>NC_140416.1:119126522-129126522 GCF_965140295.1 Lepidochelys olivacea
CCCCGCAGGGGGCAGGACCTGACACTCCTTCCAGGGTTTCCCACAAGAAAATGAAATAAAGCAAAATTCCCCCCAAAATAAAATGAAAAATTATTTAAAAATAAAAAGTGTTTCACAGGGCTCTAGTCCTTACTCTAGCAAATCTCCCATTGACGTTAAGGGAGCTGTGGGGGCGGGGGGGGGTCTGGATCCAGTCTGAGAATGTTCAAATGTCACAGAAATAGGTGCATTTTCTCAACTGGTTACCACACAGCCTGCCTGAGCTCTATTCAAGGGCTTTGGTTTTTAAAGTATGAGCTGGAAAATCAAACGTAGGATCTTGCGTAATACTTAAAAATCTAGAAATCTCCCCCGGCAAAAGCTAGATAGCAAACTTCTAGAGTTCATACTTCACTCATCATTTCAGCAACAGTCACTCTTTACTTCACATTCTTCTGAATTTTACCCTGCATAATGTTACCAGTATGACTTGGTTAGTCTGACATGATTTTTTGTAAAATGGGGGCATTATTAAAAAAAAAAATCTAAAATGCTTATCCATTCAAACTTCTTCTCAAGGGACAAAGATAGCAATCCATTTTCCTACCAAAGGCAAAATTATGGGTTTTTTTTGTTTTAATCAGTTCTCTGCCACACAGAAGAAAACCAAGTTATATTGCCAATGAATGGCTACTTTCATTCTTGATTCTTACTGTATCTCTGATGGCTTTTAAGCACAAATGATGAATGTTCTCCTGGCACTCATCAGAGAAGCTATGGCACCCCTTGAAAACAGGTGTCAATATACCAGACAGCTACTATGGGGTTTGGTCTAATGCTATGAACGCTTGAATGGGTAGAAAAATATTGAAGTTGTTCTCAATACATCTTGCGTTGGACACCTGTGTCATCTACCTGCTCTATGTATATACACAGTCAGGGAAATGTATTTATGACATAACTCCTGCTAATGGGATCCAGGAAATATTTCTAGTTTTGCAGATTGTCCATTGAGATGATGTCGGTTCTATATAACGTTTCCCTTTTCATTCAGACATAACCCCATCTGGGATATAGAACCTCAGGATTACAGCTTGGGATTTTGGTTGATTAAATACTATTACCATAGCTTCTGTGTGCCCGTGGAATGTCATTTGAAGTAGTGGTGATCGCTTGTTGTTTTCTTTGCTATCCTAGATATATAAAATGTACTTTTTTTTTAATCTATAGCTCAAGTAGTCAACTGCTTAAAAAAATGTAACTGACAGTTGTGGGTTTTATGCAAGTGCTAGCATTAAACAGCATTATTTAAATTTGCTTCTAAATACTTGTTTGATAAGTAGGGATATGTATGATTTATTCATACATATTCACAATTTACTACAGGATGTTAGCTAGTTCTTTTCTAATTCATACCCTACTGTCACTCTGTTTTTATATATGTTCATTTTAAAAGATTTACCCAATGTAAATAAGAACAATTTCAGAATTACAGAGCAGGATTACTCCTGAGAGAAAAAAAAAAACCCACTCTGAATTATATTCTCAGTGGCTATTCTATTTGACTTCATCATTAAGGAAAGTATTCAGAACGTCTAAAGGGTGAAGAGTGGAGGGGTGTGTTTTCTTTTCGATATGATAGCTGCATTCAAGTTATTCTTTCCTTTACAATAGATTTTACCTAGCTTTATCTTCGTAGGAAGCTGCTTTCAGTGGAAAAGCAGGAGTGAATAGGAGTGTCATGACATCGGATTAACAGTACAACTGGATAGTAAATCAAATGTTTGAGATGGAAAAATGTAGAATGTGACATGCATCCGTCGAACGAACTAGCAGGACTTCCTGGAGACAAGTGAAAAGATAATATATAATTATCTGTTCAGGTTCTTGAGACCTGTACTTTAATTCAACTTTCAGAAACACATGGCCTATGTTAACCAGTCAATCTCTGTAATGAATCTAATCACAGTGTAAAACATTCCTCAGGACTTTAGGCCTTATGGAGTGCTAATTATATATGAAACTGGCACAAGCCTTTATATATAAAAAAGAAATCCATAGTGTTTCAGATGGACCCGAAATGCCAATTTAGGGCAAATAATGCAAATGAAGGGGAAACCCTAACGCGTGCCAAAAAATAAAGACTGAAGAAAATGCATATATAAAGTCTTAGATATTTTGCTACCATGCAAGAGAATGCTTATTAGTCTTACAACAAACTGCATGTATGGGACAGAAATTACAACCTCGTGTTATCATTCATATCAGAAAATACTCTGTTCTCATCAGATTTTTTTTTAATGCTCGGCACTGTTATCACATTAAAATGAATCACTGAAGATAACTTCATTCAAAGTTTGAATTTTGCTGTATGATTTTGATGCACTTACTGTTCTATAGTTATGATTTAAAATACATAGCAGAGAGCAACTTGCAATACTTTTAACTAGGTATAATCTGTCTGGTTTTAGTCTGAGATGGCGAGACATTTCATATGATCAGCAATGGATTCATGTTGCCTGTTTAGAAAATAGAAATGGATTTCCATTAGCTTTAAATTTATCAGTATCTAGTCTTTATAAGGTTTGCAGAGGAAAAGGGGTTAAAAGAAGGTTTGAATTCTGTCTCTAATATTTCCTAAAAACTTTGTACAAAAATATTCTATGCCACAAAAGCCCATTAAATATTCAAACTTTAATATATGTTCCTCAATAACAAATGTACAGTTAGATAACACATAAAGAATTATGAATGACTAATTATATTTTGCATATTTACAGCAAAGACAATTAGCAAATAGCTTTTATATGCAAAATAAATGAAAAAGTAATTAAGATGCACTAACTAGAGCAGCAATATCAAGTCTGTTGTCTTGCGATTCATTCCTAACAAACATAATAATTATGCATTCATTGTCGTATAATTAAAACAGCTCTGTCCTTTAGAAAACTGGTTATTTACTGTATAATAACCTGAAGAGTGGCAGAAGTTCCTCATAATGGTGAGAAGGATAATTAAATATTTCTTCTTGGAGTCTGCCTATCCAGTTCAGTTTATTATCTGAAACTTGTACAGGAAAACATTTTGTCTGGAATTCCAAAACATCTTCCTAGTCCTTCTGTTCGATCGTGTGAATGTTCTGCCTTTCTGTCTTTATATTGCATGGAATAATGATGCCTTTGGCCACCGTTCACTTCTTCCAGACCATCCAGCTGACCAAACCATTCACCAAGAAGCTGTTCTATTATGAATAGCAATGAAAAATTGCCCCACGTTTAACTTTCTACAGTCCACAAGCAGGATGGTTAAGACACAGATCTGAGGAGATCTAGGTTCATAGAATCATAGAATCATAGAATATCAGGGTTGGAAGGGACCCCTGAAGGTCATCTAGTCCAACCCCCTGCTCGAAGCAGGACCAATTCCAAGTTAAATCATCCCAGCCAGGGCTTTGTCAAGCCTGACCTTAAAAACCTCTAAGGAAGGAGATTCTACCACCTCCCTAGGTAACGCATTCCAGTGTTTCACCACCCTCTTAGTGAAAAAGTTTTTCCTAATATCCAATCTAAACCTCCCCCAACTCCTACCTTGCCATGGACTCCCTGTGTGACCTTCGTAAATCACTTATGCCCCAGTCCTCTAAAGACATGCTGGATCCACGAAAGAGAGCACTTGCTCTGGCCCCAGCTGCCTCCGTTGCTCACCTCCAAGCTGGCAAATTCCAAACCTTTTGGGGTAAGAACAGGTAGTGCCTGGTGCTCACTGGGTGCCCTGACTATCTGCTCTGCCTGTACTCCTTTCCCTCCAACGTGCACCTGCAGGTGGTTTCCAGGCAGTTAGATGTGGTACTACGTCTTCGATCCAGCTTCTCATTGGACCTGGATGTACAACCGATAAAGCAGTTCCAAATATGCCCTTGCATTTAATGAATCAGCGAAAGGTGGGATTCGCGGTGGCATGGAGGGGCCTACACAAAGAGGGTCCAGCTTATCCCCAAGGCAGGATTACCGGGGGGGAGAGATGCAGGGGAATCCGCTGTACAGGTCCATCTCTGTGTCACAGATAGGATTTCTGCAAAGGCCAGTGTATGTAGCGGGAACACCAGAAGAGGGACACTGGGTATCACTCTCGAGGGTTACTGGGCTTGTGCAAGTAGCACAAAGGGCTGCAGCTTCTATTGCAGATCATAGGCTAGAGAAGCAGCCGTAGAGGCCATCTCCATGCTTTGAGGCCAGGTTGTAGGGTAGATTTCATTGTCTTCAGAGCCAATTCTCTGCATCTGCAAAGAACCCGGTTACTAGGGCTGTAGGTTGGGGATCTGAACTTCATCCAGAAGGAATGAATAAACCAGACCTTTCTAACAACTCTGGTAAGTGATCAGTTCTCGTAAATAAAATTGACTAATTCTCCTGCAATTCCACAGTACGTGAGGGAAAGCCGACTCAGACCCTACCACAGATTTCATCGATTCCAAGGCCACAAGAGACCACTGTGATCATCTAGTCCGCCCTCCTGTATCATCACACAGGCCAGGGAACTTCCCGAGAATAATTCCGAGAGCAGAGCTTTTACAAAAACAGCCCATCTTGATTTAAAAAATGTCAGTGATGGAAAATCCACCACAACCCTGGGTAAGTTGTTCCAATGACTAATCTCACTCCCTGTTAAAAATGTGCACCTTACTTCCAGTCTGAATTAGTCTAGCTTCGACTTCCAGCCAGTGGATCTTGATATATCTTTCTGTGCTAGATTAATAAATGTTCGCTCTGCATGTAGATATTTATAGACTGCAGTCAAGTCACCCCTTAACCCTCTTTATTAAGCCGAGTAGATGGAGAAAGATTCATGTGCAACTTCTCAGTGGATAAGGAAGTTCTGCGGTGAAAATGGAGAAGTAACTTTACAGTCTGGACTGGATAATTTACTCAGGCTAACATTGCAAGAACCATCTAAGGGCCAGATTCACCACTGCATTATTCCAGCCATGGAATCTTTCAACTCTCTATCCATCATCTATATAGCAAGGTCCTTATATTGACAAGCACCACTGTAGTACATAGGCATTTAATGGGCCTGGTCCCAGGCATACAGAAGTCAGTGGGGCAACCCTTTATAAACAATGTTTCGCTAACACCCCGGGACCAAATTCTGCCATTGGATGGGTGAGGGCAACCCCCTTTGAGCCGAATGGGCCCAAACGTGCAGGAGTGTGAGTTACACCTGCTAGCCCTATCGTGAGACTGACCCACCGGGAGTCAAGTGTTGCTGTCTGAGAGCAGAAATTGGTCCTGTTCCGACAACATTATTACAGTCAAATGCCACGCAGACTGCTGCTTTCTCCTTCTAAAGTAACAGACAGTGTGGAGCCTTTTTCTCTTCAGTAAGACTTGTTTATTTTACCCAGACTCTGTGCTGTCTGCATCGAAGAGTTGACGGCTACAGTTTGTTTTGGTGTGGCTGTTTCAGTATCAAATTGTACAGATCAGACGGGTAAGAAATATAGGGTCCACCCCCGCAGCCCCCCCCTCAGGTGGCCTGGTGCCATTGAAATCACAGAGCCTGCTTATGGGAGCAAGGCTTTGCAGGGCTGCACGGGTGGTTTGCGTCCTGCTCAAGGCGCGGGTTCGCTCCTGCTCCCGTTGACGCAATGGCCGGTCTCCCGTTGATTTCAGCTGGAGTGGATTATCTCCTTCTGTCTCAGTAGCTACTGAGCACTTCGTTTTCTAAATAGCTTCAAATAAAAAAATGAGAGAGAATCGATTTATTATTCCCGTCTCGCTCTCCCATCACAGAACTCTGAGGGCCCAGTCGGCCTTCTGCAATGCTCCGCCCTCCACTGGAACCCAGGCCTGGGGATAACTGTTCACTCTGCTGAGGGCAAGGCTGTGTCCGGCTGGGTCCACTCGCATCCTAGCCGCTCCACAGAGGACACTGTCCAAAGCTGACATTCGAGAGAGCGCAGCTTTATGCTCTATCTCCGCATTGCAGGCTCCCGGCCTGCCGTGCTGGCCACACTCTTACACAGAGCAGCGGGTGGGTGCACTTGGTTCTCCCTGCCAAAAAAACCCTCAGGGGATGGATGCTTATCAAAGTACTCTGAACGTACCCGGGCTGACCTCTTTGCCACTCCCTTCATTCCCCTCCCCCTTCACTGTCTCCCATCTTTTCCTCTTCCACCACCCAACCTAGTTCAACCAGATACTTTCCCCCGCTCCCCCTCCCCAAATCTAATCTCCTGCCGTGATCTTTTTCTTCTCAGCACAATCATGTCTCTGGCTGATACAGCCAGGTTAGACCCAGTGACTCCCATTCTCTCCCTCGGGGTTCTTTTTCCTTCCTCACTTGCCACCTCACCCCCTAATTTTGCTGCTGTTTCCAAGATGAGATTTGAGCCCGCTGGGTAGCCTCTGCTAAACCCCTTCTGGGCGTTCTCTTAAGACTTTATGCTCTCTGGAGCTTCCCCAAGTTAGAGGCATCACAGAATAGTGTCTGCATCTCTGACTCGGGGGAAGATTTGAGACCATCAGGACATGAAATAAGCCTATCACAGAACCCCCCCTGAGAACCCACCATGAAATGTACTGAGTGTCCAAGAAAGGGAAAAGGAGAGTGGACTGTACTATGTATGAACGGAATGGCTTCCCCACTGATGCAATGGCCAGGCCAATGTTAACAAAGGTGGGGTTCAGTTCAAGCTTTGGGTTAGTCCTCCAAACTGTTGTTGTCTTTATCAGGGCCCAAAGCTCCCTTCCCATGTAAAACGGATTGAATGGGAAATGACGCATTTCAGAGAAATCCTCTATTAACCGCTGCTTCGAACATCTTCTCCCCTCCATTTGGGCAAGCCAGCGACAGCATGTAAGTAACATGGCCTCCAAATACTGCCCAGACCCAAGATCTACAGGAACTGCCTGGGACTACCCCTGGGCAGGGTCTCCCATGCTGTTCCCCACAGCACTGGCATGTCTTATAAAAGTGGCATGCTGCATTGACTGACCTACCACCAGCCCATGCTCATACAACTTCCATGGTCTACCAGAACTCTGCGGGGGATGAGGGAGAAGCTGGGCAGCACTAATATACTACACGTGCTCTAGCCATCTTTATTTATCCTGCTCGGATGGAATATGCTGCACAGAGTGGCTCTTTCCCCCCACACCTCCCCTTCTTGCTGGCCATCTGGAGGCGATACCATGGCATACCCTCTTCCTCCTCCCCCACCCCTCCAAAGCATTGAGGACCCTCCTGCTCCTCTTCATGCTGTGAAAGTGATGGGGAGCATTGAACCCTTATAGTGAAGCATAGTGGTTAGAGCATGAAATTTGGAAGCAGGATTCCTAGGTTCTAGTTCCAGCTTTGTCCTGTCCTTAGGTAAGTGTCTTGACTTTTCTCTGTCCCAGGTTACCCAAACAGGGATAGTGAGAAGCATAATTAGTGTTTGTAAAGTGCTTTGAGATCCTGTTATAATAGGCACTATGTGAATGCAAAGTACTATAATTATTATGACACACATCATAGGAGAATTATATTATCTAATTAGACTATATTCATTTCAACGCAGCAGATAGAAGTGCCCAATTTCCATTTTAACTTCTTATTGTACTTGATTCCAGAAAATGAAAGTTTCTTAAAATAAAACCAGCTAAGAAAGAACAACAGCCCCAACCTCTGTTGAATATTGAATCATTAGATGTTGCTTTATGCATAGCCTTGCAGGGATTTGATTTTATCAGTAAATGTTGGTTTCACCATACACACACAAACTGACAAAAAATATTTCCATCAATAATAATCGAAATTTACAGGAAGGCAAAGAAAGAAAAATGCTGCTTGAGAACTTATTAGGGTTTGACCTAAGGCTATTTCCCGTGTATATTTTGACACGGGATGTTGACAATTTGCGCTTTCACAGTTACAAAGCTTTAACTTTCTGAATCCCAACGTCGACCGTCATTAAGTAATTATTGTTTGACCCCAACCCCCCCCATTGTCTGACCTCGCCCCCGAATTTAAATTAATAAAAGTGTGTGGGGGGAAATGCGTAAAAATAAATATTGATATTATCTGTTGAAATTATAAAAAAAAACAAACAAAAACAAATTCTGCTAACCCTCTTTACACAAAATGAGTTGTCAGTTGGAACTTTGAAAGCATGTAATGAAAAACAAGCAACACGTATACGATAAGACACACGAAACAAAATATACAATTGCTGCGACAAATAATGCATACATTCATTTCTGACTAGTTATCTTGGTCTTTTTGGAAAGCTGCATTTTGATTTCCAACTTTTCTGTGTCCTTATTCTTATACCCAGGATCTCAAACACAGTTTGGTGTACAACTAAAGGAGTGAAGACTTGTGTAGGAAGTTTTATATTTGCCCATACAAGTGCTGACTGTTTAAGTGAAAATAGGAGTTTCTCTTTGATCTCAGATGAAACCAGTGGGAAAATCTGTGTCTCCCTCGAAGTTGCAACACACTTTAAAAATTGGGAAAGCAGAATGCTGGGTAAAATATACACAGAACCTCTATATCAGGATTGTTATTTCAGGGTATGTCTATACTATCCGCCAGATTGGCGGGCAGCGATTGATCCAGCGGAGGTCGATTTGTCACGTCTCATCTAGACACGATAAATCGACCCCCCGAGTGCTCTCCCGTCGACTCCTGTACTTCACCGGAGCGAGAGGCACAGGCACAGTTGACGGGGGAGCGGCAGCAGTCGGCTCACCGCAGTGAAGACACGACGGTGAGTAGGTCTAAGTACAGCGATGTTATTCACTTAGCTGAAGTTGCGTAACTTAGATCGATTCCCTCCCCTAGTGTAGGCCAGGCCTAAGAAGAATAGTTCAAACTAGGCCCTGGAGTGAGTTAACATTAATTTAACACAGCAGTAAAATCTAGGGGCAACCGTAAGTTTTAAGAAGGGCGGCCTCCCTTTTGCACCTGCAAAATGAATTGTGGATGCTGAGCTGAGGGCTTCTGCCTCTGTTACCTGATTCTGGCCCTGATTCAGGAAGGCAATTAACCAGATGTATAACTGTAAGTATGTGAATAGTCTCACTGAAGTCTCTGTACATAACGGCCATACTGGGTCAGACCAATGGTCCATCTAAACCAATATCCTGTCTTCCAACACTGGTCAATGCCAGATGCTTCAGAGGGAATGAGCAGAACAGGGCAATTGTGAATGATCAATCCCCTGTCATCCAGTCCCAGCTTCTGTAATTTGGAGGTTTAGGGATACCTGGAGCATGGCGTTGTGTCCCTGACTATCTTGGCTAATAGCAGTGCAGTTCATAGTTAGAGGCAGAAGTACTCAGATTTGCCCTCCCAAGCTGGACCTCAACCCTCCTGAAAATGTCCATTAAAATTAAAAGGAGTACTTGTGGCACCTTAGAGACTAACAAATTTATTTGAGCATAAGCTTTTGTAGTTCACAAAAGCTTATGCTCAAATAAATTTGTTAGTCTCTAAGGTGCCACAAGTACTCCTTTTCTTTCAGTAGATACAAACTAACATGGCTGCTACTCTGAAATCTGTCATTAAAATTAAGATGATGACTTTGTTTTGGCTGCCATTCTCTTTGAAACCATAGAGTTTGTAAAGAGTGTACAGCAAGGCCAGCTCCATAAATTGGTCTTTTCTTTACTTGGGAGTTTCAAGGCAAAAGACCAATGATTTCCTACCCCTTTCCAGGGCGCGGTTCCCATGCAGTTTCTCTTTCTGTTGCAGAAGTGGTCCATTGTTGCATTTCCCCTAAGCACAATGGTCAGAACACTGCACTAGGCCAGCGATTGGGGTTTCATAAAGCAACGTTCAAAGAGGAGCAGAAAGGTGCAGTTATGTTATGGGAAAGAATGTGCTTGGTTAGGGATAAGAAGCCTCTCTCGCTATAAAAAAGAGCCCTGAAAGTAGAGAAAATAAAATTCCACTCGCTACAAGCGAGCCACATTCTCCTGTAATAATCCAGAAATGAACATTGATTCTGAAGAAGTCGCTTCTTCAAACTTTAATGCAACAATTAAGTATTCCATTGTCATGACTCAATTAAATGGTATGGCCTGAGAAAATTGGGGATTGTAAAGTGAGGATGGAATGTGCTTTGATCCTCTTTCCAGGGTTATTGTTTCATTAATAAATGAACATGTCATTTGTCTCACCAGAGGGAGCTCATGCCCTCCAGGCTTTTTCCCTTTTTTGTTCAGGTTTTATAAAGATGAATTTCCAGTGCTCTGAAATACCATGGATTAGTAGTTAAGCCTGACAGCACTTCGGGGAGTAGTGGGCTTAAAGTGCCTCACACAGGTCTCCAAAGCACTTGTTTACTAATAGAGGAAATCAGCGACCGTCTGCAGCTGCTGATATCGCATTACCATTTGGAAAGACAGTAGCTGAGATAACAAATCACACAGTTTTAATAATTACTCCTGCATTCCAGTTTTTTGTTTCCTGCATAACTGCAAAGGCTGGATTTCTTCCAAATAAACAGATAAAAACAGTATGGAACTTTTATCTTTTAATGATAATGACAACACATCATGTTTCACTAAAAGTTTCCTGCTGAATTTTTTTCTGATTTCTAGAGTTTCAATAAAATGTAATTATACTTTATAATTCAACTCTTTTAATCTTCACTTCAAAAACACAGTTAGCAAGTTTGCTAGGCATGGAAGGCGGGTGACAATGGCAACGGACTTCCCCCATATTGGGTGCTTCATAAATTCTATCTTGGGGTAAACCTGTCATTGAAACTATATACACAAACTGAGCTACTTTGCATTCAAATTAATACCTCATTTAATTTGAATGTAAACTAGCTCCATTGATGCGGTTATTAAAAAAATAATAACTAAGGCATCTGGCAATGAATGGATGTTTAAGCTATGATACATTTTACAACATATTTCTTATTTTTAATCCCAGATTGAACCTATGTGAGACGAACCTTATAAAATCTGTGTAGTTCATATGTGTTCTGGGAATCAAAATGTGCCCATTATACAAATACTGGATTTGACTTCATGAGGTTTATTCAAACAACTCTGCACATTGTTGTTTTAGTATAGTAGAAGAAGGGAAACTTTATTTGCTAAATAATTACAGAGACTTATTTTGAGAGGATGGGGGCGGAAAAGAGAAGAATACCTAAATGGCATCTTTCTCTCCCACCCTGAAATGTACAAATTTGAAGGTAACCAAAACTTTTCTCAAAGCTTTTAGTTTGCTTACGATCAGCCCATGTTCAACTGGGTGATTAAAGAAAGCTTTTTTAAAGCATTACTTCAGAATGAACTTAATTGGTGCAAGGTTGAGCCCTTTCTAGGAGGGGAGGGAAAAGGTTGAATAGCCTTTTCAAGTCACATGAAAGTTTCTAGGATGAATGTACGATAATTAGATTAATAAGTAGCTTAATTTATCACAGCTGAGGATTTCAACAGCCACACATTAGAGCAAGAAAAAAAAAAGATTAGTGTGATTCCAGTTTGTAAAAAATTGTACTGAAACTTGATTAACCTTAAACACAAAGTGCCTTTCTTTTTGTGTGTAAATTTGGTGTTTAAAAAAAAACCCACTAAAATAATCAGGAAAGTCCTGTTCTGTTCCTTTGTGCTTTCCACTAATGAGAGGTATCAGGATTGTTCACAACAACTTTTCCCTATGACGTTATTCTTCCTAACATGTTGGATTTGAACTGAAATCTGCAGTACTGGATTTTTCCGTTCTCAAAGATGTGCTTCTGATGTGGTGTCTATTCTAGTTATAAACAGCTCTGGTCTTAGCCATTTTAATAAGAATCTAATGAACATATCAAGAGGAAAAAAGACCCTATAGATATATAATATTTTAATGTTAAATTTATACACCTTTATGCCACTGACAGAAAAACGTGTGTGGGGGGGTAAAACGGGTACTGCATACTACTCAGGTATGGAAAATGACTTGAACTGAAGACAATGCAGATTGGTCAATTATTGACACTGATCAGTTATGAGATATCACTTAGTGCAATGTACAATTTGTAAAACAAGGATTCTTTTTATAGCAGAGGAATGCCTCTGTTGACCTGAACATCTCTTCGAAACCATCTGTAGCCAGTCTAAAAGCAGGCCAACAATTCCACATATAAAAGAGAATCATTGACTGTAAACAATAGATTTGAGTAAAATCATTCTAGAACTTCTAGCCATTCCTGAGTCTCCTTCTCTTTTTTCTTTACAGAACAATCCCTTCACAGAAAGACTGTGCTTTCTGATGTTCCCATCCATGCCGAGGTAGCTGTGTGTGTTGTCATTATTTATCAGCGCGAACGTCAGATTGCATTAACCTAACCCCCTTAACTCTTGTAGTGCTATAAACAAAACTTCCCAATGCTTTGATTAAGCCTGTTGGTACCAGAGTTAGCAACACCCACTGAAGACCCTGGAATACAGTGGTAAGGTACCTGTCAACACTCAACAGCCATCAGCTTGTTGAGAAGACCTAGTGCAAACCCAGCAGTACACAGATGTGTTTCTCCCGAGTGTGTGATTCCCTGTACAAACCACCTCTTTGAAACAGGATGATAGGGGAAGGTTTGTTAATACTCATTGGCAACTGCAACCAGGTACTCGCAGCCTAAAAATATAATACTTTAATGAAATAAAATATAGGCCGTTTCTTTTAATTTTATCTGGCACATAAGAGATGACTAGGAGTGCTAATGAAAGGGAAAGAGTTGAGAGTGTAATTATAGCCTAGAGTGCATATTGCAAATTCTGAAAGGTTAACACAGGCAAAGAGAGATCATACAAATGAAAGTGGTTAAGGGCATTCATGCATTGGCCCGTTTGATAAGATTGATAACTATAACCACTAGCTTAGGAGAATCGATTTCCACTGTAGGAGAGCTCTCCGGATGCTCACATCTTTTCTTCTGTTTATATGAAAGTGAAGCTTTAAAGATGTTTTATCATCTAATGGCAAATATGACACACAGTTACAAACAGAATATTTTTATAATCTTGGAAAGAAAATTTAAGCAGGCCAGTGGTTCACTTTAATTATGTATATTGAACAAATTTAAAGAGATGAGAAGAAACTTGTTTTTCAGCCCACTGAACCCAAGTGCTTGCCTTAATCTAAAAAGGTATCTAATTATTGTTTAACATTATTTATTTAGGAGGAGTTATGACCTCTAATTTGTCTTTAAATCATTAATTTAGTGTTTAAATAAAGCTCCTTTTATTTAATAATGTTTTCTTTAACCAATCTTCACTAATGTCAATAAACTCTTTGTTTAACCTTCTTAAAGGAAACATTTTCTCAGCTCTGAGACAATTATGAATTACCAAACCCATATAGAAAAATGAGCTAAGTAATTATCTAATTTTATTGCAACGTGGTTAAGAATAAAATATTTCACATCAGTAACATAAAGTAGGAAACAGGAAATTATTTCCTTAATACAGTGCATTTTAAACCACATGCAGGAGTTTGAGATGGTAATGCAGTGCAGGAGTACTACAAAATATTAATAATTTGGCTAAATGAACAGACCCACTTTTATTCTAATTCTGAAGTGGTGCTCAGATTAGAATTTTCAGATACAAATTGAGCAGCAGTAATATATATCTACATATGTGGATGGATGGTTAGCTTTGGAACAGTGGCCTAGATCCTCAGATCCAGCCAGACCGTGGTAAGCACAAGACCCAAACTTGAAGACAAAGGTGGCGTTATGCCACTTCTATGGTTCCTCAGTCTGGGGCCAGCTGGGGGCTGCTTCAGATGCTGGTGCTAGTTAGAGCAGTCCAGTATCTCTAGCATGAACTGGGTAGCATTCAGATTATACTTGATAAAGCATGTGTGTGTGTGTGAGTGTGTACATGTGCACACCCGATATATATAGGATTGTGCGTGTATATATATATCTATATATCTATAAACACACACACACACACATATATATATATATATTGGCCAACATATTCAAAAATGAGTGCTTAAAGTTTGCCACTCTACATACACTTAGGGTGACCAGATAGCAAGTGTGAAAAATCAGGACAGGGCTGGGAGGTGGGGGTTATAGGGTCCTATATAAGACAACCCCCCTAATATTGGATGGTCCCAATAATATCTGGATGTCTGGTCACCCTAACACACTTATTTAGGCTCTAACTATGGATTTATGTGCCTATCATTCGGAACCTACTTTTGAATATGGTTGGCATCATGGATATAGTATTGTATATGCTATATTTATCTTATGTATATGTTCTACATTGTGCCACATTCCCTGGCCTGAGAAGCCTACCAGATGCAATAAGACAAGACAAAGGAAGACAAGACCCATTGCCGGGCAGGAAACTTCAGGAAAGGGAAGTTGTGGAAAGTTACCTGGCGGCACTGAGAAACCAAGTTAGGCTTCTTTTAAAAAGGGGAGGAGGAGGAGGAGAGAAAGAGGTTGCTTTGCTCCAGGGGAAGACTAGAAGAGGAGCAGCAGGACTCAAACTGCAAAGCCAAGTGTGGGAGAAAGTGACGAAGAAAACAGCCAGGAGAGAGGTTGGGAAGCAGGTGGAGAAAGAGAGGAGGAAATGAGAGCAGAGTCTCAAAGGTGAGAATGAGGAGCTTGAAGGTAAAGTGCGGTGAGAGGCTGGAAGCCAATGTAAGGTGCTACGGCTGGAGCATCAGGAGCTGGCTTAGCAGCTGCGCTTTGAATAGCCTAGAGGAAGGAGAGAAAGTAATCGGTACGCATCACACACTTGGATTGCCAGGTTCAGTCCAGTTGGCTTAGACACGAACATGTGACTTAACATGGACAGGAACTATTTCTCTTTTGGGTGGCTGGTGAGTAGACTTCTGAACAACTGATGGGCTCCCCTTGGTTGAGACAGGTCAGATGACCATGAGAGGGAAAACAGAGAAACCTCTGCCCCAGGTGACTGCAGCTGCTGCAGAGGAGAGGGCAAAACCACCCTGAGCTGCTTGAGACATTAAAACGTAGCCCACGCTAAGTGCAGCAGCTGGAGGCTAGAGCATATTTATTTGTCCTCTCTTATCCTTAGGCTTGTCACCTGCATTGTAGCAGACAGTGGGACTAGTTACATGCTGTTTGTGAGAGCCTAGGCGAGGCCAGTACAACCCAATGTGCTGGAAGAGGTGCTGTTACAGCTGCATAAAAATACTGAATCCTTTAGGGATGGGTGGGAGAAGGTCAGCTGCTTACCCATTGCTCCAGGGAGTCCCCTCTAAAGGGGGTTCATCACCTTAAAGGGCACTCTTTAATCTTCCCTGGCTGCAGCAGGGAGTGCAGGGTGGGGGGAGGGGAGGGTGGGCCATGAGCGCTGGTGGAAGTCACCTCATATTGCCCCACCCTGCACCCAAAGGTCAGGGAGCTTCTTGAAAGTGAAGAACCGGGGCAGTCTCAGCCTCTAGATCCATGTAGACCAGGAGTAGGGCAGAGACAGAGGGAGGAATGCAGAGGAACCCCTCATTGAGTTTCTTTACCTCAAATAATTAGTCCTGTAGCTCAAGTGACAGAGGTCTGGGCTAGGGACCTGAAGGTGCATGGTTCAGAAAACCTGCTGATGGATAACATGTGGTGTCTTTATTACAGGAAGGGCTGGCAGCTCTCCCTGTCGTTAAGGTTGCCCAACATTTCCCATTATAAGACCCTGTTTTCAATTGCTTATAACTTCGTCAAACTGTAGCTGTTGAGGTGGAAATCCTCCATGCCAGGGATCTACCTTGGGCCAAAAGTTTATGGAAAATTTCAGCCATAATGTTTGAGCCCTTTCTAAGAACAACAGGTGGCGGGAGAGGAATACATCATTTTTGCAACCACTTTGATGAGAAGCTCTAACACCCTGATACTTTGGAGCAGGGCCCGGAAACATGTTGTGGGTAAGTGGATTTTCCTGGTGTCAAGGGTCTGCCTTTAGCTAGCTCTGTGAAAATTTGCTCACATTTGGCCAAGTTACAAGCATCCAAAAAATCTCACTCTGCACATGCTCAGTAGAGGCTCATTTGAGCTTGGTAGCTAAATTCTCCAAAGAGTTTGTCCTCACTGAGCATGCTCTGTCCACGGCACATGCACCGTCCTCACTGAGAAGCTGCAGCCAAGGCCAGCAACAGCTGAGCAGAAGTATCTCTGCAATTTGCACTGGACACCAGGGCTGAGAGCAGGGAGACTCTCTCTCCTGTGCTCTCCATGCACCATGCCTAGGCAGGGGGAAGGAGAAGGTGGAGTCAGCCTGACTGGAATGCAGAGGGGTGAAGAATAGGGGAGAGGAGGTAGCAGGAGCTGGCAGAGTGATGGTGGGTGGAGAGGAGCAGAGAGGGGAGGAGGATAGGAACTGAGTGGGGAGGGGTGGAAGCGAGGAGGACATGGTGAGTGGATAGGAGCTGAGGAGAGAGAGAGAAATGGGGGCAGGAGCAAAGGGGGAAGGTAAGGAAGGAGATGGGGATCAATTGAAACAATAGTATGTGGTCCTCCATTTAGGCAGTATCATGTTGCATACACACAGGAAAGCCGAGTTAAATTTGTATGGACAACCTGAATTCTGGCATTTCCTGACTTTTGAGTGCTTGACTTCGCAACCTTAAAATCTTTTAAAATAAGGACGTTTATTTGTTTTTGGATGTAAAAGAATACACAGAAAGCTCTGTGCTTAGGGCTCTGAACCTGGGTTCAGTTCCCACCTCAGCCACAGACTCCCTGTGTGCTCCTTGAACAAGTCATGTAGGGTGAGTTTCACAAAAGTATTTAGGCACCAAAATCAATGGGAGTTAAGTATCTAAGTATCTTTGTGAAGTATCTTGGTGATGAGGGCCATATGAGTAACTAGATAGATGTAGATATTTCACAACCAGACTACTCAGGTAAAATTTCCATTGAAATCAATGGGTCACACCTGAGGTGCTGACTTGGATTTGGTGGGAGTTGCAGATACCCAGGTACCTATCAGCATTTAGCCGAAGAGAGTTTTGCTTGATTAAATGCTTTAGGATTTGGCTCAGTTTCCAGCAAATCAGTTATTTGTCCTTCCTCTGGGGGATCCAACAAGGGTCCAATCCATGCAGGTGCTGAGCTCCATCAATGCCCAATGAAGTGGTAGAACATGCAAGTAGGATGTGGACTTCAGTATTGCCAACCCCAAGCATTCAAAAATCATGAGTCCGACCCCCGCAAAATGAGATTGGCTTAAAAATCCTGAGACTTTAAAAAATAATAATTAGTGGGCTCTTTTTATTTACTGTCCGGTTTCCGAGCCTTTTGGGTGCACTCGGGTTATGGTTTTAAGCTTTTCCTCACAATCTTGATGAAAGCTGAGATTCTCACATGTTCACATGACTCCACGAGCGAGGACTTAAAGAAATACATCAAATATCATGAGAAAAGTTGAGCAGAGAGCTGAGTCTCCAGTCCAAAGCCAGCAGCAAAGTTGGGGATGGAAGCTAACGATTGGACCAAGCGGAGGATACTGGAACTGGGTGCCTTCCCACTAGGGGCTACCACATGTAGTTTTTCACCATCGGCAGGGACCACATGTGCAGCAGGAGCCTGCTGAGAAAGAGCTGCTTGAAAGCACTTCTGTGCGCATTATGGAAGTTCCATCTTCTCTGTAGGAAGCACTTCCCTCTCCTGCAGTTCGGGTTTTTCTCCCATCCATAGTTGGGTGAAATACAGGAAAATGTGTGTTCTGTGGAAAGTAGTTCATTTAATGGTACGTTTACTGCTGTTGCATTGGGTGTCAATGCAAAGTGAATGGGGAACCATCATCAAGCAGGGATCAATTCCTGGCCCTACACTACACTATTTAACCTTTTTATCAATGACCTGGAAGAAAACATAAAATCATCACTGATAAAGTTCCACGGCCTGTGTTCTACAGGAGGTCAGACTAGATGATCACGATGGTCCCTTCTGGCCTTGGAATCCATGCCTGAGCACTCTGTATTGATGTGGGCCGCCTGACCACTTTTGCAGCTGGCCCAAATAAGCCACAGCACTGAGGCATATAATTAAAGACCTTTGGCTGCCACTTTATTAGCAGATTGAATTTAGCTGGAAAGTAGGATGTTGCTTAGCAGCATCCCAGGTCCAAGTGGTCCTATGAACCCCACATAGACCCAAATGCCATGGGGCACAACTATGCCCTACTTTTCGGAGGTGGACAATGGTAAGACAACCCCACTCTTCATCCCTTCCCTGTGGAAGGAAGTAGGCCCTTTGCCATGCCTGTACTTGGTACTAAGCCTTGTCCCCATCACTAGAGTCACCACCAGCAGCCGTAGCCAGTCTAAACCTGCATTTGGTATCCTACAGAGGCCAATTAGCCAGGGATTCTGCAACAGGTGTTTCAGTGTTGAACATGTTCATTCCCCACTACCTAATGCTGATATTTGTAATATTCCATCCTCACCTAGCTCTTTACAGGAGTATTTGAGACCACACAACAACAGGGTCTGGATAATGCCATCTTGACAACCAGATGTCCCTTTTAACCCGAACCCGCAAACTAACCTCTTTGTAAGTAATGCAATCGTTGCCCACAAAGTGAATGATAAGGACTGTGGAGCCCAGAAGTCCCTTCCAAGGCTAGCGATGATGGGATGAGCAGCTTTCGCAACAACCCCTTGATGCTGTGCCAGGACATCTGGAACGTAGAGGCTCTGAATCCAGCTGTGTGCCTTGCCCCGGGCTCTCTGTGTGCTTCTGTTCCCAATGAATGCAGCTGTGCCCACCAATCCAGATATTCACAGAGGAATCCAACTCTCACAGTCCCTTGGTAAAAGGGGAATAAAAGGATATAAGCAATTACCTGGCACAAAACCTCTAGGCTGTCACCTCTACTCAGCCTTTTGGCTCCTGGCATATGATGAGAAGCAATCCAAGCACCATCTCAGCTGTGTCTGGGTGCCTGATGCATACAGCCAATGGTGGCGATAGACGTGGCTGCCTCCGTGCAGCATAAGTGGGCGTCATACTGCTCTCGACACAGCCATCGCAGGCTAGTCCCTTCATTAAAATGCCTATAAACCAGCAGCCAACCATCCCTGTGCATGACCAATTGCCCTTTGCCCACTAAGTGTAGAGAGAGGTGCCAGGATAAATTGCCCTGCTCCATCTTTCATGCAGGAAGGTCTGTTCCTTTGAACTCACTTGATAGGTCTATGGAAAACAGGGCTGACGCATATTTTCCCATTCCCCCACTGGGGGTTGCTTAATTGCAGTCTATCCTTGGGCACACATGGGAGGAGCTTTCCCAAGCAAAATGCCCCCCAAATCATCACCCTGAAGACTGTCCTAAATAGGATGTAGTCCTGTTTATTTGCCTATATGGTCCCAGGTACCTTGTAGCACTTGGGTGACAAGGATCCTTCTGATTAGCACTCCTCCTTATTCTCATCACCCTTAGAACATGGATTCCCCAATTACCCTGCAAAGACCAAGAGTTCCAGCTAGCCAAGAACAGAATGTTATGTCTCAAAGGCATATTGCAAGGGTGGATGGGGAGACAGCCGTTGCCTGACCAGCAAGACCACAAATTGAGCAATCTAGATTTCTGGCAAGGCCATCGGTAGCCCTTGTTCCTATCAGAAAGAAAAGGAGCTGAAGAAACTGCCCCAATAACTTCTCCCAACTCTCTGGGGCCGCTGATTTTTCTAGAGAGCCATGCAAGATCTGAGTTGTTGAGAGTCCAAGAGAATTAGAGAATCTGGAGCCAGCCCTTGCAACTTGTCTGTATGGAAACACGATAAAGGCATCCTCTATGCTGCTGCTCATTCCTGTGAAGTGCCTTGTGATAAAATAGGAAGAGAAGCAGGGTCCCTTTTTCTGCCACAGGGCAGAAAGTAATGTTATGGGAGCCGACAGGAGAATGCTGTGTGACCTTGCGTAGGCCACCTGCAGACCTGTCACTAGGTCAAAATAATATTGAATACTAATGAACTAGGCAACAGGGTAAAGCTATTTTAGTCACACGGTGCTCAGATACCATCGCAATGGGTGCATAGAAAACCCTAGACAGAATAGTTAGAGATAGATGATCCTGTCGCGGCCCTTCTGATTGTGCATTGCCCTCAAAAGAAAATAAAGGGAAAGCAAGCTGGAAACTTTGTTCTTGTTTGTTTACTAGAACAACTTGGAAATCATGTGTTGTAAATTCACACCCTTCCCTCCCATCCCATGCTGAAATGATCATTTCAGCCATAAAATACAGTGAAATTTCATTTGCAGCATATGGCATTGGGGACGTACCAGTATATTTTCTTATGCAAGGGAAGAGAAGTATGGTTGGTTAGTCTCTAATACAGCTTAGTTGCGATTATATAGAACAAAGAAGTTAGTTACCATCAAAGATTTTAATGCCAGAAGGGACCATTATGCTCATCTAGACTCACCTACGCCATAGATCCTCGCCCAGTGATTCCTGCATCAAGCCTATCGCTTGTGGTTAAACTACAGCGT
This sequence comes from Lepidochelys olivacea, assembly GCF_965140295.1. Lineage (NCBI taxonomy): Eukaryota > Metazoa > Chordata > Testudines > Cheloniidae > Lepidochelys > Lepidochelys olivacea. Next base: position 119,146,960 of record NC_140416.1, read on the forward strand.
GTCTTTTAGAAAGACGTCCAATCCTGATTTAACTACTCCAAGAATCCCCCTGCCCCTTGGTGGGTACATTTGTTAAAGTAGATTTGGGTTCTCCCAATGGTTCATATATTTTAATTTAATCAGTAAGCTGTAGTTAGTATCTGAACGAGTGTAATCTTATCACGGTGTCGTCCCTTTGCAAGAAATGAATCATATGGATTAGAAGGGACTCTGAGTGGGTTTAGCTCAAACATATAAAGTGGAGGGACAGTGCCAAATGTGAGACCCCTTTCATAAACATTGACCTTTGAAGGTGTGTTGCCTAGTATATGTTGGCTAGCATCTATCTATCCATCTCATATTAATAATATATATGATACACCATCTATCTATCTATCTATCTATCTATCTATCTATCTATCAGTGTGCATTAAGCACCAATAATATTAAGCACACATATTGTAACAGTGATATCGCCTAAAATGGCCTAAACCATAGTCCTGTTCACTTATGCTAAGAATCCCATAATTCCTTACATTTGCTGAAGTAAGTATTTGGCATAAGCGGTTAGGAAACTTGTCAAAATCAAGATACATTCGTTCTATGTCTTAGTACAAACTAGGGAGGTACCTTCTCGGAGCAGTACCTGGAATGCTAGTATCCAAAACAAAGATAAGGAAGGAACAAGAACAAGAAGTTATAGAAGTGGGACAAACCAATGGGTTGGATTTTAATGACATGTACAGAGATGTATAACTTGTAAAATCATCATATAAATAATACCAGGTGAAATGTGTGTCTTGGAGAGCACACCTTCTGCATAACGGGAATGTAACATCGCTTCCCAGAGACTAGTATCGTACTGAACCTTTTCCCAGTACTGTATCATTATTGGCTTATAGCAGTAAACCTGACTGACATTGGTTATTTGGTCTCCTGGGTATACTTCATAACAAACCAAAGTGGGATCAAGCAATTGACCATACCATTTATCAACAGCAGCCTCATTATTCCAACATATTCTGAGCTGTTCTAGAGTTTGGATCATTAAGTTCCCTGCATCAGACTGAGGTAAGAGTAAAGCAAAAGACATGGATGCCTTTTAGCAGTGCAAGGCATCTATCTACACAAGACCCACAGAACACCTTTAACTGGATGATATTTTACAAACTTATACTTGATGCTGGTTTAAAAGTTGTTATACTTTAAAAATTAGAGTAGGAATCAAAATAATACTTAACTTTTATAGTGCTTTTCGTCAGCAGATTACAAAGCACTTTACAAAGGGGGTCAGTTTCATTAAGCCCATTTTACAGATGGGAAAACAGAGCCACACAACAGTGAAGTAGCTTGCCTAAAGTCACCCTGCTTGCTAGTGGTAAGAATAGAACCCAAGTCTTTTGAGTCCCCATCTAGTGCTTTATCTAGTAGGCCACACAGCCTCTCCCTAGCACTTCCTTTATGTTTTACATCATCCTACTTTGCTTTTTCATTTGTGTTTTAATTTAGGATATGTCTACACTAGAATTGTAAATCAACCTATATTCCCAGCCGCTCCTGCCATGAAATTGACAAGACAGCTAACAGCCGATGTTAGAGACATAGCGTCTATACAGACTCTGCGTCGCCCTAAACACAGCGACAGAAGCCCTATGCCTCTCATGGAGGTGGAGTTATTATGTTGCTGTAGCAGGGCACTTACATCAGTGGGAGGAAGACTGTAGTGTAGACACTTTAGGTCGGCATAAGTTGCCTTATGTTGATTTAAATGTGTAATGTAAACCAGCCCTTAGCTTACAAAATTCTACTGCCCTGCTTGAATGGGGGCAAGTAATATTGATTGGTGAATGAATAAAATATCAATTTCCCCACTACCATCTTTCTATTAGTAAAGGGTTGGTGTGTAGATTTTGTGGCTGGGCTGTTACATTTTCATTTTAATCATTATTATTATATGTATCACACTGGTGCCTAGGAGCCCAGTCACAGACCAGGACCCAATTGTGCTGGGAGCTGTATGAACACATGACAAAAGGACAATCCTTGCCCCAAGACCTTATGGTGTTGCAAGGCTGTTTTAAGTAACTTTTTTTCCTATCTCCAGATAGTTAATTCATGTTTTGAAAGTAGAGGCTGCATGACAGGAATTAGTTTGGTTTTCCATTTTTCTTATACATTTATTAAAAATAATCATATTTCAGTTTTTGCTTTAAGATTGGGATTTCATTTAAGAATGTGGGATCGTTCCCAACATTTATTTTATTTCAAAATAGACAGATGTCTGTTCTAAGAGAGAAAACCAGGAACAATCCCCATTCTGTGTAGAGGGAACGTCTCCCCAACTGGTAGAATCTTTCAAAATGGGTCAAATCTTTTAAAAGTGCAACCACTGTACCTTTTGGGGGTGCAAAGTAAGAATCATTTGTTCCATACCCCATTCATTTTCTCATTTTACAATGGATGCAGATTATTTCAAATCATTTCTCATTTTCTCATGGCCGATGTGCACAAAAAGCTTGAAGATGGTACATATGCTACATGATCCTGTTTTGGTTTTGCTCTCATGTTTATTTTCATCCTGAAATTAATTGCCCCATAATGTCTGATTGGCTTTATCAATTAGCATTTGCTGTAGGGAAATACGTTAGTGCCTAATAAAGCATAATGATTTTTTTTCTTATTTGCCAAGGGGGTTATTAATAAACGTCCCCACTGGGGTTAGAATGTGCTCTGGTGTTTGCTTTAGGGGAAACAAGGGATTGTAGGAAAATCCTAACCAAACTGAGCTATAATTAGAAAGAAAGTGTTAGCAATTAGAACTATGTGTTAGGCTGCGCCCACTGTAGTCAATAGCAAACCTCCCATTGACTTCAGCAGTAGCATGACCAGACTTTGTTTTCCACCTCCAGAAGGTCCTGAAGTGCTGGGTTTTCTTTTGTTTTTAGCTATAATGAGAAATATTGCATTGTTTGGCCTTGCCCATCTCAGAGCATGAAAGCATTTGCACACTGGGTAAAATCCTGACCGGGGCGCCAGAACAAGGGGGCCAAGGAGCCATGGCCCTCCCACTTTTGAAAGTGGACGGGCCTGGCCCATCCATTTTTCACCATGAGCCCCGCCCTCTGCCCCTCCTTTTCCCCCTGAGGCTCCGCCCCCAGCCAGGCTGGAAGCTGGAGCCAGGCCCAGGAAGCCCAGACAGCTGTGGGGAGCCACAGACCCTCCACCTACCCTGGCCGGGAGGTCTGCGGGGGTGGGGACACAGGCCAGGGGCTGCTCTGAGGCCCCCCACCCCAGGCAGGTGGAGGGACCCGGGCTCCCGGAGGTGAGTCTGATGCATCCCTGGGAGCAGCCCGTGCATGGGAAGAGGAAGTCCCATCCCCCTGCAGCCCAGCTGGGTCTAGCAACTTGAGCCAGGTGCATGGTAGGAGCCACCAGTCAGGGTGTCCCCAACCCTGCCCATCCCCAGCTCCAGGAGCACCTCAATCGTCAGTGAAAGGGACAGAGAGTCCAGCCCTGCCCCACAAGGCAGCGATTTGCATCTCCCCTGGCTGCTCCCGACGTCTGAACCAGATCCGGCCCTGCAACTGCTGCCTGGGAGGGGCATGTGAATCAATTTTTCTGCAGGGAAAGAGTAAAATCTGCAGCGCACATTAATTCTGCACTTGCGCAGTGGTGCAGAATTACCCCAAGAGTAAAACTTTGCATTGTAAACCTTTACTTAGAAAAATCAGTATAAATATTAGATATTGAGGGTCTTACTTGTTGGTGGGTCCATTATCCACTTGTCTTAGGACCCAGTGGTGGGAGAAAGCATAGAATCACAGAATCATAGGCTTGGAAGGGACTTCAAGAGGTCATCTAGTCCAGTCCCTTGCACTCATGTCTGGAGCGAGTATTATCTAGACCATTTCTGACAGGTGTTTGTCTAACCTGCTGTTAAAAATATCCAATGATGCAGATTCCACAGCCTCCCTGGGCAATTTATTCCAGTGCTTAACCACCCTGATAGTTAGGCTGGGCATTAGGAAAAACTTCCTAACCTCCCTTGCTGCAATTTAAGCCCATTGCTTCTTGTCCTGCCCTCAGAGGTTAAAGTGAATCATTTTTCTCCCTCTGTCTTGTAACAACATTTTATGTACTTGAGAACTATTATCATGTCCCCTCTCAGTCTTCTCTTCTCCAGACTAAACAAACCCAATTTTTTCAATCTTCCCTCATAGGCCATATTTTCTAGACCTTTAACCATTTTTGTTGCTCTGCTCTGGACTGTCTTCAATTTGTCCACATCTTTCCTGAAATGTGGCTCCCAGAACTGGACACAATACTCCAGCTGAGGCCTAATCAGCATGGAGTAGAGCAGAACAACTACTTATCGTGTCTTGCTTACAGCACTGCAGCTAATACATCCCAGAATGGTGTTTGCTTTTTTTACAACAGGTTACACCGTTGACTCATATTTAGCTTGTGGTCCGCTATGACCCTCCCTAAACTGGAGCCAGTTGTTATGGCTCCTACTGCAATTTGTTGCAGCCTCGGGGTTGCCCTTTTTTCTCCTGTCTTTGTTTCAATTTTTGGTGGTTTCGGCTCCGTTGCGACAAGATCCTTTCCCCTTCACACCTATGTCCCCAACTCCGTAAGGCTCCGATGGAGATTTCTTGCCCTGTGGAGAATGAGAAGCAGTAGAAACTATTGTTGATTTCTCAGACTAGGGGTTTCCCAGGCTACTATCAGAGCCTGGTTTACTTTCAGTAGACGGGTTGAATATCTTTGCCGAGGGGGGGTCTTGGCTCATATTCACTGGCTTTGATTGCAGGAAAAAAAAAAGCAGCCGTCACATTGGCTTTGCTATATTGGCTCTGGATTTAAATGCCCCAATGCGGGAAAATGAAGCAGTTAACAGAGTTGCATAGCAATGCTAACTCATCCCCATAGCTTGTGCTTGGGTTGATTGTGCTCGATGCAGCAGTCAGTGGGAGAAGTTTTGTGGCCTCTGTTATTCAGGAAGTCAGACTAGATGATCACAATGGTTCCTTCTGGCCTTAAATTCAATGAAGCTATGAATCCTATTTATTGGGTGGGTAATACACTTGCCCCTAAAGACATTAATACACCTCTACCTAGATATAACGCGGTCCTCGGCAGCCAAAAATTTTTTACTGCATTATAGGTGAAACCGCGTTATATCGAACTTGCTTTGGCCTCGAGCATTTCCGTTATTAATAGTCACTTCCCGCCCCCTGACTGACCCCCTCAGAATCCCTGACCCATCCAACCCCCTCCGGCTCCCTGTCCCCTGACTGCCCTGACCCCTATCCACACCCCCACCCCCTGACAGCCCCTCTGGGACTCCCACACCCTATCCAATGCCCCTGTTCCCCATCCCCTGACTGCCCCGCCCCCAGAACCTCCAAACCATCCAACCCCCTCTGCTCCCTGTCCCCTGACTGCCCCTCGAGACCCTCTGCCCCTTATCCAACCCCTCAGCCCTGGCCCGGCACCCTTAACACGCCGCTCAGAGCAGTGTGTAGGAGCCAGACCCGCTGACGGTTGCTCCGCCGGAGCATGCAGCCCCACCCCCCGCAGAGCGCTGCTTTACCACGCTCTATCCGAATTTGTGTTTTATCGCGTCGCGTTGTATCAGGGTAGAGGTGTATCTTAAGGACACATTTGGAATAGAAAAAACAGCATATGTGCAATGCAGCTAAATCATTTCCTAGCTTCTGTGCACTTAAAATTGTGACCTTCCATTTAACCGTTTGTCTTTCCATGTTTTTTTCAAGGAAAATAAAGACCAGTTGATGATGCTGAGCTATTCGGCTTAAGGAGATTACGAGCACCTGGACTTGCAGAGTTTACAAGCTCAGTTGGTTGCACCTGTGGAGTCTGTAAGGCACAGAATATACTCTCGCGGGGCTGGACCATGCCTTGTAGGCAAAGGCCTGTATTGGGGGCAGTGAAGAGCTAGGACGTTGCTCTGCCTCAGCTCTTAGGCATGCCAAGGCAGCAAACCGACTATTGCAAGGCTTCATGGATTTGGCTTTTTGCCCCACATGTAGCTGGCCAGCTCTGCAAGGGGCAGCAGAGCCTTTGGCCTTGACTGCTCCCAGACATCTCCGTGACCCTAAGGGCATCATGTACCCACCCCAATGATGGATTACCGAAAGGGTTCATGCCCAGGAGCCCCAGACAATTTGGGGCCTCTGGAAAAATCTCCCCCTGCATGGCCCCAGGGCTGGAGAAGCTCTCACTGTCCGCTCTGACCCCGGGGCCACAGCAGGGGCACAGAGCTTCTCCGGACTGGGTGCTGCAGCGGGGGTGGAGGAGCAGAAAGGAGCGGGCAGGGCCGCAGGGAAAGGGGAAGAATGGGGAGAAGCTGTGAGTGGAATGGGGGCAGGGCTACAGGGGAAGGGATGGAATGGGGCAGGGCCATGGGCAAAATGAGGGCGGAGCCAAAGGGAAGGGCAGGCCAGAGGCGGGGTCTCAGGGGGAAGAGGCGAAATGGGGTCGGGGACACAGTGGACGGGGTGAGGCAGGGCCATGGTTCCAGTGCCGGGGCCCCTTCCCTTACTCTGGCCCACGGCCCCAGGAGACCTTGACCTGCCTCTGAACCACACAGGAATAGACAGAGAACAGCATTTTGTGCAGAGACTACAGTTCTGCTTGGCCTGTTGTAGGAAGGGGACTATTGGCCTCCATGGGTCACCCACATAAGGATGAGGCAGAATTTAGCTGACAGTGGTCTTGGATCCACAAGAAAGTAGGGTCCTGCCAAACTGAGGAGCTCCAAAGGGGGATAAGCTCTCTCCTGTGGAGCGGGTGGGCTCCACAACCACAGGGGCCGGTTCCACAGCCCAAAGGAGTCGATGGCACCTTAACAGCATTCCCCGTGATCTCCCCGCACTTCAGCTTCCTCTCCAGAGTGGAAATTCCAGTTGAAATTTCTCAGCTGGTTCCCCGTGGCACTATGTTTTGTACAGAGCAGTAAGTCTGGTTCTTGGGGTTACTGGTTTTCCAACAGAAATAATGGATACCGATAGAAACTGGATGTATTTCAGGAACACGAGGGCTCCTACATGCTGGTCAGTGCACATACACCTACACTCTGAACAGACATAACAGACTGGAAGTCAAGTAGAATCTCCGAGGTCTGACACCAGAGTTACAAACATTTCAGAGTTACAAGCAACCTCCATAGCTGAGGTGTTCAGAGCTCTGAGGTTCTACTGTATTACTATTGCCATTTTGGGGAGCTGGGGGGGGCAATGGAAATACAGAGAGATCATCTGATTGGTTTAATCTAAAACTTTTTGTGAGCCTGCATCATTTGCCTAAGGTCACAAACGAAGTCTGTTGCAAAGCCAAGAACTGAACCCGTATTGCCTAATTCTCACAAGACCATCCTCCTTTGGGAAATAAAATCCTGATTCCAGCCAAGTCAATGGCAGAACTCCCGTTGACTTCAGTAGAGCCAAGATTTCACTCTTGAGGTCTACTAGAACTTCTGCCAGGGGTCTTGGGCCAAAACTAGAAATTGCGGTTGCAGTTTAGAGTCTTAACCTCTGAAAAGCTTTGATTATAGAGACAGGTGAAGGTTTGACTGGATCTGATTTCCTCATCCCTAGTTTGGTGTGAACATGGACATGTCACCTCTGGACAGATACCTCTTTAGTCACCCTTTCTTAGTATTTTTAATTTCTTTAACTGTCACAAACAGTTATACATTAAAACAATTGGATGATTTAAATTTACAAGCATTTTTGAACCCTAGAAACCTGTGGTTGAAAATAGAGCTGCTGGTTGAATTTCCCCCACTCCACCTAATGTATAAAAATATCACCAAGCTTTTCAGCTACCAGCATTTTCTTAACCACCACAAAAAATCGTACAACCCATTTTAGATGCTTTGACATAGTCTTTAATTTTCGCTCACAACTGTGGCAATTAGAAAGTGTACTTAATGGAGTGTCATGTTAATTGTGGCAGGGTTAACCAATTTCTCCATTTAATTGTCAATTGATTAACCTATTGAAATGTTAAGTGACTCAGTTTCCTTCCAGAGCAAACAGTAGCAACATATTGTAGCTTCATCAGCTGGAGGGAATACTCATTTGCCCAGACTCAATGTGCTGGTATTTCTCTACACCTCCCTGAGCTTTTAATTAGATGAGCCAATTTTACATGTATTTGTCTGCGGGAAAGGTTATCAGTGCTTCAGCTGACCTGCAGAGACAAGGTTGAGCCTAGCAGCCTTAATAGAAAAGGTTTTCAGCTATGACTGTTGTACTTGATTGCATTGTAATGGTAATTAACTGGAGACTTTGCCTTCCTCGCTGTTTTTTTGTAGTTCTAACTATGCAATGAGATGTTTCCTCTGTCATATATATGCACTTATTAAGCACTCACTGGATTCTAATATGCATGCAAATAGTCAAGAGTTTCTTAAGGCTAATACTCTACTATGTAGATTGTGGTGCCATTAAGTCACTGCAAATATAGTAGCCTGCAGCACATTTGTAAGGTGGTTGTTTTTTTTAAAAAAAAAACATGGGATGGGAACTTCTTTATTTTCATGATATCTTATTGCCCAGAGGATCCACAAAGTATAAAATACATATTGACAGATTTACATTAAAAAATGAGACGGAAGATGGCTTAGTTTTTTGGTTTGGTGTTTTTCTTAAGAGAAGATTCAGATTTTTGGTGCAGTTTTCTACATTCATGTGGAATTTATTATCATTTCCCCACATTTCTATTGGCGGAGGGCTTTAAAGCCCTCGGCATCGCCTGTCTTTCTGCATGTTCTTTTTACAGTACAGCACTGTCGTTTAATTATGAGACAATCCGCCACAACTGAGCAAGCATGATCATCCTTGATAATGTTGGTAGCGAGCAACTGAGACAAAATGATTACAAACCTATGTTGCCCTCAATAGTCCTTTAGAGGATTTCTCTCTTAATAGTTCTGGCTCATTCATGTTTGGTTCAGCACATTTGTTCTTTCAAAGAAGGCGTAGATTAGAAGAGTTTCAGGGTAGGTTAATAACTCAACTGAAAATGGCTGCTTGCATTGTCAAAGCATGTTCCTGCAGTTGCTTGGTGCTTTCTTCAGTTCTGCCTCTCTGCAGCTTTGGCCCAGTTGGTAAACAGCTTAAGTCCAGACATCTTTTCATTCTCTGCGCAGCGGATTGAAATAAAAATGCATATAAGTGGCGACTGACTGGCGCTAGCCTAACAATAGCCTGTAACATTATGCATGGGTATTTACATAGGAATAAGGCCTTAGTAAAGAAGATAGGGGCAATTAATGACTAGGGCCACACATATAAGGAAAGTTTGTCCAATCCTTTCTTCAATAAAGATCTTTTGTAAAGTGCTATGGAAACTCATGGAGGCCCCCAAACAGATTAAGAGTGGGACTTTTGTGGTGTTGGGTTTTTTTTAACTTTAAGTTAAAGGGGCCAAATTTTTAAAGCTAAAATTTAACTTTTCTACCATTAGGTTGTTTTTGAATCTATTTTGTACATCTCTTTTAGGTCATGGGGAGTGTTTAATAAAGGAATAAATATAGCAGCGTGTCTGGCTTAGAAGGGCAGTGGAATTAAAAGAAGCTAAGCAAAGCAGTTGCAAGACCCCGGCTATTCTCATTACTATATGTTTGAAATTTACGCTGATTTGTACGTATTTAGGACCTGATTCTGATTTCACTTATACCAGGGAAACTACCCTCTATTTATGCCAATTTATGAGATAAAGAGACAGTCCTTTAGGATTTTTATCTCTCTTTTTTTCCCCTTCCCCCTTTTAAATGTACTTAGCAATTAAATAACACTTTTAAAAAGAGAGAGACAGAGGAAAAAAATCTTAATGACTTGGATCTTGATCTTGGTTATTCCTCTGTGCATATGGAATGACTTCAAGGGGAGCTGCCGCATGCACATATCTGAGGGCAGAATTTAGCCGCCAAGTCCAATCTAGTTCCCACGGGGCTGGTGAGGGCAGATTGGGCCCTAGGGGATTTAATATCAGGTGTCACAGCTATGAATAAGAGAGAGACCCTGGCTCTACGTGGGGGGATTTTTGCACCAGTGCAAACCCCCAACACAGATATGCTGCACTCCTGGAAAACAGTGAGCTTCCACAAGTGACTTACCCTGCTTTGCACCAGTGCAGTGTGTCTATAGTAGGGTTTGCATGAAGCTGGTGCAAATTTCCCTGGTTTAAACAAGTCCACATTCATGGAGGCACATCAGCACCCAAAGATTCACAAGTGATTCTACTACTATTATTAGTGGTGTTTATTATGGTAGTGTCTAAGGATCAACCCAGAACGGGGCCCCATTGTGCTAGGCGCTGTACAAACACAGACAGGTAGACCGTACCTGCCCCAAATTGCTTACAGTGTAGGCAGACAAGGCAGAAACAGAGCAGGGTGAGGGGCTGTAACACAAGCAGAGTGACAATGTGATGGCAGCAATCGTCACGTTAGTTGCACGATTATAAATAAACAAAGAAAAGTAACAATAGGAGAATTAGGGGTGGGATTCTCCCACTTGCCTAAGTGATTTCGGAACACAAAACTGAATGACTTGCAAGGGAACGTGTGGACTTTGGAAAATCCATCCTTGGGATTTTGGTAGATCTCATGCTGCTTCTCTAAGGGTCAAGCTGTGAGCTCTTTACTCACTTTCATGAGCCCTTATTCCTATTGCCTGCCATGGGGCTGCTTGCGTGAGAAACTGAGCATCAAGATGAGTAAGCCCTAATCTGACCCTACCCTTATAGCTACACTAGAGAGAGGAGCTATACCATGGAGTTGCTTTAGCAATGTAAAGAGAACTAGTGGAAAAGCTCACAGGAACCATTTAATTAGCCCCATAGCAACCTTCTCTGAGTCTGTATCCAGATATTTAAGCAGTTTTCCTTGTAGTTTCACCTGTCTCCATGGAGCTGGCAATGTTCTTGTTTTTATCAGTCTGCAGAGGCAAATCTGTAGATGGTTTTACTCATATTATGGTACCATTACAACACCTGTAGTTTGAATATACCATGCCAATTGTTTTCTTGTATTCTCATAATTATCGGCTCCCATCCACAGTCAAACACACTGTGCTGCTCTGACCGGCGATGGCTTTGGCTTATACAGCACCTTTTTCAACTGTTTATCAAAAGAGCAATAGCACTGAGTGAATAAATATCTTATTGGCATGACAGCGGGGCACCTATGATATATTCAGAGGGCCACATCTTCCGCTGTGTAAATTGGTGCAGTTTCATTTACTTCATTTACGCCAGGATCTGGTCCCAGAATATCTCTTTCCTGACTTATGTTCAGAAAGAGATTTTTTTACAGCAGAATGTAACTCCGAAAGCTAGCCCCTATCATGTTCCTTATCTTCTAGAAATAATTTTAAAACCACTCCCCTGTGGCAACTAATTCCTAAAATGCCATGTGTACATTGACGGGGGGGAAATACATGTTAATAACTCAAATGTGTGGTTCTCATGAAAGAAACGTGTGTGTGGCAGAGAATGCCACTCTGCTTCAGCCCTGAAAAGCTACAGAAATCAATGCCTCATTCAAGGCTATTGATCAGCACTAAATTAATTAGACTTCAAGGCTTATGGCAGTTGATAAGACAACTTGTTAATTTAGTCAATGATAGTGTTTTCCCTAAAGCAGCAAATACCCTCTTGCTCAGAAAAGACATCTCAAACACGAGCAAAGAGAGTGTGTTTTGTTGGTTTTGCTTCTGCTAAAAACTCACTTATACATTTAAATGAAGACTAGAATTATAGGGGAAGATAGTTTTATTTACTCCTGTTGGTGTTCTCTTGCTCTAATATGGTGTCGCTACCCTCTAATGTGATTTACTAGGGCTACAGCATACATTTGGTGTCTGCGACTCCAATCCTGTTATTCCGTTGACTGTGCTGTTCGTTTGGAAAGGGGAACACTTTCCAAATGTGCAGGGTTGCTTGTTTTTTTTAAGTGGCAAGTATGGCTTTTGCTTCTCATTTAAACCTGTAACAGTGATGTTCATAGTCCCTGACAAAGACACTGGCCCCGTTGGTTATGCAAACTGTGACTGGAATGAAGGTATCCCAGAATGCTCTAAACATGGGGCAGTACTTCCTGCTGGCTGGGAAGAACAAAAGGACAAAGCACGAGGAGTGTAGGGGTCCCACCAACAGCCCTTGGAGGCAACAGTCTGCTATCAGCAGTACTCCAACCCTGTGAGAATGCTAATAAGCCAGTGAAGAGCCCAGCTTTCCTGCCATAATTCTATAGTGCAGTTGAGGACCCCATAGTGTTCACTAAATAAAGACAACTAATTGAGAATTTTTTGCACATTTTGCTCAGTGGACTTGTTGTTCACTCAATTCATTGGGGAGAATGTACCCCTCCTGACAACAGGGGTTGATTGTTTTGGCAGCCTCCATGTTACTGCTATTTCCCGGGTCTAGGGCTGACTTTCAAAGTATGACAAAAATGTTTAATTTTGATTTTTTTAATTATGTCGCTGGGAATTATTTTGGCGTCTCAGAGAATAGGCCATCCAGTGTTCATGCAAAAAAATTGCTGGCAGAGTTTCTTGGAATTAAACCCTTGGTCTTTCTCTTTCTCTCTCTCTCTTTTACTGTATTTTCTGTGGCGAGGCCTACATTTTTGTGTCTGCAGGTGACACTTTGATTGAAACTAAAATTAATAAATCAGCTGAAAAGCTCACACCTACAGCTCACAGCAGGGCCTTGAAAACACGGTTATAAAGGGAGCTTTATGCCCTTGTATAAAGAAGGAATAAATTACAGAAGCACTTGTTGCCCTTGGACTCAATTTTGCTTTGCAGTCTGGTATCTTATTTTTGGAGGCTTATTGTTAATCAACAGGTTCCTTGTAGCTTTAGCAGGTGACTTTGCTATTAATCTCCTATTTGACCACTATAGCATATTAATGAGGTAGGCTCCTAGACATGGCTCTATCTCTAGAACAAGATATTAGTTTAAAAGGTGCACTTTTGACTCAGTTGCGTGCAGTTAGCAATGCTGCAGGCCAAATGCAAAGTCGCATTTTCTCCAGCTTGTGCAGCATTAAGAGTGTTTTACTAACATTATGTTTCTTACTGTGCTTTTCTTCGGCCGTGTACTTTTTTCTTCTCCATGGAGGGCTATTATCAGGCTTACTGGTCCTTCTTTTTCTTTCTCTTATTTTATATTTTTTAACCAAATAAATAAATTATATACAAATAACAAAATGATATCCTTTCTTATTAGCATGCACCTTGGTTTTAATTAAACAATTTCAGGGCTCTTTGGAGGTGCTGTCAGATTTAAATGGAATGCCGGAGATTGTTCCGGTCAACATTTCTCCCCAGAACTGGCTTTAATAAATGTCATTATAAAGTGCAGGAATTCAACCAGCCCTGTTTCACCTTCTATTTTGGGTCTGATTTAAGCTGGAAGTGAAGATACCTATGGGGTAATTTAAGAACATAAAGAAAAGCTGAGGATTTACGACTTAAATTTGTAATTACAAGGATCTGCTGAAATACATAATATTATGAACCAGGCTACAAAGCACCCCCATGGAAAGAACAGCTTTGTTGTAATACAGTAATTTACACATGCCAAAGAACTTCACTGCCATAGATTGTCACGATTGGTGTCTCTTTTCATAACTTGGATGCAGACGTGTTGTCTCCATTGCAAACGGATACATTTCCCTATTTAAATTAGTGATAAATGTCAAGCTTATGTATGCATATTTTCAACATTTTTTAATAAGGTCTCATAAGCAAAGGCATATTTGTGTCAGGGTAACTGTCAGCCTGGAGTTTTAGCCTGAACTGCAAAGTATCTGTCTTTTGTGGATTAAGGTCAGAGCTATCATGTTACTTTAGCCTGGTATTTTGTGAGACACTTTCTTTTCTGACTTTTCTGTATGATATTTAAAAAAGAGAGAAGGAGAGAAATCTGCCAGTGAACTGTTTGAGAGTGGACACAATAGATATTAATAACTCCTTCATAGCTGATGTGCTTCATTAGGGCTTCATCCTGGTCCTTTCAAGTCGGTAACAAAACTCCCATTGACTTCAATGGAAGCAGGCCCAAAATGCGTATTTAAGGTTATTGAAAAATATAAGCCTAAATGTGCAAAAGTGACTGGTGATTTTGAATGCTTCATCGATGATTTAGATCATGGCATACAGAGTACGCTTATACAGTTTGCAGACGATACCAAGCTAGGAGGGGTTGCAAGGGCTGTGGAGGATAGGATTAAAATTCAAAATGATCTGGACAAACTGGAGAAATGGTCTGAAGTAAATAGGATGAAATTCAATAAGGACAAATGCAAAGTACTCCACTTAGGACAGAACAATCAGTTGCACACATACACAATGGGAAATGACTGCCTAGGAAGGAGTACTGTGGAAAGGGGCCTTGGGGGTCATAGTGGACCACAAGCTAAATATGAGTCAACAGTGTAACACTGTTCCAAAAATGCGAACTTCATTCTGGGATGTATTAGCAGGAGTATTGTAAGCAAGATACGAGAAGTAATTCTTCCGCTCTACTCCACGCTGATTAGGCCTCAACTGGAGTATTGTGTCCAGTTCTGGGCACCACATTTCAGGAAGGATGTGGACAAATTGAAGAGAGTCCAGAGAAGAGCAACAAAAATGATTAAAGGTCTAGAAAACATGACCTATGAGGGAAGATTGAAAAAATTGGGTTTGTTTATTCTGGAAAAGAGAAGTCTGAGAGGACATGATAACAGTTTTCAAGTATGTAAAAGGTTGTTACAAGGAGGAAGAAGAAAAATTGTTTCTCTTAACCTCTGAGGATAGGACAAGAAGCAATCAGCTTAAATTGCAGCAAGGGAGATTTAGGTTGGACATTAGGAAAAAATTCCTAACTGTCAGAGTGGTTAAGCACTGGAATAAATTGCCTAGGGAGGTTGTGGAATCTCCATCATTGGAGATTTTTAAGAGCTGGTTGGACAAACACCTGTCAGGAATGGTCTAGATAATACTTAGTCCTTCCATGAGTGCACTGACCACTCAAGGTACCTTCCCGTTCTATGGTTCTGTGATTCAGTTTCTGGGTGCCTACCTTGAGACTGGTGAAAGGGCTTTATTTTCAGAAGTGCCAAACAACCTCCCCGCTGAATATCAGGCCATCTATAAGGCGTCACAAGATGGACAACCAAAATCACCAGTCACTCTTCTGAAATGTAGGCAGTGCATTATTAACGTAGTGAGCAAAAGACTTTCGTGGACCCTTATACTCTACAGCATAATACCAGTCTACACTGGAGCTGTCGCAGAAGAATACACACGCGTGCACACACGTGCAGACGCACAAAGAAAGTTTGAATCCAGTTCCAATGAATGATTCTAACCCATCCCTAGTTAAGGTGAATTTATCTCCTGATGGCAAATTAAACTGGCTGATTTTCAGATGTTAACAACTCTGCCAGCTAACCTTTTAACCCCAAAAGAGACCTTCTAATATCTGGCTAATAATGACCCCACTTTGTTTGAAAAATGATGGGTTTGGGCTGCCACCCTACATCAACATCAACTTTATTTTTCTCCATTCTTAGACTTTTATTTTTTTAAACGCAGCCACCAGCTAAACTGTGTTGTTTTTTTTTCCCCCCAGTGAAGGTTTGAGTTCAGGTTGTGTATGTCAAGGATCGACGGGAGAATGAAATTTTATAGCTGAGGCACAAACCCCTGTACAAGAGGGTTCATCATTAAAACACTGACAGCCCCTTCACTGAAGTGGTGCTAGCAGAGGCTGCTCTAATGCGTATTTATAAGTAGGAATAGTTAGCACAACACTGCTGGAGAGACCTTCCCCTCCTCCCGCCCAATCTCCCCCGAACTACTTACAGCCAAGGAAGGTTTCAGCTCATTTTGTCTTTTCACAACTTAGCAAGATCAGACACATTTCTGCAATGCATATGCAGATTTTACCTCTTGTTACTTTCTCTAATGAGCTTTCACTTAATCAATTTGACAGTAGCCTTTATTCCTTTTTGCCTCCCATCCACTAGGAAAGTATTCAGGGGAAAGTGTTAACAGTTTCAAGGGGTATTAGCAAAATGAAATGGTGGCATAGCCAAATTTCAGGAGATTGCGAAGTGCTTTACTGAAGGGGAGGTGGGGGGAAGTTAGAATTGTGAGTGTAGATTTAACAAGAAACTATGTCTAGTAAATGAATAAAAATGTACACATGGATTTACACCTTATATAATTAAAAACAAGCTGCTATTAACGAGTAAAGAAATCCTATCTAGATTATAACACTACTCTCTCTCTTTAATATAGAGCTCTCTTTTAAAACACTCCCTTGGTAATGGGCTGCAAAACTTTGGCTCCCAGCTACAAGTCACTCAGTTACTTCATTGCATTTATTACACTGTATTATGTCATATTACAGTAGTGCCCATAGGCCTTCCCTGAGATTGAGAACATACTTATTGTAACAGTTTGGGACCTCGTTACCTGAGAGATCATCTCTCTCTCTCTAATATACTGCAATAGCTGGGATCAGCAAAGGAGCTGGAATTGGTGCTCTCTATGTATAAATGAGAGGGAGTGTCGGCAGGACCTTCTCTTGGCCTGCCAGAGCCCAGATCTGTTAACTTTCCAGGCACCCTGCAATACCCATCTTCCCCCTCCTGCCGCTTCTCTAAGGCTGTTGAGGAAGGGGACGGGCTTTCCTGGAGTTATTTATGGGCATCCTTTATTTATGTTCACACTCTGCTTTGTACTTTATAGGATAGGCACCTAAAGCATTGGATAGGCTACTATAGATGCATTTGAAAAATGTGAATAAACAAATAGACTTTAATAGCTAGTTCCTTCCCTGAAGAGCTCACCATATCAATAGACAATGCAGACAAAGGGTAGGGGAAAGGAAGTGCTGTTATTCCCATTTTAGGGGAGGGAACTGAGGCACAGAGTGACTTGTCCAGATTGACTTGCCCTGGCTGAGCCAGGAACAGACCCCAAATATCCTGAGTCCCAGTCCAGTGCTTTAACCATAAGACACTTCCTTTGACTATTGAAAATACCAGTTTTCTGTACAAAATTCTAGGCCAGACTCACCCAGGGTCTACGCTGGCTGCTGTGAGCATGGAACTTGGCCCAAGGAAAAATGTACTGGCAGGGAGAGGTGCCAGCAGTATAAAGTATTTACAGCATCCCCCCAACAAGGAGGTTCTTAGGGGTCTGGCACAGCCAGAAAGTGGCTAGCACTAGGTGAAAGAGGGCATGGTCCACCATGGATAGCAGAGGCACCAAAACCAGCTCTTCCCTTCAGCAGGGGATCTTGTCGAGCAAAGCTGGGAGCCCCCATGGAAATCCCCAAGCGAAAGGACAGCGCAAACACTTCCTGGCTCCTTGTGGGTATGTCTGCACTGCTTTTGAAAATCTGAAGTCTCTGAGCTCAGGTCTACAGACTTGGGTTCGTGGGGCTTGCACTACGGTGCTAAAAACAGCCGCATAGAAATTTGGGCTCAGGCTCTGAAGTCCAGGGAGGGTGGTGGGTTTTAAAGCATGAGTTTCAGCCCAAGCTGCGACATCTACACTGATGTGTTTCGTGCAGTAATTCCATGAGCCTGCGTCTGTAGACCAGAGCTCTGAGACTTGCTGCCCTGGGGCTTAAAACGCAGTGTAGACATCCCCTTGGAGGTGAGTCCCTCCTCAGAGCAAGGTGTCTGGCCCGGGCGGAGAGGTGGTATTGAAATCTCTCTGCACCAGCTTGTGTCATCTTTCAAAAGGTTAGCCTATAAGTATACAAACCCTTCCGCTTGTGGGCTAAGCCGACTGTTAACTGACAGGTTTGGGAAGGAACTTCCCTTGTGGGCAAGTCATTCCATACAGTGGTTATGAGAGGAAGTTGCTTTCTTTTGGGAAGGATTGCCGGCTCCAGCAATTCTCTACGTTTTAGGCACAGGATCTGATTTTGCAAGATGCTGAGCACCTCCTGAGAAGAGTTAATCCCAGGACCTCAACTTCAGCAGGAGTCAGACATGCACAACCCGTCACAGGAGGCAGCCGCGAGCCCCTTGTAGGCCTGGGCCCATAAAATGCATTTCACAAACAGGGGTCATTGTTCTGCACCATATAAATAAGTACAACAGAGGGGAGCCAACTGCCAAACTGGAAACACTACCTCACCTTGAGTCACCGTTAACAAATCAAATAACCTGTCTGAGTTATGTCATCTGTGATGAATAAGAACATAAAAGCTGCCATACTGGGTCAGACCAATGGTCCATCTAGCCCACTGTCCTGTCTCCAACAGTGACCAGTACCAGAGCTTCAGGGAGATTGTACAAAACAGGACAGTTTTGGAGTGATCTACCCCTGTCCTCCACTTCTGGCTTCTGGCAGTCAGATGTTTAGGGTCACCCCGAGCATGGGGATGCATGCACCTAGTCATACCTTTGTCATAAGATCATTAGAAGTACAGACAAGACTAAATAATGCCATGTCCTTAGTCGCCCACTCTGACATAATATGGCAAGGTTCTGGCCAAGTATTTCAGGAAGGCTGTAGGTGCCTTCAGCTGCAGTGAAATGGTTTGGCTGGAAGGAAAGCGTTCATGGCCAAGGTCCTAGTGATTTTGGGTGCGTCTGTTCTGGAAAGCCCAACCTGAGACATCTTAAAGTAGCCTGATATTCACCAAGTGCTGAGTACCCAGCTTGTGATAATCAGGCCCTTCAAGACAGACACTCCGAATCACACTCACTTTTTAAAATCTTGGACTGTATGGTCCTAGAAATAGCCAAAATATTGACACTCTCTGTTGGGTAGAAATTAGATGCAGTAAGCAGGACTGCACCCCGGTAAAGTGTATGCTTTCTTTTTACTCGAGTCATGCCAGAGAGAAATGGAAAGATCCATTCTTTACTGTCATATGTATAGCAGTATAACCATCTTAAATGGTCTATGGTGATAAGATGACTCAGGACTGCATGACAGATTTGCTTGGTATAGCTACGTCACACCATTTCCTCCTGACAAGGGTGAGGCCCTGTGGTGGGAAATGGAGAATGAAATGTGGAATGGCATCAGACAGTGGAAAGTTTCCTTTGAACTGAAAATAAAATTTACATTGGGTTTGGATTAATCTTCCCTAGCAATCGCCGCTTTTCATGGGGAAATGGCTATAGAATGCAGATTGTCAGCATATAAGAGAAGAGGACATGGCTAGGGCACAGGCCTAGGTCACCTAGGTTCCTGTTTCTGCATCACCACAGTCTTCCTGCCTGTCAGGGACCCACAGTTGAACCTAGACCCAGCTCCTTTGCCCTCAGCTGATTCAGCTAACGAACCTGGACTCCTGGTTGGCTGAAGACTCCAGTAGGGACATTCTCGAACCCTGCAGCAAGCCTGGGTCCCTGTCTGCTCAAGGGGGTTCCATGCCTGCAGCTGTGTTTGGTTTACTTCCTATTACTGCGCCTTCACCTGACTCCAGCTTCTTATTCCTGCTCCAGGTCTTCCACTCCTTGCTCCTGGATCTTGGTTCCTGCCCCTGCTCTGGATGATACTCTGGTTCCAACCTCCAACTTCTGTTTCCTGGCTCTTGGCTCTGGCTCGCTCCCTGGACTTAGTCATTTGACTCCTGATTTGGGCTCTGGCCACTAGACCTGATCACCCCTGTTCCGACCATTAGGCCTGCTTCCTTCCCATTAGGGAAGGCCACCCATGGCCTGATCCATAACACTTCCTGTGTGACCTTGAGTAAATCATGTATCCTCTCTGTATAGCACTGCCCTAGCTCACAGGGGTGTGAGAATAAATCCATTAAAGATAGTCAGGTCCTTGGCTATTATCATGTTGGGGGGGCATATAAATACTTAAGATAGATAAGCTGAAAGGTCCCAGAACGGAGCTTCAGTTTGCCTGGCTTACCTCCGTTCTGAAACGTTTGGGGTTTTAGGAGAGGAAATTTTATGTATCTTCTTCATTTCAGCAACTCCCACCCCTTTTGGCTAGTGTTCTGCCTCCTTCACAAGTTGAACTCCTTCCTTCTCCCCATACTCAGCAGAAGTGGAAAGACTGCCTTCTCCCTCTCAAATCCCCCACCCCCACCCCTGATGCACGGGCCTATTGAAATTGGTGGAATATGGACTTCTTTCCTAACAGATCAAGTTAAATCCGTCTCTCTTGTGTGAAAATTCCATAAAAACCTGAATCTTGTCTGTTGAAGCTGAAGCTAGTTTTCAAAATTGGGCTTGAAAATTGTCAGCAAAGCATTGTATTGTGAAGGGTTATATAGCAGTCAAACCGTACCCTGAACATCTATCTAAACAGATGAGGTGTTGTACAACATTTTATATAAATACCCAGAAGATGGATGCTGCTTTCCCTAGTTAAAACTTACGGGTGATTTTCAATGGCCTGGGTGAATTCAGACTACTCATGCTTATAATGAGGAACAATAATGCCATGGCAGAGCTGAAAGTTGCAGGTTTGCAGCACAAGAGAGACTCAGACGAGCCAAACAGGATTTAGTTGGGCGAGGGGCAGGGGTTGGTGTTTGTTTTTTGAGGCAATATTTCCTCACTGAAATGGAGAACTTGTTCCAGTGTTGAGTCAGAATCAATGCACTGGTGTAACACTCCCAGAAACTGTATTTACAAACATTTTAACGCTCTCTCCATTTTAAGCTGTGGTCCAAGACATTTATATCGCTGTTTTTGTAACTGTCAGCAATATTTTGGCTATTTTAAGAATGTAGGACAGGGTTAAGGATTAGGACTAGCCTTCTCTTTTCTGGGTATCAGAGCTGCTTAGCAGTAATTAATCAGGACATTGGGTTTTGTACTCTTGGTTCAGGTCATTTGCCTATGAGCAGCTCAAGCCTTTTACAAAGGCATACTGCATATGTTTCTGGGTACCTTTTTGAGAAAAGATTTAAATTGGCCAGATGAATAATACTTTGCCACAAGTGTTTTGCCCCAGGCAAAAAAAGGTTTTCTTATTCATATTATCATTGCCTGAAGCTGCAATCCTCAAGCTGGATGTGACTGGTCTTATACTGTCACATGGCAATGATGTAAGAACAGGAGCTCTCTGTGTCAGACAAATCTGGATTTAGGGGAATTATAGCAGATGTTGCAAAATGGAAACAGTTTAGCAAGTTCCTTTCATCCCACAGTTGGGAGGCAGGTCCACAAAGTGTAGCAGACAGAAAAGAATGTTATCTTTGATCCTTTACACTCTAAGGTACGGGGACCTCACCCATTAGACTATGTTGTGACGAGTCAAATAGTCTAGATGTACAGTAACTGATCATTTAACTCTAAGAAAATTAGAAATTCGTGGGGGTTTTTTCCCCCAAAGACATATAAAGATTTTATCAGCAGCTGTGTTCATTCTAA
Organism: Lepidochelys olivacea; assembly: GCF_965140295.1. NCBI lineage: Eukaryota > Metazoa > Chordata > Testudines > Cheloniidae > Lepidochelys > Lepidochelys olivacea. The sequence goes on from NC_140416.1 coordinate 119,168,342, forward strand.
TCTGTTTACAGGGCATACCGTTCAGTATTAAGACTAATGACATGGAAAAACACTTGAAAATTTGCATGTAGTTAGAATACAAAAAAGATTTGGATTTTCCCCCATCCCCCAATACACAAACACACCCCACCACATATTGTTCAGTTGCATGATAGGGAAATAAGAAAGGAAAATTATAATTGCTAAATGTCATTAAACCAGGAGTAATAAGTTATACGCAGGGCTATTTTCTGCAACAGTTTACACACCATTTAGGATTTCTTACTGTGAATTTATAAACGTGAGTTCTGGGATGTTACTATTCATCTGCTCGTTCTTCTTTTGTGCAAATAACTAATTTACACACAATGCTAATGAGATGGAGTCTCTTTAAGAAAGGAAAGGAAAGCCCCTGACTGCAATAAGTAAAGTATGCATGTTCAAAGCAAGTATCTTTTCCTGCAGAAGTTTGTTTTGTCTGGGTGTAAATCTGACCTGAGTTTGAACAAACTTTGCAGGGTTTTCCTAAACTGTCCGCCAGTCCATTTAAAAAAAAAATTAGTATGATGACAGCCACAGAATGCTGCCTTCAAGCACCTTAAAAAACACCACAACAAAACCCAGGACAACATGCCTGCAGCAGCACATAATAAATTTTACCAGTGTTCTCACTGGATATAACCATAAAATACTGCAAAACAAGTGCACAGAACGGTCTGTCAAGCTATTCAGTTTCCACTTTCACACTATATAATGAAACATAGTTGGCCAATTTTTTCCAGTTATTCGGGTCAAATTCAGAGCTTTGGCCCCAATCCAGCAAAGCACTGCACTAATCCCATTGAAATGCGACTACTCACTTAAAATTAAGCATATGCTTACGGGCTTTTTGCTGGATCAGGGCCTCATTTCCCTGAGTGCAATTCACTTATTTCAATGTGTAGCTGAGAGCTGAATTAAACCCTGATTCAGCAAGCTGCTTACACGGGTTCCTAACTTTAAGCATTGGACCTGTCTGAAGTCAATGGGGCTACTTGCAAACAAGTTATGCATGTGCTTCCATCCCTGGCTGTATCAGGGACTAGAGCTATCTGGGATTCTTGCCTATGAAATGTTTTTTGACGATAAATGCTGATTGGTCAAAACCAAAACTGTTCTCAAAACAGTGTTGGGACTGATGAAACACCCAACTGGAAAAGCTTTAATACAAAAAGATTGTCAGGCTAAAAAGTTTGTGTCTTTCCTGTTAAAATTACCTTGTTTCGAAATTGTAGTCAATTTCCATGAGAAAAGGTCAAAATTAAAACAAAGCATTTCGAAACTAGCTAACAGGACATTCTGTGTGAGCTGAAACACTGTTCTAAATATTTGGTTCATGAAAAATTTTTGGAGATTCCAACTTCGGTCCTGATTCAAAATGAGAAACATTTTCAAAATGGCCAATTCTCATAGGATGGAAAATCCATTTCCTGCCCAGCCCTATCAAACCACAGACTGAGAAAAAGGCAGAGTCTTCTCCAATATGCGATTTCCACACTTGCATACAGTTAGCTTTGGAGCAGTTAACTAAATAACTACCAAATTTGTCTCACAAACAGTCTAACAGCGGTGCCTGTGTGCTGCGGGGCTCTGTAAATACATAGGGGCCGAATTGTGCCATTCAGGCATTGTGAGGAATAGGGATTTCCAGTGTTCTTCCCTGAGCACCCCTGTGTGCAGGGATAGTGTCAATGCTGCGGTCCCTTTCCACCCCCTCTGTGGGACTGTACATCAAAGACATGATGCAAAGCTGCAGGTTCCTGCACTTCCCCAGGAATTGCAATCTGCCGTCCGCTCACACATGCAAGGATCTGTCACAGTGCGGCTCCCCTGATGTGACGATAGCAAGGTAAGAAAGTAACCATCATAACTGCAGATGAAACATAGAATTCCATCAAGGCTAGGCTGTTATATTCCCATTCTGAAATAGAGAGGTTGACATACTTTTCTCTCTTGATGAGCAGCATCGTTCAGGTGTATAGAGAGCACCACTGTTCTCTGGAACCAGCTATTCTGTTATAGAACCCAAAATATTCCGAGCATTGAAATGATTGCCATGAGAGTTTTACTTAGCACAATGGGGCCCAGCCTAGTTGTGGACATTAGTGGCTACCACGATTATAATGATGATAACAAAAAGCTTCCTTCAGTATGGTACAATCATAGCACAGCTTACGCTTAACACTGAAGGTAGCATCAGAAAAGTACTTGATCAGTGAATCAAGAATGAAAATGTTTCTTCAGCCTTGTCTAAACACACAGCGGAACTAAAGTTGGTTTAAAATTGATTTAAGTGAACCAGTGTAAAGCCTTTTGAAGACACTCTTAAATGGGTTTAAAAATGGCTTATATCAATTTAGTTTGGCAGTTGGTAACTGAAGTAAGCTAACTCAGTATAAGCCAGGTTTAAATCAATTTATGAGTGTCCACAGATGCTTTGGCACTTGTTTAACTAAATCTCTTTAAAAACTACACCTTTATTAAACAGTCGCAAGTTGTGGCTTTTTAAAGAGATTTTTAAGCCCCTGAGGCAATTTTTTTCAAAATTACTTATGTCCCATTTTCAAAAGGAGCTTAGGCCCTGAAGAGGAGAGGTCTCATTGAAAGTCAATGAGTCAAACTTTACCCCTAGAGTAAAAAAGACAAAGGACCACCAGATCTTCAGCTGATACAAACGGGGGAGCTATCAGCTGAGGATCTGGGGCAAACTGTCCCTTAAAACTTTAAAGGAAAAGCCACCGAGCTAGGCTCTGATTGGAGCTGGTGCTAAATACTGCTCTGGATATAACCTACAAAAATGTGTGGCGTTTTCTGGGGTTTTTTCTCTTCACTCTGAAATGTCCTCTCCACAGGTATACTAGATATCAGAAAATATGCATGTAGTCAAACAAACACAGTGCCATTCACAGCATCCCTCCATCCTCCCCGAATTCCCACACTTACATGGTTGTGTATAAACACAGTCTGGAAGATATCACAATCCTAGCAGCAGCATCTGTTGTTTTCTTGCTTAATGATTTGTACTTGGCCAAAGTAATAGAATGGAGACAATCCTTCTTAGTTTTGGCATGCCTGACATTGGTCTTTTTGAGTCGAAATGTTTATTCTGTGGTGTTCCCGCTTAGCTCTGAAAGCTCATGTGTCTATAGGTATTTGCATGTTTTGCTTGACTCGGCACAAATCCTGCTCTGAACTGGAAATATCACAAGGGTAAATAATTTGGAGAGTAAATGTCTGAGCAACACTGGTGCAAAGGCTATTTGTCATTTGGATTTTGATCTCAAAAGATTCAAATATGAGCAAACTTTTCATGACGGGTTTTGCCATTTGTTTGAACACTCCTGTAGTAATTGGAAATGCAACAATTGTTTAAAAGTGGCATTGTCCATGAAAAGATTTAGTGAGGGATGAAGAAATTTCTTGAACCTAAAGACATAATCTGGTGATCCAATTCTCCCCACTGTGTCCATTCCCGTGAAACTCCATTTACTTTCTCTGTTCTGTCACCAGCAGCCCCGCATCCCACCTAGCCAATCCTCTAAGTTTCCCACATTGTTTCCCCTTTTGTCTGTTCAGTCTAAACAGAAGAACAACAGACAGGGTTCTGAAGGGCAGGGAGCATCAGGAGCTGGAAGAGAATGGCTAAGATGAGGGTCAGAGTCCTGCTCTTACTGCCAACAGTTACTAGGGTTTGTGCTGCCTGGCTGGGCAGTGTTCAAAGACTTTGCTGGGCTTTGTTGCACTGTGTAGGGATTAGGCCTGAGGTCTGAGAATTTGCCTTCTAATTAAAAAGGATAAAAGCTAGAAGTAGCATTAGACTAAAACATAGCAGTGATACTTCACAGGAGATTTTTTTTTTTTTAATAGTCACAAGACAACGCGAAAAGTTGTCAGGTTGTTTTATTTCTTTTGTTTTCTGCTTAATTTTTTTTTAAATGTGGGGTGGGAGGGATGTTTTCGCAACTCTTCCCAGCTGTTCCATATTGCGGGAGGACACCTTATTGCATGTGAAACTTCTGTGATGTACAGTGTCACAATTTTACTAGCTGACCACTGCTTTTATTAATGAGGATTATTGGGTGTCCATTTTCTATTGGTTGTCTAATGATATACCACAAGGTGAGGGATTTCCCCCTCCCCACTCAGCCGCCCCTCCTCCCCCAGACAAAAATTGCTCATCCCTTGTCGAGATCTTTCAGGAAACCTGCATTTATTTTTCTTTGACTCTGTCATTTTTTGTTCTTGACATTTATCTGTTATTAGGTGCATTCTATATAATCAGATGCAAACGCTCATTAAAAATGACTCATTATGCATGCTATTTTATCCATGCAATATTAAGAATGCTCGAGTGATCTGATCAAATTAACCCTGTGTTATCATTATCACTAAGTGTGAAACCTCTTCATTTTCTGAAAGAAAATTTAAGGCCAAATTCTGCAGCCACTTACTCATATATTCCTTTCTCACGCATTAATCCCATTGGGGACTACAGAGGTAATTAAAAACTACTACTGACAGTAATGATTTGCAGGATTGGGCCCCTTATCTATAAATCCTAAAAAATAGTTGTGTCCGCCAACATAACAATGGACAATCTTACGAAACCCTACAGCGACACTGCAAATATTAAGAAACCCTTGTCAGTTATAACATTCTGCTCAGCTGACTTGTGTATAAACAGCTGTATGTTTAGAAGACATGTGCCACAGGCATTTGGTGAATTAAGGGAAGGGAGTGTGTTTTCTCCGTTGTACTTCAGAGGCTGGTTCAGCCACTTTTATCATAAGGAAGAATTCTGAGGTGGGTGTTTGTGTAAGCCATTGGCGAGATTATATACATTACTTTTTAGAGGCGGAAGGAGTTTTGTAGAAGACTTCAGAAGCTTTCAAAGCAGCAGAGCTCAGATTGCATACAAGTATAAAGGAATGTCCTTTTGTTCCCACACATCTCATGTTACGTCATGAAGTAGGGGGCCGAATTTCCTATTTTCTCTTCGACCTATGTTTGGTTGGTTGAATTTGCATGTGGTAAATAACTTAAGAAGAACAACGCACAAGACAAGGTGAAAAATATTTACAGTGTTCTGAGCAGATAAGCATTTTCCCAGTATAAGATTATGAGGGAAAAGTACTTTTTAATATAGAAGTGTTGTTTCATTCACTAAATTTTGATTATGAGGAAAAAGTACTTTTTAATATAGAAGTGTTGTTTCATTCACTAAATTTTTGTGCAAGCATTTTGTCCTTTGGGTTATGCATCGTATTTGTCATGTCCAGTAACATGAGAATGATGGCGAGAACGTAGAACTAACTCTTTATTGAGTGTGGTCGTGTTTTTGACAAAAACGAAGTCCTATTTTTCTGGAATATAATGCGTTGGCTATAAAGTAATAGTAATGGCATAAGTTGTGCCACTGGGTTTTTTCAGTGGGATTCTTCATTGAACTATATCATACTATCCATGTTTAACCAAAATCAGTGTGTCCGAATCAGCACATCAGTGAAAGTTTAGTGATGGCCTTAATTTTACATATTTCCTCTGAGCCCCAAGGATATGGAGTATTTGCTAAGGTAGACATACCATTTGCTGGATATTGAGATTTGAAAAGAGGATTGATCTTTTATGGCTTTAAAAAAAATCAGTTTTCCCATAGGACACTAGCATTCCCCACCCCATTCTGTAATCGGCTCATTTGGGGCTGGCCCCTTCTCCCACATGGAGCTAAGGGCAATATCAGGGTCTAATTTTGGTGTGACAGACTATTCCACATTGATCTAGATGATCACTGCACCTTTTTCCTTGAAGACACAAACATGAAGAAAAAGTTCACACCCATCCATTTTGAATTCCAGAAGACCAAAGACAACCCGCTCATACACAATATCCAGAAGGTTTCCAAACCGGTGTATGATCCAAAGCCCACTGAAGTTAACAGAACTAGGGCTGACTTTGGATCAGGCTTCGTCAATTTGGAGAGTGCCTTCGTTGCCAGCCAGGCTCCCAGTCCTGCAAACACTTAGACCTGTGAGTAATTCTGAACCTCAAAGGAGTCCTTGTGCCTAAGGCTACTTACAGTGCTGGGGCCTGAGAGTCATGAGCTAGACAGTGTCTGATCTCTCAAGGTATTGAGCATTCCCTGAAATTCCCTTTGATAATTTGATGTGATTGGTTTATTTACATGGATCTACCTGTCGAAGTTTATAGATTCATAGATACTAAGGTCAGAAGGAACCATTATGATCATCTAGTCTGACCTCCTGCACAACGCAGGCCACAGAATCTCACCCACCCACTCCTGCGAAAAACCTCACCTCACCTGAGCTATTGAAGTCCTCAAATTGTGGTTTAAAGACTTCAAGGTGCAGAGAATCCTCCAGCAAGTGACCCGTGCCCCATGCTACAGAGGAAGGAGAAAAACCTCCAGGGCCTTTTCCAATCTGTCCTGGAGGAAAATTCCTTCCCGACCCCAAATATGGCGATCAGCTAAACCCTGAGCATATGGGCAAGATTCACCAGCCAGATACTACAGAAAATTCTTTCCTGGGTAACTCAGATCCCACCCCATCTAACATCCCATCACAGGCCTTTAGGCCTATGTTGTGTTGATGATGCTATTTATTGTATCCATACCTGTATTTTTTAAAGTATATATACATATTACATTAAAATAATAGGCTAAATTCTTCCCTGGTGTAACTCCCTCGAGTTCAATGTCACACAGCACTTCTACATAGCCTTTTCCTGTGAAGAAGGGTGGGAGCATTTAGCCTGGTATTTTGTGAGACTCTTTCTTTTTTGTCTTTTCTGTATGATATTTAAAAAAGAGAGAAGGAGAAAAATCTGCCAGTGAACTGTTTGAGTGTGGACACAATAGATATTAATAACTCCTTCATAGCTGATGTGCTTCATTAGGACTTCATCCTGGCCCCTTTCAAGTCGGTAACAAAACTCCCATTGACTTCAATGGAAGCAGGCCCAAAATGCGTATTTAAGGTTATTGAAAAATATAAGCCTAAATGTGCAAAAGTGACTGGTGATTTTAAATGCTTCATCAATGATTTAGATCATGGCATACAGAGTACGCTTATACAGTTTGCAGACGATACCAAGCTAGGAGGGGTTGCAAGTGCTTTGCAGGATAGGATTATAATTCAAAATGATCTGGACAAACTGGAGAAATGGTCTGAGGTAAATAGGATGAAATTCAATAAGGAGAAATGCAAAGTACTCCACCTAGGAAGGAACAATCAGTTGCACACATACACAATGGGAAATGACTGCCTAGGAAGGAGTACTGCGGAAAGGGATCTGGGGGTCATAGTGGATCACAAGCTAAATATGAGTCAACCGTGTAACGCTGTTGCAAAAAAAGCGAACATCATTCTGGGATGTATTAGCAGAAGTGTTGTAAGCAAGACACTAGAAGTATTTGTTCTGCTCTATTCCACATTGATTAGGCCTCAACTGGAGTAGTGTGTCCAGTTCTGGGCGCCACGTTTCAGCAACGACGTGGACAAATTGGAGAAAGTGCCTAGAAGAGCAACAAAAATGATTAAAGGTCTAGAAAACATGAGCTATGAGGCAAGATTGAAAAAAATGGGTTTGTTTAGTCTGGAAAAGAAAAGACTGAGGGGGGACATGATAACAGTTTTCAAGTACATAAAAGGTTGTTACAAGGAGGAGGGAGAAAAATTGTTCTTAACCTCAGAGGACAGGACAAGCAGCAATGGGCTTAAATTGCACCCAGGGCGGTTTAGGTTGGACATTAGGAAAAACTTCCTAACTGTCAGGGTGGTTAAGCACTAGAACAAATGGCCTACGGAGGTGGTGGAATCTCCGTCATTCGGGATTTTTCAGAGCAGATTGGACAAACACCTGTCAGGGATGGTCTAGATAATATTTTGTCCTGCCTTGAGTGCAGGGGGCTGGACTGGACTGGATGACCTCTCGAGGTCCCTTCCAGTTCTATGATTCTATGTACATAATGCATCTTATGGCCCAGTCCTGCAAATATTTACAGACTTGTTTAAATGTAAGCATGTGCGTAATCTCATTCCCTTCAGTGGAATTTTTCATGTGTTTAAAATTCAACATGGGAATAAACAACTAATATATATTTATCACAAAGAATGTTTCCTTCTTGAAACATCTTTTGGCAACATCACTATTAGGAATCTTTGAAAAGAGTTAATAATTGTAGCTGTTTGTTTAAACCTGTAATATGGCCAGGCCAGTGGTTTACAAGATGGCTTTAAAAAAAGAAAATAACCTTTATCATTTTAGCTATTTCAACAACCATGTAAAATGTGTTTTGATCTCCCTGAGGTCGTCACCCTGGTTCTGCGAGCCTGAATCCTTAAAAAGCCCATGCTGTGATTTGCTTTTTATTTTCTTTTTTGGCTTAAGAAACAGGCTTGAAAGTAGCAGCTCTGCAAACAGATTTCTTTATCCGTACGCCAGTTTGGAGAGTATCCACAGGCTCTTATTCTGAGGTTCTTCGGTCCAGTTTCGAAGACTGCCATCTCTAGGATGGCATATGAAATGTAATTTAGTCTGTGTTAGTTTAGCCGTGGGTCTCTTCTGAACAGAGAATGCCAGTCTTGCCAAATTGCGTTTAAACTAGGGATGGCGCTTTTGTGATACGGTCAACTGTCTAGGAGCGATTGAGCAGAGTCGACCAAACTACTTTTAAATGAAAGGCTCAATTTGGACTTGAACCAGGTCGCAAGGTAAATAGCTAGTACTTTATCCTTTCTGCCAAGCTCTTGGTAGAGGGGGCTGCTTTGATGTTGGGAATGATAGTCCACAGTTTCTGAACTAATGTCCAAGACAGTGATGTATAATACATGTACTTCCATTTTACAGCTGCTGGTCTGAGTGATGGTTAGTTTCAATGTTATTGAGTGACAAAAGAGCATTTTAGCAAATCCTAGTCTAAAAAAAATGGACACATCCCCGCCACGTCCCCATCACACTCATGTCTTTTAAACAGAAGCCACGCCTTTGAACATTAGTTTGCTTTGGGTCTGATCCTGCTCCCATTGAAATCAATGACTTCAGTCAGACAGACACTTGGAACTCACACCCTTAGGGCTGCAGGCTTTCCAGACGTTCAGAGGTGAATGAGCTTCCATTTTTTGTGAAAACTACTGCACTGAATGGCATCACTGCTTAATATCTAAGGCGCTGGAGTGTACATATAGCCTTCATCTAGGGCTTCTGGTTTTGAGGCTTCGTTCATTTCGTTTGGGAGTCTATTTTTAGCATTTTATTTATTTATTTATTTTAGTTCTGTGTGGATGTCTGAAAATTTGGGGTTTGGGGGGCTGTCTCTTCATTCCCTAGTGCACTGTAATGAAGCACTGTTTCAAAAACCATGATATTAAAGCGCACTAGGGATCCTCCAGTGCACACCAGCAGGGTCTACATGGACCAATTAATGCACAGCACATTAGTGCATTTTAGAAATCGCACCCCAGTAGTCTGCATTGCCCAAGGGCTTGTCTAGATGGCATCTGGGTGTGAACCTCCCAGCCCAGGTCCACAGGCTTGTGATTGCGGGGGAGGGAGCTGGTGAGAGCGCACTAATAATAGCTGTGTACATGTTGTGACTTGCGCTCTGAAGTCTGGAGAGTTGGGTGGAGCTCCGGCCAGAGCCACGAAGTCAAAGCAACGGCTATGCAGATAGTTTGAGCGTGCTAGCAAACACAAGTCTGTGGACCTAGGCTGGGAGGCTTGCTCTCAGATACAGTGTAGACACAGAATCATAGAAGTTTAGGGTTGGAAGAGACCCCAGGAGATCATCTAGTCCAACCCCCTGCCCATACCCTTAGAAGTCAGGGAGGAGGGGCATCACCTGTAAAAACAGCACTGGAAGAGGGGTGAAGCCAACCTGAATTGAGCATCCATTTCTGGTGTGCATTTGGACAAACACTGATTTCATTAATTTTTTTTTTAAATCGGGGGTGTTTTATTGGTCAGAAGCCCAATCTACACCCTTTATTTCGGTGCTCCTGAAGCTATCCTAGCAGGAGCAAGGGAGGGCTGCTATACCAGCATCACAGAACAGCAGAACACAGTGGAGAATGGACAGAAGGCTAGCTGGGAATGAAGGAGGGCCTGGGGAGAGGACATAAGGCCAGTAGCAGTAGAAACAGACATGAAAATGGGGGCTGAGGAAATGACAGGGCAGAAAGGACATTAGATAGCAATGGGCAGCAATGCTATGGCAGAGGGAACGACACACCTATGGAGAACATAGTGGCATCATGGACCACTGCTAGAGAAGAAAAGGAGGACTTGTGGCACCTTAGAGACTAACAAATTTATCTGAGCATAAGCTTTCGTGAGCTACAGCTCACTTCATCGGATTCATTCAGTGGAAAATACAGTGGGGAGTTTTATATAAATAGAGAACATGAAACAATAGGTGTTACCACACTCACTGTAACCAGAGTGATCAGGTAAGGTGAGCTATTACCAGCAGGAGAGCGGGGGGGCGGGAGGGGGGAACCTTTTGTAGTGATAATCAAGGTGGGCCATTTCCAGCAGTTGACAAGAAAGTGTGAGGAACAGTTCGGGGGGGGGAGTATAAACATGGGGAAATAGTTTTACTTCGTGTAATGACCCATCCACTCCCAGTCTTTATTCAAGCCTAAGTTAATTGTATCCAGTTTGCAAATTAATTCCAATTCAGCAGTCTCTCCTTGGAGTCTGTTTTTGAAGGTTTTTTGTTGAAGAATTGCCACTTTTAGGTCTGTAATCGAGGGACCAAAGAGATTGAAGTGTTCTCCGACTGGTTTTTGAATGTTATAATCCTTGACGTCTGATTTGTGTCCATTTATTCTTTCACGTAGAGCCTGTCCAGTTTGACCAATGTACATGGCAGAGAGGCATTGCTGGCACATGATGGCGTATATCACATTGGTAGAGGTGCAGGTGAACGAGCCTCTGATAGTGTGGCTGATGTGATTAGGCCCTATGATGGTGTCCCCTGAATAGATATGTGGACACAGTTGGCAATGGGCTTTGTTGCAAGGATAGGTTCCTGGGTTAGTGGTTCTGTTGTGTGGTGTGTGGTTGCTGGTGAGTATTTGCTTCACGTTGGGGGGCTGTCTGTAAGCAAGGACTGGCCTGTCTCCCAAGATCTGTGAGATTGATTGATCATCCTTCAGGATAGGTTGTAGATCCTTGATGATGCATTGGAGAGGTTTTAGTTGGGGGCTGAAGGTGATGGCTAGTGGTATTCTGTTATTTTCTTTGTTGGGCCTGTCCTCTAGTAAGTAACTTCTGGGTACTCTTCTGGCTCTGTCAATCTGTTTCTTCACTTCAGCAGGTGGGTATTGTAGTTGTAAGAATGCTTGATAGAGATCTTGTAGGTGTTTGTCTCTGTCTAAGGGGTTGGAACAAATGTGGTTGTATCGTAGAGCTTGGCTGTAGACAAGTGGATCGTGTGGTGTGGTCCGGATGAAAGCTGGAGGCATGTAGGTAGGAATAGCGGTCAGTAGGTTTCTGGTACAGGGTGGGGTAAATGTGACCATGGCTTATTAGCACCGTAGCATCCAGGAAGTGGATCTCTTGTGTGGACCAGTCCAGGCTGCGGTTGATGGTGGGATGGAAATTATTGAAATCATGGTGGAATTCCTCAAGGGCTTTTTTTCCATGGGTCCAGATGATGAAGATGTCATCAATGTAGCGCAAGTAGAGTAGGGGCGTTAGGGGACGAGAGCTGAGGAAGCGTTGTTCTAAGTCAGCCATAAAAATGTTGGCATACTGTGGGGCCATGCAGGTACCCATAGCAGTGCCGCTGATTTGAAGGTATACATTGTCCCCAAATGTGAAATAGTCATGGGTGAGGACAAAGTCATAAAGTTCAGCCACCAGGTTTGCCGTGACATTATCGGGGATACTGTTCCTGACGGCTTGTAGTCCATCTTTGTGTGGAATGTTGGTGTAGAGGGCTTCTACATCCATAGTGGCCAGGATGGTGTTTTCAGGAAGATCACCGATGGATTGTAGTTTCCTCAGGAAGTCAGTGGTGTCTCGAAGGTAGCTGGGAGTGCTGGTAGCGTAGGGCCTGAGGAGGGAGTCTACATAGCCAGACAATCCTGCTGTCAGGATGCCAATGCCTGAGATGATGGGGCGTCCAGGATTTCCAGGTTTATGGATCTTGGGTAGGAGATAGAATACCCTGGTTGGGGTTCCAGGGGTGTGTCTGTGCGGATTTGTTCTTGTGCTTTTTCAGGGATTTTCTTGAGCAAATGATGTAGTTTCTTTTGGTAACCATCAGCGGGATCATAGGGTAATGGCTTGTAGAAAGTGGTGTTGGAGAGCTGCCGAGCAGCCTCTTGTTCATATTCCGACCTATTCATGATGACGACAGCACCTCCTTTGTCAGCCTTTTTGATTATGATGTCAGAGTTGTTTCTGAGGCTGTGGATGGCTCTTTCCTAATCCGGTCACAGTGTTGGTAGCAGCCAGACTCCTGTGGTATATTAGCATCTATCAGCTTTGACGCTGGTTCTTAGCTCTAGAGTCACAGGAAGTCACTGTACCTCTATTCAGAGCAGGATCGGGGCTTTCATTTCTCAAATCTCTGCTATATTCCTTATAAACACATTTCAATACAGGGAAAAGTGGGGATGGGTGGATAGTTACAGTAAGTAGTGGGTTTACGACAGGATGCAATAGAAGCCAGGAAATTATAAATGAAGGCAGATACATCCTGCCTTGATACCCGTAGCCAACTCATGACGTTGCACCATCTTCCGAGGCAGGAAGTACTGCAATAGCTAGGCACAATGGCACGCGTCTGCAAGGACATATTGACCTTACCCTTTAATTTCTTGGCTATTGTCATCACCACAATATCTGTTTAAAAGATGGCTGTCTCCGTTTTGCTTGGCACAGCAGTCTGAAAGCACACATGAAGAGGAACACTTGTCCCGACATCTAAACCGTGAAATGCATGCGAGACTAAAAGCTTTAATTAAAATGCTCATTTCTGAGCATCCAGCTAAGGATGCCTTTTCTGCAAAAGGCTCTCCTCTCTGATCCGAACACCATGGGAGCCTATTGCAAGAGATTACGAACTAGTTTTCTACCTACGTACATCCCGGTTAAACATAAAAGTAAAACAGCACAGTGCAAGAACTGCATTTCTTATTGTTTCTAAGCTGTGTTCCAGTAGCACCGAGGTGACCTGGCCAAGGTCAAGTTCAACCCCACTTTGCTAGGAGCTGGGCAAATGGATAATAAGAAACAGTCCCTGCTGTGAAGAATAGACAAGGCAGGGAAAGGGAAGGAGGAAGGAAGTAGTATTAACCCCATTTTACAGATGGGGAATTGAGGGGCAAAGCGAAGGCCTGGTTCAAAGCCAATTGAAGTCAATGGCAGTTTTTCTATTAACTTTGAATTAGGGCCTCAGTGGCACAGGAAATCTATGGGAGAACAGGGAATTAAAGCCAAAGGAAGGATGATCCAGTATTTGGGGCATGAGCCTAGGATGTTGGAGATCTAGGTTCAAGTTTCTGGCCCCAGCACAGACTTTCTGCGTCTTTGGCGAAATCACTTAATGTCTCTGTGGCAAAGTTCCCCATCTATAAAATGGGGATAAGAGAAGCTCTCTCCCTCCCAGGGAAATTGTGAAGGTAAATACATTCTGGATCATGAGATGCTCAGATACTACAGTGATGGTGGCCATAGAGAGGTACCTTAACTAGCTGTCCTCGGACACTGCCTTAGCCACAAGGCCATCCTTTCTCTTGAGGTGTGTTGCCTTGGTTAGGTGGGTCAGCAGAAAGACTAAAGCTAAATCGTGACAGGGAGACGAAAATTCCCTTTCCCCCTTTGCGGCCATGCCTCTGAGACTGAGACACATTTCCTGGAAGCTGGCACTTATATTAGATCTATTCAGTGGCCACAGAGAGGGTCCTCAGTCACCTTTGCTGTCGATTTGGTGCCTTCCACGGGCACTAAATGTACATGTCCCAGTACAATACATCTGTTAGGAATGAGCCGAGAGACAGCCCATCCCGTGAGCAGACTCGATCGCTCAGTGTTTTCAATTATTTATATAAATAAAATAAGGATTTTTTTCAAAAGTTCCCCAAGCTTTCAGGCCTAGGCAGGGCTGAATGAAAGTCAGTAGAGAAATGAAGTGACAGAACATTCTGATGGCAGAAACTGTAAAATGGAGGGTTGAAATCAGTCCAGAGCAGAAGAGGCTTGGTGCCAGTCTTTGAGTCAAACGATGAGATGCCGCTAGCCAGATTCTCTGCTCTGATGTAGCAGCTCAAAGGGACCGGGAAGCTGCCAGATCTACCCAGCTGCTACAGAAGTGGTGTGGCTGGCTCCTACATCACCCGGTTCCCAGAAGCCCTTGGCATATGCAGTGTTGTAGGATGCACGTTCCTCAACCCCTGGCTGGCAGATGGATCTTCAGTGTATCTCAGAGCAGCCCTCAGGCTGCTCCAAAGCATGCTGAAGCCAGCATAGAAATGACCCTGGAATCAGGGAGCTACAACCGTGTGGCTCCCATGCTCCCACCTACCCCACATATACACATTGCTGTGCCCAGCAGCATAGTAATAAGTCTTGGAGCTCAGCTCCCATTTAGGAACTTACATAAGGGCTAGATTAATCCTACCCCTTATTGTGATGCCTAACAAGGAGATGAGCTGTACTGGAAATCCAGCCCCAATTGTGAGTGCTGTGTACTCTTGGAAAACTCTGGCCATACAGAATTTTTAGGCATAGTCTCCAGCAACTGGCTGCAATGCCTGATATGTTTGCTCCCTTCCAGCATTATGGTGCCTTTCTGCCATCCCTGCTATCCAGCCGAAATCCCTATCAGCATTGACTGGGCACACAGCAGTGATGCAGATCTTTGGGGTGAGACATTCTACCTTGGCACTTTCTTCACTGACGACATCTCTGGCCTCCTAAAGTCCAAGGCAAGAATATCAGGTCTTCTACACAAGAAATTTCTAAGCTGTTTATCGCAAACTGGCTGTACACTGGTTCCGTTGTTAGTGATAATAATAAAACAAGGGGGACACTCATGGGTAATAGGACACATTCATTATTTTAAGCCAAATCCTGTCCCCAGCGTGGGACCTCCATAGGGGTCTATGGATTCCTTTCTTCATCAACCTCCCAGGCTGCAGAAGAGCAGAAGAGTTACACCCCAGCCTTCGCTGCAGCCATCTGTCTACGCTTCTGTTCCATGGTACATATGCACAGCCACAGACCTACTGGTCCCATCCCTTCTCCAAACATCGCCTCATGCTCAGTTCCTGGAAGCCCTCAGACAGCTGGGTTCTTCAGGGCTCAGGGAGTGTTGACCCACTGCATGGGGTACCAGAATCCTGCCTCTCCCCCACACAGTACAGCCACGCTAGGTCAACTGCAGGCAGGGCCCTGTAGTCTCTACACTTTGGTGGCAGATTGGCTACTGCATGCGATCTTTGTCTAAACCTGGGTCTGCAAGGAGCAGCCTGTCTCCTAAAGTTGCAGGGAGAGAGAACTCATGTCGGAATGACATCCAACGAGGGAAGCCACTTTCATCATCCAGTGGCTGTCCGTGTAACTGTGGCCACGTGAATGAGTTTACAGATTGTCTTCTGGCATAGGGTCTGGTCCAAAGCTCATTGGAATCAATAGAAGTCTTTCCGTTGGCTTTGAATCAGGTCCTTAACTGGCAATGTTAATTACACGTGGGTTATGATGAAATATGTTTGCGAGCCTGGCACCACATTCATTTAGAGTCATTTAGTCAGGAGTCATTTTAATGCCCAGTTTTACATTAAAGAATACAAAAGTGTTCCCCTTACCACGTCCAAAAAATTACGGGGGCTTGACATACCCTAAAGAGTTCCTAGATTCCTCCAAGTAGACGCTACAGTGCATGGTTCTGTCTGCCCACAGGGATGCAGACCAAGAAGGGAGCATGGTCAGAAGGACTAGCTGGGGCCAAAAATTCATGGGATTACCAGGAAAAAAACAAAATAGCTCCTCAAGAAAGCCTATCACTTTGACACAATCGAATCTCCACGTGCAGAATTTATATTGGAATAAATGTGCTCTCTCAAGGTGAAATTAACAAAACCATCAGAACGGTCGTTTGCGGCTAGGATCAGTGGTCTGCTACTCCAGCTGCTGCTCACAGACACTTGAGAGGGAAGGGCTAGAAACCCTGTAATTAACAATTAGGAAATAACCTGCCATAGGGGAAGCTGTTTCCTAACCCCGTCAGTTAATGGGTGACTTAAGCCCTTCAGCGTGACAGTTTATATTACTCACATTTTTTATCCCATCTAATGTAAATGTGGATGATTATAACTACTCTTATAAAGGCCTTATCTTTTTTTTTTAATCCTGCTATGCTTTTGAACTCAGTGATGCCTTGTGGCAGTGAGTTCCATAGGTTAATTGTATCTTGTTAAACGGTGTTTCCTTGGCTCAGTTTTAAATTTTTTACTTCAGTTCCAGGCCCCCTTTTGTTCCCATTTTTCTTTTTCTATGAATGGTAAATCTGGTGCTTTTATTTATCACCTCATGTTCTCGCTTAACTTCCCTCTAAACTGAGCAGTCCCTCCTCCTCCTCCAGACGTTTCTCTACATCCCTCCAGTCGTTTTCATTGCCTGTCTCTTTCTGCTGTGCCGTTTTGAGATAAGGACACCAGACCTGAGCACACAATTCCAGGTGAGGGCAGACCACTTTATTTATTTATTTATTGTTTGGCTGCGACTGCACATTGAGCCGTAGATTTCATTGTGGTGCATAGGCCGCGGTGGGGCTTCAGTATCCCGTAGTATTTCCCTGAATCCAGGTCCCTGGTTTGGAAGTGGATTTTACCTTTCCTACCTCTTTAGTGAAATGCATTTGGTCATACCAGCCAGACCCTTGCTTTGTATAAATCAGTGCAATTCCATTGAGGTCAAGCCGCTATATCAATCTACGCAATCTGAGGATCCGGCCTTAAGTTTTAGTAGAGAAAGGGCTGAACCAAAAATATCACATCCAAACACACCTGAACTTTGGGGTAGGGATTGAGATTCAGGTCCAAACTTTGTGGCTGGCCCCTTTCTCAGTAACATGCTGAACAAAACCCCCTGGCTCTTATCACTGCAGACTTTGAAGAAGTTCAGCTCCAAGTTCTAACTCTGAAGCTTGGGCCCGACGCTGGGTCATACTCATGATTGACATAGTCTTGTCTGAAAAAGACTATGAGAAATACGTAGACTTCCCATCTGCCACAAAAACTCTTCCGGGACAGCAGTCAAGTGTCCTCCTGATGCTGATCGAAAAAATAGATCCTTAAAAATAACTTGGGGGATGACGCAGTGTTATAAGACGAAAGAAATCTGGGGCCATGCAGCACATATAGGAAATAACTCTGGTGGAATTAGTGCAGGGTTTTGTTTTTTCATTGCTCCAACCATGCATATCCTCTCCCCGTTACTCTATCCGTACCTTTCTCTGCTCCTTCAACCCCGCCTCCCCAATATTCCCCCCACCCACCAAAAAAAAAAAAAAAATCTGGGAAATCCCGTTCAAATTTAGATCCTTCTGAAGTTGCATTATGAGTTCTGTAGCACTGTAATTGCTCTTTAGACCCCCATGCTGGAAGCCCGGGGAATGGCTCTGGAAACTCAGCAGCTCTAACACAGGCCATTTCATCACTGCCATGCAAAGATACTGTACAAGTCAGGTAAATCTAAGGAGCATGGAGGAGATTGCTTGTTAGAGTATGCATTTCGGTAAACAACCTCCTTGTGTCTCTAATACAGATTTAAATTTGCAACACCACTATGTGCAAGGGACTGCCATTTTTGCGATCCAGACGTTTCTTGTGCTATTCCAGCTCTTTAAGACCCTAAGACCTTTAAATTCCATCTAGTGTCTATCACATGCCATTGAATTGGCATGTTTGCAAATTGCATGCAGTGAGATCCTTCCATACCAGCAGCTCCGTCTCAGATTCCCCACCATCCCTGCCAAAGTCGTATTGCCTGCACAGTTTCTTCATCTTTTCATTGAGTTCTGTGTGTCAGCCAGCGCATTCTTCCGCACAGGCTTCAGTCGGCATGGTAACTGGTTCCTGACTGCAAGCTGCCTTACATGTTTGCTCCTATTTCTTTCTGGATTTTTTTCTTCTTCTTCTTCTTAGGTGATGACTTAAATGTGTTTAGTGTTATCAGTCCCATCTGTTGTGTTTGTGATAAATTGCCTAGATATAATAAAAGGCCCTAATTGAGGTAGTGATTCATTGAATAAGCAAAGCTTGTTCATCAGGACTGTGAATCTGGACTGTTGATAGCTGCAGGTACCTCAGGGCTGCCCAGAATGATTGCTATGTTGACTTTGTCTAATTGCCGGGGAGGAGCTAGGAAAGCAGTGATGGGCAGTGTAACACACAGTAGGGTGGTTGAAAAATACTGGCATAACCGTGCAGAGCTAAACAAACGGACTGACAAAGCTCTTGGCATATTATTTAAAAAAAATCTGGCAAAATGCTCATCTCTTGACAAAAACGTAGGAAGACTAGTAATCCATAACTTTATCCCATGTTGGATTTTAAAGTGGCTAATGCCAAGTTGTCTGTCAAAATTAATAGGGCATTGCTGCTTCTTATAGAACAGGGAAAAGATTCCTCATGCATCATTTTTGTCAGCAATGAATAAAATATTTCTGCTAAAAATTATTTAGAGAAAGCTTTGGTAGATGCAAATTTTGATTTTGAAAGAGCAGCACTTTAACAATGACGTTACCCCTGTTCTTACTTGTGCTAAAGCATAAAACCTCCTATTGATATCAGAAATCTGCTATGAGCTCAAACTATAGTACAAGTAAGTTTAAATTCTGATATGTTAAATTACTGATTGACACTTTTGTCCAGATTTAGGGGTTTCCTCCCATTACGTCTAAAACTTGTTTTGAAAACACTTATTTAATTTCAAGTGTTGTGATGATAATGAGGATCTTCACAGGTGCTGATCGATAAATAGATTCGTTTACAACCATGGTGGGTGGTATTTACCCTCTTTTTGCTACTGTGAAAGATATTGACTATTAGTTGAACTATTGCTACTTTACACCTGAACTTTGGGAATGTGGCTCTTAAAAATATATTCTACATTATTCGGCTCTTTATGGAAAAATCCTACAGGGGCTTTCTGACGGCTGTGACTTCAGTGGGAATTGAAGGTCCTCCATCACACAGGATCGGACCTTTAAAAGTTTTCTTCATTGGTCAAAAGTGTGTGTGGGGGGGAGGGATTGTTTGTTTTTTGCTCTAGAGGAATTTTCAGATTATAATCTGAATGATCGTTCGCGGGAATTAAAAACTCATGAAGGGAACCCCATTCTTTGCATAACACTCTGGAAAAAATACCATCAAATGTGCGCTAGTTAAAATTGGAGCTCCTGGGTGTAAAGGACAATATAAAAACTGAGAGTTACAGGAAGCATCTTTGCAATTTAAAATGATGTAACGGCTGACTTGCTTTCTGGTCGGATGCACTTCCTTAGTATTTAAATTCAATACAGATGTTGCCATTATTATTTACTGTTTGAGTTCTGGGACCGCCAAAGGGCCCTAAACAAGGAAGCAAACTCCATTATTTTAGGTTTATTATGCGCACACCATGAGAAGACAGTCCCTGCCCCAAAGAGTTTACAATCTTAAATAATGTTCAATTTATGTCTGAAAAACCTTTTTTTCGGACAAATACTGTTACTAGTTATTACATTTCCATGGTCTGTTAAGGCCCAGGGACCTAATCCTGGAACCCCTTATGCACGGGAGCAACTGCAGTGACTTTATGGAATAAGCTGCATGAGTCAGGATGGCTCAGACACATGATCTGGATGTAGCAGACATTTGAAGACAGAACGTAGTTATATAGATTAGGGCAAAAGTCCTGTATGTCAGACTCCCACTGAAGTCAATGGCAATTTGGGGCGCGGAAGGAATGCAGGGTCAGGCCCAAATGCATAGTAAAATGTTCGTGCTGCTCATAATGGAGAGGCTCTGACTTTGCTGTTACCTGAAATAAACGAATGTGGTTCAGCATTTTTACCACAGATGTAAAAAGCGCAACTGGTGAGCATTGTCCTAACAGGAGTGTCAGATCTAGGTGTCTCGGAGGCTAGCACGAACAGCACATGTTATCACATAGGCAGGAGTGTGAGTAAACTTTGACTCTTGACTACAAGAGGATCGCGCAAGTGTTCTTCAAATGCTGATGGAATAAACATGTAAATAAGAGATGGGCTGATTTCCTGCTGTTCATGTTTGCTCACTGTGAACATTTGGTTCACTTGGCTTGCCTCATTATTTCAGCTGGGGAAAATCACTATATGAATTAATAGCAGATTTCCCTGCTGAAAATAAATGTTTACCAGCTTTTTGGTTTTTTTTTTTTTTTTTTTCCTTTTGGCAGAGACCTGGCTTTTTCTCTGACTGCCTCCTTTTTTGGCCTGCACATCCCCGAGGTGTGTAATTAAAGTGAGGGAATTTGCACATAGTGCTTTAGGGGCTTAATGAATAGCAAACACAGGATATTTCATTGATTTGGTGCATATGATACAGTCAGTGTATATTTCCTTTGTAAATTTCAAAAAGAGGCCCCTAATAACATATGTGCATTCAATCCAGTACAATAAAAAAAGGGGGGTTGGGGAAACTGCATTTGTTTCCAAATTCTAATATAAATACACTGAAAAGAGCAATTTAGATTAAAGCAAAAAGGGTTGCAAGTTCAACATGGTTCAGAATTAACAATCAAGCTATATTTTGCCACAGATATAATTTCACTTAGTGTATATATGGAAATATTTGGAAAACACATTATATATCGCAACATGTGAATATCTGATTCTGTTAGCTTAAAAACTCATAAACTCCTCTTAAAAAGATATGTGCATATACATAGCTTAATATTATATAAATTGTGTGCATAGTATAATTTATAATTGGCATGGGTATTTTTTGTGTAATGTTGTTCATATGATATAAATATATATAATTATTGGGTGGGGAGGAGTGAGTGCCATAAAATCAATTCTGCTTTGCAGCAAGCTTCCCAAAACGAGTCTTCAACCTATCAGCAACTCAGATTTGTGGACTTCCCAACTAGAAGTATAGAAATACATTTTCTCACTATACTGAGCAGCATAGTAACCCCTATTTTGGCCCAAATTCTGGACCCACTTAAACAGGTACATGGTTTTGTATGTACTTGTGCAGCACCAAGCGCAAGGGGGCCTTGATCTTGACTGGGGTCTCTGGGCCAAACCTTTGGATCTGCTGTGTCAGGGAATTTGCGTCTTCTCTGTCCCATTGAGAAATCTCTGCAGGGAGCTCCATGGCTCAGCTCAGAAATTGGAATGTGGCTGGCGGGTGGGAGCTAGCCCATGGATCTGTGCACAGCAGAAACAAAGCAAACTTGGGAAGAAAATCAGCCCAAATCCGCTATTCCACCCTCCTGTAGTGGCCTCCTGGAGCTGAGGATTCTCTCTCCCTCCACATCCTGCATAATTCCTATGAACAACCCCCTTTGCTTGCAGCATCAGGAACTGGCCCTTGATTCCCTGTCTTACCCATTAATGTTCTCAGTCTGCTTCTATAGGAGAAGACAACTGTCTGGAATCTCACCATTTACCTTAAACACACCTCTACTCCTCTGGCTACGCTTTGTCTCTTTCCAAAGACAGTCCTCAAATGCCCCTGGCTGAGCCAAGTCACTTCCTCCCCCAAAATGGGTGCCTCTCAATCCTCCCTCTCCCTGAGGAGCCAGATGTTTCTCTATTCATGGTGCTACTATTAACTCAGGGGCCCCATGACCAGGCTCAGGATCTGAACTTAGTTCCACAATGGTCTAGTCCATTGGGCCATCCCTAATCACCCTTGTTTTAAATGGAATGTCTGGGCTTCCAGGAAAGAGCAACCCTAGGAACATCTGCCAGGCTAAATCTGAGTATGGAGGAAAGAGAGTTTAAGGTTGTGTGGAATTCAGAGAGGAAGGAGAATCTAGAATCTCCATACAACTCCATTCTGTCCTTACAATGAAGACCAGTAACATCTTATTTATATCCAAATAAGGTGAAAAAATAGTTTTTCTCTATTCCTTTAACCCTTTTGCTATGATCTGTTTTTCACAGCAGAAGATTCAATTTGATTGAAAGAATCCATTGGATAAGACGTGCACATTGAATTGAAAAAGGCATTTAATCATTAGAAGACAACATTGCAGGGTGTGTGATGGGTCACAAATGGAGAAAGGTTGTTTCCAAGGAATCTCAGGCCTAACTGGAAGCTGGAAGAACTGTTGGAAAGCTTAGCCTTCCATGGCAGTTGTGGTCAGAGGCCTCTGTCAGGGCTGAAAGGTATCTGAACTTCAGGGGACTTGTCCTAGTTGGAAATGATCCTCCAAACTTTTGATATTCACCTTTCTCTAATGACAAGATTATTTGTTTGCGTACTGGACTTCATCATTTAGTGCCTGGTCATACACCACTGGAGGATGACTTAGAAATCTGCTAAAGAGCTGGAATAGTAAATTGGTACAGTAACCTCTCATCACCCGAATCCTCAAATCTGGTAAGTGAATAGAACTCGATATCTTCCTGGTCCACAGTGAACACATATTCACATCTCACAATCAACACAACACTGAATAAGTCAGCGTGGTTTTCAGTCTCTGCTCAGATGATTCCCTGGAGTCGAACGGGAAAGACGTTCAGGTCAGGATTTAGGTAAAGCTAGGTGGAGAATCTTGCTGAGTTCTGGCTACTGCCATGTTCATCCGGTCCAACACTAGGATATATCCAGGACAAAAAGGGAGAGGAAAAAGCATGTTCAGCGTATGGATCCAAATCAGTATGCTCTAGCTGTTCGTTGGCTTCTTTTGTTTTTGAATAAAACGAGGAAAACCAGCACAAATACTCTTCAAATGCAGCAGTGCAGTATCTTGGTTTTTCATCAAATTCTCACAGGCCATTGCATGCATACATTTTACAGCGGGGAAAAAGGAAAATGTATGTCCCCACACTTCTTTTCTCCAGCTGCAAGGGCTCCTGTGTCTATTGGCTGTTCAATTGTTTGGAGGGTGTGAGAACCTCTTAGAGAAGCTAAATTCTCCAGGCACCCTAAGGACCTATGAAGTGATGCTCTTAAACAGCCAAGGCACTCGGAAATGTGGCTATTTAGATATAATGGTTATGTGCTATTCCCCAGCCTTGAAATAACCAAGTGTTTTAATCACAGACAGTTTGCCCTTTTGGTCAAGTGGAACATTTGTTATTTAATGTTTTTACTTTTCATACCACTCATTAGATATTCTCCTGAAACTAAGTAGGGGGAAAGGCTTGTGTGCTGAGGAGGCATGATTAAGGTACAAGACAGGGGCTTGAGAGATCTGGATTCATTTTATGGCTCTGTTACAACCTTCCTGTGTGACCTAGGGCTAATTATTTAATCTGTCCATTTCCCATCTGTAAAATAGGGATAATAATCCTTCTTCTCTCCCACCCTTTGTGTCTAGACAGCTTACTCGGCAAGCTATTTGGGGCAAGGACTGTTTCCTTTACTACGTATACTCCTGGTGCCTGATATTGGGTGGGCTCTCTAGGCACTACTGTGATGGTGCCGTTCTTAATGACAACAATGGATGCATCAATTCAAATGTGGACCCACATTCAAACCAAACCTTTCTTTAAGGTTCTAATAATTTTAGATCATTTTTTTAACTTCGCCTGGAAGGATCAAAATGACAAAAGAGAGGAAATTTGCTGGTATCAAAAGCAGAAGTTGGACCAAGAAACAGAAATCTCATGAGACAACCTGTTTGGGAAGACTTGCAACCCAATCTTGCAAACTCAGTGGATTCATGTAGTTAGGATAGACCTTGAGTGAGCATCCAAATTTAGGATATTTATCCAACCCTAACCCATATTATGAACCTCCTGAGGTTCATCCACCCTTAAAAGTAGTGTGCGCGTGAATACATGCACCACTTCCTTGCACAACAGCTACTCCACAAAACCTATGCACACATGCGTGCGTACACACAAGAAACTTCTCTGAAATTGGTTGAGCTTCTTTAGACAACATATTCCTATATTTGCCTATCAAGCAGGTATTGGAGTGATTTATATTTCTTCCCACGTTGTCCGCTGATGGAGTTGATGTGTTCTGTAATAAATCCAGCCATTGCAGGCAACAGCCATAATAACTAGACAAATCACCCCCAGCCTTGCCTCTGTGCAGGAGCAGAACACTAGTCCTTCAGCTTCAGCAACATAGGCCTTGCTAACATGAGCTAAAGGAGACATCCCTTAGGCTGGACTGCTAATAGGTTATTTAACCTCTCTGAGTGCTTGCTACATCAGACATGCACCGCTGTCCCAGTCTAATTTCACCAGGAGGGGATTGTTCATAAGCAGAAGCCAGTTTTTAACTGTTAATTTGGAGGTCAGTCTTCCCAAAATGAGCCTCGGTGGCAGCTGCCCTACAGATGCACGTGGGGCCTCTTGTGCTTTGCAACTACAAGGGCTGATCATAAACCTTCCATGGAACCCTGTCCTTTGTGGTGGTCATGGAATGTCAGATTATGCATTATTCCATGGCAACCCCTTCCTCCTTTCCTTCCCCCTGTCGGATTCTTTAGCATGATATTAACCTCCTCATGTAAGGCTGTGGATGTCCTTTTTGGGTGGGTCAGGTGTCTTGGGTACAGAAAGCACTAAAAGGACCCTGGCTGTTGAACTCTTCCATAGGCTGAAAGATCCTCTCCTAAAGATGCAAAGACAGAGCACTTTATCCCAATGGCGTTACAGCAAATGGCTAGAATAAGGAATTTGGTTTGTCTAGAATGAGAGCTAGACCTGTCACCTAAGGGTGGCACGAAAGAAACTATGTGTGCACGTAATATGTTCATCCTCTCGCTTTCTGAGCCCTTTCCGAAAGTTATGTTGTTGTTTTTTAACTCTTGTAACACTGGAACATAGGCCGCTTCTTCTCCATCAATCGTGGTTATGCAGCAGAGTTAACGGGTCCTGGAACTGGAGGGCTTTCCATTTTCTATGCAGCCAAAAAGAGGAATTTGAAAGGAAGGAGGATCAGGAGCTGTGAACAACGGAGTCTGCTCCTCACCATTCAGCCACTCACTCCTCCCCAACCCCCACCCCCTTGGGCTTCCCTCGAAAGCTGATCATTTTCCTGAATACCATAGATCATTGTCTTCCCACAGCCTCAGGATCTGCAACCTGCTGGGGCCTGCAGTGCCAGAAGGCAGCTATTTCCCCATGGAGCTGGGACTCCTGGTCGCTTACATTTTATTTTTAAATGTTCTCAAAAGGCCTGGGGTTCACACCATTCACTGATGTCACACTCATTTTCATCTGAACGTGTTAAGCTGTTTGCTTTTAGTCAAACAAATGCCAAACAGACTTAAATCTCTTACACCTCTGTCTTCTCCCACTCCTGGCTTTGAGCAGCCCCTCAAAGGGAATTGCAGAGTGTTTTGCCATTAAGTTGGGAAAAACTCACTCCTAAGCAGAGAGCCTGAGCCTGGCAAATTTCAGCTAATGCCTTCGAAATAGAGAGCGCTGATATGTGACTGTAATGGTAGGTACTTCAGTAATGCAGCTGAGGGCTAGGTGGAATCAAGCTACTACAAATGAAAGGTGAATGGGAAAATGTACTCATAGATGGGAGTTTAGGCCTAGAGTTACCTTATTTGAACACGGATAGCTGTTGCTGTATTATAATCAGATCCTGCAGCCTGACATAGGCAACACTACTATTTGCTTTAAGGGCAGTTTTGCCTGAGTCCGGACTGCAGGATTCACTCCTGTGTTTACATAATGGGCACAAAAATATTCACAGTAGTAAAAAAAATCACAGAAGCAGGAAAGGGATTTCATGAAGCAGAACAACTCTTCAGCACTGATATGGGGCTTGTGCTGCGGTTTGGTCCCTAGTATGCGTGCAAGCCCGGCCTTTTTACTCCTCAGATCCGCTCCCTGTATGGACGCAGAGTCACACCCAGATCCCCGACACGTGTATGGTGCCTTCTGTACCTCTTTTATGGCTGAGTGTCACAGTGCCCAGTGGAGGCCTCTAACAGAAGTAATCTCTGGTTCAAGTGGAAGTGTTTCATCCTGCCTCAGTAGTAATAGAAAAAAGTATTCCACATGATTGTGAACAGCAGCTGTGAACTCCACCTCCTCATCTCTAGGACTCAAACAATGTGATGCCCAGAGATGCATCATCATTTTTTTGTTTTTCCCCCTTCCCCCCGCCCCCTCCCAAAAAAACCCAACAACCACTAAGTCAGGTCAGTATCAAGTGGGACTTTAATAAACAATGCATCTATGAACAGGGATGGCATGAGAATATTTGGACGCTGGAGACATTTACAAGTCTTGATTTCCCCTTATTCAGTTTGGGCTTGAACCAGCAAGGGGGTGCATACTCTGTCCCAGATCCAGCAAAACACCTACTTAAATTTAAGCATGTGATTAGTCATTTCTAACGTTGCTTCGACCTATAAAGGTGTAGACTTTAGTGAACCCTTAGCTGGAGACAATGTGGCAGCAGGAATACGAGCTGCAGTGTAACACCATGGTTTCCAATAAAATCCCAGGGCTAAACTGTGCTAAATACAAGTCCAAAAGATGTATGCCAGAGCAAAGAAACTTGACTGGGAAGGGTTTGTGTGTCCATAGTTATCCCACAGTGCACTGGTAAATGTATTTTGTGAATATATTCTATCAAGCCTTATAGTAAAAGCTGTTATCCAGCACTTTATCAACGGGAATGCTCTATGGACCGGCATTTCTGATCTCTCCCAGTACACATCTTCAGTCTTGTAACCGGGACTAGTATACTGCCCGGGAGGTTACACCATTGCACATTCTGCCCTCTACTTTTATGCAAAAGAGGCAGATGACAAGTAAACAAGTTGATAACAGGGATTTATTTAAAAAAGCAGCTTCCAGGGTGTGTCAGAGGGTCATGACAGATTCAGCCCAATCTCCTACATCTTCTACAGCGACAATGATAATTGCTGTTGATAATGATGACCCTGAGGCACTGCAAGATCCTGAAGTGCCTTCTGAATCACCAAAGAGAGATTAAATTCTGTTCAGTATATTTTTAGTGTTGTGTATTTTTAGTGATCTGGGTGTAAGCCACGCGCGGCCCATAGTGATATGAAGTGTCATAAGATGACCTACTGTATAGAAAACTTTACCTGCTCACCCCTCAGTGCCTCAAGAAACCAGCCACTCTGCAGGGCAGTACTACACTGGATTGGTGAGTACCTGTCGACGACTTTATACTTTATTCATTTTAATTCTTTGAAAATTGGTAACGTGTAACTCTCTGTTAACCAGAATATCTGATTAACCGACACCCCCCATTCCTCCAGCATGCCGGATAACAAAGCTTTTACTGTATTTAGACTTCTTTTTTTTCCTTCAGAGCAGTAGCTTTAAAGATACTTAGGCCAGCAGCTCTAACTAAATGAATATAAGAAACGCATAAGTGGGAGGAAAAGAGAATGACTATAAAGCAACAATCAAGCCTGGGAAAATATTCATGACTTCTACCTTCCCTCCCCATCCCCAGAGGTTACCCTCCTATCTCGGAAGAGTGTTTGATGCGGTGCTGAAAGAAGACTAGTTAATATCATAAATTGTGGGTCTGCTCTGGAAAGTCACTGTGTCAAAATGAGACCTTTTGACTTCTCAGATCTGCCCCCTGTATGTACTCAGAGTCACACCCAGGTCCCCATATTCTGTGATTTCACCACTGCAAAATTTCTCATGGAATCTGCTCCTTGCTGCAGGCTTGTGCTCAGCATTTAAGCTGCTGTTCGTTAGACAAGGTTATCTTTCTAGCTCTTATGGTTATTAAAATGCCCCTGAAAACATGAACCAAGTGCAGGCCAACATAGTGTAGCCTTTCTGAGTCTGCAGAGAGCCTGCACTTAGTACATTCGGGGTGCAGTTGGTAATAAATAATATTTACAATGCCAGCCATTTATTGACACCTGTTCATAGGTGTGCCTAAGGGCATAGTGTGGCATGCAAAAATGAAGGAGCTCAGCGTGACTCAGATCCCAGGTTCAGTTAACAGGGCTGCAAGTTAGAAAAAATATCTTTTTACTTGCAGTAATAGTTGTAAGAGGGATAAACTGCCATGTTCATTTCTGTGGTGCATTGACTCTGAAACCTAATGTAGAAGCTAATGTGTTTACCCCAGCATCTCAAATTGCCTTCCCAGGTGCCCAAAACCCCAACTGTCCCTCACCCAGCTCCTTAATTTGCATGGGGAAGCTAAAGGTTTATGTCTGACCAAAGGAGACCAGATACATAACATACATAGTCTTCTCCAGCCTTAGTCATGAGATGTCAAAGCTTGTCTTCCTCCTGACAGTTTAATTCTCTGTCCCCACACTACCAGGCAATTATTGCAAGTGTCCTAGCTACTATAAAAGCCATGCACATGTCTTCTGCCAGCATGTAGTCGTGTCTTCTGTCAGTGTATTACTTAGTACTCAACGTTCCTATTATCTTCAAACTGACTCTGGATTTGATCCAAAGAATGCAATGCAATTCATGAAAACTTTGCTGGAGTGTATTTCTGCCTGTCTCAGCACTATGCTGACATGATTCTCATTTTCTTTCCTGCCTTCCGACCTTTCTCCTTCCACCGAAAGTTTATTTTAGCCCTGCTACATGAAATGAACGTATAATCAAATGGGAAGAATTTAAAGGACTGGTATTTGGGAAGAACGGATTTCACTTTCCCACTGAGGAATTATTGGAGTTAACGTCTGGTGATATTAAGCCCCATCCCCCTTTTGATTACTTCCCAGATTTAGCACCCTCTCTGCTTTGTCCAAAACAAAGAGCAGAAACCTGACATGCAGCAGCACCAGCCTCAGAGATAAGCCGTTAGCAGAGACTTCATAAATGATCATTTTTAATAGCTACTTTGGCGATTCTCTTTTGTCTGCCTGATTCCTGGTGCTACCCTCACTGGACTGGGCTTGCATGCAGAACATAAAATTGGACTATTACCAGAATCATTCGCACATATTAGTAGAGTTCTAGTCAAGAAAACCTTGTGGTGTAGCTGGTGCTAAGGCGTGTTTTCCCCGATTAAACCTCCATTTCCTGTATTTGCTTGATACACTACAAATAAGCAGTTGCATATATTATTTTATAGAAGGGTTATTTCCGTTACTTACTATAGTTGCTCTCTCGCTTGGCCTCATGAGCTGCACCTTTGGCAGGCACAATGGTTTTAGAGGCACAGCACTCAGACAATCTGCCACCAGCACACCCTGCAAACACCTTGCTGTACAATCTGAGTCACATTTTCAAAGGTTAGAGCCTCTGTTGCTCATGCAAAAGGAGTGTGTGCACTGTCCTCTCGCTTGCCTACAAAGCTCATCATTTCATTACCTAGCTCATCACTTGTGCTTGCATATGCCCGGTTTTGTGTGCACAGGAATGGCTGCAAGTGCAATGCAGTTGCAAATGTGCATACGCGTTGACCTCGGGCAGCTCGACCGTCAGTTCTTTATACGCTGGCCAGACTTCTCAAGATAAGAGCTCTCCGGGGTTCAAGCCGCACAAGGATAGAGCCTTGCGCCTATGAACACCAGGTAAAAGTGTTAACCAGAGCAGGGAATGCAATTGAACCCAAACCTATGTTAGTGAGAGCTCTCCTGTGCGTCTGCCAAGTAACTGCTCCCTTGCAGCAAGAGGAAAGGCAAAGGGGGAATTGAAGCCCTGTGTTGGTGCCTCATTTTCCGGGTGAGAATCACTCTCAAACCCATATCTCCGCAGCCACACCCTTTCTCTACGCAAGCTCCAATCCTCTTTTCCCTGGGCCCTTGACAGTGAGGGGGAAGGGTAGGGTGACCAGATGTCCCGATTTTATAGGGACAGTCCCGATATATGGAGCTTTTTCTTATATAGGCGCCTATTACCCCCCACCCCCGTCCCGATTTTTCACACTTGCTGTCTGGTCACCCTAGGGAAGGGTGCACAGTCGATTTGAGCCTTATTTCTCTTCAGTGAAGACTACGCTCCGATATTTGCTTGCTTGCAACCATACAGAGCCCCCACTCACACTGGAGCTCCCTGTTGCAAACCGTGCTAGGCCATGCATGCACTATCGAGGCCCAGATATTTCATAAAACGAGATCTGATACTGGTGCTTGTTGTAGGAGAACGGGTAGCTTATCTCAACCATTTGGAGGGATGGGGGGATGAGAGGGGATGGATCCACTCAATGATTCCCTGTTCTGTTCATTCCCTCTGAAGCACCTGGCCTTGGCCGCTGTCATAAGACAGGATACTGGGCTAGATGGACCATTGGTCTGACCCAGTCTGGCCGATCTTATGAGCGCCAACCCCAAATGCACACAACTCATAATCAGTTTGGGCCGTAGGCACTCTACAGCGAGTAGACTGGGTCTGGTAAAGATTATATTTCTATTCCTGCATGTACAGGCCATGGTGATGGGCTGCACTGCATGTAAATAACCTAGTGGCAAGCCATGAGCTCGTTTCCGCAGCGTGGTAGAGACCAACGCTGCTGCCTTTGTCTGACAAGGCGGGAGTCCAATGGCTGTGATTCTGCATCCAGTTCCCTCAATGGCTGCACCATATTCATTTCAACGTGGACTTAAAGGGGGTTCTTTTATTACCAGTTCCAAAATATTGTATAATCAGTATTACAGTCAATCACAGACGAGCCGGCTGTGAGCGGGGCCCTGTTGTACAAACACATACCTACAGCCAGGCCCTGCCTTGAAGAGCTTGCAGTCTAAACAGACAAGATGGACGCAGGGGAAATGCAGGCACAGTCAGGGGAAGTGAGTTGGACAAGGTCACCTAGCAGAGACCAGAATAGAATCCAGGTCTCTGGCTCTCCAGTCCTGTGTCCTGTCTGCCAGACCACCCATGCACTGCAGCTAAGAGCACAGAGAAAGCGAAAAGGCCCCAAAAAGGAAGCAACGGGGAAACCTATTCTATTTAGTTTCTTATAGCATGCCCACCACTGCAGCATCTGAGCATCTATCCAAGGTACTGGACCACACTTTAAAGTGGCTAACAGTGTAAGGTGGAATATATTGGACTGTGGGCCTTATTAGAGACACTGATTCTCAGAGCATTTGCTTTCCAATAAAGAGGGCCGCAGACAAAAAATCCTGACTCCAAAGCCCCCTAAACTTTGGGACTGAGGAGGGCTGGAATCTGGATCTAAATTTCCTGGCTGCCTGCTAGCTCAAAAATCAGATCTGGATTCTAACCGTGCAATTTATGCTTGCCGCCTCTTCTTTCTCAGAATGATACTATGAGGGAGAAGTGATGTATTTAATGAAGCAGTTATGCAGTTTACTGATCATCATTATTCAAGGAAAATGCTTTGAAGTAACAGCTTAGTGCACAGCTACAGTAAACAAGATATAGAGATATACCTAGATAGGAAGACAAATAAATGCCCATTAGAATTGATATTCTGTGTGCAGTTTGCATTTATACAGCATCTTTCATGCAAGACTCTCCAGATGCATTTGCAAACAGTGATTAAGAATCATGACATCCCTGTAAGAGCTGCAAACACTATTACAGTCATTTTAAAGATGGGGAAACTGAAACACAGAGAGGTTAAGTGACTTGCCCATGATCACATGGGCAGGCAGGAACAGAACCAGGAACAGAAACCAAAAGTCCTGATTCCAAGGTAACCACTTGACTAATGCCAATCATGCCATGCCAGGATACTGTGGCTTGCATATACAGTACCTCCTACACTACCTGATCATATCTGGCCTGTCCAAATATTCTATACGTTTCAACGGATGGCCATTTAAAAGAGCGGCACAGGAATATGGATAGGAATCCAGCAGTAAAAGAGTTAATAACAGTATACCCCCCCGTCTCCTTGCATGTTAGCAGATATAGCAGGGGACAGGTATGATCTTCATTTTAAGATATAAATCATAAGCAAGGAATGCTAGAAAATCTATTTCATAGGAGATATGGTAAAGTTATGGAATAAGTTTAACAAAGAAGCCTACTGAAGCAAACGATGTAATAGTTTAACGTGCGGGGGGGTGGAGGAGGGCAGGGGAAGGAAGGCACCTTCTTATTGAGCAGCTGTCCACCCAGAGCATTCAGAGTCAGGTCAGCTGGCTTCAGTGACAAAAATACGTTTTTATTCCATTTTACTTCTATTAGCTCTGCAAAGCCAACAGAACTAAGGGAAAGTGAACAGGGCTCTACCCCTTCTTGTACGTCATCAATGTACTATGCCCCAATATGTCCCACCCAGTGCAAATCCAGTGAAGGCAATGGTGGTGTTGCTGGTAAATTTTTTTGGCTATAACTTTTTTCGGCAAATAAATGCAGACTCCGCAACACTGAAACATTTTGCCAGTTTGCGTCAGTTTCATTCAATTGTTCGCAAAAAGAAAAGGAGTCCTTGTGGCACCTTAGAGACTAACCAATTTATTTGAGCATAAGCTTTCGTGAGCTACAGCTCACTTCATTGGATGCATTCAGTGGGAGACCATGTCTGCTTCTGGGCGCACATGGGAATTGTGGGAAGGCACTGGAAGTTTATCATAGAATCATAGAATATCAGGGTTGGAAGAGACCTCAGGAGGTCATCTAGTCCCACCCCCTGCTCAAAGCAGGATCAATCCCCAATTAAATCATCCCAGCCAGGGCTTTGTCAAGCCTGTCCTTAAAAACCTCAAAGGAAGGAGATTCCACCACCTCACTAGGTAACCCCTTCCCACTGAATGCATCCGATGAAGTGAGCTGTAGCTCACAAAAGCTTATGCTCAAATAAATGTGTTAGTCTCTAAGGTGCCACAAGTCCTCTTGTTCTTTTTGTGGATACAGACTAACACGGCTGCTACTCTGAAACCTGTCATTAAATTGGTCATCAGCAAAAACAAAACAAAACAACAAATCCCCTCAATTAAAAGAAAAATCAACCAACAGAAAAGCACACAAATAAGCCAACATTCTGAAAAAGTCTAAATGTTTCCAGTCAACCTTTTCTAAATGAAATGCTTCCAGTATTCAGGTCAAAATGACTTTTTGTTTTAAAATTTTCTTTAACTTTAAAAAATGCCAAGCACAAGAGAAAAATGCTTGAAACTAAAACAAAATGTTTCATTACAGGTGGAACAAAACATTTTGTTTGACTCAAAACTTTTTTTTTTTTACTTTTTTATTTGCCAAAAATTGGAAAAAAAAAATAATCGCTTCTTCATTCATAGATAAGAAGGTGAGACGAGGCCACAGTGATAATCTAAGATGACCTCCTATATAACATGGACCGGAGGCCTTCCCTGAATTTATTCCTGTTTGAACTACTCGAGCACATCGTTTAGAAAAATATCCAATCTTGATTTAAAAATTGCCCTGATGGGGAAGCGACCACAACCCTTGGTAAGTTCTTCTAATAGTTGATTACCCTTTTAAAATTTTGTACTTTATTTCCCATCTGAATTTTTCTAGCTTCAACTTCTAGCCAAAATGATTTTTTCCCAATTATTTTGAACGTCCAGCAAACAGAAAAATCCATTATTCACACAGTACTAGTTATGGGACATACATGAAGAGAGTGGGCTTGCACAGAATTGAGGGTCTAATTTGACCTGTGGGATCTTTATCAGTGGCGAGAAGGAAAGAATTCTGCTTAACTCTGAGATTCCAGAGGGACTTCACAGGACTGGCTTCTAGAAATACCTTCATTCTTTTTCGCTTCTGAACTGAGCACAGATTGGACAGTAACCATTAAGCTGAGAAATTTAATTTTCTCTCCCTTGGCCTCTTTTGGTTCCTCTTAGGTTTTTTGGCTTCTCTTTTGTTTTCTATGGCCATAGTCATGGCAATGATGGTTGTCCTCCAGCCCATGCTGGTTTTAATGCTGAATTCCACAGCTCTCTGAGCTCTCACAAGGTAGGCCATAAAGGGGGAAAATCCTCTGCTGGATTTAACTTCAGCAGAGTTCTGGTATGTTACACTAACTCAGGGTCTGCCCCAATGAGTTTCTACAAAAACTGAGCCTCCAAGACTGAAGTAAACAGCTGGCACTATAGTGAGTCTCATTAGCTGCTGTGTTAATTGTTTCACTATATCCTTGCACACAACGCCACTGCTGCATCAGATTCTTGCATCTATTTAACCCATTGAGAGTAAATAAATTCCCTTTTAACTGACAAAACCTCTTCTCCTGAAAATGAAAAATGAACTACCAGGTGGTAAGTACAGTATCCAGCAAACCAACTTCCTATCTACTGGGCTTCTTACAAGACTCCTTGGATGACTGCTTTGGTTTCCACCCTTACCAAGCTCACTACACATGCACATTATGATTCAGGACTAAAACTAACCTTGGTGTTAACCTTTGAAGACTGCAGACTTGTATTTCTTCCCAAGCATTCATTCACCTGGGAGGCTGTAAAATGCCAACATTCTGAGGGGCCAACTAAGGAATTATGATTTATCATAAATACTGTACACTGAACATTGCTCTCTGGTTTCCCCTTTGTTCCAACCTAATTCTACTTTTTACTAAAATTATGAAAACTAATTGCATTATTTAATCCCCATCACTTACAATTCTCCAGTGTTTCATTAATCAGTGTAATCAAGCCAATCAGAATAGATAAAGGAGATCTTTTAGCAGGCTTTGATGAGATTTTATCAAAATCTCAGTGCATATTGTAAAGCCTTAGCACCCTCAGAAGCGAACTAACTATAGAATAGAGAAGCTTTATCGAGCAAGAACTAATATAACAGCTGATGTCTGGACCAGTTTAAGAGGCTCTCCCTACTATACTACTGACTGGGGAGGTGTGTGTGTGTTTAGATATATACAGAGAGAGAGAAATGCTATAAAGCATCCAAGATTAATTTTTAAAACTATGGAAGAAAAAAAGGAAGAAAACATCTGCTAATTAACAAACCATAAAGCCAGAGTATCGTAAGTAAGATGCAGTGGATAATGCCTGGGTTATATAAAAGTAATTGTAAATCAAGACCTTTATTAAAAAATTAAATGCCTCCTCTTTGGCATAGTAATCTTAGTCTATATCCATCTCCTTGAATTAACATGAATCAATGTTTGGAATACTGTCAGTGTGCTTTTCCCCTTTTTTTAATGTCATAAACCGTATGTTTCAGCATCCCGATTGACTAAAAAGGGGTATGTGCATTATGCTTATTTACTCCCAGCCAATGACAGCAAAAGTAGGTAGCCTACAACTACCCAGACTTATAAAATGAATATAAACAGGACATTTATTGTTAATCACCTGTTGTAGCTCCTGGTCAATATATAACTAGTTAAAATACTTACATTATAAGCCTAATTCTAGGTAAATATATATCAAAAGTATCATTTTTCTAGGGTAATTAATAAATCAAACTCTGTTAGTAGAAAAGTGTCTTCGGTCAATGAAAGCAAGCCAGACATTTTGAGCTCTGAGCTATGAAGAAGGCGACCTTTTGTTTATATAACACCTGTCAACACAAAGGATCCCAAATTGCGGGATTTAATTAACTTCTGATAATCCAATCCTACAAATTGCCAACAGGGGTTCCTGTACCTGGAGAACCATTCCCCCTCCCCCCCCCCCCAGCAGAGAGATAATGGTGTTCATAGCGCCACCCTCCCTGGGGCTTCTGCTGCACTCAGGGTTCTGCAGACACTCACCGATAGAAGCTGCCCAGGGCATGTGCTGATTTACACGCTCCCTACCAGTGTTGCCCATTTTGGGTGCAGTAGCTTACTGCAGGACCACACGTAGAGTTGGAACAGTGGGATGCTTTGCACCACCCCATCTTCCCAAAAGGCAGACTCATCACTCCTACAAGCCCTACACCCTGGGAAACTTCAGCAAATTACTCACCTGGCCCAACCCTACTTGTGAGAGCTGAGAAGCTCACAGCCCAAGGAGCAGACCATAACGACCCTCCATATTATCCTGATCTTTAATGTGCAAACTGATTGCTTACAAAGCAGACAGGAGAGAAAGATGAACACTGCCTTCACTTTAAGCCATTTCCATTGCTCGTTCTGCTTTAACGGTCGGTTGTTTGCGTCTTCCTTTTCCATGAGGGCTCTGGGCCAGACCCTGTCCTTTGGATTCTGAGGAGCTGTCCCTTTATGTTTTTGTAAAGCTATACCACATATGAGCAACAGGCAGAACCCGGCACTGGCCACTTTGGCAATGACTTTCGCAGGAACAGAATCCAGTGAAAATAATGATGGAGGAGGATCTTTATTTTTATTTCAGAGCAGGCAACATGGCAACCCTTGATTGCTTAGAAAGCTACAGTCTACATACTCAGTGTGGCAGCTTTCTAAGCAATCAAGGGTTGCCATGTTGCCTGCTTTGAAATAAAAATAAAGATCCTCCTCCATCATTATTTTCACTGGATTCTGTTCCTGCGAAAGTCATTGCCAAAGTGGCCAGTGCCGGGTTCTGCCTGTTGCTCATATGTGGTATAGCTTTACAAAAACACAAAGGGACAGCTCCTCAGAATCCAAAGGGGACCACCAGATCCTTGAGGACAGAATATGCCTGAGGTACCTTGTAGGTGCTTTTACACTGAATTAGTCTTGATCTCACTAAAAAAGGGAAGCTTCCTTCCTCCTCCCCCCCCCCATAGCTTTTTGTCCTGCATTTCCCTAGTATTTTAGGTACCCAATATGTACAGCACAATTTAAAAAGAAAACCAGTGCTGAGAAAAGAAAAATAGGTTTGCCAGAGAAGTGCTTCAGCTCATCACAGTCTACAAAAAACAGGAGACCTAGGTCTCTAAATGCCCTATCCCTCAGGGGCCCGATTCTGCTCCATTGACTGGGCAGTAGCAAAACTCCCATTGGCTTCACTGTTTTGAGCCTCATATATTTGTATTATGCCACATAGAAAGGGAACAGTCTAGTTTGTACCTAGGCTGCCTCCTTCTTAGCTGATGGAAATCACTACAGCTCCGCTGAAGTCAAAGGCATTTTACTGAGAAGCTGGCCTGCTCTACTTAAATCAATCCTTTTAAAATGAAGAGCTGCTTTGTGTTTTTTGAATGGAAAGCATAACATATATAATCTTTACTCCTATCCTCAGCTTCATGGAACCAGGTTTCAGCCATACAGAACCAGCATCACCAAATAATTTTGCGACTGACTCTCATGCTTGAAAGACAGGTTGCTCCACTTTCCCTGGGATCAGAACAATCTGGATAGGGACACATAAGGCCAAATCCTCAGATGGTGTAAACCAGCATAGCTCCACTGAAGTCAATGGAGCTAGACCAAGTTACACGAGCCAAGAATCTTGCCCCTATGCTGCAGTATGGATGCAACCATCACAACTCAGAGCATCAGTTGGTCTCTCTCAGATAACAAATATAGTTAGTTATGCCTCACCACTGTTGATGGTAAGGTAAAAGTTGGTCATGTTAGTATCCTGACCTTAGTGGAATGGACATAAACTTACTTTTAATTAATAGTTTTCCCCAGTTTCACATTTTTCTTCACGCCAGTGGAAATGTGCTTTTGTGCTTCATGCAGTTTATATAGAAATCAAAAATGGTAAGCAACTTTTTAACATGATAAAGTGGGGGGCGGGGGGTGGATATTGTACTGGGATGCTGCAATTCCATTTATCCCAGCATGCCACACCACTGCTCTTTGGACAGCAATCACAGGACCTAGACACCAAGCTGTGGAAGAGATTCTTCCAAGCTGCAGCAGCTGGCTCTTTGGCCAATGGAACAGGCGGTTGTACTGGGGGCTTTGGAGTTGCCTCTGGGTCTGTGGCATGGTTAGGCTGCTGAAGGACTGTCTGGGTTGTCTTGTCCTTTTTTTTAAAATTGCATTTCCTTTTGTATCAGAGGGGTAGCCGTGTTAGTCTGGATCTGTAAAAGCAGCAAAGAGTCTTGTGGCACACCTCTGAGTGTGAAAAATCCATATGCCAATACCCGCAAATATAGGCCTCATATTGTTCGTGCCTCTGCACACACCCTATTAAGGTAAAACAGGTTTATTTGTCATTGGCCAAACTCTGTATGTGTCTGAAACAAATCAAGCAGCATTCTGGGACCACATCCCAGCATTCTGGGACCACAGAGAATCACGAATAAAATGTCACCTCTGTCTTGTCTAGTTGAAGCTTGTCTCCTGTCTTTTAAGATGCTGTACTTGCAATAGATTTCTTTGCCCTTCCAATATAATTAGCTGTTAAGAATAGCTGCCTAATCTAGAGATTTCCTTATTGTTTGCCATTCTCAAAGGCTTTTCCTGCATTCTTTTTTTTTTGGGGGGGGGAGAGTGGGGGTAGTGCCCCATCATTGCACTACCAATCTGATGAAGCTTTATAGATGGTAGCAACTGCAAGAGCCCCCTAGTATCATGGGGGCACATCCCCTTCTATCCCCATGATGTCTAGGTCCTGTTCTGAGAGGATACAATGGAATGAACACCTGTTCCGGGTATACTCTAGCTCTTCCACTGTTGAAACCACTGCGGGGGTGGGGTGGGGGCTTCCTCTGGGACGGTGCAACAATGGGAGTTTCCCCTCCCCCGCGAAACAAAACCTAGCACGGACATGACCAAAACCTGCACACTTGGAGGCAATTAAGGGACTTGAGGTCTGCATGGAGATGCGGGACCACTCTGCTGACTCATTTGGCAGCCAGACAAGGAGGCTCTCATTAGCTCCAGCTCAAGAGGATAAAAGGTGGAGAGTCCGTATGTCAAGAGAGGGGCTGTTGAGTCTTGCACGGTAAACCCTAAAACCAGCCAGCTTGGTAGGAAGCTCAGCTTGAAGTTTGTGTCTTTGGGACGCTAACGCAGGCTGGGAACTCTGTCCAGTCCCAGGGGACTTAAGAACGCCAAGGATTTAGCATGCAGAGTTTGCACCATTTAAACACACAGATGGAGACCTTGGAGCAATGATTTTAAATACTAGGAGAGGAGCGAGAGAAGGGGAGCAGGATGAGCTCTGCTAGGACCTTAAGAGTGAAAAAAAATCTAACTATAGAATTTGGAAGCAAAATCTGGTGGATTTGGAGATGTTATTCAATGGCAACTACTTGGTGGATGATATGGGAAACAAATAATCACTAAAGGCTTGATCCAAAGCCCATTGAAGTCAGTAAGAATATTTTCACTGATTTCAGTGGCCTTTGGATCTGGCCCCAACAGCTGTATTCCTTGCTTTCTCCTTTAATACACAAAACAATCATGTGACCTAAAATTAAGGCAGCCATCATTCCATGACAAAACATTGCACCCTCTGGGTCTACTGGGATGACCACCATCAGGTTCCCAATAGCCTTCACCCTGGACAAATTGGTGGTGATGCCCAGAAGGAAGCAAGGAAGTAAATCTATTAAGAAAAGATGCAATCCAAAGAAAAAACATGTAGCTGTGACTTTCAAATTGGTTAGGGGTAAATTTCAAGTGCTATGGAGCAAGGTCATGGCCTGTCTTGTGTGCTGGTGCAAGGGAGCGGAGAGGGCATGAGACACCCTATTGCTCCCTTGCCCCAGTACCCCATCTTCACCACTTCATGCAAGGGGGTGAAATCCAATTCTGCAGAGTAGCTGTGTCCCCCTCTTGCCCAGGAGAGCAGTGCATGAGCAGGGCTTCCCGGCTTGCCTAATGTTTGATTCACCACTGCTCTTCCATTCTTTGAAAAGTGTGGGCTTTCTGGGCCATGTATTTGCAATGGCTGCTTTCCAAACAGAGCTAAAAGTGAGTGGTTTTAGCAAAAGCACATAGGTTAGTTGTGTGCCCCCGTCTGAAACACGGGGTTAATGACTCAGATTATGTCCACACAGGGTATGTCTAAATAGCATACTAACCCCGGGCTCTGACTCAGGTTTGAACTCAAGTCACCCCACCCACTTCCATCCACACCCAAATCAGTCTGACTCAGGTCAGAAAGCACTCTGGACCTGGGTCCTAGGACCCTACTAGTGGGATAAGTCAGAGCCCAAGTCCCACTGTGACTCAGGTCTAAGCCCTGTCATTTTGCAGTGTAGACACAGCTCAAACCACAGACCCGAGTCAGAAGGTCGGCATACTGCAGTACAGACGCATTAGCATGGTTGTGAGAACTGAGCCCAGGGATTGTAAACCCAGGTTTACAATGCACTGTGGATGCTCCAGGTCAGGCGTGGAAATGTTGCATCAACAAGCCCAGGTCTCAGGCTGACAATGTAGTGTAGACATACCCACGCTGCCTCGTCCTGGGTGTAGCACTCCTATTGAAGTCAATCGTAGCTGTAATAAGTGGAGTGAGCGCAAAAATAGTGCTTGATATGAGGGTTTGTTGCAATTGACTTTGGAATGAATCATTTACACTCCTGAACTGCCTCAGATGTGTAGCCACATGAGTTTTTACACTTCTTTCAGCTAAATCGGGAAAAATTTAGCACTCTGGAACATCATGTGGAGCTGCCCATTTGCCCATTTCTCCCTGGGTCCACAAACCAAGTAAGCAGTGTTTCATTTTTCACACGTGCAGTCGTTGTTACGCATGCAAAATTCCCTCTGGAATGAGCTGGTGTGAATCGTTTTCTCCTTGGGGTGATAATGCAGATGCAAGGGAGCCTGGAGGAAGAATGGTCTTGTGTCTATTGATAATTCATCCTAGGCTCGTTGGACTAGATGACCTTCTGGGGTCCCTTCCAACCCTGATATTCTATGATTCTTGATGTAAAACTAGCTAACAGTAGAAATGCAAGGAGTCTTTCAGAGAGTTTGAAATGCCGGATGCAATTTCCTGCAATTTTAGGAGTCGGGACATTTCAGAAGATAGTGGCGTTTCATGAAATCTAGCTATTCTGTCTCATTTATGTCTTTCCCCCAAGAGGAGCAGACCCTCCTTTAGAGAAGAGCACATAGACAGGGGACTCCTAGCAAAGGTCTCTCTCTCCCTACTGGCAGAAAAGCTGGACGCCCCGGAAACTCTTCAACCACACAACGGCTCCCACTTCAAATGGTGCTGCCTGGCGGTAAAGCCTCACCTCACCAGCCAAGGAAGGGGAGGAGCAGCACTCCCCCAAGCTAAGGTGGGGGAGAGGAGGGGAACTCATCCCTCCGGCTTTAGCAGAGAGCAGGGAGTTACACTCTCCCATACTTGAATTCCAAAGGCATTGATTACAGGGTAGATCAGCTAGGGAATGAGGAGTGTGCTGGTGATGGGCAGGGAACAGGTCCTGAAGGAATCAAGATGCTTTGGGTAGGCATATGTTTTAGGAGAGTGAAGAGGGAGGAAAAACCTCCAAGCCAACAGGCCACAGCTTGTCTGTCTGTCCATCTGAGAGAGAGAACCAGCTGGCACTTTGTTATCATTATTTCACAGTCATATTGTGTGGGCATCTCAAGGCGCATGCAGGTTAGACCCCTTTGTGTTCTGTCTGTCCATTGGAGGGCGGGGAACACTCTTCTGTCTATCTGGGAAAGAGCATTAGAGGGTCACATCCCTATCTGTCTCTGGGAGAGAAATGGTGGGGCACGGCTCCCTGTATGGAAGGAAATTCCTTGCCAGTCTGCAAACTTGTGGGAGCTGGCTGGGCACTCACCTATCTCTCTGAGATCAGCAGCTGGCCAGGCACATACCTGTCTGAGGGCAGGAGCTGGCTGGGCTCTGCCTGTCTGAGGACAGGAGCTGGAGGGGCACGCTGTGTCTGTCTGTCTGTCGGTCTGAGGACAGGAGCTGGCGAAGCACGCTGTGTCTGTCTGTCGGTCTGAGGACAGGAGCTGGAGGGGCACGCTGTGTCTGTCTGTCTGTCGGTCTGAGGACAGGAGCTGGAGGGGCACTCTGTGTCTGTCTGTCTGTGTGTCAGTCTGTCTGTCCGTCGGTCTGAGGACAGGAG
Organism: Lepidochelys olivacea; assembly: GCF_965140295.1. NCBI lineage: Eukaryota > Metazoa > Chordata > Testudines > Cheloniidae > Lepidochelys > Lepidochelys olivacea. Next base: position 119,210,310 of record NC_140416.1, read on the forward strand.
CTGGAGGGGCACGCTGTGTCTGTCTGTCTGTCGGTCTGAGGACAGGAGCTGGAGGGGCACTCTGTGTCTGTCTGTCTGTGTGTCGGTCTGTCTGTCTGTCGGTCTGAGGACAGGAGCTGGAGGGGCATGCTGTGTCTGTCTGTCTGTCGGTCTGAGGACAAGAGCTGGCGGGGCACACTGTGTCTGTCTGTCTATCTGTCTGAGGACAGGAGCTGGAAGGGCACGCTGTGTCTGTCTGTCTGAGGACAGGAGCCGGAGGGGCACGCTGTGTCTGTCTGTCTGTCTGTCTGTCTGAGGACAGGAGCTGGCGGGGCACGCTGTGTCTGTCTGTCAGTCTGTCTGTCTGAGGACAGGAGCTGGAGGGGCACGCTGTGTCTGTCTGTCTGTCGGTCTGAGGACAGGAGCTGGCGGGGCACGCTGTGTCTGTCTGTCTGAGGACAGGAGCTGGCGGGGCACGCTGTGTCTGTCTGTCTGTCGGTCTGAGGACAGGAGCTGGCGGGGCACGCTGTGTCTGTCTGTCTGAGGACAGGAGCTGGCGGGGCACGCTGTGTCTGTCTGTCTGTCGGTCTGAGGACAGGAGCTGGCGGGGCACGCTGTGTCTGTCTGTCTGTCGGTCTGAGGACAGGAGCTGGCGGGGCACGCTGTGTCTGTCTGTCTGTCGGTCTGAGGACAGGAGCTGGCGGGGCACGCTGTGTCTGTCTGTCAGTCTGTCTGTCTGAGGACAGGAGCTGGAGGGGCACGCTGTGTCTGTCTGTCTGTCCGTCTGAGGACAGGAGCTGGCGGGGCACGCTGTGTCTGTCGGTCTGTCGGTCTGAGGACAGGAGCTGGCGGGGCACGCTGTGTCTGTCTGTCTGTCGGTCTGAGGACAGGAGCTGGCGGGGCACGCTGTGTCTGTCTGTCTGAGGACAGGAGCTGGCGGGGCACGCTGTGTCTGTCTGTCTGTCTGTCTGAGGACAGGAGCTGGCGGGGCACGCTGTGTCTGTCGGTCTGTCGGTCTGAGGACAGGAGCTGGCGGGGCACGCTGTGTCTGTCTGTCTGTCTGAGGACAGGAGCTGGCGGGGCACGCTGTGTCTGTCTGTCTGTCTGTCTGAGGACAGGAGCTGGCGGGGCACGCTGTGTCTGTCGGTCTGTCGGTCTGAGGGCGGGAGCTGTCCAGGCGCTGGCCGGTCCCTTCCCCTCTCTCCTCCGGGGCCGAGCAGCCAGCGGGCCGGGCCGGGCCGGGAGCCGGCCTGGCAGCTGTCCCTGGCGGGGGTTGGCTCGGCGGGCTGAGCCCGCAGCTGGCGGCCCGCAGGCTGGGCTCAGGCCCGGGGGAGCCGCGGCGCGGGGAGAACAGCTCCGGGGAACCCGACTCGCCGGACTGAAGCCGGGGAAGGGCCGGGAGCTGCCAGCAGCGTGGGCCGGGGCTCGGTGGCCGGGTCCGACCGGGCCCAGAGCCCTGCGCCGAGGGGCTGGCAGAGCGGGGGCCCAGCCTGAAACCAGCCCCGGCAGGGGGAGGCCCCCCCACGCCAGCCAGCTGGGCGCGTGGGCTAAAGCTCCCGGGGTTATGGGGGGGGGGATCCTATTTGGGGAGCTGCAATCCTGGGCCACCCCCCAGCCCCTTGGGAATTGCCATGAGCAGCTTCCCCCTTCCCGCTCCCTCCCCTTGAAAATTAAGGCGAGCGATTGATTGCTGCAAGGGCGGGGGGGACGTCTGGATCCGTCAATAGGCCCGCTTGGAAACCTGCTTCCCCCAGGTTTGCAGCCAGCGATCGCCGCCAGCAGTCCCTGGAGTGGGGGTGGGGGGAGGAGAAAGGTCAGGGGTGACCCCACCCTTCTGGTTGCAGGACCCGCCGGCGAGAGTACTTGCAGGTGGGGAGGGACCAAGGCCATTGGGAAGACGGGGCTGGATCGGGGGCTGCAAAAATCTCCGACAAAGCTTTGCCCTTCTCCTACCACTCACCCCCACTGCCCCTGAGCTCCCGACGCGTCTTCCATGAGCACCTGGGCAGGGCACGTGTGGCGTGGGGCTGTTCTGTACCTTGTCAGGGGCCCATCGGCCAGATCCAGTGATTAAACCTAACTCCGCCCGGTGCCATTAACAAAGAAGAAGAAAGAAATGATGAGCTAAACTCCGGAGCAGCAGTGAAACGAAATCGGTTTCCATAGACCGAGATAGGATGTGTCTCTCCCCCCCCTCCCCCCCACCCCCCAGCTTTTGTCTTGAATGTTACAAAGACCTACAGAAAACTTCTGTGCAAATCGTCTCCAGTGAGGCTGGGTCGTGTCGGGAAAGGAACAGTTAAGTGAGCTGTAGCTCACAAAAGCTTCTGCTCAAAGAAATTGGTTAGTCTCTAAGGTGCCACGAGTCCCCCTTTTCTTTTTGCGAATACAGACTAACACGGCTGCTACTCTGAAACCCGTGAAAATGCAGGAGAGACGCTCGACAGTCAGCCATAAAAAGTGTGTTTGTGGTATTTATTGTGGGGCAGGGGAACTGACACCTGCTGGCTTGTTTGTGTTTTATTTTTAATTCATAAATCGACTTCTCTGCCGAAGGAGCTGTATCGATCTCGACTTTGTTTCATTTAGGGAAAGCCACCTCCTCTAAATGTATCTTTCCATCTCTCTCTCTCTAGTCAGACATTTCACACAGGAGTCACGGCTCTTTTGACCCGAAAAGAGAAGCTTGGTTTGGAAAAAACAAACCAACAAACCCCAAGATCTGCATAAATGTAGCTTTCAGCAACACCATGGAATGAAAGCTTATTTCAAAATAATAATAATAATTAATAATAATTAATAATAAAAACCCCAAACAAATGCATTAAACTCCGGCGTGGTTTAGATGAAGGATCATCTCTAGCAAGGCTGGGAATGAGAGAAACGATTTGTCTGTGGCTTTGGGGGACACACATTCGTTGGCGGCCGGCCGATTAAATGCTAACTCCACTTCTGCCTTGCTCTGGCCGGAATGAGGCCGCCCCCCCAATTAAAGTCCCTTTAAAATGCTCAAGGAGACAAGCTGGATTTGTCCAACTTGAGACTTGATGCTGCTATTGTGAAAACGACCCAGAAATCGGTGGCCATCCATGCCTCGCTTATGCTCTTGATCAGTTTATCACTGGACCAGAACCAACGTGGCCAGTCCTCACTCCTGTTCCGGGGTGAAATTAGCGACCGGCCAGTGGACCTGGGGGGGGGGGTCACTGTCTGGCTCAGGTATGGGCAGTTACCCTAACAGGGATGCAACTGCATTCGAGTTCATGGCAGCAGGCTGCTCCTCGCTATGAATTGCCTTTGTGTTTGGATAAAGTATGTAATCTTCTCCTCACCCACACCATTAAACCAGGTTGCCTTTTCAATTAAGAACTGTCTTGAGCACAGCAGTCAATTTGCCTAATGAAGATGCAATATATTTTCACTCCCCCCCCCAAAAAAAAATAATGGGGAAATCCCACTTTTTCATTAGACACGATTACGGAGAAAGTACAACCGGGGGAGGGGGGGCGGACTGCCCAAACTAAATGTGGCCCACGCCGTTTATTAAATACCAGGCTTTTAAATAAATTGAAATTTCATACAGATAAGACGCCAGCTTGGGTTTCAAATATGGCCAGGCAGGCTCGCTTCCTTCAGATTAAAAAACCAACCCACCCGAGTCCATTCTTTAAAACGCACTCATCAGACAGCAAATCCCGATTAACCCAAGTATTGTCGAGTCTCCGCTGCAATTACTCGGGCAAACTTTTTACTCAGTCCAGTTCGCTTCCATTAAACCCGAGTCGGATGCTTTCAAATGGACTTGCACTCGTCCATAATGTGCAGCTTTGGGGGGACAAACAACACCGTTTAATCAGGCAGGAACACAGGGGAGCCGGAATGGCTTTACAATGAATTTCAAATGGCAAAACAAATTGGAGCCGGCTGTATTGTTTAAAACGCTGCCTTCCCCCCCCCCCCCCCCATCCCCTCTGAGCAAAACACCGAGCGCGAGTTTGTGAGGACGAAAGGCTGCTTTTTGCCATTCGAAAACAAATATCTCCTGAAATGAAAGAAGCGAGTGAAGTTGGACATCATTTAACAAAAACAAACCAAAACGGGTTTAAAAAGTGTGATATTCCGTCCTTAATCGTTGGCAAATTAAAGGATTTCGTTTACTAGACGGTTTCCTGACCCTGTTCTACTTGTTTGATCTTTGGTAAACCCCCCCTCTCCCCCCCACACACATACACACAAATCCGCCCCTTTCTTTTGCAGGTAAAATAATATTTCCAACGTGCCATTTAAAAGACGAAACTATGGATATAGTTTTCAAGGGTATGTTTAGCGATGGGTGGATAAAAACCATCCAGCAATAGATGTAAGTCAGGGAAAGAAAGAAGATAATAGGAGGGTTCATTTCTTAGTCACAGGGTAACAACAGTTGGTTTCTGATCTTTTGCAAGTTTTCTGCATTGTGGGGGGCTGAGGCTGGGGGTGGGGGGGGCGGCTAAATGAGTATTTGTTTCTCCAAGAGCCAGCGGCTAAAGAAGATCTGCAAAGAATAGTAAGGAAGATTTTCGATTAAAACCTTATCCCAGCTCCACGGATTACTTTATATCGATTCTTATATATGTGGCTGCAACTGATGGGTTCTAATCAAAAGTCCAAAGGAAAGGAAAAGTTCTTTCCGGGTCTCACTAAAAAAAAGTTTTTTTTCCCCCCATATGCGGGAAATAAAGGCTGTAAAAGGTTAGAAAGGAAAGACTCGTTTCAAGCTTCGCTGGGGATTTATTTTCTTCTTTCTTACAACCCCCCCCCCCCCTTTTTTTTTTTTTTTTTTTGTTTCTCCCCCGCAAGCCGGCTATGAAGTTTGCCAGCATGCTAGATACTGGAGTGTAATCGTTATTTTAATATCAGGACCGCCATCAAAAACCTGCTTGCTACACAGAGCTGCTCATCCAGGCAACTCAGGGCAAGAGAGGAAAATTACGGAAGCGGATAGTTAACGCCTTTCATGAACAAACACACACGCACACACCTGACCCACCGGCTCCCACACTTCCCCGGGGGATGCACAGAACATTTCCACACTCGTTCGCACCCGACCCACACCCAGCACACTCGTCTGGCACAACCCCCATCCAGCTCTCTCCGGAAACACACAAGATCGTCTCTGGTTATGTTCACATTCGCACTGCGAATTTATTTCTTGATTTCAGGGAGACTTTTCTGGTTTGGACCCTAGTTCGTGTTCAGCCCTTCCTCGGGCGTAGTTGCCTCTCTCTCGTTGTATCATTTGTAGGAAATAGAGGGCTGTAAAACGGGCGGCTTCCAGATTGCCAGATTTCTCCCCCCATTTCCTCCCCCACCCATACAAATTATGAAAGTTGGTTTAATCGAGGTTGGGATGGCGACTAATCAAAACCCCCAAAGGAGCGTAGGCAGCTCTGAGACAAAATGAAAAGGGAGCTCTTTTTAACATTGCAAGGACTGGTAACATTTCTGAAAAGTGGCTCGTGGTATTTGTGAATGGCTGTTTAAATAGCACTACCCCCTTCCCCCCCAAATAAGTTTTTTAGGGGGTCAGGAGAAGCATTGGAAACCGCAGCTGGATTGCAGATAAATTGTAAGGGAAGTGTGGAATATTTTGACTAGACACAAATCCGCTGAGGGAAAAGCTAAGTGAGTGCCATGCATTGCTCTCCGGATCCGACCAGGGACGGAAAGGTGGCAAATCATAAATCGGTTCGTTTTAAGGGAGCTTGCTTAAGTCTCCGATAATAAACTCTTTCTTTTTGTCACCAGATACTAAACCGAGCAGTTCAGAACTATTAGCCAGCGGGGTAATAAATACAAACCGCAATAAACGCTTGCAAAACAGTCAACTGAGAGTGGGAAATAATACCAAAGGAATCACAAATAAATAGATAGCGAAAGAGAGAGAATGGATCATACATATATGCAGAGAGAGGGGAAATGAATGGCTATTTAACACAATTGGTAGTGGAAGTTGAAGAACTTACTGCAAATCAGAAGTGAGAGCGTTTTTCATCCCAGAAGTAGAGTTTTGGTTCTCAGAGGACACAAGTTCTTATAGATCAAGACGCAGGGTCCACTCACTATCACTTTATCCCGAGCTAGACTGGGTTTCTGGGGCTGCACCTGGTCTGAAATGGTTTCCAAATGGAAAAGAAGAGATTGGAAAGTTTAAAAAAAAAAAAAGAAAGAAAGAAAGAAAACGCAAGTTCTTACAGCTGGAGAACCAGTTTTTGCAACTTTCCCATTAGCTGCAGGAAAACTGAAGCCAGAAGCTGCTGCAAAGTCTGTGCAGAATTCCTCCAGAAAGAAGGTTCCCCCCTTTTTTTCCCCCCTTTCAGATCCAATCTTTGCAAGAGCCATTCCAGCACATTGCTAAGCTAAAGGGAAATTCTCTTTGATAAAGCGGTGTTCCCAGCTTCTGGGTTTTAAAACCTAAATCTATATTCAAATCTGGCTGAAGGTGTGTTCTGGGATTTATGAAAGCCTCTTAAAGGGGTAAATTTACCAAACCGTGACAAAATCATCACAATCTTACTTTAGACATCTGAAGTGGATGAGAATTTTAAAGAGACCCTTGTTTATTTAAGTAACACCGTCCATTTCTGCCACTTCTTTTATTGGCCGTGCGATTATTCCAAAGTTATTAGACTCGAGCGGAGAGCTCGCCTCATGCGGTCCCCTATCTACGGGGAAGGGAGCTCCCTTATTCACACTGCCCCACAAGATCTAAGCACGGTCAGTTTCAGGCTCTGCGGCGAGAACTGGATCTTCACGGCAAGCCCTGGGGCTTGGAATATCGTTCCAGATCTAGCCCCGCTTTTCACTAGTTTCTCGGGCGCTGTATTTTATTTAACTGCATCTCCAAGGCCTCCCCACTCCACCCCCCTCCCCCGTCCCCGTTTACTGCCCCCCCCCTTTAAAAACAAAATGATTTCGACTCAGGAAAAAAAAAATTCCTTCTGGCCCAGGATACACGGGGAAGAATTATCTTTCGATTTCTTCCAAGTGGGATTAAGGTTACTAAATAGTGTGGGGACGAATGGGGGCGGGGGGAGCTGATTTTGGATATTTATTGTTACTGCTTGTGTTGAATGGCATTCTGAGGGATGGGGTGGCGATGCCGCCAGCGGGATATTTACATCATTTGGGAGTTAAGTATTGTGTGCACAGATCTGTATCGGGGGGGGGGGGGTACAAAGAGCCAGGACTCATCCCTCCCCCCTCCCCTCAAACTAAATGTGTCAGGGCTCCTAAAAAAGAGGGATGGTGGCTGGATCTATGCTAGGTTTCAGAGGAGCAGCCGTGTCAGTCTGTATTCTCAAAAAGAAAAGGAGGACTTGCGGCACCTTAGAGACTAACTAATTTACTTGAGCAGAAGCTTTGCTCTCATTCTCCTGGGCAAGCCGGGAATTGGGCACGGCTCTGTCCCCGGCAAGGAGCGGCCACCTCAGTTCTCTGGGGCGCCTCTGAGCCAGCAGGACATCCCGAAAAGTCAGAGCAGAGCAAAGGGACAGGGACTGAAGGGGGGGGGGCGATTGTTGTTGATTTACTTTTGCTTTGGTTTTTGTTTGGCTTTCATTCCCCCCCCCCCCCAATAAAGCTCCAGAAGCCGCGCTGCAAATCGCTAACTCGGCGGCACTGGAATAATTCGTTGCTTGCCGCCGGTCCCAAGGACAACCGCATTTGGTTACACACATACCGCTTCAGAAAGCGCCGCAAAGAGACGCGCTAATTACTCCACCTTCATTACCCCAGGTCACCCCCATTCAAAGGATCGAGCTGATTTTCTTCTGTCCCCCCCCCCCCCCCCCAGGGTGCCAGCAGAGGCAGGGGCGCCGCTCGCTCGCTGGCTTTCTGTCTCCTGATCGCTGCGAGTTTTGGGGGGTGTTTTTCTTTTAAGTCTATTTTAAATGGGTTCATTTGGCTGCTGTCCGCGCTGGGGGCGGCGGCGGGGGGGAGGGGGGGGGTTAGGCAGCGATCGCAGTCCGATTGGACGGGTCCTAGTAAGTCACTGCAACGGGCACCCACAGCTCCCTGGTGCTGCCGGTAGACAGCTGGCATTTCGGGGTCGCTCAGGATTTTGCTTGTCGCTAGGAACCACACAATATCCCTCTCCCCTGCTGCATACCCTTTATTTGTATTAAAATATTTGCATGTCCTATAGGGACTGTAAATTCAATCCACCACTCCCCAATCCCCCATTTTGACTGCATAGATTATATATATACACACACATATATAATACACACACACACACACACACACATATATAATACACACACACACCCCACACATATATAATACACACACACACACACACACATATATAATACACACACCCACACCCCACACACATATATAATACACACACACACACACCCCACACATATATAATACACACACCCACACCCCACACACATATATAATACACACACACACCCCACACATATATAATACACACATCCCCCCCCCCCGGGATGGCTGATGGCTCGTTTGCGCTGGCTATTCCTTGCCCTCTGAATTCCTTATTCTTGCAGCAACCCATTGGACCCTAACCTGGAAATCTAGCCCCTTTTCTGTCTGCCCTTGTCCTAGCTCGTATCTGATCCACATTCGTGTGTCTGGTATGGCAGGTGCGGGGCTAGCCCCCTGACATAGTTTGTGCTGGCGTTTTCTTTCTCTCTTTCTCTGCCTTAGTTTCACTTTCTTTGGTACCTCAGATGCTTCGTCTTTGACAGGCGTTTTGCTTTTAATCCAAGAGCTTCTTGGCAGCTTTTGCTTTGTATTCCCCTGTATTTACCCACTTCCCCCCCTCCCCTTCCCATCATGTTTACTCTTATATTTTAATATCCTCGTGTGTGTGTGGGGGGGGGTGTGTGTGGGTGTATCCTTCCTCCCCGCCCCCCACTTCCCCCCCTCCCCTTCCCATCATGTTTACTCTTATATTTTAATATCCTCGTGTGTGGGGGGGTGGGGTGGGTGTATCCTTCCTCCCCGCCCCCCACTTCCTCCTCTCCCCAGCAATAGGGTAACGTGACCCTTGCTGTCCGTCACCTTAATTGTGCAATTAGTCCATACGCCCCAGCCCAGAATGTATATTATTAAAGGGAGCATCGTTTCTTTTATGGATATTCTTGTGTCATTTTGGTCGCTGTTATTTGTTGCCTGATTGTCTCCCTGGTGCAGCAGTGGCCTGTTTTCCTCCCCCTGTTGTGTGTTTTTATTATTTCCCCCCCCTGGCTTGGATGTGTCAATCATTCTCCGCCTGCCATTGGTTGGAGAGTTTGCGTCAAAAAGTTGCCAGAGCGGCTCTTTCTCAGCAAATCGCCCTGAGAGAGGTAGAGACCTCAGCTCCAACTCCCTCTCCACTGTTATTAAAAAGCAAATCACTTGGCCAGATCCGGCAACGGCCGACGCTGTACGTACCGGGTCCACACCCCGGCTCATTGATCGCCTTTAGACGCGGGTAGCCTCGCTCGCCCCTTTCCCGTTGACTTCTTGGGCCAGGTGGAGGCAGAAAGCGAGATTTCTAACCTACTGCTTTGTGGTTTCTTTTGTAGGAGAACTCTTTATTTTTGAATTTGGCCAGGAGCATTTGGTCCGGTTTTTTTGCCCTCCCTCCCCCCCCCCTCCCCAGGCACACGCCTCCCTCGACGCTTCAAGGTAAGTGAGAAGGGTTTGCTTTTTTCAAAGAATTGGGGGGTTTTTCGGAGCATGTGGATGGGACTCTCCTCTGCCTGTAAAACTGAGCTCCTCTTCTTTTTGTCTCGGGAGAGTTTGCAGCGAGCTGCAATAACGGCCTGCTTGCTTTTGGGGGAACGGGTGAGGGCGGATTTCTCTTTGCACCGGGCAGCGTCAGGTTTCTCTCTAGATATCATTTTTGGAAGGAAACGTTTCCCCATCGTTATTTTGATTTTCTCACCCCGGATGGGGAAGAAGGGGGGGGGCGTGTTTAGAAACTGGCTCGCGTGTGCCCCCCCCCCCTTTAATTCATTTTCATTTCCCCGAAACCTAGAGTCTTTCCCCTGAATGAAAAAGCAGGGACCAGATCAGCTAATTGAGGAGGCGGGTAGATACAGCCCCTCGAATTTCCCCCCTTCCCTTCCTTTATGTTGTCGTCTGCGGGACTCTCCTCCACAAGATCGAGCTTTTCCTTGGAGCTGGGCTGGGGGGGGACGACCTTATTGTTGTGGTTATTGGCCTGATCCTCTTGGCTCCAGCCGCTCTCTGGCTGTACATGTACTTTTTAAATAAAAAAATAATTGGAATTAAATCCCTGGCCTCAGCGGTTATTGATAAACAGATTTCTGCCTAAGACTCCCGATCGATAGCTTAAGCAAAGGGGAAAGTCATTTTGCAAACATGGCTTTGACCAGAAAGGACTCGAGGCAACAAGGAAAGGGTCAGATTAAAAAAAAAAAAGAGTATGTGTGTGTGGGGGGGGCCTTTTTAAAGCATCTTGGGGTGGAGAGAAAAATAAATAAATGTGAAGTTGCTTTTCTATCTGCTGTTTAAATGAATGACAGGAATTGGATCGATTTCTAAAAGGGGCATTGGAAAGGTGCTTTCAAAAAGGAGCCATTTGCTTTACCTAGGCGACTCTGGCTTATTTAGGTGACAGACACTTTCCTTCTTTGCAAGCACCTTTATTAACTAAATTGGAGCTCATACGTGGACACCTCTCTTTGACCGTGTTCCCCTTTAGTGGAAGGAAGGTAAACCCACCCAGTGCAAGTTTCTCCCCGGTGGTAAAGTCTTCTTTATGCAGAATAATTCGGTCAGTTGCTTCTATATCTGTTTACATTCATGGAGACTCAAGCGGGTTTAAGGTGCAAATCGAATCAAATGTTTTTTAAAAGCGTGAGCCTGGCAGGATTTGGGGTTTTTTTCATAGAATACTGTTGGTTAGTCCGTTCAAGGTTGAGTTCTGGTTTTACCCCTTCCTGTGGTTTTATTGTATAGCAATGAAGGGCTGGGTGTTTAAAACTTTTTTTCTCTCTCTTTTTTTTGGGAAGGAGAACTTTGAGGGTTTTTTGGCTGATTTTAGCTACACTGGTGGGGTCGAATGAAGAGCAACATTTGATCAGACCTCTTAAACCACTGCCAACTCTGGAATACAAAAAGTTCCCCTTCCTGTTACAAAGAGAGAGAGAGTGTGTGTCACAAAAAATATTAAAAACCAGAAAGTGACTACGCCCAAAAAAGGGGGTTCTCTCAGTGTCCATCCTTGAAATGAATCGATTCCCCAAGGCCTAAAACTTTCCCTGCAGTTCTTAAAAGGCCAAACACCGGGCTTCTTGTTTTGAGAAACAGGGTGCCAGTCTATATACGTTTTGTTTCATTGCCATCAGGCAGAAAATTAATCAGTGCACATGATCTGCAGAGCTGGGTCTGGCGGCCCGTAATTAGGGACCGTGTGCCACTCGGATTATCTCGTTAGTTTATCAAGAAAACATTTATTATAATTAATTCTTGGACGGGGTAATTATTATTGAGCGAGGGCAGCGCAACTGGTAGACTGGGTCTTTGGGAGAGAGGGAAAAGGTGACAGACAGATTGCGCAGAAAAGCCGTTAGATATAAAACAGCGAGCCTGCTATGAAGCCGCTCAGATCCGTCAACCCGCATACAACGGGCTTCGCTCCTGAGCAGGTAGGATGGGACCCAAACTTTTCATTGTATTTAACGCTTTGCAGGCCAGTTGTGTGTTTTCTAAACGCCTCGGATTTAGATCGTTTCCCTCCACTTTCAAAGTGACGCCGGTTTTCGGCACTTTTAAAAAAAAGAGAGAGAGAGAAAACCTCTCCCACAAAGCCTAAAGCGAATTCACTTGAAAAAAAGTTTGACATCAACGATGGAAGCTTTTAATCCTATTTCAGAAGAAAACCGGGCCTGGGAATGCCCCTCTAAAAGTTGGAGGTGGTCAAACATCAAAACAATACAAATAAGAGCGGTTTTTTTTTTTTGGTTCTGAGAATTTAAAAAATGTAATTTAAATTCTTCTATAAGGATTTTAGTGAAACAGATCTGCGAATGAACAATGTGTGTGTTATACGTCACACACAAATATGCACACGTAATATTCTTTACAAAACCAATATCTTGTTTTTCTCACTAATAGAAGAAAGATTTGCAAATTATTTACAATTAGGTTCAAGAGGAAATACAATAATAAGTATGTGAATTTATGAATTAATTCATGCAGTTCAGGAAAGTTAAAAAAAAAAAAAACCCAACCACCCCCAAGTAATATACTAATTAAAAACCTTCCTTAGACGTGGATTGGGGTTTGCAGTAATATAGGAACTGAAATAGAGGAAGGTGGCTTTGTTTATAACTTGGCAGAGATGTATTTATTTAATGAAATATCCACCTTTGAATATGGGGGAAAGGAAACCCTGAAGTGCCTCAAACATTCACTTTTTCGGTGCATGAACTTGGAATTAAAGGAGATGGGTTTTTGTTGCACGAAAAATAAATTAACTTCCCTGTTAAGGAGTTCATTAAAAATAGCTGTCTGTGCAGGAAGCCAGCCAGTCTAAATATCACTGTCCAAATCTTCTAGAGACTAGTACACTTGGAAATTCCTTCCCCTTTGTCCGCCATTTTGGAAAAAAATTAGCTTTCTCAGAGTTGCAAAGTCCTTGGCTCTTTCCAAGAGCAGGACAACATTTTATGAAAGAAATGCTAATGGTTTAATCTGTCAGGATGTGTTAATGTCACACTTTGGAATCCCGAAGCGGGGTACAAAAGTAAATCGTTTTTTGTTTTTTTTGCGGGGGAGAGGGGGAAGGCGACTGCATTCCAAGTAGGTGTCAGAAGGGCTAGGATACAACAACCAAAGGCAATCTGTGGCTGGAAAATTTTGCTTCCACCATCACCAAATGCAAGAGTGGAATGCATGGTGATGTGCATCTCCCTGTAAACACAGTCTTGCAATGGAAGGAACATGCTACTGATCTTTAATGTTCCTCTTGTACTAACAGGGGAAATTTGGAAGCAAGTTTAGCCATGTGGTGATTTCTGTTTGGAAGTTAAATGCTTGTTTGTTTAGCGTTAGCTCCATAATCAGGAGTTTCTGAAAGCCTAATAAATCTCTTACTTACCTCTAAATCTAATTACCCAAAGTACTAATTAGGTGAAAAATGGCTGATGGAAATCACTGCAAACGTGGAATGATCCTGGTGGGACAGAAAAGTTTGCCTCTTTCCAAGATGGCATTTCAGCTCCGCATTTTGGGGTTCGTAGCAGTTGAATGCGGCAAAAGCTGGGGTAATTAAAAAGCCCTGCCACAGACTGAGGGAGAGATCGGTTTCTTGAATTGTTTCTTTGTTTCTCACCAATGGGCTTTGTTATCAGCATTATTTATTTAGCCAAGGAGGTCTTTGTGTCTGCAAATGGCCCCAATCAAGTTTTGTTTGAGACAATTAGCGAGTGCCAGCCAACGAATCCCATGCAAATGTCCAGGGAAGCAATACAATGTGTGCATTTGAAGGCATGGGGGGATTGTGCTCCTGCGGGGCGGGTTGCAATTACTGTATGGGGTGTAATTTTTTTTTTTAAATGCGTTTATCGAGTCAGTATCCTCCGGTCCGAAATGTAGCTGGGGGTCTCGGTGTCTAAGAGCAGAGGGATTGCCTGCTAAGAGCCACGCTCAAACAAGCCAGCGGAGATAAAAGATCGACTCCAGGCAGCTCGGTTAATCAGCCCCTCTTCTCCCCCCGCCTTTCACTTTGTAGACCCCTGATTTCAGCCAGCCCGCCGGGACCCCGACTCTCCGCTCCCGAGGGAATCGAGACCTTCCGGGCCTTTCCCCCTTCCCCGGATTTTTGGCCGACTCTCCTCCAACCACAACTTTAGCATGATGTCTTATCTCAAGCAACCACCTTACGCAGTCAACGGGCTGAGTCTGACAACCTCGGGCATGGACTTGCTTCATCCTTCGGTGGGATACCCGGGTAAGCGGCGTGACCCAGCCTCTGCGGCCGAGGGAGTAAAGGGCTCCGCTGGGGACGGGCTCAGGACCCCAGGAAGCAGGGCTCGCCCCGGCTCCCGGCCGTGGGGTACACTCCGAAGCCGGGGCAGGGCTGCCCAGAACTCCCTGCCTCCTGCCCGGAGAGGCGCAGCCGGCCTGGTCCGGGAAGGGGGAGGTGGGTAGCTTGGGGCTGGGGCGCAGCGGGACCTGGCTGAGCAGGGCGATCTGGCTCCCTGTCCCTGGGAAACGCGCCCCTGCGCCTTCCCCCGCCGCGTTAACTTTCCCCGCTGGTGCTTGGGGCTGGGGGAGCGGGGCTGGGCGGGGGTCCCGCCATGAGGGGCTCGGGGCGATGCTGCTGCCCTGGCTGGCGGGGGGGAGCTGCCCCCGGCGGGCGCTGCTCAGAGGGCGCGGGGAGGGGGTCTGCGCGGTGCCTGGCCCGGTTGCCCGGCTGGGCTGAGGGGCTGCGGCTGAATGCCACTAAGGGTCTCCGGCTGCTCTTCGCAGCGACCCCTCGGAAGCAGCGGCGGGAGCGCACCACCTTCACCCGGGCGCAGCTGGACGTGCTGGAGGCGCTGTTCGCCAAGACCCGCTACCCGGACATCTTCATGCGCGAGGAAGTAGCTCTGAAAATCAACCTGCCCGAGTCCAGGGTGCAGGTAGGGACCTGCTCCCGTTCACCCGGGCCAGGCACCCGCAGCGCTGGGAGCTTCCCGGGCCTGGCGCCTTAAGACACCCTCCATCACCAGCCCCTTTCCTTCCCCAAGCGCTCACCTGGCCGCCCACCCTGACCTAGCCCCAGCCCTCCGCCCCTCGCCGCCTGGAGCCCCAGCCTTTATTCCCTGGAAGTCAAAGACCACCTCTCCCCAGCAGCCCTCCCCCTGGACCACAATTGCCAGAGGCAGGTTTTCTGGCCAGGATCCGCCGCTGGGCCGGGAGAGTTCAGTTCCTTTGCCGGTGTCTGGAGAGCTGGGACAGCTTAGGGACAAAAGCCCCAGGCCCAGCCAACCCTTGCTGTCCTGGAAGCTGCTGAAGGGACCCGATCCTTGCTCCCGCTGAATTGCAACGGGTCCAGGGAAAGCGCATTGGAAGCTCAGGGAGGAAACCTCTCTGGCGCTGCACTCCTGCAAAAAGCTTTACCGGGGAGTCTGATTCCCCGCTTTCTCCCTGCCTGAGCTGTGTCACAAATAGACTCCAACCCAGGGCCCAGTTTCTGCTCCCGCAGCCATGGCTGGGCCCGCCAGCCCAGGGGGCCTCTTTGCAGCTTGGAAACAGCTCCCAGAGCCACTGGCGGAGGCTACAGAGACTCCATAGGCAACGGGGACAGCTGCAAAGTCTTACCCCCGCCTGCCCAGCCAGCTAATTGGAAAGCAAGTGTCTGGGAGGCCATTCGACTCCAGACAAGGGACCCCTCCTGCACCCAGTCAAAGCCAGGGGTGTTTTGACGTCAGTGGATGAAGGCTACGGCACGGGGGAGGGGGGGGGCCCTTAGCAGTGTTTCCAACTGAGCCAAGGAGCAGCAGAAAGCTGGGTCTCACACTCACTGAGGGACTGGAGTGATGGATAGGGAAGAGAATGGGGGAGGGGGGATCTAGTCCTGCCTTCCTTACTCAGGCCAAAAATCCCAGGGTAGTCCCTTTGTCCCGAGTAAGAACTGAGCTCCCAACGTTTTTTGGTGCAAATAACTTTCAGAGTGTTTTATTACCTCACTCTTCTCGTGTTTGGGGGCGCTAGTCTCCCTCCTGCTACCCACCTTGGTTGTAGGGTTTTTATCTGAGAGCCTCGCAGAGCCAGTTGGAAACTTACCAGGGTCCCACTCCCACAGGTCCTGTTTTGCCACCGGGCCTAGGAATGGATAGATCCTCTGCAGGATCGGGACCTGTGTCCCTGGTCCCAGGGCACCGATAGGGCCAAAAGGCCAACTGCAGTAAAGGGCAACAAATCTTTAAGTAGTCAACAGCTGATCTTGGGAATCTGCAATGCCTGGTGCAATAAAGTCTATGGGGCAACACAAGCAACTAGCTACAGCGAAGGTGCCCTCTGCAAAAATCAGCAGTGCTATCATGTTAAAGGCCCCATTATCTCTCCTCCTCCTCCCCTCGCCTAGTGAACTGTCCACACAACCGGCCCCTGGACTTTCTCTCGACCCAAGCTGGCTAACTGGCAGCGAGCAGTGCCTTAGGGACTGGAGTGAAGGGCAGAGGCGAGGGGGCACGGGTGGCAGTGGCTTGTTGGTATCAGTGGGCAGCAGCCCCGGGTGCCTGGGTTCCCGGCGGCGCTAATAATCCCCAGATCAAATACCTGCTCTGCACGTCGCTGGCGCCCCACCGGGGAGCCGGGCAGCGGGGCCGTGAGCGGAATCCCGGGAGCGGGGAATCCGCCGCCTGCCCCAGGGACCAGCATCGCCTCTGCAGACGCACTTTCCCCTTTGTCTCCCGGTTTCCTCCCGGGGTAAGGGTCTATTGTTTCCGATTACCTGGAGGCCCTGGTGGGGGGGGGGGGGGCGCTAGGCTGGCAGGCAGCGCAGATTGAGAGGGTTATTCCCCCCCGCCCCCCCGCCATGCCCCTATTAAACATTTTGAGTTGCTCATTTCTACTTCTTCTTCCTCCCCATCCCAGAGCGTGGGGACCCCCCCCCCTTTGAAACCAGCCACAGCTGGAACGAGCCCCTGGTGCCCCTGCCTCCACCTCGCCCCCGCTCAGGGTCCGGAGCCGCGCTAACCGCCGGCTTCTCTCTCGCCTTCTCTCCCAGGTGTGGTTCAAGAACCGGCGGGCCAAGTGCCGCCAGCAGCAGCAGCAGCAGCAGAATGGGGGCCAGAACAAAGTGCGGCCGGCCAAGAAGAAGAGCTCCCCGGCCCGGGAAGTAAGTTCGGAGAGCGGGGCCAGTGGGCAGTTCACTCCCCCCTCCAGCACCTCCGTCCCGGCCATTTCCAGCAGCAGCGCTCCCGTGTCCATCTGGAGCCCGGCTTCCATCTCCCCACTCTCAGACCCACTGTCCACATCCTCTTCTTGCATGCAGCGGTCCTACCCCATGACCTACACCCAGGCTTCAGGCTACAGCCAAGGATACGCGGGCTCAACCTCCTACTTCGGGGGGATGGACTGTGGATCTTATTTGACCCCGATGCACCATCAGCTTCCGGGACCAGGGGCCACACTCAGTCCTATGGGCACCAATGCAGTCACCAGCCACCTCAACCAGTCCCCAGCTTCCCTCTCCACCCAGGGCTATGGAGCATCAAGCTTGGGCTTTAACTCAACCACCGATTGCTTGGATTATAAGGACCAAACCGCCTCCTGGAAGCTAAACTTCAATGCTGACTGCTTGGATTATAAAGACCAGACATCTTCATGGAAGTTCCAGGTTTTGTGAAGGCCTGTAGGACCCCTTTGTTATAAGAATAAATATTAATAATAATAAATAATAATAAACACGCTGGGCTGAACATTCCAGTTTTAGTCAGGTCTTGGTTAAATTAAAGAGGAAAAAAAAAAGAAAAAAGAAAAAAAAGAAGAAAGAGACAGTTGGTGTGATCATACCTAGATTCACCTCCTGCCCAAAAGCTCTGGAAAGGAATAAAGAAGAAATGAAGGAAGAAGGCCTTAAAAGGACAGATCATCTACTGAGCAGAAGCAGACAGACCAACCTGTGTTCTTTATAGTTTTAGCCAATTGTTGGGTTTCTTTGTGTGAAAGGAATGGCAGATCATTCCACCTATGGGCCAGTTTTAAAAAGAAAGTCTAGGTTTGGGTGTGGTTGTGTTTTTTTTTTCTCCTTTCTTTTGTGTGTGTATGGAAAGATCCTTCACCCAGAGGTTTCCAGCGTGCTAGCCAACCCTTGGTTAAAAATCTTTGGAATGGACAGCATCTCTCTCTCTCTCTCTTTCTCTTTCTCTCGCTCAAGTTCATTCAACTGTTTCATGCCCAACTTGCTAGTTGGCACTGACAGACCTTGGGTCAGGGTTGTGTGGGTTGTGTGACTGATTGTCCTAGCTGCACTACTTTATTTAAAAAAAAAAGAAGAAGAAGAAATGTTCATAAGGAGTCAATATGTAGTTTTTAAGAGACAATCAGTGTGTGTCTTATATAAATGGTACATCTGTGGTTTTTAATCTGTGCTAGACTTCAAAACTGTGATCTCCTGTATTGTATGCAACTGTGAACTCCTCCCCAGCAGGGGTTCTGCTGTGATTTAAATAGGTTATAATTATAAGTGAAATTCAGAGCAACTGAGTTACCTAGTATCATCTTAAAAAAAAAATCGCCTTTCACCACAGGTGAACTGTACTGAAACTTTTTCCAACAAACTGTCTCTGAATGAAAGAGAAAGAAGAAAACCACACAAGGACACTAAACTCATCCGTAGTAACTTACTGCTGGCCAAGCCGGCAGTAGAAACAAAACAGGACATTGGTCAATTGCTCTGACCTTGATGAATTTACACGGAGACATTCGTTGTCGTTTATGCTTGCAGATGTTAATTGAGAAAAAAGATATATATGCATAAACCTTTTTTCCCTGGATTTGGCAGATATGTATAATTATATTAAAATGGTTCTAGCACAATTTATGGTTGTCTTCCATTTTAATTGTACAGGGTGAGTCAGGGAAAGTACCTCAAGACAGCATACTTCAAAGGACATACAAAACAAAGGGGCTGGGGGTTACAAGAGAAATGCAAATATTACTTTGCTATACAGAGCTGAGAGAGCCTCTTTTCTCTGGTTTCAGAGGAGCAGCCGTGTTAGTCTGGACCAGCAAAACCAACCAGTCCTTGTGGCACCTTAGAGACTAACACATTTATTTGAGCTTAAGCTTTCCTGGGCTAGAACCCACTTCATCAGATGCACGGAGTGGAAAATCTCTCTGCGTTTACGTTTCCCACCGGCTGACGTTTTTCCTTTGGTACAGGTAGAAAATACAAGGGCTGATATTGTGTTAAAAATGGTCAATGGGCCACGTCAAGATTGGCTCGGCTAACATGAAAATAATCATCGACTATTTTCAGAGAGTGGCAAGGGGCTTTGTAGTCGGTGCCCATATGCCTGGGGGGGGGGGGGGGGAGGCGGAATGCAGAGAGGGCGCGAGAAAGTTTGGCTAAAGGGCTGTTTCTCCTGCGACTATAAACTTTCTGGGGTAAACAGGGGAGGGGAAGCGATCAGAATCTGAGAGCAATTGAGGCAGACGTGATCGCTGAACAAAGGCGTTCGGGAAAAGTTTTAAAGCTATAATTTCGAAAGCCGAGTACAAAGAGCCCTGGTCAGCTTTGCTTCTTTCTTGAAACCGCTGGGGGAAATTGGTCCCTTTAAAAAAAGAGAAAAAGGTACCTGCTTGTCTCCCTCTCATCACACACGCAGAGGGGCAAATGGTGCAATGGGCCCAGCGCTAGCCGGATTTAAAATGACATTCTGTTCGGTAGCCACGGGTCAACAAATGGAAGCCAAGCCAGTCTCAGCTATTTATTATGCATCTACTTCAAACCTTGGCCTGGTATGTCATTTTCCCTGATGGATGTGAGGCCTGGGCTCAAGTACTTCTAATAAAACAGTTTGGGGGCTTTTTTTTTTTTTTTTAAATCTGTTGAAGGCAATCCCTCTGAAGTCTCTTGAACGACAGATTTACAGGACCTGGTGATATTTGCACTTGATTCTAGTTTATGATAGTAAAGAAAAGAGAGTTTTCTTTGGAAATTCTCCATATATTATCTTGTTGCGTCACCTAATCTCTTCCATTTCATCAGCCTTCCCCAAGTCTAACTTGATGGTATAAATTATACAGATTTTATGCATGTAAAATGACTCACTTCTGATTAATGTATTTATTTCTGTTTTAGTGTGCCCTAGAATTGGAAGGCAAGATTAGCCTTTAAAAATAAACAAGCAAATCTTCAGCAAATCAGTCAGCTCTCAAATGAATGGAAGTTTTAACGCTGTTTGTTGCTATTTTTCTATTTTGAAATGCACAGAGAAAGAATTAATGGTTTTCAACTGAAATGAAGTTCAAGGAGAACTAGTGCTTAATAATCCTTATAGGTCTTTTCTAACCAGTGTATAAAGAGCAGAACACTTCAAAGGCAATCAATAAATAAGTGCATTTCCCCTGTAGGAAAATGTAGAAATGGTTGTAGAAATGTTCTTCCTGACTACCAAGGTGACTGCATAAAGTTTCTTTCCATTGATCTGGTTTAAACCAGCAATGGCAAAAACGGATTTAAGGGAAATATTAGCTGAAAATGATTTTCTTTGTAGGGAAGTGTAATAACTTAGTTCACGTTTTTCTTAATCAGAAAAGCTAAATAATTTCAGGATTTTAATTTTGCTTAGGGATAGCTATCAATGTAAACAAATCCGTATATTTATTTATTCTGTTCTAAAGCAGATTTAGGTGAAAAGTCTTTGGTGAAAAGATGCTATATTGGCAAACTGCAAAATCGAGGGGCGGAGGAAAAAAGAAAGCAAGCAAACATTCAAGACACATTTTTAACTGCTTTTGCCGATCGACATTCCGGTTCGATTAGTTTCTCATAGTCTTCATTCTGGAAAGGCAATTCGGAACAAAATCATTCGATTTAACGGGGAAAGAGACAGGGGACCCGAATCTATGTGACGTGTAAGCCAAACGGTGAGGTTTTTTTGGTTCAAGTATCAAGGCGGGTGTTTTTCTAAAAGGAAACGTAAGTTAGAGCCCTCACTCAAGCGCTGTGATCTGGAAGGGAAAATTTTAAACAAAACCCGAGAGGACAGATCTTTTTTTTAAAAAATCGACCTCCTGCATTTCACCCCAATGGCTCCGCCGTTCCTTCCCCGATTCTGCAGGGTGATTTTTTCCAGCCAGAGCCGCAAACTCCACGAGCAGCCGCACTCCCAGGGCGTCTGAATGGGCTTTTCTCGGGGCACTTCCCGGGGTCTGCTTCACGACCCCTCTGCATTAGTCCTCGGTCTCCCCTTCTCCAGTCTGTGCCCCCCTCCAGTTTCTTAATATCGTTTGTTTTTATTTGAAACAAAAGACGATAAGCCTCTCCCCGACTCCCCCCCCCCAACTGCGGAGTATTGTCAGTTTCCAAGGCTACGTGGGGGGATAGGTATTTAGAAAAGTCCGTCTTATTTACTCATCGCTGTCGCCTGCTTGCATGTGTCCTTCTGAGAAGACCCAGGAGCATCCCCGTCTGGGCTGGGAACTAAAACCGCTCGGAGCTCACCCAAACGCAGCGTTGCTCTTTCTGACTCGCTTCCCCAAAGTTTTGGGTTCCCCGACAAGGAACCCCTCAGTGCGGCGTGGTACTAGGCTGGGCGGGCACCCCACCGGACAGCGGCGCCCCGTACCCCCAACCTGCGCCGAAAGGCCGCCCCAAGCGGTGAGATTGCGCCCTAGCACCCCGAAGCCCGCAGGAGGGGCGGATGGCGGGGGTGGGGTTGTATGGGGGGGACTGCAGAAACTTTGATTGTGTTACCGATGGGCGTTTGGAAAGAGTTATGGCCTCCCCGCGCCCCATTGAAGTCGGGGCGATTTTGCTTCACTGGGAGCCTGTTCTTGCTCCCTGTCAAATTACACACAGAGGTGTCGTGGGGAAAGAGAGCTGCATCCCGGAGCTTTTCATCACAATTGCAAAGACCCAAGCTACCAACAGTCCCTCTCGCCCCCTCTCCCCCCAACACGTGCTGGGGCCGGCCAGATGTGCAAAAGAAACCGCTTCCTCCCGCTGCGCAGACTTTGCCTCCCGGACTCCCACCCCGCTCGGGTTAAGCCCAAAGCCCTGCCCCGCACGCCTGGTTTGGGGTTGTTGGGGTTATGTATGAAAGTGGGAGTCCGGCCCCAACTCCCCTCTTCCCATGCGCTCCCTAGTGGGCTTGTTTCCGGCGCTGCTGCCCCGGTGTCACCCCTCGCCCACCCCACCGGCCATGCGGGGTGTGTGTGTGGGGGGGTGGGGGGCAGCTGACCATGAAAGGAGCGCGCAATCCCTGCGCGGCGCAGTTCTCAATATTCATCCCCTCTCCTGGCCACCTGGGAGTCCCCGCCTTGCAAGCGCAGGGCGGGCAAAGACAGGAGTCACTGCCCCCCCCTCGCCCCCCAGCCCCTTGAACAACGCCGGGAAGGATCTAGGAAGCCAATTGACCTTGCCTTCAGCGAGGAAACACAGCTAGATGGTGGCTGTCCTGGCCTATGCACACGCCCAGCGGTTCAAATAAAGGCGCAGACGCTAAACCCCACAAGATACACCCCCCGATCTGCTGCCAGGCAAGGCAAAGTCTCCCTTCTGCGAGCTGTGCAGTAGAGAGTCACCCAAAGAGGTCAAGCTGGCCCGTGGTGGCCAAGAACGAATCACCGGCTGCTGCAATGGAATTAGAAAGAGACTTCCTCCCAGAGGGACACCACCCCAGCCATGTTTAGACGGCAAACGGAGCATCACACTTTGCTTTTGGAACCATTTTCAGAATCACCCTTTTAAAAAGGTCCCATTCTTTCCTGTTTTACCCTCTGATCTTATATATTTCCACAGCTTCTCTGCAGAGACGGCGGCCAACTTTTAAAGTACATGATATTTACGTGTGTGGGCGCAGTTGTACTCTGATTACACACACCCCACCCCCACACGAGATATACACAGACCACACACACAACAGTGTCCTCAATTACCTGTATATTTTATACCTTTCTCCCTCCCCGCACGCCAATACACATCTGGAGTTCATCATCTGGGCTTTCAAAACGCTTTATCTGACATATATGGACAATCATGTCCCCACCAACCCCCTCTCTGAGAATCGTCCCCCCCCCCCCAACTAACATTACCAGGTCTCCATTTCATTCTGTAAGAAAGGGTCCCTTCTGCAGCCCCTGCTGAAGTCAAAGCGTTTTGCCTGAGCCAGACTAGGGGCCCTCGGATGGCATGGTGTGAACGCATGGTTTGGACTGGTCTTTGAGCCACCAAAGACGCTCCAGAATTAGGAAATTGTAACAAGACTCCGGCGTATTGCGGCATACTGCGGTGGGTCTCTCTGGCTGCAAAATGCATCGGCTCCAAAAAGCAAAGACCATTTGAAGGCTTTCAAATACTAAATGGGATTTTGTATACACACACACTTAGCTTAGGGACAGCTCCGGAGTTACCGATGAGTGAACCGAACAGAAACGAGTAAGGATGGAGAATCATGCGCTTCAGTCCAGAAGTGACTGAAAAGGACAGAGGAAACCCAGAGCCATCCGGGCGGCATCGGGTCCTCAGCTGCTCCCTCCGATAACTGGCAAGAGTTTTTACCGAGCACACCAACACCTTTCAGATGCAAAGGTTAGTGGGACAAACCGACCCTTCTACATTCAGGAATGCAGGGCCGGACCCTCACCGACCACATCTTAACTGTGTTTTAACACGGGTGATTCCACCAGCCAAGCCAACAAATAAAATCAGGGCAAATCGAGCGGGCCAAGCAATTAGCTCAGAGCTGGCGACTTACCGAGGCCCATCGTTTGTGCCGCTGAACACCTATGAATAGCGATCAACACAGCACTTAGCGTGCATTTTAACCCTTTCACTCCTAGCCCTCTTTACTGTTCGGTTTTTTTTTTTAAAGTGTAGACACAATTTTTAGAAAGTTATTGTAACCACGACACAAGCCGCCCGCAGGGAGGACACCCAATTGGTTTTAAAATCTCCTGCTCGTTTGAAATCAAAAGGAACAAACCCAGGCAAGGTCGAGGCTCATGAGAATTTAAGACACTTATGTTTCAAACGACACCGCGTCAGGATGGGGCTCGTGTTGATGTCACACTTCACTCGAGGGAGGGTACCTTCAGCAAACACTTAGGCGTTGCCAGCTGAGATCAGCTGAACAACGACGCACTATAATCCAGAGAGCTATATTTTCTTGGAGGATTGCAGTTTGCTATTTATAATGCCGGGTCTAACAAGAAAAGAAAAGAAAAGAAAAGAAAAGAAAAGAAAAGAAAAGAAAAGAAAAGATTTAAACAGGGAAAGGTCTATAGGGAGTTATCAAAAATGTCCTAGTAAATAGATCAATTCAACCCTAGTTAACAGCACCGTTCGTCTTTCCTCTTCCTGATCTGATTAACGTTTGTTAGATCACTTAAATTGGGGGAAGTAAAACATTATAATAAATAATACCACAAACTGTTAAAATCTGCTCCGAGAGTCAATTTTGACTTTTAGGCTCATGAGCCATTAATAAAAATCTCCTTACATTCAAATGGCTCTAAAATGCCTTGATAGCGGATTACCAGCTCCTAATGGAGGCATCGTCTGATAAAATGGTCTCTAAGCAGCAAGGTCTAAAGTATTGGGGGTGGTCACTGCTCCCTGATTATCAGCTTATCACCAAATACTTCTTAGTGGGTGATGCTTCTCAACAAGCATTCTTCCCAGAAGCCGATCCGGAGAGGACTTCCATGGTCTTCATTTAAACAGATTGGGAAACAACATCATATGGTTTGTGAGAAGAAAATAAATCTTAATCATTTACTTAGGCTGGAGATTCGTTTTGATATCTGCTCCATATGGTATGGGTAAAATAATATATATATTACCCATACCATATGGAGCAGATAGATAGATATATAATTTTAAACCAAACCCTAAACCCTTCCCATCCCAAGCCCAGTAGTAAACAACCCCCTGTTACCAGTAAAGTCCAAACAGAACCAGGTCACTACGATGTCATGCCAAACGCTTCCGGGCAGGGAGTTATTTTATGCCAATGTCTGACTTTTATAGGCTGGGAGAAATCTATTCCAAGCTCGTAAAGGGAGTTTCTTACTAAATCAACACATCCAATTACAGGCAAAAAAATAACGTGGGTTTTCTCTCTCTTTTTTGCTCATGAAATCCCTTCTTTAATAATAATAAAAAAAAACCCCAACAACAGTCTCTAAGGTGCCACAAGTCCTCCTTTTCTTTTTGCGAATACAGACTAACACGGCTGTTACTCTGAAACGACAACCTGTTGACTGAAGCATCCTAAATACTGCCAGCATTGATGGGGTTTAAGTCAGTCAATGCAGCTGATGAATGAAGGCTCGCCCCACTTTCCTCAAGACTGGGGTCCTTCGCAAAACAGGGCTTTCAATGTTAAATAACGCTGTTTTGATCTGTCCTTTCTCATCAGACAAAAAAACGGCTTGACACACAGCATCTCGGCTGTGGATGGGGGGGTAGGAGGATGGGGCGTTGTTTGGCTGGGAGAATGCCCGGACAGCTCTTTTCTGACCAAGAAAGAACCGCAACGAGCGGGTTTTTAGAAGACTGCGGGTGCATTTCTGGAGGTGCCCAGAGAGCTCGCCCACCAGCGGGTCACTGATGGCTACGCTTGGCTGATGCCAGACGGCCATTAGCCACGCTCCAGTCACTTTCGATCCGCAGCTCCCAGGGAGCGTGGGGCGAGCACCTCCCGCCCGGTGCAGGGTGCTCCCGCCGTGCCAGCCCGCGCCACGGGGCCTTTCTCTTCAGCTCCTCCGCATTGCGGATCCTGACCTGGTCCTTCAGCCACCGAGAGCCGCCGGCCCGACACCCCTGCGTGCTACCCACGCCCTGCACCGGCGGGTGCAGCAAGCAGGTCCTGCTCCTGGCCCTGGCTTGCACAGGGTCACTGAGGTCAGCTGGGAACTTGTAAAAGTCTTATTGTTTAAGAGAAGCAAAAAGATGTGACCCCCGCCCCACCATCTGTAGGCACACTGTGCATAAACCACACACACGTCTAAGTAACCCACACACCTCTTGGGGGTGGTGTTCTGTCCCCTCTAGGGACACTGAGATCACCTGGAGATTAATGAGTCTGCTACAGCCTTAGTTAAGAACCAGGTGATTTTTAGATCATGCAGTAGAGGTTCATGCATTTAACTCCAGAGGACCCAGGTTCGATCCTGCCCCCAAACAACCCAGGTCTGTCGGTGTTAGGTATACACACACTATGTACAGGTCTCAGAGTAGCAGCCCTCTCAGTCTGTATCCGCAAAAAGAAAAGGAGTCCTTGTGGCACCTTAGAGACGAACCAATTTATATGAGCATGAGCTTTCCTGAGCTACAGCTCACTTCATCGGATGCATTATGTATACACACACACACTAAACACACTGTATACACTGTACACAGACTATGCGTACACATACACACCACACATACATGTCTATCTAAACACATACAAGGTCTGTATACACACACGTACTAAACACACTATATACATACACGTCCATGTGGATTGAAATATATGCACACTATACATACACATTATATAGGTACACACACACACACATATACAGAAACATACAACACGCCTTCATGCCCACATATGCACACGTCTACACACACTCAGGCAGGTGGGAAGCTTCTATAAGGGAGCCTCTCTCTGCAGCAGCCCTGAGCGTGCCCCTTATTCACCTCCCCCAGCAGTTGCTCCCAGGTGAAATGAAGCCAGGGCGTGTGTGTTTCAGGCCCCACAGTTGCAGGCGATGCAAGCATAGGACCAGGACATTATTCTTAGCATGAATAGCAGAAACCCAGAGCCTTGCCCAGGTTCCTCAGGCAATGGAGAGCAGCAGAAGCAGCACATTTGGGAGCCAGTGGTCACCTGCAGCCAAACAGCTTTATTCTCCCTTTGCCTCCATTCCACCCATGCAGCCATAGAGCTATTTGTGGGGGTTACCTCACCAGTTGGCTTTGCTCCTGTTCTCCAGCAGCAGACACCCTCCCTGCAGGAAAGCACAAGCAGGGGATGCTTTGTCAAAGAGACATGACCAAAGAAAAGAAGCACATGTGAAGGCTTCTGGCTCCCTTACCTTAATGTCTCTCTCCAGAAACATACCCCTCTCACATCATGTGTGCCCCTGAAGCAGGGCAGCCTGGTTGTGCCCAGGCTCGCTGGTGTAAAACAGGAGTCATTCCATGGCAGTCAGTGGAGGGGCACCAAGGGCATGTGAGAGGAGAATCTGATGCCATTTAGGATTGCTGCTGACTTTTACGTCATTCACTGATCAGCTGGCCCCCAGAGTGCTTATTCATTAGAACTGTCTGCAACTGTGTTCTGTCTTACTGCCAACTTAGTCAAGTTTTGCCATTGACTTCAATGAGAGGAGAATCACCCATTCTGTCCTTTTTATGCAACTCCAATGGATGGAAAGGTGGCTTAAGAAGTTCAGGGTCTTGGGGGAACCAGGGGACATAAAGCCAGCACAGTACAACCTGCTGCCAGTCCCCCCTCTCACCCAGCATAGGGTGCACGGCTGGAGTGCCTTGTACTCTAGTGACCCTAGGCTGGTGGAAGGATTCCCAGCTCACCCTGGGTTTGAGGGACAGAAAGGTGATGGAAAGACGTTGCTCCCATCCTCTGCTGCTGCTGAAGGGTTAACTTATCACATGACTTTAGGGTATTATGGAACTGGCAAAGGTTCAGAAAGGGCAACAAAGACGATCAAGGATATGGAACAGCTTCCATTGGAGGAGCATTTAAAAAGATTAAGGTTATTCGTCTTAGGCAACTAAGGAGAGACATGATAGAGGTTTACACAATCATGAATGGGGTGGGAAAAGTGACTGAAGATCTGTTATTTACTCTTTCTCACAATACAAAAACCGGGGTCACCTGATGAAATTAACAGGCAGCAGGTTTAATACAAACAGGAGAAAGTACTTCTTCACACCACTCACAATTAATCTTTAGAACTCACAGCCATGGGATGTGGTGATGGCCAAAATATAACTGGATTCAAAGAAGAACGAGATAAGTTCACAAAGGATAGGTTCATCAGTGGCCATTAGCAAACATGGTCAGGGAAGTAACCCTATGCTCAGGGTGAACCTATACCTCTGGCTGCCAGAAGCTGGGAGGGGAATACAGGTGTGGCTCACTCCAACTTCCCTGTTCTGTATACTCCCCCTGAAGCTCTGGTACTGACCACTGTCAGAGACAGGATACTGGCTTAGATGGACCATTGGTCTGACCCAGTCTGGCATTTCTTGTGTTCTTAAATAGTGAACCATATCAATGTTAAGTGCACCAATCATAGGTAAACCATAATATCAACACAGCAGAATATCAATGGGCAGTGGTGAACATTTCCAAATGTCAAATCACCATCACTGGAAACCTACTGTCAACTCCTGGAGATATTATCCTGCCACAATACAGAGAAGATGAGTAAAAATAAAGAATGCAACAAAACAAACAACTCTAATGATGCTGTGACCTACAGAGTTCTTCCATTTGAGTCTACGATTCCATCACACTCCATTTTAGAAAGTATGCTGATCTAAGCACTTTACTGGTATTAGGTGGCAAACCATGGTGCACAGTGTTCTAAATAACTCCCATTCAGTGTCTCAGCACTTAATGTAAATATGTGTTCGTTGGTCTCAAATACCATTCAATGATACTAGGCACTTGCCAGGATGAAGTCATTGTATGTGATGTATAATTACTTGGCAATTAAACAATTTGGAAGCCATGAGGTAGGATCATTAGAGGGGGAATGAGAGGAAAGGGCTTGTTTCTGCTAAAACAGAGACCTTGTTTTCATGATTCTGATTGAGCTGCCTGGAGAAAAAATTGACCTTATTTTCATTATTTTCTATTTTTGGGAGGGGGTGAGGAGTCCCCCACCACACACACACACAATTCTGAGGCCTGATTTCTATTCAGATTTGGATGGAGATTACAAAAGACCTCAGAAAACACATGGTCTTACCATCCACACAAGCTGGTAAATTTGGCTTTCACATCAGTTTGACTTATTTGCCCTAACAATGGCTGGTCAGCAGAACCCGATTACTCCTAAAGGATCGTGTGACAGAAGAGAGGAGACAGAAGTGATGAGAGGGGAAAGAGAGCAGATGACAGAATTAATGTAAGTAAATCCCTTCATGCTTTTTGGTTCAGCATTTGATATAGGGTCCTGAAAGGACTGCAAATGCAACATTAAGAAAAACATGTTCTTCTTAACAAGTAAGCTCCTTGGGGCAGGGATTGGGTCTTTGCATGTGCTTACAGGCCCCAGCACAATGGAGCTCTGTTACTGAGCCTCTGGGAACTACTGTAATATACGTTGTTAATAATGATAAATAAATCATCATCATCACCATTTAGCCTTGAGATGACTTCACTTATGTCCAGCATGCACATTACTGATAGTGATAGTGACTGATAGTGTACAAAGCTCAAATCGGTAGATCTGTGGGGGCGAGGGGGGGGTCCTGTCCCACAAAAAAATTTGAGATTTTGAAAAATTTTCCCATCCCAAAAGTTGAATTTTTAAAAAATTTTCATGAAATGAAAAAAACCCACCTAAACAAACAAACAAACAAACAAACAAACCAAAAATGTTGGTCAGGTAAATCAAAACATTCAGTCTTGATGATTTAAAAATGCTTTCCTTCAATTTTGATTTTTTTACGATGAAGTGAGCTGTAGCTCACGAAAGCTTATGCTCAAATAAATTGGTTAGTCTCTAAGGTGCCACAAGTCCTCCTTTTCTTTTCTTTTTTACTGAAATTAACAAATTTCAAAACAAAAAGTCGTTTCAACCCTCCTCCCCTCCCCCCCAAAAAAAGAACACCAGACTTTTTTTGTTTCTAAAATGTCAAAACAGGACATTTTGACACATTGGGAACTTTTTTCAATTTTTTTTCCCAAAAAATAAGCAGTTGATCAACAGTGATCTTTTTTCATGGACAGTTTTGGTTTCAGCAAACTGGCATTTTTTAATGAAAAAGGTTTTATTGAAAAATACCTGACCTGCTCTGCCAATGAAATACAATGGCTGTTTTGTACTTCCTATCATCTTGCTAAAGGGACTTTTCCTCCATTCGATGGAGAACGGTGTGCGCTGATCAACATTTACTGTAATGAATGTATCAGAGCTCAGGAATACTGTCAGCCACACACCCGAGGAGACTGGAGTCCTCTTATTGATCCACATTATAGGCATAGCATGGGTAGCAGAAGCAAAAGCTTCTGCGCAGTGTGCCGTCAATGTGCATGACTTGGAGGGACTATTTTTGTGCATAAGCGAGTACTCCAGTTGCCATAGCTTTGGTTTCTCTGGCGAGACTGCTAACAAGGGTTGCAACTACCCCAGAGTGTGTTGATAGCTCTTTTGTCTACTGAGAACTGGAGTGCATTCTGACCACTAGCTCCTTTCACACAGCTCACCAGGTAGGCAAGTAGCCACATTCTACACTAGTGGTTCTAGACTGGTTGCTTTTCAAGGGTACTTCCAAACGGAGCTCGTTGCAGCAATCCAGTCTGGGGAATCACAGACACTCGAATGACTGATTCAGCACCTCTTCCAACAGACTCTGCCAGTGGGACTGCTCTGGAACTCTGGATGCTCTTCCATGGCAGAACCCAGAGGGAAGGGATGTGGTAATATTGACTCGTTACGGAGCAGCTGGCCTACAGGGCACAGGGATTGCAATTTGTACCCTCCTGGGTGTGAATCAGGCTCTTTGACATTACTGAAACACCTGACATGGCATCTCAGTACATTTCATTTGCAAAATTACTTCAAGCTGATTTGGGTATTAGCCTTATGATAGGGACTGAAGGACTGAAAGCAAGGAAGAGCCATGATTAAAGGCAATATACTGAGTTGTGGTGTTTGCCTAGTGTGGTATGGAGGAAGCAGTGTGAGGCTCGGCTTTATTTAACATTTTTATTAATGATGTGGCACAGAGGGTAAACAGCATGCAAACGGAAGTCTCAAATACTGAATTGCCAGCACCGGTGAGGACAGAGAAATAATATACAGAGACTTGCAGAGGACAGAGGTACAGGCAAGAACATCAACTATGGAAAATGTGGGCAATCCAGCTTGAGAAATAATCAGAAACTTATTCTAGATCTCACTGGGATGGAGATTATTGGAAAGCAGCACTACAAAAAGAGGCGGGCAACTGAGACAGAACAATCTGGACTGCATGGTAAACTGGGCACAATCAAACCCACACAGGTAGGAACAAGAAACATTGTTCACAATCATAGGAGGGTGAACCATTCCCTGGGAAGCAGTGACTCTGAAAAGTCATGATGGAAACCAAATGAACATGAGCTCCCATACAATGTGGTGGTAGAAAGGGCTAATACAATCCTTGGATGTACAAACAAGGGTAGCAAAAGGCTGGAGTAGGGAAGCGTTATTATCTCCATATATAGCATTGGGGAAATCATTATTGGAATACTATGTCCCACACTTCAAAAGGATGTTGGAAAACTGGAAAGGGCTCAGAAAAGAGCAAAAAGAATGATTCAAGGACAGGAAAACCTGCCTTGAGGATCTCAGTCTATTTAGTTTAAGGTTAAGAGGTGACTTGATCATGTTCTCTGAGTATCTACATGGACTGAAGAAAGCTGATAGTAGAGGGATCTTTAGTCTAAGAACTTGTCTTCACTACGGGAGTAAGTTAACCTAAGGGCAGGTCTACACTACAGCCGGGATTGACGCTCTGATATCGATCCACCAGCGGTCGATTTAACAGGTCTAGTGAAGACCCACCAAATGGACAGCAGATCGCTCTCCAGTCAACCCCTGTACTTTACCCCTGACGAGAAGAGTAAGGTAAGTCAACGGGAGAGTTTCTCCCATTGACCCCCCACATGTAGATAGATCCCATGGTAATTCGACCTAAGGTACATTTACTCCAGCTACATTATTCACGTAGCTGGAGTTGCGCAGCGTAGGTCCGACTTACCATGGTAGTGTAGACATTGCCTAGTTTAGGTTGACTTACCCCGGTGTCTTCACTGTGCTGAGTCGACAGGAGACACTCTCTGGTTGACTCCCCTTACTCTTCTTGGAGAGCTGGAGTATCAGGGTAGATCAGAGAGCGCTCTGCCATCGATATAGCAGGTCTTCTCTAGACTCGCTAAATCGATCCCTGCTATATCAACTGCAGCAGTGTCTATCTCCCCATAGTGGTGACCAGCCCTAACAGACAAAGACAAAACAAGATCCAGGGCTTGGATGTTAAAATTAGACAAATTCAAACTGGAAAGAAGGTGTAATTATTTTTTAATAGTGAGGGTAATTAACCACTGCAACAACCTACCAAGGGAGGTGATGGGATCTTCAGTGCCTGAAGTCTTTAAATCATGACTGGGTGTATTTCTAAAAGATATGCTCTAGTTTCACAAAAGTCATTGGGTTTGATGCAGGAATCACCAGGTTAAATGTATGGTGATATGCAGAAGGTCAGATTAGATGATCAAAATAATTCATTCTAGGTTTAAAATCTATGAATTTCTTATGAAGTGACAGCGAACAGCAAATTAGATATTATCTTGCACTGTAACACGAGGCCCCCAAAAATCTGATTTGGGGCTCCATATGCAGAAGCATCATCTCATTCTTAATTATTGTTATTATTAATAACCATTTGAATAGTGGGCCATGAGTGTGCATGTCATTGTACAGACTGAATAAATGGAGTCCAGTCTTGCTCCCATTGAAGTCATGATAATCCGTTTTATGGATCTGAAGGCTATAAGTATAAAGGAGGGAGATGCATTTTTGAGATGAAGGGTGGTCTTGTGGTGAAGGCATTGGATCTGGGTTTAATAATTTCCAGCTCAGTCACAGACTTCCTGGGTGACCTTGGGCAGTTCACTTAGGCCCTGATCCTACAACTGGATCTGGATGTCAGTGGCGCTGATGATCAGTGGAATTCTGGATCCAGTTGCAAGATGGGGGTTTTAATATCTGTGTGCCTCATTTGTGAAATGGAGATAACGCTTTCTTGCCTCCTCCCTTTGTCTTGTTTAGTTAGACTTTAAGCTCTTCAGGAGAGGGGCACTGTCTTATTCATGTGTGTATGGTGCCTAATGCAATGGGACCCGATCTCAGTTGCTACTGTAACACAAACAATGAAAAATAAATACAATTAAAATGAATAATTAAGGTGGTTCAAAGGGGTATAAGTAGGAGTAATGGCATAAAAATCAGAAAGAAATCCTATGGGAGAGATTGAAGGATTCAACTGCAGAATAGTGCTCAAGGAAAGTACTGAAATTCACCTTGTTTTAAGACTTTTATAACTGGACTTGACCACTGGAGAACACTATGTCATTGACAGATGAATGGACTAGATAATCTAATAGATCTTTTCTGTCTCTAATTTCTATATTATTAAACACTGGCCTTGTTCCCAAGTCTCTAGATAGTTTAAGAGCTATGTCTTCTATCAACAGTAGTTGAGCAGTATTTAATAATACAATTATCCAATATATGGCACCTAACATTAAGATCTGACATCATAATTGACTTCCTTTGTGAACACTAAGTTCCTGAATAGCCACTAGATGAACTGATATGACAACATGTATTTCAGTGCCAGCAATGCCAGATGTCAGTGCCAGATGACACACAGCTCTACCTATCCTTCACCACACACAACCATACCACTACACCAAGATGGCCTAGTGCTCAGACAAGATCGGCTCATGGCTGGCTGAAGCTGAACCCAAGCAAGACAGAGGTGATGCTGGTGGGCAGAGGAAAGCACTTTGAAGCGTTTGCAGCCCCAGTGCAGTCCCATTGGATTGAAGGTACACACCCACAACTGGTCAGTTCAGTCCATCATTTAGGAGTACTCTTGGATTCCTTGCTGATGTTGAGCTCTCATATAGCTGCATCTATGAGTTATACTTTCTACCATCTCTAGCTGGTGAGGAGACTCCATCCCATCCTGAAGGATGATATTCTGGTTTCAGTAATGAATAATCTTTGTCACCTTCTGTCTGGACCACAGCAATGCAATTTACTTGGGCACAAAGCCATCAGCCCATAGGAAACTCCAACTAGGAAGAACTCTGCAATGCACCTCCTCAGCAACATGGACTACCACAAACACATCGGACCAGTCCTTTGTTCTCAAAACTGGCTTCCAATAGGTTATCAAATCAAGTGTAAGGGCTTGGACCTTGTTGTCAAGGCACTCAATGGTTTGCCCCCAGCATATCTATCTAAAAGAGCTTAAAGTTCCATGGCAAAGACCTTGGTCAAGAACTCCACTCTTCTGGCACAATGGAACTTTCTACCATAAGGGTAAAGCTCACCTATGCAGGGGACAGAGCTCAGGATCCAGCCCCAAATGTGAAACAAACTCCCATAGGACCTAAAGATCATCATAAACCTCTCCACCTTCTGCTCTCAACAAAGAGCAAGGTGTACATTTATTAAAACCAAACAAATCCCAAAACAAAACCCTACCAAAAAAAAAAACCACTCCACTGAGCACACAATTCTCCTTTTGGGGAGAGAATGAACTACATGTGACAGATGTTAGTCACATTACTCAATGCATGACTGGAAGATGCTCAGATACTATGCTGATGAGGGCCATATACGAACCTATTTAGAATTGAAGAGAACCAGATTCAGGTTGGAAGGTCTGACAGTCAATAATTTCCATGAGGACAGGATACAGCTTCCATTGAAGTTAATAGAAAAGGTCCCATGAACTTCAATGGGGTTGGATCTGCTCCTTCTGCAACTGTCCTACCAGAAGCACAGCACAGTGCACGCACTTCTACAAATATATATCACATTTTGCTGGGTCACGACCTGGAAGCATTCATGTATATAAGCAGATTGATTGCAATGCAGAGTATGCTCTAGCTGAAGCTTTGACAGTGCAGTTTTTGCAGCCACATTTACAGGCCACAGTGATGAAAGGCTTGGCTGGTAACCGATTAAAACGTATTCATTTTGCACGACCTTCAAGTGCAACACACCAAAAAGCACTGACTTGGTTAAGCCAGGCTCTAAGGTGCTGCTGCATTGTCATGAAATAGCCATCAGAGAGCAAGAGATCCGAATGGTACGTAACTGACTGATTATTATCAATATTAAGCTAGGCCTAGAGACTCCTATCAACAGTGGGACCCTACTGTACTAGGCATTGCATAAACATATGTAAGAGACAGTCCTTGCCCCATAGCGCTTGCCCAGTTAATAGACAATGCAGAAAAAGGAAGGGTGTAATACCAGAATCACAGTGCGGGAAAGTGACTCACCCAAGGTCACACAGCCGGTTAGTGGCAGAGCAGGGAATAGATCTTAGGTTTATGAATCCCAAACGCCTAGAGTGAATTATTTAACTCACTGAGACAGGGGCTGATTGAACTACTGTTGAAGTCAATGGAAGGTCCGCCTCAGGCTTCAGCTGGCTTAAGATTAGGCTCAAACAGAGCAATGTAACTATTTAGTCCCAAATCTGCAGCATAACCCCTCTGCAGAAGGAAGATCAGTGACAAGCAACCACAGAGGATCTGAAATATGGACAGAATAGTTGGGCACTAGCCCAGAATAAATGCCGCAGATTGCTTAGCGTCTCAGCCCTTTCCTGACATATGGAACAAGCCATGTGTTCTCTGGATCTCAAGAAGGGAGTTCTCACACTGATATTGCTACCATCTCACTGGGTGTTTACCCCTGTGGTGAAATGTGATCCTGGAAAATGTCTTAAAAGAATTTATTGGAATAGTTTGTTTCATCCCTCTCTTCCTCCTCCTCCTCCTCTTCTGCTTCTTGGTTCTGTTCTTCTGTGGAGTTGTCTTTCTAGTCCTCCGCCCCTGAAAATGACATTGTCAAGCTGACCCAGCCAGGTGTGCAAACTTCCCACCTCCTCTGACACTTCTTTGGCAGAAAGCGCAGAGAACTCAGCGGGTAATGTCAGGGTCAAGTTAAAAAATAACAAAAGCTGCCAATGTGGATTTCCTTCTGCTGGTACCTATCATGAATGGGGTAAGTTCTGTGTACACTGAGTGTTGCTTGAGTATTTCCTTTTTTTTCAGCTAGCTCTGAATTAACCTCTGTTGTTCAGCTTAACTCTCTACTTTTGTTCTGGGGATGCTTTTCAGGGTCCAGATGGGGGTGGAGGGGGCAACATTTTAACTGGTCATCCAGATTCATTGCAAAAGGCTGTTACATCACAATTTTTGCTCAGTTGCTGATGGACTGACGCAAAAAATGGATGACTATGACCAAACACTCAAGAATTCATCCAGGGTACAATTCTTTTCTCAGCTGTATCTGTGTGAATCCAGAAAAACTCCACTGAAGCCTCTGGATTTACACCAGCATAAGTGAAAGCAGAATTAGAATCTCACTGCACTCATTTTTAATCAAGTGTTAATTCCATTCCAAATTATAATTTCTCCACACTTTGCTTGAATCATAGAATATCAGGGTTGGAAAGGATCTCATCTAGTCCAACCTCCTGCTCAAAAGCAGGACCAATCCCCAATTTTTGCCCCATCCCTAAATGTCCCCCTCAAGGATTGAACTCACAACCCTGGGTTTAGCAGACCAATGCTCAAACCACTGAGGTATCCCTCCCCTCAATTGAATTTCCCGGGAAAAGATCTACTCAGTTCACACGCTGCTTTTGATGGCATCACCACCCACCAGTAGATGTGCCAGCAGACTCCATCTATTTGGATTTTGTTATTTGATTCCATCTATTTGGATTCTTATATGGAGCCCATCACCATGGTATCTGAGATGCCAGAACTGAATGCAGAATTCAAGGCTAATATGCCATCAAACAGCAACACTGATTCATCAGCAAAGGCAAACAGCCAGATGCCTCTGATGGCAGAGTTTCACTAACACACATGTTATTTATGGGTAAAAACTAGTTTTGTTTAAAAGGCTCTGGGTGCTCATGTCTTCAAATCTCCACAGAGGCATTGCCTATAGGTAAGCATGTCTGGAGCAACACCCGCTATTGAAAGAAGTTCTGTGATTTTTGCATTATTTTCCTATGTGCCAAGCATTTTGTAATAGACACTGGTAAGCTTCCAAATGCCGCGTTGCGATGGTCAACAGTGACATTAGCTTTGGGGCCTTGGGCCTATATAAACACACCTCATTCTAGCTATTCCGTACAAAACAGGCCACTAAAAGCCATTAGCATTGCAAAGCAAAGTGCTCAGAAGGCAGGAAATGGCAAAGTTGAGGATGTGCACGTAACGTTAACTCTGTGCTCTTCTGCATGTGTATTATGATTAAATGTTCTATTGCATGGTCACAAATGATTTCCTAGATAATAAAATACAATATCATACAATTAAAAAAATCTTAAGAGATATTTGTAGCATCTTGTAATAACCAGCATTGGACGCATGGTCTCATAATATTTCTCATATTATCCAGAGAACTGCAAACTCCTTGGGCCAACAAGACACTCCCATTTTCAGTGTCTCAGCATTTAGTGTAAATATGTGCAGCTGTATTTTATAAATGTCTGTACCTGATCAATTATATCCAATGGAGAATCCATTGGTGTGTGTAGACCTCTACTGGGAAAATATAAATGACACGCACCATAAATTTCCTCTTTGTTAGGATCATCCATACCATTTCTGCACTAACTCCTCTATGAGACAACAATTATATATAAACCAGAGTCAAATTGCCAGCAGAGACCACGAACAATATGCATATTTCACCCACAGAGATCACGAAGAATATACATATTTTTCACGTGCCTTCAAATCAGAGAAAACAGCAAGTACTGTTACATCCTTTCAGGTTCAGAGACACCAATACAGGTTCAATGGCTTGAAAGTAAGCTGCTTGTCAATTTCTGTAGATTTATTTAAGAACAACAACAACAAAGGGACAAATGCATAAGTAGAGTTTCAACCTGGCATTAGGACCTCTATTAAGGTCCTTACTGAAAAGAATACGGTGGAGTCAACTTACATAGCACCTGACCAATCCTCTATCGTATGAGTATTCCCACGTTCTAAAGAGACATGGTTCTCCCGATAGATCTAATTTCCCACCTGTTTACTGGCTGTCATTTGCATAATGAGTACAGTACAAACAGTTATTAACATGTGCTAACATCTATTCTTGATAATGTTACAATGCAAACAACTTATACAATAGGGCTATAATGCAAGGCAGGTAATTTCTTTATGATTGCATTGGCATGGAAATAGCCAAAGTGTTGGATAAAGTGGATCTCTGAAATGTTAGAGGTTAACGTAACCTTTTGCAAGATTTCATTAGGAGAGAACTAATTTTGCGGATACGCGGACTGTTTGTATTGAAATCTGTTGTAGGAAGCCAGAGGGCTGGGAAATATTCTAAGCAGAAGCTCTGCAGTGAAGCAGAGAGAGAGCAGCTTTAGGGATAATATTTTGACCTCATTCTAATAAAAGTTTCTTGTTCAGTATTGAAAGAAAGGGTCTCTTTTGATAATGCTGTGTCATTGGCATAGGACATGGTGTCAGAAATTGACTTATTTTGATCCAACATAAGTAAGAGGAAAAGCGAATGTCAAAGTTCAATTCCTCGTGTGATTTGCAGTTTGATAAGCCCACAGAGTGGCCCACGCAGGAGTCCGCTTCACCAGATTGTTGTGGGTCACCAGATTCTGACCCACAACAAACCTGAACACAGAGAGTGAAGAACAACTATTATTATATGCAATGGGGAGGGAAGCTGAAATTATTTATAAATCGCTTGCCTTTAATGAGGAAGGAAACAAGAATAAACGTGTCATTCTCTTAAAGAGATTGATGCGCAGTTAGTTACAAAACTGGAATGCAATACAGGAATGAGGGTGCAAAGGTCCAGAGAAATCTTGCAAGCCTTAGGGATCAGTGGAATCAGTAAGAAGAAGACAGCTTTTGAGACTATTTAGAAGTTGAGGTTTTAAACTAGGAATTTTGTGAAAAGATACAGTTATTGTCTGAGCTACCTCTGGCACAGGTGATACGAACAGCACAGGAAACTGAGCGAATAAAAATGTCAAGTCACTCAGCAAGAAAGTGGCTGGAGCCGGGTGCAAGAAATTGCAAAGAAAAAATTCCAAAGGAGAAAATTGGAAGCATCATTAAAATATGCTTCTTAGGAGCATTAAGGGCCTAGGCAGAAATGTGGCAGGCAAAAAACAACACAGGACAAATGAAGTCTGCCCAGCCAGTGGGGACACATGCAGGAAATATAAGAGAAAAAAAAGATAATGGGACTAGGTCTGTCAAAGCAAAGGAATGAATGGTCTGCTTAAAGGGGCACCAACGTGGGTTATTTCTGAAAGGTGACGAACAGAAGTCACTGTTCTGCCGCAACTTTAGCATGAAGGTAACAAAGTGAGTGGTAAAATAGGCCGCTTGTTTTTTTTTTCCACTAGGGAGCTGTTACAGTCTCATAAAAATTGAGAACATTTTTGAGTCAATCTCAGAAAACGTTTCTTTTTCTCACAAAATGGCCAATTTGATAATTCCCTGGTTGTGCTGGGATTAGGCACTTTGGCCCACACTGTGGATTTCTTATCTGTAATGTGGTTCTCTACTCCATCTCCTATACTTAATCCCCTCACAAAACTCCTTTTGATTCCAGTGACAGTCCCTCACAGAGATCAAAAGCAGCACACTGCTCTGTCAGGTAGAGCTGGGTGAATAATTTGTAACAAATAATTTACCCAACGAATTTCGCCTTGTATTCTGGTCGCAAATCGTCCACCCCACAGATCACAATTTTAATATGTTATTATTGAATGAACTCTTCTTGGTCTATAACTTTCTCCTGAGAAATGTGTGGAGGGTTTTTGACATTCCGCAATCAAGATGATTTGACAGCACACATACGTGCCTCTGATCTTCAGTCGTGCGAAGCATCTCTCAACCACAAGCATACGGCACACATACATGCCTCTGATCTTCAGTCGTGCAAAGCATCTCTCAACCACAAGCATAGGTACACACTGCATATTAAGGTATGATTGTGATGCAAGTAGGCATACCCATACCAGCTTTAATCTAGCTAGTGCTGGTAATAATAATAGTGAAAACATGGCAGCATGCCCCACGGTCCCACCCTGGGTATCTACTTGTGTGGCTAGCCCACTGTACGATCATAACTTAATTTACAGTGTAGACATACCCCAAGTGAAGTGAAATCAATACACACGGCATATACTCAGCACCTCTGAAAATCAGTCTCATAGATTACATGATATATTCCCTGTACCCGATTAGAAAGTCGTGACTTGCAGAATCAAGAGTTGCAGAGCAAATGCTCTCTAATGCCATTTCAAAACGCCTTTGGACAGAATAGTCTGTAACTTGTGCCCACCCCTTCAGTGAACCTTATTGCTAATACACTCATTTGCTAGAATATTCACTAAAAGCAAACACCCAAGGGGGTGTGTGTGTGTGCAGCTGAAGTGAACTGAGTTAAAAATTGGAATGACTGTTCATGGAATCTTTTTTTCCCACTATTTGCCCAACTCTAATCAACCTGTTTTAGCAGGGGGAAGAGAAATGAGAAGAAAAGGCAGAATTTTATCTGGCATTTGGCTATACGAAAGGCCTGATACGGAGCAATCTGAATTCATTTATTAATTACATAGTGCTCGGAATTTACAAAATGACTTACAGCAAGACCCTTGAAACTTGCAACCAATATTAACCTGTTTTTTTAAAAAAATCTGTACTGGCAGAAAAGCATAAAAGTGGCAACTTTAAGCTCCTCCATCTATTTTCCAAACCACGTTGGTAAAGTCTACAGAGAGCAGGGAAGTGTGCTGCTTTAGCAAGGCCCACAGAGACGCTTCATTAACCCAATTAAGCAGGTGGATGGAGAGGGTCTCTCTGATAATTTACACCTTGTTAATGAAGTGTGTGGCTCTTAATCTCCTCCAAACAAGATACACTCATGAAACGCTGGTGCAGGGAAAGGGGAAATTAATTAGGTGAAAAAACCATGAGATTATAGCAGAGGGATTCCAACAAGGCAACTGTAACCTGGCTGGTTATTCATTTGTGCCTTTCTTAAATTAATGGCTGAACTGTCAAGTAAATAAGACCTGGCACTATGTTGGCTTAAAAGAAGTTTTCAGCATGGCCTATCACTATGCACCTGATTGTACCGCGCATCATTCCCTTTTCTGCGCTACCCCTAACTGAGAGCCAGTTGGGTGAAGGAGAACACAGACTGATCTTATCCCGAGTTACTTCTAAGAAATGCAAATGCATGCAGAGGCTATTCATTTATATATGGCTGTTTTCAAAATTAGGGATATTTTGTGTCATAAATATTGTCCATCCGGCTTTGGATACAAGGAAAAACCAATCGCGCCATTTGCTATTGTCCTTAAAATGGAGCTCAAAGTGGAGCTTCTTATTGTATTGTGTTGTTCCTTATTTGGCAAGTGCTGACAATGGACCCTGTGCAGTACAAGACAAAATACAGAGAATCCTTGCAAGATATAATAGGATTTTATGGGTTTACTATGAGAAAAACGGACTTTCCAGCCGTAGCGATGGCAGTTCTTCCTGAAAACTAATATTTTTGCTTCTGGGCAGAGACGACTCGCACCTGCCGATGGTGGGGGGAGAGGGGGCAGATTGAGGACAGCAGGGTTACTGAGCACGCTCAGTCCATGTGAGCATGCTCAGTGGAAGACAAACAGCAAATCTGGGGAGACACGTGATCCCTCAGATCTCCCCCCCCCCACATGTTGCCTCTGCTTCTGGGCACAATCCAGGTGTTGATATCTGGCTTGAGATTTGAGGTCGCACCGCTCAATCTTCGTTGCAGCATGGCAGTGAAAATCAGCTGGGCCATTTCATTCGCCAAAGCCGGAATGGAACAGCCTTCCAGGGACATCCACTGAGAATTTCCTGCGGTGGGTGGAAAGTGCTGCCAGGCAGCAAGGGCAGTCATTGGACTCACGTAAGATTGGCTGGCGCCGTGCCTCAGAATGACAACTGCAGGGCTCCACGCTGGAGAACGCTTATGCACACGTGTAATGTGACGCATGAGTAGTTGCACTGACTTTAGTGGAACGACTCAGACGCTGAAAATTAAGCCCGTGTGCGCCTGAAGGATTGGGGGGGGGGAGGGATTTTAAACTCTGAGCGCTACTCAGGTGCGGTGCTAATGGACACCACGTATGTAAAGTTATGTAAATAAAAACACACACACATAAATCTAGTTGGGGGTTTTCAGAACAGACTCAGGGATTTGGGCACACGTCTTCTATTCATTTAAATCTCCCCGCTGTTCCAACTCGGTATAATAGTCTTCATTATTTCCCTTTCGGATTTAAATGAATGGGAGATATGTGTCAAAATCCCCTAGACTGCCTTGAAATCCTCAAGCTCATCCTAGTCTCCATCCAGACAATAGCAGCACAAAACCCCATGTCTGGGCCCTACTAGCCAGCTTTCCCTTCATTTCAACAGTGTCAGTTAGGGCCTTGAAGCTAACTGTATATAGTGTATTACAGTGCCACTAAGAGAATAGTTCATGGGCATGTCTGAGGCTCGCCATTTATGACATAGGGCAGACGGTCTCAAATTTTGGTCCATGAACCACTAGCGGCCTGTGGAACACTTGAATGGAGAGCTGACTGGCCACATGGCACCGGCTTTTCCTTATT
Source organism: Lepidochelys olivacea (assembly GCF_965140295.1). Classification (NCBI taxonomy): domain Eukaryota; kingdom Metazoa; phylum Chordata; order Testudines; family Cheloniidae; genus Lepidochelys; species Lepidochelys olivacea. Next base: position 119,252,680 of record NC_140416.1, read on the forward strand.
CCCAGTGTATTGTGTTGGAATTGTAAGCTATCACTGTAACAACTCGGGGCTTGGGAGGGTGGCATTCCTGCTCCTGTTTGCAGGCCAGGAGGTGCTGTAGCAAAGCGTGTGAGATGTGGCCTTGCTGCCTTAAGGAGCAGCCTATTTTCTCTCTTTCTGTGCTTTTGGGGTCTTGGGTTATCAGTCTGAATTCCAGGAAATAGTGTTATGCTGCAACCTTCCAGCAAGACTACGTGTGGGGATCTTCATCTACTTTCTCTCCGTGTAGGCTGTAAAATAACACTGGTAACACATGAAATATGTTCTGAATGTTCCCATTCCAGGTAAACAATTGCTGTAATTACCACAGGGATTTTGTGGGATAATGACTGAAAAAGGTGGGGGGAGTTGTCCACAAGATAGTCCCTCTGTAAAGCAGTGGTTCATCCTATGAAGTTTGTGAACGTCGGATACAGGGAAACGGTGCCTTCAGAGCTACAATGCCAGCTAGCATTCTTACTGCAGAAACCATCTCCACAGCCATGTGTCATTTAAACGGAACCTACTGCAGCCCCAGAAAAGAGTGCTGGGGCACCAGATCTGTTCAGGTTTCACACTAATAACCATGCTTTGTCCTAACAGAGCACTGTGCATCCAAGGGTTTTGAAGCACTTTGCACACATGAATTAAATAAGCAATGAATTAAGCCCCACAGCACCCTTGTTTGGTAGGTAAGAGATATAGAACGATCACTCATTATTTCCCACTCCAAACATTCAAAAATCATTAGATCAGCCTCTCAAAATGATGAGATTGGCTTAAAAATAATGCTATTTTTAAAATAATACATTTGGGGCTCTTTTAATTTGTCTGCTGGCTTTTGAGCCTTTAGGATGCACGTTCTTCATGTTTCCAAGCGTTTCTCTGCAACCACAAGGGCTAACAAGTTACCTTTTGTCAGGGTTCCCTCCCCACTCTGAACTCTAGGGTACAGTTGTGGGGACCCGCATGAAAGACTCCCTAAGTTTATTTCTACCAGCTTAGGTGAAAACTTCCCCAAGGCACAAATTCTTTGCCCTTGGAAGGCACACTGTCACCACCAAGTGATTTAACAAAGAACCAGGGAAAGGACCACTTGGAGTTCCTATTCCCCCAAAATATCCCCCCAAGCCCTTACACCCGCTTTCCTGGGGAGGCTTGAGAATAATATCCTAGCCAATTGGTTACGAAGTGATCACAGACCCAAACCCCTGGGTCTTAGGACAAATCAGTCAGGTTCTTAAAAGAAGGATTTTATTTAAAAAAAAGGTAAAAATCACCTCTGTAAAATCATGATGGAAAATAACTTTACAGGATAACAAAAGATTCAAAAACACAGCAGAACTTCCTCTAGGCTTAGTTTCAAAATTACAAAAACAGGAATAAACCTCCCTCCAGCAAAGGAAAAATTCACAAGCAGAACAAAAGATAATCTAACACGCCTTGCTTGGCTTTTACTTACAATTTGTGTAATATGAGAGACTTTTAGGATGGTTTATAGGAGAAGGAGTTTTCTGACCTGATGCTTCTCTGCTTCCCAAGAGAACACACAAAACAAAGCCTTCTCACCCCTCGGCAAGATTTGAAAGTATCTTCTTTCCCCATTGGTCCTTTTGGTCAGGTGCCAACCAGGTTATTTGAGCTTCTTAACCCCTTACAGGTAAGGAGGAATTCTAGGCTACCCTTAGCTGTATGGTTATGACACCTTTTATTAAATGAAAATTGAGATTCTTAGGCAATGTAATGATTTCAGTAGCTGGGGCTTTAAGAAAAACACTAAAAAACTCAAGCCTCATAGCAAAATCATCAGCATTGGCAACACTGATTAAATATATTCAGCTCTGGAGGTGAAACACAACTGCTGTTTATCGGTGTATAGCAACACTAGACAAACATTTTCAGAAGGGAAGTAATGAAGAATATCCTATCTCATTGAAACTGCAGGAGAAGTTAGGTAGGTGGGATATAATTACCTATGCAGAATGGCATGTAACCCTTGTTGGAATTCTGCCAGGGCACTAGGGTAAACACCTCGGCTCACATGAAAACGCTTTGGGGATTGTTACTTGCCATAAACGGTCATCTCTGTAGTTTGGTGTCGCACATGCCGCACCTCCAGCAGGGCAATGCCCTCAAACATCAAGCTGGGGCAGTGGGTTCGTATCGAATCACTGGGAAGAGTGCTATCTGGAGAATCACTACCACTATTTTTGCAGAATCTGAGGCACGCTGGCTTTCTCTGGAAGCATGCCATGCAAGTACTGATCCATTCTGATCCGGGCTTAGCCTTCGAGGACTGACCATATTGCAATACCAGGTGGCAGGGCTGCAGGCCACAACTTTGTGAACTTACCATACTACGAAAGCAGAAAACGATCAGGACAAAAAGAGGACGTATAAGGGCTAGAGCTGGTTGAAAAATTATTTCACAAAAGATTGTGAAATGCTGAAGTTCTTTCCCTGTGGGAGCTTGTAGCGAGGAGGCGTGGCCTCCCTCAGAGAGTGACAGCCATGCAGCCTACAGACCTGTTTTCCATTTTCCCCCTGCAATCATTTTCAACATTTTCCATTTCCTGAAAACCCAGTTTCAACATGGTTTTCAGCAAATTAAATTTTTTGATAAAACAATTCAGTTTCAAATATTGGAGAAAATTTCATAAGCAAGGAGCATTCTGATCAACGGTGACCATTTCTGTAAAAAGTTTGGGTTTGAAAAAAGGCCATTCACCGCTGAAAAACCCCTGTGTTTCAGGTTAGCTTAGTGTGGAACCACTAGTGTTCTAAGGAAAAAAATCCTAAATCCCACATATTTAAATTCCATGAATTTCAGTGGAAGTTCAGCTTGAGTCAGGCTGTACTTAGGACAAAGCCTTGATCCTTGCACACAGCCTATTTACTGGGGTGCAGGGGTTGTCTGCATGGCTATGAAATTAGCTTTGTCCAGGGAATACATAGACTCACCTGCTACTGGTTACACTATGATCTATGTCTCAAGTCTTCTCCTCTGCTAGGTCGGAGGAAGCTCCCACCAAGCATAGTTCCATAGCTCATAATCCAGAGTCACAATGCCTTTCAGCAACCTGTACTTGATTCTGGAGATTTGGGTCTAAGTGAACAATGCAAATTCAGTTACCTCAGACTCATTATTTCTCCATTCTCACTTGCTCTCTAGCTGGAAGGTATGATGCTGGGGTCAGCAGATACTGTCTATAAAAGACCCACTGATCTAGGATTTTCCATGCACACATTTTCAGTCTGCTCCCTATTTTTCATAAATCATTTCTGAAGCGTGTTTCCTGGCTGACTTGAGAACCTTCATGGGTCATGCTAAAAAAGTATTTAATGCTCAGGAAAGAAAAGAACATGTTCCTAAATGTAGTGTTTTTTGCTTCTTCTTAGCTATCATGGATTGGCCTAACAATTGAACCAAAGTACATTATTAAACAACTTTTTTCAAATGGCTGCAATACAGGTCACGTGTAGGTTAGATATGGTAACATTCTAACCACTGAGGATCTGTTTTATCCTATGTGCAAACCTGGTTTATGAAGCTTATCAAGAAGAGAAGCTTGGTACTGCAGTCTAGCACCCATAATTAATCCTGGAGACAGTGTGGATTTAGGATCATTGGGGCTAACTTCAAACTGAAAAGTTACTGTTAGCATGTGAAAGAGACACCATATGTTAAGTATAAACCCTCTGAATGTTGCAGAATATATATCTATATTTCAGTATCTCTATTTATAGATAAAATTAGGTATAAATGCATCTCTGTCAATACATATCCCTATTTAGTGATCTACATCTATTATTATATCAATAACTGTCACTACATAGACAGATCTATGCCCATATAGTTATCTCAATATTTTAAATCTCTCTATATTTGTGTATATATATATATATATATGTATCTATACATCTATATACACACACCTCTATGTTATATTTATGTGTGAATAGATAGACTCTTATCTATAGACAGACAGAAATGTTTATATTTTGATATCTATATCTTATTTGTATTTTTATATATACACACACAGAGATGAATGGATCCATGACAACTCAAAATAGCTCTGTTTATATCTATATCCATAAATGTAGATATACAACTTGTAGACAGAGATACTCCCTAACTATTTATCTGGGAGCACTTTGTAAAATACCATTTTTTTAAGGGTTAATACAATTGTCTCAGTTTCTTCAGTCATCTGACATCTGAGTCTAAAATTCTTGTACAATCTTTCACTGTCAACATAAAGTTCAACAGGAAACCAACTTTAGTCAAATCTGTCGATCTAATCCTATTGCAAAATGGAGCTTTTTCATTTTTTCCCCTACCATGAGTAATTTGTGGTTTCCCAAGGTGTTTTCGAATGTCAGGCCCATCAATTATAACCGGGAGAGAAGAAAGACACAAAGAGATTGCCAAAAATAAAACAAGAAAATCACTCCTTTTCCCCCCCGGGGGAAGTGGAGAGGACAAGTTTCCCTACATGTTCAAAATGGCAATAATTACCTTATTTAAGAGAGATTCAGGGTCTGATTCGCCACTGCCCTGCCCCTTGGGGAGTCAATTACAGCGGCGCAGAGTCAACATACCAGCACCAGGTCAGAATGACACCATTTCACACTCACTTTGCATGGCTGAAATTGCACAAGGCTACGAAGAATCAGGCCCTTTCCGGTTTTCACACTGGGGAAGAGGACACTGTTCCACAGCCAATCTGAAAATGTGCAATTTTTCTCCCTCTCTCTTTGTCTTTCCTTCCTCCAACTCTCTTCTTCCATTCACCGAACCGTGGGGATCAATATAACAGCCGCACCTTTCTTCCCAGATCCTTAAGCTGGGGAGGACATTACTGCATGCTGCACACCACTGCAGAGTTGTCTTAAGGTAATTATTTCTAATAGCTGTTATTGTTTTTCCTGCAAAAACTGTATTATATCGTATCCTTTTGTATCGTCAGCTGAAGCCTGTTGTTTCTGTAGCAAAAACAATAGGCCCGCGGATTAGGACTGCATATTATGGACCTAGTAGCACAGCAGGCTTTTGGGTTTTGTACCAATCCTATCAATTCCTGGCATCATTCCCCCTTTACTCCTGGTAATTAATCTTTTCATGAACGCTGTCACATTTAGAGCCATTTCATTAAGTTTCTGGTTGCTACATTTTATGTAACTCACTGCATCTCTCATCTGCTCCATCAGCTGGATAGAAGCACAAAGAGGTCATGCCGCAGGGATGGGTTTGCTTTCCTTCTGTGGGGTTTTTCTCTCCACAGCACACAAGTTCAAATAAATTGAACAATCTGACAGCCACAGACAAGAAACTACATGTAAAGAACTGTAATGTGGCAAAGTCAACCACCACCAAGTTACAGCATGTCAAAATTAAGGTAGCCTATGAGACCTTAACTCAGTCCCTTTTGTGCGTTATGATACAGCTTTGTCCAGAGTCAAGGAGAAAAACAAGTCTCTTGGGACATACTGCAATGCCCTTAGCCACAGGACAAATCCTTGCTTTTCTTACAGCTCTGGGCCTCTTTCACTGTCCATACTGTACACTGAATGAGGAAATGGTCCTGTAGAACAAATAGCATGCAATCATTAATGGGGAATGATCCTCACTTGCCTTGCAAGGTCATAGTATTAGGCCTGGCTCAATAATAAAAGCTGTGAAATCCACAAAATCATTAACACCAGGCAGTGAAAAAGCAGAGACTAAAACTCATGGTCTCCTCCTGGCTCCCAGCCCAGCACTCCTTCCCATAGGCCAGAGTTGTGGAACAGCAGCTGCTGGTGATGTCCCATCTGAAGCACAAGCTCAGTGGGGGCCCCAAGTGTGTTCAGTGCAGATAGAGGTTTCAGAGATTTCACAGCATAGCGTCGAGAAAGCTCTACTGAGCTTGTGCAAATGGCAATTTCTGCAAGATTGTAATTTGGCTAAATCACAGGGACAGAAAAAAGCACCTCTCTGACTCCCCTAGCCCTCTGCCAAATTTCATGCTCCTTTTCCAAACCATGGAGACATTATAGCGCTTCCTAAAGCCAGTTGGAAACAATTTTTAGCATTTGAAAAACCACCTCTTTTCATCTAAACTCAGAAATGATTGAGCCATTTTTGATAAAATGTTACAAACAAATTCAGCCGGACGCAGAGGATGAACAAGGAAAATGTCAGTTCAAACATTCTGAGGCGGGCAAAGTTATAAGCAACTGAAAACAGGGGCTTATAATGGAAAGTGTTATAAAACCTTAACTATAGGCACTGCTGCCAGCTCTGCCTCTAATTAGGGACAATGGTTTTGTTTTAATAGCTCTCTCTTCTTTATAGGCAAATCTTGTCTAGGAGGTGTCTGCCTGAGTGATCTCAGGTTTTGCTTCTGTTATAGTCAGAATGGGTCCGTGGGCATCCTATTAAGGTGAGATTTTAGTTTGTGTGGTGTTAGGCCTGGCTCCCCTTCTTGGATGTTTCCTGCCCATAGTCAAATCACAGTGCTCACAGTCCTTCCTCAGGGCAAAATCCTCCAGCAGAGCACACAGCCCCAGCAGATGAGTTTGTAGGGCGGAGGAAGAGAATTATCTCTACCAATCTAAAATAGGCAGCACAAAGCCACTGACCATGTGCCTGTCCCTCCCCGCAAATCCACAACTACGGTCCTGCACAGACAGCAGCCATGGCGTTTAGCTGCTTGGCATGCAGATTCTCTGTTTCATGGTCCCACCATGCAGTGCAGTTGCAGCATTTCCACTGGGTTTGGGGCCTCGCAGCCAGGTGCGGGGGGCACTAGAATTTGGCACTTGATCCTCACCCGAGCAAAACTCCCATTGGAATTGCTGGGAGCTTTGCTGGTGCAAGGACTGTCAGGCGGGGTGTAAATATAGACAAAGACTTTTCTGCATGAACTGTTTGTGTAACTGCGCTTGGCTGAGATCTTCTCTTCTGACACGGGCATCCTGAAGCAGAATGCAGCCCTCTTTCCATTATCTGTATTGCCTTTTCATCAAGGTATGGTATAGTGAGTGGATTTTTTTTTTATGGCCCACTGACCCTATTGCAATAGAGGAGGTAAAATATTTTCATTACCCTCTCCCCAGAATGTAGAAATCTTCAAAGAGGATGTAGGAGGGAGGTTAGCTTCTTAACCCTAATTTCCCTACCATTGGCTTTGCTTGGCTGCTCATCACAAAATTAGTCCTCATGCTCCTTGCATTGGGGCACTGGGATTGTTGTAGGTTTTTCTTTTTTTAAAACAAGAAATCATTTCATATTGTAAACCCAGCGATTATTTCATGCTGTTTAAACTATATTTGTAGTCTTTGATCATACATAAGCAGCCTGAAGTGAACTGCTGATAGAGGGAGGATATTGTTCTCAACATTTCTCTCTTTGTTCATTGCATTGTGCCTATAAGCTTGCATAAAATTTTCACCATGACAATGTGCCTTTATTAATTCTTTCAGTACTACATATAGTGAAGCACCATAACTCATTCCCAAGTTGGGTGGTTATGTAATTTTGTCTAAGCATGGGGGTACATCTATCTATCAATCTATATTTATATAAATATAGGTATACACACACACACACGTAATATCCATCCTCACACTTGCATATCTGTACATACATAACCAAGAGGATTCTCTACACCTTGAAGTCTTTAAATCACCATTTGAGGACTTCAATAGCTCAGACTCATGTTACAGGAGTGGGTGAGTGAGATTCTGTGGCCTGCATTGTGCAGGAGGTCGGACTAGACGATCATAATGGTCCCTTCTGACCTTAAAGTCTATGATTCTATGATTCTAAGAGCTCCCACTGAAGGCAGATCTGAACATCGATTAATTAGCCCCCAATTTAGCAAGGTACTTAAGCCCATGCCTTACTTTAAGCAAGTGACTGATCCCTGCTCCTGCAGAAGTTTAAAGTGAGGCACGTGCATTAGGTACCTTGTTGAATGAGGGCTTTACATACGAAGGTCATGGGCACCTTGGGCAGATAGCAACTAAGACATAACATATATAAAGCACTTTCCAGCCAAAGAGTGTTTCAAACAGCAGCATGTTAAGGCTCACAAGACCCCCCATGTGACAGGTCACTATTGTTATCCTCATTTGCAGATAGAGAAGATGAGGTTCAGATAGGATAAGTGGATACCACAAGTCAATAGCAGCTGGGAAGAGAACCTAGAGTGAGCAGTCTTTAGTCCTTTTCTGCTCTCTTTCTTTTACAGATTACAAGTCATTATAATTAGGCCACATGATGTACTAAGTGATTTATTTCTCTTTCAACAAAGAGCCTAAGGACTTGGCTTTCAGTGGGAGTTACGCGCAAGTCCCAGCCTAGAGAGTCCAAAAAATACATTCGAAGATGAAGTATTCCAAAAGCAGGACATGACAAGGCGGCTTGTGCAGCCTTTACTCCGCCCTGTGCGTATGTGCATTGCGTGATCACCTGCTATTTCTCCGACAGTTCAATAGATCACCACCAGACATTTGTTTTTCTACAACCAGGGTTTGTTCTTGTTTTTAAGAAAACAAAAAATGAGAAAGAATGATCGGACTATATGTGGACGGTGGAATGATTTGTGACCAGAATGTCTGATCACATATGGCAGGGGTGGCCAACCTGCAGCTCCAGAGCCCCGTGCGGCTCTTCAGAAGTTAATATGCGGCTCCTTGTCTAGGCACCAGCTCCGGGGCTGGAGCTACAGGCCCCAACTTTCCAATGGGCCAGGGGTGCTCACGGCTCAGCCCCTGGCTCTGCCACAGGCCCTGTCCCGACTCCACCCCTTCCCACCCCCTCCTCTGAGCCTGCCGTGCCCTCGCTCCTTCCCCTCCTCCCCCAAGAGTCTCCTGCACGCCAGGAAACAGCTGATCGGGAGGTGCAGGGAGGGAGCAGGAGGCGCTGATCTGTGGGGCTGCCGGTGGACGGGAAGCGCTGGGAGCGAGGAGGGATGATGGGGGGCTGCTGACATATTACTGTGGCTCTTTGGCAATGTACCTTGGTAAATTCTGGTTCCTTCTTAGGCTCAGGTTGGCCGCCCCTGACAGATGGTGTAGGAGGGAGTCTCTCTGGTCCTCACATAAGGAAAACCCTTTCCTTCCATTCGTACGAGCCATGCTGCCTTTATGTTACAAGGTACTCACAAATGAGCAGTGTGTTTTGTGTCCTTGTCTGTGCCTCACCCAGAGAGAGTGTGAGTCTGCTACCCCCATCAACTAAAGAAGGCGACTCTTTAGCTGAAGCTGTAAAGTCTCATGCTTTTAGCTCAGGATGTCCCTGGTTCAATCCCCTATGTCAGCCCAAATGGCACTCATCACAAATGTGTCAGTGCCTTTTGTGGGACCCTTGTCTCATTCATTCCCTCTGTATGTAGGTTTATTGCAGTTTTAACTCTAGAGGTAAGTCAGCCACACGCAAATGTACCCCACTTTGCGACAGAGTGCCAAAAGAAGTGCAGCAAATATAATGTGCAGGCATAAAAGTCTCCATGCTCACTCAAATCAAACCAATTCCATGCTGGATTCTATCCTAGACATTTCCATCAATTTTAAGGCCAGAAAGGACAGCTATGATTATCTAGTCTAATTTGCATTACACAGGCCGTGGAAATTCACCCAGTAATTGCTGCATCGAGCCCAGTAGTATGTGACTGAACTTTTTGTAAAGATATTTAATCTTGACTTAAAGACTCCAAACAACAGAGAATCCACCTCATCTCTGGCTAGGTTGTTCCACTGGTTAATTACTAGAGCTGGTCAGAAAATGCATTTTCCATCCCCTGAAAAATGTTGAGATTTCAAATTTTTTTCCTGCCAAAATGGGGCAAAAAGCCAAAATTTTGATTTTTTTTTTTGCAAAACAAAAGTCCGAATAAATAAATAAATACATGTGATTTTCATTTTAGATCGATTGAAATGTTTCATTTAGATGAAAGTGAAATATTTTGTTTCAGTTTTGACTGTTGTAATTGTTTGTATATAAAACCAATAAAGTAACTTTCTAACCACAAAGCCATTTTGTAATGAAAAAGTGAAACTTTTCATTCTGAAGATGTCAAAATGGGACATTGTCAAACCATTTTTTTCCAACTCTTTCTAAACAAAATTTTTGTCAAAAATCAAGACAATGTCACAAAAAAATTCACTTCAGATTAAAATTACATTTTCTGACTGAAAACTGGTTTGATGAAAATTTTCTGACCAACTCTATTAGTTACCTTCTCTGTGCATCTAATTTCCAACTTGACCGTGCCTAACTTCAGCTTTCAGTTACTGGATCTTCTTGTGGCTCTGTCTTAGAGAGCGCTCCTGCGTCAGATATACTCTTCTAGGGCTGTTAAAAAAAATCCTAGGAATTATTTTATAAAGGGGGAAATTGTATTTTTTTCTACACTCATCCTCATACTCCAAGATGCCTCAAACATTTTGCTTATGCTTTCAAAAAAAAAAAATTTGCTTCACGCAGTGCCCAAGCTCAGAAAATTTCAGCTGAAAATAGGGAATTAGAATGGCGATGCTTAGGGAACATTTTCTACACTCACTGTAACATAGATACTAAACAAGGGTTGGATCCAATGCCCCATTTAAGAGAATGGAAAGATGCCCCTATACAGGTGATCTCCATATGACAAAGTGCAGGCCCCTAGGATAAAAAGCATTCATCATACACTTTGTCTTCTTCACCTGCACTCTGCCCACCAGTCCACCTCCACTGGCACTACTTGGAGTATTCCAAACTCTTCAGCAACTTTCAAACAAATCCTACACAGGATTTGAACCCAGTGCCTGGAGAACATAAAGCAGTAGAATCACTCTAACTGATTCCTCCTGGGTGTGTCATGTGCAAAGCATGAAGCTGAATGCAGGTTAAACCAAACAAGGGAAACTTTATTAAACCCTGTTCTTTCTACATGGCTGAGTTGCTTCCAGGCTAGCTCCCCATGTCCCCTGTGTGACAGATATTGCAGTCACACACACAGTATCTATGGGGACCATTTTGTGTGAACTCTGTGGGCCAGGGACTGTCTATAACTCCAAGTGGGAGCTCTGCCAGGAACTCAGAAACAGCGAGGGGTGATTGAGGGGAATCACGCAAGTTCTAAACACCACCAGAGAGCTGCCACCCTTTCCCAGAAACAAACAGACAAAGAAAAGTCTTTTAATAAAGAAAAAAGGGCTGGGTTTAAACTGACTCAGGCCTTCTCTCTGATCCAGCACATGGACCGGCCCTGCTGCCCACTCTTGTGGGCGGGTGGGTTGGAAAGACTTTGGCCTACTAGGGCGCCATCAGACTGATGGTGACCTCTGGTAAGTTGTTTGCATGCATATAGGAACCTTTATTGTTTTATAGGTTTTCTTTGTAATGTTCTACCTTAAGAATAAGTGTGCTTGCTGAGAAAGAGCGGTGTGGTAACTTGTACCTGCTGGCAACACACTGCTCATTGCCTTTAGAGACAAACAAAATGCAGCTGCTGGCTTTTAGGCAGACTAATTTGTTGGAGATAGACTGTATGAGGCAGGAAGCTGTGCAGCCTTAGGCCCCCAGTCAGGGGAGAAGGAGAGAGAGAGAGAGACCCAAGAGAGCTGATGGCTGGGGTGCCCTTGAAAGACCATGGAGCAGGAGCCTGAAACTGTGACTCCCTGTTCTATTGGTGTCCCATCAGTAACAGTTCCTCCTGGGCACATGAGCCATCTGACTACAGTTCCACTGATCATGGTAAGTCTTCCCTATTTCACAAACATTTTAATATACACACAACAAACAAATAATTGATGCCCAGACATCCACCGCTGAGTTGGAGCCTTGTCTTGACCACAGGCCTAACTGGTTACATAGTCTTTGAAATAGTTTGGTCTCCTCAACAGGTGACAATACTGGGAGTGACCTATCTCAGTCTCCCTGTCACCAAGTCTGGCAAACTCTCTCTCTCTCTGTAGTCTCCCTCCCTCCCTGAGGGACTAGCTTCTGAGTGGTTCTCTGTCTCTCCATCCTGTGATGGCCTCCGTATCTCTGTAGGCTGTGTCTGGGTGTTGTGTCTGATGGTTTGTAAGTGTCTCATGTTTCTTTGGATGACTTGTCCCTCTTGCGTAGACACCTCATAGGACTTGGGTGCCACTGTGTCCCACATAACTCCATTAGTTCCCTCTCTCTGGTGTTTCTCTAATTGGCTGGATCCTCACAGATTGCCTGTCTCCAGGGCCAGTATACACTTGACAGACCTGTCATATTCAAAGTGCCTGCTTTCTCTGATTGTTGGCTATCTCCTCTCAGTGGTATCTCCATCCTTCCGGCCACAACAGATTTCCCCTAATTGGTAACAGGGTTTTGGTCCTTTGTCCCATCAGCGCCTCTGATGGACTGTTTTGGCACCCCTGTGATGTGGTAGTCCTGTATTGTTTAGCTGTTTTCACAGCTGATGCCCCCCTTACCAGTACTTTGGGAATGAGGCATGCTGGTCAAACTCCAGGTGGTGTGTAAATTGCTTTAATTGTTCCCAGGCAAATTGGGGTCCATGATCAGTGAGTACAGTGTCCAGAATGCCATATCTTGCAAAGTGGCCCTTCAGTTTAAGAACATGCGAGTGGCCATATTGGGTCAGAACAATGGTGCATTTAGGTCGGTGTCCTGTCTTTCAATTGTGTCCGGTGCCAGACGCTTCAGAGGGAATGAACAGAACAGGGCAATTTATCAAGCGATCCATCTACGATCTTCCAGTGTTAGCTTCTGGCAGCCAAAGATTTAGGGATACCCAGGGCATGGCATTGCACCCCCAACCATCTTGGCTAGTAGCCCTTGATGGACCTGTCCTCCATGATCTTATCTAGTTCTTTTTTGAACCCAGTTATACTTTTGGCCTTCACAATATCCCCTGGCAATGAGTTCCACAGCTTGACTGTGTGTTGTGTGAAGTAGTACTTCCTTTTGTGTGTTTTAAACCTGCTGCCTATTACTTTCATTGGGTGACCCCTGGTTCGTGTGTTATTTTAAGGGGCAAATATTACTTCTTTATGCACTTTCTCCACCCCAGTCATGATTTTATAGCCCTCTATCATATCCCCTCTGAGTCATCTCTTTTCTAAGCTGAACCGTCCGTCTTTTTAATCTCTCCCTGTATAGAAGCTGGTCCATGCTGAAGTGAGCTGTAGCTCACGAAAGCTTATGCTCAAATAAATTTGTTAGTCTCTAAGGTGCCATAAGTACTCCTTTTCTTTTTGCGAATACAGACTAACACGGCTGCTACTCTGAAACCTAATTATTTTTGTTGCCCTTCTCTGTACTTTTCCCAGTTCTTATATATATATTTTGAGATGGGGCAACAAGAAGTGCACACAGTATTCAAGGTGTGGGTGTATGGATTTATATAGTGGCATTATGATATTTTCTGTCTTATTATCTATTCCTTTCCCAGTGGTTCCTAACATTCTGTTAGGTTTTTTTTGGACTGCCGCTGCACATTGCCAATCACTGACTTGCTTGTTGTATCAGGCAGGGCACTGACCTTCCAAAAATGTGAATAGTAGTCCACTGTAATCAAGTACTGCTTTTCCTTGAAGGTAAATAAGTCCACTCCCACCTTTTCCCATTGTATCACCATGAACTTCCCATCTGACAGAGTTGCTTTCTGCTGGTGGTTATCCCATGACCAACAGGTGTCACTCACACCCTTCTATCGAGGAGCAGAGTTATGTATTCATTCCCAGCCAGTAAACACACTCTTGAGCCCATCTAAGACAGCTGTCAGTGCCCAGGTGTGAGTCAGATATATTTTCCATAACTTCCATACACAATGAGACAGGGACAACAACTCTCTGTCCTAAAATGTGATTCCATCTTGCACGCTCAGCTCATCTTTAATTTGAAAATATGCGTCTGCTCCTAACAGCACCTGGCTTTTGTCTTCTGGCCACCCTACTAGGACTGCTCTCTTGAGTGCGTGTAGTTGGATGTCTTTTTCCATTGTTTCTTTGATTTCCACCAGCTTTGCCACTGAAACTGGGAGATTGAATCCATTAATGTCCTGCACTATGTCCTTATCTCCTTCCCCCAACTCCTCACCAATACTGGCTATATATGTTCAGCTCAGGGTGTCAGCTAACACCAGCAATTGGCCTGGACAGTATCTGATGTCTACCTGGTAGCACTGGAGGTGCATCAACACGTGCTGCAATCTCTTTGGAGCGCTAAAAGAGGGCTTTGCCATGATCGTCTGTAGGGGTTTGTGGTCTTATTGCACTGTTACTGGATGGCCATAGATGTACTGATGGAATCACTCCACTCCAGATACCACAGCCAGAAACTCTTTTTCTATTTGGGCTTACCCCTGTTCAGTCTCAGATAGGAGTTTGCGGGCATAGGTGATTGGTGGCTCCTGCAAAAAAATTACACCCAATCCTTTTGCCGATGCCTCACTCTGGAGTCTCGGTGGCTCTTCTGGCTTGTAGTACTTCAGGACAGAGGCATCCGTTGTCATTTGTTTCAGCGTGTCAAATGCTCGCTGTTGGGAACCTGCCAGTCCCACTCAACATCCTGCCTTGGGAGCTGACATATGGGTACCGCTACAGCCAGGTGTGGGCAGAACTTGGACAGAAAATATGTTATTTCTATGAAGCACTGTACCCCTTTCATATCCACTGGAGCTGCCCCTGAGTGCCTTGATCTTGTTGGGATCTGCTTTCAGTCCCTTTGCTGCGAGCAGATGTCCAATGTATGTCACCTCATGCTGTTTGAGCTACATTTTTTGTGGGTTGAATATTATGTTCTTGTCCCTCATCACTATAGAAAAGCTTGTACTTTTCTGTCACAATCTCATTCAGCTTCTGTATAATTGCTCCCCTCACATACAGTGAGGATATCATTTGCAGTCCTTCCAGCACTTGGGTTTGTGTTGTCTCTAGAACACCTCTGGTGCTGGGCTTATGTCCATCGGCATGTCCGACCATCTCTAGCATCCACATGGCGGTGTAAGGGTTGTCAGCATGCTGGACTCTTTATCCAGGCTTATGTGCCAAAACCTATTTCTCACATCACAGGCCATAAAGATTCTGGCTTTGGAAATGTCTGGCAAGATGTCATCAACTATGGGCAGTGGATAGCGGCATCTCTTTAATGCTTAGTTCAGTGGCTTTGGCTCTATGCAGATGTGTAATTTGCCTGATGGTTTTGTTGTATTTTTTTTTTATCACCACCATGCTACTTACCCAGGCTGTTCTGGTTTCTATAGGTGCTATGATACTCCTACTCTGCAGGCTTTTGAGCTCCTTATTTACTGGATTACAGAACATAGCTGAATTTTCCTTCATGATAAGTACAGAGGTTCCACTGTGGAGTCTACGTCTAGCCGCAGCTTTCCTTTAAGGCACCTGTTGCCTTTGAAAACATCCACATATGCTTCTAAAATAGTCTTCATTGTCCATGGGACCCCCCCTTTTGCTTCTTGCATTGCAGCTATAAAATTCTGACTCTACACCCTAATGAGATCTGTGGTTTGTGTGGATGTATTCCCTAAGAGAGGTTTGTGGATCTTACCATCCACCCCTACAAACTTCAGTTGGTACCATCTGTTATTTTTCAGGTTAGTTACCATGAGGTCATATTTTCTGATACTCGGCACGATGCTCTCATTGTACATAATTGCATCGTGCCTGCTCTTTGTAATGGGTGTGTCTGAGTGCAATTCACACTGAGAAATTACATTTCAGGAGGACCCAATATGCAGCTGAAATCGCACCAGGCACTTGCCTAGTCACACTGTTGCATGCACGGAGGTTTATATTGTCCCTTGTTGTTTTCCTGTCCCAACAGCCTGAATCTGATATGCTCTTGGACTCAAGGAGAGAGTCAAGGTCCTCACTGCTGTCTGATGTGCCATCACCCTCTTATACAAGTCGGACTGCAGGAAGGACTCTGCTCTTGCACACACTGCTAAAATGTTCAATTTACCATATTCCTTTCAATGCAGTCCTAGTGCGGGGCACTTATGCTGTCCCCGACAGTAACAACATCTCACTAGGGGCATGGAGCCCTGTCCACCTGCTCTCCTTTGTGGTTGCCCAACGACATGTACTTTGACGGTGTTGCTCCTCCCTAGGACTTTCATTCTCCCTTGCGGCTTCCGCTGCACACCCCAGGTCTAAACATCTGTCTAATGTGAGATCACCTTCTTGGAGCAGCTGCTCTCACAGGTGCTGATCCCAAGTGCTGCAGGCTACCTTGACCTGAACCAGGGAGTCAGTCAAGCCCCCCAAATTGCATGTAATAGCCAGTGTGCATAAGGCTGTGATGTAGAGGTCTATGCCCTCCCCTGCAGACTGGTCTCTAGTAAGCAAGCTGTGTTGCTCCACAGTTTCATTCTGCTTTGGGTAGCAATAGTTCCCCAGGACTCTGAGGGCTGCTTTGAGGCTTAAGACAGTGGGTGAGCTTCAGAACGGTGTGTCTCGCTCTGCCTTGTTCCCCAACCAGGTAAAATAATAGTTTTTACTTTCCTGCTGTTGTCATCCTTCTGAAGGACCAGCTCTGTGTACCGCTCAAACATCTCCTTCCACCAGTGTAGCCCATAGGGCTAGCTTGCGCTGACTACATTCACTGTCTTGCCTTCTTTCTATTTAGCTACTTTGCATGATATTCAGCAGTAATGCAAGGAACCTACAAGCCTCTATCCTGTCAAACGTTAGCTTCAGCAGGTTAGCATAAGGCTTGAGGTCTATGAACTTTGAACAGAGAAATGGCCCAGTGGAAAACTCCAAGTATTGGGGAGCTGAAAATAGAGAATTTAAGAGGAAATTTTGACATAGGTACGTGACCCAATCACAAGAGTGTCATGGCTACGAATTGACGTACATAACAGGTACATGAGCTACATCTGCAGATACCCAACCACAAGAGGGATATGGTAATGAATCGACGTATATGCTAATAAATTGAAATAATTGATATACTAACCTGTAAGAGAAGGACACTCCAGCATTAGTAAGGTGAGGATATACAAATACGGAAACGAGGTAATATCCGTACTGAATATGCATCAAACATAATGGTGTCAGCGTATCATGTTATAAAAGTTGCATCCCAGTCTAGGGGTGGTAGGAGAAGGAGATTTAGTCCTTGGGTGGTGCCAGAGTGATGGCCACTGGTGATGAGGGGGAAGGTGTTGGTGATGAGGAAGATGATGGCTAATATTTCAGGTTGTTCTACAAGGACTGGTGTGAGTATATGGATGTACATGCTGTAGTCTCTCTATCTACCTGACTGAGCTGGGGTGCTAAATTTATTAATAAACTATATTTGTAAATGCAGAAGAGTTCCTACTGTGTGAGTGTTGCAACATCAGGGTTCCCAACTATATAATAATTTGAATAATAGTGGGCCTGATCTTGGGACAAGGACCTGTCAACCCTCTAAGGAATCTCTATCCTTAGAGGTTTTTAAGGCCCAGCTTGACAAAGCCCTGGGATGATTTAGGTGGTGTTGGTCCTGCTTTGAGCAGGGGGTTGGTACGTCGGCAGCTGCCCGGGCTTCAGACCATCTTCTGTAAACATCCTTACATTCCATTCTTCCTCCCTCTCTCTCTGTTTTGCAGTGGTCTTCTGAAATGCACATTTATGCAGCAACACTTTATAAGAGATGTCACACTATAAAAGATGAAAATTCCCCCTTTTGCCACAACCACACAATATATTTTACCAGAGATACCTGCGTGCACCCCCATTGGCTTCAGCGGGGTCGTGTATGTATATAATTGAGAACCTATTTTCATCAGCAGGGTCTAAACCTGCACAGATGGGAGTAAAAACATATAATTTAATTTTGCATTGCCAGACATGGCTCCTGGGAACAAAACTGCCTCTCCCAATAATGCTGAAGTTCTGTAGAGAAGTGCCACAATCTCAGATGGAACATACAGTCACACAGATCTAAGTGTCCACACCAGTCCTGAGCCCCTTTTCCTTCCCCTTCACAAGAAACCAGACTCTCCCATTTAAATCAACAGGAGGCATTCGTATTTATACGGGGCGGGGAGGATGCTGGTTTTTAAAACAAAGTTGCTCATCAGTACAAAAGCAAACATCTTTTTTTTAAAAAAAGTGCACTCGGAAAGCAGTGCTTTGGTGATGTTTCAAAACACATTGGGCCAGAATCTCAATTACGGTTGGACCTCTTTTTACCACGCAGATGAAAGTGTAGGGTGTGGCTCAAAGAAGAGAGGTGTGTCGGGGGCAGGGAGAAGGAAAGTGCAGAATTCTACTATGCTAGGCCAATATGGTCGCTTAGCTTGAGGGGGGGAAGGGCAAGTATGGGAAGGATGAGGGTTACAATTAGAACTGGCTGACTAGCAAGAAAAACATCAGTGACTATTTATATGGTGGAAAAAATACTTCCGTTTGCAACAAATATTTATAAGATTTATCCAATCGACTCTAGTAAAAGACTGTGATGTCTTTGGGGGAGGACCTGCATTTCCTTACACATTATTTTAAACAAGAAAGAACGCCTCATAGGGAAAAAATAACACAATAATGATTTTATTATTAGTAGCAGTAGTATTTAGTGCCTAGGATCCTATTGTAGCAGGTGTGGAATAAACCAAAAGAAAAAACTAGTCCCTGCCCAAAGAGTTTAGAATGTATGCTTTTAGTACATACTCACCTTGTTAACTGCTTTGTGTGTAGATGTAGTTTTTAATAATATATATTATAAATTAATATACTGTAAGCAAAGCCCTGATCCACCAAACCACTTAACCAGATATTTAACTTTTTAAAGATATTTAAGTGCATGAGTAGTTTCATCGATTTCCACGGTACCAGGTTCCCCTCAAGCTTTACCTCAACCAATTTAGTGAATGTTAGAGATGGCGTATCTTGTCTGCGTTAGACTTTTCAAGTGTGTTAGTGAGAACATGCTACTTAACATATGCTAACATCACACCTTTAAATCCTGGTCTAGAAAAGGCTGAAGACACCATGAGCAAAATCCTGCTCCGTTATTCCAAATAAAGAACAACTGAAGTCAATGAGGTCACTTTGGATTTACACTGACAACAGAATTTGACTCCAAGGAACTTTTTGTTTTAAATGTGGCCTTAGAAATTCAAGTTCCGTAGGCAAGGCCACCTCAGGGAGGGATCCGGATTCCTTTGGCCTGAGGGCATTAGTTTAGTGGTAACATAGATGAGCAATGAAGTAGGAGGACAGCATTGGAAAGGGAGATGAAGGTAGTAAGGAGGCAAAAGGACTGGCGGGGATGGAGAATGAGGTGAGATGCGAGCAGAGATATCGGTGAGGGGAAGATAGCCTCAGAGGTGAGAGTAATGAGTTTAAATTTGATGCAGTGAGAGAAGGGGAACCAATGGAGAGATTAGAGGAGGTGAGTACCAGAGCTGAAGCAGAGGAGAGGCAGGGATGCTGGAGAAGGTCACAGTACTCAAGAGAGAAGACTGGTGCCTGGCACTAGCAGTTGGCACAGTGCTGAGCAGAGCAGTGAGAACAGGGAAGAAGGGGTGGATTTTCGTGATATTAAAGAGAAAGAAGCATGAGGATTTAGTGAGAGTCTGGGCATGATGGGGGAAGGAAAGAGGAGCTCACCAAGGCTGCAGGCCTAAGAGACAAGGAGAATGGAATTGTCAATGGAGATGGAGAAGGGAAGTGGGAAAGAGTGATCAGGAGGGAAGAGTTTGTGATGGTGGCTGGCCAGCCAAGAGATGCCGGAGGAGCAGCTAGAAACGTGGGACTGGCCTGGACGAGGAGAGGTTGGGGGACAGAGGAGAGTTCAAAATGGAGAGCTTCCTATTTTGGATTATTTCACTTTTAATTAGGTTTTTAACAATGCAAGGAAAAAACACAAGCTTAAAAACAAATAACAAATACAGGGGATGTAGCTTCCCAAATGAACCTGGTTTCAGACAAAGCTTAGGAAGGAAAGGGGCTGGACTAGCTGGTACATTACAAACCTAAGAAGGGAATCTTGCGCTGCTTACAAGATAGCGAATCGAGCTGGCATGTATACACACTGCCTATTGTTGTTCCCCTTATCCTAATCTGCCTACTTAGCGGCCTGTCCTTAGAACATGAGCTCCTTGGATCATCATTTCTTGAGTGCGTCTGGAAAACACCCAGCACATGCTACTATAAGCAAATAATACATTCATAAATAACTGCACTTAATTCCACTACATATAGGTGCATCTAGCCATAAACACCTGTGCCCTCACACTGCAAATACTTAAGCAATTGCTTAACTTTAAGTCGGGGAGTATTCCCATTGACTTTAGTGGGATTACTCATGTGAGTAAAGTTAAGGATTATTTCTGGGAGAAAAAATTGAATTTCCAAAATTTTCTGTGGAAAAAAAGGGAAAAGATATGAACTTTTCCATGAAAAAAAGTGTCTTTTTTTTTTTAACCTCAACTCTATTAAGCAAATGCATAAAGTGTCAGCAGGACTGGGGCCACTACTTGTAGTGAGGGCGGGGGGGAACCCTGTAGCAATATCTGTTTGGCTGCTGTGGATTCACCTTCCATGTATTTCAAGAAAAGGGGCCCAAGGAACACAGTCATTTGTAGAATGAATGACCTTCCCTGGCCATAAGTTTTGCGAGGTGAAACTATCCCACACCTTAACAAAAAAACGTATTTCTTTATTTGCCACTGGAAGAAAGATAAGCCTGAGTTTTCCTCCTTCCTGAGCCCTGCAAGCTGCCGGTGAGATTTTTTTTTTTTTTTTTTGGTAGTTTGGCATTATAGCAACCTGTGCAAATTTCAGTCCAGGCACCAGAACGTGTCTAATGACTTTGCTATATTTTCCTCAACTGACAGGTGCTGAGGGGTGGAAAAGAATCAAACCAAATATGTTACCAGTCTATAAGGAAACCTTCAAAAAATGATTTCAGGCCCTGGTTTTTTTCAGTTACACCAATGTAAATCAGGGGTAACTCCACTGAAGTCAGTGGTGTTACACTGGTGTAAAAGTAGTAGTGGTGAAATCTGGATCAGGCCCTCCCCCCACCCCATCCAAGCTTTAAAGCTACGTCTTTTAGGACCATGGCGCTAATGTCAAGAGTTGAATGGTTGATTCTCTTTCTTTCAGATCCACAAACATATAAAATAGTAACAAGATTAACAGATTAAAGAGCCAAAGCCCAGCCAGTTTATTATACTCTTGTGTCTACAACATTCAAATCTTTTGGGCTCCCTTTCCACACTTTTTTTTTAAAAAAAACCACAATCTGTTTTAATTATATATAAAATGAAAACATATAATTAATTTACGGGCTCTGCCAGATTGCCTACAAATCTCTTACCATTGCATCGTTTGGAAGAAAAAAGAAATCTTTGCATTCTTTCTGTCACTTGCCAAGAAGAAATGTCAGGGAAAGCTAAATGTGTGTAAATGCTGCCTTTCTTCTGGGGGAAAAAAAAATACAACCAAAACACCACCCACTTTGCACTGGTTTAAATTATTTAAAATCAGAAATGGTTTATGTTAAGGGTCTTGAACAGATTGCATAACTGTTGCACAACTAATGTGTACAAGTGTGTCACTAATTTAATTTTAATTTTACTGTATGAGTTTGTATAAGATCCCCCAGCTGTCATGTGCTCATCATCTGTCACAGAACTATCACTAAGCCATGCTGGGCTAAGACAGGATTATAAACGATGAACTGCCATGTGCTCTAAATCTTCTTATTTGCCTAGCCTGGAAGGTATGCCCTGTAAAATTTGATTGGCAGCGTGCTCCATTCTGTCAATTGACTTTGAAGGCCTTTTCTATTGGTTCTTTCAGCGGATCTCAGTAGCTGTATTGACTGTCACCTGCTGATTCCAGCACGTGCCCGACCTTCAACCCCGCTTCTTGTCTTTTTCCCTACTTGGACTGTGACTAGCTCGGGGGCTGCATTGCAGGCCATGTCACTCTGGTGGCACGTGCAGCATCTAGGGCATATGGCTGACTAGTTGTATGCAGAATAGGATAACAGCCAAGCAACCTCGCACTGTTATTACAGCAGATGGGGGAAGCGTGGCATTCAATATTTAGACAGATGCCACCTCCTTATTCCACCTGTCTGGAACTTGGACATTGTACAGAATGAACGGTCTGCCTAATAATTAAGGAAACAAAGGCTGCATTTATGAAGCGCACCAGAGCATCATCTCTGCAAAGCATGCACAGATATAATTGTTGACTATAACAATAAAGAAATGCAGACTACTGCTCGTCAGATGCTTAGATACATACATGCTATTACAGTAGGAAATTGTACTGTTCCCAGCTGCTTTTGTAGTCTTTCATTTAGACTGGTTGTGTATTAAATTAAACGGGAGGAAAGATTTGGCTGCCATTATTACTGTTATAAATAACGTTTTTAAATTACAGTGAAGTTTCTTAAATAACAAAGCCCTACCACTCCGTCTAACAATCACCACCGCTATTGTATTATGCCCTTTCTTGCAAATTTGCTCTTTACCTCGCAGTAGTCAACTGGTTCTGTAACAGCCAGAAAGAACAAAAACATTCTTTTCAGGACTACTATTATTTTCACATATTTTTACACAACAATTTACCCCCTTTCTTTTGCTTTGTTAAAAAAAAAAAAAAAGAACACACACAAAAAAGGAAGGCATGGAGCATAGAGGCTTGTGCTGTACTAGGATATTAGGTATTTATTGCTGCTTCATTTTGTACTCATTATTTTTAAATCTGCCAAGCGTCTTGCAACCGGAAGAATTCTGTGTGAAGGGGCCTGATCCTGCTTCCATTGATCCGTGGGAGTGGGAGCAGGCTGATGATATGGTTTAATACAGATTGCAGCCCCAATTCTGTATTCCTCTGACTGAAATCAATGGTGGTTTAGGGCTGAATTTGGCCACCGTTATGTATGCTGAGTAGCACTTTACTATGGGGCCTGATTCGGATCCCTTTATACACCAAATAACACTTTACTCCACACATGGTCCCGCTGGCTATTCGACCGAAGTAGGGGTATCAAACTCTGGCCCTATTAGAGTAACCCCAGTGACTTCAGTAAGACAACCTGCATAGCTAGGTATTACTCCAGGCGAGTAAAGGTGGCAAAATCAGTTAGGTTCCAATCCTGCAAACCCTTACAGGCTTGCTTAACCTTTTGCACCTGAGCAGTTGCAGAGACTTCAGTGGAACTACTCAGGTGCTTACAGTTAAGCATGTGCCTAAAGTTCAGTGTGTTCACTGGATCAAGGCCTTAGTTGCACAAGGAATGCAGGTTTAATAATAATTATACTGCACAGTTAGAACAATATCAAATCAACACAGCACACAATAGATTAAAAGCTGGCTAACTGATAGGTCTCAACATGTAATTGTAAATGGGGAATCATGACCGAGCAGGTGTGTTTCCAGTGAAGTTCTGAAGGGATAGGTTCTTGGCCCTACGCTATTTAACATTTTTATCAGTGAGCTGGAAGAAAACATAAAATCATCACTGATAAAATTTTCAGATGACACACAAATGAGAAGAGTAGTAAATGACATTGAGGACAGGTCACTAATTCAGAGTGATCTGGGTCGCTTGGTAAACTGGGCGCAAGCAAACAATATGCGGTTTAAGAGTAACAGCCCTGTTAGTCTGTATTCGCAAAAAGAAAAGGAGGACTTGTGGCACCTTAGAGACTAACCAATTTATTTGAGCATAAGCTTTCGTGAGCACATCCGATGAAGTGAGCTGTAGCTCACGAAAGCTCATGCTCAAATAAATTGGTTAGTCTCTAAGGTGCCACAAGTCCTCCTTTTCAATATGCAGTTTAATACAGCTAAATGTAAATGTATAGATCTAGGAACAAAGAATGTTGGCCATGCTTACAGGATGGGAGACTGTGTCCTGGGAAGCAGGGACTCTAAAAAGATTTGGGATCGGGGTGGAAAATGGGCTGAACATCAGCTCCCAGCACGATGCTGTGGCCAAAAGGGCTAATGTGATCCTTGGCTGTATAAACAGGGGAATCCAGGAGAAGGGAGGTTATTTTACCTCTGTATTTGGCACAGGTGGCACCACTGCTGGAGTACTGTGTCCGGGTCTCATGCCCACAATTCAAGAAGGATTGTGGGGAAACTGAGGCACAGAGCAGGGATGTGAATTGCCTAAGGTCACCCAGCAGACCAATAGCTGAGCTAGGAATAGAATCCAGGTGGCCTGATCCCAGTCCAGTGCTCTGTCCAATGACTGAGAACCTAGAAATATTCCAATAGATATTTTTATATAAAATAAAACTGGTCATCCAGATGAGATCTGTTCTGTCCTTGAATGTTTCTAACCAGTTGGTTTTATTCCCTTTCAAATGAATACAATTAATGGCTTTTTAAAACTATATCTGTGTTTCTGGTATGTAATTTATCAGTAAACAGCAACTGGTAATAAATATTAATAAGATGCAAATTGATTATGACATTGTTACAAAATAGCAGATAATGTAAATACAGGAAGAAGAGTTAAGAGTGTGTACGTGTGCTGAGTATGTATGTACTACATATGTTACGCACACACCATGAATATTTTTTCAGCATGTCATGAACTATTGTATCATATATGTATGTGGGTTTATGTATGTGTGTGTATTCATACACACACACACATATATAAATAACCTCTGCCAGCAAAACAGATTAATTGGATTCTCAAAAGCAGAGAAATCACATACAGAAAGTGGCAAAAAGTAATCAAAGCTTGAAATTCAAATACACTGAAAGAGAAAAAGCAAATATTTTGACAGTATATAATGGGTTATTAGATCTCATATGTGTATGTATGTATGTGGATATATTTACATATATACACACATACATTTGACATACTGTAAACACATTCATAGACTGTTCCATACGAATTTATTGCAGATACATGTAAATTAGACAACCCTTCCGCAGAAAAAACCACCGTCAGATTACTTGGAGTCTCAAAAGTACAGGAATCACTTGCAACAAATTGCAAAAAGTAATCAAAGCTTGGACTTTTTTTTTAAAGGAGGAAAGATGGCATTTAAAAAGGCACAGCCACATCTCACAAGATGAGGATCAGTTTGAAAAGATTCCACAATATCTGTTACCAAAAGCTTTATTAATCTTTAAAAAGCTAGAATGATTATTTGTAGGGAAGCTGTGACTTAAATATGCTATAATAAATAGCTCCCAGCCATATGTCTGAAGACTGTGCTTTTGGTTTTTGTGACTATTGTCTTTTTTTTTTTTTTAAAAAAAGAAGCTATTGTTTGTTCAGTTTTCTGTAACAATTATTTCACATTAAAAACCCATCTGACGAAAGGCATATGGATGGGGGTGGGGGGCTATTCCTAATTGAACAGCCCAGGACTCGTGAGGTTAATTACAGATATTAACGCTGCTGTTCTTCAGCTTCTTGCCCTCGCGAAGGCTCTAGCTTCCAAATGACCTGGCTCCAACAATAAGACTCTCTTTAGCCCATTAACTAATTGATAAAAATGTGAGTGTTTAGAATGAGTCTAATTAAATCACCGAGTCTTACAATTACAAGTCCGTTTGGTAGCTGTTGGGAGATGGGTAACCTCAGCTGGCATTGTAGGTGAATAAAAGATAAAAATAACCAAAGTTTAACCAAAGTTCATTTTGAAAGCTGTTCATTTGAATACAACATACACATTTGCCTGTATACATACACCACTTCAGACTAGCGCAGGATCTTGAAAAGAAATTGTGCATTCAGCAATGATATTCCCCTCCGGTCCCCAAAGTATGCATGAAATTCTCTGTGGTCTGTGTGATGGAATGAACTGAATTTTTAAACTGTTTTCTTGTCACAATAACTAAAAAGACCCCTTGGGAGCTGCAGAATGACGGATGCCTGGTATCGAGGGGCATTAAGATTTTATTTAGTGATCTTCTGTAACCATGAACACACTTGGCACAGCACTTGTCTCTATGGATTTGGTTATATCTGCTCTTTTGTGGACGCTCTGCTGTCCATGAAGACTATCCTTGATTCATTGTGCCGAATTTGTGTAGCTCTGCTGCTTCAAGAGAATAGATTACACCCAGCCACATGAATAGCATGGGATGTCAACCTACATCATGGGTGAAGACTCAACTAAGCATAACTAAAGGGAATGGTTCCGCAATGCTGATTAATGGTACCTTAGTCACTGGTGGAGATTGGAAGAAGGTTACAGTGCCTTCCATTCATTCTTGATAGGCCTCATCCAAAGCTCTTGAAGTCACTGGGAATCCTTACATTGACTTCAATGCACCTTAGTTGTAGTCTCCCTAGCAGTCAAAGAACTGGGCTTTTAGGAAAAGGAACAGTTACAAAGACCTCTGACTGGCTACACCTTACTCCTCAATTAATCCAACCTTGGAAGGCCAGGCTTTGACTTAGAATGATAGAATATCAGGGTTGGAAGGGACCTCAGGAGGTCATCTAGTCCAACCCCCTGCTCAAAGCAGGACCAATCCTCAATTAAATCATCCCAGCCACGGCTTTGTCAAGCCTCACCTTAAAAACCTCAAAGGAAGGAGATTCCACCACCTCCCTAGGTAACGCATTCCAGTGTTTCACCACCCTCCTAGTGAAAAAGTTTTTCCTAATATCCAACCTAAACCTCCCCCCACTGCAACTTGAGACCATTACTCCTTGTTCTGTCATCAGCTTCCACTGAGAACAGTCTAGAGCCATCCTCTTTGGAACCCCCTTTCAGGTAGTTGAAAGCAGCTATCAAATTCCGCCTCATTCTTCTCTTCTGCAGACTAAACAATCCCAGTTCCCTCAGCCTCTCCTCAGAAGTCATGTGTTCCAGTCCCCTAATCATTTTTATTGCCCTCCGTTGGATGCTTTCCAATTTTTTCACATCCTTCTTGTAGTGTGGGGCCCAAAACTGCACACAGTACTCCAGATGAGGCCTCACCAATGTCGAATAGAGGGGAACGATCACGTCCCTCGACCTGCTGGCAGTGCCCCTACTTATACAGTCCAAAATGTTGTTAGCCTTCTTGGTAACAAGGGCACATTGTTGACTCATATCCAGCTTCTCATCCACTGTAACCCCTAGGTCCTTTTCTGCAGAACTGCTGCCTAGCCATTCGTTTCCTAGTCTGTAGCGGTGCATGGGATTCTTCCATCCTAAGTGCAGGACTCTGCACTTGTCCTTGTTGAACCTCATCAGATTTCTTTTGGCCCAATCCTCTAATTTGTCTAGGGCCCTCTGTATCCTATCCCTACCTTCCAGCGTATCTCCCACTCCTCCCAGTTTAGTGTCATCTGCAAACTTGCTGAGGGTGCAATCCACGTCATCCTCCAGATCATTAATGAAGATATTGAACAAAACCGGCCCCAGGACCAACCCTTGGGGCACTCCGCTTGATACCGGCTGCCAACTAGACATGGAGCCATTGATCACTACCTGTTGAGCCCGATGATCTAGCCAGCTTTCTATCCACCTTATAGTCCATTCATCCAGCCCATACTTCTTTAACTTGCTGGCAAGAATACTGTGGGAGACTGTGTCAAAAGCTTCTCTGAAATAAGGTTAGGGAAGGCTGGGTATGGAGTGAAATTTAGTCCTATCAGGTCTCAACTCTCTGTTGTCTACGCTGCAATGAAAAACCCATGGCTTTGAGTCTCAGAGTCTGGGTCAGCTGACTCAGGCTCGCTAGGTTTGGGCTGTGGGACTAAAAATAGCAATGTAGATAATCGGGCTTGGGCTGGAGTCTAGACTCTGAGACCCTCCCTCCTTGCGGGGCTCAGAGTCCAGGTTCTACCCCCAGCTGGAATGTCTACACTGCAATCTTATAGCCCCATGAGCCCAAGTCAGAATACCTGGGCCAGCTGTGGCCAAGCCATAGGTCTTTTTGTCACATTGTATGCATACCCTCTATTGCAAGCACCTATAGACAATCAGTATACGGCTTTGCATTGATTTACTGAGTTTTAATCTCTCATCTAGCGAGGTGTGGGAACTGGATTGGCAACTCTTTGCTTATTCCTACTAGTAGAATTCTGCAGGTAATTTCTTATGAATGAAACCTATATATATATATACCTATATGATGCCAAAAACTAAGCAGTCTTGCATTATGGAACAGCACATAATTTTTCCAAAAAGTTAAAGCACTTAGTTACATTTCTGAAGGGAAGTTATGAGGATTGATGTAGTTAATACTTGCACAGTACTTTGATCACATAGAGGGCTATAAACAGTGCTACTTATTAGTAGTAGTATAATAAACACACTGTATAAGTCACAACACTATCAGGCTCTCCACTGTAAATATTTTGTATGAACAGTCAGGATAGTTCTAGGCTAGGACAGATGTAGAATAAGTCATCTTCCTTGTCCATCTATTTCACCATGTTACCCTCATCTTTGAAATCTTCCACTAGTTTCCCATCCGTTATCCCACCAAAGCTTCTTGTCATCATCTTCAAAAGTTCTACCTAACTCTACTCTCCTCAACCCATCCTCTCTTGTCAAGGTTTCCCCCCCATCCAGTCGTCTCTGCCAATGCGCTCAGCCTTGCCTTTCCACTGAAAGACAGCCACGGACTTCAGTGGGCTTTGAATCAGGCCCCAAATGGCAGGGGTTTGTTAGCAGAAAGCCTGGACTGGGTGATACTCCCTACACAAATGGTTAGGCTCAGACACATTTCAGGTGTTGTGACCATGCATGGATAGAAAGGCAGACTCGGAGATAACCGGTGCCTACCTCGTTTAGGGCTTTATAAATATGTAACCAATGTCTTGAATTTCATCTACAACTGACTTGGCAGCCAGTTCAGAGCATGGAGCACAGGTGTGATATGCTCTTGCCAGTTTGTCTTGCTCAGAAGATGGCCAGCTATGTGTTGCACTAGATTAAACTTCAAAATGGCCTTCAAGGGTAGCCTAAGGTACAGCCTCTTTCACTAGATTAGCTTTGATATGGTAAAGACAAAGATAACCACGTCATGGTCCACATCTAAGAAAAAAGGATGTGAACTCTTGGGCTCATGACAAGAGCTACTGGTGCAGGAAGTGAAACCAGCTATTCTAGGGAGAACAGAAACATGGTGGAATAGTCGTCATGACAGGACTTCGGGTATTGAAGGGTATGTGCTGTTTAGAAAAGACCAAAATAAAGGTAAAGGTGGTGGAGTAGCATTGTCTATCAATGATGAGGTAGAATGTAAAGAAATAAGAAGCGATGGAATGGATAAGACAGAGTCCGTCTGGGCAAAAATTACATTGGGGAAGAAAACTATTAGAGCCTCCCCTGGGATAGTGCTTGGGGTGTGCTATAGACCGCCGGAAGCTAACTTGGATGTGCATAGAGCCCTCTTTAATGTTTTTAATGAAGTAAATCTAATGGAAACTGCGTGATCATGGGAAACTTTAATTTCCCAGATATAAACTAGAGGACGAGTGCTAGTAATAATAATAGGGCTCAGATTTTCCTAGATGTGATAGCTGATGGATTCCTTCATCAAGTAGTTGCTGAACCGACTAGAGGGGAAGCCATTTTAGATTTGGTTTTGGTGAGTAGTGAGGACCTCATAGAAGAAATGGTTGTAGGGGACAATCTTGGTTCAAGTGAATCATGAGCTAATTCAGTTCAAACTGAACGGAAGGATTAACAAAAAAAAATCTGCAACTAGGGTTTTTGATTTCAAAAGGGCTAACTTTCAAAAATTAAGGAAATTAGTTAGGGAAGTGGATTGGATAGAAGAATTTATGGATCTAAAGGCAGAGGAGGCCTGGGATTACTTTAAATCAAAGCTGCAGAAGCTATCAGAAGCCTGCATCCCAAGAAAGGGGAAAAAATTCATAGGCAGGAGTTGTAAACCAAGCTGGATGAGCAAGCATCTCAGAGAGGTGATTAAGAAAAAGCAGAAAGCATACAGGGAGTGGAAGATGGGAGGGATCAGCAAGGAAAGCTACCTTATTGAGGTCAGAACATGTAGGGATAAAGTGAGACAGGCTAAAAGTCAAGTAGAGTTGGACCTTGCAAAGGGAATTAAAACCAATAGTAAAAGGTTCTATAGCCATATAAATAAGAAGAAAACGAAGAAAGAAGAAGTGGGACTGCTAAACACTGCGGATGGAGTGGAGGTCAAGGATAATCTAGGCATGGCCCAATATCTAAACAAATACTTTGCCTCAGTCTTTAATAAGGCTAAAGACGATCTTAGGGATAATGGTAGCATAACAAATGGGAATGAGGATATGGAGGTAGATATTACCGTATCTGAGGTAGAAGCGAAACTTGAACAGCTTAATAGGACTAAATCGGGGGGCCCAGATAATCTTCATCCAAGAATATTAAAGGAATTGGCACATGAAATTGCAATTCCATTAGCAAGATTTTTTAATGAATCTGTAAACTCAGAGGTTGTACCGTATGATTGGAGAATTGCTAACATAGTTCCTATTTTTAAGAAAGGAAAAAAAAGTGATCTGGGTAACTACAGGCCTGTTAGTTTGACCTTGTAGTATGCAAGGTGTTGGAAAAAATTTTGAAGGAGAAAGTAGTTAAGGACATTGAAGTCAGTGGTAAATGGGACAAAATACAACATGGTTTTACAAAAGGTAGATCATGCCAAACCAATCTGAGCTCCTTCTTTGAGAAAGTAACAGATTTTTTAGACAAAGGAAACGCAGTGGATCTAATTTACCTAGATTTCAGTAAGGCGTTTGATACCGTGCCACATGGGGAATTATTAGTTAAATTGGAAAAGATGGGGATCAATATGAAAATTGAAAGGTGGATAAGGAAATTGTTAACAGGGAGACTACAGCGGGTCCTACTGAAAGGTGAACTGTCAGGCTGGAGGGAGGTTACCAGTGGAGTTCCTCAGGGATCAGTTTGGGGACCAATCTTATTTAATCTTTTTATTACTGACCTCGGCACAAAAAGTGGGAGTGTGCTAATAAAGTCTGCGGATGATACAAAGCTGGGAGGTATTGCCAATTTAGAGAGAGACTGGGATATCATGCAGACAGATTTGGATGACCTTGTAAACTGGACTAATAGTAATAGGATGAAATTTAATAGCGAGAAGTGTAAGGTTATGCATTTAGGGATTAATAACAAGAATTTTAGTTATAAAATGGGGACGCATCAATTAGAAGTAACAGAGGAGGAGAAGGACCTTGGAGTATTGGTTGATCATAGGATGACTATCAGCTGCCAATGTGATATGGCCGTGAAAAAAGCTAATGCGGTCTTGGGATGCATCAGGCGAGGTATTTCCAGTAGAGATAAGGAGGTATTAGTACCATTATACAAGGCACTGGTGAGACCTCACCTGGAATCCTGTGTGCAGTTCTGGTCTCCCATGTTTAAGAAGGATGAATTCAAACTGGAACAGGTACAGAGAAGGGCTACTAGGATGATCCGAGGAATGGAAAACCTGTCTTATGAAAGCAGACTCAAGGAACTTGGCTTGTTTAGCCTAAATAAAAGAAGGTTGAGGGGAGATATGATTGCTTTCTATAAATAAATCAGAGGGATAAATACCTGAGAGGGAGAGGCATTATTTAAGCTCAGTACCAATGTGGACACAAGAACAAATGGATATAAACTGGTCATTGGGAAGTTTAGACTTGAAATTAGATGAAGGTTTCTAATCATCAAAGGAGTGAAGTTTTGGAATAGCCTTCCAAGGGAAGCAGTGGGGACAAAAGATCTATCTGGCTTTAAGATTAAACTCGATAAGTTTATGGAGGAGATAGTAAGATGGGATAACATGATTTTGGCAATTAATTGATCTTTAAATATTCATGGTAAATAGGCCCAGTGGCCTGTGATAGGATGTTAGATGGGGTGGGATCTGAGTTACTACAGAAAATTCTTTCCTGGGTATCTGGCTGGTGACTCTTGCCCATATGCTCAGGGTTTAGCTGATCGCCATATTTGGGGTTGGGAAGGAATTTTCCTCCAGGGCAGATTGGAAGAGGCCCTAGAGGTTTTTCGCCTTCCTCTGCAGTATGGGGCACGGGTCACTTGCTGGAGCATTCTCTGCTCCTTGAAGTCTTTAAACCACAATTTGAGGACTTCAATAGCTCAGACATAGGTGAGAGGTTTTTTGCTGGAGTCGGTGAGTGAGATTCTGTGGCCTGCGTTGTGCAGGAGGTCAGACTAGATGATCATAATGGTCCCTTCTGACCTTAATATCTATGAATGCAAAAAAGAAGGTGGGTGCGTTTACAGCTTTTATAGGACCAACCTCTGTTGGTGGAAGGGACAAGCTTTCAAACTTCACAAAGCTCCTCTTCAGGTCTGGGAAAGGTAACCACAGTGTCTAAGTTAAATACAAACTGGGACAGATTATTAAGCATGAGGGGTTCTCATATGCTGTGGAAAATCATTTAAAATGAGGTAGCCCATAAAGGTTTAGCAGTTAGCACACATCTAACACAGTAGGGCGTGTTACAAATTGTTGTAGTGAACCATAAAACCAGCATCTTTGTGAAGTCCATGGGTTTTAGTGTCCAGCAGAGTTACGAATTTATGTTCCCAAGCTCATCTTTTGAAGGTGGTGTGCAGATTTAATTTGAGAATGAGGACTGAGAGGTCAGACACAGAGTGATCAATTTGTGAAAAGTGTTTGCCCACAGGATGTTTAGGTCTTAAATCATTTTTCTGTATGAGTTCATTTGAGAGCATAGTGATTGTCTGGTTTCACTCACAAAGTAGTTGGGGCATCTGATGCACTGGATGAGTTATAACACGTTATGATAGGCACGTGTAGGTCCCAGGGATCTTGAAAGGTGTGTTGTGGGGGATATTGATTATCAAAGAACTAGAGACATGTCTTCAGGTTTTGCATCTGTTGCTTTGGCAATCTGGTGCTGCTTTGAGTTGGTCCTGGTCTGTGGGGCGCTTGAAGAGGAGTTTGGTGAGCGGGGTTATTTGAAGTCCAGCATTTCTGTCACTCCTACTATCAGCATATTAAGGAGTGGAGGTGAATCAGCTTATGAACCATCCTGACAAAATGGGGAAGGCTCTTTTAATTGAGGGAGCAGACATAGTGTTTTCCAATTCTTCAAAATCTTTCCCTCTGCCAAGTGGCATCACCACATTAAACTGGAGTTAAGATTGACCACACGTCTCAGTAACTTACAGGTTAAAAAAAAAAAAAGATCTGGTTGAAATTTTCTAGATTTCACACCCTCACCAAAATTTTCCATCCAAAATTCAAGTTTCAATAAAAGGGAAAAAAAACACACAAAAATTTTCAGTGAAAGTTGTCATAGATAGTTTTAGGGTGTTTTTTTTTAAATCATCTTCAGAGTTGGTCAAAAATTCTTAACAAATGAAAAAATTCCTCAAAATTCTGACTTTTTTTAAAATTAAAAAACTTGGAAAAATTTTCCATCTTTGTTACTGCTTTTTCAACCAGCTCTATTCAAAACTTAACAAGAAGGTTGTAGATATATTAAAAAAAAGACACTAGAAACCCAGGACATTCAAAGTTAAAGATAAACTGACCAGAACTTGAACCTCTGAACTTTCAGAAATACACTCTAAAGGCACACAAGTAACCTGGGCTTAATAGCAACGCTCTGACCTCTCATCCCCTAAATTAGTACTGAGGTGCACAAAAAGTCACATCTCTGGTCACTGGGGATCTGGCATGGTGCAAGAAAATGAAATGTGTATTATGGCACCTCGGCTCAAGATTAATGCAAGGTCATTGCCAGTTTGTTTGGTTACCGGTGTAGTAGATCAACAGTAAGTGCCTGGGATCAAATGTAGTATTATATCAGAGGTATGAATTGTAAGGTATTAAAACATATAAAGAAATGTAGCGCCAGCTTAACCGCAGATCCAGAGACACCAAGATGGCCCCTTCTGCCTGGTTAAAAGCATGTTACCTTTAGTACTAATCAAACAAGTACGAGCGTATGAGTTTCTGCCCGTATAAGGGAATTGCTGTAGTATGAAAGACCAAAAGAATGTGAAAAGACCATTTAAAAATATTTGTGGTGTTATTTCAATTGAAGTGTTCCCAAGAAACGTGTAAATGACTCACTTCTGAAATATAAAGTGTCAGCACCAGGCACATACTGCATAACTGCGGGTAATAGGGAAATGGCCCATTAAGCAATGAAATGTGTGTTTGGCCACTATCATGCCTGCTTTCTCTCAGGACTTATCCCACTAATTGCTTGGTAACGTACTAAAAATAGTAATATATTTTACCCCAGGCCATGAAGAATAATAAAAAAAACCCCCAACATTTCAATTTAGAATTTAAAGGACCCCTCGTTAAGAACAGCCCATAATTTTTTCTCAGCCGTGGCTGTGAATAGCGATAATGACTTTTAGACGTCTAGAAACAAGATGTACAGGCACAAATCAGGCAGTTACACATTTAAAATATTATCATTTCCACATCCAGTTATGCACCTCGGCAATAATTTGTGCCGGACCTGATTAACAGGAAAAATTCTGAATGAAAAGCTGGAGATCGGACGAAGGCAACTGTAAAAATGCAGCCCTAAAGTTTCTAATCTACCAATTTTTGGTCATCCTCCAAAGAACCATCAAAAATGAAAATGTAGGTTAGGGTTTTGAAAAGCTCTCAACATTGCCCTAATTCTAGTCCCATTAAAGTCAATGGGAGTTTAACAATTGACATAAATGGGTGCAGAATTAGGCCAACATTTTGAAAATCCTACCCATTTTATCTATCACTACCTCCAAAAAATCTACTCCTACCCACTGCCAAAAGATCCATCCTTTCCAACAACAACCACAAAGATCCCCTATAGGCATCTGCCAAGGCCCTAAGAAATGAAGTCCCTTAGTTTTATCTCTTCCCGTGTACAAGGAAAACCCACCTCGATAAAATGTTTTCTGTGTAATGTTTATGAGTCAGTACTTCCCTCCAGGCAGTATCATCTGCCTCCAAGAATCTATGGCAGAACACAAATGTATTTTTAAAACATACCTACATAATTGTGCTTTGATCCATCAACACTGACGTCAATGGGAGTTTTTGCATGGACTTCAATTCCCATGCCATTGTCCGAGAGCCTCTTCTGGTGTTTAAAATAAACACAGTAAACAGCAGTTGCACTGAACCACTAATACCAACTGATAATCACAATCATAATTCATTTCCAAATAATGACTTCATTGTATCATGACCAACAAGCACCCCCAACCCACCCTCATTCCATCCCCTTGTCTGGAAGGTTTACAGATCTGGGGCTATGGCAGAGGTGGGTAGGAATGTGTTCTAGAGTTCAGGAACCCTCATAAAGAAAGTCCTGTTGGTAGTTCTCTGTCACCTATCTCCAGCTCAGTACTTCTGCTGATCCCAGCTGTAGCTGTGCGGAGGGAGAAGGTCTCTCGGGTAACCAGGAACCAAATCACTTAGGGATTTAAAGGTCCAATCCAGCACCAGAATTCCACCCATAAGCCTGCAGTCAGACACTGTAGATTTGCAGGGCTCTCCCTGGAAAGTTCTCTTAAAAAAGGGTTTGACGAATACTGTAATGTCATACAGTAGCCTAATCTCAGGGTGACAAAGGCATGGATTAGTGCAGTAAGGGCCACATCTGAAAGAAAAGGTCACACTTGTCTTCATAGCTGGCAGTGGAAAAAATATGCTCTTCACCACAGCTGCCCCATGAACAGCTAACAGCCACCCCAGGTCTACATTTTGAACCTGATTTAAAAGTAATGGTCAACATCAACACTTTATTACATTTCGAGTGCCACGAGCCAAAATTCCAGCAAAGGCAATACTGAGTTGGTCCCTTGGAGTCATTTCCCTCAACCAGTGGATGCAAAAAACTCCATCTGGATCTGAGTGATTTTATCTGCATAGTAAACATAAATTCCTCACAGGAACCATACTATATTCCTAAGAACCATTAACATGTACATCTCTGTATGATGTCCCTGTATCCCTGATGTCCATGTTGTTTCTCTAGTTCTTTATCCACCCACCACAATCGTTTGCTTCATGTGCTAGATTTCTAATAACTGTAGCTATTTATGGCTGGATGCATATAGGCATCGTGGGTATTAAGCAAATAAAACAGAATTGCAATCATATGCACATGTGTCATCATAGAAAGTACCTGAGACCCATATCTCCAAAAATTCTCTGAAGCATAAAGGGATCCAGCTAGTTTTAAATCTGGGTTCCATGTATGTAGCCGCATGTAATGCTGTTTCTTGTACAAAAGATTTTAAGTGTCGTAAAAATTTCCCAGGCCTCCTTATCTCCTATGTTTGTCTCCTTTCCTCTAAAGTACTCCACAGTGTCTCCATGACCAATTCAGCACTCAAATATTTTCGTTCACACACCATTCTTTATAAAAGTTAGGTCATCCAGTGAAGGAACAGAAACTACACCATGTAACCTAGATGACAAATCACACAGATTAGAAGCAAAGTTCAGATATGGGCTATTCCAATGAGCATTTGCTATGAACGGCTTGTCAGAATCCAGCCCCAACTACATTTGCAAAAAACGTCTCGAACAATCACGAAGAACCAATGAATGTGTAAAAACCCAACCAGTTTTCAGAAAATTTGCTAACGCACGAAAGGCCCACATCCTACAAATGAACAGCTTGCAAAATAGTCTGACAAAGCTGTGCTTGCAGCCATCAGTGGAAGACAAATGAGATATGAGCTTTCATAGAGATAGGTCTCCCAATCAAACTTCCAGTGAGAGACTCTGGCGGGCTGCAATTCTTTCAAAAAAAAAAAAAAGAAAAAAAACATCTATGAGAATCAAATGCTGGAGAAGTAAAACAAAATAATGGAACATTCTGGAGCAACCAACAGTTGGATTGTGGGTGTTAAAAGGGAACACATTGTTCCAGAGTGGAATAAAT
This sequence comes from Lepidochelys olivacea, assembly GCF_965140295.1. Taxonomy (NCBI): domain Eukaryota; kingdom Metazoa; phylum Chordata; order Testudines; family Cheloniidae; genus Lepidochelys; species Lepidochelys olivacea. Next base: position 119,289,542 of record NC_140416.1, read on the forward strand.
TCTCAACAACTAAAACACCTGCTCCTCTGACAAGAACGAAAAATGCCAGAGAAGACAGTAAGTCCCTGATTCTGCAAATGCAAACATTTAAACTTGAGTAACTGTAGCTTGAAATCACTGGGAATGCTCACAGGTGTAAGCTACTCATGTGTTTGTGGGATCAGGGCCTATGGCAGCAAGCAAGAAGGAAAGTATCTGGAGATAATTATTCAAATAAGCCTACAGTAAAGGTTTGTGGGCCAAGCAGCACCATATGTACAGTATACTGATTTGGTAGTAAAAGGGATTACACAAGTGGTCATGTCTATTTTGTATATTATTCAGATACAACAGATGGGAAATTGGCATGCCATGCAACATACAAGATTCAATAGTCACCCAAGTGGGCTGGTAAATTACCATAAACCATTTATGAATATCCCTCAACCATGAAGCTTAATAATAAATAAAATTAAAAAGGGGAACTCTCAGCCCAAATCTATCAAATGCCTGGTATGGAGAGATGCTTTGAAATTAAGAGCCTGAGTCTGCTCTCCTAACTCAGATCTTGCTCCGTGAATGTTCCTTCTGAAATCAACAAGACTATTCAGAAAGGCCTCAGATTCTGGTGCTATCTACAGGGCCTCAGAATCTGGTGCTAGGAAACAGAGGTATTAAAAATTGGCAGGGTTAATGCAAATTGGGAAGCTTTAAAATAAATGAGTCCAAGGAAATTTTTGATTTTTAAAATTTATTTTCATTGATTATAATGTGTAATGCCTGAAAAACAGCAGAATTCGGAGTTCTCAATTCACTCACATCAGTAAGAGAGAAGGGATAAATTAGTCATGCTAGAAGAAAAACAACACATGATGATTGATATCATGACTGTAGTTTCTATGCAAAGCATTTCACTGAAACAACCAGTATTCCTCCCTGCTAAAAGAGCTAATAAAATATATTTTGAAAACAAATTCTAACAGTCCCTAATGGATCTATGGTGCTATCTTACCCTCAGCCTTCTTTACAAGCAGAGTGCCTATTCTGTATTGGATATTAGTTGAATAATGAGAGACACCTAGGTGCCATGCTGTCGGACACATTCTAAAGTGACAGCCAGATTAGAAATGGATCGCCAGCTCTCAGTGAATTAACAGGCTTGGTGTTTAACTCTTTGGATTCCTCAGGATTGTACAATATCATTGGGTCACTGGAGCCCTGGTCCTTTCCAGTTTTGCAAAATGCCCCTTGCAGAAAGGGATAAGCCACGTAACGGATATATTTGGCTTGTAGAGGTTACAGATCTTTGATACCCTCCCCAAAGATGGCCAATAGGGGCTCTTTATGAATTTGGCAATCCAGCTGAAATAAGATATGCTATAAGTAACTCAGAATGTTAGACCCAAAATTATTTCTGACTGGACAAAGCCCCCTCAAGCCACCAATGGCTTCTTCACTGGTGATAACACAGTGAATCTAATCTAAGGTTCATTCTAATCACTTGAATGGTGCAAAATAAAACAGTTGATGCTCCATTATAAATTAGTTTATTATTAGTTGTATTACTATTGCACCTAGGGGTCTGAGCCAGAGACCAGGACCCCATTGTGCTGCGCTCTGTACTAACACAGAACAAAATGATGGTCCCTGCCCCAAGGGGCTTACAATCTAAATATAAGACAAGAGACAACAGGTGGATACAGACAGATGGGGGCATACAAGGAAATAATGAGACATGATCATGCTAGATAGTGGTCTCTGCACACCAGCAGCCTAACTGTTGTCAGGTTTTGAGGAGGGATTTGAAGGCGGATAATGAGTTAGTTTTGCAGATATTTATGGGGAGAGCTTCCCAAATCCGTGGGGCAACAGGGGAGAACGCACAAAAGTGTTTGTTTGAAAATTTAACAGGTGGGCAGTGGGCTGAACAGACATGAGCATCAACAGCCTGATAGTAAATGAGACATGATAGGTAGGGTGGAGACTGACTTCAAAGGGCCTTGAAAGCATATAGAAGCAGCTTACGTTTGATGTGCTAGAGAAGGGGAAGCCAGTGGGTGGGTGCAAAGAGAGGGGTGATTTGATCAAAGGGATGGGCTAAGAAAACGAGCTTTGCAGCAGCATTCTGCCTGGATTTGAGCAGGGCGAGACTGCATTTGTCAAGACCAGAGAAAAGAATGTGGCAGGAATCAAGACATGAGATGACGAGAGCCTGGACGGGAGCTCTAGCTGGGTAGGAAAGGCTGTATCTTAGAATGTTCTGCAGAAAGAAGCAGCAAGATTTAGGCCTAGTCTGGAGATGAGGAACTAGAGAGAGGTCTGAGTGGAAGATGACTCCCAGGTTATGGACCTGAGTGATTGGCAGGATGGCGGTGTTGTTCACAGTGATCAAGAAAGGAAGTTGTGTCGAGTGCTTTGTGTGTGTGTGTGTGTGGGAGGGGGGGGGGGGTTAAGAGCTCTGTTTTAGCCATGTTTACCTTGAGCTGGGGGATAAACTTCCACATCCTGTACACAAGCTCAATGTGACAAACAAGGCAGTGAGTCCAAGCAGGGGCCCTGTTCTGCAATAAGTACAACAACCTCTACATCCAATGTTCAATTTCTACAAAGAAATCCCCACACAAGTCAGAAATCTGTTGCAGACTGCTACAGATTGGATTATTAGCACAGTCAGCAGAATTCCAAGGCAACAGAAACATCCACAAGTCCAAATCCAAACAACAGGGTTTGGTTCTCACTGGAGAGCCCCTTTGCTTTGACCTGATGTTGACAAGGAGTTTCCAGTGACTGACCAGAAGCATAATCTTTCAAAGGGGAGACACAAGAGGAGAGGGAGGCTTTGTGGGCTATAATGACTTTTCCCCAGGAATTAGACTGATTCATAACAAAGGTCATAAAAGGAATAAGAGGTTCTATAAATACAATAGGAGCAAGAGAAAGATGGAGGAAAATATAGGTCCATTACTTAGCAGGGAACAGAGCTAATAACTGACGACATCAGGAAAGCTCAGGTGTTTAATGTCTGTTTTGCTTCAATCTTGGTGACCACATACTCAACACAATTAATATTAACAACAAGGTGGAAGAAACACAAGCAAAAATAGGGAAAGAACAGGTTAAAGACTGCATTCTCAGAACCATTAGCAATTATCTTCAAGAACTCTTGGAGGATGGATGAGGACCTAGAGGACTGAAGAAGGGAAAACATAATACCTATTTTTAAAAAGGGAAACAAAGTGGACCCAGGGAATTATAGACCAGTCAGCCTAATTTCAATATCTGGAAAGATACTGGAACGAATTATTAAACTATCAATTTGTAAGCACCTAGAGAATAATAGGGTAATAAGTAATAGCCATCATGTATTTGTCAAGAATAAATCAAGCCACATTAACCTAATTTCCTTCTCTGACAGGTTTACTGACCCAGTGGATGGGGGAGGCAGTAGACATGATATCTCTTAATTTAAGTATGGTTTTTGACACAGTCCCATGTGACGTTCTCATAGACAAACTATGGAACTGTGGTCGAGATGAAATTACCATAAGGTGGGTGCACAATTGGTTGAAAGGCTGTACTCAAAGAATAGTTATCAATGGTTCGCTGACAAACTGGGAGGGTGTATCTAGCGGGGTTCCACAGGATTCAGTCCTATGTCCAATGCTATTCAAAATGACCTTGACAAATTGGAGAATTGGTTTGAAATCAATAAGATGAAATTCAAGACAGACAAGTGCAAAGTACTACACTTAGGAAGAAAAGATCAAATGCACAGCTACAAAATGGGGACTATCAGACTAGGTGGTCGTACTGCTGAAAAGGCTCTTGGGGTTACGGAGCATCATAAAGTGAGTATGAGACAACAATGTGATGCAGTTATGAAAAAGGCTAATATCATTCTGGGGTGTAGTAACAGGAGTGTCATACGAAAGACATGGGATGTACTTGTCCCACTCTATTCAGCACTGGTCAGGCCACAGCTGGAGGACTGTGTCCAAGTCTGGGTGCCATGCTTTAGGAAAGATGGGGACAAATTAGAGACAGTCCAGAGGAGAGCTACAAAAAGGATAAAAAGTTTAGAAAATCTGACCTATGAAGACAGGTTTAAAAACCTGGGCATGTTTAGTCTTGAAAAAAGAACATTGAGGTGGCACCTGATAGTCTGCAAATACATTAAGGACTGTTATAAAGAGGATGGTGATCGATTGTTCTTCATGCCCACTGAAGGTAGGACAAGAAGTGATCAGCTTAATTTGCATCAAAGGAGACTTAGGTTAGATGTTAGAAAAAAGTTTCTAACTATCATGGTAGTTAAGGTCTGGAATAGGCTTCCAAGGGAGTGGAGGAGAATCTCCGTCACTGGAGGTTTTTAAAAACAAGTTAGACAAACAGTTGTCAGGGATGGTCTAGGTTTACTTGGTACTGCCTCAGTGCAGGGGACTGGATTAGATGACCTCTTGAGGCTCCTTCCAGCCCCACATTTCTATAATTCTACAGACTGAAGTAAATCTGTTTCTCACAATTAGGGCTAAGGAGGATATATGATTTCTGTCCCAGATGTACATACTGGTCCATATTCCATATTGAGAGCACAGAGCGGATCAGGGGAAGCCTTTGTGTCTAAAGGGACCAAGCCCTTACAGGAACAAATCACATTGTGCAAAGTTCTAAGAGATGTTGCACAGAGGTCTCTCTATTTGAAATAACATTGAACTTCTAGTCGGATCTGCCCAAAGTTTAAAGGATTTTAGCTGGGCAGCTGAATTGAAAAGTGAAAATTAGGCGGGATTGAACCTTCCCTTCTGTTTTTCAGATGTCTGCTAGATTCTTCTGTCTAGACTGGGTTACTTTAGGCTCCTAATAAACATAGCTAATAAGCTGTTAAGAGTATTGAAGGTAAGTTTCCCACCATAGCACCATCTGGAGCAGATCTAGCATTTGTATAAGCATGTTCATCATGACCACGAGTAGCAAGTCTATCCATTTAAAGAGTGGAGGAGAATGGACAGAACTACCAATTGTGTAGATTTGGGCAACAATGGGACTTGTGATACAGAAGCAACCCCCAACTGAGGAAATTTTAGCCGTGGAAAAAATATTGGAAGTAAAAAAAATAAAACAAAATATTTCATTCTGTTCTTCCCAAAGCCATCAGGTCCCAGAGTCTTACCCTCTGTAAAGCACCCCTAATCCTTAATCCCCCCTCCGCTTAGGAGCGAAGCTGATCAGCATTGATACCAAACACTACACATTCATCCATTTCTTCTACATTGATCCATTTTTATTCTAGCCCTCCTTATCACACCTGAAACATCATCTGGCATGGAGAACATCCTAAAGCAATTGTTACTCATAAAACCTAAAGTGACAAAAAGAGGAAGGATGATCTTGTGCTTAAAGCACTGGGCTGGGACTCAGGAGATATGGGCTCAGTTTCTGTCTCTACCTGAGACTCCCTGTGTTACCTTGGGCAGCCACTTAATGTTTCTGTGCCTCATTTCCCCATATGTAATATAGGGAAGATAATACTCCTTCCTGCCATCCGTTGTCTGCCTTGTCTATTTAGTTTGATAGCTACTGTAATACAAATCATAAGGGATAAGAATAGCAAAAGCAACACTTTTTTATTGTTGGTGAAAAGGGTGAGCAAGTTTCCAGGTGTTATTTAGTCTACACAACAAAGAGGGTGAAAGATCTCAGTCTCTAAAGAAGAACTTCACTGGAACTGGTGAGAGCTTGAGGCCGCAGCTTTTTACCCTCCTAGATCGTATGGTCTCCTGAGTGAGATGTAATATTTTACAATGATATCCCAAAGAAGTGTGAGCAAGCAACAATGTCTACAACTCTGAATAAAGCTGAAGGACGCGTTGGAAAAAACTTAAGACGGGTGCTTGTAATTTAGGCCAAGATTTTCAGAAATAAGTGCTCAGAGTTAGGCTCTTGTATCCAAAGGCACCTAAATAAATGCCCTCATTTTAAAAATTCCTGGGCACCCAGCAGCTTTCAGAGACTTTCTAGGCACCTTCGAAAATAAGGCCACCTATTTAAGCACCTGGATATGCATTTAGAAACCTAGCGACATGCACCCATATTTAAAAAGATATTGGTCCTGATATTGTTTCCCAATTGTTTGTGCATAGCTTCATTATGTATTTAAACTGACACTGCGATTGGAAACAGATTCCCCTCTAAAAGTATGCTGTGAATCATACATTATTTGGGTAGCCCATTAAACACCATAAACCTCTCTAGGAGACAGTCTGGCCATGTTTCCAATGCCAAGCTTTAGGGTATTATGGGCCAGGCACTGGACTGGTAGCCAGGAGACCTGGGGTCTATTCCCAGTTCGACCACTGATCTGTTGTATGATCTTGTGGAAGTCTCTGCCTCGCTGGTTCCCCTCCCGTGTTTTGTTGGTCCTGTCTATTTAGGCTGTAAGCTCTTCGGGCCAGGGGCTTGCTCTTATGATGTGTTTGTACAGCACCTAACACTATGGGCCCCCGATTTCGGTTCGAACATTAAGTCGCTACTGCAATACAAATAATAAACAATAATAGCATTATAATAGCTCATTATGAATATCTGTGATAACTCCCTCACCTGTGGAGGGCCTAAGGAATCCGGCCCAAAGTTGAATGCACACTTACACTTTTAAATAAATGATCACGTTCCCAGACTTATCACAAAATAATACATGATGGTAATTCAAAGCCTTTCGTGGGCACTCCAAGTGCTTTACAGACATATAGGAAGCCGCACAACACTCTAGGAATGCCAAGACCTGGAAGAGAAATCAGGATTCCTGTCTCCCAAACTCTGCTTTAGCCACTAGATCACACCGCACAACTCCTAGTTGTGTTTTTATTCTTCTCAGACTTTGTACTCTCCCTTCCAATGTACGTACTCTTTGTCCCTCGCCTAGCATTGAATGCCTGTCAGTGCCAAGATTTTCAAAAAGGGGAGCCTAACATTAACCTCCTAAATCCACATTCAGGCACCTGGGTGACCTGATAGCCAAGAACCCTGAGCACCCAATAACAACCATTCACCTCAGACAGCCCAAGATGGCGACCTGGATGAATCCCCTAGGATGTCACTTTATACAAGCTTACTCAACCTTAAGACCACGGACTCAGACGTTTTTAATGAAGAAGTGATGGGGATGTCTCCTTATTTTCCATCTCAGATATGGTGGTTGGACCTGGTTACACTGCTGTCGGTCCACTGACTCCTGCTTTACACCACTCTCAATGAGATCAGAAACCAGGCCGTTTATCTTTTGCAAGGGATAATCCTTCAAACCATTTAGTGTCTTCCCAAACCCAGCCCCCTGCTACTGGCTTCACCACTTATATTCTGCTGTGTTTCTGTGTGAATAACCATGGCCACAGCGGGCCCAGATCAGCTGACTCAGAGTCACAGGGCTTGGTCTGTGGGGCTATAAAATTGCAGTGTAGATCAGTGGTTGTCAACCTATTTACCATTGTGGGTCGCATCCAATGCTACTTGTATGGCCCTGAGGATGTCACAGGGGCTGCAGCTGTGTGCTGATTGGACCGCAAGTGGCCCGCAGGCCTCAGGTTGGGAACCACTGATGTAGATTTTCAGGCTTGGGCTGGTGCCCGGGGTCTGGGACCCTGCAAGGGTGGAAGGTCTGAGAGCCCAGGCTGCAGCCTGAGTCCAAAGGTCTAAACTGCAGTTTTTAGCCCCAAGCCTGACCCAGGCTTTGAGACTCTGGGCCGCAGGGTTTTTTATTGCAGCATAAATGAACCCTTCGGTTAGGATTTACCAAGGAGCCGAAGGAAAGTTCGGTGCTCAGTTCAATGAGAGTTGGACATGGGCCTTCCTTAGGATCCTGCAAAAACACAATCCTTAACCTTCAGTATCTAGTTTCTATGGCAAAGTCTAACACATCTGACTAATAGTTTAAACATACAGGCTCCTCTTAAAGAAATCCCTATGACACAGAAATTTGCTTTATCCTTGACATATGAGCCATCGCTTTTGCAGGTGAGTAGGTTTTTGTACCCCCAAGGAACCAGAGCACTAAAGCATCATTACCATAATTGAGAAATACAGGGTGATTCAGAAGGAAAAAAAAAAGCTGACTGCAACATAATTGGTCACTGCTATGAATCTTTACTCAGGGGACAGATAGCACGACCAGAGGTAATAGCTTACACACGTATTCTTGAGCTGTGCAATAGATGGAAAAGTGTCCCAGATGGATTGGGCAGGGGCTTAGTTCCGGGATTATGATGAGACAGTGGGTAATTATTGAGTGGCATTGCCTCAGCACTGATTAGTATCTGCAAGCTTGTTCCTTTCCTTCAGAGGAAAGCATTGATAAAGATAAACCATGCTGCTCTATGTCCTTCATGTAGCACAAAACAACACATTTCAATCTAACAGGATCAGGTCTCCTCTTTGATCACAATCTGTTACCTAGATGTCTTTGCAAATTAATCACCCTGCTTGTTTAGCTCCAGTCAGTTTGTACTGCTAAATTAATAAATGTACTAGGAGCAACAGAATACATAATTACATTCTACAGTTTAATCTCTGCATAATAATTTTGACCTTAGTCTGGGGCCTCAGTTGTAGCCAGGAGCATGCAGAAGGGACACGGACCTTCCAATGCAGCTTATGCTAACAATCTACCTTAAATGATTACTTATACTCACTGTAATCAGGGACTACTAAAAATCAGAGAAAGCAAAATATATAATTAAAAATTCCCAAAAGTATAGCCAACACTTCTGGCTCTATCGAAGTGGAAGTGATAAAGCAGCATGGGCATGTGTCTACCTCCCCCCAGAACTGTTGGCACCTTGGTTCAGCTGAATTCCCCCCTAAATAAAACTTGCTTTGCATTTCCAACAGTAGTATGAAATAGAACCCCAAACGGCTTGCATTCGGTTTAAAGGGGACACCAGAAAATTAAAAAGCAGCTCTACCCAGATCTCTCACCATTGACCCTCCAAGCTGGAGAGAGAGACACAGATCTTGTTGTGCCACAGATGCAAACGCAAACCACGTCCAATGCAACAACACTAAATTAGTCCAGCTCTTTGAAGCGGAAACATTTGTGTGTATAGGAGACATTTCCCAACTTATACTAAATACATATTCAAATCCAACACCTTGCTTGCAATACTCCAAATAAAACGGACCAAAGGTCAGGTGCTTTACCTCTGTTGAGGCTTAATGTCTTATCTAAGGAAATTACCAAGGGCTTTGATTTATGTACCTACAGTTCTCAATCAACTGTATATTACAAAAAAAAATTACTTCCACTATTGGGGTGGCTGGAAGAAGGATATAGGCATTACATTCACTATTCACAAACAATGGCCTAGAGATTACTTAACATGCATTCCCTCTCTGACTCTAAAAGAAACATAGGGCAGAATCCTCTCTATCATGTGCATTTCTCCTTCCCATCACCTTCACCCCCAGCTCCCTGTGTTGAAAGGGTTGTGGCCACCCTGGTTTATAGTCATATATATGTGGTGATGATGCCATCCTGTACAGGCATTTTGGGCGCAGACCCCGACATTTATACACATACACCGCCATTCAGCTACCTCTGCACACAAGTTCTTTCTATTTGGGGTACTGTTCTTTGTCTTCCAGCTTCCCTCTGATCAGCGCAGTGTGCTTTGGGGCTACTTACTGATGGCAGCTAAAAAGAACACGAGAGTACAAAAAGGATGATCTTTTGGATAATTCACTTCATAGAATATCAGGGTTGGAAGGGAACTCAGGAGGTCATCTAGTCCAACCCCCTGCTCAAAGCAGGACCAATCCCCAATTAAATCATCCCAGACAGGGCTTTGTCAAGCCTGACCTTAAAAACTTCTAAGGAAGGAGATTCCACCACCTCCCTAGGTAACGCATTCCAGTGCTTCACCACCCGCCTAGTGAAAAAGTTTTTCCTAATATCTAACCTAAACCTCCCCCACTGCAACTTGAGACCATTCCTCCTTGTTCTGTCATCTGCTACCACTGAGAACAGTCTAGAGCCATCCTCTTTGGAACCCCCTTTCAGGTAGTTGAAAGCAGCTATCAAATCCCCCCTCGTTCTTCTCTTCTGCAGACTAAACAATCCCAGTTCCCTCAGCCTCTCCTCAGAAGTCATCTGTTCCAGTCCCCTAATCATTTTTATTGCCCTCCACTGGACACTTTCCAATTTTTTTCACATCCTTCTTGTAGTGTGGGGCCCAAAACTGGACACAGGACTCCAGATGAGGCCTCACCAATGTCGAATAGAGGGGAACGATCATGTCCCTCGACTTGCTGGCAATGCCCCTACTTATATAGCCCAAAATGTTGTTAGCCTTCTTGGCAACAATGGCACACTGTTGACTCATATCCAGATTCTCGTCCACTCTAACCCCAGGTCCTTTTCTGCAGACCTGCTGCCTAGTCATTCAGTCCCTAGTCTGTAGCGGTGCATGGGATTCTTCTGTCCTAAGTGCAGGACTGTGCACTTGTCCCTGTTGAACCTCATCAGATTTCTTTTGGCCCAATCCTCTAATTTGTCTAGGGCCCTCTGTATGCTATCCCTACCCTCCAGCGTATCTACCACTCCTCCCAGTTTAGTGTCATCTGCAAACTTGCTGAGGGTGCAATCCACGTCATCCTCCAGATCATTAATGAAGATATTGAACAAAACCAGCCCCAGGACCGACCCTTGGGGCACTCCACTTGATACCGGCTGCCAACTAGACATGGAGCCATTGATCACTACCCATTGAGCCCAACAATCTAGCCAGCTTTCTATCCACCTTATAGTCCATTCATCCAGCCCACACTTCTTTAACTTGCTGGCAAGAATACTGTGGGAGACCATATCAAAAACTTTGCTAAAGTCAAGGAATAACACGTCCTCTGCTTTCCCCTCATCCACAGGGCCAGTTATCTCGTCATAGAAGGCAATTAGATTAGTCAGGCATGACTTGCCCTTGGTGAATCCATGCTCATTCAGTAAGGGGCCTACACTTTCCTTGACTTTCTTCTTGTTGCTAACATACCTGAAGAAACCCTTCTTGTTACTCTTAACATCTCTTGCTAGCTGCAGCTCCAGGTGTGATTTGGCCTTCCTGATTTCACTCCCGCATGTCCGAGCAATATTTTTATACTCTTCCCTGGTCATTTGTCCAATCTTCCACTTCTTGTGAGCTTCTTTTTTTGTGTTTAAGATCAGGAAGGATTTCACTGTTAAGCCAAGCTGGTCGCCTGCCATATTTACTATTCTTTCTACACATCGGGATGGTTTGTCCCTGTAACCTCAACAAGGATTCTTTAAAATACAGGCAGCTCTCCTGGACTCCTTTCCCCCTCATGTTATTCTTCCAGGGGATCCTGCCCATCAGTTCCCTGAGGTTGTCAAAGTCTGCTTTTCTGAAGTCCAGGGTCCGTATTCTGCTGCTCTCCTTTCTTCCTTGTGTCAGTATCCTGAACTCGACCATCTCATGGGCACTGCCTCCCTGGTTCTCATCTACTTTTGCTTCCCCTACCAATTCTTCTCAGTTTGTGAGCAGAAGGTCAAGAAGAGCTCTGTCCCTAGTTGGTTCCTCCAGCACTTGCACCAGGAAATTGTCCCTACACTTTCCAAAAACTTCTTGGATTGTCTGTGCACTGCTGTATTGCTCTCCCAGCAGATATCAGGGTGATTGAAGTCTCCCATGAGAACCAGGGCCTGTGATCTAGTAACTTCCGCTAGTTGCCAGAAGAAAGCCTCGTCCACCTTGCCTCAGGTTAATTCACTTGCCTCAATAGATCTGGGCTCAAATCCCAGCTCCGCCACACAGTCCCTGTGCGACCTCAGGCACATTATTTAATATCGCAACACCACTGTTCTCTGTCTGTCACATGGGGATAACGAAGCTTCCTTTACCCCAGCCTTTGTCTGTTTAAGTTGTAAGCTGTTCAGGACATGGACAGTGTCTTTGACTATGTTTGTACAGTGCCAAGCACAATGAGGCCCTGATCTCAGCGGGGCCCTCTGTGTGCTACTGCAATGGAAATAAATAATAAATAATAATAATAAGTAATTGGAAGTTTATCCTATTCCCTTCACAGCTGCCTAGAGAGATCCATTATTATGACCATCCTTTCTCATCTCTCCACTTGCTTTTCAAAGGTTTCTTAGCTACACGATCCTATCAGATCCAGACAATAGGGGTGGTTTATTGGTGGAATCAGGTCTGGTTTTGCAGTATTGGTTTTTCATTTCTAGCACTTGACTGGAGTACACAAGGTAATCATCCAGAAGATTAACGTTGTGCTAACACTAGAACATAATTCCTGGCAATGGATAAAGTTTAAGGCCAGATCTTCTGTCCCCTGGTTGGCTGCTTTTGCACTTGGCTACCTCAAGTGGGCGGCTGGGGATTGGAAAGGCAAAGAAGAATCCCTGGTTGACATGGAGTCAACGTAGCGCACTCTTTGCCACCTGCTTCTGGCTTCCCCAAGGCAGTGGGGATTTCCAGGTAGGCTGGGGATGTGGTCAGAGACATGAGGGGGCATGGCCAGAGTATTACTGGACCTTGGTGATTCCAGGCCAGTGGAGTTCAAGGGCTCGTGTGTAAGTGCCCTGAGACCTTCAGACGTGAAACACCAACTTTCTATCCTCCAGCCATATTGCTGATGATGAGACCAATGGGAGGACTTGAACTGGAGCCCTCTACATATAAAAAGATGAAAAACGAGAGCTTTGTTAACCTGGATCCATTTGTAAATAAACTGAAGGGCATTTTTTTTCTTTCAAAAATTAAAGATATTTTTAAAAACTTCATGAAAACTTTTCTACAAATGACTGTGTGACAGAATGCACCCAGAATCTGGGAATGGTCAATAGCGGATGGATCACTTGATGATTAGCTGTTCTGTTCATTCCCTCTGGAGCACTTGGCATTAGCCACTGTCAGAAGACAGGATACTGGTCTAGATGGACCTTTGGTCTGACCCAGTATGGCCATTCTTGTGTTCTTATGTCATACCTTATGCCCTATTAATAGTCTTTGTAGAAAATATGCCTTTTGTGTATCCTCAGAAAACTAATAACTTGCTGGTCACTAGTATCATAGTGAAATTTATGTAACAACATTGAGTGTGAAGTTAGGAAATCCCCCCTGCATGATGTTAAGGGCACATGTTCAAACTCACATGGCCCGAGTCAGGTAGAACTGATCAAGCAAGCTTGATTTAAACAAAGATGTGTGTTTACTTCAAATTCCATATAAGCTGTAAACAGTGTCCTCAGAGAGTGAAGAAAGAAGACAAAGAAAATCTGCGTTTCAGCATACACAGGTAAAAAGATACAGCATAACACCCCTTGCCCACCAGACTCCATGTCTCCTTTCTTTCAGCAGGAAAGAACTATATCTAAGGAAAATGCATTTCAAAGGGAGATTGAACTATAAAAATGAGGGGCAAAAACACCCCAGGTTCCCTCTCCCTATCCAACTCTCTTGAACCTAAGAAGCCAAAAGAATCCAGCTATTTGACTTTGGGAGGGATCCTGACCTGAGTTCAGTAATGCTGTTGGAAGCATGTAAGAATTTTACCTTGAACCAAGCCTCATTTGTAAAGTTTTAGTTCAAGGAAGTGTTTTATCTTTATTTTTCTTGTAACCATTTCTGACTTTAATTGCCTTCATCAAGTGTTGTGAACTGTGTGGATAACTCCATTTAAGGTGGCAAGTTGTTGTCTATTTTTTCCCTTACAGGGACAATGGATCTAAAATATCTCAACTGTCCAGGAGAGCGATGGACAGAGAAGGACACACATTTTGAGGGCAAAAAATTTAGGACTGGGATTGTGTTGGGGTCACCTGCAAATAGTAACCAAGGCTGGTGGGAGTCAGCGTGTGGCTGGTGTGTTGCCGACAGGCTGCTGGGGTCAGAGTTGCGGCTGTACACAGACACTCAGGGTGTGACCTGCATGCTGTTTGACTATCTGTGAGAAGCCCAGGTTGGTACCTACAGCAGCAAAGCATTGTGAGGCACCCCAAGTTGCAGTTCAAGTGGTGACACTGCCCCTTACTGGTCTGGATTGCACCCCACAATGTCATATCATATAAAACTGTTTTTGTTGTTATTTTAATCAGCTATTGGCTTTTAATTGTATGCCTGTATAAGAGTATCAGAAATTTAATACAATAGCTGATGTTATATAATGAGCCATACGTAAAATTCCTACTTCTTCTAGGAAAGTTTTACCAAAATCGTGGTTCATACCAATTTGTGTTTGGAATTCCATAAAGAAGTGGTTGGAAAGTTTCTAACTCCTCCATAAGACCATAAATGAATGAAGGAATACAAGGAACAAGGAATACCCAAGGAACTCAAAATAATTTGACACTTGTGGTTAAGCACAAGGAGTGAGAAATATGGCAGAAGTTCCCAAAGGAAAACAAATGACTTTGTGCACTCCTTTTAGATGTGCAGGTTCAATTCTTTCTGATCTGACATTGGTGAAAGACCTATATGAGATCAGAACCAAAAACAATGGGCAAAATCCATTTTCACTTACATTATTTACAGTGCAAAGTCTTTTAATATCAACCTCTCCATGATGTTCCAGTACCCACCAAGGATCAGCTGGGGCACTCGCTGAAGCAAATGTGAGTGGAGGAACTGGGGGATTTTCTGAGACACATGGAGGGTCCTGGAAAAAGGTTCTACGTCTTGCCCCAGGCCCACTCCAGTCTCTAAAGGGAAACACAAGAGATATATCAGAATACATACCTGGCCCACGGTGGGCCTGATGTGTGTGTGTGTGTGGGTGGGGGGGTTCACACAACTACTGATTCTTAACTATGGTATCTGCAGTCATGAAGGACTTGGTCTCTACCCATCGCAATACATGCATGGCTTCTCATTCAGGAGAAACTACTAGCTGCAGGCAATGCAACAAATCAAAATCATGACCAGCTACAAACAGGCTTACAACACATGATATATTCCAGGGAGATGTGCCAGGCATTGCGGGTCAGGTGGAGCAACCCCTAGGCCCTGCAACACTTGCATGGAGCTTTCTGCGTGGCCACAGGGCACTGCACGTGTCCAGAACAGGATCACTAGTGTGGATGCAGTACATCAGCGCCGGCTGCATTGTTGCAATTCACTAGTGCAGCCTCGTTCTGAGGCACAAGACACTGATCAAAGGTCCAATCCTTTTCTGATTGCAGCCATTGGCAAACTACCCTTGGACTTCAGAGGTGCAGCATTAGGTCTCAGAGGTGTCAATACTGGCAACTTCTGTCCTTTAATTGTAAATTTAGAAGCCTTGCTGAGTACGTTTATGGGAGCTTTATCAATTCATTTCCCTTAACTGTTGCCATGAGAGTTTTTAGAAAAAGCGATTGATAGTAAATACTTTGTCCACCCCCAATTTCACTTTTAAAATCACTTTTAGCATACATAACCAAACATAAGGACAGCACCAAAACTAATTGTTTTAATACAAAAAGAAAAGGAGTACTTGTGGCACCTTAGAGACTAAAAAAATTATTTGAGCATAAGCTTTCATAGCTGTAGCTCACAAAAGCTTATGCTCAAATAAATTTTTTAGTCTCTAAGGTGCCACAAGTCCTCCTTTTCTTTTTGCAAATACAGACTAACACGGCTGCTACTCTGAAACCTGTTTTAATACAGAATCTCATTCACACTAAATGCCCTTTACCCTGTTCCGGACACTCCAGCTGCCCTTGCTATTTGGGAGCATTTCAGGTTAGCGCTGTTACTTTCAACAGTCCCTCCTGTAAGCTGGAATCACATGTCCCACAAGCCACCCTGTCTTGAAGTCATGATTCTTTTTTGCCTCCAAAGCTACATAAGGATGCCAGAGTTTTCAGCTCTGTAATGTAAGTAGCTATTCTCTGTTCTGTTTCTTGCTTTCTGGTAAAAATTTCTCTCTCCAGTCTCATTCTGACTGGGGCCACAGTACTCAAACAACTGGAACAACTGGTCCAGTTTTTTGGGCATTATTCCTGGCAACAGTGTATCATGTTCTTTTTCCCAAACAAGTTAGTAAAATTGCTTAACCTTCATTTTCTTATCTCTCCCCATGGCCAGCTCTGTATACAGAATCAATTCTTGCTTCCACACTTGTGGAAGGTTTTTGTCTGGAAATCCACTTTCCCCCGTGGTCTGAGTCCCTTCGTTTTGGCTGTTGGCTCTGTTTCTGGGATTTGGCTTTGTTTGCCTGTTAATCATAACCCCTTCCTGGCTGTGGGGCTCACTAGATAACTATTGCCACATTTCAGATGCTGCATACTGGGTAATCATGAGAGGACTCCATGCTTGTCAAACTAAACTGGCTGTTATTAAGAGAACTATTTACAGAAGGGCTGCAACAGCAGCTGGCATTCCAGCCATGTGCACACAGACTGACCTACTGGTACCCCCCTCTAAGCTCTTCCCTCCTGCAGCCTGTGCTCTTCCCTCCACATTCTGTGCCAGGTTGCTACACCGGGAATGTAATGGGACCTTAAAATAGACATAAATTACATTTACACTCATTTTAAGGTCGCTTTGCACTTCAAGAGAAGCATAAAGCAGCCTTAGTGTAAATAAGAGTCAGCTCCTTTGTCAATTACTCAAGATCAAATATCTACATAACACAGACTTACTCATGCATCTTTCTTGCTCCTTATAAGCAATGCAAACTATCTTGCTTTTTGCCACCAGGGTATCCTCACTGTGGACATACTACATTCATTATATTTTTTAAAACAAAATGTACACTCCAGTCCATCTGTATCCATCAGTTGTCTCTTGTCTTATACTTAGATTGTAAGCCCTTTGGGGTCAGGGCGATCTTATTTCTATGTTTGTACAGCACCTACCACAAGTAGTCCTAGGCCACAACCAGGGCTCCTAAGCACTTCAGTAATAGAATCAATCATAATAATTGTAGTTGAGTAATCTACTATACCTTCTTTTAAACCTCAGTCAAAGTTGATAGTAAATAGTCATTTTCAAAAGATGTTAGATCAAATTGTAGAGATACGTAATCAATTTTATTATTTTCAATGGAGTCATGAGAGACTATCAATTACTTCTTGACACATTTATGACAGAATGAAAAAAGAAGAAACCCAGCACCACAGTATTAGGAAATAAACAGAATCATCTTGAAGAACAAGGAGCTGGGTGACTTTTTTACATTGGATTTACAATGCGTGCAATCAATCCTGTCACCGTTTACATCAATTATAAACATAAAGATGAACTGGAATATGAAAATCTCCAGAGGCCAGATGTATTAAAAATATGCACTCTTAATACAGAATTGTCATGCACTGTTCTTTAAAAAATAAACTCAAACACCTGTGCATAATGTTGGAGCAGATAAGCATTTACAGTTAGGTTGTTGATCCAAAGAGCGTAATTAAAGAAGGTGAGGTCTAAACTTGTCAAAGTCATTTTGCCCTACTTTCCTATTTATAGGTTTCAAAATGGAAAAAAGCCTTCAAAAGGATTTGCATCATAGCTTCCCTCTGCAAAATCCTTCTGCAGAGAGATTTGAGAATTAGCTGCTGTGCCTGCAAGTATATTAAAATCCTTGACAGCCATCCACTTGGGGAATCCCTGGGAAAAAAACCAACACCTCACTTTGCTTCAAAAGGTTCATGGTATCACTTTAAAGCAGAGACTAAATCATCATTCTTCATAATTGTTCATATTTTGCCAGTCTGTGGGCTTCTTCAGTGGAAGAAATACGTGGCTTGGCTTATGGTGCAGCATGCTACTACAGGGCATGATTGCCTCTAGCCCTGTGCCCCTCCACAGGACAGCAAGCAAGCAAGCCCCTTAGTCCTCCATGGATGGTACCTGTATCATAGATCGCAGTATGGGGTGGGGAGAGAGTAGCTTCTGTTGAGGCTACTCCCCCCCAGTGGAATGCAGGTGGGCAGGGAATGGGTGGAGGCTTTGACTCCTCCCACCAACACACAGACTCCATCAGAGCCGAGCGGGCGCAGATGGAGAAGTTATTTGCTACCAGTATAGACTAGAACAGGTTGAAGTTTTTTCACTGAAACACTGTTTCCATGATCCCTCTTTTTCAACCAAGATGAAATCTTCCACAGAAAGTCTGGTTTGGTCAATTGGCTGGTTTGAAAAAGAGAAAAAGAAATCATAATTAAAAAAAATAGTCAGGGTTTATTTTGTTTTTCAGTTAAAAAAATCAGTTTCTGAAAATTAAAAATCAACATTTTTAGAGGAAAAAACCTGCAAAAACGTTCAGTTTCCAGATTGTCAATTGAAAAACAAAATATTTTTAAAAAAGTTTTTTAATTTCCCACAAAAAACAACTGGCTTTCTTCCCTCAGCTCTGGTCTACACCAGTAACTGACCAGTGCTTCCTGAGAGCAAGGGGGAACCCAGGAATGAACTGTGCCTCTCCGAGTCACCACTGTTCACTCCTCTGCTCCTGGGACAGTGCAACTAACATCACCCCTTAGAAGTGTAGATTGTTATGTCCCATAGGACCCTGAGTTAATATTTGCTCAGCAGACAGACAGGTATGTCCTGTCAGAGACATTGTCTGACAATAGATTTTTCCACTTGAAAACATACTTTCAATGCTCAACTTTCTTGAGCTAGAATCTTGAAAAGGTAACAAGTTAGACGATTCCTTGAAGTGCGTTAATGTTAGGAGATCAGATAAAGGCTAGCAGTAGCATGGAGATGAAAGGCAGCTTAGACTTAATTAGCACTTTTGGGGAAGCAAAAAAAAAAGTGTTTGCTGGATCATTTTACAAATTGATCCTGTGGTAACTTGGAAAGATAGTTCCACGGCCAGTTCGGTCTTTCCCAAGAAACCTTCCAGACATCATCAAGAGCATGAAGACAGCTTAACTTCCTGTTACTGTATAAAGAAAAGGAGGACTTGTGGCACCTTAGAGACTAACCAATTTATTAGAGCATAAGCTTTCGTGAGCTACAGCTCACTTCCTCAGATGCATATCGTGGAAACTGCAGCAGGCTTTATATATACACAGAGAATATGAAACAATACCTATTCCCACCCCACTGTCCTGCTGGTAATAGCTTATCTAAAGTCACTTTAGATAAGCTATTACCAGCAGGACAGTGGGGTGGGAATAGGTATTGTTTCATATTCTCTGTGTATATATAAAGCCTGCTGCAGTTTCCACGATATGCATCTGAGGAAGTGAGCTGTAGCTCACGAAAGCTTATGCTCTAATAAATTGGTTAGTCTCTAAGGTGCCACAAGTCCTCCTTTTCTTTTTGCAAATACAGACTAACACGGCTGCTACTCTGAAACCTGTTACTGTATGAATGCTTTCCATCTCATGACTCAAGCTGAAGAGACAGTGAGTATATTCCTTAACATGCATTGCATCTGCAGTTGTACAGTTCTACCTGACCCTCACCTAGCGGAGAAAGAGATCGTATACAGGGGTGCAAGAGGAGATAACTAGGGGAAATGGGAAGAAATTAAACAAAGCACAATTTAGGCTGTATCTCCGGAAAGAGGTGATTGATGTGGAGATTTATAAAACTTCCCAAGGAGAAATGGTGGAAGTGTCACTACTTTGGTCATTTACAACTAGAGCTGACAAACAGAGGAAGAATATATCTTAGGGAACAGTCCGATACTGGCAAGGAGATGGACTATGTGATGCTTTCCCAGAGCTGATTTCTGGGATTCTACGGATCAGAACTTCAGCAAGTGTCAATTGGTATAACTCCTTCATACTCAACAGAGCTGTGTCACGTTACATCAGTTGAGCATCTGGACCTAGAATTCTAAATTAACCCTTCACTTCTCCCATCACTGTGCTGCTACTCTCTCCCAAGAGCATTTCTATCCAGCAATACCCTACCTGCAACAGACTCCGTTAGAAGAAACAAGCCTGCAGCTCTTTAGACTTTTAACATTTTTATGAGTGTCCTGGAAGAAAACATAAAATCATCCCTAATCACGTTTGCAGATGACACAAAGATTGGGGGTGGGGAAAATAACATGGAAGACAGCTCACTCATACAGAGCGTGACGGGGCTTGACTCACCACTGTAGCGTCTCCTACTTGCCATCCTGGGAATTAGCTCTGGTTCACCGGGGCACCCTCATCTAGTGGCATCTCACTGCCATCGCTTCTGTTGTCTGGACCCATATCGCTCTGAGGACCATGGTGTCCTCTTCTGGACATAGTCCTCCAGCTGTGCCCCACTCGGTTCTCTCCCCCCTTCTGGGAGAGACCAACAGTCCTCAGTCCAACCACTTGCCTCAGTGGCAATCTGCAGTCCAGGTTCTAGCCACTCCTGCAGTCCCAGCACCTCCCCTGCCCTTGTGTCAGGGCCTCAGTTTGTCAGCCATCAGTCCAGAGCTTTCTCATGCTCTACTGACCCTGCCCAGCACTGCTCTGTCCAGGGTGCTACAGCCCTCTAAGGAGCCAGTCCTCCTCCCTCAAACTCCAGGGGGTGACTGCCCTTGCATTGCTCAGCAGCCCCTTCTTATATGGGCCAGCCTGGCCCTGATTGGCTCCTCCAATAAACCTTCCCTTAATTGGTTGGCACTACACGCCTTTTCCTTATTGCTGCCTCCCTAGGGTTGCTTTAACCCCTTAAATACTAGTGAGGGGCAGCTGCCCCACCACACAGAGCTGTCTGGATCACTTAATAAACTGGGCATAAGCAACCAATATGTGTTTTAATATGGCCAAATGTAAATGTACATATCTAGGAACTAAGAATGTAAACCATACATACAGGATGGGGGACTCTATCCTGGGAAGTAGTGACTCTGGAAAAAGATTTGGGGGTCATGGTGGATAATCAACTGAACAGGAGCTCCCAGTGCGATACTGTGACCAAAATGGCTAAGGCAGAGAGGTTATTTCACCTCTGTACTTGGCCTTGTGCACCTGCTGCTAGAACACTATTTTCCAGTTCTGGTGTCCACCATTCAAGAAGAATGTTGATAAATAGGTGAGGTTTCAGAGAAGAGCTACAACAGTGATTCAAGGATTGGAAAACATTCCTTACAGTCAAAGACCCATGGGGCTCAGACTATTTAGGTTAATAAAGACAAGAGTATAGGGTGATTTGATCACAGTCTATAAGTACCTACATGGGAAACATAAATTTGACAGAGAGCTCTTCAATCTATCAAGCAAAAAGGTATAACAAGATCCAATAGCCGGAACCTGAAGCTAGACAAATTCCTACCGGGAATAAGGTGCACATTTTTAACAGGGTAAATTAACCACTGCAACAATTTACCACGCATTGTGGTGGATTCTCTATCACTGGCTATTTTTAAATCAAGATTGGATTTTTTTTTCTAGAAGATCTGCTCTAGTTCAAACAGGAATTAATTCAGGGAAGTCTTTCTGTGGCCTGTGTTATACAGGAGGTCAGATTAGATTATCCCAGTGGTCCCATCTGTCCTTATTATCTATGAATCTAGATGTCCCTGCAGAAGAGGAACGTGGTTGGGATGGATGGTCATTGGTTTGCTATTTTCAAGTCACTTGAGTTATTTTTAATTTCCTTAATTCAAAGGCTAAATATCTGAGAAGTTACCCCAGTGTCTTATGGGAGAAAGATCACTTCCTACTGGAAAAATCTGTTTAAAGACATACTGCATTTTTTTTCAGCGTATTTGCTATGCTCAGAATCAGAACCTCCCATCTTCCACTGACAGCTACATCTGAGGCTGCCATGTCACTCCGACAAGCTACCACCCTGACTTGCAGAAGTGTTGAGTACCCACAATTCCTATTGATTTCAGTTGGTGGTTGCGTGTGCTCAACACCACTGAAAATCAAGCTTCCTTCCACATTTTTGCCATGGATATTACAGGTAACCTGACTCAGAAGCCAAGGTATTATGCTGTATAATGATCTACCAGTGGAAATTAATCTGACCAAGAACCTCTGAGCAGTGTCATAGCAAGTGAGAGTCCCTGGCAGTCTCCAACTTGTCAGTGGAGGCAGGCAGTTTTGACTAATGTGGTTGTGCAATGTCCATGTTTGATGAAAGTCTTCTATGCGATGGAGCTGAGCAATCCCAAGGGAACCACTCTGCTAGTGCCCAGGAATGACACGCCTAAACATTTCTGTATATTTCCCTCCTGAAATGAAAAGATTAATATAACTTTTTACAGCTCCTCAATTAACGGGCTGGCAAATCCATGAGAATACCCAGCCTGCGTTTATCAAGTGAGATACGGCATGAGATGCTCATCGTGCTTACCGTCATTCCCGTTGGCCACCTCCTTTTTAATCATTCCCATGGTAATTTGACGTTAGCGGATGTCTGACCAACGCCGAGAGCCAGCACCTCTGGAAGGGATACGGACATCCAGCGCTGATTCTCTGCTAGTGTAAATGAGCCCAGCTCCATTGACTACAATGGAGTTTTGCCCTTTTGCACTTGCAGGGAATTTGGCCCACATAGGGCAACTGCAAAGTCCATAAGATATTTAATAACAAAGAGGATACTCTGCAAACTGATATGCAAATAAAGCCCTCGGCAATGAAGCACTTACACGTACATACATTGCACACTCTATAAGTTCAGCATATTAGTAACCCAGACTTCCCAGGAGGTCCTATTTGCCCAACAGGTGCTCTATGACTTAGTTGTTGCAAGGTGACAATGTGCTTGAAATAGGAAATTCATATCATTTGTATTCATTTCCTCTGTTATTCTAAGGGTTGAAAGGGCCACCATTTTAAATTTAATTTACAGCGTATACTGTCTATCTGTTGGAAACAGGAGGAAGCAGACCTTGTCCTAGTATTTATCAGACACATGCCGCCCATCTGCTAGAGCTAGGTCGAGAAGGATTTGCTGTTAATCCTTCAGACCCATCTGCAGGGGGTTCAAAATGCTGACCAGAAAGCTAGACAAGATGAGGTTTATTTAATTAAAAAAACTGCTCCGGAGGTTACTGGAAATCACTCTGAAGAAGAAATAGCTTTTGATCAGGTCACTTCTGGGGGGAAGGGGGAGGGTTTTGCACTGAAATAAGATTGTTCCTAAAAAAAAAAAAATACATATACACCAAACAAACCTGGTCTGGGTGAGCCATTCTATCTACCTGTTACATCAAATGCTGCAAACTGAACACGAGTTACAGCTCTGACATTTAACAACCACGTTGCAGGACTTGGCTTCCAATCTGGACCAAGCCTGAAAGGTAGAAATTGGGTTTTACACACATACGCACGCACACACACACGATCTACCGACCCTACATGCTCCCCTCCCCCTTGGCCCCCAATCTGCAGGTTTGCATGGAGACTAAAAATAAGGTAGACATGACCCAGAGGGCAACTCCAAAACTGCTTCAGGTTAGCATTTTAAAACCTGCCATTTGCAAGAAAGCCGTAACTAGGGGAACACTTACCCTGTGCTTTATTGCTTAAAAATGTAATTGCAGCTTTTCATAGTCAGGGGCTGCTCACCATCCAAGATCCAGTCATGTGGCGGCAAGAAACAATACAATCCCCTCTACATTTTCCCCACTGGAAATTATATCTGTTCATAACAATAGCCTATTCATATATTTACAAAATAAATATGCACACAACTGGTTTCTGCAGCACTGCCATTTAGGAGAATGAGGCATACGTGGGAATATTGCTCCTTTTTCAAGCTTCTGATTGTTATTTCATGGCATTATAGCTATGACATTTTTCAAAGTAACACATACACATAATTTGTCCCCACCTACCCGAGGGCTCTTTGAACTGCAGTCCGTGTTGCTAATCAAATTCCTGGACCTTGGGTTGTACCATGACCAAAACTATTTTTATAATATACGTCCTTAAGCAGAACTGGGCACCACTGAGAGCAAGGGAAATGGAAATAAAACGTTTATTCCAAATGGTAAGGTTTGTATGTGGGGTCTTCCATGCCCAAGTGCATTGCAAATTAGGGCACCATTGAAATGCAGCTACCTCTGGAGAGGAAGGACAGTCATGCTGCACAATGGCAGGGTTTCAAAAAATTAGACTTAAGACATTAGGGACACCCCATCTCCTCTGACAAGTACCTTGCTCTGGTAAGTAAGAGTAAATGCAGGTCTGGGAAGGGATATAAAGCTTTCTGCTCCATGGCTGAAGATAACCTCTAAATAATGGGGGCTAGGAAGAAGATTTCTCTGGGGCAGATCATCCCACAACTGCCTACTGCAGGGTTTCTTGCACCTTCTTCTGTAAGACCTTGCACTGGCCCCTGCCAGATATTGGCCTAGATGGATCACTTGTAAGGACTGAAGGATTTAGAACTAGGACTGTTGGGGCCCTGGGTCTCCAACACTTTCTCCTTGCCACCAAGGAAGACAGATGAAGCAGCACCTTACTGATCCTGGAAGGTCATGCCCCAAAAGAAGTCCTATACGGGCACCCCAGGATTGAGGTTGCCTGACTGGCTCACACCCACTACTTAAACCAGGAAGTGATATGGGTTGGCTATCTGAGCAACCATGCAGACTTTCTGTTGCTGCCCCATTAGACCCATGTAGCAGCAATGGGTGACCCTGTGGGGATTTGAACTTGTGGTTCCAAGATCACTGTCTATCTCAAACCTGATGTTTAGGAGGCTGCTAAGCCCCAATTCCTGTCTCCCAAATGATTCTAACATAAATTTATGGCTTCAGATCTTTCAGGGATTTTTATACCCTTTTTAAGCAAAACTGTATGTATTTCATGTAGCTATTTCTTCTCACTCAGTCACAAATGCCATCTTAACATTTCAGAAGGTGCATGCACAACCATTCATCTTGCCTCTCTCAAATTCCAGTCTCTCTCGCTCTCCCTCCTCTGTTATTTAGGTAACTATAGGACATGTCATATTTGCAGTGCATCATGTTACTTGATTCCATCAAACATCTGGACTATAGAATCTATCAGTACAAACCTGGGCAATGGACATCCTTTGGCTAGCCTGTAGTGAGATCTGAAACAATATGATCACCTGTCTAGAGAACCACATTTAAAACTGGTTCTAACACAGTTTTATATCTCAGTGAGGTCAAGCCCTAAACCTCTATTTCATACATCACACATGAATTATTAGGAAATCTTAATAAAGAGTTGAAAAAATAGTGATGGCCTAATTATTTTCTAATGCAGACACCAAAACTGCACCCAAATCCTTCATTTATACATGCAAATGGGTTGCTTTGCACTTTATTGACATGCAGATTTCTGCACAGTCAAACATTTGCACATGCTACCAACTGAGCTACCTTTATCAATGCCCACCTAAGTGTGCAAATGTAGGCACAGTAGATATACAAGAACATGTTGAGGGCACAACTTAGGCACACTCGTTTGAGAATTTGTCATCACAGGTAACAAGCAGGACACCATGGAAGCAGATGAGGAAGCAATGTCTCCCGCAAAATAGCCTAAGAAATAGTATAATATCTCCACAATAGGCAAAGATCACCTAATATATCATTTTTTTATCATAATTACAGTAGTTGGCAAAGAAAATACGTCAAAATCACAGTAGTGCAGCTTAGTGCTGCTGTTAATAGAGTGAGGCTATTGATCCAATCACTAACGTATTTAGGAGACATAATTTTAAACAGGAATGAGAACACGGTTATCATCAGCTGGATGTCACCCCAGGCAATTAGCATGCTCCTAATGTAGTACCAATTTTAAGCCCAAATTCTTCCCTCAAATGCATACGTGCAGCTCAAGACTGTTGAAGCACATGGTTAAAGCATAGCTGAGCATACGAAAGAAAGAAGACCATTAATGAGGTCCTTAATGAGAAGATGCTGTGAAGTGGTGGAGACCTTTAGACAAACAGCCTTGGCCAGACTGAGAGGAAAGGACTAAGAGACCAAGGCTTCTGTGTGTGCCAGAAACTGAGCAGAAAATCCGAGAAACCCTCACTGCAAATTTGAGTAAGCAGAATTGCACTGGGCAGCCTTCACTCTTATAGCCAAAGCTATATAGGAACATAAGAATGGCCATTCTGGGCCAGATCAATGGTCCATTTAGGCCAGTATCCTGTCTTCCGACAGTGGCCAATGCCAGGTGCTTCAGAGGGATTGAACAGAACAGGTAATCATCAAGTGATCCATACCCTGTTGCCCATTCCCAGCTTCTGGCAAACAGAGGCTAGGGACACTTCAGAGCATGGTTTTGCATCCTTGCCCCATCCTGGCTAGTAGCCATTGATGAACCTGTCTTCCATGAACTTATCTAGTTTTTTTTTAACCTTGTTATAATTTTGACCTTCACAACATCCTCTGGCAAAGAGTTCCACAGGTTGACTGTGCATTGTGTGAAGAAATACTGCCTTTTGTTCATTTAAAACCTGCTGCCTATTAATTTCATGTGGTGACCTCTAGTTTTTGTGTTATGAGAAAGAGTAAATAATACTTCCTTATTTACTTTCTCCATACCAGTCATGATTTTATAGACCTCTATCATATCCCTCCTTAGCTGTCTTTTTTCCAAGCGGATAAGTCCCAATCTTATTATTCTCGCCTCATATGGAAGCTGTTCCACACCCCTAATCATTTTTGTTGCCCTTTTCTGAACCTTTTCCAATTCCAATATATCTTTTTTGAGGTGGGATGACCACATCTGCACACAGATTCAAGATGTGGGCGTACCATGGATTTATATAGAGGCAACATGATATTTTCTATCTATCAATTCTAATGATTGCCAACATTGTTTGCTTTTTTGACTGTCGCTGCACGTTCAGTGGATGTTTTCAGAGAACTCCAAGATCTCTTTCTTGAGTGGTAACATCTAATGTAGACCCCATCATTTTATATGTGTAACCCTTCTGCCCGTCAGAGTTGGCAGCAACAAGGGCCGGGTTCAGTATCTAGGGATTCCATTCCAATAACACAATGCAAACCTGGCTCAAGCCCCCACCCAGTGACCTGGGACAAATATATACCACCCCCACTGGCACAAATATATACTACCCCCACTCCAAGAGGCAATACTTCCCCTCTTGCAAGCACCGAGTCTGAATGTAGCAAAAGCCTTTTAATAACAGAGAGAAACAATGTGGCATTATGTTGGGGAAACATCACCAACAGGATTCATAACACAACACACGAGCAAAAACCCCACCCCAAGCAAACTGGGGCATGTCCTTTCCCTTTGGTTCTTGAGTCCAGCAACCCAAAATCACCCAAAGTCCCAAAAGTCCAACAACCCAAAAGTCTCTGTCCCTGGTCAGGGCAGCCCCAGAGTTCAAAAGTTTATCTGCAGAGTTTTACCTCCCAACCTGGGTGGAGATGGGGGAGTGGGTTAAGGCACCTTACGTGGTCCAAAGCTGATTGCCCCATCTCTCCATGGGGGTCCACTCTGCTTCACCAGCCATCCCACGAATCTCTCCGCTCTGCCAGCTGCCACCATGAGCTGCTCCAGGCATCCGACAAACTGCTCTGCTCCACCAGCCGCTCTGCTCTGCCAGCCATCCTGCAAACTGCTCCGCAATAGATCTTCAGGCTCCCCCACTACTTAACACAACACTCAGTGATTTCAGCTCTTAGTAAGTTTAGCTCTTTTGTGATTTCAGCTTGTAGTAGGGGAGCCTCAGTGCTGGTGCACCACTGGCCCAAAGTGAATTCAGCTCAGCAGCCTGTAATTAGACTCCTAATGGAATCAAAATTAGCTCTGATATTCCATGGTGGAGAGAGGAAGAAGTGCAATTAGCATGTAAGGCCCTCACCAGGTAGCCCATACCCCCCAAGTATTAATACCTGTCCCCAGCCTCTCTCCATTCATTGGGTTTTGGAACCCATAACCCTTGCCTAGCGAGTGCTGCTTAGTTGATGGTGAGTTCCTCCATCATAACAAAAGGCCAAGTACAGTTCCACTGTCCTTGATTCACATAATCAGGATAATAACAGTTTATTCCTGCCCCAATAACAGAGAAAATGGGGCTCCTACAGCAGCCAAAGTGACCATCTAGGCAGGGTGGGTGTGCCTATGCAAATGAGATCAGCCCCTGAAGTTCTTTTCCACAACCCACCATGACTCGCCACCAGATGTCAGGGTAGAGCTCATCCTGACTCTGCTTACATATGTATAGTTGTGATTATGTTTTCCAGTGTGCATTACTTTGCATTTATCAACACTGATAAATTGTACAGGAATTGTAAAGACATTTGTAACTACAACAGAGATGTGTTAATACACTCTGGGCCAGATCCTCAGCTGGTGTAAATCTGTGTAACTCAATTGACTTAACTGGTTTACACCAGCTGAGGATCTAGCCCCTTTGCCTATTGTCCATTCACTTTCTGTACTAACCATAACCTATTCTTTGCGTGAAATCATGTCCCCAGTTGCACCAATGTAAAAATGGAGTTCCTTCATTGAAGCCAATTGAGATAACGCTGAACTCATACTACTGGAACTGACAACAGAATTTGGTCCATTGTGCCTATTATTGAAACGAACAATGGAAATCCCAGGTAGAAGAGAAATACGTATGTATGGGTATATATAGGGCTGGTTGAACATTTTCAAACAAACAATTGTCCCATTGGCAAATGGGGTTTCACTGAAATCAAAATAGGAAAAAATAAATAAATTTCAGAGGAATTAAAATGAAATGTTTTGGTCAGTCATAATCCCTGCATCTTCCTGAGCTGCCAGGGTGCATTATGGGACTCCCTAAGGAGGAAATGGTGGTGCCTATTGGGAGATGTAGTCCAGCCAAGGAAAGAGTTCATGAGTTCACAAAACAGAATTCCCACGAGGCAAAGGGGCTGCTCAGGCAGATGCAGAGATTGAGACGCACCTTACTCAAAATGAAACCTTTCGTTTCAGTTGAAAAATAAAACATTCGAATATTTCCAAATAAAATTTTTCCAGAACTTCTCATTCCATACAAAGATTCGATACTTCAACTTTGTGTCCCTATTTGGGATAAAAACAAATGTTGAAATAACAGAATTTCCCACAGGACAGAAATTGCATTTTTCAGTCAGGTCTAATGTATATACTGTGACATCTCCCTTTTATTGCCAAAGAAGGGGTCTCTAAATTTGTCATAGCAAAAACCACACCTTAATAGAGCAATAAGAGCCATGTTCTCAGCTGGCGTAAATTGGTGTAGCTCCTTTGACTTCACTGCAGTTATCCTGACTTACACCAGTGAGAATTTTAGAGGAGCAGCCGTGTTAGTCTGTATCCGCAAAAAGAAAAGGAGTACTTGTGGCACCTTAGAGACTAACTAATTTATTTGAGCATAAGCTTTCGTGAGCTACAGCTCACTTCATCGGATGCATTCAGTGGAAAATACAGTGAGGAAATTTATATACACACAGAACATGAAAAAATGGGTGTTACCATACACAGTGTAACCAGAGTGATCACTTAAGGTGAGCTATTACCAGCAGGCGAGGGAGGGGCAGGAAAACAAAAAAAAACCTTTTGTAGTGATAATCAAGGTGGGCCATTTCCAGCAGTTGAGAAGAAAGTGTGAGGAACAGTTGGGGGTTGGGGTGGGAAATAAACACAGGGAAATAGTTTTACTTTTTGTAATGACACATCCACTCCCAGTCTTTATTCAAGCCTAAGTTAATTGTATCCAGTTTGCAAATTAATTCCAATTCAACAGTCTCTCATTGGTGTCTGTTTTTGAAGTTTTTTTTTGTTGAAGAATTGCCACTTTGGGGTCTGTAATCGAGTGACCAAAGAGATTGAAGTGTTCTCCGACTGGTTTTTGAATGTTATAATTCTTGACGTCTGATTTGTGTCCATTCATGTTCTCTTTGTATATAAAATCTCCCCACTGTATTTTCCACTGCATGCATCCAATGAAGTGAGCTGTAGCTCACAAAAGCTTATGCTCAAATAAATTTGTTAGTCTCTAAGGTGCCACAAGTACTCCTTTTCTTTTTGCAGACACAGACTAACACGGCTGCTACTCTGAAACCTGTCATTATGAAAGGCACTGAATTTAGCCGTATGGAGTGGAAATCTATCAACTTCATGAAAAAACTCATACAGATACAGACAGACATCATCTTCCTTTCCAATGCAAACAGATGGACATCATACCAAAAGGACTGAAGGTAAAAAAATCCATTACAATCTACATACCACACAGACTATGCTGACAGCTTGTGCCATACACTCTCAAAGAAACTGTGGAACCACCTGATCAACATCCTCTACAGCAAAAAGGGAAAGATTAAGAATGAGCTCTCAAAACTGGATACTCGCATAAAAAACCAATCTTCCACACAAACTTCCTTGTGGCTGGACTTTACAAAAACTAGACAAGCCATTTACAACACACACTTTGCTTCTCTACAAAAGAAAAATGACACTAAACTCTCTAAACTACTACATGCCACAAGGGGCCACAACAGTGGTTCCTTTAACCCACCCAGCAATATTGTTAATCTATCCAACTATACTCTTAGCCCAGCAGAAGAATCTGTCCTATCTTGGGGCCTCTCCTTCTGCCCCTCCACCCCCACGAACATGATACAGTTCTGTGGTGACCTAGAATCCTATTTTCGACATCTCCGACTCAAGGAATATTTCCAACACACCTCTGAACAACATACTAATCATAGAATCATAGAATCATAGAATATTAGGGTTGGAAGGGACCTCAGGAGGTCATCTAGTCCAACCCCCTGCTCAAAGCAGGACCGATTCCCAATTAAATCATCCCAGCCAGGGCTTTGTCAAGCCTGACCTTAAAAACTTCTAAGGAAGGAGATTCCACCACCTCCCTAGGTAACCCATTCCAGTGTTTCACCACCCTCCTAGTGAAAAAGCTTTTCCTAATATCCAACCTAAATCTCCCACACTGCAACTTGAGACCACTACTCCTTGTCCTGTCATCCGCTACCACTGAGAATAGTCTAGATCCATCCTCTTTGGAACCACCTTTCAAGGTAGTTGAAAGCAGCTATCAAATCCCCCCTCATTCTTCTCTTCTGTAGACTAAACAATCCCAGTTCCCTCAGCCTCTCCTCGTAAGTCATGTGTTCCAGTCCCCTAATCATTTTTGTTGCCCTCCGCTGGACTCTCCCCAATTTCTCCACATCCTTCTTGTAGTGTGGGGCCCCAAACTGGACACAGTACTCCAGATGAGGCCTCACCAATGTTGAATAGAGGGGAACGATCACGTCCCTCAATCTACTGGCAATGCCCCTACTTATACACCCCAAAATGCCATTGCCCTTCTCGGCTACAAGGGCACACTGTTGACTCATATCCAGCTTCTCGTCCACTGTCACCCCTAGGTCCTTTTCTGCAGAACTGCTGCCTAGCCATTTGGTCCTTAGTCTGTAGCGGTGCATTGGATTCTTCCGTCCTAAGTGCAGGACTCTGCACTTGTCCTTGTTGAACCTCATCAGATTTCTTTTGGCCCAATCCTCCAATTTGTCTAGGTCTCTATCCTATCCCTACCCTCCAGCGTATCTACCACTCCTCTCCACAGAGACCTTCCTACCGAGACTACAAAAAGAAGGATTCTGGGTGGACTCCTCCTGCAGGTCGAAACAACAGACTGGACTTCTACATAGAGTGCTTCCGCTAACGTGCACGGGCTGAAATTGTGGAAAAGCAGCATCACTTGCCCCATAACCTCAGCCGTGCAGAACACAATGCCATCCACAGCCTCAGAAACAACTCTGACATCATAATCAAAAAGGGTGACAAAGGAGGTGCTGTCGTAACATGAATAGGTCGGAAAATGAACAAGAGGCTGCTCGGCAGCTCTCCAACACCACTTTCTACAAGCCATTACCCTCTGATCCCACTGAGAGTTACCAAAAGAAACTACAGCATTTGCTCAAGAAACTCCCTGAAAAAGCACAAGATCAAATCCGCACAGACACACCCCTGGAACCCCGAGCAGGGGTATTCTATCTGCTACCCAATATCCATAAACCTGGAAATCCTGGGCGTCCCATCATCTCAGGCATTGGCACTCTGACAGCAGGATTGTCTGGCTATGTAGACTCCCTCCTCAGGCCCTACGCTACCAGCACTCCCAGCTATCTTCGAGACACCACTGACTTCTTGAGGAAACTACAATCCATCGGTGATCTTCCTGAAAACACCATCCTGGCCACTATGGATGTAGAAGCCCTCTACACCAACATTCCACACAAAGATGGACTACAAGCCATCAGGAACAGTATCCCTGATAATGTCACGGCTCACCTGGTGGCTGAACTTTATGACTTTGTCCTCATCCATAACTATTTCACATTTGGGGACAATGTATACCTTCAAATCAGCGGCACTGCTATGGGAACCCGCATGGCCCCACAGTATGCCAACATTTTTATGGCTGACTTAGAACAACGCTTCCTCAGCTCTCGTCTCCTAATGCCCCTACTCTACTTGCGCTACATTGATGACATCTTCATCATCTGGACCCATGGAAAAGAAGCCCTTGAGGAATTCCACCATGATTTCAACAATTTCCATCCCACCATCAACCTCAGCCTGGACCAGTCCACACAAGAGATCCACTTCCTGGACGCTACGGTGCTAATAAGCGATGATCACATAAACACCACCCTATACCGGAAACCTACTGACTGCTATTCCTACCTGCATGCCTCCAGCTTTCACCCAGAGCACACCACATGATCCACTGTCTACAGCCAAGCTCTACGATACAGCCGCATTTGTTCCAACCCCTCAGACAGAGACAAACACCTACAAGATCTCTATCAAGCATTCTTACAACTACAATATCCACTTGCTGAAGTGAAGAAACAGATTGACAGAGCCAGAAGAGTACCCAGAAGTTACTTGCTAGAGGACAGGCCCAACAAAGAAAATAACAGAACGCCACTAGCCATCACCTTTAGCCCCCAACTAAAACCCCTTCAACGCATTATTAAGGATCTACAACCTATCCTGAAGGACGACCCGTCACTCTCACAGATCTTGGGAGACAGGCCAGTCCTTGCTTACAGACAGCCCCCCAGCCTCAAGCAAATACTCACCAGCAACCACATACCACACAACAAAACCACTAACCCAGGAACCTATTCTTGCAACAAAGCCTGTTGCCAACTGTGTCCACATATCTATTCAGGCGACACCATCATAGGGCCTAATCACATCAGCCACACTATCAGAGGCTCATTCACCTGCACATCTACCAATGTGATATATGCCATCATGTGCCAGCAATGCCCCTCTGCCATGTACATTCGCCAAACTGGACAGTCTCTACGTAAAAGAATAAATGGACACAAATCAGATGTCAAGAATCATAACATTCAAAAACCAGTTGGAGAACACTTCAATCTCTTTGGTCACTCGATTACAGACCCCAAAGTGGCAATTCTTCAACAACAAAACTTCAAAAACAGACTCCAAGGAGAGACTGCTGAATTGGAATTAATTTGCAAACTGGATACAATGGCCCTCTCCATTATGGAGCTATAGACAGGCAGATATATAGGTCCCACTTGTAACCCATTTTAAGTAAATCCCATCCATGTTCATACCTAGCAATCCCCTGATTAAATGCGGTCCCTGTAATGAGAAAGACCTTACAGCCCAGTTGCCCAACTGGAAACTCACCAACAAAAAAGCTTTAAAAGAAACACTAACCATTTTTTTTTCTATTTCATACAAAGTTTCCAATTCTGTTGGCATCGCCATGTCGAAGGCAAGGAGATAAAGAGCTGACAGATGGGAAGCCGAGGACATAATTCACCCAGACTTCAAGAAAGCTTACAGTACCCTGCTCTAGATTAATCCACAAGGTCAGTAAATATGGTGGGGGGCAGAAGGGAGGCTAACCATATAAGCAGCTAAAGAACTGACTTCGAGACAAGAGACAAACAGCACAAATATGTGAAATCATTTGGGGATGGAGAGGGGTGACGGGTGGAATGCCACCAGGGTTGCATTAAGTACAATACTGTTTGCTTTATGCATCCGTGACCTAGAGGAAAGAATATGTAATAAGGGAATGAAAGTTGCAGGAGATGTAAAACTGGGTGTCAATCAATAATAAAGAGGACGCACATATATTTAGCATGACACAAACAAATAGGAACAAATGGCTTATACATGTGTATATATTTTGCATATAGATATATAAGATAATGAGACCAGGGACAATAATTTGCCCTAAAATAATCCAGTACTCAAGGAAAAGGGGCCAGGGGAAGGGTTATCACAACAATAGATTAGGAAGTCCCAGAGCAGCTTTCAAAATCTGCCCTTTTCTCACTACCTCCATTGCGAAAACATTTATCTCCATGTTGATCATGGCTCATCTTGGCTATTGTACCCTTCTCAGCTCTGGCTTCCTTTCATCTCACCTCTTCCCACTCCAGTCTGTGCAAAATACCAATGGATCTTCCTTGCCTAACACTCCAGCCACCTCACCCCGCTTTCATCACTTCACTGGCTCCCTGTGTTTTACTGTAGCACATTCAAGCTCCTTCTAATTCCCTTTTAAAAATAACCGATGCAGATTTCCTCCCTACACAGAACAGCCGATATATAAATTGGATTAACAAAGGCAGAATAGATACACCCAGTGTAAATCACTTTTTAAATGGCAGGTATGTTGAGGGGACAATTATTGGGGAGTACAATTAGAAGTCTGTGTAAACTAATGGATGGGGCCCTGGACGAGGAGCTGTAGTAGAAAGAGAGAGCCTGAAGCATGGGCCTGGTGCCAAAGTCAGTAAAAGTTATGCTCTGAGCAACAGTCAGGCCCTGTCAAAAGCAGACGCTTGCCTGCAAGTCAGCGTCCAGTACGTGAACTCAGCACCACTATTGCTGGCATTGCCATAGGCGCCAACGTCCTTTCTCGACGCCCACTGTACCCCAGGCCTCGTCCCCACTCCACCCCTTCCCCCGGGAACAGCTCAGCCGCGGCGGGCAGGAGGCGCTGGGAGGGAGAAGGGAGGAGGGCGGAGCTTGGCTGCCAGTGGGTGCTAAGCACCCGCTAATTTTTTCTGTGGGTGCTCCAGCCCTGAAGCACCCACGGCGTCTGCGCCTACGGGCATCGCTTACACACACTGAATATGGAAAGACATTCCAGCAGGCCAGAACAAGAAGACCCCAAGCTAGTACATGATAACATGGTTTGACAAAAGGGAGGAATAGGGATATTTTGTCTGAAACATCAGAGGTAAAAGTACAAGGGGAGGTAACAAACATGTCATGAAACACAGAAGGTGACACATAAGTTGTTTATCCCAGATTGTCTCAGTGTATAAATGTTGGGATACCTCACCTTAACCCTTTATCTGGCCTAGGGGCAGTGGAAAATCCTGCCACTGACTGAACTGGTCCTTTGTTATGGGCATACATGTACCAGTGGTCTGGTAGAGTCTGCGGGATACTAGTACCAGGCTTCGTCAACAATTAACCTGGCTGGATGCCTTCGCTACTAAACCAAGTCTTGTGGTCAGATGGCTCGGAGCCTGCTGTACAGGCTAACTGGCCAGAGCCAGAGCAGCATGCAGCGAGCACACACAGATGCAGCCAACATCTGACAACAGGAGCTAGTTCTCTTCCTGGCTCTACCATTGACATTCTGCGTGACCTTGGGCAAGCCACTTCACCTCTCTGTGGTTCAATTTCTCCCATTATCTCTTGTCTATTTCCATTCAAACCTCTTCGGGGCCTGTGCCTAGGCCAGTCTAAGTACAGTCCCTACCCAACCGGGCTTCGATTTCATTTAGGGCCAGCAGGCCCGCTGATGGGGTGGGGCAAAGGGGACAATTGCCCAGGGGCCTGGGCAAGTTAAAAGGGCCTGTGGGCCCCCAGTCGCTGCTGCAGTAGCAGCAGCCAGGAGCCTTGGGCCCTTTTAAATCACCTAGGTAGGCCAAACGGCTTCTAGGCAGGAGAGACCGCTCTGGGCCCCGCCCTTTGGGAGGCCCCATGGACCGGCACAATTGGCCAGTGCGGGCAGTCCCGGAAGTGACGGATTCATCACTTCCACCCCGGGTCCCGCCCCCCTAGTGATGGCCCTGGTCCCTGGAATTTCTATTGGCGGGCCTGGGGGCCAGTAATATAATACAGATAATATTTTGTTTCATATGAGAGGAGGGACTCACACTGCTTCTTCTCATACACTCCCATGATACCAGCAATAGCACTTTGAGCTTCCTATAGTGCCTTTTATCCACACGCACCTCGACGCACTTTGCTGATGTTAAATAACTATGCTCCTAATAGTTGTGTCTATGTCACAGGCCAGGACTTGCATTGCAAATCTTTGATACACTTTTCCTCAACAATGTTTTCAGGGCCTGCTTCAGTTAACATTTTAAAATTCAGTCCCATTGAAAATGCCACTGGTACAATTCAAAGTTGATGAGTACAATGTCATGATGTACCATGTTTAATATTTGCTTTAAGATCAATAGGTGAGGCCTATTGTTAATTGTCAAATTAAACATAAACATTGCAAAAACACACCCATCGTTATCTTCCTACCTGGTGACATGAACCCTGAGATCCCTGGATGACCTTATATTCTGGCTCTTTGACCTTCAGCTGCTTTCATTGGAATTATCTTTACCTTATTTAAATGCAGGTTTTTTGAATTGATCACAGAATACAACAGACATAGCTAAAGCCTCACAGAGTCTCATGAGGGTTTTCTGTCACTAGGAGTTATTGGGGGTTATTTTCACAGAGAGTAGTGGGTTATGGTTTGATACTGGCCCATCATTGCATACATTTACAAATCTCATCCAGTGCAGAAGCTGTGACTATAGTTCATTTTAAATGGGAATGGGAATTTTGGGAATGGGAATGGGAATTTTAGGATTAGTGGTTTTGGGTGCAAAGACAGAACCACATGGAATGGTATTTTGCCTTTCGCAGTCAGTGCATGCAATGTATGGACATTATTAAAATCGGGTCCATTATTAGAGGAATGGTATTAAAATTAATTATAGTGTCAATATCATACCTGTCCATGATAGAAAAACAATTATACCACATATGGATCAGTGTAAAACACTCACTGATTTATGGCATTGAAACTCACAAGAAAGAGTAAGGAGTACTTGTGGCACCTTAAAGACTAACAAGTTTATTTGAGCATAAGCTTTCGTGAGCTACAGCTCACTTCATCGGATGCATTCAGTGAATCCGATGAAGAGAGCTGTAGCTCACAAAAGCTTATGCTCAAATAAATTTGTTAGTCTCTAAGGTGCCACAAGTCCTCCTTTTCTTTTTGCGAATACAGACTAATATGGCTGCTACTCTGAAACAAGAAAGAGTGAAAGACTTATCCCTGAATGTGAGAATTTCCCTTTGGATCTGTGTATTAGCTCAAATGTGTGCAAAGTCATATACGCTCAGGCAATCCACTATCGGCTACCCATTTGAAGAGGCTCCAGGTCAAGAGTTATTTTTTCAGAGATATTTAACTCATATTTCACAATTCAGTGGTGGGTAGGTTTCTATCCGGAGTTCTAATCAATTGTAGTTGCTGTGACCAGTTAAGATTTAGTACTCTATTATTTTTTGAGGATGATGATGACTAGGTCAGTAGAACCTACAGGTCATTGTTCAGTCATGGTACCAGAACAGTAGGAGATCCAAACACTTTACAGTCTAAATAGACTAACAGGAGTATTATGGGAAACAGAGGCATAGACAAGCAAAGTGATTTATTTGCCCAAGGTCACATAGCAGGTCACTGACACAGGTACTAAAGGCCAGTGACTAGGACCGAGCACCTGGAGTCATCTGGTTACATCAGAATCTCAGTTCTCATTCTTTAAAAGTAAGTTTCCAGTCCTTATTGGTGTAAAGAAAAGTTTAAAAATGTGAACTGGATGTAATCAATTAACTGATGTCTGCCTGAGTCTGCAGCAAGTCTGAAACAATAGCTCTAAGATGCATAAACTTCTATATTCATCAAAAGAGAATTTTAACACCAGGACCCTCTGGGAAGCAGCCCACCACCATTCCAAGCAGAAGACTTTCTTGTCTGTTGCAAAACCCCTGGACACCATTTTGAAAATGTTCTTCTACATATCGCCAATTACTTGGCTTTTTTTCAACATTAGCAACTTTCTTTGGTGACTTATTCACTGCCCTGTCTGGATCAGATAGTGGGATCAGTCCATGGGTCAGACTGGGAAAAACAAAGCTGTTGGTACTCTTCCAAATGCCACCCACAAAACAAGCTCTGCTTGTTAATTTGCCAAAAAGGGACGCTGCCCATAGTAGACTGGGCAGATACACAAAACACAATCATGTGTGCTGCCTGGCTCACTAGGACTCCTTGAACTTGGCTCCCCGCTGTGGAGCCTGCACATGCCCATGGGTTCTGCTGGGCTGTGGTGCTTGGCTCCTTGCTGATGGGGAGAGAGATTAAGTTGTGATATCACCCAACCACCACCTGCTTGTGGTACCAAGATGAGATGTCACTCTCAGTAGATTGAGCAGGGCTGTGGCCCTCCCTCTCCCTTCTTACATGAGGAATGAAAGAATTAACAAAATGTTGATATTAAGGCTTTGGCTACACTAGCACTTTTGTTGGCAAAACTTTTGTCAGTCAGGGGTGTGAAAAAAAAAAGACAAAAGTTTCACCGACAAAAGCGCCAGTGTGGACATCCAACACAGCTACCACCACTCGCTGGGGATAGTTTAATTATGCTGGCAGGAGAGCTTTGTCTGTATATAGAATCATAGCAATGTAGGGCTGGAAGGGCCCTTGAGAAGTCATCTAGTCCAACCCCCTGGGCTGAGGCAGGACTAAGAAAATCTAGACCATTCTTTTTTAAAAAACCTCCAGTCCACCACCACCCTTGAAAGTCTATTCCAGAACATTACAACCCTTAGGGCAGGTCTACACTACAGCCGGGATTGATGCTCTGAGATCGATCCACCAGCAGTCGATTTAGCGGGTCTAGTGTATTCTACCCCCGACGAGAAAAGTAAGGTAAGTCGACTGGAGATTTTCTCCCTTCGACCCCCCGCGGTGTAGACCCCGCAGTAACTCAACCTAAGGTATGTTGACTCCAGCTATGTTATTCTTGTAGCTGGAGTTGTGTAGCGTAGGTCAACTTACCGCAGTAGTATAGACATAGGCTTAGAGTTTTTCCTAATATCTAACCTAGATCTCCCTTTACTTCTTGTCCTACCTTCAGTGGACATGGAGCACAATTAATCACCAGAATCTTTATAACACTGCTTAACATGTCTAAAGACTGTTTTCAGGTCCCCACTCCATCTTCTTTTCTGAAGACTAAACATGCCCAGTTTTTTTAACCTTTCCTCATAGGTCAAGTTTCCTGAACCTTTTATCATTTTTGTTGTCTCCTCTGGTCTCTCTCCAGTTTGTCTTTCCTAACATGTGCCACCCAGAATTGAACACAGCACTCCATCTGAGGTCTCACCAGTGCCAAGTAGAGCGGGACAATTACCTCTGATGTCTTAGATATGACACTCACTTTAATTCGCTCCAGAATGATATTCGCGTTATTCTCAGCTTCAACACATTGTTGATTCATATTAAATTTGAGATCCACTTAGAGCCCCTAGATCCTTTTCAGCAGTGCAACCACCTAGCCAGTTATTCCCCATTTTGTAGTTGTGCATTTGATTTTTCCTTCCTAGGTGAAGTACTTTGCATTTATCTTTATTGAAATTCATCTTTTCCAGTTCAGACCAATTCTCCAATTTGTCAAGGCCATTTTGAATTCTAATCCTGTCCTCCAAAGTGCTTGCAACCCCTGCCAGCTTTGTGTGTCATCCACAAATTTTATAAATATACTGTCCACTCCATTATCCAAGTCATTCATGAAAATATTGAATAGTACCAGACCCAAGACAGACCTCTGCGGGACCCCACTAGATACACACTCCCAGTTTGACAGTGAACCATTGATAACTACTCTTTGAGCACAGTCTTTCAACCCATTGCAAACACATCTTACAGTAATTTCATCTAAACCACATTTCCCTAATTTGCTTATGAAAATGTCACATGAGATTGTGACAAAAGCCATACTAATTTACTGCTTCCCCCCATCCAAAATGCCAGTAACTCTGGAAATTAGGTTGGTTTGGCCTGATTTGTTCTTGACAAATTCATGCTGGTTATTCCTTACAACCCAATTATCCTCTGATAATTGTTTAAGCATTTGTTCCAGTATCTTTTTCGATATCAAAGTTATGCTGACTTGTCTATAATTCCCAGAGCCCCTTTCTTCCCCTTTTTAAAAGATGGGTAGTATGTTTTCCCTTCTCCAATCTTCTGGGAGCTCATCTGTCCTCCAGGAATTCTAAAAGACCATTTCTAATTATTCCAGTATTGCTTCAGCTAGTTCCTTAAGTACCCTACGATGAATTTCATCAGGTTCTGTTCTGCCAACTTATATACATCTAACTTATCTAAATATTCTTTAACCTGTTCTTTCCCTATTTTGGCTTGCATTCCTTCACCCTTGTTAATTGTGTTAAGTATCTGGTCATCAAGACTGGAGCAATATAGGCATTAAACGCTCAGCTTTCTTCAGAGGTGTCATCAGTGGTCTCCTTCCCCATTAAGTGGAGGACTTACACTTTCCTTCATCTTTCTCTTGCTCCTCGTATATTGAAATAACCTCTTCCTATTTCCTCTTATGTCCCTTGCTAGTTGTAACTCATATGGTGCCTTAGCCTTTCTAATTTTGTTCTTACGTGCTTGCGCTATTCTTTTAAACTTGTCCTTAGTAATTTTTCCATGTTTTCACTCTTTTTTTTTTAATAGGATTCCCTTTTGATTTTCAGGTCATTAAAGAGCTTTGAATGGAGCCAAATTGGCTTCTTCCATTTTCCTATCCTTCCTTCATATTAGGATAATTTACAGTTGTCCCTCTCATCTTGTGTCCTTGAGAAACTGCCAGCTCCCCTGAACTCCTTTTTCCCTTAGATTTTTCTTCCCATGGGACCTTTACCTAGCAGTTCTCTGAATTTGTTAAAAACTGCATTTTTGAAGTCCATTGTTCTTATTCTGCTACTTTCACTCCTTCTTTTCCTTGGAATCATGAAATCTATCATTTCACTTCAGATTCACTACCACTCCTTCCCTGTTGGTCAGAATCAAAGTCTTAAATGGCTGTCCCCCGGGTTACTTCCTCCACTTTCTGGACCAAAAAGTTGTTCCCAGTACATTCCAATAACTATCTGGAAATTTTGTGATTTTTCCATATTAATTTTCCAACAGATGTCTGGGTAGTTAAAGTATCCCATTACTACCAGGTCTTATGTTTTGGATATTTCTGTAATTTGCTCTAGAAGTACCTCATCCACCTCTTCTTTCTGATTTGGTGGTCTAGAGTTGACCTCTACCATGACATCACCCTTAATTTTCACGTCTTTTATCTTTACCCAGAGACTCTCAACTGGTCTGCCGCTCACCTCGTTCTGAACCTCAGAACAACTGTATATACTCTTGATGTATAAAAGAAGTGGGAAGCATTATCTCTTGTAAATGTAAACAAACTTGTTTGTCTTAGCAATTGGCTGAACAAGAAGTAGGACTGAGTGGACTTGTGGGCACTAAAGTTTTACATTGTTTTGTTTTTGAGTGCAGTTATGTAACCAAAAAATCTACATTTGTAAGTTGTGCTTTCACGATAAAGAGATTGCACTACAGTACTTGTATGAGGTGAACTGAAAAATACTATTTCTTTTGTTTATCTTTTTACAGTGCAAATATTTGTAATCAAAATAATAATATAAAGTGAGCACCGTACACTTTGTATTGTGTGTTGTAATTGAAATTAATATATTTGAAAATCTAGAAAAACATCCAAAAGTATTTATAATACATTTAAATTAGTATTTTATTATTGTTTAACAGTGCGATTAAAACGGCAATTAATTGTGATTAATTTTTTTAATTGAGTTAATTTGAGTTAATTGTGTGAGATAACTGTGATTAATTGACAGCCCTAGTTTTAATATGGCTACATCTAAACATCTAGGAACAAAGAATGTAGGTCATACTTACAGGGTGGGGGATGCTATCCTGGGAAGCAGGGACTATGAATGAGATTTGTGGACACGATGGATAATCAGTTGAACACGAGCTCCCAGTGTAACACTGGCCAAAAGAGCTAATGTGATCGTTGGATGCATGAACAGAGGGATATCAAGTTGGAATGGACAGGGTATTTTACCTCTGAATTTAGCAGTTGTGCAACCATTGCCAGAATCCTGTGTCCAGTTCTGGTGCCCGCAATTCAAGAAGAATGTTGATAAATTCGAGAGGGTTCAGAGAAGAATCACAAAAATGATTAAAGGATTAGAAAACCTGCCTTATAGTGATAAACACAAAGAGCTCAAAATATTTAACTTAACAAAGAGAAGGTTAAGGGGTGACTTGATCACAGTCTATAAGTGTCTCCAATGGGAACAAATATTTAATAATGGACTCATCAATCTAACAGAGAAAGGTATAACATGATCCAATGGCTGGAAGCTGAAGCTAGACAAATTGAGACAGGAAATAAGGCATAATTTCTATTTTAACAATGAGGGTAATTAACCACTGGAACAATTTCCCCAGGGTAGTGATGTTTTCTCCATCACTGGTCATCACTAAATTAAGATTGGATGTTTCCCTAAAAGATCTGCTCTAGGAATTTTTTGGGGGAAATTCTATGGCCTATGTTATACAGGAG
Source organism: Lepidochelys olivacea (assembly GCF_965140295.1). Taxonomy (NCBI): domain Eukaryota; kingdom Metazoa; phylum Chordata; order Testudines; family Cheloniidae; genus Lepidochelys; species Lepidochelys olivacea. Next base: position 119,332,166 of record NC_140416.1, read on the forward strand.
ATCAGTTCAGTTATTACTGTGGTCCCCTCTGGTCTTGGAGTCTATGAATTTCTAACAAGAGGGGACAGGGAAAAACTGCCCCTTTGGGCAGGTTATTTCATAAGGCCCTGATTCAGGAAGGCACTTAACATGTGCTTAACTCCCACTGCCTTAAATTTAAGCACTTGCTTAAGTCCAACCCTGACTATGAGTGTTTTCCCAAATCAGGAGGTAGTGTGGCTTGCCGGATAAGGCACTGACTGGCCTGGGACTCAAGAGACCTGGGGTCAATTTCCAACTCTACTATTGGCCTACACTGGGCGAGTTACTTCCCCTTTCTGTGCCTCATTTATCAAATGGTGCTAAGGATACTGGCCTCCCTTGTAAAGTGCTTTGAGATCTATGGATGAAAAGTGCTGTATAAGAGCTAGGTGTTAGTCCCAGTATTAAAATAGGGGCCTAACTGCCTACAGCAGGACTTCTTGTATATTCGTCTGAAGTATATGGTGCTTGCCACTGCTAAAGACAGGATACTGGACGACAGGGACCTTGGGTCTGATCTGGTCTGGCAATTCCTATGTCGAGAGCTCTCAGTCTTATTGGTGGTTCTCTATTCTCTGCCCCTCCCTGTTAACTTAGGATAGATGCAACTGCGCTGGTTGGAATTTCTGGTTTTTGCTATTCTACATCCCTTATTCACATGGGCATTTCTCTAGGGGAGCTTTTTTTTAAAAAAAAATTATTATGATTATTTTAACACTAAGAACAACCCATGGATGTTAACTCGTTATTAAGTTGTTGGATGCATTTTATACCTTCATATGTGAAGTGAGTTTGGATTTTCATTAGTCAGAGCTAACACCAATTTTCAGTAAAATATTAACCAAACACACACAGAAATAGTTCATGTGGATCTATCCGCTACTTCAATAAAATTAATAGAGTTGGATATTTACTCTTGCCACGGCTGTAATATTTTCACACATTGCATTCCAAACAGTGGAATTACACTAAATTCATTTAAAACAAATTTATACTATTGTTATTTTAAACAATACTTAATTCAATTTCAGTGTTTGGAATGCAAAGTTTGAAAATAGTAATATTAATCTTTAATGTAAAAAAATCATTCAGCTATAAATCATTAGCATATGCAGGCTTCCCAAAGGACTCCCATCTCTGACATTTACATTCAACTGAAAATGAACAAAACCGCCCAGATGTAACTGTCTGCCATTCAGAGAATGGTAGAACTAGGCTAAGAAAGCATTCCCCTAGCATTTCACAATGCCCTTCTTCCACTCCGGGATATCTCCATACAATCTCGTCATGGGTACAGTTGCCATAGATTTACTTTAGTTTAATTCCTGACTGAAAAGGAACAATAAAGCAAAACCAAAACTAGTCATGACATTTGAATTCTGGACACTAACAGCATCATTATTATTTGCGTGACAGCAGTGCCTGTAACAACACCTCGCTCTCATACACTTTTCAAAGGATGTAAGTGTCATTATCCCCCATTTTACAGATGGAGAAAATAAGGCACAGAGAGGCTTAAGGTCACACAGCAAATCAATGACGGAGGTGGAGTCTCCTGAGTGCTAGTCCATTGCGCTATCCACTAGACCACACTGCCTCTCTGAGAATTGTGCTAACAAATAGAGACAATCCTTGGCATGAGGAATTTACAATCTAAATACATACAGTCACCAAAGGTTAGGATTCATCTATTCTAAGGCCAGAAGGGACCATTGTGATCACCCCCTCTGACCTCCTGTATAACACAGAACTTCCCCAAAATAACCCTAAGGGCAGATCTTTTATAAAAACAGCCAATCTTGATTTGAAAATTGCCAATGACAGAGAAACCACCGCAACTGCTGGTAAATTGTTCCACTAGTTAATTACCCTCGTTGATAAAAATTTGTGCCTTATTTCCAGTCTGCATTTGTCTAGCTTCAAGCCATTGGGTTGTGTCATACCTTTCCCTGCTAGATTGAAGAGCCCATTCTTAAATACTTGTTCCTCTGGTAGATACTTATTGGTTGTGATCAAGTCACCCCTAAACCTTCTCTTTGTTAGAAAGGGGGTATTACAGTGCTCATTTTGCAGCTGGTGAACTGAGGTACAGAGAGGTTAAGTGACTTGCCCAGGGTCACACAGGAAGCCTGTGGCAGAACAGGGACTTGATCCCAGGTCTCTTGACTTCCAATGTAGTGGCCTTAACCTCAAGCCTACCCTTATAATGCTATTAATAGCTTTAGGATACTGCCCAAATAAAAAGGACTACAAATGCTTGGTTTTTCCACCAGGAACCTGACACTCTTGGAAGTCACTCTGCTTGCGTTTGAAGATTTATAGCAGTTTGATCTAGCAAATGCTAAAATGTGGTAACTGGGAACAGTGGCTATGGTTAAACAGTGGACACTTAAGCACTGTGTTTTCCTCCTCTCCAGTAAAGAAGATTTCTTCCCACGCTCCACCAGGGCCCCACACCCAACAGCAGGGATCTATGCTGCCAGCTCACTCTACACCACTGTCTCCAGGCAGGCCAGTCCTGTCCCTTGACCTAAACTCCCAACACTCATTCCCACCCTGAGTGACAGGTCAGGCAAGAGCAGCAGGGTGAGTCAGGTAGCTAATGCAGGGGTGAGCACAGGCCAAGAGGAGGAGACTGGGTATCAGGGTTTACCCATCTGAAAATTCATGCCCAGCCTATCTTCTCTAGCATAGGCCCACCCAATGTTCCCACAACAGCCAGGGGTTAATCAGTTCCCAGGAAAATGGGGGCTGGCGAATTTCTTAAGGGTTAATGTATTCTATAACACAGGCAAGACATGCCATTCAATGGGTTTGCCAGGTCTTAATCATACAAAGCTAGTTATCTTCCTATGCTGGATACATGTTCTAAGAGCTGCCTTTAGTCTCCTGTAAAATCATTGCGTGGGACCCTACCATGACATTTTCTTTTGATATTGAATTGTTTTCTGACCACTGACTTTGTACTTGTGGCTTGATTCTGATACCCTTAATCATACTGAGCAGCAGCTTACCACCCCCACTCCACCTCACCGGTCCCACTGCAGTCAATAAGGCTACTCACAGAGCATGATATTCTTCAGCATGAGTGAGGGCACCAGAATCTGGCCCTTACTTAGGGGCCGATCCTGCAAAGTTCATATGCCTGGCAATGTGGCACAGTACCTCCAATCTGCAAGAAAGCGGTGCCTTTGACACTCTTCTGCATCGTATTGCTTCCAGAGCAGCAATGTATTATCCTGATACTTCATATTCACCAAGGATCCAGTACCGCAGCCCTTCGACTGGCGTTAACAGACCATTCCAGTTATGAGTGGACTCAGCCCTTGTGAGAGGTGAGGGACTTGTACATTTACATGTAACATGTGCAATGTTCATGATGTTCCAATAGAAACATGTGAAGCACAAGTATCTACATGATATATTTTTGGATAAAGGCAGAGGCCAAAAGCAGTGCTGTGGTTGTGCATTACAGTTCCCCTCCTTCACCTTAGACAATCAGACATTACCTCAGTATTTGTCAGATTCGTTATACTAGTTATTGGGACTACAACAGATACTGAGGTAACATCATCTAGTTCTCCAAGGCCAATGGCAAATTTGTAAGCATTACCCCTCTGGGGTAATATGATTTCCATTAGAAAGGTCCATTTTTAACAAGAATTACCACAGAATGGTCCCTACGATATCATAACCCCCAACTCAAAATAAGAAATAAATGTCATATCTCAGCTACCAGTGTCTGGCGACCATTGACTTTTTAAGGTGACCACTAGTTCTATCTACCTACCCAAGGTACTTATATGGCTGTCATCACCTTCATAACAGACTGCCTCACGATCTTTTAATGTATTTATCCTCACAACACCCCTGTTGTGCTCCTACCCCCATTTTACAGATGGGGAACTGAGGCACAGAGAAGCACTAAGGCCCAGACTTTTAAAGTTACCTAGGAGCCTAAAGAGGCAGATAAGCACTGTGTGGGATTTTCAAAAGCTCCTACATGCCTAACTCCCATGGCATTTTTGAACATCTCACTAAGCCCCCATCTGCATCTTTAGGTGCTTAAATACTTTAAAAAATCTGGTCCTAAATGACTTGCCCAAGGTCACACCGGAAATCTGTGTCCAAGCAGGGAATTGAATATAGGTCTTCCAATCCCATGCTGGCACCTTAAACACTGGGCCATCCTTCCTCTCTGCTTTCTCACCTCTCAGCCTTCCTCACTGTTCATGTATTTTACATATTAGCATTTGGAATGTTAACAAAGTACATGTACATACAGGGAAACTACATTGCAACTTCCAGTTTACCACAGAGCAGGGCTGTTAATAGATTGATCCATGCCCCCTGAAGGCATTATACTGGGGATTCAGCCCTGTAGTCGTTTTTTTAAGAAACTCCAGCCCACTTCCTGAAGTCACCCTTTCTCCGTGGCTTGGTCCTTCCATGGACCTGTTGGAAAGAGTGGTTTTCTTTGTTTCCTAATACTTTGGGCTGAGCTCACGCTCAACGTAGCTGAGGGAGAGGGAGAGGATATTGGCTGTAAGCTATCTCCCCAGTGCCTGAGTCCTGGAACCACTCAGGGCTGAAATAACCTCAGGTGTAAGTTAGAGAAATGTAAGGTCTGCTCTAAGTTACACTGGCTAGCATGATCCCACAGGATCAAGTCCTTCTCCTGATCATGAGACTTAATGTCATCTGATCTGGGAACACAACCAGTCTAATGCGGCTAATGACAAGTAACCAGCACAGGCCACATTGTATTTATTGTCAGAAATGACAATAAATGAACCATTTTCAATCCATCCACAGAGTAATAGTACTTAAAAAAAAACATGCAAAACATAAATCAATCCTATTCAAGTAACAAATCTGAGATAACTGAGATATGCTCATGGATGGTCCACAAAGGAAAAGAGATGCTATATTTTAAAGGACGCTATTCCCTGTGAATTATTGGGTCAGCTCTAAACATAATGTTGCTTATTAACTGTGCCATATAAATACAGCCTAGGGATGCCTGTGGAAAACTGATGACTCAAGACCACCTTTCAATAAACCACAAAGCCTTAGATTGGTGATACTCGCATGTATTTGATTCCACTTCTGAGAGATAAAGCATTCTAAATTATTGTGGAGCATCCATAAATCTCAGTTCCTAGGTCGGCTTTGTAACCTCTGTCCAGGCTGAACAAACGGACGCTATTATTTATATTTGATCTTTACTTCCCTGGGACAGCGTCTTTACAAGCTCCTGATAAAGAAACACCCAATGGGTGAGGATGCAAAAGGCATGTGCCATACTCTGAATGGAGGCTCTGATGCAGAATAAAGAGGTGGCTGGTAGCTTTTAGTTAATTATATGTTTGGTAAACTCGTTTAAAACAATGCAGCATGTCTCCTTCCTCCATTTGCAAATTGCCAATTTACTGGAGGGATTCCTGTTGAACAGCAATTACACATAATTTGGTCCTGAGATTTCCACATTTGTCCTCATGTCACAAAGTTCATGATTAAAAAGGGTCATGTTGATTGTCGGTGTGACCTAATTCCTTGAGGCTTACACATGTAATAAAATCATTCACAATGGCAGCCATCTCGAGACTTTTTGGATCAAAACATTACAACCCACCAAAGTTCTATAATTATTCATGAACACTATCCCTCTCCAGACATTTGGGCCTGATCTTGATCTGGTTTACATTGGCGTAATGCCACAGGTTCTATGGAGGGACACCAATTTACACCAGCTGGGGTTTTGGCCCAGTTGTGTTCACAAAGAATTAACTGACTTTTTTGGAAAGAAATAACAGAGATCCCAAATGTCACACATCTATGGCTGGTAAGATTTTACTTAGAAAAACACATCTACAATAATGACAACAAAGACTCTGCACTGAAAGTGCAAATTAATCATAAACCCTTTGGCGTTCAGATAGACAACTGATATTTTTGTCATAGCTCCACACAACAAATTTTTACTGCCTCTGTAGAGCTGGACCCTGCTATGCTTATCCCACACAGTTTCATTTTCTCAGGCAAGTTGTCCCACTGATTTAAATAGGATTGCTCACATAAATAAGGATGGCAGGATCCGGGCCCTTAGTTTCTCGCTGACTTGGTTATGAGATGGTTGACTATTTTGCAAGCTTTATTGCACTTTTGGAATCTTCAGTGGACAATTCCGAGCCCCCCCCCCCCAATTCCATAGACACCACACATCATTCATCACAGCCTTCACTGGCTAGGAACAGCAGTTGGATTGGATTTATTTTGGAGCCAAGCATTTTTAGTATGACCACATGAGTCTGCTGGATAACGGGCTAAGCACATTGCTGGTGAGGTAGAACTAGGCAACTTACACATTTATTTAGAAAATATAGTGCCCCTCTACCCCCCCTCCGGTTTGTGAATTATCCATGAACAGGTGAGAGCATTTAAACATCAGTTCTCTACATGCAATGTTCACTAATTCATAAGTGCAAACGAGTTTTAGCTCACAGGCTGAACACTGCTGGTATTTTCTATTGCACTTTGGGACTCATCATTTAAGTCACTTTGGCACTGTTTCCATTTCCTGATTGGATGACTGAAGGTTTAAAATCTGATTAATCTCCTGGCGAGGGGGTTGGAGAAGGGAGAACTTGAGGGAGCACAGATAGGAGACAGCAAGAGATAAGCAGACCGAATTTAGAACAGTATGAAGTCTTCTCCTGACTTTCTTCGCACCATAAAAAGCAATACACCTAAATACGTACGGAGGGACCCACATTTCAAATAACTCCGTTCCTTCTTGACTGTGGAAAAGAGCAACATATAAGCCAGACAGCTGTATTGGCTGCACGATAGCACTAACATTCAATGTTCTCTTACAACATGCACACCCAGCAATTCCATGTTCAAGTTATAAAGGTTGTCCCCAGATCCTTGTCTGGTTATTATTGCTGTAGCAAGGCATTTGGGGAGCGGCTGTGTATTTCCCCACCCAATATCCCACAGTATAAGAACACACTAGTTTGTATGTCTGCCAAGACTGCATCCACTGGCTCTGTTGTCTGCAATGATAGCACCAGCCCTTCACAGCCATTAATTCAGTGCACCTATGCAGAGCTATCTGTGAAGGGTGCAGTCACATACCTTTACCCTGGATTACCCATAGCTGCAATTTCACATATGCATAGCTGTATTTCACATATGTACCAAGTTCATTTATTGAATTTAGCCCTCTCTATTTTCTTTTACTATTCGGCTATTGCTGTCCATCCCCAGCAAATTTGGGATAGCTCAGTGGTTTGAGGATTGGCCTGCTAAACCCAGGGTTGTGAGTTCAATCCTTGAGGGGGCCATTTAGGGATCTGGGGCAAAAATTGGGGATTGTTCCTGCTTTGAGCAGGGGGTTGGACTAGATGGCTTTCTGAGGTCCCTTCCAATCCTGATATTCTATGATTCTAGTACGCAGGCGTGCACAGAGTCCCCGCTGGGCAGATGGCAGTCACCTCGCTTTGTGCCTCTTGCTGAGTTAATTGTCCACGTGCCTCTGGCCAGTGGTCCCAAGGAAGTGCTGTCCCACCACCATTTCATATGCAAAGTGCATTGTTTCATTTTATTGGTCACCGTTTCCCACCATCGCTACCCACTAGTGTCACAAACAATTGTGCAGTCACATTTCCACTACAAGAAGGATGTGGATAAATTGGAGAGAGTCCAGCGAAGGGCAACAAAAATGATTAGGGGTCTAGAACACATGACTTATGAGGAGAGGCTGAGGGAGCTGGGATTGTTTAGCCTGCAGAAGAGAAGAATGAGGGGGGATTTGATAGCTGCTTTCAACTACCTGAAAGGGGGTTCCAAAGAGGATGGCTCTAGACTGTTCTCAATGGTAGCAGATGACAGAACGAGGAGTAATGGTCTCAAGTTGCAGTGGGGGAGGTTTAGGTTGGATATTAGGAAAAACTTTTTCACTAGGCGGGTGGTGAAACACTGGAATGCGTTACCTAGGGAGGTAGTAGAATCTCCTTCCTTAGAGGTTTTTAAGGTCAGGCTTGACAAAGCCCTGGCTGGGATGATTTAACTGGGAATTGGTCCTGCTTTGAGCAGGGGGTTGGACTAGATGACCTTCAGGGGTCCCTTCCAACCCTGATATTCTATGATTCTATGATTTGCATGCTCAGCTGTGGCATGTGCCGATTGACCATTGTAACAGTCTGTGTGCCAAGGGGCTTGGGGGAGAACCCTGATCCCCTGCTCACATAATATGAAGCAGTGTCCCCTTAGTAACTGCCTGAACTTCCCATCAGTACACACAGGGCTTGATTCAGTGCCCACTGAAGTAAAGAAAGACTCCTAACTGGGATTATGCCCCCGGTGCATTAAGAAAATCGGAATAGCCAAAGTGCTAGTAAGGAAAGTGTCTTTCAAAAAGACATTTAGTTCCCATGGAGACAGTGCACATATTAGTATCCAGTAGCTTTGTCGGGGCCAGATTGAGAGACCAGACTTAACATGCAAAAATGGGTGTTATCTGGAGCAATGCGTGTTGACAACCACAGATCTGCCTGGTTTGGTCTTTTACCTTTCATTTAGGGAAAATTCTGATTTAAAAAAAAAAATCTTCTGTGTATGTAGCTTATAAAGAGAACTGGATCTTTGACAGAAATCACCCACCCTTCTTATCCAAATCACTGGGGAACATGCAAACACGCACACAGGACCAAGGCATACCTTCAAAACCAGTAACTGACAGTACATTCTTAAACCAATCTGTAGTACTTCTAGATGAAAATGGAGTTGCTTCGAGGCATGATTTTACTGCAATTTTTTTCTTCATCTTGATTAATTTTCAGAGAATGAGTGCAAGGTAAAACAGTAAAAAAAAACAAAACACCCCAGTGCCTTGGAAATGCAGTGTTAGTCCCTAAAGATAGATTCTTCATCTCAGTCAGGAGAATGCTTTACAGTTTTATTGGGGTTTTCCAGTCCGATTCAGAGGAAAAGCCAAACCAAATCTCTCCAATCTGATACAAAGCCTCAGCAGTTGAAACTCTTGCATGTTGAGGGGTGGAGGGAGTAGCCCTGCAGTTATTTTTCTCTGTGAGAGAGGTGTTCAGTAACGTCTCCCCCCTCTCCTACCGTTTTCAAATGCAGGGTTAGCTCTGTGGTTCAACGCTTGGAGAGATTATGATGTGCTGCAGTAGCAATAACAGGTGCATGAAACTCATCGCAATTTATCCTTTTTATTGAACTCAAAGTTTGCAGTTCCTTGGCTTTCTTGGCATCTAACTACAGCTTGGATCTGGGTAGGACTGAACTGGCTGAGAATCAACCTGGACAAGACAGGAGTGATACTGATGCAGCGGGGGGATCGGTAGAGGAATGGAAGAGGATCGTGCCTGCTCTGCCACTTTGAGAGTGTACTGCCAATGTGACCGGCTCCCCTGTGTGTGACTGGGTGGTGACGCCTGCCCTCGACTGGAAGCTCTGGCCTTGGGCCCCAGTAAAAGAAGTGTCATCTATCCAGGTTCACCACTGTAGTGCCTCATGTGTGAGCCACAAACCCCACTTCCTTCCTCTTCCTCAGTGCCTTAGCTTCTCTCCTGTCCCGGTGTGGTTACACTTCTGCTTGCTGGTGGCCAGCCTTATTAAACCATGTCCCTTTGGGGCACCACCCCACAATCCAACTGTCCACTCCAACCAAACTGGATGGTGGCAAGTGGAACTCCTCTGGGCTCCTTCAACTCCCTTCTCTCTCCCTTCCCCTGGGATCTCCACAGCGAGCCTGTGTCAATGTCTCCAACCATCCCCCTCTCCAGGGATCCTGACCAAGACCTGGTTTGGGAACCTTTTGAGGTTCTCCTCAGATGGGGAAAAAAGAAGCAGGCTCCTTCCTGCTTCCCTCTGGCCATCCCGCTGAAGCTCATAGTCTGATGAGCCCAGGGGCAAACAAGCTCCCTCTAACCTGTCACAGCGACTCTTGGCCAGTCAGGGCAAGGCCTTGTCTTCACTGATAAAAAAAGGTGCAATTTTACCTCAGGGTAGCTAATGTGCTGGCAAGGTCAACCCAAGGTGTGGGTATAGTGCTGACCACGCTTAGTTCACCTCAGAGAAAAACTAAATAGTCACCCTGAAGTAAACAGCGCACCTCCATTAGCAGTGAAGGCAAGGCCTCGGTGTCCTTTCAGAGTTTATACCTTGCAGGTATTGTGGGTCACATACACAGAGGCCATTGGTGGCCCATAATTCCTTTCCCCCGTGCAGCTAACCTGAAGACTGCCACGTTTGCTTTCAGATCCAGATCTTGCTATACTCTTCTGGCCATTTGTCCTCTGCAGGTTACATTCCTGTCACCGGCTTAGTCTGGGGCTGCCTATGTGAACTCCTGGAAACTCTGTTCAGCTCAGCTGGTGGAGAACAACAATGCACCCGCCTTCTGAACGGGGAGAACGTACACAAACAGACAGCACTTCTGCTCACTCTCCAGATCAGCCTTTTGTTAGCATTCAAAATGCTGGTGATAATCTTGACAGTTCTACATGGTACAGGGCTCGGTGCCTTTATCATATGCTGCCAAGTCTGGGATATGGCTTTCCAAGACTGACAATACAGAATAAGCAGTTGAATGGATTTGTGTCTCTCATTGATTGTGCCCAAGAACCGGAGTCCAGAGGCCTTCAGATTACCAGATATATTTTGTTGGTTTGTTTTGTTCAAGTAGAGTAGTGAGAACTCTAGTTTATTTTGGTTTGAAGTTCTAGGGCAGACAACTTTTCCAGGAGGGGTAGGACACTTGTGGCTGTTTTCTTATTAAATCCCTTTTAACGTGACACAGTAATTTTGACAGATTTTTTAGATGACCATAAAGTGCTGAGTTACAACTGTTACAGGTGCCAAGTGAATAAGAAATACAATAAATGCGAAACATCCACACTGATATGCCTCATGGCAAAGCTAGCAAGCTGAACCCTCCATCATCTGTGGGCAGCTCAGCAGCCCCATAGACACCCACCGAAATGTAAAAGAAGATAGAAGTCACAATGACCAGTTGCTAATTTAAGTAGAATGCATTTTATTTAAAGCACCATCAAACATTCATTATCCACAAGTTGAAAATGAGCATAGATAGATTTCAGATCCTCTGACTAGTTGTGACATATTCTCCGGATGCAACACCCCCGCCTTTAACACTGTCCTTTCTCTCTGGTAGCTGCTAGCCTCTGCTGCTGTCATCCTGTGTTGAATTAATCTCTTTGGAGACGGCTGTTGCTAACACCGGCTGAGGGAAGGGAAACAGAAAAGGGAAAAGAGAAAAGGTAGAGGAGAAGAGAGACAAGTACTTTCTCTGACTGTGATTTAAACCGAGTTGTATCTTCTCTGACTGTAGGAGACTTATGGAATACCAGGCTGGGTGGTTACTTAGATGCTCACCGTTTATGTGGTGAATACCTGGATAGTCCATACTGTGTGGAGGTGATTTCTCTAAGTACTGGCATAGGAATAACAAATAACATATAACAAAAGATACTGTCAGGTATAAGGTGGGGTGGGGGAAAGTACAAAAACCTGCATATATATTACACAGCTCCTCTGCTCTGATTCTAACCTTTCCAACAGCAAGTGAACCCAATGAGTTAACTGGCTACAATGGTCAAATTTTCACGAAACAAACACTGACCAGAGGCCACTCAATATGCAGGTATCTGCATTTGTTTGTGCATATCAAGCAATTGAATACACAGCTGGATACTTGCCTATGCAAATAGCAGTTTGTGCATGCAGCCCCCTGAGTTGTGAATGCAAATCAGTGTTCAGGTCTCCCCGCTATCTCCCCCTGCCCGCAGTAGAAGAGATTCAAAAGAGTCTCAGGGATATAATGGTGTTGCAAAGTGTTGGTTGCTGACTTCAGGAGTCCTTGATGCCTGCACAGCCATTCTCAGAATCACTGCACAGCAACCTGGACACCAGCCATTCTGTGAGTGGGTGCATTTGCAGGGGAAAAAGAAAAAGAAAAGAAGAAACTACTTATTGTCTCTGGTGGTGCACAGTCACAGCAGACAGAGTCTTGTGTCTGGTCTTCATGTGTGACTGGCACAAGTCCCACAGCTAAGTCTTTGACTGCCAGCCAAAAGCGGAGTGGCATGCACCTGTCCCTGCTGGGAGACCTGGTGACCCTGAGTTGCCCTAACGGTTCGTTCTTTTCTAACATCGTGTCTACTCACATTTTCTTCAGGATTTCCCTGCCCTGGGTGCCAGGGAACTGCTCTGATGCCAACTGCTTCGACATGGATAAGGCAAGGACCGTTCCCAAGCTGCACTTCGGCACCCTGGAAGCATTCAGCTTACTGGAACAGATGGGGCCCGTCAAGGTGTTCGCGTCCTGCATGCATTAGTGAAGTATCCCCGGCATCACGTCATGTGCAGAGTCAGAAGGGGGCTCCCCCTTACAATACAGCTTGAAGCTTACACTGAGAAAGAAACCTCACTGAAGAGCTCTGACCCTTGCCGACCTGCTCCAGATCGACCTCTGACGACTCCAGCACATTCAGCGTTAATTCTCACAACTGGGTCAAGCCTGGGACCTGGCTGCTCCACAGATTTCTTGAAAGGATTTTGCCTTTCCACTGAACAACTCTCACTCTACCCAGACCCGCACTGCGATCTCGCTTGGCGTCATACAAAGGAGTAAACATTCTGGTCATCAAGGTGCCATGCTCTTAAGTCCGTTTTCTTTTCTAAACCCAGCTTTTATATATAAAACAACAATAACACTTTGTCCTTTCACAGCATCTTCCATTACATGGATCTCAACACACTTCACCAACGGCCTCCCAACACCCTGTCTGGGAGGGGAGGATAATATTATTATTATTTAATTATATATCACCGTGCCTAGGACCTTTAGTGTATAACCCTCTCGTTTTACGGATGAGGAAGGTGAAGTAGATGCCTCCTGTCTCACAGGAAGTACTTGGCAGATCCAAGAATAAAACTTTCATCTCCTGGCGCTCAGTCCAGTATCTCACTCACAAGACCAGCTTTTCCTCACCATTATGTGTCATCTTTTCCTCTAGAGTGGACCTATTTCAGTGGCAAATATGAATGTTTGATAGATTTTTGACTCCTACCTTTATGCTGGTTTATTGTCACATAGCTTCTCTTGTCGTATTATGTGTACATTTTCACTTACCCCTTTTACAAAAACCAACAAACTGCTGTCTTCTAAAAATAGTCTGCACAGAAGACTGGCGGATTCTGCATGACCCCTTCTCCCCTGTTCTGTGAAATTCTTCCGATAAAAATAGTCTTTAGACAGGGGTGAAAGTAAGTCGAGTGACTTACCGGTACTCTGGGGCCAGCTCTGGCCCCTGGAAGGGGCGGGGCCTAGGGTGGAAGGGGTGGGGTTGAGGGGGTCAGAGCCAGCCCCACCCCACCCTGTAAGGTAAGTGCCCCCTGCCACCAGGGTAGCAGCAGCAGCCCGGGGCTCCGGGGGCTATTTAAAGGGCCCGGGGCTCCCCGCTTCTACCACCCTAGCCCTTTAAATAGCCGTCGGAGTCCTGGGGCAGCAGAGGCAGCTGGAGCCCCGGCCCTTTAAATAGCCCCTGGAGCCCCCGCTACCCCAGGGCTCCAGGGGCTATTTAAAGGGCCTGCGGCTCCCCTGCTTCTACCTCCCCAGTCCTTTAAATAGCCACCGGAGCCCTGGAGTAGCAGCAGCAGGGCTCCAGTGGCTATTTAAAGGGCCCAGGGGGTAGAAGCAGGGGAGCCCCAGGCCCTTTAAATAGCTGCCGGAGCCCTATAGCCGCTACCCAGGGCTCCAGCAGCGGGGCTCTGGAGGTAATTTAAAGGGCCTAGGGCTCCAGCCACGGCTGGGAGCCCCAGGCCCTTTAAATTGCCCCCTGGGGAAACCGGGCTGCCCCAGTACGGTGCACCGGCTCTTGCCGGGACACTGTACCGGGGCGTACCAGCTTACTTTCACCTCTGTCTTTAGATTAAAAAAACTAAACAAAGAGATAAATCTTGTTGCAGAAGCATTGTTCTGATACGCTGGATGTCGGAGCTCATGAGGGAGACATCGTTCTTGTCAGAAAAGGGGTCTGCTCTGTGAGCAGAAAGAGAGATGTTAGAGTGAACACACTGGCTGAAGAGCTGGGCTTATCTCTGACCTTGAGCGAGTCCCTCACTCTCTTTGTAGCCCATTTCCACCCTGCAAAACGGTGGTAATAACATGCCCTTTCTCCTTTGTCTGTCCTGTCTATTTAGATTGCAAGCTCTTCAGGGCAGGGACCGACTCTTGCTATATGTTTGCACAGAGCCTAGATGCGGCCCAATCTCAGCTGGGGCTTCTAGGCGCTTCTGCAGAACAAACAAGAATAGGAAGAAGAAAGTAATCTGAACTGTAGCCAATGATAAAAGACATTAGGTGTATATTTAGACAATAGAGGTGAAATATAAGTATTCATTAATGCTGTAACACAGGGCCTACAGGCCTGAGGCCTGTAAAATATTTAGTTTAGCCAAATTAGATTTTAGGATTTAGGATAAATTAGCATAAGTAAGTTAATAATAAACCTGCTGAGCTTGTGTCTATGTCTGTGATATGCTGGTGTTTTGAAAATACCTGCTGAGTTTGGATAATAATGTCTAGGAGAGATCAGTAGACCCCACAAGATGACCATTGGTAGCCGGGGTGAAATGTTAGAGACTTCCTTAAGGTAACTGACTGTTACTATGATGATAAGATGACATAAATGCTCATGGGTATAAGGAGAACTGATGATACCACCTGAAAAATGGGTCACCCCAAAAGTAGTGGTGTGTAGAAATTTAAATAAGGAAAAGGGGTTAAAACCTTCATAAATATCCATGAACCCAGCAGGCACCAGTGTAACACATTATATAAGCTTTATCCCGGCCTGCACGCCTTAGTAGGGGGAAACGCTAGGATGACAACCACTGGTGGTGACAATGAGGATGAGGACTAACACTTCAGGTTTTTCCGCAAGGCATGGTGCGTGTAACACAAACACTGTGTGTTCTGCGTTGGTCTCTCCTTCCTAGGGTGACCAGACAACAAATGTGAAAAATCGGAACAGGGGGTAGGGAGTAATAGGAGCCTATATAAGAAAAAGACCCAAAAATCGGGACTGTCCCTATCAAATCTGGTCACCTTACTCCTTCCTTTACCAGATTGCAGGGTGCAAAGTGTTGTTTGGTTGGCTAATAGAAGCAATTATTATAAAAAGAACACTGTGTTGTCCCTATTCTGTAACATAGGGTACCCCCCTTCTCTTAGGGTTGCCAACCCTCCAGGATTGTCCTGGAATCTCCAGGAATTAAAGATTAATCTTTAATTAAAGATGATGTCATGTGACGTAACCTCCAGGAATAAATCCAGCCAAAACTGGCAACCCTACTTTCTATCAATAACCTCTCTACTGTAGTCACTCTTGAGGCTGAATTCTCACAGATTACAACAGGTGTAAACCCTCACCTTGAGGTGGGTAGTTAGGTGAAGTAACCCATAACTACAGATCAGGCTATACAATTCTGTTCTTTTAGAAGTCAATATGTATTTTGTAATTAGTTTTGATGTGTTTAGGCTCAAATCCCTAGCATAGGGGAAAGCATAACTAGGCTGAAATATATACAGGTCCAAGTAAGGTGGCCCTCGGTGAGAATGACACACCACACTAACCACAGAATAGCTAGACACTACTGAAATAAGTAATGCTCTCAAGGAAAAGAAGATAGACTGTGCCATAACTGACCCATATAAAGAAGCCCTTGAGGAATTCCACCATGATTTCAACAATTTCCATCCCACCATCAACCAGAGCCTGGACCAGTCCACACAAGAGATCCACTTCCTGGACACTACAATGCTAATAAGCGATGGTCACATAAACACCACCCTATACCGGAAACCTACAGACCACTATTCCTACCTACATGCCTCCAGCTTTCACCCAGAGCACACCACATGATCCACTGTCTACAGCCAAGCTCTACGATACAGCCGCATTTGTTCCAACCCCTCAGACAGAGACAAACACCTACAAGATCTCTATCAAGCATTCTTACAACTACAATCCCCACCTGCTGAAGTGAAGAAACAGATTGACAGAGCCAGAAGAGTACCCAGAAGTTACTTACTAGAGGACAAGCCCAACAAAGAAAATAACAGAACGCCACTAGCCATCACCTTCAGCCCCCAATTAAAACCTCTCCAACGCATCATCAAGGATCTACAGCCTATGCTGAAGGATGACCCATCACTCTCACAGATCTTGAGAGACAGGCCAGTCCTTGCTTACAGACAGCCCCACAACCTGAAGCAAATACTCAGCAGCAACCACACACCACACAACAGAACCACTAACCCAGGAACCTATCCTTGCAACAAAGCCCGTTGCCACATATCTATTCAGGGGACACCATCATAGGGCCTAATCACATCAGCCACACTATCAGAGGCTCGTTCACCTGCACATCCACCAATGTGATATATGCCATCATGTGCCAGCAATGCCCCTCTGCCATGTAGATTGGTCAAACTGGACATTCTCTACGTAAAAGAATAAATGGACACAAATCAGACGTCAAGAATTATAACATTCATGAACCAGTTGGAGAAAACTTCAATCTCTCTGGTCATTCGATTACAGACCTAAAAGTGGCAATTCTTCAACAAAAAAACTTCAAAAACAGACTCCGATGAGAGACTGCTGAATTGGAATTAATTTGCAAACTGGGTACAATTAATTTAGGCTTGAATAAAGACGGGGAGTAGATGTGTCATTACACAAAGTAAAACTATTTCCCCATGTTTATCCCCCATACCCCAATGTTCCTCAGACGTTCTTGTCAACTGCTGGAAATGGCCCACCTTGATTATCACTACAAAAAGCTCTCCGCCCCCCCCCCACTCTCCTGCTGGTAATAGCTCACCTTAAGCGATCACTCTCTTTACAGTGTGTATGGTAACACCCATTGTTTCATGTTCTCTGTGTATATAAATCTCCCCACTGTATTTTCCACGGTATGCATCCGAAGAAGTGAGCTGTAGCTCACGAAAGCTTATGCTCAAATAAATTTGTTAGTCTCTAAGGTGCCACAAGTCCTCCTTTTCTTTTCACAATGCTGAAGGTGACCTACCAGCAACAAGCTGACCTAACTGCAGTAATATAGGGGTTGTACACAGACAAGACTGGCCCTGACTTGACTAACTAATCAGAATACCCTGCATGCTAATCAGACTGCCCAGCAGACTGGGTAGCACTGACTACATTAACTAAAACAACGTAGAGATTTCCCCAGCCTGCCCAACAGACTGTCAAGTGATCAGATTAGCCAATTAAAATGGCCTGTGTACAGTCAGCCTACAGACTAGCCTGCCATTGATCTGATTAACAAACTCGGAAAGTGTGGGGAGCACACAGACTGGCCACCAGCCTGGTTTGGACCAGATTGACCGCCGAAAATAATCAGGGCTTTGCAAAGTCTGCCCCTGAAGACTGGCGCTAACCAGATTAAAGAAATACACTGAAGAGAGAAAATGTCTCACAGCCCAGTTTTGAGCTTTTACTTCACATTTTGACATTACATTAGCAGTGGCAGGGGACCAGCATTTTATCTTTCTCCTGCCGCTGAAAATGTTGACTGACTATGGATCCCTAGGGGGAGATGGGGCAGAGTGAGGCCAATGGGACTTTTACCATTGGCTCCAATGGGAGCAAAGTTAGGCCCATGTAGATAGTGTTTGAGAATCCCATCCTGAATGTTTAGGCAGGGTTCATTTTAGTTGGTGGCTTGTCCTCTCTGCATTCACCACAACCGAGAAAGGGACTACACTGCACTGTGGCCAGTAAATGACCAATCGGGAGCTTGCTGCTTGAAGTCTCAATGGGAGACGAACTTTGCACCCAGTCTGGAGTCAAGTATCCTTGCTGGAGAGAGAGAAAATGCAAGTTTAGGATCGGGGGAAGTCACCCAGGGCACAGCCTCGCAGTCTGCTGAGCGGTAGTGTGGCTGTCTGCATACACAGGAAAACCATAACTTGAGTCAAAGGCCTTTTCCATTGGCGTAATATTTAATTTCATCACAGTGGGGTGGCTTCTCCAAATGCTGCCACTGACTTCACTTATGTTCAGATCTTCCAAAGTAATTTTGACGTGCATTTGAGCTGGACCATATTGCAATTACTGGCTCCGGTACCCATGCCAGTTTCTGTACAGATCCTCCCAAGGATCTAATGATGATCTAACAATGATGTCAATGGAGTTATTCCTGATTTACACCAGTGCAGGTAAGATTAGAATCAGGCCCTCATTCTTTGTCCATGCAAAGTGGTTGTCTGTTGGCTTTTTTACTCCCTCGCATTTACCCACCGTCTCACTGGTCTCCACTTTGTTTCTTTTCCTGTCTGAACTACTGTGATAGGCATTTACACTCTAAGACCCCAATTTCAGTTTGCTTTGTTAAAAAAACCAGGAAAGTACATCCAAAAACTGACATCAAAGGACTCACCTTTGGCTTAGCCTTTCTCTGTTTCACCAAAAACGAGCGCAAGCTGACACTCCTGTTGAACTAATACCAAATGAGTATTCACGAACTTCCGTTGGTCGCTGCACAATGGGACCACCGCTTGGTATGTGGTGGGGGCTGCTGCACAAGTCCAAAAGGGAATGGTGACGAACGGCTGCTGTCACAAAAGAGCCTCTGTCTGGAACCCACCCACCAGACAACTTCAGATGACAAGACAAATGGAAAAAGAGGAGAAGGAAGATGTGAGACTGTGAAAACGGGAGCATTTTACCCCAAGGTGGGGTATGTTTAGTATTTGCCAGCAGTGCCCAGAGTGTTCAGACAGGCATCTCTTATTGCTTTATAAATCTCACCGAGTACAAAGATTGCTTCATGGGTGGGGACAAAGCTTCCCCCTCCTGGCTGTTCGGTTCTGCAATAACTGTGACTTCCGAGTTGTTAAACCAATGGATCCATGGGGTGTGCCTCCAGCCATTCTTTCAGCCCACTCTTGCTCTGCCACCAAAACACCCCTTTACAGTGTTGTGGCAGGAACCCCGGGGAGAACATCTGTGCAGGTTCCTTGTCTCTCTCCAGCAGAACCACTCTGCAGCAGGACATTCTGATCAAGATGAAGAGTAAGGGGTCAATTCGGCTTGACTTTGCTCATTGCACACAGCTGTCTAAGCCCAATGGAGTGAGTTGACATCTTCAGCTGGCGTGTGTGTGTTTGCACAGCTCACATTTGCAACCACCAATCAGGTGACTGGGTGCTGTTTAAATTATGCATGCAAGTGAATCTTTGCACACCCCAATGCGGTTGCTTGCCCACTTTTGGGGGGCAGTCAGCCGCTGCTGCAACTAGAGCAGGACTGAAAGTTTAGTTTGGTTTTAGAAGACAGATTTCACTTTGCTGATCCTGATTCTGTAGCTGAGATTTCCACTGATGTCAATGGGAGTGCCATGTGTTGAACAAGCACAAAATATATGATAAAGATCTTCACTGAGGATAAGAGGCTCCTCACTGCTGTTCAGCAAGAAGAATTTTGCTCATAATCTATAAATCACATACTACAAATAATAACTAGAAACCACAAATGCACAACCCTTGATTGATGGTATCTCTTTGGGGTTTTATTTTTTAATTTCTGAAGTCATTCGGATAGGAGACACAGTGTTCTGCAGACTCGGCTTGTTTTGAACCCAGTGAACTTGACACGTGTCCTTTAGGGAGGCTCCCATAGCCCATGATATGGGGCTGAGTTGCAGAACATTGATCACAGATGTCCCCGCTGTCCCCACTAGTCTCTTGCGAACAACTTCAGAAGCCAATCCCACAAAGACCGACGTAATCTAAACAGAAGATATGATAGAAAACAGAGGTTTTAGGAGTAGTTTATGTAAAACTTAAAACGGCAAATTTCGTTTTCAAGTGTTTCTTTCCTCCTCCTCTAGAAACCTGGGCATTTGATCATTTCACAGGGTTGGCAAAAGGAGGACAATATGGATAATGTTGGCTCAGATCAATTTTTTGTGTGTAAGCCTTTTTTTTTTTTTTTGGCAGAATCAGGGTTTGCAAGAAGCAGATAAAACTTTGCCGTTGAAGAACTCCTGACAGCCAGAAACAGCTGCATGCCAGCAAATCAGTACTTAACAAGAGAGATCATCTCGTTAGCCAGGTAAGAGATGGAGACAGAAATCCAGAGAGCTTTCTTGTGAGGATATAAATGAAACAGTTGTTTAGCAATTACTCCAAGACAGTAAATCTCTGTCTATGAACCCTCTTACAGATAAAATCTAAACTTGGTTTGCCCTCCTCATACAACACACATGCATATGCATACCGGCTGCTACATAGCTCATCGATATTTTATTCACATCACATTCCAAGGAGCTCACTGACTGGAATTCAATAGAAACTGTTCTCTGTGTGAAAGTAATTTCAGAAAGTAATCTAGTTTATGGAAATGAAAGGCATCAAAACACAAAAAAACACTGTTTCTGTACAAGTGCTTTGCTTCAAATATTTGACATGGAAATTTATATAATCCCTTTGGGGCACACGGGTTTCACAAGAGTTAACATCTTTTGAAATGAATTTCACAAATGTTTATTTGGAATACCAGGCATACAAATAATTTAGAATATCAAGGCATCTTGTTGAATCAGTCTTAATGATACAGATCTTCGATGGTTGTGAAGGTTAAAAGGTATGTATTTTAATTGGGTATGCAGAAGATGTCATTTTCAATCATTGTACTGCAGGCAGAGGATAATATTGCTTTCAAATTCTAAGCTTTCCGATACATCCGGCTTGACTTTCTCTGTTACTTAAAGAATGAAATGCAAACATTTTTCACATTTTATTTAAGTGTGTGCGGCATGTACTAAATGCAGAAGTGGGCTTTGGACAAAGGCCTTAGACTTTTACCATCTGCCTTTCTCTAGCTAGGTTTGTACATGACCCCTTTCACTGCAGTATTTGAGCACCTCACCAACATGGAAGAATTTATCCTCACATACCCCTGTGAGATAGGGATGTGCCATTATCCCCCTTTGACAGAGAAATTAAGTGACTTGTCCAAGATCACACAGGAAATCTGTGGCAGAGGCAGGAATTGAATCCAAGTCCAGTGCCTTAACTTTACAAGCAGCTTTCCACTCCATTGGAAGCACTGGCCCCAGCCTAGTTTAGGCCACAAGTAAAACTAGTCTGATTGACACAGGGTAGTCCTTAATTAATCATTCCTACTCTGTGCAGGGATTCAACTGTGTACAGTAAATAGGACCTACGGCCACACACCCATGGCCAGAAAGAAATATTGGATAGCTACCTATTTATTGAGCTCCATCCATCCTGTGCGCTGAAGGAGGCAGAGGCCCTGTAGAAAAAATTGTATGTGATCATGTAATTAAAGACTGTATCATAATGCATATGCACAGGGCGGTCAAATTAAGATTGCACAGGAAACCTGACTACTGACATATCCTAACTTTTGAGCGCTTGCCTTTTGCAACCGTCACGTTCTTTTAATGTAGGGGGTTTTTTCCATGTAGTTTCCTAAGTTGACTAAAAAGCCAAAAAAGACAGTTACCTTTTCCATAACGGGTGTTCTTCGAGATGCATTGCTCACATCCATTCCATTGTACGTGTGTGTGCTCGTCACATACGCTGGTGCCAGAAGTTTTTCCCTCAGCAGTATCCGTAGGGGACCGGCTCTGGCGCCCCCTGGAATGGCGCATGCATGGCACGGTATAAGGGGCACCGCCAGCTCCCGCCACCCTCAGTTCCTTCTTGCCAGAAACTCCGACAGTGGGGAAGGAGGGTGGGTCATGGAAAGGACATGAGCAACACATCTCAAAGAACACCAGTTACAGAAAAAGTAACTGTCTTTTCTTCTTTGAGTGCTCGCTCATGTCCATTCCACATTTGGTGACTCTGAAGCAGTGCCCCTGGAGGTGGGTAGGAGTTCACGGACGTGTAGATTGCAACACAGCTCTGGCGAATCCAGCATCGTCCCTGGCCAGCTGAGTGATAGTCTAATGAGCGGTAAATGTGTGGACAGAGGACCACGTTGCAGCTCTATAGATGTCCTGGTTAGGGATGTGTGCCAGGAAGGCCACCAAAGATGCCTGAGCTTTCGTCAAGTGGGCTCTGACAATCGGCGACAGTGGAACCCCCACCAGGTCGTAACAGGTCCTTGTGCATGAGGTGATCCAATTGGAAATCCTCTGCGAGCACACTGGATGACCCTTCATCCTATCCGCTGTAGCGATGAAGAGTTGAGTCGATTTACGGAAAGGCTTGGTACGTTCTAAGTAAAAAGCCAAGGCCCTCCAGACATCCAGGGCGTGAAGACACCTCTTCTCACTGGTTTTGTGTGGTTTGGGAAAGAACACCGGAAGGAAGATGTCCTGGTTCATATGGAAGGTGGAGACCACCTTTGGCAGGAAGGCTGGGTGGGGCCACAACTGAACCTTATCTTTGTAGAAGACCGAGGCAGTTCTGAGGTCAAGGCTTTAATTTCTCAGACCTATCTCACTGACGTCACCACCACCAGGAACGTGACCTTCCATGACAGATGGGAAAGGGAGCAGGACCCCAGAGGTTCAAAGGGCAGGCCAGTGAGCCTAGAGAGGACCAAATTAAGATCCCATTGTGGGACAGGAGCCTGCACCTGCAGGAAGAATCTCTGCAAACCTCTCAAGAATCTGAACTTCATGTCATGGGAGAATACAGTCTGTCCTTGGATCGGCAGGTGAAAAGTGGGGATGGCCTCAAGATGCACTCTAATGGAAGTGTGCGCCAGGCCCTGGCTCCTCAAATGGAGCAAATAGTCCATGTTCCTGTATGGTGGAACATGAGGGAGAGATGTCCCGTTCTGACACCCAGAGGGAAAACCTCATCCACTTGGCCAGGTAAGACAGTCTAGTTGAGGACTTCCTACTTTGGAAGGAGTCCAACAGGTCCTCCTGGACTCCTTCCAAACAGCTCTGCTCCTCCGGGTTCAGTCACACAATATCCATGCTGAGAGGTGGAGGAATCCAAGGTTGGGGTGTAAGAGCTGACCATGGTCCTGTGATGGCAGCTCCAGTTGGTTGGGTAGGGGCTAGGGAGGGGCCGCTGACAGGCTCATGAGCGTGCCGAACCAATGCTGGTGAGGCCACGCCAGGGCGATCATGATAACCTTGATCTTTGCCATGGCCCTGCTGATGAGAGGAATTGGAGGGAATGCGTACATCAGGCCCTCTGACTATGACAGGAGGAAGGCATCAGGGAGGGAGACCTTGCTCAGAACCTGTCGAGAACAAAACCGGTGGAATTTCCTGTTCTGTCTGGTAGCGAATAGGTCCACTTGGGGAGTTCCCCACCTCAGGAAGATCATGCAGGCTACCTCTGGATGGGGCGACCACTCGTAGTGAGAGGAGAAGTCCCTGCTGAGCTGGTCTACCAGCATATTCCTGACACCAGGAAGGTGACAAGCTTCCAAGTGAATTTCGTGGCTGATACAGAAGTCCCACAGACGGAGTGCCTCTTGACAGAGAGCCGACGAGAGCACTCCCCCTTGCCTGTTGATGTAGAATATCGAGACTGTGTTGTCCGTTAAGACTCATACCACCTTGCCTGACAGGTGGGGAAAGAAGACTCCACATGCCAGCCGGACCGCTCAGAGCTCTTTGACGCTTATGTGTAACCGTGCCTCCTCCAGGGACCATATCCCCTGTGTCTGGTGGATGCTGATATGTGCCCCCCACCGAGGTCCAAGGTGTTCGACACCAACTCAATGGAGTGAGGAGGGTTGTCGAATGGAACCCCTTCCACAACTGTCCTGCGGTCGGTCCACCTTCGCATTGAGATTTCTATTGCCTGGGGGATGGTAATGATCTTCTCCAGAGGGTCTCGGAACTGGGAATAGATAGTCGCCACCATGCTGCATCCAGAGCCTGGCATGGTGGACCATGTAAGTGCATGCTGCCATGTGGCCCAGCAGGTGCAGGCAGACCCTGGCTGTAGTCAGAGGGGACGTGGAGACTTCTGCGATGAGGTTTGCCATCGTGTGGAACCTTTCCAGCGGCAGGAACGCTCTGGCGCAGGTAGAGTCGAGGACCACTCCGAAAAACTCTATCCTCTGCACTGGCACTGACGTTGACTTTTTGTCATTCACCAGTAGGCCCAGAGAGCAGCACATGGCTTGAAGCACCGCAACATCCCTTTGGACTTGAGACAATAATGTAGTTGGCACTGCCAGTACCGGGGCTTCTCCCGCAGGCAGGGAACCTTGCTCCAAGTTGGAGCTACCAGTGGAGTGATTGGTCCCAGGCGACCAGGATCAGGCTGAGCGGTGGCTCTTGTCCAACCAATGCCGGTCACTGCGTCCCAAAGCCAACCTGTCCAAGCAAGACTGTCTTGGTCAGGCTCTCTGTGACCGACGGCATTCAGCAGATCTGCATCAGATACCAGCAATCCACACCTCATGCTACTCGATCAGTACCAGGACACTGAATGGGACTGGAAACTATGGGTCAGTTGCTGGGAGGATCATCCTGAGTAGGGCGACCTCCGTCTTGGAGACAAGGCGATGACAGCCAGGTGGCCGGTGGTCTCTGGTGTCCAATCAGTGCCGGAATCAGTATTGGGCCCTTGGAGACAGTTGGGGCCGGTCCCGGAGTTCTTGCCGGGTGGCACATGCCTCAGAGGGTCTGCACCAATCTACTGGCAAGGTACACCTCGAGTCCCTCGATCAATGCGTCCGGTGTGGGGACCAAAGAGGGCTCCATAGAGCCTGCCTCTCCAGTCCTGAGGTGTGACGGCTTCGAGCGAGTGAATGTTGGCAGGACGTCCCTCTCGGTGGGGATCAGTACCACTTAGGCAGGGACACATGCATACGTCCCAACACGGGCTTTCCCCAAGACTGGGGTACCATGGGAGCTGGTGTGGGCAGCACGGGGAGCGTCAAGATCTCTTGAGCTGCTCAAAGAGCTTTGGGCATCGATGGCATCTGAAGCTGGCTAGGGCCTGCACTGTTATCCAAGATCACAGGCGAAGCATGGGATGGGCTGCACCTCTCGATTTGAGATGGGGTCCGACTTCCCAAAGGGGGTGCTGAGCTGCTTAGCACAGATTGTGGCTCACCCCCAGCCCTCTCCTGCCCCTATGGGAGGTGAGAGATCTTCCCCTCCCCCTCTTTTTCCGCTTCTTCCCCGGAGCCGTGGATGGAGGGCCGGTGCTGGCTCATGGACAGCGCCGGCGGAGCACTGCGCATGGAGGCCCCGGTGCTCAGTGCAGAGACGGACTGTTCCTCCGGTGCCGGAGTGAGTGCCGACTCCATCAGGAGCACTTTCAGGTGGATATCGCGCTCCTTCTTCATCCTAGGTTTAAAGGACTTGCAGATATGGCACTTGTCACTTATGTGCCCTTGGCCTAAGCACCTTATGTGATATGTGGATCACTGATGATATAAGGTGATCACCTTATGTGATATGTGGATTGTTTGCAGTGATCGCAGGGCTTAAAGCCTGGGTACGGGGCATGCCCCATCCCCTGGCTGAGTCCCATTTGGGACTAACCAAAAGTTGATGATTACTGCTAAGGGTAACTAAGAAACTAACAACTATATTACAGGTTTTCAAGGTTCACAAGAACATAAAACGAAACACTGCTAGCCGAAGCAGCCGATGTTCCAGCACCGTCACTGACAGCAAGAAGGAACTGAGCGTCGGGGGAGCCGGTGGTGCCCCCTTATACCACGAGCACCCTGCAGGGGGCGCCAGAGCCGGTCCCCTACAGATACTGCTGAGGGAAAAACTTCCAGCACTGGTGTATGTGGCGAGCACACACACCTAATATGGAATGGACATGAGAAGGCACCCAAAGAAGAAACAGAAATTCCATCATGTGGAACAATACTGAATCCCTACAATGTTATCAGAAGGGTTGGAATCTAGAGATCCACAGCAAAACCTCTAGCTCTTGATCTAATGGAATAGCTGGTAGCAGCAGTAGGCTGTTACCCTGTATGTGGACCTACTACTAGAAGGTGACAAGACACTTTGTGAGTGGGTGTCACAGCAGAGGACTGTTGAGATTCAGGAGTCCTGTGCTTTATTCCAGGTTCTGATGTGGAGTCTCCAGTGGTTACAGATGTGGTTCGTTCCCTGTTCCCCACACTTGCCCCCTTCTGCCCTTGTCCCCTAGCAGGTACCCCTGGTGTGGGGTAGATTGCATCCAGGCTGAGCATGCTCTGCCCCACCCCACCTCACAGATTGTTTCTTTGCAGCTTGTGCCCCACCTCCACTCCTCACCCCTCTGCATTCCACTCTGCGAGCTTCCTTGGTCTCCTCCTCCAGCAGTGGGAGAATTGAGAGCACAGGATGGAGCGACAGACTCTCTGCTCTTAGTTCCTGGTGCCACAGTAGCCCCTGTCTGCCAGGAGGTGCAACTGAGGAAAATCCTGCTCATCCCCTGTAGCCCCTGGGGAGGGGCGGAGCATGCTCAGCGTGGATACAATCCGCAGAGAATTTATCTGTCAAACTTTAACAAAGCTCTACTTAAAAGCTCATAATTTGGCCAAATATGGGTAGATTTCTACAAGGATGCGAAAAGCACTTCACTGACACAAGGGCAACCC
The DNA here is from genome assembly GCF_965140295.1 of Lepidochelys olivacea. Taxonomy (NCBI): domain Eukaryota; kingdom Metazoa; phylum Chordata; order Testudines; family Cheloniidae; genus Lepidochelys; species Lepidochelys olivacea. Next base: position 119,358,832 of record NC_140416.1, read on the forward strand.
CTCTACCAAATTTCAAGCCCGGGCGCTCCAAAGCGTGGAGGAGATAGCGCTTGTCTGCAAAACAGTAGCGAGAATTTTTAAACATATTTTCCCTGAGCTTTGCTCTGAGCAACAGCTGAACTCTCTTAGCTGAAACTTTAAATAAATAAATATATATAAATAAATAAAAGTAACTCAGCCAGAGGCAGACACTGAGCATGGACAAGGTTGGGAAAGTTAAAAGCAACTGAAAACAGGGTCTTATGATGAAAAGTGTTAGAAAACCTTAGCTGTTGGTGGTGTTACCAGCTATACCTACAGTTTTGCTCATAATGAGCCTGATTCCGATTTCAAGTACACCAGTGTTAGTCAGGAATATCTCTACCGAAGTCAAGGGGGTTACACACACTGTGAAACCTGCATGAGATCTTAGTCAGGGCCAAGTTTTGCAGGAGACAGTTTGGTCACAAAGTTCCCTTTTGATTTCCTTCTTCAGTTACCCAGTTGTTATTCCCCACTCCCACCCCCTCCTCTAGGCATTCATACCATGGCATGTGAGCACACACACCCACTCCCCAATTCTGAAACTCCCCTCTCATTAAGGCAGCCAGCAAGTAACACAAAGGCCTCTGTTTTGCTTCAGTCCCTTTTATGAATAGGTGGAACGAATGATAAGCAGAGGAAGCAGGAAGGAAAGCTGTTCAAAACGGGGCATCAGTTTTCCTTAGGGAAACGCTTTTCAAATCCACGCTTGTACTTTCCCATCCCCATCTAACACCGCCATTCCATTACTATCACGACAGTGGATTCTACCTAGCAATTAAATATTAAGCTTACCTTTTCAAAGCTGCTGAAAGGATTTGGAGACCCAGTTCCCCAAAATCTCATCCTTCGTGTATACTGATGTTTTCTTTTCTCACCTCCTGGTTCAACTAGGCCATCTCTGGCCACTAGAAACTACAAACCAGTTGGGCAAGCTGCAAAAGCAGATTCATGAGCAGTGCCAAATAGCAGCATCTATTGGGAGAAAAAGGCATGCCGCAGGTCTGAAGATCATTTCAGGTAAATGTGGGTGACTTGTAATGTACGGGGGCACACCGCAAACGGAGCCTCAAAGGTTACATAGCATCAAAGTGAATGGGCTGCAAGGGGCTTTATTCACCACTAACTCAGCAAGCCATGCTATGAGACAAGTTTCCATTGCAGGGCTGCGGGAGTTAAGATTGCAGTTCCTAGAAGTTGTGGGCATCATTTATTCCTCGAGTCCAGTGATAAAAATGCATCCCTACCCTCCCTCCCATGAGCTAGCAACCTGACTCCCCCATCAGAAGAACCCAGATGCTGTGAATAGATTTAAATAAGGTTTGGCTATACTGGTGACCATAACAATTGCTGTTATGGAAGGTAAGCTAAAATAAGAGTAATCAACGCGCCTGCTTCAGGGTGTAAACTGATCCTCCACAGACAGCATCACTGCATAAGTTATCGGGGAGGGAATGCTTCTCTTCTCGTGAAGTATCAAGTACTGGCCACTGCCCAAGGCAGAATGCTGGGCTAGATGGTTCAATTCTCTGATCTGGCATGTTAAATTCTATCCACATATGACCTGTGAGAGAGAGAGAGAGAGAGAGAGAGAGAGAGAGAAGTTTTAAATAAGAGTAACAACTTGTTAATATGGGGGGAAAAAAATCTTTTCCCAGGAATGGTTCTTTAAGAAGTTTCCCAAGAAGATTGCATTGTTTTATGTAATGTATTTGGGGGAGGGGGTGCACGCAGGCTGTTTTGTTTTGTTTGAACAGAACACAGAATGTCATTCAAGAGATCGGTTCCCACAGCCATTCCAGTTTCCATTATATTTCGCTTTTTGGAGCACTGAAAGTTAATTCTTCTAACTGTCTACTGGCTTTCCAGGTACTTTCAGATCTGATTAATCCAAATCCATCGGTAAACCCAATTTTACTTCAGATTAAAAAAGATTCAAATTAACAACTGAGCGAGAGCCGGAAATTGTAAGAGAGTGCTTACGTCTTGTGCAGTGTTCCTGCACAAATCCCTCCAACACTCAGGCAATACGATTAGTCTCTGTATTTCTAAGGTACCTGACACTGACTTACAACCTCAGTCATTATTTATTTACGACGATGCCCACAATATAAAAGGGACGGTCCTTGCCCTCAGGAGCTCATAGTCTAAGGACAGACTTGTTAGGGAGACAGGTGAAGGGAAGGAGAACAACAAATAGGGGATTTTTATACATCAGCTATATTCACAGTAGGCAGCACTGGAGAAGAGGCTGTCAAAGGCGGCTTTAATGTGGACATGGCTGGGGCCTTCAGGATAAGCACAGGGAGATGGTACCGCACACAGGGGGCTGTGTGGAGAAATGCACGGAGGTGATGGCACGGACAAGCAGGGGAACAAGGATGGGATCAATGTCAGAGTGCGGGTGGGGTGACAATGCCAGGCTCAGCACGGAGCGATAGGTAGGCAGGGTCAGAGTTATATGGAGATGTGAAGGTAGTGAGGAGCCCACATGCGATAGCCTCAGTTTACCCAAATCTCACTTATCTGAGATCTGCTGTGACCCGAAATGGGCTCACGTTGGCTAATATCTGGTAATACAGCCATGTAACGCTCCTCCAGAACTGAACTGGTTCAGTATCTCCAGTGACAGCCACGGCTGTACCGCAGTCTGAGCATGGATTTGCCTCATGGCGGGGGTTGTTGGGATTCCCCCCAGGTGCTCATTTGGAACCCACACAGACACGCTGCATGGAAACCATTCAGGTTTATGATGATGATTACTGGCCTGCAAAGGATTTTGTACAAAAATCGAAACCCCAGATTGGAGGGTTTGGAGATTTTTTTCCTTCCCATTTTGTAAAAAAGCAAAACTTTCCCAGCACACTCAGCTGAACTTAGAGCAACCTCCTCCCCCAGTTCCTTACCTGGCAGTGGCAGGGCCTCTCGAACCGAGTGGAGGGGGCCTGGTTTCACTCTCTAATGCAGGGTCTTTCCCCTTTAGGGAGAAGCTTGACTGTCCTGCTGTCTCCTCCCACTTCAGTTGAGACGTCCAGCCAGTGGACATCACAAACCTCCTTTCCCATCTGAAAGGGGCGGGGGGGGGCTTGGGGTTTGGGGAGAAACCCATGTGTCCTCTTCACTCTCTGCAGGCAAGAGAGATACTATTGTGGTCTCAGCCTTTCAACGTGTAAAGGTGTGACAGCTGACAGATACACCAGGGGTTTCGCTGGCCACCTCCAGAGCTGACAGCATGCATGGCATCAGTGTGAGCTAAAGAGACACACTTCCCTAGATAAGGCTGTAACAAGCTCATATCCTCTGTGCTTGGGCACAGAGGGAGACCTGCAACACACGCTCCCCAGTGCCTTACAAAGGCAATTTGGGGTTTCCTTCACAATATACACCCCAGAACACACAGCTTGCTTGTAGGTCACAAGATCCCCTAGCCTCCATCCCTGGGAAATTAGAGGCTGCCATGTGAAGATGAAACTTTCAGACTGTGTACATGCATACACACTGCACTCTGGGATGCAAGCTGCAGGGAAACCCCAGCTAGCTGTATGTTTTTGAAGAAAGAGATCTGCAGGACTCAGGCAAGTGGGTGCTGGGCTAGGAGGAGCCAACACACCCAAACCCCATAAACAAAGGGGGAGAAAGTTTTCCCACAGGCCTGGAGCTGGAAGGAAGCTTCTGTGAAGATCCATCACAGAAGGCAGAGGGAGTTGGAGGAAGAGACAGTGTCCTGTGCTAGGAGGGATGAGGTCAAGGAGATGGGAGCCACCACAGACTCTGGGAAGCACCCACATTTTGGGGTGATTATTTGAGTCCAAAGCAATTTTCGGAAGTTCATCCATCGCTAGTACATGTGGCCTTTTGCTTCACACAATACAGGTGTTTTCTGGACATTGTCACAGCCTGGGTCAAATGATCATTGCCATCATCACAGTCTTTCTAGACCTGTGTTTCTTTGGAGCTGGGTTACAGGTAGTTTTGATTTCTATGGAGCCACGCGAAGCCAAGACATCCATTTCCTTTTAGCTCAGTACAAACTCCCAACTAAACTAATGATGAAGGTTGGGAAGAGCCCAGGGTTTTACCCTTTTATCTTCATGTGTTTGCATGTAACGTTTGAGGCACTTGTTTAAATAAATGCATAAACAGCACTCTTGAAACAACTGAATGCCAGCAGCCCAGCACTCACCAACAACCCCAGCCCAGCATGCTCAGTCCAACACTACACCCCCAAGCCAGTGTGCACACGACAAACCTATCATGCCAATCTAGCATGCTCAGTCAGCTAGTCATAGGCAACCCTATGACACCAGTCTGGCATGCTCTGTCCTGCAGTCACAAGATGCCAAAATCAGGGTGCTCAGACACTACGTTGCCAATCCAGCATGCTCCTTCATGGCAACCCTCAGCACCAATCCAGGGCGTGCACGCAAGGGACAGCTAATATATCCTCACAGAAACCTATTTTGGGTTCCATCTTCCAAACGTTTATTTTCTGAAGGAGAAAGGGGAAGGGAACGTGTCCAACTCTGACAGTCTGCTTCAAGAAAAACTTCACTCTGGTTTTCCCCCTTCAAAAAATGGATCAAAGCTATTGTTTCAGCAGAATACTTGAGTAATGGTTTCACAGATTTGACTTCCTTCTATGTTACTGTTGATCCGCATCTGGCCCACATCCCTGCAGTATCTGAGCATCTCACAATCGTTAGTCTTTCTCCTCATAGCACCCGTTAGGACAGTATTACCACCCTCACGTTAGAGGCAGGGAACTGAGTCACACAAAGGCTAAGCAACTTGTCCAAGATCTCACAGGAAGTCTATGGTGGAAAAGGGAATTGAACGCAGGTCTCCCAAGACCTATGCTAGAGCCCTAACCACTGAACCATCCTTCCTCTTTATAAAACATGGCTACTGTCTACTAATAATATATCTATTCTCAGGCAGCCAATTCCCAATGTTTCTCTTTCATAAGAGAATTCACACTGGAAAAGAATAGAATCACCAGGAGGCCGGTAGCTATTCAAATTCCTCCCAAGAAGACAATGGTTAATTACCAAACTCCATTTGATTGTTGACTTTGTTTCTTTTCTTGCTATTTTAGGTATACACTTTTTGGAATTCAAACACACTTTCCTTCCTGTTTGTATTTTCATGTCTGTCTGATATCACTCTTGCATTGCAATCAACATTCCTTTATTCTTTATCATTTGAATACTGTTTGTGCGAACACTAGTAAAAAGACCGTATCTGCAGCTTTTCATTCTGCGCACACACACACAACCCCCCCCCCCCACCCACAACAACCCTAACCAGCATTAAGTGGATTGTTTGCAAAATCATTTTTGTTCTAAAATGTAATCAACTATATTGGATGTAATGTTTGTATGTTGAAAATAATATAAAAAATAGGGTTTGGGGCCTCCTATTTCCATAAAAACGATTTGTATGGCATTTATAAATATTAATATGGAATACTAGTCAAGAACAATGCATAACAGTAATGAGAATCACAAAATCCCATCATATTTGACACTGTCATATCACCAGTTTAAGGATTAGAAGGTGAATTTTACAGTTAAAAATATTGCTTCCCAATAATAACAATAAAATCAGAATAAAAAAACCCAGCTGCTTGTTACATTATATATTCCTGATGGTTTACTTCTTATTCTGGAGTTTACAGGATCATTGCTTTGAATGCATGTTTTTTGGATGGCTCGTTAAAGGGCTAACCTGAGAATGAGAAGGGAGGGTTTCTTATCTGCTTTCATTCTTGCTGAAGCCTGGCTTGGCCTAGGCTTTGTTTCCTGCTAACCCCTGACACTGACAGAGTCAAAGGCCTATCAAGTACTGCCCTCATGTCAGCAGGTTTTTTATATATACACGGAAGCTTCGTTTTGAATGATAAAGTTACCCCAGGTGTCAGTTTCCGCTACTATTTCTAAATACATCTGGTTAAGGGGGAGGGAAGCAGCAATTTCATTGAAAATCCAAGCTATTGAGATCTAATCACTGCTTAAGCTGGGGCTTTATTCAAATCTGGATCACCAATAGGGCTTGAGATGTAAATGAAGTGCAAAGAGAAATAAAGCGAGAAAACCCAATGATAGCCCCTTCCTTCAGCCATTTGATTCCCAAGTCCTTATCAGTCAATTAATGCATACTAAAACTTCAGTGGCAGCACCAATTTAATCGACCTAATAGCTGCCGCAAGCCCCAAGCATTAGCTAAACAAAACACACTTTCCGCAGCCTTAATATGAGACTGAAAAAAGGTCAAAATAGACAGCTTTACTGAATAAATCCCAAAGATCCATTCTAATTTCCACTCACGGATCTCTTAAGCAGTTCTTGGATGCTCTTTATGATACTTTGATCCACACATAGTTTCATTAAAACTTTGTGGCTCGATATTTTTAAACCTGATAGCTTCGCTAAACTAGTTCTCAAAATGTTTGCTAAGCCGCTGTGCATAAAACTACTTTACTGTCACGGTGTCTTCTAATATCACCTAAGTGCAGGCTGTCGCCATTTTGAAAATGAACCTTCTCTACATGCACTAGATCTCAATTTGGGAATTTTTGCTCTTGCATTTGAAGGGTGGCTGACATTATAAAGGAAAGGTGCTGTCTCCCCCCACCTCCCTCCCAGCTCCTGAAATCTAACACTAAAATTATCTGCTGTACCTTATTTGTTCTGGAAGCAAGTTACACAGAACTTTTATCCACTGTGGTTTCCAATTTCAGGATTAACATTAGATGCCAAAAACTGCCCAGAAAAAAAAAAAAAAAGTAAATGGTGGTTTGAAATCCAGTTTCATGATGGCAGTATGAACTGCCTAAAGTCCAAAGAAAACAAAAGGCACTTCCCCACCCCCAAAATCAGGGCATGATGATAAATCTAGTTTCACGGCCACAGATAAAAGTCTTCTTCCCAGAGAATGCCCTTTGCTCCCTGGAAAACAACATGCAACTTGGGGGGGAAGGTGACAATTTTCTCTCTTTCTTCTAGAGCTCACAGAAGGCTTGATTTCTTTAGAAGCTTTTGTGGCCAGTTTGCATTACAGCAGTTAAGAGAATTACAGCAAAAGGATTTCCAAAGAGGCTGATCTCAATTTTCAAGAGAAAAAATAAACAAAGGATTTACCAAAAAAACCTAACACTGCTCCCATTGGAGTTAATAATAAAACTCCCATTGGCTTCAGTGGGGGCCATTGATTTCAACGGGGGCAGAGTTCAGGCTTTGGAAAAATCCCATCCCAAAGTAGTGATGTAGCCTGCCTGCTGTTCCAGTTAGGTAGGTAGGTGACCACCACAGGTTGAGCAGTGTAGCAGACATTCGAGGTCACACTTTGGGCTTGTCTACAAAGGGACATCCAGGAAAGTTAATCTGAATTAACTAAAGAAGTGAATCTGAAGTGGATTTGTTAAACTACATAAAACCCTTGTGGGAACACCCTCATTCAGAATTAAAGTGGCTTAATTCAGCTTAGTTTAATTCACTTGGAAGTGAATTAAGGCCTGGTCTATGCTGGGGGGGGAGGGGGGATCGATCTAAGATATGCAACTTCAGCTACGACAATAGCGTAGCTGAAGTCAACGTATCTTAGATCGACTTAGAATCACTTACTTCGCATCCTCGTGGCGCGGGATCAACGGCCACCGCTCCCCCGCTGACTCCGCTTCCGCCTCTCGCCGTGGTGGAGTTCCAGAGTCGACAGCAGAGCGATCGGGGATCGATTTATCGCATCTACACTAGTCGTGATAAATCGATCCCCGATAGATCAATCACTACCCTCCAATCCGGCGGATAGTGTAGACATGGCCTAAGACAAGATGAAATAAGGCCACTTTAATTCTGAATGAGGGTGTTCACACAAGGATTTTATGCAGTTTAACTAATCCACTTCAAATTCACTTCTTTAGTTAATTCAGATTAATTTTCCTGGATGTGCCATGTAGACAAGCCCTTACATTCCAATAGTTGCACTAGCAAAGGCCTGCTTACTGGTACAACTATTTCAGCTAGAGGTGTGATTTTTTTTTTAAACCATCAAAGTTATAGTGGTAAAAATCTCTAATGTGGATGCAGTTACACTGGTATAAAGGTGTCTTATAGTTACTCCCCTTCCTATATGTATGTGTCAGTGATCCCTCAGAGTTTGAGGACTATTGTCATCCGTAAAATGACAGCCAGTTATCACTGGTGAATCCACAGGTGGCTAATGAGACCAATCCAGGATCCAAAAAACTTGTCACAATTGAGACAGACATTTCCCAATGGAAGGTGTGAATCTGGATTGCTGAGTTGGGCTGCAGCATGTTCTTTCCTCCTTTCCTGTTTCTCTGTTTCCTGTTGTCTGCTGGATCTCAAAATACTGGGATCCTTGCCGCAAGGTCCCTTGTCATTTTGGTTGGTCAAGGGCTTGAGTTTTCCATCAGTTTATGTCAATATTGCACTTCTTCATGTTGGTTTTGAGGGTGTCTTTGAAGTGCTTTTTTTGCCCGCCCTTCATCCGTTGGCTATGGTTCCTTTGAGAGAACATGACCTGCTTTGGGAGTCAATTTTCTGGCATTCAAAGAACATGACCAGCTCAACTTTCTCTGAGGTCTACAACCAACTCGGCCTCATACCCAACCAAGAAAACTAAAGTATTCCACCAACAGGCTCTGAATCACCAGGATCCTGCTTCTGTAATTCAGATCAATAAAGAGACCCTGGAGAATGTCAAGAACTTCCTTTACCTTGACAGCTGTTGCAGAAAGTCCTGTATGTATAACAGTACTAGTATAAAGCAGCGCAGTGAGGTGGAGTGGCCTCCCTCCAGACCTAAGAGCAAGGGACCACTACACTCTGCCTGGTGGGTGGAGCCAAACCCACCCCACTGCCCTTGCAGAAAGTACCCGGACAGGGCAGGAAGTATAAAGGGAGGACCCGGCAGCTCAGTTGAGTGGGAGCCGGGAAGAAAACAGACATCTCCAGCCCGCTGCAGAACTCCGGAGCTGAACCTGCACTGCGTAGAGCTCTGCCCTCGGCGGCAGCCCACCCTGGAGAGGAGTTTCTGGGACTGCCGTCCACGGTGTAACCCAAAGAGACAGAGAACCCTTGGACTATGGACCCCCTTGCCCAGACTGTGGTAGGAAGTAGCCCAGGGAAGCCAGACTGTATCCAGTTTTGCTGCCAGAGCAGAGGTCAGCATGTTTCAGAGGATCCCCATTGACCCAGTGGTGGAACCACTTGCCACTGTTAGGCCCTGGGGCTGGGACTTGGTGGAGTAGGGTGGGCCTGGGTCATCCTGCTGCCAACCCCACCCCAGATGTGGTGGCCTGTCCTAGGCCAGAAAGCCTGTGCATTGCTTGTGGTTCACTCCAGCCAGGAGGCTGTGGGCTCCAGACTGTTTGTTTGCAGGCTACTTTAGCCAGGAGGTTTAGGCAAAAGTTTGACCCCGGCCCTGCCCAGAGGTCAGAGCTCCATTTGCTGGCTGCTTTAGCCTGGAGGCTTAGGCTAAAGACTGATCCCTGCTCTGCCCTACTTGAGGGGTCTAGAGCTCGAGACTGTTAAAGGTTGTTTGCCCCTGCTAGCAGGCTACGAGCTATAGACTGCTTACAACTGGCCCTACCAGCGGGACCCAAGCCTGAGTGCTGCTGCCTGACGCAGTGAGGTGGGGTGGCCTCCCACCCCACTTGAGAGCAAGGGACCACCACCAGCACCTTTATACAGACAGAGACCAGCAAAACAAGCTATACCAGTAAAAGCACGGTTTTGCCAGTATGTGGTGTCTACTCTATGGGCTTCTGCTGGAACAGCTGTCTCAGGCTACGTCTACACTAGAGACTGATGCAGCTGCACTGCTGTCAGATCTCTTGTGTAGCCGCTCTATGCCGATGGGAGCGAGCTCTCCTGCCAGCATAATTAAACCGCCCCCAAGGAGCGAGAGAAGTTCTCCCACCAACATAACGCTGTGCATGCTACCACTTATGCTGGCGAAACTTATGTTGCTCGTGGGTGTGTGGTTTTTTTACACCCCTGAGGGACATAAGTTTTGCCGACATAAGTGGTAATGTAGGCGTGGCCTCAGACAGGAGCGTAAAGAGGCATGATCCATCACTGACACAGCTGGAGAAGCCCTTAGTGTAGACGCAGTGCTTTTACCAGTATAGCTCATTTTGCTCAGGCGCTGGGAGTGGGCAGGTGGCTGTATTATACCTGTACAAACCTCAGCTTTGCCAGGACAGCTACTCCCACATTCGGAGTGCTTTGCTGGGATGGTATACTGATATTCCTACACTGGCAAAGCACTCCTAGGGCAAATATAGCCTTGGTCCACACACACTGGAGTGATACTATAACAGTATAGCTAAAATGATACAACTTTCCAGGGTAGACAAGACCCGAGTCCCACTCCAATGCTGTAATCACTAGACCATGCTTCTGGCTAACACAATAACAACAACAATAGAAATGAAAGTGAAGAAACCAATGTAATAAGCCTGCAGGGACCATAAAATTGTGAAGCATTCATGGGCTTGGGGAAATCGCAGTCCAGTTTGCTACCTCTAGCAAGGCTAGCTTCTGATTATGTTGATGAGAAAAACCGTAAACAAAACCACCATTCTCTGCTAATTAATTCCCTTCAAAGCACTCTACAAACCTTTAATTACATGGGTTGAAAAGCAGCAGTTACCCTATCAGCGCTGATCAGCCCAGCTCCCTCTTCACCAAACCTCGCCACCTGACAGAAACATTTTGTTGTTTTCACTGCTTCACACACCTAAGATGGGTTTGCAGTAAATCCTGTCAACTAAACGCCTGACAAAAGTGCTCTGATGTCAGGTATAAAGAATGCCACCTACAGCTTAACGTCTGGAAAAAAAAAAATTCTGAGTGCTTCAAACAATGAATGTTTTTGTCTTCTTAATGCCCAGTATGCAACCGAGTGGAAATGCTACTTCCATCCGTAATCTACAAATGAAATTAAAGTTGTTGAAAGACACATGATAAACCAGGGGCCTTTGTTTCCTACAGAAGAGGAAAAATTGAAACCACTAAATATTTTAGCAGATTTACTAAATTTCCAATTAAATCTGGAATTATTCAGAGCACCTTTTTCTCTCTCTCATACACATGCAAATACAGACAGATTTCCTATTTGAATAAAGCAAGGGAAATGTGAAGTGCCCAACGTAGCAGGAAAATTCATGAAGTGGATTCTACGATCTTTCGTATTAGCCTTGTGGACTAGCAGCAACGTTTTGAAGTGCTACCTGGGGATCTCTGGACCCACGCAGGTGGCAGCAGACAGTGGTAAGACAATTCAGTCGGCGTTGGGGGAGGGAGCCAGATATGCTAGGCAAGAGCACCCTCTGCCAGCTGGCATGAAGGGCTGGCTGGAGTAACATGCACCCCCCTCGACAGAGGAAAGGTCACGGGAAGCAGCTTACAAAAGACAGACGAGATGAGGACCAAAATCAGGGGCAAGATTAGATATCAGTGATTTAAACACGGGAGCAGTAGAACAATGCCCAGCACTGTCTCTGGCTTTCTCGTCTTTCCTAGTCCTTGGCCTTTCTTGCCTTTGCCTAGTCCATGCTGTCCTGCAGAGCCTCAATCATGTAAAATTCAAGATGATCTGCACTCCCTGTCCCCGGCGTATGCTGCTGTTTTGGTCCTAAATGCATCCGCAGAGCCAGGGGTGACCACGGTGTCGGCACACCGTTGGAGCTGGTACAAAGAGTGCGTGCTGCCAGCTCAAAAACTGGTTGGTATTTCACTAAACTACAGGACTGGTTTCCTGCTCAATGTTGGCATCACCATTCAGTGCCACCTCTGCCAGATGCCAGCGTTCAGAAGGAAGCCATCAGCCGTGGTGCTGGCGGACATGCAGGGGGAACATGGATCTGCTCCTGCTCCCATTTGAAATCCAGAAGGCGATTTGACCCTGGTCTTTGTGGGAGATGGAGCAGGCCCTTAATATTTGGTTGGCTGCTAAAGAGAAGACAGGGATCTCAGGGACACCACAATCCCTGCATGGATCCTTTCGGCACTGGGTCCCAGCTTACAGGTCTAAGTCATGGAAACATAGTTCAACTCGTAGCACGAGCAGACTTTGACTTTGGGCACCATGCACCACATTTTAAACCAGAAGAATTGCAACACAGAAAACGCTCACATCGAAGACAACCAGCCAGATGCTGCAATGGCTGCAAACTGGGGAGAGGGAACACGATGCACAAGTGGAGAAGGGAAAGATACAGCCCCAAGCAAGTAGAAACACTAACCCTCAGACTGCTTACACTTCTCTGCATTTCTCTCCCCCTGCAACCATCCCGGAGCTACAGGGCTTCCCCAGCATAGTCATCACACACCAGTCTGGGGTCATGACAGAGTATAAAGAGGCCTATCCCCTAGCTTCCACCACCTCCTCTTTCGCTGCCTATGTTTGTGGCACAAGCTGTGCGTGAAATTCACCCCTTTGCCATGGGCCAGCAGAGATACAATGCAGCACTCAAGTCTCACTAAGCCTGACCTGAGATGTAAATTGTGCGTAAGTCTCATGTTGGCTCGCTGCTCAGGGTGGATTTCATCTGTAGTCAGTGCTGGGGCATGGGTATCTGTGCACCACGCAGACAGATATTTGTACAAGGGGAGGATGGACTAATTTGCCCATCTAGTCACTACTCCTGCTGTGCTACACCAAGCTTCTTTGTTTTGTCTGACTCAGCTTCAGATCTTCGATCTAGCTATAAAATGGTACTTGTTGCAAATTTTAGTACAAATGGCGACCTGTGAGCTCCCAGAAGCCCCTGATGAATGAAGGCTGCACATAAAATTTGCTCCTGGCTAGAGCTATTCAATATTTTCCAAAATTTCAATGAAAAGTAACAATTTTTGGGGTGGGGGGGGAATGTTGTCCCCTTTTTGACCCAGCTCATTCTTGGGGTGAGATCTTGACTCCACTGAAGCCAATGGAAGCTGTTGCTGAGACTAGGATTTCACCTTTTGTCGTCTTGGTGGGACAAACTCTTGTATGAACATTCTCCACCAATGTTTCAAGCCCTGTTATTCTGCCATTTACCCAACACATCCCCAGTGTTTCGCAGGGCTCTCTCCCAAAGTGGGCATTCCTATCTCAGCAAAACAGTGCAATCAGAGGGATTGACGGTGGATGCCCCACAAGGATTGTGTTTCTTCTCCCCAGCAACTACTTGTCTTCATCTCCAAGGCCCTTCAGGACCCATCCCCACTCTACCCAACATCTCTTATACAGTGTTGAGACATGGACTCCCATCACCCCTCTGAAAATGATGCAGACCTGGATTGTTCATTTGCCAAATTCTCCTACAACCACTGTTGTGGTTTTTTTTCCCAATGTGCCCCTTATACATGGAAGGACCTTCCTATATAAATCCACCACACTGTCCTCCTGGCTCTCTCTTCTGCCATGATACCTACAAACAAACTCGGCAATGGCTATGCAGCTGGTCTGCTATGACCACTCACGCAGATCACTTTCATCTCATTGTTGCCCTTTTCTCCCCCTTGTCTGTCCTTCTGTACTCACTTGTTGCTTCTAATCGTATACATAGACTGTAAACTCTTTGGGGCAGGGACCATCTCTTTGTTACATATAGTCATGGGATCCCCAGGGTGCAGCCTGGGACCGTGGGACCACTGTGCCCCCTTAACTCTCTCCAGCCTGGGCTCTCTCTCACAATGCTTTGCTAGTGACAAGCAGCAAACCCCTCCAGGCCCTGTTATCACTCAGCAAAACAGCATGTGGAGCCCCACACCCAGCTAGATTGCATGAATGCTCCCAGAGCCACTCGTGAATCACACAGAGAAAGGCAACAGCCTAATCCCTCCAGCTCCCAGCACAGTACCTCAGGAATATACCATTTTGCACTGATCAAGATGAGCAGTGAAAATTTATTAACTGGTTCACCACTTCATCAATGGAAAGTGGACATACACCAGCCTTTGCAAACCTGAGCAGATTTACCACACACTTCAGGCAAACTAACTGGTAAAGATAAACAGTAAAACAAATTTATTGACTACAAAAGATAGATTTTAAGTGATTATAAGTCAGGGGTGGTCAAACTTTTTGGCCAAAGGGCCACATCAGGGTTGCAAAACTATATGGAGGGCCGGGTAAGGAAGGCTGTGCCTCCCCAAACAGCCAGGCCACCAACCCCTATCCTCCCCCTCCCACTTCCCATCCCCTGACTGCCCCCCTCAGAAACCCCGACCCATCCAACCCCCCCTGCTCCTTGTCCCCTGACCTCCCCCTCCCAGGACCCCTGCACCTAACCACCCCCTGGGGCCCCACCCCCTACCCCACGCCCCTTCTCCCTGTCCCCTGACTACCCCGACACCTATCCACACCCCCACCCCCTGACAGGCCCCCCTTCCATGCCTATCCAAGCCCCCCTGTTCCCTGACCACCCTCCCCCAGAACCTCTGCCCCATCCAATCGTCCCCCTGCTTCCTCTCCCCTGACTGCCCCCCTGGGACTCCCTGCTCCCTTACCATGCCGGAGCCAGCCACACCGCCACACCGCCCGGAAGGAGCAGTGGACCAGAGCATTGATGGCGCAGTGCGCTGAGGCTGCGGGGGAGGGGAACAGCAGGGGAGGGGCCGGGGACTAGCCTCCCCAGCTGGGAGCTCAGGGGCCGGGCAAGACGGTCCTGTGGGCCGGATGTGGCTCACAGACCATAGTTTGCCCACCTCTGTGATAAGTGATAGGCAAAAAGTCAGAGTTTATTACCAAAAGAAAATAAAACATAAGCACGCAGTCTAAACTCTCAGCCCTATTCGACTGGGCAACATCTAGATTAAGCAATTTTTCTCACCCCAGTGGATATTTCAGTTCATAGTACACAGGTCAGGTTTCACCCTTGAAACCTGGGCCAGTCCCTTCTGTTGGAGTCTTCAGAGTGTCCTTGTTGCTTGCAGCATAAATGGGGGAAGGAGAAAGGCCAAGCATGGGCCCCCTGTGTTCTGTTTTATATTCTTAGTCCCATGTGCTTGGAGAACACAAGTCCAGGCATGTCTGGTGGGCATTGCTGACACAAGTCCAGACAAGGCTGAGCAATTCCCCTGGTGTGGCCTCATGCAGGTGAGTCATTGCATCATAGCTCCCTTGCTGGACAATGGCTGTTGATGGGTTGTTTGACATCCCACCCGGGCGTTGGTTCTTTCCTTGCTGTTGTCTCTGGGGAGCGAATATCTGGCTTATTCCCCAATTTACAGCATGTCTTAGTGACAACCATAGAATCATAGAACATCAGGGTTGGAAGGGACCCCTGAAGGTCATCTAGTCCAACCCCCTGCTCGAAGCAGGACCAATTCCCAGTTAAATCATCCCAGTCAGGGCTTTGTCAAGCCTGACCTTAAAAACCTCTAAGGAAGGAGATTCTACCACCTCCCTAGGTAACGCATTCCAGTGTTTCACCACCCTCTTAGTGAAAAAGTTTTTCCTAATATCCAATCTAAACCTCCCCCACTGCAACTTGAGACCATTACTCCTCGTTCTGTCATCTGCTACCATTGAGAACAGTCTAGAGCCATCCTCTTTGGAACCCCCTTTCAGGTAGTTGAAAGCAGCTATCAAATCCCCCCTCATTCTTCTCTTCTGCAGGCTAAACAATCCCAGCTCCCTCAGCCTCTCCTCATAAGTCATGTGTTCTAGACCCCTAATCATTTTTGTTGCCCTTCGCTGGACTCTCTCCAATTTATCCACATCCTTCTTGTAGTGTGGGGCCCAAAACTGGACACAGTACTCCAGATTGTATTGTATGGTTACTCCACAGTAACCATACAATACAATCTCATACTTTCATATGCATTAAAGATATACATATTTAGAAAGAACAGTGACTTTCAGCGAATCATAACCTTTTCCCTGATACCTCACATGGCCTGCTTTATATGCAATATCACAATTATATACAGATAAGGAATATGGGGATTACAAGATGCTCCTCTAAGGTATAGTATGTCATACATATTTGTATAGCGCCTAGCACTATGGGGCCAGAGTCTCTGGGGGCTACTGAAATACAAATAATGAATAATCGTGACAATCAAACAACAACAGTGACTCTACAAAGGTGTAACTTACTGGGTCTCATTCTCCCCATTCTGTAGCCATTACACCCAATCAACGTGAGTACAAATGCTTGACGTAAAACAGTGGAGAATCTGACTCATAGAAATTAGGCAGCTTCACTTAGTCTCCTGTTAAAAACCATGAACTTTACAACATAATCAAGGTGTGCAGGTTAAATTGATCCTCTGTAGCTTTGTGACTCTAACCCTGCTGCCCTGGCTTATACCTTTTCTTCCATACAACTATCATGACCGGGGAATAAGCAATTTACCAGATGATGCTGTATATTGTCTTCTACCAGTGAAATTAAGTAAAACATACTGTTAGCACAAGTCCAGAGATATTTATGTCTATGACATTCTAATCCACATCCTAAAGATAAGTATGGTTAAGAGATTGGCATTTTGCACTTGGTACACACAACACAATTAAAAACCACAGATTATTTGGTAATTGTTTTAGAACTTTAATTCCAGATGCAGAAGGTTTTTTCACATTGTTCCCATTGGAGGGCTAGGAAGGAGAAGTTTCCCTATGGTGGGTTGCTGGGAAGAAAAAAGGTCTGGCAGTGGAGTGGTTTTCTCCTCCTTGGAGTGCAATTTGGACATAGAAGGGCTTGATTTACTTCTCACCTCTAACTGAAGGGCTATTTGCACAGCCCATTTTCCATGCGATGAAAGCAAAACACTGTGAAGAGCATTTCCAGAAGGAGCCAAGAGTTACTCATCACAGCCTGGAAATGATCAGTACAGAGCCATAATCATTAACCCTCCAAGTGCATGATACCTGGAACTGGAGGGTTTTGAGGTCATGAGAGGGGCATGTCTGGAGTTTGTGGAAGGGTCTCCATCATCCAGCCCAGGTTCAAGTCAGGAGGGGTAGATGAGGAGGTCAGGTAGGGGGGGCTTTCCAAGAACAATTGGGAGGGGCTTGGGTCACTTGGTGGGAATAGCTGAGGTGCCCAGTAGCTACAGACAAGGACATTTGTCGTTAGCACCCAGTGCCATTCTCTGAGGTAGAATATTTTCATCTGCAATCCAATTTACTTGCTTGCAGTGGTCTAGGGGCTAGTAAGGGGACAAAGGTCAGATTTTTACATTTTCTAATTTCTTTAGCCTCATCACCACCACCAACATGCTTAGACAGCACCGAACGCCCATGGCCACATTGTATGTCTTTATTCCAGGCATGTAAAAGCTCCACAGAGTTATTTCTGATCTGGTGCAGCCAGGCTAATTGCGGATGGCCGTGTGACCATTGCCAGTCCATGACTGGGCAGTGTCCCTTCCTGACCTCACATCTAATCTCCAGGGCTCACTGTGCAGGGACTTTGTGTCCAAGATGGGCTGTATGACGAAAAAGTGCCAGCCGGTGGTGACCGACATTGACTTCAATCCTCTTGAGTGGAAAAAGGAAACTGCGGGGAGGGATAGCTCAGTGGTTTGAGCATTGGCCTGCTAAACAGTTGTGAGCTCAATCCTTGAGGGGGCCATTTAGGGATCTGGGGCAAAAATTGGGGATTGGTCCTGCTTTGAGCAGGGGGTTGGACTAGATGACCTCCTGAGGTCCCTTCCAACCCTGATATTCTATGATTGAGGCCAGTTCTTAATAATACATCCCTATTACTGATCAAATCAAACCACCTTACGCCTAGCAGACGTCACCGGCAATGCACTTGAAATGCCTCCAGCCTCCTGATGTCTTGTTTAAGCAACACAGAGTTTCAGATCCATATAAAAAGACTGGAAATACACAGGTTTGATAAATTCGTGCTTTCGTATACAATTTCATCTTCTTTTGTCTCCAGACCCTATACAGGTCCTACATGGCTGAGACTGCTAAACCGATTCTCCTTAGGATGTCTGGCTGGATGTGTCCATTTAATGGCAATTTACTGCCTAGACAAATGAAATCTTGCATTACTTACATGATTTGTCTGGTAGCCCAGATGTCTTGTATCACGACTTTTGCACTGACACTCTGGATATTTGTTTTTGCCCAAGAAATCCTTAGTCCAAGGGCAGCTGCCACACGTTGGAAGCTCTCTAGTGCATCTTTAAGGTCGTTTGTGTCCTGGCCAAACAGGATGACATCATCTGCATGATCCAGGTTGGTAGCTGAACCTACAGTTACAGTATACTAGCATTTCTGGAGACATGGTCAAGGAGCCAATCCATTGTGCGGCAGAACAGCCCTGCTTCACCCTGGATCTTCTGTAAAACCTGTCAGACCTATGGGTCCCTCATCACACCCATCCCTCTGAATCAACATGTAGATCTTGAATTAACCTCAGGAGGATGTTGGGAACACCAGTGCCTCAGAGGTCCTTCCACAGGGCAGCTCTGTCAACAGAATCGACACCCTCAGTCCATGTTAAGGAGAAACTGGGAAACAGCCAAACACAAACTCACAGGCAGGGCCAGATTAACCTTTTGCGGGCCCAGCACCAAACATATTTGTGGGCCTCCATGTAGTTGTTATGGGCCCCTTCTGAGTGTGGGCCCAGCACGACGGTGCCATTGGCACCATAGTAAACCCAGTACTGCTGGAGTGGGGATGAAAACTTTTATTCAGAAACAAAGTAAGATATTTGAAGCCACGCTTGATTGAGAGGTCCACTCAGCCCATAGAGAACAAACTGGGCTAGCATCAGTATACCCAGAATACTCTTGAATTTGGTTTACTTGTGTGGGAGGGGGTTGTTTGTTAGTTTTATCTTTTTTGTGTAAACACTGAGGACCTGCTTGGGGCCCTGAACACAAGTGCTTAATTAGCACATTTATGGGCCATATTAAGCCCGGATGTAGCAGTCAGTTGAGTGGCACCTGCATCTCCCCACCACCATCTCCTCCCCCCAAAGTTGTTTTGTAAATACATTTTTTGAAAGCTAGATTTTCGAGTTTGGTACAATAATGTTTACAAAACTTTTTAAAAAGTTAGTTTCTTCAGCCTATTTCTCACTTTGCCTCACTGTCCCTCATGACTTCAAGTGAATCAGTAAAATTACGGGGGTGGAGTGTGGGGAGGAAAATTGCTGGTGCCCATCTTTTGCAGGGAGAAAGGGCCATTGAGACACACACACACATTTTACCACCAAGGCTACACAATCCATTCTTAAGCCCGTACCCCAACCTTCATAACTGGGCTCTCCTCTCCCCACCCCCTTACTATTCCCCCCACACAATTAACCTCCCCCTTCACACAAGGACTCTCCTCAACCTCCCTGCTACTGCCCATCCCCCACTTTCACCTTAGAACTGTCACCTCCCTCACTTCTACTGAGCCCCCCGCCCCCCCAGAACCAACCCCCATCTTCAACCTGGACTCTTCCCTCCCTCTGCCCTCCACACCCAACCCCCACCTTCAATTCAGACTCTTCCCTCCCTACCTCCCTCTGCCCACCCACACCCAATCCCCACCTTCACACTCCGCTTCTCCTGTCCCTCCTCCCCACAGAGTCACCGCCAGCTGCCCCATTGCACCCGGACTCACCCCACAACTGCCCCTTCCCCCCTGTGCTCTACCCCCTTCGCTCCCCAGAGTGTGGGGCGCAGTTTCTGGGCATTCCCACTGGCAGGGGACACAGCAGCCAGCCCCACCCATCCCAGCTGTCACTGTGCCCCGGCCCCCAGGCACCACAAATAAAGACTCCCCCCCACCTCTCGGCGCAAAGGTGCAGGGTTGAGACGGTGTCCAGGAGCCCACGGCTGGTCATCAGGGTCGCCGGGGTCCGCATGGCAGGAGGCACAGCACCTCTGCTTCCCCCAGCTCCCCTTCACCCCAGGAGAGTGGGGCGACTCAGGGATGGGGGTGGGACTGAGCCAGGAACCCTCACCCCGTGCCCCATGGGAGAGGAGGGTGTGGCAGGATCAGCGCGGGGAACTAGGGATGTAAATAAAAAAAGTAACTGTGTAACTGATTAAAATTGTATCAGTTACACGGTTCAACATTTAACTGGGCGGGGGGGTGCTGCAGCACCCCCATGTTTTATGCAGGGCTCCCCTGCCAGCCCTCGCGCCCCGGGATCCCAGCCCTCGCCACTGGGGACTCTACCGCCCGCTGCCGACTCCACCGCCCGCTGCCACCACCCCAGCCGCCGGCCCTGCGGGTTCTGGGCTTCGGCCAGCAGCAGGGTATAATCGTTAACTGGCAAGCCCAAAGCGAGAAGAGTGATGCTTATCAGTTAACCGGTTACACTTTTACATCCCTACCAGGAACCTGCCCCCTGCACCGTTTCCTCGCTTGGGGTTTTTTTGGTCCGCTCTGCCTGCTTCAACTGGGGCAGCTCGCAGCATGGCATGGGACATCGTGGGACTAGTCGTACAGCTGGCAGCGCAGGTCCTAGGGCCCCAGCAGAGCGCAGCGGTGCATGAATTACACCTCCCAGCACAAACCGCAACACCCAGTTCCGGCTGCACCCTGTGCATTGCACTTCCTGGGCTGCTGAGTGTTTCAGCCCCACTGGGAAGTTGCAGTCGGCCTGTGGCCAGGGCAGGATTAGTTCTTTGGGGGCCCCCATGTCGTCATTATGGGCCCCTTCCACGTGTGGGTCTGGTGCCACGGCGCCACTGTAAACGCAGTGCTGCTCACAGGAAGGGATTGAGACTGGATATGCAGCTTTCACCTCTGCCTGATAGGTTCAATCCAGCCTTGTTTAGTAGTGACCGAAAGCTGTTGCCAACTCATGGTGACCTGCGTGTAATGAGTTTGAGTTCACAGTCCATTTCCTACTGGACAGGGAACAACATCACAGCCTTGCCCCACCACCCCATCCCTGTCAGCACACTCATTAGAGAGGCCAAGGACTGAGCAGACACAAAGGCCTGAGCCCTAGATATAGTCACGTTCAAAGCAGCAGGTTGCGTGGCAGGGTGGTGCAAGTTACACAACTATTGCCCATGTTGTACCAGCTGTTTGTTTATATTGGCCTCATCGCTATGATCTCCGGGTGCATTACGGACTATGCAGCTAACTACTGTCGAGAACAGTGCATTCAGATCAAATCCACTCCCAGCTTCTACCCTCTCTATTCAGGCTTGATGAGCTAAAAACCCTTTGGCAACGTGACCAATTTAAGGAAAAGCCAGAGTGAACAAAAGCATACGATAGGACTTCAATACAAGCCTACATTTAAAGGAAAAAACCTACGTGAACTGCATCCTAAATGCCTTCACACTTGAACCGTGAGAAAGCACAAAAGGCAGATAACTCCAGGGTCCAGAGATGTCCTCCACAAATGTGGTGTCCTCCTTCACTCGGGGCTCCAAAGTGGGAGGAGGCACAAAGAGCTTTCTGGTGGGATCAGAAGGTACAGTAACAGAAGTCACTTTTTGGACAGCCAGGACCCAAGCAATTCAGAAGTTTTTCCTTGCCCATCTTGCTCTTACAGAATGTATGCCATCTGGCTTTCATTCAGAACCATAACTTTCCTCCCATGCCTGGCAAGGTGACCTTAGAATCCAGGTGGAGGTGAGAATCATCAGCATATCTAGGTATAGACACCACACTTATCACCATGGTATCTGAGTATATTCTGCAACTGTAACCCAGAGCAACTCTCAGCCTCCTACTTCGGCTTCACATACACATTAAACAGAAGGTAGCACTGCATATGCGAATCTTAGGGAGTTGGGAGAAATTACCCAATGAAGCTCTTTCAGTCCTCCCCAAAAAGAATAAATGGCACCACTGTAAACCCAGCCCATTCATCCCTGCCAGGTCCTGTGGATGAGTAAAGAGTGAGTGCTTCATAATCAAATATGTCACATGTCACAGAAAGACCTAATAATATGAGCAAGGAGGTCTGAACTCTGTTCATCCCCAGAAGACTGGCAGCCCAAGAAATAAGTGCATTCTCCACAATGAGCCAAGGTCTAATGCTAGACCTTCCCCACTAATCTGCTACAAAAAGGAGAAAGCTGAGACATCAGGAAATTGGCAAGGTTAACAAGAGAAGTTTTCCTGAACAAGAATCTCACCACCATTTGCTTTAGGAGGGTAAACAGCTTGCTCTTATGAAGGGAAGCATGAACAATGTCTACTTATAATGGGTTCAGGCATTCCCCAGAAAGGAGGGGAGGACATCTTGCAGGCAGCTGAGGGAAAAGCTTATTCAGAACATGCTTCTGGAAACTCCTGACGCGTTGAATGAAACTCAGCCAAAGCAAAGGAGCATGGTGACATTACAAGAGAAGGGGTTTCTAGGGCCCACTGTATACCTGGCTGTGGACAGAAGAGGCCTGTGCTGTCCCAGCAGGCTGCATATCCACCTTCACACACCAACGCCAAGCCTTAGCATGTGCCCACCTACGTGAGACAGAAACCACGCAGGTCTATCCCATGGTGATCATGAAACCCATCCCACCCCAAGTCAACACACCACAGTCACCTTCTGCATGGACCCGTGCATCACCAGCACAAAGGGTTTCCAACTCCAAGCAGAGTCACAATTCCTCCTTGCTAGTATCATGGCTCCTAAATTCATTTTATCTCAGGACTCGCATATCCACATGAATCCTCTTTCAAAGTTAGTCTGTGGTCAGGTGTGAACACCCAAGCCTCCTTTTCCCGACTCGCCTTAGGCTGAATCCAGTACCTGCTGGCTAGAACTGCACACTGTTCTGGTGCATAGGTAGGTTCTGGGGCTAAATAGAGGAATGGAGTGTTCAAAGCTGGCAATCTAGCATCTTTCATCAGCACTTAATTCACTAAAAAAAACCCCAATAAGCCACACCAACCCTTAAAAGCTTTAGAGCTGTATTTCTCATGGATGCAATAATACTTACTTACAATATGGACTCTGGCTGCTCTTTATATAACCACTGCTCTTAATCAGCTCAGTATTAGAAGCTCCAACCGGCTCTCATTTGACTTTTTTTATTTTTAAAACACAGATTTACAATCTCTCAGATTCTTCAGTTTTTAAACCACTCTGCAGAGATACTTTAAGAGTCTTATTTAACTCAGACACATTGGAAAATTGCAACCCCTCCCCCCAAAAACAACCCCATAATTGGAAAGCATTGATTTAAATAAATCTAAAACAAAAGAGACTAAAACATGAAAACAGATTTTTGCTATGCAAGTCCAGTGCTAAGCTTGTTTACATGGAATGTTCATTTGCTCCAACGATTCTTTCATTTTATATCTAGAGGAACCGGTAGGGAGCATGTACTTTCAGCGTCTTTTTGAGAAGATTGCTAAGGTGAGCTCTACCTTTAGCAAAACCCCCGCAAGCTTTGCAGTTACAAAAAGGACTTCATGTGTGTTAATTTGGCTTGTTAGAGGATGTCGTTGTTTTCATATCTTTTCCCCCTTCTGATCACTTCTTCATTTGTGAGATAGTTAGGGGGCACTGGACATCATTGTTCGTGTTTTTAAGAACCAGGATCTCCAAATGACATTTTACTATGGAGTACATATTTACTGTATGCTACACTATATAATTTACTTCATGAAAACTATGAGTTGTAGAGTTTAGTTATTCAGAAGACTACATTTCTCTTCAGTTAATACTATTTACTGAATATAATAAAGTACTATATTTAAGGAAAATTTCTATTTTTAAACTAGTGAAGACGACAAATATTTAAACATTTTCTTTCCATGTTTATTGAGGCTTTAATTTAATACTATTACACACTTGTGTTTTTTAAACCCTTAAAATTCTTTTTTCCTTAGAGCATTTTCTCATTTCTTTTCTAATTCAAATATAAATAGCTCAGCCATTCTTTATAGCATAGTATTTGATTTTGGAATTGCAACGATTTACTTTTTTCCAATATTTATTGAGCATCTTGTTATTTTATACATATACATATATACACACACACATATATAAATATATACAAAACAACACACTTTTTCCTGAATAAAATGTGACATACTCCTTTTTCTGCATTCTCCCCATCTCCTAACCTTTTAATATTTATTGAAATTTTCATTTACACTTTCTAAAAAGTCAATTAAAAAAAGAAAAAAAGACCTTGGGAGATTTTTCCTACTAAGGCTTTGAAAGTTTGAATTATATTTAAAAAATAACCAACAAAAATTGCAATAATTCACTGTACTTTAATGATTAAATCCAGCAATTTAACATGGTGGATTTGTAAACATAAAGCTTGCAACAAACGAAAGTCTCCTATGCATTGATAGATCAAAACAAAGTTATAAATCTAAACCCTATATTCTGAATCACATTCCAAAATGTAAATAAGCACACAAGCATGCAGCTACATATTTTTACAAAAGCAATTACAAACAAGTCTTGTCTGATTCTACTAAGTCAGAAATGCACACAATACTGTACTTATCTGTTGTGCCCTCTGCTGGGTAAAGTACACAAGGCAAGTAATATTATTCCTATTAATTTTTGGCATCATCTCTCTGCATCTGCTTTCAGAATGCAAAGCGTGAAATCTGTAGTAGCAGGTTTAATATTTGATCCAGCCAAAAATATTTTTGCTACAAGGACTTACCTTTGGTAGTGTTTTTCCTCCCGCCCTGTTTTGTTTCTTTGCCATCCGGCCTTGTTCACTGTCCAAACCAAAAGATCTGCCACCAAACTCAGTACATGGCAGGACTAATTTCATGCTGTGCAAAATTTATTTAATTTCACATCCTGTAAGAATAATCACTTAGCATAATGCCAATTTAAATATATTTTTATCCGCAAATGCTAATGAAACCACAAAATCCCAAACCATCTTTGGAAAGAATTATGGTATTTAAGGGTCACCCACTCTTCCCAAACAGTGTCTCTCAACAACCCGTGGCTGCACGAAGAATTAAAATGAACTAAACAATGTAACTGTAATTTTAAAAAAATTAAAATCTCAAGGATACAGTAGAATCCCCAGAGTTCTGATAGGTTTCAGAGTAACAGCCGTGTTAGTCTGTATTCGCACAAAGAAAAGGAGGACTTGCGGCACCTTAGAGACTAACCAATTTATTAGAGCATAAGCTTTCGTGAGCTACAGCTCACTTCATCAGATCAGAGTTCTGATGTTTCTAAATAGTATGTTTCCTTTATATGCATTATCAAAGACAAATGCTCTGATGTGGAAGCACTTATGCAAGTGTTTAACTTTACTCATGTGAGTAGTTCCCTGATGTCAATGGAACTTACTCATTTGAGTAAGGTTAATTGTGAGCATCAGCATTTCCAGGATTGGAACATTACAGTAGCTTGCTCTCTTGCATGTTGCAGAGGACAGGAACCAGAGGACCAAACAAGGTTAGATTAGCAGAATCCTAAAACAGAAAGATTCATTACTATGGTGACATCATCAGGTGTAACAGAGAGGGATGAGAGAACCATGTACACAATAAACAGTATTTAGATAGTAAATATGAGTAGTATTAGGCAGTTTGTTTTCTATTCTAGTAGAACAGATAGGTGAATATCTACACCAGTAATGCTAGGTAATGAATTATCTAGGAGTTTGGTAAAGTCATAGTACCCTTTAATGCATAGACAGCATATTATGAGTGGAGTAAAAAAGGATTTTAATTAAAATCTACTTTACTATGGCTACTACCTACCCCGATGTAATAATCTTGCTAGACATTGGATACTACTTTAGTGTTTTTTAAGGAAAATATTCTAAAGCCACGTATTGTCACAGACTCAAATTTACTATACAAATTTGTCAGATCGGCACAGCGGTTATTGTACTGTAGTTTTCCTGGCAGAAAAACAAACAACTGAGGTTAAACTTTAACCAGTTGATTTTTTACATAATATGAAGTCTAAATAGGAAACACTCAGAGAGAGAAGTAATGACAACAACTGAAGAAAAGAACATGTAAATGCATAATGAAAAGTTTCAAAGCAAATCTTAGGAAAAAAAAAAAACAAACCCCTGAACAATTCCAATCATCCCAACATACCACTGTAATGTACTGTTCTAATCTTAAAGCCCACATTCTAAAGTCTCTCACAAAAGGGAGAGATGCATGCCTGTATTTTCTGAAATAATCTCTTTATTTAAAACCAGAATTACTGGTGTTTCAAACTGTCTCAACTGTAAAAATGGGCTTTTCCTACCAAAACCAAACGGAATTCTTCAAAAGAGTTTAAGTGTGGAATTGACTAATCATGGTAATGCAACTGATCAGTTTCCAAGAAAATCAGTTTATGAATGTATGGTTTTTAAAATACATTTTCCCTGCTTCTGAACCGCATCTTTACATCTGTCTGCAAAGTGTTTTTCTGCATGCTGGCAAGAACTAATTCCATATAAAAATGTTTTATGAATTAGCTTATTTCTCCTGTGTTTTAAAATGAAGTAACATCACAAGCCTACATCATAATATCTGGGATGACCTTTATGTTCCTCAACCCCACCAATCATCTTATTCCTCCCCATGCAAAAACATATGTGGGCGAAACATGAGAGTAGATGAAGGTGTTATGAATCACAGATTCACTGATGATCAATATATTCATATCTATACATCAGACAATTTAGTAGCAATACAAAAAGCAAAACTTCAAGATAAGCCCTGTGTTATATTAGGGAAACAAGATTATCTGGCATTAAAAACCACCAATAGAACACATCTGAACCACAACCTCAGCTGATGTAAACTGAGGCAGATCCTTCTCTTCATCTTCGGTCTCTCTCATTTTTTAACAAGTTTTAACTGAAATGTCAAGTTTTTGCATGTAACAAAAAAGTCAAGACATACTAAGACATCCTTTCGGGAGTAGCTATGAACAGTAAAGGGGCTACCTTTTCCTCAGACATCAATTGTAAAGCGCTTTTACATTAAGGCATGAGCTCCTGAATCAAAGTCCAAAGTTAAAAAAAAAAACATACAAAAAATACGAAATGTATCAAAAAAGGTTACAGGTGTGGTGGGGGGGGGGAGGGTTGCTTCTCTTTTATTTATTTATTTGTTTGTTTTCAAGGTTCTCAAAGTTTAGCAGGTCGTTCATACATTTGATCTGCAGCGTTCTCGTGCTTCACCCCTAAGTATCTTGTGGCATATTTAAGAGCATTCATAGGCTTTATAAAGAGAGACCATACTGTGAGAAGGTTGTTTGGATTTGTGTATTGTTTTTCATTCTCTTTGAATCTTAGTAACTCAACTTTAACCAAATGGCTGATTGCAGAAAATTAGGTCTTGCAATTCACACTAATTTCGTTTTAAATTATTTATGACATATACGGACACCAGTCAGACTGGATGCCAACTTTAAAAGTCTGTAACGCCACTGACTTGCCATGAATATGGAGCTTTGAGAGTAGTAAACTCTCCAGATCTGCATTCACGGGGTGGAGTCTGAAACTTGCAAACAGTCACCATTCAGTAATTCTTTTACATCAATAAATCTTGCCCCAAGATTATACGCTGGTTTATTATACAGGGATTAGAAATTAAAAAATAAAAAATCTTACTACAGAATTGCAAAGACACATTTCTTGTGGAAAACTCTTAGCTTATATACACCTCAGACTATCTCCAGGTAGGAACATCGCTCTATGATTGGTGCTTGAATTAGACTTGCCATGCAGATCCAAATTAAACAGACTTTTAGAGGGTACTGACAATGATGTCTTCATTTGATATCATGATCACTGCAGAAGCTTTAGCTGCATGTTTGCTCATGTAATGATGTGCCAAGATCTTGTCCTTTAAATGTTCCCAGAATTCCCTGGAAACATGACTCATTCATTTGTGAGTACAGGCTTTAGAGCTGTTTTGCATTTGTGACAAGTGTCAGGATGAGCAATACGGACAATCCTCCCCCGGCATCTCTTAGTGGGTGCTGCAGTTAACCAGATGTCTTAAAGCAAGCCAGCAACTCATCAGGACTTTTTTGTTCAGATCTAAGCTTGTAAATACCATCCTTAAGGCTGAAGCCTAGTCTGGTAAATTTCCAAAACACACAAGTTAAGTCCTGAAAACCAGAGAAAGGGTTTTGTGCCATAATGCATGACCCTGATGTTTTTCAGGCTGTGCTGGACCATGAGACATTTTTAGTATAAATATAAAAGTATCTGAAACACGGAAACAGTTATTTTCTGTTTGACTTGTGGAGGGAGGAAAACACACCTAAATTAATTCTGTATTTAACACAATCTCTGTTTAAACAAAATATTAGTTTACAGTAAAACACCTAAGTGCCTACAGTTATGGATTGGTTGATTCTAACCCTTTTTATTTGTTTAGTGCAGTGGGGTATGCAGAGGGGTATGCAGAGATCTACCGGGGGTGCACCAACTCCTCTAGATATTTGCCTAGTTTTACAACAGGCTACGTAAAAAGAACTAGCGAAGTCAGTACAAACTAAAATTTCATATAGACAACGACTTGTCTATACTGCTCTGTATACCATACACTGAGATGTAAGTGCAATATTTGTATTCCCATTGATTTATTTTATAATTATATGGTAAAAATGAGAAAGTCGGCAGTTTTTCAGTAATAGTTTGCTGTGACACTTGTATTTTTATGTCTGATTTTGTAAGCAAGTCGTTTTTAAGTCAGGTGATACTTGGGGCTACACAAGACAAACCAGACTCCTGAAAGGGATACAGTAGTCTGGAAAGGTGGAGAGCCACTGGTTTAATGAGATATCACAGTTGTTAGATACGGGGCAATATCCCAAGATCAAAATCATCACTGGGCATATGGAAACTATGCGGTATCATTACACTTCATGTCCTGTATAAATGATTGCAAATGATTGATATCAACTTTTCCACCATATAAAACAATTCCCTGGCCATGGACGTGCGCTGTTTTGAGTGGATAGATGCTTATATTGCATTCATGGCTATTTAATGATAATGCAGACACCCAAAATCCAAGTCAATTTCAGAACAGAATATCCCTCTGTTAGGATTCTGGCACCATGATTATTTTATAAGCAGTGACTGTACATCGTGTAAGCACAGACACGCCCATTTACCAAGTACTTGCTTAACGTTTTACACTGCACTGAACCCTAACAGGTCTGGTTTTGTTTTAAAGTAAACCAAGCATTTTTTGGTTCCTCCCTGTGGAGAAGTTACTTTCAAGTCAGTGAAATTTCTTGGCCCATGATTAAAAGTCTTTGCCAATTAGGACTCAACAACTTCAATTCATTTTTTCTGGTTCAAGATGAGCAGGAGCCTAATAAGGCTGTGATAAAAGGGCAAAAGGCACCGAGAGCCAAAAAGGGATTAATGAGCTCCTCCATTTATTTGTCTTCCTAACAGCTGAACTGTTACAACTATTGACACTCTTCAAAAGGTTCCGCTCTGAACCCTACCCAGACTCTGCAGGCTCCAATGGACATCTTCAAATCCAGAGAATGGAGGGGCAAGAGCTTCCCCTGTGTGATGCCAAAACCAACAAAGCCCCACGGATCAGGTAATGAAACTTCAGCTTTTCCCCCTTTGAGATTTATTTACTGGCAGCTGACAAGGGGCAAATTCAGCTCGAATTGTGTAGTCAAGGCCCTGTCAAGCCTTTAGAGGCACCCTTGTCTTGAAGCACCTTCATGACTGGCATTTCACTCAAAAGCCCTCGGCACTGGTCCTTAACAGCTTATGACATCACAAAGGACACTCCAGACAGATGCCTACATGGCATCCTGCAGCATTTTAAAAGAGAATTAGTGGTTTTAATTATGGTCGTAGTCTGAAAAGGAACCATGCAAGCTCCACAGGAGACCTTTGATCAGACCCTTTTGCTAGTACAATGCCACGGAACTGTGACTATTCCTAGTAAGGGGCCTTTTCTTGCTGAATGACTCACCAGTGATCTTTGAATGCAGACAAGCTTCTAGCCCTCCCTCTTCATTAGTGAGCATTTCTATACAGAGGCCTATATAGTGCTTGGAGTCTAGGAGCTATACAATTGGGGGGAAAAGAATCCCTACAGATTCTGGCCTCTACTTAGGAAGTGCTGAAGGACTTTGAGTGACTTTATTCATTAAAACAGGTTGCTATTAATTAACTGTCATAATAAAATAAAGAACTATTATTTGCATTTCTTAGTGCGCTCCCTTTAGTAATATGTATAAAAGATGCTTGTAACAGAAATGAATTTATAAGAGAAACCCTCAGAAGTCTCCTTTTTTACATTTAGGCAGCAGGAGTCTGGCTAATTATTAGAACCAGTTCTGCAAGAGAACAAATAGAGGTAAAACACACATATGAAAGTAATTAGGAAAATGCAAAATCCTGTTTACTTGGCAACCGATTCATGCAACTGAGACTAACGAAGACTTTATCAGCTTTGCTTGTTTGATAAACTTAGGGTGCCACCTAAGAGGAGCCGATAAAAATTAAACTTCTGCCAGCTTCTCTGAGCATTGCCATTTAGCATGTAGGCTTTGCAACGTTCTCAGAACAATTGCTTTGGGTAAAAGTACCAGCAGACCTAATCCAAATGGTTTTATTAAACGGAATCTTGAAACTTCTGTTGCTTCCGAAGTTTTACCTTCACAGTCTGACATCAGTGATATTTTTCAGCTCTAGATACACACACTATCTATTTCTATCTACCTACATATGCATGCACACATGTATTGGGAGTAGATAATCCAGGGAAATTCCCTCCCAACCCCTTAAAATAGCTGTTTAGTAGCTCCACATTTCCAATAATTTTCCAGCCAGGGAATGTATTTATCTGTGGGAGAATTCTTCTCTGGTCTGCGTTGCTACTTACTAAAATAGAGATGACACTTTATTTTAATCAGATCACAGTTTAAATGTCTGTGTGGCTCTGCTTTTTCCCAAGTAGGCATTAGAATCCACAAAGGCTTCAAATTATTTCAGGGCTATACAGCTAAGACTGGGCATCAAATCAAGATAGAAATTGCCTAACTATATTTGCCTGAACGGATTGTGAATAATATAGGGAACAAAAGCAGTCAAAAAACCAGAGTTTCTAATGTCATCCATTGTGCTGAAGGACGGATCAAGAGAAGGGAGAAGAATGCTTATTTTAAAAGGCTGGTATGTAGGGATGTATGATATACTGTAGTTTTATATGAATGCTTTACTTATACAGTAATTGACAAAATGGAAGGGTACTATCAACCTGAAATCTAGTCAATTGCAAAACAATGAGTTAAAAGCACACCTGAGGACTTCTACATGAAGCCTTAGCTCACGGCAAGCTGAGGTGTAAATCCACCCCACGCTAGCCCGTCATGCACTCAGTGTCTGTCATATGCTAAAAGCTCCCACCTCTCATTTCAAAGTGAGGTAGATCAATGCGGAACAAAGGGAACACAGATCAAAGGAAATTTTTAGTGCGCAGCAGCAGGGTCCACCCGGACACTTGGTGCATGCGCTTAGTGCATTTAGCACCCCAACTTGCTCACAACTAAGTTTTCGTGTAGACAAGCTCTGAGTCACGCTGGCAATTTTTCTGATTTTATAACCACATGTTCCCATTCTTCTCAGTGTTTGCAAATCCCCCACCTCAAACATTGAGCAACTGACTATTCAAAACGTGCTGCCAAATGTACACAGTGACCAAAATGGAAAGAAAGAGAGGAAAATATTTTTCTCTAATATTGTAACGTAACAACTGGAGGGTAAGAACTTTCAGACGGAAGTGTGATCTTTAAGTACTCAGTGTCCATTTAAGCCTTTATGGAATGGAATGAATCTGTTACATTTAAAAACACAGACCAACACATGAAGAATATCTGAGAAATATCAGAGTTCGTAAGTGGAGTAACAGTCCAGAATCACATATGCACAGACAGATATATATATATGGGGCGGAAATCCATATAATAAATTGCAGAGCCATGTGATAAACATATAGTGCACCTTTGACCATTTCTCCTGCACTCTGCTCACTATACAATCTCCACTTCTTCTAAGGTTCCAAACCTCAAAATAGCTTTGATCAGTGGTAATTGAAAAGAAGAAGAAAAAAATATCAACCTGCCACATAAATGTTTCCTCTTTCTCCCCAAAAATTACCTCCACCAAGATTCCATTGTGGGCCAGCGACAGCTTCTCTAAATCTAAAAATATCTCAAGGGCCTGCAAGGCTAGAAACGGGAACATTATAATCACTGGGAAGGTAAAATTCCTACCTTGCCAGTGGGGGCCCAGCACTCAGTTTTAGCCCTTGAAAGACCAAATAAAAAGGAATAAATATCAGTAACAAAATAAAATACAGACCAGCTATTTTAGGTCATTTTTAGACAATTTTATTGGTCCCTTGAGCCTGACACAGTTCGATTCATGGTAACCAACTCACTTGGCTCCATAGGAAAGACGAAAAATAGTTCAGAGAAAATGCTCTAAAACATTCCTAAAACTATTTTTTGTAGCATCTGTGACATCTACAGGATGTGTGAGAGAGTAGTGAGGTGTAAAGGTTTTACCAGAACTCTTTCTGGATAACTTGTGTAACTCAATCATGGCTTCACCCACTATGAATAATGATCCTATATCCCAGACACCCACACACACCCACACGCACTCTTTCTCTAATGGAAGTGTATAATACTGTGCACAAAGATATACAAAATAGAGATATTTTACACAGCTGAAACTCTACAACAGAAAGAACTTTTAGTAGGAAATGAATTTCATATATTTATGAAGTAATTATACATATCAAATAAAATCAATGGACGTATCTACACGCACAGTATTTTGGATTTCCTCACTTTTTTTTCTTTTTTTTAAACACAGTGCTTAATTTGGTAACAAATTTTTTTCTACACAAATCAATGTGAAGGGCGCGCTGGCTACCAGAACTCTTCATCTGGCGACAACTAAAAAAAAGAACAGTGCTACATTTCCATCCAGGAGGCCACTTGATTTCCTTCTGCTATCACGTCTGTCGTATTTAAAAAACCTTCTCATGTTGTTAACTAACAGATTAAATTTTACCTCCCAACTTCAGAATTTTAACACTTCAGAAAGCAGGTCCACAAACGGGTTCTATACAGCCAGCTGCTTCAGATCTTTTTTCATTTTTCTCAGCCCCTGCAGCTCTTTCTTCAGGTGTTTTACAGCCTGCAAAATATCGGCTCGTTGGGGATCATCCTCTGCTTTCGCCGTATAGAGGAGGAAATGTTTAACAGTTTCAGATAACAACACTTCAGGGTCCACATCCACCTTATGCAGACGCAGCATCCTTTCGCAAGCTATTGCATAGTTTTTATGCCAATTGACTGGATGTTTTTTGTGTGAATTGATGATTTCCTTGTACGACTGTAAAAATAAATAAAATATGAAGTGCACACACATTTCTCTCTCTAGTGGCTTTTTCAGAATTTTATAGTGTTAAGAAAACAGACAAGATCAACATCATTTTGATGGCCACAATCTAGAATGGCATGTCTGTGAAATCAATCTAGTAGTAATGCAGAGAAGTATGAGTTGGAATATCATTGGGTGGCAAAAATATGTCATTTACTAGAACTGCTATGTTTTCTTTAGAATGCTGCAAATGAATGATATAACCCCATCCCCTGACATAACATACTTCCCTGAGAGAGTTGTTACACTATGGAAAAAAGATTCAGCTGTAATGCATGGAAAGACATTTACCAATAGTTCAGAAGGTCAGGACATCTTAAACAGGACTTAAGCAGTCCATTGACTTCAATGGGACCATTCACATGCTCCAAAGTTAGGCACATGCTTAGGAATCTGCCTGACAAGGGGACGACTCAAACTCTAAAATGTTACACAGCAGGGAACAATTTAAAGAAAACTATTAATAGTTCATCTCTTGGGTTAAGACGTTCCTCATCTCTACCAACGGAGATTATTAGTTTTGCGAATGTGCATCACTTAATACCGTTACCAATAAGGTACTACCAATGAGCCACTGATGAGGTCACAGCTAATATTTCTAGTGGTGTGAAGTACAGCACAACTTATTTCCAGAACGAAGATTTTAGAATTTTATATATGCTGGCACAGCTGTGCATAGACATGGGGACTAGTGTGCACAGGGAACTTCAGTGCTCAATTGGCATGGGTTAGGAGTACATAATGCGACAAAACAAGGTGCTAGCTAGAGAGAAGATGTTTTGAGCGTCACCTTTATTTGCTAACTGAATGACCATCCAGACATGCTGCTGCAATTGTTTGGGGGCAGGCCTTTAAAGCGGGAAACAGGAATGGATAAAATCTCTGAACAATCCCCTTTTAATTTGCTATATACTTGGATTGGATGAACAAGAACACATCCAGCACTCATGCTATCTAGCTATGTGTATGTGCCCTGGGCACTAACACAGCACTAGAGATAGCTCGCCGACAACAACAACAAAAGGAAAAAAAAAGGTGACAAAAAGTTACCTACGTTGTACGCAAATGTATAAAGTTGGGATTTTATATCTGCAGACACGCTAGCAGTTTCTGCAAGGTCAAAAATAAAGAAGGCTGTTTTCATCCTAGAAAACAGAATAAACTCCATCACGACAATTATAATAATTTTTAAATACAACTAGATCACTTCACATTAATAGGCAAAACCTTCAATATTATCTTATGGAAGATGCAACCACAAAATCCCCTTATAATTGTATATGAAAGCCCACCTCTCCTCCACTTGAAAGTCTGCTGTGATTTACATTTGACACAAATATATTTCCTCACTCTATCTCCAAACTATCCTCTCCTTCATCGAGACATTTACAGCAAAATCCACATTTCTGCAGGACCCCGCAACAGAATTCACTCAGTTCTAACCATTTCATCAAGCTGATGTACAATCCACAGGATGAAGGGAATTTTCCTTATAAGCAAGTCTTCCTCTAGACATTTATTTTTTTCTGAGGGGGAAATACTTCACTTCGCGGCAAAGCAACACCCGTTATTACAGCACCCACTTTGACATGCGTTTCACGGCAACAAATTGAAACCATTAGCCGTGGGTTGCTGGAAAGTGAAGGGAACCTCACCTGGCTTGCCACATCTCTTCATTTGCTACAGCTTCCCAGGAAGATGGATCAAACCTAAAAAATAATTAAAGTGAAATTCAACCTCGCTGCCTACAGCACTGCGTTTCATCCTTTGGACTCCAGGCATATCACCCACTGCACGATCATCTTGCGCTCTATGACAAAACCCCTTCCCCTCCAACTTCTCAGATTATAACTCACCTAGGCAGAAGGAACGGGGCCATGAAGTCTAGGGCACGGCAGCAAGGAATGCAGAATGAACCTGCTCCTGGATAAACCTTATTTTTCTCGCTAGATATAATCTCTTGCTGCTCCTTTTACATGTCTCACAGCGCCCTGACTATTCTCAGCCTGGGCAGCCTGATATAAGCACCCTTTGTAGCTCTGTTTGTGACGCTTTGGGAGTTAGATAAGTGATGTCCTTAATACTCTTGGTCCCTGTGAACAGGGAAAAGAAGATCTGAGCCCAGTGAGTCACAAAACTGGCCTGTGTCTCATATTTTTAACACTGCGGGCATGAAAGAGTAATATAAGCAGGAACTATGGAGATTATAATCTTACACTTTAAAAAAAAACACAATTATTTTATTATTAAATTGGGGAACAGA
The DNA here is from genome assembly GCF_965140295.1 of Lepidochelys olivacea. Taxonomy (NCBI): domain Eukaryota; kingdom Metazoa; phylum Chordata; order Testudines; family Cheloniidae; genus Lepidochelys; species Lepidochelys olivacea. The sequence continues at coordinate 119,394,457 of NC_140416.1, forward strand.
AGTTGCAATTCAGCACAGCACTTAAGCGTATGTTTAAATGCCATTGACTTCACTGGGATTCAAACATGTGCTTAAGTGATCCACTGAATAGAGATGGACTTAAGGACATGCATTTAAGTGCTCCAGTGACTAGGGGCCTTTGTGCTCTTGAAGACAAGGGATCACAGCACTGACTACAACCGGAAAAGGAGTGAGATGGCTCTTTATAAGAGCCCCTACCCAGCTGTGTGGCTGCCCCATAATTTCGACGTGACGTGCCAACAAATCTATAGTTATGAAATACCCCACCAGTCCTAAAGATCCTCACTAGCCCATTCCCAAGCCTCTCTCCTACAGACACTATCCATCCTGGGGAGTGATGCCACACTCACCATGGTGGAGGAAGACTGTGATGACACCTCTACACCCATTTTCACTTGTGACAGCATCAGTGTTTGAGCCTCTCTGAAGGTGAACAGCTACGAGAATTAACATTGCAGCACACAGCTCCCCCACTGTTTATGCTGGTGGCAGAAGACTAATTAAACAGGAAGACACAGCACAGAGTCCTCATGATTTACGAGGCCAAGACAGACAAATAAGATTTGAAACAGTCGCGCTTCATACCTTCCATAGTCTTCAGTCCAGTTATAGATGTTCCTTGTAAGATGTATCCACTCTCCTGGGTTAAAAACCGTTCCTGAAGAAACCAATTTGTCACAGGAACCCCATGGCCAAAGTGAATGGCTTTTTCTCCAAGTTGAGTCCCCTTCATTAAGTCCTATGCAGGCAAATGCTTCCTTACTGTCAACAAACAGAGAGACTCCGTTATTTGTAAACGCTTCCAGCGTTCACTGCATCGCTCACCACTACAGCGGAAAACAGCTCCTCCCGAGCGTCGCCCAGTACAAAGCACGGCATCTGGGATAAGGCGCAGGCAATGAACCGGGAGAAGATCTGAAGATCTGAAAGAAGTTCAGTGAGTATGTGCTACTTGGGACTGACAAGGAGGGGGGACTGTTGCAACATCCCAGCAGATAATGGCTCCCCTGCCTGGCAGCCATTCGCATCTGCAGCAGTCATGGCGCCAGCGGCAGATGGTTTTGTCCTGAGGCTCCTGTTGGCAGCCGCAGTGACAAACAGGTCATCTGCTGACCTCCAGGCTGGGTAGGTGGGAGAACGGGCCCTGCCGGTGATGGGCTGGGTGATCAGTTGCAGGGATGGGTCTCCCTGACAGTCTTGAAATGGGCAGGACTCGACTAACAGGTGTGTGCGAGAGCGAGGAGGGGGGAACCCCTGTTCCCCTGGCTTGTGTTGGTGGAGGGGGCTCCTTATTCAGTTTCCAGGTGGGGGTCGGGCAGGTGTACACTAGTACATAGAGAGACAGGCTGCAGTAGCTGCAGGACTTCCACTCAGTGGAGCAATACCTTGGCCTGTCTCCTCCTCAGGTGTTCCTGGGGGGCTAACGAAGGAGGGAGGAGTCTACAGGAACAACAACCCCCCTAGAAGAACTGATGTGGGGCAGAAGGGAGCCCAACACACACACACACTGTCTGCTGAGGTTGCGGCAACAGAGGGCGCACTCAGGGAAGGGGCTGCCCAGGGCAGAGTGAATGTAACCCTTTCTATGCCAAAGCGTAGGCAATGACTCCGCCTTCTCCCCATGCAGCTGCGTGTAGGTGTACCTGCCAGTGCTGCGTAATCCACCTCCCCTCCTTCCATTCCATTGAATCTATTAAGGTATTTCTAGCACCCCTACCACTGGGCACCAGATAGTAAACTGGAAGTTATCTTGCAGTCTGTGAGCTCTACAGCTGACCCAGTCAGGCTGAAAGGAGAGTATCTAAGTCTGAAAACACACAGATGCAGACACACACACGCAGAAACAGTTTTTTCCAGAGGTCAACTGTTAAAATACTTACTTACAATATTAAAAAAGGGAAAATTACCAGACCAATATCTTAGGCAAGGCTTTCTATCCCTATCAATTAATGCAGAACAAAACTATTAGAACTTTGGTGTTATGAAACAGCATTAACTGACTTGCTCAGAATTGCAGACGTAGCCTTTGTCAGGACTGAAATCAGAACTCAGGAGTTCCGGGTCCCGGTCCTGTGTCCAGACCACACAGCTCTGTCCTCGAGAACTGCAGCTAGGAGACCTGGCAATTGCACATTCAGCACTATATTGCCTATCCTTATACAACGGTCACCCCTATGTGTGTCACAATCTTTATTCATTAGGTGCACACTGTTATTAGCACAGTGCTGTGGTGTGCACAGCATTTGACTTGCTGGGCTTTGAATATCGAAACCACTGCTGTGTTACACGCCCATCAAGGCCATTTAACTTTAGAAGGGGAGTTTTTGTGGATTAGTCTAATGTTCCATCCAATATTGCACCTCTGGAATGGCTAATACTGGATGCTTCAGAGTGAGGTAAGGAGACCCCTCCAGTGCACATGGCCAACTGGGAACCATCACACCATGGAATGGAAACACATTTCTTCCTGACCACACCTGACAATTGTCTTATGCCTTGAAGCCCTTGCCATGTTTCTCCTGGCTAGTCAAAATGTGGATGCTATTCTTATTCATGTGAGTGTTTAATCCTTTCTTTGCTCTTACTAGGCTATTTTTGTACAATGTTTATTCCTGGAGTACCTTCATTCTATACTACTAAGATGGCTGCAGTGTCATGAAGGGGAAACGACAACAGTTTTCTCTCCACCCGTGGTGATTTCAAGTATGTAGGAGCTTTGCTTTTTTTTAACTGAATTGTGCCAAGATCTTATGAGCAGTCTTTATTAATCACCTTTTATTTTTCCTCCTGAACAATAAAGGTTATAGCTGGACAGTGTTACTTCGGCCTAGACATTCAATTAAATCAGTGGGGGAAGTCAGTGTAGACAAGTGGTCTTTTGGAATGTAATAGCTGCTGCTATGTAAACAATTTTAGGAAAAAAGCTTAAAGGTTTTAGGAAAGAAATGCTTACTGTTTATTTACTTTGAGAAAATGATGGAGATTAAACGTGAGCGCTCCGTCGGGTAATATTCCTTCCACAGGATTCCACCGCCTCCCAGGAAAAGAGATGCCTGGCAAATGCTTAGACATCTTTGGTAAATACCACTCATAAGTCATCATCTACCACAAAAGATAAAGAAAATATTAAAATGATCTAAACTTTAAGACAAAATTCCCCACCCGCACATACACAAAAAAATGTAAGTTTGCACAGATTAAAAAAAAAAATTTGGCTCAAGAGAAAAACCTCTCTGCATGTGTAAATGTATCCACTGACTAGAGATGTGCGAAGAGGCTAAAGTTTGGTTAAACATTAGGCAGCGTATTTTGGTTTTGCAGGCAAATCAAAAAACCTTGCAAAATAGATCATTTTACACATTCAAGGTTTCAGTGCTCATTTGTGACAAAGTGAAATAAGCGATCTCCTTTTCCATGTTAAATAATTCTTTCCTGCTTCTAGGGCTACAAGGGGAATGAAATAAACCCTGCAAACATACCACAGATATAATCATAAAAGGACTCGTTAAGGCAGCTGTATAAAAACTGTACAACTAGGAGCCTGGAAAATCTCACTCACAAGACAGCAAAGGACACAGAGTGCAGGAAAAGAGCCGCAACATTGTACAAAATGCCAAACCCCATCACTGGCATACTATGGTCAGCATCTTGCTTGGGGTGGGGGCCAGGGACCTGCTCCCTTCTTGCAATGCCTTGTGGGGACAGCTGACAGACTTGCTCCCCCTTTTAACATTTTCCAGGTGCCTTTCTGCACCCACGGGAGTCTCTCTCTTTGCTGGCCAGTCACAAGAGGCTTCAGGTCCAGTAACTTCCCAAACAGCACAAATATTGGCTGTAAGTGACATCCGAATATTTTCAGTTATCGATTACTTGGGCAGCCTATTCCCCCTCCACCTCCTGTTGTCTGTGGTGCTGAGAAGAGAGCACCGGAGGTAGAAGCACTGATCAGTGTCCCATCACTGCATCTGCCTCTGACTGAGCTCTTCCTCTTCTCTTCAAGGAAGGGGTATGATGATGTCCTTCTGAGAGCTCTCCTCCTGGGAAACTGGTAGGTGGAAGAAGGGGGGCTGGAGGGGGCAGGAATGGCAAAAGAGGCATGCGGCAAGAGGTACAATCTCACACCAGGGAAGACAGATTGGGCACAAGCGTCGGGGAAAGGAGGAAGCAATCTTTTGCAATAAACGATGAAGCTTCCCATTCAATGGCAGAGCTCCATTGCGGGTGCTGGGTCAGAACCCCTCTGTGAGAGGGCCAATTGCCATGGCTGCTCTCAAGAATCTGCATTTGAGAACATCTCATTGAGCACTTCACCTGCCTCATCAGAATAGCCCCAAACTCTTGTCACAAAAGTAAGTGACCCATGGTCGTGGATTGTGGCTACTTTCTTTGGGGTCCTTTCTGTCATTCCTCTACAAACTGTGCAAGCCCTGATCAATGTTTGAAAGTTACTTGCAGCTAGTCCCAAGGGGAAACCTCACACTGGACAGCTTGTTACCTTGAGAAAATGTATCTTTTTAATTAAATTAAAGTCACATGGCTAACCATGTGGAAACCTCATGGGCCATTGCATAAACACACACACTGATACCGGTATCTCCATATTGACAGGTGAAAAAACACTTTTCTTTTACATTTACAGATGTGCCATATTCTTCTTCACTTCTTCCTCACACCCACTGGCTATTGTGGTACCCTCTTGTTGGCATACATGCTCCACTCTAAGCCAAAAGCACGAGCGATAAAGTTCAAGCGAAACTTCGTGCCACTCTGGAGGAGTGCTGGAGGCACAACCTTGCAACAGAGAAAATGGGCCCTCATGGTTTGAACACGTTTTCTGAGTCAAGCCCAGTCGCTTCAAGTCTCAGAACTTGGAAACTTCAACTAGACCCTGAACGGCAGGAGACTATTTATAAAACAACGTTATAAATCAGAAAAATGAAACATAAGGAAAAAGTGAAAAGCTGAACCTGCATTTGTTTTCTATGACAAAGTTTTGGATTGCCTCCTATGTATTTACCTACCTCCTGATCCACTAATGTGACATCAGGCCTCATTCCCTCACAATAATGAAGGTAACGAAGAGAATTCCCTGGTAGGTCTCCTCTGAGCAAGATTATTGCATCAGGTGGCATGGAGGACAAAAGGTTCCTTGCAAATTTATCGACAACGTAATTGCGGCTTTGGTCACAAATGCTTAACAGAAGAGATCAAAATATAAACATCTTAGAATAGACATTGACGGGAGCTTTAAACAATTTTATTTGATGGGCAGTCAGAAATATAAATGATACCGGCTAGCTATTCAATAGTATTTTTCACCCATAGATCTCAAAGCCTTTTATGACTATCACAATCCCCATTTTACAGATGGGGAAAATGAGACACAAAAGTTGAAGTGACTTGCTCAAGGTCACATAACCATATAACCCATACCAGCGTTTATTAGTTTTAGCTGCAAGTGCCAGTACAATGAAATTCTGATAGTGTCAATTAAAAACCATTTTTCTCGCTTTAAAAAATACCTCAGTGTATTGAGAATCTCAGCATGGGAATATAAAGTCAGCTGGAGAGGGGCAGATTTACACCAGCTGAGGAGGTGGTTGGAGGGACTTGGGTGCTGGGGAGAGGGCCTGCAGGACAGAATGGTGCTTCTCTAGGATGAGTAGGAGGCAAAACAGCACTTGCATGTCAGAAGGTCTTCAAGACACTGCCAAAAAGGCCCTGGACAGCACTGTCTCCAAACCCATCTCTGGATGTGGCCTTTGACCTGCGACCTTCCTTCCCCAAAGCCAGCAAAGAAAACAGCCCCCAGGCCTTTTACTGCCTTTGTACGCCCTCTGAGCCCATCCAAGGAATCACCCCAATTCCTCCACCCCATTGCCAAAAATTGGCCTTTTAAAGTTTGATAAGCATTTGAGAATTGAGCAGTATGGTTAGGGCCACTACAAATCCGAGATGCATGCGGTAACAGGGCCACGAGGTCCCGTCAAGAAGTATTTCTGGGGTATTTGTTACCTGTAATTGGCATAAATTTGACTAGTAACAAGAGCAGCGGCGGAAAGCCACTCCACGCACTGCAGCACACGGTTGTTCTCAAGCACTGTATTTCCGACGGAGACAAGAGAGGCCAGTCCTAGTCCCGCTAGAACAGCAACCACTGCATTGCTCTGCATCCAAAATCGTTCCACCTATGGCTCAAAACACAGCGAGATTGGACCCAGCTGACAGGCATGTCGTTATTATTTATTTGTATGTGGCAGAGCTCACAGTGGGCTCAGCACTTTCCAAGTTCCCAGACAGGATAGTCTCTGCTTGGAGGTGCTCACAGATAAAGGGCAGACAGAGATTAAGGAAGAGGAACAAGAAACAGGGACTTTTTATTTAAATACAGGTCACCTCGCTTCAAACATACATTTCTAGACAACCACCTCTTCATATTTCACACATTTTATAAGAAAGTACACTACTTATTTGTATTTCTTACTAAGTTTTATGTGGCACTGTCTAGACCTGCACCCTCTGATGAAATAAAGATAGATAAGGGTAGCCCACTGAACATGATAGGTGCCTCTTTATAAAATTAATATAACACAAAACTTACCACGCCCATAAAAAGTGGTTTTGTAATATCCAAATTTGCCCTCCAAGCAAAGAATAACGAATAAATGCAGAGCATTCCAGTAAATAGGCATATCATTGAAGACTTCTCCAGCTTAGCCCTAAAAGAAACAACATAGCATTCCACTGAAAATGATTAAAAGGAGAACAGAAAAGTAATACTTATCTTGAAAAAGCAATATATGTATATTTAAGACAATGAATTGGCCTCTAGATAAACTCAGTCCTGCCATGAGTGCAGGGGACTGGACTAGATGACCTCTCGAGATCCCTTCCAGTCCTATGATTCTCTTTTATTACTAAAGATAAAAGTTCTCTCTTTTCAAAGTGCACCACCAATGGAAGGATTCCAGAGCTACACATTAAACACTAAGTTTAATTTAGAAGAATCACTAGGTCATCAGCAACAAGTAAAGTTTGTCTAATTAAGGCACAGCAGCAGCAGATTCTCTGAAAGTGGGCACTGTAATTAAAAATGGTCGGTACTGGCACAGTGCTGAAAAATGTTACTCTAAACTATCATTCAGCTGATAACCAAAGACAGAATAGAGCATATTCACTCTGACTTACTGCATTCCTGTACGTAGCCACGCCACAATCGCAAGGGCTGGGACAGTAAAGGAAAGTTCTGTTTTCATGTGTGTTACCTGCGAACTATGGAGAAATCAATGGTTATTTCATCCCCCCAAATCACAGTTGGCACAAAATATTGGTGACAATACAGCATAAGCACAGTGTCATGGATTCCTGTTGCGCTGTGATACAGCTGTATGAAATTGCAACCAAGATGTTTTGTATTTCAAAAAGTGGAACGAACATCATTTCAGTTGACGCATCCCACCATCGGGGGACAGAGAGAAAAGGAGAAACACTGTCGTTTCCTGCCTTTCTCTGATTCATTTCATTATACAGCGCAGTGCCCATCCATTTGTCTGGGTGCGTCTCAAAAATGCAGAAGAGTGCCTTTAACCTCTCACACCACCATCTCCTCACTACAGAGGAAGGCAAATCAGAACAAAGCTCAGTTCCTTATGGCTGGCTGACACCAAAGCTACTCTGGGCTAAGCCTGCTCTAGCTCTCAACTAGCTGCCCTGCTCTTGATGACGGCGACTGGTGAGTGGCGGAATCGTGATTTGCGCATTGTAGCGATGAGCTCTTCTTACCTGGGATGGGTGGGTGCAGCAACCACAGGTTACTGGAGCCCTCAAGCTGAAGTAGCTGCCAGAGAAATAGCTCTCCTGCCATTGCAGAGGCTGGTGGTAAAATTACTCCCTTTGCAGGGCACTCCAGCACCCAGCCTAGATACTTGGACTGCGTGAAGCAAACGGAATTTAGCCCTTCCTGCTCCGGAACAGCACTTTCTGACTTACACAGCATATACCACGTCTGCTCGGCAGCAGGAAAAAATACCAGCGTCCCACTGAGTAGGCATCCACCCTCTTCCTTTGGTATTTTTATTTAATAGAGAATTAATGTCAACAGCTGTCATGTGCATCATCCCAGGGCCAAAGCTGGGCCTAGACACACATGCCAACATGGCCACATGCTTTCTAGACATCCCCTGCCCAAGCTATGAAGTCCATAAACTCAGCACTTTAGGAAAGGAATAATTATTACAAAGAATAATTGAGGGAACAGGGATGACCCCACAACTTCGGGGTGCGTTAAAGTTTTTACTCACAGCAACATCTCTCTCATAGTGGATCCTGTCTCTGATTTGGCCTAGACACAAAAGTTAGAAAAAACATATGCTTAGACTGTGCACTGTTTGCAATGCTGCCTGTGTTTTCACTGTGTAGGTGCAGAGTGCTTAGTACAATGGGGCCCCAACTGGAGCCTCTGGGCATGACCATAATACAAATAATAGTGATGATCTTATATTTTTGAAGACAAAACTCTAGTGGAAGTTTTGCTGTGATATAATCTTCCAGCAGTTTACATTCCTTTTGACATCCAGTTATAAATTGTACTGTATTTCATGCATGCAATAAGAACTTTCTTCATTTCAAATACTACAACATTACTGTTTCTTCCACCCTTTCAGAAACATATTATACACCTTAGCAGAATCTTAACTGCATCCTAGGTCTGCTTTGTGACTGTCCTGACAGTCTGTGTCGTACGTGGGTGTTGTCCCGTGTCTTAAAATACACAGAAGCCATTCACAGACAGTAAAAATATCAGCTCAAATGGGAAATTTGTTACTAAATGATCTATTTTCTGGGACTTACACCTCCCCCAATTTGAGATATTTGGGCTGCACTTCTCTTCCTGAATACTGGCAGCAGCTTGTGTTTGTCCACGTGTGCTGAGGGCTTGGCCATGCCCCTTCTTCCCTCCTGCCACCCCGTACAAAGCTGCACAGAAGTCCGGGATTCTTAGCAGCAGAGAAGAGTAAACTCTTCACAAAAGCACTTTATTCAATTGTATTAACTACATACATGGACCTGAGAAGAGGCTATTGCAGATGTACCAACAGAAACTACCTCGCCTACGTACGTAGTCGGGGAGAGAACAGTCCCAAAAAGGAAATAACCACCTAACAGACTTTCCATTCTAGACCCCAATCCCCACCCTCCTAATATGAGATATTCAGGATGTCATGAGCAGTGAGGAAAAGCTAACAGAAGAAGAAATAAATAGGACAGGAAAAAGATTCTCCTCTTCCCTACAATTAGCAGTATTTATTTTGGCATCTCTGCTTGGAACGATTTCCTGCTGGAGGATGCTGCTGCTGAAGACTGGACATCAAGCCTCTAGTGTTTTATAAAAGGTGTTAGTGGTTGAGTGCATGGTAGCTTTGTTGGTTTTCTCTGTGGGGGATGATGGCCTTCCTGCTCCGGGTGATGCAGTGGAAATGTGCTGAATGGGTTAAATCTCTTTCTAGAACTAATTTCTATGCAGCTGAATATGTATTGATTCAGCACTTGATCCACCCAGCTATGGAGGATTTACATGTTTTCAGACCCATACACTGAAACGGAAAAAAAAAATGAATGAAGATGACATTCTCCTGAAGTGGCTAGTTCTACTTAGATAAATGGTAGCAGCTCCTTTTTCATCTACCAGGCTTTTTCGTTTGAGTGTTGAGACTTTGGGATAAATGAAGGAAGAAAGCTTTCCTGTGAGCTATGGAAGAAAGAGTTTATCTTGGTAAAAAAAATTACACTGGAGCCCGAAGAATGACCTCACCCCTTGCGGAATCATGGAATCAAGCAAGGATCATGCTTTCCAAGAGCAGAGGTTCTAGAGAATCTTTTTGTCAACATGATTATGACGAGCGAGCACATCTTTACGGAGAGAAACCACAGGAAAAAGGATGCTATCAGCTCAAAAGGAGTGTTATCTAGAACTCATAACACTGTGGTCTGGCCCCAGGTCAGGAAAATAAGCCTGACTTTTTGGCTGGATACACGTTATCCTTCAGTAGCCTTGAACAAGCAGGTGACTACCAGACACTTGGATGTGCCAGCGGTTTTGATATTGTGCAGAGCTGAGATGTGGGAGGGTCTTAAGTTCAAAACTAGGCCATCATGTGAGAAACATAAGAAACCCAGAAGAGCTGGAACACTGTTTTGGGGGGTTTTTTTTCCCCTTTTTTTTGTGGAATGTGTGTTTTATTTTTTTTTAAAACACATCATTGTGTTCAGTTTTACACCAGGCTTCCCATTTGGTACTTGCTGTATCAAGTAGTAAGTTACAGATGTCCCACTTGTGGTTTGTTTCAGAATCTAGACAACTATTATAGTTTTATTCATCAGCCTGTTGTACTGTTCCCTTCTCGGAAACATAGATACATCCAAGAATTTTCTGATATCCTTGTTCTTGACTGTTGTGGCCTGCTGGATGAAGGCAGCTATTCCTAACTTGACATAAATAAGAGGATCTTGTTCAGTCTCTTGCCATCTATGAAGGGGTGGGAGGCCTGAAGGAGGCTTCCAGAGTATGTATCACCCTGGGTGAGGATTCTATCTTGGCTAGGCTAAGCTGCCAGATGCAGGTAACCCGTGGTGTAGGAGCAGGCCATGGGGTAAGTTGACCGGGGCTCAATTCCTGGGTGTCCAACTTGAGATGGCTTAAAGGGGCCTGATTTTCAGAAGATGGTTGTTGACAGAGTAGATCTGAGGGAAAGCTGAAGAAGCCTCCAAGTCCCTTCTGAAGGTAGCTTCTATCTTCCTACCTGCAAGATCTCTGGTGAATAAACTACATTCGTCAAGCATTACAGCCTTTGCCAGAAACACTGCACCTACGCTGTCCTTCGGTAAGGTTGTAGTGGTATTCTTTATAGCAAGGATGGAGCTTGTACCAAAAAGCTGTGATGAAGCTACTGTGCACATTGGACTTTTCTACACAGAATCTTTGGGTTCTGGGACCCTATGGAGTTTGCCAAATGAGACATTAGTTTCCCACTCTTCTCTATTTACTTTTGTGAAGGAGGCATGAATGCAGGGATGATAACCAACCACTCTCTTCTTGCTGCCAGAGGCAGAGAACCTGATGCAAGGATGGAAGGGGCCTGGCCAAGCCCCAAAGCTCCATGGACAAGTATGAACTAACTCCTGTATTTGCAGGAAGAGGGGCACAGTCAAAATGTTTCAGACTGGGGGAGAGGTCAAGAACCAAAAAACTCCTTTCATTTTATGTAACATTTATACTAAGAAATACATTAGAAGTACATTCTTTTATAAATAAAATGAATGAATGAAAACTGCTTGTGACACTTTTTAAACAGCTGAAATTTCCCCCAAGTTTTACAATTAAAAACCAACACAACTGAAGCTGTGTAATTTGACTTAAGACAGGGTCATTTAAAATTTACTTTTTAACCTTTCTTAACTATTGTTTATTCTTCATGCCAATACACACTGGTAACAGGACTGCAACTGAATGTACTTGTACATTTTCCAATAAATAACTGTATCCCGAATAGCATGAAGGTAGATTAAATTATTTTTCTACTCTCCAAGCCACCTTAGCGATCCCAAGAAACAAGCTCAGGAATAAAGTGCTAGAAGGTTAACATTTTACGTCAATTCTCCTACAGGACACTGACCTAAATGAATGCAAAGGCTTTGCTGTTGCATAACTTCAAGAAGACTTTTCTCTTTTAGAAAATGACCCTATTTACCAGACTGAATGTCCCATATTCTTCCCTGAGAAAGTGGGTCAAAAATCCTTGAAAAGTCGTCTGGTCTCCCCAGGTCCAACGTGCTTGATTTAGGTAGGACGAGGCAGGCAGATAGAGATAAGGCAGCAAACCAGCCAAGAAGCATAAGCCCAACTTCATCAAATGGCCAAAGGACAATTCCTGCACCAAAATGTGTCATATTGCACAACAATGTTTATTTTAGTTTAATCACACTGGAACTTCAAGAACAGATAAAGAAAAACATCAAATATATTTACACAGAGTTGATCTCTCAATTTATAGTAAGTCCCTACAAAATGCTATGTTAAACCTTACAATTTTGTGGATTACTAGGAAACTGCATCAAACTGATCTCCTTTGCATGGCAGGGTGAAATTTAAGTGAAGCAAATAATATTAGCTAGGACTCATGAGTATCATATGCATTGCATCTTTTACATTTAAATCATGTCATGACATGCATAGATGGCTGAAGCACTGCAAGGCTCAGATAACCCACTTTCCAGTGATTAAGAGTTGGCTGGTATTCCATCTGGCAAAAAAAAAAAAAAAAAGCTGTTCCCATGTAACCGCTTACATCATCATCAGGAGTCCGTTCTGCCATTTACTTTATCATGATCACACCGGCTAAACTGGGTCACTCAACTTCAGGGGTGGGATTTTGAAAACGCCTAAGGGAGTTAGGCATGCAAGACTTTCAAATGGACTGCTGCTCCTAATTTCTTTAAGCACTTCTGAAAATCCCACTCTTGAATATTTCACACTGCTTTTTTTTGGGGGGGGGGGTCATTCATTACATTTTAGTCAAACAAAAATACTTCCTTTCATATTTGAGTTTATTTGGGAGAGACAGTGTTTAAAACAACCTTCCACATACTGAAATGTAGTTTAAAAGTTGGTGGCTAAAGTTCCTTAAGACTGAGGTGGAGCAATCTCGGAAGACATTTTACTATATCAAATAACTTGTCAATTATAGGGTTTTCTGTCGCCCGGAACACCAGGATATCTAAAGCATTTCCGAGGTACATTGAATCTGCATGGCAAGCTCCCTACTGGAATTCATGGAGCTTTCTATTCTTCACCCACCTCTGGTTTAAAAAAAGGCTTTGCTTAGGGAATTATGTTGATTATAAAATTAAATGGTCATCATGCCAGTTATGGTGGAAACATTTTGGCAAAAAGGGCTTCACAAATCGTGCTGAATATAGTCAGGTTCTGTATCGTTCCTCTAGAAAATGAGCCCCATGGAGCCAGAACATCTTATCCCCAGCTCCCATACATTTCACCCTGGGCTCAGTACGCTGCCTTGTCCCAGAGAAGAACAGCTGTTTTATTGGGTCATGGATACTGATGCAGTCAGGACCTGACCAGTTGACAGCTTTGAAGGTCAGGATCAAGATCTTCAACTGGCAATGGAAGCAAACTGGGAGCCAGTGGAAGGATTGAAGCCACAGCAGTGATGTGCTCACAACATCTGCCTCTTATTGTGCTTTGAGACCTACTGACGAAAAGCACTATGTAGGAGCTGGTCATTATTATTTTTATTGAAGTGGGTCACCACATTTTGTGCAAACTGAAGCATCTGCATTCCATCCATATCCAGGCAGAGGCAATGATTTATAGCAATCCAGTTTGGAAGTGAGAAATGTTTGATCTCTGGCTGGATCCTGACCAAGGAGGAATGTGCAAAGTTTCCTAGCAAGCCGGAGGTGGGAAAACACCACTGATGTTACCTGATTAGTGATACTTAACCATGAGTCTAACAGAATCGTGAGATTTTATACAACTTTGGCAAACAGGGGACTTTGACGGAAAGAGAGGACAGTGTTTCAACTAGTTTTTAAGACAAGCATCACTTTGGTCTTGCCCAGGTTGAGTTTGAGCCAGATGCTTTTCATCTGAAAGCTGATCTTTTGCAGACCTTGTGGCATCCTTGAGATGGTGCTGTTTGCATTTGTGGAAAATGAGATATGCAGTATGGTGTTGCTGATGTATTGTTCACAGCAGAGCCTATGGCATCTCATCCCCCTCTCCAACCAGTTTCAGATAGATGTTGAAGTTGAGTTCTTTTGGAGAGGAATGACTGGAGCCATTTTACTGCTGTGCTGTCTACTCCAGCCATGCCATATGTGTGCAGAGAGGTTGTGCAATACTGAGATGTGAATACCAGGAGAAAGTCAGTACATGGAGACTAGTCCTGTGGGTTAAAAGGATTTCCATGCCACCGTCAGCCACCAGGAGCTCTGAGTTGTGAGGGCCAGACTGCTCCTACACTTCTCTGATCTCAAGGGAGTACAGTCACCATCAATTTTATCTACTCTTCTGTCTGAGGAAGGTCATTTTACACACAGAATATGCTCATAATTCCACACACTCGGAACTTCCACCACTCTGCTCATCACAGTACTAACAATGCTCTAGCTACATTGTAGATGGTCAGAAGACAGGGTCCCTGTCCCAAAGAGTTTACAATAGAAATGGACGGCTCTGAGAATGCTCATGTGACTGACAGCTTCAAAATCCTTCAAAGACATAATCCTCGGCTGGGATGCCAGCCAGATGGATTGTGACTTTACGTTGTCAGTGGATCATGATTGACTAGCTTAGGCTAATCATGAACTGTTGCCATCCATACACACATACTTCAATATAAAATCAGTGTCGGAAGAATTACCATCTACCCTTTGAGTATACTAGAAAAACGACACTCTTTAATATTCAACTCAGCAATAGACAAGTTACCTACCTTCCCTTTGAAAAGTTGGAACAGAACCCATAGTACAATGCACAACACATAAAGCACTATGGTGTGCTGATTGCACAAACTAAGCCCACAGCAAAAGGCACCAACTTTCGATATCTGAAAGGAAGAAAGTACTTACAATTATTCTGAAAAATCTGCAATTTATACACACAGTGAAACTGCATCAATGCTATGCGGGGTATTCTTACAATGGAAAGGCAGCTACCTTGTGTGTAATGTTCAATAAATATTTACAAAGAAAATATCACATATGTCTAGATAGAGGTAAGCTAATTATTTTACTGGAAATCTATAAGAACTATTTCAGACTCTGTTTTTTTACAATGGTTATATCTTGATATCTTTATAGGTAGACAGCATACGCAGATATGTGGTGGTAGTATTTATGTCATACCATGTACATGATGGTAATATCTATATGATAAATTGCAGAGCCAGAGTGATAAGCTGCAGATCCATGTGGTTAACTGCATGTATCATGGACCTCTGATCACCTTACCTACCCACTGTCTACTGGGAGTGCTTCTACCATCCCCAATCTCTCAGCAGCTTCTAACAACCTGCCTTCTTTCCCCCAAACATGCAGTTTCCCCTAAAATTACATTGGTCTGAGGCGCAGCATAAATAATATTCAGTCCTGCACTCGTGACAGGTGTGGGGTCCAATATCTCACAACCCATGAGGGCTAGAAAGAGAACTTTACACTGCTGGAAAAGGGAGATCGCTCATAGTACTGAATATTCCCCAGCAATCAGATTCTAAAATCATGATTTTACTACAGACAGAGAAACTACTTTAGGTTGTTTCAGTGGTTTTAAAGATTTATTGGTGATGATTTTTTTCTCTCCCTCTCAGGCGTGCACAGCTGGCATCAGAGTTTAAATTTAAGCACCTTTGCTTCATGAGCTAAGAGAATTCAAGACAGTACCAATAAAATGCATTAAAACATTTCTAAAATAGTTTTTCTATAAAAAAAAATAGCACATCCAACACATACAGCTTAGACCCAAGATTTTAGTGGGGTTGCTTACGACTACACGACTTTGTTACGTGGCTACCCCAAGCTCCTGCTGATAGAAGACCTTCTCCCATGCCAGAACATCACGTGTTCTGCATGCCCCCAAACATGCCCCACTAAAATCAATGGCAAAACACTTGAGAGTTTCTGCAGCAGCCTCATATGAGCATTGGGTCACCACCTTTAATCTTTGCCCCATGAACCATAAACATTCCCGTTATTTGAATTCACTGTCTACTTATCACCTTTGGTCTTTTTGTCTTACGTTTTGTCTGCAATATATGCCTACCACCAGCCTACTTCTATTCAGTGGGGTGCATCCTCAGCTGGTGAAAACCGTCAGAGATTCACTGAAGTTAATGACGCTACAACAATTTACCAGATGAGGATCTGCCCTATATCATCTGCCCTTCCGCACTCCTCTGACGGGTCAGGCGCTGTCGTCTCTTGCTACTCAGGCACTTTTAACATTGAAAATGGAACCATGGCATGGCTTTCTTTGATAGTCCATTAAAATGGAAGAGATGCGCAAGGCGAATGTTTGCTTTCACTGAGTGATGAAATAATATCAGCACGGATGTGAGTTTCTGTCAATAGTCTAGCATTTTCCTTTGAATATGATTTCCACCATTAACAAAGGATTTTTTTTCATCATTGCAATACTAATACATCTGACATTTTCAAACCTGCTTAACAGGTTTGGACACCCAGACCACATTTTTCAGAAGTCACTAGTGATTTTGGGTGATGAGCTAGAGGTGTCAAATGGGTGGGCCTGAGTCCCAGGAAGTGCTGAGCACCTGCCTTCTAAATACTAACCCCCTTTCCAGTGTACATAGTAGGATACCCAAAAAGTTGAGGCCACCAAAACCATTAGTCACTTTTGAAAGGGCACATCCATTGCATTAGAAAGGTAAGAAACTACTGATATTAAAATAGGAGTTGTGTGCTTTTATTCGTAGAACAAAAAACGTTCATTATTATTAACTTTTTTTATTTTGCATTTTTATCCAAAGCACTTTACAATAGTTAGCTAACGGTACAAACAACATTTGGAAAGATCATTAAGTGGTCCGCTGAGACCCTCAGCAATTTTCAAGTGGTCCGCAGGGAAAAAAAGTTTGAGAACCACTGCGTTTGGCAGCTCTGAAAATGTCAAATGACATCATTGAGGAATTTAGCAGTCAGCGATCCAGAAATGGTAGTAACCAATAAAACAATTGCTCTTTGTGATGTTTAATGCCAAATAAAAAAGCCCTCATCTGTTGCGAACCAGAGAACAGGTATGGTTTGAAGACCATACCATTACAGCAGCACAGAATTAGTCTGAACTTCAAAAATTCTGGGCTACTTTTATTAAAAAAATATTGTATTCAGAGAATTTACAGTGGTCATAAAAAGACAGCTTATAAAAGAAGAATAGATATGATGTCCCCATGCTTAGGGAGAGTGGAGAGAAACATTATCCATTTTTAAAAATTGCTTGAATGTGCCATTTTTATGAAGTATGTAATGTGAAATTTATGGGCGAGATTTTCAAAGCTCTAGGGCTGATCAAAATTTCCCATCCAGACTTTCAATAGAACTTTGGGTTTTCAACTAAACAAGGATTTTTGTGGTTAGTTTCTGGTCTCCATCCAAAATACAGTCTTTTAACTGAAAAATAAGAGCCTGAAAACCAAAAACTTTTCAGCGTTTTGACAAAAAGTTGCACTTTTCTGCAGAAAATTTCAATGAAAGCCATTTTTTTCTTTCATCATAATTTTCCACCCCACCTCCTGAACAGCACTCAATGATGCCAACTTAGACCCTTAGTAAGCGGCCGTATTTTTAGGAGCTTGGCACCTACCTAGTGTGGCCAGAGTCTCAGAAGTGCTCAGCACCCAGTCCTCCCATTCAGAACAATAAACGCTTAGCACTTTTGAAGATCTGGCCCTTAATTTTTAAACCAACCAAAATTATTAAAAACAAACAAGCTCACACACACAACAAATACATTTAAAATCAATATTCACTTTGATCCAAACAGGTTACCTTTGATCTCTCCTTCGCAGTGGCTGCCTCCTCAAAATGTACAGTAAGCATCATCAGCAGCCCCACAAACAGATTGTTTAAGCTAAAAACCTCTGCTGTGATGGACCACTGCCATGTTAGACGAGAAAATGAAAACACCCCCGCAGCAAGGATTCCTCCAGCATATGAGCCAGAAAGCCTGCAAACACAGATAACATGAAATCTTCTTTTCCAACAAAAAGAGCCTACTTCATTGTCCTTTTTTTTTTAAACATACTGTAGCAGCAGAAATTATGACTGGCATCCAGCACCCTTCCAAAACATTATATGGTTAATATGTCGCTTATAATAATTTCCTTGCACAAGATTTCACTTAGGAAGGCCAGTTATTAACCATACTGTACACTATGCAAGGTAGTGAATGCACTTCCCTCAATGACCAATGGCTAGCATGCCACCCACAATAGTTCTTTCAAGCACAGAGGGTAACTTCTAGTATTCGAGTCAGTTTGGAAACCTTGATGAGAGATGACATAGTGGATCATGGCACACCAAGCCAGAGAGTCATGCTTTCAACGAGATACTCTTAGCTGAAAGAATTTTGAGCGACAGTGCAGTCTTAAATTCATCAAGACGCTGGATAAAAAATGGATTATAGATATTCATGACAGTGGGTATTATAACGCTTTCCTATGGGGGAGCTTTTAGTTTCGTAGGGCGGGGGTGGGAAATGAAACACTGAGGGCGCTAAGAAGGAAAAGTGTATTTTGGAGCTGGGAGTGTGGCCAGGAAAGAGAGGAAACAAGTGTGAATCGCAATGAGGAAGCAAACACAAACACACGAAGCACCCAGCATTTGGACGTTTGCAACCTTTTCTGTCAAACCAAGATCCCACGACAGTAACCACTGCCTTTCTGACTTCCAGACTGGATTACTCCATGCACTTCCCATGAAGCTACATTCCGAGACCACGTGGATGCTACAGCTGTTGCAGAAGGCCCATTAGATGGTATTTAGCCCCAAGAAACATATTCCGTCAATTATTCAACAAGTACCCTGGCTTCCTCTCCATTTCTGGGCCAGTTTGTTATTTAATTTGATCTATAAAATCCTGAACTATTCAGAATTTGGCTATCTGGGAGACCTGGCCTCTCACTGAGTCATCATGAAAGTGTTGTCGGGTGACGCACTCAAGCTAACAGTCCCTAAGATTTACGGGGTGGCAGCAGGGCATTCTCAGGAGAAGACTCTTGTCCCAGAAATTCACTTTCCGAGCTGGTGTGACTAAGCCAGAGTTTATTGCCTTTCAGAGCATAGTGTAATGCTCATCTCGTTGCTCAGGATTCTGTCAGAGAGGACGGCTGTTAGTTTATTTGGGGGATTGTCATCTCTCTGCCACTCCCACTTATATTTTGTTTTTTAAACTTTCTGCATGTCCCTTAAGATGGGGACTTGGAACATTTGATAAGTTAACAAAAGAAAGAGATTTCACCAAGCTGTACATTGTTGTTAAAGGTCTACTGTAGCCTCTGATACTGACATGGCTTGAATCAAGTCATTGGTTATTCAACCTCAATTGTTTCGCTTGTTAATGACTGCAAAATACATCGACGCAATGTTTGCTTCCTAAATATTTATTTTAAAATAGTAACATTGAGATGAGTGGGGGGGCACCCCCTCTCCATTCCCTCACTGATATAAAAGAGAGGGAGCAGCTGGCAGAACATTCTCTACACAGGCTTCTTTCCTCTGAGATGCTCTCCCTCCCCTGGTCTGAAGCAGCCCAAACCCATTAACCTTAGCGAACGCTGCAAAGCCAAAGGATTTGAGCAGGCTCAGACAGTTGGGGTGGAAGCTTTAAGCCACAGTGGACCAATAAAAGATGGGAGGCAGTGTGGTCTAGTGACTAGAGCGCTGCACAGGGACGCAGGAGACCTGGGCTCTATTCTTGACTCTGCCACTGGTTTTGGTGGCTGACCTTGGGCAAGTCACATCACCCCACCCCACCCCACCTGTGCCTCAGTTTCCCCATCAGAAAAATGGGGATAACAATAGTCACCTCCTGTGTAAAGTGCTTTCAGCCCCATGGATAAAATGTGCCGTAAGAGCTTGGTATTATCATCTACTCACTGCTGATTGGTTGGAGGGGGGGGAAAGAGAAGCACTGTTGTTGCTTTGACTTACTGTGTAACTCTTTTATTGGGTTTTAAATAAATAAGGGCCCTCACAGCTCCTTTCTTCAGCATGGAATCCAAAATCGAAACACAGAAAAGTCCAGATCTGTTTGTTTCATTTAACAATTGCCCCCTTCTCTCCCAGACCACAAGACTCCACAGTTAAACAAACTTGAAAAAAATCCAGATTTTGTCCCAAAATAGATTTCATCATAAAATGTGCTCCCGAAGGGGGGATCTCCCCTCCCTGAGAGAAGATACTTCCATGAACATATCCAGTAAATTGATTCCTGAAATTGGTAGGGAAATAAAATCAGACACTACCATAATTTCGATTTGCAGGAATAGTACAACAAGGCCTTGATCCTGAACCATTGCAATCAACAGGAGCTCTCCCGCTGCTTTCAGTGGATCAGGCTTGAAATGTTTGCAATCGGAACAACTGGTAACATTTAGTGGGAAGGGGAGAGAGCTGGCTCAAAGGGACGATGCAAACTGAATTCAAATCCTTGCTTTGCTCACAGGGGAATGTGAATTTGATCTGACCCAGTATCCCCATCACAACATTACCATGCAACCTGGCATGGCCGCTGAGAGAGGCAGAGAACAGGAATGGCAGCAGGTTGTTTTACACCCCAGGACTGAGAAACACTGGCACAACTGGCTGAAGCTTGCATAATCCTGCTGGCATTGTGCTGGGCTCCTGACAATTAGATCAAACTTCACTGATAGTATTTGCGCTCCTGAAGATTTTACATGCTACCTAATCCATGCAAAGTATTTACTGTAAGTGCCAAATGCAGGGCTTTTTTTGTTTAATACTCAAAATCATTTAAGGGCCAACCTAGTAACACTTTTATTGTGAGTATCACAGCTGCACGGCAGAGCCACAGTCATGGGCCATGCTTACAACCTCAGCACTACAGATTTGGGCATCAAGCTTCAAAGGGGATATTCTAAAACAGTGGCTCTGAACCTTTCCAGACTACTGTATCCCTTTCTGATTTGTCCTGTGTACCCCCAAGTTTCACCTGACTTAGAAACCACTTGCCTACAAAATCAGACATAAAAATACAAGCGTCACCGCACACTATTACTGAAAAATTGCTGGACTTTCTCATTTTGACCACATAATAATAAAATAAATGGGAATATAAATATTGCACTTACATTTCAGTGTGTAATATACAGAGCAATATAAATAAGTCATTGTCTGTATGAAATGTTAGTTTGTACTGACTTCGCTAGTACTTTTTATGTATCCTGTTGTAAAACTAGGCAAATATCCAGATGAGTTGATGTATCCCCCAGAAGATCTCTGTGTACCCCTAGGGTACGCACAGCCCTGGTTGAGAATCTCTGATCTAAAACATAAAAATAAGATTTTAAAATCCCACCTTGACAGTGGTTTTTTAAACTAAACTCAGATTGTGACTATGGAGGGTTATACATGCCTCGGGAAGAGAGATGCAGAGCCTGTAAGGAGGCTCTTTCTGGGCTGTAGAAGCTAACGGGAATGGAAATCACGAAGTCCTGAAATAACCCTGATGGCTAGTTAAATGCACTCACCCATTCATGACCCTATTGTGCAAGGTCACCCTGTCACAACTGACGAATGTGGGCATAGCAATCATGCCTCCTTAGAGTGGATGCATGCTCAACCTGGCTCCTTCCATAGGCATTTTGGAACTGCATTTCACCACCTCTGCAATGCAGGAACGTTTTTATCACATTAGGCTGAGACTGTCAGAAGCCTGAGGGAGTCAGGCACCCAAATCCCAGTGAAAGTCCGTGGAGATGGAGGCTTAACACTGGCCCTTTTGAAAATTACAGGTTTAAAATATTATAACGCTCAGCTCTGATATAGCACTTTTTATCTAGATCTCACAGCACTTCATGAAGGAAGGTCAGTATCACTATAACCATTTTAGTGATGGGAAACAGCAATAGTAGCTGCTGAACTTCCTATGTGCAAGACACTTCTAAATATGTTCCCACGCAGCTCAAAGATGTTCTTGAAGAAAAAGAAAGGTGAATCCATACTAACTAGAAAATAAGTAGATGAATGTGGACACATTTACTTATTGTCTTCCTGGCCACAGAAAATTCAGTGTAGATTTCAAGATGGGTTGGTTGGAACTGGCCATACAATTTGTTGCATACGGTGTTTGTTCGGGTCCTTTGATTGGCTGAGTCTATCTCACGTAACCAGGAGGTGCAGCACAAGCTATCTGAACTGTTTATTTGATGCTGACAGCTATGTCTTTCTATAAAATTCTCATATACATACCCAGGTCTGTACCTCTGTGGAACAGTGCCCAGGCCAGTCACTGTGGTAACTATTTTTTTACTTGTCTCTTACAAACTAGGAAGAAAATATCTATTCTGAACATGTAGAAAAGTCCCCTGTGCACAATAGTTGAATCTCAAGGGAAGATATATATGTATTTTAGGGCAAATGCCATCACACCTACAAGACTAACTACTGCACCCTTACCTAAATCACCAAAGTAGTGAAAGCAATTTTAAGGTGAGGTTCCGACTCTGAAAAATAACTCCTTAAACATGGCACTATGGGTTTCCATATCAGGTATGCTCTGTTTCTAGTTGCCATCCATGCAAACTCAATATGAGTTCCCTTCCTGGTCAAGTTCAGGTTCTGCAGGCCAAATTCTGCTTTCAGGGACACCTAGGTAACTGCACTCTCTTTAGACTATGCACCAGGTAACACGTGTGTAATTCCACTGATTTCAAGTGGTTTGCACAAGTGTAACTGACTGTTGCTTTGTAAACGATCCCGTTGATAATGCACTAGAAAGAGTCTAGAAAAACTGATTTTTGTCACTGAAGTAGGCAGACATGACCTGATACACACAGAGAACTGATCTGTTCAGCAGAAAAGGAGTTTTCTCACACCTTTTGTCTGTCTTGCCCATTTGGGTCCCAGTCCTGCAATGAGGTCCATGTGGGTACACCCTTGCAGAGCTCTATTGATGTCAATGGAGTTCCACACAGGGGCAAGAGGGTCTGCCTACTGTGAGATCTATGCACGATCAGGGTCTTCAGTAGTCAGCTGCTATGTATGTAGGAGCACCCAGCACCATGGGGACCTGTTTGGAGCCTCTAGACACTATTATAATACAAAATACAATAAATGATAACAACAACAACAGAAAGGTGCCATTTTACATAATTACTTTTTACAGTGAAACAGCAATTTAAAATCCTTAACAGATAAAATGCAATTCTCTTAGTACTCACAGTAATTAATCATTAAGGTATTCTACCACCAATAATGTAATACAATTGCAGGAGTCCTTTGACAGACACACAAACATGGTACTAAACAAAGTTGAACTCTTCTCTATGAACTTTGACTGTGCAATTCTGATAGACCCATCTGGAAGCACTGACTCACTGGATGTCATCACATGGACAATGGGCAGAAACACCTGGCAAAGGTTTCGGCCCTGAGGACTCCCTGATTTTGCTTTCCTCCCCAAAAACTCAAGTGATGTGGCAGTCAGAGTGGAAGAGGAATGATAAGGGGGAACATTACAGAAATTAAACAAACCAAAGGTAGCGCCTACTCCTCAACCAACCTCCCCGCAACCCAATGGGGTTGAAAAAGTTGTAAGAGCAGGAGGTTCTGATCCAGCAACATTGCTAAACAGTGTCTCTACGTACTCTTGGCTGGATCTTTCTAAAATTCTCATTTCTTTCTCCCTCCAAAGAAATAGCCTTCTAAACCACTATAGAATCTTTTCTGAGAATTCAAGCCATAAGATAACCCTGTGCTATACACTTCTGAATGTAAAACAAAGACTGAGACAAATTTCCCATCATATTTATTTACCAATTTATTCTCATTTTATAAGCAATAGGTCCTTCCTTGGAAGAAACTTCAATGCTGTGTTAAAACCTACATGAGATTAAACAATTCCCCGTTTCCAGGTAGACAAAAAAATCTAAAACTTTATTCTACTTTATGGAATAAGACTTAGGCAGTGGCTGTTAAACCCAAATGTTAGAGGCTTATCCTAGATTGTGAAGGGTGGAGCAGGATACTGTCCTTTTTTCCCTTTATCTGAACAGCACCAAGCACAATAGGGCCTTGACCTTTGATTGGGGTCCCTAGCTTTTACTGCAATAAAAACAAAAACAGCTTTTACTTTCTATTCTAAAGTTCATGATTCCTCATTTAGAATAGATTTGATTTTTCCAAAAGCTGAAACAAGCCTTAACATGCTTAGCAGCTTCTAGGATGGATATGATTCTTAGTTCAGAACGTGCCTCAGTATACACGTGGTTAGAAACACAGGATAGCAAAGACCAGGGTAAGGATTCCCATCTGAGTCACTAAGCATTAGTGTCCAATGTATCAGTAATACTTTGAAATAAGTGATACCGAAGCAAACCCCATAGGGATTTTATGGGAGGCAATGAAGACTTGATTTTCAAAAGGGATGAGCACCGAACAGCTCCCTAGCCAATCAGCTAGAGACAGACTTGGGAGAGCAAGACTGCTGGAGACAGACGTTTAGAGCATCACACTTGACAAATTCCCTGCCATCGATGCACCTCGGTCCCTCCTGTTCTCCCCTTGTGGCACACAATAGTTTAGTCTCCTCAGGGCTCTAACACTTGGTTTAATTCTGGTTGTTGGTCTGGGTACAGGGGTGGCTGGGTGGTGTTTAGAGGCCTGTGATATACAGCAGGCCAAACTAGATGATCTGATGGTTCCTTCTGGGCTGAAACTCTATGACTAATGAATGCAAAGTAGCACAGACAGAACAGACAGACCCAGGAGATGTGCGTTTAAGTGGCTCTCTATAAGAAATGTTCCTTGCCCACCTCCCTAGATTTATTAGCCTTTTCTCTCCTATTTACCTCTTTCGTTTTTCCTTTCAACCACAAAGGAGCAAGGGCATGCACCTGCAACTCACCTCCATAGAACCAGAAAGGGCTGGGGAAATAAGGAGAGAGAGTGGAACCTAAAGGCTTCAAAGCCAAAACTTTTGCCACCACATAACTGCAGCATCTTCCTTTCTGACATTGGTCGCTAATGACCCAAAGGTCTAGAGGAGTGTATCATGAGGAAGTTCCCTAATTCTAACAGATGCAAGGCCTGAATATATTAACAGCAGACAATGAGCTTCTCTCCTCAATTAAAATATTTGGACCATCATTCTTTTAATCACCACCTTTTTCTTCAGTGCTTCTTTCTAAAAAAAGGTTTATATTCTTTTCCCGATGATTAGTAAAAATGGAAGCAACTCAAAAGTGCTCACGCTTATTTTAACTACGTTATGTATTTCAATAATAAAATATAAGTACTTTAAAAGCAAATAAAAGTGAAATACGAGTTTAGAAATTCTTTTCTTTTCGCAATAATAGCGATTATACAAAACCAGCTCTTCTGTTTGAGTGTCTGCTACATGCATCTTCTAACCACATTTACTTTCTGAAAAAAATCAAGTTTCTACAGCTCTTAGCACTGAATAGCCAAAACAGATACTATAGGGAATACTATATTCGACAGCATTCTTCCTTGAGTATCTTCAGTTGAATTGCCACTTAAGTTCTGACCGCAGAATCTATTGCTCAGGAAGAAGTAAAAGGCAGAGAGTACACAGCTTGAGTTTCACATTCCAGGTTGAATCTTCAGGGCTGACACTCAGAAAAAAATATCTTTTGACATATAAATAACACAAATGAAAGAGAAGCACAATGACACTTTTGTAGTCACTTTAACTATAATCACAGGTTTTAAAATGAAAAGTTTTCCATAACATAACTTAGCATTGAAAAAAAAACATAATTACCATAAATTAGAGAAATAAGAAATTAAAATTTAGTCTGAGTGATCTGTCATCAGAATTTGTTATTGTTATTCAATGGGGTTTGTGGGGGGTGTTGTGGCAGTAGTGATGGTTGTTTTTAGTTTTTGTTTTGTTTTCTTGATTGTCCACATTAAATACCCTTAAACTTGTCCAACCCACAGAACAATTTTCAGCCAGGTCAACAATATAAAGGATCACCAAAAGAGACTCTATGGTACTGAATTCCTTCCCCCCTTCCTGATCCAATGCTTGATTCAGCAAGGTCAAAGGAAGAACCACTTCAAGCTGGCAGAGCACACTGCTAGCAGCAAAGGTTAACATCACAAAACAGATGAACCAACTCTTACAGAGTTTCCTCACTGCCCTCCACATACCCTCTACTTCTTTATCTTGTAAGGCTGCTGGTCACTGGAGGGGTGGAAAGGACTTCTTTGTATTCAACCAAGAACCTCAGACCCCCAACCATTTTTGTTATTTTTGTTGCGGGCAGCACTAGTATAATGGTGATAGATAGATGGGACTGGACAATGAACTCCTCTATTTAGAACAGGTAAAAATAAGGGCGGTGGCATTGTAAGTTTCTCAGCATTGCGCTAACATTTCTCGTCTCCAGAGATGAGCAGGTAGTTTAATCCCGACACGAATTCAAACCTTAGCATCTGCTGACACTGCCAATAAAAATACTGTGATGGTGGTTTTCAACCTGTGACACATTAACGTCAGCCACTGCCTCAGAGAGTAAATCATAATGTAGGACCTAAGGGACAGATTAATGTCCTCAATATGCACAAGAGACACCCACTGACAGCACTAGGAACTCCGGGTGGAATCCTGGCCCCAGTGAATGAGAGTTTTGTCAGCAGGGTCAGGATTTCACCTTCCGTGCACCAATCAAGGGAAATTCAGTTCCCAAAACAACACTCAACTCAGGTTATTTCCATTATTGGCCACCAAAAGGAAAAGTACAGCTATTTTAAAAGCAGACACACAAACCCTAATGGACAGCGTATGCCCAAAAGGCACTGCCCCACTTGAGACAATAGCTTATGACATGAAGAGTGATAAGAGAGGAGTCTTACACACAGCATCCCCAACTTCCTTGTGTCCATGTAACTAACTGGTGCTTAAAGCCAGTTAACCTGTCCTCTCCAAAACAATCTGATTAGCTTGCCTGCTGGGCTACTCCGTGCAAAATGTTGTAAAATACACAGCTAATAGCTTTGAGTTGCAATAATGGAAAACAGTTGGGTAAACTCAATGGTTGGTCCTACTCCAACTTAAAAATGGCCAGACCAAGCTCAACATTTGTAATAAAAAAGACAAGACACCCTGGGACTAGAGTATTTTATTCCAATTTCTTAGAATCTAAAGTCGTCAGGGCAGAGAGCAGGTCTTTGGAGATGTTTGTACAATGGGGGTCAGATATTATGGTGGAGACACTTGTGTGCTGAAGTGACAGGGGCAATATAAATTCCTAGATTAGGGGTTTGCAAACTTTTCCATAATGGAACCTATCAACCAAACCCTCATCCCTATCTAACAATATTTGACGGGTAGGGTGGTTATGGTAGAACGCCCATGACCTAGATAGGTGGGAAGTATCTTCTAGCTGCTACTGCAACATGAATATTCAACAAGAACTTTCAGCCTGAAATGAATGTTTTTAATGCAGGTATGTCTACATACCATGGAAGACAAGCCTTTATTATGCAAATCTTAACAGAAAATTAGTTTTAGTTATGTCAATGGGCTTTATTGTACTATTCGTAGAGAGAGGACGAGACAAACCGCTACTACCATAGGCCCTGATCCTGCAATTGCATTGTCACTGGGACTCTGCAGGGGCAGAATGATCTGCCTGCATGGATCTGATCACAGGATTGTGGCCTGAGGGGCCCGATCTCGCAGACTTTTGTAATCAGTAGTAAATGGTTGCAGATCAGGCCTACAGGTAAGGACTAGTTTGCACTAAACTGTTCATATCCCAAGGACTTTAATTCAGAAAAAGTCTTTGAAGTATATAATTATTAACACAAAAATACCTGTTTATTACAGCTATAAACTTTCAAAGAAGTAAGGCAGATGAATGCTTAAAATCAATGGCTTGACACAAACTATACTGAAGCAACTTAATGAGCAGCATTAACCAAAACAGTACAATACTCTGCACATATGCTGAACTTCATAAAGAAAAATATTTCACCGTTAATAGCTTTCTATTATACAAGTTATAAGAACAGTATTTCAAGTCACTAAAATTCAGAGGGGAATTGCTTTCTTTATGTCTTTGTAAACAGCAAGGGCATATTAGTTATGATCTATTATTTGATTAATAAATTTTTAAAAAAATCTTTAGAAAATGTACATTTATCACTGCAACCATAATAAGTGGTGTCTGGTTCCAATGGCAGAAACTCTGTAGGAAACAGATTTAGCAATTTAAATGTTTTATAAGTTTTTGTAATTGAAGAAACTTTTCATAATCTGACATTTGTTAAAACCACTTATTAGAAATTATGCAGCACAGTAGCTGTGGAAATATGAGCTCGCTTCACAATTATAAAGTCAGCCTATGTAGCCCTTTCCTATTGTATGAAGTGGCATAAACCCCACGGCGGCCTATCAGCTAACTGGCAGGCAGGGGGCTGCTCTATTCAAAGTGAGAGATACAAGCTGCAGGGCAAAAACCTGGCAGCTCCCATCTGACCCCACAATCCCCTACTGGTGACAGCTCCAAGCTCCATAGCAAATTAGGCCTTCTCATATTACAATTGGAGAAGACAGATTCCATTAGCAGTATCTGAAATTGAGTGGAGAGCTGCACTGTTATCAGACTTGACTCATAAGCACTGCTATTAATCAGAGCTATGATAGCATTTATATATTTCAAGCTATCTGCTGCCGCTGTGATATTCTGCTACAAAGGGTTGATGGGACTTAGGAAAGTGAACAATAGAGCTTTCTGGGAAAAGCAGAGTAAATCAAGAAAGTCTATGACTTCCGCACATTCTGAAGGGATTGCGGTTTACATAAATTTTCTCCCAATTGGAGATTGAGCTCTTCCTCATCTTACACATGGGATTTAGTTGTCACTCAATGGTAACAGCTGTGAAAAGGTGAAGCGGCCCACCGCTCAGAATATTGCCTTCGCTTTTAAAGCAATTAACCCATGAACAGGAGGATACCTGGTGATATCAAAGGGATTAAGCTAGGCAGTGCATTATTAACATTTCCTTGAACTAATTCTAACTCTGACTAGCTGTCAGAAAAGACTCTTCAGTCTTTAAAAAAAAAAAAAAAAAGGAGTTTTGCCCTGCTTTTTTCTTCAGAATGAAGCACAGCTATTTGAGCCTAATGTGCCTACTTTATAACAAAATGCAAATGAACAAATCGGTTAATGTCCTTAAACAGCCTGAACTCAATGCAATTTTATAACAAGTATGAGAAAAAAATATATGATCAATTAGCCAGGGGTCATGGTAGATAGTCTTCTAAAAGGAAATTAATACTTGAGTACTTTCCATTCTACTATCCCTATTAAAACTCGGTAACTACTTGTTACTTATGCATAGCTGCTTTGGAAATTGTGAAGATCTTCATATTATGCTACAATATCAATGATCTAAAATAATCTCTAATCTGGAAAATCCAAATATACCTTAGTCAGAAGATTCCTCATTCTCTAAGGTACTGTATTTTAATTTTCTGTTCTTTGCTGAATACGTCAGTGGTCAAGAATGTAACAATTGAAAAAAATTAGGCTTTCTGACTTACTCCAGATTAATAAACTAAATTTCTGCATTATAGCTGTGGAATATTTAAAGTCGCCCCGGATCCCTATACTACCTGTAATGGAAACGTTGATAAGTCAATTTGTCTGAAAATGAACATAATCAAAATGTAAATGTGTAAAATGCTCTAAAATATAATTTCATCAGCTCAGTGTACTGAGGGTCAATGTAGTAAAGGAACCTTTATCTCTCTACTGTATATGGCTGCTTAGTTTCTATGCTTTTGGGTTAACTTTGACGTGCAATAAGGGTACACTTCTCTCTTACACTTAGGTCTCCTTTCAACTTCATCGAAAACGTTCAACTCCCCAGTGACTATTCCTGCTGGAGCAAAACTGATATGTGAAGCACCCAGGGGGCGGAGGGAGGGGTTCCCCAACAGTTGATGGCCTTACGGCTCTGTTTTTGTTTTAAAGAAGCAACATATTCTGATAACAAAACTGCAAGATAACTTTCACACAGTTTTTGCTTCTGCCTCCTGCTATTAACCACACAAAGAGAGCACAACAAATATCACAAACTTTGCTAACTTTCCAACTCACAAGATTTGCAAGACTTCTTCTCCAACTAGAGACCACAAGTCCAGAACATAAAATATGGTGCAATAAACCTCAGAGTGTTTAATATATTAGGTTCCATCTACACACTACAAAGATGATTTCATAATAAAGTGTTACTTTTTTAGGGAGGGCGCTTTGTCTCAGATTTTTATTTATGATCACAGTTTCTTACAGCATGAATTATTTTGGAAAAATTTCACATTATTCTAACTTTTGACATATATTTTGAAGCACTAGCTGAAAAAACCCTCAGCTGCTCAGTTTTACATGAGAGTTAATGCAGATTTTCTCTTTTTAATAGCTTAAATGAACTTCACATAGTGCAACATCACTTCAGAATGAAGCTGCAAAACTTAAAAGAGACACTTTTGAAACAATGACTTTTACTCTAACACTGTGACTGCAAGTATAACTGCTTCTCTAAAGACTACTACACACTAAATATGCTAGTCAATATAGGTAATTAAAATACCCAACTATGAAATGAATACATAGAAAATATATACCTAAAGCAATGAAATGCATAATATTGAACTTCTCTCTGCAATAGAGAATGCATCTTCTATGCAAAAAAATTACACTTTGGAAATCATATTATGCAAACACAAAAGATTTTTTTGTAAAATGAATAAATATTAACTTAAAAGAATCATTAATTCTTTCTACATACTGAAATTATAATATAGTTTTTCAGTATCACAAAGCAAAAATTAATGAATTATTGACTTCTATTATCAACAGTCTAACTAAAGAATTCTTTCTAAATGCCACCTTATGGACCTTAAAAGCAGTATGTTAAGAAATGTAAAGAGAAAAAAACGATATTTTGTAATTGTAGCTCTAAAGAGTAAGCTGCTCATTCAGTAAAAGTCTTGCTTACTGAAAACAGCTTTTTACATCAACACATTTCAAGTGGCCTTTGTTTTAAGAAACAAAATCTGTGGTAAAAAAGAAACAGGAGTTCTTTATATCTATCCCAGCAGTCAGTAGAGAGAACACCATGTGAACAATTACCTGGTCGAAGTATAAATCTGTTTAAAGAATAAATGTACTGAACACCATTCAACACTAATCCTGTATGTACTGTAATGTCCTCTTAAATAAGAAAGAATGCCACTATTCAGAGACTCAAAAGCCTCTCATTAAACATGAAAATAAATTGTTCTGACCTGTGAATGAATAAACTCGTGAAATATCTCAAACAAATGCCTGACAAAGGAATAACCCGGATAAAGGAATACATTTCCAGTACACATATGCCGGAAAATAACAAAACACAACAAAAATTAAAAAAACAATGCTTCACTGTAGTGGATGTATAAGCAAGCGTGCCCTGCTGGTGGTTTTGCGTTCACAGAAGAAAGGTTTTTAGAGGTTAAGTTCAGGTCACACGACAAATGAAATTGTAACAACCCAACTGACATTGTATAATGTCTTCTTCCACTCAATCAATAGGGCACTGTTAGTCCTATTTCCATAGAGATGGCTTGCTCCTTTCTGAAGGGTGCCTATTGTTTGAGGAGAGAGATTTGCCACTTGAACTGCGTTGTTCCCAAAGGATACATACTTCATCAATTATTTGTATTCTTAACATCTACATATTTTCATATTAACATCTGCAGCATACATACAGCAAGCATGAGCACTTAGCTGTTTTTCTCTTGACCCTGACAGGTTTTCAGAAGCCCCTGAACAATCAGCTAAATTATAATTAAGGCACAAAGATGTATAAGGATTTGATACACTGTTTTAGAGAGCTCAAGGTGTCTAGAAACCTGGTTAAAAAAAATGCAACAACCCATAAAATTTTAAAGCTTCTAAAGTAGATTGTGCCCGTACATTTTCAGAAAAATGTACAAATGTGTAACAGACCCAGACAGTAACAGCTTTTTTGTTAAATAAATGTCTTTAAGCACTAAGAACTGATTTAATAAAACACCACCAAACCATACTTTTGAAATATATTTGACACACAACGCCTCAAAATATACTTTATCAGTTGGCACTGCTGAGCTTACATGATGTTAACAAAGATAGCATATTATTAAGAGTTATGAAAAGCTACTTCAGAGCCAGAAAAGATTATGGCCGATTGTTGACTTGACCATTTCAAGGGATTCTTGCTGCTCTTTTAAATAAGTTTTAAATATGACTGAATGAACCAATTTAATTTTAGAATCCCTGGTTTTCCTTTAAGAGTAAAAAACACCCAAAACTAGTTTGCCATTTTAATATTGCTTTCCTGTAAGAAAACTTTTTTTAAGTTGCGGGGGGAAACGGGGGAATTACAAGGCTTCATAGGCCAAGTTTCAGCACATAACAGATGTCTGAGTTATAAACTAAGAACCAGGGAAGACCATTAATGACAGCGTAATAATAGGAGCTATAATAATGATCAAAAAGATTTAGAGCATGAAAGAAAGTGTTGTTCTTGCTAATTAATTCAAGCATTATGATGTTTTGTGCCCTGACACTGTGCATGGTGCTGTACATAAAAGAAATTAGAATACTTCCTGCCCTGAAAGTTTACACTCTAAATATACTGTTACAAACTGAGAGTCTTTTAACTGGAGACATTAACTAGATTTATTATTAGTTAAGGATAAAAATGAAGGAGCTAAATTTTATTTATTCACTATTATAGAGAACTATCTAGCACATAATATAGCTAAAGATATTTCAATCTATAGACGTACACTTCGGGGTACAGTATGAAATCATGTATGAAGGACCATGTTTGGTTTTAAGGTACATATCTTATGTTAAAATATCAATTTCTCTTTAATAAAAGAGAGCTTGTCAAACAACGGGGGCCATTCCTGTGTGGAGCTGAGAGCTCTCAACACTGACTGAAGTTTGTCAGAGTTCAGGATATTCCAGCTCCCGGAGGCTCAAGTCCATTGTTAATTTCCTTATACATATTTTAAGTGACATTTTGTGCTTCCACTCAAAGAACGTATTAAAAATTCTGATATGATTTGGTAACATTTTCAAGTCATGAAGTATGCCCTATTTTTCTCTGTAAAAGAGAATTAGAAATTGTTTATATCTTTTTCCATAATCCTCTCCAATATGGGTCAGGCTAAGGTTAAGAGTAGAGGGAACTACCACATCAAAGACAACCAGGGTTAACAAAATCCAAAACCATGTGCAATTCCAGTTGTCTTCTTGTTACAAGGTTAGAGGTCTAGAGAAAATGGAGAGGTTAGAAGGTTCTGATTCTCCTGCAGACTGCAATGCTTACAGTGGGAGAAAGCAGCAAACCACTGCGATAGATACAGCAGCCAATATTGATCTTTGCTGTTCACATTTTCCTTCTTGCATGTATTCTGAATTAAAATGAATATCCATTACAGTGATGTAACTAGAATGCAGCACAAGTATAAAGACAAATCAGGTACCAGAGACAGGCATCTGCCCATAACCGCTAACATAAACAATTAAATTAAATTTACAGTTTACCAATAGGTGAAGCTCATCTTGCTAATCTAAATGGACCATCTGCATCTTTATATAATGACAAACTTCATTAGTTCTGGTTAGTTAATCTGATCAGTGATTTGTAATAATGAGACTGAAAAACTTGTCAATCCTTTTTAAGAAGAGTGCTGGGTTTTTTTAAAGAAACTTTTGTGAAGGGACCTAGGCCAAATTTAGATTAAACTATGGCTAGTTTAATCAGATGAATCTATTACAGTTCAAAACTTAAGGGAGAAAATTATGGTTAAAAAGGCCCAGAGGTATTGCTGGTTAATCTAACCCACTTTCTGAGATGTGGAAGAGAGCTGAGAGAAAAAAAGAATAATACTAGCAACTACTTTACCTGAAAACTGTATAATAAAGCAAAGATGCTGCAGCTGCTCCCAATAAGCCACAGAAAAGATTTACTCGGTAGGCAATGGAACCAAAAGGGAATAGACCAATCACCAGTTTGGCCAGCAGAGTGAACAAAGGGTAACCAGGAGGATGGGCAACCTATGGACAAACCAGTAATAGGTTCACAAAGTTTCCATACAGCTGAAGTAAAGATAGCAATGACATTCTAACTGAGAAGTATCTTCTTTATTAGCCTGGTATTATACACTATGGTCTATCATCAATAACTAGGGTCTTTGAACAGAAGCTTCTCTGTAACAATCTTTTTGTGCCAATTTTAACTTAGCAAATATTTTCTTTAGTAGATTTTGCCACACAAATCACCCATAATAATGACTCACTTAGAAAAGAGGTGACACATTTCATTATGATTTCTTAAACTGCTTGTTGTATGGGGTCACAGTACATTAGGGTCATTCAAAAGGCTGTTTTTAAAAAAGCAAATTCTGAACTATTTTATTGGTTAGCAAGTTGAAAGACCACACTGCTATCGGATTACCACCATGCTGACAGTCCTAAGGTCTTGCCTAAAGGGATCATGCACCATAATAAAGTTTATTAAATAATAAAACTTATTAAAATTGTTAACCCGATTTATTTTATTCTCCCCAGCTTATACAAAATTTGGGTTGATAATAAGCCAGCTACTGTATATACAGTAAAGCCTTTGCTTTATAATTTAGTTTAATTGGATTTAAAACTTGAAGTAAATTGTCGCGTGCTGTACTTATAAGTTAGTAAAAACTGTGGTTTGAAAATAAATTAATCTACTTTACTCCATGCTTAATTAAACTTCCTTAATTCCTAAAACTGTTAATGAGAGCATTGATTAAACAATAAAACTAATACTTACTCCAAGCTCATATGCGGCTGTGATCAGCTCCCCTGTGAAAAAATAATGTAAAACCAATAATTACTATTAGGAAATGACACTCCTCCAAAGTTTTCAAAATCCAAATGCTTGCATTGGGGTTTTGCATTAATTTGACTGGATAAAACTGTAAATCTGTAGAGATTTAACAGCATGAAATTTTCTAAGAATATTTTCTCCCTCTGATGTCGTTGCACAAAATATCTATTGTATGTTTTTTCGCAAGACTCTTACGGACAGATATGTGAAGGTGTAGGTAGGCTGCATTAAAGAATGGCCTGATACATTCAAGTTACAAGCATTATTTAAAAAGAAAAAATTAAACCGAGACTGCTTGTTTCAATAACTTTCAAGAAAAATAGCATTACAGTTTGTATAGTTTATACTGCATTGTTTCTTAACAACCTGGTTATTTCTCATGAAAAAATACGGCTTTATATTTTTAAATAGGGCAAAAATAATCTGTGTGCATGTATGCCTGGGTCAGTTTATTCAGGAGACCAGCTATAACCTGGTGCAATTTGACTTTGCATCATTATTTATTTAAAAAGTGACCCTTGTTCCTGCTAGGGGATATTAGACTCAGCCGACATCTTCATTATATAATATAATTTAGATTTTATATTCCGTTTGTATTTCCTGTGATTTAAAAAAAAAGCCAAGAAAGAATTGTGTTAGTGTAATAATACTTAGCATTTCTACAGTGCTTTACATCATTAAAGAATTTTACAAACATTATGCAGTCATATATATTAAATATATTCAACACACATAAATACATTTAAATAACATGAAGGCAACAACACAAGTAGTCCCGAAATTCAAAGTTAATGCTGATATTCTATCACTAAATGGAACATCAAGAATTTAAGTCACCTTGGATAGTTTGCTGCCTGACATTCTAAATCAGTGATGTGATCCTGCCTTGAATTTCTATTCCCTTTCTTAAATGGACAGCTGCAGTCTCACTGTTGTACTGAATATTACTGGTCATTATTATTACTATTATTATAGACATTTTAAGGTGCTTGTGCAGTATTTTAAGGTGCAGTATGTATGGCCAAATGATACATGATACAGACATAATATGAATTGCATTGCTCCTTGCCATATAAATGGCTAAGTGTATGTTACAACAGTATGCTTTTTCATTTGCAAATAATTCTAAAACAGAGATCAGAATTATAAAAGAAGTTTTTAAAAAACATCCAGTTACAGTGCACAATTAGGAAAGAGGTGATAGTCAAGTTACACTTCCTGTTAGTCACTGATGTCAAATCAGGGATCTCATCTAGAGCATTTGAGAAACCCCAGAGCCAGCCCCTGATAGCATAAAAATCTTCTGGCTCTTGGTTTTGTAGTGATATGAAGTAAGTGCTATTTTTATTACTACTCTATTTTAGGAAAGTTTCCATGCAACCTATGATCTACAAAAACATAGTTTGGATTTGGAATTTACTCATCCCCAAATGTAATTTAATCCATAATGGCTACGGCAGTTCTGAGGTATTAGAAATCCAGGGAAGCCGGCAGGGCTTGGTTCTGCATGAAAATGAGCAACTCAGAAGAACTGAGCATTCTTGCTACCCAGAGCATACTCAATAGGGTGCACACCTCACTGCAACTTGCTAAGCCAGGGTTGTCTCTTTTCTTCTGCAGAGAATTAGGTAGAGCTGGGAGTGGGTTTAGAGACCTGGGGTGGAATCCGGAACTAACAGGAGTTTTGCCATTGACTTCAGTGGCAACAGGATTTCACCACTTGTACTTAAGTGTGAATCCATAAATTTAGGTTCAAACGCCAGCAGTTTTTTGTTCCATAAAAGTTACTAGAGATCTCACCAGGCTGAAACTCCTCCTAGGTGCATGCTCAGCAACACGACTAAGACGTTCTGGAAAGCACAGTGCAAACCCCAGTACAGACAGTCTAGACAGCACTGGCCATAAGCGATCGTAACCACAGCCTGAGGCACGTTAGCAAAGCAAACCTCTGTAATTTGTTCCAAGTGATTCCCCGATTTTGACTATGACCATCATCTAAGGTGCTCCTTGTTTTCCTTTGCAAACAGAAATGTATGAACACCTGCAGCACACTGCGTCCTGGAAAGCAGGCATGAGGATCAAAATTAGCAACTACTGTGAATGTGGAAAAAGGTCACATTAATAAAGGAACCCCTGAATCAGGCTTCCTGCCACTTTAAAAGCGCTGTGATAACTGCATACCGGCACAGTTGCTAAGGAAGCTGAATTATCCAGACTTCAACTTGTTGGATTAACAGCAGGTAAAACCAGGCTCAGAGTTGGATGTTGCCAATTTTTGCACTCACCTGTAGCCAAAGCCACAGCCCGCAGGACTGAGCCAAGAACAGGGCAGCGTCTGAAACAACATCACGGACTGTATCTAAGAGATGGCTAGGGACTCAATTAAATCTTTCTAGGATATTGGGTAATTTGTTTAAAATACCTATTATTGACAAGAAAGATTATGCACTACTATGTTGATAAATATTACTATGGTATTGATCCCTACTGTGGATAAGGACATCAAGACAATATGTACGTAAACTACCAAGAAAAGTTGTGTGAAAAGTTAGAGGATGTATAGCATTGTCAATTTTCAAGCATTACGACACAGCTTTTTAAAAAGTGTTTACCGGAACAAATACCAAAACCTCTAAAATGCTTTAGGCACCAACCTTCATTTGAAAAATGAAACAATACAAAAGAGACAAAGAAAGTGCTGCTACAATCTTGATGAACTACGAGGGGTATCAGAGTAGCAGCCGTGTTAGTCTGTATCTGCAAAAAGAAAAGGAAGCCTTGTGGCACCTGAGAGACTAACAAATTCTTGACGTCTGATTTGTGTCCATTTATGTAAAAGAATAAATGGACACAAATCAGACGTTAAGAATTATAACATTCAAAAATCAGTCGGAGAACACGTCAATCTCTCCGGTCACTCGATTACAGACTTAAAAGTGGCAATTCTTCAACAAAAAAACTTCAAAAACAGACTCCAACGAGAGACTGCTGAATTGGAATTAATTTGCAAGCTGGATACAATTAATTTAGGCTTGAATAAAGACGGGGAGTGGATGTGTCATTACACAAAGTAAAACTATTTCTCCATGTTTATTTCCCCCCCTCCATGCCCCACCACTGTCCTCACACGTTCTTGTCAACTGCTGGAAATGGCCCACCTTGATTATAACTACAAAAGATTTCCCCCACCACCACCACCACCCCCGCTCTTCTGCTGGTAAAAGCTCACCTTATCTGATCACTCTTGTGTATGGTAACACCCATTGTCTCATGTTCTCTGTGTATATAAAATCTCCCCACTGTATTTTCCACTACATGCGTCCGATGAAGTGAGCTGTAGCTCATGAAAGCTTACGCTCAAATAAATTGGTTAGTCTCTAAGGTGCCACAAATACTCCTTTTCTTTTTACTAGGGGTATGTGATTTGTCGGTCTGCACACAGGACAAGGAGCCAGGAACAACTGGATTCTAATCTGGCCTCTGACCCTGCCTAATTTTATGACCTTGAGTGAATCATCAGCCACTTAATCTCTCTTCCTCAGTTTCCTTGGCCATCTGTAAAATGTGGATAATAATTACCTACCTCACAACCATGCTGTGGGCATTAGTGTTTACAAAACACTAAGTATTATTATTACATAACAGGGTACATGTGACACTGATATAAAATCAGGACATGAACATGAGATTGACTTTAAAAACACGGTGTGTCTTGAGGCTCAGAATGTAGGGTGCTGCTGTCTGAAACAGAGAGAAAAGTTCTTTTCAACTTGAGTTTATTTGATCCATTTTAAGCTGGTTCAATGTCTGCAGATGTTTTTGAATTAACTGTAAATTTTATTCTCCCTCTTTTTTTATTATTATTATACCAGCAATGGCAAAACACTATGAGAAAGATGCCACTGAAAAGATCTACATCATTCCTGGTATTTACATTTTACGATTACAACACTTTAAGGACAATTTTTAAAAAATATAGTGTTTCGAAAATATTGGGCTGTCTTTCAAAACTATGTATGATTGTAGACACCAATCCTGCAAATACTTAAGCACTTGTGCAACTTTACTTACATGAGTAGTCCCATTGACTTCAGTGGAACTACTCTCATGACTAAAGTTAAGTGCTTGCAGGATCAGGGTCTTAGAGCCCAGATGCTCAGAGACAAAATTTACAAAGGACTTGTTTGTCCAGGGGTGGGGGAAGGGAACTGACCTGGTCCTTAAGCGGAAGTGCTTATCACGACTATAGTACTGCATTTATTGATTCAATACGCTTTAGTTTATCGCTATCAGCCACTGTTTTGGAAGGAAAAAACCTGATCCTCCCAGTGGGATGTGGTGTGGAAGTGCTGGGACCCTAGATGCACCTATTCAAATATTTTAAGCAGAAGCCCGTGTAGAAGGCTAGGAAGAGCTGAGTTGGAAATGACCTGGCCTCAACAAGATCCAGCCGCAAAGCCCCAAAAGACACGGATGGTGTAACTGATTCAGAATGAAATGGAAAGAACAAGGGAAGAAGAGACACTATCAGGCAGACTACCAGAGGGACATGCCACAGGAACACATCTCACATTAACTGCCACATCTAAGGCATGGTCTAGCTCCCCTGACAGGGTGGTTCAGAGTCTCTGTGACTGCTCAAGCCCCACAACACATGCAAAGACTGTCACTTATGTCTTTGTCTTACTCACAACCTCAAGTGGAATCTATTACAGACCGCCTTTTAGGAATCTCTCTTGCAGTGTACCAAAGGCAATTCTCTGAACCGAAAGCAGGCATTTCCCTGCGGCTCTCTTGGTGGCAACACTCTTCTTATTAAAGTTCGGGGCTTCTTATGATCAGAGTCAGCCAATCATGCTAAACTAGGCAGCGGTGCTGTGACACATCATAGCACAGTAGCACCCATAATACGGGAAGTTATTATGAGCAGAATTGT
This sequence comes from Lepidochelys olivacea, assembly GCF_965140295.1. NCBI lineage: Eukaryota > Metazoa > Chordata > Testudines > Cheloniidae > Lepidochelys > Lepidochelys olivacea. The sequence continues at coordinate 119,434,130 of NC_140416.1, forward strand.
GGTAGTACCTACAGACCCCAATCACAGACCAAGTCCCCATCGTATTAGGCGCTGTACAAACACAGAACAAAAAGATAACGCCTGTCGTGAGGCATTAACACTATAAAAATATCACCAACATAAAAAGACATGGGGTGGATAAAATAAATACAACACACAAGGAAACAGGTCTAAGGGATGAAGAACACACGCCTTGTTGTTTCTTGGGTTTTGCTGCTGTTGTTTTTGATATGCTCTAACCCATCAGACGTAATCAACACCCAAAGAACTAAACTCACTTTAATCAAATTCCGGTCAAATCAGGAAGCAGTATTGTAGAATCGTAGAAGTGTAGAAGCGTCTATCCCCCTGCACTGAGGCAGGACTAAGTAAACCTAGCCCACCCTGGACAGGTGTTCGTCTGATTCTTAAAAACCTCCAGTGATAAAGATTCCACAATCACCCTAGATAACCTATTCCACTACTTAACTATCCCTATAGTTAGGAAGATTTTCCTAATGTCTAACCTAAATCTTCCTTGCTACAGATTAAGCTGATTACTTCTTGTCATTCCTTCAGTAGACATGGAGAGCATGTATATCACATTTGTTAAATTTATTTGCATCCTGGATACAAAAAACTGAGCAAGATCACAATCAAAACAGCACAGAACTGTTCCAAAAACTGTAAACATGCATTATAGCTATGACCCACAGGCACTGTCTAAGGTAATACAGGTATGTATCCCATCAGGAATTATTTTAGAAGATGAAAAGGTTATTATTGTAAATATATTATTAATTCCAGATTAACATAGAATATGGTTAAAATATGGAAACAGGCAAAGGAAGATGCTTAAAATTAAAATAAAAAATGTTAAACTGAATGAGGAGTCATCAAGATGTGCCAGAGCTAGCCAATGAAATGAGACAGTTACCCCATTTGTCTCTCCCTTCACGCTCCCATTGTCTGCTGAATTCACTTCTTCCATCTTGTTTTAAATATAGTTTGTAAACTCTTTGGGGCCAGGGACTATCTTTTACTCTGTGACTATACAGCATTTAGCACCACAGGGGCCCAGCCGTCATTGGAGCCTCTAAGTATTGGTATAATAATAATTACAGCCCTGCAGCCAGGTTACTTACAAGGCATGCAATGTACCTGGGGACCCAAATGTGCACTTTATTAGGAAGATTTTTGTGAAGTGAAACAATTCTGTTTTGCACTGTCCTTAAATCAAGTACCTATCACTTGAAACATTATTCAACTTTGTATTAGGGTATACACGGTTATGCTAAGAATATATTACCTTAAACTTACAATACTGCCAATAAAAAGGAGTACTTGTGGCACCTTAGACACTAACAAATTTATTTGAGCATAAGCTTTCGTGAGCATAAGCAAAAGCATAAGCTTTTCTAAGGTGCCACAAGTACTCCTGTTCTTTTCGTAGATACAGAATAACACGGCTGCTACACTGAAATACTGCCAATGTAAAACATCAACATATTACACAGGAAATATTGTACTTTGCATAACTATCAACCGACTGTTAAAGAAATCCAAGATAATTGACCACAAGTCTAGGGGAAAAAAATTGAAAAAGTATAATTTAAGATGAAAATTAAAATATAGCTCTAATGGGTTTTCATTTCTAAAATTACTTTCTCTAATTAAATCCTAATTTCCAACAAGGGGCAATGTCAGTTTAAACAGAGACGAGAAACATCTTAGATGCAGAGGTGAAGAGGCAAAGCATTGAATAAACTGCTCAGCTCTTTTGGGGGCTGGGAAAGAGAAAGCAACTTAGTCTGTAAGTACCGTTAGGTAATTAATACACCATCCGACACACACAAACTCAAACTGCAGCTGTACAGGCAACATGCTAACCAGAAGTTTAAGCAGGACCAGCCTTACAATTTGCAAGTTCCCCAAGGAACTGGAGGAGAGATGACATTTTCCCTTCCTATTGGCAGAAGAAGAGTGAGTTTGTTTCCCATTTTCCCCCAGTTATACTACTAGAAGGACAAATCAGCCTAGTCAATACACTGCCATGTCAAATATAGCCGGACACACGCTCAAAAGAGTAAGAGCCCAAGCAGTCCCATATTGCTTGCAACACTGGCTGGTCTTGGACACAAATTGTCCCCCCAAGGCTGCTTTCTAAATCCCTCATTGAAAGGCAGGACACAGACACAACACATGTCACAAAACCGGACGCCACATGAAATCAGCATGGTTGGGGTGTGGCTCCAAAATAAATCTCAGGGAGTAAACTGAGGTCCCTAGAGATTTCAGGAAGCTTCTCCACTGCAGTAGAGCACAGCAATTGGGCACAGAGGAAGCGACCACCCCCGACCCTGAGACCCCATCCCTGGAGTGGAGGGAGCATGAGGCAGGAGATGCAGATGGACAGGCTACAAAGCGGCCGGACAGCAGTCTTCTTAAGACTGGTTACCGCTCATTACTGCATGGCTATGGGAGCGCAGGGGATGGGCATGGGAGGGCTCCTGGACCTGTTAGGGAGACAGCCCGTATACTCTTCTCAATTCTCACTTGCTGGGGTGAGACTCTCCTCATTCATTCCCTCCCCAAGTCTCTCCCAGGGGGAAAGGGTCGTGGGAGCTGCACAGGGTCCTCTGCTTGGTGTCCCTCTGTAGAACCCTGACTTTGAACCTCTGACTCAGACTCCCTGCCTGTTTTCTCATTTGTTGTGCCTCAAAATCAGCTGATCCCTCTGTTCTCTTTTGGCCCTTCCTCTCTGAAGAGGGGCAGGCCCTTCTGATTTGGTAGCTAGATCGTCAATGGCAATCCATAGAATCATAGGACTGGACGGGACTCAAGAGGTCATCCAATGATGGAAATTTTGCAACCTCCCTAGGCAATTTATTCCAGTGCTTAACTACCTTGACCATTAGGAAGTTTTTTCCTAATGTCCAACCTAACTGCCCTTGCTGCAATTTAGGCCCATAGCTTCTTGTCCTATCCTCAGAGGTTAAGAAGAACAATTTTTCTCCCTCCTCTTTGTAACAACCTTTTATGTACTTGAAAACTGTTATAATGTCCCCTCTTAGGCTTCTCTTCTCCAGACTAAACAAACCCAATTTTTTCAATCTTCCCTCATAGGTCATGTTTTCTAGACCTTTAATCATTTTTGTTGCTCTTCTCTGGACTCTCTGCAATTTGTCCACATCCTTTCTGAAATGTGGCACCCAGAACTGGACACAATACTCCAGTTAAGGCCTAATCAGCACGGAGTAGAGCAGAAGAATTACTCCTCGTGTCTTGCTTACAATATTCATGTTAATACATCCCAGAATGATGTTTGCTTTTTTTTTTACAATGGTGTTACATTGTTGACTCATATTTAGCTAATGATCCTCCATGACCCCCAGATCTCTTTCTACAGTACTCCTTCCTAGGTTGTCCTTTCCCATTTTGTATGTGTGTGTCTGACAGTTCCTTCCCAGGGGAGCGTTTTGCATTTGTCCTTATTGAATTTCATCCTGTTTACTTCAGACCATTTCTCCAGCTTGTCCAGATCATTTTGAATTTTAAACCTATCCTCCAAGGCCCTTGCAACCCCTCCAAGCTTGGTATTATAAGCTTTATAAGCGTACTCTCTACGCCACTATCTAAATCATTGATGAAGCTACTGAACAGAACCGGACCCAGAACTGATCCCTGCGGGATGCCACCCTGCGGGACCCCACCAGCCCGACCGTGAATTACTAATAACTGTTCTCTGGGAACGGTTTTCCAACCAGTTCCGCACACATCCATCTAGAAAACAAGGGACCATCCAGAGTTTTCTGCTTGGTGTCCCCATCCAGAACCCTGATTTTGACCCTTTGACTTCACTCCCCTTCCTGGTTTTGCACTGGCTGCCCCCAGTACTTCACTGTCCTCCGAAGTCTCTCGCTCTCCGCTCTGGATTGAGGGGGGAGCCTGGGCCTGCCCTTCCCAGAACCCAAACAGACCCGGCGGGAGAAGGGGGACGGCTGTACAGAAAAGCATCCCTGGGGGGGCTGTTTGTGCTTGGCCGGCACCCCCTTCGCGGACGGGGGTGTGTGTGGGGGGGGGGGTAGTTCAGTCTCTCCCCCTGGAGATCTAGGGCGGCGAGGGGGGGCAGAGCCGCTGCACTGTCACCGCCCCCGCGGTGTGGGTACCCGGCCGCGCACCGCAGGCGGGGGGAGCCCGGCCTCGGACAGTGACGAGACGGGCTGGACGCGGGCACCGCGGCCTGCGGAGCGGGGCAGGAGCCATGGCCCAGCTGCAGCCCCCGGACAGCGCGGGGCCGGGGCGGGTCCCAGCCCCGTCTCCCCCGCAGGGCGAAGCGGCTCGCGGGCCCGGACGCTGCCGGCGGGGCGCGGGGGGAGGGTCCCTGCGCCGGGGTCGCGGGGGCGGCCTGGGTACTTTACCCGAGTCTCCCCCGGGCACGGACGGCGGCAGCGTGGCCGCGTACGCGGCAGCCACGGCAGCGCCCAGCGCCCCGGCGAAGCCACCGGCTCCGCGGCGCTGGGGGCCCATGTGCAGCCTCCGGGCAGGCGGCCCCCCGCTCCTTCCGGGAGAGCCGCGGGGCGGGGCGGGCGGTACCACTGCCGCAGGCCGCGCGGGGGGGGGGAGGCCCGCAGCGGGGCAAAGGGCAGGCGCTGTGGTCCGCCCCTGGCGTGCTTTCCCTCCCCCCCCCCGTGTTGGTACATTCGGAAAGGGTGCGGAGGAGGGGGCGCCGCTGTCTCCCTGGGCCACGCGCTCCCTGCGGTGGGGAGACGCACTACGGGCGGGAGAAACCACTGAGTGGGGGGGGCCTGGAGAAACCACTGCGGAGGGGGAGGATTGAGGAGGCTGGAGCAGGGAGGAAGGAGATGAGGCGGGAAGACAGACTGGAGGGAAGGAGGGGGGGAAGGGGCACAAGGAGAGAGTGGGGGAGGAGAGAGTGATTGGGGGAGGGGCACAAGGAGAGAGTGGGGAGGGGAAAGCGGCTGGGGGAGGGGCACAAGGAGAGAGTGGGCAGGGGAAAGAGGCTGGGGAGGGGCACAAGGAGAGAGTGGGGCAGAGGAAAGCGGCTGGGGGAGGGGCACAAGGAGAGAGTGGGGCAGAGGAAAGCGGCTGGGGGAGGGGCACAAGGAGAGAGTGGGCAGGGGAAAGAGGCTGGGGGAGGGGCACAAGGAGAGAGTGGGCAGGGGAAAGAGGTTGGGGGAGGGGCACAAGGAGAGAGTGGGGAGGGGAAAGCGGCTGGGGGAAGGGCACAAGGAGAGAGTGGGGAGGGGAAAGAGGTTGGGGGAGGGGCACAAGGAGAGAGTGGGGAGGGGAAAGAGGCTGGGGAGGGGCACAAGGAGAGAGTGGGGAGGGGAAAGAGGTTGGGGGAGGGGCACAAGGAGAGAGTGGGGAGGGGAAAGAGGCTGGGGAGGGGCACAAGGAGAGAGTGGGGAGGGGAAAGAGGCTGGGGAGGGGCACAAGGAGAGAGTGGGGAGGGGAAAGAGGCTGGGGGAGGGGCACAAGGAGAGAGTGGGGAGGGGAAAGAGGCTGGGGGAGGGGCACAAGGAGAGAGTGGGGAGGGGAAAGAGGCTGGGGAGGGGCACAAGGAGAGAGTGGGGAGGGGAAAGAGGCTGGGGGAGGGGCACAAGGAGAGAGTGGGGAGGGGAAAGAGGCTGGGGGAGGGGCACAAGGAGAGAGTGGGGAGGGGAAAGAGGCTGGGGAGGGGCACAAGGAGAGAGTGGGGAGGGGAAAGAGGCTGGGGGAGGGGCACAAGGAGAGAGTGGGGAGGGGAAAGAGGCTGGGGGAGGGGCACAAGGAGAGAGTGGGGAGGGGAAAGAGGCTGGGGGAGGGGCACAAGGAGAGAGTGGGGAGGGGAAAGAGGCTGGGGGAGGGGCACAAGGAGAGAGTGGGGAGGGGAAAGCGGCTGGGGGAGGGGCACAAGGAGAGAGTGGGGAGGGGAAAGCGGCTGGGGGAGGGGCACAAGGAGAGAGTGGGGAGGGGAAAGCGGCTGGGGGAGGGGCACAAGGAGAGAGTGGGGAGGGGAAAGCGGCTGGGGGAGGGGCACAAGGAGAGAGTGGGGAGGGGAAAGCGGCTGGGGGAAGGGCACAAGGAGAGAGTGGGGAGGGGAAAGAGGCTGGGGAGGGGCACAAGGAGAGAGTGGGGAGGGGAAAGAGGCTGGGGGAGGGGCACAAGGAGAGAGTGGGGCAGGGGAAAGAGGCTGGGGGAGGGGCACAAGGAGAGAGTGGGGCAGGGGAAAGAGGCTGGGGGGGCACAAGGAGAGAGTGGGGAGGGGAAAGAGGCTGGGGGAGGGGCACAAGGAGAGAGTGGGGAGGGGAGACCGACCAGGGAGGAGCACAAGGAGAGAGGGGAGGGAAAGAGACTGGGGGAGAGGCACAAGGAGAGAGTGGGGGAGGGGAGAGCGACTGGGCAGGGAGACAAAGAGCTAGGGGAGCTCAGGACTAGGCAGGGCAAAGGGTGGGGATGCATGGGGAGTGCTGTGGGTACCGGTCTGGTCCAGTCAGGCTCAGCTGTCACCTCCTCACCCCATCTCCTCCTCTGTGGCTTGTCTGGCCCTGCCCCTGGCACATGTACCTGGCTGCTGGGCAGCTCCTCACAGCTGCTTTGCCAGCCCTCATGCTGCAGGCTGAGCTGAGCCCTGATTTACACCTGGGTGTGCCCAGCTGACAATGCCACAGGCCTTCCCCTCACCCGCAGCGACAGGATCATCGGAAGCACCATTCCTGCGGCTGTTAGAGCCTGCTGCTCCCTCCACTGCAGCTCCTGTCAGTCACCGGTTCCTCATTGTCCTGCTGGCACAACCCTAGCTCATGTTCCGCTCCTTTCCTGCCTGGCTAATCTCCTCCCTGCTGGGCCACTCCTCTCCCATCTTCAGTAGGAGCAAAACAAAGCTGCCATGAGCATCACCCTTTCACCACTCTGATCACATCTCTCTCCCTCCCCCTATTATTATTAATGGCAGAAGAGGGGGTATGTAGGGCAAATTCAACAGCATAGTAGACAGCTGCACCCATATGGGGGTGGTTTGCTTGCAGTTGGCCCTGGTGCCTCACTCATCTCGCACTAGTGGCTTCAAGCAGCTGCAAGTGCACTGTCGTGTCATCACCCCTGGCACCTTGCCTCAGCTTGGCATGCGAAATCTAGTAGAGGTAACTAGCTGGGGCAACAACAAATGAAGGACACGACAGGTTCTCCAAGTGCATGCCCAGGAGTCGTGGTCAAACATTAGACCATAGAAACCAAAAGAAGAATGGAAAAGACTATTTGGCCCCCTTGTCGTTGAGCTGACGGATGGGGATTAAAGAAAAAGAAAGGCAAATGGAACCATTAAATTCATCTGGTCTGAGTTCCTGCATAGCACGGTCCATGGAACCTCGCCCCGTAATCTCTGCATCAAGCCCGTAGCTTCTGTTTGAGCGACATCATAAATGTTAATATGTACAGTGTTGGCACCTAGGTTTCCAAGTGATGGATTAAGGCCCCGTTGTGCTAGGTGCCGTACAAACACAACACGCTTTTCAGTCTTTGTACAGACTTCTTTTGGTTTTCTGCATAACTTACAAATTCCTCCTGAATTTTTAAAGTGCTCTGGAGCTCTGATTCTGCCTATACCACAACGTGATTCCTTCCCACAAGCCCTTCCATTCCCAAGCTTGTCCCCAAAGATCTCATCTTCCTATCTTTGTCTTCTTTCCCCAGCCTGATTTCATACTTTTTATGATGCCGCTTAATATTGGAACATACTCCCAAATAACATACACTAAGGGTACCCCCATTACTTCCTCCTTCAAATCTCTTTTGGAAACACCTGCTCCATGAAGTTTATCTCTCTTACTGCCCCCTACCATTCTGGTTGTTATACGTACAGTTCATGACCTTAGACAGACAAGATAGGCTCCTCTCATCTGACATGCACCTGTGTAAATCAGGAGTAAAATCAATGATGTTGCACTACTATTAGGGGGTGGACAATCAGGGCCTTAGAGCAAAGTTTCTGTTATGTGGTTTTTGTTTTGATCATCTTACTCACTGAACAGTTAAGGTGCTATACAAATAATAAGAATTTATGCCCTGAATGGACGTACGTTGTAAAACGCTGATCAAGGAAAGGATTGCAGGCTACAGTGTACAGAATATTAAAAACACCAGCTCACCGTGTGGTAGTTGTTAGGGAAAGTAAATAGAATACTGAGATGTATCGATAGAAGAATAAAACACATCTGCAGAAATCATTATGGGATTGTACAAAAGACTGGTGAGGACATACCTGGAGTATTGAGGCAGATTAAAGAAGGGCTTTTGAATACAAATGTAAAAGGTATAGACGAGGGTAACAAGGATGATAAACAGTCTTATGGATTATATCTAAGTGGAGACGTTGGGAAAATTAGGTTTGCATTCATTAAAAAAAGAGATTAAGGATGGACATGAATGAAATATTGTGTATCAAATTCTGAGGGGCACAAAGAAGGTGTATACTGCAAGAATATTTTAGAGCATAACCAGCTCGAAAACAAGAGGACATGAATTGAAACGAAGAAAGGTATTCAGGGAATTTAGGAGATATTTCTTTACACAGCATAACTGGTGTGCAGAGACAGCAAAAGAAGCTGCCACTTTACCATATTCAAACAGAAGTTAGGTTGTTAGAGGGAACCAGTATTTCAGGATATAAACACTGGCTGAGTAAGATGATGGGACCAAATGGCTGCCTTCCCTCTACAAGTGTTACTCCTTGGTCACCAAGTGTGTTTCAACATATTGAATTCCTTGGCCTGTTTCAGATGTTAGTGGATGAGGCTCATTGGGAAGAAGGAAAAAGTAAGTCGCAGTCCTCAGCCAACCATTGTCACTATGGTAATGAGAGCAAACATTGTTCTTGCACACATTGTGCCTGCTAAAATGTAATGTTAGCAGCAAAGTGAATGGTCAGTTTGCTTATGTATACAGGTGGGGGTGAGGCTCTCTCGCAGAAGTGTTTTGGGTTTTTTTGATTCCTTTGTATTTAACTTGGAAAAGGCATCAACCGACAATGTTAATCATGAGTGATTACATTACTACCACACCATCAATATTTAGGTGTACAGTAGGACAGTGGTTCTCAGCCAGGGGTCCGAGGCCCCCTGTGGGGCCATGAACAGGTTTCAGGGGGAGCTGCCAAGTAGGGCCGGCATTAGACTTGCTGGGGCCAGTGGCAGAAAGCTGAAGCCCTGCTGCATGGGGTTGAAGCCCAGGGCTCTGAGCCCCGCCACCCACGGCTGAAGCCGAAGCCTGAGTCATGTAGCTTCATGGGGGCCCCATGGGATGAAGCCCCAGGCAATTGCCCTGCTTGCTACACCCTAACAGTCACCCTGGCTTTTATATGCAGAAAACCAGTTCTTGTGGCATGCGGGGCCGTGGAGTTTTATAGCATGTTGGGGGCGGGCCTCAGAAAAAGAAAGGTTGAGAACCCCTACAGTCGGATATGGTGAGGACAAACTGTTCTTTAATTGTCCTGTAAGTTATATTTGTCATGCAAAAGCTACCGCGTTTAGAGCACCAGTAACAAGGTACGTTGATCCAGCATTGGAGGGAAGGCTCGTAGAAGCCTTTATCTTACTGAATAAATACTACATTTTCAAGGGCAAACATATCTTCACTATTGGCACATGCAGTTTGGAGAGTGGCTTTACATTTTGATTCAGAAAACCAAAATGTGATGATCAATGACATTTGACTTTGTGCCTGATCTTTCACTTTTTTCTCAGACATCACTTCCACTGAGGTCAATAGGAGTTTTACCAGAGCAAGATTTGCAGGACTGAACCCTCTATTTTCATTTTGATCAATGCTATGAGCTATGGAATTTTTACCAGTGCATTTTGTTTGTGCACAGAATAATGTTCCTGAACCAACATTATTATTAGTTCATCTGAATAACCTTGAACTCATCTCATTGTCCCTGAACAACTCAAGCCAGCCCCCTGGATTTTAGGGACATTTAGATTTGAACTTTGGAGCATGAATCTATTTCTACTAAAAAGAATACTCAAATAAAAAGCACAAAGACAACTGAAAACCTTTCCAGATATGTCCTCGTGCTGTACACATTGGTAAAAATTCTGGATGTAGCACTAGAGCATACTCTAGTGGTAGGTAAGCAAAGTAAATCCTTCTGGTTGTGTACAGTTTGAATGCTATATTGGTAATGGAATGCGTTCTGTGTTGAACAGGAGGGTAATTCCTTTTATTTCTCCTGTTACAATAAAGCACCTTTGTACTTTTCTCTCAGCATATTAGGAAATATCCAAGGCAAAAAGAAAGTAAACAGGAATGTGTAAAGTAATTTAAAACCCAGCTTGAGAACACATCTCCAAACATGGCTATGTACTTAGTTCTTTTTATCAGGGTCTCTTGCAGATTTACTCATGAAAGACACAGTTTAGAAGAGGCAGGAGATAGAAAGGAAAGAGTAATACTTAAAGCAAATTCTGTTCACCCATGGCAGTGTCATTACAAAGTTGAATGAGCACAATTATTGAAAATAAACAAAAACAATGGACCAGAACCAGTTTTACATAAGAAAATACTGAAATGCTATTCAATTAGTCCAAAGCTTTAGTTAAACCTTTTCTTTTGCCCATCAGTTGATAACGTTAATACAGAAAGCACTCAACTGCTGTACTTGTGTAATAATCAGCATCCATTTAATGACCTTACATATAGACGCATTCAACAAAGCTTCAATATTGTTATCATTGGACTGGTGCAAGAATTTAAGTAGCAAAATTTAACTAGCCAGTCCATTTTTAATTGTTAACCGTATCCTTATATAATAAAAGCACCTTCTAGTGAACAATTGTAACACTATAAATTAACATTGCTTATTTAAACAAGACATTTAACATTCTGTGGTACTGATACAGAAAATACAGGACTGTTTTAAAAGAACTAAAGAGATTATTATCTTTGAGTTTAATTTGTTTCAATAAGCATCAATTTTGCAGATCAGATAACACATGTGACTGACAACTATTTTGACATGCTGCAAGTTGTACCTGACCTAAAAGCAACCGATTGACTGAAGAAATGTGTGGTTGAAATGTCTCAGCAAGCATCATTCTGACCTCACCCACAAGAAGCTGTCTTTGATCTTGGGTCCCAATCCTGCAAACACTGATGCATGTGTTTGGCTTTGCATGAGCTTCATTGGCCTCAATGGGACTACTCATGTTGTCAGATGCCACTGGTGTGGTGCTCTGCTCTATCCAATGTTGATAACAGTCGGCTGCGTGAGTGTGTTCCCTCTGTGTGCTGCCCCAGCTCTGCACAGATAGCTGACACAGCAGACCCCGAGAGAACCCTCAATGACCACAGACTCCGATAAGGTACGAAGGCACCCAGTCAGGTTTATTGCCAAACGAAACACAGTCTCTAGCTCCCCGGATCAGATGTCTACAGTTCTGCTAGTACATATGTGCTCCCTGACAATGGACACAGCTCAGTCAGTGGCGGGACACCCCACTGCCCCTTAGGCTGGACAAAGACACCGCCCCAGGGATGCATTCTTAAACACAAGTTACACATGACTCCTGACATCTTGAGGTGCAACCCCTCTACGTAGCAAGATAGAACCCCTCTACTGAGTAAGATGCCGCCTCTCACCTTGTACATGTTGGTTTGAACAGAACAACTCTATCCATCATATTACCCTTTTGCCCCTGTCTTTAGGATGGGTCCGCCTGTTCTTTGTTATCTCTGTGTAATGTGCAAGTATCGGAGTGTTCTGGTATCGTCCTGGCATATGTTTGTATTTCTAGTGTCCAGTACCTTTTAGGTATGTGTATTTTTGCAACATCAGCCCTTTCTTTGCCAGCTTCTGTGAGCAGGGCCTGCCTCTGGCTCACAGCTTAACTTTGCTTTGTGTTAGCAAAGTCTTGACCATTACTTTAGCTCAGGCCTTAGGCCTCATACTGGGCCTCTGATACAAGGGTTTATGTTTCAGGGCCTCATCTTACTACAACTCGTATGTGTAAAACTAAGAGCACACAACAGTGTTTGCAGGACTGGGGTCTAGTTTGTTATATATGTTTTGTGATATTTCAATAAGCAATTTAAACCTCCTCCTACAACATGAAATAGGTTAACCTTATTTCTCTAGAGGCAAATTTTATTTTCCATACATTTGCAACTTCATAAAATCCACTTCATGGCCTTCTTGTTGTGTACTACAAATGACTTCTTGTGTGCAGCTCTTTACATGTATCTCAATTAGGGGCCTGATTTTCAGTGGTGCGGAGCTGTCACAGTTCTCATTGGCTCAGCTGGAGTTTTGAAAGCTCAACATTTCTGAAAATCAGGCCCTAAATTTTTACACATGATTTCTGTAGCCATGTGTAACTTAGTTTTTTCTGCATGCCTTAGTTAAATAATTTAGGGCCCGATCCTGGTGTCTGATCTACTCAGACAGAGCCCCATTAACTTCACGGGCACTCCGTATGGGCTTAAGCATGTGCCCACATAGATCAGGTTGCAGGATCGTGGTCTTCGATGGCAAAAGAACTGACCATTTCCAGCTGCAACAAATAAGATCTAGTCGTTCTCAACCAGGGATACACGTACCCCATGGCGTATGCAGAGGCCTTCCAGCGAGTACATCAACTCATCTAGATATTTGCCTGGTTTTACAACAGGCTACATAAAAAGTACTAGCAAAGTCAGTGCAAACTAAAATTTCCTACAGACAGTGACTTAATAAGTGCAATATTTCTATTCCAATTGATTTACTTTATAATGATATGGTAAAAATAAGAAAGTAAGCAATTTTTCTGTAATAGTGTGCTGTGACACACTTGTATTTTTATGTCCAATTTTGTAAACAAGTAGTTTTTAAGTGAGGTGAAACTTGGGGCTATGCAAGACAAATCAGACTCCTGAAAGGGGTACAGTTTTCTGGAAAGGTTGAGAGCCACTGATCTAATGAACTAAGCAAGATTATTGGAAATAGATACCTAAAATCCCCATAATCCTCAAGCGGCCAAACCCTGCTTGCTTTACTCATGTGAGTAGTTCCATTGAAGCGCGAGTGGGACAATTCACACAAGTAAGAGTTTATCACAGTATAATTAGCCACTCTTTCTTACCAGGTTTCAGAGTGGTAGCCGTGTTAGTCTGTATAAGCAAAAACAACGAGGAGTCCTTGTGGCACCTTAGAGACTAACAAATTTATTTGGGCATAAGCTTTCGTGGGCTAAAACCCATTACAAAAACTAATTTCTCCCTGCTGATACTCACACCTTCTTGTCAACTGTTTGAAATGGGCTACCTTGATTATATTGGCCTCATTAGCACTACAAAAGTGATTTTTTTCTTCCCTGGGTATTCACCCCTTCTTGTCAACTATTGAGAATAGCCCACTTCCACCTTAATTGAATTGGCTCGTTAGCACTGACTCCCCACTTGGTAAGACAACTCCCATCTTTTCATGTGCTGTGTATTTATACCTGCCTACTGTATTTTCCACTCCATGCATCTGATGAAGTGGGTTTTAGCCCACAAAAGTTTATGCCCAAATCAATTTGTTAGTCTCTAAAGGTGCCACAACGACTCCTTGTTGTTCTTTCTTACCAGATTCAATGGAGCAATGCCAGTTTATAGCAGCTGAGGATCTGGCCCAGAAATTTAATATTATGTTAGTTAGATAGATAAATGCAATTATTTTCAAAAGATCCCCAATTCTTCTGATCTGCTCTTTATGGGTGAAATTCATACCCGTTCAAAGAATCAGTACCTAAGCCCCCAAAACAGGGTGAAGTAGGATTTCAGTGGTACATTAGCCTTGTGCTGATACTCCACACAGGGAGTGAGTTTCATCCAGTGTCGACAGTTACATTCTCTCAAGAATCATTCTCCCCTAGAATCATAAGGTTAGAAGGGACTGCAAGGGTTGTCTAGTCTAATCCCCTGCCACGATGTAGGATTTGTTGTGTCTAAACCATCCAAGACAAATGGCTCCAGCCTCCTTTTGAAAACCTCCCGTGAAGGAGATTCCACAACTTCCTGAGGCATCTGTGCCATTGTCCTACTGTTCTTACAGTTAGGAAGTTTTTTCTGAGATTTAATCTAAATCTGCTATGCTGCTGTTTGAACGCATTGCCTTTTGTCCTGTCCTCTGTGGCAAAAGAGAACAACTTTTCTCCATCTTTTTATGGCAGCCTTTCAAGTATTTGAAGACTGCTATCATATCCCCCCTTAATCTCCTCTTTTCCAAACTAAACATACCCAGTTCCTTCAGCTTTTGCTGACATGGCTTCTTTCCATCCCTTTGATCATTTTTGTTGCTTGCCTCTGGATCCTTTCCAGTTTCTCCACACTCTTTCTATACATTGTGACCAAAATTGGACACAGTACTCTAGCTGAGGCCTAACCAGCGCCAAGTAGAGTGGTATTATCACCTCCCATGACTTTCATGCTATGCCTCTGTTAATGCAACCCAAAACTGCATTTGCTTGTTTTGCAACAGCATCACATTGTTGACTCATGATGAGGTTGTGATCCACCACAACTCCCAGATCCTTCTCAGCAGGGCTGCTGCCAAGCCAGTGTTCCCCCATTCTATAGTTGTGCATTTTGTTTCATTACCCTAAGTGTAGCACCTTACATTTGTCTTTATTAAATTTCAGTTTGTCTACTTGTGTTTATTGCTGTCTTTGCCGGACCCGCTTCTACATTTACTCACCATATTTGTGCTGTGTTCTGGTTGAGTTTAAAACCCTGATCCTACAATTGCAGGTTCAGTGCCTTAGATCAGTGTTTCCCAAACTTGGGATGTCGCTTGTGCAGGGAAAGCCCCTGGCGGGCCGGGCCGGTTTGTTTACCTGCCGCGTCCGCAGGTTCGGCCGATCGCGGCTCCCACTGACCGCGGTTCGCCGCTGCAGGCCAATGGGGGCTGCGGGAAGCAACAGTCGGTACGTCCCTCGGCCTGCGCCGCTTCCCGCAGCCCCCATTGGCCTGTAGCAGTGAACCGTGGCCAATGGGAGCCAAGATCTGCCGAACCTGCGGATGCGGCAGGTAAACAAACCGGCCCGGCCCCACAGGGGCTTTCCCTGAACAAGCAGCTTCCCAAGTTTGGGAACCACTGCCTTAGATTGTAAAGCTTCTCCTGGCTTACTATCTTGTCTGTTACCTGCTTGGAAAGTCCTGGAGCTTCAGAGTCAATTCAATAAAATCTGAGTCCTCCATCAAAGCCATTATATTTGACACCTTCCCTTGCTGCAAAGCCAATGATTATTTCTTCTAACTTCTTCCCCAAAACATCCTGTCATATTAAGGTTCATGGCCAGGATCATATGGAGTAGGAAATGTATCCAAATCTGGTGTATGTACTTGTGGAGAGTGTAAAGAACAGTGGGTAGCATTTTTCTGTTTAGCATGAGGATGATGTGGGAGACTTCTTATCAACACCACCGAGATCTTAGCACAAAGCATCCGATAGCCTATAAACCATGCACTCTGAAGTACGAGAAGCAAAACTTTCCACTAACACTGCAAACTGTCCCATGCGAGAATAGGAGTCCTATGACCTTAGGGTCCCCTTCAGCTGCAGGCTTGTCAGCTTTGTCCCAAGAGCCTTGGGGGACTACATTTCTAGAAATATAGGCAGTGATGCCAGCTCTGCCTATAGTCAAGGTTGCCTGAGACTTCCCCCTGGAAGTCCCTGTTCTCAGTTGCTTATAACTTCATCAAACTTGAATCGTTTTGGCTGAAATGTTCCATGCCAGGTATCCATCTCAGGCTCTTTTTGGAAAGCTTAAGCTAAAACAGCACAGCTGCTTCTGAGAGTGAGGATAGAGACAAATACCTGTTTTTGCCCTTGTTAACACTCTTATAACATTTTGTTGGGATGCTCTAGTGTCTCCATCTTTTGAAGCAGGGACTTGGAATTTGGTGGGGAAGGTCCCCGCTGTCAGAGATGAGCCTTTTGCTCTCCCCACGTGAAAACTTGTGCAAGTTAAATGCCTCCAAAAACAAACAAACAAACAAACAAAAAAACCCCAACCCCCCACTTCAATTTGCACGTGTTCGACACACCCATATTGGAGTTTGGCAGCCACATTCCCTGAAGATACCAGCTGCAGCAAGCGTACGCCAACCCCTATGCACCACCTCAACAGAGTGATCAAGCATGCTCCGACCCAAGGCTGCAAGGTCTGTGCAGGACTCTCCCTGTAATTGCTCCTCTCGGCAATCAGAGAGCTGCTGGGGCACTGGAACCAGGAAACGAGAGCAGGGAGACTGTCTTTCCTGTGCTGTTAATGATCCCCCTGCTGGTGCCCAGGCAGCAAGAAGGGGAAGTAGAAAGTGCCTGATATAATGAAGATGGGTGAGAAATGGGGGAGGGGATGGACAAGGGGGAAGGGGCAGGGGGCAGGAGCAAGTAGATGGGGATGGAGAAGGAGAGGGGCGGCAGATAAGAGCAGTGTGGGACAGGTGCTGGGTGGGCTGGACTTAAGGAGATTGGGATAAAAGCAGAGGGGACCATGCAGGTGTCATGGGGCAGAAAGGTATATCCACTAAAAGCTAACCCCCTCCAAAACCTGGAATTGACCCCAGGAGACTGGCGTTTCTACATTCCTCTGTTGTCAGCAAATAGCTGTGACAATCGCTGGCAAAGCTGATGTCTCAGTCCCCTCTAGTGGCTGGTCCACATAGAGGATAACAGTATACTACTACAGTACCAGTTATTTGGTTAGGTCGAGCTGCAGAGGTCCGTGCTGTAGATCTAAAGACGGGGTACAGCGTCTGCTACAGACCACCAGCTCACACTAGGGAACAGCATGACCACTCTCCTACACACCTATCTATAATGTGCAGGGAAAAGAAATTGCATGATCACAGGAGACTTCAATTTGAGTGACATAATCCGGAGGTCTCATGCTGCCAGCACTAAAACACCCTTGGAATTTGTAACTATTAAATATGACAATTTACTAACTCAAAAAAGTGTTGCAGTCAACACGGGGGGATTCTTTATTAGATCTTGTCCTAACTGATTAAGAGGAACTAATCAGTAATCACAGAACTAAAAATTAATGGTAGTGTAGGTACAAATGGCCATGACTTGATCACATATATCATGTGCAAGCAAAATAAAGTCCAGACCAGCCATATATATACTTGGTGCTTCAGTAGGGCCAATTTCACAAAGCGGACAACAATGATGAGGCAAATCAGCTGGGAGGAAGAATTTAATCAGAAAAATGTGAATGATAATTGGGAATCATGTAAGAATTCCTTACTAGATGCCCCAACAGCCATAATCCAACAACTGAGGAAGAAGTCCTGCTGGTTAAAAAAAATCCTGGTTTAGAGGGGAAGTGAAGGCAGCTATAATTTTTTTTTAAAATGTAACAAATGGAAGAAAAGGGAATTTGATAGTAAATAATATAAATCAGAAGTTAGAAATGGTAGAAAATTGGTAAGGGAAGCAAAGGGACATACAGAGAACCGTATGACCAGCAGAGTTAAGGATAAGAAGGAGATTTTAAATATATTAGGAACAAAAAGGATAATGATAGTGGCATTAGTCCATTACTAGATGGAAGTGGTAGAATTATCAATAAAAATGTGGAAAAGGCAAAAGCGATCAATAAATATTTCTGTTCTGTATTTGGGAAAAACACATGGTGTAGTCTCATCATACAGTGATGATAACACTCATTCCATTCCACTGGTATTTCAGGAGGATGTTAAATGGAAACTGTCAAAGTCAGACATTTTTAAATTAGCAGGTCCAGATAATTTGAATCTAAGAGTTTTTAAAGAGCTGGCTGAGAAGCTTCTTGGACCATTAATGTTGATTTTCAATAAATCTTGGAGCACTAACGAAGTTTTCCAGAAGAGTGGAAAAAAGTTAAATATAATGTTGTGCCAATTTTTAAAAGGAGTAAATGGGATGTCCCAGGTAGTCATACACCAAATCTGGAGAGTAACTCAACCAAAGTCAGTGAATTACACCTGATTTATGCTAGTGTAACTGAAGGCAGAATTTGGTCCCTAGCATTTAGTTATTTTCTGCACCAGCAGTTCCAGCATTTGAAAAATGAGATTCCTTTTTCTCATTTTGGCTTGTGAGGACCCAGAATATACCATGGCACAAAAAGCAGAGGAGGTGAAGTTAGCAGCTCTTAAATTATAAGTAACAGCAGTTCAGGTGCTTTATCATAAGCAGACTTTGAATGGACTCCTCTCTCACATAACACCGTGAGGCCGTCCTAGCCTGGGTTCTTAAATGCAGGTGGAAGCGGCTTCCATATTAATGAATACCGTGTTTGGTCTCCAAGGCTACGTCTACACTCCCCTGAATGACATAAGTTACCCTGACAGAAGCGCTTGTGTGCACAGTGCTATGTTGATGGGAGAGCTTCTTCCACTGACCTAGCTTCTGCCGCTCGCGGAGGTGGTTTTATTTATTATCTCTCCCACCTTCACCGTACACGCTACAGTGGCACAGCTGCATCGGTACAGCCCCAGCACTGTACGTATAGACATGACTTTAGGTTCATTACTTAACCTAGACACAAATCATAATGGTATTTCCTTTTGCTATGCTTGAAATAACTGCTCTAGGAAATACCCCCATCTCCTGCAAAGGCCTTGGTTCCTGGCTTTATGCTAAAGGTTCTTTTAATGGCATACTTGTTAACACCTATGTGATGATAGAGAGGAGCCATTGTATTGTTATGTTACATAAAAACTTGCTAAAAGAATGTTAAGGTTGAAAAGTCAAGTACTCAAAAACTTAGGAAATGCCAGGGTTAAGGTTTCCTGAAACAGTCTTTAATTACCTGATCACATACTATTTTTTTTCCCCACAGGAACCCGGCCTCATTCAATGCACAAGATGGATGGTTATCGCTGACTGGGCACCTATTCAATATTTTGTTTTATCCTCATTGTTCAATGTGTGGCCCCAGGCCTTATTTACTGCTCACTATTCAAACCCTGCTCTGAGTATAGAATTATTAATTTCCTCGTGGGCTTTTCTATGGTGTTCTATACGGTAACATCCAAGAGCTTCGCGGCCATTAATTAATTCATCTTCACAACATCCCTGTGGTGTGAGAGGGGGGTACTATCCCCATTTCTCAGATACACACAATTAGTGATCACCTGTTGAGAGTATGGTTTAAGTCTCCTGCCTAGCATCACATAAGAACTCTGTCACAGCTTCATTAACTACGGATCGCTAATAGGGAAGGGGTCCTCTGGGAAAAATAGTATGTGATTATGTAAAGACAGTATCACAATATATTTGTATAAGGGAGTGAATTAAGGTTGCACTGGCAACCTTAATTCTGGCACTTCCTAAGTTTTGAGGGTTTGACTTTTCAATCTTAACAGGTTATTGTGTGATTTCCTATTTAAAAACAAACAACATGAAAAAAACAGAATGTCAGTTTCAGAGAGTTAAGGCCAAAAGGGACCAACAGATCATCTAATATGACCTCCTGTATACAAGTCATTAGGCCATACCCAGATACCCCTATATTAAGCCCAAATACTTAAATAGCCCAAATTTCTATCTTCCGGTGGCTACTGAAACCAATCTGAGAGATTTTAATAGGCTCTAAAAGTCTGGTCGGCAGCGCAGCAGGGCTAAGGCAGGCTCCCTACCTGCCCTGGATCTGTGCAGCTCCCGGAAACAACCAGCATATCCAGCTCCTAGGCACAGCAGCAGCCAGGGGGTCTCTGCATGCTGCCCCACCCTGAACGCTGACTCCGCAGCTCCCATTGGCCAGAAACCATGGCCAATAGAAGCTGCGGGGGTGGTGCGTGCAAGCAGACGCAGCGCACAGAGCCACCTGGCCGCCCCTGAGCCAAGGAGCTGGACATGTCGGTTGCTTCCAGGAGCTGCCCACGGTAAGCACTGCCCGGCCGGAGCCCACACCCCTCACCCTCTCCTGCACCCCAACTCCCTGCCCCAGCCCTGAGTCCCCTCCCGCACCCAAACACCCTACACCCCCCTCCTACACCCCAACCCCCTGCCCCAGGATCAGCCCGGAGCCCCCTCCCACACTCTGAACCCCTCGACCCCACCCCCCAGCCCAGAGCCTGCACCCCCTCCTGCATCCCAACCCCCTGCCCCAGCCCGGTGAAAGTGAGTGAGGATGGGGGAGAGCGAGCGACAGAGGGAGGGGAGATGGAGTGAGGAGGGGGGCAGGGCCTCAGAGAAGGGACGGGGTAGGGGCATGGCCTCAGGGAAGTGGCTGGGCAGGGGGTGGGGCAAGGGTGTTTGGATTTGTGCGATTAGACAGTTGGGAACCCTAATTCCCTTGCAGAAGCCACAGTGCGTGTATAGTTGTGAGTGAGACATTAGATAGAAGAAACACAACATGGGTGTCACGATCTAGAATGATAGACCCCCTACTAGACATCCCCATCACAGGGGTAGCTATGGTGCAAGTGGTGTAATCATGCTGAGGCCCATGAGGTTCTAGGGGCCCAACCAGCAGTGGGTCCCTCCAAACCTCCGCTAATGCTAAGCCCCTCCAAACCTCTGCTAATGCTCCCTGCTGCAGCCCTGGGACCAGGCTGTGGTGGGGGTCAGAGCTCCTAGGGGTGGCCCAGGCTCAGGGCTCCTTTGGGCTCCAGCTGGGGCTCGGGGCTGCTCCGGGTGCTGAGAGCGGGGGGAGGAAGGGGGGCAGAAGGGGTGGAGCAGGGGGCTAGCCTCCCTGAATGGGGAGTGCACGTGCGGCCCATGGATGTCCATGTAAAATCTACAGGAGCCTTTTATGAACCCATCTACACAGTTATCTAATAGGTTCTCATTAGCTAACAACAATATCAGAAAAACTGTGAAAGAAACCTTTTAAAATGTATTTAACATTAGTGCACAAATAGCTTGGAAACATTAGCCCTTCAGTTCTGGGGGATAGGGGATTGCTATTATCCCCATTTTGCAGATGGGGAACAGAGAGACAAAGTGACTTGCACAGGGTCACGAAGGAAGTCTGTGGCAAAGAAAAGAATTGAACCTAGATTCCCCTAGCTCCCAAATCACAGGATCATCTTTCCTCACTGATCTCAAAGCACTTTATAAAGATGACAAATATAATGATCCCATTTCACAGATGAGGAAACAGAGAGGTGCAGAGACTTTCCCAAGGCTACTCAGCACACCAGTGGCAGAATACAACCCAGGTCTCCGGAGACCAAGAGCAGTGCTCACTCCACTAGGCTGCACTGACTCCAGGTAAGCATCTATTGACTCTAATTTGCCCCGTGGGAGTGAAGAGCACAGCCTTGTGCAGATCAGGCTCACATTTACCTGTTCTCCAGTTAAAACTGGACAAACATCAACAGGCATATCGTGCCAGAGGGAATGGGGAACATTAATTCTCCTAGAACATAATTTTTAAAAAAATGAGAAACAACTGGAGCAAAAACTTTACTATTTCCCAATAGGAGACCTTTTAAATTTAGAGCAGAGAATTCCAGATTAATTCCTCAGTTACCAGATCGATTTCTTATGAGCTGAAGCAGAGCACTGGGACAGCCGTACAGCCTTATGGCTATCAGAGGTTCTTCTGTTGGTCATCTGATCACAGAAAAAGACAGTGCCATAAAGTCCATGGGGCCTGATTCTCCTCTGAGACCACTGCAGCCCAGCTGTGATGCCACTGAAGTTACACAGGTGTAAAAGCTTGCAGAGGTGAGAGGAGCATAAGACCCCCATGTCTCTAGCTGCAAGCAGCCTCTTTAATTCTTTGCCTCTATAATCAGTTTTAAAATGGCCATCAAATCTTCCCTTTGCCTCTAATTGAAAAAGTGATGTCAGCAATAATCTGCTGCCCCTGTTTATCTCCATATATTTGGACAGTTTCTGCTAATGCAGTGTTTCATAAACATATGTTCTAACACACATACAAAAAGAGAAAGTCCCCAACTCCCTGTACCAGTTATGGAGCCTAAATGCTTTAAATATTACTTTTAATACTAATGTCAGATTATTAAAAACATAATCCAGTCTACTGATTGGACCTCATGTAAGCAGGAGGATAAGAGGGTTTCTAGCCATGCATTAACACATTTCATGTAGAGCAAAGCCACTTTCTTCCCACTAAAACATAAGGTCATGAACTAATAGGAGCTGTACCTCAAGTGAGGTTTTTTTACTATTATTATTATTATATATAAATAGTTTAGTGAAAGTTAATCTGTCAAATGGACGAATATTTGTTGTGCTGTAGCAGAGCAAACAAGAAATAACTGTAATTTATGTAAAATTTTGCTCTTTTGCTCTTAAAGACCCATCCGGGCTCTTAAAAACATGTATGTTTAAATAGAACAGCGACCAACACTAAGAAGCACTCAGCCCAAAGCAGCTTTATTTAAATATGTTGTAAGAGACTAAAATAAAGTAAGCTACCTAAATCTCTCAAAGATGGACTGATAAAGGGAGAAGGGCTCTGACCCCAGATGCTTTTCTCCCTCCTGAAAGGGAGTTGTTGCCCTTTTTC
This sequence comes from Lepidochelys olivacea, assembly GCF_965140295.1. Lineage (NCBI taxonomy): Eukaryota > Metazoa > Chordata > Testudines > Cheloniidae > Lepidochelys > Lepidochelys olivacea. Next base: position 119,456,605 of record NC_140416.1, read on the forward strand.
TTTTTAATTCTCTTCCACCTCTTTCGTTTTCCCTGACTTTCTCTCTCTCCCTAGGGACTAGCCCATACATCTGTTTCTGCCCAAGCAAATGCCCGCTCTCCTGGACTGTTTGGCAGAGAAGGCTGGGGGGGGGGGCAGCGTTATTGGCATCCTTGTCCTAGCGCCTGAGCTTGTCACCTCTCCATTCTGCTCGGCGTCTGCCAGCCTAGCGCCTGGCAACCTGAGCATGCCCTCGGGCCTGGTTGTTTTCCTAATTCCCAGGGCAGTGGGCTGCGGTGGTTCCAAAGACTAGCTCACTGCTCCCATGTCCTTCGAATTGAAACATGAGAGTGATTTGGAGAACTGGAGCAGCTGGTAATACTGTATGTACCCAGAAAGGGTCTATTTTGTATGGGAAACGCCATTTTAAAACAGACAAAATGCACAACTTTCTGAAGGTCGCTAAGGCCAGCTGATTGACCCAATTACAGCTCATTTAGTTGCTTAACCAGGGCTTCAGAGACTGGCAGAGGTTTCTGAAGCTGAGGCCTTGGCTCATGGAAGCAAAGCTGTCTCTCGCTCCCTCTGCTTAAAGGACTTGCTTCTAACTGGTCTACTGAATGGCTCCAGCACCCAGGTCCATTCTGTTCTCCTGAGTCAGTTGCTGGGGGAGAAGGGGGGCACTGGGTGGAAGGAACACCTGGGGTCAGGGTGAGCAAAGAGGGATTTAGCTGCTCATGTTGGTGCCCTGCGGGAGCTGGCCCTGCAGTTTCCAGCCACTGCCAGTGCTTTAAGCTTCATAAACAGGCACCTGCAACCAAAACGAGATTTACAGCAAATAAATTTTGTACATTCAGAAAGGGGGGAAGAAGTCTCCACAGATGCACAGAAGCAGCATAATGCACATATGCTTATTACAGTTTGAGTTCAGATTGAAAGATAGGTTACTTGCATGCAGGATAGGAGGGGAAAAACTAGACCACCCCCATTCCCTCCCCTGTAATGTCCCTCATTACAAAGGTCCTTTTTAGCTTAGATGCATCAGAGATCATTTTTATTATCAGCTTTTCCCTATGGACCTTTTCTATGTTAAGGCTCATACTAACAGTAAGGCAGGATGGCCCTGTGATTAGGCACTAGCTTAGTACTTGGGAGACCTGCAGTCAAGTCCCTGCTCTGCCACAGCCTCTCTGTGTGACCCTGGGCAAGTCACTTAGTCTCACCATGCCTCAGTTTCCCACCTGCACTATGGAGATTAATCTCCCAATATCTATGTGAAGTTAAGATTTTGAGGCACTCAGATACGATGGTAACATGGACAGTATAAGTAGACTTAGATAGAGACTTAAGGAGGGCTCATTTTCAGTCTCAGGTAAAATGCTGCTTTGTAAAGAAAGGCAGGACTTTATAAATAATAATAAATAATAATAATTGTGCCCACATATCTATTCAGGGGACACCATCACAGAGCCTAATAACATCAGCCACACTATCAGAGGCTCGTTCACCTGCACATCCACCAATGTGATATATGCCATCATGTGCCAGCAATGCCCCTCTGCCATGTAGATTGGTCAAACTGGACAGTCTCTACGTAAAAGAATAAATGGACACAAATCAGATGTCAAGAATTATGACATTCATAAACCAGTCGGAGAACACTTCAATCTCTCTGGTCACGCGATTACAGACATGAAAGTTGCTATATTACAACAAAAAAACTTCAAATCCAGACTCCAGCGAGAAACTGTTGAATTGGAATTCATTTGCAAATTGGATACAATTAACTTAGGCTTGAATAGAGACTGGGAGTGGCTAAGTCATTATACAAGGTAACCTATTTCCCCTTGTTTTTTCCTACCCCCCCCCCCGCCCCAGACATTCCTGTTAAACCCTGGATTTGTGCTGGAAATGACCCACCTTGATTATCATACACATTGTAAGGAGAGTGGTCACTTTAGATAAGCTATTACCAGCAGGAGAGTGGGTTTGTGTGTGGGGGGGAGAGGGGGGGAGAAAAACTGGGTTTGTGCTGGAAATGGCCCAACTTGATTATCATACACATTGTAAGGAGAGTGATCACTTTAGATAAGCTATTACCAGCAGGAGAGTGGGGTGGGAGGAGGTATTTTTTCATGCTTTGTGTGTATATAAAAAGATCTTCAACACTTTCCACAGTATGCATCCGATGAAGTGAGCTGTAGCTAACGAAAGCTTATGCTCAAATAAATTGGTTAGTCTCTAAGGTGCCACAAGTACTCCTTTTCTTTTTGCGAATACAGACTAACACGGCTGTTACTCTGAAACCTGTCATAAATAATAAGATGCTCCTGTGTTTAAGCACCGGACTAGGACTCAGGAGAGCTGGGTTCTATTCCTGGCTCCTCTGCAGGTTCCCCCTGAAACCTTGGCACAGTCACTTTTGTTCTCTGTGCCCCATTTGCACCCTGGCTACGTCTACATTGCAGCTGGGAGCGAGCCTCCCAGCCCAGGAAGACAGCTTCGTGCTAGCTTCCCATGAGCTAGAGTGCGAAAAAGAGCAGGGTGGACCCCGCGGCCCGGAGGGCAGCTCAGGCTAGCCACCCGAGCGTGGACCCAGGGGATCGGCCAGGGTTGGACTTGGGCGGCGAGGCCCCAAGCGCCTCCCATGCTGCAACATCCACACTACTATTTTTAGCACGCTAGCTCAAGGGGAGCTAGTGTGAGTCTGTCCTCCCAGGCTCCTAGGCACTGTAGATCTACCCTGAGTGTACACACGGTGCTAATACCAACTGTATTGGTCTGTACAGAGTGCTTTCAGACCTTGCACGGGACATGCCATGAAAAGCATTCTTAAAGGTTTTGATTTAGTAGCATTTCATTTGCAAGTCGTGACATGTCCTGGAATGGACAAACAGCAACTCCCCGCCTCCACCAATCACAGAGTTCTCTCATCTCAAGGCGGCAGCAGGAAACGGATAAAAGTTGGGCAAAATGCAGCCACTGCACGTTTCCAACTTCGTTGCTCAACCGGACGAAGGCATTTCACTCAAGGTTGCCAGGTCTCCTGACCTTGTTGTCACTGGCTGGTGTTCGATGGCCTACTGCCAGCTCCCACAAGGAAGAGCACAGAGTCTGGGCAAAGCAAAACTTGTCTCTTGTCACCACTATGGACAGTCAGAGACAGACGCAGGAGTGGCGAAAAGCTTCCTAAAACTGGCGGGGGGGAGCCCCTGGAGCCCAAACTGTGGCCCTGCCCCCTGCTCTGCCCCTGCTTCCCAAGCCTCTGCCCTCACACCACCCCTTCCCCTGAGCCCCCGCAGCAGCTCCTTCTCCCCAAGGCCCTGTCCCACATCGCCTCTTCCACCCAAGACCGCTCCTCCTGCTCACTCCTCTCTGCCCCCCGTTGCTTGCCCTTACAGCCCCCCCATTCTGGTGCCCTTGGGCAGACTCACTCAACAAGAAACATAATTTGAATTTTCAGCAGATGCCCAGCTCCAGAGAGCCATGCTACCGATAACTTTACAGAAGAGCCATTCAGAATACAGAAAAAAAGCTTAAAGCGATTAATTCCCTACAACAGGGCCAGATGTTGCCACTTGCACGCATAGTGACACCAACGGCACTGCTCACAGATTACGTACTACTCACTGGGGGGAGCAAAGGCTGCTTGCCATGCAGCTCGATTTACAGGCCATAGAGTACAGTAGATTTTTTGTTGTTGTGATAAGAATCAGAAACAGCAATATAGATAAGTGCCTTGAAATATCTTCTTAGAGGCCCAAATCCTGAATTCTTTACTTAGTCCTTATTTATTTTTAAAATTAATCACGTTTATTGGAATCCTGCCTATGGACAGCCCGAGAATGGGGCCCCATTGTTCTAGGCACTGCATAGACAGAGAGACGGTCCGGGCTCCTTACAATCTAAATAGCCAAGACAGATACAGGTTAGGAGAGAGGGGTATAACATACAATTTAACTCAGGCAAAACTCCTATTGACCAGTTAAGGATTCAATCCAGAGATTTTAGCACATTTTCCCCTGAAGAGTAGTTTATAATGCACGTATCCATGCACAGTGCTAAAGTTTTGAGTATTTTTTTTTCTTTTTTTGGAGGGAGAAGGGGACTTTGGGATATGTACAGAATTCATGAAGTTCCAGCAAACAATCACTTTTTTATAATCATTGTACATTTTTCCAAGCAACTTTTAAATTGTAGCTCAATAAGTTTAGCTGCGGGTATCCCTAGCTGAGTGAATGGCTGAACTTACCATTTATACACCATCCTTTAGGAGCTATGAATTGTACTTTGGCCTTGGTCCGAGCCAATTCCTTTTGAACGCAGTGGAAGGATTCATTGTTTTCAATGAGGGTTGGGTCAGGCCCTAAGGTCCAGTTCCTCAAAGGCATTTAAGACATCTAATTACCATTGGACTCAATTGAGTTAGGAGTTAGGCACCTAAACCCCTTTGAGGAACTAGGCCTAAGTTAATACCCAAACTGGCCGCCCATGTATGCTACACTCAGCATCTGACTGATTCTTGGGAGAGCCAACTCCACACTCCAGCCTCTTTTTGTGGTGCTAGGTATCCATCTGTCCATTGTACCGATGGATCCACCTCCACAAATGGTCATTGAGGTTTACCTTCTATGGAAAGTTCCCAGGGCAAGGAAAGAGAGCTAAGGACAATGCATAAGCCAAACACAACTGCCACCCAAGCGATGAGGTAGCAACAGGTTGGGATATGAAGTGGGAGATGGTGGGTTCCAATCACCAGGCCATGGAAGGTTGAGCATCTAGTGCAAAATATGCTATGATGGTCCGAGGGCAGCGATTCATACATTTGTGAGCTCCAGGCTGGGCTACTGAAATGCACTGGCCCAGATTCAGTGCTACTTCTCCTGAGAGATGGGGCCCGGATTGTGCAGCCTGGGAGATAGTGGGGAGAAAGAGGTCTTTATGCCGTGTTTGCACTGCGTGGATCGAAGCTGCTGCAGAGGCCCAGATGGTTCCTGGAATAAGTTACAGCGGCCCTTGGGGTTATTTTATAGACACCTGTCCCTGTCTGGCCATGGGCTGCTTTGCAGCCCGGAATCTCCATATCACCAAGCACTCCCTTCTGTGCATGGCCCCACCGTCTGTTTGACGGGAGAGCAGAGTAGAGTGTCAACCCCGTTCTGCACCGGCATGGGTGGAATTCTCCCTGACCCCTTGCAATGAAATTAGAGCCCCTATACGGCTGGAAGAGTGTATGGGACCCAAGTCATCTCTTTTGCATATGAGAATGATAGTGCTTGTTCTCAAAAAGCTCCAGCTAGTGGGAAGTGCAGCAGCCCACCTGCTAAACAACATGTGTGCACATCTCACTTCTCACCAGTGCTCCAGTCACGGCGCTCGCTACCTACTGAACACCAGAGCTGGTGCGAAGTTCTGGCCCCTTCCTTCAGAGTCCCCGGTGGGATGGGGCTAGGCCACCTACCCAGCCATCTCTTTCCATGACCTCCCACAGCTCCTACATTCTGCAGGAATGAGGGAGTTATCAGCTGTACAGCTGGGGCAGGACACGGAGCTCTCTCCATGGCTTGCTTTCCACAGGCATCAGAACTCCCAGTGCTTTCAGCACTTACCTCTATGGCTTAGCTTTCCCACTGGAATAATCCTACCCATTTGCCCCTCACAGGTAAGGCAAGAGGAGAGACCCAAATACAGAGTGATGGGGAGTACAGTATATGTTGGCTAAGGTATTTTTAAGGTAAGGCACTCGGATGCAATGGTGATAAGCACAGTATGGATGGACACATGGCATAGAATCATAGAATATCAGGGTTGGAAGGGACCTCAGGAGGTCATCTAGTCCAACCCCCTGCTCAAAAGCAGGACCCATACCCAATTAAATCATCCCAGCCAGGGCTTTGTCAAGCCTGACCTTAAAAACGTCTAAGGAAGGAGATTCCACCACCTCCCTAGGCAACGCATTCCAGTGTTTCACCACCCTCCTAGTGAAAAAGTTTTTCCTAATATCCAAAAAAGGGTCCAGGCACTGCATGGGTCCAGGCACTGCAACTGCACAGCAAATTGATACCCATTCATTTCCATAGTGCACAGTCCCAAACTCCCAAACTCCCAAACTCAATTCAGCCCAAAGAGAAGTGTCACCAGGAATGGAAGGACAGAAAACACCAGGGGAAAAGGAACAATAACAATCACATGAAAACACAAGCTGTTAAGTTTAAAACATTAACAAATTTGGAAATGTATCCTATTCAGCAGATCAGTGAATATTGAAATGAAATGGGGCCAGAAGCTAATTATATGGAAATATGTCTATTTGCACATTGCACTGGAAGGCAAAGCAGAGAGCACATCAAATATAGCTTCACAACTGACAAGAATATTAAGTTTCCTGTCATTTTCCCAGCTCAGCTACCTTTCTCAGCATGCATTCTGGACTAGTTCCTATTAAGGTGAGAACAGAATCAAACTCATTAATTGTCTGCATTTTAGATATGATAAGAATTTAGTAGCTGGTGTTAATTAAACTACAAAACAACTCTTCTTGCTGTGGTGTGCATTCCAAGTTGGAGCAATTAATTCACTCACTTACACTGATCAAGATTTAATTACCATCACTTTGTGCAATTACTCCATAATTAAAGTAATTTGGTTCATTCCACTTGCTGACAGTGTCATTGAACAGCCATTCATACTACCAAAAGAAGTGATAATTAACTTATAGAACAGCTCAAGGCAGTTTTACGCAGTGCAGTTCACTTTTTGTTATCCCTGAATGTACCTGTGCCAGAGAAAGAAACACCACAGAATACAGACGGAAGACCTATTAAAGGATCTGGTGGTTTTATTTAAAATAAGACTCATGTACTCTAACAGATCCATAGCCACATAGGGCTTCCTGGTTGTCGCTATACTGCAAGTTGTATAATTTAGAATTCCACTGTGACAGTGGGAATAGAACCGACCTTTCTGCTCCATAAATACAGACTTGTCCTGATGGAGCTAAAGGAGACTCTTTGTTAGGTATGGGATACACGTACAGATGTCACCTCGGCTCCAACCGCTAAGAAAAACCAGGCTTTGCGTACAAAGAGCTCTCCAGCCATCCAAGGAAGACAGACAATCCTTGCTGGAGATTCAATACTTAGAAGACTTGAAAGAGCATTTTACAAGGGACAGGTGGACAAGGTGGACAGGGATGATGTTCTGCCTTCCTGGAACCAAGACATGAGACATCACTTTAAGATTGTATAGGCTTCTGAAGTTGACTGCCAAGGATCCACTGGTGATGGTTCACATTGGCACTAACGACACTGCATCATGGGATATCTCACAGATAGTAGATGACTTCAGGGAACTTGGAAGAATGCTGAAGAAGTCCAAGCTATCTTCTCAGAGATCCTTCCTGTCTCCTGAGCAAAGGAAGGCAGAAGAGACTGGAAGTGAACGACTGGTTAGGTAAAGGATGGAAGGTAGAGGGTTTGGGTTTTGTAGAACATTGATTCACCTTCTATGATGAGAGGGGGCTGCGTAGTTTGGATGGCCTCCATCTCAGGAGAAGGGGGCCAATTCCCTGGGGACAGGCTGGTTAGAGTACTCAGGAGGGTGTTAAACTAATATCAAGAAGGGAGGGTAAAAAGAGGGAAAATATGAGCCCTCAGCATGAAATTCAGATGTTGAGAACAAAATTAATCAAGGAATCAAAAGACATGAAGAGAAGAAATTCTGGAAAACGTGTTTCAGCTAACATGGGAGAATTCTTTATTAGACCTTGTCTGAATAGGAAAAAAAAGATCTGATCACAGAACTAAAAATTAAGGGTAGTTTAGGGAAAGTGATCATGATTTGATTACATTTACAGTGTGCAAACAGAATAAAGTCCAGACCAGTAATCGTGTGTGTGCACACACACACAGAGCTTTAATAGGGCCAGTTTCACAAAGTCAAAAACAATTATGAGCCAAACTAGCTGGCAGGAAAGATTTAATCAGAAAAATGTGAATGATAATTAGGAAACTTAAGAATACCTTACTAGATGCCCCAAAAGCCATAATCCAGCAATCAAGAAAGAAGGCTGTAATGGTTAAAAAGAAACCAAATGTGTGCAATTTACAGCCGTTATAACCCTATTACGTCTACACAAGTGTGAGTGCTTCACAAGTTGCCAATAGGTCTAATTGTTATTAAAATATCACTGACTGTCTCAAGGTTTAAAGAGTTTACTCAGACCATTTATACTAGGAAATACAATGATAGGTAGTAAAGATATCACATATGTGCTGTGCTTAAAATAGATGATGATAACATAGACAATGAGATATGGCACACAAGTATTTCCATATGTACCAATGAGTATTTTAAATAAAGAACAAATTCTAGTTTGTTAGTGTTACTGGGAAATTTCTTTCAGATCCAATTTCGTGCTTGAAAATTCTGGAAAATGTTTGCTTGCAGGAATATTCCCTGAGACACAGAATTTTGAGTAACTTCTGTAGAATATTTTCAGAAAAATTACGCTTATTCAATCGAGGAACAGAAAAATACCATGTGATGTGTGCATCCAGCCAAAATTGCTCAAATTTTAAATATCAAATATTCGCTACAAACAGCTCTTGAACAAGCTACAGACCAGAAATTATGCAGAGATAATAAGAACATAAGAATGGCCGTATTGGGTCAGACCAAAGGTCCATCTAGCCCAGTATCCTGTCTTCCGACAGTGGCCAATGCCAGGTGCCCCAGAGGGAATGAGCAGAACAGGTAATCATCAAGTGATCCATCCCCTGTCGCCCATTCCCAGCTTCTGGCAAACAGGCTAGGGACACCATCCCTGCCCATCCTGGCTAATAGCCATTGATGGACCTATCTCCCATGAACTTATCTAATTCTTACTTGAACCGTGTTATAGTCTTGATTTTGAACAACAAATAAGTTCAAGAAAATGGCAAACTATTCATGGAGAATTCACAAGTGTCAAGTAAATTATTCATTGCAATTTATTTTCCTAGCCCCAGTATACTGTGCATATCATTGTACCTAAGCAGGATCCTGGAGGATCGGAGCTCATGTTATGCACCAACAAAATTTGCAGATATCAAGAAATCTGCGACACAATGGTCCATGTGAGCCTATTTCAGATTCGAAATAGCCAGACAACCTATCTTCGGTCTCACTAAGTGTCTGTCTACACTATCGCACTTAATGGTATTTAGAGCTATTTTCAAACATTCAAATAGATTTCTAACTAGAGCTCTGTATAAGCTTAAACTCTTGTCTCTCACCAACAGAATTTGGTCCAATAAAAGATATTATCTCATCCATCTTCTCTCTCTGGTATCCATATCTAACACAGCTAGAAACCACATTCAGAAACTGTGCCATACTATAGATTACTGGGTGCCTGTAGCTTTATGAACTGTGACAATTTCTTCAGTGCTTTGCACATATTAGTTTTGGAGCTTGCTGTCTCAGTGGCAGAATTCAAAATGGGGCAGCTGGAAGTGACCTCTGACCCTTGGCATGGTCTGCATGGCGGCTAGAACACACACACAAAAAAAAGGAGGACTTGTGGCACCTTAGAGACTAACCAATTTATTTGAGCATGAGCTTTCGTGAGCTACAGCTCACTTCATCGGATGCTCAAATAAATTGGTTCGTCTCTAAGGTGCCACAGGCACTCCTTTTCTTTTTGCGAATACAGACTAACACGGCTGTTACTCCAGAACACCCACAGCCTCCCAGTCTGCCCATTTTGAGTCATGTGTTGATGTTATTGTCTTGTGACCTCATTTTTTTGTTATATAGTTAGCCATTTTGTTTTCTGGTCAGGCGTGATGGCTTAGTAGGTGTGTGGTGACCATATGGACTAGCTGCTAGTGTCGGGCTAAGGTGCTGGGTGTGGCTGAAGAGTTCAAAGGGTCACTCCTCACGTAGCAATGCTGGGTGCTGAATGCTGACCAGAACCCAGAGCTGCATGCAGCAGCCAGGCGCAGGTTTCTGGTTTGCATGCTGTGAAGTGTTTACTTAGCACACGTTCTTCTTGCCTGAATGGGAAGATCATCACAGAAACACAACTACTCATAGAAGGGCAAACAGTCTGACTTCACTGATACCGGCTGCTCAGTAAAACACCTGTTCACAATGGGCAGGGAAACCAAGCTATAATGATAACAAGTGCATTGGCGGAGAAGTGCAGAAGCATGTTTAGAACATGCTTGTTGCTAGCATAACACGGCTCAAGCTGTCATGTGGTCAGGACATAAATAACAGCCAAAAGGACAATCTCCTTTTATTTCAACAGGCAATGCAAAATTTTCTGAGAGATCCTAGTTATAGAGAACATTATTCTCAGACTTTTACCATTTATACAGTATGAGGGAAAAAAGCTGGTATTTTAGCAGAGCTCACAAAACAATTATGTGTTAGCCTTCTGTTGGCTGAGCACTAGCCATGTCAGTATTATCTCTACACAGAGGCAAAAAAAATGAGTTTCCCTTCAATGAAAAAAGACATTTATTTTTAAGCTTCTAAAAGGGTATTACAAAAGAATGAAAAGCAAAAAAAAAAACGACCCCAAAATAAAAACTGATTAGCAGCATCGTTTAAAAATAGTCAGCAACATAATGCAACATGTGGCCATTAATTCATGCTAACCTTGCACACCTGAATACCATTAATTCATCAAAACTAATAACATTAATTCTTTCAAAAATGAGATTAAAGACAGGCACCCCTTGCAGTCATAATCTGTGACTGATGGCACTAAAATGAAACCTACAGTATACAGGGCTACCAACAGAGATTTCAGAATCTAATAAATCGCAGCTAACAACCAATACATGAATCCTCCAGACAATGTACATTATCTTTAAGGAAGCGTGTACTTGCATACCAAAGAAAGCAAAACAAAACAAAAGACTCTTATGATTTATCCAACTAATTATTTGTTTTCATAAGAAAATTCCTCCATTCAGACTTAACTAAATCAGTAAGAACAGTACAATGTTTAGGACACACTGAAATCACTAATCTGACCTCTCAGTCCTCATCCTCAAAGGACATCTGCACAACCCCTTCAAAAGAGGCAAACTTAAATTCATACCTACTCTAGACACCAAAAGTCAAGGACTTAAAGACCCTGGATTTTTGGCTCATTACAACACCCACTAACTCTCCTTTGTCCTGCAACTGTAAAGATATTAACTGTCCAATTCACCATGAATGATCTCCGGCAACATGTGTTTAAACTCCTTATCTGTTCCACCTTGTATTTAGCGGTGACGTTCGAGAACCTTTCCCAGACCTGAAGGAGACCTCTATGTGTGAGCTCAAAAGCTTGTCTCTCTCACCATCAGATGTTGGTCCAATAGAAGATATTACCTCACCAGCTGGGTTGGGAGCTTAATGGAAGTCTTTAAGCCATGGAAAAGGTGCAGAACAGGTAGTGATAGTATAAACTATGCAGTGCAGTTTTCATCTCTAGGGAGTGAGAATGTAGTTTAGTATCCCAGCCCATTCATTTATTTGAACTTTATTTTTATATAAAATATAAACACATACACAAGATGGAAACAGCATATAAATAACAAAATTCAACATTCATTATTTGCAAAACTGGGGGGGGGAACTGAACCCGTAGAGGTCATGCGGGACATCAATTATTAAAGTGACTAAATAGATAAATAAGTGAGAACATAACCTTTGAGTATTGGACACTGATACTGTATATACTAACTGCAAAAGCGTGAATAGTTTCATGTGTGACCAGACAGCCTCATTTTTTCCCAAGTGTTTCTATTCAACAGTCATTCTTACCATTAAGGCGGTAGTAGAAAGCTCATTAAGCCAGTCTGTGTATGAGGGAGGAACTGCAAATTTCCATTTTTCTCAAAACAGTTCTTTTGGCCACTAATCCATTTCTTAATGTTAACTGGTAATAACAAAAATACACAAGGTTGGAGGAGGAGAAATTGCAACACAAAGTTTTTGAGAGAGCTCCAGAAGACATGCATTTTTTGCCAGGCATAGAGGATGTGTGAAAGGTTGGCATGTGGCTGTTTGCATCTCCAGTATTTGCTGCGTGTTGCCAATCTAGCTGTAAACAAATGTTCTGGAGTCCAGTAGTACCTATTAAATATCTTGTTCTGGAAGAATCTTTCACATTAAGCCAGATATCCTCCTAGATTTCTATTGTGATAATAAAGCTAAGTTCTTTTCTCCATTTTTCTTTAAGGTAGAGACTGAGAGGGAAATGCAAAGCATTAAGCCATCTATAAGTAATTCCTACAAAGAGATTTTTGTTTCCATATTTCTTAACATATTCTTCTAGAGACGAGAGAGTTGAAACAGATCAATTATCCCCTACCTTGAATGAATCCTTGAGCATAGCCACTGAAAGAAGGAACTGAGAGACAGTGGTAGCTGATATTTGTTACACGTGTAATCAAAGGATGCCAGCCTATCATCTTGTATTATATCTTTAATTTTTGATAAATCCTTTTTTCCATCCAAATTGTCTTCAGCGTGCAATTGGCCTTGATCCTGAGGCATGGGTTATGCCATAGTGGTATGAGCAGAGTTAGTAAGACTGGATGCTGTAATCATGTTAACGGGTTACAGGATGACCCATGTAGATGCAAAGACTGGATATTTCCTTAAAGGTGTAGGTAGCCGCTTAGGGTATATAAAAGAAGAGAGGAACCAAACGGCATAGTTAAGCTTTTTCTGGTCTCAAACCAGGCCGGTGTGTATACAGAGAGCTACTGGAGGGGAACCACCTTACAACAGGACATATTTGGAATGCTAGATAATATAGATACAAATTGAGCAACCCCCTACCTCCAGTTGCCCAAGATTTTTTTAAGGGTCTTGTGTGACAAGGGAGGCTGTTTTTTATCCCATATAAATTGCATGATAAGCCTATTTGAGCAAAAAACGAGAGAGCAACATTGAAAGGCAATAGGCTAATAATATAGAATCAGTCTTGGGCAGATATTTATTTTGGCTATTTCTATTCTCCCCAGGAAGGATAGAGGGAGGAGACACTACCTCTCTACGTCCTTGGAAATATCTTTTAATATATAGTCCCTATTCATAGAAACAATTTTGGGAAGATTAGGACAAATCTGAACACCTAATAAGTTATTTCCGTGCATATTTGACATGGAAAATACTGAAACTGAGAAGGATCTGATCTTTTGGATATATCCTTTGCTTGTGATTAATTCCAGTTAATGCAAAAACCAGAGATCTTTCCAAAAGTATCAGCTACATTTAATAATGACTGGATTGATGAGGATGGATTAGTCAATAGTACAAAAATGTCATCAGCATATAAATTGATTTTGTACTGTTTATAGTCACACTTTCAATGGCTGAGTGCTGACATATATACATTGCCATCAGTTCAAGAAAGAGATTAAAAAGGAGGGTCGAGAAGGGACAGCCCTATTATATCCATCTTTCTAGTTGAAAAGTGGGAGAAATAATTCCGTTAGTTGATAGTGAAGGGAGGAGAGAGTTGTATAATACACTAGCCCAATTCACGAATATTGGTCCAAATCCTTTTTTTTTTTGTTTTAGAACAGCCGTTAGGTAAGGCCATTCAACCCTATCAAAGGCTTTCTCTGCATCTAGAGATAAGACTGTGGAGGGAACATCTGACATCTGAGCTTGCTGAATCCAGTGAGTGATTTTTTTAGTATTATCAACAGCCAATCTGCCTGTAACGAAACTAGTCCTATCTGCACGTATAACTGATGGGATGATGGTGTTCAGTCATGTTGCTAAAATTTTTGCAATTATTTTGCAATCTGTGTTCAACAGAAATATGGGGTGGAAGCTGTCACAGTTCTGACAATTTTTGTTCTTCTTTAATATGAAAGTAATTCAAATAGTTCTCATGTCACGAGACTTTTTTGGGATGTTTCAGTGAAGACATGAAGTCTCATGTCACGAGACTTTTTTGGGATGTTTCAGTGAAGACCTTTGAAAGAATAGAAGACAGGGCCTTGTCAGAATTCTTCCTCCCCACCCCCCCACCCCCCATTTCCTGTTTGATCTTGTTTTGAAAGTGTTGTGCATAAACAACACTTGTTCTGAAGTTAAAGGTAGGCCTTCAATGAAATGATCAGACGTATTAGAGTCAAAGTGGTTGTCTGATCTAATAAAGCTTGACGGAATGGCTTAAATTATTTGTATCTATTGGTTCAAGAATGGCACTCCTGTCTTCTTGTAATATGGAAGAAATGTTATTGTTGTCTAGTTCCATCTTAAGTCTCCTGGAAAGAAGTTTACCTGCTTTATCTACCCATTCATAATATCTTTGATCCTGTTGAGTGTAAATTTGACTTGGCTGGATAAGCATTCATTATATATATATATGACCCTGGTTAGAGAACATAGCTTTTTCATTATTTGGGTCATTATCTTGTGTGTTCTTTGTAACTCATCTATTTCTTTGGCCAGAGAGTCTAGTAACTTGAGTCTCTCCTTTTGGGGGGCACGCTTTATGCATTCACCCTCTACAGTAGCTTTCAGTGCTTCCCAAAAGATGGTATCTGAGGTATCTGAGTGCCTATTTTCTTGTATGAAGTTAGAAATGTCTGAATCAACTGTGGAACAAAAGTTTGCATCTTTTAGTAGCAGAGTGTTCAGCTTCCACCTAGAAGATTTTAATGATGTGTAACTAGTGTCTATGGTAAGTATAATTGGAGCATGATCTGAAATCCTCAACAGTTGCTCCGAGGCATGCTGGAATCAGGTCTGAACAAACAAGAAAAAAGTCAATACTGTAATAAGATGTATAAATATAGTAAGATGTAAAAATATGTATAGTCGCACTCCTTGTGGTGTCAGTCTCCACATATCTTTTAAATCAAGTTCATTCATTAATAATGAGGGATAGGCTATTGTGTTTTGAGATCTGGGTCTCATGTGATTGGATTTCTCCAAATATCCGTCTAGTGCTGTATTCCAATCATCTGCCAGTATTACAGGAATGTCTTTCTTATTAGAAAGAATGTCTGTAATGTCTTTGAAAAACTCAGAATTACCTCCACTTGGATGGTAAATGCTTCCCAGCCCATTTAGTCCTTTGCCTCTGCTGAAACTGTCAAGATTAAGATGCCAAATAGTGCCTAACTGGGGCTGTGGATGTGAATACATGTCTATTGGGAACTGGTTGAAGCTCCCAAACTCATTTGACATATTTCAGAGTAACAGCCGTGTTAGTATGTATTCGCAAAAAGAAAAGGAGTACTTGTGGCACCTTAGCGACTAACCAATTTATTTGAGCATAAGCTTTCATGAGCTAGCTGTAGCTCACGAAAGCTTATGCTCAAATAAATTGGTTAGTCTCTAAGGTGCCACAAGTACTCCTTTTCATTTGACATAGATCACCACACTGCCATCAGGTGGCAACAACTTTCAGTCATTACCAACCTGGGCTGGATCTTTAACTGGCAAAATAGAAAGGAAGGTCTCCAGTGGTGCAATCCAAAACCCAAGTCAATTGAAAAATTCCCACTGACTTCAATGGGCTTTGGGTCAGGCCCTATGTCCCTTTACCAGGTTCTCCACATTCATAGACTCACTAGATTTGAAGCCCAGAAAGGCCCACTGTGATGGTCTGTTCTGACCTTCTGCACAGTACAGACCATGGAATGTCCAATTCAAAGTGTATTTTCCTTTTAATGCTAAAGTCTAAATTCTAGTAGGGAGTTGGCAATTACTACGGCATGAAGAAAACATGCCATACATAATTTTATACACATTTGTATCAGCTATTTTCAGATATAGCTCTTTGCTGAACTACCCAAACTTACCCTGTACACTTCATCTCTCCCTCTTTGCCCCTTAGCTGCTACCTCCTCTAGTGTCCTGCCTTGTGAGTCAGAGGTGATGTGTGGTGGTGGGACATGTGGCATTACGTGACCTCCCAAAGTTGCTGTTTGGTTTGTACTGAGCATGCTCACATGGACTGAGCTTGCTAAGTAATATCTGCTGCCCTCACTCTGTCTTCCCCCTGCCCCTCATTATTGGCAGGTATGCCATCTCTGCTTGCGATTAGTTAAGGCCTTGATCCTGCAAACATTTAACACAAGTGCGTTACTTTATTCTCATGAATAATCCCATTGCAGTCAAGGAGAGTGTTTGTGCGCTTGAGTACAGGACGTCCCCTCAGCCTGTTTTGCAAACTGGAGTGACTGCAAGGGTGTAGCTTGGACTTCCCATCTACTGTACCTGAGCACCTCATCTGCTCCATCATAGAGCGGAGCAGTCTCTCTCCAATTCTCATTACTTGTACTTCAGGCCCCAGGTCTACATGAGTGATGACAGGATGCTATTTTGCTAGATATTTATAGTATTTGCTGTAGTAGATTAGTGTCTCACAATATTTAATGTATTTATCCTCAGCATTCCTGCGTGGTAGGTACGTGTAGATACGAACCTAAGAATGGCCATTCTGGGTCAGACCAGTGGTCCATCTAGCCCAGTGTCCTGTCTCTGACAGTGGCCAATGCCAGGTGCTTCAGAGGGAATGAACAGAACAGTGCAATTTCAAGTGATCCATCCCCTGTCGTCAAGTCTCAGCTTCTGACAGTTGGAGGTTTAGGGTCACCCAGGGTATGGCGTTGCCTCCAGAAGCGACACCTGACTGCGGATAGTGTGTGTGTGGGGTGCAAATGAAAGGCTCTGTGGGGGCACATGTCCGCATCACTCGTTGCCTCTGCTTCTCCCCCGGAAACTTGATACGTATGTCGACAACATACACTAGCAACTACCTGTTCCTCCTCCTGCTCTCTGTCCTGTGGCTGCCCAGCCCCTTGCTGTGCTTGCAGGCATCCCTCCCAGCCCGGACTAGCTCCAATCAATTTAGCAAGTGTTCAAAACAAGACCAACACAAGGGACAACACAGTTGGGCTGCATCGTCCCCCATTCGCCCTCAGGGTGGGTGGCGCCAGGGTGGGATGGAGCTTGGCACTGGATCATCTCCGTTAATGAGAAGTTAGAGAATTATCAGTCACTTTTTTTTGGAGGGAGGAATATGACACCCCAATTTGCCATCTCCTTAATAGGCACATTGGGGGCTGCTGTTGGGGCTGCATTTGAGCAGCAGCAGCAGGGTCCTCCCACCCTTTCTCACTTCCTCCCCCCTCCGCCTGCTCCCATCAGTCACCCCCAGGGCTCTTGGGCTGGATGGGCTCCACCTGGGTGGCCTGGCACTGAGCACCACATCACAGTTCCTCTTCCCGATCCCTAAGATGCCCCCCGACTCCCCACAGTGAGTGGTCTGCAAAGCAGGCCACGGGAAGCGCTGGGGCTCCCGCAGCAGGGAAGGAGAAGCTGCCCCATGTAGCAGGGCGGGAAGGGGGAGCTCAACCCACAGCCAATCACCCTGCTGCTTCCCCCCTCCCCACTCTAAAGGTCAAACAGTGCATGATGCTGCCAGGGGGAGCCGCTACCTCCTTGCTGCTGGGTGTCCTGGCAAGAGGCATCCTGAGAAATCAGGGAGGGGGCATGACCCTGCTTGCTCCTGCATGCATCGCCTCCTGTTGCCTCCCTGACCATCTCAGCTAATAGCCATTGATGGACCTTTCATCCATGAATTTATCTAATTATTTTTTTAACCCAGTTATATTTTTGGCCTTCACAACATCCCCTGGCAAGGAGTTCCACAGGTTGACTGTCCATTGTGTGAAGAAGTGCAAGCAGTTCACGGCCCTCAGGGTCTGTCAACACTGCATTAAAACCCCTGTAGCTGGCCCATGCCAGCTGATTCAGGCCTGCAGGGTCCCAGAGTCCAGCCTGAGCATCTACACTGCAATTTTACAGCCCTGCAGCCTGAGCCCAAGCCTGCTGCAGGTGTTTTATTGCAGTGTAGACATACCCACAGAGACACAGTACAGGCTCTTGAGGTCAGAGAGGCTGAAGGGGCGGAGCGAAGGGAGCTAGAAAAGACTTTCAGGGGGGTACAATAGAGCAGTCCCACCCAGAGTCTGACAGTCTGTGTACGGTTAAGGAGGAGGAAAGTCTCAGGGAAGGAAAGCATCAAGATGGAGCAGAGGGAAACAATCCCATAGTTGGGACCCTCCTTCCAGCTGATGTGATGGTGTCCCCTCGCACTAAGGATACCCTTGCTGGGGAGGAAACGCCAGTTACTAGGAAGACCCAGGTAGCAGCAGAGGGGGATTAAATTCTTAGAAATAGAGATAGCTGGGCTTATGATGACTGGGGAACAGCAAGGGGAGTTGCTGGCTGGATGCAAAGGTTGCAGATCTCATGAGCCATCTAGACAGATTTACATGCAGTGCTGGGGAGAAGCTGGTGGTTGAGGTACAAGTAGATACCAATGACATAGGGAAAGGTAGGGGAGAGGTCCTGGATGCCAAATTTAGCCTGCTAGGTAAGAGATTAAAGGCCAGATAGGAAACTGAGTCACAGCCACTTGCCCTAGGGCACACATGAAGCCTTTGGGCAGCACGGAATTGAACCCAGCTCTCACAAGAACAAGGCTAGTGTCCCAGCTATTGGACTATCCTTCCTCTCAGTGCCAGTCTCCTGTACGAACTGGTCTTTAGTACAGGACCTTTTCCTTTCTACTCCCCTCCATTGAAAAATAAATAGCTGGTTCTTACCGAGCTTTTAGCTCCTTTCTGGAGGACGTAGCATCAGACAAACATCCTCGCCCAAGGTTCTGTTTTATTGTGACAAGAACTTGGCTAAACTTGCCTGCGATAGTCTGCTGATTGTCCCAAGACAGTGTAGTGTGGCACTCAGAACAATGAAGCAACAGCGATTCAAGAAGTAAACGAGGCACAAGTAGAAACTGTGAGAAGAGCAGGAGTACAGAGGGGCTGAAGTTAGACCCCAGAACAGCCCTTCCTTTTCAGGTAAGTTACTATTTAAATATGACTTTTTCATCCAGCGCATATTGTTGCAGGAGACAGATTTCCTTAACAATGGTGGCTTTTATTAAATGAAGTAAGTGTGAGTGCATTGTAAATATTCAATACGTAGCTACTTTCATCAATGCAGGTGTCATTTTCAGGCTCTAAAATAACTCAGGCCATGATCCTAGATATGGATTTGCGTGCACAGATCTAGTCTCCCAGGCTGAGTCTCGTTGACTTCAATGGGACGCTGCTCAGCAGCAAGAATGCTCACATGGAGATCTGTTCACACAATCAGGGGCCATGGCACAGCTCCTCAGAGGTAATTAGGTACCTACCTCCCATTAAAATCAATTATTTCAAAGGCAGTTAGGTACCTAATTACCTTTGAGGATCTGGGCCTATATTATCATCTCCACAAAATGAGGTCTATTTATATGCATAATTCACTAACAGTACTTAACATCATAGAATATCAGGGACCGCAGGAGGTCATCTAGTCCAACCCGCTGCTCAAAGCAAGACCAATCCCCAATTTTTGCCCCAATCCCTAAATGGCCCCCTCAAGGATTGAACTCACAACCCTGGGTTTAGCAGGCCAATACTCAAACCACTGAGCTATCCCTCATCAATGTGCCTAATATCAATCCTCTCCATGCTATGGGTGGTGGTTTGGGAAAATGTATTTGCAGTGAATCTGTGACAGTAAAACCTCAGATTAAGCCTACTGGTTAGGTCCTGGGCTAGTTTCCAGTCAAGCCAGGAAGATCTTCTTTATGGAGGGCGAACCAGAGGATGGAATTTATTAGAATAATGTAGTTGATTCAGAGATTCTGAGGGCAGATGGGATCATTGTGATCATCTGGTCTAACCTCCTATACAACACAGGCCAGAGAACTCCCCCAAGAATAATTCCTGTTTGACCTAGAGCCGATCTTTTAGAAAAACATCCCAGCCTGGCTTTAAAAGTTGCCTGTGACGGAGAATCTACCATGACCGCTGGGAAATTGTTCCAATGAGTTAACTCCCCTCACAGTTAAAAAATTGCAGCTTATTTCCAGTCTGAATTTGTCTAGCTTCAACTTCCAGCCACTGCCTCTTTTCATACCTTTTTCTGCTAGATTGAAGAATGCATTACCAAATATTTGTTCACCATGTAAGTACTTAAAACCTGAAATCATGTGACATCCCCCCCGGAAACCCCCCCAATCTTCCTTTTGTTAGACTCAAGGAGCTCAGTCTATTTAGTTTATCAGTATAAGGCATGTTTTCCAATCATTCTCATGGCTTTTCTCTGAACCTTTTATCAACATCCTTCTTGAATTGTGGACACCAGAACTGGTTACACAGTTGAGAGATCACATGCAAGGGAGGGGGAAAGCAAGTGACACACTTACGGCACATCCAGGCAAATTGCCGTTATCCATTCTCATACATAAACAGTTTTAAACTATTCAGCTACTAAATATGACTTATTATCAGGATACAGTAAGTTGAGTATACAGGCTCAAGTTGCTTTTTGGATCCAGGATCATTTCTTTGTTTGGGTAAATTTCTTCTGTAATTACCTCCTGTGTAACCCAACATGGATTAGGGTGAAAAATTGCTCATAATAACTGAACAGTAGAACTGAGGCAAAGTTGTCTAAAAAACCAGCACTTAACAGATTGTGGTCTATTACATGGGTTCCCAGTAAAATGCCACATATTGCCAACAGAAGTACCCAGAAGGCTTATAAATATAGCCAAAGGAGAGTATGGATTATTAGCTCCTCCACTCAAATTATTTCAGAAGCTTAACAAACTGTCAGGATGTGCATTAGCACTAGTATGACATTTCGCCAAGACTCCTACACTAATGGACATGGTTCAGAAAGGAGACAAGAACATAGTCACCCAGCAGATGTTTTTTAAAATCCTGTGTTACTAATGGAGAAGTGATAGAATGATTTTTAAGCCATTTTAATCAACTGCATTTTCACTTGTAAGCCTGTCGAACGGTCTACCAATAGCTATCAGGGGAGTCTCCGTCCACTCAACACATGGAAAATTCAATCCGTTACACTGAACCTTTACATAAGAGAGTCAAAACAGAACTTTTCTGCACCTGCTTCCATCCTCTTGCGGTACCTACTATCTCTGGGCCAAATGAATTCTGCCCTCAGGTGTGTATGCACAGGTTCTGCCAAAGTCAATTGGAGTTGCAAGAATATGTGAGCTTTAAGTCATTGCTTTGTTTTAATCCGTGAAAAAAATGGAAGTGCAATTGTGTGTGTGCACATGCATGTATACATAAATGTATCCATGCATTCACTGTTAGAAATATATATCCCACACACGCGGCAGTATGTGAATATTTAAGTCAGTAGAGTTTTTTCTGCCCTATTAGAGAACTCTTGTTCTCATTGCCTTTTAAAGACCGACCAATTTTAGTGAAATTTAGAAAAAGTCTTTGGATCCCATTAGAATGGAATCATAGAATCATAGAACATCAGGGTTGGAAGGGACCCCAGAAGGTCATCTAGTCCAACCCCCTGCTCAAAGCAGGACCAATTCCCAGTTAAATCATCCCAGCCAGGGCTTTGTCAAGCCTGACCTTAAAAACCTCTAAGGAAGGAGATTCTACCACCTCCCTAGGTAACGCATTCCAGTGTTTCACCACCCTCTTAGTGAAAAAGTTTTTCCTAATATCCAATCTAAACCTCCCCCACTGCAACTTGAGACCATTACTCCTCGTTCTGTCATCTGCTACCACTGAGAACAGTCTAGAGCCATCCTCTTTGGAACCCCCTTTCAGGTAGTTGAAAGCAGCTATCAAATCCCCCCTCATTCTTCTCTTCTGCAGGCTAAACAATCCCAGCTCCCTCAGCCTCTCCTCATAACTCATGTGTTCCAGACCCCTAATCATTTTTGTTGCTCTTGGATGGTAAACCAATATAGGAAAGAACAACGTCAGTCACAATAATTCAGGGGATTTATAGTTCATGTGTAGAATTCTGTCCAGGATTAGATATAGCATTGAAACTGGCACAGAATTCAATGTCTTCTACGTATTTTTTCCTTCTAATGTATTAGCAGTTCAATGCCTCCTCTACTGCTATCCTTGGTTTTCTGTTTGATAGTAGCTCTCATTGTAACTTCACCAACCCACTCTTCATGCATAACCCTATGGTGGGCTGTGATATTACTTGACTGTGTGGCATCTTTTCACTTCCTATTGACTGGTTGTGTACTTCCCTTGCGTTAATCCCTTGTTAATGGACACTTTCTTTGAGCCAGCTGAGATCTGAGTTACGTTGGCTTTGTGGTTCTGGCAGATTTTATTACTTTGATATCTTTGTTTTCATTATTTTGAGATGTGGGGATTTTGTTTGTTTCATTTAGATTGATTCTCCCAGTCAGAGACAGGCTAGCCTCCCACTGTTTGTGTTTGTATTTGATCTAGGAACAGTAGGAGGGAATCCTCTGGCTGCAAATATTTTAGTTCTACACTTCATCTGGGAAAGCCAGAATAAGAGACATCATCCACTGCTTTTGCCACTGAAAATAGATGGAGGTTGCTTTAAATATTAGCCAACAGGCCAGCTCCTTGTCATTTAAGCAGAGTCTTAATGTTGGCTTGCATGGTCACAGGCTCATTTCCAAGACAAAGCGACTCTCCAACGAGCTAACCCTATTGTGATCTGTGTTAGAGCCACTAAAATTTCTCCTCACGAGTACTTGCAGGTGAAACTATTTTAAACAAACAAAAAATAAGTGTTGTCCAATCTTTTAAAAAGCGTGAATTCAGTGAAAATGGGGATATTCTCTTTTTTGTGAATTAGGCCAAATTAGAAATTCTCCCCTTTCTCAGTAAAGTGATTGTTTTTCCCTTTGCAAACTCCACCTCTCATTTTCACTCAATAATGTCCAGCTCTTGCCAAAAACAAATGATTATCCCCCCATAGGTTGCAATTTCTATGTTTGGGGTAAGAAGGGTGCTCATGGTTGATGGTTCATAGCTCATACGACAATTTATAAAATGGCTGCAGATCTATTGAAGTAATTGATGTGGCAACACAGTGATTTGGGAGCACAGAAAGGTACCAGTAGTGACTGATATCCTCCCTGGACCAATATTTGCCACTCTGTCAGGTGGAAGTTTATATTTACCTGGCCCAGAATCAAATTACATCTGCTGGTACCATCTAGTGGCGAAAGTTAGGTATTATACCAGCTGGCTACATAAAAGTGTTCCGGTGAAATAATGGGCCAGATATTCTGGGAGTATAAACTGGCATAGCGCAAAGGAGTTACTGATCTGCACCCACTGAAGAGCTGGCCCATTGAATTGAAGTATATCTTTATGAGTACTCTCCCTCTCCTCCAAGTGAAAGAAGAATGAACTTGTGACTAAGACACTTGATGGTGCAAGGAGCCCTTGATTCTAGTCTCCTTGTGTGGTCTTGGTCAAGCTACTTAAACACTTGATACCTCAGTTTACTTAGTTGTAAGATAGTGATAATTCTGCTTCCCTGTCTCACAAGGGTGCTGAGTTGCTGGAGTAACTGATCATGCCGAGGCTAGCTGAGATTCTGAGACGGAAGGTATTTATTATTATAGCTATCTGGTCAGATTCTCCACTGCACTCAGTTTCTGCTGAACACAGCAGAGTGAGGGGACACTGGGGTGAGCGTTAGGCCTTCTTGATTCTCTGCTCCAACTGGGGCACTGGTGCAGATTAAAATTGAATCCTTCCAAGCCTGCCTAATCAATGTCACTTTTACCATACACAAGCCAGTGCATTAAAAAATATTTCCATCAATATTCAACTTTTACAGATGATAGGCACCACAAGAAAAATGCTGATTGAGAATTTAGGGTTTGATTTAAGGGTATTTACTTTGTATATTTTGACATCCGAAGTTGACAATTTACAGATTATAAAGCTTTAACTTTTTGAATTTCAATGTTAGTCATTAAATAATTAAGGAGATGCCAGTGCGGGGTCTGGAATGCAGCACACAGGGCCAGGCAGTGACTCCTCCTGAATATTAAGAAAAAACATGCATGAAAGAAGAATTTGCTTGTTAATTCTCGTGTATCTCTTGGGGATGCTGGCGGGTGGATTTTGCCTTCAGGCTGCTACAGTTCAACTGGAGACCAATTTCTGTGAGAGGGTGTTACTTACGGAGTGTGGTTTTGTTTGTTTGTTTGTTGCGACCATTGATTTCTGCATTTAAAGCCAATTAACAAAAAAAGTCCAAAATTTGTGCCCCCAGTTTTGTACCTGCAAAACCCCCACATTGACATATGCAAATCAGGTGAGAGGTTTCATGACCTGAAGTGTCTTCTATCTGGGCAACAATGTGAACCCAAATCTTGATGCCAAGTCGTGTGCCCATGGAACTTTGGCCCACTATTGCTGTTTTGTTATGGTTAGTTTTGATTGTCCCTGGGTTTAAGTTTTCATATGGAACAGTAACTGATTTTTCTCTTAAAGGGGATAAAGGAAAATTATTCTGACTTATTAAATATATCTGCACTTCACAGGCTCACCTTCCCCTCCTGTTAAGTCTGTTGTTGTGAGCTGATGACACCTTATTTTTCCCATCCACCCTTCAATGTTACATGCCCCATTCCCATCAATACTTGTCAATTGCAGATTTGCTGGGGCTCAGGCATGTTATGAGGCTTCAGAAACACAAAACTCCAGTTTAGCAAAGGCATTAGCAGCCCAGGAGGGGGGAAAGATGTTCGTTGGGAACACACCGATGTGGCTAGTGATTTGCACAATTCCTGGTATTTACATACATTTTGAATTCAGCGCTACAGGCTGGCTTTATGCCACTGAAGCCAGCATCTGAGCCATTTGTTCTGCACAGCTATGTTTGTTAAAGTCTAGAGGAAAAATCCCCTTTAAAGCCTCAGTTTTCCTGGTCGGGTGGAAGACTGTGTGTCAGAGAGAGACTAGAATGAGAGCATTTGTTATGCTAAGTGAAATATGCTGCATTCAAACTTTGTAGCATAATCTGGTGATGCACAGCCATGGCAAGTGATCAGTGGCCCAAACCCAGATGGTACTGAGTGGAACGGCCACTGGCTCTTTCGCCAGTTAACAGGAAGCAGAGAGCGAACATGTTCCTAGTGCATTGTGAAGCTGCTGTCATGAAGGATGAGCATGCCAAAGCAAGCCAGCAAATTCAAGGAGTTTGTTACACTCCTGATGTGCCCCAGGGAGCAGCGTCCAACAGAGAGAACCCCTAGTGGAAAGAAGATCCCACAAGAGAGTTCAGCAAGGCGGGAGGTCTCCCACAGGGTCCATAGCCCAGAGGTGGTGGAGAAAGGCAGCAGTATGAGGAGGCAGAACATTGCCTGTTCTATGGATTGTGTATTAATTACTTAAGAATTCCCAGTTACCTCTGAGGTTTGATAGGTTCTTGTCCCAAGATCAGGCCCAGTATTATTGTTCAGGTGGGAACTCCTGTGTGCATGGCTGCAAACACCCACACTTAGGAAAACCCTTCTGAAGTTGTCATAGTTTTATTAATACAGGTAGCAAAGTCACAAACACTCTAACCTAGCAAGGTAGGTAGAGAGAATACAGAAGGTACACCTGAACATCCATACACTCACACCATCCCTTGACTAATATTTCAGGTTGTTCTGCATCACCTTCCTCATCACCACCCCCAGTGGTTGTTATTCTGGCACCTCCCAACGGCTACATCTCTCCCTCTCCAACCACACAGGCTGGGATGCAACTTTTATAATGTTTACACTGATGCCACTGTGCCTAACGCATATTTAGTAAGGGTTTCGCCCCTCTTACTTGCATTTTCTAACCCTACTAATGTTGGGATGTCTTTCACCTATAGGTTAGTATATTAATGATCTCAGTTTATTATTGTATGTCCATTTGTTGGCAAGGCAAGTTTGTGGTTATGCATCTGTGGATGTTCCTCCTATCCTAAAAATATCCAAAAGCTGGTATCTTCCCATTGTGGAGAGGCTTCACTGCAGAGGATGTGAGGGAGATTCCCACACTTAAGCCACTAATGCATCCGATGAAGTGAGCTGTAGCTCACGAAAGCTTATGCTCAAATAAATTAGCCCCTGGTTAGTCTCTAAGGTGCCACAAGTACTCCTTTTCTTTTTGCGAATACAGACTAACACGGCTGCTACTCTGAAACCTCTTTTTAGGTGACAAATCTGAGGAATTGTCTCAGATTGAAGTGTCAACGGAGGAAGTTTTGAAACAAATTGATAAATTCAACAGTAATAAGTCACCAGGACCAGATGGTATTCACCCTAGAGTTCTAAAGGAAACCCAAATATGAAAATTGCAGAACTTCTAACTATGGTATGTAACCTATCACTTAAATCAGGTTCTGTATCAGATGACTGGAAGATAGCTAATGTGATTAAGATTTTTAAAAAAAGGTTTCAGAGCGGATCCTGGCACTTACAGGCCAGTCAGCCTGACTTCAGTATTAGGCAAAATTGGTTGAAAGCTAAGTAAAAAAAAGACAGAATCGTCAGACACAGATGAACATGATTTATTGGGGAAGAGTCAACCAGGCTTTTGTAAAGGGAAATCATACCTCACAAGTCCAATAGAATTCTCTGAGGGAGTCAACAAACCTGTGGAAAAGGGTGATCTGATGGATATAGTATACTTGGACTTTCAGAAAGCCTTTGACAAGGTCCCTCACCGAAGGCTCTTATGCAAAATAAGCAGTCATGGGATAAAAGGAAAGGTCCTTTCATGGATCAGTAACTGGTTAAAAAGACAGGAAACAAAGGGTAGGAATAAATGATCAGTTTTCAGAATGGAGAGAGGTAAATAGTGGTGTCCCCCAGGGATCTGTACTGGGACCAGTGCTGTTCAGATTAATAAATGATCTGGAAAAAAGGGAAAACAGTAAGGTTGCAGATGATACAAAATTACTCAAGATAGTTAAATCCAAAGCATACTGCAAAGAGTTACAAAGGGATCCTACAAAACTGAGTGACTGGGCAATAAAATGGAGGATGAAATTCAATGTTGTGTGATACAGCATGGCCAGAAGGCAGCAGGAGAGTGATATAGTAGAGATATGTAAGTCCCAGGATGAGGAGAAGCCTTATTCCCTGTAGAGGGAAGAAAGGTTTCTATAGATTAATTAAAAGCACCTGAAGCCAATTAGCGCACCTGAAGCTAGTCACCTGATAAAAAACCCTGCTTCAATCAACCAGGGGAAGGAGTTGGAGCAGAGAGCAGTTTGGAGAAGTGCCATGGCTGGATAGAAGACCAAGACCCTAGGTAAAGAGACACCCGACTTGTGCAGAGAGAGAGGGCAGGGAGCCCCACAAGCTGAAGGGCAGGAGAGGGAAGTAGCTCAGGGGAAGGAAGCACTAGTTCAAGTGATTTACCACTATCCCTGGGGCCCCTGGGCTGGGACCCGGAGTAGAGGGCGGGCCTGGGTCCCTCCCTCTCCACTACCCTTCTCTGGGTTACTAGTGGGACAGTAGATACCCTAGTTCAGGGGCAGGAAACGGCACCCTGAACCCGCCCCCCAAGAAGAGGAAGCGCGGGACCCATCACAATTGTAACGGCAATTTGCCACAGTTAATAAATGCAAAGTAATGCACACTAGAAAACATAACCCCAACTGTACATACCAAATGATGGGGTCTAAATTAGCTGTGACCACTCAAGACAGATCTTGGAGTCAATGTAGCTAGTTCTCTGAAAACACCCACTCAATGTGCAGCGGCAGTCAAAAAACTAACCGAATGCTAGGAACAATTGGGATAGATAATAAGACTGAAAAGATCATAATGCCACTATATAAATCCATGGTAAACCCACCCCTTCAATACTGCATGCAGTTCTGGCTGCCCAGTCTCAAAAGAGATATTAGAAATGGAAAAGTTACAGACAAGGGCAACAAAAATCATTAAGGGTATGGCACAGCTTCCATACAAGGAGAGATTAATAAGACTGGGACTGTTCAGATTAGAGAAGAGCTGACTAAAGGGGATATGATAGAGGCCTATAAAGTCATTAATGGAGTGGAGAAAGCCAATAAGAAAGTGCTACCCCTTTGTATAACACAAGTACCAGGGGTCACCCAATGAAATTAATAGGCAGTAGGTTTAAAAAAATACAAACAAACAAAAGGAAGTACTTTTTCACACAATGCAGTCACCCAGTGGAACTCATTGCCAGGGGGTGTTGTGAATGCCAAAAGTATAACTAGGTTCAAAAAAGAATTAGTTACCTTCAAGGAGGATAGCTCCATCAATGGCTGTTAGCCCAGATGATCAGGGATGCAACCCCATGCCCTTGGGTCCCTAAGCCTCTGACTCCCAGGTGCTTGGACTGGATGAATCACTTGATAATTGCCCTGTTCTGCTCATTCCATTTGAAGCACCTGGCATTGGCTGCTGTTGGAAGACAGGAAACTGGGCTAGATGGACCAATTTTCTGACCCACTATGGCCGTTCTTATGTTAATATTCTATGGTTACCTGGTATTATTTTCCCCAGAAATCCCCTAAAACTAATATTCCCAGTTCCCCAGTAACTCAGCCACTGTTGGGTAACTCACTCATACATACAAAGGCCTCAGTCTAACTGCTCAAGCAGTTAGATGTCTTACAGGATGTCTTACAGGATGTAAGAGTAGATGTCTTACAGGATGTAGGCCTGTAGGTTTCTTGCATTACTGCTACATAAAATACCATTTAGCTAGCTCCATGGGCTACAGACTAGGACTGTTGATTAATTGCAGTTAACTCACATGCTTAACTCAAAAAAATTAATAGTGATTAATCGCAACATTAATCACACTATTGAACAGTAGAATACCAATTGAAATTTATTAAATATTTTGGATGTTTTTCTACATTTTCATATAGTATTCTGTGTTATAATTGAAATCAAAGTGTATACTTTTTATTACAAATATTTGCACTGTAAAAATGATAAACAAAAGAAATAGTATTTTTCAATTCACCTCATACAAGTACTGTAGTGAAATCTCTTTGTCGTGAAAGTGCAGTTTACAAATGTAGAATTTTTTTTGTTACATAGCTACACCCAAAAACAAAACAGTGTAAAACTTCAGAGCCTACAAGTCCACTCAGTCCTACTTCTTCTTCAGTCAATCGCTAAAACAAACAAGTTTGTTTACATTTACAGGAGATAATGCTGCCCTCTTCTTGTTTATAATGTCACCAGGAAGTGAGAACAGGCATTTGCATGGCAGTTTTGTAGCTGGCATTGCAAGGTATTTATGTGCCAAATATGCTAAACATTCGGACGTCCCTTCATGCTTCAGACACCTTTCCAGAGGACATGCTTCCATGCTGATGATGCTCGTTTTAAAAAAAAAAAATGCATTAGTTACATTTGTGACTGAACTCCTTGGGAGAGAATTGTATGTCCCCTTGCTCTGTTTTACCCACATTCTGCCATATAGTTCATGTTCTAGCAGTCTCGGATGATGACTCAGCAGCACATGTTGTTCATTTTAAGAACACTTTCACTGCAGATTTCACAAAACGCAAAGAAGGTACCATTGTGAGATTTCTAAAGATAGCTACAGCTCTTGACCCAAGATTTAAGAATCTGAAGTGCCTTCCAAAATCTGAGAGGGACGAGGTGTGGAGCATGCTTTCAGAAGTCTTAAAAAAGTAACACTCTGATGTTTAAACTACAGAACCCGAACCACCAAAAAAGAAAATCAGCCTTCTGCTGGTGGCATCTGACTCAGATAATGAAAGTGAACCTGCGTTGCTCCGCACTGCTTTGGATCGTTATCAAGCAGAACCCATGCTCAGCAGGGATGCATGTCCTCTGGAATGGTGGCTGAAGATGAAGGGATATATGAATCTTTAGTGCATCTGGCACGTAAATATCTTGTGTCACCGGCTACAACAGTGCCATGAGAACGCCTGTTCTCACTTTCAGGTGACATTGTAAACAAGAAGCGGCAGCATTATCTCCTGCAAATGTAAACAAACTTGTTTGCCTGAGTGATTGGCTGAACAAGAAGTAGGACTGAGTAGACTTGCAGGCTCTAAAATTTTACATTGTTTTATTTTTGAACGCAGTTTTTCATACATAATTCTACATTTTTAAGTTCAACCTCATGATAAAGAGATTGCACCACAGTACTTATATTAGGTGAACTGAAAAATACTATTTCTTTTGTTTTTTACAGCGCAAATACTTATATTGATTTTTTATTACAAGGTGAGCACTGTACACTTTGTATTCTATGTTGTAATTGAAATCAGTATATTTGAAAATGTAGAAAACATCAAAAATATTTAAATAAATGCTATTCTGTTATTATTTAACAGTGCAATTAATCACGATTAATTTTTTTAATTGCTTGACAGCCCTACTACAGACCCAACAGCGGTAAGGAAAGCTATAAGACATGTAGGAACTCCAGGTGATATCTCTTAAGGGTTCAGTGCACAGCAAGGGTATACCCACCAAGCTGGTAGCCATACAGATAGAAAACGTGAACTCAAAGGTGGGTTGTGAAGGTCAAGCAAAGGCCTCAGAGGGAAGAGAAAGGTGTAGATAAGGGGTCAGATCTTCCAGACCAGACCTTCTCCTGGCATATCTCAGAGGAGTGGAGGGGAAGAGAGCAGGCTGTACAACTTTGATCTAGCTCTGTGATCCTCAGGCCATTGGGCACTAGTCCAGTCTCAAGGGACCACTTAGAGCAGTTGCAGGTCTGCTTTAAATTATGCCAGCTGCAGCAGCCTCCATAGGGTAACAGCAGCAATCAAGGAATTGCCAGAGTTCAGCGGCATTCTGGCTATGTTCCTTATGCCCGGGAAGTGGGGGGGAGATGGTGTAGAGTCTCCTGAAGATTCCACTGATGTAGGAGGAGAGGAGAAATGTAGGTGTGATCAGAGTGATGCAGGATTTTGACAGCAAGGAGGAAGAACACTAATCTGATGTGGAACTGGAGAGGAATCCAATGAAGGAATTCTGCAAGAAGAGCAGAATCGACCAGCGATGAGAGCTAAGATTTAGGATGTCATTTGGGGCAGAGGGAGGCTGCAGAGCTCAGTTGCTGTTGCTCTTGCCAGGAGAATTACAAAGGAGATGAGATTGTCTAGTCAGCAGTGGCGTGTGAAGCTCTGCTCTACCTGTTGTGTGAAGCCGTGTATTAGGTCCCACAAGGATTTGCTTTGACTTACTGAAGGTCTTCTGTACTGATTGAGCATAACATGAACCCTGACTAATAAAATGTTCTATTCCATGCATACAGGGCCTGATATGCCACCCTTACTCTCCTTGAGGAGCAGTATTTTACTTCTACACGGAGTCCCATGGAAATCCAATGGACTCCTTCAAGTCAATACTACTGAGAGCACTGGTGGTAGACACTGGTCCACAGTTAAGAATATTTGAAAAGAAGATCTTCTAAGAATTCAGACCTGATGATCAGAGATTATGGACCGATTCGTTAGCTGGTGCAACCTGACATAACTGTATCAACTTCAATGGAGCGACAGTGATTTACGCCAGCTGAGAATCTGGCCCTCTTTCTTTCAGAATGTAATGCAAGACAGCATATGAGATAACTACTCCCAAGTGCAATATGTTGTTTTAGTAGTGAGCACTTTACCTTTGCTCCATTTTGCTCTCTGCACCCACGCCTCAAAATATAGAGTTAAAACATCTGATATTTTGATGCTTAATGATAAAAGTTACATCTGTCACAGTGACCTTTCGGTTAAACAGCAATAGCCAATTTTAATAAAAACAGCCATGAAATAATAGGATTAATCTAATGCAGCTGCCATTTCATCTTGCTCTAAGTGAATTGAAGTTCTCAGTTGGGGCACCCCACACTCTTACATGTGTGAAACACTGATACCCACAACATCAATCACCCCTCCCTTTCTCCTCCTGAGACTGTGAGTGACAGGAAAAGGCAGCTCACTGTCAGGAAGATAATCCCGCTCCAAGTCATGGATACAGGTGATGGAGTTCAGGAGGGTTTGGGTCTTTGCATTTCTTTAAAAACAATAAGCTTTCTACACTTCCTGCAAGCCTGTGGTTGAGAGAAGCAAGTTTGGCCTCTGTGAATGTAGAAATCCACTGTAATTGTCAAGGCTGACATTTTTATCTATAAAATTTAACAGGGTGCTATTCTCGGACTAGCATCCCACAATAGACTGAGGCTAGGTGCAAAGCATCTGAGCCTTGATCGAGCAAAGCACATGGATCTCCATCCTTAGAGGTTTTTAAGGCCCGGCTTGACAAAGCCCTGGCTGGGATGATTTAGTTGGGGTTGGTCCTGCTTTAAGCAGGGGGTTGGACTAGGTGACCTTCCACCCCTAATCTTCTATGATTCTATGAGCACATGCTTAACTTTAAGCAAAAGGGGTGATCCCACTGAAACCAATGGGATTACTTAAGTGCTTTGCTGACCAAGGCCTTAGGCATAATTGGGAAGTATAATATCATCTCACTCTTCTCTTGCTACCTCTGTTGGTTAGAAGTACAACTAAGGCCCTGTCTACATTTAAGCTTGCAACGGCACAGCTGTAAGATCACTCGTGTAGCCACACTATGCTGACGGGAAAGAGCTTTCCCATCAATATAATAAAACCAGCTCAACGAGCAGCAGTCTAGCATTTACGTCAGCAAAACTTTGGTCACTCAAAGGTGTGAAAAAAACCATCCTCCCAAGTGACATAAGTTTTGCCGGTATTACATGGCCTAAGTTATAGTGGGTGGTTAGAAACTCCAAGGGCGACTTGTCTGTTCCTTCTGGCCAAAGGTTGTAGCTACCACATGAGGCATGTTTGACAGAGGGAGAAGTGAGAGGACTCAAAGAAGTAAAACAATGGCATTCCTTTCCACCCCCAAACTAGTTAATTACTCAGCAAGAGGAGGAAAATGAAGTGTCTTAAGTTAACTTTGGAGTTTCTTGATGTTTTGAAACTTCATAAAACCCAGCTGTCATACCTATATGGCAGAGCACCTTTGGAAACCCTTTCCAAGTTACAGCCAGGCACGGCTATTGTCCAGCTTGTGCAGTTCTACAGAGGAGTGACCCAATTTAGAAGATTGATTTCCTTCCACAGCTCCCACTGCTTTCCCCAGAGCCCCTTTTTAAAAGAGTCAAGTACATGCATCTCCCCTTTCGCTCTAGACACCTGATCTCTAAGGCTGGGTATCTCTCTTCAACACAGAAGAGTCTAAGGTACCATTAAAAGAAAAGGAAGACTTGTGGCACCTTAGAAACTAACAAATTTATTTGAGCATAAGCTTTCGTGAGCTACAAGCTACAGCTCTGTAGCTCACGAAAGCTTATGCTCAAATAAATTTGTTAGTCTCTAAGGTGCCACAAGTCCTCCTTTTCTTTTTGTGGATACAGACTAACACGGCTGCTACTCTGAAACCTAAGGTACCATTGTCCAGTTCTACTGCTGTCCTCCAGGACTGTGTCTACTTCTTCAACTCATTTGTCCTTTACAAGGTGCCGTGATTTAAGAACGGGTGTTAAATCTTCTGCAACAATCAATTCAAATGTACAAGTTTGGCTATTCAAATTACTTTCCCAAAAGTACTTTAAAATGCATTAAGTTATTAATTGCCTGCTGGCACTTTAATCAAATGGGGAAATTGACATAGCCAGAGGCATGTATTTTTGTGGAAAGGAAATTTATTTAAGAAGAAACAGCAGCTCTTACTGCTTAATTTAAACTGAGAAAACTGTGGAAAATCAACTGCTATGGAAAATTAATAAAACATTTCCAGCTGCAAACAGTGACTAATTGTACAAGATGAAGACTGCCTGGAATTAATAACTTGCAATCTTCTGTATGAAGAACCCCCCACTAGTTCAATTTACTGGGAGATTAAATTACTTCTAAGTTTGCCATATTAAAACAGAACATGAATAAAATGTTAGTGAAAGTGCATCTATTATTTACTGTCTGTGATATGGATATAATTATTTCCAAACAACCACAATGTGACGTGACCAGCAATATTTAAATTACTCTCTAGCAAATGTAGTCATACGACCTCGGTTCCTATAAAAACAGCCCAAATGGGCTTCTACAGATGGCACTTCCCTGCCACAGTGGATTATTTGCTGCCTTCTGAAGTGTGATGCTCAGCGTCCACGTCTCACTTGTTCTTTTAGCACTAAGTCTGATCTTACAGCACTTTCCCAAAGCCTTTACCTCATGTGAACTTACAAGCTCATTTGCTTGGACTGATTTTAAAACAGTAGCTAGCGGATTCCACGGAACAGAGGGGAAAAAATAATGCAAATATAAGCATTAAAGGCTTCAGATACTGTATGGAATAATCAGAAAAATGTTTTTCCTACCTGAATGGGTTCATTGCTGAAAGAGCCCCAGAAAGCTCACCGGCGGAGATAGCAAGCTCGCACTATCTCTTGAAAAGCTTGCCAAGTTCAAGGGGTGCATAAGCCTATTTTGTAGGAGCAGAACATCATGAGGGAAAGGGCAAATAAAGCAAGGCAAGAGGATTTAAAAAAAAATATAGGATTTTAAAATAGTCTAGGAAATCCAGGAGACATAAAGGCCATTTGATTCAAGAGATCTCAGGTGCTACATGTAAACCACAAAGTACCCTAGGATATAGAGGGGTCGGGAGAGTGACTCCCCGAATTGTTCATCCTTTCAAAGGTAAGCGTTGAACTCATATTTAGTCACTTGCTCTTGGATATTGAATGCAAAGGAACTTGTCTAATACATAGTCTAAGTGTAGGAGTTTTAAGTGCATAGTTTGGGGATTGCCATAAAGTTACAAACAGTTGCTCTGGGTATTCTATTAGCATCGAGCGATGCCAACTCTGTAGTGCTAGGCCGGGGTGGGCAAACTTTTTGGCCCGCAGGCCACATCGGGGTTGCGAAACTGAGTGGAGGGCCGGGTAGGGAAGGCTGTGCCTCCCCAAACAGCCTGGCCCCTGCAACTCCCCCTCCCCATCCCACTTCCTGCCCCCTGACTGCCCCCCTCAGAACCTCTGCCCCACCCAACCCCACTGCTCCTTGTCCCCTAACTGCCCCCCCGGGACCCCACCCCCATCCAAACCCCCCTTCTCCCTGCCACCTGACTGCCCTGACCCCTATCCACGTCCCCGCCCCCCGACTGGCCCCTGACAAGCCCCCCGGGACTCCCACCCCTATCCAACCCCCCCGTTTCCCATCCACTGATCGCCCCCCCTCCGGACCTCCACCCCATCCAATTGCCCCCTGCTCCCTGTCCCCTGACTGCCCCCCGGACCCCCTGCCCTTTATCCAACCCCCCGCTCCTTGCCCCCTTACCAGGCCGCTCAGACTGGCAGGAGCTCGCAGCCCCACCCCCGGCCGGAGTCAGCCACGCCGCCCAGAGCGTTGGCAGCGCGGCAAGCTGGGGCTGCGGGGGAGGGGGGACAGCTGGGGAGGGGCCAGGAGCTCAAGGGCCGGGCAGGATGGTCGCGCGGGCCGTAGTTTGCCCACCTTTGTGCTAGGTGCTGCATAGACACTCATTAAGAGTCAGTTCCTGCCCCAAAGAGTTTCCATTCTAAGCACACAAAGGGAGGGAAAAAGTGAGTATTACTTCCCCCTTTGTATACATGGAAAACTGAGGCTCAAAAAGAACAGGAGGACTTGTGGCACCTTAGAGACTAACACATTTATTAGACCATAAGCTTTCATGGGCTACAGCTCACTTCATCAGATGCATGCAGTGGAAAATACCATACACATTGTAACAAGAGTGATCAGGTAAGGTGAGCTATTACCAGCAGGAGAGAGAGAGAGAGAGAAAAACCTTTTGTAGTGATAATCAAGGTGGGCCGTTTCCAGCAGTTGACAAGAAAGTGTGAGGAACAGTGGCTGGGGCGGGGGGGGGGGAAGTAAACATGGGGAAATAGTTTTACTTTGTGTAATGACACATCCACTCCCAGTCTTTATTCAAGCCTAATGTAATGGTGTCCAGTTTGCAACTTAATTCCAATTCAGCAGTTTCTCACTGGAGTCTGTTTTTGAAGGTTTTTTGTTGAAGAATTGCCGCTTTTAGGTCTGTAATTGAGTGACGAGAGAGATTGAAGTGTTCTCCAACTGGTTTTTGAATGTTATAATTCTTGACGTCTGATTTGTGCCCATTTATTCTTTTACGTAGAGACTGTCCGGTTTGGCCAATGTACATGGCAGAGGGGCATTGCTGGCACATATCACATTGGTAGATGTGCAGGTGAACGAGCCTCTGATAGTGTGGCTGATGTGATTAGGCCCTATGATGGTGTCCCCTTAATAGATATGTGGACACAGTTGGCAACGGGCTTTGTTGCAAGGATAGGTTCCTGGGTTAGTGGTTCTGTTGTGTGGTGTGTGGTTGCTGGTGAGTATTTGCTTGAGGCTGGGGGGCTGTCTGTAAGCAAGGACTGGCCTGTCTCCCAAGATCTGTGAGAGTGTTGGGTCGACCTTCAGGATAGGTTGTAGATCCTTGATGATGCGTTGGAGAGGTTTTAGTTGGGGGCTGAAGGTGACGGCTAGTGGCGTTCTGTTGTTTTCTTTGTTGGGCCTGTCCTGTAGTAGGTGACTTCTGGGTACTCCTCTGGTTCTGTCAATCTGTTTCTTCACTTCAGCAGGTGGGTATTGTAGTTGTAAGAATGCTTGATAGAGATCTTATACGTGTTTGTCTCTGTCTGAGGGCATTGCAGCCTGGCTCACCATTACTTGAAAACAACAGCTGTAAGTGTTACGTTTGCAGCAGACGCACAATGTGTTAGAAACGAAACACATAGACTCTTCCTGCAAGGTTGCAATGTAGCACTACTTTATTTCTGAGAATCCAGAAATCTAACAACCCAATACAGAGAGAGATGAAGCAGGCTGCTCCCTAAGACACAGAGCCACAACTCCCTTACTTTGCTCCAGACTGGCTGTTCGATAGCTGAAGATCCGGATTGCACATTTCCCTAGCAGCCTGCAAGCAGGACCAGGAAATCCCTTACAAGCTTAAACTCATAGCTTGTCATTTTAAGCATTATTTACAATACGCCACAGAAAGCTGGTGAATAAGTCACCATGTAGACTTTACTGATTCTCCTGATTTTGTTTTTTGGCCAGCAGAAGTGGAAGGACAGTGAGTGTCCACATTGCCAAGGAGCTGGGGACCCCTCTGGATTATTTAATGATTAAAAAGCACCCATTCCATGGCCTGCAATTTATTATGAAAAAATAAACAATTGCGGACTGTCACTTAAGAACAATGGGCCAGGCCCTCCACTGGTGTAAATAGACATTGCTATTGAAGTCAATGGAGCTGTGGCAGTTTACACCAGTGAGGGGACTGGCCCATGCACTCAGGGGAGGGGGCAGAAGTGGGGCAGAGTGGAGCGGGGGCGGGGCCTTGGAAGGGGTGGAGCTAGGGATTGAGCACCCCCGGGGCAAGAAGGAATCAGCACCTGTGCCGGCTAGCCCTCAAGTGCCTTTGGCCACAGCGCAGCACCCTATCCCACCCAACCCTAACCCCTCTGGCCCTAGCCAGGAACTGATCTGCTTTGGCCCTGCAGCTCTTTTTATCTGAGCCTGCTGGGCTCCGATTGGTGCTTCCATGAGACCTCTCTAGGCAGACCTGGAGGATCCACCTTTGCTGCTCCTTTCCTGGGGTGAGGTGTAGTAGGACCATGGGGCCTCTTGTAGGGAGCCACCAAGGCCAGATACACCCCATCACAGGCCCCAATTCCAGAGAACACTTAAGCTCATGCCTATCCCTATTTAGCAATGCATGTAAACACTGTGCTTAAGCCCCATTGACCTTAGCGGGACATAAAGACCTATGTAAGTGCTCTGCTGAATAAGCATGCTTTCCTGAATTGGGGCCTACCAGAAGGAATGGGAAGGAGGGAGATACTACAGTGATATGCAGTATACAATAGCTAAGGTAGTTAGAGAGAATTCAAAGTCACTTATATAGCGCTTTGTCTTCAAAGCACTGTACAAACATCAATCAATCTTAATCAACTAGTAGGGTGGGGTTACATTAGTGCAATTAACCAAAGCTGTCTGGGCAACAGCTTTAACTCTCTGCAACCAAATGGGAACTATTTCTTCTCTTGTTTAAATTTTCTGAGTAGCATCTGCACAAGAATATCCAGGGGTCACTGATCTCATCTCTGAAGAGGATATATATTCTATCTATATCTACACATCCTCGTTATATAGGGCTAATCCTTTTAAAATCCTGCCAAAGTTTTTGAGGTCCAGTGTCTCTTGTGGCGGTGAGTTTCCCAGGTGAAATTTGCATTGCATTAATAAGTTATTTCTTGTTAGTTTTAAGTCTGTTGCCTTTTGATTTCATTGCATGTCCCTTTGCCCTTTACTAGAAAGGGTCAGAAGGGTTTACCTGGCCATGTCCCCACTTATTCATCTCGTCAAACGCAAGTCCCAACCTTTGCAGTCGTCTCCTTCTAAGGAACGTGGTCCATGCAGCTCATCATTTTCAACCACCAATCTCTGGACGTTTAAGCTGGAGCTGTGAGCTTCCCACTTTATGGAATGTTTACAGCTTTACAAAATGGTGAAACTCTTTGCCATGTTTGGTAGCTGGTTTTCATTTTGTGAAGCATCATGATGAACAATGCTATGAGCACATTATAACTCCTGATTTACTGAGCATGCAAAAGTCGTTTCACACAGAGGTGTAATAGCAACTGCTCATTTTCGGTTTGGAACTACTCAGGATCTCAGGTGTATGAATAAGTAGAAGATTTGCTCAAATACCCAGAGCCGCATATAAGTTTCATGATCTGCCAAAAAGCATCCACTGTGTATTCTTAGCAATAATATATTAACACCTTGGGGCCCGGAAAACAATCAGGGCC
The DNA here is from genome assembly GCF_965140295.1 of Lepidochelys olivacea. Lineage (NCBI taxonomy): Eukaryota > Metazoa > Chordata > Testudines > Cheloniidae > Lepidochelys > Lepidochelys olivacea. The sequence continues at coordinate 119,495,322 of NC_140416.1, forward strand.
TCATAGTATGAGACATCCCAGCCCCAAAGATCTTATGGTCTCAATAGACAAGATAGAGAGGGCAGGAGAAGACACAGAGGCGGGAAGTGATTTGCTCCAGGTCATAGAGCAGTTCAGTAACAGAGCTGGGAAAAGAACCCAGGTCCCAAACCAGTGCCCTAGTCCCTGCTGCCTCACAAATGATCAAGGTTATTGCTGCCACAGAATATCAAGAATTATTGACAGGTTTCAGAGGAGCAGCCATGTTCGTCTGTATCCGCAAAAAGAACAGGAGGACATGTGGCACTGTAGAGACTAACAAATTTATTTGAGCATAAGCATCTGATGAAGTGGGCTGTAGCTCATGAAAGCTGATGCTCAGATAACTTTGTTAGTCTCTATGGTGCCATTTTTGGTGACACAGCAATACAAAATCTTCAAGAATTATGTAGAAAATGGCCAAATAAGTGGTTTATAACGGGGTCTCCTGGGTCCCCATGTGGACCAAGGGCACCAGCCACTGCATTTCTAATATGCAATTAAAAATACATCTTATTTTAGTGATGAAAGATCTAATTATTTCCTGACTCCTAATCTTGTGTCCATATAAAATGGAAATCAATCATGGTGAGAACCAGGCTTTTGCAGTGTGGTACCAAGCCTTGTGTACTATAACCAGAGTAATTATCATCATTGGTCATTATATAATAATCCATTCTACTCTGCCCACAAATAAATTAGTCATAGCTAAGATCAGTGAGGTTAATATACAGTACGTGCATGGATCGGAAAGTTTCCCAAAGACATTTTCACATTTCAGTAATTGAGTGTGTCACATTTAATTGCAACACTATGCAGAACTAGAAACCTTTCCTCTTGATGTCAGATTAGAGCTGATTGCATAATTACATTACCTGGATAATTAAATAGAAATTTAGTAGCCGCAGAATCGTACAATATTGTGGTTTCATTTTCTAATAGAATTAGTCTGCCTTTGGTGTCGAATGCTCTCAAAGAAACAGATCTAATTACTTAGTGACACCACATTAAATTCTCAGGCCCTTTCTCGCAAAGCAATGGCATAGGTAGGTCCACGTTTTTAAAAAATAGCATTCAAAACACCTCCTTTGCCTCATTCTGGCAGTTTGGGTTACAGAACGGAGAGTTGGCCACGACTCCTGGGTTATCTCCATCTCCCTGCCGGTGCAGGGTTGTTCCCTGTGGTAGATTCTCAGGAGTTTGGTCTGGTCTCCTTTTAAATGGCTCAGGCCCCAATTCAGCAAGCTACTTATGGATGTGATTAACTGAAAGCACCTGAGTTCCTCCTTAGAAGCATCCTGCTGAGTCAAGGCCTCAGATGGTACGGGTTCCACGACAGATGGTAGAGGTTACTCATAACAACACTACTCACTACCCGGTTCAAAATAGCCGACCAATAGCATCTGCAGATATTGCCAGGTTCCTGGGTTGCAGCCACATCAAAACGCAACACTGCCTGGCATCACATTGTCCTATTTCACGCAGGGATGGTCATTAACTCACACAAGTGGCGAGTTCAGAAAGCAATGAAATACCAGCACCAATCCCAACAACAGGGTTTAATTCGAGTGAGTCCAGGGCACTACCATGTGCAACTGAGTTCTAAGACTATGTCCGCGCTTCGATCTGGGGTGCGATTCCCAGCTGATCAGAAGCCTGCTAGCTTGTTGTGAGCTCGCAGGAGTATGTCTCTCGGGCAGGGAGTCACACCTTCAGCTCAAAGCACAGAGAGGATCTTGCTCGATTCCCCTATGGTCACCGGCCAGGGTTTTTTTTTTTTCTTTTTAATACACTTTTGATTTTTGACCTGAAGTTAGTTTAATTGACCAAAACAGCCCCTGGAGAGTGGAATTATCCTAACCTAGACTGCTTGCCGGCTGACAGATGCTTCACCCCTGTGGACAGGTGGTGAGTGCTCTGTCCAACCCAAGACCCATAGCACAGGGGTTTGCATTTCCATTTACTTTCTGATGAGCTGCCATATATTGCAGGGTGTGGCACGAGCATCCAGGAGAAGGGAAGCATTGGGTCTGAGCAGGTTTCCACCACTTTTGGGCCTTGGTTGGCTTAAAAAGAGCAGCAGCTTTTTAAGAAAAGATGTTTTGCTCTGCCAAGAGCGAGGAGGGCTGCAAGCGACTGGCTTCCTGCGGGTGATATCCGTGACTGATCCTGATCCAGCCTCCTCACACCCCACACTCTGCTGTTCACAGGTGGCTCAGGCAGCTGGCTCATTTGGCTTCCATGAGCATCTCTCAGCTCCAGCAAGTACCCCCATTCCTCCTTTCCTCTCAGTACAGAACTCACACCCTCCCTATCTCACCTCTACCCAGCCCAGTACCCACACTTCCCCTTCCCCCCACCCCAGCAGGCCCAGCCCTCTGCATCACCCTCAGCCAGCCAGCACCTACCCCCTTTCTCTCCATCCCTCCAGCAAGCCCACACTGGCTCCCCAGCGCTCAGCCTCAGCCAGCGCACACGCACCACCAATAAGAAACATTCTGCTGGCTAAATGCATCCTCAGTTGCATCCGAGCAGCAGCTTTGCACGGGTGTAATGGATTGACACTTGGTTAACAGCTCTTTTGGGGTTGCAGGAGAAGGACCAGGCTCCGGCCTACTCTTCCAAAGCTGGTGTGACGGCCACCGCCTTGGCTGACAGACCGGGGGTTGAACCAGAGGCCTCAAAGTATGAATGGCTACAGCAGGAGCTGCTATAGCTTGAGCTAAACCTTCAGAGCTAGTGCTGTAAGACTCCTGTCCTCTGTAGACCAGGCACAGAGGGGCCTCAATCACACTGACCTGTGGGTTACTCTGGCTCTGCACACTGACAGCTGCATCTGGCTCACTAAAGACAGCAACGCTGACTCACGGGAGCAGAACAGTGGAGCAAGCAAGTGCCCTTTGGTCTTTCCGCTCAGGAAAGCTCAGCTCCGAACGTTCACCCTCGAACCCGAAAGCAAAGCAGAACTGCACCGCCCTCCCCCACAGCACTTCCCGTCGCCATACGTGGGTGACGAAAGGCTGGAAGGCGGCAGAGCGTCATGGAACGAGATGCCATGTGCATCTTCCTGGGGAAAAAAAAAAAAGAGAGACTGGGAAAAAGCAGTGGACCCCCTAAACCGCAAGCTCTTGCCCTGCAGAGGACTGTTGGAGCCCAGAACCCCTCCACGGCACACTCGTCCTACCTCTTCGTACCAAGTCAAGCAAATTGAAAGCCACAGAGGGGTGTATCCCAAGGCATGTTGTAAATCCACTTCCTTTGCCAGAACAAGAACAAATTCCAGCTTTGAAGTTTTCCCATCTTGTTACAAAGGGAATGTCTTTTGTTTAATCCATTTTAGCCTTTAATGCCTGACCTGGACCAATCCGGTTGGGTAGAATTACACAGTGCTCACACCGATGTTCCACTAACCTCCAGGGAATCTTTTCCCGGCCTCGCTGGTGTGAGAATCTCAGCAATAATCAGCATCTCGACTTTAGCCCACGAGTTACTTTGAACTAACAAACCGTCCTGTTATGGGAGGGGGTGGGGCGATAGCAAACAGGGTTAATCAGCTCGGGGTGCTCTTTTCACCTGGCATTTATAACAGACCATTGCCCAGTGTTCAAAGAATTAAAAAAATGTAACTCTGTCTGTGCTGGCCTGGTTATGCCACGTCTCTCGTCAGCCACGTGAGGCTCCATGGAGGGACAGGTCCTGCCGGCCTTGCTCACTCTATGGTGCAACTCGAGCCATTGAAATCGATGCAAGGGGCAGGAGCTGGGGGGGGGGGGCATGGGGAAAGCGAGGGTGGGCATGTGGGTGTGAAGTCGATGGGGCTGCTCACAGAGCAACACACTACGCAGCCAGCGTGAATGGGTCGGGGAGTCCGGCACAGCGTGGTGAGTGCAGCAGAAAAACCCTGGGGCACATAAAGGGACATTAAAGTGGTCACCTGCTCACCCTTCACCGAGCTTTTCAGGCCTCTAGGCACTCTCTGATACACAGGTTGCTGACCATCTAGGCAGCCGTGGCCACATTACTCCGTTTCCTAGGGTATATCTGCACTACGAAAACCAGACTGGCATTGCTGCGTCACCAGAGCTATGCCACCATAACCCTGTAGCGTAGACACAGCCTACACTGACAGGTTTCAGGACAGGAACGCCACCTCCCACAGCCACAATAGCGAGGCTGACGGACGTATTCTTCCGTCAGCAAAGCTGCGTCTACACTGGGAGTTAGGCTGGCATACCGACGTCACTCAGGGGTGTGTGGATTGTTCCCACCCCTGGCCAATGTAGCTGTAAGAGTTGTTAGAGGAGAGCAGGCCACAGTCAAAGGGAGAAGGAGATAAATAGCACCTCTTTTTGTCCTTCAGCAAGATGACTCACCATTTCTCACTGATCCGGGCTCCCACCCTCACCTTTTCAAGGTGTTCTCCCCGACGCTAGCTACAAGCAAAGAGCTATGTGTCCATCTAGCCATAGGCACAGCCTATCCTTCCATTTCAGGGGCACAGACTCTCCAAGCTGCTCCCTAGATCGGGGCAGTTTGCGTCATTTTCACACGGCATAACTGATCAATAAGATGTGGCTGAAGAGATCGTTGTCAGGGAGAGGTGGGTAAGAAAGGCTGCAGTTAATAGAAGGACTTTCGCTCCCACCGATCTCTTTTTTTAATCCTTGTTGCCGGCACCATTCATTCCCATCAAAGAGCCAAGAATTTATGAGCAGCTGGAAGCTGGCAAAGACATGGGCAGCGACACTCGGAATGTGATCGCCACGTAGACACATGCCGTAGCGTGACAAAGGGAAAAGGTGCACATGGTTAGCTCCTCCCACCCCTTTAACTATGACCCACTCCACTTTAAAGCTGAGTTCTAAGTGGCTACAGAAAAGGTGTGCCCTCAGGTCCACTCAGATGGAGGTGAAAACCCCATTCAGAAAGCAGCGCTGTATATCTGAAATTTGTTTTTCTCTCTAATAATTAGTTAAAGGGATTTACGCCACAGTATTTAAGGATCTACTGTATACTGGGCATTGCTGGCAGATTAAACTATCCATGCTGACTTATATTTATGTTTAAAGGCTGTTACTTTGCCTCATTCTCCAAAAGCAACATTCCACTGCTTCCCTGCATTGTTGCTTTTGGACTGGAAACACCTGGCTTCTTCCACGAGTGCTTTCCAGGCCACACAAGGACTCCGCCAGGTCCGACTGAGTATGGGCTCTGACGGGTCACAGCAGATGGCGGTATGGATGAAGGCTATTATTATTACTGAGACTAAGAGTAGAATGGAGTAGTGGGACAGACAGTGATGCCACAATCCTAAGGTTCTACGGTGCTCATATGGCCCCCTGATCACTGCAGTGTCTGAGCACCTTAATGTATTTATCCGCACAACACCCTTTGAGGCAGGGCAGTGCTATTATCCCCATTGTACAGATGGGGAACTGAGGCATAGAGAGGGTAAGAGGCTTACCCAGGATCACACAGGAAGACTGTGGTAGAGCAAGGACTTGAATCCAGGTCCTAGGCTAGTACCCTAACCACTGGACTTTCCATCCCAGCCTTGAGAGGAATGATTGGCTGGACGTCGTTAATGATGAATCCTGGTCATGTGCCACCTGAGGTACACTGCACATACACTAAGAAGATTAAGGTTTTTTAACCAGTGTTGTTTAATTTGGCCCCGTAGTACATTCCAGACGGCTAGTGTACTTCATGTGCCAGCTATCCTGCATGGCTGGACCACTAATACCATCGCTGATCAAGCGGGAATGGACTCTTAGTAAAATTAAACAACTAAGCGTTTGAGTGCGACTCGGACCATGGCCATTGAAGTGCAGTGCCTGAGAGCTGGCTGGCCACCCAACGCGATCTACTGAGCACCAGGCACACGGCAGCACACTGTACCTGCTCCAGTCACACCTCACTATTTCAAGTGATAGCGTAGGACAAAACGCCGCAGCAGGATTTACGACCACGCTTTGCTTAGTGTAGCACTTTCTGCAAGGGGCTGCATTTGATCATTTCCATGCTAGAGCACCAAATAAATAATGAAATATCAGGTTTCAAAATTCTGTGTGTTGAAGTATTTATGTTGGGTGAGAAGCCTAGTGTGAAAAATATTTTTATGGTGAAAATAACTAGTTCTACAGTAGATTAGCAGGTGGCCACATTTGGCATATTACCTGTCCTCTCTGCTGTATGGGATAGTCCCCAACAGATCCACCAGCTTCTATTTACTTATTTTTTTTAAAAAAGGACGTATCTTCAGTGTCAATGCAACAAAGCTGATCTTTACCAGCTGAAGCGCGAGATCGGTATTTCTGAAGATACAATTTGACATCAATGCCCCTTTCCTAAACCACTGTGTTAGCCATAAGGTGACACTTCTAGACATCCTCTGGGACTGTGTAAAGAAGAAAATGTCTTCTGTTGCCTTGTATGAGATTGATATGGTTTGAAATGAGTAAACCTCCATTCGCCCTAGAAATAACTCTACAAATCGTTAGGGTCAATGCTTCTGCATTTATCAAAATGAGCTTTTATCTGAATTTGCATCTCAAAAAAGACAGCAAGTCAGTTTATCAATTTTAATTCTGGCATTGCTCTAGATACTGGAATAAATGTAGTAGCCAATCAAAGGCCTGCATTCAAAATACATCCATTGTAACCTGCTGGCTTGTTTAAAAATGCTCTCCCCCCACCTAGTTCCTACCTAAATGCCTATTAGATTAATGTTTAAAATCCATTTCAATTCATCATGGGTGGTTTTGTGAAAGGACACTGGTTTCATCATTGTAATTAGATGATTTATTGCCCCCTAGTGGTGACACATGCAGGATAGAGATGTTGTATGAAGCTGTGATTTAAATTGGATGATCCTTTCAAGAGTGTGCGAATGTGAAATAAAAGGTGGAATTATTAATACTATTAGAGAACAGTGCTATATACAAGCTACATATAAACTGTGCTAGGAGTGGGATTAACCGAATCTTCCTGTCAGCAGGTGTGATTGCAGATTTCTGTGGTGTCTGTCCCTATATACCTCTGTGGAAAAACAACATAGCCAAAGAGACATCAGCGGAGGTGGGGAGTTGGCCCAGCATGCACTAAAATGGGACTACATGACTGTCTGGGTAGGCAGAGCCCTTTCTCAAGGTGCTGGGAGACCTTCCTGTGAATCTTTGAATAGGATCCTATGATAAAAGAGACAACAGAAACAAAGCACCTTTCGTACTTTGAATGCATTTGAGGGAGCGAGCTCAGATAGGTGGAGCTTGGCCGAGTTAAGAGGTGCTTACCTAGCACAGTGATAAGCACTTCATAAAACCCTAATATTAGATTATCGGATTGTCTATGTTACAGTGGAAATCGATGCAGGAAATTACTACAAGTGTTTGATCAGTTGAATTCCAGCCACGCAACTGCTCATGCTCACCGCTGCAAAGAAGTGTGGTATTGCTAAGTAATTTCCATTTTCCAGGAAATGTGGTGAAATATTTCTGAAAAAGTTAGATTCTATTTTTTTTTTTTAACAACTGGATGCAATAAAATGAATGATTTCTAGATTTTCTACACACACTTTTCTCCTTTTCCATTCCATAGCTTTTCAAAACATCTCCAGCTTTGGAAATGTTACAGAGCAGTAAAAGGAAAGTGAAACAGTGAGGAAAACCTCCACTCCAGACAGCATGTGTTCCAGTGTAGTCCATGGCATTAAAAGGAAAAAGAGGAGAAAAGAGGATGGAAGTTCCATTTCACCAAGGATGTCAAGATTTCCAAATGTGGCTTCTAAATTCTCAATCAAGGAATTTTGTTGTTGTTGTTTCGGGTCAAAAGGTTTCATTCAGACTTTTTATAATTTTGCACTACATTAATAAATAATATAATACAATGTTTAAAAAATGAAACAAAAATTCATTTCACAATGAAAAAGCAATGAAAAAAACATTTCATTCCAAAAATGTCCATGTCAGAATTTCCCTCCTGGGTTTTCTTCCAGAATGAATATCCAGCAACATAAAGCTGATTTTGCAAAGCATTTCAGTTTCGACAGACTCACTTATTATGACAGGATATTATTCCATAGAAATTTCTCTGAAAATACCCCCCAAAAATGAAAATTCTAATTTTAAAAAATTTGGAGTTTGATGAAAAACTAGAAAAATTTTAAATAGCTTTTTCATTTGGAAAAAAAGTCATTTTCCCACAAAAAAAGTTTTGAATGGAAAATTGTGACCATCTCTACTTTCCTGCCTAAACCACTATAGCAAAAGGCAGTGGCAATCCTGTAAACAGGAGCTCAGTTCCAACTTGCCTTCTCCCTTGCCTTGCTTAGGTTTACAGGGGAACATTTTGTCACAGTTAGGACAACTGGACCTGTATTTCCCCTGGGTGGTCTAACAAGGACATCCATTTCTAGGCTCCTGGCTCCTTAGGCCTCCCCTGTTTTGTGCAGAGACCCACATCTCTCTCCCTCCTGACTGGCATTTTCAAGGCTGTACAGCTCCCTGCCTACCTTGTGAATTCCCCAGCAAGTCAGACTGCCTAAGCAGGCCTGCTTTGCTTTCTCCTCAGAGGCTATAAACAGAACAATTGCCCACAGCTATAAATTATCCCACAGCTCTTTCTAAGCAAGCACATTTATTTTTAAGGCAAAAGTGTTACAGAGAAAACATATTAAAAACAATAAAAGAACCTACCCACAGGCTAATAAGCTTACAAGAGATCATTCCAGGTTCAACCAGGGCTCTGGCAGGTGTCAGTCCTTCAAACCCTTCCTCAAGGATTCCCCCTTGGACAGAAGGTCCTGTCCATTTGCTGGATCAGAAAGCCAGCTGAGAGTCCATTTAAACTTTATCCAAAATACTTTTCTTTGGCTCTTCAAAACCCAATTTGAACCAGCCCATGCAAGGCTCTCCAGATGAGGGTACCTTCCTGGAGGTGTTACAACCTGAGACAATTTGCCTAATCACCCCCTCTGGTCATTTCTCAGAAGACTGTGGTCAACCTCTCCCTTGTGGAATCACAGACAAGCTCTCTATAATACATAAACATTTGCATTTTTAATACAAGGAACTCCTAAGAGTCTTAAACCTAATTCAGTAGGGTTTAACTTAATTCAATAAGGTTTGTTCAGGATATTGCAAGAAATTGCGGTATCTGTCAAACACATAACTACATATGACCCTCTGGTGAGTGTATGTTACAGGTCCACTTAGTGGCTGATCCACAGAGAATACGAGTCTATTACAGCCCCAGCTAGAGTATCTTGGCTTGTTAGTTCAAGTTGGAGCAATTTATGCTTTTAGCCCTGGAGGTTGCCAGTTCAGTCCTTAGGGCATCGGCCAAAATGGCAGCTGTCTCACACAGACAAACTTGCACCAGCTTAATTGAAGGGCTTGTATATAAACAGTTTTTGTAACACTTGAACTACACCAACTAGAAACCAGTACAGTTATATTTGTACAACTCTTTGCAATGGGCACAGTTATACCTATCTAAAAAGGTGCTTATGCTCACATAGTATCTAACTACTGTATCTTGTACCTAGCTATTATATAGATCTAACCATTTTGGTGATCATCCTGCTACCTGAAGGGTGGGGGAAGGGCCCTGGGGTGGCACCAAGCATCCTTTCAGTCAGGTGCTTGGCTGGTTGGTTGTGGCTCACATGCTCCAGTTCTAACGGCGCACCTTATGTGGGGTCAGGAAGGAATTTCCCCCCAGGTCAGATCGGCAGTGACCTGGGGCGGGGGTTGCCTTCCTCTGCAGCATGTGGGTGCAGGTCATTTGCCAGGATTATCTGGGTGTCTCACACTTAATCATTTCCCAGACATTGCAGGGGCGTCAGGTGCACTTCGGTCCCTCCTAGTCTCTGCCTGGGGCTCATAATAGTCTAGTCTCCTGTGGGCTGTTAGTCTCATTTTGGTTGCTGGGCTGAGTGTGCAGATGCTGGGTGGCCTGGAGAGGCAGGAGGTCAGACCAGAAGAGCTGGTACTCTCCCAGTCTCGTTTCCACTAGGGCCCACGTGCCCTCTCTTGAGCCTAACCGGGGGTCAACTGACCCGTCACAGGTTCACTGGCCTCTTCGGGTTTGTCGACACTGCAATTAAAAACCTGAGGCTGGCCCATGCCAACTGACTCGGACTTGGGCTACAGGGCTGTTTAACTGTGATGTACACACTTAGGCTGGGCTGGAGCCCGGGCTCTAGGATCCTGGGAGGTGGGAGGGTCCCAGAGCTCAGGCTGCTGCCAGAGCCCAGACGTCTACATCGCTATTAAACAGCCCCACAGCCCAAGCCCTGTGAGCCTGAGTCAGCTGGCACAGGCCAGCTCCGGGTGTCTAGTCTCAGACAGACCCTTCAAGGACGAGTGTCGCCCCTTGGCAGTGTTTCTGCATTTGGTGTGTGCGTGAGAATCGATCCTATGAACATTTTGGAAATCTTGAAAAAAAATTCCTAGTCTGCGAAGGGACGCAACCAGGAACCTTTTGACATTTTGTGCAAAAGAACAGAGAGACGGACACCCCACACACATACACACTCTAGAATAGCCAGGGCACTCCGCTGGCATGTGGGTTCAATCCCTGCTCCAAATCAGGAACTTGAAAAAGTCCCATTAGGCCTGAGGGTGAAAGTAAAAGCTAAACTTGACTAGGTGGTAAAACTAGACCTTCTTAAGCAACTGCACTCACCAGCTAATGGGTCCAGGATGTCATTGTAATAAAACCACAAGAAGGTGTAAGCACCCAACAGCTGAGGGGTCAGGTAAGCTTCAAAATGTCAGCGTTTCAGCTATGCCCAGAAGCCCCAGGATTTTGCCTGGTCTGACTAATGTACAAAGTGCAAAACTCTGCTCCTTGAGCTCCCCGTTTGATAGATGAAAATGTAAGTGACTTCCCTTCAGGGCAGCCTTACCCCCAGAGGTGCAACAAAGCATCATGCCCCAGACCTCTGAGGCTGTTGATGGGGTGGAATTGTCAGTGGCCAGTTGTTCTACAGTGTGCCAGAGGAAAGAACCTTGAATCACCCAAGAACAAGTGTCCGATCAGGCTGAGTGAGCCTAGTTATGCAGGACACTTACTTGGGGTCAAAGGTGTTCAATCTGACCCAATAAAAGTGGAACCAATTGCACGAATGGAAAGACCCCCAAAGCAAGGAGAACTTACATAAATTCATGGCCGTGTCACAGATGCAAAGATTTTAAGGCCAGAAGGGGACCACGATGATCATAGAATCATAGATTAGGGTTGGAAGAGCCCTTAGGAGGTCATCTAGCCCAAACCCCTGCTCAAATGATCATCAGGTCTAAGCTCCTACGTAACGCAGGCCAGAGTATTTCCCCAAGAAGCTCCTGCATCCAGCCCATAGATTCTGGCTGAGCTAGAGCATAGCTTTTAAAAAGATAGCCCATCTTGATTTAAAGACTTCAAGTGATGCAGAACCAATCACATCCCTATATAAATTGTTCCAATAGTTAAACTGCCCTCACAGTAAAAAAAAAAAAAAAAAAAAAAAAAAGTTTCTTATTTCTAGCCTAAATTTGTCTAGCTTCAGCTTCCAGCCACTGGAGCTTATTATGCCTTTGTCTGAAACTTAAAGAACCTTCTACTATCAGAAATCTTCTCCCCATGTATGTACCTATACAGGGTGATCCAGACACCTCTTACGCTTTTCTCTGATAAGCTAAGTAACTCAGCCTCTCACTGTAAGGCAGGTTTTCTAGACCTCAGATCATTCCTGTAGCTCTTTGCTGAACCCTTTCTGACTTGTCAACAGCCTCACTAAAGTGTGGACATCAGAATGGACACAGTGTTCCAGAAGTGGGCTCATTAAGGCCGTATACAGTGGTAATACCAGCTCCCTGCTGCCACTCGCTATTCCCCAACTTAGACATCCAAGGATTGCATTTGCTTTCTTAGCCACCGCATCGCACCGCATGCTCGTGTTCAGCTGGTTTTCACCATGACCCTGTAGTTATTTTCTGAGTCATGGTCTTTCTAAACAGTCCCCACCTTAAACAAGCCCCACCTATTTGGGTCCTAGTTATACAATCTTGCACTTAGTGTATTATTCAAGTGGGCCCAGCTTACCACACACTCCAGATCATTCTGTAGCTCTGACTTGTCATAGAAATACAGGGCTGGAAAGGAGTTTGAGAGGTCATCTAGTCCAGCCCCCTACATTGAGGCAGGACCAAACAAACCTAGACCATCCCTGACAGGTTTTTGTCCAACCTGTTCTTAAAAACTTCTGCAGCCTCCCTTGGAAGCCTATTCCAGATTTTAACCACCCTGATAGTTAAATCTCCCTTGCTGCAGATTAAGCCCATTATCTCTTGTCCTATCTCCAGTGGACAGAGAGAACAACTGATCACTGTCCTCTTTCGAACAGCCCTTAGCATATTTGGAGACTTATCAGGTACCCCCTCAGTCTTCTTCTCTCAAGACTAAACATGCCCAGTTTTTTTAACCTTTCCTCATAGACTTTCTAAACTTATCATTTTTGTTACTCGCCTCTGGACTCTCTCCAATTTGTCCACATCTTTCTTAAAGCGTGGCATCTAGAATCGGACACGGTACTCCAGCTGAGGCCTCACGAGTGCCAAGTAGAGAGGGACAGTTACCGCTCATATCTTACATACAATACTCCTATTAATACAGCCAAGAATGATATTAGCCTTTTTCACAACTGCTTCATGTTGCCTCATATTCAATTTGTGATCCACTACAAACCCCAGATTCTTTTCGCTATTTACTGCTCCCTCAATTTGTGTCATTGTCAAACTTTATCGACGAGCTGGAAAAAACAAAGTCATTGCTGGTAAAGGTATTGCATCACATTGAGCCAAGAACAGATCCTGTCAGGGCCCCACTATAAATGCCCCAGTTGAATGATGAGTCCCCATTACAACATACGTTTTGAGATCCATCAGTTAGCCAGTTTTTAATCTCATTCAGAATGCTGTTGAGGACAGTACTGAATAGCTTTGGGATGATTAGAGGAAGAAAAGCTTCTGAGAATTAAAGTTGTCACAGAAGCACTAGCACTGAAATACTTTAAGATCTCAGTCAATGTAAACTCACGTGGGACCGTCCTTTTGCAATGCCCTAATCAAAACACAGTGGAGCTAAGCCCAGACTGAAGAAAGAAATACAGTGTTGACAACTGTATCTGGTTGGAAGCTGTTCCAGTAAGATGTTTATGGGAGGAGATTGGTCAAAGTAAAAACAAGCTCTGCTGTAAGCCTTAAACATTACAGAAACCATTGTGCAACCATCACCCAGACTTCAGATAATAGTTGTGAAACGGTAAGGGCACTTTTTAAATGTGGGATACAGGCCCGGAAAGAGTCTCCTTATCCCGGATATGCTTTCAAGAGCACTAATAAATAATGAAAGCTTAAACCCTGTGGCCTGGAGCGCCAGAGGGGAAAGAGCTCTCTATTCCCTCTATTGGTGAAAAGGGAAACATGCAGCCATAAAAAGCTCATTTGCATAAGCTGTCTACCCACAATTCTTCTAGTGATACTTGGGCAGTCTTGTAACTATGCATAATCTTGGATGTTTGGGGGGGTGATGGAGTGGATTCATGGGCTCCCAGAGAGGGAAAAGAGTTCTTACTTTGTGGCAAAGAGCTAACTTGCAAGCATTCAGGACTTTGCCAAAGGTCCACTTCTAAGTGCTCTTTTCTCTCCTCCTGTGGGGAACTGCACAGTGAGAGACAATGCAGACTGAGGACAGTAGCAGAGGTGACTGGATGCTGGGGAGGCCCCGCCTACTCAGTGTCTGAATAAAACTGGGTTTAAACCCTAAACTGGGTTAGGTGGTGACCTCTACAGGCAGGGCCAGTAAGCAGTTCCCTTGGGACTGGAAACAGAGACAGTGGGCCATGCCTATTCTCCAGTACCAATTGTGAGTGGGGTTAAGCGGTGACAGGGTGCGGCCAAAGGGCTATTATCTGTGGGGTATTGTCACCCTCAGGTGAGAAGAGAGTTTAGATGTACTACTGCCACGTTACTGTGTGTGTGTGAGGGGGGGTATTTTACTCTTTATTTGCATATACAGTAACTCCTCACTTAATATTGTAGTTATGTTCCTGAAAAACGCGACTTTAAGCGAAACGATGTTAAGCAAATCCAATTTCCCCATAAGAATGAATGTAAATGGGGGGGTTAGGTTCCAGGGAAATTTTTTTTTTGCCATACAGTACAGTACTATAGTTGGGAGGTGCCCCCGCCTTACCCCACACAGGCACAGCCCACTGGCACTGGAGACACTGAGGCAGGCAAAGAGGCTGACGGTGCTGTCGGCTAGAAGAAACACGTTGCACAGCAGCAGCTTCCCCTACTCTGCAAGTACCAGGGGCGGGGGCTCAACCCTCCGCCCGCCCACTCTCACCCTTAACCCACCTCTTCTTCCCCGCCCCCCTCCCCCTTTACTCCACGCGCCGAGTCCTCGCTCCTTGCCCCTCCCTCCTGAACACCGCAAGCCAGCTGATTGCCATGGGCAGAAGGCGGGGGGAGGAGGGGGAAGGTGCTGATCAGCGGTGTCTGCCGGCGAGTGGGAGGTGCTGGGGGGGGGCATAGGGGAGCTGATGGGGGGCTGCCAGCTGTGGACAAAGGAGGCAGCCAAAAGAAGTTATAGCGAAGCATTGCACAACTTTAAACGGAGCATGTTCTGTAATTGAGGAGGGACGTAAGATCAATACAATGTTAAGCAAGAGGAGTTAAGTGGGGAGTTACTGTATATTCTAGTGCTGAGTTTTCCCAAGTCTGCCAGTGTTCCTTTCGCCTAATAAAGCTTCCCCTGTCTGTGTACACTCCTGGAGTGCTTGCAAGTGGGGAAGAGCTGCTACCTAGGGCTGCCAGGGAGGGGGTGTTTAATTTTCCCAGGTGTCTGGGCGAAGGCCAGAGCAAGTTTAGCCATTAGTGGAGAGGGACTGTAGATATATTGAGCCTGGCCCTTTTCACTGCTGTTACCCATCTGGCAGAAGGGTTACAAAAGCCAGGGGCATTCATGGACATGCACCTGTTCGGATGCAGTTTCTTCAGTGCACAGTTTCCCCATTACGGTTGATTTTCAGCACTAAAGCCGGGTGTCACTAATTAGGTTTAAATATGGTGCGGTTTAAACAGAGAATGAGTATACTGCAAATGTGACTGCTAACCTGGTGGCCAATGCTGGGGACCTGCAGCCCATGAGTCCCTATACCTGGAGGTACAGAGACAGGCTCCATAGCTGGGGCAGTAACAGATCCATATCCTGCATGGGTCAAGAACAGCAGGGGCTGCTCAGCACACACTATCAACAGGTTACAGAAAAGCTCATTGCATGGATCTCAGGCTGACGGCAGGTCACATGCTAGACAAGCCCCAGGGCTTCGTGAGCTGAAAGCATGAGTGTCCAGAGCTTGATCTAAAAAGCAAGCTTCTGTTTCTAGGGGCTGTAATAGACTCTTGTGGATCAAGCACAGAGGGGGACACCAAACATACATTGACCAGTGGGTTACACAAACAGTGCTCCAGGCTCTAGCTGGTGAGTTGTCTCTGGTCAGCCTCTTCGATTTGCTTTTGTAGGCTGTGCCTATAGGTGAGGTGCAAGCTACAGGATGCCAGGACATTTACTACGGTGCTTTGGGAAATTATCCTTATTTACCTGGGGGAAAAAAATCCCCTTTTCCCTGCTTTTAGCATAAAATCATATTCTGTTGCAGTCTTTAGCTTGGTCATTAGATGGTAGCAGTGCCTAGATATTTCTTTGCCAGTTATTGGCTTCAAAGTAACACTGGAAAGAACAGGGTCTTCCATCAACCTAATTTAATTACAGGGATACGCACACATATCTGCAGTTTTAACTCTAAGTCCATGGTAGCGCTGATTTTCCTAAATATCTGTCTATTACAGAGACACCAAATGTCACAGATTTCATGAGTCAGATCAGTGACATCTGCTGTGTTATGGGAGTGCATGAGGGTTAAAGGCTACAGCAGGCCCCCGTCAAACGTCAAACAGTACTTACTACATTAGTTCTGATCTGGTATTTAGACTGTCACATGGGAAGCCTTTCCTATCTAACAGTGCCACACTGTGGAAGGGCCTCGGAGTTCACTCAGATGGTCTCGTTGAGATTGCTCAAGCAGCAATTTTACTTCTTTGTTGGTTGAGGGCCTGAATACAATTGCACACAGACCATCAGGGTCCAGGGAACGGTAGACGCCCACAGACAGCACCGACAGGAGGGGGAGGAGAAGAACCGGTCAGGAATTTTGACGGAGCGCGTTTTGCATCGGAAACGCAGACTTGTCAAAACCGCAACTTTTTGTAGAAATGTGTCAGGTTCGACGGCACTATGGTTGGGAAGGTTTCTAAGGTCCAGGATGGAACTTCTGGTAAAAATACAGGGAGGGAGAGAGAAAGAAGGGCTAGCACATGCATGTCTATGCGCGCTGGGAATCACACCTCCAGGTGCTGTATGGACAACCGTAACCTCGTCCTTTGGTATTTTTCAAGGTCTCAGTTTTGTCTCAATGTGGAATTAAACCAAATGCTGAAACCTTGAAATTTTCCATGAAACAGAATTCTCGTTTTCTGGCCAGCACTAGTGATGGGACATGTCACCTTAATCCTAGAATCCTAGAATATCAGGGTTGGAAGGGACCCCAGAAGGTCATCTAGTCCAACCCCCTGCTCGAAGCAGGACCAATTCCCAGTTAAAAATCCTTCATCCCTCCTCCCAAGCCCGCCGAAATGATGATGCACCAAAAAGAAAGACACTGTGTTGAACAGCATAGTTCAGAGCTAAAATTCACCTCTCATCAAAATAGAGTTGCCAACCCTCCAGTGTTGGCCTGGAGTCTCCCGGAATCAGCATCAATCTCTCGGTGACTGTTGAAAACAATCCAGGAGATTTTAATAGGATATTTTAAGAAAACGCCATTACGTCATGTTGGAAAAAGAAATCTCCCAGAATAGCTTCAGTCAGAGTTGGCCACCCCATGGGCTCATATCAAACCCCATATCAAAGCCAGGTGATGTTCCCGTTTGCGGGGATTCCACCAGCTAGGAAGAGATGAATGGAGGCGGTGGTGGTTTAGGCTAAGACTCAGGCTGGGTTTGAGGCTGAACCAGGGCCAGGGTTTTGGATTTAGATTCAATGGTACCAGAGTCTCACGAATGGTTCACGTGAGATTCCAGTCCCAAAAGACGGAAATTTCAGAAGATTAACGGTCATGAGCTTTCCGGTATCTGCTGGGCATATTACCGGGAGAACCTTAGAACAGCAGAGCTGATGGAGTGAGCATGCTTTGCCTTTGAAGCAGATGCAGCAAATAGCCCCCTTCCAGTTTGAGCTCAGGCCCGGAACCACGGAACAAAAACCAGGTGAGGCAGGTCTGGATCTGGAGAACTAAAAAGTCAGGAACTTGGGGAAGGCAGAACAGGGTTTGCAGTTCTGGACAGTCTTCAAATATTATTGAAAAAGGGGGATGAACTGGAGACAGACATTTGTGGGTGCCCCTAACCCCTCTCCCTGATGAAAGGCAGCATTTCACGGGTCCCAGATTAGCACATGTGGGGGCAGCCTATTCATTCAATAAAATTGTGTAACTGATCACTTAAGTTCTGCAGTGCTTTACACAGGAATGGGCATTCAGGGTGCCTGCACAGATGTCGTGAAACCCACAAATTGCTCCCAGAAGGGCTGTTTCTGTGCCATCTGAAAGCCAAAAAATAAACTGAAAATGCTCATTAAGAAAGCGAGTGGTCAGATGCGCCGGAGTTCAAAAGTCACAACATGTTGCATGACCTTAAAGCAGCTAGATAGGAACTTGACCACAATTTGATGAAAGATTAAGAGGTAAGAGCTTAATCGGTAGCAAACAAGAGGTCCTAATAAGTCTCATAAAGGGAGGTTGGTGGGAACTGGGGAAGATGCCCTACTCAAAAGATATTTTAGATGATGTGGCGTAGTAACATAAATTGGTGCAATACCAAGTAATTCCAAGAGAGGGCACTGCAAGACATTCTTATGTGAGTAAGATATTTTTAAGCCTATGGGGGACATTGTAAGCACCGGGATAAAACGCTCAACTTTTCTGTAGGATTTCCAGAGACTGCCAGGGCAAGATGCTGGAAGAGAAAACACTGGAAATCAGAAAAGTCACAAATTCCATTAGCAACACACTTGTTGTACAGTAGAAAGGACTGAATTCCGGCTTGCAGGTCCAGCTTGCTTTGGTAATAGAGGTGACAAGCTGTTTCATCTGCCAACCTGGCCCAGAAAGTGTAATGGGCACACGCTGGCGGAGACGGTGGAAGGCCCTGGCTTTAAGAGGAGTCAAAATAATATGGAGGGCACATAATAATCACACTTCTTTCCAGAAAGCTTCACAAATACCCTGTGTCTACTTCCCCACTGGTGATGACTGGCAGTCTCTTTAATTGAACAATCAACAAGTGATACCCTTAGCCCTTTGGAGCACGGGCACTTAGGGCTTGATTTCTGAGCTCACTGACAGCGGTGGCTGTCAGACGTCACTAAAATCAATGGTGTCACACCAGGGTAAAAACATGTAATTCTGCCTAGGAGGAACAGCTCCGAGGTGAATGCTACACTGCTGTGTATTTCTGCAGTCACAAAGGAACGATATGCTCAGTGCTGAACCCGGCAATCAAAGAAAGAGTCAAGCTGAACTGTAGCTAAGTTGTTTATTCCCCCTCAAAGTTGGCAGAACTTGGCAGGGGCCAGCCTAGAAAAACTAAAGAGGGGTACTGTGCCAAGCTCCGCCCATAAGCCAAGCTCCGCCTACTCGTGCAGAAATTAGATGCCACTCGCTGTAGGTTGTGCCGGTCTTAAGATAGTTGCCTCCCTTTCTAGTGCTCTTTGATCTTCAGGGAACAAGTCAGCAGTGTTGATATTTAAACTTGTCATTGGGCGTCAGAGTTTGCACCCATTAACGCATGTCAGTCACTTCAGGCTGTCGAGTCACACATCGCTGTATTGGATCACACTGGGAAGGTTTTCTTTACTCAGCAGATTTGTTACAATTATAACTGATGTGGCAAGCCCAGAGGCGCCGGGGCTCTGAACTGCTGCGCCCAGAGTTGTCGGGGCTGTGAACTGCCAGGCCCAGAGGTGCTGGGGCTCTGAATTGCCAGCCCCAGAGCTGCCGGGGCTGTGAACTGCCAGGCCCAGAGGTGCTGGAGCTCAGCCCTGGCACAAATTAAGCACTGATGCTAGGCTCTTAATGAAAGCTTAGCTCCTGGAGCACCAGATGGCAGCCACGAGGGCAAAATGCTGGCTCATCTGCCCACCGAGACCCCTCCCAGCCTGCCCACAGCCCTTTGGTACTTCACTGAGAGCGAGCACGCATCTTGATACAGCTAGAGGGTCACTTTGACTTCAATAGTCTTGTGTCAGTTTACACCAGGGCTGTGTTTGGCCTAGGCCGTGCTGAAGCTAGGCCATGAAGCCAGATGGAAACTCAACCTCCTCAAAGAGGAAGCTGGTTACAAACCACGTCGTTTTTAAGGAGGTGAGGTGAACCCACCAGTGAGTATGGTGGGGAGCAAACACCCCCCCAAAACGGCACCTTTAGGGGCTTTGTTTCTCTAAAAGCATTGGAGAGGAGGGACTCGGCCCTGCAGAACAATGGCTCTGCGTGCTCCCTTGCTGTGGTTTTGAAAGGTTTTAGGAAAAGAAGCAAAAGGGAGTACGAAGTCAGCCGTAACATTTACTACACAAACCCTGCATATTGCACTAGAAGGGAAAAAACCCACCTCCATTGCCAGCAGCATCTTCTGGTGAAGTGAGCACCCAGCACCTGCTAAAGCAACAGCTGGAGATGTGGGAACCATCTCCTAACTCCCATTGGTCGGCATCACCAGAAAGCCGTGTGGTCTAGAGCAGTGGTTCTCAACCGGGGGCACACAGAGGGCTTCCCGGGGTGGGTGGGGGAAGGGGGGTGTATGCCAATTCATCTACATTAGTGTTTCTGAACCTGGGGGGTCACGAGCTCCAGTGGGGTCGTGGGATGGCTTTAGGGGGGGTCGTGGGATGGCTTTAGGGGGGGTCGCAAGCACAGCGCTGGCATTAGGGGGTGGCAAGTAGGGTAAGTGCTTGGGGCGCCACACCACAGGGGGCCCCATGAAGTTAAGTTACATGCTTCAGCTCCGAGTGGCAGGGTTCAGGCCTCGGCCCCGGGCGGCAGGGCTCATGAAAGGGGTACAGTAATCTGGAGAGGTTGAGACCCACTGGTCTAGAGGATCGGGCACTTATCTTGGACTCAGGAGAGTGGTGCCCTAATCCAGAGTTGGCCACCAACCTGCTGCATGACCTTGGCCAATTGTTTTGCCTTTGTGTAAGCTCTCCAGGGCTCATTATGTGTGTATAGGGCCTAGCCCAATGGGCCCCTGGAGTTTAGTTTGGGTATCCAGGTGCTTCCATACTATAACTAATTAATAACCACTGTGCATTCAGAGACATGGGCAAGGGGAGTCATTCCATCAGCTTTTCAGAGCAAACACTAAAGGAGGAGGGGAGAGAGAGATAACCTAGGCGTTGGGAGAGGGCTGCTAGTGAACAGGAAAGCTATTTTGGGTGGGAGATTCTCTTTCCTTGTATTGTCCCTTTCTCCCCTCCCACATCCCTCTGGTTGTATCTCTCTTCCAGCACCTAGTTAGTTTCCTTCCTCTCCTGCACTTGCTGCATGCTAGCCCCAGCAGAGTCAGTGCAATCACTGCCCTGGTCTCTGAAAGGCTCCAGGAGTCCCTGCTTCAGGGATGGGGCTGCCAGTTTTACTGCTGTGTCGTAAGCTGGACAAACTGGTTCTGATCAAATACATTCTGACCCAAATCTCTGCCCCACACTCAACCCAACCCTTGGGTGCTCCGCCAGGCCGTCTGATCCTTCCTCCCCCGTCTGGGGCTGGAAGCAGAAGGGCTGAGAGAGGTGATCTTGCTGGTATTTCCAGCCTTGCCTGAAAGTGGGGGGGGGGGGGGAGAGGCGTGTTCATGAGCTTCCCAGCCCCATTCTCCAGCAGCAGCAGACAGGGGCAAGCTCCTGAACTTTAGGGGGCACCGAGGAAAAACTTTTCAAGTGTTGCCGTGGTGCTGCTGCCGGTCAAATTCCTGCTGGGAATCTCTCCTCTGGCTCCCACGGAGAGATCCAGGGAATCAGGGGCTCGGTGCCCAGGGCAGGGCACACGGGGAGTAGAGAGGGGGATAGCAGAGAGGCTTAGCTTCCCCATTGTCATGGCACAGCAGGGCCTCGCTAAATGCCTAGTGCTGTGTCTCCTTGATTCCTAGCTTTCCCATCCTTGAAACAGTGGAGCAGTTCCCATTTGTCCAGCGGGTTTCTCAGCGGATTCAGCTCCCAAGCCTGCCATGTGGGGCAATGGGACAAAACAAACAGAGCCACAAATTGTTCCCTTTGAAGTAAGGGAGTAAGGCCCCATGCAACATGAGGAAATCAGCTGGATTTTTGCCCTGAGACAGAATATTGGGAACCCTTTCTACTGGGGAGACATGGGGGACTATGTTCTGCACTGGGGTGGGATGCTGTCGTCAGCAGTACAGATGTTTTTCACCTCTACATTGACAAAAGGCCTTTGGGCCAGAGAAGTAGGTAGCTCTGTGCATCTAGGATGGCTTTAATAAGCACAGACAATAAAAGCAGCTGGAGCCAAAACAATACATTGTCTACTGTGCAAATATGTGTTTAGGGCATTTCCAATGTGAATTATCCTAGTTGCCCCGGGGAAGCAGGTGGGTGCCTCACTACACATGTAATTCAATATTTTTAAAGGTGCATTATTCACATAAAAGACCAGGACAGCGAACCCTGTCTTTCGTTTCAATTAATGTTCGTGCACCCTCAGAAAGCGTGCAAATGTGGCTCGACAGAACACAACAGGACCTTTGAAGTCATTGGTCCAAGAGATATTTCTCAGTGATTGTTTCATTTGTATTGGTGGGTCTTCCTGTTCTCAAAGAGGATAGACATATAGGGGCAGATTCTGATCTCAGTGACACTGCTGTAAATCCGGAGTGATTTCTATCTGGGTTCTTTGGAAACATTCTGTAAAATCAGCATCTGTCTCCTTATGTCTCTCAGAGTGCTAGACAGACAAACGAAGCCA
Source organism: Lepidochelys olivacea (assembly GCF_965140295.1). Classification (NCBI taxonomy): domain Eukaryota; kingdom Metazoa; phylum Chordata; order Testudines; family Cheloniidae; genus Lepidochelys; species Lepidochelys olivacea. The sequence goes on from NC_140416.1 coordinate 119,517,469, forward strand.
ACTCATTGAAAAATGAAAGACACAGGACAATTAAATCACAAAAGTCTCCAGGCATAGCATGCCAATTTCAAACCCAGATTAATGGTGAATTATTTATGAGGTACTTACATTTAAAAAACAACAACAACAGAGGTCTAATCAAATATTGTAACATATGCAGAGTATACAGAAAAACCCTAATCCTACAAAAACTTACGCTCACATGACTAAAGTTATGCATAGGCATAAATATGCAGAATAAAAAAATCTTCATGAAGTTTTCTTTGACAGGCGGCTATTTCACATTTTCAAGAGCCAAGGCCAATAAGCCACACTATGGACCAACATTTCACTTACAGTCAAAATATTTTCTGTTCTAAAAGATGAGAAAAAAACCCAACATTTTCTGCTTTCTCAGTTATGCAGATTTTGTACGGGCCCAGTCTTTGTACCACACTCAACCTTTGGCAAAGATCTCACCTGGACAGCTCAGGCAGCGTTTTAAGTTGTATTGGGCATGGACGTGTTCCGAACCTTATTTGCATCTGAGAGCTGAGGCTAGAAATGGCTCCTTTCACTTAGGAGCAAGTTGTAACAGCGGAGTTCTGAATGCCTGACAATAGGACTTTCACACTAGCAGCTCCGCCGGCATGAAACGCTGTAATATGTAACATGTGGACGTTACATTGCACCGTATGTTTGATGTATAGCCAGGGGGGGTTTCTGGTCAGCTCCCCAGATGCCTGTAATTTACCTCATTCTAAATTTTTAACAAAACCAGATATTTGTCACAAAAATTCCATTTTGTAAAACAACCCCTGCCACCACCATTTTCTGTCAAAAAAAGATGAAAAGTCTTTGACCAGCTCCAGTGCTGACCCTTCCTGCTACCCCCAAGCCCCACGCAGGAGGGTGGCCATGTGGGAAAGGGATGAAGCTACAATTCACCTCAGTTGGGTCAGGATGAGTGGGAATGATGCATGAGCAGGAAACAAGCCAGCTTGACTTTCAGATCCTGGGGTGTAGACACAACTGTGAACTAGAAAAGTCATCTTTGTACGTGTAAACTGAGCAAGTTCAGCCTGAAAGCCATTGGCACTTACCAGAGCAGGGGCACAGGTACCTTACGCCTGTGAAGCAAAGAACACTTCTGGGATGGGATGGCTCAGGATGTGATACAGAGCCGTTAACTACTGTGAATAGGATTTAGGTCAACACTGACCAAATATTGTTGCCATTCAACAGCTGGTCAGTGGGCTACATGAAATGAGTTGTCCATCTTGACCTACCCAGACGGCTGCATCCAAAAATCACACCAGGTCGGGCACTAATTTGTTTGCAGCCTGAGCAGAAAAGGAAAGGATTAAACACTTATAGAGACTGACCAGTCCTCGCCCCCTAGAAAACAGATGTTCCCTCATGATGGAGGCCCGTGGCAGAGTGATGCTGTAGAAGTTTTCATGCCCGTTGTCCATGCTAAGCAGAGCATTTCAGGGCTGTCATCTGGTTACCTTACACAAACAAAAATGGTGCATTTCTTGGCCCAGATCTTCAGTGGAATACATCACTGTAGCTCTTTTGAAGAACATGGAATTATGCCAGTTTACACCATCTGAGGATCTATCCCCTATATAAATATCTTGCAGACAATACCAGCCTCTCCCTTTGAGTTTCTGCTGGAAATTCAGGCTGGCATCCAAATTTAGACAAAATTAGCTCCTCTTCATAATCCAAGACACTTTATCAATTTTGTGACTTTGCAGTCAGATGGTGCGTTTGCTTGGAAATGCTTAGGAGAGGCATTTTAAAAGAAAAACAAGCTACAGTAAGAAGCAAAATTGCTGGCATATTTCTGACACAATGATCTTCTGTTTGAACAGCTCCTTCTACCCCTGAAGGCACTGAAAGAAAAAGAAGAGCGTGGGCCACTTGTTCACATGGGTTTAAGTCAAACAAACAAATATGAAAAACATCTACCAAATATTCTGCAAGTAGGAGAGGTGACATAGTTGAGGGTGTAGGGCATTATTGGGGGCGGCTGGGCCCAGAGTGGGAACAAAGCATTGGGACTAGGTGGAAAAAGGTAAATATTTCCCATGACAAATTTTTGTTGTTTTCTAAATGTTTTGGGACTTTTGTTTTTCAAAACCTATCAATATTTTGGGGGTTTCAAAGCCAAAAAATGGCCAGATTTTCCAATTGCAGAACCCAAATGTTTCATTTCTGGAAAAAAAGACCATTTTTTTAACAATGGAAAATGTTGACCAGCTCTACAAAGTAGGATGCCAAGTGGGCAGGTCATTCAGGAGAGAAACTGATGCCAGCTGAGTATAGGACAACACTGAGGTGGTGATGTATGGATTCTTAAGCTGGGCAGCATGGGACAAAGTTGTCCTTTAGTAGCATTGTTTCTTTACTCCTTTTTCCACTTTTCCCCAACCCATCCCATCCTCCCCTCACAGTTTGGCCTTCAGAAAAACATTGGCAGGTGTGTCTGAGCTGGGCTGGGTGTGTTTTTTGCTCAGAGGAGTGATGCTACAGCTGTGTTGGCAGGGATGGGTGGGAGTCGGGGAAGCCAGGATAGATGCAGGGCCTTGGAGGCATGGACCTCACACAGTTGCAGGACACTTAGTGTGTGGTAGGCAACTACCATATGGAACAGCCAGTGCTGGTACGGAGACAGACAACCTGCAGCTGACAGCCAGATGAAACTGGGATGGGAAGATAAAAGGAATAAAAATATAGCCAATAAAACACTTTAAAAATGCAGTTTGAGTCAGAACAAATTCTTTTCACAGAGAGATTCATGAATGAACCACTAATAAGGAAAAAACCCAGAGATATTAAAAGCAAGCAGGCAACCAGCTTGTTCTCACAATAGATACAATAACAATACTTCGCACTCAGATATTACATAATCCCCACAGCATCCCTATAAAGTAAGAAAACATTATCCTCATTGTACAGGTTGGGAAACTGAGGCAGAAGGGTGACATGACATGCTCAAGGCCACCCAATGAGTCAGTGTTACACCCAGGTTTACATCATCACCTCCTGGTGCTCTGCTCAAACCACTAAACCTTAGCTCCATCTAGTATGTCACAATGCAATTTATTTTCCCCCAACTAAAAGGCTGTAAGGAGTTTCATTTTCTTTCCTATTCCTCCATTAGTCTAACCAATCTCCCTTCTTACTTCTATCTATTCTACAGTCCAATGAAGCGGTGTTCACCAATGTTAAAGACAACTCAATAAATGCATCCTGCAGGTTGATTCTCAGCCAAACAGTAGGAAAGAGTCGAGTTTTTCACGTAAAGAGCAGAACCTAACCTCAGATTTTTTCCGAGGAGGACCAACAAAAACAAGACAGGCTATAAAGACAAGAAGGGCCCAGCAGAGCCATCAAAGTTATCCTAACATCAGTCCCCCTGTTTCACAAAATGCTGATGGAGAGCCAGGGAGCAGGATCAAAGATGTGAGCAGCCCAGTCCCATTCAGTTTAGAGAAGAGAGAGGAAGACAAACAAGCCGAAATCAACACCTGATAGAACAAACACACAGAAGAATCCATGTCCCCCAATGAGACAGGATAGATCTCAAGCCAGAGATGTTTCTAATCCCAACCTGACAATATGGAGTTAAATTCCTATTGGCATATGCATTTACAACGTTTACACATAGATCATTCCCACTGATACCTTTGCTCTGTGCTCATGGAGAGCGGCTAAAGCCAAAAACCTCACAGTGCAAACATCCCAGCACTTCGGGGTGCTGAAATCCTCACAGAGCCACATTTTGCAGACAGCCTTTACCTTGCCAGTGCTAATCCCAATGAAATCCCAGGAACAACAGGCCCAAATTGTGGGACCTAGTTTGGTTGCTCAAGTCCTAATCTAGTTCTAAATGAAACACAAAGCCACGGGCAGCGTGTATAATAGGCTGGGGAAGGCTGAGCCTCCCCAAATAGCCCTGCATGGCCATGCCCAGGCTTCGCCCCGAGGCCCCCTCCTGCTGCTGCTAGTTGGCCCCGGACCAGCAGACTGCTCCTCTTCCGGGAGGCCTGCTGGGTCTGGGACTAGGGTGGCTGGAACGTGAGGTGGCTCCCCCCGCCCGGTGCTGGGGCCGTGCCAGGCGCTAGCCTCCCCGAGCCCGTGGCTCACCCACCGCCCATGCACAAAACCGTTCAACGATTCTAATATTTCTCTACATCAGTGCTGTGGGCAAAATTGCAACTTTCCCTGAGGATTATCAGAACAGATCCCTTACTTGTCGGCACATGTGTGCCCTCGGTGAGAAAACCAGAACCCCTTAGAAAACTAACAGTTGGGGCCACATACACGTTCCCTCCTAGGGCCATGGTTTGATGTAACCTGTTATAAAGAGCTACAGCTCTGAGACAATCTTCAGGTCTTTCCCACTCCGAAATCAAGGAGACAAAACTCATAGAATCATAGAATATCAGGGTTGGAAGAGACCTAAGGAGGTCATCTAGTCCAACCCCCTGCTCAAAGCAGGACCAATCCCCAATTTTTGCCCCAGTTCCCTAAACGGCCCCCTCAAGGATTGAGCTCACAAGCCTTGGTTTAGCAGGCCAATGCTCAAACCACTGAGCTATCTGTGCCCCCGCCCCCTGCCTATCCTTCTGCCAGCTAGTCTTAATATTAAGGATAAATCACTCACATAAATAGTTTTCTAGTTCTTGAATGGGTTCTCACAGTTAGGTCTGCCCTGCTTGTCAGTGGCAAGTTGTGTGGGTGCCCAGGACTTCAGACGCAGCAGAATCCAGCCAGGAAGTCAGCTTCATCGAGCGCCTGTCTTTCACTGGCAAGCTATCAGTCACCAACCCACACCCCCAGTACCTGGGAGAAAGTCATTTGCAAGGGAGGTGCTTGGTTGGTTCCAGCTTCATGAGGACCATGGATCACCTCCCTGGTCCTGCTGCTAGGGAAGAGTCAGGCTATGTAGCTAAGTCAGCACTTCCTTACCCCAAGTCAAAGTCCAGCTGTATGAAGATCTTGGATCTGGAGGGACTACGAACCCCAAAAGGGCAAAGAACCAAGTTCTCACAGGTCCATTTATTTTCCCCTGGGCGCTAGGAAACAGGGGGAGGGATGGGGATGGGTAATAGTCACCACCATTCCCCCCTCCCTCATTTCCTACCTGGACGCCACGACAGACTCTCAGAGGCTCGGGTCCAAGAGGGAGGCTGCTCTGACAGGACTCTTGGAAGTGGGAGAGGCAGGTGCAAATGAACGGTCAGGGCTGAACCCTTTGTGACGAATTAGCTAGCTCTTTGGTAAGACTTGCATCTTTGGACAGAGGGGCCAGGACAAATCTCACGTCGATCACTGAGTACCACCCTGAAGATTGCACATGGCCCCAACGTCACAGTTTCTAGAAAGTTCTGATTTAGTTGCCAAAGGCACATGTATCTTTCAGCATCCCAGCATGTGGGAGGGGGCTCTGGGGGGTCCTGGGTACGAGATGCAGTGGAGATCTGTACAGCAGTTAAGGGGTCCACACAGGGGATCTTAGAGCAGAATTTCATTCTACAGTTTCTCTCCTTCCCCCCCGACGAGGGGTTGCCAACTTTCTGATTGCAGAAAACTGACTGCCCTTGCCCTGCCCCCAGCCCCCGCCCCATCCCTTCTCCAAGGCCCCGCCCCCACTTATTCCACCCCACCCCACCCGTTGCTCGCTCTCCCCCACCCTCACTCACTCGCTCATTTTCACTGAGCTGGAGCAGGGGGTTGGGGTGCAAGGGGGGTGTGAGGGCTCCGACGGGGGGTGCGGGCTTCGGGGTGGGGCCAGGGATGAGAGGTTTGGGATGCAGGAGAGGGCTCCGGGCTGAGTCTGAGCAGTTCAGCATGTGGGAGGGGGCTCTGGGCTGGGGCAGAGGTATGGGGGGTGAGGGCAACAGCTTGGATTGCAGGCTCTGGGGCAGGGCTGGGGATGAGGGAGTTGGGGTGCAGAAGGGGGCTCTGGGATGGGGCCGAGGGGTTTGGAGTGCAGGAGGGGGTGCAGACTCCAGGTGTCTCTTACCTCCCAGAAGTGGCCAGCATGTCCCTTGGGCTCCTAGGAGCAGGGGTGGCCAGGGAGCTCTGAACACTGCCCCCTTCCACAGGTGCCACCCCTGCAGCTCCCATGGGCCGTGGTTCCTGGCCAATGGGAGCTGCGGAGCTGGTGCTCGAGGCAGGGCCTGAGCCATGGGCAGGGGCAGTGTGCAGAGCCCCCCAGCCACGCCTGTGCCTAGGAGCTGGAGGGACATACCAGCTGCTTCTGGGTGCTTCATGGAGCCAGCTGCTGCAGCCAACCAGACTTCTAGTGGCCCGGTCAGCTGTGCCGACCGGAGCCACCAGGGTCCCTTTTTGACTGGGCATTCTGGTCGAAAACTGGATGCCTGGCAACCTTACCCCACACCATAGTTCATAAGAACATAAGAATGGGCCATACTGGGTCAGACCAATGGTCCATCTAGCCCAGTATCTTTTCTTCTGACAGTGGCCCACGCCAGATGCTTCAGAGGGAACAAACAGAACAGGTGATCAATCCCTGGGTGGTCGCCTATTCCCAGCTTCTGGCAAACAGAAGCTAGGGACACTTCAGAGCATGGTTTTGCAACCCTGCCCATCCTGGCGAATAGCCATTGATGGACCTGTCCTCCATGAACCTTTCTAGTTCTTTTTTGGATCCTGTTATAGCCTTGGCCTTCAGAACATCCTGTGGCAAAGAGTTCCACAGGTTGACTGTGCGTTGTGTAAAGAAATACTGCCTTTTGTTTGTTTTAAACCTGCTGCCTATTAATTTCATTTGGTGACCCCTAGTTCTTGTGTTATAGATCCCTAATTCTTGTGTTATTTCACATTTGCAAACCTCAAGCCAAAACCACAGGGCATTTTCCACTGAACAGGAGGAGTCTGCTCCTTGAACAATACTAGATGTAAAAACATCTTGGTTGTTTACATGGGCCTCGTCTTGTTTTGCATGAGCAGGGCTACATATGGTATAAAACATCTAAATATATAAGCTGCATGTCTCAAATGGATTATTCCCAGGCTATGCTGATTTATAGCAGCTAGGAATCTGGCCCCAAGTCTCTGTTGTTAATGAACATTGGAAAAAAACAGCCCTCTATATATAGGAGACAAATTGTCCATAAATTGTACGAGTCACAGAGGTTGTTACAGTTACTAAATGATTAAAGCATCTAATCTCCAGAGCGGCACGGAAGAACACGGTAAAAGGGATTTTTGATGGGGGGGGTGGGGGAAGGGCATGTCTCTGGGGACTGTGCCATAGAAAGCCCTATAAACAAGGCACAGATAAGTAAGACATCATTAATAAACCAATGACAGGAAAATGAAAATGGAAGCAGACGAATCAGCCAGCTGATCGGGACATAGATGAAAAATAGCAGATCTACTCTTGCTTTCAGGGCATTAAGAAATAGGCCGCTGGATCGGATGCGCTAATGCTTGGAATAATGAAGCTTCGAGACCCATTAAAGCACAAAATAATTTTTAAAATTCATCTGGTCCCATCCAAAACACGAGGAGACGTATTTGCTTTATTCTGCATCCTCGCCAGCAGCTGCAGTGGGTAAAACCGTCCCTTTTCTTTTTTTTGGCTCTAAAGAAAAGTACACACACACACACACACACACACACAGCTAATTTAGGGTTTAGCCCAGTGCTTTGATTCCTACCAGCTAAGTGCACCGAACTGTGCTTAATCGATATGTTAAACCCAAGCCAGTGAACGTCTGCCGGAGCTGTACCAACCAGCTCCCCAGCTGGAGAGAATCCAAGTCTTTCCCCATTTCCCTCTACCATGCAAGCTGCTGTTGCTGGTTTGTTTTGATTGAAGAGCGCCACAGAGTTCACAGCTGCAAAAATGCTCCGTTTCCCCAGAGTCCTGTTTGTTTGCTTGGCTACAAAAGATTAGCTATTGGCTAGTGTTAGAGGTTCAGCTGCCTGTCAGGCAAACGGAAGAGTAGCCTCCAAAAAGCTTGCTCCCGGTGGGTCTCCCAAGCACTCTGCAATAGGAGACAGAAGCCCAGATAACCTCTGGCCCTGGAAAGCGGGCATCTGCTCATGTTCTGTAGCTACAGATGCTGTTCTCCATTCCCATCCAAGAACCAAAATGAAGCATGGGTTTATTATAGCAAGCCCCATATAAGTTCCTTGTCTGGCAGGCTTTTCTGCATGATCCTATCTTCTTAGGGACTTATGCTATTATTATTTGAATGACAGGAACATTTAGAGGCCCCAAATGAGAACAGCCCGATTTCACTGGGTGCTGTACATATATATAGTGAGAGACAGCTCGGGGCCTGGAGATCTTACAGGGAAAACAGTCAAGACAGAAAAAGGGTGTGAGAGAAAACAGAGGCAAAGGGGAAGCAACTTGCCTGAGGGCACACAGACAGAACCCAGGTTTCTTGCCTCCCTGGCTGAAATCCCGGCGCTGACCAAGTCAGCCAGTGAGAGTTCTGCCCTGGGTTTCAATGAGGCTGAAATCCTCATCCCAGTCCAGTAAGCCAGGCTGCCTCCCAGGGCTTTGCAAGAAGCTTGCGGAGTAGAGTCTGTGCTGATTTGTTGCCTCAAGTGATAAGAATATTAACCAAAGAAACCCCAATGCCAAAACACAACTGTGCTTCACTGCCAGCTGTCTGGGCCTTTGAGCTCCAATGACTCGGACATGGCAGCGTGTTCCACGCTGATGTTTTACAGCTACAACACAGACTACATCGCTCTTTTGAAAAAAAATGATTCTCACGATTAGTCTCATCTCCCCGCTAGGACCCAGCAGCGTGCATGGCCCCCCACTACTCCATCCATTCTTTTGTCAGTGGCTCAATCACCTCCAGGCAGGGTTTGAACTCCCTAAAACCCTCTGTGGAGCTGTCAAGCTTCCTTCCCCACGCTGAACTCTAGGGCACAGATGTGGGGACCCGCATGAAAACCTCCTAAGCTTACTTTTACCAGCTTAGGTTAAAACTTCCCCAAGGTACAAACTATTTTACCCTTTGCCCTTGGACTTCCACTGCCACCACCAAACATTTATCTGGGTTTATTTTTATTAGGAAAGCGTCATTTGGAAACGTCTTTCCCCTCAAAATCCTCCCAACCCTTGCACCGCACTTCCTGGGGAAGGTTTGGTAAAAATCCTTACCAATTTGCATAGGTGACCACAGACCCAAACCCTTGGATCTTAAGAACAATAAAAAAGCATTCAGTTTCTGAAAAGAAGGATTTTAATAGAAGTAAAAAGTAAAAAAGAATCACCTCTGTAAAATCAGGATGGTAAATACCTTACAAGGTAATTAGATTCAAAACATAGAGAATCCCTCTAGGCAAAACCTTAAGTTACAAAAAAGACACACAGACAGGAATACTCATTCTATTCAGCACAGCTATTTTCTCAGCCATTTAAAGAAATCATAATCTAGCACATACCTAGCTAGATTACTTACTAAATTCCAAGACTCCATTCCTGTTCTGTCCCCGGCAAAAGCATCACACAGACAGACCCAGACCCTTTGTTTTTCTCCCTCCTCCCAGCTTTTGAAAGTATCTTGTCTCCTCATTGGTCATTTTGGTCAGGTGCCAGCGAGGTTACCTTTAGCTTCTTAACCCTTTACAGGTGAGAGGATTTTTCCTCTGGCCAGGAGGGATTTTAAAGGTGATTACCCTTCCCTTTATATTTATGACAGGAGCCCCTACCGTTTGCCTTGAAACGGCTCTTTAAACCCTACTTCTGCCAGGCTGCCTATACACAATCCCTTCCGTTGTTTGTTGCCTTTCCCCAACTTCTGTCTCGCCGTGCCTAGGATGAGGGATTATCCCACCGTGTACGTCTGGAAAGCACTTAGCACATCAGAGGCGTTGCTACAGACGTGGCATGAACGACAGCTGCCTCCTCAAAACCCACTGAAGTAAAGACTTATGGGACAGAGCACTAGCAGGACTGCAAACAGTACTGGTTAAGTGCGGCTACATTTGGTCACAGTGGGGTAATCTAGGGACAGATTCTGAGTCTTACCTCTGAATTTCTTTCATGCTGAGGGTTAAAAATCAGACCCGTTGATGTATGTTTTAGTGGCAAACTACTGCCAGGTGCTTTGGCAGCTGCTGTGAATGAACGGCTGAGCGGGGACATCACAGCGCCTCAAATTCAGAACCTGAACCGCAACATCTGCCGCTTTATGTCAAACGTAGAGAGCATCATCTCCTGGCCCCCTCACTGCCTGGCTAACGTCAGCACCTGCTACAGCCAAACAAAGGCTCCTCCCGCAACACTGCTAGGAAGAGGGAAGTGCTTCTAAAGACTTGCCTTCTTCTCAACATTCCCTTACTGAGGGCACGTGCCATCCGAGGGCTAGGCTGGTCTGCAGCCATCAGAGACTGGGGGATAGGCGGTCACGCCCAATGGTTGGAGCAGGAGTCAGGCCTAGTGGTGGGAGCAAGAGTCAGGCGCGAGGGTCAGAACCAGAGTCAGCGGCCAGATGCCAGAGCAAAGGTCAGAGCTAAAGTCAGGAATCAGAGCCAAGGTTCAGAGCTGGATTGCCTGGAGTGACGCAAGGCAGAACCAGGGCAGGAGCATGTCTGGGAACAAGCAGACACAGGAGCTGTCATAGCCAGGGGTAAATGCTTTGAGCAGCCCCCTGGCCTGCTGCTGGGCTGGCCTGCTGACCCTTCCCACCAGCCAGGTAGCTGCTCCAGGCCAGCTATGCTCGTTAGGTTGCTAGAGCATTGTCTCTGCTGCAGACCCTACTTCCTGACAGCCATCTCGGGGCACCCTTAGAGTCCTGAATGCTATTGGATGCCCAAATACCCATTGATGAACTCCAGGCTGATTGGACAGATGGTGGCCTCCTCTCCCCAGGCCATGGTGAGCCACACACATCGATGAGCTTGGCTCGATGAGCGACACTCACAATATATCGCAATGGAGCTGCACGCCCTGATAAAACACCGATCGGTACAAAGCACAGCTGCCCTCTGCTTAGCTCCCCAGGCCACTGTGAACACATCCCCCTGGCGATTCTGTGCTCTGCACTGGCTTCCCATTGGGCAAAGCGTCCAATTCAAGGTCTCTGCCCTGATACGCAAAGTCCTCCATTGAACTGGTCCGAGAGATCACCTCTCCCTTCCTGAGCAGGACAGCTACCTTCCACTGGGAAAAGGAAGCCGTCAGCCAGAAGGGGATGCTTGTGAGCATGTAAAGAACTTTTACATGAGCTGGATCTATGGAATCCCCTGCCACAAGAAAGAAGGATGGCCACAGGTCTCTTTTGCTTCAGCTTGGCTTTCCCTCAGTAACTTCTTCATAGATGCAACACAGCCTCCCGCCCCTCCACACACAACACAGCCACTCACACACAAACAAGATCCATAAACTAATCAAACTGTTTCCCTTCCAGGCTAGGGAGAGAGAGAGAGAGACACACACACTGTTATTATTTCTATTTTTAAATACTTGGGAAGCACTCAGACAGCATGGTGATGGGGCCCTATATGTACCTCGCTCGATAAAACACCATGCACTGACAAGATAATTTCTGTGGTGAGTAAAAAATGTGCAATATATGTATAAAAATTCAGCCTACTAAAGATATTCATATGAAAAGACTGATTTTGGTAAATGCATGTGCATGATTAAGTCATCAGATATGTATGCACAAGGGTGCACCTGATTTGTGTATGCAATCACCATGATTGCACATGTAAATTGGGTATTTGTATATAGATAATTATACATCTGCTTGCCCTTGTAAATATCTGATTTGCACACACACTTGTGGTAAGTGCACAGGCAAGTCAGGTACTCAACTGCTCTGCACTGGTGTTTTCCACTTTGAAAAACAGGTCCTACTTGTCCCCATGTTTAGAAATACCCAAGAGTCAAAGTTCCGTCAACCTCTGGAACTCCTTGCCAGAAGGTGTTCTGAAGGCCAATACTATAACGGGGTTCAAAAAGGAGCTAGATAGATTCATGGAAGATAGGTCCATCAATGGCTATTAGGCAGAATGGGCAGGAATGGTGTCCCTCGCCTCTGTTTGCCAGAAGCTGGGATTGGGTGACAGGGCATGGATCACTTGATGATAACCTGTCTGTTCATTCCCTTTGGGGCACCTGCCATTGGCCACTGTCAGAGGACAGGGCTTGATGGACTTTTGGTCTGACCCAGTATGGCCGTTCTTATGTTCTCGTAGGGAAAAGAAATGATACAATGAGATCAGAGGAAAAGGATCTCATTTGATGAAGTAACTAACTCCACAGGAACAGAAACAAATTGGATCACCCAGTCTGTGATGGACCAGTCCCCCTCCCCCCGGTACATCCCTCGGCCTGCGCCGCTTCCCACAGCCCCCATTGGCTTAGCAAAGCGAACCGTGGTGAGTGGGAGCCGCGATCGGGCGAACCTGCAGACGCGGCAGGTAAACAAACCGGCCCAGCCCGCCAGGGGCTTTCCCTGAACAAGGGGCGTCCCAAGTTTGGGAAACACTGCCATACGAGAAAATGAAGGCCTGAACTACATCTCCCATAAGGCAATGCTGCACAATAGGGAAATGAGTCTAATGGTGAACTGACTTGAAACAAAGTGTTTTGGGTTAGTTCAACAAACTAAAATATTTATTTGACCTGAAATGAAATATTTTGTTTCAATTTTCTGTTAGACAAAACCCACAGAAAATTTTGATTTTGCAGAAATTGCGTTTTTCCTCAGAAGGTCATTCCAAAGGGAAAATTCCTGATCAGCTCTACTCTTTACGACTTGACTAACAGGAACAACTCCATCAGCTGGTAGCAGTAGTAGGTTATCATCATCTATTGCAGACTAGTCAGACAAGGGAACACGGATGGCAAACATGTTACAGTGACAGCAGAGCCAAGAGGATTCAGGGGGAAAAATGGTCCCTCACTGTTTGTTTTGGCTTCAGTGATGGACTGTTGTATCAGAGCGAGTTGGAAAAGCTTTTCTCTGCTTGTTAGAGCCTGGAGCATCGTTAGAGCTGTAGGAATAAAGCTCGGGCCCTCCAAAGATGAGAAGGCTCATTCAGCATCTCTCTTTTAATGAGACTCACCAGGCTCAAAATGCTTCTGGGCTAAGCAGGTTTTTCCAGGTTATCACAGCTCTGTATAAAATACCATGTAATTAGGCTACACGCAACCATGTTGAACAGCGGGAGCAAAGAGCAGCACACAGGGCGGTATACACACTGGGGAGGCACAAGGCACAGCGTGCACACCCACTGAAGCCAAACTATTAGTCTGCGCATTCAGTGCTTCATGAATATAGAAGCGCTAGAGCTACTGATGTGTATATGTATTGTGGCAGAGCTCAGACCTTGTCCCCGTGGGTCCCGCGCTGCCAGGCGGTTTATGCTAGCTTCAGAGGCTCACTGCAACCCTCCACGTAGCCCTTCTCTCTCTCTAGGGCCAGGGATACAGTCTGCTGAGCCCTTTTCACCATAAGCCAGCAAGGAGGTTGGTGAGAGAATTCCCACAGTCTCTGTTGCTCCTACGGCCTCATACCAAAACAGTTTAGCCTCCTGTCCTGACAGGAGCCTGTTTTTTCCTTCCAGGAGGTGTTTCTGTAGTGGCAGGTTGGTGGGGGGGAACCCAGGCCCACCCTCTACTCCGGGTTCCAGCCCAGGGACCCTAATGGTAGTAGCTGTTGGCAGCCAATCTTTCACTGCCAGAGTTGCTACATTTCCCTGGGCCACTTCCCCACAGCTCTCCTGCTTCTCCCTTACCAATGACTTGAGGGTGTCTTCATTAACCAGCCCTTCAGCCACACTTCCTCTCCTCTGCCTGACTGGAGTGAGCCCTTTTCTTGTATCAGAGGGGCCTCAATTAGAGTCAGGTGGTCACATTAGCTTAATGGCCTCACCTGACTCTTTGCAGGTTAATTGGAGTCAGGTGTTCTTATTAGCCTGGAGCAGCCCCTGCTCTGGTCAGTCAGGGAACAGAAAACCGTCAATCCAGTGGCCAGTATATCTGCATTCTGCTACTCTGCTGTACCTAGCTGGCCTAGGTCTATCACAGTATGTATCTGTAATAATTAGGCATTCATAGCTACTGTAGCCTGAGCTGTAGATTAAGTATTAATTATATTGATTACCTAAGAATTCCAAAAAAGAAAAGGAGGACTTGTGGCACCTTAGAGACTAACCAATTTATTTGAGCATGAGCTTTCATGAGCTACAGCTCGCTCAAATAAATTGGTTAGTCTCTAAGGTGCCACAAGTCCTCCTTTTCTTTTTGCGAATACAGACTAACACGGCTGTTACTCTGAAACCTAAGAATTCCCAGTTATCACCGGTTTCAGAGTAGCAGCCGTGTTAGTCTGTATTCGCAAAAAGAACAGGAGTACTTGTGGCACCTTAGAGACTAACCAATTTATTAGAGCATAAGCTTTCGTGAGCTACAGCTCCGTGAGGGTTGACAGGTTCTTGTCCCAAGATCAGGCCCCATATTATTACAATTACTATATAGTTGGGAACCCTGATGTGCACAGTTGCAACACTCACACTATAAGAACTCTTCTATATTTCCAAATATAGTTTATTAATACATTTAGCACACTCACAAACACCTGAACTCAGTAAACTAGGGAGACTGCGGCATGGACATCTGCACATCCGTATACTCACACCAGCCCTTGCAGGACAACCTGAAATGTTAACTGCCATCTTCCTCATCACCACCACCTTCCCCCTCATCACCAGTGGCCATCACTCTTGCCCCTTTCAAGGGCTCCATCTCTCTGTCCTCTACGGCCCACAGGCTGGGATGTAACTTTTATATGATACTCTAGCACCACTATATCTAATGTGTATTCAGTAGAGGGTTTTCCCCTTTCCCGCTTTGTATCTCCTCATTTTACTAATGTTGAGGTGCCCTTCTCCTATTGGTTAGTATGTGGATACGTGTAACAACCATTTCAGCTCACGATCATTTCCGTCACCCCTTGCTTAAGCGGATTTGCGGTTATTACTTCCATTTTTCCTTGCTGTCGCACTGCCTGGAACATTCTAACTCCTACCATTGAGCAAGCTCTCCTTCGTTCCTAAAATCGAAAGGTAACTGTTGATTTATGCCAAGGTTTACGGCCTACTTAACCACACGTATGCTAGCTTATGCTCCAGCTAATATCTTACAGGATGCTGTAGGTTTCTTGCGTTACAGCTGAATGTAATGAAAGCAGCAAAAGGTAATGAAGGCAAGGCAGTGAATATAGCGAGGGCAAGCCTATGGGCTGCCCTACTTGAGTTAATAATTGCTCCCATTGCTAGGAAGTGCTGGTATCCCATTGTACAGATGGGGAATTGAGGCATCAAGGTCACACAGGGTGTCAGTGGCAGATTAGGGTCTTGAACTCAGGTCACCTTGTGCCCTTGCCCCGGGACCATACTTCCTCTTTAACAAGTGTTGCTGCTTCACTGTCGCGACATGTCCTCTGTTCTGTCCTCCATCGTGACACTCTTTCCCCTTCTCTTCCCGCCTCTTGTCTTTCCTCTCCTATCCAGCAATGACCATGCTCCCCTCCCCCACATCATCATCCCCACCGGCTCCAGCTACAGATCATTTATAAACCAAACAAATCATTTATATATTTAAAAAGTGTGGCACCGACCTGACGTTTGCCCCTCACCACTGTGACATACCAGGATCCAGTCCAGACTAATGAGTAGCACGGTCACCCCTGCCCTGCAATCCCGGGTGCCTTACAATGCCTTGCTGTGTTTGCTCCCAGACAGCCTTCCAGGCTGCAAGCCACACCGTGAGCATCTGTGTGTAACTGCAGCCTGCTAGCCACATCTGGGTTACACGTTGGCTCTCACCAGCCTTGGTTATACTGCAGGGTGAAATGTGTGTCCTGTACTGCCAAGCCCTCTCCTAGACGGTGCAAACATTTTAAGTCCATTATTCCTTAAAGGAAATAACATGCCAGCTGATTACCTCAAATAGTTATTTCAGACATTTCAATTTACACACACTGGAGTAGACAAAACAGTAAAACAAGTTTATTAACTACAAAGAGAGAGATTTGAAGTGAGTACAAGTAATGAGGCATCAAAGTCAGAAATGGTTACAAGGCAATAAAGATAAAACATTTACTGATGCCTTACTTGACAAACTATGTTAGATTCAAGCGAGGTGTCTCACTGCATGCTCAAGCAGATCACGGACCAAACTCTCAGGTGTCTCCCCTCCTCCAGAGTCCAACACTGGCTCCCTTTTTCTCTCCACGTGCAGTGACTGCAATAGGCAGAGGGGCAGGGGGAATCCATTGGGGGTGTTTGTCCCTCCTTTTTATAGTTTCAATTTCCCTCTTGAAAAACATTTCCAGATGGGCACTAGGAGACAAAGAGTCTAAGTGGAAGGATATTCCCTGCTGGTTTTCTCACCTGTTTGAACTTCCTTTGTCTTCTCTTCCTGCTTGATGACTGTTTACTGCTTAAATGCTAATTAAGCAGAGCACCCATTCGTTTGTCAGATCTGTTTGCCAACTTCTGTTTGGGCAGGGTTGTGGAACATGTGTTAACATCATGAAGAGAAATCTTAGAACTTCACGTACATTGTTGCCACACATATTTTATCTGTACAATACTGATCAGAAAATTGAGTTTTCAAATGATACCTTACCAGGCATACTTCGTACAAAGATTATTACCATAGCATGTAGGTGTGAATACAGGGGTGTATTCTGTCACAATCACCCTGATGGCTGCTTGAATGTTATATCTGTTTTCTCCAGATGGTTGCTACCTTGTCTATTTAGATTGTAAGACCTTTGGAGCAGGGATGGTTTTGTGTGGATGTGTAAGCAGCTGGTATAAGGGCTCCAATCTTGACTGGGTTCTTTAGGCATTACTAGACATTACAAATAGCTCAGTAATAATATTGAAGTTTAATGAAGTGGACAGAATTGTATCTCATTCACATACTGATATAAAAAACTTCCTAACTGTCAGGGTGGTTAAGCACTGGAATAAATTGCCCAGGGAGGCTGTGAACTTTCCATCACTGGAGATTTTTAAGAACAGGTCAAACACCTGTCAGGGATGGTCTAGATAATATGTGGCTCTGCCGTGAGTGCAGGGGACTGGACTAGATGATCTCTTGAGGTCCCTTCCAGTCCTACGATTCTGTGAGTCTAGAACACAATCCAACCCACCTAACTCTCTCCTCCAGTGGTCTCACCGCTGTAGATCAAGAAGGATGACCAGATAGACCTCTGCAGGAGATGGATGTTGGAGAAGATCAGCAATCAGCCAAACTGCTTCTTCGGGATCCTTCTGAGAGGAAGGACCAGACCAATTAAATGCAATCTACACTATCCCTACTAGGGTCTGCAGTAAATCAACAAGGCCTTGTGCTGGCGGCGTTAGTGGTATTTGCATTAAAAGCCAATTTAGAAAAGAAAAAGTTTATTTCATTATATGCAGCCCAGGTAGCACCGCGTATAGGTTAAAGTTGCTCAGCACTTTCCATTATAAGACCTTGTTTACAGTTGCTGATTACTTTGCCAAACTTTAATAGTTGGGGGCGAAGTTTTCCATGCCTGGTGTCTGCCAAAGGCTCAGTTTTGGGGGGAATGGGAAGGGTAGCCTTCCAAGAATTCATTTCCAAGAATGAGATAAGGGGAAATGCAAACTGTGGGAAAAATAATATGTGCTCATGTAATTAAATACAGCACCACCATGTATATGCACAAGGGACTGAATTAAGGTTGCATGGGCAGCCTTAATTCTGGCATTGCCCAGCTTTTGAGCACTTGACTTTGCAACAGCAATGTTCTTTTAACATATTTCCTTTTGGGTAACAGCATATAAAATACGACTGCGTGACACACTGCTCAGAATTGTCTGGTCATTACCTTCTGTTTCCCTCCCGCACTGTGTGCTGCATCCCCCTGATTGTTCAATCTTGTCCTCAAATGGTAACTGCTCCAGGGCAGGTACTGTCTTTGTGTATGTATGTACAGCACCATGCACAGTGACGCCCCTCTAGGCACTACCCCAATACAAATGAATAATCACCCATTCTAAGGAAGCAAGGACATCATTTTCTCTTAAAAGTGATTCATACGAGATGATGGCAAGGTTCTGTCTGGAATACAGGAACAGCAGCAGATCTCAAGCATGCCAAGGATTATTGTATGTCAAGATTACAGACCCATTAAGATTTCATATTCGAATGCGATCCAATTACTTAACTACAAACGTCTCTCTCGCTTGCCCTGGTGGATAGAAAGCCAATAAAATTCCTCAAGCTTATTGCCAAGTGCTGAAAGCAAATTGGACTGATCCGCTGGTGAAGAAAGCAAGAAGGGCCGGTGTTGCCCCTGCGTGTCAGAGGCAATGGGCAATGGTTGAGCTGTATCTTTGTAAACATACTGGAATTACCAGGAGGAGGTTTAAGATCATGTGACATCCAACAACTCCCAGCAGTAAAACAGCGTTTCAACTTCCCAAACTGAGAGGCGTTCTTTCCACGGAAGGGGCCTCATTTATTCCAGAGGCAGCGGTGTACATTTATACTAATATTAAAAGGGAACGAGCAGCCTGCCACATTCATTCCCTAGACGTGCTGCAAAGAAGCCTGTTCCGGCAGAGATTACCTGTTTGTGAGTTATAGTAATCACTGAACCAAAAACTAATTATGTGGTTGACTTGCTGTGTCTCTCCCAGAGACAATTACACCCTGAAATCCAAGGACCCAATGTACGCAGAGAGAGAGGCTTGTTCCACTGCAGCGATAGTGTTAAATGCTTCTGAAGGGCCTGCTGTTCTTTATAGCCAGCAGAGTAAAGGAGAACCTGAAGCCGCAAAAGCAGTGGCCCGACATTGCTGCTGAAAATCCATTGTATTTGATGCAATCGTGGAAGAGAGAAACTTGTGTGATAAATAATGGCAAGCCTTGAGTCCAACAAAGAAACATCGCTGTGCACAGTACGGGGGCGTAGGAGAACTGGAACAAGTTTTCATAAGCAGATGGAGAAAATTAGGCTCCTACATCCATATTCAGACATTGAGAGGAAGGGTGACCCAGTGGTTAGAGTGGTTGCCGATAACTTGAGAAAACTGGGGTCAAGTCCCTGCTCGACCACAGGCTTCCTGGGGTACTTTGGGCAAGTCATTTTGCCTCCTCTGATAATAGAGCTGGAGGGGCGTTGTGAGGATAAATACACTGAAGCTTGTAAGGAGTTCAGGTACTATGGGAATGGGAACCAGAGAAGTATTGTAGAGAGATAAACAAGTGGCCTGATTTTCAAAAGCTTTTTGCACCCTCTGGGGTGCTCACCGCTTGTGTAAACGAACCAACCAGCCTTATTTAGGATGAAATCCCGGAGTGAAAACGACAGTGGAAGTTACAAAGAGAGAGGTTTGTATGTGGTGCCTTCTGTGATCCCAGGGATGGAAGGCAAGCCACGTGAGCAAAGGCTGAAGGAACTGGTTATGCTTAGTTTGGAAAAGAGGAGATTAAGGGGCGATATGATAGCGGTCTTCAAATACTTGAAAGGCTGCCATAAAAAGATGGAGAAAAGTTGTTCTCTTTTGCCACAGAGGGCAGGACAAAAGGCAATGGGTTCAAACTACACCATAGCAGATTTAGATTAAATCTCAGGAAAAATTTCCTAGCAGTAAGAACAATAGGACAATGGCACAGATGCCTCGGGAAGTTGTGGAATCTCCTTCACTGGAGGTTGTCAAAAGGAGGCTGGAGCCATCTGTCTTGGATGGTTTTGACACAACAAATTCTGCATTGTGGCAGGGGGTTAGACTAGATAACCCTTATCGTCCCTTCTAGCCCTGAGGTTCTGTGATTCTAGAGAAGAATGTGGTGCAAATATGCCAGGCCCTCAGAACGAGAAACTAGCTGATCTGAACCAGCAGATTATTTGTCAAAGAAAATCAGAGGAAGAACATGTCATCTGAGCACGGTATCTCTGATATTATTACCGAGGGCAGTGTGAACCAGGGGCTAGGACAGTGGACTGAGATCCAGGAGACTTGGGCTCTGTTCCTGGCTCTGCCAATGACCTGTCTGACCTTGGAGTTCTGTTCTCTGCATCAGTTCACCCTCCCATCCTTAGTCTGTCTTGTGTATTTGGACTGCAAGCAGGAGCTTTGTTTGGTACAGGACAAGGGAGAGTTTTTTCATATGTCTAGATGCTCCATTATGTCTTCCACTGTTGGCCCCCTCCAGGTTATGCAGGATATTATACAATCACATAAAACGGGTCTATCTGCCAATACAACTTTGCTCTCCCCTGCCCCCAACTTTTCTGAATTGATGACCTTGATCATAAGCTCTTCAGTGCAAGAAGAGACTCTCACTTGCTGCCCAGGACAATGGGGTTCTAATGTCAGCTGGGTCCTCAGGGAGATCATAGGAAAAAATGAAAGGGAAAAAAAAAAGGTGGTTTCATAAAGAAAAAGTGGGGAAAAGGGGAAAGGGACAGATGGAAGAGAAAAAAATAATCACCGCCAGCCGTCGGCTTGGCTCAAAGGGATGCAACTGTACTGAGCTGGCAGAGCCAATCAAAACGAAAGCATCATTAGAGCAGCCAATAGCTGCAAAAACGTCCGCGAGGGGAAGTTCCCCTGAGGCCGAAGAGCCTGGGAGGCCTGCCAACGAGCTGGAGACGGTGCTGCCAGTTTGGGAGCTGGAGTTAAAAACCTCCGAGAGGGTTAAAGGCCCTGGAAGTCAGTAGGATGCGACTCAGCAAAGAGTCTCCACCAACCACTGGGGAAACTCACTTTTGGAGCAACAACCCCCGTGCCAGTCAGTCAGTCAGTCAGTCAGTCCAGGCCATTGATTCTCATCATCATCCCGTGTGGAAGATAAACATGGCTGACATTTGCAAGGGTTGTTAAAGAGGCATCAGTGCTCAAATGGGCGAGAAACATGGAGGAGAGTCCCGATGCTGCAATGCAGGGCTGTTTTGGGAAACGAAGCACTCAGGGCAGTGATGCAAAGTAGGTGCACATATTGTAGATTAGGGCTGCCCAGAACTACAAACTCCTCTTTGCTTCCTGCTCCTTGTTCACAAGCTCCTCCTCACTCAAGTTTCATTTTGTTTTTTAAATCAAGGTTTCAGTTTCCTGCTCTGGCATTTACATTGCCAGAATAAATACTGCTGATGCTGTACGGTTATCGAAGTCGACAGATCAAAAGGCTGAGGGACATTTTTCTACCCCAGGTTCACCCAGTAGGGGTCACATTAAACCAAGCCTGGTGATCACTTCTGGGATTACCAACCCAATAAAAGGGGAACAAGAGGTAAAGTCTATCAATCATAACTTGTGTTTGGCGTTGACCTTTGAACACCCTCCATCTGAACTAGTGTGTCTGCCCCTGACCCTCCGTTCTGAAAGGCAATTGCTTTTTTGATATATGAACTGCCACTAATGAATGAATTCAGGTGATGAGATAAAATGAAATGAAAGGACCAGGATGAAAATAAAAGCAAGGAGACTGGCTGCTGATTTCTGGGCTGGTCAGTGAGGATAGCGTGTGCTGCTTTCAGCAAAGTTTGCGAGAATGTAAATGCTGGAATACGTCCGCTGGATAAACAGACTTCCAATTCTCCTGTGCTCTGTGCTCACTTATTAGGCATTTTGCAGATCTAGCTATCATGGTATGATAGTTTTTCGGTTATAAACCTGCCTAGCTGTACCATCAACTATTGAACTGCTAATTTACTGTGGTGCACAACAAGACTTCGATGGACACTTGCCCAGAAAGTCAATAATTTATCAGATAATGTGATCGACGAGACTAAAGTCTCATCATTTGCAAGTTCACATCCATTGCCTTTCAAATTCATGCCTGACTGTACCGTCTGTGCACCTTTTATTAAGGGCAGTCAATTTCCCCTTCCAAATTATTTAGTTCATTATTTTCCTTCAGTACTGTTGACTACTTAGTTTTCAGTGATTATCCAGATATGCCAATAAAATGAAGAGGTGAATCACTGCCCAGTTGCCTGTTTCTGGGGTTAATTCAGAGGCTGCTTGCTTTGTTCAAACCCAGCATCAATACCTCCTTCCTACTACCAGCTGTTAAATTGCACAGTGCTTTGTTAAGGGAAAGCATGGAAACATTCAAGCAAGCTGGAAAAGTCACAAAGTTTAAAACCTCTGACTCATCTGGACAGAGCCATGGAACAGAAGATAAAGTTTCCTCCAAGCTATTTTTGTAGTGCTGTTGTTAAAAGGAGCAAAGTTTGGGGGGTGAGGGGGGAGGAATATCCCCTTCCCCACCCCACCTCATCCCACATGATCAAGACATTTGAAGACACTCCCACAAAGATATTATCTTCTTAAGCTTGATTCCTAGGGGAAATGGCTGATATTCCTCCTTCTCAAAATGCATCCGATGAAGTGAGTTGTAGCTCACAAAAGCTTATGCTCAAATAAATTTGTTAGTCTCTAAGGTGCCAAAAGTCCTCCTTTTCTTTTTGTGAATACAGACTAACACGGCTGCTACTCTGAAACCTGTCAAAAGATACAGTATTATTCATCTGTATTACAGGGGCACAGAACGAGTGCAATGGGGTGCAAGGATTGCATTGATCCAACTGCAACACTTGGACCTATATTCGTTTGATGTAGCTGTTTTGGCCAATCTACTTTAGTTTTCCATGTCAGAGTAAAATTAGAGATAGTTGAATAGATTTGGCAAAGTTCAAGTAGCCAAAATCATGGCATCACTTGCCTGGCTATATGCTGGCATCTAGCCCGAGGGTTACTAAATACACATCAGCTAAGGTATTGATCCTACAAGTCTTACTTACATGCTTACCTCCCATTGGCTTCAATGGGGCTACTCACATAATCAAAGTTAAACACATGCTTAAATCTTTGCAGGATCAGGGCCTAAATCTATTTAAAGATTGCCGAAAGTGGCATTCTAGAGGACCATTTTGCGGAGAGGCAATCATGCTTCTAAATACTTTTCACTTTCCCAGCTGAATTTCTTTTTACTTCCCCTGGTAAAGAGTTCATTATGTATATTTTGAATGTAAAAAGGGGCAACGGTCAGACCTCTCAACTGCACGGTGTTCTCCAGGATGTCACTCATTCTAGTCCCAAAGTTACCTACAGCCCACACACCTCTCTCCCCTCTCCCACTTTCCGTGGTAAAAACTATTTACTGCAGCAACCAACATTTATAAAGGTACAGACAGTTGTTGGGGCTGCAGAAATGAAGCCCACTGCTCTGGAGTTTCCTTTTTTGGGTCTTTGTCACAGACATCATCCTCCTCCTCCTCCTTAGCTCTTATAGAACGCTTTTCATCTGCGGATCTCAAAGCACTGCACAAATTTTAATGTATGTATCTGCCTGAGAGGCACCGGCAAAGAGACCACAAAATCAAACAGCAGGAGAAAAGGGTTTGGGAAATTTCATTTCTGAAATTTGAGTGAAAAGCCGTTTTTAACCTAAACATTTTCCTTGCACGGCTGGAAACGAGCCACGGCACAGCACTAGGGCATGCTGAACTGGCACGGGAGTGAATGTGATCGAACTAGTCACGGTCTGAGCTGAGCGAAATGCAAGAAGCAAAAGGAGAGCACCAGTTGTGAAGTGAATTGTGCTGGTTACAGTCACATTTGGAGGCCCCCGTCAAAGATCAGAATCCTATTCCACTAGGCAGTGGAGAAACCCTGTAGTCCAGAAGCAGGCCCTCCCCTACAGAACGTACACTCTAGGTTGAATTCAATTGTTCAATATTCAGTACTCTAAGGTGCTATTAGTGATGCATTTAAGGTTTTATTTTTGCTCCAGTCCATTATTTTGACATTGACGGCGATGTTTAAAAATAAGAAAGATATCCAGTGTTGCTGGGTTCTCAAACTCAGAACAACAATCTGTCCTATTAATATAGGAAATACGTTTCAAGAGGCGCTGTTCAGCATTGTGCCACACAGCTGTGCTTTTACGGCTGCTCAGGACAAAACCCCAGAGTTTTCTTCATGCCTCAACTGCTTATTGGGAGTGTGGATTGATTTTTTTCCCCCCAGATGCCAATAAGGAAATCCTGCTGAAGGTTTAATTGATATAACATAGGGCCAACTTTACTTTGTTTCTTTTAACAGTTATGCTGATACATTACAAAGCAATTGGCAATGAGCTGTATTGTCCCATCCACTTTTAAGCAGAAGTTTGCATTAAATCCAAGGGGGCCGTCTGCTTTAAACCTAAAAAATCAATGGCATGATAGGGCCTAATATTAGATGCCTTATTACTTACAGCATCATGGGAGCAGACTGATTGTCTGCGTGCGTTGCTACAGAATTGAGCCAGGCTCGGGGATTGAAATCGATAGTGGAGTCCCGCTGAGGCACCAGCTCTATTAGGATGTGTGTGTTACTGTTTAACTACTGGGGTAACAGACTCCCTAGGGGATTGCTGCACACCTTGCAGAGGAAGCTGTCCTCCCCTTTGCTCTAGCCTCGGCGCTTCATGGCACATTTTAAACATACAGCGATGCTGATGGACGATCCCGTGATGGTTGCCCAGTAATGAACAGAGGTCAGGACCCGGCAGCTGAAGTTCTGCTGGAGATGGTTATGATCTGCTGCCATGGCCGGGAAAACAAATGGGCCTTATTGACCCCCAGGGCTGTAAATTAGGGCTATTTCAGATCAGGACAGGGAGGGGAAGCACGATCCAAAGCCGAGGAGTCCCTGTGGAGAAGGCCCTGCCAGCTGCTCTCTCCAGTCTCCGGTGGGGACCACACAGTTTTTATTGCAGCCCCCAAAGCAAAGTCATTAATCACCCTACACGTCCTTGCAGGGGCGTGACTGGGCTGCACCCTTACTCCCACCTGCATCGCTGGCCTGGCAGCAGACTCCCTTCCCAGGGCAGGAATGGGAAATTAGCTAGAGTCTTGTCTCCACCCCCGCGACACCCCACCCTGTGCAACTGAACCAGTGCCAGGGGGCCATCATCTGCTACTGGGGCAGACCTACAGCAGGCTGGTTCTGCCCTTGCTTGGGGAGGGGAGGGCAGTGGCTTGAAATCTCTTCCCCTTGCTAGAAGGCCTGGTTCAGCTCCCGTGGGGGGAGATCAGTGACTAGCCCAGAGTGACTAATGCACCTCAGCAGGCTAGCAAGTTCCTGACAGACAGACTGAAAGTTTACTTTTTTGGGGGGTGGGTGGAGGACGACAATCTTGTGTGCTGGGCCTCCGGGAGCCAGGAAAATGGCACAGCCAAAGAGACCCGTTTTCCCTGCCATGGCCCAACCCAGCACCTGCTGAAGTCAGTGGCAGTTTAGCCATCAACATCGGTGGAAGAGGGGTCAGAGTCTTGGCTTCATTCTGGGAGGAGAGGGGGTTTTTTTTGCTCCAAGGGTTGGGTCTCTGAAGTGCTCCCTGATGTGTCAGGCAGAGAAGAGAGACTCACCGCATCAAGGGGCAAGCCCAGAGGCAAACGGGTCCGGGTGGGTACATCAGTCAGTGGGGAGGGATTCCTTTGGTCAGTTCCCAGAGGGAACAGCACAATGCCCACCAGGGCAGAGAGAAGGATGCAATAATAGGAGGGCAGTAGCAGGGCTGAGGAGAGAACTCAGGTCTCCTTACCCCCCGCTCAGTGCCCTGTCCACTAGGCCATACTACCTCTCAGAGAAGGCCTCTAAAATTAGAGACGCTCACCACAAGCACTAGCCAAATAAGCTTCTGCCCAGGCTTCCTGCTGAAATGTGCTCTCTGGGGGCTAGGTTAAGCTGCATCACCCCAGGGAACCATGGCGACTCTGAGCCACTCAGCCGAGTCCCCGATCTCCCCGGTTTCCTCGTTGCTGAGGAGGTTGCATGTATGCGTGGCAGGGTAGGATATCGCCACTGCCCTGTACCACCAGGAGATTATGGCTCCTTCCAAGTGGACCAGCAAGTGGAGGGGGCATCCACTTCATGTATACCTGTGTGCCCCCCCCACCCACCAGCCCAGACCCTGGGTCAAGGAAGCCCAAGTGAGGGGTTCTTACACCCTCTTATTACTAGACCAAGTCACTTGGCACTCACTCAGCACACGCCACTTTTCCTTGCATCCAAACCTTCCCTGATTGGAACCTGAAAAACGTATCAAGCCCATGGAATACGGCACATTTCTGACCGGCCGTCGACCAAACGGCCTTCGAGCTCTTTCCCGGCGAGCGTCTGTCTGCAGCGGTCAATCCTGCTTGTTCATATGAGGATTAAAATGGGATTCCCTTGGCCTGCTTGGGGTGTCCTTCATGATGGAGCAGGACCTGTGCACCCGAACCTCATCAGCTCACTCCAGGTAAGAGACTGGGACAGCACCTGGGGCTATAAAAGGTCAGAGAGCAGCCCAGCGAGACAGGGACCTGGTGGGGTAGGAGAAGGGCAGGAAGCGAGAGCCAGGAGACTGATCCTGGGTCCTGGGAGAAGTCGGGAGAGCAGCAAGAGGGGCAGGCAGGTTGGTGTCCCTGAGCCTGGGCCAGAGGGAGTGACCTGCTGGCTCTAAGCTGGAGCTAAGGAGGGCTGAAGGCCGGGAAGCAATGGAAAGGCTGCACCCTGACATCTCCAGGGCTGGAGTCAGAGGAACCAGGAGAGGGCTGGGGGAGTGAGAGATGTTCCCAGCAGATCTGTGGGGTCTTCCACAAGGAAGAGCAGGGCTACACTCCCATACAAAGGGCTGGGGTAAATGTCCGGGGGCAAGAAAGGACTGAGTGAGTCTGGGTGAGGTCGAAGGTGCTGGTGGGTGGGATGTCGAATGACTGCTTGCACTGGGAGCAGAAATGGACTGCATGTTAGTAGCTTTTGTTATGGACTATATGGCGCACGTCGTAATAAACCAGCCCCGAGGAGGGGTAGTATGGAGACAAGGAAGCCTGAAGTGAAGTTATTGGGCCACTGGAGAGGGGAGACTGAGGCAGGCATGTCTGTCATGCAGTGGCTTGCTGCAGTGGGCGCTCCAGGCAGGGCTGTGCTATGACAGAAATCTGCACTGAGGAACATACAAGCTAAAGGAGCCTAGGAGCTATGCAGCTTCTCAGACTGTCTGCTAGGGCAGAGGTGGGGGGTTTCCAAGCTTATCTACTTACCACAGTCTTTATCCTGCTGAGGATGTTTTACACCAGCCTCCTATTGACTTCACTGGGAGTTCTGCACCAGAGAGCAGGAAGAAGCCCCCTCCTTGCTGCCCAGCTTTCTGGTCTCCTCACCTCATGGGAACTCCTGGCCTTGCGGCCAAGAGAACCCAAAGTCAAGTCAGGCAAACAGAGGAGGATTTTCCCCATAGCTCTAGCTGTTGCGAGATCTAAATCCATGGACAGCATGGAGGATGCGATCTACAGTGTCTGATGTCCGAGTGCCATGGGACCTCAGTTTTCCCACTGGTCAGTGTCTCCCCTGTGGCTGGTTCAGGCTTTTGGCTCTCTAGCTAAACCCAGGAAGTTCTTCCTCTGCCAAGGAAACAAAAATTCAAAACTTGGTGCCAGGGCTTCACATGTAGCCATTGGCCCTCCCTGGGCCACAGCTTCTTCTCTGAACCTTTCCTGTGGATGGTTGGGCTTTCCACAGTAACTCAAGGTGGCACCATAGGGAAGCCCATGCTCTCCCTGGACCAGGGGCTCCAGGCCTGGACCAGGGGCTCCAGGCCTGGACCAGGGGCTCCAGGCCTGGACCATTATCCATGAAGTGCCCTTTTATTCCACTGAAAACCAGCATTGTTTTCCCTCACAGCTACTTTCTGTGTCTGCCTCACTCCCCCTCTCAGGCCTTCTCCTAACCGTCTATTTGCTGTGGCAGGATGTAGCACTCCAAGCTGATTGTCCTGGGATGTGCACTAGATCTGATGAGCAGCTGGGGGCCAGCCATTCCATTATTCTCTCTGGCTTCTATTTGAGGCTTTCCAGTTCCATAGGGTGAGACTCTGAGGCACACTTGCTGAATAAGAGACATCCTGTGGAGGGGGCTGGGATTCACTATTGAGTCACGGCCTCCCTCACTTCTAGGGCACAATAAGAAGATGCAGCATCCCTACTTCAAACCTCCCCATTTCCCCAGGAGCCAGGCTATAAAGAGAAAGAACTGAGGAAACCTTACTGCGTGAGCTATTTCATACCCACGGAGCACAACTAACAGCAGCCAACATGAACTGCGGAAAAAGGAGGGGCAAATCATTGCTCCTCATATCCTAGGGTGATGGTTTTCAGCTTGTGGTCTGCAGACCGCTGGGGGTCCACAGACTATGTCTAAGGGGTCTGCAAAAGACTGTCCTTGCCATAGAACAGTGGTTTGCAACCTGTGACCTGCAGACTATGTCTAAGATTTTCAAAGGGGTCCGCACATCCATTTGAAAATTTTTTAGGGGTCCGCAAATGAAGAGAGATTGAAAACCACTCTCCTTGGGTCACCGTAGAAACCCCACAGTTAAAATGCCAGAGCTACTTCCTTCTTACACCCCCGTTTTCCACTCTTTTTATAAATCACTCGATAAAAGCTAAGGGGCTGAAAATCCTTATGCTTCGTCTCATCCCCAAAATGAGTTAATTTTAGAAAGTCCCGATGCAATTGGTTATGAGTTATTTTTAGTTTCACAGAGGTGACAAACAGGCTGACTGTGGGTCTGCTTTTCACCGTGGCTTGCTATTTTTTACCACTTTTGTACTTAAATCATTCGAACCCAATTTGCTTGCTTTCAGACCGGGCACAGACTTTGAAGGAAGGCAAGTGCCTTTGCCATGTCTAAAACAGTTTTTGCTTAGACATGAGAATTTGTTTGAATTAAAATCCCTTCATCTTTTTTCCAGCGTCAGCACAGTGGAGTTCTCCCAAACTCCACACTTGAGATAAGGAACGATTCCTGTGCGCTCAAGCGCAGTGGCTTTGTTAAAACTCTCAATGTTAACATTACTTCAACACAGGCTTTTGCAGGGGTGGAGATTAGCTATACTGTGGGAGAGCTGGAAACCCAGTATTTACAGTTACCACAATCCTGCAGTCGAGCAAATATTGTACAAATGGTATATACAGCCAGCACAAGGCCTCAGCATCAATTAAGTCCTCAAAAATCAGCTTTAAGTGGAACTGAGGCAGTGTGCAGGTATGATCAGGTGCCTGGATGGGTCATACAAAGAATGCAATACTCAGGGCAGACTTCAAGGAATTGGGCACATGACCCCCAAAACTGGTGGGTTATTCTATAATTAGATTCACCAAGCTGTAACAAACCAGCTTCTATAATACCGCACTGGTTACCAAGGAGGCAAATACAGTCCCCTTTAAGCATTTCAGCTCTTGACTTCCATCTAGCCAGACAAGTCTGATAGAGTGATGGGTAACTGAAAACCAGATTCATCATACATGAGGTTCGCCAAACACAAAGGGCCAGACACTGATTCTCAGGTTATCGAGAGTCTCGAATCTTACCAATAATCATGCAGATGCCAATCCTTTAGTAACTAAAAGACTAAAAGGATTCACAGTAAAGGGAAAAAGACAAAAGACAGGTGCAATAGTTAAAAGATCAATATACATACCAATATGTGTTAAGTCCTTAGGTCAGTTTCATAGCAGCCATGGTGAGGCTGCTGATTTGTAAGAGTCTATCTGGAATCAGTTTAAAAGGTTATAGTCCAATAGGCAGTCCAGGTGTAGAGTGTGTTCAAGTTCTTCCCTGCGAATTGCAGGGCAATCTAGGGCACACTTGGAGACCTCAGTCTTATGGCTAAGGCCTTCCTAGTCGAAGTTTAAACAGATCTGAGATGAAAAGGATCAGGCCCGAAGCTTCATGTATAGTTCTCTAGCAAACTGATATGCCTCCTCACAGCAGGACCTTTCCCTGATGAAGAACAGACACGGCAGGTTTTTGCTTTGAAGCTAATCATAGAATCTCAGGGTTGGAAGGGACCTCAGGAGGTCATCTTGTCCAACCCCCTGCTCAAAGCAGGACCAATCCCCAACTAAATCATCCCAGCCAGGGCTAATCTTCTCAAAGAGCTTGGCTTGTTTAGCCTAACCAAAAGAAGGTTGAGGGGAGATATGATTGTTCTCTATAAATATATCAGAGGGATAAATACCAGAGGGAGAAGAATTATTTAAGCTCAGTACCAATGTGGATACAAGAACAAATGGATATAAACTGGCCATCAGGGAGTTTAAACTTGGAATTAGACGAAGATTTCTAACCATCAGAGGAGTGAAGTTCTGGAACAGCCTTCCAAGGGAAGCAGTGGGGGCAAAAGACATATCTGGCTTCAAGACTAAGCTTGATAAGTTTATGGAAGGGATGATACGATGGGATAGCCTAATTTTGGCAATTAATTGATCTTCAACTATTAGCAGTAGATATGCCCAATGGCCTGTGATGGGATATTAGATGGGGTGGGATCTGAGTTACTACAGAGAATTCTTTCCTGGGTGGCTGGCTGGTGAGTCTTGCCCACATGCTCAGGGTTTAGCTGATTGCCATATTTGGGGTCGGGAAGGAATTTTCCTCCAGGGCAGATTGGCAGAGGCCCTGGGGGGTTTTTGCCTTCCTCTGCAGCTTGGGGCATAGGTCACTTGCTGGAGGATTCTCTGCACCTCGAAGTCTTTAAACCACGATTTGAGGACTTCAATAGCTTAGACATAGGTTAGAGGTTTGTTACAGGAGAGTGTGGGTGAGAATCTGTGGCCTGCGTTGTGCAGGAGTTCAGACTAAACGATCATAATGGTCCCTTCTGACCTTAAAGTCTATGATTCTATGATTCAATAATTTCTGAAGCATACACAGGTAAACTAGCTGCTTTCATTCACATAAGGCAATTAGCCAATAGTTCATTCTAGCACAGACAGTTTAGCTGAAGACAACATAGATAATATTATTAATTTCCTGCATAACCTTAAGATCAAAGATGTAAGATAAACTGAACCATTCACCTGCATAATATAATGCAATTAAGACATGAAAGGGGACTTAGTATCTACAAGCTAATGAGAGCACATTGTTAAATTTCTAACAAGATACAGGTAAACACAGACAAATACACTTAGCATCTACCCTTGATTTCTATTACTAGAAATAAGTGGGTTAATGATTGCTGGTCTAGTACATCTCTTTGAAATTCCCATACAAGTAGAATGTCTTGATTACATTTCAGTGCCTCTTGTTAGGTTGTTATGGGTCCCACACAAGCTGGCCCATATGTCAGTGTCACTGCAGGCATGGCATGAATATCACCCAAGTAGCCTAGTTCAGACACTGGACTTCAGACATCCAAATCCACCATCTAAACGAAGGTGTCTGAGCCATTTTGCCTCCTTTGCGCCAACCTAGACTAAGCTGCCATCTCTTAGAACAAGTAGAAGATCCACCTTTGGAGTTGGACGGGACTGTGAGTCCCTGCACTGTGCTATTCCAGCAATGGTTCTGAGTAAAGCCAGAGGCAGCAGCTATCTATGAGAGAAGCCATTTGTCTTATTTGCCTTCCTGAGGGCTTCTTGTGAAATTCGTAGGGCCAGAGTCTCTCCTTTGTGCAGCGGGGAGGCAGCATGCTGCCCCACTGCCCTTGAAGGAGCTCAGGGAGCTGCCTCTGTAGACACCGTCCCTCCCTTCCCAGCATGCATCTTTTTGGGTGGTGCTGCCTGCCCCCCCGACAGCTTAGCTTCTGCTCCCAGTGGGGCAAGTCCCACCTCAGGGAGCAGCCCCAGGCCTGCAGAGGAGCGCTCGCTGCAGTGCTCTTCACCATGGACGTGACCACAAGAAGCGCTGTAGAGCGAGAGGCCCGCTCCCAGGGAGGGAGGGGAAGGAAACTTTCCCCTCCAAGAAGACATACACAGGAGGGAAATGCACCCCCTTTGGTTGTAAGCCGCCATGGCACACAGATCAGAAAAGCGGTGTAGACCTCCACCAGCCACAGTCTGAGCTAACCGGGTACGTACACCAGAGGCCTATCAGCTGACTGAGCACCTCACACATTAATAGATGGAGTATTATACCCATTCTGTGGGGGAGGAACTAAGGCGCCAGAAAGTTTAAGTGACGTGCCTGTGGTCTGTGGTCAGTGGTCAGACCAGGAATTGAAGCCAGGACTCTCAAAACCCAGTGTAGTGTCCTCTCCCCTTGACCATCTTCACTATCTCGCACTGGGGCTTAACCATGTCTGTGGCCAGCCCATGTGTTTTATCACGGTTGCAAAAGCCCAGATATCCAGGCTTTTCATAGCAAATCAACCCCAGGCCGATCGAGTGCGTGTTAGGTGCCACCTGCCCAGAAGAACATACGTCTTGTTTTCATCCTTTTGATTTATAGAGCTGATAAGCTAAGCCATGGTCTCCTCTGGGGACTGAGGAAATACTGACAGCTCCACCGATCACACAGGCTGTCAGGGACCCAGTGCTTTAATCTAGCCGGTTAACAGTCAGAACAAATGAGAAACGCCTGCTGTACAGCTCTTGCGCACCTTCTTAAAGGCCTTCAGCTATATCGCGCCTGGTATTGTAGGCGGCCCAGCGGCTGATACGCAGCACACTCCACTGCCTGATGCAGGGCAGCATTTGCTTGTGAGGCCATTAGACTTTAACAGCAGCGACGAAGATGGATTCAGGCTGCAGCATGACCATACATGGGCGATTATTTATAAACGATACTTAGAACAGCTCCAGGATCAGAGTGATCTTTCGTTTTCCTAGGCAGTACTGATCTTTCCATCTACATCCAACCCACTGAAGGGAAATTCATTTCACAGGGCACTGAGCTTAGGAAACTCTGATTTTACCTAACTGGGATAGTGGCGGGGCGGATGATTGTCCAGAAATGCATTTAAGGATTGGAAGGGACACCCACAAGGTCTGGTTGGACTGACGTACTCACAGAGTGGATTTTTAGAGCGGTCAGATTTTATTCCTTGCTCCCACTAAGCCAGTATGTTCAGTCACTTTGCTTCTATTTTAATGATGCTAACGCCGCACGTGCATCCCGACCTCCCTTCATCAGCTGGTTATGCACGTACCTCATTGTTGGGGCATACAATCCATCAATCACCTTCCAACTCCCCACCCTAGCCCAACACACTGGGCTCTTCTGCCTTCAATAGATTTGCAATGAAGACGTTTCACTTTGTAAGTGATGTTATTTATTAAGGGCTTTACGCTGAGTTCAGTTACATGAGACGCTCCAGCAATTAATCGTGTGATATTGGTGGCTGCATTTGCACAGTTGGTATAACTGACTTGTGTGCGGAGGATCAGCACATACCCTATGGACCACTTATGTCTCATTGCATTGGAGACCTCAGAATGGGGTGCAGGCCTTGTCCCAGTGGGAAATTTCATCCAGTCAGAGCAGTCAATGAAAGAAACACACGCGTGGGCGTTGTTCTCAATCCATAAGGCAATTTCAGCTTGTCAAGTATCCTGCATCACTGCACTGCATCCTCACCCCACCCCGAGAAACCTCCATCATGTTTAAATGGCGACTGACACCGACGACAGGGAGGCGTGTTCTTCCGCATTTAGTCCTGCTCTGAACTCCCCTGAGGAAGCCGCGGCAGCATGTAACACGTCATGTCATTTACTCAGCTCGGTGTCCTTGTCATCTTTTCCCTTTCGATTTTCACTGCCCCGTTTTGCCCATCCCAAGTGGGTCATCCATCTCGTCCACCCTTTTCTTTAATCCAATTTCACTTCTCAGGTCACATTTCATCTAGTCTGGTGTTGATTTCTTTCGAACAGCAGACATTGCACAGTGGGCATGTGAAATATATCTAGTTGCTTTTCCTACCTATCAAACGTTCAGGATACCAAGAAATTGCTCAGATTTGATCTTGCAGCATGTCAATGGCACAATTTGTTTCTGTGGAGGGCCCCGATCTGTTCAGCTGAAATAGCCCTCTTTGACCTGTCCTGGAATTCAATACACTTGGGTGGGACTAAGAGCTTTGGTACTAATAAACGGCATCATGGCTTGTACAGAATCGTTTGCCTTATGGAGGTTGTTGAATGATATTTCACTGGGGCTCTGGACTAGTCTCATGAAACAAACCAGGCTCGGTGAAGAGGATAAAAATGGGTCAACAAATGGAGCTAGCAATCATAATTTAGACAAGGTCCTATACTATGGGTATTACTAATTTGTAGGGTTGCCAACCCTCCCGATTTCACCAGGAGTCTCCTGGAATCGGGCTCTATCTCCCAGAGGCTACTGAAGCCAAACTGGGAGATTTTAGGCTGCTAAAAGGCACCTGCAGGCACCAACCCTGCAGTTCCCAGCAGAGTCGGTGCTCAGGGCAGGGCAGTATGTAGAGACCCTCTGACCCTCCTGCCCAGGGACATGCCGGCCACTTCCAGGAGCAGCGCAAGGCCAGGGCAGGCAGAGAGCTTGCCTTAGCCCTGCTACACCACAGACCGGGAGCCACCCGAGGTAAGCATTGCCTGGCCGGAGCCTGCACTCCTCACCTGAACCCCCTGCCCCAGCCCTGAGCCCCTTCCCAGAGCCAGCAACCCAAACCCTCTCCCGCACCTCAACCCCCCGCCTCAGTCCTGAGCCTTCTCCAGCACGCAAACTCCCTCCCAGAGCTTGCACCCTGCACCCCCTCCTGTACCCCAACCCCCTGCCCCAGGCTCAGCCTGGAGCCCCCTCCCACACTCTGAACCCCTCAGCCCCAGCCCAGAACTCACACCCCCTCCCGCACCCCAACCCCAGTGATGAAAGTGAGTGAGGGTGGGGGAGAGCGAGTGATGGATGTGGGGGATGGAGTGAGTGGGGGTGGGTGCTCAGAGAAGGGGCGGGGCAAAGGTATTTGGGTTTGTATGATTAGACAGTTGGCAACCCTACTAATTTGTGCCTCTAGGGCACCTGTATCTCAGAATTATGACCCCTTGTGTAGAAAATACCAGAGGGGCTGCCAAGTGTCTGGAAAACAATTCTGTTTGGCAAGGTTTCGAACTTTGTGTTTGTGTTCTGATGTGTAATGGCAACAAGACATTTCAAAATCTGTCATGGAAAAGCACGCAAGAGAGACACCCTTGAATAACCAGGTGGTCTAGGATAGGAGACCCCCATTCAGGTCCCTTCTCCACCTGATTCAGAGTTGAACCTGAATCTCCCAGGAGAGTGCCCTAATCCCCAGGCTACTGGGGGGGGGGGGGGGGGCGGGGGAAGAGTCTCGTTCTCCTATCACAAACCTTCCCAATGAAACATTCATCAGAGCTGATGCATCTCTGAACAGCTTGTCCCATAGTAAGCACTATGCCAGTGAAGCAGACGGCACCGATTCACCACCTCTTTGCACCTTGTATTGTCCATTCCGAGCTGGTACTAGTTTGCATGGGTGTAAGTGATTAGTCAAGGTAGCGATGACTCAGACCCCGCATCACGAGTCATTGCAGTAGCACTTGTGGGTAGGGTCAACGGGAGGCTTTCTGGGGTCATGGATTAGCCAGGATAGAAGGATTGTAGGGTCTACTGAGATATTGGTACAGCCCCCGTGGCCAGAGTATCTGAGCATCGTACAGTCCAAAGTATCAGGGGGTAGCTGTGTTAGTCTGTATCCACAAAAACAACAAGGAGTCCAGTGGCATCTTAAAGACCGTCTATGCATCTGAAGAAGCGGGTTTTCTACCCCCGAAAGCTTATGCCCAAATAAATTTGTTAGTCTTTAAGGTGCCACAGTCTGAAGTGTTGTCCATCCCCACAACAGGGAAGTACTATGACTGTTATTTTGGAGACAGGAAAGCAAGGCGCAGAGCCGCTTGCTCCAGTTGGCAAAGGAAGGCTGTGTGGTGGAGCAAGAATTCAAAACTGGATCTCCTACGTCCCAGTACAGCCTCCTAACCATCGGACCACCCTTCTTCCCTTCTCAGAGCCCAGACGTGTATACCACCACATAAATATCTGGCTCATGATCCTCCAAACCCATAGCCCGCACCTTCTGGTAGGTATCCTGCATGGAAAGAAATGCCCTGCTTGCTTGCCCTTGGGGCTACATGTGAGTGAGGTAACCCTTCTCCTGACAGACCTCCCAAGCTGATGTAGTAGTTTCTGAACATCCCATGACTGTGGAAGCAGGGCGCAGAACACAATTTATTACGCTCCAAAGAGGTTATTTTAGGAAACCTATTCCAAAGCTGCATTATCTCCCAGTCCCCACATTTGCATTGTCATTATGATGCATCCGCCCGCCTGCGGTTTTTCAATTTGCATATGCTGCTTAACGGGCTGGAACAACAAAGGGGCCATAACTGTGACACATCAGAACAGTGACAGGAAAAGCCAGGGTGTTTGAAACGATTCACCAAAGGCTGTGGTGACAGGGCTCCCTACCTGCAGTGTTTGCCACTGCACTGTTTGAGGGAAGAAGGGCCAAATGGAATAAAATGATTAAAAACATGTAGAACTTTTATAAACCCCACCTGTGAACCCCCTGTAAGTCATAGCTCCAGTCTGCTCTAGGGGTGGGATTTCCAAATGTTGGCCTAACTCAGATAATAGTACCTAGCTCTTAGCACTTTTCATCAGTAGATCTCAAAGCACTTTACAAAGGGGATCATTTTACTCCCCCATCTGCCTATATCTATCTTCTGTCTCTTGTCTCATACATGGATTGTAAGCTCCTTGGGGCAGGGGGTTGTATGTTGGTTCTGTGTTTGTACAGCACCAAATGCAACAGGATCCTGGTCCATGACGAGGTGCTACGGTAATACAAATAATGATTTTATAGATGGGGAAACTGAGGCACAGAGAGATGAAGTAACTTTGTCCAAGGTCACCCATGAGGCCAGGGGCAGAACTAGGAACAGACACCAGCTCTCTTGAGTCTCATTCCCATGCTCTATCTACTAGTCCATACTGCCTTCCCATTTGGAAGTTTTACCATTGACTTCAGGGGAAGCACAATTAGTCCAGCTCTGAGTACTTTTAAAATTCCCACCCGTAATGACATTTGCTATCTGACACAGAAGCAGTTTACATTTTTAAGAAAAAAGAGTGATAAAAAATAATCACTTCTTGATAGTTTATGCAGCACTTAGCCAGGATCAGCCTGGGAGTTAGGGCTACAGAAATTCCTGTTATATATACAAGGTGAAGTATGCTAATCCACATCAAAAATACATTTTTAAAAAAGAGAGAGAGAAAGCCAGATTAAAGAGAACACTAAAGCTGTGCAGTGAGGAACATATTTTAGGAAATGGCCACGCTAAGGTTGGCTGGATAACCTTAACTGTGTCCCTTTAACATGCATTCTGATACAAATCATATTGACACCAATGGAAAGATTGCCTCGGACTAAAATGTGCTTTGGATCAAGCTGTTAGTGTTTTATTAATCAGTCATGTTTCTCAAAATGAGACAAAGTAATATCATGCTTTGCAAAAACCAACCCCCTATATAACACATTTGGACATCGTGTAGTGATGGATAGCTTTGGATCCAAAAGCAAACTAGTAAGCATGAGACCACATGCTACTCAAACTAGGCAATTTAGTATCAGATCCTTTCATTTGCAAAGCCAGGCAGCCATTTTGTGTTAATTACAATGCAGGCTATTATGTGCTCTTTTGAGACTTTATTTTTGTTCCTTCTTGCTTTGCCGTTTTCCAAAGCTAAAATAAAGGTGACAGAACATATGGAAAAGCACTACCAGGAGTAGACAGAATGGCTAGCTGCTGTAGCCAACCAGAGGAGAAGCTGGATTTGAAGATGATTAATGGGCAGTGCAAGAACAAGATAGTAATATATATTATCCTCTATCACTTATGGCAGGAGAACATTAATAATATGAATCAATATTAATAATCAATATTTATTCATTGGAGATTTTATCCATTTTTAGCAACTTGCCAGAGCACAGTAGAGTGGCTTCCTATGGGGTGTTTCTTGCCACTGTAGGCAAGATCTGATCAGATCTGAGCTCCTCTGTCTACCCTGCAATAGACTGGCACACCTTTATTGGACTTTCAGAAATCCAATTTTACAGTGTCCAATATGGTGAGCTGATTAAACCTGATTTGAATCGACAAGTGTCCAGGAAAAAAGTCTACTGCAGGGAAAAAAGAGCGAGAGTTTAATAAACAGACCTGAGAGATAAATATCTACTTTCATTCCAATAAAATTCACGTGTAAAAAGCTGACAGTAGCGCTAAGGTAAAAGACCGAAATATCTCCAATGTAGTAACAGTCTCAGATAAAAAGGCCAAGCCACTAACTACAATAGAAAAGGAACCCTGAAGCCAGTGTCCGAGCACTGCCCATCTAAGCAATATTTTATTAAGTCTACGTGGAGAGCAGGTCATTAATATTAAAGGAAAAGTTTGACCCTGTTAAAACACCACAGCACACCCTTGTGATGCTGCACAGCCAGGCAAGAGGAGCTCTTCCTGACCCCTGTTGCAATCACTGAACACCAGGCAAGTTTAACCCTTTGTTCTCTTTGAAAATCTCATTTGACCATCTCCATTTAGGGGACTTGTGATTTTCAGCTGTGCTGTAAAACCAGACGCATTGCGGTTTCACTTCCTGGGTCACTGCACTCAGTACGCTGAGGCCAAAATGCAGGAGACACAGACCACGGGATGAAATGTAAGTACCAGGAACCTGCATGGGACTCATTCCTTTTGGATCCATAGAGCCAAAGTGCAGCTATGAAGCCAGCAGCCGTCAGGGGCCAGTGGGAGGCACCCTGCCTGGTGAAGGCACTGACTAGGGGGACAAGTACATTGCTTCTGGTACTGCAACCGATGTTCTACCCTTTCAAAAGCTGCTCCACCAGGTGCCAGGTCTGCCAGCTGGTGCCAGGAGAAGGGGGCATGGTCCATCCATTCCCTGAGCAATGGACTCATGAGACCTATTGCCCTGAGGCTGGGGGCTCTCTGGCCAATGGCATTTTCTATGGCCCTGTCTTAGGGTTCAGGTTTGTGGGAAATACCCGGGTGTGCATTGGGCGGATCCACAGCAGGGCCTGGGAGAGGTCTGCCCTCATTCCTGGACCAGAGGATCATATCTCATCCCCTGCACTCGTGTGATGCTCCAGTCCTTCTTCTCCACTGCCCCGCCCAGAGAGCTACAGCTCAGCACTCTTCCGCTCCTTTATGAAGGCATCCCTCCTGGCTCCCTAGACGGTATCCCTGTCCCTATTTGCTCTCCCAGACGCCACTTCCCTGCCAGGCCCTTGGCTCAAACTCCCACCCTGCCCCACCTGCTGCCCTTCTGGCCCCAGAGAACCATGATCTCCTCCACCCTGCTGGCGCAACCCTGCATAATCCCCTGGAGGATCAGATCCTGGCCTGGAAAAGCTTCCTCCCACCAATGCAGTTTCAGAGGAGCCAAGAAATCCTTCAGCTCTTGACAGGTTTCAGAGTAGCAGCTGTGTTAGTCTGTATTTGCAAAAAGAAAAGGAGTACTTGTGGCACCTTAGAGACTAACCAATTTATTTGAGCATAAGCTTTCGTGAGCTACAGCTCACTTCATCGGATGCATTCCGATGAAGTGAGCTGTACTCACGAAAGCTTATGCTCAAATAAATTTGTTAGTCTCTAAGGTGCCACAAGTACTCCTTTTCTTTCAGCTCTTGGTGTCTCTCTTGCATATTCATTGAGAACAGCATGAGAGCAGACGTGCACTATAAATTCCCTCCATCTTTCTCCCGCACAGCAATTCTGCATTGTCAGAGCCATACATAAAACATTTCCCTATCTCCCTTATTACCGGCCGCGAAGATTTATCCCCAGGCGCCATGTTAAATACAAACAGAAGCACTCGGGAATATAGCCCACTTCAATCCCTGTCTGAAAGCTGGAGGGTCCACACACAAACCTTGGTCATTCATCAGGCACTTCTCAAACACTCTGCGCCTATCACGCACTATGCTAAAACAAATACATAAAATAATAACAATAATAAAAGAATAACCTACCCAGAAAGGAATTTTCTTCCTATCCCCTGTCAGTTAGCAGTTGCTTAATAGCCTGAAGCATGAGGGTTTTATATCCCTTTAAAAATATCTCATCTAATGTACGAATGGATATCCTTATTATCCGATGTTACATCTGTGTTGATGACAATTCTTCCAAGTCAGATAAAGGTCATGACAGTCACAGGACAATTCCAGATGGAGGCTGGCTCTGCCCCTCCAGCTGGTCACATGCGTGAGTTAGTATTTGGGTTGGAACTGGCAGTAGGGCACTTAGATATTTTACTCGTGTGTAATATTGTTCTGTGTAAGTTGAGAAATGGTATGTGACTAAGTCTCGCCTATGTACAGTAGTAGCCTTTAGTATAGGATGCCACAAATATCTGTCTAAGGCTCTATTGTTCGAAATGTCTGACTAAGAGAGAGTATGTGACCATGTTATAATATTCAGCACTTCCCCATGTCTGGACTCTTCACTTCGCAATTTTAGCTTTCTTTTCATGTAAAAAGAAAAGGAGGACTTGTGGCACCTTAGAGACTAACCAATTTATTTGAGCATGAGCTTTCGTGAGCTACAGCTCACTTCATCGGATGAATACTGTGGAAAGTGTAGAAGATCTTTTTATACACACAAAGCATGAAAAAATACCTCCCCCCACCCCACTCTCCTGCTGGTAATAGCTTATCTAAAGTGATCACTTTCCTTACAATGTGTATGATAATCAAGTTGGGCCATTTCCAGCACAAATCCAGGTTTTCTCTCCCCCACCCCCAAACCCACTCTCCTGTTAGTGATAGGAATAATAATAATAAAAGGTGGGCCATTTCCAGCACAAATCCACAGTATGCATCCGATGAAGTGAGCTGTAGCTCACGAAAGCTTATGCTCAAATAAATTGGTTAGTCTCTAAGGTGCCACAAGTACTCCTTTTCTTTTTGCGAATACAGACTAACACGGTTGTTACTCTGAAACTTTTAATGTAAAGTGAATGGTGGCTGCTGAATGCCTTTGGACTCTACTTTAATTTACCTTATCCTGCTGATACACGGAACTCTTATGTAATTGTTGTAATAGACAAACGGACTTTCAGGGCCCTAAAAGGTGCAAAGGGCCATAATGTCTAGGAGCCGATCTGTGTGTGCACAAGTGCACAATTACTTTGTATTTGCACAAACATGCATGCATGCATGCAACTGTCCAGTTTGCATGTGCCCGTGAGTAAATAGACATGTATGCATGCCAGTTCAGGACGTGTGTACATGCTTACAGTTTTGCATACACAAAATAGATGTGGCCTTAGTAGGGCACTGAAAATTGGATCCTGGAAATGCTTAAGATGTACTGTATAGAACCACACACTAAACTCCTCAGGCTCTGCAATCCTGTGACATACACAGAACTCCCATGAATGATACCAGGAGTTCTGTGGCAAGGGACCAGAAGCCAGCAGTGCTGACTAGAATTTATTAGAAGATGTCATCCTCAAAGATCATGCAGTCAGTACAAAACAGTATATACAGGGCAGCTTAGACACGTGCCATTGCTGCGTAAGATATGGTGGCTAAGGATCACTGGCAAATGCAGTGTTTGACTGTAAGAAGCTGGGTACCTTCCGGAAAAAGGGGTTGTAATAAGTCAGGCTGTCCTGTGCAACAATGGGGATTGTTTACACAAACAGAGCGGGGTGAGTCTCTCTCAACAATAGATGGAGTTTCATTGAAAATATTTGTATTTTCATTGAAAAACTGAAAACCCCCAAACAGAACAATCCAATTCAATTTAAAATCTGAAAGTTTTTAGTTGCCAAAAGCAGGAAGTTTCTCGTGGAAAATTTTTGACAAAAACTTTTTGGTTCGTTGGGAATTGGGGGGGGGGGGGAGAGAACCTGGAGGAGAGGAAAAAGGAGCAATATAAAATGTCTTAACTAGCTCTAATCCCAAGATTTTTGTTATTCGTTTTATTTTTTATGGCCACACACGGTCTCAGTTTTACATCTCATCTGAAAGACAGCACATCCCCAGACATGCAGATTTCTCCTGGGAAAAAACTGTATGTTGTTAGACATTGGAAAGTCAATCTCACAAGTTACAAACCCAAATCCCCACTGTCCCGTTTCACCCACACTCTCTCTTTAAATTAATCTACAATGCTACTAAAACCGACCAT
The DNA here is from genome assembly GCF_965140295.1 of Lepidochelys olivacea. Lineage (NCBI taxonomy): Eukaryota > Metazoa > Chordata > Testudines > Cheloniidae > Lepidochelys > Lepidochelys olivacea. The sequence goes on from NC_140416.1 coordinate 119,559,493, forward strand.
TTCTATTCATAATGTTCACTGCTGCATTATCACAGGACTGATAAACTGTATATATCCAAAAGAAAAAAAAAGGGAAACCACACAACTAATAAGTCTTCAAGACATCCCAGACACCATAAACACATATTTAAGAAATGAAAACAGGGACTACGAAGCACCAACGGCTCAACATATAAGCCAAACACGGCCCATAATAAATATGTTCATATTTACATAATATTGAATCAGCTATTTAGTCTCAGTCTGAGCCATTTGAGATTTCACAGATCAGATTATCCAGTTCATCTAGTGTATAATTACTTTGTCCCATTTTCCTATCCAAAAACCCCTTAGCATCTTCATATCCATTTTTTTTTTAAATCAGCATTAGCTACGCAAATCTCGTCAGGGAAACCCACAGAAACAGTTATTCTCTCACAGACAGGAATTTCAGCTACGAATTTCCTCTTAGAATCATAGAATATCAGGGTTGGAAGGGACCTCAGGAGGTCATCTAGTCCAACCCCCTGCTCAAAGCAGGACCAATCCCCAACTAAGTCATCCCAGCCAGGGCTTTGTCAAGCCTGACCTTAAAAACTTCTAAGGAAGGAGATTCCACCATCTTGCTAGGTAATGCATTCCAGTGTTTCACCACCCTCCCAGTGAAAAAGTTTTTCCTAATATCCAACCTAAACCTCCCCCACTGCAACTTGAGACCATTACTCCTTGTTTCGTCATCTGCTACCACTGAGAACAGTCTAGATCCATCCTCTTTGGAACCCCCTTTCGGATAGTTGAAAGCAGCTATCAAATCCCCCCTCATTCTTTTCTTCCGCAGACTAAACAACCCCAGTTCCTTCAGCCACTCCTCATAAGTCATGTGTTCCAGACCCCTATTCATTTTTGTTGCTCTCTGCTGGACTCTCTCCAATTTTTCCACATCCTTCTTGTAGTGTGGGGCCCAAAACTGGACACAGTACTCCAGATGAGGCCTCACCAATGTCGAATAGAGGGGAACGATCACGTCCCTCGATCTGCTGGCAATGCCCCTACTTATACAGCCCAAAACGTTGTTAGCCTTCTTGGCAACAAGGGCACACTGTTGACTCATATCCAGCTTCTCGTCCACTGTAACCCCTAGGTCCTTTTCTGCAGAACTGCTGCCTAGCCATTCGGTCCCTAGTGTGTAGCGGTGCATGGGATTCTTCCGTTCTAAGTGCAGGACTCTGCACTTGTCCTTGTTGAACTTCATCAGATTTCTTTTGGCCCAATCCTCTAATTTGTCTAGGGGCCTCTGTATCCTATCCCTACCCTCCAGTGTATCTACCTCTCCTCCCAGTTTAGTGTCATCTGCAAACTTGCTGAGGGTGCGATCCACACCATCCTCCAGATCATTTATGAAGATATTGAACAAAACCGGTCCCAGGACCGACCCTTGGGGCACTCCACTTGATACCGGCTGCCAACTAGACGTGGAGCCATTGATCACTACCCGTTGAGCCTGACAATCTAGCCAACTTTCTATCCACCTTATAGTCCATTCATCCAGCCCATACTTCTTTAACTTGCTGGCAAGAATACTGTGGAAGACTGTGTGAAAAGCTTTGCTAAAGTCAAGGAACAACACGTCCACTGCTTTCCCCTCATCCACAGAGCCAGTCATCTCGTCATAGAAGGCAATTAGATTAGATTAGTCAGGCATGACTTGCCCTTGGTGAATCCATGCTGACTGTTCCTGATCACTTTCCTCTCCTCTAAGTGCTTCAGAATTGATTCCTTGAGGACCTGCTCCATGATTTTTCCAGGGACTGAGGTGAGGCTGACTGGCCTGTAGTTCCCAGGATCCTCCTCCTTCCCTTTTTTAAAGATGGGCACTACATTAGCCTTTTTCCAGTCATCCAGGACCTCCCCCGATTGCCATGAGTTTTCAAAGATAGTGGCCAATGGCTCTGCAATCACATCCGCCAACTCCTTTAGCACTCTCGGATGCAGCACATCCGGCCCCATGGACTTGTGCTCGTCCAGCTTTTCTAAATAGTCCCGAACCACTTCTTTCTTCACAGAGGGCTGCTCACCTCCTCCCCATGCTGTGCTGCCCAGTGCAGTAGTCTGGGAACTGACCTTGCTCTTGAAGACAGAGGCAAAAAAAAGCATTGAGAACATTAGCTTTTTCAACATCCTCTGTCACTAGATTGCCTCCCTCATTCAGTAAGGGGCCCACACTTTCCTTGACTTTCTTCTTGTTGCTAACATACCTGAAGAAACCCTTCTTATTACTCTTAACATCTCTTGCTAGCTGCACCTCCAGGTGTGACTTGGCCTTCCTGATTTCACTCCTGCAAACCCGAGCAATATTTTTATACTCTTCTCTGGTCATTTGTCCAATCTTCCACTTCTTGTAAGCTTCTTTTTTGTATTTAAGATCAGCAAGGATTTCACTGTTAAGCCAAGCTGGTCGCCTGCCATATTTACTATTCTTTCTACACATTGGGATGGTTTGTCCCTGTAACCTCAATAAGGATTCTTTAAAATACAGCCAGCTCTCCTGGACTCCTTTCCCCCTCATGTTATTCTCCCAGGGGATCCTGCCCATCAGTTCCCTGAGGGAGTCAAAGTCTGCTTTTCTGAAGTCCAGCGTCCGATTTCTGCTGCTCTCCTTTCTTCCCTGTGTCAGGATCCTGAACTCGACCATCTCATGGTCACTGCCTCCCAGGTTCCCATCCACTTTTGCTTCCCCTACTAATTTTTCCCAGTTTGTGAGCAGCAGGTCAAGAAGAGTTCTGCCCCTAGTTGGTTCCTCCAGCACTTGCACTAGGAAATTGTCCCCTACACTTTCCAAAAATTTCCTGGATTGTCTGTGCACCGCTGTATTGCTCTCCCAGCAGATATCAGGGTGACTGAAGTCTCCCATGAGAACCAGGGCCTGCGATCTAGTAACTTCCGTGAGTTGCCAGAAGAAAGCCTCGTCCACCTCATCCCCCTGGTCTGGTGGTCTATAGCAGACTCCCACCGTGACATCACCCTTGTTGCTCACACTTCTAAACTTAATCCAGAGACTCAGGTTTTTCTGCAGTTTCATACTTGAGATCTGAGCAGTCATACTGCTCCCTTACATACAGTGCAACTCCCCAACCTTTTCTGCCCTGCCTGTCCTTCCTGAACAGTTTATATCCATCCATGACAGTACTCCAGTCATGTGAGTTATCCCACCAAGTCTGTTATTCCAATCACATCATAATTCCTTGACTGTGACAGGACTTCCAGTTCTCCCTGCTTATTTCCCAGGCTTCTTGCATTTGTGTATAGGCACTTGAGATAACTCGCTGATCGTCCCTCTTTCTCAGTATGAGGCAGGAGCCCTCCCCTCTCGTGCACTCCTGCTCATGCTTCCTCCTGGTATCCCACTTCCCCACTTACTTCAGGGCTTTGGTCTCCTTCCCCCGGTGAACCTCGTGTAAAGCCCTCCTCAGTAGGTTAGCCAGTCTGCTTGCGAAGATGCTCTTTCCTCTCTTCGTTAGGTGGAGCCCGTCTCTGCCTAGCACTCCTCCTTCTTGGAACACCATCCCATGGTCAAAGAATCCAAAGCCTTCTCTCCGACACCACCTGCGTAGCCATTCGTTGACTTCCACGATTCGACGGTCTCTACCCAGGCCTTTTTCTTCCACGGGGAGGATGGACGAGAACACCACTTGCACCTAAAACTCCTTCTTCCCAGAGCTACGTAGTCCGCAGTGATCTGCTCAAGGTCATTCTTGGCAGTATCATTGGTGCCCACGTGGAGAAGCAGGAAGGGGTAGCGATCTGAGGGCTTGATGATTCTCGGCAGTCTCTCTGTCACATCGTGAATCCTAGCTCCTGGCAAGCAGCAGACTTCTCGGTTTTCCCGGTCAGGGCGGCAGACCGTATCCCCTGCCTGTGCCTGCCCCTAGGTGTAGGGGGTAACATCACTCCCTCAAACACACAAAGCCACTACATACACACTTGCTTTCTGCTCGCTTTGCGTTGGTTTTGTTCTATGGCTTATGGCGTCACATCCTCTTTTCCCTGCTTCACTTGGGACAGGCATTCCTTCGCCTTCTCATGCTGGGACTCGGCCAGCCACGCCATTTCCCCCTTATTTGAGATAAAGAATTGAATTTGTGCGCACACAACTGAAGAGGAGCTGGATCTGCACCAGACAACTGGCATATCCAGCTTTTGTGGAACTGCGGCCCGCTAGCGAGAGATGGGAACAGCAGAGCAGGAAGGAAATGAATTACCCCATCTAAACCTGTCTGAGTTCACCAGAGTTCACCAGTCAATTAGGGATTTAATCAGCTGAGGGAATCACGGATTCCTCTCTCTTAGCGATGGACTGGCACTCAGCTCTCATTTCTTAGGAGCTGGCTCTTCTTATAGACAAATGGCCAATGAGGCTATGTCTACACTGCAATTAAAAACCCACGGCTGCCCCATGCCAGCTGACTCAAGCTCGCAGCATAGACATTCAGGCTGCAGCCTGAGTTCTGGGAACCTGCCAACTGACAGGGTCCTAGAGTCCGGGCTCCAGCCCAAGCCCACCCCAAACGGCTAGACTGCAATTAAAGGGACCCTTAGGCCGAGTCCCATACAGGCCAGCTATGGGTTTTTAATCACAGTGTAGACATACCCTGATTACCCCTCGGTGCTGCCCTAACCCTACTCCTATTGAAGTCAACAGTGAGCCCTCTTGGAAACCTTACCCCGGATAGCTAAACCACTGTTTGTACAGTCAGGGAGGGAAGCTGAGCAACTAATCAGTGGCAAACCATCCTTCTGATGGATTTCCATCTCTGTTCCGATTTGGCTTTAACTGAAATCTTTCCCCAGGTAATTTCTTCACGCAGTCCCTGCACTGTAGATGGTTCTCTCACAATTCCTTGTGAACCTTTCACACCTAAAACACTGAGTGAGGTGGGTGGGTTTGGGCTGTACACCCAGCTCATGCAGCATTGTCTCCATCCCAGGAATAGAAAACCATAACTTTTCGAATCAGGTTTCTGGTGACACTAAATTATCTGCTGGTCCCTTCTGTCCTTAAACTCTCGGAGTCTAGGAGAAACCTCAAGTTCAGACTTCACATTCCATCACCATCTCTAATAACTCACAGGGCATGCTGCATCCCCTGTAGCAACTGGGTTACACAAAGGTTCAGTCTGCTGCAGCCTTTGAGCTAACAGAGCAGGGTATTTTAGCTCAGACAGTAGAGTTTCAGAGATGTAGCTGCAGAGGTCCCATGTTTCCTCGCAGCTCCTGAGGACCCAGTCAGGGCACGGCCTTACAGGGGCTTAAAAATGGGCTTCCATGACTATGGAAGTGAACTGGAATCAGTCAAGCGTAGTGAAAGAATTCAGGTTTTTGTTCAAATGAGTATTCACGGGACTATTGCTGAGGTATTTTCCCCAACTACAGTAGTTTCAACATATAGACTAGAGCTGGGCAGAAAATAAGGGTTTTTTCCCCCAAGTAAAATTTTGCTGATGAAAAAAATCAAAAAGTTTTCCATGAGAAATGTTGATGTTTCATCAAAAACAAAAAACAAAACCTGCCTCCCCCCAAAATGCTACGATTTTATGGCCAAAATTTTTCAGTATCCAGGCAAAAAGTTTTCAACTGAAACTTTTGCTTTCTGCAGACAAAAATAATTTGTGAAAAAATTAGTTTTTGTCAAAAAACTTTTTATCTGAAGATAGTTTGGATGGCAAATGTTTGAGCAGCTCAATTCTCAGATATGCTGTCGCTCAACCAGCAGTTGTTGGGCCTAAGGCATTTTTGATAACGGGATTTAGGCACTGAAGTCTCTTAGGCGCATTGGAAAAGTTTACCTGGTACGATCACAATGCAGTCTTCATGCCTTGAGGTCCATCTATACAGCCAGAACGTGTTCCCTGACTATCAAATTTGTGCTAACCCTGAAACCACCTTTTCAGCAGCTCTAAAAAGCAGTCTCCCCATTTAGTCTGTTTGTTAAATTCATTTGTTTCTTAAATTCATTTTGTAACATCTTGAAAAATACTGGGAAGGATTCCAGCCAACTGCTGTGGCTTCAGTCGCTCTTTGATGGGGCTTCTGAAATTAAAATGACTATGAAAATAATTATATCATCTCTGGCCGATTTCTGTTTGACCTCTTTGTAGCGTATATGCCTTGTGTAATCCGATTAATAAAATTGATATGGAACTTGAAACAGCAAGAGGTCACTAGTATCAAGAATCTAGGACCGGTATTTAAATCTCAACCCTCCACTGGGATTCATGGGGGCAATTCACACCTCCCAGAGCTGCAGCTGTCTGAAGACTTGAGAACACCCCAGTGTCACATTGTGTTTGGAAGAATAGCTTTGCAAACACAAGGGCTGAAAACTGTTGTTTAAACCACTGTACAGTCTGCAGGAACTGGGGATGACCAGAGAAGTGTGGTGGTAGAAACACTGACCAGTACTGCCTCACTTGGCCCAGGACTATGGCATCAATCCACTCTCTTCGTTTTCAGCTCAATTTGTTTGCTTTAGAGCAGTGGTTCTAAAACGTATCTCATTGCGCGCCCGCACCCTGCTGCGTCTGTAGTAGGTTACGCCCCTCCCACCTGCCACACAAGCACATATATGATATATGCGGTGGCAGTCCTTCATGTGAACCAGTTTTGGCTTCTTTGCTTTTCACTTGAGTTGGTTTTTTTCCTGTTGCATGAACGAACCAGTGATCCACTGTCCTAAAAGCAAAAGCAAAACTGCAATTGTGGTCCATGCTTACAAGTAAACGTGCACACCGTGTTGTAGCAAATGGATTAACATATAGATGGCAAGGACTTTGTATGGAAGATTACCAGCAATCCACCAAAATTCACAGCACTACTTAGAGTCAAATGCACAGCGCCATCGTAGGACCTGACATGTCAGGAGGAATCCGCTTTGCTAGTTATTCATTGCTGTGGGTAAAATGTGCGCAGTGTTTTTCCCCCCTAAAGCTTCTCACACCCCGAAAAGACATTCCGCATCCCCCGGGGGGCCCACCCCCAGTTTGTGAACCACTGCTTAGACACATATGCCTTTCAATAAAATTGTCATCAGGCAGGTACATAGTCTGAAATATAGAAGGGAAAGGGCCTATTTGTTGTGTGTATGTACAACACCCAGGGCTGTCCCTAGGGGGGTGCGGGGCCTAGGACATAGGCGCCAAGTTTCTATCTGCCGGGGGTACTCCCCCGGCCCCACCCCTTCCCCAAAGGCCACACCCCCACTCCACCTCTTCCCCGCCCAGTTCCACCCCCTCCCCCAAGCACAGTGCGCCCTCGCTCTTCCCCCTCCCCCCAGCGCCTCCAGACAAAACAGCTGATTGGTGGTAGGCACTGGGAGGGAGGGGGAGGCGCTGATCCGCGGGGCCCACCAGTATACAGGAGGCACTGGGGGGAGGGGTTGGTAGGGGGTCTCAGCCTCACCCCCCCACCCCGCCTCCCACCTCACCTCCCTGCCCGCCTCCTTCGGAAGCGTGGGGCCCGGGGCAGTCGCCCTGACTGGCCGTACCCTAGGGACGGCTCTGACAGCACCTAGCGCAAAAGGGTCCTGGTCCATGACTGCTGCTCTTGGAGGTGCTACCGCAGTACAAATAATAACTAAACCACTAATTTCTCATTCTCCTCAGTCAGACTTCTAGGAGTTGTTTCTTAAAGCTAAACAGAGCTGGCGTAATTGCCCTGGATTCAATGAAGATGCACTGATGTGCACCAGCTGAAAATCTGTCCCTTGAACTATTTCATGACGTGTGTTCTTCATTTAATAATTGGAATGTTATATATTCTAAGTTTACAAAGGCATTCAAATGCACACACATCTATATTTAGTTCCTAGCTGGTTTCCATTTGGCATCGTTAAGCTTTTGTCAATAACACGAGCCCTTAGTAGAAATTCCCAGCGTGATTTGCTGGTGACAAGTGCAGTATCTCCATAGCATCATCAGTTTCAAAGAGCTTGAACTGACCTATCATGGAATCACGTTACTTGAACCTTTGACAATTCTACAGTTGGTTGGAAAACAGAAATTCTGATATTTTTCTCCCCGCTTGGGACAAAAATGTTGAAATATCCAAAGCGTTCATTGAATGAAAAAATTTCCAAACATTTTGGCTTTGGAAATGTCAAAACAAAAATGTCACTAAGTTGAAATGTTGATTCAAAAGAAAAACGTTTTGAATTTTCCCATAGGAATTTATCAAATTTGGACATTTCCCCACAAAAATGTTGAATTCCATGAAACTGTATTTTGTCAGGAAAAAAAAAAAGGGTGGCTCGAAAATTTCAACCAGCTCTACACTGTACGACGAGTGCGTAAGCAGCACAAATACGGCCTGTCTGCAGAGCTCAGACGTTTTACCCCCTGCGACCTGCCTAAGCACAATGACAAGTGTCCTCCTCAAGATTTCATCTTTTCGTCAGTTCATGAATCTGTAAAGCTAGTGGCAAGATACCAAAATAAACAGGAAACAAATGCAATAGAGGACTAAGTAATTATGACAGTCTTAGGCCTGTATGCGCCAAAGCACTGAAACACATGCTAAAGTTCCACTAAATTCAACTAAGCTGCATTGGGAAATTGCCTAACTCCCATTGATTTTTTTTTTTTTTTTACAGTGCCAATATTTGCAATAAAAAATAAAGTTGAAGCGCACACAAGAAGATAAAAGCCATGCCTCTCACTCAGATACCATGGTGAGGGGCACAATATAAAAACCCAGGTAGAGAGAGATCCATCCATCCAGGGTATTTCTAGAGCTCCAAACCCTGTAATATCAAGGGGCTGTGTCTTGGCAGCTAGAGGTGGACACACCAGAGACCTTCAGATCATGAAGGTCTCCGGGAGGGGTAGAGCCATTGCAAACAGGGATTTGTTAAATGAAGAGAACCCTTCACGGGACATTTCTTTCCATAGGGTTTGTCTACACTGGTGCTTCGTCGGCAACACTTTTGTCATTCAAGGGTGTTAAACACACACACACCCACCCCTGAATGACAAAACCGTTACCGACGAAAAGCGCCCGTGTGAACAGCGCTTTGTCAGCAGAAGCACTCACCTGCCGACAAAGCTGCTGCCGCTCGTGGGGGGTGGAAGTTTTTTGGTTGGCAGGGGAGCTCTCTCCTGCCGACAGACAGCAGCTACACGGAGTGCCTTTAGCGGCACGGCTGCAGGGGCACAGGTGTGTCGCGAAAAGCCTCGTAGTGTAGCCGTTCCCTTCCTGAATCCTGAAGTCCAACAGCAGCGGCTGTTTTACCTCAGCTAATACTTGGTCACACGCTGCTCCACCTGCCTGGTTGATGCGAGTTTTGCCGTTGGCTTCCCTGGACGCAGGATTGGACCCTCCTGGAGGTTAAAGGAAGCAGGTCTGCCAGCTTGTCTGGCGAATGTGGTGTTTCCAACCTTGCTCTGAGATTGCTTCCCCCCCATCCTGACTGGATCATGCAGAAAGGCACAGTCAGAATGAAGGCAGAGTTAGAACATCTGGATTACACTTGTCTGGGGGTGGGAGAACATTTTTCAAGTACAGAAGGCAATTCCTGTACATTTTGCAATCCTTGCCCTCTGGAGGCTCCTGGCTGTCTGGATCCCTTCAGATCCATGTACTTAAAACCCCAGCAGCTACTAATCCAACACCTAATGCCCTTCCTTCCACTTCACTCTCAATGGACAGCACAACCCCTATCCACTCCACAATGAGCTTCCTCAACCAAGGAAAACTAGACCAGGAGTGATCCTCCTAACCTGGCCAAAGGACAGCACAAAGCATTGCCTCCTTCCACAATGCTCTCAGTCTCTGCTGGCCTGAGGAGTGAGAAATCAAACCCAAGTCACCACACAGAGCGCTACCCTGCAGCCCGGCCTGTTAGCCATTGGTGAAAATTGACAGAGCAAAGCAGCGATCAGAGCCAGATCACCGTGCATATGGAATAAACAAACTACCGAACAATGAGGGGGCACTGAAGTTTAACCCTTCGCACTGCATATGATCCAAGCACCATGTTGTAGTCGTTGATTACAAAACCTCAAAACCTCAAACAATCCAGGGAGCTATAGGTGTTAATATAGAGCTAGCTGGAAAATGGGAACCCACTCAGAACATTGCAATGAAAAGAGAAAAAATAAGTTTTTTGTCCAAACATGGAAAGTGTTAGTTGAAAATCTGATTTTCCATCAAACAGAAAGTTTCTGCCAGCCATAGGTAAATATTATCCCCATTACGCAGATGGGGAAACAGACTGAAAGGGGAAGTACTTGTCTATGTCTAGGTCAGCAGCATTCGAACTCACATCCTCTTTTCTCTCATGCTTATGGCACTTTCCTTCAGACTTCTCTCTTGTTTAGCTTTACGGCTTATATTGCATTTACATCACAGAGCAGCTGTATCATTTCAATACAAAAGCCACCAGCTACATCACGTTCTTACTATTACTCTTTTACGTACTGGGGGCTGCGAGCGCCAACAGAGATCAAGGTCCTATTGTGCTAGGCAGCATAAGAGACAGTCCCTGCTCTGAAGAGTTTACAACCCAAATAGATAAGACAGACAAATGGTAAGAGGGAACAGAGGAGTGAGTTGCGCACGATCACACAGCAAGTCAGTGGGGGAGCAAGGAGCAGAACGCGGGTCTGTATTTGTCAAGAGAGATGAGATTCAGAAGCAGGTTGGGATCCTGGCAGATTTAATTAAATACTCATCGCTCACAAAGCACCAGCAGATTTCAGTTTGCCTTCGATTAACTCAGCCCAGCACCCAACCCTCTGGATTCCCTCATGAGAAAAAATGTAACCATTTGATCCTTTCCCTTTCTGCTTAGTGGAGGGGTGTGGTTGGAGGGGGGCATAAGGGAGAGGAAGGGGGGGAAAATGAGCTACAGAGCTAGCTCAGAGGTGGCAGATGTTATTTGTAGCTTTGACCATCCAGCTGAGCTGGATCTGTAACTTTAGTTTTGTAATTTGGCCCAAATCCTTCTCCAGTCTCAGAGCATGAACCCTTCCCACTGCCCCACCATGCACACACCTGGCTAGGCTGCTGCTCGGCAGCCCTTAAACCTCAGGAGCCAAGTAATCTCTCTGCTGCTCATGTCACACCCGGGTGGGATGATGATCATAAGGGGGAGCAGCACACGAGGGCATCCTAGGGCCTGCAATTGCCACAGCAATCCCGCTTGCGAGTCGCTATACAAGGAGCCCCGTTAGCAGAGCTGCGCTCCTTGCCCAAACTCTGCAACAGGCTCTTCACATCCCCTCGTACGGACATTCTTATTGGCACGAGGGACCTTCACAGCTCTGGAGCAGAGGGCTGGGTTTGGCCTTCAGTGCCAAGTGCTCTGGTGAAAGGACAGCCATGGCCGGCCCACGTGCTCAGGTTTCCAGCTGCCTGCTCCTGTCGACCCGCTGCACCCCCCGAGAAGAACAGAGGCTAATACAAGGGGCACTTTAAACAACTTGCCTTCAGAACGAAGTTGGGTGCTGCCCCATCTCATTGCAAGAAGAACTATGAGCCCTGGCGCCCTAGCGAAATTCCCATTGGATAATTGCATCTTACCTATCTCCCCCCGGACTCGCAATCCGTCACAGCGTTTACTCTTAGCTCTTACGCAGCTGCCAAGATATACTCCAGGGGCAGCTGCATGTCTCTAGAGGGCAATTTTTGCCTGGAGATTGCAAATTCTCTCTCATTTGCTTCAGAGGAAAGGGGGATGGCGGGGGGGGGGGGGCAAGAGAGGAAGATGCATGTGCTGTCAGAGGTATGAGGACATCATCTGGGTTGGTCAGTGGGCACTTCTCCCACAGTGAGGGATCCCAGTGCTATACTCATAACATGAAACACAATGGTAAAAACAGATGGCAACATACTGTAGAGGTGACTTCCCCACCCCACTCTGAGTTCCATCCAGCCCAAGGCTGCTGTCTAGATCACACTGAGTGCGGCTGCACCCAGTGCTTTCCCCAGAGGAAGGTGCCGCTCCTGCCCCAAACATCTGTTCACCCCACCTCCACTTTTGAAGTTTCCTCCCTTCCCTTTAAAGGGCTGTAGATTTACAGCCACTGCAGGATTTCATGCTGTGAAGCAAAGACAACTAGAAAAGAGCCACTGTCATGAGGGCAATTTCACACCAAATGAAGTGATCGTTGGTCAGCTGGAGGGCAGGGCTGGGGGACACCAGCTGTTTGCTGCACCATCATTGAACAGCTGCATTCCTGCTACCCTAAAGAATTGCCGTTAGTTTCACCCCATGAACTAAGGGCAACGTGCTTCTATAGATTATCTTCCCTCAACGTTGAGCAGTACATAGTAGCAACCCCACCTAGCACTAGTGTCCAGGCCACCCATTAGTCAAATAGCACCCTGGGGAAGCCAGAATTTGCACCATCCCAAAGTAAGGAGGTGGGAACACACACCTATTGCACACCCCTAGAGTGACTCACCTTTTTTGGATGCTTGAAGAGTTGTCCAGGTTGCCCGCCTGTGTACAAAATGCATATTCTCAGCTTGACCAATGACACACATGGGTACCACAATGCTGTCACACCGGCACAGCCAGTGTCATCACTGTAGGTCTGTTTACTAGGCTTACTTCTGCTGTCTGCTTCCCCATCTTGGACCTAACCTTGCCATCGGGGTATCTGGGGCGGGTGAGGAATGCAGGATTAGAGCCTCACATCACACTTATCTACCGTGGAAACCTCTTCATGACATCGCTCTAAAATACTTAGCATGCAGGGGATAGTCTCTCCTCCTAAAGAACTTCAGCACTCTTCAAGATTACAATGCCACAAAGTGCATATAAATAGGAGAGAACCGGGTCTGTGGAGATTGAGAACAACAAAAGCAATGCGACAGGTTTCAGAGTAGCAGCCGTGTTAGTCTGTATTCGCAAAAAGAACAGGAGGACTTGTGGCATCTTAGAGACTAACCAATTTATTTGAGCATGAGCTTTCGTGAGCATCAGCTTTCCTTCCACCAGAGCACCAGGGAGAGCTGTGGTTTAGCGCCACTCAACTCTGGAGAGAGGGGTTCAATGATGGGAGTTCAGTTTGAGAGGAACCAACATCTTATATTAGCACAGCGATACCCTTAGGGGATTTCAAGTAATCGTTGTTCTCAACGCACTGTAGAAACTATGTGCAGAGAGAAATAATTTCATCACTGTTGAAATGCAGCCACCTACTAGGTGAAATACTACAGCTGTATAACTCGATGGCAGGAACGAGAGTTTACGACCGGAAGTGAAGAATACTATTTGCAAATCAAGATGGGGGATGCAAGGAGCAGGAAGACTATAACTGCCCACAGTGAGATGTGGGCAGGACAGTACTAAGCACTGAGCACAACCGTCTCTGTCCCTCTAAGTGAGTTAGGTAGCAAGATGGATGGGGCAATAGCTTTTACTGGACCAACTTCTGTTGGTGAAACGAGCTGCTGAGCTCTACAGAGCTGTTCTTCAGATCAGTATTGTTAATCACATTCCATTATGCAGCCAAGAGTGAATTCACATTGCATTTGCAAACAAGCTCATTTCCATCTGAAATTTCTCACATATGCTCTCTAGGCAGAAAGGAACTTTGTATAAGTGTGAGATTAATTGGAGGGTTTTTTTAAAATATTCAATTTCGGAAAAAAAGTGTGTTCTCTTAAGAAGTGTGATGTTTTGTAAAGCCCCTCTCAAAATGTTAAGTCTGGACTGGAAGGCTTTTCGAAATAGTAAGCAACACAGTGTATGCATCTTCCTGCACCTAAGCACATCAGTCTCCTCTCTACTGCAAACAACAGCTGTGGTGCTGTTTTATATCAAATGAAACTTGAGCATAAAGCATTCACCTCTGCACCAGTACCTCTTTGATTTTATTAAAAAAAAAATAAAATCAAACAACCTTACGATGCCTCAGAATTTGAATTAAGAGCCATATAATTTTCACCCCCCCACACCCCAAAGTTACCCACATGGTGAAGTATGCTTCCATCAGAGGCCGTCAGTGTGGTCCTAAAAATGCACAGCAGGATCTGCAAGACAATTAAGTATCCAATTCACATGCAACTCTTCAGAGGCCTGCAGTAGCAGATGTTTTCTGTTCGTTTTATTTTGCCCTAGAGCTTTCCTTTTCTCCTTCCCCACCTCAGTCCTGGCTCCGAGCATCACCTCTCCCTGCTTCCTCCTCCGCAGCACAGAACAACAAAAAATTCCTCCTCACCCAGTACCAGGATTGTAAACAGACTGACAACACCACAACTCCTCCATCAATCAGGCCCAGCAGAGTTATTTTTCACCTCTTGTGGATTCCTTCCTCCTGCAGTTTTAAGGCAAGCAGTGCTAATATATTGGTTTGAGCTACTGACTGATCAGGCTCGGGCTGCTAATGTTTAATGTACGTTGCAGAGTTATATTTTTCAAGACACTTTATAATCAGAGGTCCCAATTCAGGAAAGTATCATTATTTGGACCAGCAATTAAGCATGTACTTAACTTTAGGCCTGTGCTTAAATTCCACTCAAGTCAATCAGACTTACACACATGTGTAACTTTGAACATATACCTACGTGTTATCCTGAAAACTACTAGAGCTAAGCATGCGCCTAAGTGCTTTCCTGAATCCTGGCCTAAGAAGCGGCAAACTTTTTGAAGGCTACAATCCTTCCTATTCTTATACACATAAGTAACTTTAAGCACACAAGTATGTGACTATGCATGTACTTAAGGTTACTCACATGCAGAAATATCTGCAAGATCAGGGCTTAAGAAGAAAAGTCACAGGGCAGATCAGGCCTGGCTGTGGAGAAGAAAAATGCCTAGGAGTGGGTTTTTAAGGAAGCATTTGAAAGAGGAAAGTACAAATGAAGCAGCTACCTACACATGACTAGTTTAAAGGCACAAGACTGAGAAAGCTATTTTCCCACGTGTACTAGTGTTAGCCATAATTTACAGATGGAGCCATTTATATACAGATAATCTAAATTTCTGGTTTTCCTAGAGGATCAGACTCCCTGGAAAATTATTTAAAATAATTCTCCATTAAAAAAACCTAGTAGAAAACATCATACTGCCATGCTGAGAAAAAGCTGCAGGTTTTCTTATTTCCCCTTTCCATGCTGGTGCCAATATTGTCTTTAACACCCTCACTCCCCCTCAAACACAAACAAAAAACACACACAGACAACCATTCTTAGGACATTTTTTTAAAAATGAAGCTTATGTATTCTGTTTGTGCATACAAAAAAAGGGACAAATACAGAGATGCAAACAAAACATCAAAGTTGCCATTAAGAGAATTAATTTTAAAAGTCACAAAGCATGTTATTCCTGGAAATTGCTTTTATTTAGCAATGATGTTAACACCACAAGAAGGCAGCTGGCATTGAAAGCACAAGAAAAGTTCAATTTAAACAAGGGGAAAAAAGAAGATTAACAAATTTTAGAGCATTCACACAGAATACACCCCATTAACTTGTCTGCACAGAAGTTCTCAGCCAGGGTGTTTTGATTTCTTATGTTGACTTTAGTAACTTTTTTTGCAACGAAAAGTTACATTCCACTGACAACCTGGAGGAAGAAATAATTAAAGGACTCAAAGTCAATACTGAGATAACATTTTAATAGTTTTGAAGTTTTTCCTGTAAAATGGCTTGTACTTCCACAGGTACAACAGTGAAGAAATAATTTTTGAATCCATTTCACATGGCATATAAAAGATTGGTTTTACAAATATATCCTGAAAATTTAACAACTGGTAACACTGTATAAGGTAAACATAGCCACTTCCCCTTGATACTGGGCTTGCTGTTCAAATGAGAGACTGTTCCTACAGCTGTGTTACAAGACAAGAGCCCGTGTAAGGATACCTATTTATTAATGTGTCTGATGAAAGTGGAACACAATGCACATCTTTATCCATCAGTTACCCATGATGCAAAGGAACACAAGGTACTTGGTGAAGGTTAACTGCCCATCTGGAAAGTATAAATATGCCCCATTAAAAATAAAGTGATTTGAGAGCTATTGCTTTCTTCAAAGTAACTTCTGTTTGATGTCCCAGCAATTTATACTTTTGCTCTGCTGCTAGCAAAAACAAAGATGGCATGTCTTTCTCTAACTAGCGCTAAAAGTATACACCCCAGCCCGCATCTATAGGAACAAAAGGCCAGATACTGTGGTCTTTTCAAGAACAAAACCAATGCTGAAGTTTATGCGAATTTGCTTGCATAAGGACTACAGAATCTGGGTAGGAGTTTTGTTTGTGTAAGGAAGACAGAAATTGATCCTGAATGAATAGGGTTATCCTTCACTTTTCCTAGCACCAGCTTTGGGGACTACTTACAATGCAAACCATTATAAATTGGAATTAAAAATAAATCGCCAAAAGAGAGAAGTCCATGCCCCTCTTTGCTTCTTCGAGATCAAGCAATCCTGAAAGGGTTTGTTTTTTTAAAAACCACCCCTCCACAAAACACACACATTTTCTTGCACTGTCTACCCTATAACTATATAAATGGAGAACAAGCGGAATTAAAATACCAACAAGAAGCTGTAAACTGAGCATCAGAGAGGAAGAGATTTTTAGCCAGAATATTTCAAACTATTTGGGTTTTTTAACGTCTCTAACTCAAGTGGCTAACAACGACTTTCTTTCCCTTAAGTGTTTTAGGTTCAACACCTCTGTACTTCAATTAATGCGTGAGAGCTCCCACCTGGCATCTGAGTCATTCACAAAACTGGGGAAGACCTGACCTTGGTCATATGGAGTAAATCCTCTCAATCTTTTGTAATGATCAGAAAGAATCAAAAAGGGGCACAAATCTTGTTTTAAAATGCCATTTGCAGCTCTTGCCTTTAATAGAAGTCAGAGACACAGCAAAGCAGTTCTGTACCAGAGACAGCTTTGTTACCAAGCTGGAATGCATTTCAGTGCCTTCCATTGGCAATGATGATGGCCAGATGAAGAATTCTTTTTGGTTGCTCTTCTGCACTAGAATTTAATGTCAAGGCTTATCGACATCAGAGATAAAAATGGATTTCTCTTTTAGGGCTCTATTTTGAGGGAAGTTCCATTTCCCATAGTACGCTTAAGCCTTTAAAAAATAGTGGGCAAGGAATTAACTTAGCCACTGCAGCAGCCCCAAACAGAGAGCTATCAAAGCTCAAACCAGTAGTCATGTTTTGGCTGTGTCTGTGTGTGTAAATATATAAAATAATTCTATAAAGACACTATGTAGTCTCTCAAAAATAGTGAGTTATTTAAGTATGAAGATTAGGCAGCATCCCACTCCCACCCCCTCTGCTTTCTGGCCATATTCTAAAACAGGATTCTCAAATTCCAGAGTCAGGAATAAAGAGTACAAAAAATCCCTCCCCCAACCCATAAAGCAGCAACAGAAGTGGCAAGGTTTTTTTCTTAATGAAGTGAAATTAAACCTTTGTTGAACTTGTTTATAAAAAGGATTCTCTTCAGTTTTTGACTATGTAATAAATTAAACAAGTTTGGAAAATCAACCAAGAGATACATGAAAATCAAAACGGCTACAAACATGTTTATGTCCTGTTTTGCATCAGAATTGGTTTGCTGCTCTTAATAGAGCCAGTCTTTTCTTAATGGCTTTCTCCTTCTTTCCACCCATGTCCCAAAGCATTTCTTCTCTAACCATCTATGCCAGGCTCCTCTGAGGCACAAAGGTACCATACTTCATAATTAAATACTGAGTCATGATTAATATGAATTACTGTACTAAAAGATTTTGCTTAATTTGGACCACAATTCAAGAACAGACAACTTAATACTGAGTCTTCAGTGTAGACTTTAGCCCTCCTTCCAAAAAACTGCCTGAAAAAAGGAGAACGTGAGAGCTGCAGCATACAAGAACTTACAAGCAGAGACTAAAAAAAAAGACTAGAAAAATACTTAGAGTAGAGTTGTGCTTCAAACAGCTTTGACTCATTCAAATGAAACTGATGGAGTAACTGGTAAAAATATTACTTATGGAATACATTATTGCTGACTTTTGTTCAGGGATATGCAAAAGCACTGACAGGTCTGATGGAATGGTCATTTAAATCATGAAATAAAAGAACGTTTGTTTTCTGTCTACAGATGACCTTTCTGCAAATTCCTTTGTATGTATGTATAAGAGAGACCGAACAAATTTCATTAATTCACAAAACCTGATTTCCCCCCAATTTCATTCCAGAGCAATGAAAGGGGATTGGGGAGTAGGGTGTGCGGGAGAGAAAAAGACTCCCTCTGATTCTAACTACTGGTCAGTGGGAGAGTATTGGGATTCATACAAATGAACTTCTAGAAGTTGGTTTCACTGGTAAGACATTATTTCCCCTCTTGCAGCATTTCTTGTGCTAATCCAAGCCTGATGGGAATAAAAGAGTTTGGACATAGTCTTTCAAGTGATACCTCTGCAACTGAAAATCACAGGCCTGAAACTCCACAGTCTTGCATTCTAAGTAGTCATTTACACCATGGCAAGGTGAGTGTGCAAAACTGTAGCATTTTACACCCACTTTGTACAGGTGTCCGTGATTGGGCAAGATGGGGGGACATCAGCTCCCACATCTAGATTATAATGGCGAAGGAGGAACATAAAGAGGCTTGGTATGGAGGTGCCTTAGAGCTTTTATGACTACAGGCCATTAACTCTCATGGGGAGACTACACTTGCAGTTTGCCAAAATAGTTACTATATCAGAGATGTGAAGCATATTATAGTCCTGTGAGTGCAAAAGGTCTCAAAATCTAGGGCTCTGACTACCACTTTTAATGCCTACTGCCAAGCGTTAAATCTTGTGACCTTGAGACAACAATGTACATTTCCCGAAAGTTTGATTTCGTGGCCTCTCTCATGACAAAAGCTCTCTAGCTAACAGACACAGTTCAACAGAACAGGGTGGAGTCTGCCTCTCACAGATGAGGTATATGCTAAGTAGAACAAATGCTGCAGAATGCATATGGAACCTGAGGAATTTATACTGAAGACAGCTATAGAAGAGACAGGGACACCCTTATGTTTATGCCACAAACCCTGGCAGAGAAACAAAGGCTAACAGCATCTTTTTCTGTCTGGTTGGGTTGTCCTTCTTGGTGGAACAGTAACCACAAGGCTGCCTTGTGGAAGGACTTGGAACATGGAACCACAAAAGGATCTCACTGAAAAGGCACTAGGAAGAAGTGTATAGTTCTAGACTAACAAGATCTGTCCCCTTTCCAACCAGTGAGTGGGACAAGCAAACTGTACAATTTGGGATTTGTACAGGGAATGCTGCAGAATGAACACTACCTTTTACGGCAAAACGAAAATAAAGTTTAAAAACAGAAGTAAAGCTATTTTCAAATTATTAAAATGCCAAACTTTTTTACACAGCAAAATTATATTAAACAGCAGCAGACGAAATAATATGTCCCACCACCATAGGCAAGGGACATTTTAAATGTTTATAAGGTTAACTATAAAACAATTTGACAACCAAAATATGAACAGGCCAATTCAAGTATATACACAATATATTAAAATCATATAAATTATATATTTATACAAAGGGCACAAATATAGCAAATTTCAAGTGATATAGTAATCACTTTAACAGAACTGAGTTTTGAATAATCAGTTTCACCTTTTAATGATTTTCTCCCAAAGTCTTTCAACCCGGATAGATTGATACCTCAGATACCTAGATTACAGAAAGCAAGGATCAAGAATTATTATTATTCTCAACCAAATTAAGCTGGCAGAGCGGGATGGTAGATCTCTCATGAAATTCTGATTTATTTAGCTAGTAAACACCTATTTGTTCTCTTAAAACTCAGGAATTTCATTTTATCTACTGCAGATGAACAATATACTCTGTTGTGTGTATTTAATGATTACATTTGAATTCTGTTTGATTTGCAAACATTTTAAAGAAAAATAGATTCCAGCACTTCTCAAAAATGCAAGAAAAGATGGCAGTAAGTGTAACAAAAACTACAGTTAAATTATGGAAGGATGCTCTCCTCACAGCATTTTGGCTTGTATCATATAAGTGAGCTGAAAAAAACCCAGTAGCTTATTTTTAATCACTTTTTGATTTCAAAAGAAGACAGCATGGCCCCAATCCAGTCAAGCACTTAAGTCCCACTGAAGTCAAAAGAGCTAATGATGTGCTTGAAGTTAAGCATGTGCTTAGAATGCCTTGCTGGATTTAGGTTTATGTGCATATATTCTGTATAACAGCACCTAAACCTATTTTCTATTGCTGCAGTGCTATCCCTTCATTAATGCAATTCTTAAAAGGGTTGCTACATCTTAATTAACCCAGTAGTTCCAGGCATGCAAGGTGAGCAGCAAGGGCAAGCCACATTAAGCAGAAAGAAAGCAAAGGCAGGACTACAAATATACAGAAATTCTCTCTTTAAAAAGGTACAAACAACTTTACATGTGTAAAAGTAATTCAATTTCACAAAATGCAGGTTAAAAAAAAATCAACCATATACTGTATTTCATGAACACTGGATATCCACCTCACTGAAAGGAAATCAAAGCAAACAGGAACTCTCCAGTTTCAAGTAATCCTTGATGCCTTTTTTGCCAACTGCATTATACCGTGACAGGTGATTTAATAGCATTTATATGCTACAATTTATGCAGCTAACCTTTCACCTATGATCCAAATTGACAGTTGTGTCTAGTTAACATTCACCTATGTTTGCCCACACATTCCATATTAGCTCTTTGAGAAACTATTCAAGTTAATTATATTGCAAATTAAAGAAATTACATTCTGTATGTTCCTTCTAGAATTGAAAAAAATAGGTTTTTAAAGGCTTGTCAAAGTTTTGAAGGAAAAAATTTTCCATTAAAAAATCCAAGATTAAAAAAAATCATTGACTTTTTTTTTCCCCCTGATCAAGGGTGCTAATAGAAAGATTATCACAAACATACTACAATTTGATCAAGAAGACTTCATGAATATGCTGCTGATGAGCATGCAATACCACTGATATCTGTCAAGTTCCAGGTATCAATGTATCCCCATTTCATCCCCCATCAGGCCCCTCCCCCGCAATAACAGTATTATAAAAAGGAAAAATCTAGAGTTAGTGGCAAAATCTTCACAGTAAATTGTTAAAGAAAATGTTATTGTGGTCATTTGTAAAATGGCATCAGTCAATTGGACCCTGAAAAATTAGTTTGACGCAGTTGTGTTCCCCAGTCAGCTGTGCTGCACAAAAAGGGCAGGAAGCATGAAATGCATGAGTACCATGAGGCAGTGGGATTTGAGACCAGTATTTTGCAGATTTCTCAGAGCACACATGTCCACACGGGGTGAAAGCATAAGTTGGAGGACCAGCATCCACATAAAACCCTGCCTCGCAACCAAGCCAAAGAGGCACATAGGGACCAACGGTTCTGCACATAGGACACTCGCGCTCATTGGCTTCTGTGTCACTGCGATGTCCCCAATTGTGATAGCCATGAACGTGACCACAGCTAAGGTAAGCCCAAGGCTGTTTCTCTTCTACCACATCTTTACGGTTAATGCTGGGAAACGCTAAAGTATTCAGCCCAACAGGACACTGTGGCCTAGCGGCATTTATCTCCTGTCGCAAAGCTTCAATGTGTTTCTGAGTCGGTGTGTGAAACAGACCATCTGCTGTTCTCCACAGAAGAGTGGCTCCACACAGGTCAATGAGAGAGCCATCTTGTAGGATGTTGGTCTCATTTTCTACCTAGAGGTAGAACACAAACATAAATTTGAGATGGATCTTTTACAGACAATTTAGCTAATTCTGTGAATGACTCCTCTTCCTCAACACATACCACTCACTCCCATAATTCTCTAGTAAAATTCTCAGAATGTTTACAAATAACCTCTCTGGAATTTATTCTCCCCTTCCCCCTCACCCTTTTGATGTGGGGGTCTCTCTCCTACCTGCCATGTCTCTTTCTCTCTGATCTTCTAGTATGGATCTTCCCTGGGTCTCTCTCCCCTTCCTAGCATGGATTTTCTCTATGGTTGTCTGTTTTACTTACAGACAGTTTTGACAGGATTTAGAGAGTTCCCACTCCTTCATTCTGAGATGTGTACCAGATAGTGAGCTGTATCACTCCTTTGGAGCTTTCTGTTGCATTTTGCTTCCTTTGTTTGGGCAGGCAAGTGACATGTTATATTGCAGATACCATGCTAGCCAAATTCACAAATACTTTTGTAAGGTTAATACTAAAGCATAAAAGTAACTGACAGCTAAATCTTAGTCCGCAATTTTCAGAAGTGATGAGCACCTATTACTCATATTGACAGGTTTCAGAGTAGCAGCCGTGTTAGTCTGTATTCTCAAAAAGAAAAGGAGGACTTGTAGCACCTTAGAGACTAACAAATTTATCTGAGCATAAGCTTTAGTGAGCTACAGCTCACTTCATCGGATGGAAGCTGAAGGGACTCAGCTCTTCTGAAAAATCAGGCTCAGTGTATAAACAGGCATTGTGTACAAACTACAGCGTAAGATTTACTGTCTAAAAATTCTCATTTTCTCTTCTGAATGAAAGCAGGTGATTATGCAACATTTTGAGAGACTATACTAAACAAAACAACAGCTTCAGTGCAGCTTTCTCTAATTTGTTTTAATGTCACAAACATATAGGCAACTTGCGCTGTTGGTACCACCACTGAAATGATGAATGCACGTTAAAATGTGTGTGGGACATGAACTGAGAACAGACTTCTCAGGAGTGAGAAGTGTATAATTAACCAGCATCAGCTTTACACGTTGCTAAGGGGTGGAACATCCAGTACTGTCATATCAAATAAATATCCTGGATATTAAACAGAGCACTTCAATAAGTGTGGCTGGCAGGAGGAACGACCACACTTGATATATTAATTTAGCCCAAATTTGTAGATTAAGAACAGTAAATCATCCCTATAAAAAAACCTAGATAATGATATAATAATCTATTGATAAAAGGTAATTTACAGCAAGTGCTACAGGTACGAAGTTCAGTGATCAGAACAGAAGCTCATCAAATGAAGAGTCAGAAAATTCTTTACAAACAGAAAAGGGAAAGGTTTCTTAGTATCATGGACTGAACACATTGCAAACTTTGTGGATTCATTTTTATGAACCCACTCAAAGAACATTGCTCACAGCTGTACTAACCAGTATGCCATGTCATTTTATTTACAATAAGAAGGCAAGTTGTTCTGGCTGTGGGAGAAGAGACTTACTTATTCTAGAGCTGCTTTTCCTCGGCAGCACTAAAGGTGTTTGACTAGGATTGTACACTGTTAGCAAGTCATTGTATTTTTGAATATAGCAAAGGCACCTACAACCCAGGATATGGTGCTCTCTCTTTTTATATCAGTTACAAACCAAAACTAGAATTAAATAAGTCAAGAGGTGGAAATACCTGGGTGCCTACTGAGAAGGGAAGGACTCCTGCTTCTAAAAGCTGCAGTCCTAAGCAACCCAGACAGGGAGCATCAGTCCTCTCCCCCAGATATCAGCAACAGTCAGGGATGGAGGGAAGGGAGGGAAAGGGTGCAGAAAAGGACCCTCTTGAGCCCCAGAGTTGGGAGGCACAGGAGGAGTGTGGCCACAGAGTGGGGAGGAGAGGAAGAATGGGTTGCCCAGTAAGAAAAAATGCAAGGCTGAAAATGGATGAGTGGGGGCTGGAAAATTATTACCTACACTTCCCGCAATCCTCAGAGTCTAACAGCTTGACGGCTGAACAGTTACATCTCACCCCTCCTTAGAAAAAAGGAAGGAAGAGATGGATGAGGAGCAGGGAAGGAGAGCATTGTAGCAAAAAAACCAGAATATAGAGGTTGAGATGTGCAAAGCTCTTCCCCACATAGGCCTGGTGGTAGTACGGGGACCCTGCTTTCTTTCCCTCTCCCTGCTAGTGGCAGATCAAAGGGCAGCCAGGCCTCTTGGGGGTCTTTAGGCAGCTGCAGGAGGAGCAGTGGAGCTCACTTCTCAGGACTGACTCAGTAACCTGCTCAGATCTCCCACAAGGGACCCTCCCCGGCTCTTCTATCTTTGAGTGGGGTGTTTGTGTATGTTCTCTCTGTGATCCCCTGCCCCAGTGCTAGGTGTGACAATGCTCAGACACAATACTGTACTTCCTGTACCCCACACTTCTAATATCACAGTTCTCAGTGCCAGGAAAAAGAGGTTTGCCCATGTTAGTAGTACATTGGTTTTGAATAACTTGCACTTTCAACTTACTAGCTTCCCCCTTTGTTGAGCAGATCTGGTTTCTCGTAGAGTATATACATCACCACAAACTGAAATTTCCCGCCACACTCCGGGTTTAGACTCCTCGGTAAACCCTCCTTTTGGATGCATGACCAGAACTCCATTGGTTGTTAATCCGTCCATGTGCCCATCAGGATTTTTCCATTTTGCTGCTTTTTCCTAGATGTAACACCATAACAATGGGAAAGAAGGCAGCCTTTTACTTTCAAAGCCTCAAGTAGGATCAGCACTCCAGTATATTTCACCAGCACAGTTAGTGTTTATAAGGGTAAAGAACACTGTTGGTGAATGCAAAGCTCGTGGGTGATATTTTCAAAGCAGCAACAGATTTAGCTGCACATTTTTAACCAGTATTTAAACTTTTGCAGAAAATTGTTACTTCTAACTCAATAAACCAAATGTCACACATGAGATGCTTGTGCAATCCCTGTGTTGGCTTTACAGACACATTGGCTAACACTGAAATCATGAAGATGCTGTTAACCACTGCAGCTTTTATATAGTCTTTACTGTGGCTTGTACTGGGTGGCGGTTATATCTTTCCTTGGAAGCTAGTACTCATCTAGCTAAAACAATCCCACTGTAAGTTTAATTAATGGTGAATGCCTAGTCAGAACTCATGTCGTGCCCTGAAGAGCTGTTGCCAGTCTTTTCAACAACAAAAAAGAGGCCACATACTTTAGACTCTGATATTAAAGATAGGTAGAAGCCACTGGGAAGAGTTCACAAAATGGCAATAAATTTCACTAATAAATTTGAAGTTCCCATAAATTTTCAAATAATAGAATTTCTGAGGTTTTAATAAACCTAGGCACCAAAGTCAACGGCAATATACAGAATTTGTAATGAGCAAATTCTTATGACTCATTTTTTTTTAAAAAAGCACATGGCATACAGGCTATTTTTGCTTGTGCATAACATAGCTATCAATAGTACTTACTCCAAGAAATATGTTTTTAGAAGAGTCAAATCCTGCTGCAAAAATCCTTGCTGTATACGGTGCATTCCTATCGCAGACAATCCTGCATGCAAACCTGGATATGGTGCTTTGTGTGATCTGAGTTTCATCATTGTTTTGACTGCCAGAAATTGTATCTGTTACTACAAAGTCTATAGGGCTTTCCGTTGATCTCCCAACCTGCAAAAATTCAAAATGCACTTGATATACAGCTCTCTAAATATACCTCACAGAAACATCAATGCTACCATCTTGACAAATTTCAGAGTAACAGCCATGTTAGTCTGTATTCGCAAAAAGAAAAGGAGTACTTGTGGCACCTTAGAGACTAACCAATTTATTTGAGCATGAGCTTTCGTGAGCTACAGCTCACTTCATCGGATGCATACTGTGGAAACTGCAGAAGACATTATATACACAGAGACCATGAAACAATACCTCCTCCCACCCCACTCTCCTGCTGGTAATAGCTCATCTAAAGTGATCATCAAGTTGGGCCATTTCCAGCACAAATCCAGGTTCTCACCCTCTCCCCCGCACCCCCCCACAGACTCACTCTCCTGCTGGTAAAAGCCCATCCAAAGTGACCACTCTCTTTAAAATGAAAAGGAGTCCTTGTGGCACCTTAGAGACTAACCCATTTATTTGAGCATGAGCTTTCGTGAGCTACAGCTCACTTCATCGGATCTGATGAAGTGAGCTGTAGCTCACAAAAGCTCATGCTCAAATAAATTGGTTAGTCTCTAAGGTGCCACAAGGACTCCTTTTCTTTTTGCGAATACAGACTAACACGGCTGTTACTCTGAAACCTCTCTTTAAAATGTGTATGATAATCAAGGTGGGCCATTTCCAGCACATTACCAGCTATTACCAGCAGGAGAGTGAGTTTGTGTGTGTATGAGGGTGGGAGGGTGAGAAAACCTGGATTTGTGCTGGAAATGGCCCACCTTGATTATCATGCACATTGTAGGGAGAGTGGTCGCTTTGGATAAGCTATTACCAGCAGGAGAGTGAGTTTTTGTGTGTGTGTTTTTTTGAAAAAAAAAAGGGGGGGGTGGGGGGGGTGAGAAAACCTGTATTTGTGCTGGAAATGGCCCACCTTGATTATCATACACATTTTAAAGAGAGTGGTCACTTTGGATGGGCTATTGCCAGCAGGAGAGTGAGTTTGTGTGTGTGTGGGGGGGGGGGGCAGAGGGCGAGAAAACCTGGATTTGTGCTGGAAATGGCCCAACTTGATGATCACTTTAGATAAGCTATTACCAGCAGGAGAGTGGGGTGGGAGGAGGTATTGTTTCATGGTCTCTGTGTATATAATGTCTTCTGCAGTTTCCACAGCATGCATCCGATGAAGTGAGCTGTAGCTCACGAAAGCTCATGCTCAAATAAATTGGTAAGTCTCTAAGGTGCCACAAGTACTCCTTTTCATCTTGACAAAGTTAATTCTGATCACATCAATTATCTACACTCTGCCAACCACCTGTCTGGAAGGTGAAATTCCTGCTCTGGACTGTCATATTTTCATATATTTGCCCTTGGCAAATATTCACCATTTTCATAGCAAGACAGCTTTTCATTTGATAAAACTGCTGTGGCTGCGTATGTAACGGCAAATCTGGAGCATATTAATTTTATTTAAGGGGGGGCGTATTTTAGTTAGAAGTGTGAAAATGTTGGTTACTGCTGTATTTCATACCCCCTTCTCTGCAAATAAATACTGTGCTCCTACATTCAGAGAAATAAAAGTTAAAGAACTTTCTACTGTCATTTTAAAATTGCCATGAAATTGAAGCATGTTTTTAAACCAAAACAACAGTTTTTAAAACCTATTCTTAACAGAAAATCAGAGAGTCTAATTCATATTTTAGACATTATTGCATTTGGTAATTCTTATATATAAGATTCTCAGGACAGGATACTCATTTGGACAGATGTTCTGGAGCCACCCATGCATTTATAAAAGACATTTTAAACAACACTTTTTGTATTAAGCACTTACTCTGAGAAAAATAAAGACGCTGAGATAAGGAAACTCATAAAAAGTCCTAAGCATTTAAACCTTTCCCCCCACATCTATAAAACAATTCTAAAACAAGGAACAACTGTCCATTTGGAATCGCAAATTATAAAATGGACAAATGGATCTGACTATCTAACAAAGGTGCAGACACAACACTGAGCTGGTGCTAGTACTTCTCTATGCAAGTAATGTTGTTACATCATGCTGGACAGAAATCAGGCAGTTATAGGTTAGAAACAAAAAATGTAATTTAAAGTCCTTCTGAACAGATGTCTTTTGATCTGCTGCTAATCAAAAGGAAATGATAAATATTTTGTATGCCAATGTAGTTTAATTCCAAGAATCCTCATTTATATGTAAACTAATAACTTCTCAATGAAGATCCTTAAAAAGTTTAGTGAGGAGGTTACAATCTGTGTAGCTTACTTGCACTTCAAAGGCCAGCAATGGGAACACACATATGGATCCATCATGTGCAGAAACATCTCTGCAGGTAAACCAGAGCCAATCTCTAAATCATCCCACCTATAAATCCACTCTGTCTATACAAAGAAGAAAAACTCTCCAAGAAATAACCAAATATATGAGACTTAATATTCACCTTATCAAATGAATCTGTAGCAATGATACAAAAAGCAAGCCCATTTGTAAAAAATCCTGCTTACTGTAGAACAGGGATGGCCAACCTGAGCCTGAGAAGGAGCCAGAATTTACCAGTGTACATTGCCAAAGAGCCACAGTAATCATAGAATCATAGAATATCAGGGTTGGAAGGGACCTCAGGAGGTCATCTAGTCCAACCCCCTGCTCAAAGCAGGACCAATCCCCAATTAAATCATCCCAGCCAGGGCTTTGTCAAGCCTGACCTTAAAAACTTCTAAGGAAGGAGATTCACCACCTCCCTAGGTAACGCATTCCAGTGTTTCACCACCCTCCTAGTGAAAAAGTTTTTCCTAATATCCAACCTAAACTTCCCCCACTGCAACTTGAGACCATTACTCCTTGTCCTGTCCTCTTCTACCACTGAGAATAGTCTAGAACCATCCTCTTTGGAACCACCTCTCAGGTAGTTGAAAGCAGCTATCAAATCCCCCCTCATTCTTCTCTTCTGCAGACTAACCAATCCCAGTTCCCTCAGCCTCTCCTCAGAAGTCATGTGTTCCAGACCCCTAATCATTTTTGTTGCCCTTCGCTGGACTCTCTCCAATTTATCCACATCCTTCTTGTAGTGTGGGGCCCAAAACTGGACACAGTACTCCAGATGAGGCCTCACCAATGTCGAATAGAGGGGAACGATCACGTCCCTCGATCTGCTGGCTATGCCCCTACTTATACATCCCAAAATGCCATTGGCCTTCTTGGCAACAAGGGCACACTGTTGACTCATATCCAGCTTCTCATCCACTGTCACCCCAAGGTCCTTTTTTGCAGAACTGCTGCCTAGCCATTCGGTCCCTAGTCTGTAGCAGTGCATTGGATTCTTCTGTCCTAAGTGTAGGACCCTGCACTTATCCTTGTTGAACCTCATCAGATTTCTTTTGGCCCAATCCTCCAATTTGTCTAGGTCCCTCTGTATCCTATCCCTGCCCTCCAGCGTATCTACCACTCCTCCCAGTTTAGTATCATCCGCAAATTTGCTGAGAGTGCAATCCACACCATCCTCCAGATCATTTATGAAG
The DNA here is from genome assembly GCF_965140295.1 of Lepidochelys olivacea. NCBI lineage: Eukaryota > Metazoa > Chordata > Testudines > Cheloniidae > Lepidochelys > Lepidochelys olivacea. The sequence continues at coordinate 119,588,391 of NC_140416.1, forward strand.
ATACTGAACAAAACCGGCCCCAGGACTGACCCTTGGGGCACTCCACTTGATACCGGCTGCCAGTTAGACATGGAGCCATTGATCACTACCCATTGAGCCCGACAATCTAGCCAACTTTCTACCCACCTTATAGTGCATTCATCCAGCCCATACTACTTTAACTTGCTGACAAGAATACTGTGGGAGACCGTGTCAAAAGCTTTGCTAAAGTCAAGATACAATACATCCACTGCTTTCCCTTCATCCACAGAACCAGTAATCTCATCATAGAAGGCGATTAGATTAGTCAGGCATGACCTTCCCTTGGTGAATCCATGCTGACTGTTCCTGATCACTTTCCTCTCCTCTAAGTGCTTCAGGATTGATTTCTTGAGGACCTGCTCCATGATTTTTCCAGGGACTGAGGTGAGGCTGACTGGCCTGTAATTCCCAGGATCCTCCTTCTTCCCTTTTTTAAAGATGAGCACTACATTAGCCTTTTTCCAGTCATCCAGGACTTCTCCCGATCGCCATGAGTTTTCAAAGACAATGGCCAATGACTCTGCAATCACAGCCGCCAACTACTTTAGCACTCTCGGATGCAATGCATCCAGCCTCATGGACTTGTGCACATCCAGCTTTTCTAAATAGTCCCTAACACTTCTTTCTCCACAGAGGGCTGGCCACCTACTCCCCGTGCTGTGTTGCCCAGCGCAGCAGTCTGGGAGCTGACCTTGTTCGTGAAGACAGAGGCAAAAAAAGCATTGAGTACATTAGCTTTTTCCACATCCTCTGTCACTAGGTTGCCTCCCTCATTCAGTAAGGGGCCCACACTTTCCTTGGCTTTCTTCTTGTTGCCAACATACCTGAAGAAACCCTTCTTGTTACTCTTAACATCTCTTGCTAGCTGCAGATCCAGGTGCGATTTGGCCTTCCTGATTTCATACGTCAGCAGCCCCCCATCAGCTCCCCCACCCCACTCCCAGCACCTCCCACATACCAGCAGCCCTGCCGATCAGCAGCTCCTCCCCGCCCCGCACCTCTCGATCAGCTGTGTTGTGGCGAGCAGGAGCGAGGGCCCTGCAGGCTTAGGGGAGGCGGTGGGGTCAGGCCTGTGGCAGAGCCAGGGGTTGAGCCGTGAGCACCCCCCGGCACATTGGAAAGTTGGTGCCTGTAGCACCAGCCCCGGAGTCGGTGCCTAGACAAGCAGCTGCATATTAACCTCTGAAGAGCCGCACGTGGCTCCAGAGCCCAGGTCGGCCACCCCGGCTCTAGAACATCTAACTATGCAGCAAACCAACAAATACATGCTGAACCTGACATTTTAACACATTAATATAAAAGCAAGCAAGGATTTTCCCTACCCCCGTTCCAGATTGCTTTTAGAATTTAGTAAATTTTTTAAAGCAAAAACACACAGAAATAATTAAAGTACTAATCAGTCTAACCAAAACTATTCACTTCAACTTTTCAGAGAATGTAAGATTTTTAATAGAATGCACAAAACAGATACAGTAAAAATTAGGTACACAAAGTTGGATGTGTCACGGTTTGTGTTGCTTAAAAAAACATCAAACTAAAAATATTACAGAATGCTCCATTAACTAACTGTACCTCCTTCCTATTTCCAATGGACTTGTATTTATCTCCCTATGGAATTCCTGTTAAAAGGTACCATGGTTGCACAGTAGCAACAGCTCAGTCAAATTCCTGCCTGACTTTAGAAAGTGTTACACACAGCACTGTTTACCTTGTGGTTATTTGATTCTGTGGCAGGTTAATATGGTTTTTTTATTGACATCAAAGCATTACTTATACACTGGTCAGAATACACAGTTGGCTTCCAGCTGTTGTACAGATTGCCTCTAATAGTAAAGGCGTGTTAGGGAATCCTTAACTGCTCTGCGTTTCAGAATCTGTTCCACCTTAATTCAAACCATAACAATGTGAGGGTCACCTCAGCCATGCTGAAGATAATTAGCTTTATTTTGCTTTAATATGAAGAAATTCAGTCTCAGTAATCTGCATATAAAGGTTAAACTTGGTCCTGATTCGATGGTAGCCTTTGACAGATTTCCCAACAAACTTTTAGCACATGTTGAAGGCTCAGAAGTTCTTAGATTGTGCCTTTTCTTATCAATGGCATGAGTATTGTAGTCATTATGACACTCTAGTCTATGATTTTGCACAGTGATGCAGAGATCAGTCAAACGCTATACAATGTAACACACTTATAGATCTTCTTAAAGGGACATCAGACACTACTGTCTAAGTTGTGTGCTTACTACAAATGCTCCCCACTGTATTTATTCCAGCTCTTAAACTTCTAACTCTGGATTGCTATTAGAACTTTTAAGGTGGTTACAACAAAAACAACAACAGAAGAATTGTCCTATTGGCCTTGAAAGCATAACATAACTCTTGGTTTTCTGCATAGCCATATCAAATGACCTGGCAACAGGGAATCTCAACTGTTTTAGACACTAGCATTAAGATCTATAGGCTTGAAGCTTTTATTTCTTGTGCCCGTTGGGCTTAGACATTTCTGAAATGAGAGGAAATATTTAGGGTTTTTTTTTTTAAAAAGTGACACAAGATAAAGATAATCCTGAGATTAATAAATTTTCATTGATAAACATATACTTGTACTAAACTTATATTTTGATATTCCATTCTCTTTGTAAAAAGACTTATGTAGAATTACTTCTGTGTAACATAATACCACATATTAAGTGCAGTAAAGCCATTAAAAAAATCTCTCAACATTTAAAAAAGTAAATTTAGCATTTGCTAGAGACACTAAATTCACACAGGACTATGATAATTTAAAACAGCAGTATACTATCCCTATGGATGTGGCAGAAACTACCTTCACAAGAGAAAGCTATCCGGTTTCCATGCCAATTCAAATCTTTTGCCTTTGAGACTATCAAAAAGAACCCAAAAAACGTTAATCAGTATCAATTGTAATGATTTTGGCCACATGGGCACTTATCCATTAGGAGGTAAATTGACCATTAAGTCATTAGACATTAGAGTCAGAGGACAATTACTCTGAACCTACACTAGATTTGAACTACCAATTTAGAGGTGAACGGTTCTGGATTTCATTACCATTTCTCTGAAAGATTTAGTTCCCCCACGCAGTGTCTTTCTTTTGGAAGGTCATGCTACCAAGTATCAGTTTGCAGATTGTTGCTTCGATTTTGTTTTAATACTTTATGAGCTCTTATTTAGAGAGCTATAGGATGTAGTTTGGGACACATACATCAAACATGCTAGGGCTACAAACACTGATGTACAGTAATGCTGAAGTACTCCTGAAAGTCAATCATAACTTTTCCAATCATAATCTGTCAGACAGCCTCACTGCCCACGATTTGTTATTAAAAGCTATAAGTAGTCACCCACTCATTGATCACTCATGTCTATTGTCAAAGAACACTACTTAAGATCACTCTTTGAAGATGGTGGGCCAAATTTTCTGATGATGTAAACAAGTGTAGATCCATTGACTTTAATGGAATTTCACTCAATGACAACGGAAGAGAATTTGACCCTACTACTTTAAACAGAACATCGGAAGTATTGCTCTACTCTAAAAAATAAAGCCTTCATTCTCAATAAATACATTGAGGATCATCATTCCTTTATAGTACGTGTGACGTTATTGACATGAACTGTGACCGTATAGATCATTGTTGCAACCAGGGTCCTATGGTTGCACCAGGTCTTGTACAGAGGCGGCCAAGTGGGGTGTCTATGGAAAGGTTGTAATTTGCTGGGTTTGATTATGCTGTATGTATGTATCATTTTTGTATTTGAAGTTATGAATATTGGCTACGTACTTGTATCTCGATGTGTTTGATTCTAAGTAGCCTCAGTGAAGCATTTGGTCAGCTTCTTGAGAAAGGACTATTCTCAGTAAGTGCCCAATCAAGAAACACTTAACTGACAATGGACTGTGGGAGACGCCAGTCCACATCTGAGCTTTCCTGGGAACGTTCAAACTAACATGTGAACAATGGCGTCAGCCTGCAAAAAGCTTAATCATTCGTGGACATGCGACTTGCCCAGGTGCTACAAACGCCATCATGTTGCATGTTGTGCCACCCACAAGAGAGAATATAAAAGGCCCTGGAAGCCTCTCCATTTTGTCTTCAGCTGGCTGAAGAGATGGCCTCTCCACCCCCAAGAGATGCTTGAAAGAAACTGGAACAAAGGACAGTAACTACAGGGATGTGAGTGATTGCTGGACCCAGACTAGGAGGGAGTCCAGTCTGTGAAAGAAGCTTACTGGAACATCTCTGGGGGTGAGATTTCATCCGTAATCAGTTTCTTAATACATTAGGCTTATACTTGCATGTTTTGTTTTATTTTGCTTGGTAACTTACTTTGTTCGGTCTGTTATTACTTGGAACCACTTAAATCCTACTTTTTATACTTAATAAAATCACTTTTGGGTTATTAATTAACCCAGAGTAAGTAATTAATACCTGGGGGAGCAAACAGCTATGTATCTCTCTCTATCAGTGTTACAGAGGGCAGATAATTTATGAGTTTATCCTGTATAAGCTTTATACAGAGTAAAACAGATTTATTTGGGGTTTGGATCCCATTGGGAGTTGGGTGTCTGGGTGCCGGAGACAGGAGCACTTAAGCTGTTTTCAGTTAAGTCTGCAGCTTTGGGGTGCATGGTTCAACCATGGGTCTGTGTTGGAGCAGACACGTGTGTCTGGCTCAGCAAGGCAGGGTTCTGGAGGCCCAAACTGGCAGAGAAAACAGGCTCAGAGGTAGTCTCAGCACATCAGTTGATAGTCCCAAGGGGATCTCTGTGACTGAACTCGTCACAGAGGGGACAGCAGGCTCTGCGCAAGGTTGCCACTGTGAGGCAAATCCTCAGCCAAAGCAGGGTTGCTCACCGGACCTCAACATCGGGCCCCTGACCCGCGAGCCTCCCTAGCTGCACAATCCACACCAGCTGAGTCAGCCGTCTCTGAATTGTGCCTAGGAAATAGCTGTGCATGCTCGTGCTCCATACCCTTCACTTCCTCACCCCCGTGTCCTGCCCCGACACCAAGTAGCAGCACCTCTTACCACCCGTGGAGGGTGATAAAAACACACCTATTCAGTGATGATTCCTCATTTGGAGATGTTACGATATAGATATTCAGGCCTGTCTGTAAAGGCCTGTACTCTAAGAATTTAGGTGTATTCTTATCACTTGGCTAGTTATAGAGGTATAAAAGAAAGAATCAAAATGACCATCTGCCAGTGTAAGGTCCTTCTCTTACTGTGACAGTCTGAGGCCCTGTTCTTAGGCTAAGGCCTTTGGCTAAGCAGCAGAGGCAGCCATAAGCTGGGAAGCGACTGGTCATCTCCTCACATTCCAAACTAGTCACACTGAAATAAGGTGCTATTGGGCTGTTAGAATACAATCCTGTCCTGATAGTGCCTATCACCTCCAGAGAAAGGGAAGTGCCTAGAAAATGGAAAAGGAACCTTAGTTTGATAGCATCCTGTCTGGCAAGAACTCACTTATCAATAGCTGGGATGTGAAATCCTCATTTCTCTGTTTGTTCTATCACTGTAGTCCCCATTGTTTGTCTGTACAATCTCTGCCTGGTTCTGTGATAGTTTGTCTGCTGAATAATTAATTTTGCTGGGTGTAAACTAATTAAGATGGTGGGATATAATTGGTTAAATAATCATGTTACAATATGTTCGGATTGGTTAGTTAAATTTCAGGAAAATGATTGGTTAAGGTATAGCTAAGCAGAACTCAAGTTTTACTATATAGTCTGCAGTCAATCAGGAAGTGAGTGGGTGGGTGGGGGGAAATGGGAACAGGGAATGGGGGTGGGGAATCTGGAATCATGTTTAGCTAAAGGGGGAAATGGGAACAGGGACACAGGTAAGCCTCTGTGGTGTCAGAGCTGGAAAGGGGAACACTAAGAAAGGAAACTGGAATCATGCTTGCTGGAAGTTCACCCCAATAAACATCGAATTGTTTGCACCTTTGGACTTCGGGTATTGTTGCTCTCTGTTCGTGCGAGAAGGACCAGGGAAGTAAGTGGGTGAAGGAATAAGCCCCCTAACAGGAGACTGATCAGTTACCCAGCATTTAATCCATTTAATGAATTCCAGGTTAATTTTTTCTCTCTCTAGTTTTTTGATCAAAATGTTGCGCGGTACCAAGTCAGATGCTCTACAGAAGACTAAGTATATTATGTCAACACTATTACATTTATCAACCAAACTTGTAATCTCATCAAAAAAAGATAACAGGTTCGTTTGACAGATTCCCCTGGGAGAACTTTACATGGAGCAAGAATAGAAAATGACTGGAGCAGAGGGTATTTACATTTGGATAGTTAGGCCATATCCTCTCCTCTTCTGTCAACCGAAAGAAAACCAAGTGCTGGACGCTTTTCAGTGTTACAGACTGAACAAAGGCATTTAATAACTCAAAGTAGGATGATTTAATTACTGTTAAGATGAACGTGTGTGGCCTTGACAAGAAAAGACTGTGCAAGTTTTTTCCTCAGCCTAGTGACCCTAACTATGTACAGAAATTGTGTCAAGCAATTAAAAATAGTAATTAATCACACTGTTAATAATGGAATACTACTTACATAAATATTTTTGGATGTTTTCCACATTTTCAAATACGTTGATTTCAATTACAACACAGAATACAAAGTGTACAGTGCTCACTGTACATATATTTTTTATTATAAATATTTGCATTGTAAAAAACAGAAGAAACAGTATTTTCAGTTCACCTCATACAAGTATGGTAGTGCAATCTCTATCATGAAAGTTGAACTTACAAATATAGAATTATGTACAAAAAATAACTACATTCAAAAATAAAACAATGTAAAAGTTTAGAGCCTATAAGTCCACTCATTCCTACTTCTTGTTCAGCCAGTCACTCAGATAAACAAGTTTGTTTACATTTGCAGGAGATAATGCTGCCTGCTTCTTGTTTACGTCACTTGAAAGCGACAGCAGGCATCCACATTTGTAGCTGGCATTGCAAGATATTTACATGCCAGACGCACTAAAGATTCATATGTCCCTTCATGCTTCAACCACCATTCTAGAGGACGAGTCCATGCTGATGATGGGTTCTCTCGATAAAGATCCAAAGCAGAGCGGATCAATGCATGTTCATTTTCATCATCTGAGTCAGATGCCACCAGCAGAAGGTTGATTTTCTTTTTTGGTGGTTCGGGTTCTGTAGTTTCCGCATCGTAGTGTTGCTCTTTTAAGACTTCTGAAAGCATGCTCCACACCTCATCCCAATCAGATTTTGGAAGGCACTTCAGATGCTCAAATCTTGGGTTGAGTGCTGTAGCTATCTTTAGAAATCTCACATTGGTACCTTCTTTGCATTTTGTCAAATCTGCAGCGAAAGTGTTCTTAAAATGAACAACATGTGCTGGGTCATCATCCGAGACGGCTATAACATGAAATATATGGCAGAATGCGGGTAAAACACAGAGCAGGAGAAACACAATTCTCCCCCAAGGAGTTCAATCACAAATTTAATTAACACATATTTTTTTAAAAAGAGCATCATCAGCATGGAAGCATGTCCTCTGGAATGGTGGCAAAAGCATGAAAGGGTATAGGAATGTTTAGCAGATCTGGCATGTAAATACCTGGCAATGCCGGCTACTAAAGTGCCATGAGAACGTCTGTTCTCACTTTCAGGTGACATTGTAAATAAGAAGCGGGCAGCATTATCTCCCGTAAATGTAAACAAACTTGTTTCTCTTAGTAATTGGTTGAACGAGAAGTACGACTGAGTGGACTTGTAGGCTCTAAAGTTTTACATTGTTTTGTTTTTGAGTGCAGTTATCTACATTTGTAAGTTGCACTTTCATGATAAAGAGATTGCACTATGGTACTTGTATGAGGTGAACTGAAAAATACTATTTCTTTTGTTTTATCATTTTTACAGGGCAAATATTTGTAATAAAAATAATACAAAGTGAGCAGTGTAAACTCTGTATTCTGTGTTGTAACTGAAATCAATATATTTGAAAATGTAGAAACACATCCAAAATATTTAATACATTTCAATTGGAATTCTATTGTTTAACAGTGCGATGAAATCTGCGCTTAAATCATGATTAAAAAAATTAATCGCAATATTCATGTGATTTAACAGCCCTAATAATGACATTAAAAAATAACCTACGTTAAGAGAATGTTACTGTTGCAAAGTCAAGCACTCAAAAGTTAGACAATGCCAGAAATAAGGCTTCCTGTGCATCCTCAATTCAGTGTCCTTGTTTATATGCATTATGATGCAATCTTTAATTACAAGATCACATATTATTTTTTCCATAGGACCCCTGCCTCCTTGAAGGCATAGTTCTCATCCCTGGCTCCCATCCATGTTCCTATTCCTTGCCCCACCGTCTTCTGACCCCATTTTGCTCCTGCCTCTCCCTTCCTTCTCCCATCTCCTGCTCCCAACTACTCCCTTTCTACTCCAACCCCTCTAACTCTAGTTGTATTCTGGGCCTTAGTGTTTCTTAATGCTCCCAAATACATTGCATGTGCCATTTTTACAGCTGCTATGATACCCGTATTGAAAACAAACAGTGGTGGAAGGGGGTAAGGATGTTACTGGCTCTGGTTAAAAAAGATAGCCTGTTCAATAGGAAGAGGAACTCTAAATATGGCCATGAGAATTCTATAGCACAAAGGTAACACTTAAGAAAGAGTACAAGTGGGATTGGTTGCAGAGGCTGTATACCAAGTATACTATTTTAATAAGCAGAGTCTTACCTGAAACATATCTGTATCTTTATCATGTGTATACTCCACTACAACTGTCTGGTTTCTGGATAACGTATAAGAGATACTGTGCTGACCTTTACAGCTGATGGCCTGTTGAATAAGAGAACAAAAAGATATTTCCATTTCACATAAGTTTACTGTTAAACATTATAATCAGACTCATTTCACTAAATAAACACCTGACAATAATCCAGAAAAAAGAACAGTGTACTACAACATTCTATTACAAAGCTGAGTAAATCGACACACAAAACACCTTAGTTCTTACAATGGCTTTTCGGATTCAAGAACTGTATCTGTTTGCTCCCTATGTATTTTTAGACTACAAGCGCAACTAATATTTGAGAAATTTAGATCCCCAGTCTACCAGGTTTGTTTTTGAAATTTCATCATGGGCCTAAAATTACTACCCCTCAGAATCCTGGCATCCATATACCCCATCTTCCTTTGCACAAAAACAAAAAAGAAAAGAAGACACCACACTTAAACTAGATTTATTTTTTTATTAAAAAATTAATTTTATTCAATTTTTAGCAAGAGTTATCTAAAGCTTAAATAGCATCAGTGATTCACTGTTTTTATACATATAAAGTTTAAAGTAGTAACTCATTTGAAACAAAATGATTTTTAAGCTTTCTGAATTTACCAGAATAGCATTACATTGAATATACAATGTAACCATTATAAAAAAATATGAAAAAACCAAGTCCGGCAGATAACGGGATAATACATTAACTGCATACAAGTTCATACTCATTTCTAAAGAATATCCAGTGCAAATAATACTTGACTTTTTCAGAACACTTTTCAGCCTCATATCAAAGGACAAAGTACTAAGAAATTATTTTTTCTCAAATTTTCAGAAGGGGGTACTAACGCAAGTGAAACACCAACTAACTTATGATCAGTGACACAAGACCATTAGAATCTAAAAATTACATCTTCCAAAACAAAACAACCAGCCAACATTAACTCATTCCAGATGAAATATAGTTTTTTAGTTTGTAAAGACTGAACAGTTTGGCTCAAGTTATTGAGATCAGCATAGTCTGCAGAATTAATAGTTATTCAGCACGCAGATGCATCTATATAAATAGAATTTCTGCAGCACAGAGTACATGTACCAATAGAATGGAAATTTAAGTCGGTTAAAAATGCCCAAGTTCAACACTGGTCACAACTCTAAAAGATGATGCCATAATTAATTAGATCAACCGATGTTTAAAGAGATCATCTATCACACTGGTGATTTATTCATATTTCTCTTGATTTACAAAATGACAAGTATCCAATACGGAAATGGATAGTTAAATTGAGCAGCTTGGTATACTTTTCTTTATTGCTTCAGATAGTGAAATAAAGTCCCTGAAAATTGTTTTGAGACTTTCTAACTGATCCCAAAGCAATAGAGTTGATTTCTTAAATGAGCCACAAAAAGCTTTTTGGAGTACCATTAAAGGCCTGAGAAAGCCACAGAAAACACGGAAACAGCAAAGTCTAACATTCCAGACTTAATTTTTTTTTTTTTTTTTAAATCACACTATTGTAAGGAAGAAGAAATGCATCCCATTGTTCCAGGTGAACATGTTTAGCCATATTTCAGTTTCATGGAATACAACTTACAACATTAAAGAGGTTACAAGATTTCAGGCTATGATGTTTTGTTTTATGAATGGACAAAAACTGGACCATTTTTAATTATGAATTTATACATGCACAGTAATCACTGATAAGCTAATTTCTCCATAGATTTATGCAATCTATCCCACGTAATTATAACTGCTATAATGTATAAATAAATTACAGAAGTTCCATGCATTTATAACTTTACATTGATCATAACTGTCTCACCATTTGTTGTAGTCACCTGTTATCTATTTAGGTCCCATCTTGCCACTGAAGTCATTGGGGCTCTATACAAGTCAGCAGTCTGCCAGCATATCAAAAACTGCAGGATTGGGCCTTAGACTGTAAACTGTTTAGGGCAGAGACAATCTTTTACGTTTTGTACATACAACACTTAGCATAATAGGGTCCTGAGCCCTGACTATGGTCTGTGGGTGCTACTGCAGTATAAATAAAATAGTGAAAACAACGTATGTAACATAAATCATACAACTTTTAAACACAGAAAGCAGCAAAGTTTAATATACATAACCACATTTACAAACGTGAAGACAAATTTAGTATATAAATATATGACAAACATTAATAGGGGTTGGAAAGATTAATGACCAACTCTGGAAACACAAGTCCTATCGGTCTCAGAGCTAATGGGCACTTTATATAGTGCTGTCTCTAACTGAAAGAGCAAATCAAGTGAACTTTTAGCCTAGACCGCTAAACTAGTCTGATTTTTTTTTTCCAGCATACCATTCTACTGCTGTCAACGTAAAGTATGTTTTTTACTTCTGTAACATACTATGGACCTTTACAGGTACTAATTATGTGGCATAGATTGCATAAATCTAATCAGAATTTTGGCTCCTTTAGCATGTCTAATCGTTATTAGACTGACCCTGACCAATACTTTCTCCGAAAAAAACTAGGCCAGGACATGCCTATAAGTTATTTTTATCTCCATTCCTCCAGCCATTAGATTAGAATCCAGCCCTCACTAGTCACAAAGCAGTCTAACGCAATCTGAAAAACAAATCCTTTTGATGTATGAGCTGTAATATTAGGCCCTTCATAAATGTCACCATATTCCAATGAATCCTATACCACACGCTCACTAATGCATTACGGCTTTAATTCCCGAACTCTCATTTGGTTCCTATTAGCATTTACTAGGTGACCTGAGCTGTAGACACCTTATTTTAGACCCATATACTAGCTACTTTAGAAGCTGGTTTACCTGAAATTACTTTTAGACTAACTCATAACCTCGGCTTTAGAAAAATTAATTAATATTGCCAAAGGCTGTCATTTTCTTCAGATTTGAGAAATGAAAATCACATCTGAAGTAATGTATCTAGCAATGGATGCACCTTTTCAATCTGTTATATCAGCAGGGTTTTTCTCCCCCTTCCATTGAAAAACTGAATTTAGCAGTGTATTTCCTGGTATTGTATAACTCCTTTTCAAAATGCTCAGAAATTGTTCCAAGTGTACAAGACATACTTTCCACAGTGAATACAGCCCAGGCAGTTGCTCCAGTTCACAGAAATTTTCATATGTATTTTTACTACTTGCCTTAGAAAGCAATTGGCCACTAAAGTAAAACTGTTTGTTTCCAGTAGCACCCAGTGCATCGGGCACTGTACAAGCACAGAAAGGTACAGAACCTACCTAACAACTTGCACTAAGGGCCTTTGCGGTTTGTGCTTTTAAGCTTTCCACCACAACCATGAAGGACAGTTTATTTCATTTAAAAAAAAATAAACACAGTGGAGATTGTGACATAATTGTACTGCTCCAGGAGTTGGCGTTTTGAGAAAACGCACTAAATATCACAAGATCTGTGATAGATTTGCAAAAGTTGGCATCTGATTTAATTCACTACCCAAAAACTTCATTAATGTAGCGCCTCAATACTTCCTAGAACATCAACCACACCTATAGCTAAACCTCTGAAAACCAGGAAATAGCGAGACTTAAAGGTGCACATGAGCCCTGCAACCTTAATTCTGCCCCTTGGAGCTGGCAAGAGTTACTTTGGAGGGGAGAGGGGGGATGTAGGATAAGTTTGTTTCTGCCAGGGCTGCCCTATAATAAGCAGACATCAGGAGTAATGAAGTAATGTGCCATTTTATGTTCTGTGGTGTGTCCCACAACTGTATTCTCTCATTTGTCTGCATGCACTCCAACTGCCCTACATTGTGTTAAGGACAGCTATATTGACTGGTGCAGGGATTACTTGCAGCAGGTTGCCACAGTGCATGCTGAAACATGAAGAAAGGTGCATCTGCCCCCCCTCGCAGATGCCAGAGATCATGGACGGCTCATTTCTGTGGGGAGATGCATTGGTTGTGCAAGAAGAACACAAAAGCCTGTTTGCCATGGAGATCTGAAGCAGTTAGTGCACTACAGGTCAGAGGCAAGGGCACGTGATGTTCCAGAGGGAATCCTTAGGACATGGGGTGCTAACATCAGGCAACTTTGGTTTGGGAAGTGGTTTAGCAAAGTCTCGGTGTAGCCCTTAGGGTATGTCTCCACTGCAGTTGGAAGCAATCTTCCCAACCTGAGCAAACAGACGTGTGTTAGCAGGGCTCACACAGGTGAACTAAAAATAGCTGTGTAGACATTACAGGTTGGTCTCTGAAGTCACAACATCTACATATCTATTTTTAGCATGCTAGAGGGAGCCACGCCTGCAAAAGTTTATCTATCCAGGCTGCGAGGCTTGCTCTCAGCTACAGTGTAAACATACCATGCAGTACGTGTGGCACCTTAGAGACTAACAAATTTATTTGAGCATGAGCTTTCGTGAGCTGCAGCTCACTTCATCGGCTGCATGCATCCAATGAAGTGAGCTGTAGCTCACGAAAGCTTATGCTCAAATTGGTTAGTCTCTAAGGTGCCACAAGTCCTCCTTTTCTTTTGCGAATACAGACTAACACAGCTGCTACTCTAATATCATGCAGTGTTCACAGAGCCTGCTCTAAATACAACCTTTGCTTTAGTGAGGACACAGTTTGACAGGCTTTTCCTACACTATACCGTGTGCTCCATCCTGCAGTGCTCCATATCGTCTGGAAGGACAGAGTGCTGTGTTGTCTGTCAGGGCAAGATGGGACATCACTCAGAAGGAAGAATCCAGGTTGTGGGGTGGGGCTGATGTATACCTTCTGGAGAGGTACAAGGCAGTGCCGGTCAACCTTAACTTCAATACAGAGTTCTGAGGTAGTGAATTTCCTCTTTTTGATGAAATGGTGATAGTGCAGGAGGTACAACTGGCACGTACCTCTGGGTACGGAGGCTAAAGGGACACACCACTGCTACTCAACTACCAACTCTGCCCTCTTTCTGGCCCTTCCGGGACTCCCGTACTGCTCCAGGAGGCAAGTGGAGGAAAGAAGGTGGAAACTAACAGGCTCTGAGGAGCACATCTACCAAATAGATGCAGCAAGGGGGAGTGGAGCAGAGCCCCAGACGCTGTATTCCACTTTGAGGATTAGAGGGAAGGGGTTCTGCAAAACCTTCTGGATCATGGGAGAACTGAAGAGATATGAACGGATCCAGTCACCCCTATAGGTTCTCTTCTCCTAGAGTCTTAGCCCCTATTATGGGATATCCATTTTCAAGACCATCTTGCTATCCATGTTTTTTAAAGCAATTTGACTATGAGCTGCTTGTACTGTATCTGAGGAATTCCTTGACCAAATGACCCCAAGTTTACACCCAAGTAGGATTCCCCTACCCCTACTCCTCCTGTGACATACTAATATTTGAGACTCTCACTATGCATGCATGTGGATTTTAGAATACTTTATTAAAATCAGCTCCTTATTAAGAGGGCGTTAACTGAGTACCCCCTGACTAAATAACCCCCCCGACACGATGGACTCTACCCTTGCCCCTAACATGGGTAGCACAACCACTGGTATGGTTGCATCAGTATTTCCATTTTTAATACAGGTGAAAAAAAGTTGTACAAAAATTCTGTTTTGGGTTAGAGTATTATTTTAAAATGTATATTACTCTCCGTATTAGTGCATGGGGGAGCAATATCGATTGAAGTTTGATATGACTTTCAAAGAGGGGCACATGACTTAAGTGTTATTTCTTTCAGACCCTTTTTTCTATGAACCACACCTACTTGAAGGATGAAATTGGTAAGCGTGAATCCTTCGTTTGCATAGAGTTAAAGAGAAATAGGGAAAGGAGATTTTAGCTAGTGAACAAGGGATGGTGAAAAAGGTAAAATTAACATATTCCCAATGGCCATGAATCCACAAGTCAAAGCTAGTGTAGATTTTGGTACTGGAAAAGCAAATTATAGCAATGAAATTTTGTCCAAGTCAGAACAGAATCTCCTGACCATTTTATACCGAAGTATTTTTTTCATGCAACACACTGTCAACCTCTGGAACTCCTTGCGAGAGCGTGTTGTGAAGGCCAATACTATAACAGGGTTCAAAAGGGAGCTAGATAGATTCGTGGAGGATAGGTCTATCAATGGCTATTAGCCAGGATGAGCAGGAATGGTGTCCCTCGCCTCTGTTTGCCAAAAGCTGGGATTGGGTGACAGGACATGGATCACTTGATGATAACCTGTCTGTTCATTCCCTTTGGGGCACCTGCCATTGGCCACTGTCAGAGGACAGGATACTGGGCTCGATGGACGTTTGGTCTGACCCAGTATGGCCGTTCTTATGTTCCTATTTAAAACTAGGAATTTCTCTTTTTGCAAATACAGACTAACACGGCTGCTACTCTGAAATCTACCAATTATGACATGGTTTAAAATAAAATTCCTTTCAATTAATATAATCATACTATTTGTACCTAAAGAGTGATGGTTTGCAGGTTTTTTATTCCATAGTAATGTAAAAACTAAACCTCAATTACCCAGAATTATTGCTTCTATAGTACTAGACTACAATAAAGCTGGAAATGTATACTGACTTATGATAGCAGACAAAAAAATTATACTTAATAGCTGTAACCTTTGGCAAGAGAACATTGTCATGGAAACTTCATGGGCTTTGTATGCATAGAGAGGGAGGGGAAAAGTGCCCGTATCAACCAGAATCTGAGTCACAGCTGTTTAAAAAAAGTCTCTCCATCTGCTTCCTATTCAGCCACATACCAGTTCTTTTCATGTTATTGCTTTCCTTATAAACAGAACGAGTGAGTGTTTACATTAACATTACAACGAGGTCTTTAAGCTTAAGGAATTTCAGCCTACTGTGCACATGTTATCTGGGTATCCACACTAACACCTCCTGAGCCTTTAACCTCTCAGCTGTCAAAATTTTCCCACCAACAGCTAAATGAATATCTTGAAACATTCATGAGATTGCCCTCAGACAAAGGGTTAGCAAATCCACACAGAAAAAAAGGAAAGGAAAGGAGATGCCGCTAACATGAATATGAACAAAAACCAGGTTTTTAAAACAGTTGCATTTATTGAACATTTTCCTCACAAGAAATATTTGCAGAACTAGGCAAATCTGTATTAAAATTAAATGGGCAAAAAAACCCTGTGCACAAATTTGTTAACTCCAACATTTACTGAAGAGATTTCAATGTAGCTCATGGTCATTTTCTAAAACCAAATGATAATCAGCCTAATAGTTAAAATGATTCAATAAATCCCTAAATTTGAAACACTGTAAAAGGAAGATTTTTTGCTGTTACTGGGCCATGTACAGTCCGGGTGTAACTTGCACCAGGGCTAAATTTGACTCCCTGTCAACATGGTACAACATGGTACAAACTATACATGGGACAAATGTGGCTAAAAGGGACTTTGAACTAGTTTTGTATGAATGTAATTCTGGCAATGTTGTATTTCCTTAAAGAAGGGTATTCATATTGCATTTACAGATACTACTGTTATAGGTTACTACACAAAGCTGCTGAACTAAATATTCCTTTGGAGTCATCATCAGGTGATTTCTCATGTAACAGAATTCACTTAAGAAGAACAGTGATAAACCCCATACGATTCAATGGGGCAAGCTCACCACATCTGGAGCCTGGCAATGTATTGTCGTGATTAAGTAATGGATTCTCAGTTCCTTTAAATGTCATACCTGACATAGCTACTGTGACTGAGTTTGCAGGCAAATGGATTTATAGCCCTACAAACCACCTAAGTCTGGTGACTGAAAAACAATCCTTCAGTGAAACCTATGGTACGTGGAAGCAGTTGGTATTCGCTAGAATTAGGGTTGCTAGGCACCCAGTTTTCGACCAGACCATCTGGTTAAAAAGGGACCCTTGCGACTCTGGTCAGCACTGCTGACCGGGCCTCTAAAAGTCCAGTCGGCGGCACAGCAGGGCTAAGGCAGGCTCCCTGCCTGCGCTGGCTCCGCACGGTTCCCAGAAGAACTCAGACTGACTTTTCTCTAAATACACAGCTCTCTTCAGTGATTCACCAGCAGAATGAATTATAAGATATCACACCAAAGAAGAGCATATGATCCACAATAGAACTAGTAAGAATGCCCCTAGAGGGAGGAGAGAAATCGTTACAAACTGAGTGTACAAGAGATAGGAGGAGATGTGGGTTTAAGAACTGCAGGTCATTGCTGAAGTTTACAAAATCATTTAATAAAAACAAATGACCACCAGCCTAACACACTAGGGTTTAACTGTGTCAGAAGATCTGTCTCTCCTCCCAAGTGTTTCAAATATAGAGAGAAAATTTTAAGGGCATTAGTCTCTTCCCCCTTTTCTCACTACCAAACCATTTTTTCCTCTCCTTCCATCTCCTACCAAATGACCTTCTCTCTCCTGTGATGCTGGCAGACCAATTGCCAGCTCATGCCAAGCCCCTTAGACCTCACTGAACACTGACAAATGCATAGCTGGAAACCAATCTGTTTCACTGTGTGTTAGCATTGTTGAGAGATATTAGATTTGTAAAAATGTGTCTAGTGTTTAAACTTTATGAAATGCTTGTAAGTGGCTGTATGCATTAATCTTACTTATAATATCTGTATCCCACGTTATAAGGTAATGTTTAAGTGTTTGCTCAGTAACTAAGGGCTTGGCTACACTTGCAAGCTACAGTGCAATAAAGGAGCCCCAGGCACACTAGCTCACTACCTGTCCACATTGTCAAGGCACGTAGAGCGCTCTGACTCTGCAGCTACAGCGGTGCTGGTACTCCACCTTGGCGAGTGGAATAACGTTTGCTGCGCCCCCGCTGGAGTGCTGCAGCACCAGTGTGAACGAGATGCTGCATTACTGCACTCTGATCAGCCTCCGGAAACTTCCCATAATCCCCTTAAGTCAAGTGGCCACTCTTGTCATTGTTTTTGAATCACTGCAGGAATGCGGATATGCCCTTTGAAAGCTCCATTTCTGACAGCCGGCTGCTTATCTGCTCCGAGACAAAGAAAGCCATTAGTGTGGAATGCTGGGGGGAGGGGGGGAGAAGGGGGTCTGCTGCTATCTGAACTTACAAGACAGCATGCTGACATGCTCTCGGCCCCCCCAAAAACCCACACTCTCCCCCCATACATACACACAACCAACGTTCCACCCCACCCCACCCCATTTGAAAAGCACATTGCAGTCACTTGCATGCTGGGATAGCTGCCCACAATGCACCGCTCCCAATGCCGCTGCTGGAGCCTTCGGCCTAGCCGTTCCTATACGGGTGCCTCGTAACTAAGTAACTATTTGTCCTAAAGAGCATCTCCTAAATGAACATTTGTTTTCTCCCTTTTCTCGAAATAAGTGAGATGGCCACAGATAGCCACAGAATTTAAGAGGCAACAAAGCAGTTTTCCATAAAGAAACTTATTTTTTAGAAGTTATTTTTGGGAGTTATATTTTACAGAAAAGGAGTACTTGTGGCACCTTCGTGAGCTACAGCTCACCTCAGCTTATGCTCAAATAAATTGGTTAGTCTCTAAGGTGCCACAAGTCCTCCTTTTCTTTTTGCGAATACAGACTAACACAGCTGCTACTTTGAAACCTGTCATATTTTACAGAGCGATTCCCTAACATTACATGGTAAAGGTTTGCTGGACAAATTCTGCCTTATCCGTGGTCTCCTGAAGGGACAGTGTTATTCTTAGAATAATCCTGTTACTCATCCAGGAGGGGCAGGATCTTCTCCTTGAAGGATACACACCTAGAAACTCAATACCATGGCATACGAAGCTGTACTTTAAGATATGGCCCAAAACTTTGCGCCACTACAAGAGTCACTACAATAACTGCAGTATAAGCAGGGTACACTAACCATCAGAAAGTTTTTCCAGCTACCTGTAGAGAAGACAGAGAGCTATTAATGCATAGTATACATCAAGAACAAAGCAGTGAATGCATCATGAGGGCACGACTGTCCTTGAGAAACATGGATGTTCTCCTCTCAGAGTGTATCAGGCACACACTTACATGAAGTCACCAGTCAGAATCCTTAAAAAAGGGAAGAAAACTGAAGTGACAATGTAAGTTCCTCAAGTGACTTTTACTGATAAAGTACATTGGAGATTTTGTACAAACTGTACATGAGCAATGTGTGTTCCAGTGAATCAGCAGCATCTAGGAGCACTGATAAAGCCACCACTACTGGCACGCAGTCTTAGTATACTAATGAGATGAGACGTTTCAGATCTTTCTGCAGCTTCCAGACACTATATATTGAATCTGACAGAGTGATTTTATATTAAGACAGCCAAAGACTCTCTGGATAGTTACCTTAACACTGAAAAGTGTTGAGCAGCTGCCCAAAAATCTCTCATGAGAAATAAAAATAGATATGAACCTACCCTTGCCAACAATACTGATTGTTTACAGAAATAGTTTAATAAAACAGAACTGTTACATACCAAGAGTGAAGGAACTTTTCCCTCACACACTCCCAGCAACTCAATTAGATTGTTAAGGCTTTTATCTTAGGAATAAGGAATTTTATGTTGCTACCTACTACTGAAGAAAATTCTCTTCATAAAACAAAGTCAGTTTCAACAGATTCATTCAATGAAACTTAAATTCTATTGAAACTGGTCCTGTCATTAAATAACTGCCAAATTTGACAGTATTTCTTAGTTTATATTTAGACTTGCAAGGATTAATTCTTATTCCTCAAAGTCCATAAATGTTGATTTCACCATACATACACAAATTGACAACTGAAATCTACAAATAGGCAAGATAAAAAACACTGCTTGAGAACTTTTGATTTGAGTTTGTTTTAAGGATATTTAATTTGTATATTTTGACATGTGAAGTTGACAATTTATATTTTAATGGTTATAAAGCTTTAACTTTTTGAATGTCAATATCTGTCATTAAAGACATTGTCTGCCCCAACAATTGTGAACATTTAAAACAAATCAAAAAGATTTCAAAATGCTTATTAACAAACATCAATACTATCAGTCAAAATTAGAGGGGAAAAATAAAGATCAAATTCTGCCAAGCCTATTCATATTACACACTGAGTTAAAAGAGAACTCTCTCAAAACAGACCAGACTGCTACAACAGTTGTTGAATTAAATTTGTGGTGAAAAAGGTCAGAGATGATGTAACATGCATCAATATAGCTAAGCAAGACTTGTGTGGGGCTTTTCAGTTTTCTTACAGAAAGAAGCAAAAAGGTTGTCTATTAGTTTTAAGGGGCAGAGATAATGAGACAATAAGAAAGAAACCGCTACTGTGCTATTTTTCTTTGGGGAAGAAGGGCATCCCCATCCATATTTTATCTGCCCTCCTCCTTGGCCCTGTATTGCTGTGACTTTTCCCCTGAAACACAAATTTCCAAATACAAACATCCAAAGTTGGATGGATCTTCTATACCCAGTCAAGAAGACTTTACATACAAGCAAGGAGATCACTACTAGATCACTTAGGGAGGGAACAAATTAACTTGGGGTAGATTCTGGAGCAAACTCTTTATACAAAAGACCACAATGACTTCAAAGTGAATTCCAAACACATAGTTTCCAGTATCAGCATTTGTTTCCAACTATGCCTTGTAAGACAGTATCACACTGCCAGTCAGCTACTATACTTCTAAGTATCTCCTTGCTCCATAACAGGATAGTACCTTCTGACCTTTCTGAAAGAGTCACCCCAAATCATACCCCTAGAGGCATTTAACCAATTTTAAAAAGTCATTGGAAAAATGGTCTAAAACCAATGTTAGAGAATCAGGCTCACAATCTCAGTATCTCTATACAGAAAACAGAGCACACACACACACCAACCAAGTGATTACTCAAAATTTTCATATCTTATCAAAGAACTTCTGCTACACATTTAACTTTGACCAATCACACAAGTATCCAGGATGTGCACACATACATTTTCACATGAACTCATAAAAAGAAAAGGAGTACTAGTGGCACCTTAGAGACTAACCAATTTATTTGAGCATAAGCTTTCAAACCTGATTGAAGATAAGGTTGCGTATTACAGTGTAATTTTTCACTGTGTTTAGTGTGGTAGCACTGTTTCAATGACAGCGAGCATAGTAGAAAGGAATTGGTGTGAATAATTATTGCTACAGTATAGTGGATGAATGGTTGGAAACTGGTAATGGTTTTTTGGGGGTGGAGGGAGGGAGAATTGCACTTGTCCTTGCTTTCTAGAGAGTTTTTTTTTTTTTAACAATACAAACACCCACATCAAAAGGTAGAATTAAAAGTAGCTGAAGAATGTAGAAAGGTATATGGCCCAAGGTCCTCACCTCAATTTTTTGTTTTTTGGCTAAGTTGTTAACTGCTAGCTTCATAATGAGAGAGACAAAAGGTGGGCGAGGTGATATCTTTTATTGGACCAACTTCTGTTGGTGAAAGGGACAAGCTTTCAGGACACACACACACACACCCTTCTTCAGACTGGGAAAGGAACTCCTAGCATCCCTGCTAGATACAAGACGGAACAGATTGTTTAAAAGTAGCTAGCACATATTCAAGGTAGAGTGGCCCACTAACACCTCTGCAATATTAGGACAAAAAGAGGGTATTTGTTCGCTATAGATTGTTGGAATAAGCCATAAATCCAGTGTCTCTGCTCAGTCTATGATTTTTGGTGTCTAGCAGAGTAATTAAATTTAAGCTCCCAGATTCGTCTTTTGAAAGCTTGCCTCTCTCACCAACAGAAGTTGGTCTAATACAAGATATTACCTCACCCACCTCGTCACTCTAATATCCTGGGACCGACATGGCTACAACCACACGCATATAGCTTCATAAGATATTAAATACTATGCTACTAGTACAAGACTCAATAACATTAAGTCTAGGAATTTAACGCACATAAAATTAAAGTGAACAGTCTTATTCAAAAGTCGTATGTTAACATTTGGAGCAAAAAAAATATTTCCTTAAAAATCCAGTTTCTTAAAAACTCTAGCTTTAAAAAAAATGTAATATTCAAACCACGCAGATTTGCTGTAAACTAAAATTCTAGGTTTTCACTTTCTACCACACGACACTAGATGAAGCATATCCAAAAGCCACCATACTGCTTCTCTCTCCTATACAGTTAGAGCTCTGAATATAGTTAAAAAAAAATCAGTTCATCTTTAGACATCATCTAAAGTGGGATTTCCAAGCACCTTCCACTCAAAGTAACAGAGATTAACAAACTACTATCAAAGTTATACATTTCACATAAATATATGAAATAAAATACAAATAGCAATAAGCTAGTCAATTTATTACCATAAGCTAGTCAGTTTAGCCCTTTCTTGGGTCAGCAGAAAGCACAAAGGGGAACCTGCTGCAGGAAAGTATTCTGATATTTTCTTCAAAATCTCCTTTTAACATAGAGCTCAAGTTCTTCTATATTCTAGCACAGTAAAATAAACTCCTAAACTTGGAAGTTTAATAAGACTAAAGAGGATCTTAGGGATAATGGTAGCATGATAAATGGGAATGAGGATATGGAGGTAGACATCACCATATCTGAGGTAGAAGCGAAACTCAAACAGCTTAATGGGACTAAATCGGGGGGCCCAGATAATCTTCATCCAAGAATATTAAAAGAATTGGCACAAGAAATTGCAAGCCCATTAGCAAGAATTTTTAATGAATCTGTAAACTCAGGGGTTGTACCATATGATTGGAGAATTGCTAACATAGTTCCTATTTTTAAGAAAGGGAAAAAAAGTGATCCAAGTAATTATAGGCCTGTTAGTTTGACATCTGTAGTATGCAAGGTCTTGGAAAAAATTTTGAAGGAGAAGGTAGTTAAGGACATTGAAGTCAATGGTAAATGGGACAAAATACAACATGGTTTTACAAAAGGTAGATCGTGCCAAACCAACCTGATCTCCTTCTTTGAGAGAGTAACAGATTTTTTAGATAAAGGAAACGCAGTGGATCTAATTTACTTAGATTTTAGTAAGGCGTTTGATACTGTGCCACATGGGGAATTATTAGTTAAATTGGATAAGATGGGCATCAATAGGAAAATTGAAAGGTGGGTAGGGAATTGGTTAAAGGGGAGACTACAACGGGTCCTACTGAAAGGTGAACTGTCAAGTTGGAGGGAGGTTACCAGTGGAGTTCCTCAAGGATCAGTTTTGGGACCAATCTTATTTAATCTTTTTATTACTGACCTGGGCACAAAAAGTGGGAGTGTGCTAATAAAGTTTGCAGATGATACAAAGCTGGAAGGTATTGCTAATTTAGAGAAGGACAGGGATACCCTACAGGAGGATCTGGATGACCTTGTAAACTGGAGTAATAGGAATAGGATGAAATTTAATAGTGAAGTGTAAGGTCATGCATTTAGGGATTAATAACAAGAATTTTAGTTATAAGTTAGGGACGCATCAACTAGAAGTAACGGAGGAGGAAAAGGACCTTGGAGTATTGGTTGATCATAGGATGACTATGAGCTGCCAATGTGATATGGCTGTGAAAAAAGCTAATGCGGTCTTGGGATGCATCAGGAGAGGTATTTCCAGTAGGGATAAGGAGGTTTTAGTACCGTTATATAAGGCACTGGTGAGACCTCACCTGGAATACTGTGTGCAGTTCTGGTCTCCCATGTTTAAGAAGGATGAATTCAAACTGGAACAGGTACAGAGAAGGGCTACTAGGATGATCCGAGGAATGGAAAACTTGTCTTATGAAAGGAGACTCAGGGAGCTTGGCTTGTTTAGCCTAACTAAAAGAAGGTTGAGGGGAGATATGATTGCTCTCTATAAATATATCAGAGGGATAAATACCAGAGAGGGAGAGGAATTATTTAAACTCAGTACCAATGTGGACACAAGAACAAATGGATATAAACTGGCCACTAGGAAATTTAGATTAGAAATTAGACAAAGGTTTCTAACCATCAGAGGAGTGAAGTTTTGGAATAGCCTTCCGAGGGAAGTAGTGGGGGCAAAAGATCTATCTTGCTTTAAGATTAAACTCGATAAGTTTATGGAGGAGATGGTATGATGGGATAACATGGTTTTGGTAATTAAATATTCATGGTAAATAGGGCTAATGGCCTGTGATGGGTTTTTAGATGGGGTAAGATCCAAGTTACCCGGGATAGAATTTTCTGTAGTATCTGGCTGATGAATCTTGCCCATATGCTCAGGGTTTAGCTGATCGCCATATTTGGGGTCGGGAAGGAATTTTCCTCCAGGGCAGATTGGAAGGCCCTGGAGGTTTTTCGCCTTCCTCTGTAGCATGGGGCACGGGTCACTTGCTGGAGGATTCTCTGCTCCTTGAGGTCTTCAAACTACAATTTGAGGACTTCAATAGCACAGATATAGGTGTGAGGTCTTTTTTAGGAGTGGTGGGTGAAATTCTGTGGCCTGCATTGTGCAGGAGGTCAGACTAGATGATCATAATGGTCCCTTCTGACCTAAATATCTATGAATCTATGAATCTATGAAGCCCAGTTACAAAAAACCTTACAGCACAAGACAAAAATAATCCCAATGCAAAATGGTTTAGTGACTATTTTTGGATGTCTTCTAGTTTCTCCTAAAACCATGTATCCATTAGGTTTTCGCTTTAATGTTGCGCCAAACATCAGCAGTTAACAAAGAAGAATATTAACACGCCGAGTACAAAGAGTGTGCTTTTGCAGAATACAAACGAACTGTTCTAAATAAGATCATTTACAAGCACAGGGGACCTATTATATATAATTATGAAGTAAAGGCAATCTTGATCTTTGTAGGAGGAAGAATGTTTAAAAAAAAGAGACTCGGCAAGATGTAATTTGAACAATAGAATACGTTTAATCAGAACTGCTGCTTCCATGTGCAAGTCCCTTAGGCAGGCACTGGCCAGTAGAGTCTACAGAGTTTGCTCCCCAGGTTGAAGCGATTTAAATCATTGAATTAAATATGATTTAAGTCACTTGATATTTCTAAGGCATCAAATCTAAATCAGGTTGAGGCTTTGTAATTTAAAAATTTGTACTATTGCAACTTTACACCTTAATTTGTTATAAATTTTAAACTACTTTTTTAAAATGCCTCTAGCGGATCTTTTGACTTTTTCAAAATTGCTATAACTAACTACTCCCCACAAAGTATTGAATATCAAGATCCTGCAAATACTCTAACAGGTACTTAACCTTATTCACACAAATAGCCCCACTGAAGTCAAGTACTCGTGTGCTTAAAGTTAAGCATGTGCATAAGTCTGACATTAAAAATATAAAACTTTGTTGCCAAACAAAATCTTTGCAATTGCAGAACAAAAATTGCTTCACTGTTAACAACAGCTAATGTACAGAAAGTATAAACTCCAGAATTATTGTGAACTTTTTAATGCATAGACTAAAATTTTCAAAAACAGCTGCCTACAGTAAACACTCGGAAATCCATATTTAGGCACTTAAGGGTGGAATTCAAGAGCACCAAAGGCCCATCAATGTCAAACTGCAATGGTGGAGTATAGTCTGATCAAAGCATTTCAGCTTTCTTAACTTGTGCAAGTTAAATATTTATTAGATGGTGATGCTGGGCAACTAGAGCACGGGTTATTTGCTCATCAATTATGCACTGGATTCGTCTTTCAACATTGAAAAATATTTCAAGCAACAAATGTCCCAGTAGGAAAAACGTCTGTAAAAACGGAAGTTTTACTAACTATTAAAAAACTAGATTGTAAACTTTGGGGGAAGGAACTGTCTTTTGTCCTGTGTTCACACCGTGAATAGCACAGTTGGTCCTGGTCCATGACTTGTGCTAATGCAATACAAATAACAGAACTACTAACCATTCACTTTAGTAATTTAAAACTATAGGATGGAAAGAATAGAAGTGTCAGATTTTATTTGCACATTAAAAAGGGATTTTAAGTTAAAAAGAAACCAAAACAAAAAAACGGATTGTCTACCCCTGATGTCCCCACCTCCTTAATTCAATTTCATGGATTCAAAATGGACGATTCCACTTCATCGGAGCAAACGAAGTACAAATATTTGTACCAGTTTTCCATCACAGGCATGAGCAGCAGTATAGGGACTAATGTATACTGAGCGCAAGTATTTTCAGCACTATGTCATGCAGCCTAAAGTGTAATTAGCACTTACACCGTTGCAAGCACCTCTACTGCTGCATCAACAGATCTTAATGTAAGCAAAAGATGGGAGTTTCCATGTAGCAAAGCTGAGCCACAAGCTTCCCACCCACCCCACCCCAAATTAAAGCCAAGACCCTAACTCAGGGGATGCACTATTGGAAGCTCTGCTACTGATTTACTGACACACACTGGGCAAGTTGCTTAGAGCTTGTCTACAGAATGAGTTAGCATGCAGCAAGTCATGGTGCAAGTCTATAGAGCACTATCCTGCCATGCACTAGGTGGCCATGTGGATCCTGCTACCATGCACTAAAAATCAGGTAGCGCACCTTGAAGTACTTCCACTTCAAACGCTAATATTCGCACTGTGACTTGCCACACACTAGCTCTCCATATAGACAAGCGCTTAGTTGTTTATGCCAGTTTAACTGTACAATGAATTTACTACTTACCTATGTCTCAGGAGTGATACAGGTTATTGTTATTTATTATTTATATTATAAATAGTAGTGCATAGGAGCCCCAATCAATGCCCTCAGCAGGCAACGCTTAGGGATGACTGATTAAACCAGATGGAGCAGCTAAAAAAGAAAGGATGATGCACAGAATATATACAATTCATTGACCTCAGGTTACTTAGCCTGTTCAATATTGTTTAACTTCTGATTTCATTAATTTACTCTAAAATTTAATTTAGGGTTGTCACCTTTCTAAATACTGGTAACCGGACCCCCGAGGCCCACCCTTTCCCTGTCTCTTCCCCCAACAGCCCTGCCACTGCTCTGCCTCTTCCCCTAAGCCCCACCCCCTTCTCCATCTCTTTCCCCCCCAAGGCCCTGTCCCAATTGCTTGCTCCTCTCACTCTCTGTGTCACTTGTTGTATCGTCTCAAGGAGCCTGCCTGCAGGCAGAGGGCGGCCCCGGTTGAGCAAGGGCTGGCATGGGTTAGTGACCAGACACCACCTTCCACCCCACAGTAACTGGACTTTTGGTTCAGGTGCCATTTAGGGTTGCCAGATCCCAAAATCCCCAAACACCTGACAACCCTAAATGACACACGGACACAGAAGCCAAAAACCAGACTGTTTGGGTAAAACTGGATGGGTGGCAACCCTACCCTATTCCCTTCTCTTCCCCTGCCCCATCCTCCATCTGCTTCCTCTCCCCACCCTATCCCCTTTCCTCTCCACACTGCCCCCTGCCCCTATCCCATCCCCCTTCGTTCCCCACTGCCTCTTCCCCCACTGTAACAATGCTGGTTCTGGCAGGACCCAACTGAGAGTGCCAATTCAGGATAAATTGCTTAAAGCAGGGCAGTTACAGCCTAAGGCTGGGGTTTTTCCACCTCTAAGCCCTGGTCTACACTAGGACTTTAGGTCGAATTTAGCAGCATTAAATCAATGTAAACCTGCACCCGTCCACACGATGAAGCCCTTTATTTCGACTTAAAGGGCTCTTAAAATTGATTTCCTTACTCCACCCCTGACAAGTGGATTAGCGCTTAAATCGGCCTTGCTGGCTCGAATTTGGGGTACTGTGGACACAATTCGACGGTATTGGCCTCCGGGAGCTATCCCAGAGTGCTCCACTGTGACCGCTCTGGACAGCACTCTCAACTCAGATGCACTGGCCAGGTAGACAGGAAAAGAACCGTGAACTTTTGAATCTCATTTCCTCTTTGGCCAGCGTGGCAAGCTGCAGGTGACCATGCAGAGCTCATCAGCAGAGGTGACCATGATGGAGTCCCAGAATCGCAAAAGAGCTCCAGCATGGACCCAACGGGAGGTACGGGATCCGATCGCTGTATGGGGAGAGGAATCCGTGCTATCAGAACTCCGTTCCAGTTTTCGAAATGCCAAAACCTTTGTCAAAATCTCCCAGGGCATGAAGGACAGAGGCCATAACAGGGACCCGAAGCAGTGCCGCGTGAAACTGAAGGAGCTGACGCAAGCCTACCAGAAAACCAGAGAGGCAAACGACCGCTCCGGGTCAGAGCCCCAAACATGCCGCTTGTATGATGAGCTGCATGCCATTTTAGGGGGTTCAGCCACCACTACCCCAGCCGTGTTGTTTGACTCCTTCAATGGAGATGGAGGCAATACGGAAGCAGGTTTTGGGGACGAAGGAGAAGATGATGATGATGATGAGGAGGAGGTTGTAGATAGTTCACAGCAAGCAAGCGGAGAAACCGGTTTTCCCGACAGCCAGGAACTGTTTCTCACCCTGGACCTGGAGCCAGTACCCCCCGAACCCACCCAAGGCTGCCTCCTGGACCCAGCAGACGGAGAAGGGACCTCCGGTGAGTGTACCTTTTAAAATACTATACATGGTTTAAAAGCAAGCATGTGAAAGGATTACTTTGCCCTGGCATTCACAGCTCTCCTGGATGTACTCCCAAAGCCTTTGCAAAAGGTTTCTGGGGAGGGCAGCCTTATTGCGTCCTTCATGGTAGGACACTTTACCACTCCAGGCCAGTAACACGTACTCGGGAATCATTGTACAACAAAGCATTGCAGTGTATGTTTGCTGGCGTTCAAACAACATCCGTTCTTTATCTCTCTGTGTTATCCTCAGGAGAGTGAGATATAATTCATGGTCACCTGGTTGAAATAGAGTGCTTTTCTTCAGGGGACACTCAGAGGAGCCCATTCCTGCTGGGCTCTTTGACTGTGGCTAAACAGAAATGTTCCCCGCTGTTAGCCACAGGGAGGGGGGGAAGGTTGAGGGGGTAGCCACGCGGTGGGGGGAGGCAAAATGCGACCTTGTAACGAAAGCACGTGCTATGTATGTAATGTTAACAGCAAGGTTTACCCTGAAAGAGTGTAGCCACTGTTTTATAAAATGTGTCTTTTTAAATACCGCTGTCCCTTTTTTTTCCTCCACCAGCTGCATGTGTTTCAATGATCACAGGATCTTCTCCTTCCCAGAGGCTAGTGAAGCTTAGAAAGAAAAAAAAAACGCACTTGCGATGAAATGTTCTCCGAGCTCATGCTGTCCTCCCACACTGACAGAGCACAGACGAATGCGTGGAGGCAAATAATGTCAGAGTGCAGGAAAGCACAAAAATGACCGGAAGGAGAGGTGGCGGGCTGAAGAGAGTAAGTGGCGGGCTGAAGACAGGGCTGAAGCTCAAATGTGGCGGCAGCGTGATGAGAGGAGGCAGGATTCAATGCTGAGGCTGCTGGAGGACAAACCAGTATGCTCCAGTGTATGGTTGAGCTGCAGCAAAGGCAGCTGGAGCACAGACTGTCACTACAGCCCCTGTGTAACCAACCGCCCTCCTCCCCAAGTTCCATAGCCTCCACACCCAGACGCCCAAGAACGCGGTGCGGGGGCCACCGGCCAACCAGCCACTCCACCACAGAGGATTGCCCAAAAAAAGAAGGCTGGTATTCAATAAATTTTAAAGTTGTAAACTTTTAAAGAGCTGTGTGGCATTTTCCTTCCCTCCACCACCACCCCTCCTGGGCTACCTTGGTAGTCACCCCCCTATTTGTGTGATGAATGAATAAAGAATGCATGAACGTGAAGCAACAATGACTTTATTGCCTCTGCAAGCGGTGATCGAAGGGAGGAGGGGAGGGTGGTTAGCTTACAGGGAAGTAGAGTGAACCAAGGGGCGGGGGGTTTCATCAAGGAGAAACAAACAGAACTTTCACACCGTAGCCTGGCCAGTCATGAAACTGGTTTTCAAAGCTTCTCTGATGTGTACCGCGCCCTCCTGTGCTCTTCTAACCGCCCTGGTGTCTGGCTGCGCATAACCAGCAGCCAGGCGATTTGCCTCAACCTCCCACCCCGCCATAAACGTCTCCCCCTTACTCTCACAGAAATTGTGGAGCACACAGCAAGCAGTAATAACAGTGGGAATACTGGTTTTGCTGAGGTCTAAACGAGTCAGTAAACTGCGCCAGCGCGCCTTTAAACGTCCAAATGCACATTCTACCACCATTCTGCACTTGCTCAGCCTGTAGTTGAACAGCTCCTGACTACTGTCCAGGCTGCCTGTGTACGGCTTCATGAGCCATGGCATTAAGGGGTAGGCTGGGTCCCCAAGGATATATATAGGCATTTCAACATCCCCAACAGTTATTTTCTGGTCTGGGAATAAAGTCACTTCCTGCAGCTTTTGAAACAGACCAGAGTTCCTGAAGATGCGAGCGTCATGTATCTTTCCCGGCCATCCCACGCTGATGTTGATGAAACGTGCCTTGTGATCCACCAGAGCTTGCAGCACTATTGAAAAGTACCCCTTGCGGTTTATGTACTCGGTGGCTTGGTGCACCGGTGCCAAGATAGGGATATGGGTTCCGTCTATGGCCCCACCACAGTTAGGGAATCCCATTGCAGCAAAGCCATCCACTATGACCTGCACATTTCCCAGGGTCACTACCCTTGATATAAGCAGATCTTTGATTGCGTGGGCTACTTGCATCACAGCAGCCCCAACAGTAGATTTGCCCACTCCAAATTGATTCCCAACTGACCGGTAGCTGTCTGGTATTGCAAGCTTCCACAGGGCTATCGCCACTCGCTTCTCAACTGTGAGGGCTGCTCTCATCTTGGTATTCATGCGCCTCAGGGCAGGGGAAAGCAAGTCACAAAGTTCCATGAAAGTGCCCTTACGCATGCGAAAGTTTCGCAGCCACTAGGAATCATTCCAGACCTGCAACACTATGCGGTCCCACCAGTCTGTGCTTGTTTCCCGAGCCCAGAATCGGCGTTCCACAGCATGAACCTGCCCTATTAGCACCATGATCCATGCATTGGCAGGGCCCATGCTTTCAGAGAAATCTGTGTCCATGTCCTGATCACTCACGTGACCGCGCTGACATCCCCTCCTCGCCCGGTATCGCTTTGCCAGGTTCTGGTGCTGCGTATACTGCTGGATAATGCGTGTGGTGTTTAATGTGCTCCTAATTGCCAAAGTGAGCTGAGCGGCCTCCATGCTTGCCTTGGTATGGCGTCCGCACAGAAAAAAGGCGCGGAACGATTGTCTGCCGTTGCTCTGACGGAGGGAGGGGCGACTGACGACACGGCTTACAGGGTTGGCTTCAGGGAGCTAAAATCAACAAAGGGGGTGGCTTTACATCAAGGAGTATTTCAGGCAGGACTTCACGGAGGGTTCCAATAAGAAATGGTGCACCTAAGTTACTGTTCTTATTGGAACAAGGAGGTTAGCCTGGCCTCTCATTGATACATGGCTAGATTTACCTCGCTGCACCTTCTCTGTGAGTGACTGCAGTGTGACCTAGAGGAATGAGTCCCCTAGACGGGGGAGGGGGGAAGCAAATGAGTACAAAACAAATCTGGTCTATTTCTTGTTTTGATCCACTCCATCTATCTTTTACATCTTTGGCTGGCAGCAGACAGTGCAGAAGGACTGCATGCCATCCACATCTCATGGCAGAAGATGGTACAGTACGACTGCTAGCCATCCTCATCTCCTGCCTGCCCGGCAGAAGATGGTACAATACGACTGCTAGCAATCCGTATCACCTGCCTGCTCACCATAAGACGGTTCAATAGGACTGACTGCAGGACTAAAGAGAATGACCTGGTCAAGTCACTCCAAATTTAGTCCCTGCGCCCATGTCTGCCCAGGCGCTCCCAGCTGACGTGGCCAGGAGCACCTCGGACACGACGAGAACTGCTACGAGTCGTACTGCACCGTCTGCTGCCAGAAGGCAATGGGTTGCTGCTACTGTGTAGCAATGCCGTACCGCGTCTGCCAGCACCCAGGAGACATACGGTGACGGTTACCTGAGCGGGCTCCATGCTTGCCGTGGTATGGCGTCTGCACAGGTAACTCAGGAAAAAAGGCGCGAAACGATTGCCTGCCCTTGCTTTCACAGAGGGAGGGAGGGAAGGGGGGCCTGACGATATGTACCCAGAACCACCCGCGACAATGTTTAAGCCCCATCAGCCATTGGGATCTCAACCCAGAATTCCAATGGGCAGCGGAGACTGCGGGAACTGTGGGATAGCTATCCACAGTGCAACGCTCCGGAAGTCGACTCTAGCCTCGGTACTGTGGAAGCGCTCCGCCGAGTTAATGCACTTAGAGCATTTTCTGTGGGGACACACACACTCGAATATATAAAACCGATTTCTAAAAAACCAACTTCTATAAATTCGACCTTATTCCGTAGTGTAGACATACCCTAAGGCAAACCAAACCAGCCAAACAGAGCAGACTTTGGTCTCACCCCACTGGCTAACTACAAGTCACACAAGCAATTCCCTCAGACACTCCAGTTTCCCAGTATCTCCACCAGTGCCATTCGTTATGGGGACAAATGGTTATGAAAACCAATACTCCAGTAAAAGAAAAAAGGTTCTCTCAATCCCCAAGGATCAAGCCCCAGACCCAGGTCAATATACAAATCAGATCTTACCCACAAATCACGCTGTTGCCAGTTCTTTAGAATCTAAAATCTAAAGGTTTATTCATACAAGGAAAGAAATATAGATGAGAGCTAGAACTGGTTAAATGGAATCAATTCCATACAGTAATGGCAAAGTTCTTGGTTCAGGCTTGCAGCAGTGATGGAATAAACTGCAGGTTCAAATCAAGTCTGTGGAGTACCTCCACAGCTGGGATGAGTCATCAGTCCTTCGTTCACAGCTTCAGTGTAGCAAAGTTGCTCCAGAGGTAAGAAGCAGGACTGAAAACAAGATGGAGAAGCTGCAGCAGCTTTTCATATTCTCTTGCCATGTGGTCTTTCTTTCTTTCTTTGTCCCAAAGACAAGCTGTCCATCACATGGCCTGGAAAAACCTCAGAGTTCTCTCCATAGGCATGTCCCTGCACACCTTGCTGAGTCATAAGGTGAGCCTGCCTTCTCTCAGTGGGTCAATTGTATAGCTGATGGTCCTTAACGGGCCATCAAGCAGGCTAGGCAGAGCTGACACCAACTTGTCTGGAGTGTTCCCCAGAAGCATAGCACAGGTTTGAAATACAGACAGTATAGAGCCAACGTTCATAACTTTAACTATAAAAATGATACACATATAGACAGCATAATCATAACCAGCAAACCATAACCTTGTCTTAGACACCTCATTTGACCCCCTTTATACAAGATTTGGTGCCACTACAGGACTTTGGTTGCAACAAGGATCTATACGGTCCCAGCTTATGTCAAGAACGTCACACCGCCCCATACAGAACAGGACGCAGCACACACAGAAAATGACAGAGATGGGCACTATGACCCAGGAGGCAGAGTCCCAAAGCAGCCACCTTCAGCTGGAAAGAGGGGCCAAGCGAGCTGGTGCAGCATGGGAAGGACAGAGCCCCCCCTCCCCCTGGACAGATTGAGCAGAGCAAGCCCAGCTCAGCACTCACAGAAATCAATTGTGGTGGAGGCAGTGGGGCGGCAATGCTCCCCCAAAGTATGCCCATGGTTGGCATGGGTTGACAGCCTGATACTCCCCCTCCACTCAGAGTAAACTGACTTTTGGCATCCGGTCAGCAATGCTGACCAGACACTGCCAGGCTGCCTTTTTGACTGGACTTTCCAGTTGAAAACTGGGCACCTGGCAACCCTAACCTAATCAGATACCATTTTTAAGGTATTTCAAAAGTTCTCTCTACAAGTAGATAATTTACAACAGCTTTTATAAACAAAGGTTTCATCTTGATTGCTTTGCTTCCGTGTAAGACAATTGGTTTAAACTTTTTTCACTCAAGATGTCCCACAGTAATTGCTAGATTAGGTCTGCTAGTACAGATAACACAGGAATTTAAAGTGACGCCACCTGGTATAACCACATTTACATTAGGGTATTAGCCATAATTTTACATACAGTAACTTTCCAACTTTTATTTGGTCTGCCTATGAAATTTTAAACTGCATCTGTCTTGGTCTTTTGGTGGGGAATAGCTCAGGACTTTGTTAATTTTGCTTTGCTAAGGGGGAGCATTTAAATTAATTTCGCCAATCTCCTCACTGTCAAAAAGACAGAAGAGAATTCAAAGGGCCAGAAACAATTGTGGTGTCCTGTACTCTTATAGTCCAGTTGCAGTCATTTCAAACCCATAAACAGATATATTTTTTACTTTCTTGCTCTGAACATACCTCTACAAACGCAACCCAGAATGGTCAAACTGCATAGCAAATATCGAATCTACTGTCCTGTCTTGCTTAGGTCTGTCTTTTGGTACTACTGTGTCCCAGATTTCTCATTTATACTTGGAACATGTGCGTGTTGGATTACTTTCTCCATAGATATCAGCTTGCAGTTTTTCTGGTATGTATAAAGAAAAGGAGTACTTGTGGCACCTTAGTCTCTAAGGTGCCACAAGTACTCCTTTTCTTTTTGCGAATACAGACTAACACGGCTGCTACTCTGAAATCTGGTATGTATAGCACATATAACTCACCTTTAATATTCCTCCAAGAATATCCATTTTTCATTCTGTACTAGTGCTCTAGTTTCATTTCTTCCCAATCTCAAGTCTCACATGTATGCGCTAGACACTGTAATGGTGAAAATCAAGGCTTGCCTCAAGACGGTATTGAATTAGCATACTAATAAGGCTCCCCCTGCTGACCCCTCCACTCCAGCAACTTCTCAGCAGTAACAAGTTACCCAACTTTATTTCGCCAAAAGTAGAATTAAGAAAGGTAAAGATATTTGTTAAGTCTGAGAACTGAATTAGTGTATTAGAGTTTAAGGCCGGAAGGGACTATTGGATCATCTAGTCCAGTGGTTTTCAGACATTTTTCCTGGGGACCCAACTGAAGAAAATTGTTGATGCCTGCGACCCAATGGAGCTGGGGATGAGGGGTTTGGGGTGTGGGAGGGGCTCAGGGCTGGGGCAGAGGGTTGTGGTGTGGGGGTGAGGGCTGAGGGATGGGGCTGGGAATGAGTGGGGGTGCAGGTGGGGGCTCTGGGTTTGGGGGGGCTCAGGGCTGGGGCAGGGGATTGTGGTGCTGGGTTACCTCTGGTGGCTCCTGGTCAGTGGTGTAGCCGGAGTGCAGAAGCAGGCTTCCCGTCTGTCCTGGCACTGTGGACCACGCTGTGCCTGAAGTGGCCAGCAGCAGGTCCGGCTGCTAGGCAGAGGCACGCAAGCGGCTCCATGCGGCTCTCGTCCACAGACACCCTCCCCCCAGTTCCCCTTGGCCGGTAACCGGCCAATCGGCGTGCGGAGCCAGTGCTTGGGCAGCGCGCAGAGCCCCATGGCCCCCCTGCCTAGAAGCCAGACCCGTTGCTGGCTGCTTCTGGGACGCAGCACGGTGTCGGAACAGGTAGGCACTAGCCTGCCTTAGCTGGGCAGCACCGCCGACGGGGCTTTCAACATGCCTTACATGCCGCGACCCAGTACTGAGTCATGACTCGAACTTTGAAAAACGCTGATCTAGTCTGACCTGCTGTATATCTCAGGCCATTAAATTACACCCAGTTACCCCTGTATTGAGCTCAATACTTGGGTCTCTGACTAAAGCATACCTTAAAGGCATCCAGTCTAGATTTGGAGACGGAGACTGAGAATCCACCTCTTCCCCTTGGCAATTTGTTTCAATGGTTAAATCACCTTCACTGTTAAAATTTTTTGCCTAATTCCTAATTTGAATTTGTCTGGCTTCAGCTTTCAGCTATCAGTTCTTGTTATGTCTTTTGCTGCTGAACTGAAGAGCTCTTTATTGTGTGTAACTACGTCATAGGAAGAAAATACAGATACTAATCAACTTACTTCTCAGTCTTCTTTCTGATAAATTCAACAGATTAAACTCTTTCAGTCTCTCACTGCAAGGCATTTTCTCTAGCCCTCAAGTCATTTTTTGTGGCCCTTTTCTGCACCCCCTCCAATTTTTTGACATCTTTTTCAAAATATTGACACAAGAATGTGTCATATTCCAGTATTTTTTCCCACCAATGCCATGCACAAAGATTAAAAAAAAATCACCACCTTTCCACTCTTATTCTGTGTATATAACCAAGGATTCCATCAGCACTTTTTGCCACAGCATTGCATTGGGAACTCATGGTATGATGTGGGTTCTTGTATGGTAGATACATACGTACGTACCTTCAATAAAGGTTTTTGGCTAATCACAACAAACCTGTAATACCGACTTGACAACTGGCGATTCAGTCAAACAAAGAAAAGAAAATGGCCTTGATATGAAAAACAAAGTTCTAAAGCATTATGTGTGGCCTGAGAAGGATAGAATTCTACACACACAAAAATTACTTGTTAAAACGCTTTGAAGTATGAAAAGAATTCCTAGTTACCTTCAAGAGTAGTTGCAGATTAGGAAGTCTAAAAATGCAAAGACACCTGCTTAAAAAGAGCACACAAGAGTAATCCCATGAACAGAATATACTTTCACTTTGTGTAAAATTGCAACATACTGTACAGTATTATTAATTGCCTTCAATAAAAGTATCAGCTAAATGATTGGGTAACAATAATAATAAAAATAATAAATAATAATAATAATAATAGCATGTTGCTCAGTTAGAATATCGGTATGGTTTTGTTCCATGTTGAATATCTTTAAAGACTACAAAATTTAGATACGGTAAAAGAGACATTTGTCAATTGAATAAAAAAGCCAGCTGTTTAAAACATAACGGTCGATTTCATCCATTCTCTGCAATTCCGCTTGTAAGAATTAACCACTTATATGAATCAAATATCTGGGACGGATGTGATTCTTATAAAAGGAGTGCAGTGTATTAAGTAACATGTTTTAAAAGCCCCAAGATGAGGAGTTGGGAACATCGATCTTAAGAGGTTCTGTGGTACAGCTGATAAGAACTCCTCTTCTCTCCCCTACCCACAACAGTAATGGCAGCACTGCAATCCCTTGACAGATCTCTAGCTAGATGAGCCTTGTCTCTACATTACAAGCCTGATTTGCTTTTGTTTTTTTTTTAATTCTCATAGTTGATAACAATGGTTGGAGCAGTGAAGCATTAGTGCAGCCAGGCAACTATCGTTTTAATCACCTTGCCATCCAGACCTGTTAAGAGCAACGTTAGACTACACTGTGGTTAACATGCCAGCAGACAGCCCACATTAATGCTCCTGTACACTATTCACCCCCATCCCCAAGCCCTCCTTTGTGGCTGGGAGCTTTTATGCCAAGGTTCCCACACCACTTCCCCACTCATGCTCCTAAAGATTCTACGACAGGCTCTCTTACCTCAATACCCCCACTCCTTCCTCCTTGAAGCCAGTTTATTACAAAAACAGTGCAAATAATCTGTAACAAAAGTTCAAAACATAGGCCATTTATCACACCTAGAGCATACAGTCCTTAAAATCCCACATTTAGTCCACTGACACTGTAGGTATCACACTCCACATCTTCCACCACACCCAAGCTCTTCAGTCCTCTCCTGTCCTTTTGCCCAGACAGCCACCCCAGTCCTTCCAGCCAAAGTGCAACCCTGCTCTTCCCAGCAGAACCACCAGCACCCATCTCTGCCAGGGACTTATTTTCACCAGGGGATCATCCGTCACTTCCCGTTACATTAATCTTACATCTTGTACAGGCCAGCAGGCAGGCTCCGCCACTGTTCCCCTAGCCCGCTAGCCTCCAAATCTCCAGCACAGGAAGGTCAGCAAGCTAGCCCCTCTGCTGGTCTCCTGCCTTCAACCTCTCCACAAGAACCTCCTGCCTCTCCCCCCTTCTGTTTGATCTTTTATAGTCCCAAGTGCTGTCCTAATTGGACAGACTGAACATCAGGATGGTGGGCCCCCCTAATTTAAAAGGGGCCAGCCACCCTGTGACAAATCCCCATTGTTGCTACCACCGATAGAGCAGCACCAGCAGGAGCACAA
Source organism: Lepidochelys olivacea (assembly GCF_965140295.1). Classification (NCBI taxonomy): domain Eukaryota; kingdom Metazoa; phylum Chordata; order Testudines; family Cheloniidae; genus Lepidochelys; species Lepidochelys olivacea. The sequence goes on from NC_140416.1 coordinate 119,626,111, forward strand.
GCGGGAAATTAAGAAATGTCTAGTACAGCTATATAATCACAGTGACTATTAATGGTTATACTAGGATAGCACAAAGGTATCCAGAACAGCATCGATATTACTAAAGCACATTACTTGTACTATTTTCTATTTGTCCTATGCAATATCTTATGATGGCAAATTAGTCACAGACTACCTGATACCATACTTTACTGTGTGGGAAAACGGAGATACATCTGGAAGGAGCAACACTGACTTCAGTGGGGCTGTGAGGGTGCAGTGGCAGGCTCACATGCAATGCACTGCAGGACTGGGGCCAGCTATAACTGGTGTTGAAGAGTACAGTTTTGCAATTCAATGCAAGAGATTTCCTTTTATATACACATTATGCTTTCCAGTGAATGTTCATAGAGTGGCTTCTTATTTTTATCTTCTAAAGACTCAGACTAAGAATAAAAGCAGCTCTAACTGTATGTCTACACTGCAATTAAATACAGATGGCTGGCTCCTGTCAGCTGACTCAGGCTCAGGCTCCAGGGCTGTTTAACTGCAAAACAGATGTTCAGGCTCAAACCGAAGCCCAGGTTCTGGAACCCTGGGAAGGGGGAAGGTTCCAGAGCCCAGGCTCCAACCCAAGCCCGAACATCTACACTGCAATTAAACTGCCCTGGAGCCTGAGCCCAACTCAACTGACATGGGCCAACCAATGGCGTTTAACTGTAGCGTAGACATTCACTACTCCAGCCTAACTGATCCTCTAGGGTCAGTGCGTAGTTCCAGTGCAAACGAAACACGCAACCAACATGAATAATAATTTAAATTCTGTCCAGCTCTAGAAACAGATTAATTTTATTGGTGGCAGTGTGGATCAGCAGTAGGGTATTCTGCCATTTGATGCACAGATGACTGACTATCTGGCTGGAAGCTAGTATTAGGAGAAACATGACAAATAAAATGATAGTTTTGAGAAATAATAGCTATAAGGCACAGCATGCATCCTACACTTTTCTCCTTAATGGAAGAAAAGTCAAAGCCCCACAACCTGGAAAAATATACAGAATAGTTCAAAAATTTAAAGTCAGCAATCACCTCCTATATGTAATTTATATTTTGTTGGTAAGGTACATATACACCCAGAGTGTGTATAAACTGCCAATTTTCTTCATTTTACTGGTTCACAGATAGGCATTAGAAAGAGTTTCAAAGTCGTGAATTACAATTTTATCAGAAGTGTCTAAAAATGGTTAAAAAGCCAACATGTTCCCCAAAACAATGTTGAAGACAGTTTTCTTTTAAAGAGGTCTTTAACTCTACAACCCACTTGCAACTTGAACTGCACATCATTTAAAAAAATTCGAAGTGAAGCCATCTAGGATTAAAACTAAAAGCCAAACGGAGATTGTCATTTGTGTAAATATTGGCAATACTTTAAAGTGGTGATCCTGTCACAGATATTTGAAAATGGATTGAGAAGCACCAAAAAAGCAAAATCTGTAGTTTAAAATAGATTTTTGTTTTGTGAAATAAAGTGTCATCGTTGTCTCAAAAATTTTAACTCATCCTTTTCATACCTGAATCATTGCTGTTATATCCAGAGTGGTCCATACACTCATTGATCCAAATATCCCTAATAAAAAAAGACAACTTTCCGCTGCCAGTCGTTCTGCATTAGGTTCTACGTTAGCTTCTGCTAATGTAGAAACCGAAGTTAACTGGGCCTATAGCTCTGCCAATTACAGTGCACGGCAAACTTAATCAAACTGCAAGAATTCATAACACAAGTCTGGTCTACACTGCACAGTGAGGTTGACATAAGCTGCCTTTTATCAACCTAGCAATGAGAGTGTCTTCACTTAAATTTGGCGCCCGCCAATGTAAGTGTCTCCATATATTTGAAGTGATATGGGATGGTCCAGGACTGGACTCCATGGAGCCTGCATATGAAGTGGATTCAAGGATGCTGCACTTGGAGCAGAGGCAAAGGAGTAGTCAAAATCAGGTCGTACTCCACTGTGCATCCCATGCTTGGCTCTTTTTAATGTCCTGTCTCAGCCAGCTGCTTCTTATAGGTTTTTTCCCCAATACCAGTAAAGGAGAACAGTGCTGAGAGACTCTCACAGTGGAAGGAGCCCTCTGCACCAACATGGAGGTACTGGGTGCTGAGTTAGACAAGCTTGGCTCCAATGAGGGATGGCGTGCTGCCTCTATCAGGAGGGACTTGAACCTGACCTCCCTGTCCTTCATATGGGGCTTGAAGTCCCAACAGATCGGGCAGCAGTCCCTGATCTGAGTCTGTCCCAGGCACTTTAGACAACTGGAGTGCGGGTCACTCACAGCCGTAGGCTTGCTGCAGGAGGCACAGGGCTTGAAACCCAGGACCGAAGAATCTCCTGGCACTGGGAGCAGACGAAACTCCTATAACAGAGCAAGAAGTGCCAACCAACTACATACAACTAATCTACAACAGCCCAAGTTAAGAAAAATAAAGTACTGGGTATACAGAAACAAGGGAAAAGAACTAAGATCCCTGAATAGGAGTATGCCAAAGCAAGAGGAGCTGTTCCAGTGACAGTCACAGGCAGCAAGAAGGAACTGAGAGGGTGCAGAGCTGGCTGGGGCCTTTATACCAGTGCATGAATGTGCACGAGCGCATATGAGCAGAGTGAAGGTATGCTGGCATTGCTTACTCACAAGATTGGATTTCAGTCAAAAAAAAAAACCACAACCCAAACCCAAAGGTTATAGCTGCCTGATGTATCCTGCATAATATCTGTGAAGCAAACAGGGAAAAGTTGTCACCAGGGTGGAGGTGGAAGAGGAGCATCTGTCTGCTGAGTTTGAGCAGCCAGACACAAGGGCTATTAGAGGAGCTCAGCATGGAGCTATGCAGCTCAGGGAGGCTCTGAAACAGTAGTTTAACAGTGAGCCACAGTAAATGCATTGTGTACTGTACTCTACCTGACCCTGCTGTCTTGGGACCTGTTAGGAATTGTGTGGTGCTTGGTGTACATCTATGAATATAGCACTGTCAATGAACCCATTAGTTTTGTGGTGCTTCTTGTACATTTGATTATTACACTTTTTTTCCCCACTTATCCTATTTAGTTGTGTCACTGTACAACAAGAATTGAGTGGGTACGTTCAGCATTACTAGGTATTCTGCAGCAAATGCTGGGAATTATTAAATATGAATTATTTTCCAAAACAGAAATTTACTGAGTAACAAAATCTTTGCAGAAAAAATTCCATGCATGTCAAAAGCAAATACATCAAAAACTTAATAAATTTATGGCAGAGAGCGTATGAAAGGGAAAGAACATTCATGTCTATTTTAGCTACACATACAGCAACTGTGGCTCTCGCATGTCAGTGTACTTGACACTATGGCTGTCCTTAATGTCCTCCCGGGTGGACTGGTAGGGGTAGGGATGCAGTCCCAGATGCCAGGTGGAATAGTTGGGGGAGGGGGGAAGGGAGGTGGAGGGAGATGTTATAATGGCATTTTCCATTAACTGCAAAGGGAGGTGAGCTTTTGACTGTTGAACCTCAAGAGTCTGCAGCATCTGTGTTTGCTGCCAAAAGCCATTATGTTCTGGTGCATCTCCCTCTCCTTTTTCTGCTGGGACTCCTGAGCCTGTCTGTGCTTTCATACAATTCAAACTTCTCCGTATAGTTTGTAATATTCACCCTCCAGGCCCTCTGCTCATGGTGTGACACAGCACTTGCTTGCAGGATCTTGCTAAACATGAGGATCTTCCTTATTTGGCTCAAATCTATGAAGGGGGAACTCTCAAGGCTGTAACGGCAGCAGTTACAGATAAAATATATAATGGTATCATTATCAGTATAAAGAAAAGGAGTACTTGTGGCACCTTACAGACTAACAAATTTATTTGAGCATAAGCTCACGAAAGCTTATGCTCAAATAAATTTGTTAGTCTTTACGGTGCCACAAGTCCTCCTCTTCTTTTTGCAAATACAGACTAACACGGCTGCTACTCTGAAACCTAACATTATCAGTATAGTCACATAGAAAGGGAAAGTTAAGATTCAGACATAGGCGATGGGTATTGAAAGCCAAAGCAGGCTAAGCCTCCCCTGAGCCAAGCCATGGCCCTGCCCACTCTCCCTCCCCCCCTACCCTTAAACCACCAGGGGTGCTCAGCTCCAGCCGGTGGCCTGTAGCTCCGGCCTGCCAGCAGCCAAGGGTGGCCTGGGGTGGCAACCTGGCGCTTGGGAGGTGGGAGGGCTTACTGACACTTCTGCTTCACAGTGCTGGTGCACGGTTCCACTCACAGCACCAGGGAAATGAAGAGGGAATTCCTTGGCAACATGAAATTATGAGCATAGGGCGGTGGCACTGAATACTCGCACTGTTTTCCACAGGTAGTGGTGATTTTAACAGATATTTCACTCTTGAGAATGACAAAGGCATGGAGAGCACAGCAGCTGCTGCCATCCTAAAGCCATCTAGGTCTGTATGCCACTACCCTTTTACTGCAATGGCTCCTGCTGAAGTCACCACTGACGGGCGTGGGAAAGTGTCGTATCACAGAGGAAGGAATAAGGCTCTTGCCATCCCTAGGAACCTTCTGGAGAGGACTGCGGAGTATCTCTGTGAATGTTTAATCAAGATCATTCAGAAGGATTCAAGTGACATCCCGCATACATAAACAACTTGCTTCACATGCCTCTCTCTCTCTCACACACACCCCCCTCCCCAACTCTACAGGGGTAGAATAAATAAAATAATAAATCTACCTCTCTGTTATGCAACTACCTCTTCTACTTCAAGTAAATTTATGAAAAGTCAATAGCTGTGCCCTCTTAAATTGGGGGTGCTATTAGTACACCACTGTAAAGGGAAATACATTTACATACTTACCCTTAGTTCCTTCCCCTGCTTCAGGCTCATCCATGATCGACTGCCAGGACTGACTGGACTATGATGGAGTCTCAAACAGGTCCTAGCTCGTGACATAGATGGACACCTCAGTTGCATGTCCTCCATCCTCCTTTTCCTTGTTCTCGCTGTTCATGGGCCTGTGACTCTGGCTCCTCAGAGGTATCAACAGTGGAATGTGGGGGGGGAAAGGGGGTTGTCTCGTCTCTGCCAAGTATTGCGTGAAGCTCGTTTTAAAAGCAGTAGGTCTGCAGCTCAGCACCAGATTGACTGTTGACCTCCCTAGCCTTCTGATATACCCGACACTGTTCCTTTGCTTTTATGCAGCACTGCTACAGATTCCAGTCACACGCCTTCTCTTGCATTCCGCATGCAATCGGCTTACAGATGTCCACATTTCTACAGCTGGTTCATAGCTGTGCCTGCATAGCCTCTTCTCTCCACAGGCCTGGGAGATCCAATATCTCCTGTCTACTCCAGGCCAGAGCGTGTCTGGAGAGTGGAATCAGCATAGTCAGCTGGGCAGACTATAATTTTAGAGGCACAAATACAGTCGGGGGCCAGACTGATTCAGAAGACTTGGGTTCTATTCCCAACCCTACCACTGACCTACTCTATGACACTGAGAAATTCAGTTCACCCTGTGGTGGTTGTATCCTCTCCCACCTTTGTCTATCTAGATTGTCAACAGGGCAGAAACGGTCTCTTACTATGTATTTGTACAGCGCCTGGTTGAGGTCTCTAGGCACTGCTATAAAATTTTTGAAAAAAAAGTCAATCAATTGCTGAATTTGGTTTAGCTAAACAATTAGCAGCATACAGAATTGTGTTCATGTAAAGTTCCCATTTCTATTTTTAGAAGTATGTTCTAGTTAAGCCTGTACATTTTACGTACACCTTTACATCCCTTCAAAGCAGCCTTTTCTTAAAGACATGCAACATGAAACAAGTCAGATCCCTCTCAATACTGCAAAAACATTCGACAATCTGTTTTTCTCATTTGATCTCATTATCTATATTACAAAGAAAGGCTACTGCACAGAAACAATCTGTGAGTAATTGAATCCAACTGTAAATTATACTAATATTTTGAAGCCAAGGACAGAAGACCAAGAAAATCCATTTGTGATGCTGGCAGCAGATTCATGTTTTGCTTACCCTATTAATAAAGCCAAACATTCAGAAACACAATAAGTTAATAGTATAGCAGTTAGCAACACACCATTCAATTTGACCAAATTTCAAGCAAATAAATTAGCTATTTGAGGACTTTAAAGCATTAAGGAAAAAAAGCAGAAAAATAATGTGTTTCTAGAACTATAAAAGGTGTATATAATCATGACTGGGGAATAAGGAAGTGTTATTTATCCCTTCTCATAACACAAAAACTAGGGGTCAAATAAAATGAACAGGCAGCAGGTTTAAAACTAACAAAAGGCAGTATTTCTTCACACAATGCACAGTCAACATGTGGAACTCTTTGCCAGAGGATGTTGTGAAGACAAAGACCAAACAGGGTTAAAAAAAGAACTAGATAAATTCATGGAGGATCTGTCCATCAATGGCTATTAACCAGAATGGGCAGGGAAGGTGTCCCTCGCCTTTGTTTGCCAGAAGCTGGGAATGGGTGACAACTTGGATCACTTGATGATTACCTATTCCGTTCATTCCCTCTGAAGCACTTGGCATTGGCCACTGTTGGAAGACAGGATACTGGGCTAGATGGACCTTTGGTCTGACCCAGTATGGCCATTCTTACATTATATTTTATGTTGTTCTTAACGAAGCAAAAAGTGACACTCACTTTGGATACCACTGTTTCACCTCGCCTACAGGCTTACAGCACTACATTATACCTCATCTAAACATACATACGACAAGCATTCTAATGATATACTATATGGGCGTGTAGGGTGGCTATATTAAACTAAAAAAAATATGGCTGTTTTTGGAGAACTGTTGCACACTAATATGACCTAAGAGCCCTTCAATGACAACTGATGGAAGCCCACTATACTGCAACTCTTACCAGGCTTGACACATTCACGACCACTACCACATTGTTGTCACTGTATTTATCTGTAAAGCGTGCGATGTGAAGTATCAAATGAAAGCTGGTGACACCAGTCATTATTGTGTAAAGACTTATGTATGTCCGCTGGAAATATGTTGGGGGTGGAGGAGATATGATAAACAAGTTTGTCCTAGACAAAGGAATGTCTATTCACCTGCATCTCTAATGTAAGAATCAATGGGCAGTTCATTTGCATCTGAGGTAAACACCAGTTATCAAGAGGATGATAGAAAGCATAGTGTCAGCACTATGGACACCCCACAGTCTGAACTCCAGTAGGTCATGCTGACTCTTGAGGCAAAGACAATGAACTTTGGGAAATATAAGAACCAAAAGGGCATCTTGTTCCCTTAGTAATGGATAACAAAGAGGTCTGTGCTCTTTGCATTCCATTAACCGTGGATCCTCAACCATGTGGGGTTAGTGACACTAAGTGGCTGTGGGTGAAAAAACTGCTGTAGACAAGGATTGTAACCTGTTCAGTTTTACTAGAAAGTGTGATTATATTTGTTTTATTTGTAACTATTTTCTGTTCCTATTATCTCTGCTTGGTATTACTTTAATCTCAGTTCTTTACTAATGAAATTCTTCTTGTTTTATTATAAATTAATCCCAGGGCTGTTATATTAAAGTGAGGTATGCATCCTCAACTGAACCAACATGTTGGTGTGTATTCGGTCTCTTTAGAGACAGACTTGGTATTACTGTGGGCATACAGTGACATGGGCTGCATGCTCCAAGGAGATGCTACTGGAGAGCTCGGGAACTGAAGTACACCAAGAGTTACCCTGCAAGGCAAAGTTAGGAATGGCAAAGTTTTGAAGAGTTTGTTGGGCTGGCTAACAGACTGGCCTGTCATGGAGCTGAGACACAATTTAGTAGCAGGAAATCTCTCTCCCCTAAGGCAAAGGGGTATTATGGTGTGTCTCAGTTCTGGCCACACCAAGAAGGCATCACAGCCTATACTGTGAAGGTTTCAGAAAGAAGACCTGGAGATTAACAGTCTAGCCCAAGTAAAACTCAGACACTGCTCTTCGTAGAAAATTTGGATAACAGTGCAGGACAACTTTAACTGCTGATTCTCCTATCACCTCATTCCACAGGAATGAGGTCTCCAACTCACCTTTTCTTGAAGATATTGCAAAGATTATGAATGGTGTTAGCAACAGGTAGAAGGCGGTGTGCTCCCCAGAACTTCATTCATTAACTTTGTTAGCACTAAGCAGAGACCCCATGTTAACACAGTTAGAAAGACACTATCCAGCCCTTTGAGGAATCTTGTGACATTGGCACAACTGAAGCTTTTGCCCTTATCAGTATAACAGTTGCCTCTAGAGAGAAGCATCTTGACTCATGAACTAGGCAAGAGGCAGAGACACTTTAGATATAATAAAAATAGCCCAAAATATATTAAATGGGGGTAGAACAGAGTTTGTCATCTACTGCCTATAGCAAATTTTTTCTTCATATTTCTGGCATTTCAGTGTGGAAACTTTCTTGGACTTCAGCAAAATACTTCACAAGCTTGCCAAAAGTCAGACATTAGTGTCATGAGAGATGAGGTAATTAAAAGTTGTGAAGCGGAACAAGTGTGTTCCTGAGACAGGAGATCTGGAAACACTGGTAGCTTACATGGAGACACCCTTGAGAGATTCAGGAGAGCCATCTGTCCATACTGATTGGCCCCAATTTGGAGTCATCTCAGGGACCATGTCCCATGTGATCTTCCTGATTGCCAGCAGAAATAATGGAATTCCGGGAAATGCAGAGAGATCTCTGCACCAGTCCAACAAGAACACATCTGTTACTGCATTTGCGCTCTAGGACAGGGAAGCTCAACTGAGGACATTTTGCACTGCTGCTTAAGGCAGAGACCTAGAGAAGATCAGCACCATCTTCTGAGGAGCAGTCCACTTCTGACTGCTTCAGAGATCATTCATGCTCATCTTATGGTCCGCAACTCAAATTCCCTTGCCATCAACACTGTTTCCCAGATACAGTCTATTAACCAGCCACTAGTTCAAAGAGGGCTATCGCTTCCTCACAAAGTGGCTTGGAGAGAGTGACCTCTGCTTGCAGAAGTAAAACATTGCCATGAGGTGTCCCAGAACAGGCACAGTGCAGCTATTTTTGTGGAGATAAAAAGGTGCATGTGTTATATTCTAATACTATGTGTTCTTTAAGAGCGCTTAAAAAGCAGCCCAACCTTTTTGCCTGGGGGAAATCTTTGTACACTTTTGCTTTCAGCATTAGTCTAAATAGCAAAGGAGGAGGTGCACAATTTGTTACATTCTAATGTTACATGTTATATTCACATGCACCTGGATGCAAAAGTAGAAAATCACAGATCTAAAATCGTAGCCACATTCATGCTGATTTGGTACAAATTTTTATATTAATTTATGCCATTTTTATATTTAATTTCTACTAGTACTCAACTACCATAGAGTCTATGGGCACTTAACACAGAATTCCACAACAAATTCTCAATTCAAGAGCCATGCAGTAAGAGAAAACCAGAGACACTGATTTTATAGCTTGTTAAGCACATCTTGATTCAGAACAGGCAAAGTGATTTCAGGAAGGGGAAATCCTCACTTAAAATGATGGAATCCTCAGATGACATCAATGCCAGTTACAGCAGCCACTGTTATGCAATCTTAGATTTTACAAAGCATTTTGAAAAGTTCCACATCAAAGGTTAACGTCTAGGGTGCAGAACCATGAAATGAGAGGAAAACTGGAATGAGACTGATAACAGGCAAAACAGCAGGAAACAGGTATAAATGGAAAATCTTCAAAGAGAGAGATAGATATACTAGGGATTAGCAATGTATTCCATCTCTCTTTTTTATAATAAATTTGAGAGGGCAGCCTTCTCTAAATTTGCAAAGAAATGTGAATCAAGAGCTACAGTGAACAGGAACAAAGGCAATCAGATATAAAATGTTTTTTATCAAAGGAACTGTACTACTAGATAGCAATGGGGAAATTCTTGTCTGTTTCCTTCAGCAAATTTTCTATGCCAGTTTAGACATTTATTGGTATATTTTTGCTCAGGTCAGACTGGCTAGCTGCTGCTAGTGCACTATTTATACTACAAATGACTCTGTAGCCAAGCTCCACAAGCACAATTTTTGATCTGTGCATTAAAATTCTCTCTCCAAGTGCCACCAATAACTGTTTTTAGATCCCATTTTGCCCAAAACTCAAGAGAATTACCAGGGTAGCTACAAAAATATACTTTACTTAACATTTTTGTTAATCTGAAGACATTCATTTCCATCACTTGATATACAAGTCAAACAAGCACTTGCTGAGATACAGTATGCATCTGGAAGGATGGTATTATGGTTAAAGCACTGGAGTAGGGTTTGGGGTATATGGGATCAATTCTCAGCTCTGCCACAGACTACCTGAGGGCCTGGTTTACACGACAAATTTAGGTCGACATAAGCCGCGTTAAGTCAATCTAATAATGTGAGTGTCTACGCTACCAAGTCCCTTCCACCGAACTAAGTGGCCTGTGAAGTCGACTTCTGTACTCCACCTCCACAAGAGGCATGGTGCTTGATTCGACATCCATGGGTCGACATGGGGACAGTGTAGACACTGCGTTGTGTAATTTGAATGAATTCGCCTGCAGGAGGTGTCCTACACTGCTCTGCTGTGACCGCTCTGGAGACTACTTTCAACTCCACAGCACATCAACCAGGTACACAGGAAACAGCTGCTCCCCTGTTAAAGCCCCAGGAACTTTTGAATTTTCGTTTCCTGTTTGATCAGTGTAGAGAGCTCACCAGTACAGCCGATCATGCTGGAGTGCATTTGCTGCCTTGAGTCGCCATGGAGTACCCAGAATAAGGATCTTACTGCTGTGTGGAGAGAAAGATTCTGTGCAGGCAGAGCTCCGATCCAGCAGAATAAACCTGACATCTATGCCAAGATCGCATGGAGCATGAGGGAGAAGGGCTAAACCAGGGACACGTAGCAGTGCCGCATGAAAATAAAGGAGCTTCAGCAAGCATACCAGAAGACAAGGGACAGGAACAGTCGTTCCGCTTCTGCCCCACAGACATGCTGCTTTTATGAGGAGCTGCATGAGATTCTTGATGGTGATCCCACCACTACCCCAAAATGCTCCGTGGATAGCGCCCAGGAGCCCTGGGCAACCTCGAGCAACAACGAAGAGGACATTGTTGAGGAGGAGGAAACTGAGGCAGGAAAGCAGAGAATCCATTCTCCCTGACATCCAAGAACTGTTTTTAACCCTAGAGCCCATTCCTCGACAGAACTAGTTGGTGGCGGAGCGTGATGCTGGGGAAGGTACCTCCGGGGAGTACACATTTCCAATCAAACTGTAAGGATTACATACTATTATTTTTTTGTTTAATCTGAACAAAAACTAGCTGTAGTGGGTATCAATGGCCATCTCCAGCTACGCAGAAGGTGCTCTCCGAAAAAGACTGTTTACGTGCATGGGGATGGCCTGGAAATCCTCCATGAAGATCTCTAGAACACTTTCATGGAGGTACTCTGCAATCCTTGGCAGAAGGTTTCTGGGAAGGGCTGCCTTATTTCATCCACCACGGTAGGACACTTTACCATGCCACTCCAGTATTAATGCTGTTGGCATCATTGCAGCACATAGTATTGCAGCATAAGAACCAGGTTTGTACCCAGATGCTTGCAGCATCTGTTCCCTTGCTGCCTCTGTTACCCTCAGGACAGTGATATCACATAGGGTCACCTAGGGGAAACAGGGAGTTTTCAATGCTAATCCTTAAACTGCAAACAATTCAGCAAGTAATGCACCTCCCGTTTGATGAAATCTGAATCACACAACCATGCTTTCCCAAATGTGCTGTGGCTTTGGTTAGAAGGGATCACTGTGTGTTGCAACCAGCATTGAAAAACAAGGGGGTGGCTGCTTATTTATCTCCCTTCCCCCCACAACCCAGTGCCACTTTTGTAAAAAACGAACTATTTGGGGGGCTTTACACTGGTGCCTCTCCTCAAGCACCATCCAGGTTGCTAAGGGAAAAGGGGCTTTTCTCAAGTTCCAACCTATGATCCCAAGAATGTCTTCACAAAAGCATCAGCACAAGATCTCATGCCTCTTGGCCTTACTCACCATGGCTAAAGCAGCAAACTGACTCTTGCAATTGCCAACGGTTGTGATTACGTTGTGGTTTGCAGTGAAGTATATTGAGGTGGGTTTTTTTATTTTAAAAAATTAACCTTGCACCAGAAACAGTGTATGCATGGTCAATGTTATCCTAGTGCTTTGCATTCCTTGTAGCTGAAAACTTGTCAGTCAGCGCATCCTCCACACTGGGACAGAGACTTTCCCAGATTAGAAGGCGGAAAAAGACAACTTGGGAGGATATGTTCAATGAGTTTATGCGCGCCTCAGAGCGACAAGATGGAACTCAGAGCATGGAGGATTATATCGTCTGAGAACCTGGACATGGACAGGGAGGACAGGAGAGCATGCCATGCAGAAAAAGATGCTGCAAATTATGAAAGAGCAATCTGACATGTTGAGGCGTCTGAGGTTCAAGAAAAGCAGCTGGATGCTAGAGTCCCTCTGCAGCTTATGCTGAACCTGCTGCTATCATCGCCCAGTTCTACATCCTGCTCCCTATGAGGCGGGGGGAGGGGAGAGGTTCAGTATCCCTTGTACCTTCCCATGGTGTTCAGTGCAAGGACCAGAAAGTGCCCATTCCCACATCTTTGATTGTTATTGTGGTGCATCTGTAAGCAAACTTTCCTGGTTTCTCCCCCCACGGTGTTATCTTACTTTTCTTTGCTGTCTGTGTGTTTCTGTAAAACTTACAACATAAAACTTAATGGAATGAGGAGAAAAGGCTCTTTATTCATTCAACACGGTGGTTGGTGGTGGTGGAGTTTACAGAGGAGAAAATGCAATAGAGGAGACAGTTTGTTAAGGAACAACAAAGATAAGTGTCACATTACTCAGGATCATTGGTGAAACTGGTTTTCAAAGCCTCACGGAGATGCAGACCCCTTCAATGTGCTTTTATTGCCTGGTGTCTGGCTGCTCAAAATTGGCTGCCAGGCAATCTGCCTCAACCTCCCACCACGGCGGAAACTTTTCTCCCTTTGTTTCACAGATATTATGGAGCACAGAGCAGGCAGCAATAACAATGAAGATATTACTTTAACTGAGGTCTACCCTAGTAAGCAAACACCACCAGCAACCTTTTAAACATCCAAAGGCACATTCCACCACCATTCTGCACTTGCTCAGCCTATGGTTGAACCAGCCTTTACTGCTGTCCAGTCTGTCGGTTTATGGCTCCATGACTCATGAGAGTAAGGGGTAGGCTGGGTCTCCCAGAATCACGATTGGCATTTCAACATCACCAATGGTTATTTTACTGTCTGAAAAGGAAGTCCATGCTTGCAGCTTTCTGAACAGACCTGTGTTCCTAAAGATGCGTGTGTCATGCACCTTTCCCAACCATCCCATGTTGATGTCGGTGAAACAGCCTTGTGATCCACCAGTGCTTGCAAAGCTATAGAGAAGTATCCCTTTCAATTTATGTACTCTTTGGCAAGGTGGTCTGGTGCTACAATAGGGATATGCATTCCATCTTTCGCCCCACCACAGTTAGGGAATCCCATCGTGGCAAAACCATCCACTATGCCCTGCACATTGCCCAGAGTCACTACCCTTCTTAGCAGAAGTCTGCTAATGGCCCTGCAAACTTGGATCACAACAGATCCCACAGTAGATTTACTCATTCCAAATTGATGCCCCACTGACTGGTAGCAGTCTGGTATTGCAAGCTTCCACAGAGCTATTGCCACTCATTTCTCCACTGTCAGAGCTGCTCTCATTTTAGTATTACTGCACTTCAGGGCCAGGGAAAGCTCTTCACACAGTTCCTGGAAAGTGGCCTTATGGATTCAAAAGTTCTGCAGCCACTGCTCATCATCCCATAGCTGCATAATGATGCAGTCCCACCAGTCAGTGCTTGTTTCCTGGGCCCAGAAATGGCGCTCAACCGTGTAAAGGTGATGCGTGACTGTCGCCAGCATCTGCGGATTTCCCTGCACTATGTCTTCCAGCAGGGCTGTTTGCGTGGAATCACATTGTTCCGCGCAGCGGCTCCTGTATCAGCTGTGTAAATACTGCAAGATAAGGCACAAGGTGTCTTATCACAACAACACCACACAACAACAGCGTACAGCTAAGTGGGGTCCATGCTTTTCATGCTATGGCGTCCACGTGGGTAACCCAAGCTTGCGAAAAAGGCTTGGTTTGTATGCCATTGATTTGAGGGAGGGAGGGAGGTAAGTGCATCGTGGGAGGTTAACGCCATGTTCCCATAACCACCCACGCCAATGTTTTTTGTCCCATAAGGCATTGCAAGCCCAACCCAAAATTCCATTCTGCTACGTGCGCTGTGGGATAGCTACCCGCAGTGCAGTGCTCCGTGCATTGATGCAAGCCCTGCTAGTGAGGATGTACTCCACCAACACAATGAGTGTGGAGACACAAGATCGACTTGCTTACATTGGAGGCCTGATGTCAATTTACACAAAGTCGACTTAACTTTGTAGTGTAGGTATAGTCTGAATAACCTGAGACAATTCATTGAATCCCTCTGTGACAATCAAGATAGGACTTCTTCCTTTTGCTCGCCATTTGACAGTCTTATCTAGACAGACATGAACCTCTTTTAGGCAAGGACTGTCTATGTATGTATGGTACCAAGTACAACAGGGGATTCATCTCAATACAAAGTGATAAGGTACTAAAACTTGAGAGCCAAAGAAGTTTTAAACAAGATCACAGTCACCAATTATTATAATTGGACTTCCTGATAACACCAGAGCACACAATTGTTAGAATTTCTCTAACTTGCAGTTTTTCATTTATAACTACTCAAGAAACATTACAGTTGTTTTTATGATAAAGCTCCTGAGAACAAAATGTTCCTTCAGAATACCTCCAAGAGTTTGTAAAGTACTGAGTGTTCAAAAAATCTAGCCCTCCAAGGCCAAAGTTTTTCATTTGGAACAAAATAGGGGAAAATATCCATGCCTGAGGTTGGGTCACCTTTGTGCCTGTCCATCTCCCATCTGGACCACCACGATACTTCCTTATTACTCTGACCTCCAGTGCTAGAAGATCTCTAGGTGGGTTCAGGCATGCAAAGGAGGAAAGAGCTTGAAAATATCTTTTTAAACAAAACCAAACAATACGGTAGCCTGAGGAACAAGGCAGGGAGGGGCAGAATTTCTATAGTACTGACAAACATACCTTGGACTGTAATAAGCAGACTGCAGCAGAGACTTTTAAAAGAGTTCTTAATTTATACCACAGGGGACACGCACACACACCACCCCCCCACCCATGAAATCTAGTCAATTATTAAAAATCTTGCCCCCTCAACCCCTTTGCCAATTTCCGTGCCATCTCCTCTTGCTATGCAGAAGGCTCACAAACAAAAGGAGGGGGAGGGACTTACCACTTGAGTATTCAGTAAGGGAAAATATAGGGAAAGTGACATGGGCAGCAGATGAAGCTTCCCCTGAGGGAGGCTTTCTACTCATGGCCCTGCCCACTCTCCACCCCAACTTGCCTCATTCCTCCTCCCCCCACGTGGCCCCCACCACCCACGCTCTCCATGTCTCTCCTCTCCTCCACCCTCCTTCCCCGCGAGGTCCCCCACCACTCACCACGTCCTTCCTCTCCTCCACTCCCCCTTCCCAACGAGGCCCCTGCTGCTCGCTCTCCACTCCTCTCCTCTGCTCCACACCCTCTCCCGCAGGGATGCGGCGAATGCCTCGTAAGGGAGAGAGGGTGGAGGAGAGGAGGACATGGCGAGCAGGGGGGCCTCACAGGGGAGTGGTGGAGAGGAGGGATGAGGCAGGCAGCGGAGACCTCTAGAGCGGGAGGGTGGAGTGGAGAAGAGGAGGGACTCAACCAGGTAGCAGCAGGCACCTCGGGGAAGAGGAAGAGCAGGGACAGGAATAGACGGAACACAGGTTGGGCCACCGTGGCCTAGGGGTCTGGTGGCGGGTCGGTGCCAGGGGCCTATTATACCCACCGCCTATGGAAACCGACCATACACAGCTATTTTCTCTGATCTTTCTTACAGTAACTTTAGGTGTTAATTGTAACACAAATTAAAGTCATGGGGGCCATAACTGTGACTTAAAGGTATCCTTTTAATTAAGTATTCATAAACATTTACTCAGCTACCCACGGTTAACATGAGTACCACCGACATGAATTTGCCTAATTGGTCCCCCCCCGCCTTAAAACCTTCATGCTTCATTTTTTTTAGTTGATGCTACAGTTCTAAGGCCTGATCCTGCAACAAGATCCATGCAGGCAGATTGTTAAGCCTGTCCACCTGTACAGATCTCATTGTACCATTGGAGCTCCAGTACATTTCTGGGGGTTGTAAAGCATTGTCCAGGGGTCCACCACAGCTCTCATTGCAGGATGGGAGCTCCAAAGCACCATTTTAATATTCCCAACTTAGACAAGATACACATTGCAACTACTGCAGCTGCTGTTCTGTGTCACCACTTTCTAGATACGACAAAGGTCTATTTGTATAAACCATCAGAAAAATATTACTTCAATTTGTTTACTTTCTATTCAAAGTGCTATCAAATGTAGTCATTTTTACTGTTGACCTGTATAGGCAGTTTCTCCCTTGCAGAAAACATCCCTATAGCTATCAACAGGTGAGCAGAAAAATCCTTGCCCCTCCACTTCTCCCAGAAAATGTTTCAACAAAATCCAGACAATAATACTTAGAGCGCTCTACTGGACATTCAATTTGTAAAACCGCCAATTAAAAAAATATAAGAACTTCAAGTTGACCATCTCCCTTTATAGCTTTTACCACCAAGGTCACTACATTTAGGATTCCTCAAAGTTCTTAGGCATTTCCTTTCTACATATAACTAGTGGATTTTCTTCATCTTCACTCTCACGTTCATGGTTTTGTTCCAATTCTTAGAATTTAAATCCATGTATTTCATTCAGTAGATTTTTAATCAACCTAAAACTAGGAACATGTTGAGTCTCTACATTTTAAACAGTGTAGCCATCTCACCCTAATAAATGGTTGTCATGTTGCAACATATGAGCCCTCCAAAGCACAGGATTCTAATTACTGTATTGCCTCTCTGCCTTCTATACCAAACTGCAGGTCACGACCCAGTACTGGGTCGCGGCAGCTCTGGTCTCCACCACGGACCAGGCCATTAGAAGTCCTGTCGGCGGTGCTGCTCGGCTAAGGCGGGTTAGTCCCTACCTATTCTGACACCATGCTGCACCCCGGAAGGGGCAAGCAGGAGGTCCATCTCCTAGGCAGGGGTGGGTTGGGGGAGCGCCACAGAGCTCCACACGCAGCCCCCACCCCAAGCACCAGCTCCACACTCCTATTGGCCGGGAATGCGGGGGGGCAGTGCCTGTGGGCAAGAGCTGCTTGCGCACCTCCGCCTAGGAGCCAGACCTGGCCACTTCCAGGGCGCAGTGTGGTCCGCAGTGCCAGGACAGGCAGGAAGCCTCCCTTAGCACCCCCTCTGCTCCGCTGACTGGGAACCACCTGATGTAAGCCTGCGCCCCAATCCAGCCCTGAGCCCCCCCAAACCCAGAGCCCCTTCCTGCACCCCAAAACCCTCATCCCCGGCCCCACCCCAGAACCTGTACCTTCAGCCCAGACCCCCTCCAACACCCCAACCTCCTGTCCCAGCCCTGAGCCCCTCCCACACCGCAAACCCTTCATCCCTAGCTCCGTTGGGTCGCAGGCATCAACAATTTTCTTCAACTGGGTCATCACAAAGAAGTTTGAAAACCACTGTTCCATCCTTATTACAATTCCAACCAGATTTTACTACTGCTATCTCAAGAGCTACTATACCTAAAAGTAGCTGGATTTTTCACTTTCAAATGGTATACAGCATTAATATGTAACTCTGGAGGTCTGTGATGTTAACTTATAAAATGATACTATAATTTGAGGGAGGGGGAGAAGCAAAGTCAGGTGATTCTAATCACTTGTACAGTGCAAAGCACTTCAGTACTTTTAGGACTAACTGCAATAAGTTACCTGGTTTTACAGAATGATTACTGCCTGATTTGTTGTTACTGAAGGCACAAGAAAAAGTATCAGTTTGGCACAATCCAACTTAATCACAAGAATAACCCGACAAACGAGGTATTGGAGGAAGGCGTACATCAGCACTGATCCCCAGATTAAAACAGAAGGCATCAGTTAAAGAGCCTGGATGACACCCAACTCAAGAGTCCTTTCTTGCAAACAGGCTGATCAGCAGAATACCCCATTCTCTGGAGATGGAGCTCAGAACACTGCTTTTCGTAAGCCACTCATGATTCTGGGAGAAATTCCTGCTGAGGTGATCAGCCAACCGATTCAGAGCACCTAGTAAATGCACAGTTGTGGGAATGATATCCTCCTTGATGCAAGTTAAAAAAAACAAAAACCTTTATTGCTTCCTGGAGCACTCTCCTTCCTGCTTGTTCACAAAATACATTGCTCTGGTATTCTTCGGTAAGTATGAGGCCAACAAGCCCAGCATGCATTTTAAGCAGTTCAAAGCTCCAGGACATTGATGTGAAGGGAAGCTTGTGTTCTATCCACAAATACGGAACTTTCAATGTCCCTAGCTGTGCTCCCCAACCTATAGTGGAGGCATTGGTAACTATAGCCCTGGTTGGTGGAGGACCAACAAGGGAACACCTTAACGTACATTGATCTGATCCGTCTACCACTCTAGGAACCCTAGAATGGCCGATGGCACTTGTAGTAGGCTAACCAATGACTAACAATTCAGAAGACTTACCAACTTCAAACAGCTTTGAAGAGGATGAAGGTGCAATCTTGCATGCTGGACTACTTAAGTGCATGAAACCATATGACCTGGCAACTTCAGGCACACATGGAACACAGCTGACGGGTGATACTGGAAGGACAGACATAGGCGATGAATTGTCTGAAACTGCTTGTTTGGCAGAAAAGCCATCAAAACTTGTAAAATCTAGTTGGGCCCCAACGAACTCTAACTTTCTGCTGAGATCAATGTTTATTTTCCTTTGTTCAATATCGGATCCAGTCAATCAGAGAGACGGTGTGAACTGGACATGACAGACCTTGTCTTTGGACTTGCTATTCACTAACCAATCATCTACATACGGAATGACATGAATTTCCTTTTTTTCCTGAACTATATGCTGCTGCTACAGTCATGGCACTTAGTAAATATGCATGGGGCCAAAGGGGAGCACTGTGTTGACAATGTTGAGCTGCCACTACAATTTCAAACTTTCTGTGTCTTGGGAAGACCACCACTGGAAATAGGCATTCTGAAGATCAAGAGTAGCAAACCAGTCGCCGTGATCCAAAGCAGGAAGAATCATAGGTCGGGTTACCATGCAGAATCTCATGTATTTTACACATTTGAGACTGTGGGGATGGAGATTAGGTCTCAACCTCCCTTGGACTTGGGGATCAGGAAGTACCATGAGTAGAATCCCTTTCCCCGATGTTGAAGGGGAAACCTCCTCTATGGCTCCAGAAGCATGCAGTCTGCACCTGCTCTAAGAGCAGTGACTCGCGAGGGTGGTCCCTGAGAAGGGTCTGGGGCAGGTGTGGGAAGGGGGAATGGACAATATAACCCGATCCTACAGTGCTTAGGACCCATTTGTCCATGGTTATTGACTCCCAAGAACTGTAGAAGTGAGAGAGCCTGTCCCCAATGGAAGGGATTATTGTCGGGAAATTAATTATTGGAACGTTGCTCTCGACAGCAGAGTCAAATTGGCTGCTTGCCCAAAGCTGTTGGAGGATGGGCTGGCTGGCTGAAATTGGAACCAGAAGGCCTTCTTCTCTGTGATTTGTGTCCCTTCCTGTAGAAATCTTTCCGCCTAGCAGGGTAAGTGGAATGCTAGAAATACCAGAGTGAGCGGTGTTGTTGCTGCTGCTGCTGACTTCCATAATGATCTCTCTAATCACTGAAGTACAAACCCACAACGAACGTAAAATAGCAGGAGTCCTTCAAAGGACGTCATAACTCATCTTTTTTTCAGAAAACAAAACCAAAAAAAAAAAAAAAATCAACCATTAAAGGTAAGTCCTCTATGCTAATGGAGAATTGTGAAAACTTCAGAGAGAAAAAGTAACAAGCAGCAGCTAACAGCTGGGGAGGAGGGGAACTATCTGAAGGTGTACAAAGGTTTGCTCTCGTATATTTGGGGGACAAAGAGGACACCCGCTCATCCTTCCCTTAAGTAGCAAACCAACAGCCAGTTTTCTTCTTGAAAGAGGGGTCTCAGCCAGGCTTGGCTGAAAATGGTGGAGAGAATTTTGGGTGAGAAGTTTCTTTAGGCAGAGGATAACTTGTTAATTAAGTTTAGGTTCTAGAAAGCGGTTGTGATTTTATTTTGTATCTAATCATTTGTTTCCGATATTCTTATTCACTAATCATTTGAATTTCTGTTCCTTAATAACGAACTTATTCTTTTGTTTCACAATAAATATATTTAAGTGCTGTGGCATTGAGCAAAGTGGTGATGCGAAGTTGAAACTTCCATGCTGGCGCGTGCTGCTCCTTTAGGAGCAGCAGGCCTGGTAATTCTGCGAGTGTTCAGTGGGTAATGGGCTGGACGCTGCAGGGCAATGCTCCAAGGACTCGGGGGCTGATGTGTGCCTTTTGCTAACCAATACAAGAGAGCAAGGCTTGCGGAGGCCTGGAAGGCAGTGCCTCTACAGCCACAGACCAGTAGTTTTAGGGAGCTGACCCCCAGCAGGCACTGACAAGGGTTCCTTATGCTAAGGAGGTAGTGGTGAGGTGACTCATAGCCCCTGGTACCTGGGGAGCATCACAAGTATATCTAGCAGGGTGCCAGAGGGGTCTGCCCGCAGTCCAGTACTATTCAATATTTTCATTAGTGAGTTGGATAACAGAGTGAATATTATGTATATAAAATTGCAGGTGCCACATAGCTGGAAGGGGTTGCAAGCATTTTGGAGAACAGGATTAGAATTCAAAGCGACCTTGACAAATTGGAGAATTGGTCAGAATTGAACAAGATGAAATTTAATAAAGACAAATACAAAGTACTACGCTTAGGAAGGAAAAAATCAAATACAAAACTACAAAATGGGGAATAATGGGTAGGCAGTAGTACTGCTAAAGGTCTGGGGACTATAGTGAGTCAATAATGTGATACAGTGCTAAAAAGGCTATATTCTGGGGAGTATTAACAGGAATGTCATACGTAAGACAGGGGAGATAACTATCCTACTCTACTCAGTGCTGGTGAAGCCTCAGCTAGAGTACTGTGGCCAGTTCTTGGCGCCATGCGTTAAGGCAGATATGGTCAAACTGGAGGGAATCCAGATGACAGCCTTAAAAATGGTAAAAGATTTGGAAAACCTGACCTATGAGGAAAGAATAAAAACTAAGTATGTTTAATCTTGAGAAAAGATGACTGAGAGGAAACCGGATAACAAGGGCTGTTATAGAGGACAGCAATCAATTGTTTTCCATGCCCAGTGATAGAAGGACAAGAAGTAATGGGTTAAATCTGCAGCAAGGGAGATTTAGATTAGATATTAGGAAAATCTTTCTAACTTTAAGGCTAGTTGAACTCTGGACTAGGCTTCCAAGGGAGGTTGTGGAATCCTCCTCACTGGAGATTTTTAATAAGAGGTTAGACAAACTTTTCAGAGATGATCTAGATATACTTTGCCCTACCTCAGCATGGGGCAGCGGAGGTGGGGATTAGATGACCTCTTAAGGTCCCTTCCGGCCCTACATTTATGTGATTTTTTGAAAGGGAGGATTAGGTAGTGTTTTGAAATTGTTTCAGAGCCTGACAAGGAAAGGTACAAAACCTGTTATGATGCCAGTTTGAAATGTAAAGGAGGAACATCATGTGGCACACAGGTGTTTTTTTAATAGTTTCTCATCAGCAAAAAAATAACCAAACCAACACACACTTCTCCAGTTAGATGACTGAAGTTTAGAACTTTGGTGGCAAAGAAACATTCTAAAAGTGTAATGAGCTATACAGCAGATCACAATGCGTTTCTGCATACAGAAGCTTAAGCTTCCCATCCATCCCCTAACCCACCAACTTGTGTTAGTGGCCACCCCTACACTTCTTAAATACACAAAACTCATTATTCTGTTATTGTTTCTTATATACTACCCTCATCACTGTAATCACCTTCCAGTACACATTAAATGATGGGAGTGACGTTTCTTATGTGTTTTACTCTCTCTTCCTTTCTCCCCACAGAGAAAATTGGGTGAAATGTAATGGTTTGTTTTGGTAGCATGTTTAAAAAAAATGTTTCCCCCACTGAAAAGAACTAGTCAGCCTGCTCCTAAATGAGGGAGAGGGGCTAACTGCACAATACCTTCAATTTTAATCCTGTCTGTATATGCTGGATGAAGAATGTTGGCAAAAGAAGTTTAGGCTAAAGATAAAAATAAGTATTTTTTCCATATAAGGCATAAATCCTTGCTCAAGTCACAATTACACCTTACAAAATATCTAATTAACAGACATCAAATGGAGATTTAATATATGTCAGTAGACTAAAGTTAGAGAGTCCTGTAAAAGCGGGGAGAAAACGATACTAAACAGACAGAACTAGGAGAAAAAGTAAGCTGCAATATAGGTGGGATACATTTTAAAAACAAGAATGTTTTTGTGTGTGACCTTCAAATGATTAAGCCCCACTCCTTTCCATAATTCAACTTTAGCCCTGTGTGCATGCACGGCACAAGTTGCTAATAGAGGCATTCAAAATGTCAACTTAAAACTTGATACAACATACAGAGAGTTTTACAATATGCAGAAGTTGAGACAGTTCAGTTTGCCACTGTTAAAGCCACACCCAAAAACCACATCCAGGATAGAACAGCAACTTAAGTAATCAAGTAGGAACTAACTAAAAAACTTTTACCTCTGTCTCAATGATCCAAAGAGATTCAGTTAAGAGAAACTATCCCCATCTGAAAGAACTGATTGGAGAGGGGATCCCAAGACATCTCCTCATAATCCTCCACTTGAGCTTTGGTACGCTCCCTTCCCTGAAATGCTCTCTACCTTTATATGTCTCTCAAAATGAGCCAGAGGACTTCTAGCTAATCCTAGAAAGGAGGGTAGCCGAAGAGATTACACGACAGGGAGAACTTCAAAATTCAACTAGCGTAGATAAATGTTCATACTTTATGAAGGTCCATCCTTTATGGATTCAGCTATATAAAGGGACAAACAGATGGTTAGGATGAACCATAGGTATAATGACAAACATAAGAGATCACAACCTGGCTCCCTATTTGAAAGATCAGTTATTCCATAAGCTTTACATCCAATTCCCAAAGAGTATGCATGTGACTGTGGGGGATGTCTATCATTAACTCCTGCTTAATTAAAGCCTGCATGGGTAGCTTCATAAGACTATGAAAGTGCTGATGGGGCACAATTCTGGCCAAACAGCCTGGATCTAAAAGAACATTTGGAATGACATTCTTTTTAAAGGAACTTTAGTTTTGCCTTTCTACCCCTATAAACAATATTTTCCATTTTGTTCTCACACCACATACGTAAAGGAAACTGCCTGCTAACTATCTCTTCTCTTGATCTACACAGACACAATGGTTTGCACTGTGCAAGTCAACACGGGGAATCCCACATTTGTGCAGTTTCCCTAGTCATTGAACGGAAAGAGTCTCACAAAAACAACAATTATATCTATGCGTCTGAACTTTGTACTTTTCTGGTAGCAGCATGAAACTTGATTAGGACTGCAGGAACCTAGTCAGTAACGGTACATGCTGCTGTTGTGATGGCAAGAGGCAGAGAGACTGACTGCAGGTTATTGAATGAGCAATCAGAAAAACCCTTTGCACACAGCTTGAAAAAAGTAGTCTGGAGGACAGGGAGAATGTTCTCTTCTCCACCCACCACAAGCCAGTAAAAATGAAACTGAAGTGCCTAGAAAACCAGATCACATACCTGTAAGGAGGTATTTACTATTTCTCTTTTCTTCCCCCAAAATTTAAAAAAAAAAAAAAAAAAAAATGTTCGGAGTAATTTGCCTTTTCATAGAATATCAGGGTTGGAAGGTACCTCAGGAAGTCATCTAGTCTAACCCCCTGCGCAAAGCAGGACCAATCCCCAACTAAATCATCCCAGCCAGGGCTTTGTCAAGCCTGACCTTAAAAACCAATAAGGAAGGAGATTCCACCACCTCCCTAGGTAACGCATTCCAGTGCTTCACCACCCTCTTAGTGAAAAAGTTTTTCCTAAACTTCCCCCACTGCAACTTGAGACCATTACTCCTTGTTCTATCATCTGGTACCACTGAGAAAGGTCTAGATCCATCCTCTCTGGAACCTCCTTTCAGGTAGTTGAAAGCAGCTATCAAATCCCCACTCATTGTTCTCTTCTGCAGACTAAATAATCCCAGTTCCCTCAGCCTCTCCTCATAAGTCATGTGCTCCAGCCCCCTAATCATTTTTATTGCCCTCTGCTGGACTCTAATTTTTCCACAGCCTTCTTGTAGCATGGGGCCCAAAACTGGACACCGTACTCCAGACGAGGCCTCACCAATGCCGAATAGAGGGGAAATGATCACGCTTTTTTCTACAAGGAGAACATTAATGCCCAACTTTGACAGAACACTCACCTATTGGCTAGTGCAGTGTCAAAACACAAAATTTGGTCTGTAAAGAATGGGGGAGCCATACTTGCTGTTAGGAGTAGCTCCTTCCCATTAATTGACAGTATACTTTTGGCCTAAATTAGCCTACTTTGCAAGTGATTTGGTTGTGCAGTAACTGCCCGGCTCCAACACAGAACTCACATGCACGCTTCAAGAATGGCCCAGGAGATTAGCACTAATACTGCCAATCCTTTGATTTTATCTTAAATCTTAGAGAAAAAACACTAAATTATAGAAGTCTCAGCTCTTTGAGACAGGCAAATATGTCAGAAGCTCAGCTTGCATTTAACGTTTCTAGCCCTCATGGTTGCAGGAAAAAAAACCTTGAAAATGTGATCTGTAAACTGTTGAAAACCAGAAAGCAAATAAAAATGACCACCAAATTAATTTAATAAGATCCTGTAATTTTGGGGCCTGACTCATGGTTTTTGAGTGTTTGGGAGTGAACATAATATAGCTGCTGGCCACGTGTTTTCATCCCTCATATGCAAACTTGACAGACTCCCCACTCCTCCTCAGAAGATTCTGTGGAGGGGTAGAGAAGATCAGCTACCACAGGAATTAAAATCCTGGACGCTTCTGCAGTAAAGGGCACTCCAGGTCCAAATCCCAATTTACCTTCTTTCATTCAGAGTAGGGAATAAAGGTTACAAGCAGCACCAGTAGTAACAGGTGTGAGAACAATCGTAATGACTGAAGACTCAAACTGGACAGTTGTGACCATGAGAACTTGAGAGCCAAATGTGTTATTGTAAGCCTGCCAAAGCAGCAGGTGTGGGAGTTCTGTACTACATACAGGTAAAACTATTGCTAAACTGTGGTAAACAGCTCATTGTCACATGATGAACCACGTGGATCCCTAAGATTAAACACGTGAAAATACTTTGCGTACACAAAACATGCCCCTTTACAGTTAGAATCTAAGTATTACTTAAGATGTATTTTTGTTTAAGAAGTTATTTACACAAAATCTATTGAGCAAGATAGATTTGGGGGAGGGTGCAAATAGTGTCACCTAGACCAGTGGGTTCTTAAAGCTGGTCCACCACTTGTTCAGGGAAAGCCCCTGGCGGGCCAGACCAGTTTGTTTACCTGTCACATCCGCAGGTTCGGCCAATCGCAGCTCCCACTGGCCACGGTTCACCGCTCCAGGCCAATTGGGGCTGCAGGAAGCGATGCAGGCCAAGGGACGTGCTGGCCGCCCTTCCCGCAGCCCCCATTGGCCTGGAGCAGCGAACCGCGGCCAGTGGGAGTCGAGATCGGCCGAACCTGCAGACGCGGCAGGTAAACAAACCCGTCCAGCCCACCAGGGGCTTTCCCTGAATAAGCGGCAGACCGGCTTTGAGAACCACTGACCTAGACAACAAATCGCAGAGTTCCACTTCACAGTCCCACCACTCTCAGGCAATGCTTTTGAATAGCCATTGAACGCCAAAGTAAAATATTTCAACTACAAACACTTCTGGAACATTTCTGTGTAAGTAATTTTTGACTGTTCCAGACAGAACCAAGTTTTTGATCTACAGTGAAGATGTGTATGCATATAGTCAATACATAAACTCACTGTATGTAGGTTTAAATTTATAAACTAATTTTAGTACTGATATTCAAATAAGAGCCTGTAGATCACTAGTTCAAATCCAGCCAAAGACAATAATGGCCTGAATTCACTTTGGTGGTTTCAGCCCCGTTTATAGTAGGAAGGTGCCCATACACCAGAATTGTCACCTTTGCTTTCTCCTGGGCCTCCCTGCGAAGACTGCCAAGATCACCCTCCCCCACCACCTCCCCCTGAAAACAGAAACAGTCCCCATAAACCATGCTTGACTTTCACTATTAGAGCAATGTAAAGAAAGCATGCACAGCTTTTTCACAAGCCACACAACAGGCCAGAGAAGTGTGGGCTCAGTAGTTGTCGATCCAGCATTTTTAAGGAGCACCAAAATCACAAGCAGCTGATTTCTGTGCTAAAGAGTAGAGTCCTAGACGGATACAAAACTTATAACCATGGATGCAGGTATCCGTGGCGCTGCAGGGCTCTACCAGGAACCGCAGCAGTGAAAGCAGCAGCCCGGCAGGCTGCCACCCCCAGGAGCCAGTGCCCTACGCCAGCGGTGCCTCCAGCATGCCTGAACCACCCCGCAACCCCTGGTGGGCAGTGCTGGGGTCAGCAGAGCCACACCAGAGGAACTGCTGATACACAGTGCTGGCTCCTGGGGGCAGTGGCCCACTGGGCTGCTGCTTTTGCCGCGGTGGTTCCCAGTAGAGCCCTACAGCTCCGTGGATACCAATTTATATCCGCGGATATACATTTTGTATCCGCACAGGGCTCTTCAGAAGAGCGGGAAACCACCACCAAAGAGTCGGCATAATTTAAAACTTTTCTTGCGTGTTATCATGCAATACTGCCAGCTCCTCAATCCACTCTGTAGTACAATAGTGTTTGGAAGAGCATTACTACATCTGAATAGAAAAGACCTGGAAAAGTGACCCTAGCACAGAAATGACTGATGCCATTTGACTTGTGCTTTACGCACCTGATGGTGTGGGAAGAACGATAAGTCCCTGTAAGAAAAGCCTCTCTCAAACATGCCCTGAGCTCTGTAAAATGCCAAGGTGTAGTAGCAAATTGCCCAGTGGCTCCTCAGCCTCAGGCCCTGATTCAGCAACACATGCGTTTAACTGTGTGTTTGACTTACGCACATATTTAAGTGCTTTGCCAAACTGGGGCTTACGAGACTATGAGTCAGTCTATGCAGAGCCCAGGCACTTGGAGCCATTAGGCCTAACTGTTACCTTTAGTTCTGATATTAGTGAAATGAACAACCTCTCCTGTAGGTAGAATGGCCAGAAATGAGTGTTTCAGCAAAAAGAGGTTCAATTTAAGTTACTAGCAGAAAGAGCAAGAGTAAAATGCGTCTTCCCCTCAAATGAAAGGAGATGTTCATAACGTCCATATGGGTGGGCAAACAAAGCAGGAATACAAATTTCATATCCAGGAAATGAAGAGGAAGATGGCGGCTGCTCATTAATATTCTGTGCAGTGAAAATTTCCATTAGTCTCCCACAAATGAAAAATGCAAATAGCTATGCTGAAGAGCTCGAGCAGAACAAAAATTTTAGTGTCAAATTATAAGTTATCATCAGGAACAAAAAGGGTTTCTCTGTTCTTTATTCGCTCTGAGTTTCTGGAACCGCTCACAATGGGACACACAGAAGCTATTGTTAGGGTACCTGATTTAGTCTCAGGTTTCTTAGATTCCAGAAAAGCCTGTCATCAAAAGGGTTTAAAAAAAAATCCTTTTCACATCAGAAGGATCACCAGCTGCAATCCATTGCATCACTGGTCTCTGGCACACATCCGTAGACCCTGCCTCACACAGCAATATAAATACACAAAAGCTCTTTTATAAGGGTTCGAAGGAAGTAGCAAAGGAATAGGTTCAACCTGATGTATCTACCTGAATCCAAGTACTCAGAACAGTAAAAGGTTTTAATTACCAACTCATACTTACCTTTTATTGTCTCTGTAAAAAGCAATAATTGGTATATCGTACACCTATTGCAGTGCATATAAAATGTAAGATGGATGAGAGCTGTTCTATTAGCTAACTAGATGCCTTACAGAAGAGGGAGCTTGGCAGGTGGCTAACTATTGTGGTTAATGTGAACCCAGATGTTCAAAAGATACTAAAAAGAAAAGGAGGACTTGCGGCACCTTAGAGACTAACCACTTTATATGAGCATAAGCTTTCGTGAGCTACAGCTCACTGTAGCTCACGAAAGCTTATGCTCAAATAAAGTGGTTAGTCTCTAAGGTGCCGCAAGTCCTCCTTTTCTTTTTGCGAATACAGACTAACACGGCTGTTACTCTGAAACCTGTCTAAAGATACTGTATTTGAAGTCTGGGTTTTAAGATTACCATGAAAACTTTGTGAAATTGCTGGAGACACACACACAGACATGTTTTCGCTCATCATCTAAGTAGTGTGGACCAGAATTTACCAGTATGCACAAAGAGATACAAGGGCCCTAAATTTTTGAAGAGTGACTTCACTAGCCAGTCTGAACTCAGAAGTGGTTTTGTTAAAAGAAAACACAGTTAAGAGTTTTTGCACACTAAAACTCCTGTGTTAACTTAAATTATCCTATTAATAGGATGTGTCACAGTTCAATATGCCTCTTCAATTCTGTGCTATATAGCCACTATAAAGGAAAAATTGTAATCAATCCAAACGCAGCTGGAAGATGTGTAATGGTGTATACTTGGATAGTTAGTATACTTGGATAGATAGTATGTGAAACACATACTGTAAAATCAGAAATGTTACATTTCACTTTATTAATTTCTGAAACACAACTACTATGAAAGTCAGTAAGTTGCTATAAATACAGAGTAACACAAATATGGATCTGTTACTACAAAAGCTAAACAAAATAAATGCATCATGCTTGCATAGTATCTGACAGATATACAAGTGGAACAGATTCTAAAACTAGGGGCACTCAAACTTAGAAAATCCTGCTGCCTGTCATCAATAGCCTGAAGACATCAGGCCCCAAACATTTCAGTATTAATGCACTCAATATAGACACTTCCATACAGGTACTATGTATTCACATCAGCCTGTTCCACTGAGGAAGTAACCGGATTGCGAGCTACTTGCAGCGTAGCATGGAGGTGAAGTCATGACTTGTGAGGTCTGCATCTGAAGAACAGCAGCAGTTCTTAGCCTCTGGATTAGGCAAGTCCTGAGGGCATTACTCAGTCTATTCAAGATGAAGCCTTCTCCCCTTCACCCCAAACCATAAGGTGGAAGCAAAAGGCATAGGTGTGACCTATATTCCTCGAGTCTGTAGCTGCATCTTACCCATTTATTCATTCTCCCCACTACTTTTTCCCTCTTTTTCTACGTACTTCAGAATTGGACACAAACTGCAATCTTATCTCCATACTGCCTTTCATGGCTCTCTCCTTGCTTCCTCTGCCTCTTTACATGCCCCTTGTTTCTCCACTTCTCTTCCCCAGATCCTACACCTCCTTTCTTCCAGATCCCTTTGTCTTTAGAAGGGACATGCTGCTGTCCTGCCTGCTCAGTAAGCATCTTGTTCTATGTGTTGTACACCCCTGCAAGAGAATAGGTACTCTGGATAGGAAGTTGCTCAAAAAACATGCAAAAAAGCCAGGTACAGAGCCTTGACGGGGGGAAAAAAAGCCACCTGCTACGTTCTACTCTCCACCATTAGCCCTCAAGTCAAGGAGCATTAATCTAGCCCCTTCCTCCACCCCTTTCACCAAT
Organism: Lepidochelys olivacea; assembly: GCF_965140295.1. NCBI lineage: Eukaryota > Metazoa > Chordata > Testudines > Cheloniidae > Lepidochelys > Lepidochelys olivacea. Next base: position 119,656,126 of record NC_140416.1, read on the forward strand.
CACTGACCCCAAAAAAACAAAACACAACGCTTTGTTAACAGAGTTAAGGTTGAGTAGCACTGCCTCATGCCCTTCCAGAGAATGGATGAACTTAAACCTCAGAGCCAAGAAAAAGAATTAAGGTAATGCGTATATACAGTAGAACATGAGAGTTACAAACCGACCGGTCAACCACACACCTCTCATTTGGAAGTGGGAAGTACGCAATCAGGCAGCAGCAGAGACAACAACAAAAAAGCAAACAGCACAGAACAGTGTTAAACATAAACTACTAAAAAATAAAGGGAAAGTTTAAAAAAAGATTTGACGTGGTAAGGAAACTGTTTCTGTGCTTGTTTCATTTAAATTAAGATGGTTAAAAGCAGTGGTTTTCTTCTGCAAAGTAAAGTTTCAAAGTTGTATTAAGTCAATGTTCAGTTGCAAGCTTTTGAAAGAACCATAATGTTTTGTTCAGAGTTACGAACATTTCAGAGCTACAAACAACCTTCCATTCCTGAGGTGTTCAGAACTCTGAGATTCTCCTGTACATATACACCCCCTCAAACCTGTATCCACTACAGCCCCTTCACAGTTCAGAGGACTATCCAATCTGAGCATGTGTTTTGGTCCCTGTGCCTAATTCCAGGGGACAGAGTTGAAGTTGGGGGGTAAACAGTTATGTAAGTTTAGCCACCCTCTACCTTCTGGAAGGGTATGAGATCGAGCAAGGCAAACTCAGTTTTCATTAATATAGAGCTGACAGAGCATCTCCCCTGCTTAAGGAAATTGTGGTAGAGAGACTGAGGGGTTTACCTCTCTGAGCTCCAACCTCCTCCTAGAGCTTTTATGTCCTTGTTAAACTTGGAAGGGCCCTGGGGACTGGGAATGGTGGCATGGCTACGAGGACATGCACCAGCTGGACATGAAAAGGGAGAGGAAACAGTGGTGCTTGAGTCTCCTACCCCAAATCCGGGGTTAGTACATGGGGAAGGGGTTCTGCCCACATTTCTGCAGTATGAGGCTCACAGAGGTATGAAATGGCCCATTCATTGTAATAAAGATGTTCTCAGTTGGATGAAAATGAATGTCTTCCCTTCCACAGTAGCCCCACATCAACATACCAGCTTCATATTCCAGACACAAAACTGCATTGGATACATTGGACTGTCCCAGGGGGGACTTGGGCAGATGGCATTAGGGGCAGGATTTGTTCCGTTAAGTCAACACGAGTACATTTTTCCGTTTGTATCAAAGGACTTCCTGAGGAAACAGCTTGTAGAGATGTGAACTGTCTGTTAAAAGAAAAAGGTACTAGAGATGTTATAGTATAATAATTTGAAATATTTCTGAAGTGGTCCTTGGTAAAGCTGAATAGCTGAGCTCAGGGACAGTCCCACTATAAGTTTTATGAGGGTCACAGCCTTAGTTTTGTCCTAGCTTTGCGCCAAAAGTTTTAAGAATCTGAAAACATTAAAAAGGAGCATACTTTGTGGGGATTGTATCTTGGAAATCCTCTGACCAAAGGACTACAAAATTTACAAAACTTTCAAAAGGACCTGCTATTCAAAGGAGAAAGCAGGCATAGAGTAGGAGCAGTGTCCACAGCAGACATTCTGAGGACAAAATTTAAACTTGCTCCTTGGGTGGTGATCAGGTTCAATGGCTATTTGTTGCACTGATCTACCCAGTGACTAACGTCAAGCATGCCTCTATACACTCTTGCTTGCAACACAGCAAGAATCTTGCAGCAATTGCACAAGTCACACTCACTTTGGTGTGGAACTTCAGTGTCAGCAGCCTACAGAACCAGAGAAAACCCGTAATATTTTAAAACAGGGTTTGCCCAGTATGTCAGTGGGTGCCAGACAAAAGCCAAGATCAAACCCGTTTGGGCGATCACTTTTCAGTGGGGATAGTATCCAGGCAGAGAGATACTATAGCAAGAGCCACCTCTGGACTATGAACTTATACTAATGGGAGCATTCTAAGCAAAGGACTGAAGACCTTCTAACGATTTGGAAGCAACCAGAGACTTAACAAGCCAGCAGTTTATTCCATCACTGATCCAAGAACTTTGCAATTATTGTATGGATTTGATTCCTTTAGCCAATTTTAACTCTCACCTTTCTTTCTTTTTATAAATAAACCTTTAAATATTAGATACTAAAGGACTGGCAATAGCATGATTATTGGGTAAGATCTGAGTTGTATATTGACCTGGGTATATGGCTGGTCTTTTGGGATCAGAAGAACCCTTTCGTTTGATAATGATGAGTGGCTATTTAAAACCAATTTTAAGTCTAGTGTCTGGCTGTTGAATCCAGGACTGGAATACCTAAGGGGGCTGAATTTCTGACTTCTTGTCAGCCAGCGTGGTGAGACAGAAGTTTACTTTTGTTGCTGGTTTGGTATCTCTCATGGAAGAATAATCACCAGTTTTGGTGTGTGTTTGCCCTTTTTCCCAGCGGCTTGTCCTGAATTTGGTATGGTCGGTTGTGACCCACGGAGGCATAGTGACAGTTGGTAAACAGGGGTACTGTAACCTGGAGATCCAATCCGAAAGTGGGTTGAATCATGGGATTTCACTCAGAAGTGCAGGTGATGGACCTGTACAAGGTGTTACTTGTAAAAGGGCTCCAATAGGGCAGGAGGAGAGGCATGTCAAAGATACAGTCCATCTTGAACCATGACAGAGAATCTTAGCTTTCATTTCTCTTTATTTCTCATACTCATAGTTGTGAAACATAGGTTGTGACCCAAGTACATGCTAAAGGCTTAAAAACCAAGAAGGCACTCCATTTTTTCTTCTTAAATCTCAATTCTGTTCATCTACTGACTAAACCAAATATGAATACTTAAGACTTTTTAAACATACTGAATATATTTTAGGTAACTGGACAGCTCATCTTCAATCTTTGTGTTCTTCCACACGCTAGAAGCCTTTTCGGCACTGATTGTTTTTCTTAAGGCAAGTCCACTTCAGCCCTGCAAGACTGACTGTTCACTATTCAGGTTTACCTGTCCCCATTAAGTTCCCCCCACTTGTCTTAATCATTTCTTCAGGTGTGTTTGTAGTACACATTAACCACAATGGCAAGTTTTGTCCTGTTCTCTGGAATTTGGTCTACCTATGGTCTCTTCACATTTCCTCATCATACATGGATTCCTGTTCTACCCCTCCAATCTTTAAGTCAGGGGTAGCTTTTAAGTCCCCTTCGGTGCCTTATTATTTTGATGTTAAGAATTTTATTAACTCCCTTAAACTGAATAACTGCATTTTCCTTACATCTAGCAAAAATAACTATATTTGCACCAGTCATCTTCACCTTTGCCACAAATTTTATTTTGTGTGGCCACAGAACCTTTGATTAGCAAGAGTTCTGACCATCCTTCATCTCTCTATTTAAGTCTGTTGTCTTTTCAAGATAGGCTTCTTGTTCACACCTTGGAATTCTATTTATAGCCACCAATACACCGACCCACTTTCTTTTCAGGCTGGAGACTTTGTATTTTGTGTATGCTCTTGTATATTTCTTCACTGCTTGACTTTATCATTTAGCCTCAATTTATTCAAGAAAGCTGGGGAAGCTTCCATATTTTCTTCCAAAGTGCTTAAACAGAAATTACACATTCAAAACCAATCACAGAATAGCCATGGATGACCTCTGAACAAAGGGTAATAAGCAGCTGAATGTCTACAATATTGAAATTTCCTGAATTAAACACGTCCAAGTTCAAAATTCATGGAGCACAGCTTTGTCTTTGATTCTAGTCTAGACAACAAGATTCGTCACTTAGAATAAAATGTATATAATCTGCCATTCACTACAAAGAACAAAAACTAGTCACAGTTCACTGTGGGATGTATTTGCCCATTTTTTAGGATTTCTCAACCATCATTTGAAATAGTGCAAGAAAAGAGGCTCTTTAAAAAATAAATCTTACCCACATTATACAAGAAATTATATCTCCCTAACTAGTACAAAACTTTCCACCAAGGAGAGTCAATTTTGTTTCACCAGGAAGCTTATGCTACCCCGTGCTTCACTCCCATAACCATAATGATGGACTTGAAGAAAAAAATCCCACATCACTGGATGCACATGCACTCATATGCAGAGCCATTAACACACCAAGAGAGATTAGAGGCCCAGAAAGAACAATAATTTCTGAATAATAAAATGGCGACTCTCTTTCTGAAGAGGTATCAAACTGTTTTTTTACATCCTAGTGTTAATTATATTATTACAGGTTACTAAAATAAGGGAAATATTTGTGTGCATCACAGGTAATTACAGCCTCTTATTCTGTGCTTTATATAGCAAAAATGAAGATTTATCACGGATGATAAAGTACACCTTTTGTACGGAAGCAACAGGGTCAGATATGAATTAATCTTTTGTGAAAACAACTACTCAGCTCAAAATTAGTGTTCACATTTAAATTACAACTAAGAGTATCACTAGAAGCCACTGCAGGACTTTTAATCAGGCTAGTTCATTTCAAGTCTAAACACTAACAAAACCAAAATGATGGCAGCAAGGCAAAAAAAGAAAACAAGCATACCACCCAAAAAAGTAAGTTTTATCTTCAGCCAAGATTATCAGGAAGCAGAGACTCTCTCTCCAACTGCCACATACCTTGGATGCTTGGGGCGTTGATATCACATGAACAGTGCTGGGTTTGACTCCATTAGCCTTAGGTCGCTTATAGAGGGCAAACCTGCTTTTCCTACGTCCTCTGTCACCATTAGGGAGGGAGCCATTGTACCTAAGAACAGACAAGAAGTTCATGTTTATTCCAGACTCTTTGGCATGCAGCAGTGAAGGGAAGCAGAGTTGGAAATGAAACTATCAGAACACGTGCCATAAAGAGTACAAAGCAGGAGGCAGCACACCCTGGAGCAAGAAAGTTTACTTACTAGATAGAGCCAATAAGTACAGCTTTAGTTTTCTAAAGAGTGTGAACAAGTTGGTGAATCTGAACTTAACACTTTCACTTATCTTAAGAGATCCTGTTATATGCTATGAAAGGCTGACAGTTGAGTGCAGCAACTTTGGGCTTATTTACGCTGGCAATTTACAGCGCTGCAACTTTCTCGCTCAGGAGTGTGAAAAAGCACTGGAAGCTACGCCCCTCGTGAAAGTGGGGTTTTTTTAGAGCGCTGCTTTAGTGTTGCCAGTGTAGACTAGCCCTTTGAGAATGCTGGCTTTACAAGGTATGGAAACATTTCTGCACACAATATTGGAACACCAGTCTAGCCTTATGACTCCCAAAATTTCTGTACTTTAAATGCAATTATAACTTTTCTGCACATTTTAGAGTACTGGAAGTTTTTGAAACCTTTGTTTCTCCATTCCCTTCTCCAGAAACCACTGGGGGAAAGGGAAATGGTTTCTAGAAGTTCTTAAGTCCTTAGAGGCACATCCCATTGAAAGAATGGGATTTATGCTCCTAAATCACTTAGGATCTTAAAAATCTACCAGAGGTCTAATGAGGTTTGATTTATTATTTTGGAAATTTAAAACCTCACCTCCTTGTCTGTGAAATGAGACACTTGAATGAAATCATTAATGAGCCTTCCTCATGAATATGATATGTATTAATATTCTCTACCTCCTTCCTCTCTCTCTACAGAGAGCAGCCCCAAAGTACTAGTTATTTAGAGGAAAGTGATCCAGCGTCAGCGAGAATACAGCTTCCTCCAAGGAATGGATTCTTTGGGGGTGCACAAGCCTCAAAATGCCTAGCTTTCCCAAATCCTTTGGTGAGGAAGATTCTTACTACAGTCCTTGTGCACAATGCAATATACTTGTGAGCTCTCTGAACAGACTAGGATCAGCTTTATAAATATGCCCCCCAGGTTTCTCTTTCCTCAGTGCAATTAACAGAGATGCCTCTCCATAAATCAGTTCCTGCCCATTAAATGAGAAAACGGTCCTGTAGAAAAATATAGTATGATCAGGTAATTAAACTACACCAGAATGCATATGTACAAGGTGGCCAAATAACCGATTTCCTAACTTGAGTGCTCACTTTTGCAATCTGAATGTTTTTAGCATTTTTATATATATATATATATATATATATATATATATATATATATATATATATATATATATATATATATATATATATATATATATATATATATATATGACACACACACAGTCATCTACACAAGACAGCAATACCTGTGAAATATGCTGGCGGGTTTTAGCTTGCCTCAAGACAATACTCTTTCTACTCAAGTTTTCAAACAGGAAATAGCTACATGTGTAGAAGTAACTCCTTAAGAGATCACACACAGAATAATTAGCGTCATTTTACGTTCTCTTGTATTTTTAAATTAAAGTTTTGCTGTGTAAACACCTGAATATTTAGTACCAGATCTTAGTAGGGCTACTTGATAACTGAGAAAGATATGCAACACTGCAGTTTCCACGTAAGAACAGTCTCAGTATTTTAAGTATACTACAAGGTTATGCTGGAAAAGGTTATTTTGTCTGAACTTCCTATCTTGCATGACTTTTCTGCATTAGTTAAATAACTCCTATCTCTGAATGACAGAGGTTTTAATGGAGATTTTTAGCTAGTATTTTCCATCCACGAAGCTGCAGAGACACTTCTTTTGCTCTTGTAATTCACTTGGATTCTCCTGATCACAGATGGCATGTTTTCATAAAGATCCAAATCATGTCTTTTTTTAATATACAAAAATTAAATTAGTGGCAAGATATAAGGTATATCTATACAGATCGTTCACTGTCATAAGACAGCAACATTTTATAACGATTCCCTTCCCAAAATGCAACAGCAGCTTACAAAGTATGTGTGGTAGAGTCTTATAAATATACGGAGGTATACAAGTAGAAGAAAATCTATTATTTAAGCTTTGACATTTATAGTGAAGCCAAAGGGTTAGAAAAATGTTTCCATTTAGCGCCTAAAGGCAGAAAGTTGCACCAGGAATAGGGACAAATATTTATGTTATGCTTCAAATTTTAGTGCAGCTGCTTTTATTTTGCCTCCAGGACTGGCAATCTAGTACATCAAATACAGTTATTAAGTGTGCATGAATGTTATATCTATGCTTAATGTCATGGAATCTCCCTCACTCCTCACCACAAGTAACAGTTTACATATAATGTGTACATCATATCTCTATACACATTAACACTTAAACGTGAAAGATACAAACATACCATTAAACTCCATGAAAAGCCAACCTATAAAGTCTAAATCCTCTCAACTCCAGCAAAAGACTGCAGCAGATGTGATTTGCAGCAAACCTAGTCTTTGGAACTTAGAAGAAGCAAATTCCAGAGTTAAAGGACCTTTAATGAGAACACCCTGGCTCATGTGCATGTCTCAGGGGACGTTGCCTGGAGTATCCTAAATCAGTGGTTTTCAAACTTTTTTCCTGAGGACTCAGTTGAAGAAAATTGTTGAGGCCCACAACCCAATGGAGCTGGAGATGAGGAGTTTGGGGTGTGGGAGAGACTCAGGGCTGGGGCAGAGAGTTAGGGTGAGGGCTGGGGATGAAGGGGTTGGGGCGCAGGAGGGGGCTCTGGGTTTGAAGGGGGCTCTGGGCTCGGGCAGGGGATTGGGGCACAGATATAGCTCCAGCGGCTCCCGGTCAGCAGCGCAGCCGAGGTGCAGAGACAAGCTTCCCGCCTGTCCTGGCACTGCGGACCGCGCTGCGCCCAAAGTGGCCAGCAGCAGGTCCAGCTCCTAGGCGGAGGCGCACAAGTAGCTCCGCATGGCTCCCGCCCACAGGCACTGCACGCCCCCAGCTCCAATTGGCCGGAGCACCGTGCCCTCCGCCCCCCCCCCCAGAAGCCGGACCCACTGCTGGCCACTTCCGGAGCACAGTGCGGTGTCAGAACAGGTAGACACTAGCCTGCCTTAGCTGCGCAGCACCGCTGACAGGACTTTTCACACGCCTTGCATGCCGCGACCCCACTACCTGGTCGCAACCTAAATGTTGAAAAATGCTGTCCTAGATGTCCTAAAGTGTCAGGATAAAGCATGCAGAAAAGATGGCCTTGGGGTGCACCTACACTATTTTTCCCCTTAAAAGTTTCTTGGTGGTAATAATGGTGGGAAAGCGGATTTAGACCTGGCACTGGCTTTTTAAACAGTACCATATAACCCTATGGGGTAAGAACTGTGCTGGCAGCCTGCCAGCACTCACACCATTGTAAACACAAGTGGCAACGAGCTTCAGGAGAAAATGTAGACAAGGCCACAGATGTTCAGGACCAAATACATGAAGGCTTCAGAGACCTTGAAATTGTACCTAGAAACAACCTGAAAGCCTTTGGAGCTCCTTGCTCTAACTGTGTGCACTTGGGTGTATCACTTATATCTCCTTTCCACTCTATGAAATAGGAAATATACTGCTGTAGTTATCCCTCACAAGGGCATTGTGATAGTCAATACTTGTATAAGATTTTGAAAATGCAGAGCGCCATGGCAGTGTTACATATCATTACTACTACAGTAATACATGACTAAGCAATTTAGGGCCTCAAAAGGCATTTTAGAAAGGTAGGCCAACAGGCAATTAGGTTTTCCATTGAGAAACAGCAGCAGTTTTGCTTTCCATCATTTGCATCAATCTAGTGACACAAATGTCACCATGTACCGAGACATTTCTTAGTACAAGCCTCTGTCACTCAGCAAACTTAAATCAAAATGCCTCACCCAGTTTAATTTCGAAAGGACTATTGACAGATTATAGACCAAGTAGTTAGTTTTCTCCCCACCTCAATGAATCATATGAAATCTCTACAGTGAGGAAGTACTTGACATAGCTTTCAAAGTAAAGTCAGAGGCAAAAGACAGACTTTAGAGTCAGTGGCGATCCTCTTCAACATGACAACTTATTCCATTTCAATTTCATATATTATTGTGCTATACAGTCTGGACACAATAATTAGCATTTAGAGTTAGAGACTTGCTTAAGATCTATTATGCAGCATGACGGTCAACTTCATTGCTTTGTACAGGTGTGGTTGAAAGAGGCCCTTCAAGTTCTGGTTGATTGGGAGGCCCTCTTACTAGAGCACCTCTATTTGCTTTTTTGGGTATGGATTAACAAAAGACTCCCACAAGAAGTACCTTATTTGGTGATTATATTAATAAATACTAGAACTTCCAGTTTACATTTTAAAATACCGACAAGGAAATATTTTACTTCATTATACAAGACTGAGGATTTTTTTCCCCATTTTGGATTATATTCAGTGATATTTACCTTTGTAGATAGGGAAGCCAATGCTTACTGTTTCAGAAAATTTAACCTCAAGTTGTTTCAGCACTGCGTTTTTTACCTATCCCTCCCTCTGAAATAGATTTTACTGCATCATACATTTATTGACCGTGTCTTATTTCATTGATATTTTGAAGTAAGTAGCAGATAGAAGAATATTTTGCTTGGTTTTTTTAAATGTACGAAAACAAATTAGTCTAATTTGAGAGCGTTGTCAAGCAGTGGAAGAAAGGTTCGTTCAGTACTTCTGTATTCTATTAGCAGGATGGCATCCAAATGAATGTATATTGTCAATAAGGATACCACCTTAACTCCCCAGAAAAGCCCACTTGAACTGATAGATTTGAATCCTGCCTAATCTTCAGCCATTTGTAGCCATGAAAACTACTAAAAATACCAGTTTCAGAAGTCGCCTGGGTCACCAACAGAAGTCTTGCCACAGAACAATTTGGAAATAATCTTAAAAGAAAAAAAACAAAAAAACCCTCAATAATCCTGCCCCTGTAGTGACAGACAGCCAATCTATTCTAGAAAGCTATCTGAATGCTCCTCCAACTAAGAGCTCTGCCTGGTGGAATACCATTCAGTGCTTTATGGCAAACTGTAGAGGGCTGCACAAAAGCCACTAGCATAGATAGTTTTTAGGGATGGGGGGAGGAGAGGTTGGTTTGTTTTTAAAAGGCTAGTTCTATTAACACCTCAAACAACTGCCTTGCAAGCCTGAACAGAGCACATAGCTCCCTTTCATCCTAAAGAGCAAGTTTGTCCCATGATATTGCACGTGCTTTTTGCAATGTACAATGCTGGTCACTAATGAAAGAATCCATTTAAGAGATATTACAGCAGAGTACAGATTTAAATTTGTTATTAAAGCTAATGTTAAAAAAATTATGTAATGCATAGGTTGAGAAAAGAGTGTCTGTACATCTGGATATAGTGCTTAGATTATCCACAAATACAAAGTTAGTTTTTAAAGACATAAGACACATATAGTGCATAATCAGAAATAACCCAATTTTAGGTGAATAGATTTAACAATACAGTTTAGATATTGGAATCCGTACTATAGTAAGAAGCAAAAGTACAGCTTAAATCTATTTTTAAAAGGAAATTTGACACCTTAAAATTGTGACATTCCCAGGATGTACACAGTAGCCCCTGAACTTAAAGTAAAATCCCATGAGGATTTTTGAGACCCAGAACTCTTTCACAGCAACTTGCAGGTTACTTGACACTAGAGAATGAAATCTTTGCTCCACTTTTCAAGTAGTTATTCTGATGATACTGGCAAGTGAAGCAAGCATTTTCTGATCATTCAGAAGTTCAAGCTGTACTTTGAACTGTCAAGAGCAACCAACTGTAATATGGGTAAAGAGGAAAAAGTCCAGTACATATATGCACTGTAGCATCCTTCTTCCTAGGAAAGAGACAGGCCTGTGTTACCTTGACTGAATTCTTTGGGGCAGGGTCAATCTTAGTTCTGTGTTTGTACTGCATAGCACAATAGGGTCCTAGTCCATGACTAGGTCTACACTATGCGTTTAGGTTGAATTTAACAGCGTTATCTCGATTTAAACCATGCACCTGTCCACATGATGAAGCCCTTTCCCCCCCCCCCGACTTAAAGGGCTCTTAAAATTGATTTCTTTACTCCACCCCTGACGAGGGGATTAGCATTGAAATCGGCCTTGCCGGGTCGAATTTGGGGTACTGTGGATGCAATTCGATGATATTGGCCTCCGGGAGCTATCCCAGAGTCCTCAGTTGTGACCACTCCAGACAGCACTCTCAACTCAGATGCACTGGCCAGGTATACAGGAAAAGGCCTGCGAACTTCTGAATCTCATTTCCTGTTTGGCCAGCATGGCAAGCTCACCTGCACAGGTCACCATGCAGAGCCCATCATCACAGGAGACCATGCAGTCCCCGAATCACCGAAGAGCTCCAGCATGGACTGAACGGGAGGTGCAGGATCTGATCGCTGTATGGGGAGACGAATCTGTCCTGGCAGAACTCCATTCAGAAAGATGAAATGCCAAAATATTTGAAAAACATCTCGAATGGCATGAAGGACAGAGGCTATAACAGGGACCAGCAGCAGTGCCGCGTGAAAATTAAGGCGCTCAGGCAAGCCTACCAAAAAAATAGAGAGGCAAATGGCCGCTCCAGTTCAGAGCCCCAGACATGCCGCTTCTATGATGAGCTGCATGCCATTCTAGGGGGTGCAACCACCCCTACCCCAACCCTGTCCTTTGACTCCGTCCAAGGAGTGGGAGGCAACACAGAAATGGGTTTTGGGGGCAAGGAAGATGATGATCATAGAACGTCAGGGTTGGAAGGGACCTCAGGAGGTCATCTAGTCCAACCCCCTGCTCAAAGCAGGGCCAATCCCCAATTAAATCATCCCAGCCAGGGCTTTGTCAAGCCTGACCTGAAAAACTTTTAAGGAAAGAGGTTCCACCACCTCTCTAGGTAACACATTCCAGTGTTTCACCACCCTCCTAGTGAAGAAGTTTTTCCTAATATCCAACCTAAACCTCCCCCACTGCAACTTGAGACCATTACTCCTTGTTCTGTCATCTGCTACCACTGAGAACAGTCTAGAACCATCCTCTTTGGAACCCCCTTTCAGGTAGCTGAAAGCAGCTATCAAATCCCCCCTCATTCTTCTCTTCCGCAGACTAAACAATCCCAGTTCCTTCAGCCTCTCCTCATAAGTCATGTGTTCCAGACCCCTAATCATTTTTGTTGCTCTCTGCTGAATGCTTTCCAATTTTTCCACATCCTCCTTGTAGTGTGGGCCCAAAACTGGACACAGTACTCCAGATGAGGCCTCACCAATGTCAAATAGAGGGGAACGATCACATCCCTCGATCTGCTGGCAATATCCCTACTTATGCACCCCAAAATGCCATTGGCCTTCTTGGTAACAAGGGCAGACTGTTCACTCATATCCAGCTTCTCATCCACTGTAACCCCTTGGTCCTTTTCTGCAAAACTGCTGCCTAGCCATTCGGTCCCTAGTCTGTAGTGGTGCATGGGATTCTTCCATTCTAAGTGCAGGACTCTGCACTTTCCTTGTTGAACCTCATCAGATTTCTTTTGGCCCAGACCTCTAATTTGTCTAGGGCCCTCTGTATCCTATCCCTACCCTCCAGTGTATCTACCTCTCCTCCCAGTTTAGTGTCATCTACAAACTTGCTGACACTGCAATCCACACCATCCTCCAGATCATTAATGAAGATATTGAACAAAACTGGCCCGAGGACCGACCCTTGGGGCACTCCACTTGATACTGGCTGCCAACTAGACATGGGAGCCATTGATCACTACCCGCTGAGCCAGATAATCTAGCCAGCTTTCTATCCACCTTATCGTCCATTCCTCCAGCCCATACTTCTTCAACTTACTGGCAAGAATACAGTGAGAGACCATGTCAAAAGTTTTGCTAAAGTCAAGGAACACGTCCACTGCTTTCCCCTCATCCACAGAGCCAGTTGATAAAGAGAAGGCTGTAGGTAGCTCACAACAAGGAAGCAGAGAAACCTGTTTCCTCAACTGCCAGGATTTGTTTATCATCCTGGACCTGGACCCAATACCCCCCGAACCCACCCAAAGCGGGCTCCCGGACCCTGAAGGCGGAGAAGGGACCTTTGGTGAGTGTACCTTTGTAAATATTATACATGGTTTAAAAGCAAGCGTGTTTAATGATTAATTTGCCCTGGCATTCGCGGCCAGTACAGCTACTGGAAAAGTCTGTTAACGTGTCTGGAGATGGAGCGGAAATCCTCCAGGTACGTCTCCATAAAGCTCTCCTGGATGTACTCCCAAAGCCTTTGCAAAAGGTTTTTGGGGAGGGCAGCATTATTCCTTCCTCCACGGTAGGACACTTTACCATACCAGGACAGTAGCACGTAGTCGGGAATCATTGCAGAAAAAGAGCATTGCAGCGTATGGTCCCGGTGTTTGCTGGCATTCAAACAACATCCATTCTTTATCTCTCTGTTACCCTCAGGAGAGAGATATTCATGGTCACCTGGTTCAAACAGGGTGGCTTTAGTAAGCGGACATTCAGAGGTGCCCATTCCTGCTGGGCTGTTGGCCTGTGGCTGAACAGAAATCTTCCCTGCTGTTAGCCACGCAGTGGGGGGAGGGGTTAAGCCATCATCCCAGAGAATTGGGTGTGGGGCCTTAGTTGGGTTTCTGCTGCACATGAACCTGGAAACCGCAGCACCTCCTTTTAAACTGCCAACCCATTTTTAATGGCCAACCCAATGGCTACTTCATATGGGAAATGAGGGCGCTGCTGTTTGAAACCATTCCCATGTTATGAAGGTTAAAGAAGCCAAAAGACTGTGGCTTACCATGGATGCCTACAAGCCGAATTCTGTTGCCCAGCCCTGCATGAGTGATCTCTCACACCAAACTGGCATACCCTCAATAAGAGGCAAAATGCGACCTTGTAATGAAAGCACATGTGCTATGTAATGTTAACAGCAAGGTTTACCGTGAAAGAGTGTACCCATTGTTCTATAAAATGTGTCTTTTTAACTACCACTCTCCCTTTTTTTTTTTCCTCCACCAACTGCATATATTTCTCCTTCCCAGAGGCTAGCGAAGATTAGAAGGCAACAAAAACCACACTACGATGAAATGTTCTCTGACCTCATGCTGTCCTCCCACACTGACAGAGCACAGCAAAATACATGGAGACAGACAATCTCAGAGTGCAGGAAAACACAATATGACCTCGAGGAGAGGTAGCGGGCTGAAGATGGTAGGTGGCGTTAGCTTGCTGAAAGAAGGCAGGAATCAATGCTCAGGCTGCTGGAGGATCAACTCATATGCTCCAGCGGATGGCTGAGCTGCAGGAAAGGTAGCAGGAGCACAGACTGCCGCTATAGCCCCTGTGTAACCAACCACCCTCTCCCCAAGTTCCACAGCCTCCTCACCCGGACGCCCAAGAACGTGGTGGTGGGGGGGGAGCCTCCAGCCACCCAGCCACTCCACCCCAGAGGACTGCCCAAGCAACAGAAGGCTGGCATTCAATAAGTTTTAAAGTGCTGTGTGGCCTTGTCCTTCCCTCCTCCACCATCCCTCCTAGGCTACCTTGGCGGTTATCCCCGTATTTGTGTGATGAACAAATAAAGAATGCATGAATGTGAAGCAACAATGACTTTATTGTCTCTGCAAGCAGAGATCGAAGGGGGGAGGGGAAGGTGCTTAGCTTACAGGAAAGTAGAGTGAACAGGGGGGTGGGGGGGGGGTGCACCAAGGAGAAACAAAGAACTTTCACACCGTAGCCTGGCCATTCCTGAAACTGGTTTTCAAACCTTCTCCGATGTACACCGCTCCCTCCTGTACTCTTCTAACCACCCTGGTGTCTGGCTGCATGTAATCAGCAGCCAGGCCTTTTGCCTCAACCTCCCACCTCACCGTAAACATCTTCCCCTTACTCTCACAGATATTGTGGAGTGCACAGCAAGCAGTAATATCAATGGGAATATTGGTTTCGCGGAGGTCTAAATGACTCAGTAAACTGCGCCAGCACACTTTTAAACGTCCGATGCACGTTCTACCACCATTCTGCACTTGCTCGGCCTTTAGTTGTCCAGGCTGACTGTGTATGGCTTCATACGCAATGGCATTAAGGGGTAGCAGGGTCCCCAAGGATAACCATAGGCATTTCAACATCTCCATTTTCTGGTTTGAAAAGTAAGTCCCTTGCTGCAGCGGTTGAAACAGACCAGAGTTCCTGAAGATGAGAGCGTCATGTACCTTTCCCGGCCACCCCATGTTGATGTTGGTGAAACATCCCTTGTGATCCACCAGTGCTTGCAGCACCATTGAAAAGTACCCCTTGCGGTTTATGTACTCGCTGCCTTGGTGCTCCAGTGCCAAGATAGGGATATGGGTTCAGTCTATATCCCCACCACAGTTAGGGAATCCCATTGCAGCAAAGCCATCCACTATGACCTGCACATTTCCCAGAGTCACTACCCTTGACATCAGCAGCTCAGTGACTGCGCTGGCTACTTGCATCACAGCAGCCCCAACAGTAGATTTGCCCACTCCAAATTGATTCCTGACTAACCGGTAGCTGTCTGGCATTGCAAGCTTCCACAGGGCTATCGCCACTCGCTTCTCAACTGTGAGGGCTATTCTCATCTTGGTATTCTTGCGCTTCAGGGCACGGGAAAGCAAGTCAAAGTTCCATGAAAGTGCCCTTACGCATGGAAAAATTTTGCAACCACCGAGAATCGTCCCAGACCTGCAACACGATGCAGTCCCACCAGTCTGTGCTTGTTTCCCGGGCCCAGAATCAGCATTCCACACCATGAACCTGCCCAATTGACACCATGATGTGCACATTGCAGGGGCCCATACTTTGTGAGAAGTCTATGTCCATGTCCTCATCACTCTTGTCACCGTGCTGCAGTCCCCTCCTCCTCACCTGGTTTAGCTTTTCTTGGAGGTTATGGTTCTACATATCTTGCTGGGTAATTCGCGCGGTGTTTATAGTGCTCTTAATTGCCGTGGTGATCTGAGCAGGCTCCACGTTCCCAGCGCTGTGGATCTGGGCTGAAAAAAGGCGCAAAACGATTGTCTGCCATTGCTCTGACAGAGGGAGGGGCGACTGACAACATGGCTTACAGGGAATTAAAATCAACGAAGGGGGTGGCTTTGCATCAAGGAGAAACAGAATGGCCCCCTCAAGAATAGAACTTAAAACCCTGGGTTTAGCAGGCCAAAAACCCTACCTTAAAAAAAAAAAAAAAAAAAAAAAAAAAAAGAGGCCAGAAACCCCATGAATCCACTGTGGACTTTGCTACTGCCAAGGAGGGGAAGATGCTCTAGATATAGTACTATGGTGATGAGCAGCTGTATAAAATGAAAATTAGACACAAGCAGACTCTGCCGTTCATTTCATGGCGGATAATCAGCAGAACGTGAGTTTCCAGAGCAAAGCTGTGGCCAAAAGGACTAATGCAATCCTTGGATGCATAAACAGGGGAATCTCAAGTAGGAGCAGAGAGGTTATTTTACTTCTATCTAGCACTGGTGCAACCACTGCAGGCATACTGTGTCCACTTCTAGTGTTCACAATTCAAGAAGGATGTTGATAAATTGGACGAGGTTCAGAGAAGAGCCATGAGAATGATAAAAGTATTAGAAAACGTAGCTTACAGGGATAGATAAGGAGCTCAAGCTATTTAGTTTAACAAAAAGAAGATTAAGGGGTGACTTGATTGAAGTCTATGCATACCTACCTGGGGAATAAATACTTGATAATGAATTCTTCAGTCTAGCACAGAAAGATATAACATGATCCAACGGTGAGACAAATTCAGACTGGAAATAGACATAGCCACTGGAACAAATTACCAAAAGTTGTGGTGCATTCTCCATCACTGGCAATTTTTAAATCAAGATTGGATTTTATTTATTTATTTATTAAAGATGATATGTTCTAGATAAAAAGGAATTTTGGGGAAGTTACCTGATCTATGCCATATAGGAAGTCAGACTAGATGATCACAATGGTACCTTCTGGCCTTGGAATCTATGAAACCTCCGGGTTTATCTAAATCCTTGATTGGCCTAAGAAGTCATGGGAGGCACTGCTGACTACACTGAACTCCCTACGTAAAATTTGTCACCTTTGCTGCTATTCTTCTAGTAGCTTCACTGCAGTTTCAATAACAGTTACATCTTTTCTAATATGGGGAATTATTATGCTGTAGTGAAAAAAATCTAATTTAGTTTAGTTCCAGTATAGAAGTATTTAGTATAGTATTTAGTATAGAAGTATTTAGTTCCAGTATAGCTGTACTGGCCCCAGGATATTACAGAGACAAGGTGGGTGAAGGAATATCTTTTATTGGACCAAAAGCTTGTCTCTCTCACCAACAGAAGTTGGTCCAATAAAAGATTAGTTCACCCACTTTGTGTCTCAGTTGACTATTGGCTACTAAAGAGAGTGTAGGATATGAATTCAAGGTATTTAATGCATGTAGCCACACAGAATTTCAGAGATATATAGTAATGTTTACTTGTGTACAAGTCACATCTTCCCCTGGAGGATTTATTCAGTTTCCTCCCATGATTCCTCTTTCCCTTTGTTTTCAGGCAAATGAGGTTTTTTACTGCACTTACTGTCACAGTACCTGAGTGCTTTGCACACGTAAGTCCTGATTCAAAGGCCATTGAAATCAATGGAAGTCTTTCCATTGACACCAATGGGCTTTCCATAGGTTCACAGTAAGCAGAATTTTTCAAGTGGGGCTCTCCCCCCCTCCCCAATCTCCATCCCCGAAAAAACAGAGGGGACTACTTTTTGTTTGTAAGTGTAAGCCATTATTGTGTGTGTTATATGGCAAGGACAGGTAAAAACAGTGCACTTTGCATCCAAAGCAGACTGAGCAGAGATATATAAACACCTGTCAGGGAAGGACTAAGTATTATCTAGTCCATCCCTGAGTGCAGGTGACTATATTAGATGACCTCTCAAGATCCCTTCCAGTCCTACAATTCTGTGCAGTAGTTCTTAGTACCTGCATGAGTAGGTTCCATAGCCTTGAGCCAGTCCATAAGGAAGACATCCCCTGCACAAGTGAACTTCGCTATGAGGAAATAGTTTCATTGCGCTAAGGTAGCAGAAGTGTCAAGGGCAGTGATCTACAAGCATCCTGTGTAAGACCAAGTCCTTAAACTTGGCAGGATTGTAATAGAAGCCAACAGAGCAAGTGAAATATGTTTGTTATCCACAGTTATCCATGTTGCAGAGAAGGGACACTGCTGTATTCTTCATAATCCAATCAGGATATAGAGGCATGCATTGCGGCCAGGTCATCAGTAAGGGTGGAAATAGGTGTACAATGATCAAGCACATCTTTGTACAGATGCTGCTTTGACAGTTCAGCATCAGGAGGAGTCCAGAACTCCCATCTGAAGGCTGACTTGTTTTGTGGGTAACATGTCCTTGACTGGTGGAGACTGCACCATCGCTGCCTGTCTAATATTCTCCTCAATCTGTAAACATGACCTCCATCTCTCTAAAGTGTCATTTCAACCAGCTCTTCCATATTCAGGTGAGATTCCCTCCGACACTGGAGCAAATAGGTGTTTGTGCAATTGGCTGTCCATGTTTCACGGTCTCTGATGTCAAAGTCAATTCAACCCCGTTACTCAGAAAGCTCTCCTATAAAGTCAATTATATTGTGTATAGCACACATTGTGCCTATGTTTTTAAAAGCAGTTGATAAATATAGATTCTTAAATCCAAAGCAAACTAAAAAAAACTCCACAGACAAAGACCCAGTGTTCGGAGTGTAAAAACAAGCAGAGGACTTAAAGGCCTGAAAGAGTTTTGTTCTCTCAAACATACAAAAAGAAAAAAAAAAGTGTAATCTGTTTTCCATCGTGCTTCCGTCAACGTGCACAAGCTGAAATTGTGGAAAAGCAGCATCACTTGCCCCATAACCTCAGCCGTGCAGAACACAAGACCATCCACAGCCTCTGAAACAACTCTGACATCATAATCAAAAAAACTGACAAAGGAGGTGCTCTAGTCATCATGAATAGGTCGGAATATGAACAAAAGGCTGCTAGACAACTCTCTGACACAACATTCTACAGGCCATTTCCCTCTGACCCCACTAAGGATTACCAAAAGAAACTACACCATCTGCTCAAGAAAATCCCTAAAGCAGCGCAGGAACAAATCTACACTGACACATCCCCAGAGCCCCGACCAGGGGGATTCTACCTGCTACCCAAAATCCATAAACCTGGAAATCCTGGACACCCCATCATCTCAAGGCATTGGCACCCTGACAGCAGGATTATCTGGCTATGTAGACTCTCTCCTCAGGCCCTACGCCACCAACACTCCCAGCTATCTTCGAGACACCACTGACTTCCTGAGGAAACTACAATCCTTTGATGATCTTCCAGAAAACACCATCCTAGCCACTATGGATGCAGAAGCCCTCTACACCAACATTCCACACAAAGATGGACTACAAGCCATCAGGAATAACATCCCCGATACCAACACGGCAAAAATGGTGGCTGAACTTTGTGACTTTGTCCTCACCCAACTATTTCAGTTTTAGGGACAATTTATACCTTCAAGTCAGTGGGACTGTTATGGTACCTGCATGGCCCCTCAATATGCCAACATTTTTATGGGTGACTTAGAACAACGCTTCCTCAGCTCTCGTCCCCCCTTATGCCTCTACTTTACTTGCACTACAATGATGACATCTTCATCATCTGGACCCACGGGAAGGAGGCCCTTGAGGAATTCCACCTAGATTTCAACGATTTCCACCCTACCATCAACCACAGCCTGGACTAGTCCACACAAGAGGTCCACTTCCTAAACACTACAGTGCTAAAAAGCGAGGGTCACATAACCACCACCCTATACTGGAAACCTACTGACCACTATACTTACCTACATGCCTCCAGCTACATCACATGATCCACTGTCTCCAGCCAAACTCTAAGATACAACCGCATTTCCTCCGATCCCTCAGACAGAGACAAACACCTACAGAATCTCTACCAAGTGTTCTTAAAACTGCAATACCCACCTGGTGAAGTGAAGAAACAGACTGACAGAGCCAGAAGGGTACTGAGAAGTCACCTACTACAAGATAGGCCCAAAGAAAGTAACAGAACGCCACAGCTGTCACCTATAGCCTCCAACTAAAACCTCTCCAGAACATCAAGGATCAACAACCTATCCTGAAGGACTACCCTTCACTCACAGACCTTGGGAAACAGGCCAGTCCTTGCTTATAGACAGCCCTCAACCTGAAGCAAATACTCACCAGCAACTGCACACCACACAACAAGAACCAACCCAGGGACCAAACCCTGCTACAAACCCCAGTGCCAACTCTGTCCACATATCTATTCAAGGGACACCATCATAGGACCTAACCACATCAGCCACACCATCCGGGGCTCATTCATCTGCACATCTACCAATGTGATATATGCCATCATGTGCCAGCAATGCCCCTCTGCCATGTACATGGGCCAAACCGGACAGTCTCTATGCAAAAGAATAAGTGGACACAAATCTGACATCAGGAATCATAACATTCAAAAACCAGTAGGAGAACACTTCAATGTCTCTGGTCACTCAATACAGACTTCAAAGTGGCCATTCTTCAACAAAAAAACCTTCAAAAACAGACTCCAATGTGAAGCTGCAGAACTGGAATTAATTTGCAAACTGGATACCATCAGATTAGGCCTGAAGAGAGACTGGGAGTGGCTGGGTCATTACAAAACCTAAACTTAATTTCCCCAATACTAATTTCTCCCTACTGTTACTCACACCTTCTTGTCAACTATCTGTAATGGGCCACTCTCTTACCACGTCAAAAGTTATTTCTCCTCCCTTGGTATCCTGCTGTTAATTGATTTATCTCGTTAAACTGACCTAACACTTGGTAAAGCAACCCCCATCCTTTCATGTATTTATACCTGCTCCTGTATCTTTTACTTCATAAATCTGATGAAGTGGGTTCTAACCCACGAAAGCTTATGCCCAAATAAATCTGGGCGTCTCTAAGGTGCCACAAGGACTCCTCTTTTTTTTTTTTTTTTTTTTTTTTAATTTTTTTCCCCCTTTTCCCACTGTGGCTCATCTTTAATGATGATGGATATGTATCCAATCGGGGAGGTAGATATTGGCTAATAGAAGATATTGCTCAAATGGGAGGGGGGGGGTCAGGGTGTGTACATGTAAATATATATTTACGTACGTATGGAGATATATATGTATGTGGGTAGTACGTAGCCTCGTGTTCCAGGCAAGGTTATATGAGGCTATGCGAGTCAACGTCCTTTCAGTGACCCTCTTACTGCTGCAAAGTGCTGTCCACAGCAGAGGGGACGGAGGGTGGGTACTAGAATACAAACAGGAACCACACATCTCGAAGAATCTCCAGTTACAGGTAAGTAACTTCTTCATCATCATCATCTTATTCTAGTGGTGGCCCCTATATGTATTCCAAACGTGGGTGAGTAGGAAGCAGTTATCAGCATGGAGGTGGAAGCGAGGATGCAAGAGACTGCACAACCCAGGGCAGCATCTTCTGACACCCCCGGGTGATGGCATAATGGGCAGCGAAAGAATGTACGGAACACTCCATCACTGGTCGGCAGATTTTATGCCAGGAGATGTCCACCAAAGAGGCAGATGTTGCTGCCTGTGCCCACGTTGAGTGCACCATAATCCTGCCAGGCGGCAGGGGCATTAGACAGCACATAGCATGCTCAGATGCATCCAGAGCCCCACTTCAAGGTGTGTTGGGAGGAGAGGGAATGGCCCTTGGATCTGTCCATAACGGCAACAGCCAACCATGGTGAGGCATAAAAGACACAGGTTCTGTTGAGGTAGAATGCAATGACGGCGAGTGAGTAAAGGGTCCTGTCCGCAGGAGAGGTGTGCAGCTTAGGACGGAAGACTGGGAGGTGAATCGACTGGTTGAAGTGCAACTCAGAGACCACCTTCGGGAGGAATTTGGGATGCAGGTGTAAGGAAATCTTGTCTTTATTAAAGACCGTGTGTGGGGGTGATGTGAGTCATGGCCACCAGTTCACTGACTCTTGCTGTGCGTAAGGATTTGCCACACCAGTATCCAACAAGTGTTGTCTACACATGAGCCCCATCCAAAAACCTGGCCATGAGGTGAAGAAGGCTTGGACTGGGATGGTGGCCTGCCTCAGTCCTGGGTGAAGAGGCCCGAAAACATGCGAAGGAGGTCTGTGGGGCAGATGGAGAGTCTGATGATGTCCGCAAACCAAAACTGATGATTCCAGAATGCGGCTATCAGTATGACCATGGCCCAGTCCCAGAAGATCTTCCAAAGGTCTTGGGGAATGAGGGGGAAGGCATAGCAGAAGTCACCCCGCCAGGGAAGAAGGAGAGCATTACCTTGGGACTCGTGTCCCATGACTCCCTGGGAACAGTAGAAAGATAACTTGCAGTTGTCCTGTGCAGTGTAAAGGTCGCAGCAAGGGGTGTCCCACATTTGGAAGATGGAGCAGAGAGAGGGGTCGTTGAGCTCCCGTTACTTAATGATGTACCTGGTCCTGCTGAGTGCTCCAGTTAGGGAGTTGTGTGTCCCCAGGAGGTATGCCGTTTGTAGTGTAACATGACAGATGCACCAGTTCCAGAGGTGGATGGACTCTAAACAGAGTGACAGGGACTTGGTGCCTCCCTGCCTGTTGATAAACATCACTACTGCTATATTGTTGCGGAGCAGCTGAACATGACGTGTGCACATGAGCAGCAGGAACACGTGGCGGGCAAAGCGAACCACTCGAAGCTCCAAGACACTGATGTGTGTGCAAGCCTTGTATGGTGCTCAAACTCCTTGGGCAGTGTGCTAGTTAAGGTGAGCACCCCAACCAGCGAGGGAGGTTTCTGTAGGTCAGAGTGGCGGTCAGGATAGGGGCAGCGAAGGGGGTGTCAATCCACACCTTGCAAGAGTCAATCCACCAGGTGAGGGAGGCCAGAACCTACCTCAGGATGAGCAATTTGGCATCTAGGTGATCGCTGTGGGGTCTGAAGACTGACAGGAGCCACACCTGGAGGTAGCACATGTGTAAGTGGGCATGCAGCAACACCTAAGTGTAGGCCACCATGTGCTCAAGGAGGAATAGGCTATGATGCTCAGTGGTGCATCGAGTGCAGTGGATGTCCATCACTAGAGCTGTCAAGGTTGCAAAGCAGTCCACTGGAAGGTATTTTCCGCCACAGAATTGAGGTGCACTCCTATGAAGTTGATCTGCATCTGTACAAGCACCGATTTCTCATCTCTGATAAGACGCTGAAAACTGCGAGGAGAGTGTGAATGGCAAACATAAGCTCAGTGTGTGAGGGAGTGACCAGAAGCCAGTCATCCAGGTAACGGTACATAGAGTAACCTAGACACCACATTTATGCTGCCACAATCAAAGACTTTTTTGAAGACCCTTGGGGCCACTGCGATGCCAAAGGGGAGAACTTTGAATTAGCACTGGCTGCTGCCCACACAAAAGCAGAGAAATCTGCAGTGGGCCGGGTGAATGTAAATGTGAAAGTACAAATATCTTTCATGTCGACAGCTGAAAACCAGATTCCCTAAAGGAGGG
The DNA here is from genome assembly GCF_965140295.1 of Lepidochelys olivacea. Classification (NCBI taxonomy): domain Eukaryota; kingdom Metazoa; phylum Chordata; order Testudines; family Cheloniidae; genus Lepidochelys; species Lepidochelys olivacea. The sequence goes on from NC_140416.1 coordinate 119,679,545, forward strand.
AGGGAATGATAGATTAACTCATCACCATACGGAATCTGGATTTTCTGATGAAGGCGTTGAGGAGGTGAAGACTGAGTATAGGGTGGTGCCCCTCACCCTTTCTGCGGATGAGAAAGTATGGAACAAAACCCCATTGATGAAATGGCAGGGCACTGGTTCTATGACACCCTTCGAGAAAAGCACATACGCCTCTCATCACAGGAGGATATGATGGAAAAAAATCCCCCAGTGAGTGCCCAAAGGGGCTCCCAGTGCATGTGGGGGGGGGGGAGGGGAGAGAATGAGAAATTCTATATAGAGTAACCATGCATACGATATCCAATACGCAATGATCCATGGTAATCTTGTGAGCGAATAGGGCAAGATGGCCCAAAGGTGACCGGGGGGAGGCTCACAGTTCTCGACTTGCATGTCAAAACTGGGTCTTGGGTTGCTGATGGATCAAGGTGGAGGAGTTGGCCATGGCAGGGGGCTACAAGTCGGTAGCTCTGGGAACGGGGACATTTTCTCTAAGAGTTCAGGTTAGCGTTGATAGGGGGCCTGATATGGTGCATATGACCAGGAACGGAAGGACTGCCGCTGCTGTTTACAATTGGGCATCAGGGCATATACCCCAAGAGATCAAAGTGTCACCCTTGCGTCCTTCAGGGACTCATCCATCTGTGCCAATAGGAGCTGGTCTTTATCGAAGAGGTGGCCATGGACAGTGGTCTGAACCCCTTGTGGGAAGCCAGAGGGTTGCAGCCACAATTCTCAGCATACAACTATGCCCGTGGCAAGGGATCAGAAAGACTTATCCACTGCATCAATACGGTGGCTTGGAGACTCATCTTGGCTGCCAGGTGGCCTTCCTCCACATGGGCTTGGAAACATTGCTTTTTGTCCTGTGGTGGGTCATCCAGGAACGCTGTAAGGTTGGCATAGTTACTGAAGTCATAATTTGCTAGCAGAGCCTGGTAGTTGGCAATACCAAAATGCAATGCTGCTGAGGAGTAGATCCTCCAGCCCAGAAGGTTGAGGAGTTTGGCTGCAAGGTGCAGAGGGATAGGTCTGTGTGTGTGTGCGCGCGCTGTTGTGCCTGTTCAGTCGACAGGTGCACCACCAAAGAACTTGGGGGAAGGTGAGAAAAGAGGAAGTTCCCCACCCTCAGAGGGGACAAAGTACCTGTATTATGATGGTTTGGGCGTTGGGGCACAGGAAGCTGGTGTGTGTCAGACTGCCCACGCAGACTGCAGGATACCATCGTTAACAGGCAGCATGACACGTGTTGGCCTTCGGGGTTTGAGAATACCCAACAATTAGCGTTGGTCCTGTACCTCCTCCATACGTATGCACAGGTCAGAGCAACTCTCTGCAGCAGATCCTCGTATTACTTGTGATCATCAGGAGGCAAGAGGATAGGGGAGGGAAATCAGGGTTTCATCTGGAGAGGAGGAAGCGGCTATAGGGACCTGCAGTACAGTCTCCAGTTCTGCTTCTGCCTCTGAGCCCGACAGTTCTGCTGCAGGAGCCTGGGCAGAGGGGTATGAGGCCTGAAAAGGCAGGTAAGGTTGGTGGTAAGGGTCCCTACTTCTCTATTGTTTATCTATGATTCTTTCATTGTTTCTCTCTGTTGCATGCCTAATTTTGCAAGATTTAAATCAACTAAGGTGGTGGGATATAATTGATTAAAGAATCATTTCGAAATGGGCGAGGATTGGTGAAAAATACTGTTTTGTAGTATTTTAGTTTAAAATGATTGGTTAAGATAGAGCTAAGCAGGACTCAACTTTGACTATAAAAACTGGGGTCCAAAAGGAAGAAGTTCTTTGGAACCTAACTCCAGGACACAGAGTTGCCAGATCTCAACACCCTGCAAACCGCACCATGCAGGAAGCTGGAGCTCTGGACGATCTGATCCTGACTGGCCAACAAGAAAAGTTTGTCTGCCTCACTGGGAGTGGTTCGATGCATAGCGTATATATTCTGTTTTGGTGACTGTTAATAGAGGTTAAGGATATTACTGTGTAAGGCTCTTTCACTGGTAAAAGGACCCCCAAACCTGCAGAAAATTATGCCCTGAGCCCTAGAGACTGGGCTAGGGTGCCTAAATTAACCAGGGTACACCCTGAGCCCATGGAAAGGTAAAGGTGGGGTGTCCTAGAGTGCACGGGTAACACTGTGACTTAGGGCTGGGTAGGGCCCATGCAGGAGAAGCGGTTCATCTGCTGGAGTGGGGGGTTCCCATCACTGCGAGCCACGGAGAAGGCGGGCAAGGGAAATCCAGGTGTGTTGTTGGAAGAAAAGATTAAAAATGTTCAGGAGCCTGGGGGAAGACTGTAGGATTGCTGGAGGAGCACAGCGGTGTCCACAGTGCCAATAGGACCGGCAGGCACAGAGACGCTGGTTGCATGGGTGGCATGTGCCCTGGAGACTGGTCTGTGTGGGCAGCCAGTGCATCTCTCTTCTTTGCATTGTCCTCAGAATGGGGAAGCTTAGGCTGTGGTGCAGCATGGTCCACACACAACTTCTCGCGCAACCTGGCACGGCTCAAGGAGGGAATGCTGTGCTTGGAGGTAGTCCATGAGGAGGACATGCTCATGAGCATCGGAACAAGTTTGCAGCTCTAATGCTTGGGTTTGTCCTGCACCAGCTGAACGGGACATGCTAGGTGGAGCACTCACTGCCAGTGAAGGGCACTGCACTGCTCAGTCCACCAGTCTCAGATTGCACCGTGCACACGGCTGAAGAGCCACCTCCATGGGGAACTTACGGAGGCAAAGCAGACAAGCCTCTCAGGTCCACGGTGGGAAGGATCTACAGATCTCGCAGTGAGATGTGTTTCCCTAAAGCTGTAATGGCAGGGTTGGTGTTCGCTCATGAAAAATGAGCGAGGGCATGAAGCACAGTTTTTGAACCTCGAAATGCAAGGCATAGTCCCTGGGCAAGCAGGGCGGGGGGAAAATGGGCAGCGATTGGGGCAACTGAAGACTAACTATGCTACCTAATGCTAACTATACAAGAAAACAAGAAAAACTATATACAACAGACAAGAATTCTCTCCCAGTCCAAACCACAATCACAGAAGAACAGGAATTCCAACTACAACCATGTGTTGGAACTGAAGGGGCACTGACCTGCACAGCCTCATATAATCTTGCCTGGAACATGAAGCTATGTACAACGCATGTGCGGATCAACGGACACTGCTACAAAAATCGTATGGCCCTGGTGCATGTCACGCATGCATTCCCACATTTGGAACACACTTAGGGACCATCACTGAAAGAAGAATTCATGAGTAAGAACTTATTTTGGTGCTTTACAGAAGACTATTTTACATTTACAGGATTGTTGAGATGGGACTCAGGTAATTGAGTATCCCCGTTTTATATACGGGGATACCTAGAGACCGAGAGATCAAGTCAACTGTCCAAGGTCACACAGATTAAGACATTCATTGTTTTGGCATAAAAGAAACCCAGGTACAGAAGACATCCTCTCCCCCAACTCCATTTCTGCTTCTTGAGCACAAAAGCAAACCCAGGAACAAGATAAGCATGTGATAAAAATGAAAGCCATTCTACATTATACATTGCTCTGCCAATCCTAAAAGTTAAATTATTGATCCTTTAAGCAAAGAGCCTTTACAAAAATGTTAAAAGCTCAGTACTTTAAACCCTGAAAAGTCTGCTGTTCACCAACTACTGCACAAGCTGTTGAGTCTGAACCTTACTGTGCAGCCTACTTTAGTATTTGGAGATTATTATGCAGTGTTAGCACAAAGTCGTCACCTTGCTTGAAAACTCACAACTCTTCTCCTTCCTTGAAAGTCAGTTCTCTACAGTTTATGAACCTGTCTTCCCCTAATCTTTTCCTTCCTCCTCCTATAGTTGAAGTAGTCCTGGAGATTTAACGGTGGCTGTCTACAGCATAGTCCAATAAGAGGCTATTGTGTGCAAATAGCTCAACATAAACCAACATACTAATCCTGAGTTATCTGAGGTTTATCTTTTAAAAGGTGAATTTATATAGAAACAGAATGAGTTACTGGAGAACTGGAACAGAAGTTTCTTTGATATTAAAGAGTAACATTTGTTCATTCCCATATACAACTACTTTTAATCATAATGTTGATGACTGAGAGTAGAATTAACCCAACTGTGACACTGCCCATTTCAAATAGTTATGCTAATATAAATCCAGAGAAACACTCAAGTAGTAAATTTGGCCTTAAATAACTTCATGAAATAACAACATTAGCAATGCCTAGAAAAAGAAGCAGACTCAGACTTATTTCTCCCTTTGAGCTCATTTCATTTTGTCCTCTTCGGACAGATACAGAATTTGAGATCTGATGTCTACAAAGCTTGGTCTACAATGGGGGGGAGGGGACAGTGTCAATCTAAGTTACGCAACTTCAGCTACATACTTAGATCTACTCACCATGGTGTCTTCACTATGGAGAGTCAACAGCTGACGCCCCCCTGTCGACTCCGCTTGCGCCTCTCGCTCCGGTGGAGTACCGGAGTTGACAGAAGAGCGCTCAGCGGTCAATTTATCGCGTCTAGACAAAAACACAATAATCCATCCCCACTGGATCGATCGCTGCCCATCGATCCTGTGGGTAATGTAGACAAGCCCCAAGTGAGTCAGCCGAGGAGGAATAACACCCCAGCTTGCTCTTGAATTGTGGGTGGGAAACACTCATCCTTCTCCTTAGACCTCTTCAGGTCTCTGAGATAATAGATAGAGGTGGACTGTTCCCCTCACCCCACTTCTTGAAATCAAGAGAGGAGAAGAGGAACGATTAGAGATCAAGAACCAAGGCTCATCAGCCCCTTCAGCAAAGGTGAACCCATCACGTTAGATGACTTATGCTGGCAAGAGAAGAGGAATAGGTGGATAAGACCCCAAAGAATATGCTGCAAGGGAAAGAACGCTCAGAGGAAAGGTTCACTCCAGCACATCTTTAGATCAGTTTCTTAAAGTATATCCGTGTGTGGTTGTGGGGTCCCCGTGTTCTCTAAATACCTTGTAATAGCTAATCTTTGCTCCACTGCTGTTTCAGCAGATCCAAGGTCCTCACTTTAAGAATCACATTTAACAATTTTGAGAGATTTATGACAAAATGTTGATTACACTAAGCTAATTCTCAGTTTCTAGGCTACATTTATGAAAATACTATCAACTGTTATGAGCACAGACCAATAAAATTGGAATGGCCCCTTCAATAGTATTTCCCCCGCTCATAACAATGGAAGATCAGGTATGTAAATGCCTTACCATTTAGGGTTTCTGAGATGTAGAACAGATAGAGTTAGATAATTAAGGACTCTGCCGCTTATCCAATAAATCCATATCCACCCAGCTGTCTCTGCAATTGTGCTTCTCTTACTCTGGAAATCTGAGCAGCTCGCTGTATACCAGACCAGCTTGAACTGTATGTAATCCCCTTTCTTTCCCACTCCCTCTCCACATGTTCATCAACTTTATTGTCAGCAGAATTGAGCTGAAAGACAGACTAGGAAAAAGACACCAGAGAAAACAAAAACCAGCAAGGGAAGAATGACCGAGTCAATCCCCAACTATATGCAGTTATTTATGCTGTTCATTGGACAAAACATTGAACCTATATTTTCTGAACACAGTTATGCCAAAAAATTAGGGATAATACAGCTGACGATCCCTACTGCAAGACTACACACTGCCATAGGATAACACTGACTCAAGTAATTTTTGAATTCTCTTAAAAATACACGTTTATGAAGACCAAATTTGAAAAGAATTAAAGGAGGCAGTCAACTTGTAATCTAAAAGATTAAAGAAGAATCAGTTTAAGTTTAAAAATATTTTCAGATCCTACACTGGCCCCACCAAGTCACCCTACCACTTTTTATTATTTCCCTCCACCCCAATGTTAGTTTTGTGGATGTTTTTTCTCCTTCATTGCTGGAAGTCTATATACGCAGGGAAACTGTTACCATTTTAGAGTAGCAGCCGTGTTAGTCTGTATCCGCAAAAAAAAAGGAGTACTTGTGGCACCCTGGAGACTAACAAATTTATTTGAGCATAAGCTTTCGTGAGCTACAGCTCACATCCGATGAAGTGAGCTGTAGCTCACGAAAGCTTATGCTCAAATAAATTTGTTAGTCTCCAAGGTGCCACAAGTACTCCTTTTCTTGTTACCATTTTGATTGTAAACTGACTATTCAAAGTGCTGTCAACTGCACAAAAACTAAAAAAAAATTCAGTTATAAGTATTAGGCATTACTTTTACCGTTAGAAAATGAAAAGTACAGGAGTGAAATTTTGAAGTTCACCTCTAAGGGATACAATTAACTTTGCTGATATAATATGGTGTACTTTTTTAGAGCAATATATACATCTTTCGCTCCCTGAGCTTTTTAGGTTTGCCTAACAATTGCATTGCCACGGCTTACCTGCTCAAGACTTCAATCTTCTGGATGCTAATTTGTCACTTTTGCTCTTGTGAAACCAAAGAACAAAACTTTGCTGAATCTTTTGCACAATTAAGATAAAATATCAATTCTGGAACCATTTCATCTGGACCTACCATACTATAATATTTCAAGAGCAATGAAGATGCACAATTGCCCACACAAAGGGGAATATAAAAATATTTACTTCAAGAGGCGGTAATTAAGAGATACTCTTGCATAGGATTCTCATGGAAAATATTTTATACAAAAGACTGCAATTCTATGAGAAATCAAATTTCTTAACACTAATGCTCAGTCTAGAAAATGCAAAAAGGGTGCTGCTTTATGCAGAGAGCTACAGCAATAGGATCTTCTCCAATGGAAGCATAGTCATGTGACCTGGCTGTTCCAAACCATATATATGAAAACACACAATGCAAGGTCACCAAGCCCGTATATCGCTACAGCTAGAGGAGACAAGAACAGAACTCCATCATATGCATTTCTTAGAGACCATCCATGTCCATAGGATGGGAGGAATATGAGAGATTACCTTCAGTAGGAATCAGTGTCTATTACACCCACTGATTAAAGATAAATGCTCATTTGTAGAATACACTAAAGCCATGAAACCTTTGTAGTTTCTTGTAGTTCATCTCTTTTCAATTGCAAATGTGGGATCTGTGACAATGCAATGAAGCATTCTGTTCAAGCAATGTGTGACACCCAATTTCTCTTCTCCCACAAAAAAGAAACAAAAAATCTAAGGGTAATATGATGCTAGTTTTATTCAGTGTTTTCCATCAACCACCAACTAAGACATTCACCGCAATGCATGCAGCAGCCAGCAATGTTAGCGGATGGTGGTGTGTGTATTAAGGCAAGGCCTTTGTTCTACCTGGGACAGCTGGCTGGCCGGCCATTCCCTGTGCTGGAGTGGTGTGTAGAGGATCCATCCATATATATATATACACATCTCTCTCTCACTGAGACACACACACACACCCCTTGCTATAGGAGAAAGGCTATTCATCTGACCATTAGACACCAAGTACCTATTTAAATACAACTATAATTGTTTGATCCAGCATTTGGACAACTAAGTACTGATATAGTTTAGGAAAAAAATAAAGATATGTAACTTTTGCCATTACTGATAATTCAAAACATAGCAGATAAGCAAAATCCCTCTAAAAATGAAAGTACAATAAATACACGCATAGAGAGGACAGGAGAAGATTAGTTTGCCCAAGACAACAGATTTTGAACCTGCATGCTTTTAATTAATGACTGTATGCAGCGTAGTTGTAGCCCAGTTGGTCCCACGATATTAGAAAGACAAGGTGGGTGCAGTAGTATCTTTTATTGAACCAACTTCTGTTGGTAAGAGAAACCAGCTTCTGAGTCACACAGAGCTCTTCTGTGGCTCGAAAGCTGGACTCCCGCACCAACAGAAGTTGGTCCAATAAAAGATATTACCCCACCCACCTTGTCTCTTTAGTTAATGATTGACTTTCAAAACAAAACAAATGTATGCAATACGCTGCTACACTAAAAAAGGGGGTTCCAAAATCTTGTAATATTTTAAATTATGCTTCTAACTTAAAAAAACACAACACTTAGATTAGAAGCATTAACATCCACTTATGTAAGTCTGACTATACAGAGTACCCAGCATAGCTGTGATTCCACTTTGCCCAAATGGGAAATGGAATGGCTGAGTGCTTTGGGATGTAAGATTAAGAAACATCTGAGTCCTAACCTGATGGGTAAAGGAGGAAGGACGACAGATGGAAAGTGTGGAGAAGGGCAAGAAGTGGATAGGACTGATGTGAAGTTAGGTCATAACACAACTAGACAATACATTTAACTCAAAGTTCAGTCCAGGTTACTTAAATTAAGTACTCGCCTATTCACCAGCGAGCAAGATGCTTTCCCTGACAAACAGTATTTAAGCAGTCAACTTTGACCATTTAAAACTTTCAGTGAAGAGTGTTATTTTTCTAATCCTTATGGTTGCACTTATCTTCTAAATGCAAACAGCTATAGTCCATCTTTGTGATTCTGCACACAAACAGCTCTAGCACTTCTACTCCTGGCCCACAGCTTTTCCAAGCAACAGACCAGCAAAGTCAGACTCCGGACACTTTCACTCTGATGTTATTTGGGAAAACAGAGCAGGAGAAGAGGCAGAGACCTGGAACTACTTTGTGGAGGTAGCTGATATAGTGGCTACTAGGGCACTGGACAGTAAATCAGCAAAACTGAATTCTAATCCTGACTGGGCCACTGAGCCACATAACCTTTGGAAAGCCACTTCAATTCTCTGTATCTGCAAAAAGAAAAGGAGTACTTGTGGCACCTTAGAGACTAACCAATTTATTTGAGCATAAGCTTTTGTGAGCTACAGCTCACTTCATCGGATGCATGCTGTGGAAACTGCAGAAGATATTATATACACAGAGACCATGAAACAATACCTCCTCCCACCCCACTCTCCTGCTGGTAATAGCTTATCTAAAGTGATCACTCTCCTTACAATGTGTATGAAAATCAAGGTGGGCCATTTCCAGCACAAATCCAGGTTCTCACACACACACACACCACCAAAACACACACACAAACTCACTCTCCTGCTGGTAATAGCTCATCCAAACTGACCACTCTCGTTTCCCTTTCCACTCTTTGTAGTCTCTATGTAGACTGCAATCTCTTACTACCCGTGTTGGTATCTAGTACAGGGTTCCAATCACAGTTTGGACCTTTGCGCTCTACTGATACACAAAATTTACAAGGGAGGCAGAGTAGATGGATTTAAATAGAAGTTATATAAGTAAGTTTTAAATCAGCAACCAGGAAACCTTGATTTAAATAAATTTTAATCTAATTTTGCTTTTGTTTTCATTTTCCTAAAGAGAAGTTGACCCTCATTGGTTGGTAACCATTAAAACATGTGGATCTGTAACTAAGTATGGTCTTTACACTAATTTTGTTACTTTTTGCTAACTAGGAAGTACAATCTATGCACAATTATTTAAGAAATTGTATAATTTTACATATATTTATTCAGATTCTTAATTTTTTTACCTTAGGAAGTGGTGATTCATTTGTTTGAGATTTTTTTTTTTTTTTTAACTCATGATTGTATTAAGCTGCATTTGTATGGAAATTGGAATTCAATTAAAAATGCACAAAAAATGGCATTTTAAAATTGTTATTAGTTAAATAGTTAAGTGTGTAGAATACGAGTATGAAAACAGGTTCTGTATTTAAAAACCACCAATATATTAATCAAGAAAGTAGCATCCCTAAGGAGATCCTGACAGACCAAGGAACCCCTTTCATCTCAAAATTAAAGAAAGACTTATGTACCCTACTCTGCATCCAGGCCATACGGACCTCAGTCTACCATCCATAAACAGATGGACTGGTCGAGCGGTTTAACTGTACCCTTAAAAGTATGATCTGGAAGGTGGCAGCTCAGGACGGAAAAGACTGGGATACCCTTCTACCATATCTAATGTTTGCTATATGGGAAGTCCCCCAGGTGTCCACTGGTTTCTCTCCCTTTGAACTACTATATGGACGCCACCCACACGGAATATTAGATATTGCCAAGGAAGATTGGGAAGAACAATCCAACTCAGGAAAGAGAGTGTCATTGAGCATGTGACAGATGAGAGAGCGAATAACTCGAGTAACCCCTGTAGTACGAGAACATTTGGAAAAAAGCACAAGAAGCCCAGTGGACATATTACAACTGTCAGGTGAAAGTACGGAGATTGCAGCCAGGGGAACAGGTGATGGTGCTATTGCCGACAGCAGAAAGTTGGCATGGACCATATGAGATAGTGGAAGCCATTGGGGAGGTGGACTATAAGTCAGACAACCAGACCGCCGAAGGCCAGAGCAAATCTACCACATCAACTTACTGAAGCCCTGGCATGACCGAGAGACGTGCCTGGTCATTCAGGGTGCTCCACCCCAGAGAGACGACCCACAGGAGCAGGTGAAGATATCTCCTGAGTTAACTCCAAAACAACGAACAGAGGTCATTGATCTGATCCAACGGAACCAGGACACGTTCTGTACTCAGCTGGGCCGTACAACACTGGTCCAACATCATACTGTCACCAGGCCCGGAGTAAGAGTGACAATAAAACCGTACCGGATACCAGAAGCTAAAAAGGGAAGAAATTAGGACAGAAGTGAAGATGATGCTGGAACTCGAGGTTATTGAAGAATCCCAAAGCCAGTGGTCCAGCTCTATCGTCCTAGTTCCCAAGCCTGACGACACCCTGAGGTTTTGCAACGACTTCCGGAAGTTGAATGAAGTATCCCAATTCGTTGCCTCTCTGATACCACACATTGACGAGCTAGTTGATCATTGGGCAAAGCCCGATAACCTAACCGCCCTGGACCTGACCAAAGGATTTAGGCAAATTCCCCTGGCCAAGAATGCCAAGGAAAACACTGCCTTCTCTACATCCGATGGCCTGTTCCAATACACTGTCCTCCCTTTCAGACTCCATGGGGCCCCTGCAACATTCCAAGGACTTATGGACAAATTGCTGTGACCCCATGCCAAGTATGCTGCCACCTATCTAGATGACAGTCATCCATAGCCCTGACTGGGAAACGCACCTAGGAAAAATAGAAGCGGTGCAAGACACCCTGCTAAAGCTGACCTCACTGCCAACCCTCTCAAGTGCATGATAGGACTAGCTGACGTCAGATACCTTGGGTATGTAGTAGGGAGAGGTTTGGTGAATAAAGTGAAGGCAATACAAGGTTGGCCTCGACTAGTCCACAAAAAGCAGGTCAGAGCATTTCTAGGGATAGTAGGATACTATCAGAGATTCATCCCTCATTTCGCCACAAGAGCTGGGCCATTGATGGATTTGATAAAGGCTCGGGGCCCCAAGATAGTAAAGTGGTCTGATGCGGCAGAAGGAGCATTTGCAGATTTAAGGACAGCCCTTTGCTGCCATCCAGTACTCATAACCCCAGACTTCAAAAAGGAATTCATCCTACAAACAGATGCCTCGGAGGTAGGGCTAGGAGCCGTCCTTTCACAGATGGCAGGGGAGGAGGAACACCCGATCTTGTACCTCAGCAGGAAACTCCTCCCCAGGGAACAAAAGTACGCCGTCGTTGAAAAGGAATGTCTGGAGGTAAAATGGGCTATGGAGACTCTCCGCTACTACCTACTGGGGCAGCGGTTTACCCTCGTGACAGACAACACCCACTCCAGTAGATGCACAGAAACAAGGAGAAGAACGCAAGAGCGACTAGGTGGTTCCTATCCCTGCAACCCTTCCATTTCCTGGTACAGCATACGACCGGAAGGCAACACGGCAACGCTGATGGACTATCTCATCCCAAGTAGCCCAACCCCATGGTGTTGAGCAAGGGGGCGGATGGGGGGGAGGAGGGGAATATGTGATACAGCATGGCTAGAGGGCAGCAGGAGCATGTTAGAAGGGGGCCTTATTTCCTGTAGAGGGAAGAAAGTTTTCTATAAATTAAAGCACCTGAAGCCCATTAAAGCACTTGAAGCCAGTCACATGATAAAACCCCCCTGCTTCAATCAGACCAAGGGAGGAGCTGAAGCAGAGTGGATTGGTGTTGGAGCAGAGAGCAGTTTGGAGGGAAGCAGAGGAGAGTTTGGAGAAGTGCTGCGGTGGGCTAAGACGACCAAGACCCTAGGTAAAGGGACACCTGGTTTGTGCAGAGGGAGGGCAGGAAGCCCCACAAGCTGAAGGGCAGGAGAGGGAAGTAGCCCAGGGGAAGGAACCGCTAGCTCTAGTGGTTTACCGCTATCCCTAGGGCCCCTGGGCTGGGACCCAGAGTAGAGGGCGGGCCCGGGTCCCTCCCTCTCCAGTCCCCTCCTCTAGACACTAGTGGGGCAGTTGATACCCCCTGTTCAGGGGCAAAAAAATGGTGCCCTGAACCCCCACCCAAGAAGAGAAAGCACGAGACCCATCATAATAGTGCCAGCAATTTGCCACACCAGATGATGTCAAAAGGACCTTGAAGCATTAAGACCATACAGCCTAACTTCCCCAAGGAAACCGGAGGTGAGGAAGAGGGAAAAGGAGATTATATTGTTTTCTTTGGGTGGAAGTCTGACACCACTTTGATCAAGAACAAAATGGAGACACAGCACAACCTTATCTTTACAAAGCAAAGTACAGGGCGGATTTGCCCCATGCTTGCCACTCTCTTGGCAAAGATTACTCGTCAAAGCTAGTTTGAGAGAATGAAGAACAGTAGAAGTTCTCAATCTGAGAGGCTCATTAAAGCCTAGTTAGATCAGCAAAGGGGAACAGACTGATTAAATATTAAAAATATACATAGCCCCTTCAAGTAGCAATTCATACCTGGGGGATAACGAAAGCAGAATCCTCAGGAAGACAGTAGGTCCAAAATGGCAGCCAAATTTGAATAGGGACCAAATCTTTTTATTCTAAGAAATAAAAACATGACCTGTTTATGATTCGATGCTACACCCTGACTTATTCCTGAACCTCCATACTTTTAGAAGGATTAACAGAAGAGCCATATTCAAACGGCAGAACTGAAGTCTACCTACATTGTTCACCCCCAACATCTGCTCTCTCATATAGCCAGAATAGAAAGTCGGATTCTTAATCAACACACACTCCTCCCAATACATACTCTTCAAATGGTTCTACAACCCCCAAGCAGGTTATATGAATCTTAAAGTAGAGACCTCCAGAGGCAATTTCACTGAGACCTCCACAAGCCTTTTCCAGACCTAAAACATGATTATATTTCAAGAAAAATAAATCAGAAAGGCAATATAAATTTCTACAAAAAAAAAAAAAAAGATGTGTTGGCTTAAGTAACAGCTTCATTTTAAGTGCCCCACCACAAGAGATAGCAAAATGGTAGAACTCGCTAATTGCCTCTTTTGTATTAATTGGCTAGGGTGTGGAGAGGGGTCCAGGGTGGAGAAATAAGCTACTCCTGCAGTTATTATGATTCAAACTGAACTTTTACCATACTTAGTATCCAGATGGATTGCTGGAGCAAATTAAAGGAGGAAACCAAAGATAAAGGACAATTTCAGTTTTACACTATTCAAGCAAAACATGTTATGCCACACAGTATACTTATGTCCAACAGCTGTGACCAGGGAGACAGTTGCTCCTTCCTTTATTTGCAGGTTCTACCACCATATTTTAGTAAGGTTCCGTGAAAAAAGGGCCGCAAGAACAGAACACTGCATAAAAACTCATAGGCAAGAAGGGAAATGATGAACAGAAAGGGCATTAAATCTAGTATGACACTGAAGTGGTGCAGCAACAAACATTTAATGGGGGGGGAGACTGTGTTTAAAAAAAATCTACATAAAACATGCTTATAATCATTTAGACGGGTTTTGTTTAGCACAGTGTGTTAGGAGTTATGACATGCGTAGAGGGAGACAGAAAGGGATGTCAGACAACGATCACTTTATTAATACATAGAATTGAAAATCTTATGGAAAGGAAGACATGAGAAAGGCAAAACAAGGACACTGGACCTCAGAAACTTGGATTTCAACAACTCAGAAAAATAGTAGGCAAGGTCTCATGGAAAGACCAACTAGGAAGAAAAGGAGTTGAAGGGGGCTGGCAGTTCCTAAAAGATGTAATACTAGAGGCTCAACACCAAGCTATGCCGATGCAGAGGAAAGAAAAGAAGAGCCACAGGAGGCCAATGTAGAAGGAGGGGCATGTAGCCAGAGAGTATACATGGGAATAGCACAAGTCTGTAGGGACAAAAATCACAAAAGCCAAGGCAAAGAATGACTTAATATGTCAGACAAACAAAAAAGATCAAAGACAGTGCGGGTCCACTGCTCGATGGAGAAGATGAGCTAATAATGGAAGACAATAGGAAAGCAGAGCTGCTCAGTGCCTACTTTGCTTGTCTTCTCACAAAAACCATGTGACCTGACGACTAGCAAAGTTACCATAGACAATAAAGGGGAGGGTGTACAAATCAGGATAAGTAAAGAACATGTTAGAGATCTTCTGACTAATTTGAATATATTCAAATCAGTGGAGCCAGATACTATTCACCCGAGGGTACTGCAGGAATTACCTGAAAAAAATCTCGATGCCACTGGCAAGAATATTTACAAACTCATGAATGACAGAAGGGCTAATGTAGTGACATCTTTAAAAAGGGGGGGGGAGGGGCCATGAAAATACAGACCAGTCAGCCTGACTTCAATTCCTGGAAAGCTACTAGAGCAATGTATAAAACATTCAATTTGTGAATACCTGGAGGATGAAGGGGTACTCACTAGCAGCCAGCATGGATTTACCATGAACAAATCATGCCAAACGAGCTTAATTTGCTTCTTGGACAGGATAACTGATTTGGTGGATGGGGGAATGCAACGGACCTAATATACCTGGACCTCAGCAAGGCTTTTGACACAGTCCCACATGACATCCTGATAAGCCAGCTGGAGACATGCAGGCTTGACAGAAGTACCATTAAGTGGATACATAATTGGTTAAACAATGGCAAACAAAGAGTAACTATGAATGGAATGATGTCAGATTGGAGGGAGGACTCAAGTGGGGTTCCATAGGGATCTGTTCTGGGTCAGGTGTGGTTTAATATCTTTATTAATAACCTGGATATAGGTATAGAGAACATACTGATCAAGTATGCAGATGAGACAAAGATGGGGGGGGTTGCCAATACTTTTGAGGCTAGAGCTAAAATTTGGAGGGATCTTGATATATTGGAGAACTAGGCTATAGACAACAAAATGAAATTCAACAAAGACAAATGAAAGGTGCTCCACTTCAGAAAGAAAACCCAAATGCACAAATACAGAATGCGGGGGGGAGAGGGACTGGATTGGCAACAGCACTGCTGAGAAGGCTCTGGGAGTTGCGGTGGATCACAACCTCAAGATGAGTCAGCAAATGTGAGGCTGTTGCAAAAAAAAAAAAAAAAAAAAAAAAAAGAAATGTAATTTCAGGTTGCATTAACAAAGGCATAGCATGCAAGTCATGGAAGGTAAGAGTACTGCTCTACTCGGCACTGGTTAAGCCTCAGCTGGACTACTGTGTCCAATTTTGGTCACCAACGTATAGAAAGGATGTAGAGAAACTAGAAAATATCCAGAGGGGAGCGTCAAGGATGATCAAAGGGATGGAATGCAAGACATATGAGCAAAGGCTTAAGGACCTGGGTATGTTTCATTTGGAAAAGAGATTAAGGGGGAGGATATGATAGCGGTCTATGAAAGGCTGCCATAAAAAAAAAAAATGGAAAAAAGTTGTTCTCTTTTGCCATAGAAGACAAGAGGCAATGGGTTCAAACTATACTGCAGCATAACAGATTTAGATTAAATCTCAAAAAAACCTTTCTAACTGTAAGAACAGTAGGTCAATGGAACAGACTGCCTCAGGAGGTTTTGGAAGCTTCTTCACTGGAGGTTTTCAAAAGGAGGCTGAATAACCATGTGTCTTGGATGGTTTAGACACAACAAATCCAGCATGTTGGCAGGGGTGTAGACTAAATGATCCTTGTGGTCCCTTCTAACCCTATGATTGAGCTCAGGCTTTCCAATGGATGAATGGCTATTACCACCAATACATTATGTTTAAAGTCTAAGAGTTAACACAACACAGGATTATATGCAAGTATCCTCCAAATGATTATTAGTTGGTAACAACTACATTATTTTATTTTTTTTTTTTTTTTACTACTAACTGAACCCAAATTGAGTTTCATAAAATACAGTTCTGCGCATATAGTATTCCATCACTGGGTGCCATGTTCACTGGCTCAGCTACTTTCATATCAGACATGCTCAGTTTACAAGTAACTGAGACTGCCTTTTTTTTTTTTGCGCACAATTGCCAACCCTGCAAACTCTGCTTGAAACTTGGAAGCTAGACTATGTTCTTTCTGGCCTGGGGCTGAATAAAGATTCTGCAAATGGAATTTGGCTAACACTACAATCCAGCTTCCTTCTCCCTGCCTGTGTTCACTCTGCAATGCCAACAGTAGTAGTGAAAGCTTATTTTTGCCAGGACTCCCTGAATACATACAGGGACCAGATTGTAAAAATAACACTCTGTTAAAGCAAACCAATCACTTCCGACTATGATGGCTTTAAATAATTTCTAGTACAGTAAGGCCATGTGTAATTGTCCTCCTGCCCTAAAAGAAGTTTTATATTCTAAATAGCAATACACTGACAGAGACCCATTACACAATTTTAATTCTATGGAGGAGAGTTCTGATGCATATAAGTTACTCAGGCTTTGCCCTCCTACTTTATGGAGTCAGAAACCTGATTACATTACACCCCTGAAATGGTTTACAGCCTGTGTTTTCTTATGGAGGAGTGGTGTTTGACCTTTTGTGATTTTCCTGGTATGTGCCTTGAGATCCTTACATGGAAAGACATTTAAAACATTACACTGGGTCCTATGTGCAGCCAGTTCACAAAACTGGTAGAAGAGTAGATACATGCTTGAGTGCCTAAGCAGCTGGAGGTTTGATTATGCAACTGTAGAGGGAGATAAGGCAGGGCTGGGTCAGCAGTCTAATTGCAGAATTTTGTGCTAGCATATTAGAGGTGATGCCGGAAGCAAAATCAGAAGTCCCTTTTTCTCCCATAACCAATAAGGGATGAAAATGCTGCAAAGATAGCATATTCAGCCCCTGAGAGTAAGGGAAAGGACTGTATCACATCTTTCAAGTGCTTCTAAGAAAGGGGTGTTTAGCCCTCCTTAGATCATAGGAGCATTAACTATTATGTAGGCCAAGTGAGGAAGATTTCAGAATTTCAGTGGCAATTAGGGCTGGCTGACATCAATGGGAGTTGTATGTCTTAGTTCCCCTAAAAAAGTGAATCAGGCCAAGGGCATAGAACTTAAGTTGTCCAACAAGACTGTGAAAACAGACTGTAGATTTGCCTGTGAGAAGAGGACATTGCATCCACAGCCAGTATCAGAGGATGCTGAAGATCAAAAACCTGTAACTTTTTTTCCTTAAATTTTTAGTTCTCTAAATGCAAGGTCACAGTTCCAAAATAACTGGCTTGTTAGTGATGGTTAAGAGCCCCTTTCAAGATTCACATTTACTGTTCTCATTAACCCAGACAGGATTAAGGATAAAATCTGTACATTCTTCTTAAAAGCAGGATGAAAAAAACAAAGCAAAGACTAACCTGGGAATATTCCCAGAAACTGAGAACCAACTGCCTTATACTACCCACACACACAGACACGTTAAGAGAAAGGAGGACAGAAGCTAGAGACAGAGCTCTCACTTCATAGTGACCAGAGAAACCATTCTACCTTCCTATTCAGAACAGCAAGTTTCAGATGTGAGAACTAGCAGGGGAATGAAGACGTAATTGCCACAAGGATTCCCAAATCCTGTCTGAAAGATTCCCTCACATTCAGTCTTCTCAAGAAGAGTAGGAGCGCACCTTTTTTATAGTACCCTGAAAGTTGCAGCTACTTTCTGTTGGAGGTAGAACAAACTGGAAAGGAGGACAATGTGGTTTGAGGCACAACAGTACCTCACTGTCCAATCTGCCCATGAGGTTTAAACATAAAAATATCCATCGACTCCAAAGTGAAGGATTCGTGGTATAAGACATGCAAAGAGGAAAGAGTTTTTCAGTTGCTAACATCCTTTTCAATAATACAATCTCATCTATGAAAGGAGAATTCCCATTGAGACAGGAGATTAATTACTGTATATCTATGATTTCAATGAGTCAATGCTTAAGTTAGTGAGTCAAAATAAAGTCAAGCTGCTCTATGTGAAAGAATGCAGCTGTGCTTAAATGAAAGTTTCAGCCCATTAACCTCTGTGCCGAAACTAAACAGAACATATAGTAAAGAATCTGCACATTTGGTCTCTAGTTTATTTATAATATATAACAAGAGATTTCAACCTTTATTAATGCACTTCAGTTTGTTTAGTTTCTTACAGTAACTAATGGTCTTCACAGTCAGTACCTCTGTCATCTGTGGTGACATTTATATGCCCTAAAGGGAAGCAATTCATCTGTTAAATCTACCTGCCCATTAGCCAGCACTGAAAGTATGCCCAGTTGAAAGAATAACTTATTTCATGACAGAATGTACCAACTTACTAGATTTTGAAATAAACTGGAGTATAAGCCTATCAGACTGGAAGTTAAATTTCATGCCTTCTAAACACACATCACTGCCATTTTAATATGAACAACAGTCTTGTAAAATTGTCATGAAGTTTATCAACTAAGGGACAGGGTTCTACTTGATTCTTTGTTTCATAGGGGGTGGGGGAAAGAGGATGGATATGATGGCAAAAAATTTCCTGCCTTTAGCAACTAGAATTTTGCAAGAGTGGTTTAAATACAACAGTGATTAAACAGTTGAAATCACAGCACTGAGGTACCAGACCACACTATTTCTTGGCCTTCTTCCCTCTAACACATATTGTACATCAGTCACTACTTAACTTCTTACTTGCCTGTTCATTTGCCTCTCCCACATTATCTTTGAGGAGGCGGTGCACCATATTGCAGCTTCATACTTGTCTCAAGGTAATATGAGGACACCGAAGCAGCCAGTTGTACAGATAGATGACTGCTACAGCTGAGGTATAACTGTTGTATAGAATGCTGCACATAACAGAAGACCATTCCTACTGCAATGCCAAGTACTTATAGGAGCACATGTTGCCCTCAGGCCATGCGTTAGCCATCAGCAGTGTAATGTATCAGAACCTTTCCCATGCCAAATGAATACATGTGACCAGTTCACTCTTCATAAAGCATATTAATCGTTATCTAAAGTCAGTCAAGACATGTGATGTGCCCAAGTGCCACAACAGTCAGGACTGTGAAAACGGAAGTCAGCAATAAACCACTTCTATCAGTACAAATAAAAAGGAGGATTTCCCCACTGCTTTCCCCCAGGAAAAAAAAAAAACGTAGCCATTGTTACCAAGAAACAGTCACATTTACAAAAGTTTCAGAGTAGCAGCCGTGTTAGTCTGTATCCGCAAAAAGAAAAGGAGGACTTGTGGCACCTTAGAGACTAACCAATTTATTTGAGCATAAGCTTTTGTGAGCAACATAAATTGGTTCTCTAAGGTGCCACAAGTACTCCTTTTCTATTTACAAAAGTGTGACATGATTAGTTCATGCCTAACCAAGAGCCAACTTACCTCAAACAGCCATTTTATTGACATAAATCCCTCAGTGTGCTGAGGTACTTCAACATCCATTTTGACCGTGAAATGTATTTCAAAAAAGTTGATATTGAGTCTGCACTGGGCACTTTTAAAAAATTTCTTTTAGCTGAATGATGAATATCTCCCATCATAGTCTAACAATTGTGGATCATTTAGTAAAAGTTGCAAGTGTGCTTCCATGACAAGTAGCAGAGCCCCAGATTCCCCCACCCCATCCAGATTATCAAGAAACAACCAAAAACATGGCCTGGGTCAACAGACTTGGGTTAGCTGGGCTCACACTAGTGACCTAATATAGCTGTGTAGCCAGTCCTTTGAAGTTACAGCTAAGGCTCAAGCTTGGGCTCTGAAGCCAGGAGGAGGGCTTCAGAGCCCAAGCCTTAACTTCAAAGTGCTGTCTACATAGTTTTCGTATGCATTAGCTGACGTGTTAACTAACAAAGTGTTAAAACCCTAATGTAGACAAAGTAAACTATAGGTTTAACTCATTAGCTGGTAAAGGTAAATCCTAAGGGTTGTTAGGTCTATCAGCTAATGTTTAAACCTCCAACTTGCCTTGTCTACACCAGGAAAAAAAATTAGTTTAAAACCTGTTAAAATCCTAGCGGAGACATAGCTATAGAGAATGTGTCATTTTGTCAAGACATATTTAAATAAGTCTTTTTAGAATATCTTAAGACACCACAGCCAAAAACTGGTCCTCAACTGCCATTAACGCTCCAGGGGAAGGGTGTTTATTCTGAAGAGGTCAGCACAGATGAGAGATTGATTTGCTTGCCTCTCACCCATCTGACAAATATCAGTCATTGTATACTAGTCTACTATTTGGGGAGGTTTGCTACTAATTAAGGGCACAATGCTTTTGATCTAGTTTTGTTTGAGGGTTGAAGGAGGGAGCAAGTGTTTGACCACATGTACATACCGTAAGACCACTCTGATCCCCACATTAAGGCTTTCCGAATCCCTGTTGCAGCCTTCTTCTAACAGGCCACTGTAGGGATGACCATGTCAACAAACTTGAGCTTTCTCTACAACACAAGAGAGATTTGCCTCCCTTCTCCCAACCAATCAAGATTTCCTACAAGACAAGACCTCCAAGAGAAGCCTCTGCCTCTCTCCAGTAGGCCTACCACATGGCAGTCTCCAGACAAGAAACGGGAAGCCGGGCCTTTCCAGAGTAATGAACTCTACACCAGCCTGCCAGTGGGGAGATATCAAAATGCACCTTCCCCACCATCTTAGCTAAGTATCACTTCCATAACACTCCCTATGCTCATAGGAATTGGGAGCAAAGGATCACTGGGACGTCAAAAGTTTTGTGCTTTGCTTCAAGACTTAATGGACGCTAGGATTCCGACAGTATGCCTGTTCTCATCACTTTTCAGTGGAGCCCAGTGGATTCCTACAGTATCCATACATTTATGAAGTCCAGTTGAATGCAGAAGGCTGTGCACCACTGATCTTACCGACAAAAAGATAAGCACTTTGGCTCTCTACCTAGAGTGCAGTAAATAGGAAGGCCAGGAACCCAGAAAATAAGTTTGTCAGACTTGTTTTCTTCTGAGTGAATGCAGATTATGTCTTCCTTTTTCTTTCCAAATACAGAATTTATTCTGCTTCCCTATGTGTGATGGGCTTGCCCTGGACGGGGAGGAGGTGCAGAATTAGAGTTTACTTTTGGAGTGCATCCAACTTCATTTTCTAGCAAGTATTAAACATGCAAGGTGTTTGACATTTTGCTGGAAGTTAAAATCCACATATATTCTTGTAAGAAGTAAATCAGTCTGAAGTGATTGATGTTATTTTATGTCACTAGCTGGGATTTTATACTGATGTGGCAATGCAATTAATAAGGTCAGCTGTTAGGCACAGACCAAGGTTCTAAGAGAGCCAAAAAACAAGGTATACAGCAAAATTCTGTCCTATTCCTATGACACCTACAAGAACCAAGTTAAAACTATATTTTGTTTATATTAAGTTTAAAAAAATAAACTTTTGCTCTATCATGCTGCATACTAGCTTTTGCTAAGTAACCATGTAGTCTTATTGCTGCAACCGTCACCCTTCCTTTAGCCACTTCCTACTGTTTTACAACACACTTTGATGCATCATGTCTAGAGTTCTATTTAGGTATCATGCCCACCACTATGGTATCTGAGTGTAATTCCACTGAAAGCTTTTGAGAGGACAAGGACCATGTCTTCTTAACCTGTATAGTTTATGGAACATGCCTCCACATAATAAACTATTTCCATGAAGTGCCCACCCACAAAGATCTCAATGACCCTACTGCTAGTAACAAAGAAAAGAAAAAGCAGCTTCTGCAGAACTGACTCCTTCCAGCTGTGACTTTTGAACAAACCAACTATGTACACTCTTCTCTTCACCAATACAGTAAGCAATAAGTAAAACACGTTGAACCCATTGACCACCATGACATTTGCCAGAGAACGGTTCTTATGTGGAAACCTAGGGTGATCTATTAAATGAGACCTGATAGCAGAACCTGAGCTGCTCGAATATTAAGTTTCAGGAAAGGCATCTATGCCATATATTCTGTTCTACAGAGGTAAAAAGTGTATAGAAAAAGAGTCAAGCGATGAAGCAAAAAAGCATCGCACAACACACAATGAGGCTGAAGTTTTAACTAATAACAAGGTCCCACGCAGTCCGTGGTCACAACATTTGCTGCAGAATCCACCGCTTGCCACAGAAATATGCTCAAAACCATTTTTTATTAAGTACCCAGCCCTCCTGGTTGTAAAGAAGAGTTTGGAGGCTGTGTAGTCTAGTGGATAGCATGTTGACTGAAACTCAGGAGACCTGGGTTCTATTCCTGAAAATGACATAAGAACATAAGGCCAGCCATACTTGGTCAAACCAATGGTCCATCTAACCTAGTATCCTGTCTTCCGACAGTAGCCAATGCCAGGTGCTTTGGAGGGAATGAACAGAATAGGCAATCGAGTGATCCATACCTTGTCATCCATTCCTAGCTTCTGGAAATCAGAGACTAGGGGCACCTAGAGCAGCGTTTCTCAATCTTTCCAAACTACGGTACCCCGTTCAGAAGTCGGATTTGTCTTGTATTCCCCAAGTTTCACCTTACTTAAAAATACTTGCTTACAAAATTAGACATAAACACACAAAAGTGTCACAGCACACTATTACTCAAAAATTGCTTTCTTTCTCATTTTTGCCATATAATTATAAAATAAATCAACTGGAATATTGTACTTACATTCCATTGCGATAGTTATCTGAAGCCCAAGCCCTGCCACCCAGGGCTGAAACATGTAACTTAGCTTCGCGAGGCCCCCTGTGGCATGGGGCCCTGGACAATTGCCCTGCTTCCTACCCCCTAGCGCTGCCCTGCACTTGCGGCCCCTCTAAACCCATTCCACAATCCCCAGGTTGATAAACACTGATCTAAATGAGTTGAGTAGTCCCCGGAAGATCTCTGTGTAGCCTCAGGTACATGGTTGAGAACCACTGACCTAGAGATAGGGATGTAAAAGGTTAACCGGTAAGCATTAGGCTTACCGGTTAACCCACCTTAACTGTTAACCCCCATGCCACCCAGAAGGCCCCAGCCAGCCCTGCACCACCCGGAGAGACCCCAGCCATTGGAGCAGCACCACCCCAGCCGCACCACCGGGGGACCGGCCCTTTAATCAGTTTACCATTTAAATGAAATATTTTTAATCATTTAAACCATAAACTTTTTAAACAATCTTTACATCCCTACCTAGAGCATGGGGCTGCAGACCTGACTATCCTGGCTAATAGCCATTCATGGACCTATTCTCCATGAACTTACCTAGCTCTTTTTTGAACCCTGCTATAGTTTTGGCCTTCACAAAAGCCCCTGGTAACGAGTTCCATAGATTGACTGTGCATTGTGTGAAGAAGTACTTCCTTTTGTTTGTTTTAAACCTCCTGCCTATTCCTGGTTTTACCAGTCACCTACGGGGTAATCTTGAACAAGTCACGTCTTCTCTCTGCCTCAGTTTCCACAACTGTAAAATGGGGATAATGATACTTAGCTTCTCTATAAAGTGCTTTGAGAACTACTGATGGAAAGCACTATTAAGACACGAAAGAAGTATAGGCCAATGCCTGAAACAACAGCTGTAACGAATTTTTTATAAATAAATAAATAAAATAAATAGTTAACTTAGGTCTATGAACAAAAAACACTGGCCCTACTTACAGGATGGGGGGCTCTATCCTGAAAAACGTGACTCTGAAAAAAAGATATGGGGATCATGGTGAATAACCAGTTGAACATGAGCTCCCAGTGCGATGCTGTAGACAAAGGGGCTAATGTGAACCTTGGATATATAAACAGGAGAATATCAAGTAGGAGATGGAAGATTATATTACTTGTATCTGGCACTGGCATCCACAATTCAACAGGATGTTAATAAATTGGAGAGGATTCAGAGAAGAGCGATGAGAATGATTAAAGGATTACAAAACATGCCTTATAGTGATAGACTCCAGGATCTCAATCTATTTAGTTTACCAAAGAGAAGGTTAAGGGGTGACTTGATCCAAGTGACTTAGAATCATAGAATATCAGGGTTGGAAGGGACCTCAGGAGATCATCTAGTCCAAACCTCTGCTCAAAGCAGGACCGATCCCCAATTTTTGGCCCAGATCCCTAAATGGCCCCCTCAAGGACTGAACTCACAACCCTGGGTTTAGCAGGCCAACGCTCAAACCACTCAGCTATCCCTCCCCCCAAAGGCTTACCCCGTGATCACATTAACAGGCTGACAAGGAAACACAGCTATCGCTAGGTACAGTCTCCGATAACGTTCAACTTTTGGCATTACGTATAGTTTTCCCAGTGGAATATTTGTCTTTGATTGTTAGTTTGATGTAAGGTGAGCAGAGGTGGGGGTAGAGGAAATTTATTTTCTTAATATAAGGATTATATGCAATGGTTTGCAGACCAAGTTAGCTTCACTACACAATATCAGTTTATGGTCACCTAATTTAAACCAGTCTTAGAGCACTCATGAATAAAGAAAGTTAACCAGCCTGCGGAACTCATTGCCAGGTGATGCGGTAAAGGCCAAAAATATAACTGAGTTCAAAAAAGTATTAGATAAGTTAATGGAAGATAGGTCCATCAATGTCTACTAGCCAAGATGGTCAGGGACATGCAACTCCACGTTCTGGATGTCCCTAAACCTCTGAAACCGCAACAGGATAACAACTGATGGATCACATGAAATTGCCCTGTTTTTTTTCATTCCCTCTGAAGCATCTGGCACTGACCACTGTCAGATACAGGATACTGGGCTAGATGGCCCATAGGTCTGACCCAATATGCATAACATCAATTTTTTCTATTTAAGCTGTTTAAATAGCATTGTAACCATTAAAACCAAAAGAATATTTAAGATTCTACCTGTTAAACAGGTCATTTTATTACTCTTAATTAAGCAATTGCCACAAGGAGAGTTACACTTCTGATACTTCACTTTTTTGTCATTTGGAGGTGTTAAACCTAATCCTCCAAAAATGAGATTATCTCAATCAAAACCTTGTTACCTGGAATTCTTCCATTTCATACAAAGGGAATAGGAAAATTCAAAGGTTATTCTGCCTACTTTTTCAGAATGCTGAACAGATGTTCAAACTGTTCTGAGAGTTCCCAACAGTGATTCAGCACTGAGATTGGAAAAAAAGAAAATACAGCTTTATGCTATTTATGGCATTACTTATAGTGAGCAAGTGTTCTCAATTTGAGGTGGGGTGAGATGGGTATGCAGCATATTATATATTCATAATTTAGTGCCTTAAACTCTGACAAAATGGAAGATGTACACAATGGAGTAATTTTGTTTCCTAGCTTTGTCCCATCCCCACACCATTAGTCTACTAAATAACGTTGATGTGTTTTAATATGGTTTGAAGTAGTCAACAAAGGCAAATCTATACATGCCAAGACACAGCTAAGGCACTACCAAATTAGAAGAGTTACACACCTGAGTAAACTCTGTTGTGTGGACAGGCCCTTGTTACATTAGAATCAATGTAGTGCATAGATGTTAGCATCTTGTAAAAAGGGCATAAGAATGTTCAGTTTGTATAGAAACACCTCAGAACATTTGGAAAGCAGAAAACAGGATGTGTCCTAACCTATTCAAACCAATTTTATGTTTACTGAAAATCTCATTACTATAAGTTTCATATTAAATATAAATGCATGGCACTAAAGGAGGAGACATTTGCTTATATCAATCAATAAGATCATCACATTCTATTATTTAAAAAGCAGAACAGAATCTACCGAATTAAGTTCAGAGCCAAATGTTTTACACTTATGCACTCCCCAAATACTGCTAAATATAGCAAAGCAGCAGAAAGGGGAATGTGTTTCCAGCTGAACACAAAAGCATCTGTAGCACATCATCAATGTATACAATATAATTTAATTAAAGATTTAACAGGGCACTATGGTTCTACAGTGAGAGAGACAAACTGTTTCACAGCTAAAGTTATCCTCCATTCTCACCACACCACCAGTACACCTTTTCCTGCTCTTAACAGCTAGACAAGGAGTTTTCCAACTGAAACTGCTGCAATAAACAGCTTTTCTACAATTTACACTTTTCAAAGATTTGTAATTGCATTTACAGCAGTAAGAAAAGGAGGACTTGTGGCACCTTAGAGACTAACCAGTTTATTTGAGCATAAGCTTTCTTGAGCTACAGCTCACTTCTGAACTCCACTCCATAGTAACTATGTCTTGCTATATTATTCTTGTCGCCACACACACATTTCGTGTCACTTTAAAAACCACCCCATAGGGCATAGACACTTACAAGAGCAAGATTAAAAGGCTTTTCCTTTCTGTTGGATTTTAAAATCCAATTAATTGCTTTTCATAAGAGAGAGTCTAAAAATGATTAAGGCTTTCTACTTCATTCTAGTAAGCATTTAACATATTTGTAGTGTGGGAGGCAAATTATTAATACAGTAATTGTTCAGGAACTCTGCCTCATGGTCAGTTTTAAAACTATGTATTTATTTGCTAAAAATGTTCCCCCTTTGCTGAACATGCATTTAATTTTTATAACTGTAAACTTATGCATCTTACAGGGTTCTCTGGGGCACTCAGTGAATAAGGCTTACATGCCTTATGTTCATCAGTAGCTTCTATGATGTTCAACAGAAAAGCTTCAAGCTCTAACAGCAGGGCAGGAACATTAATACCAAGCCGATTACTTTAAGATCCATATCAAGCTGAAAAAATAAACATTTCCACTACGAATTTGAATGTAAGTAAATGCCTCTTCCTCCTCCCCTAATTTCATCATCTCCCCTGCAATCTGGAAGAGAGGGACAACGTCTATCATATGAACAAAGATGCCACTAGAAAATCTAAGCAGATGAAGGGAAGCTTTTAATTGTTGAAGTGTAATGATTGCATGCAATCTCCACCTACAAACTGCAGATTGCACAGAGAAAGGTAAGCAAGATCTCTTTTCGCACACTCCATAATCAGTGTTTAGGAACTTTGGTGTGGGGGTGGGGAGGTGTATATCTTTGCACTCGTCATGCTGCATGCTTAGGAACTTTGCGTGTTTGCTGAGGGAGAGCTAGCTTTGCTCGGGTGCCATCTACAGCAGCTCCAGTGCCATGGGGACACAAACATGCTGCTACCTTCCCAGCAGTGCAGGCCCCACAGCTCAGCACCACCGTGGCCAGCTCCCCTGAGAAAAAGGGTCCATGGAACCAGCTCAGTCATGATCCCTAACCATCCATAGCAGGCCCTTGCCTGAGCCAAGCTGGAAGTGTAAATCCGTCCCACAAATCCGCATTAGGCTAATGGGAGACAGACCGACAGACTGAGAGGCTGCCAGCTCCCGGGGAACTGCATGCGCTTTAGTTACGCGGGGGCACGGATCACTTACACACACACACACACACACACACACACACACTCTCACTCCAATGGAAGTTGTGCCTCGGATCTGGAGCAGGAAGAGGCAATGCACCAGCCCAGCAGCAACACCAGGGCAACACCAGAGCCAGCCCTACCCTGCCCGCAGAGATCGTCCCCAAGGCGAGCCGGGAAGCGTTCCCCTCACCCGCACAGCCAGCTCCCGCCGCCGCCGCCGCCAGGGGAAGAGGGATGCCCCCCCCCGCCCCAGACCCTCCACGACCAGCCCAGAGCTGGGGCACGGGGTGGGGGAAGCTTCCTGCCCCCTAGAGTTTCACCTTCACAGCCCAACAGGAGACAAAGATCCCTGCGCCATCCCCCGGAGGGCGGGGGGCGAAGAGGGAATCCCCCCCCCGGCGTCTCCCCCTCAGCCCCTCCCCCCTCAGCATCGCGATCCCCCTCAGCGTCCTCACGGGGACCTGATCCTCATTCCCCCCCCCACCCACAGATTCCCTCCCTGAGGCGTTTGACCCCCCCCGCCTCGACTCTCTCTTCCCCCCCACCCCCCCAGCGCGCGCGTTCAGGAACCCGCTCCCCCGCGGTTCCCCCCTCAGCTCGCCCACCGAGCTGCCCCTCAGGATCCCGCCCCCGCCCTTCTCCCCTCAGGATCCCACTCACTGCCCCGCCCCCTCGGGGGCCGACCCCCCCTCACTCACCCCAGCACCACCAGCTCCCCGTACTTGACGGGCTCCTTGTTGGGGGCGCAGTGCTCCTCCTGGCTGGGGGAAAACATGGGGCCGCCGCTGCTGCCGCCGCCGCCGCCGCTACAATCCCATCGGGAGGCGAAGGGGGGAGACCGGAGCCGGCTCCGCGCTGCGCCCCGCACTGAGCCCGCGAGCGCCCGACAACAGCCACTAATGCCGACGGGGAGGGGGGAGGTACCAACTCGCATCAGGCGGCGGGGGGGGGGAGGTGCAGCGTTGTGGCTGGCCCAGCTCCCCGTCGCCTCCCCCCCCCCAACCCACGCGCTGCCCGCGGGCGGGGGGAGGGAGTCACCCTTTAGCCGCCCGTCTCGGCTTTCCCTCCCCCCCTCCGGGGACCGCAGTGGTACAGCCCGCTCTGTTATGTAAACATAGAGTAAGCAGACGGGGCAGCTCTTAAAGGGGCCGCTGGCTTTAGCCGACGCTCCCCCGCCTGCCCGCCGCGAACCACTGCCGCTCGCAGAGGGGACGAACGGGGCTCGAGCACCGGCCTCCGGAGCATGGGGTTCTGGATCGGCCCCGCGTACCAGCGAGGTTCTAGAGCCTCGCCAGCCAGGGAGAGGGGCAGGTTGGCGGGGCTCTAGATCGGCGGCGGGTTCTAGCTCGGCAGTCGGTCCACCTGGCGCTGGAGTTGTGTTCTAGATCAACAGCCCCCCCCATCGCCCCACACCAGGGCATGGGTTTGAGACTGGCAGGCGCTGTGCTCCACGCCAGGGTGAGCGGGGTCATTATGCCCCCCCCAGCCGTGCCAGAGCACGGGCTCTAGGCTGGCATCGCTCCCAAGTCCCAGCCTGTCAGAGCAGGGGTTCTCGCTCCGCATTCAGGTCACAACGCACCCCAGCGGGTGTTCCCGACCAGCGCCCTCTTCACCCACACCGGAACAGCTGTTCTCCATCTGCATTCCCTTTCCACCCGCACACCCGCGGCAGGAGTTTGAGGTCAGCGTCCCCTCCATCCCACACCAGAGCTGAGGTTCTAGGTCCCCAGCAACTACATCGCAACGAGCAGTGGGTTACAGATCACTGACACCTTCCTGTCCAGTCAGAGTGGTGGCTTCTAGACCAGCCAGAGCACTGCTTCCAGATGGCCAGCACAACCAATCTGGGCAGGATTCCATGTGAGCAACAGCCCATCCATGTCACGGGTTGTAGATTGATGGTGCAACTATCCAGAGACGGGGATCTATATTGCAAGCGTAACTACACAGAACAGGGAACTCTACATTTCAGGTGCAAAAGTGATCTGGAGCAGGAATTCTGATTGCTGGCAGAGCCAACCAGAGCAAAAGGTTTTAGATTATTCTTTCAAAGCAGGGATTCCAATTTACCATCATCACAACCCAGAGTGGGGAATTCAGGCGACCAGCACAGCAACCCAGCTAGATCACTAGCTGCATGTTATATGCAAGTGCTGGAGAACAGAAGAGCTCCCCTCTTCTGATGAAGTGAGCTGTAGCTCACGAAAGCTTATGCTCAAATAAATTGGTTAGTCTCTAAGGTGCCACAAGTACTCCTTCCCTCTTCTGAAACTAGACAGCCAGCATTAGCACTAGGGGGTATAACTAGTTCTGTCCATTTTTTATTTATTCCTGTTTTCTAACAGAGAGGGGTCTGAGCCACTACATTCAGATTCTGAATCTCAGTCCCTCCCACCCCTGCAAGCAGGGCCTGGAGCTGTTTAAAGGTGGGAGCTCCCAGCTAGAAGCATTCAAGACCAACAAGGGAATCCTCCAAAATTGTCAAGGACAAATCGATTACATTAGGGGGCCATCCATGAACAGAAGCAAATTCAACATTTTCATTCAGTTTCACAAGTAGTAACAACTTTCTTTTAAAGCTTCCCTCTTTACTACCCCCTTCCCCCGCTTCCCAAGAAGTGTACACATTAAGGGCAGCAGTAATGATGATATTACGGCAGGGAGACATGGTCACACTGACCATATTCACTGCACCATATTCACTGCACTGCACAGGACATTACTCAGTAGCACACAATTGGCTGGACACTCATTGGGTGGATAAATTAATGAATAAGCCAATGTTCATTGCCTTTAATTTTCTAAATGTTAGCACTGGCAGCTATGAGATTTTTCCCAAAAAGTCTTTTTATTGTTGTGTTTGGTGGTGGGATGAAGGAAACACTATTCAGGATTTTAGTTATCGGCAACTTTAAAGTCCACATTTCCAGCCACTTATGCTTGGTTTCATCTTCTAAAGGCTTAAAAAGCATCCCATGCTTTTGTTCTTCAAGCAGCTCTTGTTTTATGCTTAAAAAAAATTAAAGGGCAGTTTAAAGAAAAACTGTTTAAAAGTCCATGTTTCCACTTTGCAGACATTTATGCTCCATTTGATGTGTGCAGACGTTACAACGATCCTGAGCTTCTGAGTTTTTTCTCTTTAGAGAGTTGGGTTTGGGGGTGTTTTTTTAATACCTTCAAACTTTCCTTTTTTTAAAAAAATGTCTTCCATAAAAGCCAGTGATCAGATTATGAATGAGTCCCACTGCAGGCAATAGGAATGGATGCTGTCCATTTCTTCTGCCTTTCTGGGAAAGGAGCATAGCAACTATTCTATAGTCTGCAGGAGGCCTCTCCAAAGACAATGGTGAAATCCTGGGGAGGGAACTTAAGGTTGGATGGTGGGGAACTTTGAAAATCATGGTTAAAGAGTAGCCACATTACTCAAAACTAGAGGGGTTATAGCACAGTAGGTCATTAATATAAATAAGTGAACCTTACTACACCAGATCATGGCTCCTGCTATGACTCTTTTGCATATCTCCAGTGGTGCAAAAGGAATGCCAAGCTGCCTTAAACAACCCACTGAGGTTCCCACCATGTAGAGAGTGCCTGAAGAGGGCATAGCTAAAGCACTGCAGCACTCCTGCAATCCCCGGCTGCTGTAATAAGCCCTTAAGGAGCCACCACCAGCCAGTGGACGTTAGACCAACTCTGATGCTGCTCTGACGAGTGTTGGGTGGCCCAGTCAGCTGCAGGATCTGAGGAGCATAAAGGTGGTATAAGGTCATACTTGTCCCATCCCCACCTTGGGTCCTGCACCAATCAGAGCTTGGCCATACTTGAGAATTCAGCCCAGTGAGTCAGATTTTTCAGCCAGCCTCATGATGGCTTCCATTTTATTTTATTTTACTCACTCCTTTTTCACCTACAAAGGTCATGCACCTATAGTTTTGGGTGAGCAGCTATATGATGTGCATGAACAAACACAGGTTGTGTGTGCGCAAAATGAGTTCAGAGCTAATATCATAGGCAATTAGCTGCACTCACACAAGAATGGAAACTGAGGCAGAAAAATAAGCCAATACTTTTTACAGTTATTTCTAAAGACTTTTATGTCCTGCTGCATAAGTACACAGTACCTTAGTCTGTTACAGTATGGTGTTTGCTTAATTTTAGATTCAGCTTAATTTTATTTTCTCTTTGTTTGATACCTAACAAAAGCACAAAATCAACCAAGGCTAGATAGAAATCAATGCAATGGAGTTGGAAAGTCTCATGTACACAATATTTGGCTCCTACACCACTGTGAACATACTAAGAATATGAAGAAAAGTCACCGAAACTGTCCACTGATAGTTATGGCCTTGATTCCACAATGAGCTTCACATGGGCTTGCAAATAGCTCATTCCAGCATCAAGCCTCAGAATGGCTTAAACTCCATTGAAATAGTAGTTAATTAAATTCTGGTTCTCTTACTGAAAGATCTGGTTTTCCTTCACTGAAATTGTACATGACTATTAATTTCCCTGGCAATGATATTCTTCTGTTGCTTCTGATGATAAGGTAAAATGGAAATTCAGCCAATTTTGAAATGCTACAGAATTTCTTAGAGGCTTTGAGGAAACGCCAAGATTTTATTAAAGACAGAGAGCTGAATTATTACAGATATATTTATCTTCTTTATCGCTTGACACAAACAGCAAGGAAGGCTGGGCACTAAGTCACTGTCAGAGAAAACAAAATACAAATCAAACACCAATGTGAAAAATTCCAACATACTAGCTACATCCTCTTCAAGCCTTCCTACATTTCCTGTCTTTACCTCCAGTGTGAACAGGAGTTTGCATTAACTCCTCCTCTTTTATCTAATCTAAACAAAATTAGCTTAACTCTCAAGAACTGCTCCAAAACAATTCAACCCAGTCCTACTCCCACTAAGACAATAACAACATTCCCCTGCACTTCACTAGGAACAGGACTGTCTTTCCAACTAAGAAAAGGAGGACTTGTGGCACCTTAGAGACTAACAAATTTATTTGAGCATAAGCTTTTGTGAGCTACAGCTCACTTCAAAGTGAGCTGTAGCTCACGAAAGCTTATGCTCAAATAAACTTGTTAGTCTGTAAGGTGCCACAAGTCCTCCTTTGCTTTTTGCAGATACAGACTAACACGCTGCTACTCTGAAACCTTTCCAACTAAGAGTTCTTTTGGCACGCAAATGTGTACGAGCATTTTGCGTTCTCCCCCTACAGCCCCTTTTAAAATATGTAATCATACAGGAGCACGGATCTAGGATGAGAGGATGGGTAGAAGAGCAAGGAGAAATATACTTCCCTTATGATATTTCTGATAAAGGTTCAGAGAGTTTAGGTACCTGTGAGGTCTCCACAGTTGTGGCCCCTAGAGAGCTGGTTAGTGGAAAGAAGGAAGCCTTTTGCCATCTTGTATCTGCTGGGGTCAAATATGGGTGCTGTAAGTCAGGCAAGTGGCCCTCCTGCCTCTCACAGCTTCATTTTATGGGCTAGATGCCACCATGAGAAGAGTACTCAGGCACATTGGGAATTAGGGGTGCAGGGAGCTGATCAGACAACAACAATTCCATTTCATAGCCACTTTCAAGGTGTTGCAATTTTGTTTTCGTTCTGCATTGCAACAAATGTTCAAATGTTTTTGCAAAACATAATTGTGTCGAAATGGCCGGTTTCACATAGAAAACCCAAAGCTTTCGATTCATGTTTCCAGCTCTTCAGAAGTGACCAGAAAGCTTCGGGATCAAACAATTCTTCCCGATGAAAACTTCGTGGCACCCTGTACATCTCCACAAAATGCTTTGGCTCCCACAAAACTGCAGATCTTGTCAAAATTGTTCCTAAGAGGGCAGAGGGGTTGTGGAGCAGCCAGAGATCCAAGGAGGAATTCTGGTGGATTTGAGCTAGAATCCCCCCATGCGCCCCCAGGCAGCATACAGGTGCTGGAACTAGGGTGCTGGGGGTGCCGCAGCACCCCTTGGTTTGATGTGGTTTCCATCATATACGCAGTTTACAGTTTGATTCAATGGCATTCCCACTATGCAAATTGTTCCAGCATCCCTGTACTGCACGGCTGTTGAAGACAATACAGCATACTCTGTCCATGCCCTGCCAGATCTGCTGGCTGACAGAGGGCCCTGCTCCTCCCCACCCCATTTCAGGCACCTTCATCCCAGCACCTGTAGCTTTTCTTCCCCATGGTTTGGAAGCTTTGTTTGAGGATGCCGGTAAAACAGTTTGGAAAGACAGACTCTTCCAAGCGCACTGGAGCAGCATGCCTACCTGTGGGGGGGCCTGTGGTGTAAGGGGATAGTACTGACAGACTTTTCAAGCATTCTCCAGCCAAGCACTCTTATCAACAGCCAAGACAACTGCTTTGTTGACTCTGATTACATGTGTTTGCATGGGGCACTGGACTGGGAGTCAGGAGACCTGGCTTGGCTGCTGAACTATTGTGTGACCTTGGAGAAATCACTCCATTACTTATGCCTCTGTTTACGCTCCCTCCCTTTGTCTGTCTTATCTGCTAGGATTGGAAACTGTTTGGGAAGGTCTCTGTGTGTTTGTATAGTGCCTAGCACCCAGAGATTTTGGTCGGGGCTTCTAGATACTATTGTAATACAATTAATAAATAATATATAACAGCCTACATAGCCGTGTTAAATTACAGCCCTGGAAAGAGTCCAAAGGGAAACATGGGGCTGTCTTTGGGTTTGAAGCATTAGCAGCAGAAGAGGGACATATTTGCAGGGTTCTGAGCTAGATTAGCCGAGAAGAGGACATAAAGGCATCCACTTTCATACCTGTGGTAGAAGACTATGAGCTAACCTCAGGGGCATGTGTGCTCAGAATTGGACTGATCCATTTTTTTTTCTTTTTAAATGTGTTTGTTGTTTTGACAATGACTTATGTGATGCTGTC
The DNA here is from genome assembly GCF_965140295.1 of Lepidochelys olivacea. Lineage (NCBI taxonomy): Eukaryota > Metazoa > Chordata > Testudines > Cheloniidae > Lepidochelys > Lepidochelys olivacea. The sequence continues at coordinate 119,714,066 of NC_140416.1, forward strand.
TCTGCTGCTGAGCTGGAGCTGTGAAAAGGGTGAGCAGGAATAATAGTCTCTGAATCTTGAAATTCCATTTCCTCTCTCTCAGGCTAGGAAGCAGAGAGGGAGAGAGAGGTGAGGTGTGTGTGACAGCCACAAGTCGTTTCTGGGGCTGATGGGCCTTTTCTCTAAAAGTGCCGATTTCCCCATGGAAATTTCTAAGGAAATTCTGCTTCTGACATTTTTAATCTTCTTTTCTGTGGCAAAGCTGTGTTGTTATGTACTCCACGTCTAAATGGCCTACGTGGGTTCCAGCATCAAACCACAGTACAATTATTTTCCACAGCTATAGAAATTCCTCCTTGTAACTGGAGCAAGCAACACGCCTCTGGTGTTTCTATGCAACTCCACCGTTGAAATAATGTAGTAATGGTCTCACAGCTGCATTCAATTATTGTTAAGAACTTTAAATATCTCATGGTCTCAACTTCAGGATTGTGAGTGACTTTTCAAAGTAGGGAAAGGAATCTGTTGAAGAGTGTTCCTTGTTACTGAAAATTACAAATCATCTTGGCAGTGGTCCTTTGCTGTCAGTATTCCTGGGACGATGGAGAGTTTGCTTCTAGGTTTATAACAAGCAGCTGTTTATGCCAACATTGCAGATTGGAAGGAAGGGATGGAGATACCAGACATCTTCAGAAAAGTGTTAAAAATCAATGTTCCCAAATAAAAACTCCCACACCCTAAGATGAAGTGCATTTAATTTTAAATCACGATAAGAAGTTATTTTAAATTGAGGAAGATCAACAGGGCTATGTTTCAGGAAAGGACTTAAGCATGTGCTTAACTTTAATCACATACTTAGGTGGTTGCATGAATCAGGCCCTCAAACTGATTTAAAATGGAAAGACTATTGAGTAATTCAAATGCCGTCCATGGTCTAACACCCTAAGAAGAAAGAGAAATGGTCAATTGATTCATTATGTATCTTTATGTGTGAATATATAGTGCGGTATAATAATCACAGCACACATATAAAACAGCTGCCACCATTTTATTTGCTTCAACCAGTAACTTCCTTGAAGGATGAATAGAAATTACTTAAGAGTTTGCATTCATCAGCTATAAAAGCTAGCAGTTGATCACTTTGTCCTCACCTACTCATTAGGGAAGAGAGGACAAAGCAGCACTGGGTCTTATTTGAATACTTTGCAAACTGCATTCGGCCTTCAAAAGACACTTTTAACAGTCAGGTCTTGTGTCAGTTTTGCGTCAAGTTACATTCGTGTTAGTTATTTGTATTACCGTAGCACCTAGCAGCCCCGATCAGGGACCAGAACCCCCTTGTGCCATGCGTTGCACAAACACAGAATAAAAAAGCCTGTCCGCTCTTTGGGACAGTGACTTCGTGTGTGACAAGAGATGCCAGATGGGTACAGACAAATGGGCAGGGGAGTACCAAGCAACAAAACATTTACTCCACTGGGGCTGCAATTCCCAAACCAGTGACCCCGTTGTCTTGTCACTACTTATCTTAGTTTCCTTCAGGGCTGCGAGCTTTTGGAATTATGTATGGTCAGTTTCCCCATACATAGTCTGTTTGGTCAATTATTAAATCATTAGCCTGGTAAACAGAAAGGAGCGCTCATATCAAATCTTGACTCCGGCTGAGTTTTCATTATTTCACTGTCTAAGCAGATGTATGGCCAAACCTGTATTTCATAGCAATAAGATAATGATTTAATTCAATTCGGGTTGACTCTGTGACATGCAGCATGCTCTCAGCTTCCACTGAAATAATTAGGAGGTGCAGGTGCTCAGTACCTCATTGGATCACACCCCTAATTAGCAAACCAATGGAGTTCTACTGCAAGAGTAAGGGAAACACTTACCTTTCGGACAGAAGAAAAATTTGCATAAAATTCATTTTTGAGAATTACTAGTTACATTAACTTAATAAGGGTTCTATATGAAAATAGTAGACGCTGTGAAAAGATTAGGAGGCAAACTTTTATATCGGAGAACGTGTTACTCTGTGAACTCTGTTACTACCATGAGGAGAGATGAGATGGATGAAAAGCCTTCCGTGCTTAAAGACAGGTTTCAGAGTAACAGCCATGTTAGTCTGTATTCGCAAAAAGAAAAGGAGGACTTGTGGCACCTTAGAGACTAACCGATTTATTTGAGCATGAGCTTTCGTGAGCTACAGCTCACTTCATTGGATGCATACTGTGGAAAGTGTAGAAGATCTTTTTATACACGCAAAGCATGAAAAAATACCTCCCCCCACCCCACTCTCCTGCTGGTAATAGCTTATCTAAAGTGACCACTCTCCTTACAATGTGTATGATAATCAAGGTGGGCCATTTCCAGCACAAATCCAGGGTTTAACAAGAACATCTGGGAGGGGGGGTAGGAAAAAACAAGGGGAAATAGGTTACCTTGCATAATGACTTAGCCACTCCCAGTCTCTATTCAAGCCTAAGCTAATTGTATCCAAATTGCAAATGAATTCCAATTCAACAGTTTCTCGCTGGAGTCTGGATTTGAAGTTTTTTTGTTGTAATATCGCAACTTTCATGTCTGTAATCGCGTGACCATAGAGATTGAAGTGTTCTCCGACTGGTTTATGAATGTTATAATTCTTGACATCTGATTTGTGTCCATTTATTCTTTTACGTAGAGACTGTCCAGTTTGACCAATGTACATGGCAGAGGGGCATTGCTGGCACATGATGGCATATATCACATTGGTGGATGTGCAGGTGAACGAGCCTCTGATAGTGTGGCTGATGTTATTAGGCCCTGTGATGGTGTCCCCTGAATAGATATGTGGGCACAGTTGGCAACGGGCTTTGTTGTAAGGATAAGTTCCTGGGTTAGTGGTTCTGTTGTGTGGTATGTGGTTGCTGGTGAGTATTTGCTTCAGGTTGGGGGGCTGTCTGTAGGCAAGGACTGGCCTGTCTCCCAAGATTTGTGGGAGCGATGGGTCGTCCTTCAGGATAGGTTGTAGATTCTTAATAATGCGTTGGAGGGGTTTTAGTTGGGGGCTGAAGGTGATGGCTGGTGGCGTTCTGTTATTTTCTTTGTGAGGCCTGTCCTGTCATAGGTGACTTCTGGGAACTCTTATGGCTCTATCAATCTGTTTCTTCACTTCCGCAGGTGGGTATTGTAGTTGTAAGAATGCTTGATAGAGATCTTGTAGGTGTTTGTCTCTGTCTGAGGGGTTGGAGCAAATGCGGTTGTATCGTAGAGCTTGGCTGTAGATGATGGATCATGTGGTGTAGTCAGGGTGAAAGCTGGAGGCATGTAGGTAGGAATAGCAGTCAGTAGGTTTCCAATATAGGGTGGTGTTTATGTGACCATCGTTTATTAGCACTGTAGTGTCCAGGAAGTGGATCTCTTGTGTGGACTGGACCAGGCTGAGGTTGATGGTGGGATGGAAATTGTTGAAATCATGGTGGAATTCCTCAAGGGCTTCTTTTCCATGGGTCCAGATGATGAAGATGTCATCAATGTAGCGCAAGTAGAGTAGGGGCATTAGGGGACGAGAGCTGAGGAAGCGTTGTTCTAAGTCAGCCATAAAAATGTTGGCATACTGTGGGGCCATGCGGGTACCCATAGCAGTGCCGCTGATCTGAAGGTATACATTGTCCCCAAATGTAAAATAGTTATGGGTAAGGACAAAGTCACAAAGTTCAGCCACCAGGTTAGCCGTGACATTATCGGGGATAGTGTTCTTGACGGCTTGTAGTCCATCTTTGTGTGGAATGTTGGTGTAGAGGGCTTCTACATCCATAGTGGCCAGGATGGTGTTATCAGGAAGACCACCGATGGATTGTAGTTTCCTTAGGAAGTCAGTGGTGTCTCGAAGGCAGCTGGAAGTGCTGGTAGCGTAGGTCCTGAGGAGGAAGTCTACATAGCCAGACAATCCTGCTGTCAGGGTGCCAATGCCGGAGATGATGGGGCGCCCAGGATTTCCAGGTTTATGGATCTTGGGTAGTAGATAGAATATCCCAGGTCGGGCTTCCAGGGGTGTGTCTGTGTGGATTTGATCTTGTGCTTTTTCAGAGAGTTTCTTGAGCAAATGCTGTAGTTTCTTTTGGTAACTCTCAGTGGGATCAGAGGATAAAGGCTTGTAAAAAGTGGTGTTGGAGAGCTGCCGAGCAGCCTCTTGTTCATATTCCGACCTATTCATGATGACAACAGCACCTCCTTTGTCAGCCTTTTTGATTATGATGTCAGAGTTGTTTCTGAGGCTGTGGATGGCATTGTGTTCCACACAGCTGAGGTTATGGGGCAAGTGATGCTGCTTTTCCACAATTTCAGCCCGTGCACATCTGCGGAAGCACTCTATGTAGAAGTCCAGTCTGCTGTTTCGACCTTCAGGAGGAGTCCACCTAGAATCCTTCTTTTTGTAGTGTTGGTAGGGAGGTCTCTGTGGATTAGTATGTTGTTCAGAGGTATGTTGGATTCATTTGCAAATTGGATACAATTAACTTAGGCTTGAATAGAGACTGGGAGTGGCTAAGTCATTATGCAAGGTAACCTATTTCCCCTTGTTTTTTCCTACCCCCCCCTCCCCCCAAGACGTTCTTGTTAAACCCTGGATTTGTGCTGGAAATGGCCCACCTTGATTATCATACACATTGTAAGGAGAGTGGTCACTTTAGATAAGCTATTACCAGCAGGAGAGTGGGTTTGGGGGAGGGGGGGAAGAAAACCTGGATTTGTGCTGGAAATGGCCCAACTTGCCTATCATACACATTGTAAGGAGAGTGATCACTTTAGATAAGCTATTACCAGCAGGAGTGTGGGGTGGGGGGAGGTATTTTTTCATGCTTTGCGTGTATAAAAAGATCTTCTACACTTTCCACAGTATGCATCCGATGAAGTGAGCTGTAGCTCACGAAAGCTCATGCTCAAGTAAATTGGTTAGTCTCTAAGGTGCCACAAGTACTCCTTTTCTTTCTCCGTGCTTAAAGGAAATCATGGGTTCATTTCAAAGGGAAGGCTTAATGACCATATATAGCACACATCTAACTGAAAAATAGAAAGCCCCTTTCTCGGGTTATGGAAAGGAAGGAAAATAATTTGTTAATGAAAATAGCCAGCTGCTTTTTAGCATTAAGAACAACCCCAGCTCAGACCCTGATGTCAAACCAGAGCTTCTGGTAATTTTCCATGAAAGCTAAACAACCTTATAAATCCACATTTGGACCATAAGGAACTGAGCCCGTGCCAATTAAAGTCAGAGACAAAACTCCCGTAGACTTCCATGGTGCAGGGTAGGATCCTAAGTAATGATTAATAGTGAAGACTCCTCAAAAGCAGAATAGATGAGAGAAAGCCCATGCATCTAGCTGAAGTTACATTCACCTGCAAATTTTATTATAGGCTAAAATTATTTTCAGTTAATTGTGTGTTACATGCTAAGTACAAAAAATTTTCAGAGTCAGAGTGACACGCAATAGTTAGCCTTCGTCTCTCACATTCCCTGCTTACAATTGTTACCAAGAGAAAAATACAGAAGGACAACTGTTTTTTCATGTATTCTTTTAAACACTTATTCCCAGGCACACAATATAGTTAGTGATAAGGATGTGCTGAAACCTTTACTAGGAAGTACAGGATGTGACGGTCCTGTGTAAGAAATGAGTTATTTTATATCTGGTTAGCATTATTTTTGAAACAGATGGGGACAAAGCCTCTGCAAGCTTCCTCATTCAAACCAATCAAACTTGCGACTAATTAGCAATGCACTGCAGTTCAACTGCTTTCTTATTCCATCTGCAGCCAGCCAAAACCTTGATGACCTGCTCCACCACCACCACCTGGGACCTCCGCCAAGCAAGTGCTGCTTATAAATCTTCAAATTTGAAATATGCACCCACTCAATAATTGGTGGGGCGGAAGGGGGAGTAAACATGTGGAGACTGTACCAAACAAAATCAAGACATCAGCCATGCGTAATTTTCACCACACAGTAACAGTCTCCAATTCTGCAAAAGGCATGGATTAAAAACGGAGCTATATTTAAATATTTGTGTGTGTTTTTGCCTTGCTCCGCCCCACCAGAAATATAGCTGTATAACATTCTTTCCTGAGTCTCAGCAGCGCTTCTGGTAAGATAAGGAGACTGGGAACAGGTTCTTATATCTTTGTTTCACACTGCATGAAAACTTTAAAGCAGATTCAAGCGTTGTTGTTGGTTTTTTTGGTTATTTATTCCTATTTTAACTCCAGGTTTCTCTGCACAGTTTGCAGCAGAGGACTTCAGATAAATCCTTCCCCCTGGCAAAATTCAAGTCCACTCTTTGCAGCAGCTGTCAGTGCATTCCCCCTGTGTCTCCTGCTGCTCCTACTGATGAATGGATCAATAGGAACTTGGTGCTTAAGGGTTTCATTTCAGCCACAGTTCTCCCCCACCCCGTCCCCTCCTTTTTGCCCACAGGGCATGACTGGCACTGTCAAGGCCACTCAGACAAAGCTTTTTCTTTTCCCCTCCTGTTTTCAAATGCTCTACTGTTCGAAGGAACATGGTCAGCAAGTGGGTGGGAAGTACAATGCGACAGCTGTACTGGACTCCAAATGACAAGTCCGCTCCATTCACATTTTTTCAGATGATTTTGGTGTTTGCACACTTTTCTCTTTGTTACCCCCAAAACACTGGCTGCTGTGAATTTAACCAATCAGACAATAGTCTATCCTGCGAGAATTGTGAAGTGAGCACAGCAAGCCACACACAAGCCACATTCAAGATAGGCCTGGGGTATGTGTCCATCCAGCCTTTCACATAGCGTCCCCCTTTTCCTTCCCACTTCTGATTTTTTTCCTTCCATTCTTTTATTTTAAAAATCAAGGGTGGGATTTTCAAAATCATTCAGTGTTGGCCTCTCTGCTCCCATTGAAATCAGTGGGGGTTTTGACTTAACAAGAACAGAATTAGACCATCACTGAGAGCTTACGAAAATTCCACTCCAAAGACCCCAATTTTCAGAAATGGTGAATGTCCAGAACTTCTGTGGAACTCAGTTTGAGCTGCAGGCATTCAGCATAGCTGAAAATCAAGCCCTTTCAGACTTTAAACTGTTTTTTTCATTTATATGAAGATGGTAAATGGTGGAATTCTGGCTATTGAAGAATCTTATTGTAGCTTTGTAATTTGGGGACCGTCATTAGATCAATTCCACCCAACCACTGAGATCCCTGGTTGGAATCTGCTATGTATCGTTAGAATTGGCCAAGAGTTTCAAAAGTGTTTAATGATTTTGGTTGCCTGACTGCAGAGGCCTTTAAAAGGGCCTGATTTTCAGAGGCTGGGTGCTCAGCACTTTGTGAAAAGTAGGCCCCTTAGAGTAACTCAAGCAGGGCACAAAATAAGGTATGCAAAACTCACTAGTCACTTCTGAAAATCTTGGGCTTTATGCTAATTTAGGCATTTCGTATAACTGATGTAGATAAAAAAAGTTTCTAAAAGTGGGGGAATTAAATATTAGATTCACTGTGAATGGCCTATTTCGGCATAGGAATGAAAATAAAGTGGAAAGTTAAAAAACAGACAAACCAACCTTCAGGCACAAGTGTGCTTGGGACTAGGGTAGTGAAGTGAGAACATATTTTCTATCTCACCTCTCTCCTTCGTCAAGACACTTTTGGGCTAGTCAGTCATCTTTAGCATCAGCTGCAGTCACCTATGAGAGCAGTAAAGAGGAAGATGACTAGATGCAACCTTTCCCTGCAGTCAGAGCCCTCCCTGACCTATTCCCCAGTGCTATTAGCAGTGGGGAAACCCATAACTTGACTAACGCTAGCTGAGTTGTTTAAACAGATGTGATTTTTCTACAAGAAACATGAGGGTGAAATTATCCTATTGCATCTCTTCTACAAATTGTCTTTGGTTATTTTTCTGACCCACAATCCCTGTCTGCTAGCCAGTGTGGGGGAAATCTTTCCTAACTTTAGCACTTCAAATCCCTTCTCTTTTGCTTTGCTATTTTCAGCCTTTTCACTCACGCATTTAAATGCCGGGCTCAGCATAGGTATAAACAAATTTTAAGGAACCATCCGTTTAACAACCTGACAGCTTAAACAAATCTCCTCAGAGCAAAGCTTCCATTATGAGAATCAGTGCCCATCAGTCTCACAAGGGAATTCATATTCATGGGAGAGCATAATCTCATGTGAAAACCTGTCAGGTTGGCTGTTCATCCTCCACAGTTAAACTGTTTAAAGGGGAAGGAGTGGGTCCCAGCCCAAAATGAGTGGTTCTAAATTACCATATTTATGCAGCATCAGCCCATCCTATTCATGTCAGAAAATCTAGGGTTTTAACGACACGCAGGAGCAATCGCTTATGCAAATTCTACTAGTAAATATGGACCAGTCAGTGGCTATGTTTTTAATTTGCCACAAGCAGAATTAAGGCCAGAGAACTCCTGCCTGCCAAAAAAACTGGAGAGTAATCCTGTCATGAACTATTAATATAGAGCACAGTCTTGGCACTTGGCAGCAAACCACCAAACCCACAAAGTTGTGTTTAATTTGCTATTAGAGGATAGACTGAGTCTTCTTCCCTCAATTGTTCTGAGGTGATATTTCAGCACTGAGCCCTGGAGAACAGCCACTGCTAAGATTGCAACAAGTATCGAGTTTTCCCACAGAGTTCACCAGCTCTCCTAATCCTCTGGAGATGGGGGAGCGCCAACCAGAGCAATATGAATCTTCCTCTTGGACGGACTGCGAGTTGTCCTGCAGATTTCATTCTATTCTGTGGAATGTAAGTTGTTGTTCCAAAGGAAGTTTCAAGAGATTCTCTTTGCAGAGCCAGCCCCTGTGCTGTAAATCAGTGCATCTCTGTCTTGTTTGCTATGCAATCAGACACATGCACGAGGGCCCAATCCGGCTCCAATTGAAACCAGTAGGCATTTCACCACTGACTTCAGCAGGCTTTGGATCACTACTGCACACAGCAGTGGCAAAAGGGCCAGTGGATCCTGGCCTTTTTCAATCGTGCATTAACTTTGAATCTTTTTAGCTTTTTAAGCATCCTGTAAAAGAATCCTCATCAGTTTTTCTCCCAGATGGTGGGAGTCCCTGGCCACACCCAGTTATTTCCACTGGGTGGCATATACACACACCTCAATTTCTTATTTCTTTCAAGGGGGACTCTGCCTTTTCCAGACTTTCTTAAGTCTCTTCTGATGGAGGATCAAAAGGAAAGTTAAATGTCCCAGCGCACCCAAGAATAACTTCTTCCTGGAGCCAGCTCAGAGGGAAAGCGGCTAACAGGAACTGCTTACTTAAGGGCCATCTGTATAGCAGTTTTCAAGGAAATCTGGCTGGGCTGCTGAATTGGGCTCACTCTGTCTGGCTTACCCTGAGGGTTCCCGGCACTCCCCGTAGGGTGTGGGTCAAGATCTCCTGGATGGGAGTTCCCCATGTGGCTTCAGGAGTCACTCCAGCAGTTCCCTGCTCAGGGGGATCCTCTCTACCATACATGATTGAAAGAGCTGGAGGAGCAGAGCCGAGCTCGCCCTGCACACAGGATATCTCTGGCACCTTCCTCATCAGTGCGGGGTGTATACACCCTGTCCTACACCCCATTGGCATACGCTCTGGAGCAGTGTTTGAAAACTGTTTCTGAAAACTGTTCTAGCACAGTTTGACCCATGGCCAGTCAAATCACATTAGAAAATGGTTCAGGACTAGCCTCCCCACAGCAGTAACCAGCAGCAAGTACCGTGAAAGCGAAAGGAAAAGAACAGCAGAGAAGACACTCTGTGGGCAAAGCGAAGTTTTCATAATACTGCCTCTCGTCCCTCTCTCCCCAAACAGAGGCAGACCTGAGCATTCTGAATCCTGCAGAAATTCTCTCATCTCTTTGTGCTTGCCACCATGCTCATTGAGTCCAGGTTTCCTCTACCCCTTCGTGTTGGTGCCAAGCCCTGTCCTCTGCAGCACCTGCGGCTACCAGAGCCTTCCTTTGTCTCTCTGCCTCATTGACTTCCCATCTTTTCCCAGATTTCAGCGGACAGCAAATCCTTCCTCCTTTTCCTGGACGTAAGTCCGCTCTCTGCCACTGTTACTTAACTCTCTTTAACTCCTTTAAGTTTTCAGGGGTGCAGCTTGTATGAAATATAGTGTACTAAAGATTGTTTCATGCTGCATTATTCTATAGAAGAAAAATTCCAGCTAGGGCTGTCGATTAATCACAGTTAATTCATGCAATTAACTCAAACAAATTAATCACGATTAATCACAGTTTTAATCACACTTTTAAACAATAGAATACCAATTGAAATTTATTAAATATTTTGGATGTTTTTCTACATTTTCATATATATTGTATTCTGTGATGTAAATTAAATCAAAGTGCATATTATTTTTAATGACAAATATTTGCACTGTAAAAATGTTAAACAAAAAATAGTATTTTTCAATTCACCTCATATAAGTACTGTAGTGCAATCTCTTTATCGTGAAACTGCAACTTACAAATGTAGATTTTTTTTTGTTACATAACTTAATTCAAAAACAAAACAATGTAAAACTTCAGAGCCTACAATCCACTCAGTCCTACTTCTTGGTCAGCCAATTGCTCAAACAAGTTTGTTTACATTTACAAGAGATAATGCTGCCTTCATCTTATTTACAATGTCACCAGAAAGTGAGAACAGGCATTTGCATGGCACTTTTGTAGCTGGCATTGCAAGGTATTTCCATGCCAGATGTGCTAAACATTCATATGCCCCTTCATGATTCAGCCACCATTCCAGAGAACATGCTTCAATACTGATAATGCTTGTTAAAAAAATAATGCATTAATTAAACTTGTGACTGAATGGACCAATGTGAGATTTCTAAAGACAGCTACAGCATCCAATCCAAAGTTTAAGAATCTGAAGTGCCTTCCAAAATCTGAGAGGGACTGGGTGTGGAGCATGCTTTCAGAAGTCTTAAAAGAGCAACACTCAGATGCAGAAACTACAGAACTCGAACCACCAAAAAAGAAAATCAACCTTCTGCTGGTGGCATCTGACTCAGATAATGAAAATGAACATGCGTCGGTCTGCACTGCTTTGGACTGTTTTTCAGCAGAACCAGTTATCAGCATGGACGCATGTCCTTTGGAATGGTGGTTGAAGCATGAAGGGACATATGAATCTTTAGTGCATCTGGCACGTAAATATCTTGCGATGCTGGCTACAACAGTGCCATGAAAACGCCTGTTCTCACTTTCAGGTGGCATTGTAAACAAGAAGCGGGCAGCATTATCTCCTGCAAATGTAAACAAACTTGTTTGTCTGAGTGATTGGCTGAACAAGAAGTAGGACTGAGTGGACTTGCAGGCTCTAAAATTTTACATTGGTTTATTTTTGAATGCAGTTATTTATTTATTTTTTACACAATTCTACATTAGTAAGTTCAACTTTCATGATAAAGAGATTGCACTGCAGTACTTTTATTAGGTGAATTGAAAAAAATATTTATTTTGGTTTTTTACAGTGCAAATACTTGTAAACAAAAATAAATATAAAGTGAGCACCATAGACTTTGTATTCTGTGTTGTAATTGAAATCAATATATTTGAAAATGTAGAAAAACATCCAAAAATATTGAAATAAATGGTATTCTATTATTGTTTTAACAGTGCGATTAATCACAATTAATTTTTTTAATCGTGTGATGAATCATGATTAATTTTGATAGCCCTAATTAAAATACAACATACTTTTTCAGGTCTCAGAAAACCCCAGCTATTCTATTGGATTTTATGAAATTAATGGACAAAGGAGAAAATATTTTCCACAGCCTTCTGCTAAGTAAAACTTCGGTTAATCACCTCCCTAAGGGATTAAGGAGTAAAGTAGATAACATGACCCCTCTTGGGCTAACATACTGCATAAGGTTTAATATAGAGGAGTTTGGCCAGACGTGTCCTTTTCTCTGATTTTATTGGAAACACCTTTGCTTGCTGCAATCACATTAGAGCTAGGAAACAGGTTACATATTCTAACAAATGGGCTGCACTACAAAGCAGCTATAAAAGTGAGACATGTGAATGCACAGGCTTGTGTACAAAACTGTGGCACATGGAACAAGGGCTGTGTTGCTGGCATTAATTTTGTGCTCCGCCAGCTATGAAGACTGTAGGTTTGATATTTCCTGCTATTTGTTCTTCTGCTTATGGAGCCAAATCCTGAGTTCCATGTTCCATCAAAAAAAAAAGTCTCCTATTGATTTTAGGATCAGGCTTTTCCTTTGTTTCAAACACATGGGTAGGCGCAGAACGAGTATCATTTGGGGAGTTTTTTAAATGCAGCAATAAGAAAGACTCCAAAACTAACTCATGGGAGAATGCTTCCACGTTCTTGAGATTCCTCTGGGAATGCTCCATGGACAGATTTAGAATTTTTATTTCCCCAAAACTGGGAAAGCTTCCAAATTCAAGCTTGTAAAAACTTTCCATGTAAAAAAAATGTTTTTTTTTTCACAAGAGAGCCTCCTAATAAACAGAACCTCTGCAGACACATTCCTGTATAACGACACAATGCTAGTGTTCCCTACTAAAACACCACTTCCCAGTAAGAGTAAGAGTTCAGTTTATAATCATGGGTACGGCCTGTCTCTCTAATGGAAATGTGCTCTTCCTATGCAGGGGGATTGAAGAGGGGCACAAATTGGGGATGGCTCTAAAGAAGCAGAGATCCTAGGCTGGGGTGGCCAACCTGTGGCTCTGGAGCCCCGTGCGGTTCTTCAGAAGTTAAAATGCGGCTCCTTGTCTAGGCACCGACTCTGGGGCTGGAGCGACAGGCGCCAGCTTTCCAATGTGCCGGGGGGTGCTCACGGCTCAACCCCGGCTCTGTCACAGGCCCTGCCCCCACTCCACCCCTTCCTGCCCCCTCCCATCAGCCTGCAGTGTCCTCACTCCACCCCCCCCCCAGCCTCCTGCATGCCACGAAACAGCTGATCGGGAGGTGCGGGGAGGGAGGGGGAGGTGCTGATCGGCAGGGCTGCCGGTGGGTGTGAGGCACTGGGAGCGGGTTGGGGAGCTGATGGGGGGCTGCTGATGTATTACTGTGGGTCTTTGGCAATGTACATTGGTAAATTCTGGCTCCTTCTCAGGCTCAGGTTGGCCACCCCTGTCCAAGGCCATAAATTGGCATCCCTTCTGCCTGCTCCGTGCTGTTCCTGCCCTCTGGAATGGGTGAATACCCAGGTGGGAGTGGCTCCTGGCTTGGCAGAATGTCTGGAGCCCCATTGCAGCCACTGGAATGCACCTTGAGACTGCTCTAAATTGTGCTGGAGGAGGGAAGCCACCCCTGGCTTGTCCCCATGTTGCAGGATGTCCTACAGCCACCTTTGATTCTCTTCCCTCAGGTCCTGTGCTGAGTCAGGCCCAGTGCCAAGGATAGATTAACCCAGGTCTCCCAAGTTCCAACCCAGTGGCCTGTCTGCTGGACTGTGCTGCTTCCCTGTATTAGTGCAGAGAGGTCTAGAAGGGCACGTTTTGCTGGTGCTGCATAACTGATGTGCCAGCCCATTTTGTGGCAGAGGTGTGGCTTCCACTACTGAAGGACGAAAAACTATCCCACTCAATTCGCTGGTGCCGTGGAAGGGGCAGAGATTATCTATTGCTATGCTTGTAAAAGGTTTCGAACAGCTGCTCTGTGCAGGGCACCAAAGCCTGTGCTGTTAGCTGCAGTGACACTAAACCTTTCAATCCATTTAGCAATGTGCCCCTGGTCCTGTTTTGAAGCAAATGAGAAAACAGTGAATGTTAGCAGTGGACTGCGGAGACAGGGCTCAGCCCTGGTTTAGGATGACGGTTAGCCTTGATTTTGGCGTCAAATTCTCAACCGCACCAAACTCTTAAGAGGTGTTTCTGAGACATTTCAGCCCCAAATGGTGAAAACTTGAGAAGATGTCAAGGTTCCTCCCCCACTCTGAACTCTAGGGTACAGATGTGGGGACCTGCATGAAAAACCTCCTAAGCTTATCTTTACCAGCTTAGGTCAAAACTTCCCCAAGGTACAAAATATTACACCCGTTATCCTTGGACTGGCCGCTACCACCACCAAACTAATACTGGTTACTGGGGAAGAGCTGTTTGGACGCGTTCTTCCCCCCAAAATACTTCCCAAAACCTTGCACCCCACTTCCTGGACAAGGTTTGGTAAAAAGCCTCACCAATTTGCCTAAGTGATTACAGACCCAGACCCTTGGATCTTAAGAACAATGAACAATCCTCCCAACACTTGCACCCCCCCTTTCCTGGGAAATGTTGGATAAAAAGCCTCACCAATTTGCATAGGTGACCACAGACCCAAACCCTTGGATCTGAGAACAATGAAAAAGCATTCAGTGTTTTACAAGAAGACTTTTAATAAAAAATAGAAGTAAATAGAAATAAAGAAATCGCCCCTGTAAAATCAGGATGGTAGATATCTTACAGGGTAATTAGATTCAAAAACATAGAGAACCCCTCTAGGCAAAACCTTAAGTTACAAAAAAGATACACAGACAGAAATAGTTATTCTATTCAGCACAATTCTTTTCTCAGCCATTTAAAGAGATCATAATCTAACACATACCTAGCTAGATTACTTACTAAAAGTTCTAAGGCTCTATTCCTGGTCTATCCCTGGCAGAAACCAGCATACAGACAGACACAGACCCTTTGTTTCTCTCCCTCCTCCCAGCTTTTGAAAGTATCTTGTCTCCTCATTGGTCATTTTGGTCAGGTGCCAGCGAGGTTACCTTTAGCTTCTTAACCCTTTACAGGTGAGAGGAGCTTTCCCCTGGCCAGGAGGGATTTCAAAGGGGTTTACCCTTCCCTTTATATTTATGACAGAAGATCACTTGATTAATGATTTTCTGCTAACTCAGATGCTGGAGACAAATTAAGTGCAAATTTTGCAACGGGCTAAGTCAATTTCTAGGATCCAAATAACCTCTCCCCGCTCTGCAGACCCCAAAATCTTGCATCTAAGGCTCTTCTCTACTAAGAACTGAAATGCTACACTCGCCTATTGGCTGTGACCATTGTTTGTTCTAAGTGTATAGTATGGAGAAGATCTTTAAAGACCCTAGGCAGATGGGTACCCAAATCCCACCAAAAGTTCTTTGTGCCTTTGAAAATCTCTTCCTACATGTGCATCTTACATTTCATTTGACTTGGGCTGGATGAAGAATGACTCACTGTGCTTCCTCCCATACCTGCAGTGTGAAATCTTTGCTGGTTTGCTGGCACGTTGCATTGAAATCCTACCGTCAATGTTACCAGGGAAAGAGAATTACCTGTTACTGGAGCATGTATTCCTGCCTTGCAGCTACTGTATTGCACAAATATGTAAAAAGTTGTTGATAACTCACCGGGGGAAGTTTAGTAAAAAAGATTCTGCAGAGAGATATTTTTGCATATAGAGCATGTGTTTTTATGTATTTCTGTTCCCTTCTTTACCCCCTGCTCGTTCCATTTGCAAAAAACGGAAACTTTGTTTTTCTGCAGTCAACATTTGTTATCACTTGTTCCTCAATTCAAGCTTCCCACCCTGTTTGTGACAATTTCTAAAGCTATTAGATACAGGCCTGAGCAAAACTCCAGACCTAGGTGTGCACTGGGGCTTAATCCCCATCAGTGGGGCAAGAGAGGAAACCTAAACAGGGATGCTCTGCACCTGGGAGTTGATTAACTGATTGCCTTCTAGCCAGAGGAGGCAGGGCTAGGTGGTATATGGTTCTGAGAGAGAGCAAGAGCAAGCTCAGTTGAGGAGGAAACAGGAGCTAGGGAGAGTTCTCTCCTCCTGGGAGAGCCTGGTGGAAGGTTTGACAGTTTGGGACTGGCTGGGGCTAGGCCTAGGGGTAGAGCCACAGGACTAGGGTTAAGTCCTGTGGTGATCCTACAGTGGGGAGGAGCCTTGAGTTAGGGGTTGTGAAACCCAGGGAATGAGGTACGAGTCTATGGGGGGTGGGGTGGAAAGTTGGGGTAGAGAGTTCTTAGACTCCCTGCAGGGAAAAACCTGACTGGCCAGCACCCTGATAAAGGGGGAAGAATTGGAGTCAAGCTGAGGAGGGGTAAAGGACTTATTGTTTGGAGGTAAGCCCAGGAGGGACAAAGGACTTTTGGGTTTAAGTCTCAATCCCAGAAGGGGACTGAACCATGTGTGACTTGGCCAAAGAGCTGATCCACAGACAGTCTAGAGAAAGCCCAGAGAACGGATCAGCTGGGGTTTGTCTTTGAGGCCGAGGAAGCAGCTGCCAGAGGGAGCGTGAAAGGCAAAGTCCTCTGCAATGCTGTGTCCGGGAACGAGAGTTGCCCCAAAGGTAAGGGTGAGCATTTGCAAGGTGCATTTGGCCTTTGGGGCTATTTAAATTCCAAAGCGGGAGCTGAATTTTGCAGAAGGCTCCTATCTTTATAAGGAGTATCTTTCCCAGGTGTCTGGCTGGTGGGTCTTGCCCACATGCTTTGGGTCTAACTGATCACCATATTTGGGGTCAGGAAGGAATTCTCCCTGCATCAGATTGGCAGAGACCCTTTTTGTCTTCTGCAGCATGGGGCATGGGTCACTTGCGGGTTTAAACTGTTGTAAATGGTGGATTCTCTGTAACCTGAAGTCTTTAGATCATGATTTGAGGACTTCAGTAACTCAGCCAGAGGTTATGGGTCTATGACAGGAGTGTGTGGGTGAGGTTCTGTGGCCTGCAATGTGCAGGTCAGACTAGATGATCATGATAGTCCCTTTTGACCTTAAAGTCTAGGTGTCGATGTTAGACCAACAAAAGACACTTATTTGCAAGTCTGCCGCTCTAAAGATCATTACTTTTCTGTGGCTCTGCAGTATAGCTGTGGTAACAGATGCGTGCTGCAGGGCTGGTCTACCTGATAACGTTGCACTGGTTTACATTAGGGCTGGCCTGCATACTGAAGTTGATATAACTATATATTGGTTGCAAGTATCAGAGGGGTAACCATGTTAGTCTGGATCTGTAAAAGCGCAAAGAGTCCTGTGGCACCAATGCTTCACCAGGCATCCTCAAAACTATGATACCCACACAAGGAAATAAGGAAACAGATCAACAGAGCCAGACGTGTACCCAGAAGCCTCCTGTTGCAAGACAAGCCCAAGAAAGAAACCAACAGAACTCCACTGACCATCACATACAGTCCTCAGCTAAAACCTCTCCAATGCATCATCAGTGATCTACAACCCATCCTAGACAACGATCCCGCACTTTCACAGGCCTTGGAATGCAGGCCAGTCCTCGCCCCAACCCACCAACCTGAAGCATTTTCTCACCAGCAACTACACACCGCACCATAATAACTCTAACTCAGGAACCAATCCATGCAACAAACCTCGATGCCAGCTCTGCCCATACCAACGACACCATCACAGGACCTAACCAGATCAGCCACACCATCACCAGTTCATTCACCTGCACGTCCACCAATGTAATCTATGCCGTTATGCGCCAGCAATGCCCCTCTGCTATGTACATTGGCCAAACTGGACAGTCCCTATGTAACAGGATAAATGGACACAAATCAGATATTAGGAACGGCAATATACAAAAACCTGTAGGAGAACACTTCAACCTCCCTGGACACACAATAGCAGATTTAAAGGTAGCCATCCTGCAGCAAAAAAACATCAGGACCAGACTTCAAAGAGAAACTGCTGAGCTTCAGTTCATTTGCAAATTTGACCCCCTCAGCTCAAGATTAAACAAAGACTGTGACTGGCTCGTCAACTCCAAAAGCAATTTCTCCTCCCTCAGTGTTCACACCTCAACTGCTAGAAGAGGGCCTCATCCTACCTGATTGAACTAACCTCGTTATCCCTAGCCTGATTCTTGCTTGCATATTTATACCTGCCTCTGGAAATTTCCACTACATGCATCTGACGAAGTGGGTATTCACCCACAAAATCTCATGCTCCAATAGGTCTGTTAGTCTATAAGGTGCCACAGGACTCTTTGCCGCTATATATTGGTTGTAATTAACAGAGTGCAGGTCTATGAATGGACACTCTTATGGCAGATTAAGAGTGTCTGATTTGGATTTAATTTGATTATTTACCCCGTTAAATTAAATCCAAATTAGACACTCTTAATCTGCCATAAGAGTGTCCACACACAGACTTGCACTGAAATAATCACAAGTGTGAATTACAGCTGATATATAGTTATTTCTGTTTCAGTTTGTGTGAGGACAAGCCCTTTCTGTGACTTTTTTAAAAAACAGTTTAATTAAACTGGTGCTCAAGGCTGTGTGAGATTCTTATTTCTGTTTTAAATCAGGTTTGTTATGGTTAAGCTTGAATCAATTGGGGAAGAGATAGCTCAGTGGTTTGAGCATTGGCCTGCTAAACCCAGGGTTGTGAGTTCAATCCTTGAGGGGGCCATTTAGGGATCTGTGGCAAAAATTGGGGATTGGTCCTGCTTTGAGTAGAGGGTTGGACTAGATGACCTCTTGAGGTCCCTTCCAACCCTGATATTCTATGAATTGGGAACAGGTTTAAGATCAAATGAAAATGAGCTACCCTTACACCACAATAACAGTGACTTTTATACGTGTTTAAAAATTTTTATTAAAATCTGCAACTTCTGCATAGAAATAAGAGCAAGTCAGTGGCACCCAGCTCAGTGGTATGTGTCCCCAGTATTGGTATCACTGGGCTGGGGAAATGGTACCCTATGCTTCCCCTGCTTAACTTAATGATAAGGTTTCATGCAGAGTCTCCATGCACTAACTGAGTATATCTCCCATTCAGATGTGCTCACTTTAACCAGTAGCAAAGGTCTGAAGCCTCATCCTGGGATCACAGAATCAGCCCCAAAGCTGGTTCTTTATTAGAGCAGGCACAGTTGAGTAGGATGCACTAGGTCATTTACTACAGGACAGGCCCAACAAAGAAAGTAACAGAAGGCCACTAGCCGTCACCCACAGCCCGCAACTAAAACCTCTCCAGAACATCATCAAGCATCTACAACGTATCCTGAAGGACGACCCTTCACTCTCTCAGACCTTGGGAGACAGGCCAGTCCTCGCTTACAGACAGCCCCCCAACCTGAAGCAAATAGTCACCAGCAACTGCACACCACACAACAAAAACACCAACCCAGGAACCGAACCCTGCTACAAACCCCGGTGCCAACTCTGTTCACATATCTATTCAAGGGACACCATCATAGGACCTAACCATATCAGCCACACCATCAAGGGCTCATTCACCTGCACTTCAACCAATGTGATATGTGACAGCAATGCCCCTCTGCCATGTACATGGGCCAAACCAGACAGTCTCTATGCAAAAGAATAAGTGGACACAAATCTGACATCAGGAATCATAACATTCAAAAACCAGTAGGAGAACACTTCAGTGTCTCTGGTCACTCAATACAGACTTCAAAGTGGCCATTTTTCAACAAAAAAAACCTTCAAAAACAGACTCCAATGTGAAGCTGCAGAACTGGAATTAATTTGCAAACTGGATACCATCAGATTAGGCCTGAAGAGAGACTGGGAGTGGTTGGGTCATTACAAAACCTAAACTTAATTTCCCCAGTACTAATTTCTCCCTACTGTTACTCACACCTTCTTGTCAACTGTCTGTAATAGGCCACTCTCTTACCACTTCAAAAGTTATTTCTCCTCCCTTGGTATCCTGTTGTTAATTGATTTATCTCATTAGACTGACCTCATACTTTGTAAAGCAACCCCCATCCTTTCATGTATTTATACCGGCTCCTGTATTTTCACTCCATGCATCTGATGAAGTGGGTTCTAACCCACGAAAGCTTATGCCCAAATAAATTTGTGAGTCTCTAAGGTGCCATGAGGACTCCTTGTTATTTTTAGGTGGTTACTGGCTCTTCTAGCTGACATCTTAGAGACTGTGTGTTACTGTAGCACCGAGGAGCCCAGTCATGGACCAGAACCCCATAGTGCCAGATGCTGTACAAAACAGAGCAAACAGACGGAGCCTGCCCCCCAAAGAGCTTACAATCTAAGAACAGGACAAGAGACAACAGACCTATATTGGGGATGGGGGAGGTTACAAGGAAACAATATGGGTCTGCTGATTGGCAGTGGTCTCAGCACACGAGTGGCCGAACTAGGGTCATGGTTTTGTGTAGGCAACACAAGAGTTTTGAGGAGGGATTTGACGGAGGAGTTAATCTTGCAGCAGAGTGAGGGGCAGCATGGGACAAAGCACGAAGGAGCTTGTTTGAAAATGTAACGAGCACGTGGAGGAGGTTGGCATCCTGGGCCAGCCAAAGGCATTTCTGTCATGAGAAAGGTAAGCAGGGCGGCGACAGGCCTTGAAAAGGTTGTCAAGTAGCTTATGCTTGCGTTAGAGGGGGGAGCCAGTGGAGGGATTCAAAGAGAGGGGTGATGTGGTCAAAGTGCCGGCCTAAAGAAACAATCGCAGCAGCAGCAGCCTGAATGGAGATGGCTTTTTTCAAGGCCAGACCAAACGAGGTAGCAGTAATCGAGATGACGAGAGCCTAGATCAGCGTTTTAACAGTTGGATGGATAGGAAAGGCCGTATCTGAGATGTTCTGCCGTAGGAATTGGCATGATTTAGACATTGCCTGGATGTGAGGACTGAGAGTGGTCTGAGTCAAAGATGACGCCCAGGTTAGGGGCCCAAGTGAGCAGTGGGATGATGGTGGCATTCCTTTCTCAATCTTTGGGAGGGGCAGGAGGGAGAGGTGTAGGGAAGATCTTGGAGGGAGAGATTAGGAGCTCTGTTTTAGTCATATTTAACTTGAGCTGACAGCTAGACTGGAGATGTCAGACAGGCTGAGATTTTTAGTTTGAATGGAAAGAGACAGGTCAGGAGGAGAGAGAGAGAGATCTGGTGAGTCATCCACATGGAGATGGTAGTTTAATTTGTGTTTGCTGATGAGATTACCCAGATATAAGGGGGAATGGGGAGGGGGAGAGAGAGGAATCAAGGACACAGCCCTGCGTAACTCGCACAGAAAGTTGGAGAGAAGAGGAGGAAGAAGATCCTCTGAAGGACACGCTGAAGGAGCAATTAGAGAGGTGGGAGGAGAAACAGGAAAGGAAAGAGTCACGGAAGCTACAGGAGGACAAGATTGCAAGAAAAGCACAGTCGATTGTGTTGAAGGAAGCTGACCGTTTCCTGCAGAGGTCAGAAACTTCTGATTTAGAGTTTTGTTTTGTTCCTCCTGCATTTGAATTCAATCATTTTCCCTAGGCAAGAGTTCCACTCTGCCTATGGAGTCAGTTTCAGGGTCAGATTTTCTTCTGTTCGGCACCTGCAACCAGACCCAGACTGTCAAAAGAGCTCCGCTCCCATTTGGGCACCTACCAAAAGAGCCAGATTTTTAAATGTGCTCAACACCCAACATGCCAAGCACCCGGTTGTGGTTACCACACCCTTCTGAACATTCAGGCTGAGGTCTGATTAGGGGGGTGGGGGGAGGGTACAGTCACACTGCCCTAGCAGAGTCCTAGGAGACCATGTACAACATGCCAGCTGCTACACCCCTTAACGCTCCACCGTAGCTGGCCAGGTTTTCCACATACCATCTGGGGTTGTTACCATCACTACAGGCACTACCCAGGAGCAGTCTTTGCACAGAGTCTAGGACAAGGAACGACTCCTTCAAAATGAGATATGTCTTCATTTGGTGGCCTTTCGTGCCTGTAACTAATGGAGGATAGGTCTATCATAGCTATTAGCCAGGATGGGCAGGGAGACAACCCCATGCTCTGAGTTTTCCTAGCCTCTGACTGCCAGAAGCTGGGAGTGGACGACAGGGGATGGATCACTTGATTGCCTGGTCTGTTCATTCCCTCTGAAGCGCCTGGCATTGGCCGCTGTCAGAAAACAGGATACTGGGCTAGATGGACCATTGGTCTGATCCAGTATGGCCGTCCTTATGTTCTTTTGAACAAACAATCAGTCAAAAGCGAGGAAGAGAGGACTGATGTCTGACGACACTGAGGACCCACCTAAATCTACTAAGCTGGAATCCGTAGTTGGTGCAGATCCGTGTAGATCCATTGACTTCCATAGAGCTGTGCTGAGTATTTGGCCCTATATATTTTTAAAACTCTGGCTAGGATAACTTGAACCTAATTAAACACAATCTAAAAACTTTAGGAAGGTGCTTAGCTCAGAAGCCCTTCAATCTCCTAAACCTTCTAGCACGGGGGGGGGGGGGTGTCGATCTTGCAGCAGGCTTCAATGTCAGACTTTGGCCTGCTGTTTCGAAAAACATCCAGAGATTGACTTATAGAACAATATTCTTTAAGCGCTACCAAATGCACAATTTGATTAATCCCAGCAATGCACGGACGTGAGATCTAAAAAAACAGCCAGGCGCATTTTAACACAGTTAAAACCCAAAGCTTTTCGTTCCACCCTAATGGATAGCAAAGGTCACTCTTGCTTTAGTTGACAAATGACAACCACACGGATACATTTGTCTTCTAGCTAGCAGGGCTGGGTTCCTCTCAAGTTAGTGTTAATGAGATTCCTCCTACCGCATAAACAAAATATTCTAGTGAGACAGTAGAAGGATCTCTCCCTGAAAGACCTATTTCACATGTGCACACCAGAAGTGTAACAGAACTTCATGTCTCACTGGCTAGGTGCCCCAGCAGAGTACTGATGTAATGATGTTCTCAGTGACCTCAATCCCAGAGTGATGGGAACAAACATGCAACTTGCAATATTTCTTTCTTTTCCCTGACTCAACTGAGTAACACGTTTCACAAGGACCACGGATCAGCAAAGAATTAAATGACATGTTCAACAGTTTTTTTCCCTGGGTGGGGAAAAATGCTTTAAATACAACTCTGTTAGGAATCCAGGCGATGTGATGCTTGTCTTGCTGGCAAAGCCACTTAGGAGCATCCAGAAACCGTGGAGCTCCCAAGCTGGTATGTTCATAGAACATCAGGGTTAGACGGGACCTCAGGAGGTTATCTGGTCCAACCCCCTGCTCAAAGCAGGACCAATCCCCAATTTTTGCCTCAGATCCCAAATGGCCCCCTCAAGGATTGAACTCTCAACTCTGGGTTTAGCAGGCCAATGCTCAAACCACTGAGCTATCTATCCCTCACCCCTTATGTTAATAAGCACAGACCCATGCACTTGGTTAACAGTGCTTTGGTGCCATTCATGGAGAGGGCTATATAAACTAATACCCCCAGGGATGTAGAACACTTTTTGCAAGAGCAAGGTGAGAGACACAGAGGAAGAGAGAGAACCAGGTGGGAGAATGGAAGATGAGAGGAAGAGTTTATGGCAGGAAACTCCAGGAGAATACATGCAACTACAGGCCTTGTAACCCAGCCTCAAGGTAAAAGTAGCCAAGTAACCATTGTGCAGGAAATAGATGGTGCATATAGATAAAGAACAAATTGGATGTGGAACATGTACTGTGAAAGTTGTATGTTAGCAATGAAAGAATAATACTTTGCATTTATGAATGTCTTCCATGAATTTCAAATGCTTTAAATACGTTAATTCATTACATAGAACATAGAATGACCACACTGGGGCAGCTCAATGGTCCATCTAACCCAATATCCTGCCTTGTGGCCAGTGCCAGATGTTTCAGAGGGAATGAACAGAACATGGCAGTTTATAGAGTGGTCCATTCCCTGTCATTCAGTCCCAGATTCTGGCAGTCAGAGGTTTAAGACACCCAGAGCATGGAATTGCATCCCTGAACATCTTGGCTAATAGCCACTGATGGACATATCCTCTGTGAACTTATCTAATTCTTTTTTGAACCCACAAGCCACAGAGCATGCACCTGAGGTTACATTCAGTGATCTCCTTTTTAACTGCTGTGTAAAATGAGGAAGAAAGAAGTTAAGACAAAATCATTAATAGCCAGCCTGGAGGGGCAAGAGGCAGATTTCTTTCTTTCATTCATACGATGACATTTGGATTTCAGGATCCTAACTTGCAGATAAGTCCTCTGAATCCAGTACTGAATGAAAGAAAGTGTTCCCAAAGTGTTCCAAAAGTGAAAGTCATGCTCTCCAAAAGCATGACATTGACTTTTAAATGGTAAGAAAGTCCTTTTATTTACCTTCTGGTTTCTGAGCCTGAAGGGTTCATGTTTTCACACTGCCCAGCAGCCATGGGTAAAAACGTACTTTAAAAAAAAAAAATAGAAAAGGAAAGAGAGACTCCTGTAATCAAGTGAGAATCAGGAAGGCAGGCAGCATTCTGCACGGGAATTCTACCCCAGTCCAAGTACCAGCTGCTTTCCTCTGACCCTTAGTCCTCTCCTGAATAGGGTTAGGCCAGCCCAGGCCCTTCCCCATCACCTTAAGATTTTTTTCTGGTTGTGGTGACTCAGTGTTTTAACCCCTTGCCCCACATTCCTAATCTGCTCCCCGGTTCCTCTGTACCAACCAGAGAGCTGCTTGGAGCAGAACTAATGCGTTCTTAGCTCAGCGCTGCTGCTGTTAGATGCAGCTGAGACAGACAAGTACTGCCAGGCATTCAGGCAACGTTTGGCTGGCCAAATACCACTGGGCTGCTCTGCAAAGGCACTAGTCATAGTATGCGAGACAAAGCACCACCAGAGTTCGTGGCTGGATGCTGAAGTTAGACAGATTCAGACGAGAAATAAGGCTCCTGTTTTATACAGCGAGGGCAATTAGCCGTTGGAACAACTTTCCCGGGGGATGTGGTGAATTCACCATTGCTTGACGTCTTCAGACAGAGATTCCTAATGGTCTAGCTTAACCAGAAATTACAGTCTGGATGCAGGAACCACATGGGGATATTCTCTGGCCTGTGTTACACAGGCGACCAGATGAAATGATCTAACGGTCCCTTCTGGCCTTGAAATCTAGGAGTCTAGTATCTAGGGTCTGGCAAAGGCAGAAGAAATGAGAACTGGCCCCAAACCTCTGAGCCAGCTGGAACTAAACCGAATCTTTGTTGGGGTACAAGTGACTACACTGGCAGTCCCGCTATCCCTGTTTGGCCAGCACACAGGGGGATTTCATACCACAGTGAGCTCTATGCTGTAGGCTCCAGAGAGCCTGTTACATCTTAAAGTGGCAGACGGCTGCCGCTTTAAGATCTCTGGGAGGGGCAGTGAGAAGACTTCTTGCTCAGCGTAAACCCAAATGACTCATGACTTGTTTTGAGGGCCGTATCCTGCCACCAGGGTGAGTGGTCCCATTGAAACCAACAGGGTTAACAGAGAAGTTCGGCATTATTCAATATGAGGGAGACGAGCAGAATTTGGCCCAAAATAAAGGCAGGTGCGTGGTGCTGCACAGACAATCCCTGCCCCTCAAGAGCTTACAATCTAAATAGATGAGAGACAAAGGTTGGGAAGGGAAACAGAGGTCTAGAGACGTCAAGTGACTTGCCCACGGTCACACAACAGGTCATTAGCCAAGCCAGGAATAGAATCCACTCTCCTGAGTCCCAGTCCGGTGCCCTAAACACCAGTACATATAGTCCCTTTAGCACATGTGTCTTTTACTGCAATGAGCAGTTCCATTGATTTGCAATGGGATTATTCACATGAGTAAAGCTGCCCACATGCTTATGTTCCTGTAGGAGCAGGGCTTGTGTCAGAATTCCCTGCTTGGGCAGCTGCCACTCTACCGCTCTCGTCACACACCCTATTCAATCCGTTTATAACACCACCCTCTTTAAAGCCATCCTCAGGGTTCTCTTTCACATTTCAGTCCTAGGTACTCGATCCCAACCTGGGCTGGACAGCAGACCACAGTGGACGGTTTACACAGATCTTAGGAGCACTGCGACTGTTGGGAACATAGATGAATAAAAAAATAAGGATATAAAGCAGCACTTTGTGTCTAAATAATTGTCAATGGAAAGAAGAGCATTAACCTAGAGAGTCAAAGCACAGTGTCATTTCAGCCCCAAGGATCAGAGCGTGTGATTAAAGTGGACACTCCATGGTGTTAAGCTCTGCTAACCACTGCGTCTACACTACACACTTCTCTCCAGTGACTACGCTGCACAACTCCTCCCTTCATCCTGAGCTACAAGGACAAGAATGCGCGGCGGTTTGACCATACATCCAGCCCTCAATCTAACCCTGCCACATGACTTAGCATATTGCTGTTGTCTTTGGATGGCAAAGAGAAACATCGAATTGCCCAGAATTGAGTCCCCACAATAAGTTTAAAGAGCTAACTGCATCTAAGGTTCCTATTTATTTGACACTCATAATTCTATAATGAGAATTTAGCACATTGTAATTTGAAGGAGGCGGGGGGAGGGGGGAAATATCATCAGCCCATACATTAGTTTTCTTCACGATTCATCAGCCTCCCCTAGCCTGCATACAATTATTGGAACATCAGGTATGGAGAGATTTTACATGCACGTCTAAGAAGAGCAATGCCTGGTATAAATTTACTCTGCCTGTTCTGGAGGAAGGAATTTGTGTGTTTCCTTAGAGAATTCTAATATCCATCTACTGATTCAGCATGGTCTTGCTTTGTCTTACCATAGCACCAAAGAACCCCAGTGATAGACCAAGACCCCATTGGGCTAGGTGCTATACAGAACAAAAGGATGGTACCTGCTCCAAAAAGCTTATGATCTACATAGCTCTAGAGACATACCTTGGATGTGCGAGAGTGCATTCCGGTGCAGACTACATGAATGAAATCTCCTGGGCAATAACCATATGTCCAGTTTGCGGGGGGAGGGGGGGGGGGTGGAATTGCTGCTGCAGCCAAAGTCCCAGCTCAGGGGCATGCTCTTAAGGCATCTTGAGACACCCGAAGACAGGACAGTGAATTAGATGGACCACCCGCCTGGCCCAGTCTGGCAATTCCTATCTGCCGGTTCGCAAATGCATGAAAACAGCTAACGCTTGTGCTTATGCAGATGTGCCACGATCTGAAGGGCCCGCACGGGTGCTAGAATTTTAGCAGGTGTTTGCAAAGTGCAGTCCTGTGCTCACGCCCAAGTGTAGGTTGAGAGCTGAAAATTCACCCCTGGAGGTTCATTTATAAGCTGGAACTTGTGTGGGAGGGAAGCCAGTCTTCTCTGTGGGATAACTTGTGGCAATGCGGAGGGTGACGTGGGTGCAGCTGGACTGTGAAGAGAGAGACGCGTGAAAAGTGATTGGAAGAAGGTCAGTGTCCGAGACCTGCCGTGGGAGGCTTTTCCAGTAGGATGACCAAATCGGGTCGGACCCAGAATTTCTCCCAGAGACTAATCCAAAGCCAGTGTTTTCTAAGGTTGAGTCAACATTTCCTCCCTCAGCCCACCCCCTTGTTCCAGCGGAAATAGTGTAGTCTAGGCCATTACAACATGCCACTTACATCTTCTCTCCCATCTCTGCTGGATGGAGAGTAAAGGGGTTGGAACCAACACTGTGCCCAATTGGAAGATGCGAGAAGGGAGTGGCTGCCAAAAGCTGCCTCTCGGTAGTCAGGCCTAGTGGCTGGAGCAGAGGTCCAAGCCGGACATAGTGTTGGGACTGGGCCAAGAGGGGTGCTGGACTCGAGGTCTGGGGACAGGCCGGGATCAGCACTGAGACCAGAGTCTGTAAACAAGCCAGAATCAGCACCGTAGCCGCAGCCTTGGGGCAAGCCAGGGATCGAAGCCGGGTGGTCAGAAACCAGGGGCAAGCCACATCAGTACCATTGGCAGGGTCTGGATAGAGGCCAAAGATCAAAGCTGGGTAGTCAGAGTGGGAGGTCAGGAAGCAGAGGCCAGGCTGGAGCGGGCCAGTAACAGGGCCAGAGCAAGATAGAGCAGGGCAAGGCCAAAACTGGAGCATGGCTCGGGCAAGGCTGTGGCAGACGTGGGAACAGGATTGAGAGCAGGCTGGGAGTCTCGAGAGTCTGATGCGCTGCAAGGCAGCAGGAGGGTTCTCAGCTGGGTAGGGCTGTTGCACAGACTGAGCTGCAGCTGTGGTAGGATTAGGGAAATATTCGAGCCCAGGGTTCTGACCCAGACTCAGCTCAAGTATAGGATGCTGCTGCATGCCCAAGGGCTGAGTCACAGCAGGCCTGTTGGAAGGGTAAGTCAGTGCAGCTGAGTTGTTGCTACATGCCTGAATGGTGACTTGCCTCCACTCCATGGGAGGGGCACCTACTGAGTCTCTGGGGGATGGGTGGGCACAAGCCCACCCACATCTAAAGGCCCCTCCCCCGCAGACTAAGGGGCAGAACTACTGGATTCAGGTCTCAAGAAAGTTTCAGGAGACAACAAATGAGAAAACAGGGACAGGAGCGAGGGTCAACAGCAGGGAGGGACACTGAGCAGAGAACCCCGGACAGGGCCCACGGCTCCTCAAAGGCATCCAGGGAATCAGTGGATGTGGTCCAGAGGACCTCTGCTGAGAGATGTGACTTCAGGGAGGAGCAGAAATAGGCCACACAGTTGCAGAGCACCTCCCCGTCCTGCATCCTCCTCCTGGTATAGAGGATGGCTACCTTGGCCAGTGCGAGGAGGAGGTTGATGAGGAGGTCTCGCGACTTTGTAGAGCCATGAATGGGGTGTGTGTAGATCAGGTGGTTGTGGGGAGAAGTGCTGCCAGAACCTGTGGAGAAAGTTCTGGAGGAGCCAGAAGAAAGGTTTCAACCTGGCACACTTGAGGTAGATGTGTGCCATGGTCTCCCTTAGGCCACAGAAGGGGCGAGTGTTGGGGAGGGGGATGAACTGTGCCAGGTACATGCCTATGCTCACGGCTCCATGAAGGAGCTGCCAACTAATATCCCCAGGGGACCAGGGTGGAATACAGGCTGGCCCACTGGGGCTTATCACCCTCCACGAGTGGTAAGAGGTCCTGCTGCTTGGTGTCGGGGCAGGACACAGGGGTGAGGAAGTGAAGGGTATGGAGCATGCACAGCTATTTCCTAGGCACAGTTCGGCAGCAGGCTGGCTGCAGGTCACGCAGCTGACTCAGCTGATGTGGAGGAGGCAGCTGGGGAGGCTCACGGAGCAGGGGCCCGATGTTGAGGTCCAGATCCACTGGAGAGGCAGCTGAGCGAGCAGCCCTGCTTTGGCTGAGGATTTGCCTCACAGTGGCAACCTTGCAGAACCTGCTGTGCCCTCTGTGCGCAGACTTGCCGTCCAGGGAGGCTACACAGCGGAGGCTTACTCCCTTGCCCAGTCATGTACGGCTGACCTACAACCCCACTCTACAGGAGGGATAGAGCAGAAACAGCAGAGGGGGGGATTCCTGGCAGAATGTGGGATTTCCGTCTTTCCAAGCCACAGAGTTTCCCTCTCACCTCAGCTTCACGACTCAGGACCTCTCGTGCCCCTAAACGATGTTAACAAGCAGTGAAACAGCAGCAGGCTTACACGGAACAGAGCTGAGCCAGTGCCTAAAATGAGGCAGGCACCTTGCAGTCAGACTCAGGTGAGAGGCAGGCAGCTATTCTGTAAAAATTCTATGCAGCTAGTCAGCATTCATTTCAAACTCGTTAAAATACGAACAGCGAACTCATTCTGAGCTCAGCGAGGCGGAATGAATAAACACCTTACAGGGATTTGCATAACACAGGCCACCTTCTATAGGAATGCAGATGTTGTTAAATGGATTTTTTTGGGTTTCATTCCATTTCCCACCTGAACCCTCAAAATCTCCTATATTAATAATTTATCTCCTCTTGGTCTCTGGATATAAAACCGGGTGTTTAAATGTGAAGTTGTGACACAAGCTGACAAACTATTAAAGGTCGTTATGGCTGAATCACTAGCCTCGGAGGGGAAAAACTGCAATGGTAGCGTGATCTAGTAGATAGGGCAGGAGGCTAGGAATCAGGAGACCTGGGTTCTATTTCCTTTCTCGGCCATTGATGTACTGTGTGACAAATCACTTCACCTCTGTGTCTCTTTTTAGCCTCACACCATTTGTCTGTCTTGTCTATTTAGACTGTAAGGTCTTGCGGGCAAGGACTGTCTCTCACTGTGTGTTTGTACAGAGCCTGGCAAAATGGCGCCCTGTTCTTAGATGGGACTTATAGGTAGTGCTGTAGTACAAATAATAAATGAAGGGGGGAAAGGGAGTTACTAAGAGCCAGATTCTGCAACTCGTATTCACACTGAGTAACACCTCACTCTGGAAGTAGTCCCATTGAAGAAATGGGGACTACTCGAAGGGTAACATATTTAACATGAATAAGGGATGCTGGATCTAGCCCAGCTGATCTCACAACCACAGCTTCAATGGGAACTTTTTGTAGTAATCCACCTTTCACCGACATATGCAAGATGCACGCAATTTGCTTGATGGAGACTAGATGCCCTTACAAAGACATTTGGGTAAAGAGAGGAGAGCATCCGCTCGCGTCAGTGTTATTGTTAAAAATATCCATTGCCCGCAGTCCCTGAGCTATTTCAGACATCTTTGTTTTTAAATAGGATATGTTGACATCAGCCGTGGTTCTCCTGGCAGAATTCTTCATTAACATTACCTCCTGCAAAATATATGGATTAAAGGCTTGTTCCAAAGTCCATAGAAGCCAGTGGAAAGACTCCAACGTAAATGGGTTTTCAATCAGGAACAAAGTAACCAATTAGGTCGGGTACACGATAGGTTTATGAATGCAGAGGATGTCAGACTGAACAAAAATGATTCTACCGACTGCAAGAGATTTCACAGTTAAATGGTATTTAGCTAAAAGGCCCCTTCTACATCTGTACAGACCAGTGCCCATGCTAGAACAAATGACGTTCATCACAAAAGACTATAAATAGACCCAAAGCACAGTATTTGTAACAGGAGCTGAACTCCAAGTTTAGATATGGAACTTTGGTTCCTAAGCAGGGACTATCATTTTGGTCTCTGTTTGTACAGTGCCTATGTAATACTGACGGACCCTGGTCGTCAGCAGGCAGGATGGTCTCTACCCCTAAGGCTGTAGAGTAGACTCATTTTATCTCTCTCTTAACGTGGTCTTGGTGCCACTAGATGGGACAGAACACCACACCCACAAGGTGTGTGGGTTACACCTAGCACAAAATGGGGCCTGGCTGGGGACTCTAGGCACTATGGCAACACAAATGAATAATAATAAATAATGCCCTTATAAAGATGGATCTAGCCATGAAACTCAGCTCTAAAACCAGATGTGAACTTCTCCAAAGCTCAGAGGTCCTTGGATCTGAGGTTAGGGGCTGGGTTCATCGCTACAAGAAAAAGAGGAACTACCATACTGGTTCAGACTAGAAGAACCAGTCTCAACAATCCTTTAAAAGAAGAAACCCTGCAGCAGGCAATTGGAGGAAACTGAGTGGATGAGTTATTCCTAAAGCCCCTCTAGTTAGAGATTGGTTTATACCCCAAAGATGGAAAGGAAGAAGCAACACAGAGGAAGAATCAACAAATTCTCCTAAGAGCCTTCTGTAAAGGGAAAGGTATGAAGCACATGATTCAGGAAAGAACTGAAAGCAAAGTTTGTTTATTATATCAAGGCCACAATTAGATCAACATTATTTTCATACAGCTGTAACTGCATAGATTATATGGCTGGCTGCTCAGACGGAAGGTGAAGTAAAACAAGGATCCAATTGCTGCCACATCACCATATTGCTTTAAAGTAAAAAAAGCCATTTATTTTTTCCCCCTTAAGATAGGGCATAGAACAGAACTTCTTTGTATTGTGATCTAGGAATCCAATCATCTGTTCACAGCCACCCCATACAGAGAATTTTACGAAAACCACATTTATACAAATTACATCCTGCAAATAGTCTTTTTGGTGCCTCACTACAATATTTCCCCTGCTTAGTGACAACGCTTACTTGTTTGTATTTACTATAGGACATTTTCAAACCTGCAAATATTTTGCAGGAACACTAGCGTCCTGTTGGCAGGGAGGACTTGCCCTCGTCAATGAATCAGGCCTTTCTTTTTGCTTCTGACAGCATCATTTTTTTCCTGCTAACGTAATCACATAGTAAGAGCCTGGAGACTAACCACAAGGAGCACAAAAATATTTAAACAAGATGGTTTAAATCAGGGCTTTGACTTACTTTTGTAATAGTCTCTTTGGTGAAAACTTTGAAAGTGTTGTTGTCTAAATCAAGTGGCAGGGCTGAGGAGTGATTTCTTGCCTTTGCTTCTTGTGTGATCTGATTGGCTGTGATACAAGCTGCAGTCTCTTTGGTCCCTACAACATACCAGGAACCTGAAGTCTCTTTTCAATCCATTTTTTAAAAAAAGCATTGAGGGGAAATAATCCCCAAGAAAGTACTTTGTTTCTGCTAAATCAGCAACACTGCCATGTGCACACAAAAATCGGAGCCTCTTCTTGGTAGGGACACAACATTAATTTCTCTAAAATTCTGCATTGCTCAGTGGCGCAGAATTCCCCGAAAAGTAGCAGGTGTGTCTCAGTGCAGTCCCTAATGGACAGGTGTCCCCCCCACAAAACAAGCAACGCATCCACGAGGAACTGATCTCCCTGCTGGCAGGAGAGACAAAGCCAGGGTGGACTGTGGAGACTGAACTACCTTTGCCTCAGCAGAGAGTTGTTAAGGGCAGAGTTAAGGCACTTAAGGGTAGAGTGACTCGGGGGAAGTGGCTGGGTTGAGTGACTGCTGCAACCCATGTAGCTATACAGAGTGCTTAAGGGTACGTCTACACAGGGGAAAAGACCTGCTGCAGCAAGTCTCGGAGCCTGGATCACCTTCCTCGGGCTTGCACTGTGGGGTTTAACAGCAGTGTAAATGTTCAGTCTCAGGCTGGAGACCCAGCCAAGAGGGAAGGTCTCGGAGTTCAGGCTCAAGCCTGACTGTCTGCTCTGCTGTTTTTTAGCCCCTCAGCGCAAGCCCTGTGAGCCTGACTCAGTTGACCTGGGCTCTGAGACTCGCTGCTTGCAGGAGTTTTGTTTGTTTTCAGTGACAACATACCCTAAGTCTCTAATGATGTCCATCGGTACAATTCACTGGCAAAAGCACAAGCCCCACCTTCATCCATTGGCACCAGCACAAAGCTGACCGTCAATAAGAGAAATAATGCAATTCAACTGACATCACGCGAGGGTGGTGACTAAAGCAAACACCAAGCAAGGAATTCAGTCTCTCTCTGGGCCTCAGTCACCCACCCCAAAAATGTCACAGCTGGCACCATCTCATTGGGGACTGCTTGGGGAACCTGTGCATCAGCTAAGCATAATGCTGCAGATGACAGACAAAGCCTCAGCATTACCGGTGAAATGCCCCCTGCACAGGGGTCTAGCACAAGGCTTATGCATCTCTTAAATCCCTCATGAAGGTAATTATAAACTAATGATAAACACTTCAGGGCTTTCTCAGGGCTTAAGTGGGACTTAAATGATGCATCAGCCTCTTGATTGCCTTCTATACAGGGGATGTTTTCATGAATGTTAAAACCAGACTGGACCATTATGCTCAATTAGTCTGACTTCCCATATCACAGAGGCTATAGAGCCTCAACCAGTAATTCCTGCATCAAGCCCATAGCTTGTGGCTGAGCTAGAGTATCTTTTAGAAAGACATTTAATCTTTAAATAAAGACTTCAAATGATAGAGAATCCACCACATCGCTAGGTAAGTTGTTCCAATGGTTAATTATTCTCACTTAATGTGCACCTTATTTCTAGGCTGATTTGTCTATCTTCAGTTTCCAGCCATTGGATTTTGATGTGCCTACTTTATGAGAGGAGACTCAAAGAGCTTGGCTTGTTTAGCCTAACCAAAAGAAGGCTGTGGGGGAAAATATGACTGCTCTCTATAAATACATGAGAGGGATAAATACTGGGGAGGGAGAGGAATTATTTCAGTTAAGCGCCAATGTGCACACAAGAACAAATGGATATAAACTAACCATCAACAAATTTAGGCTTGAAATTAGACAAGGGTTTCTAACCATCAGAGGAGTGAAGTTCTGGAACAGCCTTCCAAGGGGAGCAGTGTGGGCAAAAGACCTAACTGCCTTCAGGACTGAGTGTAACCGTATCTTAATGGGTCACAACTGAGGATGCCGAATTCAGGGCAAACTGCTGAGAAATAGAGAAAACACAACCCAAAACTGGTGGTTATTCTTTTATAAGATATACCAAACCAGCCACAAAAGTAAAATTCCTGTTTCACCACACTGGCTTACAAGAAAACAAAAGGCAGTTTCCTCAGGCATTCCAGTTCTTATATCATCACTGAAAACACTGGATTCAGAGATGAGTGGTTCTTTACAACCAGTCTCATCAAATAATAGGTTATTCTGATACCAAAGGACCAGCCACACACCCAGGTCAGTATATAACTTAGATCTTACCCAAAAATCACGCTGATGCCAATCCCTTAGTATCTGAAATCTAAAGGTTTATTGAAGGAAAGACAGAAAGAAAGTTAAAATTGGTTAAAGGAATCAATTACATACAGCATGGCAAGTTCTTGGTTCAGACTTGTAGCAGTGATGGAATAAACTGCTGGCTCAAGTCAAGTCCCTGGAGTACATCCACAGTTTGGATGGGTCATTCAGTCCTTTGTTCAGAGCTTCAGATTGTAGCAAGGTTCCTCCAGAGGTAAGAAGCAGGACTGAAGACAAAATGGAGGTGTTTCCAGGGCCTTTTATAGGCTTTGCCATGTGGAGGGCATCCCCTTGTTCTTACTCTGGAAAATCACAGCAACAAGATGGAGTTTGGAGTCACATGGGCAAGTCACATGTTCATGCCCAATTTCCCTCAGTCATTGCAGGAAGCTATTACCTACACTCCAGACAGCACCTCTACATGACAGTCCACTCAGTGTAAATGGGCGTCTCCCATGGTCCATTGTCAACCAAGTGTTTCTTGATGAGCCACTTAATTTGAATAGTCCTTCCGAGATGTGCCAGGTATTACCTTGTGGGCGTTACCCCAGGAGCAACCACTTGAAATCCAGGTATAGAGCCAATACTTATAACTTCACATACGAAAATGATACATGCATACAGATAGCATAATCATAACCTTTTCATAGGCACCGCACCCAACTACCTTTGTACAATATTTGCTGCAAATATACAACAGTGGTTGCAACGATGATCTAAATGGTCATATTTTAACCAGATAAGTCACACTGAGCTTAATAAGTTTATGGAGGGGATTGTATGATGGGACTGCCTACAATGGCATGTAGCTGATCTGTGACTGCTAACAGCAAATATCTCCAATGGCTGGTGATGGGATGTTAACCGGAGAGGGCTCTGAGTTACTACAGAGAATTCTTTCCCAGGTGTCTGGCTGGTGGGTCTTGCCCACATGCTCAGGATCTAATTGCTCACCATATGTGGGATCAGGAAAGAATTTCCCCCCCAATTCAGAATGGCAGAGAGGCTGGGTTTTTTTGTTTTTGCTTTCCTCTGCACTCTGCGGCATGGATCACTTGCAGCTTTAAATCGTGTAAATGGTGGATACTCTGTAACTTGAAGTCTTTAAACTATGATTTGAGGACTTCAGTAACTCAGCCAGAGGTTATGGGTCTATTACAGGAGTGGGGGGATGAGATTCTGTGGCCTGCACTATGCAGGAGGTCAGACTAGATGATCATGATGCTCTCTTCTGACCTTAAAGTCTATCGGCTAGATTAAGGAGCCCTCTGCTATCAGAAATCTTATCCTCATTGTCATGGGGTAGGTGCACCCCATCACAGGGTGTCAGGTCACATAGGGTCAAAAGAAAGGGAAAGACTGTACAGCAGCTGGTTAGGCCCTAAGCTGGTGACCCTGACTATAAAGCATGGTAATAAGGCCTAGTAGTTGGAGTCAATAAACTCACCCTTCCTCATGGGACTGCGGGGCCCAATGGTCAGAGTCAGCAAAGCTGCCCACCTCCATGGGGTATATTGGCCCACTGGGATGTGGAGCATCACCTAGAGGTGTATGGCACTCAGGGAAGGGGGACTTGGGCCCTCCCTGCTCCTCCGAGTCCCAGCCAAGGGCCCTGGCAGGGCAAGGGTGCTCGCCACTGAGTCAGTGGGGATCCTCCCAAAACACTCTGACTTGTTCCCCGGTTCTTGAACCGGGGCAATGTCTAAGTCCCCTGGGATGCTTCCTACACTGTTTTCCACAATGGTGGTCTCAGGTTCCCCAGGGTCCTCGGCTGGTGCAGCTCCTGGCAGCTCAGTCCCCTCTCTGCATTCCACAGGCAGCCTGGAGTCCCTGTGGGGCTTGACTCTGTGGTCAAGGCCTGTAGTGGCTCCTAGGAGAGAGCCTGCAATTTGTGTCCTTCCCCTTCAGCAGCCTGCCCAGACTGAGCTGGGCTGCTTCCTTTTATACCTTGCTTCCAGGCTCAGCATGCCCAGCAGAGGCAGAGGGGCATGGCCTCCTCAGCCAGCAATGCACAGTTAACCCCTGAGGGTCCAGTGCAGGGTAGGTACACCCTGTCACACTCATATAGGTCTATGATCATGTTATCTCTTCACCTTCTTGTCAATAAACCAAAAAGATTGAGCTTCTTAAATCTCTCGCTGTAAGGCAGATTATCCAGAACTCAAATCATTCCGGTACCTCCTCTCTGAACTCTTTGTAATTTGTCAACATTCTTTTTGAAATATGGACAACAGACCTAGGTACAATATTCCAGCATTGGTCTCTCTAATGCCGAATATGCCTCACTCCTCCTTGATATTTCTCTGTTTATATATCCAGGGATCGCATTAGCCCTCCTTGCCACTGAATTGCACTGGGAGATCATGTTCAGCTGATGATTCACCAGGACCCTTAAGCTGTTATCAGAATCACTTCTTCCCAGGATTCAGTCCTCCATCCTGTAAGTGTGACCTGCACATTCTTTGTTCTTAGGTTTGTGACCTTGCTTTGGCTGCACTGAAACACATGCTGTTCCAGTGAGCCCATCTTACCAAGCAATCCAGACAACTGACCTATTTGTCATTCAGTCAATTTTGGTATTATCTGCAAACTCTAACAGTAGCCACTATTTTATATTTTTTCCAGATCATTGATAAAGATAATGAATGACACTGGACCATGAACAGATCCTCCCACGACCCAACTAGAAATACCATCAATGGATGATGATCCCCCATTAACAATAACTTTCTGAGATCCATCAGTGAGCCAGTTTTTGATCATGGACTACGCTGGTTTTGTATAGTGCTTGGTTTTTAAATCAGAATGTTGTGTAGTACTAAATATTAGGTCAATCCAGTTACCTTTATCAATCAATAATTTCACCCTACATTTTTGGGGGAAGTTAAGCTACACTTTTGACCCAGTTGGAAGACAATGATTTGAAGGGAAGGTTTTCAAGGGCACAGTGGGCTGTTTCAAAGAAACATTCAATTAAAACTCAATGGGAGTTGGGTGCATAGGTATCCTTTGTGCCTTTGAAAAACTATTCCTAAAAGTCTTGGAATTTTTTTGCTTTGCACGGATACCAAAAAGGAAAAATATATATATATTCCCAGTGCTAAATTCTACTCTTTATTACACCAGTCTGAACCCAAAGGAACTCAGCGGAGTCGATCAAGGTATCTGAGGGCACAATATGACTCTTTATGCACTAGTGAGTTTGAGGTTTTTCCTGAACCCGAAGCTAGGTTAGAATTTCATTCTTGAGAAGCGCACACAGCCTGGGTAAACTGGGCATGCCCTCAGCCAGATGAGGAACAGATCTGCACTGAAGGGCCCACAGCCATGTTGCCTCCTTTCTTACCAGAATGTATGGGCAAGAATATGGTCTTTGTGGACCAGGAGATCAATGCAATTTGCAAACCACTAGTCACACTCCTGCCCAACAATACATCCTCCCCCTTCTGCGGGCTGCTGTAAACCCGCCCCATGGCTTGCAAAAGAAACCCACCATATTTCCTTCCTCTCTGGCTTTTTAGAAACTGCCAGTCACCACAATGCCCAAGTGCAGTACCAAGTTAAGGGGCATAAAAACCCAGAATAAAAAGGCTTGTTGAGCAAGCTAAGGCAGCATTACATCCTCGCTCCCTGTGCGGCAGAACCATAGTAATGGGTTTTCTGCAGCCCCCAGGGACTTCACCTTTAATGAGTAGATCAGTTTATCCACCTTCTCTTTGAACTCCAGAATATAGTGAAAAGCAGCAGCAACAAAAGCTCTGCTAATTGAAGAGTGACTGAAAAGCCATGACTCCCCACTTTCTAAGGTAAATAATTACTTTAATTAGGGAGCTGCAAGCATGTATAATTAACTACATGGAGTTGATGACTTAGCTGATTGTTTAAAAAAAAAAAACCCACCTCCATGCCTTTTTGGTCTGTTATCTAGTTTTGAAACTCTTGCCCGGTTTCTTCCACCTTGCATGTATTAATACAAACGTACAGATATGCAGAGATAAAGGTTTTCCAAGGAAGGATTATGCCAAATCCTTAAAGTCTTCCCTCAAGCCATTACATCCTTTTGAGAGAGCTGGGGGAAATCCTCATATGGTGTAAGAATCCCAGTTTCCCAGAAATTAGCTTAGTGTTGTCCTTGTTTGAATTTTAGAAAGCAAACAAGCTCTGTTGATTCAGACATTACATTTAAACTCAGTTGTAAATAATGCAGGGTTTGCTCACTTTATTGGCTCACTCAGAAAATCAATTGGGGAATTCTAAAAATGTAACCTCATAATAAACTAATGGATCCACTAATACCCACTGTTTGCTTTTGCTTTTTAATCAAATGCAAAACAAATACATTGAATTGGCGTTTTCTCAGAAAGTATGCACGAGTATGAGACGGGCAAGGGCTCCTTCCGTTTTTTTAATTTGCCTGGAACAAAGAGAAAGAGAAAAATAAGCTGGACTGACTGCAGTACCTCACTGAAGAGGACTCTGGCCTTTGGCCCTTTATTATTGTCACCTCAAACTTTCTGATGCATATCCTGTGTCGGAAGGAAGTCTAGTAACAGGACATTCTATCAGAGACTAAGAATTCCATTCATTTCAAAAAGAAAAGGAGGACTTGTGGCACCTTAGAGACTAACAAATTTATCTGAGCATAAGCTTTGGTGAGCTACAGCTCACTTAGTCCTCCTTTTCTTTTTGCGAATACAGACTAACACGGCTGCTACTCTGAAACCATTCGTTTCAAAGTGTCTTGTGTGGGGAGGGGAGAGTATAGATTGCTCAATGTCATCTCACTAGTCATCTCTGGTGCCTTTCACCTCTAGGTTGCTCGTTCAAGAACACACCAGGTCAAGAACTACCTAGAGCCATTACCAGTGGAGGGATGCTCAGAGGCCTATGTGGTTTATGCCCAATTCACATTATATGATTGGAGATAGGGTAATATCCCTTTAAATAGTTTTTGAACCCTCTAGTGGCACTCACTCTGTTCTATATTTTAGAAGCCACCAGAAACCATGTTTCTGTATATTTTTTATATTTAGCCAACATGGTTATTTGGGACCCAGCTGTGCCCCTGTGGTTTCTTCATATTATTTTTGATTTGTGAAGAGCAAAAGACACAGCACACCATTGTTGAGACCTTCACTCACTTTTGCAAATAGTCACATTGATGTCAAGAAGAATGTTCATGGAGTAAGATACTATGCAACATGAATAAGGCTATCAACCCATCACACCACTATTTAACACTCACTGACACTCTTGTGGCATTCTCAGGAGAGGGGCCAAGAAAGCAGTGAACATGGATACTCACTTTCTCATCTGTAGAGGTGATTCCTCCAGCTCCAGGGAGAAGAATGTTGCTGGATAGGATAGGGAATCTGGTACTCCCACTCCCTGTGCTTTGGATAAATAGAGGCTTTCCTTCTCCAGGAAAGTTCATCGGGCACCTTTCAGCTGCACGGAATTCATTTCTAACTTTAAAAACATTTATTAGAAAAATTGAGCAGCTTTTTGTCTGGTTTCTACTACATGATTTGGCACACACATGAGGCTCTTTATCTTACAAAATGTAAGACTATGCCATGTAGCAGTGGGTTGTGTTCATAAACGGCTTGAAAAAACCAGATTGGAAGAGTGCATGGGCACTGCAAACACTCCCATTTTGCCCACTGGAGTGAGGATAACCCACAGTGCCACCAAGCTGCTATCAAACCAGAGCAGCCCTGATCATATGATCAGCGATGACATTTATAGAGATCTCCATTCAATCAATCATTAAAAACCACTTCCCCCACTATATTGTCAGGACCATCAGCCAGTGAAATAAATAAATGGAGCCACTTTTGAAAGCCACTAGACCCCACTGACTCTTTCATGCACAATACTCTTTGCCCTATAGCTAAGTATTTTTTCCTTTCATGCTGTGTAATGCTGAAACTGCCATAAAAGCTGCACACAAAGTTGTCAATGCAGTGACTGCAACCAAAATCAGGCCCCATCACGCTAGGAGCTGTACAAACACATAGTAAGAGAAAGTCCCTGCCCCTGAAAACTTGCAATCTAAATAGATGAGGCAGACAAAGTGTGAGAGGAAGGAAGTTCACACGTTCAAGGTTTTCTTTGCAACTGTGAGGGTCAGAAACATTTTTTTTAAATGAAAGCTGAGGTTGTGACATTATCACATGAATCTGGGACCTGCTGTCCTAATCATGGCCCTATTCCTACTCCTACCCTGCCCTAGGGTGTATCCGAACCTTACTGAGGAGCCCGGCAAAGCTCATGTGATTGTAATTTGAACAGTGACACAATCCGCTGTGAATGGTGCCACAGTTTGGCAACACAGTGGGCAGAGCTTGATCTGTGGGTGGAGCTTAGAGGAGTGCCACCATTTTTTTCTTGTTCAAACTATAGGATAAACTGAAGGAGGGAGGTGTGGGAGGAGGCAGGGACCCTAGAGGTCCAGAGAGCAAAAGGTTGCAGAAGCCCAGATGAAAGATAGCAGTCAAGAAGTGGGATTTTGGAGATGTTGGAGGAGGAGGAATTGGCAGGATTTAGTGACAGCGTGGTCCAGAAGGGAGAAGGACAGAGGAGTCAAAGGAGATACCAAAGTTGAGATTTTAGAGGACTCGGAGGCTGGTAAAATAGGTGATAAAGAAAAAGGAAGAGGGGAGGGTTGGGAAGAAAGAAATTGGGGCACATAGCTCATCTATCCAGAAACACATTAAGATTGTTGCTTCCCCACCCTCTCTCACTTCCGCTTGTTGCGCCCACCTGTCATGATGCCTTAAACTAAGATTATCAATGTATTGAGACAGGAATTTTTTCCTTTATATCTCTGTACAGCATCAAGTGCCATGTTTCAGGGCCTACAGGATTACTGCAACAGAAATAATAAAACTGTAAAGACGAGGAGCTTTGAGCCATCTACCGTTGGCGGGTTGGGTGAAAATCCCCCAGGTAGGATTACGTCAGCTAAGAGGAGTTTGAACAATCACAGTGGAGACATTTAAGGTGCCCCAACACACAGGATTATGGTGTCAGGTGGGGAAGAAAGCTGTGAGAACAGGTGAACTCTTGAGAAACAAAGATCCTATTGGCATGCAGTAGCCTTAATAGCCCAGAAAGGGGAATCCTGAATATGTACTGCATAGAACCGGGATTGTGTTTATAAAGAATTCCTTTAATAAGACAGAAATAGGTCTTTAGGCAAGTTCCACAATATCTGTCATACTCCCTGTTATCTCCAAGATTGAAGCCATCTGAAAATCCATATGACTAGAGCCCCAAAGCAGCAGAAAGATTCTACAGCATTAGTCCAAGATAAAAATACCTGACCCGGTGTGTGGCATTATTGGGGATTCAGGAAACATTTTACATAGTGCTCTCAGTTTCAGCTGAGCAAGACTCTTAGGGCACATAGTTTCCACCCACCACTTACGCTGCAGTAGAAGTTATACGCCCAGGACGTCATCTTGGGTCAAAGTCATCCAATTGTGTGACCCAACTGAAATCAACTGAGTTATCCTAGGGATTAATCTGGTCCCTCATGGTCTCTGCCTCAAACTAAGGCTCCATCAGAAGGTGGTGGGGTGGGGGGGAAGAAAAAGAAATCACACAGTGATCCAGAACATTCATCTCTAAATATTTACAAAGCACCATTTATCAGAATGAAAGAGCCTTTTTCCACTCATCAAGCTAGGCATATGGTAGCAGTGTGAAATAGGAGATGAATTGTGTGGAGTAATTCCAAACAGATTTAATGCCAGCAGTAATTATTTTTAATCAGACAGAAAGTTCCCTTGGTGATACCAGAACATCTAGCATTTTAAAGGAACTGCATCGGCTTTCATTGTTTGATACTAGTTGCTCAAATCAGCTTGTTGTGCCTTTTGATATTTAACTCCAACT
Source organism: Lepidochelys olivacea (assembly GCF_965140295.1). Classification (NCBI taxonomy): domain Eukaryota; kingdom Metazoa; phylum Chordata; order Testudines; family Cheloniidae; genus Lepidochelys; species Lepidochelys olivacea. The sequence goes on from NC_140416.1 coordinate 119,756,246, forward strand.
CTCCTCCTTCCCCACTGTGCTTTCTCTCCACTGGAAACCCCCCCGCACCCCTTCCCCCCACACCTCTGTCTCTTATTTGAAGCGTGTCCTTCAATTATGATGCTGCAATTCTAATAGTGTACAAAACATTCTGGGCTGCATGACCACTTAGCAGATTCCCAGGTTGCTGCTTCAAGCCACTCAGTAGAACATTGTGAGTCATTATAAAAATCTCCCACTTCAGTATACACCAAGAGAAATGAGGAACAAAATGTACTGACAAGAAACATTTAAGATAATGACACAGGGGTGGGGGTTGGCTTTAGTCTGATAGATGCTACAGATGAGCTCAAGCAGTCCCACCCACCCCCCCCCCCCCCGCAACAGTGCAGGGTTGTGCTATTTTGTATAAGCTACCTGTCCTGACAGTGAAAATGCTAACATTGTTTCCTACCAAAAATGCTCTTTAAAAGTCTGAGCTTCCAGGTTTTGCACAACAATGGGAGAACAGGTTTCAGAGTAACAGCCATGTTAGTCTGTATTCACAAAAAGAAAAGGAGGACTTGCGGCACCTTAGAGACTAACCAATTTATTTGAGCATGAGCTTTCGTGAGCTACAGCTCACTTCATCGGATGCATACTGTGGAAAGTGTAGAAGATCTTATTATATACACACAAAGCATGAAAAAATATCTCCTCCCACCCCACTCTCCTGCTGGTAATAGCTTATCTAAAGTGATCACTCTCCTTACAATGTGTATGACAATCAAGTTGGGCCATTTCCAGCACAAATCCAGGTTTTCTCACCCCCCCCCCCCCCACACACACACACAAACTCACTCTCCTGCAATTTGGCTATTGACAGCTCTGTAAAATACAGTCATTTAAAGAAGAGGAAGTATCCCTATTGAGATAGGGCATAGGAATGGGAGCCAGGACTCCTGAGTTTTACTCCTGGCTCTCCCCAGTGAATCACAGTGTTACTCTGGGAAAGTCACTTAGCCTCTCTGCTCCTTAGTTTATTGATCAATAAATGTACAGTGGTTGTAATACTAACCTAGACCTGGAGTAACAGAATGTATTGTTGCGCCGTGGGGGGAAAATGCCCTTTTTCTGTGGAGACTCATAGTTATTCCTGCTATAGGCTGCTCATCCCAAAATGGAGAGGTAAGATTTCCCCTAACTGCTATTGAATCTCTATTGTAAGGCATGAGAAGAAGGATGATCTTGTGATTAAGGCACTGGACTGGAACTCAGGACATCTAGGTTCAAATTCCTGGCCCTGCCACAAACTTCCTGTGTGTCACTGGGCAAGTCACTTAGGCCAGCTCCTGCACCAGTAGAAATCAATGGCCACACTTCTGATGAGCTCAGGGGTGTAAGATCAGGTAATCTCGCTGTGCTTCTGTTCCATAGCAGTAAGATGGGGATAATACTTCCTTTCTCCCATTCTTTGACTCATTGATTTCGATTGCAAGCTCTTCAGGACAGGAATTGTCTCTCATTGTGAATGCATACAGCCCCTAGCACAATGGGTCTCTGGGGACTACTGTGATGCTAAATAATGTTTGTGAAGCACTTTGAGGTCCTTAGATGAAAATATTGTTTATCGTACATCAGGTACAAATGTCCAGCCTTCCTCTCAATGATCGTGTAGATTCAGCTTTGCATGTGAGCATGCCTCATCCCCATACTTTGGCAATTTATTTCTGTTTGATGAGGTCAGGGGTCATGACAATGAATTGCAATTGCAAGGGGGAGTTAGGAACATGATAGTCACCTGGAGGGGGCGGGGGACAGGATCTGGAGAGGTACATGTGGGACACAAATGAGGCTAGTGGAGTATTAATGAAAAATTAGAGCTGCCATGAACGGTTCATCCATGTGGTGAATAAGCCCCTTTAACGAGTTTACATTCATAGTGCATGCTGCTCTTCACCTGGCCAGTTCACACTTCGTTGCTCGTTGCACGCAGGGATGAACCCAGGACCCAGATGGCACAATCGCTTCTGGACTTTCACTGCCAGAGATCTGAATTCAATTCTGGTTCCCAGCCACTTCCGGGAGTTCAAAAACCATGAGTCGGCCTCCCCAACCATCATGGTTTAAAAACAAAGGTTAAATTATGTGCGTGGTCTGTCTTGTGATGTTCGAACTGTCCCTGCTCACCCTCCAGTGTGCGTGTGACAACTGCAGTGTGGCCAACCCTTCCACATGTATTGTGAGGAAAGCAATTTTGGTCCTGCTGCAGAAGCTCTTGCTACAGAATCTTACTTGGATTGGGGCCGTATTGCGCTAGGCACTGTACAAACACACAGTAAGAGACAGTCTCTGCCCTGACAAGCTCATAAACTAACTTGAGAAGAGACACAAAGGGTGGAAGAGAGATGGGGAACAATGGCACAAAGGGATTAGCTAGGGTAGGTTTATCACGTTCCCTTCTAGAAAGGTCATGGGAGGTAAAGTTGGGTCTTAAAAGAAGGGCCATGGGATCTTAAATACTCAGTACTGGCCAGGACAACAGTGGCTGCTCCAGCAGGACCATGCCCCTTTCCATCATGCTGTGATATGTGTCCAGTACTAATCCTGGGGACTGGGTGCCACCTACTGAACCACCAGAAACCACCAGTTTCTGCCAAACTCTCCCATCCAACGAGTGCCCCAGCCAAGCTTGCGAGATCTGACAGCAACACAACATAAAGTGGTAATGGATTAACATACATTGTTAGTCTCTCAGGCACTGTTCCCTCTAAGATGTGTGCGCGCACACAGATCCTAAACCCTGTGCACCCGGCGAAACACTGTGCGCACAATAATTTGCACAGAAGCACAATAATTTGCACAGAAGAAATTTTTTGCACACACGGCCTCTCAAAAATGAGAGGGAACATTGCGCTCAGGCTTTGAAACTTAAATCCAACAAATTGGAAGGTATTAACACCAAGAGCAGGGTTTGGGAAGATGAGATACTTTTCATTTTCATTTCTGAATAGGAATAAGACTGGCCTGGGCCAAATTCATATTAACAAATTCTGTTCTCTGGGTATTAGATGCTATAACCAGCTTCTAAAGGTGACAAATGTTGCAGATCATTTTTAAGCACACATTTCTACAATGGGGGAATAACGATAGACAGGCTCTGGCTTGCCGCTCATTGCACCATTGCATTCAGCTGGCCTGCAGCACCCTAGACAGCACATACATTGCTAGCTGAAGTACATCATGTTCCAACATGTACGTAATCCTTAGAGACTAACACCTTAGCACCTTGAGACTTAGCACCTTAGAGACTTGGCACCTTAGAGACTAACAGATTTATCTGGGCATAAGCTTTCACCTTAATTGAATTGGCCTCGTTAGCACTGACCTCGCACCTGGTAAGGCAACGCTCATCTTTTCATGTGCTATAATATATATTCTGCTTACTGTATTTTTCACTCCATGCATCTGATGAAGTGGCTTTTAGCCCACGAAAACTTATGCCACGAGGACTCTTCATTGTTTTTAAGTAACACGGTAACTTAGTCAGAGAAAACAGCACTGTTTCATATGTGTGACTTCATGCAAACCCTCAGGCAGGGCAAAGATTGACACTTAGGGTCCTTGAAAACCCTTAGGGGACTTTCTACAATTCATTTCAAGTTTGGACTCTGCCCCAAAGTCGCACATGGCTACATGCACACTGGTCAGCAATGGCTTCAAATCTGGTCAATCTCACACGCTGCTGACCCGACTGAACACCTCTGAGCGTGCCGAGCGCCCACAGCTTACTGTTGGCTCCACATTGGCAGGCAGGACCCAGGGTGCTGTCTATCACCTGCGTAGAGGACTTTGTGAGTCATCCCCTGGAGTCTCCTTATTCGTAAGAAACACTCAAACATTTGAAAATAGTAAAATAATACCCAGCCCAACTCCATGTTGCCAAATATCATACAGAATCATAGACATTAAGGTCAGAAGGGACCATTATGATCATTAGTCTGACCTCCTGCATAATGCAGGCCACAGAATCTCACCCACACACTCCTGCAATAAACCTCTCACCTACATCTGAGCTATTGAAGTCCTCAAATCATGGTTTAAAGACTTCAAGGTGCAGAGAATCCTCCAGCATATGTTCAGGGAGATCCCACTTCTTTCTTTATACCAGCAATAACACCAACATCCACCACACAAGGGATACTGATTAGCTCCTAGGTATGCCCGTCTCTCCTACCAAAGGTGAGGGGTGTCAGTTCAGCCATCCCTTTTGTCTCATTATCTGGATGCTGATTATGACAAAGGTCCACAGTTTACACATCCTATGCAAGATTCAATATTTCGCTCTCACGACCATACTGAGACCTCCAAAGGCTTTAGGATAGGTTTCGGGGTCACAGCTGGGCAAGTCGGGGCCCATGATGATCCCGCCTACCTTGGTGTCCCAGCTGAGAACTCGTTTGGAATGCCCTATATGCCATCCCAGGTGGCTGTGCTCCTGAGACCCAATCAAGCTGCATGAGGTGACAGCATCACCATTATTATTAATCTATCATCACTGCAGTACCCAGAGCCCGCCCAGCCAGATTGAGTGGTCCATTGCGACAGGCATTGTACAAATCCAAATAGCCACAATCCCTGCTCTGTTTAGCAGAGTCCCATGTGGATAATCACCCCTGAAAATGCCAGCAGCACCATATCTGTATTCCCACTTCTCACACCTCACAAAACTTCAAATGAGATTTTAATGGCTCCAGCTGGATGGGGCTGTTACAGGGAGTTTTCAGCGAAGGGCTTTCTGCTCTGGAACTCACTTCCCTCCACCATTGGTCTGACAAATCCTAAATTTGTTAGGAGCATATTGCAAAACTCACGTGCTTTCCCTTGAAGGGCAGGGATTTAGTTGGATGAAAGGAAAAGGTGTGACGTTCTCATGCACTGGGAGGGTTTTAGTTCAGGGGCTGATCCTATTTGATTTTTGCAAATGGCATCAGACAGGCATGGAAAAAACCCAAAGGTCATGTGATCCCATTAATAGGAAGGCAATGATGATGCCACCTTAAGTCCCTGCACAGTGCACACAAGAATCATGACTTCAAAGACTGAGTGTTTAGCTACACACAGCTACCCTAAGCATTTGATACAAACACGGCAGGAAGAAATACTCACTCCATTGCTGGTAATTATCTCTACAGAATACTACATATTATCTAGAAATCTCTAGCCAAGCAGCAGTCCTACTCTAACATTATAGTCTCTCATCGAGAGAGCACAGACTGCTCACCACACACAAAAACCACTCAGCACTCACTTCACTGTTAATAATATCCCATGTACCCATTGTGGAAAAGCACTGACAAATACCAACCATTAGCGAAACAAGAGCACACAAACCAGTGGTTGAAAGACCGTTCTCCAAAAGCAGCGGCTTTGAGGCTGCAGGAAGATGGTCTGCAATGACATGGGTTTCAACGTCTGAAGAGAGACTTTCACCTGTTCCAACCGGTTTTTGTGTGCAGCTTCACACATACACAGTAAAGAGAGAGGCATTGAGGTCAAGTGAGAGGGCAAATAGCCTGATTACAGAACCAGAGATGATGATCCGCTTCCATAAAGGTTTGTTTACTACAGTTTGACATTTACATTGGCACAAACCGTACCCATAAAATACAATCTTATTCCAGGTGTTGATAGTATGCCCATCACTGTGGTATCTAAGCATCTGGAAAGTTGACGTCTTATTACAACATGAGTATGTCTGTGTCTGGGCAAATTTGTCATATTAAGTAGCCAGCATGAGACTCTCCTATCACCTACATCAATGTGACTCTACTGGTGTTACTGGATTTCAGGAATTGTTAGCCTGTGTTTTAGCTGGCACCCAATATAAATAATGAGAAAACAATCAAAGGGAAATAAAGCAATCAGGAAACATTACATCAGTCTGATCTTTTTTTTTTATGTTTCATAGATTTTTAAGGCCCGAAAGAACCAATATGATCATCTAGTCTGACCTCCTGCATAACACAGGCTGGTGTCGGCGACCATGATGTGGGTGGTCATGCCTAGTGCTTAATCCAGGAGTCAGCAGTCAGGAATCAGAGCCAAGGGTCAGAGCCAAGGGTCACAGCTGAAGTCAGGAGTCAGAGCCAGAGGTCAGACATCAGAACTGAGGGTCCGGACCCGCTTACCTGGAGTGAGACAGGGCAGGAGCAGGGCTGCAGCAGAATGGGAACAAGGCTGGGAACACGTAAGTACAGGACCTGTTGCAGCCCTAGCAGAATGATCTGAGCAGCCCCTGAAGCAGCAGCTGCTGCTGGTGGGCTTAAGAGCTGGTCTGCTGACTGTCCAACCAAATCAGGTGACACAGCAATCAGGCAGCCTACTACAGGCCAGCTGTGCTTGTGAGGTTGCTGGGAAACTGGCTCTGCTGCAGACCCTGATTCCTGACAGCCAGAGAATTTCAGCCAGTGACTCCTGCCTCCAGCCCAACAACGTGTAGTTGAACTATTAGAGCATGCCTTTCAGAAAGACACCCTGTCTGGACTGAAAGTCTCCAAGTGATGAAGAACCCACCACCTGCCCTGGTAATCAATTCCAGTGGTTAAGTACCCTCACTGATAAGAATTTGGATCTTATTTTCAGTTTGAATATTTATGTTCCAGTAGCAGCCAAAAGTCCCAATCTGGATTGTTGTTCTTGGTATGGTACAAACAGATACAAAGAAGGGACCATTATGATGTTCAAATTATTTTTCAGCACCGCAGTGTGCAAAGGCCCCATACTGAAACAAGGGTCTGTGCCCCACAGAGCACACAGTGAAAAAGGCACAATGAAGAGAGAGTCATAAACAGACAAGCCTAAATTGAAGAATGGGAAAGGAAGGCAAGTGTAGTAATAAGACCATACACGACTCATGAAGAGACGGACACATCTTGAAGGCTCCAGTAATTGTAGCTAAACCCAAGGCTATTAGGCAGTGTGGGCCAGTGCCTTAGGCTACTAGCATAGGTGTCCGAAATTCTGGGTTCTGATCCTGGCTTTGCAGGTGACCTTGTGTGTAAGTCATTTCCTCTCTCTTTCCCCGTTTGTAACATTGTGATAATGATGCTTCCCCACTTTTGAAAAGCACTTTGAGACCTCAGCTGTCCTCTTTCCCTGCATCTTTGTTATGTACAGCTCCAGGGTTACTGGTCTTGCACCCACAGTTTGTGTCTTACCCCTTAAAGGTTTTCTTCAGTGGGATAAATTCATGCTTATCTACTTATGTGATAGGACCTCCCCTGGAAAATCCAATGAGTCACGTTTCATTGTCCATAATCTTCCTTGCTGAGGCTGTTTTGCACCACTTCCTATACCCAGGGCCTTATGATGCTTTCCTGCTTCCTTCACTGGGAACAGGAGCAGACCTACACCTATTTATCTGCCCCTCACACTGACTAGTTTAAAGATGATTCTCTCTCCCCCTTCCATATTCTTTGTAGGATTTCTCCAGCATATGATGTGCAATGTTCTGCTCTGCTTTCTAGTCCTAGAGGATGAGGTTTCCAAGCATCAAGAAAGGCAATAAGATCAGAACCTGCCTTATTCCTTTATGTTCTTTTTGGCCAGGGAGAGGCTAACCCAAGTGCTCTCAAGCAGTGTTAACATCTCAGGTCTTTTCCTCCCTTTATCTCATCCCCTTTGCTCCTGACCTCTCACAGATTTCATAACGTGGTCTGATCTTTCCACCTGGCTTTCTGTGCTGGTCTCTGTGCAATCATTTGCTCCTCCACTCCCCACTGTTGTTTCAAGTTAAGTGATGTTCGCATTGATCTCTTCCAAAGGCTTGAAGACATTTTCCTGGAGATATGTTAGGCTTGTTTATGCTTTGGACTGGGCCTCAGCCTGTGGCCACCAAGGTTTTAGGGCTAAAAAAGTTCCACTTAGCAGCTTTTGATTTGTCCAGACATGGAAGAATCTACCACTTCCTGTTAGGGGGCTTATTCCTTCACCCGCTTACTTCCCTGGTCCTTCTCGCATGAACAGAGAGCAACAATATCCGAAGTCCAAAGGTGCAAACAATTCGATGTTTATTGGGGTGAACTTCCAGCAAGCATGATTCCAGTTTCCTTCCTTAGTATCCCAGCTCTGACACCACAGAGCCTTACCTGTGTCCCTGTTCCCATTCCCCCGCCTTAGCAAAACATGATTCCAATTTCCCCACCCCCATTCCCTGTTCCCATTTTCCCCCTTAGCAAAACATGATTCCAATTTCCCCACCCCCATTCCCTGTTCCCATTTCCCCCCCTCACCCACTCACTTCCTGATTGACTGCAGACTATATAGTAAAACTTGAGTTCTGCTTAGCTATACCTTAACCAATCATTTTACTGAAATTTAACTAACCAATCCTAACATATTGTAACGTGATTATGTAACCAATTATATCCCACCACCTTAATTAGTTTACACCCAGCAAAATTAATTATACAGCAGACAGAAACAATCACAGAACCAGACAGAGACCATGCAAATAAACAATAGCAAAGTGGGAACTATAATGACAAAACAATACAGAAGTGAGGATTTCACATCCCAGCTATTGATAAGTGAGTTCTTGCCAGACAGGATGCTATCAAACTAAGTTTTCTTTTATATTTTCTAGGCACTTCACTTATAGGCACTATCAGGACAGGATTGTATTCCTAAAAGCCCAATAGCACCTGATTTCAATGTGACTAGTTTGGAATGTGAGGATGTGACTGGTCGCTTCCCAGCTTATGGCTGCCTCTGTTGCTTAGCCAAAGGCCTTAGCCTAAGCACAGGGCCTCAGACTGTCACAGTAAGAGAAGGACCTTACACCGGCAGACAGTGATTTTGATTCTTTCTTTTATACCTCTATGACTAGCGAAGTGATAAGAATACACCTAAATTCTTAGAGTACAGGCGTTTACAGACAGGCCTGTATATCTATATCCTAACACTTCCCTTGATAGCTTGTTCCAGGGTTTCGTCAGTTAAACATCTGTGCCTCATTTCTGATTTGAGTTTGTCTGGCTCCAGCCTCCAGCCGCTGGTTCCTTTTATGCCTTTCTCCACTCGATTGAAGAGCCCTTTAGTACCCAATATTTTCTCCCCATGAGCATAGATAAACACTGTAATCTAGTCACTGCTCAGTCATCTTTTTGATAAACTTAACACAATGCGCTCTGGAAGTCTCTCACTGTCAAGGCATTTCCCCCAGCCCTTCAGTCATTTCTGTGGCTCTTTTCTGCACCCTCTCCAATTTTCAGACATTCTTTTAAAAATGCCGACATCAGAACTGTGCAGAGCATTCCAGTATTAATCTCACCTATACAGAGAGAAAATCACCTCCCACTCATTCCTGCCCATTTACACGCCAAGGATTGTATTAGCCCTTTTTGGCACTGCACTTCTCTGGTACCTCATGTTGAGCAGCTTGTTCACCATGACCCCTAAATCCTTTTCTGTCACCGCTCGCCAGGATCTCCATTCTGTACCTATAGAACGTTCCTTATAGCTAGATGTCTAACTTTGTACTTAGCTGTATTAAAAACAAGTTTTGCTTGAATGGGCCCAGCTTACGAAGTGACCCAGATCACTCCGTATGACCACCCTGTCCTCATCATTCTTTACCACAATGCCAATCTGTGTGTCCTTCAGAAGTTTTATCAGTCAGGATTTTATATTTACTTCCATCATTGATGGAAACATTGATAGCATCAGGCTGCTGTAGGGACCGGGGCATGGGTGGTCAGGCCTAATGGTTAGAGTCTGGAGCCTGGAACCAGGGTCAGAGCTGGCCTCCAGAGTCAAAGCTGGAGTCAGTGTGGAGAGTAGTGCATAGGAATAGGAACCTGGATCAAGCCAGAAAAGCAGGAACCGGGAGAAGACAGGGGTCTGAGGTGACAAAGGCAGAAACAGATTGGAAGGCAGGAATCAGGCAAGTAGGCAGGGTCCATAGTCGCAACCAGCCAGGGATTCACCTAGTTGGTCAGACAACTTTCCTGTGCCTCTTCCTGGTTTACATAGCACATCCCAGCCAATCCGTGGGGTTGGACACCTCCCCCAATCAGGGGCTTTATGGGCGAGGCTCTTTGTGAGCTATTGCTTCGCTAACCCCCTTCTCCAGGGGTTGGCGTGAGCTGCTAGGTGTGTGCCATGGTCTGCACACTGCCTGGGAACCCACATCCTGGGCTGGAGGCCTGTGATCTCTCACAGCCATGTGTCAATCCCTAGACTGAGCTCAGCTCACTCCTTTATAACCTCAGCAGTCAGTCACATGATTCAAGCACCTGGACTCCATTCCCATCACGGCCTAGTGATCCTTCCCAGAACTACCTGTTCTTAAAGGGACCACGCCTTGGAACAAGGCCGACTGGCCCCAGCAGCCCAGTGTCCTTAAAGGGGACAGCAATAGGCCACAATAGGCAGCCAATCCCCAATCAAAGGAACCTGTTTCACTTTTATTTCCCCCCAACCCTTTATTAGATTCTTACATACATCAAAAAATAAATGGCTTCCAGGGGGAAAAAAAGCTGAGGAAACAATCCTTCTCCAGGCACACAATGCAAGGCAATCAGAAAAGAAACAATGCCTAGCCCAGCCTGAGCAAAGTACAAAGCACTGATAAAGGCTACAAAGCACGTCCTCCACTTTTATGGGGGAGGAAATACAATTAGGTCAGTTTATTATCGCTGCGTTCCTTCTTCCAATGCAAAAGTTAGTTTCCTGCCAATTACGACAATGACAAATAAGCAACAAAAAATGAACCCCAACCACATGAAACTCCCCCTAAACAATATAGTGGCTATTAACAAGCAAAGGAGTGTGTGGGCTGAGAGAAGGACCTGGGATCCATAGGAAAAGGAAACCAAGCAGTCCCTGCTTTGTCTTTCTAGCTATAGAAAAATATGCAGGAAAGACTGATAATAGAAAATGTTTCCTCTGAAGGAAGAAAAGCCTTGTTAGTCCTTGGGTGTTAGGGACCTATAGTGGCATAAACAAACACCATTAATGCAGACAACCAAAACGGTATAATCATCACCTACATACAGTGAAGAATGAAACAGGGGTGCTGGAACAAGTTTTATACTGGGGGTGCTAAAAGCCAGTGAACAAAACTGTAAATGCAGCATATACTGGAATCCACTTCAAGCCAGGGATACATCCAGACCCCCAGCACCCTAGTTCCAGCACCTATGGAGTGAAAGGAAAAGCAAAACTACTGTAAAGAAAATGGCAAGAATGCGGTAAAAAGAGGCTTTGTAATAGTTACTTTCAAACTGATTATTAAAATGCCTCTAGCCCATGAACTGGGAACACTTCAGTCACCCCACGTCAAAGGTGACGTTTTCTTTCATCTGATCTGCCGGCCATAATATTTTTAAGGCAGTTCCTCCACTGCCATGTGCTCCCAGTGAAATGTGCTCTCCCCTTGGTGTTTACTGGGAGTTTCACGGGGTGGAGAGACCAGGGCTCTGCACCTTGTCTATTCTACAAAGCCTCTTCAAACTCCTATCTCTGATGGGCCATGCTGCTGCTGATGATTTATATGGATAATAATAATGTCCAGAGTTGGAATAGTTCATGGTAACAAAAATCCTGGATGGGATATTAAACCTCATGCTCCACGGCTTGAGCCAACCTCTAACCAGCAAGGAGAAGGATGAGACCATCATGGGGGCAAATTATCCCACATCTGCCTATGCCGTGGGTTCTTGCACCTTCCTCTTTCGCAGATCTGACCCTGTCTGTCAACTGCTATGTTACTAGGCAGATGGCCAGGGACACAGACACTCTTATGTCATTAATTAAAGGACATTGCTTGCTGTTTTCTGTCTGTCCTTGTCTCAAATGTCAGGTAATGGAAAGAATAAAGTTCTACAGTTTGTTTGTTAGTTAAGTTGCTCTTTTCTGTGAGAACGGAAATCACCTTTCAACATAACCTAGGCTACCCACTGCCACAGTTAGAATTATTTCCACAGAGCTCCTTTTCTCATTATTATTAATTGTTTCAGGGACAAAGCTTCATCTCCTTGGGAGCACCATTAACTCCAGAGGAGCCGGGGAGAAAAGCAGGGTGATGGGACAGGAGTAAAGGGGAGAGATAAAGGGAAAGAAATGATGGATCAAGGGAGGGAGAAGCAGGAGTGACAGCCAAACAGGGCTGTGAAAGGGGAGAAAAGACTGAGGAAGGGAGAGAGGGGCAGACAAAAGTGAATGGGTGGAGGGATGGGGGGAATAGTGAAGGGACAAAGGAAGGGGAAAGATTTTGCCTCTGGGAAGAAAAGGGAAAGAAGGTTTTTTGAAGAAAGAAAGAAAGAAAGAAAGAAAGAAAGAAAGAAAGAAAGAAAGAAAGAAAGAAAGAAAGAAAGAAAGAAAGAAAGAAAGAAAGAAAGAAACCAGTCAGGAGAAAAGGAACTGCAAATGGGAGAGTATGAAGGTGGTGGAAGATGCCTGAAATATTTCTATGAATGTGAATGTTATATGTCAGAGCTCCAGTATGAAACTGGAGAAAAGCCTGTTGAGAGTCTTTGGGTTATGTTTAGAGGCAAGAGCAACATGGGTGATGTCGTGGTGGGCATCTGCTGTAGACCTCCAGACCAGGAGGATGAGGTAGACAAGGCTTTCTTCAGACAACTAACAGAAGTTTCCAGATCACAGGCCCTGGTTCTCATGGGGGACTTCAATCACCCTAACATCTGCTGGGAGAGCAATACAGCAGAGCACGGACAATCTAGGAAATTTTTGGAGAGTGTTGGGGACAACTTCCTGGTGCAAGTACTGGAGGAACCAACTAGGGGCCGTGCTCCTCTTGACCTGCTGCTCACAAACAGGGAAGAATTGTTAGGGGAAGTAGAAGTGGGTAACAACCTGGGCAGCAGTGACCATGAGATGGTTGAGTTTAGGATCCTGACAAAAGGAAGAAAGGAGAACAGCAGAATACGGATCCTGGACTTCAGAAAAGCAGACTTTGGGCAGGATTCCCTGAGAGGCTAATATGAGGGGGCAAAGAGTCCAGGAGAGCTGGCTGTATTTTAAAGAAGCCTTATTGAGGGCGCGGGAACAAACCATCCTGATGTGCAGAAAGAATAGCAAATATGGCAGGCGACCACCTTGGCTTAACAGAGAAATCATCAGTGAGCTTAAACACAAAAAGGAAGCTGACAAGAAGTGGAAACGTGAACAGATGACTAGGGAGGAGTACAAAAATAATGCTACAGCGTGCAGGGGTGTGATCAGGAAGGCCAAAGCACAATTGGAGGTGCAGCTAGCCAGGGAAGTGAAGGGTAACAAGAATGGTTTCTACAGGTATGTTAGCAACAAGAAGAAGGTCAGGGAAAGTGTGGGACCCTTACTGAATGGGGGAGGCAACCTAGTGACAGATGATGTGGAAAAAGCTGAAGTACTCCATGCTTTTTTTGCCTCGGTCTTCACAGACAAGGTCAGCTCCCAGACCGCTGCACTGGGCACAGTATGGGGAGGAGGTGAGCAGTGCTCAGTGGTGAAAGTACAAGTTAAAGACTATGTAGAAAAGCTGGACATGCACAAGTCCATGGATCCAGATCTAATGCACCCGAGGGTGCTGAGGGAGTTGGCTGATGTGATTGCAGAGCCATTGGCCATTATCTTTGAAAATTCGTGGCGATTGGGGGAGGTCCTGGACAATTGGAAAAAGGCAAATATAGTGCCCATCTTTAAAAAAGGGAAGAAGGAGAAGGTAGATAGAAAGCTGGCTAGATCGTCGGACTCAAAGGGTAGTGATCAATGGCTCAATGTCTAGTTGGCAGCCGGTATCAAGCACAGTGCCCCAGGGGTCGGTCCTGGGGCTGCTTTTATTCAACATCTTCATTAATGATCTGGATGATGGGATGGATTGCACCCTCAGCAAGTTTGCGGATGACACTAAGTTGGGGGGAGAGGTAGATATGCTGGAGGGTAGGAATAGGATCCAGTATGACCTAGGCAAATTGGAGGACTGGGCCAAAAGAAATCTGATGAGGTTCAACAAGGACAAATGCAGAGTCCTGCACTTAGGACAGAAGAATCCCATGCACCGCTACAGGATGGGGACCAACTGGCTAAGCAGAAGTTCTGCAGAAAAGGACCTGGGGATTACAGTGGATGAGAAGCTGGATATGAGTCAAAAGTGTGCCCTTGTTGCCAAGAAGGCCCATGGCATATTGGGCTGCATTAGTAGGAGCATTGCCAGCAGATCGAGGGAAGTGATTATTCCCCTCTATTCAGTACTGGTGAGGCCGCATATGGAGTATTGCGTCCAGTTTTGGGGCCCCCACTACAGAAAGGATGTGGACAAATTGGACGGAGTCCAGTGGAGGGAAACAAAAATGATTAGGGGGCTGGGGCACATGACTTACGAGGAGAGGCTGAGGGAACTGGGGATGTTTAGTCTGCGGAAGAGAAGAATGAGGGGGGACTTGATAGCAGCCTTCAACTACCTGAAGTGGGGTTCCAAAGAGGATGGAGCTAGGCTGTTCTCAGTGGTAGCAGATGATAGAACAAGAAGCAATTTTCTCAAGTTGCAGTGGGGGAGGTTTAGGTTGGATATTAGGAAAAACTATTTCACTAGGAGGGTGGCGAAGCACTGGAATGGGTTACTTAGGGAGGTGGTGGAATCTTCATCCTTACAGGTTTTTAAGGTCGGACTTGACAAAGCCCTGGCTGGGATGTTTTAGTTGGAGTTGGTCCTCTTTTGAGCAAGGGTTTGGACTAGATGACCTCCTGAGGTCTCTTCCAACCCTAATCTTCTATGATTCTATGTTTATCTGTTTGCTACTGTATTACTTACTATATGATTTCAAGGGGTTAATTCAATAGCGAGAAAACTGCCAAGGAAGATGGACAATAGCTGATACAGAGATCTGAAGAAGAGCTCTGTGCATTTTGAAAGCTGGTCTCTCTCACAAGCAGAAGTTGGTCCAATAAAAGATACTACCTCACCCACCTTCTCTCTCTAATATCCTGGGACCAACATGGTTACAACAACAATGCATAATAGCCCATGTAAGAGTTCATTAGCAAACACCCCCAGGACTATTAACTGTGATATGCTTCAAAGGGGTAGCCATGTTAGTCTGGATCTGTAAAAGTGGCAAAGAGTCCTGTGGCACCTTATAAACTAACAGACGTATTGGAGCATGAGCTTTCGTGGGTGAATACCCACTTCGTCGGATGCATGTAGTGGAAATTTCCAGAGGCAGGTATAAATATGTAAGCAAGAATCAGGCTAGGGATAACAAGGTTAGTTCAATCAGGGAGGATGAGGCCCTCTTCTAGCAGTTGAGATGTGAACACCAAGGGAGAAGAAACTGCTCTTGTAGTTGGCCAGCCATTCACAGTCTTTGTTTAATCCTGAGCTGATGGTGTCAAATTTGCAAATGAACTGAAGCTCTGCAGTTTCTCTTTGAAGTCTGGTCCTGAAGTTTATTTGCTGCAGGATGGCTACCTTTAAATCTGCTATTGTGTGTCCAGCGAGATTGAAGTGTTCTCCTACAGGTTTTTGTATATTGCCATTCCTAATATCTGATTTGTGTCCATTTATCCTTTTACTTAGGGGCTGTCCAGTTTGGCCGATGTACATAGCAGAGGGGCATTGCTGGAACATGATGGCATATATTACATTGGTGGATGTGCAGGTGAATGAACCGGTGATGGTGTGGCTGATCTGGTTAGGTCCTGTAATGGTGTCGCAGGTGTAGATATGTGGGCAGAGTTGGCATCGAGGTTTGTTGCATGGATTAGTTCCTGAGTTAGAGTTACTATGGTGCGGTGTGTAGTTGCTGGTGAGAATATGCTTCAGGTTGGTGGGTTGTCTGTGGGCGAGGACTGGCCTGCATCCCAAGGCCTGTGAAAGTGCGGGATCATTGCCCAGGATGGATTGTAGATCACTGATGATGCACTGGAGAGGTTTTAGCTGAGGACTGTATGTGATGGCCAGTGGAGTTCTGTTGGTTTCTTTCTTGGGCTTGTCTTACAGCAGAAGACTTCTGGGTACACGTCTGGCTCTGTTGATCTGTTTCCTTATTTCTTCATGTGGGTATCATAGTTTTGAGAATGCTTGGTGAAGATGTTGTAGGTGTTGTTCGCTGTTTGAGGGGTTGGAGCAAATGTGGTTGTACCTCAGCACTTGGCTGTATACAATGGATCGTGTGGTGTGATATGTTACCTCTGCCCTCCTCATCCCCACATGTCCTGAATAAATCAGTTTGACCAGGTTCAAGTGATACACAGAAATGAAGAACTTAGGAGTCGATAAAAGCTGAGCCCTGGAGCACAGGAAGGACAACCAGGGGCAGGAACTGTGGGGAACCCCATGGGGGTGAATAGGATAAACAAGACGTACCTATGTTTTAGGTAAGAGACCTTCTATTGAGTTAAAACTCCATTTCTCTGGCAATTCTTTGCACCTACTGTTGAGATTAAGCAATACTTTGTTTTGGAGAGGCTGTTTTCACTAGCTGTATTCATTCATTGATCACAGTTCCTGAAGGTAAGAAGAACAGGTACCAAGTCCAGTCGGACCTGCTGACAATCACAGTTGGTACACATGGGGCTGTATCCCAGCACCGGATCTGAGAGTGGGAGAATCACAAAATTCCACCCAAGACAGGTAAAGACTCAGGGCCTAAACCCAGAAGAGGGCTGCACTCAGAAGCAGCCAAGAGAAGGGGTCAGAGGTTCAGGTAGCCCTAAATCATGATAGAGAGCATTTAAGATGGAGGTGGGAGGAGAGAATGGAAACAGCATCATAGGAGTTGCCAGATTGGATCAGATCTGAGGTCCATCTACTCCAGTCTCTTGTCGCTGACAGTGACCAGCACCAGCTCCTTCAGAAGAAGATGAAAGAACCCCACAGTAGCAGATGTAGTATAATCTGCCCCCGCAGAGGTCTCTAAATAGTAAGAGAATAACTAGGCTTAGGCCTTGAAGCATGAGGTATAATGTCCCTTCCAGAATTTTTATTATCACTATTATAACTCTGGATATTGCAATCTATATTAATGTCCAGTGCCATTTTGAATCTTACTGAGGTTGTGGCCTCAATGACTTCTAGTGACAATGAGCTCCACTGTCTAATTACAACACAATTACATATAGCATGAAACAGCAGTTTCTTTTATCTACCTCTATTACCTGTTTAGCCTCAAACATACCTTAAAAACCAAGCAACCCCCCAGGCAACATGCCTGGACAACATTAAATTTGAAAAATAGCTTGCTCCCCATTAGGACCTTCTCATAAGGTGCAGAAGTTTTAGAGGCTAAACAGGCCATGAGTGTCCCTTTCTATTAATAATACTGGCTTTATAATCTGAACACAGTGATTAAATTATTCTAGATTCTGTAGTGAAATAATTAGTACTGCCTTGGTTGCGAGCTATTTCTTTTGATAATAAAGGCCTCTGTTTCAGTCCAATTAAAATGATATTCTAAAGAGGGAGAGAATGGGGCCATTATGCCCTGAAAATAAGGGATAGTAGTTACCAGACTGGGAAAAAAAAACGGTCACGCATAGAGCATAACCTTATGGCAGGCCGCACACTCACACACTCATATACCAGAAATACACTGTTTCAGCCAACAGTTAAACTGCACCAAGGAATCGAAGAGGTTCTCAAGGATAATGCAGCTTGGTCAAGACCCCCTCGTTGATGCCAAATGTTATAGAAAAAGTCCATTTGCATACTATGAAAAAATCTGGTGCCACTATAAAAATACATAGCCAGCATATCTTTCTTCTTATCAGTAAATGGCGGGTTGCATTTCTCTAAACTCTGCCAGTTAGGACGATCACCATAGGGAAGGTGACTTAATTGGAGTGACCACAAGGACCTGTCATTTTTATTCAGTCAAAACACCTACTGAAGTCACTAGGGGCAAATTTACAAAGGAGACCATGAGGGTTCCTAGTGGTGCTTTCCGACACTTTCCTACAGGTGTAGCAGGGGGGTGTTGTATGCATGCCTAGTGAGGCTGAGAATGGGGCCAGAACACAGTGCAGTCACTCTCATGGGTTTTCTCTGCATACACAGCACTGGGATTTGATAAACAAGCTAACGAGGGCCGCATCTGTACTGCACCCTCTCCATCCACCCCACCAACAGCTCCAGTGCAGAGAGGCGCCTCATTGCCTCCTGTTTACACCTGCTATAAGAAATGGAGGCTCGACAACTCACAAGTGGCATGAATGGAGGAAGCCAGGTGGCAATTAAAGACAGCCTGCACCACCAGGCATGCCAAAGGCTGCATGAAACATTCAGGAGAGAAGCAGCCTGGTTGGTCTGATTCCTTCCAATGAACTGGTTTTCTCCAAGGTCTTTCAGTTTCCCAGTCCAATTCCTGGACTTGACGCCAGCCATGCAGCATAGTAGGAAAGAGAGTGCCACGAAATATGGTGACTGTGTTGGTATCAGGCTTTTTGGAAAAAACCCAACTAGGACATGGCGTATTCAAGGTGAGGGTAAGGGAGGATAAGTAGAGAGCAAGGCTTCAGACAGGCTGTCCAGTCAACACAGGCAAACCATGGGAGCAGTTCTTTGAATAGACCAGACATCACTAGGTTGAGAACCGCCCCCCAAACCCACAAACTCTGGTACACGTGGTCAGTGGAGGCTGAAGTCAATGGGAATCATTTCATTGACTGTCATGCGAGTTGGATTGGGCCCACCTGTGGCAAAGTCAGGTCCCCTGGACCCGTTACGGCTATCTTTGAGGAGCTGACTGTGTAGCACTTCTCTGTCCTCGGGCCAGGCAATTGGAAGGAGATGAGAGAGAAGACACGCTTTTGGACTAGACGGCTCGATCATGGCCCTTATTGTCATGGCAACTGGTAGGCCTCACTGAGCAGCAATAGGCACTGAGTGCCCCTGGTGCTAGACGCCTGCTTCTTAGGAATAAAGAGATTCAGCATTGTGCACTGGTCCAAAATCTTATTTTAAAAACTTTTCCTTCCTTTAGGTAGAAGAGACCTGTGGGGGTCACCATCTCCTGTCATTCAGAGAACTTCCCTTGCTTGCATGAATGCATGTGTTTTTCTGAGCAGAGCACCATTAGTAATTGTTATTCTCAAATCGTTTCAGCAGCCTGGAGTACCCCAGGATGAAGGAGTGTTAACAGGACCCCCTTCCCCCACAACAGCAGGGAAAATCTTCTTGGCACTGTAGATAGCCAGCAGGTTTATGGGGTGAGAAGATTTCCACATCATGTTCCCAGGGTGCCCTAGAGGGGGCATGGATGTGAGTCATTCGATTCTGGATAAATGGAACTTTTGCCATAGCACAAACACTCTGGAAGAAACATCCCCAGGGGCAGGCTAAGAGGAACTTACCTCTCTGACGTCACACATGTGATCACTGCCTCAGTTTCCCACTGATCTGCAAGCTCCCTCTTGTTGTCTGGATGTGCTATGCCTCAGCTCCCCCTCATTCATCAGAGAATCATAGAATATCAGGGTTGGAAGGGACCTCAGGAGGTCATCTAGTCCAACCCCCTGCTCAAAGCAGGACCAATCCCCAACTAAATCATCCCAGCCAGGGCTTTGTCAAGCCTGACCTTAAAAACCTCAAAGAAAGGAGAGTCCACTACCTCCCTAGGTAACACATTCCAGTGCTTCACCACCCTCATAGCGAAAAAGTTTTTCCTGATAGCCAACCTAAATCTCCCCCACTGCAACTTGAGACCATTACTCCTCGTTCTGTCATCTGCTACCACTGAGAACAGTCTAGATCCATCCTCTTTGGAACCCCTTTCAGGTAGTTGAAAGCAGCTATCAAATCCTGCCTCATTCTTCTCTTCTGCAGGCTAAACAATCCCAGTTCCCTCAGCCTCTTCTCATAAGTCGCGTGTTCCAGTCCCCTAATCATTTTTGTTGCCCTCCGCTGGACTCTCTCCAATTTTTCCACATCCTTCTTGTAGTGTGGGGCCCAAAACTGGACACAGTACTCCAGATGAGGCCTCACCAATGTTGAATAGAGGGGAATGATCACGTCCCTCGATCTGCTGGCAATGCCCCTACTTATACATCCCAAAATGCCATTGGCCTTCTTGGCAACAAGGGCACACTGTTGACTCATATCCAGCTTCTTGTCCACTGTAACCCCTAGGTCCTTTTCTGCCAAACTGCTGCCTAGCCATTCGGTCCCTAGTCTGTAGCACTGCATGGGATTCTTCCGTCCTAAGTGCAGGACTCTGCACTTGTCCTTGTTGAACCAAATCAGATTTCTTTTGGTCCAGTCCTCTAAGTTGTCTAGGTCCCTCTGTACCCTATCCCTACCCTCCAGCGTATCTACCTCTCCTCCCAGCTTAGTGTCATCTGCAACTTGCTGAAGGTGCAATCCACACCATCCTCCAGATCATTAATGAAGATATTGAACAAAACCAGCCCGAGGATTGACCCTTGGGGCACTCCACTTGATACCGGCTGCCAGTTAGACATGGAGCCATTGATCACTACCCGCTGAGCCCAACAATCTAGCCAGCTTTCTATCCACCTTATCATCCATTCATCCAGCCCATACTTCTTTAACTTGCTGGCAAGAATACTGTGGGAGACCGTGTCAAAAGCTTTGCTAAAGTCAAGGAACAACACATCCACTGCTTTCCCCTCATCCACAGAGCCAGTTATCTCATCATAGAAGGCAATTAGATTAGTCAGGCATGACTTGCTCTTAGTGAATCCATGCTGACTGTTCCTGATCACTTTCCTCTCCTCTAAGTGCTTCAGAATTGATTCCTTGAGGACCTGCTCCATGATTTTTCCAGGGACTGAGGTGAGGCTGACTGGCCTGTAGTTCCCAGGATCCTCCTTCTTCCCTTTTTTAAAGATGGGCACTACGTTAGCCTTTTTCCAGTCATCTGGGACCTCCCCCGATCACCATGAGTTTTCAAAGATAATGGCCAATGGCTCTGCAATCACATCCGCCAACTCCTTTAGCACTCTCGGATGCAGCGCATCCGGCCCCATGGACTTGTGCTCGTCCAGCTTTTCTAAATAGTCCCGAACCACTTCTTTCTTCAGAGAGGGCTGGTCACCTCCTCCCCATGCTGTGCTGCCCAGCGCAGCAGTCTGGGAGCTGACCTTGTTCATGAAGACAGAGGCAAAAAAACCATTGAGAACATTAGCTTTTTCCACATCCTCTGTCACTAGATTGCCTCCCTCATTCAGTAAGGGGCCCACATTTTCCTTGACTTTCTTCTTGTTGCTAACATACCTGAAGAAACTCTTCTTGTTACTCTGAACATCTCTTGCTAACTGCAACTCCAGGTGTGATTTGGCCTTCCTGATTTCACTCCTGCATTCTTAGGTAGCTTGGCCCACTGGCTAAACCATCCTTTTCTGGGATAAGTGAAAAACCAACCTTCACCGCTTCCTGCGAGGCATCCACGAATCGCCCTTTGCCTTCCCCCAGGCACACCTCTCTCGCTGGGTCTGTGTGGCCTCCACCTCCTCCCCTTTGGCACCAGGGCTCACAATGGTTCATTGGGGCACAGCTGAAGTGTCGTGCTCCCCACACTCTACCACAGGCTTCAGTCTTGGGGCCCTACACAGCGAAGGGACCATCCACTCCAGCCTCAAGTGCTGCTGCATCCTCCCATCTGGACAACTATCTATCCTGGCTCATTGGCCTGTCTCCTAGGTCATTTCAGACACCTTTTGTATGGCCTCCTCCTGGGTTCCTTCCCCAGCTCTTTCTCAGCAAGGAAACCTACTACAGCTCTTGCCCAGACCCTGGACACTAGAGAATCCTCTCAGAAAGGCGGCGGGGAGGGCGGGGGCAGGGGAGAGCTTCTCCCACTAGACTCAGTGGGAACACGCCAATAGGAACAGGAGCAGGCCCTGAGTAAAGGCTGCAGAACTGAGCCTCCAAAGGGGAAGGATCACAGATATCTCAGACTTTATTATTTACAATTCTTATTTTGATGTTGCTATGACAATATAATAGCCATAGGCGAAAATCCACCCATAAGTTGAAATGGAAAGCTAAAAACCCCCGGACGTGATTTTTCAAAGAGTTACATGTCCAAATAGTTGCCCTGCAATCCACATGGGACAGCTTGTGTGAGGAAGCTGTCTGCAGGATCAGGCCCCCCTGAGTTAATGGGTGGGAAGCAGCAACTTTGAAATAATTATGTCTCTCTCCTCAGGAGATAGTGAGTAATTCTGTCTCTGTGGGTGTTTAGCCATGCAGACTCCGGAGCTTTGAAAGATAAGAATGTGCATAACAACTAGCTATAATAAAATGTTTCTTTACATTAGTAACTAGCACTCACGGGCTGCTAAAGCCTGTTTCGGCTTTGTGAAGCTTTCTTGCGTACAAGGAGTTTATCGTACCATAATCCACAATGCATTGGGTAGTAGGCTGCATTCCATTAGCATCCATACAATACTAATACATTGTGACTGAGAGCCCAACATGGACATGTTACATTATTTTCCTCAATAAAAAAAATTGTACATTTCTGGGAAGTCTTTTCTGAATTAGGAATTTGAATGTTCAGGGACCTGCTTCAATAAAATAAGTCCAGCTTTGTTGATTACAACAAGTAAATAGTATCATACAGCAATTATTGTATACATATCAATTTGGAATACAGATGCACGGGACAAAGTATATGACATTCCTGTGGCTACAAAAATGGAATCTTGCAAGGAAGTAGTCGGAAAGCAGGGTGGTTGGAGCAGAACTGATCACTACAACAAATCTTGATCAGGATCATACAAGGAATAAAAAGGCAGAGATAAATTAAAGAAGCCGAGAGCAGTCCGTGTTATTAGGAAATTCCACAAGGAAATAAAACTGACTAGACAATATTTATAATATTCCAAATGACGGGTGCATATGTATTTTTATCAGATTTGCAGCCAGGCTAGAAACTGAGCGAGAGAAAGCATTTGAGACAAGAAGGAAGACTCAGAAACATAGTAACATTACAATCTTATCTGTAAACTTTCAAATCTGTCAATATGCGACATAAGCCATCAAAGTGGGTGACAAACAGCCAAAATGTGAAATGTCTCTGTTTTCTTGTGCATCGCACTGTACGCAACAGAATATAATTATATTTAAGCATCACATCTGTTTTAAAGGATATTTTCCCTCCCTGATTAAGGCCAGAAGGGACCATTAATCATCTAGTCTGACCTCCTGGAAAGCACAGGCCATAACATTTCACCTCTTTGACCCCTGTGTTGAGCCCATTCACTTGTGTTTGACTAAAGCATATTGATGTGAATTGGGCAATCTCTAACGGCTACATCTGGTGCCCATTTTCCTGTAATTTTTTTTCACCCAAAAATGCAGTTTCATCAACATTTAAATGTTCCATACAGACAATGACATTTTGATGAACTCCTCCATGTTTATTTCATGTCCTTTTGATTTGAAATTTTGATTCTGGTTTGGAAACCGAAACAAAAATTTCAGAATGAAAGGAAAATTTCCCAGTTTAGAACGTGTTCCATCCACATTTTCAGCAACATTTTTTGAATGAGATCATTCATTTGCCATTTTGTCCATGGAAATCAAACTGTATTTTTTTCACCAGCTCTATTAACAGAGTATGTGGGGAGGGGCGGCAGCTTGGTTTTTTATCTATTATGATCTTTTGGCACCTGTCAAAAACACTTTACTACAATACGTTCATAATACAGTAAAAGAAGTAAAGTAGTAGAGATCTCTGTTGGATAAGAAAGATTTACAATGTAGGTCTGAGATCAGTCTCCTGTCCTCATTCTGCATCACACTGAACAGCTGACAGGATTTTGCATCATGTGTCTCTGTTACCCCTTCCTTTTGTTCTGTCATGATGAATAATAAACTGTAATACTACATACAAGGGAACAATGCTGGCTAACCTAGAAAGAAAGTAGAATTAACTTTGCAAGAAAACCCACAGGGGTTTACTTATTCCTTGAGCAGAACCACAACGTTTCTGACATTAAAGTCTGCTGTCCAACTCTCAGGATCTATACATCAGGATATATGACAGCTGTCTACACCTGGAGTTATTACTGAATAGCTACGTGTGTTCAATCTTATATTGGAATAAAGTGCCTTTGTTCCAGTTTAGCTTAATCCACTTAATCCACAAAGTGGATTAAACTAAAGAGGAACAAGGCCTCTTATTTGAGAATAAGTGTATCTACACATGGAGTTACTCAGGAATTCACACCCTACCATAATCCGAATTAACTTTCAATTGCAGACAAGGCCTAAAGCCACCTAGCAGCTTACTGTCCTCCCCTCCACTCACATCTTTCAGAGCTGCTATGCCACCATGAGAGACAGCATGGTGCAGTGGAGAAGACATCCAACTGGGTTCTGTTGCCAGCTCTAACTAGCTGTTTGACCTTGGACTAGCCACTTCACCTTTCTGTGCCTCAGTTTGTCCTTCACTAAAATGGGGATAATAGTGCTAGCCCACCTTTGGACAGTACTTTGAGTGCTGGGGAAGAAATGTGCTATTTTATTATTATTACTATTAAAATGTCCTAAATCTGTCCATGGCCTTCCCATTGATACCAATGGGAATGGAAGCTTTTGGGTATAAGAAACTATGTCAGTGATTTAGATAATGGCATAGAGAGTACACTTATAAAGCTTGCAGACAATACCAAGTTAGGAGGAGTTGCAAGGGCTGTGGAGGATAGGATTAAAATTCAAAATGATCTGGACAAACTGGAGAAATGGTCTGAAGTAAATAGGATGAAATTCAATAAGGAGAAATGCAAAGTACTCCACCTAGGAAGAAACAATCAGTTGCACACATACAAAATGGGAAATGACTGCCTAGGAAGGAGTACTGTGGAAAGGGGCCTGGGGGGTCATAGTGGATCACAAGCTAAGTAGGAGTCAACAGTTTAATGCTGTTGCAAAAAAAGCAAGCATCATTCTGGGATGTATTAGCAAGAGTATTGTGAGCAAGACATGAGAAGTAATTCTTCCACTCTACTCCATGCTGATTAGGCCTCAATTAGGCCTATTGTGTCCAGTTCTGGGTGCCACATTTCAGGAACGATGTGGACAAATTGGAGAGAGTCCAGAGAAGAGCAACAAAAATGATTAAAGGTCTAGAAAATCTGACCCATGAGGGAAGATTGAAAAAACTGGGTTTGTTTAGTCTGGAGAAGAGAAGACTGAGAGGGGACATGATAACACTTTTCAAGTACATAAAACGTTGTTACAAGTAGGAGGGAGAAAAATTGTTCTTGTTAACCTCTGAGGATAGGACAAGAAGCAATGGGCTTAAATTGCAGCAAGGGTGGTTTAGGATGGACATTAGGAAAAACTTCCTAATTGTCAGGGTGGTTAAGCACTGGAATAAATGGCCTAGGGAGGTTGTGGAATCTCCATTATTGGGGATTTTTAAGAACAGGTTGGACAAACACCTGTCAGGGATGGTCTAGATGATACTTAGTCCTGCCTTAGAATGCAGGGGACTGGACTAAATGGCCTCTGGAGGTCCTTTCCAGTTCTATGATTCTATGTTTATAGTAATATTGCCTGTATTGGCCATGAATGAAATGTCTCAGATAAATAGTTTGAAGGATCTGGCCAAGGGGAAATGGACAAACTAGGGTCCCAATTCAGCAAAGCATTTAAAAGCATCCCTAACCTTAAGCATATGCTTACGTCTATCTCTGTTCAGCACAGCACTTAAGCCAATGGGACTTAAGAGTGTGCTTAAAATTAAACATAGGATCTAGTGCCTTCCTGATCTGGGGCCTACACTATTATGTTGCACGAAGAGAAGACTGTCAGCTCACTACAAAGGCCAACACTTTTCTCCCCCTTGTGCTGTGAAGCCTGAATGTTTCAAAATGCTGGAAAATGAGCAGCAACAGCTTATCGGTATTGCAGGAAAACATATGTAAAAAAGCGGGAGGATAATATCTTTTGCCAAAGTAGGGAGACCTCTTCCTTGCATTTCCCTCCTCCCACCTGCTTCTTTCCCAATTCCAAGGGGCCAGGAGATGCCAATACCACAGGAGAACTTTGTTGCTCCAAAACTCTATCTTTTCAATAGGCCTCTGCTGTTTACTGAGAGATAATTTGGTTTGAAACTGAGGGCCAGATCCTCAGGTGAAATAGCTCCAACAGTGCTCTGCCCATTTACACCAGCTGAGGGTATGGCCCAGTCTGCTCTCTTTGAACAGATCTGTTCAGGGCCTATTGCATTTTGCATCAGGGGGAGTTTATTTTTAATAGCTTTCATAAATTTAAGGGGCTTTACTGGGCTGCTGTGTATCTTTTGGTTTGAGGCACAAAAATGTTATTCTGTCAACAGCTCAGTCTGTTTAACGTTCACTTAAACAGACTCATATTTCAAAAGCCCTGAAATCGTTTGTTCTGTTTCCTACAAGTTCAACGCGCTGTAAACAGGACGGTGTTCACCAGCTTTGTATCATTAGGACACATCATCAAACTCTGCTTGTAGCCAAAAACTTATAGAGAAAGCCTTTGAACAGATTCCTACCCTACTGCATTGAAGCATGCCAAGATCAGAACTCAAGCTTAGGGCACTTATCCAAATGGCAGGTGATGAATAACTAGCTGCTTCTTGAAGGTAACATAACCTGATAACAGCATCCAACTATTTAGCTTCTTCTCTTCCAGCCCCCCAGCTTCAAACAGAAGATCAGGCTAGAAATGTTTTTTTTTAAAAAGCAATTTACAAAATTATCTTTTTAAAAATAAGGACTTGCTTAAAATTCCTGAGGATTTTGCATCATGTCAGTCAACATAGGGTATGTCTACACTACAATGTAAGCCCAGGGTTCAATCTCAGGCTCAAGCCTAACCTCACTTCTATCTATACACAAATTACACTAACCCAGGGCTCAGACCCAGGGTACCTGGATCTCACAGGGATGCAGGGTCTGAGATTGAGTCAAGCCAGGACCCAAGGTTCAAGCCCTATGGTTTTGCAGTGTAGACACAGCCTCAGTGGCCTCGTGCTCTGGGAGTCTGCTAAAAGTATCCCTCAACCCCATGGGCCAATTTTCTTTGTCCTCTGGTCAGTCGAGTTTGATGGACAGTCAAGTTTTCCCACACTGAACCATGAACAAAGGGCTAGAGAGGCCACATTTTGGGAGGGTGCTAGGAAGTCTGGGATGTGGGTGGCTGGATTCAGGCCCCCATAATGCAGTGTAGATGCTAGAGACCCAGAGTGGAACCCAGGGTTCAACAATTCCTAACCTGGGGTTACAAATGAGTATAGATGCTCATGCCCTTGGTAACAAACTCAGGGTCTGCTAACTCGAGTTCTACAAACCCTGGGCTTACATTGCAGTGTAGACATATCCATCATGACCTACCTTCTCACATTCCACCCTGCAATTGTTTTCTAACGTGACAAACTAAATAGGAGATGAAGAACCCCAACATACACCCAGAGAGTGTCTGACCAAAGCCATGAATATTTTATTTTATTTGTTTAAAGCCTTTTCCTGGTCCATTGGTCACACACACACACGCACACATAAATCAGGCATATTTCTTGAGACTGTTTAGCTGCACAGTCAGTAAATTATCCACCCTTAGCTAGCAGTGACTGTTCTTTCTGCCCACATTTATTCCAAGCTGGCATCGCTAACCACAATTACCTGAGTAGTTTAGCTTCTGTTGCTCAAAATACAGGGAATTATTTTGAACATAAACGTACTGTGCAAAATGTAACTTTATTAGCGGGGCAGTTTTCTGCTGTATTTTATCTTTTGCTGCAACTAGCTGTTCAGTTTAACACTTGAATTACCTCAGCAGACACTACGGGTCACTGAAGTCCATGGTAATGTAGCCAGGGACTTCAGTGGGGCCAAGATTTCATCCCATGTTCCTTTATGTTTCATTTTGTTTCTGAAATCTGTGTAGTTTGGTTTGGTTCATGGACATGGGATTCTTTTAACCGTCCTAACTCCTCTAAGTTATATACTTTTGGTGCCTGTTGATCCTATATTAATACGGGGCCAATTTTCAAAGGCTCAGCACCCACACTTGGGACCAGATTTTCCAAAGAACTCGCCTCCCATTTAGGCATTTAAATGAAAGCCAGATTTTCAAGAGTCCTCAGCACGCAGCAGCTCCCATTGTGATACTGAGGCCTTGTCTACACTACAGAGTTTTGTTGACAAAAGGCAGCTTTTGTCGACAAAACAGTGGCTGTTTTCCTACTACGATGTGACTTTTGGTGGCAAAAATGCCCTGTTTTGGTGACAAAATAAAACCACCTCAACAAGAGACATAGGGGGCTTTTGTGCAAAAGTTTTGTCGACAAAGTGCCAGTGTAGAAATTGCGCTCAATTTTATCATTTTAATTGGCCTCCAGGAGGTGTCCCACAATGCCCATCCTGACCCTCTGGTCAGCAGTTTGAACTCCACTGCCCTGCAGCCAGGCAAACAACCATCTGCCCTTCCCCCTTTATAGCTCCAGGAATTTTTTAAATTCCATTTCCTGTTTTTGCTCGGCATGCAGAAGTCTCATCGCATCTTCCCAGGTGACCATGGCGGGTTATCACACCAAAAGCTCTCCCACTTGGACCACTGCAGAGCTGTTGGATCTGATCAGTATATGGGAAGAGGAGACTGCAGTCCCAGCTGCGCTTGAGCCGTAGGAATTGGGATACCTATGGGCAGATTTCTGGAGGCTTGTGTGAAAAGGGCTATGATCAGGACACACTGCAGTGCAGAGCGAAGATAAAGGAGCTGACGCTGGCGTACCATAAAGCGAGGGAGGCGAACCTAAGACCAGCTGGTTCTATAAGGATCTGGACACTATCCTCAGTGGTGACCCCACCTCCATTGCCAAGAGCCCCGTGGATACTTCGGAGGTGACGGAAAGAGGACCTAACCTGAAGGATGACGTCATTGATGAAGAGGTGGACTTAGACGACAATGTGGAGCTCCTGGCTGGGTTGCCTGTTGGGGCAGGCAGCCAGGAACTGTTCTCTACTCCAGAGGTGTCTAGCCAGTCTCAGCAGTTCCTCTCCGGCGAGCAAGAAGCAGTAGAGGAGATGCCTGGTAAGTGGCTGTGGTTTGTGTAGAGGAGAGGTGGGTTCAGGGTATAGAAATGTACATGCCTGGCTGTGTTTCTGTGAGCTGTACATTTCCCTGTGCAGCTAATAATATGGCGGAACAGGGTGCTAATGCATGCTAAGATTTCACGGGAATCCTCCAGAGAGATCTCTAGGAAATTTTCCAGGAGGTATTTGACAATCCTCTGCTGAAGGTTCCTTGGCAGAGCTGCTTTGTTCCTTCCCCCATTGTAGGAAACTTTTCCATGCTATTCAGCAACCACTTGTGCAGGAACCAAAGTGGCAAGCAGCATAGGGACCGTATGTAGTAGATGTGCCCTGGCTTCCCTGCTTCCCCTCAGGAGGGAGGTATCTGCTACAATGACCTCCCCCACCTTTGGAAAAGTGTGGGAGAATTTAGAATTTTTTTCCCTAGTCCGCTGCACCGCACCCCTTCCAGAGTGCTCCATGTAGAGCGTTCTCCCCACCCTGCTTCCCCCCCACAGCCAACACTCACCATGCTTTGGGTGTTCGCCAAACGCTCACCATGCTTTGGGTGTTTGTGCGCTTGCCACGGGTCAGTGAGAAAGTGACTGTAATGTTACCAGAGGTGTATTTTACGGAAAAGTTTAAATGATGCGCATGAACTTAACAATTCTGCTTCTGTGCATTGTTTCTTGTGCTTCTGCAGATGTGGTTTGAGGGACACCCCATGCACGCTGGCAGAGCATCTGCGCCAGATAAGAAAGCGCCCAAAATGGAGCAAAGAAGACATGTTCTGGGAGGTGCTGCAGTGCTCCAATGCAGAGAAAAGGGAACGCAGGGAGTGGAGGGAAGCCAAAAGGCAGGTCAGAAAAGAAAATCAGGACTTCGTTAAGGATGCTACTGTGCAGATGATTAAAGTCATAGAGGAGCAAACGCAGATGCTGAAGTCCTTAATAATGCTGCGGACTGAGCAGATGCCTGCCCGCCTTCCCCGGCAGCATATTCAGAACTCTTTCCCATGCCCCCCAACCCCAACTCCACCTGCACAGTCCTTTCCACCTTCTGGGACTTCTCAGTTTCCCCTTCACTCCACCCTCTCGGACAATTTTCACAATGATAGCTGGACCTCCACACAGCTCTGAAAGTCTGCACTTCCCTGGTACCTCCCTTTCCACCAAGCGTGTTTGGGTGTGTGTGTGTTGTTTTTTGTGAAATAAAAGCAAAGTTTTTGAATGATAACTCATCTTCATTTGTGTCCTACAAATTGAGATAGCAGGCACTACCAAGACATACACAGGCAGTTGAATCATTTGCTTTCTGGAATTTAAGACCCTAAATGTCACCATTGCGTCCTAGGAAAACTAGATGTAATGTAACATTGCAGCGCCAATCACAGAGATATACTGTCTGTTACTGGTTTTCATTTTCATAGTGTTACCGCAAAGCCTCCCCGATTTAAACTGCCCCTCACCTCCCACCCCGGGCTCCTCTGATAGCTCTGGGATCTGGCTGCTCAAAATCAGCAGCCAGGTGGTCTGCCTCAGCACTCCACCCCTGAGCACATCTTTCACCCTTAGCCTCACAAATATTATGCAACATACAACACATGGCTTATGACCATGGGAATATTATGCTCACTGAGGCCTAACCTGCCATAAAGGCAACACCAGCGTGTCTTTAATCTGCCAAAGGCACATTCCACGGTCATCCGGTACCTACTCAGCCTGTTATTGAACTGCTCCTTACATCTATCCAGGTTTCCTGTGTAAGGTTTCATGAGCCATGGCTGTAAGGAGTATGCCAGGTCTCCCAGGATCACTATGTGCATTTCAACATCCCTCACTGTAAGCTTCTGGTCTGGAAAGAAAGTCCCTGCTTGGAGCTTTCTATACAGGCCAGTGTTCCTGAAGATGCCTGCATCATGCACCTTCCCGGACCACCCTATGTTGATGTCAGTGAAACTCCCACGGTGATCCACAAGCACCTGCAACACCCTGGAGAAGTACCCCTTCCTATTGATGTACTCCATCGCAAGGTGGTCTGGTGCCAAAATTGGAATATCTGTGCCAACTATCGCCCCTCCAGTTAGGGAAACCCATTTCTGCAAAGCCGTCCTCTATTTCACTCACATTTCCCAGAATAACTGTCCCAGGGCCGTCCTTAGGCATATGCAGCATATGCGGCTGCATAGGGCACCTGAAAATTTGAGGCATCCCTGGGTCTTAGTGTCCACCCGCCCGCCTCTTCCCATCCCTGTTCTGACCCTTCCCGTAGGCTCCCACCACCGCTGGCTGCTGGGGCCTGGTGAGTCTTCCTCCGAAGGGAATCTAGTACTTAAAAGAGAAAAAGCCTTCCAAAATGCCAGACCTGTTAGCACAACACTGAAACTGTTAAAGAGCCATTCAAGTGGTGATGAAGCCATTTAACAGGCATTTGCCAACCTCCAGGTATATACTGTCAGTTTCTGAATTTAATGACAAAAACAGTTGTGCATTACTGTAATATTTACTCAGAACATGTTAGTCTACAGGACCTTAGTTTAACATTTACTTTAAAAATATTTCATCAGTGTGTTGCTGAATCTTATAAAATCACATCGCTAAAAAATCCTTGTATAGATTTTAGATACACAGTCTGAGTATTCATCTTTAACCTTAAATGCTTGGATCTTCAGACATATAGTTTTCTAAATAAATCCTTCAAAAGACCGCCCTTATCTAAAATACACATGCGAGCCTGGGCAGCCGTTGGGCATAGGGGCACCAGTTTAATAATACTGCATAGGGCCCCATAAATATTAAGGATGGCCCTGCATGGTGGCAGGATGTGATTAATTGTCCTGCACGCTTGCATTAACGCAGCCCCAAGAGTCAACTTCCTGACTCAGAGCTGATTCGCGACTGACCGGTAGCAGTCTGGAGTCGCCAGCTTCCACATTGTGATTGCCACACGCTTCTCTACCGATAGGACAGATCTCATTCTGGTGTACTTGTGCCACAGGGCTGGGACAAGCTCCGCACAAAGTTCCAGGAAGGCGGTTCTGTAGCCACAGCTCGTCATCCCAGACCTACATGACAATACTATCCCACCATTCAACGCTTGTTTCTCAAGCCCAAAAGTGACGGTCCACCATGTGCAGCTGTTCTGTGAATGCCAAAAGAAATCTAAAGTTGCTCCTATCCATATCACACACAATCTCAGGCAGCTGGGAGTCTTGTTCAGTTAGCAAAAAGAAAAGGAGGACTTGTGGCACCATGGAGACTAACAAATTTATTTGAGCATAAGCTTTCGTGAGCTACAGCTCACTTCATCGGCTGCTACTCTGAAACCTGTTCAGTTAGGAACTTCATGATTAACTGCACTGCCATTCGTGATTCGTTAATGACAGTTATCAGAGCATCTGAGTGCAGTGCGGGATCCATCCCTTCCCACAAAGATGCTGGGGTTCACAGCAAACAAGAGCCATTGAAAAATGCCACGAAAGAAAGCCACAAGCCCATGGAATGCTGGGACGGAAAACAATGCAACATGGGACATTGAGCCCAGTCCCAAGATGCGCCACGATCGGCTCTGCCCTCCCACAAGACCTAGCAGCAGAAGGCGTCAAGCTGCACTGTGGAATAGGTACCCACAGAGCATTGCTCAAACAGTCGATGATAGTGCCCCAATTACCGACAGAGGAAGTGAGTGTGAACGTGCAATACCGATTTTTATTTTATTGCTTTTTGAGTGTCAACATGTCTTTTGTTGACAAAACTCTGTAGTGTAGACAAGGCCTTAGCTTGGCACCCAGTCTTTTGGGTCAGCTACTTCTTTAGGGAGTTTAAAAAAAAATAAATCTGTTCCTAATTGTGAGGGCCCAGCTCTTTTGAAAAATCTGGTCCCCAGTTTGAGAAAACTCACTAGCTCACCATACAAGCTGCTTTGAGTAGAAAGACTTAACTGTCCTTCCAGCCCCCACATCCGCCCCCAACCCCAGACATTTTGTAAGGTGGAGCAGTGTAAGGGTCGTGGGCCTTGGGTCTAACTCACTGGGCCCTGAACATTACAGAGCCGTGGTTCTTCTGCCTCGCAGCCACCTTGCCAGCGGACGAAATGGACGGTGATTCGTAGTAAGTGAATGAAATAAAACACGGCACAGCAATTTTAAATAGTTTAATTCACAGGTAAATTAGGCTTTAATTAAATGATGTCAGCTAATATACTGACCGTAGATGCAGTAATTGCTTTCTTTAAGAGGCAGCACAGGAATATCTCCGCTTTAGTAAAGTGATCATCATGCTCATTTAACCCAGCGGACGTATCAACAGCCAGGTTGCTTGGGTCAGCCCTCATAAGGGCAAAATAAAAGTTAGCTTTTCTCCCTTGAGAGCTGCATGTTTTTTTCCATCACTTTGGGCCCAATCCCCACTGGCAGGATTGGGCTTTCCTCCTTTTCTGGACCACACTAAGGGCCCTCTCCTTGCCACGCAGAGGATCAGGCCTTAAGGACTATCCTGAGTAAACTCTAGCTACATTAAAGATCCTTGGTCTTTGCTCAGGGCACACAAGGGAAAGGTGGGCTCCCTGCACTCTCCTCTCCAAGCCCCTGAACTTCTATGCAAGAATAAGGCCCTTAGTGATGGCTTTAGTGCCTACAGCCCTTCTTAAAAGGGAGAAGGCCCAATCCAACACCCACTGAAGTCAATGCGGTTAGTGGTGTAGCCCACTCACTTCCCCAGCAAACCAGGGAGCTTGGGAGGGACTGCATCTCTTCAATCCTCTTCCCCTCAAGTCTCCCCAACTCTGGGCCATGCCTCTACGACACAGTCTAGTCCTAAAGAGGCACACCCCCCCTCAATTTACTTATAGACACTCAACTCCCATTAAGCAAATGTTGATTTCAGTTAGAAGAACATTTCCCAAACGCTGGAAAGCTGAGCCCCCTCTGCCTTCAGAAAAATAAAACCAATCACTGCTCTGCAACCCTGCAACATGTTGTTAAAGGCCCAAATACATCTGAATTCAGACATCTTCCTTGCCCCACCCGCCCAGGTGGGGATCTCCAAGCTGTGAGTCCTCCTCTCCTTTCTTACCCACTTTGGTGAGCAGTGAAATGGTGAACAATGCTGACCTTTAAAGCAATATTACTGGAATCTGAGCTGAAGGGAATGGGAAATTTCAAACTTCAGAGCTATTGTTTCAGGCTCTCTTCAAACTCAGGTCAAGGCTACACTACAAATGTTTTCTTGCATGGCTGCGTGAGTCAGGGGTGTGCCAAGATGTCACTTGTGACCACCATAGCTATGCTGGCAACAGCTTTTCCCAGTATGATCCTGGAGTATGCCACTATGGAGGGCTTTTGCCAGAAAGAGCTGCGTCCCCACTTAGAGCGCTTTGCTGGGATAGTACACCAGTGGAGCAATACCAGCCTAGCCTTCCAAGTGTGGGCCAGGCCTCAGGCTGTGAAGGTTTTTTTCTCAACAAAAGAACTAGATACTTATTTTATTTTTTTTTAAATGAAAGCTGAGACTAGAGAACAATTGAGAGGTCTGTTTGTGCCCCTGGCTAGTCCTTTGTGCCCCCTCAGGGAGCAGTAATCTACTCTGTGAGAAACACTGTATTGGAGTGATTGTTCGAGTTTGTGCAAGTCTTAGCCAAAATAAAATACCCTTTCGATAGGAGCTCTGGGAGTCTATCCCCTCTGCTGTATGGTGGAGACGAAGAACAGCTCTCACTAGTTAATTCTGATAGAGCTCACAGTTTTCTTGCTCTACAACATACTTGCATATTTTAACTTCTATCTTCTTTTCAGCTCCTAAAAAGAGACTTTATTTCAGCATTGGCTGCTGTTTCTCATTTCTCATTCATGTCAGATGAAACAATTAAGCATTATTCTTATTTAAAAAAACCTCTACCCACTAATAGAAGAAAGACGGGATTTCAAGGAACTCCTCAGCACTAGGGCACAAACCAGTTTTACAAAACATCTACAAAGACTTGATTTTATAAGTACATTACTTTCCTATTTGGGGCAAAGCCGAACGACAAAATCCCCAGACTAAACTGGCCTACTGTACAAAACGTTATAGCAAAACAATATACACACATTGGTATTAAACACAGATGATGATAGAGAAAACATAAAACCTTTGCCTGTTGTACAGAATAGGAGCAAAAACAGAATAGAATCTCATGTCTGAAATATTCCTCTTTAAGACCCAGATTCAGGAAAGCACTTAAACATGTGCTTAACTTTAAGTTAAGCAAAAAGGCCTGAAAGAACTTAAGTCATACATATGTGAGGTGCGTTCTCCAAAAATACGTATAGAATAACAGTTAATAAAAATACTTAGCCTTTATGGGGCATAGATCTCCAAGTGCATTACACAGAGGTGGGCAAATGGCATTTTCTCCAGTTTACAGGTGGAGACGCTAAGATAGAGAATGGTTAAGTCAGGGGTTCATGTACCCATCAGGGTTCGCAGAGGTCTTCCAAGGGGCACATCAACTCATCTAGATATTTGCCTAGTTTTACAACAGGCTACATAAAAAGCACTAACAAAGTCAGTACAAACTAAAAATTCATACAGTCATTTGTTTATATTGCTCTATCTACTATACACTGAAATGTAAGTAAAATATATTCCCATTGATTTATTTTATAATTATATTCTAAAAATGAGAAAGGAAGCAATTTTTCAGTACTAGTGTGCTGTGACACTTTTGTATTTTTATGTCTGACTTTGTAAGGAAGTAGTTTCTAAGTGAGGTGAAACTTGGGGGTACGCAAGACAAAACAGACTCCTGAAAGTGGTATGGTAGTCTGGAAAGACTGAGAGACACTGAGTTAAGTGACATGCACAAGATCACACATTGTGTTGCCAGCTTGCAATTTTGTCATAACACTTGGTGTTTTTCTTAAAAGCCCCAACTCCTGGAGTCAGGTGATTATGGGAAAATCTCAGTTTTCATTAAAAAACATTTCTAGCCCTCTTGGTTACAGAGCTTGGAGAAAAAAACCATCATAATTATTGTTAGGCTACTCATTATATTTTTGGTCCCAACAATGCTGTTTGAACACTTGGGGTTGGCAATGTTGGCAATGTTTCATGGAGTCAGTTGTGAATGGAATGCAAGTGAAGGTCATGTGTTGCGTTGTGCAGGAGGTCAGACTAGATGATTATAATGGTCCCTTCTGACCTAAATGTCTATGAATCTATGAATCATAAGCCCATTTTACAGATGGGTTAAACAGAGGCACAGGGAGATAGATTTACCCAAGGTCAAGCAAGTCAGCTTCAAAGCCAGGAGTACAACTCTGGGTGAATGAATTCTGCGCCTGCCCTATCCGTTGGACCATACTGCCCCTAGTATTACATGTTCCAGTGATGCATACTATAACTAGGCTCAAGTTATAAAAAAAATGTTCTTAGGTCTGGGCTCTGAGCAGGACTTGTGGTGGAAAGGGTACAGAAGTGGCTGTGCAGTCCCCATATTCTGGAGCCAACCAGGGACCACAGATATCCTCAGTGTAACTTAGAGCAGCCTCAGGGATTGCTTTTGTTGCAATGGCTTCCTATGGACCATTCCAGAGTCCCAGAATAGCCAGAGCACAATGTGTTCCACCCTCAACTCCTTCTTTCCCTGAGATGTCCCTCCCAACCTCATTTCCAGTGTGACTCTAGTAAGGGACAGCAAGTGGTCAGGAAGCAGTGTAGGGCTGTTCTGTGGGCCCTGTGCTGCACAGGGGATCTCCCTTGTACGCTGGCAGAATCAGCATGCTGGGCCACAGCAGATTCTAGTGGCAAGGGGCTCGATTTTGAGCCCCAAATTTCAAGGGTTTTAGGGTCTAGGGAATTTGCCTCAGCCTATTCAGGGTCCATTTTCAAAATCTGGATTCAGGTTCTGTCTGCAAATGCTCACAAAGCACAGGGTGTTTGTGTAACCCACACACCTCCTTGGTGTGGTGTTCTGTCCCCTCTAGTGGCATCGAGACCACTTAGAGATTAATGAGTCTGCTACAGCCTTAGCTAAGGGCCATGTGTCTTTTAGCTCATGCAGTAGAGAAGCTCATGCATTTAGCTCCAGAGGTCCCAGGTTTGATCCTGCCTGCGGATGACTGGGGTCTGTCGGTGTTACACTCGGATACAGGGACCATCACTAACTGTGACCTTTACCATTGCCTCTCATTGTGAGCCACACAAAGTCTATTCCCCACTTGTCCCTGCTCCTAGCTCTCTCCTTGCCACCCAGACATTCTGTAGCCATTAGGATCCCAGTACAGTTGAAGTACCAAAAAAAAAAAAAAAAAGGATACACGGCTCAATGGACATCAGCTTGTAACAAGCATTCTGCATTGTAGGCTGGGAAGAAGCCCAGATTGGCCATCAGGAGTAGGAACCCCATAGGTGACTGACCATCTGCACACCTCCACGCAGCTGTTCCCTTTGCATTGACCTAAGGAGATCAGCAGAGTATTAGGGAAATTAACAAGAAAGAAAGAGCATTAGCTCAACAATCCGAATCAACCCCAAAGCCACATGGCTGTGGAATGCTAGTTATGTGATCCAGGGTATGAGCCACCTACATTGTCTGAACGAATGACATTGAAACTCCCTGGTAGCCAAGCCAGGGAGCTGCGGGAGGGTCATGTTGTGGTTTACCTCAGAGAAGCAGGCAATCAACATGTTACCTGGAGAAGCGCCAGGACAGGAGGGCAACTTGATGCATGCTTGCACCCCTTAGTTAACAACAGCCCGAATCTAATGCACACAGGGATAAACGAAGCTTGTTCTAATCTAATCGAAGAGCTGTTTTTCAGGACTTAATTTGGCTGAATTCTCAGCATTCTCCTGCCTACTCTCTTAGACACCCACCAAGAAACAACAGCAGCCGCACTCCTGAAAACCCACTGGGATTACAGCCATTCCCTGCACCTAAGCAAACAAATTCTCTGAAACTCACATACGTTTCACATTAAACACAGTGTGTCAAATTAAAAACGCCGTCATTAAGTTAATGGTTTTCCCAGGCTCGGAGTTGAGACCGGAGCATAGATCCATCTCTTTAAGCATATCAGCTGGTGTTTGCTGTTTATTGGAGAGCACGTTTAGCTATTATGCAGCACATGAGATACTCTGGCTTACTCTTTAAACATAAGTGACCAATTAAGAAGCGGGGTGGGGGCTAATGAAATAATTTAAGTGGAGCCAAATACAAGGAAGGGCCCTAACTCAGACATATTTATAATCTCAGGGTTGTGGAGTGACCTTTGCTTTTATCTTATATTCGTTTGGTAAATTTGATATAAAACTACATTTACCCAAATAGTCCAGCTGTGTAATACTGTTGGCTCTGACTTTCGAGAAGTGGCTGCCGGGTAAAGAATTCTTTCTTTATGGAAATAAAGACACCCATTTTTACGGAGGACAGTGATTTAACCATTGGACAAATCTACCTAAGACGTTAAAAGGAACAAAAGGAAAACAAATCTATTTGTTTAAAAAGTGTGGGAGGCAAAAGTTTTCTTGAAGCAGGATTTAAAGCGGATACCATTAGCAGCGTATTGTTCTTTCAGATCTGTATCCATGACATGAGAACAAAATTACTGGATCTAGGAAAAACTTCTGAGTCTCATAGCAACAAAGAATATATGGGTTTTTTTGGAAATATAAGGCAAATCAGCACTTGAGTGCATCACTTGTGACTTTTTTGTTTCATGTGTTGTGTATGTTGCTGAACAACCTCCGTGAAAATATGCTACATTAAAAGATATTTGTAATTCATTACAGCAGTCCAAAAATGTCAAAGGCTCAGGGCCGTCCCTAGCTATTCTGGGGCCCTACGCAGCCCCCCCCCCCCGCCCGCCACGGGGTGTGTGGGGCCCCAGGCCTCTGCTGGCTCGGGGGGCAGGGGAGAACCACCCCCCCCAGCACTCACCGGCAGCGCGTCTGAGGCCGGGTCACTGCACTTCCCGCCGCCGGTGACTACAAGCCCGACCCTGCTACAGTCCTCAGGGAAGTGGGGGGGGGGCTGGCACGGGGAAGAGGCTGGAGCAGCATGCCAGTACTTTGCATATGGGTGAGGACGGCCCTGGAAAGGCTGCTTTGGTTAAATTGTAATTATTATTAATACATAATAAGAATACCCAGCTTTCATATAGAACTTCTTATCAGGAGACCTCAAAGCACTTTACAAAGGCGGTCAGTATCATTATCCCCATTTTACAGATGGGGAAACTGAGGCACAGAGAGGGGCAATGATTTGCCAAAGGCACCCAGTGGCCAAGCCAAGGATAGAACACTGCTCTCCCAATTTAGAGTCTAGTACTCTATCCACTTGAAAGATAAACTGGCAAGAACACCTAAGGAAAAAAATTCAAAACTGCTCAGGTGACTTAGGAGCCTAGGTCCTATTTTCAAAGTGACTCAGGCACTTATCAGTCTAAGCTCCACTGAAAGTCAAGTTCTGACATGATTACATTAGTAACTATACTTTAACTTCATTGCCACGGTTACATAACAACATTCTAGGACAGGTGCCTTGAGAAATGAATCCTTTTCTACCTTTCGGTCCATAGCATCCACAAAAAGAAGACTCTGATCTGTCACAGATCATTTCCTAGGAGACAATCTCTCACCATCACCAGAAATGTTTGCAATCAACAGAGTATTTGGATCTTGTTTCTTTCATTCCCCCACCATTTCCTCCCCACCCCCCGATGGCCATTTTATAATAGCAATCCAACAGCAAGAATGCTGTACAAAACTTCTTACATGTGTAAGACTAGCCTGGTGCTAGCTCTAGAATGGAAAGGGACCAGGGTGTGGGTGGTCTGGCCTAGCAGTCACAGCCGCACAGGCATCTACGAGTCAAGGGCAGCCACGAGGCAGTAGTCAGCAAGCAGGGATCAGCATAATTGCTAGAGCCGGGATCAATATGCAAGAGTCAGGGTCAGTCAGGCCAAGGTTGGAGACCAGAGCTAGTTACAGGCTGGAATCAGGAGGCAAGGGGCAGGCTGGGGTCAGATCCCGAGATCAGAAAGCAAGGTGAGGTCTGGAGTCGCAGCAAGCCAGAAGTCTGCCTGGCTGCCAAGATAACTTCCCGAGCCACCATCCAGAGTTACACAGTGAGCATGGGCCAATCAGAAGGCTGCAGGGTGCTGTAGCTCTAGACCCTTCAGGTGGGTCTTCCTGTGGCACCTAATCTCCTCAGTGCTCCTTAAGAGTGGCTTTGTATGGCCTCCTGGTGGTGATGTGGGATGTCAGCTGGCTCTACAGACCTGGGTTCTAGTCCCCTGGTGCCCTATGAGAGCATGCCACATAGGGAACAGACCTGCAGTCTGAGGAGAAAGGACTCAGGGATTAATCAGGCTCTTCATACGGTACTGGATGGGTACCTGGGGTCAGTGCTCTGCTACAGACTCCCTGTGTTACCGTGAGCAAGTCACCAGATCTCATTCCATAGTAGTAAAACCAGGATAACAGTGCCCCTGACCAGCCAACGCAATGGGTCTTCAGATGATTCTACAGGGAAAGCCCTTAGTTTATAGGCAACGCCCATCAATTGGCTGCCCTTCCTCCTTTTCCCACCTCCGGGGGAAGGGCAGGCAGTCAGAAGCACAGCATGTGCTATGGGACAGAGAGCCTGTTTGCTCGGCAAAGGTGGCAGGCAGAGCCCTCCCCCGCTCCTTGGGAGCTGACACGTTTCTCACAGGAGGGGGAGGGGATGCACAATTACTGCAGCAGCTCGGCTCGGTGAAAGGGGGGGCGGGAAGGTGGCAGCTGATCCGGTTTTCCAATGGGGAGGACGAAGAAGTGACCGTCAGGCTGAAGCTTGCCCCGGTGCAGGGCACCTGCATTGGACCCTATGCACTCCTAAGTCACAGACTGCCTGCTGGCTGGCACACCAGAAGGACTGGTTTGGTTCCACCACACGAGTCAGGACAGATTTTAGTAGAGCTGCCACAGAGATGTGCAGCCCCTGTGCAGCATGAAGCTCAGTCCCAGAGTGGGTCACTACCTGCCAGCAAACCAGGGAGCATTCCCCCACCCTCTGGCATGCAGCATTTCTTCCCCAGGCATCGCCCCACCGCCCACACCAGCTACACAGGCTCTGTGGTAGAGTTCACAGGACTTACGCCCTACATAGGCTCTCTTCTGGGCGCTTCAACCAGCATGAATTCAGAATCCACACGATGTTTCTGTAGGAAAGTCCTATCTGCCCCTGTAGGCTCTTACCTGTCCCTCGACATTACGCTGGAGGTGCTCAATACCGTCCGCCCCCAAGTGCCTTGGTCCTCCCATGTTCCCGTTGTACAGGAAACATGCAATGATTTCCTTGCTGCTTGGCCAGATCTGCAATGACGTCTCTGTGGGAAACATGACAAGACGTCAAATAGAAAAGACAAAATGCGGCTGTGTAATTAGGTGGCAGCACAGGTCCTGAGAGATGATTACAGTGAGAAAGCATGCCATATGCTTGGCTTGCTGTGTAAATCTTCCTAGACCAGCATCACTACAGAATATTTTATAACATACGCTAGTCCCTTATGTTTGCTCCATTACTACCGTTCGTTGCCGAGTTCCAAATGTTTAACACAATTAACCTCTGACATTTCACTGAAAAGCTTCAGTATGTTCAAAGTCAAGCCAGCACCAGTGGCCCGTCCCCCGGAAGATACGCCTCGTGTCCCTGGTCCAGGGCACAGGGACCCTCCAGACGAGCCGGATTAAATCTCAAGCTGCTCAGACACATGCAGGCGAAGCCGCCATGCGGTGGATGCAGGGTAATCATCCCAGCCTTTATTTCCAGGCCCTGAGGGCACTACCAGCAGGTGCAGCTACATGTGTCAAATAAACAAAGTGCTGAGTGATTGAATTCAGCTCAAATCCCTGCTGTCCTATAGTGTCCCCCGCCCTTGCCCCACTTCTCTATCTGTCACGGAGATGCTGCACTTCGCAGCGTGGGGGAGAGGATCCCGAACGCCCCAGCGCACAGCCCAGGCCTTGGGGGACTAGGAAACCCATGATTTTTCCTGTGTTTGTGCTGGAATATTCTGAATGGTCGTGGTGCAGATTGTGACTGGCTCCTGCATGCCGCGGGGGCGGGAAGGGAGCAAGGAGCCTCCCCTGACCTGTGCACTGAGCGTGGGGGAGTGCAGGAACTGCTCTCTCTGTGTGGCCCCCACCCTGAGCACAGATCATGACCAAGAGGGTGGGGAGAGGCAGGGAGGAGGCGCAGTCCCAGCCCTGCTCTATGCCCCCTCCACACTGACCCACGGAGCTGGCCAGGAATGGACTGGAGATGAGCAGGCTGTTCTGGGTGCCGCAGCGAGCACACGCCCCCGGAGCTCCCTAAAGACCTGCCTTACCCAGCACAGTCCTTCATGGAGCGCCCCCTTGGGCAGAGGAAACCCCACCCCAGAGAGAGGAGGGGTCTCCTTGTGGTGCAGGCATTGGATTGGGACTCAGGAGATGTGGGTTCAGTTCCCAGCTGGGGCACAGAGGCTGTGTGACCTGAGGGAGTCAGATCGTCTGTCTGGGCTCAGTTCTCCACCTGCCAAACACCTAGATACAGTCTGTACTTACGTGGCCCCAGAACCGCAGTGTCATGAAATTGTATCCTCACAACATGCCTGTGAGTCAGAGAAGGGCTGTTATCCCCACTGGGCAGACGGCTGACCAAGGCACCAAGCAAGTAAGGGTAGGGCTACACAGCAGCTGGGAGGTGTCACTCTCAGCTCAGGTAGACATACAAATACTAGCCCCTAAAAAGAGCCCTGGAGGTGGCCAGGTGCATGCCTGGGGAAGGGGTGGGGATTGCGTTCTGGCTGCTAGCCCAAGCCATCACTGTGTCCTCGCACCCACACAGTTATTGCTAGGTGCTAGCTTGGGAAGAGCTAGTGGGTATACATCTACCAGCCCGGGGAGTCACACCGCCCCGCTGCAGTGCAGATGCGTACCCTAAGTCAGCATTTCTCAACCTTTTCCATTCTGGCTTGCTGCCTTCCTAAACTAGGTCCGGGAGATCACAGGGACTGGCACCTGTCTGGGCATGGAGAAACACTGCCTTCAGTGACTTGCCCAAGATCACATAGGGAGCATGTGACAGACTAGGGAATAGAACCTGGGTCTAATAAATTGTAGGTTAGCACCCTAGCCACTGGGCCAACTTTCCACTCAGCCTTGGGCCCTCTTGTCTTTTCACATTGCAAGGTCTTTGGGGCAGGGCCTATCTATTTCTATGTGGATGGGCAATACCCAGCACAACAGGACCCTGATCTCAGTTTGGTCGGGGCAGGTTTACCGTAATACAAATTATAAATAGATAATGCTACCAGCAGGATCAGGGAGGTGCAGTTCTGCACTGTGCCCCATACAGGGCTATGGTTAAATGACATGTGCTATCCCTATGCAGCATTGTTGTAGCTGTGTTGGTCTCAGGATACGACCCGAAGAGAAGCTCTATGTGGCTCGAAAGCTTGTCCCTCTCACCAACAGAAATTGGTCCAATAAAAGATATTACCTTGCCCACCTTGACTCTCACATTCTAGCCCTGCATTTTAAATTCTTCCCTTCTCTTTAAATACAGTATAGCTGCCTTGGGGAACTTGTTTCTCAACCTGTTTCAAATTAAAAGACCGGAAGCTCAGAGAGATTTTCTGAACTGTTGTCCTCCAGGGTGTTCCTTTTCTTCCAGGGACAAGGCACGGCACGTATTCCCCCTCGCGAAGCGCGAAAAGAAAAAGAACACGAGGCTCCTGTGAACATGGAGAACGAGAACAGGGTTTTGAGCAACTTCTTTTTGACGAAATTGAGTAAAAGAGCGGCCATAGAAGACCCCAAAGGGATTCTATATATTCATGCAGGAGCTGCCTGCAGCACTACAAAAGCCTCGAGCCAAGTAACATACAACAGCCTATGATTGAACCACTTATCATGTGCACAGCTCTG
Source organism: Lepidochelys olivacea (assembly GCF_965140295.1). Lineage (NCBI taxonomy): Eukaryota > Metazoa > Chordata > Testudines > Cheloniidae > Lepidochelys > Lepidochelys olivacea. Next base: position 119,800,159 of record NC_140416.1, read on the forward strand.
CTCTCATTCCCATCTCCGGCTCATAAACTTCGCCTCATCTTTGACTGGCTGCCGTCATTCCCCCATATCCAGTCCTGTCACATCTTTCTCTCTTTCCAAGGCCTTGGTCATTGTACACTCCTCCTCTCCCCTCCTTCAGTCCACCCAGAATGTACGGCCCAGCCACCTTTGGGTAGGTCGACACTGTGATGAAACACCCCACAGCACTGAGTCCCAGAGCCCAGGTCAGCTGACTGGGGCTCACAGGACTAAAAACTGCAGTGTTCACGTTTGGGCATGGGCCCAGGCTCTGAGACCCACCCCATCGCAGGGTCTCAGAGCCCGGGCTCCAGCACGAGCCTGAATATCCACACTGCAATTGTATAGCCCCACAGCCCGGGCCCAAGTCAGCTGCAGCCATGTCACATCTCTTTTATCACAGTGTAGACATACCCTTCCTCCGCCGTTACACCATCTGTGTCCTGAATCCCTGCATTAGCTTAGGGCATCACATACAAGCCTCTCACTCTGCTCTTCATAGGGCCTACATAACCTCGCTGCCCTTTGAAAGACAAGCAGCGGAAGGGAGATCATGTACAATTCAGAACAGCAGCAAGAATGGGAGCAAACCTGCCCTGTCTGAACTCCAGTGCTGCAACCCGAGGAGGGACTGCAGCTCGAGTAGACGTATCGATGCTAGTTTTACCCATGCTGGCACAGCTAGAAATAGCGGTGTAGACGCAGCAGTGTAGACACAGTTGTACAAGCACACAGGGTGGCCTGGGTGTATATTCGCATTGCTAGCCCATGCTGAACCCCCTGTTGCCACATCGTCCCTGCTATTTTTAGCTATCCAAGCACAGGTAAAGCTAGAGAGGGTATGTCTACTCACACCACAGACTGCAGTTTAGACACACCCTCAGAGGGCTAGAAGAGCAGAAGACCGAGTGGCTAGGCAGCCATTCTGTGGAAAAGGACCTAGGGGTTACAGTGGACAAGAAGCTGGATATGAGTCAACAGTTTGCCCTTGTTGCCAAGAAGGCCAATGGCATTTTGGGCTGTATAAGTAGGGGCATTGCCAGCAGATCGAGGGACATGATCATTCCCCTCTATTCGACATTGGTGAGGCCTCATCTGGAGTACTGTGTCCAGTTTTGGGCCCCACACTACAAGAAGGATGAGAAAAAATTGGAAAGCGTCCAGTGGAGGGCAATCAAAATGATTAGGGGACTGGAACACACGATTTATGAGGAGAGGCTGAGGGAACTGGGATTGTTTAGTCTGTGGAAGAGAAGAATGAGGGGGGATTTGATAGCCGCTTTCAACTACCTGAAAGGGGGTTCCAAAGAGGATGGATCTAGACTGTTCTCAGTGGCAGCAGATGACAGAACGAGGAGCAATGGTCTCAAGTTGCAGTGGGGGAGGTTTAGGTTGGATATTAGGAAAAACTTTTTCACTAGGAGGGTGGTGAAGCTCTGGAATGCGTTACCTAGGGAGGTGGTGCAATCTCCTTCCTTTGAGGTTTTTAAGGTCAGGCTTGACAAAGCCCTGGCTGGGATGATTTAGTTGGGGATTGGTCCTGCTTTGAGCAGGGGGTTGGACTAGATGACCTCCTGAGGTCCCTTCCAACCCTGATATTCTATGATTCTATGATTCTAAGACCTGAGTTGTGGAGAATAGGAGACGCTTGTAGGAGGACGAAGCTAACAGATAATACTTAGTCCTACTTTGAGTGCAGGGGACTAGACTAGATGACCTCTCGAGGTCCTTTCCAGTTCTATGATTCTATGAACATCCAGAGTGCAGCTGGGTGACTAGTGGGTTCCTCAGTTCACTGGCAATTCTGGGAAGAAAAAAAAAACAGGGAAAAAATTGTTTCAAGTTTAACCAACAATTTTCAAATTTTTTGGTGAATCAAAAAGTACCCACACACACACACACCAAAAAACTCACATTTTGGGGTCAATTGAAATGTTTCATTTAAATTGTCAGCATTTTTTAACATTTCTGATTTTTTTACATGAAATTAAAGAAAAATATGATTCACACAGAATTTTTTGAACCAAAAAATCAAAACATTTTGTTTCAAAAATGTCAAAATGAAATGTTTCGATTTTTTCAGGATTTTTTTTTTCTGACCGAAACAATTTGGTGAAATGGACACAAATTCACAGAATGTTTCAGTGAAATGGAATCAGCATTTTTCACTGAAAAAAGTTGTGTATGAAAAATGTCACCCAGCAATAATCCAGAACTCCACTCTGATGTGATTTAGGGATTCTTCCCCCGCAGTGCACAGTTCCTAACTCCATGACCCCCAGGAGCAGCTCAGCAGAAGCAATGCAGGAGTGGTCTGCTTTGTTACAGGACAAACAGACCGTGTATTTTCACTGTGTGGTACCTTTTTATAATAAAATTAATATTGCCACATAATTCTCTGTGCACTGCAGACATTAGTGCAGTTGTGCTTCAGAAACTGGAGAGCCTGGCTGCATAATTTAGGTCTGAAGTGGCACATAGGTATTAGGTTTAGCGATCTGGATCCTCAGATGGTGTCAACTGGTATAACTCCATTGGCCTCAGTAGATCTATGCCTGTTTATAGCAGCTGAGGATCTGGCCCAGTATCTAATATCTTAGGGTTTTGTTCTGGGGTCTATCAGTGTATATCTGAGCATTTTCCAGGTTAAATGGTTGTCATAGCAAGGTCCTTTGTGGACTTCATGAACTTAATAATGGTAGTGGCATGTTATTCTTTACTGAGCCATCGAGCATCCGCTTTTCCTCCCCTTTAAAAATATATTGTTGCACTAAACCCAGGCACGCCAAATTTCTGCCTGAAGCTGCTTCAAAATGACAGAGTGAAACAATGCAGCCAAAAGTGACTCTTAACTAGAGCGCTGTGAAAGTGACACTACAATTTATCATGTATCTACAGAGGAGATCAAGAGAAGACTAATCTGTATGCTTGGTGTTTTGTCTTCTTCTATTGCCTTTCCCCTCCCCCTCGAAATCAAACAAAACATATTGTTTACTTACAATTAATTGGCATCTTTTAGCCGTCTGTCATCCTCACATCCCTCTAATGCTTGCCAAGAGTCTAACTGGGTTCTGGAGGGAGCTGTAACCTTTTGTGGTTCAAACTGATACGGCTGTATCTTACTCAAAGAAAGCAATATCTAAATCCTCCAATGCAGCCTCAAAGACAGTTTCATAAGGAGCATAAGCCAGAACTGATTTGTCATGTCTCCTCACTGAGCAATAAGGGACGGATTATCTCACTAACATGCTAATTCTCACAGAATGCGCAGAGCAAAACAGGATGTTAAGATCCAGGATGAGTGTTTGAAAGAGGAAACATGGATAGCTCATGGGATTGGTTATTGGATGTTTTGCCTTTCATCTCTACCTCAACCAGCTCAAATTCTGGAGTGAACAAATTTATCAGCTGCCCCTTATTTTAGAACCAAATATATCTTTGAGCACACACAAGAATGTTCCTTCCACAATAGTATACATGACACATGCTGATAATTCTCTTGTGTACCCTCTGTTTGCATCTTTGTCCTGCCGCTGGGTCCCAGAGGGTTGACAGGTACGTTGCTAACCAAATATTACAAGTTCAGTGGCTACAATAAGCGAGCTGATGGTCTGTTTGATTGCACATCACAAAAACCACTGCCACAGTCGGTATCCTTGTTGATAGTCTCAGCAAAGAAACGAAGGATACAGTGAACTTGAAGCGGCAATCACCCACTCATCACCAGAGATGATCCTTCCACATCAGGGTTGAGGTTATTTGCTGGAGCAATGTGTTGATGCTAACTGACCGTTGTAAAACCTGCATGGTAAGGGAGACAGGGCTTCAGCCATGATGATTCAGAGAGTGGATCCCTTGCGTCCTGGACCACACAGAAGCAGAGGAATGTAGGACTGGAAGGGACTTTGATAGGCCATCTAGTCCAGTCCCCTGCACTCAAGGCAGGACTAAGTATTTCTAGACCATCCCTGACAGGTGTTTGTCCAACCTGCTCTTAAAAATCCCCAATTATGGAGATTCCACAACCTCCCTCGGCAATTTGTTCCAGTGCTTAACCACCCTGACAGTTAGGAAGTTTTTCCTAAAGTCCAACCTAAACCACCCTTGCTGCAAATTAAGCCCATTGCTTCTTGTCCTGTCCTCAGAGGTTAAGGAGAACAATTTTTCTTCAACCTCCTTGTAACAACCTTTACATACTTGAAAAGTGTTATCATGTCCCCTCTCAGTCTTCTCTTCTCCAGACTAAACAAACCCAGTTTTTTCAATCTTCCCTCATGGGTCAGATTTTCTAGACCTTTAATCATTTTTGTCACTCTTCTCTGGAATTTCTCTAATTTGTCCAACTCTTTCCCAAAGTCTGGTGCCCAGAACTGGACACAGTACTCCAGCTGAGGCCTTATCAGTGCTGAGTAAAGTAGAAAAATTACTTCTCGTGTCTTGCTTACAACTCTCCCACTAATACACCCCAGAATGATGTTAGCTTTTTTGCAACAGTGTTACATATTGACTCATATTTAGCTTGTGATCCACTATGACCCCCAGATCCCTTTCCGCAGTACTCCTTCCTAGGCAGTCATTTCCCATTTTGTATGTGTGCAACTGATTGTTCCTTCCTAAGTGGAGTACTTTGCATTTCTCCTTATTGAATTTCATCCTATTTACTTCAGACCATTTCTCCAGTTTGTCCAGATCATTTGAATTAAAAGCATTTGCGGCCCCTCCCAGCTTGGTATAGTCCGCAAAATGTATAAGTGTACTCTCCATGCCATTATCTAAATCATTTATGAAGATATTGAACAGAACCAGACCCAGGGCAGATCCTTGCAGAACCCCACTCAGTATGCTCTTCCAGCTTGATTGTGAACCACTGATAATCACTGAGTACCAGTTGCCAACTAGTTACCACCTGATAATAGGTTTGTCTATTCCCTTGCATTGAGGGCTAAGCCACAGGATTCCACTGACAAATCTACTATTGGCATTCTCTGTCTTCCTCTGGCTCTACCTCTCCCTGGGCTCAGCAATAGCTTCCCTGCTGCTGAGTATTCATCTATTTATCTTGGGTGCTAGTGAAAAACCCATTGCCACAGTATCTAACCACAGATATTGTTCCAATTAGGAATTTACAAGGATAGCAACATTCAGAACAAAATCGTCTCCCACACTCCTGAGCAATGGGCAGGATTGAGATCACCCTGCTGGTATAGACTGTTCTGCTACTGTTTTTCCCAGTTTGTGGTTCAGACATAAAGTTACTTGCTGAAAATTATCTACAAATTAGAACCATGGAGAAGGTCTGGTTGGGGGGTTCTGCCGGTCTTATCCTTGGTTGCTTGGGCTGGCATGGGTGCGTGCAGGAGGGAAGCCGCACACCACTGGAGAAGTAAACACGTGACAAGAATATATTTGTTACAGTAGCTTTGTTTCAAGTTTCGATAGCTACCAGAAGCTGGTTGGTGTCAGGAAATGCTGCTGAGACACAACACACCATTTTTAGGTGGAAATGGAGGAAATGCAACCAGACAGAGAGGCTATTTATCTATTTATGTCTAGCATTAAGTGTTTCTCTCCCTTCTCCTCTAGTGAGCTGCCCGTTTCCTGGTTGGGCATGCACGTGTTATGGTTGTGCTATTGTAACACATACCAACACTGTGCATTCAGATCACAAGGCTGGATCCAGCCTGGCTTTCACTCTATTTTGTGTTTTAATGGCTAATAATCCCAATATCCACCACACAGGCTGGCTTCAGACACAAGCAATGCCACTGAGTGCTTGCAGCTCTGCACTTTTTGGGCCTCACAATCTAGTGCTGTCTTGGGAACTCACCCTCAAGCCTCCTCGCAGCAGAAAAGGCAAAGGAGGCAACTCACTGTCCAATGGCTCTCTCTCTTGTCACGGTCCCTTCAGCCACTTGGGGAGCTGGTCTTGGTTGTGGCCCCACAAATCATAAAAGAAGGATGTTAACTGCTGTGGAATATGGGGGTGTTTCTCCTTGCCGCCTGGAAGAAGAATAGCACCACGGCTAGGCAAGTAAATAACTAAATATTTGTGCTCAGCTTCCCTGTTCATTTTTGAGAGCCAACTTATGTTGTGCCCTTTGCTTGCAGCTCATTGGTGATTCGTTCAATGGGAAAACTCTGGGGGTGGGGGTGTTCAAAAGCACTCCATGCTGGCCTGCCTTGGCTCCCTCAGAATTAATGATGAATCTGCCCTTGGCTTCCCTGGGAGCAGAGGTAGGCCAATGCAGAGAGCTCTTGAAAACCCCACCCAGAGGCTGACTTTAAGTACCCAGTCCTGCTCCCATAGATTTGTAGTGATGGTTCTGGATGATTGGAGATACAAGAAGAGAGTGCATACCTTTCTTACGTGTCCTCTGACTACCTGATGTTCTGATGGACTAATAGCTCACACCATCTGAACCTTCTGAACACAGCAAGTATTTAAACATTCTGACAGGCCTAGTTCAATTAAATTTATCGAAGTCTGGTTGATTCACCATCATGCTGGCCAGTCCAGCTCTCATCTCCATGATCTTCTCTAAGCCACCCACCCCCTACACACAGCGCTGCAGGTAAAACCTGGTCCAGAGCTAAGCAAAAGCTCCTGAGCACCTTACAAGCTCTCTAAGGGTTGATCCACAGCAAGATAGTGCTGCTTTATGCTCATGTTAAACTGCTGCTGTAGAGATCTTGTGTGGGTAGCAGCTAGTGTCATTCACCTCTGAGATCCCAGACAAGAGAAGAACTCAGGCAGAAACAGGAATTCATGCAGTGAGATCACTCCACCACTATATTTTCACACCCGCTCAGATGATGATCTCCTGTGGAATGTTGTAAATGCCCTCAGTAACATTGCAGGAGAGTATCATATTGTAATGCATCCGATGAAGTGAGCTGTAGCTCACGAAAGCTTATGCGCAAATAAATTGGTTAGTCTCTAAGGTGCCACAAGTCCTCCTGTTCTTTTTGCGAATACAGACTAACACGGCTGCTACTCTGAAACATATTGTAAGAAGTTCATTATTATTAATCTGTATTAGGGTCGCACTTGGAAGCCCCAGTTGCTATTATGCCAGGTGCTGTACATGTACTCAATGAAAAACAGTGCCTATCTTGAAGAGCTCACCATCTGAGTACAGCAGCCATACAAAGGGTGAGGGGAAAGAGAACACACAAGCAGAAGATGGGGAACTGAGGCACAAAGTGGCTTGGCCAAGGTCCCATAGGGAGCCCATTTCAGAGCTGAGAATTGAACCCAGATCTATTGAGTCCCAACCCATTGTTTGCACCATAAGATCATCCTTGTTCCAATTTCTGCCCCTCTAGCCAGAAGATCAGCATACTTTCTGTTATTTTTATAATGCTATAACAATGATATAATTCACCGTTCCCTTTAAAGCCCATCTGCCACTCTTCTAAATTTTTTTAAGACAATCATATACATGGTTGTGTATCGAGATCTAAAACATTTAAGAAGGAATATGAGGTGCTCAGATACTGGGGGCGGTGATAAGCAGGGTGTATATGCCTAGACGTAATAGAATAGACTTTCTTAACATGCAGGAGAGTGGCTAGCAGTCTAGGATGCACCACGTCAATGCAAGGTAATTCCTTTCCTGTCACTGGTCTCCTGCTGGGTCACCACAGTAATGCACAGCATTGCTTCATTTTCTTGTGAAGCCAATACAATTCGGCCATGTCACCACAATATCTGTACTGGACTGGGTCTCTTATTGGCTGTGAAACACTAAAGTGTGAGCCTCAGAGAATCGGTTCACACAAACATTCTGAAGTTCAAATGTTTTCCCAAAGCATAGCTAAACTTTCCTTGAACCTCTTTGGTCTGGAAATTAGGCTGGCAATGTGAGAGACACAGATGTTCTCATGAGATTCCTGGCTCCTCATGAATCCAGCAAGGTCTATTGCAAGGAGAGAGAGCTTTTCTTCTGGTGCTTTGGTTCCTTCAGCTTTAACTACTGCCCCAAACCAGGAAGGCCTTTGAGTTGTGTCCAACTTTCAGAGGATGCTTTGGACTTGTTCTAGGTGGACTCTCACAGGCTGAGCACAGGAGCCAAGACGTCTTGAGTCCTAATCACAGCTCTAGTACTGATTCCCTGTTGCCCTTTGCCAAGTCTCTCAGGACCTGATCCAAATCCACAGAAGCCAATGGAAAGGATTCCATTGTCCTTGATGGGCTTTGGATCAGTCCCCTAATCTTGGTATCTCAGTTTTGCCATTTGTAAAAAGGGTATAATGATCTCTGGGCTGTTGCAAGGATTAATGTTTGTAAAATACTTTGAAGAAGACAAATGCAAATGATATTCTCTAACATGGATATTGTGGTAGCACCTCGAGGTCTCAGCCAGATCAGGCCCCCATTCTGATAGGTGCTGTCCTCACATCCAGTAAACAACAGCCATATTTGTATTGATCAGAAATAGTTCACCTTGCCCCTCCTCACTAAAAAGTCTCTTTCTCTGACACCATGGATCAGAGTCAGGCACTGTAAGCTTGGAGTCAACATTTTGCAGGTAATCCCCCAGTCTCCTGAACTGCCCACAAACAGGAGGGTATTTTCTTTGTTCCAATGGGTGTTTTACTATCTTGAGGCTACAAGGCATTTTCTGAAATTAAAATCTGTGCTTTCCTATATTTCTAGCAATAGCCACAACCGCCCTCTGGTCAGTGTTTAGTTTTTAGGCATTTAATAGACTGCAATATTTCTGCTGTTCTTTCTAACAAGCAGTGTTCTACCTTTGTTGTCCCCTGAAATACCAAGAGATTAACATCCCTTCTCCTGGGTCTGCAAAATCTCCCTTTGCCACTGTAACTAATTACACTATTAACCAGTGATGCTGCACAAGACCTAATGAGTTGCTATATAGTGGGCTTTTTATCTCAGAACAGATACAGGATGCAACAGGACCAACAGAAAACTCAGCCCAGCATGATTATTATTTGCCGCAGTCTGCCTCACACAGCACTTAAAATACCAGCGTGCCTGTTTATAGATGCCTGTCCCTGTGCTGCTTGCATCTGTTGCTCAGAATAGAGAGAATGGAGAGGATGGAAATGAAAGGACATCCAATCGGCATCTACCTCCCAGGGGCATTGCAAGGCTTAATGGGTTAATATTGTGAAAGCCCTCTGAGATCCTTAGAGGGGAGGTGCTGCACAAAGGAGTGATTGTCTGACACTGCCCTCCCAAGAATCTAGGTTTGTATATTTCTATTTCCTACAGATTTCTGCTGGCTATGTATCCCCATGATGTGTCCCTCACGACACCTGCAATGCATCTTACATTATTCTTTGCATCACCATAGCGCCTAGGAGCCCTTGTCATAGACCGGGACCACATTGTGCCAGGGGCTGTACAAACATGTTATCAGGCCTTTTCTGATGGGGAAACTGAGACACAGAGAGGGAAAGTGACTCAGCCCACGACCAGAGGTGGATTAAGGTTTCATGGGGCCCTGGGCCAGAGCAAGTGGGGCGCCCCTCCCCACCCCTTCGACCTGTGGCCCAGCCCACAGCCCCACCCGATTCTGCCCCTTCCCCCTGCCACCCTCCCCTGTTCCACACATGGTCAGCCCCATTCTGCCTCCCACGGTGGCTCCAAGACCAGAGAAGCTCTGTCCACACTTCCCCGGCCATGGCCCCAGGCCGCAGCAGGGAGCTAGAGCTCCTCAGTCCCAGGGCCATAGGCGTAGTTCAGTGTGCTATACGTGGACACTGAAGCCAGTCCCCTGGGTTCACTGGCTCTCTCTCCCTGCCTACAGTGGTACTGGGACTGCCGGGGCTGCTGCTGCCCAGGGGATGCCACATGCCGAGCTCCTGCTTCCCTCCACCCATTCCCGTATCCCCTTCTCTTCCCTGTCCCCTCCCCCTTCCTCTCCCCTTCTCTTCTCCTCAGCCCACCTCGCCTGCTCTGCCCTCCAGCACTCACAGTTGTCGAGGAGGGAGAGGGGCTCGGGGCAGGGGGGAGCCCATTTTTGCCAGGCCCGCAGCCACCAGACTGGTGACCCCTGGACAATCCGCCACTGCCCGGGGCACACAGCAGGCAGAGACAGGATTAGAAGCCAGCTCTCCTGACTCCCAGGCCAGCGCATTATCCATGAGGCCATGCTGTCTCCCACAGAAACGACCTCTTTATGAAACGCACCTGCAGAGAGAGCTGATTTTGTGCCTTCCTATAGGTGGCCCTTTTTGAAGTTTACTTTCTCCCTTATGTCAATTTCAAACCTGGAGAAAGAAAATGCGGCACCTTTTAGGTGTCTTTAATGACTAACAGTCATGTTGCTCGTTACTCTGCTGCCTAGAAGCATTACACCCTCAGACGACACAGAGAGAGCTGCCAGTGAGGGTGATTCCTTCAAGAGAGAGCCCTGACAAAGGAACGGTTAGGAAAACAAAAAACGTCTGTTTTCTGAGCGAGTCCAGCATAAATTAACTGCAGGTGCTAATTTGCAGCAAAGTGTTAGTCGCATTCTGCATCATGAGTTCCCAGCACTTGACTGGTGAGAAACCTGAAGCTGAATCACCCCCGTACAAACCCCACACGCCTGTGTAGAACACAGACTCTTGGGATTGAGTGCTTCTCGGGCCAGCTGACAGAACAGTGCCCAGCATTCCTCCCTGCAGCACTCCAGCCATCAGGTTATTTGGAGATCTAGGACCCAATCCAAAGTCCATTGTTCTCAGTGGAAAGATTCCCACTGACTTCAGCTGGAGGTGAACTGGGCACCCATTCAGGAATAGTGGGTAGAGCACTGGACTGGGACTCAGGAGACCTGGCCTGCTGGGTGACATCCCTGTTCTGTGCCTCAGTTTTCCCATCTGCAAAATGGCAGGGCTACTCCCCTCCTTTGTAAAATGCTTGGCGATCTACTATAGGTAAGCACTAGTTATAATCTGGAATGGAAGGCACGTAGCCTAATGGTTACATCTGGAGACTGGGAGTCAGGACTCTTGGCTCCCACTTCCTGCTCTGATATTAATTCACTGTGTTACCTTGCGCAAATTTTGTGGTCCTCAGTTTATTCATAGTTCAAATGGGGATGATAATAATACCTACCCTCTCTCACCAGGGCATTATGAAGGTTAATTAATGTTTTTAAACCACACTGAGTTGCACAGTGCCCACATAATAGTATTACCAGTATTTCCTATACAATTGTCAGACATTTCAGATTGGCTCTTCCTCCCAAAGTGCTGTACAAATTATTTACAGTATCTGCAGCGTCACCAAGCAGATTTTGACAGTGAAGTAGACAGCGAGCAAACAGCACCAGAGCTCAGGGAGTATTGCAAAGTAAGTTTTATCAAAAACATTTGTTTGAATAAATGCCCCAAATTTACTTGACAGTATTTTCAACCACCTTCAAATTTATTAGAGCGAAGGTTTGTTCACAAGCATGTTGACAAGAAGAGAAAGTGCTAAGAACATGCACAAGAATAGGTATGTACACAAAGTTGACACTGAAAGTCACCAGAGACCTTTGCCCCAAGAGGAAGGTAAGTAGAAGGTTGAGGAGAAACAGTGCTGAAGTCTGGGGGAGAAAACCAGGGAACACCAAAGGGAACAGTGCAAGATCCAGTCCCTGTTGCTGACAAAGGGGCCAAATATCCTGTATAACCCCCCCCACCCCCCGCGGGAACTTCAGGGAAAACATTTCCTCCCAGAGACCAAGAATGAAATCCTTAAGAATGAAGTCTTAAGTTACAGAAGCCTAGTGTATGAACCAGATTGAAAGTTAAAAAAAAAAAAAAAATCCCGCTTCCCCAAGCCAGGAACTCCAGTGATGGGCTTCTGTTATGCACCCTCCACTCACACTGGCCCAAACCACTAGATCTCACCCCTCACACTGATTTCAGTGGAGCCAATTTACACCAGTGGAGGATAAGGCCCACTGAGATTTTTGCCAGGTGGGTGCTACCAAGCCACAAATTCAGAGAGGCATTTTCATCCAGAATTTAGCTCCCTGCGAAACTGATCCGTCCACGTGCCAAACCCTGATATGTAACCCCCTGCTGCTTCTATGCCTCATCTCCATTCTACTGGTGAAGGCCCTTTGGGAGTAATTTTATCTAATTTGTGACGCTCTCCAGCAGCTCCTTCCCTTCGTAGAGTGCATCTGGGAAGAATATTCCTCAAACTGCTGCACCTCATGGTGCAATTGACAATTCTGCCCTGCCATGAATGTTAGGACGCAGGGAGAATGTTAACGCACGGAGCAGATCATATGTAGATACTGCAGCATGGAGTGCATCACAGACACATGTGGTGGGCTTCTTGAGTCACACTGAAACGGAGATCAGGAGACCAGTCACAGGGAGTTCCTAATGCTGATGGGCAAGCAGGGGTTAAAAGTTCAGCCAGTTCTTTTCTGAGATCAAATCCTTGCCAGAGCAAGCTGCCAAACATTTCAAACCAGCAGCTATAAAGATCAGCAGGGAAATTGGTTGCAGTGTTGAAAAAATTTCTTAGGCTTAGAAGAGGAACCTATTGGAAAAGGGAGGTCAGCTGACACTTCTTCATCTGTCTCTCCTCGAACGAGAGCATCCACCGTCAAGTCTTCTGAAAAGCCACATTTCCCTCTTGCTATGTGATGGCCACTGTCTGTGTCACCCACTACTTAGTGCAAGGTGGGTTTATTATCCAGGCCAGCTGAACATAGTTCAGCTGCCAGTGTTTTCACACAGCAAAGTGGAATCTAATGGACCCTGTTATTGCAAATGTAATAAGTAGAACCTGCCTTCTCCTCTTAGCCAAGTCCAAGTTTTATTGATTTTTATACCTCTGCCTAAATTTTATACATTCAGAGACACTAAATCTTTAAAATGATTGGAAAGCAAGGTTGTGTGTGTGTTTTTTCTCCATCCGCGTTAATTGGCCATATCTTTTCTGAGACAGTTGCACTGAAGGCGTTGTTCCAGAACCATAAGGATGCTACCTGGCAGGGTTGTGACTGTGTTAACAGGAGGAGTGGTCTCGTGACTAAGACACTGGACTGGGATTCAGGAGGTCTGCGGTAATGCTCCTCAAAATGTTTCGGTTAAAATAGCTTTTGCAATGGAAAATTGGAGTTTTGACTAACTAGACTTTTCTGCAAAAAAGTGTTTGTTTTCTGTGGGAAAATGTTGATTTTCTGTTGAAAAGATGAATACCTAAAAGCCAGAAAAAAATTACTGCTTGTGGCCAAAACCAAAAATATTTAAGTTTGGAAATGCCACTGCAGTGCCCTATGGGAGTTGTATTTTAGCTGCCTCATGCTCCCATTTCCCTCTATGGGCCAGGCTCCCCAGCCAGACTTCATCTCCCATGATGCACTGTAGTCATGTGACAGCCATGATGCACCACCTCCCCTACCCAAGAGGAGATGCAGCACTGCATCATGGGAGATGGAGCCTCTCCTGGTCTCTAGAGGAGAATGGGAGCATGAGGCATTTGAACTACAACCCCCATGAGGCACTGTGGTGGGATTTCATAATCCAAATATTTTGGTTTAGGCTGAAATATTTTGAATTTTTGCCAAAAACATTTTCTGTGAAAAGACTCTACAATTTTCAGTTTTTTGAAAATTCAGTTTTTCACCCCACTCTCACCCAGGTTTGGCTCCCAGCTCTGCCACAGAGTCCCCCTACATCCTTGGGACAGGTATTTATTTCCGCCATGCTTCAGCTCTCCCATCTGTCAAATGAGGTTAGTGCCTCCTCCCATCCTTTGTTGTGTCTATTTAGCTTATAAACTCTCTCGGGCGGGGACTGTCTTTTACTATGCCTTTGTAAGTGCCTAGCACAATGGGGCTGGGTTGGGGGCTTTTAGGTGCTACTGTCATATAAACAATAATTACAGGCTAAAATGGGTGTGTTGGGGGCCTTGTAAAATATTTGGGAAAACAAGCGAGGTTGACACATATTGCTACAGTGTAGCTGACCGGGCCATGGTGGAAGTGAGAGTTCGACTTACCAGTCAGAGCTGGGTCCAGGGTGGGCAGAGTCCAGGAAACGAGCCGAGGGTCAGTACTGGAGGGACAGAAGCCAAGTGCTGAACCAGCAGACCACCAGGGGCTGTGGCCACACAGTCAATTCCAAGGCAGAGCAGCTGGGCTCGTTGGTTGCCTAGCAGCGCAGCTAGGCAGGGAGCAGGCCAGCCGGGCGGGTCCCTGACGCACAGTTCATTAGCACCGGGTGTGCGAGTGGGATGCACCGTCATGCTATTGATCAGAATTCCAGGCCCTTTCTATTCAGGCTGCTAGAGTCTGTTAGCCCAGTGCAGGCGTGATGGCTGCCATCTTGGATGACACCCCAGGGACTGCATCGGGGACCTCTGGCGGGAAAAGGCCAAGCGGCTGCAGCTTGAGCTAAAGCTCAGTCACTGGAGGCTATACCCCCTGTGGATCGGCACAGAAGGGGACCTGTAACATATACTCACCAGTGGGTTGTACAGGCAGGCCACTTAGTGCTGGGCTGAGGGAGCACTGAACATGATCCTCCATGCAAGTCATGACCCAGGAGCAGGGTGGGCTGGTTCCGTGGGGGCGCAGCTTCCAGTGGTCAACCAGCAAGATGGGCTGGCCCAGTGCAAGAGGCTGAGGAAAGAGGAAAATGAGGGGGGCCTGGGTATCACCCTCTGCAGAAACACAAACAAGTTGATGCCAGAAGTTGAGCACATCACTAGGGAGTTAGAATAAGCAAGGATATCAGTGGTGGCTTAACTTCCAAATGGTGTTATGTCAGCATGCACCAGATAGGCCCGAAAGTATGGCACGTGGCTATAACCCTGCAGCCCTTACCCAGGCAAAATTCCCACTGGATACTGCCCACATGCTCAGGGTCTAGCTGATCACCATATTTGGGGTCAGAAAGGAATTTGCCCCTGGGTCAGATTGGCAGAGACCCTGGGATGGAGAGGGGTTGCTTTCCTCTGCACCCTGGGGCACAGGGCACTTGAAGGTTTAAACTAGTGTAAACAGTGGATTCTCTGCAACTTGAAGTCTTTAAACCATGATTTGAGGACTTCAGTAATTCAGCTAGAGGTTAGGGATCTGTTCTAGGAGTAGGTGGGTGAGGTTCTGTGGCCTGCAAGGTGCAGGAGGTCAGATTAGATGATCATGATGGTCCCTTCTGGCCTTAAAGTCTATGAGTCTATGTAAGGGAAGGCTGCATCTGTTATAGTTTTCACACATGTTATAGTTTTCACCCTCAGTCATAAATAAAAATTGGGAAAGATTCTACCTGATTCTATGTGTCCCAAATAACTCATCCAATGACCCGCTGGGCTACAGCACCCCCTGTGGGATAGCCCCTTAAGTTTTGGCTATAAATATGCAAGTTTTAGTAGGAGCTAACTGGGTCAGCAATTAACCTGAGTCTTCCTTGAGCTGCAGTGTGCTAAGCCAGTGGGAAGGTGAGCTGGAGAGGTGTAATGCAGGGTTATTGCAATAACAGACAGAGTACAGTGCTCTAGCCACAGCCTCTTCTGCCTCCAACATGCCCCTGCCATGGTCCTATGCCAGGGGCTGCAAGGTGTGGCAGCCTAGAGGCTGCTGGGTGCAGGAGGCGGTGGGAGAGGAGTGGCCAGAGCATTACACTCTGTTTGTTGTTGTTAACTAAACCTGTATTGATCTGCTCCACAGGCAGGCATGGAGAAGCTGCCATAAGCTAGAGCAGCCCTCAGGCCGTTCTAATTTATCACATCTCCTTAGAGGGGCAGCACAGAGTCTTTGAAGTCCAGTGACTTTTAAGTGAAGATTGTCTTGTGAAAATGACCCTGTGGAAATGGCTCTGTGGGGCTCTATGTTTAATTGTGCCTCGTTGTCATAATGGCTAATTCCAGATAGAATGTGCTCAGTTTACAAATCATGGCTTTTCTCTTGTTGCCACCCATGGAAACTCAAGCTGGGAGTCAAGTGAGGTTCCTCCCTAATCACAGCATTATGCCAGCAATAAAAATTCTGCCAGCCAACATATACTCCCCTTAACACCTACCCACGCCCACTAACCTTCAGTAGAGTAGCCCAGGGTTAATAGACAGCGCTGTTTGAAGATGCAATTGCACAAGAGTAAGTAAGGCAGCTTGAGTCTGGCTACTCTGAGCAGCGTGTTGGACGGAAGAGCGGAGACAAAGCTCTGTCACCAGTCCTCCAGCCCTCCCGCATGCCTACACGAGTGGTGTGGGCAGGGAAGATGTAGCGGCTCTCCAGAGCCGGCTGCCCCTCCTGTGATGCAGATAGCTCCCACGCTAGCCAGGCCACCATTTCTGAAGGGATACGACACTTTGGAAGGATTTCATAAGTGCCGCTTTTCACTGGCAGCGTCGACTAAAGGGACAGGGTGTGTAGGTGAGTTCTAGAATGTCTGGGAAGTGCCTCACACCTCGTAGGCCCTACTATAAACAAATGATAACAATCCCCCAGCTGAGCTCCAATATACCTATATCAAATAAACGGCTCTATTTTCAAAAGAGCTCAGAATTTTGAGTTCTGAGGTCTTGGGAAAATCCTGCCTGCAAGTGTCACAATGGGAGCTGCTGAGCCCTTGAAAATCTGGCTCTGAGCGTCTCTGAAAATCTTGCCCATCGTGCCGGGAACTGTCCAAACAAGTAAACCCAAGACAACCCCTGCCCCAGGCCATTCACTGTCAAAGAAGAGCTGTGAGAATGATTAAAGGGTTAGGAAACATGCTTTAGAGTCTGGGAGCATGTGCAGATCCTCAGGCAAGCTAAAGATTGAAAGGTAAGGGTGGCGTCATTTCACTCATAAAAATCTACAGAATCATCATTTCAGTGGGGTCACCCTCTACAGGGTGGCAGGGAGGACTCATTCTCCCCTGCCCCTGTCTCCCAGCTCCAAGTCCTCCGGCTGGTGGAAATGGGTCGAGTTGGGCACAATGGTACCAAACCTAGAACAATTATGTAGCTATAGCATCAAGAAAATGTTTAAAAATCAGTTATTTTAAACGATACTTTCACATGGGGATGCATTGCTTACATAAAAAAGAAAGGTTTCAGAGTAGCAGCCGTGTTAGTCTGTATTCGCAAAAAGAAAAGGAGTACTTGTGGCACCTCAGAGACTAATCAATTTATTTGAGCATAAGCTTTCATGAGCTATAGCTCACTTCATCGGATGCATTCAGTGGAAAATACAGTGAGGAGATTTATATACACACAGAATATGAAAAAATGGGTGTTTATCATGCACACTGTAAGGAGAGTGATCACTTAAGATGAGCTATTACCAGTAGGAGAGTGGGGGTGGGGGGGGAAGAAAACCTTTTGAAGTGATAATCAAGGTGGGCCATTTCCAGCAGTTAACAAGAACGTCTGAGGAACAGTTTTTTTGGGGGGGGGGGCAATAAACCAGGGAAAATAGTTTTACTTTGTGTAATGACTCAACTACTCCCAGTCTCTATTCAAGCCTAAGTTAATTGTGTCCAATTTGCAAATTAATTCCAATTCAGCAGTCTCTTATTGGAGACTGTTTTTGAAGTTTTTTTGATGAAGAATTGCCAGTTTTAGGTCAGAAATCGAGTGACCAGAGAGACTGAAGTGTTCTCCGACTGGTTTATGAATGTTAAAATTCTTGACATCTGATTTGTGTCCATTTATTCTTTTACGTAGAGACTGTCCAGTTTGACCAATGTACATGGCAGAGGGGCATTGCTGGCACATGATGGCATATATCACATTGGTAGATGTGCAGGTGAACGAGCCTCTGATAGTGTGGCTGATGTGATTAGGCCCTGTGATGGTGTCGCCTGAATAGATATGTGGACATAGTTGGCAACGGGCTTTGTTGCAAGGATAGGTTCCTGGGTTAGTGGTTCTGTTGTGTGGTGTGTGGTTGCTAGTGAGTATTTGCTTCAGGTTGGGGGGCTGTCTGTAGGCAAGGACTGGCCTGTCTCCCAAGATTTGTGGGAGCGATGGGTCGTCCTTCAGGATAGGTTGTAGATCCTTGATGATGCGTTGGAGAGGGTTTAGTTGGGGGCTGAAGGTGACGGCTAGTGGCGTTCTGTTATTTTCTTCATTGGGCCTGTCCTGTAGTAGGTGACTTCTGGGTACTCTTCTGGCTCTATTAATCTGTTTCTTCACTTCAGCAGGTGGGTATTGTAGTTGTAAGAATGCTTGATAGAGATCTTGTAGGTGTTTGTCTCTGTCTGAGGGGTTGGAGCAAATGCGGTTGTATCGTAGAGCTTGGCTGTAGACAATGGATCATGTGGTGTGGTCTGGATGAAAGCTGGAGGCATGTAGGTAGGAATAGCGGTCAGTAGGTTTCCGATATAGGGTGGTGTTTATGTGACCATCGTTTATTAGCACCGTAGTGTCCAGGAAGTGGATCTCTTGTGTGGACTGGTACAGGCTGAGGTTGATGGTGGGATGGAAATTGTTGAAATCATGGTGGAATTATCAAGGGCTTCTTTTCCATGGGTCCAGATGATGAAGATGTCATCAATGTAGCGCAAGTAGAGTAGGGGCATTAGGGGACGAGAGCTGAGGAAGTGTTGTTCTAAGTCAGTCATAAAAATGTTGGCATACTGTGGGGCCATGCGGGTACCCATAGGAGTGCTGCTGATCTGAAGGTATACATTGTCCCCAAATGTAAAATAGTTATGGATAAGGACAAAGTCACAAAGTTCAGCCACCAGGTTAGCCGTGACATTATCGGGGATAGTGTTCTTGACGGCTTGTAGTCCATCTTTGTGTGGAATGTTGGTGTAGAGGGCTTCTACATCCATAGTGGCCAGGATGGTGTTTTCAGGAAGATCACCGATGGATTGTAGTTTCCTCAGGAAGTCAGTGGTGTCTCGAAGGCAGCTGGGAGTGCTGGTAGCGTAGGACCTGAGGAGGGAGCCTACATAGCCAGACAATCCTGCTGTCAGGGTGCCAATGCCTGAGATGATGGGGTGTCCAGGATTTCCAGGTTTATGGATCTTGGGTAGCAGATAGAATACCCCAGGTCAGGGTTCCAGGGGTGTGTCTGTGCGGATTTGTTCTTGTGCTTTTTCAGGGAGTTTCTTGAGCAAATGCTGTAGTTTCTTTTGGTAACCCTCAGTGGGATCAGAGGGTAATGGCTTGTAGAAAGTGGTGTTGGAGAGCTGCCGAGCAGCCTCTTGTTCATATTCCGACCTATTCGTGATGACAACGTGTGATGATGTGACGCAGCAGGGAGGGGGGAGTGTTGACCTGGGAATGTGCCCTGGGGATGGGAGACCAGAGAGCCTGTCACCTGAGCCAGGAGGGGGAGGGGGAGGTAACACCTCTGCCCAGGAATGTGAAGACAGGCTGCAGGAGAGAGGCTGCTGCGGGGGTTTAGTTTTCAGTTTGGGGCTGGGTGGAGGAACACAGGGAACCCCAGGGCTGGGGTCTAAGCTCCCTGCTCCCCCAGAAGAACTTGACTGAGGGGTCCTGGGTGTGCCCACAAGCTCTGTTTTGGACTGTGTTCCTGTTGTCCAATAAACCTTCTGTTTTACTGGCTGGCTGAGAGTCTCAGTGAATCCCAGGAAGAGGGATGCAGGACCTGGACTCCCCCACACTCCGTGACACAACGGCACCTCCTTTGTCAGCCTTTTTGATTATGATGTCAGAGTTGTTTCTGAGGCTGTGGATGGCATTGTTTCTACACGGCTGGGGTTATGGGGAAAGTGATGCTGCTTTTCCACAATTTCAGCCCGTGCACGTCGGCGGAAGCACTCTATGTAGAAGTCCAGTCTGTTGTTTAAACCTTCAGGAGGAGTCCACCCAGAATCCTTCTTTTTGTAGTGTTGGTAGGAAGGTCTCTGTGGATTAGTATGTTGTTCAGAGGTGTGTGGGAAATATTCCTTGCGTCGGAGACATCGAAAATAGGATTCTAGGTCACCACAGAACTGTATCGAGTTCGTGGGGGTAGAGGGGCAGAAGGAGAGGCCCCAAGATAGGATAGATTCTTCTGCTGGGCTAAGAGTATAGTTGGATAGATTAACAATATTGCTGGTGGGTTAAGGGAACCATTGCTGTGGCCCCTTGTGGCATGTAGTAGTTTAGATAGTTTAGTGTCCTTTTTCTTTTGTAAAGAAGCAAAGTGTGTGTTGTAAATGGCTTGTCTAGTTTTAGTAAAGTCCAGCCACGAGGAAGTTTGTGTGGAAGATTGGTTTTTTACGCGAGTATCCAGTTTTGAGAGCTCATTCTCAATCTTTCCCTGTTTGCTGTACAGGATGTTGATCAGGTGGTTCCGCAGTTTCTTTGAGAGCGTATGGCACAAGCTGTCAGCATAGTCTGTGTGGTATGTAGATTGTAATGGATTTTTTACCTTCAGTCCTTTTGGTATGATGTCCATCTGTTTGCATTTGGAAAGGAAAATGATGTCTGTCTGTATCTGTACGAGTTTTTTCAAGAAGTTGATAGATTTCCACTCCATACGGCTAAATGCAGTGCGTTGCATAATGACAGGTTTCAGAGTAGCAGCCGTGTTAGTCTGTATTCGCAAAAAGAAAAGGAGTACTTGTGGCACCTTAGAAACTAATCAACTTATTTGAGCATAAGCTTTCATGAGCTACAGCTCACTTCATCGGATGCATTCAGTGGAAAATACAGTGAGGAGATTTATATACACACAGAATATGAAAAAATGGGTGTTTATCATGCACACTGTAAGGAGAGTGATCACTTAAGATGAGCTATTACCAGTAGGAGAGTGGGTGGGGGGGGGGGAGAAAACCTTTTGTTGTGATAATCAAGGTGGGCCATTTCCAGCAGTTAACAAGAACGTCTGAGGAACAGTTGGGGGGGGAATAAACCAGGGGAAATAGTTTTACTTTGAGTAATGACTCAACCACTCCCAGTCTCTATTCAAGCCTAAGTTAATTGTATCCAGTTTGCAAATTAATTCCAATTCAGCAGTCTCTCGTTGAAGTCTGTTTTTGAAGTTTTTTTGTTGAAGAATAGCCACGTTTAGGTCAGAAATCGAGTGACCAAAGAGATTGAAGTGTTCTCCGACTGGTAAAGACACTGATCTTTGATAATCCTAGGAAAGTTTTGCTGGACATGTAAGTTTGAAAACATTTGTTCATCAAAGCCATCATCAGCGTCATCTCTGGCGAAGGCCCCACTGCTAGGCTCGTTGTCACATCGATCCTTGTCTGTGCCCTGCTCAGACATCTCCATACAAGGGAGGCTGCTGGCCAAACATTTGCAAGGTGATGAGCGTCTGGTCTTTGCACCCAAGCGTTTGATTAGAGGAAGGATTGATTCGGGAGCGCATGGTATTTGAGACATAACTGGTCTCTATCCTCCAAGACCCATCCATGCCTGAAAGAAAAAGGTTGTTTTAGATGCGCTCGGTCATCCCGGAGCCATTCCATTGGTTGATCGTTTGCCCTCTTGATAACAGGGATAAATGCACCCCTTGTCTCTGGCAATTTTTCCTCCACTTGCCTGCTTCTTGGAAAACATCCACCAACAGAGCCCCGCAAGTGTCATAATGTTGTTTTTCAAATGGTAACCTTGTCATATAAACATCTCCAGGGCATTTATGACTTCATCAAGGACCGGCTGAGCTGTTCCAAGCATCTTCAGAGTAAGGAGAGACTCTCCGGAGGATGAATCAAATGAATCATAATTTGATCTTTCCACCCAACTTTCCACTACTGTCACATCTTGAAAGGGTGTGGAAACCTGGCAGGGTTTTAGTGGTCTGAGTAGGGCTAGCAGGTCTGATTGGAAGGATGAATTCACGGGTCATTCACTCTGCCACCACATGTACTGCCAAGTTAAAGACTGACCATGTTAGAATGCCCCTGGTGCGGTACAGTATATCCTGGATGTCCAGATCATTTGAGGGTACATCTTCAATCTCTTCAGCTAAAGCTGTACTCAATGATTTTTTCACCTCTGAAGTTCATCCCACTTTTGCACAATAACCAAGTGAAGTCAAGAGTAGTGAATGAAGAAAGCTCTAGCATAGTTGATTTAACTTCCACTTCACTGAAAATTGGACTTTGTGGCTTAAAAATTTTTGGACCGTGGCAGGAAAGTAAGTGAGTCAGGAAGTCAGGAGGTTCCTTCAAGAAATGGTTCTTTGCTTGTTCAGACAGCACTTGAGGCTGGGACTTGTCCCCATAAATACGCTCTGGCTAGAAGACCATAACAGTAGTTTGAAGGGTGCCTTTGCCATCTGATCTGTCATGAAGGAAGTCTACATTATCAGCAACACAAAACATAAATCTACTCTTGAGGTCTGGGGGGAATGTACGACCCTTCTTTCAGTTCCGTGCAGCAAAGAACTTCGTTTCCAATTGCAGTCTCCAGGAAGAGTACTTTGTCGGAGTGATTGGAGAAGTCAGTGTTGTGCGTAAGCTGCAAGAGGAATTTCCTAAGGGGTTTTAGAATGAATTGTTAAACCAACAGCCACTTGTAGCAGTAGATTATGCTCATGCCACACAGGTGTCGTATATGTGTTGGAAACCTGCCTTTTGCTTAAGCAACTCGTACCTGAGGCTTTGTGATAAAATGACAGCCTTGTGCTCCACTTGCTTGCTGTCTGACATACTGGGTGCTGAAGTCACTGCGACCACTGATACACCACTTAAAGAAGAAATGCAGGTCACACAGTACTGTTTGTTCAGGCCTAGCACCAGAAATGGATCCCCAACACTCCCCCGTACTGCAGAACAAAATGTTTTGCTGTTAAAATACAGCAGCTGCCGAGGTCTCCACATTACTGTTGAAATCGGCACTTTCTTCCACTTTTGAGAGCACCATCGCTTTTGCCGCTTTTAAGGATATGGGCTGTGATTCATTTCTGTGGATAGGCTTGCTAAAAACGACATCCATATCCCACAGCTCGTCTTCAATAAGTGCGTTAAGAGCCTTTCGGCTAGACATTTGTTTCTCTTCAATCGTGTTCAATTTCTCTGTACTTAGCCTCTGCATTGGCTATCACCACTATTTTCCCATAAGTTAGAGCCTCTGCAAGCATAAGCAATGTGGGGGGGGCACCTGGGGTGATGTCCCCTCCCCCCACAGATTTCTGCCAGGGTTTGCCAACCTTAATCTGTCAAATGGTGCGGCCAGGCCCCCTCCCTGCATGGCAGCTGCCAGAGCCAACAAGCTGCACACCTCAGGGAGAGGCAGGAGCAGCAGCCGGGAGTTGCAGGAAGGGGAGACTGAGGGTAAAGGGGGGACATCGTGACTGGAACTGTTCCAGGGGTGGCCAAACCTTTCAATTGTCCCGTCCCCCCTGCCCACTCTCAGTAGGTATAGGTCATCTCTGTCTGCAAGGCAATTTATGAATTCCAGCTGAATTTCAGTTTGCAGTAGTAAAATCGGTCTTTGTTTCTGTGGCTTTTACCGTTTAATTCAACACATTACATATGTCCTTGGTGTAGCACCCAATGTGATATACCATATCATATGTGTGGGTGTCTTTTGGGTCCACGCGCCCACTTAACTTTACTTTCCATGCAACTGTCTTGCTAAGAGTGACTGTTTCCTAGAGTTTCTCACCTGGCTTGGGTTGAATCTATGCTTGATGAGTGCCTTTGGGCTTCAGGCAGAAGAAGCAGGTGTTCCTCTCAAAACACGTACCATGGAACCTCGTATAAGGAGAGTCTCACCAAAGCTGGCACTTGTCCCTTCAACTTCTTCCTGGTGCTTGATGTGCTTCCTCTCCAACTTTGCCAAATTCAGTTTATGGGCGTGCACTTATAGCCTGTAAGGTGCCACCGAATGTCCTGTTGAACCAGGTTCTCCAAGGTGGTGTTCTCCAAAGGTTCAGCTACTGGTCAGTACTCTTTGTCTCCACATTGATGCCTAAAAGTGATAGAGACCAAAGTAAAAACAAGGCTTTGGTAATAAATTACTGTGGGATTATGATTAATTATGTTAGGTAATGTATGTTGTGCAACTATGTGCCTATGGATGGATTCCAGTAATTTCTGTCTGGATGCTGATGCGTTAACCGATGCCTAATTACAACTCTTTTGGCATAATAAACAAAGCTGATAATCAATACCACTGAACTGTTTCTTTTTGGCCAGTGATGGCTGTCACGCTGTCTGGAGTGGCTCACAACCAGGAGTGCCACCCTTTAGGCAGACTGTCAAAAAGCAGAGCAGAAGCCCCAGACTGGCGGTATGTTCTATCATTAGATTTCACCAACCCAGTAACAAGTGCGAACTCCTAAAGCATTATACCAGTCTCACCATGGAGTCACAGACAGTCCCCTGGGGCATTCCTGTCTATTTTGCCACCCAGGCAAGCTGGACTATGTGATAGAATTGGTCGTTGTACACCAAAACTCACACCAGTATTCAGGTTACTCCCAGTCACAAAGGACCAGTCACTTACCCCAGGTCAGTTGTACCTCAGATCTCAAACCAAAGACAAAGCCTGTAGCCAATCCTGTAATAAACTAACTAAAGCTTTATTAACTAAGAAAAGAAACAAGGGTGTTATTTACAAGGTTAAAACAGGAAACATACACACACAGATGAGTTACAGTCTTCGATTTAAGATGGTAATATAAGTTTCTGTAATAAGCAGCTCTATATGACATTTAGGGCTGCCCTATCCAAGCAGCATGGGGATCTTTTGCTTATGCTTAGGAATCTTTGCCCCTCAGAGTCCAGACAGGATAAAGAGACCCTAATTCCCTCTGGTCAGGGATTTTTATCCCCCCTTTTCCTTGAGTCCAAGCACATAGAATGAGCGCTTCTGTACATCACCTCCTCATGGGTGAGTGTGAGGAGCAATAGACAGGCTTTGTTCCCAGTGGCCCATTTGGATGCAATAGTCCTTCCTTACTGGCAGGAGATCACACCTTCTCTAGGAATCCAGCATTTTGCATTAGGTGAAGATTTTTTTTTTTCCTGTTTGGTGAGTTATAGTTTCGAACAAACATTTTACAGTTATAGAGCAAACACTTAAGTATAACCTTATAGCACGGGATAAACACTAAACCCATGCCTATAATGCTAACATCTATTTTAACTATACTAACCCACAGGTGCGTGAGACCGGTTTCCAGCTATGCTTTTGTCAGTGTACAGTGAGGCCTGGGGCTTTTGTATGAGCTGGCACGTGGTCTGCCAGCATCACAATGGCAAATCAACTTGAAGAGCTCCTTCTGTTTATAATAACCTGTAGCATTAAAAAAGTTAAGCCAGTTTCATGTTCTGAACATTAACTGATAACACAGTCCTGGAGGTCAAGGGTCACCATTTAACTCTGCGAGGGCTGCATGTTCGGCAGGCTTGTGTTAGCAAACAATTAAAAAAACATAGATGTTCTAAGCTTGTCATGTTTGGTACCGTTGTGTTTGTGCGAGAAAGGCTTTTGAAGGATACGCAACTTGACCTATTTACGACGACATTGTATTATCAAAAGTCCCATCAATTGGAGCACCTGGAGCTGGGAGGGGTGGGCAGCGCTTCACCCCGCCACAGCACAGAGGGCGAAACCATCAAAATTATGATTCTGTTGATTTTTAAGAATCAAATGGCACCTCCCTTACCCTCCTATCATTAACTTGCCCAGAGAACCATACATGCTCCCAGACTATGAAGTCGCAAGTCTTGTGCTTGATGCAGTGGTTGAAGGGGAACCAGTGGAGGGGGATGAGGTGATCAGAATGACAGCAGGAATGCCCTTGACGGTGGAGCCCTCAGGCCAGAGAGGAGGACTTTACAGTAGCCAAGGTATGAGATGATCAGGGCTCGGACACAAGCTGGAAGGGCTAAGATCTCTGGGTGTTACAGTTCTGATGTTGCTGCCTCGTAACCTGGGTACGAACAGCTAGAGTCATAATTTAGAGTTGTAGTCTCCCCTCGGCACATGCATGCAGCTTCCATTAGGGGAGCCCTTACAGACTCTCATCAAGGAAAGAACAGATCCCTTTAGTCCCAATATACAGTGCGCTCCTGAGCGACTCTGCTGTTCTACTGGCTGGCACTGAAATCGCTTCTGTGAATGCTCCATTCACAGCACAGAGCAGCAGAAAGCAATTCAGTCCCAAACAGCAGCATGTACCCAGCCAGCCCGGCTCAGCTGCTCCTTTTACGCATTAGCGCATCTCTGGAGGGACACGTGGATGAGTCTGTGGGCCTGATTTTCCATTGCCCTGCACCTTGCACACAGTCATTTACACCAGTACAAACAGATTTGGTAGCCTTTTGCACCCA
The DNA here is from genome assembly GCF_965140295.1 of Lepidochelys olivacea. Lineage (NCBI taxonomy): Eukaryota > Metazoa > Chordata > Testudines > Cheloniidae > Lepidochelys > Lepidochelys olivacea. Next base: position 119,826,331 of record NC_140416.1, read on the forward strand.
GTTTGCACTAGGGTAACTGATGACACAGAGTCACTCCCCATGACACTGGAAGCTCCTTTCTTTCCCAATCTCAGGGGGTGTTAGGAGGGCTGAGAACATTTCTATCGATCTAAGCTCCTTATGTGGCCCCTCTTAAGAGAGCAGGCTCCGGAGCCCAGGGCTTCATATCCTAGGCTAGTGCCCTAATCATTGGAGCGTCCTTCCTTTCCCGCTCATTCCCTTTCCTTTGGCAAAGTTTGGATCCAAACTGTCTTCAAGTTAGGTGGTGTTGGGAGCCAGCATTCTCATTCAGACACAGCATATAATGGCTCTGGGACACAACACCCTGGTAAAAACAGAGCTAATCTTTTCCCAGACTGGAGGGGATTTAGTTCCAGAATTCTAGCTTGGACCCATACATAAGTAAATTCATATTTGGATGTGGAACCTAACTCCCCTATAGTTTGAGGGGTCCATGGTTCAGCCCCCTCTCAGCTTTCATTTAATTGCCCGATATTCATCTTCTTGCTTTTTTAAAAGTCTTTTCCAAAGCCATGCATTAGTAAGATCCTAAGTAGTAGTATTTTGATGAAAATGCATAAAGGGAAACTCTCAGTTATTCCTTGTAATAGGATAATGCTACAGCTCATTAGACACAGTAACCATGAGTCCAAGTGTAAAGCCGACAGACCCCCGGAGGGCGGGATCGAACCAAGGACCTCTGGAGCTTAGTGCATGAGCCTCTACCGCATGAGCTAAAAGACAGCTGGCTATTAGCTAAGGCTGTAGAGCATTTTATCTTTCTCTCTAAGTGGTCTTGGTGCCACTAGATGGGACAGAACACCACACCCAGGTGTGTGGGTTACACAAGTACTGGCTTTCCCAGGAAATTTCTTCTTGTGAACAGGCAAGGCACCTTCCCATTCCAGCACGTAGAGCAGAGAGGAACCCTAGGAACTTTCCTAACAGGAGGAAAAATGGCTTCTGCTGGCAGAGAGGGGCTGGGGATTTCAGAGGCCACCCCTGCAAGAAAGGAGGCTGATACCTCTAAACTAATAGTCTCTTAGGGTTGCCACTTTGAAAACATTTTCCACTGAGTCACTGACTCATGGCACTGGATTGCCAGGCTGCGATGCAAAGTCAGGATGTCTTGGTTCAAAATACCACCAAACGTATTTGACAGCAATAGCCACGTTCTGGGTACCTCTACAGTGCAGTTATGTTGATGGTTTCACTAAGTTCCTCCAGGGCCACAGGTTTTCTGGTAATTGTAGTAACACTTCTGCTCCTATTGAATTATGCCCCTGGAAACCCTTATTAGGCTTGTTTCTTTTATGGGCCAAGATCAAAGCCCCATTGCACTAGATGAATCATATAATCATAGAATATCAGGGTTGGAAGGGACCTCCGGAGGTCATCTAGTCCCACCCCCCTGCTCAAAGCAGGACCAATCCCCAACTAAATCATCTCAGCCAGGGCTTTGTCAAGCCTGACCTTAAAAACCTCTAAGATGCTGTACAAACCCATAGTAAGACAGTCGCAGCCCAAGATAGACAACCTGGGGCAGTGGAGTACATGGAGGTGAAGTGACCTGCTCAAGGTCACGCAGCAGTTCAGTGGCAGAGAAGGAACCAGGTCTCCTGACTTCCAGCCCAGTGCCCTATCCCCTGCATCCTGCTACCTCCATAGTTATACCTGCTCTCCAGTCTAGAAAGCCATGGTATAACTCTGTCCACTGCTCCCTTGCCACGTTTCTTGTCTGTCTGCTGGAGGGTTGACTCCTGATACATTTTCAAGACGGACGATCTTTCAGACTCAGACATACTTGGCTGTCTCCTGGAGAGTTATATTTGTTCTTTCTTTCTTTGTCCTTTTCCTTCCCCTAAAATAAGTTGCCCCAGACTGAAAGTATATGTTTTGCTCTCTGTGTCTGGAAAAAACATATCACCTCCCCAGCTTGAAATAGATCTAACTGGGACAAAGCCTTTGAGAGCTGTCTGAAATGTCACACTTTGGAAGACTAATGAGTAACTTGGAGACTACGGGACTCACTTTTTCTGCTTTATCAAGCCTGCCAAAGCAAAACAGAATGGCTGCTTGGTGTATCCAGTCCTACAACATCTTTGAAAAATCAAACACCTCGTGCACTGCTGTTAAGCTCCCACTGTGTTCATAGCTACAAATGCATCACTGTGATTAGCACACTGTATGCCTCTCCTTGGGAACAGCTGCTGGCTGGAGCCAGCTAGTTTTTCCTACCACAGAAAACATTCGTGTGTGAACATGTTATTTCATGAAGGCCAAACTTTGCAGCAAATGGGAGGGGGGGACCGTACCTTAGCTCTTTCTCTGCACACAAGGAGGAGATCCGGAATGATCAGCTTTATTTCAGAGTGAAAAACAACCCACTGTTTGCCCCTGGTTTTTTTAGTATCTTTTTGCTTGATTATCAGGTTGTTGCGGCTCAGAATAACTGTGCTTAAGTGTTACCAAGTACAGTAAATCCTTGAATTAGACTGTAGTTAGAGTTGGCTGCATGTAATTTAAACTTTTGTAGGGACATAATGCAAAAACCGGAGATAGAGCAGACTTGAAATCCCTGGACGCCTCCAGAATGCCCACAAGACGGACTTCAAGGCTAACAGGGCCAGCGAGCTCAGCATGCGATTCTAAAGAGAGCCTGTACATTCTAAAGAAAACCAACAAGGAGTCCTTGTGGCACCTTAGAGACTAACACATTTATTTGGGCATAACCTTTCATGGGCTAAAACCCACTTCATCAGATGCGTGGAGTGGAACATACAGTAGAGAGGTATTAATACACAACATATGAAAAGATGGGAGTTGCCTTACCAAGTTGGGGGGGTCAGTGCTAACAAGCCAATTCAATTAAGGTGGAAGTGGGCTACTCTCAACAGTCAACAAGAAGGGGTGGAAATCACTTTTGTAGTGCTAATGAGGCCAGTGTAAACAAGGTGGCCCATTTCAAACAGTTGACAAGAAGGTGTGAGTATCAGCAGGGGAAAATTAGTTTTTGTAGTGACCCATCCACTCCCAGTCTTTATTCAGGCCTAATTTGATGGTGTCCAGTTTGCAAATTAATTCCAGTTCTGCAGTTTCTCGTTGGAGTCTGTTTTTGAGGTTTTTTTGTTGAAGAATGGCCACTTTTAAGTCTGTTACTGAGTGTCCAGTAAGACTGAACTGTTCTCCTACTGGTTTTTTAATGTTATAATTCCTGATGTCAGATTTCTGTCCATTTATTCTTTTGTGTAGAGACTGTCTGGTTTGGCCAATGTACATGGCAGAGGGGCATGATGGCATATCTCACATTGGTAGACGTGCAGGTGAACGAGCCCTGGATGGTGTGGCTGATGTGGTTGGGTCCTATGATGGTGTCCCTTGAATAGATATGTGGACAGAGTTCTAAGACCTTTTAGAACATCCAGAAGAGTAGGACATTATGTCTGGTCCATTGACTAAGCAGAGTGAGTGGAATCAGTTGAGCCATTTCTCCATTCACCACTACAGATGAGAGGAGAATCTGCACTTTTATGTCCTTTACCAAGCAAATTAGGGCAAAGCTTCTCTTTATTATGCAGCCAATCCAGGAGAAATGCCACCAGCTTCTCCCAAAGATACCTTTTGCAGATTCTACTGGACACAGAGGCTTGTCAGCTTGTGCAAGGAACCTCCTGGCAAAAGCACATTTAGCTGATACAGACAACTGTGGACAGGAGAGACCCTGCTGGGGTTTGGGCACTGGTCTTTTCTCAGCAAGGGGCAGTCCCGGGCTTTTGAACAGGATGGGAACATTCTTGCCTGCCACTTGCTCTTGGCTGGGATGTGGATGAAGGCTGCTCTCTGGGGTTATGGCCAATTTGGAGTACAAGTCATGGTTGTCATGAGAGTCTCCATCCATCTTTGCCATTCCCCCAGAACAACATGTCGCTCTCAGCCCCAAGGGTTGTTGATCTCAGCCCCTATTGCAACATTGCGCTGAGTGGGGGGGGGGGGTTAAGTGCTCACCCCACACAAAGGCTGAGTAAGATCTTCATAATACTGCACAAGAAGAGAACAAATTTCACCTCTAAGTCCAGCCTGCTCAGCACTGACAGCAGCTCGATCAATGTATATCGGCTCTGCAGTTTTTGGAGGTGCGTTCCAGGATAGCTGTGCTGTAATTATAGCTTCCCCAGTACCAGCTCCTCGGGGATCTGAACAGAAACAACCGCCTCTGTATTGACCAAGTTCTGATTCATCCACCCACCCATTTAAACAGCCCTGCAACTTAATGTTTCCACATGAGTCCCAGGTAATGTTTGTTTTGGTTGCCTAGTTACGCTTTTGGCCTCCCATCTCTGTCATGCTCCGAAAAAGGAGGAAGTTACAAGAAGTAATCGTGTGTCACTTTAAAGGCTGCAGGAATTAAAGAAAAACAGACTAGCCATGTTTGGTACGTGCAGTCCCCAGCATTTTTCAACCAAAGAGATGGACGTGCTTCCAAAGGCCATTAAAGATATTCTCCTCCCTTTTATAGGTGGGGAAACCGAGGCACGGAAAGGTTAAAACGGTCACATTCAGAGTCTATGGCAGAGCTGTAGATAAAACCCAGGCCTCCTAAGTGCCAGCGTCATGTTTTAAAAACTACCCCATGCAAATGGCTCTGAATACAGCTGCTACCCCAAGCTTTTAATCACAAGTTTACACTACTTACATTGGCGAATATCTTTCAGAAACAAGAAGCACATTAACAGGACACCTGAAAAGGGCCATGGTGAAACAAGAAAGGCTGACATCAGCTGGTTCCAGAGTTAGTCTCCTCCAGTGATTTCAGACCAGATCCTCAGTCTCTCCTCAGCTGAAAAGATTAGATCCCTAACTGCCAGCCTTGCAAACATGACCTTGTGTCTGCAAAGGCCACATTCATTCTGCTTTCACAAACATCACCGTCGTAGTCACCTTGTCTGGTCACCCTCTCAGATCCCACAGACCAAGCTAGGTGGGTGACCATGGGCTGCGGGTGAACGTGCCCTTGGGGGAGACTAGCCCCCGGTCCTCCCCCTCTGCCTGAGGCCCCTCCTCCCCCACTGGAGCCTAGTACACACACACACACACACACACACACACACTGTGGCCGCCGCCCCGCCCCCTGTGCACCTCCAGCCCCAGAGCACCGGGTGGGCAGGCAGCGCAGCCAGAGCACCCCCAGCCCCAGAGCACTGGGCAGGCAGCGCGGTCCCAGAGCTGGGCAGACGGGCAGCGTGGCGTGGCCCCGGCCCCAGGGTCTTGTGCGCACCGCGGCCCGGACTGCCCCAGCCTCTCGGCCACAGAAGGGAACAGCTCCTGGGGGGTGGAGCGTGGGCTGGGCCATGCCAGGCTGTTTGAGGCAGCCTTCCCCTGCCTATGCCACCTGCCGCTCATGTGGGTGACCTTTACCATGCGTAGCGACAGGAAGAAGTGGCATTCACAACTGCGTATATGGCTCTCTACCTTGAGTCCAGCCCTTTGCCCTAGGGCTAGCGGGCAGGACGCTGTCCCTTGGATCTGATATAAACTGAAAGGCCTGACCTACTTGTGGTCGTCAAGACTGTAAGACAGGGGTGGGCAAACTACAGCCCGTGAGCCTCATCCGGCCCGCCAGCCGTTTTAATCCGGCCCTTGAGCTCCCGCTGGGGAGCGGGGTTTGGAGCTTGCCCTGCTCCAGCCAGGGAGCAGGGTCGGGGGGGGCCGCTCTGTGTGGCTCCCGGAAGCAGCGACACGTGACCCCTCCGGCTCCTACGCGTAGGGGCAGCCAGTGCGCTTTGCTCCACACGCTGCCCCTGCCGCAAGCACCGCCACCGCAGCTCCCATTGGCTGGGAACCGCAGCCAATGGGAGCAGCAGGGGCGGCGCCTGCGGACGGGGCAGTGCACCGCAGAGCTGCCTGGCTACATCTCCGCGTAGGAGCCGGGGGTGGAACATGCCGCTGCTCCCGGGAGCTGCTTGAGGTAAGCGCCGCCCGGAGCCTGCGCTCCTGAACTACCACCCCCCGTGCCCCAACCACCTGCCCCAGCCCTAATCCCCCTCCCTCCCTCTGACCCCCTTGGTTCCAGCCCAGAGCACCCTCCTATGCCCCAAACCCCCTCATCGCCAGCCCCACCCCAGAGCCTGCACCAGGAGCCAGAGCCTTCACCCCCCTTCCGCACCCCAACCTCAATTGCGTGAGCATTCATGGCCCGTCATAAAATTTCTATACCCAGATGTGGCCCTCGGGCCAAAAAGTTTGCCCACCCCTGCTGTAAGAGCTGAGGTCCTAATTTGCGTGTCCTGGCCAAATTTCAGGTCGGGTGACATTCTGCCTGCCTCCCTACCGTTTCATATGTCCTAAATCGGTGTGTAGCATTGCTGTGTACTGTCAATCAGCTACCACCTCCCACCCAGAGCTAGCTGCATTACAGTAGTGGGTTCGCTGAACTTTAAACATTGTGTCCCTCACCTGCTTCATGGGAGTATTGTGAAGCAAAGTTGGCAAAGCCCTTGGAAATCCCCCATCTAGGTTTCTACAAGATCGCCCATCACCATGGCATCAGGGGGCCTTCCCGGATAGCAGCTGCAGTTCGTAAACACGTCACCCATGTCTACACTTCATGTGCTACTGCAGCACAGAGTGGTTTGAGCATTGGCCTGCTAAACCCAGGGTTGTGAGTTCAATCCTTGAGGGGGCCATTTGGGGCAAAAATTGGGGATTGGTCCTGCTTTCAGCAGGGGGTTGGACTAGATGACCTCCTGAGGTCCCCTCCAACCCTGATATTCTATGATTCTATAGCACTGTCATGTAAATGCTTCCTATAGTGATGAAAGCGTTCATCCCCGAACAGCAGTAGCTATGTCAATGGCTATGTGTGTCTCCACTGGGGATTAGGTTGGCCACCTTAGCTATGTTGACCTAACTTTTACGTGTTGACTAGGCCTTAGTTTTGTAAGTGAAGTAAAGGGATGTGACTCAGAGAAGGTGCCACTTTTACATAGTCACTTCTCTGGCTCTGCAAACACCCCATTTAGGTTGCTGTTTGAAAAAAACAATCTGGGGATGAAGGAAGCAGGTCTGCCAGCTAGAGTTTCTGCAGAAGTGGATAAGAGTGAGCAACCAGAACAGGAAGGAACTATGCAAGGATGACATTGAGAAAGTCAGCAAACGAACTGGAAGTCACAAAGATTAACCAGGGCAAAATCATGCAGGACAACAGCGCTGCTGTGAAAGATCTGGGATTATGGCTATAACAAGCACCTCTCCGCTGGAATGTAATTTTGTCTGGTATCAGGGAAAGGTGACCTCTTGTAATGGGTTTAGCTTCTAATATTTACTATACAAGCACAATCCACGGTCACAGTCACCTAAAATGGTTGGGTTTTAGGTCTTTACCTCTTTCAAAGCATTGTGTAAGTTAAGCACTGCTGGAGTAGGGAATATTCTCTCTGCAGTTTGATGGTGAAAAAAAAAAGAACATGATCTGAGTAAGATCAGCAGCCAGTGACTCAGCAGCTGATTAACCCTTTTTTTGCATACAGCGTATAAAGCGTCCGGTGTTCAGGGCCCATGTTCAGGATACAGGGATCAGGAGATTCCAGAGAGGGGCAGACCCGAGGCTCTAAACGAGTACTGAGACAGCCCTTCAGGAGCTAAGAATTGAACAACATGAGCTCTGTCAGGCCCAATTTGGCTTCAAGGAATTAAGAGTAGATCTTTCCCCAAAACTCAGATGGGAATTGCTGGTACTGCCTGGGTCAAGCAAGGGGAGGTTCTGAAAGCTGCCCGAGACCTGGTGTAATACAAGGTAATATCCTGAAATTTTAATCTGATTCATTTTCCTTCCAACTCCTGTCCCATTATCACGGTTTAAGGTGCAGTATTCTTTGTGGAGCGCTAAGCTTCCGGGGGCGCAAAGCAAGGAGAGAGAGGCACTGCCTGAATATCCTAGAAGAGACAGAGCGAGTCGGCTGGTAACAGCAGCATACGGCAGGACCCTGCATTGAAGTCCTGATGGCAAAAAAATCCTCTGAGGGAAAAATGACTCCGAGTCCACTCAAGTGCACATTTAACAGCGCTGAGTCAGTGCAGGGGCTCTGGTGGTGTCGGACTGCAAGTGCAGGCGGGGCCTCTGCCTCTGTGAGCCTTTGATGAAGGAAAAGCCAGAGGAGAGTCGATCAGGATGTTGCCCCCACACAGTCAGCTGCGGAGAGGCGGCTAGAAGAATTCTGGAGCAAGACCGGCTGGAGGAAGGACCATGCATGACAGACTGGGTGGGGAAAGGGGTGGAAGAGCAGGAAGGAGGTAAAATCTGTTTGGAAAGAAACAATTCAGAGACAGAGCCCAAAAATGCAGTCGCAGTCACCAATGGGCCTGTTTTCTACTCACTGCCAGGCCTCTCACCTCCTTCCCTACCCATAATTGACTAATGGATTTGCACACAGGAACCAGTGGCCTCTTTGGTCAAGCAGACAATGGGTGGCTGTAGGAAAAAGCAGCCTTTAGGCACAGAGAGGCAGGTTTTCCGATGCCTGACCCCCGTAGCTCCCTCCAAAACACCTTGCCAGGGGGAGAGCAGAGTGGCCAGATCCAGAGCCGGCTGATGATCTATTGCAGCGCGGGTGCAGCAGTCGGTCTCAGCTTCCCAGTCCCCATGCTTCTGTAGCTGGGTTGAGCCAGGCACAAAGATGTCCCAGGTCACACAGTGCGTGACGGCTTAGAGAGACCAGGATCCAGGAGTGGATCCTACTGACCCAGTCTTTGTTCTGACCATGAGATCTCTCTCTCTCTCTCGATCACACACACACACACACGTACTGCTCCTTTCCCCCCTACACCCTACAAATAACCCTCAGCGGCAGGATCATTAAGGACACAGCTTTTCCTACATGGAGTACAAAAACCTGCCCTACCAGCAGCTGTAATAATGCACAATCTATGTATTGTTGTTATTTGAATAACAGGAGCACCAGAGAGGCCCCCAGCCGAGGTCAGGGCCCCATTGTGCTAGGTGCTGTTCAGGCACATTGCAAGAGACAGCACCTGCCCTTACAGTAGACGCGACAGACAAAGGTAGTATTATTAGCTCCAGTTGACAGGTGGGAAACTGAGGCACAGAACAATTAAGCAACCTGTCCCAGGTCCCACAGGGTGCTTGTGGCAAAGCCAGGAATTGGACCCCTCTCCTGGGTCCCAGCCCAGTTCTATAACCATCTCTCTCTCTCTCTCACACACACACACATCCATCTTACTATAACGATTTTTGCTAACCCAATACCCAAGTCTTTCTCTTGAGTGGTGCTATTGTGTGTATATGGCGTACTCAGTAGAGATCCCCATTATGCTCTTGGAAGGTAAAAGGGATCTTTGATCGGAAACGTCTCTGGCCTGGCTGCAATCGTCAACGCTGTCATTTCTTAATTTAAAGGAAAGGCCATAAAAGCCGAGTAGCATGTCCCAGGTCATTAATGCATTTCCAAAAGGCATCCTCATTTCCCTCCCTTCTTTTTCCTGTCCAGCTGAGGAAAGGTTTGCGTGAGCAAACCCAGACTGAATCATCTGCATTTCTTACATATTTGCCGTGACGAGGGCAACCGGAGATCATTATCTGGGGGAAAAGCATAGTGCTGAGATTCAGAATACGGGCATCTTCCAATTCCTCTTCCTGGGTTTATTATTCCACGGCCATATGCGAGTCTCACTTCTGTACATGCGTATTTTATAGCCAAATGCTGGCGGGTTTTTCTCTCTCCGCTTTATGTGCAGTGGCTGAAATGTACAAATATAATTATGCCCAAGGGGCAAGTCCCATACAGCAGCTTGATTTCCGCCCCCTTCTTAGGCCATTGTGCTACTGTGGTGCAATTATGGGCTCGATTTCCTGGATACCTAGAACGCTGTGCAAATCGTCCTGGAGCCCGGAAATGATGTACGTGGACTGAACAGAGGGGAGCATTTTAGATTACCATTGGGATCACATGCATCATTTCTAGCTTGTAACTAGCTAACAGGTTTTTAAATGATGGACCCTGGATTTGTGCTAGAAATGGCCCAACTTGATTATCATACACATTGTAAGGAGAGTGATCACTTTAGATAGGTTTCAGAGTAACAGCAGCTATTACCAGCAGAAGAGTGGGGTGAGGGGAGGTATTTTTTCATGCTTTGTGTGTATAAAAAGATCTTCTACACTTTCCACAGTATGCATCCGATGAAGTGAGCTGTAGCTCCCGAAAGTTTATGCTCAAATAAATCGGTTAGTCTCTAAGGTGCCACAAGTCCTCCTTTTCTTTTTGCGAACACAGACTAACACGGCTGTTACTCTGAAACCTGATTTTAAGGATGCACAAAACCTGAACCTAACAGCAAAGAGGCATTAATGACAGTGAAGCAGACTTAGGCTGAGTCAAAGACCTGGGCTGTGACAAGGCGGAAGGTGGGGCTCCTTAGTACATACATGTTTGGGGTAGGAGAGCCAGCAGCCCCTGAAGTGGGATACAGAAAAGCTGTCCCACTAATCTTCTATTAGCAAGCCTCTCCCAAAACTGAAAGCGTCCCTCTCAAAGACCCTGCGTATGGTTCTTTAAGCATGGATCGGTGCAGTGGTGAGCTGGAGCCGGTTCGCGCAAACCGGTTGTTAAATTTTAAAGCCGTTTTAGAACCGGTTGTTAAAAATGGTTACGGCTCCCTGAGCTCCCGGCTGGGGAGGCTCCCCTGGCCCCTCGCCCATCTTCCCCCCTCTCCCAGAGCCTCAGCGTGCCGCGCCGCCTCTGGACCGCTCCTGGGCAGCTCGGCAGCTCCTGCCGCTTTCATGATAAGGGCGTGGGGCTGCGAGCTCCAGCGGGCTGCGCGGCATCCAGCCACGCTGCCCTGAGCCGCATGGTAAGGGGGCTGGGAGGAGGGGTTGGATAAGGGGCAGGGAGCGGTTGGAGGGGGCGGAGGTTCTGGGGGGGGCGGTGAGGGGATGGGGAATGGGGGGTGGGGGTTGGGTAGGTGTGGGAGTTCTGGGGGTCTGTCGGGGAGGTGATGGATGGGGTTGGGGCAGTCAGGGGACAGGGAGCAGGACAAGTTGGGTAGGGGGTGGGGTCCTGGGGGGCAGTTAGGGTGGGGGGTCTCGGGAGAGGGTGGTCAGGGGACAAGGAGCGGGGGGGGTTGATGGGTTGTGGGTTCTGAGGGGGGCAGTCGGGGGCAGGAAATGGGTGGGGGTCAAATAGCGGGTGGGGACAGGCTGTTTTGGGAGGCACAGCCTTCCCTACCCGGTCCCCGATACAATTTTGCATGTGGCCCTCAGGCCAAAAAGTTTGCCCACACCCCTGGTCTAGTTTATTATTTTATTAACAGGGGTTGCACTTGCCTTGTTTGTTATGTTGATATGCATTTAATAAAGCAATACTTTGCTTCTATTGTAATAAACGTAGAATTTTTTTTATTTTTTTTCTTGTTAAGTATGACTCCCAATGACTCAATGCCTTGCCGCTTCTTATGGAGAAAGGTACAAAAAATACATACTGAGGCACATCCCTTGAATCAGAACTTTTTATAGGGAACCAGTTGTTAAGATTTTGGCAGCTCATCACTGGATCTGTGTATGGGAGAGAGCCACGTTGATGCTCACTGGGGAGAGCATTAGCTCCTGGTGCTCCCGTGCATTAGGTGTTCAGCTGGAAGGGTCGGACTGCTCTCCTCACCCACGAAATCGAAATGAAGGGAATGTGTGAGGACAGCAAAGGGCCAAACGGCAGAGCCTGAAACCTCCCTACGGGCATTGGATCAGCCCCCCAGGCCAGTTCTGCATTAGCAACTTTCACCAGTCCTGAGGGTTAGGGTGGCGGGGGGGTCGTGATTTTTGCATTGGCAAAAGCCCAGGAGTAGGTGCTGTAATGCATCCTTCCCAGAATAGTTTATTTTGTTTGGGGAACTGACATAAGCGAGTCTGGCAAAAGCCCTCTTTTGCCAGCCTAAGCTGAGTCCACACTAGGAGGCTTTGCCAGTCCAGTTATACTGGTATAGCTATGCCAGAAAAATCTCTTCTAGTGTAGACTGGGGTTATGTCTGCACTAGGAGTCCTTTCCGGGTGTTGGAATACCGTATATTATGCCGGCAAAGTGCTCCTAGTGTGGAGGCAGCATACCAGCCAAAGCTGGGCTTTGTACCCCTATAGTAAAACTACCCCCAGCAGAACAAGCCATACCAGTGCAAGTGTAGCTGTGCCATTATAACACCAGCACCGCTGCGTCCGTGATGGCTCCTGCCTCTTCACACCCCTGACCGACAGAGCTAGGCCAGCAGAAGTACATAGTGTAGCCCTGGCCTCAGCCTAAAGAAATTATGATCGGAGTTACTATTTTTTTGTTTTGTGATAGTATCTAGAGGCCCCAGTTGCAATCAGGACCCCATTGTGCTAGGCACTGTGCGGACACATGGTGAGAGACAGTCCCCGCCCTGGAGAGCTGACAACCCTAAACAGGCAAGACGCACAAAGGGTAGGAGGGAGACCAGCAGCACAGCGATGTGGAGTCACATGCCCAAGGATCACTCAGCAGGTCAGTATCAGAGCTGTGAGTAGAACCCAGGCCCCCCGGTCTAGTGCCCTATCCAGTACCCCACACTGTATTCCCAGCAATTTGTACAGCATGAGTGTGTAGTTTTGTTATTCTCCATGTGTGATAGGTATTCAGTGCAAGGGATTCCATTTAAAAATTTGACAAAGTTACACGTGGCTCCTTAGAATGGAAACACTTTTGCCACCTTAATTATATGCATTACTATGCACTCTGCCTATAATGTGTAGGAGAATATAGTGTATCACAGGAATATTTTGCACTGTTGATACTGCATAGTCCCTTACATCTGATACCTTCAAGGTGATTCACAAACAATAGTTAATTAAGCCTCACGAGGCCCCTAGTTGAGTATTATCCCCCTCTTGCAAGCCAGGAAACTCAAGCACAATGAGATTAAGCAATTTGCTCAAGATAACACAGGAAGTACCCTTCAGATCCAGGAATATGACCATGATCTCTTGAGCCCCAGTCTTGTGTGACAACCAACAAGCCATCCTTGTTCCAACGCTTCTAGTACACACAGTAATAACTAGCTGTACCCCCCCCATATACATCACAATGTTTAATTTACTATTGTATAGACAGAACCTAATACGCAGAAGGCTGGATTCCCTGGCCTATGCCTGTGTTAACTCCATTGACTTTCATGGAGACACTCTGATCTACACCAGCTACGCATCTGGCCCAGAGATTATCCTACCCTTTTTCCTAGGAGTGTCCAGTGACTATCTCCTCAGTCATGACACTTTACAGGCAGCAGGAGCTATGCGCAAACACCGGACACCCGATTTTATTTCTGTGCAAGTGAAACATGCCTTCAACTAACACTTGAAGAGAAGTGCTTTCTAGCACATAGACTTACATCGCCCACAATTTCGCCTGTCCCGCTCTACAAGACAGTTTTGTTGTTAGTCTCCATTTAAAAACTGGGGTGGCTTGGTGCAGTTTAAAGGGTTGAGGAACGTGTCAGACCTAATAGGAGACTAAGGGCTTGTCTACACTTGAACGCTATAGCGGCACCCCTGTAGTGCTTCAATATAGACACTGACTGGTGCTACAGGAGGGTTCTTCCCTCACTGTAGTTAATTCATCTCCCCAAGAGGTGGTAGCCAAGTCAATAGAAGAATTCTTCCACCAACCTGGCACTGTCTACAGCGGGGTTTAGTGCGGCTTAACTACATCACTTGGGGTGTGGACGTAGCTGGGTCGATGTAACTTTTGAGTGTAGACCTGGTCTGCAGTAGATAAGATCTCACTCAGCCAGGAGATGAGGTCCCTCCCAAACAGAGCTGAGGGCATTAGCAGGGTAGTGCTAGGGGTCTGTGAGGGGACTTAAATTGCTAACTGCAGTGCTGCTTGTTGGCTAGGGCATCTCAGCAATGCAGAGAAAGAAGAAGGAGGAAAATCAATGCTGAGGTGCACAATGAATTTTGGTTTCCTGAAACAGGGGCCCATCCAGGAATGGTGGCTGCTAATGAATGACAAAGGAAGGCTCTGCAAACTCAAGAAAGCTATTCATGCCCATGCACTCTAGTGAAAAATAAAAAGCACCCACAAGAGTTTAATGGGTGAAGACCGGTTCACAGATAATGTACCCCTGGACACCCAAACAGCTCAGGAAGAGCATACTTCTGGGAGGTGCTCCATGGTTAGAAGGGAAGAGAGAGAAATTCCCACACACGCTCTCTATTCGTTCTTATTAGTTACTTAGAGCTCTATTAGCTCTAAGTAACTTCCCAAGCAAAGACTCTAGTATCCCCCTTTCCTTCTCACTGATTATTTTGCATGTGTGGTTTGCATTGTTCGTCTCTAAACAATACCAAATGTGCGCCCCTGTCTACAACTTCCAGATCTTTGTGTGGCTGCTCCCCACCCCTTCTCAGAATGTCACACTTCAACCCCAGCTGGCTCAGAGGTGGTCAGCCTGCGAGTTGGAAAATGAAGTAACTCAATGATTCTGGATCCCTATTGATTTCATACAATGGTGGTCCTTGTTTAAAGAAGTACAAAGCTGGTTTTGAGCTAGTGGGGCAGATTGGCAAGGAGGTGGCCTGTGTGTGTAATACGCCTGATGCAGCATTCTCAAGGAAATGGGAAGTCTCAGCTTTCAGGGAAATGCTTCAAATCAGCAACACGGGTGGAACCAGTGTGGGGCAGGTCAGCTGCCTCGCTGTAACACCACTGTGAAGACACTCCTACGCTGACGGGAGAGCTTCCCTCGGCAGTACAGCTCATCAGTCTCCACGAGAGGTACTAGCTATGTTGGTGGGAGAAGCTCTCCCATCAACAGAGCGCTGTCTACACAGGGGGGTTAAGGTCGGTATAACTACATTGCTCAGGGTGTGCATTTTTCATACCCCCGAGCAACAGAGTTATACCGCTATAGGTCTGTAAGGCAGACCTGGCCTAGGTATCTTAATCAGACATCTCCCAGTAATTGTGCCTCACTGTCCTTCTCTAGCCTACTTCCTCTGGCCTCTGCACTTCCTGTTAGATACCTGTGGTCTCCACAAGATGGCACAATGCCACACCTTACTTTATGATACACAGCTGCATCTTAACTACAGACTGGCTAAGGAGGTGGCATTCTGGTTTTGCACAACTTCAGCTGAGTTGCATAAAGCTAAAGCTACAGCCAGGGATGCTGCAGGTAGAGATCCATTTTCTCAAAACCAATAGGGTTTGAGAGTGGGAAGGTCATCTAAAAAGTTCTAAGTTTGAGGCCCATTTCTCATCCATCACTTTTGAAAACACTCGCCGCCCTCTAATACAGGCTGATGCATTTGCTACTGGGCAAAGGGCCTGCAAATACCTTTTTCTTTTTCTTTTTTTGGGTACAGCAAATTTACTATTCTCACAAAATAAACCTTGAAATAGGCTATGCTTAGATACATGATAGCAATCCTGAGAGATTTTTAAGGACTGGTATGAAGAGGTGTGAACAGGTCTGCTAAAAGGACATGCAGAATAATGGCAAGCAGGCTGAACTGCAAGTTCTGGGAGGAAATTTGCTGTAAGTAACAGCAGGCAGCCCATAACAATGATGGCTCGAATTGTCTCTAGACTGAGCTGCAGCGGAGATGGGAGGAGGTGCCGTGTGGCGCGGAGAGGAATTATGATGGTCAGAGCCCTGCACCAAGCAGGATGCGTCCCAGGGTGCTGCGTGCAGCACACCAACCAGCAGCAGTTGTCCCGCAGCACGTGTTCCCCATAAACCAAGCCCTGTGCAAGGCCATGGCCCCACGCCTCTCAGAGCCACCCTTCTGGAGCAGGGCAGGCTTCCAGCAGTGCTAAGACTATGCAGAGAATGTAGCCAGCTGCATGATGGTAACCCCCGACTCAGGACTTTGGGGAGGGGAAAGGAGATCTCTGCCCCTTGCCCACCCATGCTGGAGAAGCCATAAGTTGGCCCAATACATTTTGAGTCTAGGCTTCTGGGTACCTAACTCAGGACATTTAGACCGCCATCCTCAGACACATGCTAGACTATACCTACATGGACACTGCTCATGTGTAAATCTTTGCAGGAGCGGGGCTACAGGCCTGAATCCTGCAGTCCTTATTCAGGCAAAACTCCCATTACCTTCGAGCAAGGACCCATTCATTAAGGAGAGAAAAACTGGACCCACAAGGTAACAAGCCCAAATAAGGCTACAAATAGAAGCAGAAATAGAGCATCCGTCTCACCCCCAATCTGCACAGCACCGCTGCACACCACAGTTTAGAAAGTAGCCCAGCTATAGGCCAGGGAAAATCAGACCCCTCTGCTGTGGGGGATGAGTGCAGATCTGCTATTCTCATCTGTGACAATTTGTTTGGTTTTTTTAAACCCATTAAATCTCCACATGCTTGGGTTTATTATTATCGGTGGCAAATTGGTGACAGGCAAGGAAAGAGTTAAAAAGGAGAGCGCAAAGCTTTTGCAATAGGCATTCTGTCAAACCGGGTGAAAACATGAAGGTAGGCCCCAGAGGAGTAGATAATTGGAGCTCTGCGGCGTCTAATTTAAATTAATAACTCAGACTGAGACAGCAAATGTAAGCTGGTTAAACCTGCTGGAGATACAAGCCAAGCAGCAAGGAACCTTCAACAGGATCTGCATTGTAAGTTAGGAATGGAAAGTGAGTGAAGAGCAGCAAATGTGGGTTCTTGTTAACAGGAGACATCTAAGCCACGGGAAGCAGGCCACTGGCTCTCTGGAGGACGTCTGGGAGATAGCTGACACACCCATGTTCAGCCCCTGTGGGATGTCAAGGCCACAATCACGGGGCCTGATTGCAGCTTGTGTGGACGTACCTGAGCTAGCGTTAATCTGGCTAGGTCAAGTACTGGAGCAACAACACCTCTGCCATGTGGGCTATCCAAGCTGGCCTAGGAATCGGATCATGGGTCATTAATCAGGCAGCTTAGCTTGTGTTACTGCCGCTCCACGGCACCACACTCCATGACTGTGGCACAGACATACCTGCAGCGGCTGAATGGTGTGCGTCAGATGTCCTCCAGAGAGGCAGCGTCCTCCTTCACATGGCTGTGATGTCTCTTGTTAACATTAACCCACAGGTACAGCTCGTCACTCACTTACCATTCCTAACTTCAGGTCCTGTTGAAGGTTTCTTGGACATACCCTGAGAGCAAAGGAAACCAGGAATAGCACGCACAGGCGCCAAGTGGATCCGCCTTCACAGCCCAACAAACCACTGCAGAAGAAGCAGTTTCAAGATTAAGAAGTGACCGTGTGATCAGAAGACCCCTTTGGGTTCAGAGGTGTTGGTAACTGACAGATGTCCATCGCAAGCCTCCGGTTTGAGTGAAATTCTTTTATTTAGCGACATCTTCACAAGTCTCATGATATCTAGTGTTTTTCTCAGAATTTTTAAGCCAATCTCATGAGTTTTTGAGGCTGGACTCATGATGTTTAAATTCTTGCAGCTGCCAATAGAGGGTCCAATAAGAAGCAAAATAATCTTTTCATCTGACAAGGGGTTCAAGTCATCTACCCTGCCTCCAACCTAGACATCGCTCTTTGGATGTTTGAGTAAGTGACTGTGTTAGTTTGTGATTGCTATTTAAGTTTGGAATTAAGTTATTTTTTAACTGTGTGAGATTCCACATGGGTTGAGGGACAGAGGGAAGAAAGTATGTGTGTGTGTGATTGCAAAGCAGGGGAGGAGGTATTGTGCCCTGACATATGAGCGAAAGAGGGAAAATCTCACATATGAGAGAAAGAGGGACACACACACGCAGGTTGACAGTGCGTTTGCCTGGGCTGCTAAACCAAATGCTTTTGACAATTTTGCAAGGCTGATGTATATGTTGAAAAAAGGAATACAGTTAAACAACATCATTCAAGAACATCTGGATCTATGTAGCTAAATATGTAAAGATCCAAAGAGCAACCAGCAAACAGAAATCCACTACAGTAAATTATACCCACTCACCCATGGCCTTGTATATAGCTCAGAAAAGACATATAGGCTAGACTCCTGCGTGAACAAGACATTTTCTGTACTTCCTAAGCCTTACATTAATGTTCACTCTAGAGTTGAAAAGGCAAGAACCTGAAACTTTTCTCTATTTTTACCATGTTCCCTCACTTCCAGCAAAAAAAGGTCAAACCAACCCAAGATATTCCTCAAATGGTCTGTAGGACAAAAATACAGCCCTAGTTTGTGGTTAAGGGAGCTGTGCTTAGCTAAAACAGCTCCGAGCTGAAAGTACAATGTTTCCTTTTAAAACAGCTTCTCTGGCCATGACAGTGGAAATTTTGCCTAGTGTGATTCAGCCAGAGCAACTCAGGAGAGCAAGGATATGTGACAGGGTTTGGGTAAAATACAAGCACTCTCGAGCCTTCCCCCATTCATAGAACTGGACTCACATTCAGCATTTTGGCAGATCTGATTTTTTTTTCCCCTTTCCCCTTGCCCCCCTGTTTTTTAGCCAAGACCAGATCTGGATATGCCAAAAATATCACAAGAAATGCTGTTTTCAGAGAAGTTCCAGCTACCCACAGCCTGGGTTGTGGGGAAGCAGACCCAGATTTGAGAATGAGGAGGATCTGGTAGTTAATGCCCTACACTGGAACTCAGAAGACCTCAGTTCAATTCTCTGCAGAGCCCCAAGCTCTCTGTGTGCCTCAGTTTCTCATCCATCCTATGTGTATTTTCTCTCTCCCACCCTTTGTCTTCTCTTATCTATTTGGATTTTAAGCTCTTCGGGACAAGGACTGCCTCTAACTCATTTTTGAAGACACTGGAGTTGGGTAGTAGGTCACTGGAATTTCCCTCATCTCTAATAATGTCTTGGGTGGAAGGACGCAAGGCCTAAGTCCCAGTCTGTGGGCTGGGCGGGAGGGTCAAGAGGGCTACTGAGGAACAAGGAGTTGTATGGCACACAGTAAGTTCTCCAGAGGTTTTGATCCTTTTGATAAGCCTTTGGAATTTGGCCTGTTACTAGCAAAGACCAGAGAGATGCAGGGGGAGCTGGAATAAAGTCTCCACTTTGTTTTTTCCGCAGAGGGCACCAAAGAAAAGACCCAAGTAAACTGTAGTCCCCAGAGCTCAGCAGGGTGCTGCTTTACAGCCCTTCCTCAGAGTCATATGTGCAAGGGGAACATGTCCTCACACTGATGCACTGGGCTTTTAATGTCTAACCTCCCTTTTAGCGCCAGGGGAGAGTCACATAGCAACAGCACAGTGCATTAAGGCTCTGATTTAGCAAAGCACATGCTTGACTTCAAGCACGTGCTGAAATTCCAGTGAGACTAAGAAGGTCCTAAATGTTTTTGCTGACTACGGGCCTAGACCAAATCTCTTCTCCTTAATTTGAAGTGAATTTGAACGTGCACATGGCCTACGTGTAGAAGACGCAACTTTTGGTTGTGACCCTGGAGTAATTTCACATTAGAGATAGCGAGACTAGTAATTTTGTGCATTTCAAATCTCCATCTAGCCCAGGCATGGGCCAACCAGGTCATACCCATTCTTCAGCTAATACAAACAAAACAGCGGCTTATTTAAACTCTTCTATATTCTCCACATTTCTTAAGGAATTCATGCAGTCCTCAGTAGCCAAAATAAGAAGATTGTTTCCCCATATGAGGTTTGAGTTGTGGTATAAAATGTACCCACCTAGATTCAGTTCTCTTGTGCTCTGCTGAATAAATACTGAGGAGTTTAGAGCCTTTTAAAATGTTACGACATTACATTCCAGAGATGACATGACCAGAGACTGAGGCCCTTGGAAATCTGTTTCATTAAGCTGTAAAGACTGTAAATTACTACAGGATGTCCTAACTAGGTGGACGTGGCCTCGGATCCAACAGCAATGCACCTGGCTGCTGGACAATATTGATGAACTTTTGCTATTTATATTGTACAGGATGAAAACAAAAATTACAGACAGGAGCACAAGACACTGTGGAAGAACAAGGAAAGGACATTGTATCCTGAAACTCACACCATCCTTTTAAGGAAAACTAGTGAACGTCAGCATTGGTTAGACATTGGCTGTGAGCTGTTACTACTAGTGATCCGTGTTGCGGCAATAGGTAGCAGTCAGGGATTAGAGCCCTGTTGTGCCAGGTACTGTCACAGGCGCCGACTTCTGCTCCCGCC
Organism: Lepidochelys olivacea; assembly: GCF_965140295.1. Taxonomy (NCBI): domain Eukaryota; kingdom Metazoa; phylum Chordata; order Testudines; family Cheloniidae; genus Lepidochelys; species Lepidochelys olivacea. The sequence continues at coordinate 119,846,492 of NC_140416.1, forward strand.
GGTGGGTGCTCAACCTCTCTCTGCCCCCGTCCCACCCCCACTCCACCCCTTCCCCCCAAGTCCCCACCTCCCCTCTTCTGACCCCTGCTCTGCCTCCACGCCGCCCCCATTCCACCCCTTCCCCAAGTCCCCGCCCCACCCCGCCTCTTCCCTGCCTCCTCCTTTGAGCACTCTGTGTCCCCGTTCCTCCCCCTCCCTCCCAGAGTACCACCAAACAGCTGTTTGGCAGCAGGCAGAAGTGCTGGGAGGAAGGGGGAGGAGCAGGAACGTGGTGCGCTCAAGGGAGTAGGCGGAGAAGAGACTGGGGGAGCTTGGCTGCCGGTGGGTGCAGAGCACCCACTAATTTTTCCCCACGGGTGCTCCAGCCCTGAAGCATCCACACAGTCGGCGCCTATGGGTACTGTACACACATGCCACAAGCCACAGTCTCTGCCCAAAAGCTTGTGGCTAGAACTATCTGCCTATGCAGGGGAGTAAACCCATCCCCTGCCACACACAGACCCCTGTCTACCTGGGCCTTTGCCCCTGGCATGCAGGAGTACATGGGCTCCTGCTCACCCCCTCACAGAACCAGATGAACAGTAACTGGGCTGAGCCTTAGCTCCACACCCACAACACACCAGCCAGCACAGCTAGGCTGGCACTGGGGAGGCTGTGAACAGCTGCCGACACAGGCATGCCACATGCACCACCACCAGGGTGTGTAAGGTACAGCGTGTCCCAGGGCTACTGCTGGTTTGGGGCAGCTTAAAGACCAACCTGGGCTCAGGGCTGCATCCAAAACTGTGCTCTAGCCCTGTTAAAAAGTCAGAAACGCGGTTCTCGCTGGTGCTGTTCATTAGTGATGGAGAAACCTCAACAGGGTCATCAGGAATTCTGACCCACTCCCAGAGTGCCGCTGCTCATCCTAATTAACTAAAACCGCCTTGCTGACAAATGGATTGGAGCAGGAAGGCTGGTCCAATAGCACTAGCCTAGGACTTTGGAGGCCAGAGTTCAATTCCCTACTCCATCACAGGAGCCCCCTGCCTCCGTGTGACCCCTGGGCAAGTCATTCAGCCTCTCTGGGCCTCAAGTCTCCATTTCTAAAATAGGTCGAATGTTTCCCTGCCTAACGGGGGTGTTGCAAGCATAAATATGTTAAGGATTTGAGTAGAGCGGTACTGAGAGAGATAATCCCATTTTGTGGGGGATTTAGAGATTTCAAAATTTGGTTTGGTTTTAATTTGAAATGAAAACCAAAAATTTCATAGCTATCTGCGAGACAGTGGAGCCCAGACTCCATTTGGCTGCCCCACAGCTGTGGGGCCTGGCATCTCTAGGGTCCCAGACTGCCAAGGAACCAAAAGCCTGGGCTCTCAAAGCATCTAGGCCCCTCATCACTCTGCCTGGTGGGCTGCTGGGTAGCTGGGAGCCTGGTGTTATGGACCAGGATGTAGGCCATCTGGCCCAGTGGTCAGAGCAGGAGTCAGGTCTAGCAGGTAGAGCAGGCATCCAGGTTGGGGAATGACGCTGCGGGTCAGTACCAGCGCTAACTGCCAGTTTCCAAAGCCAGAGATTAAGTCAGCATCAGAGCCAGGAATCAAAGCTGAGAGTCAGATACCAAATGCCAGAGCCCAGGATCAAGACAGTGTTAGAGGCCAGAGGCAGAGCCAGGACTGGTAACTGACGGCTGGGGGAGGCGTAAGGGCAGGGACCGGAGGAGAGACAAAGGATCAGGCACATAGCAGGGGCACGGTGGAAACAAGAGCAAAGACAGGGGTGAGGCAGGAGTGGAACAGGAACCAGGAACAAAGTTGGGTGCAGGAGGCAGGCACAAGCAGGGCCCAGTGCCGCCATAACAGGAAATCACCAAGTTGCACAGGGAACTTCCTGTGCCTCCTTCTGTCTTAAATAGAGTGGCTGGACCAATCGGTGGAGCTGGGAAATCCTCCAATCAGGGCTCCTGTGGGTGGTGCCTTGTCTGAGGCTGTAGTCTACTAGCTTCTCGCCCCACCAAGTTTCCGCAGCTGTTGGGTGGAGGCCAGGATGCAGCAGCTGCCTGGGAACTCCCAGGCTTAGATTTAAGACCTGGGATGTTACACCCGGAAGCTTTAGGAGCCTTGCAGAAGAGCAAGATCCAAGAGCTTCAGATCCAAGATTCCCGCAGGCACTTGGCTCCCTATGAGCCCACATGATGGGCTGCTGAGGAGGGGCTGGACATGCAAGCCAGCAGGAAACCTGCCTGGCAGACAGGGTTCCATTTGAGCCCTTCCTACAGTCCATCACAGCCTTGCCAAAAGTCAAACCAGCTCAGCAAAATGTTGCAAATTGGCATTCTCTGCCTGAAAAATGTTCCAGTGGAGAATTTCCAGCCAGTTCTAATTGTGAGGTGCTCAAATGTTATGGTAATGAGGGCCATGTAAGTACATAAGCTAACTCTCCTGAGATCCAGCTGGCTTATTCATGGGATTTCCAGGGTTTGCTGGGTTTGCACAGAAATAGTGAGAACAAGCTTTCCTGCAGTTTTGGGGATCTCTTTCAAAAGCAAGAAGTACTTGGGATGTACACACAGGGAGGGATAAAAATATCCAAAATAGTTTCAAATTCCAGTAAAGTTTGGGTTTGATTTTGGTTGCTTTGAGACTGATCATCTGTCCTTACATGTAGATGTAAGGCCAACAGACCCCGGTCGTTGTCGGGCAGGATCGAACCAGGGACCTCTGGAGCTTAGTGCATGAGTCTCCACAGCATGAGCTAAAAGCCAGCTCCCTCTTACCTAAGGCTGTAGAGCAGACTCATTTAACTCTCTCTTTCTCTCTATCTCTAAGTGATCTCGGTGCCACTAGATGAGATCTGTAAAAGCGGCAAAGAGTCCTGTGGCACCTTATAGACTAATAGAGCATAAGCTTTTGTGGGTGAATACTCACTTCGTCGGATAGCTTCAACAATTCAATTCAACCGACTTCAACTTTTTACAAGTCACTTGCAGAAAGATTGCAAAAGATTTATTTACTAGTTGAAATTATTCAGAAATTTCTTCCACAAATAAACCTGGGTCTGCGGATCACTTCCAGTTGGTTCATCTGGAACAATCAGATCGCAATTTTTGCTGCGTTTTCGGTAATTACACGAGCCATGTGGCATTGTTTCTGTTCCCTGATTGGATGACTCATGTAATTAGTTACAGCACAAATGGTCAAATCTGTATTCGGCAAATATTCACACATCCAACCTTAAAATTTGATTTCTGTGAATGCTGCTGCAGAAAAAAGCCACAAAAAAAGGTCAAATTGAAATTCACTTTCACATTTCAACAAATATTGGTGGACCATTTTTCCCTATTATTTTCATCTTTACATACTGTCCATCTGAAGCACTGTCATTTCAAAACATTCCTTGGGATTGCAACTGCTCCACATCCTCACCGCAATTAAAAAGCTGTCTATTCAAACACATTTTCTGCAAACAACAAGTTTATTTGCTATATATAGATTAACGCTGTCAGTGGAGTAATTTGGAAGCATTGTTGATTACCCATTGTAATGAGGCCCATTACATAATTAAAAGAGTTTTCTCCTAGCTGCATTTTACTGCTAATTAACATTTTATGCCATCTACAATGGACATCCTGGGCTGCAACACAGACATAATTATGCAAGTTTATCCTAAGAGCAGTTTATGAATTATTAATTAATGTTAAATCTGTTGATTAAACGGTAATTTGTAAGTAATCCTACCATTGCATGGAACATATTTCTCTCATAAGTATTCCCTTGAAATATGCCCCAAAATAACATGGATGAAAGAAACTGCGGAAGTTTGGGAGCATGCAACTCAGGGGATTGGGATAATTTATTTATGAGAACCTTTGGTGTTTTTCCAGAAATTCCAGTTGTTGGTATGTTAATTAGACAGACTCTTCTGAACTGTTTTGTCAAGTCCCAGCAGGACTCATCCAATTAGAGCAATATCTCCTTGTTCTTTGTATAAGTAAAACAACAAAAAATAAATGTTATCTCGATACAGGAAATTCAGACAAAAGAAATAACAGGAAGGCATGGAGCAATTCAAACAAACAGCCTCTGGCAGGCATGGAGAGATGTCTGAATACCTGAAGAAGTGCCTTAAATAGAACATAAAACACTGGCAAGTGGGCTAAGTCAAGAAAGATTAGAAATATGCACATGGGGACACTTCCCAGTGCACTTGTGCCTCTCTGGGAGATGTCAGTGGAGTGCATCTGTTTCAATAAATGCTTAGGGCAGAGATCAGTCAAAACAAGCCTCTTATTTAAAAAGAAATAGAGCCAAGCAGTGAAATTCTGGTCCCACTGAAGTCAATGGACAAACTAACACTGACTTTGATAGAACCAGGGTTCTTCATTGGCTGAATTCCATTGCAATCCATAGAAAACGTGCTCCAGAGTATTTAATCTACATTGGCAGCACCCAGCTCTGTTTACAATTAAAGGTGAGCCCCAGGGGCTCGGATTTCACTTTGGTTTTGCCGAGCCAAATCAGTCAGGTTTTCGGTTTCGAAGTGCCGGTTATGGTCGTGATAGGGTAGCAGTTCTGTTTTAAATAGATCACTGACATTGGGAGAGAGAGAGGGTTTGGATAAAAAGGCTAGTTTTGTGCCATTACTACAATGGGAAAATTGGAGTCGTTTTGCAAAAAGAATAAACTGGCCAAAGTGGTTTTGTAAAGCAGAGAGAATTCAGATCCCAGTTCCATTTTATCAAACCACGCAGGGCAGACACAAGGGTCCAGGTTTTGGCCCATCTTTAGCCTGCTGGATTTTTAAGTCTTTTACTATTGAGCCATGGAGCCACAAAAGGGCATAATGTGCCAAGCCCGCCCAGTAGGCCGGGCGTTGCGTTACCAGCATCAGGGCATTAAAAGTACTAATGCCACTTCTGCTGCTCTCACTTTTCTTCGCCACGGAATAGTTATTTCCATAGTGACGCCGCAGCTTTCGCATTTAAACTCAGGCCCTTTGTACTGCAAAGGGGCCACAAAGTAGGAGTAAATTACAGAGCAGTGTGCCAGGGTAAATGAGAATCGGCGGCACCTCCTGGAGGTGCAATACAGAGGCTATAATCCAGGGAATGAGGGTAGGGGCTTCATGCCACCTTTGCACCCTACAGATCCTTGCACAGCCTGGTGGTTGCTCTCTCAACATAAGTTACAGCTGCCTTCTAGTTTACTGCTGCCTGTCCCCGGCTCCCTGCATAAGCAGCCGAGTCAAATTCAGCCCTGGCATGTCCCCTGCGCCCAGGCTTGTGAGGCAGCACTGTGTCTACACTGGTGGGATTTCCCTGTGACTCTATCCAGAGCAGAGTACAGGGACTGATGTAAGGGACAGAATCTGCACCAATCCTTTGTGGGTGGTCTCATGTCATCATGTTGGGATGTTCCCTTCATTAATAGGGATATAGATGGGGAAGGGGGATACCTGTGGGCACCAGTGAATACTGGGCATATGGGGAAATCAATCAGAGGAATGGATGGGTATTAGAAAAATACAAATCCATGCATTTGTTTTTCAGATCAGACATAAAGTTTTAGTTGGCAATTCAGTTTGCCACAGATTGTGTCTATTTCATTACAAGATACTGGATCATTCATTTTACATGATGTAAAAGAAGTGAGCTGCAGAAGTTATCTCTGGGTCTGTTTAAAAAACTCCACAGGGTTTTGCGAAGTTCACAATGGCAACCAGAGCGGTCAGCATGGAGCATTGTGGGCTGGCGGCTGGAGAATAGGTAGGGATAACACGGTGTCTACACTCAAACTGCATGGACCGAAGTACACTGACCGTGGCTCTATGCCGCTCGGGGAGGTGGGGTTACTATGTCAGCAAAACAGGGTGCTTACAGCGGTCGAAGACCCCTTTAAGTGCAGAGACATGCACAACTAGGTCGACGTAAGCTGTCTTGCATTAACCTTTGTAGCGCAGACCAGGCCCTAGCCTGTTTTGTTCCCGCATTTCATAAAAAGCCCAGAATAGAAAAGTGAAATAAGCCCCCCCGGAAAAGCCAGGCTCAGGGCTCAGACACGGGTACGAGGCTTGTGAACTGGACAATGGTGCACTACCTATGCACTGCAAAAATCAAGACTCGTTCATCACACACGTGAGGACGTGGCCCAAGGTTTCAGCCCAGTGAACATTCAGGAGAACGCCCCCCGCACCCAGCATCTGTTCGTTTCCTACGTATTCATACTTAAACTGGCTGCGTCCTGGCAAGTGTAATATATCTGTGACGTTCCCCACCACCACCGCATGGTCAAGCTGGAGACTGCTGAAATATATTCCGTATGCAAATCAGCTCTGGGAAGGCAAGGGGCTGCTGGGATGACTTGTAGGTCATGATGGCCTGTCTGGAAAAACAGCATGTAGTATAAGATCAAGTGTAAGTAGTCTCTAGGCCTATCAAAGGCCATGATCAAGTGTCTTGATGTTTTTGGTCTTTTGGCCTCGAGATGAAAACCTTGTCTGTGTCTCTTGGACCTTGAAGTGAAAAAATTATCTAAGTGATTCTTGTTTACTAACCTCATCAGGCTCCAGGAGCGCTGCGTGTTAGCATGTTAGAGTGCAGCAATTAGAGCTAATAGCAGAAACATCACAGGAAGAAGGAGAAAGGGCAAGAGTTTACGCCTTGGTGTCTATTGTATGGTCAGGACCTAAGCTGTTTCCCATCCCTGCAATAAATTACAGCCTGTTTGCACATCCGAGTTGTTTTAAACTCTTATATTATAATCACATTGCGGCTCGTGACTCATGTAGAAAGCAGGAGAGTCTCACTGTCAAGTGAGTGGGCAAGTTCACGGTAGAGCGTGTCACGTTAATACGGCCAGGGCGCATGTTGCGGATGTGCACAGTGGCACCTTTAAGGGCGAGGGACGGTGGTGTGTTTGTGAAGTGTAGCAGAAAATGCTGCACTCATTCCTCTAGGTTCAAAACAAAGTGGTTCTGATCCCCACAGAGCAGAAAAACCTCCCCAGTTCTTGGTTCAAGCCAGTGCTTTGACCCCTGGGATTAAAGCCATCTCTGCCTTCTCCCTTCCAGTGCCCATGGGATTATCCATGGGAAGCCTGACTGGACATGTGGTCCTCACCTTATACACCTGGTTGTTAACCCCTTGTTTGCTACAATCAATGGTCCTTCATTGCTCCACCCCTACAAAGCACATACGGAGTTGCTGAGAACCATGAGCCCTTGTTCCAGTGATACTTCTAATAAAACCTGCTAACTACATATAGCCTTGCAGAGAACATACAGATTGATGTAAACCTGCCTTTTGCTTTGCTTTGGCACCTTTGACTTCTGCAGTTACTCTGGATTACGTTATGCAGAATTCTTCTCAGCAGCGCAAAAAAGCATGCTAGGCTAGTTTTTAAAGCCCTAAGGGACACAGTGGGCTTATCTTCACTAGAGGTTTCTCTCTTTTTTTTTTTAACCTGAAGTTGGTTTTGAAGTATGCAGTGTACAAAAGAGGGGATATTTCCCTTTTCCTATACCTTATGTATGGATGCCTAATACAAAAGTTTGGAGAGTGTCAACACTAGCCTTTTCAAAGGTGTTAAGTACCTCAGGTTAGGCAGCAATTGCTTGACTCAAAGTAAAAACACCCTGTACAGATATCCCTAGTGTTGCCAGTTCTCTCCATTTTTGCTGTTTTTCTTAAAGCCCCAGATCCTGGAGTCATGTGTTTACAGGGGGAAAGTCAACTTTTTTTTTTTAATATGGGTTTCTATTTCTAGCCCTCATGGTCACAAAGGAAAGCTTGAAAGCATGACCCAAGCACATCCTACAGACTCAGAAACTAAAAGGCAAACACAAAGAACCCAACATTTATTTTTGTTAACTCTTGTGATTTTTAAGCCTATCTCGATTTTCAGAACACTTGGAATTACAATAAACAGCACCCCTTTTTGGAAGCTAAGGGAAGGATCTGTCGAGGCACTTGACCCTACTTTCAGTAAGTGCTGGAGGATGGAGAGCAGCATGTGGAGAAAGAAGGAATAAAGCCTGAATGATGCACTCTCTTGGGAGTCTCTGTCTTTTTCTGCTTTAAAACTGAACTCTTGAGGCTGGCAATATGGGCCTTCTCCATGATCATCCTGCATAACTCAGGCTTTGGAAATTCACGCAGCAATCTCTGAACAGAGAACAGTAACTGGTGGTTGAGCACTTTTTTAAAAGGATATTCAGACATGATTTAAAGACTTCAATGATGGAGAATCTACCACATCCCCTGGTAAGCTTCCCCTGTGGTTAATTTCCCTCATTGTTAAAACATGTACCATATTTCTGCTTCCGCCAGACAACGATATGGGCAGTTAAACACTGGGGTATTTGCTGAAATCCAGACTACAGCATTAGCACCTTATAAAAGAATAAATGTCGATTGGTGTATGTGAGCCTACAAAGAATTGGATTGTGTTAGGGCAAAGTTAGCACCCCAGCGTTTTCCGACTTAACCGCTTGTGCTCAAAAATCAGCCCCCTATCCAATTTAATACACACTGGCAGCTTTCAGCCTGCAAAAGACATATGGAAAGTTATATGCCATCTGACCCCTGGTATTAAATGCTAATGCACTATGAAAAATTCCAGTGCTTTATAATCTGTGCTTCTGGTTTTCAGGGTTTACTAATATTTTAGTTTTATGTTGATATCCAAAAATCAGAGGAGCTCAAGGCGTTCTCTTTGTATATACTGTAATGAGCAATGTATAGAACATACATGATTATTATATACCTTACTCATTACAGTAGTATATACTGTGATGTGTAATCTCTCTATAGCATTCTTTAATGCGCGTTAACATTGAACCAGTACTATGTTAAAGCACACTATGGAACCTCTAGTGCACACCAGCCCGGTTTACATGGACCAATTAATGCACAATTCATTAGTGCACTTTAGAAATTACACCCCCATAGTCCTCACGACGGCACCGTGGAGCCAAGCCCTTAGATGCCGGAAACCATTTCTGGTGTTTATTAGATAAACACTGATCTCCTTTTTGTTTCCAGGGTATTGACTGGTGTTTATCCTTTAAACCTGAAAATCGGAAGCCCTGTTAATGATTCATGCAGTACCTAGCACCACTTTCCCTATTCGAAGGGCTACAGCGTTTTTGTATATGATACAGTACTCGGCATCACCTTTAGGTCTTCGCTGTAAGCGCTGGGCCTATCTGTATCAGTGCGGAAAGGCCAGCCCCCTGATTCAGCGCACTTTCCTGTGCGTTACAGATCAGGGCTGCATCGTGCTAGCTGCTGTACAAACACGGAACAAATCGTCTTTGCCCCAAAGAACGGACAGTAACTTGGGACCGTGTTGTTCTGATGCCGACAGAGGATGAGGAACACCACTTTCCCTACTGCAGGGAGAGGCATAAGTAGCAATGCAGCTCTCTGAAAATGGTGGCCGGGAGGAGTTATAAAGCATCATTTTCATACCTGTCTCGAACTTCGGTACTTATGCAGCCCTCTTATGGGGGGGACTCGCCACCACAGCGCCACCTCAGGCCAGGATGCAACACTGCAGGGATTCTTCCACACTTTTGTCCCTTGTTCTTCAGCCGTTTTCTGCGGGGTGACTCAGCCCTCTGGCCAGGTCACAATGAAAGTTCAGTCCCTTCTCAGGGTCCCAAACGTCCAACTAAACATCCTAATCAACACCCAAACAAACAGTTCTTCTGACCCTCTTGGGCTGCCTTCTGGGCCCAGTTCTCAGCCCCTTCCAGGCTAGTCCTACTGCTTCCCCACCAGGGGATTCTAGCACCTTCTCCCAGGGACCTCTCTGCTTCCTACTGACCCTACCTGTCACAGCAACCTAACCTGCTCCCTGTGGCTCCTGTTCCCAGCAGCTGCAGCCATGCCAACACCTGATCCCATTGCTGCCACCCTTTCAAGTTGGGCTGGAGTGAATCACAGCACTGGTGGGGCTAGCCTCATTTCCCCTTAAAGGGGCCAGTCACACCATCCCCCTAGTATTTGATCATCTCACAGTCTTTAATGGATTTATCCTCACGACACTCCTGTGAAGCTAGTAAGTGCTAGTCCTGTTTATAGATGGGGAACTGAAGCACAGGGAGATTAGGTGACTTGCCCAAGGGCACCTCAGAAATCTGTGGCAGAGCAGGGGACTCAAACCTGGGTCTCCCAAGTCCTAGGCTATGGCCCTAACCTAATAGAAGAGACACAGGCACTTATGAAAGCTTACAAACATTTGCTAGCCAGCTTGTGTACAGAGCCCAACTCAAGATCAATACTGAACGAGATGTGTTACTCTACCCAGAGCATGGCCATAAACACCGAGCGACCAATGCTGACACCAGTCCTAGGGAATCTTCTTATTCTTTCTGCTGACATGACACCACCATCCTGACAACTCTTCACAGCTGGGGCTGGGAAGGGAGAAGGTCTCCTGCCACATATGTGCTATCTCAGCCAGGGCTAGTCTCCGTGGCAGGAAGGCTGCTTAAGCTTGAGCAACGTGACACCAGGACCTTCTTTTCCCTGCTTGAAGCCATCCCTTGATACTCCCCTTGGTCGATGCCTATGTGTGTCCAGGTCAGGGCAGGACCTAAAATACAATGTGAAAGATGTAGCCATCAGCCTCCCCTGGGATGGAAGAGAATCACTCCCTTGCTTTCCTGCCCATCAGCACAGACTGCTTCTTTCAGCACAGTCGGGCTGTGATTGTATTTGGATGCGTGCTCTACTCCTTACAAGCATCTCCCTCTAATGCTCATGCTGTGATCCGGCTAACTCATCTTCTACCCCACTTATCATTTACCCGGCATAGGACTCCTCCGCGACTTGCCTAGTGGAGAGTGCTGCAGGCTGGTTCTCTGTGTTCAGCGACCAAAATTTGCAATGCTGGCAAGCCCTCCCTGTCCTTGTAAGAGGTCAGAGGAGCTGATGTTAGAGGAGTGACACACAGACAACATCAAGTGGTTCCCAGAGGCCTTTTGCAGCCTGGTGCAGATCCGCCTGTTTCCTTGAAGAAAATATTGGAGGGGGTGGGGAGAAACCCAAGAGTTTTCCCACAAAGTAGTGAGGGATACTTTGGTTTCCTTTCCTAGAGGTTAGGCTCCTGTGTTAAGTGAAAACAGAAGAGAAACAACCATAGAAACCGTCTCCTGAGTTTTCCAGCTTTTGACAGAAAAGCGACATACTGTCAATATTTTAACAAGGAGCGTCCCCCAAAATATCCCCTGTAGCCCGGGGAAAACCCACGATGAGCAGCGAGATATGCGCTTGCACAAAGGAGGGGTGACTCTACTGGTCTTATCTTTGTTTGCATTGCAGTAACACCTAGAAGCCCAACTGAAATCAGGGCCCCAGGCACCGTACAAATGCATAGACAGATGCAGTTCCTGCCCCTGAAGAGTTAACCAGATAAACAAACAATAGGTGCAGATTCTTATCCCTGTTTTACAGATGGAGAACGTAGGCTCAGAGAGATTAAGTGATTTGCCCAAGGTTACAGAAGATGTCTGTCATAGAATCAAGAACAGAACCTAGCTCTTCCAGTTCCTAACCTTAGCCCCGAGGCCATCCTTCTCATCTGTGCTCAGCCCTGTAGTTAAACGACGATACTTTCTCGGAATCATAGCAAAAGAGAAGCAACACCTCTTGGCAAACAAACAGACCATGTGAACCGCACTGGTTCCTTGTTCCTCAAAATATATGCAGCTAGTAAAGAGTAGCACAGTGTTCCCACTGAGTCATCTGAAGGAGGTGGAGCTTGGCAGGTGATATTCTTCTATGCAATCCAGAGGCATTCTCCCCTCAGAAAATATTTCCCAACACCTGGCCCATGGTAGAGTCTGGCGCAGTTCAAAGATTTTTAAAAAACTTTTCTGCTCCTCGGAAGTATTTTTATGAGCCCCCAGGGCTCTAACCTTCAGCAGGGGATGATTTAGCAGTAGCCAAGGAGAGGAAGAACTGTCAGGTACAGAAGTCATCCCAAACCTCCCGGCAGGGTGGTGGCAGACTCAGAAAGCACTTATAGGGCAAAAGGAAGAATTCCCCGGCACTTCAGTAACAGGAATCAAAACAGTTGTTTGCCAGTTGCTAGATGAGAATAATTAACCCTCAGTTCTCCGGGGTTACACTTTCATCTGCTTCATTCGTAAATCCCTGGAGCTTTCAGCTTGTACCATTAGTGCTTGGAGCCTCCTGCCAGTGGCCAAGGAGGGGAGAAAGCAGGCCACCTGCTATATGGTTGTTATTGAAATATGTTGTGAGTTTGGGAGTTGCCTGCTAGTTCTCCAGTGACAAGGTAAGAGGTGACCCACACCGCGGTGGGTGTTAAACAACCATTGACCAGCAGGGGAATTGTAAATAAGAGATCTACAGTTCAATAGGGATGGCTGCACAAGCACCACGCAATTGGGATTGCTCAACTCTGACTCAGCAAGGCCCACCAGGACATGAGTATCCCCCCAGGGACATGGATTAAGAGTATAAAATCATCGTGGCATCGTGAAACCACCTCTCTCCTCCCCCATCTATGCTGAAGGCAACAAGGATGCTGGAAAGACAAAGACTTGAACTGAGGAGACTGGTCCCAGGCTGAGCAGGAAATTCAGCCTGTGTATTAAGAACTGTAACCTACCTGACACATCCAGTGAGGTGACAAAAGCTGTTTGCTTCAACTCTTGTTTAGTCTAAAAGTTTAGGGCTTAGAATGCGTGTTTACTTTTTACTTTCTTGAGGTAACTAACTCTGACCTTTGCATAATCACCACTTATAATCACTTAAAATCTACCTTTCTGTAGTCAATAAACTTATTTTAATGTTTTATCCTTACCAGTGCATGTGTCTAAACTGCTTGGGAAATCTGCTCAGATTACAAAGGCTGATGCATTTCCACTTTCCTTTCATGAAGTAATGAACGGGTAGTGATCAGTGGCTCCATGTCTAGTTGGCAGCCAGTATCAAGCGGAGTGCCCCAAGGGTCGGTCCTGGTTTTGTTCAATATCTTCATTAATGATCTGGAGGATGGTGTGGATTGCACCCTCAGCAAGTTTGCAGACGACACTAAACTGGGAGGAGTGGTAGATACGCTGGAGGGTAGGGATAAAATACAGAGGGACCTAGACAAATTGGAGGATTGAGCCAAAAGAAATCTGATGAGGTTCAGCAAGGACAAGTGCAGAGTCCCAAGTGAAGAATCCAATGCACCGCTACAGACTAAGGACCGAATGGCTCAGCAGCAGTTCTGCAGAAAAGGACCTACGGGTTACAGTGGACGAGAAGCTGGATATGACTCAACAGTGTGCCCTTGTTGCCAAGAAGGCCAATGGCATTTTGGGCTGTATAAGTAGGGGCATTGCCAGCAGATCAAAGGACGTGATCGTTCCCCTCTATTCGACATTGGTGAGGCCTCATCTGGAGTACTGTATCCAGTTTTGGGCCCCACACTACAAGAAGGATGTGGAAAAATTGGAAAGAGTCCAGCGGAGGGCAACAAAAATGATTAGGGGACTGGAACACATGACTTACGAGGAGAGGCTGAGGGAACTGGGATTGTTTAGTCTACAGAAGAGAAGAATGAGGGGAGATTTGATGGCTGCTTTCAACTACCTGAAAGGGGGTTCCAAAGAAGATGGATCTAGACTGTTCTCAGTGGTAGCGGATGACAGGACAAGGAGTAATGGTCTCAAGTTGCAGTGGGGGAGATTTAGGTTGGATATTAGGAACAATTTTTTCACTAGGGTGATAGAGATATTAGGGTGGTGAAACACTGGAATGCGTTACCTAGGGAGGTGGTGGAATCTCCTTCCTTAGAAGTTTTTAAGGTCAGGCTTGACAAAGCCCTGGCTGAGATGATTTAATTGGGGATTGGTCCTGCTTTGAGCAGGGGGTTGGGCTAGATGACCTCCTGAGGTCCCTTCCAACCTTGGTATTCTATGATTCTATGAACTAATTAATAAGCTTGCACTGTTCAAGAGAAGGCCTTGAGCAGTGTAAGACGGTATATTTCTGCATGCAAGACTGGGACTTGGGAGATTTGCTGGTGTTTCCCTGCGTATAGTGCATGAGGGGCTTGGAGAGTATTCATGCAATTTAGCTGGGTGTGCCTCTGCATGCTGGTGGCTGAGTGATAGCGCCTGGAGGGGTTTGCTGCTTGTCACTGGCAAAGCATTATGGGAGACAGCCCAGGCTGGAGAGTTAAGGGGGCACAGCAGTCCCACAGTTCCAGGTTGTACCCCGGGGATCCTGTCACGCCTAGGCACTATTGTAATGGGGGCACTATAGCCACGTAAGATAGATGGATAGACAAATCACCTAATGATAGGCAGGACCACAGACCCCCAACTCCTCTTCTTGCCAGGTGGAGTCTGACAATTTGGATTAGGGGAAAAGAAATTCCACAGCAGAGTTCTGAGAGCAATTAGAATTGCATCGATTCCTACCCCCTACTGGGAGAGAACTACATACCAGCCAGGAATCTGTCCCACCCCCAATTTATGGCCGTCTCTCACTGTGCAGTTCCCTACACATAGTGAGAGGCAAGAATGTCCTTCCATGATTTATCACACAACTTTAATAAGTGCATTTTATAGTTTAGGTCATATCCATTCATGAGTCTCATCATTTTAGACTAGTTTTATAGTAGCAAATATGTGCCATAAAGTGTCTTTCTCCACTGGAGTCAGTTAGCTCTTCAGCTTAAGCACTCCTCGTGAATCTGAAGGAAGGAATTTTGTTTGTCAGTGTTAAATAAGATACTAAGATGACAATTTAAGTGCTTAAAAAGGTAGCTAAGGTTATTCCAACTGCATTTGAGCCTATTGAGAGAGGCTATAAAGTCTCTCATTCCCCGCGGAGAACACTGGATATGCTGTCTTTTTATAATCTTCTAAATCATGCCCCTGTACAGAGGTGACACATGTAGGGGGGTCGTGTGGGGTCACATGCCCCCACCCCCCGATTCCTTGGTTACATGGTGCAGCCAGATCCCCTCCCCGCTAATGAGCTGCAAGCTGCACCAGGCAGAGAGAGGCTGAGGCAGGAGAAACAGCTGGAAGCTGCAGGGAGGAGCTGCTGCTTTCTGGGAGGTGAGGGAGGCCCTGCTTTTCAGGAGAGGCAGCCTGTCTGAGTGGGGGGCGTGACTCAAGCTGTTCCAGGGTTGTGCCCCCCCACTATCAGCAGGCACAGGGCATCTCTGCCCCTGTAGACAGCTGTGGCTATAACAGTGTTCTCACTCATGCTGGTTTTATACCAGTGACACTCCACATGGAGTTTATTTTTGATTTACAACCGGGCAAAGGAGATCACACCCAGTATTATGCCCTGGAAGATTAATCACCAATGGAACAATTCAACACTCATTGAAGTCAATGGGAGTCTTTCCAGAGACTTCAGTGTGCATTGAATTGGGCCTTATATTTCTTCGGTGAATAAGAAATAACAAAAGTCATGAGAAGGGCCACAACCAGAATCATTTATCCAGAACTTGGCAGTTCATATAAAATTAGAAATGGACCCAAGCCCAAACCCCAGCTCCAAACGACCCTATACTTCAGGGAAAGTTCAGCTCCAAAGTTTGCTGTGCGTGCCTATTGCTAGGTAAACTAGAACCCAGATCCAAACCTCCCTGGCCTGGCTTTTACAAAGCCCTGACCTCTCAGCCATAGAATCATAGAATACCAGGGTTGGAAGGGACCTCAGGAGGTCATCTAATCCAACCCCCTGATCAAAGCAGGACCGATCCCCAACTAAATCATCCCAGCCAGGGCTTTGTCAAGCCTGACCTTAGAAACTTCTAAGGAAGGAGATTCCACCACCTCCCTAGGTAACACATCCCAGCGTTTCACCACCCTCCTAGTGAAAAAGTTTTTCCTGATAGCCAACCTAAATCTCCTCCACTGCAACGTGAGACCATTACTCCTTGTTCTGTCATCTGCTACCACTGAGAACAGTCTAGAGCCATCTTCTTTGGAACCCCCTTTCAGGTAGTTGAAAGCAGCTATCAAATCCCCCCTCATTCTTCTCTTCCGCAGACTAAACATCCCCAGTTCCCTCAGCCTCTCCTCAGAAGTCATGTGTTCCAGTCCCCTAATCATTTTTGTTGCCCTCCGCTGGACTCCTTCCAATTTTTCCACATCCTTCTTGTAGTGTGGGGCCCAAAACTGGACACAGTACTCCAGATGAGACCTCACCAATGTCGAATAGAGGGGAACGATCACATCCCTCGATCTGCTGGCAATGCCCCTACTTATACATCCCAAAATGCCATTGGCCTTCTCGGCAACAAGAGCACACTGCTGGCTCATATCCAGCTTCTCGTCCACTGTAACCCCTACGTCCTTTTCTGCAGAACTGCTACTGAGCCATTCGGTCCCTAGTCTGCAGCGGTGCATTGGATTCTTCCTTCCTAAGTGCAGGACTCTGCACTTGCCCTTGTTGAACTTCATCAGATTTCTTTTGGCCCAATCCTCCAATTTGTCTAGGTCCCTCTGTATCCTATCCCTACCCTCCAGCATATCTACCGCTCCTCCCAGTTTAGTGTCATCTGCAAGCTTGCTGAGAGTGCAATCCACACCATCCTCCAGATCATTAATGAAGATATTGAACAAAACCGGCCCCAGGACCGACCCCTGGGGCACTCCATTTGATACCGGCTGCCAACTAGACATGGAGCCATTGATCACTACCCACTGAGCCCGACAATCTAGCCAGCTTTCTATCCACCTTATAGTCCATTCATCCAGCCCATACTTCTTTAACTTGCTGGCAAGAATACTGTGGGAGACCATGTCAAAAGCTTTGCTAAAGTCAAGGAACAACACGTCCACTGCTTTCCCTTCATCCACAGAGCCAGTTATCTCATCATAGAAGGCAATTAGATTAGTCAGGCATGACTTGCCCTTGGTGAATCCATGCTGACTGTTCCTGATCACTTTCCTCTCCTCTAAGTGCTTCAGAATTGATTCCTTGAGGACCTGCTCCATGATTTCTCCAGGGACTGAGGTGAGGCTGACTGGCCTGTAGTTCCCAGGATCCTCCTTCTTCCCTTTTTTAAAGATGGGCACTACATTAGCCTTTTTCCAGTCATCTGGGACCTCCCCCGATCGCCGTGAGTTTTCAAAGATAATGGCCAATGGCTCTGCAAGCACATCCGCCAACTCCTTTAGCACTCTTGGATGCAACGCATCTGGCCCCATGGACTTGTGCTCATCCAGCTTTTCTAAATAGTCCCGAACCACTTCTTTCTCCACAGAGGGCTGGTCACCTTCTTCCCATGCTGTGCTGCCCAATGCAGTAGTCTGGGAGCTGACCTTGTTTGTGAAGACAGAGGCAAAAAAAAACATTGAGAACATTAGCTTTTTCCACATCCTCTGTCACTAGATTGCCTCCCTCATTCAGTAAGGGGCCCACACTTTCCTTGACTTTCTTCTTGTTGCTAACATACCTGAAGAAACTCTTCTTGTTACTCTTAACATCTCTTGCTAGCTGCAACTCCAGGTGTGATTTGGCCTTCCTGATTTCACTCCTGCAAGCCCAAGCAATATTTTTATACTCTTCCCTGGTCATTTGTCCAATCTTCCACTTCTTGTAAGCTTCTTTTTTGTATTTAAGAGCAGCAAGGATTTCACTGTTAAGCCAAGCTGGTTGCCTGCCATATTTACTATTATTTCTACATATCGGGATGGTTTGTCCCTGTAACCTCAATAAGGATTCTTTAAAAAACAGCCAGCTCTCCTGGACTCCTTTCTCCCTCATGTTATTCTCCCAGGGGATCTTGCCCATCAGTTCCCTGAAGGAGTCAAAGTCTGCTTTTCTGAAGTCCAGGGTCTGTATTCTGCTGCTCAGTACACAACTGCCCCATCTTTTGCCCATCTCTAAATATATGAAATTTATTTATTTATTTAGGAATATAAATTTATTATATATATATTATATATATTTATATTCATAAATTTATTTATGAAATATATGTGACGCAAGAAAAATCTGCAGCGAAGGATTAAGGTAGTAGAGACGCTGTATAATATCAACTAGTTGTCTGGTTAAAAAACAAAATTCATTTCACCCATCTAGTTATTGGCAAAATGATTAGGTCCTTGATATATAGTTAGGGTTGGAAGGATTCGATTTTTCTCAGTAAATCAGTACAGATTTTTATCAGTATCGATTTCACCATACACACACACACACAATGCAAAAAATATTTCCATTGACAATCGTTGAAAAGTACAGATGTCAAAGAAACATGCTGCTTGAGAAATCAAAGCTTGATTGAATGCTATTTACCTTGTGTAGTTTGGCATGTGATGCTGCCAGTTTGTCTTTTGATGGCTAGAACTTTTTGAATCCCAAATCTACTGGTATTAAATGTTTGTCTGATCCCATGCATTGTCTCACCTCCCCCATAATTTCCCACAACTGTGAACATTTAAATTGATGAAAATCAACTACAAAGGCTGAAAACCTGCCATTTTCCACAACTGGGAAAGTTTAAGTTGATAAAAAAATGAAAAAAATGCTTAAAAATAACCACTATTATCTGTTGAAATTAAAAATAAAAATTGAATTCTGCCCAGCCATCTATAGTATTTGTTGGGATTCAGATATTAGGTCCCGCTCTGCAGCACTTATGCGTGTGGGTCTTCCTTCTTAAAACAATATTTACCAACCTTTGTAAACATGTTTTGTTCTCTCTGGGTGAAAAGTGATAGGTATTATTATTAATCACTGCAATTACCATGCAATCAGTGTATAAGTGTAAAGAACCTCTGGGAGCCAGGTTTCCAAACTCTGATGTTTTTTTACCGGTGATTTTATTTATGACTGTTGAGGGACAACAAACTGTTGGCAATGACAGATGTGCTCTCCCGTCACATTCTCCTTTCTGCCATGGCACGAAATCAGAGCGGAACTCATTGTCTCTCTTCAGTCGCATTAGTCTGTGCTTGCCGGGCCCTGATCATATCACTCAGTCTCTTGCCTTCTGTGTCAGCAGCCACAATTGCATATCTTCTCTCTGAAACTCCTGAGCCTGAAATCTTCCACTGCTCCAAACTTTTGTTCCTCTTGACATTCCAGTCTCAGCTTAACCCACTTCCCACTTTTGTTCCTCTTGCCACTTCCCAGTGTCTTTGTCTCTATGGCTGACCTTGAATGACTAGCTTTTAACAGTTACGACCCCGATCACGAGAGGCCTGACCCAGCTCCACTTAAAGTTAATGGGGGCCTAATGAAAAAGCTCCCGTTCATTTTAATGCACTTGGATTGGGTCTCAGCAGAGTAAGAGGACCAGAAGAGGGGACCATACAACAGTGAGAATCCAGAGAGACCTCAAGAAGAGGACATCTCTGCCATCCCCACATCATTCTTCAGGTGCAACCCCCATCCTCCTCCATGGACTAGGTGCCCCTTAACGACAGAGGCCCCATGGCCTCTGCAGCCGCCTAGAATGACAATTTCCCCCTGCTCCCTGATCCTATGGAGGGGGCGCTGCAGGAAAACGGCTGCCATTCAGCCCACACTGAATGTCTTCTCTGGGTAACTTGTATGATTCCACAACCAGGGACCACTCCTGCATTGCTTCTGCTGAGCTGCTCCTGGGGGACATGGAGTTAGGAAATGTGCACTGTGGGGGAAGAATCCCTAAATCACATCAGAGTGGAGTTCTGTATTATTTCTGGGTGGCATTTTTCATACACAACTTTTTTCAGTGAAAAATGCTGATTCCATTTCACTGAGACATTCTGCGAATTTGTGTCCATTTCACCAAATTGTTTCAGTCAGAAAAAAAAATCCTGAAAAAATCAAAACATTTCATTTTGACATTTTTGAAACAAAATGTTTCAATTTTTTGGTTCAAAAAATTCTGTGTGAATCATATTTTTCTTTAATTTCATGTAAAAAAATCAGAAATGTTAAAAAATGCTAACAATTTAAATGAAACATTTCAATTGACCCCAAATGTGAGGGTTTTTTTTGGGGGGGGAGGGTGGGTACTTTTTGATTCACCAAAAAATTTCAAAATTGTTGGTTAAACTTGAAACAATTTTTTCCCTGTTTTTTTTTTCTTCCCAGAATTGCCAGTGAACAGAGGAATCCACTAGTCACCCAGCTGCACTCTGGATGTTCATAGAATCATAGAACTGGAAAGGACCTCGAGAGGTCATCTAGTCCAGTCCCCTGCTCTCAAGGTAGGACTAAGTATTATCTGTTAGCTTCGTCCTCCTACAAGCGTCTCCTATTCTCCACAACTCAGGTCTTAGAATCATAGAATATCAGGGTTGGAAGGGACCTCAAGAGGTCATCTAGTCCAACCCCCTGCTCAAAGCAGGACCAATCCCCAATTTTTGCCCCAGATCCCTTAATGGCCCCCTCAAGGATTGAACTCACAACCCTGGATTTAGCAGGCCAATGCTCAAACCACTGAGCTATCCCTCCCCCATGTCTGGTGTATATAGCAGGTTGCAAGCAAGAATAAAGAATATAAATCCTTAGGTTGCGTATGTGCCTTGCTCTGAGCACTTTAATTCTGGTTGGAGTATGTGCAGCAGAAAGTTGTCAAGAAGCATGTTCATTTTTCTCAACTGTCCAACACCTTTATTAATTTTTTTCTGCCTCTACTCACCGGTGGGAGATTTTACTATCTAATTTGAAGCCAGGCAGTAAAGTAATAAAAAGCCTTTCTGAGACTCGATGGTCATCTCGAGTGGAAGCTTGTCATAATTTGAGTGAATACTGGAATGCTATAATTAAAGCGTTAAATACAGTAAAGGAAGATGCTACTGAGAAACCTGTTACATGTAATGAAGCTGCAGGCCTGCAGCGAAAACTCGATCGACTTGACGCAGCTTTTATTGCTGTATTTTGGAGCTCACTCTTGGAAAGATTTCAGATAACTAGCCAATAACTGCAAAATGTTTATATTGATATACAGAACTCTACAACTCATTAATAGGATACATTAACTCTATACGGGACTTGTCTGATATGTACGAAGAGACAGCCAAAGAAAAATCTGAAATTGAAGACTACGAATTTGACACAAGGCAAAAAAGAAAGCGTAAACTTCAACCTGATGAGACGCGAAGTTGAAATGTGTGGTAGAGATAAATTTAAAGTAGATACCTTTTTAACAATACTAGACCTTGTATGCTCCAGATTAAAATGCAGAAGTAATGCCTATCAAGAAATTTATGGCGGATTTCGGTTTCTCTCTAACATTACCAATACTTCAACAACAGATAAAACAGTTCACGCTAAAAAATTACAGCTATACTACCAAGGAGATTTAGAAGAATCATTCGTGAATGAGTGTCTATATTTTAGATCGTATTTGGAAGGTGTCGAAATTCCAGAAAATGAAAAGAAGTCAATTTTAAGATATTGCAGCCTTCTTCGACATCGAAACATTCATTCAGTATGTCCAAATATTGATATTGCCTTCCGAATGTTCATTTGCACACCTGCTACAAACTGTTCAGCGGAATGATCATTTTCGGCATTATAAAGGGTGAAAAACTATTTGAGAGCTAATCTCAGTGAAGAAAAATTAAACTCCCTTTCTCTTCTGTCAATTGAAAAGGCTCTAACAACTTTTCTGGATTATACAGAATTAATTAATAAGTTTGCTGCTCAAAGGTGTAGGTGTAAACAAATGGAATTACTTACTACTCACATACTTTTATTTCTTTTATTGTATCTACGTAACAAAAAATAAATATTTGATATACAACGGACCCCCGCTTGAACGCGGGGTTTTGGATCCATGCGCAGTCAGTCCCACGCTATAAGCGAAATCGCGCTATACGGATGCGCGTTCAAGCGAGAGTCTGCTGTACTTGTAATTTTATTTATAATAAAACTTGTAAATGTTCAATTATTTTAATGATATTTAAGTTCATTTTAATTCAAACGAATTTGTAAAAAAACTAAAACAAGTTCATATGGGGGGGGGGTGGCGACAATTATTTCAGGACCTAGGGGCGGCAAAATCATTAATCCGCCACTGGGTACAGCCAACAAGGGAACTAGGGTGAAGCTGGAGAGGGGCGGAAAGGCTCTTAGTCTGAAGATTTGTTTGGACTTGGTCGTGCAACCCTGGAAGGGTTTAGACTTTTATGTGACGTGACCAGAATCAAGCCACACAACACCCAGAGGGGGAGTTGGGAGAA
Organism: Lepidochelys olivacea; assembly: GCF_965140295.1. Lineage (NCBI taxonomy): Eukaryota > Metazoa > Chordata > Testudines > Cheloniidae > Lepidochelys > Lepidochelys olivacea. The sequence goes on from NC_140416.1 coordinate 119,868,644, forward strand.
AAACACAGGCTGAGACAGGCCCTTGCAGGCCCAAGGATGAGCCCAGTAAGGGGGTGCCAGAGACGAGGACCACATGCAATGCCATGACCAGAGACAAGGGGTACCCACAAGGTGAGGATGTGCTACTACACACCCCAGCCCAGCTGTCCCCGGCTGCCCCTATGCAGATCTTTATGGAGAGTCAGCTGCATGACTGGGATGGGGAGTGGTGGTTCCCCTGGGGGACTGTGTCCTGCTCCTTGTGGGAGTGAAGTGACCTACATGTGAAAGATTGCTTCCACCAGTGGGCCTTGGGCCTCCTTATTCTGAAACTGCATTTCCCTAGTGTATAAACAGAGGCAAAATCACTCTAAAATGCAGTGCCATCCCAAATGAACAAAGCAGAGATAAACTGAAGGATTAAATAGAATGAAGCAAAGGCTGACTTATTTTTAAAAAGCTGGTCAAGGTGCAATAAATATTTGGGGGTGTTATGTGCATTTCACTGATAGAATGAAAACCCAGATGTCAGATAGCAAGCCAAGAAATTCCACAGCTAGGATGTGATCAGAGGGCTGTAACTGACGGCTAAGCGTTTCCTTGCAAGCTTTTGAACACCTATGTTTTCCATGGGCTGGAATAGATACATATGCAAATAATGCTTGTCCTCTATTTATTGTATTGGTAATGATTAGATACAGGCCCACAGTCCAAAATGAGGATCTGGATTTTGGTCTTTCCAAAGCTGAGGAGTGTTTAGATCAAATCTAATTGACGTGGTGATGAGAACAACTGCTGGATAGTCACCTACCGTACAACTCCACAAGTACAGCCGAACTACGGGTAGCAAGGCTAATGGGCAGAAAGGTACTGTGCGGTGAAAAGCCATCTGTGATCCACAGACTAAATCTTCTCTCTCACACCACAGATCTTCCCCCACAGCCAAGGCACAATACCCAGTATTGCCGACTCCACGTACTCAAAAATCACGAGTCAGCCCTCCCCCTTGTAAGACTGGCTTTAAAATGTGGTGGATTTTATGTGTTTTCCGGTGCTAGAGCCCTTCAGATTCACTTTTTCAAGCTTTTCTCCACAACCATGGTGGCTAGAAACTTGCTTTGCTTTTTAAGTGGAAGCCAAGAGTCTTATGTACATGAATGAATCCAGGAGCGGAGGGTTCAGCTGCAAAACACCATATCACACATGACAAGATAGAAATCACATAACTATAACAGCCTAACTAGTACTCACACTCTCCCAGTTGGAGCTATATGCTTTGAGCTACATGACGTCTGTGACGCAATACATTTCATGCGAGCTCCCTCTCACACGTCTTCCATTGCCTTAGAGGTGAACTGAAAAGTTTAGGTCAACGCTGAGATAAGCAGAGATTTATGTGCTGAATTCACCCATTAAGCCGCAACCTGGAGGAATTCCATGCATAGAAAAGTTTCAATGTGCCTTTAAAAAAAGATTGGTCTTTTAAAGCAAAGTTATCACCGTCTCTTTGCTACTGCTAGCATTGTTGGCAGCCCCATCAGAACAGTGAAAGGCTGAATGAGCCTGGAGATTGAAGAGGAACACCTAAACCTGGACAAAAACAACAAGGAGTCCAGTGGCACCTTAAAGACTAACAGATTTATTGGGCATAAGCTTTTGTGGGTAAAAACCCCACTTCTTCAGATGCATGGAGTCAAGAAGTGGGTTTTTTACCCACAAAAGCTTATGCCCAAATAAATTGTTAGTCTTTAAGGTGCCACCGGACTCGTCATTGTTTTTGTGGCTACAGACTAACATGGCTACCCCTCTGATAGTAAACCCTGGAGGTGATCGGTTCAAGCCAGGGATGATGCGTTATTGGCAAAGCGCTGTCAAAGGCAGCAGACGATAGAAATGATCCCCCACCGACCATGGCAAAAAAGAATAATGGGTGTGAGTGTCAGTCCTACAGTCAAAAAAGTCCATAGCTAGAACTCTGCAAATTTTGGGCCATCATCATCCCTGGGGCAATTCCACCAAAGCCAGTGGGATTTCATCAGAGATCACTGGCCCATTGTCTGACAATTTAACACACTTCCTATCCCCGCAGTGAAGTTACACTCCATGGGGCACATCATCAGCTGGTGTAGATTGTTGTAGATCCAGTGAACCCAATGGCGCTGCGGCAATTTACAGCAGCTGATGAGCTGTTGACCTTGCAGACAGAGGTGAGATCCTATGCTTTATGAGTGTCGTTCAATACTCAGTAAAAGTTACCCAGCGAAAACGTATCTGTGGTGTAAATTGTGCCCACACACACATACACTCGCACAAATGCTCTCTCTTTGGGTAAAAGCGTGGCACCGTCCCGTGACATGAGCCCCGAGCATCGTAGAGTCAATTATTCATTGCGTGCCTCACACGGAGATCCAATGCGTCCCAACTCCCTTTAAGAAAAGGAGGACTAGTGGCACCTTGGAGACTAACCAATTTATTTGAGCTTAAGCTTTCGTGAGCTACAGCTCACTTCATCGGATGGTATTTTCCACTGCATGCATCCGATGAAGTGAGCTGCAGCTCACGAAAGCTTATCCTCAAATAAATTGGTTAGTCTCTAAGGTGCCACAAGTCCTCCTTTTCTTTTTGCGGATACCGACTAACATGGCTGCTACTCTGAAACCAACTCCCTTTGTGTCATATTTTGCAAACATTTGCCCTCAAGTGGTAGTGTTACTTTTGCTGTATATCCAGACTTAGTCCTTCAGGGAGAGCTTCACTGTGAACAAAGAGACCTCTGCTAAATAGAGATACACAAGAGATCTCGACAAATAAACACACGAAGGTGGAGGAGTCTTGGCCATTATGGGCACAACATTCAGTCTTTTATGTACCTGCAAATTACACTCCGCATAATGTCACACAGTAACAAAGAGTAAATCTCCTTAGAATCTCTTCCTTTCTGAGCCTGGCTCTCTGAGTTGTTTTCATCGCAAGCCTTTGATTAGATAGGTTAAACTCTGTTTTCTTCATAGATATAGCTATTGTCTGCCCAGGCTTTTGAAACAAAAATGAGGAAAACAGGCTAAGCAAGTACATTTGAGGATTCTGATTTAGATCTAATTGTGGATTGATGTGATGAGCTCCTAATATATTCTAGACACACAGATAGCCGGGATGTCAGACACCATACAGAACATATGACGTGCCAAAAAGCTTGGGGAAGTAATTGCTCCACAGAATCTCAAGCTTTATGGTTTTTATGCATAATGAATATTTTGGAATTGCACTTATCGCCAAGCTTTCTGGAAGATCATATGATATTATGACTCACAGATAAATCAATTGTCAGCTTTTTCGTCCCCAGGATAGACTGTATAATAGGTGATGCTGTATTATTTGTATTGTAAATACAATCAAATTGTAAAAGCCTCAATTGCAGAAACTTCATACCTGACAGCATTGCTGTGATGCTTTCTTGGGGTGTCCAGAACTGTAAGTCACCTTGTTATCCCTCTACCTCAGCATGAAAGGGATCTGCTGGTGTTCACCTGAGTGACAACTTCCTGCAACTCCAGTTTGTTAGCCAGCCCCATGGATTTCTCAGGACCCCGCCAGTCCTAACTTTGCCTAACAGGTGCATTTCAGTATCTGAGCTCCCCAGAAGTACCTCCCTGTGACATCCAGCCCATCACTGAATGCTCGTAGAAATTACCAAGTCCGCTGTCTCCAAAGTGACAGTGTACACAGCAGTTTACTAGATTTAACGAGGAATTCACACTCTGCTTAATATAACAGCACTGAGATATACTGGAGATAAAACAAAGAGAAGCTCATTAGCCAAGTACTGAGATTTAAGTGATACTAAGCAATAGCAGTGGAGACAGAAATGGTTACAAAAAAACCAAACGTATAATACACTTCTAAGTGACTGAAACTTGACAGGCTACCATCCTTGACTAAGGTAAATTTCTTACTTGAAGCTACCTTCTGTGTCATCCACCCACATGGCAGGGGATCTACGGTTCAGAGATACAGAGCGCTGGCCCCTTTGTCCCAGGAGTGATGGATCACAAGACGCCCTTTTGCTTCTCCTTATATTCCCCAAAGTTCATTGTCTTTGTCTGAAGAGGCAGGATGTTGGAATTCGGGCTGAGATGTGCCATAGTATTTCCATCAGTCCCCTGAAAACTGGTGTTTCCCTCAGGTGCAAATGTATCTCCCATTGTATTTGCCTTATTCTGCTGAATTTACATTTGAGACCTAGGCAGGCAGGCAGGCACAATTGACAATCCTTTGTCCAGGACAAACTTATCGACTCTGCCCTCAAAAACATATTTTAGGAACACGTTTCCAGCACACATACGTAATGCTTCACACACCATCCATACATACATCACGCGATAATATTAATGACCACCATGTCACCAGCTTCCATTTGATACTTCACACTGCACTCTTTACAGAGAACTACTAGGCCAGCAGTGTATTAGGTGTAGTGAGTGTGTTGGGCCTGATCGGAGTTACAGAACCATGGGCCCTCTGCCAGTTGGCACTGAAGGGCTCTGAGGGTCACAGCTGCATCGCACTGCTACTGCCTGGCAGTGGAGCACCACCCCCACAGTTTGCCATCGTTTGCGCTAACCCAGCAAGGCGGATTAGGGATTTGCAGGCCCCCTGGGCCAGAACAAGTGGAGGCCCACCCCACCCCTTCCCCATACAGTCCCCCCACATCCCCTGGTGCTCTTTTTAGGGAAATGGGGTTGGGGGTAGGGGGCTTGTCCCGCCCCCCACTCCCCACCCGGTGATCCTGCCAGGGAGCGGGGTCAGGGCACGGGCTCTTCCCCCGCCCACCTGGCGCTCCTGCCGGGGAACGTGATTGGGATGCACGGGCTTCCCCCTCTCCCCGGCAGGGGCACCAGCTGGGCGGGTGGATCACAAAGGGTGCAGGGGGGCCCCCTATTGGCCAGGGCCCCTGGGCATGGGTCCCAGTGGCTAATCTACCACTGCCTGCAATATGCAGTTATGGCCTCGATCCTGAAATCAGAACTGTGGGCCAGTGGAGCTCCTGATGGACACAAGGTTCTGCCTGTACTGATCCAACTGCCGGGGCCATAATCCACTGTGCATGCAGGTTCCACGTCCATGGTACATCTCTTTGGGAAAAAAATGACTGCTTTTGCTAAGCAGAAAGGGAGTTTGTTTTTAAGGTCGTACCTTAAGCCTAAAGCTGTAACTGTTTTTTCCCCAAACATTCCTGGCTTTATTCTAATATTTATCATGTGGGAAGGGATGCTTGGGTGAAAGCAATGGGTAGCCCCACCTGGCAGAGGCCGCAGCAGCCAATTAACTCTCTCAGAATCATTTGACTTGCTCTTGCTTGCTTTCAGTGCCTTTCCCTGTGTTCATAGAGAGAAATGCTAGGCTCTTAGGGAACCAGGTTCAAAAACGTGTAAGTGACTTATTAGCCTAGATCCAGCTCCTCAGAGGTAATCTGCTCAGGCACTTTTGAAAATTCTACTAGGTTCCTATCTAGATTTTAGGCACTAAATATCTTTGAAAATGTGGCCCTAACTCCAAAGGTCTTGAAATGGGACCTGGAGCTCAGATCTTCAAAAGGTATTTAGACACCTAACTCCCATTAAAATATGAGGGCGACATCCGTTTGCTTTAGAAGCCTTTCAACCTAAAATTATTCGAGGTGCTGGACCTGACTGCAGCAGCCTTCTGTAAGTGGGGCTGCAAGGTAGAATATATCCCTGGCATCCTCCCTTGCTCTCCTTCTCTTAACAAGGTAGCCCTACAACAAGATGAATTTTCCATTCCTCTTCTTTAAGCCACATTGTCGGTTGTTGGTCCCTGCCTTATCAGCCATCAAAGTGGCCGTGAAAACACTGAGTAAGATACAAATTGCAAATTAAGCTTTAATTAGACCGGCACCTGCTTCCTGAGCATGCAAAAAAAAAAATACAATGAAGACATCTATCTATATGTTGCTATGGCAGTCAAAGACATAGATTTCTATTTCACTGCCCTTTGAAGACAAATTTACTCAGTTCTATAGCTTGTGTGCCAAAGTGATTAACACTTTAATGCTACTATCAAGCTGGCGCAGTTACACACATTTCATTCATTAGAAGGCATCATTTTTCAACTCTCTCTCTTATCAGGATGTAAATTAGATTTTGACTCTTTAGTTGTCTGCTCCCAAAGCACAGCCAAAGTGAATTCAATTAGTGTGATTTACATTCCAGTGTGATGCACCAGGCTGTGTCTGACTTGATAAGGCCTCCAGATGGGAGCCAGACTCCAAACGCAGGTCTGTAGCACCTTTAGCTTCTCGGGGAGGCACTAGCTCACCGGTTGGCTTTTAAACAAAGAGTTGGATATGGTCAAATCACTGAGTAAGGTTCAAAATCAAGACAGAAGTCTCAGGTGTGCTATATAGCAACGTGTGCTACACTATCATTTCTGTCCCAGGACAATACCAAGGAGGCAGCCACAAAACAACTCACTTTGCTTACTACACTAGGCCAGGTCCTGACTCTTGCTGATGTGCCCACCCATCAACACGTTCATCGCGACCAAGTGCTTTTCCTTGACTTATAAGTAGTAGCAAGGGACTGTAGGTACATGGTGCCTCTGCTTGCATAGCACGGCTGAAAGAAGAGGAATTTACTAACGATGAGCTATACGCTGCTTCCCAAGGGAAGCCATGAAAGCCCCATTGCTTGACACTATAAAGGCTGGACCGGCTAAAGCAGCAGCAATCTTGCTGGGTAAATAAATCACTTTCATGCAGGGACATTCAGGGCTGTGACAGAGTGCAGGGAGGTGGCAGGTGAGTCAGCACTCTGATCACTCTGACACTCATTCATTCCCCGGAGAAAGCTGATTGGGGTAATCAGGCCCACAGGCTGGGTGAGCGAACGAGCCAATTAGCCCATCAGATCAAGTCTGATAAATAAGCACAGGAAGGATGTGCCAGGGGAGAGGAACAGGGCTAGTTGAACCCTGTCTCACAGAGGCCTCAGGAAAGGGAGACCCCCTGCTCCTCTTGGGATGCCCTGAGAGAGGGCTGAGGAGATATTGTAAGTGGCACTGTTGCAAGGGACGGTGAAAGGTGTTGATGGAGCGAGCTCAGATAAGGGGCATGGTGGATACACAACCAGTGGAGGCCAAGCCGGTTTCTGTGGCGTGAAGACACAGGACTGGAGCATGCCCTGCCAGGAGGGCTCAGTCCTGCACCAGGGAACTTGTGGGAATGGTGGTACTGAAGAAGTAAAGTCACTCACATGCGCTAATGTTTGCAGCGAGGGCTCTCAGATGGTAAGCTTTTCAGGCCAGGGCCCATGTTTGCGTCTCCAGTGCCTAGCATGCTTTAGGTCAGCAGGTAAACTTGGAGGGGGGGGGAGGCAGGACTTGTGGGCAAGGCATTCCCTACAGCTCTCCCTCCTCCTTGGTTAGTGCCATGAGAACTCCCCACTCCTGTTCCAAACTCCTTTAACCTCTGTTCTGGGTATGAGGATACTGAATAGTGTCTGGGGGCCTACAAGCCTCCCCACAAGGCTAAAGTATAAGCGAGATCCTCCACCTCGGGTGCCCTAATGTGTGAATTTCAGGCTAAGGTGCCCCTCTCTCCCCATTCATCGTCCAGGGAGCCTGACTCAGGCTTTGTGAATCGCAGTTTGGTTCCTCTGATTTTTCTAGGCACCAAAAACCTAGGTGGTGTGATGCTCAGCATAACAATGCCTAAGTGCCTTTCAGAATGTAGGTCTTCAAGCCCAAAGCTCAAACCTCCTACAATAAAGGCCAAGAATGCTGGTGTCAATGGCCCAGGAGATGATTTAGGCAGGATAACTTCCCAGTCCCTTTCTAGGTACTTCTGAGAACCTCCCCACCAGAGTAGCCAACCCCAAGCACTATCCCATCTACAGCATATGGGTAATTTGGGAGATAAATAGCTCTCAACGTTGCACTAAACCAGAGCTATGCAGAGAGGATGAAACAGGAAATAAGGAACAGCATAAGAAACCGTAATAAAGAGGTTTCAGAGTAACAGCCCTGTTAGTCTGTATTCGCAAAAAGAAAAGGAGGACTAGTGGCACCTTAGAGACTAACCAATTTATTTGAGCATAAGCTTTCGTGGCTCACGAAAGCTTATGCTCAAATAAATTGGTTAGTCTCTAAGGTGCCACTAGTCCTCCTTTTCTTTTTGCGTAATAGAGAGGAAATCTGCTGGTTAGTGCAGGGGGCAGTGCAAAGCCCAGCTTTGGAGACAGCTGGTTCTCTGTGCTAGGTTTGACAGAAATCCTTGTACAAGCAGCGAGACCCTACAACTGTGTAGAATAAAGTGGGGAACGACAAGGGCTGAAGCATCCGCAGCTTTAACTACTGACAGACAGACCCAGTGAATGGCTGCACAGTGCTCCTGAGCCTCAGCTACCCCCAGAAAACTTAACAGAGCAGGAAAGGTTCTCGGGATCTGATAAGAAACTGAAAGCCTATCAATGAGCTGCCAGATGGGAGAGGCATCTGGTACGTTTAGCGACAGATTTTCACAGCAGCTCAGGACCTGCACTGGCCTGTTCACACCTGAACTCTGGTCTCCCCACAGTCATGGATACTTCCTTAGCACCGCCCAGGCTGGAGCTCACATCAGATTTGGCGTCCAAGGAATCTGACTGAAGTCAATGCGAGCGACTCTGAATTCACACCAGTGTGAACGAGATCAGAATCCTGCCCTATCATCTTCAGAGGACTATAAGGCAGATAAGCATTATTGCCGTTTTGCAGAGGAGGGAAACTGGAATAAGTGAAGTGGCTGAGCTGGGAGTGGCATTGAGGAGACCCTGGCTCCATGTGCTGCATTCAGATCATCAATGCCACACCGTCTCTTCCAAGCAGCGGATACATCAGTATAACTGAGAGGTTCTCATCCCTTTTTTTCCGCTATAGGATGCTACCCCTCGCCTATAGTTCCCTGTAGGCTGAAATCACTGTATGGTAACCATTCACTTCCAAAATCCTGTTGCTGCCTTGGATCTACCGATGCCACGAATAAAATTGTTTCAAAGAGGAGATGATCATTTTGGGGGCAGGAGATTGTCCTTGCATTTGTCTGTACAACACTCCCTCTGTCTCCTCCCGCCCATTTCAAAGCCATTTTACAACACACAGTTTGCTCTTTTAAGAACAGTTTTGCCTTTCACTCTGCTAGAGTCCCTCTGTTTAAAGCCCAAGTCCAAACTATGATATTTCCAGGCTTGCAGGACTCTCCGGTGGAGACACCTCCCCTCCAGATTCAGTGGGGGCACTAGAGGGAGACAACACTGCCACATGCAAATCCATTGCCAGCCTGCTGACCTCACTTCGAATCGTTGCCATTTAATTTCCTCAGCACTGGTAGATCAAAAGCTCCTGTCACCAAGCATGGATGCATTTTGCAGTGGTCACATTGAGAAATCCTGACACCCGGTGCCCAAGGGATAAAAGGATAATTAAACTATTATTTGTTCACGATGTAACAGGCAGCTAGTCAGCTACCTAGTCACAGCCATGAACAGGGTGATTTTGGCAGATCATTTTATGATCAACTCTTGAAGGTAAATCCTTCTGTTATACTTATAAGAAGCACGTGGGATCTTTATAGGGGAGAAGGCAGCATGCCACATTTATTGAGAATACAACAGTTAGCATATGCTTTTCAATCACACTCACACACACACACGCACACAGTCCTGCCAGTTGATGTTTATAGTTACAGTCCAGAGTCTGGATCAATCTAGTGGCCAGCCAGATTGGTCACAGAGGGGAGCAGGGCTCTGTCGGTCACGATCCAATGCTCCTGGAGTGTGGCAAGACGAACCCAAAGTCCCATGGCCAAGCATCCTGTTCTTATAGTCTTTTTTCTCTGTTGATTTGTATCCAGTTACTTCTTAATTGGTGTATTTTTTATGTAAACATTCCAATACACCTCCGAGAGGGTCATCCTGTCCTGTTTCCGATTTAATCAATTGTCCTGTCTGTAGGGGTGCCAGCCTTCACCTCAGGATCGTCAATCTGCCCTTCCTTCATTATGGATGCGCGTTGATGGTTCTCTGATGTCATTAAGTCTCTTCACTTCTTCTTCCTTGACCCTCTGGCTATAACAATGGCCTTCACGCCTTATCTTTTCCTGATGCATGCATTCCTCAATTTCACAAACAGTCTTTTACAGAGACCTTCAAAGGTATATAGCACTTTTTAAGTTGAGCAAGAAAGGCATTTTAAATTAAACCTTCCTCTAATCTCCTTAACATAGACACAATACAAGATTCTGTCTCTTACTTACTAAACCTTAAAACAAAGAAATGTATATTTAACGAGAGTGCCTAATTTGTAATACATATAGGAAACCATAGTAGACATTATAACTTATCCTAAAACAAAAGGGTGACCATAATCAGTCATAAGGATTGTTATGGTCTGTCCCTGCCTTAACATCAGTACAGACACTGGCAGTCTGTCAGATGCATTTCTACCAATGTCCCAGAGGGTCATTCCTTTCTGCTATTCCAATGGGGTGGAATAGCTCACCTTAAAACCTGACTCCCCACTGGGAGCTTGCAGGCCAGCTTAAAATGGCTCGCGAGCCGGATGTGGCCCATAGTTTGCCCACCCCGGATCTAGAACCCCAAGCAAGGATCAGTTCCCCACTGTACGACACAGACATCTTACAAAGAAAATAGTCCCTGCCCCAGGGAACTCACAGACTGCATGTCAGAATGGACACAGTAGGTGAGGAAAGCAGACAGACTGGGTGGGATGACAATAGGACAGTTTACCATAAATCCCAGCTCATCTCTTGCCTGAAGAATGGAGCAATTTACAGCTTCCATGCTGTTTCTTTGCCTTCTCCCTTTCTCTCCAAAATTTCATTTAAAATCACTCGTTTTGTTTTGTTTTAGCATGGGGGGGGGAGAGGGGAATAATCATGTTACTGCTTTGTACCTGAGCAGTTAGCAAATATGTGGGGTCTTGCATGTTTCTATTAGAAGAATAAACTGATGGAGTCAGGTATTTCTTGAAAAGAAAAGGAGTACTTGTGGCACCTTAGAGACTAACCAATTTATTTGAGCATAAGCTTTCGTGAGGTACAGCTCACTTCATCGGATGCATCCGAAAGCTTATGTTCAAATAAATTTGTTAGTCTCTAAGGTGCCACAAGTACTCCTTTTCTTTTTGCGAATACAGTCTAACACGGCTGCTACTCTGAAACCAGGTATTTCTTGGATGTGATCCCGTTTGCTTATAAAGAATGTACACAAAAGTCCCGTGCCTCCGAACACAGTAGGAATCAAAGAGGAGGTAGTTTCCTTGGTAACAGTTCCAAGCCTCTTTCCAGTCAGCACTCTGCTCAAAAAGCTCTCTCTGAGCCACAGTCCCAGTCCTTCTCATTGTCTCTCGGTTCTCTATTCACTTTTGACTCAGAGACAGGCTCCAGTCAATAACCAGCCCCCTGTGTTTGCATTCAGTCCCCAAGGAAACCCCTCTGATCGCATAGGTCAGTCAGATTTGGGTGGTGGCTTTTGTTGTTTCAGCTATTACTGAACAAAGAACCATTGAACTGCCCCCTCGTTTAATAATAATTATACCTAGCTCTTTTCATCCATAGATAACAAAGCGCTTTACAAAGGACAGTATCATTAGCCCTGTCTTATAGATGGGGGAATGGAGGCACAGAGACAAAAAGTGACTTACTCAAGGTCACCCAGCAACCCAGTGGCAGAGCTGAGCACAGAACTCAGAACTCCTGAGTCCCAGTCCAGTGCATTGTCCACTAGTCTATACTGCCTGAAGGATGACTGTCAAGCCTATAAGCTTCAACAAGGCTAGTGACTGCCCATAGCTCAGAGGCACGCTCCCTGGTAGCTGCCCAGCCTCCAGTATAACCCACAAAAGCTTATGCCTAAATAAATTTGTTAGTCTCTAAGATGCCACAAGGACTCCTCGTTATTTTTGCTGATACAGACTAACACAGCTGAAAATAATAACAGGTGTGAGTAGTATGAATAGTCTCAGATCCAAACATTCTCACGCTCGGAGCAGTTCAGATCAGGGTCCAGCATAACAGATGGAGACAAAAACAAAAGCTGAGAAGTTTAAAGCTAAATCTGCTTCTGTATTGCTGCATAAGAGGAGAACAATTCCTCCGCTCCATTAGGAAATGCCCGCCTGATGAACGGGGGGTTCTGTCTGTACCACTTCTGAATTTTTGACGATTTTATGAAATTGTGTCATGAAATTACTGTGTCACCCAAAGCCTGCCTGTCTGTGAACCCCCCATGAATTAGCAGAGGTGTGTCATGTCTCGGCCAGGCCAGACACAATGGCAAATGATCAGCACTCCGGGTTGGTTTACTCAAAGTCAAATACTTTGGGACAATAGGTTTGCTTTACTGGGAGAAGACATTTCTTCCTTTTGTCGGAAGGGAGAGGGGTGTTTGGGAGTAATGGAAAATTACCAAAAACAGAACAAAAGCAGCAGGCGACTGTAGCAGGAGTCTAGAAAGGGACTCGCAGGAGGCAAACTGGGGAAGAGAGAGCAATCTTACACCAGGGTGAGGTGAAGGAGGCTGCTACAGGGGTAGGATAGACAATGGGGTGAAAGACACTGACCTAGGAAGCACAGATGATCCTCTCCCCCCTTCCTCCCTGACTCCTAAAGGAAGGGTGAGCTAATGAGGGATATCGCATTTGGGATGCTTTATTGTTTGCACACTCTCTTGTGCTTTCCATGATTAGCTGTAAAAAGTATAAAGTAGATCGACTGAACAAAGTGGGGTGCGGGGACTGCCTTAGGAACCCCAAAATTAGGGCAGTGGCTGGACTCCATTCAGACTCCAGGATCTTGAAACACGCAGGTGATCAAGAGCACAGAGGCTTGGGTTCCCTCACAGCAGGATGGGGTGCTTTCTAGGAACTGTGACAGGCCAGCTTTGGGACCCCAGTTGTACCAATCCACGCCGGCTGGGTAGAGGAAGGAACAGAGTGGCTAGAGATTCTGTCCTGACGTTTGTTAGGTTTATGGCAGACCTTTAGCTAGATCTTAACGGGCATCAGAACCTGGGGAAGCTGACCATATAACGCTGCCAACTACAGACTACGACCCCTCTGACCCCAAAAATCTCAATGCTTCTCTATCAGTTCTCCCCTTGAGGTCAGAATAGTGCGTTAGGTATTTCTCATCCACACCGAGAAGTTATACCAGGGCAGCTGTGGTGTAACTGGCTTCATTTCCTTTTTCTAGTTCCCCTAATTGTGCTAGGCACCATCCAGAGAAGCAGGGAAAGGCAGTCCCTGTCCCAGAGAGCTTACAAGCTGGGCTTGGTAGATTGGCAAGAGATGAAGTGAAACTTTGCATTGCTTCTTTCCCTATGTGTAACCCACCGGGGAGCGTGTGACAGGTCTCCCTTTAGCTGATCCACAGAAGGTGAGAGTCTGTTACAGCCTCGGGAACAAGCCCTGGCTGTTTTGCTCAAACTGTAGCAGCTTATGCTTTTAGCTGGGGAAGTCCCCTGCACGTCAGCCACTGTAGTGGCCATTCCATGTGTGTCTAAGGGGCGAGACTGGCATCGTTTCAAAGGTCAAATTAAATCAAAGCCACCCATCAAGAGAACACGAATCCTTAACTTCCCAGTTTGAGTCCAGCCCCCAGATGCTCCCTTATGGTCACTGTATCCGCCAGCCAATTCTTCATTCTCACTGGGGACCCCTTTCTGCAGTGAACCCCTGGTTCAGGACAACCCCTTGGGGCCTGAATGATTTATGGAACATTTCTTTCAGTGTGAGGCTGAAAGCCAGATTCTCATTACACAGGATGCACAATTTGGACTCATGGGTAATGTATTACTGTGTTCAAAGATAAACACTTGGTCATAGTTCCCCAGCAGGCGGGATTTTATTACTTTGTTTATGCAGCATGGCTTCTATTCCTCCCATCCTGCAGCAGGTAACTCGCTAATTCCACCTAATGCTGGCCTGTCCTTTGGAACAATCGGCAGGGCCAAGGCCTGGGTAGTCACCAGGCTTTAAAGCAATGCCAATATTGAGTGACTTGTGGGTTGTGATATGGCATAACTGTCATGGGTCTCTCACAGCATGGCCCCTTTCTAAAGGCGCATGGTGTCAGGGGTGCGGGCCCCTTGAAGGGGGGTGCGGGCCCAGGCCACCATTGATGAGTGGCTATGGAACCCCTGAGCCCAAATTTACTTGGAACCCCCACAAATGAATTTGTCTTTCACCCTTTTGGACTATGGGGAGTCCTATGGGGCGCTGAGTGAAGGGAATCTGAGGCAGGGAGTGCCTGCGGCACCACAGTAAGTCAGAAGGGGGCGCTATAGGGCAGGCATCAAATAAAGGCCTAGTTTTTAGAAGACCCCTGCTTTAACAAGCGTAACCCGCTGGTTAACATGTGCGTGGCTCTGGCACAGGGGGACAGCTAAGAGAGGGGGAGAGTCTGCTCCAGCCTCAGCTGCAGAGCCTGGCTTTTTCACTCAAGCTGTAAGGAGTTGTGGCTTTTGGCTCTAGAGCAGTGCTACTCAAAGTGGTGGTCCATGGACCGTGCCGGTCCGCGAGCCATCTGCTGCCGGTCTGCAGCACATTGGGAAAAAAAAATGCTGGTCCCCCACATCAGATAGAATCATAGAATATCAGGGTTGGAAGGGACCTCAGGAGGTCATCTAGTCCAACCCCCTGCTCAAAGCAGGACCAATCCCCAATTTTTGCCCCAGATCCCTAAATGGCCCCCTCAAGGATTGAACTCACAACCCTGGGTTTAGCAGGCCAACGCTCAAACCACTGAGCTATCCCTCCCCCCCGAGAAGCACTACTCTAGAGGGCCCTGCTGCTAGTGAAGAGGGTGGCTATCACCCACCCATCTGGCCGCAATATAACGCCTTCGGTTCTGAAGACGGACAGCCACGTTCTCAGTCATTGCCTCCTAAAACGTGGGGCATCTCAGCGTCTGGGTGCCTGACAAGCAAGATACCTTGGGCATGATTTTCAGAAGTTCGGAGTGGCCATTGAGCTGGGGTTGTGGCATTTCTGGGGTGGGGAGAAATCTGGCCATTTGGACATTCTCCTGGCCTCCTAAGAGCCAAGGAATCCCATCTGCGTGGCAAATGCTTGTGATTGGAAATCCTTTTGGGGGAGCCTGGCAGATTCCTGTGAAATCAGAGAGAATCAGCCAGCTTCACTGAAACTCAATGCAATTCTAGCCTAGCCTATCTAGCTACTTACATAGCCCTCAGCACAACAACAGTCATTAATGAAGCGACATCACCTCTCTGATAAGTCTAAAGACAGTTAAATCCACAGCTGACTGGGAAGAGTTACAAAGGGTTTCAGAGTAGTAGTCGTGTTAGTCTGTATTCGCAAAAAGAAAAGGAGTACTTGTGGCACCTTAGAGACTAACCAATTTATTTGAGCATAAGCTTTCATGAGTACTGCATGCAGTTCTGGTTGCCCCAACTCAAAAAAAGTATATTAGAATTGTAAAAGGTAGAGAGAAAGGCAACAGCAATGATGAGGGGTATGTAACAGGTTCCAGAGGAGGAGGGATTAATAAGACTGAGACCATGCACTTAGAAAAGAGAGGACTAAGGGGGGATAGGATAGACTATAAAATCATGACTGGGGTGGAGAAAGTGAATAAGGAAGAGTTATTTACCCCTTCACATAACACAAGAACTAGGGGGTCGCTCTATGAAATTAATAGGCCATAAGTTAAATACAAACAAAAGGAAGTACCCATCAAGGGCAATCAGCTGTACAAAGAACCCATTGAGACACACTAGGGGCTATGCCTATGAATCAGCAGGTCATAGAGGAACATGCCTAAGGCCAGGGGACTCCAAGTGCTTTTCCATGCCCATGTGCTGTGAGCTTGTGTTTGGGACAGAGGATGTACAAGCCACATGGCCGAGAATGTAAAAAGGCAGCTGCATCACCTTCATTTTTGCTTCTCACCTCTGGAGTAACTTCTCTACAACTGAAGCTTTGAACAAAGGACTGAGACCCATCCAAGTTTTGGATGTGTTCCAGAGAGTCTTTACGAGCCAGCAGCCTCACCAGTGCTGCTAAGAACCTGAGATATGGAGTCTGAAGTCTCATGTATGTATCTGATTGCTTTGACCATTTAATAACCCTCTTCCGAAGCTTTTCTTTTATAATAAACCTTTGGTTTTAGATACAAAAGGATTGGCTGGCAGCATGGTATTTTGTGTAAGATCCAGGCTAGTATTGATCTGGTAATGTGACTGGCCCTTTGGGGATCAGAAGAACATTTTGATTAGTGAATAGAGTTTGAAATAATTTCTCACTTTATTGGACCTATTTGCTGATTGGGAGCCAGAGACTGGAATGCAATAAAAGGGGCTGTGTTTTTTTTTTTCTTTTCAGCTTTTGATAACCATTGTGGAGGATCAGGAGCACAGTTTGTGACTGGTTGGTGAATCTAACAGCAGTGTTAACCACCATTTTGCAGGGAATCTGCTCTACTTTTTGAAGCCTGTCCTGACCTTTTTTCAGAGTAGCAGCCGTGTTAGTCTGTATTCGCAAAAAGTATTCTGCATCTGACGAAGTGAGCTGTAGCTTACGAAAGCTTATGCTCAAATAAATTGGTTAGTCTCTAAGGTGCCACAAGTCCTCCTTTTCTTTTTGTCTTGACCTTGGCATTTTCAGTGCGGGCTACCCTAAGCACATTGGGTCACAAATGTCTCACTGTGAATAAAGTCAGCTACATTCCTCATTTGCCTCCAGACTCATCTTTCAATTTTAAATACAACACAAGTGAAGTCTCGAGCAGACCATCTATGCTTAACAGGTACAACTAATGCAGTCAAATTGTGACTTGATGGGGTTACATTAGCCCAGATAGCAGAGCTATCATTTATTCACTCCATGCTCTCATAAGACCATTGAGCAGTTAAATATCTCACCTGTGAGCAGCATTAACCTTTCTCTGCAAATAGAAACTTTCCATAGTAATTATTCCCTCTATATGGTGGGTTATTGATCAATGTAAATAGGAAAATAAATAGAGCAGAAAACAAAATGAATGTGGAGGCTGTTCCAGTCTGTGACTTGAGTCTATTCTAGCCTATCTAGCTTGTGGGGAGCAGCCCCTTAAACCCAGAACAGAAAGCCAATTGTTGCTGAAAATCTTAAATGTCTTTACTTCAAAGAACATGCAATAAACGAACTCCAGTTATCGTTGGGTCTTTCTCAAGTCTCATTCAGACTGAACAGAACTGCCTGCTTATTCATGCAAATTAGCTATAACCAGCTTATGTACATTATCCAGTGCAAAACCTGAAAATAAACAAGCCACATATAGGAGATTAACAGTGGAGACTCAAAGCCTTGTATCAGCTTGTTTAACTACAGTGCTTTTAAATATCCTTATTAATGAATGGATTGGACTTGTATTAAGAAAATATAATAGACCCTTATTGTCTGAATGTATCTGACCAATAAGGATGAGAGAAGTAATACCTTCATGCCATAGCTTGCAACAACTCTCTCAGGTTTCAGCAACCGCTTATGTCAAGCTCAAGAGGGCCGTCCCTAGAACTCCAGCTCCCGGAGTCAGGTGATTACATGAAAATCTAAGCTCCCAGTACACACACAAAACCCACTTTAAAAATGTGACCTCAGTGTAACTAGTTCAGTGATACCCGCCTGAGTCTGCAGACAGCCTGAAACAATAGCTCTGAGGTGTGAACTTCCCACTTCATTTTAATACTAAACACAGATTGAAGGCACTCACATCTCAATGGATCAAATACAGGGCGTCAGAAACTGCATGTAAAATTTTGAAAGATGGACCAAATCCCGAAGCTTTTACTTAGGCAGAGTCAGTGTGTAGCAACCTGCATGGACCTTGCGGAGAGGAGCACAGGTTGCAGGAGGGAAGAGTTTGGAAGAGGCACCAGGAAATCTGTGTGCACATGGTGGAATGCCAGCTGCAGCATCACAGTACACAGCTCTCTGGCCAAAGAGCCAGTTCAGCTTTACAAGCAGAGTCCTTTTGCATTATTACCCAGCACACAGTACCCGAACCAATGAGAATCTGTCTGAGGAAAAACTGAGCAAAACCCTGAGTAAGAGCCTCAGGATCTGGTCCTTAGTTAATTGTTCAGTAAGCCCATTTGTCCATCTGCCTCAATTTTTGCAGTCACATAATTCTAATACTTGGCACTTACCTAGCACCATCCATTTATCATATTTTACAAGCTAAATTACTTCCTGTCAGGTTGGGGGAAAATATTCTCCATATTTCACAGATCGGGAAACTGAGGCATGAGGAGTTTTAAGTGACTTCCCAAGGTCACCTAGGAAATCTGTAAAAGAGCCAGGAACAGAACCATGATCTCTTGACTTCCAGTCTCATGTAAGAACCACAAGACATTGCTTCCTCCATTGCACCTTATAGGTCAATAAAGCAGAGGGTTTCTTTAGATAATAAGTTAAAGGGACATTGTCAAAGGCGATAGGCCAAAAATTAGACCTGTCCATTGTGTTTTAATTTGCTCAGGCACGCAACAAAAGTGAGCATGTGCAGAACCCACTGTCAGGGTACAAAAATAGAGAAGCGCTTTGTAAATATCAGCATTCCCACCTTTCCTGCTCTCTAGCCCAGCCTATTGTTGGCAGGTCGCCCAGCACAGAGGTTGGAATTGTATCAATCCTTCAGCCTATGTGTTGGGCAGTGGGATCCGGTACTGACTGCAATAGCTGTTTACTCTGACCCTCAGAAACCACAGTGCGTTTGCATTGCGTAGGGCATTGTGCAAGGAAAAATAAGCTTCCCCAAGCTGCTGGCGTTACATTCACCATAAGTAAAGAGCAAAACATGCTTTTCAACCTGGATGATTTATTGTGGATTAAGGAAAACAAAGAACCAATATCAAGGGCTAGAAGAGCCTTAGAGGCTGCATGGCCACAGCAGAGTCAATGTAGCTGAGGATTGGACTCATTATCTTCATAAGAGAGCACAATGCATTTCTCCCTCTGGTAGAATCTCCCAATTCAAACCTAGCAGACAGGAAGGGAGACGTCTTACATGTAAAGAGGTGCAGTACACAGGAACACAGTCACTGCCACACTCTCCAGCGTTTGATTTATGAAGTTTCCACTTAACATGAGAAATCTCACGGAGCTGCTTATGGATGGCAATATTTGTTTTCTGTTCTCACGGCGAGATGGGATAAATTGCATTCTGGTTTAATTGAGGCTCCTCTGAGCGTAGCCTGCATTCTATCCCCGATGTAAAAATGCAATACCAGGAATTTGCAAAAAGAAAAGGAGGACTTGTGGCACCTTAGAGACCAACCAATTTATTTGAGCATAAGCTTTCATGAAGCTCACGAAAGCTTATGCTCAAATAAATTGGTTGGTCTCTAAGGTGCCACAAGTCCTCCTTTTCTTTTTGCGAATACAGACTAACACGGCTGTTACTCTAATACCAAGAATTGTATCCAGTGGAGCGGCCCCAAACACTCAACCAAGAGAATCCAGTATATAATTGATCAGCTGGCTCATCCACCCTAATCAATACTTGCTTCTTCTCCCAGGCACTCATCTATCCGCAGTGTGCAGACAATAATGAGATTGGCTAGGTGGCCTGCTTGAAGAAATGCCTAATTATTGGGGGAGTTTTAAGCATTTCCACGTGCAGAACTACCGACACGTGCATGGATTTTCATCCTTCGTTACCCATGCCTCTGTGATCTTTATACATAAAACTTTATGAGTCATGGCTTGTCAGACAGGGATGCACAAAGCACAACTAGCCAGCTCACAAACAGGCTGGGAGGCTTGCGTTGGACATTTAATGAGTTCCCGGGGCCTGCAATGAGTTCCCGTACCTGCATGCTCCCCTCTGTAGAGCCTCCTAAGTTATGCAGTCATGCAACGAATTCCATTCCATCCTTTTGTGTTTATGGCCTCTCTCCAGACAGTACAGATGGAATTGTCAAGAGGGTGCAAGTAACTTAGGGTATGTCTACATTGCAATGTAAACCCAGGGTTCAAACTCAGGCTCAAACCTAACCCCCTCTCTTCTGTCTACACACAAACCCAGGGCTCAGAACCAAGGGCTCAGAGCCCCCTGGGATGGAGGTTCTGAGGCTGAGTCAAGCCAGGACCCTGGGTTCAAGCCCATATTGCTTTGCAGTGTAGATGCAGCCATAGGTGCAGGAACTAGAGGTGCAGGGGGTGCTGCTGCACCCCCTGGCTGGAAGTGGTTTCCATTGCATGCAGGGTTTGCAGTTTGGTTCAATGACTCTCAGCAGCCCCACTATAAAAGTTGTTCCAGCACCACTGGATGCAGCCCCACCAGACTCATGCTCTGGGAGTCTGCCAAAAGTATCCCACAATATCACAGGCTGACCTTCTTTGTCCTCTGGACAGTCAAGTTTTCCCACACTGCACTACGGACAAAGTGCTAGAGCGATCACATTTTGGGAGGGAGCTAGGAAGTCTGGGATATGGGTGGTTGGATTCAGGCCTGCATAATGCAATGTAGATACTGGAGACCCAGAGTTCAACATCTCCTAACCTGGGACTGCAAATGAGTGTAGATGCTCAAGCCATAGGTTAACAAACCCAGGGTCTGCTAGTTTGAATTCTACTGACCATGTGCTAACATTGCAGTATAGACATACCCTTCGGAGCACAAGTCCTATTGATTCCCCATGCTACTGGGAACTTTCCCCTTTGGTGAGTAGAGAAGTTGCCGTGGTGCTACAACTGGCTAGAAAACAGAATCTGACCTTTTTTAGGGAAGAGCAAAATGCCTATGTTCATCTGGCAATTTCACCTTAGGGGGCTATTCCCACATGCCCTAAGGAGTGGTTATGTTGGGTTTGCTGGTGGTGGGGAAAGCAAAATGTAGTCACCTGAGGTCTCAGAGAGACTATGCATGTGACAGTCTGTACCCCTGTGTTCACGCCTTTTACAGGATTGTGATAAATTTTGTACAAAGTATGCCTTGTGAAGTATCATTTGGAAACTCATAATTTGCTGATCATTATTATACTGGTAAAATATATGTGGCGATGTAGTATGTAAAGTTATACGATTTTACTGTATGACATTACTAAGATATGTTCTAACTGGGGAGGGGTCACAAAACAGTTCCCCCGAGACAAAAGGCTAGCCAATGCTTCAGCCAGGCATCAACAAAATCAAATGGACCATCACCTAGTCAAGCAGCCATTCTTTGGCAGGAATGTGCGTGAAAAAATCTACATCTTGATAAAGAAACAGCTTGGGTTGCCATCCACACAGACTTTGTCTCCTGAAGCTCAGCTGGAGATGATTCTCAAAGAAAGGAAGGGAGAGCAGATACCCCAAATTATTCCTACCTTTCTCTCTACCCACAACATCCCCAACACCTGAACAACAAGGAAACAGCTTTGGACTGGGGGAGGGATCCTGACTGACAGAATCCAGCCAGTAAGACGGCTAGAACATGTGATGAGAGAGACCTTTGCTTTGAATTCACTTAGCTTGTTAACTTAGGCAGTAGTTGCATTTAATTTTTATTTTCTTGTAACCAATTCTGACTCTTATGCCTGATTACTTGTAGTCATTTAAAATCTGTCTTTCTGTAGTTAATAAATTTGTTTTAATATTTTATCTAAAGCAGCATGTTTGAACTGAAGTGTTTGGGAAATTCCATTTGAGATAACAGGATTTGTGCATATCATTTTCTATTAATAAAATAATGGACTTTATATGAGTTTGTGTTGTCCAGGAGGGTGCTGGGCAGTACAAGATGCACATTTCTGGGCGAAAGTCTGGGACTGGGAATTTGCAGGTGTTCTTCTGCAGTGTAATTCAAGAGTGGATGGCTATCGCACTCACTCAATATAACTGGGAGTAATTTATATGCTGGAAGCT
This sequence comes from Lepidochelys olivacea, assembly GCF_965140295.1. Taxonomy (NCBI): domain Eukaryota; kingdom Metazoa; phylum Chordata; order Testudines; family Cheloniidae; genus Lepidochelys; species Lepidochelys olivacea. The sequence goes on from NC_140416.1 coordinate 119,890,550, forward strand.
GCATGTGAGCCGAGCAGGAGATCACACAGCAAAGCAGTATATGGAGCATCTCAGGTTGGAGGACTGAGGGGACACAGCCATTCACTGGTCCAGATTATACCCTGCGTAATGTCACCATGGGTTGCCTGATATGTTAATGACCATAAATTCCATATTTTGAGTTCCTAAAAAGCTATTCACAAAACCACGTCTCTGTCTCCATGCCCCACATTCCCTCCTCTATCATCCCATTCTCTATAATGCCTAAGGATCATTGCTCTTGTAATGGCATCAGGAGCCATCTCCCTCCCTCCCCTATGCAGTAGAGAGGTCCCTAGTCCTGCTTAGGCCTCAGACAGCTAGCCAGGCTTTCCTTCAGTGACACTGAACCAGCTGGCAGGAGAGATACTGAGAGATTAATCCAGTCTCTAGCTCAGGAAAACCTAATTCCATGCTCTTCCACCTCCTCTCTTCCCCCAGGTCCAGTATTATTATTACAGTAGAACCTAGGGCTCCCCAATCTCAACCGGGGGTCCGTTGTGCTAAATACCAGGGATTTAACAGGGGAAAACAGAGAAATCTCCACCCTTTCCCCCTCCCACGCTATCCATCCCTGGCTCCAACTACTCAATGATGGCCCATCTCAAAAATTTATTTTTCCTTCTCTCCTTTCTGTGATTCATGGTATTGTTCACTGTAGTTTAGGGGTCATTGTATAATTCCTCTCCCAACAGGAGTTTCACCTAAAAGCCATTTAATATCCCCTGTTCCTTCTTAGGCATCATTCTCAGACATCAGAAGAGCTAAATTGCTGCAGATCCCATTGATTTCAGTGAGATTTACAAGTACCAAGAAGAGGTGGGTGAGTAGCTGATTTTTCATTTTGGCCAGCAACCTACCTTATGAGAAGAGACTCAAAGAGTTTGGCTTGTTTAGCCTAACCAAGAGAAGGCTGAGGGGAAAATATGATTGTTCTCTATGAATATAATCGGAGGGATCAATACCAGGGAAGGGGAGGAGTTGTTGACACAAGAACAAATGGATGATAAACTGGCCATCAATAAGTTTAGGCTTGAAATTACACAAAGGTTTCTAACCATCAGAGGAGTAAAATTCTGGAACAGCCTTCCAAGGGGACCAGTGGGGACAAAAAAACCTAACTGGCCTAACTGATCCCTATATTTGAGGTTGGGAAGGAATTTTCCCCCAGGGTCAGATTGGCAGAGACCCTGGGGGTGGGAGTGGGGGTTGCCTTCCTCTGCAGAATGGGGCACGGGTCACTTGCAGGTTTAAACTAGTGTAAATGGTGGATTCTCTGTAACTTGAAGTTTTTAAATCATGATCTGAGGACTTCAGTAACTCATCCAGAGGTTATGGGTCTATTACAGGAGTGGGTGGGCGAGATTCTGTGACTGTCAGACTAGATTATCAGATGACCCCCTTCTAGCCTTAAAGTCTATGAATCTAGGAGATGTATGGGTACCAAGCAGAGCTGGGTGAATAGTGATTTTTTTGTTTTGGCCAGCAAACTCAAATCAGGGGAACTATTCACTTCCAAAAATGGTTAGAATTGGTCAGTGAGGAAGAAGAGTTCATTTTAGGCCAGCAAACTGTGCACACAGCCACCCGTGTCTTTGTAGCCTGTAGGCCAGTGGTTAGAGCATCTGCCCAGGATGCAACACCCAGGTTTGAATCCCCACTCTGAAGCAGGAACGTGAACTCAGAGCTTGCCCGTCGGAGGTGAGCAGTCAGGCTATAAGCTGTTTTGGCGAGGGGTGAGGAGGGGTGCTCCCAGTCTCTCCAGTTGAACCTGTTCCTCTTTGTATAAATACTTAAATATTCACTGGGCCAAAGAGAGAGTGAAAGACTATATTGCCTGGTGATTGTTACAGTCACATTAAAAATGTAACATACTCTTGCTGGAAGTTTGCAAGGTAACACTACTTTATATCTTAGAATTCAGACTGATAAAGCAGAAAGAGAAAGTAGGCTGCTCCCTAAAAACGGCAAGGCAAAATTCACCCCACTTTGCTCTAGACTGGCTGTCAGCAAACTGGCTGCTGCTAGGCCCTGATTGCATGCTTTCCTAACAAAGACCCCTCGCTTGCAAACAGGACCAGCAAAAAAAGCATTTAAAGTGACAGCTTAAGACAGCACAGTGATGAAGGCACTCCCCTGGGAGTGGATTCAGATCTTCTCTCTGCTGGATTCTGAGGATAAATTTGAATCCACATCTCCTACCTCCCAGGCTTTAAAGTCATTCTCACTCTTTGGCCCCATGAATATTTAAGTATTTAGTGGAACAGGAGAGACTGAGACCAGAACAGCCTGTGTAGTCATAGCTGTGTCAGCCCCAGGATATTAGAGAGACCGGGGAGGGAGGTCATACCTTTTATTGGACCAACTGAAGGTAGCCTAATAAAAGATATTACCTCACCCACCTTGTCCCTCCCGTCTATAGCTTGACAATTACAATGCTCACCCAGGAGGAGGGACATCAGAGTGGGGATTCAAACCTGGCTGAGCTCCATCCCCAGCAAGTACCCTAACCACTGGGCTAAAGGTTATAAGCAGAAGGGTGGACAGACACACACAGTTTTCTGAAACTGACCCTGAAAAACTTTTCCCCAGCCAAACCTATCAGGTCAAATCCAGAAATAGCTTCAGATCAACCAATGCTTCATTTTTCAACGAATACGCTAATAGTCTGGCAAATTGCACCTAGTTCTAGTACTGGCACCATCTTGGCTGACTCCAGAGACCTCCTCTAAATGCACAAACCTCTAAAGCTTGAGTTAAAGAACCAGGCTTTATGGCTGAGGGCTGTAAGTGACTCACATCCTGTGTGGTTTGGGCACAGGAAGAGAGCTGGGCAGTGATTCTGCTTTCATGCTGGCATAACTCCATTGACCTTTGTAAATGGGATTAGAGACTGGCCCAGTGGGTTACACCAGTGTTAAATTGGTATAAATTAGATCAGAATTGGGCCCAAGAGGTCATATTCTGCTCAGTGGCATTGGTGTAAATGTAGAGTAACTGCACTGAATTGCAGTACAGTTAGTCTGGATTCACACTGGTGTAACTGACAGTAGGGTTTGGCCCAATAGTTTTAAACTCTAGAGGTGGTACAAGAAACAGGCAGAGGTGTGTTAAGTTTAGAGCAGGCATCGGAAGTGTCTAGACAATTAAACAAAATTCTTTAGAATGTGCAAGTAGCTTTCTAGGTAGGTAAAGAATAAGTTTGAAGATACCCAGTCAGGAGCCTCATGGCAGACAAAGGTAACACTCCTGTGCCAAAACGTAACACACTGCAGAATGTGTGACGTTCTCCCTGCTACTGATCCGCTCTCAAATAGCAGCCTACTACAGCTGTCATTTAATAATCGCCGACTTTTAGTTTCCGTGGAGAGGTCTGTGCTTTGGTGCTGAAAGTCCCAGATCCCAGCCCTGCCGATAACCCGTGCTAGAGGGAGATCATTACACCAGGGCAGGAGCTCTGTCTCCTCAAGAGCCTTTGCTTCACAGTGGAAGATTTTATACAGATCCTGCATCACCATCGATTTGCAGTAACAACTAGAGATGAGCCAGAGCTGCAGAGTTCGGCTCCTCCAACATTTGAGGGTTGTTTTGATCAGGGCTTTTAGTGTGAGCCCATCTCAAATCCCAGCTGGGTTTGTGGAGCAAACCATGACAGTTCATGCTGTTGCATCAATGAGCTATAGAGGGTTTGTACACGATGCACACGCAATGCTTGCTCTCATCTGGGGGCTTCACTCCAGGAAAGAGGAGGGCATTTGGAAATGTATTCTTTTCCGCTTGTTATTTTCCTATTTAACAAGACCATGGAGGCAACAAAAATACCAACTTCCTTTTCCTTATCAGTTGCAGGGAAAATAACAAGATTTGGACTGTTTGTGCTACTCTGGTTAACTCCTTTGTGCAGCCACGAACAGCAGGATTTATGTACACAAATCTCTGTGCTCAAGATCCATGGATTACAGCTCTTCTCAAGGGTTTAGAATGTAGACAGAAATATCCCCGCTGTCGCAGACCAGCCAGAAGAAGAACTGGATTGTTTTTAACTAAATGCGCTAAATTATTGGAGTGCCATGAAAGCAAATGGGAGCTTTAGATTTTCAGGAGCGGGTTTTGTGATCCTATCATTCAAAAGCGTCTTGGCACCTAGAGGGAAGCGATGTCAGCTCTTAGTTACAGTGTAGACTGGTACCTTTGGGAGAGAGATATTTGAAAAGCTTGAGACAAACAGCACAGTTCTTTGCATCTGATCAGAAGTGGGATTCTTTGGCTTTTTCTGACCACGGTCTGATCTACACCTAAAACTTAAGTTGACCCAGCTACATTCATGCCCTGTACGACATAGTTAGGTCAACCTAACCCCCACTCTAGACACCGCTAGCTCTCAAGGGGTGGATTTACTACCGTGATGGAAAAACCCCTTTCGTCAAAGTAGTGTCTGGTCCATATACCAGCTGAGGGTCAGTCCAGAACCACCACACCCTCCATTCCTATCCCAGGATGGGCCGTAGGAGGTGCTGGCTCAGGATCCAAGTCTGCAATGGGAATTTTCTGCTGGCCAACTACAACTGGATTCCAGTTTCTTTGTGCCTCTTGAATGGCACAGAGGAGCCATATCATAGTCTCCCATCTGACCCAGAGCATTCTCAGTTGAGGGGGGTTGACTCTGGAATAAGCACCCCAAAAAGGTCAGAATAGGCCAGAGTCAGACACCCTCCAGGGTGCACTGGAGGACTGCCCTCTCCAGTTCCAGACTGAGAGGAGGTGGAAGCATAAGCCAGAATTTTCAGGCCTGGAAGTCTGAAGTCAGGCCCCTACCTCTACATTTAAGCTCCGTGTACACCATGAACTAGGGGTGTGATTCCCAGCTCACTTACGCCTACTCACCTCTCATCTGAGCTAGTGCAATCAAAATAGCCGTGTAGCCACAGTAGCATGGCAGGAGCAACCTGGGCTAGCCACCATGAGTACAAACCCACCTGACCAACGTGGGCCTGACAGCCCTAGCTCATAGTGTAGACAGAGCCTTACACGCCAAAAACAAAAGGGGAGTGACTTTCAGAGGTGCTGGACACCAGCAGCTCCCACTGACTTCAGCAAAACGACTTGCTTGAGTGAAAAAAAGCAAGTGTTTGTAAGATCAGGCCAGGTGGTTCAGAGAGATTTCAGTTCATTGCACAGTATCACCAACCCCCAGAATTCTAAAACATATCAGCTGTCAGTATCTCTGCACCTCCCACCCCCACCCATATCTTGAGATTAAAAAAAAAATCATGACTTTTAAGGCAAACACATTTGCCTTCTAGTTTGGGGGATAAGTTGGGTCACTTCCCCCCCCCCCCCAACAGCTTTTCTACATAACCTTAGAAACTCTTAAAAAGAAGTCAGGAAAGGTGAAATTCTCATAATCACATCATCATAGTCTCAAACTCACATGAGCTGGGGCTTTAAGAAAGACACAAAATATCACAAATTTATCATGAGATTTGGCAACACTGGGTCCCTCCCCGGTCAATAACTGTCCCACCGTTTGTCTCCTTTCATGAGGGACCTGGTGCCGCCGGAGAATGAAGGTTTCCGATACAAACTGCCTGAAGCCTAAACGTTTGACTTCCCACACACCATTGTGCCTCCCACTTCAGAGCAGCAGCACAAGGGGAGCACTAGTGTTGGATGTGAATGGTTCCTACCAGCCCTGCCTAACGCACAAGGCAAGCTCGGGGCACTCACGCAGCCCTAAATGAGTCCCAGGAAGCATTTCTCGCAGTTGTGAACAAACGCCGACAAATCTAGCGAACAGAAATATCCAGCCACAAAATGAACTCATGTGGCTAGAACTCCTGAAAACCGCTGCTAATTAAGCCTCTTGCTGGTAAATTATTTTAATTGCATCACAGATGCATTTTCAGATGCGAGCAACCTGGCACGGAACAGTCACACACTGAAAATGACTGCGAGCTTTCCCCAGCGACAGTCCTTTGGCTCTTTTGTCCCCATTGTGGGAGTCTGCTGACAGCCTCGATGAGCTCTGAAAACAGTAATGGTAGAGGAAGAGCTGCCAACCCCAGCCAGAGGCTGGGAGAAGACTCATATGCGTGCTGCTCTAGGGAGATTTGGATTTAATAATAATACCACCTCGCGGTTTTCCATCAGTCGATCTCAAAGCATTTACGAAAGGAGGGGAAGATGAAGTGACTTGCTTAAAATCACCCAGCTGGCCAGTGGTTGAACTGGAAATAGAGCCAAGATCTTCTCAGTCCCAATCCAGAGCTCCATCCACTGGGCAACATTGCCTTCCTTTAGGACTTTGCTCCTACACTGGTGGTGTAGCAATCAGGCAAGATACTAACAAACTTCAACAGGACTTTATTTTTAAAGTGGAAACCTCTTTACCAAGCTGCACCCTCGGTAGCTCTCACTCCGCCTCCCCAACTTCCCCCCCCTTCCTGTTTCCTGTCCTTTCAGACTCCCAACAGCCAATGCTCCCAGTTCTAATAATTACAAGCAGCATCTAAACACCGCAACTGGGGTCTCCTACCCTGTTTTGTACCTGGGCCAAAACTGAGAAGCAGTTCTGGGTGCCCAGCTGGAGGGGTACAATCACAAAACACCCATCTTCTGACAACCAGACCACCTTAGTGTGTCTTAAAATTGAGGCACCCCAGATCACGAGTCACTTTTTTGACATCTTGTCCCTTGTTTCTGCCTCCCCGCCACTTTACTAGTGGGGTACCAGCTCCCTTCTCCCTCCGGCTTCCTGCTCACGATACTCCTTAATTGTGCCAGAAATAGGCAGCTGGGCCTCAGAGCTGTGCTCAGCTGAGCAAAGAGCTCACCTCCCTTCCTCGCTTGGCTGCCCTCACACCGCTAGTAGGACTGGGGAGAGGACTGGCCCTGGGAAGCTGATCCTTAGGGTCCAGCTGTCTTTATGCTGCAAGGAGGAGGGAGAAATACAGTTCTCCTTAACCTCGGAAGACAGGACAAGCAGCAATGGCATAGGCGCCGACTCCATGGATGCTCTGGGCTGGAGCACCCACAGGGAAAAATTAGTGGGTGTTCTGCACCCACCGGCAGCCAAGCTCCCCTCACCCCCCGCCCCACCTCCTCCTCCCCTGAGCACGCCACATCCCCGCTCCTCCGCCTACATCCCAACGCTTCCTGCTCAGCCGCCACCAAACAGCTGTCGGCAGCGTTCGCACGCTCCAGGAGGGAGGGGAAGGAGCGAGAACGTGGCGCGCTCAGGGGAGGAGGCGGGGCCGGGATCTGGGGAAGGAGTTGGAATGGAGCAGGGAGGGGGCGGAGTTTGGGGCAGGGGGTGGAATGGGGGCAGGGCCTCATGGAAGGGGTGGAGTGGGGCGAGGCCGGGGGCAGAGGAGGGGATGGGAAAGAGGGGAAGTCAGCGCCTATGAACAATGGGCTTAAATTGCAGCAAGGGAGGTTTAGGTTGGACATTAGGAAAAACTTCCTGTCAGGGAATAAATTGCCTAGGGAGGTTGTTGGAATCTCCATTGCTGGAGATTTTTAAGAGCTGATTAGACAAACACCTGTCAGGGACGGTCTAGATAATACTTCGTCCTGCGATGAGTGCAGGGGACTGGACTAGATGACCTCTGGAGGGCCCTTCCAGTCCTATGATTCTCCCTGGGTGAAGTCCTGGACAGAACTCCCATTAACCTCAGTGGGGCTGGGATTTCACCCCTCGTGCTTATTTTAACTAGGCCTCAGCAGCATTCCTTTCCAGTCTGTCCTCCACTGGTTGTTCTGCTTTCTTCACGATTCGCCCTTTCTTGGTCTCCTTTGCCATTCCTCCTCTCTCCCACCCTTGCCCAAGCTCACTTCCCCTGATGCCTCACAGCTTGTTCTGCTCTACCAGCAAAAAAGCAGGACAGCAACAGGAAACTTACCAAGGTCAGGCAGTATTTACTGGTCAGCCTTTCCCTGTGGGACAGGCAGCACGTTGGATTCTGCTGCAACAGACCAATACCAGGATGGGGAAGCGGGTCACTAGAACAGGCCGCGGGTCATTGGCGCTAGTGAAGGTGACAGGAATGCAGGCAGGGGAGTGGGAGAAAGGACCCAAGTGTGGGACATTCCCTTTTCTGAGAGGAGCCATGAAGAATAGTTCTGAGTATTCAATCACCTGCTGAACGTTTAAAGAGACTATCTGTCTTATTGAAGTTTAGCCACCAAACAGGTGCAGCATGTGCAGAGAACTTCATTCCCCAGGGCTCCCCCGCCAGCAACGGTCACGGGGCTGAGCCCTAAGTTCTTGCAGAACATTTAAGAAGGAAGGAGGAGAAGTGAATTTAGACTCGGAAGACATTCAGCTCTGGGACTATTTGGGATTCTGTGGGCTACTTAGGGCCTGATTCATTGAAATCAAGAGCCACCGACTCAGATGAGAGCCCTTCAGCATGTTTTACTTGTAGTCTGAAACATTAAAACGAAGAGAAATGGTTCTGCTATTGGGAATCAGCTTGTAATGGGTCCAGGAGCGAGATTTCACACCCTGCCCAACAGGGGTGAGCTTTCATGAACGAATTGATTCGCATTTGTAAAGCACGTTTCAAAATCTGTCAGTGGGTGGTGCTATAGCAGTGCGAAGTATTAGTCGTCATGGCAAACCTCACAGCCAGTGGGAAAGGTGCTTTCTGCTGTGGGTACTTACCATCCGCAACACCTGGCTGGGTCCCCCAAGGAGATGGTGGTGCTGGCTGCCTCTTGGTCACCACAACTGGGACCAAACCCAGAGTCAGGACAGAAGGCTTCATAGTATGACGTAAAGGACGGTGTCCCCAGGTGGAGAGCTGTCGCTGACTCAGCCTCGAACACAGGGAGAGATGCCTAACCCACAGGCTGAGCAGTGGGCATTTACTCTCCAATCCAGCTCGAATACCAGAGGAACACACTCCTGGCCCCTTCCCTTCTCATTCTCATGCCTTCACCCGGTACATACACACACAACCCAATTAAGAAAGTTAGCTTTAAGCATGAAGCTGGCCATCACTACCTTCCTGATCTCATTCTGAACTCTCCCTTCTAATTTCAGCAGCCCTACTGGTGCCTATACTTGGGCAATTTGACCCTGTTAGTGGCTTGAGGTTATAATTATCTGTGCTTCTGTTAGGTTTATTCACCATCACAAGCCCGACCAGCTAACAGGACTCCACTCACAAGCGCAGAGGGGCTGGTTTCCTGGCTCTGCTAGCCATGGCCCCACTTTTGGGGTGACATAGTGAGATGTTATTAATAAGGGAAATGGCACACACAGTGTGCCAGCCAGAAAATAGCAATTCCCAGGCTAGCCAGGGCACTCAGCTGGGAGGTGGAAGGCCAGGTTTGAGTCCCTTGCTCTGAATCAGATAGAGCAAGGATTTGAACCTGTATTTCTCACATAGTACACAAGTACCTTAACCACCAGATAGTGGCAGTGGGCCTTCCCCTGGCCTCCAAAAATATCCTATATCTGAGAAATATTCCCAACGAGACTATCAACAATGATACATTTCCACCAAACATTTGGGTCTTGACAAAACAGTGTTCCCCCCCCCCCCCAAGGAAAACATTTCATTAAAATGTTTTTGACCAGCTCTAAGTGTCCAATCGGTTCAGTGGTAATACCCACATTCGGCTGAGGCAGTCCTTGGTTGCTGGCTGCCGTGTCTAAATGCTCTCATGGGGGACTGCACTGTGTTTTTCTGTATCTAGGAAATAGTAATTAAGGTCTATTTTTGAGCATAATGTCAGCTCCCGTCCCCTGTTTTGAGACCTTAAGTTATGTGATGGAATTCGGAGGCAGCTGTGAACTGAATTTCAGGACAACTTCTGAATCCGAAGGCAGTGTCAGTCTCAGGCTTAGATATATACCCTGCCTCTCTTGGGAGATCCAACTGCAAATGCCTTTCCCATATTCCTGTTCTACTCCACCAAGAGAATTCTAAATGCCTTTTCAACTCAAAGCAAACGTTGATAGATATTATTGAACATTGTACCGATCATCAGTGGATGAAGGATAGCCCTGTAGTTATAGGCAGGATCATTGGGATCTACTTTGGCTCTGCCACCAACTTCCTGCATGAGCTAAGGCAAATCATGGTCAGAACAGTGACTATGGGTACATCTATGCATGCCCAGCTAGCATGGGTATAAATAGCACTATAGAGGGTCAGACACAGCTGAGGCAGACAGAGTGCTCTACACAGCTGAACCCTAGAGTACATACCCTACACAGGCTCTCTGCATGCCCAAGCAGCGCCTCCCACATCTACACTGCTCTTTTTGTCAGTGTCGTGTCCCCCTGCCGGAGCCTTTCCCCACCGCAGTGAAAGGCTCCAGCAGGGGGAGCCTTTCACCGCAGCACTTCGCTCCAGGTGTTGTGCCTGTACTCCACACACCACCATAAGTGTAGACATAGCCCCTGGGTAGAAAAATCACATCTTACTGAGCACATCTCGTGTGCTGTTCATCCAAGGTCACAGCCATTGACTTTAGGGGCAACATGGGGTGGGGGGGGGGGGTTAGACTACTTTTGTTTACTTCTGTTAGATCTGTAGAACAAAGGCACCCCTCTCTGTGCCAAACCCACAGAAATGCAAAGCTGTCACAGCAGCTGCTTATGCAGCCTGTCTCCTTAGCTCAAGCTGTAGATACTTGGGCGGTCAGCTGTGGAGGATCCTGGTATCAGCCAAGATGATGGTTCTCGCACCAACACAGCTCCCTTCTGGGAAAGGGATGGGTTTTAGCTGCAGAACCATTAACCAAAATCGACTCTCATTCACAGCTCAAGAACCCCACTAAAAAGGCTATAAATGGGGCAGCACCCAGTTCAGACTCTGGTTGCGAGTAGAAACCAGAATACAACTTGACTCTCAGGTCCCAGGCTGCCAGCCCTATAACCTCAGCTAGAACACAGGGTTGTGCATGTGAACTGCACCCATTTGATCAGAAGTCATTGAAAGCCACGCATGCTGAGCCCCTCAAGGCAATCAGCACAGCCACAGGAGAACTGCACTTCCCTTCTATCACGGACTGGTGGAGCTTCCTCATCATTGTTCGGTCAGGGAAGGTACTTAGGTACCACCTATTGAACAATCACAGGATTCAGCCCTAAAAGCCAGAGAACTATCCCAAGCTCCACACAACCCTTGAGACTCCCACTGCTACCCTCTTAGTTCCCTTCTCCCTGGTAGCATTGCCACTGGTTACCTGTCTGCACAGTAGCAACTACAGAGGAGACCTCAGGGAGTTTTAGCATTAACTACCTGAAGCAGCATCAATTCTCAGTTCGATTTCCATTGGGAAATCTGCAGGGACTTCTATCCCCCTCAAGTTTCTGCGGACCACTGGAAGATGCAGGATTCTGGGCACCATGCCACAGAGTTGCTACTGACCCCTATTTTCTTCCTCCTCTGAGTAGGAGCCACCACTCTAGAGTCTGGCCCAACTTTCTCACCCATAACTTGAGGTGAGTGATGTTAAGAACAGCAGTAAACAGCTTTTAGATCCCTGAAGTAGGGGCACTAGGCAATTGTCCAGTATTGTTTTTACTATTAACGCTAGGACTAAAAGCCTGATCTCACTTACCCTAGAGTAACATCACGGACATCAATGGACCTACTCAAGATTTGTCTCTGAACCTAATTCATGGGAAAGGTGTTAGGACACAACAGCCACATAGCATTTCCCCACATACACACAGAAACACACCCCAGGCAGCATAACCCAAAACCTCCTCCCTTTCCTGGAGCTTACATTATTTTTAACTGAAGCAACATAACCGTAAAACAGGGCAGTACCTGTCAACATAAAACCTGGCCTAAACTGACTACTCCTAAGTGTTTCTTCAGCTAGACTTCTTCCAGCTCTCTCTTTCCCCACCAAGCCACTGAGCCTTTTATCGGCCTGAAGAAGTACTAATGCAACTCACCTGGTCTGGCTTCCACGATGAGTCAGCAGAGTAGCTCTGCCACTCTCCACATGTGCCTAGAGTCTGACACACAGATTGTACTCTCCGGGCCAAATTTTTAAAGGTAGTTAGGCCTTATTAGTTTCAATAAGAGTTAGGTGCTTTGGTGTTTTGAAAATCCCAGAAGCACCTGCAATGTTAAGTGCCTAAATACCTCTAAAAAGCTGGCCCTTAGAGCTTACATGGTGCATTATAAGAGGTACAATAGAGAGATAGAACATGAGAGATTATTACAGTTCCATTCCTTCCTTTTGATCATTATGCTAAAAGGTGTTAATGGCTGCCATCAATCACAGACATAGCTGAAGGAGGTACTAAACATCCTTTGTTCAGGTTACCTGAAGGAGCAATTAAATGCCCCTTTATGTAGTGAGCACTGAAACAACAGAAGCCACAGTCCCAGGCACTGGCCATCATGGCTATGCCTGAGCAGAAGCTGAGACATGTGGGCTGAGGGGTTTCCCTGGGGACTGATTGCAAATGCAGGGGTGTGTGTGAGTGTGAGAGAGAGAGAGAGAGAGTCCAAGAGAGAAAGTGTCCAGAGAGCTGAGGAAAACCAGCAGAAAGTCAAGAGGAAGGCAGCAGGCAGTGAAAGAAGCAGTCATCAGCATGGTCCTGAGAGGGAGGCCCTAAATATTAGCTAACCACTCAGGCCCAGGTACAACAGTACCATACTAACTGGCACAGAAATCTACATTCTTCTAAATCAACAATCTACTCTGTTACAATATGCATATTTCTCACAAGTGGCAAATAGCTTCCACCCCAAAGATCTCACATTCCTATTGTGAACAAGGTCATGGCAGAAAACTGAGGGATTATCTAGAACTCCTGCTGCTGAAAGGTTTTGGGGGTGGGGTTTTTTTTTTTTTTGCTTTTTTTCTTCCCTCCACACTTGCTTTCCAGAGTAAAACCAGCAATAGTTCTCTTCAGCAGCAAAGAACAAACACATGGTAAAATTAGAAGATTGCGTCCGAAAAGCTGCTGCCTGGATTGTTAAAAAGCTCCTGAATGCGGCCATTTCCCTTTGGAAGCATTTTTTATAACGCCATTATTCTTCACTCAGAGACACAGGACTATTACCCTGTACAGGCTGCAATTGAGGGAATGATAGCTCAGCTTTCACGCAGGCACTTTGCCATTAACGGTTTATTGCTTTTACCAGCCTCTTCTTTTCTTTTCTTTCTCCCAGTAGAACAAGACGTTTCATACCTTTCCTAAACCTGCACACAAAACCTGAGAGCCTGAGGCCAATCTGCCTCCCAGCCCTGAATCGTCCCACACCAGACCTCGAGGGAGGCTGAGCACCCTCAACTTCCAGTGAATTCCTGGGAGTTGAGAGCACTCAGCACCTGCTGAGGCCTTTGTACAATTCAGAGCCTAATCCATCTCCCACTAGAGGCAAAGGGAAGCATTACATTGACTTCAGTGGGGAGTGGCTCAGACCCCAATGCCCTGCTCCTCCAAACACTTCTGAACCTGAGCAGTTCTGCACATGTGAGCAACCTCACGGGATGAGTCACATGACTAATGTTATGCACGTGAATACATGCTCATAGGATCAGGGCCTAAATGTGAAGGCAGCGGCAGCCCTCTGGAGAAAGAAGATTCTCCTTCTCCTGCAGAATCAGAGGCCCATCTCTTTTCCTTTCCTCAGACATGCTCCATCCTCCCAAGAGGATGTTGGCAGGTGAGGGCTGGGCCGAGCCTTTGCCTCCTTCCACAGTGATCTCCTTTCACTCAGGCACATCCAGCCTGCTAAACTGCACCCGTGCTGTACCACCAGTGTTTCAGAGAGGAACGCCAGTGATCAGATCACCTGCCCTGCTGCATTTAACATTATGACACTTGAGTTCAGTGGGGATGGAGGAGCTGGGACCCGTTGTCAGCCTAATTCTCAGAGGATAGATCACAGACCTCCTCTAACAAGCCTAGATGCTCTGTAATCCCCCTCTGGCTCTCAGAATTAATTCCATAATACATCACTGATGGCATTCCAGGCAAGGCATGAGTCTCTTGTCCTCGTCTGAGTTTATGGTTGGTTGTGGGCAGTTTATTAAGTTACTTGTCTAATACTGGTATATCAGTACAATGGTACCATTAATGTATCATAGTTGTATCATGGTACAACAAATGGCTCCATTCTCAAAGTCAAACTACATCAGGCGAGGCTGAGACTTTTTTTGAAGCCAACTAGGTGTTTAAACGGCTTGATGCTCATCGTTGATGTCAAGGTAACCCTCTGACAATCCTAGAACTTCCTTCCATGGACAACATGGCATACCACCAGTGGTGGGAGGGAGCAGATATGTGATTTTGCACTGAGATCAGAACAGCAGCCTTCCAAAGCTGGACTCATGTGTTACCATTCCAGCAAAAATTGAGAAATTTGTACTCAGGTTTCCTAAGGCCTGGTCCACACCTAAAACTTAGGTCGACCTGGTTACGTTGCTCAGAGACCTCGCGACATCGCTGAGAGATGTAGCTAAGCCAGTCTAAGCCCTGGTGTGAAAGGCAGGAAACCTGACTCCAATCTAAAATGCAAATGTCCATTAATTAAGCAATAATATCAACAAAACAGACCATTGTCACAGGATAATAGTCTCCTTGCCACTACATAAATACTCAGGCAAAGACGAAAGTGCTTATTTTCAAGGCAGGAGAAATGGATCCTCTAACACTGTTCTATCACAATGACATTATTTCTGTTATGCCTAGTGACTGATGTAGATTTAATCATTTCATTTGATGGATGTAGGTGCACTGGAGTGTCAATTGCATTAATGACCTGCTGTAACCCAACTGCTTTAGAAAGCAGCAGCATTATGTGCCTCAGCCAATGAGAGAATACAGTCTCTTATCCATAAAAGCACATTTTTAAGGGGTGCCACACTTTTATGAATAACCTGATTTCTGACTGGAGGAAAGATTTATTTTTATTTTATCAGTGGGCAACGGTGAGCCATCCCAGCCATCTGATTGGCTGGCACGGATCCCATTTGGGGTAATGAATGCACGATTATCATTCAGTACTTTTGAAAAGGACATGTGGCAGGCATCAGAATTGTAAATGAGTTTATCACCACCAGCGCTCGCACAATAAAAATCAAATTAATGCAGAACAATGGGGCATCTCAAATACAGCCAGCTGTTGTCCTCCTGCTGATTCACATTCTAATTTATCCAGGGGAAATCAGACTGACTCAGGATAATGCTAAAGTCCCAGGAATGCTCCAATGTACAAGGGAATAGAACATCTTTGCACTGGCCCCATTGTAACTGGCCTGCTACATTCTCCCCACTTTCAACACCGTCATTTCTGTAGGGAAGAAGTATTCTGTTCTTCACAGCCTGCATCAGGTCACCATCTAGTGCTGCAGCATGTGGTGTGAATACCAGATAATATGATTGTGTAAGATCCTTGGGGCAGAGATGATCTTCTACTGGGGGCTGGATGTTCAAAAGGGCATAAGCAGTTTAGAAGCACACGTCCCATTGACTTAGGCCACGGCTACATGACCACGCATGTCGGCAAAACTTATGTCACTAGGGGACGTGAAAAAAACATCCCCCAGCAACATAAGTTTAGCTGGTCTAAATGATCGTGTGCACAGCACTATGTCAGCAGGAGAGCTTCTCCCGCAGACATAGCTACCACCGCTGGTTGAGCTGGTTTTATTATGTCGACAGGAAAGCTCGACTTAGAACGGATACACGAGTGATCTTACAGCAGCGCAGCTGCAGCTGTACAGCTGTGCCACTGTAAATTTGCTAGTGTAGACGTGGCCTTAGCCACCGAGGTGCTTTTGAAAATCCAATGCTATAATATACAGCACCTTGCACAGCAGGGACCCAACCTGGAGGAGGCCTCTAGGTGCTACCACAACATAAATAATAAAGAAAGAAAACACCAACAAAGTCACCCCGACACGTTCCGTCAACCTTCGCTGTAGAGTCAGCTGTGGTTCCATCATTTCAGGCCCAATGCTGAGTGGTGCTGAATGTTTCCCGTGAGGATTACTTGCTTCTGTGGGAATTGGGGGCACACGGCACCTTGGGTGATCAGGCCCAGGGCTTGGGAGATGGTTCAGGACAAAACGCACAATGCAAATGTACATCAACAACATTATCATTCCTGCTGAGTCATTGACTGCCCCTGGACTTGTACAGACTTTCCCTTCTGTTGCAGGATTTCCCACTGAGGGGCTACTCAGGTGCCATGGCATAGAGCTAATCTGCTCGCTAGACTCCTAAAGTGACATAATTCACCATGGAATATTCAAGCTCCCCAATTTATAGCAATGAAGGAGAGTGGAGAACAGTACGACGTGATCAAAGAAAATCCGGGAGCAGATTGTCTAGAAACTGATTTTAAAAAGATGCCCTGAGATGGGAGCTGAGATAGATCAGAGAGAAAAATCCACATTAAATCTCCATTACGTGACCAGAGAGGAACGATGGTCTTGTGGTTAAATCACTGGACTGGAACATAAGCATTATAGAGAGGCTACATGGCCTGGGGGATAGGGTACCGGACTCAGAGACCCACCTTCTGTTCCTGGCTCTGCCAGTGAGCTGGTGTGTGACCACAGGGAAATCATTTCACCTCAGTTTGCCCACCCATGCTTTGTCTGTTTCAACTCTAAGTTCTTTGGGACAGGGACTGGCTCATATTTTGTGTACATACAGCCCCTAGCATGGTGGGGGCCCCATCCTATCAGACAAATAATGAATAAAATAAAAAGCTTTTAAAAGCACAAAATGTCCCTCAGATGCAGAGACACGGAGAAAGAGACATCTCAACCCCGAACAAAACCAGACACACGCGTTATATAGGCATTTCCAAAGAAGGCAGGTGGGAAACAAAGAACGCAACCCCATATAAATGCGTGACTATAATGCAAACTTTCCAAGCAATGAACATTTGTGCCGGGGGGAGAGGCGGTGGTGAGGGAATGAAAGGCTAAATCTCCTGATTTTACCTCCTCAAGCAGAGAAAGAACTAAACATTGTATGGCCTATGTTACATGAATTTCACAGTTCATGTGAGGGACAGGAAAATACAAACTACAGTAATTATCTGTTACAGAACAAAGTTAACGATTAAGTTGGGAAGATGTTAACAATCAAGCCTATTGAAAAGATTACAAGGGTTTCAAAGTGTTTCCTGTGAACCATGTGATGGCAAATTATTTCAAGTAGCCTGGTCTTAATTCAAATGCTTGTTGTCATGGTGATAGGAGAACACCCCTCCTATTCAGCAGCACCACACAAAAGCCTACTATTTGCTACAATAAGCTTTTTCGTTCAAGATATACTTTATAAATAGCGAACTCTGGAAAGTAATACCCAACCTGACCTTCTCCCTCACAACTGCACGGAGCCCTGAGATTGCAGGAGTGAGCCAAATATCAAGAGCGGGTAGAAAGGATTGGGAATATAACCAGAGAGTTGCAGAGGGATGCCGCCCAGACTTCAGGTTCACTCGTTTTGTTCACTGGACGCAGGAGCTTTGAAGTGGGTGGGAACTTCCTTTTTAGGTTCGAATGCCACAATCAAGGTCACCGCCCATTTGTGCGGTCATTAAAACGCAGTTTCTAGCGGGAGGAGTCAGTCAATGAAAACAAATGCAAGGGAAGATGTCTCTCAGCGGGGCTCTGGGTCACATTTGTAAAGCCCTGCAAATCCCTGGCCATCCGCTTCATATCCATGGGCCATTTTTGCGGAGAGTGGATCGGATGCAGATACAACCACACAGGGCTCTACTCACCGGCGGCACCTGGCCCACGGCGTCCGGTTTGGGCAGCTCGGGGAGCGCAGCGCGCTCGGGCTGGGCAGCAGGTTGGAGTCGGGGCTATCCAGCACCCACTCACGCGCCGCTTCCTGTCCAGCCTGGGCCCCTCGGGCAGCTCCGGTGTCCCCAGCCCAGCAGCACTGGTCGCGCTCCCTGACCCGGCCCACCAGCTCCTGGGCAGCAGGGCCTGGCCACAGGAATGGAGCAGGCGGGACCCCAGTGTCCCACCCCTCTGCCCCACTGTGATGCAACATGCACTTCTGCTGCCATGTGCCATTGCTCGTGAGCCCCCAGGAGCAGCATATGATGCAACGCCCTTCCTCCCAGACCCCCCCTCTGCGCCACCCCTTCTCCTCGAAGCACCCCCTACGCTGCCCCTTATCCCAAGTCCCCACTCTCACACGGCCTCTTCCCTGCAAGATCACACCCCCGACTTGCTCATCTACTCTCCCTTCACCCCCTACCCCCCGCTAGCCCTTGTGAAATGGCTTGCTGCTGTGGGTGCGGATGCAGATAGGGGTACAGGGAAAAGACGGCTAGCGGATCACAGGTTGATCCTGGCGGACGCGGATCAGATGCAGATCCACATTTTTGTATCCATGCAGGGCTCTACACATTTGTACTCACACTTTCTTAGGCTGGCAATAGAGAGAGAACTATTTAAGGGCTGGACTGTGTCTTTACAATTTGCCCTGAGAAGCTGCTCTGCCCAAGGGGCAAACTAGGAAACTGATTTAGAGTCAGAATTCAGTGTGGTGTTGCTGTAATAAATAATAGCAGGGGAAGTAATCTGCTACTGGTCTATAGCCTAGCAGGGCCAGAGTAAGTCATAGGCAATATAGACACATGCGTAGAGTCCCAGCTGCTGGAGTCATGTGATTGTATCAGAATCTCAGCTTTCATTTTTAAAAGAGTAAGTTTCTAGCCCTCACATTTGCAAAGAAAACCTTGAAGCTGTGACCCAAGCATAACCAATGCAGTACTGTCAGCAGGAGGAGATGTCTATTCTCAAAAGGTTTCACCAGCATATCTATATGGATTAGGGTGGTTGACATTGCTGAATATAGTTACGCTGTCAAAAGCCCTAGTACAGACACCATTATACTGGCATAAAAGTGCTTATGCCAGTATAACTTTTCATTCACTGAACCAGAAAAAGCTATCCCAGCAAAAGCACCTTTTGTACCATAGAATCATAGAAGGTTAGGGTTGGAAGGGACCTCAGGAGGTCATCTAGTCCAACCCCCTGCTTGAAGCAGGACCAATCCCCAATTTTTGCCCCAGATCCCTAAATGGCCCCCTCAAGGATTGAACTCACAACCCTGGGTTTAGCAGGCCAATGCTCAAACCACTGAACTATCCCTCCCCCCAAACTGTCTATACTAAAAAGAAAAGGAGGATTTGTGGAACCTTAGAGACTATGAAAGCTTATGCTCAAATAAATTTGTTAGTCTCTAAGGTGCCACAAGTCCTCCTTTTCTTTTTGAGGATACGGACTAACATGGCTGCTACTCTGAAACCTGTCTATACTAAGAGGCTTTTGCAAGCATGACTATGCTGGTACAGCTATACGGGCAAAACCCGCCTAGGGAAGACAAGGCCTGAGTCTTCAGACAGCCTGAAACAGCTCTGAGAGGTGTGAACTGCCCCATGCATCTCAATGTGGTATTAACTTTAAGGGTATGTCCCATAGTTACCTGGGGTTTAGCCCAAACCCCTCTACCGTCAACACAAAAAACCTCTGGCCAGCCTTTGGAGGTGCTTTAAGCCAGAGCTAGTTTACTTGGCTGGGGGTGTGGGTTAGAGCCCGGACTTCAGTTTTACTCAGGCTGGAACCCACTGCTTTGCAGTAAGGATGGAGGCTCAGTCACCCGAGTGCTGATAGTCCTCCAATGCCCTTCCCACAATTCCCCCCGAAGGACAGATAAGTTCTCCCTCAATTGATACAATGGACTGGGAAAGAATCCTAGACTGTCTCAGCACAAGGAACCCTGGGCTCTGCCCCCAGGCGCACACAGGCAAGTGGAGAAAAAGCAAAGGACATGGTAAGGCGGGTAAGGCTTTGCTGTGGTGACACTTGCCCCCTGGGCTAGGCTAACCCAGGTGCTCAGAACCAGGCACCAAACACCCAGGTTAACGAACCAGTGAAGACATGTCCTATAAGTCCCTGCTCCAGCCAGGGCCCTGCCAGCAGCAATCCCGAGGCTCTGTGAATCTATTTCCACTGCAGAGTTAACTCAGTTAATCAGCGCCAGGGTCAGCCTAGCCTGGGAGTGAGCACTGCAGAGCTCCACCCATATTACGGTGTCCTCGCTGGTGCTGCATTCCACCCCCTGTGTGTGTCACTAGGACTGCTGGGGATATATCCCACAGTTCTTGGTGCAGCATGAAGCTGAGCCGTTCTATGATCCTTTCCCGGTGAATTGTGGGAGACCATGTCTGCTTCTGGGCACACATGGGAATTGTGGGAAGGCACTGGAAGTTTATCATAGAATCATAGAATCTCAGGGTTGGAAGGGACCTCAGAAGGTCATCTAGTCCAACCCCCTGCTCAAAGCAGGACCAATCCCCAACTAAATCATCCCAGCCAGGGCTTTGTCAAGCCTGACCTTAAAAACCTCTAAGGAAGGGGATTCCACCACCTCTCTAGGTAACGCATTCCAGAGTTTCACCACCCTCCTAGTGAAAAAGTTTTTCCTAATATCCAACTTAAACCTCCCCCACTGCAACTTGAGACCATTACTCCTCATTCTGTGTCCTGCAAAGGGGGCAGCTTACCAGCACAAAGGAAAGCGGCACCTGGGCTCTAGCTTATAGCCCGGTTGAAAGCACTGCCCTTGGGTGATTGTGTGTGTGGGCTTAGGGAGAGTATGACGAGATAACTGGCTCTGTGGATGAGGGGAAAGCAGTGGACGTGTTGTTGGTTGACTTTAGCAAAGCTTTTCACACGGTCTCCCACAATATTCTTGCCAGCAAGTTAAAGAAGTATGGGCTGAACGAATGGACTATAAGGTGGATAGAAAGCTGGCTAGATTGTCGGGCTCAACGGGTAGTGATCAATGGCTCCATGTCTAATTGGCAGCCGGTATCAAGTGGAGTGCCCCAAGGGTCGGTCCTCGGGCCGGTTTTGTTCAATATCTTCATAAATGATCTGGAGGATGTTGTGAATTGTACCCTCAGCAAGTTTGCAGATGACACTAAACTGGGAGGAGAAGTAGATACGCTGGAGGATAGGGATAGGATACAGAGGGCCCTAGACAAATTAGAGGATTGGGCCAAAAGAAATCTGATGAGGTTCAACAAGGACAAGTGCAGAGTCCTGCACTTTGAATCCCATGCACCGCTACTGTCAAGGTTCCTTCCCCACTCTGAGCTCTAGGGTACAGAAGTGGGGACCTGCATGAAAACCTCCTAAGCTTACTTTTACCAGCTTAGGTTAAAAATTCCCCAAGGTACAAACTATTTTACCTTTTGCCCTTGGACTTTCGCTGCCACCACCAAATGTCTAACCGGGTTTTTTATTAGGAAAGAGCCATTTGGAAACATCTTTCCCCCCAAAATCCTCCCAAATCTTACCCGTTTTTTTCTGGGGAAGGTTTGATAAAAATCCTCACCAATTTGCATAGGTGACCACAGACCCAAATACTTGGATCTTAAGAACAATAAAAAAAAACCCAACAGTTTCTTAAAAGAATTTTAATAGAAGTAAAAAAAAGAATCACCTCTGTAAAATAAGGATGGTAAATACCTTACGGGGTAATTAGATTAAAAACAGAGAATCCCTCTAGGCAAAACCTTAAGTTACAAAAAAACACAAAAACAGGAATATCCATTCCATTCAGCACAGCTTATTTTCTCAGCCATTTAAAGAAATCATATTCTAACACATATCTAGCTAGATTACTTACTAAGTTCTAAGACTCCATTCCTGTTCTGTCCCTGGAAAAAGCATCACACAGACAGACACAGACCCTTTGTTTTTCCCCCCCCTCCAGCTTTGAAAGGATCTTGTCTCCTCATTGGTCATTGTGGTCAGGTGCCAGCGAGGTTATCCTAGCTTCTTAACCCTTTACAGGTGAAAGGGTTTTTCCTCTGGCCAGGAGGGATTTTAAAGGTGTTTACCCTTCCCTTTATATTTATGACAGCTACAGACTAGGGACCAAATGGCTCGGTAGCAGTTCTGCAGAAAAGGACCTAGGGGTTACAGTGGACGAGAAGCTGGATATGAGTCAACAGTGTGCCCTTGTTGCCAAGAAGGCCAATAGCATTTTGGGAGGTATAAGTAGGGACATTGCCAGCAGATAGAGGGACGTGATCATTCCCCTCTATTCGACATTGGTGAGGCCTCATCTGGAGTACTGTGTCCAGTTTTGGGCCCCACACCGCAAGAAAGATGTGGAAAAATTGGAAAGAGTTCAGCGGAGGGCAACAAAAATGAGAAGGGGACTGGAACACATGAGTTATGAGGAGAGGCTGAGGGAACTGGGATTGTTTAGTCTTACATTCCTCATTGACCATTTCAGCCTCAGAGCTTGATTACTTGAGTCTTGTCCTGTGAAACACCCAGAAAGCTTCAGCTAGAGCCAAATGCAATGTTTTCTCTCTCCAAGGCAGCAAACTATAGCAAATGCATCAAATCTGTGTCCCATATGTTATTTCTACTTATTTACTTCTGGATACACTTCAAGGGGTTGGTTGCCATTAAATGGCAGCAGTAGGTTGAAAAATAACTCAGTTCAAATGATATTAGGGGCGGCAAATATTTGTGTCCCATGAAGTGCCAGATCAAAGATGTTCAGTTTACAAATAAAAACAGTATTTGTCCTGACTTCTAGCACTGAAAACTCACCCTGGGATCGGAGAGTCAAGCTGTCCTTAGTACATTGGCCCTAGTACCTGCCAAACTGAGATTAATAAATAAAATAAAGATAAGCCCTATCCATTCCCCCATCACTCACTAAACCGTATCTGCTCCTGCTTAAGACCCACCCCTTCTAACCCTTGCCCCTCCCCTTTCAGTGTTTGCCACATCCTTTCTGGCAGCTGCCCCCACAGAAAACTTTAAATTAAAAAACAAAGTGTTTCACTTAAAGGTTTACAGAAAACAGGTTGAAACGGAAATTCTCCCAAAGCCAAGATGAAGGAAATGCCACATGTTGTCTACAAGCTCTGACCCACACTTATAGTGGGAGAGGGCTTTTTAATGGTGTGTGAAAAGTTAGCCAACTTGTATATAAAACCACAAACACCCATTCAAATTCATTTGTGTGTTATTTTAGAGCAAGCAACCTATGCCCATGTTGAGCAATGTTTTGAAGAGTTCTCAGCTGGGTCTGCTAGCAAATAAGTTAAAAGCAGGTGACCAGCATATGCTAGTGGTTCAAATGGTCCCAGACCCAGATCCTCAAAAGGGATTTAGCTGAAATCAGTGGGAGTTAGGTGCCAAACACCTTTGAGGATCTGGGCCCCAATGTCCTGAGAAGATCCTGGAGAAGAAAAGTTAGTCTTTGTCTGAATTCTCCATAACATCTGTCACTGATCACAAGGCTCCAGCTATCGGGGGGTGCTTAATTTAAACTAGTCTGTGTAAAACACAGTTAATAACCTTAATTAGTTCTGGAAATGTGAGTGTTTACATGAGAAGTTCTGATGCTTAAATAAGCATCTTACAAGGGAGAAAACTTACTTCATAGCAGTGCTGGTGGAAAAGAGCATGCAAATTTTAAAAAGCACCCACAATGCTTTGCCCATTTTCCAACCCTCACCATAATGTTTCAGCATTTTAGAAAAGCATTGCACACACAAGTTGAAAAGAAGTGTAGGTGTCTGAGAAACAACGTTGTCCATTTTCATCTTTTTTCTGTTAACTTGATTTATCAGGGCTGTAACCTACCTAACCTTTGGGTTAAGCTGGTTAACACATCAGTTGTTGTTCCCCAAGAATTTCACTTGCGTTCTGGTTCACAGAGTTTGGAGAATCGATTGTACAAAATGGGAAATAGTAGCAACTGGACTACCTAAAATAGGCCAGAAATCTTTGGAAAAACTTTTTTTTATTTGGAAGAGCCTAGACAAAATTCAGTATTTGGGGAGGCATACCCAGATAAGTTATCGGACTTCAATGAGGAACCTCTATTAAAGCCAATGAATAGAGAGCTCATTCCATGAAAAAAATTAATGGTCTTATGCAACAAACAGATTTAACACCCTCACCAGTCCAGCTGCTTTAGGCAACGCAACAATCTAATCACCACTGAGAACACAAAGGTGTAATGCTATCATAAATAGAGAGGCCTATGCTGGAATCTTTCATACATGCCTTTCGAATCTAAAATACACTTGTCTATGTCAGGGTTCCCGAGACCTCTTCCAGTCGGCTCCCCAAAAACTCAGTTTGGCAGCAGTCTCATCATTAATGTTCCTTTATTTGGCATACAGCAAACCTATGCTGAGCTGACCAGACTCGTGCAAAGTGGGTGGGCATAGGGCGCACCATACATTCAAAGTTACACAGCAAACCTCTTCCTTTATATACATTTACCCATTACATTGCATTTACTATACCTTGCATCACACGTTTGGGATTGGCTTGGTCACTTTGTAGGAACCAATCCCTGTGCAGCACGCACTGTCCATGCACATCTTACTCTTTACCTCATCTTATATTGCAGGCTTAGCTTATCCATTGTTATCTTGTCCATTGTAAGTGGTTCGCTGGGTGTCCCCCCTTATCTTAGCTAGTACAGACAATCTGTTTTCAGCCTGCTGATCCGTTTACCTCCCTAATCCCATCTTTCAAGAAATAAGGCTGCCCCCATGTCCAGTTAGTCACATCAAGCCAGGCCTATGTTGCATTCTTCTCAACTTGATGACGTGAAACTCCCGCTTGAAAAGTGGATGCGTGAAGGTGTGTACAACCTCGTTAAGGGACAGACAGGAGCCTACAACCAAGGCAGCCTGGGTGTAATCAAGGAAGAAGGGACTAGAAGCCCTGCAGGCTGCAATGTGTGCTGGTCGCTCTCTGAGGCTCCAAGGCCCATATCCACATAGGGGTTTAGGCGTTGCAAAGATGAGCATCATGGCACCTAACTTTTAGAAAATCACAAGAACAAGCCTTGATCCACAAAGCCTGAGTTAGGTGCCCAGGCTCCCATGCAACGAATGGGGAGAGACAGGTGCCTTAGAACGCTACCCACAAAGCCAGCATGCTAGGCATGGAGCCACCTAAGCTAGCCAATGGGAGAAGCCGATGAGAGGGGGTTGTGCTAAGCCCCATCCCTCTAATAGAAATAAGCACCTAAGTTGGGCCACAGGGAGGTGCCTATCTCAGCTTGCAATTGACAAACTGGAGGAAGATAGGTCCTGTGCAAGGCAATAAGGTAGGAATACTCAGAGGCCACCTACTGGATCGGGCCCCACATGTGAAGTAGGCAGCCAAATGCCTATCGTCCCCAGCTGGTGACTCACTCTGGGGCTTAGGCACGAGATAGGCACCCAGCTACCTAGTGGGAGGCAGCAGCCCGCACGCCCAGAGACAAAAATTTAGATGCCTGCAGGTTCAGGCAGCTGCCAAGTGGCAGTTTTGTCCATCGGAGTGGTGCCTAAAAAGAAGGACGTAGTTACATAAGTGTAACCCACCCACCTCCCGGCTGTGGTGCTCTGTCCTATCTAGTGGCACGGAGACCACTTTGAGAGAGATATTCATGAGTCTGCTCTATGGCCTTAGTTAAGGGCCATGTGGCTTTTAGCTCGTACAGTAGAGGCTCATGCATTAAGCTTCAGAGGTCCCAGGTTCAATCCTGCCCGTGATGACCGGGGTCTGTCGCTGTTACACAAGAACCTTCATGGATCGCCCCCCAAGAGAGAGTAGCCTGACCAGACCCAGGCTAGGGGACTCTAAATTTGGTCGCTCTCAACTAATGCCCTGGGGTGAGGGCCTTGTCAGCTATTACAGTCACTGCTTCCCTGAGACCTTATTGAAGAGGACATGCTATTTTGTTAAGTTTCTTTTGGCTTCTCCTTGCCCCGATCCTTTAAAGTGATCTTACTGATGCCCCATTTCCCATGTGGGAAAAATCAAGGCAAGGCATACCTGTGGTACCACACAGGGCCACAAGGGCATGCACAGAGATGGCACATGCCTTTTACGGGATGCAACACCCCCAAAAGAAGTGGATCTGCTATTGTTATTATTTAACTCTTCGTGGGGTCCAGAGGAACCAATCAGAGCTGAGGTCCCATTGTGCTAGGTGCTGTACAAAGGCGTGTGAAGACATGATCCCTGCCCCAAAGAGCTTACAACCCATCTCTCCATTTCACTCACTAGAAATGCCTCCTCTGCCAGCACCGCTATGATCAGCTGCAGCTCCCTTGCTACAGAAGGAGAAGCTAATGTGCTGGAAAAGTAGCATTGTTTCCTTTGATAGGTAAGGAAAAGAGAAACACCTCCTTGTGTGGGAGTGGGGAGAACAAACCTGCCAGACAGATGCCACATTTCCATCACACCCTCCTCCTCTCCCACGATCCCCCTGAACCAGGGTTGCTGAGAACTCTTAGGAAAATCAAAAATGACAACACTTCACCCCACATGGTCTCCTGCCATTGTTCAGCTTGAGCTGCTGTCTCCTGGCTAGAGTGCACTGAGGAGTGCTTGGCTTGGCAGCAGCTTGTAATTTGCACCTCCCAGGTCTCCATGTTTTGACTTACCTGTGGGCTTTATAGTCTGCAATGTAACTGTAGCATAGGGGACGTGGCGGGGCATGCGGGGTCAAGGGCCCCACCAGATTTCTGCTCTGCCTGCCGGGGCAAGAGAGAGGGACTCTGTCCTCCTCCCTATACACCTGCCCCGGCACATTCAGCCCCTTTCCCTGGCAGCCAGGCCCAGGCAGGGAGCAGAAGGGGTGGTAGGGAGCCGTTTCCCATGCTGACTGAGGATGGCCACTCCGAGTTGCTGCTCTGTGGCGACTGGGCCTGGCTGCCAGGGAGAGTGGCAGAGCGAGTCAGAAATGTGCCGAAGGGAAGCGCAGTGGGAGTACAAAGCCCCCTCCCACAGGTAACTCTGGTGGGGTGGGGAGAGTATGGCAGTCCCCGGGCTGGGCACAGGGTGGGGGGTTGATGGGGAAGGCGGAAGCAGGTTCCCTGGCCTCTGATCAGCCAGAGATAGGGGAATTGCCCATCCCTGCCCTGCTGAGGTGGCCGCGAGCTCCAGGGCCACACTGGTGCTGTAAATCTCTCCAGGCTGGGGCTGGCCCCAACCGGGTTCAGAGGCACGTCCTCCCCGCTCCACTGGCCCCAGCCCCCCAGGAGCTGGTGGGATTGGCGGTTCTGGCATGGGGAGGTGGGGCTGGAAGTTCCTCCCAGAGGCAACACGTGGGGCAGTCACGTGTCACCCCCTTTACATTGTGCCGCCCCAATATCAGGAGGCACGAGTCTATGAACTGTAGTCTGCAAATGTGCCGACTGCCATTGTGTATGAATTTCTGCTTCACTCGCCACATAGGACACTTATAAAGAATCATTCTATTTCTAAGGTGTCAAGGTTCCTCCCCCACTCTGAACTCTAGGGTACAGATGTGGGGACCTGCATGAAAACCTCCTAAGCTTACTTTTACCAGCTTCGGTTAAAACTTACCCAAGGTACAAATTAATTTTATCCTTTGTCTCTGGATCTCCACTGTCACCACCAAACTAACTGGGTTTACTGGGAAACGTAGTTTGGACACATCTTTCCCCCCAAAATCCTCCCAACCCTTGCACCCCACTTCCTGGGAAAGGTTTGGTAAAAATCCTCACCAATTTGCATAGGTGACCACAGACCCAAACCCTTGGATCTGAGAACAATGAAAAAGCATTCAGTTTTCTTACAAGAAGACTTTTAATAGAAGTAAAGAAATCGCCTCTGTAAAATCAGGATGGTAGATACCTTACAGGGTAATTAGATTCAAAACATAGAGAATCCCTCTAGGCAAAACCTTAAGTTACAAAAAAGACACACAGACAGGAATAGTCATTCTATTCAGCACAGTTCTTTTCTCAGCCATTTCAAGAAATCATAATCTAACACATACCTAGCTAGATTACTTACAAAAGTTCTAAGACTCCATTCCAGGTCTATCCCCGGCAAAAGCAGCATACAGACAGACACACAGACCCTTTGTTTCTCTCCCTCCTCCCAGCTTTTGAAAGTATCTTGTTTCCTCATTGGTCATTTTGGTCAGGTGCCAGCGAGGTTACCTTTAGCTTCTTAACCCTTTACAGGTGAGAGGATTTTTCCTCTGGCCAGGAGGGATTTTAAAGGGGTTTACCCTTCCCTTTATATTTATGACATAAGGCTACATTTTTTACTCAACAGCCATTCAGAGATTTCCATTTCTTACAAGGCACATGACACTGAGCAGCACTATCTCAAATGAGGCTCGTACAGTTGTGTGTCAGCCCAGCTGTGGAGTGGAGTGGAGTGCACGGGGCACTGCGATGGGCCGGGAGCACGTGAGGAATGGGCAGGGGGGAAGTTTGGGGAGGTCATGGACACATTTCTGTATGGGCTACTCTTACCCGCACACTCTAGGGCATCCCATCTTTACCATTCTGTGGCCTCAAGGCATAACCTGGTTAATTTAGGTACCCCCACCCTTACCCAGTTCCTAGGGCTCAGGGCATAATTTTCTGCAGGTTTGGGGGGCCTTTCACCAGTGAAAGAGCCTTACACAGTAATATCCTTAACCTCTATTAACAGTCACCAAAACAGAATACGCATGCGATGCATAGAACACTCACCACTCCCAGTGAGGCAGACAAACTTTTCTTGTTGGCCAGTCAGGATCAGATTGTCCAGAGCTCCAGCTTCCTGCATGGTGCGGTTGGCAGGGTGTTGAGGTCTGGCAGCTCTGATCTTGGCCTGTGTCCTGGAGTTAGGTTCCAAAGAACTTCCTTTTGGACCCCAGATAATATATAGTCAAACTTGAGTCCTGCTTAGCTCTACCTTAACCAATCATTTTAAACTAAAGTATTACAAAACAGTATTTTTCACCAATCAAGGCCAATAGGAAAAAATTCTTTAACCAACCATGCCCCACCACCTGATTTAAATCTTGCAAAATGAGTTATGCAACAGACAGAAAATCAGAATCAGACAGAGACCTCCTGATAAACAATAGAGAAGAAGGGACAATAAAGGCAAAACAATAGAAGTGTAGATTTCACGAGCACAGCTGTTGATAAGTGATTCTTTGCCAGACAGAATGCTTTCAAACAAAGTTTTCTTTAAACATCTTAAGATCTGTTTCTTTATCTGGTGATGGTGGGTAAAATTAGGACAGGATCGCCTTCTTAACAGCCTGATATTACACTGGTTTGAGATAATTTAGAGGGGATATGAGGATGTGACTTTCTGCTTCTTGACTCATGGCTGCTTCTGTGCTAATGTAGCTGCAGAAAAAGACCTCAGCCCTTACGCTGCAGGGGGGTCGAGTACAGATGTGTTCCGACTGCAGCACAATCAGGGACCTGAGCATCTGTGTTTGGTCTTCCATGAAATGTATCACCCACCCCGGCCCCTGTCTGCTGGCCTGGCTGTTCATTCGGAGTTTTAAAATGTATTGTCTCTCTCCGGGCTCTGTGCTCGCTATCTGCATGATCAGATGATTGCAGCACTGCTCAAAACATCTCCTTAGTCTCTCTCATTCACCTCCTTATCTGATGGAGGCCTTCCACTGGTGTGCAGGAGCTGGCGCTCAAGGACACATTTGCAGAAACAAAAGAAACAATACACAGAGTCAGTGTTGTGAGTGCACTCACAGTCTAGAATCATAAAACGTATCTACACCTCTTTCTCACTTTCCCTTGGCAAGCACGCAGTGTGGTGAGAGCACTAAACGTGGTGGCTTTGGCCCTGGGTGCAAGGTGCAAGATGGGACAAAGGGTCTGGGTGGTTTCAGAAAGGGATCACTACAAGCACCTAGGGACACTATTCTGAATACTGGCACTGTTTTCCACAGGCGGGGATGATCGAAGCTAATGTCTCACTCCTGAGGGTAACCATGGATGCATCACCTGCACATGTGCGGCTTCAGACCAGGTCCTTACGCTGCTCGCCTGTGTGCTGCTTTGGTTCCTGCAGAACTAATTGCAGCTTGGCGCAGCAAAGTTTCCTACAACAGGGGAAGAAACAAAGCAGCTCTGCCAAGGAACCTTTGCCAGAGGATTGCAGGGTACCTGCAGGAAAGTTTCCTAGAGATCTCTATGGAGGAATCCAGGGAGATCCCGGTGTGCATGAACAAATTTTTCTGCAGGGTCCCCACTGCATAGCTGCACAGATGCAAACGGTAACTAGTGTTAATTTCTATCCCTTCTCCCACATGCACCAGGTAACAAAATAAAGGACCCCTGTACCTCATGTCACCGTGCATTATCAAAGCAAAATGAGTCCTTACCAGAGCTCCCCTCTCCTGCTTCAGGTGCACCAGAGCCCAAGTGCTGGGACTGGCTAGACCCCATGGAGTCACAAACAGGCTCACCCCGCCACCAGATGGCCCTGTCACATGTTCCACATCTTCCTCCAACTTGACCTCCTCATTCACCACTTGGTCCTTGGGGTTGACTCTGCTGGCCACTGCCTCCAGTCTCCCTGATGTATCCACGGGGCGCTTGGTGGTGGAGGAGGGGGCGCTGCCGAGGATGGCGAAGCAGCATCTGTTCAGCACCACACCAGAGCGACAGTCGGCCTCCCTTGCCCTCTGGCACGCCTGCCTCAGCGCTTTGATGTTAGCACAGCCCTGCGGCTTGTCTCTTTTGTGCCCCCTTCTCCTCCATGCCACGAGCAATCTGCCCATTGGTACCAACGTTTCCGCTGCTGGATCGGAACTACGACTGCATCGCCTCCTCTCCCCACAGACCCAGCAACTCCAGCACACTCTGAGCGCAAGCGGGTTTGCTGCGGAAAGCCGGCATGGTCAGCTGGGAAGATGCTGTGTGAACTCTCCATGCCAGCAAGCAGGAAGTGGAATTTCAAAAATTCCCAGGGCTTTAAACGGGGAGGGGGGCATGCCCGTGTACCGGGCTACAGAGCAGCAGCAGCAGCAGGGCCAGCCTTAGGGAAAATGGCATCTTGGGTGAACTTATGTTTTGGTACCCCTGGGCCCCATGCAGTCCCCCCACATTGCCCCTCGACCCCTGGGTGTGGTGCCTCCCCATTGCCCCAAGCCCCATGAGTGCCCCCGCTTTGCCCCTAGCCCAGAGGTGGACAAACTACAGCCTGCAGGCCACATCTGGCCCGCAGGAACGTCCTGCCTGGCCCCTGAGCTCCTGGCCCAGGAGGCTAGCCCCCAGTCCCTTCCCCCCTGTCCTCCCCTCCCCCCGGGCAGTGCTCTGGGTGGCGGGGCTGCGCACTCCTGCAGAGCAGCATGTCTGGCTCTGGCCAGGCGGCACAGCTACCAGACATGCTGCTCTGAGCAGCATGGTAAGGGGGCCAGGGCCGGGGGGTTGGATAAGGGGCTGGGGGTCCCAGGGGCAAGTCAGGGGACAGGGGGCAGTTGGATGGGGTGGAGGTTCTGGGGGAGGCAGGGGATGGGAAACAGGGGGGGGGTTAGATAGGGGTGGGGTCCCGGGAGGGCGGTCAGGGGACAAGGAGCAGGGGAGGGTTGGATGGGTTGGGTGTTCTGAGGGGGGGGTGGGAAGCGGGAGGGGGCAGGGGCCAGTCTGTTTGGGGAGGCACAGCCTTCCCTACCCGGTCCTCCATACAGTTTTGGATCCTGATGTGGCCCTCGAGCCAAAAAGTTTGCCCACCCCTGCCCTGGCCCCTGTACTCCCCTCCTGTGCCCCTAACCCCTGCACTCCTCCTGCACCCTAATTCCTACACTGGGCCCTTTCACCCCTAACCCCTGCATTCCCCTCCTGCACCCATGGGGGAAACTGATTTGGATGCATGAAGCAGCTGGCATTGCTGCTTACTTCCCCCATTGAACACTGCTCCCCCTCGTACCCCTAAGAGGGATGTGAGGGATGGGGGCAGGAAAGGAGCGAAGTCAGGGCTCCCTGCATCCAGGTCCATTTCCCACCTGGTCTGCATAAGGGAGGACAGGAGCGCAGCAGCTCCTGATGCTCACCTCACAGCACAGCCCAGGTGGGGAAAGGGACTTGGATACAAGGAGCCCTGATGTTGCTCTTCGCTCCCCCGCTCTCAGCCCCCTATGGGGGCCCAGAGGAACAGTGGGGGGTGGTCTGTGCGTCACCACTCACCCCCACCCCATGTTCCTCTGCCAGGAGGAAGCGGGGAGAAATCTAGGCACCCACCCCACCCCACATGGCACTCCCCTGCCAGCCTGGAGTAGTTTCTGACACTAGATGGGCAGCACACATCTCTGCCCTGTGGCCCGACGCCCCCTTGACCACCGGCACCTTGGGCAGTTCCCCGGGTGGCCCACCCCTAAGGCCATCCCTGGGCAGCGGAGTTCAAACTGCTGACCAGAGCCATCCGGATGGGCATTGTGGGGCACCTCTGGAGACCCACTTAAGGCGACCCAAGCAAGCGCAGAGCCTACACTGACGCTGTGTCTCTCAAAAAGCTCTACGGCGCTCGTCGAGGTGGTTTTATTCTACTGGCGTAGCAGGAGAGTTACATCGGCAGGAGGAGCATTGCAGCGTGCGTGCCTCCACTGTTTCGTCGACGAAACCGTACCCTGTAGACAAGGCCTAACATTGCCACCCTAAAACACTGGCTCACAAACGGTGCTGGGAGAAGGCCCTGAATGAGGGTGCGGCCTGCCGGTGTCTGTACCCTTAAGACAGCAGACTAGGGCCTCAACACAGCTCCAGTGAAAGCAAGGGCACCAGAGACACCGAGGACACGTCTCGGTCTCTCTTCTCTGCCTTCCAGACTTTGCTCATGGTATATAGCGTTAAGCTGGGCTCACACAGAATGGTGATGGGGTTTGCACAATGGCCTTTCCTGCTTGAAACATCATCATAAGAATGGCCCTACTGCGTCAGACCAAAGGTCTATCTAGACCAGTATCCTGTCTTCCAACAGTGGCCAGTGCCAGGTGCCCCAGAGGGAATGAACAGAGCAGGTGATCATCAAGTGATCCATCCCCTGTCGCCCATTACCAATTTCTGGCAAACAGAGGCTAGGGACACCATTCCTGCCCATCTTGGGTAATAGCCATTGATGGACCTATCCTCCATGAATTTATCTAGTTCTTTTCTGAACCCTGTTATGGTCTTGGCCTTCACAACATCCTCTGGCAAGGAGTTCCACAGGTTGACTGTGTGTTGTGTGAAGAAATACTTCCTTTTGTTTGTTTTAAACCTGCTAGGCAAAACACTGCAGTGGGAATGTAGTGATACTGCAGGCCAATCAGGCAACTTTTATGCCCACCTTCCCCTCACAAGAGCGCCCCATGGGGCTTTGGGGGCATCAGCTGTTTTACTGACAGAAGAAACATGAGCTAGAATGTTAGGGTTATCCCTTAACCTTTGTGCAAAGAGCATTGGAGCCTTAGACATACACTCCCTTGAAGCGTAACACACCATGCTATAGAGACAACCTCCTCTCCCTGCCCCCCAGGGCAGCATCAGCAAGGGGGCTGTGGTCTCTTCTTTACCAGGCCCCATAAACATGTACAAGAGCATCCCTTAAATGACGTTTATTACCTGCTCATTGCAAACAATCAAGCCATTGCCCTGTGCTGCATCTGCAGGGGGCAGGGTCCCTTGGAAGGGAGTCATGAAAGGAATGAAGGTGGGAATGCGTGGCCAGAGCTCCCCTGTTTAGCTGCAGCCTGCCTGGCCTCAAATGACCCGTCCCTGACATTTTCAAATGACAAAAGAGCTCGTCACTGAGAGGCAGAGCATTGTCTGGGCGATAATTTCTTATTTTGCCTTGCACGGTAGGTTTGAACAGCCTTTTCTCCACTTGTGTAGAGAATCTAGGACAGACAGATCCAGCTAAGGAGGCTGAATGGACGGTGTCTGCACCAGCATTTTTCTCAACAGGAGACCCCACTGCATTAGCATTGATGCACCTTTGGCGGTGGCAGCCACCGAGGGGGATCCTTGTACAGACCAACTCTGGCAAAGCTGAATTAAGGCAATGGGAGGCCCTGGTACACCGCACATGGTGCCCCGCTTGGCCCTGGCCCTCCTTTGGGTTGCAGCAGGGTTCAGAGTTAAGACGCCTGGAGCAGTTCACAATCGTGGCTGAGCGATTGTTCTGTCTCCTCATAACTGCACTGCTGCATTTTCATGGACTAGAATAAGCAAATCTATTGTGTTTCGGCAGAGAAAGATTTTTAAAAAACTGCAAAAAATTGGGAACGTGTTTTTCTCTGGGATAACAGAAGATTTTTGAAAAAGTCTACTTCCCGGATACCCTACTTTTACTCCTGGTTTTCAGATTAAAGGGAATTTTTGTAGAAGAAAGGTGATGAAAGTGTAAGAAAATAAATTACTGACTAAAATAATGACAGCAAAGGCTCGGTTGTTGTTGAACTATGTTTGCCTGCCTGCTTCAATCTGATGCATCGTCTCATCTTCATAATGCATATGGTACGTTTATTATGCAACTGGTAGTCAAATGATAATGGAATATTTTAACCAGAAGATTTTAAAGACATGACAGCCCATGCCATTGAGTGGGAGGCTAAAGTAAACACTAGAAAGGAGGGTTTAATGTGTCTTCCTACTGCTAATGTATGCAAAAGTGGTATTGATTCTCTTCTAGTTTATAAAGCAAAGTGACAATTGGCTTTGATTTTCTGTCCCCATCTATGCAACTTTAGGGAAGTACAGTTACACAGGGTCAAATCTGTTTGCAATGTTGTTGTAGGCATGTTGGTCCCAGGATGTTGTAGAGACAAGGTGGATGGAGTCAATTCTAGGCCCCAGTGAAAACAAAGATACCAGGCAACCTGCTGGTTCCCAGTCCCGAGAATTAAACCATGCTTGTAGAGCCAGGATGCCATGTTCAAATCCAAACATGACATGAAAGACAGTGGTGATGAGGTCCAAGTTCTTAGCCAAGAGTGCTAAAATGTGTGGTCAAGGTTTGCTTGGCCTTGGACAGACCCATAAGGCTGGGGAATGCTCCTGTGTTTATTATTATGGTTGTACGCGGGTGCCACAAAGTGCAAGAGCCATTGGAAAAACTAAGAGGCAGTGTGACAGATTGATTCATCAAAGTGCAGTGTGGTTAGATGTTGATAGATGTTTGGCTGCGTGTTTGTGTTTTCTCTGCGTGCCGCCCCAGCCCTGCATAGACAGCTGGCACGGCAGACCTCAAGCAAACCACCCAATGACCACAAGATCCGTTACGGGATGAAGACACCGAGCCAGGTTTATTGTCGACGAAGCACGGTACTAGTATCCCGCAGACTCTATTGGATGATTAATAAATGCCCGTAACAATGGCCCAGCTCAGTGAATGGCAGGACTTTCCATTCCTTTCCTAGGCCAAACAAAGATACTCCCTCTGAAATACATCTTTATACCCTGACACAAACAAGTTACACTACTGCCCCTTTGACATAGTTACTGCCCCCTGATGTAGCTAGTTATTACCCATCACCTTGTACACGTTGGTTCAATCAAAACATCTTTATTATGTATTGACCTTATCTTTTAGGAGGGGTCAGTGTGTTTCTGTTGCTCTTGGGAATGTTTTTATACCATCATTGATATCAGGATGTTCTGGTACCACCTGATATTGGGATGTGTTTGCTTTAGTACTTTGTGACTAGCACTTCTTAGGAATGTGTATTTCTGCCATATCAGCCCTGTTCTTGCCAAATTCTGTGAGCAGGTCCTGCCTCATACCAGGCCTCTGATACAAAGGCTTATGTCTCAGGCTCTCTTCCCACTACACGCAGAACAAAGCAGGAGCTCTCAAGCTTTTTTATAGCATGGGCTTAATCTTAAGGGAGAGAGTGTCCAACAGACAACAGGCTTCCTGTTCGATGGCACATGGAACCCTGCACCCCCAGCATGCCCTCCTGGTGGAACACACAGCAATTGCTTGCACAGAAAAGCAACGTTAGGAAAGTCATGTACTATAAGCGCTGCCTTTTAATGCAATTTAAGAGCTGGAAATGAGGAGGAAAGCCATTATCATGTGATCATCCAGCTAGCACTCCGTGGACACAGACGGACACCCACAGGATTTTTTGGCGATGATGATTCATTCTCCTCTGACACCCTCAGAACCTCAGATAGATGCACACCAGCATCTCTCTTCATGTTCAGGAACTTCCCTGACGCTGATCCGAATTGAAGAGAGTTCCACACAAGAGAGGGAGAAGTTTGCAAATTGCCCGAGTGTCATCCCGCCGCTGCAGAAAGCCCAGGCCTGGGTACCCGGGCATTGCCTTGAGGATTCACAAATTCATTCGCATTGAAAAGCCGCTTCAGAACGGTGGGCGTGGCATTTATGGAGACCCTGCTAAAGGTTCCGGCCTGGTGAAAAGTGACGGCTTCACCGGGAGAATCCGATCCCCCACGGCTGTCACCGGACAGCGATGAT
This sequence comes from Lepidochelys olivacea, assembly GCF_965140295.1. Lineage (NCBI taxonomy): Eukaryota > Metazoa > Chordata > Testudines > Cheloniidae > Lepidochelys > Lepidochelys olivacea. The sequence continues at coordinate 119,926,835 of NC_140416.1, forward strand.
GTTCTGGCTTCCCTGCCAAAGAAAGCTGTCAAAAATCAAGGTGGCGCCGTTATCAGCAGACTCCAGTCACTGACTGTTTCTTACACACACAGCAACGGGACACAGGACTCAATGGTGATGTGTTTGGGGCCTGTTAACATAAGCCATCATAAGCCATCTTCGCCGTTCAAACTTCATTTCTGAAGCAAAAGCAACGAGGGAGCCTCGTGAAACATCTGAAAGCCAATCACGGCTTTCCTTAGTCTCCCTTTTAACAGAGGGGTCGGTTAAAAGCTGTGTAATCAGGCAGCCGCGGCCTCTGAGACACTGTTCTGGGCTGTGCGAGTGAATTGCTACCACCCACTCACAGCAGGAGGTGGCCCTGTCTGTGCCGCCTAGGGCAACCTCCATCCTGCCACCGGCCACTGGCAACACAGAGTCCAGACCCAGCTCCACAAGCCCTGCTCTGTCCCTCCGCAGGCTAGCAATTCATACCCCCCACTCTTTTATACTCGAGTGCCCAGCCTCCTATCTTCTGGGTACCTGCAAGGCATGCCGATCCGCTGCCTCTGGGGAAACAGCCCTCCTCCCCCCGGCCCCAGGTCACAGGTTTCACCTCAATTCAAACACTTCTTTCCTGTCTAATAAGGTATTTCTCACCCTCCTCAGTTCCAAACAGTGCCTGTCAGACTAGAAAGCTGGGATCCATCCTTCATGGGACAGCCCCTGCTGGCAGAGTCACTCCTCTGTAATGGATCCCTCCTTGTTCTTCTCTTATACCGTTACCACTGACTGTCCCACAGCCCAGTGGGTCCCCTACTCAAAGACTTTTAATGGGCTTTGTTTGTTTTTGTAAATGCCGAAGCCTGCAGCTGGCCCAGGCTGTCAACATAAAGTGGCTCCGTTTAGGGATGTCCATGGTTCTCCTGTTGATTGGATCAGCACTCCGATCCCCCGCCCCTCAGGCGACTGGTTACACCCCCAACAGTTTTGGAACATAACATCCGACGTGTTGAAGAGCTCTAAAACGGTTTCCCGTACAAAAGTGGCACAATACCCGTGACAATCAGCTAGTTCTGAGCTCTTGGCAGAGATCACACACAATCCTCTTCAGTGACACATTGGGGAAATGGTCAGACACCAGGGAAGATGTTCCAGCCTGTTCAGCCATGGCCCACCTGAGCTAGAAGAATGATCCTTTCAGGGGACACCATCTTAGGGCCTAATCACATCAGCCACACTATCAGAGGCTCGTTCACCTGCACATCCACCAATGTGATATATGCCATCATGTGCCAGCAATGCCCCTCTGCCATGTACATTGGCCAAACTGGACAGTCTCTACGTAAAAGAATAAATGGACACAAATCAGACATCAAGCATCATAACATTCAAAAACCAGTCGGAGAACACTTCAATCTCTTTGGTCACTCGATTACAGACCTAAAAGTTGCAATTCAACAAAAAAACCTTCAAAAACAGACTCCAAGGAGAGACTGCTGAATTGGAATTAATTTGCAAACTGGATACAATTAACTTAGGTTTGAATAAAGGCTGGGAGTGGATGGGTCATTACACAAAATAAAACTATTTCCCCATGTTTATACCCCCTCCCCCAACTGTTCCTCACACATTCTTGTCAACTGCTGGAAATGGCCCACCTTGATTATCACTACAAAAGGTTCCCCCCACCCCTGCTCTCCTGCTAGTAATAGCTCTCCTTACCTGATCACTCTTGTTACAGTCTGTATGGTAACACCCATTGTTTCATGTTCTCTGTGAATATAAAATCTCCCCACTGTATTTTCCACTGCATGCATCCAATGAAGTGAGCTGTAGCTCACGAAAGCTTATGCTCAAATAAATTGGTTAGTCTCTAAGGTGCCACACGTACTCCTGTTCTTTTTAAGAATGATCCTGGCAGTCACGAGCAGTGCACAACAACAACAACTTGATGGACCCTACAGATTCACGAACAATGTCCTTGTGTGTCGGCAGATTGTGCTCTCTGTATTCACGATGTACACAATCATTCATGCACAGCAGCTTCCATATGTAGGACCTCTGTAATAGGAACAACGTGCTTGTCGCACCAGATCTGCAGCTTTGGAGAGGCCAGCCCTCCAGAAGGAAAAGCAGATGAAATGTCTGCCTATTCGCCAACCCTTCTGTAGTGCCCTGGTTTTGTATCTGACACAAAAGGCACCTAATACACAGACACAACCCAGAAGGTTCCACCTTTATTGCAAGAGCTGGTGGGGAGGAGGTTAATAAAACTTGGGTGGGGGGGCACGCGCGGGTCAGAAAGTGCTGATTAATTGAAACCAAAATTTTTCATAGACACAGCTCCCTTTTGACAGGAAATTCTCGCAGGTCCAGGAGCGACCTGAGAGCGAGAGTGGCCAGAATATCCCACTGGTTATATCCTTGGGATGTGGGAGACCTAGGGACAAGTCCTGCTCTAAATCAGGGGCTCAGATCTGTCTCCCCACAGCCCAGGTGAATGCTTTAACCACTGGACATTGGCTATTCTGGGGCGAGTATGTTGGCCAGTGGCTGTGTTTGTTGGGTTTTTGTGAAACGTTCAGAAAGGTCTCTGTTCGGGAAGGAAAATAAATATCAAAGCCTCTTGCCAAACGGAATTCGTGTTTCTCAGCCAAGCATATTTACTGCAGCCTTGTCCAAAATTGCTCTACCTCTACCGCATCTGGACTCCTGCTTTGGGCCAGTGCCAAGTCCCATGAAGGCACAGCCATAGAATCACAGAACCAGAGGGTTAGAAGGGACCGCAAGGAACATCTAATCTAACCCCCTGCCATGATGTAGGATTTGTTGTGTCTAAACCATCCAAGACAGATGGCTCCAGCTTCCTTTTGAAAATCTCCAGTGAAGGAGATTTCACAACTTCCCGAGGTGTCTGTGCCATTGTCCTACAGTTCTTACAGCTAGGAAGTTTTTCCTGAGATTTAATCTAAATTTGCTTTGCTGTAGTTTGAACCCATTGCCTCTTGTCCTGCCCTGCCCTCTGTTGCAAGAGAGAATCATTTTTCTCCATCTTTTTTTATGGCAGTCTTTCAAGTATTTGAAGATGGCTATCTTGTCCCCCCTCAATCTCCTCTTTTCCAAACTAAACATACCCCATTCCTTCTATTGCTCATATATCTTGCCTTCCATCCCTCTGATCATCTTTGTTGCTTGCCTCTGGATCATTGGACACATCACTGCACCTGAGGCCTAACCAGCGCCAAGTAGAGTGGTATTATCACCTCCCATGACTTGCGTGCTATGCCTCTGTTAACGCAACCCAAAATTGCATTTGCTTGTTTTGCAACAGCAACGCATTGCTGACTCATGGTGAGGAATATTGACTAGTAACAATTACAACTGTGTTTACAGCACCAGACAAAATGCAGTCAGTCTGGCTGGTTAGTCAAACCAGTAGGGAGAACGATAGATCTTTGAGAATGTTAATCTTCCACCTTCCTGGGATACTGCTTTGACACTGCACGGTCATGTGATAATGTCACCCCCTACCAGACACCATCTTGGACTGCTAGTATTTTTCCACTAGTAGGGGGTGGGGATCAAACGGAAACAGAGGATTCCCGCCGTATGTAAATCCTATTTAAGGCAGGGGAATGAGTTAATCAAGATTGGTTCTTCACTGAATCCCCACCCAAGATAACTGCTAAAAACACCTAAGACTGAACTGAGGAAGAGCTGGACCCAGGCTCATAGACGCCAACTCCATGAGTGCTCCAGGGCTGGAGCACCCACAGGGAAAAATTTGTGGGTGCTCTGCACCCACTGGCAGCCAAGCTTCCCACCCCGCCTCACCTCCTCCCCGAGCGCGCCGCGTCCCTGCTCCTCCTCCCAGCTCTTGCCGCTGCCAAACAGCTGTGGCAAGCTTTGGGAGGGAGGGAGAGGAGCAGAAACATGGTGCGCTCAGGGGAGGAGGCAAGGAAGAGGCAAGGCCAGTGCGGATTTGGGGAATGGGGGCGGGAGGGGGCCAGGGGCAGAGGGGGGTTGAGCACCCACTGGTGCCAGAAGAAGTCGGCGCCTATGCCCAGGCTAGAGGGTGTCTGACCTGTGAAAGGAATATCTGGAATTCTAAGCTGCAAGCAAAAGAAGTTTGTCTTCAAGACTCTCTGCAACCTGCTTAAAACATTTAGGGTGAGAAATTACTACTTGTAGCCAGTTTCTTTAGTGTATTAAGCATAGTTTGCATGTTTGCTTTATTTGCTCAGTAATCTACTTTGATCCATTTGCTATCCCTTATAATCACTTAAAATCTATTTTTTGTTGTTAATACACTTATTTTAGTTTTCTATAAATCCGTTTGTGGAATTCATAGCTGGGGAGGGGGGCGAAAAGCTGTGCATATCTTCCTCCTTATTGGGGGAGGCGGCAATTTTTATGAGCTTATACTGTACAGATTTCTGTGCAGCGCAACACAATACAAGTTTGGGTTTACACTCCAGAGGGGGTGTGCACTTGAGTGCTGGGCAATCCCTGAGCTGAGTCCTCCCACATGGAGCTGATCTCAGTGTCTGTGTCCTTTTGCAGCTGGGTGTGACCCTACCTGTGTGTGTGCTAGAGGAGGCTTGAGGGCCTGGCTCAGCAGGACAGGGTGAGGGAGCCCAGGCTGGTGGATCCCAGTACATCAGGGGGCACCCTGGAGTGGCAGGCAAACCATCACATTGACATCATTCCATTAATAGGTTTCAGAGTAGCAGCCGTGTTAGTGTGTATTTGCAAAAAGTAAAAGGAGTACTTGTGGCACATTAGAGACTAACAAATTTATTTGAGCATAAGCTTTCGTGAGCTTCATCGGATGCATGCTGTAGCTCACAAAAGCTTATGCTCAAATAAATTTGTTAGTCTCTAAGGTGCCACAAGTCCTCCTTTTCTTTATTCCATTAATAGTTACTCTTTGTTTACAGTTGTTTAACCAGTTATGTAGCCACTTAATGGCAGCTCTACTGAGCCTGCATTTCTCCCGATTACTTATGAGACGGTCATGTGGGATTGTGTCAAAAGCCTTGCTAAAACCCAGGTATATTATGTCCACTGCATTCCCCCATCCACCAAACCAGTTACCTTGCTGAAGAAGGAAATCAAGCTGGTTTGGCATGATTTGTTCTTGGTAAATCTATACAAGCTCCTAATGATTACCCCTTCATCCTCCACATATTTGCAGATTGAATGTTTTATAAATTGCTTGAGTAGCTTTCCAGGTATTGAGGTCAGACTGACTGGTCTATAGGTTTCAGAGTAGCAGCCGTGTTAGTCAGTATTCGCAAAAAGAAAAGGAGGACTTGTGGCACCTTAGAGACTAACCATAGTTCCTCAGCTTCTCCTTTTTAAAGATGGACACTAAGTTAGCCCATTACATTAGTCCACTACACCTGCTCAGCTAAACACAGAATAAAGTAGTGCTAACTTCTACACACCACATGCAGACAGCACGGGCAATCGCCATGTTAATTCTTACTCACTTGTAATTAAAGCTGGTCAGAATTTTCATCTGCAATGTTACAAAAAATTATTTTTCCAGCAAAAAAATGTTCCATGTCCAACTAAATATTTAGCGTTTTCCAAAAAGAATTTCATCAACTGAAAATTTTCAAACAATTTCCCTCTCCCTCCCCTGCCCCCAAAAAAACAACTTTTTTTTTTTTTTTTTTTTTTTTAAGGATCTTAACTTTTTCAGCAAAAACCCAAAGACATTTGAAGAAAAACTTCAACAATCCCAGACTTTGTCACTGACAATTTTTGTGGGAACAAAACCCACTTCCCACCCAGTGCTACCATTAACCCTAAGCTTGCCAAACCCAGCCGAGGCAGAAGATTTGCGACCAGCGTAGCTGCGAGAAGTCAGGCCTGTGGCTGGGACCACTGTGGGCAGAGCCTCAGCACGGTAGCCCAGAGACAAGGGGAGAGATTTATAAAAAATTTTAGGTGCCTAAAGATGCAGATAGGCACCTAATGAGATTTTCAAAAGCACCCGTTCAACTCAATTGGGAGCTAGGTGGCTTTTGAATATCCCATTTGGTACCTATCAGCAGGTTTAGGCACCTAAATACTCCATAAATCTGGCCCAAGGATTTCTAAGTTGGTTGCATTTTAAAAGGTATGTATGTTCTAGCTATAGACCGAAGATCTTTATCTCTGCAAAGAAGTTGGGGCAATCCTGGATGCATGGACAGGAGTACACGCAGTGAATTCCAGACTCCAGCTGTACACTGGTGGACTGCGAAGGGTTGTTCATGGGGAAACCGCACTAACCCCTGCTACCCTACAACGTTCCCTCTTCTACAGCCGTCACTCTGCCACAACCCTTGGCATCGGTCAGTCAGACTGGAGTCTTCAGCAGCACAGCGCAGCCTTCTCCCACTAGAGCTTTTAGCTGGCTGCCATAGCAAACCACTATCCACAAGGGACACTCAGCTACAGGAGTACACAGCACAAACTTTTGTCAGCATGACTTTTAGTCTTCCTCTGTGATCCCTCGGCTGTCTATTATTCATTCCTAATGAAGGCATTTGACTGGTGACCCGGGCTGTGGGGGACCGAGCTGCATTTCCAAAGGCCCTGATTTGTCAGAGAGTTTTCTGTCATGGGGTTATCTTGGACCATTTTTCTTAACTGATGCCACATGCCGCCTATTCTAAATTTCAGCCCCGGCAATAATTAGCACAGCTCATCTTTATTACCCTAATCAGCACTCGCCTTCAGGAAGTACAAGATGGAACACATCAGCAGTGATTATGAAAAATGACATCGCAAGGAGAGTATTTCTGAACCCTGCGAGATGCCCCGCTACGAGGTAATGAGCAGATCAGCACGGAGCACGGGCCTGTCTCTTTAAAACAGAATATTTAGTAACAATACATCCATCCATCTCTGTAGCTGCATGCACACAGTTTATTAACAAAATACCCTGTCCCTCTTAGTCTGCCTCTGTCAGAAGCAAACAGGCAGGGCAACAGAGATAAACAGGAGCTCCTGGGTCCTGTAATCAAAAGTAGCCCTCACATTATTAATATAGGTTGTTGCAAATGAGACACAGCAGTATTGCCGTCTCGGTGAGACCAGATTAGCTCTGAAGGCTGCAACTGCCGGACCTGAAATATAGACTGAAGCAGTAAAGAGAATGTGGCTGAAAAGGAGTCTCTCCTCACCGATCTTCATAAATGAGGGGCAAGAGAAATCTCTCTCTCTTCTTACAGTGGCTTAACCATCCTTGGATAAAATACTAGCACCAGAGGTACTTGCAACGAATCCAGTTTTGCCAACCCCAAATATCCACAAATCATCATTTGCGGCCTCAAAAATCATGAGACTGGCCTAAAAAGAATAAAATGGGATTTATTTGCCTTCTGGGTTTTTGAGTCTTTAGGGTTCATGGTTTCAAGCATTCCTCCCCTGCCACAAGGCATAAAATGTACTTTTGGAAAAATGGAAGCTGAGATTCTCATGTAATCACAATACTCCAGGATTTGGGGCTTTAAGAACAGCACCAAATATTGAGAGACTTGCGATACAATGGCAGTAGTTGGAAACAATGGCGTATCCAATAGTAAAGAAACCTCAGATGCTGATTTGCACCACTGCACTCCCTCCTCCCCCATCAGCATCAGGTCTATGTGCCTCACATTCCTTAATCTATCTATCCTCACGCTACTCCTTTGTGGTAGGGAAGCCTTAGAAACACATTTGGCTCATTAAACAGCTGGGAAACTGAAGGAAGGTGAGATGAAGCCATTTACCTCAGATCACACAGGAAATCGATGGCAGAGCTGAGAAACGAATGCAGCCCTCCCTTCCCCAAAAGACCACACTGCACACATTTGAAAGAAGAAGAAGGAGAAAGTGGGCAGGGCCAAACGGTGCCTGGAGTAATTTTATTTGACAGCGTTAGGACATTCGAGGCCCAGGCACCTACAGGAAAGTAAAAAATTAAGTTTAAAACAGAGGCAGAGAGAGTTACTTACCCATAGGTCCATTGTAGACACAGGAATGGCACCCTGGACACACACACACACACTCACTCACACACAGAGCTAGAGTTATTTGACTATGGGCGCATTCCAGAATTCATTGGTGCAACTTGCATCACACCATATATCACTGAGTCCGATACTTCAGCAGTTAAACGTTTCAACAGTGCCCAAAAATACAAGGACCACTGGGAGGTGAGGGACGGTAAGGTTCTTCAGGAAAGAAAAATTCATCTCGGAGAGGCAGAACAAAGGACCAGATCCCCACATGGTGTAAATCAATGATGATCTGTTGATTACACTAGTTTATACTAGCTGAGAAGCCGGCCCAGTGGTTTACCCAATAGAAATCTGTTTGCATGTGGAAAGTGGGATCTGTTTTTTCTTTGCCTATCTCAGCTGCCTGATCATCTCCTAACGTAGCTCTGACAACTCTTCCACCATGTCGTCTCTTTGACCCTGTCCTGCTGCCTGACCAGCGTTTCTATGAAGGCTGGGTGAGAATTAGATGCAACTCCTTCCGGAGCATGCAGAGAGGTGGCTGATAATCAATGCAAGTGACTGTCTCCTCCCTCTGTCCCCAGCCATGCAGCGAGCCAGTCGCCCTCCTGTCTAGTTTAAAACTTTTTGGAAGGGTATTCCAACAGACTGACACCTATGCCAGAGGCCCCAGACACACGGAAGAATGACCTCCGATCGTATGCATCTGCGGGCTCACATTCTACATGATGAATGCCTGCTGTCTAACTGGTCATCCTCCTTGGAAAGGCAAGTGTCTCTGAGCTGCAGCTTTAAACCTCGTATTGCTCCAGGCCACATTAGAAGCAGCCTGAGGTTTTCTATCCTGGGCTAGCCAGCAGAAAGGCTGGGTCATGGCTATACATTGTCCTTGATCACCATGCACAAAAGTAGTGGAAGTTTCAACCGCACGGCCAGGGCATTTTATCGCCCCTAAAGGCCCATATCCTCAAAGGTGTTAAGTAGCCAGTTCCCAGGGGTGTTCGGCACCTTAGAAAAGCTCAGCCTATAACTTTAAGCTAAACATAAATTTGCGGTCAAATCAAACCATTTAAAAACCACTTTCTTGTTGGTGTGAGAAGTGTCGAGAGGGCCCCATCGTGCGAGGCGCTGTACATTACACATAGGCAGAGACAGTCCCTGCCCCAAGGAGTTTGCAATCTAAATAGACAAGACAAAGTGTGGAAAGGGAAACACCGGCACAGACAGGTGAACCCAGTTGCCCTAGGGCCACGCAGCAGGTCGGTAGCAGAACCAGGAATAGAATCCAGCTTCCTAAGCCTCAGAGCCGGGCCCTACCCATCAGGACACGGACACACCATCTGACCTCCTGTAGCTCACAGGCCAGGATTTTGCACCCAGAGACCCCTAGATTAAGCCCAAAGACTTTGATTAGGCCAAAGGCATTTCAGTCCTCAGGAAACTAAACTGTCAGCCACAGGCTGAGAGCCGAAGCAAATGAGATGCCACAAATGCCCAAGGCCCCTGCATAGCAGGGAATTGACTATCTAAGATACACCCAGATGATCCCCACAAGTGAATGATGCCCTGTGCTGCAGAGGAAGGTTACTGCCAATCCAACCTGGGGGAAACATGCTTCCTGATCCCAAATCTGTCCACCATTAGGACTCGGAGCACATGAGCAAGACACACCAGCCAGGCACCTAGAAAGAGAATTCTTGGTATCACTTCAGAGCACTGATCCACCTCATCCAGTGTCCCGTCTCCAGCCTTGACCAGTCTCTGATGCTTCAAAGAAAGGTGAAAAGCAACCCATTGTGTTCAGTGCTTTACAAACACAGAAGACGATGACTCAGTCCCTGCCCCCAAAAACTTACAATCTAATTCAGGGGTCTCAAACTTCATTGTTCCGTGACCCCCTTCTGACAACAAAAATTACTACATGACCCCAGGACGGAGGACCAAAACCCGAGCCTGCCAGAGTTCCTCCACCCCAGGTGAGGGAGACAAAGCCTGAGCCGCTCCACCCCAGGTGTGGGGGGCAGCCAAAGCCTCAGGCAGGGGAGCCTGTAACCCCAAGGGCTTCAGTCCCAGGCGCGGGGGCCTGTAACCTGAGCCCCACTGACCAGGGCTGAAGCCCTCGGGATTCAGCTTTGGCCATGGGCCCCAGCAAGTCTAAGCCAACCCTGGCGACACCATTAAAATGGGGTTGTGACCCACTTTGGGGTCCCAACCCACAGTTTGAGAACCGCTGGTCTAATTATAAGACAAGAGGCAACAGACAGCCACAGATAGGGGAGTACAAGCAAACAATAAGACAGTATTGATCAGAATGAAAGGCAGTGATCTCAGAACAGCAGCAGGGTAACTATTTGCCAAGTGTTTTTTTACATAGGCACCATGGCAAAGGAGAGCTTTAAGGAGTGATTCAAAGGAGGATAATCAGGTCACGTTGCAGGTGGCTATTGGGAGCCATCACCAAGCAGGGCTGGGGGGCCTGGGAGAAAGGCCAATTTGTGCTTGTTTGACAATTGAACAAGTGGGTAATGGAGGCTGATCAGAGGTGGGAGTCAGCATTAATGAATGAGAGGTGATCAGTCATGTGGGGAGAAACCTTGAAAGTGAGGACAAGTAGCTAATGTTGGATACAATAGAGGAGGGGAGCCGGTGGAGGGATGTGAAGAAAAGGGGTGACATGGTCAAAGTGACAGGCTAGGGAAATGATCTGTGCAGCAGCATTCTGAATGGATATCAGCGGGGCAGGATCGCACTTGCCAAGGCCAAAGAGAAGGATGTTACACTAATCGAGACACAAGACGAGGAGAACTGGATAGGATAGGTACCTTAGAGATCTTGTGCAGAAAGAATCAGCAAGATTTAGACTTAGCCTGCATGCGAGGACCTAGAGAGAGGTCCAAGTCGAAGAGAACACCCAGATCATGGGCCTGAGCAACTGACAGGATGGCGGTGGTGTCCACAGCGATGGACAGAGGAGGGAGGGCGAGGGCTTGGAGGGAGAGATTAGGAGCTCCAGTTTAGCCATGTTGACCTTGAGCTGACAGCTAGACATCTCCAAGGAGAGGTCAGAACAACAGGCTGAGATCTGAGTTTGGACAGAAGACTAGAGAGGTAGATCTGTGAGTCACCAGCACACTAAGTTTGTATTTGCCAATGAGACAACCCAGAGAAGGTGTAGAGGGAGAGGAAAAGGGGACCCACAGCGGAGCCCTGAGGAACTCCCACAGAGAGCTGTGCAGGGTAAGAAAGATCCTCTGAAGGAGCAATTAGACAGGTAGGAGGAAAACCAGGAGAGGACAGAGTCATGGAAACCAAGGGAGGACAAGGTTTCAAGCAGAGGAGCATGCTTGATGGTGTCAAAGGCAGCAGACAGGTCATGGAGGATGCGGCTGGAGTACTGGTATGGAGCTTTGGCTAGGAGGAGGTCATTAGAGACTGTGGTGAGAGAAGTCTTTGTGGAGTGCAAGGGGTGTGTTATCAACCAGGCAAGGTACTAACAAGCTTCAACAGGACTTTATTTTCAAAGTGGAAACCTCTTTACCAAGCTGCTGCTGCACCCTCTGTAGCTTTCTCCCAGCCTCTCAACTCCTCCCCTCCCCGCCCATTCCTGTTTCCTGTTCTTTCAGACTCCCAACAGTCAGTGCTCCCAATTCTAATAATTACAGGCAACATCTAAACACCACAGGGTGGAAGCGGATTGTAAAGGGCCTGGGATGGAATTGAAGGAGAGGAATTGCAGACAGTGATTATAAATGGTGTATTCCATGAGCTTAGAGATAAGCAGGTGTTGGAGATGGAGTGTAAGCTGGAGTGGAAAGCAGGGTCATGGGCAGGTTATTTTAAATGGGAGAGATGAAAGCCTGGGAGGAGAAAGAGGAGGAGAGTGAGAGGTTAAGGAGAAGAGGAAGGGAAGCGATGAGCGTGGGCACCAAGGAGATCAGGAGATGGGATGGGGTCCCTGGGACAAATGGAGGATTTAGAGGAGACAACCAGAGCAGGAAACATTTCTGTGTCTGTGACAGTGGGAGGAGGAAAGTTGTGGAAGGGAAGGGGAAAGGTAACGTCACTTTGTATTCTGTCAGTTTTCTTATGGAAGAAATCAGCAAGGTGCTGCTTGGAGAGAGAAGTGGAGAAGGAAGGAAGGGAAGGTTTGAGGAGTGAGTGAAAGCTGGGAAAAGGCAACTGGAATTGAGGACTGGGGATTCAGTTAAAGTTGGCGAGGTAGAACTGGTTAGTGAGGATGATGGCAGAAAGAGCAGGTAGTGGCGGAAGTCAGCCTGGCCATGGGATTTCTGCAGGCAGGAAGAAAGCAGATGCTGTGGGTGAACCAGCGCTGAGGCTTGGCAGGATGGATTTTTTCAATGGGAGAGGGGGCAAGAGTCACGGGTGGAAGTGAGTGATGCATGAAGCAGATCAACCTCTAGAAGAAAAGAAGGAGAGGGCTGAGAGCAGACAAGATCAATGCTGATGGCCTGGAAATCATGGACAGGCCAAGTGGCAGGGTGTCAGGCTAGGGTAGATGGTGATGCTGAAGGAGACCAGGTGATGGCTGGGAAGGGGTAACTGCAAGAGAGAGAGAGCAGTGCCTGGCAAAGACCACGTCAAGTGAGTAGCCCTTTCAATGAGGGGTAGAGTCGAACCAGGGCTGCAGGCTGGATGAAGAAGTGAGAGGGAGGCAACATGTTGCTAAGGGGTCACACGGGCCATTGAGATGGAAGCTGATATCACTGAGGAGGAGTGTGGGAGGTAAGGAAGAGAGAGGGGCTGATGGGGAGGAGTTGGGTGGATGGTAGATGACAGCTACATGGTGGGAGAGAAGAGAAGGGCTGCACAGAGCTGTTCAGAAGAGGAGAAAGTGGGAAGAAGGAGGAGATGGAAGAAGCAAAAGCAGGAGAAGAGAACCCCCAACACCACCACCATGATCTGATCCAGGCTGCAGATCGTGCTTGGCATGTTATTGACTTGGAGTTTATAAAACACTAAGGAGAAGGGAAGGAAAGAGACAAAAACACAATCCACAGCACTTCTCACATTGGTAGCTGGAAAAGGCTCATGGCCAGTCATTTCATTACAGCTCAGAGCTCTATTCACAGCTCTCCAGGTATACAGGAACCGCTCCAGTCACGTGATGTCTGCAGGCATATATCCCCTTTCAAACATGCATGCCTAATTCCTATGTCTAGCATCTAAAGCAGCCTCAAGCTGGGAAACAGCAAAGCATCCCATTTCATGCAGATGGCATATTTTGTCTGAACAATGCAAAAGCAAACTATATTTTTGCAAAGCATCCATCAGACAAGCAAGGGCGCAGAGACAGCAGCATTGGTAATCTCATCCGCTGTATATTCTTGGCCAATTTACAACTGCATTCACAGAATGAATAATGCAGCTGGGGCTGGACGGTCTGATCCAGACGAGCTCACTCTGGTCTTCTTGCCTACTTTAGATTTGAAATAGTTTTTGACAATTTCATGGGAATGACAGATGCAGCCTGAGCTGTCGATTGCTCCCAGATGCTCGGATTAGTACAAACCAATTTGCTTTGTGCCCACACGTTATAAGAAAGTGATTGAATCCAAGGAGGAGTTTTGAAATGGTTTCCGCTACTTGTCTGGACTATAGGGGAACCTCACTGAGTAACTTGTTTGTACTTCAGCCCTACACACTGCTAGGAGTGTGCTGCACAACACTGAGGGTCTCTAAGTAACTATTTGAGAAGCAAATCATCTCCTACAGTTCCTATCCCTTTAGGGGGTTAAAATTTAAAAAAAAGCCCTTTACCTAGTCAGGACTCTGTGCAAGCATTAAGAGTTATCAGATCCTTCTGAGTTAGGTACTGCCCCATTTTGGAGAAGGGAAACTGAGGCACATGACATACCCGTGGCCATACAGCAACACGCCAGCAGGGCTGGGATTAGACCTCAGAATTGTATATTTCCCAGCCTCTTGCTCATTTTTCCCTCCCTGATTCGGATGTTATTGGTCCCCCATGAGTCACTGTCATAACCTCCTCTCTTGGTTTGCAGGAGGCTGCTGTGGCAGGAGACAGTCCCCACAGGTCTGACAGTGAATTGACTCTGGTTTATCCTGGTAACACTAAAAAGCTACCAGGCAGATCACACGTTAGGACCAACAAGGCATGACAATCCGTAAAGCGGGTGCACGTACAGAGCCTTTCCGCAGGGGGGACTCAAAGGGCCTGATCAGCAGAGTTAAGCCTCATACCTCCATCCCAACCCTCCCACCTGCCCCCCAGGGATGGCGACTGAAGTAGTAACACACCAGGCAGGAACACAGGCAGACAGGTGTTTAGCAGCCGACTGAAGCTCCACAGTATTGTCAAGAAGAGAAGTTGGGAGCCCTCGCAGCTTATCTCTGCACTAAACATGGTTACATTCCAGAACCTATAGAAGGGCAAGGGGGAACTAACGTTATCACAATCACCATGTGACAGGTCCCAGGGTAGCCAGGACTGAGTCCCCATGCTACCCCCTGCCTTTTTGGAGAAGCAGCCTTGCCTGAGGCGGCGGGGTGTTCGCTCGTTAAAGCCACCAGCCTGTTAGCCACTCAAGTACTCTCTGCAGGGCTTGCCAGCCCTGTCTTCGCCTCGCAGATCAACAACAGGTGCACACCAGTCCCTGAGTCCTTTTGAGGCGTTCTCCTGTGAGATCCGGCTCCTGACGCTGGCTACTCATAGAAATCCCCAATCCAGTTGACTAGTTTTACCCGAAACCACCACTCCTGCATCACACATGGCACTTGGAATAAAACAAGCGAAGGATTATTGAAGAAAGAACAGAGCGAACGGGTACAGAGTGCCTCCTCCCATCCTGGGTTACACTGAAACCGTCTTTGGTCTACTCACGGGCAGAGCAATCCCCGGGCTGTCACAATGTTCCGTTTTTACCCCCAAGTGGTTTCGATCGTTTGCAGTGGTCTCCGACAGTTTTCCACTGATACTCTGGGTATGGAGCAAGACTAGACAGCTGAGGCCTAGAGTCATAGGATTAGACGGGACCACAAGGGTGATCTAGTCTAACCCCCAGTCTTGCATTACAACACCTGCTAACCAGGGAGAGGGGACAACTCCCTCCTGTTTGACTGGGTCATCACCAAGATACATTATCCCCTGCTGACTCACTTTTACTCCAAGACCCCAAAGCATACTTTCAATATAGTTAAAATATTCCTTAACTATTACCTATACACGCCTCTTGCAATGATGAGGCGTCTAGATAAATTACAAGCTTTCTGCACATACCTTACATGCTACCCCTTACAGATAAATAGCCTGCAAGTCACACAGGGGTGCTAGACATATTTGTATAGCAGGGGTGCCGAGAGCCATTGAACCAAACTGTGAACCCTGTATACGATGGAAACCACTTCAAGCTAGGGGGTGCGGCCGCACCCCTAGTCCCAGAACCTATGAAGACACGGGTTTGGTGTGGTGAGTTTGTCGTGCTTGCGATGAGAGCTGTTCGCAAAAGAACAGGGGAACCTTTGCCCAGCAGCCTCTGTGGTACAGCCCCGCTATGCAAATTGATCTTCTGCCTATTGCACAAGCCAATTCTCGCTTCCACACCAGTCCAAGAATTCTATAGGCCTCTTCTTTTAATGTTGCCATGCAGCTGAGCCCCACTCAACTGTGGGCCCTTGTATCTGGAGAGCAGACTTTTTTTAAGTTCACAGCTCAAACCAAATAAATACATCAATAAATCAAAGGTGACTCCTATGGCAAAGTAGAAGATTACAGAGCAGGTCACTCTGTACAAGCAGTCTAAACATGGGAAATCAATGCACAAAGAGAACACTAGTCTCTAATCACAGAACCAAGGGAGCCTACAGGTTAGCAATACTGATTTAGGCACCACCAGTATCAAGTAAAAGAAAGGCAATTACCACACGGCGAGATCAATCTAGTTACCACCCAGTGAAGCATATCTCCCCAGTCACACGGAGAGACTATTAGGCTAGCAGCCTGGATAACGAGATGATGAGGAAGATAGAGTAACAGAACTGAAATGCTGCACGGATAGGATAATTCAGATAAGACTACATTCTGTGCATTTAGTTTCTCCCGGTAGAAATCCAGACACGAGACCAAGCTGCTCAATACAACAAGCTGTGTGACATACATGGTCCCAACTGAGATACTCAAGTGCCTGTCTTTTGGCTTTGGTACCTAACCTACGTAGCTCAGGCTTAAATGAATGAGGCAATATTTAATGGTAACGTTTAAGTACAGCCGATTGCTAATTGCTGAACTGGGCACTAATAGAACCTACTGGCTTCCTCTGCAGGTTTGAAGTGGATATTAACTCATAAATCTCTAAAAATGTATCGGATTTTAAGTGGTCGGCACAAAAGGTCAGAGATAGTTACCAAAGAAAATAAAAGATAAGTGCACAGGCTAAATCTTAAACCTTATTACACTAGGCAGTATTTAGATCAAACAGTTTTCCCACCCCACTGGATGTAACCGCTCTTAATACACAGGCTTCCCTTTTTAAGCCTGGGCCCAGTCTCCTCAGTTCAAGTCTTTTGCTTCTCAACATTCTTGTTGCTTCCAGCGTAGGTGGGGGAGGAGAAAGGCAAAAGCATGATGCCACTGT
The DNA here is from genome assembly GCF_965140295.1 of Lepidochelys olivacea. Classification (NCBI taxonomy): domain Eukaryota; kingdom Metazoa; phylum Chordata; order Testudines; family Cheloniidae; genus Lepidochelys; species Lepidochelys olivacea. Next base: position 119,943,429 of record NC_140416.1, read on the forward strand.
CCCCAATTTTCTATCCTCAGTCCACGTGCCTGGAAGACAGAGTTGAGCAATCCCCCAGGTGTAGTCTTGTGCAACTGAGTCATCAAGTTGAGCAGTCCCCGTTGAGCGGGGCTTGTGCACATGTCATTGAATTGTAAATCCCTTGTTTACTATTCTCCAGCTGGTCAATAGCTGGTGATGATCATTCAACGCCCACCCGGGTGTTGTTCACCTCCTTTGTCATGGTCACTGAAGAACTAGCATTAGAGACTCTCAAACTTACAACATATTTCAGTAACAACCATACAGCAAAATCTCAACTTCATACACACAAACGATATACATATTTGGACAGAACAATGGGTTTCAGCAGATCTGGACTTATGTGATAGCTTAGACGGCATGCTTTGTATCATAATTATACAACGGGGTGAATATGGGGGTTCCAGGATGCTGCTTTGAGGTACAGAGTGCCACACCCTCCCACATCTGAACACTGAAGGGTCTAGTTGGAGCCCACTGTCCATTCCTGCTGACCCACACTGTCTTATTTCTTTGTGCTCCCCCTCTTGTCTTAGAATATAAACTCTTAAGAGCAGGGACCACCTCCCAGTTCTGTGTTCGTACAGCGCCTAGCACATTGGGGTCCTTGTCTATGACTGGTGCTCTTAGCTTCTAGCTATGGTCAGAGCCAGCACTAGGCATAAGTAATCTAAGCAATTGCTTAGGGTCCCAAGCAGCTTAAGGGGGCTCCCTATTAATTATGAGTATGTGTAGTGTGGGGGGCTCCCCAGAATATCCTTGCTTAGGGGTCCCAATAGGCTAGCCCTGGCACTGGCTATGGTCATACAAATAATAATCATTAGAACTGCAAAAGCAAAGAATTGCCCAGTATTGCTTTCCCTTACGCACAGGTCATTTTTAAAACGAAGGCAAGAGAATGCAGACAATAGAATCTCCTCCACAGAAAGGCCAGCACTCCAAAGCCTATTGGTGAACTCAGCTTCCCAGGGTGGAATGGTGTCACAATACACCACTGCTTGGCTCACCAAGGGAAAGCAGCATTTGGGTGAGCTTGGTAGGCAGTGGCTTATTACCCACTCCAATGCCTGAAATTACTGAATTCCAGCCAACTACGTATGGGATGGAAGATGTGAAGGAAGATCAAGGTAGGGCAATTTCCAAAACAGAACAGATAAAAAGAGTGTACCAGCAAGACGTCTATGCAATGGTCTCTTGTTATATAAATGAGTCTAAAGCAGACTTCTATCTCACCAGAATGGATTGTTCCTCTATGATTTTTTGGGGGAGTCTCTCTATGCTGCGCTGTAGCAAATGAATAGCAAGGGAGTGAATTAAGAGATTCAGGAATGTTTTGGGCCAGTTGTTCATGACACCTATATTACACGTGAATATCTATCTAGGATCTTGGCTTTCTCAGGGCGGTGGAGTGTGTGGATTGCTAGAAGGCTGGATCTATTTGTCTGGTATAGGTGATAGCTTGACCAGCCGATTTCAATTGGTAAGGATACCAATGTGCTGTGACATTGGTTGTTCTTCTACCTGGCCCCTGAGGCTCCTAAAAGCCATGAAGTCTTCTCCAAAGAGTACTATGGAGCTAACAGATAAAAGCCATTTACTAGACAAGTGAAACTAATCAAAGAGCAGGTTGAATAGGTGGATATGGCTGGATTTTTAAAACAGACAGTAGCTCCTGGCTATAGCTCTGACTAAACACTTCCAGTATCTAACAGACAAATGGACCTTGGCTAACATTCAATACTGCAACTTGCAGTTCAACTTTTGGCAAAGTAAGCACAGGGGAAAATCTGACTGTCCCCCTTTGCATCACCTTCCCTTACTAGAACCGGCCTCATGTTCCAGAGACACGTGGGGTGGGATTGTCCAAAGGCTCAGCATTGGCCCAACTCCACTCACATTGATGTCCTTGGTAAACCCCACCCCGTGGGCTGCATCTGAATGAAGACTCAGAAGGGAACTGAAACAGAGGAGCGCTTTCCACTGGCCATGGTACTGGGCTGGAAAGCCAGATTCCTGGGCTCACAGAAGGGCAACAGGACAATCCTGCTTTTCCCCACAGACCATGCAAGTGGGCACTTCTCCAAAACCACTTGTCTTTCCAATCACTTGACTGCAGTGAAGTGTGCTATGAAGAGCTCTTTTTAGCTAGAAGCTTGACGCAGGGATTGATTTGTCTCCACTTTGATGGGTGAGTGCTGCTTGCTAGACAGACCTAGGTAAAAATATCAGTAAGAGGAATGACTTGTTCAAATCAGCTTCCTGCCACACTGAGCCTGACAGTCTCTCCGGTGTCTGGTCAAAGACTGAGGCCTTGTCTACACTACAAAATTAAGTCGACCTAAGTTATGTCGACGTACAGCAGGGGTGGGCAAACTTTTTGGCCTGAGGGCCGCGTCGGGTTTCTGAAATTGTATGGAGGGCCAGTTAGGGGAGACTGTACCTCCCCCAACAGTCAGGCATGGCCCAGCCACTGGCCCCTATCCCTATCCGACCCCCCCGCTTCTCGTCCCCTGATGGCCACCCCGGGACTCCTGCCCCATCCAACCCCCTCTTCTCTTCCCGCCCGCCCCCCTGGGATCCCTGCCCCATCCCTCCCTGTCCCCTGACCGTCCCCGACTGCCCCCCGCTGCCCCATCCAACCCCTCCTCATTCCTGACTGCCCCACAGGACCCCTTCTCCCATCCAACCACCCCTTCTTCCTGACCGCCCCAGAACTCCTGCCCCTGACTGCCCCCCACCACCCCATCCAAACCCCCCTCTCCTTCCTGAATGCCCCCCTGGGAGCCCTACCCCATTCAACCCCCGTTTTCCGCCCTCTGACCCCTATCCACACCCCCACCCCCTGACCACCGCTGCAAATTCCCCTGCCCTCTACCCAATCCCCCCCCCCCCCCGCCTCTCTGCCCCCTTACCGTGCTGCCTGGAGCAGCAGTGGCTGGCAGCGCTACAGGACAGGCAGCCGCGCTGCCCGACTGGAGCCAGCCACGCCACCGCGCAGCACAGAGCACCGGGTCGGGCTGCGGCTCTGCAGCCGCCCTGCCACCCCGAGCATTGCACCGACGGCGCGGCGAGCTGAGGCTGTGGGGGAGGGGGACCAGCAGGGGAGGGGCTGGGGACCAGCCTCCTGGGCCAGGAGCTCAGGGCCCGGGCAGGAGGGTCCCGCAGTGGTTGACGTCCATGCGATGCCTCCTCTGTCGGCGGTGCACGTCCTCACTAGGAGCGCTTCCATCGACTTGACTGCGTGGGGCATTGTGGGGCAGTGACAGCCAGACCCCATCCCACCCTGGGGCTCGCAGCCAAAGTGGTCAGCCCCGGGGCGGCCGGGCTCCACCTGCGAAGGACTGACAGCCAACAGGCAAAGTAAGCAATGCAGCGTCTACGCAGACACTGCATCGCCCTAACTACATCGATCTAGGGCTATGGGTCTTGCAGAAGTGGAGTTATTAGGTCGGTGCAGCAGGCTTTGTAGTGTAGACACTGACAGAGTTAGTCCAATGTAAGCTGCCTTACATTGACCTAACTCTGTAGTGTAGACCAACACACACACACACACACACACACACCAGCCAGAGCACATCCCTATTCTTCACAGATCTTTAACAGTGGCTGGGGCTCTTTAATCTTTTGACTCCATGAGTTTCAGAAAGCTAAGTGTTAAAGCTTTAATGTTCAGTGTTTTGAAAGCTCAACTTCCAACAGAGAAAAGGTTAAACAACCAGCCTTCATTAGCTTGCGATTGCGAGATGGGGGACTGACAGACATGCTTAAACACCCAAACTGTACATGTTACAATCACATCCTCCACAACTGAGAACTAATAGGCTCTCCTCAAAGACCTGCTTCCTCTCTGGTTTAATTATCTCCCTCAAATGATGCAGAACCAGAAACAGCTCCTCTGAGATTACAAATACATGTTTTTAGATGAGCTCCCCATCGAAAAATAGAAGCTTCACAGCAAGAAGTTTAAAACAAAGATCAGAAGCCGTGATGAGCCCCAAACATAGGTTGTTCTACTGATGCACCAAAAGCCAAAACCTTCACTAATAACCTAATCAAGTCCAGGGAAGCTCATATAAACCCACATTAGCCTAATCAGAACTGTTAGGGGAGTGCTGAACATTGGATTTTTACTTGCAAAAACCAAATTTCTCCCTGTAACTTTTGTAACCATCACAAAACTTCCCTACAAAGTCAGCCAGTCACACACATCTTATTATAGAAGTTTTGTGTTGTTTCTTATTATAGAAGCATTCTTGTGTTGTCCTCACATCATCCAAGTCTTCTCGATAAAATTAGCCCTTCTGAGAAAAAGGCTATTTGGCTACGCAAGCAAGCACTAGCCTTATTCATCATGGGTCAAAAGGAAAGGCCCCTCCCTTAATTTTTAGTCTAGAAATAAGGCAGGACTCTCTACTTTTGACCCCTGGGGGATAGGGCCAGTACTTCTTTGTGTAGCAAAAGCCACACCAGTGTATATTCTCCTGTTGTGTTCACAGCACACACACGGAGAAATGAGATTACAGTAACATCACTTTATTTCTTAGAATTCAGAATAATGCACAAGAACCCAAAAACAGAGAGACACAAAGCAGGCTGCTCCCTCCCACAAAGAGGCAAATTGCACCCTACCTGACTGGATGCAAAATGGATTTCAGAGAGTGTCCATTTTAATACCAGCACTTACCCATAGTATACTGCCATGGTATGTTTCATAACACATTTTCTTTCAGTGTTCTCTGATTAACCCTAGGTATCTTAAAAATTATCTTACACTGTATGCAGATTTGCCTAAAGAGCCCCCTAGACTGCAAGCAGGACCAAGGACCACCCATTGCTTGTAAAGGGATAACTTGCAACTCCAACAGTCCTCAATACACCACAATTGGATTTCTCTAGAACAGGTTCTGCCCTATAAGTGCAACCACTTCTTATTTGTCAATTTTTGAAGAGACTTACGGAAAATCCAACCACATACATTTAAGTTTAAACAAAACTGAGCAGGAATGACTCACCAAGGACCACTAGCAATCAGAAGTCAGGGTCATAGGGGTAAACAGAGGGGATAGACCTGGCAGAGAAATACTAGTAACTTTTTGAAATTTCTTTTACAGTTTATAAATTTCATTCTGAAGCTTTCTGAAAAGGAACAATTGGGGGGATTTTTTTTTAAATGTGAAAATTTGCTACCAACATTATATTTCTTCAGTTTTCATTCCCATCCCTTTTTCCCCCTCCTCTTTTACTCCTGAGGGAATTTTGTGTCACTGCATGTGTGCAGAATGCATGACCTCCACAGATTTCTTTGCTTCCCCGCAGAAAAATGACTTTTGATGGAGAAGCAAAGGGAAAGGCACAAGAGCAGTCACGCACCCATCCCCAGCTGTGCAGGCAGCTTTGTTTGGGCACCCAGAGCAGCTGGTAGAGATGTGAATCACTGCCGGGGGGAGGGGAAGAGGGAGAGAGAGAGAGAGAGACTGACTGTCCATCTCTCTCGCTCACTATTTCAGCGCACTTGGCATGGAGGGGAAGGGCTTCAGGGTGTTTCTGAGGAGGTAAAAGTGCAGCAAGCTCTGTCCCCTCAGAGCATAATGTAGCAGCCTGCCTGCTTAGTGAATTGTTCCCATTGTCTTATACTCCTAAGGGAATTCACAAAAACAGGTATAAAAGTTAAGGCTCCTTTACATTGCCTGAGTGGTGTAAAGGACTGTATGGCCTTATAAATGTGTATGGCCCTTTAGTGATTAGAAATGGTCTAAATTTTTTGACTGAAAAAATTTCCTATCAAAATGTACTCCATGAACTGTTTGCTCCTGACCTTTCTGGAGACGGGCAGTAGCCAACATACACTGAGTTTGATTCCCCAGCCCTCACTTGCTCTTCAGTTGCCTATGATGTAACACTGAGCATATGGCTGTATATATTTGTGGACTAATAACTAGAAATAAATAAGGGTCAAACCTAGCTACATTACTATTAGGCAAGAGGGTTTGGGGATTTCCGCCAATGCTCCCCACTCCCGTTCTCCATTCCTTGTATTGTAGTTTAAATAAACTACCAAAATAATTGAAACCAGAGTAATTATTTTGTATTATTTTGACAAATAGAATATGTAGAATTTCAAAATATTGTGTGCAGAATTTTTAATTTTTTGGCCCAGAATTCCTCCAGGGGTACTTTTTCCATTTTAAATAACTGAAAAGTGAGGGAAAGGAGAAAGAAATGAGGGAAATTAAACACACCCACACTTTCATTTAGTCAAAACCTGAATTTGTTTCTTTGAACTACACTTTTTTGCAAAAAAATTCAATTTTCACAAAAGGTCATTTTTTTTTTCATTGAAAATATGTTTCATATGAATCTTTCTGACCAGAGATAAAGTGGAGAACACTGAAGACAGGGGTTCCACCCTGAACTTGTATTTCATACTTTGTTAAGGCTTTCCGGTACTGACTTCTTGAGTGCCATAAAACCAAGATAGAGTCAAGTTTGCAGCGCCTGTCCTCATAGATGTTCCACCATGGTTGGTGATGTTCTAGGGTAGTTTCTGGAAAATTGGTGATGGCCTGGGAGGGGTTTAAGTGATTTCTTGGCACTTTTCTTTCGGATTACTAGGACTCATTTATATGTCATAGAGTTATCCCAGCCTGCAGAAAGCTGTGGAGACTCCCAGCCACAGGTGCCAACTCCATGGGTGCTCCTAGGCTGGAGCACCCTCAGGGAAAAAAAATAGCGGGTGCTCAGCACCCACTGGCAGCCCCACCGATCAGCTCCTCCCCCTTGCCCCCAGAGCCTCCCATCTACCAGTGATCAGCTGTTCAAGGGCATGCAGGAGGTGCTGAGAAGGGGGAGGAGTGGAGGTGGAGTACTGTCAAGGTTCCTCCCCCACTCTGAACTCTAGGGTACAGATGTGGGGACCTGCATGAAAAACCTCCTAAGCTTATCTTTACCAGCTTAGGTCAAAACTTCCCCAAGGTACAAAATATTCCACCCGTCGTCCTTGGATTGGCCGCTACCACCACCAAACTAATACTGGTTACTGGGGAAGAGCTGTTTGGACGCGTCTTTCCCCCCAAAATACTTCCCAAAACCTTGCACCCCACTTCCTGGACAAGGTTTGGTAAAAAGCCTCACCAATTTGCCTAGGCGACTACAGACCCAGACCCTTGGATCTTAAGAACAATGAACAATCCTCTCAACACTTGCACCCCACCCCTTTCCTGGGAAATGTTGGATAAAAAGCCTCACCAATTTGCATAGGTGACCACAGACCCAGACCCTTGGATCTGAGAACAATGAAAAAGCATTCAGTTTTCTTACAAGAAGACTTTTAATAAAAATAGAAGTAAATAGAAATAAAGAAATCCCCCCTGTAAAATCAGGATGGTAGATACCTTACAGGGTAACTAGATTCAAAAACATAGAGAACCCCTCTAGGCAAAACCTTAAGTTACAAAAAAGATACAGACAGAAATAGTTATTCTATTCAGCACAGTTCTTTTCTCAGCCATTTAAAGAAATCATAATCTAACATGTACCTAGCTAGATTACTTACTAAAAGTTCTAAGACTCCATTCCTGGTCTATCCCCGGCCAAGACAGAATATAGACAGACACACAGACCCTTTGTTTCTCTCCCTCCTCCCAGCTTTTGAAAGTATCTGGTCTCCTCATTGGTCATTTTGGTCAGGTGCCAGCGAGGTTACCTTTAGCTTCTTAACCCTTTACAGGTGAGAGGAGCTTTCCCCTGGCCAGGAGGGATTTCAAAGGGGTTTACCCTTCCCTTTATATTTATGACAGGTACGCTCAGGGGAGGGGGCGGAACGGGGCAGGAAGAGTTGGGTCAGGATGGAGTGAGGCTGGGAAGAGGCCAGGGTGGAGGTAGGGGCTTGGGGGAAGGGGTGGAGTGGGGGGCAGGACCTGGGGCAGAGCAGGGGGTCAAGCACCCCCCAGGAAATCACAGTCAGCACCAGTGCTGCCAGCAATCAGAGAGGAGTCCCTGTTGGTAGGGTAGGCATGGTGAGTGATTTGTGCCTCAGTACCTGGCCGATCCAGGGGTCCCACCTAAACTTGCCTTCCCTGAATCCTCTATTGCCACGTCCTCCCTCTGGTGTGGACCAAATTTTTTCTGTGGAATCTGGAGTAGGTGGAATGGCTGGGAGCTGGGTGGAGGGATCCCCCTGTCACCCTGCAGGACTGGAGCTGGGGGGGGAGGGTCCCCCACTGCCTTGCAGGGCTAGGAGCTGGGGGGAGCCCCTCCCAGCAGCGGCAGCTGCAGAAGGATCCCCCCACAGCCCGCAAAGGTGATGATCTCCGTGACATAAACGTAGCCTTCATTATAGGCACCACCTAGAGTTAAGGTAGCCTAATAGTTCGCATTATAAGACCCTGGTTTCAGTCGCTTATAAATTTGCCAAACTTTAACCGTTCAGGCTGAAACTCTCCATGGCAGCTGTCTGCCATGGGCTACATTTTTGAGAAGATTTCAGCAGAAATGGGTCAGCTGTTACCAAGAGTGAGGCTGGTGGATCATAGGTTATTTTGCCGCTGTAAAAAAAAAAAAAAAGAAAAGAAAAAGTCATCTAACAGTTTTGCTCAGAAGCTCTAGGGCAAGGGTTGGCAAACTTTTTGGCCTGAGAGCTACATTGGGGTTCAGAAACTGTACAGAGGGCCAGTTAGGGAAGGCTGTGCCTCCCCAAACAGTCTGGCCCCCGCCCCTTATCCGCCACCTCCTACTTCCCGCCCCGACTGCCCCCCTCAGAACCTCCAGACCCATCCAACCCCCCTGCTCCTTGTCCCCTGATCACCCCCTCCCAGGACCCCCCACCCCCCCCCCAGGACTCCACCCCCATCCAACCTCTCCTGCTCCCTGACTTCCCCGACCCTATCCACACCCCTGCCCCCTGACAGGCCCCCACCTATCCAACCTCCCCCTGCTCCCTGTCCCCTGACTGCCACCCGAGACTCCCTGCCCCTTATGCAACCCCCCTGCTCCCCACCCCCTTACCATGCTGCTCAGAGCACCACCAGGACTGGCAGCCACGTCACCGCACAGTCCAGAGCACTGGGGCAGGCTGGCGACTCTCGCAGCCCCGCTGCCCAGAGCGCTGGTGGCACGGCAAGCTGAGGCTGTGGGGGAGGAGAGACAGCAGGCAAGGGTCGGGGGTCCAGCCTCCCCAGCCCAGAGCTCAAGGCCTTTTAGAGACTATGGAGAGCGGGTCTACTACATATGGCAGGAGGGGAAGAATCTGTATTAAATGTTGAGGAAGAGTCAGCCTGGTGCATAGAAGCCAGCGTAAGAGTCAATGAATGAACAGACGCCTTCAGACATTTCTCATTTCTATTTTTAAGCGGCTGATTATGTACAAAGGGAAGTGATTTGTGGTATAATTGTACTCCCAACAATATTAAAAATCCAGCACAAGTTGAAAATATGTTTGCAGTATTGCATGTAGCTCACAACACAGGGCACCCCAGGAGGCTTATTCTGGTGTTTCAGTTAAAAGCCATCTTCTGCATTTGAACATCCAGGTTGGGTTATTTTGCAACAAAAGTGTCTTTGTATTTATTAGGTACTGTCTCCCTCTAGCGAAGGAATAGATGAAGTGCTCCAGCTACTTCGCCAAAAGTGCTGACAATCTTAGGTCTGAGCCATCCAGTGCTATGAAACGCATTATACCCCAGGGTGGACAGAAGCCGGGGCATGGACGACAGCAAGCTGGCTGAAGCTCAGTCTAGAGCCGCATGCTGCAGTGGTGGTAGGTTGGGAAAAGCAGGGGGAAGATGTGGTGAGGCTCAGTAATGCCTTCGGATGGGATTCTGGTCACTTTATTTTTTCCACTGAATGCGTCCGAGGAAGTGAGCTGTAGCTCACGAAAGCTTATGCTCAAATAAATTGGTTCGTCTCTAAGGTGCCACAAGTACTCCTTTTCTTTTTGCGGATACAGACCAACACGCTGCTACTCTGAAACCTTTATTTTTAATATTACCTCCAATGGTCCCTACAGCCCAGGGCAGGTGGTTTTGGTCTTACTGCCCAGTCCCCAAGCTAGAATCTCAAGTTTAGGTGATGACACTTACTAGCCACCAAATTCCAGGATTAGGTTAAAAACTGAATAAGCGAGGTTAGTAATGGAGGGCTAGTTCTCCAAAACAGAAGGACTCATGACATCTCTCATGTCCCCCTAGCTGAAGATCCCTCAGGCATCATTAGCCATCATCAGGGGCTCTCTCAATGCTCGGCTGAAGTAATGAACACTTACAATTAACTCTTATGAGACGTATCCAATTCCAAGCAGTGCAGCCCTCTCTAGAGTCTTCCCTAGCCATTAGCTACATGGAACAAAGATGCTTCTACGTCGATTCTTTATTCCCAAAGCAGAGGGGAACTGAAACAATGAGAACCATAAGAACATCTCATGAAAAATCCAAACCCACCAAATCTGCTTCTGTACAGGAAGAGGGCCAGCCCCAGCAACCTCAATTTTGACTAGGCACGTGGCCTGACAACACAAATACATGAAGCCAAGGGTCAAGAAATAGCAGTTACTGGCAGCTTACTGTTCTTCTCCTTCATGAAGTTGTTTCCACAGACGGTGCCCGTAGGGTACCCAGGCAATGAGATGCAGTTTTTAAAATTTAGTGTAAAACCTTAATCCTAAAATAAGCACCTGGATTTAGCCTTTATTTTGTGAGTTCCCCAAGATTAACAGATGCATCCAGTTTTAATCACACAGGAACAAGACTCGAGCAAACAGCTCCTCAAATTGTGATGGAAAGCCGGCTGCTACGGAATGACCAGCCTCTTGTCCCAGAACAGATTCTCTAGAGAAAACTGAGATTTCAGACATGGAGACCCAATAAAGGGAATGACAGGATTCAGGACCCTTTAAACTGAGATGCTGGCTTGATTGGTTGTTTGGGAGGGACTGGAGAGCTGGTATCTTTACAAACCATGTGCCTGTCCTGATGCTAAAACAAAGTCTCTTGTAAGTGCCAGCTGCTTTAACCAGCTGGGATGAGCAAGGAACTGTGCACGCTTCCCAAAGCACGGAGCTGAGATGGTGGATTTCATGGAGAATGTAATACAGCCCACAGTGATTAGCAGCCTGACCACACTTTCACTTTGAATGGCAGGTTAACAGTGCTGCAGTTCCTCCCCGCCTTCTGCAGCCCTGTACCCAGAGTCATCCCCAGTTCTGTTGCGTGCCCAGCACCCTCTCGCCTACAGAGACCACCAGACTGCTTGAAATTGTTACCACGAGTCCCACACAGGTTTACAACCCCTTGTGCTTCTCCAGAAGCTACTGCTTATAGAGATCAGTAAATCAAAGCACCTCAGCTCCTTCAGTGGAATTAGTGCTTCCAAGTGTATTTCCTCTGTAAGCAAGTGACCTTCAGTCCCTCTGCAGTGCAAGCATTTTGGGATATTCGGCGTGACCTTACCTGGCCCTCTCTTTTCCCACTGCAGGATGCCCACCCTTGGCCATTGCCGAGCTCAGCAAAGAAGCTAGCTGAGCTCCAGCTAACCAGGAGGCAGGGTCAAGGCAGGCTTTGGAAGGGTCTGCTCTGGAATGCTGCATCCTCGACAGAAGGAATGGGCTCTGAGGGGGGTGGGCAAAGCCACACATCAGCACCACTCAGTGTCTGCGATGCTCATGCCGGGTCACCCACCTCCCTCTTCTCTCATGCTGCCAGGCTTGGAGCTGCTAGCATGCATCTGAAGTAGGTTAAGCCAGTGGTTTTCAGCCTGTCGGAGGAACATTTGGGGACTCAGCAGATGCAGCTGCACGTGCTGCCATTCCACCAGCAGTGCAGATGATGGAGGCTCTGAGCTCACCTTCCCCATCCCGGCTACCCCCCACTTGAAACAAGGGGAATGGGGTTTGTAGCAGCTGTGGGGTGGGGAGGGGGGAAATCAGAGGCGATTAAAAGGGGGAAAACAGCCTTTCTGAACTCTCAGCTTTCTGCTTGGCCTACTCCCAGCATGATGGGGCAGGGGGAATGAATAGACTAGGGAAGGAGCTTGGTGGATGGGTCCCATTCCAGGGGTAGAGCCCTAGAAAACATGGTCCCCTGAAAGGACAAGAGGGGGAGGAGGATTTTGCTCACTTCGGCCCTTCAATAAGCCTTCAGCGGAGAAAGCAGGAGGACGGCGCTACCAACCTGTTTGTGCCACTGGAGACCGAATCAGGCGTCTGGAAGAGAAAGAGAAATGCAGCACAAATGTGTCAGACCAAAGAAGAGCTCAGACTCCATTAAGGGCATGTGAGATGCCGTAAGCTATGTCAAAGACACAGGGGGGCGAGCTGTCAGAAATGGGCTTGGGGGAGGGAAAATCCATCATAAAAAGCTTGCAAACAGTTGCATTAATAGAGAGGTTTTTCCTGATCTTGCACTTTCCTTATGTTCAGTTCCATCGACACCCACACCCTTGGAAGAAGGCTATTTTTACCAAGATCAAAAGGTGATTAAAAAAAAAAAAAGTATTGACTTTATAGGGGTCCCCCTCCCCACTGCACATTTCAGTCTTGCAGGTAACGAAGGAAGGTGTTTCCAAGGAACAGGTGAGTCTTCAAAATGCATGCCAAGTGTAGTCAGTAAACCAAGCCCCTGACACTGAAACAGATGAGTATTCTATCAACATTGTGATTTAGCACTCTGCCCTGAATGGTTTTGCTAGGGCAGCTCAGGACAGGACTTGCATTTAATAGACAAGCAGCAGGAAAACAATGAGCCCATGTGAGAAGCTCCCATTTCTGTTACACTAGACTGGAGGAAGTATCAGCAAATGAACCTCAGGGAATAATCCCACGTGGCCAGGGAAAGAAAAGAGCACAAAGCTCTGTCAGGCTAAACTTTGCTGACCCATTTCGAGCTTCCATAATGACGTCACATCAGTTCCCAATTGGTTATTCATCTTCTTGCAGATTATAATATTAGGATGTGCTACTGGAAATTAAGCAAAGTGAGATGCTCCTGGTCAGTTACGATTGTTGACAAGGCTACCTACGTCCGCCTGCATTACTGGATTCATATAGACATGCTCTCTTTAAAAAAACAGAAGCTCATGAAAGGGCAAAGGGGCCATCTCATCTCAGTGTATAGCTAAGGAAGGATTTCTCCACTCCCCATCGCTACAGACAGAAGAATTTTCTTATTCCACATGGGCTATTGCCAGATCTGCTCGGTGGAGAAGCTGCCACCGAAGCCCCTTGTCAGTCAAATACCAGCACGTTCTTCCTTCCGCTGGAAGTTCAGATTTCGGATGTTTATGAGCCGCCCTGTGCGCTAGCAACGTTCGGTCTGGTTTACACTGTGGGGCGGGGGGGGAATCGATCTAAGTTACGCAACGTCAGCTACGTGACTAACGTAGCTGAAGTCGACGTACTTAGATCTACTCACCGCGGTGTCTTCACTGCCGTAGATCGACTGCTGACGCTCGCCCGTCGACTCCGCCTCTCGCTCCGGTGGAGTACTGGATCGACGGGAGAGCGCTCGGTGGTCGATTTATCACGTCTAGACTAGACGCGATAAATCCACCCCCGCTGGATCGATCGCGGCCCATCAATCCAGCAGGTAAGATAGACACGCCCTTCGGGCTCCTAGAAGGCTGGACTTGTAGGGGAACTTGCATGCCATGCTCAGGCCAGCAGCTGGGGGGTGTGGCTGCAGCAGGGGGGTTCGATTCCCAGCCCGGGGAAAGAGAGACTCCTGCTAGCTTGCTGAAAACAGCAGCATGGACACCGAGGCACTGGCAGCAGCTCAGGCCAGCAGCCAGAGCTCAGAACCAGGGGGGCAGGGCGGGCCACCGCCGCTACGTCCACTGCAACATGAGTTTGCCTACCCGCGCTGGAAATGACACCCCCAGCTGCAGCGCAGACAGAACCTGAGAGTTCGAAGCACGTCGCCATGAACGAACGGAAGCGATATTGAACTTTACATCACAACGAACATTTGAACTTAGCGCTCCAGGTGGCCACTTTGTTGAAATCACTTCAGTCACTCCCAGTGCAAGAGTTCAAGGGGAAGGGGCAGCAAGCTTGTGTAGACACTGACCAAGAACTTTACCATCAAGAGACTGTTAATTACACATTTTAAGCCAACGTTGCCAATGAACACAATCCATCTGAACAGAACATTTACAGAGTTCTGTGAAATAGACCGTGTCAAATTCTCTGGTAGGCTCCCTCCCCGCCCCCCAAATTCATCCCATGCTATTTTCCTGCAACTTTGCTTTTAAGTGAATGACTAACCCCAATAGGCAGCAGGTTTAAAACAAATAAAAGGAAGTATTTCTTCACACAACGCACAGTCAACCTGTGGAACTCCTTGCCAGAGGATGTTGAGAAAGCCAAGACTGTAACAGGGTTTAAAAAAGAACTAGATAAATTCATGGAGGATAGGTCCATCAATGGATATTAGCCAGGCTGGGCAGGGATGGTGTCCCTAGCCTCTGTTCGCCAGAAATTGGTAATGGGTGACAGGGGATGGATCACTTGATGGTTACCTGTTCTGTTCATTCCCTCTTGGGCACCTGGCATTGGCCACTGTCAGATGACAGGATACTGGGCTAGATGGACCTTTGGTCTGACCCAGTATGGCCGTTTTTATGTTCTTATGAACAGAGATAAGAATTTTTAAAAACAGCATCTTTTTCCCCCAAGACCATCAGAGAAAAAAACCTTCATAAGTAGAGTCCTGTGAGTCTGCCATGGCTCCCCCAAGCTCCCTGGCTGGGCTCCACGCTGGCCTGGCTGGAGGGAATGGGGAGACCTGTGGAGCTGCCCAGGTCCCCCAGCCAGGGCAGGTGGAGGGTCTGCTGCGGCTCCCCACAACTGCCCACCCAGCTCTTACCCTGGTCGGGCTGCCGGAGCCAGGTTGGAGAGAGCCACACTGACAGCTATGGGGAGCCACGGTGGACCCTCCACCTGCCCTGGGCATGTGGCCCAAGCTGCCCCCTGCCCAGTGTCCCTGCCCCCCCAGACCTCCCAACCAGGGCAGGTGGAGGATCCATGCCGGGGTTCCTCACAGCTGCCCACCCAGCTCTTATCCTCAGAGGCCTGCACGGATACAACATTTGTATCCACATCCGCACTGTTATCTGCAGAAATGGTCCACGGATATCTGCGGATATAAAGCAGATACTTGCAGATTTGCAGGGCTCTATTCATAAAGTCTCCCAGTTTGTGTTGTATTGTCTATTTGGAGGAGACCTCTGAAGGGAGCAGTCTGGGCCTTGTACCAGAGACAGACCACCACCAGCACTCAATATAGCCTGGTGCTATTCCTCCAGGGAGGAAGGCATGGAACTTTCCTGGCAATGCCAATAAGTCAATAAAAACAGATGCACTTTCTGAATAATAAGCATCCCTTTAATTGCTGACACCATTACAAAAACCGATTACATTAGCAACCAAAAAAGGAGTGTTTACTTGAGGCTGAAGTCAGAGGCAGCTACTCCCAAAATGTATCTAAGTAAAACAGTGTACAACATCAGTATTAAAATGTTATATTTATTCCATTGTCGTCATTTCCCCGCTGGATTTTTCTGAACAAGTTTTACTGAGCAAAATAAAAGATAAAAGATTATACATTTACCATATCTCCAGGAATGTAGAGGTCTAATTATCCAAACAATTTTTATTATAAAACTAAATTCTGGAGGTGTCTACAGAGTTTTTCTTCTTTAAATCAGTAGTCTAACAAGAATTAGAAAAGACAAAACTCTGTTCAGTGTTTGACGAAGTAGAAAGGGTGAAAACATAAATAAGGCTTTAATTTGGCAAAATATAATACAATGCCTTCTGCTATCCTCAAATTAATGATTCCCCTGTGACTTCATTCTGCAAGAGAAAGAAAAAAAATCCACTTAAGCCAAGGAGTTTACAAAGAATCACTGCTCAAAGAAATTCATGTACAGCAAACATTAGTTGAGCAGGTCATCCCGAAGACCGGGCTAGTGGTCACCTCGGTAGTGAACTCCAGGACAGTACAGAGGCCAAAGCCCAATAGGTTGGGAGGATGATAGCAAAAAGTGATCTATTGTTTATAATGCCTCGTTACCCAAGGTACAAAGCAGCTTTGGAGAAACTGGAGTTTCCTGACCCCTCAGAAGACAGAAGCCATTGAGATAAAACCATGGACGCTAAGAGGAGGAAGAAGAAAGTACCTGTTCTAAATACAAGGGTGGGACAGCTCAGACACTAACTTCACTGAACCTTCCCCGTGTTCACGACCTAAAAACGAATGCCTAATTCTTATCGACTGAACCTCAAACTCTGTTTAGTCTGCTATATAGTAGTTTTTTCCATTCAGCCTGCGGCCTTCACAGTCCTCCATCTCTCTAACTTTTAGCTGTCTCAAGTCTGATGGGTTCTGTAAGAAGGTTCCAACACCTCAGGCTTGTCCAACCTTGTCCACTAGGTGGTCAGCTATGGAAGGCCCCTGGTTTTTAAAAGGTAGCTTTGAATTAAAGCATGCAAACCCAACAACACAAACAGGTGTCACTATGCTCCCAGCCTGAAACTGCTATTTCATATCACAGTGACTATTCCATACTTCCACTGCACGCTCAGTAAAATCTCACTCGCTTATTTTTATACCCATTCCAAAGATACATCAGTGTGTATGATCTTTTGCACTGCCGCAGACACTATGGAAGCAAACAAGACTGCTGTGTGGAAGAGATAATCATCTGTCAAAGAAAAAAAGAAGTTTGATTGTCACATCACAACCAGCCAGTGAGCTCTCAAGCCTAGAAAGAGGAGCAGGAAAGGCTGAGATCCGAGAAGGCTGAATGGAGGAGGGATCAAGAAAGGAGTAAGAACAGGTCTGGTACCCCCTTAGAAGCTTTTGACAGAATCTCTCTAAAACATCAGACTTAACCGATGCCATACTTGTTAAAACCCACCTGTCATGAAGTTAGAGAACGCTTATCTGAGACAGATATTGCAGTGTAGACATACCCAGGTTAAGACACCCACAGCCGGCCCACGTCAGCTAATCAGGGTCGTGGGGCTCGGGCTGTGGGCCTATAAAACTGCAGCGTAGACGCCCAGACCCTCCCCCATGGTGGAGTGCCACAGTTCGGGCTCTAGCCCCAGCCCGGACAGCTACATTGCAGTTTTATAGCCCCACAGCCCGAGCCCACGAGCCTGATTCAGCTGACATGGGCCGGCTGTGGGTGTCTTACTGCAGTGTAGACATACCCCTGGTTACAACTAAAGAATCCATTTCCTACCTACTAGTTGATAGTGTTCTTTTCCCTTTGAGAGCATTTGACTTATTGACACAACCAACTTCTTGAGGTGTCCTACATCCTGGCATAGACTCACTGCCAGGTTTAGTCTTTTTTCAGTCAATTCCTGAAACAGGAGGGGGAAAAAAAAAGAATCATTAATAGCTCATTTACAAGTGAATTACTGAGAGACCAGAACTAGATTCTCAATCCAAAATGAGGCCTTCTTATACATTGGTATACACCGTGCAACCCTGACAATAGGGGTCTCTCCACACAGAACACTGGAGAAAGCGAAGGGTCCGTTGATTCGGGACTTATACTTGCAGTGGGGTAGCCACGGTTCGTCAGTGTCTGACTGTTGGCAGCTTAGCACCAAATAACCGGGAGGTCTGACTGCATATCTGATCAGAGTACAGGACGCACCCCATGAGGCATGTTTATTGGGGGCTGAGACAGCATGGTTAGCCAGGGGAGACAGAATGCAGCAATATGACAGAATGATGATAGCAGCTACCTCGAGTGAGGCAAGTCAGTCTGTACCCAACTGTGTCCAGAAGGACTGAACTGGCAGCTTGGAGGAGTGATGTACATGTGTATTTCTCATTGACGTGCCCCTAGGGATGGGTGGGAGGGGCAGAGGAAATGGTTTTCTAGTTTACATTAGGTGATGTCTCCCTGCCCTTCCCCACAAGCTGGCATACAAGGCACCAATGCATTTTATAAAGAGTTGGGTTTCCATATGGATCTTGTTATTAACAGCATATAATGGTGGTCATACCCTGGGGCACAAAGCTCCAGCTCCTATTTGCTGGAGATGGCGCACAGGTCTAGTCCCAAGAGCAGAAAGCTGGCCTATTATTAGCCTCTCAGATTAGTCACTGATGGAAGAGAGAGCACTCCGATTCTGGCTCTGAAAGCCTGCTGGCTAGCTGCTCTCACACTCCTTCTGCCTCCATGGGTGGTTTCTTACTCCAGCCCTGGGTAGAATCTATGGACTGACTTTGATTCCATTTGGTTTACTTCTCTGCACTCACCACATTTTAAAATAATTGGATATAAAGTGAATAAGGTTCTCAGACAGCTGGAAGAGAGGACTATAAAATCTAGCAAGATCGAGAAAGAGGTCACTCTCCTGATGCACTCAAAATAGAGTCCGCACTACTTATTTATCCAAAATTCATATTTTGCATAAATAGATTACATGCCCTTGGTTTTTGAACTTCACTATCCATTTATCCTGGATTCCAGAAGACAAACTTGCTCAGGCAAAACTAGAACCAAACACGATATAAACCCCTATTTAGACTGCAAATATTTATTCCTTTCACCAGACGATTCCACATAAGCCCATCATACAAAAAACTTGAGATGTTACTATTTTCACTCAGCTCAGTAAACTCTGGAAGACGCTGGAGGAGCTTTCATTTGCAAGTATCCACAAGTTAAAAAAACCTGACCTCAGTGAATGAAATTATTCTAATCCTCAGCTGGAACAGAGAAAGGCACTTTGAGTGAAATTTTCAAAAGTGTTCAGCATTCGCTTAACTCTGCTCTGACCAAATCATTAGCAATTTTGCCATTGACTTCAGTGGGGACAGAGTTAGACCAATGCTTAGTACTTCTGAAAAACCCACCATAATAGTTATGGAAAAATTACAATTACAGATTCAGACAGAACCACTTTTAGAGGTGTTGAATATTAAGATGTGGTTTCCAAGAGATCCTCATCCTATGGTATCAGAACTAGTTCAACCACCACTAGATAATCTACTGAAGAGCAAGGTTTTTGTAAAAATCACATCTTAAAATATACAGCTTTAGTAAATGGTTTGTCCAAAACATAAGTCATCTTAAAAGGCGGAAAGTGATCACGGGAAAAAAAAAATACGTATCCCATTGGGCTAAGATTATGGCTGGATGCATCAAAAATCAGCGAAGGACACTAAAATCAAGCCTCCCAGCACTGTCTTGGTGTCCCAGCTAGTCTAAGACACGTAGGTTGGTAAGAATGTGTGAGGGCTACGTTTGCACAGTAAGATCTGCAAACATGTTTCTCTACTGTAAAAATAACTGGGAATCTATATTAAATAAAGTAGCCACTATAAGGGATCAGACAATTAAAATCTATGTATGTTGAACCTCAGCATTATCTCAAGTGTTTAACATGGATAAATAAGTATGATTGCAAGTTTGACTAAGTCTAGCAAATTAATGAGCCACAGAATTAACTGACAGCTGCATACGAGAGCACAACATATGGATTACACAATAATGAACAACTGGGACTACTCCTCTCTTATGGTAATAGGTAAATGCTGTTTTTAATTGGCTCTTACACCTCTTCTCCTCCAGTGGAGAGCTCTTCTCTCTCACTCTTATTCTGTCTGCTTCTCTTCCTTTCATATTCATTGTATAATTTAGTTTCACTAAGAGGGACCAGCTATAACTCTTGTATTATTCAGACCTCTTGGGACCAAATCCCAGCTCCCCCACTTAGACTTGGTCTCAACCCAACACTGCCACAGTTACAATTTCAGGGTTGCAATACTCTTGCTGCTATGCCCTCCCGCCACTCAATTCTCCACCACCAGGAAGAAAAGATTCTGACTGGTGCATCCACCATCATTCTCTCCTCCGCAGCTGGTGAAGGAGGGGGGAATCCGTGCTGACCACTCCCTCGCTGCAAGCTTCCCATAGCCTGCCACCACCAACTCCCCTGCACTCAGCTCTCCCTGGAGGGGAGGAAGCAGTATTTGACCCTTGTACACTCTCTAAAAAGCCCTCCGATAAAAAGATGTTGGAAAAGGAGCCACAGAAAACTCCCATCCTACGTGTGTCTGCAGCTCTCATCTTCCTGTCCAGGCAGACAGCAAGCCCAGTGCTTACTTTCCGTCACAGACTACACAGGACACTTCAAGTATTTGGCGCTGAGGTAGGGTTTTAGGTTAGGATTCAGAGATTAGAAATGGGTAAGACTGCAACTGTGCTTTCAAATCAGTGTATTCACTAGGTAAGAAAGTGTCCAGATGTCTGTGCACTATTAGAACTCACACAGGTCCTATCTGTGAATTCAGACCTGGCATGGCCCTAGTGCTCAGGGATGGCTTCAAAGATGCCTCAAAGTGAGCCATGTGTTACAACAATGAAGCAATGAGTTTAAATGTGCAATGGTTCCGGTGTAGTTTCCTTTTTAGTTAAGTAACCATAATTCAGAACTTGCAGAGCAAAGACGATCCTGCCTCAGTGGAACTGGCAGTTATGGCCTCTGCGTGGAACATGACAATCTCCTGACTTGTTTGCTTGACATCTCTGTATGTTTGCAAACTCTCTGTATCACAAGGGAACTTCCCAGTCCTGAACCTTAAATAGCTTCATGGGACCGGATGTGTCTTTGGCTGCAGGCTCTGTAGCTTGTGATGCAAGAGCCAAGCAGTGTCAATGACTGATTGCTTTCTACTCTGGCATTCATTGCATCGAATAACTGCAGAGCAAGGATTCTTCTCTAGTGCTCTGTAGAGAACTCTGCTCCATGAGGTTTCTGAACTCACTTTTACCTTCAGTAGCAAAATGGAGTCAACTGAAATTGCTTCTCCCATCAACATCTGCAGCTCCCTCCCTCCAAGTATGACATTTCTTCCACCCTTCGACATAATGTAGCTACTGAGAAGTCTGAAGTCCCCTGACATGGTTAAGCTCTTTAGCCCAATTTGCATGCACAACCATGGTACATTTGGGCTCACGTTAGGCATCCAAGATGTTTAGCCAAGTCAGGCCTTCACAGACATTCACAGCTTGATGTTGGTTGTCCAACTCTGTAGCCAACAAAGTATTTCAGCTGTAACCTTTCAATGTACTGCTATCGCAGACGAGAATCGCAAAATGGACCCACGCTCCAGAAAGCCACCACACTGCAGGCAAAGGGATTCTCAGGATCACTGCTTACTGAAATGCAGACCAACGAGATTCTGCTGCCACACTGGACCAGGGTCATCATGCTCCCAGTGGCACGGCATTGGCTAAAGAGGGACTAAGACACTTTCAGTGGGCTGATGCGCTCTTCCCCATGGTTCATATGGCTCTGACTGAAGGGGTTAAGCATGCGTGTTGCAATACTGAGGCAGGACAAGGTGCCAGTCTCCATGTGGAATTACATGCTTCAGAGTGCCATCAAATGCTGAATGTTTGAAGCTTATGTAGTTACAGGAAGATCATTTTTAAGTGTTCGTTAATGAGGGAGAAGCGCTGTTAAAACTCTTCCCCCCTGCCTGCACCCGAAGAACCAAGCCAATTTTATTTCCATTTTGAAAACCCTGGCTCATAAGTCAACCCTCCAGCCCCACCCCCAAAAGGTGAACTTGAAAGATAAGGGGGTCATGGTGCAAATACCAGCCGAGCCCAAGCGTAAACACCCTTGTGATCCTGAGCATTGAGAGGACACAGCTCAAGGAGGAAGCACTTCTGACATTTTTCTATGCTAGGAAAATCTCCTGACCCAATTTCAGGGCCAGTGGACTATTGTATGTTCTGCAGCTACAGCTCATTTCTCAGAGTTAACACTTTGCATAAGCCTTGAATTGGCCCTGGAGACAGACTCACTGGCTCTGAGGAACCATCGCTGTTCTCAATAACGTTGGCATCCCCGGCAGCTTTTCCTATTTCTCTCTCAAGAGATGCCAGTGACTCTTGGGCCTGTAGGGAAAAACAGAGGCAGCAATTAAAGGATGGAAAGCAAACCGCCTGTTTAACTCCTAATGTTAGACACACAGGAAATAAGTGTTCTGGAGAAAATCTGTTTTATGCCATGTTCGCTCAGGGGACCACGCCATTCACTGAGATTGATGCGTCTTCTTACAATCAGGTATTTTGCATGTCAGGCTGGCTACATGTGAAAGTTATGCTAGTGGGCAATTGTGTCAAGCTTAGGAAAAAAGTTGAACAACAGATAGTCTTTCACATTAAACTAACTTGAATAAGCATCGGAAACCCAATTCATGTATCTGCCATTTATGCAGAATACAATAAAAATCCTCTAGGATGGCATGGCTTTATTGCCATTACTGTGGGAATTAACCACCGCAGTCAGACCATACATTATGGTTACCGCGCCATCACTTGCTTTGGTATTCTTGCATCTTAGAAAGTGTTAAATAAGGCCACTGATATCTTTTTAACGTATCCCTGCACCCAGAAAGCAGAGCTGCTGTAGTCTTTTGCCCCTCTCTCCTATTGCAATGTCCACCCTACCAACAACGCTGGCTTGCAGACCTACCTCTACTAAAGACATCTTCATCTGTCCAAACTAAAAGCCTGGTGTGTCTGATATCTCCTCGTGGATATCTGGCCATTAGCTGAAGCTCAGAGCTTTCAGTCTTCCCCACCAAGGCCTCCCTGCTTTCTCCTCTCAATCACTGGAACACCACCACCATCCTCCCTGTCACTCAGACTCACAACCTGGATGTCATCTTCAACTAGGACCTCCAAGTTCTCCTATCCTGGCAAGGTCTAAATCTTGCCGATTTTTTCTGCATAACGTCACTAAGATAACGGCCTTTCCTGTCTATCCACTCAGCAAAAACTACCATCCAGACTCTCATCTCGATTACCGCAACATGCTTCTCTGCGACCTTGACAAACGCAGTCCATTCTGAATGCTGCTGCAAAGATCATTTTCCTAGCCAGTCATTTTGACCATATGACCCCTCTCTTTGCACCCCTCCACTGGTTCTACCTTCTCTATCACAGCAAATCTAAGCTACTCGTCTTCATTTTCAAGGCCTATCATTCACTATCAAGATGTTGACCCCAGCCTCCATCACCCACTTGTTAAATTTACAAACAAGCACCTTTGTGCTTTCGCCCACACTGCTCCTTACTCTTAGGAGAAGCTTCCCCATAAACCATCTGCAAAGCTACCTCATCAGGGTCTTTCAAACCATCCTTAGAACTCACTTTTTCCATGATGCCTACAAAAAACCTAACCGTTCGGCTCTGGTGCCGAAACCACTGCCGTCCATGCTCACCTACACAGTCTCATTGATACCTTGAACTCTCCCATCTGTCTGTGCCCACCTATTGTCTCGTCTGAAATTGTAAGCTCTTTGGGGCAGGGACCATCTTTGTTCTGTTGGTACAGTACTTAACACAGAGGGATCCTGGTGCAAGGCTAGCGCTCCTACGGCTACAGTAATCCAAATCATCATCTACAACCCTCAGAGTAGCGGTAGAGAGAACACACACACACCTTTAAATGTTACCGATAAGAGCTGTTCTTTACATCAGGATGTCAGTGGAACACACTGAAGTGTCATATGAAACTTCCCAGGATTAAAAGACTGGCCTTACAACTGGAAAAGCTTCTTCAGCAGAACAAGAAGAGCAAAAGTGTTATATCCGTGTGGGCTTGGGAAATAAGGGCTAGAACCTGCCCTATGCTAGTATACTCTTGCTGTTGCACTTCTCCCACAGCATAGAAGGGCATTAAAGCTGCCCTAAATGAGAAGCTAAACGTTCCCTTGGCATGGAAGAGTGACACAACCGGCCTCATGCACCCCCATCTCATCCTCCAAGCTGAACAGGAGCGACAGTGGGGCGGTTGGAGGGCACTGCGCTCCAGTAATCCCAGGCCTTTGCAACAACCTCTGTGGAGAAGTTATACACCAACACAATCTAAAGCAAACAACCAGCCAGCCCCAGGACTGAGAGTGACAGAAAGGTGGCATAAAGTGCACCAAGCGAAGCTTCTCCAAATCCAAGTATTGATCCCCTCGATGTGAGATCAATTTATATATTGATTAGCAACACCTGCGTTTCTCACCCATCTTAGGTTACCCCACTGCAAAACACATGTTGCAACAATTGCTGGTAAAGAATCACTGATCTCATGCAGATATTTTTGTTTTCTACATCTTGTAATATTATAGGGTCTATTCCAGTGATACACGCTGTATATGCATGCCTGTTTAACTCACTACTGCAAATGCTTACTGTTAAGTGCATATCTATTACATTTACATCAGCATGAACTCTAATGAACAGAACACAGTTTGAAGCAGAGCAATCACTGGCTATACAGTTTTTCAGTAGTTTCCTTCTGACCCTGTTCTATTCTCAAGTAAGCAGATATGTATCTTAGTCAAATAGTGCGTCCGCTCTCCAACGCCATATACAGTACCGCTGTCTGGAAATCAGAATTTGGGCCCTAGAATTTACAATCCCACTCCACAAACATTCAGTTCAAAATTTTATAGTCAGCTTGTATTTTAGCACAACAGAACTACAGATGTTATTAGTGCCTGGTTAAAAAAAAAAAAGAAAAAAAAAGTCAAGCTTTTATAATACCTTAATCTGCATCTATTAAATAGCTCCCCTTACCTTAGGCAAGTCGCCAGCTACTTTCTGCCTCTCACTTTGATCAATTTTAAGTTTTGCTAGCGTATCATTTAACTGTGTTTTCAGCTGTAAAATAGAAAAAAAGAGTGAGGCTCTTTTTTAATTAGTATCCTTCTTGGATTAATCCAGTGCATCGTTGATTGCAGAAGGGAAAAAAAATGACTAACAATTACTGCACACAGGGGATTAGTCAACATGTGTTACAAGATTTACAAGGAGAGCCAAGGAAGAGATTGAATCTGTAAAGTTAAATGCAAGCAACACACGCTACAGACTACAGAGACGGGGTTAGAGTCGGTGTGACAACTGCACATGGTTTCAACTTTAAGCGACACTGCCAGTAAGAAAAGTTCATACCAAAAAAGGCTGATGTTTGACTTAGTTCACAGCAAACATCCAGAGTTGAGGAGATTGCCACAATATATTACTAGCTCAGAGCAAACCGTCGCCTCTCTACTAAAATAGGCTGTGCAATATACTGCAGATTGTGTATGTCAGGTTACAGGCATGTTCGCTCACTCTTCCTGGGAACTAGCAGGGGATTACAAAGAACAGTAAGGGTCCTCCAAATGCAGAATTCTTGTGAATTTCACCGTCTCTTCCTCAAACTCGTCTGCTGCAAACCCATCCAAACAGGAGAATATTCCTGTACATTTTGTACGCGAGAAGTACAGTCCGTTTGCTACCTCATTGCACGTGAACATGCAGCAGGGAGAGTGACGGGATGATAACGCCCCCTACAGACTTCACCAAGACAGCAGCTTTGGTCTGTAGTAGTTTGGCTACCTTGCTAAGAAGCTGGGATTTTTAAATGGTCGCAGCTGTAGACCAAGGGGTGAACTTTGCCGGCGATATTCAAACGGTCAGACAGGCAGAGCCGTGACTGTGAATCCCGCAGTGTTTATAACAGCCCTGTTAAAGATGTGCATTTCTTTAAGCAAAGGCAATGTTCACTTTTTAAGGTCTGTTTCCTTCAGACATTAGGCAGTTTGCACAGTAATAAAGTAAATTTTTGCTCTCCAGGGAGGAGGTTGCAGTTGTCAATGTGGTTCTTACAAGCCAGGATTGGAAGGTAAACCCAAACAGAGAGGGCACTACACATGTAAAACCAGGTAATCAGAAACCTCCCAGAGTATTCAGAGTGGTGACACCAGCATGGGGAGGTAACAGCTGAGAGCTGGAAGAGTGTCTGCATGCTACCAACAGCCTCACTTCGCTTCTAGAACTACTTATGTCAAGTAGGTTTGGGTTTTTTTAAACTTAAGAAGGCTTAACCCAGACCAGTTTTGCATCTGTTAAGGCTGGTCAGCATGATACTGCAATCCAGCTTGGGGAAATTAATGCTGGGTTTACCATCCTAGCTAACACTCAAAACAGGCATGGAGACTAGGAGTGGGGAGGTATCTGAGTTAGATTAACCTTCACACTGGAAAATATGTATATGGAGCAGCAGGCCAGACCTGGGTTCATCCAGCTCCACTTTGAAAAACCTACCAGTGGCAGCATTAGTTATCCGTCCGTGTTCAAAATCAAAATGCAGCCTGGTACACATTTGTATGCCAGTACCCACTCAGCTATTTCAGAGCAACAATAAGTGACTGAGCAATAGGAACAAACCAGAGAAGTTTGGGCCGATTTGTGTATGCACAGAGTTCTTCCCTCTGTACTTTCACAACTCAAATTATGGTGGGTGCTCCGTATTCTTCTCCTTCGTGTTTATGTGTAGTGTTTGTGTTCTAGATATCTTTGGAAGAAAGCCCAAGGTGGTTTTCTATGTTAAGTTGACTGGCGCACACACGTTTTTGGTAATTCAAAAGTCTCCTACATGCAGCTACACTTGTTTGTCTAAATTACATGAAACACCGATCCTGAAAAAGCTCACTGAAGTATGAAAATCTTAAGGCTTAAGACTTTTCTAAAGAACCAGTCATGCTATAGTTAGGAGCAGAGAAAGACAAACTGTAAAAGTCATACTACAAAAATGATATTGCAATGGACAAAAACACCAAGCTGAAGAGGTTAGCAGACAGACAGGATTTGGAATGGTTTCTCCATATAAGCATAATTTGAGCCCACTGGAGAACACGTTTCTTACCAAATTTAACTCTTCATTCTGTCTTACTGCTTCAGAATATGAATCATCAAGTTTTTTCTGCAATTCAGTCAACAGATCTTTGAGCTGAAATGAAGTTTAGAGTTTTTAAGATTTGTCTCCTTAGGATGCCTGTTTGTCTTCTGCTCCGTTATTAATGTGTCCATCTACCCAAAAGTCACAAGCACCATGTCCTCAACTCTGATAGTTAAGGGTTCTATCATTATGCCAATTGACTTATTACCACAGAAAAGAAAAAGGAATGTTGTTTTCTCAGTTATGTTTACCTCTCTGACTTCTGAAACGTAAGTGGATCGCTCTATTTCTGCCTTTTCTAGTTCGCTTTCCAAATGTTCTCTCTCTTTTTTAAGCTAGAAACAGAAAAACAGAGTTAACATAGTTTCTGATGGTTTCCTTTCATTGTTATTGTTTTCGTAAACATTACTGTTGAATATAAAATAATTATTTATCTTCTCAAACCTTGCAGCTGGCACAGGTTGGCCATTTAAATTCAGATTTATTTGAACTTTGAACACAAGCCTTCTAAAAAGTGTTTGCCTGGAGTTCGGCTCTCAAGACTAGAGTTAGGAGACTCCATAGGAGGCCTCATTTCCACAAGTGGTGAGCATCCATTGGCTCCCACTAACTTGAACACTTAGGGAAATCCAGCCATTTATGGAGGCGCCTAAACCTAGCCTTAGGAGCCAGACTTCAGGCACCCACTTTTTCAAGATCTTCACCACAAGGTTTTTAGAGTTGAATCTGCAATGCAGCTTAATCAGCAATACAAATCTGCTCTACTTGCATGAAACAGTTCCCAAAAAGGTTTCAAATGTAAGTAGTGACTTAAGATGTTATTGAACGGAAAGCTTCAAAAGGGATGAAATATTTAAACGTACAGTTTCAGCTTCTTTGATTTCTTCCTTTAATCTCTCTATTTCGTGCTCCAATGAACCAACTGAAGAGCGCATCTGCAGTTTTCAATACAGATGAATACACAATTTAAAGGTTACCATAGATCTATCGGAGCCACAGTAATTCGTTTAAAAACAGAATCTTGGTGCAGTAAACATTTTGTAAAACCGTCCAAGTCTTGGGTATGTTAAGGGGCCTCCCCTCCCACTCTCTCACATACCGACCGCCCCACCCTCCCTATCACAATACAAGAAATCCTCTGTCTGAGATATTTCGATCCCAAACAAAGGACTCATTAGACAAGTGCTAAACCAGCCCTCTATTATTCATACTAAGGCAAATGTCCTTCATGTTTGCTTGATAGGGAAGATGGTGTCCATTCATAAACTATTGATAGCTAAACCCAGCAGATTTCGCTATATTAAAAATCTGTATTATGACAGCAGATGGTAGTGCATCTATAGTTAAAGACATGTCAGCCTGTTACAAATCTCTTAACCAAGAGGTTTATAATTCAGCTATACACATTTGCTTCAGGTTGATACCCTGGGTTTCAAATTCTCAGCCTAGAAGTAGTTTAGAAAGAATTTTTTTGAAAAATTGGTTTGACCTGTTTTAATTCTGGGCTAGGGAAGGAAGCGGATAAGACTTACAAGCCTCCTTTCTGCTGCTCATGCTATAAAGGGATCCTTTTTGAAAGGAAGGAAGCTTGCAGCTGATTTTTCAGTCCTGTTTTAACAGCTTCAGAGAAATGGTTATGAATCAACTGTAGCTAACCTTTGACACAACCACCCGGCTCTGTATGCACTGATGGATCACTGTATGCATAATCCGAATTGACAGTGTGAAAACGGAAGACTGAAAAGTGTGGACAGTGATTTACTGGGGCAGAAGAATTCAGAGCCTAGGGCATGTCAGTGGGACACTTGGAGTTCGTTAGATACAGCATTCTCAACTTCCTGTCCTATCTGCTATGCCAGGTTTCTGTACACTGTTGAACAGCGGCCACCACAGAAATAGCTGCATCGCAGCAGCAGTGGAAAAAGGGAGTTCACTACAGTTGTACATGGACTTCGTAAAATAATTTGAGTTCCTTTGGGATAAAAGACAACAATATTTATTTTCTTTGTTTGTTCTTACTACTGTAAGGAACTGCCCCATAAATCTAAGGCACTTTGTAATGCCTTAAGTGTGTAGAGGTCTCTCTCCAAAGCAAGGATGATCTTACACACAGCATCACAACGCATCAAGGCAAGCCCTTGACGTTACAGTGAGAGATGCTGGGTATTTTACTACATTGATTACCGATTGATTTAATGTTACATATAAACAGCAGTTAGGAAGCCACCTAACAAATGAGGTTTGCAAAATATTCTAGTGTTAGTCTGAACCACGCACAAAATACCCAGAAGAAATGAAAAAAGGCTCAGGAGACAGATCTTTATAAATACCTGTCTAAGTTCCTTCTGCGACTCTTCAATTTTTATTTTCCAGTTGCTCTCCTCCTCTTCCACACTCCTCTGTAGTCTTTGTAAAATCCCCTCCTAACACAGAATTTTAGTTAATTTCATGATAGGAAGACTGACAGTTTGCGTGTCATTGGGTGGAAGTGACATGGCTCCCTACCGTCTCTGCAAGGACTGCCTTGTACTTCTCACACTCCAGCTGTAACATTATATGCATTTCCTCAGCCTCCTTCAGCTTCTGCTCCATAGCCTATGGGGTGGGGTGGAGGGGTGGAGAGAAATCCCACAGATTTTACATCAGTTGACACAGATTTATGTTCTATGATTAATCATCTTAATGTAACTATCAAGCCCTGTGTTATACACATTTGCAGGACTTTATTCTGCAACAGCATGGAAAGGAAAACCTTCAAATGACATCAGGTACAACATTCAACTAAGGTTCTTCCTATGGGACTTTAACCTTTGTAATGATAAATGATTGTGGTGCTATTGAAAACAAGGGGTCAGCCTCACGTGCTCAAACAGTTCAGATCTAAGGGAAGGGTTTTTAATCCACCCTGGAGTCTGGAAATGCTGTGCCGGGCATAAGAACAAATACTGGTTTTAGCAGCATGCAACTGCATGCTGCATAAAGTGTTCCATTACACTGGGTTATAATGAAGTGTTTTGTAGATGTCTGACTTAAGTTAATCAAGAGCTATAAACGTGACCAGTTTTCGGACGAGTAACAGCTGGTGCTGTGTTTCAGCATATAACCGACAGACACTCAATGCTTAGTAATGTCATGACACCGCAGGAGCAGTGGAGAGGGGAGGGGAAGTTTAACTGGAAGCCACTAAAGAATGGTTAAACCTGCTTTTCAGTAAATGTGACCCTCCAAGGCTTGCTGTCCATACAGATTCCACATGTCCCATATGTGAAATCAGATTCTTTTGGCCAGCAGTGTCCATTGGGGCCGCACCTACACCCTAGATCTTCTCACACCCCCCCACGCCAGGGCATAAAGGACCCAATTGTCACTCAACTCATTCATCTATACGGGGTCCAGACGACTGCACTAATTAACAGTAGCCCAGAAAAACAGGCGGACACTGCTGGGGTTCACAGGGGGTAAGAAGGAAATGAGGGACAGTAGGGCCCACTCCACCCATCACACATTCAGGTGAGTGGGGTACGAGGAGACCTAGGGTGCAGGTGCAGCCCAGACACCGATGACCAAAAGAATCTCACACACAGGTGGCATGTATACTCCAATAATGGAATCCACATGGGCAAATTCTCAAAAGACCCACCAGTTCTTTTTACACCATTACATAGTGTCGCTCTCACAATTTCGCAAGATTTTGTTTGCCTTTTTAAAAACTGCTCCGATCCCTTCATTATAGATGGTTTGTTAATATCATTATGGATGTCAATTTTTATGCAGCCTGTTATCTGATTTGAACCTCATAAGCAATTCACAAGTTTAAACAGAAGATCTGTGCTACACAAAGGGTAGCATACGCTATTTGTACTGACCTTAACCTCCTCTGACCCCGAGGACTCTCGTAAATATTCTCTTGCCATCTTTTCAAACCCATGCATCCATTCACTGTAACTCTGTTAGGAAAAATGTATGCAATTAAAACCATCCACAATTTAAAATCTGGACAGGGAGCTTATTTTAGAAACGTTTCCTACCTGAAATTATGGTGTGGATTTTCAACTCTCAGTGAGTGGGAATCTAATGCATACCTCCTATCCGAAGGAGCTGCATAGTCAGTTTTGTGCCCTTAAACAAACCTGACAGAGTCCCAGAGGGAGGGACACTTTTCAAAATGGTAGTTTCCAAGGGGGTAGAGACTAAAAACTTGTGTATTTACGTCATCTGTAGATGCTAGGATGTTAGTTGTTTTTGCGGATACAGACTAACACGGCTACCACTCTGGTACTTGTACATGAAATTGGCTGTTGCCACGTTGGCGCAAAGACCTCGCCAGGAAGGTGGCTATGTAAGAGCATAGGTGCCAACGCCGTTGGTGCTCCGGGGCTGGAACACCCAGTGGAGAAAAACGGTGGGTGCTGGGTACCTCCCCCGCGCCCGCAGCCCCACCAATCAGCACCTCCCCCGCGCCCGCAGCCCCACCAATCAGCACCTCCCCCTCCCTCCCAGGGCCTCCCGCCCACCGCGATCAGTTGTTCAGGGCCTTGTGCACTCAGGGGAGGGTACAGAACGAGGTGGAAAGAGGCAGGGCGGAGCAGGGAGTGGAAGAGGCAGGGTGGCGCTTTGGGGGAAGGGGTGGAGTGTGGTTGGGGCCTAGGGCAAAGCAGGGGTCGAGCACTTTCCAGCACAGTAGAAAGTCAGCCCCTCTCTGTGTTAAGTGTTTATTTTAAATACTCCCAAGATTTTAAAACAAAAAATAGAGCCTCAGGCTTTGTAGCTCAATTCCTCTCCCTCTCAACGCATTGAGGTTGACTCTCAGAATCAAGCACACTACTTTTTCGTACTTTTGAAGACATTCTGGATTCAAACCAGTTTCTTCGCTGGTTATAAAACTACTTTAGAAACAGCCTAAAAAAAGTCGGTTAGTGGAAGATGATGGGAGTGCCCAGCCCAATGTGGGAAGTCAGGCCAGCAACTATTTATATTGTAGCAGAGCCTAAAAAGACTCCAGTCAGATATTGAGGCCCACTGTGCTAGGCAGTAGACAAGTACCGGTCCTAAAAAGTTTGCAATCTTGGCACATGTCAAGACGTAACAGATGGCTGAAACAGATCCTGGGGAGGCAGCATGAGGCAACAGTAATCCAACCTTTTTTTTTTTTGTGCAGAGACTTGCTGTGAGCACACATGTTACCAGCTGGCAGGGTAGATAAAGAGTATGACAGGTTAGATGCAATGGAATACACAGACTAGCTTATCTTACCAAGTTGGAAGGAAGAGACACCTTGGGAAACAGTTTCTGCAGCAATTCTCTAGTTTCCATCTCTGCAGTCTCCAAGTATTGCTGCCTTTCCTGCAGTGAGAGAGAATGGGTCTCATGAAGCAAGTAATCAATTTCACAGACATGGCAATATCCTTTTCTAGGCCTAAAATGGCACATCTAAGCCAGGGCTTCGTTTTAGACTAACGTAGGCTCCATTATTTCAAATATGGCCAATATTTTTCTGAAGCAATTCAGTTTCAGAACTTGGCCTTCACATTGTTTCTTTTTATTTGCATAACATTCTGCTCTGATCTAAAGCATTCCTATGGAATTTTATAGGATCGCTCAGTCACCCTGTCAGAACATGGACTACACTGTACAGAGAAAACGCATCCTCAGATTATGTAGACGCTTCAAATCAGTAATAAAAATTAAGTGATATTTTAATAGTAAAACATTAGAAATTGGAATGTAGAAAGAATCCACATTGGTTCGGATCAACTTTATCTTTTTTTTTTTTATCACCCCTAATTTATACTTAAAGACAGAGGAAACCGTGTTAATGCACATGTGAACCAGGTCAAGAAAGTAATGTTATCTTTTCTAGATTTTTATTTTACTATACTTAACAGGTCACTCCTCCCTGCCGCCCTCTCTCTCAGAACCCTGGATGAAATGGAAACTTATTACTAGAGCTGGGTGAGATTCTATACGTTTCCTTTGCCTTTTTTGGGTGTGTTTTACAATTTGTGGCAATATGAGCCCCATGACAAAAACACAGTATTATTTTTGGGCTCCTTAATGTTAAACAGGACCACCTATGAAATGTTTAGTTACCGTATTTGTAATAGATGGGTTTGTATGGACTTTTTGCCAGTCAGTTAACACACTTCTCTTTATTCAGGATGTTTGGATTTATTCTGAAACAAGGAAAGTTGTACCAACTGTGCTCAAGGGAAGCATTCCTCACTAAATACAATTTATTTTTTTTCATTTGACATATACATTTCTGAGCCTCCTACTCTGCAGTTACTCAGCTGAAAGTGACATCTGCAGCCTTAGTAATTTGGGATCCAGTGTTAGAGACAGATGGGAGAGACACGAGGCCGTGAAGCTACGCAGTTAAATTTAATGTTAGCTTTCAGCAATATAGGCTTTACCGAAAGAAGCAAATGCCAGTTTCATCAAAAATCTTCAGATTAAGAAAGAGCAATTAAAGGTAGCAAGAAGCAGCTACATAAGCCTATTCCTCAAAATGCTGGGCTGAGCTAAGAACATGCAGCTTTCTTTTAAAACATCTTTGGAGATTCAGACCAATTTCCTCCTTCCTCTGGCTAGCTGACCCTCCCTCCACACCCACCTTTTGTTGCTGCTATTATTAAAGCAGCAACACTTCTACTGTTTTGACATTTCAGGAATTTCAGTCCAAGTTTCCTTTCAGAACAACCCATTCACAATTCCGTGATTTCACGCTGAACATGTGTTTCAGTGGGAGTTTGAGCTCCCCATGCTTTCATGAATAAGAATTTCCCACTAAATTGGGGGGCATGATTTTTATCGAGGTTTTTTAAAATAATCCAATCATTCCTATTCATTCAGCAATAAGCTTATTCTGCCTGACCCCAAAGAGAAAGGCCACTGACCACTGAAAGCAGTTCAGAGGTAAGTGATAGGGTCTGCCTTTTGACAGTTCACCACAAGGATAATGATTAACAATTATGCAAACAAAAACAAATCAGCATGCCCACAAATTAAGAAAAATAAAAGTAATTTAAGACGACAGGTAGAAGCAGAGGTGAAAGTATATGAAAGCTCATTCAGAACAGACTATTTAAATTGCAGTAAAAGTTAAATGCTTCAATTGGAATTAAAAAACCAGCTGCAGATTTGTTTCTAGCTTAATGCATTGTTTCTACCAGTTAACATTACAACCTTGGCAGTCTTGTTCACTTTGTCCTGCAGCAATTTTTCAGTTGATGCCAATGCTTCCATTGCTTTCCAGTTTTTCTCCCGAAGGTCCTAATCATTTTTAGAAAGAACGATTTCAGTTCATCCAATATTCAAACTGTGTCTGCTTTTACTTCAGAGGTCTATTTTGCATTACACTCAGTAATTTGCATTTAAATGCTGGTTACTGCAAGATGATTTTGCTGAATAAGATGACGTACACTAGCAAAAACAAGTGTGATGTTTAAGAGTTTGAATGAAGAAAGAAAAACACCAATTTCCCACACATACACCCACCCATGTAGTCAGAATTGTCCCAGTTATTGTACTACAAGCATATTAGTACTGGGCTAACCACCCTGCACTTTGACTGCACTTGTGAGAAGAAAGAGGAAAGTACTCAGAAGTGAGGAACACAGACACCAAACCACAGATTACAAAACAGAGTTTAGGCACGTGGAGCTGCATAATTTAGAATGAATCTAAATACACATGGAAGTGTATATGTTTAAGTCCCAATCCTGCAATAGGATCCCCTCCAGTAGATCCTTGCACCCAAGCATGGGATCAGGGCCTTGATTTGCATTATTATACAAAACTCATCCTCACTATATGGATTAAAGAGACCCCAGCTTCATTTTTAACCCACCCCTTTTAATTTGGGAGTTTTGCCAGAGTGATGAGCACATTCCCAATCTGCCCGTGAATGACACAGTAATTTGCTGTGCTCCTACTTCTTTCTTGGCAAGGTCGTCACACATGTTCTCCGCAAGACGGATCATATTTCACAGTTTGGAGCCCGAGGTAACTAGTT
The DNA here is from genome assembly GCF_965140295.1 of Lepidochelys olivacea. Taxonomy (NCBI): domain Eukaryota; kingdom Metazoa; phylum Chordata; order Testudines; family Cheloniidae; genus Lepidochelys; species Lepidochelys olivacea. The sequence goes on from NC_140416.1 coordinate 119,978,219, forward strand.
AACTCGGTTTGAAGATAAAATATTGCACCTCCATTATCTGGAAAGGGTTGCTGGGTTGGGAAGACTGCTGCTCCTTGGGAACTTGCCTTTTCCAGCCTTCAAAACTAACAGTAAGTCCTTAGCAAACTACTGATTAGACTGCTGCATTTTTAGTTACTAAACAAAAAGCTTGAAATCCAAACATACATTCAACATTTCTGCGTCGCCACTTCTGTCGCCTGAATATCCCAACAGCAATGTAGTTGTTACAGAAGAGCAAGCACGTCCCAGATAAATTGTGGAGTGGAGTGAACCTAAAGGTGTGGTCTCCCATTAGCTTTAACTGGAGTTGCGTGTATAGTGAAGGGGGCACGTACACTTGGCATTCCACAGAACATGAGCCAGGTATACAAGAGACAAGATCAATTTACTTTTCCATGCTGACTATTCTTTGAGAACATGTGGTCATTGGTCAACTCCCCACCATTTCTGGTTTTGCTTTGAAGCTATGTTGTTGCTCACCATAGACAAGCGAGCAAGTGCTCTTCTTAGCATTTTCTTGTATTACAGGCATCCCCTCTACATCAGGCAGCCAGAATTTTCTTGACTCATGTGCTTTAGAGATTCTTACACGCTGTTTTGCTTTATAAATAAAGTTTGATCTGTTGGATTTGTCAATGTTTATATATTCATTTTTTCCTATTAAGACACCCATAACATCCTTCTCCCATGCCAGCATGGGCTCCGGACTCCTGTTCTCCAGCCTGGTACAGATTACGCATGTTGTGGAAGCAATGCTGTAGGTTAATGCATGAGAAGAGATGAGTGCAAGCATCACTTTGTTTCACCCATCAGGTGATAACCGGAGCACTGACAAAGCTGCAGTAGAAGGAACACTTGCTGCCCATCACCTTTCACTGTGAGAACTGGAATTAGACATTTTTAGAAGTGGGGGAAGTCAGATTTGAGTCATGAAGGTATTATTTTTCTGTGCTGTCTAACACACAAATCAGATAAAGGCAACAGTCTTCCCCTCATGCCCCAATTTTCCCCAGCGACAGTCTAAGTTTGACATTGCGGTTAACCATGTGAAATTTAAGTTTATGAGAATGCCATTAGATCTTGTTCTCCAGCAATTTCACCTTCCCCCATGGTTAAGAGAATGTACAAAGAATTAAATAGCAAAACTCAAGTGTTCGGCAAACTAAGGGATTCTTTGGGTAGCTGTTCCCAAGGGAGAAACAAAGTGAGCACACACCCTGGTTCAGGGCTATAGAATAGAGGTTGTTCTCATGGCAGCAGAATATTGGGCACTGTTTAGTTTTGTGCACACAGAAATACCCCTCAAGTTTTTGAAGAATTCACTTACATTGTTCTTTTTCCTGTGTTGCTCAACAGCATCTTTCAGGGAGCCTAGCTCATTTCGGAGACCGGTGATTTCGGTCTCTTTCCCTGCAATACTGAATTAGCAGAACAGTCAGTCACAAATCTTCACATGCAAGATACTCAGAGGGAAATATTGACATTTTCTCCTTCTCCCACTTGGCTTGTAGCGAAGGCGGATTAATGTAGCCTGCATGCAAAACAGGGCAATTCTGGAGAGATCCACTCATCTTGCACAGAGTCACCATCATGCACTACTCATTGAACAAGAACACGATTTCAAACATGTAGTCCTCATCTGAAAGGTCTTGCATAATTGTGCCGTTACATCTTTGAATTATTGAATCATAGAATATCAGGGTTGGAAGGGACCTCAGGAAGTCATCTACTCCAACCCCCTGCTCAAAGCAGGACCAATCCCCAACTAAATCATCCCAGCCAGGGCTTTGTCAAGCCTGACCTTAAAAACCTCCAAGGAAGGAGGTTCCACCACCTCCCTAGGTAACGCATTCCAGTGTTTCACCACCCTCCTAGTGAAAAAGTTTTTCCTAACATCCAACCGAAATCTCCTCCACTGCAACTTGAGACCATTACTCCTTGTTCTGTCATCTGCTACCACTGAGAACAGTCTAGATCTATCCTCTTTGGAACCCCCTTTCAGGTAGTTGAAAGCAGCTATCAAATCCCCCCTCATTCTTCTCTTCTGCAGACTAAACAATGCCAGTTCCCTCAGCCTCTCCTCATAACTCATGTGTTCCAGTCCCCTAATCATTTTGGTTGCCCTCCACTGGATGTTTTCCAATTTTTTCACATCCTTCTTGTAGCGTGGGGCCCAAAACTGGACACAGGACTCCACATGAGGCCTCACCAATGTCGAATAGAGGGGAACGATCACATCCCTCGATCTGCTGGCAATGCCCCTACTTATACAGCCCAAAATGCCATTGGCCTTCTTGGCAACAAGGGCACACTGTTGACTCATATCCAGCTTCTGCAGAAAAGGACCTAGGGGTTACAGTGGACGAGAACTGCTGCCTAGCCATTCGGTCCCTAGTCTGTAGCACTGCATGCGATTCTTCCGTCCTAAGTGCAGGACTCTGCACTTATCCTTGTTGAGCTTCATCAGATTTCTTTTGGCCCAATCCTCCCATTTGTCTAGGTCCCTCTGTATCCTATCCCTACCCTCAGCGTATCTACCTCTCCTCCCAGTTTAGTGTCATCTGCAAACTTGCTGAGGGTGCAGTCCACACCATCCTCCAGATCATTAGTGAAGATAGTGAACAAAACCGGCCCCAGGACTGACCCTTGGGGCACTCCACTTGATACCAGCTGCCAACTAGACATGGAGCCATTGATCACTACCCGTTGAGCCTGACAATCTAGCCAGCTTTCTACTCCTTCTTACTCCTCCTCTTGCTCCCAATGCTTTTGCCTTACTGCTCATTTTAGTTTCTTCCGCCGTTCCCTCCCAAGCCCTAAATCAGACTGTCTCTCTCTCATTGCCTGCCAGACTCCTTTCTTCAAATCACTCCTCAAAACCCATTTCTTCCAGAAATCATTTCCAACAGCTCACCCTTAGTTATCTACTTCCTCCCCTTCCGCAAGGGATGTTTTACTTCTTGTCTATTTTAGATTGCAGGCTCTCTGGAGTAGGGGGCATGTCTGCCTGGGTCCATAGAACCCAATGTGAGGTATTTAGCAGTATTTAAGTGATTGTAAACCAGAGAAAAAAAAAGTGACACATTTTAATGCATGAGAATGAGAGCAAGAGACCATTACACACACTGTAAGCAAGCACCTCATAACCTTTAACACAATTCTTTCGGGATGCTTCACTTCCAGCTTGTAATTCCTGAGCTTCTCCTCAAGATGATATTTAGGCCATCCAGGCAATTTCATGACATGCACAAGAATTCACTGGGAAGCAAAGATCTAAAAATTCACTTTGCTTGGAACCTTAAATGAATTTTCATCTCAGCCACTAAAAGAGAAAGGCTAGCCCATTAGCCTTGAGCATATTTAAATTTAAACACTCAGAAATGGCTTGCTTCCACTGTGCCCTCAACGTAGAATAGGAGAGATTCAGGGTTTGCAGAACACCTGAGCTAGCGACTGCAATTCAGAGTTACATCTGTGAAGCTCCAATTTACCAGACACCTAACTTATTACGCTCATTTCTCACTTGCATGCCTGAGGCTTTTCAAAACCATTTGGTTTGTATTAGGTACAAGTTTTCAGTGCAGTAATGGAAGTCACATGTATTAAAAAACAACTAAGAGCAATACTTACACTTGCAGCAGCTCCTCGCTTCGGACAGCCAGAGACGCCTACAAACAGATCAGAAATGCATTAAACCAGATGAACAGTAGCTGGGAGTGCTGTCGAGGAGGTGCCTTGCTTTGCTCACCAGCACTCCCCGCCAGATCAAGCAGCAACATTAGCTGTCTCCTGTCCAGTCTTTTTTGGCCAGAAGGTTGGTGACTGCGACACGTGGCCTGAAGGGTAGGGAATGCGAAGCAGGGGAGCAATGTGGTGGGGTAATCAAGACTGCAGCATGGATGCAGACCCACAAAATAAGAGGGAGAATAGGGACAGAGGGACCAGATATCCAGCAAGTGGAAAACAGTTAAAAGTTCCCCTAACATCTCTTTAAATTGTTCCAGGATTGGTGCAGCTGATAAAGAATGGGGATTAGCCTGCTGTGCATACTCTCAGCAATGTACCCCATCAATGTCAGTTATCAAAGTCAAAGTGGGAGCCATACCTGCTTACAGGTCTCTTGCTTCAATTCTTGGATTTGCAATTTAAACAATTCATTTTCTTCTTGTGCCTCCTGTACAAATAAAGAGAAGCTATGACATTATCTTCACGCCCATGCACTCCTCTTTACCACCCAGGACACTAGTGCATAGGGTGCTTATTCCCTATTAACATCTCACCTGTAACTGGTTTCCTTTGTTTGTAATTTCTCTCCCCCTTTCTTCTAAAACAGCCTCCATCTTCTTCACCTGTTCTTCCTTCTCTTTCAATCTGCGACATTCATTCAGGAAATCAAAAAGTGCTTTGACTAAAAAATAAGTATCACTCTGGATAAGAGTTTGATGCTCTAGAGTGGGCTGGCTTCACAACAGTCAAGAAATTAAGCCTGTACATTTACAGCATATGCATGACAGAGTGCTGCCAAGCAAGGTCAATCTGCAGGGACCACCACAGCACGAAGTAGTCTCCACATACAAGCAATCTATGACCTCTATGCCAAGAAAGCCAAAAATAGTACTAGCTCTGATACTGCAAACACCTGCCGACTAAGAACTGGCCTGAAGCCACTGAGTCATTTCACAGGTCACTAAACAGCAAATTCATTTAGTCACTATCAACCTACATAACATTCAAACCAGAAATAGGGGAAAGGTTACAAATCCCCCTCCAGCTCGCTCCCTAGAAAATTAAACCTGGCTTCTGTGATTTCAACCTGGAATCCCAGGTTTGGCCCGGACATAGCTAGAGTGTCACCTGAGGCACATGGCCAGGGACAACGTTTCAAGATTGGAGAAGGCGATTCCATCTCTCTTTTATTGGGCGTGGGACATTACCAAGCGTTGTGGTGGATTCTTCATCACTGTCAATATGGGCCTGCGTTATAGGCGGGCAGACTAGATGTTCACAGTGGTCCCTTCTGGCTTTATAATCTATGAATGGTCTCTCTGAGAAGCACAGTAAGCTATCTGAATCTAAAGGCATTTAAAGCAACTCTCTTATGAAACACCGAATACAGGTGTCCATTATCTATTTTCATGCTAACTGTTAGCATGAAACCAAAACAACAATGGAAAATGGAACAACGTTTCTTTACAGATCAAGTGGTAGAGTGCTTCAGGAGTCTTGTGGAGGTAAATTAGCCATCTGTACTCTTGCTGTTTAGCTGGTTGCTGCCTGAGTGGGTACTTCTACGCATCCCGTGGTAGCAAGCGGATCTCAGAACCCAAAGTCCAATTTAAAAGTGCCGCGTACGCAGCTATTTTTAGCACGGCAGCGCAAGCCCAAGCCTGTCAATCTGCACTTGAAGGCTCGAGGACATGGACTGTGTAGACGTACCCTTCGATGCTGTATAGACCCTGGCCACTTCGTCAAACGTATGCTTTATGTCAAAGTAGGTGGGGAGAGAACAGAATACCGAGAGTGCTGAACACATAAGAACTACTAGGCATGTGTTAAGATTCTAGTTAGATGAAAGAAGCCTCTATGACCTCTTCTTTTGCTCTGTGTATGCGCACTAGTATTTAGTCAGGCCGGCGCACTTCCATCAGCACTAAAGCTTATTACAGCAAAGCACATAAAAATTCCCACAATGAAGTCCCACATATTTCAATTTAAGATAAATCACAGCACAGAGACCAGAAAGCGCAGAAAAGGACACTTGAGAAGCTGCTCGGCATACTTACAAGCTCTCCAGATCCTGGACTTGTGACACAGCAGATACCTATCAAATAGAAACATTCAGACCCATACTGACAGCACAGTAAACACCTTCAGTTTAACAGTGAACATTTACATCAGTCAGAATAATGATACCTAGCTCTTATATAGCACTTTTCATCAGTAGATCTCAAAGTGCTTCATAAAGGGAACAGAAAATGAAGTGTCACTTTTCTAGGAAAGACTAAAGGTTTTTATGTCAATTGAGTTTAAACATTTATATTGCTCCAAAACAGTATAACACCAAATTTTAAACCAAAAAATAAAAACAAAAACAAAAAACCCCACATCACCACAAAACTGACGCTAACTGGCACAGATCAAACTCAACCAGCCTCTACCACCTCCACCCACCAGTGGGATAAATTACTCCCTGGCTTCAGGACTGACTTAAGACAGAGAATGTGTGTTTGACACCACTTCTTGCCCTCATAAAAATGAGCCAGCTTTCAGCACTGCAGAGTTAATTCATGCAGCAGCAACCTACCCTGAGATCATGCTGCATGCCAGCCCTTTGGTGCCCCATGCAGGGACCAAAGAGCAAAATCCCAGCCCATCACAACTTCTGTGATAAATCAAAGGGGAGAGGCACTCAGAAATTCCAGGCCAGGGCTTTACGTGCACCCGGGAGATAGACACAAGACAGAGCATACATGTCATGCTCACGTCAGTCTGAGACACTGAAAGACAGGCAGTCTGCATTAGCTACAATTACCATGTGGTCTGCACACAGAGCTCTAAGAAGTGCACACCACTTCAATTCAGCCTCAAGGTGCCAAAAAGCAGATAAATGTGATAAAGTTCACAAACTTCAAAGGCTTCAGATCACTGCTACCGCCACTATTGGTAAGAAACCACCTCAATTTTTGCAACTTTAGCCTTGTCTTAATGAACTCAGGCTAAACCATGACAAGCCATTGCAAACCGAAATAAGCATGTCCACACAGCCTTTTGCACTGGTTTAACCAAGGCCTTGTTTACATATGGAATTATTCCAGAATAGATATTGCACTTTAAATTCACACTCTACCTTAATACAAGTTAACTTTCAAGTGTATACAAGTCCTAAATAGGTTTAAAATTACTAAGTTAAACCAGGGCCTGCCCTTTCAAATGGGCCATAGGTAGAAACAAAAAGCAAGTGTGAAGGAGTGTACTACCCCTTTAAGGGTCAGACTAGGGTGTAAACAAGGAGGATCTGCCCCACTCTAGGGCTGGTAATTTAAACAGGAATAGGAAGCTGAACTAGAGAGAGGGAAGTGTATTAGAACTAGAAGCCATGAAGGCTGCAGCAGGTGATGGTGGTTTTCCTGAGGCCCTAGGAGACTAACTTAACCAGAGGCTTTGTTCTGTAGACTTTAAGTTGGGAGCTCTGACCCAGGTGAGGGGAGGACCCTATGAACTGTTTACTGTACTTGCTCCAGTCCTGTAACCTTATTAAAAAGAGAAATGCTATTTTGTTAATGTGTGTTGGCTCCTCCTTGCCCTGCAAAAGTCACTCTGTTACTGCCCCAATCAGGGGAAGTTAAGGCAGGGCGCACCCACAATGGCTTACCAGGGGCACACTGGGATGGCCCATGCCTTTACAAAAACCCAAACACGTTGCCAGACCGTTCTGTTCTGGAATCCATACCTGCTCATGCTGTTCCAAGTTCTGTTGCTCAAGTTCCTGAACTTTACTGGTTAAGTGGGTAATTGTATCTTGTTGACTCTTTGGATAGAAAAAGATGTTAAGTGTCTTTGTAAATTCTGTAGTCATAGTTATTGCATCAAACATTTTGCTGGACAATAAAAGAAAAAGTTTACCTGCAACCATTCTCCTTTCTTAGTAATATCTTTCTCCTTCTCTTCCAATAAAGCCTCCATAGTTTTCATCTGTTCTTCTTTCCCCTTCAACCTGTACCATGCACAAAGAAGTGTTTTATCCATTTGGAAAAAAAACCGAACTTAGCAGCGAGTGCATAACAAACAAGAGCAGGCTGCACGATCAAAGGCTCCACTGCAGTTTATGCCAGCTAAAGAGGAGTACGAACACTTGCATTTCACTTTGCTTTTGCAGAGAGCTTGAAAGGTGCACTTGATCAATGCTACAGCTCATTAAATCAAAGTGGACCGAAATTCTGCACCGATATACATTGTAGGGATTCCATACACATTTCCCCTTGTCTCAAGATATTTCCCCTCGCTACATGAAAGGGGCAGAATTGATAGTTATGGAGATTTAAGTCATATTTTTCTACATACGTACAGAAAGGATACCAGTGTAAACGTCCCACATTGCCCTGCCAGCATTTCTCAACTCTGACTTGGATGTAGCATCTGTCAAGTAGTTGGGTCTCTATGCCCACTGAAAACCTGACAAATCTGCTCAGCGATCTTGGCAAATAGCCCAGCTATGGCAACAGCATTCGTAACAAGGATGCTTGTCCACTAATACCACTTGCTCATTTCACACAGAATGGACATCAGAGAAGTTGAAATGTTCTGAAAACAAAATTTGAAGACGGGTGCCATAGAACAGATTAGATGCTTCTGTTAGCAACAGTACTTACAGGTTCTGAAGGTCCTTGACTTGTGAAGTGATCGATACCTAAAAACAACATTCGGTACTTAAATCACTCCTATAAGGTTGGGCTATCCACACCAAAGTCCAGTATATAAAGGTAAGTAAACAGACAACTACTAAAATTAGTTTAGGGAGGAAGAATGCGAAAACAAGGTCATTAGAGATTGTTAAAAGGGCCACTGCCTTGTAGTTTAAGTCTAGAAGGCAGGTCTGTAGGGAAGAGTTACAAAACTGACCATCATTTACACACTTTTCATAATGATTTAGCACATCCCCTGCGGTGTCAGAAATAGAAGCACTCCAGCACTGGGCCAGTGTATGAGAACCAGAGGTGTAAACTGACCCTAAAGACATCTGTTTTGTTTCACTACCCACCCTGAGTGAAGTTCAAAACAGATGACCCTCTTTTATTAATTTAGATCTGAACACAAGAGATTTTTAAATAGGATTTCCAGATTGCCAGTGCCCCTTAAAGTCTCTGTTCAAAGGAAGATGCCAAATAGAGTGCTTAATTCTTGTGGGTGGATGAAAGGTTACCTGGAATATTTTTTTGTTTGAATTCTAGATCAAACAGTAGACTACCAGTCGACGGGCCACACTCCTAGCAAGAGACCTGGCAGGAATCACAATAGCTCAAAGCCCATTAACTCACTCCAGTAGGTAGTACCCTCCTCCAGTGCTGCATTAGAACCTGAATTATTTTCAAGGCCTTGTCTACAGCAGAGAAATGCATCATGCAAAGTAATGTTTGTTCCACTATAAAAACACCTCATGCCCATACCCGCAGGCGCATCAAATCGTTTACAGGGGAACTAGTTAATGTTTAGAGCAGACTACGCATCAGCGCCAGGCAGCGTTGGGTCCTCAGACATTTTGGTGCCAGTGTAGACTGACTAGCCAAAAGGGTTCGACTAGTGTTCTGCTAACACTCCACAGTGCACTGGTGGTTTCACAAAGTCTCTCACAATGCACTGCATGAGCACAGCTCTCACCTCCCGGAGCAGCACTTCAAGGAGGGGGTGTCCTATATAGCACTCATGAGACTGCAGTTGCACATTGTGTTCAATTCTGGGCACGCTACCAGAGAATTAAGGGAAAAAAACAGAGCAATCAAGACCAGGAGGGAATGCTTTAGGAGAAAAGATTAGACAGAAAAATCATGTATAACTTTGACGAACACCCTCTAAATCAGGGGTTCTCAAATGGGGTCATGACCCCTCAGGTTATTACATGGGGGTCATGAGCTGTCAGCCTCCACCACCAATGACTGCTTCGCCACCAGCATTTATAATAGTGTAACTTAAAAAAAATAAGAACAAAAGAATGGCCCTACTGGGTCAGACCAAATGTCCATCTAGCCCAGTATCCTGTCTTCCAACAGTGGCCAGTGCCAGGTGCCCCAGAGGGAATGAACAGAACAGGTGATCATCAAGTGATCCATCCCCTGTCGCTCATTCCCAGCTTCTGGCAAACAGAGGCTAGGGACACCATTCCTGCCCAGCCTGGCTAATTGATGGACTTATCCTCCATTGATGGACCTATCCTCCATGAATTTATCTAGTTCTTTTTTTAACCCTGTTATGGTCTTGGCCTTCACAACATCCTCTGGCAAGGAGTTCCACAGGTTGACACTTCCTCTTATTTGTTTTAAATCTGCTGCCTATTAATTTCATTTGGTGACCCCCTACTTCTTGTGTTATGGGAAGTAGTAAACAACACTTCCTTATCTACTTTCTCTACACTAGTCATGATTTTATAGACCTCAATCAGATCTCCCCTTAGCCGTCTCTTTTCCAAGCTGAAAAGTCCGAGTCTGATTAATCTCTCCTCATACGGAAGCCGTTCCAGACCCCTAATAATTTTTATTGCCCTTTTCTGAACCTTTTCCAATTCCAATATATCTCTTTTGAGATGGAGCAACCACATCTGCACACAGTATTCAAGATGTGGGCACACCATGGATTTATATAGAGTCAACATGATATTTTCTGTCCTATTTTCTATCCCTTTCTTTAATTATTCCCAGAATTCTGTTAGCTTTTTTGACTGCCACTGCACATTGAGTGGATGTTTTCAGAATACTATCCACAATGACTCCAAGATCTCTTTCTTGAGTGGTAACAGCTAATTTAGACCCCACCATTTTATATGTATAGTTGGGATTATGCTTTCCAGTGTGTATTACTTTGCATTTATCAATATAGGTTTTTAATTTATAAGGGGGGGTTGCACTCAGAGGCTTGCTGTGTGAAAGGGGTCACCAATACAAACGTTTGAGAACCACTGCTCTAATGAGCACCGACAAGAGAGAACAGTATGGGTAGTGCATCGAGGTGTAACTGGGAACAACGGTGAAACCAAGAAAAATAAAGTACAGGCAAAATATCAAGCAACATCCTGACAGCAAGATGGAGAAGACTGCCTGGACAACGGTATCCTAAAAAGGGACAGTAGTCCCATTTGTTTGGGACACTAGATAAACTAGGACATCTGACATGTTTTTACCTCTTCGCTCCTGGTAGATGGAGTGAAAACTCATTCTGCAAAGACTTGTTTTCAACTACTGGCTAAGGAAAGAGAATGGCTGGCATGTTTACCTAAAGAACAGAAATGCCAAGAGCACAGACCCTCTGGCTTTAGAGGGGATGGATAGGATTTGACAGGAGGAAAACTTGAGCAAGAACCATTTTGACCCAGTAGCTTTGAGCTGGGAGAGCAGCTGACGCCGGACAGTAAGAGGAAGCTCCTTCACCGTTTGTAGTCAAAGGGAAGAGAACACTGAAGGCACTATAGGGTGCCAGCGCTCTACTAAACTAAGGTGCTTAACTGCTGGAACTAACTGCGCAGAGCTTTGAGCTATAGGAGTTCTCGCCAAGTCTCTCACTAGCGAGCACAGGACTCTGAGTACCTGTTATGGGGTCGCTGAAGATGTCATCTGTTAGACTGTATCTTTATAGTTTTGTACCCTATAACCAAGGCCTTCATTTTGGTTTGTAGAGATTTTTACCAAAAAAAATTCCCAGGTTTTACAAAAAGCTATTTTTTTTTTTTTTTTTACTGATTTTCATCTGAATTTTGGACCACTAAGGAACATGAAGAGACTGATGATGTTAGGAAAATCCAATACACTACATTAGGTAGACGTGTTTATACTAAAAATAAGTTAGTCTAAGTGTCAATGCGAGACTGTTAAAGTAAGGCTGTGTAAGATACATATACGTGTGCATACATGTACATCAGTGCTCAAATCCTAAATAAAGTGCCAAAACTCCCTAGACCTGACTCCCTGCTCGTGAAGGAAAGGTGTCGTCTCAGGTAACCTGGGTGGACCTGAGGGGAATCCCAGAGACCCGTTTCCCTGCTCCAGAAGGAGAGATTGGGGCTTGGTAACCTGGAGAGCTCAGGTAACTGATCCACCATCTCTCCTTCCTGAGCAGGCCCAGAAACAGAAGGGATAAAAGGAGACAGAGTGGAGAGATGCCACCTTCTCCACCCCCACATCTTCTGGGCCCCCTTCGGCAGGAGAAATGGCAGCTTGGTAACCTGGGCCACCATCTCTCCTGCTGGAGTGGTGAGTCGGGTCAGAAGTACTCTTACTTTTCTCTATTCATTGGAGTTTTTTCCTGTCCCTCGGTATTAACCCCGATATTTAGCCAGAAAACTGAAGTTAATTTTTGCACTGATTTTCACACTTTTTTTAAAAAGTATTTTGTAACAAACCCTGAAATTCCCAGGAAACGTTAAACACAATAACCAGAAATGAAGGCCTTGTCTACAACAAACTTCAGCCTATAAAACCAGGCCTCATCCAGTGACAGGCCCCGGTAAAACAGCGGATGTACTAGAACAGATATGCTAGTAAGCAAAGAATCCATTGCAAGGCTGCCTCATACTTCCAGCTCTAAGGAATTTTACCTGTTTTTCCATCTCAAGCTGGGTATTTCCTACTTCTTCTTTCAGAGCCTCTATTTCCTGTGTGAAAGCCTTTCCAATGACAAAACAGACAGGATTGGACAATGGAGACAGCACCACAAAATGGATTCTACAAGTTTATTACTAGCAAATGCAAGGCAAGAACAAATAAATGGTAGTAAATAGCACAGACACAGAAAGGCAACAGCACGACTGATAGGTACCTGAACCATTTTCTCCTTGTTTGCAACTTTGAGGACTTCAGCCTCCAGCAGTTCTTCCACCGATTTTATCTTTCCATCCTTCTCACGGATTCTTAGCACAGAAGAGAGAGGAGACATCACAAGCTAGTTGAACTAGTGTAAGTGATCATTATTATTAACATCACAGTAGCCCCTAAGAGCCCCAGACATGCCCCTCTGTGCTAGGTGCTGTACATCAGTAACAGACAGTCTCTGCCCCAAGGAGCTTACAATCCCAGTTCAGAACCACATAAGTGGGTATCATACATACACCAGAGGAGCGGAAGGAGGGGGATAGGGCAATGTGGTACAAGCTTACTTTTGCAATAATTAGCTCTGTTTACTGTTGGTAGGTCCCTAGTTTTGTTTTTAATCAGTAGCAGTAGTCCTAGTACGCCACCTGCCTACCTTCAGATTTCATGTTCTGGCAAACATGCTTCAGCAAAATATTTACCTCTGTATTTTTGTTTTTCTTAACTTTTAAAAGTAAGAAATACAAATCCACTCCTTTCACACACATTAAAGGAGAACCTGCCAATAATCTCATGGTCCAGCACCTAGTGACCAAGGACAGGCCTAGAACCCTAAGGCCTGGGCTAGCTAAACTAGTGTGAGTCCTACTTCAATCAACTCCTGTCCCCCTACACTATTTAGTGTAGATCTATTACTGGATTTACGGAAGCATTAGTTTAACTTGATGTGTTGCTCAGAGTTCACACAGCCATGCAAACTTTGTGCACCTGATTAAAATGGGATGTTCAGGGGAGGCAACATACCCCTGAACATAGTGAAGAGGAGTTGGAAAAGAGGGATGAGGTTTAGGGAAGAGGTATAACAGGTTCATAATGCTACTTACACTTTCTGAAGTTCTTCCACCACTGACTCGAAAGAAATCTGAGCAAAACAAATATTTAGTTTAGAGAGAATGAAGAGTTCAAAGTAACTAACTGGTGGTGGGAGTGGGAGGGAAAAGGCCTGGAGAGAGCAGGGATCAGTAATGGGACACAAAGCTTCGCAAGCTCTAAAATGCCGGTCTGAATTTGGACTGGGTTTGTAGTCGCCCTAAGTTTTTATCATAGGATGGTAGTTTGATGGCTTCTATGGTGGTCCCTAGTGGACTAGTGTCCACCATCATCAAAAAACTCATCCAAGTTATTGCAGCACGCTCCAGAATAACCTTCCCCAAAAAGGAAAGGTTCAAGATGAGGTATTAACTGGCAATGTCTTGTGAGATAAAGCCCAGTCACTGCTTCTTTAACAATGGTCAAGGCATACCACGAAGGCATTGGAATTACCATAGTGTGTAGGTAGCCTAGGCATGGACCAGCACCCAGTTGGGCTAGGCAGGCACTGTCCAAACACAGACCAAAAAGACAGTGGACTAAAACCTCTGGTTGGCTTGCTCAGGCCCTTACAGTCACCAATCCATTTTGCAGGTCACAGACAGCATTCCCAGTGCAATGAATAACTCTGTGTACAAGTGCAAGTCATGCCTTGCTAATTAAGTGGGTAGGTTTATTAGTACCTATAGTAAATATATATATATATATTTTATATACCTACACACACATATATATACACATACATATACATATAATCATTGACACACAGTGCCTAACGGACTTATTTGATATCACCAGATCATCATGATGATCTGTATTTCCTTGAGCTTTGGGGAGGACTGAGATAGATGGGGGCTGAGATATTGGGGAAAGCAAGAGGCAGATAAATTCCTTTGCCAACTGACTGGTTTAAAGGGGTTGGGATTTGCTGCTGGATTTGTTATTCTTTTGTACAGATTGCATTTTAGCAGCCAGTAAAGCAAGTGGAGACTAGGGATAGACACTGTACATTTGTAAGAGTCAAAATCAATAAGTATAAATTTATAAAGGCTCCCCGTGAGACTTTTGTCAGTATTAAAAGCGCTTTCATGAAAACAGCACTGTTTGGCTGAAACCTGGTCCCAGCAGGTGAGCAGACTCTTGCAACTGCCCAAAGAATAAAACAAGAGCATTTTATAATGTACACATACACTCACGCCCCCCAAAATTAGAAGAACATCAAAGTTGTGATCATATAATTACCCACCATAATTCATACGTACCAGAGGGCTACATTCAGGTTTCCTAGGCAACCTTACTTCTGGCATTTCCCAATTTGAAGGTTTGGCTTTGCAACTTTAATATTTTGAACATAGGGGGAGGGTGTGGGTGTAAGCGTGGAGACTGGGACTGGCGAGCTAAGAAGAATGGGGCCAGAATGAGGCGCAAGAAGTGGGAAAAGAGAGTCCCACTTTGGGGAACAGATGAAAGAATTTATACCACTAGTGCCTGCTCCTTTCCAGAAGCTGGAATGGAACCCAAGATTCCACCATGCCTCTGCAGTCAGTGAATATCTGGATCTAATGGTTCCAACCCTGCTGATAACCCATGTGGGTACCAAAAAATTGTACAAAATTATGTAACTAAAGATCATCTCAATGCATAGAGGCGCAAGGGGGGTAAGGTAATCTCTTATTGGTAGGGCCCTACCAAAATCACGGCCATGAAAAACGCATCACAGACCGTGCAATCTGGTCTTTTGTGTGTGTTTACCTTGTACAATACAGATTTCACAGGTGGAAAACCAGTGTTTCTCAAAAGGGAAACCCCAAAAGGGAGTTGCACGGGGGGCCACAAGGTTACTTGCAGTGGGAAGGGGGAGTTTGACAGTATTGCCGCCCTTACTTCTGTGCTGCCTTCAGAGCTGGGTGGCTGGGAAGAGGCAGTTGTTGGCCAGGCACCCAGCTCTGAAGGCAGCGCCCCGCCAGCCGCAGGGCAGAAGTAAAGGTGGCAACACCATACCATGCCACCCTTACTTCTGCGCGGCTGCCTTTCAGAGCTGGGAGGCTGGGGAGTGGCAGCTGCTGACTGAGGGCCCAGCTCTGCAGGCAACAGCGCAGAAGTAAGGGTGGCAACACCATACCGTGCCATCCTTACTTCCGCACTGCTGCTGCTGGTGGTTCTGCCTTCAGAGCTGGGATCCCAGCCAGCAGCTGCTGCTCTCCAGCTGCCCAGCTCTGAAGGTAGCACCGCTGCCAGCAGCCCAGAAGTAAGGGTAGCAGTACCACAACCCCACTTACAATGACCTTGCGACCCCCCCTCTCCCCCCCACTTGTTTTGCGACCAACTCCTTTTTGGGTCAGGACCCCTAGAATTACAATACCACCATGAAATTTCAGATTTAAAGAGCTGAAATCATGAAACTGATGATTTTTTTAAATTCTATGACCATGAAATTGACCAAAATGGACCATGAATTTGGTAGGGCCCTACTTATTGGGCCAACTTCTGTTGATAAAAGAAATGAGCTTTTGAGCTACACAGAGCTCTTCTTCATAATACATACACACAGGTGCCAAATTAAAGTAACACAGGCAATCTCAGTTATGGCATTTCCTAACTTCTGAGTGCTTGACTTTTAAATCTTAATAGTGTACTTTTAATGTAGTTTGCACATAATATAATTTAGGATTTAAAGTATTACCTGCTCTGATTGCTGAATTTGCAGATTCTGAACTTCTTTTTTCAAGGATGAATTTTCTGCTCGCAGTGCCTTTTAAAGAGAAATACACAGGAAAAGTGAAAAATGCAGTTTTAAGAAAGATCAAAAACCAATTTGTTCACTGCTCCTTGGAGGATACCTCATAAAAGCAATATTCTCCTTCAAGTTTTTATCTCTCTCAATTAAACTGATTCCAACTGAAACAGGACAGAAATTAAAGATGGAAAAGACCCACCTAGATCTAATCTCCCTACACCCTGCCAGTATAGAATGTTTTATCTAGTTTAGTTTTACATGTCAAGCGAAGCCAGTAATTTTTTCTTATTATTTTAGCCTAAAAAGTTTCCTTTTCTTATTTTTACCACTGTGAAACAAGCCTCCCCTGTCTTGGAATTTACACTCCCTTCAAATACCTGTCAACCTTTCTGACCCCTTAAAAACTGCCTACCCACAATATGTACATTTGTAGTTTATGGTGGCAACCACCATTGTATCTGAGCACCATCCAAATACCAGCAATAGTCACTCCTCTTCTCCTTCCCAGCAAGTAGCATTAAAGGGCTTGAACAGAATTACAGGAGGGGGGCACGGGCAAGAGGGGCGTGGAAATACTTCTTGCAGGAATGTTAGGTTAAAAAAAAGTTTTGCAGCGAGTTCAGTAATCATTGCAATTTCATCTGATACCAAGTTCCCTGGCCTCCATTCCACCTCTGTGAAAGTCCTCACTTGAACTTTGAATGCCAGCCTTCACACCTTGAACTAGACACTAATTCACAAGGAGCTAGAGCAGTGAAGAGCACCAGGGTGATGTGCCCACAGCAACTTTGGTTGCTTAACAACCAGATTGTTGCTTTTCCTGCAAACTGTAGCGTTTTCATGGCAGATGGCTTCATTCCTAGATCGGAGTTTCAGTCATTGAGCCGGTCATTCACAAGTACATAAATCTCCATGCTCAGATTGGTGTTCTACAGGAAAGAGGCAGTATTCTGGCCAGCTACAGGTGGAAGTGTTTTTTGCCACTGCGGCTTTCTGGGCTTCCCATCGATCTACCATTCTTCCATTTTGATGTATTTACAAATACTTCTAGGAGGACAATAAAAGCAAGTTCGATCCATTTATAATTTACTTCATCTACCAACTACCATTAGACTAGAAAAATCACAGAAGCCACAGTAATAATCCCAAGAGTTTAAATAACTTTTTCTAGATGTAAGCTTGTCACTAATCACTCTGGACATACACATATGGGATCGCACTGTTTTATTCCTGACCAACTAGGACATTACCAAATTCCTCTAGAATAAGAACAGACTGTTCTAACATGTGCACGAAAACATCAGCAGCAGGAAGTGAACACTTTGGCCTCAAAGAGGTCACTTTTCCTATTCAAAGGAAATGTTCTGGAACCTTGACATGCGGATCCGCAGCTCAAAGTTACATATAACATGAGAAACCCCAGTCTATTTCCCACCCATGATAATATTGCAAGAGATTTTTACCTTCAATTCCTCCTCCCTATTAGCCACTTGTATGAGCCCAGCTTCCAGCAGTTCTTCAACCGTCTTTATCTTTTCATCCTTTTCGGTAATACTGAGAGATTAAACAAAGATGTTACAACATATTCTTCATGAAGAAATAAGTTGGCCCTACAATAAATTTTCAGGGGGAAAAAAAAAAAAAAACAGTAACCTTACTGCCATAGGAACAAGTAGGTATTTTAGCTTCCTTGATGGGCGCCGAAAATCCCTTACCTCCTTTCCATTTGCTCCAACAGCTCTTTATTAGCCTATAAAGTATGAAAAGCTGGTCAGCGATTGTCACTGGTTTAAGACTTAGTAACAGAAAGGACTGGTTAGCATCAGCTTGTCTAGACACTGAGTTTTTGGATTAAACTAGTCCAAGAGGTAGAGTTTTCATAATGTGTGCCCCCAAGACTGCTCTTGGATTTGAACCCGGTAGGACAGGGGTGCTGGGCCAGGCTAACTTTTATACTCTTCATATTAGTTCACAAACAGCAAGGAGCTCTGGACACCAGGCTTGATATCATGAGGTGCCAACCGCCCCGTAACTCAGACGTCGATAAGTTTTGAAGGTGCCCAGCACCCTGCAGCGTCTGGCTCAGAACTTCCAGCCCACCAACCTGAACACCTACAAGTGTAACCAAGATTAGAGTTTCTACATTTTCCAAAACCATGTACTTAGCTGGGGCACCACGCACCAGACTCTGGCTTTTACATCTATGCAAGGGCCAACAGCAGTGCATGCTGGCAGCAGCGTTTTTAATGCCACCCACAAGGGAGGAGGAGCTCAAGCCAACAGCTGGAGGAAATCCTGCAGTGATTCTTCAGGCTCCAAGGTGCCAGTTGGGAATCTCTAACTGTCACCCCTTAGAACAATGGAGCCGTTCCAGGGGTAGGAGCTGCTGACTGGTGGCTATAACTGCAGCCAAGCAGATATCAAAGCTGAGGCAGCAAGACCTGTGGTGAAAGGGTAAAGCCATGTCTTTTGCTTTTCACAGGCAGCCACGACCAGCTTGTCTGGTAGGTGAGGAACAAACTACGTGGGGGAGTGCTCCAGGTAAGAGATCAGGAATAAGACTGAGAACAAACAGTAGTACTGGCCATGATGATAAGTCAGTGGGCCTTTACACAAGGAAAAAGCGTCTCAGAAAAAGGTTCATCAAGTTAGACTGAAAAATACAAAGAGGTCGATACTTTTTAAGTTCAAATTTTGACTTTATGTTGCTTGCTGTGAAGCCTAGAATTTTGGTTGGCTGAAGAAATATGGTACTTTTGGCCCGCGTCCTGTCACAAGCCCCTGCCACAGAGGAAAGGCCGCTGGCGCAGAACAAGAGGCAGCTCACAGACGAATGGCTACCGCTCCCTTTAAAGGGAAAACAAGCGGGCAATTCAGTCTGGAAACTGGAAGGTGAGTGACAACGTGGTACAAGGGTCAGTCTGGAGTAGAGACCAGCCCAATACTCTGAGTGAGGGAACAGCATTAGCAGACAACCTGCACGAATGCAGAATTACCTGCGCTATTTACATCTGCGGTGAAACCAAGAGCATCAAAAACAGTAAAAGAGTTAGAGGACCTAAAGCAGGAGCCTCTACAATGTACACACAGAGCTAAACGTTGATAGCAAGGTGTCTTGCACCTCCCACTCCCTTTGTGGAGTGAATACATTAAAACATTGGGTCAAATGGCCACGGCTCTTATGTAACAACCTGCCACGTGGAGCAAACAAGAAGAGTCATACCATTGCCTGCAAGAATCCACCTCCACTCAGCCTTACATCACATCCATGTGAAGTGACCCAGGACAAAAGGAGACAGAGCAATCCCCCCTCCCCATCAGCACAGCAAGGGCTTGCCTAATGGAATGACCAGTTTATTGCCTCCATGTCACTGCCAAGACCTGTCCCTTTAAAGTGCCCCATACCACCTCCCTCCTTGGGGCATCCGTCTCTCACTGATCAGCTCAAGCTAGAGAACGAGCCTCATCCAAATGATGAAGTGGGACTCGTTCCACTAGCAGGATGCTGTCTCATTTAGCAGTGCTGTTTCACCTTAACACCACGACCTTCCATACGCTCTGCTGCAACAAGCTCCATCTGACTGAGCTATAATTATAATGAACTGTCAGAGGTCATCAGGACCCCTGGGGAAGGAGAAGCCTATAACAAGAGAACACAGACCAGTAAGCACCAAAATCTAAATGAAGAACAACCCTCAGGGATTTTGAGCCTAGATGTCTCTGATCTCCAATGGCCATGTTGGCTGCTGGGACAGGTGACATACAGACGAAAGGAAAGCGTGATGCCCCCTGTCTTGACACATCATAGTGAGGGAGGGTGTAGCATGCCTCACCAAGTCAAATTTAACCAATCAGATTGGCTTGTTAACCGATTTGGCAATCTGTTCCCAGGCTGTTGACTCAATATTGGCTTCCTGATACCCTATGGGCCTCCTGAGGATCTCTAGTGGATTCTTTATATCCAGCAGCTTGACTGAAAGCTACTGCTCAGCCATCAGGTTAGGGCCACAAAGGACTTTCCATTTTGCAGTACTGAAACTAGAGCTCTAAAAGCAATGGGCAGAGCAGCTGAGTTTTCAGCCAGCTCACCTTGGGACCCTGGTCAGAAGTCGAACTCTTTAAAACAAAAACAACAACACTGGCTATTTAATAAGACATCAGTAAATATTGATTGTACCTGCTCGGACAAGAGAGCCTGCAGGTTTTGAACTTCCAATTCCAAAGCTTTGTTTTGATCCTTAAGCATCTGGAAGGAGATAGCAAGCCATCAGTTCAGAACTGTGCACCCAAATTGCTTTGTTTTGTAACATTTGCCATATAACGAATCATAAGTAGAGAAGCTGCAGGGTGTTTTTTGTTTGTTTTTTTGTTTGTTTTTAACATAAATACAGTAGCATAGAAACGAGACTAAAAGTTGCTTTTCCCTCTTTCTTTCTTCCTCAGAACATGAAGACTTTTGTCCCCAGATAGCCAAGACAAATAGTCCTCATCCCCAGGCCTGGGATCACACAAAAAATAATTGACTACCCCTGCCATAAAAGATGTAACAGTGCTGGGAGTTGTAGCTATCACCTAGCATACGACAGTGAAATCTAGTCTATCCTTCTACAGAAAACCACTTATTAGCACCATGTCAACTTATTGCTGATGACTGGCTTTTACAAAATGAGCCTTTTATAAAGCAAAGGTTCCAATATCACCTCCCAGATGCTCGCAAGCTACCCTAAAATGTTTATAACAGCAAAAACAGATGTGTGTGCAGTCTTCCGCACTCTCCAGCTCCAGCTGTTGGATTAGATGCCTATGAGAAGGCAAGTAATCATACTGTGGGTCCCTCCTCTGCCTTTGATAATCACTCTCGAGGCGACAAAGCAACTTCTCTCTGGAGCATGGCAGAAACAGAAGCCCATCTTAACTGGTAAATCAAGACCTCAAAAGAGAGTGCAGATCTAGCCTAGATTGCTATTTCTGAAACAACACTGGCTCCTAAATGAAGACATTTTTCTCCCCACCATTTACACAGATGACCACATAGACACTTCCCCTCTCTTGGGCACTGGCACCTACTTAGTTTTTTTTCACCTACTTGGGATGCAAACGTCCATATGACACTATGAAGAGCAGAACAGTAAAAATGTTTCTTTACAGACTGGAGATAATAAATTTAGGATCTATGGGATCAATACATTTTTATCTTCTGTACTAAAGCATCAACACCGTAGCTGGACCCTTACTGCTCACCTTTAAAGTCCCATTAGCTTAGATAAAACCCTTATTAGTTTCTAGGCACTTTTAGTTCATTCCACAGCTATTTGTCCACAACTTGCTGATTATCCCCACATGTGCTGGAAAAAGGCAGGAAATGCAGTTATTTCACCATGCAGTCTTTTTAAAATCTACATTTAGCTCCATCAGCATGTATTTTTAGACCCCAGCTTCCATCACTTTTACCAGTGATTTTCAGACTCCTTAAAAGTCTGCTAGGCACTTTCTCTAAACACATGGTTCCTACCCCAAAGCTTTGCAGGGCAAGTTTAGATGTGAAAGGAGAACAAAAAGGGAGAAAAAGGATTGTGGTTAGAGCTGGGTGAAATTTTTTGGCCAAAAGTTTTTCCAGTGAAAAATGCAGGTTTGGCAACACCGAAACATTTCACAAAATTTGTGTCTGTTTTGCCAAATTGTGTTGAAAAAAACTAAAGAAGTCGAAACATTTCAATTGGATTCAAAAGGACTGTTAAAAATGTTTGAGCACTTATAATCTAAATGAAACACTGTTGGACCCCAAATAAATTTTTCTTTGACTTTTCAGAGTTTGCTAAAAAAATTTAAAAGTTCTCTCTCAGGTTGACCTGAAACATTTTTTTCCAGAATTCTCAGTGAGCTAAAAGATCAGTTATTTGCACAACTAGGTATGACTGAGAATCAATCCATTTTGGACTAGGATACTCATCCCGTTTTGTCTTTCCTCTGATGCAAAGAGAGACAACTCCCAACACAGTTACATCTTTTATGGCAGGGTAGTCTATTTTTTGTCAAGGTCCAAATTTCTTGGTCAAGGTACAGTCAAGGTCCAGACTCCAAAGAAAACAAAATAATGATAAGAAGATTTTGGGGTTCGTTCAAAAGCATCTGGCAGTCTAGATTTGACCCACAGTCTGCCTATTGACCACCCATGCTTTATGGGTTACCCTAGGAGGTTGTGTGTCAGCTCAAAGCAGAGTTAATGTTGTTTGGGAAGAGAAGTAAAGGGGCTATCCCCCTTGTGCTGAAGGAACTATCTTTAGGAAGAAGGCATTAAAGCCCTTCATGGGAAGCAGGCCTTGCTTTATAAGGGTTTAAATCCAGAAGTGAAGATGTTTGGGGTTTAACACTGTTCACTCTTGTGTGCACAAAATTCAGAAACAAACATAGCTCCGCACAAAGGAATTCAAATGTTAATCGATAGCTTGCCGCCATAGTACTGATGAGAAGTTTTAAGTTAAAAGCAAAATCAGATATTTTTACATTTATTTAGATTTTAAGAAAAAAGTTGTAATCAGATCACGAGCAACATGATAATCCAAACCATGTAAACACCAGCATCTGGCAGGACACATTTCAAATATGAAATGCAGAAAAACCTGTCACGGTTACTACTGAACATCTTGTCCTTTCAGAGATTTCATTAACTATTTAGAGACATTAGTCTTCACAGCTGCAGTTAGTACATTTACATGGATTTTAACATGGATGTACTTAGTTGCATAGTTTGCTGCTACGACGACATCCTGAAAGGATGCCAGCAATATTACATATTCCTGTTTACAGTCTTAACAGCTGAAAATACACAGCCCCACTCTGCAAATCAGTGCAGTTGTTTGCACTGTTACAGAATCTTTCAGAAATCTACAAAATATTACAAACAAGCTTAACACAGAGTACAGTACCTGAAATTCTTCCCTTGTGTTTGAAACCTGGGCAAGCTGTCCGTGTAGCTGCTCTTCCAGTGTTCTTATTTTGTCATCTTTAATATGAATACTGAGACAGTAAATTACACAGTTAAAAATGCTTCCCTTTTCCACTCTTACAAAAAGCATCCATTCAATTAAAAAAAGATATAAACAAAGAGCTACAAAAAATTGTTTACCAAATGCTGGTTGGATTTATATGATTTAATCTACCTTTTCTGCATCCTCTCCAGTTCATGTGCAGCAACAGCCTAGATATAAAGAGGATTAGCATAGTCTTAACATATTACATCACAAGACTCAATCAACCCCACATTCCCCAATATTCAAGCTAAAACAAGTCAGTTTTGCTGCTTTTCACTATATTAGTCTCCAATGTAAGTGAAGGAATAATGTTATCTTTACTCATTTTTAAAGACTGCAAGCTCACATCTTCCACATTATACATTCAACAACTAGCCCTCCACATTGGTGCTCTCAGATATTCAGCACCCACGATGATGAAATAAAGCACTGTCAAGTATTTTAAGTACCTAGCCATAGGGCTGAAAGGCAAAGGGCCAGATGTGTAGACCTGCGCATGGGAAGCACTGTGCAGATATGATTATTTTAGATAGCGGTCAAGACTGCACATGCAATCATGGTTTCTGTTCACAACCATGGGCACAGTGTCCTGAAGAAATCTGTTTGAAAATTTAAACAAATTAAAGCTATTTACTCCAGTAACCGGAGCATTCAATAAGCAGACTCTTTTTTAAGATGTTTGGTTTCTTGAAATTCATCACTAATTAGCCCAGATCTGTAGCCTTCATAGTTTTACCCTGCTCCAAGAGTAATTTCACTGAAACCAATGGGGTTATTTGCAAAGCACAGTGCCACTCAGGTGTGTGGGGGGCAGAATCTGGCACGCAATGAGTTAAGTAAACATGGTTCTTTTACCTGCTCATTTGTCAGAGCCTGTAACTTTTGCACCTCCGCTTTTAGGGATAAATTCATATTCTGTACAACCTACAGAGAAAGATTAATTCATTTAAAGTCATTCCATATTCTTCAGAGCAAATATTTCACAGAACCTTTTGCTAAGAGCCTAACACCAAGATAACCTCAGACTTCCTTGTAAGGCGGCCAACTTTCTAATGTCTGAAAACTGGACACCCCTGGCCCCACCTCTTCCCCCCAGGCCCCGCTTCTCACTCACTCCTCTCCCCTTCCTCCCCCCTCAACTCCAGCATGAGCAGCCCCAAGGAACTTGCAAACCGCAGCTCCAGCAGGCCATCTGGTAGTGCAGGTCAGAAGAGCACTGGGGCTGCACGGGAGTAGCCAGGCAGCCCTGCTGGCGAGCTAGGGGACAGCCCTCCTGCACAGAGGCATCCCTCTGGGCTGCCTGCCCAGCAGTCCCCTTCCCTCCCCACCCTGGAGCTGCCTGAGCGCGTGGCCGGGGAAAGTGCCGGCTGGCAGGACAACACGCGTTTCTTCCCTCCTGGGCAACATTCCCTGCCCGCTGGGAGCCCGCACCCTATTCGCCATGGGCCCCACACTCTGTCCTCCGCTGCAGCCCTGCAAACTTTGCTCCTCAAAGCTGGTGCATGCATGCTGCTGCAGGAGCAACCACTTCAGGGCCAGGCTGCCCCTTCCCGTCTCTCTCCCGCACCAGTGACCAGACACTGCCAAGTTCCCTTTTCGACTAGACGTTCCGGTTGAAAACCGGACACCTGGCAACCCTACTTCCTTGAAGTTCATCTGCCTGTGTAATCCATGTGCCTAATAGGGAGACA
The DNA here is from genome assembly GCF_965140295.1 of Lepidochelys olivacea. Taxonomy (NCBI): domain Eukaryota; kingdom Metazoa; phylum Chordata; order Testudines; family Cheloniidae; genus Lepidochelys; species Lepidochelys olivacea. Next base: position 120,003,078 of record NC_140416.1, read on the forward strand.
GCTCTTGAAGAGATCTGTCAGCAGGGGATAGGAATGAGCTGGGTCTGGGTCACTGTTGCTAGAGAGACGCATAATTAGCACTCCACATCCAGAAGTTCCTGGACTTGGGTGTGGCAGTTTTGGGTCTGCTCCAACAGGTTCCCTGTTGCTGGACTCAAGACTCCATGAGAACAAGTAGTCAGGGTAGGTGCTTTGCAAAAGACCACGTGCCCTGTGGGTGGGTTGGGAGAAGCTGGGCCACAGGAGCGGAAAGCAGGCTGTTTTCCCTAAGCCTGAAGCATTTTGCAGCAGGGGTTTTTTGGTGGATTTTTTTTAAATCTATATATTTAAACTGAATGGTTGGCTGGTTAATTAGCTAGCTGACTAGCTAACCGTGATTTCAGCAGAGGAGGAGGAAGAGTCTGCATTCATTCCAGTTGGAGATTTCTACAACCAAGTGGAGGGACGACGTTCCAATGCTTTTGACTCAGCAGACTGATCACCAAAATCCATACAAAGACTAACCAAGACTCAGGAGAACTCAACCTGAGCTTCTGGAAACCCTGAGTTTCTTCTCACTGTGCTTCTGCGGGGACAGACCTGTTTACATTTGTTTTCTTTATTTATGTTTAGGTAGAACTGTGAAGATAATGTACGTGGGTTATAAAGTAGTCATGTCATGTTGCAGAAATTAAGTTGGTTATTTTTTATTGTTTCTTTATCATAAGATTTTATAAAGTTGGTATTAAGTTCATTCCTTTTGTTCTTTTTGGACTTGATTGTGGGGAGGTTGACCCTGTGCAATCCTTGCTGAAAATCCTCAATGACTGAATTCTGGGTCTCCATGTGCTTTTCTATGGGAGTTATTTTATAGGCACAAGGAGAAGGGCAGCAAACTCTAGCCCACCCAAAAGTTATACCTACAACAAACCCAGGCCCCAGCCCACCAAAAGACCTATTCAAGCAGACCCCTATGACCACAGGAGCCACAATGAAGGCAATGGGGGGATGCAAGATGCTGGCTTGTGGGTTTCAGTTCACAATCACAGCTTCTGTAATGAGCTTGCTCTTTAGTCATTCAGTTTCCTTCTAATGGGCATTTCCTATACCTTGAGCTCCTCCTCCTTGCCGGTTAGATTGGCATGTTCATTGACTAATGAGTCCTCCACCTGTTTTATCTGTTTGTCCTTTTCTGCAATCCTGTACAAATAAGAGATGCAAGTAATTTGCAACAAGACCTTTTAGACAGAAATGCATGTATAGTATTCGGCTACATTTAGAAGAATAATATGCAGGCCCAAAATCAAGTCTGCTATAATTAATCCTCTTGGCAGAGTGTTTTGGACATAAAGAGTTTTTCTTTTTTGTTTTAAATCCTCTATGCTTGCCAAGAGTTTACAAGACATGCACAAAGCCTGGTGCATCATGACCCCCTCCCCCTCAATGAGACAAGTGCCCTGGAGCTCTGCTTTGGAGACTGTCCTAACATTCTCATGGCCCTGCACATGCCACTGATCCATACACTCAGACATCAGCAAGAGGGGCAGCTCTCACTCCCACACAGTGAACACAGCCACACACAATGTACTCCAAGTCTGGGGTGGGGAGGGGAAATCCGTAGGAAGAAGTTTCACAGCTTCCAAGAGGATCACACACAATGCAAAGTAAAATACTTAAGTGACAGCGTTTCCTTCACAAATTTCTCCCATATGTGCCGAGCATGAGTTAAAAGTTTCTGTATCTTGAGCAGGCAATAAAGCAAGCAACTTCTTGATAAACATATAGGAGAAGGGATGCTTACACTTTCTGTAGTTCTTCTGCCAGGACTGAAGCAGATGTCTACAGAGGGGGGAAAAATAGCTGAATGTAAAGCAAAAACGAAAATGTCCTTTTCTAAGCTGAGCCAGAAATAACATTTGCTTGTTTACAGATGTTTGAAACTGGCACAGGCCAATACCCAATGTTTCCTGGCCAAAGAACATTAGTACGAGTTTGTATCACTTCAAAGTCCTTGCCCACACTGGTCCAAGAGCCAAGGAACCATTACCATAATGGACGATATGGACCTTTAATTGTGGGAGTTCTCTTACAGTTTTGTGCCTCAATGCCGTAGATTCTTCTCCTCCAGTTTCCCCCCAAAATCCTGGTGTACAGAGAAAAACTATCACCCACCCTCAACACCGGTTTCCCCACTCAAACTAGATGGCAGAAAACAGCACTAGGGAGACTACAACGAATGTGAGCCGACCGCTCTCTGGTAATCTCCCAGCACAAGCCATCTCAGTCATTTACGCGAGTCCCCACTTAGGAATAGGCAGACATCCAAAACTCCCCCCCGCCCTCAAAATAACTAGCCCAACCTGTCCTCTCCCCACCACTGCCCTCACTCCTGAAGGGATCAAAAGGCAAGTGCCAGATTATGAATGTGGTCTTCAGTTTGTTCAGGCCACATGTGGGGGTCTAGTTTGGCTGGAAGCTGGACAAATTCATACAGGATACAAAGGAACAAATTTTTGACAGTGAAGGCAATTAACCATTGGAACAACCTGCCAAGGATGGTGGTGGATTCTCCATCACTGGCCATTTTTAAATCAAGAATGGATGTTTTTCCCAAAAGACAGGTTCAAGTTCAAAGAGAAATTATTTCAGGGAACCCCTATGGCCTGTATTATCCAGGTGGTCAGGCCAGATGCTCACTGTAGTCCCTTCTGGCCTTAGACTCTATGAAGGGATAGCAAATGTGTCCATGCACAACTAAAAAATTCAATACTCAGCTGTAGGCAGGCAGGGAGCTCTGAATCTCTGTACTTGTTCCATTTGTGCCTGCATTAAGCAGGCAAAGTTAAAGTGGGCTTTTCTAAGCCAGCTGATTTCTACGATTGGCTGCGTAGAGAGTCAACTTCTCACTGTCTGCAACCCAGAAGCCAGGAAGTATCTGGATGTGACTGGAGCCTCTAATGAGGCACTGAAATCTGATGTACAGTATTTAACGACACTGTACAAAGAAATAAGTTGTCAAAGCAAATCAAGTGGAACCAGAATGTTTAAAACATAAAAACTTGTGAAAGTTATCGCAAGCCATCTATTGTCGCCACAGAAATAGTCACTGGATTTAAGAAATTATTCCACGCAACTTAAGGTTGTAGACACTCTTTCTATGTGAACTATAAAATGTGTGGTATATTTCATGCTCTGTTGCCCAAGGAGCGATGGCCACTTTCTACATTCAACATGCCATATCCAGATTAAAATAACACAATGGTTATCATGAGCTTTTGAAAGACCATTTACCAGTTAAGACTGCAAGACAAAACGGTCTAGTCTTAGAACCTGCTGTACCTGGCCTGCCATTTGTGAATGAAACTGCTGAAGCTGCACTTTCAAAGCCTCCTTCTGCTCCATCAGCTCCTTATGGAGAGAGGACACAAAAAAGAAAAGCAAATTTAAGTGTGCGAGAGTATTTGTATTTTTTAGGTCTTATTAACAGCACTGTTTTAAAGCTGCATGCTAGGCATTTACACTTGAACAATGTTGTGAAGGCCAAGACTAACACAGGGTTCAAAAAAGGACTAAATAAGTTCATGGAGGACAGGTTCATCAATGGCTATTAGCCAGGATGGACAGGGATGGTGTCCCTAGCCTCTGTTTGCCAGAAGCTGGGAATGGGCGACAGGGGATGGATCACTTGTTTGCCTGTTCTGTTCATTCCCTCTGGGGCACCTGGCATTGGCCACTGTCCGAAAACAGGATACTGGGCTAGATGGACCTTTGGTCTGACCCAGTACAGCCGTTCTTGTGTTAACCACATTGTTTGGATGACACTTTATCACCAATAAGATAATTGTAATTAAAAAAAGTCAAGACTAACAATGAATGCAACACAATCCGTGCCACAAGAGAACATTCCCTTCCCTTCCACTCCAGATACCCCATACAGCATAAGCCAGCTTGCTTGAAACCAATGCAGCAGCATTAGCACGTCTTACAGGATGCCAGCTGATCATCGGAACGAAGCGTATTCATTTTTGCATTCAGTTGTAATGCTTTGTTAAAACAAACACACAGTAATATCATTCAAGCTCTGCTGCATAGAGAAAGACCTTCAGCTATTAATGCAGTACCTGCACCTGCAATTGCACAGAATCCTCCGCAGTGACCCTCTTTTGTTCAGCCTCCATTAACTGCAACATCCTTTGCTCCAGCTGTTGCTTAGACACGATCGTATCTGTAAGTTTGCTGTGCAGGCTCTGGATTTCACTGTCTTTGGCCACAAGCTTATTCTGCACATCTGCAGCAGAAACATCAAGGTTTTAATTAAAGAAAATATTTGAACGTTTGTAACATATTGGGAAAACCGAGTAAGAGACCGTTTTTATTTAAGCAAGCACAGTCGTTTCACACTTAACCCTTCACACTTAAAACAACCCATGCCGCAGTGCATTTCAAGGTGGTATTTATGTTCCCGGGATGTCAGCTGGAGGAGGTATTGAATACACCGATGAATTGAATACACCATTTCCTTTAACCTTTCTGTAGCTCAAGGTTATTTGCCCAATATTCCACGCATATCCTTTTCGCACGCAGGAAAGGGGCGACGCAGCCATCTTTGGTCGTAACAGGAAACTGCACATGTTCCTACCTTGTTGTGCTGCTTCGTGTTCTGCTATCCTTTTCCTGAAATAGGCCTGGATTTCCTCCAATCGCCTCTCCGCTTCCTGCTGTTGGACCTTACAGTTGAAAGTGGGAGTTGGGAGAGAGGGGAAAAGGGTCACCTTCCAAGTACCATACTGACCTATTTAACCAAGTGCATCTCTACTTTCTAGACCAGGTCTACACTTAAAAAGCTGCTGCAGGGCTTCAGTGTAGACCCCACTACAGCACCAGGAGGGGTTCTCCCTTTGCTGTAGTTAATCCACCTCCTTAAGAGGTGGTAGCTAGAATTCTTCCATCAACCTCGGGCTGTCTACACCAGGGGTTAGGCTGGCATAGCTACATCTCAGGTGCGCAGATTTTTCAGGTGCCAGAGAGGCGCAGCTACACCAATGTACGTTTCTACTGTAGACCATCCCATAGTGACGTTCCTAAACCTCTATCCAATATAAAGCAGCATACGTCCCTCCCTTTCACATACAGCAAGGCCACAGCGGAGACATCCAGCACTCAGTAAGCCTCACCCTGGACCAATCCCGTCTATTTCAACATCTTCGTAGTCCAACCTCTGAACTGAATTCCAAATGAACTAAACCACAGCTCTTTAGCAGACAAGTTTCTACAACTAACAGGGGAAAACGTCATCATCAAGTTCAGGAAGGAGCGCCTGAATCCAAAGTTGCCAGATCTTGTGTAAATCTGCATTTGCTATCCAAAATTTGGTTCAGTTGTAGACGTCACCTCTCCAGCGGCAGCGATTCAGTGGTTCTTTCACTGCAAATTGATTTTCTTTTAGTAACGAGCTACTAGCACTCGGAAATTTTGAATTTCCTTTTGACAGATTTTTTTTTTTTAAATTATTATATGTCCACATAGCAAGAAGAGAAGCATCTCTGTTCTATCAAAGAGAGGGAATGGGGGAAGAGGCACATCCCAGGCCAGTAAAACTAGCTTACTCTTTTAACAAATATAGCGTTTTGTTTAAATATGTATTTGAATAAGTTACTCCAGAACAAAGGGACACTTACATCATTTGAAATGCCTATTGGGACAATGCAGGATACTATTCCATTCACAATTTTTTGACTGTTCAAATAGGCTCAGAGATTAAGTTTGCAAGTTTCTTTTAAAAGACAACATTTTTCTGTTGAAGTAGTTTTTACTAAATACAAGAGTTCATAATGACTAAAAAGTGCAAAATATTCAAAGTTCACCTAGAAAGGAAGCATCAAATGCCGGCCTACTATTTTCCACCAATTGCAATTTTCCATTTTTATCAGACATCGAAAGAGTAAATGTGTAGGTCTACAGGCAATAGGTATTTTAGCAAGATTTCCTTTCAAATTTCTCATATATCCTGAAATATCAGAAGGCAGATTTCCCCACTGAAAGTATTGTAGGCTCTGTTAAGGGCACAGCATAATTGCAGAGGAATAAAGAAAACAGAAGTCACCTTTAGCTGGCCAATTGTTTGATCTGCATTTTTCTTTTGGAGTTCCTCCTGTTGCAATTTATTGTTCTTCTCCGTCAGTTCATTCACAAGTCTAGCACAATCCTGACGCAATTTGTTCAGTTCACTAGACTGCCTGAAGAAATAAGAATGACTGGTTTTTCATAACGTAATCTTAAGCGATTACAATTCACAAGGATCAAGTCAATGAAATATCAGTAGACATTCAAATATCAAGTCAAAAGTGTACTTCTAGAAGAAGCATTTAATACCAATTTACTCCCGTAGAGTAACAGAACTATTTAGCATTTCAGAATATGTACAAAATTACACATAGAAAGCAATAATGTTCCCGACTCAAACCATGTCAACTGCAGCTGGGTGTCTGGGCACCACCTAACACAACAGAGCCCTGATTCTATCCTCATTGGGATCTCAGGGTGCTACAGCAGCACAAATAACCCTCTTCATTGGTTTAGAAGCAATATGAGTCTCAATTTATGAAACCTTGAATGACTTTGCTTATCCCTGTTCTCCTAAAACCACCAACAGATAAACATCTTATTGCTACCCATTCGATGCATCTTTTATGCAGATGTTTAATATTTTTGTTAAAATGACTTAAAATCTTAAAATATTTCAGCTCCCAAGATTACAAGGTCAATATTTCTGCTGGGGCCTCATGGCCAAGGGCTATATAATCAGTGTCAGACATACTGACAGTTAACACTTCTATGCTTCCTTCCATTGGAGGGTCTTTAACTTGAGCAACTTTAAGAGGTCTGCTCTTCAGAAAGTACCAAGCACCCACCCACTGAAAAATAAGGGTCTCGAACTGAGGGATCCAAAGCCAATAATCACTTGAAGATCTTGGTCTATCTGCTTTACTCATTGAGTGCCAGAACATTACTCCTGAGGATGCTGGGGGAGTGGGGCTTGGTGGGGTGGGGGTCTGGATGTAGCTGGTTGGGGCTCAGTGGAGTGAGGACCTGGGTGCAGGGGTCTTGTTTAGTGCTCCAGGTACGGGGGGGAGGGGTGGAGCTCACTGGGGTGGAAGTTCGAGTGCAGAGGGGCTCAGTGGAGGGGTGTCTGGGTGCAGGGGAGGGGGTCCAGATGCACTGGAGTTGTGTGGACAGGGGAGCAGCTCCCCATACACTGACCCCTCTCCCAGAGGCTGAGAAGGGATGGGAGCAGGAAGTGGTGGGGAGGGCGGGAGGGGCAGTGCAGAGTTTCCTGCAGCTGGGGGAGGGTCTGACCCAGCCCCAGCCACTCTTTGCAGGGAAAGAGCAGGTTCCATCCTCCCCAGCCCAGCCGAGACTAGCAGCTGAGCCCGGCACAAGGTAGGAGCCGCCGGCTGGGGTGTCCCCTGTCCCACCTTCCCTGCAATGATTTACCTCTTCACTGGCTGCTCCGGGTGCCTGAAATAACATGCTTAAGCTGCTGGAGAGGGATGCATGACCATTCTTGCAGCTTCCCTTTGCTTCCCCATCAGAAAGTCATTTTTCTGCAGGGAAGCGAAGAAATCTGCAGGGGACATGAATTCTGCATGCATATAATGGCGCAGAATTCCCCCAGGAGTAATTGAATATAGTTATATACTAGTATAATAAAACCATGGCTGTGGAGACGGTGTCACTTAGTGGAACACCTAAAAAGGTGGCCAGAACAGCTATCTTCAGGGAAAGCCGCAATAAGTTTAAAAAAACCTGATGGCTCAGAGGCACTGAACTCCTGAACATACTTGCTTTCCATCTGGTTGGTAGAAGTACTGACAGCATCTCTCAAGATACCATTTTCCTGCTTCAGGTGGCCTATCTCAGCCTCCATCTGCTCACGAAGCTGCTGGAACTAAAATAAATACCACACATATTTTAAAGCTTGAGGAATAGAAGTCAACAGCTGTGTAACAGACACTGTTACTGTACTGTAATAGACACTTACAATAGTCTCAGATCAAGAAAATTAATTTGGAAGGCTCTGAGGTTTTGCAGTCCACACACAAATACATATGTACCCCATCAAAGGCCTATTGATATTTTAAGCTCACAGAGTTGAATTAAGGACACATTTGCCTTTTAAACCAGTTTCCCTCTTGCATGCACGTGCCACAGTTTTCTTATGCAGCATGCAAATCTAGTAACGGTAGATCACCGAGCATTCCTGATTATGTGACTTAGTCCAACAAACACCACTAGACAATTCTAAAGTAGATTAGGGGAAGGGGTTAATTTATTTCTGTTGGAAGTCTGAAGTCAAGTTAAACTGAAAATGTGCAGAGAAGTTTAAAGCCACAATGAGAAGACCGATTATGAATAATGATATGTAAGGGGGGGGAATCAGCCTTTTAAAACAGTTTGGGCCTTTTCTTTATTCCTGAGATTCTAACTGAAGCAAAATAAGACAGTCTCTTTTTCAGATATGCATGTGCTTTTATTGTACTCTGAACATAGTTTCTCTGAAGCACCTGTTGTCTCAGGAGTTTGAGACCCCCGCCACAAGGCTGCGCCAGAGGCCAGAATGCTTGATTCAGCACAGAAGAAGGCAGATTCCATATGCCAGATGACAGGAGGGGCTGGCTAGCGCGAGCTACCAGTTTGTTGAGAGCCTACACCACACGCAGCTTAAACGTTTCTTTCCTCCTCTACTGGTGCCAAACTTTCAGTGACAGCTGAAACCGGTTCCAGGCCCTAGTTTCATCAGATGACTAATTCATCAGAGAGGATTTTGTATACAAAAAAAGCTGTCAGACAAACATTGGCTGTTGGAGTGAGACAGAAAAAAAGACAAGCTACTGGAGCACCAACATTTAGCCCACACTGACACGGGCTCCAAGTTGCTCTCGATACCACACAACCCTAGAAGTTCCAGGAAGAAAAAGCACCCAAAAACCAACACGCAGCCCAGATAATCAGGCTGTCAGCCAAATAGCATTCCCTTCTCTGCAGTCTAATTCCCACAGTACCCAGCAGGGGGAGTGGAACTAGAGTGCCAAGAACCAGGGAGGGTTCCCTTTACATCCTCTCCACAGGCTTCTGCTTTTTTGCATAGAATATAATTTCTATTATCCTAGTGCCCAAGAGGCCCCTCTCCCAGCATGGTGCAGGACCCTATTGTGCACTGGGCTATACATAGATAGCAACAGTCCTTACTCTGGAGAGCTTACTTTGCTTCAGGACAGGTTTCAGAGTAGCAGCCGTGTTAGTCTGTATTCGCAAAAAGAAAAGGGAGGACTTGTGGCACCTTAGAGACTAACAAATTTATCTGAGCATGAGCTTTCGTGAGCTACAGCTCACTTCAATTTGTTAGTCTCTAAGGTGCCACAAGTCCTCCTTTTCTACTTTGCTTCAGTAACTCTGACAGGGTGCCCTCTAACGTATGCAGAAACACTGGAAATGTATCACTTGATGTAAAAATGTGCACGTTACCCTCAATACTGCTACAGCTACACAGAAAAAAAAGCGATGCTAAGATCTGAGTTTTTAGTCGATCAGTTGGCATAAATACAGCCGTAGTTCTTCCTGCAAAGCTTTGGTTGACTGTAGATGGAAGACGTTTGCCTTTGATTTTGATGAAGCTAAAGCTTTTCTTAGGTCACATTGTAACAATGTTAATGAAGGTCGAGATGGCTCAGAGGACAATCTTATGGCAGAGTGAAGGATAAGTCCATCAATGGCTATTAGCCAAGATATTCAAAGATGCAACCCCATGCACTGGGTGTCCCTAAACCTCCAACTACTACAAGCTGAGACTGGACAACAGGGTATGAATCTCTCCATAAATTGCCCAGTTTTGTTCATTCCCTCTTAAGCATCTGGCACTGGCTGCTGTTGGAAGACAGGATTCTGGGCTAAATGGACCATTGGTCTGACCCAGGGGAGCCATTCTTATGTTCTTAGTGTCCTTCATGATTTTCAGTAAGGCGTTTTGCAACGCAAAGTGCATTTTATAACCTCCCTACATGAACATATTCGCTTTTAAGGATGTTCTGCATCCAGCATGTCATTCAGAAGATAAGTTGTTAATAGCACCGGTCCACGTGTATGGCTATGACGGCCATCTTTCTGAAGCTAGATGATTTAAATAGATTTTGCATCTCAAGAATCACAATCACATAAGAAGATCATAAACCACTTTATGAAGAACTAGGGGGTGTTATGTCCATTGTACAGATAACAGAAGCACACGGTGGGTAAGCCACAGAGTCCGTGGCAAAGCCTGGACTAGAACTGCAGTCACCAGATCCCAAACCTTTGCTCCAGCCAGGAGACATGCTGCTCATCACTGGTCATTTGCAGATAAAGGAAATAATGAATGAAAAGTAGTACAGTGTGTTACTTTATATGACAAGACCTGTCTCTTGAAAACAAAGGCCATCTATAGCAGCTTGCTGCCTTCACCTAGAAGAAGAATTAATCCTAGATTCCTCACCTCAAATCACTAGAGATTCTAGGTAGCACCTGCAGTTTATTCATATGGAAACAAAAATCAAGTGTTGCACCTTTTGCTAAAACAGTCATTTCTCATATTAATCTATTTGTACTTCACTCAAGAAATCAAAATGGCTTTCATAGAGCTTTACCTTCATCTTCATCCCCTGGTTTTCCTGGAAGCTAACATGGATCTTGCTCTGAAAAGCACCGTGTTCCTTTTCTAGCATGTTGATCCGTTCTCTCATCTTTGTTGTAAGCAAGTTGCTTCTCTCCTTCTCTGCAACCAGTTCCTTGGGTAGGAAATCAGAAAAAAAAAAACGTTCATTTCCCCTGTCCCCTTAAACTCCTAAAAAATCATAAGGCGATGCATTACTAATTACACTCAATACTCATCCATTAGAGCCATTATCAATATTCTTTACCCACAGAAGAATTCAAGTGTTTGGTCTGAACAGCAACATGTTTCTGATATTTTATATGGATTTAGCATCAACACAAGAGAAGGTTAGACAAACACCTGTCAGGGATGGGCTAGAGAATACTTTGTCCTGCCGTGAGTGCAGGGGACTGGACTAGATGGCCTCTGGAGGTCCCTTGCAGTCCTATGATTCTATAATTTCACAATTAAAGTAAAATTGGGTGTTGCAATGAAAAGAATGATCTCTTGCTGCTTCAGAGAAACTGGAATAGTGTTTCTATCACATTAAGCCAAATTATTTCCTCAATTGCCTCTGTTTGCCCCAGTGAGATCAATATTTCATAGGTATAACTAAGGGCAGAATTTAATTTGTCTAATGAACTAGGAGAACTCAGTTATAGGATTGCGGCAAAAGTATAATGACAGGTTTCAGAGTAGCAGCCGTGTTAGTCTGTATTTGCAAACAGAAAAGGAGTACTTGTGGCACCTTAGAGACTAACAGATTTATTTGAGCATAAGCTTTCTTATGCTCAAATAAATTTGTTAGTCTCCAAGGTGCCACAAGGTCCTCCTTTTCTTTTGGCAAAAGTATAGTACATTTTAGATCAAATATGTTGTACATTACAGATGAACTCTCAGGATGAAGTGAAAGTGGAGTTCAGTCTAATGTTCAGTTCCCCTCACTAGCCAGTCATTCAGTACATAACTGCTAGCATTAAATCCCACAGTGTAGGTTTAAATCTCAAGTAACTAGTTAAGTGCAATTCAATTCTGCATACTTAGTGCAGGATGATCATTATGTTAAATACAAACTAAAAATATTACTATTAGAACCACATGACTGAGCAAACACTTTACAATGTCATAAAATATATGAGCTATAGCATGTGTCTTATAGGGTCAGCAACAGTAGCACCCTCAAATTAAACCAACCTGCTTCTAAGGTTCTCAGATTAGTAGCAAACACTCAACAACCCAGACTGGCTGAATTCCCTGACCAAGAGAGGATAACCAAGATGATGAATTTATGATTTTCTAATAAAGAGGCAAGTTTTATTTGGTTTAATTGTTTATTAGATAGTGCAGAGATCCAAACGTCACACAAAATTTGCAGGACTGCTTCTTGGAAGCACACATATTTGTGTGCATGCTGAAGGAAATAATGTTGATTGCAGCATTCTGCCAAGCTTCTGTTAGATTAGTTAGCGAAAACATGCACAATTTACTTTGGACGATTAACTTTTATAACTTAAATAAAAGCAAATTTCTCCTTTGAGATGCAACTTTATTACCCTCATAATGCTACTTTTCCCAGAGTAAAGTTTTCAGGAGAGTGACTTAGGTCCCACTGAAAGGCCTAAATCACTTTGGAAAAATGGGAATTAATCAGTCTGATGTAATGAAACACAGCAGGGACTTAATTTTCAAAAGCATCTATGGGGACATGAACAGGCCATTCCTTTCACTTAACTGCTAAGGAAATCAGAAAAAGGCAATGTATTGAAAACTTTATACAGTGTTCAACTCTAGAAAAGCTTTTAAAGCTGAAATTTAGACTTAACTCAGAAACAAGTGTATGCTTTCTCACTTAGCTGATTTACTATTTACCGCCCACTAATGAGGGGACCCTTTATACCCAGTGAGAAAGATTTCTACCAATCTGGAAATAACATACATCTGTTTTCCACACCTTAAGGAACACTTTAAACTGAATATTGTACGTGCATCAGTTGTGAACCAGCAACAGTCTGGATATTTATCCAAACTTCCCTCATCACCTTCCTTCCATCAGTGATTCGAAGTATGCATTCACAACTCCATCCTCTCATCTCTCTCTACACCCGATAATTCGCACCTGCGGCACCCCCTTAAAATTCGCTAACTCTGCTCTTGTCCTGCAGCTTTCCCTAGAAAACACAACCACTTCCTGCACTAGTAATTTATTCTCTCAACTCTGTCACCTCTCACAAAACATCCACCCAGGAGCACTTCTCCACTTCTAAAATTCCCTCATTTCTCCTCCCAGGATCTTGCTAATTTCTTCTGAGATGCACCAGTTATGGGTAAAAGTTACCGCCACTGTGACTAAAGGCCCTTTCCTCCTTTATCTCGGTGTCAGACTGAGGTATCTCACATTTAACATGTAGCCAGCAGTGGTCCCCCTAATTTTTCCCAACCATGTGTGGAATGAATTTTGTTATGTGCACTACTATGGAGGTGGTATGTGACACATCACCTCCATAGTGGTGCACATAAAATTCATGTGGTGGGGGTGGGGCTGAGGGGTTTGGAGTGTGAGAGGGTGAGGACTCTGGCTGGGGGTGCAGGCTCTGGGGTGGAGCCAGGGATGAGGGGCTCAGGGCTGGGGCAGAGGGTTCGGGGGAGAGGGGAGGAGGGCTCTGGCTGGGGGGTGCAGGCTCTGGGCTGGGGATGAGGGGTTCAGGGTGGCGGAGGGGGCTCTGGGCTGGGGCTGCGGGCTCTGGGGTGCAGGCTGCAGGGGGAAGGAGAGAGCACCTCTGCAGCTCCAAGGTTGGGGCCACAGGTTAGGTGCATCTTCCCTGGCTGTGGCAGGTCTGGGCCAGGGCTGGGTTGGGGCTGCGGGAGAAGTGCCTCTCCCCAGGTCATGGCAGGTTTTGAGCCAGGGCTTGGGAGAGGCACCTCTCCCCACCACAGCAGATCTGGGGCTGGGGGAGAAGCATCTCTTCCCGCCACAGCCTTGAGCTGTGTCTACCTGTCCCCTTGGCCACATTTTCCCCCTTTCTTACCTTTCAGAACTATCCCAGTATTTCTCCCCCCAAAACCTTCAAGGTCACTCCAGCTGCTCCATATCTCCTTCCGCAAGCTTTGGGAGCTTGGAGACAGTCAACTCCTGTTGCATTCACTTCCCATCCCTCTTTTCATTCTCTTTCCATTTCAGCCGAGTGAAGGGGTAGAAATCAATTTTCTTCGCCAAGTTACAGTCCTCAAGTTCAAGGGTTTCCTGCTCTACTCTCATTGTTCACCCACCATTATTGCCCTATGCTGTGGATTTCACAGCCTTCCTTGTGCTTGCAGTACTCTGCTCTTCCGGGTTTTCTTTCAACCATTCCTGCTGCTCTTTCAGTGTCTCCACCAGTTGTTCTTCCCTTGCACTCTGCATGCCACCTTCCCCAATGTTCTGTCCTCGTTTTCCCCCACTCCCGTTTCACACCTCATTGATCCTCATAGGTTCAGCTCCCAGCTACACATGAACTACTGCCAAGTCTCTCTCCACCGCACCCTCTGTTCAAGTCTTACATGTGCCCTTCCAATAACTCAGACTGAATGCTCCCCACGGCCAACTTCCTCTTCTTCAAACCGTTTGCTAGCACTATTAATACCACTCCCCACCCGCCCCCACTCATCTGCCCAGGCTCTCAACTTCAATATCTTGTTTGACTTTCCCCTACACATTTCTAAAAAGCAATCCTTCCCACTAAAAGCCTTGTCCATGCCCGTCATTTCAAGCCTTCCTGCTTCTACCTCCATTCCCCTCCACTCCGCAAGTGCTACTGTGAAAATAGTCTCTTCTCCGGCCTACTATAAACATCCACCAATTTTTGTACAGGATTCTCTTCACTTTTGTTATGTTTTGCCTTCTTCTGAAATCTTCAAGTTAAGAAGGTCTGAAGACTTTCATATTTAGCTATATTTAATGAGTGCCCCATACAATTAAACTGTTAGCAATTGGATACAGTGAACATAAGCCTGGCAGGCTAAAACAATAAAATAAATAAAACAAAAAATAAAAAAGACTTAGCCTTGATAAACTCCTAAGAGAAAATCTCTCCTTTTGTTTCATACTGATCTCATTAAACTAGCAACTGTACTGAAATTCCATGAGGTTCCTTGTTCGTTTCCTTTCAATTCCATACCTGTTTCCTTCAATATATTCACCTGAGTTAGCTGCTTGCACTGATCCTTTGCAACCGCAGCTTCTTCCTTCAAAGCAGCAAGTATTTTGTCTTTTTCTTGTAGCTGGTGTATAGTTGCAGCCGAGTCTCCCTTACTAGCCTACAGCAAAAGGATATTAAAAGTGATCAAACGTGCGGAAAGTATTACAACTGACTTATCTATTATGGCATATATTGAAAGTTGCAGTAAACACGACTGGGGTTTCCCCCTACCCCTCCTTCAGCTAAATGCCCACTGCTGCACAATCCAGCACGCAATCATTTGTCAGCCTACTACTAGCAACGTAATGCATGAGAAGGCGTTTTGGGTCTGCTACAAAAGGCCGCTAACAAATTTCATTAGACCAGGATATGCCTTTAAAACACACAGCACAGCAGGTATAGCTGCATTTGAGCAGATTATTCTCCATATTTGAGGTCAGATAGGAAGGTGGTGGTTTGGGGAGACGCTATCTACAGACGTAGTAAAAAAGTTACATGCTGCTACAACGCAACAAGCCTGGTCTCCTAAAGCATATTACTACCCAATAGAGGAAATGTTGTCCTGGGATTCCCCTCTGCATATAGCAATGACAGCAAAAACATTGTACTTGCCAGAAGATTACTCTGTGGCAAAGTCTATCAGCATGATTGAATCACGTTGATTCTAGGAGAGGGTTAATATATAACTCACACTTGCCCTAGATGTTATTGTAAAGCTATATGCAAACAGAATGGAAGAAAAGGGAACTGGGCAAATTCTAGATCCGACATAAATGCCTGTGACCTCTACTGCATGTAGACATTTTAGAACTCAGTTTATGTGACTGATGGCAGACTTACTAAATGTTTTTGTAAAAAGGAGTACTTGTGACTATGTGGCAATTTCTAGATTAAGTCTGATAACTGGTGAAATATATTGGAGATCCATATTCAGTTTTCTTTTAAATTTGTCCATGAATGGTTCCATCTTTGTTTTGTGTTTGTGGCAGAGAGAAAGCCAGAAGGTAAGTGAATATTTGAGGTAAAGTAAGCCAATTGTTTGGTAGCAGCTCAATAATACAAAGCAAATACCTTCAACACTTGATAAAGTGACTGACAACAATATTTCCTGCTTTTCTCTGTGGAGTCCAAGGGCCACAACTACTAACCTTTGTAGTGAAAATGGAACTTTTCTATAAAAGCATATTGTACATACACACGTGCACACACACACATCCAGCCTGTGCTATTGGTTGGGTAATATCCACATTTTCACCTGCAAAAGTTAACACTTATTGGGTTTTACTGGGTTATAGAAGCCAAGACTTCTATGTTTTGAACAGCTCCCTTCAAATCAATAGCAACAAACAGACATATCATGCAAACCAGGGGCTAGGCTGTATTAACAAGACAGAATACTACTGAAAAGAGTCACCACTATACACATTGATTTTACACTGACACCATCCACACAGTGTTCTGTTCTGGTCTCCCCATCCCAAGAAGAATATAGTTGGAATGTAAAGGCTCAGGTTAGGTGACAGTGATTTTAGGCATAGGAAAACATCCATAAGAGACTAAAAGTATCAGGACCACTTTGGGGATTCATAGGAGATTACATAACAGTGGCTGAAATAACTAATGCCAAAATATAAAATAAGGAGCCTTCTAATTTCTTTGGATGTCAACCAATTTAAAGAGATATAAAAAGGAAAGTTTTTGCACAATGCATAATTAGCCTGTGGAACCCAATGCCACAAGCTATGAAAGCAAAAAGCCTAGTAGGATTCGAGAAGTTTAGATGTTTATATGAATAAGCATCAGACAGCTGACTAGCTAAGATAAAATGTGTAAGGGATAACACTCCTTCAAGACACACTATGCAATGACTGTTGGATTTAATGAGAAAGCTTCCCAAAATAATGGAGAGTTACGCAATAGCATGCTTATTGGGGTTTTGCACCTTCCTTTGAAGCATCAAGTACTAACAAAGGATATTACACCAGATGAACCATTGGTCTGACTTAACATGACAACTCTAGTGTTTCTAGAACGTACTGAAGATGGAAAAGTGCATTATCTGTTTTCAAGACCACAATTAGCTGCATTAGATTTTTCACATAATGTGTCCTATCAAATGATCTTCAAGACTTACTGTAAAATTGCTGTGGGGCCCAGGGAATGGAGTTAGACTTTACTTAACGCAGATAGTCTGGCCCCCACTTCAAGCAAACATCTGTACAGAGTAGATGCAGTGACCTTCTCAGGTGTGACAAAGCATTCATTTCCTTCTCCCTTTTGACCCAATCCCTCTTCCTGCCACCAGTCCAAATTCACCCACTGTGTTTCAGTTCCTGCGATAACACAAGGAGCTATAGTATACCATCTCCACAAAAAAGGACAAGGCCAGAAAACAGGCCTGCTTTAGCAGTGCCGCCATCTTGTAGGTTTTGCCTTCTGAAATGTATGGCTCTATTTTTTTCCCCCAACCAATCAACATTCATTTGACACGCGCACAAGGCCAACTCTCAGCCTACCAGGCCAGGACCTAGTAGGATAGCCAGTATACGTATACTGATGGCTGACCATTAACCTGTGTACAGAAACAACGCTTAGTAAGTAGAAAAAGAGGCGTTCTGGAAATGAATGCAAGATCTTCATGACAGAGCCATTATTCGGGCAGGTCACATTTTTGGTCTAGGTAACTTGACAGTGTCCCTTCCAAACACTTGTGTATTAAAAATAAATAGTACTATCTAGCTCTTACAGCGCTCACCTTCTGCAAGGCATCCTGAATCCCACTGGATTTCTCCTTTAGCAGCTCAACCACACAGAGGGCTTCACCTTCAGTGAAGATCATGCTCTTCATAGCCAAGAGAAAGTCCTTAAACTTTACTTCAGCATTTTCTATAATTAAAGAATAGTGACATTTACACTGTTGTGAATATCTATTCATTTACTTTGCTCCAAAATAATAAATGTATTATGATATTTCAAACTGAAATTAAACACCAAAGAGTCACATATTCAGTGAAGACAATATGCCTTATATTTAGGACAGAATCTGACTGCGAAGCCTGCAGCTGACTCCTTGGAATATATAGTTCTACTAGATCACTATTTGCGCACTCAGTAGAATGATATAAAGTCACCAGCCACAAATCAAACAAACAGGTTGAAGAAAATGAAAACCAGCACATGAATTTAGAAGTGTACTAGGTAGGAGAGTCTTTAGGTTAAGAGACAGTAACTTGCACTTAGTTCCCAAGTTAAAGGGCAATTAGTATTATTTTGTGAGTAAGAGTGAGGTGCAAATAGCAAGGATATTGAATTCATCAAGCAGCATGATTCTGAACTGGAGAAAATGGAAGTTTTCAAGAACACAACAGCCTCAGTGTAAAATAACTTTGATTCATTCCTATATTAAAATTACGAAGGCATCTAGCAGCAGGAAAACAGTCTGATTTAATGTGGATATAATAGAAGAGTCAAACCCAGTTTACTTATCTTTGGTATATGAATGATAGCAACAGTTCAGAAAAATAAACTGCACCCATAGTAATTTTAGTAAAATTTAGCATAAAGTTCTGGTATATTCAATATACCTACCAAACATCAATTAGCACTGGAATGAATGTCAGTGGAGAAACTTGTGAGAACTAATTAATTTGGAAAGAACAAATGAAAAGAAAAAGCAGATACAAAGAAGAACAGAAAGGGATCCAAACCCACACCCCAAATGTTCTTTTTAAGATTTGACGTGGGTCCAATCAAAACCAACTCCCATTGACTAACACAGAAGTGGTAGAAGCGCAGGTGGCAAAATGAATCAGTTTTACCAGCACTCAAGAGATTACCTAGAAAGAGAATAAGCCAATGAATGACAAAACCCTGAAACCCACAGACCAGGGAAAGATGTTGAGCCATTGTAGTTAATTATCTGCTCTATTCAGCAGATAAATCCATATTAGCCTTGACCACAGGCCTTCGCATCAAGCAGTAACTAGATTTGAGGCCGTCACTAATGCAGTTATCATGGAGCGAAACTCCAAAATCCCTGACTGGCAGGAGTCAAGTAGGTTAAGATGCCGCAGGAAGAGAAGAACTTGGCTCAAAGCAACATGTGTTTGGTGCTCTGCAAATAGAGGAAAACCTTGCCTCTGTGCCCAAGAAGCTTACAACTGAAATAAGGGAATGTTTCTCAATTAGGTGGACAAATCCCAGTTGACAGAAGAATTAGCTACATTTGAATTACATTCAAGGGAGTAAACAAGAAGGGATGGGTGCAACTGAGAAGCTTTTAGCCTCACTGTAGTATTGAGCAGCCATCTGGATTACAAGCACAGGAGAAAAGGAAAAACAGAGGAACAGTACAATGCTGGGGTTCCATTTTAATACCCAGAAAGTCGCCAAGATCCCTTCGATTCTATATTTAAGTTACCATATATAGAAATCAAAGTGCCATAAAGCAGGCTGCCAAGTCATTAATTAGATAATGTTTATAAGGACATCAAGAGACTGATCCTTTTTACAGGCTTGACTAATGGGTCACCCCCTCACTCATTCCCAACATCCCCCTCTTCCACCATTCAAACATGTGAAGATCACATTTCAGGGCCCTGCAGCGTCAGACAGCCTCTTTCAGTCCCTATTGTGTTATGCCTCATAGAGCACTGGCTTGCTCAGAGTACACGGTACTTAAATTCAGGGGTGCTGAGTATGTAAACAGACAGGTTTCCAGGGTCCCCCCCAAGCCCTATGATTGGACTTTCAAAAAGCTTGGTGGTGGGTTTCAGGAAAGGACTGACAGTCAGCCAGTGTTTAATGGATTTAAGCGGAGCGAGACTTGCAGTTCTCCTCTGAACCTTCTTTTGGGGGCAGAGGGCTCCCAGTGCTCAGCAGGAAGTCAATAAGGGAACTGGGCTCCTTACCCAGAACTGTAAAAAGGATCGAAAGGATGGGTAAATGTAAAAGCAATTCCCTGTAGTCAGAAATAAACCCCCAAAGACGAGGGATTCCTAGGGAATAAGACAGGGTTTTTTGAAGGATTAAGAAAATCAATGTCTGCTTTCCTATTGGAATATTTTTAACAATGTATAGACACATTCTGAAGATGGAGTTGAACATGCATGAATCTGTTGAGCTGAAGAGATGAAACTTCCACACACAACAGAGGCTGTAAATTGATTACATTATCTCTTTTTGTTACATTACCTTTATCAGTTTCATTCTTCAGTTTCTTAGCACTGCTTTTCTGGATCGCCTCGGTTATGTCTTGTTTGGCCATATCAGCCACTTCTTTCTTTTCCACCAAAGGGTTCAGATCAGAGTTATCCATCAAAGGAATGTATGTAGTCGCATGAATAGGAGGCTCATCAACCAAAGCTGTAACTACAGTTCCATGGAACATGTTAATGTCATATAATAGTTATCCTTCACTTCAAAACTTAAGCACATCATGGTAGAAAGAGGTGGGTGAAATGTACCTGGTCCTCTTTTAAAAACTTCATCAGCTAGAGTTTCATAAATCCTCATTTCTGTTTTTCACCACAGATTAATAACCTGAGTACAGTTGTTCAATTAACTAATCAAATGAGTATCTCTAAAAGAAGGATTTAATAACTCAATTTACATTTATCAATACCGCCTTTTAGTACTTGGCCAGCGGATAAACTGACATTCGTATTCCAACTTTCATTTTGCTTTAATGAAATAGCCACATGTAACTTATGAGGCTTGACTGCCTATGGCTGTAACACCATGGAGAGTTCAGCGTTAATAAAGTTTAAGATGGGGGGAAAATGACTATTATATTTGTGAAATATTGATCTACTTTATATGTAATACACCCAGCGAGTTATTCCCACAAGCAAACGAAACTGCTCAGGCAGAATACACTAGGGACAGCAGTCAGGCCTAGCACATTTGCAGACTGAAGTCGATTTCACTACGAAATCTAGCATTTTGCAACAGCAAGCTCACAGGTTATTTGTACTACAGTAGTGCTTAGACATGCCGAGTGATACTGGGAGCCCCAGTGCTAGGCAATGTATAAACCCACAGCAGGAGACAGTCCCTGCCCAAGGAGGTGGAGTGATTTGCCCAAGGTCACCTGGCAGCTCAGCGCTGGCAAGAGAAACCAGCTCTGACACCTAGGCGAGCACCCTATACTTCCTCTGAATCATAAGTCACCAGCCTGTACATAGTCATGTCTACTTCAGGAAAGTTTACCATTACATCCAACCTAAATCTAGGAGCAGTTTAGCTGAACCAGCTGGAAACCATACTACAGGCAAGCTCATTACAGCCATTTCCCCCTCACCATTTTACTGAAACTGGCTGAAAAATGAGTCTAAACCAAACGGGTTAAAACTGCTTGGCTGTTGGACCCTTGACTACGTTACTGGTTTTCATGCCAGTTCAGCTGACCTGGTGCTGGAAATTGAGTTTTTGGTACATTTCCCTATGTATGGGCAAGGTCTATGGTCCAAGAAATGTTAGCACTCTGGCTGAAACAGACTGAAGAAAGAAAATGCCATACAGGATCACTACCTGTCTGATAGTGACTAGCCCCATATTCATCAGAGGAACATGCAAGAAATTCCCTTATGGACAACTATGCAGTAAGATACCTCTGAGGAAGTTCTCTCATGATGCAGCTATTTTTGTTATTAAATTATTTGTTTTACCATAGCAACTAGAAGCCCCAGTCAAGAACCACTGTGCAAACAGAACAAGAGGCAGATGGATAAAGAGAGACAGGGAAGTCCCAGGAAACAACAAGAAAATATTGGTTAGCATGATAGGCAGTGGTCTCTCTCAGCGCACCAACAGTCTAAGGATTGTCACGCTTTCTGAAGGCATCATGGAATTTTTGGAGGAGGAGGAGAATGGTTTTGCAGATGTTTGCAGGGAACTTCTCCCAAGTGTGAGGGGGGAGCAGGAAACTGCTTGTTCTAAAATTTAACAAGTGGATGATGGAGGCTGGCATAATGGGCTGATTGGAGGCAGGAACAGACATCTCAATAGCAAATGAGAGAGGATAGGGCAAGGATACGCCATGAAGGGCCTTGAAAATGAAGACAAGCAGCTTAGGTTTGATGTGATAGCAAAAGCGAAGGGAGAGCCAAAGAGATGGGTGACAAAGTCAAAGCATGGGCTAGGAATATGATCTTGCAGCAGCCTTTGGAATGGATATGAGCAGGGCAACAAAGTACTTGTCAAGGCCAGAGAAAAGATGTTACAGGAATTCAAATGCAGAGTGATGACAGCCTGGACCAGTTCATGATCAGCTTACTCTCCGAAACATGAGGGTTTATTATCCGTAACATAACTGTGGATGTGCCCAACCCTACAAAGTTCTTTACTGAATCCTAACCAACCACCTCAGCCTCAGTGTCATTGGGCTGTAACAAGTACCATTGGCTTGTGTGTTGTGTAAAAGAAAAATTAGTCACTTTTATAAGTTTTAAATATGTCTCTTTTCAATTTCACTCCATGTTCCCTTGAGACATTGTATTATCAGAAAGGATGAATAGAAGGCTTGGGGTAATTGAAATTTGATGACTTTCTAATGACTTTTGCCTAAAGCAAGGTAGCGTTTAAGCCTAAAACAATACCCCATTTCGAATAATTCTCTCTTTTCTTTTAAGGAAATTAAAAGGTCTCTGCCCTCTAAAATTCCTACTTTTTGATTAGAAAAGCTACTCCTTTACCAATTTTAGGGGATGTAAATTGGTTGTGCTACTCAAGTGTATGCCTATTTACGTAATACCTAGTTAATGATACTTGAACTAAGAAATATTCTGTAGTATTATCTCACCAGTGTCAATTTTTTGTTTCTTTGTAGAAACTTTCTTCTTTCCTGATCCACTTTCTTGTTTTATCTCATGCTGGAACAGCAGCGGGTCTTGTTTTTTGGTAGGAGACATAAATGACTCACTCTTTGAATCCTGGTCATCTACAAAAGGGATATGAGAGAGACATTCACTTCTCTATTTACAAAGAACTACATTTAAATAGTGAAACTGCAATAAGCAGCGAAGTCATTCCAGACTGAAGATGCTCTCACCTACACTTTAATCAGAATTTAAAGTTCTGCGTGCATATGTAATAAAGCCAAGTTAAACCCAAAGACAATACAGGGTTGTAGCAAACTTAGCAGCAGCAACAATGCTGGGAATTATACATGCAAGCAGAACACAGAGCAGTGAAACCAAAGACTGAAACAAATGGCAATTGGCATTCTCTAGTTTTAACAATTCCAATCAAGATGCGTTGCGGCACAAAAGCAAAATTGGTGGTCTTTTTGTTACAGAAGTTAACTTCTCATTTTCAGCAACATATTCCTGCCACCCCCTTAAACAATTCACCTCTCCCCACTCAACAAATACTGGAACTGTGAGAAGCAGAAAATAATGTCCCATGTTATGGAACTATTCCCTTTAAAGTTGCTTATAATAGACATTCAGCTCTCTTTTTGGAGAGAATATTCTACATGATCTTCCCATCAGAGCTGGAACACACAATAGGGTTATGGCAGTTTCTGTAATCCAAGGATAAAAGTTAGTTGTGGTTGCCCTCAAAACAGTCTTTTCAAACCACATTTCATAGCCAGGCCCACAAAGACAGTTTCTGAAAAGATCTGAATACCCACACTATAGGATTTTGTACATCTGCTTTTCTATTCTAAACCACAAACCAACTATGTCATTTTTTTTTCCCCACTCGCTGTGTCTAACAGGTTACATACAGCCGCATATAAAAAGGCCAAGACCTCCAATTGTTTTTGAATTCTTTTAAGAGTTGGAATATTTTTAAACCATTGTTCATGTTTAAGCAATTGTCGTTAACACATTTAACATACTAGCTTTTGCTACCTCAATAATATGGATAAAAAAGAAGCCAATAAGTCAGTCTATGATCAGGCAGCGTCCTTGCCTTCTGCAGGAAGGATCTACACTCTAGTAACGCAGGTTGGCTATAATGGCTGTACCAGTTTCTTTTCTAGCTGCAGAGAGCATTTTATTTAAAATTTTCTACTTCTTACAGTTCCAAGATAGTTACCCAGTGGAAAGAGTTCTTATCATAGGTATCAGACTTTGCAGTAACCAACTTATAGAAAGATCCTGGTAACTTAAAGCAAAATTAATTGCCATAGGATTCAGGGCTTTATGTATGCCCACTCTCATCAGAGCAACTGCTAGGTGCTAGGGTTTGAAATAATGTTGTAGCCATGTTGATCCCTGAATACGAGCGAGACAAGGTGGGTGAGTTGGTCCAATAAAAAAATATTACCTCACCCATCTTGTCTCTCTCATGTCCTAGGGTCTCATTTTGGGATAGCAGGATGCCAGAGAGTGTTTAGCAAACATTTTTCTACAGTCTTTGAGGTAATCAAGACTTTAATAGCTTAAGACCAATTTAGCCAAACGATAGAACAAAACAGAATTAGGAGATAATTAGGAGATTACCTCACCAATTTTGGTAGAGGTAAATAAATACGGGATGGGGGGGCGGGGAGAAAAGGGAAGGCATCACCGCCAGATGAAATATGGAAAAAACAAAAAACCCTTAAAAATGAGAAGTGAACTTTTGCCCAATGCAGAACTAGAAGAACAGTTCTGATAAATAACTAAATGCTACATTGCCTTGCAATAAGCAGAACACAGTTTTGGCATGCAAGTAATATATGTAACATGAGATACCGATTCCATTTTTCGGCTTCTTCTGCCCAGGTTTCTTCTTCGATCCTGCTGCTTCAGAGGGTGGAGTGGGCTGTTTCGTAACAGGGACCGGTTCAATTTTCTTGCCTGCAGGCTTGGCTCCTTCTGATTCCTTAGATACGTGCTCCTCTTGCACAGTCTTATGTTTCTTCTCCTTCTTCTTCCGTTCTCTAACGCTGCTCGAAGCTTCAGTCAGACCCAAGGGAACAGGAAGTACGTGCTCGTCATCTGCAATCAGGGCATCAGACAGTTTAAACTCCCGAGGTGTGCTCTCAGAATCCGACTCATGGAGGTTCCCATTCTGAGCATCTTTCCTCTTGTTCTTTTTCTTCTCCGTTTTCTTTTTATCCATCTTAGAAGGCAGAAACTTTTGGTCCCTTTTCTGTTTTGCAAGGACTTCATCGTATAATGTTTCTTTCATGAAAAGCCAGAAGAAGAGGAAGATGACCGTAATAACCACTGAAGGAATGAGGATGATAAAATAGGTAGACTCATAAAACTCCATTGTGCTTTTTCTTAACTACTTCCTAGAAAGGAAGAAAAAATAATATCTAAGGACAAAAAAGAAGAACAAGAATTAGTTTCAGGTCAGGTTTTTTTTCCCCAGATTCCTTAACCACTACTATATTTGATACATAATTACTTCTAAGAGTGCTACATCAAAACTAATAGCTACTTCTTAAGTGCAAACCTGAAAATCTACACAAATAAGAGTTTCGGGAATCAGTTATCCTTGGACAAATCACCTCTCAGGGGTTCTTAATATGTACAGGAAAGCTTTGCAGTTTAGAACACTAGGGTCCATTCGTTTGGCAGCGGGGAGGTTCCCCACCACCACCCGATTTTCAAGAAATGTATATATTTTAAAGGCCAAAAAACAGATCACAAAACACATCAAAGGCTGTCCAGCAAGAATCAATAAATACAGGGTAACGGGTGACCGTGTCACCTCTCAATCCAAACCTTTTGCAAAAAGTTAAACCATGTTTATGAAGTTTTAATTTAGCCAAGAAATCAAACTTCTGCCTATTATATAGCCAGATATAGGATATGACCTTAGAAGAGAGCTGAAGGTAAGAGGAAGGAGAGAGAAACAAAGGCCTAAATCTTGGCCTACCTTGAAGAATGTCCTGAATCTTTCCCCAGACAAAAAGGATTTGTTGGGTAAATATCCTGGTTTTAAACAGGCTCGGGGCCATCTGATGGCCCCAATCCTTAGGAAAGGGTTAGAAGGACTCCTGAGGCCCCAAAAACTGTGTGTGTTCTGAGCTGAAGATGTGATGAACTTGAAATAACAAGGAATCCCACATGGTGGGGTTTGGAAGCACTGCTCCTACTACAGCCTGGGTTAGGACTGAGGGAACCCTAGTGAGCTTATTAGCATGTGTGTAGGTTTTCTTACTGCTTTTCATGTTTTCTCTGTAGTGCTTTTACTTTCATAAAATGGGCTTGCATAAGAAGAACTGTGTGGTATCTATAATTGTAGGCAGTCACACTGTTAACCGTCTCTGAATAAAAAGCAACCAGGTGTGCTTGGGCAGACTGTATCTGCTGGGAATAACTGGGAATAACACAGTGAAGACATGAAACTGTTCAGCCTGGAAACATCCCCATCAGAAGAGAAAGAGTTGCATGTCTCCACCCAACAGAGGTGACGGCCAGGGAAGCAGGAGGCTTAAGAGTGGGTGCCCTTGCTGAAGCACTGAGGGGAAACAGATGCAATTGCCATAAACTGTGAAACATGTAACAACATTGATCTTCTGAGTTCAAGCGTAAAAGAAGGCAAGAGAATTCTACAGGAGTTCATTGCATTACCATACATGCACATGGACACTGGAGTACATAAGCAAAGCAGAAATGCAAGGGAACCTACATGCAAGCATCCACACATCAAAATAAAGCCATAAATCTAATTTTAGGCCCAGACTGGACAATCTAATTTTATTTTTAGATTGGACACTATGGATGTACTTCGTTAGAAAGTTGAACAGAGTTGGACTTCTGTACAAATTTTATTTTCCTGACTTCAACCTGCTTTAGACTATTAGTTGCCAAGGGCTTGTCTACAGCGTGGGATAATTCACTCTCTGTGAATGTGATTGCCAAAGCAAACTAGCGTGCTTCACATTAATTGGTCTGTGTAGACCCTGCCGGTGCATTTTAACATAGTGTGTTTGAAACAGTATTACATTAAAGCGCCCTAGGTAACTTTTATTGACCAGGTGTACACAGGCCAATTAAACTAAATTGAATCAAGGCCACTTTGTTTTTGAATGAGAATGTCCACACGAGGGTTTAATGCAATTTAACTAATCCACTTTTAATTCACAACTTTAGTTAGTTTGGATTAACCTTCATTAGCATCCCCGAGTAGACAAGCCCAAAGAAAAGAATCCACCTATAAAAATCAAAGTTATAATCATTCAAAAAAATGAAGCTAGAATTCCACCTGAAAATATGCAACTACAAATTCATTAACTTTGAACATCGTTTAAAAATAATTAAGGTTGGAAGTGTGCGCTTTAATGGAGTCCAGCTAACGCGCTATCACGCCCTTTACAACAAAACCTACACCTGATTATCAGAATATGTAGAGATGAACAGTCAAGGAATCCAGCCTGTTTCTACAGCAATATAATAATATATATTATCACCTCTCTAGCCACCCCATTCACCCATAAATGGTGCCCCCTAAAGTTTGTTAAAATATATGCAAAAACCCTAACAAGTTAACAGGAAAATTTCCTTTTCTTTTTATGTGGAGTCAGTAACAGGTCATATTCTCTCTCACACACACACGCACCCACTGCTGGGTAAGAATTCTGTGCTGGCTACAGCCATAGATTAAAAGGAGAGGAAAGCAAAGGACCACTTCTACATCTGGACACTTTAAGGCAAATTGTATGGAGCATTTTTCCACCACAGTCTCAGTACAGGGATTCACTTATAATCCCTCTTTAAGAAGCCCATTAATCCTTTCCCTGCTGCACTTGGTCTGGGATACAAGCTGATAATTTTTCTAAACGTTCCTTCCAAAGAAATAAGAATTTCTTGTCAGCAAAGGCAATAGAAAATAACCTGAGTTTGTAGGCAGAGCCATTCTGATGATTTTAAGAGGCTGAGCAATGAAGCTGGTGCAGAATTTGGCAGCACCTTTGTTACACTGTACCTCCTCCCAGGAGCATGTGACCCCAGTGCTTCTGGATCTACACTGGCTCCCTATTCACTACGACCTAGAGGGTTGCCAGGCGTCGGGTTTTAAACCGGAACACCCAGTCGAAAAGGGACCCTGGGAGCTCCGGGCGGCAGCCGTTACAAGTCCAGTCTGTGGCACAGTGGGGGTCCGGGGCTAAGGCAAGCACCCTGCCTGTCCTAGCTCCATGCGGCTCCTGGAAGCAGCTGCCAGGTCCTTGCAGCCCCTAGGCACAAGGGTGGTCAGGGAGGCTCCACGCGCTGCCCTTACCCCTGGTGCCAGCTCTGCAGCTCCCACTGGCTGGGAACCGCAACCAATGGGAGCTGAGGGGGCAGCACCTGCGGCCACAAGAGCAGCACATGGCACCTCCCTGGCCACCCATGCACCTAGGGGCTGCACTGCCGGGACCTGGCGGGCTGATTCCCGGGAACCGCGGTAAGCACCGCCAGGACCACGCACACCAAACCCCCTTCCACATCCCAAACCCCTGCCCCAGCCTGGAATCCCCTCCTGCACCCTAACTCCCTCCCAGAGCCCACACCCCCCAACACCATGCCCCAGCCCTGAGCCCCCTCCTGCACACCCCTGTCATAAATATAAAGGGAAGGGTAAATACCTTTAAAATCCCTCCTGGCCAGAGGAAAAATCCTTTCACCTGTAAAGGGTTAAGAAGCTAGGATAACCTCGCTGGCACCTGACCAAAATGACCAATGAGGAGACAAGATACTTTCAAAAGCTGGGAGGAGGGAGAGAAACAAAGGGTCTGTGTCTGTCTGGGTGATGCTTTTGCCGGGGACAGAACAGGAATGGAGTCTTGGAATTTAGTAAGTAATCTAGCTAGATGTGTGTTAGATTATGATTTCTTTAAATGGCTGAGAAATTAAGCTGTGCTGAATAGAATGAATATTCCTGTCTGTGTGTCTTTTTGTAACTTAAGGTTTTGCCTAGAGGGATTCTCTATGTTTTGAATCTAATTACCTTGTAAGGTATTTACCATCCTGATTTTACAGAGGCGATTCTTTTTTACTTTTTACTTCTATTAAAATCCTTCTTTTCAGAAACTGAATGCTTTTTCATTCTTCTTAAGATCCAAGGGTTTGGGTCTGTGGTCACCTATGCAAATTGGTGAGGATTTTTACCAAACCTTCCTGAGGAAGTGGGGTGCAAGTGTTGGGAGGATTTTGGGGGGAAAGACATTTCCAAACAACGCTTTCCTAATAAATAAACCCAGATAAACATTTGGTGGTGGCAGTGGAAGTCCAAGGGCAAAGGGTAAAATAGTTTGTACCTTGGGGAAATTTTAACCTAAGCTGGTAAAAGTAAGCTTAGGAGGTTTTCATGCAGGTCCCCACATCTGTACCCTAGAGTTCAGAGTGAGGAAGGAACCTTGACAACCCCAAACTCCTCATTCCCAGCCCCAGCCCAGAGACCAGACCCCACCCTCCGTACCTCAACTCCCTGACCCAGCCCAGAGCCCGCATCCTCCTCCTACACACCAACCCCCTGCCCCAGCCTGGTGAAACTGAATGAGGGTGGGGAAGAGCAAGCAACGGAGGGAGTGGGGATGGAGCGAGCAGGGGTGGGGCCACAGAGAAGGGGCAGGGCAGGGGTGTTTGTTTTTGTGCAATTAGGAAGTTGGCAGCCCTAACCACCTAGAATTTACTTGCTGACTTATCTATAAAGCCCTATGGGGGCTAGGACCTACCTTATCTGAAAGACCACCTCTCTTGCTGCTACGTCACCACACACAAGGCCTCACCCATAACGCGAGGCGAGTTACATATATTATAAAAAGAGTTCACCCAATAATTAGGGTATCACCATATCAAAATAAATAAGTAAATCATGAAAGTTAGGACAATTTTTCAAGACACCATAAATTAAAACGCTCTAATTTTTAATCTAGCTTCCCAGACAAAGTCAAGCCTCGCATGAGATGCAGCGTGGGGAATTTCAGGAAGGTTTGTCTCTTTTCGGAAAAAAGTGGGG
Source organism: Lepidochelys olivacea (assembly GCF_965140295.1). Taxonomy (NCBI): domain Eukaryota; kingdom Metazoa; phylum Chordata; order Testudines; family Cheloniidae; genus Lepidochelys; species Lepidochelys olivacea. Next base: position 120,032,805 of record NC_140416.1, read on the forward strand.
GGGTTTGAAAGTTGGGCTTATAACAGAAAGCTAGCTTCAGTTTTAACTACAATGTAGCTATAGTTACGCTATACAACCAGCTTCTTGTGTTAGTGAGTGAGCCAAATTAGTTCTCTTGAAAAAATGAATTTGATGTTTTCCTCAGCCAGAGTCAATATTGAACATTTACACAAGAGCCTAATCCCTGAAATAAATGTGTAATTATGCAGATTTTTCACAAGTGTAATTAAATTGATTACAGTACATTATTACAGTAATTATACAGTTCAAAATATCCAACTACTAAGAACGCTCCTTCAGAACCATACCAGTCTTCTCCATCACCAATATACAACTCCTTCGGGACTCTCAAACTCACTACACTGTCTGCACTCAAGCAACATGAACTGACTGTCATTCATTGCAGCCCTTGCCCCACATACCTCTCCATATTCAACACAAGACAGTCAGGTGGAGTGGACCTAAATGCACTAAGGAAATGAACACTGCAAAGATCCCTCTGAGTAGTCAGAAAAGATGTTGGAACAGTGGACAAGACGGCATTGAAAGGAGTTGCAGAGAGCCACAAAAACCACACTCCAAGATCTTGATGTGATGTTGCATCAATATGAAATGAAACTGAGCCAAACTGGTGTAGTGTCATAATGTAATGGCCTAGCAATGATTTTGTGGCTCTCCACTAGGGAAGATGTGAGCCACCACAGCTGAATACTAGAGCTCCTGAGTAAACACAAGAATAGACTCATTTTTAAACAGAACAATGGGTCAGTAGAGGATACATGTATATAAAAGCTTCAAATTTCCAGAGGAGCCGTCAATATGTCATTATGGCAGTTTTGTAATGAGGAATATGTATCTGATAAAACTAGCTCTTATCTGAGTTAGCAGACATTTTCTGGTCTTTGCAGTGAAACTCCTTCTGATAAGTTTGTTCTCCCAAAGCTTTATTCTGCTTGTACAGTAGACTATATTTTCAGAATCCCAATGAATCAAATTAAAATGTCATGAGCGATTACAGCAAAACAGCTTGGAAATTCAGTTTCAGTTGCATAAACCTCCAAGTGTTTTAAAAACACAGTTACCTACTTTTCCGTAACTGTTGTTCTTCAAGACATGTTGTACATACCCATACCACTGTAGGCGAGTGTGCACCTCATACACAGCTGTCGGAGAGGTGTCCCTCAGCAGTACCTGTTGGGGTAGCATGAGCACTCTCTGGTGCCTCCCACCACTGCACCCCAGATATAAAGGGCCAAGCTGCCCCCGACTCCTCTGGGTTCCTTCCTACTGGAAAGATTCTGGTAGAGAGGGGAAGGAGGGCGAGTCATGGAAAAGACACGTGCAACACAGCTCCAAGAACAACAGTTATGGAAAGGTAGGTAAACATTTTTCATTTGAGTGACTGCACATGTTTATTCCACTGTAGGTGACTCTCAAACATTTCAAACTGGAGGTGGGCTTGGAATCTACCTGAACAGAGACTGTAGGACCACTCGTCCAAATCTGGCAACAGCTCTAGATTGATAAGAAATGGTATAGTGAGGGGCAAACGTACGGACTGATGACCAGGTTGCTGCCCTACAAATGCCCTGTATGGGTACACGAGGCAGGAAGGCTGTGGAAGTAGCCTGAGCCACCTCTTGGCAGTGCAATATCAGACAATCAGTAGCACAAAGGACAACAATTAGAAATCCAGGAAGAGATCCTCTGGTTGACCCTTTATTGTCTGAACCTGCAACGAAGCGCTCAAATGAAGATCTGAAAGGCCTAGTCTGATCCAGATAATAAGCCAAACCTCTTCTAACATCTAGAGTGTTGAGCTTTTCTTCCCCTTTACTCAAATGAGGCTTTGGAAAGAAAGTCATCAAATATATTGCTTGAATAATGTGAAAAATGAGAAACCACTTTTAGATAGGAATTTTGGGTGAGGCTGAAGGAAAACCAGTGTCCCTAAAGAAAATTGTGTACAGAGACTGACACTAAAGCCCCCGGGACCTAAGGAAGGGATAGACAATAGAATACCAATTAAAATTTATTAAATATTTCTGGATTTTTTTCTACATTTTCAAATATATTGATTTCAATTACAACACAGAATACAAACTGTACACTGCTCGCTTTATATTTTTTATTACAAATATTTGCACTGTAAAAATGATAAACAAAAGAAACCGTATTTTTCAATTCACCTCATACAAGTACTGTAGTGAAATCTCTTTATCGTGCAAGTGCAACTTACAAATGTACATTCTTTTGTTGCATAACTGCACTCAAAAACAAAACGCAAAACTTTAGAGCCTACAAGTCCACTCAGTCCTACTTCTCATTCAGTCAATCACTAAGACAAACAAGTTTGTTTACATTTACAGGAGATAATGCTGTCCATGTCTTATTTACAATGTCACCAGAAAGCGAGAACAGACATTCAAATGGGACTTTTGTAACTGGCATTGCAAGGTATTTACATGCCACATATACATTAAACATTCGTACGCCCTTTTATGCTTCGGCCACCATTCCAGAGGATATGCTTCCATGCTGATGATTCTCGTTAAAAACTAATGTGTTAATTAAATTTGTGACTGAACTCCTTGGGACAGAACTGTATGTCTCCGGCTCTATTTTATCCACATTCTGCCTTATATTTCATGTTACAGTAGTCTCGGATGATGACTCAGCAGCACGTTGTTCATTTTAAGAACACTTTCACTGCAGATTTGACAAAATGCAAAGAAGGTACCAATGTGAGATTTCTAAAGATAGCTACAGCACTTGACCCAAGGTTTAAGAATCTGAAGTACCTTCCAAAATCTGAGAGAGACGAGGTGTGGAGCATGCTTTCAGATGTCTTAAAAGAGCACCACACAGATGTGGAAATTACAGAACCCGAACCACCAAAAGAGAAAATCAACCTTCTGCTGGTGGCATCTGTCTCAGATGATGAAAATGAACATGTGTCGGTCCGCATTGCTTTGGATTGTTATTGAGCAGAACCTGTCATCAGTATGGACGCATGTCCCCTGGAATGGTGGTTGAAGCATGAAGGGACATATGAATCTTTAGCACATCTGGCATGTAAATATCTTGCGACACCGACTACAACAGTGCCATGAGAACACCTGTTCTCACTTTTAGTGACATTGTGAACAAGAAGTGGGCAGCATTATCTCCTAAAAATGTAAACAAACTTATCGGTCTGAGCGATTGTCTGAAGAAATAGGACTGAGCAGACTTGTAGGTGCTAAAGTTTTACATTGTTTTATTTTTGAATGCAGTTACTTTTTTGTACATAATATCCTGCATTTTTAAGTTCAACTTTCATGATAAAGAGATTGCACTACAGTGAATTGAAAAATACTATTTCTTTTGTTTTTCACAGCGCAAATATTTGTAATAAAAATATAAAGTGAGCACTGTACACTTTGTATTTTGTTATAATTGAAATATATTTGAAAGTGTAGAAAACATCCAAAAATATTTAAATAAATGATATTCTATTATTGTTTAATCACAATTCATTTTTTTAATCACTTGACAGCCCTAATTATTATTTTCTTCAGAATGACAGACTCATCTGATGAAAGCAGCCCCTTATCTCAGGTGCACCAGAAGATGCATCTGCAACCTCTTTATAGTAAAAGGTGTTTTATACTGGATCCAAAGAATATTCTACAGAACTAGAAGTTGTAGATCCCAGTAGAATCAGTCTCTGCTCCTCTTCTACTCTTGTTACTCACTACAAAGTCAAAGCTGTAGCTCATGAAAGCTTATGCTCAAATAAATTTGTTAGTCTGTAAGGTGCCAGAAGTCCTCCTTTTCTTATACAGAAGAAAGTTTCAAAAAAAAAAAAAAAAAAATTAAAGCTTTAAGATTTGAAGTGGATTTGAAGTGGATGTTTCTACCGTGGACATGTCAAAGGAGTACCATTCACTGTAAAGGAGTCAGCCTCTCACAGATAAGCCTGGTGAGAAAAACTGATCTGATAGTTACAGTGTAATTTCACTTCTCATTAGAGTCTTGCTTATGCAGGGGGTTGCAAACTTCCAGAGCTACGGTATTGTAGTTCCAGTATAAACAGAATGATAAGCTGACTACCTTCAGCATGAGAACAATGGTATTTATAAAGGCTTTTTGATACAGAGTCTAAGAGTACATTCATTTCAGCACAAATGGGAAGCATTCTGCCTTGCATGAAGTCATACTTATATCTTTGGTCTAGTTTAGCGTTTCTCAGATGAGGCCATCAGGGGTCTTTCCTGAAGCCATGACAGCCTCCTGAGCAGAGATGGGGGAGAGGGCAAAGCAGCAGCTCCTCCCTGCAGCACCTAGGGGCTCCGAGGGAGGGCTTAAGTGACCCCCACCCCCACCATCCCACCCCACAACCTTCAGCTGCGAGGCTTCGGGGGCGGGCTTCAGCCCCCCTGCCCGGCTTCAGCCGTAGGGCTCTGGCAGTGGGCTCTGGGCTTCAGCCCCTTGGCATGTCGGAGCTCCAAACTTCAGCCCCTCTCCCCCTCCCAGCTCCCGCTCTGGACTTCAGCGAAGCCAGCCTTACTGGGTGCTGTGGTCAAGAGGCAAAGAGAGGGTTCAGCCCGGGGTGCAAAGCTGCAGAAGGGAGCTCGGGGCAATGGGAGGGGGGAAGCAACTGAGTTGGGGAATGGGGGCAGCTGAGGAAGGAGCAGGGGCCAGGGACACCAAAATACAACTGTACATTATTTTTATTATTGAGTGTGCAAAAACCCTTCAGAAATGAATTACAATGATTTGAGCATGTATATGTGCAGATTTATTTGTTTTTCCTAAAGTTAATTAAGTATTTTAAGAAAATTTGTCAGAGCGGCCACCAGCAAGAGTTGGTGGCCACTCTGAGGCCACCAAAAAATTTATCGTGAGAACCCCTGTGACTAGCTTACAATTAGAACAATCTCATTCCAACTCCCATTCATTCTTTCCTGTCCAATTGGCAAACCTCCCAAGCAAGAGGGAAACCAAATGCCCTGGGGGTGGGGGAGAAACTGTCAAGAAGCAGGGGAGGTAGGATAGAGAAACTACCTTCATCAAGAGACACAGGGAAAACTAGAAGAAATAAGGAAAGTGGATAAAAACTGAACTATTTAACCTGTTCACTTCTATTCTTTTTAATAGCAGCATAAAGGATACTTTTCAAAAAAGTAATCCTTTTTCCTAATAGGGTTTGCACACGGCAGTTTTATTAATCAAAACAGACACGACAAGGTATAGCCCTCAGTAAGACAGAGCCACTTTGGAAGTGGTTGTGGCACTCTGCAATGCACAGCAACAGCCAAACACAACAAATCCTGCTGTAACCAATTACTTAACGTGCACCCTCCCTGCCAAGCAGCAACACAATTAAAAGCCCTGAAGTTTAACCAGCACACTTTTAAATTCCATGCATTGCTACAAACCCTTGACATGCTACCTATCAGATGTTTACCCTGGAAGAGGCTTTTTAAGTTGAGCTTCTGATTTCTTAACTTGAACAACAGGGTTGGATTTGACAATCCATCCCCCATCTAAAAAGCTTTTATACTCCTCATAGAAGTTCTAAACCTATCACCTTTGACGGCATCCCTTTAACTCTTCTGCAAAGGGAGAAGAGCTGCATTCTGCCCTGAGTTATCAAAACTTAGACAGCTATACTATTTTCACTTTGAATTAACAAGCCAAACCACCTGCACCCACCCACCACCACAGAAAATGCTTAGTCAATTCCTTCATTTCTGATGCTGCATCTAACATGATTGTTTATTAGCAACTGGCTTCCTCTAAGTAAGCAAGTTAACTTTGTATTATATTTCACAATACCAAAAGCTGCGGCTGTAATTAGAACTCAAGTTTCTCTATGCTGATATATAACCTTCAGATGGATACACAATTAGCGTTAATCCTTGGCTCTAAACTTGTACTCTACAAGACAGAAATAAATTATAGCTCCATCTGGTTGATGCATTAGCCATTCTTAGCTTAGCCTTGCATATTAAAAGTATGCTCACTATGAACTCCGGGTCTCAAGACGCATGTAATCCCCTGAGATTTTTATGCTGCTTTAAAAATTAATAGTAAAAAATTGCTAAGGCCAAAGAATTTCATTTTGATTTTTAAAAGATACAAAGTAAGATTTCATTAAGGCTATAGCACCTTTAATCAGGGTTTTCCCAGGGATTTTGTCAAGAGGGTTCATGAACCTTCTTATTGCTGAATGACACAGCATCTTGGTCACCCAGCAGGCTGAGCCATGCCAGTAAATCCTGTGGCAGAGATTTAAGAGATACTGCACTTAAACGAGCATCAACTTGCATATGCAAGGTTTTTCCAATGTTTAGGTGATCTTCGGTGCTTTATGTATAGTATGTAACCAAATAACTGAAATCAGTAGATTATGGTTCTTTTAGACTGTATTTAGCCGATTCACCTCAGGAGTACAGTACATAGCATCGTCAGTGGACCACTGATTAGAGTACCCAGCCAGAACAGAAGTTACTGTTTGATTATATATTTTATGTCTGTACATGACCAACCACACACTTCACTGTCGAACAGAAACCCTTGAAAATACAATCCTCATTTTCTCAGAGATCATAGCCCTTAGAATCATAGAATCATAGAATCATAGAATATCAGGGTTGGAAGGGACCCCAGAAGGTCATCTAGTCCAACCCCCTGCTCAAAGCAGGACCAATTCCCAGTTAAATCATCCCAGCCAGGGCTTTGTCAAGCCTGACCTTAAAAACCTCTAAGGAAGGAGATTCTACCACCTCCCTAGGTAACGCATTCCAGTGTTTCACCACCCTCTTAGTGAAAAAGTTTTTCCTAATATCCAATCTAAACCTCCCCCACTGCAACTTGAGACCATTACTCCTCGTTCTGTCATCTGCTACCATTGAGAACAGTCTAGAGCCATCCTCTTTGGAACCCCCTTTCAGGTAGTTGAAAGCAGCTATCAAATCCCCCCTCATTCTTCTCTTCTGCAGGCTAAACAATCCCAGCTCCCTCAGCCTCTCCTCATAACTCATGTGTTCCAGTCCCCTAATCATTTTTGTTGCCCTTCGCTGGACTCTCTCCAATTTATCCACATCCTTCTTGAAGTGTGGGGCCCAAAACTGGACACAGTACTCCAGATGAGGCCTCACCAATGTCGAATAGAGGGGAACGATCACGTCCCTCGATCTGCTCGCTATGCCCCTACTTATACATCCCAAAATGCCATTGGCCTTCTTGGCAACAAGGGCACACTGCTGACTCATATCCAGCTTCTCGTCCACTGTCACCCCTAGGTCCTTTTCCGCAGAACTGCTGCCTAGCCATTCGGTCCCTAGTCTGTAGCTGTGCATTGGGTTCTTCCGTCCTAAGTGCAGGACCCTGCACTTATCCTTATTGAACCTCATCAGATTCCTTTTGGCCCAATCTTCCAATTGGTCTAGGTCCTTCTGTATCCTATCCCTCCCCTCCAGCGTATCTACCACTCCTCCCAGTTTAGTATCATCCGCAAATTTGCTGAGAGTGCAATCCACACCATCCTCCAGATCATTTATGAAGATATTGAATAAAACCGGCCCCAGGACCGACCCTTGGGGCACTCCACTTGATACCGGCTGCCAACTAGACATGGAGCCATTGATCACTACCCGTTGAGCCCGACAATTTAGCCAGCTTTCTACCCACCTTATAGTGCATTCATCCAGCCCATACTTCCTTAACTTGCTGACAAGAATACTATGGGAGACCGTGTCAAAAGCTTTGCTAAAGTCAAGAAACAATACATCCACTGCTTTCCCTTCATCCACAGAACCAGTAATCTCATCATAAAAGGCGATTAGATTAGTCAGGCATGACCTTCCCTTGGTGAATCCATGCTGGCTGTTCCTGATCACTTTCCTCTCATGCAAGTGCTTCAGGATTGATTCTTTGAGGACCTGCTCCATGATTTTTCCAGGGACTGAGGTGAGGCTGACTGGCCTGTAGTTCCCAGGATCTTCCTTCTTCCCTTTTTTAAAGATTGGCACTACATTAGCCTTTTTCCAGTCATCCGGGACTTCCCCGGTTCGCCACGAGTTTTCAAAGATAATGGCCAGTGGCTCTGCAATCACAGCCGCCAATTCCTTCAGCACTCTCGGATGCAACTCGTCCGGCCCCATGGACTTGTGCACGTCCAGCTTTTCTAAATAGTCCCTAACCGCCTCTATCTCCACAGAGGGCTGGCCATCTCTTCCGCATTTTGTGATGCCCAGCGCAGCAGTCTGGGAGCTGACCTTGTTAGTGAAAACAGAGGCAAAAAAAGCATTGAGTACATTAGCTTTTTCCACATCCTCTGTCACTAGGTTGCCTCCCTCATTCAGTAAGGGGCCCACAATTTCCCTGGCTTTCTTCTTGTTGCCAACATACCTGAAGAAACCCTTCTTGTTACTCTTGACATCTCTGGCTAGCTGCAGCTCCAGGTGCGATTTGGCCCTCCTGATAACATTCCTACATGCCCGAGCAATATTTTTATACTCTTCCCTGGTCATATGTCCAACCTTCCACTTCTTGTAAGCTTCTTTTTTATGTTTAAGATCCGCTAGGATTTCACCATTAAGCCAAGCTGGTCGCCTGCCATATTTACTATTCTTTTGACTCATCGGGATGGTTTGTCCCTGTAACCTCAACAGGGATTCCTTGAAATACAGCCAGCTCTCCTGGACTCCTTTCCCCTTCAAGTTAGTCCCCCAGGGGATCCTGGCCATCCGTTCCCTGAGGGAGTCGAAGTCTGCTTTCCTGAAGTCCAGGGTCCGTATCCTGCTGCTTACCTTTGTTCCCTGCGTCAGGATCCTGAACTCAACCAACTCATGGTCACTGCCTCCCAGATTCCCATCCACTTTTGCTTCCCCCACTAATTCTACCCGGTTTGTGAGCAGCAGGTCAAGAAAAGCACCCCCCCTAGTTGGCTCCTCTAGCACTTGCGCCAGGAAATTGTCCCCTACGCTTTCCAAAAACTTCCTGGATTGTCTATGCAACTTCCTGGATTGTCTATGCAATCAGAGAGGAAGGCTTCAGAGTGGTTAGAGAATAGCCCTAGGACTTGAGAGATCTGGGTTCAATTCCCTGCTCTGCTACAGACTTTCTTTGACACATTAGGCCTCGATAACTTGCCCAGTCTACACTAGAATGTCAGGTTGGCTTGACTACATCGCTGAGGAATGTGAAAAATCGACACCCAAGTGGCACAGTTAAGTCAACTTAAGTCCCCACATAGGCAGCGCTAGGTCAATGGACGAATTCTTTCATCAACCTAGCTGCCACCTCTTTGGGAGGTGGAGTATCTATGCCAACCGGAGAATCCCTCCTGTTCGTGTAGGTAGTGTCTACACTGAAGCGCTACTGATGCGCATCTGTAACGCTGCAGCATTTCAAGTGTAGACAATCCCCTGGTCTCTGTGCCTCAGTTCCCCATCTATAAAATGTGGATAACAGCACTGGCCTACTTCACAGGCAAGCTGCGAGGATAAGTCCATTGAAGATTACCAGGTACTCAGACCCTAAGCGATGGGGGTCAGATAAGTACCCAAAACAGCCAACATTTGTTTCAGTTCAGTATGGTTGGGTTACTAAAGGTGACTTGCAAAGAAAACAGATTGGGTTTCTTTACTTTGTTCTCTTTCACTGTATAAAGAGATTGTTGTTTTGAGAACGTTCCGTGTCCACATGGGCATGCAAATGTCCTGTCCAGGCAAGAAGACTGCTGTCTAGAGCGCTAGTGTAACGTAAACCAGTGGTTCTCAACCAAGAGTATGCATACCCCTGGGGGAAATGCAGAGATCTTCCAGGGGGTACTCATCTATATCAGTGTTTCTCAACCTGGGATTCAGGGGGTGGGGGGAGTCATGGGATGGGTTTAGGGGGATCACAAGTACAGGGCCAGCATTCAGGGGTGACAAGCAGGGCAACTGCCCAGGGCCCCACAAAGCTAAGTTACATGCTTGAGCCCCACCGCCTGAGGCTTGGGCTTCAGACAAGGCTCACAAGTGAAAAACACTTTCAAGTATCACAGTGAAAAGTAAATACAGTATTTATATTCCAATCGATTTACTTTATAATTATATAGTAAAAAATGAGAAGCAAGCAATCTTTCAGTAATAGTGCGCTTTGACACTTTTGTATTTTTGGGTCTGATTTTGTAAGCAAATAGTTTAGTGACATGAAACTTGGGATACACAAGACAAAGACTCTAGAAAGGGGTACAGTAGTCTGGAAAGGTTGAGAACCACTGGTGTAAATGACATTACAAGAAGCAAGAGTGGAAGTAGAACCCTTAAAACAGGAAGGGATTTTAGTCAGACTATTTAGAACTTGTTTTGGTTTTGTTAACACCTAGCTATCTTTAGTGGCTAATTAACAAAGGTTTCCTTTATTTAGAACATTAAAGATTCAACACCTTAGCCTTTCAATTATGGTGTTAAGCACTCACAATAAATAGAGCTTATACCTCACACTGCTCCTCTAATAAACCAGGGAAAACCAGATTTTAAATTTCTACCATTTCTAGGGGTATGTCTACGCTGGCAGAGTTACAGTGCCGGAAGTTACGGTGCCCCTCAGAGCACTGAAGGGAAACCGCTGTTGCGTGTTCACACTGTCAGCTGCCTGTGCAATAGCGTGTTCACACTTGCGGCACTCGCAGCGGTATTTGGAGCAGTGCACTCTAGGCAGCTATCCCATAGAGCGTCTCTTCTTCTGCCGCTAAGAGTTGTGGGAAGGCAGAGGGGGTCGCGGGGCATCCTGGCTCCTGTCCCAATGCCCTGTGATGCACTGCTTTGCATCCCAGCAACCCCTGTGCTTCCGTCCGCATTTGGCGTCATCTTTCAACAGTTTGCGTACTGCGCGCTCTGCCTCTTCGGTCTGCAAGAACGGACCCCGCACTGTTGACCAATATGCTCCTCGCTCTCACTAACACGTCACGAGTGGCAGTGGAGTTATTCCTTAAGCTACAAAGGCAAGAGGTGTGCGATGTTGATCTCACCAGGCGTAGTAGTTACTACACAAGATTGCTTGTGGCATTCAGGGAGGAGCTGGCCACAGTGGAATGCTGCTTTTGGGCTCGGGAAACAAGCACTGAGTGGTGGATCACATTGTCATGCACGTCTGGATGACTAGCAGTGGCTGCAGAACTTTTGGATGAGGAAAGCCACATTTATGGGACTGTGTGATGAGCTCGGCCCAGCCCTGTGGCACAAGGACACAAGAACGAGAGCTACCCTGTCACTGGAGAAGCGTGTGGTGATTGCACTCTGCAAGCTGACTGCTCCAGACTGCTACCGATCGGTCACTAACCAGTTCAGAGTGGGAAAGTCGACTGTTGGACTTGTGTTGACAGAAGTGTGCAGGGCCATTAATCGCATCCTGCTCTGAAAAACCGTGATTCTGGACAACGTACGTGACATTGTGGATGGCTTTGCACAAATGGGCTTCCCTAGCTGCGGAGGGGCGATGATGGCTAGGTGGTCTGGTGCCAGAATTGGAATATGCGTGCCATCTGAGTATATTAATCGGAAGAGGTATTTCTCTATGGTTCTCCAGGCGCATGTGGATCACCATGGGCATTTCACAGACATTAACGCATGCTGGTCCAGAAAGGTGCACTGTGGGGGGTGGGGAAAGGGAGGGTCCCCGGAGGAGGTGGGGTCCTGGGATGGTTAAAGATTTGTGTATGTCCAGGTATCATATGCAACCTTGTCCTTTGGAGTACAGTGCAGCGGGTACTGTACTTCAGCAGGGCTAACCTGCAGAGGGACGGGTGTTGAGTGCAGTGCCCCACCCTCCCTTTCCCCCCAGTGACGGTAGAGTGGCACAGGAAAGTTACCCTTAATGGGGCAAGAAACAAAGCAGCTCTGCCAAAGAACCTGCAGCAGCAGATTGCCCCATATCTCCATGACAGTTTTGTGGAGATCTGAGGCAGATTCCCGTGAAGTGAGGGAGTCAATCAACAGCCTGTTCACCCGCTCAGACTAGGCATGTGGTGGTACGCGCATCATACAGACACAAGCCTGCTTTCTGCAACCCTCCTGCCCCCAACAACTTGCTTCAGCGATTCCCAAAATCAAACCCACTTACCAGGGGCCTCCTCTCCTGTCTGCACTTCACCTAGCTCCAAGAGCTGTGACTGGCTTGCCTCCTTCAGGGTAGAGAAGAGAGCCTGTCTGCATGCATCTCTGACCTCCAAGTCATCCTCTGGGTGCCCCTCCACATCCTCATCCAAGATTTCCTCCTCCTGGCTCGGTCCACTCTCAATTGGCACGCGAGCCACCAAAGTATCCACAGTGGCCTTCGCAGTGGAGGTGGGGTCGCCACTAAGTATTGCGTCCAGCTCTTCGTAGAGCCGGCACCTCGTGGGCGCAGCACCGGAGCGGCAGTTTGCCTCCCGCACCTTGTGGTGGGCGTTCCGCAGCTCCTTCACTTTGACCCTGCACTGCAGTATGTCCCGGTCATGGCCCCTTTCTGTCATGCATCGTGACATCTGTCCATCAGTATCATAATTCCTACAGCTGGAGCGCAGCTAGGACCAGGCAGCCTTCTCTCCCCAAAAGCTGACGAGGTCCAGCCGCGCGGCATTGCTCCAAGTGGGAGATCAGCTGATGCATGGAGCAGGCATGGTCACCTGGAAAGATGCACTGAGACCACTGCACGTGCCACTGAGCAAACAGGAAGGGGACTTTCAAAATTCCCCAGAAATTTAAGGGGTGGGGCTCACGGTTGGTCATCTGAGGGCAGGGCAGTAGAATTCAAACCGATGACCAGAAAGGCGAGAACAGGCATTGTGGGACACCTCCCGGAGGCCAAACACGGTGCGGTAATTGACCGGGGTGTCTACACGGGCACCGCGGTCCGTAGCTCTGGCGGAGAAAGCTGTACGCCTCTCATCGGGGTGGGGTGGTGTTTTTCCCCCACAGTGCTGCAAGTGCGCAGTTTCTGAGCACGAAGTTGCTTGGCAGTGGTGCACCTCGGGAGTTACACCGCAGAAAGCTGCTTTACTGCACAGAAACTTGCCAGGGTAGACAAGGTCTAAGGGCTTATCTACGCTTAAAACACTACAGCAGCACAGGATTCTCTCGTCAGTGTAGGTAATCCACCTCCCGGGAGGCGGTAGCTAGTTTGAGGGAAGTATTCTAGCACTGTCTACACAGGAATTTAGGTCAGTTTAACTACACTGCTCAGGGGCATGGATTTTTCACACCCTTAGCCGATGTAGTTAAACTGACCTAATTTTCTAGTGTAGACCAGATCTTAGCCTAGAACAGGAAAAAACCACATTACAAATCACTTTCACCTTCTTTACATATCAGAAAGCAAAAAAGGGGCACAAGCGGTAGAAAGAGTTTTCAAGGTGACCTAGAAAACTCTATAAGTATTAGTAAGAGTGCAAAAAAAAAAAGAGATGAATAAATCAACAACAGTGATTTTAATTTTAATAAAGGAATTACTGCACCAGCTTTGACACAAACCCCTAAATACACCTACTGTACATGAATACTTTTGCATGCAATGCACTATTCAAAAGGCGCACCCAACATATGTGCCCTGTTTGAACTAGTACTCTTGAAACTAGAAAAGCCTCTGGAAGAGAAGTGCGGTAATCAATCACAAATGCAATCAGTTAAGTGTTACAGTACTCATGATACTGTAATCTCAGACTCCTAAAATTAAACTTAACTCTATATATGGGAAGGCTAGAAGCTAGCAACATGCTTAAAAGTTACTCAGCATAGCATAGTTGGTGTTTTAAAGCAAACAGCAATGACAGAAACAAAAAAAACAGGGAGGAAAAAACAAGACTTGTCAATACCTCTTTCTGTCCTTGACTAAACTGATCCTATTAAACCATTTGCTGAACACAATCGCAGCACTGCAAATACGCAGTAGATAAATATTTTCCATTCCAAACATGCTATTGTTTCTGCCATTTGTTGGGCTACGCTCAGTTGCTTTACATTACTAATTTATTAAATTCCACAAAAGTTTGTTTCATTTCAGCAAAGACCTTTAACCATGTACTTACAGAAAGGGCATATTTAGAGGACACATACATTACAGTAACGAGGTTGCAGTACCAAGGACTGACTCTCTTAATCAGCCAGGAGCATTAGATGCCTATAGTTATACCCACAACTGAATGACTTTGATTTTGTAAAGACAGACCACAGACAACTGTAAACAATCTACAGCATCTCCTGAACACCAGTGCCAAGTTATTCGTAGAAGATTATGGTCAAGGAAGGGGCAGAAGGACTCCACACTGAGAACTGAGCTGAAGCTACAAATTCCATTCACATCAATAGCTCAGGCAAGATCTGAAATGAGACAAAGGTTTTTAACCATCAGAGTAAAGTTCTTGAACAGCCCTCCACGGGGAGCAGTGGGGACAAAAAACTTAACTGGCTTCACGACTGAACTTGATAAATTTATAGAGAGGATGGTATGATGGGACTTCCTACAATGGCATGTAGCCAATCTACCAACTGCTAACAGCAAATATCTCCAATGGCTGGTGAAGGAACACTAGATGGGGAGGGCTCCGAGTTACTACAGAGAAGTTTTTCCCAGGTATCTGGCTGGGCTTAAAGTCTATGAAATTTCTAAAAGATGCAAGTACGTACACAAAGAGGGAGACAATTTGTGACTGAACATCAGTAACTCCAATACCTCTTACCATAATTATGAAAGGGAGACTGTTTATCTACAATAGTTGTAACAGGCCTTTTTTATGCAAGTGACAAAAAGAGCTCAGGGCAGACGGAGGAGAGGCTGATGAACGAAACCAGGTGGTTAAATAAGTTGACTAGCAGTAATGCTGCTGGCAGCACAGCCATGATAAGCCATCTTAGTTTTCAGAATGATCCCGCTATCCGATACTCCTGTACATCCTTAACATCACTACCTGCTAGTACCAGAATCCGCTTAGCATCCTTTCCCCATGACTTGAGAGGTACCCTTTTGTTATCTCTTCAGTGCCTTATTCCAAACTGTTAACCACACTTCATAGCTTCTGTAGGCCAAGCACACTGCACGCACTAGGGACTCTCCTTGCATTCCTCCATTCCCCCGTGAGCAACACGTGCCACCCTCCTATTCCCTCCATTTCAGGAACTCCCCACCACCCTTCCCACCCCCATTCCCCAGGCTTCCAAACTGTTAACTCCTCCAGAGACCTTTAACACCTAAGACTTAAATGGGTGGACTTTAGATAAAATAGTTTCCCTTTCACCTTCTTTTAGCAAGCAAGGGAGTTGAGAAACAGATCTGTATTTTTTTGCTCTTCAATCCATCGCACTGCAAGGCTGAAGTCAGGTACTGTGAAATGATGCTTCTCTGCCTCAATCTCAAAATATACCAGGTTTCTCCTGTAAGCTCTCACCTGCCTTCATTTCCCTGTCCCTAGGGACCGAGCTGAGAGCACATCCGATTTAAACCAAAGAGAAATTCACTGTGAAGGCTGACAGCCCTGATTTGAGCCTTCCCAGGACCACCACCCCCCCCCCCATCTGAACAGGACTGCATCGGAGCTACTTTTCCAGCAACAATTGTTCTACCATTAGAGAAGTTCTGAAGACCAGATTCCCCCCCCCCCACCCCACCCCCGGACACCTGCACAGAGGCACTGTAACTGAGGGCACAATTTGAAAAAAAAGAAGGCGTTGCCCAGCTGGCTGTGCTAACAATTCTGTTGTTGTGCAATCCTGAAAAGAATTCAGTTCTCTCCCCCAGAGCTGTGTTGCTTCTGCAGGGGCAAGAAGTTGTAAAAAAAAAAAAAAAAATCTTTCTTCCTCACTGAAGTCAGATACACAGTAGAGAGGGCAGATCTGCTGAGTGAGAAGGTGGCCCCTTTACACTAAGGGCCTGGCTACACTGAAAACTTCAAAGCACTGTTGCGGGAGCGCCCCTGCTGCCGCGCTTTGAAGTGCGAACGTGGTCGCGCGCGAGCGCTGGGAGAAAGTGCTCCTGGTAATCCACCTCCGTGAGCATTAGCGTTTTAAAGCGCTCTGACTTGCTGCGCTCGGGGGGGGGGGCGCGGGGGGAGTGATTTTTCACACCCCTGCACCGGCAAGTTAAAGCACTATAATAAAACGTAAGTGTAGCCAAGCCCTCAGCCTTCAGAGTAGAACCACACTCAGTTTAGCTTTCTTGCAGTTTTAAAGTACCACACTGACTACAAATGAATTGCTTTACTCTCACAATAGTCCTGTCCATCTGCTGTGCAATTCAATGGCTTCTGTAACTTTGTTCAGGACATGTTTCGTTTTTTTACAACTTGTTTTCACATTACCCACTAGTTCTGAATTTTGTAAGTAAAACAAAAGCTTGCTTTTCCCAAGGGTCCTTACATAGAAAGAGTCACTCCACAAAGTTCAACATTAACGCAGGATTATACGCCAAAATAAAAGTAAAAGCTATTAGACTGACAGCCAGAAAGCGGTGGTTAGATTAAAAGAAGTCTGAACAGCAAGCAGGTTTACTGGCTATATCTACTCCAGTATCTGGGAGTGTTCTAACTTCTGCTCCGACTCTGAATTGTGTGGCAGTTAAAGCCAGAAATAAATTTCATTCAGCTCTCTCGGGTCTGATATTCAAAAATGCGATCCATCTGCAACTCCAGCTGAAGTCAATGGGAGCTGCAGCTGTTCAGCACTTCTGAAAATAATCAGGCCATCAGCACGTTCTTATTTGGATAAGCTGTCTGGAAAGTTAAAAAGAAATTAGTGTAAGTGAAGCTGACTTTACCAACTACAACAGCTTGGGTTTATCATGCACAAAAATCATTTACATACATTTAGAACCATTATTTACCCCCCCTCAAAGACAATAATGGCCCTTTCAGATCAGCTGTGGTCTACTGTCTATACCTAGGGCAGGATCCTCCCCTCAGAGCCGCACCATAAACCACTGCACATTGCGGGCTTCTCTTACATTGTCTGATAGTCACCATACAGGACATGCTGAGTACTGCGCATCTAAGGCCTGATCTTCAGGTTTTTGTACCAGTATGACTATTTTGGTAAGGGCTGTAATTCTTTTCTGACAATTATACCAGTAGAACCCCTAGTATGGACACAGTTCTACTGGTATCAAGGTGCCTTACTCCAGGAGAGCTTATTCCCCGTCCCATACAGGAATGTGCAATACCCTATTTATACCATGGGAACTGCACCCACACTGGAGGGGTTGTATCATTTTAATTATACGGTTATAGTTAAAGAGCTACAACTTGTGTGTTTAGATAAGCCCCGGGACAGAAGAGTGAACCTGTGACCCTTTGACTGTAAACTGACCTTTATAGAGAGTAACGATAGAGGTGTGTACAACCCACTTGTTTTTAACCATCTTGTTCATGCGACTCCCTCACCCTGACATCCCAAAAGCAAGCATTACTGGTTGTGCCAAATTTCTTTTAAGAGAAATAAAGATCCGTCCTTTCATCCGTATAACTTCGTGCCCAACTCATTCTTAATGGGAGCAGGGAAGAGGCTAGACAGCTGGGCAGCAGGTTAGGGATCAGGCTCAGCCTCTCATCTCTGAAGATTTAAACTCAACTCATAAGGGGGGAGGGGGAAAATATTGGGCTTGTACCCTGTGCTACTTTGATGTATAAAGGGCTGAAACGTGTCAGAAGAAAGGGGACTTGTGAGAAATGCAGGGTCTCGCTCACTTTGGAAAACTATGGCTGCCTCGAGGTTTTTGCGCACAAACCTCTCACTGGTGAAGCCCCAATAGCGGGAGCACCAGTGCACACAAGGAGCAGGTTCTATTTATCAGGAGCGGCTCTGAGCAGAGAGGACACAGCGGCATGAACAGCAGCGACAGATTCACTCAAGTGACCCTGCTGTAGGGAGCACATGCCACCTTTCAGTATGGACACAGTGAGACACGACTTGACCTCAGAGACACTGCCATGCTAAAGGGCGAACGCGGAGATCCCCACACAGAGGGGCTGTAAGGGATAGAAGTATTTTTTCCAGCTTCTCACAAACGCAATTAATAGGTTTCCACGTACCTACAGAAGGGTGGCTGTGTTTAACCACTTGTATTTGACTGACTTGGCTTTCTCTGTTTGCTAATCAACTTTGCTTTAAATTACAGTTTATTTTTTGGTTTTTGGGGAGGTTTGTTGGTCTTGAACTATTCACTGGGGTCTATTTGCCAGGACATGAAATACAAGCTTTGAATCTCTATTACCTGACCTAAGGAGCTCTGTCCCAGGGGCTGGACAAGACATTGCCAACCAGACATGCCAAACCGGTGGGAGGGGGGGGGTAGAAATGGGGCTTATTGGTGGCTTAATTGGCTTACGAGTTGCTTGTTGGCTAGTTTTTGGCTTGTAGCTTGTTGCTTCTCTTATCAGATCAGCTACGGCAAGCAGGGGCAAGACAGTCAGGGGTGCACAGGGGGCCCACCACAGTCCCAGACTGCATGCTGGGGGGGATCTAGTCACAGAGTGTTGGGTTCTTAGGGATTGGCTTGTTTTGAAATGGGATTAGCTTGATTTTTGGATTATGAAAGTCAGGGTGCTGATTTAAGGGTTGGCAACACAGTTGCCAGCTTTCACATGGTAAAAGGTTCTACCCAGCTGCTGGCTGAAGTAGTAAGAGGGAAGTAGAGAAGCAAAGGTTATACTTGACCTTGCAGATGTTAATAAGTTACCCAGAGCACTGTTTATGCCAGCTCTAGCGGCCAAGGGCACATTTACCCAGGGCTCAGTTGCTGGCATTTTCCCCTAAAGACACCTGACCACAAAGCAGTGCCAAGCAGTCCAACAGTGACCGTATGTCTGACTCTACAAAATCAAGGTATTGCCCATTCACTTTTAAACAGTTCACACTTATGCTACAAAAGGCCACATACAACCCCTTTCTTTTTTTTTTTTTTTTTTGGGGGGGGGGCAGTTAAGCTGGAGATGGGCGACAGCCTTGAATGAACTTGGGACTTTAACATGGTTTTCAGCAAAATATGTAAACACACATTCCCAGCAGTGCTATACCTAATACTAACAGGCCAAGTGCTTGTTTCAGACTTGCTTCCAAATCACATAGGAAATATATGCTTTGTATGATCAATGGTGCAAATAAGGTTGGGTAACTACACTCATACGTTTATATTTAATAGGCATGAGAATGGAAACAGCCATCTCACTTTCACCACTAATGAAGGAACAGAATAATGACCTTGCCAGTTAAGAATTCAGGCACCCTAGGCCTCGTCTTAGGTTAAATAAAAATCTCTGTACAGCTAGGGTCTAATTTTAAAACTATGCATGCAGTCCTTTATAACCTAGTTTGAAAGGAACAAGGAGAAAGGAAATGACTAATCAAAGAAGCAGTAAATAAATATATTTTGGTACTAGGAAAAAAGAAAACTAGCATGTATTTTTAATACTCCATACAGGAGGATGCAGTGGTCCTGCTTTGATCAGAGGGTTGGACTAGATCAGCATTTTTCAAAGTTCGGGTCGCAACCCAATACTGGGTCACGGCATGTTAGGCACTAGGTTGCTCTGGTCAGCACCGCCAACCAGGGCGTTAAAAGTCCCATCGGTGGTGCTGCCCAGCTAAGGCAGGCTAGTGCCTACCTGCTCCGACAATGCACTGCGCCCCGGAAGCTGCCAGCAGCAGATCCGGCTTCTAGGCCGGGGGGGCCCACGGGGCCCCGAGCACCAGCTCCACACTCCCATTGGCCAGGGTGAGGGGTGCAGGCTCCAGGCGGCGCTTACCTCAAGCGGCTCCTGGAAGCAACGGCATGTCCCCACTCCAGCTCCTACGTGGACCCACGGCCAGGCAGCTCTGCACACTGCCCTGTCCACAGGCACCACCCCTGCAGCTCCCATTGGCCACAGTTCCCAGCCAATGGGACCTGCGGGGGCAGCACTTGGGGCAGGGGCAGCGTGCAGAGCAGAAGCCCCTGGCTGCCCAAACAAGTAGGAGCCGGACGGGGGCCATGCCGCTGCTTCCGGAAGCAGCGTGGAGCAGCCCCTGACCCTGCTCCCCAGCTGGAGCGCCAGAGCAGGGCAAGCCCCAGACCCTGCTCCCCAGCAGGAGCTTGAGGACTGGCTTAAAACGGCTGGCGGGCCGGATCTGGCCTGCAGGCCATAGTTTGCCCATTGCTGATCTAGAGGCTCCGAACAGGGCTTCTGCTAATCTGAACTGCACTAGTGGAAAAATTCTAGGTGGTGCTAGAGACAGAGCATCTTTCTTTATCATCATGCCTTCCCCAAGACGTTAGCAGAAGGCAGGAAGGCAGGCAACTGGGAACCACCCTGACTATCATCTCTGCTCTAAGTGTGCAGTGTTGCAAGAAAGCACTCATGCAGTCCAATTTGGGGAGAGGGATGCGCGTCAGTCAAGCGCAAACACGCAAAAGCCACCTCCAAGGAGAACACACCAATTCTCTCACCCAGAATGCAATACAGACACCAACACTTGGTATGCATCTATACATATGTCATAGAGCCCTGGGACGCAGTTTGTTTTCAGCCAAGAAATGGCTTTCATTTCCACTCTGCCTGAAGGTGTTTGTCTAACTTTCTATCTCCCGTGCCATGCTTTATGCTTGGAAGGAGCTCCCAACAAGAGCCCACTGACCCCCTGCAAATCCTTCCTCAAAACAACTGTGCCGTGAGGCTGCAATAAACTTAGCAACAGCTAAGCAGCTGGTATGCTGACATGGTTGAGCTAAGTCGGCTCATTCTTACCTGGTGCACCTTTCATCTTTATTGCATCCCACTGTTGTTGTGTCTTATGCTCAGACTATAAACTCTTTGGAGCAAAGGCTATCTGTTATAGGGTTTTACAGTGCTTAGCACAACAAGGTGGAGGCCTCCAGGTGCTACTGCAAAAACAAATATTTTTTAAGCCAGAACGGCTTTTGAACCCCCTCCAGAAACCACCAAAATCCAATCGAGCAGTCCCTGGCCGTGACAGCATGCATGCAGGGAGTCTACTTCATTCATCTGGATATTCGAACTCCATAGCAGGAAAACATCATGCTGCCTCTAGAAGAGATGCTGAAACGTTGCCTGTTTGACTAGGATTGACTATGAGTGTTCCAATCCATCATACTTAAGGATTACAAATTCACCCTTTTCCTAACCCTTGATTTAGGGAGCCAAACACATTCATTGTTAAAAGGGGGGTTTTAAAATTGAACTAGAAGCTACAGCAACAAGAGCAATTGTGAGGATTCGGAACCAGACAGCTGACACTATTAAATGTGAAAGGTTTCAGAGTAGCAGCCGTGTTAGTCTGTATTCGCAAAAAGAAAAGGAGGACTTGTGGCACCTTAGAGACTAACAAATTTATTTGAGCATAAGCTTTCGTGAGCTACAGCTAAGGTGCCACAAGTCCTCCTTTTCTTTTTATTAAATGTGAAAGTTTCCTACAAACTAATAGTTAGTGGTATCGCAATGGAACCAGAAAAACATTCATTGTCTATCCGACTTCACAGACAGAGACCCAGAAGCCCAAGCAGGTCTTTGCCCTAGCAATGCAGCATGCTGACCCTGGTCATTTCAGTAACAAGATTTTTCCATTATTTCTGCTCAGTCTGCTGTTCACACAACCACACAAAAAGACTGAGCAACTGACAAAAAAGTGCTTTGTTAACCTTTCCGTGACTCAATGATCCTATTGTTAAACAGCAATGCACGAAATAAGTAACTGACAGCAAACCTCTACAGAAAGAGGGATGTCCCAGCTATCTGAAGTACTAAAGAAGATCTGACCCACCTACCTACCAAGCTACTTTGGAGAGACACAAAATTTTAAAATTTTGATTAAGAACCTTTCCTCATTTGAAAGTGAGTACTTGTGTCACCTTAGAGACTAACTAGTTTATTTGAGCATAAGCTTTCATGAGCTACAGCTCACTTCATCGGATGCTCACGAAAGCTTATGCTCATATAAACTTGTTAGTCTCTAAGGTGCCACAAGTCCTCCTTTTCTTTTTGGAGATACAGACTAACACGGCTGCTACTCTGAAACCTTTCAAATGAGGAAATCACAATTATTAACAGATTGCGTGGCATATTAGACATGGTTTACTGAACCAACACAGAGTTTAAAGAAATTATTTACCCCACAAATATATTATATTTAAGTAGCACAGAGATTTGGGTTTCCCTTAGAAGAAGGGAAACGGGATTACTGCATTAACAAGTAAGTCACTGCAAACAGCATGTATTGAGACAGCAAGCATGTGTTTCACAATTCACCATAACACAGCAGTCATCTGCAAAACCATCTCTGCTTTAACCCCATTTTCAGATCCAACTTTTGAAACATTCACCTTTTGGGCTGAAAATTCTCTTGGACCAGGAGATTAGAGATAAAAATTCCTTCTGCCATTTGAATTATCAGAGGTGAGAACACAAAGTTCTCCAAGTTTCTCTAAAAGAAAGTGGTTAGACATTTTGGAACACACCCAGAGTTCAAAACCCATCTGGAACAAACAATTTTCATTTACTAATGTCTTTGCTAAGTTTAAGACGTGTTTAGATTTCAGATAACGACTACTTGAAAACAGCATACTCAGCACAAGCAGGAAAAGTCTCCCTCAGTTAACAGGTGACCCTTAGTCAGATGCACTGCATAAATGTGCACAATAGGATCATTTGTGGCACCTTAGAGATGAATCAATTTATTTGAGCATAAGCTTTCATCGGATGAAGTGAGCTGTAGCTCACGAAAGCTTATGCTCAAATAAATTGGTTAGTCTCTAAGGTGCCACAATTACTCCTTTTCTTTTTACGAATACAGACTAACATGGCTGTTACTCTGAAATAGGATCATTGAAATAGGTATTTAAATGGCCGATGGAGAAACTTGTAAACTCTGCCAGCAACATCACTCTAGAATTTTTTTTCCTACCCTCTAGTCCACACACTTCCCCTGCTCACACAAACCTAGGAAGTTAAAAGCAAAAATAACCATCTTGATGCAGTGTTAAAGTGGCACCCTATAACAATTCAGGAAATACAAAAATGAGTGTTCCAGGAACAGTGTAAACTTGTCTAGGCTGCATTAAGTACTTCTCACTATACCCATTTTTCTTGTTAAGCATATAAATAGTTCTACTCTGAGAAATGCCAATGCAAAAATGGTACCTTACTCAACAGATCCGTTTCCTGTAGGACTCATTGTCAACTAAAATAAGATAATAAGTTTTACTACTTTTTAACTCCTGAACACACTGCAGAGCCCCACAGCTGACAAACTGTGTTGGATTCTATTCTGCCTCATGTATTAACACATCTGTTAATTAAATTCTGATTGCTGGATCAAATTTTGTCTTGTTACACTATGAAACCCATTTAAAGGAATTGTAAAGATATAAGCAAGAGCAGAATTTGGACCACATCTTCTTTGCTGAAAATATGGTACAAACCAGAAAAGATCATTTGGCCTGGTCATCCCAGATTGAATTTGCACATCTGGAAGTTAGGAAGAGACTCTTTACTTGGAAGCTGAGCAAGTTTGTGTCTCAAGGATTTCCATGGAAAATGCAAACTCTAGAGTTCAGTTTTCCCACAGTATAACTGCCCTTTCATTTTGTATATACTATACAACATATAAGATTATGGTACTTAGACACCAAGGTGATAAAAGCCTTAGGCTGTATAATGCAGCAGAGTTAAAGCTCTTGGAACTCTGAATTCTTCATTTCCTGAACTTTGATTTAAATGTGTCAATAGAGTAAAAAGTTTCGTAAGTTTAAGGAAATTCCCAAAATTAAGATTTATTCCCACAATGTTAGCCAAAACCAAGTTACACCTCTTACATATTTTACAGGATACACTATATGTAAAATACAGTATGTTTAACTTTGTGCAGCAACATTCACTTGGGAATTTCCCAGTTCATGTTCTGTTGCTCATCACGAACATTTTGTTTCCCTAATGAAAGGCAGGGGTGGGAGAATACATACAGGGCGTGTCAATTCATTGACCTAGGCCAATGCTAAAGGCTCCCATCACCAAATCTGAAAAGTCTACAGCATGGCGAGAATGACCTTACCACAGCCACCCATAAAAGGTTTTAAGAAACCAATTGCCTATGGTCCAGGCATCATAAACATGGGCAAGATACTGTCCTTGCAGTTTTCGTTTGGAAGATACAAGCCACTGGGCATTGGTTTCATACAGACCTGTCTGAGAGAGGTGACTTTTCACCACATTAATCTTTGCTCTGTATGCCATATGTTACTGCCTCCATTTCACAGAATCATAGGATGGGAAGGAAGCTCGAGAGGTCATCTAGTCCAGTCCCCTCCACTCAAGGCAGGACTCAGTATTATCTAGTGTTATCCATTCACGATGCATTCTCAAAATATTTGTATATAGGAACTCACTAGATGCGGGGTCCGTACAGTCAGTAGATTGAATCTTAATAAAGACCAGGAATGACCACCTTTACGATGTCATGTCCAGTCAGGAACCAGTGACATATTTCTACAGACTGTAAAGGACTGAAGGACCCTATTCAATGAAATAAAATATTCTTGGCCTCTGACAAATTTCCTTATGTACCACAACTAGAGCAAACTTAAAGACTGTTTGGGTGACTCCAAATGTGCATTTCCATATTTTCAGAAGGTTGAGTTAAGGTTGAGTCTGAATTTCCCACTAGTCTAATGCTTGTTTTTCCCAATGTTCTGGTAAATCTGATAAGCTGCGGACGGGGGTTATTTTTTTAATCCTTATTGATTTGTACGCTTAAACTTAACTTCAGATTAATTAAGATTGGTATCTGGGAATACTCAGGATTTTGGAAAACGTTTAAAAAAAGCTCGACAACAGATGTTTAAGTAGTCTGGGTCCTTCCGAGTCTGTCAAGGCTCTCATTCTCCCTGTGCTTATTGTCCCATAATCCTATTAGCAGCTCCACAGGCCATACAACAGGGTTCCCTCTAATTTTTCGCAACCATGTGTGGAATGAATTTTGTTATGTGCACCACTATGAAAGCGATGTGTGACACATCACCTCCATAGTAGTGCACATAACAAAATTCATGTTGTGGAGGTGGGGCCAAGGGCTTTGGAGCATGGGAGGGGGCTCTGGCTGGGGGTGCAGGCTGTGGGGTGGGGCCAGGGATGAGGGGTTTGAAGTGCAAGAGGGTTCTCCGGGGCTACGGCAGGGGGAGAGAGGACCGCCTCTAGTGCTCTCTCCCTGCAGCAGCACCTGGGCTGCTGGGGGTGGGGGGGAAAAGAGGCACCTCTCCCAGAAGCAGGAGTTCTGGGGCTGGGGCTGCAGGATAGGTGCCCTTCCCCCAGCCACAGCAGGTCCGAGCCCAGGGAGGGACACCCCAGCTGCATCTGGGTTCGGGCCGCTCTGAGGTCGGGCCAGGCCGCGCCTGGGGCCAATCTGGCTGCACCACCCTGGCAGGTCCTGGCCGCAGGCTGAGCGCCCTAGCAGGTTGGGGGCTAAGCTAGGTGGGGGACAGGTGCACCTCCCACAGCCGCGACAGGTCTCTGGGAGGGTTCCCTGAGCACCTGTGAGGCACTAAATAAGCTGCTGTGAGGCCAGGCAGCTTACAGGGAATTTAAGGCTCAGGTCCATCCATTCCATGCTTACCCAACCAATATCTCCAAAATTCCCCCACTGTAGATTTACTCAATGCTGGACATGCCACTGAAGTTCAAAAATGTAGTCCCGCACATCACATCTCAACTAGGTGAATCTAAACCAAATTGCCTGCCATTTTTTGTGGCACACTAAGAACAGTTCCTGATGATCTTGTATTTAGTGAAAACGTCTCTGGCCACAGATTTTCACATGCAAGATTTGAAGTTGAAAAGGTTCCAAAAATTTATCTGTGGAGGGGGGCAGAAGGAAGGGCAATTAAAAATGGAAGTACACTACCCATAATATACACCATCTTTCAGACATTAGTCATGTGACAGGACAGCTGCCTAGCCAGCACATCCATTTGGCGTAACTGAAACTGCAAAATAGAACACATAAACGGTAACTGTCATTTTTAAGAGGGCCTTGAGATACATTCTAAATCTCACTGAACCCATGTATATTTTAAGGTGCAAAAAAGCAGAGAGAGCTGCTCAAATCACAATTAGAATGGTGTACTACGTAGGTAGACAGGACTAAATGACTCTGCATTTTGTAGACTCTACCCTATTAAGGAGACACTGGCCTTTTTTTTTTTAATTTTATTTATTTAATAAAGAAGCTGTTTTAGACACACACATGCACTAAGCTGTGAAGAGGTTTCCTAAATTTAGCATGCAACCCGAACCTGATAGCGTATCACAGGCTTTAGATATGAAAATGACCTTATTAAAAAGTAGTAGAGAGATGTAGGTACTTCTCATTCAATTTCTCCAGGAAGCCTGCTGCTGCATTAAGTAAAATCATAATTGAGACCCATCTGAGAAGTTTTGCCATCAACTAGAGCAGTGGTCTCTAAAGTTTTTAAGCACAAGCTCACTTTTTGAATTTAAGTGCAAACCCAGGAGCTACCCTGCCCCTTCCCTGAGGCCCCACCCCTTCCCTGGGGCCCCGCCCCCCACATCAATTGCTCTCCCTCACCCTCACTCACTTTCACCAGGCTGGGACGGGGGTTGAGGTTCAGTAGGGGGTGCAAGCTCTGGGTTGGGGACGAGGAGTTTGGTTCATGGGAGGGGGCTTCATGCTGAGCCTGGGGCAGGGGGTTAGGATGCAAGCTCTGGGAGGGAGTTTGGGTGCAGAAGGAGGCTCTGGGCAGGGGCAGTGTTGGGGTAGAGGAGGGGGTACTGACTCTGGGAGGGGGATCAGGGCTGGGGGTTTGGGGTGCAGGCTCCAGGAGGGGGATGGGGTCCAGGCGGGGGGGGGTTCGGGATGCGAGCTCCCGCCAGGCAGTACTTACCTTGGGCGGCTCCTGGTCAGCGGCGCAGAGGGACTAAGGCAGGATCCTTGCCTGCCCCAGCCCCACGCCACTCCCAGGAGCGGTCAACACACCCCTGAGGCCCATGGGGGGAAAGGGGGGAAGTACATGGCTCCAGGTGCTGCTCCTGCCTGCAGGCACCACCCCCACAACTCCCATTGGCCACAGTTCCCCATTCCCAGACAATGCGAGCTGCAGGGGCGCTGCTTGCAGGCAGGAGCAGCAAGCGGAGAACCCTGCCCCGCCCCAGAAGTCACAGGGGCGTTCTGGGCACTTCCAGGAGCTACATGGGGCTAGGGCAGGCAGGCTGGCAGGGAGCCTGCCTTAGCCGTACTGCACCAAACTTTTAGGGGCTGGAGATCACAATTGACTGGCCGAGGCTCCGCAATTGACTGACTGATCCCAATCTACGGCTCGGTGACCACTGAACTAGAGCTTCCAGGACTGGGAGGATGCTGCTTCAGACTTGCTTTTTATTTTCTTCCCTACTTTCCAAGTTCAGGCAGTGTCACTGAGCAGCCCTCCCCCCAACTATCAGTTCCCACCAAAAGAACAAGCAGTTTACACTTTGGACTCTGAAAAATAGTGTTTCCCTGCAGCCTGATCTGTTGAGCATCCACTTCATAGCTGAATGTCAACTATTTACAATACTAACAAGGAGATTAGGGAGAAAGTAGCATAGTCCTTCCTATCACGCCTCAGCATTGATGCTGCACATTCCCGACAGGTATTTGTACAGACACATGATACCAAAGGATATGGTCCTCCTACTTAGTTTAAATGCTTCAAATAGGATACACTAGTAGTAGCAGTATGTACTTTCAAACCAGTAGAAACTTCATGGGCAAAGGAACCGGAGACAACCAGCCCCTCCGCTTCCCCCAGTGGCAAAGAGCAGCCCATTGTGACCCCTGGTGTGCAGCCAGAGCACTGCCAGGCTCAGGGGATCCCCAGATGCCGGAATGAGCTTTAGGGGCCACAGGCAGCTGGGCAAAATTTAAAGTCATTCCAGTGGTGCTCTAAAGTATGCTAGGGGCTGGGATCATGAAGGCACAAGAGATGCCCTATCCCCCTCCCCTACAGCTGTGAGTTTTTAAGTGTACCAATGCATAGGTGCCACAAACAGCAGGACAAAGACAAGTTTCTTAGAATCATAGAATATCAGGGTTGGAAGGGACCTCAGGAGGTCATCTAGTCCAACCCCCTGCTCAAAGCAGGACCAATCCCCAATTTTTGGCCCAGATCCCTAAATGGCCCCCTCAAGGATTGAACTCACAACCCTGGGTTTAGCAGGCCAATGCTCAAACCACTGAGCTACCCCTCCCTCTGAGTCAGAGCCACTGTCTGGCACTAAGATAATATGATTTGCTCACAAGGAAGTTGAGTTTTACAGCAATAACAAAATAATGTTTGAAATGGCTTTGGGGAGGACAGACAAGGGAGAACATCATCTGCTTTTCAGGAGCAGGACTGACCTCTGTCCACTGAAGCAGCAGAGATCCCTAAAGGGTGATTATGGGCAGAAGAGTGGCTATTTAAAGACAGTCACTTTCAGGAACCGATCTTCAGTTTCGGATCCCATTTTGGTTTCCAACTGCCTGCCCTGCAAATGCAAAATACCCTTCTACTTGTATTTGATCTGGAAGCCACTGAAATTCAACAGCTAAAATGGAACCACCAGGTCCTACAGGGAGCCACGATAGCATAACATACTTTGATTCACACAAACACCACCCTATACCAGACACCTGCTGACCACTATTCCTACCTACATGCCTCCAGCTTTCACCCTGACCACACCACACGATCCATTGTCTACAGCCAAGCTCTGCGATACAACCGCATTTGCTCCAACCCCTCAGACAAACACCTACAAGGTCTCTATCAAGCATTCTTACAACTACAATACCCACCTGCAGAAGTGAAGAAACAGATTGATAGAGCCAGAAGAGTTCCCAGAAGTCACCTACTACAGGACAGGCCTAACAAAGAAAACAACAGAACGCCACTAGCTGTCACCTTCAGCCCCCAACTAAAACCCCTCCAACGCATTATTAAGGATCTACAACCTATCCTGAAGGACGACCCAACACTCTCACAAACCTTGGGAGACAGGCCAGTCCTTGCTTACAGACAGCCCCCCATCCTGAAGCGAATACTCACCAGCAACCACATACCACACAACAGAACCACTAACCCAGGAACCTATCCTTGCAACAAAGCCCATTGCCAACTGTGCCCATATATCTATTCAGGGGACACCATCAAAGGGCCCAAAAACATCAGCCACACCATCAGAGGCTCGTTCACTTGCACATCTACCAATGTGATATATGCCATCATGTGCCAGCAATGCCCCTCTGCCATGTACATTGGTCAAACTGGACAGTCTCTACGTAAAAGAATAAATGGACACAAATCAGATGTCAAGAATTATAACATTCATAAACCAGTCAGAGAACACTTCAATCTCTCTGGTCACTCAATTTCTGATCTCAAAGTGACTATCCTTCAACAAAAAAAACTTCGAAAACAGACTCCAACGAGAGACTGCTGAATTGGAATTAATTTGCAAATTGGATACAATTAACTTAGGCTTGAATAGAGACTGGGAATGGTTGATTCATTATAAAAAGTAACCTATTTCCCCTTTTCAGAGTAGCAGCCGTGTTAGTCTGTATTCGCAAAAAGAAAAGGAGGACTTGTGGCACCTTAGAGACTAACCAATTTATTAGAAGCTTATGCTCTAATAAATTGGTTAGTCTCTAGGGTGCCACAAGTCCTCCTTTTCTTTTTGCTATTTCCCCTTGTTTATTCCTCCCCCCACCCCCACCCCCCACTGTTCCTCAGACATTCTTGTTAAACCCTGGATTTGTGCTGGAAATGGCCCACCTTGATTATCATACACATTGTAAGGAGAGTGATCACTTTAGATAAGCTATTATCAGCAGGAGAGTGGGGTGGGGGGGGGGGGAGAAAACCTTTTGTAGTGATAAACACCCATTTTTTTCATGATCTGCGTGTATAAAAACATCTTCTGTATTTTCCACAGTATGCATCCGATGAAGTGAGCTGTAGCTCACAAAAGCTTATGCTCAAATAAATTGGTTAGTCTCTAAGGTGCCACAAGTACTCCTTTTCTTTTTGCGAATACAGACTAACACGGCTGTTACTCTGAAACCTTTGATTCTTCTGGCACTCTGAAGATACAGCACAAGGACTTCGGGGACAGTTCAATTCCTGTGGATTCAAGTTTTTGCTCACTGGATGAGGTCTGAAGAGGACTCCCTTCTTTTCAAACTTTTCTTCTGGCTTTAAACTCTGAAGCAAAAGGGTTAGGAGAAAAATGCCTCAGCCAGTGATCAAAGATTAATCCAACAGTTAAATTATCAATTAATGACACTTTTAGTTCCCTTACCCATCAGTCACAACCTAGCCGAATCCTGGAGCTATCCCAGAATAACTGTGCCTCGTATGATTGCTGAGTCATCTTCCTTGGCACCTAAACAGTCACAAACAGATTCTGACTGCGCTCAAATCTTCCTGCGAGCAATGGAATGCTGCTGATATACTGCAAACATCTGGAAGAATGAGTGCAGGCAAAAGCACACTGCTCCGGGGAAAAAAAGGGCCAGCACATTCCTTAACTGAATGATAGGAGTGTCAAAAGATATAGTTACTATCAACTTTCTAAATACTCAACAACTTCCTTCCTATGTTCTTGTATAAATGCAGTAGACCCCTTACCATACAATGCACAGGATTGACCTACACTGGTGTGTCACTCCCCAAGACAAGCGTCCTGGTATTGTGCTAGAATCTCCCAGCTGGTCTTTAAAAAAAAGAAAAGTTATTCTCTCGTCACTCCTGTCCTCCAAATTATTATTATTGCAGCAGCACCTAGGTGCCCCAATCATAAACCAGGGCCCCATTGTGCTAGGCACTGTACAAACCCACAACAAAAAGACAGTCCCTGCCGAAAGACTCAGAGAAATGCAGGGCTGGAAGGGATCTTGAGAAGTCATCTAGTCCAGCCCCCTGCACTGAGGCAGGAAGAATTATACCCAGACTATCCTGACAGGTGTTTGTCCAACCTGTTCTTAAAAACCTCTAATGATGCAGATTCCACAACCTCCCTTTGTAACCGGTTCCAGTGCTTAAGGATGCTTATAGCTAAAAAGCTTTTCCTAATATCTAACCTTGCTGAAGATTAAGCAGATTACTCCTGGTCCTACCTTCAGTGGGAATGGAGAATAATTGATCAGCACACTATTTATAACAGCCCTTAACATACTTGAGAAAAGAAGGCCAAGAGGATGCCTAATATGTCTTCAAGACTAAACATGCCCTCTCTTTTAAAAAAAAAAAAAAAAGCAGCCACCCCTCTCCTCATAGGTCAGGTTCTCGAAACGTTTCATCATTTCTGTGGCTCTCCTCTGGACTTTCTCCAATCTGTCCACATCTTTGAAGGGTATGTCTGCACTGCACTGCACATCTGTCAGCAGCGTGTGGTGTACATATCCATGTAGCCCCCCCCAGCATGAGTAACAGAAGAGTAACCGGAGAAGCCGGCTTGTGCCAGAAGGGTGTGGGTAAGTAAGGTAATACTTACCCTACATGCTCTCTATTTGCTCAAGCCTTGCCTTCTATGTCTACAGCGCTATGTCACTTTAAACCAACATTCAATTGTACAAGAAATGCTAGAAAAATTGTAGGAGTTTTGGAAAGAAGAGGCCAAGAAATCCAAAACACATGCATAATTGTATTTCTGTTGATCTAACCTATGAAAGAGCTTATGAATGTAGCTTGTAATTAACTTACTCAAGTTGCTTCCAGAAAGCCATCAAGAAACAATCCAATCCTCAAGAGAGCCCGTTCACATTTATTGCATGGGGGAAAGCAGCATGAATCCTGGGTACATATATACCTAGTTGAAAGGACCTCTTTTCCCAACTGTCCTTAGAAATCATATGGGTGTTTCAGAGGCTTCTAAGTCAAGCTTTGTTTTCTTTGGGTTAACTGACATACACTCAATGGCCTGAACATCCACAAATTGGCCTTGTCAACCCTTCCACCTAGTTAATAGGTACAATCTAGAACAGAAAGGAGCTGAAATTCATGCAAGATTGAGGAAACAAACCCAAACCCAGCTTCCTCACAGTGATGCTTTAAGTGACTAACTAGGTTCTAGAGTAACAGCCATGTTAGTCTGTATTCACAAAAAGAAAAAGGAATACTTGTGGCACCTTAGAGACTAACCTTATTTCGTTAGTCTCTACGGTGCCACAAGTACTCCTTTTCTTTTGACTAGGTTCTGTAACATCAGCAACACCTGTATACTTTAAGGAGAGTATGGGGGGGGGGGGGGGGGTGAGGAAATCACGAGACATTTCACAGGGATATTTTAAAATTGATTTTCTACAGAAAAATAGGGGGTTGCTGATTTTGAGGGACGGGTGTTGACAATAACCATCAGTAGGCATTACAGATGAACCCAGATAATCCTATTCAGAGTAGATCTAGACACGGGGGTGTCTGGAACCCTGGAGTCTGGTGTCCACTAATGCTCCCAAGGTGAAGCCACACCAGTGGTGGGAAGTTTAAAGAAAAAAGTATGGTGTACACCAAGTTTCGGACTATTATGTGATCCCTGGGAAGAGCCCATTGGAAAGAGTAATTAAGACTGACAACTAGAAATGCCACTGCTTGATTTACTCTTATTTACCAACCCTAACGAAGTTTATTGGACAATCCTGCTGGCATGTCAACGAAAGCAAGGGTGTTAACTGTAAACGCTGCTGGAGGACATTGTTATAGGTAAAAGGGATTAACACCACAATAAGAAGTGTGGCTTGCAAGCACTAGTTGTTTGCAGATATATTACAACCTACAGAAGGTAACATGCACAGTAACCCACAAAATGATGCACAAAGAAAAACACAGGGTGTGTGTCATTTGTCTTTCATAGTCTTTAGAAGTCTTCTGTGGGGAAAAGACTTCACTTGCTTC
This sequence comes from Lepidochelys olivacea, assembly GCF_965140295.1. Classification (NCBI taxonomy): domain Eukaryota; kingdom Metazoa; phylum Chordata; order Testudines; family Cheloniidae; genus Lepidochelys; species Lepidochelys olivacea. The sequence goes on from NC_140416.1 coordinate 120,065,721, forward strand.
TCTCCTCCCTCCCACCAATATCAGGGATTCAGATCTTAGCCCTCTAGGATAAGCACGGTAGAGATGGAGAACTGCAGAATTATTAGATTTTTGACATCACAAACAGCAAGGAAGTGATTTATATTGAAACTGTTCAAAACTTCAAGTCAAAAGCTAACCACCACACATGAGCTCCCAACCCACCACAAATAAGGGCCGAGGTAGCTCCCAGTTCATTTCCCTGGGTCCTCCAAAAAGACCACCAGCAAAGACTAGGGAGACTTGATATTTCTCAGGTATAAAAACAAGCAGAAAAGAAACCTTCCAGACTTTCCACACACCCACCACAAAACAACTCCAAACCTCCCTCCCTGTGTGTGGCACTTTAAGGGAAATTACAAACATCAAAATCCTACACTTAAGGTTCAGAAGGAGCAATAAAAGGACTAGGAGGTTTAAAGTTAATTTTAAATAGACACATAATACCTATGTTAACAACAACTTAGATCACCAGAACCTCTTCCCCACACACCTACTCTTCCTCCCCCCCCCCCCCACTTTGTATTCAGTGACCTTGGGCAAAGATAGACTAGTCGCTCCTCTTTGTAGTTTCACTTTCTGTTATTTCACACACTAACAGGATGCTGCAATGTTTGGGTGGAGAACACTACAAGGGAGAGTAATTCCTTCAGTAACAGAGGGTCTCCATTTAAGATTTTATTAATGCCGTACTTGTCAAAACAAGCCTTTTACAAAGCCTAGCACCTATTTTTAGGGCCTCAGTTGACCTGACAGTGTCCCTTTAAGCTCATTTATAAATATGTATGTATTCATTCAAATATAATCTAATTAAATCACAGCACTCCTGAGCACAGTCAGCAGCAGTGAAGCAATTATTCTGCTGGGCAGTGTTCATGTGCAAAGAATCCAACATAGAAGTTACTTCTAGTTTCCCGTGAACCAAACTCACAATAGAGGAATTACAGGTAATACAGAAGCCTGAAGAAAGAAAAGGAGTACTTGTGGCACCTTAGAGACTCTAAGGTGCCATAAGTACTCCTTTTCTTTTTGCGGATACAGACTAACATGGCTGCTACTCTGAAACCTGTCATAAAAGCCTGAGCAATTCCTGTATTTGTTTTAAGCGGGGCCAGGATCTGATCTGCCACTCCCCTTCCCCAACCCAAAACTGATTCTTAATTTTACATGGAGCAGCACAAGGCCATTTCAATGTAGCATGGGTCAGTCATCCAGCCTAGACCAACCAGAAACAAGGCAATCACTGAGTGTTTCAGCAGGAAGGGGGCAGCAGAGAGGAATAGTTCTATCTATCTTTTGAAACCATACTCTACAGTCTGGTGGTTAGGGCACTGGCCTGGGATGTGGGAGTTCCAGATTCAAGTCTCTGCTCTGCCTGAATCAGAGTGATCTGGGATGGAAAAACTCTCCTCTGAAACGTACTTTCTATCAACTTGCGCATTTTAACGTGGCCAAGAACTATTTCTAAGACAACAGTGCTAGTCTGAAAGAAGAGCTGATTTATTTCTGTTGGATGCTGTTTTTACAGCACACAGAAGCATGAAAACGCTGTCAAACATGATCTTCTTGTAATTTCCACCCCGCCCCCACACCAGCCACAATTTAGCACAATCAACGCTTAAGTTTGTAAGTTCTTTGGGACAGGAACAATTTTTGTTCTGTGTTTGTACAGCACCTAGCGCAATGGGGTCCCATTCTACAACTGGGGCTAGAGCAATACAAACAAACAGTAATAGCAAAGTTTGATTTGTCTGGAGCAGATAGTTAGATCAGCAATTCACAGTCTTACTGGCCTCAACAATCACACAGTTAAGTCAGAAACATATATTTTGAGGGCCCCATTCACCTGGTGGGCATGTGACTTTACAGAGACCATCAAAAATTATGCCATAGTGTCAGTTTGTAAACAGCTCAGTTGTGTTACTTTTTGCCACTACCTGAGGAAAAGTTAAAAGCCAGAACATGTACATAGATTTCCCTTAATATTTATAACACTTTGGATACATCACATGCAGGAGTATGATTTTACTTGATTTGCTAAATATTTACTATTGTATTATCTGCCCCACAACTGGAACTACAAGCACCCTGATGGAGCGAAAAGTTGCCAGATTTCAATGCCATTTCCTTATATTTCTCGTCTATCCTCCTTTGGAATATTTTATAAGTTTCTATATTTTTATATGTCAACTATTTAACAACTTTTCCAGTGTAAAAGCTTTCACTCTTCAGCTTTCTCCAGCACAGTAAGTCTTCATTTAAAGCACAGACCTAAACAGGACTTTTTCCACACACTCATTGAACTCTGTAAAGAACTGCAGCTTCTAAAAAGTTTTGTTAAGCATCAACTATTGTCTGGTAACCAGGTCTGAGCAGTGACTCAAGTATTTTGACCTATGATCATCTAATCTCAGAAATAGGTGGAGTATGGAACGATGTTAAAAAAAAAAAGCTGTTATATAGTGAACTGAATAATCACACTGCTGTATGCAGGCTTGAGCAAGTCCTGCCCTTCCCTTTCAATAATTTTAACAAAACTTAGCCTGCCCAGCTGCTTTATTTAATCCTTCCCCTCCACCTTTTCCCTCACACCACACAAACAATTGAGGATTTATTTAACATTTCTTCCCTCCTCACCTTTTAATCAGAGTTTAAAGCATATTTTAAAGACTGACTAGACAGTTAAGTTTTTAAAAAAAAAAGCAATAATAAAATTGTCTAGTTAACAAAACCTCAGGTCATTTTCATCCAAACCCACCTTTCCTCACTATGAGTTATATGCAAAAGTTATATTTTAATCATAGCACACAAAAAGCAACATAAGCGTAAGATGTAACAGCAAAAATGTGGTAAAGCCAGTTATACAGCCTGCTCATGGATGGAAACTGCAACCAAATTTAGGCACAGGAGCTCTACAAGGAAGATAATCACTTCCAACCCAAACCCACATAATGTTAGGGATCTACTTTGAGAAAACTGGAACACAAACAATACTTGAAGGAAGGAGTAGTGTACCAACCAAATCTCTTTTTGAGTTTCATGGCAAACACAAGCTTTTTGAGCAACGTTTTTCTTTATCTGTTTCAAACATTTACTAAACTGAAAGTGTGTGTATTCTTATACATAAATACAAAAGTTAAAAGCAATTAGAATGTGAAATAGCAACAATGTGCCTATGGGGAAGGTGCTCTGATAGCAGTGATAGGTGGCATTACAAAACCCTAAAAAAAAAAAAACGCAGACAGATGCCTATCACACAGAGCTCAAGCACTTCAGACAAGATACAGTTAAGGACCTTAGTCTTACACAGCCCTTTATAAATATTTTTATAAAGAAAAGTACATCACAAAACAGCCTGTACTCTGACCTCCCAATAATCATTGCTGATCTCAAAATACAGACAGCATTGCTTTTGGGAAAGAAATGTAATTATACACTGTCCAGCCTAAAATGCAAGTGCACGTTCATAATATATGCGCTTTTCCAATATAATTATATATACATTATTCTAAAGAAAAAGCAGAACATATTTTTCTAAGATACTGTACTGTCAGTTGATGTTAACTGATAGTTCCCATTTGCTAGTAAGTATAGAGTATTCAAATATCACTATCAAGACAAAAAAATTACAACATAAAAACAACAACGTAAGGGACAGAGTTAAGGTTGTTATACTGTAATGAAATATGCATTTGCTGAAGAGAAATGCATTCATTCTGTGCACAGTAAGGTGTAAGATGTCCTTAACTGTTTATGTCCTTGCTTTTAAATAACTGGGTTATAAAAATGTTTTCGTTATAGGCAAGTGTATATTGTCTCACAGCATCCCTAACTTATTTGCTTTTTTTAAAAATACCAAAGATACCCTCCTCAACCCCATCTTTCTTTTCCATTTTAGAAGTACTTCCCAGTGCAAAAAAATAAAAATGAAATTGGATGCACCAGTCATGATTATTGGTGCATCTGAAGAAGTGGGTCTTTTTTTTAATCCATGAAAGCTTATGCCCAAATAAACCTGTTAGTCTTTAAGCTGCCACTGAACCGCTCGTTGTTTTTGTGGATACAGATTAACATGGCTACCCCTCTGATACTCAGATTATTAAAGTAGTTTGTACCTCTCCAGAGTTAATTAGTTATATTTCACCGTGCAGTACATTTTGTATTTCTCAACTTAGTTAATGGAAACGTATTAGTCTATTTCATATATAGAGTCTAATTCACTAAACAAGTCCCAAAACTAAATGCTGCAGCACTTTGGTTGCTAGCACTGCAAGGAAATTATTTATTTTTAAACAATGTATTAGTTAATCCACAGAATTTTTTTTCAAAATTATGGAAATTGTTTTGAACTGAGTTTGGAGCAAATCTGACTTAAGAGTGTCCTTTTAAAAGCATTGTCTTAAATTGCTACAATAAATTCAATTTACTTTGGGGTTTGTTTGGTTTTTTTTTTTTTGATCCCATAGATTTGCATCCAGACTGCTTTGCTGGCTAATTGTTAAAAGAGGAGGGATTTTTAAAGTCATTATTGTTTAAGGCAATGAACTTCTCTTTTTCTGAGGGAAAGTAAGTTAAACTTTCTTCTGATGTTATGAAGAAACAACAGGCAATTTATAAAGCTCTCCAAGATAGTCACAGGTTTCAGAGTAGCAGCCACGTTAGTCTGTATTCGCAAAAAGGAGGACTTGTGGCACCTGAGAGACTAACAAATTTATTTGAGCATAAGCTTTCGTGAGCTACAGCTCACTTCATAGGATGCTGTATTTTCCACTGAATGCATCCGCTGAAGTGAGCTGTAGTTCACGAAAGCTTATGCTCAAATAAATGTTAGTCTCTAAGGTCCCACAAGTACTCCTTTTCTTTTTCCAGGATAATCAGTTCTTAAAGCAGAGTTTTATCAATGTTAGTATAGTGACTAAATGATGATGAATTCTGTACATAGCATGTTTGTTGTACAGCTGTCACTACAGATCAAGAGATGGACCCATTATAGAAAGAGTTATTTCCAAAATATACAGCATAGTAGCTTTCTGTTTTTCTCAGATCTTTAAATATGCTTCCAGAATTTCTAACATCATCAAGTTTATTTTTAAATCTGTGATTCTGAAGCTTTGTACTAGTTCACTAAGTAATTTTTCTAAGAAGATACTTTAATTAAGTGTGCTCCTGTTGAATAAAAAGCTTTTTAGATTTCCTTATATTATGCATACAGCAAAACATAAGTGCAGAATGTTTGCATTTTGAAGTCTAACTTTAAGAAGCAGCGAGCTAGCATGTCCTCCAAAACTTTCTGTTGTGCACCCCAATTGATGGCAGGGACACCTACTTGTAATAATTCATCTACTCATCAGCTTATCTGAAACTGAATTTAGCCAAATTACTGCTAGAGCCCCATAAAAGCCGTTCTTAGTTTAGGCTGGACATTCTTAAGACTCAGTTTGTCCCTCCTTCCTTTACATAATGAATTACAAAGGCAGAAAGTACCAAATGCTCCTTCATTTAAAGTCACTCCTGTAAGAGGTGATTATGCAGCTTACTCCTGCAGTCTAAGTAGCTGATCACATTTATTCCTTACAATAATATAAGCAAGGTTTCCTTTCGCTCATTAATTTTTTAAATATAGCAGTTCTTAACATGAGGGAAAAGCAGCACATTATCCACAGTCATGGCATTCATAAGCAAGATGTCCATACTTGAACTAAATATTTACAAGACAGCAGGTAACATCTTTTAGGGAGATTCAGGGAAAGTGTTTTTGTGAAACATGATGTTTGGGTCAGACTAGTATTTTCCAAGGGCAAAAAATCATCCCTAGCAAGGACGGTTTTGTAATATCCAAAGACGACTGTGTCCAAATGCCATAGGCACTGGAATAGGGGTGTGGCCACACCCCCAGCTTGAAGTGGTCTCCATCATATAGAGGGTTTACAGTTTGGTTCAAAGGCTCTCAGCACCCCCACTATGCAAATTGTTCCAGCACCACTGTCAGAGGCAAGGAAATCTCTCCATTTCTCCCCACACACCCTTCACGTTCAACACTTTTAACACATTTTCAACAAGTTTTAAGGAGCAAGTTACATTAAAATTAAGCTCCCCAAAAAAATCAGAACAGCAGCCTCTTAGGGCCTGAACATGTGAGGTGCTGAGCACCAACTCCTCCCAGGCTACAGTGCATCTCACAGGCTCAGAGGGACTGGAAACTATTTACATCCCCAATCTCCAGTAAGAACAGCATCAGAGATCACAGCTAAGGCCCTGAAATAGCAACAGAGTACAAGACCACATGCCCAACACCAGGCTCCTCACACCCCCAACCAGGGAGTGGGGTGTGGGGAAACTAGTAAATACATCACTGAATCACACAACAAAACCCCATTGCATCCCTAGAGGGAAGACTAACCCACCCCCACCCTAAACCCCACAGCCCCGCTGAGAGAGCACCCCTCCTCCCAGTGTGAGACACCAGCAGGTCTGGAGCTGCACTTCAGTCCCCTAAGTCCCATGTTCCAACCCTTTAGCCCCATAATCTTAGTGAACCCTCCTCTCATCCCCCCAGGGGCCTCCCTTCTCCACAGGCTGGGCCTCCTCACATAACTATGAGGTTCTTTACACACAGACTCTCCCCTGCACAGCCCCCAATCTCCTTCCCATGGGATATCCCCCAATCCCCCTACAGGGACCCCCACACCCCTCCCCACAGGATCCCCACACAGCCCCCCATGGGATCCCCCTGCACATACACAGCCCCCCACGGGGCCCCCCGTACCCCTTCCCCATGGGATCCCCCCCGCACGCACACACACACACGGGGCCCCCCGTACCCCTTCCCCATGGGATCCCCCCCGCACGCACACAGAGCCCCCCACGGGCCCCCCGTACCCCTTCCCCATGGGATCCCCCCACACACACACAGAGCCCCCCCGGGGCCCCCCCACACCCCTTCCCCATGGGATCCCCCACACACACACAGAGCCCCCCACGGGCCCCCCGTACCCCTTCCCCATGGGATCCCCACACACACACACAGAGCCCCCCACGGGCCCCCCGTACCCCTTCCCCATGGGATCCCCCCACACACACACACAGAGCCCCCCCAGGGCCCCCCCACACCCCTTCCCCATGGGATCCCCCCACACGCACACACAGAGCCCCCCCGGGCCCCCCCACACCCCTTCCCCATGGGATCCCCCCGCACACACACACAGAGCCCCCCCGGGCCCCCCCACACCCCTTCCCCATGGGATCCCCACACACACACACAGAGCCCCCCACGGGCCCCCCGTACCCCTTCCCCATGGGATCCCCACACACACACACAGAGCCCCCCACGGGCCCCCCGTACCCCTTCCCCATGGGATCCCCCCACACACACACACAGAGCCCCCCCGGGGCCCCCCCACACCCCTTCCCCATGGGATCCCCCCGCACACACACACAGAGCCCCCCCGGGCCCCCCCCACCCCTTCCCCATGGGATCCCCCCGCACACACACACAGAGCCCCCCCCGGGACCCCCCCACACCCCTTCCCCATGGGACCTCCCCACACACAGGCCCACACACCCTCTCCAAGAGGATCCCTCTCCCTGGCACCCCCAAGGCAGATCCCTCCCATGCGCCCCTCCCCCAGCAGCTCAGCCCACGGCACAGGGCTGGGGGCTGCCTCACCCCCCACACACACACACACACACACACACACGGGCTCCCCCCAGCCGGCCCGGCCCGGCCCGCCCCGCCGGGGCCCCCCGCAGCCCGGCCGGAGCGGGGCAGGGTCCGTCCCCCCGCCGGGGCCTAGCCGGGGCGGGCGCTGCGCGTGCGGCTCCCCGGGCGAGCCCGGCCGGCGGCTCCCGCCAGCCCCGCGGCAGCGGGCGGGGAGCGGAGCGGGCCACTCACCCTGCGGCGGGCCCGAGCGGAGCGGAGCGGCGGCCGGAGGAGGCGGAGCAGCCGGGCCGGTCCCTGCTCGGCGGCGGCAGCCTGGCAGGAAGGGGAGCGCGGGGCGGGGAGGAGGCGGCGGCAGCGGCACGTCCACGGCGTCTGCCGGCCCCCTCCCGCCGCCCGTTAAAGGCGCAGGGCCGCGGGCAGCGCCTGACCCGAGAGCCGCCGCCGGGGACCGGGCCCGCCGGGAGCCGGATCCGGATTCCCCCCGACACCCTGCGGGGACCCCCCTGCTGAGATCCCCCCCACTGGGATTCCCCCAGACACGCCCCCCAGGGGGACCCCCAGCCTGAGACCCCCCCACCGGGATTCCCCGAGACACGCCCCCCAGGGGGACCCCCAGCCTGAGATCCCCCCACCGGGATTCCCCCCGACACCCTGCGGGGACCCCCCTGCTGAGATCCCCCCCACTGGGATTCCCCCAGACACGCCCCCCAGGGGGACCCCCAGCCTGAGACCCCCCCACCGGGATTCCCCGAGACACGCCCCCCAGGGGGACCCCCAGCCTGAGATCCCCCCACCGGGATTCCCCCCGACACCCTGCGGGGACCCCCCTGCTGAGATCCCCCCCCACTGGGATTCCCCCAGACACGCCCCCCAGGGGGACCCCCAGCCTGAGACCCCCCCACCGGGATTCCCCGAGACACGCCCCCCAGGGGGACCCCCAGCCTGAGATCCCCCCACCGGGATTCCCCGAGACATGCCCCCCAGGGGGACCCCCAGCCTGAGATCCCCCCACCGGGATTCCCCGAGACACGCCCCCCAGGGGGACCCCCAGCCTGAGATCCCCCCACCGGGATTCCCCCAGACACGCTCCCCAGGGGGACCCCCCAGCCTGAGACCCCCCCACCGGGATTCCCCCAGACACGCCCCCCGGGGGGACCCCCCAGCCTGAGACCCCCCCACTGGGATTCCCCCAGACACGCCCCCCGGGGGGACCCCCCAGCCTGAGATCCCCCCCACCGGGATTCCCCCGACACGCCCCCCAGGGGGATCCCCCAGCCTGAGATCCCCCCCTGGGGGACCCCCAACCTGAGAACCCCCAACGGGATTCTCCTCAGACCTCTCCAACAGGGATCCCCAACCTGAGACCCCCTTACTGTGATTCTCCTCACAGGGACCCCAAGCCTCAGACACACACCCCTGCACTGGAATTCCCCCAAACTCTCCCCATGGGAATCCCCAGCCTGTGAGGATTCTCCCCAGATACCCCCCTAGATCCCTGCCCAGGAGGATCCCCCAGCCTGAGACACCCCTGTACAGGGATTCACCCCAGACACCCCTGGAATCCCACAGGCTGAGATCCCGCCCATGGGGATTTCCCCCAGACACCCCCATAGGAATCCCACAGCCTGAGACACTCCCTACCATGTTTCCCCCAGGGAGCCCCCAGCCTGACACCCCCATAATGGGATTCCCATGCTGTGGCATATGGGGGCCCCAGTGTTCTGCAGAGCCATATCTGTGGCCACAGAATAAATGTGGTGAGACCCTCAGCTGTGGGTTGAGACGTCTCTTGCGGGGGACACACAGAGCGGTTACTTGGAGGTGGTGTACTTGGTCACAGCCTTGGTGCCCTCAGACACGGCGTGTTTGGCCAGCCCCCACGGCAGCAGCAGGCGCACGGCAGTCTGGATCTCCCGGGAGGTGATGGTGGAGCACTTGTTATAATGCCCCAGGCGGGACGCCTCCCCAGCAATGCGCTGGAAGATGTCATTGACAAAGGAATTCATGATGCCCATGGCCTTAGAGGAGATGCCGGTGTCGGGGTGAACCTGCTTCAGCACCTTATAGACATAAATGGAGTAACTCTCCTTCCTGGTCTTGCGGCGTTTCTTGTCCCCTTTATTCTGGGTCTTGGTCACCGCTTTCTTGGAGTCCTTCTTGGGCGCGGGAGCAGATTTCGCCAGCTCAGGTATCTCGATTGCTACTGACAGCACAGAACAGAACCAGCAATGGGTTGAGACGTCAGGCCATGTGGCTCCTGGAAGGATCTTTCCCTGACAGAGCAAGCCGTAGAGTGAGAAGGCTGGAGTTCCGAACAGTTGTTAATCATAAGCCTTCAGAAGCATATTTAAACTATTTCACTGAGCTTCAGCAGATTGAGGATGCTATTCTCTGCCATGGCCTTCTACCCTACCCAACCCAACCCAACCTCCTCCCAGGAGAGAGCATGGCTCTCAATGCTCTTTGCTTTGGCTTGTCTTCACATAGAAGTCGTAATGCTTTAACTATACCAGTAAAGTTACATCCCTTCTTTTTAGTGTGGATGGCCCTATACTGGTATAATATTTATGTCCAGCTTGTATATAGCTCTTTTTATGAGTAGGTCTCAGAGTGCTATACAAAGGAGGCAAGTATCATTATCCCCATGTTACAGATGGGAAAACTGAGGCACGGAGAGGCAAAGTGACTTGCTCAAGCTCACCCAACAGGCCAGTGGCAGAGCCAATAATTGAACCTAGGGGGAGGGTGCTTGGGGCTCCAGTGGACAGGGTAGGGGTGGGGCCTTGGGCGCAAGGGCTGGGCCACGTGGCTAACTTCCCCAAAGGGGGACTCACGTGTCACCCATGGATCTAACCAATTAGCCAGAGGTTATGCCCACTGCATATGAGCTCTGCACATTGCTACAAGACTCTAAGGCAGTGATACTCAGTGGTTCAGGAGCCAAATTAGCGATCAACATTACCCAAAAGAGCCACAGTAATGTGAATTCATTGTTTCATTTTCTATAGTACTATATATTCATATTTAAACAGTGTAACGGGGAAATATTTAGTTTGTTTATATATATAGCCAAGTATTATTATTTTATCAACTACAATTGGTTAATAACATAGTAAAAGCATTCTGATTGGTTAATAATTAAATCACACAGTGTTTCAATATCATGCTGCAAAGAGCCACAGGAGATATATTAAAAAGCCACTTGCAGCTTGCAAGTCTCAGCCTGAGTGTCACTGCTCTAAGGTCTCATCTGCTTTAGAAGCTGATCTGTGATTCTCCTCCACCAGTGAAAGTTATAGTGTAGACAGGGCTCTGATGTTTTCCACATGTGAACCCATACAGTGCTGTCTGTCTCAGTCTGCAGCCAGCTCCAGAGCATCAGCTGTTTCCTGTAGCTTTACCAAGTAATGATTGGGTGAAATTACCAAAACCCATTTTTTTCACCGCTGTCATTCAGAATTCTGTGGTCAGCAGTGAAACAAGCAAGAATCATATAGCTGGACACAGGAGCCGCTGACATGTCCAGGGCTACAGGCTCAGGAAGCAGCTTGCCTACCAAACCTTGTATCTCTGCTCTCACAACACACAGCCAAGTGAAAGCATGTGTCTTGACCCCGCTGTGAATGATGTCTCCACCCTAAAAGCCCATAACCTTCTGGAGTGCAAGGAAAGGGGAAGGAGCCAAAAACAATCAAGAAAAAAAGTCACTGAATAAAAATAAAGGAAAGAACCCAAATATAGGGGGTAGGAAGGGAAAGAGAGAATGAAGACAAAATGGGAGGGAAAAGGAAAGAATGGAGAGGAAAATGTACAGATGTGGCAACCGTGCTGAGATGTTGCGAAAGGGGCACCAACTATCAATCTGTTTCATCAATAAAAGGCAGGGTGGATAAAAATGATTTTTTTAAACAAATCAAAAAATCTGATTTTTTTAATTTAGATTGGATTTTTTTGATAAAATGCTTTTTGAGGAAAAAACCTATCTAAAGATAGATGCATTATACCTCAAAGATATCTCATCATGGAATAGGGATTATAAATGCTAATTCTATAGTATGAGACAATATATTCATGTAATGTTTAAGAAAAGTTTTGTAAATGAGTTCCAATAGTTCATGGATTAGGGACCCAATTTTATGGGATTCCACAGGCTTCTGTATAGATTATTTAGGTTAATCTTTCAATCTACCCAATGGGACTCAGTGCTCAGTCTAGATAAGATACCATCAGAGATGCTTAGTTTTGCAGTTCGCAAACTGGATTTGTGTTTCCAGAGGTAACATGCTTGTTAACAGCAAAAATGTTTTTAAATAAATAAATAATATATAGAGGTGAGAAATAACAGACCTCAACTCTATTGTCCCTCTGCAAATTTGTGTACACAGAGTCAACCCCATACCTCTCTCTAAAAGTGCAAAGTTTCAGAAAGTTCAATGAATTGAAGATTGTTGGGGGTGGAATAGATCTGGACAAGGAGAAGTCTGGAGATAAATGTGAGAAGCGAGGGACATATGCTTGTTTTGTTAAAATATACGTTTGCTGTTGAAGAAAAAAATCCAGAATACATAACGTTGTTGTTTTAGTTAAATAAAACAATTTAAATATCTGTGTAGTGATGTTCTCTTCCTAATACAGCATGGCAAGAAAATCCTCCAAATATTAATGATTAACCTGTTGAACTGGAGATAGTTCACCTCCCAATGACTTCATAAATATCTGCTTCAATTATCTTTGGGAAAATGAAATAACCAACAATCATTCATTTTCTGATATTGCTGTAAAACTAAACTGAAAAGTTTTCAAAATAAATCACTTAAAAAATGTATAGTGTGTACCTTCTAAAAATGAAACCTACATCCATCTCTGAGTTGTGAAGAATATGTATTAAGGTTATAACAACCAAGAAGAATGCATTTTTATATAGAAAACCATGATTAAATCAAGCCTTCCTGACTAGTGATTTAAATCATGATTTAAATCAAATCTATCCTGGTAAAAGGTCTGAACTGTTTGTTTAGGGACAGCACCCTAGTAGGAATCCCCGTACACTCACGTTCCTAGGAGCTGAGTGTGTAAAGCATGAACTAGGCTTCTCACACTAAGCTTGTCGACACCCACAAATTAACCATCATTGACAATGGGGGGGTCCTATTGGCCTCTGGCTAGTAGATGCTTGCTATATTATATTTGTCAGGCCCTGTCACATGTAACTAACTGTTTGTTTACTTGTTCCCAACAAAGGAGTCTTTGAGGAATGAGCAACTCAACTGCTTTAGGTATCAGCGAGGGATTTGCATAGAATCTCTCACTGAGGGCTCATTATTAGCCTATTCCCCAGCTGCATTTGTCACTGCAGGCTTCAGATGGATTTCCAGGATATCTCCAGCAAACAACAGCAACAGTGCAAGACTGACGTTCTGTGCAACTCCATGCGTTATAGGCAAGGGTAAGCAGGGCTTGAGTCAGCGTCCTAGTATGTGGGCACGTACAGTCGCAAAGCTGGTCAGCCAACTGAATGCAAGGCTCACCATCAATTGGTGAGACAGCATTTCGCTGTTCTGTTCTGGAGCTGGCCTTTTTTGCATGTCTCAGCCATCCTGCTGACCTTGTTGTGCACTCTCCCTCTGACTGAACTGTTCTTTCTTCCAAGGATATCATCAGGAATGCTGCTGCATGAGCCAACCGTTAGGGTCCATGAAAAGTGACGTAATCAGCATCATCTGCGCCACAGTGCTTAAGCATGTTATTTCCAAAATAGCACTCGGAGAGCTACAAGTTTATTGCCAGTATCTGTTCACTTTACTCACTGTGCACAGTGACTTCCGTGGGATTACTTAAGTGAGTAAGGTAGCAGTACCAAGTTTGGTCCCTAACCTGAATTTCCCACTGGCAGCTATTACCAAGCTTCCATGCCAGCTGATTGAATGGCCATTGTTTATTTTTACTCTCTTCATTGCAGAAAATCAGTTGTCGAGATTGACCCACTCTCTGCTCCCTTTATTCATTAGAATGCCACTTTAGCTGGCACGGAACCAATCCTGCTCTCACTGAAATGACTGGGAGTTTTGCTGTTGCTATCAGGGAGAGAGGGGTCGGGCCCCATCTTTTCAAGACCACGGTGGAAGAGGCCCGTTCAAACAAACAAACAAACAAAGCCAGGCTAAGCAAGTGAAGGGCTGGGTGTGAAGTGTTTTGTCAACTGCATGCCTGCATACAAAAAATATATCTTGACCCCTGATTTAATCTGTATTGATTTATCCATTCGATTGGTCTGACACAAAGTGGTCCAGTCAGTTCACCGTTTCTCCTCTTGACTAGGCAGCATGGATTTATAACCATGCTCAAGACACAATGCAGTAGTTCTGGATAAACCATCTAGCCATTGCAGGAGCTATACAATTAAATGTTCCTCTTCTACCAGGGCCTCTTGCCCAGCATTTACATGGTTGCACTGTAAAAAAACTCTGTTAGCAGCGATGCCCGTGGAAAACCCCGATCTAAAGCAGCCCCTCCTGTCAAAAACATTAATTTTTTGCCCAAAGTGATCTCTTGGGGGTGGGGGGCTGGGAAGGTAGGGGGTGTATGTGAAATCTGTCCCCACCCTCAGTGGGAACAGACAGATAGCTCAATATGCAGAACTCATGAATCTTGGGATCTCCACGGAGGCTAGGTCCATGGACACTGGCTCCAGGACCCCCTGCCTCAGCCCCTGCCATAGCACTGTGCTGTCAGGCTTATTCACTTTGAGTGGTAGGGGGATAAAAGTTATGTGCCCTACCTCAGCATTTGGGACAGGGGCAGGTGCTGTAGAAGCAGCTCACAGGGGGTCATCTATGTGAATGGATCTAGCAGGCACAATCCAGGCCCCTATCAGGATCTCACATCATCTTCTACATTTGGAACTGCAGTATGACATGAACAATTATAGTTAACACAATGTGTGATTTACCTGTGGAACTCACTGCTGCAAAACAATATTGTGATTAAATGGTTGTTTTAAAAATTATTAGATGAAAGAGCCTTTGCAGTTACATTAATTAGAACAAACATTGTAAGGGCTACAGTGCCCCAAATTTTAGGATGTATGCTGATCACTGGTTGGGATCAAGAACTTTCCCCCATAGTATAGCGACGCAGAACTAGGTGCATTATGGGAGCTTTATGCTTTCCTTTGAATGATCCAGCATTCATGACCCAGAGACAGGATGCCAGATTAAATGGTCCACTGGTTTGTTCTGATATAACAATCCCTATGGTTTAAGAAAGGAAAGAATATCTTGTCATTTAGTATGCCTTCTGCTATCTCTGGTCCTCACTAAAGTATATTATGCACTTGCCATGACCCCACAATATAGGACATCATGAAAAAGCTACTAATTAAATGAGTGCTTTTAAAATCATGCCTCATGCACCATTGTCCAATTGGAAGACAAAAAACAAATCTAAATTAAGTAGATTGTGAAGCTTTGTGAAAGAACCCTTTGAGCTTTATTGCTCCGTAGACCAGCCAGCATACCTGTAGTGCTGACACATATTTCCAAATTTATGAAGGAAAAAATGCAAAGACCCAATTAGACACATTTCATGTCAGCAATACAAGCCTGCTACTCAGGGGGTAAACTCTTTTCAAACACCGAATGGGGTCCAAAGCATCAATATCATACTTTTAGCATGGAATTCTGCTGACAAACAGTGGAGGAGTCTTTAAATCTGGGAAGCCAGAGAATCCATAGGGAGAAACGAGAAATGTGTTTAGTTTGGCTCTACTAGTCAAAACATGATCTAAGCCATGGGAGCTAATTATACATTAGTTTAAAATTATACACACCCGACGTAATATATGAGATCCTTATTAATACCAGGAAGAAATGCCCCAGTATTTTCACTGGCTTAGCCCATCTCTGATTCAGTCTCATTTAATGGTTACAAGAAAGGATTGGGGGCTTGGGGGACGTTAATTTGTTCTTATTAAGCTTTAGAAATAGTTACAAGCATGCGTTCTTCCAAAATGCAGGAATTGACTAATAATGAACATATCACACATGAAAAACTGTATCAACTGCTAGAAAAAAAAGCCGCAAAAATTAGCACCGTAGAGACAACTGGGCCTGATTCTGATCTCATCTACAGTGGTAAATCAGGAGTAATCTCACTGAAGTCTATTGAGTTACACAGGCAAGAGCAATCAGAATCAAGCCCAGGCAACTGTAAAAAGTATATTGCACACCTCTTAGCTAGCATTTGTCATAAACACAATGCATGCCATCAATTAAAAAAAATAAAACCTAAAAAAATGTGTTATAGTAAGATAAAGTATCATGAGGCATTGATGCACAACTGCATCAGGAATTTTACCATTTGTATGTAGTTCCTCTCCTAGAAGAAGTTAGTTCTGTTTTTTGTCATTAAGGTGAGACAATCAGGATAACCCTTTGCATTATCGCATTGAATATACATCTGTATACAAACAATTGATCTTCAGTTAAATGAAGTTTGGTGTGTAATAGTCCTGAAGTCCAGAAAGCCGGAGGAGAATGTGACCGGTTGGATCACAGAAAACCCCTTGGGCCTGCCAACTGATGTTCCAAGACTACTTCTGCCCCTGCTTTCCCTGCCAGCATGGGACTCCAGCACCCTGTCTTGCTGAGCCAGACACGCCAGTCTGCTTCAACACAGACCCTGGGTCTGAACTATGTGCCCCAAAGCTGCAGACTTAGCTGAAAGCAACTTAAGAAGTGTTCCTGTCTTTAATACTCAGATGTCCAACTCCCAGTGGGGTCCAAACCCCAAATAAATCCGTTTTACCCTCTATAAAGCTTATATGGAGTAAACTCATAAATTGTTCACCCTCTATAACATTGATAGAGAGATATACACAGCTATTTGCCCCCCTCCAGGTATTAATACATACTCTAGGTTAATTAATAAGTAAAAAGTGATTTTATTAAATACAGAAAGTAGGATTTAAGTAGTAACAGACAGAACAAAGTGAATTACCAAGTAAAAAAAAATATGCAAATCTAAGCCTAATACAGTAATAAAACTGAATACAGATAGGTTTCAGAGTATCAGCCGTGTTAGTCTGTATCCACAAAAAGAACAGGAGTCCTTGTGGCACCTTAGAGACTAACAAATTAATTTGAGCATAAGCTTTCATGGGCTACAGCCCACTTCATCAGATGCATAGAATGGAACATATAGTAAGAGGATATATATACATACAGAAAATATGAAAAGGTGGAAGTTGCCAGACCAACTCTAAGAGACTAATTAATTAAGATGAGCTATTATCAGCAGGAGAAAAAACTTTTGTAGTGATAATCAAGATGGCCCATTTCAGACAGTTACCAAGGCGTGTGAGGATGCTTAACATGGGGAAATAGATTCAATTAGTGTAATGACCCAGCCACTCCCAGGCTCTATTCAAGCCTGAGTTAATGGTATCTAGTTTGCAATTTTGCAACAGAAAAACTTCAAAAACAGACTCCAGCGAGCAACTGCTGGACTTGATTTGCAGGCATTAGCTAGGGGATTTCTCATAATGGCTCCCTCCTTTGTTCTGTTCCATCCACTTATATATCTTTTGCATACGGCTGGAATCCTTTGTCCCTCTCTGGGTTTCCACCCCTCCTTCTCAATGGAAAAGCACCAGGTTAAAGATGGATTCCAGTTCAGGTGACATGATCACATGTCACTGTAAGACTTCATTACCCACTTGCCAGCCCACAGGTCTACAGGAAGACTGACAAGTAAAACAGAGCCATGTACAGGTAATTGTCCTGGAGCCATCAAGATTCCAAACCACCATTAATGGGCCACATTTTGCATAACTACAATAGGACCTCAGAGTTATATTTCATATTTCTAGTTTCAGATACAAGAGTGATACATTTATACAAATAGGATGACCACACTCAGTAAATTATAAGCTTTGTAATGATACCTTACAAGAGACCTTTTGCATGAAGCATATTTAGTTACATTATATTCACACTCATCAGCATACTTTCATAAAATCATACAGAGTGCAACGTCACAGAGAGAATTCATGTGATAAAGCTAATAATATTCTGCATCTGTTATAGGTTATGTCAGAGATATCAGGAAAAACTGACATTGTATTTTTAACAAACTGCAGATTAGCTTTTCATTTCCAGATCCGGTCCATTCCACAATCTCTGTAACATGCCAATTAGAGGTATTTTGCAAAGCAGCGGATTTTTAAGGGTATCTTGTACACTTTCACTATGTTTAAAGGAGGACCAGTTGCAATCAGTGAAGTAAAAACCAGGTGAAATATGATTGCAATAAGGTGAACAAGCACACTGGGCCATTAGAACACTTGGCCCCAATCCCACTAACACTTATGTACATGCTTCATTGTAAACATGAGTAGTCCCATTGACTTATTGTACATTCATGTGCATAAATCCTTGCTGGATTGGGGCCTGTTATCATTCTCTACAGAAAAATCTTTAATCTTATCATCACACTCACTGACGATTCTTTCCTACCTCTGTAGCATGCTGCTCTAAATTAGGGTTTATTTTGGAAGAGTTTAGTTTTGACTCAGATGCATCCCATTCAGCTGAAAGAGCTTGCTGCAAGGAAAACCAGTTCTAAAGGGTCGTTAGTAATGGAAAGTGGTAGAAGTTAAATCAGATTTCCAATCTGCTGATTTAGTTGGTTCTAGATCAGATCCTGTCAAAGATGACCATGGAGGGGGCAAAAGGGAATGAACATATCGTGAGCACTGCGCTGAGTGATAGTAAGATCAGGGGTAAGAAAAATTTGTCTAACATATTTTCCCCTTTCCCTTCATTGGTGGCATAATGGTGAAAAGAGGAGAATTTTTTAAAAGGAGGGTCCCTTTAAAGCTAAGAAAAATAGGAAATGCAGAAAAAAATCTTGTCTCCCTTAACAATTCTCTATGGTGGTGTAGTCATTGTATTTTGCTTCTGTGTGACATGATAAATAGCTCAAATCACTTTTCTCCTCACTTTCCACAATCTCAGTGGTTATGTAAAAAAGAGCAAAATAATCTATGAGCATCCATTTATTTAAACCAATCCCTTTGTAATGATTGCCTGTCTTCATTCAGTACCTAAACCATGAAGACATTTTCCTTTGCACAAAATGTGCATTTTTAACCAGGGAATGTTCTACCTCCTTCCTAACATGCAGCCCTAACTCACCTGAAATGCAATAAGATTACTATTAGCCAGAAACAACACACACACACACGCACAATCTAACAGATCTTCTTGTTCAAAGAGCTCTTTCAATTATCAGAGAAACGTATTCCATTTCTGAAGTAACTTAGGAGGCTGGCTCAGCATATTTGACTTTTGCCTTTGAATAAGAAGGTAATTGTGTTCCGTTAACTCCCCACCCGAGCAAGGCATCATGGGAATGACTGGGCTTCTTGTTGTAACGAATTTCTAATGAAATGTGCAGCAAATATCCTTTTAGCCTGTTCTGCTCTTTATACAAATCAAAGGTAAAACATAACTGTGAAGAGAGTGGGGAATATCCTGGCTAGCATTCAATTTAATACTATCACAGAACAAATTAACATTTAGCACTGTGTCCACAGCTACCTGTGGGATGCCTACTTCGGCAGTTGTCTGTGTGCAGCCATTCTGATACACTGGGAAAATTACTTTAACTGCTCTGTGCCTCAGTTTCCCCATCTGTAATGTTGTCAGTAGCACTATAGCGGAGCAGTTACCCCACTCCTGTGAAAGGCTAGGCTGATTGGGGAAGCAGCCTCAGCTGGGGCCATGCCCCAGTCAGGCCACAGCTGGCCCTATAAAAGGGCTGTGAGCCAGGAGCTGAGTCAGTCTCTCTCTAGCTCTGGAAAGAGAAGGACCTGGTTGCTTGGGAGAGGATGGTACTTGAACTGGAGCAGTGCTGGGGAGTTCCAGCCTGGTAAAACCCCAGGCTGCAGGCCTTGTTGAAGGCCAAAGCAGGTACTGGGGTTGCAGAGGTGTAGCCCAGGGTTAAGCAGAGGCAGCTGATCCAGCCCCCTTGCAAATGATGAGTGGCCTTTACAGATTGCAGTTTGCCCCAGTGACAGGGGGCTAGATGATGACTGGCAAGGTGGTGCATGGTGATGGCAAGGTGATGATGCAAGGTGGGTGTAGAGGGTTGGGGGTTCTCCTGGGAGGTGTGTAGGTACTGCTGGGGCAGAACCCCAAGGTAAAAGGGTACTGGGGTCCAGGAGGGACATGGGGTCAAAGGCAGGTGAGCTAGCAGAGGGTGCTCCAAGCTGGAATTGAGCTAATTCCCAGGATAATCAGCAGAAGGCGCTGTGCCAGTGAGTCGGGGTGTTAGAGAGACAAGGTGGGTGAGGTAATATCATTTAATGGACCAACATCTGCTGGTGGAAAAGACACCCTTTCAAGCTTCACAAATGGGAAAAATTAATGAGTTTCCCAGCTAAACACAAGGTGGGACAGATTGTGATGTTGCAGGAGAGTGGTTAAAGTGAAGTGGGTAATTAACACTTCTGTGGTCTTGGGGCATAGGAGGGTTAACGGGTTACAGATTGTTGTAATGAGAAATAAAACCAGTATTGTTGTTGAGACCTTGGTTTTTGGTGTCTAGTGGATTTAGGGCCCTAGGCCCATCTTTTCGAAGGGGTTGTGAAGGTTTGCTTTGAGGATGAAGGGGTCTAATGTGAAGTGATCATTTTGTGACAAGAGTGATAGGGTGTTTTTGACTTGTCACTTTCCTGTGAGTTCATTTGAGAATGCAATGATTGTCTGGTTTCACTCGCATGGTTGTTACTGGGGCATTTGATCCTCTGGAAGAGGTACACCGTATGTTGTGATAAGCATATGTAGGAGCCCTGGATCTTGATAGGTTTCTTCTGTGGGTTATTGATCATTGAAAAAGTGGAGATATGACTGCAGGTTTTGCATCAGTTGTTTTGGCAGGGTCTGGCACTGCTTTGAGTTGGCATGTCTGGGTCTGTGGAAAGCTTGCTTTTGATGATGATTTTGGGGGGGGGGCTGTTTGAAGGCCAGAAGAGGGGATTTGGGAAAGATTTCTTTCAGGATGTGGTCCCCATTAAATATGTGTTGATGTGAGGCTCTATTAAGTAATGTATGTAAAGAGCTTGATCCGACTAGAGGGGATGCCATTTTAGATTTGGTCTTGGCGAGTAATGAGGATCTCATAGAGGAAATGGTTGTAGGGGATAATCTTGGCTCAAGTGATCATGAGCTAATTCAGTTCAAACTGAATGGAAGGATTAACAAAAATAAATCTGCAACTAGGGTTTTTGATTTCAAAAGGGCTGACTTTCAAAAATTAAGGAAATTAGTTAGGGAAGTGGATTGGACTGAAGAATTTATGGGTTTAAAGGTAGAGGAGGCCTGGGATTATTTTAAATTAAAGCTGCAGAAGCTATCGGAAGCCTGCATCCCAAGAAAGGGGAAAAAATTCATAGGCAGGAGTTGTAGACCAAGCTGGATGAGCAAGCATCTTAGAGAGGTAATTAAGAAAAAGCAGAAAGCATATAGGGAGTGGAAGAAGGGAGGGATCAGTAAGGAAAGCTACCTTATTGAGGTCAGAATATGTAGGGATAAAGTGAGACAGGCTAAAAGTCAAGTAGAGTTGGACCTTGCAAAGGGAATTAAAACCAATAGTAAAAGGTTCTATAGTCATATAAATAGGAAGAAAACAAAGAAAGAAGAAGTGGGACCGCTAAAAACTGAGGATGGAGTGGAGGTCAAGGATAATCTAGGCATGGCCCAATATCTAAACAAATACTTTGCCTCAGTCTTTAATAAGACTAAAGAGGATCTTAGGGATAATGGTAGCATGATAAATGGGAATGAGGATATGGAGGTAGACATCACCATATCTGAGGTAGAAGCGAAACTCAAACAGCTTAATGGGGCTAAATCGGGGGGCCCAGATAATCTTCATCCAAGAATATTAAAAGAATTGGCACAAGAAATTGCAAGCCCATTAGCAAGAATTTTTAATGAATCTGTAAATTCAGGGGTTGTACCATATGATTGGAGAATTGCTAACATAGTTCCTATTTTTAAGAAAGGGAAAAAAAGTGATCCAAGTAATTATAGGCCTGTTAGTTTGACATCTGTAGTATGCAAGGTCTTGGAAAAAATTTTGAAGGAGAAGGTAGTTAAGGACATTGAAGTCAATGGTAAATGGGACAAAATACAACATGGTTTTACAAAAGGTAGATCGTGCCAAACCAACCTGATTTCCTTCTTTGAGAGAGTAACAGATTTTTTAGATAAAGGAAACGCAGTGGATCTAATTTATTTAGATTTTAGTAAGGCGTTTGATACTGTGCCACATGGGGAATTATTAGTTAAATTGGATAAGATGGGCATCAATAGGAAAATTGAAAGGTGGATAGGGAATTGGTTAAAGGGGAGACTACAACGGGTTCTACTGAAAGGTGAACTGTCAAGTTGGAGGGAGGTTACCAGTGGAGTTCCTCAAGGATCAGTTTTGGGACCAATCTTATTTAATCTTTTTATTACTGACCTGGGCACAAAAAGTGGGAGTGTGCTAATAAAGTTTGCAGATGATACAAAGCTGGGAGGTATTGCTAATTTAGAGAAGGACAGGGATACCCTACAGGAGGATCTGGATGACCTTGTAAACTGGAGTAATAGGAATAGGATGAAATTTAATAGTGAGAAGTGTAAGGTCATGCATTTAGGGATTAATAACAAGAATTTTAGTTATAAGCTAGGGACGCATCAACTAGAAGTAACGGAGGAGGAAAAGGACCTTGGAGTATTGGTTGATCATAGGTTGACTATGAGCTGCCAATGTGATATGGCTGTGAAAAAAGCTAATGTCGTCTTGGGATGCATCAGGAGAGGTATTTCCAGTAGGGATAAGGAGGTTTTAGTACCGTTATATAAGGCACTGGTGAGACCTCACCTGGAATACTGTGTGCAGTTCTGGTCTCCCATGTTTAAGAAGGATGAATTCAAACTGGAACAGGTACAGAGAAGGGCTACTAGGATGATCCGAGGAATGGAAAATTTGTCTTATGAAAGGAGACTCAGGGAGCTTGGCTTGTTTAGCCTAACTAAAAGAAGGTTGAGGGGAGATATGATTGCTCTCTATAAATATATCAGAGGGATAAATACCAGAGAGGGAGAGGAATTATTTAAACTCAATACCAATGTGGACACAAGAACAAATGGATATAAACTGGCCACTAGGAAATTTAGATTAGAAATTAGACGAAGGTTTCTAACCATCAGAGGAGTGAAGTTTTGGAATAGCCTTCCGAGGGAAGTAGTGGGGGCAAAAGATCTATCTTGCTTTAAGATTAAACTCGATAAGTTTATGGAGGAGATGGTATGATGGGATAACATGGTTTTGGTAATTAAATATTCATGGTAAATAGGCCCAATGGCCTGTGATGGGTTTTTAGATGGGGTAAGATCCAAGTTACCCGGGAAAGAATTTTCTGTAGTATCTGGCTGATGAATCTTGCCCATATGCTCAGGGTTTAGCTGATCGCCATATTTGGGGTCGGGAAGGAATTTTCCTCCAGGGCAGATTGGAAGGCCCTGGAGGTTTTTCGCCTTCCTCTGTAGCATGGGGCACGGGTCACTTGCTGGAGGATTCTCTGCTCCTTGAGGTCTTCAAACTACAATTTGGGGACTTCAATAGCACAGATATAGGTGTGAGGTCTTTTTTAGGTGTGGTGGGTGAAATTCTGTGGCCTGCATTGTGCAGGAGGTCAGACTAGATGATCATAATGGTCCCTTCTGACCTAAATATCTATGAATCTATGAATCATTAGCTCTAAGATGCCCCATAAATATCATAGAACATACAATAGCCATGACTGGGACCCAGGAGATCTAGGTAAAATTCCCAGCTCTGTCATACCCACAAACTCACGATGTAGCTTTGTATAAACAACAATCTCTCTGTTCCCCATCCTTTCTCCCATCTTTTGCTTGTCTTGGTAAGTAAGCTCTCTGGGGCAGGGATGGCCTCTTGCTGGGTGTGCAGTGCCCAGCACAATGAGGTGTCTATGTGCTACTGTCCTACAGATGAGTAGTACCGATATAACTTTGAGGATGAAAAGTGCAAGTTTGGTTTGAAGGGAAAATATTCAGGCAGAAAAAAAGAGAATTGAGTTGATGTTACGCAAAGGGTTAAAAGAAATCAGGAAGTCCTTGACAAATGTCAGTGAAAAGTATAGCTGTTCTCCAGGAAAAGAAGCACCCCTATTAGGTGAGGGTTGGGCTGAAATTTAATGATTAAAATGCCAGAGATGCTGAACTCTTTTTACAATCCATCTTCACAAATTAAAAAAAAAATAAAGCCAAGAGTATGGGCAATTAGGGAGTAATTAAAGCTGTAAAAAAACCGCTATCAATAACAGTGGACAAAAGGATACTTACTAATGTGGCAATACAGAAATTAATGGATCTGTATAACATGCATCTTGTTCCAGGAAATGACTAACTCAGGACCTGCCTCTGCACACACTTACTTGGATCCTTAACTTTTCTGCACACATTTACACATGCATGTAAATTA
This sequence comes from Lepidochelys olivacea, assembly GCF_965140295.1. NCBI lineage: Eukaryota > Metazoa > Chordata > Testudines > Cheloniidae > Lepidochelys > Lepidochelys olivacea. The sequence goes on from NC_140416.1 coordinate 120,089,959, forward strand.
CCTGCATCCCAGTAAGTCTGCCAGCTGGAAGTAGTCTGAGCTCCTAAGTAGAGATAGGGAGGTGCATAAATGTGTGTGGGCATGTAGTCAAAATGATCAAACCCCTGAATTGTTTCTGAAAAGTCACAGACCAGTGGGATAGTACCAATGGACTGGGGGGCAAGGGGGAAGCAAATGTGATAGCTTCAAAAGCAAGAACATTATTTACTATTAATAAAAAATTGGCTGTTTGTACAGTGTTCCATCCCCCAAACAAGAGCTGAATTATCTCCTAAAATAGAAAGGACTCCTCCAGTTTTGTTGGTCCTTATTATTGCACTAATCTATCATATGGAAAACAGAGCTATATTCTACTTCTCCAACTCTTTAATATGATTTGCATAAGACTCTTCTACCTTTTTCTTTACCAAAATAATAGCATAATGCATGGAGAATTAGAATTGCTACATTTCTTTTCCAGATAAGATTCAATTATCCACATTTCAGCAAGTTCAAAGTGCAATGAGGTGCAGTTAATACTGTCTCTGTTTTATAGAGCTTTACCTGAAGCTTGAAGGAAAGTGTCTGCACTAGGCTGCTTTGGTTTACACTCACATGTGTCAAAGACAATTAGATTCAGGCAGATCATTTGACAAAAGTATAGAAAAATATATTTTACAAAATTCAGCGCACAAAGAATTTCTGACCTAAAGCGCAGGATATGTTTGTAAGACTCATGAACAGGTTCCTCTGTGAAAGCTTGTAGCTCCCAGTAATTGCTAGGTAACAATGACTTGCCCCGAGGGATCAGCCAATGACAGCTGTTTCAAGCTTGTAAGTGAGTGTGCTGCTGGGAAGGCTTTTTATGGACCTGCTCTTAAAGGTGATTAAAGACCAATAAAAATGGACTGATGTGCTTTTTTCCCTCCATACTGCCCGCAACATGAGACTGTTCCCTTAAAGATATTAGAGAGACAAGCTGGGTGAAGTAATATCTTTTACTGGACCAATTTCTCTTGATGAGAGAGAGAAATGGCGGAGCTACACAGAGCTCTTCTCCAGATCTGGAAGGCGTGACTGGGCCAGTGCAAGTAAATATCTCTCAAGCAAGAGAGAGAAGGTTTTAGTCTGATCCCTTTGTCTCATGGCCACTCGCAAACAGGAAAGGGAGGTAGAATCATTGGCACCTACTCCAGGGGTACTCTGGGGCTGGAGCACCCACAAGGAAAAAATGGTGGGTAAGCACCTCCTGCCCCCCAGCAGACCCTGCCGATCAGCACCTGTGCCTCCTGCCCATTGCAAACAACTGTTTCACGGCATGCAGGAGGCTCTGGCTGGGAGGGGGCAGAGCAAGGATGCAGCGACCTTGGGGGAGGGGGCTGAAAGAGGCAGGGTGGGGTCTTGAGGGAAGGAATGGAGGGGGGCAGGGCTTGGGGGCAGAGCCAGGGGTCAAGCCCCCCCAGCACATTGGAAAGTCATAATTTTAAATGGAATTACTTGCAGTTTGTCATTAATGGCTGCTGTAATTTCTTTAATTCCTGAGTGACACAGGGCTAGGGCCAATGTCTATTGAAATCAATGGATATTGGGTTGGGCCTGGAATGTAGCATTTTTAAAATCAAGAAAGATTTGTGGCTGCCTTCTGTCCTCAGAGCCTAGCCCATTATCTAGAGCAGAATCTGATCCCAAACATCAGGCAGGGGGCAAATTTAGAGCTAAATCAAATTGAGTGAGTCACTTTAATTCAAACATTGTTCTTATCTGCATACCTGAGAATGCACGGGGATAAATGCCTAATGGCACAAAAGCCAGCACCATGGAGTATTTGAAGATGTAGCACTAGGAGATATCTTGGGCAGATCAGTGGCTCTCCTCTTCAGCAGGATCAATCACTGAACAGAACACCCCACCCTCTGTAGACTTGGTGTTGAACTTCAAAGTCCTACCTACACCAGAGACCACTTCTCACATGAGACAGCTGTGCTTTTCTGGGGCAAGTCAGATCTCATGAACTTTCTAAGTTTTTTCATAACAGAAGACAGCACATTCTCAGTCAAGGGTTCTTAACTGTGGACTAAACTTCTGAAGAAGATAAGACTAAGCCAAACCCTAGCCATCTTCAGAACATGAAGCAAGACCCACCTGTTTACCAAATGCTTCCAACTATAACAGAAGACGGTGGGGTGGGAGGGACAAAAACCAAGCAGAACTTCCTAAAACCTGAAGGGGGCAAAGAGCAAAATCTTCTATGGACAACACTATCCTGATCTAAACTTGATCAGTGCTTTGATCCTGTGGTGATGAGTACTATAGTAAAACCTCAGACCGATAGCAGAAGCTCCAGTTAATACATTTCTCTAACAATACTACTTGGGGGAGGGAGAGGCCCGACAGATATTGAATCACTCCATTTAAACAAGGCACAAAGCCACAGTGTTGGTCTAATCATAGACTTTCAAAATAAAATTAACTGATTGGTCATTAGGGGCACATGACAATTCATCATTATGGTAACGATGCATTTTGCATGATTCATCATCCTATTAATTGGCTTGCACCATTCACAGGGTGTGTGTAATTGTTGGCTGCAGTCGCAGCATATTTCGTGCTCTCGGCGGACAGTGGCTAGTTGTGTCTCTCCTCACCCCGTTGCTGGTGCTTGCCAAAAAGTAGGCATTAGGGACAATAGTTTAAAAAATAAAAAAGTAAAGAGAGAAATAGTAGCCCTGTCTCAAAGTATTCAACGTGGGATGTCAGAAGCTGAACAGATAAGTTTCATGAGCAAGGTCAACTCCTTAGCTATGTATTTCAAATTAATTCCTGTCCCATTCCTATTAGGATTCACAGTCTCCTGCTGAAGGAGGGGCAATATCTTGCAATAGACACAAGCAGAGGCTTTGAAGATTTGAACTCCAGGAAGTGGGGGGGGGGGGAGAAGAGCAGCTTGCTGGGGAAAAAAGCCCCCCAGCATACCTGCCACCTCACATACCATTTCTATAGGACACACCCCTAGAACAAGTGTACTTCATAACCTGTCTATCTAGGTAAGGTAGTTATGTGCTTCCCCACCATAGCATGAGCACCTCACAAACTTTGTGTTTGGGCAGGGCAGGGATATTCTCCCCATTGTTCAGATGGGGACTCGGAGATGCCCAGATCCCAAAGGTACTTAAGCCCCTAAACCCCAGACACAGTCCCAGTTTTAGACACCCCTGTGATCCACAGCCCCCCTCCCCCACCACTTGGATGCTACCTAACCCAGGAGGCACCTGCATCTCACCTTGTGCCTACGTTTTCAGGGTAAACATTCCCTCTGTGCCTACGTTTCTGTTTCTGGGCATGCACGCTGCTGCTTCCCTCTAGGCGTCTGGATGCCTATCTCCTGCCTAAGCCCCAGAGTGATCCGCAAACTGGGAGGAAGACAGGCAGAGGAGCGCCTTTCTCCCCCGAGAAAGGCGTGCTCAGAAGCCATCTTGCAGATCGGGTCCTATCCAAAATCTAGCAGGAAGCAGAGGCAGTGTTTAATTTGTAATGAAAGAGGTGCCGGGGCTCAAGCAATTTCTTTACTTTCAGGCCCGGAGTTACTGGGGTTATGAACTGCCAAGCTCCAAGGTTAGACACTCACCTGGGGTGTGGGAGAGTCAGGTTCAATTGCCCCCTCTGGCAGAGGGGAAGACAGGATTTGAACAGGGATCTCTTACCTCCCAGGAGAGGGCGCCAACCACTGAGCTGTGGGAGCATCTAATCTGGGACTCCCACAATCTCCCCTGTTGAGCTGTTCTACTGTGTGTAAACAATTAAAGAATTCCTGGAGCAGGGGGACTGGACCGTGGGTCCCCCACCTGGACATCAGGCTATAGCGTCATTCCCTTGCTCCTGCTATGCCTGGCCCAAAGACTCAAGTATTTATCCAAAGTTGAATACCTTTACCAGGAGAGTGAGGGAGCCGCGCCTCAGAATATCCCAGAGCTGCCTTCCGTTCTTTCTCCCCATCTAACAGAGGAGGGAATTGAACCTGGCTCTCCCACATCCGAGGTGAGTTCTCTAACCACTGGGCTACAAGTTATTAGCTGAGCACCTCCTCTTCCCGCCGTTTTGTAGGGATGAGAGACAGGTGCCTAACCCAGACTCACAAGAAACAGCTTAGGTGCCTAAGCCACCTGACTCCCTGAGAGGGATCCCTGGCTATGGACTGCTAGTTGCAATAGGTGTCTCCCTGCAGCCTGGATTTAGGTGCCTATCTCCACAAGGGGGTGGGGTTTATGACATACCCTCTGATTGGCATCTGCCACTGGCTAGTTTAGGCAGCATGCTGCCTTTTGTGATCACTTTCTGAGGGGCTTATTTCTCTGCATTCACTGTAGAGGAGGCTATGCACCTAATTCAGACTCTGTGGATCTCAGTAATTTTTCTAGGTGCCTAAAAGTTAGATGTTGCAACACAACACCTACATCCTGGTGTGGATCCAGGCCAGAGAGACTGTGATTAGCCCAAAGTCACACAGGAAATCTGTAGCACAGAGATCCCTAAAGTATGGGACATGTCCCCTGGGGGGGGGCATGGAGGAATGTCTGGGGGGCGCAGCAGCCCTGGGCCAGCCCCCACAGGGGCAGAGAGGGAGAACCACCCAGCCTCTCTCTGCCCCCAGCTGCGTCCCTGGCTCCTGGCCCTGCACCTGCCTCCAGCCTTGGCACAGCCTGGCTGTGGCTCCACTCCCACCCCTGGCCACAGCCTCAGCCCCACTCCCAGCTGTGGCTCCAGCCTTGGCCCCCTTATCCCTGTCCCCACACACACACATCTCAGAGGATCCAGGGAAGAGGGGGGCATGGACAGGGGTAAGGGAGGGGCACGACTCTCAAAAGTATGGGAACTGCTGCTCTAGCAGATCAGACAATTGAACCTAGGTTCCCTAGAGCCCAGCTTGGTGCCCTAACTACTGGATCATCCTTCTTAAAAAAAGACCTGAAGAGAAATGAAGTAGAAATAGCATTGCAGAGCCAAACCCCCCTCACCTCAGTCCCAAGGGCAGCCTCATTTACATGGGTAAAATAAGCAGGATTTGGCCTCGAATTTTTCAGAATTGCTGGGTAAAAGGAACACAATGATACTCAAGTGTTTATAAGGGTTAATGTTTATCAGTGTTGTAGTTCTGGCTCCCCCCACCCCCCTCGACATTACCCCATCTCCCCTCCCCACTACTGCATGTCCAGAAAAGTAGCTTTTAAAGAAAAAGATACCAGAACTTCAGCTGGCAAGTGCTGGCAAACATGACTGAGCAAGTAGGGCATTTTTTTTTGTTTAGGAAGGTGCATTGATGTGCAGATGGCTGGAAGAGATTCAGAGCAAACCTCTGTTGATCTATGCTGCCGTGAACTCAAGCATGTAAAAAATAAATAAATAAATACACAGACCTACAGATTATTTATACTCTACACTTTTAATGCAGTGTTACGCTAGGTAGTGTTGTCAGAGGGACTGATCCTCTAACCTTTCCTCAGACAAACTGTCCTGACTCTTACGAATAGTCACACTGACTGTAGGACGCCCCTCCTCCCAGTATAAAAATCTATCCCTCAGTTGACAGAAAATTATGCACAGGAATTCCTTAATTCTGACATTGCCCCCCTCAGTTGCTTTAAGCAACTCACTTCAGTTCTCTACCTCCATTTCTTCATATGTGAAATGGAGATTGACAGCAGCTGAGGATTTGATCCACAATCAGTATCACTCTTATCTCATGCTCAAATAAATTGGTTAGTCTCTAAGGTGCCACAAGTACTCCTTTTCTTTTTGCGAATACAGACTAACACGGCTGCTACTCTGAAACTCTTATCTCTGTTTGCCCTGCTTTGCACTAATGCAGAGTGTCAACACCAGGGGTTAATTACACTGGTGTAGTTTTGTGGTGTGAATTGCCTTAATGTAGGCAGGGAAAAAATATAATTGTACCCCTAAGAAGCAAGGGAATGCTCCAAACTTATCTAACCACAGCAATGAGAAATGAGCATCTGCCATTAGCACATATGCCTTCTCTTCCCCCAGGTCAGGCATTAGCGTTACTGCTGTGGTCTCTTGCCATGGTCTTTCATCACTGGGCTAAAACAAACATCTCAGCTTTATCATGCTATTCTACATCTTGTCTAAAAATGGTTACACTTTAGGTTCACCCGCTATAGAGTAGTTGCAGTGCTCTGTAGGCTTCCACAGATGTCGTGCTCAGAACACCGAGAACTCTGAGCCACGGTGTCTTAGCATGAGTGAGAGCTTTGCCGCTGCTAAGCTGGGTGTCAGCTCCCTGCCACACCAGCCTGCCTGTCTGGCCAGCAAACACTGCAAGACTTTGCCAGGCCAAACCTTGCCTTGCACGTGATCAGTGAACCTCAGAGACACCTCCCTGCAGCATCCGGTCCCTCTCACTGGACACTCACAGAAATTATTACGTTTGCCGCCTCCGAAAAGACAGAGCACACATCAGCCTGTTAGGTTATCTGAAGTCTCACGCTTCACTTTAATACACAGCATGGAGATGGTTTTGTAATAAAACACAAATAACCTTATTAGCAAAGAACAGAGATTTAAGTGATACTAAACAAGAATAAAAGAGACAGGTATGATTACAAACAAAAACAAAACACTTTCCAGTGACTAAAGTTACAATCTTTGCCTAAGCAGTTTTCTTACTTACCTCAAGTTACCAGCATCCCTAGCCCTCCAGACTAGGGCAGTGGTTCTGAAACTGTGGGTCAGGACCCCAAAGGGGTCACCAGGGCTGGCTTAGACTTGCTGGGGCTCAGGGCCTAAGCCTGAGTCCCACTACCCCGGGCCAAAGCCTGAGAGCTTCCACCCTGGGTAGCAGAGCTCAAGTTACAGGCCCCCTGCCTGGGGCTGAAGGCCTTGGGCTTCAGCTTTGACCCCCTGCCCAGGCCAGTGGGGCTCAGGCTTTGACCACCCCACCCCACCCCACCGAGGGCAGCAGAGCTTGGGCGGGCTCAGGCTTTGGCCCCCCTCCTGAGGTCATGTCATAATTTTTTTTTGTCAGAAGGGGGTCATGGTGCAATGAAGTTTGAGAACCCCTGAACTAGGGGATCCAACTTTCACAGGCTCAAAGGGTATTGTACCCTACGTCCCCTTTGTTGTATAGCCAAAAGGTCTTTATGCTCCCTTTTTATTACTCAAAGTCCATTGTTTCTGCCTCAAGATCCAGGAAGGCTTCCTGGGCTGCAGATTCTGACCCTGGCATGACTGTTAAATAATCTTCTCCCCCCAGTTATTTAGCTTGATGGCTTTGTTTACCTTATATGTTAATGTATTTTCCACTGTACTCTGACTTACAAAGCTTGACTCAGACAGGTGAATCCACATACCTCGGTCTATGCCAAATGTGTTTATCAAGTCTGCCCCTGGAACATATTTCCAGCACAGATGCGTAACCATCCATCCATCCTTTAGTCAATGGTACTCCTGAACAGCGTGTCACCAGTTTACATGCGATACCTTATATTACACCCTTGGGATATATACTATGACAACAGTGTGTTAGGGGCAATGAGTGTGTCAGAACTTATGGGCGTTACTGTTTGGGGGGCCCTCTGCCAGTTGGCATTGTGGGGCTCCCAGGATCACAGATGCTGCCACTCTGAGTTTCCTTTCCTCCACTTCTTTGTCACTTGATTGCCTCTTTAGCTGAAACATTGTGCTCAACCCTCCGCTGACCACTCACAGGTTGTTGGGCTAGATACAGGAATTCCTATATGAAATTATATGTCTTGAATGGTCCCTTCCAGCCATAAAAATCTATGAAACACCTGGGCAAAGTGAGTCAAAGTGGATGTGAAGCGCTACCAAACCAAAATGGTAGCATGGTTCTTGGAGAAAAGGATCCTTGTGTACTCAACACAGAATATACAAAAGTATAAGTGATAGGTTCTACTGTGCCACTTGTTTCGTTTCTTGTTATCAAGAGCATTGGTTCTCAACCAGGGATACGCGTACCTCCAGGGGTACGCAGGGGTCTTCCAGGAGGTACATCACCTCATCTAGATATTCGCCTAGTTTTACAACAAGCTACCAAAAAAGCACTAGCAAAGTCAGTACAAACTAAAAATTCATACAATGACTTGTTTACACGGTGCTATGTACTATTAATTGAAATGTAAGTACTATATTTATATTCCAATCGATTTATAATTATATGGTAAAAATGAGAAAGGAAGCAATTTTTCAGTAATCGTGTGCTGTGACACTTCATCTGATTTTGTAAGCAAGTAGTTTTTAAGTGAGGTGAAACTTGGGGCTATGCAAGACAAATCAGACCCCTGGAAGGGGTACAGTAGTCTGGAAAGATTGAGAGCCATTACCACAGGCTAGTGAGCAAGAGGAACAGGCTGTTTCTCTACTAGAAGGCAAGCTGTATGCAGTGTCTCTGGCGTGTTCTTCCGAAGGATTTCTTCAGCACAGCCAGCTGTTAGTAAAATTATTTGTGTGCATTCACTGCAGAAACCAAATCTAAACTCAAAAGGCAAAGACGTCTCTGGCAAAGCGTCAGGTTTATCAATCAAATTGTTCCGCAAATGCATTATTCTATCATGCAGTACTTCCTCCACAGCATATTCCCCACCTGTGCCTTCACAGGAATCTAGGCATTAGTGTGCAGTGACTGCACAAGGAGAACAGGAACAAGTTAATAGTACCAACTTCAAGTCAAGAACTGCCCTAGCAAAGCTGGGTCTGCAGCGTCAGACTCTCTTGAGTCTCAGTTAGTATGAACAGACAACAAGTTAATCCATCTCAGAAGCATGGCAGAGTTTTTTGCACTGATCTGTTTCACACCTGCTCAGCTATTTGTACTCTCAACAATATGCATGTCGTTATTAAGGGAGACCAGGTGGATAGCGGAGGAATTCGTTCTTACATCAACATCTGCAGGGGAAACGAGCACAAAGACTAGGTGGCAAGGGCAGCAGCATTTCCAGGGCCTACTTTCCCACGGTCCTAGACACAGTGATGTCAATGGAGCCTGCTGGGTTATGAATGAGCGGTTTCTGTTCAGTGCCCCTGAGCTCGGGGGAGGGAAAGATCAGGATCCGAGGTGCACAGCTTGGGCCCTTCTTTATGTTAAATTGATAATGACCCACTGCTTGTTTGTTTTAGGGGGAGGGAAAATAAGGGGAGGTTCTATTGTTTGCTAGGAAGCAGTGGCTGGATTTAAGATGTTTTTTCCCCTTATCTTCTATATTGATTTTTTTCTGCCTAACAGAGGAAATTAATTCACCAGCAGACCTACACTAATAAACTGATCCTATGTGCAAAATATATGCCTCAAGACCACAAACACTTACACCCTGATCTAGCAAACACTAACACACATGCTTAACTTTATAGATGGGGGGAGTCCCTTGTAAGTCAAGTTAAAGACTTTGCAGGATCAAGGTCTTAAACCCCTGCTTACCTCTACTCATGTGCATAGTTCCATTGCAGAACTATACATGGGGAAAGGGAAGCAGGTGCTCAAATAAATTGGTTAGTCTCTAAGGTGCCACAAGTACTCCTTTTCTTTTTACACATTTTCAGGGTAAGTGAAGAAACATTTCAGTGTCAGGGATCTAAACAGTTGTGCTAATCAGTGAGCAGAATATGATAAACATAATCATAGCCTTTTAAATATACTTCAGTTATTCAACCTTACTTTCAGACCCAAACTTTTCCATTTCGGCTGAAAACTGGAGCACTGCTTTTCAGCTTTAGATCCATACCGTTTGACTAAGGAAGTCCAGCACTTCCCCGCTACGAGCAGAAGAGTGAACTGTTCCCTTCTCCCAAAACAATAAAAGATGATTTTTAAAACAAAAAATTGGCAGATCCTTAGTTTGGGTTGGTGTCTTTCCACATGACCAATAAATGAACTTGAACAGATAGCTATTGTGCAAATATATTTACTAGAGTCAATTAAGGCACAGACAAATGCCTATGGTCTCCGCTCCTGGAGTTATGTGGTGACTCAGGTGTAACCAACGCTGTGACATCTGCCTGAGTCTGCCAACATCATGAAACAATAACTGCAAGAGATTAACTGTCCCATACATCTCAATGGGATGGTAACGCTGAAACCTACTGCTCTTCTCCCCTGGACTGGGGAGGGCAGCTCTGCTGCAGCCGTGTCAGTAGCTCGCCCCTCCAACAGTGTTGTCTGCCTGGGTGGATAACAGTTGAGTCCTCCCTCTTCTGGATAGGCACCAGCCTGCCTGGAGGTAATGAGCAGTAGTCCAGGACATGGGAAGGGCTTAGCCTGCCCAACAAAAAGAATGAGCCAACCAACTCTTATGTAGAGGGCCCTTGATTTCAGTGAAAGTTAGGACACATTTTTATGTCTGATTTTGTAAGCAAGTAGTTTTTAAGTGAGGTGAATCTAAATACCTTCATAGACCTGGGCCCCTGTCATTCTCACATCAAATAAGGTCAGAGCCATGTGAAGAGGTGCATGGGACCCCAGCCTGCCTTAATCCAACCCTGACATTTAATGAACCAAGAATGTTGCACCCCTTAAAATCAGCAGAAGAAACTTAGGGAATCAAGGATGCATGTTTGCTTCCATTGAAATTAAATCAGCCTCAGAACTGACATATGTTGAATGGAAAAAACTAACATAGCAGGCTGTCCAGAGATTCCAACTCTGATTCAGTTCTTGAAACCCCCATAGCTATCCATGATTTATACCTGTAGACCTCAGATACTCAGTGCACCAGGATAGGTTATAAACATTGTTCCAGGAGGAGATTAAAACTCTGAATGCTAACTCAAGCCCAAAATGTCTTTGGATGCTAGGATTGCCTTGGTATTAAATTAGAGTTAAGAGAGAGCTATTTTTCATTAAGACTGACCTCTCAGTCAGCTTTACTATGAATCTGCTCTCTATTTTCTAGTCACCTCCAGCTTCCTGATAGCAATCTGCTGCTCCCAGCAACCCGGCTGAAAAGAAGGTTCTAAAACACACTGAAATACACCATTCCTGCTTGACCTGACCTTGCACTCCTAACAAACTTGTAAAGCAATTAATCAAAGCCTCATTAGAGCCCACAGTTCTGGTTAATTAACCCAGCCAGAGGGATGGTTAATTGTGGCTAATTAAACACACCTTTAATTATGCTTGTTTTCACTAGCCCTGCTTCACCTAAAGAAAATGATCTTGCAATGCCTCTGCTGAAAGCCCATCAGTGAAAGATAGGAATAACATTTTCACACTGAACTAGTTTGTAGGGATGTTGTTGTATGCAATACTAAAGGGCTACCTTTCAGTCTATACCAGCTCACCCCCATTAAGGAAACTTCATCTTCAATTTACCTTTATAATATTAATGATAACAAATATTAAGTTAAAAGCACTCAGGGTGGAAAGGTGGCCCAGATCCATTGCTGAGGGGTTCAAAGCGCCTCTTTTTGCGCCTAGCTCTATTAGGGGGACCCACGTGGAAAGTTCAACGATGAAAACCACAGTCTGCCATGTGAACAAGACACTTTCCCTTCTACGCAAGAGGAAAGCTTTAGGTGGCCTAGGCTTGAAGAAATTCAGCCCCCTCCCCGTTCTCTAAAGAGCTGGTTGAGTGGGTGTGCAGATCAGCCTCTGGCTTGGGTTCACTGTAGTATAACAGCGTCTCCCTCAGAGGGGCAGCACCTTTACGCGCTGGGCTGCTGTACCCAGCCGTTAGCCAGCAGCTTGCGGGGGGCTGCACGGTTCAGAAGGCCGTAGCCGTGCCCGGTCCAGTTCGGGTTGCATTGTTGCATGTACATGCACGAGCCGTTTCAAGGGGCAAGCCCCCGACGGAGTGGGAAGATCTCCGGGGAAGCGTTGGCTGGGACTGGAAAGGCTGGCGAGACGGGAGCTTTTCCCCTGCAGCAGCTGGGTGCAGAACCCGGGACCGGCGGCAGGCGCTGCGATCGGGCCCCGCCGCGACACTCCAGCCTCCCTGCGCTTAGCCAAGCCGGCGGGGGGGGGAGACCCTTGCTTGCAGCTCGGGGCTCGCTCTTTCGCAGACGGGCTTCATCCCGCGGGGGGGGGGGGGAGTTTAAAGGGGACACGCCCCCTTTTCTGCACGTGCCGGCCCCGGCCCAGCTGGTCGGTTCATTCCCTCAATCAGGGCCAGGTGCGAAGGCAGCGCCCTGGATCGCGCCTGCCCGAGAGCAGCCCCCGCAATGCCCCGGCTCGGCCCGCCCCGGCAGGACGCTGCCCGCTTCGGCCCCGCATGGAGCCCTCGCTGGAGAACTACTGGGACCGGAGCCCGGGCCAGGTGGGTGCGCTCCGGCCCCACGTCCCCGCTAGAGCCCCGCGGCTGAGCCCGGTACCGCAGCTAGCTGCTGCTGGAGGGTGGGGGCCCTGGCTGGGGGCGGTGGGGCCCTGCTGCTCCCCCCAGCTGGCTGAGAAACGGCTACCCTATTCCCCGCCCCCATCTGTCTCCTCTCCAGGCTCCCTGGAGCACCCAGGGGCTGGGCTGACCCCCCTAGCTGGCACTGAGCCATTGCAGGGTCTCCTTGCCATACAGCAGCATCTGGGGGGTGGGGGCTGTGGCTTTGGAGCCCTTTGCCCTTCCCTCCTGAGCCTGTCAGGGGACCTAGGGGGCTGCCCTTGTATTGGCGGTGGGGCTGCCTGGGCCAGCTGGGGCCTGCCCAGAGCATTCTCCTCAGGGCAGGGCCTGTCTGTTCCGTTTGTACAGCGCCTAGCACGCTGCCCTGTGACTGGGGCTCCTAGGTAACAATGCCATCCTACAGCTACAATAATCCCATTGTAGGATCGGGGCCTTTGACTGTCTCCAGCTCCTCTCTGGGCTTCAGTCAGCTCCAACAATGAAAACGAATGAGTGATTTCAGAGTAACAGCCGTGTTAGTCTGTATTCGCAAAAAGAAAAGGAGGATGTGTAGCACCTTAGAGACTAACCAATTTATTTGAGCATAAGCTTTCGTGAGCTACAGCTCACTTCATCGGATGCATTCTGAATGAGTGAGATTCACTCTGACCTTCTCTGTTCCCAAAGGCTCTTCTTTAAGATTTCCTGACTGTGGAACAAGAGCCCTAGGACAGAGGAGCAGCTAGTGTCTTAATCCCTTGTCCTCCAACTCTGCCTAGGTCTCATCGAAGTGCTGGGGCCTCCAGGAGGCCTCTCATCACCACTAACACCTGTGGGACTGAACAGGTGGAAAACATCTAGGAAATCCCTTTAGGAGGAGAGAGGCCCTTTTGAAGTCTTATGCACTGTCACAGGGCTCTGCAGGTTCTTAAGGACCTGTCTGGGCTGCAGCACGGACTGTGTTTAAAAAGCTCTCCTGAAGAACTGAGCTCTGTTCAGGTAGCAGACTGAGACTGGCCTGTGCTAACAAAGCAGAGGGGCAGGTTCCATTTTTGTAATGGTGCCTGCAAAGGTTCAGAAAATACAGTGGGGAGATTTATATACACAGAGAACATGAAACAATGGGTGTTACCAGACACACTGTAGGGAGAGTGATCAGGTAAGGTGAGCTATTACCAGCAGGAGAGCGGGGGCGGGGGTGGGGAACCTTTTGTAGTGATAATCAAGGTGGGCCATTTCCATTACTTGATTATCGGTACAAAAGGTTCTCTTGCCCCCCACACCCCGCTCTCCTGCTGGTAATAGCTCACCTTAAGTGATCACTCATTACAGTGTGTATGGTAACACCCATTGTTTCATGTTCTCTGTGTATGGATAGCTCCCCACTGTATTTTCCACTGCATGCATCCGATGAAGTGAGCTGTAGCTCAAGAAAGTTTATGCTCAATTAAATTGGTTAGTCTCTAAGGTGCCACAAGTCCTCCTTTTCTTTTTGCAGATACAGACTAATACAGCTGTGTCAAGATTCCTTCCCCGCTCTGAACTCTAGGGTACAGATGTGGGGACCTGCATGAAAAACCCCCTAAGCTTATTTTTACCAGCTTAGGTTAAAACTTCCCCAAGGTATAAACTATTTTTACCTTTTGTCCCTGGACCTTATTGCTGCCACCACCAAGCATCTAAAAAAAATAACCGGGAAAGAGCCCGCTTGGAAACGTCTTTCCCCCTGAAATCTCCCCAAGCCCTACACCCCCTTTCCTGAGGAAGGCTTGATAAAAATCCTCACCAATTTGCATAGGTGAACACAGACCCAAACCCTTGGATCTTAAGAACAAGGAAAAAGCAATCAGCTTCTTAAAAGAAGAATTTTAATGAAAGTAAAAGAATCATCTCTGTAAAATCAGGATGGTAAATACCTTATAGGGTAATCAGATTCAAAACATAGAGAATCCCTCTAAGCTAAACCTTAAGTTACAAAAAGACACAAAAACAGGAATATACATTCCATTCAGCACAACTTATTTTATCAGCCATTTAAACAAAACCGAATCTAACGCATATCTAACTAGATTGCTTATTAACTCTTTACAGGAGTTCTGACCTGCATTCCTGCTCTGGTCCTGGAAAAAGCATCACACAGACAGAGAGAACCCTTTGTTTCCTGCCCCCGCTTTGAAAGTATCTTGACTCCTCATTGGTCATTTTGGTCAGGTGCCAGCGAGGTTATCTTAGCTTCTTAACCCTTTACAGGTGAAAGGGTTTTTCCTCTGGCCAGGAGGGATTTAAAGGTGTTTACCCTTCCCTTTATATTTATCAAAGGCTGCTACTCTGAAACCTGTTCATCCACTGTTATAATAGCCCTCCCACTGCTGGCAAGTGGCTTTTGGACAGACACCTCATTGTAATGTGGAAAGGACCTAAATCTAACCCTCTAAATGAAGTAACTATGGTCATAGATAATGGGTAGGGAGCAGACCAGTAGGTGCTCTTGACTGGAGGAGGAAAAACTAAATGGCCTCGAATCACAGAGCTGGGCATATATCTACCCCATGTAATGTCTTCTGTTGTTGCTCATTCCTCCTTCTATTGTTTCTCACTAATTCATTGACTTGGCTTAAGCTAGTCCTCAATCCTCACACTGATCCATGCAGTTTGAACCCCTGCACCCTGGGACCCCTCATGCCTGTGCAGAACCCCTTTTAAATCATAAGTTTCTGCCCAGGTGCAGAGGCCCATTTGCAGAGTTGGGGGCTTTATCCTATGAACTTTCTGGCGCATGAACCAAATCTTCCTGTGTGTCTGAACAGTGCCTAACAGCTGGGACCTGATCTTGATTTTTGGCCTGTGGGTGGTACTGCTACAATACAAATGATAAACTCACAGCAGCAATTGTTTGGGGTATATTGTGGCTTTAAAAAAAAAAAACCCACTCCCAATCTGAGGTCTAAATCAGTCTTGTCCCAATTACACTGTACGTGGACAATATCCCTCTACTACCAACGAACTGCCTTAAATTGTAGTGACCTCTCAGACAGAGTATAGGTGCCAAGTTTTCATTTCTTCAGGGAGGCAATGGGAAACCCTCCAAACTTACACTGCTGATGGCAGAGACCATCATTGATCAAGTCAGCTAACCTAGAGTACATTGGGTAACACTTGGCAGCCAGTTAAGTATAAAACTTGTCTTGTGCTGCTTTTCCCACTTCTATTCCACAGCATGGGTTGTCTATTCCTGTGCTTTCAGTCTGTCTCCCCGCTTCCCCACCACAAGCCAGCTTTCTATTTAATACATCTTTAATTTTCAATCTTCTTTCCTTAAGCAGATTCAAAGAGTGAAATTCTTTTTCTCCCTAAATTGTTTTCCTTTTATTTTACCCCATTATTTTCTAGTGTCTCTGTCTCCCACCCACCCCCCTTAAAAAAGCTGCTTAATTCTTCTCCCTGGTTCTCACATTCCACCAACTTCTTTCATCCATCTAAGCCAGGTTCTCAAATTTTTGTACTAGTGACCCCTTTCACATAGCAAACCTCTGAGTGCAACACCCCCCAACCCTTATAAATTAAAAACACTTTTTAAATATATTTAACACCATTATAAATGCTGGAGTCAAAGCGGGGTTTGGCAAGGAGGCTGACAGCTCGTGACCCCCTCCCCCCGCGTAATAACCTCATGACCCCCAGTTTGAGAACCCCTGATCTAAGCCTCAGATTGACTGACTTTATTCTGAGAGCGTCTGCTTTAATTCACCTTATGGGGGAGCTGAAAGTCTCCCATGCCCTCTATAGAGAAGTAAAGAGCATTGCAAATAAAGTTCAGTGTAAAAAGAACAGAAGGACTTGTGGCACCTTACAGACTAATAAATTTATCAGAGCATAAGCTTTCGTGGGCTACAGGCCACTTCATCGGATGCATAGAATGGAACATATAGTAAGAAGATTATATATATACACACAGAGAAGGTGGAAGTTCAGTGTGTTGCTTTCCCCCCTCCAACCAGCAGCAGCTGTGGTGGTATTCATGAACTGCCACATAACTAGGTTAAGAGGAATAACTGGTTAAGAGGTATGGTGCTGTCTAACTTCTGGGGCTCATTTTGTCTGGCAGTATGTCATTTTGGGCACAACTTTGTCCCATTTGGGGGGTGGGCCTGAATGTTAGAAGCAAGTAACCAGGAAATTGTTTGTTCACTTTTGTGGAGACACAGACTTGTTCCACTAGTAAGCAGGTATTTCTTTGTGTGACTAATTCTGGGATTTTTCACAGACTTCTAGCTGGTATCACTAAAGAATGCAATCTTACTGCAGTGTGTGTCAGTCCTTTTGTAGAAGCTACCTTTCTGTTTTCAGAGTCCTCTTTATAGTGTTTGCTTAGTGTGTTGTAGCAATCTAAGACTTCCCCTCCCCCTAGTTAATATGAAACAATATGTATTTTAAATTAAGAGACACGAATGTCAAACCCGCTGAGGTTCTCCTGTGTAAATGCCTGTTTATGTTTTATTACTTTCAGATAGTTTGCATGCCGCCCAAGTCCATGATACTAAGGTGTGTTAAATACAGCTGGTCTCTGTTGCTTTAAGGCAGGACCTCAGATACAGAATGCAAAAGGACTGGTGTAATAATACCTAGACTTTTGCATGAGTTGTCAAACTCTTTGTGCAGAACCTGAATTGTGATTTTTCTCTCGAAAGGACAGTGCTAGCTACACTGTACCGAGCCCTAAATATTCATAAAGCTCTAAAAATAGTTCCGTGGCACCTTTCATGTGTGTATCACAGGTCCTGCTTGTACCTGCCAAGCTAAGAAGGGGCAACTGTCTACTTTTTTGATTGAGTAAAATTTCCAAAAAAAGGTCTAAATGACTTGGATGAGTAAGTCCCATTGACATTCAAAGTGCACAAGTTATTCTGCAGGATGTGTCATATTGGATCAGATCACTGGTCCAGTCAATCAGTATTGTCTGTCTCCCACAATTGCTAATATTAGCTGTTTCAGAGGATGGTGCAGAAGGCTGTTATTTAATAATTTGCCCCGAGAGAAAGTGTGTTCCTAGCCCTCATTAACTAGAAGCTGTTTACATGCTGAAGCAAGAGGGTTTAAATTCCTCCCCAAACTCTTGCCTTTTTTAATATTATAAGGCATTATACATTTGTGACGCCAAGCCAAACAAATAGCGATTAAGAACAGGGCTAAAATTCAGGAATTTGTGGTTAGGAAATGCTGTAGGCCTTTACCACTTGATCTAAAGAAGAATGTTCGATATGGTAGTATTAAGGCATTTATTTCTCATAAATTAGTCATAGATTCAAATATGAGGCCAGTGGAGTCTATCAAGTACCATGTAACAGAGAGCAGTGGTACGCAAGCCAACACATTTCTCTATTCAGTTGTGAGCTGTTCAAGGAAAACCTGAAGATGGAAAAGATTTGTAGAGAAACCCAGCCCAAAAATCAGAACATTTTGACCAAAATTAGAATTTTTGACCATTTTAGTTCAGTAAAAAAAAAAGCCAGTTTTCACTTAATTTATTTTTAATAAGTTGATCAGCTCTAATAGACATTCGTACATTTAAACATCTGTCTAAAGAAAGCCTCGTGAGAAGCGTCAAGGAAGAGCACCTTATTGGAAGATTAGTTCACTTATTTTTATGGGTGCTTGCAGGGCTTAGCACATGTTCAGCCTGGTTTTCGTAAGTGCTGAGAAGCTGCAGGCCCCTCTGACTTCCGCTTGTGCTGTGGTGGGTGCTTGGCACCTGTGAAAATCCGTGTCCTTGTTTCCTTAGACCCCTGATCACGACCAAGTCTGGAAGTTTGAACAGGTGAAAAGACACTGAGTGGTTCCCTTTGATCAGTTAAAAGGTCAAGCCTGCCATCTACTGGACTCGATATGTCCTTGCAGTTCAATAAACAAAGGCTGTGTGGGACATATACAGACCCTTGCCTAGGGTCAGTTTCCAAATGTGTGTAACTGAAATGATGCCGAGGAAAGACGTTATTTCAGCACTCCACAGGGATTAGCTTTAAAACTTCTAGCCAAACCTCAAGTATTCAGCCAGTAGTATAGGAGTTTCTATCACTGAACTCCTAAAACTTACACAGGAAGTAGGGTGACCGGATGTTCCATTTTTTTAACGGGACAGTCCAGTATTTAAACCCCCCTGCAGGTGTCCTAACTCGTTCTTAAAAATGCCTCCCCCTACCATCAGTACCAGTGGATCCTGCTGCTGGCTGGATCCCTGCTTGCCAGGCGTCCGCCCACCAGCAGTGAGGAGGGCATGGGGTGGGGGGGTCCAGTGGCAGATGATGGGCCGGGGGGGGGTGCAAGGCTGGTGGCGGGGAAAAGCTGCAGCACATGGGGCCAGGCTGCTCCCCCTGCTGGGCTCAGCACGGCCCCCACTGTGTGCCAGCTCTGGAGTGGAGTGGGGGAAGCGATTTGCAGCCTGTTCCCACCCTGAACCTGCAGGCTCCATAGCAGCACCCCCTTCCACCCGGGTCCTGCCACCAAGGAGCGTGGGGCTGCTCCTTCCCCTAGGCACCATCCCCTGCTGAGCCACCTCTCTGGCTGGTTCGCTGAAGCCCCTGCAGTTCCCTGGCCCTGGTGCACAATACATCCTTAGGGCTTAACCCCTTCCTGCCCACATTGTAGCAGGTGGGTGGGGGACAGGAGGTGGCTGGGTTATGTCCGTGGCCAGCAGCAGCAGCCTGGAGGTGTTAGCTGCCTTTCAACACTCTGCAAAGACATGGGCCAGGTCATCCCTCCCTGCCCCGCTCCTGCTCCCCTGCGGCTGGAAGCAGCTCCTGTGCCTTCCCTCCCCTCCTGCACAGTGCCGAAAGGCTGCTGCTGGCCACATTCTGGTGTGAATCTGATTCCTGGCAGAAATTTGCAGGAGGGGGGCCAATGTGACCCTGTGTGTGCCCCCCCCCACACACACACATTGCCTCAGGAAGATGCGGTGCCAGATACCAGGAGAGGCAGCTCTGTCCTGGGGGCCCAGCTGGGCCTGGAGGCAGAGAGCACCGGGCAGGGAGGGTAGGCCGCTCAGACACACACACACACACTGTGAGAGAGGGGTACAGGTGTGTGTGTGTCGCCTCTCTTGGGCTGGGTTGGGGGGTGTCACCCCTCCCAGTGTGAACCCTAAAGTCTTAAAGATAAGAAGGTAAAAAAAGAATCCAACCACGTAGTATTTCTTTTTAATGGGCTCAGTCAACTTAATGTTAATTTAAACGTTTGTACAGCATAGTTTTGATTGCCTTTGAACTTGCTTGAATATGAGTAATTTTATCAGATGTCCCGTATTCCACATAGGGAAATGTGGTCACTCTAACAGTCAGTAAAGTCTAAGTAAAATTGACTTGCACTAGAGAAGTAAAGCAATTTACCTGGCACATGCAAACTAACCTGTGCAATAGGCAAGGTGCTAAAGACAAGTGCCAATTGTATTTTTCATTATTTTACTAATCTGGACTTTGTTTGAGATGCTGTTTGGATGCTCATTCAATAGTTTGTGGGACTCCTAGATTTGCTCAACCCTTAAATAAGGGTCCAATCCAGTGCCCAACTGCAGTAAATGGGAGCCCTTCCAGCGGGCTTTGGATCATGCCCTAGTAGCGCAGAGTAGCAAGTTCATCTAGGTACCATGTTGCAAGAAAATGGTATTTATAAAAACAACAACAACAACAAATTCTTTAGCCAATTGTTTCCTTCATTGTTGGCAGGAAGTTTTTCTCTTTCTGTGACTGAGGCGTTGTACCTGGAGAAATGCTTCTGAATGAAATATGTCATTTGCTTATTGCTATTCACGTCTAACACACATACTGCAGTGACTTAACTTGCCATCTGAGAACTCTTCTCGAGTTTAAATCCATTGGAGAAGCTGTTTGTGGGGCGGGGGGGGGGGGGTTGAAATTTTGAAAGGCTGCTGTCCAGTGAGTGCTTTACAGCCTTGAATCTTTTGTCTTCACAATAAAATAAACGTCTTCCTCTGGCCATCTCACACGGTTCATGAATGCTGACCTATTGGTGTTATGGTGCAGCTCAATCTAGCTTGTGTAATAAGGAAACCGTTTGGGAAAACCTCTGGATCTTACACACTGACATCAGTGAGAGGAGAGGGACAGAAGTCACTCAAGTATGAGCCTGTGAAGCTATTTTTGACAGACTTTCACATTTTAACTTGAAAGTGCTCAGTGTGATAATGGAGTTGTGATGGGGAGGAATATCTAATTTGGATTCACTGAATGGAAAATGCATTTCTCGAGCACTGTCATTTGACGTAAATGGGATCTTGTCTTCTAAAAAAAAAATGCTGTAATCTTTTTTTTAAATGAAGGATGACCTTTCATCAGCTGGTCCTCAACTGTATACTCCCATGAGCCCTTTTGACACAGACCTGCCGATTCAAGCAGCTCAAAGTGCATCATTTGGTTCTCATCTTGACCAATCCAAAGAACTTTCTACAGACTTCTCTTCTGTGGATCTCAGCTTTCTTCCAGATGATCTTAACCAAGAAAATGGAGAACAAACTCATTCAGAAGATGGCCATGAAATGCAAAGAGAACAATACACGTCACAGTCGGCAGAGCAGGACAGTGGGTTCTTAAATGACAGCAATTTGTCACAACTGAGCTATGCGGACGCAACTCAGCCCTCACCTGAAACATCTGGTGCCTGTCCCCCTTTGACACCTATGACCCCTATCACCCCAATGACACCCGTTTCAGAAAGCTCTGGCATCGTTCCTCAGTTACAGTAAGTAAACTTAAGCCTAGAGCTGTGGGGGGGAAGGTGGTACCATGTACATGAAGGAGGGCTAAAGACTAAAATGGAAAGGGAACTAATTGTAGAAATATAAATAGTTCATAAACAAATAGGTCAAGTGTGGTTCAGGCTTCAGTAGTGAAAGCTTCTCTAGGCAAAAGAGGCCATGTGGTCTCCATGCAAGTTGTGTCCTTGGCTTAGCATTGGGAAGACCCAAATGACCTCATCACGTGCGCTGTGCGTAACTCCTGCCTCTGAAGGAGCTGCACCCTCCTCTGCTGTGCAAACTCCTGTCAAGAAAACCACATTTTAATTTTAGTTGAATTTCCAAGGGCCCTCAGCCACTGCTGACACACTAGACTGCAGGAGCCAAAGTGACAGTACTTGAAGTAGGACCCCTTTAGCCAGACAAGTGTTCGGTACCTATTCTCACCATAGGGGTCTACAGTGCAGCCACCAGCTGGCTGGTGAGGATCCTGTCTGGTCTAACTGCTGCGGTGCTCTATTGACGGAGCTGAAATAGTCTCTCTGTGACCCCAGCAGTGGTGTGGGGAAGGAAAGGGCACAGCTGCAGAAGCAGAAAGAATCCTGACCGCTGTAGCAGCCAGACTGTTCTATTAGGCTCTCTAGGCCAGGGGGACGTGAGGGTAGTTCGCTGACTCCTTTCAGAGTGCAACAGTAACTCTGTCAACGTTCTTAGGTGAAAGACACACAAGCCTATACTGCTGTAGTACTGGAGGAAAAACTAGCATATTCAGTGGTTGCAGCAGTCGGCCACTTTTTAAAACTTCATCTTAAAATCTTTCATAGCTTTTGGCATTGGACCACTTATATTATTGACTTTCACTGAATAATTTGCTATATATGATTTTGGCGTGGACTAGTAACTGAATGGTTAGGAAAGTAATAGAAGGTAACAATTAAATGTATCATGATTTCAAACTATATCATTTTTTTTAAATAGATCACTTTGAGCTTTGGTTTTCTAAAATCATGTATCCGCTTTCTTATTTCTTCAGGAATATAGTGTCCACTGTAAACTTGGCTTGTAAACTAGATCTGAAGAATATAGCTCTGCATGCCAGAAATGCAGAATATAATCCAAAGGTGAGATTTTAAAGAACTATTTCATTGGGGTTTTATATTTGAAGGCCCGGGATTCTAATTTACACTCTTTAATTACCTGATTGCCCCTTATTTACTAGAACTCTCAGTTCGTTAAAAAATAAATGAGTTGAATTCAAGTGAGGAAAAGCTTTTGCAGACTCTGATATATTCCGTGAAGGTCAAACAGCATTGTCACCTTTTTTCATATCCTTGCAGTTCTTGTCTTGCTATGTGCTGAATAAAGCATTTATGGAATGATCCTGCCACAGGATGCCTGACCTTTTAAAAGGAACTGAAGGTCTGGCTTCACCTGCCCCTGGTGAGCTAGGGATCAAGTTGAGTCTAAAAGTCAGCAAATGGGCCAGGTGGGGGGAGAGCTGCTAGAATCATGCAGGCTCTGGCAGGAAGCACTCGGGTCAAAGAGGAGCTCCAGTGGGGCCCTGGAGCAGGGCAGAACTGTCAGACGAGTGGCTTGTATAGTGGAAATGTGTAGGCCCCTACAGGAGACCCCAGGTTGTGGGGGAAAGGGATGACTGATGTGCTGTGCTAGTTAATGTGGAAGAAACAAAGCTCAAGGCCTGAACCAGCCTGTGGCGGGTGTTGTCACTCCTTTCTGGCTGAGGGGACAGGCTGGTGGGTTTACAGGTCCCTTGAGGCTGCTTCTTCAAGTTGTACTTTTTAGAGCTAAATAAACACATGACAGTCTCAGGCATGGATTTCTTAAAATGGTACAGTATGTTTGATAGTAGTTATAGCCATGAAAACAGCTCTTTTTCCCCATAGTGCTGGAACTAGGGATGCAGGGGGTGACTTGAAGTGGTTTCCATTATATACAGGGTTTACAGTTTGGTTCAAAGGCTCTCAGCAACCCCACTGTAAAAATTGTTCCAGCACCCCTACTTTTCCCCTATTGCAATCATGAGTAGAGACTCCACTTCCCAATAAAGGGCTCGATGATCAGGAACAACTCCATGTGTGGACACACTTGTTCCAGAATATAAATACTTTTGTTCCTGTTTAGCATAATTCACTGTGGGCTAAGCACTGAGGGATGATACTTTCCTATTGGGATCAAAAACGCTTTTTGCATCACTTTCTACTACAGCAGCCCATATACATGTAGTCCTAATGATTTGGGATCTAAAGCATTTCTTTGTGATGTTAAATTACACATGTAGATAAGAGAGCAGATTTATAGCAACGTTTTCCCCTGAAGTTTCAGAACGGAGACCTTAATTTGGAGGAAGGGATACTTAAGTAAATAACATACTTATTACCAAGTGTGCACCACAACAAAGAATTAAGCATAACAGCACTTGTAGTTTTCAGAGCAATGTTTGGAGCTGTCTTTGATAAAATGGGAAGGTTTAAAAAACAAAAAAAACCTTTTTAAAGCTTGTATTATTTACTATGAAACTTGTAACCAAGCTAGTGTCAAGTTGGTACCAAGATAGTATTCTTATTTGTATTACTGTAGTACCCAGAGCCCCAGTCATGAGCCAGGACGCCACTAGTATTCTTGTTTGACTTTTAATCTCTAGAGGTTTGCTGCTGTGATAATGAGAATCAGAGAACCAAGAACAACAGCCCTTATATTCAGTTCCGGCAAAATGGTCTGCACGGGAGCAAAAAGGTAGGAAACGTTTCTTCTGTCTGGCTCTAACAGCAAATGACATTCTGGCACAAATTGTGGAATTACCGACCTGTTCCACAAAATGCAACATCCCAAGACCAAAAAGACGGGGAGTTGTCACTGAACACGTCTACCCGTCGGTAACGGGAGCTCTCGTGATTGCTAAACTGCACACTGCTGTTCTGAACTATAAATTGAGCTGAGCCACTATTAATAGAAAATCACGAATACTGAGTAACTTCAATTTCCCACTCGTTCCAAACATTGCCTCAATGTAACCTGTGTTGCTGTCTAGTGTCTCTCAGTAGATGTACTCAAGTCTAGCTGAGGTGCTCTCATAGCACAAATATTCTGCCTGTTTTTTTGAATCCTTGCCCTCTGTAGTTCATGCTCTTGGTCCTTAAGCCCCTACCTTGTGATCCCATTCTTTCCTGAGGGGAATTGCTGGGTCTTACTTCAGAACAAGCATTGCTGTTTCCTACTTTAAACTCTAGCTCCTAACTTACACCCTCTAATATCTCTAACCATCAAGGTGCTGGACTAGTTTCCCGGAGGGCTTCCTAATCTTATTGAGCCAGATCATCAGTGCTACTCCCGCACAGAGATGGGGAAACTGGCTTAAATGGCCAACTGACTGTTCTTCCTGCACAGGGGAATCGGAGTGGCATACAGTGGAGCCCTGCACGGAACTGTTTTTTAAATCCGCTCCCACCCCACCCCACCATGCGCACTCCCATCCACTCCCACATTGTTTCTTGCATTTTTAATCCTGCTCCCACCCGCAAATCCCCCAAGAGAGACCGAATTCCCCCCCTCCCCGCAATGCTGCTTTTAAAAAGTTAGTTAATATCTGTGGATAGAAATGGAGTTCCAGCCAACATTTTTACTACTACAAGAATAAAACAAATCTTGCTAAACAATGCAAAAAATCCTTTAACTCATGTTAGAAAAATATTTGTCTATTATCCCTCACTTCACGTTAAGTATTAAAGCCTTTATTTAAAAAACACAAATATGTACTTTACATTGTCATTAACAGAATTTCAGCAAACGGATTAGATTAGCGTTTTCCGCAAATGACCGGTCTTTATATTTTTTATTGCACTGACTTCAGAACTGGGTGGCCAGAGAGCGGCGGCTGGGGCCGGGCGCCCAGCTCCGAAGGCAGCGCCCGCCAGCAGCAGCCGCACAGAATTAAGGGTGGCAACACCATACCATGCCACCCTTACTTCTGCGCTGCTGACTTCAGAGCTGGGCAGCCGGAGAGTGGCGGCTGCTGACTGGGGGCCCAGCTCTGCAGGCAGAAATAAGGGCAACAATAGCACACCGGGCCATCCGTACCTCTGTGCCGCCGGTGGCTCTGCCTTCAGAGCCGGGCTCCCGGCCAGCAGCCGCCGCTCTCCAGCTGCCCAGCTCTGAAGGCAGCCCTGCCGCCAGCAGCAGCGCAGAAATAAGGGTAGCAGAATCTCCCTTACAATAACCCTTGCAACCCTCCCACGACTCCTTTTTTTGGGTCAGGACCCCTACAATTACAACACCGTGACATTTCAGATTTAAATAGCTGAAATCACAACATTTACGATTTTTTAAATTCTCCGACTGTGAAATTGACCAAAATGGACCATGAATTTGGTAGGGCCCTCCATATAACCTAGTGCTGCAGCAATGCAAGACCTTCCTTTTTACCTCTGATCCCGTTCCTGGATCTGTAGGAACTGGTTGCAACACACAATGTTCGTGGCACTTAAAACAAACACCCATGTAAATTCCAGCTGCTGGACCATAAGGCTGCTAGACCTGTTCAGAATCTTGAGTCTGGCCCGCTCTCTGAACTGAGAACACCAAACTCTCCTATAAACAAGATGGGATTGATTAAAGCCAGAATGTGACTACAGCCAACAGGGTGTGGGGGGTTTTAATTTAACTTTCAGGATAAGGCTGTACATCCAGAAACCATTAGACCTCAAATTCCTGTTTCCATCTCTGTGCTCCCTGCAGCGAAGAGCAGTCCCGGCTTGCAGCTAGGAAGTATGCACGTGTGGTGCAGAAGCTTGGGTTCCCTGCCAAGTTCCTGGACTTCAAAATACAGAATATGGTGGGCAGTTGTGATGTGAGGTTCCCCATCAGGCTGGAAGGATTGGTTCTAACTCATCAGCAGTTCAGTAGGTATGTGGGCAAGGGGGTGGTGACTGGCAGGGAGAGGTACCAGGCTCCTATTGTAGGGAGGGCTCAACTATGAATAACACGTAAGGATGAATTCATGTGTAAAAGGACGAACGTAAGAGAAGAAATGTTGATGCTGTGCTAGCATGGTAAGGTGTGTACTCCATACCAGTGAGCTATTAAATGCCATGGCATACCCTTGGTCTGCTGCACCCACTATCCCTGTGGCATCGATAGTCTGTTTCACATACGCTAGACTAGACCCATAACATTTTGATTGTCTTTTGCAGTAACGCCTATTGATAAACCTTCCGCAGCATGTTTGTTTCTCATGTGGCAAAAGTCAATATGGCTTGTGCACCAGCACGATTGATGTTGGCAGGAGCGTTCACAGCTCTGCGAGAGTGACTAAGTCAGGGAGTTAGTGGCTGGCTATTTAAAAGTACGCTCCTGAGTATCTTCAGGGAGCGAAGTGTTGTGCTTGGCAGTCCTCTTGCCGTAGGAATACGGTACTAAAATATTCAACATTGTATCTTCTGTCTTTGGTTTTCTCAAAGTGTTACCAGCATGCTTTGCCCTGCTAGAGGGGTTTTTTTCTGGACTAATTTTGATATATATTCAATCCAGTTAAAATGAAGGACAGGAGAGTAGTAAACCTAAGTGTAAATAGACTTCCTGACTGTCAGGGTGGTTCAGCACTGGAATAAATTGCCCAGGGAGGTGGTGGAATCTCCATCATTGGAGATTTTTAAGAGCAGGTTGGACAAACACCTGTCAGGGATTGTCTAGATCAGTGGCTCTCAACCAGGGGTACAAGCACCCATCGGGGTACGCAGGGGCCTTCCAGGGGTACATCAACTCATCTAGATATTTCCCTAGTTATACAACAGGCTACATAAAAAACACTAGCGAAGTCCATACAAACTAAAATATCATACAGACAATGACTTGTTTATACTGCTCTAGGTACCATACCGGGGTAGCCAAACTGCAGCTTGCAAGCCGCATGCGGCTTTTTTACAGTTAAAGTGCGGCTCGTGGAGCCTCCATGCCCTCCCCCATTCTCTGCCTACCCATAGGTGCTGGAACGCGGGGTGCCAGCACACCCCCTGGCTTGAAGTGGTTTCCATCATAGACAGGGTTCGCAGTTTGGTTCAATGGCTCTCAGCATCCCCACTATACAAAGTATTCCAGCACCGCTGGCCCACCAGCCTGGGTGGAGGGTAGTGCTCAGGGTTTCTGCCAGAGAGGACTGGTGCCTGCTGAGGGCGGGGGGGTGGGGGGGGAGGCACAAGTTTAAATTTTGAGCCCCAACGGCTTGAGTCCTTCTCTCCCCCCACCCCCGCCCATTACCCTCAGGGGCCCCTCCCTGCAGCTCCCAGGTGTTCGTTTGGTGTGGAGAGGCAACAGCAAACAGCTGGGAGCTGCAGGGAGGGGCTGCTGATTTAGCGCCACAGGGAGAGACAGCAGCAAAAGCAGCGGCTCCCCGAGTTGCTTGCCACTGCCTCTCCCCGGGGCCGCAGCTCCCAGCTTGCCGGCTCCAGCAGGAGGGGGGCCCGGTGGCATCATGTGACCAAGCAGAGTCAGCAAACCCTGGCAAAAATCAGGGGGGACACGTGACTCCATGTGCCCCCCAGCGCATCACCTCTGGCTTCTGCCCAGCAGCCTCGGGCAATGTTTCCTCTAATTTTTGACAGGCCGTGTGCGTAAAAAATTTCTTCTGTGCAAATTTCTGAGCACGCAGTGTTTCGCCGTGTGCATGGGGTTTAGGATCTGGGTGCGTGCGCGCACAGCTTAGAGGGAACAGTGGTCTCTGGGCTGACGCCCCAAGACCTCCCTCCCTGCAAGGCTGGAGCCCCGATAGGTGCGCTCCGGCTCCCGAACCTCTAAAGATTGCCGTATGCGACTTGGTGGGTCAGTAATTTTGGCCACCCCTGTACTATACACTGAAATGTAAGTACAGTATTTATGTTCCAGTTGATTTACATTATAATTGTATGGCAAAAATGAGAAAGCAAGCAATTTTTCAGTAATAGTGTGCTGGGACACTCTTGATTTTTATGTCTGATATTTGTAAACAAGTAGTTTTAAAGTGAAGTGAAACTCGGGAGTACGCAAGACAAATCAGACTCCTGAAAGGGGTTCAGTAGTCTGGAAAGGTTGAGAGCCACTGGTCTAGATAATACTTAGTCCTGCCATGAGCGCAGGGGACTGGATTAGATGCCCTCTCAAGGTCCCTTCCAGTCTGATGATTCTATGATTGTTGGTTCCTTTGCTCACTGTTAGAGAAATGCTTCTCTTGAAACCGCTTTCCTGCTGATTGGGGAGCATACATGGCAAGATAATGGCAATATCCACTCAGGACTGACTCTAGGCACCAGCAAAGCAAGCACGTGCTTGGGGTGGCACAATTCCAGGGGTGGCATTCTGTCTACCCTTTTTTTTCTTTGCTCGGGCAGTTGCGCTCTCAGAGATTGGGGTGGCAAATTTTTTGCTTCGGGCAGCAAAAAACCTAGAGCCAGCCCTGTATCCAATGCTGCTGCAGTGTACTTGCTGTGTACAAAGAATTTTGACATGCCAGAGGTGTTCAGTAAGATTGAACAATCTTCATATCCAAGATAATACTGGACTGGTCTCATGTTAGCATTTGCCGCTGCCGTGTGGCATATCTCATCATAGTGAGAAATAGTGATGGAAATACAGAACACTTCCTATTGGCGGACAAAGCCCAAGTGAAAACTTCTTGTATGCCTATTCTTGTACAAGGTTATGATCTATGCTCTGGACTGTTTCAAGTTAACGTGTAATACATGTGTAACCTCATGGCTGGGTGACTGACTTATCATGTTTAACGTGTATTTGTTCAAAATTTAGTCACCACAAAGGACACCACAGGATGCTTGGAAAAAGGCTTGAATGCGACAGAAATTTAAAAGTTCAAATTGGGCCTCTGTTTGAATTAGGCTTAATTCCCTATGTATCATTATCTTGGGCCATCTTGGCTTAGTGTGTATTGTAGAACTACTTGGTTATCTCCTTATTTGCTGTATTTTTATAAATCATTTGTAACTGAAGCTTTCTGTGTTGTCCCCACAAATCCTTCCTTGGACTGTTCTAACACAGTAATGCCAGCACTTACTCAGGAACCTACCTTTAGTTACTCACATCTGAAAGTGGCCCAGATCTTAAAGGTGCCGAGTATCCACAGTCCTTACTGGCTGCAAGGAGGTGAGAGATGCTACAAGGCTTCATTAGGAGCTATGGGTGCTCAGGACATTTGAAAATTGGGCTACGTAGTCAGGGATCTAATCATAGGCAATCAAAACCATTGGCTCAACTAACACAATTCTAACATAAAGGAGCAGTTTATATTTCATAACATAAACTAGTAGTAAAAATCAAATTGCCATGCAGTGCTCCTAACCCTTTTCCCTTTTGTTTCTTCGAACAGTTATGAACCAGAACTATTTCCTGGCCTTATTTATAGGATGGTCAAACCAAGGATTGTGTTGCTTATCTTCGTGTCTGGAAAAGTTGTACTGACTGGTAAGTGGTCTCTTTATGTACAGCAGTAACTCGGAGCATTCTGTATAGTAGGATGACATTTTTAAGCTAAGCTGATGTTTCCTGCATAGTGCAAACACTACTGGCTGGCAAAATCTAGAGGCATCCCTTTCAGCAAAATGTTGAGGATACAAAAGTACCATAGTTCTGTACTATTAGAATGCTCCACAGGAGTTCGAATGACCACTCAAAAGAAATCCTACATGTTACTAAACTTGTGCATCCTGTGGGGGTTTTTTTAATTCTCCACTTGGGTCAAGGTATCAAATACATCAACGTGCTATTTTAATAACCACCACAACTAGAAGCCTATTTGTAATCTGATACTTTCAGGGAACTCAAAATCTTATTGCAACAAAACCTGGTCATGCTTTCCCTCCTCAATTAGAATTTTTTTTTTATCATTAGCATAGTAGCTGTCAATGGGAAAGGAAGGTGTCTGTCCTAATCTTGGCCCTCATTCAGAAAAGCACTTAATTTTAAGTGCTATGATGAATCAGAGCACTTGTCAATAACCTAGAATCCAAGTCTGTAAGTAAACATTAAAATTCCTGGGTGAACACTTCTGAGTGTTCTTTCTGGAACCTTTACCATCTTGGGGAAAACTTCCCCTTATTCAACTTGACTACAAAGGCAAATCGTATCTTTATCAGACACTCAGGCTGAATGGTGCCAATGTACCAACATAGGTGTAGACGGTACTTTAAAGGCAAATAAAAATTGCATGCCTTTGCCCAAAGGATCGTCCGATCGTAATTATGAATGAACTCAATTAACTGGGCATTCCGGACAGAAAGCTTAAAAACATCTCCTCCTCCTTAGGTCCCATGAAGTCATCCTGGCCATCTACACTCCACTGATGCCTCCAGAATACATTTTTGGATGTCATAACTACAAAAAAAAACCAACCCACAAACCACACAACAAAAAACACACCTCTGCTGAGGCATACAGCAGGCCCATAAGGGCTCAGGTAAGTCCCATTTTGAAACCTGGGCCTTACTGCAATTCTAAAACAGGACTTACTGAGCTCCTATGGTCCCCTGGCTGATCCAGAAGAATTTTCTGGTGGTCCAAACATTGAAATAACATTTTGGAGCAGAGTCAATGGGTGTGTGTTGTGGGTTTTATCTTTCGATGGAGTGGGAACCTAAAAAGGTTTGAGGTATATCAAGCTGTCCTGCAGTGACTCAGGAGCATGAGTACCAACCTCAAGGCAGACTGTTGAGAACCAGGGCACAAACCTCAAATTGGCTGAGTGTTCAATACTTCGATGATTAGTTGGTGAAATCTAAGCTATGTCTACACTGGACCCTACCGTGGCACAGCTGTACCAGTGCAGCTGCGCCAATGTAAGCTATCCTGTGTAGCCGCTCTATGCCAGCAGGGGAGAGCTCTCCTGTTGGCATAATTAAACCACCCCCAATGAGCAGGTGGAGTTCTGTCGGCGGGGAAGCATCTCCCACCAACATAGGCTGTTCACCCCGGCGCTTCAGTCCGTGTATGTTGGTCGGGGGGTGTCTTCTGTTTTTCTTCACACCCCTGAGCGACAAGTTTGAGCAACAAAAATGCTATTGTAGACATAGCCTCCGTGTAAACTCCTCAGGCACTGTTACAGCCTAAACATGGAGTCCCAGACCGCCCCCTTGGGTACTCCTATCTATCTTGTCACCTAGGCGAGTCTGGCTTTGTGGTAGATGGCCCCTTACACCAGCAGTCTCAAACACGCAGCCCGTGGGGTTATTTTCTGCGGCCCGCCAGCTCCCTGCAGCCCCTTGCCACCCCCCACAGCGTTTACCCAGAGCGGCTCCAGCCTAGTGTGCACCGGGGGCAGGGCAGGCTCCCTCCCTCCCTGCCCTGCCCCTGTGCTGCTCCGGGAAGTGGCCAGGACCTGGGGGGTGGGGGCCACAGGGGTCTGTGTGTTGCCCTGGCCGCGCCTCCAAGTACCTCCCCCAAAGCTCCCATTGGCTGCGGTTCCCCGCTTCTGACCAATGGGAGCTTCGGGGGAGGTACCTGGAGGAGCAGCCAGGACAACACACAGACCCCTGTGGCCCCCTGCTCCCTCCCCACCAGGTCCTGGCCACTTCCCGGAGTGGCTTGGGGGCAGGGCAGGCAGGCAGGGAGCCTGCCCTGCCCCCCGGTTTGCGCCGGGCCGGACCTGCCCCCTGAACTCCTCCTGCAGCCAAACCCACTGTCCTGAGCCCCCACCGCACCCTGCCCCCTGCCGCACCCTGCACCCCTCCTGTACCTGCTGGGGGCAGGGACGGGGTGGAGTTGGGGTGGGGATTTTAGGGAAGGGGTTGGAATGGGGGCAGGGAAGGGGTGGGAATAGGGGGGGGCGGGGCAGGGCCTCACAGAAGGGGTGGAGTGGGGGGGGAGTCAGTGGTGCAGCCCTCGGGCCAATGTACTAGTCCTCATGTGGCCCTCGTGGTCATTTGAGTTTGAGACCCCTGCCTTACACCATGAAGCACAGCATTGTTCAGGTTACTTCCAGTCCCAAAGGACCAGGCACTTACAGTGGTGCTGGAATGAGTGGTGTTGAGGGTACGACTGCACTCCTTGGCTTGAAGTAGTAATAACAAACACCAAATACATGGCTTCCCTCATCAGCACCCCCACCATAAAAATTGTTCCAGCACCCCAGTCACTTACACAGGTCGCTTACACCTTAGGTCTCACACCAAAGACAGTGCTTGTAGCCAATCCTATAATAAACTGTATACAGATTTATTAATAGGAAACTGAACTAAGAGTTCTTTTACAAGGTTACTGTAGGTAAACATAACATCCACAAATCAGTCTTAAGTTTCAGAAGGTAAGTTTCTATAATAGGCAAGCTCTATATATCCTGTAGGGCTAACCTCGGCTAAGCAGCTGGGGAATCTCTTGCTTATGCCTAGAAACCTTGCCCCCAGAGTCCAAGCAGCAATGAAATACATTTCCTCCATTTTGTAAGGTTTTTATTTTCCCTCTTTTCTCTTCTCTTCTCCCCCGCCCCCACTTCCTGTGAGCTGCAAACACAGCTGATTGGAGGAATTCGCTTGCAAGACTCATCTTCCTGTGGGTGGAGGGGGAGAGTAAAGTTTTTTGTCCTCTTTAATGTCTGTCTAGTGTCAATGGGCCTTCCTTGTCAGGTAGGACATAACAGCTTCTGTTGGAGACCAGCATTTTACACTAGTTAATCATTGAAGATTAGGGTTGGAAGAGACCTCAAGAGGTCATCTAGTCCAACCCCCTACTCAAGGCAGGACCAACACCAACTAAATCATCCCAGCCAGGGCTTTGTCAAGCCGGGCCTTAAAAACCTCTAAGGATGGAGATTCCACCATCTCCCTAGGGTACCCATTCCAGTGCTTCACCACCCTCCTAGTGAAATAGTGTTTCCTAATATCCAACCTAGACCGCCCTCACTGCAACTTGAGACCATTGCTCCTTGTTCTGTCATCTGCCACCATCGAGAACAGCCTAGCTCCATCCTCTTTGGAACCCCCCTTCAGGTAGTTGAAAGCTGCTATCAAATCCCACCTCATTCTTCTCTTCTGCAGACTAAACAAGCCCAGTTCCCTCAGCCTCTCCTCGTAAGTCATGTGCCCCAGTCCCCTGATCATTTTCATCTCTTTCCTGTCTGGTGACTTACACCATTACTAAGGCTTACAATGCAAATGCTCAAATACTTCCTTACAACATGGGATATGGATGTTATAAGTGAGAATAATGCCTGCAGCAACTCACAAGCACTCAAAATCTAAACACTAAGCACATTCTTAGAATTATACCTATTTTACAATTACTATCAGAAAGCTGAAATCAGTCTGGCTCACCTATGTATTTGTCATTATTCAGTTCAGGGAGAGGGACTTTGGTATGAGCTGGCACCTAGTCTGCCAGCATGACAAGGTGCACATGTTGGCATGTCTTAGTCTGGCTAGAGGTCCATTTCAGTGCATATTGCTTATTTTTAGTGTTTGCTGGTTGCTCCTCCATGCTAATGTTACTAATGTCGGCAACAAATGTTCTTGGCCTCCATGGTTTTGTTAATTAAAAAGTTAGCATGGTAGTGGGGATGTCACTGGGATGATTTTATATGAATGATGCAAGAGACAATAACTTAACCGAGGCACTGAGAGGCAGGAGAAATGCTCTAGAGTTGGGAAACGTAACTGCTGGTCAATATTCATAATACTGAGTGCTGGAATGAAAAACCAGAGGAGATTAACCCCGCCTACCCTCTTATTTTGTTCCATTTTTGACTCTAACTAGCATGTCCCATTAACCTGTCAACACTGGACTTATCTTGATCAGTCTCTTCCTAAAATTATTCTCATGAATGTTGACAAATGCAAAGTAATGCACTCTGGAAAACACATTTCCAACTATCCATACAAAATAATGGGATATAAATTAGCTGTTACACTCATGGAAGAGATCTTGGAATCATTGTGGATGGTTCTCTGAGCAGATGTTTTCACTGTGCAGTGGCAATCCAAAAAAGCTCAGAATGTTAGGAACCATTAGGAAAGGGAAAGATAAGACAGAAAATATGTCCGTATATAAATACATGGCATACCCACACCTTGAATAGTGAGTGCCGTTCTGCTTGCCCTGTCTCAAAACAGATATATTAGAAATGGAAAGATACGGAGACAGGCAACAAAAATTATTAGGGGTGTGGAACAGCTTCCGTATAAGGAGAGATTAAAACGATTGGGACTATTCGGCTTGGGAAAGAGACAACTAAGGGGGCATATGATAGAGGTTTATAAAATCATGAACAATATGGAGAAAGTGAATAAGAAGTGGCATTTACCCTTCCACATAACACAAGAACCAGATGTCATCCAATGAAACTAATAGGCAGCAGGTTTAAAACAAAGAAAAGGAAGTACTTCTTCACACCTGGCAGTCAACCTGTGGAACTCGTTGCCAGGGGACGTTGTGAAGGCCAAAAGTATAACTGGATTAAAAAAAAATTAAATTCATGAATGACAGGTCCATCAATGGCTATTAGCCAAGATGGTCAGGGACACAACCTCAGACTCTGGGGGTCCCTAAGCCTCTGACTGCCAGATGCTGTGAGTGGACAATGGGATGGATCACTTGATAATTGACCTATTCTTTTCATTCCCTTTGAAGCATCTGGCATTGGCCACTGTTGGAAGACCAGATACGGGGCTAGATGGACCATTAGTCTGACCCACTATGGCTGTTCTTTTAAATGTTTCATAACATAACTGAGCATTAATTGCTGACTAATTAGTCAGTCCTACAACTAATACTGATGGGGACGTTGCATCCAAATTTGATCTGAAAAATTATGGGATTCATACACTCTTCTATAAAAACTAAAACTAATTCTAACTAATAGAAACAATTCCAGGGAATTTTAAAAATCTCCCGGGGGCACTGTATTCTCTCTTTTGAAAAATGTAGTGTGATATAAGCAACTCAAAAAATCACAGCAGTATTCCACCGCAAGAACCCAAAATGAAAGATCAGATACTGACTAGTCTAGCTTTGTTTTTTCAAGATGAGAACAAGCTAAAAATAAACCTACTGTTTTAATAATATAAGGTGGGGATAGTATCATGGAAAGGAATCTTGCTTCTTAAATTATCTAATTTTGACTATGCTCCTGAAAGAGATTTAAATAATAACCTTGTTTTTTCTCATCTTTGGGAATGCTTTTATTCGCTATTATCCTAGCACTTATTGATGTTGACTTAATGGTAATGAATGCAACCTTGTGAGCCATCTTTAATATTGTCTTAGTTCTTAAACTGTTTTTAACTGTTTAATAGGTGCCAAAGAACGTTCTGAAATCTATGAGGCATTTGAAAACATCTATCCTATTCTAAAGGGTTTCAAGAAAGCATCTTAAAAGTTCTTTCCAAAAAAATCAAGAGGAATATATAGGTTTGTATGTTTATGCATAGAACCAATGCAACAGTATTCCAATACCTAAATACAGAATTGTGGATTACTAGGCATATAAAGCCATTTTGAACACACTGTAAACTATGACTAGATAGATGCACACTTTTGTAAGTAGCATGAAACAATTTTGCTGTAAAACTTGATGTTTCTAATGAGTTCAGTCATTGTATCAAGTTCTGTTAAAGAATTCACAATAAGCAAAAGTACATTTACTTTTGAACAGGAATGTAAATTAGGACCGTTATTGCACTATAAAATATTTTACAGTACAATTAATGGAAATTGGTTTTTCTGCAGTAGAATGGACGTATCAATGGAGGTTAGTCCATAGATCAGTCTTGTTAAAATCCGTAAGATTTTGATCAATATCTTGTAGCACTGACAGCTAATTTCATGTTAATTCAGACCTTACTTTTGTGTATAATATATCTTACAAAATTTAATGCGAGCCTTTTTACTGTCAAACATCCAGACACATGAGTTCACAAATGATCTTTGTATCATTCTCTGGCTCAGAGAATGATACAAGATTAGGTGAATTATGCCATATGGTGCTGTTGACACTCCTCTTATTGACAATGAAGTGAAGAGCGTTGGTGGCACTGGGTTAGGGTAAAGTTGTCAATGAGGGCTAGCAAGAGTGGCAGCTGAAAACTGACAAGCTACCTATTATCTCCCCCCACCCCCACCCCAAAAAAAAAATCACTAGCCATAGAGGGGACAGGTTCTACAAAGTATCTGGGGTTGGGTTTGGACAAGTAAAGGGTAACCTACAATCTGATGTTTCCATTTGCATTATCACAGCCCTCTCGAAGTGCAGGGTATGTAAGTACAATCAGGTCTGAACCAACAAAACTTCTCAACTTAGTTTAGAAAGCTACTTTAAAATACTGACTTTACCAGCTTACTTTAAATCATAGGAAAAATACAAACTTTATTAGGACTTTAAAAAAAAAAAAAAGTAGCTAGAGAATTAGTCGAGGCTTAGCCAGAGCGGAGATCCCACCACCATCCTCGGGACATTCGATAACTTCAACATCAAACGCGCATAGTCTGCTCAAGATCACTGCACCAGGCAGTGTGACCACAGCAGATGGCATTGCGCTGGTATTGGATAGTGAAGCTCCCAGATTTGGTTTAATCCTGCAAATCCACAAATCTGTGGCATGGGCCTGCAGTGGTATCAAGTCGGGCCAGGGGGCGCTCTCCTTTGTGTGTCGCTAGAGGCTCTAAGAGCACAGTCTGCTGAGTTGGTTTTGTCCATCCTGGCAACATGGCCAAAGAGCCTGCAACACTGCTTTTAAATTTAATGAGTGACTGAAGGAAGGCCCAATCTCTGCGAGACTGACATTTCACACACAGTCAAACGACCTTTTGCTCACGATTCAATAACTTCCCAAGTAGTTAATCTATTTTATGCCCCATTCTTTCCTCTTCTGTCACTGTTTTATTAAGTATTACTACTTTTTGTTTCAGGCAAATTTGCAAGTCTTGTCCCCATACAAACTGGCAACACTCATTCATGAGGAATGGTGAAGCAGCATTGTCAAAGTGTAAAAGACAATTCCCTTGTCTATATGTCAGAGGTAAATGCAATATAGCAATGCTCTCCTCAGGGCTTCAGAGACTGGAGTTTTATCAGTTTTTCATTTAACTGCAACTAGGATAAACCCCACCATCTCTAGTTGCAAAGAGAATAAAGCTTGTGCTGGTATTAGCTTTCACTCTACTGAGCCACTAGAGGTCACTGTTGAGTGCCTTCTTGTGAAATGAAGACAAGCACAACCCATTGCCAAGAAGCTTTCTCTACCCTTCCCTGTGTGAGTGTGTGTGTCCACTCCTTGTATCAGACAGCAGATGCAGTATATCAAGCTTCTGCCCATGATAAGATTTAACAATCGTGTCTGGGAGTTTTATCTCCCATTTCAACTTTGTCTATTTTGGATTGTGTCAAGTTGCCATACAGTCCAATACTATTTCTGAAGCCTTTCCTATCTCCTAGAGTCATGCATAGTTTGTTGTTGTTTTTTTCATCGCTAATGGAAAAATCATCTCATTCCTGATAACTTGATGAGATCTTTTTTCCATTCCCATTCTCTACTCTAGGAGCAATATTTGAATTGTGAATTTCTATACTTTAAATGTTCTCCAGTTTAACCTTAGCTTACAATTTCCTGGCTCTCTAATAATAACCTTTAAAACTCTTGGCCTGATTCTTGGTTACATTAAATCCAGTTTGTGAATTTCTGGTAGCTTTAAAGTAGTTGCAAATTAGTTTGCATTGGGAGAAGCATTCTGAGTTTGAAAGTGAAAAGCAGCCTCAGTCCTTGTCTATATTTAAAGTTTTATTCCAACAGTTATACCAGCAACACTTTCATATCTGTATAACCATCTACATGATGGTGTGTTCACTGCTTTAACTATGGCAGTATAGTTAAGGCAGCAAAACTTTAAGGTGTAGACAAGGTACCTCATAAATTAGAATTAGGCCTAATTGGTATGTTGTTTTCTTTAAGTTCTTGATATTGTCCAGCTTTTGTCTTTAAAAAAAATAAAAACTTAAGTTTGTCTTGGTTCTACCTATTTTGTTTTTATGAAGCAGTATACTAGTGTCCAGGTTCTGTTAGGGATTTGTAGCAATTCAACTGCTTTATTTTTCCCCTCCAAATGCCTTGTACACTGAACTTTATTTAAGCTCTGTCTTGGGGATGGTCTTTCTTTAATTCAGAGCGGATTATATTTTCTCTTTTTGGTTTAGTTCTTAGTCTTAATGTTTTGTGGAGGAGGAAATGTGCATGGATTTTGACTGAGATTATTACTATGGATCACTATTTGCATGCTGGCTATGACCGTAGCTATGGGCAGGGAGTCGTGCAGTGTCATGTGAAATGGTAAAACTTTTTGTGGCCCTGACTTATGTCCTGTAACCGGAGCAAGGAAATATGCTTTCAAGAATGCCTATAAATAGTGCAACAAAATTGCAGGAAGAGGAGTCTGTCAGACTTTGTTTTGGAAAGGTCACTTGTGTTTGGGTAGTACTGAGTCACTTAACTGGAAAGATTGAGTTAAAGAACTTTAGAGTGATTCTAGATGAATGGCTGGTTTGGAATGGGGAAGCCCTGGTACCTCAAAACATACAGGGATGTAGAGATGAAATTGACAGGTTTCAGAGTAACAGCTGTTTTAGTCTGTATTCGCAAAAAGAAAAGGAGGACTTGTGGCACCTTAGAGACTAACCAATTTATTTGAGCATAAGCTTTCGTGAGCTACAGCTCACTTCATCAGATGCATACTGTGGAAAGCATAGAAGATCTTTTTATACACACAAAGCATGAAAAAAGCATGAGGATGTTCTGGATGCTGTCATGATACCATACAGTACTAGATCAGAAATAAGCCTAGTGCCCAGACATGCTCTGCATTGAGAAGTGTATACAACAGAGCTCACGGTGTCCTATTCTGGCCAGGCATGAATGATGCTGAAGATAAAGTATTAGTGTGAATTCTGCAATCAACTGAAGAACAGAATGGAGAACCACAACTGAAACCAAATGGGATTCCTGATCCAATGCTGGTGCAAATGCAAATCTGCTTGAACTAAATGGGGAAAGTCCAGTTAGTGGACAAGACAAAGGTGGTTCCATTTATTTAAAAAAAAAAATGAATACCGCATCATAAACAGTAGATTGCTTGCTTGTCATGGGATTTTAGATGAGCTGGTCCATAATTAATGACTGACTTATTTTGGCAATTTTATTATATCGGTACAAGTACACCACGTCAAGACTTTACTATGTACGGTCAAATGTGTTACTAGAAAAGTAGTACATATTTCCAACAGCTTGAAACAATAGAACTGTTGGATATAAGAGATCCATGCTGAGCACTAAGACATTTTGCAGTGTAGCAATAGTCTATTAGGGTCAGCAGTTTTTAGTGGCTTTGACCTAAGAGGAAAATACTTTTGCCAATTTCCAATGGGTATCTTGCACTAAAGACATGTAACCCTGCAATCATTGCAAAAGATCTATAAACTAGGAAACTGGAATTGGGATGACCAGATGTCCCAATTTTATAGGGACAGTCCTGATATTTGTGGCTTTGTCTTGTATAGGCACCAATTACCCCCACACACACCTCTGGTCCCGATTTTTCACACTCATCTGGTCATCCTAACTGGAATAGAGGACAAAAGTGCCTAATAGTTAACCCAGTTGTAAGTGCACGAGTTAGATTTCAATCCAATGGCTGGTACGCTTGATGATAAACTGTCTGCATCAAGTACATACAGCAGGGACAGAAGCCATATCAACAAAACTAAAGACATTGGCTGTGTTTTCTTGGGCTATCCAGAAAGCCGTTCCCGGTGCAAGTTATGCAAACTCACTCTGTCTCTTATTTTCCAGCAAATGCAGGCCTTCTTGTGGGGAATCCTAGGGGCCAAAAAAGGCTATTTTTGAAGGAGCTCTTTTGACAAGCAGCTGTGTGATCAGAAAGTTAGGAAGGATAGGTTTATTTACACTATATTTTTCAAATAAAAAGGGGATCCTGTTGTACTTGTAAATGTGGTGGTATTGATCTGTCAGGGGCCAGAGAAATAACTTTTTGTAAGCCTGAGCTATGTTGTGAGTAGGGTTAAGAAATAAAGACCAACTTGTAAGCAGCACTCCTGTGGGTTCTACCTTTATTAAAGGGGCAGTTCCAGAGGCCTAGGGTAGATAGAGTGGTCCTCTTAGTTTTCCCACCCCCAACCTTTGTAACTGGTCATCTTATTTTTAATAAGGAGGTGAGTGTGTGCAACGCAGCAAGGGTGCCTCTGCTACTCCACTTCAAAGAAAATGGAGTATGAAAATCATAAACGTTTATTTAAGGACTCTCCCCTACACTGCCTTAAGCTACACAGTCATATACTAAACTCCTGGGTATAAAACAAGAGAAGTCTGTTACAGGAAAGGATGGGAGGCTACCTAACTTGCAGAACAGTAAACACAGGGCTTCTGTTTTCATGGAGGAGGTGAGGGCATTCTCCAGTTGGTGTGGATACAGATATCTTACACCACTGTTGCCAACCCCACTGTCTTTCAGTGAGTCCCACCATTCAACAACCATGACATTTCAAAAAAACAAATTAGTTTCTCTTTGTCTACCACTGGCACAGCTGTGGGTGTTCATGTTTTCAAGCAAGTCTCCCACAACCAGCATGGCTAACCTGTTCTGTTTCTGAAGGAAACAGATTCTCTGTGTAATCAGAGGCTGGCAGGAGCTGGGGCAGCGATCACCAGAGGTGGCCATACCCAACAGGGCTTTGTCTCCATGCAGGGATCTGGCTTGGCTTAGGCATGTTGTTGCCTAAGCTGCCCCTAGTCAGCCAAGCCTGAGTCCTAACCCATGTGCCCTACAGCCCCCTTTCTCCATCCCCCCTCCCTTCCCTTATGGGGCCCTCTGCTCCAACAATCCTGCCCCACAGGCTCTCTGCCCTCAATTTATTCCTCCCTCAAGCTTGCCGCTCCCACCCCTCGCCCTGCCTGCCTCACTTCCTGTCCCCCACTGCTTGCCCCACTCACCCCTCCCCCACCACTGCTTGCCCCACTCTCACTCCCCCTCCCCCACTGCTTGCCCACTTCCCCT
The DNA here is from genome assembly GCF_965140295.1 of Lepidochelys olivacea. NCBI lineage: Eukaryota > Metazoa > Chordata > Testudines > Cheloniidae > Lepidochelys > Lepidochelys olivacea. The sequence continues at coordinate 120,131,059 of NC_140416.1, forward strand.
CTCCGTTCCCTCTGCCTGCCTGATTCCTTCTCCCTGTTCCCCCCACCTGCTTGCCCCACTCTCACTCCTCCTCCCCGACTGCTTGCCCTACTCTCCCCTCTCACTCACTCCCCCTCCCCCACTGCTTGCCCCACTCACCCCCCCGCCTGCTTGCCCCACTCTCCCCTCCCTCCCCCTCTCACTCCCCCTCCCCCACTGCTTGTCCTACTCTCCCCTCCCTGCCCCACTCTCCCCCTGCCTGCTTGCCCTACTCCCCCCCTCCCTGCCTCCCTCCCCCTCTCACTCCCCCTCCCCCATTGCTTGCCCTACTCCCCCCCTCCCTGCCTCCCTCCCCCTCTCACTCCCCCTCCCCCACTGCTTGCCCTACTCCCCCCCTCCCTGCCTCCCTCCCCCTCTCACTCCCCCTCCCCCACTGCTTGCCCTACTCCCCCACTGCTTGCCCCACTCCCCCCCTCCCCCACTGCTTGCCCCACTCCCGCTGCCTGCTTGCCCTACTCTCCCCTCCCTGTCTCCCACCCCCACTGCTTGTCCCACTCACCCCCCCCGCCTGCTCGCCCTACTCACCCCTCTCACTCTCCCTCCCCCTCTCACTCCCTCGCCCCGCCTCCGGCCCCGCCCCCTTTTCCCAGCATGCCCGCGGTTGAAAACAAAGTCCCACGTGAGCGGCGGCGCGGCGGGCCCGTCATGGCGTCTCCCAGCGGCTGCTGGCCGCAGCCGGGCTGGCGGGGGCCCGGGGCCGCGGCGGGGGCGCTGGGCGAGGAGGACGCCGAGGGGCTCTACGTGGCGGTGGAGCGGTGCCCGCTGTGCAACACCACCCGCCGCCGCCTCACCTGCGCCAAGTGCGTCCGCGGCGGGGACTTCGTCTTCTTCGACGGGCGCGACTCCGAGAGGTAGCGGCGGGATCGGGGGGCCGGGGGGCCGGGGGTCCTGAGCTCTCGCCGGGGCGATGGACGGGGAGGGGTCCTGAGCTCCCACCCCCCCTCCGGGCCCGGGAGATGGGGGGGGGGTCCTGAGCTCCCACCCCCCCCTCCGGGCCCGGGAGATGGGGGGGGGGTCCTGAGCTCCCACCCCCCCCTCCGGGCCCGGGAGATGGGGGGGGGGTCCTGAGCTCCCACCCCCCCCTCCGGGCCCGGGAGATGGGGGGGGGGGGTCCTGAGCTCCCACCCCCCCCTCCGGGCCCGGGAGATGGGGGGGGGGTCCTGAGCTCCCACCCCCCCCTCCGGGCCCGGGAGATGGGGGGGGGGGTGTCCTGAGCTCCCACCCCCCCCTCCGGGCCCAGGAGATGGGGGGGGGGGTGTCCTGAGCTCCCACCCCCCCCTCCGGGCCCAGGAGATGGGGGGGGGGTGTCCTGAGCTCCCACCCACCCCTCCGGGCCCAGGAGATGGGGGGGGGGGTGTCCTGAGCTCCCACCCCCCCCTCCGGGCCCAGGAGATGGGGGGGGGTGTCCTGAGCTCCCACCCCCCCCTCCGGGCCCAGGAGATGGGGGGGGGTGTCCTGAGCTCCCACCCCCCCCTCCGGGCCCAGGAGATGGGGGGGGGTGTCCTGAGCTCCCACCCCCCCCTCCGGGCCCGGGAGATGGGGGGGGGTCCTGAGCTCCCACCCCCCCTCCGGGCCCGGGAGATGGGGGGGGGTCCTGAGCTCCCAACCCCCCCTCTGGGCCCGGGAGATGGGGAGGCGGGGGGGGGTCCTGAGCTCCCACCCCCCCCCTCCGGGCCCGGGAGATGAGCAGGCGGGGGGGGGTCCTGAGCTCCCAACCCCCCCTCTGGGCCCGGGAGATGGGCAGGCGGGGGGTCTGATCTCCCTCCTGGTCAATAGACAGGGTTGGACGGCATTGAGCTGCTCCTCACCCAGCTGGAAAGATTGGAGGGTCTGGGGGCTCTTCAGCTTCCACGCCAGCTGGGATCTTGAGCTTCCTTCCCCCAACCAGGAGATTGGGGGGGGGGGGGGGTGTAGTGGGAGGGATTGCCAGGAGATGGGGCTGTGTCAGGGGTCTTGCGTTCCCTTCTTCCGCCCGCTGGGGAGATTGTGAAAGGTGTGTCAACACATGCATCCGATAACAAATGACATGACATACCACTGCATAACTAAGACAAATGGAAATATATTTTAAAATATTCAGAGGGGGAAACAAAAGTGTAGTGGCCTATTTAAAATGCACATATGTATGGATTTTCAAAATTCTACAGTAAACTCCTAAAATCAGACACCTTGTTTTGATTGAAAACCTTATATTTATTCCTTTCCATAGAAACAGTTCTGACCTTACATGTTTTAAAATTGTCCGAATATTATATTGTTCACTTAATAAAAAATTCAGACCCAATAGTTCCTTCCTGCTAAGAGCTGGATGGATGGGAAGGTTATTTGAATAAGTATTAAGGCTGCAAACAATGTTCTGGTTTAACTATGCACTTCCATAATATATTTTCAACTATTGGGGCATCTTACCTGCTGCAAGATGACCATCTGAGATTCCCGATAAATAGTCTGCACAGCACTGTCTGTCTCTGGACCTTACTTTGAAGTGCCATCTTCCTCATTCATCTTTGGCCACAATTGTCCCAATTTTTGGCTTATATGTTCTTACCATATTTATAGTCCTTTAGCTGAGGCATCATTAGCAGCTGCTGTGTGTGATTTCTTGAACTATTTTGGGAAGGTCAGGAACAGGTTTGTATGCTTGGGTCTTTACTTTTGGCTGAAAGATACCAAGTACATTTGGTTTAAGACTGGTCAAGGAAATTAGCATCTCTTCTTAGCCAACTGATCTTGAAATCACATTCATGTCACCGCTTGCCACTTCACTCAGGATGTTTTACTGACTTTTTAAGTATAAAAAATGTTCTGTAGATATTGACTCACGCAGATTTGTACTAGTGCATAATCATATGCTGGACCTTTCTTGTAGCTAAAAGTGACCATTTCTCCAATATAACTTAAATGTAGAAAGTCCATTTATGGCCTGGTCTGCAAACTGATCCACTTAATGGAACCTATATGCCACTATATTATAGTCATAATGAATTCTGTGGGGTATGTGTGGGTACAGGAAGCCCCATGTTAACCATATTGCAGGACTGGGGCTTTAGTCTGATCTCTGCTCTTATTAGTGTCATAGAACTACAAATTGACTATATTTTAGCCTTCCCAAAATAAATGGAAACTAACATTTGCTTAAGGCTGTGTTAGGGGTTACCCACAGCTTCTGTGATCATCTCATTTTGATAGTCTGGAACTTAAATGGGCATTTGGGGGCTTCTGTCCTTTTTCTAGCATCAAGAGTTTGACCAAGACCAGGAAACTCAGCTGCAGCCTTTAGTACAGAGTGATTGCTGTCCTTCCATAATTGCTACGGCTTGAGAGGTTTATCGGATACCAGTCTCTTTGGAAGTGGCTATGAAAAAACAAAGGTGTGGGCGCCCTTTTGGATGTTCCAGAGCCAATGCTTTGATGAAAAGCCCAGCTGTCCTTTCCATTCCCATGTGATATGATGGGTGCTGAGATTTCTGTCATAATGCTCTCTCTGGATCTTACTTGGAAGTTCCATCTTCCTTATTCATCTTTGGTGAGAAAGAGGCTTATAAATTTGAGCTATGTCCTTCCAACTGCTGGAAGTGAGGAGGAGTTTTGTCTCCTCTCTCGCTGCCTTCTGTTTGCATCAGTAGAGAGGTCTCCACTCCTCTACTCCTCTAGCAGCCTCTGTTTTGGGGGCTGTCTTCCCCTCTGAATACCCCCAGTTTCTGTGTCTGTGTCTGTGGCTGCTTGTAGCTTTACCAGGCACCAGCATGACTCTTGAGTTTCACTGCTGTGCACAAGGTTCTGAGTGGCAGCTGTCCTTTAGATAAATCCAGTCTGTTTACACAAACACTGAGTTCACAATCCAGTATTGTGTAGCCATAGGCCACAATACAACAGCTTCTTTTTAATCCACTACCTAGAATTAATGTGAATTCATCTCTGTAGCAGGAGACTGAATAGTATGAACGTAACTTAATAATTCTTGTGTTTCTTGTCATTCTTTTTTATTGTAAGATTAGCAGGACACCATCAACTGCAAAAAATCACTTTTCTGTCTGAAAAGTTGTACCTACTGTTGTTACAAGTAACACGTAAGGTGACTAACTGAAATCTTCTAGAAAAGTAGTCTTTATTTTAGTTTCCGAAATTGAGAGCATTTTGTGGATCGTTTCTTTCATTGTTTCCTCTTTTCAGTTTTTGCTGTTTGTGTGAGTCTTTCACACAGCAATGGGATGAGGAGAGAAGGATTTCTAAAAATGTGATCACCATAAATTGGCAGATACACTCCGGAGCAGTGCAGTCATTGGAAGTACTTTTAACTTGGTTTTTTTTAATTGACTAGATTTCAAGTTGTGTCCCTTTTTTAGCGTGACCAGATGTCCCAATTTTATCATGACAGTCCCAATACTTGGAGCTTTTTTTCTATAGGCGCCTGTTGCCCCCCACCTCCTGTTCTGATCTTTCACACTTGCTATCTGGTCACCATAGCCTTTATTATTATTAGTTATTAATTTATCTGTATGGCAGTAGTGCCTAGATTAGTTTAGTGCCAGCAATTTGTTCACTGCCATACAAGACACACAGCTGGCCCTTGCCTTGATCCTCCTATCAGTCCTATGCATGACCTGGGTAATTCAACTTCAAGATTACCCATGTAACGAGAGAGAGAGAGAGAGAGAGAGGAGAAGTGTACCTCATACGAGATCCAGACCTGCTTTTAGTGAAGTTGGTGACACTTATTCTTTTCAACTGGAGTAGGATTGGTCCCACTGTTTGTACTGATTAAACACATCAGTGCGGGATTTTGGGGGGGGGAAGGGCTGGAGGGGTAGAAGTTAAAAATAAATGTATCACTATTCATTCCAGACTGGAATTTTTATTATTAGTTTTCTTGTACTCTAGAGTATTTAGCATTATAAGCTATTAGTCACTTTTCATATTCCAGCACTGAGCTTCATATCATTTTTAGACTGCTTAGTGCTGGAGAATATTATACACTAATTGTTTAAACTATAATAGGATTGAAGTTGTTCATATGTCTGGCAAAAATTACATATAATGGTAGCTCACACTGGAGGATAATGCTTATCCTTGATAGGAACTGTCATACCTAATTTTGAGTGTGAGACTAAAGCTCTGTTTAGGTTAATTACTAAAGTGCAATTATAATTAAGACTGATGTGTCCGGAAGTCCTCCAGTAATATAAACACCAACATCCTTCTTTCCATTATTCATATAGGGCATCTTGGCATGTTTGAAATCCATGCCAACATCCTTACATTTGAGCATGGATGATTAATTTTTCTGGAAGTTAACCAGACCTGTCAATCAGAAAACTTTGCAATGCTGTTTCCACATGACAAACGCCACAGCCAAGCATTAACTTGGGTGTCTTAAGCAAGTACACTTTCTGTAAGTCCTGGTTTATGGTAAAGGCTATGTTTTAGTCACGGGTATGTTTAGTAAAAGTCCTGGACAGATCACAGACAGTAAACAAAAATTCACGGCCTGTGACCTGTCCATCACCTCTACTATATACAAGTACGCCTGCAGGTGGAGGCAGCACCAGAGCTGAGAGGGAGGGACATGTCACTGCTTTCGGGGAGCCTCCCAAGGTAAGCGCCAATCAGAGCCCCCACCCTCACACCCTCGCCCAAACCCCTAGCCCTGAGCCCCCTCCCACACGCCCCCAAATTCCTGCTGGGGTGGCCCGAGACTGCCCCAGCAGGGGCCAGTGCGACTGGCCCAGGGGCTGCTCAAGCTCCTCAGGCAGCCCCCTGGCCAGCCGCACCGGCCGCTGCAGAAATCACGGAGGTCCTGGGAAGTCTCAGAATCCATGACCTCCGTGACAAACTCACTGCCTTATTTATGGTGACATACAGTGCATGTTTGGAATTAATGAGTGTTTGTCAAGTGCTGTCCCTGTGGGTGCTCCACTCCAGGTGACGGTGTGTCCCAGCGCCGTTGTTCGGAGATCTTGCGTAGCAGTGCCTGGTCCGGACGCACGCGCTCTGTTCCATGGTTAGAAGGAGGAAACTCAAGTAGATGGGCAATTCTTCCATCCTGGTCTGGCAGTCAATATTCATACTGGACTTGTATTCAAAATACTGTTCCTTTCATCAGTTGACAAGTCAAGCAACTGACTGTTGTTTTGGAAACTGAATGATCATTGCTTTCTGGCAAAAGAGACCTTTCATTTTACACTATTTGACACCATTACTATTTGCCAGCCTAGAATGCTTGTTTGCCAGTTTGTCAAATAATCTATCTTTACCTGACTTGGAAAGAATAAGGGCAATGTTTGTTTGTTTTTTTAAAAAAAATTCTCTTATGACAGTGATGCTGCAGGTATTCATTTGCTATTTCCTGGAAACTTACAGGCTCTGGTCGAAAATACAAAAACTGAAATGTAATGAAAATTTGCAATTACATTTTTGACTGGGACAAAAAAAGCTTTTTCCTTTTCTCACATTAAATATGGACTTGGTAGGTATAGTCTTCCTCCAGGATGCATGCAACAAGAGGAGAGTACATTTCCCAGGAGTTGAGGTAAAGGTAAAGAACTAAATTTTGTCCACCTCAGAAGTTAGTGGTATAATTAAGGAATTCAGTAAGTGTAAAAAGTATATTAATTATTTATTTAATACTTTAGGCCCCAATCCTGTAAACCTGCACATCCTTAACTTTACACATTTCAGTGGGACTACTTGCACACACAAAGTTAAGTATATATGTGTGTGCATATAGGATCAGGGCCTGTCATAGCTGTGGGTGCCAATCAGGGTCAGAGTGTTATTGTGCTAGGCACCATACAAATACAAACAAAAATATCTTCCTTGCCCTGAAGAAAAGTGACATGAAGAGGGATACAATCAGATGTACACAATATTCATAAAATGTGTAGGTTTTTAGTATAACAAATGGATACAATGACAGCTATCTCTATCAATTCCCACTTTTGTCATTGCTGTTGAGCACTTACCAGTTAATAAGTAAAAACAACAAAGAGTCCTTGTGGCACCTTAGAGACTAACAAATTTATTTGGGCCTATGCTTTCGTGGGCTAGAACCCACTTCATCAGATGCGTGGAGTGGAAAATACAGGAGCAGGTATAAATACATGAAAAGATGTGAGTTGCCTTACCAAGTGTGAGGTCAGTGATCTTTTCCAGTTGTTTCTTTCTAATGATTGCTGACGCTAGAGAAATAATTCAGAGGAACTTATACTTAGAGAGACGTGTCTGTTGGTACTTGAAGCTAGAGAAACCTTCATTTGCTTATAGATTTGGTGTACAACTTTATATATTCTACATCGTCTCAGTTATATGTAATAGGAATATCTATAACTGTTCATTCAAAGTTACACTTGTTTCCTTTTAAACTAAAATGGTGTGTGTGTTATATATTTTAATATATATTAAAATTAGGAACTTTGTGTTTTGAAGAAACCTGCTAAATAAATCTGTGTGAGCTCCTTGACACTACTGATGGAGTGTGTGTGGTAGTCTACAATTTTTGCTGCCTTACATTTTGTTCATTCCCCTCCTATTTTTAGTTCCCCTCTGAAGTAAGTTCCAAATACATAACAATTTGTCTTCATTTTCCTGAAAGTGAAACACATGATGCTTGCAATTAGTTTTGTCAGATTTCCAGCACTGTTTTCCTTTTTTCCATCACCTGTTAATTTAGTTATAAAAATACAGAATTGCCATAAGCCCTCTGTGCATGATTGCTGGGCAGTGTGTCCTTGGGCAAAGTTACATTTGGTTATAGCCAAAAGTCAGAGTTACAGTAAGCCTGTATATTTCTCCAGGGTAAACATAAATCTAGTCCAATGCCCCTTGTGTAATTTTTCATGATCTCTAGTAGATTGGGAATGTTCCGAAAGGATGAATGTGCTGAGTTTTGCAGGTTGAATGCCAGTTATACCACATTCCTCAAACTCATGATCTGCCTCTAGCTTCCGTAGCACTCCTGTATTTTTCTTAGAGAATAACACATATTTGTTTGACTAAAAATATTTCTGGTGCCATTTTACTGTGTGAGTCTGTCAGCAGGAATGCTGAATAAACTCTGTCTAAACCCACAGTTACACTATATCCGTGAGCTCTCAACTCTCAGCATTTTAAAGAAAGCCTTACACCGTTCCATTGTCTCAAATCAAATCCACGTCGTCAGGCAAAGAGACATCCGAACATTCGAACCTGTGAAGGATTAACTTGCCCTTGGTCTTTGATCCTTTGGGTGCTTAGCCTACATTTAGATCAGGGCAGCACTGTGAAGCGTAGTTGAGGTTTGTCACAGGCTTGGAAACCTGACTACAATACTGGAAACAGTAACCATGATTTTTTTTTTCAACTCTCAAACTAATAAAAAGTTGCTGGTAAGGAGACCACTGCTTTTCTACTATAAATCCATGGCTCCCAAACTGTGGTCTGTGGGCCACAGAAAGCTGGCTGGATGCATGGTACTGGCTCCTCTATTTGTTCCAAGAATCCTCTGCAGGTGTCCAGATTCTTCAGTGTAAAGACGAGCAAGAAGGCCTCTTGAGCCAGCTGGCTGTGAGAGGGTGGCATCTTAGTCTTCTGATTGGGGATAGGGCTATGGAGGGGCAGGAGGGGAAACAGGAACCTCCCTCAGATCTTGATACTTCAGTAAGAATGAAAGTGCCAGCCACCAGCAGGAGAAGAATATCTAAGGGAGAAAGGAATGAGGCAATCAGGTATAGTATATCAGGAGGAGGCTGGACATGGCGTCCAGAGGAGAAAGGAGCTAAGTGACGGGGTGAGAGAAGGAGAGGAGGCCGAGGCAAGTGATAAGCTTGCTTTAAAGACAATAAACTACACCAAGAGTTTAGTAATATTACTTTTCCCTGCATGTGTTAGCTGAAGTTGCCAGAGGAATGTAATACCATCATGAGTGGGAGGGAAGGAGCGGGGGCCTGGGCCACATATATCTATTAAGAGGATGTCCTTGCAGTGCAAAAGTTTGACTCCCTAAAATAAATGAGTGGGGAGGGAGGGGAATGTGGGACTTTGAATAAGGTGGAAAAATTGCAGTTCTGCACCTTCCTGATGAAAACTTTTGATCCTCTATGGAATTATCTTTGGATTGGAATGTTAGCGTATGGCGCCCAGTTGAGATGTGGGGCAGGATGGGTACAATGCCAAAGCAGATACCTGGGAATAAGTCCAGTATCTGCACACGGACAGAATACTAGAGAGTAACCCTCCTAGTTATTTCTCTTGCTACTCCCCTGTTAACTGTTGCTTCTGTGTCTTCACGGTTGTTGTAGGCATAAGGTATGAACATTTGCTTTTCAAATATAGCCTTTTAATATCAGAATAGACTTGCTTAACTAATTCACTAAAGCTGTATGAAATGGTACGCTTTAAGTTCAGAATTTCAGAAAGACTTTTTGAGTTCCATTTATATCTTAAATGACTGGAGAGTTTTTGAAATTTGTATGCCTTTTTTTGTTTTTGTTTTGTTTTGTTTTTAAACAAAACTTATTGCTGAGTTGTAAACCTTTGAGAATAGTTGTAATTAAGGATAATGCTGACAGGGCTTGATGGAAAACTAGCAGATGTTTCTGCAGTGTATGGGTTCTGTTATATTACAGTGTGTCCTAGGATATGTAGATATGTCTACACTGCAATCACTGGGTGTGACTGCAGCTCGTGTAGACCTACCCAAGCAAGCTTTAACCTAGCTAGCTGGCATACTGAAGCACTTGCTTCAGAGCGGGTTGTAAAATCCTGTCCGGAAACCTGGGTAATAATGTGGGCTAGCCCTGCAAGAAATTACCCAGAGTTCCAGGCGAGCTAGTACAATCCATGCTGAAGCACATGCTGCTGCAGCTTCGCTGCTGCAGTACCCTGGCTAGTCAGATTAAACCTAGCTCCGGTATGTCTACACAAGCTGCAGTTGCATCTCTTGATTGCAGAGTAGACCTACTCTTCGAATTCTGTAAGGTTTCACATGAGCCATGACTTCCTGAGATTAAGACAAACAATGGGGATTTAGATGCTTTTAAACTTCAGGGCTCTTTTATTAATGTTTCAGATACTTTGCATTATCTCATTGTATAAAATACTTTGTTCGTAACATCAATAAACATATAATCTATTCTCTTGCAGGTTTTTAGACAAGAAAGAGAGGTTAAAGCATCTCAAAACCAAACAGAGTGAATTCCAAAACCAGTAAGTTATACTTTAGTTCTTGGTAGTGTTGTCATTGGTTGATTACAACAATTTTAGATAAAACATTCTCTCTAACCTCTTGTATTTGTCACATGTAATCCTGATTGTCAGCTAATCTTCAGTTATGATCTTTTTCCCGTAGTGTTTTAAAGGCTATGGAAGGGAAAAGGATAACTGATCAGCTGGTGAGTTATTTGAAGTCTTCATAGTTTTCAAACTCTTTGTATTCCTAGATCTTTCAGATTATTGTTTCATTTTAACTTGGAGATGATGTACTGTCTGCCTGAAAAACATGATCCCAGCAAAACTTAAATTGATTTTGGAGGCACAGAATTTTCAAAGCTACCAGTATTCATCATTTCTGGTTATGTATTTAGTCAGTATCCCTTTGATTTTGCCTGACTTCACTGTAGGAAGCTTCTGTTTGCTTACGGCGTTCTTCTGTATAGAGATGAGACTATTTGAAATTCTTGGGATCTGACTTTGTTAAAAATATCCCAGTACTTCTGAGTTATAGCTGTCGGTGTTGTTAATTTCGAGTTGATGGATTAAATTTCGTTTTTGTCATGCAATCACTGCATGTTCTTTTTCAGAGATGGAAAATAATGTCTTGCAAGATGAGGATTGAGCAGCTGAAACAAACCATTTGCAAAGAGAATGATGAAATGACAAGAAGTAAGTAGTGTCTCTGTATCTGCCAATTGTAATACCTGTATTGCTTTGAAGAGAGAGCATCAACCCATGTAATATTGAGTTTTAGCTTAAAAGAAAAAAGTGCATTGCCAAACCCTCCCCTCTTAAACCTGATGTATGATCTTATTTGGGAGATAAATACAGGAAGGTCTATTGGAAGTGGAGATAGTGAGTGATCTTTGTTAATCACTTTTAAGTTTGGGTTTTAATTAAAGTAGATATGTATTATTCAGCTGAGTAGATGTTAAAATCCTTCTGGGACAGCTTGAATGGAGTAAATGTTTAGCAACCTATTCCGTCTTTCAGCTGTATCTCCAAGAATGACTGATTCCAGAGCTTGGTACTCCTGACGATTGCCACTTTGATAAAGAGTATCAAACAGCTCATGAGCTGCTCTAAATTTCATGTAGTTCTCAGTGAACGTTAGCCCACATCAGGTGCCTGATTTGGAGGCAAATCCTGAAGTTCTTACTTGGGTGGCACGCCTCTCACTGGAGTCAAAGGGGATTTTGCCAGAGTAAAAGCTGTGCTTTAGCCTTCTGTGTCTTTCATTTTAATGATTTGACATAGATGGGAGATTTGCAGTGTTTCAGGAGACAGCGTGAAACGCTGTTTACATTTGAGTGCTCAGCTCAGTTTTAGTCTGCTCGAGGCTTCTCTAAATGTCTAGCTCAGAGATTGTGCTCAGAATTAAAAAAACGTATTCGCATAGTCACTGCTGTACTAACATACTCTCATTTGCATAGTCACCCCTACGTTAGTAACTTGAAACCTATTCTTGCACGCAGATCCCAGAGGATCTCATTCAGGGGGCTATTAATGAAATCTAGCACCTATCTTGGAATCCCTCCCAGATGGAAGAGAGTCCTCACAGCCTCTTTAGGAATTTGAAGTAGTTTTGACCTTGGAACATGAAATTCTTCAAGTTTTCAGAAATGAACATTAATTTTCAGAGATGCTGAGCATCTGTCTCTCCCGTTGACAGTGATAGACTGGGGTGATCAGCCCCTCTGAAAATCAGGCCCTAAGCTTTTAAAATATCTGCGGGGACCGGAGGTCAGGATGGCAAGTGTCCTGGGAGGCTCAAATACCTGACACGTGTTCTATGGGACAGTTACTAGTGTGACTGTGTTTACATTGGTCAGGCAGGGTAAACATGGGACGTCATGCTAGTCTGACATAATCTGGGGGACACTTTTTAATGATTGTATAAACCTGGCTCAGGAGGTGTCAGATATTTGCTAATAGCCGTTGTGGATAGGCCGTGTGTCATTGTGGGTAATCTCATCACACCATCTGCTCCATAAACTTATCAAGCTCAGTCAGATACTCCCCTTAAGTCATTATTGCTGGTAATTTTAACAACTTTTGAACTTGTTTCAACGTTGGAATGGTACATCCCCCTCCTTCTCTCTTTCACATGCCACTATTGGCTCTAGTGGTGCAAGACAAAGGCAGAACCTGTAACAGGCAAATAGCTCTCAAAATGCAGTGCACGTATGTAAAAGTGGAATTTTTTCTCCATCTGTGTGGTTTTCGTTAATTATTTAAAAGGTATGTTTGAGAGGTCGGGTCTAAATTGTTATTAGAGGTTGTGTTGATGGCATGAGAATGTTTGGAGGGAACTGTCTGATTGGTGGTGAATCCAGATTTTCTGCGCTGCTGGAGCAAAAAGTCCGTTTTCCCACAGTTCAGTCAAAAGTCCATTTTTCACCATTTTGTAAAGCTGAAAGCACTCCAGGCTGGATGTGAAAGTGAAGATTAATTCCATAGTTTCCACAAATTGGACTCATTGCTTGTTTTGTGCTCTGATTTTCTGTAGGTCAGCCGTTCGAATGGTCTGTTCCGATATTTTCTTGATGATCTTTCTAACACACAGAGTTTTTTAAATAATACGAGGCAGCTAATTTCAGTAATAAACACCATAGGGAGTCTGTCCCTTTTCACACAGAATTATCACTCCAGGATCTTCTGTGCTTCACAAGCAACATAAATGATAATAAAATGTCAGGACTCAGTCCTGACCAAACAACTATCTTGCGCCAGGATAGCATTCCCCAAGAAACCTAAGAAATGTCTCCAAAATTATTCAAATTACTAAAAAATGAAACCTGGTTGATGATGTTGCTAATGAGACCATAGACAATGAAATTCATTGTCATCTGAGGGCTATTGTTTAAATTAGCTTGCTAAAGGAAAAGCCTTTAATATTTAAGACATGTCTGAGAAGCCTCTTCTTTAAAGATCTTGATAATCATCACTAAGTCTCCATCACCATATGTTTGTGAAAGCTCTTTTCTGCAGTGAATTATTTTGTTAACAGGTGTTCATGAAACCAAGTTTCTGAGGCTTGGTGTGTCTGATTCACACGCTGAATACAGGTAGCTATAGTAATTGAGGATGCTAGCATGTTATAGTTTGTTTGACAGTATAAGGTATTGTTCAGTGCTATCCTTTGCGGTAATAAAAGGCTTGTTGTGTTGGGATCCACATGCCCTGAGCGAGCATACGCCCTGTGACAAGTCAAAGAATAGGTACCAATGCAAAGATGGATGGCACAAACTCTAAACAAAGATGTGATCCACACTCATTTTGCAAAAAGAACAGGAGTGCTTGTGGCACCTTACAGACTAACAAATTTATTAGAGCATAAGCTTTCGTGAGCTACAGCCCACTTCATCGGATGCATAGAATGGAACATATAGTAAGATATATATACACACACACACATACAGATAAGTTGGAAGTTACCATACAAACTGTGAGAGGCTAATTAGTTAAGATGAGCTATTATAAGCAGGAGAAAAAAAACTTTTGTAGTGATAATCAAGATGGCCCATATAGACAGTTGACAAGAAGGTGTGAGGATACTTAACTTAGGGAAATAGATTAAATATGTGTAATGACCCAGCCACTCCCAGTCTCTATTCAAACCCAAGTTAATGGTATCTAGTTTGCATATTAATTCAAGCTCAGCAGTTTCTCGTTGGTGTCTATTTTTGAAGCTTTTCTGTTGCAAAATTGCCACCCTTAAATCTTTTACTGAGTGGCCAGAGTGGCTGAAGTGTTCTCCTTCCGGTTTTTGAATGTTATGATTCCTGATGTCAGATTTGTGTCCATTTATTCTTTTGCATAGAGACTGCGTCATGCTAATTTCTACATTTAATCTACATAAGTAGAAGTGTTTATACCAGCTAGTTAGTTAAATTGGGAGAGCATGACATTCCTGCTCAAAGTCCAGAAAATATTTGGACAGAAGGTATAGAAGAAGCTCAGTGTCAATTTCAATCTGTTGTTTATAGACATTCAGAAAAGTTGTACCACTGACAGGTTGTACCACTTAGCAGGGGGGAACTGTTAAAGAATTTGAAAAATAAGCTGTCAGTATCTGGTTTTCTATAAATATCAGGAAGGGATGACGGGTTGGATCACAGAAACCCCCTGGGAACTGCCACCTGATGTGCCAAGTCTACGTCTGCCCCTGAGTTCCTGCCCTGGCAGCTTAAGACTTCGGTGCCCTGCCTGGTTTGAGCCAGACCCGCTAGCCTGCTGCAAACCCAGACCCAGGTCTGAACCACGTCCCCAAACAACTCTAGGCTTAACTGAAAGCAGCTTACAGAAGTGTTCCTGTCCTTGACACTCAGGTGCCCAACTCCCAATGGGATCCAAACCCTGAATAAATCCGTTTTACCCTGTATGAACCTTATACAGGGTACACTCATAAATTGTTCGCCCTCTATAACACTGATAGAGAGAGATGCACAGCTGTTTGTGTCCCTGTCCCCCCGTCCCCCCCAGGTATTAATACATACTCTGGGTTAATTAATAAGTAAAAAGTGATTTTATTAAATACAGAAAGTAGGATTTAAGTGGTTCCAAGTAGTAACCGACAAAGCAAAGTGAATTACCAAGCAAAATAAAATAAAACATGCAAGTCTATGTCTAATCAAACTGAATACAGATAAAAACCTCACCAGTTCCAGTAAGCTCTCTTTTACAGACTGATCTCCTTCTAGTCTGGGTCCAGCAAGCACTCACACCCCCTGTAGTTACTGTCCTTTGTTCCAGTTTCTTTCAGGTATCCTTGGGGGTGGAGAGGCTATCTCCTTAGCCAGCTGAAGACAAAATGGAGGGGTCCCCCCCCCCCCCCCCGTGCTTAAATAAACTTTGTCTTGTGGGTGGAGACCCCCTCTGCTCTCCTATGCAAAGTCCAGCTCCAGGATGGAGTTCTGGAGTCACCTGGGCAAGTCATATGTCCATGCATGACTCACGGTTTTTACAGGCAGAAGCCATTGCCCACATGGTATCTTGAATGTCTCCAGAAAGACTTCTTATGTGGAATGGAGTATTTCAAGATACATTGTTCCTTAAGTGCTTCTTGATTGGGCACTTAACTTTGTGAATTCCTTTCTCCAGGAACTGACCAAATGCTCTACTAAGGTTATTTAGAAATCAAGGCAGTACACGGCCAATATTCATAACTTCGAATACAAAAATGATACGTGCGTACAAATAGGATTAATAGATTCAGTAGATCATAACCTTTACATAAATATGTTACATGGCATATGTAGCATAGAACATATTCCAGTTATGTCATATATATTCATAAGCATATTTCCATAAAGCCTTATGGGGGGCACCGTCACAGGATCCCCTTGCCCCTGTGTATTCTTGGGGGTTTTGGGACATTGGATGGTGTAGACCAGTGCTCTAAGGTAACACCAAGCACACACATTCTCATGTGCTTGGCTGGCTGGTTCTTGCTCACATGCCCAAGGTCTAACTGATCATCATATGTAGGCCCAGGAAGGAATTTTCCCCCCAGCTGAGATTGGCAGTGACTTTAGGAATTTTTCTCCTTCCTCTGCAGCATGGAGCATGGGTCACTTGCTGGGATTATCTGGGTGTATCTCACTTAATTCCTTGCAGGATCTGCAGACACTGGTGCACCTCAGTCCCTCCTATTCTTTGCCTGTGACAAATAATAGTTCAGTCTCGGAAGGGCTATAATATTTTGGTGTAATTTCGGTTAGTGTACTGTTGCTGGGTGGTGTTGGTGGCCTGTGATCTACAGGAAGTCAGACAAGATGATTGGGTGGCACCTTCTGGCCTTAAACTCTATGACTCGCCCTCCATGTGAGCTACATTACATCATTCATTTTCCAAGGATAACACCTGCTGTTATTCTCATAGGCTCAGAGGGGCTTCTCAGAATTAAAGATGAGAACCAGAAGCTTTACCGCAGGGCTCAGAGGCATCAGGAGAAGAAAGAGAAGATCCAGAGACATAACCGCAAGCTCGGAGACCTGGTGGAGAAAAAGAATTACGATTTGAGAAGCCAACACGAACACTTGGCAAATCTTCGACGGTCACATATCCTGGAGCTAACGTCTGTCATTTTTCCCATTGAGGAAGTGAAGACTGGCATGAGGTATGGAATACAGAAATTTTTTTTAGGACAGAAAACTGAACACGAGTTGATAGATTTGCTTTCTAAGTATTTGTCTGTATCTTGTGGCATAATCAAGCAAACTGGCATACTGGGGACTGTGACCGGGGTCCTAGGGGGGAGCCAGCTGTGGTCACTCAATTAGGGTGAACTGCAGAGAAATGGGGTAGACAATCCCCATAAAGCTAGTGAATATTCCGATACCTAGATTTACCAAGCCAGCATAAAACAGCTTCATTACCTCACTGGCTACTCAGAAGTCCAGACAACACAGTTCCCTTAAAAAGAAAAGGAGTACTTGTGGCACCTTAGAGACTAACCAATTTATTTGAGCATGAGCTTTCGTGAGCTACAGCTCACTTCATCGGATGCATCCGATGAAGTGAGCTGTAGCTCACGAAAGCTCATGCTCAAATAAATTGGTTAGTCTCTAAGGTGCCACAAGTACTCCTTTTCTTTTTGCGAATACAGACTAACACGGCTGTTACTCTGGAACCAGTTCCCTTAAAGTGATCCAGCCTCAGGCCTCCATCCAGGTACCCATGTCAAATTTGATGAAAATTTCTGTAAATCTTATTTCATCATATAAAAGAAAAGGTTCCACCAATCCCAAAGGATCGGACACGTCACCTCCCCGGTTAATGAATGTTTCAGATCTTACCCAAATACACGCTACTGCCAATTCCTATTAACTAAACTAAAATTTATTAAAAAACAAAAGAGAGAGAATCTGGTTAAAAGATCAATATACAGACAGACATGAGTTCAGTTCACTGAGGTGCAGATTCATAGCAGAGATGGTGAGCTTCGTAGTTGCAAAAAGTTCCTTTAGCATTCAGTTCATAGGTCATAGTCCAATGTCCAAATCTCATATTCAGGGCGTATCAGCACAACTGGGACCTCAGTCTTGCGACTCAAACTTCCCCCGATGAAGTCTAAGCAGATCTGAGATGACAGAATCAGGACCCAAGGATCTTTTATACAATTTCAAGTCTTTTTTGACAAGTTGGAATTCCTCAGGGAACAAAAGTTAATTAGGTCCGTCACCGGTACTTAGCTATACGAATTAACATAAGACCATTTGCTCGTTCCTCCACCATTCACAGTACATTTCAAAGAGAGATGAATACTGAGATATTCCGTGTTTACAATTCATTTACATGATAGGATGTTCTTTTGACCTCTGAATTATCAGAATACAGCATAGACTGGGGACTGTTGATTACATTGTCCATCCTACTCATACATATGTAAATATACAAAAACACAAACATTATCTCCCCACATGTCTTTTGAGGGTTATTTATTTTGCAGGATGTTTAACCCTTTCTAGCCATGCGTCACAGGGACATAAATAGTAAGTGGATTGTACACTTAATTTTAACACTGTTTTCTAACATTACATTCTAAACCTTTCTTTTCCAAAACAACTTATTATATATTTCAGTACTTGTCCAGTTATGAACCTTTTGCCCCTTAGTAAGAAGTCATCATGTAGGCCCCAATTCAGCAAGGTATTTAAGCATGTGCCCAAAGGACATGAATAGTTCCACTGAAATCAGTGAGAGGACTCATGTAGTTGGTCCGGCATGTATTTAAGTGACATGCTGAACTAGAGTCGTGGGCTGGGCTGGGGAATCCCCTGTACAGCCTTTGCAAAGCTAGCCGCTTCAAGTTCACATATTCACCCAAAGAGTTTGACTGCGTTTGTTACAGTGGATACGTTGAACAAAATACGGAAAGTTGAAACTATGTAAAAGGAAACTTTATAGACCCATCAAATAAAACATATACTGGAAGATTTAAATAAACAAAAAACTGGGACTGTTGATCAGAAGATGCAAAGAACAGTTATCCTGGGAGCAGAGATTTTTGCAGGTTATTGTTTCAGGAATTTTGCTGTCCTTTATATGTGATTAAATGGCTGCCAAACCCATTGCCTGTATTAAAGAGCTCTAAAAACCCTGGGTAACAATGTGTTTTTTTCAGAGACCCTGCAGATGTTTCTTCTGAGAGTGACAATGCCATGACCTCTAGCACTGTGAGCAAGCTTGCAGAAGCCAGGAGAACTACGTATCTCTCTGGGAGATGGGTGTGTGATGACCACAATGGGGACACCAGCATCAGCATTGCAGGGCCTTGGATAAGTCTTCCTAATAATGGAGACTATTCAGCTTATTACAACTGGGTGGAAGAGAAAAAAACTACACAAGGACCAGGTAAGAAGCAAAGTTTTATTGACTTTCTCCGTGATCTGGCTCAGTCTGTAGAACTGTAAGTTGTGCGGCCAGCAGAAGGCACTTCAGGACTGAGACCTCCCCAGATGGTTTTGTGCAGCTTTGTAGCTGCAAATGAGCCATTTCACCATAGTCCTAAGGAGATGAAGGATTGCTCATCAAGGGATCAAATCTTTGTAATTCTCTTCTGGTGGGGAGACGCTAGTGAGATATATAATACAGAAGTGTAGTAGAAGAAAAAAAATGTCAGTTGTTGTTAACATGGTTTACATGCTGTAAAGCAAATGTAACAAATATTCCAAGAATTACTGTTTTCTACTAACTTCTCCCAGCCTTGTTGTGACTGAGTATTGGATTCCCAAGGTTCTGAATATTGATAAATGATGCTGTCTTGGGTCTGTTTCATTAACAGATCAACCTGGATATGATTAAAGCCATAATGGAATGATTTCTTTATATCTTTTAGATATGGAGCATAATAATCCTGCCTATACCATCAGTGCTGCATTGTGCTATGCAACTCAACTCGTTAACATTTTGTCTCATATACTTGATGTAAATCTTCCCAAGAAGTTGTGTAACAGGCAAGTGGTTCCACATTTTTAAGAAGCTGAATGACAGACCAATTTTGAGCTGACTTTAGTTCGCTCTTGTTCTGTGAGCATAACCTACAAGAAGCTGTTACCTGGGCTGGCTGGTTTGTAATGGCTTTACGTTTTTGTGCAACTTACTTGTCTTTGGGAGGGCAAATAGGGGCTTGAAGTCCAGTTAATATGTTTTTGAGAGCCCAGAGTTTTCAGCATAGGTCAGATTTGTTGTTTTTCACTGCAAACATTCAGTGACCTCAATTTAGGAACGCAGTATGACCTAGGATTAATAGAGCGCCTCTCATCCTAAAGGAACCCACAGAGCTTCAGTTCTGTGGCCCAGTTCGACAACTTAGTCATGTGACACAGTACTAGTCATGTTGAGAAAGGGCTGAAGTGTGGAGCTCTATAATACGCACTGGGCCACTACAGTGCAGCCATCTCTGGGGTGAGGAGCCAAACCAGTGGGAAGCACTGTGCAAACTCCAAATTTTTTCAGAAGTGCCATTGAGTCTTTAACGTCTGTGCAGAGCAGATGGGCTCCATATCCACCAGGCTGTATGGAGCTCAGTTTATCTACCTAGGTTGGGGATGGCTCTGTCAACCCTGCAGAGGTCTGAACCAAAAGCTACAGAGACTTTTTCAGTATTTAAAGCTAGAAGTTTAGACTGCTAAGAGAAACTCTCTGGCCCTAATGGCCTTTCTGTGCTCCTAACTTACTTCTATTGAAGCTAATGGCATTATTCATGGGAATAAGATGGGCAGAATCTGGCCCCAAATGGGTGTTGTCTGGTAAAAATTAGTGAGCTTGCAAGGTGAGGATATGTGTTCTCACAAATGCTCTAGACACTGGTGCTATGATGGATTTAAACAAATGTTTAACATGGGGGTGTTTATCTGTAAGCATATGGTGATAAGCCAACAGAGTGCTCTGAAATAAAGATCAAGTTACTGGCTCAAGACAGTATCAACAGCTTTTCTCTGTGTGTGTGTGTGTGTGTGTTTGTGTTTCTTTTTTTAACAGCGAGTTCTGTAGCGAGAACCTCAGCAGGCGGAAGTTTACTCGGGCAGTGAAGAAGCTGAATGCCAATATCCTTTATCTTTGTTTTTCTCAGGTCTGGTGAATACATATTTAGATTCTTTGAACATATTTTAAAATAACTGAAGTTATAAGGATCCTCCAGTAACTACTATTTTTCCTCTTTCTCCATTTTTCTAGCATGTAAATTTAGATTTATTGCATCCACTACATACACTCAGGAACCTGATGTACCTGGTCAGTCCAGACACTGAAAACTTGGGCAGGTAAATAGATGGAACGTTTGTGTCTTGTCTCCATAATGTAGAATTTATTTTTAAATTCTAAAGGTTTAACTTATCGTCATGGTTAGTATCGCTATGAGGGGCTGATCCTGCTTCACTGCAGCTGTGGAAGGTGCTGACCCAGCAAACCAGAGGGGTTCCTTTGTGGCAATCAAGATGGTTCCAGTGTGGAAATGGGGGAGGATAGCATTTGGGGACCTGTATGTCAGAGAATTCTGTCCATCTTTTAAAAAAGATGTTGTAGAATTGGAGAGAGTGCAGAAAAGAGCGAAAAAATTATCTGAAGGCTTTAGAAAATGCCTTACAATGAGAGACATAAAGAGATCAATCTGTTTAGCTTATCAAAAAAAAAAAGATCAAGAGGTGTAACCTTGCTGATGAGCCATGTGGGAGTCAACATGCTTCCACATGATGATGGAATTTGTATTTTTTTTTTTTTCAGTTTGGGTTTCTAAAAATCCAGGAAATTTATATTTAAAAGAAACTACATTAAAAGAACATTAAGGTTGTGAAGACTTAAAATTTGGAAATGCCAGGGTTAAGGGTACCTGTGCTGTTCGATGCCCTGTGCACACCAGGAAGGAGATAGGAGTTAGAGGGCCATTCCTGGTCTTCTCAGGTCAAGATGGGGGCAGAAAATCAACCCATGCATCTTGCGTGGCATCACGGAACAATACAATCAGACTGAGCAAATACATTTACAAGTACGGGCTCCTGAGTTCCACCTATGTGTTTGTCCTGGATCTTGTACATGGTGGAGATCTACAGTGGGTAATTTCATATTGGACACATCCTAGTATATTGAATTTTATACTGAGCTAGCTTTAAAAATTAAAAAACCAGCAGTTCTGTAGCAGTCAGAGATTTCCACCATCATGGCTGTCAGTGAATAATTTCTCTGCGGCTTTTTTAATATTTCAAAGTCCAAAGCAGAGCACTGTTAGAAATTCCTCCCTCTTCGTTGCTCTGTAGACCAAAACTTCAATATCACTCACCATTTCCTCAGCATATGCTGTCATCACTGAGTATTTCTCTCAGCCAACTAATAGAGACATGGTAACCACGTAATATAGCTGATTTACACTCTTACTTGGCCTTCATCTGCTTCCCAATGTACCCAAGGTGTAGTTTCTCTGCTGTTTTCCACTGTGGGGGCTGATGGGATTGTGTCGATGTGTTCACAGGTCTGGGCCATTTGAAATAAGTGCTGATCTCGAAGACTCCATGGAGTTTGTGGATCCCGGTGCTGCTGGTGAAACGGATGAGAGTGGAGACGAGCACGTCAGCGATGAAGAGACTGACCTAGGGACGGACTGGGAGAATCTGCCAAGCCCTAGATTTTGCGACATCCCCTCTCAGCCGGTAGAGATGTTACAGAGTCAGAGCACGCAGGCCTCCCCGCCGATCGCCAGCAGCAGTGCAGGTGGAATGATCTCTTCTGCTGCAGCCTCCGTGACGTCCTGGTTCAAGGCATACACTGGACACCGTTAATGAGCACGTGGGAAGGATCATAGGCCTTGCGGAAGGAATCCCTCCCCCGCCAATGCTGTAGTAACCCTTACATGTTGAGTTAAGTAGTGCCTGGAATGCAAGAGGTCAGACTTTAATTTTGTAAACCGGAAGAACCTTTTTATTTACTCAAGATGACTGTGACGGTGACGTTTTGTAAATTAGCTAGACCTACGCTTCTGACTTATTCCATAAGGGCACTTGCTGTCTCTGAATTCTGTCTGCATTGTTGAATAGTGAAGAAAAAGGGCCCTGCAGTAGTGTCCAGATTTTTACTTCCTGGAGGAGGAAGTTTGGAATACTCGGATCAGGGGCAAGGATGGGGAGAAAGCTGCTAATAATTCAGACTTGACAGTGGTGCAAACACACACGATTCACATTTGGTTAAACTCCCTACAGAGTTTTGTTCGTGTGTGTTTAGCTCTGGGTCACATAATGCATAGAAAACTTACAGCACAACTGTACATTTCGAAATCATTGTTTGTTCATTCAGGATATGAACATTTTTAATGTGGTTTTTCATCTTTGTTGCCATATTTTTAAGAGAAAGCAGCATGGATGGTGACTTACGACGCTGATTGCTTTTTTAAAAATGGGGTTCTGGGTTACGCTCTTGGGGTAGAAAACTGGTTCATTTCATGCTGTTTTCATGAGCAGGTTGCCTAAAAGTTTCATGTTGTCCTGTTCAAAGCACCCTGGGTTTTTACTATTAACACCCCCGCACCAAAGAAACACTGGACGTTCTCTTAACTGGACCCACATTCGCCAATACAGAAGGATGACATTGCTGCAATAATATCCATCCATTACATCTCTATGGTCTCCGTTTTCACTTCAAGCGAGTTTAATGAAGTTGTGTGTTCTCCACACTACATGCATTTGAAAAGCTGTTTTATTTTGTGTTTATAGTGGGGGGGAGGGTTTCTTGCTCACTAAATACTGAGAAGTCCATTTCACTGCAGAAATGCTCATGGCGCAGTCAGCCTGTCTGAAAAACCCCGGAAGATGTGGTGCGGGCAGACGCTTTCATTAGCAAGCGCCCCCCTGCAGCCTCCTGCCTTGCAGATGCGTATTACTTTGCTTACAAATGTTTTTCTCAGTGAGGCTTCAGAAACACGTGATTTACATTTTATCCAGCTGAGCTGATTTTACTTCATCATGGGGTAAATGGCATAAACACATGTCCCCCTCCCACTCCCCTCAAATAGAAGATCTCAGCCATTCTACCTTATTGTTCTCTTATGGTGACACGTCTGTTCCTGTACAAACAGGTGGTGGTAGATTGCAATGAGCTAATGCTTATGTGGGATTACTTCGTCATCTCTGGGTGCGTGTGCACTTGTCAGATATTGGCTCTGGGGCTTGCTCACCTCACTCTTCCTTTCCCTCTGTAGTGATTTTTCTTCTAACTAGAAGAATGAGGCGTATGACTTCCTGAGTGCTGGCTCACATAACTTCAGCAAGGAGTGCTGGAAGAAGGGCAACTTGTAATACTTCTCTGCCCCCGAGTCCAGGCAGATTTACACACAGTGACGGGCTTTTTTTAGTGAAGCGCACCAATCACAAGCTCTTCTCTCTCCCTTTTCCCTCTTTTGTATGGCAGCTTTTTCTACGTGGCCTCAGGAGTGAGGCTGTGACAAGGAAGCCTTCGGAGATAGGGGTTTCCTTTAATTTTTTCTTATTTTCTGACTTTGGGGGATTTTTTTTTTTTTTAAACCAAAGACCCTTAAATCTGTAATGTTGGAACGTAAACTTTTAGATGGGATTTCCCTCTATCCATACAACTGCTTTAGTTGAATCCCAAGACTGGGGTTCATTCTGGGAAAGGGAACGGTTGAGTTAATAGGAGAATCGTCAAGAATCCTGGTCTAATATAGTCTGAATTAAGACTGCCAGGTCCCTAGAGACTCCTACTGAGGATAAGACTGGAACTCTGTCCAAGGCTGGGGGAAGCTAGGATTCCGTTACTGTGTTAAGTAAAGGCACTTTACTAGTTGCAGCTGATCAGATCCCTTGGTGTGTGTGAGCAACCAGCACGTGCTCACAAGTACTGTATTTTGGGCTCTTCGTGTCACCTCTGATATTACTCGGTTCTCCATTTATTTTGCACTGGACCCTACCATGTAAATATCCTTTTACGTACACATTTCTACCCCTGTTTTATGTGCTACTTATTACAACTTTTTTCATATAAACGCAAGAACCATCATTTAGTTTTATACACTAAAATTAATTAGGTACTTCACAAAAAATCTTTAAGCCATAGACCATCATAAACATCATGTTTTCCGTATTTTGAAATAATTTCTTTGCAAACATGTCATTTCACTCAACGTGCGCAGAGGCACCAAAAGATTGTTGCAATGAGATGGGACATAATATCTTTTCAAGAAATGCTTTTGTAACAGAATACAGAATTTTTTTCTTAAAAAAAAAAAAAGAAAAAAAAGTGGTTTGCACGTGTGTAGTGACGGGAGTGGGATGGTTTGTGTCCAAACCTTGAGTGCACTTGACTGGATTAGTTTATAGATTTTGTTTGTTTTTCCCAGGGGTTGTGAGGGGGAAAACCCCCTTCAATTATGCATATTCTATTTGAAGGCAGCCAATGGAGAATTTATTAAATGATTTATGGTACCATGAATGCAGGAATTTCCACTTAGGCCATGATTTTTGAAAGCAACTAGTGATCTTAAGTGCCCAACCCAAGATTTTCAGGGACAGGGCTGAGAACCCATCAGCTGAAAAACAGGCCCCTTTCAGGTGTCTCAAACTGGGCATCTAAAAATCACTAGTCATTTTTGAAAAGCTGTGCCTTCCTCTGCAGCTTCCAAACTGGTGTAACGAAACACAAATGTTTTATCTAAATTTTATTATATTACTGCAATAAATCTTTAATGGTAATTTTCCAAAGGTGTATTTTTAAAGAAAAAAAATGATCATGTGTGTTTTGTTCATAAATATGGGGAAAGAGCATCAGTGTTTAGAGAATTGAAATGTACCTTATGCACTTGAGTCAAGTCTACCTTAGGGTTTGCTGGTATAGCTACCCTGGCAAACCCCTCCTAGTGTAGGCAGTTATATTGGCCAAAAAGTGCGTTTATGGGTATGGCCTACTGACGAGCAACATGCGCTATACTGCCAGAAGCACTTCTTTGCCCATTTAATTTTGTCTACGCTGGGGCTCTTTCTGATATAAACATGTTGCCAAGAAAAAAACTCCCTAGTTGACATTACAATATGGGGAAGTTTCTCAGGTAGGCCTGGCTTCGTTACAGATGTGGCTAACCCCAGTCCTGGTTTTGAACACATCTGCATTGGGGGCTTTGACTCCATCCCTCACATGTAACAGGACCTGCATGTTCTCAGGGCTTCTCCTCCTGTAGGGTGCTGCAGCTGATGCTGCTGTAAGGCTGCGCTCCCAGCGTGGGAGTTAATCCATCCCCCCAGGAGGTGGGACTGATGTAGAGAGAAGCTTGCCTATTGACAGCGATCTACAGATGGGGTGAGGTCAGTAGAACCACAGCATGCAGGGGGGTGAATTTTTCACACCTCTGAGCAACATACTTCTATCAAGAGAGGCCTGGAGTGTAGACCAGGCTCTGCCTAAAGTGGGGGGAGGGGAAAAGACATCTCAGACCCTGAATTAGAATTTACCCTTTATTTAGCAAATTCTGGGGCTCAGTTCTGCTCCCTTGTGCTCAGACTGAGACTTGCCTTCCTCTGGGAGGCTGAGGTGGTTTGATAAAGGAGTCTACGTATGTGCAATATCAATATAATCACCAAGACAGCCTACTGGACAAGAATATGCAAGTCATGCTCTATGCACCCAGCTACTTAAAGCACAGGTTAGGCTGGTTGGATGGCAGCTGGCCCTCATCACTCCTGCTCGCTCAGGCAGCTGCAGCAGTTGTCTTCTTTCCCCTTCGGTATGTACATTTTTTTTCCTCCTCCAAGACTCAAGGGAAGTTTCGCTTGGAGGTTTCAGACCGTCTCATGCTCATGCCTGTCTTGTCCTAACAGGGTGACCAGGGTCCCACCCATCACCCCAAAGGTGATCACACTAACCCCTATCTAGTTACAAAATATTTTCCTCCAACAGCTGCTATTTGTACCTTGCTGAGCTGGGCCTGGCTGCTGTGAAGCGACAGCATTTGATCTTATCTTTGTGGGGTGGGGGGGGAAGTCTCCTTCTTCCTTACTTTAACTAAAGCTCAAAGCCAAATCACACCCCATCCTTTCTAGGGTGGTTTTGCTGCTCTTTCCCGTAGGAATAGAAAGGAGAGCAGCACTTGCACCTGCCTAATGTTTAGTTTGCAATGTAGGTGTAGCTGTGGTGGTCCCGGGCTACAAGAGAGAGGAGGTTGGGGAGGGGATATCATTTATTGGACCAACTTCTGCGGGTGAGAGAGCAGCTCTAGAGCCACACAGCTCTTCTTAGGGTCTGGGAAAGGAAATCTTAGCATCACAGCTAAATTCAAGACAGAACAGACTGTTTAGCATAAGGACTTTGAATGGTCCTTTACTATATGTGCTCACTACTTATGCTAAACAATCTGTTCCATCTCACATTTAGCTGAGCTGCTGGGATTTATTTCCTTTCCCAGACCTGAAGAGCTCTTGGAAAACTCATCCCTGTCACCCAACAGAAGTTGGTCCAATAAACGATATCCCTACGCCCACCTTGTCTCTCTGTTTCGTTGGGCTGGTGCTACCATGACTGGAGGAGCCAGGCCCATCTGCAGGTGAAATCACAGCACAGATGAACAAGACCCCACCCCACTCTTCCACTTCCTCCTCACAGGATCCACTTGGTGCTGTTCGCTTGAATATAAGTGTCAGGGACCCTGTCTCTTCTTTCAGATTTCCTTCAACGTGCCAGAGCCTTTGCTGGGCTCAGCTCCTGGGAGGTGGCCCCAGAAGAGCAGCAGCCCCGAAGAGTTGAGACCCACTGCTGCCCTGAGGAAAGGTTGGTGGTAATGGATTAGTTAAATTATCATTTTACTTTTTAACACATTGTCCTGCATGGTCCGAGGACGAGAGCTGTGCGGGACGGAAACACGTACTCATAAGGGCTGCTACTTGCTGTTTTTGAGAGAGAAAATTGCTCAACCCCTTCAGCAGGGGGCCAGCACCCTCCCTTTGCATCCATGTGAGTAAGGGGAAAGTGTTTTAGGATATGTCTGCACTGCAATTAGACACCCGCAGTTGGCCCATGCCAGCTGACCCAGGCTCACGCTAAGGGGCTGTTTTATGGCAGTGTAGGCCCAAGCTCTAGGACACTGTGAAGTGGAAGGGTCCCAGAGCCCAGGCTGCAGCCTGGGCACAAACCACCATTAAACAGCCCCAGAGCCACTGTGGGTGTCTTAACTGCAGCACAGACATGCCCTGACATAAACCCAAGCCAGCCACCTTTCCTAGCTGTTACAAATGTCAATAGCACAGAGATACTTTTTGACTGGCCCCAGGGGGAGCCTGATTTCTCCTCTCCCCTTCAGCTGCTAGTCCTGAGGCTCAGGTTGGAAATGAAGGGAGTGGTTGAGATGCAGATACCTCCACTCAACAAAAACCATTGCTGCAGAACAGTTCCAGGCTGCATTGCAGGAGGCAGGGCCTTCGGTGATTCCAAACTGGACTGCTGCTTACTTTTCCTACCGGCAACTGTCTGCTGCCAGAGGCTGGGTAGAATATCCCTACACCAGCAGGTCTGGTAACGGTGCAGTGGGGCCCCTCTCCCACACGATGTGTTTTGATCCAGTTGAATTGGAGCCGGTGATTCACAGCGATCCTGGTCAGTCACATCCCCAGCCTCGTGTGGGCATATGAAAGAAGCACCCACACATATGCTTTGTTTTGTGGCAACTAGCTGTTCCCCTGCCCTGCCCCTTGCCGGAGGCGTTACTTGTAGAGCGTGTATCTTTTAGAAAGAAGCTAGACCCTCCTTTCTTTGGTCCTTTTGAATGTTTTTATTCGCTGTGACTGAGGCTTGCATTCAAAATAAAGTGACTGCTACATCGCTCTGCCTGGCAAAACTCTCTCTGGAAAAGTGCTCGCGTCACATGTTCGTTCCATTCCCATTGGCAGGAGGGACGCACGGGTGGACAGCTGCAGTTCTTCCTTGCTTCCCCCATGGCACGGAACTGGACAACGTCACAAAGGGAATTTGTTTTGAAAGTGTGTGTGATGCGAAAACAGGATTCTTATGGAAACTGTTCTCTCAGGCCTTCATTGTAATCCACACAGGCTAGTACACCCTCTGGATAAGTGTGCAAAATCCCCATGAAAAGGCAATTAATTACACAGATTAAAAATGTAACAGGTCACAGACTTTATGAAGTACAACTGTGAGCAGTCAGGCCTCAGGAGGATGGACTGGTGCATGGAACTGCTGTTCAGACAAGAGTAGCTATGTACCCAGCCTCATGAGACCTCCTGGGGCAGTCATGCAGCCCAGTTAATTCGGCTCCCACACCATTGGACATAGTCAAACAGCATTTAAACACCCACTGCAGAAAGCATGATCAACCCAGCATCTTGAGCACAACCCTTGGTTGAGCCTGGCTTCTGGCAGGAACCAAGCCAGACTTGAGGGGGACCGGAATCTGATGTTCTAAAATTAGCCAGCCAGTACCATTTGAGCATAGTTCTACCCAACTAAGTTTTGCAGTGGGTATGGCTGTGTCCACATTCATTCCAGTGTAGGGAGCGGTGAAAGAGCACAAGCTAAGGGTTCTTCTGAAGGGTGGGGTGAGGAATTCATTCATTAAAACTGATTTTCAAATACTGCACTAATTTGAAATAAGAACCCACTTTTTCTCTCCCTCTGAACTACACCACAGTGTGAACTATTGCCTGAAGTTTTACATCACTTTATTTCAGGGCAAATTGTACAAGAAGAGAAAGTCGGATAAGGCAGATCTAGAATGCACATTTTATTAAAGTAAAAAAAAAAAAAAAAAAAATAACCAGACAACATGGGTAAGGGAGACAAGAACCTTTTTATACTCTGCCTATCCAATAATAATCCTCTCTTTTGTTCATGGCTACTCTACTGTAACAAATATCTGTTCTAGTCTAATGTTAAGGTTGTCCAGTTAAATCATTTGAAGATCCTTTAACCAAGTTAACCTTTACCTATTTAGAGTTTCTTTTCAGAAACATTCATATATTATACAGGATATACAGATTTTGAAACAAGACACTTAAAAACACACGACTATAGCCGCAACACTATCATAGCTGCATTGTAGTGATTAAGTTGTTCAGCCAGCTGTAGACTCTATATGTACAATTAGTTTTTAAGAGTGTTATTTACAAAGATGGGCTAAAAGCTGTCTGTCATCTAAAAGGCAAAGGCTCTTGTGTTTAAGTATGTGCAGTTTCATAGCCCTGTGAAAACACAATTATATACACTGTAAACAGCACAGAGCATGAAAATTTCCTCCTCCCAAGAGAAAGTGTATGTGCACTAATATTCCTCTTCCGCATCTGCTGCTCCTCCTCCTCTGGTTTTCTTGTGAAGAGTGCGGTTAAAGCTGTGGCATGCAGGGACCCAATGATTGTCATGAAGACCTAATTTACACCCAGGGATGCCTTTTTGAGACTTGTGACAGCACATCCAATACCCTGGGCCATATGGTAAAGCTTGACAGTAGGGTTTGGGATGCCACCGGCACAGTGACACATCCCCTTTCACATACTTCTTCTTGCACTGCTTGCACGGATCTTCTTTGTAACGTGGATCACGGACCCAGCGGGAATCAGCTGGCCTTATGTTGTAGTATTCAATGATAAATTTGAAGTAACAACAAGTACATTTCAGAGCGACTAGACTCCTAGTGGGGAGCAATCTGAAGATCTTAACCATGATGTGGTGGGGCAGGAAGGCCATATACTGCTGAGGCTCCAAAAGCTGCTGAATTTTAAACCGAGTCTCCAAAAAGTCATGAGACACCTGCCTTTTCAAACAAGAAGTGTCAAGTACCTGCAAAGCACTTTCCATGGGAGATACTGAAAGGGCAAACGGCTCTATGGAAGCACTATTTCTCTCATACATTTTATTATCAGCAGCATCCCCAGTTTGGCCCACTTCTCCTGGCTTTTCTTTAGTACTTTTCCCTAACCCTGTGTGCTCTTGCTTGTTTTGGTGACCAGGATACAGAAAGAACAGCCTCCCTGGAAGTGGATCTTCACCAAAGCTAAAATTAGAAGGCTGCTCTTTCCTGCACCCCTTCTCTGTCTTGGTGACCGATATACTGATGGATAAAGACTCTCTCCTTGTCGGATGCAAATTCAGATTAGGAATAGATACAGGTTCTCTAGCTGAACAATCAACAGTCGTACTCTCGCTCTGCATGGCATCCGAGGACAGCTCAACAGCTACTGGAAATGCAGAAGGGACAGATCCCAGAGGTTCCACGATCATTTCAGAATCACCTCTGCTGCTGGGTCTCACTGAGGGTTCTTGATCATGCTTAACACTGATGTTCACCATGTGGATATCCACAGCTGCTACTGCCCCCAAGGACTGCTGACCAGAAGCAGCTCCTTCCCATAATTCATCAGCAGCCGAAGGGCCACGCTTTGTTCTCTGTCCAGCATCATCCACTGTAACGGGATCTTTTAAACTTACCTCCTGGCCAAGGACTTTGGAAGATACCTTCCCAGTGTCACACTCAGACTGCGTGCCATTCGCCAGTAACATCCGCCCTATGTTTCTCCGGAAGCTGTTGTTCCTGGATAGGCTCCCTGCTTCACGTTCGCTCTGGCGCCTCAAGCACTCAGATTCAAGCTTTGCAACCATGTCCAACACACGCACAGGCTCGTTCTGCTGCTCACCACTCCCACAGGTCCCTTTTTCAGAATGTACCTCGCAGGCCCCAGGGGCAGAGAAAGGGTCAGAAGCAGGAAGTGCACCTTTGGATTGCCCACTCAGTCTTGTAGTAGAAGCGTTCGTGCAGTTTTTGGTGCAGTCGGCCAGCAAAGCACTTGCTCTGTGTTCTAGAAAAGCTACCATCTCGATTACAGATAAGGATCGACCTGGAAATATCCCTTCACCATTGTCATTAACGTAATGTACAGAACAGTGCTCAATGCCGCAAGCAAAAGGCTCAGGCTGGGTGCATCTCCTGTTTGCCTCTCTCATCCTTTCTAATTGAATCTTTGCTTTTATAAGATCCATGGATTTCTTCCTTCGTTTAGCTGATCTTCCATCTATATCCCAGGTGCTTTTAAGTTTCATTGAGCCCATCCTATTGTTGTTGCACTGCTGGGCTGCAAAGAAGGCAATCTTTTCCTTGGTATTCCCAGGTTTCACGACAGCCCAGATATCTAACGGTCCTTCCCCCTCATCCCCCTGGTGGATTGTTGCAGTTGGGGCATTCTTCTTCTTCTCAACACTTGGGCCTTCTGCTGGAGCTTTCCCACTCATATTGCACATAGTATTAGGATAAATAATTCCCAAAGGCTTTCGAGATGGAGTCACGAGCGGGGACGTAGGTAAAATGCTCAGTTTGGTGCAGTTGTTCTTATACTTTTCCTCCTGTGCTGACCTTTGATGGTTCATATGCAGGCCCCTCAGGGAATCTTGGCTTATATCTAGAGATCGCTCTTTCTTCTGTAACTTGAGGTATGGCTTTAAGTGCATGCCAGAAGCCCTAGAAAACAAAATAAAAGGAATTATTGTAAAAGCTGCCCAGGGCTCACTTCCCCCTGAATGTGAGTGTCATAAGAACAAGGCCCACAACTGGGGACAGGAGCCACAGGAGGGGGCCAGAGCCAGGAGAGAGAGCGAGCCAGAATGGCTACAGGGGCAGCAACGATTGCAGTGTTCCCAGCCTGTGATGTCACTGCAGTTCACCCTTGGAGAACTTCCGTTAGCACCCTGTTAATGCTTTGATAAGCCCCAACGACCACAGAAAGGTTCCATTATAATTTCTCTAAAATGTCATGGCAACAGATTTGAAATGTAAATATTCTCCCCAAAGCGTTTTAGGTTCCACCCAGGGTTCAGTTGTTATAACTATTGATTTAGTCTAGATCCTTGATGCATTCATGGTTTAACCAAACTGTAAGCCCCTTCTCTCTCTCCCTCTCTCACCCTCCCAACCCCCCAAACTTGATATCCAGTCAAGTAGATATCCTTATCTACTGAAAAGGGGTTTTATAAAAAATGATTCAAGCTGAGTAGAGAAATTAGCAATTGTAATTATACCATTATACAAAGAAAGAAAAGGAGGACTTGTGGCACCTTAGAGACTAACCAATTTATTTGAGCATGAGCTTTCGTGAGCCACAGCTCACTTCATCGGATGCATACCGTGGAAACTGCAGCAGACTTTATATATACACAGAGAATATGAAACAATACCTCCTCCCACCCCACTGTCCTGCTGGTAATAGCTTATCTAAAGTGATCATCAGGTGGGTCATTTCCAGCACAAATCCAGGTTTTCTCACCCTCCACCCCCTCACACACTTTGGATGGGCTATCACCAGCAGGAGAGTGAATTTGTGTGGGGGGGTGGAGGGTGAGAAAACCTGGATTTGTGCTGGAAATGGCCCACCTGATGATCACTTTAGATAAGCTATTACCAGCAGGACAGTGGGGTGGGAGGAGGTATTGTTTCATATTCTCTGTGTATATATAAAGTCTGCTGCCGTTTCCACGGTATGCATCCGATGAAGTGAGCTGTGGCTCACGAAAGCTCATGCTCAAATAAATTGGTTAGTCTCTAAGGTGCCACAAGTACTCCTTTTCTTTTCTTAATATGTTGTTAACAACCAGTTAAATGCATTTGCCTATGGAGAGATCAATGTTCTGTGCAGGATAAGCCTGAAAACAACTTACAGAAAAAAAAAACCTACACCTCTCCCCCGATACAACTCGACCCGATATAACACAAATTTGGATAGAATGTGGTAAAACAGCGCTCGGGGTGGGGGGCGGGGCTGCGCGCTCCGACACGCTGCTTTGAGCGGCGTGTTAAGGGTGCCGGGCCGGGGCCGAGGGATTGGATGGTTTGGAGATTCTGGGGGCAAGGCAGTCAGGGGACAGGGGTGTTGGATAAGGCGTGGGAGTCCCAGGGGCCCATCAGGGGGCGGGGGTGTGGATAGGGGTCGGGGCAGTCAGGGGACAGGGAGTGCGGGGGTTTAGTAGGGAGTGGGGTCAGACAGGCGACAAGTAGCAGGGGGGGCTTAGTTAGGGGGTGGGGTCTTGGAGGGCTGGTTGGGGCGGGGGGTCTCTGGAGGGGGTAGTCAGGGAACAAGGAGCGGGGGGGGTTGGATGGGTCAGGGGTTCTGAGGGATCAGTCAGGGGGCGGGAAGTGACTATTAACGGAAATGCTTGAGTCCAAAGCAAGTTCAATATAATGCGGTTTCACCTATAACGCAGTAAGATTTTTTGACCCCCGAGGACCGCATTACATCGGGGTAGAGGTGTAGATATCAAATTAAGACTTTGCTATATTTTGCATTGTTATGAACTGAGCAAGTATGAAGCTGAAGTTTTTATATTGAGAATCTAACAGCTATAAATGAGACACAGACTGAAACAGAAGTGGCATTTCTATTGCAGCAGGATCACACTCTCAGAGCCTCCTTTCCCCATGGACATTTATACATTTGTAATTCTACTCCGGTAAAAACCTAAAGCTGCAGGAAGGCCTAGGGGGAGCACCCAGACTGCCATGGGGGAGAGGCAGGACTAATTACCAGCAGCCTTCCATCTCTGGTCTCATTGGACTGTCACACAAGCATATTACAGGAAGAGCTATAGGGTACGTTTCCATGGCAACGGATTAACATTTTTACATTGTAAAGCCTGTTTTGAAACTAGGATAATCTCTCTTCCTGTTTGGACAGCTACTCCAAAACCAGCATCTCTACCTTTGCCTTTCTGCTCAGAAAAGTCTCTTCAAAGCATCATGGAGCTCCATGGTGGCTGTCGTGGAATGATTTACAGATCAAATGTCCCCAGTCAATAGACAAGAGGTTTTTCTAATTGTCCACCTACTGACTCCAACCTGGGGCCCAGCAGGCTAGTTGGGCTCTCTCCTTCTCACACACCACAGCAGAGGCTCTGTATGATACCCTCAGTTACACTTGGGCCATCCCAAGCTAGTTTTTCAACTCGGCCTAAGGTAGGAACCCAGCCTCTGAGGAGAAAAGTAGAACATTCAGCAAAGAGTGTTTGCTAGAAGCTAAGATTCCTCAACTCCAGTTGCCAGCGTCAAATGCATTGGAGCTTGGGGACAACAGTTCTAGACTGAGTCACTGCAGCAGATTGCCCAAAGCCAGGGAACTCCTTTCACAGTGCTGAGAGGGTGGCTCTGCCTTTGTTCTCCCTTTCCAGTTCGCTCACCACCTTGACCTTCATGGCAGAAGGGAAAGAAGAGTATGCGGTACCCACCGAACCTGAGATCTATGCTGTGTACACTGGGAACTGCTGGACAGGAGGTCTTGATCATTGGCTAGTCTACCTTCCCAGAAGATTCACAATCTAGAGATCCAATACCACCTTCCCATCATCCCACTGCTCCCAGCCTGTGCGTGGTAGGGAGATTGCAACCTCTCATCACATGCAGACTGTGCCATGGTCATCTCTGTGCTTGTCGCCGACTGGGTTAGTGCAATAGGCGCCACTGGGCATTATACCCGAGGCCATTTGGAAGCTCCAGCTTGTGCAGGACGTGGCTGCTAAGTCTCTTCTGGGCGCAATTCAAGGCATTCACTTTGACTCCTCTCTTGGATCGAGACCACCTCTTCCTCGGTATTCCAACAGTTGTGACCGTGCCCTCTGTTTTCCTTCCAAGTTGGTTTCTGAACGACACAACCCTCAGATCTGCTTCCCTCGCCCAACTTTCTGATCAGCTGTGTCCTCTCAGGCTGCGCTCAGGAAGTAATGAGGGCGAGGTCTCTACACTCCCCGGAAGAGAGGCCTCCCAGAAAAATCCAGGCTGCTGCGTGCAGAAAGTGGCGCTTGTGGTACAGTCGGTGGCACTCTTTCCTCTTCATGCTGGAACTGCGCTGCTGAAGTGCCCCCTTTCCCACTAGAAACAAAGGCAGGTTTCAGAGCAGCAGCCCTGTCAGTCTGCATTCGCAAAAAGAAAAGGAGGACTCGCAGCACCTTAGAGACTAATTTTTACTAGAAATAAAACAACTTCTGGCCCCTTAGAACTGCAGGTCCCTTGCAGAGAGCGAGCGAGCGCTGCAGTTACATAGACATTTTTGCCTTTTGGAGTCCAGTAATTTGGAAGTACAAAATAAAACTCCCAGATGGAATTTCTAGTGCCAGGAAAATTTGTAAGATCGAACAGAGCCTCATTTCTCCTTTTTCACATATTTTCTGACATGCACTAAGCAGGGCAATCAGCAAAGCATCCTTCATTAAGGAGACTGCCGCTGAACATAAGGCAAGGTATTAAATTAATAAAATAGAACTGAACTAATTACTCCAACATGCTTAGCCAGCAGAATTGGTACAGCTGCTCAAGGCTATTTCTGGTTTATGGCAAGAGAAAGAGTAGAATCACAGATCATCTATTATGGATTCTTCGTTTAAGTTCTCACATTTCTGCCAGTATTTAAGTTACTGGTGGGCGAGGTGGAGACTACTACTGAAGGCTGAACAGATTATATCATATATCAGAAAGTCATAGTTTACTTAAGTTTTATTGCCAGAACAATTGCCGCATTTGAATTCAGAGTTCAATTACAGTGTCTCTCTCTAGAATTGCTGAAAATCCTAATAGCTTTAGACAGTGATAAGGAAGCACTGCTAATTCCATCTGACCAACAGACTGGGGGTGCCATCAGTTTATCAAACTTTTCAGCCATTGGGGAGACAGCAAGCTGCATTTTAAAAGAATTTCACAGACTTTACAGCAAAAAGTTTATTGGGGAAAAGTTCTCATCCACTGCAATGTGAAGATTAGAAAAAAGAGCTAGTTTTAGATGAACCAGCAAGCATTTTCCCCACCCCCAGAGTAACAGCACATGTTCAAATTCTAGAAGCTATAAAAGAAACAAGAGTCTTCTCATCAGAACTCGCTCACAATATGAACCATAGCCTAGACACCCTTTAACTCAATTCCTGCTGCACTCCAGTGCTACAGGCTAGTTACTGCGGGAGCTGCAGGTAAGTTTTTTTAAACTGAGCATTTTAAAGTGAGTTAAATACAAGAGTGATTCACAAGATCGGGGTCTTACCCTTTGTGGTATTAAAGTCAATTTGTTTGCCTCTACCATGGTGCCTCAGATGTTTTATGTATAGACAATGACATTGTAGAAGTTATCAGGTGGGAGCTGGAAGCTTTGGCACCTGGTTAATGAACAGTTAGGGCTTTGGGGCCCCCGGGAAGAACGTTACCTGGATGTTTCTTCTAAAAAGGATCAGCAGTAAAATAATTAGCTATGTTATTTAAAGTATCATTTTATCTTTAAACCACTGAGATAATGGGGCAGTTCACGCACCTATAAGGGTGCATCCTCACTAGGAAAAGAGGTGTTGACTCATATTAAAACTATAAACTGCCTTGTCTTCACTAGGATTTTACCAAATTATTTAACATGTGTTAGTTAACACAAGTTAAGAACACACCTTTATTCCTAGTGAAGAGAAGACCCAAGAGCTACTGTTTCAAGCTGCCTGCAGACTCAGGTAGATGTTACTGCATCAGTTTATATTTGGAAGATCATCTTTACAATGATGAAGGCTCAGAAACCAAAGAAATTGTTCACTTTCCATGAAAGCTTAGATACAGGAGCAGAAGTCTGTAGTACGGCTGGTTAGAAGTCGTCAATCTAAACTGTTTTTCTGCTCTATGGGCCAGGCTCCCCAGTCAGACTACATCCAGAATGCACCATGGCCAGGGACTCTCAGGATTCAAGAGAGGAGGCCACAGCACATGATGGGAAATTCCATCTGGCCTATAGAGAAGAACAAGCCCATGAGGCACCAAAGCAGCACTTCCAAATCAAAAAAACCTTGGCTGAATACCAAAACATTTCAATATTCACATTTCTGCCCAAACGCTGACATTTTCCACAGGAAAAGAAAATGTTTGTTGACCCGCTCTAGTCTGCAACAAGTTCCATGGCCAAGGCTGTAGACTACAAAAGGACAGAGTCTAAATGAATTGCCTGGACCAACTACTAAACATGACCATGGGCAAAGTAACTTCGCCTTCCTGTGCCTCAGTTTCTTCATCGGCAAAATGGGGATAATGATCCAGAGCTCCTTTGTAAAGCACTTGGAAAGTTACAGATGAAGAATGCAGTGCAAGAGCTAGTTATTATTAAAATACATTTTGGTTCTGGACAACCACTTGTAAGCGTTGGTAGCCCCCAAAATCTTTTGGCCCCGATTCTCAGCCCAGAGTCTGTCACCTTTGCACGGCTCAGGCAGGGCAAAGCAGCCTAAAAGCTGCTCTACATGGCATTTCAAAGAACCCTGTGCCATAGAGCAACCTCTGGGTGGCATAAAGTCAGCATATTTGGCTCTATACACCCACTACCCTTCCCCCCGTGTGACATGGGGTGGGAGCAAGCAGGGCTGGATACAATGCATTCTTACCGATCACCACAGAGACAACAGCCTTCCCCCCCCACCCCCACCCCCCGGGGAGTCAGTGGGAGTTCTGCCCAACTTAGACTACAAGATTTGGCTGTAGGTCAATAACAGACTGATGGAGCGTCCGTCCCCCCACACTCAGTCAAGAAAGATAGGACACAGAATTTGTTTATGTTTCACACACAGGTATGAGAAGCTGAAAGCTGGCTATTTGCCCCCAGGGCCAGGAAGGTTACAAGATTTCAACATCTTTAAAAAGGAGAAATGCTTTTTATATTATTAAGCTTGAATTCGGCGCTCTATTTTGTCATTTGCATTTTCTTTACTGCATCAGTAGGAGTTGTTCTCAGTCTTGCAATAGCAACACAGATGCTCTCAATTGCCTTGTAAGCAGTAATGTTTGAAAAATAAGGGCACGACTGAACTTAGTCAGAGAAACAGGTGTCCACTTGAAGCAAAATTTAAGTTTGTACTAATCTAATTATTTACTCTCTAGGCAGACGGACCACCCTACTGATTACTGGTATTTCTGCTAGCTTTTTTAAGCTCACTGCATATTTCAAATCCTACTACAGCAATCCACTCTCCAATTATATTTTTATTTTGAAGCCATATCCCCATAAAGTTACAGCTGTTGCTACAAAAAAAAAAAAAAAACCCAAAGGCTTCTCCGAGGACATGAGCAGCAGTAACAATGTAGCTGCTGTTATCTAATTAAAAAAATATTAAGGGACAATTGTGCCCCACAGTGATTAGAACTACTGTTAATATTTCACTTAAAGGCAAAGGTTCTCCAAAGCAAGGGTTTTATCTAAGAGTTTGACTGGCACACAAAGCAGGGAATTAAGCAGTAGGCCTACATGTGTTAACCATTCATGGCCCAACTGGGGTCTGTTTGTACCGTTTGACTTGATGGAATGTCGAAGATGTGGAATTCAGTGGTTCCCTGTGGAGGCCAGCTCTGTAGGAAGTCTTCATAATAACGATCTCCCCACCTAAGGCACACTGTCACAGCCAATCCATCTTTGTTTACACGCAGGGCTCCCGCAACTGCTTTTCTTGCCCCACACAGCGTTTCACTATCTCTCTGCCACCTAGAAACTGGGGAAACAAAACAGATATAGAAACGATACTGTTAGAACACAGCCTAGTCAGGGCAGAGACTCTTCCTATTTTAGGTGTAGAAACAGGACTCAATACAATGGCGCTATGATCCTGATCAGGGTCTCTGGGCACTGCTAGGATATATCACCTCCACCAACCATCCACCTGCTTGAAAACCCAAGGTTTGATTCTACCTGTGGCTGCAACAACACTAAGCATGCTTTACATCTTCAAAGACCTTTGCAAACACCACACATGCTCCGTTATGCTTTCTGCCTAATGGCACTGCATAGAGGTATGGTTTTCAAGGCTGAAATTAAAATGTTGAAGCAGTAAAATCATCAAGACTGCCAGAAAATGATGCTAGCTTTCCAAGCTGAGTGACATACTGGATTTCAAAAAGTACAAACACATACTGCCAGGCTGCCTCAGAACTTAGTGGAAATTGTCCTCTGTTAACACCACATACAGATAAGAGAGCAAATTAGCCAGAACAAGGCTGCTATGGAGTATCTCCAATCTGTACTTTGTTGTTCTTGCAGCAGACACTATTAGCACTGCATTAACATTTGGATAGTAACAACAGCCACCTTTAAAACTGAAACCTAAAAGGAAAAAGTGAACCAGCACATGAGACCTGGAAAAACTCATGCATTAAAATGTGAGCTGCCAACAGCTTGTTCTACAGCGCATTGTTTGCTTCCTCTCTAGAGGACAATGTGCAGTGACGCCATAGTGAAGGAATGCCATTTTTCCAAGCTAACTGTAACTCCGTGACCCAGAAGATTTACCATTTATTGTAGAAAGAAAAGGAGTACTTGTGGCGCCTTAGAGACTAACCAATTTATTTGAGCATGAGCTTTCGTGAGCTACAGCTCACTTCATCGGATGCTTATGCTCAAATAAATTGGTTAGTCTCTAAGGTGCCACAAGTACTCCTTTTCTTTTTGCGAATACAGACGAACACGGCTGTTACTCTGAAACCTGTCATTTATTGTAGCAGGTTGTTCTATCCGTGACAACAGCTTTGCACAGCACTCTTCCTGCTGCCCCTTTCTTACAACGAAATCTTGGTAACATAGACAAGCAGAATCTCCTGGCAGGAGGAGGAACTTGCTAAAGCCAAGTGTTTACTGAAATCAAAAATTCTGCAGCCAGGGAGCATAGCACAATCTGTTAGCAGGTGCCTGCCTGCCAAAAAGAAAGCCTTGCCCATCAAAAAGCAACTCTCTCTTCATAGGTCTATGAATGGCTCCCCTAATCAATACTTTGCTGATGTTGATTACACCTTCTCAGCAACTCCACCCACAGCCTCACTAACACAGTTTTCCTTGAGGGGGAGAGTAAATCTGACCATGACTCATTGAAAAACTAATTAAGGTCAACTTTCCTGCAAAGAGAAGGCAAGCTGCATTCGGATACAAGTCTATGGTGGAGATTAAGAGTGGCAGCTATTTCACAGGTTTTAGAGTAATAAACTGGTTAGTCTCTAAGGTGCCACAAGTACTCCTTTTCTTTTAGCTATTTCACACACCCTTTGGAGGTGGGAAGGCAGGTCAATCAACTGCCCATATATGACTAAGCAGGAGCCTAAAAATAAAAAAGTTTACTCTGTAATCTTGCAGTCTTCACAGCGGGGAAAAAAAAAAAATCAATGCTGCATATTCCTGGCACACACAAGTTCCTTGACAAATTGGAGAACAAAAAAACACACTGAATGATAGAGCTGGTGGGGGGAATTAGAGAATTTCTGACTGACTCTATAGAACACAGAACAAGCATTTAGGTGGCTTTGAACTCACACAACAAGAATGAAAGCTTCTTACTAGAACACAAGTTCATTAGCACAGTCACAACCTAATCTGTGTGTGTGACAAAGACCTATTTGCAAACGTAAAATTGCAGCACAGAATATAATCTGTACTATAAACCACTCCCAATAAATGGTATTTTAAAAAAGAAAAATTTCTGGCCATGATAAATGCATATGCAAATGTGAGAGTAACTTGTGAGTTTCTATCAAGAATTTACACCTGGAATCTTAACAGGGAGTTAAACCAAAAAAGTTACATAAAGGTCTTTACTTATATTCTGCCTCACCAGCGCCCAATGGGAGCACTTAGGTCCTAATTTTCACCCAGGCTTTGGTGTCGCTTCCCTTTTTGGGCTCATCCACACTGGGATTTCAGACCCAGTAGGAGCTGTCACGTGTAGACATGAAGTACTACATTGGTGTGCATATAATGGCAATTGTGGCATTTTAAAAATGCCAGATACCTTGTGCATGGGTTAAAGTAACATACTGAAAAACATTTCTGTAAGCATTGTGCATGTTATTTAAGTCCATTGTGCTAGGGTAACTCCAATAAAAATATTTTAAATGCTTCTGAGCAAGCTAATATTCATAAACTAGCATGCACAGATACCATCTCCAAATCCTACCTGTAACCATACCCATACGGTACAAAGTCACACCAAAAAACCTAACAAACCAAAGCGCTCTAACTGGCGAGTGAGGCCAAACACAAGCTCCCTGGGGGTAAGTTAAAATAGCTCATTCAGAATACTGCAGAAAGGAGGAAAAAATTTAACTGCACCC
The DNA here is from genome assembly GCF_965140295.1 of Lepidochelys olivacea. NCBI lineage: Eukaryota > Metazoa > Chordata > Testudines > Cheloniidae > Lepidochelys > Lepidochelys olivacea. The sequence continues at coordinate 120,172,352 of NC_140416.1, forward strand.
AGAATTGCATTAAAATAGTCAAGGGCAAATTCACATGGCATTTTGGAACAGGCTAAAAGTGGAGGTACACCAAAGAGAGAAGTGTGTTAGGGGAGGGGCAAGAAAAACAGAGCTGAGAGACTTGTCATCAGTAATTCGTCAGAGAAAGGTGTTATTAAATGTTACTATATGGATAGCTATTGCACCCAGTATAAGACAGTTAAGGATATCCTATGTGGCATGCAACCATGATCCCACAGGTTTCACAGTGGTAGCTGTGTTAGTCTGTATCAGCAAAAACGAGGAATCTTTGTGGCACCTTAGAGACTAACATTTATTTGGGCCTAAGCTTTCGTGAGTTAGAACCCACTTCATCAGATGCATGTTGTAGAAAATACAGGAGCACGTATAAATACATGAAAAGATGGGAGTTGCCTTACCAAGTGTGAGGTCAGTCTAACGAGACAATTCAATTAACAGCAGGATACTAAGAGAGGAAAAATAACTTTTGTAGTGGTAATGAGAGTGGCCCATTTCAAACAGTTGACAAGAAGGTGTGAGTAACAGTAGGGGGAAATGAGTATGGGGGAAATTAGGTTTAGGTTTTGTAATGACCCAACCACTCCCAGTCTTTATTCAGGCCTAATTTGATGGTGTCCAGTTTGCAAATTAATTCCAGTTCCGCAGTTTCATGTTGGAGTCCGTTTTTGAAGTTTTTTTTGTTGAAGAATTGCCACTTTTAGGTCTGTTATTGAGTGACCAGGGAGGTTGAAGTGTTCTCCTACTGGTTTTTGAATGTTATAATTCCTGATGTCAGATCTGTGTCCATTTATTCTTTTGCATAGAGACTGTCCGGTTTGGCCAATGTACATGGCAGAGGGGCATTGCTGGCACATGATGGCATATATGACATTGGTAGATGTGCAGGTGAACGAGCTCCTGATGGTGTGGCTGATGTGGTTAGGTCCTATGATGGTGTCCCTTAGTCCCCCTCTAGTGGCTGGTCCACATAAAGGGGTTCATTAGATTGCTAATGTCTCCAACTTCATAGACCCACTTCTTCAGCTCAAGCAGTAGAGGTTTATGTTTTAGATCCAGATGTCCAGGATTCAGTCCCAGATATGCTCACCACAACTCTATCACGGCTCTAGAATGCTACTCTTGGAGAAGACATTCCCACCAGGAAGTATTCCAGTTTTCACCCTTGATTACTTTTTGATAATTAACGGAATACCAAGCTGTACGGAAAACAGAAAAGAGAACCAGCAGCCTCATCCAGTTCTTCTTCTTTGCATTCCCCTTCCAGATAAGCACTGGGAAGGAATTCAGCCCCTCACTGTATGAATAGGCACATTTCTCCTTTAAGGCAATGGCTGGCAGGCAGCTCAACCTGTACTGCAAACTTCAGTATCCTATTATCAGATTTCTGTATTGCTGCCACAGTTTGTGAAAACTGATATCCTAACTCAGATGAGGGCAAATGCAGAGCCAAGTCTCTTAATTTGGGCAATGAGATACAGTACTATTTGAGCTCCGGAGGTATCACAGTAGCTAGGCCTTTTCTGGCATGGACTTTAAAGGAAGTCTCAGCTTTACACCGTAGCAACACTAACTTACAAATGAAAGGATTCAAAAAATTAGGCCAGGCCAGTCACTCGGGGCAGAAATGCACCTTCTAGCTGGAAATAGCAACAAGGCAGTGACCTACAGTTCTTCAGCAGAAACAAATGTTGTACTGTTCCTGGTCAAACAAAATACACTCCTTGCCCATTCCATTTTCATTCAAAATTGTTTGAATGTGCCTGATCCACTGAGGAAGTATAATGGGCTAGACCTAAGAAAATTCAAAATTGTGAAAATAAGGCTCACTTAAGCTTCTATCACCTTGACCTTTTGGTCAGCTAGGTAAGCTCAGGGTGCTGTCAAGCTAAATAAGGTTTTGTCACTACACTAGTTGGATGAAAGACCACCAAGTCATTCTCAGGACGCTGTAGAAGTGATGCTAACTATGCCATAGATGAGTAAATGTTGAACATGGTGTTAAAAGACTGCTGGGGGAAGTGCCCAATCTTCCAAGAGATGAAGTCAAATCCTGACCCCTTGTCATTAGAGATCCCACAGCAAATTCACAAAACAAGAGCATTTGTTCAAATTCCATTTTGGGTCATAGCACTCCACCTATATCAAGTTCTCCCTACTGTTTTAGTTAGAATATTTTAAGAGATATATATTTCTTTCACTTTCCAGCCCCGTCTGTTACTTACAAAGAGCGTGGAATTTATGAAAAATGCTCTGTAGCTTCCGTGATCTGAGAGAATCCTAGAGAAATGCAAAATCATTGCTTACACTTCATTTAGTCTCAACATTCACAGGTCTCTGGATGGCACAAAGCTATTCACAGAAACTGGCAATAGTGTGTAGGCCAAGTATGATGGTGAGATATTGTACGTCAGAGCCAAACACCCACAGCCTCTTGGCTTATGAAACACCACTGACCAAAGACACTGATGGGCCAACAAGAATAAGGCTCAATGGCCAGGAAGATACAAAGGGGGCAGAGGGGAGGTGATGTAGAGAACATTTGAGACCAAGCCCTTCAGTGGGAGCTACAGTAAGTGGATATCAAGGAGAGTTGAGGATGCTATGCATCTAACCCTGATCTTGCAAGAACAGCAGAGGTTCAAGGGCCAAAGCGCAGGAGGAATTAAAGCCAAGAGTGAAGTTGTCATAAATATAAAGGGAAGGATAAACACCTTTAAATCCCTCCTGGCCAGAGGAAAAACCCTTTCACCTGTAAATGGTTAAGAAGCTACGATAACCTCGCTGGCACCTGACCAAAATGACCAATGAGGAGACAAGATACTTTCAAAGCTGGAGGGGGGAAACAAAGGGTTCTCTCTGTCTGTGTGATGCTTTTCCCAGGACCAGAGCAGGAATGCAGGTCAGAACTCCTGTAAGGAGTTAATAAGCTATCTAGTTAGATATGCGTTAGATTCGGTTTTGTTTAAATGGCTGATAAAATAAGCTGTGCTCAATGGAATGTATATTCCTGTTTGTGTGTCCATTTGTAACTTCAGGTTTTGCCTAGAGGGATTCTCTATGTTTTGAATCGGATCACCCTGTAAGGTATTTACCATCCTGATTCTACAGAGGTGATTCTTTTACTTTTTCTTTCATTAAAATTCTCTTTTAAGAACCTGATTGCTTTTTCATTGTTCTTAAGATCCAAGGGTTTGGGTCTGTGTTCACCTATGCAAATTGGTGAGGATTTTTATCAAGCCTTCCCCAGGAAAGGGGGTATAGTGCTTGGGGGGATTGTGGGGGGGAGAGACGTTTCCAAGTGGGCACTTCCCCTGTTATTATTGTTAGACACTTTGGTGGTGGCAGCGTTTAACCTAAGCTGGTAAGAATCAGCTTAGGGGGTCTTTCACGCAGGTCCCCACATCTGTAACTTAGAGTTCAGAGTGGGGAAGGAACCTGACATGGTGGGAGCACTGGGATTAATTTGAAATCATTTTGAGATTTTTTTTTTTAAACCAGAAGCACAGAAGGATTTTAAAAGATTTTAAAGGGTTTTGTAGAAGGGGACAAAGCCACAAGCATAACAAAAGGGACGTGTCTTTTGTGAGCAGGAGTTTCTCTACCTAAAGGCAGGGTAGTTAACCTCCTGCAGGGAAATTCACAAGTCTTCACAGACCTGAAGAAGTTTTTTTTTTTTAAGCTAAGAGCAACTAGAGGGGTTTTCTGTCTATTTGCCTGGAGACAGAGGTGTTAGGGGTTTTTAAAGGGTTTTTCGGTCGGCTGACAATCACGAGCCGAGAACATCGGTATCTGGTTATAGCACAATTTTTTGTGGGTTTTTTTTTTTGACAAGCCAAGTTTTGTGCGTGTGTGTTTGATTTCTAACTCTCGGGTGTAAAGGCAGTTAAAAACAGAGGCAAACATGCCAGAGCCCAAGTCAGAAACAGCCCAAGTTTCAGAGTGGGGAAGGAACCTTGACAGAAGTAAAACCCCACAGCACAGGAAACAGCTACCTACATCACTACATACTATAGACATACTGCACGTTATTTCGTTCAGGAGGGAAAAGTGTGCAGGAATTGTGGTCATTGAATAGTATGGTACAACTCTGTGTTAGGGGGCTTATTCCTTCACCCACTTACTTCCCTGGTCCTTCTCGCATGAACAGAGAGCAACAATACCCGAAGTCCAAAGGTGCAAACAATTCGATGTTTATTGGGGTGAACTTCCAGCAAGCATGATTCCAGTTTCCTTCCTTAGTATCCTCCTTCCCAGCTCTGACACCACAGAGCCTTACACCTGTGTCCCTGTTCCCATTCCTGCCCTTAGCCAAACATGATTCCAACTTCCCTGTTCCCATTTCCCCCTTTAGCAAAACATGATTCCAATTTTCTTACCCCCATTCCCTGTTCCCATCTCCCCCTTTAGCAAAACATGATTCCAATTTTCTTACCCCCATTCCCTGTTCCCATCTCACACACCCACATGCCCACCCCCACCCACACCCACACCCCCACCCAGTCACTTCCTCATTGACTACAGATTATATAGTAAAACTTGAGTTCTGCTTAGCTATACCTTAACCAATCATTCTCCTGAAATTTAACTAACCAATCCTAACATATTGTAACATGATTATGTAACCAATTATATCCCACCACCTCAATTAGTTTACACCCAGCAAAATTAATTATACAGCAGACAGGAACAATCACAGAACCAGACAGAGATTATACAGACAAACAACAGCAAAGTAGGAACTATAATGACAAAACAATACAGAAGTGAGGATTTCACATCCCAGCTATTGATAAGTGAGTTCTTGCCAGACAGGATGCTATCAAACTAAGTTTCCTTTTACATTTTCTAGGCACTTCCCTTTCTCTGGAGGTGATAGGAATACAATCCTGTCCTGATAGTGCCTAACAGCCCAATAGCACCTTATTTCAATGTGACTAGTTTGGAATGTGAGGATGTGACCGGTCGCTTCCCAGCTTATGGCTGCCTCTGCTGCTTAGCCAAAGGCCTGAGCCTAAGAACAGGGCCTCAGACTGTCACAGTAAGAGAAGGCCCTTACACCAGCAGACAGTGGTTTTGATTCTTTCTTTTATACCTCTATCACTAGCCAAGTGATAAGAATACACCTAAATTCTTAAGAGTACAGGCCTTTGCAGACAGGCCTGAATATCTATATCCTAACACTCTGCACAAAAAGCATACCGAGCAAGCTGTGAGGGTTTGGTTGTTAGTTTTCCAGCATCAACTACTCAGTTCATTGAATACAGAACTCCAGAAGTATCTGGCACAAACCAAGATTGTTTGATAATATTTCCTAACTCAAGATGCTATAACAGGTTTCCAAACAACATTATTTGGCGCAAAGCTAGATAAAGAAGCCACAGCATATGGCAGCCGGCACTACAGAGAGCAAGCCAACCAATGCAAGCATAGCCTCACATTACAATAGACTACCCAGACTCTACTAGATTTGTTATACAAGACTACGGGCAGGTCAGCCTAACTCCCCAGCCACTACATAATCTTGCACAGCTTGCCATGGCAGATTTAAGCAGGTTGAACACAGACTGTGTAGTTTTAAATAAATTCTTAAGATTGAGTATTCATTGCCATACTTGATAAACTTAAACATCATGAGGTATCAGGGAGTTGGAGTACAAAGGTGCTGACAGGAGCATAAAAATTAACACAGTCTACCAGCTAAATCATTAAAAGAATATGAAGTTGCCTACTATCTGACCAGTCTGTTCCATACAACTAGCTCAATTAAGGGTGGAGCTTCTACTTCTCTCTAAAGAAAGCCAGTTCCGTGTAATTATGTAAGCTTCCCACAGCCAGAACAGAAGAGCTGGAAGACATCAACAGAGCCTAACAGTGGTATATAGTGCCAGAGATACAACTTTAATCCACCTGTTCAAAAACACTTACACCTCCTAAACATTCCCCCTCCCATTCATAATCTCAAACCACCGTGCAGATTTTTAGTAATTACACTGCTAAACAGCAGCAGTACAAGGAGGAGGAATGCAGAGGGGTGGGAAAGACTAAGTAGGCACACTTTAAATTTAAAAAACATTAAATTGGTTTCAAAGAAGACATGCCGAGGCCCTAGATACCCAGGTCCTCAGACTAATGGTCAGTTACCAAACGAAAGGGTGGAGGAGGAGGAGGTTGTGTGCTGTGCAGAGCATTCTAACTTTTCTAACACATTTCGGTTCACGGGGTCTAGGCTAATAAAATGGCGAGTACTCCTGCTCTCCACATAACAGACCTGTGGCAAGGTCTCCAAAGACTGGCTTCAAGGTAACCATGCTATTTAAAAGTGACAAGACGGACAAGTATGAAGGCTAACCCTCATCCATTTCCAATGTCACCCGCCTTCTTCCCCCCCTCCACTCCCCCCCCGTCTTCCTCAACTGAATGTTTCTGTGATCAAGCCCCCCGCTGGAAGGCCTCCAAGCAGGGAAGAAGTTCTACAAGCACAATCTTTTGATGAAGTTTCTCCTTGAGCTTTTAGCTCTTTCAAAGCTGCTCCTACCTCCACCAGCCTCTTTCTGCCCAAGTTTCAAAGTAGCAGCCGTATTAGTCTGTATTCACAAAAAGAAAAGGAGGACATGTGGCACCTTAGAGACTAACAAATTTATTTGAGCATAAGCTTTCGTGGGCTACAGCTCACTTCATTGAATGCATTCAGAAGGTTCGTTGTTTGATTGCAGCCCTGATAGTCATAGAATCATAGAATATCAGGGTTGGAAGGGACCTCAGGAGGTCATCTAGTCCAACCCCCAAGTCCTAGCAACTATTTTCATTGTATTGTTTCATGAAGAATGTGGGAGATATCTGTATTTCTTATAAATAGTTTGTACCTCTGTACAATTACTATCATGTTGCCTGCTGCATGGGGGCAGAGTTAACTCCATCCTAAGTGGTTTTTACACATCTCCAGGAGGGCAGACAATGACTAACTCAAATGCTGGTGCTTAATGAACAATACAGTGAATCTGCTGCTGGAAGCCTACCTCAGATGCCTGGTGAGGTGCATAAACCAGACTGGCTAGGTCCAGGGTTCCCAGGACAGACAAAGAAGCTTTGAACAAGACTGCCTGTGAACTCAGAGGGAGAGAGACTTACTGGGGGACAACCTGAAATAAAGTCATAAGCCTCAGAGGTGCAGTCTGTCTCGCCCAGCCCCAATGCTGGAGGGGGAGGGGGGGCGCAGAGGGGCACCTAGCATGGGAAGACTAAGGTTTAGGTAAGATAACATCCACAGATGCTGTCCTGTGTGCATTCTCTCACTGTCCACAGCTCTTGGAGGGAGGTCTATACCAGTGGACAAAACCCAGCTGGACCTGCTTAAGACACACAGGTGCTGTGATCTGGGAACCCAATCTAGGAATGGGGCAAAATGCAGATTCCAACCTGAGAGAAATGCAGGCATGGGCCTATAACTTGGAAGGGGGTGCCCGTGGAGAGGTCGAGTGAGGGGTCAATAGTACTGCTCACCCCAGAAACGTGAGACACACACACACACACACTTCAGACCAATATAGAATGTTAGAAGGGATACTGATCTGTATGCTCTCCAGGCACCCTGGACATTACTGAAGAATGCAACAAAATTGATACCCACATACCTGGCTGAACGTGGCAAGACAATGTAACATAACATCTACCAACAGAAAACCAGGAAACTCAGAACCTTTAGCCTTTCTCCAGTATTATCCCACCCTTACAATTCACATATCCCACATCTCCAGGTACCTGGAAAAAGGATGAGCTTTGCAGCATCCCCTGAAGGTCCCCAGATTCAGACTGTTGTTATCCAGGGGAAAGAGCATATTCCAAAGTTGTGGGGCTCTCAGAGTACATCTAGCCAGTAGCCCCTTCTCATATACTAACAGGATTTCAGCTCAAGTGCTTCTCCTGATCATTGCGGTAGTAGGGCATGGCACAGGGAGAGTGGCAGTCTCAGGTAGGCAGTGAAGCTGTTGAAATCTTTATAGATCCAACCAACACCTTCAACTTCACCCAGAAAACCACAAGCAGCCAGAGCAGATGATGGAGCTGGTTGCATATGCTCACAGAGAGATACTCCACTTATCAAGCAGACTGAAGTGATGATGGATGACTGGGGAAAGCAACTTATCAAGCAGACCACCACATTCTGTGCCACCTTCGGTTTTGGAATTATTTTAAGGCATAGCCTCACACAGAGCACACTAAATTATCTAATCTCATGGTGACAGACATGAGTGACAGTCACAAGGTACATATCTGAAAGGAAAGGTCACAACCTTCTGCATGTATGTAAGTGATAAAAAGCTGACTGGTCATTGCTGCTACTTCGTCTTCTAGTAGCCACTGGGAGTCAAACCTGATCAAGTAATGATGGACATACTTAATTGAAGTGGCTGATACTATTCTTACCCTACCCTCCAGTTGCTTTCCCCAGTTATCCATCATCACTTCAGTCTTGAATACGTTAAGCTTTTGTCAGCTAGTTCTCATCCATACCCAGATCTCGCTCGGACACAGAGTACAGTCACTGACTGCTTTAGTCTTCACTGAGTCTACAAGACAGGGATTAACACCCTGGGGAGTAATACCAGCCAAAGCGGGTTTATCCCAGGTGCATCTATACAGGCAACACAAACTTTTGCTTGTCCTCCTTCATTAAGCATGACGAAAGGGCCACCCCAGTCTCTTCCTCATGCACCTGAACAGTGGGAAATTTAATCAAACGTTACACACTACAAGAAAAAAGGGGAAGTTTAAAATTGAATCTCAAGCGTTTGTGGATTATATCATCAAATACAGTTCAAAAATATTGCTGATTCAAAATTAGAGAGTGAAGATTTCATTATTTATTTTTTTAAAATATGATATTTGTGGAACAAGTCTTATTCCAGGAAACTCAGCACTGCACCTAGAATAGTTTTGAACACTCTAGACATTGATAGGCCACAAACCAGATGAAAAAGTTTGAGCTCTTTGAATGGATTATAAGAGAGAAGACCAAAAAAAAAAAAAGAGCCCAGGAGGCAAAGTAAGTGACAGAGAATATGCACTGAGACGTCTGTCCCAAAAACATGGGAAAGACAAAACCACACAAGTAACTTTAGTGCTCTTGTTCTAATAAAGCACTTATTCTAATAGAACACTAAAGGAAGAATCTGTCTTCCTTTCCTAGATCGTGTCACTTTAGGATGTCTCAAACCTGCAGCTAAGTATTTCCTCCATCATTCCAACACATGCCACACTTCAAGGTGGCCAGAAAACTTCGAATAAAGGACAGAGGAAGTCTAGAGCAGATCACCTGCCACCTACCGCTAACAAAGTATTTTCAAGCTCCTGTGATCAGTTTCAGCACTACTTTTTACTAATCCTACCACTTCCGAATAATAAGTAGCAGAATTAAGATTTGGCTACAGACGCCACCTGTTAATTTCCCTTAGGATGAATAACAAGAACCAGCTCACTAGACTTGTTCTGCTTCTTCCTAGAGGAAACAAAGCGAAAACAACCCAGTAATTGCCAATGCCATTATTGTGCTGGCGGCAAAAATTGTGTCACATGGACCTCGCATTACTCCACTTTCTAGTTGGTGCTGGGCCAGTCTTCTCCTTTGGCACAAGATGCTTTATAATCTATAGCAAGCCCAGAACAGAGAGGTAGTTCTACACTCTACTTAGTTGTTTCAGAGCTGCTGTGTGCTCGGGTTACTAGATACAGGTAAAAATTGTGGCTACAATGCTTAGTGTTCAAGGCCACAATTTATGAGCTACATCTAAATTATATGACATGTAAAGCCCACAATTTGTTAACTGTGGAAATTTCTAAGTTAACTTTTCAGCTGAGCTGCCACTACTTTTGTGGGCATGGGGATGGGAGATATCCCTGAATCCTTCCCAATATAGAGCAACAGAATGTGCTCTAGAAATAGACATGTTCTCTCTGAGCTCTGGAGACTTCATGCTCTCATTTTAGAGCTACCTTTAGCTTTTCCTTTATAAGATTTTCTGGGTTATTCATCCACACATGAAAGATGCTGGAAGTGACAGCAAGCTTCAATTGCAGGACAAAGCCTACAGGCTCTCAATCCTGACAGTCTGTATGTGGAGGGGGGGAAATTAAGGCACTGTTGGGACCACTCTGGATCTCCAACCTAACGGACCCCAGATTTAGTGGCAGGGTTGTTGGGGTTGGTTTTTAATAAAAACAAAAATCAAAAAAATCCCCACACACAAAAACAAAATTAAACAGCTTTTGGAAAAATCATGGAGCAGGTCCTCAAGGAATCAATTCTAAAGCACTTAGAGAAGAGGAAAGTGATCAGGAACAGTCAGCATGGATTCACCAAGGGCAAGTCATGCCTGACTAATCTAATTGCCTTCTATGAAGAGATAATTGGTTCTGTGGATGAAGGGAAAGCAGTGGACGTGTTGTTCCTTGACTTTAGCAAAGCTTTTGACACGGTCTCCCACAGTATTCTTGCCAACAAGTTAAAGAAGTATGGGCTGGATGAATGGACTATAAGATGGATAGAAAGCCGGCTAGATTGTCGGGCTCAATGGGTAGTGATCAATGGCTCCATGTCTAGTTGGCAGCTGGTATCAAGTGGAGTGCCCCGAGGGTCGGTCCTGGGGCCAGTTTTTTTCAATATCTTCATAAATGATCTGGAGGATGGAATGGATTGCACCCTCAGCAAGTTTGCAGATGACATTAAACTAGGAGGAGAGGTAGATACGCGGGAGGGTAGAGATAGGATACAGACAAATTGGAGGATTGGGCCAAAAGAAATCTGATGAGGTTCAACAAGGACAAGTGCAGAGTCCTGCACTTAGGCCGGAAGAATTCAATGCACTGCTACAGACTTGGGACCGAATGGCCAGGCAGCAGTTCTGCAGAAAAGGACCTATGGGTTACAGTGGACGAGAAACTGGATATGAGTCAACAGTGTGCCCTTGTTGCCAAGAAGGCCAATGGCATTTTGGGATGTATAAGTAGGGGCATTGCCAGCAGATCGAGGGATGTGATCATTCCCCTCTATTCAACACTGGTGAGGCCTCATCTGTAGTACTGTGTACAGTTTTGGGCCCCACACTACAAGAAAGATGTGGAAAAATTGGAAAGAGTCCAGCAGAGGGCAACAAAAATTATTAGGGGACTGGAACACATGACTTATGAGGAGAGGCTGAGGGAACTGGGGATGTTTAGTCTACAGAAGAGAAGAATGAGGGGGGATTTGATAGCTGCTTTCAACTACCTGAAAGGGGGTTCCAAAGAGGATGGCTCTAGACTGTTCTCAATGGTAGCAGATGACAGAACGAGGAGTAATGGTCTCAAGTTGCAGTGGGAGAGATTTAGGTTGGATATTAGGAAAAACTTTTTCACTAGGAGGGTGGTGAAACACTGGAATGCGTTACCTAGGGAGGTGGTGGAATCTCCTTCCTTAGAAGTTTTTAAGGTCAGGCTTGACAAAGCCCTGGCTGGGATGATTTAATTGGGGATCGGACTAGATGACCTCCTGAGGTCCCTTCCAACCCTGATATTCCATGATTCTCCTCAGAACAGCAACGTTAATTCTAAACAGCTTTTCCTGTAAATTAATGATGTGATTGATTACAATGGTCAATCATTTCATAACCATGCACTGCAGGCTTTCAGTGACAGCCCTTGCTTTAAGAAGCATTTACGGCTCAAGAGACCAATTTGGCTCATCCTGGTAAATTCTGTAGAGGTGCCTGTGACCCAAGGTACCATCCCACACTGAAAATGCCATGGGCAGGGCAGGCTGCAAAAAGGAGAGTCAATTCCCCCAAAACTGGTGGTTAATATGGTAGTCAGATTCACCAACCAGTCAAACTGTGCTCCTGATCCCCCACACTACTTACCAAGAAGCTGGAAAAAAAAAAATCACGCTGCCCCCTTTATGCATTCCAGTCTCTGGCTCTCAATCAGCAAATAGGTCCAGTAAAGTGAGAACTTATTTCAAACTCTATTCACTATACAAAATGTTCTTCTGATCCCCAAAGGGCCAGCCACATTACCAGATCAATTTGGATCTTACCCAAAATATTACGCTGCCAGCCAATCCTTTAATATCTAAAACCGAAAGTTTATTAGAAAAGAAAGAAAAGAAAAGAACAAGAAGAGAGATGTCAAATGATCAAAGCAATCAGATACATATATGTTACTTCACAGTCCACATATCCGATGAGTTTGCTGGCTTGTAAAGTCCCTCTGGAACACATCCAAAGTTTGGATGGGTCTCTCAGTCCTTTATTCAAAGCTTCAGTTTGTAGAGAAGTTACTCCTGGGGTGAAAAGAACGACTGAAGACCAATGGAGAAGATGCAGCTGCCTTTTTATATCCCTTGCCATGTAGCTTGTACATCCTCTGTCTCAAACACAGGCTCATAACACATGAGCATAGAAAAGCACTTGGAGTCCCTTGTCCACATGTCCTGCTGACTCATAAGCATAGCCCCTAGTGTCTCTCCATAGGTTCATTGTACAGCTGATTGCCCTTGATGTGCCATCAAACAGGCTAGAATAGTGCTGATGCCAATCTGTTTGAGGGTTTCACCAAGAAACACAGAATAGGTCTGAGATGCAGATATATCACATATTTATAACTCACGATACAAAGATCATACATACATATAAATAAGCTTATCATATTTAGAAAATAATAACTTTTGCACTGATACCTTATACGGCATATCTTGTAAGATTCATAATATTGGTATCAGTAAGATTATAAATAGTCACCCATATTTCATGCAGCGTCACATGTCCGGTCTCTGAATATCTTTAAAAACAGGTTTCCTTTGCCTGTGGCAATTTCTGTTAGCCAGTTTTCAACTGCTTTGGAGAACGCTTATCCAGGTGCATAACAAAACTTGTTCATCTACAATTGTATCTTCAGCTCCATTGCCTCTATGCACGCCAGTACAGTGTTGGCCATTTTATCTTGCCACTATACAAAATAGGAGACCAAAACATGACTCATGCAAGTTGAAACTGACATCACACTGATAAAAAGTCCATCTCAGCACCATGGTAGATAGTGGACAGTAACAGTTAACTGTTCAAAGACATACACCAAGGGCTAGATTCACAAAAGATCTTGGGTGCCTAACTGCCACTTTAGGCGCCTCAATTCCAGAATCAGGCCCCTTGGCCGCCAAAGCCTGTAGGCGCCAAACTCTTGCTGTGAAAAGCTCACTAGGTGCTTAAGTTTTTGCCTCTGGGTAGGGCCGGCTCCGGGCACCAGCATTCCAAGGGGGTGCGTGGGGCGGCAGGTAGAAGGGGGTGGCAGTTTCTCCAGCTGCGGCAATCCAGCGGCAGCGTCTCCCTTTTGCCGGCCACGGCAGCAAATTGGCAGCAGCTTCTCCCTTTTGCTGTCCACGGCAGCAGTTTTTTTTCCCCACTGCTTGGGGCAGCAAAACCTGTAGAGCCGGCCCTGCCTCTGGGCATGCAGCCCCATTCCCAGCATCTGGATGCCAGAGTCAGGCACAAATCGGGGGAAGACAGGTGTACCTCTGGCTAACTCACCAGCGAGGCCTGATCCTGTGAGTATGCTCCGAGCTCACCTACCGGATTGAGCCCCTGTAGACAAACTTACCCAAAACGGCTAGGGTGGGGACGAGGGGGAGTAGGACCTCTCTCATAACTTTTAGCCCAGTGGTTAGGGTACTCACCTGGGATGTGGGAATCTGTCCCCACCAGGTTTGCCAAAATTACGAATCTGTCTGTGGGAGGGAAGGCCCTGGCTGCCAACAAATCCAAATATACCCCAGTGAATTATAGTCTCTGTACAGGAGCTAACATGGTGTTTTTTTTTTTTTTTTTTTTACATTTAGCTGAAGACCTAAATTCCTAGAAGAGGGAAAGAGCTGTCTGGGTAGAAATTAGTGCCATTTGGTAAGATTGGCCCCTGAATAGCCTGCCGTTGAGATATGGGAAGACTAAAATTGCTTCTCAGCAAAGGTAACCCACTACTACCAGGGCCATCCCTGAGGAGTGCGGGGCCCCAGACCCCGCCACCACTCCACCCCTTCCCCCAAGGCCCTGCCCCACCTCTTTCTGGCTTCCACCCCGTCCCCCGAGTACCAGGAGCCGGTGAGGTGGGGACAGGTCGCTTGCGGCTGCCGGCTCCAGGCCCCCCGCTAGCCCTGAAGGTTGCCCTGGACCCCGCGTGACCAAAGCACAGGGCCCTCCAAAGCGTGGGGCCTGGGGCGGTTGCCCCGGTCCATCCTATGGACAGGATGGCTCTATTACCATGAGAATTTTTAAGAATACCCCCGGGACCAAAGAGAAGCTGAAGGGAAGTACTCTATATTGAAAATGATCCTGGCCCACAGAGAAATGTAGGTATTCCCTGTGTGTGGGATGTATTGCTACTCTCTGTCCTTCTTTGGCACAATACTTTGAGTAAAACCTTTTCCCCCTGTGAGGGAATGGGACTGGTTCTACCACTCCTAAACAAAGGAGAGAGCGTACTTCTTGGCTCAGTATAGTTTTGTGAAAGGGGTCCCTGACTATGAATGGGGAGGGGGATGGGAGGGAGGGACATAAAGTGCATGGCGTAGCCAGATGTTATAATCTCTATAACCCACTTGTCTGTTGTAATATGCCGCCAGGCCTGCTGGAAATGGGAAAGGTAGTCTTCAAAAGTGGGATGGTGAGTGAAAGGTTGCAGTTTGCAAACTAGATGTGAGGGGACAATTGAATTCTTGACCAACCACCAAAATTATTGTTTCAATGATTATTAAGTACTTGCTGAAAGAGGGCGAGAAGCTCTTTTCCTCTGGAATTTTTGTCTCTTTCTAGCGGATTCAGTGATTCTGTGAAATCCAGATAACTGAGCCAGGTGCAACCTCTGGACAGTTTGAGACCTACTAAATCTCTTCTTGCTCACAGGAGTGTACATACCCAGAGAACTCAACATGGCCCTGGAATCCTTCAGTGTGTGCAGGGACCCTGAGAAGGGCTTCAGACCATCGAATATGAGGTACTCAACAGTATTCTGAACCCCTCTCAGGAACCTTGACAGCTGAAGCCATGACACCCTGCGCATAACAACTGCTGTGAAGATGGATCTAGTGGCAGTGTATGTGACATATATAAGGACGCTTGTGTGACACACTGTACCTCAAAATAGCACCCTGTAACCCCTATATTCATCATTCATATCCGATAGTGATATTTCATAAAAAACATGCCATGTAAGAGGACATATGAAAGGTCATGATCTGCTGAAACCCGCTGTTCTGTTCAAATACGTATATCATTAGTGCATATGAAGTTATGAGATTTTGCTGTATGGTTGCTACTGAAATAGGTTGTAAGTTTGAGAGCCTTTACTGCTAAGTGATGACCCATTCCCAGGAGGGTGTTAAATGACCATCAACAGGGGAGTTGTAATCAAAGGGTTTGCAATTCAATGACAATTGCACAAGTACCACACAAAGGCGACTGCTCAACTCTGACTCAAGTTGCACAAGATCACATCAGGGGAATTGCTCAACCCCGGAGACTCAGCAAAGCCCACAAGGATACGTCTGAGCAAGCGTCTTCCAGGCACATGGACTAAGGACATAAAATAGGGGAGGAAAGGCAAAAGCATTATGCCACTTCCTCCCCCACCTACACTGGAGCATCAAGAACATGGGAAAGACAAAGACTTCAACTGAGGAGACTGGTCCCAGGCTCAAGAGAGAGAAGGCTGTGTAAAAACTGTAACATCCAGTGGTATGAGAAAATTGCTTGATCTAAATACTGCTGATTATAATAAGATTTAGACTGTGTGCTTATCCTTTTTCTTTTTTTTTTTTCGGGGGGGGGGGGGGACGACTCTCTCTTGCGATATGTCGACTACTTAAAAATCACTTAAAATATATCTTTCTGTAGTTAATTAACCTGTTTTATATTTTACCTCATTTTACCTGTATTTTGCTTGAAGTGTTTGGGAAGTTTCAGCTCAGGTTGCAAAGGCTAGCGCATGTCTTCTCCACATTGAGGACTGTGTAATGAACTGACACCAGCAATCTCGGCTGCAAGCGAGACAAGGAGTCAGACCTCTGCGACCAACGGGCAGCCTACAGATTTCATTTTCATCTAGGCCACTGATATGGATAGGGTCTTGGTGGCCAGTTTGCTTCAGGCCAGGGCCCCCCGTCCCAATCGCAAGACAAGCACCAATCCTGGTTCCCATTACATTTCACAAATAGTCCTTGCTCAAGCAGTGGAGAGCAGGAGGAGTAAGATCCTAACTCGGATGCCAAGCAGCCCCATTGCTTTCCCCCAAAACCTGGGACAAGCCCTGAGGCTGCGAGCAGCCAGTCCGACATGCCCATAGCCCAGAATGAGGAAGGGGCTGGTGCTGAAGGTGGAAATGGTACTGCTGATGTTTCCACTGCCAAGAGCAGTGTCAACCCTGAAGTCAGCATTGATATTGAAGTAACATTGCTGAGGTGAAGAGTGGTGACTGCTCCATGGTAACATTGGCAGCACCAGCCACAGGAGTACTGAAGAGGTTCCTTGTGCCAAGGAGGTCCCTTGTGCCAAGTCCAGTACCGGCCCATTTCCCCTGACCATGGAAGGGAAACATCAGCGTGTGAGGCCAACAGATCCACAGGGTTGAGCAGCCCACCCAGCCAATAGGATTATAAAGGATGCAGCCCTGACAAAGTCCTGGACCAAGGGAGAGGTCAGGACAGAGGAAGTCCACTGCTGCCTGACATGCCGCCAGCACAGCAGCAGCTGGCGTCAGCATCACCCTCGTCAGTATCAGACTCGACGGACATCCTGGGGCCAAAACTGGAGTCAACCGTATGGGGTCTCTGATCTCCCTGCACAGTGCTGGGAGCAGGTCTTGTCGATCGCTGTCATCCCAAGCACCAGCGTTCACCGCATACCGATCCATGCTCCTTCTGGAGGAAGGAAATGAGTCCCCACAGGAGCTGGAGCGACCTCAGTCAGTATTTTGCGACCTTTTCCTCGACAGGGAAAGATTCCATCTCTTTGGAGAGGTGCCAGCTCCAGGACACAAAGCAACAGCACACTCAGACCACGAGGGCAACCTCCGATCTGACAAGGGCCTCAGTGCCAAAAAAAGCCACGTGGCCTGTTCGAGCCAGTGCTACTTAAGACAAAGATCCCTCACCACTTGAGTCTCTTTCACGAACGATCTGCAAGTTGACCACCACTTCTTGACATGGGCTTTGCCTAGGCACAACAAGCACCATACATGAGGATTATTGTTAAGATCTCCCCCACACGACGGACAATGTTTAAACCCTGGTGAGGGCATCACCAGGTAACACAAACTACAACCAACTAGTAACAGGTCTAACACTGTACTAGAACTACGTACAACCAGAAAAAAAGTCACCGAATAGCAGATTGTGAGGTTGAAAACAACACAGAGCTTGGTGTCCAGCCACCAGCAGCAAGAACGAACTGGGGGGTTGGGGGGTCAGCGCAGTGACGCTTCAGACAGCCAGGGGAGGGGCTACAGCCACGAGGTGTGAGCACCACCCCTCTAAGGGTACTTCTAGACAAATTCTCCAGCCCCAGTGTGCTAGGCGTGCACACACCTAAGTGGAATACACAGCTGCATCTACTCAGAGAACCACCTGCAGAGCCTGGCATACCCAGCCAGGGCAAATAAGCTTCCCAGAAAAAAAAAGGAGAGGAAAAAATCCAAACCTCTCACTGCTATCTAACTAAATCCAATACTGACAACAACATGCCAACGAGAAACAGTAAACTAAATACAGAACAACTGCAAAACATGCCGAGACATGCAGAAGGCAGACTCACTAGAGCTCCACCTCGGGCAAAGGTGTTAGCGAAGGAACTGAGGGTGGTTCGCCCGCACAGCCCTATATATCCTCAGTGTGTGGCATGGAGCTAGATGAAGCATATGCATAGACCCAACGGACATTGCTAAAGGAAGATCTCCAATCAAAGGAAACAGAGCACTCTTAGGGACGCTACTTGAAGAACAACATATCCTTCTGACACCTTTGCTGTTGTACACAGACTATGAGTGGAATCTTATGTATCTCCCCAGTAGGTTATGTCATGAGTTGTCCCATCTTACATTGCTGTAAAGAAGCGTCCAATCAGCAAATGGGGGGCCAGGGGAGGGGAAACCCAACCCTGTTTAACACCATTTGTTATGCCAAAAGGATAATACATCTTTTCATCCACACAGACTCATTCAACCATCCCAACATGGAGATGTCAGATTGTGTTGCCCATCACAGCCAAACATCCAAATTTTCCCAGGGGCCTCCTGTAAGTCTCGGATACATCAACGTGGATACCAGATTACAAAATACCAACAACTATGCAATGGTCAGACAAAACTTTTACAGTACTTGTGCAAACAGTTACATTACTACTTTAGTTTAAATTGCATAGTCTTTCTATTATAATCTCCCTCCCCATTTTCACATGCTAACAGCTTTCTCAAACAAGGTTGTGCTGGAATTTGCCACTTAGAGTCTGTTCTGGGAAGATCTGAATGAAAGTTTGAAAGGATTTAAGTTATGAAAGATAATGCTCCCACCCAATGCTTTAATGGAAATCTTATTTTTTTTATTTTGCAAAGGTATCTCAAAACAGCTGACCTCTGAAACTTCAAACTTGGTACATAAGCAGTTCTCCACCTGCTTATACTTTGCTAGGTTTGAAAGAAAATTTGTCTTAAGTTACGGATATTTTCAAATTCAAGACCATGTTCCATAATATAAAACTATCAGTTTGTATTGCAGTGTGCATCTTGTTGCAGTTGGTTAATTCATTTTAAAAACTAAGAAGTTCTTAGAGTAGTTTAATGTAATTTATTTGGCTTTTAAAGCTTTGGCCAAGTAACAACCAGCCTGCTAGCTTTGCAAGCAGAGTAGCTCCAGAGCAAGGACTTTGAAAAGTTCTGCAAGACAAAGCTTCAGATTAAATTTCCTTCTTTCAACTAGTATTTAATTTTAAAAAACGGAAATTAAATGCAAAAAAGTTAGTGCATTGCTATGGTCACAGTTTAAAAAATACTGCACCAGAAAAGCCAACACAGCCACTATATTCCAGCACAATATTTTCACTCCTGTTTAAAATCGTTCATTGTGTAGTGTGATACTTTGTTTTTATATGTTGTTAAACATATGCTATAAAGGTTAGAAGGTACCCACTACAATAACATTGCTGTGGAAGCCTTGGCTTATGTGTTTCCCAACTGTCCAATTTTAATGAAGTCTGGAGTACTGCGTTACTTTTTGAACATGGAATACACACACACACACACACACATATATATATCTATATCTATATATATATCTCTATATATATATATATACACACGAATATATGTATGCATGCAAGTGATACTGCAGAAATAGATGACAGACAGGTTTTCCAGTAGAAAAAAGATTTAGAATTAACGAAAGAATGGAAGAGTTTAAAAACAAAGAAAGGGTTAGAAACCAGGAAATGCAGAATTATTGTATTTCACAATGAAGGTATCCAAGCAACCATAACTCTTTCCCCGCCACATACACACTCCTCCTTGATTAACTCAGCCCTTGATTAGCCAGTCATCAAGGTACGGAAATACTTGCACCCAACGCTTGTGTAAGAATACAGCCATGACTGCCATGCACTTGGTAAACACACGTTGACAGGCAGAACAGAAGGACTGTGAACTGATAATGATTGTGGTTTACCATGAAGCTGGGGTACCTTCTGTGGGAGGCGTTACTGAAATACGAAAGTAAGCGTCTTTCAAGTTGAGGATGGCATACCTGTCCCCTGGATCCAAGGAAGGGATAAGGAGGCCAAAGAGACCATGCGGAACTTCAGTTTCTTCATTAACTTGTTGAGGTCTTGCAGGTCTAGGATACGCCTGAGGCCTCCTTTGGCTTTTGGTATTACAAATACCAGGAATAGAACCCCTTGCCTTTCAGCTCCTGAGGAACCTCTTCCACTGCCCCCCAGCGAAAGGAGCGAGTGCACCTCCTGCGTGAGGAATTGTTCATGAGAAGGGTCCCTAAAGAGGGACGGGGAAGATGGGTGGAAGGGAGAGAGGGAAGAGAATTGGAGGGAGTATCCCCTTTCTACCATGCAGAGTACCCAGCGATCCAATTAATTCGGGCCCACAAAGGATAGAAATGGGACAGTCATCACGAGAAGTAAGGAGCAATGGATCCAGAGTCTGGACTGGTGTGTCGCTTCCTGGGTGCGCCTTCAAAAGAGTGAGACCTCTTCCTGTTGTTCCTATTCTGCCTCCGAGAAAAGTCCTGCATGTTTTGAGGGTGGTAAAAATGACGCAGAGGTTGTAGCTTAAAATGCCTACATTGTATGGCCGAAGTGTACAAGCCAAGAGACTTGACACTGGCCCTCGAGTCCTTGAGGCTATGAAGCCGTGAGTCCATCTTTTCTGAAAAGAGGATCGAGCCCTCAAAGAGGTGGTCCTGGATAGGGATGTAAAATGTTAACCGATAAGGTAAGGTATTCCGGTTAACGTTTAAACTCTGCTACGGGACTCTGCTGCCAGCCCTGCGCTCAGGGCTGCTCATGGGGCCAGCAGCAAGCGGAGTCCCTGGGGCTGGCAGCTGGGATCCCGGGGGTGCAGGCCAGCAGTGGAGCCTAACCGTTAAACGTTTAACTGGTACAATTTTAATAGTTTAAATGTTTGCTTTTTTTAAAACACTATTTACCTCCCTAGTCCTGGATAGTTTGTTGGACCTCATCTGGGAGCCCTGAGACTTGGAGCCAGGAGCTCCCCCTCATGGCTACTCCGGAGGCCATGGTGCGAGTGGCCAAATCAGCCACATCAAGGGCTGCCTGCAGCAAAGCCCGGGCAATAAGCTTACCCTCCTCTATCAAGGAGGGCTCTGCCCTGGAGTCCTGTGGCAACAGCTCTGTAAATTTTGCTATCACTCCACTGGAGTTGTAGCTCTACCTACTGAAGACAGCCTGGTGATTAGAAAGTCAGAGCTGGAGCCCCCTGGTGGAATAAATGTTCCTCCCAAAGAGGTCCAGCTTTTCGCCTCCCAGTTTTTCAGGGAGGATCCCTGGTAACCTTTGCGCTCCTGCTCATTAGCCACCCCCATCACTAGGGAGTCTGGCGAGGGATGAGTGTATAGGTGCCGTTGGTGGTAAGGAGGCGGGGGGTCTCCCACAGGGCCTTGGCGTGTCCTGTATTGTTTTAATGAGTGGCAAGGCAATACGGGAGGAAACAGAAGGGGTGAGAATGTCCACCATGGGGTCTGATGTTTCAACGACTTGCTCGGCCTGGATCCCCAGGTTCTGCACCACCCTCCACAACAGCTGCTGGAGAACCCTGCTGTCCTGCAGGACAGGGACCATTGACATTCCCGCCACCACCTCATCAGGCAAGGACAAGGCCTTAGCTGTTCCCTGCCCTCAGCACTGAGGGGATCTCGCAGCACCCAGTCTTCCAGTGCAGTTGGTGCTGGCACTGCAAACATTTGGTCCTGTTCCATGTGAGGTACTGAAGGCACATATAATACTGAGGCCACAGACACCAACCTGGAGTAGGATCTCTGACTCTGGTCCTGACCCTGATGGAACGCCCAGGGAGTCCAGAAAGGCCACTGGGCAGGAGCCTGCCACTGACCAAGTCAGGGCCCCGGAAGAAGCTACTGATGTCCACATCTGTCCGTCCTGGATCATCTGCTTCTCCTGGATCTACAGGATTCTGCTTCCAACTCCAAGGTCTCGCTATAAGAGAACCAACTGTGCACTGATGCCCAAGAGCGGAGACTGAAACTCGGGGACCGATGTGGCTCCCCTATCCGCCCACTGGTGGATAGTACTGGAGACCGGTGCCGAGGAGATGACGACTGGCACGGTACCATCGCCAGCTTGCCTCTGGACAGCACTGAGGGTTTCACGGGTGCCACTGACACTGAGCTTGGTGTCCTGTCTCGCCTCGGAGAGGTGCCGTGAAGGCAATGAGGTCCTTGGCAGCCTCAAACGTCTTCGGTGTGGAAGGCAACTGCAGATCACGGGCCTTCCCTGATAGGGGAGTGCTGGGGACCTGGACTATGCAGGGGCAGGAGTCAACATAACCCTAGGAGAGCAGCCTCCATCAGAAGGATCTTGAGGCGCTGATCCCTCTCCTTCTGAGTCCTCGGACAAAATTCCCTGCAGATTTTGCAGCATTCATTCTGGTGGCTTTCCCCCAAACACTTCAAGCAGAAAGTGTGGGGATCACTTCTTGGCATAGACTTGCCAGACGCTGCACAGGGCATGCCCCGGTACTGGGAGAAAAGGAGGGGAGATACCCCGAAATGAAACTTGTTTCAACTAGACTAGACTAACTACTACTATAACCTATTTACAGGAAAAAAGTTCAAGACTGCTAGAGAAGGTACTCTTGCAAAGCAAGAGATAACAAGGGTTCCTGCTAATCATCAAAAGAAAGAAGGAACTAAGGTGGCGGCAGGCCAGCAGGGCCATATATTCAGTGCCATGGAGGCACAATTCCAGGGGGCACCTGGACCGACCCGACAGGTGCTGCTAGGGGAAAAACCTTCCGGCTGCCATGCACACGGCATGCGCAAACCTAATTGGAATTGACATGAGCAATCACTCAAAGAAGAACTAGAATGCCCCAGACTCTCAGTCATATGGTGCTGGTGCAGTTTTACATTCAGAGCACACGTACAAGAATTTAACGGATTCCCAATCAGACAGATTTCACACTGAAGGCAGTCAAAACCCACTCGTTAAGGGTTCAAAACTCCACAGTGCCGGGGGGGGGAGAACGGGACTCAGTACCTCACATGATCAAGCTCTGTGATTTCCATGTGGCACCACATTCTCTAAGTACCATTAGACACAGACCGAGGATGCCTGAATACAAACTTCACAGGATCAGCTTATGAAGTCAGAGCACATGCATGAAAAAGGGAACAGGTTAGTGAGGTGTCAAAGCAGAAAACACGGGGCTTGATTCTTCCAGTAGGGTTATCACACGGATGGGATCCCCAACTGTACTAAGCACAACTTGACAACCCCACCAGTGCAAAGCTACTTGCCACAACCACCCGAGACAGAGGGGCTGCCATATAGACAAGGACTAGGCAGTGTAACATGCATTCAAAAGCACGGATATGTGCCCACAAGCTTAAATTCATCTTAAAGATGTTGCATGTTGGATAAAAACAGAGGCATGTGATAACCTCCGTTAAAAGTCATACCTTACTCAATTACCAGTCAGATTCTCTATAAACCTTTCAATGGAGAAAACATGATAGATGTCCTTTGCAAACAAGTTCAACTGTGTATAAGCCTTTCTGAGGAGCAAGTCAACAGCAAAGACCAAAGTTCACTACTGTATCTTCTGACATTACTGGTTCAGATTTTACAACTGCCCTTTGCAACAGTCAATTTCAAGACCTATAAACTTCATGGCTCTTAAAAAAAAGAAAACAGGAGCCACAAAACCTAGAGCTAGGAACCACAAGATCATGACTAGCAACTACTTAGATGATTAAACTTTTAACTGTTCCAAGCACTAGCAACTACCATACAAACAGCATGAATTGCAATTTCATTAATTATTTGGAAAGAAAAAAAAAAGGCTGAAAAAATAATATCCAAATTTCAACAAAAGATGTTTTCTAGTTTGCACTGGAATTCTGATAATAGATGAATTAAGAGGAATCTCACTCAGTGTCCCTCCCTTCATACTTTAAAAAAAAAAATTTGCAGCATATATCAGAAACCCTGCACTGGACTATTTGTTAATCCCACTCAGCCCCACAATACCCACTCTCACCCGCTCCTGCATTGTTGCATTTTTATCCTGCTCCCACCTGCAAAAACCTGAGATCCCACAAATCCTGCAAGAGAGATACCCCCATCTTACTAAAAAAAAAAAAAAAGTTTGTTAATTTTTTACACACACACAATTCCGACACAATTTTTACCACTAAAACAATTTAACAAATCTTGCTTAAACCATGTAAAAAAACCAAAACTTGAACTCCTGTTAGACAGCAAATCTGCTTCTATCCCTCACCTAAATTTAACTATTAAAACCTTTATTTAAAAAAAGAAAAACTTGCTTTACGTCGCTGAAATTCTATTTATGACAAACTGACGAGAGATTTAGTGTTTTTCCACAAATTATCGCAGTTTGTTTTTTTTACCCACCCAATCCCACCCGCATCAAAGAACATTTTACCCACTCCCACTATTATGGCAGTGGGTCCTGCAGGACCCATGGGATCCCAGTCCCACTGCCGGACTTTAGCATACTATAAAAGTCTACCCATTTGCTGTGGGCTCTGTTGATGCAAACTACTAATTTAAAGAGACACACGCTTTTCTAAAAAGTATCTGCCTGAAAATGTTGTCCCTACTGTTATTCCAAGTAACCTCTAGAAGGACTAATTGAAAGATTAAATAAAAAGATATCAAATGTAAGCAAACTGAGAAAATAGAACTCTGTGTATAGTCAATTTCCCTGTTTTCCCTGTAGGGTCAGTCAATATCTTCTATGTAGGAGAAACCCACAGAACAGAGGAGATCAAAAGAATTTTTAAGAGGAGGAAAAGTGAATGAACACACAAACAAACTCGTAAGGGGATTCAGAAGCAGATAAAGTACCTGAAACTACTTCTAACAGGCTTGTTTAAATGGACCTGATTTAAGTTGATAGGGGCAATGGGATCACCATGAAATTATTCAACACACTTTTAGGGCTCTCTGTACATAATGCTCTGTAAGAGATTTACTGCATGATGTAATAACAACACTAGAGACAGAATAAAAATGCAACTTCAGAGTGCTTGCTTCTAGCGTTGGGATTTAGGCAACAAATCACAACTAAATACCTCTTCTGAAAGCCAACTGAATTTTACTAGCATGAAAGAACATTGCTAGAGCAATAATCAAGTTGTATCAACTTAATCTCTCAACATTTAACATGTCTCATTAGTGTTCTACACGCTTGCAGGAAAAAATTTCAAACCTCTCCCGCAAGAAAAAAAAACAGGGGTTTAAGTCTTTTTAATTTTTCAATTTGAGCTATTCCTCCACTGTTTCATAGCTCTGATAATTGTACCACTGACTAACCTCCAAATAACTCTTTTTATCATCACTACTATAAACAGCCCCTCCTCACTCACAGTGATAGGAATCTGGAAACTCACTGTAGCTGCATCCCACCCTACAGCCTCTCAAAACACTACAGAGAAATGAAACTACTTGCTGGAGCAAGAGGAATCCCTGTGCTGGAACACTGCTCATGCAATTCCTGGGGAAGTACAACCACATCCTAAGTAGACAGGCCAATGCATAATGGCAGTAACAAATTACTTGGTTTTAAAGGTAGGGGAAAGGGGGAAATATTTTAAAGCCACACTGTTGGGTCAGGGTAGGCTCAAAATTTAGGGTATGTAAAAAACAACTTTTGGTCAAGTGAAAAAATGTATTTTCAAAATTTCTTTGCATACACTTTACTTTTAGAGCATTATTATTCACCAGAAGTCTACACCACCCTACCATTGCAGCATTCAGCCACAGTATGAGAACAAAGAAGTGAAATCGACTGCTCCAAGTGACAGGATGAAAAAAGTAAACAAATGGCAAAAGTGAACTGGCTTTACAGAAAGCTTTCAGTTTTAATAATTTCAGGTGCAGCTACCAGATACCAAAGAAAATACTGTATAGCACAGAGACAGGAGAAGAATTCCCCAAAGTTTACTTCATATGTTCATTAAGGATTACTAGATTGCTAAGAACAACTACACACAAGTCTTTTTTTTAAAACACGAGTTTCAACAATTTGAAAATCTGGGGCTTTTATTCCTGGAGATGTAGATCAGTAATCTACTGTTACACATTGTAAATCTGTCTCACTCCCACCTGATGAGGTCTTTATTGGATGAACACCCAGTGAACCATCCCTCTTCACTTCTGCCTTTTTCACCCCTTTTCTTTTCCCACTGTCAGGTCTCTCCTTTTTAGGAACAGGCATCCCCTGCTCTTTGCATTAATTGTATAATTTTACACAGACCTCAAAAACAAGAGACAAATAAATATTTCCAACCTATTTTACATGGTTCTTCATACAAACAATCCAAGAGACATTTCTTAAGCACTTACAGAACATGCATTTTTGCCAAAGTACAAAGTCATCACATAATACACCTTCCATTAGAAAAATATCCACAGGCCAAACCAACTACTCACTCCTCCAAACACTCACGGGACCAGATAGCAGCTTTCCAAGGTCCCTTCACTTAAAAGCTGGGTGTCGCTACATTTGTCTGGTGCATACAGCTCCTTCAACAGGCTCCACTGCAAGATTGGACTTCTGTACATATTGAGTTTCCCCACCTCCCCAAACACTTTTCTGGGTTCCTCAAACTTTCCCCCTTAAAGGGTCATATCACAATGACCTTCTCACCTGGATGAAGGCTGACAGGACTCTTCATAGCCCACGAATGTTACTCTTGGATTGGTCATTGCAGAGCAATGTGAAGCCCCAGGTCTCGTGGTACTTCCTGTCCCCTGAAGCTGGAGATGAGGTCCTCAGTCCAAGCCTCCCGATTGAGCCGATAATTCTCCTTGCTTATTACTATTCTATGGCTTCCTGCTCTTGGAGGAGATTGTGCTGCAATAAGAAGTCTCTGCTCATTTTTCTAAACTCAAAGTGATCAGCTTGAAATTTTTTTGCCCTGTCAAATACTGTACAATGAAACATTTAAAAACAACTGGTACTTTCCAAAGGTTGCCTACAGTAGTTCTAACTATATTAAGCAGAAACTATTCACAGAGTTCCTGCAAAAGGACTTCAGCACTAGGGAACACTGGTGGGCTGCACACGTGCTTAAAGTGTGCCCCAGTCATTTTATGGAGCTCTTCAATATGAACAACTCTCAGTCACCTGTATCAGATCCTGTAGCAGTGTGACACACTGGGCCATCCATTCAGTCGTTCAGAATGGAATGACACTACTCAAAACTATTTTAGCCACACACGAAAGCACTATTTTTTTTTCAGGGAGATGCGCAGGCTGCTAACTGCAAGTGCAAATGCTTTACTTAAATCAGCAAGTCCATTTGGTAAAAACCTGTCCAACGCATGCAAGTAAAAGCACAACACTTCATTGTGCAATCAAGAGCTTTTAGGTCTCCCATCCTCAGATGTGAGGAGCCGAACAGTCCACATTCAGGAGATAGTGACTTAGAGCAGTGGTTCTCGGCCAGGGGTATGCAGAGTTCTTCCAGCAGGTACATCAACCCATCTAGATACTTGTCTAGTTTAGAACAAGCTACATAAAAAGCACTAGCAACATCAGCACAAACTAAAATTTTATACAATGACTTGTTTCTCCTGTTCTATATACTATGCACTGAAATGTAAGTACAATATTTATATTCCAATTGATTTACTTTATAATTATATGGTAAAAATGAGAAAGTATGCCATTTTGCTGTACTAGTGTGTGGGACCCTTTTGTATTTTTATGGCTGATTTTGTAAGCAAGTAGTTTTTAAGTGAGGTAAAACTTGGGGGTATGCAAGAGAAATCAGACTCCTGAAAGGGGTACAGTCATCTGGAAAGTTTATGAGCCACTGACTTAGAAGCACAGCAATGAACTATGCAAACACTTTAGTCCACCATTACTCTATTAATGAAACTAAACCCTAGATCACTGTTATTAAGAGCTCACACAAAAGACAAGAGCATTACGAGTTTACTGTACATAATGGGTGGGAAAAACACCATTATCTGTCTTGCCCCAGCACTGCACCCTTTTATTTGTAGTTATTAGTGCAAGCTTCTTTTTTTTTTAGACAATGGATGTGCTATTGTAGGTACCTTTATGCCGTGCCAAAGCACATATACACAGCAATTCAGAACAATCAGCCTTGCTTTCATGGGAGCAAAGGTTGCAGCCAAATGAAATGGGTGGAGACCACATTAAACAATCTTGGAATCTGTGAATAGGATATAGGAAAATGTGACCATAATGCAGATGCAGCGTTCCCTTTCACTTTCAAACGTTACGGGTGAAATAAAAGCTTCAGGAAACAAATTTAATTATTTGAATATATTAACTAAGCAGAATTTTTCTCACTATGTTCACGAGATACAAAGAGTCTTAAAATGGTGCACTAAAAGGTCTTAAACTGAAAGGTAAGTTTCTCAGCCGAGAAGGAACACTCAGATTAAAAGATACAGGATACCTGTGAAATGTCAGCATATCGATTCTAAAAACGTCCATCCATCCATGCAGAACATTCCCGTCTCTAAGATGTGACCAGATTCATATTTGCCTTTTAAAAAGGGCGATTTTCAAACTGAAACACCTTCCTTCCCCTTGCTTGCTTTTCAGGTGTCTGTTAGTCAGCTTTCTCCTTCACAAATCAGGTTCTGCCTCTGCATGATCATGCATTGAAGTCATGTCCTTGAGTCTGTGACATCAGTCTGTTGCCATGGTAATGATGAGGGCTGTCCAAAATTCAGCATTATGGCATCACTGCAGGATCAAGCAGCAGAGAAAGCTAGCATCTGAAAGTTAACAAGTGTGGCAGGAACAATTATTAAAAGGCCTTTCATTTAAATTTTAGCAATATGTTAGCCCCAAGAGATAGCTGCATTCTGAAAAGTATCTTTTAAAAGCCTTCTGTTACACAGATGTCCAGGAGTTCATAGAATCATAGACTTTAAGGTCAGAAGGGACCATTATGATCGTCTAGCCTGACCTGCTGCACAACGCAGGCCACGGAATCTCACCCACCAACGCCTATAACAAACCCCTAACTTATGTCTGAGCTACTGAAGTCCTCAAATCATGGTTTAAAGACTTCACAGTGCAGAGAATCCTCCAGCAAGTGACCCGTGCCCCACGCTGCAGAGGAAGGCAAAAAACCCTGACCTGGGAACACCATCAAGGCTGACAGCAAGTACCGGCCCAAAATGTGGTCTTACTAAGACAACTATAGGGGACGCAGTGTGCCCATACAAACAGAAGGGAGAACGTGTCTGCTAGGGCAGCCAGAGTGATGAGTGACAGCTTGGAACAGCAGATATATCTTTGGGTAGATGACACTACATGGGTCACTCATGTTCCCACAGAAACCCAGACCTATCCTGCAGCTGTAATTTATCTACAAGGGATGGCTCCTGCTGGCCTGTTATTGTGGAATGACACTTTTTTTGGCCTCAGAGTTTCAGGCGGTCATGAGATAAGGTCATTGTTATGGAAAAGGTGATGCTCCACATGGCAGGCCCTCCAAAAATCACAAGAGGCCTTGAGTTGGATGCCAAGAGTTTGCACTGAGGAGAGGAAATCAGAGAGCAATGATCTGTGCACCAGTAAACAATTCCCATAATAAATTGTGCAACAATTAAAAAAGTACCTTAGCGTTGTCACTCCGTATAGGCTTAGACATTACAGTTCTCTAGGATTTCTTGCACAGTCCCAGGAATGACATTTCTGAAGAGCAAAAGAAAGAGGGAGGTTAGAAACACAAAAAATTAATATGTAACAAACACGCTCTTTAAACTAAAAAGAGCCACCAGAAACATCAACAAATGCACAGCAGAGAACACACTGACCAGGAAACAGATCTGGAGGGTTCCACTGTGAAGGGACCATATGAATCATAGGACCAGAAGGGACCTCGAGAGGTCATCTAGTCCAGTCCCTTGCACTCATGGCAGGACTAAGTATTATCTAAACCATCCCTGACAGGTGTTTGTCCAACCTGCTCTTAAAAA
Source organism: Lepidochelys olivacea (assembly GCF_965140295.1). NCBI lineage: Eukaryota > Metazoa > Chordata > Testudines > Cheloniidae > Lepidochelys > Lepidochelys olivacea. The sequence continues at coordinate 120,202,147 of NC_140416.1, forward strand.
TCCCCAAGGATGGAGATTCCACAACCTCCCTAGGTAATTTATTCCAGTGCTTAACCCCCCTGACAGTTAGGAAGATTTTCCTAACATCCAACCCAAACTGCCCTTGCTGCAATTTAAGCCCATTGCTTCTTGTCCTATAAGAAGCACAATTTTTCTCCCTCCTCCTTGTAACAGTTTTCAAGTACATAAAAGGTTATGTCCCCTCTCAGTCATTTCTTTTCCAGACTAAACAAACCCATTTTTTCCAATCTTCCCTCATAGGTCATGTTTTCTAGACCTTTAATCATTTTTGCTGCTCTTCTCTGGACTTTCTCCAATTTGTCCACATCTTTCCTGAAATGTGGCACCCAGAATTGGAGACACTATTCCAGTTGAGGCCTAATCAGCGCGGAATAGAGCGGAAGAATTACTTCTTGTGTCCTGCTTACAACACTCCTGCTAATACATCCCCGAATGATCGCTTCTTTTGCGATAGCGTTACATTGTTGACTCATATTTAGCTTGTGGTCCACTATGACCCTCAGGCCCCTTTCAGCAGTACTACTTCCTAGGCAGCCATTTCCCACTTTGTATGTGTACCACTGATTGTTCTTTCTTAAGTGGAATACTTTGCATTTGTCCTTATTGAATTTCATCCTATTTACTTCAGACCATTTCTCCAGTTTGTCCAGATCATTTTGAATTTTAATCCTATCCTCCAAAGCACTTGCAACCCTTCCCAGCTTGGTATTGTCCATACATGAATGACAGTCAAGGTCAGCTCAAAGGAGAGGAAAGAGTTGTGACTTTACTGAAATGTGATCTAAACCCACCAGCAAGACATTGTAGCAACTGTCTAGCCTTAGGCTAGAGGTGGAACCATACCCTATCTGACGGAAAATGGCTATATTACCTTTGTCATAAGTTTAACACTTTTCAAAGACACCCACAAAGGCACAACAGGAGGGATTCTCTCCTCTGCTACAATCCACGTTCACTGCTCCGTAAGAGCTTCACAGCCAGTCAGAGGAGAATTTCCCCAGCACAGATGGTGTGCTGGACTTGTGCATGCCCCTTGCAAGTACCAGCATAGGGGGTGGGGCACAGCTATCAACACGCTGCTACAAGCCACTCTGGACATCACAGACAGTTCCCTAAATTACACCACAAACAGTTTTGATCACTAGGATTCTAGGCTGATTGGAAGTGCAAAGGGGGCTTAAAAGCCACCTCTGCTTTTCCCTCCCTCTGGCTGCACTTCTGCATGCTGCAGCTCCAGAAAGAGTGACACAACGTCTTGCTCCCTTAAAAGACCAAGGACTGCTACAATTGCTCACGGACAAACGTATGCGTTCACTGAGGGCTGCCAAACACCTGGCTCAAGAGTGCCAAGTTACCACCGTGAAAGGGTGGCTACCCTGCCACCAGGGAAAGTTCCATTGGTCAGCCATGAACTTGGGGAACAGTGTCATCATTGCTTTCAAAACAAGTGCTGCCCCTCCAGGGAAAGTGCAAGAGGTTTGGGCATCTAGGGGCATCCATCCGTCAGTCTGTGGACGGGATAAATGTCTCCGTGGTAGACTGCAGAGCATCCATTTTTAAAGATGCCCATCCTTTTCCTTGCCTGTTCCTCTGTTTGCACCAAACACGTGCCCTTCTTGGGGCCAGGCACTGGCTTCCAAACACCTCTCTACCACAATCAGACTCTTCATCCTCACAGCAAAGGCCCTGCACAGTGCTGCTCCTGCCTTATAGTATCTATGGTCACCCAGCCTCAAAACCCTGCTTACCTCTTACACTTTAGAAGTTTCAGCTCACTTTTTGGCTCCCCTGCCTTCTGCCACACCCATCACCTACTGCCCCTAGCCCTTGAACATCCTTACGTCCTGGGAGCCCCTCAGTGCCAACTGGCAGAGGGCACACTATACCATCACTCACATCAGGCCTGACACATTCATTGCCCACAAACCACCGTTGTCATAATCTGTATCTAAAAAAAGTTGTGCAAAGTATCATAAGCAAACTGCTAACATGCTGGTCCTGAAATTCATTGTGTGATGTATGTACAGCAACATACAATTGCATGCTGGAAATATGTTCTTAAAATGCATTTGGCAGGCAGTGCATAAAGTCCAGCCTGCCCCCGACAAAAGGAATGTGTATTTACCTGTCTGAGCAGCTTGATCACAGAGGCCAAGGAAAAGTACACTGAGCTACCAGATGAACAAAGCCATGGAGCTAGCAAGCAGGGGAGATGACCTCTTAACAATCACATCGGGGGATGGAGTCTGCACCCCGAGGAAGCCTTCCAGGCTCTTGAAACAGAGACAGTGAACGTTGAGGTAATAGAACGAGGGCAGAGACTTTTGAGTTACCCATCACCTAAGGGCCAAAGGGGAACAGCCTTTAGTTCATAAAAAGTGGATCCTGTTGACCTGGGAAGCAACAGTAGCTGGAAACTGATTATAGGTGAGAAACCTGCTCAGACAAATATTGTAACTTGCTGAAATTAAGTTTTAGTCACTAGAAAGCATGTTTTGTCTCGTTTTACTTGTATCATATCTGTCCCTTTCATCCTGGCCAATTAGCACTTAGATCTCTATTCTTCCTAAATAAACTTACTCTTCTTTTATTACACAGCACTGAGAAGCTATTGTATTAAACTGGAGAGTGAGTCCTCAACTAACCTAACAGGCTGATGAGCACAGAGTCTCTTTGGAGGCAGAGAATGTAACTTCTGAGTGAGAGGGACTGGACACTGCAAAGACACATCTCTGGGGAACTTGGGAATTGGGCTTTCCTGGTTAGCACCTGCAAGTCAAGGTTTGGCCTGACAGAGTCCTGAAGAGTTTGCTGGCAAGGCAGATAGGCTGGTGTGGCAGGGAGCTGACACCCAGCTTAGCAGCAGCAAAGCTCTCACTTGCTGAGGCTGAGAGGGGTGACAGTTGCTCACAGTTCTAGGTGCCACAAGAGAAGCATCACAATCCTCCCTGACTCACTCTCAACACTTCCTCTTCCAACACTGACCTTCTTTGCTATAATCCTGGACCCACCCCCAGTTTTTAAAAGAGGAACCAACAAGCAGCATCTCACGATCTCAGCTCACCCTCTGCTAACCCCTCCACCCACTTCTTGTTTATCAGCATCCTCCCACACTGGGTTATCAAATTTAAAACAAACCACAGGGCGGGGACCCACAGTTTATTGCCACACACACTTATGGTGCGGTAATAAATAAATTCCACAGCCTGTTCAAGCCTAAAGAATCTGAGCTTGGTTCAGCTCTGGTTTACACCAGCTTCTGAATAACTGAACGGTCCAAGTGCCACTATTAACTAATTCACTGCCCATCGCTTTAGTGGAAACACCTAGTTTGAGTGATTATCTAGCATCACTGGATGTAGTGGCAAATATTAGGACAGCGAATTGTTGCCGAGGAGCGCTTGGGAAGAAAACAAAAGTCAAATCTCTCCACCTCTAAATGTAACATCACCTCCACCCATACCCAGAAGGATGAGAGAAAGAAGAAATGCATCCTCTCCAGCACAAAGCCTCAATTGTCTCCCAATTTCCAAACCCAAACACACATTCCTGCTGCCAAGAAAACCAACTGTCCAAGGCTTCAGTCTTTTCCCAGCCCTTCTGACAGCTGTTACAACAGCAGTCACCTGGTTTTCAGCACAGGAATCTGTAGCACAGTGAGAGCTGAAACTCTGAGGCAGCATTAAGTAAACCGAATTTAATATCAAAATGAATCCAAGGCCCTGCTGCATAACTGGAGCCTCTCCTGCATAATGCAGGCTGAATGAGCCCTACACAGGACACAGGGCCTTGTTTATAACTAATAATTGAGATGGTTGGGGGAGCGGGGGAAGAGGATGGGGAGAGAAGGAAAAGTGATTTTTTTTTTAAACATACCCCACGCACGATAAAATACATAGAGAATTGCATCCAGGCCCCACAAGGAGAAAGTCATTTCATGTCTACATGGCACTATACCTGAAATGTGTGTCTTGGGTTCTTGGCCCTCCAGGTCAGCATTGTAAGTTTTGCCCCCTGAGAATAAGAGGGACAGGATGCTTTGTGGAAGACACACTGAAGGCAAGGACTGAAACAGGGCACTGGACCTTGGGGCACATGAGCTTGTCGTAATGCATCCATTATGGCCCTTGGCCTTTTACACTGGAAGCTGCAGTTGCAGGTCCCGTATTTGCTCCTAGCATATGCTCTGCAGAAAGTCTCATATAGGGCTTGCTGCCTCTTACACAGAGGGGCAGGCAAAGAAGATCCAAAGGGCATTCTATGCAGGGAATAAGAACTGGCGGGGGAGATGTGAAGCCCTGGAGACAAAAGCCAGAAAAGACCCTGAAGAGTGGTGAAACTGTTTCAGGTTGTGCAGTTTTGGTCCGAAGCCCCAAGAAAAGAAATGGAGCTGTGCCACTGGTTGAAGCGTGGTTTCACCATCCCTGGCCAGCAGATCACCTATCAGCTTACGTGGGCATAAAAGGACAAATTCAAAATAGTAGATACAAATACCATGATGGGAACACACACACTACTTGGTAAAAATGGGTTAGCCCCTGCAAGTATCTAATATGACCAAGGAAAGGTGATATAATCATTCCTCAACCACCTGTTACCTGGCTGATGGAACAGAACCAGGTTTTATGGCATCTTTGGCACCATGTAGAGGAAAGGCCATCACTACCAGACAAGAGCCGTATAACATTTCTCACCCTGCAAGATACCAAGCTGACCCTCTAGACTACAGCATTTGGAGAATTGCACTTTCACTGCTCAAGGCTCCTTCCTAGTCCACTGCACTAAAGACATCCTAACCTCTTTGAAAATCAGTACCTAAACATGACCACAAAGTTTGTGTTCACTTGCATACTGATTTTCAGGGGGTAGGGTTTTTTCAGTGCAAAAGACGCTCCACAGTTCATAAGAGAAAGGCTCTCAATTAACTCGGCTGCATAATGAGACTAAGCATAGCCCCAATAACATGGTTTTTAAAGATCCCAAGGCAATTTTTGCAACTGTGTGCATTAGCCCCAACACGCTGTGTCTTTAAGTCAGTTTGTAAAGTGCTTTCAGATCCTTCTAGATGAAAGCCATCATACAAATGCTAGTCCTAACTTGGTGGAGCATTTTGGTTTTGAAATTCCCATACTCCAACGAGAAACTGCAGAACTTTGGAATTAATTTGCAAACTGGACACCATCAAATTAGGCCTAAATAAAGACTGGGAGTGGATAGGTAACTACAAAAAGTAATTTTCCCTCTGCTGATACTCTCACCTTCTTGTTAACTGTTGGAAATGGGCCACCTTGATTGCATTGGCTTCGTTAACACTACAGAAGTAATTTTCCCTCCCTCGGTATTCACCTCTTCTTGCCAACTGTTGAGAATAGGCCAATTCTACCTTGATTGAATTGGCTCATTAGTATTGACCCCCCCTCTTGGTAAGGCAACTCCCATCTTTTCATGTGCTATCATATATATTCTGCTTACTGTATTTTTCACTCTATGCATCTGATGAAGTGGGTTTTAGCCCACGAAAGCTTAGGCCCAAATAAATTTGTTAGTCTCTAAGGTGCCACATGGACTCCTCATTGGTTTTGCTGATACAGACTAACACGGCTAGCACTCTGAAACCTGGTATTGTATCATCTGCAATTACTGAAGAAGTTTGACACTGTAGTTGAACCTACACAGAATTCTAGTGCCAGCACAGTGAGACTGTGGCTATGTCTACACTACAGACCTTACAGCGGCACAGCTGCACCGCTGCAGCTGCACCATTGTAAGGAGACACCTCTCCCGTCAGCATAATTAAACCACCCCAACAAATGGTGGTAGCATGGCTGGAGAGCATCTCCCGCCAACACAGCGCTGTCCACACCATCGCTTTTGTTGGTGAAACTTATGTCATTCAGGGTTGTGGTTTTTTCACACCCCTGACCAACGAAAGTGCCAGCGTAGACATAGTCTGAAGATCTGCAATGACACTAAATCACCGTAACAAACGTTGCCAGCATAGCCATTTGCGTCAGACACATCCCTCAATTTCTTTCACTTCGAGAGTAAAGTCAAACTTTAAAATAAAGATGCCTGATGGCAGCATATTATTGTGCTCCTACTACCTGATCTTAGCGCATCCTCATACCCCACACCTCCAGCTAATGGAGATCAGAGCCAACAGCACCCTCCACTGAGTCTGAGGCAGGCTCCTCTTGCCAAGAGACTCTGACAGGCAGTTTATGAAGTGAAAAAGGTAGTTATAAGCTGATGGAATAGAGCTCTGAGGCTGCTCTAAGTTATGCTGGGGACCGAATTGGAAAAACACATGGAATATAAGCTAAGTTTTCCATAGTGATCTGAAAGTCCTGACCACAAGATTCCCATTCAAGTCAAAGCCAGTCAGAGTGAGACAAACACTTGTGCAATGCTTTCATGATTTATTATGTAAAAAGTCAAGCGGACCTCTTGTCTAGGATGGTGTCTGAGAAATTCAACAGTCATATCACAGCAGAAAACGGTCTCCTGACATGTTTGGGGAATTAGTGCCTTTTATGGGAGTATGCAGGAACCAGACATTTTTTTTTTAAGTGTTTCTTTGAGGTAACAAGAACTGGCCCATGGGGCAATAATTACCAGTTCCAGAGAAGTATTTTATCAGGAGTTCACAGAGTGATGTAAGTCTGTGAAGTGAGCCCCTGAACAAATGCACTTTTATTCCATTTCAAAAGAGACAAAAGCCTCCTCTAAAACTTTACCCAGTAATTCCTTTTTGACCTCACCTCTTGTGTCCAGGGCCATGTCTACACCACAGAATTGAAGTAATAGGGTAGAACCAGTTTAAACACAAAACATTCAATGCAACCATACCAGTCATGTGAATTTGAACCACTGGAGGTTTCACCCTGCTTCTAAACTAGTGACATTCTAAGCTGTTTCAATTGCAATCCCTTCTGGGTACCCATCCCACAGTTCACAGCACAGTGGTTACAGTAGTAAGTCCTATTTGAACTGATTTACTCAACCATTTTAATGCCTCCCGCATGGACACTGAACTGGTATTTAGCCTTGCAGAAATCAAATCTAACCCAAACTGTATTGGCTTAGGTGCAAGCCATTTGGAACACTTGCAACCATGGATTCAGGGTGTTTAACAAGCATGCCCAGGCCAAGACATTCTTAACATGGTACAATTTCTTCAGTCTACTCAATGCCAAAGAGCGGCACTAGCTTTAGAGAACTTTCAAAGAGAGTTTCCAGATAAATTGGTACAGTGTTTTAAAGCTTTTCCACATATGTTGGAGGTACATCTCCATTTTTTAGCGTGCAGCCCAGATATGAGTCATGACAGCTGCAAGCAGCTTTGTTCTTTAGCTGACATTCATAGGATGAGATTACAGTTTATCACTGGGGGGAAAGTGTGTTCAAGTTTTGTTCAGATGAAGTGTCACAAGCCACACCTCAGCTGCTGGAGGGCTATCAGAATCCATTGTCATGTCATTACAGTGCTAATCTATTTAGTAATGGAAGTCACTGGAGTTGGAAGATAAATAAGCCCTTTTTTTTTTTTTTTAAAGTACACAATATCTCATCTTGTTCTTTGGTTCTTCCTGCCCACGCCAAATTTACTTTGAAGAAATTTGAGGGTGTTGCTTACAAGATGCAAAGAAGTCTGGTCTGGAAAACTGATTTTCAGAACACCTGCTTTGGTCTAACTGCCAAGACAGAGGAAGATTGCTGGTTTATTTGACCTGATCACTTCCCGTTCTCAGAATCAGCCCTGGCACACAACAAGGCCAAGAATTTCAGACTTGAGTGCCTAACTTTAGGTATTTAAATAAAAGAGGCCTGATTTTCAAAAATGCACTATTCCTATTAACTTCCATGGGCAGTTACTGGTCTAAATCACTGCTAAGTGCACATTACATCTCCCCTGTGCCCAGTCCACACAGGATGAAGTGTTACAGCCTCACACTACAGAACCTGGTCCTTTAGTTTCAGCTGTAGAAACTTGTGCTTACAGATATGGAGGTCCCCAGTTCAATTCCCAGTGTTGGCCAAAGTGTCCAGCACACTGGCATTCAGCCTAACTTTGGACACCTGAGTTTTGGCCCATACGCACAAAGAACTGAAATGCACTTCATCCCAAAAAGAAACACTGCATATGTTGTAAAATGGCCCATGTGGATTACATAGATAGTTGAGTGCTGGGCATAAAGGACCAGAAGCCTGGCATACCCAGAATCAGATCGCTCCCTCCAAGTGCAATTCTCATCGGGAATATCAATAATAAGCATGCTAAAAGCCCACTCAGATTTATCATCCTACTCTTTAAAGTTTTGTTGGGTTTTTTTGTTTTTTTAAATCTAATATGTCCCTATCCCCAATTCCCTATCCTGGAAGATTGATGAGAATCATCTGTAATGAACACTAGTTCATTCTGGTATGCGCTACATATATTTTTAAAATCTTAGGACCTTTATTGATGTAATCAGCAACATTTGTACTTCTGAAGCTTTTTATTAAAGCAAAGTTGCAATAAAATATTAATATTATATCATACATTACTACTTATTTATTCAGGCTCATGTTAATATTCAAAGAACCTGACTAAAAATTCCCGCTTGCTGGGTGGGGAGCACTCCTCCGAGTACACTAGAAAGGGTGACCACATTTCTGAATACCTATCCTCGTTTTGGTGCTTCTCTTGTGTTCATACTTGATGTAAAGGATCTTCCATTACAAGGACAGTCCATATTTTACTATATCACAATTCCATTGGAGAAGTCATATTTTTCCAATAACGTGCAATACAAAGACTTGCTGCTAACAATAAAGAAAAATGTAGATCCTTTTCTGGTGCACTGAGTAAGCAGATGAGAGGATATCTAGGAAGGCTGAATTTTCTAATAAAGTGAATCTCTTTAATAATTTCTTCCCCAAACCATCTAATTCCACCACATGTGCAAGTATGTCCCCCTTTCCCAGCAGTCCTTCCAACAGAGCACCTGATGTAAAGTTTCAGAGTAGCAGCCATGTTAGTCTGTATTCGCAAAAAGAAAAGGAGGACTTGTGGCACCTTAGAGACTAAAATTTATTTGAGCATAAGCTTTCATGAGCTACAGCTCACTTCATCGGACGCATGCATCCGATGATGTAAAGTGTTACCCGAGTCCAAAACAATTGCTGAAAAGGATGAACTGCTCTCCTTTTTAAAGGAGTGCTTTGTTGACATGTATACTGGATTATTCTTAACTATTGCACTAGTAATCAACACATGCAACAGAAAAGAGAATCACATTATTGCACAATCTCATTTTGGCATCATAAGCGGACAGAGCTGGAGAACATACCACACCCTGAACCACTCTAACCTCTGGCTCATTTGATCTGCTAATTTTTTGTCCTCCTGGAACCCATACCGCACCTGAGCGTTCCCTGCACCAAAGACCATGTTTGCATTGTCCTTTGCCAAGGCTGTGGGTCATCAAGGAAAGTTACTATAGCCTCCTCTGAAACAGACAAGGGGACACCAGGCAAAATTCTTGAGCATTCTTTGCAGAACAAAAACAAGGTCTTTCTAAATACAATCTTAAAAAATTGGCAGTTGCCACCCATAATCCTCAAACTTCTGAGATTTCAAGGGAAAGACCAGGTTTACTTAAATTTAAGGTTCATAAAAATGTATCTGTCTGTGTACCTCCAGATGTATATACATCTATCTAAAAGCAAATAAAGGAAAAACGTTCCTCCCTTAAAAAATAAAAATCACTTATCCACTCTCTTTACCTCATTCCCTAATGCAAATGCCTGAAAGATGAACCTTGCACTGCACCCTAAAAAATCAAACTCTGGCTACCTCAGAGCAGATAAGGAAGCCACTTCCAAAGCTGAAGACCTTCCATGGAGAAAGTCCTACACCAACCCTGTTTGTCTCTGTGTAATGCTATCTTGAGAACCTCAGTTTATTAGCAGTAGTATTGCCATAGACCCTATAAGTCCCAGTCATGGACCAGGAACCAACTGTGCTAGGCACCATACAAACCCAGTATTAAAAGATGGCCCCTGCCCTGCTAGCCTTGGTTTCTAACCGTTGTAATAATCATAATTAAGTCTTCTTACACTGAAATAGCTTGCCCGCGTTGCTACAACCGTACACATGCACTGTACAAAGTCTGGCACAATCAGTCTCTTGCTACAATTGTATACATGCACCCTACAAAGTTTAGCATAGTCAGTCTCTTGTACAGTGCACAAATACAGTTGTAGCAACACAGCAGCAAGTTAGTTCGGCATAAGACTACTGAATTATGATTCTTATTGTATTATGTCTCTACCTGACTACATAGTAAAGATTTCACAGATGCTTTAACTACAGTGAAATACTTGGTAGAAATATATGAAATATATAATCATAGTTAAATACTCAGTGGCCCTCTCTGATGCCCCATCCACACCCTCACCCCGAAACCCTGAGGGGAGGGCAGCAACCCCATAGTCCTAGGTCCTCTCCAACACCTCAATCCCCTCCCACATTATTCTTCATTACAAAAATAGACTTAACATTACAGTAGATACATGTCAAGCTACACGTCATTACAATCAGGTGGTAAGTACAAAGTTCCAGAGTTACTTTGTGATGTACCTTAAATAAGGGCAAATGAAAAACTCTTTCTCACGAAAGCAGAGTCCTCAGCACTAAATAAAATGGGGACATAAACTGGAGAGGGTGTCAGCTTCAAAGTCCATCATATCATCTCTGCAGGATTAGCAGTCACCAGGTAAAAGTGTTCATACCCAGACTTCAAAGGAAGCGAGAGTAGAAATGGCAGACCCTTAGAGGAGGGGACTGGAATAGTCTCACTGATAGTTATGTCCTCAGCCACTGGGATGCTGGAATAAAGGCAGAGTCCATGACAGAGACAGAATGACAGAACGGTAATCTCCAATTTATCAGGACTTTAACTATAAGGTTAGCTTGACTGTTGCCTACCCTGTATACTAGAAATGAAGTTATCTACTAATAAACTTCAGAACTTCCAAACCTAAATGGCACTGGCGACCCCCTGCACCAAGTTGCAATGCCCAGAGTGGGGAGCCCTCCGCCCCCCAACCCTGGCCACCCATCTACACCAAGCCAGCATTAGGGTTGCAGTACTGGGGTAAAAGGGTGCCGCTGTGGGTGGTCAGTGCCTTCTTGCAGGGCCATTCTTAGGCATATGCGGCTGCATAGGGCACCCAAAAATTTGGGGCACCCCTGGGTCTTAGTGTCCACCCTCCCTCCTCTTCCAATCCCTTTCTTCCACACTCCCACCACAACTGGCTGCAGCAGCCTGGTGAGAGGGGATCTAGTACTTAAAAGTGAAAAAGCCTTCCAGCCTGCCAGACTTATTAGCACAACACTGAAGCTGTTAAAGAACCATTCAAGTGGTAATGACAGGTTTCAGAGTAGCGGTCGTGTTAGTCTGTATCTGCAAAAAGAAAAGGAATACTTGTGGCACCTTAGAGACTAACCAATTTATTTGAGCATAAGCTTTCGTGAGCTACAGCTCACTTCATCGGAGCTGTAGCTCACGAAAGTTTATACTCAAATAAATTGGTTAGTCTCTAAGGTGCCACAAGTACTCCTTTTCTTCAAGTGGTAATGAAGCCATTTAACAGGCATTTGCCAACCCTCAGGTATATACTGTCAGTTTCTGAATTTACTGACAAAAAACAGTTGTGCATTACTGTAATATTTACTCAGAACATGTTAGTCCACAGAACCTTAGTTTAACATTTGCTTTAAAATATTTCATTACTAAAGATTATAAAATCACATCTTTAAAAAATCCTTGCATAGATTTTTAGATACACAATCCGAGTATTCATCTTAGCCTTAAATGCCTGGATCTTCAGACATATCGTTTTTTAAATAAATCCTTCAAAAGACCGCCCTTATCTAAAATACACATGCAAGCCCGGGTTGCCATTAGGCATGGTGCACCAGATTAATAATAGTGCATAGGGCCCCATAAATCCTAAGGACAGCCCTGCCTCCTTGGCAAGGCAAGGAAGAGGTGACAGACAGTGTGTGCACCCATTGAATTGGAAGGGTTACATCCTCCACTTCCAGAGGCACGAAGAGACATGGGTTACAGTGGTGAGGTCTAGATCCAACAAAAGCACTCACTATGCCTAGATAGATGCAGATGGAAGGTGGTGCTCCTGATTTCCAGTGCTACCTAAATTCTGGAAGCGGCAGCAGACCAAAAAGGACTCCCAAACGCTAATTTGCTGAGCAAACTCCCATCCTCAACAGATAAGCAGCAGGGAAATGTAAAATCTAAATTTAAAAATGAACTGCTATTTTCTTTTGAAATATGTTAACATGCAGACATAGGGAAAAAATATCAAACAATAAAGAAATCACTATGAACAAGATTTCACATTTGGCATTCTCCCAAGCTAACAGTGAAATGAAATAGTCGAGCAGCACAACTAACTTCATCCCATGGCAGAAATTTTAAGTGGTTAAGATAAAAACATCAAGAGGAAAACAAAAAAGAAAAAAAAAAACCACTGAAATTTTGTAAAGCAGAAGTTAGTTGAACAAAATTCTTGACCTGGTGATTAAGAGTAAGGAAGAAGGCTTGCTCCCAGGTTACTAAGAAAAGAGCAAGGCTAAAAACATAACACAGAAAAAATATACTTTATATTTTAATTATTTTGAGACCCTGGTGTCAAAGAGAAGACTAGTTAATATAAAAGCATTACCAATAAAGTAGTTGTTTTTCATCCCTTCCCACACTGAAAAAAAAGCTTTTTTCTGCATTTTTTCCTGCATCACGGCTCTGTCCAGCCTGGAAGAATCCATAAGCACCAGAGAATAAGTGAGATAAGTACATCACAAAACCAAAAGCTGAGCAATTGAAATGGGAAGGAATTTTCAGCAGGCTTCTTGAAAAACAAAAAAAACCCTGAAGTTGAGTAAATGTTGGCCTTGGTCATCGTTGCTATGTCTACAGAAGACACTAAGGGCTGGTATACGCTATAAAGTTAGGTCGAGCTAGCTAAGTTGCTCAGGGTGTGAAAATTCACTCCTCGGAGAGATTTAGTTAAGCCAAACTAAACCCCAGAGTAGACACCACTAGGTCCAATGGAAGAATTCTTCCATCAACCTAGCTATCGTCTCTTAGGGCAGGTCTACACTATGTGAACAACATAGCTGGAGCTGACATACCTTAGGTCGACTTATTGCAGTGACCACACCACGCTGGGTCGACGGCAGAAATTTACCTTATGCTTCTCATTCCGGTGAAGTACCGGAGTCGACAGGAGAGCGATCAGCAGTTGATTTAGTGGGTCTTCTTCACTAGACCAGCTAAATCGACCCCCGGTGGATCGATCGTCACAGTGCCGATCCACAATAAGTGGAGACAAGCCCGCAGAGAGGTGGATTTACTACAGCGGGAAGAACCTCTTTCATCACCATAATAAGCATTTACACTACAGTACTGCAGCCATAGTGTTTCTAGTGTAGACATATCTTCAGGAAAGTTAAGGCTAAAGGTGTGAAGTCAATGTGCATAACTTAAAATTTAATTCACCTTAACTTTCCTGAGTGTCTCTGTGTAGACAAGCCCTAATTGAATGTTTTGGAGAAAGGATATCTTTAATAGGGATCCAATAAACTAAACACTTTCTACTGCAAAAGCTCACAATACACATGATCAGAGATGCCCTAGAGGTCCTCCAGTAAAACCAAGGAAAACCAGTAAAACCACACTTGACACGCTCCATATTCCCAAGGTTAAATAGATGAGCAGCAAATCAAAACCACTTTTTATAAAAATATTTCAGGCCTTCTTCACACAGTACTTCAAAAAGAGCACAACTCTGTTTTTTTAAAACATTTTGAAGTTCACCTCTAAAAAGACCTAACTTCACACCACACACTTTAAATTGTATATTATGTTTGGAATTATTTATTTTTGTATTTTAACTATTGGACACTTACTTCTAGAGAGAGACTTTGTATTTATATTGGTCTTCACTGTACAGTAATAGTTGCTGAGAGAAAAAAGGCATCTTAGAGCACTTCCCTAATTAAAAGCTAGTAAAATTCTAAGCACAAATCACAAGACAAGCCAAAAATAGTTCAGAGCTGCTAGGAATGTTTGAAGGTAACAAAATCCTCAATTACATGCCTATTGCTTAGGCTTGCCAAAAATATGCAAATTTGTTAATTTCATACACTGTAATCAGACCCTGAATGTCAGTTTTCCAGAGTATCGTATACAATAACTTGAACATGCTAATATGGGCGAGCCAAATGTAATCTGTAAGAGATGTTTAGAAAGGTGAAAAGGAAGATTTTCAGATGTACCCGAGATATCCGCCTACTCTATTTATCTATGGACAGGTTAACTGGAACAAGTGCTGTCATGAATGAGTATTAAATAAAATGTCAACTTTGTCAAACAGGCTTCTTCAAAGAAATATGGATGCCCTGATTAGAAACTCATCCTCTCACACTGCTGATTAGGACAGAGTATATAAACAATACATCTGAAGAGAAATCCAGATAGCTAAAACCCTGAAGCTAAAAGTCTCCATTACTCTTCCAAAACTGGTTTACAGAGAGGTCTCTGTTGTGTACGGTAGATTCAGTGCACATTCAGTTTTTAAGAATCTTCAGAGTCTAAGAACATAAGAACAGCTATACTGGGTCAGGCCAATGGTCAATCTAGCCCAGCATCCTCTCCTCCGACAGTGGCCAATGCCAGATGCTTCACAGGGAATGAACAAGACAGGCAGTCATCTAGTGATCCATCCCCTGTTGTCCACTCTCCCATTCTGGCAAACGGAGGCTAGGGACACTCAGAGCATGGTGTTGCATCTCTGCCCATCCTGGCTAATAGCCATTGATGGACCTATCCTCCAATAACTTATCTTATTTTGGTTTTTTTTAACCCTGTTAGAGCTTTGGCCTTCACACCATCCCTGGCAAGGAGTTCCACAGGTTGATTGTGTGTTGTGTGAAGTACTTCCTTTTGTTTGTTTTAAACCTGCTGCCTATTAATTTCATCGGGTGACCCCTAATTCCTGTGTTATGTACTCTTTCACATAACATTTCCTTATTCACTTTCTCCACACCAGTCAAGATTTTATAGACTGGTATCATCTCCACCCTTAGCTGTCTCTTTTCCAAGATGAAAAGTCCCAGTCTTTTTAATCTCTCCTCATACGGAAGCTGTTCCATACCCTTAATCATTCTTGTTGCCCTTCTCTGTACCTTTTCCAATTCAAATATATCTTTTTTTGAGATGGGGTGAACAGATCTGCAAGCAGTATTCAAGATGTGGGCATACCGTGGATTTATAAAAAGGCACTATGATGATATTTTCTGTCTTATCTATCCCTTTCTTAATGGTTCCTAACATTGTTAGCTTGACTGCTCTTGTGCATTGAGCGGATGTTTTCAGAGAACTATTCACAATGACTCCAAGAGCTCTTTCATGAGTAGTAACAGCTAATTTAGATCCCATCATTTTATATGCATAATTGGGATGATGTCTGCTAATGTGCATTACTTTGCATTTATCAGCATTGAATTTCATCTGCCATTTTGTTGCCCAGTCATCCAGATTTGCAAGACCCCTTTGTAACTCTTTGCAATCTGTTTTGGACATAACTATTTTGACTAGTTTTGTATCATCTGCAAATTTTGCCACCTGTTTACCCCTTTTTTCAGATAATTTATGAATATGTTGAACAGCACCTGTACCAGTACAGACTCCAGGGGAACACTACTTCTCTGCATTCTGAAAACTCACCCTTTATTCCTACTTTTTGTTTCTTATCTTTTGACCAGTTACTGATCCATGAGAGGACCTTCCCATGATTGCTTACTTAGATTAAGAGCCTCTGGTGAGGGACCTTGTCAAAGGCTTTTTGAAAGTCTAAGTACACTATATCCACTGGATCTCCCTTGTCCACGTTTGTTGACCCTCCTCAAAGAATTTTAATAGATTCGTGAGGCATGATTTCCCTTTACAAAAGCCATGTTGACTCTTCCCCAACAAATAGTGTTCATCTATGTGTCTGATAATTCTGTTCTTCACTGTAGTTTCAACCAATTTGCCTCCTACTGAAGTTAGGTTTACCAGCCTGTAATTACCAGGATCACTTCTGGAGCTTTTTTTAAAATTGGTGTCACATTAGCTATCATCCAGTCATGTGGTACAGAAGCTGATTTAAATGATAGGTAGCTCTGCAATTTCACATTTGAGTTCTTTCAGAACTCTTGGGTGAATACCATCTGGTCCTGACGACTTATTACTGTTTAATTAAACAATTTGTTCCAAAACCTCCTCTAACACCACCTCTATCTGGAACAGTGCCTCAGATTCATCACCTAAAAAGAATGGCTCTGGTGTGGGAATCTCCCTCACATCCTCTACAGTGAAGACTGATGCAAAGAATTCATTTAGTTTCTCCGCAATGGCCTTATTGTCCTTGCGTGCTCCTTTAGCACCTCGATCATCCAGTGGCCCCATTGACTGTTTAGCAGGCTTCCTCCTTCTCATGTACTTAAAAAAAAAAAATGCTGTTATTTTTTGAGTCTTTGACTAGTTGTTCTTCAAATTATTTTTTGGCTTGCCTAATTATACTTTTGCACTTGACTTACCAGAGTTTATGCTCCTTTCTATTTTCTTCAATAGGATTTAGCTTCCGGTTTTTCAGGGATGCCTTTTTGCCTCTAGCTGCTTCTTTTACTTTGTTGTTTTGCCATGGTGGCACTTTTTTGGTCCTCTTACTATGTTTTTCAACTTGGAGTCTTCAGTCTCACTACTGATCTGTCACTGATGCCTCACAACCTTACATTATACAGCCTTCTTTTAAGCCAAAAGCCCCGCAGCAGCCCTTCTGTGGCACTGCTTTGGATGCTGACTGCAACTTCCTTTGCGACCTCAATCAAGATATTTGCTCTACATTCTACATCCTGAATTTAATTTCTCTGAGACAAGCTTTCGAGTTCACACAGAGCTGAAGGTCACCTGAAGAAGAGAACTGTGTAAGCTCAAAAGCTCCTCTCTCTTATCAACAGAAGTTGGCTCAATAAAATACATTCTCTCACCCACCTTTTAAAGAGGATAGTTAGATGAAACAATCCACGTTGACTCAAAGAACAAACTCTGCATCTGTTATCTATGTATGACAAGCAGTATTCCTCTTACCAACATTATATATGAAATAAGAGATTGTGAAATGTTAATTGATAAAAATGCATATTTCATGCAGGAAAAGATCTGAATATATAATGTCACCTGGATGCACTTTTGTACTCCACCCATCTTGCATAAAACCCAGTTAGTCACTCTCTTGTATTGCTATTGCTAACAATTCTAGAACATCTTGAGTATTACTTATGCAGTGAAGGCAGACCCTCCTTAATGGACAGCCTAGCTTAAGGCAGACTTATTTTGATTTGGTTTTATTTTTTCCAGTTACAAGATAGCAACAGATGCAGCAAAATGAAGTTAGTAAGCTACAGTTTCAGAATCCAACCCCCTCTGAGAGAAGATGAGGCATCTACTACAAAACATGTTTTTTTTTCACCTTTTACCAATACACATGAAACAAGAAATAGAAGGGGAGGTGTTAAAGGAAGTGGAAACAAACTGCAACACAGTCTACACATTTCAAGATGGGTTAAGTGACTTCATGTAGTCCAGAAGAGGATTCCATATTTTAAATAAAGTCTTCTAGTAAAAAGACCCCCAAGACAGAAGTTATAAATTTTTTAAAAAAAGACATACTGAGCAAAACTAGAATCATGAATATTAACAGACCAGTTAAATGGCATACTGGATAAAACAATACTGACAGAATTTTTCTGGGTGGCTTTATCTTCAGACTTCAAAATCCTGCCTGAAACAATAAGAGCATTTGCACATAAAATGCTGCTTCAGACACAACGAAATCAAGTGAGGATCCTTGAGACTATGTATGTCTCATACTTAATTGCTGGACAGTGGGGTGCATTTATCTCAGTTCAACCAACAGAAAGCACTGGATTTCCAAAGTCAGAGAAGCTACAGGAATGAGGATCTGCCTACCAGGGCAGGGCGGGGGGAGAAAGGGGAACAGTAGCTGAGAAATAAAAAAGGAGATTCCCAAAGGTTAGGGGAAGCTTGAGAATAATACTGAGTAATTTACTCTGCATAACCCAGTTCTTAACAAATCAGTTATATAGACACTATGGTAGTTTGCACAAGAGAATTTGACTTTTAAGAATGAAAAAGCTAGACAGACTCTTAGAAACATAAGTGTGTGGTATGACCTAAATGATGAAAGAACAAGTAGTTAAGTGAACCACAGCACCTGCTAAATTTTTAATCACTAATGTTCTCCTGGCTTGCAGCAAAGCAAGCATACATTAGCTTCCAAGCCCTACAAACAGGAGTATAGAGTAATAAATTAGAACAGTAAGATTTTCCCTGGCAGAAATTCAATTTCAAGATCACCTAAACCCATTATTTTACAACTAACTGCACCCCCTGCATTTGTTGATTTTTTTTAATCCTCCTGACATAAAAAGCATATTACATTCAATATTTTAGTTTTCCCCAAGTTTTCTGGTTCCAATCAGCGCAAACATTTCTGTGTAAGATAAGACTAGTATGTTTTCACTCTTCAAGAGTATTTAATAGTCACTAGAATGCCCACTGAAAGACATGGTTGAACTTCAGAGAAAAGTGAGTGTGTGTGAGGATTAATTTTATAATCACATAGACAGTAGGAATAGCAAATGGTACAGCAGATTTTTCCCCTACCACAACAGAAAGAGGTAAGATTCTTTGGTGGAAATGACAGAGGGAGGAAGAAAAGAAACATATGCTAATTCCAGAACTGCAGCCAGATTCTGCTACTTGTGGCAATTCTCCTAATCTCATTAATCATGTTTTAACAAGAGCAATATTCACAGAAATGAGCAAGTCTCAGCTGCACTGACCTTTGAACATTAAAGCTGAGCAAAAAGGCTCAAAATGGTGTTTTAAAACAAGTTTAAATTTCACTATTATATACAGCAAAAATAAATCAACAGTTTTCTGTGCAGCACATAATGTTAGTGAAAGGTACCTTGCAGGTTACAGACAAACTTCCTCGTTTTGTAACCCAAAATCAGTTTCTAAAGACTTGAACATTAAATCCAGTGACCAGAAAAGCCCTAAATTGTCTTAGACACGAACAAAATGGTCTTCTGTATTTGTATAGAAGACATTTTGGGAAAAGATACAAATTTAATTACTAACTGGAGATATGCAAGTTTTCAACGATAGAGCAGCATTGAATCATAGGCTTTGGTAACAGACTCAGCTATAAATTTGTCTTATTGATGCTTGCTTTTTAATAGCAACCTTTGCAAGACTCCTTACCAAAAAAACCAACAATGATATTTTGATTGGAACCAGCTACCTAATCTGCAGTTTGAACATATTTACATCCACACAACAATGTTGGTTTTTGGAGAGGGGGTGGGGGAGAGAAATGGGAACCAGTAGAACACTCTGTGCTACTTGTCAACTATTACAATAATTGTGCTAGATTGAGAATACTACTAACATGTCAGCCACAAAGGAATGCAAAAAGAAACTAAAGCCAGTACTTTGTAACAAAGCTGTTGCCACCCAGAACTTCATGGCTATTGCTACAGTACACAGCCACTCAGAACTCACAGCAACAACAAAGATAGAAAACTCTGTTCTTCTTGCTCCAGATGCACAGCACTTCCTAGCACTTGAACTAGAGGTGAATATCATAACATAAGGTTTTATCACGAACAGTTAATTATGCCATTCTCATTCTATCCAGCGGAACACTATGGTACATGTTAGCAGCTCATTGCAATAGGCTTCCTGAATCACAAAATATGCAAAAATAATTTTATACTCCTGAGAAAATAAAACATGCTATTGCATCTCAATGCTTGACAAGTTGTCTCCATATGTTCACAATCCCTTTCATATCTGAACTGATGCAAAAGTAAGTCTTAATGTTTCATCTACCTTTAACAATACAAAGTCTGTGCATTTGAAGTATTTTTAATAATTCTCTAGTCACATAAGAAAGAACCAACTCAGTCACAGAGCATGCAAACATATTTGAAGACTAGCCCCGGTATTAAATCGAATCAGAAGCTCTCAATTTATCAGCCATATTAAAATGCAACTTCTAGTTATTAAGTGCATGCCATTAAAAAGGTTTCAGAGTAACAGCCGTGTTAGTCTGTATTCGCAAAAAGAAAAGGAGTACTTGTGGCACCTTAGAGACTAACCAATTTATTTGAGCATCCGATGAAGCTGTAGCTCACGAAAGCTTATGCTCAAATAAATTGATTAGTCTCTAAGGTGCCACAAGTACTCCTTTTCTTTTTTCATTAAAAAGGGTAATTTCAAAAGTGTTACTCAATTAACAGACATTGTCTTTGTTATCCACCTGCTTTTGATAAGGCATCAATCACCTTCTGGATAGTAAAAAGAAAAGGAAGACTTGTGGCACCCTAGCGACTAACCAATTTATTTGAGCATGAACTTTCGTGAGTTACAGCTCACTTCATCGGATGCATTAAGTGGAAAATACAGTGGGGAGATTTATATACACAGAGAACATGAAACAATGGGTGTTACCATACACACTGTAACAAGAGTGATCAGGTAAGGTGAGCTATTACCAGCGGGGGGGGGGGGGGGGGGACCTTTCGTTTGTTTGAAAGATAGTCCTTCTCTTTCCCTCAGAAAGGCCCTGGTTTCTGACAAATTTACCTTTCAAGCAGAGAGCGGTACACATTACCTCCCAAAACCAGTCAATGAGGCTCTTTCATTCAGCGATAGAGAAGGCATGTAGCAGTTGGAAAGCAACACAAGGCACTCCCTTCCCCCTCCCATCAGGACTGAACACACTACATTCAAAACACTCCCAGTCCCTGAAGCAAAGGATTAGCCATTTATTGAGGAGGAAGCAAAACACTGAAAGATTCCAAGGGCCAAATATATCCCTACTGCAACTTCAGTGAAGTTAACTGTTACACCCTGGATTAATTTGGTCACAAATGACCACATTACTCAAATTTACTAATATCATTTCATTCATCCAGATACACTACCTAGACTCCGAGTACACACTTAGCAAAGAAAGAGTACAGCAGTATTTCTGCCATGGTGTTTAGCAGTAACATTAGCATACCCACAGACCTTTATGAGGTTTAGACTTTGGACTTCCAAAACAACTGTGGCCACCTCAGTGTTTACTGTTTTCCTATAAGGATATCAGAAGGGGACCCAAATATAACAATAAAGGTTTATATAGAACCTTTCATCCAAGCACCAAAAAGAGCTCCACAAATATTCATTAAGCCTTGCCACACTCTGTGAGAGAGGTATTACCCCCATTATACAGACAGATATATGCATGTTTCACCTATATTTAACCATACAATTAGGGTATGTCTACACTACAAAATTATGTTGACCGAAGTTACGTCAACATACAGCCAACGCAGTAATTAAATCATTTTACATGTCCACACTGCTCCTTGTGTTGACAGTGCACGTCCTCACCAGGAGCATTTGCACCAATTTAACTGTCAGTGTGGGGCATTATGAGCCGGCTTCTGAAAGCTAGCAACAGTCACTGTAAGCAACGCAGCATCTACACTGACACCACATTGACCTAAGCACTCTGCCTCTCGTGGAGGAGTTATTAAGTCGATGTAGCGTGTGAGTTACATTGGCAGGAGCGACATTTTAGTGTAGAAACTTAGTTAGGTCGACGAAAGCTGCCTTACGTGGAACTAACTCTGTTATGTAAACCAGGGCTTAGTGTAAAGAAGAAACTAGGTTTTATTTTGTTAAACAAAAAGCTACAACTCATTGTTTCGGGTGCAACCTTTAAGGGACAATATCATCTGGATAAAAATATCACATCCACTTGAACTGTATTTTTAACCTTTTGAGTTATTATACAATGCCCATCTGAGCACATATTGCTACAAGTAACATCTAAACTATTTTTAATAGTGAATAGAGTTCCATTTTTTGGACTGCAGTTTGGATTCAGCTTCACAAAAACTTCTTTGGGGGTTTCACAAAGCAACAGGGGAGAAAAAGAGAAAAACCTCAGAAAAGTGGGGTGGTAAAACCACAAAAACTGGCCAGGAAACTCCAGACAGGTATAAAACTTTAACTCTCTTTTAAAAGTTGATTAGATTTCCAGTTGGCAGTGTTCTTAGAAAAGATTCAGCCCTTTCATGTTGCACATAGGTATGTTAAAGATTTACCAGTTTTATAGGACATGGCACACAGACTCATCTTAGTCTACTGCAGAGAGTAGTGAAGTCACAGCCACAGCCTGATGGCATTACCCCCCTACATTATGACTTCACTGCAGCTGAAGCCAAAGCATCATATACTTGTCCTCCCAGCCCCACTATAACTGCAGCACGCAGGAGGACGAGGCTACAGCAGGAAGCCCCACAGAGGGGGCATCCCAGCAACAGAGAGGGGAAATGAGCCCCCATAAGGGGTGCGGGTGTCCTAGCCACATCCAGCCTTCTGTAGGGGGGTGGATCCTCTATGAAGGGACAACAGAGTGTGTTGTAGACCGATAACGTGTGAAGGACCTTCTAAATGCAAAGAAGGGCACGGGAGCCCCATCCATATCCCCGCAGCAGTGGGGGGCAATGGAACACCATGCAAGAGCACCCCGTGCCCATGGCTGCAGCAGGGAAGGGGGGGGAGGGAGCCTAATGGGGGGCCGCAGAGGGGGAGAGCCCGAACGGGGGCTGTGGTAGGGAGGGGAGGAAGGGCCCCCCGGTCCCCAGCAGCAGAGCCGGGAGCTGCAGAGGGGAGTCAGCCATGGGGGACCCCACCCTACGGGGCCCGCGCCCCTGCCCGCGGCCGGCAAACCAGGCCCGGTTGCCCCTGCCTGGCGCTTGGCTCCGGCCCGACCGCCCTCCCAGACGCGGCCCCAGCGCCGCCGCGGCCAGGCAGGAAAGACCGCGGCTGCGTCCGGGGCCTGCTCGCGGCGCCCTCTCCAGCGCCCGCCCGGGCGGGCCCCACGCCGGGATCCCCCCTTCAGCCTCCCGAGCGGGACCCACCTGCCCGGCCGCCCCGAGCCCCCGCTCCCGGGGCTGCTCGGGCCCCGGGCCCCTCCCCCGAGCCGCGGCCCTACCGGGTACAGGGCGCCGGCCCGCCTGGGTCGCAGAGCAGCGGGGGGCCCGGAGCCGGTGGCGGACGGGCGGCTCAGCAGACCCCGGTCGCTCGGCACAGCCGGATCCCCCCACAGCGGAGCCAACTTGTTCGGGGTGGAGCCGCCGCGGCCTCGCCAATCCGGGCCCGGGGCGGAGCCGGCGCTGCAGAGCGGGGCCCAGGCAGCTCCCCCCCCCCGCGCCAGGCCCCGGGAACTGCCAGCCCCCCCCCCCCCCCCGCGCGCGCCAGGCCCGGAGCCTCGCGGGGACACCAGTCCCCGGTCCAGCGCCAGGCACCGGGAGAAGCAACCCCCCCCCCGTGCCAGGCACCGGGAACCGCCAGCGTCCCGTCCCCCCGTGCTAGGCACCGGGAACTGCTAGCCCCCCCTTCCCCAGTACCAGGCACCGGGAGAAAGCACCACCCCCATGCCCGGCCCCGGGAGAAATCAACCCTCTCCTCCCCCGTGCTAGGCACCGGGAACTGCTAGCCCCCCCTTCCCCAGTACCAGGCACCGGGAGAAAACACCACCCCCATGCCCGGCACCGAGAGAAATCAACCCTCTCCTCCCCCCGTGCTAGGCACCGGGAACTGCTAGCCCCTCCCCAGTGCCAGGCACCGGGAGCCTCAGTGGACACCAATCTTCCCACACAAACGCATTGTCATGCACTGGCAGCCATAGGGACCCCAGCCCATTACACACACTGGGAAACACCTGCTTGCCCCCCCCCCCCGCGGCAAAGCAAAACACGGGGCACAAGCTCGCTCCACTTCAGTGTTGGGCATTGAGAGACACAAGGGACTTCCCCTCCCCCCTGCCTGGCACTTTGCATAAATAATTAAATATTCATTGGGCTAGAGGTTGGCTCTATAGCTTGGTGGTTAAGTAAGAGGAGAGTCAGCTTCTTACTCCTATACATACTGAATTATTTATACGAAGTGGGACAGTTTCAGCAGGAAAGAGTGAGAGCAACCCACCCCACAGGCAGCTGGTTAGGGTACTAACCTAGAACATGTGAGTTCAAGTCTCTGCCCCCAATCAGGGGGTGGGGATTCAAACCTGTGACACTCACATCCCAGGTGAGGGCCCTAAGGATAGGGCTATGGGGATACTGACAAATACCTTAAAAATGGTATTTCCCAGTTTGATTGTGCTGCTCATTAGCTCCTATTCATATCATTCCTGCACTGCTTGTGATAGCTTTAGGCTGTAACTCAGAGAAAGATTTGTTGCTTTATGATTCTTGGAAGTAACTACAGTCCTAGGCTTTGTCAAGACTAGAAAAAGTGGTTAGTTTAGGCTGGGGTTAGCTAACATATTCTAGTTAAAACTAATCTAAACTCAACCTTTCTCTGAATGTAGGCGAAGAGTGTTATGGGAGTTGGGCACAGCCATGCCTGTGCCTAGTTATCTAGCACTAAGGAATGGATTTGGGCTTGGTTCTGCAGTCTGAGATGACTAATTACGCTTTTCCCTGCTCTAGGTGCCTCTTAGCAGCCAAGCTCAGTCCAACTCCCACCCTGGCAGAAATCTGTGGAGGCATGTGACCCCCCAAGTTGCCTTTGCCTGCAGTTGTCAGTTGACCAAGATAACCTGATGGTAGCCTGGGGGGGTGGGCTTCCTATAAGAGCCAACTCCCTCAGAGAAAGGAAGCTTGGGTGAGGTCTGGTAGTTGATTCCTACAATGACCTTAGTAGATAGTCCCTGCTTAAAGGAGCTCGAGAGGAAAACTTCTATAAGGGATCCAGAGATGATCGAGGCTCAGAGAAGAGAAGGAAATGGGTTCTCCACACCAGGCAGTTGAAAATGCCTGGCTGGAATGACCTATAGTGAGGTTCAGGAGCAGAGGCTTGAGGAAACACCAGGAAGCAAGATCTAAGCTTTGGAAAGAACTATTGAGTCTGGCAAGGGGGTGAAGAAACTGTGGAGTGGGGAAAGATTTGTTTTGGTATAAATTGCCATCTGACTTATGATGTCTTAATGAACCAGACCCTAAGAAAGGGAGTTAATTGACTTGCAAATGGCTGGGTGCAGTTTTTGAGAAACCCCAGAAGGGGAAAACTAAGGCAGCAACAGGGTCCAGTGCTGCAATGGTAGGCCCCTCTTATAAATTTAGCTAGACTTTTTTTTTAGCCTGTTGTATTGTCCCAGATAAGTGAGGGGACTTAGGCAAGGTGACACCTAACTTTTACATGCCTAGACAATCACAAGAACAATGCTGTGTTCCACAATCTCTGAGTTAGGTGCCTAGCTCCTATAAAATGAATGGGGAGAGAGAGATGTTTTAGGCTAGAATCCACAAAGTTAGCTGAGGAGCTGCCTAAACTAGCCAATGGGAGTTACTGATGACAGGGGTGTGCTAACCCTACCCACTCATGGCATTTAGCACTTAAGTCAGGAGTTTCCCTGCAAACCAATCTCTGCTTCCAGTCTATGAACTAGAAGAAGATAGGCATTTGGCCACCAAGGTGCCTGTGAGGCCTAAAACAAAATGTAGGGTGTAGAACATTCTCTGTGTGTATATAAAGTCTGCTGCAGTTTCCACGGTATGCATCCGATGAAGTGAGCTATAGCTCACGAAAGCTCATGCTCAAATAAATTGATTAGTCTCTAAGGTGCCACAAGTCCTCCTTTTCTTTTTGCGAATACAGACTAACGCGGCTGTTACTCTGAAACCTAGTGAATAGGGTATTCACACAGGACATGGGAGACTCCCCCTTCAAGTTCCCCTCCACCTGAGAAGAAGGGAGTTGAACAGGGATCTGCCACCTCTCAGGTGAATGTTGTAACAACTAAGCTATGGTCATCCTAACTCTTACTGCCCTAACTAATCAATTTAATTAAAGTGAAACAACTTCAATAGGAGAAATTGAGGGAGACCCACATCAAAATATTCTATAACAGAGTGGTTACAGCACCCAACTGAGAGATGGCAGACTGTGTTCAGGTTCCTTCTCATCAGGCAGAAGAGGTCTTGCATTTGGGGTCTCAAAAATCCTGGTGAGTACCTTAGCAGTTAGGCTAAAGTTTATAGGGGAAGTCCTCCTCCTCCTCCTCAGGTGTTTTGTGCAAACTCACCTTAGGTGCCTGATCCTGTAGGCCAGGGGTCGGCAACCCTTCAGAAGTGGTGTGTCAAGTCTTCATTTATTCACTTTAATTTAAGGTTTCTCGTGCCAGTCATACATTTTAACGTTTTTTAGAAGGTCTCTCTGTATAAGTCTATATATTATATAACTAAACTATTGTCGTATGTAAAGTAAATAAGGTTTTCAAAATGTTTAAGAAGCTTCATTTAAAATTAAATTTAAAATGCTGATCTTACGCCGCCAGCCCGCTGCTAGCCTGGGATTCCGTTCACCTAGGCTGGCAGCAGGGTGAGCAGGGCCTGTGGCTGGGACTCAGGCTGGCAAGGGGCTGGCAGCCAGAACCCCAGACTGGCAGCGGGCTGAGCAGGGCAGGCAGCTGGGACCCCAGACTGGCAGCGGGCTGAGCCGCTCAGCCCACTGTCACTTAGCCCGCTGCCGATCTGGGGTTCAGTCCGCCGGCTCCTACCAGCCAAGGTCCCGGCTGACAGACCCTTGCCAGTCTGAGTCCCGACCACAGGCCCTGCTCAGCCTGCTGCCAGCCTAGGTGAATGGAACCCCAGGCTAGCAGAGGGCCGGCGGCATAAGATCAGCATTTTAAATTTAATTTTAATTTTAAATTAAGCTTCCTGGCCCTGCCCACATAGAGTGGGTACCTACCTTCTCCCTGGTTCTAGCCCATTCTCTTCCTCTCTCTCTGCACTGAGCTGAGGATGGGAGTGCACTGAGCACAGGGCTGGGGGTGAAGGAGCAGGCTGGGGGTTGGGGTGTAGGGTCTGGCCAGGAGCTAGAATGAGGGAGGAGGCTCAGGGTTGAGGTTTGGGTGTGGAGTGCTTACCTGGGCAGCTCCCATTTGGTGCAAGGGATGCAGGTGGGAATGTGAGGGGTCGGGGGGGGGTGCAGGAGCTCCCGTTTGGTGCTCAGGGTGGGGGTGGGAATGTGGGGGGTGCAAGAGTCAGGACATGGGGTGTGAGGGGGCTTGGTATGTGTGGGGGGTGCTGGAGTTAGGGCTGGGGTTGTGGGGGGTGCAGGGGTCAGGGCAGAAGGCTGGGTTGTGGGGGGGGCAGGGGTCAGGGCAGTTGGGAGTGTGGGGGGGGGTGCAGGGGTCAGGGCTGGGGTCGTGGGTTTGCTCCCAGCCCCCTGCCCCGAGTGGCTTATGGCAGGGGGCTGGAAGGGATATGCCCTGATTCCACCCCACTTCCCCAAGGCCCTGTCCACACCTCTTCTCCACCTCCTCCCCGGAGCAGTGCGTGCCTTGCGGCTCCACTTCTCCCCCTCCCGCACAAGGGCCATCAGCTGATCGGCGGCAGGGAGGGAGAGGAAGAGGGGCAGGAACCCAGTATGCTAGGGGAAGAGGTGGGGGAGGAAAGACCTTGCCTGCCCTGCAGCAGCAGCCAGCAGAACCAGGCTTCTTCACCCTGCCCCGGTGAAGAAGAACCATAAATATTCCTCCAGAAATTTTAGTGCCATGTACGAGTGGACACAGCATCTCCAATGTTGTTTTGTGGTGCGGCTGCTGTCACTCAAGCTAGGTAACTTGACTGTAGCTACTCAAGTTACTTCTTCAGTGAAGACCTTCTGTAAGAAAAAATTTGCTTAGCTACTAAGCACAACCTGAACTCAGCTACTTTTCCTATTTGAGACAAAGCCCTGGGTCATTTCTATAGGGGCCAAAAGGTGTAGTTTTTCAAACATGTTAGCTTCATGTGATTGAAAACCCTCTTAATGCTTAAGATGCAGGAGACTAGTAGGGAGGTTAGGGTTTACCTCAACCAGCTAATGTGTTAAAACTACAACTTACATTAGGATTTTAATATGTATCAGTTAACATGTTAAAATACACTCCTTATCCTAACAAGGACAAGGCACTAGATGCTCCAGTTAAACTAGTGTTAATCATAAGGATTCAATGGCTATGGATATTAAAGCTGATAAATTAAAAACACTATTTTATATATTTAACACCATTATAAATGTGGGGGGCAAAGCGGGGTTTGGAGTGGAGGCTGACAGCTCACAACCCCCCATGTAATAACCTTATGACCCTCTGAAGGATCCCAACCCCCAGTTTGAGAACCCCTGCCCTATCCTGTTCCAGTTATTTGGACGTGGCAGCATTTACTACAAATGTGTTTAAAAACAAACACCATTTACAGTAAATTGAAAATACTATGTACCGGGGTAGCCAAACCGTGCCTTGCAAGCCACATGTGGCTCTTTTACAGTTAAAGTATGGCTTGTGAAGCCTCCCCCACACCCCGCCATTCTCCACCTACCAGACTGGGGTGGGGGGAAAGCTCAGGGCTTTTGCCCGGTGGTGGGTTTAGGGGCTTCAGCCTACTGGGAGGCACCTGCCAGCTGACAGGGCTCGGGGCTTCAGCCCTATTCCTGCTGAAGCCCTGAGCCCTGGCAGGTCCACCCATGGGGCTGAAACTCCGAGCCCCACCACCGGGCCACAGGGCAGAAGCCCTGAGCCCTGCCAGGTGCACCCTGCTCTTAAACTTCTGAAGTTTATCATATGCGGCTCAGCAAGTTGGGCCACCCCTGCATGTACTGTAGTGAGCTGTTGTTTCATTATAACAAAGAATTACAGATTATTTACTTATGCATTCTATCAGAAAGGACACAAACTTAAAAGGGAGGCAGAGTCTGAATTCTTTACTGCACTAATCCTTTATGCAGTGGAGTTTGTAGTAAAATAGGGTCCTAATTTGATACGGTCAGGGCCCCTTTGTGCTAGGTATTGTACAAACTCTGTGAGAAGCAGTGCCTGTCTTGAAACACTTACAGTCTACATAAATAGATGAGATGGACAAACAGTGGGAGAGGAAACAGAGAGGTGATGTGTATTGCCCAAGGTCACAGAGCAGGTCGCTGCTGAGTTGAAAATAGAACTTGAGTCTCTTTGGGGTATGTCTATGCTACTAAAAGACCTGCAGCACAGCTGTGGCTGGCCCAGGTCAGCTAATTCAGTCTCACAGGGCTCGGACTGCAGGGCTAAAAATTGTAGTACAGATGTTCAGGCTCAGCCTGGAGCCCAGGATCTGAAACACCAAAGAGGGTGGGGGACGTTCAGAGTCCAGGTTCCAGCCCAACCCCAACATCTATGCTTCCATTTTTAGCCCTGTGAGGCCAAGTCATTTGATCTGGGCTCTGAGACTTGGTGCCATGGGTTTTTTTATTGCAGTGTAGACGTACCCTTAAATTCCACTCCAGTGCCCTATCCTTTGGACCACAGCATCTGCATGCTAATAGCAACCCTGGCAAGAGCACCATGATCTTTCCACTAGTGCACATATTCAGGTGGGAAAGGATACAAACAACAAACACTGGGCCCTAGGATCATGATGGATGCTATGAATGCATAAGCAGGAACCTTATTTCTAGTACTGGTGTCATAGTCTCCATAGCAGCTATAGCCGGTAGGCCAAATTCACACCAGCATAGTTACCCTAAAGATGATTTAGATTCCCTATCTAATAGAAAAAGGCCATGCAATGCAACTATATAGCCCCAATTTTTTGTTACAAGCTGATAAGCACAGCTGAATGCCCCTTGTCCCAAACTGGCTTCTAATGAATAATTTTTGTGGGAGAGGAGTGGGGGCATTCAGGGTATTTAGTGATAAATATAAGAAGGATTTTGCAATTTGTTTACCTTCCCCAGCCATCTGGCACTTTTGCGTTTCAGTAGCCTTGGACACTGAGAGAACAGTAGATAAAACAAAATAGTCCTATCTTATCAGAGACCTGGAGAAATTTAACTCTGTATTTATAGGATTAACCAAGTCACTATAGCTCTTGTATGGCTTCCATCTTAATTAATGGTCATGTTCCTCAAAGCTTTTCTTTGTTGCATGTTGCTAAATAGAGCAGTCCCTTATCTCCTTTTAATTTGCTTTCACTGTGAACCAGTTGGATGCAGGTTTCAGAGTAACAGCCGTGTGAGTCTGTATTCGCAAAAAGAAAAGGAGGACTTGTGGCACCTTAGAGACTAACCAATTTATTTGAGCATAAGCTTTCATGAGCTACGACTCACTTCATCGGATGCATACTGTGGAAAATACAGAAGATGTTCTTATACATACAAACCATGAAAAAATGGGTGTTTACCACTACAAAAGGTTTTTCTCTCCCCCCACCCCACTCTCCTGCTGGTAATAGCTGTAATAGAGTGGGGTGGGGGGAGAGAAAACCTTTTGTAGTGGTAAACACCCATTTTTTCATGGTTTGTATGTATAAGAACATCTTCTGTATTTTCCACAGTATGCATCCGATGAAGTGAGCCGTAGCTCACGAAAGCTTATGCTCAAATAAATTGGTTAGTCTCCAAGGTGCAACAAGTACTCCAGTTGGATGCAGCAATCCTGCCCAGCCTCACTACTGGAGGTGCTGCTGATCGAGCAATAGATACATAAAGGCCACATTTGCATTGGGAGAAGAATAATTTTAACACATGAAGTTCTGGCCTGGTCTACACTAGAAAATTAGTTTAGCTATGTCAGTCAGGGGTGTGAAAAATCCACCCACCTGAGCAGTATAGTTAAGCCGATCGAAGTCCCCATATAAACAGCATTAGGTCGATGGAAGAAGACCTAGCTACAGCCTGTGAGTGAGGTGGATTACTTATGCCGATGGGCAGAGACGACGCATGGGGGGACATACAGGGTCAAGTGCCCCCCCTCCCGATTGGTCTGCCGGGAGTGGGGAGGGAGAGGGGCTCTATCCTTCTATTTTTGAGCCTCTCCCCTGGCACGTTTGGCCCCTCTCCCTGGCAGCCAGGCAGGGAGCAGGACAGAGCTGCTTCTGCCTGAGAGAGCCTGGCTGGGAGGCAGCCCCGCGCTCAGCTGCTGGGGACATAGGCCAAGCATGCCGGGGGGAAAAGGGGGCTTCAGCTCACTCAGCCCTGCCCTGTCCCCAGCAGCCGAGCCCAGGCAGGGAGTGGACCGCCGCTGCCTCCCAGCCAGGATCTCTCAGGCAGAAGTGGCTCTGTCCTGCTCCCCGCCCTGCTGCTGTGGAGGGTAGCCAAATGTGCAGGGAGGAGGCACAGGGAGAGAAGGACAGAAACACCCTTCTCCCTCCACGGATAACATGGGGTGGGGAGAGCGTGGCGGCCCCAGGCTGGGCACACGGTGGTGGGGTTACTGGGCGGGGAGACACGCAGGGTGGTTATGTGTCCTCCCTTTAGATTGTGCCTCCCCACCCCCAGCTCAGTCTGGGGAGGCAGCATTCTGTGCCGGCGGGAGAATTCCTCCTGCCGCTGGAGGTAGCGTCTACACTGCAGTGCTCCACAAGCACAGCTGTGCCGCTGTGGTGTTTTAAGTGTAGACAAGCCCATTGGCTAGGAGAAAAGGTGCTTTTTTCTTCTTCAGACAACTGAGTGAAGTTAACTCTATTGAAAATTCCATTTAGTACCAATACAGACGCGTTTTAACACTGGGAGGGTGATTAATCATTGGAACAATTTATCAAGGGTGGTGACGGATTGTCCATCACTGGCACTTTTTAAATCAAGACTGGATGTTTTTGTAAAAGATCTGCTGTAGGAATTATTCTGGGGAAGTTTTATGGCCTGTGTTATACAGGAGGTCAGACTAGATGACTACAGTTGTCCCTTCTGGCCTTGTAATCTATGAGCATATGAAAACAACTAGGCTATAACTTGATGAGCTAAAATTGAACTATTGGTATTAAACTGTGTCTAGGTTGGTGTGAAGTGGGGTTTTCAATCAAGTTAAACTAGCTTCTGTTCTATGTATGTTCTTATATAGCTCTCAGTCCAAGTATCTGAGCACCTTCCAGGAATGCATTAAGTGATGTGACTGTATGTCACGTACTGTTTAATCTCTCATCCCTTCCCCAAGGGAAGAAGCATTTGCAAGTGGAGTGTCTTGTTTTGGTAGGGTTTGGTGTTTTCTGGGGGGGTGCAGGCGGAGTTGGGCCTGGGTACAGTATACTAGTTATTGCTGGGGGGGCTGTATGTGTATCCTCCTATGGGGACATCACCTAAATCATCCCTCATACTAACAGAGGATTTGTCTCGGGCTATGCGTATGCTGCATTGCAGTGCAGATCATGGGGATGTGAATTGTAGAACGTACCAAAATGTTGCACTCTAACTGCCCCAGTGTGGATAGTGCGGGCATGAACAAAAAGATGCACAGTTTACATCAACATAGGTTTCAGAGTAGCAGCCGTGTTAGTCTGTATCTGCCAAAAGAACAGGAGGACTTCTGGCACCTTAAAGACTAACAAATTTATTAGAGCATAAGCTTTCATGGGCTACAGCCCACTTCATTGGATGCATAGAATGGAACATATAGTAAGAAGATTATAATATATATATATATTGTGACAGGGTCAGGCCAGATGGCTATAGGAGAGTAATTTTTTTTTAAGCAAAAAAGGTATTTTTTTATTTGCATAACACACTTACAAAACAAAACAACAGTATATGCACTGTGTAACACAGCAACCAATCACAACTGTTTTCTCATTAGCTTCAGGGGAGGGAAGTGTTCAAGCTTGCCTGGGCCCAGAGCGGGGCGCTTCCTCGACTCTCATGGTCTTCCACCCTTCCGAGTTAGCTGGTGGTCCAGAGCGAGGGGGCTTCATCGACTCTCAAGGTCTGCCACCCCCTCGAATTACTTGGCGCCACGCCCGAGTGTCACCAACAATTCCCTCCTCTGAAAGCACCCAACAAAAGGGGCAGGCTGTGGGGTGGACAATCCGGGGGGAGGGGAGGGCACGTGCACCCATGTGTGAAAGGACCCCTCTAAGGTGGTGGTGTCCACAGCAGCAATGGCTGGGGCTGGGGTCCCTTACTCTCTCCCCCAATTAAAGGGTCAAAACAAAGGGAGCTGGACAGGGACACCAAGCAGAGAGCCTCGGACAGCACCCACCGCTCCTCAAAAGCTTCAAGGGAGTCGGTAGACTCCGCCCAGAGGAACTCCGCCCGGATACGTGAACGGACTGAGGATCGGAAAACGGCCCCACAGTCACAGGAAACTCCATCGGCCAACCTTCTCTCTCTGGTTTTATAAATGGCCATTTTAGCCAGGGCCAGGAGGAGGTTAACTAGGAGATCCCGCAACTTTGTGAGGCCACAGATGGGGAGTGCATAAATAAAAAGATGCGGGGAAAAATGCAGCCAAAAATGTAATAAAAGATTTGTGAGGAGCCGGAACAGGGGCTGCAGCCTGGCACACTCCAAATATATGTGTGCCAGGGTTTCCCTCACACCACAAAAGGGACAAATATCTGGGATGGGGTTGAACCGCGCCAAGTACTTGCCCGTGCTCACAGCTCCGTGAAGGAGCCGCCAACTGATGTCCCCAACGGGCCTCGGAACCAAGGTGGAATATAGGCTGGCCCACTGGGGCTGCTCACCCTCCAAAGGTGGCAGAAGGTCTCGCCACTTTGTGTCGGGGTGGGACACTAGGGTGAGGGTGTGAAGGGTGTGGAGGACAAGCGTGTATAGATGTTTCCTTGGCGCGGTTTGGAAGCATACCGGCTGCAGTTCATGCAAATGGCTCACCGTAAAGGGGTGAGGGGGTCGATTGGGTCTACGGGGCAGGTGTCCAAATAAAAGGTCCGGCGGGCCTGGGGTAGAGGGTGGGCGGGGCGTGCCCTCGAGCAGGACCTGATCGAGGTAAGCTCAAGCAGCAGGCGGCAAAGCGGCCTTCACCTCCTGAAGTACGCGCCAGGGGGTACGAGGTCTGGAGAGCCCCATGCACCGAGCGAGCATCAGGGGATCCAGCCAGTCTCCCCGGTCGTAGTCCAGGAGGTCTCTGACTCTCGTGACTTCCGCCAGGATCGAGGTCTGGCGCACTGAGCGGGACTCCGCCACCTGCACACGGAGCTGGGGGTTGTGTAGCAGGGGCTCCACAAGGAGATCTGCCCCCTCAGTGGCCGCCACTGACCTGGTCGTTAAAAAGAGTCTCCAAGTCTGGAGGCGGTCCTGGTAGAAGACCGGCAGCCCGGAGAGGTCTCGCGGAAGACCTCCCGGACAGAGATAGAAGAGCTGCCGGTCATATCGGAGCCCTCGGATGCGGCGCAGGATGGCATGTGCCAGTATGCTCCACGCCGAACTGCCTGCACCATAAAGGAGCCTCTGTAAGGTCTGGAGGCGGAAGATGCGGACCTGAGTGTGCAGACACTTCAGGCCCTGTCCTCCTTCCTTCAGGGGTAGATGAAGAACCCCTACAGGGGCCCAGTGCATTCCTGACCAAAAGAACCCCAGAATCGATGTCCGGAGGTTGGTCAGGAAAACCGGGGCTAGGGTGTTGAGCCGGTACCAGAGCATGGACAGGACTAGTTGATTAAGCACCAGCGCTCTCCCTCGGAGGGAGAGACATCGGAGTAGTCCCGTACATTTCCGGAGCTGCTCTATCACCCCGCCCTCTAAATTTTCCCAGTTCCCCAGCAGAGAGGGATGCGTGGCAGAAAGTTAAATGCCGAGGTAGAGCAGCGGACTCGCGCTCCACCGGACAGTCTGAAGCGCGGGTGGGAGGGAGCTCGCCTGCCACCAGTCTCCTACCGTCAAGCCAGAGCTCTTGACCCAGTTGACCTGGGTGAAGGAGGCTGCCAAATAGATGGCCTGGCAAGCCTCCACCCGCGCCAAGTCGCCCGGATCCTGGACCACGAGGAGCATGTCATTGGCATACGCCGACAGGACCAGCCGCAGCTCCGGCTCCCGCAGCACCAACCCTGTCGACCTCCTGCAGAGGAAACAGAGGAAGGGCTCGATCGCCAGAGCATACACCTGGCCCGAGAGGGGGCACCCCTGCCGTACTCCTCGCCCGAAGCTGACCAGTTCGGTCAGGGTCCAGTTGAGCTTAACCAGACACTCTGCGGAAGCGTACAGCACCCGGAGAAAACCCACAAACTGGGGTCCGAAGCCAAACGCCCGCAGAGTGCTCATGAGGTACCCATGGTCCACCCTATCGAAAGCCTTCTCCTGATCTAGGGACAGAAGGGAGAATGACAGACCGTCTCTACACCCGAGTTCCAAAAGGTCCCGAACCAGAAATAGATTATCAAAGATACTGCGGTCCGGGACGGTGTAGGTCTGGTCTGGGTGGATCACGTCCGCCAGCACAGACCCTAGCCGCAGCAAGATTGCTTTTGCTACAATTTTGTAGTCTGCGCTGAGGAGCGAGACGGGACGCCAATTTCATAAATCGCGGAGGTCCCCCTTCTTCGGCAGTAAGGCAAGCACAGTTCGCCTGCACAAAAGAGGGAGGACCCCGCTCTGCAGAGACTCGGCCCAGACAGTGACTAGGTCTGGGCCAAGGACGTCCCAAAACATGCGGTAGAACTCCACGGTCAGCCCGTCCATGCTTGGAGACTTATTAGTGGGCACGTGACGGAGGGCTTCCGAGAACTCAGCCAGAGTGAGAGGCAACTCTAGCCGGTCTCAGTCGCTCGCGCTGACCGTAGGGAGCTCCTCCCAGAGCACTCTGCAAGCGCCAGGGTCGGTCAGATCTGGGGAGAAAAGACTTGCATAGAAGGCTCGGGACCTCCCAGACATCTCCACTGGTTCCGTGAGGAGGGTGCCATCTTCTGCCAGGAGGCAGGTGACGTGTTTCTTGGCCCCCCTCGTTCTTGGTCCTGTTCCTCGAGGGTGGTATTAAAGTCCCCTCCCAGGACCAGGCACTCGTGAGAATCTAAGGTGCTGAGGAAGGCGGATGCCCACTGGTAGAATTGCAGCCGCTCCGGACCCAATGTCGAGGCATAGACATTAACGAGGTTAACCACGAGCCCCTCCATATGGACCCAGAGATGCAGCAGGCGACCCGGCATGGCCTCGGCAACCCCTAGCACCTCGGGCCGTAGGTCAGGGGAGAACAGGGTCGCCACTCCAGCCTGTTGAACCGTGGCATGGCTAAAGTAGACCCTGTCCCCTCACTCCAGCCGTCAACTGTCTTTGGCGGTCGGGTCCGTATGGGTCTCCTGCAGGAAAACCACAGAGTACCCTCCCTCCCGAAGGAAGGAGAGTACCTTGGACCTGCGGAGAGCCATCCTACAACCCCGGGTGTTCAACGTTGCAATGGTGAGAGGTGTCATGGGGAGGGTCAGGGGGGTCCTCACTGGCAGGGATGCTTGCATCTCCCAGTGGGCCACCCAGCAGTCCGTGACCCATCCCGTAGGTGAGTAATTGTTCACGGAAGACGCGGACCCGCCAGTAGGCCACAGCATCCTGCTTCCCCATCCCTTTACCTTCCCCCATGAGGGCCCTTGTGGCCCGGAGGATTTGAGAAAAGTCCCCCCATTGCTGGAGAGCAAGCTGTACCTTGTTACGGGAGCCACAGACATCCTCTAAAAACTTCCGCAGCTCTCCTCACAGCTCATGGGGGGATGGGGTTACGGTTTCCCGGTTGTTCCCTGGCGGGGCCCTTGGTGCAGCCCTGTGGTCCACTAAAACGGACAAGCAGGGTGTGGACCCCCGACGGGGTGCCTGATGGGCTGGAGCTTCTAGGCCTGCCTCAAGCTCTGGGGCGATAGGGGGCGGTGGAGGGAAAATAGCAGCTCCTAATGGGTCGGGGCAGGAGAACACAAAGGCCACTCCCTGGGAGTCATCAGTTGGGAAAGGGAAGGAGACAGTCCTGGGGGCGGCAATGACATTGCAGGAGGTAAACTGGATAGGGGTAGGGGCAGGGGCAGAGGCGAGGTTCTGGGTTTCGGGAGGCAAGCAGCTGGATGGTGGCGCCTCCTGATCAGGCTCAAGGGTTAAGGGGGTGGGGAGGGAGCTCTCAGTGACACTGGGCGCGTGCTCTGTGGTGGATTTAGCGGCCACAGGATCAGGAGGTGGATTATCTTCTGTAGGGCCCACGCCCGGGAAGGAAGTCGATTGCTCCGCACCAACGGGGGGTGCCCCTGGCGACTCGTGTCCTGGCCGCTTGGCGCCGGCTGTCACCTGAGCAGGCTCGATGGTCGTCAGTGGGGTGCCATCAGTGGCCGGGTCGGTGGTGGAGTCCAGGGGCTCCTCGGAGGTGGGAGCGGAAGCAGCACTTAAGGGGAGGGAGCATGGGGAAAAGACGGGTGGAGTGAGGTCGCCCAGATCGAGATTTGCTAGCAAAAGGTCATCCTCCCCCTGAGTGACTGGGGTCAGATCTAAGGCCTCGATCTCCTCAAACATGGAGAAGAGGACACTTTCCGCCGCCCCGGGGTTCTCCCCGCCGGCACACGCCACAACGGTTGCCTTGGGGTTCATGGGGGCTTCAGGTAGCGTCAGGAGAGAAGGGGCTTTCTCGAGGGTCTCCTGTGGAGGGGAGACACTACCCTCCGGTGTTACCACATCTTTCCCGGCTGACACCGGTGGATGGGATGCACTCATGGGCAAAGCAGAAGGTTCGGCATCGGTGCCCCCGTTCCTGGTTTTCCGGGGAGCCTCCACCTCTGGTAGATGAGGCGGAGCTCAAGCCTTCCGCTTGCCTTGCTTCCCCTGGACTAGGGCCCAGCCCTCCATGGCATTATCTGGGGACTGGTTAGCAGGGGTCATGTCAGGGGGTAAAGGCGATGGCTCAGGGATTTGGGGGGGAACAGTGGGGCAGCATAAGGGAGGGAGGATTCTCCCTGGGGCAGGCTCTCTCCCATGCCTGGTGGTATCTCTGCCACACCCTCCTCCATAGGCCCCACTAGATTGTCAGCAGCGAGGGCGGGGCTGTCCCGCTCATCTGGGCATTGTAGGGGAGGTGCCCCTTGAGTCTGAGCAGGAGTAACGGTGGTCCGAAGAGGAAGGGGGGCAGGTTTGGGTACCGGGCGGCCAGGGGCGTCGGCACTGACGGGGTCGATGTCCTGCCGGGTCTCGGGGATCCCAGGTGCCCCTCCTTGCCAGTCCCTCCGGACATGCCCCGACGCCCGGCAGAGTTAGCACCGGGCTTCCCCCGTGGAAAAATACACCTGGTAACGGGCCCCCTGGAGGAGGACTAGGAAGGACCCTTCAAGTGCCACTCCGTCATGCGCCGCCGACGGCAGTAAAAGTTGCACTAGCCGGCGGAAGGAAAAAATGTGACGGAGGGTGGGGTCCTTGCAGCCCAAAGGGAGAGGGCTGATAACAGAAACAGGTTTCCCCAGGGTGGAAAGGGCGGGTAGCAGGGCAGCACTGGGGAGAAAAGCAGGGACAGAGGTCAGGACCAGGCGGGCGCCCAGGTCCTCTACCGGCTCTAGGGGGACAAACACCACCCCCACCGCCAGGCCCCTCTCCACGGGTTCCTGGGCAGCAGCCTCCGATGCTAAGAAGAAAACAACCTTCCCGTACATTTTGGAGGCTGCCACAATGGCCGAGGGCCCCACCACCCTCACCAACGCCTGCACGTAGGTCTCCATGTGGGGCGAGGTGGGCACCAGGAGGCATCGGACACAGTGCTTCCTTGTCATGGTGGGAAAGGGGCCCCGGCCGCTATTGATGGTTACTGAGGCGGTGGGCGGGAGAGATGACGAGACGGCAGTGGGGGAGACTGCCGCCGCCTGGGCATACATCCTGGGGGCTGAGGGAGGGACATCCGCAGAGCTGGTGAAGGGGGAAGCGGGGGAGGACGCCGTGGTCGGTGGCGGGGCTGCAGCAGTGGGTGTGGCCCCTGCCATGGAGGGCCCAGTGATTTTAGCGGGGCCCTTCCCCTTCTTCTTGCCCTGGCCTTTCCCGCCAGCTGGGGGGGCTTCCCTAGAGTCTGGGGAGGCGATGGGCATGGCAGCGGCGGAGGTCACCCCGGTGCCCTCCATTGCCAATGCCCCAGTGGGGGCGGTGGCAGGTGATTAACAGGAGTTG
The DNA here is from genome assembly GCF_965140295.1 of Lepidochelys olivacea. Classification (NCBI taxonomy): domain Eukaryota; kingdom Metazoa; phylum Chordata; order Testudines; family Cheloniidae; genus Lepidochelys; species Lepidochelys olivacea. Next base: position 120,241,230 of record NC_140416.1, read on the forward strand.
GGGTCAGGTAGAAAGGGACAAGCTGTGGGGTGGACAATTTGGGGGGGGGGACACATGAACCACCGTACGCTTGTCCAGAGAGTCCTGTTTGGTTGGCTGGTGCTTCTGGCCCACGCGGTGGAATCAGGGCGAGCAGCTGAGTCCAGAGGCAGATGTTAGCCAGCCAGCAAAGACGGTGGAGTGGGGGAGTGAAAATCATAGTGTGGGGATTGGGAGGACACAGATGGATTGGGGGACAGCTCCGTGCCACACCCTCTGTGTCCCTACAAACACAGTTAAGACACAGTCAAGGCCTCCCCTCACACGAGAGCACAGTTCGAAAGTTACTCAGTCTTACGCCCCCTCCACGGCGATTTGTAGATTCTCCGGGCGGTGTTCCTCCGGTGGACGGCTTTTTCTCTGTCTGTTCCGGGCTTTCTTTTTTGCATTCCAGAAATGCCGGAGCCAGTGATAAGAGTCCTCTTGACCGGAGATGGGTCTGCAGACAAACAGCAAGCGGCTGGGTCTGGGGGCTGGGTCCTTCCACTCCCCCCACAGGGGAAGCGGGCCAGCAGGCCCCCCCCTCGGGCGGGGGGGTTCAGCTGGAGCGGCAGCAGCGGCCGGGCGGGAGGGGGCTAACAGCTGGCCGGCACTCTAGCAACAGCAGAGAAAGAAAAAAAAAACAACAAAAAGAAAAGAAAGGGGGGAGACCGTCTGGCCCAGTCGGCGGGGAAGCCGAAAGCAGGGGCAAAAAGCAAGGAAAGCCCAGGCCAGAGGGCAGCAGTAGGAGAGCAGGCTAAGTAGGTCCCTTTTCCCTGGGTAAGGTAACAGGGAAGGTTTTGTTTGTTTGTTTGTTTGTTTTTAAACAGAAAAGAAGTTTATTTGTAACACTTACAAGAATTACCAAAGGAAACAAAACAAACTATGCAACAAAACAACGCAAACAGAAGGTATAACACAGCAGCCTTCAGAAGGGAGAAGTGTTCAGGCTAGCCTGGGCCCAGAGCGGGGGGGCTTCCTCGACACTCGTGGTCTTCCACCCCCTCGAGTTACCTAGTGCCGCGCCCAGTGTCACCGATCCTCCCTCTCCTGAGAGTGCCCGGTAAGATGGGCACGGCTGCGGGGTGGGCGGTTTAAGGGTGGGGGGGGGTAGACACCCATGTATTATAGGACCCCTCCTAGATGACGGGAATGATGGTATCCACAGTGGCAACGGCTGGGGCTGGCGTCTCTCGCTCTACCCCTCAATCAAAGGGTCAGACGGAGGGAATCGGATGGGGTCACCGAGCAGAGAACCCCAGACAGTGCCCACCGCTCCTCGAAAGCGTCAAGGGAGTCGGTGGACGCCACCCAGAGGAACTCCGCCCGGATACGTGAATGTACTGAGGATCGGAAAAAGGCCCCACAATCGCAGGACGTTTCATGGGCCAACCTCCTCTTTCTGGTTTTATAAATGGCTGTTTTAGCCAAGGCTAGGAGGAGGTTGACCAGAAGATCCCGCAACTTTGTGGGGCCACGGATGGGAAGCCGGTACCAGATAAAAAGGTGAGGGGAGAAATGAAGCCAGAAGCGTAATAGAATATTTGTGAGGAGCCGGAAAAGGGGCTGCAATCTGGCACACTCTAAATATACGTGCGCCAGGGTTTCCCTCACATTACAGAAAGGGCAAGTGTCCGGAATGAGGGTAAACCATGTCAGAAACACGCCCGTGCTCACAGCTCCGTGAAGGAGCCGCCAACTGATGTCCCCGACGGGCCTTGGGACCAGGGTGGAATACAGGCTGGCCCACTGAGGTTGCTCACCCTCCAAAGGTGGCAGGAGGTCCCGCCACTTTGTATCGGGGCGGGACACCAGGGTGTGGGCGTGAAGGGTGTGAAGCGTAAGTATATATAAATATTTCCGTGATGCAATTTGAAAACTAACCGGCTGCAGTTCGTGCAGCCGGCTTGCAGTGAAAGGGTGAGGGGTTTGTTGGGATCTACGGGGTGGGGGCCCGATGGAAAGGTCCGGCGGGCCTGGGGTAAAGGATGGGCGGGGTGCGCCCTCGCACAAGGCTCGGCTAACATAAGCCCGAGCAGCAGGGGTCAAGGCGGCCTTCACCTCCTGAAGTACGCACCGGGGGTACGGGGGCTGGAGAGCCCCATGCGCCGAGCGAGCGTCAGGAGATCCAGCCAGTCTGTTTGGTCGTAGTCCAGGAGGTCTCCGACCCTCATGACTTCCGCCAGGACCAACCTCTGGCGCACCAAGCGGGACTCCGCCACCTGCACACAGAGCTGGGGGTTGTGTAGCAGGGACTCCGTGAGTAGATCTGCTCCCACGGTGGCCGCCACGGACCTGGTTGTTAGAAAGAGTTTCCAGGTCCGGAGGAGGTCCTGGTAGAAGACCGGTAGCCCGGAGACGTCTTGCGGAAAACCCCTCGGAGAAAGATAAAAGAGCTGCCGGTCATATCGAAGCCCTTGGAAGCGGCGCAGGAAGGCGTGCGCCAGTATGCTCCATGCCGAACTACGTGCACTATAAAAGAGCCTCTGCAGGGCCTGGAGGCGGAAAACGCGGACCTGAGTGTACAGACACTTCAGGCCCTGCCCTCCTTCCTTCAGGGGTAGATGAAGAACTCCAACAGGGACCCAGTGCATTTCTGACCAGAACTCTAGAATCAATCTCCGGAGGTGGGTCAGGAAACCCGGGGCCGGGGCCAGGGTGTTGAGCCGGTACCAGAGCGTGGACAGGACTAGTTGGTTAAGCACCAGTGCTCTCCCTCGGAGGGAGAGACATCGGAGTAGCCTCGTCCATCTCCGGATCCGCTCTATCACCCCGCCCTCTAAATTTTGCCAGTTCTCCGGCGGGGAAGGATGCGTGGCGGAAAGGTAAACGCTGAGATAGAGCAGTGGACCCGCACTCCACCGGATGGTCTGAAGTGCGGGTGGGAGGGAGCTTACCTGCCGCCAGTCCCCCACCGCCAAGCCAGAGCTCTTGACCCAGTTGACTCGGGCGGAGGAGGCTGCCGAATAGATGGCTTGGCATGCCTCCACTCGCGCCAAGTCGTCCGGGTCCTGGACCACGAGGAGTACGTCATCGGCGTACGCCGACAGGACCAGCCGCAGCTCCGGCTCCCGCAGCACCAACCCTGTCATCCTCCTGCGGAGGAGACAGAGGAAAGGCTCGATCGCCAGAGCATACAACTGGCCCGATAGGGGGCACCCCTGCCGCACTCCTCGCCCGAAGCTGACCGGTTCAGTCAGGGTCCAGTTGAGCCTAACCAAACACTCCGCGGAGGCATACAGCACCCGGAGAAAACTCACAAACTGAGGTCCGAATCCAAACGCCTGCAGAGTGCTCAGGAGGTACCCATGGTCTACTCTATCAAACGCCTTCTCCTGATCAAGAGACAGGAGGGCGAACGACAGACCATCTCTCCACCCGAGTTCCAAAAGGTCTCAGACTAGAAAGAGGTTGTCAAAAATGCTGCGACCCAGGACAGTATAGGTCTGGTCTGGGTGGACCACGTCCGCCATCACGGACCCTAGCCGCAGCGAGATTGCTTTCACTACGATTTTGTAATCCGTGCTAAGGAGTGAGAAGGGACGCCAGTTTCGTAGATCGCGGAGGTCCCCCTTCTTCGGCAGCAAAGCGAGCACCGCTCGCCTGCACGACAGAGGGAGGACCCCGCTCTGCAAGGACTCAGCCCAGACGGTGACTAGGTCTGGGCCGAGAATGTCCCAGAACGCGCGGTAAAACTCCACGGTCAGCCCGTCCATGCCTGGAGATTTATTGGTGGGCATGCGACGGAGGGCTTCCGAGAACTCGGCCAGGGTGAGAGGCAGCTCTAGTTGGTCTCGGTCGCCCACGCTGACCGTGGGGAGTTCCTCCCAGAGCACCCTGCAAGCGCCAGGATTGGTCGGATCCGGGGAGAAAAGGCTTGTGTAGAAGTCACGGGCCCTCCCACACATCTCCTCCGGATCCGTGAGGGGGGTGCCGTCTTCCGCAAGAAGGCAGGTGACGTGTTTCTTGGCCCCCCTCATTTACTCCAGGGCATAGAAGAAGCGGGAGCCGCGGTCCATCTCCCGAAGGAGTCGGATGCGGGACCGAACGAAGGCACCTCGGGCCCGGTGGTCCTCGAGGGCCCGGAGCTCCTCCCGCTTCTCCCGGCACGCTCCGCAGAGGGACAGGTCCTTGGGGCTGGTGGCCAGGCGCCTCTCCAGCTCTAAGACCTCCCGTTCCAACTGCTCGATCGCCGCATTTCTCCGTTGGCTGGTGCCCCGGGTGTAGTCACGGCAGAAGAGCCGGGCGCGCACCTTCCCGAGATCCCACCATCGCCGCACCAAGGGAAAGGCACGCCACTGCTCTCGCCAGGCCAGCCAGAACTCCCGGTAGCAAAAAAAAAAAAAAAAAACCGGCAAAAAATCAAAACAAAACAGAAAAGCGTCTGGCCCGGTCGGGGGCGGGGGGGGAACTAAGGTAGGTTCAAAAAGTAAGAGAAATCCAAGCCAGCGGGCTTTAGGAAAGAATAGAAAGCAGATAGCGAAGGAGCAAGCGAGGGACGTCCTGTTTCCCAACAGGGAAGGTTTTTTTTTTTTGAAACAGAAAGAAAGTTTATTGGTAACGCTTACAGAATTACCAAAGGAAACAAAACAACTATGCAACAAAACAACGCAATCAGAAGGTATAACACAGCAGCTTTCAGGAGGGAGAAGTGTTCAGGCTAGCCTGGGCCCAGAGCGGGGGGGCTTCCTCGACACTCGTGGTCTTCCACCCCCTCGAGTTACCCAGTGCCGCGCCCAGTGTCACCGATCCTCCCTCTCCTGAGAGTGCCCGGTAAGATGGGCACGGCTGCGGGGTGGGCAGTTTAGGGAGGGTAGGGGTAGACACCCATGTATTATAGGACCCCTCCTAGATGACAGGAATGATGGTATCCACAGCGGCAACGGCTGGGGCTGGCGTCTCTCGCTCTTCCCCTCAATCAAAGGGTCAGACGGAGGGAACCGGACGGGGTCACTGAGCAGAGAACCCCAGACAGCGCCCACCGCTCCTCGAAGGCTTCAAGGGAGTCGGTGGACGCCGCCCAGAGGAACTCTGCCCGGATACGTGAGTGTACTGAGGATCGGAAAACGGCCCCACAATCGCAGGACGTTTCATGGGCCAACCTCCTCTCTCTGGTTTTATAAATGGCTGTTTTAGCCAAGGCTAGGAGGAGGTTGACCAGAAGATCCCGCGACTTTGTGGGGCCACGGATGGGAAGTGTATAGATAAAAAGGTGGGGGGAAAAATGAAGCCAGAAGCGTAATAGAATATTTGTGAGGAGCCGGAAAAGGGGCTGCAATCTGGCACACTCTAAATACACGTGCGCCAGGGTTTCCCTCACATTACAGAAAGGACAAGTGTCCGGAATGGGGGTAAACCGTGTCAAAAACACGCCCGTGCTCACAGCTCCGTGAAGGAGCCGCCAACTGATGTCCCCGACGGGCCTTGGGACCAGGGTGGAATACAGGCTGGCCCACCGAGGTTGCTCACCCTCCAAAGGTGGCAGGAGATCCCGCCACTTTGTATCGGGGCGGGACACCAGGGTGTGGGCGTGAAGGGTGTGAAGCGTAAGTGTATATAAGTATTTCCGTGAAGCAATTTGAAAGCTAACCGGCTGCAGTTCGTGCAGCCGGCTTGCAGTGAAAGGGTGAGGGGTTTGTTGGGATCTACGGGGTGGGGGCCCGATGGAAAGGTCCGGCGGGCCTGGGGTAAGGGATGGGCGGGGTGCGCCCTCGCACAAGGCTTGGCTAACATAAGCCCGAGCAGCGGGGGTCAAGGCGGCCTTCACCTCCTGAAGTACGTGCCGGGGGGTACGGAGGCTGGAGAGCCCCATGCGCCGAGCGAGCATCAGGGGATCCAGCCAGTCTCTCCGGTCGTAGTCCAGGAGGTCTCCGACCCTCGTAACCTCCGCCAGGACCAACCTCTGGCGCACCGAGCGGGACTCCGCCACCTGCACACAGAGCTGGGGGTTGTGTAGCAGGGGCTCCGTGAGGAGATCTGCCCCCACGGTGGCCGTCACGGACCTGGTCGTTAGAAACAATTTCCAGGTCCGGAGGAGGTCCTGGTAGAAGACCGGTAGCCCGGAGAGGTCTCGCGGAAAACCCCTCGGAGAAAGATAAAAGAGCTGCCGGTCATATCGAAGCCCTTGGAAACGGCGCAGGAAGGCGTGCGCCAGTATGCTCCACGCCGAACTACGTGCACTATAAAAGAGCCTCTGCAGGGCCTGGAGGCGGAAAACGCGGACCTGAGTGTACAGACACTTCAGGCCCTGCCCTCCTTCCTTCAGGGGTAGAAGAAGAACTCCAACAGGGGCCCAGTGCATTCCTGACCAGAAGAACTCTAGAATCAATCTCCGAAGGTGGGTCAGGAAACCCAGGGCCGGGGCCAGGGTGTTGAGCCGGTACCAGAGGGTGGACAGGACTAGTTGGTTAAGCACCAGTGCTCTCCCTCGGAGGGAGAGACATCGGAGTAGCCTCGTCCATTTCCTGATCCGCTCAATCACGCCGCCTTCCAAATTTTGCCAGTTCTCCGGCGGAGAAGGGTGCGTGGCAGAAAGGTAAACGCCGAGATAGAGCAGAGGGCCGGCACTCCACCGGATGGTCTGAAGCGCGGGTGGGAGTGGGCTTACCTGCCGCCAGCCCCCCACCGCCAAGCCAGAGCTCTTGACCCAGTTGACTCGGGCGGAGGAGGCTGCCGAAAAGATGGCTTGGCATGCCTCCACTCGCGCCAAGTCGCCCGGGTCCTGGACCACGAGGAGGACGTCATCGGCGTACGCCGACAGGACCAGCCGCAGCTCCGGCTCCCGCAGCACCAACCCCGTCAACCTCCTGCAGAGGAGACAGAGGAAAGGCTCGATCGCCAGAGCGTACAGCTGGCCTGAGAGGGGACACCCCTGCCGCACCCCTCGCCCGAAGCTGACCGGTTCGGTCAGGGTCCAGTTGAGCCTAACCAGACACTCCGCGGAGGCGTACAGCACCCGGAGAAAACTCACAAACTGAGGTCCGAATCCAAACGCTCGCAGGGTGCTCAGGAGGTACCCATGATCTACCCTATCGAACGCCTTCTCTTGATCGAGAGACAGGAGGGCGAACGACAGACCGTCTCTCCGCCCGAGTTCCAAGAGGTCTCGGACTAAAAAGAGGTTGTCAAAAATGCTGCGACCCGGGACAGTATAGGTCTGGTCTGGGTGAATCACGTCCGCCATCACGGACCCTAGCCGCAGCGAGATTGCTTTCGCTACGATTTTGTAATCCGTGCTAAGGAGTGAGAGGGGACGCCAGTTTCGTAAATCGCGGAGGTCCCCCTTCTTCGGCAGCAAGGCGAGCACCGCTCGTCTGCACGAGAGAGGGAGGACCCCGCCCTGCAAGGACTCAGCCCAGACGGTGACTAGGTCTGGGCCGAGAATGTCCCAGAACGCGCGGTAAAACTCCACGGTCAGCCCGTCCATGCCTGGAGATTTATTGGTGGACATGCGACGGAGGGCTTCCGAGAACTCGGCCAGGGTGAGAGGCAGCTCTAGTTGGTCTCGGTCGCCCACGCTGACCGTGGGGAGTTCCTCCCAGAGCACCTCGCAAGCGCCAGGATTGGTTGGATCCGGAGAGAAAAGGTTTGTGTAGAAGTCACGGGCCCTCCCACACATCTCCGGATCCGTGACGGGGGTGCCGTCTTCCGCAAGAAGGCAGGTGACGTGTTTCTTGGCCCCCCTTGTTTTCTCCAGGGCATAGAAGAAGCGGGAGCCGCGGTCCATCTCCCGAAGGAGGCGGATGCAGGACCGAACGAAGGCACCTCGGGCCCGGTGGTCCTCGAGGGCCCGGAGCTCCTCCCGCTTCTCCCGGCACGCTCCGCAGAGGGACGGGTCCTCGGGGCTGGCGGCCAGGCGCCTCTCCAGCTCTAAGACCTCCCGTTCCAACTGCTCGATCGCCGCATTTCGCCGTCGGCTGGTGCCCCGGGTGTAGTCACGGCAGAAGAGCCGGGTGCGCACCTTCCCGAGATCCCACCATCGCCGCACCGAGGGAAAGGCACGCCACTGCTCTCGCCAGGCCAGCCAGAACTCCCGGAAGCAAAAAAAAAAAAAAAAAAACGGCAAAAAATCAAAACAAAACAGAAAAGCATCTGGCCCGGTCGGGGGGAAGGGGGGGGAACTAAGGTAGGTTCAAAAAGTAAGAAAAATCCAAGCCAGCGGGCTTTAGGAAAGAATAGAAAGCAGATAGCGAAGGAGCAAGCGAGGGACGTCCTGTTTCCCAACAGGGAAGGTTTTTTTTTTTTTTTTTTTTTTTGAAACAGAAAGGAAATTTATTCGTAACAGTTACAAAGAATACAAAAGGATAAAAAAAAACTTAGCAACAAAACAACGCAATCAAAAGGTATAACACAACAGCTTTCAGGAGGGAGAGGTGTTCAGGTTAGCCCAGGCCCAGAGCGGGGGGGCTTCCTCGACACTCGTGGTCTTCCACCCTCCTGAGTTACCTGGTGGCCTAGAGCGGGGGGGCTTCCTCGACACTCGTGGTCTTCCACCCTCTCGAGTTACCTAGTGCCGCGCCCAGGGTCACCGACCCTCCCTCTCCTGAGAGTGCCCAACAAAATGGGCACGGCTGCGGGGTGGGTGGTTGGGAGGGAGGGGGGTACACCCATGTATTATAGGACCCCTCCTAAAAGACAATAATGATGGTATTCACAGCAACTAACGGCTGTGGCTGGCGGCTCTCGCTCTTTCCCTCAATCAGAGGGTCAGACGGAGGGAACCGGACGGGGTCACCGAGCAGAGAACCCCGGACAGCGCCCACCGCTCCTCGAAGGTGTCAAGGGAGTCGGTGGACGCTGCCCAGAGGAACTCCGCCCGGATACGTGAATGTACTGAGAGTCGGAAAACGGCCTCGCAATCGCAGGACGCCTCATGAGCCAACCTCCGCTCTCTGGTCTTATAAATGGCTGTTTTAGCCAAGGCTAGGAGGAGGCTAACCAGGAGATCCCGCGACTTGGTGGGGCCACGGATGGGGAGTGTATAGATAAAAAGGTGGGGGGAAAAATGAAGCCAAAAGCGCAAAAGAATATTTGTGAGGAGCCGAAAAAGAGGCTGCAATCTGGCACACTCTAAATAGACGTGCGCCAGGGTTTCCCGCACGTTGCAAAAAGGGCAAGTCTCCGGAAGGGAGGTAAAACGTGTCAAAAACACGCCCGTGCTCACAGCCCCGTGAAGGAGCCGCCAACTGATGTCCCCGACGGGCCTCGGGACCAAGGTGGAGTACAGGCTGGCCCACCGAGGTTGCTCACCCTCCAAAGGTGGTAAGAGATCTCGCCACTTTGTATCGGGGCGGGACACCAGGGTGCGGGCATGAAGGGTATGGAGCGTGAGTGTATATAAATATTGCCGTGATGCAACTTGAAAACCGACCGGTTGCAGTTCATGCAGCCGGCTCGCAGTGAAAGGATGAGGGGTGTGTTGGGATCGGCAGGGTAGGGGCCCGATGGAAAGGTCCGGCGGGCCTGGGGTAAGGGATGGGCGGGGTGCGCCCTCGCACAAGGCTCGGCTAACATAAGCCCGAGCGGCGGGGGTCAGAGCGGCCTCCACCTCCTGAAGCACGCGCCGGGGGGTGCGAAGGCTGGAGAGCCCCATGCGTCGAGCGAGCGTCAGGGGATCCAGCCAGTCCCCCCGGTCGTAGTCCAGGAGGTCCCCGACCCTCGTAACTCCCGCCAGGACCAACCTCTGGCGCACCGTGCGGGACTCCGCCGCCTGCACACAAAGTTGGGGGTTGTGTAGCAGGGGCTCCGTGAGGAGATCTGCCCCCACGATGGCCGCCACGGACCTGGTCGTTGAAAACAGTTTCCAGGCCCGGAGGAGGTCCTGGTAGAAATCCGGCAGCCCGGAGAGGTCTCGCGGAAAACCTCTCGGACAAAGATAAAAGAGCTGTCGGTCATACCGGAGCCCATGGAAGCGGCGTAAAAAGGCATGCGCCAATATGCTCCACGGCGAACTACCTGCACTATAAAGGAGCCTCTGCAGGGCCTGGAGGCGGAAAACGCGGACCTGAGTGTACAGACACTTCAGGTCCTGCCCTCCTTCCTTCAGGGGCAAGTGGAGAACTCCAACAGGGGCCCAGTGCAATCCTGACCAAAAGAACTCCAGAATCAATCTCCGGAGGTGGGACAGGAAACCCGGGGCCGGGGCTAGGGTGTTGAGCCGGTACCAGAGCGTGGACAGGACTAGTTGGTTAAGCACCAGTGCTCTCCCCCGAAGGGAGAGACATCGGAGTAGCCTCGTCCATTGCCTGATCCGCTCAATCACGCCGCCTTCCAAATTTTGCCAGTTCTCCGGCGGAGAAGGGTGCGTGGCAGAAAGGTAAACGCCGAGATAGAGCAGAGGGCCGGCACTCCACCGGATGGTCTGAAGCGCGGGTGGGAGGGAGCTTACCTGCCGCCAGCCCCCCACCGCCAAGCCAGAGCTCTTGACCCAGTTGACTCGGGCAGAGGAGGCTGCCGAAAAGATGGCTTGGCATGCCTCCACTCGCGCCAAGTCGCCCGGGTCCTGGACCACGAGGAGGACGTCATCGGCGTACGCCGACAGGACCAGCCGCAGCTCCGGCTCCCGCAGCACCAACCCCGTCAACCTCCTGCGGAGGAGACAGAGGAAAGGCTCGATCGCCAGAGCGTACAGCTGGCCTGAGAGGGGACACCCCTGCCGCACCCCTCGCCCGAAGCTGACCGGTTCGGTCAGGGTCCAGTTGAGCCTAACCAGACACTCCGCGGAGGCGTACAGCACCCGGAGAAAACTCACAAACTGAGGTCCGAATCCAAACGCTCGCAGGGTGCTCAGGAGGTACCCATGATCTACCCTATCGAACGCCTTCTCTTGATCGAGAGACAGGAGGGCGAACGACAGACCGTCTCTCCGCCCGAGTTCCAAGAGGTCTCGGACTAAAAAGAGGTTGTCAAAAATGCTGCGACCCGGGACAGTATAGGTCTGGTCTGGGTGAATCACGTCCGCCATCACGGACCCTAGCCGCAGCGAGATTGCTTTCGCTACGATTTTGTAATCCGTGCTAAGGAGTGAGAGGGGACGCCAGTTTCGTAAATCGCGGAGGTCCCCCTTCTTCGGCAGCAAGGCGAGCACCGCTCGTCTGCACGAGAGAGGGAGGACCCCGCCCTGCAAGGACTCAGCCCAGACGGTGACTAGGTCTGGGCCGAGAATGTCCCAGAACGCGCGGTAAAACTCCACGGTCAGCCCGTCCATGCCTGGAGATTTATTGGTGGACATGCGACGGAGGGCTTCCGAGAACTCGGCCAGGGTGAGAGGCAGCTCTAGTTGGTCTCGGTCGCCCACGCTGACCATGGGGAGTTCCTCCCAGAGCACCTCGCAAGCGCCAGGATTGGTTGGATCCGGGGAGAAAAGGTTTGTGTAGAAGTCACGGGCCCTCCCACACATCTCCGGATCCGTGACGGGGGTGCCGTCTTCCGCAAGAAGGCAGGTGACGTGTTTCTTGGCCCCCCTTGTTTTCTCCAGGGCATAGAAGAAGCGGGAGCCGCGGTCCATCTCCCGAAGGAGGCGGATGCAGGACCGAACGAAGGCACCTCGGGCCCGGTGGTCCTCAAGGGCCCGGAGCTCCTCCCGCTTCTCCCGGCACGCTCCGCAGAGGGACGGGTCCTCGGGGCTGGCAGCCAGGCGCCTCTCCAGCTCTAAGACCTCCCGTTCCAACTGCTCGATCGCCGCATTTCGCCGTCGGCTGGTGCCCCGGGTGTAGTCACGGCAGAAGAGCCGGGTGCGCACCTTCCCGAGATCCCACCATCGCCGCACCGAGGGAAAGGCACGCCACTGCTCTCGCCAGGCCAGCCAGAACTCCCGGAAGCAAAAAAAAAAAAAAAAAAACGGCAAAAAATCAAAACAAAACAGAAAAGCATCTGGCCCGGTCGGGGGGAAGGGGGGGGAACTAAGGTAGGTTCAAAAAGTAAGAAAAATCCAAGCCAGCGGGCTTTAGGAAAGAATAGAAAGCAGATAGCGAAGGAGCAAGCGAGGGACGTCCTGTTTCCCAACAGGGAAGGTTTTTTTTTTTTTTTTTTTTTTTTGAAACAGAAAGGAAGTTTATTTGTAACAGTTACAAAGAATACAAAGGGATAAAAAAAAAACTTAGCAACAAAACAACGCAATCAAAAGGTATAACACAACAGCTTTCAGGAGGGAGAGGTGTTCAGGTTAGCCCAGGCCCAGAGCGGGGGGGCTTCCTCGACACTCGTGGTCTTCCACCCTCTCGAGTTACCTAGTGCCGCACCCAGGGTCACCGACCCTCCCTCTCCTGAGAGTGCCCGACAAGATGGGCACGGCTGCGGGGTGGGTGGTTGGGAGGGAGGGGGGTACACCCATGTATTATAGGACCCCTCCTAGAAGACAGTAATGATGGTATTCACAGCAACTAACGGCTGTGGCTGGCGGTTCTCGCTCTTTCCCTCAATCAGAGGGTCAGACGGAGGGAACCGGACGGGGTCACCGAGCAGAGAACCCCGGACAGCGCCCACCGCTCCTCGAAGGTGTCAAGGGAGTCGGTGGACGCTGCCCAGAGGAACTCCGCCCGGATACGTGAATGTACTGAGAGTCGGAAAACGGCCTCACAATCGCAGGACGCCTCATGAGCCAACCTCCGCTCTCTGGTCTTATAAATGGCTGTTTTAGCCAAGGCTAGGAGGAGGCTAACCAGGAGATCCCGCGACTTGGTGGGGCCACGGATGGGGAGTGTATAGATAAAGAGGTGGGGAGAAAAATGAAGCCAAAAGCGCAAAAGAATATTTGTGAGGAGCCGAAAAAGAGGCTGCAATCTGGCACACTCTAAATAGACGTGCGCCAGGGTTTCCCGCACGTTGCAAAAAGGGCAAGTCTCCGGAAGGGAGGTAAAACGTGTCAAAAACACGCCCGTGCTCACAGCCCCGTGAAGGAGCCGCCAACTGATGTCCCCGACGGGCCTCGGGACCAAGGTGGAGTACAGGCTGGCCCACCGAGGTTGCTCACCCTCCAAAGGTGGTAAGAGATCTCGCCACTTTGTATCGGGGCGGGACACCAGGGTGCGGGCATGAAGGGTATGGAGCGTGAGTGTATATAGATATTTCCGTGATGCAACTTGAAAACCGACCGGTTGCAGTTCATGCAGCCGGCTCGCAGTGAAAGGATGAGGGGTGTGTTGGGATCGACAGAGTAGGGGCCCGATGGAAAGGTCCGGCGGGCCTGGGGTAAGGGATGGGCGGGGCGCGCCCTCGCACAAGGCTCGGCTAACATAAGCCCGAGCGGCGGGGGTCAGAGCGGCCTCCACCTCCTGAAGCACGCGCCGGGGGGTGCGAAGGCTGGAGAGCCCCATGCGTCGAGCGAGCGTCAGGGGATCCAGCCAGTCCCCCCGGTCGTAGTCCAGGAGGTCCCCGACCCTCGTAACTCCCGCCAGGACCAACCTCTGGTGCACCGTGCGGGACTCCGCCGCCTGCACACAAAGTTGGAGGTTGTGTAGCAGGGGTTCCGTGAGGAGATCTGCCCCCACGATGGCCGCCACGGACCTGGTCGTTGAAAACAGTTTCCAGGCCCGGAGGAGGTCCTGGTAGAAATCCGGCAGCCCGGAGAGGTCTCGCGGAAAACCTCTCGGACAAAGATAAAAGAGCTGTCGGTCATAGCGGAGCCCATGGAAGCGGCGTAAAAAGGCATGCGCCAATATGCTCCACGGCGAACTACCTGCACTATAAAGGAGCCTCTGCAGGGCCTGGAGGCGGAAAACGCGGACCTGAGTGTACAGACACTTCAGGTCCTGCCCTCCTTCCTTCAGGGGCAAGTGGAGAACTCCAACAGGGGCCCAGTGCAATCCTGACCAAAAGAACTCCAGAATCAATCTCCGGAGGTGGGACAGGAAACCCGGGGCCGGGGCTAGGGTGTTGAGCCGGTACCAGAGCGTGGACAGGACTAGTTGGTTAAGCACCAGTGCTCTCCCCCGAAGGGAGAGACATCGGAGTAGCCTCGTCCATTGCCTGATCCGCTCAATCACGCCGCCTTCCAAATTTTGCCAGTTCTCCGGCGGAGAAGGGTGCGTGGCAGAAAGGTAAACGCCGAGATAGAGCAGAGGGCCGGCACTCCACCGGATGGTCTGAAGCGCGGGTGGGAGGGAGCTTACCTGCCGCCAGCCCCCCACCGCCAAGCCAGAGCTCTTGACCCAGTTGACTCGGGCGGAGGAGGCTGCCGAAAAGATGGCTTGGCATGCCTCCACTCGCGCCAAGTCGCCCGGGTCCTGGACCACGAGGAGGACGTCATCGGCGTACGCCGACAGGACCAGCCGCAGCTCCGGCTCCCGCAGCACCAACCCCGTCAACCTCCTGCGGAGGAGACAGAGGAAAGGCTCGATCGCCAGAGCGTACAGCTGGCCTGAGAGGGGACACCCCTGCCGCACCCCTCGCCCGAAGCTGACCGGTTCGGTCAGGGTCCAGTTGAGCCTAACCAGACACTCCGCGGAGGCGTACAGCACCCGGAGAAAACTCACAAACTGAGGTCCGAATCCAAACGCTCGCAGGGTGCTCAGGAGGTACCCATGATCTACCCTATCGAACGCCTTCTCTTGATCGAGAGACAGGAGGGCGAACGACAGACCGTCTCTCCGCCCGAGTTCCAAGAGGTCTCGGACTAAAAAGAGGTTGTCAAAAATGCTGCGACCCGGGACAGTATAGGTCTGGTCTGGGTGAATCACGTCCGCCATCACGGACCCTAGCCGCAGCGAGATTGCTTTCGCTACGATTTTGTAATCCGTGCTAAGGAGTGAGAGGGGACGCCAGTTTCGTAAATCGCGGAGGTCCCCCTTCTTCGGCAGCAAGGCGAGCACCGCTCGTCTGCACGAGAGAGGGAGGACCCCGCCCTGCAAGGACTCAGCCCAGACGGTGACTAGGTCTGGGCCGAGAATGTCCCAGAACGCGCGGTAAAACTCCACGGTCAGCCCGTCCATGCCTGGAGATTTATTGGTGGACATGCGACGGAGGGCTTCCGAGAACTCGGCCAGGGTGAGAGGCAGCTCTAGTTGGTCTCGGTCGCCCACGCTGACCGTGGGGAGTTCCTCCCAGAGCACCTCGCAAGCGCCAGGATTGGTTGGATCCGGGGAGAAAAGGTTTGTGTAGAAGTCACGGGCCCTCCCACACATCTCCGGATCCGTGACGGGGGTGCCGTCTTCCGCAAGAAGGCAGGTGACGTGTTTCTTGGCCCCCCTTGTTTTCTCCAGGGCATAGAAGAAGCGGGAGCCGCGGTCCATCTCCCGAAGGAGGCGGATGCAGGACCGAACGAAGGCACCTCGGGCCCGGTGGTCCTCGAGGGCCCGGAGCTCCTCCCGCTTCTCCCGGCACGCTCCGCAGAGGGACGGGTCCTCGGGGCTGGCGGCCAGGCGCCTCTCCAGCTCTAAGACCTCCCGTTCCAACTGCTCGATCGCCGCATTTCGCCGTCGGCTGGTGCCCCGGGTGTAGTCACGGCAGAAGAGCCGGGTGCGCACCTTCCCGAGATCCCACCATCGCCGCACCGAGGGAAAGGCACGCCACTGCTCTCGCCAGGCCAGCCAGAACTCCCGGAAGCAAAAAAAAAAAAAAAAAAACGGCAAAAAATCAAAACAAAACAGAAAAGCATCTGGCCCGGTCGGGGGGAAGGGGGGGGAACTAAGGTAGGTTCAAAAAGTAAGAAAAATCCAAGCCAGCGGGCTTTAGGAAAGAATAGAAAGCAGATAGCGAAGGAGCAAGCGAGGGACGTCCTGTTTCCCAACAGGGAAGGTTTTTTTTTTTTTTTTTTTTTTTTGAAACAGAAAGGAAATTTATTCGTAACAGTTACAAAGAATACAAAAGGATAAAAAAAAACTTAGCAACAAAACAACGCAATCAAAAGGTATAACACAACAGCTTTCAGGAGGGAGAGGTGTTCAGGTTAGCCCAGGCCCAGAGCGGGGGGGCTTCCTCGACACTCGTGGTCTTCCACCCTCCTGAGTTACCTGGTGGCCTAGAGCGGGGGGGCTTCCTCGACACTCGTGGTCTTCCACCCTCTCGAGTTACCTAGTGCCGCGCCCAGGGTCACCGACCCTCCCTCTCCTGAGAGTGCCCAACAAAATGGGCACGGCTGCGGGGTGGGTGGTTGGGAGGGAGGGGGGTACACCCATGTATTATAGGACCCCTCCTAAAAGACAATAATGATGGTATTCACAGCAACTAACGGCTGTGGCTGGCGGCTCTCGCTCTTTCCCTCAATCAGAGGGTCAGACGGAGGGAACCGGACGGGGTCACCGAGCAGAGAACCCCGGACAGCGCCCACCGCTCCTCGAAGGTGTCAAGGGAGTCGGTGGACGCTGCCCAGAGGAACTCCGCCCGGATACGTGAATGTACTGAGAGTCGGAAAACGGCCTCGCAATCGCAGGACGCCTCATGAGCCAACCTCCGCTCTCTGGTCTTATAAATGGCTGTTTTAGCCAAGGCTAGGAGGAGGCTAACCAGGAGATCCCGCGACTTGGTGGGGCCACGGATGGGGAGTGTATAGATAAAAAGGTGGGGGGAAAAATGAAGCCAAAAGCGCAAAAGAATATTTGTGAGGAGCCGAAAAAGAGGCTGCAATCTGGCACACTCTAAATAGACGTGCGCCAGGGTTTCCCGCACGTTGCAAAAAGGGCAAGTCTCCGGAAGGGAGGTAAAACGTGTCAAAAACACGCCCGTGCTCACAGCCCCGTGAAGGAGCCGCCAACTGATGTCCCCGACGGGCCTCGGGACCAAGGTGGAGTACAGGCTGGCCCACCGAGGTTGCTCACCCTCCAAAGGTGGTAAGAGATCTCGCCACTTTGTATCGGGGCGGGACACCAGGGTGCGGGCATGAAGGGTATGGAGCGTGAGTGTATATAAATATTGCCGTGATGCAACTTGAAAACCGACCGGTTGCAGTTCATGCAGCCGGCTCGCAGTGAAAGGATGAGGGGTGTGTTGGGATCGGCAGGGTAGGGGCCCGATGGAAAGGTCCGGCGGGCCTGGGGTAAGGGATGGGCGGGGTGCGCCCTCGCACAAGGCTCGGCTAACATAAGCCCGAGCGGCGGGGGTCAGAGCGGCCTCCACCTCCTGAAGCACGCGCCGGGGGGTGCGAAGGCTGGAGAGCCCCATGCGTCGAGCGAGCGTCAGGGGATCCAGCCAGTCCCCCCGGTCGTAGTCCAGGAGGTCCCCGACCCTCGTAACTCCCGCCAGGACCAACCTCTGGCGCACCGTGCGGGACTCCGCCGCCTGCACACAAAGTTGGGGGTTGTGTAGCAGGGGCTCCGTGAGGAGATCTGCCCCCACGATGGCCGCCACGGACCTGGTCGTTGAAAACAGTTTCCAGGCCCGGAGGAGGTCCTGGTAGAAATCCGGCAGCCCGGAGAGGTCTCGCGGAAAACCTCTCGGACAAAGATAAAAGAGCTGTCGGTCATACCGGAGCCCATGGAAGCGGCGTAAAAAGGCATGCGCCAATATGCTCCACGTCGAACTACCTGCACTATAAAGGAGCCTCTGCAGGGCCTGGAGGCGGAAAACGCGGACCTGAGTGTACAGACACTTCAGGTCCTGCCCTCCTTCCTTCAGGGGCAAGTGGAGAACTCCAACAGGGGCCCAGTGCAATCCTGACCAAAAGAACTCCAGAATCAATCTCCGGAGGTGGGACAGGAAACCCGGGGCCGGGGCTAGGGTGTTGAGCCGGTACCAGAGCGTGGACAGGACTAGTTGGTTAAGCACCAGTGCTCTCCCCCGAAGGGAGAGACATCGGAGTAGCCTCGTCCATTGCCTGATCCGCTCAATCACGCCGCCTTCCAAATTTTGCCAGTTCTCCGGCGGAGAAGGGTGCGTGGCAGAAAGGTAAACGCCGAGATAGAGCAGAGGGCCGGCACTCCACCGGATGGTCTGAAGCGCGGGTGGGAGGGAGCTTACCTGCCGCCAGCCCCCCACCGCCAAGCCAGAGCTCTTGACCCAGTTGACTCGGGCGGAGGAGGCTGCCGAAAAGATGGCTTGGCATGCCTCCACTCGCGCCAAGTCGCCCGGGTCCTGGACCACGAGGAGGACGTCATCGGCGTACGCCGACAGGACCAGCCGCAGCTCCGGCTCCCGCAGCACCAACCCCGTCAACCTCCTGCGGAGGAGACAGAGGAAAGGCTCGATCGCCAGAGCGTACAGCTGGCCTGAGAGGGGACACCCCTGCCGCACCCCTCGCCCGAAGCTGACCGGTTCGGTCAGGGTCCAGTTGAGCCTAACCAGACACTCCGCGGAGGCGTACAGCACCCGGAGAAAACTCACAAACTGAGGTCCGAATCCAAACGCTCGCAGGGTGCTCAGGAGGTACCCATGATCTACCCTATCGAACGCCTTCTCTTGATCGAGAGACAGGAGGGCGAACGACAGACCGTCTCTCCGCCCGAGTTCCAAGAGGTCTCGGACTAAAAAGAGGTTGTCAAAAATGCTGCGACCCGGGACAGTATAGGTCTGGTCTGGGTGAATCACGTCCGCCATCACGGACCCTAGCCGCAGCGAGATTGCTTTCGCTACGATTTTGTAATCCGTGCTAAGGAGTGAGAGGGGACGCCAGTTTCGTAAATCGCGGAGGTCCCCCTTCTTCGGCAGCAAGGCGAGCACCGCTCGTCTGCACGAGAGAGGGAGGACCCCGCCCTGCAAGGACTCAGCCCAGACGGTGACTAGGTCTGGGCCGAGAATGTCCCAGAACGCGCGGTAAAACTCCACGGTCAGCCCGTCCATGCCTGGAGATTTATTGGTGGACATGCGACGGAGGGCTTCCGAGAACTCGGCCAGGGTGAGAGGCAGCTCTAGTTGGTCTCGGTCGCCCACGCTGACCGTGGGGAGTTCCTCCCAGAGCACCTCGCAAGCGCCAGGATTGGTTGGATCCGGAGAGAAAAGGTTTGTGTAGAAGTCACGGGCCCTCCCACACATCTCCGGATCCGTGACGGGGGTGCCGTCTTCCGCAAGAAGGCAGGTGACGTGTTTCTTGGCCCCCCTTGTTTTCTCCAGGGCATAGAAGAAGCGGGAGCCGCGGTCCATCTCCCGAAGGAGGCGGATGCAGGACCGAACGAAGGCACCTCGGGCCCGGTGGTCCTCGAGGGCCCGGAGCTCCTCCCGCTTCTCCCGGCACGCTCCGCAGAGGGACGGGTCCTCGGGGCTGGCGGCCAGGCGCCTCTCCAGCTCTAAGACCTCCCGTTCCAACTGCTCGATCGCCGCATTTCGCCGTCGGCTGGTGCCCCGGGTGTAGTCACGGCAGAAGAGCCGGGTGCGCACCTTCCCGAGATCCCACCATCGCCGCACCGAGGGAAAGGCACGCCACTGCTCTCGCCAGGCCAGCCAGAACTCCCGGAAGCAAAAAAAAAAAAAAAAAAACGGCAAAAAATCAAAACAAAACAGAAAAGCATCTGGCCCGGTCGGGGGGAAGGGGGGGGAACTAAGGTAGGTTCAAAAAGTAAGAAAAATCCAAGCCAGCGGGCTTTAGGAAAGAATAGAAAGCAGATAGCGAAGGAGCAAGCGAGGGACGTCCTGTTTCCCAACAGGGAAGGTTTTTTTTTTTTTTTTTTTTTTTTTGAAACAGAAAGGAAATTTATTTGTAACAGTTACAAAGAATACAAAGGGATAAAAAAAAAACTTAGCAACAAAACAACGCAATCAAAAGGTATAACACAACAGCTTTCAGGAGGGAGAGGTGTTCAGGTTAGCCCAGGCCCAGAGCGGGGGGGCTTCCTCGACACTCGTGGTCTTCCACCCTCCTGAGTTACCTGGTGGCCTAGAGCGGGGGGGCTTCCTCGACACTCGTGGTCTTCCACCCTCTCGAGTTACCTAGTGCCGCACCCAGGGTCACCGACCCTCCCTCTCCTGAGAGTGCCCGACAAAATGGGCACGGCTGCGGGGTGGGTGGTTGGGAGGGAGGGGGGTACACCCATGTATTATAGGACCCCTCCTAGAAGACAGTAATGATGGTATTCACAGCAACTAACGGCTGTGGCTGGCGGTTCTCGCTCTTTCCCTCAATCAGAGGGTCAGACGGAGGGAACCGGACGGGGTCACCGAGCAGAGAACCCCGGACAGCGCCCACCGCTCCTCGAAGGTGTCAAGGGAGTCGGTGGACGCTGCCCAGAGGAACTCCGCCCGGATACGTGAATGTACTGAGAGTCGGAAAACGGCCTCACAATCGCAGGACGCCTCATGAGCCAACCTCCGCTCTCTGGTCTTATAAATGGCTGTTTTAGCCAAGGCTAGGAGGAGGCTAACCAGGAGATCCCGCGACTTGGTGGGGCCACGGATGGGGAGTGTATAGATAAAGAGGTGGGGAGAAAAATGAAGCCAAAAGCGCAAAAGAATATTTGTGAGGAGCCGAAAAAGAGGCTGCAATCTGGCACACTCTAAATAGACGTGCGCCAGGGTTTCCCTCACGTTGCAAAAAGGGCAAGTCTCCGGAAGGGAGGTAAAACGTGTCAAAAACACGCCCGTGCTCACAGCCCCGTGAAGGAGCCGCCAACTGATGTCCCCGACGGGCCTCGGGACCAAGGTGGAGTACAGGCTGGCCCACCGAGGTTGCTCACCCTCCAAAGGTGGTAAGAGATCTCGCCACTTTGTATCGGGGCGGGACACCAGGGTGCGGGCATGAAGGGTATGGAGCGTGAGTGTATATAGATATTTCCGTGATGCAACTTGAAAACCGACCGGTTGCAGTTCATGCAGCCGGCTCGCAGTGAAAGGATGAGGGGTGTGTTGGGATCGACAGAGTAGGGGCCCGATGGAAAGGTCCGGCGGGCCTGGGGTAAGGGATGGGCGGGGCGCGCCCTCGCACAAGGCTCGGCTAACATAAGCCCGAGCGGCGGGGGTCAGAGCGGCCTCCACCTCCTGAAGCACGCGCCGGGGGGTGCGAAGGCTGGAGAGCCCCATGCGTCGAGCGAGCGTCAGGGGATCCAGCCAGTCCCCCCGGTCGTAGTCCAGGAGGTCCCCGACCCTCGTAACTCCCGCCAGGACCAACCTCTGGCGCACCGTGCGGGACTCCGCCGCCTGCACACAAAGTTGGAGGTTGTGTAGCAGGGGTTCCGTGAGGAGATCTGCCCCCACGATGGCCGCCACGGACCTGGTCGTTGAAAACAGTTTCCAGGCCCGGAGGAGGTCCTGGTAGAAATCCGGCAGCCCGGAGAGGTCTCGCGGAAAACCTCTCGGACAAAGATAAAAGAGCTGTCGGTCATAGCGGAGCCCATGGAAGCGGCGTAAAAAGGCATGCGCCAATATGCTCCACGGCGAACTACCTGCACTATAAAGGAGCCTCTGCAGGGCCTGGAGGCGGAAAACGCGGACCTGAGTGTACAGACACTTCAGGTCCTGCCCTCCTTCCTTCAGGGGCAAGTGGAGAACTCCAACAGGGGCCCAGTGCAATCCTGACCAAAAAAACTCCAGAATCAATCTCCGGAGGTGGGACAGGAAACCCGGGGCCGGGGCTAGGGTGTTGAGCCGGTACCAGAGCGTGGACAGGACTAGTTGGTTAAGCACCAGTGCTCTCCCCCGAAGGGAGAGACATCGGAGTAGCCTCGTCCATTGCCTGATCCGCTCAATCACGCCGCCTTCCAAATTTTGCCAGTTCTCCGGCGGAGAAGGGTGCGTGGCAGAAAGGTAAACGCCGAGATAGAGCAGAGGGCCGGCACTCCACCGGATGGTCTGAAGCGCGGGTGGGAGGGAGCTTACCTGCCGCCAGCCCCCCACCGCCAAGCCAGAGCTCTTGACCCAGTTGACTCGGGCGGAGGAGGCTGCCGAAAAGATGGCTTGGCATGCCTCCACTCGCGCCAAGTCGCCCGGGTCCTGGACCACGAGGAGGACGTCATCGGCGTACGCCGACAGGACCAGCCGCAGCTCCGGCTCCCGCAGCACCAACCCCGTCAACCTCCTGCGGAGGAGACAGAGGAAAGGCTCGATCGCCAGAGCGTACAGCTGGCCTGAGAGGGGACACCCCTGCCGCACCCCTCGCCCGAAGCTGACCGGTTCGGTCAGGGTCCAGTTGAGCCTAACCAGACACTCCGCGGAGGCGTACAGCACCCGGAGAAAACTCACAAACTGAGGTCCGAATCCAAACGCTCGCAGGGTGCTCAGGAGGTACCCATGATCTACCCTATCGAACGCCTTCTCTTGATCGAGAGACAGGAGGGCGAACGACAGACCGTCTCTCCGCCCGAGTTCCAAGAGGTCTCGGACTAAAAAGAGGTTGTCAAAAATGCTGCGACCCGGGACAGTATAGGTCTGGTCTGGGTGAATCACGTCCGCCATCACGGACCCTAGCCGCAGCGAGATTGCTTTTGCTACGATTTTGTAATCCGTGCTAAGGAGTGAGAGGGGACGCCAGTTTCGTAAATCGCGGAGGTCCCCCTTCTTCGGCAGCAAGGCGAGCACCGCTCGTCTGCACGAGAGAGGGAGGACCCCGCCCTGCAAGGACTCAGCCCAGACGGTGACTAGGTCTGGGCCGAGAATGTCCCAGAACGCGCGGTAAAACTCCACGGTCAGCCCGTCCATGCCTGGAGATTTATTGGTGGACATGCGACGGAGGGCTTCCGAGAACTCAGCCAGGGTGAGAGGCAGCTCTAGTTGGTCTCGGTCGCCCACGCTGACCGTGGGGAGTTCCTCCCAGAGCACCTCGCAAGCTCCAGGATTGGTTGGATCCGGGGAGAAAAGGTTTGTGTAGAAGTCACGGGCCCTCCCACACATCTCCGGATCCGTGACGGGGGTGCCGTCTTCCGCAAGAAGGCAGGTGACGTGTTTCTTGGCCCCCCTTGTTTTCTCCAGGGCATAGAAGAAGCGGGAGCCGCGGTCCATCTCCCGAAGGAGGCGGATGCAGGACCGAACGAAGGCACCTCGGGCCCGGTGGTCCTCGAGGGCCCGGAGCTCCTCCCGCTTCTCCCGGCACGCTCCGCAGAGGGACGGGTCCTCGGGGCTGGCGGCCAGGCGCCTCTCCAGCTCTAAGACCTCCCGTTCCAACTGCTCGATCGCCGCATTTCGCCGTCGGCTGGTGCCCCGGGTGTAGTCACGGCAGAAGAGCCGGGTGCGCACCTTCCCGAGATCCCACCATCGCCGCACCGAGGGAAAGGCACGCCACTGCTCTCGCCAGGCCAGCCAGAACTCCCGGAAGCAAAAAAAAAAAAAAAAAAACGGCAAAAAATCAAAACAAAACAGAAAAGCATCTGGCCCGGTCGGGGGGAAGGGGGGGGAACTAAGGTAGGTTCAAAAAGTAAGAAAAATCCAAGCCAGCGGGCTTTAGGAAAGAATAGAAAGCAGATAGCGAAGGAGCAAGCGAGGGACGTCCTGTTTCCCAACAGGGAAGGTTTTTTTTTTTTTTTTTTTTTTTTGAAACAGAAAGGAAATTTATTTGTAACAGTTACAAAGAATACAAAGGGATAAAAAAAAAACTTAGCAACAAAACAACGCAATCAAAAGGTATAACACAACAGCTTTCAGGAGGGAGAGGTGTTCAGGTTAGCCCAGGCCCAGAGCGGGGGGGCTTCCTCGACACTCGTGGTCTTCCACCCTCCTGAGTTACCTGGTGGCCTAGAGCGGGGGGGCTTCCTCGACACTCGTGGTCTTCCACCCTCTCGAGTTACCTAGTGCCGCACCCAGGG
The DNA here is from genome assembly GCF_965140295.1 of Lepidochelys olivacea. NCBI lineage: Eukaryota > Metazoa > Chordata > Testudines > Cheloniidae > Lepidochelys > Lepidochelys olivacea. The sequence continues at coordinate 120,264,839 of NC_140416.1, forward strand.
TCACCGACCCTCCCTCTCCTGAGAGTGCCCGACAAGATGGGCACGGCTGCGGGGTGGGTGGTTGGGAGGGAGGGGGGTACACCCATGTATTATAGGACCCCTCCTAGAAGACAGTAATGATGGTATTCACAGCAACTAACGGCTGTGGCTGGCGGTTCTCGCTCTTTCCCTCAATCAGAGGGTCAGACGGAGGGAACCGGACGGGGTCACCGAGCAGAGAACCCCGGACAGCGCCCACCGCTCCTCGAAGGTGTCAAGGGAGTCGGTGGACGCTGCCCAGAGGAACTCCGCCCGGATACGTGAATGTACTGAGAGTCGGAAAACGGCCTCACAATCGCAGGACGCCTCATGAGCCAACCTCCGCTCTCTGGTCTTATAAATGGCTGTTTTAGCCAAGGCTAGGAGGAGGCTAACCAGGAGATCCCGCGACTTGGTGGGGCCACGGATGGGGAGTGTATAGATAAAGAGGTGGGGAGAAAAATGAAGCCAAAAGCGCAAAAGAATATTTGTGAGGAGCCGAAAAAGAGGCTGCAATCTGGCACACTCTAAATAGACGTGCGCCAGGGTTTCCCTCACGTTGCAAAAAGGGCAAGTCTCCGGAAGGGAGGTAAAACGTGTCAAAAACACGCCCGTGCTCACAGCCCCGTGAAGGAGCCGCCAACTGATGTCCCCGACGGGCCTCGGGACCAAGGTGGAGTACAGGCTGGCCCACCGAGGTTGCTCACCCTCCAAAGGTGGTAAGAGATCTCGCCACTTTGTATCGGGGCGGGACACCAGGGTGCGGGCATGAAGGGTATGGAGCGTGAGTGTATATAGATATTTCCGTGATGCAACTTGAAAACCGACCGGTTGCAGTTCATGCAGCCGGCTCGCAGTGAAAGGATGAGGGGTGTGTTGGGATCGACAGAGTAGGGGCCCGATGGAAAGGTCCGGCGGGCCTGGGGTAAGGGATGGGCGGGGCGCGCCCTCGCACAAGGCTCGGCTAACATAAGCCCGAGCGGCGGGGGTCAGAGCGGCCTCCACCTCCTGAAGCACGCGCCGGGGGGTGCGAAGGCTGGAGAGCCCCATGCGTCGAGCGAGCGTCAGGGGATCCAGCCAGTCCCCCCGGTCGTAGTCCAGGAGGTCCCCGACCCTCGTAACTCCCGCCAGGACCAACCTCTGGCGCACCGTGCGGGACTCCGCCGCCTGCACACAAAGTTGGAGGTTGTGTAGCAGGGGTTCCGTGAGGAGATCTGCCCCCACGATGGCCGCCACGGACCTGGTCGTTGAAAACAGTTTCCAGGCCCGGAGGAGGTCCTGGTAGAAATCCGGCAGCCCGGAGAGGTCTCGCGGAAAACCTCTCGGACAAAGATAAAAGAGCTGTCGGTCATAGCGGAGCCCATGGAAGCGGCGTAAAAAGGCATGCGCCAATATGCTCCACGGCGAACTACCTGCACTATAAAGGAGCCTCTGCAGGGCCTGGAGGCGGAAAACGCGGACCTGAGTGTACAGACACTTCAGGTCCTGCCCTCCTTCCTTCAGGGGCAAGTGGAGAACTCCAACAGGGGCCCAGTGCAATCCTGACCAAAAGAACTCCAGAATCAATCTCCGGAGGTGGGACAGGAAACCCGGGGCCGGGGCTAGGGTGTTGAGCCGGTACCAGAGCGTGGACAGGACTAGTTGGTTAAGCACCAGTGCTCTCCCCCGAAGGGAGAGACATCGGAGTAGCCTCGTCCATTGCCTGATCCGCTCAATCACGCCGCCTTCCAAATTTTGCCAGTTCTCCGGCGGAGAAGGGTGCGTGGCAGAAAGGTAAACGCCGAGATAGAGCAGAGGGCCGGCACTCCACCGGATGGTCTGAAGCGCGGGTGGGAGGGAGCTTACCTGCCGCCAGCCCCCCACCGCCAAGCCAGAGCTCTTGACCCAGTTGACTCGGGCGGAGGAGGCTGCCGAAAAGATGGCTTGGCATGCCTCCACTCGCGCCAAGTCGCCCGGGTCCTGGACCACGAGGAGGACGTCATCGGCGTACGCCGACAGGACCAGCCGCAGCTCCGGCTCCCGCAGCACCAACCCCGTCAACCTCCTGCGGAGGAGACAGAGGAAAGGCTCGATCGCCAGAGCGTACAGCTGGCCTGAGAGGGGACACCCCTGCCGCACCCCTCGCCCGAAGCTGACCGGTTCGGTCAGGGTCCAGTTGAGCCTAACCAGACACTCCGCGGAGGCGTACAGCACCCGGAGAAAACTCACAAACTGAGGTCCGAATCCAAACGCTCGCAGGGTGCTCAGGAGGTACCCATGATCTACCCTATCGAACGCCTTCTCTTGATCGAGAGACAGGAGGGCGAACGACAGACCGTCTCTCCGCCCGAGTTCCAAGAGGTCTCGGACTAAAAAGAGGTTGTCAAAAATGCTGCGACCCGGGACAGTATAGGTCTGGTCTGGGTGAATCACGTCCGCCATCACGGACCCTAGCCGCAGCGAGATTGCTTTCGCTACGATTTTGTAATCCGTGCTAAGGAGTGAGAGGGGACGCCAGTTTCGTAAATCGCGGAGGTCCCCCTTCTTCGGCAGCAAGGCGAGCACCGCTCGTCTGCACGAGAGAGGGAGGACCCCGCCCTGCAAGGACTCAGCCCAGACGGTGACTAGGTCTGGGCCGAGAATGTCCCAGAACGCGCGGTAAAACTCCACGGTCAGCCCGTCCATGCCTGGAGATTTATTGGTGGACATGCGACGGAGGGCTTCCGAGAACTCGGCCAGGGTGAGAGGCAGCTCTAGTTGGTCTCGGTCGCCCACGCTGACCGTGGGGAGTTCCTCCCAGAGCACCTCGCAAGCGCCAGGATTGGTTGGATCCGGGGAGAAAAGGTTTGTGTAGAAGTCACGGGCCCTCCCACACATCTCCGGATCCGTGACGGGGGTGCCGTCTTCCGCAAGAAGGCAGGTGACGTGTTTCTTGGCCCCCCTTGTTTTCTCCAGGGCATAGAAGAAGCGGGAGCCGCGGTCCATCTCCCGAAGGAGGCGGATGCAGGACCGAACGAAGGCACCTCGGGCCCGGTGGTCCTCGAGGGCCCGGAGCTCCTCCCGCTTCTCCCGGCACGCTCCGCAGAGGGACGGGTCCTCGGGGCTGGCGGCCAGGCGCCTCTCCAGCTCTAAGACCTCCCGTTCCAACTGCTCGATCGCCGCATTTCGCCGTCGGCTGGTGCCCCGGGTGTAGTCACGGCAGAAGAGCCGGGTGCGCACCTTCCCGAGATCCCACCATCGCCGCACCGAGGGAAAGGCACGCCACTGCTCTCGCCAGGCCAGCCAGAACTCCCGGAAGCAAAAAAAAAAAAAAAAAAACGGCAAAAAATCAAAACAAAACAGAAAAGCATCTGGCCCGGTCGGGGGGAAGGGGGGGGAACTAAGGTAGGTTCAAAAAGTAAGAAAAATCCAAGCCAGCGGGCTTTAGGAAAGAATAGAAAGCAGATAGCGAAGGAGCAAGCGAGGGACGTCCTGTTTCCCAACAGGGAAGGTTTTTTTTTTTTTTTTTTTTTTTTGAAACAGAAAGGAAATTTATTCGTAACAGTTACAAAGAATACAAAAGGATAAAAAAAAACTTAGCAACAAAACAACGCAATCAAAAGGTATAACACAACAGCTTTCAGGAGGGAGAGGTGTTCAGGTTAGCCCAGGCCCAGAGCGGGGGGGCTTCCTCGACACTCGTGGTCTTCCACCCTCCTGAGTTACCTGGTGGCCTAGAGCGGGGGGGCTTCCTCGACACTCGTGGTCTTCCACCCTCTCGAGTTACCTAGTGCCGCGCCCAGGGTCACCGACCCTCCCTCTCCTGAGAGTGCCCAACAAAATGGGCACGGCTGCGGGGTGGGTGGTTGGGAGGGAGGGGGGTACACCCATGTATTATAGGACCCCTCCTAAAAGACAATAATGATGGTATTCACAGCAACTAACGGCTGTGGCTGGCGGCTCTCGCTCTTTCCCTCAATCAGAGGGTCAGACGGAGGGAACCGGACGGGGTCACCGAGCAGAGAACCCCGGACAGCGCCCACCGCTCCTCGAAGGTGTCAAGGGAGTCGGTGGACGCTGCCCAGAGGAACTCCGCCCGGATACGTGAATGTACTGAGAGTCGGAAAACGGCCTCGCAATCGCAGGACGCCTCATGAGCCAACCTCCGCTCTCTGGTCTTATAAATGGCTGTTTTAGCCAAGGCTAGGAGGAGGCTAACCAGGAGATCCCGCGACTTGGTGGGGCCACGGATGGGGAGTGTATAGATAAAAAGGTGGGGGGAAAAATGAAGCCAAAAGCGCAAAAGAATATTTGTGAGGAGCCGAAAAAGAGGCTGCAATCTGGCACACTCTAAATAGACGTGCGCCAGGGTTTCCCGCACGTTGCAAAAAGGGCAAGTCTCCGGAAGGGAGGTAAAACGTGTCAAAAACACGCCCGTGCTCACAGCCCCGTGAAGGAGCCGCCAACTGATGTCCCCGACGGGCCTCGGGACCAAGGTGGAGTACAGGCTGGCCCACCGAGGTTGCTCACCCTCCAAAGGTGGTAAGAGATCTCGCCACTTTGTATCGGGGCGGGACACCAGGGTGCGGGCATGAAGGGTATGGAGCGTGAGTGTATATAAATATTGCCGTGATGCAACTTGAAAACCGACCGGTTGCAGTTCATGCAGCCGGCTCGCAGTGAAAGGATGAGGGGTGTGTTGGGATCGGCAGGGTAGGGGCCCGATGGAAAGGTCCGGCGGGCCTGGGGTAAGGGATGGGCGGGGTGCGCCCTCGCACAAGGCTCGGCTAACATAAGCCCGAGCGGCGGGGGTCAGAGCGGCCTCCACCTCCTGAAGCACGCGCCGGGGGGTGCGAAGGCTGGAGAGCCCCATGCGTCGAGCGAGCGTCAGGGGATCCAGCCAGTCCCCCCGGTCGTAGTCCAGGAGGTCCCCGACCCTCGTAACTCCCGCCAGGACCAACCTCTGGCGCACCGTGCGGGACTCCGCCGCCTGCACACAAAGTTGGGGGTTGTGTAGCAGGGGCTCCGTGAGGAGATCTGCCCCCACGATGGCCGCCACGGACCTGGTCGTTGAAAACAGTTTCCAGGCCCGGAGGAGGTCCTGGTAGAAATCCGGCAGCCCGGAGAGGTCTCGCGGAAAACCTCTCGGACAAAGATAAAAGAGCTGTCGGTCATACCGGAGCCCATGGAAGCGGCGTAAAAAGGCATGCGCCAATATGCTCCACGTCGAACTACCTGCACTATAAAGGAGCCTCTGCAGGGCCTGGAGGCGGAAAACGCGGACCTGAGTGTACAGACACTTCAGGTCCTGCCCTCCTTCCTTCAGGGGCAAGTGGAGAACTCCAACAGGGGCCCAGTGCAATCCTGACCAAAAGAACTCCAGAATCAATCTCCGGAGGTGGGACAGGAAACCCGGGGCCGGGGCTAGGGTGTTGAGCCGGTACCAGAGCGTGGACAGGACTAGTTGGTTAAGCACCAGTGCTCTCCCCCGAAGGGAGAGACATCGGAGTAGCCTCGTCCATTGCCTGATCCGCTCAATCACGCCGCCTTCCAAATTTTGCCAGTTCTCCGGCGGAGAAGGGTGCGTGGCAGAAAGGTAAACGCCGAGATAGAGCAGAGGGCCGGCACTCCACCGGATGGTCTGAAGCGCGGGTGGGAGGGAGCTTACCTGCCGCCAGCCCCCCACCGCCAAGCCAGAGCTCTTGACCCAGTTGACTCGGGCGGAGGAGGCTGCCGAAAAGATGGCTTGGCATGCCTCCACTCGCGCCAAGTCGCCCGGGTCCTGGACCACGAGGAGGACGTCATCGGCGTACGCCGACAGGACCAGCCGCAGCTCCGGCTCCCGCAGCACCAACCCCGTCAACCTCCTGCGGAGGAGACAGAGGAAAGGCTCGATCGCCAGAGCGTACAGCTGGCCTGAGAGGGGACACCCCTGCCGCACCCCTCGCCCGAAGCTGACCGGTTCGGTCAGGGTCCAGTTGAGCCTAACCAGACACTCCGCGGAGGCGTACAGCACCCGGAGAAAACTCACAAACTGAGGTCCGAATCCAAACGCTCGCAGGGTGCTCAGGAGGTACCCATGATCTACCCTATCGAACGCCTTCTCTTGATCGAGAGACAGGAGGGCGAACGACAGACCGTCTCTCCGCCCGAGTTCCAAGAGGTCTCGGACTAAAAAGAGGTTGTCAAAAATGCTGCGACCCGGGACAGTATAGGTCTGGTCTGGGTGAATCACGTCCGCCATCACGGACCCTAGCCGCAGCGAGATTGCTTTCGCTACGATTTTGTAATCCGTGCTAAGGAGTGAGAGGGGACGCCAGTTTCGTAAATCGCGGAGGTCCCCCTTCTTCGGCAGCAAGGCGAGCACCGCTCGTCTGCACGAGAGAGGGAGGACCCCGCCCTGCAAGGACTCAGCCCAGACGGTGACTAGGTCTGGGCCGAGAATGTCCCAGAACGCGCGGTAAAACTCCACGGTCAGCCCGTCCATGCCTGGAGATTTATTGGTGGACATGCGACGGAGGGCTTCCGAGAACTCGGCCAGGGTGAGAGGCAGCTCTAGTTGGTCTCGGTCGCCCACGCTGACCGTGGGGAGTTCCTCCCAGAGCACCTCGCAAGCGCCAGGATTGGTTGGATCCGGAGAGAAAAGGTTTGTGTAGAAGTCACGGGCCCTCCCACACATCTCCGGATCCGTGACGGGGGTGCCGTCTTCCGCAAGAAGGCAGGTGACGTGTTTCTTGGCCCCCCTTGTTTTCTCCAGGGCATAGAAGAAGCGGGAGCCGCGGTCCATCTCCCGAAGGAGGCGGATGCAGGACCGAACGAAGGCACCTCGGGCCCGGTGGTCCTCGAGGGCCCGGAGCTCCTCCCGCTTCTCCCGGCACGCTCCGCAGAGGGACGGGTCCTCGGGGCTGGCGGCCAGGCGCCTCTCCAGCTCTAAGACCTCCCGTTCCAACTGCTCGATCGCCGCATTTCGCCGTCGGCTGGTGCCCCGGGTGTAGTCACGGCAGAAGAGCCGGGTGCGCACCTTCCCGAGATCCCACCATCGCCGCACCGAGGGAAAGGCACGCCACTGCTCTCGCCAGGCCAGCCAGAACTCCCGGAAGCAAAAAAAAAAAAAAAAAAACGGCAAAAAATCAAAACAAAACAGAAAAGCATCTGGCCCGGTCGGGGGGAAGGGGGGGGAACTAAGGTAGGTTCAAAAAGTAAGAAAAATCCAAGCCAGCGGGCTTTAGGAAAGAATAGAAAGCAGATAGCGAAGGAGCAAGCGAGGGACGTCCTGTTTCCCAACAGGGAAGGTTTTTTTTTTTTTTTTTTTTTTTTGAAACAGAAAGGAAATTTATTTGTAACAGTTACAAAGAATACAAAGGGATAAAAAAAAAACTTAGCAACAAAACAACGCAATCAAAAGGTATAACACAACAGCTTTCAGGAGGGAGAGGTGTTCAGGTTAGCCCAGGCCCAGAGCGGGGGGGCTTCCTCGACACTCGTGGTCTTCCACCCTCCTGAGTTACCTGGTGGCCTAGAGCGGGGGGGCTTCCTCGACACTCGTGGTCTTCCACCCTCTCGAGTTACCTAGTGCCGCACCCAGGGTCACCGACCCTCCCTCTCCTGAGAGTGCCCGACAAGATGGGCACGGCTGCGGGTTGGGTGGTTGGGAGGGAGGGGGGTACACCCATGTATTATAGGACCCCTCCTAGAAGACAGTAATGATGGTATTCACAGCAACTAACGGCTGTGGCTGGCGGTTCTCGCTCTTTCCCTCAATCAGAGGGTCAGACGGAGGGAACCGGACGGGGTCACCGAGCAGAGAACCCCGGACAGCGCCCACCGCTCCTCGAAGGTGTCAAGGGAGTCGGTGGACGCTGCCCAGAGGAACTCCGCCCGGATACGTGAATGTACTGAGAGTCGGAAAACGGCCTCACAATCGCAGGACGCCTCATGAGCCAACCTCCGCTCTCTGGTCTTATAAATGGCTGTTTTAGCCAAGGCTAGGAGGAGGCTAACCAGGAGATCCCGCGACTTGGTGGGGCCACGGATGGGGAGTGTATAGATAAAGAGGTGGGGAGAAAAATGAAGCCAAAAGCGCAAAAGAATATTTGTGAGGAGCCGAAAAAGAGGCTGCAATCTGGCACACTCTAAATAGACGTGCGCCAGGGTTTCCCTCACGTTGCAAAAAGGGCAAGTCTCCGGAAGGGAGGTAAAACGTGTCAAAAACACGCCCGTGCTCACAGCCCCGTGAAGGAGCCGCCAACTGATGTCCCCGACGGGCCTCGGGACCAAGGTGGAGTACAGGCTGGCCCACCGAGGTTGCTCACCCTCCAAAGGTGGTAAGAGATCTCGCCACTTTGTATCGGGGCGGGACACCAGGGTGCGGGCATGAAGGGTATGGAGCGTGAGTGTATATAGATATTTCCGTGATGCAACTTGAAAACCGACCGGTTGCAGTTCATGCAGCCGGCTCGCAGTGAAAGGATGAGGGGTGTGTTGGGATCGACAGAGTAGGGGCCCGATGGAAAGGTCCGGCGGGCCTGGGGTAAGGGATGGGCGGGGCGCGCCCTCGCACAAGGCTCGGCTAACATAAGCCCGAGCGGCGGGGGTCAGAGCGGCCTCCACCTCCTGAAGCACGCGCCGGGGGGTGCGAAGGCTGGAGAGCCCCATGCGTCGAGCGAGCGTCAGGGGATCCAGCCAGTCCCCCCGGTCGTAGTCCAGGAGGTCCCCGACCCTCGTAACTCCCGCCAGGACCAACCTCTGGCGCACCGTGCGGGACTCCGCCGCCTGCACACAAAGTTGGAGGTTGTGTAGCAGGGGTTCCGTGAGGAGATCTGCCCCCACGATGGCCGCCACGGACCTGGTCGTTGAAAACAGTTTCCAGGCCCGGAGGAGGTCCTGGTAGAAATCCGGCAGCCCGGAGAGGTCTCGCGGAAAACCTCTCGGACAAAGATAAAAGAGCTGTCGGTCATAGCGGAGCCCATGGAAGCGGCGTAAAAAGGCATGCGCCAATATGCTCCACGGCGAACTACCTGCACTATAAAGGAGCCTCTGCAGGGCCTGGAGGCGGAAAACGCGGACCTGAGTGTACAGACACTTCAGGTCCTGCCCTCCTTCCTTCAGGGGCAAGTGGAGAACTCCAACAGGGGCCCAGTGCAATCCTGACCAAAAGAACTCCAGAATCAATCTCCGGAGGTGGGACAGGAAACCCGGGGCCGGGGCTAGGGTGTTGAGCCGGTACCAGAGCGTGGACAGGACTAGTTGGTTAAGCACCAGTGCTCTCCCCCGAAGGGAGAGACATCGGAGTAGCCTCGTCCATTGCCTGATCCGCTCAATCACGCCGCCTTCCAAATTTTGCCAGTTCTCCGGCGGAGAAGGGTGCGTGGCAGAAAGGTAAACGCCGAGATAGAGCAGAGGGCCGGCACTCCACCGGATGGTCTGAAGCGCGGGTGGGAGGGAGCTTACCTGCCGCCAGCCCCCCACCGCCAAGCCAGAGCTCTTGACCCAGTTGACTCGGGCGGAGGAGGCTGCCGAAAAGATGGCTTGGCATGCCTCCACTCGCGCCAAGTCGCCCGGGTCCTGGACCACGAGGAGGACGTCATCGGCGTACGCCGACAGGACCAGCCGCAGCTCCGGCTCCCGCAGCACCAACCCCGTCAACCTCCTGCGGAGGAGACAGAGGAAAGGCTCGATCGCCAGAGCGTACAGCTGGCCTGAGAGGGGACACCCCTGCCGCACCCCTCGCCCGAAGCTGACCGGTTCGGTCAGGGTCCAGTTGAGCCTAACCAGACACTCCGCGGAGGCGTACAGCACCCGGAGAAAACTCACAAACTGAGGTCCGAATCCAAACGCTCGCAGGGTGCTCAGGAGGTACCCATGATCTACCCTATCGAACGCCTTCTCTTGATCGAGAGACAGGAGGGCGAACGACAGACCGTCTCTCCGCCCGAGTTCCAAGAGGTCTCGGACTAAAAAGAGGTTGTCAAAAATGCTGCGACCCGGGACAGTATAGGTCTGGTCTGGGTGAATCACGTCCGCCATCACGGACCCTAGCCGCAGCGAGATTGCTTTCGCTACGATTTTGTAATCCGTGCTAAGGAGTGAGAGGGGACGCCAGTTTCGTAAATCGCGGAGGTCCCCCTTCTTCGGCAGCAAGGCGAGCACCGCTCGTCTGCACGAGAGAGGGAGGACCCCGCCCTGCAAGGACTCAGCCCAGACGGTGACTAGGTCTGGGCCGAGAATGTCCCAGAACGCGCGGTAAAACTCCACGGTCAGCCCGTCCATGCCTGGAGATTTATTGGTGGACATGCGACGGAGGGCTTCCGAGAACTCGGCCAGGGTGAGAGGCAGCTCTAGTTGGTCTCGGTCGCCCACGCTGACCGTGGGGAGTTCCTCCCAGAGCACCTCGCAAGCGCCAGGATTGGTTGGATCCGGGGAGAAAAGGTTTGTGTAGAAGTCACGGGCCCTCCCACACATCTCCGGATCCGTGACGGGGGTGCCGTCTTCCGCAAGAAGGCAGGTGACGTGTTTCTTGGCCCCCCTTGTTTTCTCCAGGGCATAGAAGAAGCGGGAGCCGCGGTCCATCTCCCGAAGGAGGCGGATGCAGGACCGAACGAAGGCACCTCGGGCCCGGTGGTCCTCGAGGGCCCGGAGCTCCTCCCGCTTCTCCCGGCACGCTCCGCAGAGGGACGGGTCCTCGGGGCTGGCGGCCAGGCGCCTCTCCAGCTCTAAGACCTCCCGTTCCAACTGCTCGATCGCCGCATTTCGCCGTCGGCTGGTGCCCCGGGTGTAGTCACGGCAGAAGAGCCGGGTGCGCACCTTCCCGAGATCCCACCATCGCCGCACCGAGGGAAAGGCACGCCACTGCTCTCGCCAGGCCAGCCAGAACTCCCGGAAGCAAAAAAAAAAAAAAAAAAACGGCAAAAAATCAAAACAAAACAGAAAAGCATCTGGCCCGGTCGGGGGGAAGGGGGGGGAACTAAGGTAGGTTCAAAAAGTAAGAAAAATCCAAGCCAGCGGGCTTTAGGAAAGAATAGAAAGCAGATAGCGAAGGAGCAAGCGAGGGACGTCCTGTTTCCCAACAGGGAAGGTTCCAGAACAATCCGGAACCTTCTCGAGACAATTAAGACAGGCTGATTAGAACGCCTGCAGCCAATCAAGAAGCTGCTAGAATCAATTAAGGCAGGCTAATCAGGGCACCTGGGTTTTAAAAAGGAGCTCACTTCAGTTTGTGGTGTGCGTGTGAGGAGCTGGGAGCAAGAGGTGGTAGGAGCTGAGAGTGAGAACACAGACTGTTGGCAGACTGAGGTGTACAAGCATTATCAGACACCAGGAGGAAGGTCCTATGGGGAGGATAAAGAAGGTGTTGGGAGGAGGCCATGGGGAAGTAGCCCAGGGAGTTGTAGCTGTCGCACAGCTGTTCCAGGGGGCACTCTAGACAGCTGCGTTCCACAGGGCCCTGGGCTGGAACCCGGAGTAGAGGACGGGCCCGGGCTCCCCCCAAATCCTCCCAACTCCTGGTCAGACACAGGAGGAGTTGACCTGGACTGTGGGTTCAGAAAAACGGCCAAGCTGAGGGCTGCCGTGAAGCTCCAAGGTGAGCAAATCCGCCAATAAGCGCAAGACCCACCGAGGTAGAGCAGGAACTTTGTGTCTCTCTCTCTATATATACACACACAGAGAGAGAAGGTGGAAGTTGCCATACAAACTGTAAGAGGCTAATTAATTAAGATGAACTAATTAACAGCAGGAAAAAAAAACTTTTGTAGTGATTACCAAGATGGTTCATTTAGACAGTTGACAAGAAGGTGTGAGGATACTTAACATGGGGAAATAGATTCAATATGTGTAATGACCCAGCCACTCCCAGTCTCTGTTCAAACCCAAGTTAATGGTATCTAGTTTGCATATTAATTCAAGCTCAGCAGTTTCTCGTTGGAGTCTGTTTTTGAAGCTTTTCTGTTGCAGAATTGCCACCCTTAAGTCTTTCACTGAGTGGCCAGAGAGGTTGAAGTGTTCTCCTACCAGATTTTGAATGTTATGATTCCTGATGTCATATTTGTGTCCATTTATTCTTTTGGGTAGAGACTGTCCGGTTTGGCCAATGTACATGGCAGAGGGACATTGCTGGCACATGATGGGATATATCACATTGGTAGATGTGCAGGTGAATGAGCCCCTGATGGTGTGGCTAATGAGATTAGGTCCTATGATGGTGTTACTTGAATAAATATGTGGACAGACTTGGCATCGGGCTTTGTTGCAAGGATAGGTTCCTGGGTTAGTGGTCCTGTTGCGTGGTTGCTGGAGAGCATTTGCTTCAGGTTGGGGGGCTGTCTGTAAGCAAGGACTGGTCTGTCTCCCAAGATCTGTGAGAGTGAGGGATCATTTTTCAGGATAGGTTGTAGATCTTTGATGATATGCTGGAGAGGTTTTAGTTGGGGGCTGGAAGTGACGGCTAGTGGCGTTCTATTATTTTCTTTGTTAGGCCTGTCCTGTTGTAGGTGACTTCTGGGTACTCTTCTGGCTCTGTCAATCTGTTTCTTCACTTCAGCAGGTGGGTATTGTAGTTTTAAGAATGCTTGATAGAGATCTTGTAGGTGTTTGTCTCTGTCTGAGGGGTTGGAGCAAATGCGGTTGTATCTTAGAGCTTGGCTGTAGACAATGGATCGTGTGGTGTGTCCCGGATGGAAGCTGGAGGCATGTAGGTAAGTATAGCGGTCAGTAGGTTTCCAGTATAGGGTGGTGTTTATGTGACCATCACTTATTAGCACAGTAGTGTCCCGGAAATGGACCGCTTGTGTGGATTGGTCTCGGCTGAGGTTGATGGTGGAATTCCTCAAGGGCTTCTTTTCCATGGGTCCAGATGATGATGTCATCAATGTAGTGCAAGTAGAGCAGGGGCGTTAGGGGATGAGAGCTGAGGAAGCGTTGTTTTAAGTCAGCCATAAAAATGTTGGCATACTGTGGGGCCATGCGGGTTCCCATAGCAGTGCCGCTGACTTGAAGGTATACATTGTCCCCAAATGTGAAATAGTTGTGGGTGAGGACAAAGTCACAAAGGTCAGCCACCAGGTTAGCCATGACATTATCGGGGATACTCTTCCTGATGGCTTGTAGTCCATCTTTGTGTGGAATGTTGGTGTAGAGGGCTTCTACATCCATAGTGGCCAGGATGATGTTTTCTGGAAGATCACCGATGGATTGTAGTTTCCGCAGGAAGTCAGTGGTGTCTCGAAGATAGCTGGGAGTGCTGTTAGCAAAGGGCCTGAGGAGAGAGTCCATGTAGCCAAACAATCCTGCTGTTATGGTGCCAATGCCTGAGATAATGGGGCGTCCAGGATTTCCGGGTTTATGGATCTTGGGTAGCAAATAGAATACCCCTGGTTGGGGTTCTAGGCATGTGTCTGCACAGATCTGTTCCTGTGCTTTTTCAGGGAGTTTCTTGAGCAGATGGTGTAGTTTCTTTTGGTAACCCTCAGTGGGTTCAGAGGATAATGGCCTGTAGAATGTGGAGTTAGAGAGCTGCCTAGTAGCCTCTTGTTCATATTCAAGCTTATTCATGATGACGAGACCACCATAATCCTCTTCAAACAGGACTATGGTAACGCGAACTGGGTACCTTTTAGTCCACGCTGGCAGCATCCACACAGGGCAGTTAGAGCACAAGGTTTTGATGTGCTCTGCAATCCACTCCCCCGTAATCCACACTGCAACAAAGTCCTTTGTTCAGTTAAGTATTTTGTTGGTGAGTGCAGCATTTGTTCCTGGGGTTAATTCCTGCCTCTCCAACAGTTGTGAAAGGGAACCAAGGGGGACTGGGCTTAGCAGGAGGCAAGCAGAGTTTTCTGAGGCACAAGGCTTGGGATCCATTTAGCCAATCTTGGGTTGCCCCACCACAATTGCAACAAAGGTGTGCTTTTTACATCGATCGCTCTCGCTGTAAACTCCAAGTGGAGACAAGATACTGCAGTCTTCACCTCAGTGGAACTAATCAAGGCTAGCCAGCTGTGGGGTGTAAAATTGACTTTGACTAGTTACACTGAGATAAAAACTACACATGTCGTATCTCCCTTGGAATTGTACATTGAAAAATAATTTTATGCTAACAAAAACCCCACACTTTTTTGCAGTGAAGACATAGCCTCAATTATGGGGGGAAACCTTTTTTTCCCCCTACTGCTCTAGACAAAGCTTAAATGATTTAGGAGCTGAAAGTCCCATTGACTTTCAAGTCACTTAAGCACTTCTGAAAATTTTACCTAAAGTCTTTTTGGCCTGGTGTACACTACAGAGTTAGTTCAATGGAAGTCCAGAAGCAACTACACTATAATGTTCTTCCTGCTAATGTAAATCACCCACTATTCCAACCTAATTACTAAACCTCCGCGAGAAGCATAGCACTTAGCTTGATATAGTTAGACACTGTGTTGTTTACATTGCCATACCCTTGCTTGGGTGTGACCACCGAAGCCTTGCGGCCCGGGAGTCAGAGCTGGAGTTCCATGATGGCCTACTTATGTCAGCACAAACGGTCCTGGTGAGGACATGCACCACCGGCAGAGAAGGAGCATACTGTGGACATGAACAGCTGATTTCTTTACTTCAGTGTCTGTAGGTTGACCTAACTTAAGTCAACTTAATTTTGTAATTGAGACATGTCCTTTCTGTGCTGCTGCTGTCTCTTTTAGTATTTTGTTTTTCCTTGATTGATCTATATGAGAAGGTGAGGGGGAAAGGTGAACTGGTTTCAAGATCAGTCACATAAAATGAGGACTTTTATAGACAAGCCAATCCCTCTCAATAAACCTGAGGATATAAATGATACATCTGACTCACAACACAGTATTTGTTGACATTTTAAATTATGCACTTCCTGTTTCCAAAATTGGTCAGATCTGCCTCATCGTGCTAACAGGGAGAGTAACAGTCAGTGAGATAAATATTAAAGCTGTCCCTTATTTTAGACACTGACAGTAACTTTGACAAGTTACTTTCTTACCCCATCACAAGGTGTAATTTTAAGATCAGCTCATTCCAAATGACCAGATACTTTTTTTTTTTTTAAACTCATCAAACAAGATGTACTGGACTTACCAGATATAGGCTCTGACCCTGCAAACACTTATGCACATGCTCAATTTTAAGTATGTGAATAGTCCAACTGACTTTAATAAACAACTCTCATGCTTGATGTAGGATCGGGTCCTGAAATCAGTGGTTTTTACTGCATGATGAATTTGGGCCATTGGGAGTTTTGACGGAGTTAGGACTTGACAGATACTTTTTTTTTTTTTTTTTTTTTAATTCAAAGGATTTGCCAGAGTATATCATTATTCAACTCATGTTTTATCTTACCTGTGTGGGAGCAGGAATTTGCCTCTCCTTACGAAATTTCACTGGTCATGCTGTCTGTAAAGGTTAAAAAGTATTGTGGCCTATCAGACTGGTTCAGGTTGATTTGCAAAGGTCTCTTGAGGATTGCAGCAATGTGTACTTCTACATGTTGTTGCATAAAACAATTATAATTTTATAGTGGCCTGTATACACTGATTTGTATTTAAAAAGTCTGCATGAGGATTATATATTTTCAAGGGACTTCTATCACCACATGCACTAGTAAAAACTGCTCAGGATATGTTTACACTAGAGTTATTAACCACAGACTAATTGATCATCAGATCACATTTGTAGAGGCTAGTGTGGATACTCCACAATATTTGTCACCTAGAACAAATGTGTGAGGTTTACCCTGGGGTGATCAAGATATACTATATACAGAGCTTTTGCTTATAGATCATCAGTTTGAATCCAAACATGGCCAAAAGTTGTGGCCGATAGGGATAAGCTTGAGTCCACTTTCTTGTAGGCATATGTCCCCCTGAAAAGAGGCCTTCATTGGCACTCTCAGCAAAAGAGATCAAAGAATGGATGTCCAAACATACTGGACTTTCCTCTTCTAGAGATCATCCTTGCAGGCATAAGTCAGGTGCATTCATAGGTGTGCATGTATATAAGGAACACAGATACTTTAAAATCATAGAAATGTAGGGCTGGAAGTGACCACGAGGTAATGGAATCCATTCCTCCCATGTGGAGGCAGGATTAAGTTTACTTAGACCATCCGTGACCACCATTTGCTTAACGTGTCCTTAAAAACCTCCAATGACAGGAATTCCACAGTCTCCCTAGGTAACCTGTTCCAGTGCTTAACAATCCTTTATAGTTAGAAAGTTGTTCTTAATATCTAACTTAAGTCTCCTTGGCAGCCAACTAAGCCAATAACTACTTTTTCCTACCCTCATTGCACATAGAGGGCAACTGATCACCATCCTCTTCATAACAACCTTTTACATATTTAAAGACCTGTTATGTCCCCCTCATCCTTTTAATCTCTAGAAGGAGCATGCCCAATTCTTTCAACCTTCCTCATGGAAGCAGACAATTGGAAGGTGCTGGCTACAAATACCCAAAGTCAGCTGAAAATAGTGAAAGAGGCAGTCCAGGAATGCAAAAAGAGAGATTCCTGGCAGACCAAGCTAAAGCCTCTGAGAAAATTGAAAGAGAGAATCATGTGCTCCAAGGTATGGTAAAGAAATTAACCTTGAACCAGGGCAGAGCACCTGCAAATCATAGTCCTTGTGAATCACTAATTAAGAGTCTGAGACAAAAAATGGGCTTTGCCTCTAAACAGGTAGCAGCTATTACAGCGGGTGAAGAGGGAGAAGGTCCTATGTACAGCACCCCCAGGCATAATTACAAAGAGAAAAGAGAGTGAAAAGTTAACTCTGCAGAGGCTGGAGAGAATTAAGCAGCTAAACTTTGTGAAAATGTTAAAAAGAAAAAGTGTTAGAGGAAAAGAATTCTTGGTTTCTTTGCAGCCATTCTGAAGGAAAAATGGGCCCTTTTCCAAAGGAATGTCTGTAAATTAGCCAGGCAAAAATAAACTGATTAAAATCATTTGACTGGACAATTTAGTCAAATTTGCTAAAAGAACATAAGGGGGTTCTATTGGAACTTAACAGCCTCAGATGTATAAAGGGAATGAATGTAAGATGTAAAAAACAGAACAGTGTGGAAGGGATGTTAAGGAAAAGAAAATGTGTATGTATCTGAGTGTGTGTGTGTGTGTGTAAATATGTAAAGTTCTAAGGACCAATTGGTTTTGTTTTTGTTTTAAATAATGCCACTAAAAATCCATTTGGCTCTTTTTAATTCAAAGTTGCAAAACTGACAGACCTTTTTGCTAGACACAGGTAATTAGGGTTGTTTGGCTTTGGGATTTGGCATTTTATCCTTAAAAGGTAACTCAATGCTTTACAAAATTTAAAATGTTTTTAAGTTGTGGCTGCAGCAGGGCAGTCAAAATCAGGAGAATAGAAAAAAAATTCTGGATTCTTTTTGTTTTTTGTAACAAAATAGCAGATGAGAGCTGTAGTAAAAAAAAAAAAAAAATAGACAGTGCCCCTCTGAAGCAACAGCAGGGGTGAGGTGCACAAAACAAAAAGAAGCAATGTTAGAAACACTGAGTCTTAAAATGGCTCTGAGTAATCAGACTGTCACTTTGATAAACGTACATGAAAACTCTGTAAGCAAAAAAACAAGAAATAGTGACACCTTATGTAAAAATTTGATATGGATGATATTATAGAAGTTAAACTATGGAAGGAATGTGCATTTGCCCCAGAACATGTGCAGGGTATATTGTAGAAGGGGCAAAAGAAATGCAAACATACCATGCTACTTAATTAAAATGCTATTAGGGTTCCAAAGGGAGCCACAATAGGTTGGGTTTTCTTTTTCAGATTGCTGTGTGTTTTGGAAGCAGAAGTTAAAAAAGTGATCAAAACTCTGGTGAAAGTTGATTGTGTCCCTTTTAAGATAGAGTCTCTGAGCTGCTGATGGTTTTAAATCCAAAAGCAGGAAGAATCTGTGAAAATGCAAATTACCTAAATGATAAAGGAAGGAAAGAACTAGCAGCACAAAGGAGCTGCAGATAAAGAACATACCTGGTCAGCAAACAAATTGTCTAAATAAAAGGCATGGGATCACAAAATAATTTTAATAAATTTAATGATACTAAGTACCCCTGTAACAATGTATTGTGTGTATGATTTTTGGAAAAATCCTTTAAGGTCATATGGTAATGTGCTTCTCAGCTATTACCTGTAAATAAACTTAAAGCTTAACACAGCAGGAAAAATGTTATAAACTTGGTCTGCTGTATAAGAAGGAAAACTGAGGTATCCCACCTCATGGATTTAATGACTAAACAGTGGGATAATTTCCCCATAATCCTTAAAAGATAGAAGCCATTGAAACCTGGCCTGCCTATAGAACAAAAACAGGAAAATATGGGGGTAATTCCTCTGTTTTGCCTGCAATCAGCAAGGGTATTTGTAAAAGAAATATTTTGAGCAATAATCTGCCACCCCAAAAAGGGGTAGAAACATGTTCGTTGTCTTTCAGAAAATCAGGAAAAGCTGATGCCAGCTGAAAAGCAACCTAATACCATGAGTCTACTGTCACAATAGAAACGATGTTTTGTGTTCTATGTTTTGTTCTATGTTTTGTCCACCCACTCCTGCAATAAACCTCTCACCTATGTCTAAGCCATTGAAGTCCTCAAATCATGATTTAAAGTTCCATCAGCTGAGAATCTGGCCATGTGATTGCCTATCCAAGGGTGGACAGGGCCAAAGTAACTTGGTTCGTGTTACATAGTGAGTCAAAAAGAAAAATGGAAAAGTGTATTTTCAGTGGAAAATACAGTGAATGCATCCAATGAAGTGAGCTGTAGCTCACAAAAGCTTATGCTCAAATAAATTTGTTAGTCTCTAAGGTGCCACAAGTACTCCTTTTCTTTTTGCGAATACAGACTAACACGGCGGCTACTCTGAAACCTGTCATAGTGAGTCAGTAGCTCTTCTGATTATAGCCAGGATTTTCTTAGTTCTCAGGCCTTTGCTGTAATCCAGAGATTTTCAAACTGTGGTCTGTGGACCACCAGTGGACTGCGAGCTCCATTCAGGTGGTCGCAGATAGTTCCCTCTAAGGTGCATACCTGGTCAGCCTCACATGAGAGAATGAAGGGCCACCCCCCTTAATTAGTGTGCCTCCACTAATTAGGTGCCTGGATCCTGGAGAAGACACTCATGTAAGGTGAGGTAGTGGCCTTGCGGGGAATAGGGGGTAGGTGGAAGGAGGCAGGGGGGTGGGGGCAATTTGGGACGTACAGGGCTGCGGCGGCCAGAAAAAGAGGTGACTTTCCCCAGCTCCAGAGTTGCATCTGCCGGGGAGAGACCCCCCCCTCCTTCCCAGCCCCAGCTTGGGGGCTGCCGTGGCAGGGTAAAGAGGGTACATCCATTGCATTAGAAATGTAAGACTACTGATATTAAAATATGAGTTGTGTGCTTTTATTTGTAGAACAAAAAACATTAATTATTAAGGTTTTTTTTAATATAGCGATTTTATCCAAAGCACTTTACAATAGTTAGCTAACGGTACAAACAACATTTGGGAAGATCATTAAGTAGTCCGCAGAGACCCGCAGCAATTTTCAAGTGGTCCGCCAAAAAAAAAGTTTGAGAACCACTGCTTTAATCAATAGTAGTCTATGCAGTCAGACAAATAGGTTGAAACTTCTTCAGTTGTTACATTGTGAGGTAAGTAGAAACAACCTTACATTATGCCATATAACTTCTTCTATGGGAGGCAGCTCTGTGGCTCAACACAGTAATTAGTGTCTAATCTGTGTATTGCTGTTCCCATTCACTGATCCCTGATGGCATGCTGGATTGAGATGCTAAAAGGAACATCCTTACACTGCCTGCAAAAGATGCCTATGTTTCTATGCTTATTAATGTATCTTAAACTTAGCAATAGTCTACAGTATTTGCCAATATTGTTTTTTCAATGGTGATGCCACCATGTGGCTGATTTTTGAATGGCTACTTTTATCTTTGAATGTTGGATGGCTCACTTTTCTTTTGTTGATAACATTTTCCATATGTAAGATTCATATTCAACACAAACCACCTTTTCACAATTGAACATCAGTTTCTTCCAGATATGGTTACTGGGAAAAAAAAGGCGACCAGGCCTGGAGTATGTGTGTGGAGGGGCAAATTAGAAAAGTGGAGAACACATTACACGATATCGGTGGGATTTTTAAAAGAGCTCAGCAGAGTTAGGTCAGCGCTGACCACTTCTGAAAATCCTACCTTTGCCTTTTAGAGTAGCAGCCGTGTTAGTCTGTATTTATGCTCATATAAATTAGTTAGTCTCTAAGGTGCCACAAGTACTCCTTTTCTTTTTACCTTTGCCTTGTTTACAAAACTAAGCCCAAACACAATATATATTTTTGCCCTAGTGCTGAATGGGAGCAGAAGTGGGGGTCTTAAAGGTCTGTTTCCTGTTTGTTGTTTTTTTATTATTTGTATTGCTGATTAATCTAGGACCCTAATCATGGACCAGGACCCCATTGTTCTGTGTGTATAGCACCTATCACAAAAAGACAGTCCCTGCCCCGAAGAGCTTATTGCTTTCTGCACTGTCACCCAGTTCACACCTACCCTTTGGATCCTCTATTGTTCTTAAAGGGGACACTAGTGATTTCAGGCAAAAATTCACCCTTCCCCTCCACAAAACTTTTATAAACAGATTATGCAGAGCAATATGGAGTTCGGGGGTGAGAGAATCTAACCTCAAACCCCGTGCAAGGTGCAGGCCAGCCCTGCCGTTCCAAGGCCATGACACCCGCTTCTCCCCAAATTCTACACACAAGATTGCTGTGAGCAGAAACAGTGCAGCGCAACTGGTGCCCCTATCGCCACCAGTGGCCAAGGCCACGGGGGGACGGCATGGCCGTCCAGTGCCCGGCGGTGGCCAAGGCTGCGTGGGGATGGCACGGCTAGGTAGTGGCCAGCGGCAAAGCCCATCCAGTCACCAGACATTACAGTGCCTGGCGGCAGGAGGCCCCTATGGGTGCAGAGAGTGGGGGCTGGTGGCAGGAACATCCGTGGTCCAGCAGTTCACTAGCGCCCCCTGGGCACACCACAGCCACCTGACGCTGCCCCGCCCCGGCAACGCCCCTCACAGCTCCCGGCAGCGGCGGCAGGGGGCGCTGCTCACACAGACCTTTCCCCCTCCCCACGGCCCCGCGGCGCGACCAATCACAGGCCGCTCCCGGCCAGCCCCAGCAAGGGCTTCGGCGGCGGGAACGCGCCCGCTAACCAATGACCGCCCCAGGGGGCGAGGCGCACGACAGCCAGTGAGCGGCAGGCACAGAGCTCGCGGTGTCCAATGAGCGGCCGCCGGCGGGCTGGGCTCCGCCAATGAGGTGTGGGGGGTGAGGTTTGAATTGAGCCGGGGCCCGCGGAAGGGGAGGTTGATGCGCGCGCCGCCGGGTCGTGACCGCGCTGGGGAGTTGGGGTCTCTCTCTGGGCCCGGCACAGGTATGAAGGGCGGGAGCCAGGCCCCCCCCCCCTCCCGTGGGCCCGGCCCCAGCGGCGGCGCGGGACGGGCTCTGTTCCCTGGCAGTGCCCCCCCCCCCGCCCCCGGGTTTCACTGCAGAGGAGCGCCTCCGGGGAGGGGGGCGCAAAATCCAGCGCGGAGCGAAGCCGTTAACGCCCGGGGGGGGCCTCCAGCACCTGGTGGGGGGGGGGGGTGGAGCTACCCTGCAAGAAGGGAGGTGACCCGGGTTACCGGGCAGGGGGACCCCTAACTCCAGCGTTGCAGAGCCGGGGAGCGGTTCTGACGGGTCGTAGTCAAACCGACCTAATCCTCTAGCCTAGGCCCGGGCTAACTATCCTTTGCTCTGTAACTGCAGAGATGTGAGTTGCCTGCTTCATCTTAAAGGTCTCCTGGAACGTGTTTACCCCTTATGCTAAACAGTTTGTCCTTGTATTTAGCCCTGACGCTCTGATTACCTTTTCCAGACCTGAAGATCTCTGTAGCTCCAAAGTTTGTCTCTTTCTCCAACAGAAGTTGGTCAAATAAAAGAGATTACCTCGCCCACTTTGTCTCTCTACAGTGATGGTGGTTAGTTAGTTAGTTGTATTGCAGTAGCATTTATGGGCCCCAATCAACTGTCCTGGCCCCACTGTGCTAGGAACTCTCACAACACACAAGGTCCCTGCCCCAACAAGTTCATAATCTAAATTGTCAATGACCTTATGGCTTCTAAGTAGCTTCTACAGTGTTTTGGTTTACTTGTATGATTCCTTAGCGTGAATGGGTGTGGTTGTACAGGACGCCACCCAGTAAGGGTAGCCAGGCAAGTACCAGTCCGGTGGCAAAAGCCTACCCTACCAGAACAGTAGGATGCCAGTGGCTTAGGATCTACTGGTTAAAAGTAGTTCTAATGTCTGATGCATATGGCTGTAGTGAAGAGCCATTACTCAAATTCTAACAAAAATTAGATACTTGGAAGCTTTCAGTGGGTATTTGAAAATGCTTTAATGTAAAATTACAATAAACTTGTAACAGAACTTGATCATTTGTCTTATTTCCTAATTCCTTATAAACTTGTTCTAGGATAGTTAAGATGGCTGCTACATCCCAGTTTGCCAATCGATATAGAAAGGATCTGAGCACAGAAACGCTTAGAACAAAAGTTGCACGCAGGAAGTCTCTGATTCAAAAGGAGAACAGACACAAGCAATTTGAAAGGAGCAGACAGTTTGGACTGGCAGATGTCAATGTCCAGTTATCGAAAGACAGGGGACTTCCTAAGCTGGACGAGACAAATGAAGTGCGCTCTCAGGAAAAGACCACAGCTAAACGGAGTGAGTAAAAGCTTATAGTACTGTTCAGCATTAAAATATTTCTTAAATTTCTTTAAGCTGGTTTTATGGCTAAAGAAGCTGTATTTGCAGTCATATGGATTTAACTGTGTGTGGAGGTGAGCATTATAAATTGGATAATGGGAGATTTGAGTCCTTTGGCTACCAGTCCAGTTCTACTAACTATTAATTGGATTAATAGATAAAAGACTAATATACAGTTCTTCCCTTTTTTCCCCCATTTCAGTGATCATAGTTCATTCTTCAACCTGCTTTGGATTTCATGCATATCTTATTGTGGGCACATTTTATTGATTCCATTTATAAGCTGTCTACAATTAGTAGATGTTTTAATAAATAATGACCGCTATAAATTGTCTAGCCAGCAGCTCAATCATTTGCTCATATCTCTGGCTTACAACCACCTATAACACCTTCCAATGTGCTTATAACACATACTAATGTCTGTAAAATGCTGTGGAGAATGCAGGAATGTTTTGGTATTCTTTTTATTGACAGGATGGGTGACTCAGTTTACCCACTGAGTGGTGATATTTGCACCTCTACTACAAAGTGGTGCTGGTTAAGAGTGTGGAAAAGAATCACTCACAGCAGGCTGACATAGCTATGCTGGCAGAATTCCTGGTTTAGACTGAACTGAGTCAACAGAATGCTTCTGGGGCTGCTGCTGGCATAGCTATACTGGCAAAGGCTCAGTAGTATAGACAAGCCCTTACTGTACAGTTGATTTCTGCTCTGGACATACAGCTGGATGTCACAGAGGGTACATCTACACTGCAATAAAAAAATATGTGGCACTGAGTCTCAGAGTTTAGATCAGGGGTGGGCAAACTTTTTGGCCCGAGGGCCACGTTCGAGTTGCGCAACTGTATGGAGGGCTGGGTAGGGAAGGCTGTGCCTCCTCAAACATCCTGGCCCCCGCCCCCTATCCATCCCCTCCCGTTTCCTACCCCCCTCAGAACACCCAACCTATCCAACCCACTCTGCTCCTTGACCCCTGACTACCCCCTCCCAGGACCCCACCCCCACCCCTAGCCGCCCACCAGAACCCCACCCCCTAGCCAACCCCCCCTCTTCCCACTCCCTGTCCCTGACTGCCACAACCCCTGTCCACACCCCTGGTCCCTGACAGGCCCCCCGGGACTCCTACGCATATCCAACTTCCCCTTGGGATCCCCTGCCCCTTATCCAACCTCCCTGCCCCTTACCATGCCAGAGCCAGCCACGCTGCCGTCCTGCCCGACAGGAGTGGCAGGCCAGAGCGCTGCCAGCATGGCAGTGTAACTGTGGGGGAGGGGGGACAGCGGGGGAGGGGCCAGGGTCTAGCCTCCACAGCCGGGTGCTCAAGGGCCGAGCAGGACGGTCCCGCGGGCCGGATGTGGCCCACCTCTGGCTTAGATCAATAGACTCGGGCTCATAGAGCTTGGGTTGTGGGGCTGAAAATTTAAGTGTATATGTTTGGAACCACCCTCTCTCTCATGGATTTGGGTCCAGGTTCCAGCCCAAATGTCTGCTTTAATTTTTAGTCACCACAATCTGAGCCCAAGTCAGCTGACACTGGCCAGCCGCAGCTATGGCTGCCATGTTTTATTGCAGCGTAGATGTACCATAGACAAAAGGGCCTGGTTTGGAACAAGGTATCTTAACAAGAACTGGCTGGAATTAACACATGTGAATGGCAGACCCAGCAACTGGACCATTAACTCCTAATGACTAGCAGCCAAGAGCAAGTTACTTTCTCCATCTCTGCAGGGAAGCAAAGTGGAAAAGTCCCAAGCAGGAGAACAAAGGGGAGGAGATATGAAGATACTGTGTTAAGTGCACTGCTGCAGACATGCAGGAACTCGGATACAAAACCAGGGCTTTGGAGCTGTGCTCCGGCTCCTCTCCAGCTCCAGGCAAAAACCTGCAGCTCCACTGTTCCGGAGCTGCAAAGCCCTGTAACAAAACAGATTCCAGGAAGGTATAGCATATTGCAGCCATAGGCAACGACTCTGTAGGTCAGGGGTGGGCAAACTTTTTGGCCCGAGGGCCACATCTGGGAATAGAAATTGTATGGCGGGCCATGAATGCTCACAAAATTAGGGTTGGGGTGCGGGCTCCGGAGTGGGGCCAGAAATGAGGAGTTCAGGGTGCAGGATGGGGCTCTGGCCTGGGGCGGAGGAGCAGGGTTCCGGGGTGGGGGGAGTAAGGGCTCTGGCTGGGGGTGCAGGCTCTGGGGTGGGGCTGGGGATGAGGGGTGCAGGAGGGTGGATCGAGGGATTTGGAGGGCAGGAGGGGGATCAGACCTGGGGCAGGGGGTTGGGGCGCAGAGAGAGGCTCAGGGGTACAGGCTCTGGGCGGCACTTACCTCAAGTGGCTCCCGGAAGCAGCAGCATGTCCCTTCTCCAGCTCCTGTGCGGCCAGGTGGCTCTGCACGCTGCCCCATCTGCAGGCAGGTTCCCAGCCAATGGGAGCTGCGGGGACGGCGCTTGGGGCAGGGGCAGCATGCAGAGTGGAGCCCCATAGCTGCCCCTACGTGTAGGATCCAGAGAGGGGCCATGCCGCTGCTTCCAGGAGCCACGTGGAGCGGCCCCCAACCCTGCTTCCCATCTGGAGCGCCGGAGCGGGCCCGTGCTGCAGCTTCCAGGAGCTGTATGGAGCAGCCCCCGACCCTCTCATAAAGCAGTATTATCCGTCTGAACTTGTTGAAAGAGTATTTAAATAAAAAAAATAAGACATTCTAATAAATACCTTTAAAAATTGTGACTTGCTGCTCTGATGTTCTTAAGGGTCTTTTTAACCAGGGAGAAAGTGACTTGCACAAGGCACAAAGTAAACTGAAAAACAAAAATATCTTTCATTCAGTCATCGTAGGTGATACTTACATCAATAAGTACAAACTTTTCAGATGAGTGTCTTTTTTTTTCAAGTTTGCATAAGTATTTAATCTCTCACATAATCACTCTCTGATTTGTTCTCCTCAATTATAAAACATTGCAGTTTTTTGGCTGCTTTCACTTCTTTTAGTCTGACTTGCTATGAGATGTACAGATTCTGTGGTTTGTTCCTCATTTGCCTTAGGGTTGCACCTGAATTCCACTGGATGGATACAAGTTTCACTTTTATGCTATCTGTACCCATCTGTTTTCTCTTGTCTTATATTTAGATTGTAAGTTCTTTGGGGCAGGGATTGTCTTTTTCTTTCATGTTTGTACAGTGCCAAGCACAACTGGGGCCCTGGTCCATGACCAGGGCTCCTAGCACTAATACACAATAAATAATAATAATAATAATAATCGACAAAAAACCCTTAGCTGAAACTTGTAATGCAGGCATAATCTCAAAGTAAATAGTGAGGGCAACTTTTTGTTGCAATTCAGCATCATCCTCTTGTGTCTTAAACAGGAGAATTCTAAATATTTATCCAATGACTTATGTAACCTTCCAGGCAACATTAGTATTCTGGTCATGTTATACTGTAACAAAATTTGAGAGAGTAAAGTATCTTCAGAATTTTGTAAAATGTCCATTTCTGTCTTTTCATAGAACAAACTACAAAAGGAGCCATCAATAAAAGTGAAAATGAGCGCAAGGAAATGCTCCAGCGCTACAAAGAGGAAAAAGAACTTCGAAAACTAAAACAACAAAGAGAGAAAGCTAAACGGGGAGTGTTTAAAGTTGGACTTTACAGACCTAATGCACCTGGCTTTCTTCCATTTGTACCACAGAACCCAGTGATAGTCAAGCCAAAGGACAAGGTAATGAAGAGTAAAATTTGTACTGGTCTTCAATGGCACATGTTAAATAATGCTTTATATGTGTTTTTTTTCATTGTTTTATCATACAGTAAGAAATTAATAGAAATTGTACATAACATTTTTACTAAGTCAAAAACTGAGGACTAACTTCATCACTGGTAAAAAGAAAAGGAGGACTTGTGGCACCTTAGAGACTAACAAATTTATTTGAGCATAAGCATCCGATGAAGTGAGCTGTAGCTCACGAAAGCTTGGGCTCAGATTAAATTTGTTAGTCTCTAAGGTGCCACAAGTCCTCCTTTTTTTTTTTTGCAAATACAGACTAACACGGCTGCTACTCTGAAACCTTCATCACTGGTGTAACACTAATAGAGTCAATGTTATACCAGTAGTGATTTGCCTTCTTTTTTATAAGCAAAGTGGAATAGATTTCTATGGTGTATAAATTTACATTCTTGAACTAGGACAGAAGCACCTAGAGCTAGTCTGCCCTACAGTGGAGTGGAGGCATATACTGACAAAAGAATTACTTTTGCTGGTATAGTTTAAACCATGTCCCCAAACAACATAAGCTGTAATGCAAAAGGATTCTCTTGCTAGTATAAGCTGCATCTACATGGGGGTGGTGGTTACATAGTGCTCTCAGGGGTGTGATTAACTAGCATAGCACTACAGGCAAATCTTTGTAGTATAGTAACTCCTTGCTTAACATTGTAGTTATGTTTCTGAAAAATGCGTCTTTAAGTGAAACGATGTTAAGCAAATCCAATTTCCCCATAAGAATTAATGTAAATGGGGGGTGGGGGTTAGGTCCCAGGGAAATTTTTTTCACCGGACGAAAGACTATAGTGTGTGTGTGTATATATGTGTGTGTATATATACACAGAGTATAAGTTTTAAATAAACAATTTAATATTATACATAGCAATGATGATTGTGAAGCTTGGTTGAGGTGGTGAAGTCAGAGGGTGGAAGAGTGTGAGATATTTCCCAGAGAATGCCTTACTGGCTAAATGATGAACTAGCACTCGACTGAGCCCTCAAGGGTTAACACGTTGTTAATGTAGCCTCACACTCTACAAGGCAGCATAAATGGAGGGAAGGGAGACAGCATGGCAGACCGAGAGATACGCACCCTGTGTGTGAGAGAGATGCACATTGCCCCTTTAAGAACGCTGACACCACTCTAAGTACATCGCCTTTTTAAGTAGATCAGCAAGTTGACAGCTGCTGCTGCCAGAAAGTCGTGTGGTCCTGTCCCCTGTCTCTCCTCCCTCACCCCCCCCCCGCGCTCTATGGAGATGGGGTAAGTGGTGGGGAGGGGGAAGGGGGACATCCTGACATTAGCGTGCGCACGCGCACACACAGCAAGCAGGAGGCTTCTGGGAGTAGCTCCAAGACAGAGGGCAGGAGCAGTACATGGCAGTGGGGGGAGGGACAGCTGAACTGCCAGCAACTGATAGCCTGCTAAGCGGCTGCCATACAGAGGATTTAGGGGTGCGGGAAGCTGACAGGGGGGCGCCGGTCCATCCTGGTTCCAAGCCCCCATCAGCTAATTCCAATGGGCTGCTCTTTCTGCAAGCAGTGGACAAAGCAGGCGGCTGCCAAACAACATTATAAGGGAGCATTGTGCAACTTTAAAGGAGCATGTTCTATAATTGATAAGCAATGTAACAACGTTAACCGGGGCGACTTTAGGTGAGGAGTTACTGTATACACCTGTCCTTATTATGTCAAAGCCTTGTCTTCTTAATTGCTGCAACTGGGGAGAGGGGAAAGGAATATGCTAACTTCTGTTTCTTTGGGGATGGGTCTAGGCTGCTCCTACTTCTTCTGCAAGGATTACAAGATCAAAGACAAAGAGCCACTCGGAACAAACTGTTATGTCGGCTAGATCTCAGCAGTCCATGGTTTGTCTTCTGTTTTCTCGTTTACAAATTGAGAGAATTAGATGTGCATAATAACTGTGAATGTTGTAATTCCTTTAAAATCCCTAGTTTTGGGTCATGTGTACTTACATTCAAAACTTTACTGCCGAGCTGACAGTTCTAACTATTGTAAAGAAGCTTTACAGATAAGGGTAAAAGCACTTGCTTATAGTCCCAAGGAGCTGACTGATCACATGGTGCTGCCTGTTCTTGTTTCCACCTGCTATATTGCACTAAAGAAAACTAGCTTAGTTCTGTATAAATCAAAAGTACTTTCTTAATATTATTTTTTCATAGAAAACAATTGCTCTACTTAGCCCACGGATGATATGTGATCACAAAGGAAAGGTGGTTCATGAGACAATCCAATATCTGGTTCTCACTATGGAAAATTTTTTGAAAACTGCTGTACTAACAAATAACGTAGCTTACAAATATGTAGGATTTTCTTTCTGTATGCTGTGTAGTTGTGGCATATCAATCCCAGGATATTAGAGAGAGACAAGGTGGGTTAGGTAATCTCTTTATTGAACCAACTTCTGTTGGCAAGACAGAGAAGCTTTTGAGCCACACAGAGCTCTTCATCACAGACCTGAAGCCACAGACCTGTGGCTCAAGAGTTTGTCTCTCTCAACAAAAGTTGGTCCAATAAAAGATACTACCTCACCCACCTTGTCTCTCCAACTTCTTTCTGCTCCGTTCATCTTCCCATGTTTTAAATTCCTCCTCCTACCAAGTTATTCACTAGCCATTACTTTGGCTTGGAGAATTGGTGAACTATGATGAGCCTTGTATACAGATCTTTGAAGATAAATAACCTTTCCTAACCTGTATTTTCTCATTCTATGTTACTTTCTGGCTTCATAGCATAAATGGGTTGAGGACCACCCTGAACACTAGGTGCACCGTAGGTGTTTACTTCTACAAAACAGGCCATGGATTTTTATGTTCTTATACAGTGGAACAAGATCTCTTGGTTTTTAATGTCTCATTTAAAAGGTCCTCACACGTTACATTGCATACTACTCATTTAATCTTCTAAGGATGAGAGACTGAATTAGCCATAGGTCTAGATTCTAGCTGGGCTCTAGGGAGTCTAAAATAGCAAATCTGATGCTTAGAATGCTAACCATTCCTTTCTTTATTCTGCATATTGCTTTGATAATTTTCAGTGATGAAACTAGCAAATGTGTCAACTGAGCATCTTTACCCAAATCTGAAATGAGAACCCTGTTTAAGAATTTTTAAAGACTGACTGTACGCAAGTATCCCACTGCAGCACTTTGGACCTTTGGAGTGATGGGTCCAGGCCCAGTTCCATTTTATTTTGTCAGCAAGAATGAGTTCAGAGTTGTTTTTGTCTTGCACCTTTCATGCCTAACTTGATTATCACTTAATACTTTAATCAAGGGCTAAACTCTCTAAATTATACTATGTGCTATTTATTTGACCCCATGTTCTGCTTCGTTATGACTTGCTTCTTTACGGCCTAGAGTACTTTGTGCATTTCAGATGCAGTTAGTTCTGACATCTTTCATGACTAACTTTCTCTGCTGTGAACATCTCTACAAGGGTGAAACATTATAATACTGTCTTGCTGTTGGTTTAATTGAATGTTGTATTTGGACTATCTACCTTTTTTGGGGCACCAGCTATATACTTTTGGGGGCAAATTAATTTGAAATAATCTTTGAAAGAGGTCACACTTTGACTCTCTAGCAATCTTGTCTTACATAATGTGAACTTACATTTGAAGGATCTCTACTAATAACTTTCACTTCATGTACTAAGTTTTCTGAGAATTGGCATCTAACTTGCATTACATGTGCATAAAGGTCCAGCAGAAATCAGTACCCACTTCCAAAGTAATTTAGAAACCCAGTTCAAGGACTCGCTTCACTCTTTACCCATCCAACTGAGAAAGGGTCAGAAGTATAATGTAAAATTGAGAGAAGTGTCAAAAATGAGCTGTTTTGGTTCCCTTAATCTCTCATTTTAAACACTTAAAATCAGTGTGACACTAATCAGGACTTTCTAGAAGAGGTACAAAGGAAATATGAAAGAAGGGGAAAGAATTAGTCTTCCTTATTTTTAGAAAGGTGAAGTTTCACAAAACATACCTTCTTTGTAGATCTATGCTGACCACGCTATCAATGGGCATAGTGTGCGCCCTACCCAAAGCGGATGCAGACAGACATGTGCAGACAAAGTGACTGAAAAAAGGAAAGGTAGGAATGTAAAATGGTTTGGCATGTGAAAGTGGACACTGGGTTAAAAGGTCATAGCACTGGGACATGGATTGCCTAGCATACTACTAGCCATGAAAAAGTGAATTTTCAGTCTAATTTACTTTTTTCCTATTTGCATTGTGTTGTTTTTTTACAATTCCCTCTGCTTGAGCAAAATGGACTGCTCAGTTTCACTTTATGAATACTACAGGGGATGTTATTTTCAAATTGTCCTGTTAAAACTAATGAAAAACATTGCTTATACATTTTGTAAAAGCCTGTGCTCCAAAAATAACTAGTCCACCTGATTTCCATTTAAGTCCACACTTCCAGCACAACCCAGGCAGGATTTCCCCTAGGTCTTGATGTTTTAACTGAGTCACCTGTAGGTGTGCACCCTCTCCAGACCAGTAGTACCTATGCCATCTCTGTGTTCAAAGGTTAGATTTTTTTCCCCTAACCACAGTCAGTGAAGTAGTGCCCATCGGACAGACTTCAGCCATGCCTGATCTCATGCAAAGCACTCCAGCATCCAAGCCCCTCTCTTTTGATATCCTTTGACCATTTTCTTTCTTTGGTTGTGCCTTGAGAAGGATTTCAGACTAAGACTGTTTTATAATTTGACACTGGCTGTAGCTTGCTGCATGTTTTCATGCCTCCAGGGTTTCATTCTCTTTCCCTATGTCCCTATTATACCTTCTCTTGCCCTATGTTGTGGCTCCATTGTATAGTTAGTGCATCTTTACCCAAATCATAGTTTGCCTTCATAGTTTTGGAGCAAAGCTGGAAGTTCTAATTATTGTGAACAATCGGTGTGCAAAATATGCTCACCACCACTAACTTCAGTATAGATTTGGCAAAAGGCTTTAATACAGCCAGGTTGCTGTTATCCAGTCCAGAGTAGGTTGCAAATTAGACTAGTAAAAAAACAGTGAAATTTTTACCAAAAAAGCTGCTCAAACCAAGATAATGTGCAAATATAGGTGGTTTTATTAAGTAGTGTGGACAAAAAAATCTGTCCATAGAACATCTTGTCATTGAAACAGAAAATCTTTAGAGAATACAGATGTTAATGTAGAGACCATGTTTTGCAAGTGTCCCACACAAAGTGTAGTCCTTTTCTGAAAAGGATAATGTTATAATGTGTGAATGAGTTTGTTCAAACTGAAGTTCCTAAAGTGGCTCAACACATTGAAAAATGGCTCTGAAGAGAGCAGGCTAAATGGCTTACAGATTAAACAATTTGCCTTGCATGCTGGAGGCAGGAGTTCATGCCCCGTGTGAGATATTAGGGCAATTAGATGAATGTGGCTGTATTTGGTACTGGTTGCATTGGTCAGTGATATAATGTGACCCTAAGCAGCCACATACGTTAAGAAATGGTTCTTGCCGGCAGTATCTGTCTAGTTATTGGACTTCCTGTGTGATGGCTCCATATACTTGCAACATGTTTCTAGAGAGGGTGATTTCAGAGTAGGCACTGGTCCTTAAATATCACTGAGATATAGGTGCCTTAAATACCTTAGATAATTTGTCTATAATTTTCAAACTCACTTAAAAATCTGAGTAGTTTCCAGCATGGATTGTTTTAAATCACTGATTTTAATTATTTAAATCAGCAAGTAGCAAACCTTAATTTAAATAATTGGTTTTAGTTATGTTTTCTGTTAGTACTTTAGTTATTTTCTTAAAAGGCTCATAATTTACGAGATAACAATCTGAGTAAAAAGTCAGTTGTCAAGCTGCATTTAGAAATTGTAGTTCAACTAAATGCACAAACAGCATTTGAATATTGTTTTTCATTAAGTAAAACTACTGTACTGTGTTGGATACATAAGAAGGAAAAAAAGTGAAACTAAAAATTCCTAATAAGCTTTTCTGTACAATGAGGGGAGGAGTACTGTTTGGGAAAAACAAAATACTAACATTGACTCCATTATAAAGATGGAAAATGATATAGATACTTGATGCAGTATATGACAAATATTATGTAGTTTATTTTAAAGCTTGACCTCAAAAGTTACCATGTTTTTGCTTATAAAAAGCAGCCTTTAACTTGTTACTTAGTGTGTAGTAGAAAGGGCAAGTAGACTCAGCATATTTTTAATTTTTTTCAATGGTTTTAATAGGTGATAGTAAATATAGGCCTTAGCCTAGCTTGTCATAAATTTAATTGTAAACAGATTTATTTTTGTTAAAAAGCATATGATTTATTTTTTAATAAATCAATAACTTTTATCTACTCAGATCCTAGGCTAAAGCTTTTTGCCTGAAAACTGTATTCAAAGACTTACTCTTAGAGGAAAGATGGCTTTGTGGTTAAGGCACAAGTTTGGGACTTGGGAGGTCTGGGTTTAATTCTGAGCTCTGCCATGTACTTCCTGTGTGAGCCTGGGCAAGTCACTCTTTGTCAAGTCCTTGTCTGTAAAATGAGGATGATATTCACTTTTTTTGGTCTGGTCTATTTGTATTGCAAGCTTTCGGGACCAGGGACTCTTACTGTGCATATGTACTGTGTCTAGTGCAATGGGCTTTGATCTCCATTAGGGTCTCTAAACACTGCCATAATACATTCTGAGGTTTTGTGCGGTCTTTGGCAACTCAAAGCACTGTCCTGATGCCAGGATTAATCTCTGCCCCCAGTGCTCTGGGAGCGCTAACTGCATTAGCATAGAGAAAAATCTGGCGACCTGCCATCTGGTGCTGATGCCAAAGCATTTACCGCTGGCTTTTATGAAACCAGAACTTTGGACCTAAATTGATTGATAATATTGTTTTAATGTTGCCTCCTTGCAAGTTATGGTGAAATAGCCTTAGGAATTATGATATTCCTTGCAGTGGTGGTGCAACCTGAACTCCCTACACCCTCAAATGTAAGAGTCACCAGATCAACCTCCTCTACTCTGACCAAACAGATGTCAAAGCCAGCTACGACCATGAGTAAGTGAAGCAGTAAGACTCCTATATTCTTGGTGTTCATAGAAAAACTGTTTCAGCTTGTACAGCTAAGACTTAGTGTTCAGAGGTGGCACAGAAAACTTAGTATCAAACTGACATAGAAAGGAAGGGTCTAAATGTTGAAATCAGTAATTTCTCCTGTGAAAGAAGGCCTTGTAACTTCAGCCTCTATTTCAATGTTTAACTCAATATGCAAAAGTCAACATTAGAGAGAGTTGGGGGAAATACAGTAATATGGAAGTATTTATACCTTATGTTAATTAAAGGCTGGCACATCTGTGCTTTTTCTTATCTGGCTTAAAGTCCTGCTAGTTGGTTGTATCACCATTAAAATATTTATGTTATAAATTATCTCTGTCTAGTAACAGAAATCAAAAGAAATACATTGTCCGAGGTAGGGGCTGCTCTCCATCGGTGTTTGTATGTTGCCCAGAACAGTGGGACCCCAATCTTTGAGGCTCTGAGAGAGAAATGTTTAATAATGTTATCCCTTCTTGTCCTCAAGATAGCTGTCAGAATGTAACACTTTCTTTCACACTGCCCATTATGCATGGAAGTACCCCCTGAATTAAACAGGCCACTACCACTGTTGTGATCATATGGATGGCAAACATCAAGTAATCATGCATGACTTTTAATCCTAGTATGTCCACGTGGCAAGAGGAAAGTAAAACAAATTCTGGACTCAAAAATATTTGACAATGTCACTTCAATCTTTAAGGAAATACTGCAGTGTTTATTTTGAGTGTTCTGTCGTTTTATCTGGGGGAAGCTGGAATAGTATAATTCCTTAGATATTTCGGTATTAGCCCCATGGGGAGCTAAAAATCCTTTTAAAGACTAACATCTTGTGTTCTGGAGGGGGGGGAAAATTGATATCAGTTCTGAGTAGCATGGGTCTTGTCATGCTGCTAAATCCTAGAGCATCTTTTTGTATAAACAGTACAACTTTTCTTTAACTACTCCTTGTCTGTAACCACTGTGACATGCCATTATTTTTTTTGTTTTCATACTTCTATAATAATTTGAAACCTTCTGATGAAAGATGTTGTATAAATAAGCTATCTGTTTTAATTGGCATGGAATCTGTTCAGCCTTAGGTAACCAACAACAAAAAAAGTCAACAAGTAGAGGAAAACAGCAGAAAGAGGTCAAAGCTGAGAATGTAGAGGTATGTTACTTGATATTTGTAAATATGAAAATTGAACAAAGCGTATTAACAGATTCAGGAGTGTCTACGAGAAGCAACTGTACTACATAGGTGCTGTAGCTGAAATAGCAACCACTGCTTTGACTCATGTCTTCACTGGTCTGCTTGCAACTTGCAGGTTACTTTGTAACTACTGTTGCATTGCTTTTTAATTTTCTTATTAATATATTTAGTCTTAACTCTTCACATTGGGAAGTTTCAGAACTTTCTGCTTACAACCAGACTTTAAATATTCAATGTGAGCAATATTAATCCAATTTTAGTATTCTTCTTTAAAAGACCACTGCCCTTGCTACTCTGATCAGTTTGTTACCATAAATATTGTCTTGAGATGTATTTAAGTAGACATGGGAACTTTGTATGGAATAGGGTCTTTAGTGGGAAATACATATATATATATATATATATATATATATGCTTCCAAAACAGTTTCTCAGAATTGGTATATATAGTTTATAGTTTTGGGCCTTATGCTTTTATAGACGAGCACATGCACCCTTACATGAGCTTTATATGCACATCAGTAGTTTTTTAGGCAAGTTGGGTTGCATGCAAAAGTATTCTGCAAAAATCCTAGACTTGTGCATGCACATCAGGTGTTTTTGCATAGAATTTGTGAACAAAACTGCATGTATGCTTTTAAAACTAAATGGGCCTAATTTTTTGTTTTGGGCCAAGCCTATTAGGCTTTTTGGGAGTCTTAGTTAATATCTATTTGAGTGTCATACTGTTGTGTGGCTTTTAACTGGTATCTGCAAGATACTTGACTGAGATGGTTTTAAACGCATGTAGCTACAGAATTGGCATGTTCAGCTAGTTTTTATGTGATCAAATGTACAGTGTAATCATGCTTTTTCAAAAACTCATGGAATTCTGAAATGTTTTGGAGAAGTTGTCTGGTTCAGATACTCCTGTGCATTTTCAACACATCTGGCCAAATCCTTCTTGCTTAACCACGTGTAACCACAGTGACTTAGTTACTGGTCACCAACCCTAATTTAAATTAGTACAGAGGCATTTATCTGGAATATGCAGATATTCACTTTCTATATGCACACATAAAACTTCACTTGCTGCATCATAAGGAAACAGCATGCAGAGTGCCTTTTTTCTTAACTACCACTTCAAAATGTAGCATAATACTCCATTCCTCACTGAAGACTGTACTGAGAGTTAAGTAAAACTGTCTTTGAATTGAGTGAACAAGTGCCTGAACAAGCTTTTCATGCTTAGATCAGTGAACAGAATTTCAGAAGTTGGAAACAATCATCTTCAGATTGAGAGGAGCATCTCAAAAAACTGTCATCTTTCTGTGCCAAAAGCTTAACCCACTGAAAATGAGGACTAGAATAAGCCATCCTAACTATAACACACATTCTTTTTAGAGCTATTACTGCTCTCCTGCTGGTAATAGCTAACCTTAAGTGATCACTCTCGTTACAGTGTGTATGGTAACACCCATTGTTTCATGTTCTCTTTGTATATAAATCTCCCCACTGTATTTTCCACTGAATGCATCCGATGAAGTGAGCTGTAGCTCACGAAAACTTAAGCTCAAATAAATTGGTTAGTCTCTAAGGTGCCACAAGTCCTCCTGTTCTTTTTGCAAATACAGACTAACACGGCTGCTACTCTGAAACCATTCCTTTTAGGGTGGTTGCAGATGTGTATTCCACTCAGGTGTGCTGGAGAACTTTGCCTAGTGATACCTGTAGGGGCAGTACTCTAGCCCCTTAGCCCTTCCCTGGGTTATTTAAGGGTGGTGCCACCCAAATCCCCTCAGTTCCTTTTCACCACCTGCCACTGGAGTCGGAGCATTTGACATGGTAGTTTACCTCACTCTATCTGTTTTTTGGGGCCTTTATTGTATATAGGTTAGTTTAGTAGTACGCGTAGATTGAGTCATAGTAGGTAGGATAGATGGATAGGGTATGTCTACACAGCAAAGAGAAACCCATGCCTGGCCCATGCCAGTTGACTCCGGCTCTGGGGACTCAGGCTGCAGGGCTCTTTCACTGCTGGATAGACTTCTGGCTCGGGCTGAAGCCCGAACTCTGGGACCCTCCCACCCTGCAGGGCTCTAGGGTTTTTCTTTGCAGTGTAGACATACCCATAGTTTAACCCAAGGGTTAAACCTTGTCAGTCATGTGGGGTGTCTGTCCCCACTAGTTACCCCCACGCGCAGTGTTTGTTGTGCCTGGGAAAAGGGCACATCTAAAGAAGGGAGTTCATCTGCCAAGTCCTTTAAAAAGAGAACACTGGTGACAAGCTATTTGCATCTGAAGCGCAGCACCTTCTAGAGCAGGCCATGAGTCGTCCCCCCCCCCCAGTCCCCTTGGTACTAGGGATCTCCACAGACTGTCCAGCCTTGCGCTCTCATTCAGAGATGACATGTTGCTTCCAACACAGTCTGGTGCTTCACATAACAGAAAGGGGGTTCATTCACCTTCCTCTAGTCCTCCAAGGAAGAGGTTCAACAAGATGGACCGAGACCATTCCAGGACTCAGGGATTTCTCTTCGTCTTCTAAGAGGAGTGCTGGCTGGCACTATAATTCCTCCAGTACGCAGGTTGGAGCTGGGCTGTCTCACTGATTCCCAGCATCACAACGAGATGAGTTGGACACTGTACTACCATCTCCAGTATTGGCCGTGTCATCTGTTGAGTCCAATACCGATGATGTCAGTGTTGGCACTGATTGTACGCCATTGGCATACCAGGCGGTGTCAGACCTGCTCTGCCTTTCCTAGCCTGATTCCCCAATAATTCAAGAGCATTCGGCAGCCAGGGACGCTGCTTCTGCTGTGCCCTCAGCACCATGTGGTCTGATTGCAGAGATGTCTTGTTCGTCAGTACCGTATTCTACTCTGCCTAAGACTTGGAGTTCAGAGTTGCGGTCAACATCCTTTTTCTTAACAAGCAGACTACTGGTGCAGATGCTTTCTTCAGCACCGACTATGTCTTTGCTGCTGACCATATCTTTGGGATTGGTACCTGTGATGGGTTCCCCCCCTGGGGTGCTGCCTGGAACTGGGGTACCACTGAGCCTGCCTGACCCACCAGCTTGGGCTCCCTTTTCACCCTATAAGGGTGTGACAAGATGCAGACACGCTCCCGGTCTCACCAGCACACAGGTAGGGACACACCTAGCTGCAGCTACACACACAGATACTGAGATCAGCTCTGCATGGGAAGGCTCAGCTAAGACACCTCCCAGTTCCTAAGGTACGCACCCCCCCTTTGGAGGGTAAACCTAAAATTATACGGTCTTGCGCTGCACGAGGAACTGTACAGCATAAGCTCATAACATTCGCCCCCTCCCTCAATGTGGGGAGAGAGATGGCTTTCTGTCCCAAGTTATAATTTCCACACACCAGTTTTAGGCAAAACAAAAACAAGTTTATTAATTACAAAAGATAGATTTTAAGCGATTTATAAGTGATAGCAAACAGATCAAAGCAGATTACCTTAGTAAATAAACAAAACCACAAACTGAGCTTAACACCCTAGATAGGTAGGATATGAATTACCAAATTCTCACCCTGAGTGATAAACAGGCTAGTAGATTCTTAAGGTACAAGCTGCCTTGGCTTTCCCAGGTTTTCATACAAAGGCTAGCAATCCCTTAGCTGGGGACCATCACTTGCCCCTGTTCAGTCTTTATTCCTCAGGTGTTTCCAGGTGTGTTGTTGTAGGGGGAGTAAGGTACCATCATGATCTCATTGTCCTTTTATATCATCTTCTCACTTGCTGGAAAGCTCTTTTGCTGTGACCTGTGTCAAACAGTTCCCATTGTGTAGTGCTATCTCTGAGAGGTTTCTATTGTATACAGTTCCTGGGGTAATCCTTGTGCTTGTGTGCATTTCCTCAACAAGCCATTAATATTGTTTGGCCTTTTTACTATTGTATTCAAAAGGCCGCGTGTGGGTGTTTTCAACCTCACAACATGTTTCAGTAACACATACATAACCAAACTTCAAAACTTCACATACAACAATAGCACATACAATCCGATGAGATATTACTGTCTAGCAGATCAAGACTTTTAGAATGATACCTCACAAGGAATATTTTTGTACAAAACATATCCTAATTACATGACGGTGAATATTGAGGTGCCAGGGTGTCGCAGTACCTCCCTCGTTTGCTTTAGTATTGTGTGGAATTGTGATGCCTCTCTTGGTACTGGAGGCACCAACTGCTCGTTCATCCTTGGTACTGATGCCATCTCCATACTGGTTTTTGGATGAGGAAGGTCATTTGCTTGCCCTGATGGGGATTGCTCCTCCTCTACCAGTGGACAACTTGCTGGTCTTGTCGAGACAGAGTTTGGGGACATCTTCCACTTCTCCCTCGCCTTTTGAAGCACTGTTCTCAGAAATCCTCAGGACCATCCTCAAATCACTGTCTGTATAGAGATTGGCACGGTTCTCGCAGTAGGGATAGGGGCCCCTGCCCTAGTACCTATTGGTCACCAATGCCTTATCCCTATTCCCAGTTGCCTCCTTGGAATCCTTAGTACAGTCCTTGGTCTGCCAAATCGTATTTTTTGATGCAGTACAAGGCAGGGTTGCCCATTCTGGCTGCCGTTTCTTGTCCTGAGTCACCTCTATTACATGCATAGTCTGAGTTCATTCCTCCTGACTGGTCCAGACTGATTCTCTCATACAGGAGCTTCTATTGGCCCTGCACTCTTCCTCATCCTCTCCAGGTGACTCTTCCTCACCTGTTCCTGAGATTTTAAGGATTTCCTGAGGTGTATGGCTTCTGCCTTGGGCATTCAGGCAGAGTTCATGCAGGAGAAGACACAAGTTGCTGGATATTCTCCAGGTGTCAACTCCAGGGATGGTGGCTCTCCAGGTAAACTAAGCCTTCTTGGAGTTTGTGAAGTCCTTGTTGAATACCCCATCTTCATTACCACCTACAGCAAAGCATTCTGAGAAGCACTATAATGTTCTCATGCAGGGATTCAACTGCTTCTGCTCCCATCAAGCCCCTAACTCTCTTATGGTAGCAGCAGTAAATGACCAATCATGACAGAGGAAATACGAATCCACCCCCAAGAACAAAGAATCTAAGAGGCTGGACTTGCCGGGGATGGAGGGTGAGAAACTTACAAGACTATAATTACATATGTGCATTGTAAATCAGCAGGCATTGTTATCTATGGACTTGTCTTCATAAATAGCAGCGCAGCTGCACTGGGGTGGCTGATCCGCTATAGCGCTTTAGTGAAGGTGCAGTTACTAGGCTGGCAGGAGAGCTTCTGGGGTGGGCTTAGTTAATCTGCCTGTTAGGGGGCTTATTCCTTCACCCACTTACTTCCCTGGTCCTTCTCGCACGAACAGAGAGCAACAATACCCGAAGTCCAAAGGTGCAAACAATTCAATGTTTATTGGGGTGAACTTCCAGCAAGCATGATTCCAGTTTCCTTTCTTAGTGTCCCCCTTCCCAGCTCTGACACCACAGAG
This sequence comes from Lepidochelys olivacea, assembly GCF_965140295.1. Taxonomy (NCBI): domain Eukaryota; kingdom Metazoa; phylum Chordata; order Testudines; family Cheloniidae; genus Lepidochelys; species Lepidochelys olivacea. The sequence goes on from NC_140416.1 coordinate 120,305,139, forward strand.
CCTTACACCTGTGTCCCTGTTCCCATTCCTGCCCTTAGCCAAACATGATTCCAATTTCCCCACCCCCATTCCCTGTTCCCATTTCCCCCACCCGCATGCCCACCCTCCACCCCCCTACTTCCTGATTGACTGCAGACTATATAGTAAAACTTGAGTTCTGCTTTGCTATACCTTAACCAATCATGTTCCTGAAATTTAACTAACCAATCCTAACATATTGTAACATGATTATGTACCCAATTATATCCCACCACCTTAATTAGTTTACACCCAGCAAAATTAATTATACAGCAGACAGAAACAATCACAGAACCAGACAGAGACCATGCAAATAAACAATAGCAAAGTGGGAACTATAATGGCAAAACAGAAGTGAGGATTTCACATCCCGGCTATTGATAAATGAGTTCTTGCCAGACAGGATGCTATCAAACTAAGTTTCCTTTTACATTTTCTAGGCACTTCCCTTTCTCTGGAGGTGATAGGCACTATCAGGACAGGATTGTATTCCTAACAGCCCAATAGCACCTTATTTCAGTGTGACTAGTTTGGAATGTGAGGATGTGATCGTTCGCTTCCCAGCTTATGGCTGCCTCTGTTGCTTAGCCAAAGGCCTTAGCCTAAGAACAGGGTCTCAGACTGTCACAGAAAGAGAAGGCCCTTTCACCAGCAGACAGTGATTTTGATTCTTTTATACCTCTATAACTAGCCAAGTGATAAGAATACACCTAAATTCTTAAAGTACAGGCTTTTGCAGAGAGGCCTGAATATCTATATCCTAACACTGCCTCCCCGAGAGGCGATAGCTATGTTGATGGGAGAAGCTCTCCCTCTGACATAGCACGGTCTACACTGGGTGCTAGGCTGATATCACTGTCACTCAGGGGTGTGGATTTTTTACACCCCTGAGCGATGTAGTTTATACCTATATAAGTCTTTATGGTAGACCTGGCCTAGATATGACTTCATCAATTGAGACACTATCTCAAAATTCAAGCCAGAAACCTCCAGGGAAGAATTTAAGGTGTTTGTTGGAGAGGGCCATCTGGTGGCCAAAACTTCATTGAAAGTGGCCCTGGATATGGTGGACACCTCTTTTAGAATTACAGTAGAACCTCGGAGTTACGAGCACCAGAGTTATGAACTGACCAGTCAACCAAGCATCTCATTTGGAATGGCAGTATGCAATCAGGCAGCAGCAGAGACCAAAAGAAAGCAAATACAGTACAGTACTGTGTTAAATGTAAACTACTAAAAAAAATAGTAAAGGGAAAGCTTAAAAAATTTGGCAAGGTAAAGAAGCTGTTTCGGTGCTTATTTCATTTAAATTAAGATGATTAAAAGTAGCATTTTTCTTCTGCGTAGTAAAGTTTCAAAGCTGTATTAAGTCAATGTTAAGTTGTAAACTTTTAAAAGAACAACCATAACATTTTGTTCAGAGTTATGAACAACCTCCATTCCCGAGGTATTTGTAACTGAAGTTCTACTGTATGGCATCAGCTGTGACTATGAGAAGGGCCTTATGGTTGCAGAATTCTGGCATAGTTCCTGACGTTCAGTAGTGTATCAAGGACTTACCTTTCAATGGTCACATTTTGTTTTTGGAGAGAACTGATGAGACTTTACATTTTGTTTAAGGACTGCTGGGCCACTTCGTTTCCTAGGGGTTTAAACCCTGTCCAGAAGGAGGCATAATTACGGAAGTCAGCAGCAACAGTACTGCTCACAGCCATTTTTAAGGCAGTAATCTTTCCCTGTTAAGCAGCAGGACTCCTCTAGGAAAGGGCATAGATTGCAGAGGAGGAAGCCTTCTGTGTCTAATTTTAGCTAGCAAGCCCAGCACATTGTCCTCCATTGAGTAAGCAGCCATTTTGACTTTCAGGTCCAGGACAGCATTCCATTTGTGACTTCGGTGCCCGCATCTCTTCAGTTTGGGAATAGGTTGTCTTGCTTTTATGGTGGTGCTTGGGATACAGTAACCCCTGACAAATGCGTGCTAAGCACCTTCAGATTATGCCATTCAGTTCCTCTGCATCTCTCCTACCATGTCCCTCCTCAAGAACCCTTTTTGTGAGCCACTGTTTCTTCAGTTGGTCTAAATTCTACGTGCTTAGAGAGAGCTATAAAGGAGGTCCCGCTGCATCACTGGGAAAAGGGATTCTATTCCCAATATTTCCTGGTCCCCAAACCCAAAGGAGGGATGAGGCCAATTCTTGATCTCCACATCAAATACATCAAATACGTGTGATTCCGTATGGTCACTCTAGCAATGATCCTTTTTGCATTAACTCACAACTGGTTTGCTGCCCCAGATCTTCAAATGCTTATTTCCACGTAATGATTTTCTCAAGCTATAGGAAGTTTCTGAGACTTGTCACGGCAGGTCAACATCAGTATGCTGTGCTTCCACTTGGCCCGTCCTCAGCTCCTCGTGTTTTTGTCAAATGCATGGTGGTAGTGACTGCATACCTCAGGAAAAGAGCAATTCACACCTTTCCGTATCTGAACAATTGATTAGTGAGGGTCAAGTCAAGACAAGTCCTCTTGCATGTTCAGTTCACATTGTTACCCAGGCTTTTCAGAACCAAAGCAGTGGCAACTTAACTGTTTCACTCCAGGCGGTGTCAGGAATAAATCAATGGGAACACAGTGCTTCTGGATGATGAAAATTGATAAAATAAGTATGCTCTTATCTAAAACTACTATTTATTAAATTTAAGCACACAGACATAAGCAATAGGTTTAGAACATCTCAAATAATTACCTAGAATCTGAGATTGTCTACTGCTGACCTGCTGCTAATTACTCACTACACTCTCTTTCCTGCCAGGGAGTATGGCATCAGGAAAAAGTCTCTCGGGATAGCCTCAGAGAACTGTTCCAAAGTACACTCTATTGTCTTTTTATAACTAACCTTTATAAAACACACTGCTCATAGTAACCCCTACAGGTTCATCACCTCTCCTAACTTCAATAAACTACTTATTAACAAAACATTCCTAACAATCTTAGTCATAATAAGCTTCTGTATCAAAGGTGCCCAAACTCAATGTCTCCATCCACTTATTTTCTTTCAGTCTCAATTTGTTGACTCTTTTCTCCCCTCCCATTCTGGTTAGCAGAAACTGCATGCCTACAGCTAGTATTTGACCTTATCTCCAGAAGCATGGCTTGTCCAAATTAACCCTTAACGATGTGGTGGTCTATTTTATTAATTCAGGGTGGCTGAATGCACACAATATGGATGCAATTAGCTTGATCAAATTCTGAGGTAACATTCCCCTCAATTCCAGGGCAACAACAATGCACCTTTTCAATTATGTGAGTCTGATTTTAAATGAGGGGAGGTTAAACATTAATACCACTCAAAAAATCAAGTTCATTGGGGCCCTACTAGATTCTATAAGATCCAGGGCATTCCTACCAAATGAGCAATTCCAGGCAATTTGTTGCCTGTATCTGTCTCTCTGCTTTCACACTTCTACTGCCATCTAAGTGTGCCTGAAGTTAAGTCATATGGCTGCATGCACTTACATGGTCCACATGCAAGATTTCACATTCGTCCTCTTCAAACCTGGTGGAGGTTGGTCTGTTGCCCAAATTGTCAGGTATTGGATGGGCTGGTCCAAGTGCATCCAGTGGTTCTGAACTCCCTTCAGTGGTGGACAGTTCAATGCAAAGTATACCAAGGTGTTCTCTTTGCTTGTGTTCTCCCCACATCCCCTTAGAGAGGATCATAGTGACAGATGCTTCCACAATAGGTTGGGCAGCACATCTGGGGGAATTGAAGATACAAGGTTTATTGACAGAGCAGGAAGCATCTCTTCATATCAATGTTGTGGAGCTTCGGGGCATTTACAATGTATGCAAGATATTTCAAGTGCAGATTGTGTCACAGCAGTTCACGTACTCACTAACAACATCACCAGAATGAATTATGTGAACAAATGGAGGAAACCACTCCAATCAGCATCATCAGGAGATGATAAAGTTCTGGCAGTTCTGAATCAAAGAGAACATCATTTCCGCAGCTGCTCGTTTACCAGAGGCCCAGAATTGCTTGGTCAATCATCCAGCAGGAATTTCTCCGAGAATCGCAAATGGTATCTGAAGAGTGGTATACTGAGGACCATGGGATATTCCTGCTATTGACCTGATTGTGACAGACGACAAGAAGTGCAATCAAGTTGACCCTCGAGCAGGTCTCAGTCCAGATTCCTTAGCCAATATCTTTCACGTGAATTGGGGATCAGCATTGATGTATGCTTTCCCCTTGATCCCGCTCATTCCTCGGGTCATTCTCAAGCCAAGAATGGATCATGCCAGACTAATTCTTATAGCACCAGTTTGGCCAAAACAACGTTGGTTTTCTAACCTCCTCAGTCTTTGTCCACCCATTCCTCTTCCTTGTTGACCCAATCTATTGACTCAGTTCTGTGGTCAGATTTCACAGTCTGCCCCCAGCATGAATACTAGTATGGTTAGATAAAGAAAACTGCTCAACAGATTCTGCTTAGCAGTAGAAAGCCCTCCACTAGGGCCTATCTATTTGGAAAAGTGGAAACATTTTCCCATTTGATGCCTAGGCCGGGGGATTCCACTGATGCAATCCTGCATTCAGGACGTCCTGGAGTACCTGTTACACCTTCAGTCCTCTGGTCTGTATCTCAGTTTGTTGAGGGTCCATGTGACAGTGATTTCAGCATTTCATCCTGAAATCCAAGGACAATCAGTTTCCTTGAACTCCATAGTAGTCAGATTTCTGAAAGGGGTCTCTTGTCTCTTTCTACCAGAGAAGAAAGTGAGACTTAATACTGTGTTAGCCCACTTATGGGTTCTCCCTTGGCAACTTGTTCTCTGTCTCTCCTAGGCAGAAAGACAGGGTTTCTTGCAGCCATAACTTCTGCGAGAAGAGTTAGTGAGCTGTAGGGCCCTGATGGCAGACCCTCTATATACTCAGTTTTTCAAGGACAAGATTGCCTTGACACCTCATCCTAAATTTTTAGTCTCGGGGTGTCACTATTTCATCTTAACCAGCATGTTTACTTACCCATATTTTTTCCAAAATCTCATTCCAATGCTAATGAACAGTGTCTTCATTCCTTGGATGTGAGACAATGCATGGCATTTACTTGGAAAGAACTAAACCATTTTGTTTCCTTGTCTTTTTATTTCCTTTGCGGATTGCAAAAGGGTCAAGCGCTCTCTATGCTGGCAATTCCAAGGCGGATAACATCCCATGTTACAACCGCTTGTTATGGGATAGCTCAGACCCCGCCTCTGCAGAGATTGAGCCCATTTGACAAGGTCCCAAGTGACATGGATCGCATTTCTCAGTGACATTTCAATATTGAATATTTGCAGGGATGCTACATGGTCTTCCATACATATTTTTACCAAGCATTATGCTGTTACATCTGCGTTCAGACCAGACATGAATTTTGGGAAGGCAGTCTTGTTGTTGCTCTTTAAGGAGACTTCAAGCCCCACTTCCTTCTGATACTGCTTGTGAGTTACCCAAGTGGAATACATGTCTGCAACCACTCAGAAAAGAAAAGATTGTTACTTACCTGTACTGTAATTGTTGTTTGAGATATGGGTGCAGACTTGTATTCCCCGATTCACCCTCAGTCCCCTGTGCCTCAGAGTCTCAGTTCTTGACATTCAATATGAAGGAAGTGACGGGGAGCAGGGCAGCACTGCCCTTAAATAACCTGGAGAGGGGCCACAGTCGTGAGCACCATCCCTTTGGGTACTGCTAGGCAAAGTTCTCTAGCTTTGGTGCACTTGGCATGCACATACCTGAGTGGAATACACATCTTCATCCACATCTTAAAGAACAACAGTTGCAGCACAGATAAGTAACAGTCTTTCAGTATTCCAGTGCTATAATTTAGGATGGAGGCCTTCATTCTGTCTATTGCTTGGCTAATGTGCCTAAGTATTGGAAGTACACTCACCCTGTAACATCCCCAATATCTAGGTAGAACAGGCAAGCTGAGGATGAAATGTAAGTCTCAAACTCAAAGCAAGGGAATTCAGCTATCTTAAATAAGACTTAAGGAGGATTAGATCTAAATTTAATCTTCTAGAGCAGTGGTTCTCAACCTTTCCACACTACTGTACCCCTTTCAGGTCTGATCTGTCTTGTGTACCCCAAGTTTTATCTCACTTAAAAACTACTTGCTGAGAAAGTCAGACCTAAAAATACAAAAATGTCTCAGCACACTATTACTGAAAAATTGCTTACTTTCTCATTTTTACCATATACTTATAAAATAAATCAATTGGAATATAAATATAGTACTTACATTTCAGTGTATAGTTTATAGAGCAGTATAAACATTTAATTGTATGAAATTTTAGTTTGTATTGACTTCACTAGTGCTTTTTATGTAGCCTGTTGTAAAACTAGGCAAATATGTAGATTAGTTGATGTACCCCTTGGAAGACCTCTGTGTACCCCCAGGGATACGTTTACCCCTGCTTGAGAACCACCTGATAGAATTTCTTTCCACAAATTATCTTGATTTATGGATGACTCCAACTACTGGTCACTTCTTTTAACGTAAGTATTTGTCCCAAAAATGTGTTCTGTATTGTTATCTAATGACTAAAGTCCTGTAGTACTTGCAATAATATGGACTAAAGTTGAAATAGAAGTGACAATAATCTCTCCTTTATTTCTACTATAAGAACTGGTTTAAATGTTTGTTTTGTCTACCTTGTGCTGTTACAGGCACATAAACATGAAGTGGAAGGAAATACTTTAATGGATCAACTAACTGAAGTCTCTGTCAGTAACTCTAAAAATCCAACATCAGAAGTCCATCAGGAAGAGACCCTGCTGGAAAAGGAAAACATATCAGTGACACACATTCCGGTTCCATTGAGACAGAGAACACGTTCTTTTGCTCCTCAGAACTTTGTGTTTCAGCCCCTAGATGGTTTAACAACTTATAAAGTTACACCCATGACTCCTTCCAGGGCAAATGCATTTTTGACCCCCTGTCTCTCCTGGAGCCCTATGAAAATTGAAGCGTAAGAATTCCCTCTTCTAACAACTTTGCTTCCATTACAACTTAGACCTTGGTGATGAAAAAGGATTCAGATTGCAATGTCAATTCTGCTGTGGAAATCTGTCTAATGTTAAACTGTAACAGTATGTCAGCTGAAGGAGATCTGACATTTAATGAAATGCTTTCTGATCACTACCCGCCAAGCCTATATTTGACTGTGTAGTGGTAAAGGAAACCATGGTCTATAATCCTGTACCTTTAGAAGTAGAGCTCTCTGCAGTCTCTTGATATATGCTATGAAATACACACTTGTTGCTTTTTAGTAAAAATAGTTTGAATTCTCAAGGCACAAATGTTTAACATTTAGATTTGATTAACTGTACTTAAAAATGCCTTGTTCCTGTAATGTAGTATATTATTGGCCATGTTAGCCAATTTTAAGGCATGCCAAGTAACTTTCTAACTTTTCTGTTCCTTAGTAATATTTCTAAAGAAGAATCAAGAAAAGAGTGTTTGTTTAAAAGTCAAGTTTCACCTGCTCAGGAAGGGACTGATAAAAGCTCTCAAGAACAGCAAATTGGTACACATTCACTGAAAGTGAAGGATGGTATAGTATTGTGATTCACATTTAATGTAATCTTCTCTTCCTTGTTTGGCAAATGCAGTGTCCTGGTGATCAAATATCCTTCATATGTTTTTTCAGAATGTGTTTCAACCAAGACGCAAGATGCTATGCAGAGTTCAAATGAAACTATTCCAGTGTCTGCAGATATCCCAGCAATTGAAACCAAAGGAGGAGAAACCGATCATGATGTACCCTATTTCAGGTTTGTGTTAAGATTAGCGTCCTACTTAGCTAACGACTTCAGAGCAGAGCACTAAAAACTAGAATATCCATAAAACACAAACTCTAAGTCACTTTAAACTCTAATAACACAAATAGTAAGAGGTTTTCATGGTAGTTGGATAATCTGAGTCATGTTTAACTCTCATACTGGCCTTTCCTAGAGTTCTTAAATCCAGTGACAAACCATCTCTTAAATGTTAATTTTTAATAGATCAGTGTCTTCATCTTTCTATATGTACCAAGCAAATATTAATTACTATTCTCTTTGTGCTTTGTTTGTATTCTATACATATTGAATAAAAACAGTTTAAAGTGATGAAGACGAATGCCTTCTTAACCCTAGGAGAGCGAGCTGAGAAAGTTCCTCTTTTTATCAGTCTCCAAGACTGGCTGCTTAGAATATACGAGCAAGCTATAAAGCCTATCAAACCATTCCTAGAGCAGAAAGAAGAAATCTTTCCCTCCTAGTAAGAGACTAAGAGATAACACCAGCAGCTGCAAAAGTACTAATGGCAGTTAGGGAGAATCAATTTTACTCTAAAATATAACAGAGGTTGGGTATCTCACTTTTTTCTTTTCTTTTTAGAAACGTTCTTGCCTCTGAGACTGAGAGGCTGATGTCACACTGTCTCCAGTGGGATGGAAAGTTTGACCTGGACATACCAGAGGATGGTAAGAGAACAAACACGTAGTAGGGCACAGAATGGGTTTCATCCCAACCCCATATTGTCTGATCACTGGGGGCGGGGGGAAAAAGCATAATTTATTTTGATTGTATGGGCCAAATTGCATTGGTTGGGACACATGAAAAAACTGTATTTGGCAAAGTTTAGAGTTTATCCAGAATATTTTTAAATGTTAACATTAAAGCTCACAGAGTGTCAGAGTTTCAGGCTAGAAGGGACCACTGGGTAATCTAGTGTCACCTCTTGTATAACACAGGCCACCAACCCTACCTAGCACCCGCACATTAACCCAACAACCGAAATGAGACCAAAGTCTTACAATCCACAGGACACTAGATTATTATGAGCCACAGGCAGAGACTAGGAGGGACTGAGGTACACCAGTGACCGAGGCCCCCACAATTGCAGGAAAATGATTAAGTGACATACACCCAGATAATCCTGGCAAGTGACCTGCACCCACATGCTGCAGAGGAAGGTGAAAAAACCCCAAGATCTCTGCCAATCTGACGTGGGGGGAAATTCCTTCCCAACCCCCACATATAGTGATTAGTTACAGCATGAGCATTTAAGTCAGAACCAGCAGACCAAGCACCTGAGAGAGAGTGTACTTGGTGCCACCTCAGAGCTCTGGCCACCCCTCAGCGTCCCATCTCCAGCCATGGCCATCTCCTGATGCTTCAGAGGAAGGAGATAAATAAAAACTCTCCCAGAATAGCTGGGGGGCGGGGGAAATCCCTTCCTGCCCCCTTCTGGTGGCCAGCTGAAACCCTGGAGCATGAGATTTAGGATGTAGCTTGCTGACACTAACAAAGTAAATGGAGTTGTACACCAAAACAACTTGTCATTTTCAAACTTTGCCCATTCTGTGCTTTTTTGGGTGACTTTTACAAAAAATAATAATAAAAATGCATGGAACATAGCCAAACTATATAATAGCTTTTAAACCAAATTTAAGACTTAACATAGAGTAACTGTTCTTGTCTGGGGAATATGAGTCCAATGCCATAGTCAGACCTCCTCTTTAAAGATCTCTGGAGGTTGTGCTACTTCTAAAAGTATCTAGCATGCCTAGAAGGGTTGCATATGGTGGTTGGCTGCTGCTCCATATGAGCTGTTTTGAAACATTGCTCTGGATGCAGTGAATCTGAAGTCAGGTTATACAGGAAGCGAATTCTGGCACTCTACACTATTAGACATAAATAGATTAAACCAAAATAATTGTAGAATGAAGTGTTCTTTTAATGTGTATCTTCAACTGTTAACTTTTTACCATCAGCAAAAGATCTCATTCGGACAACAGTTGGTCAAACGAGACTGCTCATAGCAGAGAGGTTTAAACAGTTTGAAGGACTGGTGGATAACTGTGAATTTAAATGGGGTGATAAGGCGACGACATGCACAGATCTGGATGGATTTTGGGATATGGTTAGTTTTCAGGTATGCACTTAAAATGTTAAACTACAACAAAACACAGAACCTCTACGGAATTCATGTGAAACTTCTTCCAATCCACTGTGTTCATTTTATGGAGGCTGCATTTGTAGATTTTCAGACCCTAATATATTGTATCTTGTGTACACAAAACAAAATTATAGGTGCTGGTTTAGTAGTCTAATGGTAACCTGTACACTGTAACAGAGCTGTGTATGATCCCAAGGTGGGAGTACTGCAGAAGCTAAACAACTTGCCCTGTTTTGAGAGTAGTGGGGAAGAACATCTACAGACCCCCTTCTGTGTGTTTCAGAGAGCAGTAGTGAAATGCATTTGAGCCTGGGGGAAATGAGCCTTTCCTAAACTGGAATTTATTAGTGCCTCTTGTGTCCTTTTTTTAAAAATCAAAAGGCAAAAATGTATTTAGCTTGCAATTATCACCCAAGGGAACCAGAGTTTGTCCTTGGATTTTCTCAGGGAAGTGGGTGGGTCTGCCTCCTGGAAAGTCACAGGCACTTGGGAAGAAACCTTTGGTTAATGCAGCCAACTTTGTATATGCTGAAAGAATGGAATATGCTGCTACACGCCTATTCGGTTGCTGGAAAGGCATCAGAAAACCTTTACCTAGGAGGAAGCATGACCGTGCTGTGGAGACAAACTTGGCATAAAAAAATCCCCCAGTTCTGCCCAGTTCTCCCTCACTACTCAGTCACTTGCACATGCTGCAAGTGAGAGGTGGGAGGAGAACTGGTGGAATCGGATGCACGTTACCGCAGAGAACCAGTTCACCAGGGACGGACCAAGTGTTGTAACTCCAGACTGACGGGACAGCAAACTCCTTATCACAGTCAAAGACAAGCCAGGGAGATGGTACTATTGTAGTACAAATTTATGTCTATAGTCTCAGGCTGTCAAGAGCAGGGACTGAACAGGCTAGGAAAAGGAATCTAGGAAAGGAGGCAGAGGTATAGCAAATCTTGCGACAACTCTACACTAAAAATGTTTTCTACCTAGGAGAGAGCCTGCACTTCTGGGTGTTCCCATTGTAGGTACTGTTGCACAATAATGTGTTCCACATAGCCCTTAAACCTAACGATTTCTAAGAAAATTTCTATGACACAACTTAATTTCTCACTCTTGATTTCTAATTCAGCATGTGAACAGTAGACTGGAAGCAGACTACTTTAATTCTAGGTGCTGGATTTCCTGAAGGTGATCCAATGTTTCCTTTCATTGGATCATCCAGTGTGGCAAGGGCTGTTTTGAATAAACCCAAGTGTCTTTGAATCTAATATGTGTATATTAGTGTTGGTCACATCAGCTATGTTAACTGGGAGCCAGCGATTCATTTCTCCCACTAGAATCTGTTGGTAGTTCTATATTTAATTGGAAAAGGTACAGAAAAGGACAACAAAAATGATTATGGGTATGGAACAGCTTCCATATGAGGAGAGATTAAAAAAACTGGGACTTTTCAGCTTGGAAAAAAAAAGGCTAAGGGCAGATATGATAGAGGGCTATAAAATCATGACTGGTGTGGAGAAAGTAAATAAGTGTTGTTTACTCCTTCTCATAATACATGAACTAGGGGTCACCAAATGAAATTAATAGGCAGGCAGCACGTTCAAAGCAAACAAAAGGAAGCATTTCTTCACACAACACACAATCAACCTGTGGAACTCCTTGCCAGAGGATGTTGTGAAGGCCAAGACTATAACAGAGTTAAAAAAAAAAAAAACTAGATATATTCATGGAGGATAGGTCCATCAGTGGCTATTAGCGAGGATGAGAAGGGATGGTGTCCCTGGCCTTTGTTTGCCAGAAGCTGGGAATGGGTGACAGGGGACGGATCACTTGATGATTACCTGTTCTGTTCATTCCCTCTGAAGCACCTGGCATTGGCCACTGTTGGAAGACAGGATACTGGGCTAGATGGACCTTTGGTCTGACCCTGTATGTCCATTCTTATGTTCTTAATGTAAAGGTACCTAAATACACAATAAACCGCCTGTTTCATGCTTAAAGAACATTTGATTGAAATAAGTTACACTAGATTTACAGCTGCATATCTCAACCATAACCTAGTTCTGCAATGTTTTCTTGGATCTTCATCAGGTAGAAGATGTGAATAAAAAATTTGATAACCTTAGTAAACTTCAAGAGAATGGTTGGCAGCCAGTTAACATCCCAAGCAAAAGAGCCATCAAGGTATGTGCGACTCCTAAAAGTCTGCTCTAAGACTTAACATGTAAGAGTTTTGAACAGTTCTAAATAACTGGTAGAATTTTTATAGTATAAGGGTACTATACCTCCTGAAGCCCTGCTCATCCAGTTTTTCCTCTCTAAATACAACCAGTAACATTACAGAACTTTCAAAAAACAATCTTCACCCTTCCCCCACCCCAATTAATTGAATAAGCCACACCCCTGAGCGACATAAATTACACAGACTTAAGTGCTTGTGTGGACAGTGCTATGTCAGGGAAACCAGATGTTGGTCCAGTTGTGCTGGCAGGACATGAGGCAGTGTTTCCCTACTTGACCCAGTTATGGGACTCTCCGCCACTGCTAGGGCCCTGAGCTGACACCTGGTGGAGTAGGGTGGGCCTGGGTACCCCTACGCCCTGCCACTGTCCCACACATAGGGCTGGCTGCATACTCACCCTAGGCCAGAGGGCCTGCATCGGAACTCAGAGATTGCTGCGTGATTGCTTGCCCCAGCCAGGAGGCTGAGAGCTACAGACTGTTTGTTTGCTCTGCTCCACCCAGAGGGCCAGAGCTCAGAAACAGCTGTTGTTGTTTGCCCCAGCCAGGAGGCTGAGGGCCATAAACTATTGACTACTCCGTCCACACTCAAAGAGCCAGAGCCCAGACCTACTGCTGTTTGCCCCTGCCAGAAGGGGGTGCCACAGACCCTGAGGGGGAAAGCGGCTGCAAAGCCACAAACTTCAAGTGTAGTAGCTCAGTTGTGGTCTAGAGAGAGGACTCTGTCGGTGTAATATTAACTCAGTTTGATTTTTCAGGTGAGGTCTTTGCAGTCATGCCAGTGGCAAAACTAGGAAGTAATGGGTGACTTTGCTAAACTGTAAATAAACTGCTAAACTGTAATAAAGGGGAGTAAACGTAGGACAGTTCCACTATTGGGGTTAGAATACTTTTGATTTTTTGGGTATGAACAGTCTGACACACTCCAAAAACATAACTGTTAAAGTATTTAATACAGTCTGCCAAGTGGAAGGTAGGTAATTGCTTCCAGTGACTCATTGGACTAACAGTCAGGGCTGTGTGCGTTCCACAGTTTGGCTGTAGAATCCATTCTTTGCTGCAGAACTATGCACCAGAATATAAGCTTCAATTAAAAAAAAATTGTTGGACCCTTGTGGTTAGGAAGAGAAACTTTTATAGGTAAGCTAGTAGCATCCCTTTTGCTGTAGTCCATGATGTCCTGCATCTCTATCTCCTGGCCACTAGGAGTCTCTGCAGCCCACTGCTTACAAGGACATGAGCAAAAGAAACCCTGATTGCCATCAGCAAGGTGTCAGAAAAAGTTTTGAATTATAGGCTTTTACTTCAACACTCCTTGAAAAGAAATTGCTCTGCTCTTTTTGTCCATTCCCCAAACCCAGAAATAGTTGAATGATGGTACAAGAGATCATGGACATGAACAGGGATGACCTCTCCAGAAATTAGCAAAAAGAAAAGGAGTACTTGTGGTACCTTAGAGACTAACCAATTTATCTGAGCATGAGCTTTCGTGAGCTGCAGCTCACTTCATCGGATGCATAACTGGGAATTGGTCCTGCTTTGAGCAGGGGGTTGGACTAGATGACCTTCTGGGGTCCCTTCCAACCTTGATATTCTATGATTCTATGATTCATACCGTGGAAACTGCAGCAGACTTTATATACACACAGAGATCATGAAACAATACCTCCTCCCACCCCACTGTCCTGCTGGTAATAGCTTATCTAAAGTGATCATCAAGTTGGGCCATTTCCAGCACAAATCCAGGTTTTCTCACCCTCCACCCCCCCACACACAAACTCACTCTCCTGCTGGTAATAGCTCATCCAAAGTGACAACTCTCTACACAATGTGCATGATAATCAAGGTGGGCCATTTCCTGCACAAATCCAGGTTCTCTCACCCCCCTCCAAAAAACACACACACAAACTCACTATCCTGCTGGTAATAGCTCATCCAAAGTGACCACTCTCCCTACAATGTACATGGTAATCAAGGTGGGCCATGTCCAGCACAAATCCAGGCTTTCTCACCCCCCCCCCTTTTTTCCTACCCCCGCAGACGTTCTGGTTAAACTTGGATTTAAACTTGGAGAGTGGTCAGTTTGGATGAGCTATTGCCAGCAGGAGAGTGAGTTTGTGTGTGTGTGTCCCCGGAAAAAAAAGGGCGGGGGTGAGAGAGCCTGGATTTGTGCTGGACATGGCCCACCTTGATTACCATGCACATTGTAGGGAGAGTGGTCACTTTGGATGAGCTTTCTCACACACACCCCTTTTTTTTTTTCCGGGGAGACACACACACACACACAAACTCACTCTCCTGCTGGCAATAGCTCATCCAAACTGACCACTCTCCAAGTTTAAATCCAAGTTTAACCAGAACGTCTGTGGGGGGTAGGAAAAAAAGGGGGGGGGTGAGAGAGCCTGGATTTGTGCTGGACATGGCCCACCTTGATTACTATGCACATTGTAGGGAAAGTGGTCACTTTGGATGAGCTATTACCAGCAGGAGAGTGAGTTTGTGTGTGTATGGGGGTGAGGGGGGGTGAGAACCTGGATTTGTGCAGGAAATGGCCCACCTTGATTATCATGCACATTGTGTAGAGAGTTGTCACTTTGGATGGGCTATTACCAGCAGGAGAGTGAGTTTGTGTGTGGGGGGTGGAGGGTGAGAAAACCTGGATTTGTGCTGGAAATGGCCCAACTTGATGATCACTTTAGATAAGCTATTACCAGCAGGACAGTGGGGTGGGAGGAGGTATTGTTTCATGATCTCTGTGTGTATATAAAGTCTGCTGCAGTTTCCACGGTATGCATCCGATGAAGTGAGCTGTAGCTCACGAAAGCTCATGCTCAAATAAATTGGTTAGTCTCTAAGGTGCCACAAGTACTCCTTTTCTTTTTGCGAATACAGACTAACACAGCTGTTACTCTGAATCCAGAAATTAGATTTCTCATAACCATCTTTGTATGGGCACTATTTACAGTGGCCAGCAGCCCCGAAGATGTTCTTGCATAACTGCTTTTTGTCTCTAAGCTTTAAGATGCGATAGAGATTCTCTTTCTACAACTTTCAGAAGAAAGCTGTCCCAAGTGGGATATCTAAGCCGAAACAAGGGGCTGCTGGAAGAACTGCTGCCCGAAACCGTATTGCTGCCATAAGAGCAGCCATGAAAGAGAAAATGAAGCAGGGAGAGACAGCAGCTGACTTTGCAGCCCAAGAGATGCCAAAAGAAGAAGAAAAGGTGGTGTTTGAGGCAGGATTTTTCAGAATTGAAAGTCCTCTCAAATCTTTTCCAGGTCGGTGAAGTTCATTCCTATTACTGTGATCCGATACTGCTGGTGGGACTTCCTCCCCCTGTGCTCCAGTTTGAACTTTGTGGATTATATTTGATGCTGTTGTCTCACTTCAGTGTCAGGTGGAATGGTATTTCACCTTTGTGTAAGTTCATTACACAAAGAACTGAAGGCAGTTGTTTTGCATGGATGAAGTTATTTGAATGAATTCACTCAATTGAGATGTCTACTGAAGTAAATCAGGCAGTAATGTGACAATGTTTTGTATACAATTTTCAGCACCTGGTTAACTACAAAGCTTTATGTTGAGTATTCTTGCTTTACTCACATGACTAAACAGCCTCTAGATCTCTGTAAATAGGTTCTGCCCTTTGTTACTGTGCTAGACACATAGTTAAGAGAGCAAAGGAGTACACAAGATCTTTCTTCTACTGCAATCTAATTATGAAATCCTTTTTCTCAATAGCCTTGTTCCCAGTTGGCTCTGAGCCATTAGGAGCGGTGTTCAGCTTCTTTTCTCTATCATCTTTCCAGGTGTTCAGTCTGATTCTAAGAGTGTGTTCTCAACTCCTGTTGTTCTTGGGTATAGATTTATCTTCCCAAAAGTAGCAGAATTCTTTTAATGCACGTGACTAATACCTTGAGGTCTTTGAATTAAAAGGATTCAGCAACATTGGCTTTAAATGCCAAGATGGTGTCCACTAACAAATCTGAATCTGTCAGTTGAAACAAGGTGAGTAAGAGATACTCTGTCACTGGACCTACTTCTATTGGTGAGAAAGACAAACTGTCAGGTTTACACAGAGCTCCTCTTCAGGTCTGGGACATGTACTCGGAGTGTCACAGGGAAATACAAGGTGGAACAGATTTTTTAGCATAAGTAGTTAACACATCAAGGGACCATTCATGGTGAAGTGGCCCTTTAGCACCTCTCCAGTCATAGGTGGGGAAAGGTGTGGGGAGGCTGGGGCAGGGGTTTAAATTGGTTACAGATTGCTGTAATAAGCCAGAAATCCAGTGTCTATGTTCGGTCCATGATTTTTAGTATCTAGCAAAGTTACAAATTTAAGGTCCCAGGCTTATCTTTTGATGGAGGTGTCCTGAAAGGAAACCTGCACAAGGACTGAGAGGTCCAATACAGTGATCGCTTTTTGAAAAGTATTCGCCCATGGGTGATAGTGACCTATTCACGCTTGTCACCTTTGTTCGTATTCTACCTGGTAGATTCACAATAAATTATTCTTAACTTGCCATCTGAATAAACCACTTAACTTCAACCAATTGAAAAAATAGCAAATTAGAAAGTGTTTCTAATCAGAATCTTGGTCACTGAATTTGTCCCATCCTATAGAAACATGTCCTATCTAATGAAACTTTAAACACATTTTTCAGCTTTGCCTTCCAAAACACCTGGCAGATCTTCCCAACGGATTTCTAAACAACTGACAACTCCAGGATCAGCTAGTAGAACTTTGCTCCAAAGCAGACTTGCCATTCTCTGCAGCTCTGAGGACGCTGTTGCAAAACAGACTCCACCAGCAGCCAGTGGCTTTCATGTTCCAGAAAATCCTAACGGGCTACAGGCTCCTACTAGAAAAACTCTGTTTGGCAGCACACTGGAACAAAGGTAGACACTTGAATACAGCTTCATTCTAACTTCAGTTGCTGCAGAAGTTACTAGTTAACTTTTACATGAGAAAATTTAGACTCCCTCTCAGCACATACAGTTGTCAATATTAATGTTTGCTAAATCTTACCATTAATTCTGCCTGGGTAAAAGATGTCAAGTCCTTGTTTTCCTCCCTCCACTGACCTAAAAAGGCTTTGCATCTCAAACATAATTTCATTGTGCATAAGTAGACATTTAATTTCTGTCCAGAAAATGAGTTGTGTAGTGAGTAGTGACCATGACGGTAGGAGGGAGAACAGCATAATAAAGACAATGGATTTCAAGAAGGCACACTTTAGCAAACTCAGAGAGTTGGTAGGTAAAATCCAATGGGAAGCAAGTCTAAGGGGAAAAACAATTGAAGACAGTTGGCAGTTTTTCAAAGAGACATTATTATGGGCACAAAAGCAAACTATCCCACTGCATAGGAAAGATAGGAAGCCTGGCAAGAGACCACCCTGGCTTAACCAAGAGATCTTCAATGATCAAAAACTCAAAAAAGAGTCCTACAAAAAGTGGAAACTTGGTCAAATTACAAAAAATGAATACAAACAAATAACACAAGTATGTAGGGACAAAATTAGAAAAGCTAAGGCACAAAATGAGATCAAACTAGATAGGAACATAAAAGGAAACAAGAAAACATTTTGCAAATACATTAGAAGCAAGAGGAAGGCCAATGACAGAGTAGGCCCATTACTCAATCAGGGAGGAGAGACAATAACAGAAAATGTGAGAATGGCAGAGGTACTTAATGACTTCTTTGTTTCGGTTTTCACCAAGAAGGTTGGTGGCAATTGGATGTCTAACATAGTGAATGCCAGTGAAAATGAAGTAGGATCAGAGCCTAAAATAGGGAAAGAACAAATTAAAAATTACTTAGACAAGTTAAATGTCTTCAAATCACCAGGCACTGATTAAATGCATCCTAGAATACTCAAGGAGCTGACTGAGGAGATATGAGCCATTAGCAATCATCTTTGAAAAGTCACAATAGGAAAAGGACAAATATGGTGCCCATCTATAAAAAGGGAAATAAGGACAACCTGGGGAATTAGACCAGTCAGCTTAACTTCTGTACCCAGAAAGATAATGTTTGCAAATAGATTGCTTAATTTGCTCCACCTAGAAGATAATAAGGTGATAAATAACAGCATGGATTTGTCAAGAACAAATCATGTCAAAGCAACCTGATCGCTTTCTTTGACAGGGTAACAAGCCTTGTGGATGGGGGGAAGGGGTAGATATGATATATCTTGACTTTCATAAGACTTTTGATACCATCTTGCATGACCTTCTCATAAATAAACTAGGGAAATACAACCCAGATGGAGCTACTATAAGGCGGGTGCATAACTGGTTGGAAAACTGTTCCCAGAGAGTAGTTATCAGTGGTTCACAATCATGGTGGAAGTGCATGATGAGTGGGGTCCTACAGGGATCGGTTCTGGGTCCGGTTCTGTTCAATAGCTTCATCAGTGATTTAGATAATGGCATGGAGAGTACATTTATAAAGTTTGTGGACGATACCAAGCTGGGAGGGGTTTCAAGTGTTTCGGAGAATAGGATTAAAATTCAAAATGATCTGGACAAATTGGAAAAATGGTCTGAAGTAAATAGGATGAAACTCAATAAGGACAAATACAAAATACTCCACTTAGGAAGGAGCAATCAGTTGCACACATGCAAAATGGGAAATGACTGCCCAGGAAGGAGTACTGTGGAAAGGGATCTGGGGGTCATAGTGGTCCACAAGCTAAATATGCATCAACAGTGTAACGCTTGTTGCAAAAAAAAGCAAGCATCATTCTGGGATGTATTAGCAAGAGTATTGTGAGCAAGACATGAGAAGCAATCATTCTGCTCTACTGTGCTGATTAGGCCTCAACTGAAGTATTGTATCCAATTCTGGGCGCCACATTTCAGGAGAGATGTGGACAAATTGGAGGGGGTCCAGAGAAAAGCCACAAGAATGATTTAAAGGTCTAGAAAACATGACCTATGAGGGAAGATTGGAAAATACTGGGTTTATTTAGTCTGGAGAAGAGAAGACTGAGCGGGGACATAACAGTTTTCAAGTACTTAAAAGGTTGTTACAAGGAGGAGGAAGAAAAATTGTTCTTCTTAACCTCAGAGGATAGAACAAGAAGCAATGGGCTTAAATTGCAGCAAGGGTGGTTTAGGTTGGACATTAGGAAAAACTTCCTAACTATCAGAGTGGTTAAGCACTGGAATAAATTGCCTAGGGAGGTTGTGGAATCTCCATCATTGGGGATTTTTAAGAGCAGGTTGGACCAATACCTGTCAGGGATGGTCTAGATAATACTTAATCCTGCTTTGAGTGCAGGAAACTGGACTAGATGACCTCTCAAGGTCCCTTCCAGTTCTATGATTCTATGATAACTGCAGAACAAACTATTTAATGGGGTCAAGGTTGGCTATGCCAAAAGTTGAGAATGGTTAGAGAGGACTGAATGTTCAGGTTTCTTTTTCAGTGGCTCCCCACTTGCAGAAGAACAATGCTCTGTGACAGATGGTGCAGCAGAGAGAACTAAGAGAACTAATGTGAGTTGTGTCTTCATTGACTAGTGCATGTATGTGCCTTAAAAATCTATCTTCAGTATATAAGAAACTGTTAATGTTTACCCCATAAATCAGTGAATACCATGGATTCTGAATCAGGAGAATGTACTTTCCTGTTCCTCCAGAGCGTCTGAAAGTTCGGAGAGGTGTTTGCATAGGATCACTAGTATTGAATGGCAGATTATCTTAAGCTTTGTTTCTTGTTTATATGGATCCACATTTAATCCTTTTTGGGCCCAGTTGAGTCCAACAGCATAAAGCCATTCTCCTACACACTACTAAAAATCTCCTGCATTGATTTTTTATCCTCAGAATCTACTACACTTAAAAGAGCAAGCAAAGAATGTTCTTCCTGTTTGTTTGTTTCACCTCGGAGAATGTCTAGATGCAATATTATCTTTACCTGCATTTAACTTCTCCATGCACTTATTCCACATCACTGTCTGCAGAGGGGATCTTGTATATGAAACATTTGTTCAGTTATGACTGCCCCTCTTGTCTTCCCCAAGAAGTTTCTCATAGCTTTCCTCAGGGAGATAGCCTTGCCTATGGGACTTTTCAAGCTTCAATATTGCTCAGTATGTAGTTCTGTGCTTTTAGGAAACAATGTAGCAAGAGAACGAACTGGTTACCTAAAATACTCTTCAGGCACCTCTGCTAAAAGTGTAAATTCAGTTTTCTTCAGGGAGGGAGAATTGACCTTATATTTTCCTCTTCAAAATCTTGTCAAAGAAGCACCAAAGAAACTAGCTTACCTCTGAAATAGATCACAGCAGTGGACTTACAGAGGCCACCTTTTTTTTTTGGTCTTTTGAAGAGTCTCTTGTGTAAATGTACTAAACTCTAACAAATTATCCAAAGACTAACGCCAACCCACAGGCCTTGTATCTTAACAATACACATGGTGGAGTACCATCTTCCATGATCTCTTGGCCTGCACGTGTCCTGGCCCTCATGTACACTTTGTGCTTTCTTTCTGTTTCTAAAGTTGATACATTTTTCACTGACAACAAAACAAAAAGCCCAAAACAGAACTGAGTACTTATTTATGTCTCTCTTGCTATCTTACTTTCTACTTTTCCCTTTTAATTCTTCAGGAAACAAATGTAGCTGTTCTTGAGGTGTGTTTACACCCAGATGAAAGGAGGAGTTCAGGTCCTGTTGATTCCCAAGCGCTGGAAGATCCTGGCACTAAAATAGAAATGCCAGATGTTACAGAAGAGATGGAACTGTCTGCTACAGATCTTACGGGTCAAGACATTGTCATGCACAGCCCAGAAAAGAATGTCCAGCCAGAAACTGATTTCATTCAGGCTGAAAAACCAAACACACCAGAATATAGGTTCTCTTCAGGTGCGTTTCTTTATGGCTATTTCTCATAGTTTGTGTTTTACTGTTAGGATTGAGTCTTTATCTGATAATTTTAAGATTATTAATGGACCTTGTTAACACGTGAACTTATTGGTACAGGACTATTAGTCTCTCTAAGGGTATGTCTACACTACGGAATAAGGTCGAATTTATAGAAGTCGTTTTTTTAGAAATCTGTTTTATATATTCGAGTGTGTGTGTCCCCACAGAAAATGCTCTAAGTGCATTAAGTGCATTAACTCGGCGGAGTGCTTCCACAGTACCGAGGCTAGAGTCGACTTCCGGAGCATTGCACTGTGGATAGCTATCCTACAGTTCCCGCAATCTCCGCTGCCCATTGGAATTCTGGATTGAGATCCCAATGCCTGATGGGGCTAAAACATTATCGTGGGTGGTTCTGGGTACATATCGTCAGGCCTCCCTTCCTCCGTGAAAGCAAGGGCAGACAATTGTTTCGCGCCTTTTTTCCTGAGTTACCTTTGCAGACGCCATACCACGGCAAGCATGGAGCCCGCTCAGGTAACCGTCACCGTATGTCTCCTGGGTGCTGGCAGACGCGGTACAGCATTGCTACACAGTAGCAGCAACCCATTGCCTTCTGGCAGCAGACAGTGCAATACGACTGGTAGCCGTCCTCGTCGTGTCTGAGGTGCTCCTGGCCACGTCGGCTGGGAGCGCCTGGGCAGACATGGGCGCAGGGACTAAATTTGGAGTGACTTGACCAGGTCATTCTCTTTAGTCCTGCAGTTAGTCCTATTGAACCGTCTTATGGTGAGCAGGCAGGCGATACGGATTGCTAGCAGTAGTACTGTACCATCTTCTGCCGAGCAGCCATGAGATGTGGATGGCATGCAGTCCTTCTGCACTGTCTGCTGCCAGCCAAAGATGTAAAAGATAGCTGGAGTAGATCAAAACAAGAAATAGACCAGATTTTTTTTGTACTCATTTGCCTCCTCCCCCATCTAGGGGACTCATTCCTCTAGGTCACACTGCAGTCACTCACAGAGAAGGTGCAGCGAGGTAAATCTAGCCATGTATCAATCGGAGGCCAGGCTAACCTCCTTGTTCCAATAAGAACAATAACTTAGGTGCACCATTTCTTATTGGAACCCTCCGTGAAGTCCTGCCTGAAATACTCCTTGATGTAAAGCCACCCCCTTTGTTGATTTTAGCTCCCTGAAGCCAACCCTGTAAGCCGTGTCGTCAGTCGCCCCTCCCTCCGTCAGAGCAACGGCAGACAATCGTTCTGCGCCTTTTTTCTGTGCGGACGCCATACCAAGGCAAGCATGGAGGCCGCTCAGCTCACTTTGGCAATTAGGAGCACATTAAACACCACACACATTATCCAGCAGTATATGCAGCACCAGAACCTGGCAGAGTGATACCAGGCGAGGAGGCGACGTCAGCGCGGTCACGTGAATGATCAGGACATGGACACAGATTTCTCTGAAAGCATGGGCCCTGCCAATGCATGCATCATGGTGCTAATGGGGCAGGTTCATGCTGTGGAACGCCGATTCTGGGCTCGGGAAACAAGCACAGACTGGTGGGACTGCATAGTGTTGCAGGTCTGGGACGATTCCCAGTAGCTGCGAAACTTTCGCATGCGTAAGGGCACTTTCATGGAACTTTGTGACTTGCTTTCCCCTGCCCTGAGGCGCATGAATACCAAGATGAGAGCAGCCCTCACAGTTCAGAAGCGAGTGGCGATAGCCCTGTGGAAGCTTGCAACACCAGACAGCTACCGGTCAGTTGGGAATCAATTTGGAGTGGGCAAATCTACTGTGGGGGCTGCTGTGATGCAAGTAGCCCACGCAATCAAAGATCTGCTGATATCAAGGGTAGTAACCCTGGGAAATGTGCAGGTCATAGTGGATGGCTTTGCTGCAATGGGATTCCCTAACTGTGGTGGGGCCATAGACAGAACCCATATCCCTATCTTGGCACCGGAGCACCAAGCCGCCGAGTACGTAAACCGTAAGGGGTACTTTTTCAATAGTGCTGCAAGCTCTGGTGGATCACAAGGGACATTTCACCAACATCAACGTGGGATGGCCGGGAAAGGTACATGACGCTCGCATCTTCAGGAACTGTGGTCCGTTTCAAAAGCTGCAGGAAGGGACTTTATTCCCAGACCAGAAAATAACTGTTGGGGATGTTGAAATGCCTATATGTATCCTTGGGGACCCAGCCTACCCCTTAATGCCATGGCTCATGAAGCCGTACACAGGCAGCCTGGACAGTAGTCAGGAGCTGCTCAACTGCAAGCTGAGCAAGTGCAGAATGGTGGTAGAATGTGCATTTGGACGTTTAAAGGCGCGCTGGCGCAGTTTACTGACTAGGTTAGACCTCAGCGAAACCAATATTCCCACTGTTAGTACTGCTTGCTGTGTGCTCCACAATATCTGTGAGAGTAAGGGGGAGACGTTTATGGCGGGGTCGGAGGTTGAGGCAAATCACCTGGCTGCTGATTACGTGCAGCCAGACACCAGGGTGGTTAGAAGAGCACAGGAGGGCGCGGTACACATCAGAGAAGCTTTGAAAACCAGTTTCATGACTGGCCAGGCTACGGTGTGAAAGTTCTGTTTGTTTCTCCTTGATGAAACCCCCCGCCCCTTGGTTCACTCTACTTCCCTGTAAGCTAACCACCCTCCTCTCCTCCCTTCGATCACCGCTTGCAGAGGCAATAAAGTCATTGTTGCTTCACATTTATGCATTCTTTATTCATTCATCACACAAATAGGGGGGTGACTACCAAGGCAGCCCAGGAGGGGTGGTGGAGGAGGGAAGGAAAATGCCACACAGCACTTTAAGCACAGCACTTTAAAAGTTTACAACTTTAAAATTTATTGAATGCCAGCCTTCTTTTTTTGGGACAATCCTCTGTGGTGGAGTGGCTGGTTGGCCGGTGGCCCCCCCCCCCCGCATTCTTGGGCGTTTGGGTGTGGAGGCTATGGAACTTGGGGAGGAGGGCGGTTGGTTACACAGGGGCTGTAGTGGCAGTCTGTGCTCCAGCTGCCTTTGCTGCAGCTCAACCATACACTGGAGCATACTGGTTTGGTCCTCCAGCAGCCTCAGCACTGAATCCTGCCTCCTCTCATCACGCTGCTGCCACATTTGAGCTTCAGCCCTCTCTTCAGCCCGCCACCTCTCCTCCCAGTCATTTTGTGCTTTCCTGCACTCTGACATTATTTGCCTCCACGCATTCATCTGTGCTCTGTCAGTGTGGGAGGACAGCATGAGCTCAGAGAACATTTCATCTCGAGTGCATTTTTTTTCTTTCTAAGCTTCACTAGCCTCTGGGAAGGAGAAGATCCTGTGATCATTGAAACACATGCAGCTGGTGGAGAAAAAAAAAAGGACAGCGGTATTTAAAAAGACACATTTTATAAAACAGTGGCTACACTCTTTCAGGGTAAACCTTGCTGTTAACATTACATACATAGCACATGTGCTTTCGTTACAAGGTCGCATTTTGCCTCCCCCCACCGCGTGGCTACCCCCTCAAACCTCCCCCCTCCCTGTGGCTAACAGCGGGGAACATTTCTGTTTAGCCACAGGCAAACAGCCCAGCAGGAATGGGCTCCTCTGAGTGTCCCCTGAAGAAAAGCACTCTATTTCAACCAGGTGACCATGAATTATATCTCACTCTCCTGAGGATAACACAGAGAGATAAAGAACGGATGTTGTTTGAACGCCAGCAAACATACACTGCAATGCTTTGTTGTACAATGATTCCCAAGTACGTGTTACTGGCTTGGAGTGGTAAAGTCCTACCATGAAGGACGCAATAAGGCTGCCCTCCCCAGAAACCTTTTGCAAAGGCTTTGGGAGTACATCCAGGAGAGCCGCGAATGCCAGGGCAAAGTAATCCTTTCACATGCTTGCTTTTAAACCATGTATAGTATTTTAAAAGGTACACTCACCGGAGGTCCCTTCTCCGCCTCCTGGACCCAGCAGGCGGCCTTGGGTGGGTTCGGGGGGTACTGGCTCCAGGTCCAAGGTGACAAACAGTTCCTGGCTGTCGGGAAAACCGGTTTCTCCACTTGCTTGCTGTGAGCTATCTACAACCTCATCATCATCTTCTTCGTCCTCAAAACCTGCTTCCGTATTGCCTCCATCTCCATTGAAGGAGTCAAACAACACGGCTGGGGTAGTGGTGGCTGAACCCCCTAAAATGGCATGCAGCTCATCATACAAGCGGCATGTTTGGGGCTCTGACCCGGAGCGGCCGTTCGCCTCTCTGGTTTTCTGGTAGGCTTGCCTCAG
The DNA here is from genome assembly GCF_965140295.1 of Lepidochelys olivacea. Classification (NCBI taxonomy): domain Eukaryota; kingdom Metazoa; phylum Chordata; order Testudines; family Cheloniidae; genus Lepidochelys; species Lepidochelys olivacea. The sequence continues at coordinate 120,330,557 of NC_140416.1, forward strand.
CTCCTTCAGTTTCATGCGGCACTGCTTCGGGTCCCTGTTATGGTCTCTGTCCTTCATGCCCTGGGAGATTTTGACAAAGGTTTTGGCATTTCGAAAACTGGAATGGAGTTCTGATAGCACGGATTCCTCTCCCCATACAGCGATCAGATCCCGTACCTCCCGTTCGGTCCATGCTGGAGCTCTTTTGCGATTCTGGGACTCCATCATGGTCACCTCTGCTGATGAGCTCTGCATGGTCACCTGCAGCTTGCCACGCTGGCCAAACAGAAAATGAGATTCAAAAGTTCACGGTTCTTTTCCTGTCTACCTGGCCAGTGCATCTGAGTTGAGAGTGCTGTCCAGAGCGGTCACAATGGAGCATTCTGGGATAGCTCCCAGAGGCCAATACCGTCGAATTGTGTCCACAGTACCCCAAATTCGAGCCGGCAAGGCCGATTTAAGCGCTAATCCACTTGTCAGGGATGGAGTAAGGAAATCGATTTTTAAGAGCCCTTTAAGTCGAAATAAAGGGCTTCATCGTGTGGACGGGTGCAGGTTTACATCGATTTAATGCTGCTAAATTCGACCTAAAGTCCTAGTGTAGACCAGGGCTGTATGGGGTGGGTGCAGTGTCAGTGTCTATTTGGCATTTGCACTGACATCCTTGTATTACACTGGATGCACAACGGCAAACAACCATACTACTCAAGAGGTTTTTTATGGTATAATCTTCAATAGGGTGTGTAATCCCGCTATAAAAAGCAGAAGCAAAGGTTGATATACGCTATGAAAACAAACTGAAGTCAGGAATAGGTACAGAAAATGTATAGCTTTTCCAGCACTATTAAGCAATGGAGTGTAACTTTTCAATTTTGAAATGTGGTCTTATTTTCCAGATCTTTTTCATAGCGATTTCATCTCTAGTGATGGAACTCCTTTTGACGTGGTAGGTTCACCTTTAGTCTGACTTGACTAAAACAATCCATTTACATGGCAACACCATTAAACTTTCATATGAAATGGCTTTTGTAAAATTCCCTGAACTACTGCAATGAATTCAACTCCATAAAAAGTCAGTTGAAAGACCTGGTTACTCAAGTGCAGTGGTTCTCAAACTGCGGGTCTGGATTTGAATGGGGTCACCAGGGCTGGCTTAGACTTGCTGAAGCCCGAGCCCCACTACCCAGGGCCAAAGCCTGAGGGCTTCAGCCCTGGATGGCAGGACTCAGGTGGCAGGCCCCCTGACTGGGGCTGAAGCCCTTGAGCTTCAGGTTTGGCCCCCCCCACCTGGAGCAGTGGGGCTTGGGCTTTGGCCCGTCCCCCAGGGCAGTGGGGCTTGGGCGGGCTCAGGGTTCAGTCCCCTGCCCCAGATCGTGAAGTAACTTTTATTATTAGAAGGGGTTCGTGATGTAATGAAGTTTGATAACCCCTGTTCTAGTGAATGCAGCCCTTTGTGGTGACTCGAGAACAGCTTACGTGGATCCGGATAAAATAGCTCAAGATTTTTGTAGAACAGTTGTCTAACTCCTGTCAAACTGCTTGATCCTTGACTTGGTCAAACTGCCAAACATCCAGAAAATCTAATTAGTCTGAACCCTTAGTGATCTTCTCCCTCATGAAGAGTTGAGGCATGATAGCTAACCAGGTGAAGGCTTATTTCCTTCTGTTAATACCTGCTAAAAATGGATCATATGCTCCTCACTTTTTGCCTTCATCTGTCCTTTTTCCTTCCCTCTTTCATACGAGACTGCTTCAGGTCTCTATTCTCCCTCTGCCTTGGTAGCTCTAATATTTTCTCGGGCTGAAATTGTCAAAAGAGCCCCAGGGGAAAGTTGGTGTCCAAATCTAGGGGATTTGGGTGCCCAGCTCCATTGGCTCCTCTGAAGATCCCCACCTTGCTACTGTAACTGGTCCCCTTCTCTCCAAAACTGAGCTGATACTTAAACTCTCCTTATGTGATTGGAAACACAAGCCAGCAAAGTGCTGGACCAAAGAGGAGGTCCCAGTGACATTGGTAAGTTGGTTGGGGGGGGGGGAAGGGTTGATTCGTGGGTGTTGCTTTGGAACAATGTGAAGTACAACAGCTATCACCACATTTGAGCCGAGCTCTCCATCCGATGCTTAACATTTCTAGCCATGCTGCCGCTTTCGGCACTCTTAAGGGTTCTGCTAGCAAAGCCTATGTTTTACCTTTAAAGCTGTGATGATTAGTGCCCATAGTACTGAATGAGGGGATGAGAGAAAATTCCCTTAATAAAATCCCTGTGTCAAAACATTGTCCCCCACTTCTTGTCCCAAGGGCTTATACATGTCTACTATTCATAGACACCTACACCATGCATAAACACTTGATTGACCATGACAGCTCCTGTCAGTCTGGCATTAAATCATTGTGCTAATCAGTAGAGTAATCTGCTGCTGTAATATAAATTAGTGACTTTTGTTATGTGCTGTAGGCTGGATAACTGTTGCTTGAACACTTACTTCACACTTTAATTTCCCCTACAGCCAAGCCTGGATTGCAGCCTCCCCTTCACGCCAGTCAGGAATGAAGCACAGAAGGTTGCTGCAGCTGAAATATGCAATGATCTAATTGTATTTTCTCCTTTGTCTCTCCCCTCTGTGGAAAAATGAAGACTGACTTTGAATTCAGAATGTGTAAATTACACTAACTGAATACACAGAGGGACATCTGAAGTACCAGGATATTACCCTTGAGAACAACTGTGTACTGAGTAAATGTGTCTAACCTGGTATTTAAATAGTAGAGCTACTTATTAAAAAAATTTTTGTAACATTTTATGAAGCAGATGACGTTGCAATTTGATAACTGCTGTACAGTAATTGCTAGGGAGGGTGATAAGTAGACCTGCTGTATCCGTAGTGACTTGCATGATGACTCTCCTATTTAGGGATAATATATCATGTCTAAGCTTTCACACATGTCCTATCCACTCCATGGTATAAACTTTATTTTATTCAGTTTTTGCTTTTCTCCATTTCTTTCCTTACCTCAAAAAATAATTCATGTATAAAATATGGGGCATGCTTTGTGCAGTCATTGTTAATGTTAGCTGCACCTCTATCCCCTTTCTGGTCTCTGAGTGCACCCATTCGGGCCCTTTGTCTTTACACTCTGGAATTCCACAGTTCTCCCACACTTACACCGAGCCCTGGGATAGTTCGTACTCTGTGTATTGACTGTGCTTATTCAGCAGCTCTGACGGGGGCTCTTTTTAGGAGTCAGCCATCAGTGACCAAACAGCTTTCTTAAAACAAACAATATGTTGGTTTTAACAGTAGGAACAAAGCATTTGAAGAGGATTTGAAAACAGGTGTGTATGAGTATGGCTGATGGCACCTGAGGCAAGTTTTCTTCAGACTCCCCCAGCAAGTTCTTGTATGTCACCCTGATTTCCCCAAACTCCCCCTCCATCTTGAGAGAGAGACTCAAACTTGCCACAGTTCTTTGATCTCCTGTGTTCCTGAGCCTTTGCCTGTCTTGGCATCAGCTCTTAACAAGCCACAAGTGGTTATGGAGCAGTGGCTTATCCTGAACCCTTCCTTTTCCTTATTAGCCCCCCGTTGAACTAGATCAATATATTCATACAGCAAACATCCCAGTAACCAAGGCAACATCCAGTATTCATAAATTATTATAGATCAGCTCCAATTGTCACACATCATTTTAAAAAAAGTGACTTTTAGCCTCTTCATTGTCTAATTGTCAATCTTGTATAATTAAAATACCAATTCTCCCCTAACTTTACTTCAAAAGCTTAGTCAGATACCTAGTATCTTTCCATAGTTACAATGCTTTCTGCTGCATCTCGCCTCTGAAGGGGTATCTTATTTCAAAATGTTAAGCTGAAAGTGCTGTATTCATGACACTAGAGTCGGGTGTTGAACTAAAGATGAGGGTGCTAACCTGTCTCAGGATTGCTGTGCTGGTCCACTTGCTGAATTCGGTCCCCAAGGCAGATAGCCATCTCCATTCCTCTTTTACAGAGGACAAATTTCTTGCTCAGCTGAATTCTTAAAAATCCTGTGTAGTAAGGAGTGTTGGAGAATCATATGTGAAATGTTAGTCTGTATATAATAGTGTTAAATGGTGGGGGGGTTCTGATGACCCTGTCCTTCTGGGCTAGCACATCTCACCTGCTGACAACTCAAACTGCCTGCTCCTTACTATGTAATGTCACAATTAAGGCATAACTGTTAGTTGCCTTAAGTGGACAACTCATATATTACATATGACTCATCCTTGATAAGTTTGTAAACAGGTTCCCTAAGGGTTTCTTTTAAAGTAATGCTTGTCCTGATGTTCTTCATGTGACTTCAGATTGCAGCTTTCCTGGGGAGTGTTGCATGTGAATGGAATCAGATCTGAAAATGGACGCTGTAAGATTAAAGGGAACATACAACTTTAACAGATCCCCTCAAAGAAATTAACCAACCCATAAGCTCTCCTTCCAGCAGGGTGTAGGAGGAAATTGTTTAGCTAAACTTTATGGTAAAACCACCTGGAGATGAAGGATAGTCTAGTAGCTAGGGCACTCTGCCACTGACTTCCTCTGTGACCTTAGGTAAGTTGCTTAGCCTCTCTGTGCTTCAGTTTCTTATCTATAAAATAAGGATACTAGTCCTATCTCACAATGGGGGTTTGAGGTGCTCAGGTAGCATGGTAATGGAAGATTTAAGTAATGCTAATTTGTATTGCTCACACCTTCAGCCATCTTATTCTCAGGCTTCAGAGTTCTAACCTCCTTGAAGTAGTTGTGGCATAACTTGCCATACCTTCCCCTTCATGAACAAGGTCAGCTCCCAGACTGCTGCACTGGGCAGCACAGCATGGGGAGGAGGTGACCAGCCCTCTGTGGAGAAAGAAGTGGTTCGGGACTATTTAGAAAAGCTGGCCGAGCACAAATCCATGGGGCCAGATGCGCTGCATCCGAGAGTGCTAAAGGAGTTGGCGGATGTGATTGCAGAGCCATTGGCCATTATCTTTGAAAACTCATGGCGATCCGGGGAAGTCCCGGACTACTGGAAAAAGGCTAATGTAGTGCCCATCTTTAAAAAAGGGATGAAGGAGGATCCTGGGAACTACAGGCCAGTCAGCCTCACCTCAGTCCCTGGAAAAATCATGGAGCAGGTCCTCAAGGAATCAATTCTGAAGCATTTAGAGGAGAGGAAAGTGATCAGGAACAGTCAGCATGGATTCACCAAGGGCAAGTCATGCCTGACTAATCTAATTGCCTTCTATGAAGAGATAACTGGCTCTGTGGATGAGGGGAAAGTGGTGGACGTGTTGTTCCTTGACTTTAGCGAAGCTTTTGACACAGTCTCCCACAGTATTCTTGCCAGCAAGTTAAAGAAGTATGGGCTGGATGAATGGACTATAATGTGGATAGAAAGTTGACTAGATTGTCGGGCTCAACGGGTAGTGATCAATGGCTCCATATCTAGATGGCAGCCGGTATCAAGTGGAGTGCCCCAAGGGTCGGTCCTCGGGCCGGTTTTGTTCAATATCTTCATAAATGATCGGGAGGATGGTGTGGATTGCACCCTCAGCAAGTTTGCAGATGACACTAAACTGGGAGGAGAGGTAGATACGCTGGAGGGTAGGGATAGGATACAGAGGGACCTAGACAAATTAGAGGATTGGGCCAAAAGAAATCTGAGGTTCAACAAGGACAAGTGCAGAGTCTTGCACTTAGGCCGGAAGAATCCCATGCACCGCTACAGACTAGGGACCGAATGGCTCGGCAGCAGTTCTGCAGAAAAGGACCTAGGGGTTACAGTGGATGAGAAGCTAGATATGAGTCAACAGTGTGCCCTTGTTGCCAAGAAGGCCAATGGCATTTTGGGCTGTATAAGTAGGGGCATTGCCAGCAGATCGAGGGCCGTGATCGTTCCCCTCTATTCGACATTGGTGAGGCCTCATGTGGAGTCCTGTGTCCAGTTTTGGGCCCCACACTACAAGAAGGATGTGGAAAAATTGGAAAACATCCAGTGGAGGGCAACCAAAATGATTAGGGGACTGGAACACATGACTTCTGAGGAGAGGCTGAGGGAACTGGGATTGTTTAGTCTGCGGAAGAGAAGAATGAGGGGGGATTTGATAGCTGCTTTCAACTACCTGAACGGGGGTTCCAAAGAGGATGGATCTAGACTGTTCTCAGTGGTAGCTGATGACCGAACACGGAGTAATGGTCTCAAGTTGCAGTGGGGGAGATTTAGGTTGGATATTAGGAAAAACTTCTTCACTAGGAGGGTGGTGAAACACTGGAATGCATTACCTAGGGAGGTGATGGAATCTCCTTCCTTAGATATTTTTAAGGTCAGGCTTGACAAAGCCCTGGCTGGGATGACTTAGTTGGTGATTGGCCCTGCTTTGAGCAGGGGGTTGGACTAGATGACCTCCTGAGGTCCCTTCCAACCCTGAGATTCTATGATTCTATTAGAATGTACAGAGGCAACCTTTCCTAGGAGAGCTTGGCCTGGCCAGATCCTTCTCTTTTTAGAAACCTAACTGTGCTCTCTTCTCCAAGACCTACTTAGTATATAACTGTAAGTATTTGAAGTTAAGTCTTAGAAACAAAAATGGGGAAGGGTGAAAGGCCACCAAGCCAGCTCCTTCCCATTTGGGGTGATCAGTGTATTCTCCCCACCTCTTCATGCAAGACTTCCTCTTGAAGTTGGAGGTTGCCAACAGCCCCAACTCACTGTTAATAAACGTAGAGAGGAAAGGAGAATCAGCTTGTCTGTACTGTATTTTTTATGACGTAAGTATCTACACACTTCCATGGTGCTTGAGTAATTTCAGGGTGGATAAAAATCAATGATTTTTTTTAAAAAAAATCTTTTTTTTATTTAAAGTGGATTTTTTTGATAAACTTTTTGAGGAAAAAACCTATTTAAAGATATATTCTCGCTCAAAGATATCTCATCATGGAATAGTATTCTATAGTGTGAGACAATATATTCATGTAATATTTAAGTAACATTTTGAAAATGAGTTCCAAAGGTTCATGGATTAGGGACCCAATCTTATGGAGTTCCAGGGGCTTCTGTATAGATTACTTAGGTTAATCTTCCTATCTACCCAATGGGACTCAGTACTCAGTCTAGAAGATACCATCAGAGATGCTTAGTTTTGCAGTTCTCAAACTGTGGATTTGTCTCCAGAGGTAACATGCTTGTTAACAGCAAAAATGTTTTAAAATCAATAATATATAGAGGTGAGAAATAAAGGACCTCAACTCTATTGTCCCTCTGGAAACTTGTGTACACAGAGTCAATTCCTTACCTCTCTCTAAAAGTGCAAACTTTCAAAAAGTTCAATGAATAGAAGATTGTTGGGGGTGGAATAGATCTGGACGAGGAGAAGAAGTCTGGACTTAAATGTGAGAAGTGAGGAACCTGTGCTTGTTTTGTTAAAATATGTTTGCTGTTGAAGAAAAAAATCCCGAATACTCAATGTTTTTTAGTTAAATAAAACAATTTAAATGTCTGTCTGGTGATTATCTCCTCCATATAGCATGGCAAGAAAATCCTGCAAATATTGATTGATCACCTCCCAGTGACTTCATAAATATCTGCTTCAGTTACCTTTGGTAAATGAAATAACCAAACAATCATTAGTTTTACAGCTCTATCAGAAAATGAATCTGAAAAGTTTTCAAAATAAATCAGTTTAAAAATGTATAGTGTGTACCTTCTAAAAATGAAACCTACATCCATCTCTGAGTTATGAAGACTCTATTAAGGCTATAACAACCCCCAAGAATGCACTTTATGTAGAAATCCATGATTAAATTGAGTCTTCTTGACTAGTGATTTAAATCAAATCCACCCTGAGTAATTTCTCCCAACTGAACATAACTACTTAGAAATCTAGTGCCCCACAGAGTATTCTTACTGTTCAGTTCACTACATATCAGCTATCCTACCAGGTGCAAAGGTCCGTTTCCCATGCTGCTGCTTTGTGTAGTAGAATCTCTTCAGAAGATTCCCCTTCCTGGAAAATCCTTTCCCCTTAAAGGAATTCATGTTTAAGTTCAACTAGCTCACAGTGTGGAGTAGTTGAAAGGACAATGAAGTCCTAGCTCCTAAGTGGAAGAATTAATCAAGTTTTCAACTCTGTTTTTATTCCAAGTTTTATAAACTAGGTTACTACGGAACCTCATGCTTTCCCTATATTAAGTGTAACCCCTCTTGTTCTCTCAGCCTCCGCTTGTCCAAGAAGACTGACCATTAGAAGGGAGATACCGGCATCTTTATTTCAAACAAGCTAGGTCAGGCTGAACTGCTGCAACTTTTAATTAACTTTTATCTTCAACTTTAATGAGACAATTTAATTTTCATTAGTTTTAAATGCTATAGAAGTGGATAAAATTAATTTTTGTACAAGCTTAAGCTTTTAGCTTGTCTGAAAAGGTGTTTCCTGATTTGATTTTTTCCAATAACTGCAATTCTCACGTAACTTTTCTTGAGCCTCATTTATTCCTAATATCTTACATAAGAACAGCCATACTAGGTCAGACCAAAGGTATCCCAGTATCCTGTCCCCTGACAGTGGCCAATGGCAGGTGCCCTAAAGGGAATGAACAGACAGGTTATCATCAAGTGATCCATGCCCTGTCACCCAATCCCAGCTTCTGGCAAACAGAGGCTCGGGACACCATTCTAGCCCATCTTCAGCTAACAGGTGTGAGTGGAGAGCTATATTGTGTTTTACAGGGTCAAAACACTGCAGCACCACCTTGCTGTAGGCTTCCTTCTGAATGGAGTTCAAGTAGGGGTTAGTGAATGCTCTAGGCTCCAGCTGTACTTCCTGGAGAAGCAAAGGAAGTGGCTGCTTTGCAGTAGCTCTAAAATTAAGAGACTGTAGAAGAAAAGTGATTCTAGAGGCATCCCTCAGAGGAGGTGACCAAACTATGACCAAGATTGATACCCTCAGCGTGGTTGAGCTTTACTTCTGTATCAGTTAGCGTGGTGTCAGATTCTGCCCAGAGCCAATCTAAAACAACATGAAGATTCACATCCCAATCAGGTGTCTGATAGAGAAACCCTGACCTGGGTGTTCCTTTTACTCATGGGACCAATGGTTGCATGCATCAGGCTGTTCTCCCAGTCAGGCTGTTCATTTCTTTTCTGGGTGGGCCCAGGTCAAAGCTTTAGTTCATCTGTTCTGTCCACTGGTAGACACCCCTTCTGGCCTTTAATATGCATTGCCTAAATTCTTGCCCTATTTAAACTTCTGTGAGTTGCTAGGAAAGCTTTTTGTACCATTTTCTGCTACCCATTTTAAATAACATGGAAGCAAATTTCACGTCTAGTACGAGTATTTTTATTAAGTTTATTGTACAAAGGATAAATGAAGCCAGCTCCTTTTTTGTAAAGGTTAACTGCTACTCAGGACGTGACCAGAGCATGTTTCTTGGTGTGACGGTCACACTACAAAACACCACTCATATCATAGCGGGCATAACACTGGTGAGCGAGATGTCCCCAGCAATGCTGAGTTTGGTGATTTCATTCAGGTTCTTCATCCGGTAGCTGAACTGCAGCAAATGAGCATCGTTGACAGCTACCTTGAAATGGTCTGTCTCACACAGAATGTGGATCTGAAAAATGTGAGTCAGACAGATGAGTTTAACATGGCCTTTGTTTCAGGGATTGTCTGTCAGGCTACAGGGACTGTGGCCACTGTTCTGAATCAAGCCTAGGTTAATAGTGACTGGGAGCCATTGTCCCACTGGCATCAGCTAGCAGCGGTTGTGAAACAAGTTGGTACTGGGAGAGTAAGTGTCTATCGCAAAAAATGGCCATTCGCCTTTCTGCTGCCATTCCACTGATCAAAGTATCCCTCACGCGCCCTCATCGCTCCAGAGCTGTCGGGAAAGCTTTGCCGTGAGGCTGACATCCATGCTCTGCCAGTTCTGTGGACGGGGGACCTAACTGTCAAGCTCTGATAGCTTTCACAAGCACTTAATTCTGCATCCCTTTTCCCGAATTGAAGCCAAGTGTTTGTTCGGTCCCTTCTCCCTTATGAGGACTAGTTCAGTAAAATTTGCTTCTGAGTCTTGTCCACCACTGCACGCTATCCTGTGAGTTACAGTTCCCTGTTAAACCCCAGGCTCCCTTGTAAAATGGTCAAGAATATCTAGCAGTCCAGACACCTACTCACCAGCCCTGCTCAACAACCGGCTGTTTTACTTGCCTGGGCTGAGTACAGCTTTGCAAGGCTGTTTTAAACATTGAGCGAGCGGGGCCCTGAATACTGTAACTCTACTTCCATATGTTCCAGTGGTGATGTGTAAGCTGGGGAGCTGCTTCACCAGCCAGGGAAGGGAAAAAACACTCCCTGCTTCAGGGCCTTAGAAGGACTTTCTTCAGGGCTTGTTTTTTATCCACCAAGCCACCATAAAACCAAAGAGCAAATCAATGGTAACAGGACATTTGCTTCCTATGGTATAGACTTTTTCCTGTGTTAGCTAGCCAGGTGAGGCAAAGGCACACCCCTTTGATCCTATGCCCCAGCCCCTGGGCGACAGGCAGGGACCTGCTAACCCTTGAGAGGTTGCAGCACCTTTACCTTGTCAGCCTGGCTTTGACCAAACACTAGACTGTTCTGTAGAAAGGGTTCCTTGACAAGCAGTTTTCTGCATCAGCTGGCTTTCCCTGTGATCTGCTGGGAGACCTCCCTGATCTGCACCATAAGGCCTATGATTACAGCTCTGTGTAGCAGCCCAATTAGTAACTATTAAAAAGAGGCAACATGAGTGTGAGGGGGAGTTTTGAGGGGGTAAAAGCTGTGCCCTGAGCCTTGGCAGGAGGGTTGAGAAAGGTATGGAATGGATACATTTTATGAAGTTGCCAATTAAGGTAAGACCCACCTTAACATGGCCCTTACAAAAGCAGGTTTCTTTATAACCAGACTCACTGGACTTTCTCCTTTGTGCAAGCAGCAAAGTCTTTACTCCATGGCCCTTAGCTTGTCCTGCTATGGCCAGCCCTGGCTGGTAGGGACCCTAGTCTTATCTGTCACATTGCATCTCAGAGAAGCTACTATCACTTTTACACAGTCCTGGCATCAGAAGGCATGTAACTTGCATGTGGCTTTTGAATTTAGTGCTGTTAAAAGGTACCAGCATGACAGCCCTGGCGATTTAAGTCCTCTATCCACCAAAAGGGACAATAGCCCTGTGAGCCTCCCAGGGCTGCTGGGTGAACGTGCTGGAAGGACCAGCTGTAGGGCTGCAAGGGCAGCTTCTTGTTTATGCCCATTCACCTAGACTGCTAAAGACAAGGGCCAGTTAGTACCACGGTGGTGAACTTTTTGCAACGGGGCACTGGAGTCGGTGAACACTCCTGTCCAATATATGGCATTTAGGAGCGGATATTTAGAAAATACACATTTAAAGTTTGTGTAGCACCAGGTATACCAGTCACCAGGCCTGCTGGGTAAAGTTTAATTTATACCTTAAAAGGTTTGCCAGCTTCAAATGGAAACCTGGGCGAGGTTCTCTCCTCCTTTCCCCAGTTATTCTGAATCATTGAATTACAGACAATGACTTGTCTGTTTTCCTCGTTGAAGCGGGGATTAAAGTGGAAGGCGATATCATGCCCTTTCTTGAAATCCAGTGAAAATCTGCAAGAGATCGATAACTGCTCTTTCCACAGCCCCTGAACTGTATTGTGGTACAGCTCGTAGGCTATTTCCCACAGCATTTGCCTTTAGGCCCAGAAAGCAGAGGAGTAAGTCATGAAAACAAGGTAATACGTTTCTGGCTGCACTGACTCTAGTACAGCTTAGGCCACGTTCCAAAGCAGAAAGTCAAGAAACTGCTGTCCTGCCAAAAAGCACATTCATCTTTCAGGAGGGTGGTGCCTGAATGAGAAGTTACACAATCGTAATGAAACAGGCAGCCCTGGGTCCTGCTTTCACTGACTTAGCAAGTCAGCAGCTCCCGGTGTGCCTAAAATTACAAACACACAGGACACTACACGTTACACTCTGACTGGTTGACTATCCCTGCCCCATAATCATGGCTTCCCCAGTGAACCCCTCATCTGAATTGCTGCTTCTACAGCACCTTCCACACACCAATTTGCATTTATAATGGATAGTTTGAGAAACTTCTGCTTAATGAAAGGGCAATTCATCAGGAAGCAGAGGCTGCATTGAGTTAGGATAAAATAGCAAACATGGAGGTGTAGTTCAGATTACAGATGACTAGACCCTGACCAAAAGGGAGGATATGGGACCTCCCCATGTGACTCCTCCCCGCCTGGGGCCCCCATGCTGGGGTGGGGAGGGGCTCTGTCCTTCCACTGGGCCAGCTCCCACTGGCATGTTCAGAGGCTCTCCCTAGCAGCCAGGACTCGGAGCCACTCCTGGATGCTGCCCGGGAGTGGCTCTGGGGCTTTCTGCTTTTGAATGTTGCCTAAGCAGTACTAAGCCAGTCAGTAGCTGCCTGGGAGAGCACCTCGATGCGACTGGGCTGCCTCCCGCCCGGGCTTGGCTTCCAGGACAGTGCTGAGTGAGTTGGAGCCCCCCAGGCCCCTCCAGCATGCTCAGAGTCGGCTCCTGTCCCCAGACACTGAGCCTGGGCAGGGGGCAGCCTGCCGCTGCTGCAGCCAGACATTCTCCCAGGCAGCTGCTGTGCTGCACCGGGCAGCATGGCTGGAAGAGGCTCTGGCCCCCGCCCAGGCTGGCTGCTGGAGGGGCACTTGGCCCTTCGTGCACCTCCCACAAGTGGCCTCTCTGATCTGATCAGCCTGTCTGGTGGGGTAACGCCCGAGTGCTGCAGATTGGGCCCTGTCGTGCCTGTGTGATGCTCCCCAGTGGGACGTTAGGGGAGCCGCTCTGGGGCACAAAGGTCAAGTGGAGTTTTGTTCACATCAGACTGTAGTGCGAATTCAGTTGCTACACACCCTGCTTCTCCAGAGTTAACCAAGATCCAGCTGGAGAAGGGTTTGGCCACAGCTAGAAATAACGTTCCACTCGGAGTTGTCATAGCAACCCCTTCGATCCCCTGGGGTGCATCAACAGGACAGACCTGTGCCTTTAGGCACCGCCTGGAGCAAGGGCTGTGGCGTGAGCTGCACCCGCCAGGAGTAGCTGTGGACGTCGCAGAGGCTCAGTTGTCTGTCCCTGCCCACAGAGTAATTCAATGCTGGCCTAGCCCAGCAGGAAATCGAGGCAGCCCTTACGCCAGCTCAGCCGCACTGGCCCCCACACCAGCGAGGACAGAGACGCGGCTGTACCCACGCCCTGTCCCTGATGGAAGCAACCAGCAAACAGCACCCAGTGACTCCTGCACCCTCACACACACGCCCCCTGCCAGCTGTCCGGGGGATTCTGACTCCCCTTTCTGCTCCTGCAGAGGTGCACAGAGCAAGGCACAACCTAGCCATCGTTAATACAGCGCGTGCCTCCTGGCATCGTCACCCTGGCTCCGTTTGGGATACTCATTGCTCCGTCTCCCTTTACCTGGAGGGGTTCGGATTCACCGTCCCCACGATTGTTATCAACAAGCGAGGCACGAGGCCGGTCTGCAAGGGCAGGTCAAAGGGGACTCTCTGTGAAAAAACACAGACTTTTCATTAGCAAGAACCGGACTTGTAGCCGACATTTAAAACCACCTATATAAAAATACGCAGCCAAATCCTAAATTCTCATAACTCGACAGTAATCGGAGGAACACAACAGGCTCCTCAGGAGACTGTTAGACACCCGGCTGTCTGACCCACGTAGGAAAGCTACCCCCTGAGCTCCTCTCACCCCTAGCTAGCATTAAAGGGACGCTGACTGAAGACTTCCCAGTTACTGGTGCTTTACAATATAAATGTAGCTGGGAGCTAATGACTTAAGATCTCTGTCAAGGAAACAAGTTTGCCTGGAAAGGGCATAAATGGTATTTTCTGAGAAGTTTGTTTTAGAAATTGCAATAGTGGCTTGTTCCTCAGGAATTAAAATGTTCAGGGATCATTTGGATGCAAGGTGACAACAAGGAGCATGGTGTTTTTCAGCGCTATCCGTTTCTTCCAGCAAGATCCCAGCTCTGTAACATCTCCTTACTCACCATGAAGGATCAGGGACACATGCTGGTACTTTCACCTCCCAGGCAGCAACAATATCGCGCTAAAGGCCTGGGTGACAGCACTGTGGGCCTGATCCTGTAGGGGCCCGAGCACTCTCAATGCCTACGGACGCTGGGAGGCAGGAGGGCACTTTGCACTTTCCAGGAAGGATTCTGCACCTTGCAAAATTGAGCAGCATGTGCTCCGGTTCCTAATTCATACTCGACTGCATTCTCAGTCAGTCAGGTCCTGCCTGTTCTCAGCCTATCAGACACTGCAGATTGTCTAAGAACTGGAAGCTATTCAAAAATTATATAGCTGTCACCAGTGGAGCAGTAGGTCCCCCTGGCTGAGGGGCAGATCCAAATCCAGGTCCAACTTGTGGAGCAGTAGGAGGTGCTCCAGGATAGGCCCCCGGTGCTCCAGGATAGGCCCCCGGTGCTCCAGGATAGGCCCCCGGTGCCCCAGGATAGGCCCCCGGTGCCCCAGGATAGGCCCCCGGTGCCCCAGGATAGGCCCAAGGACCAGCAGGTTGATTTCCCCAGGGAGCAGCAGGCCAGCCTTGGTTTGGAGGAGCATTTGGGTTTGTGTTACCGGGTCCAGATAAGGCATCAGATAGCTGGATGGAAGACAAAACATCGTCAGTATGCTGCCATTGCATCCTGCCTGCCAATGTGAGTCTGTTTTGATTCCTTACATGCTTCTGTCTCTTGGTACTTTACAGGGAGAAAGGACAGGCAGAGACCAGAACATCAGACAGCAGGGTCATTATCAATCTACCTCTTGACCAGGAGAGGGGGGTTTGGAATGTGTTTCACAAACTACAGGATCTGGCCTCTCACTCGACAGAGCCTTGAGATCCAGAGTGGCATGGAGTGGGATTGGAGAGAGAGCCCTAGGGAGGTTAGAAAGAAGGGGAGGTTGGCTTGCAGGTAAGGAGGGGCAGGGATTGGACCAGCACAGGCTAGTCTGGAGTCTCTCTATATGACCCAAAGACTGTGAATGCCAACTGGCAGAGGGCACGGGGATCCCCTGGGTTCACCAAAATAATGTCATGTAAGGTCTCTAATGAAAAACCTCTGGCACACTGGTCATCATCATCGTGAGATGTCCGTATGGAAAACATGAAGAGTTACACATGTATGCAGCAAATTATGTTCTCTAAGCCTTGTGTTTAAAGGCAGAGCATTCAAAGGTAGTGTCCCTTGAGGGAAACTTCTCCAGACAGGAAGAGGAGACGTTTATCTCCCTGCTGGACCACTGAGTGTGTCTTACAGTAGAAGTCTATTAACACACTGAGTCAAATGCTAATGAAGAGCTTGTGGAGACTTCAGAAGGAAATTAACAGGAAGAGGCAAATGGAGGAGGGACCCCAGTTTTCAGATGAATCTCAAAGATCTGTTCTGGTATATTTGCCGGGGGGGCGGGGTGTTGCAGAGAGATGCTTTGGCACCCTTCAATCTCTAAGGCACGTTGCCAACAGGCTTGATCTTTTGAAAAGGGATCTCAGCCATAACAGTGGGAAAAGGACTTGGAGTAAGCTACCCTGTTGAGACAGGAAAAGTCTTGTGAGTTAAGTTTAAGCTCTAGAAAGCATGTTATAATTTTGTTTTATATGTAACCATTTGTTTCCAATATTCTTACTCACTATCCGCTCTTTGATGATAAACTTATCCTTGTTTTCACTATAAATATATCTAAGTGCTGTGTTTTCAGCAGACTGATGGTCCTGAGTTGTATCTTGTAAACTGGTGTGTGCTATTCCCTTGGGAGTAGAGGACATGCGAATTCTGTGAGTGTTCAGTGGATCAGGGACTGGGCACTTCAGAGGGACACTCTGAGGAGTCAGGGGTTGCTAACCTGTCCAGGGAGCACAAGGCCTGCAGAGGCCTGGAAGGCAGCTTGTGTTGCAAGAGGGCAGTGGAGTCAGGGAGCTGATCCAGAATAGGCACAGACAAGACTCCCTCACACTAAGGGCAGGTGTTAGCAAGGTGCCTCACAACCCTGGGAAGCATCAAGCTCTAGCAAGCTGCACTGTGTTGTGTTTATGGTAATAAACATACAATTGAAAGCCAGAATAATGGCGATGAGCCTGGTCCCACTCCCACTAACACCAATGAGAATCTTCCCACTGAAGTCAATGAGAGTAGGGACAGTGCACACAACCCTAAATATTCATGAGCAGCCACTGATTTTGGATGCCCAACCTGAGACGTCCAGGAGGGATTATTTCAACACTAAGTGTACAGATTAAGAATTGAATTTAGTTTTGAGGAGTTCTATACAGCTTAGAAAAGATGAGAAATTCTAGCTTCCACACAAAAACTGTACGCTTTAGTACAAGGCAATATCGTTTATAATGCTCAAAGACTGTGAATTTTGTTTAAAAAGTCAGGACTTACAGAAAAACCGTCTGCCATTTTCCTGAAACAAAGACAAAGGAGACAGTTAATACTCATTTTTCCCAGATTCCATCTATAAGACACAGATCTTAGCATTGCACTTTTAAAAGTCACACGGGTTTATATTTAATATGTGCTGAAGAACATATCCCCTATGTCTTGCTTGCCAACTTTTCACCTCAGAGTATTGCTTCTTCCAGAGTGAATGTCTCTTAACTACACCAAGGACTAATGACATCTATATGAAACACTGTTATCTAAATATTAAGCGGGAAGATATCAGTGCCATACTAGATGTTACACTGCTGGTACCTGGACCAATGTTTAAAATTAGTGCCTCCTTACTTAGATGATGTTATTCTCTATATTAACCCCGAGGGTTGAGACCTTAATGGGAAGCAGGCCAATAATCGCTGGAATCTTCAGTGCTCAAGGACTGCAAATTAAATGGATAGTTGCTACATTCTGAGATATGCATGCAAGGGCCATTATCTTGGCAAGGGCTTTGCTGTAAGGGACTTGAATCAATACAGTTATCTTTCCTGGATAGATGGACACCAATCTGAAGTGTATCATCTGTGGGGACTTAAAATCCAGTTAAGGAAATACTGTTTAATCACACAGCAGTCATGTACAGCAGCTTATTCAGTTATACAAGTCCTGATTCAGCACATCCTTAAACACCAGAGTAATCCCAATCATCTCAAAATTAAGCAGATGTATATTGCTGAATCAGGGCCACAGTGAGAGAACAAGCATGGCCGAATTTCTGTCTTTCCAACAGAAGTGAGCATCCAATGAAGTGAGCTGTAGCTCACAAAAGCTTATGCTCAAATAAATTGATTAGTCTCTAAGGTGCCACAAGTCCTCCTTTTCTTTTTGCGAATACAGACTAACATGGCTGCTACTCTGAAACCTTTTAATTAATGGAGCTCTCAGATAGACAGTATGAAAAAGATCTGACAGGCTGTAACATCTGTGTTTCTATTGGCTGTCATTTTCCAGATAAGTATAATTTGCACTTGAGATGATTTTTGTACTGACAGTTTCTTACTGAATCTTTGTTAGGTAACAAATTTCAGCCTTTCCACAAACTGTGTTCTGATTTATTTTTTTTTTTTTTGAATGGCTGCCAATTCTGATAAGTGTAAAGCCAGTTCCAATATCCTAGAAACCAAATTTGTGACATTGGTGTAGGGTGACCAGGTGTCCCGATTTTATAGGAACAGTCCTGATTTTGGGGTCTTTTTCTTATATAGGCTCCTATTACCCCCCACAACCTGTCCCGATTTTTCACACTTGCTGCCTGGTCACCCTACATTTAAGTCCAGAGTAACTCCCCTGAAGTCAATGAAGTTACTCTGGCTCTACATCAGTGTTACAGAAATCAGAATCTGGCCCTGCGCAGTGCATAAGAAGCAAAAGATAGAGCTACACTAAGAGTAG
Source organism: Lepidochelys olivacea (assembly GCF_965140295.1). NCBI lineage: Eukaryota > Metazoa > Chordata > Testudines > Cheloniidae > Lepidochelys > Lepidochelys olivacea. Next base: position 120,348,475 of record NC_140416.1, read on the forward strand.
TCAGCTTTAAATTCTCCTTTTTGTCAAATACTTTTCATCACAATGTTTTCCTCTGGCCATCACAGTTGGAAATCGATTTGTATCAGTAAGTGGTAACACAGTTATAGTTACAGACATGACTATATGGATGGAGCTTTGATGCTATTTATTCAGTCTGTAAATAAGGACCACATCAAGTTTGTTATCTTTGCAAATCAAGACTTCTGCCAAATTGAAAACTCCATAGGAAGAAAGAAAAGAGAAGTCCCACCGATTCAGTTCTTCCTGCTTCCAGGAATGAAGATTTTGCAACCAGAGATTTGCTAGCACTTTAGTTATTATTTCTATAGTGCTACAGGAATGCAGGACCCTTTACAGTCACATAGCAAGACAAAGTCTCTGCCTGGAGGAATTGCAAGTGTCTGATTTAGACCAATACAGACAAGTAAGGTGCAGGAGCCAGAGCAAACAGTGCGTGAGAGGAATTCAGCGTAGTGCATTAGGCAGAACAGAATGCAGCCCGCTCCAGCCGCGAGCTGCAGAAGATGGTTTGTGTTAGTGAAGTGGGCAGACCTGCCCCAGACACACAGCAGCCTTGTGCAAAAAGAAGGTGTCATTTTATTTCGTTCCCCTGACTGTAGCTGCATTTTAAGTCGCACAACGGAACAGCTTGTTTCAATTGTTCAGATGCATAACAAGTTTTCATCTCCATTCGTCATGTGAGTGGTTGCGACTCTTATCCTAGGAGACACAAGTACAAAACCCAGAGACTGTTTCACCTCCCATCCCCCACCACAGAGGATGTTTTGACATACTTTAAAAAAAAAGGCAGCCCAAAGTTTTTGGAGCAAAAACCACAAACTACGTAATGGATTTAAAAAAAAAAAAAAAAAAAGTTAAGTTCAGGGATATTTCCACAGTAACTTCTCTTGGAAAAAATGCTTGGCTGATTTGTGTAGCCTTCAGCTAATGCGTGGCACAAATATGAGTCAGGACTTCACCCATTTTGATCAACTGCTCTCAGATGGAGTAGGATTCTCCTTCCATTAATAATAAAGAAAGTTTGGTTATAGCATACGACTAGCTTATCTCAGCGTGTCAGATAATGCTGTACAGTGATAAAATTCCCAGCTTGATCTTGCGCTTTTCATCAAAAGTGCTTTACAAAGGAGGCATCATTATCCCCATTTTACAGACAGGGAAACTGAGGCACAGAGCCATGAAGTGACTTGCCCAAAGTCACCCGGCAGAACAGTGGCAGAGCCAGGAATAAACTTAGGTCCTTTGAGTCCCAGACCAGTGTTCTAGCCACTGAGCTATACTACCTCTCTAGCAGTATACTAGCTGAAAAACTCCCACTGACTTCAGAGAGAGCAGGGTCGGCCCCTAAGTTGTTAACAGAGCATCAGTCCTCATTTTACAACCCTGCCACTCAAAACTGCACCTGCTTTTTAGATGAACAATTCCATCAAAGGTTTCAGAATAACAGCCATGTTAGTCTGTATTCACAAAAAGAAAAGGAGTACTTGTGGCACCTTAGAGACTAACCAATTTATTTGAGCATGAGCTTTCGTGAGCTACAGCTCACTTCATCAGATGCATACTGTGAAGTGAGCTGTAGCTCATGAAAGCTTATGCTCAAACAAATTGGTTAGTCTCTAAGGTGCCACAAGTCCTCCTTTTCTTTTTGTGAAATCCATCAAAGAGAACCAAAATCGGGCTCCAAACATGAGCGGCACTGAGGCCAGCAAAGGAAAGAATTAAATTTACCCAGCAACAGAAATAGTTACACTGGCACTGAGCTGGGACAGAGAACGTCTTTGTTAGCTGCTTGGCTGAACTGCACGTACATCCTCTGCCAGAAGCAGGAATCACTGCAACGCAGCCAGTAACATGGGGCCAATTCTTTTGTTTTGTCCTGTCTTTTTGTTCTGTGTTTGTACAGCACCTAGCACACTGGGGTCCTGGTCCTTGACCAGGGCTCTTAGGTGCTACTGTAACACAAATAACAACTATGCAGTAGACCGGGGTGGGCAAACTACTGCCCGGGGGCTGCATCCGGCCCTTCAGATGTTTTAATCCGGCCCTCGAGCTCCCACCGGGGAGTAGGGTCCAGGGCTCGCCCCTCTCCGGCGCTCCAGCATGTCCCCTCTCCAGCTCCCAAATGTAGGGGCAGCCAGGGGGCTCCACACACTGCCCCTGCCCCAAGCGCCGCCCCTGCACTCTCATTGGCCTGGAACCGCAGCCAATGGGAGCTTCAGGGGTGGTGCCTGCGGACAGGGCGGCACGCAGAGCTGCCTGACTGCCCCTCTGCATAGGAGCTGGAGAGAAACATGCCGCTGCTTCCGGGAGCTGCTTGAGGGAAGCACCCAGAGCCTGTCCGGAGCACCCTCCTGCAACCCCAAGCCCTCATCCCCAGCCCCATCCCAGAGCCCACGCCCCCAGTCAGACCCCCCTCCCCACACCCCAAACCCCTGCCCCAGCTCGGAACCCCCTCCCGTACCCTGAACTCCTCATTTTTGGCCCTACCCCAGAGCCCACACCCCCAGCCATAGCCCTCACCACCTCCCACATCCCAACCCCCAATTTCATGAGCATTCATGGCCCGTCATACAATTTCCATACCCAGATGTGGAACTCGGGCCAAAAAGTTTGCCCACCCTTGCAGTAGACCCTCACTGCACGTGCCTTGAAGATTTCAGTCTAAATGAACACAAACAGGGATATGCAGTAACTCTGACTTCCCCTCACCAGAAACTGATCCCATCACCGTATCCATCCATAGGAGAGTTGATAATTATGCAAATCAGTGTTTAAGAGTATTAACTACTATTACGGCCACAATGCAGCAACTAATAGTATAAGATAGCCTCCACTTCTCAGTGTGCACACACCAGGATCTGCAATTTTTGCACACTCACAGATGCTAGAAATTCCACCATGCAAAACACATTTGAATACATTAATTCAATCAACTGGAAGCACAAGTGTGAACGCAAAAATTGCCCTATGAGCAACAGTGCATATACAATTATTGATCTGTATTATGGTAAGCACCTGGAAGATCCAAACGATATCAGGGGGCCCCTTGTGTTAGGTGCTGTACACAACCTAGGGTGGGTCTATGCTAGAATAATGGGTATATTTGGACCTGCTCTGGGAAGGCAAGGGATGTTGCAATGTAGCCACACAAGGACAAGTTGTAGATAAGTGGAGGTTAGTTAACACACTCCAACCTAACCTCAACCCACTTTTCTAGCACAGAGAAGCTCATAGTGAGAGACAATTCCTATCTGGAACAGTTTATAACCTAAACAGCTAAGACAGACAAAAGATGGGAGGGGAAACTGAGGCCCGATGGGGGGAGGGGAGAAGTGACTTGGCCAAGGTCACACAGTATGTCCAGTCACTTTGGGACGAGCTGGCCCACCAGCAGACAAGATGATGGGACAGCAGCCTCAGAATGAGGAGGGAACATCAGAGCTACAGTGGAACAGAACCGAATAGCGCAGCTAATTCAGAGTGGGGTTCCCCTTTCGTTCAGCGTAGACACACAGGGACATCTGAATGCTCTCCGTGTAGCTCAGGGGCAAACCGCTGGAAGGAACGAAGCACAAACGACAACTCCTTCCCCTGGTTAAAAGCATGGGCCAAAGCGCTACTGAAAGGGACACAAACCATTTCAGTCCCCATTTCTTTACCCCCATCCCCCCCAGAGGTTTGCATGAAGCTCTCCAATTCTGCGGTGTTGTTGTTGAGACTGGAAGACTCCTCCTATTGAACACAACAAATTACAACACAGAGCCGGAGGCCGAGTTCTCAAGCTGCGAGACATCCAGCCTGCAGGTTGAGAGTGTGCTATGGCACTGGTAATCCAGCCCAGGTGGCGTTTGTCTGTCTGCCCCGTGCCATGCTGAACTGGCAAAGCTGGAGGTGGTGTTTTGTCTCTGACAAATCAATACCGTGAGGCCTGGATGTCTGATCCAAAGCCCACTGAAGTCCACGCAAGGACTTCGGGCCCTATCTTGCAAGCCTGCATTGCGAGGTATCAGGTTACCGCTGGGTGCTTTCGTAAATAATAAACTCTTACTGAAGTCAGGGGGGATTCCATGTGCAGATGATTAGGGCCTTACATTTCGCGTGTCAACGGGGGGAAGAACAGTTGAACAAGACTCCCATCCTGAGAGGCAACACCTTAATGATGCCACTGGAGATCTGGTCCATCTGCTACACAGATTATGAGAATTTTTGCCCTGATCAGTACTCCCAACCTGAGTGTTCCTAAGCCTAACGATCAGGGCTCCCTAAAATCAGGACATGGTTTTTTTTAAATCTCAATTTTTACGCCAAATATTCCTTTTTGGGTTCCTTGTATTTGCCTTCAGCTTTTTACATCTTTAGTATTCACTTTTTCGGGATTGTCTCTGCAGCTGTAAGGGCTAGAAGCATCCTGTTTCAAGTGGAATCCGATTCTCACGTCATCATGTGACTCCCAGAGCTGGGGCTTTAGCTGGAGACACCAAATATCCTGAAACTCATGACAAAGCTGAGAGAGGTGGCAACATCCCTTCCTCGTGCTCTGTGCAGACCGACAACAACTCATGTCTCCTCACCCCTACTGGAACGTTTTGTTTGACATTTGAACAATAACTCTGTATAGATCCTAATGTTTTGTCAGCAAAGGCTATTATGGTTTTCAGAGCCATAGCGAAAGGTCTAATTAACCCTTGGGTTTCAATGCGCCATGAGCCAGGCACCATCAAAGGATTGTCTCAGAAACACCAGGAATCCCCCCCCCCCCCACACACACACAGATGGCTCTATAGCAATTCCACCATCAGCAAGCTCTCCTTCCGCCCCCTGCATGCTGTGACAAGCAGCTGACACTCTGCTCTTTGGCTGCCTGGAACAGCTGCTGCTGGAGGAAACAGAACGCCAGCCTGTGGCCCTTTGAGATCCCGCACCCTGCAGGCTGCTTTTCCGCCCACCCACGGATCCAGGGCTGTGTGTATATGCACACACCCAAGGGAGGGTGAAGATTCAGAAACACAGGGATTGAAGTCACATGACAAAGTTCATTACAACCACTTTTTCCACTCATAGCTCCCCCCAAATCTCCCCTCATGGGCTAACCCTTTCCATGCTTGGCCTCAGACCTTTGTATTTTGGAAAGTTTGAGGTGAACCCAGTCGCTCAGTTGCACAACCCCAGTTGCCCCGCAGCATGCCCACCCGCCTGCCTCCATTTTTAGAAAGGAGAATTCAATACAAAACCCTCGGCTAATACAGCAATCAGGCTGCAATGAACACAGGAATGCCAGGAAATGAAATGATCAGCGTTCCTGGCATTCACATCGCATGCTCATAGTGTTTATTACTATCTAAGCTGATACTTACTATAAGGTACCCGCAACGTGGGCAAGTTAATACTGATTTAAGAACCTTTTAAATCACTAGCTTGTGTGCTTACATCTACACCCCTGGGTGTTACACTAGCAGCGGTCTTCAATTTTAGGACACACGCATTACTTTCTGGTCTGTGTCTTAGGGCATGAATTCTCAGCTTGGGTGGGCATGACCACCCTGCCAGGAGGGATCCCAGCTAGAGGCCAGGGATCACAGTGTTGAAAGGGGGACCCTGGTATGGAAAAAGTTGAGGACCACCATCCTAGGCTACACATCTCACAACCAAACACAAACATGAATATAAATGTTCGATCCTGCTCCTATTGAAAGGCACAGGAATTTTGCCATTGAACTCAGTAGAAGCAGGACCAAAGCCAGCTCAGAGACATTCAACAGGGGGAAGAGCTACAGATCAAGAGACACCTATTCCTCCGCCTGATTAAGGAATGGACTGGCCATTTTAATATTCCTGAATCTCATCAGCTAAAAGGCTTGTATAGCCATAGGGAGTGGAAAAGCGGAAAAGCAGAGAGGGATGCACAGTGCATAGGGAGTAATACACACCTACTACACACACGCACCACATAGGGAGGGACACACACCTACAATACACACATAATGCATAGGGATTACACAGCTGTTTCTATTTCCAAGCAACGCAAAGCATAAGGGGCACCTTTCATTACCACAACAGATTTAACAGACGTGTTGACTCTGGATGTAAATAAACCCACAGCCAGGTGGCCGGTTCCTAATGCTATTCATTTGTGCTAGTCACACTCACACAAGCAGGGGACCAAAAAGGGGGAAACAGAGGATTTACATTCGCCGCACAGAAGGGCCCGATAGTTTCGTTGAGAGGCAGACTCCATGGACTAGACACAGGGCCCAGATTGATTCTAATCCTGTCACAGGCAAGTCACTTACCCCCACCGTGCCTCAGTTTCCCCACATGAGAAAGGGGGGGCATGTCACAGAGCAGAGGCTGGGCAGCACCGCACAGGGGCCTCTGGGGATCCCTCGCTCCCCTCATCAGCTGGAGGCTCACTGGGGGCTACCGCTAGCTGAGCCGCGGCACAAGGCTGCCTTCGCTGCGGGGAGGGGTGAGGACCGGGGCGGACCCCAGCCCAGCGCCAGCCAGGACCTCCCCGGACGGGGCCCCAGCCCCGCGGCAGGCAGCCCCCGCTTCCCCGCGGCGCCCCAGGGACAGCTCGTGGGCAGCGGGCGGGCACCTCCCCAGGGAGCCGGGGCCGCCCTGCCCCGGGGGAGGCTGCGCCCCCGGCCCGGCTCACCTGCCGGCTGCCGCGGACCGGCACTGGCCGGGCGGCCCGGCTCCGCCCCGCGGCCGCCGAACCGGATCGGCATCTGCCCCGGCCGCTGGAAGAGCCGGAGCCGGAGCCGCGGGGGAGCCGGGGGCCAGGCGCCCGTCCCGGGCATCGTGGGGACTTTGCGGCGCCTCCTTGTGAACAGGTGGGAGGGCGCAGGCCCCAGATGGGTGCGGGAAAGCGGCCGCCCCGCCGGCAGGGGGTCGGGACGGATCGCCGCCCCCTGCCTGCAGCTCTCTGCCGGGGCAGGGAGAGGGGGGGACCCCACCGGGACGGGCTGGGCAAGCTGCCTCTTGTCCACACGAGCCACTCGCAGCCTGAACTGCGGAGATCTCGCTCCTGCCTGTGCACCCTCGCAGCGTGTTCCCGGGGTGCTGGGGTTACGGTGCTGGCCAGGCCAGGGAGCGAGTGTGGACACCAGGCTGGGCTCCTGCCTGCAGATCGCTTCCCCCCCATTCCAGCTTTGCAGAGCGGGGACTGAGCCTTGCAAGATAATCTACACAGAGGGGCCGAAGCAGGATCCCCGCCCTCTCATGGCTTCTCTGTGATGGATAGAAGGCCTGAGAACGCTTCGCTTTCATTCCGCTTCGCTTCGCTTCCCTTACCGTAGGAGTAGCAGGGCCGTCAAGCTTGCGCCTCTCTGTCCTCTCTAGAAGTCTCCCTCCCTTGGAGCCAGCAGGGAGTTTCCTTAGCGCGTGGAGACGGGGCAGGACTCAGCCTGCCAGGGCCAGTGGGTGGAACAGAAGGTGGGGCACAGGGAAAGCCCCAAGCCAGGGCCTCCAACAAATGATTAAGGAAGGAAACTGCAGTGATGTTGCTGTGGGAGACCTTCGTGCCCTGGAAATGCCTCCAACTTCATGTGCTGCTTTGTTGCTGGTGGTATCAATGAGGGTGAACCGCCAAAGGGAGGGGGTCGGGGACTTGAAATGGGAGCTGTCCCTCAGACTGAACTGCACTTGAGATCAGAGGCGGAGAGTTATATGGGCCCGTGCTCCACCAATATTCAGGAACATAGGCCCAGCTCCACCAATGTTTGGGCTTATATTTTTAGAGCCGTCCCCTCCATAGGACAGACCGGACCAACTGCCCTGGGCCCTGTGCTTTGGGGGCCCCTGCACTTCGCTCACTGAGGCCAGCGCCAGGCCTCCCGCTAACTCCCCAGGCCACCCTGGACCCCAGCCTGCCCCGCCTCTTCCCGCTCCTGCTCAGCCCCCATTCCACCCCTTCCCCCAAGCCCCCACCCTGCCTCTTTTGGGCTTCCGCCCCCTCCCCTGAACAACGTTGGGAGCCGGCAGCGTGGGGCAGGGTGAGGTGGGCTGGGGCCAGGTGCTCACTGCTGCCAGTGCCAGGCCCCCCGCTAACCCTCCAGGCCGCCCTGGACCCCGTGTCCCCCTGAAGCACGGGGCCCCCCAAAGCAGGGTGCCTAGGCTGGTTGCCCCGGTCCGTCCTATGGACAGGATGGCTCTGCTTGGACCCGTTCTGGGCACCATCAAAAATTATACAAACCTGGCGCCCATGCTTGAGATAAAGTAATGGCTGGGGCATGGATGGACCCTTTACCAAGGGGAGTTTTCCTTCCCCACTGTTCACTAAGCATGTGTGTGAAATAGGTGTTAAAGAACAAGCCCCCATGTTTTAAACAGAGTGAATAAAAATCAGTTTTCCTCTGAATTAATCAGCTCTGGCTTCCAGGGTAGCCGTGGGCTTCTCTTCCTACTGATTGGGAGAACCTGAGCTAATGATGCTGCTTTCAGCCTGGTGCCAGCTAACTCAAGCACTCCCGGCCAGGTTCAAACACGGTAACATTTCCTAATCTAAATGCAGACCTCTGTGGGGTCCCATATCCCAACCACTTCACCAGCTGTCCACAAAAACAGGCTACACCAGGCCTGAATTTCTCATGTCAAAAAATAACCTGAAAACCCACCCCTTTCAGCCCTCCCTTCCCTCATCAGAAAGAAGCAAAAAAAAAAGGCACCAAACTTGTTTTTCCCCATCGCAGGTCACCTTCCAAGGTGTGCAAGCTAAACTGGCTGTGCCCAAGCATTGTTGCTGCATAACAAAACCAACAATATGCCCACATGACTGTCCTGCTTCCCAGCTGCAACCAATAACTCACTGACTGTGTGTGTCAACAGACCTTCCGCCCTAAGTCAGGGAGCTCAAACGCTGCGGGCCAGGGGGTGTCCGTATCAGCACCTCGAGCAATAAAAGTCTTTTGCGACAACCGGGCCTAGAAGTTTTTGCCTGCTTGGCAATTGACCATGAAAAGTAGGTCAAGATATTTTTAATAAAGAATGTTTTAAGGAGGCACAAGAAAGCCAGAGGGAAAAACTGAATTAGTCCAAACAAAAAAGCCTACTGATATAACTGAAGCCCTGTGTGAAGATCATGCTTGGTAAATAAGAAAATGTGGTTCCCTTCTCTCAGTCTGGCTCTTTCAAGACTCAACTGCTCCCGTTTTGTGGCTTGGCCCTCCGGTCAGGTCATAGTAATTTTCCTCTTCCGTGGGTGGGTGCATGTATCAAAGTCTTGCATGATGACCCACTGCTCCTTAACCAAGCCTCTTCCCCAATGGTTGGTAGGGGAACTCAGGCCTACCTCCACACTGGGTTCCAGCCCAGGGACCCTACAACATGCCATCAAGATCTGCACTGTCCTAAACCTTTACTGCTGTATCCCCATGGGCTACTTCCTACCTTGCCTTCGCTCTTTTCCTTTTTTTTTAGGGCAAAGCAGACTTGACTAAATAGTTTGTGGTTACCACCAACTATAATTCCTCAAGGCTTTGCAGATTATATCCCCTGGCTCTGCCCCGTGTCTTTCAGGTAATGTAGCAGCCCCTTTCTAATAACGCTCCATTTCCCTGGTGCTTTTACTAAATAATAATGTATGGGTTTTTTAACCTTAAGATGTTTGAATTCCTCAAAAAGCTTTTCCCTTTCTTTATCAAAGCCCCAGCATACCCAGAAAAGCGACCACCTTACTGAGGGCACATAGTCCATCTTAGTGTCTATTTATTTGAAAAAGATTCTTGGTTAAGTCACAATGTCCCAAGGGCACCAGAGCCTTCCCCCCACCCCCAAGGCCCCACCCCTGGCCAAACTGGAAGCCGGAGCAGGGTCAGGGGGCCTGATCCCCATTGCCTGGGGTGGGGTGGGGCTGAAATCAGCCCCCTGCCTCCGCCTAGGACAGAAGCAGGGACCCAGGCTCCCCACAGCTTCCCGCGCAGCTCGACCCAGTGGGGGGATAGGGGGGTCAGAGCTGCAGCCCAGCCATGATAAGAAAGCATGGGCAGCTGTGGGGAGCCCTCAGTGGACCCTCCATCTGCTCGCAGTGCAGGGAGCCCGAGGAGAGCAGCCCTCAGCCCGTGTCTCTGCCCCCGGCCCCCCGCCCCCCGCCCAGGGCAGGTGGAGTGTCCACACCACTGCAGCTCCCCACAGCTGCCCGTGCAGCTCTTATTTTATGGCCAGACAGCAGCTCTGAGCCCCTCCCCCCACACGGACAGCTGTAGGAAGCTGGCACAGAGTCACGGACCCTCCACCTGCCCTGGGCCGGGTGGGAGGCTGCTCTCAGCCCCCCTGCATGGCGGGTAGGTGGAGGGTCCACACAGCTCCCACAACTGCCCGGACTCCCCAGACAGGCTCCACACAGGCCTGGCCAGGTGTGGGGCCTAGGGGAGAAGATGAGGGGAAGGGGGCAGGGTCCACCCCAGCAAAAAGTGGGAGGATCACAGCCTAAAATAGGGAAAGAACAAGTCAAAAATTACTTAGACAAATTAGATGTCTTCAAATCACCAGGGCCAGATGAAATGCATCCTAAAATATTCAAGGAGCTGACTGAGGAGATATCTGAGCCATTAGCGATTATCTTTGAAAAGTCATGGAAGACAGGAGACATTCCAGAAGACTGGAAAAGGGCAAATCTAGTGCCCATCTATAAAAAAGGGAAATAAGGACAAACTGGGGAATTACAGACCACTCAGCTTAATTTCTGTACCCGGAAAGATAATTGAGCAAATAATTAAGTAATCAAGTTGCAAACACCTAGAAGATAATAAGGTGATAAATAACAGTCAGCATGGATTTGTCAAGAACAAATCATGTCAAACCAACCTGATCGCTTTCTTTGGCAGGGTAACAAGCCTTGTGGATGGGAGGAGGGGGGAAGGGGTAGACGTGGTATATCTTGACTTTAGTAAGGCTTTTGATACTGTTTCGCATGACCGTCTCATAAACAAACTAGGGAAATACAACCTAGATGGAGCTACTATAAGGTGGGTGCATAACTGGTTGGAAAATCGTTCCCAGAGAGTAGTTATCAGTGGTTCACAGTCATGCTGAAAGGGCATAATGAGTGGGGTCCCGCAGGGATCGGTTCTGGGTCCGGTTCTGTTCAATAGCTTCATCAATGATTTATATAATGGCATGGAGAGTACATTTATAAAGTTTGCAGACGATACCAAGCTGGGAGGGGTTGCAAGTGCTTTGGAGGATAGGATTAAAATTCAAAATGAACTGGACAAACTGGAGAAATGGTCTGAAGTGAATTGGATGAAATTCAATAAGGACAAATGCAAAGTACTCCACATAGGAAGGAACAATCAGTTGCACACATACAAAATGGGAAATGACCGCCTAGGAAGGAGTACTGTGGAAAGGAATCTGGGGGTCATAGTGGATCACAAGCTAAATATGAGTCAACAGTGTAACGCTGTTGCAAAAAAAGCAAACATCATTCTGGGATGTATTAGCAGGAGTGTTGTAAGCAAGACACGAGAAGTAATTCTTCCGCTCTACTCCGCGCTGATTGGGCCTCAACTGGAGTATTGTGTCCAGTTCTGGGTGCCACATTTCAGGAAAGATGTGGACAAATTGGAGAAAGTCCAGAGAAGAGCAACAAAAATGATTAAAGGTCTAGAAAACATGACCTATGAGGGAAGACTGGAAAAAATGGGTTTGTTTAGTCTGGAAAAGTGATGACTGAGAGGGGACATAACAGTTTTCAAGTACATAAAAGGTTGTTACAAGGAGGAGGGAGAAAAATTGTGGTTTTTTTTACCTCTGAGGATAGGACAAGAAGCAATGGGCTTAAATTGTGGCAAGTGCGGTTTAGGTTGGACATTAGGAAAAACTTCCTAACTGTCAGAGTGGTTAAGCGCTGGAATAAATTGCCTAGGGAGGTTGTAGAATCTCCATCCTTGGGGATTTTTAAGAGCAGGTTGGACAAACACCTGTCAGGGATGATCTAGATAATACTAAGGACTGGAAGGGACCTCGCGAGGTCATCTAATCCAGTCTCCTGCACTGAAAGCAGGACTAAGTAATAACTAGACCATAATATTAAATAAGGTCAGGCTGATAATACTTCCCTGTAGTGTACCATTTTTAATATTATATATATTGGATGTAACTTTCCCACCTCAGACCTGCATGGTCCTTTCACTCAAAAATTCTCTAATCCACCCATACATTCTTTCCCTTATCCCTAGTGCACCTACTTTGTACAACAAACCTTCCATCCATCGCATGTCATATGTCTTTTCAGTACCTAGAAAGACCGCTATCATGGAGCCCTTGTGCCTCATACTTTTTGGTATTCCCATTTCTCATTTAGCAATGGAGCATCTTCCTCTCCTAAAACCATTCTGCACCTTATCTGTAATGCCATTATTTTCCAAAGAGGCCACCAATCTTTCTGTCACTATTCTCTTCATAATTTTAGCTAGACAGAACCTAAGGGCAATTGGCCTACACAATTCCTTCCTGTTCTCAGCTAATGGGCTGTAGACAGGCCCCTCCTGTTCCTCCACAGCTGAACTTCACCTCTAATTAGTCCTCATTGCTTCCTGGCTCCTCCTCCTCCATGTGCAGCCTAGGCAGTTAATTGGCCCACCTAGCCACCTTAACCCCTTCAGGCCTGATGTGGGGCAGACACCCCACCGCAGGTCCTGAAAGAAGGAGAGTTTGGGGGGACAATAATGAAGAACAGACCAAGGAACTGGGTCACCATCATGGCTGCCACCCCCACCTCTTCTAAGACCCTAGGCCTTCATCATCCTAGTCCTGAGAGATGTCCTGACCAAACCAGGCCAGAGAGATAGAGCGAGAGACCCAGATAACATCGCCACCTGTATTGGCTCCACCTGGGATGAAATGGGATTTGTCCTTAACAACAACCGCTGCAGCTCCTGGCATAGGTGCTGGAACTCAGGTCTGACTGCACCCCCTGGCTTGAAGTGGTTTCCAGCCACAGGGTTTTTAGTTTGGGTCAATGACTCTCAGCACCCGCACTATGCAAATTGTTCCAGCACCCCTGGCTCCAGCTCATCTCAACTAACTTTCCTTTTACCCAGCAGAGAGTTATTACTATCTATGATACCCACTAAGAGATTGTCAGACAAAGGGATTTTTACCTCGAAAACTCTCTCCAGCTAAAGGGAAAGGGAACAAAGGACATTGTGAAAATGAAAGCCTTATTTACTACTTTAGAGTTCAGATGCCTTAACCGTTGTGCATTCTTTTCTGTGTCTTTAACAAAAGGTTACAAGGCTTGTTAATGGCATGTTTGCCATGGTACCAAGCAGGTTGAGGTCGCTGCATACCAAACCTTGTTTAAAATTGGCTAATGTTGGACAGTGACTGGGTTATGTTAACAGCTTTTGACTTTTGGGCCCATATATTCCATCTAAATTAATACACCGCCTCACAATTACCTCATAGGTCAGCAGCAAAAATTCTGTAGGGTGAATAATTGTACTGTGGTTCCATTGCACAGGGCTTGTTGCACATGGGAATTCATGCAGGGGGTCCTTCAGCTTTGCAAGTCATGGAGCACAGCTCTATGTGGGGTGTCTGTGCCCCAAGGGGGGGCAGCTAGAGGGAGATAGAGTAGGGCTGGAGGTTTGGCTGCATGTTAATCATTTGAAAAATGGGATTTGAATTTTCTACCTACAGCAACTTTTGTCACAATGCAGCTATGTTTGCACGCACACACACCTAAAGCTCACTGGCATTGGTGCACGCTGGGACAGTCAGGGGAGCTGCCCCCTACTGCCTAAGCAGGGGCGACAGTGCCTAGAGGAGGCACATGTGTCACTGCATCCTGGGATTTTTCTGCTGCACGGAGAGAGCTGGGAGGAATGTGAACCAGCCAAACCAGTAACACAGGCAGGGTTAAATATGCAAAGATAATGTTGCATGAAGACAACCTGTGGCAGCCCAGGCAAAAGTGAATAGCGTTTAGGCCCTGATTTAGGAAAGCCTCTCTAGTCAGGTTTCAGAGTAACAGCCGTGTTAGTCTGTATTCGCAAAAAGAAAAGGAGTACTTGTGGCACCTTAGAGACTAACCAATTTATTTGAGCATGAGCTTTCGTGAGCTACAGCTCACTTCATCGGATGCATACTGTGGAAACTACAGAAGACATTATATACACACAGAGACCATGAAACAATACCTCCTCCCACCCCACTCTCCTGCTGGTAATAGCTTATCTAAAGTGATCATCAAGTTGGGCCATTTCCAGCACAAATCCAGGTTTTCTCACCCTCCGCCCCCCGCCCACACAAACTCACTCTCCTGCTGGTAATAGCCCATCCAAAGTGACCGCTCTCTTTAAAATGTGTATGATAATCAAAACCTGGATTTGTGCTGGAAATGGTCCACCTTGATTATCATACACATTTTAAAGAGAGTGGTCACTTTGGATGGGCTATCACCAGCAGGAGAGTGAGTTTGTGTGTGTGTGGGGGGGGGGGGGGGGAGCGGAGGGTGAGAAAACCTGGATTTGTGCTGGAAATGGCCCAACTTGATGATCACTTTAAATAAGCTATTACCAGCAGGAGAGTGGGGTGGGAGGAGGTATTGTTTCATGGTCTCTGTGTATATAATGTCTTCTGTAGTTTCCACAGTATGCATCCGATGAAGTGAGCTGTAGCTCACGAAAGCTCATGCTCAAATAAATTGGTTAGTCTCTAAGGTGCCACAAGTACTCCCTCTCTAGTCAGTTTTCAGAGTAACAGCCGTGTTAGTCTGTATTCGCAAAAAGAAAAGGAGGACTTGTGGCACGTTAGAGACTAACACATTTATTTGAGCATAAGCTTTCGTGAGCTACATTGGAATGCATCCGATGAAGTGAGCTGTAGCTCGCGAAAGCTTATGCTCAAATAAATTTGTTAGTCTCTAAGGTGCCACAAGTCCTCCTTTCCTCTAGTCAGTGTAGCGCTTAAGCATATGCATAAGGGCTACCCTAAATCAGGGCCTTTGAGTAAGTATTAACCAGGGTGTACGTGGACATGTTCAGAGCCAACCATGTTACAAACTAGTGTGCACAAAACCTGGTAGCCTAGGCACCAGTGCCATTCATCCCTTGTGTACGTTAACGAGAGCAGGGCTAAACTGTTCCATTAAGATGCCCTCCCTCCCGCCCCTCCCAGCAGCAAATGGCATGCGCGACAAATGCACTTTTCACCAAAAATGCCTGTGGGGCTGAAAATTTTCAGGTTTTCGTTTAAAATCCCAACCTGATCCCCCCTCCCCATCCCCGTTTTTAACACAAGCAAAACAAAGCTTTGCCTTTTGTTTTTGACGAAAACCCCCCAAAAGTTGAAGAAAATATGTGATGACAATTGCAAGATGAACCCAACCCTCAGCTTTTGGTTCATTTTTCCCCTTTGCTACAATAAACAGCACTGCCTAGAAGCAGGGAGTCGATGGCCTGTAGCTATTACAGGGCTCGATTCCACAAGCCCCTCTGCACACAGAACTATTTGGTCTAGCGAGAACTAACAGTGTGTGCTGTGTACTTTGCCTTGCTTTAGATAGCATGACTCACAGGATCCTTACTCATGTGGTCACATGCCTAGGCGTGGCTGTTGTCATTGTTAAGCTTTGTCTCCTGAGAGTAAGAAATAGAATCACTGGTTTACTGCCCGGGAAACATAAGAACCACTTCCAATAAATATTATGATTCACAGTTATCACTTCTCTGTCTTGAACTGTCCTAGAGTGTTGTTGTGCACTGTTAAACAGCTTCTGCCTTCCACCCCAGAAGTGGCTGCATGCCAATGGTGGGATCCTTTTATATTACATACACACACACCTATACTTTATTATTTATTCAACACTCAAAAATATAATAGCCTGGTAGGAGAAGCACAGTCTTTGACCTGAAGACCTGACAGTTTATGGCCCTGATCTTGTAGCTGCAGTGGGGTGCCGCATGGGAGCAGTAATCTGCCAACATGAGTTGCGAGATTAAGGTCCCACGCAGATCAGAGCATAAAGCAAGGATAGGAGAGGGACTGGGGGAACCAAATATGTGGATCACACTGATCAGGGCATTCCAAATCTCAGGTTAGTGATGCACACTCTTTAACAGCTCCAGAATATATGGACACGCTCTCTAAATATAATTGATTTTCCATTTAAAACACCTCTCCAGCCCTTAATGGTGTCAGCTATTATATATTTCTATTATTTTACTTCTCCCCCCACCCTCCCAAGCTTAGCCCATGAAGGAGGAGGGGCTCATATGTAATAATTTAGCAATACCGTTCTGTATTAATTCATGAGCATTGTATGTGACCCAGTCATGGGAATGTTTCCTGTATGACGACATGGGATTAATCCACTGCACTCATGTGTTAGTTACATTTATTAACTTGGCAGGAAACAAGCAGGAATTTAACACAACAGGTCCAGAGAAAACACTGGTGACTAAACAGGTCAGGAGGGTAAGAAACAATGCCTGGGCTATTAGCTGTGAAAATCCCTCTTCCTTGGCTCCAGCCCAAAGTTACACAGCTTTTTGCAAAGACTGCGAGTGGGCAGCTGAATAGGACTTAAAAGGGTTAAAACGACTCTCGCTCGCTCACTTGCTTTCAGGGGCAGGTGTCCGGGAGCTGACGCAGAGACAGGTCTTGCAAGGGAGTCTGAAACAGATGAGCTTCCATGCTTTACTTTTTACTGTTCCTGCTGCTAAGATCAAACAGTACTTTGGTTTAAGAAGGCTGTCTGGTCACCGTATGAACCGCTGGTCACAGCTCGTGGAGGGAAGATGTGCAGATCCCAAGCCCAGTTGGATCTGCTGAGAAATCACAGTTGGGATACAGGGGGCTATAGCCAGTCTAAAAGAGAGGGAGAATTGCAGGTTTCCACCCTGAGAGAGGTGAGGGCACGGGGCCTGTCACCTGCAGGGGGGCGCTCAGACTGGAGAGGGCTCACAGGTGCAGTTAGCCTTGTAACCGTGACATACCCTTTTCCAAGTAACTGCCTGCCTTTCTTTCACATTTTGGAGCACCTGGGGCTGGCTAATGTTGGCCCAGAGGAAGGCTGGGGAAGGACTGGATGAAAATAGTTCCTTCAGCTGTGTTTGTTACCTTCAGCCTTTGGCTTTATTCTCCCCTGTGTATCTGTGACATTCACAGAATATTGTTAAGCTTCTTGAAGAAATAAACTTTTTAATGGGGGGAGGGAAACAAAAACACCAACCCATAAACAACTAAACAATAACTCTTTGGGGTTTCTGATTGAAATCTCCTGGGTTAAAATAGGGCCATGCAGTGTTAGCAGCTTTCACGTGGATCATGAGGCTCGTGCTACTTGCCTGGCTGCTGGAGTCAAGAGATTGCATGAGAATCTCAGCTTGCATTTAAAACAATAAATTGCGTTTCTCTCTCTCCAGGTGGTGGAGGAAAGCCTGAAAACATGATGCACCCTAAATGCACAGAAACCAGAAGGCAGAGGAAAGCAACACAGCATTCATTGCTTTTTAAACGATCTCAGGATTGTAAAGCCAATCTCAGGACTTCTGGAGGCCTGACTCATGATTTTTCCATGCACGGGGTTGGCGGTACTGGCCATGTGACCAAAAATGGGCACGAAAACCCATCAACTGAGAAAGAGGGTAGTAGCATGATGCATCCTGGGGACGAGTCCGGGCGGCAGCAAGAGCCCAGAGGAAGCTAGTTTCAGCAGAAAATCCGCTCCCGAGGGAGAGAGGAAGCAGCCTTGACATCTCCTCCTCTCTCAAAATGCGACTCCTCCCTCCAGGAGATGGGAATGTGGGGATTAGAGATGCCTTGGCCAGAGCAAGTGTTTCATCTGTCTCAGGCATTCCCTAGAAGCAAGAACCCTGGACCCACTTCTTTCAGGGCGGTAAGGCTTTTAGTTTCACTCTACAAACACGCCCTGCATACCAACCCCGGGTCACAGGCAGGCGTCTCAAACCCCACCTAACTGCAGTCGGCCACGAGGGCATGAAATATAACTCAAAGCCCTCCGCACACACCTTTGGCGAGCAGCATGTGTAGTTCTGCCACGCACGTGTCGGTGAAAAAGAACGGTGCACCACACAGGGCGCAGCCATGAGCTCAGGGCTCCTGGGAGGAACTCCGGATTGGGAATCGCAGACGTATCTTCTCTACCAGGGAAGAAACTGCTAGAAATCCCGGAAAGGATTCAGAACATTTTATGAACCACTGATGGTTCTTTATGACAAAGAGATGCAGTCATTGCACTACTAAAGCCCCACTGACCAGCTGCTTGATCTAAATTTAGGCCGATTTGTAACTGGGGAAATGTACTACCATTAGAAACAGCAAAACCGGGGCCGGAGCCTTCACCACAGTCCGGGGCAGAATAAGACCACAAAGCTAGAGCCTGCAGTGGCTCAGCTATTACTGCGATGAGGCCTAGACAGTCTTTTGAAATTGAAAAACTTTCCCCAGAGACAGCACCGTGAGAAGGTGCTGAAGGCATGTGAGGTCCAACAACCTGGCGAGCTAGGTCAGCCGCAGTTTTGAGTCCTGGGAGAGCCACCCAAGCCGGCTAGGGGAGGGACCAGATGAATAGCAGTCCCTGGGTCCTCCAGGCTGGGGGCTGGGTGATAGGCCAACAACAGTTAAGCAATTGTTTGACTTGCAAAACAATTAAGTTGCAAAACCACAAGGTAGCTATTCCAGCAAACAGGGACGGCACAGCCTTGTTCATGCCTTTCTGATGGCGTGTGAAGGATTCAGATTCAGATACTGAAAATCTGGGCCTACAGTCATGGTGCGAGGGGGGTGCAGTGGATTTTATACTGACTGGGAGGTGGTTTCGAGTGGCTGGGCTGGAGGAGGTAGGGCTTTAGGCATGAGGTGGTTATTGCGGGGGGGCAGGAGGGGGGTTCTCTGCTGTGATTTTAACCAGTGGCAGATTTAGAGTTAGCAGGGCCCTGTGTGCAGCTTTATTTCCCGCCCCCTCCCTCCCCCCCACCGGGACCCAGCCAAGAAAAAGAACATTCTCTCTTATCTCCCCCTTCATTCTTTTTTTCTTCACCCTCCTCCTATATTATAAGTAATGGGAAGTAAGTGAAAATAAAGTGAGGTACCTTGCTTGGGGCAGGGGGTTGGGGTGCAGCAGGGGGTGTGGGCTCTGGGAGGAAGTTTGGGAGTGAAGCAGCGTGGAGGGAGGGAGGGTAGGCAGAGAGTCGCCTTAGCCCTGCTGCTGGCACGTCTCTGTGCGCCCCTTGGGGAGAAAGGGGCAGCGGGTCTCCGTGTGCTGCCCGGGGCAAGAGCAGCACACAAGCCACCTGCCCCCTGCCAGGGGCGCACAGAGACGTGCCAGCAGCTGGCCACTTCCAGGAGTGGCATGGGGCCACTGTCCACAGCACGTAGGCAGCCTCCCTACCTCAGCCCTGCTGCGCCGCCGGCCAGGACTCAGGGGGAGGTTGTCAGATATTTGTCCTGCATTTTGGGAACCCCCCCGTCATTGGAGGCCCTGTGCCACCGCAATGGTTTGTTTCATGGTAAATCCGCTTCTGGTTTTAACCTATTAAGGGAGAGCAAGGAAATGGCATGTTAGGACATGTGTGAGTCTGGCCAGCTCTTCAGCTCAGAGCTCCTGCACGGTGGTACAATGGCTTTGCCATTTCGGGGAGATTTCAAACATTGCCCGGGGTGGGTTGCAAAGCAGAGTGACCCCCACCAACCCAGGTGCCACAGGTGCTATGCAGGGCAGTGATGCAGTCCTCGGTTTAGCATACAGTATTTACTCAGCAAATGCCACTGTCGCGAAGCTCAGTGTGAATCGCCTCCCTCTCTTTTGGCCTACGTGATTTAATTCATTCACATGATCACTGACCAAATATCCCACTTGCATTCTTACTACCAAGCCAGCTAGGCTTTGGGCCTCCTTCTCCCACTGAGCAACGGCCGCCCATTTCACACATGGCTGTTAATGCTGACGAGAGGGTACAAGATACACAACACACTTGGCTGTGCAGATAATTATTCAGAGTGGTATGAGCACAGGACTGGGAGCCAGGAACTGCCCAAGTTCGTGCCTGGCATTTCAGCTGGGATTGTACTTGGGGCAGCTAGCCCCGTCTGCCATTCACGTGACACACGCTCTTTTTAGTGCACTAGCTCGAGCAAGGCTACCACAAGGCTGTCTCCTGGTGCTGCAAGTTATACCTCTGGCTCAAAGCATGGAACCATGGTCTAACCCCAGCTCTGCCAGACTCTCCCTCTGAGGCCTTTAGCAAATGACTAGAGGCTCATCTCCACTACGCAGGCTCTGCAGACACAGCAGAGTCCTAGCATAGAGGCTGCGTCTGTCGACAGGAGTGTTTCTGCAGGTATAGTAACACCACCTCCCTGAACACTGACAGAACGACTCTTCTCTTGGCATAGCTGGATCCAGACTGGGGGCTTTGCCAGCATGGCCGTGTCGGCTAGCGGGTGTGACTTCAATAGGAACAAGGCCCTTAAATACTTCTAAGGATCTTCCATGCTGCTCCTGCATTCGGCATCTGTGGTATGTCCTCTTGCAAGGAGCTGGTACCATCTTTGCGGATAATAGCCCAGTGATGACTTGCTCCTGCTTGTTTTTCCATTGTGAAGAACAGCAGCTGTTTGTTGTGCCAGCCCCGACAATACGGGTGTAGTTTCTTCTCTTAATGGTTTACAAATGTCAAAGTCTGGATGGTGCATTTCACTTCCCCTCATGCAAAATTAAAGCAAAGGCAGCTCCATGCCCTGCTGGCTGAGCCCACTTGCCGACGTGCTGTGTATGCCAGGGAGGGGAATGCTTTGCAGCTTTTCTATAATATTCAGAAGGTTGTAGCTGGGAGCACTGCATACTTGGCCTGTGAGCCCCCCATGCCTCTTGCTGTCGATTTTATTGTGAAGTTGCTTTCCAAGGATAAACTAAAGTGACAACGGTAGCAATTTTGGTCCTATAAATTAGAGCTCAAAAATCTAAAAACTAACTTAAAGCCAGACATTAAATATCCTCCTCTGTCAGGAGAGCTGAAGGTGCAGTGACCTGTTTATAGGGTGCACGTAATGAGCTTACATTCTCTACAGACACGGCCAGTAAGTGGGGGGAGAAGGAACAGAAGTGCAGGGAGGTGAAGTGACTTGCCTGAGTTCACGCTGCAGGACAGCACTGGGAGTAGAGCCCAGGCATCCTGAGCCCAGTCCAGGACCCTATCTGCTAGCCACCATTTCCTAACAACGGGTGAAACTCTAGGGTTTGGTTCAGATAAGCATAGGTACCCTTTGAAGGCTCTCTATCTCCTCCAAGACTCTCCCTTTCTCTACCTGACATGCGCTATCCCCCAAAATAGCCATTCAAGCTCCTTTTCTCCTCATGACATCAAATAGATTCCAGCTCTCCCCCTCCCCATGCTCCCAAATCCCATCTTACCTCGTGGACTTTAAGGCCAGAAGGTACCATCATGATCACCTAGTCTGACCTCCTGCACATTGCGACCCACAGAACCTCATCCACTCACTCCTATCATAGACCTGAGCCCTTTACAAGGGCTAGGGTGGGAACAAGCAAGGTGAAGAAGCTGTGTCTAGGGGAAGACAGTCGAAGAGAGTAAGGGCCCTATTTGATGTTACATGGAACAATGACCTGCAGTAGGTTCAGGAGGAAATGATAGGGCTGTTCAAACTGACCTGATTGATAAGAGGGCCAGCCAATGTGTATCTTACACTTGATGAATTTAGCTTAAGAGAGACACTTTTTTATTTTTAATATAGAACAGTGATGATTGGTGTATTATCCTTGACTAGTTACTATGGCACATTACATCAGAAAAGAATCGAATTAGAGCAGCTTTGTTAGTTACATGGGATGGTTAGTATAGAATTTGTTTCCTCTGGGTGCTATTTCTGCCACTCTGTTCCCTGGGCACACAATTTAATATAAATGTATAATAAGTCTTATTATAAACTGAGGGTATATTATTCTGGAAGCTACCAATTTGTGTTCTGTCTTTACAATCAAGCTAAATGAAAGATCATAAAAATCCCTGTTGTGAAGAAGTGATGCTGAAATGCATTGGGATTCATACTACTTAAGAAAATCAGGTAGACGAAAACAACAGCATTCAAAATCATACCTGTGTCTGAGGGAGAAAGTCTGAGATCTGCCACTGTCAAACTATAATAAAGTCTAGATTTTTAAGAGATGAGAATACCAGGCTGATGGATTTGAAGTAAGTAAAACAAGGCCACTACCCCTTTAACTCATGAGCGAGCACATGAGTTATGCTGGTTTTGCTCTCCCCTCAGAAACAAGGGCAGGAGAAATTCATTGGGCTAGCACCAGGCAGAGATAAAACAGAAAATTGCCCTGGTGTAGTGGTGCAGTATGAAGCATTGACAGGGTTGCTACATTCACTGAGACACTACTGAGTAGAAAATTGTGTCTGACCGTGTGGAGAGAATCAATGGAGATGGGTCAGCTCTTGTTAATTACAGTTTGCTGTCTGTTAAGCCAGTAGCCATTATGCCCTCTATCGTCCAAACCTGGACTCTGCAAACGTGCCATTTAATTTTGGCAGAAAAAGTCAATCCACAACCCCCTGAAGGAAAACTGTAGTAGATTCAGGCTAGTCTGTTAAACAAGGCCAGCAGACCTGAAGATCAACCATTTGTATGTTTAGCCAGTCTTAGAACAGAAGCTTATGAGAGTTCATTACAACATGGCAAGACAGATTTTGCTGACTGTAGCCTCAACATGGATGCTCCTCAGGGCTGTGGTGAGCTGGAGCCGGTTCGCACCGGTTCGCTGGAACCGGTTGTTAAATTTAGAAGCCTCCTAAATTTAAGAACCGGCCAAAAGTGGGGCCTTAGGCGCCGACTCCGTGGGTGCTCCGGGGCTGGTGCCCCGCCCCCTGCCCCAGCACACCTCTGCTCCGCCTCCTCTGCTTCCCCCCCCCCCCCCGCTTCCACGAGTCAGCTGTTGGCGTGGGAAGCTGGGGCAGGCTGAGAAGCAGGCGGCGGCTTCCTGCTCAGGCCCAGGGAGGCGGAGTGGAGGGGAGCTCGGGCGGGGGAGCATGAGGAGGGCCGCCCGCGCCGCAGCAGGTAACTCCGGGGGGGACGACGGGGACGGGGACAGGCAGGGGAACCGCTCCCTGCCCCAGCTCACCTCCGCCTCCCTGGGCCTGAGCACGAAGCCGCCGCCTGCTTCTCAGCCCTCCCCGGCTTCCCGCCGAACAGCTGATTCGCGGGAAGCCAGGGCCGGAGAAGCAGGGCAGGGCGGCGCGTTCAGGGGAGGAGGCAGAGGTGGAGCGGAGGTGAGCTGAGGCGCGGGGAGCTGCCGGTGGGTGCTCTGCACCCACCAAATTTTCCCCATGGGTGCTCCAGCCCTGGAGCACCCACAGAGTCGGCGCCTGAGGCGCCACTTTTGATGTGATCAGTGGGGGAGCAGCTGCTCCCCCTGCTCCCACCCAGCTACGGTCCCCCACCCCTAGGAGCCAGAGGGACCTGCCGGATGCTTCCTGGGAGCTGCCTCAGGTAAGCACCGCCGGGACTCCCCACCTCACCCCCCCGGCAGGTCCCTCTGGCTCTTAGGGGCGGGGCGGGCACTCACTACGGTGGCCCACGAGACCCTCCTGCCCGGTTCTGGGGGCAGTCAGGGGACAAGGGTAGATGGGGCAGAGGTCCGGGGGGGGTGTCAAGGAACGCGGGGGGTTGGATGGGGCAGGAGTCCCGGGGGGGGGGGGGAGGTGGGCCACGACCCCCTCGTAGGGTGAGGAGGGAACCGGTGGTTAAGATTTTGGCAGCTCATCGCTGCCTCAGGGTGAGCATTTGCTGAAAGAAGCCCCGTGCAGAACCAGCAAGACACCATCATGGAGGAGGGAGCTACAACACAAAGAGTAAATAACAGAGGGAGGAAGGATGTTTTGTAGCTAAGCCACAGAAGGTGCAGCCGAGAGGCAGCCGGCATTATTATTCAGTAATTATTAGGACTGGCAGTTGTTCCAAGCTATACCCCTGATTACCTGGGTGCCTGGGCTCAGATTTCCTAGCAGTAAAATGGGGAAATGCCATAGGAATGGAGTGAAGCTTAGTGTCTGTAAAGCAAGATTAGAGAAATAGATGGAGGTTTAAAGTAACCTCTGTGCCACAGAGGCTGCCAACGGTAGAGAATGATGATGATATTTAGGGCCGTCAAGCGATTAAAAAAATTAATCACGATTAATCGCGCTGTTAAACGATAGAACACCATTTATTTACATCTTTTTGGATGTTTTCTACATTTTAAAATATGTTGATTTCAGTTCAACACAGAACACAGTGTACAGTGCTCACTATATTTTTGATTACAAATATTTGCACTGTAAAAAAAAAAAAAAACTTCTCCATTCACCTCATACAAGAACTGTCGTGCAATCTCTTTATCATGTACCTATAAATGTAGAAGTACAAAAAATAACTGCATTCAAAAAGAAAACAATGTGAAACTTTAGAGCCTACAAGTCCACTCAGTGCTACTTCTTGATCAGCCAATCGCTCAAACAAGTTTGTTGATATTTGCAGGAGATAATGCTGCCCACTTCTTGTTTACAATGTCACCTAAAAGTGAGAACAGGCATTTGCATGGCACTGTTGTAGCTGGTGTCACAAGATATTTACGTGCTAGATGCGGTAAAGATTCATATGTCCCTTCATGCTTCAACCACCATTCTAGAGGACATGCGTCCATACTGATGACGGGTTCTGCTTGATAACGACCCAAAGCAGTGCGGACCGACATGTTCATTTTCATCATCTGAGTCAGATGCCACCAGCAGAAGGCTGATTTTCTTTTTTAGTGGTTTGGGTCCTGTAATTTCCACATTAGAGTGTTGCTCTTTTAAGACTTCAGAAAGCATGCACCACACCTCGTCCCTTTTGGAAGGCACTTCAGAGACTTAAACCTTGGGTCGAGAGCTGTAGCTATCTTTAGAAATCTCACATTGGTACCTTCTTTGCGTTGTCAAATCTGCAGTGAACGTGTTCTTCAAATGAACAGCATGTGCTGGGTCATCATCCAAGACTGCTATGACATAAAATACATGGCAGAATGCGGGTAAAAAGAGCAGGAGACCTACAATTCTTCCCCAAGGAGCTGTCACAAATTTAATGAATGCATTTTTTTTAATAAGCATCATCAACATGGAAGCATGTCCTCTGGAATGGTGGCCAAAGCATGAAGGGGCATCTGAATGTATAGCAGATCTGGCACTTAAATACCTGGCTACAAAAGTGCCATGCGAACACCTATTCTCATTTTCAGGTGACATTGTAAATAAGAAGAGGGCAGCATTATCTCCCGTATATGTAAACAAACTTGTTTGTCTTAGCCATTGGCTGAACAAGAAGTTGGACTGAATGGACTTGTAGGCACTAAAGTTTTACATTGTTAAATAACTGCATTCAAAAACAAAACAAACAAAAAAATCAACATTTGTAAATTGCACGTTCACAATAGAGATTGCATTACAGTAGTTGTATGAGGATAAAAAATAGTATTTTTCAATTCACATTTTTACAGTGCAAATATTTGTAATCAAAATAATACTATAAAGTGAGCACTGTACACTTTGTATTCTGTGTTATAATTGAAATCAATATATTTGAAAATGTAGAAAACATCCAGAAGTATTTAATAAATTTCAATTGGTATTCTATTGTTTAACGGTGTGATTAAAATTGTGATTAATCACAATTAATATTTTTGAGTTAATTGCAGTTAACTCACACGATTAATTGACAGCCCTAATGATATTGTCTCTCTGGCACTCTTCTGAATCATGGCTAACAACCCCCCCTTTGTATAATAGACTATTCCCAAGGAGAATGAGCATTATTTCTATTTATGCTACATGCATTCATTCTTGGTGCATCTCAGCCCATTTACAGTTATCATATCCTAGCTGCCTTTGGGTCTAAGTTACCGCTGAAAAAAAACAACCCATGACACAGTTCAAAATCATGCAGATAATGTTCCATTACCACAGTTTGAACACTTGCACAAGGCTGTTACCCAAGATTAAGTGTTAAATTTCTATGTAAGAACAATACTGGAATAAGTTTCAGTTTTCAGCATCTACGAACAGCTCAGTAAAATACAAATAATAGCTCACGAATAACCCAGTCTTCCATTTGTATACACTATATTCCTAACAACGCCTCAAGTCAGAGCTCCAGCCTGCTCAAGAAACAGTAAGAATAATCTGCCACTTCTTTAAGTGAGCCTATGGGATACTTTACTATCTATGAGCCACGTAAACAAACTAAATATCCTCACACAAGTTATGTACATCCAAAGCAACTCAGAGGGAATTTGAGTCATTTCTCATGTTTTGACTTTGGATTCTCAGAAAGGCTCCTTAGAGAAAGAGCTAATTCCGTGTGTGTTTAATCGGATACGGAAAGGGATGTATATTTGCAGCACTGTCAGGTGCTGCCTCGATTCAGAGCTCTGGGTATAATGCCTTTAGTGGAAACATGGTGGTAGGAGAATGCAAAGAAGCCATAAGGTACGCGACTTCCACACAAATCAGACAGGTAGTCTCCAACTTCACCCTGGTCTATGCTTCAGTTTTGCCAGCATATACATATTGGTCAGGGTATGATTTCCCCCCTCACCCTGACTGACATAGCTATGCCAGCAAAAGCTCCCATGTAGATGCAGTTGTACCTGCAAGAGCGACAGGTGGGGATATTTCCCAGGGAATGTCTTACTGCTAAATGATGAATTAGCAATTGACTAAGCCCTCAATGGTTAACTCATTGTTTTTAATGTAGCCTCACACTCTACAAGGCAGAAGGAATGGGGGGGGGGGGGGAAGAGACAGTATAGTAGAGACACACACCCAGAGAGAGAGAGAGTGAGATGTGCATTTCCCCTTTAAGTATGCTGATCCCTGTCTTAAGTACACTGCCTTGTTAATTAGATCAGCAAGCCGAGACCCACCTCAGCTGATGCCTCCAGGACTGTCCTGTGTCCCCCCTACTCTATGGAAGATGGGGTAAGCAGGGTGCAGGGGGGACACACCCTGACATTAGCCCCCCTCTCCCCTCCCCCCACACGTCTCCCTACCCGCACAGCAAGCAGGAGGCTCAGGGAGCAGCTCCAAGGCAGAGGGCAGGAGCAGCACATGGCAGTGGAGGGAGGGACAGCTGAACTGCCAGCAATTGATAGCCTGCTAGGTGGCTGCCACACAGGGAACTTAGGGGAGCGGGGAGCTGCTAGGGGGGCTGCCGACCCACCCTGATTCCAAGCCCCCACCAGCTAGCTCCCCCGGGCTGCTCTTCCTGCAAGCAGTGGACAAAGTAGGCGGCTGCCAAAGGACATTAGAAGGGAGCATTGCGCAACTTTCAACGAGCATGTTCCCTAATTGATCAGCAACCTAACAATGTTAACCGGGATGACTTTAGGTGTGGAGTTCCTGTACATAGGTCTGTACCCAGGACCCATTGTCAGAGTGGAAAAACTGCAAAATCCCGCCCTGAGCCAGGAAAAGGTAGGCGGCCTATCACTTGAGGGGATTCACTCAGACCAGAAAGGAAAGGTGCAGCTAGCTAGTGCCAGTCAGAGTGTGTGATGGCTCTAGATACTACAGGGCTAGCAGCATTAGGCAGGCATACATGGTTCCAATGATAGAAAACACAATTATCACCCCTAACTGCTTCAGCTACCTTGTAAGCTAGGAGGGAAGATATAACAACTTCTATCTAAACTTTCTCTCTCCTGCAACTTTCACTTTGGCCAAACATAAGAACGGCCATACTGGGTCAGACCAAAGGTCCATCCAGCCCAGTATCCTGTCTTCCAACAGTGGTCAATGCCAGGTGCCTCAGAGGGAAGGAACAGGGAATCATCAAGTGATCTATCCCCTCACCCATTCCCAGCTTCTGGCAAACAGAGGCTAAGGACACCATCCCTGTCCATCCTGGCCAATAGCCATTGATGCATCCTCCATGAATTTATCTAATTCTTTTTTGAACCCTGTTACAGTCTTGGCCTTCACAACATCCTCTGGCAAAGAGTTCCACACATTGACTGCGTTGTGTGAAGAAATACTTCCTTTTGTTTGTTTTAAATCTGCAGCCTATTAATTTCATTTGGTGACCCCTAGTTCTTGTGTTATGAGTAAATAACGCTTCCATATTTACTTTCTCCACACTAGTCATGATTTTATAGACCTCTATCACATTCCCCCTTAGTCCTCTCTTTTCCAAGCTACAAAGTTCGAGTCTTATTAATCTTTCCTTATATGGAAGCCGTTCCACACCCCTAATAATTTTGTTGCCTTTTTCTGAACCTTTTCCAATTCCAGTATATCTTTTTTGAGATGCGGCAACCACATCTGTACACAGTATTCAAGATGTGGGTGTATCATGGCTTTAGATAGAGACAATATAGTATTTTCTGTATTACTTATCCCTTTCTTAACTCCCAACGTTCTGTTCGCTTTTTTTGACTGCCGCTGTACATTGTGTGGATGTTTTCAGAGAACTATCCACAATGACTTCAAGATCTCTTTTTCGCATGGTGATAGCTAATTTATACCCCATCATTTTATATGTATGGTTGAGATTATGTTTTGCAATGTGCATTTTGTTGCCCAGTCACCCAGTTGTGAGAGATCCTTTTGTAGCTCTTCGCAGTCTGCCTGGGACTTAACTATCTTGAACAGTTTTGTATCATCTGCAAATTTTGCCATCTCACTGTTTACCCCTTTTTCCAGATCATTTATGAATGTGTTGAATAGGACTGGTCCCAGTACAGACCCTTGGGAGCACCACTATTTACCTCTCTCCATTCTGAAAACTGACCATTTATTCCTATCCATTGTTTCCTACCTTTTAAACAGTTACCAATCCATGAGAGGACCTTCCCTCTTATCCCATGACAGCTTACTTTGCTTAAGAGCCTTTGGTGAGGGACCTTGTCAAAGGCTTTCTGAAAATCTAAGTACACTATTATCCACTGGATCCCCCTTGTCCACATGCTTGTTGACCCCCACAAAGAATTCTAGCAGATTACTGAGGCATGGTTTTCCTTTACAAAAACCATGTTGACTCTTCCCCAACAAATTCTGTTCATCTCTGTGTCTGACAATTTTGTTCTTTACCATAGTTTCAAACAGTTTGCCTGGTACTGAAATCAGGCTTACCGGCCTGTAATTCCCTGGATCACCTCTGGAGCCCTTTTTAAAAACTGGCATCACATTAGCTATCCTCTAGTCATTTGGTGGGAGCATGACCTTTCAGGCACTGGTCAGCTCAGTATGTATTTTCCCTGGAAGGCAATTAGGATAGATGGAGTACATACACATAGACCTTGTATAGACTAGGTGAAAAGGTGTTCAGTTTATAAAATGGTACCTCCCCCAATTTAGAGAAGGCTAAAGGACATTCTAATCCTGAACAAATCACATCCATGATGTCCAATTTCCACTAGCTAGCAAGGCAGTTTTTAAAAACAGGTGCCACATAAGAGGTGTTACGGACAGCATTGCAGTGTTACATCCATGCTTTCTGTATATCCTTCATCCAAGTGTCACAAGCAGCCTTTTTAGAGGCCAAACAATTCCAAATTTATATTCAGCTTTTCCTTACTTCCCTCACTCAGGGAAGTCCTGTTTTTGCTATTCACAATCAATATAAAATTTGTGCTTTACAGTGTGGCAAAAGTGGGTAAAAGCAGGAATTGAAAGACAGAAAAACATCAGTCCTGAAAATACGTTTAATGTCCAATCTTATACAAAAGTGACAGCATTTTCAAAAAATATCAAATCCTGTATTTATAGCTTTTTGCTATCATACAGCAATATTTGTCTCATCTAAAGAAAATACAGCAGCAGGTGATAGTCTATACTTTTTAAAGATGTGATTGCTTATATTTCATATTGTAAACAAATGCAGTATGCCAATCTCAAAGCACAAATCAAAACAAACTTCTCAGCAATTTAACTTAAATGATGCATAGAAATGTACAGATTCCATTGCAAAAGCTTCAGGCCAGAAGTTGCTCACACTTGACATTACATGTGATAAAGTTACTACACAGCATATAGTGACAACTTGAGTTTTTACACAATACATTAACAGATAAACCCTTTCACTGCTATGCAAGGACCCTTGCTCACAAAACAAAGGGGATATGAAACAGTTTTCATGACTTCAAGAAATATGAATATACACTGAAAAAGTGTCCCATATGTATCTGAATTTTAGCCTAACCTTTCCAGTAATAAATCCTGCCTATTCCAGGAAGAACCCAGACATCTATTTTATTTACTTTTGGAAATCGCCATTTAAAAAATAATTGGATATGTTCACTTTGTATTTTCTACATCTGGCCCCTTCCCCTGCAAACAGATCCAGACCAGTGCACGTTCTACCCACATTGTGACTACAGGATCAATTCCTTTAAATAAATTTATGTTTTCCGTAGATCAATTTACAGACTAAGGCCGCACATGTCAAATGCACTTGACCAGATGCAACAAAGCATGTTTGCTATAGTCACGTGTAGAAGCTGTATCAGTCTTGGAGAAATTTAAGTCAATTCAGCAATGAATTTTTGAAGTCTATATTCTATAGGAATAGAATTCTACACTAAATTTATGAAATATCCTATTTAAACTATTTCTTCTGGTTCTGATTTCCAGTGTTCATAGATACTATGATTTATGTTGAATATTAGGGACAAGTCTTTGTTGTGTTCAGTTCCACTATTGTCTTCCTAGTACAAAACACACCTACCTTGGCTATTTAGTATCAATATGTCAATATGCTAGAGTGGCCACAGCTCCTTCACAGACTGCACTATTCTGTAAAATTTATTTCAGGGTTCTTGCAACTGCCATGGAGACTATGGCTATGTATCCATCATCACTACCAGGCCAGTCAGTTTATTTTTAAAAGCCCACTACTCTGTGCATGCAGACGTCCATAGTAAGGGAGGGAAGAGAAAGTTACCTTGATTTCACAGTTCCACTACGAAAATGGATTTCCTAATGAGCTGATGTATTACTAATCCGTCAGTATTACTAATTCAGATTTTTAATTCCACCAACAGATGCTAAATTAAGATTTCCCAGGTTGGGATAAAATAACTTCTGCATGGTCACAAAAAGTCTAGGTAATCAAAGTACCATAATGAATTTAAAAAAGCCCAAGTCTCAGTGAAGAATGTGTCTTGGTAATGCAAAAAAATCATCATTATGATAATTCCATAAAGATTCTCAGTCAGGAGAATGAAATTGATAGCAGTGACACTTCTGATGAACGCAGATTTCTAGTCATTCAATTAAAACCAAATCAGATCATGTCATTCAGTGAGGTACAACATACATCTAGGTATGAACAAAGGGACTACCAATTACTACGTTCAATGGAGTTCTGACATAAGACTGGCTCATTTTAAAAATATGGCAGAAGGAGGGAGATGGATTTTAAGGATCTACCTAGGTCACAGCACTATGTGGAATGCCAAAAGCAGCTTTTTGCCACTGGACTATTTTAATTTAACTCAGGCTTAATTTCCAAGGATGCTGAATAAAAGTTCTGCAGAGTTCACATAGCTTGGCAGCAAAGCTAAGTTTCAGATGGACAGAACCCAAGTTAAGAGACAGGATTATCTCCTAGTGGGAATCAGTTTATCTTCGTGTAGAGAACAAGCCCAACTTCCAGTCACCACGACTAATTTTGGGCTGGCAAAATTATGCCCTCCTTTTCATGCACAGACCTCACATTTGTGGATTTGTGCTACTTGAGTTGCACATAAATGCCTGTTTGTGAATGTGAACAGGTGTGCATACAAGTTAGACTAAATACTTCGGCCTATGACTGCTCCTCTGTAGTCCCAGCATCGGAGAGAAATTGTGCTTGAGTGTATAATAAATACATGCTGAGACCACCTTCAAATTCACATGCTCCATTTCTCTTTAGTGTGTTGAATTACTGTAGCATGTTTAAAATAAAGAGATTTCACAAAGAAATCTCAAAATACGTTGTTCTTACTGATATCCTAGAACAAACAGAAAATAGACAAAATATGACTATCCATCCATTTAGTGACCCCCACAAGTCTGGTATCAAAACTTAAAGCAATCACTGACATTTAATGTTTAACTTTTTAGTAAGACTTTAGGCCTGATCCTGTAATCCTTACTCACTTGGCAACTCCCTTCCCCCCCCCAAAAAGGAAGTTCTGCCTTGAGTAAGAACCACAGGACTTGACTTTGTCTGCTCATCCTAATTCACTTTAATAAACCAAAAGATGCCAGCATATGAGCAAGTTAAATTTATGCAGATTGCTCCTTCATACGTCAGAAGTACGTACAAGAGGTGAGTGCTCTTCACAATTCCAAAAGTTACTGAAACAAAATTTTTAAAAATGTTTGCAAATAGTGGATGAAGGTGGAAAGCTACAGTACTTTGTTGCCCAGCATGAATTCAGCGGTAAGGCTGTAAAAAATTAAAAAGTGAAATTCAAGGTCAATTTATGGCTTTAGCAAGACAATACATCCTCAAATCAGCACTAAGTAAATGTCTCAACTAAAGGCAAGGACAAATTTAAGTGTACAAGTCAATTGGTACTATGGTGGTTTGTTTTGTTTTTTTACCGGTAGTTCTACATTCTAAGGCTATGTCTACACTAGAGACCGTACAGCGGTGCCCTTGCAAGGTCTCCTGTGTAGCCGCTCTATGCCAACAGGAGAGATCTCTCCAGTTGGCATAATTAAACCACCCCGCAACGAGCCGCAGTAAGGCTATGTCAGCAAGAGAGTGTCTCCCACCAATATAGCACGGTCCACACCAGTGCTTCTGTCAGTGAAACTTATGTCAGTAAGGAGGGTGTTTTCTTCACACCCAATTGACAAAGTTTTACCCACAAAAGTGCTAGTGTAGACAGCCTTTGATTCTAGTCTCTATACGAATAATTCTTTCCATTCTCTCGTTTAAGCAAGGAGTTCTAGCTGCATTTTCATATTTAGAAGACAAATCAAAGTGATGCCTGAAATGAAAGTATTTTTGGAAGGCCAATAAAATACAACCCTAAAGACCACTGTCATACTTCTCAGGCTTAATAGTATTTCAAATCTGAGTTAACTGCCTAAACTGAGCATTCCCATACTTTTAACTCCACTAGGCAGATAATGTCCCATTAAACTGTTGACTGGAAAAAATACATAGCAGTTCTAACAGTCCATACCATTTTATTAAGTGGTCTTTCCACTGCCCAACATCAGTACTTGTGTGTGATGAATTTTGGAATTGTTCAACATAGTACAATTTAAATACTCACATGGTGACCACCAGGCATTGATGGAGTACCAGCAGGACCAGATGGCACTTGAAAAGGATTAGGGGGTGTAGGATATAGTCCTGGAGCTGGATATGATCCCGTGGGTGGAGGAAATGGACCGGGTGGTGAAGGTCCCCATGTTCCAGGTGGAACAGTACCCCACGGTACTGTAGGTGCAGCCCCGGGTGTCTGGGTAGGAGTGGCATATGGCCCTGGGGGTGGATATGGCATACTAGGTGCAGGATACTGCCCTCCCATTGTTGCTCCCCATGCTCCAGAAGGCATGGATCCCCATGGCCCAACAGGAGCAGGAGGTGCAGCTGGCTCTGTTGGACCACCATATGGTCTTGGAAGCTCTGGAAAGGGCATATTTGGTGGAGGATATTGCCCTGGCGG
Organism: Lepidochelys olivacea; assembly: GCF_965140295.1. Lineage (NCBI taxonomy): Eukaryota > Metazoa > Chordata > Testudines > Cheloniidae > Lepidochelys > Lepidochelys olivacea. The sequence goes on from NC_140416.1 coordinate 120,382,172, forward strand.
GACAGGACCTGGCACAGATGGGGGTGGATATGGACCACCAGGAGGAGGGCAAGAGGGTCCAGTAGGAGGTGGTGGAAATGGAGCAGGCGGTCCAGGTGGCATTGAAGGATACATTCCTGTTGGGGGAGGTCCAAAGGGCACACTGGAGGCTGTTGTATTTGGTGGCAATCCAGATGGCCCAGTAGGTGGAGCACTTGGGGTGTTCCAAGGATTGGAAGTTGGCCAGCCTTGTGTTGGTTGACCAGTTTGTTGACCAGATTTTGTATTGCTCACTTTGGAGGTTTTAGCAGGGGAATGATCCGGTAAAGCATCTGCCAACTAGAAAACAGAGCACCAGTGAGACTGCAAACTGCCTACTATTGTAATCACTAACTGTACATTTACAAATTACATACAATATTGTTAGGTAAAGCTATATTAGCTCCTGCATGGTTGCGCTTAATTTCATATAGCTTCTCTCTTCAGAATAGCTTCTCTTTAGAATAGAAGTTAAGAGACATTCTGACATGCTATAGCGATAGAACTGAAGACAAAAGGAGAGATACCATTGTGACAATAAGCAAACTTTTCAGTGCAAATCTAGAGGGAAGGGTCTTAAGCATCTTCTACATAGCTACCTTGAAGGCAGCATGTTGGAATTACATTTCAACGCTAATCTCAGACCTGAAAGTCCCAAGGAGACCATCTGACAGATTAGTACATTTAGCCCTCTGCATTGCTCTACTCACTCCAGAGCGAATACCACAACTGCAGCACCAGAAGAATCACCTCCCCATTATTTCTTAAATAACTGTCTGAAATTCAGAATCAAGTTGCTTGGCCAAGCGATTTTTAAGAAAGAAATGTAATTACTTACCGAAAAGTCATCAGCTCCAGACATTTTACTAGGGAAAAAAATAAAATAATGAAGTTAGTTGAAAGTAATTCTCAAAGTATTTCAGGCAAGAGCTTGTAAGGAGGCTAATTCCTGCCTATTTTTCTAAGTTCAGTGCACACAGCAGTTCTATTCTACTAGATGTCAGTTTCCCCAACCATGGCTTTGTTTTTAGGATTCAGAGCTGAACAGATATCCATCTGTTGCCGGGGCGGACTAAGATAGTTCTCTCATGGGTGAAGAGACAGTTTTAGTAGGTTTCAGAGTAACAGCCATGTTAGTCTGTATTCGCAAAGAGAAAAGGAGTACTTGTGGCACCTTAGAGACTAACCAATTTATCTGGGCATAAGCTTTCGTGAGCTACAGCTCACTTCATCGGATGCATGCTCTGGAAAGTGTAGAAGATCTTTTTATATACACACAAAGCATGAAAAAATACCTCCTCCCACCCCACTCTCCTGCTGCTAATAGCTTATCTAAAGTGATCACTCTCCTTACAATGTGTATGATAATCAAGTTGGGCCATTTCCAGCACAAATCCAGGTTCCCTCCCCCCCCCCCCCCCCACACACACAAACCCACTCTCCTGCTGTGAGAAAACCTGGATTTGTGCTGGAAATGGCCCAACTTGATTATCATACACATTGTAAGGAGAGTGATCACTTTAGATAAGCTATTAGCAGCAGGAGAGTGGGGTGGGAGGAGGTATTTTTTCATGCTTTGTGTGTATATAAAAAGATCTTCTACACTTTCCAGAGCATGCATCCGATGAAGTGAGCTGTAGCTCCCGAAAGCTTATGCCCAGATAAATTGGTTAGTCTAAGGTGCCACAAGTCCTCCTTTTCTCTTTAGTAGGACCTCTGTCAACATTACAGTTCCAGCACATCAGGGAACCAGTCATAACATGGTAGATGGGACCTGCCTATGCTGTAAACTGGATCACATAACCAGAGCTTAAAAATTCCATGTGCTTATGGCAAGTTGGAAGCTGCCCCAGGCAACTGCTCTCAGTTTCTGTATAATCTAAACTCTTATTTTTAGTAGTATTAAATTTGTGAAGACAACCTTCAAAATGTGAACTGACTGAACAGATGCTGTCTTCGTGAATCTAAAGACAAACCATCCCATTGTCTATTCCTGCTCAGAACTTTCCCAAACTGCAGCAGGGTGAAAACTGACCCATCTTGTCAGTTTTTACTACTCCTATTTGGAACAGCAGGGGCAGCAGTGAGCTGAATCAAACCAGTTTCAGTCTGCTGCTTGGGCAAATTGAGGGATGGCTACTCATTGAAGGTGCCCACAAACAAAGGAGATGCAGAGTAGTGGAGATAGTTTGTAGCAACCAGAAATCTCGAGGGATAAACTGGGTAGCGGACAGCCCTTCATCACTATGGCCGGAAGGCTAGAGGGAGGAGTAAAGAAGTGGAGGTGCAAAAGTCTGTAGTGTAGACCTGGCCTTCGTATCAATCTCTGGCTAGCAGATTTAATCTTCAGGCTATTAGATCTCCAATTAACTTCCAAGTCCTATGGTGCATTGATAGGTGTGAGGTAGGCAGGAGTGAGCTGGAGAGACTGATGGACAGAGCTTGAGGCCAGAAGGGAGCATTTTATCATCTATTCTGGCCTGAATAGATATTTGTGGGGAAAGAGAAAAGCTTTTCTAGGGCAGGAGTTAGAATACAAAACGTAATGGAAAGAGAACAACACAGACCTCAAATTCAACTCAGGAATAGATACCCATGATTTATTATAGAAAAAAGACAAAGGGCAGTGAATCCAGAAAGGGAACGAGAATAACAAAAAGCAAAACCAATATAAATAGGGCTGGCTGAACAGTGTTCATCGACTATATTGACAAATGTCATTGGTATTTATCAAATTGTACATTCAACATGTTTTGCACTATTTGACCGAAAACACTATTTAAAAAATACTAGCTGAATATCTGTAAAATTAGTCACATTTATTCAATGAACATTTTTCTGTGGTGACTGACAACGTTGCCGTTAAAAACAATTTACAACTGTTTTATTCCATTAAATTACAAAGGGATATAGCCTGGTGTGAGGGTTTATCGATAATTTTTACTTTGGCAAGTAGGCCTAACCCTCAAACTAATAGACGTCAAGTAAAATTTAAATGCTCTGTGTATAAATGAGCGAATCCCATGCATGTATCTCGTGCTAGGTCAGAGGACAGTAATTTTATTTCTAGTATCCCCGACCATGGTTATATTTTTAGTGTAGACTTGCCATACCAGTTTACCCATCCCCTTTTCAGAACCCTAAAAGTAAATCTTTAAAACATATTAGATAAGATATTATTTATTCACCTTAATGTATGTAGTTTTTCACTAAAATGTTTTAGAAATTATATTTAAATTAATATTCCATTCAAGTTGTTCAGTGCAGGGAAAATACAGGTCCCCCAAGGGTCTGGACTGGGATCTGTGCTGTTCCACATATTCATAAATGATCTGGAAACGGAGGTGAACAGTGAGGTGGCAAAATGTGCAGACAACACAAACTTACTCAAGATAAAAAGAACAGGAGTACTAACACGGCTGCTACTCTGAAACCTGTCATTACTCAAGATAGTTAAGTCCAAAGCTGACTGGGAAGTGTCACAAAGGGATCCCACTAAATTGCGTGACTGGGCAACAAAATGGCAGATGAAATTCAATGTTGATAAGTGCAAAGTAATGCACATTGAAAAACATAATCCCAACAATACATACAAAATAATGAGGTCTAAATTAGCTGTTACCACTCAAGAAATGTCTTCGAGTCATTTTGGATAACTCTCTGAAAACATCCATTCAATGTGCAGTGGCAGGAAAAAATGCTAATGTTAGGAACCATTAGGAAAGGGATAGATAATAAAACGGAAAATATCATAATGTCACTTTATAAATTAATGGTACACCCACACCTTGAATACTATGTACAGTTCTGGCTGCTGCATCTTAAAAAGATATATTGGAACTGGAGTAAAGAGAAGGGCAACAAATGTTTGGGGTATGCAATAGCTTTCATCTGAGGAAAGATTACAAAAACTGGGTCTGTTCATCTTAGAAGAGATTAAAAAAGGAGGGATATGATAGAGGTCTATACAATCATGAATAGTATGAGAAAGTGAACAGGGAAGTGTTATTACCCATTTATATAAACACAAGAAGTAGGGGTCACTTAATGAAATAGACAGGAGGTTTAAAAAAAAAAAACAAACAAACAAGTACTTCTTCACGGAGTGCACAATCAACCTCTGGAACTTGTTGCCATGGAATTTTGGAAAGGCCAGAAGTATAACTGGGTTCAAAAAATAATTAGTTAAGTTTGTAGAGGATAGGTCCATCAATGGCTATTAGCAAGATGGTCAGGGATGCAACCACATGCTCCAGGTATCCCTAAGCCTCCAGCTGTCAGAGGCTGGGACTGGATGGATCAGTCCGAATTTCCCTGTTCTGTTCATTCCTTCTGAAGCATTTGGCACTGGCCACTGTCAGAGACAGGATATTGGGATAGATGGACCATTCGTCTGACCCGTATCGTCATTCGTATGCTTCAATTAAAGTCTCAATAGGCAAAATGCCAGATCAAGTGGTAAATGCCTCATTTGAAGTTTTTTTTTCCTTGACACTCTTCATATATGCTTACAACTAGTTACGGTATGTCTACACTTGCGCTTTAAAGTGCTCAGACTTGCTGCACTCAGGGGAGTGATTTTTCACACCCCTGAGCCAGCAAGTTAGAGCGCTATAAAATGTTAGTGTAGACAGGCTCCGAGTGCTGGGAGAGCACCCCTCGTGGAGGTGGATTACTAGGAGCGCTGGGAGAGCTCTCTCCTAGTGCTTGCGTGCGACCACACTCACACTTCAAAGCGCTGCCGCAGGAGCGTTCCCGCACCAGTGCTTCGAAGTTTCCAGTGTAGACATACTCTTAGATGCAGTGGAGCTGTACCCATGTTGGATCCAAGATATTAGAGAGAGGGAAAGGAGTTATTCAAGTTTAAGAGTTTGGAAGGGAGTCGGAATGATTACAGAACTGAAAGAAAGAAATAAAACCTAAGTCAGGCTTCCCTCCATTTGTGGCAAGACAAAGGAAATTCTGTCTTATAAAGACCCCTGCCTCTGGAAATACCCTCCACGGCAGCTCCATGCCCTGCTCCAACAGATCCAGCAGCTTTGAGACACCAAGCCTCAGCAGCCTCCATCTATATATACAGCCATGACTGTGAATCAGGGGAGGGGAGATAGAGCTGCCAGAATGGCCTGTGAAAAGATTCTGATCCTAGATGCCAACCACCTCCCTCTTCCCCCAGCATTCAGGGTAAGAAGAGGGCCTGCTAGATACTCCCACTACTCTGATCCAGAGATATGGGGCACAACATTCCAGCAGCCTCCAGTTCCACCCACCAGCCCCTCTTCCACAGCAGAACCAACAACTGGACTACATACTCCTGAAGTCACAAGTGACATTTACAGTGACTTTTCTGAATTATGAACTCTGCTCAAATCACATCCACCCCTCCTGCTGCTTGCTCTCTCTCTTTCCCTAACACTACTCAGTTAACACTAACATTAAGTGCTGGTGATCTATTAACCATTCTTTTTCTATACTTCATGCCTTACAAAAAGCCCTGTCTTTCCAGCTCCCTTCCAAACCAAATATATCATTCAGTCTGACCTGCACAATAAATTATTTACTACAGGACTATAAAAACAACTTGTACATGTTGAGGAGATGCGCTAATAATTAGGTCATTAACTAGCTGCTGAGATTTGATAATCTCTGTCCTTGAGCCACCACAACTGGTCTTGAACAGGAAAAAGGGCTCTGTAGGATTTTTAAATTTTATCTGGAACTAACTGACAGCTATTTCCAGGACAGGCATAACAAATGGCACGGCAACTGCCATAAACACACATGGTTCTTGGTATCAATTACTTACAACTCAAGAGCCAAGTTTACTTCACCTTAAACAAAATAAGAGTGTTTTCCGTAGAAGGCTGAACTATTTCGATATGTAAGTTTCTCAAAACTTCTCTTTTCATAAACCTACCCCACCCTTCTCCTTCCTGCTGGGATACCTGTTTGTTGCCCCACCACATTTTTATTCTTTCACTTTCTCTTAGCACAGTGGTTCTCAAACTAGGGCCGCCGCTTGTTCTGGGAAAGCCCCTGGCAGGCTGGGCCGGTTTGTTTACCTGCTGCGCCCACAGGTTCGGCCGATCGCGGCTCCCGGGGCTGCAGGAAGCGGCGTGGGCTGAGGGATGGGCTGGCCGTCCTTCCCGCAGCCCCCACTGGCCTGGAGCGGCGAACCACAGCCAATGGGAGCTGCGATCGGCCGAACCTGCGGACACAGCAGGTAAACAAACTGGCCCGGCACTCCAGGGGCTTTCCTGGAACAAGCGGCAGCCCTAGTTTGAGAACCACTGTTTTAGCATTACATAGCTTCTATTCTCAGATTCATAGGGTTTAAGGACAGACGGGACCATTAGAAAGGTCTGAACCGTACATCACAAGCCATTCATTCTCATTGTTACCTTTGTACTGAGCCTACTAACTTGGGTACAGGTTAAACACTCTCTCCAGAAATGTGCCCATTCTTGATTTAAAGACATCAAGAGATAGAGAATCCATCACTTCCTCTTGGTATTTCTGGCTTCTTATGCTCTTGTTATGCCTTTCTCCACTAGGTTAAAGAGCACTGTAGTATCAGATATTTTCTCCCCTTGAAGATATTTACACTCTAGTCAAGTCATCTTTTAATCATCTAAACAGATAGAACTGTAAGTCTCTCACTGTAAGGCATTTTCTCCAACCCTGAAATAATTTTTGTGGCTGTTTTCTGCGCCCTCTCTTATTTTCAAGATACTTTTAAGATATGGATACCAGAAGTGTACACTGTATTCCACTAGTGAGCCCTTTCTTCTTTATGCTCATCCTGGATACCTCACAAGAAATACAGAACTTTGGTGCAAGTTGTTTGCAGAAAGTCTAGAAGATGATCCTGATAAATTGAGAGATGAGTTCAAAAGAAACAGCAGAAAGAAAGTATATGGTATATAACTTCAATAACATGAATGCTGAAGAATTATCCTTGAAACTAGATGGGCAGACATTACCGAAAATGCAATGTTTTGAGTATATGGGTTTCAGAATCAGGGAAAATGGGGAAATTAGAGCTCAGATAATAAATGCCTGGCACAGACAGACAGGTCCTGTACTATGTAACAAGAAGATACCAATAAGATTAAAAGGGAAATATCTATAAAAACAGTGGTCCATCCAGTTTTAGTGTATGGTACCGAGGGCTTTTCTACACTTAAAACGCAACAGTGTAGGTAACACTTACACCAACAGGAGGGTTGGCATAGATAATCCACCTCCTGAGAGGTGGTAGCCAGGTCAGTAGAAGAATTCTTCTGTCAACCTAGTGGTCTGTACACAGGGACTTAGGTCATCTTAACTATGCTACTCAGGGGTGTGGATTTTTCCACACCCTGGACCGACATAGCTAAATCGACCTAATTTTCTGGTGTAGACTAAGCCTGAGTTTTAGGCAACAAAGAAGAAACATGACCAAGTGATCTGTCCCTCAGAAAAGGAAATGCTAAGGTGAATAAGTGGTGTAAGCAGGAAAGATCATGTGAGGAACATGTATGTTAGAGAGACGCTTGAAATAATACCCATAAATGAAAAAGTTACAGTTTGGTCATGTAAAGCACAGTCCTGATAACTATGTGGGGAAGAGAGTTCAACAGATAAAGAGTAAAGGAAAAAAGAGGCCAACCCAAAAACAAGTGGTGGGATGTCATAAACAAAGACATGTTAGCATATGGTGTGACAGAGGGTTATGGCTAAGGCTACATTTTAGTCACGGGTATTTTTAGAAAAAGTCATGGACAGGTCATGGGCAGTAAACAAAAATTCACGGCCTGTGACCTGTCCATGACTTGTACTATATGCCCCTAACTAAAACTTGGGTGCTGGGGGGCGGGGGGAGAGGTGGGTCGGTGGGCTCCCTACCCAGCTCCCTGAAAGCGATGCCACGCCCCTCAGTTCCTAGGCAGAGGCACAGCAGGCCGTGAGTGCCCACTCCGCAGCTCCCAATAGCTGGGAACCACAGCCAATGGGAGCTGTGGGGGCAGTGCCTGCGGGCAGAAGCAGCATGTAGAACCGCCTGGCCACCCCTCTGCCTAGGAGCTGAGGTAGGAACATGTCACTGCTTCTGGGAGCCCCCCCAGGTAAGCGCTGCCCAGAGCCCTCACTGCATCCTAACCCAACCCCCTGCCACACCCAAACTCCTGCTGCTGCTGGCCCAGGGGCTGCCCGAGTTGCTCAGGCAGCCCCGGGGGCCAGCCGCTGCAGAAGTCACGGAGGTCATGGGAAGTCATGAATCTGTGACTTACTTCAAATCCTCTTCTGTGACAGACTTGCAGTCTTAATTGCAGCATCAGAGAATTTGAAGGGCCGCCCACATTTGATATGATTAACACATGGAATAGGATGACTATGTATACAGAGATAAAATCACCTACATACTCCTTCTCACTACTCCCTGGTTTTATTTGTGTGTGTATATACACACACACACATATACAAGCCTCTTTTGCCACACCACTGCACTGGTAGCTCATATACAGGTGCTTGTCCACTAAAACACCCTAAATCCTTTGTAAAGTCACAGCTTTCCAGACTTCAGACCCCCCTATTCGACAAGTATGGCCTGCATTCCTAGATGTACCACTCTGCATGCAGATGCACTGAAACCCATTTTGTTTGAACACGCCAAGGCTGCCAAGTGACACAAATCACACCATATGAGTACTCAGTGCTCACTATTTACCACTCTGCCAATCTGCAAATTTTATCAGTGTGACTTCCAAATCATTGATGGAAATGTTGCTGTGTCAGGCCTAGTCCCAAACCCTGAAGAACCCCACTGATCAATGATGAAGATTCCCCACTGACAAATTTGAAGTCTGTCGATTAGCCAATTAACCTATTTAACCTGTACATAATATTGCAGGTTAATTCTAAAATCAGAATGTCATGTGATACTAACTCAAACAGCTTACAAATGTTTAGGTATTACATCTCACATGATCTGAACTAAGGTCACACTGAAAGGAAACAGACTGGCCAAAGGCTTTCTTCAATGAGGCGTCCTTCTGCCCGAGTTAATATACATTTTAATAAGCATTTCATAAGCTTAACGGACAAAATGCTTTTTTCAGACAATCAAAAAACACAGTCAAGTTTTTTTTTTTTTTGGACTATTACACTATACACAGCTGAACAAACTTGAGACGGAACCCGTCTGCTTTTTACATGTGGTGTACGAACACAGCGCTACCTAGTCTAACTGCCATCTTGACGATCAGCTCCTAAGCACCAATCAACCGGGTGGTTCCCAACTTGCCCCCTGGCGTAACGCGGCGTGCTGCCGCAGTAGCTGCACTCCTCTGGGCAACATTTCGTGTCACCCCAAAGGCGGCACTCGTTTAGCGCCGCTCTGCGGCGCGCCCAGCCGGCAGCTCCGCGGGATGACTCGGGGTAGCTCGCACACGGTGGCCGCGCTTCCAGGCACCTCCTTTTCACAGCGCGTCGAGCGGGGGGGCACTGCACCCCGCAGGCGGCAGGAGCTCGCGCAGCACGCTGGAGAGCAGGGGGGGCGGACGCGCGGGGCTGAGCCCCTACGCAAGGGGCGCGCAGGCCTCCGCGGTTCGCAGGGGCTCGGCGGCGGCGGCGGCCAACAAGAAGCGAACAAACCCTTCCGCGGCGCGGAAAGAAACCAGCCGCCAGGGCGCCTCGCGCAGGGCGGAGAGCGACCGGAGTCTGCTCCCCGGGCACCGGCCGCCCTCCCCGCCCCCGGGCGGGAACCGGGCCAGACCCACCGAGGCCACGGCTAGGATCCGCCAGAGCCTCCCCCCCGGCCGGCCTCGGGCCCCTGAGCCCAGCCCGCCCCCGACGGCCCTCCCCGACTCGGGCCCCGCCGCACCCGGGCCGGGCCGGGCCGCCTTCCCCCGCCCGCGCTGGAGGCCGCGGCCCGGGCTCCGCGGCCGCCCTACCTGCGAGGGGGACTCGCTCGGCGCAGGCGGGGGAGGCAGCCGGCCCAGCAGCAGCGCGACCCAGCCTCCCACTCGGAAGCGGAAGTGCGTCTCTTCCCGCGACAGGAAGGTCACGCCCGCTGGGCCCGCCCCTTCCTGACGCGGGCGCGAGCGAACCCGGCCCCAGCCACGGTGGGTCACGTGATAGAGACCCCGCCCTGCGGCCCGAGGCGCGAGCGGCCTTTCCCGGCGCGAGGTGGATGACGGGACAGCTTCCAGCCTCCTCCCGGGTCCAGGCTCCCGCCCGGCGCCGCTACCGATTTTGGAGGGCGCCACAGCGGCCCCTAGTGGACGGCAAGAGAGGTGCTGCTGTGTATCTAGTGCTCAGGCCATTAACAAGAGCGCCCTGCCCAGTAACATAGTTCATAGTCTCTGTGTGTATATAATGTCTACTGCAGTTTCCACAGTATGCATCCGATGAAGTGAGCTGTAGCTCACGAAAGCTCATGCTCAAATAAATTGGTTAGTCTCTAAGGTGCCATAAGTCCTCCTTTTCTTTTTTCAGATAAATTGGTTAGTCTCTAAGGTGCCACGAGTCCTCCTTTTTACAAATAAAACAGCAACAGCCTCATGTGAAATAAGTCACAGGAGCGTTGCCTGTTTAAGGTGAAACAAACAATGAAACAGCAGCTCTCAGGGAAGGAAAACAAACACACAACCCAGTCATCCGAAATAGAAAAATTCTGACTTAAATCCCCAAATGCTGGGGATTTGGTTAATAACAGAAGAATACAATGGGGTGGGGGGTTGGTTATTTGAAGAAAACCTGGATATTTTGGTGAATTTTTTTTCCATAAAATGCTTCATTTTTTATGAAACTCTAATTTTTATTTAAAGACTTTTTATCAGAAAAATGTCAAGCAGCTGTAGCAACCACATACATTTATATATATAAATAATAAATATACAAACAACCCTTTGCACTTGTATAGCACCATCCATCCAAAGATCTTACTCTGTTACAAAGGAGGTATTTATCAATCTATTTATCTTAGCAAGGAGAAGGTTAAGGGGTGCCTTGATTACAGCCTATAAGTACTTGCATGAGGATTAAATATTTAATAATGGGTTCTTCAGTCCAGCAGAGAAAGGTCTAACACGATCCAATGATTGAAACTAGACAAATTCAGACTGCAAATAAGGTGTAAAGTTTGAACAGTGAGAGAAATTAACCATTGGAACAATTTACCAAGGATCATGGTGGATTCTCCATCACTGACAATTTTTCAATCACTATTAGGTGTTTTTCGAAAAGATCTGTTCTAGGAATTATTTTTTGGAAGTTCTATAGCTTGTGTTATCCAGGACATCAAGTTAGATGATCATAATGGGCCTTTTTGGTTTTGGAATCTATGAATCTGTCTATGAGCTCCAAATATGGTACCTAGCACATGTAGCCCTTGCTATTGAGTCTTCATCTTAATGAGCATAAACCCTGCAATGTGTTATTTAAAATTATATTGCAGCATTGGTGATATGTTTAGGGACATACTCCTGCCTGGCACTCCAAACTGTAGTACTGATCCTGCAAACATTTTTGTATCTGAATAGTCCCATTGAATTCAATGAAATGTATTCATGCGAGTATGCACGTCTCTGAAGAATTGGGCCCCTCATTTGATGCATTTTACTTTTGTCATAAATGTACCTCTTTTATCACTTTCCAAGATCTTGCTCCTGCTCCCCTTTGAAATCACTTACAAAAGTACCACTCTCTTCAATAGGACCAGCAACAGGCCCCAAATGTTACCATAGCTGAAATGGGAATGAGAATGCTATAGCTTTGCCGATGCAATTTATTTACATAAATTATTATTGCCTAAGCCAAAATATATTAACTACAGCCCCAATCCTTTTATGAGGCAAATGATGATTTAATAGTATCTCTGCTAATCAGCTCACTAAGCATTTAATGAAATACAATGGATCATTTAGGCCAGCTTCAGCAATTCTTTACTACTGTAATTTTATCTTTGGCTTTTTAGATTGTCTGGCCAGTATCATCACCACTGATGCTTATATCAGAACAATCCTGACCAAGTTGGAAAAATGAGGAAATAACATAATAGTAAAATGTATCCTCTTGCCAACAGTGTGCCATTCACAATGGTTCATTTAATAGCATACTCCAAATTAAGGGGTCCAAGCATGGCAGCTGCTCAGTGCCCCAGACTGTGTAGTGAACACTGTAGTGGCAGCTGGGGTTCAGATAGCATGCCTGCCCTGTGCTGAATAACCTGGTAGCCAGGACTCTTAATTAAAGAGCATTTGTGCAACTAATGATGGTTACAATGTATAACCTTAAACGTTGAGCTAAAGCTGCCCTAGATCAGTGGTTCTCAAGCAGGGGTATGCGTACCCCTAGAGGGTACGCAGAGGTCTTCCGGGGGTACATCAACTCATCTAGACATTTACCTAGTTTTACAACAGGCTATATAACAAGCACTAGCAAAGTCAGTACAAACTAAAATTTCATATAGACAAATGAGAAAGTGAGCCATTTTTCAGTACTAGTGGGCTGTGACCCTTTTGTATTTTTATATCTGATATTGTAAGCACATAGTTTTTAAGTGAGGTGAAACTTGGGATACACAAGACAAATCAGATTCCTGAAAGGGGTACAGCAGTCTGGAAAGGTGGAGAACCACCGTTCTAGGTCCATCACATCCATAATACTGCAAGTGTGAAGAAAGAGAGATCTGGTATGTATTGCCCTCCTTCTTCCCCCAGGAAACAAAGGATTGTGCATTTTTACCAAAGATACCTATTTGCACATACAGTCTTCCATTTCTTTGTGTGAAGGCATATTTTGTGTATGTGTGCAAATGCATATGTTGCAGGTGCAAAAGGCATGAAGGCTGGAAAATGTAGCCTTGGTTGTGATTTGCCCAAGGCCACACAACTGTGTGTAAGAGCCAGCTACAAAATTCAGGAGTTCTGACTTCCAGTTCCATGCTGTATCTACCAGTCCATATTATTTGTTTATTCTAAAATATGTAACTGTAACCTCACTACTGGCACGCAACTCTCTTCGAGGTCAATGGAAGTTATGTGAAAGTATCTGATTGTAGAATTTGGCCCTTAATTTAAAAAAACCTATTTTACATTATTTTGCATCATTCATTTTGGGAATGGGGAATGTATGATGCAAATGATGACTTCAGAAAGGATGACACAAGGCTATGATTAAACGTAGGCCCACATTAGAAGTACACTGTATAGTAGCTTGTATTTTTCTTTAGTGGCAGAGTTGTCATCCTTAGCTACTCATTGTAGATTGGTATATGGCAAAGATTGTTAGGAAATACTTAATCTAGAATTTAAAATATGAACAAAGTGTCAGCAATGCTATTCCATGTGAGAACTGTTAGCAATTCCATTGTCCATGAACACAAACATTGGCTTCCTTGGGGTTGCAGGAGTGAAAAACGAGGGTGAAATTTGCCTATGGTGCTTCAATTATATTTCGCAGGAATTGAGCTGTCATTGTTCCTACCGAGTCAGATTTAATCTTTTGCAGGGACAACAGCAGAGATGTGGAGATGACAAACATCAGAGCCAGGAAATCCAATCACACCCTCCAGGCTGTGCATATCACAAACAAGCTATCCAAAGGAACAACAACAAAATCTTTTTTTGCACCAGCTGTGTGAATCCAGCTACTCGGACCCAAGAAATCCATAACAGAATGGAGAAAAGAAGCATCTTTTACACCCAGCCTAATAAAAGGATTTTTATATTTTAGCCCAATAAAAGTTCTGGAATACAAAATTACTTGCAGTTAAGACAGAAAGAAATTGCCAAAAGCTTACAATGGAATAGAATGTGAAATTAATCTGCAGTTACGCAGAGCTGGGTCTTACTGAGTTACTTCCATTTTTATATCCATCATTGTGCACTTTGTACATCATGCACTCTAAAGAATTAGCTGACCCACCCTGAATCTAGTTTGTAAAGGATACCAGATGGTATGTTCAGTGCAAGTGGTAAGCTTTTATGTGCTTCTCCCCTATGGCCAGTCGCAGACTGATAATTTATTTCAGAAACCCTCATAAAATAAATCATGTTGAAAAAGATGCTGTCTTCTAGTTAATAATTGCTCTTTCTCTAGGCAGATCCTTACTGCCATGAAGATAAAATCAGAAAGCTGGTTTAATCTGCAATGAAATGGAAAATGCATCCTATTGAGAAAATGAGATTAGACTGGGTTTAACTGGAAAAGAAGCAGTGCTAACAGAGTAGAACCTTTGATTCTTCCGGAATTATATACAGGTGGTCTGTCACTAGAGACACTTTGATAATCACTTAGACTCTGGAGCAAGGGGTGAATTCTGCAGCAAATTCTGGGCCTGTCGGACTGGGGAATATATGGGACCCTGATTACATGTCAAACTACTGTTGTACTTTTTTCAGGCCTCACATACGTGGCCATTTGAATGTATTTAGCAGCTGCCAGGACAACCCCATCTATGGAGGAAGATGTTTACTTTCCATTGATGTTCAGTGAGTAGGAATTAGGTATTTCCAGTACATGTTGACATCCAGAAATTGGGCCTCCTCAGAGCTTCTCATACCATTTTCCATTCTCTAAAAGGGAAAAAAATGTTTTAAAAAGTACTAAATATTGGAGCTGGACCCAAATCAACCCCCCTACATCTGCACTAACCACACATTTTGGATCTTGTTCCAGTGATGCGAACTGTCAAGTCTCACAACCTCGGCTGCTTTGCTTAAAGCTCCAGTTCTGGAACCAGGTGATTCTAGCCCTCACTGTGGTGGAAAAAAGCGTGAAAACGTGACACCCCTGGGTCCACAAAGCAGAAGGCAAATAAAAAGAACCCCAAATTTATAATTTTTAAAAAAACTCACGATTTTAAAGCTAATCTCATGATTGTGGGGGGCCTGACAGGATTCTTAAATGCTTGGGGCCACCAATACTGTGGATTCAAACTCCCTGGTTGACCCCCAATTCTCTAATGGATAATAAGAGCTCCATTACGGTGCCTGGTACTACTTTTCAGCTCCACAGAATGTTGTATTCCTGTATCTCTGATGGTGCAGCTCCTGGGTACATACATGTGATAGATTGGTCAAAAGCTATATGCCTTGTCACCCAGATCCTCAAAGGTATTTAGGCTTCTAATTTCCACTGAAATCAATAGGAGTGAGGTGCCTAAATATGCTTGAGGGTCTGGGCCTGTGTTCAAGGTGAAATCTTTTCTGCAGCTGCTCTTATTTTGGATACTGTTTTGAACAGCACTAGAGCAATTCATATTCTCCCATGGCCCACAAATATATGTCCAAAGCAAGAACAGCATTTTCTGTAGGCAGTATGTCCAAAGATTGCCTCTATGGCCATGTGAGTAGCCCTGAGCAGGGAGTATATTGTGTATCCTAGGACACGAAAAAGGATTCATGTCTGCATACATAGCACATTACACCGACTGCAGTCATTTCAGAGACTCAGCAACATGGCTACATCAGTCAATTGTTTGCCACTTGACTGCTTACTTGTGAGTCAGCTTGTGAATGCATCTGTGTCTCACTTTGTCTTTCTGTGCAATGTTGCTAGGATCCATCCATCTGTCTCAAGATAAACGTGCATTCACACTTTTTTCTCTCTTTATCAAGCACGCTGCATTTCCTCTAGCAATCCCTCTTAGTTCCTTTGAGATCTCTAACTTTGTAGAGCCATTAATGCATGTATTTCTACATGTGAAATTAATTGTTCACAATATAAAGTTTCTCATTTATCTAGTTAAAATGTATAGTAATGACACACATATGGGTAAGGTCAATGATTCACTGATTGGTGCCAGAGAACACATTTTCAGTTGAATGGCTTGTATTAATGATTGGAATGAAGCATACATGGATCATTTGGACTTGTCAGGGGTCTATAAGTTACTCTGATGGCAAAGATGCTAATGAAAGGCATATCATGAATTACTGATATAAGTACTCAGTCAGAAGCAGTTTGTGGAAAGGGTTAGGCGTAGAAGGTCTGGCCCAAGAGCTAGACACAGGAACCTCACCTGGACAAAGGGGGTGGGTTAAACTTTCCCTTTTGTCTGGATGGGGACTATTGGAGGAGTTGGCTCCTGTGGACATTTGGTTTAAGTTGAACCTCTTTGAGGTTCCTTTGTGTTTCAGAGCAGCAGCATAGAAGAAGTTTTAACAGCCAGGCTAGGTTAATTGCCCAACCTAGACTAGGGAAGGACAGGCCTACACTAGAACCTTTTACCTGGATCGTAATGTCAATTGGGGAGGTGGGGTAGAGTCATGAGCGAGAGACAGACCAGGCATTTCTGTACTGGCAAAAGCCGCAGTGCTGACTCAGTTATACAGGCAGAAAGTGCTTTTGCCAGTACTGTATAGCTTACCCTGTTCACTGAACCGGTATAAGCTATACCTCCAAAAACACGTTTTTTCTGGTATAAACTGGGTCTATATGAGTCAGGTTTGCTGGGATAGCCATACTGGCAAACCTTTTCTAGTGTGGAGCTGGCGCTAGTTTTGGGAACACAAGCATCATGCAGCCAGGGGGACAGTGACTTTGGGCTATGGGATTTCATGGGAGTAAAGTATGGGACAGAGGCAGGAGAGAGAGCGAGCCCTGGTCTACACTACGAATTTAGGTCAAATTTAGCAGCATTAGGTTGATTTAACCCTGCACCCATCCACACGACCAAGCCTGTTTTGTTGACTTAAAGGGCTCTTAAAATCGATTTCTGTACTTCTCCCCGGCGAGGGGAGTAGCGCTAAAATCAACCTGGCTGGGTCGAATCAGGGGTAGTGTGGACACAATCCGATGGTAATGGCCTCCAGGAGCTATCCCAGAGTGCTCCATTGTGACTGCTCTGGACAGCACTCTCAACTCAGATGCACTGGCCAGGTAGACAGGAAAAGCCCTGGGAACTTTTCAATTTCATTTCCTGTTTGGCCAGCGTGGCGAGCTGATCAGCACAGGTGACCATGGAGTCCCAGAATTGCAAAAGAGCTCCAGCATGGACCGAACGGGAGGTACTGGATCGGATCGCTGTACAGGGGCGGCGAGTTATATGGGCCCATGGTACCTGTGCTCCAGGAATATTCAGAGCACAGGGGCCCGTCTCCACCAATGTTCGGGGCCGGGTCTTTCCCCCAGCACTTGCCTGCTGCCCCTGCGTGCCCCGCCTGGAGTGTCTCTCGGCCCTGACTGCCGCCCCCAAGCAATTTAAAAGGGCCTGGGGGGCCCTGGCCGCCGCCACCACCACTGGCAGCATAGCGGGCCTAAGGCGAGTTCCTGCCCATCCTCGCTCCTCACCACTCCCAGAAGTGGCTGGCACGGCAGAGCATGGCCCCGCGGCCCCTGGGGAGGGTGTGTCTCTGCACACTGCCCCTGCCCTGGCCGCTGACTCTGCAGCTCCCATTGGCTGGGAACTGTGGCCAATGGGAGCTAAGGGGGCAGTGCCTGCAGGCAGCGGCGAGCGTGGAGACCTCCTGCGCCCCCCCACCCAGAGCGGGGTGTGTGCCGGTCACTTTGGAAAGCACCTCACCCCTCACTCCCACCCGCACCCCAACCCCCTGCCCCAGCCCAGAGCCTGCATCCCACACCCAAATTCCCTCCCAGAGCCTGCCCCCACACCTCTTCCTGCACCCCAACCACCTGTCCCAGCCCAGAGCCCCATCCAGCACCAAATTCTCTCCCACCAGAGCCCGACCCCTCACCCCTCCCGCACCCAAACTCCCTCCCAGAGCCCGCACCCCCTCCTGCACCCCATCCCCCTGCCCTAGCCCAGAGCCCACACCCCTCACGCGCCCAAACACCCTCTTAGAGCCCGCACCCCTCCTGTACCCCAACTCCCTCCCAGAGCCTGCACCCCAAACCCCCTCCTGCACTCAAACTCCCTCCCAGAGCCCGCACCCCTTCTGCACCCAAACTCCCTCCCAGAGCCTTAGGCAGGTGTTGGGAGGGGCGGCAGGCAGGACTTGGACCCATTCTGGGCACCACCAAAAATTATACAAACCTGCTGCCCCTGTCACTGTATGGGGAGAAGAATCCGTGCAGGCAGAACTCCGTTCCAAAAGATGAAATGCCAGTATATTTGCCAAAATCTCCAAGGGCATGATGGACAGAGGCTACAACAGGGACACACAGCAGTGCCGCGTGAAAGTTAAGGAGCTGAGGCAAGCCTACCAAAAAACAAAGGATGCAAACGGTCACTCCGGGTCAGAGCCCCTTACATGCCACTTCTATGATTAGCTACATACAATTCTAAGGGGAGCGCCTACCACTTCCCCACCACTGTCCGTGGACACCTGCAAGGGGGAGTCTCACACAACAGGGATGAGGATTTTGTGGATGAGGAAGATGAGGAGGAGGAGGTTGAGGATAGCTCACAGTAGGCAAGTGGAGAATCTCTTCTCCCCAGCAGCCAGGAGCTGTTCATCACCCTGGAGCCAATATCCTCCCAGCCCTCCCAAAGCGGGCTCCCGGACCATGAAGCCGGAGAAGGCACCTCTGGTGAGTGTACCTTTGTAAATATAATACAGGGTTTAGAAGCAAGCGTGTTTAATAATTAATTTGCCCTGAAAACTTGGGATGCATTCAAGGCCAGTATAGCTACTGGAAAAATCTATTAATGTGTCTGGGGATGGAGCGGAAATCCTCCAGGGAGATCTCCATGAAGCTCTCCTGGAGGTACTCTCTGTGTTAGCCTCAGGAGAAATTTGTTTAAGGGGACATTCAGAGGTGCCCGTTCCTGCTGGGCTGTTTGCCTTTGGCTGAAAAGAAATCATCCCCACTGTTAGCCACGTGGTGGGGTGAGACCCGTGCATGCTGAGCTGTTCGCGTTTGGCTGACAGGGATCTTCCCTGATACTAGACATGCCAGGGTGTGGGGGGGGTTTGAAGCGATCACCCCAGAGAATTTGGGGGGCATTGGGTTGTGCTGCACATTCACCCTAAAACCACAGCCCCTCCTTTTAAATGGCCAACCCAATGGGCTTTGCTTGGTATGGGAAAGGAGGGTGCTGCTGTTTGAAACCATTCCCACATGTTATGAAGGTTGAAGAAGCCGAAACTCTTTGTCTTACCATGGCTGCCTGCAAGCCGAATTCTGTTGCCCAGCTGAGCATGTGTGATGTCTCACACCAAACCGGCAGGCACTCAATACAAGAGACAAAGGCGACCTTGTACCAAAAGCACATGTGCTATGAACTGTGCATCACTTGATTCAGTGTGAAATAGTCTTTCCTTTGTTCTCTAAAATGTATCTTTTTAAATACTACTCTCCCTTTTTTTCCCTCCCGCAGCTGAAAATGTTTCTACGCTCCCCCTATCATCTCCGTCCCAGAGGCTAGCGCAGATTAGAAGGTGAAAAAAACACACTCACGATGAAATGTTCTCAGAGCTCATGCAGTCCTCCCACACTGAAAGAGCTCAGCAGAATGCGTGGAGGCAGACAGTGGCAGAGTCCAGGAAAGCATTAAATGAATGCAATGAGAGGAGGCAGGAGCACGATGAAAGGAGGCAGGATGCAATGCTGAGTCTAATGGGGGAGTAAACTGACATGCTCAGGCATCTGGTGGAGCTGCAGGAAAGGCAGCAGGAGCACAGACCGCCGCTGCAGCCCCTGTATAACTGCCTGCCCTCCTCCCCAGGTTCCACATCCTCTTCATCCAGACGCCCAAGAATGCAGGGGGAAGCTATGGGTACCCAGCCACTCCACCCCAGAGGATTGCCCAAGCAACAGAAGGGAGGCATTCAATAAGTTTTGAACTGTAGTGTGGCCTTGTCCTTCCTGCCTTCCCTCATCCACCACCCCACCCGGTGCTTCCCTCCTCACCCACCCTTCCTGGGCTACCTTGTGAGTTTTCCCCCTAGTTGTGTGATGAATTAATAAAGAATGCATGATTTTGAAACAAAAATGACTTTATTGCCTCTGAAAGTGGTGATCGAAGAGGGGAGGTCGGTTAGCTTACAGGGAAGTAGTCAACCAAGGGGGCGGGTTTTCATCAAGGAGAAACAAACAGAACTGTCACGTCATAGCCTGGCCAGTCATGAAACTGTTTTTCAAAGCTTCTCTGATGCTCAGGGCACCCATCTGTGCTCTTCTAATTGCCCTGGTGTCTGGCTGTGTATAATCGGCCACCAGGCAATTTGCCTCAACCTCCCACCCAGCCATAAACGTCCCCCCCTTACTCTCACAGATATTGTGGAGCACACAGCAAGCAGCAATAACAATGGGAATATTGACAGGTTTCAGAGTAGCAGCCGTATTAGTCTGTATTCGCAAAAAGAAAAGGAGGACTTGTGGCACCTTAGAGACTAACCAATTTATTTGAGCATAAGCTTTCGTGAGCTACATGCATCCGACGAAGTGAGCTGTAGCTCACGAAAGCTTATGCTCAAATAAATTGGTTAGTCTCTAAGGTGCCACAAGTCCTCCTTTTCTTTTTGCGAATACAGACTAACACGGCTGTTACTCTGAAACAAACTTCCTCATGGCTGGACTTTACAAAAACTAGACAAGCCATTTACAACACACACTTTGCTTCTCTACAAAAGAAAAATGACACTAAACTCTCTAAACTACTACATGCCACAAGGGGCCATAACAGTGGTTCCCTTAACACACCCAGCAATATTGTTAATCTATCCAACTATACTCTTAGCCTAGCAGAAGAATCTGTCCTATCTCTGGGCCTCTCCTTCTGCCCCTCCACCCCCACGAACATGATACAGTTCTGTGGTGACCTAGAATCCTATTTTTGACATCTCCAACTCAAGGAATATTTCCAACATATCTCTGAACAACATACTAACCCACAGAGACCTTCCTACCAAGACTACAAAAAGAAGGATTCTGGGTGGACTCCTCCTGAAGGTCGAAACAACAGACTGTAGTTCTTCATAGAGTGCTTCCGCTGACGTGCACGGGCTGAAATTGTGGAAAAGCAGCATCACTTGCCCCATAACCTCAGCCGGGCAGAACACAACACCATCCACAGCCTCAGAAACAACTCTGACATCATAATCAAAAAGGCTGACAAAGGAGGTGCTGTCGTCATCATGAATAGGTCGGAATATGAACAAGAGGCTGCCAGGCAACTCTCCAACACCACTTTCTACAAGCCATTACCCTCTGATCCCGCTGAGGGTTACCAAAAGAAGCTACAGCATTTGCTCAAGAAACTCCCTGAAAAAGCACACGAACAAATCCGCACAGACACACCCCTGGAACCCGGAGCAGGGGTATTCTATCTGCTACCCAAGATCTATAAACCTGGAAATCCTGGACACCCCATCATCTCAGGCATTGGCACCCTGACAGCAGGATTGTCTGGCTATGTGGACTCCCTCCTCAGGCCCTATGCTACCAGCACTCCCAGCTATCTTCGAGACACCACTGACTTCCTGAGGAAACTACAATCCATCGGTGGTCTTCCTGAAAACACCATCCTGGCCACTATGGATGTAGGAGCCCTCTACACCAACATTCCACACAAAGATGGACTACATACCGTCAGGAACAGTATCCCCAATAATGTCACGGCAAACCTGGAGGCTGAACTTTGTGACTTTGTCCTCACCCATAACTGTTTCACATTTGGGGACAATGTATACCTTCAAATCAGTGGCACTGCTATGGGTACCCGCATGGCCCCACAGTATGCCAACATTTTTATGGCTGACTTAGAACAACGCTTCCTCAGCTCTCGTCACCTAATGCCCCTACTCTACTTGCACTACATTGATGACATCTTCATCATCTGGACCCATAGAAAAAAAGCCCTTGAGGAATTTCACCATGATTTCAACAATTTCCATCCCACCATCAACCTCAGCCTGGACCAGTCCACACAAGAGATCCACTTCCTGGACACTATGGTGCTAATAAGCAATGGTCACATAAACACCATCCTATACCGGAAACTTACTGACCGCTATGCCTACATACATGCCTCCAGCTTTCATCCAGACCACACCACATGATCCATTATCTACAGCCAAGCTCTAAGATACAACCGCATTTTCTCCAACCCCCAAGACAGAGACAAACACCTACAAGATCTCTATCAAGCATTCTTACAACTACAATACCCACCTGCGGAAGTGAAGTAACAGATTGATAGAGCCAGAAGAGTACCCAGAAGTCACCTACTACAGGACAGGCCCAACAAAGAAAATAACAGAACGCCACTAGCCATCACCTTCAGCCCCCAACTAAAACCTCTCCAACGCATCATCAGGATACAACCTATCCTGAAGGACGACCCATCACTCTCACAGATCTTGGGAGACAGGCCAGTCCTTGCTTACAGACAGCCCCCCAACCTGAAGCAAATACTCACCAGCAACCACACACCACACAACAGAACCACTAACCCAGGAACCTATCCTTGCAACAAAGCCCGTTGCCAACTGTGTCCACATATCTATTCAGGGGACACCAACACAGGGCCTAATCATATCAGCCACACTATCAGAGGCTCGTTCACTTGCACTTCCACCAATATGATATATGCCATCATGTGCCAGCAATGCCCCTCTGCCATGTACATTGGTCAAACTGGACAGTCTCTAAGTAAAAGAATAAATGGACACAAATCAGATGTCAAGAATTATAACATTCAAAAACCAGTTGGAGAACACTTCAACCTCTTTGGTCACTCAATTACAGACCTAAAAGTGGCAATACTTCAACAAAAAAACTTCAAAAACAGACTCCAACGAGAGACTGCTGAATTGGAATTAATTTGCAAACTGGATACAATTAACTTAGGCTTGAATAGAGACTGGGAGTGGATGGGTCATTACACAAAGTAAACTATTTCCCCATGTTTATTCCTCCCTTCACCCCCCACTCTTCCTCAGACGTTCTTGTCAACTGCTGGAAATGGCCCACCTTGATTATCACTACAAAAGGTTCCCCCCCCCCCGCCCCTCTCTCCTGCTGGTAATAGCTCACCTTAAGCGATCACTCTGGTTACAGTGTGTATGGTAACACCCATTGTTTCATGTTCTCTGTGTATATAAATCTCCCCACTGTATTTTCCACTGAATGCATCCGATGAAGTGAGCTGTAGCTCACGAAAGCTTATGCTCAAATAAATTTGTTAGTCTCTAAGGTGCCACAAGTACTCCTTTTCTTAATGGGAATATTGGTTTTGCTGAGGTCTAACCTAGTCAGTAAACTGTGCCAGTGAGCTTTTAAACGTCCAAATGCACATTCTACCAGCATTCTGCCCTTGCTCAACCTACAGTTGAACTGCTCCTTACTACTGTCCAGGGTGCCTGTGTATGGCTTCATGAGCCATGGCATTAAGGGGTAGGCTGGGTCCCCAAGGATAACTATAGGCATTTCAACATCCCCAATGGTAATTTTCTGGTCTGGGAAGTAAGTTCCTTCCTGCAGCTGTTCAAACAGACCAGAGTTCTTGAAGATGTGAGCATCATGCACCTTTCCCAGCCATCCCACGTTGATGTCGGTGAAACGTCCCTTGTGATCCAGCAGTGCTTGCAGCATCATTGAAAAGTACCCCGTGCGGTTTACATACTGGCTGCCAAGGTGGTCCAGTCCCAAGATAGGGATATGCGTTCCATCTATCGCCCCACCACAGTTAGGGAACCCCATTGCAGCAAAGCCATCCACTATGACCTGCACATTTCCTGGAGTCACTACCCTTGATAGCAGCAGCTCAGTGATTGCGTTGGCTACTTGGATCACAGCAGCCCCCACAGTAGATTTGCCCACTCCAAATTGATTCCCGACTGACTGGTAGCTGTCTGGCATTGCAAGCTTCCACAGGGCTATTGCCACTCGCTTCTCAACTGTGAGGGCTGCTCTCATCTTGGTATTGTTGCACTTCAGAGCAGGGGAAAGCAAGTCACAAAGTTCCATGAAAGTGCCCTTACGCATGCGAAACTTTCGCAGTCACTAGGAATCATCCCAGACCTGTAACACTATGAGGTTCCACCAGTCTGTGTTTGTTTCCCGGGCCCAGAAGTGGTGTTCCACGGCTGCCCCATTACCACCATGATGTCCAAATTGCCAGGGCCCGTGCTTTGAGAGAAGTCTCTGTCCATGTCCTCATCACAATCGTGATCACGCTGTCGTCGCCTCCTTGCCTGCTTTTGCAGGTTCTGCACATACTGCAGGATAATGCGCAAGGTGTTTGCAATGCTCACAACAGCAGTGGTGAGCTGAGCGGGCTCCATGCTTGCTGTGGTATGGCATCTGCAGGAGAGCAGAGTTGCAGCGGAAGCAGTGGATGATGAGGGATGCCACGAGAATAGATATTTATACAGAACAATGAGAGGACCTGTGAGGTGGATTCATGGCACCAGGAAAGCAGGAGAGCAGAGTTGCAGTGGAAGTGGTGGATGACGACGGCGCTTAGCAGTCCTACTGCACCGTCTGCTGACAGCAGTATGGCATCTGCATGGAAAAAAGGTGTGAAACAATTGTCTGCCATTGCTTTCACAGAGGGAGGGACGACTGACGACATGTACCCAAAACCATCCGCGACAATGTTTTTGCCCCATCAGGCATTGGGAGCTCAACCTAGAATTCCAATGGGCAGCGGAGATTGCGGGAACTGTGGGGTAGCTACCCACAGTGCAACGCTCCAAAAGTCGACACTAGCCACGGTAGTGAGGACGCACTCCCCCGACTTAATGCGGTTAGTGTGGACATACTTAATCGACTGTATAAAATCTATTTCTAAAAATCGACTTCTATAAGATCGACCTAATTTCGTAGTTTAGACATACCCGAAGAGTGCACAGTGGGAGCAAAGCTGAGATGTTTAGCTGTATCCTCCCCACTTTGGCTCCTAACTTGATGGCTGCACTGCAATGCTGCCAGGAATGCAGGATCCAACTCCACAGCACTCCCTGTACCTCAGCCACTTTTTACATTGCTCTGTCAGTTTCCAACCCTTAAAGAGCAAATTGTAAAAACAAGCATATTGCTCTCAAAGCTCATCAAATCAACACTAACAAGGACATTTCTTCCCACATAGCTAAAGTTAAAGGGCATTCCACCATTCAAAGCAAATCTGGATAAATAATACCCATGTTATTCTTCCTTGGTTCCCCTTTTCAGATTTAAGGCCCTGCTTTGGCAAATCACTTAAGCACATGCTTGAGTGCTTTGTTGAATCAGTCTCTTACTGCTGATAATACCAACCTGCATCTTCAATCCATGTGAAAGTGCTGTAGGGGTGGCAGGGGAAAGCATTCTTACAATATTGCTTCTGAAAACCCACATGCGTGCTTCTATAGCTGGGTTTTATTTCCGCGTCAGCCCTCAGGAAAAGCTCAGCAAGAAAAGAGGATAGCCTGGGAAAGGCTTTTCTTCTCAACTAATAAAAACACCATGGTGATACTTGTTCAGCAGCATTTTAGATCAAATGGATTTGCCAAATCAATAGCCATCAATGGATGAATGATTCCTGTAAATAAATAAGAGACTGAGATATTTTGAATACCTGTTTGACAGAGCTATTAAAATCCAGAAATTAGACTGCAATTAATTGAAAGCACAATCAGTTCAAGCCAAAAGACCCATAATAAAACCCTGAACATATTTTAATCTTAGGGGTCTCTTTAGTCAAATATATAGCAGCGATAATAAATTCAGACAAATTCCATGAAAATCTCTGTTCTTCCAACTCTCAAGGCAATTAGCATAATCACCAGTTCCTCTTCCTTTTTATGAAAAGAGGAAGAAATTATGCAGGGTAGAAGTATTTTAAACCCTAGCTTGCATCCCTGGGGAGTTTTATAGACATTTCAGTGATAAATTAAAAGATGGATAATTGAACATTCTTAATAGGCTTGATCCAAAGCCCACTGAAGTTACTGGGAATCTTTATATTGATCTCAGGGCTCTGGATAAGGTCCACGATGAACAGGTCTCATCTGGTGGAGCCATGCTGCCAAGGCTTTCTCTGTGGGCAGAGCTTGCAACAACTTGGGTTTCACAGTGGGGATTACAGAAATGTTAAACCAACCTTGGGCTATATTCTGGGAAGTCAGATTGCATACACTGAAATTAATGGATTTCTAAGAGAGAGCTTGCCGTGCCACTCAGTTCATCTCCTTCAGGATCACTGAATTCATCTGTGACATTAATCTTATCAGTTTCTTCAAAAAGGTAGAGTATTGTTAAGGAAAAGTTAGCACATGTGACTCCATTTTGGTTTGGGGCCCACCTTTGTTTAAATGCCAGCACATTATACACCAGGAGGAGTGATCCTTAGATACTGAATCCCTGAGAAAATCCTCCTCCTTGTCTCCAGCCTGCCTTGACTCCCAGTATCTGGTTTTTGTTAGTCTCTAACTCCCTGTCTCTTGGCCTTGATGTGAGGCCTCCCATTCTGATAATAAAAGTTACTGATGCATGGCTTTAGGACCATGCTGTGTAATTAACATACTGGTATAGCACGAGGAATGCACCAAGCAGGGATAGGTGGTAGATAAGACAAGGGTTTGTTTATTGGCTAAGGTTTCTGATGCACGAGGACAACATGCTTTGCTAAAAAGTATATAACCTTTGTATAATCTGTATTCAGGGTCCCCCCCGGCTAGCATAGAATCATAGAATCATAGAATATCAGGGTTGGAAGGGACCCCAGAAGGTCATCTAGTCCAACCCCCTGCTCAAAGCAGGACCAATTCCCAGTTAAATCATCCCAGCCAGGGCTTTGTCAAGCCTGACCTTAAAAACCTCTAAGGAAGGAGATTCTACCACCTCCCTAGGTAACGCATTCCAGTGTTTCACCACCCTCTTAGTGAAAAAGTTTTTCCTAATATCCAATCTAAACCTCCCCCACTGCAACTTGAGACCATTACTCCTCGTTCTGTCATCTGCTACCATTGAGAACAGTCTAGAGCCATCCTCTTTGGAACCCCCTTTCAGGTAGTTGAAAGCAGCTATCAAATCCCCCCTCATTCTTCTCTTCTGCAGGCTAAACAATCCCAGCTCCCTCAGCCTCTCCTCATAACTCATGTGTTCCAGTCCCCTAATCATTTTTGTTGCCCTTCGCTGGACTCTCTCCAATTTATCCACATCCTTCTTGAAGTGAGGGGCCCAAAACTGGACACAGTACTCCAGATGAGGCCTCACCAATGTCGAATAGACACAGGGGGGGCACCACGCTCGAGCGTAATAAACTTAGTGTCTTTTGGGAATTCTGCAGTTGTGGACTTTGTTTCTGTGCCTCAGCCTAGATTTGAACTGTGCGTGACCTATCAGGTATAATTCGTAGCATTGGTATGCGTGTCCTATCAGGTGTAATTCGCAGCATTTGTGTGCGTGTCCTACCAGGTGTAATTTGTAGCATTTGTGTGCGTGTCCTACAAGGTATAATTCGCAGCAGTTGCATGCGTGTCCTACCAGGTGTAATTCATAACAGTATAGCACATGGTCAATTTGTGCTAACAATATTCTTCTCTGTATGAATAGAGAGATTTCTGTCTTCATGTCTGTGCCTCCTTTTTATCTTGATTTTAAAGTTCTGCTCTCAAGTACAGACCTTTTAAGAAGGCCCTGCTTTTACAGATTACCTAGCATTCTAGCTGGCTGGACTGGGATCTCAGAGAATTATTTGTTTTATCATCATGTGTATAAGTCCTAGTCATGTACCAGAACCCTGCTGTGCTAGGCACTGTATAAACACAGAACAAAAAGACAGTCCCTCCCCCAAAGAGCTTAGAATTTAAGTATAAGGCAAGAGACAACAGACAGATGGGGGAGTACCAGGAAACAATGAGTCAATAGTGGTCAGCCAGGTAGGCTATCGTCTCAACACATCAGCAACCTACCTGTTGTCAAATCAAATGGCCTCCCTATGCTCATTCAAGCTCAGCCAGGATAAGATCTCAAGATCTTACTAGTGCCTAAAATGTTGTTTTAACTACTAGACCGCATAGTCTTCCTTTAACTATGAGGTATGATACTGAACAGCAGATGCTATCCTGGCTCTTTTATCTGTCTGCTAAAAATCATGGCCCATTCCTTTTTCTGTCTGCACTGATTCAAAATTCCCTCAGAAATTTTTTGCAAAGGGAGAATTGAGCCTAATTAATGAATATAAATATTTATAGCAATCATGATAGAAAGAAAGAGAATTGAAGATTTCGACAAAGCACATTGCAAACACATTTGGTTTGATAGATAGCTCTGTCACAGGAATCAGAGGATGTAATGATAGAATCATAGAAATATTGGGCTGGAAAGGACCTCAAGAGATCATCTCATCTGGCCCCCTGCACTGAGGCAGGAGCTGCAGGAAACAGCTAGACCATCCCGGACAGATGTTTGTCTAACTTTTTCTTAGAAACCTCCAATGACAGGGAATCTACAACCTGCCTTAGAAGCCTGCTCCCGATCTTTACTATCCTTATTGTTAGAAAGTTTTTCCTAATGTCTAACCTAAATCTCCCTGCCAGATTAAGCCCATGACTTCTTGTCCTACCTTCAATGGACGTGGAGAACAATTGAACCCTGTCCTTTTTAGAGCAGCCTTTAACATAGTAGAATCCTCTTCTCAAGTCCCCCCTCAGCCTTCTTGTCTCAAGACTGACCATCCTCTGTTTTTATAACCTTTCCTCATAGGTCAGAGTCACAGGATGCCTCCATCACTACCCAGTGAACCTCACTATCTGGCCTGTTCAGATGATTTCACAGTAACAAACCCACACCAGGCCATTTATCTTTCACCAGGGTGTGCATTTATTTCCCTCTGACATAACGATACTATGCAACACAGGTTTACGGCAAGGACAGGCTTTCCTACAGCCCGCACCCTCTGACTAGGCTTCCCCTCTGAGTTTCCTTTCGAGCTCCTCTTGCATTTCCACCCCTTATATTCTCCACAGTTACCATGTTAGCCCCGTGATTGTCAGCCAGATGCTCACAATTCCCCACCAGAAAGTGTGTAATTGCCCTCACCTGGGCCTGCAGCCTCCTCCAGGCTGCAGCACTGTTAGTGATCAGGGTGCTGCTGAGAGCACCCAGTCACAGTCTGGGTTTCTAAACCTTTTATCATTTTTATAGCTCTCTCCAGGACTTTTTCCAGTTTGTCCACATCTTTCTTAAAGTGTGGCGCCCAAAATTGGACACAGCACCAGGTCACCGCATCTCAAAAGAGATATATTGGAATTGGAAAAGGTTCAGAATAGGGCAACAAAAATGATCAGGGGTGTGGAGCATCTGCCTTATGAGGAGAGATTAATAAGACTGGGACTTTTCAGCTTGGAAAAAAAGACGACTAAGGGGGACAAGATAGAGGGCTATAAAATCATGACTGGTGTGGAGAAAGTAAATAAGGAAGTGTTATTTACCCCTTCTCATAACACAAGAACTAGGGGTTACCAAATGAAATTAATAGGCAGCACCAGGCATTGGCCACTGTCGGAAGACAGAATACTGGGCTAGATGGACCTTTGGTCTGACCCAGTATCGCCGTTCTTATGTTCTTATGTGCACTGGAACTAGGGATACCAACTTTCTAATCACACAAAAGTGAACACCCCTGCCCCACCCCCTTCCTCGCCCGTTCCCCAAGGCACTGCCTCACCCACCCCTTCTCTGAGGCCCCCCCGCCACCCAGTCGCCTGCTCTTCCCCACCCTCACTCACTTTCACCAGGCTGGGGCAGGGGGTTGTGCAGGAGCGGGGAGAGGGCTCCAGCTGGGGGTGCGGGCTTTATGGTGGGGCCAGGGATGAGGAGTTTGGGGTGCGGGAGAGGGCTCCAGGCTGGGGCAGGAGGTTGAGGTGCAGGGGGGTTACGAGAGCTCCGGCTGGGGGTGCGAGCTCTGGGGCGGGGCTGGGAATAAGGGGTTTGGGGTGCGGGAGAGGGATCCAGGTTGGGTAAGGAGGTTGGGGCCTGAATGCGCCGCCCCCGCAGCTCCCATTGGTCATGGTTCCCGGCCAATGGGAGCTGTGGAGCCGGTGCTGGGGGTGGGGGCAATGTGCAGAGCCTGCCTGGCCACCCATGCACCTAGGGGCCACAGGGACCTGGCGGCCGCTTCCGGGACCCGTGTGGAGCCAGGGCAGACAGGGAACCTGCCTTAGCCCTGGACCCCCACTGTGCCGCCAACTGGACTTTTAACAGCCCGGTTGGCAGTGCCGTCTGGAGCCGCCAAGGTCCATTTTCAACTGGGCGTTCTGGTCAAAAACCAGATGTCTGGCAACCCTAGCTGGAACCTCAGGAGATGGTGTGTGTGGGTGGCCCCATGTGGGTGTGTGGGTGGCTCCATGTCCCTGCCCCTCTCCATGGCCACGCCCTGCTTCTCCTCTTTCCCCTGAGGCCCCACCCCCTGACCAGGCGGAAGCTCTGGACCTTCCCCCTGTCCTGGGTTAGGGGAGCCTGAGAGCAGCCCCTAGCCCATGTCCCTGCCTCCTGGGGCAAACACCCAGGGCAGGTGAAGGGTCCAGAGCTCTCCACAGTGGCCCAGGCTCCCTGGGCAGCTCTTACCAAACCCTGACTCTGGCTTCTGGCCTGGCCAGCAGGCGGGGCCTCAGGGGAAAAAGAGGAGCGAGAGGGGACCTCATGGCAACGAGGTGCTAAGGCCAACCTCGGTCCCCCCGCACCGGGAAGAGGCTGGAGATGCCAGCAGAGGCTGTGCTTCACCGCGGGGGAGCTGATCATCTCCCCCGCCGTGAAGCGCAGCCCCTGTCAGCGCTGTTCAGCACCTGCCCGAAGCTTGCAGTTTGGGGGAGCAACACAACCCCTCAAACTATGCCCAAGTTAAAAAGGAGGGACACGGTCCCCTTGGCCCACCCTAGTTCCGGTGCCCCTGCACAGCACTTCAGATGAGGCCTCACCAGTGTCTAGTGGAGCAGGTCACTTACCTCCTGAGTCTTACATACAACACTCCTTTTAATACACTCCAGCATTATATTAGCCTAGTAACTGTCTCATTGTTACCTGGTTTTCCCCAAGCTGTTTGCTGCATTCATCTCCTCTCCCTTGAATTATACTTAGATTCATAGGTGCCGACTTCCCCTCTGCCCAGTGGGTGCTTGACCCCTCCACACCCCTAGCCCTGGCCCTGCCCTGCCTCTTCCTTCCCCTGCACCGCCCTCACCCCGCCCCCATTCCCCCAAGTTCCCGCTCCTCCTCCTCCCTCCTGGAAAGTCTTAAGCGCTGCCAAACACCTGTTAGGTGGGGGGGGAGGAAGCGCTGGGAGGGGGGAGGAGCGGAGATGTGGTGCACTCTGGAGTGGGAGAGAGAAGGAGGCGGGGGGGGAGCTTGGCTGCCGGTGGGTGCGGAGCACCCGCTAATTTTCCCCCATGGGTGCTCCAGCCCTGGAGCACCCACAGAGTTGGCGCTTATACTTAGATTGTAAACTCTTTGGGATGGACACCATCTTATTAGAGTTTCCAGTGCCTAGAACAATGGGACTGCAGCCTCTAGAGGGGCATAGACAACTTTTTTTATTTGGGGTGGGGGGGGTAATAAAGTTAAGAAACAATAAACTAATAGTTGTTAAATATCACTCTAATGAGTAGTTTTGTACCATGACTAAACTTGTCCACTTTTAATAAAGTGAAATAAATTAGCTTAAATTCCAAGCTCAGAGTTTTCTTTCTTTATTCGTGCAATCCCTAAATTTTGGAGGGGCTCCAGCCACCCTGAGCCTCCAGCTGTCTGCCCCCATCCTCTAGGTAGGTGCTATCTCAATACAAATAATTAATATAAATAACACTCAGCTGTCTACATCTTTTCTGTCTAGTATCACATATAGAAAGGAGATCTTTTGCAGAAAAACATAACATCAGGGCTGGTTGCTGACCTGAGAAAACTAGTCACATTCTGGAACAGTTCAAAGAAATCTCTCTCCCTTCCCCACCACTAATCTTGCTAAATACATTTTGAGAAAACAAGATTTGCTGCCAAAATAGCTAGAATGGACCAACTCCCTAACTGGGGGGAAGACCTTCCCCTAAATCTACCGATGCTTCAAAGCACTCTTCTCCCTTCAGTACCAAGTATTTTTAGTGCTTCCAAAGAGCAACCCAAAATTTTGTGATATTACTATTTATGTGGTTGTTTAAATCAAATAACAGCGAGTTAAGAGCAAAGGGCACAATACTGCAATCCTATGAAGAGTCCTTACTCACAAGACTAACTTCATAGAAAGACTACTATGTGAATAAAGGTTGCAGGGCAAGAAACCAAATCTTATACATTAGGGCCTCAAATCTGCACAGCATTTAAGCACATGCTTAACTTTAAGCAACTGCTTAAGTCCCATTGGCCTCAATGGACTTATGCATGTGCTTAAAGTTCAACGAGTACTTCAGTGCTTCGCTGAATCAGGATGTAGGAAGAGAATTTAGTTTTGCTGATTCATTTTGAAATTAGACCACGCAATAGTGGTTTGGATCATTTTAAATCATTATTTACTACAAAGATTCAGTATCTGAACCATAAAGTCTATTCCCCTTGCACTTTATGGTATTTGAACCAAAGCTTATGAAATATGGTCAGGTCTCAATGATTCATATTATACTCCCAAATAAAAATATATTTTATTGCAAATTTGTGGTTGAAGAAAATGTATTGGCTAATAGGAAAGTGATATTTTACAAGGTGAGCAAAATCAGAAACATATGTGAAAGGAAATTAATGCCAAAGGACATGAGACCTACTATCTTCCTGCATTTAAACTAGCTATCATGTGGTCTACCCAAAATATTCTTATTCCAGGTTGCTGCTAATCCCTCTAAAATTACATTAAATAGTAGGTGGGTCAAGGAAGTGCGAAGAGAGATTTTATATAGCCAGCTCAGAGCTTAGTTCTACTAAGCTACTATTTACACTGTTGGTTAGGCAGCTCTTGTGTTGTCGCTACTGCTTATTTGACTGTCCATAATTATCTCATTGTTACCTTGTGCTCCATCCATCTGTTTGTATCCATCTTTGGGGGCAGAGACCATTTTTTGCTGTGTGTTTGTACTGCACTTAGCCCCTTAGAGTCCTGATCCCTGGCTGGGGCTCCTAGGCACTATGGCCTAGATCTTCAAAGGGATTTAGGCACCTAACTTCCATTCAAGTCAGTATGTAGCATGTAGGACTACATCTCTATACAAATGTCCTTTCTGAATGTCTGCCAGAGAAGTGATATGAAGGCAGATGAGGTCATGGTTATGGTTTTGCATAAGAGTACAAGTCTGGGGAAGCTGAGGCTTCTGCTTTTGGGTATCTGTTGGAGACAGACGTTAAAGCCTTATGGGACATTGGAGCATGTTATTGATAGGGCTGAAGGCCAGATGATGGTGGAAAGGACTGCACAAGTCTTTCCCCCTAACTTCTTATTTTAATGTTTTTAAGGTTGTGGGTGGATAGAGTGTGTCTTGTCACAACCTTAACTGCCACTACATGTAATTTTTATTCATTAATACAATATGCTTTTTGTGTGAAATGGGGTTTGCATCTTTCTTGAATCATAAAGGGTTACACCAGTTTCCACAGTATAATTTATATTGCAACCTTGGAAAGTGTTGAAAGGCTGAGCTCTAAAAGATGCTTTCTAGAGTGCTATTTGGTCATGTTAGTGTAGGAGTTTAATTGCTTAAGGATGCAGTTTTGGGGACGGAAGGCATTATAGTTAAATAACAATGGCACAGTTGTTGACTTGATGAGTGGCTGGAAATGGATGAGTCAAGAGCTTTCGTCCCTCCCCCCGAACCCCACCTCCCAACTATTCCTGGCTACTTTGACTCCAAAGAAATGAGCATTCTGGGTACAAGAAGGTGGTAGTTTATTTCCTGCTTTTGTCATTAAATGAAGAAAAATATAAAAGTATTGAATATATGGCCTTGACCCATGTAAAAGAAGAAAAGAAAGAAACCTCTGATTTCATCAGCCAATCTTTGTCTAGCCATGAGTTTGCTACCTACACCTCTAATCTCTACCAAGGGAATGCACCTGTGTCGTTAAGCAGTTCCTATTCCTTTCCATATCTTTTCACTGAGGTTTATATAAATACAATCATGAGTGAGATTTTCTTTGAAATCCTAGTGCCTTATACAGTTTATATGTTTAAAGTCACACAAACCCACACAATGTCACCCTGGCATAGATTCATAGATATTTAGGTCAGAAGGGACCATTATGATCATCTAGTCTGACCTCCTGCACAATGCAGGCCACAGAATTTCACCCACCACTCCTAAAAAAGACCTCACACCTATATCTGTGCTATTGAAGTCCTCAAATTGTAGTTTGAAGACCTCAAGGAGCAGAGAATCCTCCAGCAAGTGACCCGTGCCCCATGCTACAGAGGAAGGCGAAAAACCTCCAGGGCCTTCCAATCTGCCCTGGAGGAAAATTCCTTCCCGACCCCAAATATGGCGATCAGCTAAACCCTGAGCATATGGGCAAGATTCATCAGCCAGATACTACAGAAAATTCTTTGCCGGGTAACTTGGATCTTACCCCATCTAAAAACCCATCACAGGCCATTGGGCCTATTTACCATGAATATTTAATTACCAAAACCATGTTATCCCATCATACCATCTCCTCCATAAACTTATCGAGTTTAATCTTAAAGCAAGATAGATCTTTTGCCCCCACTACTTCCCTCGGAAGGCTATTCCAAAACTTCACTCCTCTGATGGTTAGAAACCTTTGTCTAATTTCTAATCTAAATTTCCTAGTGGCCAGTTTATATCCATTTGTTCTTGTGTCCACATTGGTACTGAGTTTAAATAATTCCTCTCCCTCTCTGGTATTTATCCCTCTGATATATTTATAGAGAGCAATCATATCTCCCCTCAACCTTCTTTTAGTTAGGCTAAACAAGCCAAGCTCCCTGAGTCTCCTTTCATAAGACAAGTTTTCCATTCCTCGGATCATCCTAGTAGCCCTTCTCTGTACCTGTTCCAGTTTGAATTCATCCTTCTTAAACATGGGAGACCAGAACTGCACACAGTATTCCAGGTGAGGTCTCACCAGTGCCTTATATAATGGTACTAAAACCTCCTTATCCCTACTGGAAATACCTCTCCCACTCAATTAATCTCCTATTCACCATCACACCTGCTCCACCTGACTGAACACTGGGTCAAATCCATCCACAGTGTAAATGTTCTGAAACCTTTGGAGCTACACCAAGGATTAATTTCATCCCAGAGTTTAAAAATGCCAGTAGATGGCCTCATTAATCCCATCTGAGAGTGACTGAGGTTGGATTTAAACGAAGCTCCAAAGCAAAAATGTTGTCATTCAACAAAAGATCTTAACAGGATCAGCCTGACCCTCAGTCTACAGCTGTTGGAGCTGTAAGGTTTTTGGAAGGAGATAGATGGGGGATTTCTGAGCAGCATTCAAGAGCTGCAGTATTGAGGTCCCCCACAGGAAATATGAGAGAGGGGTTTCCTGCTTTTATGAATGAAATACCGTGACAGTGCAAGGAACTAACTGTGGAGCCTGGACTCTGATCACTCTGGCACTAATTGGCTCCACAAGAGAGAGCTGATTGGGTAATGGAAGTTAATGATCTAATCAGGTAAGTGGAGGCTGGGTGAGCTAAAGAGACAGTTAGCCCATCAGTGCAAGACTGATAAAAGCACAGGATGTCAGTGCAAGAAAGAGAAGGAGGGTGGTGAGGTTGTGTTGTAGGTCAGAGAGATCTCCTGGAAGTGAGACGACTTCTCTTGGGGCCTGGGAGAAGGGCTGAGGATACAAGGGATGTGGTAAATCGTATTGCTTGAAACTTGAAAGGTGTTGGTGGAGGAAGCATATACGAAAAGCACAGTGTGGAGCAAGTGGTGCAAGAAGGCAGGAGCAGAGCATGCCCTGCTACAAAGAAACATTCAGTGGTTCCCGCAATTTGATCCTGCACCACACTCAGCCTTCCATCTACACCTCTCTCTTATCGCTGCAGTTTTCCATTCAGAAAGAAAAGGAGGACTTGTGGCACCTTAGAGACTAACCAATTTATCTGAGCATAAGCTTTCGTGAGCTGTACGAAAGCTCATGCTCAAATAAATTGGTTAGTCTCTAAGGTGCCACAAGTCCTCCTTTTCTTTTTGCAAAGACAGACTAACACGGCTGTTACTCTGAAACTTTTCCATTCAGATATCTGCTGTGTCTTCCCTTGTTCTGTTTACTTTGGGCCAGTAACGCTTTGTGTGCACTGAGCATCAGTGGCCTCTGGTATTTATATCAATACTTTGACAATGCAAACCAGGTCCATTCTTTTATAAATGCAAGCAGCTTACAACTGCTCAAAACAACAAAAAAGCATTTAGTCACCAACCTCTGTCAGGCTTTGAGACACTGCTAACACACATACATACAATTCTTCTGTGCTTATTTTGCTAAAGAACATTTATTTTCGGGGTGGGGGAGGACCCAGAACCAATGAGACAATGAATTTTGGGAGTCTCTGTGACATAGCTCAGATTAATTTTCACCCAACTAAGTTTACTTGATCAATTTGTCAGGGTCTGAATATCAATTAAAATAACGCTCTCCATTTGTCTTGTGTGTTATTCCCCTACAAAATAATGAACTGTTTAATACCCCAGAGGCAATTTCAATTTATCTAGTTTAATGAGGGAGGTTGTGGCAGAAGATTTATTACCCTGTTTGATCTGCTAATGTATTTCCCTGACCATCCCAGCAGCACCAATCAGCATATTTACATTATGCAGCTCTATTTTCAGAGGGTCCTTACCTGCAAAATAAAAATGACACAGTAGGTTTCAGCCCAAGAGCTAATCCAATTTTTTTTTTAATTGGAAACAAAATTTGATAAGGCCACTTTCTAGTCAGACCAGCATCAAAAATTAAGAGACGTTTACAGGGCTTTTTGGCCATCTTGTAACTTTTCAAAGGCCTGTCCTGGGAATATAACTACACAGCTGCTGCAGGAGGACAAACTGCAGTCTATTCCTTTAAAAATCACATGGTTAATGCAAGCAGTAGGTTGCAATTGGTGCTGATTAACACGTATTTTTAAAAACACTGTAAAAAGGACCTATTCAGCTGATGCAAACCCAGAGCTTTTTCTAGCTGTTGGCTCACAATGACACTTTTAAATAAATTGCCTAACTATACAGAGTAAAAAGGTAAATAAGAAATCATTTCTCTCTGATAGGTTAGAAAAAGAAATAAAGCAGGACGAGGTGGATTAGGCTGCAGATACAAAGCCATGCACCTCTAGGTTATTTGTTCAACTCCTGATCAGGTTGGCAGTTTCCAGCAATTGTTACCAAATGGATTCATTGATTGCTCTTTCGTCACGGGCAACAGTATGTGAAACAAGCATGGTGACTTTTGGGCTCCATTTTCATATACAAGAACCACCAGCACAGCTGGCACCCATCTAGTCTATCACAACAGAGAAGCCACATGGACTTAAAGGCTGCACTGCTCACCCCCTTCAAAGTGTTTGTGCCATTAGTTTGAATCACATTGATCAGGAAGGGTCCAATGGCACTGTCTGCATTATAGCAGATCTGCAGATCCAGAGAGGATTTCAGTCCTTGCAGGGCTATTCTCAATGAGGATGATATAAATTTCATAGGAAGATTAGCTGATCAAATACACTTAACATCAATGGCGAGTCTGTCTGAAAGATCAAGACTGGATGTTCTTCTAAAATACGTGCTCTAGGAATTTTGTGGGGAAGGTTCCATGGCCTTTGTTATACAGAAGGTCAGATTGAATCAGTGTTTCTTAACCCTTTTGTGTGGGCGATCCCCTTTGGACTTACCCCTGTGGCACAGGGCCCCAGACACAATGCTTCCTGTCCCCTAGCACCAGCCCTGTTTGAGACCCCCCTAAACCTCCCGTGAGCCCCAGGTTGAGAAACACTGGCCTGGGAATCTATGAATCTTGGCACCTGTAACAGATACATAAAGGTCAGTGTAAATTTTGCCACTGACATCTCAGGGAACAGAATCAAGGACAGAGATCCCACAGAAGAATTAATGAAAATAAAGAAGCACTCAGGCTTTATTAGGGGTATGAATTCCAACTTCCACTGGAGACAGGCACTTACCTACATATTGTAGAGAAAATAAAATGAGCAAAACAGTGTTAGGATATAGATATTCAGGCCTGTCGGCAAAGGCCTGTGCTTTAAGAATTTAGGTGTATTCTTATCACTTGGCTAGTTCCAGAGGTATAAAAGAAAGAATCAAAACCACTGTCTGCCAGTGTAAGAGCCTTCTCTTACTGTGACAGTTTGTGGCCCTGTGCTTAGGC
Organism: Lepidochelys olivacea; assembly: GCF_965140295.1. Classification (NCBI taxonomy): domain Eukaryota; kingdom Metazoa; phylum Chordata; order Testudines; family Cheloniidae; genus Lepidochelys; species Lepidochelys olivacea. The sequence goes on from NC_140416.1 coordinate 120,420,386, forward strand.
TCAGGCCTTTGGCTAAGCAGCAGAGGCAGCCATAAGCTGGGAAGCAAACAGTCACATCCTCACATTCCAAACTAGTCACATTGAAATAAGGTGCTATTGGGCTGTTAGGCACTATCAGGACAGGATTGTATTCCTATCACCTCCAGAGAAAGGGAAGTGCCTAGAAAATGTAAAAGGAAACTTAGTTTGATAGCATCCTGTCTGGCAAGAACTCACTTATCAATAGCTGGGATGTGAAATCCTCACTTCTGTGTTGTCTTGTCATTGTAGTTCCCACTTTGCTATTGTTTGTCTGTATAATCTCTGTCTGGTTCTGTGATTGTTCCTGTCTGCTGTATAATTAATTTTGCTGGGTGTAAACTAATTAAGGTGGTGGGATATAATTGGTTACATAATCATGTTACAATATGTTAGGATTGGTTAGTTAAATTTCAGGAAAATGATTGGTTAAGGTATAGCTAAGCAGAACTCAAGTTTTACTATATAATCTGTAGTCAATGAGGAAGTGACTGGGTGTGGGTGGGCATGGGCATGTGGGAAAGGGAAATGGGAGCAGGGAATGGGGGTAAGAAAATTGGAATCATGTTTTGCTAAAGGGGAAAATGGGAACAGGGAATGGGAGTAAAGAAGTTGGAATCATGTTTGACTAAGGGTAGGAATGGGAACAGGGACACAGGTGTGAGGCTCTGTGGTGTCAGAGCTGGGAAGGAGGATACTAAGGAAGGAAACTGGAATCATGCTTGCTGGAAGTTCACCCCAATAAACATTGAATTGTTTGCACCTTTGGACTTCGGGTATTGTTGCTCTCTGTTCATGCGAGAAGGACCAGGGAAGTAAGTGGGTGAAGGAATAAGCCCCCTAACAAACAGTTTCAAAAAGGGTGGAACTGCCACTCTTAGAATATGTGGCAAAAGATCAGGGAGGGTTGAGTTTGCCAAGAATGTTTGTGTGTGGCTGGAGTGAGGGGGGTGGATGGAGAAAGAAGAGAGATTGCATCTAAGGCCTGATTCAGCTCCCTGTAAAGCCAATGGTGTAACACGCTGGCCAAGTGTGTTTTTGTCCTTTCTCAGGGCCAGACCTCATAAAGAGGCTTATAAGCCTGCTACAGTCTCCAAGCTATGGAGTTGGTTCTTTAGCTCTAGCAGTAGAGGTTCATGCTTCTAGATCTAGATGTCCCTAGTTCATTTTCTACAGACAACCTGACCAAGGGGTCTTATAGCAAAACTCCTTTTGAGCATCCAGAGGAGCAGATCTGGAGTCCGGGGAAATTTACCAGAATCTTTTGAGGTGCAGCAAACACCTTTAAAAATGCACGCACTCCTCAGCACTTTGACTTTATTATCAGAGGGGAAACATTTAGATAATGCATCAGCGACATTCATTGAGGCAATAATTACGACGAGTATTGGGGGTGAAGTTACTGCAATTCACCCCATGCAATTACTATTTATTTTATATGCAGCCCCAGCAAATCATGCAGAGGGGAGTACCTGAGGTCCCTTCCAACCCTGATATTCTATGATTCTATGAAACCTGTATCGATTTTTATAGTGTAGCACCATTCTAAAGGCTTTCATGACACTCTTGGAAACTATGCCCTCACCCTTGCTTCCTGAGAGTAGCATTTAATATGGACAATCAAGTTTAAAAATCAGTTAACAGCTACAGCCTCTGTTTCAAATGGAAATCAATGTACACAGGAAGTCAAATCTCACACAGGGCAATGGAGACAGCTATTGCCACCCGACTGTAGTCCAGCTTGTGTCAGAATAGATACTCTGCCTGCAGATGACTCTACACATATCACAATCTACAACTTAAAATCAAACGTTTGGTTTCTGAAGCAAACGAAGGCTGGTGCAGATGGAGCCAGGAGGAGAGGATGTTTGAAATGGTGTTTGCATCATTCATTCTCCAGTGCTAGCCGGTTCCCAGACTAGGAGTGGCATTAGCTCTTGTGCACCCTGCCGAGAGGCAGAATATAATAGATATATGACTGCAGTGCTGGGACCGAGAAAGAAGATGGCTCTCAGTATCAAAGAAAGTGAGAATATTGCATAGATCAACCTAAAATCCCAAACCATCCGAGAAAGCTCCCATCAGCAGTATATGAGCTGTGGTCAAGATTTGTGTCTCATTATGCCATCAACTTATCACATCCCATACACATAAAAAAATAAAACAAACAAACAAACAAACAAACCAACCTCAACAGCATTTTCTATTATAATGTACTTCAGGGATTAAAAAAACACTTTCTTCACAGTTAATTTTGCTACATCGGACCAACGTACAACTTCTTTATTGGATTTTTATTACAGCTAAAATTGACAGAGAAAATCACTAGGATATACTTAGAAATGGGAAGGAAATGTACGTTTACAATAAATAGGTCTCTGAAGGTCTCTTGTTTCATAGGAAGGAAGCTGTCTTTATATTACATGAACTATAAAAAATGATTAAAACTGAAGAGACAGGAAGCTGATAATTTGATTTATCATCTTAATGGCTATGATTCATGAATAAATAATATAATGGTTTATGTCTCTCTCTTGTAAAAAAGTAAGGAAGAGCAATTTGTCTAATAAATGACTTCAAAAATTACAGTTGAGTCTTGTTTGCCACATTTGTTCTATTTAAAAGAATGAGTGAATTCCTTATTTTTTATTACTTACTAAGACATTTGTTGTATTATTTATCAGAGTCAAAAACCTTAACTAAAAGCCACTCATCTTTGACCACAATCTCCCATTAGCTTTAAATTCAGGAAAGAAGATGGGATTGATCACCAGATCAATAAATCTAGCCTCAAAGCTGACTAAAAGCTTCCTTCAACCTCCTTCCTATGGGGTCTTTTTTCAAAATTAAAGTACCCCCTTTTTAATTATTTAAAAGCATGTCAGTTTTACAGTAAGGCCATGTATGACAGCATCATACAAATATTCCTTCTTTATATTGGAAACGTGGGCAGCTTCTTTAAAGGGACAGCATATAAATTATGATCCCTGTGTTTCTTTGCAGCTGGATGTGCTACTAAAGAGATATAGCTTGTAAGAAATGACTGCACCGTAGATTTCACTGGTTTGAAGCTGCTGAAGAGTAGTAAAATCGACAAGAAATATATGCCCCTGATTATCAGACATGCTGAGCACCCAAAACCTTCACTCACTCCATGGGAGTTACCAGGGCTCTGCACTGCTGATGTCAGGCCAATAATTTACATTGCTGCAGAGAGCGATATAAACTCAGTGGGAGTAAAATACAATGTAAAGAGTAACAACCAACACTATCTTTTCTGTAGGAAAAGCTTATATCTGAAATTTGTCCACTGTGCATTACAGGGCCTGACTTTCCTTCCTATGCTTTCTTACCAAACAACTATTTTACTGAAGATAATGATAGCCAGGCCTTTTCTTTTCCTTACCAGATGGGAGGCCTAACTAGCAAAAGTTAAAAGCTTTTCACATTTATTACAATCAGCTTGACATGTTCCTAATGTAGGGGTAAAGAAAGCACTTCAGAGTGGTACCCACCCCCCACAGTCATTCTGCTTATGGCAAGACTGGCCATGTAGTCCAGTGAATAAGGTATTGGGCTTGCTCTCGGGAGAGTTGGGTTGTATTCCCAAAAAAAGAAAAGGAGGACTTGTGGCACCTTAGAGACTAACCAATTTATTGGAGCATAAGCTTTCGTGAGCTACAGCTCACTTCATCGGATGCATGACTAACACGGCTGCTACTCTGAAACCTGTCGTCGTATTCCCAGTTTAGCCACTGACCTGCTGTATAAGCCTGTGCAATTGCTTCACATCCCTGTACCCTTTTCCCCTCTCAGGCTAGTGTCTGCAACTTAAATAGAGGAGGCAGCAGTCTCTTACTATGTGTATGTACAGTACCTAACACAATGGGTCACTTGACTGTGACCTACAAACAATAATTTACTGGCACTCATTTGTTGACTTGGGGAAGCAAGGGTGGACAAACATATGGACCCGTTGTCAAACTATTGACATATGCAAGAGTTTATCCACTGGGTCAGCTTTAGGTGAGCAGTCTTGGGTTAGGAGTAGGAACTGTAGCGTCAGTACGACAGCAGTGCTCAGCTTTTCCTAACACTAAGTACGCTGTGTGATCTATAGCACAAGCGGATGAGAGGTGATCAGCAGACCAGACCTCCGTATGCCAGGGTTTGCAGCCTCAGACAATAGGACCGGCGTGGTACAATGTAGGATTACCATGGGGAAAAAAATCAAGCCCCAGAGGTTAAATGGCCTGCCCAGGTCTACTAGATTTTGCATGGACCTGGGAATCATAAAGATGATTTCTTATCTGGCTTCTGAAACTAACTCTCTGTGTGATCTTGAGCCTGTCACTTAACTTCTGTCAGCCCCAGTTATCTTTGAAGCAGGCATATTTGCCTACTTCAGAAGCTTAAAGCATGGAATGACATAAAAAAGGTTTATGCCTCTCAGTGTATGCGTGCTGGGAAGGGTAAAATGAGGAATTGCCGTCACATTCAGCACAGGCGATCCTGCATTATCTATAATGAGGACAATGGCATCATCAGGGCTTTTAGAAATATCCCAGGAATTACTCTTCTCAATGTAGACAAGCTGAATCTTTTGAGACTTACTCCAGGTGGCCATGTTGGGCGTTTCTGCATTTGGACTGAAAGTGCCTTCCGCAAGTTGGATGAATTGTATGGTCACAGGCCTTGTATTTAAGACAACATATTAGCAAGTTTGTTAGTGGCAGAGGTGGAAAAAGAACTCAAGGAAGTTCTAAACCAGATAGCCTCTTAAAGGGTTCTTTCTCAAAAACTTGACAGTTTGAATTTTTGAACAAAAGGGGCTTTTTGAGTTTTCACATGTTTCACAGTAAAAAAAGTTTTGTCTTGTGAAATTACACGCCCACAGTCAGATCCCAGGGGTGCAAAAAATCACATTAAACTGGCAAAACAAAACAAAAACCTGCACAAATTTTCAAAAAACCATGTTCAGCAATTTTGTTCCTATCTAGTTACTTTAAACAGTTATGATTAATTAACCCACACATGAAAGGCTCTGTTTTTACACACACAATAGCTATTCTATTTAACTATTTAGTCTCCTAAAATTGTAGAAAAATCTGGAATAAACCAAGCTACTGTTTCATTTCAGTGTTATAACAGATGCCACCATTATAAAGGCTGCATAAAAATACATAGACAAAGCTGAAAAAATGCAGCAGGCTGTAAAATTGCATCCAAGACACATTTGTCTGATGGCCTTTCTTTGTGAAGGGACAATTTTTGTTCTTGAAAATGAAGATAGTCTTCGCTTTGTAAGCCTTCATTAAAGCACTCATCTTTCTTCTTAACGGGTTCAGTGTAAGAATTTAAACATATTAGATCATTTTTGTGGGTTGCAATCTAGTTTTTGTACAGTGTTGTGGAAAACATGATGAACAATTCCACTTAAGTAAGAAATCCTTTAGTTATGAAATGCTTGGCTTATATTGGAGTTTCTGAACGAGACCACTTTGATTAAGCAGACAAAGTGCCTCTGCAAATTTTGGATAAATTTAGGTTTGGACTATTTATTAGTCAATCATGGACCAATATCCCATTGTGCTTGATGCTACGCACACATGGAACAAAAGATGATTCCCGTTTTTCATCCAGTCTTATGTGAATATGGCAGCAATAGATAATGAAGAAATAGATTTCCTAATATGAACTAGCTTAAAAAAAATCATGAATCCTCTTAAGAGAATGTCTGGTCTATTCAATGAAGTTAATTGAATTGAAGCAGTACAAGGAAGTATGCATTGATGGCTATGGATAGTTTCATAAATATCAGTTCCCTAATAGCCATTTGCACATACAGGGGCAGAGGCTCAACTGATGTAAACTTTTGATACTCATCAATTGTGCTATGATAGTTTACACCAGCTGAGAATCTGCCCCATAGCATATTCATCAACATATGTTCATGCAATAACATGGATTGATGCACTAATATTTTATTCCTGGAGACTTTGGTTCAAAACCAATTTAAACCACAAGTGAAAACAAACACAATGGTCTCCTTTTAGTCTCTAGTTGAAAAATGTCCACATCACAAGGACACCAGACTAGTTCAGTGTGTTTTCTACGCTGAGACGGCTGAGGCCTGAAAAGGAGATGTGACACCGAGGCCTATTAGTGGTTCGCTATTCTGTCAGCAACTCGTCAGGCCTGCCCTATTCGCTACACCTAACATCATGATGTATACCCAAAAGGTGGCAAGTAATCTATCATTGGAAAACTAATAACTCACTGATCATTAAAATTCCTGAGTGGTGTATGTATGGGATGTGTACAAAGAGTTATAAGTAGGTGCTAGAATTATGTTCTTAAAATGTGTTTGGCAAGAAATGCGTAAGCCTAGACTGCCTTAGATGAAGGAATGTGAACTTCCTTGTCTGACAAGCCTGGTCCTCAGGCAGAAATACTGAAGGTACTTTACGTAAAAAGGAAACAAAGCCATCAAGCTAACAGGGGGAGGAACCAGTATGAAGTCTTCCTCAGACTGCATGGCATCTCTTCCCCATAGGAGAAAAGTTACTTTATCTGAGAATACATTTCAAAAGTTTATTGGTCATTAAAGACAGGGGGTCTGAACCTCAAATCATAAGCCATTGAATCAATTGATTGTAAACAATATTGCTGTATTATAAAAGTATATTGAATAAAGTCTTATGAAAGCCTATGACATACTGGTGACTAATATAATTGTGAAATGTATTCATTAACACTATATGAGGAATTTTGGATATTCACTGATATTATGCTTTAAAGTATGTGACCAAACCCAGGGACAAAAAAGTTCTCTCTCAGCCAGGAGGGAAGGAGCTCTATACCAGTCTCCAATGTTAATTAAGCAATCTAGAATAAAAAAAACAGAAACCCTACTAACAAACAAATCAGCGTGGGGATAGGAAGTCCACAGGAAACTTTCCTGACTCTTGAAACAGAGACAATGAACTTTGGAGTGATATAAGGGGGCAAAAAGACAGTGATCCATTATTTGCGTGATTCAAGGGGCCAGAGCTTTTGAAATCAAAGAACATTGGGTCCTTCAATGTCAAATGTTCAACAGGAGTTAAAGACTTGAGGAACTGAATATAGGTGAGAAACCTACTTCAGCAATGATTGTATCGTGCTGAAATTAAGTTTTAGTCTTAGAAGGGTATTTTTACTTTACTGTATTTTGTATACAAATAGAATAGTGTATAATTTGACCCTATGACTTTTTGTTTAATAAACTGTAAAAGTAAAACAAGTTTATTAAACAAAAAGTCATAGGTAAAAATACCCTTCTAACGCTAAAACTTAATTCAGTTCTGTGACTAAAGTAAGAGCGTTTGTCAAACCTCAGTCAAATTAACAAGCTGCAGCATATTCTCTTTAAAGGAGCAATAAAGGTAACTTCTGTGACTGTTCCAGGAGCGGGCCGCAGGGAGACAGCTAAAGAAATTTGGCATTTGGGGGGCACTGGCATCACTCTGCAAACAGTAACTGGGCTGTGGAAGCCCGGGTGTAACCTGCATGCTTGTAGACTGACTGTTGGCATTCAGGCTGTGACCCACAGCAGCCTAGCGTTTAAGGTATCCAGAGTTCCAAGGGAGGCGATGACAACCCCTAATTGGTCTGGGTTGAACCTTAAGATGATGTTACAGAAAAATTTTTAGGCAAGGAATGCTGTGCTTCAGTGGAGCTGTGGGGGAAAGTTTGCATAACCACCCCGGCATTACTCAGTCTCCAACTTTGGTGGGAGGGGAGATTTGCTGCCCACAAATTCACATAATTTTCTGACAGCTGAAATTAAAATGGCCAAAGAAACAATGTAAATGCTATTTTAGCTTCCAGTTCTGCAAACATTTCTGCATGTGAGTGATCTGATTCAAGTCAAAGAGACTACTCATGAGTCAACTTAATCACAAAGGAAAGGATCAAGGCCTAAATTCGTAAGGGATTATTCAACATGTCAAAACTGTCCACATGGTTAAAGGGAAAAACAATATGCTCACTTTAGTTACCTATATTATTACTTATTACATTTGACAGATTGGCTAATCTGGGCCCAGTGCCATAAGCAGTGGTGAGTCCCTTCAATGAAGACAATGAGATTGTGGAGTGCTCAGCACCTTACAGAATTGGGCCCCTCTGCCATTTACAGTGACTAATTCGATGCCTAAACCTGCACACACTGAGGTTCACTGGGATTGTGCCATTGATTCAAGTATGAGCAGAATAACTTTATTGAAAAGAAGGCAAGAGTTTGATGTTTGTAAATGGCCACACAAATATAATGTAAAATGGTACCGCTTTCTGGAGGATTATCCATGCATAATTTCCTTGCACACAGAATTTGGCAGCAAGCAATCTTGTCTGGGGAGATGTAGCATTTGATCAGTCTGTAGCTATTTCTTCTAAACCATATTTTAAAAAAAGCCCTCCCGCTATGAATGAAGTAAGAAGGTTATCCATCTTCTTTTCAGGATTAACAGTGCAAGATAAAATAGTGCTGTGTCACAAGTGTTTAAAGAAAAAAAGTAGAAAAAAATTCATAGCAATAACTGCCCATCAAAATAATATTTTACACACAGTAATAGTGTTAGAAATAGACTGATTAATTTTACTTTATATATAGGTCATTAGCACTCATTTTAAAAGATAGAAAATACAGATTAGTCAATCTTTAGTTTACAGTGCATACATTTCAAACATGCCTGCAACATATGCAAATTACAATATAAAAAGACAGATCAAATTCAAATATGAATTTTTATTTTTAAATCTAAAGACTATCCTTATGTGGAAACCCTAGAAAACCTACCTGAAATTCCATAAAACCCTAGGGTATGAACATTACCAAAAAACCACAGACTCTAGTGAGTTGACTAAAAAGGGGTGGAAGGAAGAGTCAAAGTATATTTGGACAGAAAGACCCAGGCAGAGGTCAATTTGGACTGTAAATAATCTACAGAAAAGATTCAAATCGCCATAGAAAAAAAATGCAAGGGAGGAAGGACAACACAAACGTTATCAGATCAAGAGACAACCCCTATTCCCCCCCAAAAAAATACATTCTAGCTTTGTTGCTCTGGTACATCGATCCTGAGTACTCTAACTTTTGATTTATAGTGATATTCCTTCAGATATAACTTGACAGATGGAGGAATAGGAAGAGCATCAATGCCATCATATGTTGTAGAATTGCAAATAACTGTTCTGCATATATGCTGAAGGGAAAAAGGAAAAGTCCTGTTTAAGGGAGTGGATAAAAGTGGTTCAAAGAACATACAAGAGCTTGGGTCTTTATAATGCTCTAAGAGACCAGTAATGTCAGGAGAATGGAAGACACAAGGATCATGAGCATCAAAGCTGAAGTTATGATTCCACTGTTCAATTCTTGCATGAAGAGAACGACTATAGCGTCTAAAACTAACAGAAAACAAATAGTCTTCTTGGGCAGAGTCTCGTAGTAAAAAAGTTCCTTCTGGCTTTCCTTCTAGTAGTGCCTCAGCTGCATATTTGTCCATTACACCCCAGTAGCATGGATTATTATTGATCTGGAGAAGGTCTGGGACAAGACAGTGGACATAATCAATCTGGGTATGGTATTTGGGAGGAGTTTCCAACTGTAGCAGCTCATCATCCGTTTCCCATTTGGGTTTGTTCCTCTTTCTAGAACTTGTGCAAAGTGTTATAACTTCATCATCAGAGTCCATATCACTCTCGTCTTTATTGTTCTTTAACACCTTACTCATAACCGATTCAGTCCTAGGATCACATTTACAGGAGTTGCTATCTGAAATGTCACATGGCTGTGAGAAAGTGTTTCCTCCCCGATCTGTGCTCTCTCCATCTCTCAGCTGATCATCTGTCTCTTCACTTTGGGATAAATCAGTGATTATCCAATCTTCTGATTTTTGACTTATGGGGGCAGTATGTCTTTTAATTAAATGCCATCGAAAAGCTAGCTCTGATCGAGGTGGGAAAGGACACTTATCTAGCATTAATTCACTGATATGAATTTTTCTCTTTGATGGAAGCACTGAAGCGTGCCGACTGCTACAATTCTTTATAGGAAAACACTGTCCCACAGCATCTTGCAATTTCTGTTTAAGAGACCGGCCTAAAAATCTGTGGCCACATGAACGATCTAAGTCCAGTTCAATAGATGAACAGCTGTGCTTCCTCTCTTGGTTCCTTAAACCAGCCACTGGTTTTCCTGCACTACTTGCTGCTTCACCATCAGAACAATTCTCATTCTTTTTTGACCATGAGAGCTTCTTTCCACTCCATACGTAACCATCCTTTCTGTCTGCACTCCTACTACGGGTGGTTTTGGGTCTTACATCGACATTTTTACTATTACTTTCTTTATTTTCCTCCATTTTGACAGCTTAACTCCAAAAGTCCCAGAGCTATATGTTGTGTTTTTCTGTAACAGTTTCTACAGCTTGAAGCGTCTTTCAGGCATTTTTTGGAAGTATCTAAGGAAATAGAAAACACAGCTAGGTTAACAGCTTTACAAGTTCATAACACAAGACCAACGCAACTGTATAAGTGACAGTAATGGCAATTAACTGCTGGCATATGTATAAATAATATACGCAATGGCAATTAACTGCTGGCATATGTATAAATAATATAGATCAAGCTCAATTCATTAGGAAGATTCTTCACAAACGCTGCCTTGGTCGCAGACCTAGACACTCTTAATCCTTCTCCATTATTAATATTTCCCAGTAATTACCATCTCTTTGAGTATGAATAAGGCATACATTCAACCATGCTTTATAGCAGAAAGACCTGGTTGTTGACAATAATTTTGCACGAGGTAGGTTTTAAAATGGCACATCACATGCATTAGGTTATATTGCTTTAGTTGTTCACTGAGCAAATGCTGCAACTATTTCAATCAGCCTTTCAGGAAAGAACAAGCCGGAACAGAAACAAAGTAGGTTAAAGAGTACAAAGAGCTACTGTACCTAGATGATATGTTTGTTTATAACTAATCCACAAAGTCTGATGCCTAGGATCCTATTCTTAATTGACACTTTTGGGTCACTTTCAGGATACAAAAGAAATTAAAAATAAGTCACAGATTCTGCCAATCTCTGAATGCTTTTTTCATATATTTTTCAAAATGGAGTTTAAACACACAACATTAGGTCCCCAGGGGGCTGAAATATCTGGAGCTTTACATACTGAAAAGGATTAAAACAAATCCAGATCCCTTACTAAAAGCAACTGAAAAAAGGCCATGAAAGATGGAGCTGCTTATTACTCATTGTGGAGGAAAATTTACATTAAATGAGCGTTTTCCTGAGACTTATACATGCTTATTTCACTCCCTATGTTTGCTTCCTAAGGCTTATTGTATTCTTAAGAGTTTAAATGTTTGTGTGTGTGTACGTACAATGGGGAAGGGAGGGGGGCATCTTGAAAAAATCTCCTTGTGAGTACATAGCTGAAAGTATAGTAGTACATTTTTCAATATGCATGGCAAGGTGCACCTGAGCATTCCAGGTCTGTCATAACCCGAGGTGGGTTTTTTCCATACCAAAATCAGGATATGCGTCCTCTCCTCAACTGTTTAAAAACGGATAGAGATGGTGAATACAAAGAAGGGGAAGAAAAGGTATACGCTTCCTCTCTCCATCAAATCCATTCTCATCACGAGAATTACCCAGTATTATACCCCATCGCTCTGCATTCCCTGAGGGGCTGAGCACGCTGACACTTCTGCATGCTGAGATCCCTCCTCTGTTAGTAAGTGAGGAAGAAAGTCCGATGATAAATGAAACCTATGTCTCTCATACAGAACTATACAGCACTACTATTAGGCTAGCAAGATGTTTAAATTTAATCAATATGCCAAATTCGTCCCTGATGTAACTCCACTGTGGAATTTTGGAGAGTCACTTCATTTTACTAGAAAGTATTTCCCACAGGCATAGTATGGACTTTGCAGCCTGGGTAGACAGATATATGGGAGCAGGGCTTCCACAAATACACTAAAAATAGTTGTGTGAACACTGCAGCACTGGAGGAGGCTCGGCCCAGCCGCCTGAGCTCAGACCCACCCTACCTCCTGAGTCCAGGATCAGGTGGCAAACCTGAGCTGCCAGTGATGCCTCAACATCCACACAGCTATTTTTAGCACACTAGCCCCACCCTGTCTACTCAGGCTAGAAGGCTCACTCCCAGTTGCTGTGTAGACATACCTTTTATGTCGAGTAGGGGAAATATACAGGAAGTCCCAGAAGTTTAATCGAATACTTTTCACAGAGCACTCTTGATGATTAAAAACTCAACAATTTCTAGTATTGGAGAATGGAAACTACAGGCCTGGAGAGTAAGTTTAAGAGATTCACTGGCTCAGTTTTCATTTACATCCATATGCATATATGATGAACAATTAGCATTTGTACTTCAGTAGTGCCTAGAAGGTCCAATCAGGGCTCAGGCTCCTGCTGTGGTAGGCACTGTAGATACACATAATGAAAAGGTTGCCCTGCCCCAAAGAGAATATTATTTTCCCAGTTTCATCTGCTACTGCAGACTAATTTTGCCAATTAGAAAGGCAATTGCTACTCAAAATATATGACTATGCAAGAGTACCTGGAGCTGCACCCTCTCAAAACCAGATCTAAACTTGGCCTGATAAAAGGACAGAAAGCAGGGTGCAGTGGCTAGCTGGGGATTTGGGAGACCCAAATTCAACTCCTAGCTCTGTACATACTTCCTGTGTGAAGTTGAGCAAGACACTAAACCCTATTGAAATCAATAGAAGTTAGGTGCCTAAATAGCTTTAAAAAACTGGCCCTCAGTCTCTGCATGCCTCAGGGCTTGTCTACACTTAAAACACTACAGCGGCACGGCTGCATCACTGCTGTGCTTCAGTGTAGACACTTCCTACACCAACGGGAAGTATTCTCCTGTCAGCATAGCCAATCCACCTCCCCAAGACGCAGTAGCTGGGTTGATGGAAGAATTCTTCTGTTGACCTAGTTCTGTCTACATGGAAACTTAGGTCGGTCTTAACTACCCCGCTCGGGGAGATAGATTTTTCACACCCCTCTCCGACGTAGTTAAACTGATCTAATTTTCAAGCACAGACCAGGTCTTAGTTCTCTATTTGTAAAATCAGGTGAACAACAAAGTCACAGGGGCATTGTGAGATTTAAAAGATTCTGAGGTGCTCAGACACTATAGTGATAGGGGTTATAGAAGAACCTTGGAGAGGTACTGTACACGTAACTATCCTGTCCATAAACTGAAGACTTTCTAACCAAATAATGCCACGTAGGTGTACTTCCATTAGTGATTAAAACGCAACCCAAGGAAAAAGAAAAAGAGAAAGGCAGCAGAGATAGAGAGCATACTTTTACCTACCGGGCAATGTTAAATGAAGAAGCTATCCAGTATACCAAGTTATGCACATCAGCTCTGAGAACTTTACATTTACAAATTATACCCATAAGAGTAGAGTCTCCTGAGGCTTTCTTGTAAAGTGCATATACCTTAGGCATGTTAGAAGCAGATACAACTGACAAAACTCTTAAACATGAAACTCTTCCTCCTAAACAAATGACAAGACAAAACAACATGCATGGATAAAGCAGGGTTCATGTCAGGCCACCAGATTCTGAAGGTCATTAGATATCATCATAGCTTTAAAATCCCTACAGGGTCATTGCTACACGGTGTCCTGGCATAAACTTCAGGATCTCAACTAAAAGCAACATCTTCTAGCGGATGCATTTATACAATGAAAATGCTTCCCTCAATCAGACAGTAGGCAACAATCACCAGCCAGTGAAAATATAGAAGAGAGAACCTGATCCTGTGTGCTGAAGTCAATGGCAAAACTCCCATAGACTTCAGAAGCAGTAGGATCAGGGCCATAACAAACACAGGGAAGTCTTGTTCTGAATAACTTGAGTGTTCCCCTCCTAAAATATTCTTTTTCTACAGTCACCGTGAATGTTTGTCTGCACTCCACTGCCAGTCCCTCCAAAACCTTTCTAATCAAGTTGTTAGTTATAGTTTCCATGTGATTAATTATTGAGGACAGTTCTCTACTCAAATACAAAAATCCAAGTGTCTCCATCTGATTATTCCTCTCATTAAATGACACAACCCCACCACTGGTATACTACTAACCAATAAGGTTAATTTCAGTCATAATTGTGGAAGTTGATATTTTTATGTAACTTATAGCATTCAAATCTATTAAATATTTTTTCCTAACTACTGCCCATAGTTTCAGACTGCTTACATTTCAATAACTTGTATAAATTAAATATATTATTTGAATGGTCTATATTTATCTGTCTTCTCTTTATATTTAGTATTTTTAGTTATTCTTTTTAGATTTTTTTAAAACAAATGATTTAAGTTGAGAACACAAGAATGGCCATACTGGGTCAGACCAATGGTCCATCTAGCCCAGTATCCTGTCTTCCAACAGCAGATGGTGCCAGATGCTTCAGAGGGAATGGACAGAATAGGTAATCATCAAGTGATCCATCCTCTGTCATCCAGTCCTAGTTATTATATACAAAAATATAGTTATTTATATATTTCTCATTGATCAACTGCTGTTCACATTAATCTTTGCCCAGTCATTATTTTGGCCATCACACCTCATTTTAATTTAACACTTTCACTTCCACTGAAGGTGGGACTCTGTTGACTTACTTCTGAAATAAACCCAGTTAAACATAGCATTAACTCTCAGTTCCCTTGTCTCCATTAATTTGTCTCAATTCTAACTATTTATTTATTTTGATTTATGTTTCAGATTCTAAAAGTACCTAACCTTATCTCTGGGTGCCTCTGTAATACATTATAGATACAATCCCACTCAAAAATGGAACCAGCAGCTACCTCTCACCCTTACACCAGAAAATAATTTACTAGAGATAAAATCAATACCCAGATGATACCTCTAACCCAAGAAGAAATCCTGATTCTTATCCTGCCCTTTTCTCTGCCAAAACCCTGGGTAGATGGGCCTTGCACCATGCCCAAAGATTAAATACCGGGGCTATTTCATATCCAGTATGTGCATGTGTGTGGGAAATAGGTTCCAAAGTTCACGGCTACTCATGCAAAATGCCCTACCAAAAGTTCCCTCTCTTTTATACTCAAGGAGCTCCAAAAAAGAAAACGTGCCTCTGCAGACTAAACAGCAGTGGCCATGTAGCACAGGGAGAAAAGCAGTATCTCAAGTGGGCAGGTACCAAGACATTCAGGGCCTTACAGCTCAAGACTAAGCCTTTAAATTCCACACAGAAACCGAATAGGCAGACAGTGCAAATCATGGAGCACTGCTATCATGCTCCCAGCAAATTTACAGCAATTAATAAGTCAGTTACTGCAACGTGCACAAGCTTCACCGTCCAAGTAGATTTAAAGTGTAGCCCCGTGTAGTGTGCCCTGCAATAATCTAATACTCAGACAACAAATGCATAGATGACAGTAGCAAGGTCTGGAAAAAAATGGTTGCATCCTCTTGGCCAAGCAAAAAAGAAACAAGCCTTAACAGAAAAACTACAACTAGACAATTTTTTAACAGCAGCTGAGGATCCAATAATGCCCCCAGATTGTACTTACAACAAATGGAGGGCAGACGATTATCGCTATATCTTCTGATGGCTTTCCTAACCTAACAACATTATATCAATCTTATACGGATTCAGCTTCAGCAAGATTAGCTGTAACCTGATTTTGTACTTAAAGCATCCTTTACAGTATAAAGCATTTTAGCTGAAATCATTAAAACGTTTATGAAAGACACTATGCATAAGACTACTGAATTGTTTTAAAACATTTGACATGAAATTCCCTCAGCCCCCATAAGAAATTTTTGAGTTGAAGAGTGTAGTTCTACCTTCCCACTCACCTGATTAGGCGTTCCTACTAGAATAATTTGTTAGAACACATATTACCCCATATCCCCACTGAAAACCATGTCTCTGCACAGCTTCTACAAGGTTCCATAATGAGAGCTGAGAATACTAAAAAATAAAAAATATAAAGGAAGCCTAGAGTCTAACACTGTCACTGACTCAAACATGAAAGCACTAATGATGTCACTATTACAAAGGGCCCAATAACAGTTCCAATACAAAAATTATTTCCCTCCACCAGGCACCAATAGCGCAAATGCAGAATAAAACTGGGCATAAAAGGGTTCAGCCTATAAGCAATTTTTCTTGGAAGCATGAATAAAATGTGCCATATGGTTAAAGGGACAGGAAGGGGAAACAGATCTGTTTTCTTATTTCAGATACTTTGTGATTTTAAGACAAGCCATTTTTTTCATCCTTAAAGAAATAAAACTGTATTGCACCTTTAGTGCTGAATACAGCGGTTCAAAGCAATACAGCCTATTGGTTTATGTACTGGAGTAGCTATTCATTTAACTACAACTGTATAGTCATCGTAAGTACAGTATCAGTAAGATACGCTAGTTATAGGATAGTAACAGATTAGTCTCTCATGATTCTGAGAACGATCCCACAATGGGTCAGAGCTTGCACTCTTTATTCAATACCCGCCAACATCAATATGATGCCTGAATAAGGACTTGTTCTTTAACTGGAGCTTCCCACAATTTCATTGAGAATGGAGGAGTTAAGATCACAAAGGGAAATTTTAGTTCAATTTTAAAAATGAATACTAATTAATGAAGGTTATAAAGGACCAAATGTGCTTGCAGGGACAACAACTTTTTTTTTTTAAACTACCGACAACACATTGCAGGTTTGACTTGTACAGTCAAGCTATTATAGCTAAAAATTATAACAGCAGCATCACTCAGAATGGTGTAAGACAGCGACTTGTGTTTACAAAAATATGTCAATGTATTCTGAGAAAGTCTATTTTAGTAAAAATGACTATGTAAGTCAGCATGAAACATAAAATGTGTTCTGCAAACACAGGTTATAAGACATCAACATTTATTTTAACTGCTTTTGTAGACGTCACAACTATCTACAGCCACAAACCTGCACCAAAATACTTAGGAGGACAAGTTCGATTTCCTGTTATTCTCCCATTCACAAAGACAATAGTATCAGAAAAGAGGGAACGTGTCCTCAAAATACTATTATGTGTCTCTCTAGTGCTTATGAAATCACAGGCATTTAATACTTGACTCTCTGGAATTAACAACAGAAGGAAAACACCATTACTTGTACTTATCTACACTGTAAAGCTTTCACTCCATTAATGAGATACAAGAGCTTTCACTCCATGAATAAGATACTATCCCACTATTAAAAGTTCAGCCTAAAACTATTTTCAAAGCTAAATAACTGCTTCTTTAGGACTACCGTGAAAGAGTATAAATGGAAAATAATGCATATTTGAAATGAAGCATAGATTTGTGCATACTTAGTTCTAAACACTAGCTTCTGTCACAGTCTGTTCTGAGCAGTATTAAAAACCCAGCATCCCACCGTATTTTAAGGCACATGCTAAAAGGTGTGAACTGATCAAAGCTTTGAGCCCTTCTCTTTTAGCTGCTCCTGAGCAATAAATAAAAAAATAGCACTGTCCTAATGCAAATGCAGCCAACATTACTTACCTGCTGCTCCCCAGCAGAGCCATTACAAGGGGAATATGCAGGTGGGAATCTCAGAGCCCGACCTCATGCCAGGCAGCAGCAGATAACACTCACCATCAGACACAAAGATAGACTGGATTAATTGAACAGCTGGATGGGTTGCAAGGGGAAGAAGGAATGACAGAGGGGGCATAGGGAGAGAGGAAGCGGAGATTAGAAGGAGGAAGAATATGGGGGTGGGGTTGGAGAAGAGAGAATGGAGACGAGGAGAAAGGGGGCTGGCGGAAAATGAGAGAGGCAGGAGAAGTAATGGGAGTATGGGACAGGGAGGGGAAAAGAAGGAGGGAGGCCTGGGGGCACAGAGGGGACACGAGGAAAAGGAGGGAGGGGGAGGCTGTGATACAGAGGAGGGGGAATGAGACAGGCTGAGTCAGGGAGCGAGGAGGAGGAAGAGGGAGTGAGCCAGGCTGGGGCAGAAGAAAGGGAGAATGGAGGGGCAGGAAGAGTCTGGAACAGGAGGAAGGGGGAGTGGGGCTGGGGCAAAAGGAGGAAAGGAGGAGTGGGGCAGGCTGGGGTGGGAGAAGTTGGGAAGGAGGGGGAGGAGGGCAGGCAGGGGGAGGGGGAGTGGGGCAGGAGGGCAGGCAGAGGGAGGGGGAGTGGGGCAGGAGGGCAGGCTGAGGGGGGGCAGAAGTGGGGCAGAAGGGCAGGCTGAGGAGGGGCAGGAGGGAGAGGAGGGGGAGTGGGGTGGGAGGGCACTCTGAGGAGGGGAGTGGGGGAGGGGGAGTGGGGCAGAGGGAGGGGGACGGGGGGCAGGCTGAGGAGGGGGCTGGGGGGCAGGAGGGCAGGGGAGGAGGAGGAGTGGGGCAGGCTGGGGGGGCAGGAGGGCAGGCTGAGGGGGGGCAGGGGAGGAGGAGGAGGGGGAGTGGGGCAGGGGGGCAGGCTGAGGAGGGGGCAGGAGGAGGGGGAGTGGGGCAGGCTGAGGAGGGGGCTGAGGAGCAGGCGGGCAGGCTGAGGAGGGGGCTGAGGAGCAGGAGAAGGGGGAGTGGGGCAGGAGGGCAGGCTGAGGAGGAGGAGGGGGCAGGAGAAGGGGGCTGGGGAGCAGGAGGAGGGGGAGTGGGGCGGGGGGCAGGAGGGCAGGCTGAGGGGGGGCAGGGGGAGGGGGCAGGCTGAGGGGGGGCGGGAAGGACGGCGCAGGGTACGGAGCTGCCTACCGGGCTCTGTGAGGGGGAGGAACCGGCCCTCTCCCCGCGCTCCCCTCTCGGCGGAGCCCGGAGCCCCGATCCCCTCACCTGCCTGGGCAGAGCAGCTCCGAAGCGGCCTGAGTCGCGGCCACCGCCGCCATCCTTCTTCCCCGGCCCGGGCTCGCCCCGCCGGCCCCGCCCCGGCCACTGACGGGAGCAGCAGGCCCGAGCCGCGGGGGGCGGGCCGAGCCGAGCCGAGCCAGGGCCGCGCAGGCGCAGCTGCGCCGGCAGGGAGCGCGGGAAGGCTGGAAGCGGGGCCGGGCGGGACCGTGGCTGGTGAGTGCCGGGCTGACGGGTGGCTGGGTCTCGCCGGTGGCGGCGGGCGAGGGGGTATGTGGGGGGGGGGGGGGTGGAGGAGTTGAGTGCGGGTGGGGTGGGGTGGGGAGGAGAGGAGGGGTTGGGTTGGGTGGGATGGGGGGGGGAGGAGGAGGAGAGGAGGGGGTGGGGTGGGATGGGTTGAGGAGGGGGAAGGTGAGGAGGAGGGGTTGGGTTGAGGAGGGGGAAGGAGTTGGGTTGGGTTGAGGAGGGGGCTATGCACACATCAGGCCTTGCAGGAAAGCAGGCGAGAGGATTGTGGGGTGTCTCACTGTGACCCCCGCACTGGGCCCGATCACCCCTCAGGGGCTGGGTGCAGATCTCCCCTTCCACACACAGAAGATGGAGGCAGTGGCCTCTAGATACCAGCCACCCCAGGCTTTGCCTCCTACTTGGGGTTCAGGACCTACACACGGTGAGCGTGGGCATATATCTCCCCCTGCATCACCATTCCTGTGGAGAACGTAATCCTATCTTAGGGCTGTATAATTTCTGAGGGGATCTCTCCCCATCCTGCCCCCCATATTGATCTAATGTGGAGGTTTTAGGAGCAGCCAGGGGCCAGCAGGGAAGCCTTTAGGGTATGTCTACACTGCATATTAAGCCTGGGCTCTGACTCGGGTTTGAGCCCAAGTCCCCCTGCCAGCCACACAAAAATCAGTCAGATTCGGGTCTGTGAGGACAAAGAACCCTGATCCTAGGACCCTGCTAGGGGGGTGGCTCAGAGCCCACGTCCCACTGTGACTTGGGTGCAAGCCCTGTCATTCTGCAGCGTGGATACAGCTCATTGCTTGAGGGACAAACTTCATTCCGAACTGGTGGAATGATCTGCCCCTTCCAAGAGGTATTTTGCTCCTTGGTAGGGGATGATGGTTATCTAGCCCTATGCTACATACTGAATGAATGACCTGAATCTGATATCTGGTCATTTTTTCTATTGCCAGTGACTATCCAGTGATGCTTGCAGTGAGGTCCCTACCTCCAATAGGCAACACTGTTAAGCAGCCACTGTACTTCCAAGTCCTGCAGCCTTATTTTGTTTCACCATTAGCCAAAGGCCCACCACTCTAGGGAACAGAGTAGCAGCCGTGTTAGTCTGAATTCGCAAAAAGAAAAGGAGGACTTGTGGCACCTTAGAGACTAACAAATTTATGTGAGCATAAGCATTCGTGAGCTACAGCTCACTTCATCCGATGAAGTGAGCTGTAGCTCACGAAAGCTTAGGCTCAGATAAATTTGTTAGTCTCTAAGGTGCCACAAGTCCTCCTTTTCTTTTCACTCTAGGGAAGTGGCTTTCACTAGTTCTGTGGGAGGTTGCTAAAGTCACTTTTTCCATATATTGTAAAAAGTAAAACATACATCGAATCAATATAACAGATGTATATGAATTGTGTGTTTTAAGGTTCTATCCAGTTTATAGGTTTGCTGGCAGGGTAAAATACAGAGGTATTCAAAAAAGCAGACATGTGGAGGCAATTTTCTTATTTTAAGAGCCACTGTGTTTAACCAAGTTCAAGGCCTGGTCTACACTGGGGGGGATCAATCTAAGTTATGCAACTTCAGCTACGTGAATAACGTAGCTAAAGTTGACGTACTTAGATCTACTCACTGTGGTGTCTTCACTGTGGTGAGTCAACTGCTGATGTTCCCCCGTCGACTCTGTCTGCCTCTTGCACCGGTGGAGTACAGGAGTCAATGGGAGAGCGCTCGGGGGTCGATTTATGCCGTCTAGATTAGACTCGATAAATCACCCCCTGCTGGATCGATCGCTGCCCGCTGTAGTAGTATAGACATACCCCAAGTGATTAATATTTTTTTAACTATGATCCTTTTGGACCTTCAAAAAATAGAAGCAAAAGTGAAGTGCATTGTGTGTGTTGTTCAGTCACAGTTAGTTCATGAAGAATTTAAAATACAGAACTGTTCTGCTTATATCAATACAACTTAGAACATATGTAGAATTTTAGAATAGATGGCTTTTTAAAAAATGCCTTCTGTTGCAACTACATACTTTAAAATGACTGTTATTTGGAGCTGATGTTTATCCATATTTATTTCCCTCATAATAAAGATATAGGCTTGTCACAAAGATATCGGTGTTGCTTATGTGAGTCCCAGTACTTCAGTTGGATCTACCCAGGTGAACCCTGATGCTTGCATGGGACCCTGTTAAAGTCATTGGAGCTCTACATGGGTACAAGGTTCTATCTTTGTGGATACAGTTACAGGACTTGGGGACGCACTAACGTTTTTGGCATAGGCTAGCAGTTGTTAATAAAGTTCTAATCAATTTAACTCTCATACAGTAAAGTGGTGGTGTATGCTCTCGGTTTATATTTGTTTAACCAGAAATACTGCAGTATTTGCTAATCCCCCCTCTAAATTTCCTCATTTCCCTTCATCATACTTTTCAGGAATATTTTTCAAAATACATATATTGTAGTGATTCTTATCAACATTGTCAAGGTCTTTAATAGGAAAAAAACATACAAAAATATCACTGCATCAAAATGTTTTAACTACTGAAGTTTCAATAGTGTTTTCCTGTTATTAACACTAACAAATCATTTGTATTTGTTTTATAAAGCTTTTTACATTTTTTTAATTATATAGATGAGAGGATGCCTTCAACACAAAAGCCAATGCGCTATGGACACACAGAAGGCCACACGGATGTCTGCTTTGATGACACTGGAAGGTAAATTATTGAAACTAGGGCTTATTTCAGTAGTTCATGTGTCTGCAAGCAATGCCATTGATATTGCAAAACTAGACAGGGTGAGAGAAGAGTGATGAGAATGTTCACCGGCCTTGCAAAACTCTCTTATGAAGAGATGTTGAAAAGATTGGGATTGTTTACCTTAGAAAGGAACTGAGTAATAGAGGACATGATAAAAGTGTATTAAAGTAATGAACGGTATAGAGAAGGTAGATCAAGAGCTTCTGCTCTCTGTGTCTCATAGCATGAGAACAAGGGGACATTCAATGAAATTGAAAGGTGGGAAATTCAAAAATGATAAATAGAATACTTTTTCACAAATGTGCAATTAAACTATGGAACTCACTGCCATAGGAAGTCATTGAGGCCAAGATCTTAACAAGCTTCAAAAAGTTATTGGATATTTATATATTTTTATCATCATTAATTAGGACAGCTCCCGATATTCATATCTAGAATATCTGGAGTTGTCCTAATTAATAATTATACAAATTTTGGAAGGGATATTAAACCTCATGCTTCAGGCTTTAAACCAACCTCTAAATCTTAGAGGTCAAGTTGAGATATAACGTGAAGGACAGATTATCCCACGTCTGCTATGGTTCTTACACCTTTCTATAAAACATCTAGTATTGACCATTGCCAGAGATAGGATACTGGACTAGATGGACTTTGGGTCTGATCCAGTGTGGCAATTCCTATGTTCCTGTGACTTTCCTGAAATTTACATTTTGATGCCTCAATCATGCAATGACTTACACATTCAATCAACTTTACACCCATGAGTAGTCCCATAGGTTGAAGTAGAAATGGGGCAGTGCGAGGAAAAGTGTTATGTATATATAGACATTGGAAATCCAAAATGTAGCTGCACAGGTCCAGCTATTGGCTTGCTATCTTTCAGTGTTCTCTTTGGTTTATATCCTTTCAACTTCAATAACATAGTCCAAGATCTATACTCAACAGTCTCCATTAACTTGAGTCTACAAAAAACTCAGGCAGCAAGCGTTAAGTGTGTTAAGGACCTGTTCCATAGCCAACTGAGGTCATTTGAAAGACTGTTATTGTCTTCAGTGGGCTTTGGATCAGACCTTATGTGAAGATTTAGCCAGATAACTTTAATCTTCCCAACAAAAAAATTTGTTCACTTAGAGTTGGGGTTTCTTAAGTGTGTTTATCACAAGTCAAATGCTAAAAAACAAGGAAATCAGAATTGCAGCCTACAAGCATTAGCCCGCTACCTTTATCACACTCCACTCCACTAACACCCTCAGTAACATGATCAGCTGCTGCTCTGCAATACTATGGATCTCAGCATGCACTCATCAAAGAACTGAAAATTGCATAGAAACACACAACTCCTACGTTCCAGTGCTACTTATTTAATTATAATTGTAAGAGTACAAGAGATGAGTACTATCCAGTTGCAGGGAAAAGAATGCAAAGTTCGGTCACATACTCAATTTCTTACTGTATTAAAAATGCAAACTTCTGTATATTAACATGACTTTAAAATAATCAGCTCAACTATATGGTACACACAGCTAAACAAAAGCATACATACTCATTTTACACATATACATATTATGTTATATAACAAAGTAACAAACAGGTCAGGCTAAAGGTGGTGAGAAGTAGGCTATGCCTACACTTAAAACATTACAGCAGTTCAGCTACTGTGCTGCAAGTGCGCTGCTGTAGTGTTGACTGCAGGCACTCAATACAGCAACGGGAGGGGTTCTCCCATTGCTGTAGTTAATCCACCTCCCTGAGAGGCAGTAGCTAAATCAGAGGAAGAATTCTTCTGTCAATCTAGCACTGTTTACACCAGGGGTTAGGTTTGCATAGCTATCTCTCAGAGGAGTAGATTTTTAACAACCATGAGAGACATAGCTATGCTGAGGTCTACTAAAAGTCAAGCGTGATAATGCTGCTGAATTGAAATTGAGACCTGTTCTACACTACAGAGTTAGATCGATGCAAGGCAGCTTACATCAACCTAACTATATAAGTGTCTACACTAAAATTTTACTCCCTCCAATGTAACTCACTGCTACACCGACTTAATAATTCCATCTCCACGAGAGGTGTAGAATCAATGTTGATGTAGTTAGGTTGATGCAGTATCAGTGTAGACAGTGCATTGTTTACATTGATGTCATTGGCTTTCAGAAGCCATCCCACAATGCCCACAGTGAGGAGTTCAGTTGGTGCAAGCACTCCTGGTGATGGATGTGCACCACCAACACATGGAGCAAAGTGTAGACATGTACAAGCGATGTAATTACTGCAGTGACTGTATGCCAATATAAGTTAGGTCAACTTAATTTTGTTGCGTAGACGTGGTCTGTGTGTGTTAAAAAGGGTATCAGGGTCAGAATGGTATGGGGATTGATCTACCAACAAAGAACCAAAACCACAAAAGGACAAAATACAAAAAATGATTGACAGACGTTATAAAACCTTTGCATTACTTAGCCAGCATGACTGATAGCAAATACAAATGTCATAGTCTGAGGTAAGGACACTAAGAGGAAGCTGAAGTGTTGCTGATATAACGGAATCCTGAAATCATTCCTGTTTTTCTAATATTTAAAATTGGAGATTCAGATTTCTGCTCCAAATCTCTGTTGGTAAAGAACGTTGTGTAACAATTTGATGCATCAAAGTTGTAGAAGTGAAATCATGAACGACAGGAGAGTTGAATTCAGAATCTTGACAGTTTTTAAAAGGCCTGCCCTCCTGTACAGCCATCTCAGCTTCAATCAGGTGTGTTTAACACATTTGGATTAGGTCAAAACTTTGTGACAGGATAGGGGGCAGATTTTCAGAGGCACAAAGGGCAGTTGGGTGCCCAACTTCTAGTGAAAGTCAGTGCAAGATGGGATCCTAACTTTCCTTTGTGCTGTTGAAAATTTCCTCCTAGATGCTGAAAAATGAATTGGCTAGTTAGTGTCTGAGTATCTAAGGTCAGATACAAAAGAGGGATGGGCAAACCTAGTTAGTAGACTTATACTCAATTATTGTGTTATGCTAGCAGAATTACAAGTTTTTCATGTTGTATAATATGAGTGTCTTTCTCATATTATTTGAAGAATAAATACACTTATAAAATGTGTTTCATTTAATAAAAATGTGAATTTTTAAACATTTCCCCCCATATTTTGGGCTGAGGAAAATCAAAATAACCCTGCTATACACAAATGTAAATAATATTATTTTCTTAACAGCTGTATTGTAACTTGTGGCAGTGATGGAGATGTTAGGATCTGGCAAAACCTGGATGATGATGATCCTAAGTCCATTAATGTGGGAGAAAAAGCATATTCATTTGCTTTAAAGGTATTAGTATAACATTTCCTATGAAATGTGCAATGCGGGTGCTGATATATACCTTGATCCTGCAAAATCTTCCTCATGTCCTTAACTGTATGCATGTGAACTCAATAGGACTGCTGACGTGCATAAAGTTAAGCATGTGTTGGAAATATTTGCAGGGCTGGAGCTAGAATGGTATTGGATTTAGCAAACTTGATTTAATGTTACACATAAAACTCATTGAGTTAACTTACATAACATAGACTACTGTATTTGTTGAAAGCTAACTTTTTTTCTTAATGTTGTCACAGACACATCTTACATGATATTAAAAGGATCTGTCTTAATCATACAATCATAGAAATGTGGGGCTGGAAGGGACCTTGAGAGATCAACAGCTGCAGCCCCTGGCACTGTGGTAGGACCAAATAAACCTAGACCATCCCTGACAGGTGTTTGTCTAACCTGTTCTTAAAAGCCTGCAGTGATAGGGATTCCACAGCCTTGGTTGGAAACCTATTTCTGAGCTTAACTACCCTTATAATTAGAAAGTTTCTCCTAATATCTAACCTAAATCTTTCTTGTTGCAGATTAAGCCCATTACTTCTTGTCCTACCTTTAGTTGGCATGAACACTTGATCCCCTTCCTCTTTGTAACAGCCCTTAACATATCAGATTCCCCCCTCAATCTTCTTTTTTCAAGACTAACCATGCCCAGCTTTTTTAATGTTTCCGCATAGGTCAGGTTTTGTTAATCTTTTGTAATTTTTGTTGCTGTCCTCTGGACTCTCTCCAATTTATCCACATCTTTCTTAAAGTGTGGTGCCCAGAACAGGACTCACTACTGCAGCTGAGGCCTCACCTGTGCTGAGTAGAGTAATTACTTCCTGTATCTTATGTGAATGCACCCCAGAATATTAGCCTTTTTTGCAACTGCATCACATTGTTGACTCATGCAATTTGTGATCCACAATAACTCCCAAAAAGAAAAGGAGTACTTGTGGCACCTTAGAGACTAACCAATTTATTTGAGCATAAGCTTTCGTGAGCTACAGCTCACTTCATCGGATGCAGTCTCTACGGTGCCACAAGTACTCCTTTTCTTTTTGCTAATACAGACTAACACGGCTGTTACTCTGAAATAACTCCCAGATCCTTTTCAGCAGTGCAGCACTACCACCTAGCCAGTTATTTCCTATTCTGTAGTTGTGCATTTTATTTTTCTTTTCTAAGTGAAGTGTTTTGCACTTGTCTTTATTGAATTTCAACTTGTTGATTTCAGAGCAATTCTGTAATTTGTCAAGGTCATTTTGGATTCTAATCCTGTCCTCTAGTGTGTTTGCAACCCCTTGCAGCTTGGTGTCATCTGCAAATTTTATAAGCATCCTCTTCATTCCATTATCGAAGTCATTAATGAAAATATTGAATAATACTAGACCCTGCACTGACCCCTGCAGGACCCACTAGATACACCTTCCCAGTTTGACAGTGGACCATTGATAGCTACTCTTTGAGTATGGTCTTTCAGCCAGTTGTGCACACATCTTATAGTAATTTCATCTAGAGCACATTTCCTTAGTTTGCTTATGTTACAGTTCCACACGACATTCTCATAAGTCTTACTGAAATAAAGATATATCATGTCTACTGCTTCCCCACCATCCACTAGGCAACTAAGATTGTCAAAGAAGGAAATTAGATTGGTTTGGAATGATTTGTTTTTGACAAATCCATGTGGCTATGCTTTATAACCCTATTATTCTCTAAGTGCTTACAAATTGATTGTTTAATAATTTGTTCCAGTATCTCTCCAGGTGTCAAAGTTAGGCTGACTAGTCTATAATTCTCTGGGTCCACTTTGTTCCCATTTTTAAAGATAGGTATTATGTTTGCCCTTCTCCAGTCCTGTGGGACCTCACCCGTCATCCATGAGTTGTCAAAGATAATTGCTAATGGTTCCAAGATTGCTTCAGCTAGTTCCCCAATTACCCTAGGTGAATTTAATCAGGCTCTGCCGACTTGAATACATTTAACTTATCTAAATATTCTTTAACCTGTTCTTTCCCTTTTTGGCTTGCATTCCTTCCCCCCTTCTATTTTTATTAATTCTAAGTATCTTGTCACCATTAACCTTTTTAGTGAAGCCTGAAGCAAAATAGGCATTAAACAGCTCAGCCTTCTTGATGTTGTCACTTATTAGCTCTCCTTCCCTACTAAGTAGAGGACCTACGCTTTCCCTTGTCTTTCTTTTGCTCCATTTAAAGAACCTTTCTTTATTGCGTTTTATGTCCCTTGCTAGGTGTAACTCATTTTGTGCCTTAGACTTTCTGATTTTGTCCCCACGTGCTTGTGCTATACTTTTGTACTCCTCCTTAGCAATTCATTCATGTTTCCACTTTTTGTAGGATTCCTTTTTGATTTTCAGGTAATTAAAGAACTCCTGATGGAGCCATATTGGTATCTTACCATTCTTCCTATCTTTTCTTTGCTTTAGAATAGTTTGCAGTTGTGCCTTGCATAAACTGCAAAAGTGACTGACCTCCACCAATGTGTTTAGGTGAAGGTATTAAAGCCATTAAAAATTGATCAATTTACTTTAAATATCATTTTACCCCCACATCTACTGACATCTGTTCCCAAAAGAGAGATTAATGTTGAATCACTAGAAACATCTAATTGGTTGAACATGTCTATCTGGTTTATAGTTTAGATAAATCATTCAAGAACTTTAAAATGCTTTAGAGTATATTGATTTGACCATTTATTCCTTACCCCATTCAGTGGGGTAAAGAAGTACAGAAGTTTTCCTCATGCTGAGTTTCTCTAATGTACATATCTATCACTTCACATCAGGATATTCTGACTTCATGATTTTAAACTCTCTTAGAAAAACTGAAACAGCAAATTATTTTTATTTTTAATCCACAGTGTAATTTAATTATGATGCTCAGACTTTGTAGTGGTCATTTGGCTATATGGATCAAAAATTACATTCCAGAAGTCATTTCCTAGTGGTACAGATAACTCTGCCCTTGCTCATCAGTGGGTGTCTGGCTTTAAAGATTTTTGGGTATCCAGAAGATGATTCTCTGACCTTTTCAAAGGTAAGAGAGAAATTGAGTCTTGAATCCTTCTTCCACTGCAAATAATAGTAGTTTGTGGGAGTGATGATTAGAACCTATTCTAGTAATCTAACTGATCTGCTCTAGCATTAAAGTGCCTAATATAACTTGCTGTATCTATCCCTCATGAAGGAAATTCATATTTTTTATAAATATGGATGGAATGATTATTTGGATATGATCATTAAAATAAGGATGAGTTACATCACTTCTTATAACAGGGGTCAATTGTGCATCATTAATGCATCTTTTGAAAACTTCACATATTTGTATTGACAATTTTCATAGTAATTCCTTTGTCTGAAGCTATTCTTATGCTACATTAAAATGTATTACATAAATACTTTGAGTTTTGTTTGTTTTTGTATAAAATCTGAAATGTCCCCTCATTTTACAGCATCTTTTGAAAATGAGAAAATGATCCCAGGAGTTTGTAATTAATCTTCAAATAGAAAACAGTGTTTGTGGCATACAAGTTTGCAGTGATACATGCATTTTTAAAAAATAAATCTGCTATTAAATTTTGGTAACTTTTTGGGGGGAATGAATAAGCAATTATTGATGTGTACTTAAAAAAAATGACTACATTTGAATATATAAGCAAAAACTCAATGTTATAAAGAAAAATTCACTAAAACAGGAAAATTTTGAGGAATACTGATTTTATTTTTTTGGATTAAATAGCCCACTGCTTTCAAAGATGTATGTCTGAGTTTCTTAGCCTGAGTTTCAAAAATGTTTTCCAAGACTTAATTCCAGTAATTTTGTTTTAAAAATTAGATGTAATTCTTAATTCACTCATAAATAATTTATCTTTAAGGAAAAAAAGTTTTTAAATTGAAGTAGGTCTGAATCAGTTAAGTACAGTCTGATTGATATCTCTTAACACACATTAGATTATCTAGTCTGAGTGTTGCTGCATGTATATTTTTTGTAATATTTATGTAAACTTTATGTAACTCTGCTTTTGGAGAAAAATATGCATGGCAGCTGTAATTATGTATTTTATATAGCCTGTAACTTAAATTATTTGTCGAACCTGCTGCCACACATACGTGAAGAGGAATGATATATTTTCACCTTAACAATAGATCTTTTCTATAAACATAAAAGATTGCCATGGCACTTGACCATATATTAATTTGGAATTCTGAATAGGGAATATTGGAAAGATTAATGTGACGGTCTTCTGGTTTGTACTTCTGCAAACTGGCCATTTGTTAAACTATGGCTGACAAACCATCAAGCTTTCCTTAATGGCATTTAGTCTGTGATATTTGGGACAAGGGCGCCCTCTCATGATCATGTGGCACATAAAAACCAAATACAGGCAGTTCTCGACTTTATGACGAACGGCACTTACGATGTTTATAAATTGTCATTGTGTTTCAACTTTACGACGCTCGATCGGACACTGTTCCTACGGGAAATTCGAGTTAAGATGTTTTCAATTTAAGACACGGTTTTCAGGATCTGATTGTGTCGTAAGTCCAAGGACTGCCTGTATATTTTGATTAAACTTTTTATGTTGGGAAGTGCGCTTTTTTCCTCTCTAACAAAACCCTGAGAATCCTCCTTGTTTTCCTGCTTCATACTCTCCACAGTTAAGGCCTCATAATCCCCTTCCTGGTGAAGAAGATTGAATGGATCTCATTAGACCTCATTAGTGCCATTCCTGGACTCTCACGCTCATTATTTTAGGAAAGACACAAGGCTCTAAGGCCCTGATCCTGTAAAGACCTATTCACATGCGTAACTATGCATTGTGATTAGTCCCATTGAAGCCAGCGGGGCTGCTCACAGAGCAAATATTTAAGCATGTGAATACATCTTTGCAGGATTGGGGCCTAAAGGAGTAACTTTTTTAAATAGCTTAAGGCAGTGATTCTCAACCTTTCCAGACTACTGCATGCTTTTCAGGAGTCTAATTTGTCTTCACCTCACTTAAAAACTACAAAAGTGTCACAACACAGCACACTATTACTGAAAAATTGTTTACTTTCTCATTTGTCTATATGAAATTTTAGTTTGTACTGACTTCTCTAGTGCTTTTTATGTAGCCTGTTATAAAACTAGGCAAATGTCGAGAGTTGAGGTACCCCCAGAAGACCCCTGCGTACCCCAAGGGGCATGTGTACCCCTGGTTGAGAACCACTGGTTTAAGGAAGATTGTTAAGTAATATTATTAAATTAAAAGTGTGGAGGGTTGTACTTGTTAATTGAAAATTTTCTTCTTGGTTTCTGTTAATTTTTTTTGTGGCTGGGGGGAGAGAGGGAAGAGGAAGAAATGTAGCTGGAAGGACATTTCCCAGCTGCTGCTCCTTTTTAAAACCAGAAGCTCTTGTGGAACTACTCAAGATTATATATGGAAAGAACTGGCTTTCTGTTCCTTGGACCAAAATATTTTTCTTTAATCCACGAATTCCAGAGTTTATTTGTTTCATTTGTAGAATGGAAGACTGGTTACTGCAGTATCTAACAATACCGTCCAGATTCATACGTTCCCTGAAGGAGCTCCTGATGGCATCCTGACTCGTTTCACCACGAATGCAAACCATGTTGTCTTTAACAGGGATGGTACTAAAATTGCTGCTGGATCCAGGTAATTTGATCTTGATGCAGGAGAAGTCAATAGCCACACTAAATGTGGAACATTAGCGACTTCCTGGGATGTGACTTTTGTTCACAATGCCATCTAATTAATCTGCATTTTGTGAAGGTTTTACAATGCCTCAAAAGGTCGTCATAGAAGAAAAAAGTCAAATGGAGGAGGCCATTGAGAAAAACTTTTATGGGAGAGGTTGGGGTCACATAAATATCTGCCCCACAACATCAAGTTTCCAGATGTAATTTATATTCTTCAGGTGCTTACTTTGTGACAGCACAAGGGTTCATCCATATGGAGCTCATTTCAGGATCAGGGCTTTAGTTATTAACTTTGTATTAAGAATCACAGTATTGTTAACAGTTTAGGGACCCAGTACTGCAAACGCTAATGCCCACGAATAAATTAAGCATGTGCATGTTTGTTGGATTGGGACATTATTTTCTAACATAATATATTGTCACCCCTCTGCAGAGCAGTAGTAAATGTTGGGTGCAGGATTATACCCCTGGCCCCTGAGGAGGAGAAAGGAGCGATGCAAAGTCTAGTTAATATCTTGGGCAACTTGTTTATTTTACACTATATACACCAGTTCTTTAACAGAGGTCCTAGCTGGCCCTAGCTAGTCCTCTTATTCATTAATTTTAGACAAAATGCCAATTCCCAGTTTCCAGAGAGCAGCTCTGCCCCAATAATTGACTCTAGTTAGATTAAAGCAGAGAACATTCTCCTGCTGCTTGCAACAGCTTTCCTGAAAAGAAAATTATCACAGATCTAACAAAAATACAGTGTTTTTTCAGACCGAGCAGTCCTTCCACACTAAGAACTTGTAAGACTTTAACAGTGCCACCTGGAGATTTCTGCCATAATAGTGTTGAAAGAGAGGGTGACATACAAAAAAAAGGGAATGCAAATAAATTGTTTTTATTTTAATTGTCACACGTCTCTCAAGTATTACTTGAAGTCTAGAACTTTGTGAGTTGACAGTACATTCCACTTAAATGCAGAACATATGGATAGAGCCCGGCAAATCCGCGGGTATCTGCTTTATATCCTTGGACCATTTCTGTGGATTCCAGCGTGGATGCAGATACAAATTTTGTATCCGTGCAGGGCTCTGACCGTAAGGACGGGCGAGCAGCTGTGAGGAACTGCAGCGTGGATCTTCCACCTGCCCTGGTCGGGAGGCCTGGGGGCAGGGACAGGGGTCAGGATCTGCTCAGGCCCCCCACCCAGGGCAGGTGGAGGATCCACCGTGACTCCCTACAGCCGCCAGTGCATCTCTTCCCGATCGGGCTGTGGAGGAGGGTGGTTCACCTCGGAGCCTCAGTCTGCACCCCCGTGTAGAGCCCTGCAAATCCGTGGATATTTGCAGATATCCACAGATAATTTTTGCGGTTCGCAGATCAGATGTGGATACACACTTGTGTATCCACACAGAGCTCTCCATATGGATTGTTTCAAAGGCTTACCTGATCTATTTGGAAATATTTATGTAGTTTGTTTAAAAGGTAAATTTCGTCAACTGTTCTGTTTTAAAGTTGCAAGGCATGTTATAAAGATACTAAAATAATAGTAATATGGAAATGAATGAATACAATTTATACACTTCTTGCTATGGCAATTTTTTGTGTTAGACTAAAATATTCAGGGCTTGTCTACATAACATGGCAAAGCGCTCCAGAGGGGTGTGATCTGATGAGCTCTGTAACATGTTATGCCCTGACTGTCCTGTGTATACTTTGCAGTGGTTCTCAAACTAGGGCTGCCACTTGTTCCAGGAAAGCCTCTGGCGGGCCGGGCCGGTTTGTTTACCTGCCGTGTCCGCAGGTTCAGCCGATCGCGGCTCCCACTGGCCGCGGTTCGCCGCTCCAGGCCAATGGGGGCTGCGGAAACTGGTGCAGGCCGAGGGACGTGCTGGCCGCCCTTCCCTCAGCCCCCATTGGCCTGGAGCGGTGAACCGCGGCCAGTGGGAGCCGCGATCGGCCGAACCTGCAGACGCGGCAGGTAAACAAACCGGTCCGGCCTGCCAGGGGCTTTCCCTGTACAAGCGGCAGACCGGCTTTGAGAACCACTGCTCTAAAGGGTACTTAGTTTGCGATAACAGGGACTACTTTGTCCCCTTTAATGCAAACTAGGTACCTTTTAGAGTGTGCCAGTGGGGTCTATGCTGGGCAGCTAGGGCTCAACACCTTAGAACATTCTACAAATCACACCCCTTAAAGTGCTTGCCATACAGTGTAGACAAGCCCTTAGTATCTTGCAGAAACTGTGGCTGTGATCCTGAAAAGAGTTGATTATGCTTAAAACTGCAGGATTGAGGCCCAAGGTTAGATTTATGTAATGAATACGTAGATTGCAACTCTCTAGTGCTATTAAGATTTTTTGGGAAGTGCATTATAATCCTGATCTTAAGTGGTTCATATGTCAACCATAAAAATGTATTCCAAACTGAATTTGAGCCTCAGATGTCTCTAACTAGTATTCTATTTTTTCACACATCAGAAACCTCAATTCAAGTACTTTTAAATTTTACATTATTTTTTAAGTGTGTGGAGAGTGCTGGGTGAAGATGCTATTGTGGGGCCTAGTATGGCTTAAAAGTTGATAGTATTCTTAATTATGGACTAAATTGAGTCATAATATTGAAAAAATCCAAATATTTGAAAATTAGCTAATGCATTATTTACATGAAATATTTTAAAGTTCATAATGATTTTTAGCAAACAAGCTTAATATGCATATGTAGCAGCTATTTAACAAGATAAGTCAATCAGTTGTGGTACTGATAAAATATAAATCTCTACCTTTCAACAGCCAAAGTACAGATTTAGGTGATATTAATCTAAAATTACATAATAATATAGTTATTAATATGGGGTGGGTGGGTGTGATTATGACACATATATATGATTTCTTGCTAAAGCATTCCATTTCCTCTTTAATTTAGGGGGAAAGTTATTCTATTCTGCTATTGATGGCCTGCTCCTGTTGAAGTAAATGGCAAGACTTCCATTTTCACATAGATTCTACAGTGATAAGTGTGATTAAAAAAACACCCTATCCATCAATGATCAATAAGATAGAACTCACATTTACTTCAAGCAAAGCAGAATACTGCCTGTCAGTGTTAAAGTAATATGGTTAATTAAGTATATTGCTCTCATCCACAGTGATTTTATGGTCAAAGTTGTGGAGGTGACCGATAGCAGCCAACAGAAAACATTCCGAGGACATGATGCCCCTGTCCTAAGTCTGTCTTTTGATCCCCAAGATGCTTTTCTGGTAAAAAATTTTCCTGTCACTTTCTACCTTGTACTTTTTCCTCCAGCAGTTCATATTTTATGTTTCTTATGGGATCTTAAATCATAAAATGGTCCACAGGCACAGAGGACATGGTTTTTATTTCATTTGTCTACTGAGTACGGCCTATCAAAAGGGTCATGTGAATATCAAACTGTCTCCAATAACCTTAGCTTTATTTTCCTACACGTACATTCTCAATGTGAAATTTTTATATTGTCCTTACTGCTGAGGGGAGAAGTTGATCCACTAACATAATTTAAAACAAACTTTTGATTTAAAAAAAAAATTACATCTAATTTTAAGTATTTCATTGTGAAGAATTTGTAAATACAGAAGGGTTGGAATGAACAAGGGTTTCATATATTTTCAAACAAGATGATTTATATTTTATTTAATATCAAAAATATAAATCATATAAAATTTATTGTGAGTTTGTTTAAAGGCAGTTCATATAGTGTATGTCTATATTACTGGCTGTACACCTCTTAAACTTCTAATTGTAGCATGACTTTTGCTACTTTTACTGCGAATTGTTGATGACATTTTAAAAACTACTTTTTCTTATATAGACATCAGCAAGCTGTGATGGGTCTGTCAGAGTATGGAAAATCTCAGATCAGGTAAAATGCTAATCTTCTGGAGTTAGACTTTAGATTTTACTGTGTGTATTTTACAAAAGAATGATCTTAACTAAAATAATGCATTTTGTCTTTTGATGCGTCAGAATTGGTGTATTGGCAATAAATGGAAAAGATAAATATTTTAAAAATCCCAATACAGGTGAAATCTAATTTGCAGATTTAATGCTGACAATAGCTCATAATAATGTAGTTCTCCAGAGTTAGGGCCCAGTCCTGCAGAGTTGTGTCTAGAATTACTTTTGCTTAAATCCCGTTGACTCTACAATGGGACTCCAAATGGGAATAATTTATACATGGGCTGATGGCAGGATTGAGTAGTATCCTTGTGACTCGCTAGTTTTTAAGACAAATACGCACCTAAATGGTCAGACCTAGCATTAGAAGTTATGATCGTGGATGCCTTTTGTATAGCAATGTTGGCACTGTAACTTTTCGTAGACAACGTTTTGAGATTATAGCTGTGATTTGCATTTCAATGTATAAGCAGTAATATGGGGCACAACAATACAACCCTTTTTGTATCACTGTGGTCAGATCCTGCCTTGACACACACCCTGTCCAACCCTATTAAAATCACTGTGGTTTTACAAAGTATTAGTCGGGTAGAATAACCAATCTGATTTGTACCATATTTAATAAAAATGAAAGGTTTGTGCTTGGTCTGAGACTTATATTTTATAAGTGGCTATATTTTTATAGAAATATTTTCACTAAGTTATAAAACCTGGACATGGTTTTTTATAATAATAATAATAAGACAGACTTAATATCATATTTGGGTGAGATATATTACTTCACTTCCACAATTCTAGTATAATTACCTCTTTTCCCTACACTCCACTTTTAAGACTTTCTATTTTTTATAATACAGAGGATTTTTGCAGTTGCAATCTAGAGAACCTAGTCCCTAAATATTCTGTTTTCAGACATGCGTGACAAGCTGGCCACTGCTGCAGAAGTGTAACGATGTGACAAATGCTAAATCAATATGTAGGCTTGCCTGGCAGCCTAAAAGTGGGAAGGTAAGTGACACATTGTTTTGCTGTCTGTATTAGTCTTCTCTCTCTGCGAGTACTTAGCACATTGTTAACAACGGAATTTAAGCCAGGCCAATCAATATCCCAACACCAAAAAATAAGAAAAGTGTTTTTGATTAAATTATTTAAAAAAACAAACAAACCCTGGAAATGGATACTTGTTAAAGTACTGTATAGTCAGTGCCAAAGTGAGGCTGGTAATACTCCAGCTGTCAGCCTGATACAGTATTATATATTCAAGTTATGCTGAACAGGAAGGAACCCTGTTGGTGGGGAAATAACATCTTTGTACACTACTAGGTATCAAAGTGGTTTAGTCATTCTTTCATGTAAGTAAACTTTATACTGTGAATAATTTCTATTGTATAAATAAACAAGCCTTTTAAATAATAAGTTATTGTATTTTCAACAGAAGAATAAAATTGATTTTAGTGTGGGATGAAGAAGTGTTGATTGTCACATTACAAATAAAATGTATATACAATGTGAAACTTACCCAGCCATGCACACAGCCATAGTAAAGGAGCTTTGGACAGGGAGCTAAGTGAAAGTGGGAGACATGGCAAAACCCCTCTTCCAACTTATGATCTGAAAAAATGGTTGCAACTTCTACACGCCATGTGGGGTTCCCATCCACTGGATCTGCATAAATGCATTTCCATTGTCCCCTCACAAAGCTTGCCTGAATAATCCACTTCAGGCCATCTTGTTCTGGGGCTTTATGTGGAGTCTCTTTGCCCATGTCCACTATCACTGGTACCAGGAGGGTTAAGTTGTGCAGAAGACCATGTATCACTTTTTTGTGCTGCTTGAATGTCACTTACAGTCCATTAGATGTGCATGTTGCTTTACAGGTATGCACTTTGTATACAATTCTAAAACAGTAACAGTTTTGATTGGCAGAACAATCTATATTGCATTCATATCTTGAAATTTAAACAAATATATTATTTTTCTTATTTAGACATAATGTAAGAAGTACTTTGAACTGCAGTGGTCTATGGGGTGACTGGCAGTAACTTTGTTTTTTTCCTTATTTTTTTATACTCTTTGAATTAGGTGAAATTATCTTGTTTAGGTGTCAAATATTCAAAGATTTATATATAAAATATTATCTAACAATATAAGTATAAAATATTAATACATCCTATCAAAAGGTTTTATAGATATCAACTTTTGAAGGGGTCCATTGGGAAAAGTTTTATTTATAAGCAGTTGAAAACTATTTATAAATTTTGCTAGCAGTTCCAAAGGTCAGAATTTCTGTAATTTTCAGGGGCAGCTGTCAACCTCTTCACCACTTCTGCCAGAAATAAATGCAGATTAAAATACAAACTGCTGTGCTCAACTATGCTTACTTATGGTTTCTTGAAATTTCCAATACAATTCACAATGTTTTGTCTGTCTTTATTTTATCAATCAACAATGTTGGAATGCTAATTAAGATACTGTGTCAGATTGGCTGTTGTGACAGTTACAACTATAATGTCACTTCTGAATAAAGGAACTACACTGCTTGTTGGCTGCTGTAATTAGCCTTATTTGAAGGGGAAGGGACATGTGAAATAAAACTAAAGCTGTTTAACAAAATTTGATTTGTCCTAAATTAACAGATTTTTTTCCCCTGAATAGTTACTAGCAGTTCCAGTTGAGAAAGTTGTTAAACTGTACAGAAGAGAAACTTGGGATAATCAATTTGATCTTTCAGATAATTTCATTACTCAGGTAAGTGCCCTAAATCATAGGTTTGTAAACTTTGTCATCGGGTGAAACACATCCCCTTAGAAATTGTCTCATGGACATGTACCCTCCAGGTCAACTTCCCTCTCATTTGCAATCTTGTTATAGTCCTGTGGAATCTACAGCAGTAGTTTATATAGAATAGTAATATTAGGAAAGTATCTGAAGTGTTTTGAAGTATCCTTGGATGCAATGTGGTAGAAAATCAAGAGGAGAGACAGCACCATGTAACCAGCCAGATCTCTGTGGGTCTGAGTTTGGGAACATCTGTTCCAGATGTTTGTTTCAAATAGATTTAATACAAAGAGAACTGTTAGAAATATTTCTTTGCTTGCTTGCATAATAGAGATTTCATTATTCTACTCTATATTTTGATTAATTGAAATCTGCCTACATAGTAGGGAAATAGCAACTTTGAGATCTCCTGTCTTATAGCATGCCGTCTTTAGAGATCGCTGGGTAGGAGAATGCAAATTCACCTACATGGTAATTTAGATATATGTGTACCTACGCCTACAAGAGTCTTGGTATAGTACACGTGTAAATCACTGGGCGTATCGTCAGTGGAACAGTTCTTAATAGTCTTTCAAATATTAAAATATAAAACAGTCTTTTATGCGTACATAACTCCACCTAAAATGGTTGCTTTCTGCAGTTGCAAAATGCATTTTGCTCCTGTCCACGTGTTGCAGGACATTTGAAAAACTCAGACTTTGTTGCACTTCTTTATAGCATGCAGTGACTGAAAATAAGTACTCTGAATGAAAAGGAATAAAAAACATGCTGATTTTTAAAAAGTGGCTCTAAAAGAGGGTAGCAAAAAATCCTCCCACAGACAGCTGGATATAGTTTGCTAAAAGTTCTTGATCTTTTTCATAGATGTCTATTTTACTATACGGGACCAAGAACATTGTTAGCGCTCAACTAATAGTAATGTCTACTTTCCCTAGACTCTGAGTATTGTGACCTGGTCTCCCTGCGGACAGTATGTAGCAGCTGGAAGTGTCGATGGTTGCATAGCAGTTTGGAATGTGGACACTCAGGAGTGCATGGAGAGGTATTCATTGCTTTCCATAAAATATATAAATGTTTATCTATTGTTTTCACAAAGGGGAGTTTTTTCTTATCCCTTATTTTTAAACTTTGTCCATGTAAATAGATACATAGAATCATAGAATATCAGGGTTGGAAGGGACCTCAGGAGGTCATCTAGTCCAACCCCCTGCTCAAAGCAGGACCAATCCCCAATTAAATCATCCCAGCCAGGGCTTTGTCAAGCCTGACCTTAAAAACTTCTAAGGAAGGAGATTCTACCACCTCCCTAGGTAACGCATTCCAGTGTTTCACCACCCTCTTAGTGAAAAAGTTTTTCCTAATATCCAACCTAAACCTCCCCCACTGCAACTTGAGACCATTACTCTTTGTCCTGTCCTCTTCTACCACTGAGAATAGTCTAGAACCATCCTCTCTGGAACCACCTCTCAGGTAGTTGAAAGCAGTTATCAAATCCCCCCTCATTCTTCTCTTCTGCAGACGAAACAATCCCAGTTCCCTCAGCCTCTCCTCATAAGTCATGTGTTCCAGACCCCTAATCATTTTTGTTGCCCTTCGCTGGACTCTCTCCAATTTATCCACATCCTTCTTGTAGTGTGGGGCCCAAAACTGGACACAGTACTCCAGATGAGGCCTCACCAATGTCGAATGGAGGGGGATGATCACGTCCCTCGATCTGCTCGCTATGCCCCTACTTATACATCCCAAAATGCCATTGGCCTTCTTGGCAACGAGGGCACACTGCTGACTCATATCCAGCTTCTCGTCCACTGTCACCCCTAGGTCCTTTTCCGCAGAACTGCTGCCTAGCCATTTGGTCCCTAGTCTGTAGCTGTGCATTGGGTTCTTCCGTCCTAAGTGCAGGACCCTGCACTTATCCTTATTGAACCTCATCAGATTTCTTTTGGCCTAATCCTCCAATTTGTCTAGGTCCCTCTGTATCCTATCCCTGCCCTCCAGCGTATCTACCACTCCTCCCAGTTTAGTATCATCCGCAAATTTGCTGAGAGTGCAATCCACACCATCCTCCCGATCATTTATGAAGATATTGAACAAAACCGGCCCCAGGACCGACCCCTGGGGCACTCCACTTGACACCGGCTGCCAGCTAGACATGGAGCCATTGATCACTACCCGTTGAGCCCGACAATCTAGCCAACTTTCTACCCACCTTATAGTGCATTCATCCAGCCCATACTTCTTTAACTTGCTGACAAGAATACTGTGGGAGACCGTGTCAAAAGCTTTGCTAAAGTCAAGAAACAATACATCCACTGCTTTCCCTTCATCCACAGAACCAGTAATCTCATCATAGAAGGCGATTAGATTAGTCAGACATGACCTTCCCTTGGTGAATCCATGCTGACTGTTCCTGATCACTTTCCTCTCATGTAAGTGCTTCAGGATTGATTCTTTGAGGACCTGCTCCATGATTTTTCCAGGGACTGAGGTGAGGCTGACTGGCCTGTAGTTCCCAGGATCCTCCTTCTTCCCTTTTTTAAAGATTGGCACGACATTAGCCTTTTTCCAGTCATCCGGGACTTCACCCGTTCGCCACGAGTTTTCAAAGATAATGGCCAATGGCTCTGCAATCACAGCCGCCAATTCCTTTAGCACTCTCGGATGCAACTCGTCCGGCCCCATGGACTTGTGCACATCCAGCTTTTCTAAATAGTCCCTAACCACCTCTTTCTCCACAGAGGGCTGGCTATCTATTCCCCATGTTGTGATGCCCAGCGCAGCAGTCTGGGAGCTGACCTTGTTAGTGAAGACAGAGGCAAAAAAAGCATTGAGTACATTAGCTTTTTCCACATCCTCTGTCACTAGGTTGCCTCCCTCATTCATTAAGGGGCCCACACTTTCCTTGGCTTTCTTCTTGTTGCCAACATACCTGAAGAAACTTTTCTTGTTACTCTTGACATCTCTCGCTAGCTGCAGCTCCAGGTGCGATTTGACCCTCCTGATTTCATTCCTATATGCCTGAGCAATATTTTTGTACTCTTAATAATTTGCTTATAGAAAGCTCTGAAAAAGATATATATTTAGATTTATAAAAAAAACCACTTTCTCTTGCTCCCTGAGCTGGGAGCAGTAGAGAGGCAGCCCACTCATGGTTAGATTAGTGACTCCCTTTATATGGCCCCACAGTGGGTGGGACGAGGGAGCATGGAGTCTCCTCACTGTTGTACAGCCTGTGAAAGGGATGGTCAGAACTGCAGGCCTGGCACTCAAGGGAGCTCAGGGGCTGCTTGAGGTGCTTTACCTCCTCCCCTCACCAGGAGCAACTTCCCAGACAGAGGGTGGGAAGTAGGCAAAGCCATGGCATCATCATCATCTTCACATATGTACACATAGTGTGCACCATACTTTCGTCTCAGGGCAACCAGGGAGCTCTGGGAGGTATTCTCTAGCTCACTTTGAGTCAGAATGCCTCCTGGTGATTCTTGTGGGGCAGGGACCTGAGTGTGGGTTTATGACTAAATACCACTATCTAGCCCGCAGTGGATAAGGTGATGAATTTTATTACTCACCTTCATCCTTTGGTTAATTTATAAAGAGTAGTGTTGTGACAGGCTGTGAGGGGAATATGGCTTTGAGCCTTCTGAAAGGGCAAGAACAGTGGCTCTTGTGATGCATTTCTTCAAGAATGGGATACTTAAATCAGGAGGAGGGGAAATAAAGATTCATCAGGGAGCCAACCACTCTTTCGCCTTTGCCCCAAAGGAGAAAAGGCAGAACCTGATTGTGCTACTGTCTTGTTAGTAAAGTATCTCTGTTCCATAAGTCTGATGAAGTGAGGAGGAGGGAGGGTTTTTGCATGTGAATAAGTCAGATAAGAAACATGATTTATTACTTTTAAAATACATGTTAGGAGCCCAGGAAGATTATATGCCGATGATTCGTAGGAGGACACTTATGTGAGAACAAAGGGAGAGAGGAGACTTAATCCATTTGACATTAGAGGCAAAGGGCTAATTAGTCAAATGTCAGGTTTCAGAGTAACAGCCGTGTTAGTCTGTATTCGCAAAAAGAAAAGGAGTACTTGTGGCACCTTAGAGACTAACCAATTTATTTGAGCATGAGCTTTCGTGAGCTACAGCTCACTTCATCGGATGGGCAAATGTGATTCACGAGAGCAGTCATGTGTGCTGTTGTAACTGGACAATTCAGCAGGACGTGTCTGCTGGGGAATTACTTTTCTTTTTCCACCTATAGTGGGAAATTATCATTTCATGAATATAATTCTGATTTATTAATTATTTTAAAAGTCAAATTGATTTTTTTCATATGAAAGGAAGAACTTCTAGGTGTTATTTTACAAATTTCTGCTAACTTCACTTCAGTTCATAGACTTTGAGGCCAGACGGTACCATCTTGGTCATCTAGACCAGTGATACTCAGGAGGGGGCCCGCAGGCCTGAAAAAGCTTCCTGTATAACCCGCCAGCTCACCTTAAAAAAATGTTCCGCTGCCTATCATTTGCCTATGATTTCCTTAGTAAGTAATTTACTTGCAGTGTTTAATTTGTCATGAAAGAGGTGCCGGGGACTCAGCCCCAGCAAGTCCTGGCACAAATTAAACACAAATTAAGCAACTGGAGAGGGGCAGCTCCTGGGTGGTGCCCAGCTCTGAAGGCAGCGCTGCAACCAGCAGCAGCACAGAGGTAAGGGTGGTATGGTAGTGCCACTCCTCTGCGCTGCTGCTGACGACGACGGCGCCTTAAGAGTTGGGCAGCCGGAGAGCGGCAGCTGCTGGCTGGGAGTCCAGAGGTGCGAAGGCTGAACCCCCGCACAAA
Organism: Lepidochelys olivacea; assembly: GCF_965140295.1. Taxonomy (NCBI): domain Eukaryota; kingdom Metazoa; phylum Chordata; order Testudines; family Cheloniidae; genus Lepidochelys; species Lepidochelys olivacea. The sequence continues at coordinate 120,462,893 of NC_140416.1, forward strand.
TTAAGCACTGCTGACTGGATCTTAAGTTCTCGTGATAGCGTTGGCTATGACTGAGCTAGGTTGCTGCCCATTTTTTCATTAGGAATGGAAATGGAGCCAAAAATGAATGCAAGTGGGAGTAAACATCGCAAAGTCGACAGCAAAAACCAAGCTTTTAACCCAAACTGGACAGCAGATTTTCCTTTTATTACGCCACCTCATTTAAACGCAAAACCTTTGCACTTAATATGCCAAACCACTGTATCCATCTACAAGGTCATCAATGTGAGGCGACACTTCGAATCAAAGCACAGTAACTTCAACACGGCCTAGCCTCCTGGCAGTGTTGCAAGACGTGACAAAATTGAAAATCTGAAGTCTTCGTATCACACTTCAAATGTCATTCTCACAACGTCAGCGACTACAAGAAAAAGCAACAGCTGCTTCTCTTCGGATAATGTTGGTACTAGCTAAAAAGAAAAAGCCTTTCTTGGGTGCCGAGCTTGTGAAGGAGTGCCCTTGGAAATGCTGGAGGAGCTTTTTGCCGGAGATAAAAACAAAGATGACAATGTGAACCATGTGAAGCAAATTCCCATGTCTGATTCCATGGCAATGCAAAGATTGGAGGTAATTTACGAGGGTTGTTTGTCAGCACTTCTTTCTGATTTAAAAAATGCCAAATACACATCTCTTGCAGTGGACAAATCAAGCGATTTGAGTGACACTGTTCAGCTATTGCTGTTTGTTAGATTTTATGATGGTGACATTTTCAAGGAAGAATTTTTGTGCTTAAAACCATTAAAATCCTACTCCACAGGAGAGATCATTTTTGAAAAGGTAAAAGGCTTTTTTGAAAAAAATGGTTTAGATCTGCAGAAAGTAAATTTGCTTGTTACAGATTGAGGTCCCTCCACGACTGGGAAAGAGAAGGGCTTTGCTTCCTGTTTGGCAGCGACACACCCTTCATTAAATATGCTTCACTGCATGATTCACCAGACTGTCCTATGCGGTAAATTGTCTGGGGACTTGAAAAAAACAGTGGGTATTGTGATGACGTTAGTGAACTACATATACACTCAACTTCTAGCTTGCAACATCGTCTTTTTAAACCTTTTTTACAAGACGTTTCAGCTGCATACAGTGACCTGTTGCAGAACAACGACATTGACTGGTTAAGTAGGAGGTGCATGCTAAAGAAGTTTTGTGCAATTCAAAAAGAAATAATCGAATTTCTTTCAAACCACAAGACCAAGGCTTGTGAGTTCCTGGAATTTATAAATGATGTCTCCTCTATGTCACAGGTAACTTTTCTGTGCGATATTATTGGTCACTTGAATTCCCTCAGCTTGCAACTCCAAGGCCATGCAAGCAGTGTTGGGGATCTGTTTGAAAAAGTGTGTGAATCGTGAAGTCTTTCAGACAGACTTTACAGGAAAGATGCTGCATTTTCCCACATTGTATGTTGTTGTTACAGATGAAACTTCAATGAAAACGATCCAAGAATTTCTAAACAATCTGACTGAAAATTTTAAAATGTGATTTGAAAATTTTAAAATTCCAAAGGATTTGCTCTTATTTATTTTTTATCTGTTTGTTGTTTCTGCTGATGGACCTTGCCCTTCTAAAGAAAAGAACATTCTTGATTTAATTGATGAAGGTGCCCTTCAATTAGAAATTGTAAGGCTCCAGAGCTCAGATGTCTTGAAGGCAAAATTCAGAAAAGTGGGACTTTGTGATTTCTGGACTTAATATGCTGAGCAGTTTCAGAATAGCCAGAATCTATTCATCTATCTTTTAACAATGTTCGGATCAACGTACCTCTGCGAATCTGGGTTTTCTACCATGAACATTATAAAAAAACAACGCTGCAATTGCCTGACAGATGAGAGCATCTTCAACAGTGCATGTGCCTTGCCCTGACCTCCTACAAAACACGCTTCATAAAGCTTGCCAGAGATCGTCAATATCACTTCTCCCATTAGAGGTTGCCAGAAACACAGGTAATAATCAAAAAGAATGAGGAGTACTTGTGGCACCTTAGAGACTAACAAATTTATTTGAGCATAAGCTTTTGTGGGCTAAAACCCACTTCATTGGCTGCGTGCAGTTTAATGGTGTCCAGTTTGCAAATTAATTCTGATTCAGCAGTTTCTTGTTGGAGGCTGTTTTTGAAGTTTTTTTGTTGTAGTATTGCAAGTTTTAGGTCTGTAGTCGGGTGACCAGGGAGACTGAAGTGTTCTCCGACTGGTTTTTGAATGTTATAATTTGTGACGTCTGATTTCTGTCCATTTATTCTTTTACATAGAGACTGTCCGGTTTGGCCAATGTACATGGCAGAGGGGCATTGCTGGCACATGATGGCATATATCACATTGGTAGATGTGCAGGTGAACAAGCCTCTGAGAGTGTGGCTGATGTGATTAGGTCCTATGATGGTGTCCCCTGAATAGATATGTGGGCAGAGTTGGCAGTGGGCTTTGTTGAAGGATAGGTTTCTGGGTTAGTGGTTTTGTTGTGTGGTGTATGGTTGCTGGTGAGTATTTGCTTCAGATTGGGGGGCTGTCTGTAAGCAAGGACTGGCCTGTTTCCCAAGATCTGTGAGAGTGAGGGATCGTCCTTCAGGATAGGTTGTAGATCCTCGATGATGCGCTGGAGAGGTTTTAGTTGGGGGCTGAAGGTGATGGCTAGTGGCATTCTGTTATTTTCTTTGTTGGGCCTGTCCTGTAGTAGGTGACTTCTGGGTACTCTTCTGGCTCTGTCAATCTGTTTCTTCACTTCAGCAGGTGGGTACTGTAGTTGTAAGAACGCTTGATAGAGATCTTGTAGGCTTTTGTCTCTGTCTGAGGGGTTGGAGCACATGCTGTTGTATCTTAGAGCTTGGCTGTAGACAATGGATCTTGTGGCATGGTCTGGATGAAAGCTGGAGGCATGTAGCTAAGTATAGCGGTCAGTAGGTTTCTGGTAGAGGGTGGTGTTTATGTGACTATCGCTTATTAGCACTGTAGTGTCCAGGAAGTGGATCTCTTGTGTGGGCTGGTCCAGGCTGAGGTTGATGGTGGGATGGAAATTGTTGAAATCATGGTGGAATTCCTCAAGGGCTTCTTTTCCATGGGTCCAGATGATGAAGATATTATCAATGTAGTGCAAGTAGAGTAGGGGCATTAGGGGACGAGAGCTGAGGAAGCGTTGTTCTTGCGCTACATTATCACTACGAAAGTTTTTTTTTCTCCTGCTGATAATAGCTCACCTTAACTGATCACTCTCATTATAGTGGGTATGACAACACCCATTTTTTCATGTTCTCTGTGTGTGTGTGTGTGTGTCTTCCTACTGTATTTTCCACTGCATACATCCGATGAAGTGGGTTTTTAGCCCACGAAAGTTTATGCTCAAATAAATTTGTTAGTCTCTAAGGTGCCACAAGTACTCCTCATTCTTTTTGCTGATACAGACTAACATGGCTACAACTATGAAACAGGTAATAATGTTGATTTATAAACTTTGTTAAAAGAAACGCTAATAGTTATGTTGCAGTCAAGGTCTTTATTTATTGGCAGCTGAAGTTTTGTTTTGTGTTTTATTTTGTCAGCCTTCTGCACTAATGGCCCGCCTCTCGTCATAAAATACTCAAATCGGCCCATGGGTAGATCTAATTGAGTATCACTGATCTAGACTGACTTCCTGCGCATCGTAGGCCACAGGCCCTCTCCCCCGCCCACTCCTGCAATAGGCTCATAACCTCTGGCTGAGTTACTGAAGTCCTCAAATCTTGATTTTAAAGACTTCAAGTTACAGATCCACCATTTACTCTAGTTCAAACCAGCAAGTGACCCATGCTGCAGAGGAAGGTGAACCCCCTTGTGGATCTCTACCAATCTGACCTGGGGGAATAGTTCCTTCCCAATCCCAAATATGGGGATCAGTTAGACCCTGAGCATGTGAGCGAGTCTCACCAGCCAGACACATGGGAAAAAGTTCCCTCTCCCCAGAACTCTCCCCATCTAGAGTCTCATCTGTGGCCCTTGGAGATATTTGCTAATAGCAGTCGTGGATGTGCTGTATGCCATTGGAGGCAACCTCATCATACCATCTCCTCCATAAATTTCTCAAGCTCAGTCTTGAAACAAGTTAGGTTTTTTTACCCACACTACTCCCCTTAAAAGGCTGTTCAAGAACGTCACTCCTCTGATGGTTAGAAATCTTTGTCTAATTTCAAGCCTAAACTTGTTGATGGCCAGTTTATTTCCAGATGTTCTTGTGCCAACATTGGCACTTTACTTAAGTAACTCTTTCCCCTCCCTGTTGTTTATCCCTCTAATGTATTTATAGAGCACAATCATATCTTCCCTCAGCCTTTGTTTTTTTTTAGCTAAACAAGCCAAGCTCCTTAAGTCTCCTGACATAAGGCAGTTTCTCCATTTCTCTGATCATCATAGTAGCCCTTCTCTGCACCTTGTAATTTTGTTGTTGCTACATTTATCTGTATGTTGTTTTATAGTACAAGGAGCACTAGAACTTTGCAGAATACACTTATGAAGGTTCCTACCTTAAGAAGCTTAAAAACTTTTTTTTTTGTTTTTAGGATGAAACATGAGAAAAGTTACACAATTTGTGGGCTGGCATGGCACCCCAAAGGTGGGCAAATAGCATATACAGACACTGAAGGAAATCTGGGACTGCTTGAGAATGTTTGTAATAGAGATGGAAAGAAATCAAGTGGGAAGGTAATAAAAATATTACTTAACCCTTATCTGTAAATGTTAAGCAATCATGCTTATTTTGACTGAGTACATAAAAACTCAGAGCTCTAGCAGCCTCAGCCCCTGTATGGTTTGATTTATTAGCTAATCCAATTTGTGAATGCAAGGTTCAGAAAAATGCTCTTTGAGGATTGTTTTTTCACTTTAGGTCTCCAGTGCAGTGACAAAGGACTACAACAATCTTTTTGATGAAGATGATGACTTTTTAAACACAGACCTGATTGAGCCACAGTCATCTCCAAAGGTCCTATCTAATGGGGAAGAAGATGATGATGATGACGACCTCATGCTAGCTTCAGGCCATCCTAGACAACGAGGGGCAATAATAGAGGACGATGAGAACTCACTAGGTACAGAATGAACTGGATTCTACAGCTCTTAATGTTTTTTCGGGCTCTGATAGCATTTTATTGAGTCTTACCTACATCCTCTGTTCAAATATGGCCTCTGTTTTATCACACTGCACAGTTTTTAGTGTTTTCTTTAATTGTTTTCTATCTCATCTGCCATGGTAATCCTCTGATATTAAAGTTTTACCTTCTAGATACTGCACTGATGAAAGTTAATTCCGATCTTGAAAAAGATGATGACAATGACCAAGATAGTAGCATTCCAGTTCTGCCAGTATCAACCACCCAAAGACCTTTCTATGATGGACCAATGCCAACTCCCCAGCAAAAGCCATTCCAGTCTGGTTCTACCCCTTCACACCTCACGCACCGCTTCATGGTAAATCTAATTTTATCTATGGCTGTGTTGATTGATATAATAACTTTTTCAGTAATTACTGACACTACTTCTTGTTTGACTTGCCTAAGACTAAAATCAATTCTTTTACTGTTATCTTGAAAAACTGTAAAATTTGACATAACTCTAAAGCTAAATAATAAAAGTAGCCTTCTGTTAATACCCAGAGCTCTTAATGGTATACTTTGCACTTAGCACCTTTTACCTGTAAATCTCAAAGTACTTCTAAAAAGATGGGTAAGTGTTATATATATTTATATATCTATACCTATATATCTATATATCGCCATTTTACACATGGAGAAAGTGGGCTGTAGAGAGGTTAAGTAACTTGCCTAAATCACACATGAGTGAGAAGTTCCTATTTTTACTTATTTTCATGTAGACACAATATTTTGTTTTAAGGGAAAATTAGAATATGACATTTTGTACCTGTGCTATTACATTCTAGATAAAATACTCTTTTAAATCGTTTATCTTCAACTATGACTGAGATCAAGATTTTGTCACTGTTATTTTTAGTAAAAGTCACGGACAGGTTGCGGGCAATAAACAAAAATTCATGGAAGCCTGCGACCTTTCCATGACTTTTACTAAAAATAACTGGGGTGGGAGGAGGGGCTGACTGCTGGGGGGACTGACAGCCTGAGTCCCACTGTGGGAGGAAGGTGGGGACTGACAGCTCCTGCTGCTGGGTGGGGTGGGGGAGACAGTACCAACTCCAGCCCTGGCTGCTGACAGCTCCAGCTGTGGCCGCTGGGAGGCAGGGGGAGGGGAAACAGCTCCGGCCATGAGAGGGAACAGTGGGGACAGCTCCGGCCCCAGCAGCTGACGGCCCCAGCAGCTGACAGCCACAGCCACTTTTAAACTGTTCGTAGGTGTGACTAATTTAACTGGCTTCTTTGGAATTGCTAATATTCTTCACCTTTTGTCTTATAGGTGTGGAACTCTACTGGTATTATTCGTTGTTATAATGATGAGCAAGACAACGCTATAGATGTGGAATTTCACGATACCTCTATACATCATGCAACACACTTGCCAAATTCTCTGAATCACACAATGGCTGATCTCTCCAGTGAAGCTATCCTGTTGGCATGTGAGAGCACAGAGGAACTTGCAAGGTAATCTATAGTGCATCTGCATGGAACCTGTATTGTGGAATTAAATTCAGCATGTTCAAAGAGCTCTTTGAAGTTATCACTTTTTGGTTCTTGATCTTAATTTAAAAAAAAAAATGGTGGTAGATTTTCACATCCTTCCGCTACGTAGATTTAAGAAGTATCCTAATACTTTATGTAGTGCAGGTAGTTTTCTTTGTTTCTTGTTGTTTGAAGTTCTTCTGTCTTTCCAAGTGTATATTGGAAGATTTTAATGCATTGATGTCTCAAACGAAACTCTACATATTAATGACAGAATTTCAGTCCCCTCAAGTCAATAATGCATGATAAGGCATTGTTGGGAAGATTGTTACTTCCCTCTGCAGTAGTAGGAGTGATAATAGAAAGCTATTGTGTCTGAGCATTGGTGCGTAGATGCATTTTAGCTGCAGGGCACACACTGACAGAATGGCTTAAGTGTGTGCACTGTATAGTGCTTCTTAGAACCTGCTGATGAAACGGGCCGTACATACTTTCCAACAGCAGCTGGGGAATGTTCAGGGGCGAGAAAGATCTTCACCCATTTCCTCACCCAGTTCATCCATGTACAACTAGCCAAAATGTAGATCTTCATTTATAAAATGTGATCAGCATCTACTAGTTATAGGAGCTCTAAAAAACCTGTACGTTTTTCAAAGCTTTTTCAAAAGTGTGTCAAATACTTGGGAGTCTGCCTTTTTTGCCTTCTGGTGTTTGAATGTAACAGGACTCTAAAGCGGCTGTATTTTTGCCTTCTGGTGTTTGAATGTAACAGGACTCTAAAGCGGCTGTATTTTTTATTTGCCATATGAAAGATGTTGCACTTGGAATTCCACCTTTAAATGACAAACAGGAATATAATGGGCAGTAATGACCAATGGACACAGGGATCAAGCCCTAAGCATGTAGCCCTATCCCTGGGTAGATCTTACTTACCTCTGACCGATATCTGTGGGAGTTTGTCTTTTTTATTTCTTTTTATGTCCTTGCAGCACTGTATAGAACTATTCATGCAAATAATCTCATCAAATTGAAATTTTAAAAGCAATTTGCTTATGTCTGTCTCTTAAAGTTTAAATTTTAAAAATTAAAAGTTTTAATTAAAAAACCCCCTGAATTTGTCAGGAAAATGTGACAAGATTTGTAGGGCCTCATTTTCAGGTGTGCTTAGCGCCCTCAAATCACATTAATTTTAATTGGAGTTGGAGTTGCTCAGCACATCTGAAGATCCCACCCATAGACTCCAATCAGATTCAACATCATACTTTTGAAGAATCTGGCTTTCTGAAGCTGCAAGTTGAATTGGATGATCAGTCACTGAGCAATAGTGTTACAAATGGTAATCTGCACGTATCATGCCATTTCACGTGTCTGATAGTTGCAGATTGTAGGTAATCCCTCAAGTCTCAGAAAATAATAAAACTTTACAGAGCACAGGTAAGTCGATGGTGTATTTTAAGTCATGCCATCTATTTCAGACTTAAATGTTTAAATGTTTTCCTTTTGTTCCTCTCATTTTTTAGCATTTTTTTTATTCTCATTTTTCATTTTTTTTAGCAAGCTTCATTGCGTTCATTTTAGCTCCTGGGATTCCAACAAGGAATGGACAGTAGATATGCCAAAGGATGAAGATATTGAAGCTATTTGTCTGGGTCAGGGCTGGGCTGCTTGTGCCACTAGTGCAATGCTAACTCGTGTGTTTACAATTGGTGGAGTTCAGAAAGAGATCTTCAGTCTCCCTGGTCCGGTGGTGTCAATGGCGGGACATGGAGAGCAGCTTGTGGTTATTTATCACAGAGGTACTCTTCTTCCTCTCATGCTTTTTTTTTTTGGTTTGTTTGAAATCCCTACCATCTCTTGTCAGTGGTTTCAGGTATTGGTTAACGTGCATGGTCACCAATTCTTCTTTTCTTTTCCTCGCTCTGTGCTTCCTCTCTCCCTCTCCACCAGTAACTCCTTTTATTGCAGCAAACCCACAAATGTCATTAAACAATAAAGCCTACATATTCAAACTTGAGTGCCTTAAATTAGGCACCTAAAAATAAGTAGCCTAATTTTGAGAGGTGCTAAGGATGCACAGCTCCCAGTGACTTCAGTAGGAGTTGTAGGTGCTCAACACTTATGAAAATCAGCAAAAAAAAATTTTGCTTGAAATTTTAGGCACTCAAGTTTGCAGATGTTGGCCTCATTGCATATTTATACACATCTATCGCTTAAAATAGCTTGAATTCTGAAGAAGAATATGCAATAGACATTTAATTGCTAGGCAGGAACAAATGAATGCTTTGATAATTGGCTGAGTTTGTGGGGAGAGGATTGTAACTGTAAGATAGCCATGATCCAACTTGGATTTCAGATACACAGGAGGAAGTTTGTAGAAACTTGTAGTTTGTAAAAACAAGTATTACGCATGTGTTTGTAAGAGCTGTAGCTGAGCTTATAAGATACACACAACATGTACCCACATATCTGAGATCAGAATTGGGCTCTCAGTTATTTGACCTACCAGTTCAGGCATAGACCTGAAATAGAATTACTCAGAGGAAGATGCATTTTACCTTCAGATTCTGTCTAATCAAGTATAAAATTATATTGTTATGCAACACAGTCATTGGGCTGACCTTCTTTTCTTACTAGGTACTGGCTTTGATGGGGACCAGTGCCTTGGAGTACAGCTGATAGAGATAGGAAAAAAGAAGAGACAGGTTTTACATGGAGACCCACTTCCTCTTACAAGGAAATCCTACCTGACGTGGGTAGGATTTTCAGCAGAAGGTAAGATGATGCAGCTATGTGATGAGAATTCCAGTGAGCAACCTTGGCTTTTTTAGGTGGAGAATTTTGCAGAATCGTTCACCTAATTTTTAAAAAATAAGATGTTCCTGTAACTCAAATTTGTTTTTAAAGTCTCTTGACCACTGATCCATCCATCTTCCTCTGATATAAATGTGGTAATTGGAAATTTTAGTGTATTTACAGTATTAAAAAAATACTTTAAAATGTTACCAAAAAACCTTGAGCCAATTGGCTTCCCTCCTGCCTCCCCCCAAAAAAGCTACATCTCTGCCTTTCTACTGAAATAGAAAAAACTTGAGATCTGTCCCAAATATCTGCTTAGGGAAAAGCCTGTGAGGAAAAATAGATAACCCCTGTAGCCTTCTAAGAAGGTCAACAAAGTCTCCTCTGTCAGATCAATGTGTGGAGTGAGTTCTAGAACTGAGGGTCCGTAGCTGGGAACCCTATGCCACCAACCACTCCCCTTTTACATATGCGGGCTTTTAAGTCAGTTCTTCAGCTAACCTCAACTGCTGCAGCATAGCATGAGGAGAGGTGTTCTCTGCAATAGTCAGGAACAAAATTAGAAAGTTATTTTATAGGTTGCAGCCAACACCTTGACTTGCACCTGGACACAAATTAGAAACAAGAGCACACTGTGGACTACAGGTGTCATTCTCCCAGTGAGAAGCACCACTAAATATTCAGAAACTGCATTCTGCACTACCTGAAATGTGAGTGGTCTTCAATGACAGCTTTGAGTGCAATAATAATTGCAGCTTGAGGTAACAAAGACCAGATAGCTGGGCAGCTCTGCATCCAGAAAGAGAGGTTCCAATCTGCTAGTTATACACAGATGAGAAGAACCCTTCTTGGCTATTAATGCTACTTGAGTGCTAAAAAATACTGGGGTTCTGGCTTGCACATCTTATTGACTAAATGCAGATAAACACCCTCGAGTCCAAGGACAGGTATCAGCCCTAACATCTCTTCTGAATATTTTCTGTGCCAGCCAGTATTACCTCTTTCTTCTGTGGATTGAGTCTCCACCATCTAACCTTCATCCAGGCCCCAATTTTGGTTGGATAGTGAGAGAGCAGAGAGACTGCACCATCTGAATCAAATATAGATTATGATTACAGCTGCTAAGTAGAAAGAACAGGAGAACTAGTGGCACCTTAGAGACTAACCAATTTATTTGAGCATAGGCTTTCATGAGCTACAGCTCACTTCATCGGATGCATTCAGTGGAAAATATAGTGAGGAGATTTATATACACACGGAACATGAAAAAATGGGTGTGTATATAAGTCTCCTCACTGTATTTTCCACTGAATGCATCCAAAGAAGTGAGCTGTAGCTCACGAAAGCTTATGCTCAAATAAATTGGTTAGTCTCTAAGGTGCCACTAGTACTCCTTTTCTTTCTGTGAATACAGACTAACACGGCTGCTACTCTGAAACCTGTCAGCTGCTAAGTAGCTGAATTTGGGAACTACCTGCTTGGGAGTTTCAGGATAAACTGTAAATACTGCTGTGCCTCGAGTTGAAGAGAGAAACCTTTTTTCTGTTGAATTTCTAACTTCTGAGATTTATAGTAGGAAAAAGTGCTTATTCCCAAAGTTGTGGTTTTTCCTAAAGTAGCTTATTTTCTGTCAAATTCTTGAAATCTTTCAGGAATTTCAATCTCTTACGTATCTCCATGTTTAAATGTCAGTTTGAATAATCTGGCCAGCAGGTGGTGCAGCTTTCTAATCAAACAGTAGCTTCTCCCAAACAGTTTGTACTTTTGGGCTGGAGGACATTACTTAATATTTGGGCATCCTAACCATGTACTGCTGCCTAGCAGCATCTGCCCATAAATCCTCAGTCGTATTGCGGTCTTAGGTTGAGTTGGCTGCCAGAACAATGCTTGTGTTTGTTATAAATAGGTACCCCATGTTATGTGGATTCGGAGGGAATTGTGAAGATGTTGAACAGAGGACTTGGGAACACCTGGATTCCAGTATGTGACACACGAGAATACTGCAAAGGAAAATCTGATCATTATTGGGTAATTGGCATCCATGAAAACCCCCAGCAGCTGAGGTGGGATTTTGCAAAGAGAGTTGTTTGTCTTGGTCATGGTATAAATGTTACATTTCCCCTTTAGAATAATAGAAACTGTAGAGAAACTTTAACTAACATGATTTTTAAAGGGTAAATAGCTAATAAATATGCTCAGAAAGTGATCCAATTATATATGTAATTTTTAAAATGGACATTTAATTACTAAATTGACCTTGAATAAAATTGTCAGTAATAATTTGATAAAGAAATTTCTAATGTGTGGCTAACAGGCATCTTACATTTTATTGTGAATTACAAACCTTACTAAAATTACAATTTTCTAAAGCGAATAAGTTTGTAATCTTTCTTCTATGGGGTTCCTAAAACAGCATCAGAAGCTCCCAATTCCATTTGGTCCAGTCCTACATTGCTTTTTTAATACCTTGATCACTTTGTATACTTTTCCTCCTCATATCCCCTCAATAATTGCCAGATCCTGCAGTGGCATCCACATGAGTTGACCCCTGTGCAGATCCAGTCGTAGCTGGTTATTTGTGTGATAATACTTAGCCTATGACTGTGAGGAGCTGTGAGCGAACTGTCATTTTATAGCGCAATATATGACAATAACATTGTTTTAAGGAATTGATAGTTTTCTATCCCTTTTTTTAATGCACCCAAGCATCCTATCTGTTTAATTGCTGATCCACACTAGGTTAGCCTCTTTGTTCAGCTATCTATGACTTCTCCTACATCCTTTTCCAGAGAGGTTCCTGCCAGTTCAGAACCCATCAGCTTGTTTTTTCAGTGGTGCACTACCCTACAGACTGCTGGCAGATAAATTTAGAAAAAATGTACAGTAGAACCTCAAAGATATGAACACCAGAGTTACGGACTTACTGGTCAACCATACATCATGTGGAACTGGAAGTAATCAATCAGGCAGCAGTGGAGACAAAAAAAAGAACCAAAAAACAACCAGCTCAGGGCTTCAGCCACAACGGGTTGGGGCTGCAGCCGCAGGGTGGGGGGGGGTCAGGCGTCCAGGAAGGGGGCTCGGGGCTTCTGACCCTCAGGTTTCAGCTTCAGTGCTCCCCCCATAGCTAAAGCCCCAAGCCCTGGCATGTTCCCCCCCACCCCCTCGGCTGAAACCGGGAATGAAGCCGTGGGGAGCTCTGAGCCCCAGTTCCCCCTGTGAGGCTGAAACAGGGAGCGGAGCCATGGGGCTAAAGTCCTGAGTCCCAGCACTCCCTCCAGGTTTAAAGCCCTGGGACCTGAGGGTCCCCCCTCCCCACTACACCTGGAGCCTTGACACCACCCCCACCCCATGGCTGCAGCGCCAACGCCCCCATAGTTGAAGTCTGTAACATCTTGTTCGGAGTTATAGAACCTTTCAGGATTGTAAACAACCTCCATTCCTGAGGTATCTGTAACTCTGAGGTTCTCCTGTAATTCAAAATTGAGCTTTTTATACTCCTCTGTAGTTTTTTATTAAGTGAAAGTATTTTGTGTCACTGGCAGACTTCAATTCGCTGTCCACTTCCTCTTCCAGCTCTTTAAATAACCCTGGTCTCCAGGAAACTCATTAAAATGTGTATCAAACTGGTGGGATGACTGAGTCAGAGTCATCATGAGTTTTTTCCTCCTGCTCCTCTAAGAAAAAGGGTGCTCCTCTATGAATTACAAAGAACTTTTTATTCAAAGCCACCACAACTGCTAAAGATAAGAAAGCAGGGGAGGCTCATTGTTTGGTGTTTCATTTATCAAACCTTATACAATAACTGACACACCTAACCAGACCAGTAATGCTTCCTCTTTTTTTATGCAGTGTTAAGGAGAAATTTTGTTAATGCTGCAGTGATGCAGCTCTATAGATCACCTTTCCCAGACTGACATTTTACTTAGCTGAACCCTGCAAGAGAGTGCCAACTTAAATGCCATTATAGTGCTCCAATAACACTAGAGTCACTTTATTCAGGACTGTATGTGTGATCCAGTACGTCAAAAAGCAGAACGTGCTACAAGACTGTCTTGAGAGAGAGTGTGTGTGTGTGTTCCCGTCCCTTTCCATCACACACGCCACTCCTCTGCCAAAAATAAAACAAACAATAAGAAAGCCAGCTCAAATTTTGCAATTATCTTCTGTTTTTCTGTGGACCGTGATTTGGATAAATTGGAATTTACGGTTTCTAGAATATACTAAATCATGTGTTAGAAATTTGCTATAATGTTTTTATTGTTTGCCGTATTTAAAGTATCTAAAGTAAACAAGAGAATGGAACAGAGAACTCTGGTGTAGCTGACATTGTGGAGCATATGTTCTGGTCTTTCCATGAGCTTTTATTTCTCTCACCAGTTGTACAGATGTAAAAATACAATTTTTATAAATGACAAACCCTGTTAAAATACCTCGTTCCTTCTATATTCTTGGGAGACCTGACTTGCAGTTTGGCTTTTCTGTAGATTTTGAGTGGTTTGTATGTGTTTTGTTTTCCTTGGACAGGTGCATTCCTTGTAAAGGAGCTCGGTTCCCTCCTACACTTCCACGTCCTGCTGTAGCAATTTTATCCTTTAAACTTCCTTACTGTCAAATTACAACAGAAAAAGGACAGATGGAGGTATGTAGACTTTACCAACAAATTGGGATGAGATTGTCTTAAGTGTTCCTAGTGAACAGGGGTCCACATTATTAAAACCCCCACTGTAAAGAGGCAAACTATTGAATACATGACAGCACTGAATTAGTGTTCTGCTCCTAGGTCAAGGTTGAGGCACATCGGTAGGATAGTATAGAGAAGCTTCCACTTCTGAAGTCCATCTGTACATAAATAGGGGTCTTCAGTCTCCAGAGCTGTCAGTCTGGCATCTTTCACTAAATTTATTGCAAAATATCTAACCCCAATAAACAATTTGGGAACTGTACTACAAAGAGGCAGCATAGAGTCTGCAGAAGAGATCTAGGTGTGGAGTTTGTTCAGGTTTGGTAGTTCATGCAAGTTTTTTATTATTAAAATAATTGTATGTACCAAAGAGAATAAATATAGAACAAAGTTGATAGAATCAATGTAAGATTACACATTAAGAAATGCTATCTCCCTTTGATCATCAAAATCGAATCTGTCTGCTTTTCAAAAGTGATTAACATTTTTTGGCTGCCTTAGTGTTTGGGGCCCAACTTGAAACCCATTATAGGTGTCTGATTTTCAGGCACTGCTGAGCACCCAACTTTTAAAAATCAGGCTCTTTTAAAGTATTTAATTAAGCATGCAAAATTATTAGTCATTCTGAAAGTTTTGGTCTTCAGGTTTAATTTGTCTCTTAAAGTAGAGACTAGTTGAAAAAAGATGCAAATGTAGAATATTCTTTGGTATCTCCGCAAAAGATCTGTACTTTGCTCCAAATTCTGATTTGATTTAAACCTCATTTCAGTTGGGGTGCACATGGTGTAAATTGGCACTGAGTTTTAATCTCCATCTCAGGGGCAATTTCATATGTTTTCGCAAAAAGAAAAGGAGTACTTGTGGCACCTTAGAGACTAACCAATTTATTTGAGCATAAGCTTTCGTGAGCTACAGCTCACTTCATTGGATGCATACTGTGGAAAATACAGAAGATGTTTGTTTTTATACACACAAATTATGAACAAATGGGTGTTTATCACTACAAAAGGTTTTCTCTCCCCCCACCCCACTCTCCTGCTGGTAATAGCTTATGTAAAGTGATCACTCTCCTTACAATGTGTATGATGATCAAGGTGGGCCATTTCCAGCACAAATCCAGGTTTTCTCCCCCCCCCCACCCCTCCCCCCAAACAAACCCACTCTCCTGTTGGTAATAGCTTATCTAAAGTGATCAGTCTCCTTACAATGTGTGTGAAAATCAAGGTGGACCATTTCCAGCACAAATCCAGGGTTTAACAAGGGGAAATAGGTTACATTGCATAATGACTTAGCCACTCCCAGTCTCTATTCAAGCCTAAGTTAATTGTATCCAATTTGCACATGAATTCCAATTCAGCAGTCTCTCGCTGGAGTCTGGATTTGAAGTTTTTCTGTTGTAATATCGCAACTTTCATGTCTGTAATCACGTGACCAGAGAGATTGAAGTGTTCTCCGACTGGTTTATGAATGTTATAATTCTTGACATCTGATTTGTGTCCATTTATTCTTTTACGTAGAGACTGTCCAGTTTCACCAATGTACATGGCAGAGGGGCATTACTGGCACATGATGGCATATATCACATTGGTAGATGTGCAGGTGAACGAGCCTCTGATAGTGTGGCTGATGTTATTAGGCCCTATGATGGTGTCCCCTGAATAGATATGTGGGCACAGTTGGCAATGGGCTTTGTTGCAAGGATAGGTTCCTGGCTTAGTGGTTCTGTTGTGTGGTATGTGGTTGCTGGTGAGTATTTGCTTCAGGTTGGGGGGCTGTCTGTAGGCAAGGACTGGCCTGTCTCCCAAGATTTGTGAGAGTGTTGGGTCATCCTTCAGGATAGGTTGTAGATCCTTGATAATGCGTTGGAGGGGTTTTAGTTGGGGGCTGAAGGTGGCGTTCTGTTATTTTAACACAGCTGTTACTCTGAAACTTGTTCATATGTTTTGAAATCTATGTTCACTGATCTATGTATACCAGGGATCTCAAACTCAAATCACCATGAGGCCTACATGAGGACTAGTACATTGGCCCGAGGGCCGCATCACTGAAACCTTTTCATACAATGATACAAAAGTAGAGTCAAAAATGAAAAAAATGAGGAGTAATATAGTATGCTATTAAAAGTCAATGTATTAACTTTTTAAAACTGTAATGCGAAGAGGGGTTTTAATAAAATATAAATACCTGTAACCATTCCTTATGTGGTCAGTAACACTGATGATGATCTATACTAACAGTCTATCAACATAGCTGTAATGGCAGGAACTTTTTAAAGTAACTATTCATACAAAATACGTTGCCACTTTTAACAAACATTCTTCCCAGCTACTCACAGCAAAGAATCATCCATGATGAATGTCATACCTCAGACTGCTCGTCTAGTCCATGAGGCTCCTCCCCGCCCCTGCCCTGCCTCTTCCTGCCCCACCTCTTCCCATCCCTTCCCCACCCCCATTCCAACCCCTTCCCCAAAGTCCCCGCCTCCACTCTGCCCCCCCCAGTGCACCGCATCCCCGCTCCTCCCCCCTGCCTCCTGGAAAGTCCTAAATGCTGCCAAACAGCTGTTTGGCGGCAGGAAGCGCTGGGAGATAGACGGAGAAGCTGGGACACGGCGCACTCGGAGGAGGAGGGGCTGGCGGGGGGGAGGAGAGCTTGGCTGCCGGTGGAGTCGGCACCTATGGCGGGCCGCAGGAAATAACGCCGTGTTTGAGACCCCTGATGTATACAGAAGAAGCTTCAGTAAAAAATACTGTATTCTTTTGTGAAGTGTTCAGTGGTTTTCCTCCATTTTTCAACTGTACTGACTGAATGTGTGTCTCATTGTCCTTGCCAAGCAGTGGAAGAAGGACTTCCTGAAGTGTTAATTTGGCTGGAGGGAGCTTGTATTTTAGGTAGTGTCTACAGGGGTTTTTAAACTGGGGGTCGGGACCCCTCAGGGGGTCCCAAGGTTATTACATGCGGGGTCACGAGCTGTCAGCCTCCACCCCAAACCCCACTTTGCCTCCAGCATTTATAATGGTGTTAAATATATAAAAAAGTGTTTTTAATTTATAAGGGGGGTCTCAGTCAGAGGCTTGCTTTGTGAAAGGGGTTACCAGTACAAAAGTTTGAGAACCACTCGTCTACACGCTACAGGACTGAACGGTTCCCAATTGATCCATTGAGCATGGACTAGCTTAAACACAAATGGTTCCTACTGTGCATGTTAGCTCTGTTTATTTGTGTTGCAGACCACTGCAGTTTTGGCCAGTGTCCATGCTAGTGCTGTTTTATACTGTTTCACTTAAAATGCCTTCTGGTATTCTATCCTACAGTTTCTGTTACAGCTCCCAGAAGCAGTGGATTCTGGGGATTTTGAAAGGCTGCCCATGCACTGTAGCGCAGTAGTAGTAGGACTGTTCGAACTGTTTTATTCTGAATGGTTTAGCATTGTCCACTCTAGCACTAAACTGGTGAAGGCTCAGATAGTTCCGATTAGACTAGATTCAATCCAGCTGTGAACAAGTATAATATAAATGGCATTTGTTGTGCATGTAAGCTGTTTGGAGCTAGGGTTGCCAACCCTCCAGGATTGTCCTGGAGTCTCCAGGAATTAAAGATTAATCTTTAATTAAAGATTATGTCATGTGATGAAACCTCCAGAAATACATACAACCAACATTGACAACACTATTTGGAGCACTTTTGTGTGTGGATATGATGTGGTTTACAAGCATGCCATAAAGTTCGAATCATAGGACTGCAAGGGACTTTGAGAGGTCATCTAGTCCAGTCCCCTGCACTCATGGCAGGACTAAGTATTATCTAGACCATTCCTGACAGGTGTTTGTTTAACCTGCTCTTAAAAATCTCCAATGATGGAGATTCCACAACCTCCCATGGTGATTTATTCCAGTGCTTAACCCCCCTGACAGTTAGGAAGCTTTTCCTAATGTCCAACCTAAACCGCCCTTGCTGCAGTTTAAGCCCATTGCTTCTTGTTTTATCCTCAGAGGTTAAGAAAAACCATTTTTTTCCCTCCTCCTTGTAACAACCTTTTATATACTTGAAAACTGTTAGCATGTCCTCTCTGTCTTCCCTTTTCCAGACTAAACAAACCCAGTTTTTTCAATCTTCCAACACAGGTCATGTTTTCTAGACCTTTAATCATTTTTGTTGCTCTTCTCTAGACTCTCTCCAATTTGTCCAAGTTCTTAGTGTGGTATGTTTTTCTTTTGCAGATAAAGGCTTAAGGACAAATATCTATCTCTTGCCCCAACAGAATGTGAAAAGGAACATTAGAGAATAATTTGATACAAGTTGGTGGAAAGTACTAAGCACTTTTTTTTTCCTGGCCTTTAGTATGCTTTTTTCCCCCTCTCTCTTATTCAGGAACAATTTTGGCGTTCAGTAGTGTTTCACAATCACTTGGATTATTTATCCAAAAATGGATATGAATACGATGAAAATGCTAAAAATGAGGCAGCAAAAGAACAGCAGGAGCTTTTAATGAAATTGTTTGCTGTAAGTAAAATTTAAATGCAAAAGAAATTAAAGATTATTGTTGAGCATTAATTTTCAGTAGATGGTATTTGATGCAGTTTAATTATGGATAGCTACTTTGTCATTTTCTTCCATGTGTACAGTTATCCACCTAACACACTATATGATTTTAGCCACAGTATTGCTTCTCAATCGTGGAAAAGGTGTTGCACAGAGAGAACTACTTTTTTTGCTATACCATTAAGTATTGTTGGCACTCTCTGCCTAATATGTCTAGCACCAGAATACTATAGGTATTGCAGGGTCAGAATTGAATTGTGTTGGCAGTGCTATGTGAAATGTTTGCATACTTCCTGCCCACATTGTGCAAATCCTGTTAAATTCTCTTATGCAAGTAGGCACACTGAAATCAGTAACACTAATCAAGAGAGCCAGGAGAGCAGGATAAGGTCTATTGTTCGTTGTTCAAGGGAGTGTTGTTAAAATTTCACTGTCATGATTACTAAATTTCCAACATTTTTTTAATAAACGAAAGCCTTAATTG
Organism: Lepidochelys olivacea; assembly: GCF_965140295.1. Lineage (NCBI taxonomy): Eukaryota > Metazoa > Chordata > Testudines > Cheloniidae > Lepidochelys > Lepidochelys olivacea. The sequence continues at coordinate 120,482,027 of NC_140416.1, forward strand.
ATGGGCTTGCATATCCATGCATGCTCCTATTAAAAAACTATTTTGAATTTCCAGGCTTTTATATATATGTGTGTGTGTATATATAATTGGCCAATAGGTCTGTGTTGCCTAAGAAAAGTTACTGTCCTTACAAAATAAGGGAGCTATAAGGTGTATATACAGGTGTCTGGCTAAGCTATACCCCTTATGAGATATTAAGTTGGTGGTGCTTAGTGCCATTACTATGATTAATTATTCTCTTTCGGTTATTCTAGGAAGCATGCCTGTGGAGTGTGTAACTAAAGGATTGTTTTTCTTTCTTAGCTTTCGTGTAAACTGGAACGTGAATTTCGTTGTGTGGAGCTTGCTGACTTCATGACCCAAAATGCTGTCAATTTAGCTATCAAGTATGCATCTCGCTCTAGAAAACTAATACTAGCCCAGCGGCTTAGTGAGATGGCTGTAGAGAAAGCGACAGAGATGGCAGCACCTGAAGAAAATGAGGAGGAGGAGGATTTCCGAAACCATCTGAATGCTGGGTAAAAATAATTTTGACATGATAAAGAAACCTGCAGATTTTTTTGTTAATACGGATATATTCAAAACTATGGTGCAGTCAATACAATTTTATTGTCTGATGCTATAAACATGCAATATATTTATTAGTGTGTGACAATTGGCTCTAATCCTAGTGTGATTCTACTCTAACAATGGTCTATATAAAAGTAGAGCTGTGTTGTTCAATAGCTCTACTCCTTGGGATTCATTTTAATAAATTAGCTCTGAAGAGCCAGCAAAGCTAGAGAGAGTGGGTTGGTTCATTTCCTGCTTATGTGGTGTTGGAAGAATTTTTATCGAAGTCACTCAAATACCACAGTAATGAGGGTGGCATATGAACCTATATAGAATAGAACTAATTTCTGATTGCAAACTACTGTTGGTGATGCATGAGGCTGAAGGAACGCAGATTGATTTCTCGAGATTCTAGGCTGAGTTGGCAGTGCAGGGACTTAAGGCTGGTCTACACACAAACTGATCCTGAAATAACTAGATCAGTTTTAATGCACACCTTTTGTTATTAGTGTCCACACGCAGACTTGCACCAAAATAACAAAAATTGTGACTTAAAACCAATTTAGTTATTTCAATGCAAGAATGTGGTAGAACAGCCCTTAGTTGCGATTTACAGCCACAGTGGATGTTCTTTACAGCACCTGTCCCCTCTAGGAATAGACAGGATTAGAGCTGGTATTAAACAGTATCACTAATCCAGTGATAGAAAAGCTTTCACAGCCTTTCACCAGCGTTGAGATAATGGCATCACAGTACAGTGCATAAAGTTAGGGAGCTTATTTTGATAGAAAGAAGTTTAATTTTGCAACAAGTTTAAGGCCCATACGTAAAAATGTGTGCAGGTTTCCTTTGGAATATGTGGCTGCAAACAGGTTGATAACTCCCTTCCAAGTAGTCTGCTCCAATTTCCTGGTTCATGAATGGAAGCCACAGTCTAATGTTGGTGATTTTAGTCTCTTCTAGGGTTGGATTATATCACGAAAACTAGATTGTTCTTATTGCCAGATTCAGTCATTGCTGTAAGAGTCTTGTTGGAAAACGAGAGCTTCTGTTTACATATACGCACATCTTAGTAATCAGCAAAGATTGAGAGAGAAATATAGAAAATGTACTTGGTAATTTAATGGGATTTCAGTAAAATACAAGATCATATTTTTAACATTTTCTGCCTAAATTGCAGTTTGAAAATATATGAATCCAGTAATTTGGCTTTGTATTTAAATGAGTAGTTTGTGCATGTAATTGGCATGTGTGCATAATTAAATTATTAGTCTTGAAAACTTGGCCCATTTATATTTTTGCAAATTGTCAACACTATATAGCAGGAGATCTCGGATGTTTTATCCCTTTCCTCAATAGTTAGCACCTTTCTCCTTAACTCTTCCTCCAGAAATGGTTGCAAGGTTCTTCTTATTCAGAGCCCACCTTTCTCTTGCCCATCTTGGGGAGTAAGGTAAAATTGTGTGGTCTGTCTTTGAGCCTTTGAGTTCTGAGTACATTGGAGGTCAGTGCAGGCTGTTTGAATTCAGTGTTGTGAACTTCAAGAGAAAACACAGGCACTTGTGATCCCCCTTAGTGTCATAGGAATACTGTGGTGGTGGTGCTGAACGTATTTTGTGTGGTGGTGGCACTGAAGTGGTTATTGATATTTAATTTATTAAACCCTTGAATTGTTTTGACTGTCATACCACAGATTAATCAACAGCATAATAAAAAAAAAAAAAGCCCAGACTGTTTTCATTTTATAAAATTAATACAGAAATGTAACTTGGTCTTACTTTATTCCTTTCTGTTAATGAGTGTTCCTCTTTCCCTTTGGATGAGGTGGAGTTTCATGCACAACCTTATTAAAATTAATTATTTCCACTTAGTTATAGCAACTCTGGTACAGAGTGGAGCCAGCCTCGAGTCAGAAACCTTCTGCATGAACAAGATATGGAAGACAGCAAGGAAGCTGATGCAGTTGAGGAAGTGGAAAAAATGCCAGAAATACAAAAATTTAGTAAGAAACACTTTTGGGACAGGTTGGGAAGTTTACACAGACCTTTGTTTTACAGATTTAATAGGAATTAATTTTTCATTGTGGAAATTCCCCTCATAACTTTATAAAATGGATTGGATGATAACACAACAATTTATATAACGTTTAACATTTTTAAAGAATTAATTTTCAGGAGACCAATGTAAGGTAGGTAAGTATCATCTCCATCTTACAAGGAAAGTGAGGCACAGATGTTAAGTGACACAGCAGGTCAGACACATAGGTAGAGCCCTGCACGGATACAAAATTTGTATCCGCATCTGAGCTGCGATACACAAAAATGATCCGCAAATATAAAGCTGATATCTGCAGAATTGCAAGGCTTTAGATATAAAATTTGGATCCGCATCCATCCTCAATCTGCAAAAATGGTCCGTGGATATCCATATCTGCGGATGCAAAGCAGATATCAGTGGATTTGTAGGGCTCTACACATAGGGCCTGATCCAAAGCCCACTTAAGTCAGTGGAAAGAAATAAGTATTCTTGACTCCAGTTAGGACACTAACCATTAGACATGTTCTGTCTGGTTTGAACATCCCACTTAACTACGTTACTATCATTGCATTTTTTTTTTTGGTGGTTTCATTTTTAACAATAGCACCTGCTGACTTCTGGCTTATCTGATGGAACTGTTTTCTTGGTTTCATTTCAGCTCTTACATGGGCTGAATTAACAGAATGAAGGCACACCCTGGCTGTGCCCTCTCCCTGGCTGCCAATGCCCATTTTCTGGGGCACCTGAAGGAAAAGGGTTATAGGGAGCTTGTGATGCTCTGCTATATCTTCACTATCATCTCCAGACAGACTTTCTAGCACGCATCTCCTTGTGCGCTTTCCATTTCCCGCCTTCTGTGTGTTAATACATATATAGTAATATGAATGCTTTGGACTCTAAGATGGAGGGGTTGGAGGGGAAATAATCACTGAACTACTGTCTAGCATGTGCTTACCGTATTGTTTGAAGGAGTGAAGAGTGCGAACACTGAAACTTGCTTTGAAGACCTGCAATTATAAGTTCATTTTTTCTTAGCATGCTCTTTTCTGTATTATGGTAACACTTTAAGTACTAGAAATTCTTTTAAATAAATGCTGTTGCTTCTACTGCTCAAAAAGATGAAGTTTAAGTGGGGTTATCCATAAAAGTGGCAAAGTAAAGCTTAGCTTAGCAAAGTAAACATTCAGCTCTTTCCTTCTTCTTAGAAAAGGTGAGCCCAAATAGGGATACAATGATTTAAATGTGTCTGTTAAAGCACTTACACAAATATTAAAATATAAAGTAATGATGAAAGTTACATATGAGTTCACTAGGATTTTTTTAAAATGAGTTGTGCTGTTTTAATATTTGCGTTTTGTTATGAGTTTAAAATGTATCTTTTTATTCTGAAGGACAGAATCCATTCTGCAAAACTGTAGGATTGCCAGAAATGTCTACTCCTAAATCTGGTGAGTAAATCTCATTCCAATAAGAAAATGTTGTTGTCAGGTCTATCATTTTGTTGTCAGTATCTATCCATCTGCCTCGCCTCCTGTTTCCTAACATCGTAGTAAAAGTGCAGACCTTTCAGTTTTCATTTAACAAGGCTGGAATACTTTTATTTTTCTAATTAAGGAAATAAAATGAAAAATGTTCCATTTAATCTTATGGAACACACACAATACTTCTCAGATTTTCATGTGTTGTTTTTTTCCCTTTTCTGTAACAAAAGCTGTAATTACATCAAGCAGCCAAGGACGAGTCAATCCCTTTAAGGTAAGAATTTTGCAGTTCATCTGATAGTGATTTTTTTTTTTTTAAAGTTAAGATTTTCATATAAAAGAAATTCTTTGGAAAAGAAGACTCCCTTTTGTCACTGAAAATAAAATACTCCCAACTGTTTGTTACTTTAGGTAGCTGCTAATCAAAAAGACCCAACAGCTCATTCAGCTAACATTCTAGATAATATGAGCAAGTTCTCCAAGAATACCCCAACACCTAACAGCCGGGCTGTAAACAAACAAAAGTCTCCAGTTATAAAGCCTCTGATCCCCAAGCCCAAGTCCAAGCAGGTAATATTTCCGGTCTTTACACTAGTTCAGTGAGCAAAAAGTTAGTGAGTAAAATTGAATTTTCCCTGCTCTTATTGCATATAGGAAACACTGTTGATTGAATGAAACAACCCAGATGGTAAACTCTGTCCAAGCAGAGTACAGAAATGTGTAGAACTACACCATGTGCAGACTAAAAAGCAATATGAGATTTTTTTTGTCAAGCTGTAGAAAGCATGTCCTTGCGGTGACTTCAGTAGTTATTCTTATTTAATAATAGCGTATTGACAATAACCATGTACCATCTTAAGGTTTTAAACCATCAGTTTAACAACAGAAACCCTCAGTCAAATCGCTTTTCCTTGGGATGATGTGATTTGTATTGTCAGATGTAGACGTATTCACAATGTGTAAATATCACCAGTGGATTTTTTAAAATCTCTATAAATTTTTATAGGCTTTAGCAGCCACTTTTTTCCAGCCCCGTACACCCCATGCTGGTGACAAAACAGTAGAAGAAAGAGAAGAAAAAGCTGAAAATATATTGCCTGAAATCCAATATGCTGCCACTGAAAACACTGAAAACAAAAAGTGAGTGAATACAAGGGATTTTGTTTCTCACATAACACTTAATTTTAATTTTGATGTATACACTTGACACAATTTCAGAAATGTCTGCATTTCTAATATAAGGCTCATTAATTGTTGCTATTTCATTTTTCTCATCTGTACATTAATGTTCTTCAGTGCTTTAGATCTGGCTAGTCTCATGGTATGTCTGCTTTGCAACCAGGGGTGTGAATGGTAACTCTCAGAGATGAACCCATGCTAGCTGTGTTCTAGCTAGTTTACTAAAAATAGAAGTGAGGATGCAGCCGCATGGGCTTCAGCAGTTGCTGCGCAAGTGAGTACATACCCAGAAGGGTCAGGTGGACTTGTGCAGCCCGCACTGAAGCCTGTGCTGTAGCATCTTCACTTCTGTTTTTCGCGAGCTAGCTAGATTACATCTACATGAGCTGCCATTTGCACCCCAGGCTGCAATGTTGATGTACCCTAGAAGTGTCACATTTTTTTTTAAAAGTTTGGTTTGAACATTTTGGAACATGAGCTATAAAAGTGGTGCGTCAACACTTCTGTTATATTCATCTTCTGAGTCTCACTAGCTAATTGAGTATGAAGACTTAGCTGCCTCGCCTCTAGAGGTAGTCCTTACACACCAAGATTGTAGGAACGATTTCTGATGGCATTGGAATGAGATGAAGCTGTATAAAACCATGATAAGAGCATTCATTAATAAGTTTTTGCAGTTGTGAAGCCACTTTTATGATCTTAGCTGGCTGCTATTTATAGTATATGTATTGTCAAACCTGTCTCTGCATAAAACAAATCGTGCGATTGTAAGGAAAACACAGTGAAAGCATAGAATGTTGCATGTCTCCCGATAGTTACAGAAAATCCATTCACAGCTGATTTTGTGTCACTTTGAGAGAGGTTCATTTGTATGTGACTGATAGTCATGTACGATGTGTAATGTAAGTTTTAGGCCCTCGGCCATGATTTCTGCCTGGGTATTATTTATGCATCTGATATTGATTGTTGAACAATAGGTTAAGCCATGCTGCTATGCTAGATGGAAGTACTGGAAGTATTTAAATTTGAAACATTTCCTGACATCTAAAATCTAAATCTAAAGGCTTCACAAGTGGTTCCAGATTCATAAGGGACTTGCATGAAAGTCTCCAATTTGAAAAGAGAACTTTTTAGCAGAGATCATTTTAAAGCAGTGGTGGGCAACCTGCTGCGTGTGGCCCATCAGGGTAATCTGCTGGTGGGCCGTGAGACAATTTGTTTACATTGACCATGGGCCGCAGGTTGCCCACCACTGTTTTAAAGTCAAGTACTCTGTTTTAAAAACACTCAGATTTGATCTGTTGCTGCAACCTACTGGTGAACTGTTCTGAAGAGAGAATAGAAACTGCTGAGTATGCTGACTTGCTTTTCTAGACAGGATCTCTGTGGCAATAAAAAACACTCCAATCAGTTCTTGTTGCAAATGCTATTTTTGTAAAGTTGTTCTATAGGCTTCATACACTGGAAATTATTTTTTGTGACAATTTTAGACCAAAGACAGGATTCCAGATGTGGCTAGAAGAAAACAGAGAGAGTATTTTGGCAGATAATCCTGATTTGGAGGAAGCAGACATAATAAAAGAAGGCATGAGTCAATTTAGAGTGCTGTCATCTGATGAAAGGATGGTAAGAAAGCCGTGTTGCGCTATATTTTTCAAGAATTGTTTCTCTTTTACCACTGAATCCTGTGGAAATTCCAGTTTTGAAATTTCCTTAAATGCTGCTGCTCTCCATCTGGACTCAAAATATTATACCAGGCCAAAACCCAAAATACATGCTTTAATTATCAGCCAGATCTTTATAAATTGTTTATTTTCATAATGATTTAGAGGAAGGAGTAATGTTTGCAAGAGTAAATTGCAGACATGAAATCAGATTTGGAAAGGATGCAGAGACTAGTAAAGGAAGGAATTTAAAAGTTCAGAGAAGTGGTCAAGAATTAGTAAGGTGAGAGAAAGAGGTGAAAACACCAAACGGAAGTTCAAAATGGAAGAACACTTGTTACAAAGGAGAAATATTGAGAAGACCTAGATGTGATCATGCACAGCAAATTAGACAAGCACTTACAGTCTGCAGTTATAGCAAATGCCATAATGGTATGTATAAATAAGCTGTGGCATGTAAGAGCAAAGAGATAATAGTTCTTCACAATGCCTTGGTTAGACCATCTTTACGTGAAATGGTGTGTGCAGCACTTCCTTATTTGTTACAGAAAAGACATGTGAAGGAAGGCAAGAAAACTTTGCTATTTTGGACCTGTAGTGATCTCGTGGTGCAAATATTAGTGATTAGATGTCCAAATTTCACCTGCAAAAACAAACGGACCAAGGCCTGAATAAAACCTGGCTTTTAAAATGTATAGGCTAGAGAAATCAACAAAGGGACTATAACTGTGCTCTAAAGCCTGGGGCATTAAATATCCATCATGCTAAATTGAGAGAAACATAATACATTTTTTTGGCGGGTGAGGGGGTTTTTATTTATTGATATTTGGGTCATTCACATTAAGACATCCAATTACATTGTCTTGACACGTATAGGTACATATCTTAATATGGAATTAACAATATTAAGCGATATTGTTGTATCACTAATATTTCTTTTTGTTGTCAAAATTACTTAAACACAACCTTAACGTGGTGTGTGTGTGTGTGCAATTAGAACAAAGGACCATTGAATAATTTGTCAAGACTGATCATTAAAATACTACCATTAGTGTTCACAACTAGACTAGTTAAGATATTGATGTAAAGAAGAGTCTCACAGTAGCACAAGCTGGACTTGGGAAGTAATTTCCAACCTTACCAATGTGTCTCAAACTTTAGCAGTGGTCAGTGTAGTCACTATTCCAGTGCTGACTTATTCTGCAGATGTTTTCTTTCTGTGATTATATGGTAGGATAGTAGAATTCACAATAATATGCTTGGTTTTTAGTTTTTTAACATACCTGCTTTTTTAAGATCTGGACAGAGAAAGCCAAAGGAGGAGCAGCTAGTAATTCAGCTGAAGCAAAAAAGAGGAAGCGCCCAGCAGATGCAAAGAATGAGGAGAAAGAGAAACTAGAAGAAAAATCAAAGGAGGACTCCAGTTTGCCCAAAAAGCGGAAGCCGTTAGATCCATCTACAGATGTCAGATTGTCAGCCTTTGCATTCAAGCAGAGCTAAATCAAAATTGGTACCTTTCCACTGTTTTCTTGTCTCAAGACATTAGTTTCTCCAGTATTAAGAAATTTTGCCAACATACTTTAAGTGCACTTGCAAAAAAGAGTAAGTGTTTTGTCCTAAAGATTCCTTTACAAAGTGGAATGATGGAAGTGATGGAGCATCCCTGAGATCCTTCATGCAAATTAATTTTTATATGAAGTGTGTATAGTTAATACAAATAGTCATAATTCACTGATTATTTTCTAGATATAGGGCCAGATTCTATGATGCCTCATTGCCTTTGTGTGCCGTACCGGTTGTGATATTTGATCCCAAAGCCAGCTAGTTAGCCCATGGAGAATCAGCAAAGTGTAAGGATGATCTCATGGTGTTGTCGAGCCAAAGTAGGGGCTCTTATGTCACTTACTCTTCCTCCTGTCAATGTAGAAAGGAGAAAAAGCTATGGGGGAAGAGAAAGATGCCCCTGTACCATACTGATCTTTGGCTGCAGTTTCAACTCCTTATGGTGATTTCCAGCCGTTGAGCTCCAGCAGCCTAATTTAGTAATGAGGGTCCAGCCACGTACCGAAGCTGTACTGGAAACAGTGGGTGTACAGAGGAGAGGTTTAAGCTGTCTTGTGTGTACATGCGTATGCTCCTCCCCTGACCTACACTCTGCAGAAGAACTCTACCCCAGGATTTGGTCCATAAAGCGCTCTTAACTTTAGAATTTGTGGGTTTTGTATGTAATATTTGTTTAAAATAAAATGTGAACATTTCTGTGTTTAGGTTGGTGGAAGTCTCCTTTTCAGTTTTTTCATGTTGCACTAGGAAGTAGACTTGCACCTCATAGTCAGAAGCCAGTTATATACACCGTTCTTGCAGATGGATAAAATACAGTATCTGATGACTGGAAGTCAAGCACACATTGATTTTCATTTTAAGATCTAGGAGTAACAGATTTAGCAAAAACCTCTTAAATCCTAGAGAATTTAAATTTCAGATGTTAGTGATAAAGTGAGAATTTTTGTACGTTTTAACGTTTTTCATTTTGAAAAACTTGACCTTGAGATTTCAGCGTATCACGGCAATTTTCATTATATGTGGAAAAGTGGAGGCGATCTTGGCAGCTATGAGCAAGCAAATGGAAGAAAATCTGAAGATGTATTAACCCAGTTAATATAAAGCTTAAATAATCTATCTGTATTTGATAAACACAAACTTTTGCATACTGTTTTTACTCTTACATGCTTTTAAACAAATGATATAAGGCACTGTACACATCAGTAAGTAAAAAGAGAGAAAACAGATTAAACCATTCTGGGATCATTATGCAAATGCTGCTATTTTAGAAAATACTGACTGAATTCCTAAGATTTACATAGTACATTTTATGTGTGTATATACTATAAAACACTGAGGCATACACCTATCTCACATGTCTGGTCATGGCAGCATGACAAGTGCAGGAGGCTGGAGCCTTCAATGACCTCACTCCACACCTCCTCTCCGACCATAGTCTGTCCTCAGGGTCTGTCTGTCTTGAAATCACAGGGTGCGGTTGCAGCACATGTAGACCTACGTGAGCTGGCTTTAATCTAGCTAGCTCGAGTACCCAAGCAGTGACACTATGGCAGTGCATGCTTCAACACAGGCTAGCCCGGCAAGTAATTACCCAGGGTTTGTGGTGGGCTTCTCCAGTCTGTACTGAAGCGCATGCTGCTGCTGCTGCTGCTGCTTTACTACTACCAGGACTCGACTAGCTCCATCTAAGCTAGCTTGGGTGTGTCTACTTAAGCTGCAATCAGACCCTGTGATTGCAATATAGAGATACCCTCAGTCTGCTTCTCTAGCACTATCTGTGTACTGTTATTCTAGAAGGTGTTTATGGCTGCACAGACCTTGTGCTAGCCACCCTTCATTCAAGTTAAATGGAAGAAATAATTGAGCACCTTGATGGAGTGAGACGGCTAAAACAGAAGAAACCACCATCCAAGGTACTAGATCTCATGGGAAGGGAGAATAAGAGGGATTTCCCTGGGACTGATTGCAAATGCTGGGGCATTGATCTGGAGTCCTATGCAGAAAGTCAGAGTAGCATTTGTGAGCATGGCCCTGAGAAAGAGCTCCTTGGGGCACAGGACACAGTTGCCAACTTTCACATGGCAAATAAGCACCCCGACTTTGACAATAAGCCAAAAATCAAGCTAATCCCATTTCAAAACAAGCCAATCCCTAAGAACCCCAACACTCTATGTGACTAGATTCCTCCGAAATGCAGTCTGGGACTGTGGTGGGCCCGCTGTGCACCCCGACACGCTCTCCCTCTTCCCCTGGCTTGACCCTTGCCCCTGCTCGCCAGGAGCCAATTAAAAAAAAAAAAGCGGCAGCAACAAGCTGCAAGAAGCTACAAGCCAAAAACTATCCAACAAGCAACTCACAAGCCAATTAAGCCAAAAACAAGGCCAATTTCTGCATTTTTCCCCGCGGGTTTGGCATGTCTGGCACAGGACTGTCTGCGAAGCCTGCCTTGGAAATCATGAGCAAGGAAACTGCCTGCTGTTTGTTCATTCAGTGTCCAGGGAAACAGGGCTTTGTGTACATTCTTTTGAAGTAAACAGGATCGCATTGAGGAAACAGCTGATTCACATAATCAATTTCTCTTCCTAATGGGAACAGCCCAGCAAGGCTCTGAATATTGGCCAACTGCTCGGCTGTCTTCTCCTTAGTATTGGTGAGAGAGTCTTTGCCGTGGCTCCTGTCATTTGGAGTGAACTACCTCTTATCGTCACTGCTTTCACCTCTTTTCAAATCCCCGCTGAAGAAAGAATCTTTTTGGTCAGTTTAACTTTATTTCTTTGGGGAAAAGGATTTTGTTTTGCTCAACCATCTCATTGCATGTGACCCCAGAAAGCTGTTTTCTCGTGCATTATGTCAGAAAGATGATGTTCAAAATGAAGTTGTATGGACAAAATGGATAACAGTTACTATAGTGTTCACACTAGAAGAACATCTTTACCCATCTTCGCTGAACCCCCTTAGGTGTTTTAGTTTACTTGGCATCTGCTTTTGCTGTCATTTTGGTTGCCACAGTAACTCATAGCAAGAGCGCCATAAAATTTCACCGCTGATAGCATTGTGAAGTCTCAGCTATGGCTCAGTACAACAATTTTCCGCAATGGAAAATCATTGCAATTAGACCATATATATCTGTCTCATACTGTCAATGCCTAGGTCAGAGATGCTTCTTGCTGAGAAGCTGTGACTGCTACAATTTGCCCAGTGATCTTAAAAAAAAAACCATGTAGTCTGTAAGGACGCACACGTCGTGCTGCAACGGTCACAAAATGAAAGTTGTCTGGTGGCTTTTAATGGCTGATGTGTTTCAGTGGTTGCACATCCACTTAGTTACATAAAGAAACTAGGGAGGTAAATTTTAAACAGTTAACAGGTAAGCATTAGTCTTATCAGTTAACCCAGCCTAACTGTTAACCTTCAACCCCAGGCCAGCAAATCCCAGCCCCAGCCGCGCCAACTGGCTGACCCCTGCTGTGCTGGGTGGAGCAGCCCCAGCTGCCCACCAGCTGGAGCAGCCCCGGGCCGGCCGGCCAACTCTAGCCGCATCGGCCGGCTGACCCCAGCCCTGGGCTGGCTAGAGCAACGCCAGCTGGAGCGGCCCCAGCCCCTCTCCCTTTAATCAGTTAACCGATTAAACGGTTAACTTTTTAAACAATATTTACATCCCTAAAAGAAACACACTGAGGTCCCATCTTAAAGAAGGGTTTTATAAGTGCAACACTTGAGGTTTGAGCCTAAAAGACATGCTGAGACCCATTGACTTCAAATGGGAGTTACAGTACTCAGCCATCCTAAAGATCAGATTAAATTGAACACAGGCAAAATATACCTGAATACCAGGCATATTGCATTTCATAACCTACACACCTCTTCAAGAGAGAAACATTTGTGCTATAAATAAGTAAAATACACCAATCATCCTACTAAGGAACATTTTCTTTGGCCTTCCATGCACTTGCTCCATAATATTTGAGTCCAAAACAAGACAATTATGCAAGGCTTTCAAGCTGTGCCAACTGGAATGAGGGATTTTTAATTTTTTTTTAAAGGTTAAATTTTAAGTGCCTCATTCAAACACAGAGCAAAATCCTTCATCAGAGGAAAGAGTTAATTTTAAGGAAGTTTAACACAAACTGAGGGAGCTTCCAACACAGAGAAGTGAGGCTTCGAAGGTCTGTGTGTTGTCTTCCAAGTGAAGAAAAATGTGCTTTTTCCCCATTGGCACAAATTCATGACTGCCAGACTCACACAGCCTCTGCACTTGGTTCATAGATCTGTTTAATGATCTGGTAGGTGGGTTGCCTGAGGGCACCAAGGATGATGCTTGGGCTCACAAAGAATTGTTGAAATGTACTTTGCATAGCTTGCCTTGTCTAATTTTCTCTGGCCTGTACTGCCAAGGTACTTGCAAAAATAAAGCCTGGTATTCCTTCCTTCTTCCTCGCCCTCTCCCTCCCCAATTTCTTAGCCACTTGTTTTGCATAAGTCTGTGATGATTAATTTTTTTTGAATCTGAAGACTCCTGAGCATAAAATAGTATCTGTAGTCCTCAGAATATTGGATTTGTCCACACTGTTTTCTTTCACTGCCCTTTAAATAACAGCAATAATCAACCCCATGTCCTGGATGTTAAGTATCCATATTGTTTAGACAAGATATAGTCAAATAAAATACTGTAGAGTTTATACCTGTGACAGTCTGTATCACTGTGTTTACCCCTTTTACAAGACTAAGATAAATTTTGTTCAAAATATACTTTGTGAGGTATCATTTGAAAACTCATAATTTGCTGATCATTACTGTCCTGGTAAACTATTGTGGCAACATTGTATGTAAAGTTATAAGATTCTACGGTATGATACTACTCAGACAGGTTCCAAACCAGTTTCTCAGAGACAAAAGGCAAAGTGAAGCCTCAGCAGGTGTCAACAAAATCAAATGGACTATCACCAGGTTAAGTAGCCATTCTTTGACAGGAAAAAGGGTTTGAGCGAGAAATTTACATCTTGTCAAACAAACAGCTGGAGGTTCCCATCCCCACTGACTTTGTCTCCTGAACCCCAGCTGGGGATGATTTTCAGAAGGAAAAGAGAACTTTAAGAAAGGGGAACAGATGCCTCAAAATACCCCTTTTCTCTCTGCCCACAGCATCAACAACACCTGAAAGACAAGGAAAGTAACACTGAACTAGGGGAGGCATCTTGGCTGGATGGAAACCAGCCAGTAAGATTGCTGAAGCATGTGGTGAGAGAGACATTTGCTTTGAATTCATTTAGCTTGTTAAGTTATATATTAGTTGTGTTTTATCTTTTATTTTCTTGTAACTAATTCTGACTTTTATGCCTCACTACTTGTAATCACTTAAAATCTATCTTTCTGTAGTTAATACATTTGTTTTATTTAAACCAGTGTGTTTGGATTCAGAGTAACAGCCATGTTAGTCTGTATTCGCAAAAAGAAAAGGAGTACTTGTGGCACCTGAAGTGTTTGGGAAACTCCATTTGAGATAACAGGATTTGTGCATATCATTTTCTATTAATAAAATGCTAGTCTGTATATGAGCTTGTGTTGTCCAGGAGAGGGCTGGGCGGTACAAGATGCACATTTCTGGGGGAAAGTCTGGGACTGGGAATTTGCTGGTGTTGCTCTGCAGTGTAATTCAAGAGTGGTTTGACATAGCTCTCATACAGTATAGCTGGGAGTAATTTACATGCTGGAGGCAGTGTGAGAGCAGATCGGGAGTGGTTGTTCTCACAGCAAAGCAGTGTGAAAGGCACCCCAGCCTGGAAAACTGAGGGGACATAGCTGTTCAACTGTGCAATTTGTACCCTGGGGTAATGTCACAATGCCTTTTAATACAAGGATTTTTAAGCCCTCTTAATTTTCTTTCCTAACTGGCATGGGAGTTCAAATGAGAAGGCTCTTTTGTGGAATAACATTTGACTGAGAAGTTTATGTCATCATCTTGTATCAGTGAATTAGCAATGCAATTTTTAATTAAGATACTCATCTCCATTAGGTGAAGAAAAGTGACTCTCCACTGCCTATGTCGTTTGGGTTGCTAAGGGCACCTACTCGTGTTCTCCTAGTATTATACATAAAGGATAAACTTGGTTCTGTGCATTTAAATACTGTCTTAACATTACATGTTGTGTCTAACTAAAATAGACCATTCCTAGATTGGGTTTCTGAAAATCTATCCGTTCTTAAAGGATTCTGGATGATAGGTCCATCAATGGCTATTAGCCAGGATGAGCAGGGATGGTGTCCCTCGCCACTGTTTGCCAGAAGCTGGGAATGGGCGACAGGGGATGGATCACTTGATTACCTGTTCTGTTCAATCCCTCTCGGGTACCTGGCATTGTCCACTCTTGGAAGACAGGATACTGGGCTAGATGGACGTTTGGTCTGACCCAGTATGGCTGTTCTTATGTTCTGCTGCAATAGTTACTCACTGAGGCACTCCAACAAGCCATATGCTCCTTCCCTGCACACTCGTGATTTCTTTTGCATTTCTGTTTACTGATTAGAAAAATAAGTAACTATTGGGTAAATCTTACCTTCCCCTTCTTGTTGCTGCAAGAATGAGTAGTGCAACATGACAGAGATGTACGTTCAACTTACAGGGCTGTAAGTTGTTTCAAAGAAGTGGCTGCTCTGGTGTTGGCCAGTGTTGGCATTTCAATAGCCTGTAACAGTGTGCTTGGGCTTGGACAGCTTGGTTAACTAGTTTGGGATGTGTTCTTATTACTAGATGGCAGAAGCAGAGTGGTTATTTAAGTGAAATGTCTGGATTTGCCAGTTAAGGCTGTTGTGGGCTGCGTAACTCTTATCAGCCCACTGGCTGGGGATGGATTCAGAGCATTGTGACAGCAGATTCTGACATGACGTTTCTTGTTTAATCTCTTTTCCAGTGTGAAATGTGTCCCAAATCGAGTCTCCATGAGCATGCCCCTTCCTGTGCATGTGGATTATAGCACCATAGTAGCATGTCCTAAAAGGAGCAGGAAATGTGACCCCTTATGAGGTGGCTCAACAACGCACATTCTGTTTGCTAGTCAGAGCTATTTCACATTAGGCCATATAATCTCCATGTTGTGAAATACACTTCATGAAAAATGTTTGAAACTTTTCTGATGAAATATAATGGATGGCAAAAAAAATTCCTGTTTTACCTCTCCTATCTATAGTATTTCCAAGGCACTGGGCTCAATTCTGGCCTCAAGCGATTAGACTGAGAGCAACAGAACCTTATTTTACCTACCTGTGACATCCTCTTGCCACAGAAATAAAAAAACAAAGGGGTGTGTGTGTGTGTGTGTAGTAATACCTGCCATTCTGTGGTTTTTGCTGGTGTATGTGTGTATATGAAAGTGATAATCCATTTCAGAGGTAGCTGCACTTTGTTTCTCCCACTTCAGCTCAGTTGTACACTGCTGGTAAAGTGTTTAGAGATCCCAGGATGAAATAAATGAAGACCAAGCACAGCAGCGTTGCTGCTCTATATTGGCGCAAACCCTGCTACAGAAGCACTGACTTGACACATGTTCATTCCTAGTGTGCCAGGTACCAACACTGTGCTTGGCAGTCTACCAAGGAGTAAAACGGATACGTGAAATGATGGAAAACGTAGGACAATGAACTGGACTGGTAGAAATTTAGTGAAGCAGGCTAATCAGCTTCCTGCCTGCCTACTGCAAAACCACACCAGGAACATTATTTTTAACTTAAGAGTGACTTTTCAAAAGCGCTTAGCATTTGCTTTGGTAAATGCCAATGGTAAAACTCCTGATTTAAATTAAAATAGATGAATGACAAGTGCTTTTGAAAATCCCATCTTAAAGGTTTTGCAAGTACCCATACAATTGCTGCACATCCTGGCATCATATTTGTCCAGTACAAATGAATCTCTCTCTCTCTCTCTGTAGGTATTTACTAATAATGTTCTTGATTATTTAAAAGACCCTGGCTTGTTAACAATACATAGGGGCAGATCCTGAGCTGATAGAAGCAGAAGACGTGGCTCATGATTTTGAAAATGTTCCTTTAATGAAGTCCCTGGACCGTTTTATATCACTCCACATTTTCTCATGTTGGCCTAATCCAGGCCAAAGGGCCAGGCAAGGACAAGACAGGTCTTGCATTTCACTGCACTTCATACAAGGGAGACTAAGGCTCTCAAGGAAACACATACAGCAAAATCATCCCCTCAACCTGACAACTTAAGAGATGTGAGAAAACTACAGGAATGAAAGAAGGAAGTGTGTATCCCACAAAGTAAAGGTCTCCACATTTTTTGCTGCATTTTACATTATGCAAAATACTAAACTTTCATTTAAAAAAATTAATATCTTTTTCCACTGGAAGAATAAACTGCCATTCTGTAAAACGATAGGCTACTACCTTGTTAACACAGTTTTGCAGAAAACTAACAGCAGTAGCAAAGAGGAGAATCTTATGCTCCCTCATTCACCAAAGCCACGCAAAACTAATATCCACCAAGGTTGTGAAATGAGCCATTTGATGTGAGATTCAATTGGACATGAATGACAGAGGAAATTCACAAGAATCGTTCCAAGATGTGTGTTGCCTGGGAACTGTGTCCAGTGTACAAATCACATTATTGATCCCAGGATGATAATGCCACAAAGTAAACGAGTAGAGAGATGCAGGGACACAACTACTAAATTAGTTTCCTTTAATCAAAGGCTTGATCTTGTTTTAGATGAAGGTTTATAGAAGACTGCTGCTTTTAAGGGAAGAGCAGTTATAATCTTTGGTGTAAATAGAGTTGCCTTATTATATTTGTTTTCAGATTACAATTTTTATACCTTGTAATCAGCTGGAAATGTTTATAACACCAGGCGGTTTAATTTTAATGTATTTTATATTTGTTGTTTGTTTATATAGCAGAAGATCTGTGTGGGGAAATAGGTAAGACGGAAGCTATGCCTCTATAGCTTCACCCCCAATCCTTCCACCATCCCCACAGCAGCTCCTTTGCGGAGAGGTTCTCATGTGTTTATTATGATAAATATTTACCAGGACCCCATTGTGCTAGGTGCTTTTCAAACACAGGACAAAGAGATGGTCCCTGCTCCAAAGCTCTGTGGTATGGTTTGGAGCATATGGGGCTGAGCAAAACTGCTCTTTGCAGCATCATTTTCTCCTCTAACACCAGAGGACTTTTGCAGGTAAGTTAATGGAGAGGGTGCATTATAGGAAAACTGTGAGTGGAAACTTGCAGTGTTTCCTGTCCCCTAGGGAGAAGAAGGCGACATAGGGGTATGGTGCCTTAAATACTCATCTATTTTGTTTTTTTATTCTAGATGCTGGAATTCTACTACATTTAACTCAATGTTTCTTTAAACTGACAGATCCAGATCCAAATGACTGATGAATCATAGCACTGAGAGAAATGTTCCGTGTGTATTTAATAGTCTATAGGAAATAAGTAAGTACCTTGTGACATCGTCACTGATTATTGCTGTATTCAACGTGTACACCTGTGTATATCGTTATTCACCTTACACATTCCGGTTAAATTCTGCTTAAATGCTATTAGCAGCATTTATTTGAACCATCCTATTCTCCTTTGAGCTGTTAATGGTATATTATGGCAATAGAGACTACAGCGGACAGTTAGAGAGTCTCTTTATTAGCAAACATTGCACAATTTGGTTCTTTTAAGAGCGTGAATCCTGAAAGGTGTTGAGACCTCTCAGCTCCCCAGGACTTTAATCAGAATTCGGGGTGCTCCTTACCTCACAAGATTGAGCCCCAAGAGCCCCAAAGCCCACTGAAGTAAACGGAAAGACTCTTATTGACATCAGTGGCTTAGGATCAAGTCCTAAATGAGCAATAATGCTTTTGGCAGATTTGCCTCGCTTCTCCAAAAATGAACATCTCCTCTCATTTGCATTCTATACTCTCCGAAGACAGAGGTGCATCTTTTTAGCACCTTATCAGCCAAGAACTTGGAATGCTGTAGGTCTCATTTTGTTTTGTGCTGTTCAAAATGGTCTGCGCTCGCAAGTCACTGCGTTGTCTTTGCCACTGTGATGCCTCTTCTCTCTGCTTTGTGTAATCCACCAAGTTTGGCAACTTTTGGGGGCAAATATCTTAAGGAGGTACCTGTTGCAGGGCCGAATGATGGATGAAGCCGGGTGGAGTGGTAAGAAGCGATTTATTCGGTTACAGCATCCAGACTGCTCATTCCCCTCAGTCTCACGACCAACGAAGTGAACCCCGAGTTATGGTTACAGCATCTTTTACCCTTACCCTTCTCTTGGTACCCGCCCTAGCCCTTACCCTCCGAATCATCCTTTTGTTTCCTAATATGGTGAGGATTACTCCTTCCCAGATCCGACCTGTTTGCTTCCTAATATGGAGAGGTTACCTTTCCCTGGATCCTACCTATTCGATTCCTTATATGGTGCATTTTGAAGCCCTATTTTACTGGCAGATTGGGTAATTGAATAGCCTAGTTTACGGTAAGGCCCCAAATTAGGGAACTTTGTGGTTTAATTTATGAGAGAACACTACTCCTGAGGCAATACTTGTATTGCCCTCTTTCCTGTTAGACAGGGGCCCCCCATGCAGCTGAGGGTTGTCTTGCTTCCAAGCTGGAGTTTCTGTGGAGAATTATGAAGGCAGGCTCTTATGCCTGGATCCCGTAGGCCAGATCCAGTGCTGAGACCCCCTTTATTCCCACACCCACAGTACCTTCTAGCCGCTCCTTAAAAACTTAACAAATCAGCAAGGACTATGTCTAGCCAATGTGACATTGAGCATGTCTTGTCCTTTTGTGCTACAAAGTTGTAGTTGGCATTCTGTCAGCTGACTCTGCTCTTCATACTGGTGTTTGATTATAAACTTATTGTTGTGCCAGATAAGGCTAATTGCTCCAGCCATTCCTCTTGATTATCCTTTCAAAACAGGTAGTGGCACAGCATGCAACAGCAGGGTGACTACAAACTGATGTAGCTGTGAAAGCAACCACTTAGTGCTGCTGTAATTATTAACGTTGTGGCAAAAAGCCAATGCTTCTCCTCTTCCAGGAGAGGAGGAGAGCCAAAAAAATGACAGGGGTGGGAATGTGAGGATGAGAGGAGGGAGTGCTGGCTCCAGAGCATGCTACGGTGTTCTCCGTGACCCCGTCAGACCCAAATGCTAAGGAGACTGGACTTTACAGATGGACAGGGAAAGGCAGATGGAAAGAGGTGAGGCTGGGAGGATGGCTGCACTCACCTTCCCTACTATGCAGAATACCCAAGTGAGTGAACGTTGAAGTGGCCTGTATCAATGTATGGCAGGGGTGGGCAAACTTTTTGGCCCAAGGGCCACATCTGGGTGGGGAAGTTGTATGCAGGGCCATGAATAAAGGGCTAGAGCTGGGGCTGGAAGTTGGGGTGTGGGAGGGAGTGTGGAAGAGGGTGCGGTGTGCAGGAAGGAGCTCAGGGCCAGGGGTTGGGGTGCAGCAGGGGATTGGGGTGCGGCAGGGGGTTAGGGAGCTCAGGGCAGGGGGTTGGGGTTCAGGGTACAGAAGGGGATTGGGGTGCTGGCTCCGGCCCGGCCTGGCTTACCTCGAGCGGCCCCAGGGTGGCAGAGGCACACAGTGGGGCTAAAGCAATCCAGTGGTAGTACTGCCCTGCAGAGTGGCTGGTTTCTTGAGGCACTGAGGGGTGGGCAGGTAAAGTTTTCTATACAGTAGGTCATCTTATGACACTACATATCACTACGGGCAGCGCATGGCTTACACCCAGATCACTAAAAATACACTTAACACTAAAACTTTGATGATTCAGAAGGCAGTGCAAGATCCTGCTCAGACTTCTGCAGATGCAACTCAAACACCAATAGAAATGGGTTCTTCTAGGAATTCACAAGGCACTTGCAGTAACTTTGAAATAGGAACAATCACCATGAGTAAAAATGGAAACCAGACCCTAGAATTCCTAAGCATATAATAGTGTGACTCAGGCACAACTTTGTTCTCATGTTTTCTAAGAAATAAATGAAAAAGATTAGGCATGTCACAGTGGGTACACGATGATGGTTTAATAAACTCTTCTTCATTCCTATCCCCATTTACTTGCATCTTTTGTTTGATTAAAATAGTCTTTCAAATGCTTATCGTATAGTTATGTATCTTGGAGGAAATAAAGCAGGGCCTACCGAGCAAATCTTTAACCTGTGAAATAGGCACTGTGATCAGTGGTACTCTTGTCATTGACTTCAATGAGTTTTGGCTTAGGCCCTTAATCTGCACATCTGGACTAAGGGCACTGGCACAGCCTACATAGACAGATATTCTAGAATTTGAATCAGTTCAATTCAATGAGATATTGGTATGACAAGCTACGAAAATGTTGCCAAATGTAAAACCAAGATAGACCCCCGTCAAGTATCTGCAGAGGTATGTATCTTCCCCCAAGATTGGGTTATACACCCGTGTTCGGGTTTTGATTCCCTGTGTCAATTAGTCAGCAGTGTCTATTCCTGATCCGGTGTCATGAGCAATAAAAACAGAAGCTCTGATTTTTGCTCCCATATTGCCTCTATGTCAGTGTAACTTCACTTACTTCACCTGAGCCACTCTGGGTTTACACTGGAGCAAACTGAGGTCAAAATCAGAGCCACGATATTTGGGTGTTTCTGTTTCCAACCTTGTTTTTAGTGAATGTAGCATTGGTACTAGCAGGGAGATGAGGGTAAATGAGTCATGTTCTATGACACATTTCCCTGCCCTGTTCTTGTCTCTTTGACCCTTTTACCATTTCCTAGGTGCCACGTGGCAACTACAGTACTTGATACTGAGAATGTAGGCAGACAGACCCCATGTGAGAAAGGACAAAAGAAGCTAATAGCATGAGTATAAAGCCAGGGAAAGGTCAAAACTTACCTGGACTGCTTCAAAGGACTTCATAATGAGGCACAGGCTGGCCATTGCTTGCAGAAATAGAGAGAGACAGGAGAGGTTACAGCTAAACAATAGCCACCTGGAATTTAGAAATGGGCCTGAAGCAAATTCTCAGCAGCTCCAACTACCCCCAAACTTAGGGTGGAGAGTGTGTATGTACGTTATCTATTCTAATCTTTTCATCTAATACAAAAAAAAGAAAAGGAGTACTTGTGGCACCTTAGAGACTAACAAATTTATTTGAGCATAAGCTTTCGTGAGCTACAGCTCACTTCATCGGATGCATTCAGTGGATGAAGTGAGCTGTAGCTCACGAAAGCTTATGCTCAAATAAATTTGTTAGGGTATGTCTACACTACGAAATTAGGTCGAATTTATAGAAGTCGGTTTTTTTGAAATCGGTTTTATATATTCGAGTGTGTGTGTCCCCACAGAAAATGCTCTAAGTGCATTAAGTCGGCGGAGCGCTTCCACAGTACCGAGGCAAGCGTCGACTTCCGGAGCGTTGCACTGTGGGTAGCTATCCCACAGTTCCCGCAGTCTCCGCTGCCCATTGGAATTCTGGGTTGATATCCCAATGCCTGATGAGGCTAAAACATTGTCGCGGGTGGTTCTGGGTACATATCGTCAGGACCCCGTTCCCACCCTCCCTCCCCCCGTGAAAGCAAGGGCAGACAATCATTTCGCGCCTTTTTTCCTGAGTTACCTGTGCAGACGCCATACCACGGCAAGCATGGAGCCCGCTCAGGTAACCGTCACCCTATGTCTCCTGGGTGCTGGCAGACGCGGTACGGCTTTGCTGCACAGTAGCAGCAACCCATTGCCTTCTGGCAGCAGACGGTGCAATACGACTGGTAGTCGTCCTCGTCGTGTCCGAGGTGCTCCTGGCCACGTCGGCTGGGAGCTCCTGGGCAGACATGGGCGCAGGGACTAAATTTGGAGTGACTTGACCAGGTCATTCTCTTTAGTCCTGCAGTCCTATTGAACCGTCTTATGGTGAGCGGGCAGGCGATACGGACTGCTAGCAGTCGTACTGTACCATCTTCTGCCAGGCAGGCAAGAGATGAGGATTGCTAGCAGTCGTATTGTACCATCTTATGCCAGGCAGGCAAGAGATGAAGATGGCTAGCAGTCGTACTGTACCATCTTCTGCCAAGCAGCCATGAGATGTGGATGGCATGCAGTCCTTCTGCACCGTCTGCTGCCAGCCAAAGATGTAAAGGATAGATGGAGTGGGTCAGAACAAGAAATAGACCAGATTTGTTTTGTACTCATTTTCCTCCTCCCCTGTCTAGATCACACTGCAGTCAGTCACAGAGAAGGCGCAGCGAGGTTAATCTAGCCATGTATCAATCAGAGGCCAGGCTAACCTCCTTGTTCCAATAACAACGATAACTTTGGTGCACCATTTCTTATTGGAACCCTCCGTGCAGTCCTGCCTGAAATACTCCTTGATGTACAGGCACACCCTTTGTTGATTTTAGCTCCCTGAAGCCAACCCTGTAAGCCGTGTCGTCAGTCGCCCCTCCCTCCGTCAGAGCAACGGCAGACAATCGTTCCGCGCCTTTTTTCTGTGCGGACGCCATACCAAGGCAAGCATGGAGGCCGCTGAGCTCATTTTGGCAATTAGGAGCACATCAACCACCACACGCATTATCCAGCAGTATATGCAGCACCAGAACATGGCAACGCGATACCGGGCGAGGAGGCGACGTCAGCGCGGTCCCGTGAGTGATCAGGACATGGACACAGATTTCTCTGAAAGCATGGGCCCTGCCAATGCATGCATCATGGTGCTAATGGGGCAGGTTCATGCTGTGGAATGCCGATTCTGGGCTCGGGAAACAAGCACAGACTGGTGGGACCGCATAGTGTTGCAGGTCTGGGACGATTCCCAGTAGCTGCGAAACTTTCGCATGCGTAAGGGCACTTTCATGGAACTTTGTGACTTGCTTTCCCCTGCCCTGAAGCGCATGAATACCAGGATGAGAGCAGCCCTCACAGTTGAGAAGCGAGTGGCGATAGCCCTGTGGAAGCTTGCAACGCCAGACAGCTACTGGTCAGTTGGGAATCAATTTGGAGTGGGCAAATCTACTGTGGGGGCTGCTGTGATGCAAGTAGCTCACGCAATCAAAGATCTGCTGATATCAAGGGTAGTGACCCTGGGAAATGTGCAGGTCATAGTGGATGGCTTTGCTGCAATGGGATTCCCTAACTGTGGTGGGGCTATAGACGGAACCCATATCCCTATCTTGGCACCGGAGCACCAAGCCGCCAAGTACATAAACCGCAAGGGGTACTTTTCGATAGTGCTGCAAGCTCTGGTGGATCACAAGGGACATTTCACCAACATCAACGTGGGATGGCCGGGAAAGGTGCATGACGCTCGCATCTTCAGGAACTCTGGTCTGTTTCAAAAGCTGCAGGAAGGGACTTTATTCCCAGACCAGAAAATAACTGTTGGGGATGTTGAAATGCCTATATGTATCCTTGGGGACCCAGCCTACCCCTTAATGCCATGGCTCATGAAGCCGTACACAGGCAGCCTGGACAGTAGTCAGGAGCTGTTCAACTACAGGCTGAGCAAGTGCAGAATGGTGGTAGAATGTGCATTTGGACGTTTAAAGGCGCGCTGGCGCAGTTTACTGACTCGCTTAGACCTCAGCGAAACCAATATTCCCACTATTATTACTGCTTGCTGTGTGCTCCACAATATCTGTGAGAGTAAGGGGGAGACGTTTATGGCGGGGTGGGAGGCTGAGGCAAATCGCCTAGCTGCTGGTTATGCGCAGCCAGACACCAGGGCGGTTAGAAGAGCACAGGAGGGCGCGGTACGCATCAGAGAAGCTTTGAAAACCAGTTTCATGACTGGCCAGGCTACGCTGTGAAAGTTCTGTTTGTTTCTCCTTGATGAAACCCCCCGCCCCTTGGTTCACTCTACTTCCCTGTAAGCTAACCACCCTCCCCTCCTCCCTTTAATCACCGCTTGCAGAGGCAATAAAGTCATTGCTGCTTCACAGTCATGCATTCGTTATTCATTCATCACACAAATAGGGAGATGACTACCAAGGTATCCCAGGAGGGGTGGTGGAGGAGGGAAGGAAAATGCCACACAGCACTTTAAGCACAGCACTTTAAAAGTTTACAACTTTAAAATTTATTGAATGACAGCCTTCTTTTTTTGGGGCAATCCTCTGTGGTGGAGTGGCTGGTTGGCCGGAGGCCCCCCCACCGCGTTCTTGGGCGTCTGGGTGTGGAGGCTATGGAACTTGGGGAGGAGGGCGGTTGGTTACAGAGGGGCAGCAGTGGCAGTCTGTGCTCCAGCTGCCTTTGCTGCAGCTCAACCATACACTGGAGCATTCTGGTTTGGTCCTGCAGCAGCCTCAGCATTGAATCCTGCCTCCTCTCATCACGCTGCCGCCACATTTGAGCTTCAGCCCTGTCTTCAGCCCGCCACTTACTCTCTTCAGCCCTCCACCTCTCCTCCCGGTCATTTTGTGCTTTCCTGCACTCTGACATTATTTGCCTCCACGCATTCGTCTGTGCTCTGTCAGTGTGGGAGGACAGCATGAGCTCGGAGAACATTTCATCGCGAGTGCGTTTTTTTTTCTTTCTAAGCTTCACTAGCCTCTGGGAAGGAGAAGATCCTGTGATCATTGAAACACATGCAGCTGGTGGAGAAAAAAAAAGGGACAGCGGTATTTAAAAAGACACATTTTATAAAACAGTGGCTACACTCTTTCAGGGTAAACCTTGCTGTTAACATTACATACATAGCACATGTGCTTTCGTTACAAGGTCGCATTTTGCCTCCTCCCACCGCGTGACTACCCCCTCAACCTTCCCCCCTCCCTGTGGCTAACAGCGGGGAACATTTCTGTTCAGCCACAGGCAAACAGCCCAGCAGGAACGGGCACCTCTGAGTGTCCCTGAAGAAAAGCACTCTATTTCAACCAGGTGACCATGAATTATATCTCACTCTCCTGAGGATAACACAGAGAGATAAAGAACGGATTTTGGTTGAATGCCAGCAAACATACACTGCAATGCTTTGTTCTACAGTGATTCCAGAGTATGTGTTACTGGCCTGGAGTGATAAAGTGTCCTACCATGAAGGACGAAATAAGGCTGCCCTCCCCAGAAACCTTTTGCAAAGGCTTTAGGACTACATCTAGGAGAACCGCAAATGCCAGGGCAAAGTAATCCTTTCACATGCTTGCTTTTAAACCATGTATAGCATTTTAAAAGGTACACTCACCAGAGGTCCCTTCTCCGCCTGCTGGGTCCAGGAGGCAGCCTTGGGTGGGTTCGGGGGGTACTGGCTCCAGGTCTAGGGTGAGAAACAGTTCCTGGCTGTCGGGAAAACCGGTTTCTCCGCTTGCTTGCTGTGAGCTATCTACAACCTCCTCATCATCATCATCTTCTTCGTCCCCAAAACCTGCTTCCGTATTGCCTCCATCTCCATTGAAGGAGTCAAACAACACGGCTGGGGTAGTGGTGGCTGAACCCCCTAAAATGGCATGCAGCTCATCATAGAAGCGGCATGTTTGGGGCTCTGACCCAGAGCGGCTGTTCGCCTCTCTGGTTTTCTGGTAGGCTTGCCTCAGCTCCTTCAGTTTCACGCGGCACTGCTTCGGGTCCCTGTTATGGCCTCTGTCCTTCATGCCCTGGGAGATTTTCACAAAGGTTTTGGCATTTCGAAAACTGGAACGGAGTTCTGATAGCACGGATTCCTCTCCCCAAACAGCGATCAGATCCCGTACCTCCCGTTCGGTCCATGCTGGAGCTCTTTTGCGATTCTGGGACTCCATCATGGTCACCTGTGCTGATGAGCTCTGCATGGTCACCTGCAGCTTGCCACACTGGCCAAACAGGAAATGAGATTCAAAAGTTTGCGGTTCTTTTCCTGTCTACCTGGCCAGTGCATCTGAGTTGAGAGTGCTGTCCAGAGCGGTCAGAATGGAGCACTCTGGGATAGCTCCCGGAGGCCAATACCATCGAATTGTGTCCACAGTACCCCAAATTCGAGCTGGGAACGTCGATTTAAGCGCTAATCCACTTGTCAGGGGTGGAGTAAGGAAATCGATTTTAAGAGCCCTTTAAGTCGAAATAAAGGGCTTCACTGTGTGGACGGGTGCAGGTTTAAATCGATTTAACGTTCCTAAATTCGACCTAAAGTCCTAGTGTAGACCAGGGCTAGTCTCTAAGGTGCCACAAGTCCTCCTTTTCTTTTTGTGGATACAGACTAACAGGGCTGCTACTCTGAAACTCATCTAATACAGGGGTTCTCAAACTGTGGGTCAGGAACCATAAGGCTGATGTTAGACTTGCTGGGGCCAAGGGCCAAAGCCCAAGCCCCACTGCCCAGGGCTAAGATTACATGCCCCCCGCCTAGGGTAGAAGCCCTTGGGCTTCAGCTTTGCCCCTCCCACCCGCACCCGCCTGGGGCAACGGAGCTTGGGTGCTCTTGGTCTTTGGTCCCCCCCTCCTGGGGTCGTGTAGTAATTTTTGTTGTCAGAAGGGGGTCACGGTGCAATGAAGTTTGAGAACTGCAAATCTAATATATCTATGACTTGTAAAAAAAAAATTAATAGTTTTTTAACTATTTAACTATTTAACCTTTTCCCCTGATCTGCCTACCCATCCGTCTGTCCTTAGCCTTTGAGCTCCTTGGGGAAGAACCATCCTTTCTTGAATATCTAGAAGGCTCCTACCACATCACGGGTACTAGCATACTGATTTGTTTATTATGGTTATGGTATCTAAGCCGTGATATAGGTCTGAATTTTGGGACTGACCTTAAGTTTTATATATATATATGATGGTGCTGAACCAAATCTATAGATGCAAACATTGGAGAGCTCAAAATCTGGTTTGGCATTTTACAGCTTAGCCCCATCTCCACTAAGCTCCCAGGGAAGGGATCATGTGTTCCTACGTGGTGTATTTGTACAGCACAATTATTAGTTATTTGTATTTCAGTAGTGCCTAGGGCCCTGGATCTGGGTCCTGGTGTGCTAAATCCTGCACAAACATGTGATCAGAGAATGGCCCCTGCTCTGAAAAGCTTTCAGTCTAAATAAATAAGACAGATACAGTATTACCAGATGTTAAAAAATCGTGAGTCAGGACCTCAAATGTCATGAAATTACTTTAAAAACCATGAGATTTTATAACACATTGGGGTGCTCTTTTTTTTTTTTATTGAGCCTTTAGGATACACATGAGCAATGTTTTCAGGCTTTTTTCCATCAGCATGAGGACTAGAAACTTACTTTTAAAAAAAAATGAAAACTGATATTATCATGTAATCCCCTGACTCCAAGATCTGGGGCTTTAAGGAAAAGACCGAGTATCAGGAGAGCTGGAAACACAGCAGCAGGGATGGGAAACAGAAGTGAAGCGGCTTGCCCATAGTCAGTCAGTGGTAGAGCTGGGAATCTAACCCAGGTCTCCTGAGATATAGCCTAGCGTCTAATCTACTAGACCATTGGTTTTCAACCTTTTTTTCATTTGTGGACCCCTAAAAAATTTTGAATGGAAGTGCGGACCCCTTTGTAAACCTTAGACATAGTCTGCAGACCACAGGTTGAAAACCATTATTCTATGCTAATGACAACCTTTTGTGCACCCCTTAGACATAGTCTGCGGTCCCCCAGGTTGAAAACCACAGCCCTAGAGTTTGGGTGCTGGGGAGGTTTGGGTGATGTCACAAAACAAATAAATAATCAATGAATGGTTATGATAATATATGATGGAGTGCACACTCTGTATACTTTACCATCCCGTAAGAGCACATTTTCATTTCACTGCACACTGCAGATCCCTGTTCCACGTTTTACTCTGTGCTTACAAAAACCAGGTTCAGTAAATGGTCCCTTTTCTTATTTGCACAATGGAGTTGTCCCCCACTCCCATAGGGCCAGGGCAGGAAGGGGTTAATGAGATGGCTAGCAGACTCCACCCCAGCAACATCAGCCATAAAAGTCAAGTTGAGAGGATAGAACCTTCAGCTGGAGGAAATAAGCAGGAGAACAGGAAATTAAAGGGAGGAAGCAGAGTTTGGAGAGGGGTTAACTTTCTGGTGCTAAGATTTGTCTTCCATGCTCAGACAGACCAGAGAGCCACAGTCCGATGAAGTGAGCTGTAGCTCACGAAAGCTTATGCTCAAATAAATTTGTTAGTCTCTAAGGTGCCACAAGTACTCCTTTTCTTTTTGCGAATACAGACTAACACAGCTGCTACTCTGAAGTCTGCCTCAGTGAGGCAGTCTGGGCACAAGCTACATATGGGCTTTTTCTTCAACTACAGACTTAATGACCATGCTGGGAGTAGGGGGGTTGTCCTGGTCTCCCTGGGGAAAGTGAGGCTCTAGAGATTAAGTGAGTTTGCCGCCATCTCCCCTCCCCAGACCTAATTCTATCCTGTACCCAATTTGAGCAATGGTATCCTGCTGACTGTCTTGTTTACCTCTTAAGTAAGAAGGGAGTTGTTTTTCCAGCACCACCCAGCTGTATCCCCCTTGATACCTCTGCTGTGGCCAAATGATGTTTTAACATGGTAACTGCACATCCATGAGAAATGGAAGATTAAATCAGTGCATTGTGGTGAGATTAATTAGCAGAGCTTCCCTTCCCAGAGACCAGCTTAAATCATAGTTTAGATCAGGGGTCTCAAATGCCATTGCACCGTGACCCCTTTTGGATAATAAAAATTACTATAAAAAGAAAAGGAGGACTTGTGGCACCTTAGAGACTAACAAATTTATTTGAGCGTAAGCTTTCATGAGCTACAGCTCACTTCATCGGATGCATGCTCAAATAAATTTGTTAGTCTCTAAGGTGCCACAAGTACTCCTTTTCTTTTTGCGAATACAGACTAATATGGCTGCTACTCTGAAACCAAAAATTATTATGTGACCCCAGGAGGGGGGACTGAAGTCTGAGCCAGCCTGAGCCCCCGGTGGGAGCATGGGGGAGACGCAAAGCCGAAGTTCAAAGGCTTCAGCCCCAGGCAGGGGGCCTGTAACCTGAGTCCCTATGCCCAGGGATGAAGCCCTCAGGCTTTGGCCTCAGGCATCAGCAAGTCTAAGCTAGCCCTGGCGACCCCATTAAAATGGGGTCATGACCAACTTTGGGGTCCCAACCCACAGTTTGAGAACTGCTGGTTTAGATTAAAAAAAACCCCACATTATACTCTTGGAGATCCCTCTTAGCCCTAAGGGAGGTTGGGTGGAAATCTGTACAACGGGCAGGCACCCCAGTAAACTCTGAGCTGCAGCAGTGGAATTACAAAGGATTGACTTTACTGGCTGAGCAGTGTGAGCAAATTTACACAGCAGCTGGCACTGTTAGTTCTTCATGCTGAAGTGCATAAAAACTAGCCATGATTATAGAGGAGGAAAATCTGTGTCCAGGACCTTTCTGGTGAATGTTATATATCACACTATCACTGCCTCGGTGAGATTCAAAACTATAATTATGCAGTTGCAGTAACATTGTAAATAGAATCTAGTATTGCATATACGAATAAGGAGAACTTTAAATATTCTCCTCCTCCTCTCCTGCCAGTTCCCTCCCAATCACTCACTCATACACACCCCCAAACTCCGAAACTGAGTTAGGGTTAAATTTCCACATAGTTTTGTTAAGTTTGCAGCTACACAACAGCATCATCTCTTCCCTGTACCTCTTGAATATTAACCTTTTTAAATCTCCAAATTTACATGTAAACCAGGAAGTGCCAACTTAGCTTACACACGTGCTTCCCTTAAAAGAAAGTTAATTTAACAAATATCCCCCTTGTCCTGAACTTGAGAACCAGGACATGCAGAGTGAAGGTGATACTTTCCACACAATATATTTGGATAACCTTAACTCTGCCCTTTTAGGGATGACAGTAACAGACTTGGTAAGTCTGTATCTAATAATACATGGAAAATTGCCTGCTGAAGTGTATCAGTGGGTTTGTTCCTCCAGAATGTTGAGCCGCAGCAGTAAGTGACTGTTTCCGCCACCTGGCAGTTATGCTTTGTGTGATATTTTTCTTCAGTGTGACGTAGCTAATTATATAGAAATGGTGACTAAGGATTGAAAGCACTGTCCCATTTCTCATTTAGTATTAGACAGCCATAGGACTCATTCCCAGCTTCTTACAATCCCCTTTCCTGTTCTTAATTGGATAATTTCCTTATGGAAGCTCCAGGAAAGGCAACTTTAGTGCCTTGTTTAAACATAGAAGCTATACTGCTTAATGTGAACAGTTCATCTAGTATGTGTGTGCTTATACAGGTATAGCTTATTCCCATATAGGAAGGAGATTGATATCCAATATAAGAATGCTTCTTTTGGTTTAACTGTTCGTGGTTTTTTAAAAATATCACACTACTGGCATAGTTATACTGGTACAAAACTTGTGTGTATACCAAGCCCATGAACTCTCAAGCTCTGTTAGTCTTTCATTGTACAGAACACAAGTAATAAAGTCAGCTCAGTGCATCCATTTAGGTCTCTACGGGAACAGTAATAAGCATCTAGTGGGCCTTATGGAGGGACTTTTTGGATTATGTGAAATCAGAGTCCTGTCTGTTTGTGCTGGACACTGATATAATGGTAGTGTCTATTATGGAAGCATAAAGTATTGATACTCAAGTTTCTCATGGCATCCCAAAGAGGACAGAGTTATGGTTGTCCGGAAGTAGTGGAGATGTTACCTTAACATTACATTTTCTGGCTTTGTCAAGTTTCTGGAGTTAAAGTGTAACATTCTTCCACGGGATATTGTACATCAGTTTCGGGCCCCTGGTCTGATGAAGTAGATCAGTGGTTTTCAACCTGTGGTCTGAGGGGTCCTCAGACTATGTCTAAGGGGTCTGCGACAGGTTGTCATTACCATAGAACAGTGATTCTTCTTCAGGTGATGGATTCCAAACATGGCTGCACATGTGTGCCATGCTCTGGAGTCAGAGCGATTCGTAGCAGGGTCGGTTGACGTGCACGAGTGTTGTTCATCATCCTCATGTCTGCAGCTGAGGCTATAAGAGGCCATGCAGGATAACGTTGCTCCAGTTCCCTCTTACTGTCACATGGCCTGAGTCAGAACCCCTGTTCCCCCACACTCTTAGCCTAGCTAAGAGAGTGCTTTGTCCATTCTTCTTCCTTGTAAATCGTTCTCAATAGTGCTTTTCTTGTTTTTTGTTGTGTAGTTAGTTGGGTTCGCTCTCTACCAGAGTTCATCCCCTGTTGGAGAGGTCTCCCATCCCAGGGATTATGCCCCATCAAGTTGGCTTCAAAAACTGTGCATTGTGCCCGCACTTCTTCTCAGTGAGTGGTGAGCACCAGTGGTTTCTGTACAGCCTTGGCGAAGCTCACGTGGTCACTAGCTGCACCATCTGCCATTCGTTCCTGTCCCAGGTATGGGAAGCTGGGGAACTTCATCTCCGCAAGTTCCTCATGGAAGAGGCTATGCGCCCACTTGCGCAATTGGATCCATGACTGGCGTAACTACCAGAGAGGAGTGGAGCAGCCCTCCATCTACCTCCCGGGCACTGGGTCTGTCGGTACCGCCAAGGTGCAACAAGCCCCGCTGTAGCGAGGCGGTCTGGTTCCCCGCTGCCCCAGAGAGGGATGAGCCCTTCCTGACACCAAAATGGGCGGAGCCAGCAAGTCCTGCACCCGCCCCCCAGAGGTGAAGGCACAGGACAGGAAGTATAAAAGCCCAACCCCAGAGCTCACTTGAGGGCAGCTGCCGGAGAGGCCAGATGCCTCTGGCCTAGCTCCCGGTTGGGAGACCCTGGCGATATACGGCAGACCTGAGGACTGGCCTGACCTGCCAACGTCTGATGCCGACCAGAGCCCAGAGGAGCGGCCCAGCCTGCCCCTCGCCAGTTACTCAGAGGACCTCATGGTGCTTGACCCCCCAGAGGAGCTGCCTGGCTTGCCCCTCACCAGTTACCCAGAGAACCCCATAGTGCTGGATCCCCCGGAGGACACCATCCCGACCCATGTACCTCCCGAGGGGGAGTTCAGAAGTAGACCGGGGGCAGCCGACCTGAGTCTGGCTGCAGCACTGCCAGAGCCTATGTCAGTGTATTGCAGCCAGGATCCCCACTGACTCGGCAGCAGGCCTTCTGCTGCTGCTAGGGCCCTGGGCTGGGACGCAGTGGAGTGGGCGGGCCTGCATCCCTCCTGCCACCCCAGCTTGTGGTTGACAGTCTCCCCATCGCCCAGGCCCTTCGGAGCCAAGAGCCTGGGTTTGTTGTTTACCTGCCTTGCTCAGCCACCTAAGGGCCTGAGCCATTGACTCTCTGCTGTCCTGCCGTGACCCAGGGCCTGGGCCTGCTAATGGCATGAACTGCTGCTCAGCTCCCGCCTGAGGACCTGAACCCTTGCCTCACTATTGCCTGTCAGCCATGGGCCGGGCACAAATGACTGTCTGTGTTTGCCTCTATTGCTCCCGCTGCGAGAGACTCCTGCAGACAGGCTAATTCCCTGTCAGCGACTGGAAGGAAGTAGCGAGGTGGTGTGGTTCCCCACTGTCCTGGAGAAGGATGAGCCCCGGCCAAACCTCTCTACACATGACGGAGAACATGGGCAGCAGTCCCCCGATCCCTGTGAGAAGGGGTCTGAGGAGGAACATGCCCAGGATGACCATGGACAAGCTTTATTAAGTTCTTGGCCCAGAGCAAGCAGCAGGCAGCCCCGCTCCAACAGCAGCAGCAGCTGGTCCAGCAGTTAGGGGCGCAGCAGCTGCTGATTTTGGAGCTGGGATGCCAGAACCGGACCTCTAGCAACAATGTCTGCAGCAGTTGGCGACTCTGCTACCCCGTCCTGCGGAACACCAGCTGGGAGACACTGCTGGGCCATCCAGCGTAGCCCCACCAATCCAGCTGACCAAGATGGGCCCCAACAATGACCCCGAGGCCTTCCTCGTGACCTTTGAAAGGGTGTCATTAGTTGCAGGGTGGGTCTGAAACCAATGGGCCACCCTCCTGGCCCCGTTTCTGATTGGGACCGCCCAAACCATGTACTGAGGGCTATCTACAGAGGAAGCACGGGACTACACCCGGGTAAAGGCAGCAATCCTAGATGCCTTGGATGATAGCCCGGAAACCTTCCAGCAGCAGTTCTGGAGTCTGACCTATCCTATGGGCACCTGACCTATCCTACGAGCACCCCAGTTGGTGGCCCAGGAGCTGAGGGAGGCATGCAAGCGGTGGCTACAGCCTGAGAGTTCCCCCAGATGAGTTCATTGAGCAAGTTATCCTGGAACAATTTGTCCACATCCTCCTGCCGCAAGGAAGGGCCTGGGTCCTCTGCCATCGGTCTGCAACTCTAGCCACCGCCGTCACTCTGATGGAGGATTTCCTTGCGGCTGAGGCCCCGGTGGGACTGGCTATTCGAGC
Organism: Lepidochelys olivacea; assembly: GCF_965140295.1. Taxonomy (NCBI): domain Eukaryota; kingdom Metazoa; phylum Chordata; order Testudines; family Cheloniidae; genus Lepidochelys; species Lepidochelys olivacea. The sequence continues at coordinate 120,515,822 of NC_140416.1, forward strand.
TCACCCACCAGGGCCCAAACGCCCTAACCTAGAGAAGAAGGGGAGAGCCCAGACCGAACTGCGAAACTCTTCGCGGAGCCAGGAGCCCCGGTGTAGATGTCCCGAGGTGCCGGTTCGACAAGTCCCAGCGCCCCTGAACCAGAGGTCAGGGGGACCAATTGAAGCCCCCAAGGGGCCCAGTGGGAGTGTCCGCCTGGCCTGGGCACCCAGAGCTCAGACCTGTTTCTCCTATGGGAAATATGGACACCTGCAACGTGACTGCACCAAAATGGACTGCAGCTTCAGTCACGTTTGCGTGGGAGAAACCTGTGCCCCATGGCTGCAGGCCACCAAGATTATGGTGCCAGTAGTTGTCAGGGATTGCCCGACCCTGGCCCTGATTAGCATCTGGCCACAGCCTCAATCAATCTGCTAAAACTTAGGCCTCCCAGCTGATCCGCACCTGGGGACGATCCGGCTGCAGTACAGCCCTACCCCAGTGCCCGAGTCCAGCTAACCATGGATGGGGTCATGTGGCTGATGGTGGTTGGCCTGGCTCCTCGACTAGCCTACCCAGTGATCCTGGGACATGATTGGACAGACTTCCCAGGGGTCCTTCTCAGCATTCGAACGGAAGGCCCTGAGGTCACCCTAGCGCTGGAAGGGGACTGCCCCAAGACCCGCTCAGAGGAGGGGGAGGAACCAGACTCCAACGGACAGGGAGGAGACCCTGAGGACCCCCCCGCCGGGGCCTGCCGTTGAATCCATGCTTAGCACCCACTTTTGCCAGGACCAAAGGGAGGACCCCACCCTCAGTCGAGCGTATGAGCAGCTAGCAGCCGTTGATGGGACCCTGATCTATCTGTGCCAGGCAAAGCTATGGCCCCATTTTGAGTTGCGCCATGACCATCTCTATCGGGTGGAACAAGACCCCCACACTGGACAGCTCCGGACCCAACTGCTCGTGCCTCGATGTCACCAGTGAGCTGTAATGAAACTTGCCCACGACATCCTGGCTGCAGGGCACTTGGGCCATGAAAAGACCCTCACCCGAATTCTGACACAGTTCTTCTGGGCCAGTGTGCACCAGGAGGTGAAGATCTATTGTAGTTCCTGTCCAGAATGTCAGCTAGCTGCTCCCCCATGGATGCCCAAGGCCCCACTGATTTTCATGCCTGTTGTAGAAACGCCGTTCGAGTGAGCGGCCATGGACTTGGTGGGCCCCCTTCCAAAAAGCATTGCTGGATTTCAGTATGTGCTGGTCATTGACTATGCCACCCATTTCCCCAAAGCAGTACCGCTACAGAGCCTCACTGCCCGAACCATCGCTGATGAACTCATTAAGCTCTTCACCCGCGTGGGCCTGCCCCAGGAAATCCTTACTGACCAAGGCACCAACTTCACCTCCCAGCTGCTGCGGCGTCCTGGGGATTAAGCAGCTGTGCACCTCCACCTACGACCCACAAACTGACAGCTTGATTGAACGGTTTAACCGTACCCTGAAGGACATGCTGCGCAAGTTTCCCGCAGAAGACCTACGCCGGTAGGATCAGCTACTTCCACGCTTGCTTCTGGCAATCCACGAGGTGCCCCAATCCTCCACTAAATTTTCTCCCCTTCGAGCTATTGTATGGACGTCACCCATGGGGGCTGCTGGACTTCATGCGCAAGACATGGGAGCAAGCCCCATCACCTACCCAGGGCCTCCTGAAGTACGTCTTCCCACTCCAGGAACATCTCGCGTAGGCAGGAGCCCTAGCTCAGGAAAACTTAAAGGCCGTGCAGACCCAAACCTATAACCGGGGCACACAGATCCGCGGCTTCAAATCCGGCAATCGGGTCCTGCTCCTCCTGCCCTGGCGTGAGTCAAAGCTACTGTCCTGTTGGCAAGGGAGCTATGAGGCGATCTGAAAGGTCGGATACGTCACTAATGAGATCAACCAGCCCTACCGGCACAAGAAAACTCAGTGATACCATGTCAACCTCCTGAAGCCCTGGTGGAAGCAAGAGGGCCTATTAATTAACCCTTACCCGCCGGACCCAGAGCTGGGCCCCTGTGCACCCTGACAGAGGACCCTGCAGGACCGCAGCTCGGAAACACTTATTGAGGAGCAATGTAAGCAGACCCAGTGCCTCCTGCAGGCGTTCCTGCGAACCTTCACAGTCCAACCGGACAACATGACCCTAGTTCATCATACCATTCAGACGGAGCCCGGAGCGGTGATCCGGAAGCTGACCAGGCCCTTGCCGCACCTCATGCAGCAAGTTGTTGAGGAGGAAGTACAGGCTATGCTCGACCTGGGAGTCATTGAACCATCGCAGAGCGAATGGCGCAGCCCGGTAGTGCTGGTACCCAAACCTGATGGAACACGGCACTTCTGTATCGACTTCTGATACATCAATACCATTTCAAAATTCGCTGCATATCCGATGCCCCGTGTAGATGAACTACTGGGCTGTTTAGGGGAGGCCTACTTCCTCACCACACTCAGTCTGAGCAAAGGGATCCCCCTCGACCCTGCCTCCAGGGGAAAGACCGCATTTGCCACCCCAAAGGGTCTGTATCAATTTACTCGGATGCCCTTCAGCCTCCATGGGACACCAGCAACGTTTCAACGGCTGATGGACTGCATCCTCCAACCCCACCAAGATTACACTGCTGCATACCTGGATGATGTGGTTGTCTATAGCTGCCATTGGGAAGACCACCTAGAGCGGGTAGCTGCGGTCCTGAGGTTCCTGCGGGTAGCCGGGTTGATGGCCAATCCAAAAAATGCTGCATTGGATGGCAAGAGACCACATATCTCAGGTACACCAAAGGGAGAGGACAAGTGAAGCCCCTTGTGGGAAAGGTTCAGGCGCTGGCAGCCTGCCCACTACCCACCACGAAGCATCAAGTGCACCAGTTCCTGGGACTCGTTGGCTACTATTGGCACATTATTCCCTGATTCACGTTGATCGCAGCCCCCTTGACTGGACTTTTGACCAAAGACAGCCCCCGGCATGTGGTTTGGACCCTGGAGCGCGAAGGCGCCTTTCAGCCTGCTCCACCTCACGGCTTGGTGTTTGGATGGAGCTTCCATGTAGACAGGGTGTGTTCCACCCCAACATGCAATGTCCTCACGCACAGCAGGAGGTCATTCACCAGGGCTTGCTGTCAGGCGAAATGGAAACAATTCACTGCCTGGCCTCACTGCCACCATTACTCACTGGACTCCATATCCATTCCTATCCTACTAGACTACCTTCTGCAACTCAGAATGTCGGGCCTTGCCCACAACTCCATCTGGGTCCACCTGACGGTGCTCATGCATTCCTCCCCTGATGGACAGTATCTCTGTTGTCACACTCCTGACTACCATTTGCTTCCTCAAAGTTCTGCTCAACACCTTTCCTTTAGTGCTCATACCTACCCCTTCTTGGGACCTTTATATTGCTCTCTCTGCCCCCACCAGACCATTCTTTGAACCCCTCGCCATGCGTGCTCTCTCCCATTTTTCAGTGAACACGATCTTCTTGGTGGCCATCACATCGGCATGATGAATTAGCAAACTGGCGGCCATGATGGCTGACCCCTCCACTCCATCTTCCACAAGGACAAGGTCTCCTTACACCTGCACCCCAAATTCATTCCTAAGGTGGTGTCTGCATTCCACCTCATCCAGTGCATCCGCCTCCCAGTCTTCTATCCCAAATCCCAGACCTCCCACAGGGACAGAACACTGCACTCTCTCGACATCTAACATGCACTGGCTTTCTACCTCCAACGCACCCATGCCTTCTGGGTTTCGCCCAAACTCTTCGTTGCCATTGCCTAATGTTGCAAGGAACAAGCCCTTTCCTCACAGCACATCTCCAAATGGATATCCCATTTCATTCACAAATGCTACACTCTCTCTAATGTCACTCCACCTCCTAGAGTCACTGCTAACTCCACGCGGGTGCAGATGGAGGACATTTGCCGGGCAGCCATGCGGAGCTCTGTCCAATCTTTCCCTTCTCAGTACACCATTGCCCCAGCAGCAGCTGCAGATGCAGCCATAGGCAGTGCCGTACTACAGACTGACTTCTTGCAAGTCTTTGCACTCCACACTGATCACTGCTTCCTACTCACCCACATTTTGAATGCATATAGGGACCATCACTTGAAGAAGAGAAGGAGATTACTTACCTGTAACTGGAGTTCTTTGAGATGCGTGATTCCCTATTTGGATTCCAATACCTCCCTCCATCCCCTTTGCTATAGACTACACTGCTTAGCGGTAAAGAGAGATACTGGAACGGTGTCACCCTGCATGGCCTCTTATAGCCTCGCCTGGAGACACAAGGAGAACACACATGCATGTCAATGGACACTGCTATGAATCATTCCGGCGCATGGCATGCATGCCCAAGTTTGGAATCTAAATAGGGACCACAGATCTTAAAGAACCTCCAGTTACAGGTAAGTAACCTTCTCTTTTCAGCCTGTGGTCCATGGATCTCGGGGAGTGGGGGTCCGCAAACTATGTCTCCAATTTCCAAAGGGGTCCGCACCTCCATTTGAAATTTTTTAGGGGTGGGCAACTGAAAAAAGGTTGAAAACCACTGAACTAGATCATTCAGCCCACATTTTCACTTTGAACAACCAACCCACAGCCTTAATCCTGCCCCTAAATATGACCTTGCCAACACATGCAGACTTCAGTACTAACGTCTTCCTAAAACCGCCAAATGTGAACAATCACTACTACAGAGCATCCATTCACACAACTCTCCTTCAACATGGCAGAGAAACCTACTGTCGACTACTTGCAATCTGATCCCCCCCAACTTCACTTACATGTGTAAGCAGAGTCAGGATGAGCTCTACCCTGACATCTGGTGGCAAGTTGTGGCGGGTTTTGGAAATGAACTTCAGGGGCTGATCTCATTTGCATAGGCACACCTACCCCACCTAGATGGTCACTTTGGCTGCTGTAGGAGCCCCAGTTTCTCTGTTATTGGGGCAGGAAGAATAAACTGTTATCCTGATTATGTGAATCAAGGACAGTGGAACTGTACTTGGCATTTTGTTATGATGGAGGGACTCGCCATCAACTAAGAAGCACTCGCTAGGCTAGGGTCATGGGTTCCAAAACCCAGTGAATTGAGAGAGGTTGGGGACAGGTATAACTTAGATAATTTTTTCATTTCAAGGTCTAAGAGACACAGACAAGGTTTTCATCTCGAGGCTAAAAGACCAAAAACATCAAGACACTTGATCACAGCCCTTGATAGGCCAGCTTACACTTGATGGTGTGGGCCCCTGGTGAGGGCCCTAAATGCCAATTGCACCTTCTCCTCCCTCCACTGTGGAATATCAGAGCTAGTTTTGATTCCATTAGGAGTCTAGTTACAGGCTGCTGAGCTGAATTCACTTTGGGTCAATGATGCACCAGCACTGAGGCTTCCCTACTACAAGCTGAAATCACTAAAGAGCTAAAATCACTGAGTGCTGTGTTAAAGGGGCGGGGGGGGGCTGAAGATATATTGCAGAGAGGCTCAGGGGATGGCTGGTGGACCAGTTCGCGGGATGGCTGGCGGAACAGAGCAGTTCGCGGAACAGCTGGTAGAGCAGAGCAGCTGGCAGAGTAGTTTGCAGAACGGCTAAAGCAGTTCACGGGATAGCTGGTGGAGCGGAGCAATTCATGGGGACGGCTGGTGGAGCAGAGCGGAGCCCCACGGAGGGGCGGGGCAGTTGGCTTTGGACAATGTAAGGTGCCCCTTAACTCCCCCCCCCCCGATTTCCACAGAGGCTGGGAGGTAAAACTCTGCAGATAAACTTTCAAACTTTGGGGCTGCACTGACCAGGGACAGATACTTTTGGGACTTTGGGTGACTTTTGGGTTGCTGGACTCAAGAACCAAAGGGAAAGGACATGGCCCAATTTGCTTGGGATGGATTTTTGCTCATGGGTTGTGTTATGAATCCTGTTGGTAGTATTTCCGCAACATAAAGCCACGTTGTTTCTCTCTGTTATTAAAAGGCTTTTGCTGCACTCCGCCTCTGTGCTTGTGAGAGGGGAAGTATTGCCTCTTAGAGGCGCCCAGCGGGGGTGGTATATATTTGTCCCAGGTCACTGGGTGGGGGCTCGAGCCGGTTTTGCATTGTGGTGTTGGAATGGAACCCCTCGATACTGAACCTGGCCCTTGTTGCTGTCAACTCTGATGGGCAGAAGGGTTACACACACAATACCAAACCACCCTCAGAGCTATGTCCAATGTAACTCATGAAAGCCATGCCAGCTCCCTAGTACAGTAAGTGCACACACTGGATCAGTTAAGGCTGAAGGGAGCTAGGTAGGAGAATTGATGAGTGGAGCATCCCTAGGGATGTTGAATGGTTTGCTGCCTAGATCTTTGCTCTTTAGTGTCTGTGGGGGTGGGCTCTGTAGTCAAGGAAGCAACCCTAATATAAAGCCAAGTCCCCATAGTGTGAATATGTTTGTTCTTACCAGGGATGGTGTAACAAACGGAAATGCTTTATTGTATATTTGCATAGTATTCTGAGCAATTTGCAGGGAAGGGTGAGATGTTCCTGGAGCTCAGCATTAACGGTACAGGTTTCAGAGCGGTACCTGTGTTAGTCTGTATCAGCAAAAAAGAAGAGTCGTCCTTGTGGCACCTTAGAGACTTAGCCCTGGTCTACACTAGGACTTTAGGTCGAATTTAGGAACGTTAAATCGATTTAAACCTGCACCCGTCCACACAGTGAAGCCCTTTATTTCGACTTAAAGGGCTCTTAAAATCGATTTCCTTACTCCACCCCTGACAAGTGGATTAGCGCTTAAATCGACGTTCCCAGCTCGAATTTGGGGTACTGTGGACACAATTCGATGGTATTGGCCTCCGGGAGCTATCCCAGAGTGCTCCATTCTGACCGCTCTGGACAGCACTCTCAACTCAGATGCACTGGCCAGGTAGACAGGAAAAGAACCGCAAACTTTTGAATCTCATTTCCTGTTTGGCCAGCGTGGCAAGCTGCAGGTGACCATGCAGAGCTCATCAGCACAGGTGACCATGATGGAGTCCCAGAATCGCAAAAGAGCTCCAGCATGGACCGAACGGGAGGTACGGGATCTGATCGCTGTTTGGGGAGAGGAATCCGTGCTATCAGAACTCCGTTCCAGTTTTCGAAATGCCAAAACCTTTGTGAAAATCTCCCAGGGCATGAAGGACAGAGGCTATAACAGGGACCCGAAGCAGTGCCGCTTGAAACTGAAGGAGCTGAGGCAAGCCTACCAGAAAACCAGAGAGGCGAACAGCCGCTCTGGGTCAGAGCCCCAAACATGCCGCTTCTATGATGAGCTGCATGCCATTTTAGGGGGTTCAGCCACCACTACCCCAGCCGTGTTGTTTGACTCCTTCAATGGAGATGGAGGCAATACGGAAGCAGGTTTTGGGGACGAAGAAGATGATGAGGAGGAGGAGGTTGTAGATAGCTCACAGCAAGCAAGCGGAGAAACCGGTTTTCCCGACAGCCAGGAACTGTTTCTCACCCTAGACCTGGAGCCAGTACCCCCCGAACCCACCCAAGGCTGCCTCCTGGACCCAGCAGGCGGAGAAGGGACCTCTGGTGAGTGTACCTTTTAAAATGCTATACATGGTTTAAAAGCAAGCATGTGAAAGGATTACTTTGCCCTGGCATTTGCGGTTCTCCTAGATGTAGTCCTAAAGCCTTTGCAAAAGGTTTCTGGGGAGGGCAGCCTTATTTCGTCCTTCATGGTAGGACACTTTACCACTCCAGGCCAGTAACACGTACTCGGGAATCACTGTAGAACAAAGCATTGCAGTGTATGTTTGCTGGCATTCAACCAAAATCCGTTCTTTATCTCTCTGTGTTATCCTCAGGAGAGTGAGATATAATTCATGGTCACCTGGTTGAAATAGAGTGCTTTTCTTCAGGGACACTCAGAGGTGCCCGTTCCTGCTGGGCTGTTTGCCTGTGGCTGAACAGAAATGTTCCCCGCTGTTAGCCACAGGGAGGGGGGAAGGTTGAGGGGGTAGTCACGCGGTGGGAGGAGGCAAAATGCGACCTTGTAACGAAAGCACATGTGCTATGTATGTAATGTTAACAGCAAGGTTTACCCTGAAAGAGTGTAGCCACTGTTCTATAAAATGTGTCTTTTTAAATACCGCTGTCCCTTTTTTTTTCTCCACCAGCTGCATGTGTTTCAATGATCACAGGATCTTCTCCTTCCCAGAGGCTAGTGAAGCTTAGAAAGAAAAAAAAACGCACTCGCGATGAAATGTTCTCCGAGCTCATGCTGTCCTCCCACACTGACAGAGCACAGACGAATGCGTGGAGGCAAATAATGTCAGAGTGCAGGAAAGCACAAAATGACCGGGAGGAGAGGTGGCGGGCTGAAGAGAGTAAGTGGCGGGCTGAAGAGAGTAAGTGGCGGGCTGAAGACAGGGCTGAAGCTCAAATGTGGCGGCAGCGTGATGAGAGGAGGCAGGATTCAATGCTGAGGCTGCTGCAGGACCAAACCAGAATGCTCCAGTGTATGGTTGAGCTGCAGCAAAGGCAGCTGGAGCACAGACTGCCACTGCTGCCCCTCTGTAACCAACCGCCCTCCTCCCCAAGTTCCATAGCCTCCACACCCAGACGCCCAAGAACGCGGTGGGGGGGCCTCCGGCCAACCAGCCACTCCACCACAGAGGATTGCCCCGAAAAAAGAAGGCTGTCATTCAATAAATTTTAAAGTTGTAAACTTTTAAAGTGCTGTGCTTAAAGTGCTGTGTGGCATTTTCCTTCCCTCCTCCACCACCCCTCCTGGGATACCTTGGTAGTCATCTCCCTATTTGTGTGATGAATGAATAACGAATGCATGACTGTGAAGCAGCAATGACTTTATTGCCTCTGCAAGCGGTGATTAAAGGGAGGAGGGGAGGGTGGTTAGCTTACAGGGAAGTAGAGTGAACCAAGGGGCGGGGGGTTTCATCAAGGAGAAACAAACAGAACTTTCACAGCGTAGCCTGGCCAGTCATGAAACTGGTTTTCAAAGCTTCTCTGATGCGTACCGCACCCTCCTGTGCTCTTCTAACCGCCCTGGTGTCTGGCTGTGCGTAACCAGCAGCTAGGCGATTTGCCTCAGCCTCCCACCCCGCCATAAACGTCTCCCCCTTACTCTCACAGATATTGTGGAGCACACAGCAAGCAGTAATAACAGTGGGAATATTGGTTTCGCTGAGGTCTAAGCGAGTCAGTAAACTGCGCCAGCGCGCCTTTAAACGTCCAAATGCACATTCTACCACCATTCTGCACTTGCTCAGCCTGTAGTTGAACAGCTCCTGACTACTGTCCAGGCTGCCTGTGTACGGCTTCATGAGCCATGGCATTAAGGGGTAGGCTGGGTCCCCAAGGATACATATAGGCATTTCAACATCCCCAACAGTTATTTTCTGGTCTGGGAATAAAGTCCCTTCCTGCAGCTTTTGAAACAGACCAGAGTTCCTGAAGATGCGAGCATCATGCACCTTTCCCGGCCATCCCACGTTGATGTTGGTGAAACGTCCCTTGTGATCCACCAGAGCTTGCAGCACTATCGAAAAGTCCCCTTGCGGTTTATGTACTCGGCGGCTTGGTGCTCCGGTGCCAAGATAGGGATATGGGTTCCGTCTATAGCCCCACCACAGTTAGGGAATCCCATTGCAGCAAAGCCATCCACTATGACCTGCACATTTCCCAGGGTCACTACCCTTGATATCAGCGGATCTTTGATTGCGTGAGCTACTTGCATCACAGCAGCCCCCACAGTAGATTTGCCCACTCCAAATTGATTCCCAACTGACCGGTAGCTGTCTGGCGTTGCAAGCTTCCACAGGGCTATCGCCACTCGCTTCTCAACTGTGAGGGCTGCTCTCATCCTGGTATTCATGCGCTTCAGGGCAGGGGAAAGCAAGTCACAAAGTTCCATGAAAGTGCCCTTACGCATGCGAAAGTTTCGCAGCCACTGGGAATCGTCCCAGACCTGCAACACTATGCGGTCCCACCAGTCTGTGCTTGTTTCCCGAGCCCAGAATCGGCATTCCACAGCATGAACCTGCCCCATTAGCACCATGATGCATGCATTGGCAGGGCCCATGCTTTCAGAGAAATCTGTGTCCATGTCCTGATCACTCACGGGACCGCGCTGACGTTGCCTCCTCGCCCGGTATCGCGTTGCCATGTTCTGGTGCTGCATATACTGCTGGATAATGCGTGTGGTGGTTGATGTGCTCCTAATTGCCAAAATGAGCTCAGTGGCCTCCATGCTTGCCTTGGTATGGCGTCCGCACAGAAAAAAGGCGCGGAACGATTGTCTGCCGTTGCTCTGACGGAGGGAGGGGTGACTGACGACACGGCTTACAGGGTTGGCTTCAGGGAGCTAAAATCAACAAAGGGTGTGCCTGTACATCAAGGAGTATTTCAGGCAGGACTGCACAGAGGGTTCCAATAAGAAATGGTGCACCTAAGTTATCGTTGTTATTGGAACAAGGAGGTTAGCCTGGCCTCTGATTGATACATGGCTAGATTTACCTTGCTGCACCTTCTCTGTGAGTGACTGCAGTGTGATCTAGACAGGGAAGGAGGAAAATGAGTACAAAAATCTGGTCTATTTCTTGTTCTGACCCACTCCATCTATCTTTTACAGCTTTGGCTGGCAGCAGACGGTGCAGAAGGACTGCATGCCATCCACATCTCATGGCTGCTTGGCAGAAGATGGTACAGTATGACTCCTAGCCATCTTCATCTCTTGCCTGCCTGGCATAAGATGGTACAATACGACTGCTAGCAATCCTCATCTCTTGCCTGCCTGGCAGAAGATGGTACAGTACGACTGCTAGCAGTCCGTATCGCCTGCCCGCTCACCATAAGACGGTTCAATAGGACTGCAGGACTAAAGAGAATGACCTGGTCAAGTCACTCCAAATTTAGTCCCTGCGCCCATGTCTGCCCAGGCGCTCCCAGCCGATGTGGCCAGGAGCACCTCGGACACGACGAGGACGACTACCAATTGTATTGCACCGTCTGCTGCCAGAAGGCAATGGGTTGCTGCTACTGTGCAGCAAAGCCGTACCGCGTCTGCCAGCACCCAGGAGACGTAGGGTGACGGTTACCTGAGCGGGCTCCATGCTTGCCGTGGTATGGCATCTGCACAGGTAACTCAGGAAAAAAGGCGCAAAATGATTGTCTGCCCTTGCTTTCACGGGGGGAGGGAGGGAACGGGGGCCTGACGATATGTACCCAGAACCACCCACGACAATGTTTTAGCCCCATCAGGCATTGGGATATCAACCCAGAATTCCAATGGGCAGCGGAGACTGCGGGAACTGTGGGATAGCTACCCACAGTGCAACGCTCCGGAAGTCGACGCTTGCCTCGGTACTGTGGAAGCGCTCCGCCGAGTTAATGCACTTAGAGCATTTTCTGTGGGGACACACACACTCGAATATATAAAAGCGATTTCTAAAAAACCGACTTCTATAAATTCGACCTAATTTCGTAGTGTAGACATACCCTAACACATTTATTTGGGCACAGGTACTCCTCCTTCCATTAACTGAACCCTGGCCTTCGTCGCACGCTGCTGACCATGGGCTTCAGCAGTTTCCCCGAATCGATTGCCAAGGGCCCAGCCCCTGCAGCTGAAATGAGCAGCAGGATCCAGAGCCAGCCTGGACGGATAAGGCCCCTGGCTTGGGGCGCACTAGGGCTTCGGCTTCTGAGGCATGAGGCGCCCCCCGCAGAGCTACACCCCCCCACGGGCGGGGAGCCCGGTGACAGCGGGACCCGACCCGGCCACTCCCTTCCCCCAGCGCCTGGGGCGGGGCAGGGAACCTGTTGGGCAGCCGCTGCTTCCGTCTCCTTTACCCCGCGGGCCGTAATCCTCTTATAGGCGGCCGGGCTGCGTGACGCACGGGCCCGGGCGCCCAATGGGAGCGGCGCGGGCCCCGCGACGGGAGCCCGACGCGCTATAAAGAGGGGGACAGCGCCGCGAAGTGCGAGCCGAGAGCCCTGGACGCGGAGCTCGCAGGTCGTCCCGGCCCCGCGCGGAGCGCACGGACTCCCAGCCCCTCTCCCCGGGCCGGGCGCACGGAGGCCCGGCACTCCTGGGCGCAGACGCTCCCCTGTCCCGGGCGCGGGCCACCCCTTCCCCGCCGGGGCGCACGGACTCCCCCAGCGCCGGGCACTGCCTGGGCCCCCTCCCCCGAGGGTAGCGTGATTCTCTCCTTCCCAGCCCGACCCGCCCCCCAAGTCCCCGGCGCACGGACCGAGTCCTTGGGCCGATGGAGAAGGGGAAGCTGGGGGCGCTGCTGGAGCAGCCGCCGCGGACGGTGAGCTGCAATGGGTACGCGCTGCCGGAGGAGAAGCCGCCGCCGGAGAAGCCCCGCTACGCGCAGGGCACCAGCGCGCAGTGCCTGGACAGCTGGAAGGAGGAGAGGACCCGCAGCGAGGAGGACAATGAGATGAACCTGCCCAACCTGGCCGCCGCCTACACCACCATCCTGCGCTCGCTGGGCGAGGACCCCGAGCGGCAGGGGCTGCTCAGGACCCCTTGGAGGGCAGCCACTGCCATGCAGTTCTTCACCAAGGGCTACCAGGAGACCATCTCAGGTATGGGGTGCATAGGGGACCCCCATCCCATCTCAGGAATAGGAGGCGTGTACGGTGCAGGGGTGCCCCTGTCATCACTGTGGGAGAAGGGCGCAGGTAGCCCCCAAACCAGGACATTTGTCATTTGTGAGGACCCTATGGGTGTAAGATGTCTCCACTATCAGGAGGCCTGCTGAGATATTGAAGTTTGAGGGTGCAGGGCTCTACTCCAGCAACAGGAGAGCAGCAGGAGGGCTAGAGATGAAGTGGATGATACAGGGCTATTCCTAGAGGCTAGGGCAAAATAGTGCCCCTGAAAAAAGCAGAAAGAGTAAAACTTCTGTGTTAAATCCAGAAAACTTTCCTTATTGTAAACATTACACACCGCCTAAAACAATCCAGCTACCAGAGTAACGCATTCAGGACTCCTGACCCTGTGTAGAGATGAGGAAATACAGGAAAGTTGCCCTCAGTGTGTCATCCATGATGGAATCAAATAGGATGGTTCCGCCTCCTCCCCGCCACCCAACTCCAAGGTTTACTTTTGATTAAAGTTGGGTGAAATATCAGCTCCTTGCAGTAGTGGAGCAGACCTGTGCTCAATAAATCACTGAGGGAAAATTCTTGAAACACATCACTGCAGTAGCTTTCAAACAAAAACTCTGCTTCCTGCTGACTCAAACAGCTAGGGGAAAAAAGTGTGTCATTGATCCTCTGATTTCCTGCATGTTCCTGCTTTTAAAATGCTTTTAAAAATGTCTACTTCCTCTTATCAGGTGTGCCTCAATTGGAGGGGGGGGGGGAATGTCATAAGGATCTCCTGATGCCAGGAGACTTCAGGGTAGGTAGAGAAGGCAGTGCCTACCCTGATTTGACTGGAGTATATTGACCAGAGTTGCAAGCATGCACTGAACACATCTGACAGTGTTGTCTACTTACTCCCAGATATTGCCAGTTTCCACTGCATCATGCAGTGTGGGGTTTTTTCTTTTTGAAAGCTTGTGCACTTTTTTAACCCCGTTGGCCTAGTTGTCTGAGACTTGTGTAGATTTTGAGGCTTGCTCATCAGATTTGAGGTGATAAGCAAGCCAGAGTAAGCAAATTTAATATAAGCCTCCATGATCTTGTTTTCCTTAAACAGTTTATAAACTGAAATCTCTGATGTAATTTAACTGTTGTCTCATGACTGCTCCACTATAATATTGTCAGTTTAGTGCTACTTTATATTGACTTATCCAGGGTGTAGGTGAGAAACAGTGTAGCCCACGAAAGCTTATGCTCTAATAAATTTGTTAGTCTCTAAGGTGCCACAAGTACTCCTGTTCTTTTTGCGGATACAGACTAACACGGCTGCGACTCTGAAACCTGCTTTCTCAATGTTTCTCCTTTTCTTAGTCCCTAACCTTGCAAACTACTTGCAGCTAAATTTTCCAGGTGTCAACTTTAAACTCAAATAGTGCTGACTGGGCAAAGCAAGAAGGATATTGAGCCCTGGCCCTGCCGTCTAAACTCTCTGGTTAGAGACAAATTTTACAATGCCTGACCGTGTCTAGCACAGGGGTCCCCAACGCGGTGCCTGCGGGCACAATGATGCTTGCCGGGGCAGTTGTATGCGCCCGCAGGACACCGCCTGCCGAAATGCCACCGCGGAGCACGGCCACTGGAGAACCACCCGCCGAAATGCCACCGAGAAGCTTTGCTGTTTTTTGGCGGCATTTAGGTGGTGACGCTTCCCCACAGAAAGGTTGGGGACCACTGGTCTAGCACAATAGGGTCTTAACCTGAATGGGGACTCTAAATGCTACTTTAACACAAATCATAGTACCAGGGTTTGAAAATCTCACTGCTGCTCACCAGTCTCAAGTGAGTACATGGTAGATTAGCAATTTCTATAGGATTCAAGCATCAACTTTTTAAAAAGCCTTGTGATTGCAAAAGACCAAATATAAGCCAATGCAGTTGTCTTCTATGATCTACAGCTCCACTGTCTACTTTTGTTCATAGCATTGTCAAGCAGCAGTATTGTGAAACTAACAAGATCATGGTCAGTTTCATGGCTGCTATCCAAACCCTTATGGTGTCAGTGACACAGTCAGGAGCTGTGCCAATGGCATGCTGTTGCTGAATGGAAAAGCTGAGCCACAGCAGAGGCAGCAGGTACTGGTATTCTTCGCAAGGGAGGAGAAACCAAAAAAAGAGACTGGAGGAGAAAGAGGAAGGTTTGCGCCAATCTTCTTCTCTCGTACCAACTCCATTGCTGCTTTGATGGGGAGAAGGGACAAAAGCCATCTCCTCCCTTCCTGTAGCTAGAGGCACATGAATCTTACAGTAATTGCACCCAGATAATTATGTGAAAATGGAGGCACCCCAAAGGTTCAGTAACAGCACCCTCCCCTTGCCGACAGCCATGTGTGGCATATGGGACTGCACATCTCATTAGGCTATTGCCCTTGGACTTCACTAGTAGAACATTTCACCCTTGCCTTTCACTAGTGCATTTAGTCCTTCTGCTTGTAGGTATCTGCTACACTTTTCAAACCTGGCTTTACACCCACAGACTTACACATTGTTCCCCCACTCCTCCTTGATGAGGGGGTCAAAGAGTTAACTGAGCAAATATATAGATTGTAACTATATGTGTGTAACTTTCCTGGCAGTCTTGGCTTATTTCTTATTCTGTAAGAACACTGCTTAGGCAGAAAATCTTGAGATTTTATAAATGGAAAGTGTGAAAGTCCCACATCAATAATTAAAAAAGGAGGGGAAAAAGAGTATAACTGTTGCAAATGAAAACTTATCTGCATGCTGGTGCTGAATGCTGGGTCCCCGAGAGAGGTGTATAGATGTGGGTACTCACCTGGCTGTAACTCAAAGGCAGCTCAAAAAGAGCTAGTTTATTACAAGCAGCAAGGTGTGGAAAGATAAACCTGGAGGTGTCTGCAGTCCACTTCAGAGCTCCCAGTCAACTCCTAATTTTCCTCTTATCACCCTGCTTGCTGCCTGGTAGATGGTTCTCATTTGTCTGACTACAGGGCATCAGCCTGGGACCACCATGTAAAGTCAACTGAGATGTCCCATGATAGCCAGCTGTCTCTTCTCTGTGCCAGTGTCTAAACCCCACTCCTTGGGCAACATCCCTGGGAACTGACCTAATTTCTAGCTCATTCAGTAGCACTTCATCCCTGCTATGCCATCTGCTCCCTGGTGGATTCTGAATGGGCTGTCCCCATTCCCCATCTCACGAGGGAGCACCGCATTAGGCAGTTAGGTCACTACACTCCTCTCCCCAGTGTGGTGTCAGAGAGGGACCGGGGGAGGCTGCGTTGCAGCAAGGCATGTCAACTATTTAGTTGCTTGCCACTGACAATTTTTAAAAAACCAAAATACGACTTATTCTGAT
The DNA here is from genome assembly GCF_965140295.1 of Lepidochelys olivacea. Lineage (NCBI taxonomy): Eukaryota > Metazoa > Chordata > Testudines > Cheloniidae > Lepidochelys > Lepidochelys olivacea. Next base: position 120,531,801 of record NC_140416.1, read on the forward strand.
GTGGAAACTTTCTCATGTGTGACCCAACCATCTCCCTTTGGAGATCAGTCATAGAGCGGGTGGCACAGAGCTTTGGAGGATGGCAGGAAAAAAAAAAAACTTCATGGAAGACCCAGTTGGGACAATTTTCTGGCAGCCTCTCACATAAGGAGTGTCCTCCATGCTCTGAAGATGTGTTCATGGACAGGAGGGCAGAACTGGGTCAAAATATCTTGCAGAAGCTTCTGCACAATAACCAGACTTAGTGATGTGGCTTTGTGGCTTTATTTTTGGACTATTTTTCAAAGGCGAAATGAGGCTGCAGTGCGAATATGGTGCTCATTTCCCCCCTCCCCCCATCATAAGCGGAAGCATCATCATTTTCCAGTCGCTCCACTCCTCTTCCCCTCCCCATCCTCTCTCCCCCAAAGAACAACCCCTCTCATTCTCCAGTTGAAAGCAGACAGTCCTTCTCTCCCCCTGCCCCCCATTGGCTAGGTTGGAGAGGAAACTGTTGTGGCTGGGGGGTGAAACCTGTGGTTACCTGGCAAAATGTGCAGGTGCTGAGAAGACTAGACTTAGGAGCTGGCGCTGCTTTAACCTCCATAATGTAGATCCTTAAATGCAGTTATAAGAAGAAAGGTGCTATATTTAAAAAAAAAAACACAAAACTATTTATATCTAAACACTTCAGGGCAGGGACTGTTTCTTACTATTTTTGTACAGCTCCTAGCACAATGGAGCTTTGATCTTGTTAGGGCATCTAGTCCCAGCTGTAAGACACAGAGTGCGGATACCATCTTGTCACACTTCTGTGGCTGCAGAGAGCCAAATCCGAGGAAGGAATTCAAATAGCTACAAATAGTCCAAGTGTATGCAATATGACAACAGGGTTTTAAAATCGTAGATCTGAGTATCTGTATTTCTAGTTATACAATGGGATTTGTGATAGCTTATTTCTAAAGAAATTAGTCTTTAGTTTGCTGTAAAGATCCCAGAGAAAATTCTGATGTTCAATAAACTCAGATATCAAACTTAGTGAAGACCATATAGAGACTGTAAGGTCAGGAGACGTACGTAGTATAAAACATGTGCCAATGTATAAAATGTTCAGCTTAACTCTGTCTAGAAATGAAAATGGGGCATCATGTTGTTTTGTCTCTTTGATTCTGAATGCTATATATTAATCTTGAATTCTGAATTGGCTGAAAGAGGTGGGCAAAATCCAGAGTTTTCTGGCTAGCTATTGGCTATACCTCTGAATCTCCTTACCTACCCTGCAGCCACCTCCATCTCACCTGGTGAAATCAGAAAGGAGAAAGCAGGAGAGCTGTGAATGCAAGGTCATACGACTTTGTGTATGACTGGCGTTTTCCAAAGCTCATGTTTTAATGTATTTGGATTGTACAGTGTCATCTACCATTAGTATTTTCAAAGATTGGCCCACAAAGAAGAAAAAAGTACTGTGGTTTTGCCCTATTCTGTTTCTTTAGGGTGTGTAAGAAAGACCTGAAAGGCTTTAAGTATTTTTCTGCCTGGAAACTTATTCACCTTCTTGAAAGAGCAGAAACATTTAATCTTCTTGTCTTTGTTGTCAGACTTTTGTGATTCAAGACTCGATTGGGAGATTTTTAACCTTAACTGAAAAGCTTTTTTTAGCAAAGAGCTTTCTTTCAATTTTTTTGGTTTTAGCAACTATTAAAAATAATTAAAAAAAAAATTTGGAACCACCTGGATAAAACTGTCATGCTGTCTGGAGTGGTTCATGACCTTGAGTGTAAACCTCAGGGCAAACTATCAAGATGCAGGGCAGAGACCCCAAACTTACTGTGTGTTCTAGAATTAGATTTCACCGACCCAGTAACAAATGTGAACTCCTGTCAGTCTCACCGTGGAGTCACAGACAGTCCCTTTGGGCACTCCAGTCTATCTTGCCAACAAGGCAAACTGGACTTAGTGATAGTTGGTTGCCATACACCAATGGTAATCAATTCCTTTTTTTGTCAAGGTCCAAATTTCTTGGTTAAGTCCAGACTCCAGAGAAAATAATACAAAAATAATAACAATGATGATAATAAGTAAATAAAAAGATTTCACGGTCCATTCAAAAGCATCTGGTGGTCCTGATTTGGCCTGCAGTCTGCCTATTGACTACCCTGTCATACACCAAAGATTGCAAAAGATTCAAGGTGCTTCCAGTCCCAAGAGAACAGTCACATACTCCAGTTCAATTTGTACCTCATACCTCACACCAAAGACGAAGCTTGTATCCAATCCTATAGTAAACTGACTGAAGATTTATTAACTAGGAAAAAGAAATGAGTTATTGACAGGTTAAAGCAGGTAAGCATATATCCACAAATGAGTTACTGTCTATGGTTTTAAAAAGTGACAGAGCTGTAGTAACCTGTCCGCACAAAATGTCTTTTAGGGCTAACCCAGGCTGAGCCTGGGGATCTCTGCTGCTGTTTTCTAGCTCCAGCCCTATGAGATTTCAAATAGCAAAGACAGAGAGAAAATTTTCCTGTGTCCTTGTGTTATCCCCTTCTTCCAGCATTCAAGCCAACAGGACGGGGTTTCTTGCAGGTACCACCTTCATGGATGTCAGAGGGCCATTAACCGAGCCTTTGTACTGTGATGTTCCACAATGGCCCATTTAGTTTTGATAGCCCTCAATGGGTGGTGGACCATTCCTCCTGAGTGGGGCCAGGTCTACGCTACAGACTTATATCGGTATAACTACGTTACTGGGGGGAGGGGGTGAAAAATCCACATCCCTGAGTGACATAGTTATACCAACCTAACCCGCTGCGTAGACAGAGCTTTGTCAATGGGAGAACTTCTCCTGTCAACATAGCCACTGCCTCTCGGGGAGGTGGATTAACTACGCTGACGAGAGACGCTCTCCTGTTGGCATAGGAGCATCTTCTCGAAAGCGCTACAGCGACGCAGCTGCATCGGTGCAGCATTTTAAGTGCAGACCTGCCCTACGTTCACAGATGCAGAGCAAGCATTTTTACAGTTATCGAGCTTCCATGTCACCTTATAGCTGGGATACAGACATTACAAGTAACGTTTATGCATGTAACAATTTTACAAGCATTCCATGCAGTCTAAACGCTAAACATGTTCTTATAACTCTAATACCTACTGTGGACAATGCTACCATACAGGTGAGCTGGTCTGGTTTTGGCTGATGCCGACAGCCTTGGCAAGAGCTGGCACCTGGTCTGTCAGCGTCACAATTACCTCCCCTCAAGTAACCAAGTTTCACTTCCTTGATACCAGTGATACGTTAAACCTAACTATTTTTTTCATAGTCTGCCTGTGCTGGGGAGACAAGACATGGATTTGTGACAATGTAGGGAGGAGAAAAAAGTGTGTAAACACAGTTTGCCAAATACAAGCCTCTGTAAATCGTAAAAGAGAAAAATAGGGTAGAGGTCAACTTGTTTGCCTCGTTATAGGTTACCTTTGAGACTACCACTGTGTGCTTTCATGGCTACTTTGGTGGTAATGACTCTAGTGGTTTGTCCTGGCCTACTTCACTTATGCTTGTATTTAGTATTGATGTTCTGCAGTTATATATTATTGTACTTTAGTTAGCACAACAAGAAGAACAATTATAACAAGCATCTAATATTGATTCTAGTTTATGCATTGGCCCTTGCTTTGGAGTAAATGATTCTATACAGCTGATCTGTATTAGCTTGTTCTAGAATTATAGAAATGAGCTCCTATCTTATCTCTGACTTCTTCCCAATGATATGAAATCAATGAAAAGCAAATATAAAAATATCAGCACTCTGATCTGAAGTAAAATGGCCATCTGTAGAAAAACATTTTTTAAACTTCCTGTAGCAGTCAAAGTCAGATAGAAACTGGATTTTTAAAATCCTGTCTTAAATTTAATTAATTAAATAACATTTCTCACAAGACATAATCAGAGGGAGGGTCTGTTTGTCTACTAAATGGTTCTTGGAGTAAACTTAATCTAGAAAATTGTACATTTAATTAGATTTTCCATAAATAAAAGTAAAGGTGGGTAGTCTATCAGTAGCTGGTTGTCTTTAATTCAGTGTTTGTAGATCTGCTTCAGACTACCTGTCAAAAGTTCCCTTTTGTGTTGTGGGAGAAAAGGGGGACTCCTTTTATTACTTAAACTTTCTAGGAGGCTGATGTCTGTAAGGCTGTTAAACTATCAAACATTAACAAGTATATAACAGTGCAAACTTAAGAAAAAGCACACAATAAATGAACAAGAATAAGTGGAAATATCCTGTGGCAAGCTAACATTAAATTCTAACTAGAATTCTAAGTCTTCAGATTTGCTGAAATAACTTTTTCTAATTTAAACGGAAGGATGAGTATTCTGAAATGGTGAACTTCAACAAAGCTGATTTAAAAAGATGAGGTGTAACTAGTTGGTTCTTGCCCAGCAATCCCACAGCAAAAACCAAGCATTGGCATGAATAAATACCGGGCATTTGCAGAAGGAAAATAACTTGTTTACATTTGAATACTGAAGCACTTTAAATAAAACAACATGTTCATTAAGGGCTGCAACTACTGTAAAATGGTGCTAGTCACGCACAGCAAAAGCCTTGCACACCTTTTGTTGAACAGAACAGCTCTAAAATATGGCAGTGCATTCAGTTTGTCTTTCTGCTAAAGACAATGTGTTAACTTACTCTGTGCTGCCTCAAAGGTATTAATTGAAGAATCTTTATTTGAATTTTAAAAAAACAACCTCATGAGATACAGTTGCACATATTTTTAGATGCAATTGTTCAGTAGCCCTACTTTCCTCGACGTTTGTTTTTGTTCAGATTGTTACACCTGTGACTTTTGTTTTCATTTAACCCTAATTACTCAGTGACCCTGTACTATAGATCTCTCATTTTAAGGCAAAACCAATAACATCTGACATTATGCCCAGTACCAATAGACTAACTTCTGTCAAATTGTGTACGGCTTGGATTTCTTCTTTCGGATGGAGAGTACTGAATAAATACCACCTTACTGCTATTTTCCTTATCTTTTGTCTGTGGATTTGGTATTTTAACTGGTGACAGTGGTGGGGATAAATTCATAAGTTCCTGAAGCTCAGTTGGTTTGCTGAGGAGTGTCCTTGCTAAACATCACAATGTAAAAATAGAGAATCTGAAGCTTAAACAAACAGACTGTTTGATCAGCCAAACCACCCTTTTCTAAAAGATGGTCGGTTACTCCATTCTGTTTCTGTTATTGGAGACAAAAGGTGTATTGCTAGATCTTAGTCCACAAACAATCTGTTCAGAATTAAACATCATTTGTAATGTACTGGCTAGATGGATCAAATAACACAACTTTTCAAAGGCTGGTTTTTACACAGACCTACACTGTTGTTTTCAAGAACAGTAAATTTCCAGCGGTGCATGTGGTTTGTTATGAAAGCCAGTAATATCAATTAACTTTTCTTGCCGGGACGCTTTCTTTCTTGAGCATGGTTACATAATAGGATCAACTTTCCTCCCCCCTGGACTATTGCACTAAGTCTCCAGGCTTTTTAACCACTTTTTTTCTCACTATTAATGCCCTCAAATTACACTTGTTTGGCAAAACTTCTTTGGGTTTTAGATATTAACTTAATTTTTTTAACCTCTTTATCTGTTTGAGGATCCTCCTTATTAAAGACTTGTTTGCTCTTATGCTGCCTTTCTAGTCCATTGTTTCAAACTTCTCTACCTTCCATCTCTAGTTCGCTGTTTAATGGTTCCCATGATATTATGGTAACGTTATGAAAACCTTTATTGAAATCTTGATACATTTTAATGAGGCTCTACATAATCCTGCTTTCCCTCATATTAATAAATGTATCAGTAAAAAACCAATTTAAGAATTTTGAAATCTTAGTTACATCTGAGAATCTGTAATAACTGTGATCTTTCATATGAATAGACTCCAATCTCATGGTGTATGCAGAATACATTGATAGGAAACCAAATGAATCTGTTCCAATGACACGCAGTAATGTTATTTAACTGATTTTGACTTTTCTCTTCTCTTTTTTTGCCTTTTTAATATATCAAATTATTCTTCAAGCTTTGCTTTTGCTAACTGAGGGGTTAGCCCTTGTTTCTGAAACAATTAATTCCATCTGGGGTTGAGCACACAATTCTAGTCCTTATGAGAGATAGAGATGACAGACAAACTTTTATAAGAACCTGTAGGTAAGATTTCTTCCTTTAGTTTCAACTCGGCAGGAATATATGTGAGGGGAACAACGTGGATTTGATGCCTATTTAATCCTTGTATTGCTTCCTTTTTAGTTCTGTTGTCTATTTAAGCAGCAGTGTTTTCAGCCCATGCTTCCTTTAATTTGGAGCCTCTTTCTTTATTAAAGGTTTCTTGAAACTCTGCATCCTCCAGAATCCCTTCCTTCTGAAAACTTAAGCATTAAAATGCCACGACACAATAAACTCTCCGTATATGGCTGAGAATTATTACTGTTCACTCTGATTCAGTAAAAAATATATCAGAATTCTGACACGGTGTATCTTTCTCTTTTTGATATTAAAGGCCACCATAATTTTCATGCCTTGCCCATCAATAATATTTTCCTTAACTGCAATCATTTCCTAACACTAATACCTGGATAGAATGACGATTTCAACCTTGGATTTATTTTTTGCTTTCCAATAGCAATTTAGGGTTTTAGAAGCATTCTGAAATTACATTAGTTTCAAATCAATACGGCTGGTGTTTCCACCCATGCCCAGTGCAGCTGTAGCGTGTGGCCATATCTTGTGCATTCTTTTGGGTTTTTTTTTGTTTTTTTTTTTTTAAAGTCTATCATTCCTCATCATTGAACACAATCAAATCTTACCCCCCACAGTTCTGTCAAGGTGCCTTAATCTTGACCTGTACAGACCACACCTCTTTGGATGAAGGTAGTTCACATGCGCTCCTTGGCCTCTGAGATTGCTTGAACAGTGTCAGTTGGATGTGGACACCCTCCTCAGTCCAGTTCCTATGACTGAAGGTGAAGCCTCAGATGTCTTTGAACCAGTCACCCACAGGAGAGATTGATTGTCCTGTTCTATCCTACTTGCCCTGGAACATGTTAGACTGACTAGATTAAAGATGCTTGTCTGAATCTGAGGACACCTGTTACAGACTACTGGACTTTTCTGTGTGTGGTTCTTGCCTTCTCAGTCTGTTTTAGAACAAACCTACTTCTCTTTTCGCTTAACTGTTAACATGTTACTCACTTGGCACTGATCCCTTGTGAAAGGAAACAACTATACAGTCTTGAACAGAGTAAAAATTATACCTCTGTTGCAGAGCGGCAAGTTGAATGTGCTGCAGCCAGCGGCTAACTGTTGCTTAACATTTATTGGTAATCTGCCCATTCAAAATGCAATTCTTCGAATATCCTAAAAGCTCCATGGCTTAGCAAATAGTTCCCCCGCCCATACTAAAAACGCTCGTTAAAATGAAAGGACCTCTTTGAAACTTGAATATCAGCTGCTTTTAAAGTGGCTTAAATCAGAGTGAAAGCAGCCTATGAACTTTTCATGTTTCCACTATTGCGATGCATTGTCAAAGGAAGCAAATGTAAGTGTCAAAAGTGTTTGTGAAACTGACAGGATGTATCAAGAAGCTGTTCTGTATAGTGCTGTCATCTTTCATTCTCTTGACCTATCCAGCCGGCTGGCAGGAGATGTAGAGTCTGCCCCTTGGTTGCCAGAGGTGATTTTTGCTTTCCTGTGTCACATGAAAGCCATGCAAATAGTTTCTATAGCAACAGGTCCTCTCTTTCCTCTGACGCAAAATCCCGAAAAGGTCTCTTGTTCCTTGTTTTCATCTGATTCTCATTTTGCTTTCATCCGCTGCTATACTGTAGATAAAGGTTTTATTTCAATTCTGCTGAGAGCTGCTTCTTAATGGATGCCAGCTGTTAGTTTTACGACACATCAAAGTCTCCACAGCAGTATCTTAATTCTGGGTCAGAGGAGAAATTGTTGCTGGGATACTTAAAAGATTACCTCTAACTTTACTTCTCTCGTTTACTTAGCCGCCCGCTTCCCCCGCCCCCCAGGAAGGCATCTGTGTTTGATCTGAACTGTAGCTGCCATATTAATACAATATGTTTGGAAAGGGCTTGTGCGTTCAACTCAATTAGCTTTTCTCTCAGTTATCCTTAGGAGCATGCAGTTTCCCTTTCATTTGTGGATCTCTCTGCCTTGTAGGACATGCTGTTTTGAAGTAGCATGCAAACATACCCATTTTGCAGCTGAGCCCAAATGTGCAAAAATGTAGAGGACAAGTAGCGTTCTTTAGATCTTCACAGACCATGAGGAATACCTCTCTTCTCCCATCTGCTGCTAGAAAAGATGCATAATACGGGGGGCATGTACTAATGGTGGGGGGTGAGTAGCTAAAGTGATGTTGCAAGGAGTGGCGAACTCCAGTTGAGGCGGAGAAGAGCTTTCCTTTCAATTACAAAGAAATGCATGCTGCAGAGAACAAGGAGCTGTAATCTGTGTGCCTGTTGGACACAGTGCACTAGAGAAACTGTTATACAACAGTAGCGCTTGTGTGAAATTAACCCCATGTTCTGGGCCATTGAGGGCTCTAGTATGCCGAATGCTTCAAATGCAACTCATGTACTTACGTGAAATGTGTGTGGCTTTTTGTTCACTAGTAAACATGGAGAATAAATGTAGTTTAGTAGTTGGGGCTAATTTGTCTAGCCCTACTTTTTTTTTTTTTTTATTTAGAGGGCTAATCTATCTTCCCTTCCCCTCCCTTTTCCTTTCCCCCACCCCCATTAGAACAGTCAGGATAAAACTACAATAGCTCTTCTAGTAGTACAGAAAGATGCAACTGACTAAAACAGCTATGATGGTCTTCCAAGAACAAGTTGGAACAATGGGCGAGTCTTTACTGCATAAGCTAAAAGCCCCATGGCTCTTCGCCAGGGCTGTAGAGCAGACTCATTAATCTCTAAGTGATCTCGGTGCCACTAGAGGGGACAGAACACCACACCCAGAAGATGTGTGGGTTACACGTGCATCTGTCCTGTCTCTTTAGAGTGTAGGTACATTGAGACAGGGACTGTCTGTACAGTGCCTGCTGCCAGTTGGTACTGCTGTAAATCAAGTAACTACTCAAAAGGCTTGGCTGGTTTTGGCAGCGGGGTCAAGTCACTTTATGTAGCCCAATTCAGTCATCCTTGACTGAGCAATTCACCTGGGCAGAGTCACTGTAGCTTGGTGCGGGAGTGAGGCGCGCAACACTGCTGCTTGCCAGAAGTCAGTTTTACAAATCTGGATTGTTCTCAGTAGAAGTCAACCTTCAGAGGAAAGCCAGACTTTTTACTGTTCATTGAAGAAGAAGTTATTTTCAAAGGATGAGTAGGAAGGACTCATCTCAGCAGGGTAGGGCTGCCTCGGAGAGACTCTCTCTTTCAGTTAGGTGCCTTTTGGATGTGCACTACCCCACATCTCATTCGCGCTGCCTGTTCTGCTTGTGGCACTTGCTCGGCAATGCTGATGGGCTTGCTGGAAAGGCTAAATTGATACATCCCTTTTGGAATTCACATGGGCTGCAAAGGGGTGACCTGCAGTGATCAAAGTAGTAGAAATTGCCCTGGGTGAGTTGTTCTGGGCCTCCATCTTGCTACTAATATTCAACAATTTTTTTTTTTTTAGGTGCAGGATCAGCAATAAGACAAGATCCACATGAGTGAAAAGCAAAGGGGCAAAGTCTTGTGGAGCACCCCCAACTCTGCTTTTGTCTGGATATTGTCCACTTTGGAGTGTAAACTCTTACAGTATGTCTACACTGCAGTTAAAAACTCACTGCTAGCCTGTGCCAACTGACTCTGGCTCACAGGTCTCAGGCTAAGGGGCTGTGTAAGTGCCTTGCGCTAGCTCTGCGACCCTCCTGCTATGCAGGGTCCTAGAGCCTGGGCTGCAGCCAGAGCTGGACTTCTGCACCACAATTAACCAGCCTCTTAGCCCGAGCCCCAAGAGCCTGAGTCAGCTAGCACGGGCCAGCCACAATATCTACTGGTAATGTAGATGTACCATTTGAGGCCTGGAACTGTTGGCTTCCAACTGCACACTTCAGGGCACTGAATACATACAAGCTGCATGGCACTAGCCTTTAGTTCCTGAAAGCTTTTGAGGGAGGAAGGTCTCATGGCCAAGACACTGGACTGGGTTCAAGAGACCTGTGTTCCATTCCTGTCTCTGCAACACCCGCTCTGTGTGACCATGGGCAGGTCACTTAACCTTCTCTCTTTTTCCACCTGTAAAATCAGGATAACACTAGTCTCCTTCACAGTGTAACTTAGCCTTACAATCTCCCTGGTAAATGCATTGAGCTGCTTCGATGGAAGCCTGTAAAGGTCCATTCTGTAAATGTCAATTTCTTCTGACTGTGGGGACTTTTTACCTAGCCTATCATATTAGGGCTGTGCGTGGGGCCTGACACTAGATGCATTCAGAGCAAGAACGTACCGAATTCTCAACCATTCCAAGCCTTTCGCTTGACTGTGCAACAGCTTTGTTTGTAAACCTGTCTCTAACATCACTGCCCACCTATTGTGAACAGCAGCTGCCAGGTTCTTCGCTAATAGCCATCGGGCAGGGTGTCGTAATGCTTGGTGCAATCACAGACCTGCTCTGGGATCTTTTTGCTGAGCCCTCTCTGTTACTCTCAGCAACACTCTTAGGAGGGAAGCATGAGTTCCACTGAAGGCAGCGTTGGCTCTAGTGACACAAGTCACCTATCACGTTTAGGTTTTATATACCACATCCCGTGCAGTGATGAGCTCTGTAAATTTTGCTGTTTGTTTAAAGTTGTGTCCTTCATAGAACCTCCGGACCCATGATGCTCTAGAGACCTTGTTGCCATTCCATCGTCTCCTCCCCGTTAACCTGCTTTGACACTGGATATTGTCCACTTGGAGCTTACAGTACTCCAGCACCTTTCCCTTTAGCCCTCTGATGCTTGGTATACCCCAAGCAAGGGCAGGAGTAAGAGTGCATGGCGCTTTACCTGTCAGCAAAACCACACCGGCTCTCCCATGAGGTGCTTAGTGTAAATTAGACATGTGCAACAAAGGATAGACAGAGGTGGGGGGTGGATTCATTCTGTGTTTTGCTTTGGTGCAGCAGGAGGCCTCATGGGGTGGAGGCGCTTCTTCCCAGTAGCCTTCACAGCATCTGAAGGCAGAGGATGGGTATACAGGAGGGGAGGTCAGATGCTTGACTTGCTAGTGGAGGGAGGCTGTCAGAAACAGGGAGCAAAGCGAGGAAGGCATGAAGGCTTTGGTAGGCGAAGACAAAGGTGGGGATGGAGCCATTTGAGGGCCATTGACATGAATAGGAGCCGTGCTGCTCAATCCCCTAGTTGGCTCAAGCACAGGACTCATCAAAGCATAAACAGAGCCTAGGGCATTTAGAAGGAGAGCCACCAAGGGCTGCAGTGGAGCTGTGTAGCACCTTGAAGGGGTGGACAAGGAATATGATCTTGGTGCAGAAAGAAATGGGGAAAGTAAACGGGTCGATGGGCCCCTCCTCTTCCACACGCCTCCTCCCCCCTCCCCATCTCCATAGGTGTGGAGAGCTTCCCTCACTCCTCGTGGATGCTGTATCCTATCTTCTGTCCTATCACTCACTCTGTTCCCTAGACTAGCCAGGTATTCATGTTGTGGTATCTGCAGTGGGACCAAACCCGTTCAGTTGACCTCTAGAGAGAGCACTGCTGGGATTAGGGTCACTGGGTGTTTGTTGAGTAGGCCAGTCTCGGGAATGTGCCAGATAGCAAACTTCTCCAGCTGGCAAGTAGAGTGGGCCTGCCGGTACTTCACGGAGCAGTGTCCTAAATTACATTTCCTGGCACATGCTGCATGGACACTTCTCTGAGCACAGGATTGTACACCTGAGCAATGTCACCCCGACCGCCCCTGCTGCTGGGATCTGAGCACTGTCCCCTCTCAGCTTTGCTGTCTTTCCATCACCTGCTCCTGCTGCTGTCACCTCTAGTGGGGAAACCCCTATCCTTAGGAAGTGTGCCCCCCCCTCCCTACCATCCTTCCTCCCTCTCCGCTGCCAGAGTGACTATGGGAAGGGGACATGGCTTAGAAAGATTGTAGAGAAGCAGACATGCCACTGTAAAAATGGTCCCCAGCTTGTTCTGTGCCCCCACAACCCCCCCCCCCCGCTCCGTTTATACCCTGCCCCTGGATATGTGACTTTCCAAAGTTCCAGCTCGCGGCTTTCCAGGTCACTAGCCATTCTTGGTAATGAACACAGAGAAACAGCAGAATATCGCAAATGCTGGTTGCCAGGGTTACCTGTGTACCGCTGATAGCATGCAGGAAATTAAAACAATCTGTGATGGCAATATGTTATTGGCAACAGATGGCAGCTGTTGGGATATGAGTGTCCAAGGAAGGCATAAAAGCAAATGCAGTAGGCACAATTGTTGAATTTGTACATTAACCACTGAGTCACTTGAATACGAAAGCAAAGCTTTTAATGAAGTACAACGGTCACTGGACACCTTTTGTTCTTCTATTAGACTTGCTCTTTTTATGGTATGGTCTAGAAGTTACATGGGGCCCTACTAAATGCTTAGTGTTAACCTGCATGGAGGCCCACAAACGGTGTGCGTGTTAGCAATTAGATGAGTTATTGCCATTGAACTGGCCATATCTCCCATTTAATTGTTAGCTTAGCCCTCTTCTTATTTAGAAGCTGGAGGTTGCTGCTGGAGCGTCTGGCAAAGTTCTCCCTGGCACGAGCAGAACAAATTACTGCCTCTGAAATTCACTTCACTGAACTCCGCTTCGCTCCTGATTGAAAGGCGCTGTCTACTCTTACCTCGGGGCCTTAGCATCCCTTTAACGTCTCCAAACAATCTGGCTTTTCAGAACACTCCTAGAAACAGCAGCGCCCTGCATGACCCTATGTAGCAGGGCATGCTCCTGGGAACAACTTGGGGAGTTGGCATGAGATTACTTAAACCAGAAGTAGACTGAGACTCAGAGCACCACTCTCCACTGCAAACAGCAAAGTCACCAGGCATAGCATTCAAACGGTGCCCATTTGGAACTAGAAGAGCCAAGTATTTGTCTTCCCGCCACCTGCTTGGATTTCCCCATTTTAAAAAAAAAAAGTAACACCCCTTATCTTTGGGGATGGGATGCGCAGCTAAGTTGGGGTATCCATCTGTAAGCCTGTTGGCTCTGCCCCATGCAATACATCTTCTGGGAGAGCATAAGAAGCCAGATAGGCAAGACTGTCAGTTTCTCATAGAACTATAAACCCAGTACTGATCTTGCTAAGGCACTGAGAATGAGCTCGGGACATTCTAACCAGCTGCTGCCTTTATAGAGGCCTAACTCTGTTGCAGGGCACATGATGAAACTTGGGAAGGAGGAAGTATCTTGTCAGACTGTGAAAACTGACCTAGAAGATGCCTTGGTGTGTTTAATTGCCTTTCTCCTCACCTTGCCCTTTTGGTGATACTTTTCAAACATATGGAGACCCTTTGCCTCTCCTCTGAACCCTAGACCAGTTTGACCTCACAAAGTGGCGCATGCAGGAGCCTATACAACATGAGAGGATCCTTAGAACTGTGCCTTCTTCAGTATTGATTGCAATAGACATACAATATGTCAACACACCCATCGGAGGTATGACTGCAACGTATGTAGACATACCCAAGCTAGCTTTGATCTAGCTCAAATAACAATAGCAGTGAAGCCATGGCAGCGCAGGCTTGGATACCTACCTAGGGTCCGGAGTGGGCTTGTACAGCCTGCATTGCCACAGCTTCCATGCTGTTATTGGAGTTTGCTAGATCAAAGCTAGCTTGTGACGTCTACACATGCTACAGTCAGACCTCCAGTTGCCATGTACACATACCCTAGTCTTTACATTCTAGGTTTCTTTTCTCATTCCCACCAACCAGTGGATGTGTTTTGTCCTCTGAACAAATTCGCTTATCATTAATGACTCTTATTAAAGACAAATTGTGTCTGTGAAGTCTGACATTGCACTGTTGCAGTTATAGGACAAGTGACCCTGTACCAATCAAACTGGATCCTTAGTCTATGCTTAATGGATGCAATTCAGGGCCTACATTCCATAGTCTTAAGAATTGCCAAGTGCTTGTTTGGCTAAGGTGTTCCTGGTGAAAGGGGTCAGAAAACCTAGAATTCCCCATATTTTGCATGTTGTGAATAATTTATATATAATCTCCTGCAAACATTTAATTCCAGATGTCCTGAATGATGCCATATTTGATGAAGATCATGATGAGATGGTAATTGTAAAGGACATAGACATGTTCTCATTGTGTGAACATCACCTGGTTCCATTCGTTGGAAAGGTAACTACCTCACAGAACAGATACTGCAGTGTAAACTATAATTTAAATCTCTCATTCATGTGTGTTTCTAGTTACTGTCTTTTTTTTTTAAGCTGTAACTATATGCAGCCACTTACTATCTAGAATCATAGCAATCTTCAAAATACAAATTCTGAAGAGTACCTTTATGCAAGTTTTATATGATTTAAGACCCTAGCATATAGTGCTCAACCTTTATCAGTCTAATAGTTTCTGACGTTTTATATCGAAGCTCTTCATGAAGCAGCAGCAAGCCTTCAGGGCAGACATCTTGATATTAAACCAATGCACCTCAGACATCGGCTTTGATCCGTAACAGATTACAGTAACAATTTGAAAAGCCAGCCGGTGCATTTTCGTCAGTTACCGCTGCAGACTCTGCAGACCTTGGATTAGTGTGCTCTTTTAAATGAATAGTCGGGCCTAGATTTCCAAGAGTGACTAGTGATTTTAGATGCCCAAACTGTGAGAGCCTAACGGGGCCTCAATTCCAGACAGTGCTGAGCACCCACCCTTTGAAAATCAGGACTCTTTTAAAAGGTCTCAAGTTGGACACTTCAAAACTGAGGCCTTCTGTCTAAAGATCTTGGTCTCTGTGCTGCTACATTTGATGCCCATGTCAGCTCCAGAAGTACCGGAGGATGGAGCATCTGCACTGCAGTGTCTCCCCATGAAGCACACTTGAGCTGTAGAGATGCAGGTGTTCCCATAGCCTGTAAAATTCTATCCATGCCATTTGTGTTCCCAAATATATTTTCTTGGAAAATAAAATACCTGCAGAGAAGCCCAGTTATGTATGTCTCCTAGAGGGTGCCATCTCATTCTTGTCTCCTCCCCCCACTCTGCTATATTGCTGGTATTTAATTCTGGAAAGTAAGAGTCTCCTTTCTGTTCTGGCTTTCTATTTGCCTATACTTTGGTTACTGGGTAGGATGTATGTGCTTCTTTCTCATTATTCTCGGGCATTCTGTAAATTATTTTTACATCTAGAAGTTTAGCCTGTGTGGGTTGGAGAAATCCCAAACACCGAACCAGTCCTTTTGCTATGTTCTCTCCCCTTGGGGTGTCTGGACCTTGATTGTCACAGAAGATTAGCTAAATGGCTTGGTGTGCTTCTAAGGGTTGTTAGACTAGCCATTCTCCTGTTGGGTACATCAAACATGCTGCAAATGCTCTTCAACAAATGATGTATTTGTAGCGCTGTCTGAAAATTCACAGTTAAGCTGTTCTCTCCAGGCAACAAAAGTCATTGCTTGTTTTCAATTAACTACTGCAAAACCATGTCTCTTACTTTGATCTGAAATGTTTCGTGTCTTTCAGGTGTCAGTTGGTTGATTACCCAACAGAAAAGTGATAGGACTGATCAAATTAGCCAGGTAATTAGGTGGTATTATGATACCTATAGCCACAGGTACAGCAAAATAGGATTCTGAAAGACCAGACTTCCAGGCAAAATTATACACAATTTTGACCCTACACTGACCCTTTCCGACTGCTCTATCTTGGCAAATGCATCCTGTGCTACAGATGACCCATTGGTGTGCCACTGTAATCTGCTCTAACTATAAATCCACTTTAATACGTTAGCTTCTTTCACAACTCTGAACACATATTTTCTCAGCACAAATCTGAAAAATTTGTCACTGCTTTTAGGACAGTCTTTAATAATGAGAACTCTACTGTTTCAATATTGTCTATTTACCTATTAAACATGAATGCTCAGACAATAAATGCATATTTGAACAGGATGGAGGATGGCTTTAATTTCATTGGTCTTCTGCAGTATCAGTGTCCCAAGAGTTGTCCCTTAATTCTTTTTTTCAAGTGCATTTCAGTTTGCACACTAAGCGCTTCTTCCCATATGAGCTTTCCAGCTAAAGGAAAAAGGATAGTTTTTTCTTCAAAAGATATATATATATTTTTAATTCATTGAAAGAAGGCTGCATTTATTTTAGCTTAACTTTTCTGTGCTGAGTAATGCTAAAACAATCTCTCTGTTGCACCTGACTTAAATTCTGCATGTTAGTGTGTAAGCCATCCTGACACTTGGTGTATAAGTTGTGATTTCTTCCAAAGTACTTACCTACTTTAAAAAAAGATACTGAACTCACCAGCACTCTGTCTCTGCTTGCTCTTTAATCTTTCAGACTTGCATGGTCGCATGTCCTCACCCTATGCTAAAGATTCTGGATTTGAAACAGGAGTGGGTCTAAAAGTTTGAGATGAGGCAAATGAATATTTCAGAAAGTATGCGTGAGTGTTAAAGCTGTCTTGAAGAGTATTTTGATCCAGTTAATGGTTTGTTCCCCTTTCTCTAGGTACATATAGGTTATCTTCCTAACAAACAAGTCCTTGGTCTCAGCAAGCTTGCTAGGTAAGTGCTAATTTAATGAAAGCGATGCTAATTTGTAAAAAGGATTCCAGACTGTGTTAAGTGTGCTGATCTGTAATCTGGTCCCCTTCTAAAGTACAGCAGACGGTAGCAGTACCTCATGTTCTGGATTTGGGTTTACAGCAGTCCTTCTCGTTAAGACTACTGGAAAACAAAAGCTAAATTGCAACTCCTTATTACTTTAAACCACACCTTGGGAGTGTGCAGATTGGGGACAGATTCATAATTTTGCTGAAGACTATTCAAAAACACTGGTGTATAGGATATACGAAGAACCTCAGAGTTACGAACGGACCAGTGAACCACACACCTCACTTAGAACCGTTAAGTACACAATCAGGCAGTAGCAGAGACCAAAAAAAAAAAAACCCCAAAAACCCCCAACCAAAAAAGGGCAAGTACAGTACTGTTAACCATAAACTACTTTAAAAAAAAAAGGGAAAAAGGAGGAAAGCAGCATTTTTCTTCTGCATAGTAAAATTTCCAAGCTGTATTACGTCAGAGTTCATTGGCTGTAAACCTTTGAAAGAACAACCATAATGTTTTGTTCAGAGTTACGAACATTTCAGAGTTACGAACAACCTCCATTCTCAATATGTTAATACCTCTTGAGGTTCTACTGTGCAAAAGTGATGGCAAGTGATTATTTTAGGGAGCACCAGTCTTTGGAAGGCAGGCAAATAAGCCCACTAAAGTTGATTATCTGTTTGCTTGGACACTGCATTATACGGTCAAACTCCAGAACTTGTGAATGGTAAACAAACGTGATTTAAAACTAACTCTTTCTGGATTATGTTCATGATTTGAATCTAAGACTTTCTTATCTACATCAGTTGACTCTTCAATTAAATCTGACATTTTTGTTTCACTATAACCTGCAGTGAACAAGCCTAGAGATGGATTTTATGGATGAATTTCAGATTAGGGACCAAAGTAATTATGATGCATTTCAGAAACCTATTTGTTGTCGCATAAAAAGCTTTCCCCCAGCATGTGGCCTTATGTCAAGTGCTGTGCTGAATCAGTTGTAGCAAAAGTGGCATTTATGGAGTGATAATGTAGCAAATATGCCCTTTAGTGGAGACAATAATAGAAGGTTCTCTTCTGAAAAAAAACTCTGAAGAAGTTGGCTGTTGTTTGGAAAGACTATGTAGGAGTTCATTTATTCTCCTTCTGATACATGTGTAAATCCTCTGTAGCTCCCAATAGCAATAATGAGAGTTAAACTTGTAAATCAGCAGGCATGCTGGGTTTTCTTAGCAGGGAGGGAGTGGGTCAAATATGCCACTAAAGCACTTTAAATGCAGCTGGTCCCATTTTGCACTTTGTTTGCGTAAGAATGAATCTGATTCAGAGCTGGAGAGAGACCCTTATACCATGAACAAGCAATCTTTGTTAAAATAACCTCAGATTGCAGGGTGCTCATCAGTCCACACGTTCTATCTCACATGGTCTGGCAGCTAGAAAAGCTGAACTTTGCCCTAAGTAACCGGCTCAGGCAGACTGTTCAAAAGACTCTGGAAATTGTGTTGTATTTCATTGGCACAAAACTCTGCGTGTCTGTATGTAGCATGCATTGTAGAAACGCAGGATGAGAATTTGTTGAGCTATTTTCAGCATCTCCACTCTGTATCTTTCTGTTTACCTGGACAAAAGCTTGTGGCATACAATTTTTGTTTTTCTTTCATTGCCACTTAGTACTAGAAACCTTTCTGATGAGTGGCATTTCATGATTCATCTCTTCTGTTGATCAGCACTCTTGTGGCTGGAACTTCAAGAATAACTTGTTTGTTGTTGTTTTTGATTAGGGTTTCTGAAGGTGACTGTTCTTACTAAAAGTATTCTCTAACATTTTACAGACCTTTATTTATCGAAGGGTTTTAATTTTTGACATTTTCAAACTGCTCAGGATCACAACTGAAATATAAACCAATTGGATTGAGTTTACATTTGTCTGCAATTGTCTCTGAATTGCAGTGGTACAAAGGAAAAGGAGTACTTGTGGCACCTTAGAGACTAACAATTTATTTGAGCATGAGCTACAGCTCATGAAAGCTTATGCTGAAATAAATTGGTTAGTCTCTAAGGTGCCATAAGTCCTCCTTTTCTTTTTGCAAATACAGACTAACACAGCTGCTACTCTGAAACCAGTGGTACAAAGGAACTATCAATTTAAGAATCACTTGTCTTGCATGGTTCTTAATAGAGATGGCAATACAGTGCTAAAAGTGTATAATTTTCTTCCCATCTCTCTTAGCAATTGGTATAGAATCACACTGTGGGGTTTGTAATATTGACCTGTTGTATGATTTCAGGCTCTGATCCTGTCCTTAGGAAGTCAGTGTGAAATCCCCATCATTTTCAATGGCAAAAGATCAGGCTCTTAGATTGCAAAATATTATTCAGAGTCCTAATTTGTTTTCAAAACCTGTGGTAAAAAACAGACTGGATGACCAAACAGTATATCCCTTCCTTGCCCTATTTAATGCAACCTAGGGCTCAAATGAAGATTTGTGAGGCTGCTGGTGCTGTGGGTCTAATCTATACTAATAGGATTAGTCTAATGAGTTTGTATAGTCAAGGATGACCTGTGTTCAGTAAACAAACACCTTTCTCTGGATTTTAAAAACATGGCTTGCAAATAATCCTGTTACAAATATAAATGTACTTTCAGATCCTCTTCTAGTCGAAGGCTAAGAATATTTGTCAATATCAATTTTTTTTACATTTGTTTTTCAATATTTCCTATCGGTGTTGGTGCTACTTTCTGTAAACTGACTGGTAACACACCCCTTGCTCTTCAGTAAAGGGGCTTATTTTGTGAAAACCCTTCCTTTGAAAATGATGCTCTCTTGCTTTTTCACAAGTGTCTAATTAATGGCCTAGGCAGGGCAATGTGTGTCTGGTTTCTGTCTAGACTGACAAGACCAATATAAAAGCCTTGTACAGAAGCTTCTTGACATAGCCAATGGGCTATCTTATTAAGCATTCAGGATTTGCATACATAACTACTCCTTCACCATGTTGAAGTTTTGTCTCTCTAAATGTATAGATTACAGTATTCTATTGATGCACCACCCCACTGCCTGCATGATAATACTGTACCGGAAGTGGGTTAAATCTGCAGTCCAATTGAAAAGCAGTATTAAGTTCCCTGTATTTATTTTTTTAATTAAATAGTGGTGGTTATCAGCATGGCCCTTGGAGCATATCTCTTGGGTTAAAAGTACCAAAACCAATCCCAATATCAAACACCTGTTGCCTTGAAGTTCAGATGGGCCCAGTCTATAGCCTTGAAGGTACAAAAAGAAAAGGAGGACTTGTGGCACCTTAGAGACTAACCAATTTATTTGAGCGTAAGCTTTCGTGAGCTACAGCTCACTCACGAAAGCTTATGCTCAAATAAATTGGTTAGTCTCTAAGGTGCCACAAGTACTCCTTTTCTTTTTGTGAATGTAGACTAACACGGCTGTTACTCTGAAACTTTAAGGCACAGTGTGTTGTAGCTTCCAGGAACAGCCTTGGGGAGCCTTCGTTTGATGCCTGACTCCATTGCAAAATCCCCAAATAAAGCTATTGTAAAGGATGCTACAGAACTAATGGGTCACAGACCAGGCCCTTCAAAAGCAACAGCCAAACGAAAAACCACGGGGAGCTGGAAGAGACCACAGTTTGTTACACCAGGAAGGATGATACATCTGCTGCTGTATCCTGTTGCAGGCTGGGAGAGTGATCAGCTGCTGTAAACAACCTTGTCATTTAAGAAATGCAGGCCAGATGCTAAGCTGCCATGAGGATTTCCTTTCCCAGCAGGCACTGGGGCAGATCATTAGCATGGCTTTTTACACGCTTAAATGTTCACTGTGTGACCACTGTTAAATCCTCACGTAGGAGGTGCAATTGTGACCTTTGGATGGGCTAGAGTTCACTTCATTTCTGGTCTCCAGTGCCTTTAAAAAAAACTCCAACTCCCATAGAAAGTAGCTGGAGACCCAGAGTTCAGTCTGTAAGGATTTTCAGCAAGGATTGCACAGGGTCAACCACACCACATTCAAGTCCCAAAAGGAACTAAAGAAATTAATTTAATTAAATAACTTTATAAAATCTTATGATAAAGAAACAAATAATATAATTTTTACAGCATGACATGGCTATTTGATAACCCACAGACTTTACCTTCACATTTATACATAAACATAAATAAAGAAAACAAATTAAAATTTGAACAGGTCAGGCCCCACAGAAATACAGGGAGAAGAAACTGAGAGTTCCCGAAAGCTTAGGTTTTGTTCACCTAAGTCTGAGTCTTTGATCACCAAATCTATACAGTCTTCTGAGTCTAAAACAACATCTTCCCTCCACTTGCTTGTAGTCAGAATTAAAATCGGGACAGGAAGTGGGGGGTAATAGGAGCCTATATAAGAAAAAGACCCAAAAATCGGGACTGTCCCTATAAAATCGGGACATCTGGTCACCCTAGTTGGAATCCACGCAGCCTCTTCCTCTGCCGAAATCACTGCTAGCCAGTCCGCTAACTCATTAACCAACCACTCAGTTAAGTGTATAGATTTAAAGAAAACCCTGTTACAAGAAAGTACAAAACCGAGACCAGCAAAATAGAAATGACTCTTTCCCCATGGCTACACTTAAAGCAAAGTTGGTGACTCAGACGAGTGGAGACAATTTAACTAGAACAGTTTGGCTAAAATCAAAACATTCAAAGCATACACTTAAAATAGAAGTTATTTTTCCCTTCCAATTTCCCCTGGCTATCATTAGCATTACCAGGCTTCCCTGTCAGAGAGTTCACAATATACTAACCTGCTGCAAAATGTTTCAGAGTTCAGGACAACAGCCTGCTTCCTGCTCCTGGGCTCAGCTTCTCCCAACTCACACAGGGCACATGGCCTTTTGCAAAGCAGCTAAGCCGAACACTTGCCCACAGGGCGTCTGACCCTGGCAACAGGGAACACATTGGAGCAGACCCAAAACTGCCACACCCAATTCCAGAAGCTTCTAGATGTGGAGTGCTTAATCTGCCTAGCAACAATGACCCAGACACAACTCACAGCAACCTCCGCCCAATGGGTCTCTTAAAGAGAGATCTCCCTATTAGGCACATGGCTTACACAATAACCAAGATTTTGTTTCTTTCTAGGATTGTGGAGATATACAGTAGAAGACTACAGGGTAAATAGACTCTTTTATTCTTACAGAGAACACTACCACATACGTCATCACTTTCGGGGGGGAAGCAGGCCAGGGTATGTCCCATAGGCAGATCACTACAGCAGGGCTGTATCTGGGCAGATTTTCAATGGGAGTCATGATCCAGGCATTTCAAGTCCTGTCCTTTGTTTTCTAACTTGCCGTTATCCTGAAAAGCAGAGTCTCCCCATGAAAACTGACTCCGGCTATGAGACCAACTCAAGGGAAAGGTGCTGGTTAAAGTAGAGCTGCCGGGACCAAGTGAGGTCACTGGCAGTTTGGGGGCTGTCCTGCTGTCCAGAGGGATGGCTCCAGGAGGTGGAATTCAAGAGCCGTTGTGGTACTGAAGATACTGTATGTTGAATCCTAAAAGAAATACCCAAGCCAGGATGAAACATGGGCAAAGGACAATAGCCATCCTCAGAGATGAGCCACATTCCCAGGCACTTCTAAGAACCACACAGCTACTAAAGAAACTGAGGTTGCTCACAAGGGCTGTATTTTCAGCCTTCGTAATTCCCATTAGATGTTTCTATCTTTCCTGTTCCCCTTCTTGTCTCATGATGGTCTTTTTATCCCAATTGCCCCACTATGTTTTGGTCCTAAAACCACTACAGGAGGAGGAGGAGAACTGCTCTTGGCTGTGGATGCAGGTCGGGTTGGGTTCAGCCTGAGCTCTCCTGACTCACTGTTCTGTGACTAGACTTGACCTATTCTTGGTGGCAAAGTTCTCAAGATGGTTTTATAGGCAGCAGGGGCCAGCATGGCAGCACCAGGTGAATATAGGACACAAGAACTCTAGACTGCAGGAGATTGTGGCACGTCACTATTCTGCAAAGCTTTAACTTGCACGCTTAAAAAATTCCTTAACACACAAAAGGAAAACCACAGATATCTTGCCCTATGTCAAAGAAATGAACATGTGAAAACCACTGTGCAAGAAAACCAAACTTAATGGAGTGTGCAGATTTTGCATAAGTCATGGCGCTACATACAGACTCCTGCGTGCACGTATGAAAGTAAAAAATAAGGCTTCCCATACCCAACTATGTGAGAGAAGCCTACACTAACATTCCCCCAAGCTACATATCCAGAAAGTACAGAGTTTGAGGGCAGTTCCTCTTGGAAACAGGAATATGCTGTTGAATAGTGTCACTTTTCCTCTCTATGAGATACAGCCACACACGGCTATTGTTTGTGCGTCTGCCTCTGAACTCCCTGTTGTCTCTACAGTTCAGGAGCGCCTTACAAAACAAATTGCAGTAGCCATCACAGAAGCCTTGCAGCCTACTGGAGTTGGAGTGGTTATTGAAGCGACGTAAGTGACCATATACACTGCTGTTCTCTGTAGTAACATAATGGTGCTGGGTATTGCCCCGGCAAGGAGGATACACGGCAACCTGCCAAAATGTATTCCTCGTGCGTTGCCTCTCTCACTCCTACAGCTAGCATATCATGCCCCACGCGTACAATGGAGCCATATAACAGTTTGGCCAATGTGCTATAATGCAGGAGTACCTCCCGGCCAGTCAGCATGCCATGGTAGTGGATTGGAGCCTTTGCACTGTGGGGGGGGGGGGTGTCTTGTTACCTTACCTCATGGTGGCAGCTGATCGCTTAGCCAGCAATTCAAAATAGATCCTTAAACATGGATCCATTGTGATGACTAATTTTCTGTCATCATTACATGCTGAAGACTTCCAGTAGCAGATCTTGGTTCCAATCTAGAAACAAACATTTTGGTGTGATAGGCCTGGCATGAACACACAGCACTTTAGGTGAGGTTTTCAGAAGGCTCCTAAGAATTAGGAACGCCAGTGCCACTGACAGGGATCAGGAGCTCCTTTGAAAATTCCAGCCTTGGGCCTTTTCCCAGACTCTGCCTTAAGTGGATTATCTGAAATGCTTGCAATTTAAACCTAGCACTGGGAAATGATTGTCCCCTGCTTCTCATAGCAATGCTCAAGCCTGCCTGATTTCCCCTCTTCCCCTTTTCTTTCTTCTAGACACATGTGCATGGTAATGCGCGGGGTGCAGAAGATGAACAGTAAAACGGTCACGAGCACAATGTTGGGTGTATTCCGGGAGGATGCAAAGACTCGGGAAGAGTTCTTAACCCTCATCCGAAGCTGAAGCAGTGCCACTCGCCGAATGCTCTCTGCAGGTCGCACTGTCCGTGCCGCTGTCTGTTCTTAACTCTTTGTGCAGCTCGTTTTTAACTAAGTCGTGCGTTCTAATATGTGCAGTGAAAGAATTTTGACAGTAAGTCAAAAATGTAACCGTGAGGTAGGCCCTATGGATATCTATGCTGTCTCTTGTGTCACAGGATAACCCAGCTACCGATAGTTTTTAAATATACTTGCTCAATCTAGACTACAATTTATTGCCATTGAGAAAAACAGCAGATAGGGGGAAGTGAAAAGAGGTTCTTTATCAATACTAGAACTTTGTTCGGCAGGTTATGTACAACACAGCATAGGAAATATTGAAAGGCTACAGATCTTTGCAAGGTAATCTACGTGCCACGTATACTGCCTCATATCCTTAAGAGGGAGCTTTTGAATGATCTCCACTGACATGTCAGGATTCGTACTGTACCATTAATTGCAAATCTTCTGATATGTCGGTTTCAGTCTTTGAACATGCATGTCCTACCTTTTTATGTGACAATCTGGTGACAGTTGTATTTTGTTAGTATTCACCTTCTCTCCTTTGTGGCTTTAGTCTGTTACAAAGGCATATTGTTATCTTGCTAGTCTCAACATGCAGGGAATTAATTTCAACAATTCAGGGGGGGCAGTCTTATCTCTGTCTGCAAGGGTTTGTGCACCTTCCCCTCTGTGCCTCAAAATGAGAATATTATGCCATTGTAACTGTAGCAGTCACTTTATATAAATTACTGTTTGAGTTTTCAAAGAGCTAACGAATCCAAACAGAGTTTTAACCGTTTTATATCATTTTGAGTTTGCTTTCCTGGATTTTCCAGGTCTTAACTGGGCTAGATGACTAAATTACAAACACACACAATATTTGAGTAAAAATTTCCCTTAGGAAAACTACACATGGGGAAATTAATCCAGAATAAAATAGGTTGTGAATTTAAAAGTGAATTAACTGTTCCTGATTAACTCCACGTGTGAACGCTCTTATTCCACAATAAGAGTGCCTTATTCCAAATTATTTTAATCCACTTCCATGATGCTCTTATTGTGGAATTAATCAGGACTAGACAAGCTCTTCCAATATTTCAAACTTGTAATCTTTTCCAACTCAGTGGATCAAAGCCTGGGAACTGAAGTGACTGCTGAACTCTGCATACCAGACACGTCTCTTCTGATGGAACATAATTCCATGTCAGTATAGCCCTGTAAATACATTAGTATGAACTGTTCAGTTGTTGTTGTTCCTCTTTCATGAGGGCAACTGAGCAAAGAACTTCCCAGGAGAGCAAAATGAGTTAAACATATTTTCTGAAACCTCGGCATGTGAAGCAGGCAGTTAATGGGACTTGATTTAATGTATTAAATTATTAGGAAAATGTAATGAGTGTGTTGTAACTCTTAATTGGGACAATATGGTGCACAAATCAAAATCACTCACTTGCTTCTAAAACCAACGGCAAGACCCACAAAATGCCATGCAGACTTTCAAAGAGCGAGAGTCCAAATTCATATAGCACGCTGTCTCTGTTGGTGTGAATGTAAAATCTCTACTACAGGCTAAACTAAAAGGTGAGCTTTGAGCTTGAGTCAGCAAATTATTGCTCATTTATGCACAGGTCGTTAATGCCCCTTTTCATCCTGTGCTGAAAGGAAACTAAAAGTATTTTATCATCAGGCCTGTAGCTCTGCAACAGGGTGAATGTGATAATCAAACGCTGCCCTTCCCTAACTGTCACACTTCGATTGCCAGCAGTCCCCCAGAATGTGTGGATAAAGTTAGTGTGATTGAGGAAAGACACTAAGACATTCGAAGTATTAATAAAAAAACTGTACAATATTCTGAAAACACTAACCTTACTACTCTAGTGTGGGGCACTCTAGAAGTGCCTTTCTATTACAGCAGGCAAACTATTCTGAATCAATCAGTGTTGCACAGAATAAATCCAGAGTTACTCATCGAATTCCCTCCCTCCCCCCAATAATATTGCCTCAGATCTACAGCAGTAGTTCTGGGAGCAGCATTGGGTCCTTGAGTTCAATATATTTTTTAAATATGCTAATTAAGAAGCCTTAAATCACTCTAGTCTGGAATGCAGAGTCAGATTTGTTCTCTCTCCTAGTGCAGCAGCTCTAGAAAAAACTTGAGCACCAAAGTGTTTTACACAGAGATACATTTTCCTGTGATCACATGCTTGCTTTGAAACTGTCAAGTCTCTAAAGCACAGTCTTAGGCCAGGTCTACGCTACAAAGTTGTTGATACAGCCATGTTGGTCAGAGGAGTGAAAAAACCACACCCCCTCGCTGATGTAACTATGCTGGCAAAACCGCCAGTGTAGACACAGCTATACTGACAAATGCAGGATGGTCTTCAAATTATTGGGATGTCACAACAGAGTGGTTCTCTCGGTGGTGTTGATGTCCTTGGGGGAGGGACAGCTCAGTGGTTTGAGCGTTGGCCTGCTAAATCCAGCGTTGTCACTTCAATCCTTGAGGGGGCCATTTAGGGATCTGGGGCAAAAATAAGGGACAGTACTTGGTCCTGCTGTGAAGGCAGGGGACTAGGCTTGATGAGGTCCCTTCTAGTTCTATGAGATAGGTATATCTCCATATATATATATATTTTTTAAATGTCCTTTAGGGAGGGGTATTGCTAAATGACCAGGAAAACTCTCTGTCCGTATATACTGTGTCTACACTAAGGGGATATATCAGTATAGCTGTAGTGGGAAAGCCTATGTAGGGTAGACTAGCCCTTACTCTTCTAGAGGTAACGGAAGGGGTTGTGTTTTTTAACCACTTATCTCTATTAAGGATAAAGTCCACGTTACACCACCACGCTTCATTATTTACGTCATCATGATCTGTAGTCCTTGAAACATACCTCTATGTACATGTGGCCTTGGATTTTGTTCAGATGTTTGTAGGATTTGGTGCATTTTGGAACACTTTGTGACTCCAGTGAGTTTTAACTACATCCAGTGTATATATGTACACTACACAGTCTGCTATTGTACCCCATAAAAGTCTATTGAGTTTAAAACATTACAGTATTATCCTTTGGAACGTATTAGCGTGGCTTGCAACTGTATGAGATTACACCATCCAGCCTGTACACAGAGCAGCAGCATAAATATAAACCAGGGACAGAGGGGTGGAGTGTGCAAAACTTTTTAGGAGGGGGAGAGAAGCTGCAGCTGCTGTTTCCATCCAGCTTAGGTTTTGCTTTCTTTTCCCATCACCTCCTCTCTTGGGCCTACCTCTGCAGCCTGTTCAGGCCTAGTACCTGCCGTGTTGTGCTGCTAGAGACCACATCTCTGGCCTCCTACCCCCTCACGACACAGGCCGCAATTCCTTTAGAGTCCTACTTCCCCACGTCTCTGAGGCAATGGCTGAAAGCCACACCATGGTCTCTCCCCTGCTGAGTGTTCTGCCTTTTCCCTTCCTCACAATCCAGAAGTCTGAGCCTTGGTTTGTCTTAACTTTCATCACTTTAATTCAAACAGCCTGACAAAACCAAAATAGCACCTGCCACACCAGCTAGCCATGGGAACTACTTTTCCTGAGGCGGCAGAGGATACAGAGCGAGAAAGGAGCCCTAGCACTCCTTTAGTGTGTCAATAACGGAACAAAGGCTCTGTGTGCCTCAACGCAGCAGAAGCACCAACTGATCTTGGATTTGCAGCTTCCCCTTTTCAGCTGAGTTGGGACAAATCCCACAGCAAGACTGAAATTTTGACCTTTAGGCCACGTGTTAAGTCCCAGAACACTGCCCTGGACCGCCCCTGCTGCCTCTCCCAGGTTGGCTTCTGCTCTTCTGGCATCATTTCTAGCACAAAAGCAGGGGTGGCCTCAAGAGAACTGCAGCAAAGTAGGCCAGAGGCTGGTACTGCCTCCACATCAGGTTTCCTTCTCCCAGCAGAGAACCGGTTCTACTGGAAGGCCAGTGCTGGGACAGCCAGAGCTTAGGGGCCTGAATGTGCATAGCAGCTAGGGTGACCAGACAGCAAGTGTGAAAAATCGGGACGGGGTGAGGGGTAATAGGAGCCCATATAAGAAAAAGACCCAAAAATCAGGCCTGTCCCTATAAAATTGGGACATCTGGTCACCCTAATAGTAACAGGAAGGCTATCATGGTATATTAGACCCAGACCTTCCCAGAATCGAAGGTGGACACTGGTGCATCCCCAGAGTACAAGACATCCCTGCTCCCACCTGCATGGGGCCTGCTCCCATCGGCCGGCCCCTGCCTCTGTCACTCCACACTGAGTCGCCTTCCCCGTTGCATTCTCCTGCATCAAAGCCACGTCTGGTGCTAAGTCCCTCCTGGACAGGGCCAGTGCTCCACAAAACCAGTCCAGTCTGGCTTAAGCCAGACAAAAGGCCTCCCTACCACGGTCAGTGAGCATCAGAGCCAAGCCCAACCCATAGACTCGGGTGGCAGTAAGAGGAGAGAAGGATGCAGCTAATAGCTCAGGGCTGACTGGGAGCATACAGGAACGTGCTTCCTTTGTTTGTTGCCCGACTCTAGGCTGGGTATGACGAGAAGGAAACCAGACAGGGGTGTGGTTACAAGAAAGCAGTCCAGCTTCCTGGGCCTGGTTCTCCTTTACTTACACTGAGCTCCCTTTGCAGTGTTTCACATTTACACTTGCTTTAAGGCTGCTTGCTACTGCCAGAGTGGTGCAAAGGAGCCTTAGTGTAAATAAGAATCTCTTTAGTGTCCGAATGTGCTGCAGAAGGTGAGATGTGGTGGGGGAGGGAAAGAAATTGGGGGTGGGACCCGTGGGGAGGGATAAAGGGTGAGAAAATGAGAGGCAAATACTAAAAGCATGAAGGGAAGAAAGAACAGGAAGGAAAAATACCCGCCCAGTAGTTAATAAACCTTTACTTCACCTCTGTGCCTACATTTTTATTGCACTTCCTGGTCATATAGCAGCTAGGTGCAGGGGAAGAGAGCTAGTCCTGCCCTGGGGGTCAGGGAGATAAAACTTCAGTCTGAGTGCACCTATGGGGAACATCCCAGTGTGTCTCATTTTCTGATTTGAGCTGTGCTGTGGAGCCTGTGGGGGGAAGTGTGGGGAGGAAATGTACTGACCAGTCCAGCCCACTGTTCTTTTTAAATGGTCTGGTCCATCTGGAAATGATTGTCACGCCAACCTTCCAAAGCGTTTTCCAAACATTGCTCTTGTTCGCAATGAAGCTCTATTTAATACACAACCATATTAAATACACGCATGGAGTCAGAAGAGCTTTGCTGTCAAACCATTTTTAAAAGGCAAATGGTTTTTAATGTCAAAACAGAAAATTCCATGGGAAATGTCCATTTTCAACGACTTGACAAGGAGTCATATGAGACCCTGCTGTGCTTTCATTGGAAAACAAGGTTTCAGCTCTCATGGGTGGAGTACAGCTTGAAACGCCGCATCCTGCAGGCTCAAAAGCCAGAAGGCAAATGAAAAAGAGCCTAGAACTTTTTTTAAATCTCAGGATTTTTAAGCCAATTTCGTGATTTGAGGGGGGGCGTGTGACTCATGTTTTGAATGGTTAGGGTTGGCAATATTGTGATATTTCCTCCCTCCATATCATGAGGACACTGAGGGAAGAACCAGCCCTGTTTAATAAACTCATCATCTGGTGCCGAACTTGCTGCATCTATCTCCGGTACTCTCTCTTCAAATTCTTAAGCTTTTTCCACATGGTTTTTTCGGCTGACTGTTCCCGCTGACTTTCATCTGCAAGACACTTATTTCTAAGCTGTTCAGAGCCACCTGTCCCAACAGCCCAACACTGACTTTAGTATACTGCTCACTGGTTCTCGTATCACTTCCGCTGACATATTCTTTCTAGCCCCTGTTTTTGTTAATGACACCCATGCCAGCTGCTGCCCTTTCATGTTCTCCCCACTTTTTTATTTTTTATTTTTATTTTGTGGAGTTTTCAGTTGCAATTTCTGCAGTTGTCCACTGCTTTAGTGAGTGTTTGAAAGCACCATTGAACCAGGATTAATCATACCACACACAAGCTGCTCTCTAGCACAGGATTTTAGTTCTTATACTCACATTGTACTTTCAGGCAATGTAGAGGTCTTAACTAACCAAGAGCAGGGGCCCACTGGGCTAGGTCTTGCACAGACACATAGTGTGGGACAGTCCTTTGCCCTGAAGTGCTTACAGTCTAAAAAGACATGACTGAAGTGGTCTCGAAGCTTCCATGTACTAGTCCAGTTTGTGCACAGGAACGTATCTGTGAAAAGACGTAAGTGCACAGACCTGACGGTGTAAAAAAGTATGAACATGAGTGTGCAGGCCCCTTCTTTCAGCGTAGCTCATCGCATGGTGTGGGAGATTGTTTGGAAGTGAGGAATTCACTGAGCTGTGTACCCACAGACAAATCCCACACAGCTGAAATTAACTATGGCAGGCCCAGAATTAAATGTACCATTTTCTTTATGCTTGCCAGGCAACCATAGTTCTTTGCATTTCCTGCTCCTAACTAAATGCTTCATGTGGTCTTTCTTGGCTTTCCATAGTGTATACAGCCCTGGGAGAACAAGCAAGCATGTGCGCACACAGCAGATAAATAATGAATGCATTCCAACACACAGGATAGTTTCACACTTAACCACATCCTGCGCCGATAGAAATCAACGGGACTGTTGTCATCAACTTTCAGTTTGGGGCCTTGCATGCCAAGATGATAGGGGCTTTAGAAATACTTAAATTAGATGCAAAAAGAAAAGGAGGACTTGTGACACCTTAGAGACTAACAAATTTATCTGAGCATAAGCTTTCGTGAGCTACAGCTCACTTCATCGGATGCATTCAGTGGAAATTCAGTTTTTTTCCACTGAATGCATCCGATGAAGTGAGCTGTAACTCACGAAAGCTTATGCTCAAATAAATTTGTTAGTCTCTAAGGTGCCACAATCCTCCTTTTCTTTTTGCGGATACAGACTAACACGACTGCTACTGTGAAACCTAAATTAGATGGAAACCCTGATAAATAAGCAGATGTCAACTTCATATATTATTAAAACTTGAGTGAAAAGTATCTTGACCATATCTTTTGAAGGATATTTACACTAGGAAATGCTTGCATGGACTCAGTTTGCTTTCTGTACCTCTAAACTTGGTCACTTCCTGCAGAATCTTGCCTAGGAGTCTGGCATTTCTTAAATGGGGCAGGTGGCTCTTTCACAATGGTCTATTGGGGTCTGAGCCTGTCCTTCGTCTCCATAGATCATCCCGGGGGTATACTGAACAGGGCCTTAAAAGGAGGGGAGCTCTGGCATTTTATGGGTTGAGAACAATTCTTTCCTTTCATGTGCTTTTTACACCGCGAATGGTGAGTGGGGATTCTTTCTGTCAAAGTTTTACTATCAGTGTTTTGAGTTTTTGTATGCACAGTTCAAGATGAAGGCCCATGGTTCTGAGGACTCTCAAACTCCTGTAGGGGTTGTGAAATCATCACAGTTTTAGCTGGTCCTTGTTTTGTAATTAGCGGTCACTGTTCATTAACCAGCTCAGATTCTCCTGAACCAAATGCATTTTATCAAGTGATCAGCATTGGGAAAGACTCTAATCAGCTGCGCCCTTTGAGCCTTGACTAAGCCATTCTGCTATCCTCCTGGAGGTAACCTTTACAAAAGGGTTGGCTTCCACTCCTTTTTAAAGGTACAGTCATGGTTTTGCAGTCAAATCAGTCACAACTGTAAATCGCTCTATAATATGTTTTAGGTTGGAATATTTAAAGGGGCATCAAGATTACGATCCTGGTCAGTATTACAAAAAGTTGTAGGCGGACTACTAAAAACCTTAGCATATTATTAACTCTGAAACCTAAAGACAACACTCTTTCATTGCTTATCATTTTAGCCAGGCAATAGGAATAGTGGTCGGAGTGAAATTCCAGAGCTTGGGAACTGGAAATTACTGTGTAACAAGTTAGAGGCAAGCAGTGTGCTAATGTTAAGTATATTTGTTTCCCCCTATCCTGTACCTTAGGTTCTTCTTCAAGTGCTGTCCCTGTGGGTGCTCTACTCTAGGTGTCGGTGCGTCCCGGCACCGTTGACAGGATATTTTTGGTAGCCGTGCCTGGTCGGGACGCAGGCACTCAGTTGGTATCTCCCTTCTCGTTGGAATCTTCCTGACCGCCTGCGTCCCGCACCCCCCTCAGTTCCTTCTCCACCGTCCCCAGCTGAAGACGGGACTCAGCAGTGCTGCTTCTCTTCCCTGGTCTCTGTAGGAAAAAAAAGTAACAAAGAATATAGAAATAGTTATTAGTTACATCCCAGTTGTTTCCCTTCCTTTAGTGTAGTTACATAGTTAGTTACTTAGTTTAAAAAAAAAAAACCCAAAAACCCTTTTCGCTTCAGGCTTGTCTCCCACTGAGACACTCTCCCCTGCCATTTCTAATTCACAATGCCAGGGGCTTCAGGATTCAAAAAGTGTGTTTCCTGTCAGGACTCCATGCCACGGTCGGGTGGGTGCTCTCATTGCGTGAAGTGCCTCGGGGAAACCCACATCCCCAGTGCCTCCGCTGTACGAGCCTCAAGGCAAGGGCCCGGCGCGACAGGGACCTGCGGCTTAGAATGCTTCCGATGGAAAAATCCCTGCAGCCGCTTTCGGAGACGGGGAGGGTTAAACCCGCTCCTTCGCGCTCCCCGGCCAGATCCGAGCCAGTGGGGAGCGCTGCTTCCCCCTCTCTGGAGCAGAGGCAAGAAGCACAGCAGTCTCACAGAAGAGACTCCGACAAGAGCGAAGGGTCTCCCATGAGATCCTTACCCTCTGTGCCGACCACGCCACAGGCAGGCATCTCAGCTCTTTCTAAAGCCTCAGCCGCGGCTCCCGCAGAGGCAGGAACCCGACCTCCCCTACCGGGAAGGTTTCCGCAGCACCGAGCGCCTCAGTGGTAAAAATAGCCGCGGTGCTGACTGTGCGCTCTGCCCCGGTGCTGGGAAGAACGTCGGCACCAAGCCTGCCTCCCGCCCCGGCACCAGCAACGGACCCCCTGCAGGGGACCTCCAGCAGACCCGCGGCACCGCTCACCCTTTCGCTTTCACTTGCTAATGCACGAGAGCACAGTCCAGGCTCAGCACAGCCCAGGGAGCAGGAGCCACAGTTCCTCACTCAGTGTGACCTGAGCCTAACTCTCTGCTCCTGGATACACAGGGCTCACTCTTCAAAAAGCCGCTCTCACCACCTGAACTGGCTACCTTCACTGACAGCAAACCCGATACACAGCAGCAGACGGAGTTCTCCCCACCTGCCTCTCCTCCTCCACTGGACCCTCTTCCACCTCAGGCTACTGTCCACAGCCAACAGCCTCAGTTTCCCTACTTCGCCCCCCCCGTGGACGGCACCTGGGGTCTCCTACCCTATGCCTTGGCCTCAGTGGTACCCTTGGCCACATCCTCCTACCACTCCTCCTCAGACCTCTTCCACGAAACCACTACCTGCTTCTGTGCCTCGATCTCCAGCTCCATCCACTCCTAGAGTACCTGAACCCCCTCCTGAGAACGTGAGCTACGAATCATATCCTGACTCACCAAACCCTAATTCTCCATCTGCTCCAGACGGAGCCCTCTCCCCGCCCCCGCCTCCACAGAATGTGGATGACTGTAAACAATTTCAAGAGCTTTTCAAGAGGGTGGCACTCAATCAAGACATCCCCCTAGAAGAGGTTCAGGAGACACAGCACAAACTCCTCAGAATCCTTCAACTCTCTGCGCCCTCAAAGATTGCGCTCCCTATAAATGAAGCACTCTTGGAACCAGCTGACACTCTCGGGCAAACTCCACGTTCTTAATTACCAACCTGCAGAAAGGCCGAACGTAAATACTATGTTCCTGCTAAAGATGCTGACTTCCTATTTTCTCACCCACAACTGAACTCTCTCATCATGGATGCAGTCGCACAAAGGATGAAACAGCCACAATATTGGCCCATCCCACAAGACAAGGACCTTAAACGCCTTGACATCTTGGGTCGCAAGGTTTACATGTCCTCCACTCTACAATTCAGGTTTGCAAACTACTCTGCACTCCTCGCCAGCTACGACTTTGATAACTACAATAAACTTTTTGAATTTGCCTCCTACATTCCAGAGGCTAGGAGAGTGGACTTTAAATCAATTCTGAGCGAGGGCCAATTGATTTCCAAAACGGCCCTACAAGCCTCTTTAGACACGGCAGACACAGCAGCCCGTACTCTCCAACTGCTGTGGTTATCCACAGATCTTCATGGCTTTCTGCATCTGGCATCCCTAAAGATCTGCCGACCAAAGTGGAGGACCTCCCCTTTGATAAAGACAAACTGTTTTCCAAAAAAACCAATGAACTACTTCACACCATGAAAAATTCTAGAGCGACACTGCGCACCCTGGGCATTCACCCATCTCTTCCCAGGAGACAACGAGACCAACTCTACCAAAGACCGCATGCACAACAATATTATCGGCCTCAACCCAAACCATATGACGTAAATAGGAATCGCGCTAGACCCCCTAAGCGCAGACGAAATCAAGCTCAAGCAACCACCTCCCACCCATACGGGAATAAACAACAATTTTGAAACGTTGGTCGAGGGTCTGCACGACCACCCCTTGATTCCACAGCCTACTTGCCCATTTGGCCACCGCCTCCAGACTTTCCAACATGCGTGGCAGCGTATTACACAGGACTGCTCGGTCCTCAAAATATTTCAGTCCGGTTACTCTATCCCATTCATATCCTATCCTCCTACCCTTCCCCATCCCTCTTCAGGGACCCCTCTCACGAGCACCTACTTCGCATAGAAGTGGCTCACCTCCTCCAGCTAGGCGCAGCAGAACCTTTGCCAACGGAACATCGAGGGAAAGGGTTCTACTCCCGTTACTTCCTGACCCAGAAAAAGACTGGGGGATGGAGGCCTATACTAGATCTACACAGAGGTGAAAGTAAGCCGGTATGGCGTACCGGTAAGAGCCGGTGCGCCGTACCGGGACCGGCTATCCCAGAGAGCAATTTAAAGCCCTGGGGTAGCGGCGGCAGGGCTCCAGAGGGGATTTAAAGAGCCCCAGAACTCCAGCCACCGCTACCCCCCTGGGGCCCTTTAAATCCCTGCCTGAGCCCTGCTGCCCGAGCCCTGGGGTAGGGGTGGGGGGGCCCCAGCGCTCCAGCCCCCACTGCCACCCCAGTGCCCTTTAAATGCCCACCTGAGCCCTGCTGCCCGAGCCCTGGGGTAGGGGTGGGGGGGCCCAGCGCTCCAGCCCCCACTACCACCCCGGTGCCCTTTAAATGCCCACCTGAGCCCTGCTGCCCGAGCCCTGGGGTAGGGGTGGGGGGGTCCAGCGCTCCAGCCCCCACTGCCACCCCGGTGCCCTTTAAATCCCCACCTGAGCCCTGCTGCCCGAGCCCTGGGGTAGGGGTGGGGGGGCCCAGCGCTCCAGCCCCCACTACCACCCTGGTGCCCTTTAAATGCCCACCTGAGCCCTGCTGCCCGAGCCCTGGAGTAGGGGTGGGGGGGCCCAGTGCTCCAGCCCCCACTACCACCCTGGTGCCCTTTAAATGCCC
This sequence comes from Lepidochelys olivacea, assembly GCF_965140295.1. Lineage (NCBI taxonomy): Eukaryota > Metazoa > Chordata > Testudines > Cheloniidae > Lepidochelys > Lepidochelys olivacea. The sequence goes on from NC_140416.1 coordinate 120,567,506, forward strand.
ACCTGAGCCCTGCTGCCCGAGCCCTGGGGTAGGGGTGGGGGGGCCCAGTGCTCCAGCCCCCACTGCCACCCTGGTGCCCTTTAAATCCCCACCTGAGCCCTGCTGCCCGAGCCCTGGGGTAGCGGCGGCGGGACTCTGGCGGAGATTTAAAGGGCCCTGGAGCTCCAGCCACTGCTACTGCCCTGGGCCTTTAAATCCCCACCTGAGCCCTGCTGCCTGAGCACTGGGGTAGCGGCGGCGGGGCTCTGGCGGGGATTTAAAGGGCCAGGGCGGTAACGGCGGCTGGAGCCCTGGGGCCCTTTAAATCCCTGATGGAGCCCGGCTGCCACTACCCCAGGGCTCGGGCAGCAGGCCTCATGCGGGGTTTTAAAGGGCTCGGGGCTCCAGCAGCTGCTACCACAACAGAGCCCCAGGCCTTTTAAAGCTCTGCTAGAGCCCAGAGCCCCGGGGTAGCGGTGGCAGGCAGGAGTCCCCAGGGCTCCTCAGTGATTTAAAGGGCCCGGGGCTCCACTGCGGTAGCGGCAGCTGGAGCCCTGGGCCCTTTAAATCGCCCCCGAGCCCCGGGGATCCCAGTCGCCTCTGCAGCTGGTAGCTCGGGGGTGATTTAAAGGGCCCCAGGCTCCAGCCGCCACTACCGCAGCTGGATCTCTGGCCCTTTAAATCTTGATTTAAAGGGCCCGGGGATTTAAGGCCCTGCCTCTTCCAATTGAGGCCACGTCCACTGCTCAGGACTCTGGCGGTACTGGTAAGTCATCTAACTTACTTTCACCCCTGGATCTACACTGACTGAACAAATTCGTGAGGATACAAACATTCAAGATGGTCACACTGGGCACAATAATTCCTGCACTGGATCAAGGGGATTGGTTCACAGCCCTCAACCTACAGGACACTTATTTTCATATATCAATTCATCCAGCTCACAGACGCTTCCTACAATTCACCATTGGTCACAACCATTTTCAATACAGAGTTTTTCCTTTCGGCCTCTCCACAGCACTGAGAGTCTTTTCCAAAACTCTAGTCGGCTCACCTCCACAGTGGCTCACCTCCACAGACATGGGATCACACTTTTCCCCTGCCTGGACAATTGCCTCATCAAGGGCAACTCCTATGGCGAGACACTTCAAGCTACCCATTTCGCCATCTCCCTCTTTCACAGCCTAGGCCTCCAAATAAATATCCAAAAATCCACCCTGACACCTACACAACAGATCGAGTTCATCGGAGCTCATCTCGACTCAATACAGAGCAGAGCCTCACTCCCATATCACAGATTCCTCGCTATCATGCAGCTCATACGCACACTCTCTATTCATCCCAGGACACAGGCAAGAATCTGTCTACAGCTCCTTGGTCACATGGCAGCCACCACCATTGTGGTCCAGTACGCCAGGCTACACATGAGATGTCTTCAGGGCTGGCTCAATTCCAATTTCAAACCCAACAGACACACCTTAGGGACGCTGCTCACTCCTCCTCCCAATGTTCTAGCTTGCTTACAGTGGTGGGCAAGACCAGAAAACCTCTGCACCGGGGTTTCCTTCCAGCAATGATCCCCAACGCTCATGCTCACCACAAACTCTTCCCTAATTAGTTGGGAAGCACATCTTGGGGGACACAGGGCACAATACTGATCATCCGCATCAGAGACGCACCTACACATAAATCTCTTAGAGTTCAAAGCAGTGAGGCGAGCATGCCTTCACTTTCTTCCCCTCATAAAGAACAAATCTATTCGGGTCTTAACAGACAACATAGCATGTATGTACTACATCAACAGACAAGGGGAAGCCCGATCACATTCCCTTTGCATGGAAGCCATCTGACTATGGAATTGGTGCATACATCATCAAATACAAATCATCGCTTCCTACTTACCAGGCTGCCACAACACGACTGCTGACGCACTCAGCAGGTACTTCTCGACAGAACACGAATGGGAACTGCATCCTGCAGTACTTCAACAGCTCTTCTCCCTCTGGGGCACCCTGTCAATAGACCTCTTTGCCACACCGCAGAATTGGAAATGTCGTCTGTTTTGCTCCAGAGAGGGACTCGGGACTGCATCCCTAGGAGACATGTTCCTCATCCCATGGAACAACTCTCTCCTCTACGCCTTCCCACCAATCCCTCTGCTACACAGGGTTCTTCGGAAGTTCGTAGACAACGAGGCCCAGGTCATCCTTATTGCCCCGGCTTGGCCGAGACAGACGTGGTATCCTTACCTACTCCGCATGTCCTCCCATCATCCACGGGCTCTCCCCAACAGGCCAGATCTCCTTTCCCAGGACAATGGATGGGTTCTTCACCCCCAGCTCCAAAAGCTCCACCCAACAGCCTGGTTCCTTCGTGGTTCCAAACCCATGAACTGGCCTGTTCCGAGCAAGTCCAATTCGTCCTCCTGCCCAGTAGAAAAGACTCCACTCGTAAAACTTGCCTGCAGAAGTGGAAGCGTTTCGCCCTCTGGTGCTCACGTAATCACTTAATGCCCAATACGGTGACCATCCCTAACATTCTAGACTACCTCCTGAAACTAAAACAGGACGGACTTTCGCTCAGCTCCATCAAAGTACACCTGGTGGCGCTTACCACCTTCCATGACCTGTTAGAAAGTTATTCACTCTTTACCCACCCCACCATAAAACGATTTCTCACGGGCCTGCAAAATCTCTACCCTGAAATTTACCCAACGGCAGCTACATGGAATCTTAACCTTGTTCTTCATGCTCTCATGAAACCTCCATTTGAGCCCTTGGCTACCTCCTCTCATCTCCATATGTCCATGAAGGTAGCTCTTAGTTGCAATAACATCAGCAAGGAGAGTAGGTGAAATAAGCGCCCTGATGGCCCATCATCCCTACACAATTTTCTCCAAAGACAAAGTCACTCTGAGACCACATCCTAAATTTCTCCCAAAGGTGGTATCCACCTTCCACCTTAACTAACCTATATACTTACCTACTTTCTATTCCAAACCTCACAAGACCCCACACAAGGCAACCCTGCATATTCTCGATGTCAGGCAAGCAATCGCTTTTTACTTAGACAGGACTAAGCCATTTGGTAAATCTCCACGACTCTTTGTCTCCATCAGTGAAAGATTGAAAGGTGCGGCTATCTCTAAACAACGTCTGTCCACGTGGATCTCTGACTGCATTAGATCCTCTTACCATATTCAAAATATTCAACCGCCCGAAGGCATTAGAACTCATTCCACTCGAGCTATGTCGACAGCCTTTGCCTTCCGACTTAACGTACCCATTTCTGACATCTGTAGAGCGGCTACATGGTCATCTGAACACATGTTTGCCGAGCACTATGCTATCACGCAAGGTACCATGGCAGACACCATAGTAGGCCATACAGTACTCTCTACACTACTCACTGCCGCATCTAAGTCCCACCGACCATAGTGGGAACTGCTACACATTCACCTAAGGTGGAGCACCCACAGGGACAGCACTGGAAGAAGAAGAGTCACTCACCTTGCAGTAACTGAAGTTCTTTGAGATGTGTGTCCCTATGGGTGCTCCACTCCCCAGCCTCCTCCCCTCTACTTTGGAGTACTAGCATAATCGCTCCACGGTAAAGAAGGAACTGGGCGGGGTGCGGGACGCAGGCGCTCAGGAAGATTCCAACAAAACGGGAGATACCAACTGAGCGCCTGCGTCCCGACCAGGCACAGCTACCGAAAATCTCCGCTCAACGGCGCCAGGATGCACTGACACCTAGAGTGTCACACAGGGACACACATCTCAAATTGCTTCAGTTACTGCAAGGTGAGTAACTTCCCCTTACCGCTCTGCTGGGGTACAGACCAAAGCTTAGTGCTTTCAGGACTTTTGTTATATTTATTTATGTATTATACAGAGACAAATCTCTGACCTTTGCCATGTCCCCTCCCCTCGGGGTGGGGGGCAATACATCCTGCTGTTCCCCACCCTTCTCAGGAGAGGGGAGGGAAGCGCCCCATGAACGGGTCTCCTCCCCTGGCCTTCTAGGGAGGGGAAGAAAAGGGTCCTGTCTGAGTGGGTCCTTTAGCACAGCCAGAGGGCTCAGCAGGGAGCAGTCTGAGCCAAACCGCAGCTCCCTGGATGTTGGGCTCCCCCTTCAATGAGCTGTGGTGGAGTCTGACTGGTGCCTTTTCCTGCCAAAGCAGCCAGCCTGCAACTCCTTCCCTGCGGGGAAGGGGAGCAGCCCAGGAGGAGGTGGGGCTTCCAGGAAAGGCTGATGGGGCCGCCCAGCCAGCTCCTTTGCACTGCGACTTCCAGGCTGCCTGACTGGGCTGAGCGCTCCCCCAGCAGGCCCGGAGATCCACCAGTCTGTGGGGCCCTCTGCTGTGCCCAGCAGGAATCTGCGGCTAGGCAGGGATCAAGAGAAGGGTTTCTTTCACGTGCATTTAATTTTGTTGCCCTGGATGTGTAACTGCTAGTCTGAACAGTGTTAGGGGCCATCTCTGTGCGGCCCACCCCGCCAGGCCGGGGGCAGCCGTCCGGGCCTTTCGGACAGGCTGGCATCTTTTTGGGTTAACAGAACTGAACAGATTTAGCATGGTGGCAGCGGTATTTAGTGTTCAGCCACAGAGCGAGGCGGAAGATGGGTCCCCCCCACCCATAAAATTTTTATTTATTTTTTTTTGGTTGAAAAAAACTGAAAAACCACCAAAACTGCCCCCAAAATGAAATATATTCAGCTGGAACTGCCAAAACAGAGACATTTTTTCGTTTTTTTTAGGGTTTTCAATTTGCCAACAAACCATCACATGGCTGGGAGAAAAGCAGACCCTGCAAAGAAGTTTGTTTAAGTCAAAAATCCAAACTTCCATCAAAAAAAAAATCGATCGAAAATTTTTGGCCAGCCCCACCCAGCAGGTCATCACTGGGCAGCTTCCAGGGACAGACCGAGTCAAGGGTCAAATACCCAAGTAGCACCAGCTGACTGTATTTGTACTTCCCAGCCAGCCAGTTAAAGTGGCTGAGAAATTTTCTCCCTGGTTTCTATCAGACTTCATTCCTAAAGGATCATTGAGAGCAATTTCCATTCGCGGGTCCCTTCACAAGAGACTTCTAATGAGTTAACAAGGGAGAACAAAACAGCCTGTTTGCTACAGCTGAGATCTGCAATCTGTCTAAGTAAGAAATTGGCTTTCTTGGCAAGGTGTTGAAAGGAACACAGTGTAATTATTACCAGTGTATAGTCAATGTGTTGATTATAAGAGCTGGCGTTTCCAGCAGTGCTAGTTGGACAGCATCAAAAGCATTTGGCCCTCCAAGTATTATTGACTGACTGACGTGGTGGGAAAGAGGAGAGTGGGAAACGTGGAACCAGGACCCAAGATGCAGCAGGTAGCGAAGACATTCAAGCTCCAGGAGGCTATCTGAGCAATATTTGTTATCAGGAGCCTGGCGCAGATGGTTCCCAGGGATATGGATACCTCTTTTCCAATGCTTTCAATGTTCCAGCCGTACCTGCCTGATCTGTAACATCTGTATTGTAGATAGTGTAGCTGGAGATATCAGGGACAAAGCTAAGCAAGCTAGGAACACTGAGTGTGCGCGAGAGATTTTAATAAAGATGCGACATGCTCCAGGACGGCGGCTAGTGCTTCTCTGTGCCTGGTGCTTTGAGAGTGATTCAGGAAGGGGCAGCCCCAGAGGTAAGGCACAGACAGACTCAGGAGGGGCTGGAGTGTGCCAGGCAGAGAGCGAGATCTTAGCGGAAAATTAGAGAGAAGCAAAATGTGGGTGCCCCCCTCTCTCTGGCATGCTCTGTTCGGGAGCAGCGCTGATCTCTCTAAGAAGGGAGATGGAAGTTGTAGTCACCGCCAGCAGGCAGATCTGAGGCAGATTCACTGAACACGGGAGGCCAAGACTCAGTGGGTAGCAAGGTGCACTCGGCTGCAGGAAGGCCAGGAACAACCTCACATCGTAGGGCTACCAGTTCTGCAGCGATGATGCAGTTTTCCTGCTCAGGGGTGTATGCCTGCCACATTCCCACCAAGCAGGAGGGATGGACACATAGCCATGTCTTGTTTCCAAGGGGAAGGTGAGTATCCCCTCCCCCTAGCTGGGCGTGACCCTGTGTCTCAATCCCTGTTTTACAGAGGCACTGGGTGGTCCCTAGGCCAGGGTCCTGGTTGGGTGGGGCCTGCGGCCGGAGTGAGGGAGCTCCCTTGCTCAGAAGCTAAGCAGGGTTCTTTAGCCCTGCACTGGCAGAAAGGCTGGCTCATGAACTGCCTGGTTTGCATCACTGGTTGTGCCAATCTGTGGCTAGTAAATGCTTTACAAAACATTCAATATTTACTATGGGCCAGGAGCGCCCAGCAGAGCCCAGCCAGAGACCCTCTTTGCACTGCAGCACAAGCTCATTCAGCCCACAAAAAGGTCTTTTTGCCTCTGACTCCACAACTGCTCAGCTGCCTGCTGGCATCTCTGTGACCAGACAGCAGCTGGTCCCAAGAACCGTCCACTAGAGCGACCAGGTTGCAAAACAGCAACAGGATTTGCAAACACTTTTGGGCTGCTCCTAACAAAAGGCCATTTGTAGCTCTGTAGACAAGGCCCCGGGGAATCCCTCAGTGAACCAGAACCCCGAGGGACTCAGCCTGTGAAACTGCAGAATGGAGACCAGTGATTGCTAGGCACACGGGCCATGCCTCCTGGAGGGGCCAGAATCAGCATAAATCCTGTACAACATACCCAGGCACGGCTGCATTGCTGGACAGATGGGAGCACTCCCTGCCACCCACCCCCCCAGTCACTAATCCTTGTGCACCGGTGAGGGGCTATTCACTCTGTCTTTTCAATGGCACTTTGTAAGGAGAGGGCGCCTTTGCAGGAACGCATTTGCTTAGAATAAATGCAGAGAGCCAGCAATTGACTGCAGCACACCTGAGCTAAGTGTGAAAGCCGGTCAGGGCATCAGGCCTCCAGAGTGTGTGTTTGTGTGAGACAGAGAGAACTGCATAGTCCCATCTGCATGCAGCCCCACTCCCACATGTTCAAGGCTGCCCCACTCGGGACTAACAAGGGGTTGCAGAAGAGCCCTTTAGAATTAAGCCGCTACAAAAGCAATGGGTCAAGTTCACCCCTGTTGTAAACTCCTTCGCTCTTAGGGGCATTACCCTGGGATGAATTTGACCCCATGGTTTAGTGTAAATATGGGCACCTCGCACAATGCAAAGCAGCCCTCAGAAAAGGGGCCAGAGCCACGGCACACTTTAACTAACGGGCTCGGGGTCAAGTATGGAGTAATCGGGGAGAGCAGATTAATAACTGACTTATGCAGTGTGAGTGATTCCTCCAGCCACTTTGCGTAGGCGCCCAGTTAAATTTACAGCATGGGCCTTTAGTTAAATGGCAAACCACCACATTGCCAGGAGCCCCGGGGCGTGCCTGACTGACCCACCCGCCGCCAGCAAAGCGCTCCTTGGAGATTTTCAACCCTGCTCTGCGCCAGCTCCCCATGGGGACGGCCATCCCCCCCACCCCCTTTCATTTTCCATTAGTGCAGCAAACACTTGCTCTGCAAGCCAAATATGCTGCACGTCCATGGGCAGGCGAATTGTTTATGGAAGGAAAAGCCCTTGCTCATGGCTCTGAGAGGGTGAAAACTAACACGTCCTTCGCTGCTGGCTAAGGTGGGGACTGCCGCTGTGCTGCTTACTCTGGCAGACGGCCTATGGAGTTAAATGCGGGTGTGATCACACATTCCCCCCCCCACCCCAGATACACGTACCAGGACGAAGCTTACCTCCCTGCTGCTGCATCTGCGGTGTAGGGGCTAGGAACCACAGAACTGCAGTAGCACCATTCAGACTGGGAGGAAAGTGGGGTTCTGCAGCCCCAGCACCTCGCAGAGCTGTTAGCTATTCAGGGGGGGGCCCATCCACCATCCCTGGGCCATCAGGGTAGGAGGGTGGGGGACGTGGCCAGGGCTTATGATGGTTACACTGGCCATTTCCACCTCCCTGCAGGTGTGTCCAAGAGCCTGCTAAAATTTTGCCCATCCCACCTTAGCTCCTCTCAGGCTGCCCCCTGGCCAGCCCATGAGCCCCCGACACCCTCTTCCTCCACTGCGACCTGGCACATGGGGTTGCAGCACCACTCAGGTTTTGCCGGGCCAAACAGTTGTCCTGGGTGCCCCCCTCCCCCCAGCCACGCTGCCCTGGGCCCAGGCTGTTGGACACCCAGGGGAGGCTGACGCCACGTCACACCATCGCCGTGCTGGGGGTGCGGCCCAAAGGACGTCACTAGCTTGGAGAGTCTAACTCGCTTGTGTTTCCAGGCTGTCAAGCCTGTGGCCAGGAATGGGCGGTTGGCAGCCTTGCCCCAGAAAGAACAGCGCTATGCACAGGAGCTGCTCTTTATGCAGCACGGCTCCCCCGGGGCACCCTCCTGTCAGGCAGCTGTGTCCCCCCCGCATCCTGGGGGGGGGGGTGTTCGCTTCCCCCGCCCCCCTGAGGATCAGTCTTTGCTGCTGCAGCTTGGCCTTGCCCCACTGACAACTGGAGAACAGACCCAGCTCATTGCCGAGCTGGGCGCCTCCTTCTGCCAAACACGCCCTGGGTGTTACAGGGCACGTCCCAGCTCCTCTCTGAGCCTCTGCTCCATCACCTGTAAAAGGAGGATACTGCTGCATGGAGGTGTGGTGAGGGTTAATTCATTGGGGTGGGGGGGAGGATCATGGCCCCCCCCAGCTGTGTGGAGCAAATCCTTGGTGCACAATCTCCCCCCCTACCCATGGATGGGGAACGCAGTTACCAGCCCCTGGGCCCTGTAGCAATCCCTCCACTGGTCCCAGGAGCTGTGAGGGGCAGGATTGAGGGGGGGGCCTCAATTGCCTTATGTTGTTCATCCTCCCGCCTCCCCCCCAGCCAGTGGAGGTTACAGCCTCTGGGCTGCAGTGTCTTTTCTGGGGAGGGGGAGCTGTGGCTAGCGGGAGTCGGCAGCAGCTGTCCCCATTAGGGTGGTCCTGCCGAGGCACGGAGCGGTTGGTGGTGCTAGGGGCACACGGCCTCATCTCTGGCGTCCCCCTGGGAGCTGCTGGGTTTGGGGCTGTCCCCTGCAGCCTTTTCTGCAGGAGGCAGAGCCCCCGGCCCCATGGAACGGACAGGGAGGAATGAGGTGATCAGTTCTTCATGGCAGTGTCTCCTCCTGGGCTCCTTCCCATGAGTTTGCCAGCAGAATGGGGATCTCCTGCTTGTAATAATCAACCACCTGGAGCTCACTGCATGGAAGGCACAGAAGAAAAATACAAGGTATTACTCGAATAAATCACTTCCACGCTCCCTCTGAGTCACTTCTCTGGACTCTCTCCCAAGCCCGCAGCCCTTTGTGGGTAGGTGACGATCAGCCTCACCCTCCTTCTGATGGTCAAACTGAGACAATGAGAGATTAGCCCGTGAGCTCCCAAGCTCTACTGACGTTTCTCAACACTTGTTCCGTGGCTAGCGGCGTTGCCAACTCTCGCCCTTGAACTATCATCAGGCTCATGCTGTGATGTTCTACTGAGCACCCCAGCTCCTGGAGCAAAAGGGGTGTGAAATAATCTCCATAGTGCGTGTGTGTACACATGGGCTAAAGCACGTTTCACACCCTTGGGGTTGCAGAGAAGAGCTTGAAAATGTGAAGAATGCAAGCTGCCGGTGCTAGTCAGGCAAGCAAGAAGCAGCCTCCTCCTTGTTTATAAAAACCCTGCATGATTTTAAAGGCAAGTTGACAGTTTTTGGAGGCCTGGCTCCTGATTTTTGAACCCTTGGGGCTGGTAATACTGAGACTGGGCCTCCAGGGGAGTAAATCCAGTGCTTCTGGGGAGTGCTACCTGCACACGAAAAAGAGGCTTGTCTAGGAGAAGTTAATCTGCCTCTTCTTGTAATTTATGCAGTTTATCTGTTCGATGGATCACAGCCCGTAGGCCTCTGCAAACCCGCTGCCCTCTAACACCATGACAAAGGCATCACCTTACACCTTGGATCTGGACCTCTGCTTCTGCAGCCCTTACTTATGGGAACAGTCCCCCTGACTTTAGCAGGAGTCTAAACCAAATTTACACTGGAGCAATTCTTAGATTCCGAAGTCAGAAGGGACCACTGTGATCATCTAGTCAGACCTCCTCTACAGCCCAGGCTAGAGAACTTCCCAAAATAATCCCTAGAGCAAAGCTTTTAGAAAAACCTCCAAGCTTGATTTAACAATTGCCCGTGATGGAGAATCCAGCATGATCTTTGGCTAATTCGTCCCAATGGTTAATTATTCTCACCATTAAAAATGTACCCTTGATTTCCAGATTAGATTCAGCATTTTCAAAATATACATAGAAGAGAAGCTCTCTGTTTATCTTCAAAGCTGAGTGTCAGGCCAAGCTTTGCAATTATTTTAACTGCTTGGAAGTTGGAAAAAATACAGAAAAACCAACAGCTAGAGATCTTTCTTCTGGAGGGTGGGGATGCAGAAGACAGGGTTTATAGAAGGGCAGGATGGCCTAGTGGACTCAGATTAACAGACCAGAGGTTCCTGAGTTCTAATCCTGGCTCTGCTATTCACTTCTTTTGTCTCCTTGGAAAAGTGGATACTGATTTGTGCCTCAGTTTCCCCATTTGCATATGGGATTTCTGCTAACTTTCTGCTAACTTTCTGCACCTACCTCACAAGGGATAGTTAGTTAAACATTGGTGCAATGTTTTGGCATTCATAAGCCCTAAAGCCCAGATTCTCAAAGGTATTTAGGCACCTAAATAATGAAATCAATGGGAGCTAGGTACCTCAATACCTTCATCTGGGCCTCAATTGCAACCACAGGATTTTTACATAAATATAATAAAACTTTTCTACAAAACTAAATAGCTGTTTTTCTTCATTCCTTTGAGCCACAATGCCGGCCTTAAAAAAAAAAAAAAAAAAAAAAAAAAAAAGGAAAACCGGATTTCACCCCCCCAATCCAAACAAAGAAACCAATAAAAAGACTACACACCCCAGTGTTACAAAACCTTGTATTAATCATCTCCCTTCACTTTCAATATAATGTTGATATGAAATATAGCCATGATTCCTAGTTACATGGGAGGAAATGAGTAATAAATACATTGTAGCAAGTTTAAATCACAAGGGTGTTTCACTGGTAACAACATTTGAAAACTGTACACTTGCAAAGAACAGCATCTTCAAACATTAGTATTTCTTTATATCGGGAAGCTTTTACATGTAACAAACATGCTATTTCCATATATGACAAATTTAAAAAATATGCATTTGCTTGGCAACATTAACTAGGCAAAAATATTTCTTTGTGCACTAACTTTATACAGAAAAAACAGGTCTAAATGCATGCATGTACAATACGGAGCTGCCAGAAGATGGCATGCAACAAAAGAAAGTTCAAAGCTTTTTAAAGTAAGCTTACATTATGCATAAATACGTAAGGGTTATATATTAATAAGGGAGGAAGTATTCTGTTTAACATTATTAACATTCCTGTTTTCTTCCTATTCCTCCCAGAGGAATACACATTCACCTTTAAGTAAAGATAAAGGAATACAAAAAATAAAACTCACTTTGCAAACTCTGATGACTTGTATAAAATCAACTTTAGTGTTATCATAACTGTGTGCAAATTATACTTCTGCAGGATCTACTTTTCATCAGGCACATTCAGAAAGCCTAAAATGGGTCATGTTTCTGCACCCCAAGAGAGAGAAAGTTGACAATAGAAATATTTTTAAGTGCTGACTAAAATCTGAGCTCTGGTTCTCAGTCCTATGTTCTTACATGTGTGGAACAGGGTCTGCATGATACTCGTTCTGCACCGTGTGCATGTCACAGATCTAGCTGAACAAAGCAACAGTTCTGTGAAGGCTTGTTGGTGACAGGGGAAAAAATCCCGCACTTCCACCATCTGAGAAAAACAGGCTGATCCCCAGCTCAGGTACCTGCATTACTACTTAGACAAAGATCTTGTCCATGAAAGGGTTAGCTCATGGCACCTCAAAGGAAAAGCAGGGTTTCCTCAGTGTCATGAATACTTACTTGTCCCTTACCAGGAAGGTGGGAGGAAAGGGGCAGCTTAGCCCTAATTTGGGACAATTAAAAGGCTGTGTCCACTGCAAAAATGAGCCGTGTTTGACAACAGGGTGACACTCTCAACAGGCAAACGCTTGTGTCTGGCTGCAGAGGTCAAAGTGAGCCCCGTTGAGCACTCGTGCAACACATCTTATTCCAGCTCCTATTCAGCAAAGCATGTGCTTAACTTTAAACCAATGCGTAAGTCCATGGAACTTAAGCACTTAGCAGATGTGCTTTCCGAGGAGGGGTGCCCTGTGGTGAAACTGCCAGGGGCCTGGCACACTTCGCTACCAGCGCCGGACTCTGCTGATCCTGTCCAGCTCAGCAGGGCAATCTGATGGGTGGGGCATCCAAGCTTGACCCGGGGGCAAAGGAGGTTCATTTCTGCAGTGTGAACACAGCCAAGGACACTTGGATATAGGGAATTGGTTAGCTACTCATTGCAGACAGCATCACCAAGCAGACAAAAGCTATTTTGTTTTTCTTGTCGGCCGTCATTCAGAAGTGAAACCCGAAGCAGCGAAAACCCATCAGCAGCGTTTCATTCCTTGTATGTCTCAGCCCCTTGTGTGTGTCTGCCCCCTACTGTTAATAACTGTAAGAAACCGCTACGGATAAAAGCACCAATAAAACCTCATACATGATAATAGTGTAGCAAACTACTGTCACTGGCAGAGATGCTTGCAGAGATACCACGAACACACTGCTTTAGTTAGAAAACAGAAAAAAAAAACATTTATATGTAGTGAAATATTTGTTACTCTGAGATTTGAAATAATTTGATACGTGCTTATTATAAAACAGTTGCAATTGGGGTAAATACAAAAACGAAAGGCACTGCCGCTTTATTACTAAATATTTGACTTCACAGCCTTATGCATGCAACTGGTTTTTATAAATAAATTTATTTTACTTTAGAATTTGATTTTTAAATTGAGCTCTACACCTGCACTCAACACAGGCCTCAAAACGGAGCTGGGAGGGAATTCCAAAATTTAACCAAAGCTACTTTTTAATTAAAACAAAAAACAGCCAAACACAACAAAGTCTATCATTAACCTATACACTCCCAATGGAAAATAAGCTTTTTTTAAAAAAAGAAAAGAAAAGAAAAATTGAATTATGTGGTTGTTAATAACAGACATTATCATGGTTACCAGCCATAGCAAGTTAATAAGTAATATATCCAAAATAATATATCTAATAATCAGATAACCTCTGTTTCTATATTCAGCAAAGGAATAAATAGAATTTCAGATTTGTAAATACTTTGTCTTCCTTTCAAAAGATTCATGCTAAGGTGATTGTGTTCACAATTCATTTTCTGAAGCTGCACATTGTATATAGCTAAGAATGCTCAAGATGCAACTCAGATTTGAATACCTTCTCATTTCCTATCCAAGTTGTGTAATCCTGCAGTTCATTATCCTCTTCATTAACTTTGTTTTAAGCTCCTTCTAACACATTCCAAAGTCCCCTCGTATTGTCTTCCCTCATTACTCCACCGAATCATGCTCAGTTACATTGTATCATGCATTCTGGTAAACAGGAAACCAAGAAATATCAACTTTATGTTAATCAGCATGAAAAATCACATTTTGGCACTTTTTGTTTTTATAAAGTTAAGTAAAAATGCTGCATCTAAATTGGATTTACAAACCTTATTGTACATGTAAGAACACCTCTTTGAAGCTGCGGTTTAGCCCTTAGTCCCCCCTTTTAAAATAGTCACGTTGAATGTTTGGCACTGAAAATATTTGCTTCTTTGAGCAATTCCATAACTACTTTCAGATAATGTCAACCACCCAAACGACAGACCTGATTTCTAAAGTCTTGTACAGATTCCCATAGCCACGGTATGCATCAGTTACTTTTCTTTATATAAAAAAAGAAAAACTGTACGCACCAAATAATTTCTTACTTACACCAGGGTGAATCTGGAGTAACACCACTAAAGCTAATGGAGCTGCACGGGGGTAAAACTGGTGTAAGAAAAAGAAAAAAAAGAAAGGACCAGGCCCTCTGTGTGTCAAGCAAGCAACGGGAATTCAATAACCATGTGTTACTGAAATGTTAGGTGAAGAGTCTGCTCTCATTTGGGTGTAAAACTGGACTTAACCCACTATATTCAATGGAACAACTATGGATGTAGGCTGGTATGAATGAGACTTGATTCTGGCTCAGATCTCAGTTTAAACACTTGCTGGTTCAAAGGTATATCAGATTCACGTATGAAATGAACCAGGGCCCCCTTAACTCAGTTATAAAAAGCAATGTGTTATAGCTACAGTTCTGGGATGACAGCAGCACAGATAGATGTGCATCCGAACGACTGGCTCTTAAATCTTTAATCCACCCCCATGTTGACCTTCCTTCCCTTACACGTAATGTCCAGTTTAGCCTGTGCTATTACTCTACAGCCACATGCATGTTCATTATCTGTCAGGACCAAGAAAAAGGCAGCAGTGTTTGTGAGCCAGTATAAACACTGAACAGAGAGTACTCACTATTCAGACTGAGAGCTGCAGTCCAGCACTGCTTCCATTTTGCTGCTCTCCCGCATGGTCCCTTAGCACAGGAAGCTCATGCTTTCCCCTTTAATCCTTCTCTACCTCCTCACATCCTCTTGTTACCTCCCAGGGCAAGAAAAGTCCCAGCCCCCCACCCCCTGTAATTTAGCTAGCAAACTGTAGCTAGTTCTGAAAATGATCCTGTCAGTCTGGGATGTAGTGGCAGGTCTGTAAACGCCACGATGCAGCATCTTTTAGGTATTCACATACACAAGACAAGAAACAAGAAACTGATCCCACTTGCTCTCCACGCCCAATCACGTATAGTCCTGCCCACTGCACAACATCCCTCGTTCCCTTCTCTGATGCCCTCCATCCCAGCTGAGAAGATGAAAACCCAAGGCCTGCCCCTAGACCGCATAGCTCGGTTGCTATGTAAAATGCAAACCTGCTGCTATTAACAGAAGTAAAACAAAAAAAATCCTTTACAACAGGAATATGAGACAAAAGCCTATCTGACATTTTTACACATTTATGTACCCTTTATATCTGCCCTTACGTAAACAATACACAAATTGAAATTTAGTTGTTTTAAATTTGGTTGAAAGGACATTTGGTTGTTGTTGGTTTTTATTTTTCTTTTTGACTGCACTGCAGCTCCAGTAGATGTTTGAGCTCCAGTGAAATACAAGAGTTGTAAACTCTGAACAATAAGTTACCCCCTTGCTTTTTGGTCACACGTGTGATATTTGTTAATTTCCTCCTTCAGGAACAGGGTTTGCCTCTGGTACTCTCCGTCCTCCCCAGCTGGAGATTAACACCTCATTTACCAGCACTTTTCCTTTCCCCCACACTTTTCCTCTAGAGAGGGTGTAATAAATGACAAAACAAAGTCCAATTCTAATGATATGTTCACAAAGACAATCTACACATTCACAAAATTAAAATGAGAGAGAGAGAGAGAGAGAATGCAAAATCTCTTTGAGAATCCTGTGCAAGTCTGGAGACTGTTGCCACTGGACCCGCAGCAGTCATTCTCACGGCCAGCGCTGTCACCATTACACATTCATCTTCTATATCGTAGAGGTTCGGTCAACGCCATCTGAAAGATTTAAGTCATAATCAGAAGTAGCCACATGTCACTTTAAATTGCATTGCCTCAACACTACCATCATGGGCATGTTACACATACCCAATTTAAATAAACACAGCAGATTGGCCTGAATCCAGTGGGGAGATCCGAATGTGGGGGAAATTCAGATCTGGATCCAAACTTGGTGGCTCAGGTCCACCTACCTACCTTCCATATCTGTGTGCCAGTCAGCAGGCACTGCCATGCCCTCACTAGTTGTGAGTATCATTTCTATGCTGGCATGCAGGAGGGGCTCAAATGTATCTTTACAATCTGCTCTGAGTAAGGGTCGTGTGCAGTTCTGCTGCTCCACGGGCAGCCAAGGGAATGCAGCATGGCTCAGAGTCACCATGCATGCCCTGGTTCCTCCTGTGCTCCAGGAAGGAAGTAATCTGCTTCCGGTCTATTGCCCCTTTCTTGTCCCTGTTTGCCCACTTCCCCACCCCCATCCTGTGTGGGTCAGGGAACAGTGGCCATGCAGACCTGTGCAGTGACCTACAATGCAGAAGGCCCATGCAAGTACTTTATAGCCCCTGGCTCCATCTACCAGAATACAGCAAAAGAGACGGTCTTGCCCTAAATTAATAGGCAAGAGTAGGAGGTGCACATCTCTGTTATCCTCTCAGATTTTGCCCTGTGCACTCTGAACAGGCCAAACTCCCCTTTATGTCAGCGTGAGTGGGACTGCAGGATCGGACCCTGTTCCAGGAAGCGTTTGGAAATGCAGTCCTGCCCCGAGGAATGGCAGCTGCTGGGTGGATTTCTTCCCATGGCCTGGGGTTTATTTTGCTTTTAAAATGAAACAAAATAGGACAAGCAAGTGAAAGGAACAATTAGAAACAGAGGCCAGTAATGTCACAGAGGAAGCTTTCATGCCGTGCCCGAGGCACTGAGTGCTCTCAACTCCATCTCATTTCAATGGAAGCCAAGGGTGCTCCCCGAACAAGTCACAGGGGCCAGGACTGAGGCGTCTGGTGCTAAATTCCCCTCAGATCATTTCTGGCCTCCTCTATTTCTATAGATTCCTGACAGCCTCCTGGTAATGTACTGTTCCCAACTCTTTTCACACGGGGCCCTGTCCCATGACAGCCCAGGAGTCAGGATATCTGGGGACACAGTGGTTGGGGATGAGGGGTTGGAGCAGAAAACTCCTCAGACAGGTGTGATGTCTCAGCAAGGCCTTAATGAGCCAACTGACCAGTCAGAAAGCGCTGAGAGGTGTGCGTGGGCTTATCATGCCTGCTCCCGCCAATGAAATCCACAGTGCCTATGACGCTCCATGCACAGCTCTCTACAAGGGGATGAAGTACGGAGAGAGAGAACAACAGTGAAAAGCCTGGGTGAGGATTAACGCTGCAGAAGGGTTTTAAACCAGACACAAGTTATGACAAATGCATTCGGGGTGCAAGCTTTTTACACAGATTCACTGTCTTTGAACACGTATTCGTTGATGCGGCTCCCCTGTGCTCAGTTGTTGCTTGTGAACGCATTAGGGTGGCTTTTAGAAACACAACAGCAGGCTTCGGGCTACGGAGAGTCTTTCTCGGAGATAAAAATATTGCATTTCCAACCCTACCTGGAATTATGGATGTAGGCCAAAGATGGGCATGATCTGAAACATCAGATCTACCTGCCACCGCACCCCCCAAACTTGGGGGCAGTGTGGATCCAAAGCCAGTGGCTGGCTCATCTCTAGGATGGGCTGAACCAAAACCTGGATCCAAACACCTGCCAGGCTCTGGGAAGTTCAGATGCAGGTTACAGCACTGTTCCTGGCCCCTTCCTAGAGTAGGCACAGTAAGAGATGGATAGTCCAGCTCGGATGTGCCCCTGTTCTGGGAGAAAGATGTGAGCGGTACGCTGTGGGGTGGTTCCTGCCGCAGCACTTTGCCCAGTGCTGCCCAGAGTGTCAGAGATGATGCCCAGTGATGCAAGGCGACCGAGAACGATGGCACTGGGAGAGCTCCCCTGGGAGACCCCGTTGAACACGGAGAAGGGAATCAGGTGCTGCGAATGGCAGAGGTGATCATCCCAGAAAAGCGGCAGCTCCCCTCTTCCCACCTCACCCCGTCTTCCCACATAATGCAGCCCATTTAGTGCGTGAGCGAGACTGAGGAAATACCTAGGACGGCTGCCGTAATGATCTGACTTCTAAGAGACACAGCAGCAGCTGGTGTCAAGACACTGGTTGTTTTGTTACAAAGCTAGAGCTACGCAGAAGGGCAGCAGCCCTTCATACCACAGCCCACCACATTACTGACTCTGGCAATTGCCAAGTGAGCTATTCCTCACGCAGGGCCCGGCACACGGTGCTCCCTGTTCCCCTGCTCAGCTCACCATGGAAATCGCTTCACACACACGCTTCAGTTCCTCCCGCTGGAACGTTAAGGCTAAAAACAAGCAGGTTTGTTAAGCTCTGATTTGTTTGTTGATCGAAAGCTATTTCTAGCACTGTTCGTGTAGAGAGGCCTGGGCCAAGGCAATGCGGGTCCAAGCCCCAACTGGCCTGGTCCCTCCCAGTCTGAGCATCTGCCTCTCTCCCCACAACATGCTGCCAGGCAGGGGCTGCCAACAGGATGTTCTCTCCCCTCAAGACTCTGGGATTGGATCCCTGCTCCCCCCTGCCATCGGCCACAGATTTCTAGGCATGCTGCACAAACTCTTTGTTTGACAGGGTTGGGGGAGTGGTTTGAAGGATTACTTTGCTGCAGTGATCGATTGGCTGACTTGGTTCATTCTGATGGTTTTTTTGTAGCTGGGTGGCTGTGGTTTGGGAGAGTCACGGCCAGTTCATTGCTAAGGGCACCTGGAGTGTTGCGTGGGGACGTTTCAGCTTGTTATCTAAATCGAAATAAAACAACTCACAAACCCTGTGTGTGCTGTGATGCAGTCAGATCTTCCTCTGGTTTCCACCAGGCCCTGGCCCAGCTGAGACGTCCATCTTTCTTCTAAGCCATTGGTTCTGGTATCTGTTCCACCCATCCACCTCCACCCCATTTGTCTGTTTGGTCCATCGACTGTGTCCTGTCTGTCATTTACACTGTGAGCTCGGTGGGACAGTGCCTCTTGTCTTTGCTATTTATGGTGTCTAGCACAACAGGGCCCTGATCCCTGAATGGGGTTCGTAGGCGTTACCGTGATACACAGTAACAACAGTAATGGTCAGGGTTTTCTCAGTGGAGATCATGGGCCTTGCTTTCTCCAGAGCTCAGCCTGAGCCAGAATCCTTAAGGGCCTGTGGAAGATGCATCTATTTAGGGTTAAATTGCCACAGTCGACCACATCAGACAGCTAATGCAGCTCTCCCGGCAATCAGCTCCTGGCAGCCGATCCCCAAGGAGAATTCTCCCTTCTACTGGAAAACTGACAGCTATTAGTCTGTAGGGCACCCAGACACGACGGTGATGGGCATTTTTAGAAAGGCACAGGCTAAAAGAACCATAACTGTATTCAGATTTACACTGGATTTAGCGGCACTAGGATGGAAAGGCCTTTTGGGAAGCCCAAGTTTCACTTACCTGCTTCTCCCCGCCATGTTGGCAGGCTCTTGCAGTGATACAAAAACAGCGTGCTCAGGCCAGATGCCCAAATCCATACACAGGGCCGGCTCCTCAGCTGTGTAAATCAGCCTGCATCCATTGACTTCCATGCCAGTTTACACCAGCTGAGGGTCTGGCCCTTAGAGTCTAATCCTGCTCTCATTTTAGTCCATATACCAAAGCTCCCACCACATATCCTTAACAATAGTCTCCTGAATTTCAGGGGCGCTCAGCACTGACAGTTCCCATTAGCTTCAAGAGGGAGCTGCCGGCACTCAGAATTGTTGAAAGGTTCTCTCATCTTGGTGCCTACAAAGGTTACCGTTTTGGCCGGGGCAGTGTAACCCTCCTTTGCTCCTCACCTGCTTGTTAGCAGTGAGCATGTTCCAGAGCGTGGCTTGGCTGCTGGCTATTTTCCTTTCATTCTATTCGCTCCTTTTTCAGCCTGGGGTGTTGCCCAGGTGCCCTGATGGCAGAAGTGTGCCTACCTGCTGCTCAGCAACTTAATGGGTAGCACTGATTAATTCCCACCACCGTCTTGTCCTGTCTCCTTCAGTCAAGAGGATGGTGGCTGTGACAGGCGGCCTCGAGGAGATGAGGAAAGAATTAAAATGGGGAATCCTCCTGGCTGTGCCAGAGGCACTGTGGCCGACAGCAGAATGGAGGGAAGGGAAAAGGGGGCACTCACCCCCCAGGGCATGTTCGGTCATACTCAGGCACAAGGACTCCAGCCTGTTGTTGATGTCAGGTTCTGTCACTGGTACCTGGAACTCTGCAAAGGAAATGGAACAGACTGTTACTCGGGAGACCCACAATGGCAGAAGCAAAGTCACAACAAATCTAAAGGGTAAATACAATAGTTGGGCAGGTAGGAATCCGTTCTGCACTGACATTCGCCCTGTGCAAACGTGATGACTGGAGCATTACTTTGCTTGTGTCCCTCTGACAACTCCCTCTAAAGACTGCAATTGAGCTTTCATTCCCAAGTAGATATTGGATGTTTTTAAGCTCATTTATATGTGCAAACATATTGACTGTCTTACATACATACACACACACTCACGTAAAACTGTTTAATATCCGGTTTTTATTTGCAAACACCATCCCAGCCGCTAATGAATATCACTGATGGAGAGTCACACATCTGCAGTGATGTAGTACAGAATCATGAAACCCAAACCTTAGATTTGTCTACAGGCTTATATTTAGATTGTAAGCTCTCCAGGGCAGGGACTGTCTCTTTGTTATGTGTTCATACAGGCGCCAAGCCCAATGACCTCTACGTGCTACCATAATAACGAATGATGATTAGAGGCTTGGTTTCAGACTGGCCATTGCAGGGCAAGGCGATGAAAGCTGTAGGTTAGGCAGCAAGAGTTTAGAAGGAAATAACCCAGCACACTTAGGGGGAAAACCCTCAAATCCTTTCATAATCCAATAACTTTGTTTTACTCATATGAACTGAAACAACAAGGCTAACTTCATCCTTTGCTTGAAGGTTTAGGCCTAGGCAGAAAGGTAGAAGCCTAAATACTTTTGAGGCTCTGAGTCTAACTTCCATTAATTCCTCAAATACCTTTGAGGATCTGGGCCTTGGCCTATATACCATGGGCCTATAAACTGTTTTATTGGACTGCTAAACCAGGACGGAGATTTCAACCCTACTAACTTTCTAGCAAGGACTGTTTTTTTAAAATGGGCACACTTTTCTATTGCAGCACTTTCCATATTAGAAACTAAGGATCCGAACCTCTGTTAGTGTAAACCAGGAGGAGTTCAATGGAGCTCCACCACAGACGAACTGATGTAAGTGAAAGGTTTAAATGTTTCAACAAGGTTTGTATTAGAGAGATGCTCATGTGGTTTGAAAATACCACAAAGAAAGGGCTTTGCAAGGCCAATGAAGAAAGACAGTAAAATGTCTCTGTAATGAAGGTACCGCTCCACAGTGACTGTAAAGGTCGTTAGAGTCGCTAAAGAAATTGTGAAATCCCATTGCTGGGCATTACTGAAGGAGCCCCAGCGTCCTCAAAGCTGTTGGTCTGCCAATAGCTGAACAGAATGGTACATGTGCATTGTAAGGCCTCAGAGCTGCATAAATCTAAACTGCCTCATCAGATCATCTGGAAACACAGCGCTCAGGAGTAAAAAGGCAGCACTGAGGCACAGCTGACTGAGGATGTGGTCTATCTGATCCTCTTATCCCAAGGTCCCTAGAGTTTTGTGGACTGGGTCAGCAGTGACAGTGCAGCTCTCAAAGGAAACTCTCTCCAGGCAACTGCTGAGCTGATTTCCCCGGGGGGGAATGCATGGCATGGGGTTTGCACAAACATAACTATTGCTATCAGATGAGGATGGATGGTCTTGAGGTCAAGGCCCTGGAGTGGGACGTAGGAGAGCTGGGTTCATTTCCACAGATTCCCTGCGTGACGCTGAGGAAATCACACAGCTCCACATCCACAAAGGTCGTTAGGCTCCTAACTTCTGCTGAAATCAATGGGAATTGGAAGCCTACATACCTCTGGGGATCTGAGTCCCAGCTTCTCTGTGCTCCATCTGCACAATGAAGACAAGAGCACTTCCTTTGTCTACCTTGTCTAGTTAGACTGTAAATGCTTTGCGGCAGGGACTCTCTCTTAGCACCCACTTCAACAGCCCCTAACACAATGGGGCCCTGATTTTGACTGCAACATTCACACACTACAATGCAAACAGTACAATCCCAGTTATCCAAATAGCCTAGGCGAGAAGGATTTTATCTGGACAGTGGAGAGGAGCCATTCAGCAGCGGGGTGGCCTCCCCTGCAGCTGTGGGCTTTTCCTCCTCCTTGCAGTCCTGGCTGGGGGTCTCTGCACTGCTGCAGGGCCAGTGACACCCAGACCCTGCAGTGCAGGGTGTTGGGCAAAGCAGATACCCGCCCAGCCAGGACTGTGCTCTGTCCTGCCAACACTGCAGCCATCCCTGCATCTTGCGCCTGCAGGGAGCGGATGTCACTGGCCCTATGCAACTCCATTGTCATGGCCCCGCTCCCTCACTCCTGTAACAGTGGGGCTGCAGAGGGCTTCCTGCACTGTCGTAGGAGCCGTACAGCAGCGGGCTGGCCTCCCTGAAGCCGGGGGCTTGTCCCCCTCCTTGAAGTCCTGGCTGGGGCACTCTGCTCTATTATCTGAACCTCTCCATTCTCCAAATCCCTTCCTGGTCCCCCAGCATGAGACACAAGGGGGGCAAGGAAGGGGTTGGGATAGCGTGGAGGTTTGGATAATGGGGTGTGATGGAGGCTGCGCAGGAGGCAGCCAATTGGAGAGGGGCTGCGGGGAGCAGCCAACCAGGGCCGGGCTGGCCCATATAAGAAAGGCTGCAGAGCAGAGTAGTGTCAGTCACTTCCTGGAGCTTGAGGAGGGAGAACTGGGTGCCTTGCAGGTGGCGGGCAGCAAGCACCCTAGACAGACCAGTGCTGCAGGCTGAGGCCCTGAGGCCAGGGCAAAGAGGGTGCTGGGGCTGGGGGGAAGTGGCCCAGGGAGATCTACAGAGGAGTCGGAGGGGATGCAGTAAGTGGCGGCCATCTTCAGGGTCCCTGGGCCAGGACTCAGGGTAGTGGGTGGGCCCGGGTCTCCCCCTGCCCCCACTGAGGAAGTGGCTGGACTGAGGGACTGCGATACTATCCCCCGGAAGGTGGGAGCACAGAATGCAGCATAGCTGGAGGGCTGTGTCATGCACAGGACGTCGCGGTCCTGGGAGTGACATGGGCCCCTGGAGCAGAAGTGACAGCGGCAGACCACCACCAGAAGAGGACGCGCTGGCGTACAGAGCTAATCCCCAGGATCGCCAGCAGGAGGCGCCGCAGTGGTGGACCGAACCCCATCACACGGGGTTTCGGATAAAGAGGAGTATACTGTAATTGATAATGTTATGATTATGCTCTAGAACAAAAGTATTTTACGCCTAAAACAAATGTGAGGCATAATATTGGCTATTCCCTGTTTAGACATAGTTTGTGTCAGGTTGATTACATTTGCCATAGTGTCTGTAGAGACGGGGACTTGATTTTTTTTTTATCAACTTGTAAGTTTCATGTAGGGCAAAATCAGAAACTCCTCTGTGCCAGGGACATGAGGGCTGTAAAACTTGTCTGTACAAATGACAGAAGTGAAACTAAAAATAAGCTCCATTGCTGGGGTCATTTGAAACCAGGCTGGACAAAGCCCTGGAGAACAGACTGTGTAGGTGCCTTATGCGGGATCTTTTTCCCTTCCTCTGACGCATCCTGGGTTACCGTGGAGATCTGGGCTGGTCCCCAAGGGATGACCGAGGTGTGACCTAAGAGGTCTTCTCCAACTTTAACTTCCCTGATTCATATGGAGATAAATATAACCAGCAGGAGAGAAGCCCACAGCACAGCTTAAAAGAAATGTGATCTTACCCCAGACACCTAAAGAAACTTCCCTTGACTTCAATGGATTGAGGATATCTGGCATTTTACGGGAGCAATATCAAGATTATTATTTTTTTCACCGCTCCACTCCAAGCAGGTGGAAGGAAAGAGCTTGTTTATCTGAAACCATCATCTGTGGCTTAAAAACTTGTCATGCTGCAGTTGCGAATCCAGTAAGGTTGTGAGCTACCTGGGAAGGCTTGTGTTTTAGGGTTCCAAATCAGCCGTCAGATGACTGGAAATTAAGGGCAGGTGGTGACCACAACAGCTCTGAAGATGAATTAGTGGAATAGCCCACTAATTTATACGACCTGCTTCCCCTCTTTCTTCCAGATCACCTTTTAATCCGGGCTTAATGCACACAAGATGAAGACGCTGGCAGTATTTCCTTAAATCCCTCCTGGACAGTCATCTATGTGCATTCCTAGTTCAGGTGATATTTTAATCCCCGGTAGAAACAAATTTTGGTGCTAGTTTTAAATAGCACATAAATTTAGAGCCAACATTCTGCCCTCAGACGTTTGTGCCCGGCTTGCAGGAGCTGGGGGAGTGTGCTAGGCAAGACATTGGCACCAAATTCTAAGAGCTAAGTATTATTATTATTAAATGTAGCATTTGTAGGGATGGTTTTGGCTCGTTCTTATGGCTTTATTCTGAATTTAAACAATCCCTTTAGATTCCTCTCCTTTGTCCTGTCACCCAGGTGAGGTCCCCTCTGCTGGATTCTCTGCAGGAGGGGGCTAGGGCAGCAGAAAAGCTCCCTGAAACTCCACTCTTTGAGTTCTCTGCAAATAGTCCTCCTCAAGGGAGAGAGGTGTGACACCCTGTGGAGTTTGCAGGGATCCCACAGATCCATGGGTAAGGGAACTGAGGCTGAATGCTACAAAGCCAGCAGAGTTAGATCCGCCATGTTTTTACCCCAGGCAGTATTCTGCTTGAACAAACAGACCAGCTTTGTTCTGACTGAACAGATATTCACACTAAATGCATCTCAAGTTTACATTAATGAGATGTAAGAAATAAGGCTGACTAGATGTTACTGTAAGTCTAATATTCAGAGCAGGGACAGAGTCAGGACTCCTGGGTTGCAATTCTAACTTCACGACCAACTTGCTGTAAGACTTTAGGCAACTCAGTTAATCTCTCTGTTCAGTTTACCTCACAAGTATAATACTTTCCTACTTCACAGGATTGTTGTGGGGATTAATTCATTAGTGTTTACAATGTGTTTTGAGCTCCTTCAAAGAAAAGTGTTGTATAAATGCAAACTATTAATGATACTACTAAATAAACACATCATTTTCTTGGCTACTCTACACATATTTTTTCAACAATGCCACTTTCCAGTCCTCTTGAGTCCTCATCACCTGAAGGCTAACATGCAAGAACCACCTATTTCTTATTCTGTAATATTTACCACACTTTGCCTTTACACTGGGCTCTGGATGATACACAGAGGCAGACGCAGTCCCTGCGACAAGAGGCTTGCAATCTAGGACAGACAGTCAAAACAACGCGGACTCTTAATACACAAGAAGGCAAGATGGAGGCCCAGGCTGAAACAAGGGTATAAGTTTCCGGTGTGGTAAACATCTTTTGAATGAGATTTGTTTCTATGGTGAATGATCGCTGGAACAATGCAGATTATTAATACTACTGGACATTAGCAGAAAGGCTGCATTAAAGGGATAGGAGAGCAACATACATAGTTAAGATATACTAGACAAAAATGCACTAAAATCTCCGAGCTTTTTCCTCTGGATTTAGATGGACACTCAGCAAACCAAAAAGAATGACACGATGTTCTTACACATGGAAGGGTATTTAAAGCGTGCAAGGAACAATTAAAATCCCCAAATGTGTTGAAATTCTGCCTCAGAATGTCTCTCTCAAAAGAATTTCCCTAAAACGCATGAAGTCATTTCTCTTCTGCACTGGATTTTCCAGTCCATGTAAAAGCAAAAAAGGTGATCCAGGAGTTACAACATTCCCCATGTAACACAAAGCCGCGCCGAAGGAAGCTGTGCTGAGCACTAAAACAGTCAGTCTGTTATATATAGGGTCAAAATCCCTCCAGTGATGTCTCTAGTTTAATCAATCCAGTAATCTGACTAGTGTCAAAAAATATCTTGGTCAGATTGCAACAGACTCTGAGCTTGCAGCGTCTGGCTTGCTGCCAGCCCACCACTGTTCATCTTGCAATGCACAGTTTAAAAAAAGAAAGCTTTCGATAAGCACCCAAGAATGTATTGTGAGAGTTGAGGCTAAGCACTTGCAGGCAGGGTTCACTAGTGCAGCTATTTTAATATACTGTACTCCCAGATGACAAGGGGATGAATAAGCAAAAGACAAATGACTTCTTCCTACCTGGTTGCTGAAACATCAACATGGTCTGTGGGGATGTGTGGACAGGCAGGGAACGCGTCCTCTGCACTGAGCTATGGGTCCGGCTTGGCATGCTGTTACTACCCCCGGGGTTTGCGAACCAGAGATTCTGTGGAAAACAAACACAGCAACAATACTGTAAAACGAATACCAGTGCCACGGTAATGTAGGACACAGTCTGTGTGTGTTAAAAACCTCAGCACGCTCTGTATGCTAATGCTTTCCTGATCTCCCCAGCCTTACACCTTCTAGTCGCTGGCTCACCCTCTCCCTGCAAAGGGCTTTTTCTGTGAGTGACACTTACTCACCGAGTGATGGATTTGTAAAAAACCCTTGGCTCATTTCTCTTCCTCCATCCCTCTCTGAAGCCTGATTTGTCCCTCTCCCCCTGCTCTCCTTGTCCCTTTCAGTACCCTGCTCCACTAAAAAGAGCAAAAACAGGAAATGCCTGCAGACGGTTCTCACTGGGTTCGTGTGTAAAAAAGGAGTATCCAGACACATTAGTCAGATGAGGAAAATCAGAAAAGTCATTGCACGCTAACCTTAGCAAAGAGCTGATGAACTTGTTTTCTCTAGTAGCAGTTTTCTATTCAGTCATTGGGGAATAAATAGCTACATTTGGACCAATCCCTTGTCATGTATATGGGCCTGATCCTGCCAAGTCCTGTGAGCCCCCCACACCTGACTAAATGGCAATCAGGGATGCTCCCTGCCATGCAGCTGGTGCTCAGCATCTTGTCAGATCAGACCTAAAGCATTTCTCATCAGGCACAAAAAATATGGACCCTCCCTTGCAGCTCTGCAGCTAATAACCATCCTGCAGCACTGGTGGCCTGACGTGCAACAACACAGACAGACTGACACACACCTGTCTTCCTTGTTTCAAGATTGTTGGATTGGTAGCTGTGCTGCGTTGTGCAGCCCCTAGGAGTCCACTGGGGCCCAGCAGACCCAGCCGGGTTGGGGGGAGATTCCGGGAGGGAATCTGGAACTGGCGTGGGTTCCGTCTACCCATTCCTGCACCTACAGATCCAGCTGTTGGTAAGGAGTTCGACTGGCCAAAGCCTCGACTGGAAAGAGGAAAAAATAACAGGTCTGAAAATTCAGAATCTTAACCTTTCAAAATGCAAGCAGGAGCAGACTTCTAAATACTTTAAGACTATATTCAAATGGCATGTGGTTTGTACTGATTAAAGATGGGTTTGGAAAATCAGCACAGCCTAACAAGCTTTAGCCTTGACCCGTCTCCCACTAAAATCAATGGAAAAACTCACCCTCACTTCAGTGTAGTAGGGCAGGGCTCCTTAATGCCAAATTAGCCGAAGTGTCTTACCGAGGATCACCACAAGAGGGAACATAATTGCTTTCCCTGGATTTAGAGGACAGCTGAACATGTAAGCCCTGGGGCTAGCATTAAACTTTGGTTTAGCCCCTTGAGGCCCTATCCTGCTTACCATACTCCTGTGAGTGAGTCAAAGCAGTCAGTGGGAGAGAGGCAGGAGGGATTTGCTTTCGATGATGGCTGGTGAGATGTAAATGACCTTTTAAGTGCTAAACAGGGAGAAATCCAGTCACTTAGCCTGGAGAAGTATATGGATTCTGGCAGTGCCCTGGGGGTTTTGGTATATACTCCAGAATCTCAGCTTGCACTGGAAATAAAAAGCTGATATACCGGCACTCGGCAATTCACGGCTTGCAAGCCCCATGCAGCCTTCTCAAGATGCCTGTGATGCTCTGCATTTCCCACAGTGATAAGGAAGGGTCCTAAACTGATTCTTGGTTCCTCTCTGAGCTATATTTGCGTCCCAGTTTTCTCTTTCCTCGTGGCTCTTTACCTACTGAGGACCTGATGCTGTGAGTTGCTGAGCGCCTTTGCCTCCCATGAAATGAGAGTTGAGTGTGGTGTATGGAAAATAAGCCATCACTTTAATTTTTAAGGGGTTTCCTGGTCTGGTTTGCAGGCTAGGGGGCTCTAAAGGGAAGCACCAAGCATTCAGATCTGTCAGTCAGTTTGCAAGAAGGCAGCCGAGCAAGTGAGGTGAATTGTTCCTCTGTGTTAAGGAGCAGCCTGCTTTCTCTCTCTCTGTTTTTGGTTCTTGTGTGTTACCACTCCAAATTCTAAGAAATAAAGTAGTGTTACGTTGCAAGCATCCAGCACAAGTATTTTATGTTTTTACTCTAACTTCTCTGTGTGCATGGTGTGAACATAACACTCAGCACCTCAAGATTTGGGTCCTCAGGGCCAGATCCAAGCCTCTTTGAAGTCACTTGCATTCCTGCTGGTTTCTGGTGTGTACGTGTTTTTCCTTTCTTTGGGTTAATTAAGGCTTTAATTTATCTGATTTCTATATTTAGTTGTGTTTGGAGTTTGAGGTTTATGTTTTTGGTTTATTTGGCTGGTTTAAAATGTGCTCATTTTAAATGAAAACTTTAAAAGAGAGAGAGAGAGAGAGAGAGAGAGAGAAAAGAAATGATGAACAAAGACAACTTCTGCACAGAATGAGACACAGGCATTGCACCCGATATCAAATCTTCCTGTTTGTGCTTATGTGAGTGACAATTGTTAGAAAAGGGCTTGTCAGTCTCAAAGGCTCCATCAACACTAAGATGTCAAACTGCATCAACACCTCCCTAGCAAGAGCCAGGTTTAAACACAGTTCTTTAGGATAGCGCTAACAGTTTGAAAACCCAGAGTAAATGGGGCCAGAAAGTTTACAGATCTTTTAGCCCATTTGGTTGTGAAAAGCACTTTCTCTGTAAACCAGTACGATGCAGTCCTGCTTGGGTT
Organism: Lepidochelys olivacea; assembly: GCF_965140295.1. Lineage (NCBI taxonomy): Eukaryota > Metazoa > Chordata > Testudines > Cheloniidae > Lepidochelys > Lepidochelys olivacea. The sequence continues at coordinate 120,596,355 of NC_140416.1, forward strand.
GGCATCCTGACACTAATGGAGATGGGGAGCAAGCGGATAACAAATGTTACCTGCTTAGAACTGGATTCTGATCTCAGTTACAGCAGTTTGAACCAGAGTAACTTCCCTGAAGTCAGCAGAACATAGTCTGGTCCTTAGACTATATGTGTAACTACATATAGTCAAGATGGGATGTTTTTCTAAAAGATCAGCTCTAGTTCAAACAGGAATTATTTTGGGGCAGTTCTCTGGCCTCTGTTATGCAGGAGGTCAGACCAGATGATCACAGTGGTCCCTTCTGGCCTTAGAATCCATGAATAAAAGCTCCCATAGAAGCTGGGTTCATGATTCTGACTCTCAGGGCCTGCTTCTCATCTCCCTGATTCTGATGATACACCGGTGTTAGTTACCTCACTGATTTTAGTAGATTTCAGAGTAGCAGCCGTGTTAGTCTGTATTCGCAAAAAGAAAAGGAGGACTTGTGGCACCTTAGAGACTAGATTAGTAGAGTTATTCTTGATTTGCACCAGCGGACGGGAGTGAACAATCAGGCCCTTAAATCTCATTAACTCACCTCCCCAACATGTATGGCGGGAGCAACAGCCCAATCAACTACATTCTTTGATTTAGGGGTAACGGGACATGATGATGAAAATGAGGGGCAGTCTGAACTATAGATGAACAAGGAGTGGAATTTGTTTTCATTTGCCATGTGAAAAACAAGTGTTTGCAGATCCAGTTTCTCCCACAGTTTGATGGCTCTAGTATGGAGGCATTTTGCAGTAGTGAAGTTGAGGGAATTTTGGTTAATGTGTGTCTTTTAAACACACATCTCTAGTGGTAGACCATTCTTGGTTCGTAATTAGGACATTTAACCCATTTCTATGTAACACTGGCCAGGTCTATACTACAGCGGGGATCCACGCTCTGAGACTGATCCACCAGCGGTCGATTTAGCGGGTCTAGCAAAGACCCGCCAAATCAACTGCAGATTGCTCTCCAGTCAACCCCTGTACTCTACCCCCAACGAGAAGAGTGAGGTAAGTCGACAGGAGATTTTCTCCTGTCGACTCCCCTCAGTGTAGACCCGTGGTAACTCGGCCTAAGGTACGTCAACTCCAGCTACTTCATTCACATAGCTGGAGTTGCGTAGCATAGGTCGACTTACTGTGGTAGTGTAGACATAGCCACCGTTAGTTACTGGGATGCCAAATTGAAACAACACACAAAGCAACAGCACCAAAAAAATAAAAGAACCAGTTGATCCCACAGAACAAATAGATCACGCAGATTTCACTGCGGTGTAAAGTCTTCCTAGTGTTCTTGCCCAACTGTTTAAAATGATTACACAAAGAGATGGGTAGAATTGCTGTGATACTTATTATTTACCTGCTGACGTTTGAAACATGACAAATGAGAGTAGCTATTTGGAGATTAACAACTCTTATCACTTGTGCAGTTCCTGTATCGCCCTGCCCCTTCTCCAACACTTGACGTTTCAACTCACCTTCCTCTTAGCCCTAATCTCTCCTGCTTGTGCATGCTATAGTGAACAAGACTTCCAAAATAATACGATTATGGAATCCAAACCAGTATAAATCTACCCATCATGACACACAACAAAGTTTCTTTAAACCTCATGCAGGAAGCGATTTTGCCATTATACCTACGGAACTATGTGAAAGGCAGAGCTGCACCATTGTATTCTTAGCCTACAGCTTCGCCCAGACTGGAAGAACAAAGAAAGTACAAGAAAATGACACACCTGATCTAGATCAGCAAGGGTGAATTTCACGCCTTGCAAGGTGCAGAGAAGCCAGTCTCAGTTGATGCCCTACTTATGCCCTATTCTGAGCATGACGTTAAGTGGCACACCCGCTGTATGCTGGTGTCTGCACGGGGGTGAATTTCACCCTAATGGAGTATCTTCTGATAAGTGCTTCTCTAGCCAAGGCCCTGGTCTTTGGTGTAGTGCTTTTCCAGTCACAGTGGAGAAGCAAGTCTCAGTGTTTAAGCTGTGATGATTCCAGTCATTTGTAGCCCATTACAGGGCCCTCTTGAGGTTTTTCTGATTAACTAATCTGAACAAGCCCAAGAGCCTCGCTGCACCCTTGCTGATTGCTTTTTCTGGTGTCTATTCAACAGTGATTTAATTTGCAGATGACACCAAAACTGGAGGGGCAGCAAACACAGGAGAGAAAACTAACCTGCAGAGAGGGACAGTGCTGTTATTACTTTTTAATAAGGCTGTCGATTAATCGCAGTTAACTCATGCGATTAACCAATAAAGAATTAGTTGCGATCAAAAAAATTAATTGCGATTAATCGCAGTTTTAATCGCACTGTTAAACAATCGAATACCAATTGAAATGTATTAAATATTTTGGATGTTTTTCTATATTTTCAAATATTTTATTTCAATTTACAACACAGAATACAAACTGTACACTGCTCACTTCAGATTATTTTTTATTACAAATATTTGCACTGTAAAATGATAAGCAAAAGAAATAGTATTTTTCTTAGTATTTAGTATTTTTTATAGTATTTAGTATTTTTCAGTACTCATACAAGTACTGTAGTGCAATCTCTTTATTGTGAAAGAGCAACTTACAAATGTAGATATTTTTTGTTACATAACTGCACTCAAAAACAAAACAATGTAAAACTTTAGAGCCTACAAGTCCACTCAGTCCTACTTCTTGTTCAGCCAATTGCTAAGACATTTGTTTACATTTACAGGAGATAATGCTGCCTTCTTCTTATTTACAATGTCACTTGAAAGTGAGAACAGGCGTTCGCCTGGCACTTTTGTAGCTGGTATTGCAAGGTATTTATGTGCCAGATATACTAAACCTTCGTATGCCCCTTATGGTTCGGCCACCACTCCAGAAGACAAGCTTCCATGCCATTGATGCTCGTTAAAGAAATTAATTAAATTTTTGACTAAACTCCTTGGGGGAGAATTGTATGTCTCCTGCTCTGTTTACCTGCATTCTGCTATATATTTTGTGTTATTGCCGTCTTGGATGACAACCCAGTACATGTTGTTCAAGTTAAGAACACTTTCACTGCAGATTTGACAAAATGCAAAGAAGGGTATCAATGTGAGCTTTCTAAAGATAGCTACAGCACTCGATCCAAGGTTTAAGAATCAGAAGTGCCTTCCAAAATCTGAGAGAGACGAGGTGTGGAGCATGTTTTCGTAAGTCTTAAAAAAGCACCAGTCAGATGTGGAAACTGAACCATCAAAAAAAGAAAGTCAACCTTCTGCTGGTGGCATCTGACTCAGATGATGAAAATGAACATGTGTCAGTCTGCTCTGTTTTGGACTGCTATCGAGCAGAATCAGTATGGACGCATGTCCTCTGGAATGGTGGGCAAAGCATGAAGGGACATATGAATCTTTACTGGATCTGGCACATAAGTATCTTGTGACGCCAGCTACAACAGTGCCAGGTGAACACCTGTTCTCACTTTCAGATGACACTGTAAACAAGAAGTGGGCAGGATTATCTCCTGCAAATGTAAACAAATTTGTTTGTCTGAGTGATTGGCTGAACAAATAGGACTGAGTGGACTTGTAGGCTCTAAAATTTTACATTATTTTATTTAGGGTGACCAGACAGCAAGTGTGAAAAATCGGGACGGGGGTGAGGCGTAATAGGAGCCCAAATAAGAAAAAGACCCAAAAATTGGGACTGTTCTTATAAAATCGGGACATCTGGTCACCCTGATTTTATTTTTGAGTGCAGTTATTTTTTTGTACGTAATTCTACATTTTTAAGTTCAACTTCCATGACAAAGAAATTGAACGACAGTAGTTGTATTAGGTGAATTGAAAAATACTACTTATTTTCTTTTTTCTTTTTTACAGTGATAAAAATAAATATAAAGTGAGCACTATACACTTTGTATTCTATGTTGTAACTAAAATCAATATATTTGAAAATGTAGAAAATATCCAAAAATATTTAAATAAATGGTATTCTAATATTGTTAAACAGAGTGAGTAATCGCACAATTGTGATTCATTTTTTTAATCACTTGACAGCCCTACTTTTTAATCTTTTCAAGTGCTCTAATTACCATGGGGAAAGTGTAGGTTGGGAGATGGGCTGGTCAATCAGAATCCCCAATTTAAGGAGGGCGCCACACAGAGGAAGGACTGTGTTGTTGGTAAGCCACCAAAGTGGGACTCAGGAAATCTGGGTTCAAATCCCAGCACCACCACAGGCAGCTTTTGTCACCTGAGGCAAGTCACTGAATCTTTCTATGACTTAAATCACCATCTGTAAAATGGGGACAATGGTACTTTTTACCCACCGTTTGGTTTTGTCTATTTACACTGTAACCTCTTTGAGGCAGGGACTGTCTCTCAGTTTAACATCTAGTACAATGGAGCCCTGATCTAAGCTGGAACCTCAAGGTGCCAGTATAATGCAAATCAGAGCTAATAACAGGAACCACTGCTCTACAGTGACATTTGAGAGGTGGCTGGGATATACAGCATTAAAACAGAACAAGGTGAAATATTCCAGCCCTGCCGGCACTCGAGGTAACTGGCCTCATGAATCAGACCCAGCCGACGGTTCCAGTTAGCACAGTGTGAACGGTAATGTAATTATCCCCTTTGGCGTAGTCTTGGCCAAGATACCAACCCACAAAGTACAATCATTACATCAGAGAGATGAAATCCCAACGTACTTTCTTTGCTGCCGATATCCTGATATGTCTAGAAGGGATTTCCGAGGGAAAGACCTGAAGAGTTTTTGCACCTGCTGTTTCCATGACAACAATCTTTTCTTCTGTGTCTCTGTAAATGCCTGCCCCCCAAAAAAAAGGAATTAAAAAAAAAAGGTAAACATCTTATGGATGATGCAGTTGGGTATAAAAGTAAAGAAAACAACAGGCAGTTAACATGCACCCAAAGTAGAGAGCTGAGCGATCCAAGCTTCAGGATGCAAACACACAGAAGCCCTGACGTGCAGGTTTAACTCCTGGCAGAGCTGGCTCAGCCCATTACACTTTTGAGAAAGACAAACTGAGCACCAAACAGTTTTCTATGCGTAGCTCTTTCTGATGAAATCTTAAGAGCAAAGCTCCTGCTGTGCCTGGGTGTTAAAGATCCCATGACACTTCCTGTAGGAGAAAGGGTTTCCCTGGAGTCCTGGACCCTAATTTCTGCTCTCCCCATCACTGTGAGGCATGCTTTACCATCGCCTGGCTGCCCACCACGCCTACAATTCAGTGGTACTGTGTATGTGTGAAGTGCTGTGGGTCCACCAGGATGACAGATACATAAAGGTCGGAGACAATTATTATTATTGCTACATCATTACGAATGCAGAAATGTACAACACTTCGGTGATGCTACAAAAAACATCCTACTGATACAACAAGCAAAATCAATTCTTTTTACTTCTTTTAGTAACTTTTAACCAAAATTCACGTTTATTTAAAAAACAGAGTAATTAGCAACATACTGCATGTTGCCTATGAAAAGAAATTCAGTTATACTGGGGCTTAGGGACAGAAAATGGTCATAATTATTTCCATGAGGGTTCCGTCTGACCTTCAAGTCTATGACTCAGATCATAGTATGTACATAAAATTCCCTGAGTGCTCAGTTTATTAATGCTAAATGAATGCTCCTGATTGTTTAATAGCTACGCTCTAGTAAGCAACTGGCATTTTCATCCCGCAGTGCACACCCTAAAATTTTCAAGACATCTCTAAAAATAAACAAACTTCTGAGTTCTTTAAAAAAAACCTTTTAAAGTAAGTATAGTGTTCATGAAAGGCGCTGGCTTGACAGCCCTGGGAACTGGTGGCTTCCGGCTCAGCTATTCAACAGGTACAGTGCTAGCATTTTGCAATGCAACAGTCCACACACTGCCCTGCCAGCGTGTCTTGGTTGGACCTGGAGGGACTTTCTCCCATGATAACAAGAGAGCAAAATCCTCAATCTCCTTACTGATGGGAGCTGCCAGCCAGAACCAATTGCAGTGATTTCTGTGAGGTGGACACTTGTTTCCCCAGGAAATGGATTAAGACCTTCCATTTATTTTCTATTCTATTCGAGGTTTTTATACCACAGTCTATTACACTGAGACCAAAGAGCCTTGAGATTGTAATGGCATTTGGTTGCTACTGTCCCAGGTTAGAGTTAACCTGAGCTTGGCACTGGAAGTCCCCTTACTCCTCTACCAATCTCCTGAGCCTTCTGGACCCCCTGTGCTCCTAACACATTATTATGTGAACGGTTTCCTGTTCATGCCCCACGATAGCAGAGGCCTACAGACAATTATTTACTATAATACATATATTTATGGGCAGTTTAACCAATATCACATGAGCCATCTTAATATTATCCTTTTGACTGTCACATTTAACGCTCAATCTACTTACCTTGCATCCCAGTAATATTAACATATTCATGTATAATGCAAATGAAAACCACTGTAGACATGTTACTATGGAGCAACTCACTTTAGCTCTGGTTGGAGACCAATGAAAAACTATTGGTTTTAGGAATACAGGACTCAATCAATGTTTTCTCTCCAGCATCTTAGATTCTGACCTCTCTTCAATTCTATCTAGAGAGAACTGGACTGGGACACAAGATACCTGGTTTCCATTCCTGGCTCTGCCACTGACCTTGCTGGGGACCTCTGTCAAGTCAGTTTCGGGATAAAGATACCTCCTTTGTAAAGGTGCTTTGAAATCTATGGCTGAAAAGCATTAGCTACACAAGAGCTAAGTGGTGTTGTTACTACCTGTCACACACCCATCACCACGGGATCTGAGCAAGACGCCTATCCAAGATTCAGCTGCAAAGATCACTTCCCCCTCTCGCAGCTCAGACTATGCCCCTCCCTTCCCAATCCCTTCCCTGGCTTCCTCTCACATTGCACATCAAGCTCAAGCATCCGATCCTCACCTTCCAGGCTCCCTTTTTAGATCTTTGCTCTCATGACTTCCTGCTCTCTCAGCAGTACTCCACGCTGCCTTGCTGAAGTACCGGGCACAATTTCCAACCCTGGTCCCACCCCATACCTCAGAGACCAGGATGTATTATGGAACCAATGTTCTCATCCCTCCAACCTGGGGAGGAGCCGAATGTCACAAGCCATTCCACAGCTCCCACTCTAGCTGTTACAGGGATGGCTCTGGAGTGCCCGGTCACTTGCCCGGGCTACCGAGATGGTGACTTGCCACACGGAACGTCAGAAAAAATGGTTACTAACCTTTCTGTAACTGTTGTTCTTCGAGATGTGTCACACACGTCCATTCCAATGTAGGTGTGTGCACGCCCCGAGTGCAGCTGCCGGAATTTTTTCCCTTAGTGGTATCCGTTGGCTTGGCTCCAGCGTCCTCTGGTGTACGCTCTCATAGCGCCAGCATAAAGAGCCCTGCCGACCCTGTTCCCCTTCAGTTTCTTCTTGCCGACCACCTCTGACAGAGGGTGGGTTTTGGAATGGCCATGTGCAATGCCTCTCGAACAACAACAGCTACAGAAAGGTTAGTAACCGTTTCTTCTTCGAGTGCTCGCACACGTCCATTCCAATGTAAGTGACCCACAAGCAACTGCCCCGGAGGTGGGTTTGGAGATCAAGAGCAGGCTGATTGTAATGCTGCCCGGCCGAAGCCAGCATGGTCTCTAGCCTGCTGTGTAATGACATAGTGTGTCGTGAACCGACAACCAGGTTGCGCCCTGCCCATGTCCTGAATTGGAACTTGCGCTAAAAAAGCAGCGGCGGAGGCCTGAGACCCTGTAAAATGAGCTGTTAAGTGAGCAGCGGCGAGATGTTCACGAGGTCGTAACATGCCCTGATACACGAAGTGATGCACAATGAGATTCTCCGCACAGAAATGGGGAGAAACTTTCATTCTTTCCGCTATCAACACCTGAGTGGATCTGTGGAATGCTTTGGTCCTTTGGATGTAGAAGGCCAGCGCCCGGCATACACGAAGTGATCCAACTGGAAAGCCACTGAATGGAAATCGGCTGGCCCCTCGCATGCTCAGCTGAGGCGACGAACAGTTGTGCGGACTTCCTGAATGGCTTGGTCCGCTCGGAGTAGAAAGCCAGAGCCCGCCACATATGGAGCATGTGGAGACAGCGCTCCTCACTGGACACGTGAGGCTTGGGGCAGAGGACCGGCAGAAAAAAGTCCTGATCCATATGGTAGGAGGAGACCACCTTTGGCAGGAACGCAGGGTGTGGGCAGAGCTGGACCGTGTCCTTATGTAAGACCATGTACAGTGGCTCGGAGGTCAGGACCCTAAGCTCCGACACTCACCTGGATGATATGATTGCAACCAGGAAGGCCACCTTCCACGAGAGGTGAGACCAGGAGCACATGGCTAGTGGTTCATACGGGGGTCCTGTGAGACGAGCCAACACCAGGTTTAGGTCCCACTGCGGGACCGGGGGTCTAGAATACGGAAAAAGACGGTCCAAACCTGCTGCTTCTTATGAGCGGCCTCATACTTTGGGACGGCAGCCTGGGCGGGAGTCTGCTGCGGCCTGAACTTAGGTTTTGCCAGAGCCGGGACATAGAGGCCCCGAGTCTAGAAGGTCGTGCGGGATTCCTTCATGCCATAGAATCATAGAATATCAGGGTTGGAAGGGACCCCAGAAGGTCATCTAGTCCAACCCCCTGCTCAAAGCAGGACCAATTCCCAGTTAAATCATCCCAGCCAGGGCTTTGTCAAGCCTGACCTTAAAAACCTCTAAGGAAGGAGATTCTACCACCTCCCTAGGTAACGCATTCCAGTGTTTCACCACCCTCTTAGTGAAAAAGTTTTTCCTAATATCCAATCTAAACCTCCCCCACTGCAACTTGAGACCATTACTCCTCGTTCTGTCATCTGCTACCATTGAGAACAGTCTAGAGCCATCCTCTTTGGAACCCCCTTTCAGGTAGTTGAAAGCAGCTATCAAATCCCCCCTCATTCTTCTCTTCTGCAGGCTAAACAATCCCAGCTCCCTCAGCCTCTCCTCATAACTCATGTGTTCCAGTCCCCTAATCATTTTTGTTGCCCTTCGCTGGACTCTCTCCAATTTATCCACATCCTTCTTGAAGTGTGGGGCCCAAAACTGGACACAGTACTCCAGATGAGGCCTCACCAATGTCGAATAGAGGGGAACGATCACGTCCCTCGATCTGCTCGCTATGCCCCTACTTATACATCCCAAAATGCCATTGGCCTTCTTGGCAACAAGGGCACACTGCTGACTCATATCCAGCTTCTCGTCCACTGTCACCCCTAGGTCCTTTTCCGCAGAACTGCTGCCTAGCCATTCGGTCCCTAGTCTGTAGCTGTGCATTGGGTTCTTCCGTCCTAAGTGCAGGACCCTGCACTTATCCTTATTGAACCTCATCAGATTCCTTTTGGCCCAATCTTCCAATTGGTCTAGGTCCTTCTGTATCCTATCCCTCCCCTCCAGTGTATCTACCACTCCTCCCAGTTTAGTATCATCCGCAAATTTGCTGAGAGTGCAATCCACACCATCCTCCAGATCATTTATGAAGATATTGAATAAAACCGGCCCCAGGACCGACCCTTGGGGCACTCCACTTGATACCGGCTGCCAACTAGACATGGAGCCATTGATCACTACCCGTTGAGCCCGACAATCTAGCCAGCTTTCTACCCACCTTATAGTGCATTCATCCAGCCCATACTTCCTTAACTTGCTGACAAGAATACTATGGGAGACCGTGTCAAAAGCTTTGCTAAAGTCAAGAAACAATACATCCACTGCTTTCCCTTCATCCACAGAACCAGTAATCTCATCATAAAAGGCAATTAGATTAGTCAGGCATGACCTTCCCTTGGTGAATCCATGCTGGCTGTTCCTGATCACTTTCCTCTCATGCAAGTGCTTCAGGATTGATTCTTTGAGGACCTGCTCCATGATTTTTCCAGGGACTGAGGTGAGGCTGACTGGCCTGTAGTTCCCAGGATCTTCCTTCTTCCCTTTTTTAAAGATTGGCACTACATTAGCCTTTTTCCAGTCATCCGGGACTTCCCCGGTTCGCCACGAGTTTTCAAAGATAATGGCCAGTGGCTCTGCAATCACAGCCGCCAATTCCTTCAGCAAATTCCATGCAGCCTTGTATCTGTTTTCGCTGCAAACAGAGCTTTCCCATCAAATGGGAGATCCTGCATGGAAGACTGCACCTTGCTGGACAGCCCAGAGAGCAGGAGCCATGATGCCCATTTCATGGACACCGCGGAGGCCATGGATCATGCGGCCATGTCTGCAGCATCTGAGGCTTCCTGCAGGGACACCCTAGCGGCCGCTGCCCCTTCCTCCACTAGCGCCTGGAACTCCTTCCTATCACGATCCTGGAGGGAGTCCTCAAACTTGAGCAGGGAGCCCCACAGATTGAATTCGTATGGGCCCAGGAGAGCCTGATGGTTTGCCACTCGTAACTGGAAGCTCAAAGACAAATAAATTTTCCTTCTGAAAGAATCCAGTCTCCGAGAATCTTTGTTCTTTGGGGTCAGGGCTGGCTGACCCTGCCGTTCCCTGTGGTTGACTGGCTCAACCACCAGAGATTTGGGCGCCAGGTGGGTATACAAGTACTTGCATTCCGCCTTCTTAGAGATGGGGGCCAACGAGGCCGGTGTTTCCCACAGGGCTTTTGAAATCTTAGCCGCCCCTCCATGGAGGGGCAAGGTCACCTTACCCAGTGCCAACAGGGACAGCACGTTAAACAGGGAGTCTGAGGACTCCTCCATCTCCTCTGCCCGGAGGTGGAGGCTTGCTGCCACCCTCTTTAAGAGTTCTTGATGGGCCCTGAAGTCCTCCTGCGGCGTGGAGGGGGCAGGGCTGCAATCGCCTCCTCTGGGTGGGGCGAGGAGGCCGGTGAAGTGCTCTGGGTATCGGCCGGCACCGGAGGGTCCACTACCTGGTCAGACTCCGGGCACGGTGCTAAGGACATACGTCCCACCGACTCCTTTCTTGGGGGTTTGGAGAGGGAGGCCGACGGTGCTTCCGAAGCTTTGGCCACCGAGTGAGCTCCCACCAGGGGCTGCGCCGGAGGCCATGGTGCCCACTGGTACCATTGGGCCGGCCACAACGCTAGGTGCCGGCTGTTTGGCTTGGCTGGCCTGGCCCATCGAAGGACGGCTACAAATGGAGGCCAGGCTGGTGTAAGATCTGCTGCTGTCTCTGGACCAGCAGGAGTGGCGGTGCCGGGATCTACATCGGCCACGGGACCACGATCTTGACGTGGAGGACTGGTACCGACGGTAAGAGCTACTCCGGGAACGGCCTCGACAGGCGGACCCGTGACAGCGAGATGCCAGTGATCGACGCCCGGGGCTGCAATGTCTTGGCGGAGATTTGGAGTGGGAGTCCGAGCAGGAATGGCGTCGACAACCGTGCCATGACCGAGTGCGGTACCCTTTCCGAGATGAGGACCGTTAGCGATGCCTGCTGCGGTCCCATCGACATTTGCTCCTTGAGGACGAGCGTTGCCGAGAGTCCCGGCCGGCTGGAACCCAGCCAGCCAGTCTGGTCGGCGTCGAGGGCGATCCACATGGACTCTTCCCTGAACGGTCACTGGGAGGTGAATGGCGTCGGGAATGTTCCCTCAACTGAGATTGGTACCGGGCCGGAGGCGACTGGGGAGATCCCAACGGTGGCTTGCCTCTGGAGCATGGGGCCAACATTGGTGGTGCTCCGGGCACCAGCATGGACATAACATCCTGGGCTGCCTGGAGGGCTTCAAGTGTGGACGGCATCCGGTCACCCGGAGAAGCCTGTTCCGATGGGGCCAGGCTACTCCTCTCAACATGAGTCAGAGGCCTGGGGCCTGGTGGCAATTGAGGACTGCCCGACATGGGCCTAGCCTCTGTCCCAGACTTCCCTCGATGCCGCTGCAAAGAGGGAGTCTTTCTGGCCCCCGTGGCGTGCCCCACGGATGGGGACCGGTGCCGACTGGTTGATGGCACCGGAGGGTCACCACGTACCAGCGCTGAGGTGCCGGGTACTGGTTCGGAGCGGCGTGCCAGGGTCAGGGTCAGTGCCTACTCCATCAGGATGGTCCGGAGCCGAATGTCCCTTTCTCTTTTGGTCCGAGGCGAGGCTTAAACAACTTGCAAATCTTGCACCTTTCGCTGACATGGGTTTCTCCCAAACAGCGCAAACAGTCTGCTTGGGGGTCACTTCTTGGCACAGAATGCCTACAAGAGCCGCACGACCTAAACCCCGGGGCACGGGGCATGCCCCCGCCTGGGCTCACTGACTAACTAAACTAACAACAGGTACTAACACTGAACGAACAGACAGTTCTAGGGATGAGCTACGGCAAAGTTGGAGCAGAGCAGTTCCGATGCACCTTCACTGGCGGCAAGAAGGAACTGAGGGTGGGGGGAGCGTGCATCTTCCCTTATACCGCACCAGGCAGGCGCCACTCCGGGGGTTGCAGGGGGTGCTCCCCCCCATGGGTACTTCTAGGGGAAAAACTTCCGGCACTGGTGCACGTGGCGAGCACGCACACCTATTGTGGAATACACATGAGAAATCACTCGAAGAAGAACCACTAAGAGAACGATCGCCGAAGCGATGAGGAGTTCCAGCCGCTGTAACGGGCGGTAAGAAGGAAATGAAGGAGAGCAGGCCCGACAGGGCCTTTTATACCAGAGCTATGAGTGTGCAGTACCAGAGGGCATTGGAGCTGACCTAACAGATGCCGCTAGGGGAAAATATTCCAGCGGCTGTGCTTGGAGCATGCACCTACATTGGAATAGACATGTGCAAGCACTGCCTCCGCTGGGTGTGGTCAGAGGGTAAAGAGAGGTCTGTGGTTTCTCTGCCACTCAATCCTGCACCTTTCACAAACTCTACATTTACATTTTATGCATAATATGCAAGGGAAAATCTGGGGCTTCATAGAGCATGGAGAATCTATTCCCTCCTTCCCCTGCTTTGCCAGGGAGGAAATGTTGTTCCACTTAAGGCATTTCTTGAGAATACCAACAAGCACTTCCCTTATACCATTGCAGCCAGGGCAGTGCATCTGGTTACACCACCCAGAAAATGAGTTTGGAGTTGCACCCTGTACAGTTGTCCTATACAGCTGGGATGTGCCAAGCCAGAATCACATTTCATTAACATGGGTTAATGTCAGAAATATAAAGAAGACGGGGGAGAGACTAGGCTAGGATGGATGCAGTTCGTAATGCTGCATTGACTTCAAGACTCATCATGGAGCAATCAAGGGGAAAAAAATCTTGCTATGTCTGGAAATACATGAAGAATTAGAGTGAAAGGAGCTTTTCATGGGATCTCCGTGAACTTGGACTCAGGTGGAAGAGTTCTTTGTACACACATATTAGAAGCTTTGGTTATATTTAAACTATGTGCCTGGCTCAGACAGAACCATCGCTGAGGTGGGAAAGCAAACTAACCACTCACTTCACAGTAAAATGAAATTTCCTAGCGCAGCTGCTGTATATTTCAAGTGGCAAACTGTACCTTGACAATGTATGCTGACAGTTCACTACCATTCACTGAAAAACTCTTGGCAAACTTGTTACTATTGTGGACAGAAGCATTCTGGGAGGACAGTGTTTGTTTTTTTAAACCCTGAATGTCAATGACTTCCCTTCAGGGCTGGAAATCTCTGTCCCAGATTCAGGAAAACCCTTCAGAGATTCCAGGCCACAACAGACCATTGTGATCATCTTGTCTGACCTCTAGTATATCACAGGTCACAGAACTTCTTCAGAATAATTCCTTTTGAACTAGAGAATATCTTTTTAGAAAAACCAATCTTAATTTAAAATTTACCAGTGATGGAGACTCCACCATGGCCCTTGATAAATTCTTCCAATGGTTAATTACCCTAGCACTTAGTGCTTTCCTGAATCAGAGCTTTTGTGAGGATGGGAAATGCCCAAGAACCAGATGAGAGCTCTATTATTTAGGCAATAGCGTCTCACATGGAGGATTCAGAACTCTGTAATTTAACCCTTTTTTCCACTTAGCACACTGTATATACCTGTGTTTACAGCAGTCAACGTACTTTTGCCAAAATGTCGCCACTCCTTTTCCTGTAGGATAGTTCAGATTTCTGAGTGATTCTAGACTCCACTTTTATACACAAGTGACCATGTAAAGACAGTGTAAACTGTAGATCTTTTGACACTGGAAAATATTCAGAGATCCATCCAGATTTCAGATGCATGGCCGTGTAATGCCATGCATCTTGTAAGATCAGGTGCAGCACATGTGTACACAAGTTACTCCTGGGGGAATTCCACACTACTGCACGCATGAAGAATTAATGTCCCTCGCAGATTTTTTTTCTCCACAGAATATAAATTCTGCTGGAGAGGCATTACAGTTACATCTTTCGCCCACCAGAGGCTGCTATGGCCCCAGAAGAGAGGGCAGTCAGCCAGAGAGGCTGCTGTCCTCACAGTGGGGTCAGGTGAGGAGGCACGGGACAGACAGAGTGGTGCTGCTGGGGGGTTCACAGATTGGGGTTCAGAAGAGCTAGTGGGGGACAGACTTGGATGCAGGATCAGTGGGGTGACAGCACTGAGCCAGAGGCTGAATGGGAGGTGGGCTGAAGGGTCACATGGGGACAGAGGGTAGGGGGTGCAGGGCCACATGTAGATGGGGGAGGAGGGCTGCAAGGACACACGGGGATAAGAGCAGATGTGCTTGACTGAATGGGAGAGGTTAGGGGTCAGCCAGGGTCTGAATGGGGGAGGCTCCCCAACTCCCTAAAAATCCCTCTCCCTCCCCAAACCTGTCCCATACTTCACCCACCCACACCCAATAACCCTCCAGGTTCACTCCAGGCTCCTTCCCTCTCCCTCAGCTCCTCTGTTACCCCTGAATCCCCCAAAGCCTTTTCACTGCTTCTGAGGTGCGCAGGAAACACAGTTCTGTACTGTAGTTTAGATGAATTACTCAGCGTTCTGTATTCATATGCCTAGTAAGGAATCTATTTGTCAAAAAAACATTTCCTGAATCTTTTTTTTCCCCAGTCTGTATTGTTACAGACATATTTGGTGACAGGTATTTGAAATAAATTACCAAAATAACTGAAACTGGTGTGATTATATTGTGTTATTTTGACATACAAAATATGCAGAATTTTAAAATATTGTGTGCAGAATTTTTAATTTTTTGGCACCGAATTTCCCCAGGAGTAACAAGTGCAACAGGAACTTGGTACACATAGGGGATAAATATACACAGCAGGGTGGCTTGTGCCTGAGATCTATGGCATATGGAGCTCAAAATATGTTTCAGTCACCCTGAAGGACACGTGGTAATGTATCTTTTAGAGAAAGCTACAGTTCAAAATAAAAATCCATGCACAAGCAGCTCTCATGAAGAGGCACACAGAATGGTAGGTGCCAAATCACAAAATGTTTGCTACAAAACAGAAACTGGAAATGCTGAATGATAGTTTAGTCTCTCTGCTTGAAACCCCATGCACATTCATCCTGGGTTTTTCTGTCATCCAGCTGTTGATCATAATGTCACAAGCATGATGAATTTGTCAATTCCAGTTCTTTGATGTTGTACAGGGACATAGTGACCTACACTTCTGTGCACCACATTGCATTTACAGTCTGCCACAGTCAGAATTACTATTAATACTCCCAAAAATATTTGTGTTAGAAACCAAAACGTTTACATAAACAGAAACTTTGGAAACAGTTTCTAAGCAATGAGAACAACAGTTTTATAAGATCTGACACAACTCACCTCATGAATTAGACATTTGTCTATGAGCTGTAAATAGGAACTTATATTCTCCTCATCAGGTCTGGAAACTAAAAGTTGTGTACATACTGCAAACAAACAAACAAAAAAAGGATAGCTAGCAAAACACATGGTGACCAGGAAACGGGACTGACATCAATGTGTTGTTTTTAAGAATGGTCTTAGACTTCCATTGCAATTGTCTGAAATGAGTTATCAATGGAGCACTTGTGTAGAAAGACTCCCTTTTACAATTCCAGCCATGCCAGTCTATATTTAGGGCCAGATTTTGCTCTCAGTTACATTGCTGTAAATCCAGAGTAACTCCATTAGAGTTATACATGTGCAAATCAGCAGTAACAGAGTAGAATCTGGTTCCCCCATCTTATCCTATTCTCACATGTGAAAGACACTGTCACACAAAGAGTGTGCTGTTAAAATCTATTGCTTCCAGGGTCAAAATCTGGTCTCACTGAAGTCAATGGCAAAATTCCCACTGATTTGACTGACAGCAAGCTTTTGAAATAATGCCACAAAAGTGTGTGCAAATTAACTTACAGAATAAGACAGTGTCTGCATTGGGGGAATTTACCCAAACACTCCCACCCATTCTAACCCTGACTCAACTGAACTGGAGTTAAAGTCCGTAAGAGCTGCAGAATTCTACAGCCAGAACTGCCATCTTAGTTAAACCCGCTGGAAAGCAAGCATCATCAAAACAACTGGTCACAGGAGCCTTCTCTACATTATGGCTTCCATCAATTTTAACCCTCATGGTGACCAGTAAATATCCCCAGTTTTCAGAGAAGGCTTGGGAGTGTGCCTGCTAACAATGCCATTTCCCCAACTTCGACTGATAAATCTCCATACCACTCAACTTCACGCATGACGGAGGTGCTGGTCATGACACCAGAGTTAGCAGTGAGGTCTGATATGGGCTTAAAATGCGGCACAAAAAACATTTTTCTTAAAGTAAGTGGCCAATCAGTGTGAAATTACACACCGGGCTCAATGTTCTGCCCTTTGAAGTTTCTAGGTAATTTGTATTTCATGTCTATTCATACATTTTAAACAGAAAGTGCTGGAACTGGACCGGGGCTGACATTTCTCCATGGAAGTCTGACCGTTTTTTTTAATAGCCTCCCTCCCCCCCATTACCAAACTGCTCCATTCTCCACACAGCAAGCTGCTGCATGGAACAGTCCCCGCTCGCAGTGTTGGGAGTGGGCAGTCTGAATTACCCAGGAGGGTTAAAGCTCTGAGTAAGTTATGCAGGTCCTCCCAAATGTGTGTGAAGGGCACCCCGTCATGTGCTCTGTATCCACCACTTTTATTACAGAAAAGCTAGTTTAGGAATGATTTAGAGAGGTTTGCATGATTCAAAAATGAGGCTGAATGGACTCCCCCATCCCTCGTAGATATTCTTTTAAATCATTCCTCAGTTCAAGAAACTTGTTTTGTTTTGTACTGACCACAGCAGGACAAATTCCTTGCTGGTATAAATGGGCAAAATGCTATTGAAGTCAATGAAGCCATTTACACCAGCATCGAAGGGTTTTGCTGGGTATGACTGTTTCCCCTGTATTTCACAGTGCAGCAACAGCGGTGAGGCAGGGACACGCAGAGACCATGGGCAGCACCCTTACAGGAGTGCAGACTGCTTGGGCAATCTGCTCTAAGGCCCCAGTTCAGCAAAGCACTTAAGCATGTACAGTCAGGGCCCAAGCCACCAAAGAAAGTGTTTTAAAAAGCCCAACCCTCCCCCAACTTTCACATTACACAAATGCCAGTCCCAGGCACGCTCTCTCTATCCGTGTCACATGATCACGGATCGAAAGGAAGCAACTGCTCTGTACGTGCACTCCCTCGTACTGCAAGTCAGGGCTATAAAAAACTCCACTGGAGGACATGGGACCAGTGAGCAGCAGGGGACCGGCGCTGGCAATGAAAGCAAGTAGCCAGACCGAAGGTAACCCCAGAGCAGCCACTCGATTCCAGGATCATGCACCACAAAGAGGAAGATCTTTCCACAGGCTTTAAAAAATAATGGTGCATAGTCAAACACTAAAGCCTCATTCTGATTCAAGCTTCCAACATGCCTATTTGTATAGGGCTCAGCTGTACTTGCTAGGGCCTGCCTAGTTATGTCTACACTGCACAGTGAGCCTGGGTCTGTGGGATCCGCGCTTGTGGATTCAGTGGTTCCAAGCTCATGCCTGAACATCCACGCTGTCTTGTAAACCAGGATTTGCACTTGCTGGACCTGGTCTCAGAGCCTTGGTAACATGTCTATACTGCACCACTCTGACTCATGTCTGCAGCTTGACCTGCATCCGCATTGCAAAATGTGAGTTGCAGTGGGACTTGGACTCTGACCCACCCCACTCGCAGGGTCCTGAGGGCTTGCTGACCCAAGTCAGACTGATCAGTGCGGCCAGAAAGGGGACTTGGGCTCGGGCTCAAACCAGAGTCAGAGCCCAGGCTTAGTGTGCAGTGTAGATGTACCCTCTAACATTGGAAGCGGTGCAGAAGGCCAAGGAGGCTTTGTGACTCAGACAGGCATGATGCCTTCTGGAGCTCCTCAGCACACAGGAGAAGGAAGAAGGGCCTCCCTGCTACAATGGGGGGCAGTGAGCTCACCTGCCTCTATAGCCAGCCAGCTCTACTGGCTGGAGGAGAGAGTAAGGCTACGTCCCCATCTCCTCCTAACCTTCCCTTTTCGCCAGCGCTAGCCATGAACAGCGCTTGAGCACATGTGAATGATGGCAGCATGGTACAATGGGACTCCAGAGAGCTGGGTGCAGTCCTGTCTCTGCTGTGTCACCTTGAGTACATCATTTCACCTCTGTCCATCTTCCCTAATTAGACTGCACGCCCTTTGGGTCAGGGACTGTTTCTTACTAAGTGTTGATACAGCACCTAGCACAAAGGGGCCCTGAGAATATTATGATGAACAGGACACAAGGAGGGTGGATGGGGACCAGAGCGGCTATGAAATAAACGCTGTTCTTAACCATTTACTCCTAATAGAAGGAATAAAGACAATTGGAGCAGCTGACCTTTCCCCATGACTCTCGTGAACTGCCCAGGGAGATCCCCTTCGGGCAAAGGTCCCCCTCCAGACTCGCCCTCGCAGCCAGGCAAGTGGTGCTGCTGTATGCACCCAGAGGCAGAGTCCTTGCAGTCAGACCCTTGGCTGTCCGAGCCGATCAGAGAAGGCAGGTGGTGGGAATCCAGGTCCCGGCTCTGCTCGTCTGTGTTTGAATTCTGGGAGCAGTAGGCTTTGATTGGGGTGAGGATCATTTGGTGTAGCTCCTGCAGTGGGATGCGCAGGTTGCCACCTTCCAGGATGTCCTGCAGATTCCAGACAACAAAAATGGTTAGCAGCTGGTATGTCTGCAATCTCAATATGCCACTAGCTGCACTGAGCTCAGCCATGCTGCCTCAGCAAAGCTGACAACACTAGGACATTGCTTCCAGAAAAACAACCCCCGCAGAAGCCTCTTCTGTTGTTCCTACTCCAGGACTTACTTGTACTGTGTGATCCACGTTCAGTAAGTTGGTCCATTTAATTAACTGAGTCTTTCACAGAACCGTTTTAACAGAAACAGGCAAGAACTAGAACTTCAAGTCTGACGCCACCTGCAAACCCCCTTCCCCATTTTCAGGTGTGTGTGTTCAGATTTGAACTCCTGAATCTGAACCCACCCCATGAATCAGGTGGGATCCAAAATCAGTGCGAGTATGGCGTCCAGACGCAGTGCAGATGCAGCCCAAGAGGGATGAAATCCCATGAGAGCAGCTGATCTGGTGAGATTCCCACCCTTCAAGAAAGCAGAGACCTTGCAATTTCCACAGGAATCACATGAGAACAGCACATGAGATTTCAGTGCTGTCTACCGTCACAAAATTCAGTCTCTAACCTAAGCCTATCCTGGCTCTGGCTCTCAGTACTGCCTTCTTGGCCCATGTCTGGCCCAGCTATCCACCCACATACCTAAAACCTTTGTCCAGGCTCTTACCAACTTGTGTCTCAAATGCTGCAACATGATTCTCTCTGGACTTGACAAACGCAATCTTGCCGTGCTCATCTCCATTCAAAATGCTGCTAAGATCATTTTCCTACCCAGTTGTTTTGACCATGTCGCCCCTCCACTGGCTCCCCCTTCTCTATCACATCAAACATAAACTACTTGTCCTCACTTGCAAGGCCATGCATGGCCTAGCCCCAGCTGATCTGGTCTCTCATTCACTGTTGAAAGGCTGATTCCTGCATTCCCATGATGCCAGCCTCCATCACCCACTTGTTACATTTTCAAGCAAGCGCCCTCCTGTTTTCTCCCATGCTGCCCCACCCCTTGGCAGGAGCTCCCTGTAAACATCCACAAAGTCACTTCTTCATTCTCCTTCAAACCCCTACTTGCTTGACAGTGGTTAGGCTGCTGGTGCCCTGTGATCACTTCTTGTGATGCTGACCCATATTGTCTCCTTGTCCTCCCCGTCTGTTTCTATCACTAGGTGTCCCTCATTTTACACGTAGACTGTAAGCTCCATGGGGCAGGGACTGCCTTTTTGTTCTGTGTTTGTACAGCACCTAGCACAATGGGGTCCTGGTCCATGACTAGGGCTCCTGGGAGTCATGGTAAGAATACTACCACCACCACATATGGTTTCTCAGCTTTGAAGTGGCCGGGGCAGTTTATTACTGTAGTCTGGAACCCGCCTACAGAATCACAGGGCTTTGAAGACACAGCTGGTCTTTGGGTCATTTCTGTGAATGAGGAGTGATTGGAGAGGGAGATATTTCACTGGAATCCTCCATGGGTGAAATCCTGGCCACGCTAAAGTGAATGGGAATTTTGCCAGTGGGGCTAGAATTTCACCCCATATTTCAAACGTGATCTTAAAACCCTCCAAACGTTTGTATTCCTTCCAGTGGTTCAGAATGAAAAATATTGGCTTCTTAATCCCGGCAGACTGCATATTTGTGTGCGTCACAGCCGTTCTCCTTCCGCAGTTCGGGTTTAATCCTCCCTCCCTCCCGCCGGGAAATGCCAGTGAGGAAGGCGGGAAGGACTGCATCTTGTTCTTAATATGGGCCAGACTCGTCTCCCGTTTCTCAGGCTACTGGGTCTCACTCAAACTACTCTTGAGGCATCACTTCCGACACAAAACCAGAGCAGACAAGCTCCTGGGGAAAGCGCGATGGATGAACATATGAAAGATACATTAAGAGAAAGCACATGCGGTGTCACAAGCCAGCCTGACCTGTGGGGTGATTGTTTATTTTCCCCATCACTCTTCACCACCTGCACTCCCGGCTCCATCGCTCTGAATTACATGGAGTCGGTGTGCAGCTAGGCGGGGACCCATTGTGTTAACCGGGTGCAGCTCCTTTATGGGAAGAAAGAAATGTTCGCAGGAGGGGCTTGCCCAGAAGATCAAGTCACACACATGCTCCTGGTTAGTTAAAATAAAGGAAGGAAAACTAGAAAAACAGAGACACATGCTCCTAAGTAATACAGCCCACAGCCAGCTTTTACTCATGGGCCCCACTCAAACCATCCACAGAACCACAGCCCCAGAGTCCAGGCAAATCCCACTATATATCGCTAGCAGTCAAGAGCAAACACTAATATTTATCCCATCTTATTGGATAGACTGTGTAGCTCATTGTGTCAGCCAAACTTGGGTTACGTTCCTGTAGTAACAACAGTCAATCAATACTGTATTTCAAACTTCATGAAGAGGAGGGGGAAGAAAGGCTGTGAAATTGCCTAGAAAACACATCCGAAAAGCAAACTCAATCCATGGATGTAATGATTGTTATTAATGTACAGAGGGAAATACAGCTTTACTAACTCCTACAGTTCCATAAATAAAATCCCATAGTTTAAACATGCAAAATAAAGTGGTGAGCTAACCAAAACACCAATAAATCGCAATGCGCAGCATAATTATTGAACGGCTCCCAGTCAGAAGCTGTGCATAGAATGATTGATGCAATATAACACAACAGAGGAACAACAAACAGCGAGGTGTTGGACTGAGTTGATACTGGTAGGTATGCTATTGCTGGTTCTTTTCTGATGGCTCCACCAGTTTCAGCAGAATTTAAACTTTCATCACAAAGAACAAAAAGACGTTTGACCTCTCTGGCTGCCTCGAGAACCTGCTGAATGTGAACGGATGCAATGCTGCTTTCCAGAGTCGTCAGCCAGCCAGCCAGCCTAGAAAGCGCACTGGGATAGGCAAGTCGTGCTCCTCCCCTGCAGTGAGGGACTGCAGACAGCCCGGAACCACACCAGTTCTGCTGAGAAAGAGGGGGAGGGCAGGGCTGTGGGATCCCACCCGGGCGGGTTTGTATCCCGTGCATGCCAAAGCGCTGCTCACAGGGGCTCTCTCCTCTACGGTGTGTGCGAGGGAACAGAGCAGCAGCGGGACCTGCAGGCGACCATGTGGTTTCCCCTCCACGTGTCCCACAGGGTCAGGGGCGCAAGTACCGGTGACACTGGGGACGTGGAGTGGCACTCCCTGTCTCACACAGGGTGCGTCTACCCAGGAGCGGGAAGGGGGTGTCCCAGCTCGGGCAGACATACGCACGCGAGCTCTGCTCGACGCAGCACACTACAAATGACAGTGTGGCTGTGGCTCAGGCTAGCTGTCCGAGTGTATAACTTGGGGGTTGGTACTTGGGTCGCTTGCCTGAGCCACCGCCTTGGCCACACGACTGTTTTCAAGCAGCACTAGGACGGGTACGTCCACCCAAGTTAGGAACCATCTTCCCCGCTGCTGTGTGGATGTACCCACCGAGAGTGGGCAGGCAGGCTCAAGGAACGGGCGGAGCACTGGCTACTACTCAAACTGGCCAGGCAGTGCCAGGGCACGCACGCTGTGCTAGGTACAGGACTGGTGCAGG
Source organism: Lepidochelys olivacea (assembly GCF_965140295.1). Taxonomy (NCBI): domain Eukaryota; kingdom Metazoa; phylum Chordata; order Testudines; family Cheloniidae; genus Lepidochelys; species Lepidochelys olivacea. The sequence goes on from NC_140416.1 coordinate 120,619,004, forward strand.
TTACAACCTCCCGGAGCTGGGGGAGAACCAGGAGGCAGCTTACGCCTCGGTACAAAAGCCAGTGGGGCAGCCTGCTGATAAAATGCAGTGCGTTTGTGATACAATTACCCGAATGTGGCAAACCCAACGAAGAAAATGCTCAATGAAAAAGATGCACTCTGGGGGAAATACCCAGCAATAACCAAAAAGGACTTTATCTGAGAATTAATTCCTGGCTATTATTGTAATTGAAAAAGAAGCAGAAATAACTTACCCTTTCTAAAGACTTGAGAAGATTCTGCCTCTCTTTCAGCTTTTGGATACTGATGACTATTTTGTGCCTTGCACCTTTGGTAACATTCTGTGAAGATACAGTACAATGTGACACTCACATCTCCACCAGCCAGCAGGATGCACAAAAATCCTTTCTTTCGTAAGTGAAAAGGGCTGCTGTTAATTCAAGAAACCTCTGAATTCAGGGATAATCAGAGAGGCACAGGGTCTAAGGAAACAGGTTAGAAACCCATTGAAGTTATAGATTTCTCACTGGCTTGTGCACCCTCCTTTGGAGTGGCAATATTTATAAGTGCTCACAAGGGACGAAAGGTCTTCTCAGAGACTTAAGAAAGATGTTTTTAAATCCAATGTCAGGTCTGGGAGCAGAACTACAGCTCTCGGTGCCAGAACACAGTTTTCTGTGATTCAAATCAAACAAACACTTGGCAGAAACTGAAAAAATTGCCCTCTGCCACCTGCTGCCTTTGATCACAGTTTGTTTGCAGTTGTTCACAGTTCTCTAGGGAGCTGACTCGGCGAGCCTTACTCTGGCAGAGTAGAATGTACTGTACACTGACACGAAGAGAAGGCCCACTGATTCCAATGGGACCACTTGTGTCATTAAATGTAGAGATCTCACTACAGTTTTAAACTATTTTGCACAAGGCGTGGCAATGCTAAGAAAAGCAATCCTCAAAAAAAAACAAACAAAAAAACAACCCTCAGAGTTAGGAACCGAAATAGCGGCACCCAGCCTGATTCACTACCGTGGTAGTCCAGTTTATGCTGGGGTAACTCAACAGTGTTATCCCAGCTCCACATTGGTGTATCTCCACTTGTACCCTGACATAAAACTGGAGTAAGAGTGTGGTGAATCAGGCCCCCTGGCTCTAAGAGAGGTGTGAGAAGCTTAGGCCTGGTCTACACTTCAAAATTAGTCTACACTTAAAAAAATTTCATGGCCCGAGCACTATAGTTGGGCAGCCCTAAGTCCAGTGTAGACATACCTAGGACAGCGGAAGAATTCCTCCATTGACCTAGTTGCCGCCTCTCGGAGGGGTGGATTAACTCCATTGACATGCCCTTAGAAAGCTGCGGGGCCCCTTTCATTTTAAGGAAAGCTTGGCTGGGACATTGCCAGTTTCCTTCCTCCAGTGCAAGTCAGTGTTTAGGCCATGTCTACACTAGCACTTATGTCGGCAAAACTTGTCACTCAGGAGTGTGAAAAAAATCCACCCCCCTGAGCAACATAAATTTTGCAGGCATAAGCACTTGTGTGCAGAACGCTGCGTCAGCAGGAGACGCTCTCTGCTGACATAGCTACCACAGCTCGTTGAGCTGGTTTTATTCTGTCGATGGGAGAACTCTCTCCCATCAGCATAACGCGGCTAAACAAGCGCTCTTACACCGGCACAGCTTGTAAGTGTAGACACAGCCTTAGTGAAGGCTCTGGAAAGTTTAGAAGGGGCTGAAGAAATTGGAAGTTAAAAAAAAGACCCTGTCAAAAATCAGCTGAGCACCTATATAGGCCTTGAACCCAAAAAGACTAGAGTATCCTTCTCCGGCAATGAAAGTGTTACCAGATCATTCATTCCATCAAACTTTTGGAATCATAGCTCAGAGGAAAAACAAATCTATTTGCAACACGGCAGCAGCATTTGATTTATAAAGATGCTAATCAGATCTATTTATCCCAGGGATAACATGGAAAGCAATCTATTAAGGAGATTTTAAAAGGAACAAATAAGTCAGTCACCAAATTCCCGTTGATTTTCAATGGGTGTTGGATGTCTGAATGCCATTTGTGCCTCTGAAAGGGTCCTCCTTAAAGTTCAGTGGTGAAAGCCAGTGCACATCTCCCATTGACTTTGATGGGATGAGGATTTCACCCCATGACTTCACTGACAAGCTTTTGGCCAAGTCATTTTTGGATACAAGGTGTCGTTTGCCCCTCCCCCCCCCCCAGTTTTTGGCATTTTTTTGCAATGTTCACAAATGATGCAAAGTTTTCAGGGAAACCTATCAACAAACTGAACAAACAGAGCGTTTTTAATCGTGACAACACTAGAAAAAATATGTGACTAACTGTTTTATAGCTAATTTGAGACATACTTGTGCCTCGAGCTGGCATTCAGTAAGTGCCATCATTTCTTCATATGTCATCTGGGAGAAAAGAGCTGCATACTTGTGCAGACGGAGACTCTTCAGCCAGGCAGGAACATCTGCAGCACAAAGGCAAGTCGACAAAACGCCCTGTTATTTGATGACACTATTTAACAACATAACATAAAATCAACAACAACATGAGGAGTTTATTAGGCAACGGATTCCTTTTGTTTTCCACAGTACTGGCTTACTGATAGCTCCAAAACTTTTATTGCACTTTGATGTTAGCAACGAAGGCTGGAACGTGCCTAAGGATATACGTCCCAAGTTCCCACTGATTTCAATGGTGTTTCAGATGCATATTCATTGGCAGGATCAGTCCCTTGATGTGGGGCATTTCCTATTAGATCTGATTGCCCTTTATGAGCCACGGTGAAGTAGTTTACTGTCTTTTGAAGATTCTTCTTAATTCCCTGTTCACACTATTGTTTTTAAATACTAGTGTTTCATCTTACACAGAAATGTATTCACAGCACTGAGACAAGACAGAGGAGATGGCGTGGCCTTTTGATCAAGAGTCAGGTCTTACAGAGTTGCAAACCTGGCAAATAACTACTTAGACTCAGGGCCGGCCTTAGGGAGAATGGTGCCCTGGACGAACTTGTATTTTGGCTCCTGCCCTTAATGCTGCCCTCAACGCCCCAGTGCCCGCCAGGCCTGGGCAGCCAACTTGATCCCCTCCATGCCCCCATCACAGCTTGACCCTGGCTGAAGAGCTGTGTGGAGATGGAGAGCACTGATAGCAGGATACCCCAACCCCATAATGGCCCCATAGACACACTGAGTGGGGAAGGGGCTCCCGCAGTGCAGCACATCCCACTGCAGAGCTTTGTGGGGCCACAGTCCCCTTCCCTACACCCTGGAGGCTGGGGGGGCCCAGACTCTGATGGCGCTGGCAAGAGCAGAGAGCCAGCTCCGCAGGAAAGCAAAGGGCGGTACCCCGGGGGAACTGAGCTCCATGGCCGCATGCGCCCATCCGCTGGGCACTGCTCTGCACCGCTGCTGCCCGCGACTCTCACGCTCCCTTTATCTTACTGCTGCTGCCACCTTGGGCCTCTTCTGGGCTCACTGTGTAAAGATGCAGCGGGTCTGCCCCCAGCCCACGCTTCCCTCCTCTTCCTCTGCTCCTTCCCTCGCCTGCATGGCACAGGGTGGCCCTTCTCCGCTCTTCTTCCTCACCCCCCAACTCCAGTTTCTTTGCTTCTCTCTCCTGCTCGAGGAATTGGGCCCATTGCACAGCCCTGCCCCCAGACTCTCCATGCCCCAGCCCTGTCCCCCAGACTCACCAGTCCCCAGTCCTGCTTCGCCACAGCACCCTCTCGGGTGGTCACCCACCTGTCAGGCCGGCCCTTAGAGTCAGGAGGTCGATTGGAGCTTGATCCGATACTCCCTGAACTCAATGGACAGGCTTCCATTAACTTCAGCGGACCAGACCCCTTTGGTCACTGGGGATGGGCATTATCTACATATTTAAATAGCTGTCCAAGCCCTAAATGAGACCTAATAACTCATAAAACTCCACTGTTGCGCAATGAGAGATCAGTGCCTGGATGGAAACCCTACTTAATGTGAGTGCAGGGTGCCTCTCCATGGGGCTTGTGCGGTGCAGTTACATCAGAGTAGCTACCATAGTGCAAATGCCCCCCAGGAAAGGGAAGACCTTCGTTTCCAAATTTTCTGGACTCTGAGAAATTAGTGAGTGGGTTTTAATGAAAATGAGCAAAACACTATTTTCACCACCACTCACGCTCACACACACACACCGATTGATGAAAAGGGGGAAAAATTCAAAATTCAGAAGTGTAGCTTAGTATAAAATCCAAACTCCATCATATTACCTGAAACTTGCTTTCTTCCCAGTTCTATTCTGCTGTACAATATCCTACAGCCCTGGTTCAGCAAAGCACTTAAGCACATGCTGTTGTCAGGTATACACCTAAGTACTTTGCTAAGCAGGGATGAATTTAAGCACGTGCTTATGGCTACGCATACATGTAAATGCGTTGCTTAATTGGGGCCTAATATCAGAACCTGAATCTACCTGAATTTTTGTTTTAGCATCACGTTTCCATTTAGACTATGGACATTTCCAACACACACCCTCTTTACAGAATTTCTGACAACATAAAAAGTTGTGGTGATTCTTATTTTGCTGTATTTTTTTTCCAGTCACGTAGAAATGGCATGGTTATTATGGGCGACTGACTAGCTCCCAGATCAAGCAATAAATGCATATAGAAATGGTAGGTAAAAAGCCACTGGGTGAGGAGGCTACTTAGACCTTTGGGGCTTGTTTGCAGTCTATTCCTGTCAAGGGTCAGGGTGAGCTCATCTTCCAAGATTCCCCACCCCTGACACATATCCAAATGGCTCCATGTCACTATGACCTTCCTTTCAGAAGGGAAGGCTGGACAAATCTCCCTCTGCAGAGGTGTTCAGTATATTCCTGAATTGAGACACTAAGCGCTCCCCCTACAAAGAACCCAGCACACGCTCAGCTCACTGCAGCCTGGAAGCCGGATGGACGTCTGCTTTGATCCTTCGCTTACTGAAACCAATGGCAAAACTCCCATTGGGCTGAACTGGAGCAGAGAGGGCATTCTGATTGCTGCAGTGTCACTAGACTGTCAAGTCTTCTATGCTGGTCGGGGCAAGCCCTCTCCTTGCTGGAACTACTCGGGACGGGTTCGGCTGCTGGGGCAGGACGGTGGTAGCCTGCTCCGGATGGGAGAACTCTCTGTGCTGCAGAGACCCATTCTATGGGCGTGCCTTCTGTGATGCCACATACAGAGAGCTTGGTGATGGGCTGGGAGAGGATTAGGGTCAGGACTGGTGGGTCTGCAACCGAGTGGGGACATCAGCCTGTTTCCCCCTTGGCAAAGGAAAGGGGGTGAGACTCCCACTGCCCTGAGGCTTCAGTAACAGCTGTGCAGTGACTGCAGCATGTTGGGAAGCACTCCTCCTTACCCTGGTTGCTTGGGCTATTCGCTAGAGTGCACTAGGCCCTTCAGGAAATATTTCTCAGGGGGTTGTAAATTACAAAGGCATGTTGCAGCTGCAGACAGTTCAACTTTAACCAGTTCCATCAGCGTCAGAAGGGCATGTTCCCACAATCTCAGACTCTGAGTCGTGATTCCCAGGGCTGAAAGTTACCTAGTGCCAGCTGTCACTCGGTTGGAAAGCCTTGAAGTATGTTTCCTACCAAAATGGTTCTGAGACGCTCAGTTAACCTAACAGTCCAGAAAGAGTCAGTGGGGTGAAGCGTCAAATGCAGTTACCTAAATGAGGCCCACACCCTGGATAACTTTGTGCATAAAGACATGACAAGGCCCATACAAATATGGTATTTAGGTGCACAATGGACAGAAGAGCAACCTAAGCTCCTTCACTGGACAGTTTAGCCCAATATGTCTAACCCGCCCCCTGCCACCATTGGAACAACCATCTCACAGCACCTTCTTCAGCAAGTCATACCAGTGCAGCTATTTCTCCAGGTCTGGGTACGTGGAGACGTTTACCCTGTGTTCTGCGCGTTAGTACGTCTTAGTGAGAGCGTCCCAGCATCTTCCTGCTCGACCTTGGCTCTTGCACACAGAGGAGCTGTTTGCCGAACGTCTCACCCCAAACTCAATTCGAAAGTAAACAGAGGAAATGCCAAGTAGCCCAGTCAGCAGTATTTAGCTCAAGTTCCTTGGCCTCAGTCACCATCCCAGGTCATTTAAATTAAATGACTTAAATGTTAGATTTTGAGAGGGAAGGAAGAAAATGATAATTGCAAAGCAAACATGGGAGCCAGGTACACACCAAGCCTGGAAGGTCTAAAGTAAGCACTATTCCCAAAACCCCTGACATGCAACTGTTTTACAAACGCTCCAGTTAGACCCCTTACACCAACAGCAAGCTGAAGAGTACAGCAACAGCAAGCCTCTGGTTTCTAGTGTAAATGGATGTAACCCAACCCAGCATGAGCACCTGTTTTAGATGGAGGAGTCACATCTGTCCCCATGTCCCCAGTGGGCATCTGTCCTCAGCATATGCATACGCTGCCAGTAAAGCACGTTGGGACGAGTCAGGACGAGGGTGCCAGCTCGATGTACGCGATTATTCTCCATAAAAGATGGCACTGAACCTCAGGTCCGAACCACCCTCATGGTCGGCAGAACTTCAGCTCACCCAGCTGGGGCCCACCTCTGCCTGTGATGGGGCCCTTCTCACTGGTGATGCTTCCACAGGAAGTCCGATGTGTAGCCTTGAGGAAACTGGAGCAGGAAGGGCCAGACGGTGCTCACAGCACTGAGCCCATCGTAAGGGGCTGCAGTGCAGAGCCGCACGACCCCAAGGGGAGCACCAGAGGTCTTCAGCGCCCCTGTGCGCATAGAGTGTGCGCAAACCGTGACAGCCCTGTCGCAGACTCAGCATACGCCCCCACCCTGCACCTGGCCAGCCAGCTCCAATGGGGGGCACATAGTGGTGGCGGTATGATGATACCTTAGGTGGTATGATTACGCCTTCCACTCTGCTTTCTTGAACTAGGCAGGGGAATCCTTAAGCTCCCCTCAGTGCAGAGTCCGTAATTCTATGAGCTGGGCCGGTGGCAGAGGAAAGCTCCTTACTCCCCCTCCTGACTGTGCACTGGCAAAAGGGCTAGATAGACTCTAGCCCCATGAAAGGAAAATAGGGTGCAAAGGGGGGGAAATTACAAGGTGTTGAGCTCTTTTAGACCATTTAATGGCAGTACCTGGAAAATCACCATGCAGGATACAGTTATTACTCCCTAATGATCTGCCGCACGGCCGAGTGCTGAGCTATTCTGCACACATGCAGGGTTACTCTTGACTCACCCGTTACTAATAGTTCATTACTCAGTCACCGTGTGATAGTTCTGAAACACTGCGCCCAGCGTTAACAGAGTGTTTTTTCATGCCAGGTGTTTCTAATCAGTTATTCAGAAAACTCGTCATCTACATTTCGAACAGAAGTCTGGAGCTAACGGGCCAAATTCTGCTCTCAGGCCTTGTTTTCACTCTGTGGGTGTACTATACTGGCAATATGCTATATAGCTATACCGGTATAATCATACCGGAAAACCCTTCTAATGTAGGTGCACTTACACTGGCAAAAAAGTGCTTCTGACAGCAGAGTTTATTCTGGTTTGGTGAGCATACCCAAGTCTAGTCGTAAGTTCTCTTATGCCAGGAGAGCTGCATCTACACTAGGGGTTTGGCCACCATAGTTATGCCACCAAAATAATCACACCCCTAACAGACCTAGCGAACCACGCTATGAACACCTCACAACTATTCTCAAACCCTTGCCAGCCTCTCCCTTCAACTGCCCCCCAAATCCAACCCCAAGCAGAGTTTAGAGCCTGTAAAGGGAGAAGTGCCAGAGACTCCATAAAATCCACGAGAGGCTTCACTTTTGCTATTGATTTTATGTAGAAGGTACTCAAATGGGCATCAGTATAAAACCCTAAAATAGACAGATAGGGTATGTCTACATTGCCATTAAACACCCATGCCATTAATCATGGGCTATGAGGCTGTTTAATTGTAGTGTAGATGCTCAGGAGGGTCCCAGAGCCTGTACTCCGGTCTGAGCCTGAATATCTACACCACTATCGTTCAGCCCTGCAGCTTGAGACCCGTGAGCCCAAGTCAGCCACGGGTGTTTAATTGCAATGTAGACAAACCCATAAATATGCTGGCAGAGATTGTAAGGGTAGACCTACCCTCAGATACATCAGTATAAACTCCACTGACCGCTACAGCAAAGGTGAGATAATGCTACGATATAAACTAAAGTAATTCAGGAGAGACCCTGGATTTGCACCAAGATATCTAAAAGCAAAGTTTGGCCCACAGCATGTAGTTACGGAAGAGGCCACGCCTTCCTTTAGCTGCAAGGCAATGTCTTCTGCAAAGGTAAGGGAACTGGGTGGAAGATATTAAATTATGGGGCTAAATCAGTGACTCTCACCTGCACTTCTGCTGCAGCTGAATCAACGGTTTGCAGCTGCATCTTAGAACTCTGTCTTTTCACAATTTCAAAGCCACTCACTATGCATCATTTTTATCATACTTGAATACGAAATGGACATCTCTGCAATGTGCTGGGATCCACTCCTGACACTGTATGCACGCAAGCAACCCTTACTCACATGGACAATTCCACCAGCTTCACTGCTACTTATGTGAACAAAGCTCGCTCACGTGAGTTTGGGTTCCAGGATTGGGCTGATAATGGAATGCTAGACATAGAAAATTCACAAGTTGCATTTCTGAATGAATAATGCATCTCGTTGTATGTTGCTGATGCTAATCCACTTAATCTTTCTCATTCTTAGGGTGTAGACTTCATGCTGCCAGCCCAGCTACACATTGTAGCAGTGCATAATCTGATAGTTTAGATGAGAGGACAATGGGCTATGGAGAACACTGGTTTGCATCAGCTGAGAATCCAGCCCAATATTTAGTTCCACCAAAAATATGACCAAAATGCTAGCATTGTCACTCAGAATTTTGACTTCTCTTTTTGATGTCCATTTCAGAACATGTCTAGAGTGCACAGGAGAACTGGCAATCATACCCTCCTGCACTGAGACGACCTGCACACAAAACTCAGAGACTACAGAACTTGGGAGATAATGCAAAATATCCAGTTCCTTGTGACAACCACTGTAGCCACTGCCTGGCACTAACATGATGAAAGATAAGGAGGACTTGTGGCACCTTAGGGACTAACAAACTGATTTGAGCATAAGCTTTCGTGAGCTACAGCTCACTTCTACTCTGAAATCTGTCATGATGAAAGATGGAACCCCCAACATCAGGACAGGTAGATCTGGAAGTCCAGAAAGTTACAAAACTTTTGAACAGCAGCTCTCAAACCATTGCAGTATTTTTGGCAGCTCCCACTGTACGGTTGGTGAGATTCTGGATAAAATATCGAGACACAGAGCTTCCGGTCCTGCTTGCCTGTCCTCCATCTTATTCTTTTCATTGGTATATGTTTCGCTGCAGCCTGATGATGTGCTCTAGTGTCACATAACAACTCAAGAGCATAGCAGAACCAGAAGCCTATGTTTAAAACACCATCTCCCTGCTGTTGTAGATGAGGAAGCTGGGAGGCAACATGCTGAAGAAAGGAAAAAGCTAACGGGTACATTTACTCTGTTGAGCAATCGCCATGAAACAAAGGAATCTGAACATCCTGGCTGAATGCAAGAACAACTTTGCTCATAGACCGTTCTAGGAGAGGACCTTGGAAGAACTAGGCAAAGAAGCAAGGAGTTGAAAGTGCACATATTTATTCTTGGTCAGTGCGGAATCCAGTGGTTGTACTTGCTGACAAACAGTCTCGTAAATAATGTTTGCTCTGAAAAAAGGAGAGGGGAAATGAGTTTCCTTTCCCTAAGCCTGTTTCTCTTTGGAGCAGGGAATTTCTTTATTTTTGTGTACCAGACAATGCTGTGCACATTGTTGGTGCAAAACAATGATGATGATGATGGGTGGAGAAAGATTAAGCAATTTCTGCCCCTTTGTCTTTATACTACATACATATATAAATAACTAAAATAGGAAAAGAACAAGTTAAGAATTATTTAGACAAGTTAGATGTCTTCAAGTTGGCAGGGGCTGACACAATACATCCTAGAATACTTAAGGAACTGGCAGAAGAGATCTCTGAGCTATCAGTGATTATCTTTGAGAGGAGGATGGGAGAGATCCCAGAGGCCAGGAAAAGGGCAAATATAGTACCTATCTATAAAAGGGTGAATAAGAACAACCCAGGGAATTGTAGACCAGTAACTTAACTTTGGTACCTGGAAATATTATGGAGCAAATAATCAAACAACTGATTTGTAAACACCCGAAGATAATAAGGTGAGAAGGAAAAGTCAACATGGATTTATCAAGAACAAATCATGTCAAACCAATCTAATATCCCTTTTTGACAGGGTAACAAGCCTTGTGGATAGGACGGAAGCAGTAGATGTGAGCTATCTTGACTTAAGTAAGACTCTTGATACTGTCTCACATGACTGTCTCATAAACAAACTAGGGAAATATAGCCTACACAAACCTACTATAAAGTGGTTGCACAACTGGTTGGAAAACCATACTCAGAGAGTTATCAATGGTTCACACTCAAGTTGGAAGGGTATAACGAGTGGGGTCCCACCAGGCTCTGTCATGGGTCTGGTTCTATTCAATATCTTCATAAATTATTTGGATAATGGCATAGAGAGCACACTTATAAAGTTTGCAAATGATACCAAGCTGTAAGGGGTTGCAAGCGCTTTGGAGGACAGGTTTAGAATTCAAAATGATCTCGACAAACTGAAGGAAATGGTCTGAAATAAACAGGATGAAATTCAATACGGACAAATGAAAAGTACTACACCACTGTGTTTTCCTCAAGTGTCCTTGGCTAATGGCAGCACAGCTCCTAGAGGAATTAGTGAAGGGACACTCCTCTGCTGATTCTGATTAGCTGCTCCGCACTGATCTCTCTAGGCTCTTTAGTACATGCTGTATTTGATTATTACTTAGTGTTTATATTACAAGAACTGGTAGTCCTAACTGAGATTAGGATCCCATTTTGCTGGACGCTGTGTGCATTGCACCGGGCTTGTCTACATGGGGAAATTTACTGACATAGCCATACGGGTAATTCTTATTCCAGAATATGAGTGTCCACATGGGGAATTGCACTGGTGTAATTATACCAGTAAATCTCCCTGTGCAAAGAAGCCCTAACACACGGTCCCTGCCTCAAAAAGCTTATAACGTAAATAGACAAGACAGATAAAGGGTGGAGGAGAAACAGAGGCAGGAAGTGACTTGCCCCTGTTCACAGCACAGGGAATGGAACTCACTAATCCAAAGCAACACTAGTGTGTGGAGGCCAGTGACAGAGAAAGGTGCATGTCAGAACTAATGTGAAACTGAAATGGGGCCAGTAGGTGATATCTTTGCTGAGTCCATGAGACATTTCCAAGCATCTGGTTTGCAGCATTCGGTCAACCTCAGTACAGTATTGCCATTCTCAAACACAGTATCATTTTAAAATACATTCTATATAATAATAATTTAAAAAAAAAAAACCCTTGACATTTGAGGCCCAGATCCCGCAGTTAGGCCCACCCTGAAGATCTGATTGCTGGGTAGGGGCCTTAATGGGTTACTTAGAATTCTGCATCCTTTCTCAAAGGATAGTTAGTTTTATTGCTAAAAAGCAGTTAAAAATGCAGGCGTAGTGGAAAATTCAACCAAACCGCACAGAAGAAATTCAATTCAAATAAATATTCTCTCTCAACTACAACTTTTCCAAATACCTGGTGGTATTCTTGTTCCACCAAACTCCACAATGGTAAATCACACATGGCATGCTAAGCTTATACTATGCTACTTTAGACAATAATAAAAAACAAAACAATACAACCCTCCACCCTGCCCAAGAGGATCAATTCTGAACTTAAGGCTGCACATTATAGAGATACAACCTAGCTTTTCAAATAGCTGATGACGTGAAGTGAATTGTGGTCAGATGGCATATTGACACATCAGAGCATCTTGTAATACACCATGAAGGCGGCACAGATCGAAGAACATACTTTGTGTAGAGAAATGCCCACTTGCTCCACTAACCCTATGGTACTGGGTAGCACTCATTTGCTTAGCCTGAAACTAATGCTGAAATGAAAATAATCTTTTGCAAGGCAATGTTTATTTCTTCACTCAAATTAAGCTTTGTGCAAAGATACTGGTATTAAAACATTAATATTCACTAGTACAAAGAGCACATAAATGTATCTTAAATATACACTGGCTGAATTCTCAATGAAAATGAAGAAAAGCTGTCATCTTACAGAAAGTTAGGGGAATATCTTTTCCTTCTATCTATCCCTGTCTTGCCATCTTTTCTTTTCAAATTGTGAACCATATATAATTGGAGCAGAGCCTGTTTCTGGGGGGCGGGGGCAGCAGGGTGTCTCATTTTCACTCACCTTTCATACCACTCCCTTCTTCCTGGAATGTGTTACGAGCAGAAGGCTGATCTTCTAAATGTTCACTCCCACCACTTCCCGAAGAGGCTACACTGCTCTGTGGAGACAGGGGGGCGTGATCGGAGGGGATGCACTGGGGTCCTCTAGCTCGTAAATCCTCATGAGACATCCATCCATGTCCTAGAGGCTGGTTTGGCACATTCATGGGTGGGGTAAGGGACACAGATCGTTTCAAAGGGCTGTGGTGTGTCTGGCCTGAGAGAACTGAAAAAAAATAAAATTAAACAGGTTATTCCCCCCCTCACGTTCTGGGATGCAGCAGAATCCCCAGTGAAGCTAATTAGTTAATCATGGTGTGTACTGCTTGCTTCCAGAACAATTTCATGACTGGCTGCTAGTACCTGAATCATAGCCTGATCTTTCTTTTACCTTCTCAGAAAAAGGAAAGACACAACACCTCAAGCAGGATGGGATCACACGATCCAGATCTAATCGCTTAGGAAAAAATGTTGCACGGATTTGATTTCTAATTTTTAAAAAATTGTTAAGTTTTTCACTCTAAAATTATTTTTCCTGGCATCAAGGGCATAGTTACATGCAGGACAGAAAACACAAGTAGTATGAGGCTACATATATTCTGTTGCTACCATTTGTCTTCATTTCTGCACAGACTATTATCTGTCTTGCATAAAAGATGCAGTGGTAAAGTTTTAGATGGAGCAGGAATTTTCAGACAGCTACACTTAGGACCACAGAACTTGCCACAATGAATCAGACCCATACTCCCCCTAGTCCTGCACCCTCTCTGGTGGCCTGCACCAGATGTTTCTGAAAAAGGTGAAATAAAATCCCCATAATGCAATTATGCAACACCTTGGCCATGGGGGAAGTTTCTTCTTACTTCCCTTAGGCAAGTGGTCAGCTTATGCACCAAAGCATGAGCATTTACATCCCTTATAGTTGTTATCCTATCTAATGACAGGTTTCAGAGTAACAGCCGTGTTAGTCTGTATTCGCAAAAAGAAAAGGAGGACTTGTGGCACCTTAGAGACTAACCAATTTATTAGAGCATAAGCTTTCGTGAGCTACAGCTCACTTCCTCAGATGCATGTAACTGGATGGCTCATCTTCCATATAAACGTCTACTCCTTTTTGAATCCTACTAATCTCTTGGACTCAAAGAGTATGTCTACACTGCAAAGAACGGTACCAAATCTTTGAGCCCAGGTCAATTCACCTGGATTAGTGGGGTTTTAGCTGCAGGGCTAAAAACAGCAGTGTAGATGTTTCAACTTGGGTTGGAGCCCAGGCTCTGAGGCCTTCCCCCTTGCCGAGTTTCAGAGCTTGGGCTCCAGCCCAAGCCTGAATATCTACAATGCTATTCTTAGCCTGTCAGCCGGAGACAAATAACCCAGGTTCTAGAGTAGCAGCCGTGTTAGTCTGTATCCGCAAAAAGAAAAGGAGGACTTGTGGCACCTCAGAGACTAACAAATTTATTTGAGCATAAGCTTTCGTGAGCTACATCAGAATGCATCCGATGAAGTGAGCTGTAGCTCACGAAAGCTTATGCTCAAATAAATTTGTTAGTCTCTAAGGTGCCACAAGTCCTCCTTTTCTTTTAACCCAGGTTCTGACACTCTGTGCTGTGGGTCTTTCTTTGCAGTGTAGTCATACCCAATCAATCTATGATTAATAATGAGAGCATCACAACAGAGAGGAGCCTAGCAGGTGGGCTATAAAGTGCACGTCTTTCAACCTTCCAGAAAAAACAGACAACAGAAATTATGCTATAAATATGCCTATGTGACAAACAGATTAATCAGATTCCCGAGAATCTCTCTCTTAGAACCGTTTGAGGTTTTTCTCTCTGGCTATATATGTATTTACATTTTCCCTGACTGATATATTAACATAACCCTGTTCAATTTTTTTTGGCAACTAACATTTACAATACTAGGGAAAAGAAGAACAATGCAAACTCCTGTGATTTGGGATTATTTTGGGAGAGTTTTAGCAACATCTGAGAGATTTCAAAGCTGGGTGTGTATTTACCTGGCTTTGAGTTTAAATAGCAATGCAGATGCTCTTGCTTGAGAAGTTAAAAAAAGAAGTTTTAGGACTTCTGAGACTTTTCTGGAAGAGTGTTTAATTCTGAATATAATTTAAATGCAATTATTGTTATCGAAGGATCTGAGTTTCAGGCTACTACTCAAATACATTTCAACATTTTTTCAGTGTCCTTTCAAGGTACCATCTAATTAATTTTTAGGCGTCTGTCAATGAGCCTCTCTCGTCAGTTCATTTTGGTTGTAAATAGGGGAAATTTGAAGTGTGTGGGGGAGAGGAGGGAAACTGAGGACTTCTCTGTTTTCTATGGGTGAAATGTATTTGAAAAGATTGCTCTGTTTTGCTTCAGAAAATTCAAATTCAATTATTTGTAGAGTCATTAATTTGACACAAACTGACTGAACTACAGATGCATTTAGGGTATTTGTTTTAATCTAGATAAGTAAGGTTTAAACGTCCATTTAAACACGTTTTATTATAGTGCATTGAATGGAAGTGGTCAGTTTTTGGGGGGGCTGTTTGCTCCAAGTCAAAATACTTCTGGATCCACTTGTTTGCAGGTTCTAGTAAACTGCTCTAACTGGTGATATTGAGTTTTAATAGTGGTCTCTCGGTGGCACATCTGTTAAAACAAACAGAACATCAGAAAATTCCAGCTGTGCTGGGGAAGTCTGTTTGATGGGCCTACTGACAGACTGGCCAGGGGAAATGTAGTTAACTTTCTTAATATTTAAGTGTTGGCAATTAGTCTTCTGTGTTCAGAACCTCAGGCACAAGTTCCTAAATCGGTCTGGATGTAAACTCAAGACAGGATGCGTTATGTTGTGATGGCTACCAGAAATGACTCTGATTTCCAGAGAAAGGCTTAATTTCTGCAGAAAAGAGCAAATTCTGCCAGAAGAAGCTCATTACACAACACAGGCAGATTCCTTCATATCCCTGATTTCCAACTGCTTTAACTGTAAGTTTCATCATCAGGCTCAGAAGAGGAGATATGCAGTAAAAATACCCCAGGTTTCAATTTCAGCTATTTCTCTGGTGAAAGCATGTCACCAAGACATTCTTGACTGACCAGAAGCACAGAGACAAGACGAACAAATAGTGTAAAAAGGGGGAAAAGTGAGTGAGAAACTCAGTAACTTTATTTATTTCACGGCTGGTATTATTTATTCAACACTCATTTAAAAGTGGCCTGCTACTGTGCATAATCTAATAGATGACAACACGAGCACGTAGACTCCTCCAACTTCTAAAGAGTTCCTTGGTCTTCAGGTTCTTGCTGTAAGAGAATCTGGTGCCTCTTGAGAACGTAGCAGAACATTGTGCAGGTGGACTAATTGGTTCTCTCTCAATTAAACAATTTGAAGAAAGTGACTCCCTCCAAACTTTTCATGACACAGTAAAAGATGCGTCAATGGGTACTTGGTATTACTTTAAGAGCAATGCTAAATATTAAATGGTTACTTACTGTTACTGTGGTTCTTTGAGGAATGCTGCAGATGTGTATTCCATTTAAGTATGTACGTGCCCAACACGCTGGAGCTGGAGATTTTGTCTAGACGTACCCACAGAGGGGTGGTGCTTGCACCTTGTGGCTGCAGCCCCCCTCCCCTGACTATATATGGCAGCGCTGCTCTGACCCCCTCCTTAGCTCATTTGAACTGAACACCTATAAGAGTGGACTCTGATGCAGAGGAGACAGAGCGTGGGTCATGGAATACATGTCTGCATTACATCTCAAAGAATCACAGTTAAAATAAGTAACCATTCCTTCTTCTTCGAGTACATGCAGATGTGTATTCCACTTAGGTCACCTCCAAGCAGCGGTGCTCGGAGTCTATTGAAATAAGGATCACAGGAGCGCCCTTCTGAAGTTTGCATCCACTCTGGAAGATGCAGTAATGGCATAATGGCCTGTAACTGTATGATGGAGGACCATGTGGCAGCCTTGCAAATATCCAATATGGAAATGTCACTGAAGACCACTAGTGAAGTTGCTTGAGCTCTTGTCGAAGAAGCTCGCATTCACTGAGGAGACATAGCCGAAGCTATTTCATATGCAGTCTTTCATATGCAGCTTTCAAGCTATTTCATATGCAGTCATAGGATGTTATCCATCTAGAGATGGCCTGTGAAGAGACGGCTGGGCCCTTCATGTGGTTTTCATATGACATGAACAGGCGAGGTGAAGCATGAAATGGTTCTGTCCTATCCAGATAAGAAGCTACACATCACCTGACATCCAAGGTACGTAGAGGCTGCTCCTCTGGAGATGAATACAGCTTAGGAAACAACACAGGTAAATATACTGCATGGTGCAAATGAAACTGAGAAACCACTTAAATCAAAAATTTAGGGTGTGGTTACAAAGTCACCTGGTCTTCAGAGAACTGTGTGTAAGGAGATCTTGCCATCAGAGCCTGCAACTCTTACACCCTTGTTGCAGATAATAATTGCTACCAGGAACTCAGTTTTCTGACATCAAACGGGCAGTAGACCAGATGCTAGGGGCTCGAATGGGGGACCCATTAGAACCATCAGAGCAGTGTTTAGGACTGGTTCTCATAGCACAAGATATAGATGTAGATGGAGAAGCCCTTTCAGAAATCTCATCACCATGACATTGGGGAAGACTGATTTTTCCCTGGACATGTGGGTGAAATGCAGATACTGCTGCCAGATGTACTCTCAATGAACTAAGCACAAGCCCCAACTTCTCACGGTGTAGCAGGTACCCCAAGATGTCCTGGACTGAAGTCTGCATTGGTTGGATCATGTGGGCCAAAGACCACACTGAAAACCTCTTCCACTTTGCTAAGTAGGCCATCCTGGTAGGGACTTCCTACAGGTGAGGACTTGTTGGACAGCCACTGAGCACAGCTCTTCTTCGTTCAACCATGCAGCAGCCACACCATGAGATGCAGGGAGCAGAGATCGGGATGGAGAGGAAGCAACATGGGAGGCTGAAGCGACAGCGTGAGAAAGTCGAAGAACCAGCACTGGCTTGGCCATGCCCGTGCAAGGAGACTGAGCTTGGCCTCATCTGCCCTGAGCTCGAGGGTTACCTAAGAAATTATCGGGATGGGGGAAAGGCGTATAGGATAGTCGACTACAAACTGCAGTGGAAAGCATCGGAGGGGGAGCTTGGACTGAAGCCCCTGCCCAGAGAGTAGAACAGGTGACATTTCCTGTTCTCCCTTATAGCAAACAGGTTGATTGTAGGAATGCCCCATGATGCAAAGATGACCTGCAGGACACCACCTATCCTCAGGGACCACTTGTGATGGTCCACGAGATGATTCTGTACCCCGGGCAAGTAGACAGCTGTTGGAGTAATGTTCTCCTCAATGCAAAACTGCCACAGATTCATTGCTTCTAGGCAGAGTGCCCTGGAGTATGCTCCTCTTTTTTTATTCACATAGTACATCATGGTGGTATTGTCGGTAAGTATGTGAACCACTGAGTGTCTGATATGGTCATGGAAGGCACGACATGCCTTGTGGATGGCCTGAAGTTCCAGCACATTGATATGGAGTGAGGCCTCCTGCTCAAACCACAGTCTCTGTACCTTCAGCGACCCCAGGTATGCCCCCAACCCAGCAGGGAGGCGTTGCTAACAAGTGACTTGGTTGGCGATGGCTGGACAAAGAAAATGCCTTGGCAAACATTCTGTGGATAGGTCCACCACTGCAAGGAGTCTAGGACTGGTGGAGGAAGACAAACAAGTCAGTCCAGAGAATGAAGAGTAGGACAGTAGATTGTTCTGAGCCACATTTGAAGGGGGCGAGGGCACAACCTTGCAAACTGGACCACCTGCATGCAAGCGGACATCTGCTCCAGCAGTCTCAGACACATTTGAATGGTCATGGAAGGCTGAAATTGCAGACTGAGGCAAAGATTTCAAATTGTCTGAAAACTGTCGGTCGGCAAGAATACTCTCGATGTCATGGAATATAATAGCATCCCAGTTAACTCCATTTTTTGAGTGGGAGCCAAAGATGATTTTCTGGTATTTAGAATGAGACCCAAACAGAAGTCAAGCACATGCAGAGTGGGACTGATGTGAGCAAGAACTTCCTCTCTGGATCTGCCCTTCGGTGACCAGTCGTTGAGGTACAGGAAGATGTGGATTCCCTTTTTTCTGAGATATGCCGTAACCACGATCACATATTTGGTGAAAACTCAGGGATGGAAGAGAGGCTGAACGGGAGGATGTTGTATTGAAAGTGGTGTTCTCCCGTATACAGTCAGTACCGGCATCTCCCTCGTCCTTACCAGACTCGAAGGATGCCAGGAGGTCAGAACTGGAGTCAACAGTACAAGGAAGGGTCAGAAGTACCCACACTGTCCTGCACGCTGGCACCAGCTCTGTGCCAGTCCGTGCTTTTCCTGGGGGAGGCAGAACAGTCGGCCCAAGACCTGGCGAGATCTTGATCCGTCTTACGTGACCTCTTCCTGGGCGCAGTCAACGGGGAAAGGCTCCTCCGTTTCTTCAGAGAGGCACCTGCTCCAGAATGTGAAGAGGCAGTGCTCTCGGGGCCCGAGGGTCATCGTCCACCAGATGAGGGACTCAGTACCAGATCAGGCCACATGGCCTGTCCGAGCAGGTGGTGCGTAAGGCGAAGGTCCCAAGCTACCCAAGTTCTTTTCTTGAACAATCTACAGATCATGCAATGGCCCTGGAGGTGAGCTGTGCTGAGACAGAGCAAGTACCACGGGTGGGGATTGCTCCTCCACAGTAAGGACAATGTTTAACCCCCAGTGAGTGCATCACCGCGGGAACAGACTACTAACTAACACTAACTACTAGTTTATATACAATAAGAAGCGAGACTAAGTCTATTTGCAAGGTTGTGAGGCTAAAACTCACACAGAGCTCTGACTCCAACCACAGGCAGTAAGAAGGAACTGAGGGGGGTCGAGGCAGTGCCGCCTCATAAAGCTAGGGGAGGAGTCACAGCCCCGAGGTGTGAGTGCCACCCCCTATACGTACTGCTAGACAAAATCTCCAGCTGTGGCGCCCTGGGCGTGTACCTATCTAAGTGGAATACACGTCTGCATCTACCTCAAAGAAGAATTAAACATTCCTAAGCGTTGTGGGTTTCTTGCCGGGAAGCTAGATACATTTAAGAATCTCTGGTTGGACAAGACGGGTCAGTGAGCCCTGATAAAAGTGCAGGGAAGATGAATGAGGCATCCTTGCCTTTGCAATCATACTCTGAAAGTTAGTGACACACTTCAACTCTGCACTTGTCCTTGTTGAACCTCATCAGATTTCTTTTGGCCCAATCCTCCAATTTGTCTAGGTCACTCTGGACCCTATCCCTCCAGCATATCTACCTCTTCCCACAGCTTAGTGTCATCCACGAACTTCTTGAGGGTGCAATCCATTTCACCATCCAGATCATTAATGAAGATGTTGAACAAAACCGGCCCCAGGACCGACCCCTGGTGCACTCCGCTTGGTACCAGCTGCCAACTAGACATCGAGCCATTGATCACTATATGTTGAGTCCAACGATCTAGCCAGCTTTCTATTCACCTTATAGTCCATTCATCCAGCCCATACTTCTTTAACTTGCTGACAAGAATACCGTGGGAAACCATATCAAAAGCTTTGCTAAAGTCAAGTTATATCACATCCACTGCTTTCCCCATATCCACAGAGCCAGTTATCTCATCAGAGAAGGCAATCAGGTTGATCAGGCATGACTTGCCCTTGGTGAATCCATGTTGACTGTTCCTAATCACCATCCTCTCCTCCAAGTGCTTCAAAATGGATTCCTTGAGGACCTGCTCCATGATTTTTCCAGGGACTGAGGTGAGGCTGACCGGTCTGTAGTTCCCTGGATTCTCCTTCTTCCCTTTTTAAAAGATGGGCACTATATTTGCCATTTTCCAATCGTCCAGAACCTCCCCCAATCACCACATGTTTTCAAAGATAACGGCCAATAGCTCTGCAATCACATCAGCCAACTCTCTCAGCATCCTTGGATGTATTAGATCTGGACCCATGGACTTGTACATGTCTAGCTTTTTAAAATAATCCTTAACCTGTTCTCTTCACCACTGAGGGCTGCTCATCTTCTCCCTATACTGTACTGCGCAGTGCAGCAGTCTGGGAGCTGACCTTGTCTGTGAAGACCGAGGCAAAAAAGCATTGAGTACTTCAGCTTTTTCCACATCATCGGTCACTAGGTTGCCGCCCCCATTCAGTAAGGGTCCAACACTTTCCCTGACCTTCTTCATGTGATACTCATGCATCCTGCAGCAGTACATCCTATCACTCTGAATACTAGCCAAGATGGTGGACTAGGTTATTGCTCCTCCTTAATCATTCTGGGGAGACCTTCCTCAGACACTCTTTATTTGGAGCACTGGGGTTTAATGGGGCAGGGCCCAGAGCACGCAGATCGTTGTCTGTGGGGAGGTAAGCCATTCGTTTGTCAGTCCTAATTTAGATCATTAATTCGTTTCTCTGTTGCTGCTCTGATCCTGCAATCCACATTCATGCCAAGATCTCATTGCCTTCAGGGGAAGCTTAGCTGTGTTTTGCAGACACACCTAGCCCTTATGAGGGTGTAGTGTAGCTTCCCTCGACAGCATGGTGAAGGGATTGGTCCATAAGTCAGTGTTCCCTCTGCTGTGCTTTGTTCCCCAAGGGGTGCTGGCAGGCAGCCATGAGGAAAGCACATGCACTGCAAATGGTTCTGTCCCCCGCACTTGGAAGAAGCAAGAAAGGTCAGTTCATCCCCTCAAACACACCCTGAGGCACCTGAGTGAAGGCCAGCCACACTCTGGGAGTTAATTATTAATTGTGAGGGCCTAGATAGGCTCATTAAATGGTTTGTGTCCCAGGGAAAGTTGCACTAAATGATCTGGAGCCAATTTTCCCCAATGGTGTCTGGAATTGCCAGAGACTGCAGTCTATCTCTCAGTTTTCAAACCAATTTAGACTTAAAATTAATAGAAAAAAACCTCATGACAATGCCCTGACCTACTCCAGACACTGCTGGGATGCAGAACTCTTCCTAGCAGAGCCAGGATTTTGAACGTACTGTAGCAAAGCGAGGCTAATAACTTCTTCTCCAGATGACTGAGGCTATGGTTTACAACAGAGAAGACATTTTCATCTGGTCTGCAGAAACAGCTACTGGAGAAAGACTTGAAATTTGCAATCCTTTATTCAGGAACCCTGGTGTGTGGTCTGTGGTAGCCAGTCAAGGCCAGCTCCTCAGCCGGTGTCAATCTGCATAGCTCCTTTGGCACGTTAGATAACACTAACTGCATTACAGTTAAAAGACTGACGTGCAGGAAGATCCTGAAACTTATTTAGGGCAATTCTGAGGTGGGATGGTTTATCTCTTTGATCGCTTTCTCTGTGAAACAGACTCTGTTCGCTCCCAAACTGACTGTGGCTCTTTATCCCATACTGTTGATCCATGTAGGATGTGAGCCATGCAGACTGGGGTTTGTTTATTCTCTCTCCCTTTTTGAAGTGGGGTTGCCTTTTTTATACACAAGGGCTAATTTCAGGAGCACTTTTCACTAATGACCATGAGGAACAGCAAACGATGTTTATGCAGCGGCTTCTTGGGAGGGCAGACCAAATGCTCAGTAGGCAAAAAGCAGCCCCTCCCGTAATTAGAGCATGGGGCTTGGATTCTATAATCAGCTCTGCCATCGATGCAATGTGCAGCCTGGGGCAAGTGGCTTAACTTTTCTCTGCCTCCGTTCGCCCATCTCAAAATGTGGAGAAGAGTATTTTAAAGTGCTGTGAGACTCTCTGCACAGCACAATGGCGGAGATATTAGCGACTCCATCACTAAGATTTACCTCTAAAACCGAACTAGAAATTCCTCGATGTCATGCTGCAGTGGCTGAATTTGACACAAATGGCCTGATTTATGGTCCTCCCAGGCCCCATTGTGTCACTCCAGCCCTGGCCCCTGGGGGAAATCCCATGGTGCAAGGTGGTTTGCTGGGTGGTGCGGAGTTGTTGGAATGGCTCTTTGCTTCCCCCATCCTCAGAACTTCCAGGGCAAGGGGCCTGCCAGGGATATTGCTGGGGTAGGGAAACCTGGCCAGAACACCCTGGGGAGTGACTATTTTCAATTGCTGGATAAAGGGTGACCAGATGTCCCAATTTTAGAGGGACAATCCCGATATTTGGGACTTATTCTTATATAGGCTCCTATTACCCCACACCCCCGTCCCTATGGGTCACCCTAGCTGGATGGCTCCTAAGGGCCACTGCAGCCATGCATAATTTAGAGTGGTCCTGCAGTGGCTCTAAACTATGTGGATACAATGTGGAACACAGTTCTCTAGTTGATGGAGTAAGAAAACATGGTCCAAAGCACATCTCTAACCCTACTGGCACTTGGGTGGGGTTTTTTGTTTTTAATTTAAGAAGCAGTGTGCCCTCTGGGGGCATGTGTGTAAACCATGTTTCCTTAGGATATGTCACCAAATGATGTTGCCCTGTCACCTACTGTATTTTTTTACTCTGCAACTCTGTGGTTATAAGCTAAAGCCCAAGAAAATAGACACATAACACAGCAGTTTGATCCCAACTAGTTTCCCATTTGAAATCACTGTGTTCTCAGCCCGTCCTGGCTCCTTGCACCTCTATGCACTGCTCAGTTCATGGACCAGACTGGGACAATACTGAACAGCTCCTTTTGTTCATTTGCAAGGAAACAGCAAGTTCAGAACAGAACAGGCCCTTTCCCCCCGACTGCTATTCAAATCATTAGGAAGAGTCTGTTCCAGGAAAAGCACCCTGTTAAGGCAAACAAATTGCTTGCCTCTTTCACAGTTTCTCCTGCTTTCTCTAGTGAAGAATCCAGAAACAAAAGCCAGTATGAATCATACAGGCTGTCCTGCTATTGGTCCCTTTTCCTGCAGTAGTTCACTCACATAGCCAGTGACATACAGACGAATGCAAAAGCTCAGGCTTGTATGAAGCAGATCTTGATGAAACTACTGTGTTGAAAAATGTATCCCCTAACCCTTGAGGCCTTCTCTTTACACTCCATGCTCCGGCTTTTGTTGTTGTGATTGTAACTTCAGTTTTGAAGCATCAAAGAAGCAAACTCTGGTCTCTGAACTGTATACCAACAGCTGAGGGGAATAAAATCACAACCCAAAACCCGTTATCGTTCTGCAGCTCAGCTTTTTCAAGCAAACTAAAACCTGACTCTTTTAAATGATGGCACGGTTGCCCATAAAAGATAAAGATTAGATACAGTAGCAATAATGCATTTGTTACAAGTACTGCTGATCTTTTAAAGTAGCTCCTGTAGGGCCTAATCCAGCGTCCACTGAAGTCAGCAGGAATCTTTCGAAATACGATAAGCAGTGATCTCTTACCTGGTAGTTTGGTTTCAGTTGCAACTCACTGCACAGCTAGTATTATTATTATTATTTGCTCATTCATAGGACGGCAGCATGCACATGCCCCAGTAAGGACTGAGACCCTTTTGAGCTAAGCACGGGACAAACACAGATGCTGACACTACACTGTCATTGCCCTGACACATGGAGCAAATCCACAACCATGGCTAAGTCTTCGTGTCCTGGTTGCTTCCAAAGGCATGGACAGAGCTATCCCACAGCTGCAGTAAACAAAAAGTAGCGATCTCTGGAGAGGGACCCTGCAAATTTTACTGAACAGCAGAGGCCTTGTAATATTCTATTCTACAGATTCTTATATACCCACACTTATCACTATAATATATCTGAAAGCCTTCCAGTTGCGGATTAATGTGACTAATATCTGTCAGTTTTAAATTCAGGTGATCATTTAAAATGTGGGATAAAAGAAAACCGAAAGTCTCAGGATGAACTCCTGGCTGTACTGAAGTCAATAACAAAACTCCCATTGACTTCAGTGGGGCCAGGATTTCACCCACCGCCTTCTCGGTCGGTATTCAGTGACAAGGTTATGGACATTATGGGAGTTTTGCAAGAAAGCTCTACCCCTGTCCATGCTGTATCTGTTCTGTGGATGAAAAGAATCTTAGTTCCCAGGGTTGTTCATGAATAGCAACATTTCACTGTTAACCCAAGTCTCAATAATTGCTCCACAATTTGCTGATTTTGCTGTTGGTTCCTAGGGAGGGTTCCTACCAGCTTGCTGACCAAGCTCTCCTAAATAAACTCTCTGGTGACTCAGCAAATTTCCTGTCTTCTCTTTCCCCTTAACAGGTGGAGACCTCAAGGGACAGTAAATTCTGTTTCACTCCCCAGAATAGAATCAGAAACACAAAGAGTTGAAAACTCCTGTGAACTTCCATATAGAAATGCTACGAAACTACCTGTTCTCACTTGAACTTCTTCATATGATCTTCCCTTCACACATGATCTTCCCTCACAGCTGTCACTTAGAAATACTGGTACGCAACTTGGGGTTTCTCTCTGAGAAAGCTGCACCGATATAACTTAAAGTGTGAATTTAAACTGATACCTAAACTGGTGTAAAGAGCACCTTTGTGGATGCTCTTATTTCAGTATGAGGGGCTTATTTTGGTTTAGCTGAAGCTGATTAGGAACAGGTTTAACTAAGTAGGAATAAGCCACTCATATCCTGAAATAAGAGCGTCCACCAGCCTTTTACATCAGTTTAACTATACTGGTTTATAATTATAATAATATTAGATAATATTAATAATAATGATCCCTGGCTCTTACATAGCACTTTTCATCAGTAAATCTCAAAGGACTTCACAATCCTTTATATTCAAGTTATACCACAATTTTCTCACCAAGTCCTTAGTTCCCTGTTCACCAGGGGCCATATTTCCAAAGGTATCTAGGTGCCTAAAGATGCAGATAGGTGCCCAGTGGGATTTTCAAACGCTCCAAGGCAGGTCAGGCACCTAACTCCTACTGAAATCAATAGGAATTAGGCACCTAACCTGCTTAGATGCTTTTGAAAATTCCACTGGGCACCTATCTGCATCTTTAGACACCTAAATACCTGTGGAAATTTGGTCCCATGTGCTCTGTGCTGACTTGTTCCACACTCGAGCTTCCCAGCCCCCAAGGTTCTGCTGAGGATGCTACACAGCAGGCTGGAGGGACTCAAATCACAAAAGAAAGCTGAGGGAGGTCTAGTTTCTTCTTCTTCCTCCCAGAGGGAAACTTCTAAATCAAACTGCCTTTTCCTGCAACACTGCATCAACATTTAAAAAGCTCTAACCAGCGATGAAGAGACTCTGGGACAAATCTGTGGCTTGTTTACATCAGTGTAGTTTCACTGAAAGTCAATGGAGCTGTGTCCATTTATATCTGCTGAAAATCTTGCCTCTAGGTTATTAAAGATACTTGGCAGGTTACTGGTGATGAGGTATTAAGTACCAGTCCCCGCCACAGTGGCAAGCGAAAGCAAAGGTGCTGATATTTATTTGTGGATTTATTAGCTGCATCATGCATCGATCACTTGCTGGGGACTGCTCAACAAAAACTCCATCTTTGAGAAAATGTTTTCCTTCAGAAGAAGAGGTAGATTTGATAGCATTAGCTTCTATACCGGAATACACTTTAGATGGATAGACCGGCACCGTGCCTCCGCCTCCCCCTGGCAAGCTACACAATCATCCTGGAAAGCACGCAGTAGGGTGGATTTCAGAAATCTGCCTGTACACAGCATTGGGCAACCTTTGGTCCATTCCCATAGTGCCTGAGAACCATAAACAGTCATTAACATTCACATAGAAACTGCTAAAGTGGACGTACTACTTGGAAAATGCATGTTTTTGACAGTAATGAACCACTGGAAAAAAATGATGTATGTATAAGTCACATCATATACAACTGTCTAGGAAATACCACACAGGAAGTTACATGAATGTAAAAGAATTACTTACTGCCTTTGTCATTTGTCATTAAATCATTCTGTCCTCCTCCCATCCGGGCTACTTGTTAGTTTTTCTTCTTCTATTATTTTTCTTTTCTTTTCACCCTCTCTCATGCTCTCACTCTGTCCTGTTCTCTTGTATACACTAGATCAATGGTTCTCAAACTGTGGGTCCGGCCCCCAAACTGGACCACAATCCCGTTTTGACGGGGTCGCCAGGGCTGACGTCAAACTTGGTGGGGCCAGGGGCTGAAGCCAATGCCCGAGGGTGGCAGGACCTGGGCTCAGGCTTTGGCCCCCCCTGCCCGGCACAGCGGGGCTTGGGCGGGCTCAGGCTTTGGTCCCCTCTCCTCAGGTTGTGTCAATTTTTGTTGTCATAAGGGGGTTGCAGTGCAGTGAAGTTTGAGAACTGCTGCACTAGATGTACTGCCCCAACTGTGTGTGCTCTGTCCCCAGAAGGGTTGTGATCTGTCCTTCCTGACCTGCTCAGGCTTGTTAGATTCCCTTGCATGCATCTCTTGCTTCAAAGGGGGCTCTGAACAGACCATCACATTATGTAAGTTAGCAGTGGGAAAGACCTGAGCCCTTTCCCTGGCAAATGCAGGATACAGTCCCCCCACTAGAGGATGTGAAAGATACTTAACTGATACTACACATCACATGTTACCCAGAAAGCTAGTCTGACTCCATCACAAACAGCACTGGTTGCTAATGCTTCTTGATAATCCCCAACTCAATATTTAACAAGGATATTTCGTATTTCCACTGGTAACGCCAGCCCTGCTGTCCAACCTACCACAACACACGCATCAGTCCTACTCAGTAGAACCCCAGCCAAACTCGCTAACCATCCTGCTACCTTCTCCAAAAGATGAGAGTTTACAGGAGTAAAAAGTCTGCCCCAATCTCTATCAGCATTGCAGATTTCCTCCCGCTAGACGCTGACGCAAACATATCTGCTATGTAACAAAACAAATTCTCAAACTATATTGATCGGCCAATTGGAAAGTCAGAAGTCACAAGAGAACACTGAACATCAACCAGCGTCTAATAGAATTACATAACAAATGAGAGCAACACACTTAATGCAAATAGTTCAACTTCAGGACTGCCAATAACGAGCCATTAATTGCAGTGCATTTTATCCATTTGCGTTTGGATAGCTCTGCTTTGAATCTGAGACAGACACAAAGTCTTAATATAGCTGGAAAGGAAACATCCTTGCTGCAGTCTCCCCACTGCACTTTCATAGGAAGCAGTCATGAAGCAGATGTTGCTTACACAAAGTATGGAAACATCAAATCACTGGACCTATTATCCAACCCTCCTTTAGCAATTTAAAGGATGTGATATCAGTAAGCATAACAGCAAACATTTCCCCCCAAAAAAAATATCTGAAAAGGGGAAGGAAGCTATAATTATGGGAGCTGTTCAAAGTCTTAGTAAATGAAGCAAAATAACTATTTTGTACACTGCTTCTTTAAACCATAAGTCAGAGGTTAGTTCAGTGTGTGTTACTGAATCAGTGTAATGCAGCCATTCCAAATGTTACTGACAGGCAACATTTGACGGCCAAGATCCAGTTCGACCAAAATCCAGACCTGATCCAATTCAGATAAAATAAGAGCCAGTCCGCTCCATTTTTTCCCGATGTTCAGAAAAGCGGTTTGTATATAATATTATCTATAGCAATTTCTATATAGTTTTTAGAGCTAAATAGTCAAATAGGAACATTTTTTGTGAAAATTTTCATGGAAAAAATTGACCCTTTTGGTCAAAACATTTTGAAATTAGAATTTTTTTCAACCATCTCTAGTATCTGTACATTTTTCATGCCTTTTGCTTGCCTCGCAGTTCAGCAAAACACGACATGGGGTGGGGGGGGGGGTAGTTCCTGTGGACTTCCGACCAGACAAACTGGGAAGTGCTGGAAATGTCACAGGAAAGCCAGTTCTCATGACACAGCCAGCAGGTTGCTGTTGGAGGGAATGCTAGGGGGATGAGAAAGGTAGCTCTCTGAGGACCAGATTATGCCCAGCTGCTGCACAGGTGTGCAGAGAGCGGGTGTGTGTTCACAAGCCCTAGCACCCCTCATGCACCAGCCAGGGATAATCATAGTCTCTGTACTCTGAAATCAAAGAGGCTGCTCCCTCTTAATGCCCTGAGCATGTCAGCCATTCCGTGGGTGTCTCACAAGCTAAACTGGTCAATCTGAGCCAGGCCATGAAAGGCAAAACCAGAATCAGACCTACCTCCTACTACAGTAGGAGGGGGTGACAAAGATGTTTTATTTATTTGTAGGTTTATTGGTCTCATCCATCCAGCATTCTCTGGGTACGTCTAAAGAGCTTAAAATAAAACATAACATGCTGACCAATGTCTGTTCTAAGCAGCCTCCCAGGATAAACGGAGCATATTCCTCACCCACACCAAAGCCTGGAAAGGAACAGATGAGCTTTGTAGCAAGCCTTCTGGCTCCACTGAACCAACAAGGGAAGTGAACGTCCACAACCGAGGGCCCTCCATTGAGAATGCCCAGCCACCATTCCCCAGATATTCAAATCTGAGGCTATGTCTACACTATAGCCTATGTCAGAAAAACGTATGTTGCTCAGAGATGTGACTTTTCCACCCCCCCGAATGACATAAGTTATGCTGACATAAGTGCTTGTGTGTACAGCGCTATGTCAGCAGGAGAGCTTCTCCCGCCAACATAGCTTATGCCGCTCGTGGAGGTGGTATTTTTATACCAACGGGAGAACTCTCTCCCATTAGCATAGAGCATCTTCACCACACGTGCTGCCACAGGGCTGCACATATAGACGTGGCCTAAGGCTTAGCAAAACCAGGCCAACAAAACCAACCCATCTGATCTCAACGGTCATGTAACAAAGAGGGAATGAGGCAGTACTTAGATAGCCAGGACTCAAACAACATCAGGCTTTACAGATCAACATTGCCATTTTATATTGCCCAGCAAGCAAACTGGAAGCCAAGGAGGGATAGCTTTAATATGCTCCTTGTGGCTAGCTGCACTAATTAAGTAGACCCTGAACTCTGCACTAAATTTAGCTTCTGAGTAGAAGTCAAGGGTAACTCATGCAGAATACATTGCAATAATCCAATCTACAGCTCAAAGGTTTAAGACTGGTGGGTAGAACATCAGCAATAACTGCAATTTCCTAACCTAGTGCAGATGGATAAAGGCACTTTTGGAGCAAAGGGGGACCTAGAAATTCCCCCAGGATGCAGAGAAAAGCCAGGAAGACATCTCCCTTCATTTGCATTGGCAACAGTCTTTTCTGGAGTGAGTCCCACTGCAGCTTACTGTCACCCATGCCACAATTTCTGCTAGTTCCTGGAGCGGCTGGGAAAGTGCACCACAGTTCTGAGAAATCCATCATCTCGGTGCATCTCAACTATTCCCTCCTCCTTTCCCAGTAGCCTCAGGTATGCACTGAGGAGTGACAGAAGAGAAACCTATGGAACCTTGTAAACAGCAGGCTGTTGGGGCAGGTGTGAGCATGGGGATGTCTATGCTTTTTGGGGACTGCAGAAAAGTCGTCAAAACCTCCTGGTCAAAGGTACCGAAGGCTGCTGAGCGGGGGAGGGATAGCTCAATGGTTTGAGCATTGGCCTGCTAAACCCAGGGTTGTGAGTTCAATCCTTGAGGGGGCCATTTGGGATCTGGGGCAAAAATTGGGGATTGGTCCTGCTTTGAGCAGGGGGTTGGACTAGATGACCTCCTGAGGTCTTTTCCAACCCTGATATTCTATGATTCTATGACCTATAAAGAATTATCGTGGATGGCTGACGTCTTTCCATTGCTAGCAGGTCATCCATCAACAAAACTAACCATATCTGCACCATACCCAGATCAAAAGCCAGCTTGACAGGACTCAGAAGCAACACTGTTATCCCACTATTCCCTTCTTAGTAACCTTCCCCTGAAAAAGGGAAGTTAAAAACTGGGCTATTGAGTGGCAAAGCTAAGAGACAGTTTCTTAAGCATGAGCTTAACAACCTCTCATTTGAGGGAAAATGGCACTTTGTCCCACTTTGACAGGGTCAATGTGCAATGGGCTGACCCATTGTTGTTATTATTAATTCTTATTGTTATTTCTGTATTGTGAAGCCCACTGGGCTACGCTGCACAAACATAAGTCAAAGAGACAGGACTTGCCCTGAAGAGCTGACAGCCTAAGGTGCTATGAAATTATGTGGGAGTTGGGCACTTACCATGTTCAGGCACTTCTGAAAATACCACTAGGCCTCTCTACATCTTTAGGAGCCTAAATACCTTAGCACTTCTGACTTAGTGAAACTGATAATAAATGCCTACCTAGCACTTTGTCTATCCTGTGCTTCTCCAGTCTATTCTCCCCATGCCAGTTGGGAAAGTGACTGAAATAATAACAATCCCTCTCTTCTGAAGTAATCTGTCCAAACCCCTGGCAATTACCTTGCCACTTCTTCTGCCACCTGTCACCGGTCATCAAAGGGTTGCAGTCACCAAAGCTGGAGGTTCGAGTTGTAGATCCCCAGAGGCAATAGTGCTAGAACCAGTCTGTTACAGCCAAACAGAAACGTAAACCACTGCAGCATCCCTCTAGGGAATGTTTTGTTTACTCCATAATCCCTTCTTTCCTCCTAGCAAACACATACCCCACTCTCACTTGACCTCTTGCCCTGCCCAGAATGATATTTTCATACAACTCAACCCATGGAACCCCAGTTTACCCTAACTTTTAAAGAAAACTGGAAGTCACTGGCTAAGCAGTTGGAACCTGAGTTTGCTGAAGTGCTAAACCAGCTTTTGACAGCAGTAGCTTTCGCTGGAGGTGCAGATAGAATATTTTCTTTACTACAGTTTATTCAACTAGATCAGTTCAGTGACTAGTTCATTCAAAGTTATGAAACCAACTGGCAGTTTAAAAACCTGGAAAGCTTGTTTTCCTCTTCCAACCTGTGAATGAAAACTAGGTGTGAGGGGATGAGATCTACTAGCCCTAAAATCTTGAAGGACGCAGTGACTAGAAACAATCAGTTCAATTCACTAATTACAGATAATGCTGCCTTTGTTTAATAAATCACTTAGTTTTAAAAGCAAAGCATGTTTTGATAACTTTTTTCTTATGTATCCAGCACATTTAAAATAGTTTTATCAAATAATTTTTTAAACATGCTGGTTATGTGCATTTTAATTGAATTTAAATTTCCATTCAAATAGAACTTGACACAAATCACAAGCAGAAAATTAATCATAATCTAGTAAAAAGTTAAAATACATAATTGATTAAATAAATGTATATAGGACATAGTGTATGTTCCTGGATTAGCAAAAAGAAGCATGAAATTTAGTGTTAAGGCTATGTTTAGTTGCAATTCAACACATTTTAATGGTTACCAACCAATCAGACCAACTTTTCTTTAGGAAAATAACTTAAAAAGTACAACAAATGCAAAACATGATTAGAATTGATGATTTAAATGGAGGTTTCTGGCTTGCTGGTTTTAATCGGTGATTTAAATCACTTTGTTTTAAGTCAATCCACCCTAAACAGAACTGATCTGAGGGCTGGGGCAGAGGGGATGCAGTGGACTCCCCTGAGCCCCTCTGGTGATGCCAATATAAACTTGGATGTATTATTGTTTATATTATGAATGTTGCTCATTTAATATTATAGGATGTGTGGTGTGCCAAGTTAACGCTGTAGGAGTGGTTTACAACCCACTGGGATTTACGGAGTTCAGTGTTTGATTTCTCAGCCTTGTTGCATGGAAGAGTCTTTTTTTGCATTTATCCTCATATTTATGGCCTCCTTAATAAACCAAGGGGACTTCTTCCACGGCCAGGTACTACTCATTGTGGGTGAGGCTTGCAGACCCTAAGTTTAACTAGAGCATTTGGGAGTAAATTATTATTCTCATTACAGTAACATCTAGGGGCTAGGGGGGGTACATATATAAAGTATATGATGAGATAACTGGCTCTGTGGATGAGGCCTCATCTGGAGTACTGCGTCCAGTTTTGGTCCCCACAGTACAAGAAGGATGAGGAAAAATTGGAAAGAGTTCAGTGGAGAGCAACAAAAATGATTACGGGGCTAGAGCACATGACTTATGAGGAGAGGCTGAGGTAACTGGGGTTATTTAATCTGCAGAAGAGAAGAGTGAGGGGGGGATTTGATAGCAGCCTTCAACTACCTGAAGTGGGGGTTCCAAAGAGGATGGATCTAGACAGTTCTAGTGGTACCAGATGACAGAGCAAGGAGTAATGGTCTCAAGTTGCAGTGTGGGAGGTTTAGGTTGGATTTTAGGAAAAACATTTTCACTAGGAGGGTGGTGAAGCACTGGACTGGGTTACCTAGGGAGGTGGTGGAATTTCCCTCCTTAGAGGGTTTTAAGGTCAGGCTTGACAAAGCCCTGGCTGGGATGATTTAATTGGGGATTGGTCCTGCTTTGAGCAGGGGGTTGGACTACATGATCTCCTGAGGTCCCTTCCAACCCTGATCTTCTATGCTTCTATGAAAGTGAGACAGTCCCTCCGAGCTTACAACCCACTGGGATTTTAACACTGACCTCAGTGGGAGCAAAGTGAGGCCAGCAAAAAGCACTTGTGGAAAAACCCACCCTAAAAAGACAAAGAAGGCGATATTATTCCTATGTTATATATTGGGAGTAGGGCACTGAGTGACAGGAAGTGTCTGGCAGAGATGGGAACAGAACTCCTATCTCTTCAGTGTCAGTCTAGGGTGTTAATCATCCTTTCTCGTGAAGGCAAAGGGTGTAGAGTAATTTTGCTTCTTAACAGTGAATATGGAGTTAAACTGTACTGTATTTCCAGTTGACAAATGAAAACTCATATGCAGCAAGCTCATTTTCAGGTGGAACCAATTACACAGGCAAAAAAAGTGAGTGCCTGAATGTAATAAACTATGGGTCTGGAACTTTCATTTCTTACCTCTCTGTCATACATCTTGAGAGGGGAGCCAAAGATTTGTACTGGTTTTATTAAATTGAGTTTTTAAAAGACTTTGCTCATTCCAGTGCCAGCTGCACAGCAGAATATTTAACGATGCATTAATAACTTTAAAAGGAATTGTGTTTGTGTAGGTACAAAAACAGAGAGGGCAAATTACAGACAGTTTGTCTCTGTGAAGGCTGGCACAGTAAGAATCCCATTGAGAAAAGGCAGTTCTTCACAACTGCCCCTTTGCTTTATGCAAAAAGGATCTTTAGTTTTCATTGTTTCACGTTGGGATTTTTTTTAAAACTCCATTTACACTGCAAATGCAGCCGTGATTTTGTAACCAGGTCATTTTGTAATTATCCTCTGACTCAGCTGCAACAACTATGGCTGGATCTATACTGTCATTTTTTTCCATAGTGCAACCATGTGTCAAATGAGTTTGCAACCCACATCAATCATCCTGCCTGCGTATGAACCTGTGCATTCTGGGAAAAACCGGGCATCTACCCCATAATGCCTCAGTGTGGGTTAGGGAGGACATGCACACAGAATGTCATCAGCCACACATGGGGCAATGTGCTCTGGGGTATTTTATCACACAGAGAGCTAGGAGGAAGGAGAATTAATCAAACCAGTTACAGAGACATTGTAAGGGAAAAGGGTACGCTCCTGTCTACACGGCAAAATAACAGCATTGTGATCTGGGTACAGGAAGTCAACCATGTACTAGCCCTGTAGGAATGACACATGGCAAGGTGCCATGTTTACTAACCAAGAATTAACATGTTGTGTGAAGACAGAAAGCATGCTTAGAGTCAAACATATCATTAATTGGTTAACTTGCAAGCTCAGGTAAGAACTGAAGTATAAGACAAGGCCTAAATGTCTTCCATGGTCTGGCATTCGACATGCAGTAACTGAAATTTTAAAAACAACAGACTCTTTATAGTCTTGTAAGGAAACTGGGGCACTGTGAGAAAACACAGAGCCAGATTCTGCTCTCAGCTACGCTGGGGTCAATCTGGAGTAACTCCATTGAAGTTAATGAGCCAGATTCTGCTCCTATTTACACCAGCATGAGATCACAATCAGACCTGGTGGGTGTGCACTGGTGTAGCTGAGAAGAGTCCAGCTCATGCTCTTCATTCTTGGACTGCTGAGCAGAATAATCAGACATCATCACTGTCCTATTGTGTTAGGACACAAAATTGATGACGTCAATGATCCTGAGAACACAGCAGTGCCTTGAAAAACTGTATCTTTAAGAGCCCCATATGGACTGCCCTTCCTTATCCTTTGCTCTCTCTTCCTCTGAGTCTTCAATCTCTCTCTTGAGCATCACTCTTCCCTAAAATTGCTATTCAATCCCCAGGCCAGATCTTAAAGTTCTTCATTAAATTTTATTCAGTCTTTACCCAGAAGACCCTCTCACCAAAGTCAATGGGAATTTTTCCTGATTAAATATGGACTTCATAATTTTTCAGTTGCTTTTTAAAAGGGGTGGGTTTTCTGCTCGGCATCCTGTCGCACTCTGAGGACAGTAGGGAATCTGAACAGTCTGGGAGCCTGAAACAACAGTGACTAGAGCAAATCTATAAAGAGCTCCCAACGTTCTATCCGCAGTCAAGGGCCCTTTGTTTCTTCCTTCCCTGGGGCCTACTGGAAGTTTTGTCTAATGTCCACTTGTATTCTCCAGCCATAGAAACAGATACATCTATTAATGGGACACTGTAAATTAAGTACAGAGGAAAAACTATGTCACTTACTTACTACCCTTCCCACAAACAGTAGGGATTGACCACTGTCAGACGGTTGTGACTGACCGGCTGTTAACATTGGGTTGGACTCTCATATCATTTACATTAGTGCAAACCTAGAGTAACTCCATTAAATAGAGTTAATCTAGATTTACACTTGTTGGAATGGAGAACAGAATTTGGCCCATAGTTATTGTACCTATAAATAATATATGTAATACCCTTTGCTGGCCATTTTCTCAACTCTGTGATCATATAAGACAGCAACAGAAGTGCAAACTAGCAATAGAGGAAGATGTTCAAAACCATTGATACGCCTGCTGAGCCACTCGACAGGGCAGAATCTGATCTCAGGGGTGTCACTCTGGGTCCAGATTGAATCATGGGGAAGTAAACAATATTGGAACATCTCACAAAGGGGATTCTTTAATGGACATCAATTTATCGTATTTAAAACCTGAAACATAATAGTGTATAATAACAATATGCCCAGGCACCAGACAAAGTGTCCCTAGAGCAAGATCACCACTCCTCTGAGAAAGACTTTGACCAGATTTGACGTCAGAAACAAGCACTACCTTTGCAGAGACAGCATGCTGAAATCTGTGCCCTGGAACACACTCTTTAGACCACCGGCTGGACAGAAGCTATTATGGATAAAACAGGAACTTTTTTTTAAAAACTAAACAAACACTAAGTATTTGAGGGATTTGCTTTGGAATAGAAGATTAATGGGCATATTGATTGTATCGAGGGGCTGGGACAAAGGCTGACTAGCCGTGTTTATTTTTTAGCATCTGTTTGTGGACTTACTGTGCTTCATGTCCAAGCAAATATTGTGTTAAGGAAGGTTATGGACGAGAGTATGAAGTACAACTGGGTTGTCTCCAGCTGTGCCTGCAGATTGTCAGAACATGTTGCCATCAAAAAACATCAGCAGGCTTTGCCACCTCATATCGGCTTGAATGTCAGCACCTTATAACGCTGTGATTCTCATGAGTGATCCAGTGCAATGTGCTAGGGGAAAGTGACTGGCTGCCGCTGCCCCTCCAGTGGTTCTCTCCACAGAATTCGATGTGCTTCCCTCAGTGGAACATGTGGTTATATAAATACGTTGGAAACAAACACAGGGCCACAGCTAGAGCTCAGTGTTCACAGGATATTAGTGAACCACTGCAGCCATTACTGCAAATGTTTATCAAAGTTACAGCGTAACATTAAAGATTGGGGCTGGGCTGAGGGAACATTTAGATACATTGCAAACCCACTCGGCTTCATAAACGTGTACACTTGCCCCTGGCATTAAACTTGGTGGAAAGGTTCCATGAATACAGGCTCTATAAATCTTTCAGTGGAATCAGAGCCGTTTGATGGCAGGCATGAGGGCTCTGGCGATGCAAAAAGAGGTCATTGTAATGTGCCAGGAAGTCGCTCGCCTGGGAGAGGGGTGTTTGTGCAGGGAAGTTATGTGAGGGGGCGTTGATGTAAAGGAGAGGTAAAGTACAGCAAGCCACAGCAGTGGTGAGGTGAACTAGGAAGAGGGAGCAAAGACAAATGGAATAGGAAGGGGTAGCGAGGAGAGAGAGACAAGTACGGGGGCTTCCCAACAAAATCCCAGGACAAAGAACAATTCTGAGGAATCCAACCATGTCAGATCCATCCAGCAAAACGGGCTGCTACTCTTGGATGCTTCTGCTGAATCACCTGGGGTGGCCTGCTGAGTTAGATGCTTTTTTGCATTCTCTGTGACTTCAAAAAAGTCTCAGCATTTCAGAAAATGGAGTAATTATTTATAATTCTCTCCTTGTTTATTTCTATGCATTGTGGCAACACTTAAAGGTCCCGATCAGGATCTGAGCTAGGCTCTGTGCAAACATAACAGAAGGGATGAGTCTTTGCATCAAAGCGTTTAATGGTTTCTTTTGAAAAGAGGGCCAAGTACTTTAGAAAAGACAGTCACCTTTTCTGTAACTGGTGTTCTTCGAGATGCATTGCTCATGTCCATTCCACTATGGTGTGCTTGCTCCCCACATGCACTGGTGCCAGAAGTTTTCCCCTCAGCAGTATCCAAAGGGGACTGACTCTGGCGCCCCCCTGAATATGCCCCTGAAATCACTGCCAGGTCGTAATAGGTTCTTATGCACGAAGTGATCCAATTGGAAATCCTCTGCGAGGACCCTTCATCCTATCTGCTGTAGCGATGAAGAGTTGAGTCGATTTACAGAAAGGGTTGGTAAGTTCTAAGTAAAAAGCCAAGGCCCTCCAGAAGTCCAGGGCATGAAGATGCCTCTTCTCACTGGTCTTGTGCAGTCTGGGACAGAACACTGGGAGGAAGATGTCCTGGTTCATATGGAAGGTGAAGACCACCTTTGGCAGGAAAGCTGGGTGGGGCCACAACTGAGCCTTATCTTTGTAGAAGACAGCATACGGCGGTTCTGAGATCAAGGCTTTAATTTCTGAGACCTGTCTCACAAAGTCACCGCCACCAGGAACGTGACCTTCCATGACAGAAGGGAAAGGGAGCAGGACCCCAGTGGTTCAGAGGGCAGGCCAGTGAGCCTAGAGAGGAGCAAGTAGTCCAGGACAGCCTGTATGGAGGAACGCGAGGGAGAGATGCTCCATTCGGATGCCCAGAGGGAAAACCTCATCCACTTGGCCAGATAAGTCAGTCTAGTTGAGTACTTTCTACTTTCCAGGAAGGCCTGTTGGACTCCTTGCATCCGCTTCTCTGGGTTCAGCCCTGCAGCATCCATGCCGAGAAGTGGAGGGACCCGAGGTTGGGGTGTAAGAGCCAACTGTGGTCCTGCAACAGCAGGTCTGGTCGGTTGGGCAGGGGTCAGGGAGGGGCCACTGACAGGCTCATGAGTGTGCTGACCCAATGCTGACGAGCCCACGCCAGGGCAATCATGATAACCTGCACCTGGTCTTTCTTGATCTATGCCAGGGCCCTGCTGATGAGAGGAATCGGAGGGAACTCACACTTCAGGCTCCATGACCACGACAGGAGGAAGTCATCAGGGAGGAAATCCTTGCTCAGACCCTGTCGAGAACAAAACCAGTGGCATTTCCTGTTCTGTCTGGTAGGGAACAGGTCCACTTGGGGAGTTCCCCACCTTTAGAAGATCATGCAGGCTACCTCTGGATGGAGTGACCACTCATAGTGAGAGGAGAAGTCCCTGCTGAGCTGGTCTACCAGCATATTCCTGACGCTGAGAAGGTGACAAGCTTCCAGGTGGATTTCATGGCTGATGCAGAAGTCCCACAGCCTTGACAGAGAGCCGACGAGCGGGCTCCCCCTTGCCTATTGATGTAGAACATTGAG
The DNA here is from genome assembly GCF_965140295.1 of Lepidochelys olivacea. Lineage (NCBI taxonomy): Eukaryota > Metazoa > Chordata > Testudines > Cheloniidae > Lepidochelys > Lepidochelys olivacea. The sequence continues at coordinate 120,657,419 of NC_140416.1, forward strand.
GCTGTGTTGTCCGTCAGGACTCATACCACCTTGCCCGACAGGTGGGGAAAGAAGACTCCACACGCCAACCGGACTGCTCGGAGCTCTTTGACATTCATGTGTAACTGTGCCTCCTCCAGGGGACCACATCCCCTGTATCTGGAGGTTTGCTGAGATGTGCCCCCAAGCTGAGGTCCAAGACGTCTGACACCAGATCAATGGAGTGAGGAGGGCTGTCGAATGGAACCCCTTCTAGGACTGTCCTGCGGTCGGTCCACTATCTCAGCAAGGTTTGTATTTCCTGGGGAATGGTAACGATCTTCCCCAGGAGGTCTCGCGACTGGAAATAGATAGTCGCCAGCCATTGTTGCAGGGGCCGCATCTGGAGTCTGGCATGGTGGATCACGTAAATGCACGCTGCCATGTGGCCTAGCAGGCGCAGGCAGACCCTGGCTGCAGTCAGAGAGAACGCAGAGACTTCTGCGATGAGGTTTGCCATCGTGTGGAACCTTTTCAGCGGCAGGAACGCTCTGGCGCAGGTAGAGTCAAGGACCACTCCGAAAAACTCTATCCTCTGCACTGGGACGAACGTCGACTTTTTGTCATTCACCAGTAGGCCCAGAGAGCGGCACGTGGCTTGAAGCACCACAACATCCCTTCAGACTTGAGACTTGGAGCCCCCCTTAACAAGCCAGTCATCGAGGTATGGGTAGATCTGGATACCCTGGCGCCTGAGGTAAGCCGCCGCCACCAACATGCACTTGGTAAACACCCTCGGTGCTGTCACCAGGCTGAACGGGAGGACTGTAAACTGGCAGTGGTGGGGCCGCACCATAAACCGGAGGAAGCGTCTGTGTCCTCCAAAGATTGCTATGTGGAAGTATGCGTCCTTCAAGTCAAGGGCGGCATAGCAGGCTCCTGGATCCAGGAAGGGATAACAGAAGCCAGAGAGACCATGCGGGACTTTAGCTTTTGAAGGTACTTGTTGAAGTCTGGCTGGTCCAGGATGGGCCACAGACTACCCATGGCCTTTGGGATTAAAAAGTACCAGGAATAGAACCCCTTTTTCCTGTACTTGAGAGGAACTTCCTCCACCACACCCAGCTGTAGTAACCCATTTACCTCCTCTGTGAGGAGACTCTCGTGAAAGGGGTCCCTGAAGAGGGATGGGGAAGGCAGGTGGGAGAGGGGATAGAAAGGAACTGGAGGGTATAACCTGGTCCACTGTACTGAGGACCCAGAGGTCCGAAGTTATAGTGGCCCACAACAGGAGGAAAGGGAAAAGGCAGTCGGAGAACACTAGGAAAGAGGGATCTGGAGAATAGTCTGGTAGGTTGGCCTCGGTCGCACCCTCAAAACGTCTGTTTGGCCCCCTGCTTATTACGGCTCAAGCCCAACTGGGCCGAGGGTGGAGGCGGGTGGCTCGGGCAGCGCTTGTAACCTTTGGCTCGTTTATGGGGCTGGTCCTGCCGAGGCTGGCTCCACGGCCCTGTGTCTGCTGCCTTTGGCGGTCTCTGGTGTCCAATTGGTCCTGTGATTGGCACCAGGCCCTTGGAGATGGTCGGGGCCAGTCCCAGAGTTCTTGCCAGGTGGCGCATGCCTCAGAGGGTCTGCGCCAATCTACGGGCGAGGTACACCTTGAGTTCCTCGATCGGTGCCCCAGGTGTGGGGACCGAAGAGGGCTCCACTGAGTCTACCCTCTAGTCCTGAAGCAATGGCTTCAGGCGGGCAATTGCTGGTGGGACATCCCTCTTGATGGAGATCAGTACCACTGAGGTGGGGACACACGCATAGGTGCCAGCACGGGTTTTCCCCAAGACTGGGGTACCGCGGGAGCCGGTGAGGGCGGTACCAGGATCATCAGGATGTCCTGAGCCACTTGAAGAGCTTCTGGCGTCAATGGCACCTGAAGCTGCCTGGGGCCTGCACCGCTATCCAAGCTTGTAGGCAAAGCATGGGATGGGCTGCACCGCTTGACTTAAGATGAGGACTGACTTCCCAAAGGGGGTGTTGAACTTCCCGGCACGGGTTGTGGCTCACCCCCAGCCCTCTCCTGTCCCTTACGGGGGGTAGGAGATCTTCCCCTCCCAGTCTTTAGTGGCTTCTTCCCTGGAGCTGTGGAGGGGGAGGGGTGCCAGCTCGTGGATGGCGCCGGCGGAGCATCAGTGCGGAGTCGGACTGCTGCTCCGGAACTGGAGTGAGTGACGACTCCATCAGGAGCGCTTTCAGATGGATAATGCGCTCCTTCTTGATCCTAGGTTTAAAGGACTTGCAGATATGGCACTTGTCACTTATGGGACTAATGAAAAGTTGAGAACTACTACTATGGGTAACTAAGAAACTGCTAACTATATACAACTACATTACAGATTTTCAAAGTTCACAAGAACAGAAAATGAAACACTGCTAGTCGAAGCAGCCGATGTTCCAGCACCGTCACTGGCAGCAAGAAGGAACTGAGAGTGGGGGGAGCCGGTGGCGCTCCTTATACTGTGCCATACGGGTGCCACTCCACAGGGTGCCAGAGCCTGTCCCCTACGGATACTGCTGAGGGAAAAGTTTCCAGCACTGGTGTATGTGGCGAGTGCCCAGACCTAGTACGGAATGGACATGAGCAAGCATTCGAAGAACTTAAAATTTCTTGCTGGGTATCTCCACCTGCAATGACTCACCTGCTGCAGCCAGAATGTCGTAGCCATCTTCTCAGAAGCTATTTCCCTCCAACCTGGTTTCGCCTTATTCATGTCTGTTTTCCCTTAGGTAAATGTCCTGATCATCACTCTGGTCTCAGGTCTCTTCTTCCTTAGGAGAGTTTGATGCCGCTGCCTTTCAAACCCGATTATCAGTGCCCCTAGTCTTTCTGTTCCTCTTCAGCTACTCAGAAAGGGCATCTAGAGCAAGCTCTTCTCCCTCCTCTCCCGAGACTAAACTCTGTGTTGTACCCGCCCCATTTTCAGCCCATAACATAAGGGACCAAAGCACTGTGTGAACATACCTCTTGTAATTTCAGCATTGCCACACAAAACGTTCAAGAATCACAAATCGCCCCCCCCCAAAATCACAAGATTTTTAAAAATAATAATAAATTTAGGGATCTTTTTATTTGCCTTCTTGTTCTGAGCCTTTACAGCACACATCTGCCAGCTGGACTTGTCACAGTCTGCAAGCTTTCCAGAACAACCAGGAAGGCTAGGAATTTGCTTTTATTTAACGAAAGCTGAGATTCTCCCATGATCACCAGATTCCAGGAGCTGGGGCTTTAAGAAGAATGCCAAATATTGCAAGATTCACGATCAAATAGCGAGCGCTGGCAATGCTGCAACTTACAGAGCAGTCTCATCTAGCATCATTCCAAACCTGCAGACACTGGGCCAGACTGTACATGCACCACCTGGGCAGAGGTCTTATCCTTCATGGAGCTTGCCCATGCAGGGAAGCATGCCCACTGTGCCACACCTAAGGAGGGTGCAGAAGGCACTCCCTGCAGGTCAGTCAGGGGGAGGGATGACCCTACCGTCTCCCTCCCGCTTTGGGGTGGCTTGCACCCTGGTGGGAGCTAGGAGGGTGAGGTTTCTGGGATCAGAAAACTGCAGCGACTGAAGCTGTGCCTAGCTCCTGGGATGTGCCTACTGGAGAAAGGCCCCCCCTACACCATTTTGGGCACCTCCGCAGGGGGCAGGCACAATATGCCCCACTCTTTTGCTAAAGAGAGAATAAAATGCACATCTGCCTGTCAACATGGACACTTCCTATCCATGCACTGCAGACACTCACCCTCTCCCTTAAATCTCCCATGCATTTAAAAACCTACAGGGTCATCTTCATCACCAGAGACTGGTCAGGCGCCTTGGTGTAACGCCCTGGATACCGCAGGTGTGTGACCAGTGCTTGCTAGTTCAGTGCAGAGGTGTAATGAACGTATATTTTGTAGTGGCTGGTTAAATCCTTCATGCAATATAGGCCCCAGTGCAAAAGACAGTACCTGAGAGAAGGACTGCAGTAACATTCAGGACCATTAGGAAGCGTGTGTGGCAAAAGTGAAACAGGCTGTGGTCATTATTAACTTAGGAAGCACTGGCCATGCAACTGGATCCTTCACACAGCTATTTTCACAATCAGCCTCTCATGCACCCTCCCACCAGGGCCTAGTGAAAACGATCCCCTCTTGAGCGACTCGTCTGTGAAACAACCTAATAGAATTTTCTGCACAGCAGGTGCTTGCAGCAAGAGCCATTTAATTTCTGCACTAGCTGAAGATGAGGCAAAGGGGGCAAGTCAGATAGGAATCTCAACATACATCATGCCTGGAGCACTTGGGGTCTGACCCATCAGCAAAGAATCTGTGCAGCAGGACAGAGCAATGTTCCTGCCACATGGCATTCTATGCACCAGCCAAATATACATAGGAGCACTTACACACCATGGGGATGGGGACTTTAACAATGCATGTCATAACGGTAATTCATAACCATCATTGGGGATTTGAAATTCCACCTTAAAGAAGGCCCTAGTTACAAGAGCTAAGGAGAGAAATAATAGCCTTTCTTTCACCCAGTTACTGATCCATGAGAGGATCTTCCCTCTTATCCCATGACTGCTTAGTTTGCTTAAGGACCATTGGTGAGGGACCTTGTCAAAGGCTTTCTGAAAGTCCAATTACACTATATCCAATGGATCACCCTTTCCCACATGCTTGTTGGCCCCCTCAAATAAGTCTAATAGATTGGTGAGGCATGATTTCCTTTTACAAAAGCCACATTGACTCTTCCCCAATGTATTTTGTTTATCTATGTGTCTGATAATTCTGTACTTTAATATTGGTTTCAACCAATCTGCCTGGTTCTGAAGTTAGTGGGATCGCCTTTGGAGCACTTTTTAAAAAATAGGTGTTATATTAGCCACCCTCCAGTCATCTGGTTCAGAGGCTGATTTAAGCGACAGGTTACATATCACAGTTAGTAGTTCTGTAATTTCATATCTGAGTTTGTTCAGAACTCTCGGGTGATACCCTCTGGTCCTGGTGATTTATTACTGTTTAATTGATCCGTTAGTTCCAACACTTCCTCTATTGACACCTCAATCTGGGACAGTTCCTCAGATTTGTCACCTAAAAAGGATGGCTTGGGTGCAAGGATCTCCCGCATAGCCTCTGCAGCGAAGACCAATGAAAATTATTAATTTAGCTTCTCCGAAACAGCCTCATCTTCCTTCAGCACCTTGATCATTCAAAGGCCCCAGTCTGGCAGGTTTCCTGCTTTTGATGTACTTTAAAAAAAAAGTGCTATTCGCTATTGTGTCTTTTGTTAGTTGCTCTGCAAATTCTTTCTTGGCCTGCCTTGTTATACTTTTACACTTAACTTGCCAGAATTTATTCTCATTTCTCCTCACTAGGATTTGATTTCCAATTTTGAAAGGATGCCTTTTTGCCTCTAACCGCCTCTTTAACTCTGCTGTTTAGCCACGGTGGCATTTTTTTGGTCCTCTTACTGTTGTTTTTTTTAATTGGGGTATACATTTAGTTTGAGCCTCTTTTATGGTGTTTTTAAATTTTCTCTATGCAGTTTGCAGGCATTTCACCCTTGAGACTGTTCCTTTTAATTTCTCTTTAACTAGCTTCTTCATTTGTATATAGTTCCCATTTCTGAAGTTAAATGCTACTGTGGTGGATTTCTTTGACAATTTCCCCCCCTACAAGGATGATAAATTTAATTACACCGTGGTTGCTATTACCAACCTATTCAGCTATATGCACCTCTTGGATCAGATCCTGTGTTCCACTTAGAAATATATCAAGAATTGCCTCTCCCCTTGTGGATTTCCAGGACAAGTTGCTCCAAGAAGCATTTACTTAACGTGTCTAGAAATTTTTTCTCTGCGTCCCTTCCTGATGTGACACACACACAGACAATATGAAGATAAGTTGAAATCCTGCAATATTATTGAGTTTTCTGCCTTTGTAGCCTCCTTAATCTCCCATAGCATTTCACAATCACCATCATCATCCTGGTCAGGTGCTCGGTGGCGTATACCTACTGCTATACTCTTATTGTTCAAGCATGGATTTTCTATCCACAGAGACCACGAAGTCTTTAATAACCATTCTAATGCTCTCAGAACTTTTCATTGTGAATTTCCACAGGTTGACAGACAAGTTAAGTTTCTTTACTGCAAGCAGCTTTCCCTCCAGAAAGCGATCTCTACATTCTGTACAATTAGTGTGTTCAGAATCATCAAAAGGAATGACCAGGAGCACTTTCTAAATCTGCTCCCCAGCGAAGGCCTGGAGATTTGTGTGTGAGATATTTGTGCAACTAGAGGGTGAGAGAGGGTGGACTTGTCCAAGGGCATGTGTAGACGGATGGGTTAAAGGGGTCTGCCATGAGGGGACAAGGATGAGGGAGGGGGAAGATGAGTTGAAACTTCCTATTATGGGAGCAGGGGGTGTATGGGGAAGGATGTCAGCTTCTCCATTGACGTACAGGCACTTGTGCTCAGGTAGCAATAGAAAACAGAGCCCTGAATATGAAGAACAGCACCCAGTTGGACCCTGGGATCATTCTGAGGCATGGGAGGTGGAGATGTCTGTCAGTGCTAGAAAGCAAGAGCACCGTAAGCGGGAGATTGTGAAGGTTGAAGTCAGGCAGGGGAGCAAGGAAAAGGTATAGCAGAGGCAGGGAGGGGAGGGCAAGTGTCTGATTTGCTGATCCCATTAAAACTGAGATAGAAACCTGGTTATGAAAAGAACTATCTGGACTGTCTTTGTAAAACCCTGGTACCCACTATATGAAGACACAACAATTCCTCGTAATGTATCTTAAGGAAGGTCTCTGGGTATAGATTGCCCTTCATCAGGATAAAAGGCATGCCAGCCCTCGTAACATCTTTCGACACAAAGACCAAGCGCCAGTCAATAGAACAGGCTCCAATCGTACTGTGAAGATGCTACATTTTTTCTCCACCCAAGATATAAGCAGGCACAAAAGCTTGGGGGAAGGGAGGGGGAGAGCCATAATGAGTCTTTACACAAAAGCTACATAAATCTTTGTTTAAAAATGCCAGTCACAATGCCCTGGCTTATCTGCATTATCCAGTTCTGGGGCCCAGACCTGCAGTACCGCAGCCTGTGTAGGTCCCACTGAAGTCTGTCAGAGCTTTGCATGGGGAAAGACTCCAGAATTTTGCATCATTAGAAATAAAGAACACTGAAATAAAGAACACTGAAGACTGCACGGCTAAGATCCACTGTTACCAGTAAGAGTCACGTCTCTGCCTAATAGAGATAAAAGCTAATGTTTTATGAAGTGCTCATCTGAATTAGGAGCCATGTACCATTTTCAAAAATGACTTAGGTACTTGGGAGTCTTGTTCCATTACTTCCAATGAGACTTAGGCGTCTAAGTGCCTCAATCACTTTTGAAAATGGAACTCAGGCTTCTAAATCACTTAGGCACTTCTGAAAATGTTACCCAAAATTGGGGTTAATAGCATGAAAGGAAAGTGGCGGCCTTCAACGACGGATGTTTTTGCTCTTATAACCTCTTAGCTGTTCAATCTTTGTTCCAAGCAGCTTCATGTTTAAAATCCTACACTATGCAAAACAGCAAAATGACTATTCTGGGCAATCAAGCATAGAGAAGGGTTTTTCCAGGGCCAAGCTAAAACTGGCCCCTCTTCTAATACGATAAGTGCTGCAAGGAAACAGTTGTAGGGCGGATATGCCACAGAAACCAGCCAGAAACGGCTCTCGGCAGTGGTTTACGTATATAGTACTTACTTGTGCTTGCATTAGTTCCGATAGTATTGATCGTAGTGGGAACAGAAGAGGACGAGTAGAGGGGCAAATGGCCATTCTCACACCCCAGGTTTTTGTCCTGCCAGCTGGATGCACTGACACATATCCCAGAATCTCGAGAGTTCTGCCACCCGTTCAGCTTGTCGTCGGAGTTCTGTCTTTGGTGATAGTAATGTGTCTGTCCGTAATCCACAGAATCGGACCGACCTCTGTTTTGGTTGCCAAAACTACCCGATGTGCGATCCTCTAAGTGATTGAGCCACATGGCCAGAGCGCTCCTGTCTTCCAGTGAAGTGGCAGGATGGATCAAAGCATAGGACAAAAGCTGCCTGCTCTCTTCTATGTGTTGGTTGTGTTCAATCGAATGAGCCAGGATTTTAGGCAACAGTTTCATGTATTCCACTTTTGCTTCAATGTTTCCCGGTTTCAGTAAAGGCAGATGGGTTAACAATAGGGAGATCACTTTATCCTTGGATTCCTGTTGCCATTGGTTAATGATTCCTGTTGGAGGGGTAAAAAAAAAAAAAAAAAAAGAGTTGTGAAATCAGCAAAATAAATAAATAAATAAATAGATTCCTACAAGGTACATATAACATTACAAAGAGATTCCTGTGTGTGATGCCCTGTGCTATGTGGAATTCTCTTTTATGGCACATATTTAAGTAACTGTGATTTTGGGTGCCCAATTTGAAACTCCTTAAAGAGGTCTGATTTTGAGGGGGGCTCAGCACTTTTTGAAAATTAGGCTCCTTTTAAGATATCTCAAGATGGACACCCAAAATTACCAGTCATTTCTGAAAATCTTAATATAAAAACATAACGTAATATAAGAATGTCCACAGAAGGTCAGACCAACGGTCTATCTAGTCCTGTATCCTGTCTTCTGACAGAGGTCAGTGCCAGATGCTTCAGAGAGAATGAACAAAACAGGGCAATTATCAAATTATCCGTCCCCCGTCATCCAGTTCCAGCTTCCAGCAGTTGGAGATTTAGGGACACCTAGAACATGGGGTTGCATCCCTGACCATCTTGGCTAATAGCCACTGATGGACCTATCCTCCATGAACTTAACAAATTCTTTTTTGAACCCAGTTCAAAACCCAGTTTTGGCCTTCACAATATCCCCTGGCAACAAGTTCCACAGGTTGACTGTGCGTTGTGTGAAGAAGTACTTCCTTATGTTTGTTTTAAACCTGCTGCCTATTAATGTCATTGGTGACCCCTGGGTCTTGTGTTACATCAAGGGGTAAATATCGCTTCACTTTCTCCACACCAGTCACGATTTTATAGACCTCTATCATATCCCCCCTTCGTCTCTTTTCTAAGATGAACAGTCCTAGTCATTTTAATCTCTGCTCATGTGGAGACTTTGGCTAGCAGCCCAAATTCTGCCCTCTGTTACTCTACTGACTTTAATGAGGTTGCACTGATGTAACCAATGGCAGAATTTGGCCCAACATTTGTTAACATTATATGTTATACAGAAAAGAGTTTCATGTACTAACGCACTTCAAAGACACCTTCAAAGACACAGATTAAAAATTACATTCAGTAAAAGGGAAAATGAATACTATTAATGCATGAAGTCATAGAGTCCTAGAGTTTAAGGCCAGAATGGATCACCAGATCATCTGGTCTGACCTTCTGTATACCACAGGCCACCAAAACCACCCAGCACCTACACACTAGTAGCAAAATTTGTCTCCTCTGAAAGTTATTTATAATTGCAACTGAAAACCATGGAATGATTTCACTACAGAAGCACAATTTTTAAACACCAGCTGATTACTTCTTTGTGAAAGCAGTGGACAGTTTTGATACAGAGAGAACCTACAACATATAAAACGATGACTACTACACATGCCCAATACCTAGCCTGTGTAAACTGTCAGTGGACCTCCGCCGATCTATGTCAGCTGAAGATTTAGCCCTGTGTTTGTAAGAATGTCCACATAGCGTTGAACTAATTCTTCAGAAAAGACAGGTGTTGGTACTTTCAGTAATTTAAATATTTTTGATTGGCATAATACAATTATCGACCTGAAGAAGAGCTCTGTGTAGTTTGAAAGCTTCTCTCCTTCACCAACAGAAGTTGGTCCAATAAAAGATACTACCTCACCCACCCTGTCTCTCAAATTCAGAAAGAGTCATTCCAAAACATACTATTAAAGGCTCGGATTCTGCTACAGAATCTATGCAAAACTGAGCCAAAATTTGTGCTCTAAACTTGTATTTCCTTGTATGAATGTTGACAGTTTCTCAGAACATAATACACACTCTTACCAGTTTCAGATTCCTGTTTAAAAGCAAACTGTTTTAGCACAAAACCACTAGATGGCTTTCTGGAAACATTGATCATTCCAATTCAAACTTTGTGCAGAGATATTTCCTCCCCTCACCCCAGTGTAACTCTACACTTTTTATTTCTTCGAAATCACTTCCAAATTGTCTGATTTCTCTTTGTATATCAAACTGACAAACGTGTGAACTGGATTTAGTGACAAAGCTATACTAACTCGACCAAAAAGGAAAAATGTTTAATTGGGTAACAGAACCGTGATTTGAGTACACTGCATGTGTGTATAGGCCAGAAAGGCCAGCAATTTCACTTTTGCACATCATTCCGATTGTCCCAATGGGGCTCCCATCACTCAGAGGTAGTGACTATAAGCATACAAGATAGTACCAGTACAAAAATCTGAGGATGAGGGGTGGAGAAAGGTCCATGGGGCAGGGTTGTTGATGGAGAGGGAGAAGAACAATTTCCTTTGCTTTTCCCTGTGGGAAATGATGGGAAATCTATGATGACCCACTCCTTTTCCATAATCTCTAACTGATGTGGCTTAGGAACAAACTACCCCCGAGAGCTATTTATTCCAGAATTGACGATACAGGGTTTCTTGCACCTTCCTCTGATGCAAATGGCGCTGACTGTTTTCAGGGACAGGATCCTGGACTAGGCAGGCCCCTGATCTGATGCAGTGTGGCAATTTTTATGTCCTTATTGTCATGCAATACTTTATATCCTCAAGCTGAGAGAGTGAATGTCACATGTAGAGCCCGGCGTGGATATAAAAATGTGTATCCGCATCTGACCCATGAGGTGCAGAAATGGTCTGCGGATTTGCGGGGCCCTCCCCAGCCAGACCAGCGTGCAGCCCAGCTGGGGAGCTCGGGCAGCCATGGGGAGCTGCCGTGGACCCTCCACCTGCCCATGGTGCAGGGTGAGGCTGAGAGCAGCCCCTGGCTGTGTCCCTGCCCCCCAGGCAGAGAGACTAGCTGTCTATCTGTGGGGCATTCCCAGTGGCCCACCAACTAGATACTTCCAATCGCAATAGATCATTGGCATGCTGTCTGACTGTTGCCACTCTGGTTGCTTTCCACCTACTACCCTCTTCCCAACTCAAGTCCAACTGCCGGCCTAGCTGCGCTGCCTGCCTGTCAGCTGCCCACCTCCACGCTGAATTCTGAGTATGCTCACACGAGATATCCTGGATTATGTTCCACACTCCCCTGTGGTAGTGTGCTCATAATGCAGCGGAAAGGCAGCTGCATCTAGGGCCAGGGCTAAGGTGGGCAGGGGCACCGGAGGTAAGCAACAACAGAAGGAAGGAAGCTGGAAGGCGTGTGTGGAGGAGGAGAATCCTGAGCACCTCATCTCAATTACATGTGTCTTCCTTCCGGCTCTCCCCCATTTGACATGTGCCTCCAACCTATCTGCTCCCACAACACATGCACCAACTTACAGAGCATACATCTTCCACACTCTCTCCCTAAAACACTCAGCCCCCCGCTGCACTCCACCCTCTCTCTAGAGACTGTCTGAAGCAGGACAGTGTGGTTTTCTGACCCAGGAAACAGTGCACCATGCATGCTCAAATAAACTGGGATTTCAAAGAAACGACAAAATGCCCGGCACCACTGACAAATAAAACGTACACACTGATAAGCATAAAGAAAACAAATAAGACCTTGACCAGACACAGCCCAGAGACTAGGGAAAGTACCTAGAATGTTGTCAGAAAGCCTCCCTGGTCCCATAGCACATGTACAATTCAGTGGGGAGCAGTGTAGGCCAAAGGAAACACAGTGGCACCTGTGCCCTGAGAGCCTCTCTGAGGTATGGAGAAAGGACTGATGCTGGAAAGCTCAGGCAGGAGTGGGACTGGTCTCCAAGAGATCCAGAGGTTCAATGCAACGTTCCAAAACGACTAGATGTGGCTCTGAACCTCTCTAGTCTGCAAAACAGGATCAGAAATCTTGTTAAAAAAAAAAAAAAATAAAATAAAGGCTCCCTGCTCTGCAAAGGCCCAGTGAACTGCAAAATCCTTTCTGCTTCTTGGCCAGAACTAGGAAGTGCCAAATTTAGCTGAAATGGCAATCAATTAGCTCTGAAAAGGATTTGGTTCCCTCTGAGTTCAGGGCAAGAGTCAGGCCTGTTCTGTTGCCCATTACTAGCAGGGCACTGGGAACGTGATAGGCACTGGGAAGGAGGGAAGACTAGATGGGCAGGGCAGTGACTGACCAGGGAGACAGGAGAAGCTCACCAGCATGTTCATCTCCCAAGCAACGCTTCTGGTGACAAGCTCCCAGTTCCACCCAGTCCCAGCAGCAACACCAACTGGTACCAACTCCCCACAACCAGACTCACTCTCACCTCCCACAGGAGCCCCCAATTCGACTCCCTACCAGTTATCAATCATTCCTAAGTACCCATGTCCTGATCCTTCCTTCCCCTCAGCTCCTAAACCCCTCTTCCCAGTCTGTCCAAACTCCCTCCCAGAGTTCCCCATCTCCAGCCTGATAAAACAATGTTAAGAAAAGTACCTCCATTTCATGTTTCAGAGATCTAGTCACTCTACCCAAGCAGTGTCTTACAGTCATTTGTCTCCAAACAGACACTATTCATATTACAGTATCTCTCTTTCCCTCATTATAGGGGGTATTGGTAGCCACTTGGCTATCTAACTTCCATTACAAGATTCTTACAAGATTCTTGCTACCTATCTCGCTTTAATGGCTCAGGAACATCAGTAACCAAACATGAACGTTCTAAAGAGCCGGGCTCAGCCCACAGCCAGGGCTGCAGCACACGTTGTTCTGGGTATGCCTGGGAGCTCTCAAGAGCAGATGCAGCCAGGAAGGCAGAGTATGTATGTAAAAAGCTGCCACTTTAGTTTGCAAAGTCAAGCGCTCAGACGTTAGGAAATGCCACATTTATGGCTGCCTGTGCAACCTTAATTCAATCTCCGTGTATATATGCGTTATGATACATGTTAATTACATGTTCACATACTATGATTTCCACATGACCCCTGCCATGTTCAGTGCCCAGGATGGATGTACAAGGAGGCAGAATTAAGGTTACTTGGGCAGCCATTTTGTAACTTTTGAATGCTTTTGCATCTTTAGGTAACTTTGCAACCTAAATACAATTCTTTTAACATATTTTTGTATGTAATATACCTGTATAGTAGGAGAACAACAAGGGTAGGAGAGTTGAACTGCTAAATTTTCACTGCTCAATTCCAGTACCTACCCTGCCACCATCTTCTCTCCCCAGTGGCTAGCCATCAAATACAACAGTGTCCCTCTTCCAAGACTTTATGAAAAGCAATATCATCCATGTCTGGAGACTATGAGAACATAAACCTTTGCTGACCATAAGGAATCAATTCCAAAAGGTCATCCCAAAGTGGACTGCCATGTAGTCACTCCAGCCACATGCCAGATATGTGGATTTTCTAATGCCCCCAATGAAAAAGACCAATCACAGCAGGGCTCTATACTTTTCAAAAGGTAAATGCCCACCTGGATGCATGAAAAATATCAATATACACATGGACACGCAACTGTTTGCACAGTTACTGCAAATGTGCACGAAAATCAGGCCAATGTACGTGCAAGTTTGGCGCTACGTAGTGATTTGTGCTTGCAGTCCAGCAATTTGAAGATGGAGATGCAGCAACTGTGAGTGCATGGGGGCACAAGCATTCTTTTTTTCTTTTGCTTGGGAGTCTCAGGCTTCCATTTTTAAAATATCAGCCCTGTACGGAAGAAGGGAAAGAGTAGTTGATAAGCATGCACACAAAGAGATTCATCTCATTAGATGAGTCACCTGAAAGGGACCATTTCAAAACATGAGACCACCGTGAAGTGTTTTTAAAGAACCACTCAACACAAATCCTGTCATTTTCAAAACAGAATGGAAAGTTTTGCAGCAGAAAGGAGGCTATCCTCAAACTGCCATGTATGGTTTATCAGATTTCACAAAGAGGGCACACAAATATGTCATCTGGGGCATCGACAGAGGTAAAAACTAATGATTTGCAATTTATAAACTAGATGACATCTTATAATAAGTAACAAGGACTATAATTAAAGATGACGATGATTTTAAAAACTGCTCAAGGACTCTCGGAGTGGCAGAGAGCATGTTTAAATACAAAGTCTGGTATTATTACTGCACAATGGCAAGTCAGCACATTTAAGGGCTCCAATCGTTAGTAAATTACACTTAAATTGCTGTTTTAATTATACTCTTGCTTTCAGTTTAACAACATTTAGTATAAAAGAAGGCTCACAAGTGCATTCAGATAATTTGTTCAGGGAAGAAATGGCTAAGAATTAGATGCGCACATCCCAAAGTTATTGGCTAAATGGAATAATGGAACAATATTGCGAAATGGCAACAATATTCCAAGTGGGATGCAATCTAAGAGAAAAATTAGAAATTATGTAATTTTTTTCATTGAATTTTTAATAAACTCTAAAAAATATCCATCTTGGTAAGTAGTCCAAAACCCCTCAGGAGTGATTCCAGAACAGCCACAGCTTGTCTTTCCCTCTATTTGCATAACCCCTTCAGGCTGTGATCACTTCGTATCTTGTAAGCTAAGCAGTGCCAAGCCTGACTAGTAGCTAGATGGAAGTCCTAAGGAAAGCGCAAGTGTACCAAAGGGAGTGGAACCGGTGATATAGCAGTTAGCACGACTAAGCCTGATCTACACTGGGATTCTAGCCCATGGTGTAGCTGCAATGGTGCAAACTACTAGGATAGACACTATTTATGCTGGTGCAGTTTACCCTAATTTCAGTCTGGTGCAGCACTGGTGTAAATTGTATCTACACTAAGGGTTTGCACTGGTGGTGAAAGTCCCAGTGTGGACATAGCTTTACTCAGTAGGGCCTGATCCTGGGAGGTTCTGAGTGTTTTCTACAAGGAGCTGGGTGCTCCCAGATCCCACAATTTTCAGTTCCTTGCAGGACTGGTATGGCTTTAGGAAGGACTGTGCTATTGTACACACCACCTTTCAGCTGAGGCATAACAAATAATGTCCAGACCACTTGTGGTCATAAAGATCCTATGGCATCGCAGAAGTAGTTTGATTAACCTCCATGGGCCAAATCCTCAACTTGTGTAAGCTGTCATAGTGACATTGAAATCAATGAAACTATAACAATTTACACCAAAGAGGATCCTGGCCCAGCCTGTCTAAATTTCTATTACAGTAGGTAACTAGCCACCTTCTCCCGACCTAATTCGCGCTGCACTATCAGTTAGATACAGCATTCTTCGCTGCTTGTCCTAAATTCTTGTGTACTATTGCTGTGCACCGTTAAACAGTTGCCATATTCCACCCCAGGAGTGGCTGAATTTTGATGATGTGTGAAGAGATCCTTATATAGCGTTTGTTAGGGAAAAAACTGGCATCCAGATAAAAATATTTAAATTATTAGTTATTATTAATTGTTACCACCTGCACCTTGAACTTTTAAAATGTTATATACTTAGTATGGGTGAAATGGTGCCTTATCTTTTCTTCCTGAGTTAACTTGCTATCAAAAGAGCAATGTTAACAAAATGGGAATAAAACGAATCAGCTAAATCTTTTAGAATCACTCAGTATATCCATCCAGAACATCCCTTCTTTCTGATGTTGAAATCTATCAATCCTCCAGCTCCATAGAACAAGAACTTCAATTAGTGCCTTTTCCATATGGTAACTGACGCCATTTAAAACAATATTGAGAGATAGCAGAATTAGATGCACTTAATGAAACTGACTTCTAAATGTCTCTGCCAGGAACACTGGGGACTGCTCCTGCTCCATCGAAGTCCACGCAAAATTGCCACTGAGGGCAAAGCGAGTAACATCCGGACCCAGTGCGCCGACGGCATTTCTAAAGAAGTCTATGTATGGGGCCAGACAATGCAGCAGTGATGCAGAAGGTGGTGTGAATCAGACCCCACGACACTCCTTAGGGCTGCTCATCCTTGCACTGGAGCTGAGCTGAGCACAGGGTCTGGGGACCTGGATCCTTCACCACTGAAGTTTTGCCATTAATTTCAATAGATACAAGTTGAAGCATTGGAGAGAGGGTGGCTTTGTGCCACCTTTTGGACTACTGTTTTCCTGGGGGCCAAGTCAGTCCCCACCACAGGTTAGCACACCGACTCAGGGGCTGCTCTAATCTGTGCCAAAAACAGCCAGGGGCCATTCCTATCCCAGACCAATGACATGTTCAGTCCCAGCACATGTCAGAGGATCTGCCAGAGGCCAGGGACATCTGTTAGAGGCCTGTTTCCCTGCAGCCCCTCCCCTGCAGGTCTCCCACCTGCCCGCAGGCACATGGAAATATTTGGGCCTATATGGGAAGAGTAGGCCAAGATCCCCTACCAGAACAAGTCTCAAGCCTCACTAAAAGCTAGTAGAGGCCAGCAGAACTCAGTAAAGAGTATCAAAGAGCAGAACTGTTCACGGAATGTTAAAAAAGGTAAATAGGGCTCTATTCTTTACCTCCCAAAGCTCCCATATCTAGATTTATGAACCCATGAAGAAATTCACATTGGCCCCAGCTGGCCATTTATGTGACTGTCTTTCTGTATCTCATTACAGGAGTGACTTCATTCTTTTTCTAACTGGTCTGTTTTTGGACATGTTAAGCATTTAAAGAGTAGGTGCCATCTTTGAAAAATAAGTGAGAATTGAGCTATCAATACCACAATGAGAGGCAATATAGATAAATAATACTGCACAAACTGAAACATGAAAACACACCCACACAGGCTTGGAATCTGCATTCTGCAACAGCAATTTCAGCAACCTCACACTGTAGGCCAGTGACTCTTAAAACTGCATCCAAGGGCCACCAGTGATCCATGGAAAACTTGCCAGTGATCCACTGAAAGCTATCTGGTCACACGGTGCTGGCCCTCCTCATTTCCAGCTGCTACATCACATTAAAGGAAGCTAAAAATACATTAAATACTTTCCTAATGTTCCTTTTCCACAGAAGCAATTGCTACAGTAGCTGCAGAGAAGTTATGTGACTGCTAATGAGAGGAGAGGTGAATACGCTATGGAGAATAGCAGGGCAAGTGGTCTAGTGGTAGGAAGATGGACCATTAGATGTAGTCCATGCTAAGAAGGAGTTTGAGAGCTCCCTACTTTAGGCTACACCAGGGGTAGGCAAACTGTTTGGCCTGAGGGCCACATCGGCGTTGTGAAACTCTATGGAGGCTGGGTAGGGAAGGCTGTGCCTCCCCAAATGGACTGCCCCCCTCAGAACTCCTGACCCATCCAAACCCCTGCCTGCTCCTTGACCCCTGACCGCCCCCTCCCGAGACCCCCCCGACCATAACCACCCCCTCCCCCGGGACCTCACCCCCTATCCAGCCTCCCCACTGCCTGTTCCCTGACTGCCCCAACCCCTATCCACACCCCCGACAGGCCCCCCGGGACTCCCACGCCTATCCAACCACCCCCTGCCTCCTGTCCCCTGACTGTCCCCCGGAACCCCCTGCTTCTTACCCAAACCTTCCCCCCCACGCCCCCTTACCATGCCACTCAGAGCGGCAGGAGCTCGCAGCCCCACTGCCTGGCCAGAGCCAGCCACACCACCCACGCTGCTTGGCTGAGGCTGCGGGGAAGGAGGAACAGTGGGAGAGGGGCCCAGGACTAGCCTCCCCAGCCAGGAGCTCAGGGGCCATAGTTTGCCCACCTCTGATCTACACAGATAATAAAACAAAGACAAGAGTCGAAAGCAAACAAAGACAAAGCGCTAGAAAATCTATAGTAGGGAACACTCCTGAACTGACAGGAGCACAAATTAGATCATTTACTAAAGTAGGTCATTTCTGGCTTTAACGTCCATGATGGTTCTATGATTAAGAAGTTTCATATGTGTTAACCATGAGAATAAGCCCTGATGTCCCTCTGATTGTTAAACATATTGGCCCTAATTCGTTCATTGAAATCAATGGAGTTATGATAGGGATTAATTTAGCTTGTAGGCATTGTCAAAAAGATACCATATGGACATCAGCAAAACCATTAACAATTTCATAGTTGCCTGATGTAGTAGTTATACGTGTACGGAACATATGTGGTATGCATTCACTGAATGTCCATGTAAACATAGACATACAAAGAGAACAGGATTCAACAACAAATGAGTACAGGGTCATAAACAGGTATGTTCCCTAGGTCGCATCAGCCTCCACATATACTATGTATTATATGGAACATATATAGGGTGTCTCATGGTGATTTGTTTGTGAAAATGGAGTTATGGGAGATAGGAGATAGGAGCAGTGTCTGAGGCTAGCATCACATAAGCAAGCTTGTTGGAGCAGCTCTTTCAATGCATCCCACTTTTACCCTACAACAACCCTACTATTCCACTCCTGAAACTGTGTGTCATGCTGGGCGGTGTTTTCATGGTGTGTACAAATGTCCACTGGGGACTAGAATAAGAGCAGCAAATTCATTTTTGCTTTTGAAGCCGGGTTTCGGGAGATGAAAAACTTGCTTCTGTGCTGCTGGGAACTCATCTTTCCACTCAGTTCTCCAGGGCAATGACAGTTCAGGCCCAGGCCTGTATCCCTGATGCATGGGGGGTATTTCTTACTCCCGTGAGGAGACTTACTGATTTTGTGTGAGGAAAGCCTGGAGGAGCAGCCCTTTAACTTACTGTGTTCAGCTTGAACAAAAGTTCTTGGGATATTTCAGCCAGACAACAGCAAGTCTGGGGATGATAAAGACAAAGGGTAAGTCGCCAAGGTCAGACGGAGAAAAAAAGCCATGAGGACTCTTCATGAAATTATGTCCCAAACAGCCTAATAAACAAATACTTAACCAGCCCAGTGAATGCACAGATGCAGGCCTCTGCTGGTGCTGAATTAGCCAATGGAGGGAGCTCATTGCTCTTCATCAAGAAAAAAAGTATTATGAAGAAAAAATTAACTATTTTGGTTACATATTGTTTTGAAGGGAAGAACCTTCACAATGTGTCCCACACTTCATATAGACATCTGCAACCACAAAGTAATCTGGTTCTACTGAACTATAATGCGTGCAGAAGAACAAGGATTTTCCTACTTTTGGCTATATTTCCCCCCATAATTAGCAAACTTAGCAGTGCTCATGTTATTGTAAGGTGGTCTGTGTAAGACCAGAAGGAATAGATTTCCAGTGCTTGTTAATGGCAAGCTACAATCAGCTTCCCCATTGAGTGTGCTTCTGGAGAGAGAGTACCAGTAACAGGGTTTTTTCTTTTCTAAATTGAATACAGACGCTATAATTTTCACTCCAAAAGCAGAAATCAGGAGTGGGTGGGGGATAAATATTTCTTGGAAAAAAAGACTTTAATATCAAACCAAAATATACGGAGACTTTGAATTTTCTTGCCATGCATCTGGAAGGAAGTTTTATTTCTAGGCCGGAGCTGTTGCACACTTTTGCTTCAGATACCATGAAAACGGGAGAGTTACTGAGAAATATTACTCTAAGCTTGGCACTAGAATGCTTGGATGTGACGTTTGTCAGTGGAGAGCACCTCAGGGCATCTGGCTTACTTAGAAGAGGGAAAAGACATGCTGGTAAAATTTTCTAACGCACCCAAGTCACAACCTTTGAAACAGGAGTAGGTCAAAGTGGACTGGGGAACAATTGGTACATGGCACCAAAGTGCAGACAGACACTTAAGGAGTGGTATGTTAGTGCGATGCAGATTTACACTTTAGCTTGCTGCAGACTAAGTGTCCATGTAGCAAACCCTCAGTTGCTTTTCAACATTTTGCCTGTTCTCTCTCCACTGGCTCCGAGCACATCACGGGAGAGATAATCCTCTGCACTCATTTCACAAGCTGTGGCCCAGCAGACAGGGTCCCAATGAGCAGCGGATGTGACAGTCAAAGTGTTGCTAATATCTGGAGAGGAGAGAGGACACACAAACCTGAGCAACAGATGGAGAGACTGAGAATCCTGCCCAACTGATTAGCGCACTTACCGCTGCGAGCTGCAGCAAGGTGCATGGCCGAGCCAGGGGCTCTGAAGAACATTGCCGTTGCCAAGAGGCTAGAGGGATTGGCTGGAAAAAGCTCACTGTCAGAAATGAATGTTCTAAACTCGACAGGCCAGGCATCGCGGGGTTGATCCAAAGGTCACAACTCGCCTCTCTCAAACTCATACGCTACAATCTGGATGCAGAGTGGGTCAGACACAGGCAAAAAGAAACCTGGCAAATACAAAAACCTGGGACAGCAGCAATTGTGAGCTTGAGAGCGAGATGGGCTGGGGGTCCCTCTGAAGGTTCCTAGGTACTCCCAAAGCACAGGTACAAAACAGCATAGAAGGTAAATTAGACAGAAACATGGTGGCAGCCAATGAGAGAGCAGCATTCCTTTAGACTCCATAGAAATAGCTTGGACTCCAGGACCATTCTGAGGGACAGATGACTAGGAAAAGCTCCCCACAGGATTTAAGACAGCTTGATATCAGGCACTGACAAACAACGAGAAGACCCACTTTCTAAGCGAAAGCAGAATTAAGCCAACCTTGCTAGTCTCGCAACCAACATCGTCTTTTTGAGGGCAGAAACATTTCCAGCCAGTGACAAACAAGCAGCCTCACTCACAGGCCCTTGCCATCCTCAAGAGAGTTGGTCTCCAACAGCAGCAACAGACCTACAGCAACCTGTTGGGCATAGGAGCCAGCATGGGTGTCTTTGCCTTGCTGGACCGGCAGCCTAAGGAATAAACCCACAAAGGCCAGTTGATATTTCCTCAACACTTCCTTGGGCAGGTGACCTCCTGTGCACCAGGGCCATCCTGTTTCTGGCCTCAATTAGGTGAGGAGAACTCCTTTCAAACTATAAGATGCTTAGCTTGATCCTTCTCACTCAAGGCAAATGGAAGCTCAAGAACGACAAGTGTGGTTCAGCTGCATTCTGGGCAGTGGCTGTGGAATCACTCAGGATGGATAAGTTCTTCTGCTTCAGGTCATCTGCTCAGGAAAGAGGCCCTGGAACACAGAAAACAAGACCACCAGTGCCTCAAGTGTCCTTCCCTGGAGAGGGGGAAGGAAGGACGTCACAGCACATGCAGAGAGGAATCTAGAAATGGCACCAAACTTTACTTTGGGTGGGCTGCTGCCCTCCGACCATTAGAGGAGTACAAGTCATTTATCAGTTTCCAATGAATATAGTGAGGAAGAGTAATCATCAAACATGGGATGTCAGGCCCGGTGGACTGGCTGCCATTGGCCCAATAGACGACAGACATCCATTCTGGCTCCTGTGTCAAATAGCTTTCGTTGGCTGGTGTGCAAAGTGCCACAAAGTTATCTTAGATTGAACAGCATTCAGCTTCAAACCACACACGATTCTGCCAAGCCCAGAAGGCACGGCAATAGACCGGGTCAAAGAGGATTAAAGGCATAACTGAACAGCCATTTTTACAGAAAGCTTCCGTAAGTCTCCACGACCTCTTGGAGACCGCGCACCTAAGCAATGCTCCAGACATTGTTTGCTTTGCCGCTTTAAGAGGCACCAGAAGAACCAGATGTCTATGAATTCCCTCTCCACTTTTCCTCACATCAGAACTCTACTTTCCTATATGCCCTTGCACTAATTTAACTTCAGATTTTTAGAGGAACTTCGTAGGATATAAGAGCCTGAACTGTAATTTTAAAAAATCTGGAGTTTCTAGATCCCTCGTTTACAGCTAATCCACAAGAATGATAAAAACCTTCATAGTTTTCAGTGAAATATGATGCACATAAACACATCGCACACAGGAAATCTTCCTTTGGCATTTTTATATTTCATGCAAACTTCTTAGTAAAAGCTCCAGTGAAATGCAGACACGTTTAATCAAAGGCTAAAAAAATTATCTGAATGTCAGTAGTGCATTGCCTAACATGGATAAAGGATTTAGAAGGGGAAAAAATAATACTAAAAATAAGATATGAAGGGTATGTGAGGTATTGATATACAGCACATGGTTTAAACTGTTAATCATTGAACAGATTCCAGTACAAAAATAAAGAGACTGAAGTTGCACATAATACAGAAGCTGGTCTATTTATAAACCCTTCTGTGTAAAGGGCAGGCAAATGTTGGAGACTGTGGGGGGATGACCAATATATAGATGTAAAATTAATAAACTTTTTAGTGTTGTAAACAAAATAAAAGTGAGTTGTAAAAGAGACTCTGTACTACAGTCATGTGATCAGCATTTACAGCTCCTGCATGTGACTGTCCTCTCAATTTAGCTAGTAACTGACTCCATTTGACCTGTAATAACACCACTCCCAAATTAGAGTCCTCAATTTGACTTGGCCTCAGTCCCTCCCTCAAAGCAAAATACAGCATCCGTTTTTGTTGTTGGTTTTTGTTTTTTGCACATTCATAATACTCTCCTTGTCAGTTGCCAATTCAAAGCCCTGCTGGAGTCAGATTTAGCTTTTCCTATACCTTTTTTTCCTCTGGGTAGTGAAAGAGCACAGTGGAAAACCACCAAGAGATGAAAACACAAACAAAATCGGACAAAAATTCCAAGTAAGTGACATTCAGCTGGAAAAGCTCAGTGACTCACATACAAATAAAATCTGCCTAAATTCACTGAGTATGACGCAAACCATTGGCTACAACATACACAAGGGCAGAATGAAATCATTCACAATTAAATTCATCTTGGAAGACTGGAAAAGCAACGACATCTACCAGACTCCCCCAGTTAACAGGAAACACAAAAGAGGGAAGTTAATTGTAGTGAGAACATCCCCAGCCCTCCCATGGCTTTCTCCCACCCATTCCTCATGCTATCACTCATCATTCTTAATAATCTGCATGATTTGCTCTGTCACATACCAATCTCTCAAGCTGTTCTAAAGGACAAGGACCCAGGGGGAACATTGGGCTGCCAGATCTAAATGGGCTTTCCTAGCAAAATATTTCACTAAAACCCCCCCTCCAAAACTCCCTATGTATATGTAAAAAGGGAGGGGGTTAAGGAGAGACAGTTCAGCTTAACCTCAAACCCACAGCGCAAAATCCTGGCCCCGTTCAAGTCAACGGTAAAACTCTCTTTGCCATCAGGGAAGCCACTGACTTTAGATTGTGGATTCTTTTGTAATACTACCGAGCAATCCCATAATACTTCAAAGTCTCAAACATTGGACCAAATCCTACTCATCATGGACTTCAGTGGGACCATGTAAATGAGCAAGGCAAGCTGGATTTCACCTAGTAATTGAATCCATAGCTATTCCACAGAAGTGTTTTCAATAGAAGCTGTGTAAAATTCTTCTTCTCCTTCTACAGACGGACCAAGGGCCAAATCCTGCTCATCTTGCACGTCGTTAGTCCCACTGGCTTCAGTGCAACCGCTCATGAGAGTAAGAAGCAGAATTTGAGGCACAGAAAAATTGAATGAATTAGCCATGGCTGCAAAGCAAGTCAGTTCAGCAAGGGTATATTTATACTACACATATAAAATGATGGCGTCTAATTTAGCTGTTACCACTCGAGAAAGAGCTCTTAGGGTCGTTGTGGATAGTTCTCTGAAAACATCCACTCAATGTGCAATGGCAGTCAAAAAAAGAGAACAGAATGTTGGGAATCATTAAGAAAGGGATAGATAATGAGACAGAAACTATCATATTGCGTCTTTATAAATCCATGGTACGCCCACATCTTGAATACTGCATGCAGATGTGGTCGCCACGTCTCAAAGAAGATATATTGGAATTGGAAAAGGTACAGAAAAGGGCAACAAAAATGATTAGGGATATGGAATGGCTTCCGTATGAGGAGAGATTAATAAGATTGGGACTTTTCAGCTTGGAACAGAGACGAAGGGGAGATATGATAGAGATCTATAAAGTCATGACTGGTGTAGAGAAAGTAAATAAGGAAGTGTTATTTACTCCTTCTCATAACACAAGAACTAGGGAGTCACCAAATGAAATTAAGAGGCAGCAGGCTTAAAACAAACAAAAGGAAGTATTTCTTCACACAATGCACACTGTGGAACTCTTTGCCAGAGGATGTTGTGAAGGCCAAGACTATAATAGGGTTCAAAAAAGAACTAGATAAATTCATGGAGGATAGGTCCATCAATGGCTATTAACCAGGATGGGGGGATGGTGTCCCTAGCCTCTGTTTGCCAGAAGCTGGGAATGGACGACAGGGGATGGATCACTTGATGATTACCTGTTCTGTTCATTCCCTCTGGGGCACCTGGCATTGGCCACTGTCAGAAGACAGGATACTGGGCTAGATGGTCCTTTTGGTCTGACCCAGTATGGTTGTTCTTACGTACTACATGTGAAGGTATGGTTGTAGAATGGGTAGATTTACCCGTGTTAGCTTTAACATAGCTATCTTGAGTTAACATTAGAAGTGTAGATGGGCTTCAGCACAGGGCTAGCTGCCAGAGTACAAGCCTGTCACGCCAGGGCCCCTGGATATGAATTCTGGTTTGCTAGCCCACAATGAATCCTGTGCCATCACATCTATACTATTGTTACCCACGCTAACCAGATTAAAACCAGCCTGGGTATGGCTATCCATGCTACACTCGCACCTTCACTCGCAATGTAGACCTACCCTAGGTGTGTGGCAGACCTGGAAGTAGAACCAAGAGGTTCCAATATCCGCTACTAGGCCATGCTGCCTTTAGAAAACCAATCTAGATAGCCTTGTATGGAACAGACCAGGGCGGTCCTCACCATTTTTCATAGTGTGATTCCAGGTCTGTTTACCAATCTGCAAGCCAGTTCTCCTCAGATGTATCACCCAATTTTTTCAATAGTACTTGGGAATGATGCAAATTAGATGTTGACATTTAGGGGCATTCCTGGTTTCTAAGAAAGCCAGGTTGCAACAACATGGCAAACCCACTTCAGCAGGGAATCCAGAGACAGGAAATGAGAACAGTCTGAGCCTTCCAGGGAATCTTCAGTGACCTGCTTTAGAGGTTATGACTTAGGAGATAGAAACTGCTGAAAAAGACAATCTCATCCAAGGTTCAGTTTCCACACAGACCTTTAGTGGATGAAATGACATTCAGAATACATCAGTGAGTGCTCATCGGGCATGGGGGAATGATAGTTCCCAAGGCATGCACAATTGTCTGCAGTCAGCAACACACTGAGAAGGGTCTTACATTACATAACTTAGACTGGGATTTTAAAGCAGCTGCCAAACTCAGGTGCCCAACTGCAGCTGGAATTCAGTGAGAGTGGGGTGCTCAAATCCTGTAGGTCTTTGAAAATCCTTGGTGTCTTCAACCACTGAAGCTAATCCAACCACATCAGAATTTACCCTATCCAGGTAGCCAGCTAATCTGAATCAAGTTTGAATAATACCACATTAGCAATTACCTCACCCCATTCCTCCTTGAATTACTATTATACAACAATATACATCAGGCAATAGGAGTCAAAATCAAACAGACCTTAGAATTTAGAACTTCTGCACTTCAAAGGATGCATGGAGTTTTGAGCCTCTGGAAGTCCTCTCCTATTCTGCCGGTTGCTACATTTAATGGCTCCATGTTGGTACAGTATATATGCAAATATGGCTGCATTATCAGTCTTTAGTTTCTGGGTGTGAATCAGCACCCAAACCACCCTGTTTCAGCTTCAATTAATTACTCTAAATATTTGTGACGATCTCTGATTTCTCAACATTCAAGGATATGAAAACCATCATTAAAACCACAGTCTCTTTCCTTCATGATTCAGCTTAAATTTTCTACCCCACTGCTGGCAAACTGCTCCCAGCAGATCCCTTACCAGTTTTCTAGTGTCTCTTCCTTGATCAGGAAGCAGAATACTCTGTGTGTTAAGAGTATTCCCTCAGGCTACCAAATCTGGGGCAGAAAGTGAGGCGGAGGTAGGTAAATAAACAGAGAACAATCCAGGTAACTAATTATCTTGGGAAGGCCGTGGCCCAGGAGTAGCTTTATTTGGGTTTTATATCAGCCATATATGGGCAGTTACTAGATCCTTTGTTAAAAGTAACACTCCCCATTTAAACTTCCAGTGGGTGGATTCACTCCACAGGGTCTACTCCACAGTTATTACTGATTGTAGTTATGGTAGTGTCAAGAGGCACCCAACCAAGATCAGGGCCCCATTGTGCTTGGTGCTGTACAAACCCATAGTAAGAGACGGGCCCTGCCCCGAAGAGCTTGCCGTCTATATGGACAAGAGCTGGGAAGGGAAACAGAGGAAGAGAGAGATGAAGTGACGTGTCCATGGTCACACATCAGGTCAATGGCAGAGCTGGGGAAAGGAGTCTGGTTGTCTCAGTCCCAGCCCAGTTCCCTGCCCACTGGACTGCACCGCCACTGAGAGGAAGCGAACGCAGGCTCTGGTGCGGGGTCCCCGGCAGTAGAAAATCCACCTGGAGGTGGGCCATGGCAGCACAGCATTCTCTTCCCTTCTACCAAAGAACCCCACAGGAAGCTGATGTAGCCCAGAAAGGGATGGGATTGGGCTGGTCGCTTCAGTGCTCCTCCCCTGTGCCTGCCTTCCCCTGGGATGGATCCCCCAGGCGCGTGGCACTCCCCACTGGTTCAGGCAGGTGAAATATGCACCTTCCTGGGTCTGCAGGCCTGACTCTGGCCCCAGGTGCCCAAATGGTTCTTCTTAGATGTGTGCAAGTAAAGCCCCGCAAGCCTCAGCTTAGTGCCACTGGCAGGTGGGAGGCGAGGTTAGCCCTGGTGTAGGTCTTTGTTTAATCCACTACAGCATCCAGGAAAACCAGACTAACTGGGCCTCCTCACAGAGAAGCAATGTGGCGCTCACTCTCCGACCAGGTGCTAATTCCTTTCACCCTACCTGGCCCTCACCTCATGTAATCTTAGGTCTGTGTATCTGTATTTCCCATTTTTTACTTCTACCATCCCCCGTCACCTCCACCTTATTAAAGGAACCCCAGCCGTAGCTCTTGTCCTGTCCTCCAATCATGGATCATTTCCTGGCTCTCTAGCCCTTCACAGCGCTTTGCAAACATTCATTAGCTTCTCCCCGTAGCACCACTGCACAGCAGGTATTGTTAAAGGCCTAATAACTTGTTCAAAGTCCCACAGGAGGTCAGAGACAAGACTGGAACTCAGGACTTCCAGGCACTAATGTCATTCTCTGTCCATTAGATTGCACTGCAGCTCTCAAGACAGGGGTCCATCTGTGATGGGCATAGCACAGAAGATTCAGTTAAGTATTCACCCCCTTTTGCTGAAATTTCAAGTAGTGACTGGACTGGGCGGAAAAAAATACTGCAAAAAATAGCCCTTCCTATGCTTGTTTTACTTCTTGCCCAAACCAGGGAGGGCAAAAATTAAAGAGCTCTCCAAACTTTTTTAAACACTGGAAAAGGTTGTGGTTCAATCTGAGGTTTGGCCTGGTTCTTAATTCAACTGAACCCATTTGTCTATCCCTGCAAACCACAGGGTCATGGAGTCTATTGCTACACAACATTGCCACAGTGCTATAATCTATTTACTCTGTGTGCGTCTTTCTCTAGCGCACACGCACCCCTGACGTATACTGAACATAGAAGAACTTTGACATGCAGAAAGAGACCTCTACAGCCTGATTCTGCACACACTAAATAGCACAAGTTACCACTACAGCACAGATATTTCACTGCCAGGCTATATGGCACCTGCACACCTCAGTGAAAATGTCCCTGCCAATTAACAAGCATTTCTGTAGACTAGTGACTGAGGTGTAAACTCAAACCTCAGACCATCGGCCTGCCATGACAATTCTGCTTTCTGGGGCAGCATTGCCAACTCTCATGATTTTATTGCAAATCTTGCAATATTTTGTGTTTTTCTTAAAGTCCCAGTTCCCAGAGTCAGGTGATTACAGGAGACTCTGAGCTTTTAATTTTTTTTTTTAAAAGGAAGTTTCTTGCCCTCATGGTTGAAAGGAAAAGCTTGAAAACGTGCACCTGAAAGCTCAAACCCCAGAAGGCAAATAAAATGAACCAAAATGTATTCTTTAGAAATCTAATAATTTTTAAGATTTTGGGAGAGGCTGATTCCTGATTTTTGAATGTTTGGTGTTGAAGATAGAGTTCTAGTAAGGATGGATTAGCAGTGATAAGGTGAGTCTATAGTGTCACATCCACTCATGTAGGTGATCAGTTTGCTTTTTCTACCGAGGTTCACACAGTCCCTTCCAAGTACCATTAGCCCAATATTCTCATTTGGCGAACGAAATGGAAGACTTTCACACAACTACCTCAGCCTGTCGCAGGTAAGTGTCAGAAATAAAATATCAAAGCTGCTTACAAAATGTGCCAGGGTCTTTTCTGCAGTGTACTGTGTATGAAAGATTTAAGAACAGAGGGACAACCTCAAAACAGAAAGTGACATTATTACTGGGCATCTCACAGCATCAATACAAGATCAGATTGGTACAAAGAACTCCCAGGATCGGGAATTTGGGCTAAATCATACATGTCCTATTTATAAGTGGCCCACTAACTTTAATGGAATTATTTAGGTGTGTAAGGTGAGCAAGATTTGATCTAATGATAGTAGAATTCAGTTTCTTTCTTTCTTTGTTTCTTTTCTTATACATAGGGCCACTTGCCAGTAGGTTGGGAGCAAACTGTAATTTAAAGAAAAGTTTCATAAGCCTAACATGAATAGAAATATTTAAATATTCTACCCCTTGGGGAATTCTGCACCAAAAAATTAAAATTCTGCTCATAATATTTTAAAATTCTGCATATTTTATTTGTCAAAATAACACTATATAATCGTGCCAGTTTCAATTATTTTGGTAATTTATTTCAAAATAACTGTCAGCAACTATGTCTGTAACAAAACAGACAACATAAATTCAACAGGGACATTGTCATATTAAAATAATATATTAAAAAAGTAAATTATCTATAACATGGATCACTTGATGATGATCTGTTCTGTTCATTCCCTCTGGGGCACCTGCACTGGCCACTGTTGGAAGACAGGATACTGGGGCTAGATGGACCTTTGGTTTGACTAGTATGACCATTACTATGTAACATCGTCAGACCTCAGTCCTTCAACCAGTGTCCCTTTAAATGATTAGTACTTCTTCATTAAAACTAAAAAATGGATCTAAAACTTAAAATTACACATTACAATTGCATCTTTTCCCATCTCTGCTTCCTATTAAAATGGCAGAGATGGTTCAGCATTGTGTTGGAAGATAGGAAAAAGATATTTTTCATTACGGTACTACAAAATATCTCTAGATGTGGATACATTGTTAAAAGGCTTTTCATTGTCAACAATATTAGCACTGTAGACCAAGTTTTTCAAACACTGGAAATTAAATTAGATTCCTAAATTCACATTTAGGCACCTGAACAAGCGGACTGATTTTTAAGAGTGCCAAACACCCTGCAATTTGTAGGAAAATCAATGGGAGATGGAGAGAAATACCTCACAGTATGAGTTTAGCAACTCACAAGATCGGGCCCCAAACTGGCTATTTTTAAAAGTGTTCTTCTCATAGAAAAGAATGGGATTTCTAATATAATTCAATTACCATCTTAGAACAGTTCAAAGAGCACCAACAGTCTATTGCCGTGAATACACACCTAAGCAACTTGATACACCCCGAGTATCACACTGAAATCAATGGCACTGCTCCAGTGAGTAAAGTTACACAGAGATGCAAGCATTTGCAGCATAAAGCCCTTGGTAAGAAACCACAGCTCCCATATAAGAGATGAGAGGAGTCATGCTGCCTTTTTTTTTTAAATGCACATTCTGCCACTGTAGCTATTAAAATCCCGGCAAAGCCACTGCAATGCCTCACTGAGGGCCTTGTCTCCACTACAGAATTTTGTCGACAAAAGTCGGCTTTCGTTGACAAAACAGTGGAGGCATAACACAGTACAATAACATAACACAGCTTCCGCTAACAAAACTCTCCTCCTTTGCAGACAAAATAAAACCACCTCGACAAGAGGCGGAGAGCTTTTTGCAGCAAAGTTACATCGACAAAGAGGCAGTGTAGATGTTACGCTTGGTTACGTTGCTGTAAATGGCCTCCAGGAACTGTCCCACAATGCCCATCCTGATCGCTCTGGTCTGCAATTCGAACTTTGCTGCCCTGCACCCAGGTACACAGGAATCCACTCCCTCTCCGTTTAAAGGCCCAGGAATTTTTGAAATTCGACTTCCTGTTTGCTCGGCATGGAGAGCTCGCATCACATCTTCCCAGCTGACCATGGCAGCTCCACACAGCAAATGCTCTCCTGCTTGGAGCACACCTGAGTTGTTAGATCTGCTGGCTCTGTGGGGAGAGGAGGCTGTACATTCCCAGCTCCGCTCCAGCCATAGGAACTCTGATACCTACAGGCAGATTTCTTGTGGCATGCTGGATAAGAGCTATGAACGGGACACGCATCAGTGCTGTACAAAGATAAAGGAGCTGAGGTAGGCATACCAGAAGGCAAGGGAGGCAAACTGTTGCTCTGGAGCTGCGCTGAAGACCTTCCACTCCACTGCCAAGAGCCCCTTCGGAGAGCTGGAAACAGCGAACTCAACCCCACGGATGAAGTGGTGGACGAGGAAGTGGAGTTGGAGGACGAGATGGGAAAGGTGACAGGGTTGTCCAGTACCATGGTGAACCAGGACCTCTTCTTGACACAGGGGGGTCTGAGCTAGCACTCCATCTCTGATGCGCATGATGCAGGACAGCAAAGCTCTGGTAAGTGATCTTTTTGAGTTGATGCTGCTCAGTTATGAGGTAGAGCTGTCCTCTGCTTTGTTACATGCTGGATGTGGGTTAAGGAATAGAAATGTATAAGACTAGCTGTGTTTGCGTCTGCTTCACATTCCCCTGTGCAGCTACGCAGTGGGGTGGAACAGTGTGTTAATACACGAAGATTTCACAGGAATCTTCCAGAAAGATCTCAATGAAACTTTCCTGGAGATACTTGCCAATCCTCTGCTGAAGATTCCTTGGCAGAGCTGCTTTGCTACTTCCCCCGTTGTAGGAAACTTTCCCATGCCAATCAGCAATCACTTGTGCAGGGACCAAAGCAGCACACAGGTGAGCAGCCTAGGAACCTGGTCTGAAGCTGCATGCATGCAGGAAATGCACCCGTACATCCTTGCTTACCCAAGATATCGGCTTTAATAAGCGCTGCCTGTGAAAAATGGTGGCAGAATTTACAACTTGGTCCCTAATTTCTTGCAGCGATCTCCTTAGAAAACTGCCAAGACCTTTTTCCCCATCTTGAGAGCCGTCCCCCCTCCCCCGCGGGGCCAAACTCACCACAGTTAGGGCGCTCGCCAAGCTGTGTGCTTGCCAAGGGACAGTGAGACAAAGATGTATTTTACTATAATGATTCGCTGCTGTGAGTGCACTAACAATCATGTTTCTGCTTATTGTTTCTTGTGATTCTCCAGATGTGGCCTTCATGGGAACCTCCTACACACTGGCAGAGTCTCTCTGCCAGGTAAGGATGCGAGCAAGAAGGAGCAAGGAGGAAATGTTTCGAGAGGTGCTCCAATCCTTTGATGCTGCAAAACTAGAACACAGGGTGTGGAGAGAGACTGTTAATGAAAATTATAAAATAGACAGACAGTAGAGGAAGGAGAGCCAGGAGCAAATTTTAGTGGGCCAGGAGCAGATAACAAAAGTGATGGAGGAGCAAATGGAGATGCTGAAGTCCTTAATCACGCTCCAAGCAGAATACATCCGTGCTCACCCCCACTACAGCTGATACAGAACTACTTCTATGCCCTCCCCAAATTCCTCCAACACATTCCTTGCATCTTGCTGGCCCGTTGCAGTACCCTGTTCACTCCACCCCAGCTTCCAAAATGATAGCTGGAGTTACACATAGCTATGGGAGCCTACATCAGGAGACTGCCCTCACTGTACTCTCCCTTTCCACCAAGTTTCTTCTGAGTGTTGTTACTTGGTATTTAATAAAAACATTCTCTCTGAAAGATAATCAATCTTCATGCGTCTCCCACACACGGTGATTGCTGCTGGAATTAACACATAGTGGCAATGGGAACATTTGCAGACTACAAATCATGGTCAGGAAGCAATCATCAAAATTTTCATGCAAGGAGGAAAGTTAAAGCATGGCAGAGTGCTTTATAGGAAGATGCATTACTGGTGCTCATTGTCAAAATGGTGCCTCAAAGCCTCCTTGATTCAAACAGCCCCCTATTGTGCCCCTCCATTAGCCCTTATACCTGGCTGTTCAAAATCAGCTGCCGGGCGATCTGCCTCCATACTCCACTTTTCACCCTGCCTCACAAACATTATATAGCACAGCAGGCTGCTATGACCATGAGAATATTTTCCTCATTTAGGTCTAACCTGTCATAAAGGCAGTGCCAGCAAGCTTTTAATCTGCCAAACACACATTCAACAGTCATTCTACACCTGCTTGGCCTATTGTTGAAGTGTTCCTTGCTGCTGTCCAGGTTTCCCATGTAAGCCTTCATGAGCCACAGGAGTAAGGGGTACGCTGAATCTCCCTGGATCACTATGGGCATTTCAACATCTCCCACTGGAATCTTCTGGTCTGGAAAGAAAGTCCCTGCTTGGAGTTTTCTGTACAGGCCAGCGTTCCTGAAGATGCCTGCATCGTGCAACTTCCCTGACCACCCTGCATGGATGTCACTGAAACGCCCACGGTGATCCACAAGTGTCTGCAATCCCAAATAGAAGTACCCCTTCTATTGATGTACTCTGTCGCAAGATGGTCCAGGGCCAAAATTGGGATATACATGCCGTCTATCACCCTGCTGCAGTTAGGGAATCCCATTGCCGCAAGGCCACCCATTATTTCATGCACATTTCCAAGAGTCACAGTCCTTCGTAGCAAGATGCGATTAATGCCCCTGCATGCTTGCATTAATGCAACCCCAATGGTGGACTTCCTGACTCCAAATGGATTTGCGACTGACCAGTAGCAGTCTGGAGTTGCCAGCTTCCACACAGTGGTCGCCACACACATCTCCACCAACAGGGCAGCTCTCATTTTGGTGCCCTTGTGCAGCAGGGCGGAGATGAGCGCCGCACACAGTTCCAGAAAGATGGCTTTCCTCATCCAAAAGTTCTGCAGCCACTGCTCAGCCTCCCAGACCTGCACAGTGACGCGATCCCACCATTCAGTGCTTGTTTCCCAAGCCCAAAAGCAACGGTCCACTGTGTGCAATTGCTCCATGAATGCCAGAAGTAATCTGGTGTTATTTCTTTCCATGGCACACAGTGGGTCAGGCAACCCCTATGCCTGTTCAGATGGGGAGCGCATGATGTACTGCCTGACCATCTGCGATGTCTTCATAACAGTGACCACAACAATACAGAGAGGTGCAGGACCCATCCTTTCAGGCAGAGATGGTGGGTGCACAGTAAACAGGGGCCACTGAAAAACAGTGTAAAACCTAATCGGAAGCCCATGGAACGATGGGGCAGAAAAAACTGCATTGTGGGACGTTGACTCCGCACCCATGACATGCTTTGATCCACTCCTCCTTCCCACAACTCTGAGCTGCGGAAGGTGGCGTGTTGCACAGTGGGATAACTACCCACAGTGCACTGCTCTCACTGTTGACGCTAGAGCACTAACCGTGGACACGCTCCGCCGACAGAAGGAGCGTTGTGTGAACATGCAAAAGCAATGTAATTATAGCGGTTTTTGATCGTTGGTGGAACTTGCTCCTTAAAACTCTATAGTGTAGACAAGGTTCTTGAGTAAAGTTCACATTGCATGTCACTGCTGCTCTTATAGGCTACTCAGAAGGGACCAGACTAGCAAGGTGTTCTCTACCCCCAAGGGCTGTGGTTAAAATAACATCATGACAGAGGACTGCCTCCAAATTCCTAGAGCCTGCCAACTGGAACCCAGGAACTAAAGCTGGCTCTGCAACATGAAACTACAGACAGCTACTAGGTCTGTTCATCATCACTTAAAAAACTCTGTAATAGTAACGGAACAAATGCTAAAGACAAAATGTCCTTTAACTGATCTGATCTAAGATTCAACAGGATTTCCTCTCTGGATACGAAGCCAAACACTTTGCTGTAGCTGTAAAGCATGATTAAATCAATATTGTGGTACTCCAGCATGCATAACTCAGAGAAATGGACAATCCACCACACAAGACTTTACATTTTCTACCCCAGATGCAAAAAATCCAGCCTATACAACTTTCTTTTTACATCATTGTTTATTCACATATCCACTCTGCCAGTGCCATGTATGAATACATTTCCCATAACAAAACACTCTACAAAGCCAGTAATGAGTCATCATAATGTGCAACGTGGAGAGAGTACTAATTTCCCCATTTTTATCCTACTTGAAAATGACAACTTCCAGGGGGGAAAATAGCTGCGTCAGCTATTACAGGGAACATGCTTTATTAAAATATGACATCTATGTGTGGTGGGAAAGGAGGACTTAATAGATGCATTTGTAAAAGAAACGTTTTAATTTTTTTCCTTAGGACAGCAAAAACATCGATTGCTCTAAAACTGCATTAAAGCATGCAAAGAGCAGGCTAAAACCAGCTAACAGTTTGTAGCAGAGCAACTTGTTAAAGCAACTTAACTTGTTTTAACTCTTCCACCTGTCGCGTCTTGCTACTTTTGGGCCCCTGATCCTAAAGTGCAGCAGATGCCGGCGTTCACACAGAGACAGCTGCAGGATTGACCGCAGACTGTAAGCTCTCTGAGGCAGTGACTGTCTTTTTAGAGGTATGTCTACACTGCAGCTGGGACCATGTGTCCCAGCCCGAACAGACAGACTCGAGCTAGCACGCTAAAAATAGCAGTCTGGTCATTGCGGCCTGGACAATGGCTTGGGTTAGTCACCCAAGCTTGGACCAGAGGGTCGCGTGGGCTTGGACTCGGGTGGGTAACCACTGCTGCTACTGCAATATCTACATGGCAATTTTTAGCATGCTACTTTGAGTGGCGTTAGCGTGAATCTGCATATCCAGGCTGGAGGGCTCACTCCCAGCTGCAGTGTCGACATACCTGACTTCTACAGTGCTTGGCAAATTGGGAATTTGATCCTTGATTGTCGCTGCTAGGTGTTACTGTAGTGATAATTCTAAAGGCAAATATGTGAGGTTAAAACTCATCTTTCATTGCTCATCCTATTGCCTTTCAGCAATGCATGTGTAAGCAGTGTCAGGATGAGCTCCACCCTGACATCTGGTGGTGAGGTGTGGCAAGTTGTGGAAAAGAACTTCAGGGGCCGATCTCATTTGCATAGGCACACCCACCACGCCTAGAATGAGACCATAGCTGCCCAAATGGTCACTTTGGCTGCTGTGGGATCCCCAGTGTCTCTGTTATTGGGGCAGGAAGAATAAATTGTTATTACCCTGATTATGGGAACTGTGCTTGGAACTGTACGTGGCCTTTTGTTATGATGGAGGGATTCACCATCAACTAAGTAGCACTCGCTAGGCAAGGGTCATGGGTTCCAAAACTGTGTGAATGGAGAGAGGCTGGGGACAAGTATTAATACTTGGTGGCATGGGCCCCTTGGTGAGGGCCTTACATGCTGATTGCACTTCCTCCTCTCTCCACTGTGGAATATCAGAGCTAAGTTTGGTTTCATTAGAAGTCTAGTTATAGGCTGCTGAGCTCACTTTGGGCTGACAGTGCACCAGCACTGGGGCTCCCCTACTATAAGCTGAATTCACCTAAGAGCTGAAATCACTGAGTGTTGTGTTAAGTAGTGGGGGAGCCTGAAGATATATTGTGGAGCAGTTTGCGGGACAGCTGGTGAAGCAGTTCGACGCGGAGCAGTGTGTGGATGGCAGGAGCGGCTTGTGGGCCGTGGAGCTGAGCGAAGGAGTTCATGGGGCGGCTGGTGGAGCGGAGCGGAGCGCAGCTGAGTGAAGGAGTTCGTGGGGCGGCTGGCGGAGCGGAGCGCAGCTGAGCGAAGGATTTCGTGGGGTGGCTGGTGGAGCGGAGTGCAGCTGAGCGAAGGAGTTTTGTGGGGCGGCTGGCGGAGCGGAGCGCCGCTATGGAGCTATGGGGCGGTCAGCTTCAGATCACGTAAGGTGCCTCTTACCCCCGTCCCATTTCCACCCAGGTTGGGAGGTAAAGCTCCGCCGATAAACTTTCGAACTCTGGGGCTGCCCTGACCAGGGACAGAGACTTTTGGGGCATTGGACTTTTGGGACTTTGGGTGATTTGGACTCAAGAACCAAAGGGAAAAGGGCATGCCCCAATTTGCCTGGGGTGGGGTTGTTTTTGCTCATGGGTTGTGTTATGAATCCTGTTGGTGGTGTTTCCCCAACATAATGCCACATTGTTTCTCTCTGTTATTAAAAGACTTTTGCTACACTCAGACTATGTGCTTGCGAGAGGGGAAGTATTGCCTCTTGGAGGCGCCCAGCGGGGGTGGTATATATTTGTCCCAGGTCACTGGGTGGGGGCTCGAGCCGGTTTGCATTGTGTTATTGGAATGGAACCCCTAGATATTGAACCCGGCCCTTGTTGCTGCCAACTCTGACGGGCAGAAGGGTTACATATGCAAATTAGAGCATGACAGGCCGGGTCAGTTTCACTGCTTGGGTTGCAAATCAAAGAGGAATGTGGTTCCTTCAGAACTAAAAAGTTTGTAATTGACTTTTTAAAAATGTTATGTTTCATGGAACTATTTACTGATGCTGAGCTGTGATTCAGGTTTTGGGGCTAAACGGACCTGGCAGTGTCCTCTTAACAGCAATAACAACTGTTTCATTAGGAACATTTCCTAATGATTATGTAATTTGGAACATTAAATTACATGAGGTCAGTGGGGAGACCTGATTAAAAAACACAAAGGAAGATACTACCCCAATGTAATTATATGCTCCTGATGTTTTGCTGTTTGTTTTTGCACTGAAAGTTCATTTCCTCTTGTACTCATGCCATCATCAAAACTTTGCAAGAATAAAACACGCACCATCCAGGTGTAAATCCAGAATTAAGACAGAACACAAACACACAACATACACAAACTTGATTTAAACCCGCCTGGCCTGATTTTGCCCTCATTCACACTGGTGTAAATCAGGAGTAACTCCACCAAAAGTAGACGGAGTAATACTGGTGTGAACCCTGTGTGGGAAGAGTCAGGCCCATCACATCTAACAGAATTAATCCAGCTAATAAAACGTTTGATTTCCGGGGTAGAGGGGGAAGAAGGAATCAGAACAGAGCTGATCTAGTCTGTGTTGCACCCTGCTCAAAAGCCTCATTAATGGAGCTGAAGAAAATGTTTCATTCACAATGTTTTTACAATTAAAATGGCTTCTTCATAAAAAAAATGAAGATTTCCATGGGACATGTCTGCTTATGACTACATTTGCCATCTAAAACCCCCCCAAAACATTTTGTTTTTTGACTAGCAAAACCCAAGCATTTTCATAAATATGTTGGTGGGTGGTACCTGAAAGCTGAAAAGATTTGGCCAGTTGGGTGATAATTTTCAATCAGATCCATTTTTTTCCTCCCAACTGACAGAAACTTTCCAGTTTTCAGGCACTGAAAAGATGTTGAAAATGGTGTGGATTTGCATGTTCCATTTTTGGATGAAACCCCCCCCCCCCACAACTGTAGAAAATTTTCAACAAAAAATGAGTACTTTTCATTTTCATTGAATTTTTTGGTGGGGAAAACATACTTCCCTGAAGACCTCTAGTCATCGGTTTCCCATAGGCAATGGACACTGTCGGAAGACAGGATACTGGGCTAGATGGACCATTGGTCTGACTCAGTATGGCCACTCTTATGTTTTTATGTACCATCCATCTCCTCAGCCCTGGACCAGCCTCTCCCGCCATCCTCAGAAAAGGATGTGATGATTTTTTTGTATTACATGCTCTCCAAAGGAAGGACTGTACTCACTGCCCCAGGGCCTTTGAATCATAGAATCATAGAATATCAGGGTTGGAAGGGACCCCAGAAGGTCATCTAGTCCAACCCCCTGCTCGAAGCAGGACCAATTCCCAGTTAAATCATCCCAGCCAGGGCTTTGTCAAGCCTGACCTTAAAAACCTCTAAGGAAGGAGATTCTACCACCTCCCTAGGTAACGCATTCCAGTGTTTCACCACCCTCTTAGTGAAAAAGTTTTTCCTAATATCCAATCTAAACCTCCCCCACTGCAACTTGAGACCATTACTCCTCGTTCTGTCATCTGCTACCATTGAGAACAGTCTAGAGCCATCCTCTCTGGAACCACCTCTCAGGTAGTTGAAAGCAGCTATCAAATCCCCCCTCATTCTTCTCTTCTGCAGGCTAAACAATCCCAGCTCCCTCAGCCTCTCCTCATAACTCATGTGTTCCAGTCCCCTAATCATTTTTGTTGCCCTTCGCTGGACTCTCTCCAATTTATCCACATCCTTCTTGAAGTGTGGGGCCCAAAACTGGACACAGTACTCCAGATGAGGCCTCACCAATGTCGAATAGAGGGGAACGATCACGTCCCTCGATCTGCTCGCTATGCCCCTACTTATACATCCCAAAATGCCATTGGCCTTCTTGGCAACAAGGGCACACTGCTGACTCATATCCAGCTTCTCGTCCACTGTCACCCCTAGGTCCTTTTCCGCAGAACTGCTGCCTAGCCATTTGGTCCCTAGTCTGTAGCTGTGCATTGGGTTCTTCCGTCCTAAGTGCAGGACCCTGCACTTATCCTTATTGAACCTCATCAGATTCCTTTTGGCCCAATCTTCCAATTGGTCTAGGTCCTTCTGTATCCTATCCCTCCCCTCAGGCGTATCTACCACTCCTCCCAGTTTAGTATCATCCGCAAATTTGCTGAGAGTGCAATCCACACCATCCTCCAGATCATTTATGAAGATATTGAACAAAACCGGCCCCAGGACCGACCCTTGGGGCACTCCACTTGATACCGGCTGCCAACTAGACATGGAGCCATTGATCACTACCCGTTGAGCCCGACAATCTAGCCAGCTTTCTACCCACCTTATAGTGCATTCATCCAGCCCATACTTCCTTAACTTACTGACAAGAATACTATGGGAGACCGTGTCAAAAGCTTTGCTAAAGTCAAGAAACAATACATCCACTGCTTTCCCTTCATCCACAGAACCAGTAATCTCATCATAAAAGGCGATTAGATTAGTCAGGCATGACCTTCCCTTGGTGAATCCATGCTGGCTGTTCCTGATCACTTTCCTCTCATGCAAGTGCTTCAGGATTGATTCTTTGAGGACCTGCTCCATGATTTTTCCAGGGACTGAGGTGAGGCTGACTGGCCTGTAGTTCCCAGGATCTTCCTTCTTCCCTTTTTTAAAGATTGGCGCTACATTAGCCTTTTTCCAGTCATCCGGGACTTCCCCGGTTCGCCACGAGTTTTCAAAGATAATGGCCAATGGCTCTGCAATCACAGCCGCCAATTCCTTCAGCACTCTCGGATGCAACTCGTCCGGCCCCATGGACTTGTGCACGTCCAGCTTTTCTAAATAGTCCCTAACCGCCTCTATCTCCACAGAGGGCTGGCCATCTCTTCCGCATTTTGTGATGCCCAGCGCAGCAGTCTGGGAGCTGACCTTGTTAGTGAAAACAGAGGCAAAAAAAGCATTGAGTACATTAGCTTTTTCCACATCCTCTGTCACTAGGTTGCCTCCCTCATTCAGTAAGGGGCCCACACATTCCTTGGCTTTCTTCTTGTTGCCAACATACCTGAAGAAACCCTTCTTGTTACTCTTGACATCTCTGGCTAGCTGCAGCTCCAGGTGCGATTTGGCCCTCCTGATAACATTCCTATATGCCCGAGCAATATTTTTATACTCTTCCCTGGTCATATGTCCAACCTTCCACTTCTTGTAAGCTTCTTTTTTATGTTTAAGATCCGCTTTGCACTAAACACAATCAAGAGTATCTCTCCTTTCGGTTCTAGTCATCCTGGGCACACTAGCAGAGATAAGCCTCCAATAAACTGGCGCTTGATCCTGCAATCCTTACTCATATCAGTATTCCCATTAAGAGGTTTACTCACATGAGTAAGGCTTCCAAGGATTGGGCCCCATTTTGTGCTACTTTTATAACCAGCACTTCATATGAGAGCACACTGAAAGAGCAGAAAATTTGACATGAAAAGCAACTAAGAGCAAGTGCCCTCACATCCAACTTTCTCCTCCTCCTTGCTCCTCCAGGGACATCATAATCCTGTGTTTACAACTGCCCAGTCTCGGCCTGGTGGTGTACACAATGCCACAAACAGAGTATAATAGGTTTAACTGAAAGGATCAGGTAGAATGGGGAAAGTACGCTAGAAAGGAGAAAAGAATAAAGCCATAAAAATATATATACATACGTATAACAGACACCTATATGTAAACAAACACACACACAGTGTCGTGACAGAAAATCAGTAAGTGGTCAGGAAAAACTATGAAAAACAAACAATGGGGTGGCTTTTTTTCTAAACCTGACATGCTGGAAATGTTTGTCCACAGTGTGAAACCCCCTTGGTAATATACTGCGGGTCAGTTCCTGGGCTGGTGTCAAATGGTGAAGTTGCATTAACTTCAATGGAGCCATGCCAATTTACAGCAACAGAGGATTCAGATCTGGAAGACAGCAGGATGCTGAATGACTCTAGTCTCTGACCCAGTATTATGAAGTTTGGGGGTGAGGGGGCTGTTTTTTTGAAAGGTGGAAATAGTATTTTGGAGAAAGAAAGAAAGAAAGAAAGAAAGAAAGAAAGAAAGAAAGAAAGAAAGGAAGAAAGGAAGAAAGGAAGAAAGAAAGAAAGAAAGAAAGAAAGAAAGAAAGAGTTGTCAACCATTGGTCGTCAACCAATCCCTGACTTGATAAAATAACCAATCTAGAGCCAAACTTAGGTTTCAAACCTTGCAACTGCCACAGTTTACATGCACAGAA
This sequence comes from Lepidochelys olivacea, assembly GCF_965140295.1. NCBI lineage: Eukaryota > Metazoa > Chordata > Testudines > Cheloniidae > Lepidochelys > Lepidochelys olivacea. The sequence goes on from NC_140416.1 coordinate 120,698,385, forward strand.
GAAAGTTATTTAAGGGTGAAACCTGATCTGCTTTCAGCCCAGCCAGCGGGAAGATCTGGAAGAAGAGTCTCGGATGCAGCTGCCAAAGACCTACGTAAACCACAAGTCAGCGCTACCTGTGCCAGCCCGGCTGCTCTCCTCCCCGACAGCCTCATCTTCCTCCACTTGGCAGCAGCACACAGTGCCCGTCTGAACACCTTGATGCAACAATGCACCCTGCATTGCGAGGTGAGGTATTAACTTGGATGTTAACCTGAATTCTACTTCTGTTTAAAGGCTTGACTCTCCACCCTCTTAGGGTATGTCTACTCTGAAATTACACCTGCAGCTGGCCCATGTCAGCCAGCGTGGGTTCATGGGGCTCGGGCTGTTCAACTGCAGTGTAGACATTTGGGCTTAGGCTGGCATACAGGAGCTGGGACCCTCCCCCTTGTGGGGTCCCAGAGCCTAGACTCTAGCCCAAGCCTGAACATCTACACTACATAGACAGCCCAGGTCAGCTGACATGGGCCAGCCACAGGTGTTTGTTTGTAGTGTAGGCATACTTACATAAATGCTCGCTCTATGGGACTAGCTCTGTTAGTGCCTGAACCAAAGCCGAGAAAGTCCATAACAAGACTCGCATTGATTTTGGCAGGCTTTGGCTCAGGCCCTTAATCAGTAAAGGCCTACAGGATTGGGCCCCAGAGCATAAGCAAGGCTGCTGCTAAGTACACTGAAAACTAGCCCAGCTCCAGGCATAAAGGACTGCATCTGAATTGCTTTGCTGACACCTCCACAAACAAGGACAGACTACTGCGTACAAGACGGCCTCTATTTTCTCCTTGCATCCCAAAGGGACTTCCAATCGCTTGTATTACTTTCTAATTGTACCAGCACCTGTCACAAAGAGGGCCTCTTCTGTGTTTTGGTTAGGAGCTGTAACAGTTCATGGCATGTTAAAAACATTAGACTTGTGGACTTGGGCACAGTCTGCCCCAGGATGCGCACGCACACAGCTCCCACTGAAGTCCCTCCGAGCTATGCACACCTGCATCCAAACAGAGGCTTTCTAATTGTACGTACATGAAGGATATACAAATAACTATTCTGTTTTCAGTGCTCTAATAAAAACCAACAAAAGTACAGATTTAAGACAAAGGGCTTTTTTTATGTAACAAAAAAAACCCAGTCTTCAAATACACATGCCTACCCACCTTCCAAAGAACATAAGAACAACCACACTGCGTCAGACCAAAGATCCATCTAGCCCAGTATCCTGTTGTCTGATAGTGGCCAATGCCAGGTGCCTCAGAGAGAATGAACAGAACAGGGAATCATCAAGCAATCCATCCCCTGTCACCCATTCCCAGCTTCTGGCAAACAGAGGCTAGGGACACCATCCCTGCCCATCCTGGCTAATAGCCATTGATGGACCTTACTCACTCAGGGCCTGAAAATTCTTCCCATTCAAGTAATTCGCACAAGGAAACAGAGATTTCCCCCTCTGATCTTCCCCCCGCCCTGGTGTTATATAGAATCTTAAAGGGCACACACAAGGTTGCAGAAACTGTACCCTTTAGTGTTCCAGTTTCACCAGAGCAGCCCGGGTTCCAAGCACACACTGGGCTCTTAGCCAGATGTGGAGTTGAAGACAGGCAGTTGCACTAGTGTATTTCTCAGCTCTCCTATCAAACATCAGGACTTGTCACCACAGCAGCAACTCAGGCCAATTTCTGTGACAGACATACTCACAGTCTGTGGTAATATCTGCCTCTCTTCAGTAACAGCAGAATCCACAGCACCTGCACATTCCAAAGAGCACGTCCCTGGCTATAGAAGACCACGTGCCAGAGGATACGAATTTTAAGTGTGGCAAGCGGATGTGGGAGGTTTGGGTTTTGAAATAGGGAAAAAAAATGTTAAAATGCATTATTTTTTTCATGAGCATCATCAGCATGGAAGCATGCTGTCTGGAATGGTGGCCGAAGAATGAAGGGGCATACGAATGTTTAGCACATCTGGCATATAAATACCTTACAATGCCAGCTATAAAAGTCCCATGCAAACGCCTGTTCTCACTTTCTGGTGACATTGTAAATAAGAAGTGGGCAACATTATCTCCAGCAAATGTAAACAAACTTGTTTGTCTGAGCGTTTGGCTGAACAAGAAGTAGGACTGAGTGGACTTGTAGTCGCTAAAGTTTTGCATTGTTTTGTTTTTGAGTGCAGTTATGTAACAAAAAAAATCTCCATTTGTAAGTTGCATTTTCTCCATAAAGAGATTGCACTACGGTACTCGTATGAGGTGAATTGAAAAATACTGTTTCTTTTGTTTATCACATTTACAGTGCAAATATTTGAAATAAAAATAACATAAATTGAACAGTGTACACTCTGTATTCTGTGTTGTAACTGAAATCAATATATTTGAAAATGTAGAAAAACATCTAAAAATATTTAATACATTTCAATTGGTATTCTATTGTTTAACAGTGTGATTAAACCTGCAATTAATCACAATTAATTTTTTGAGTTAATCGCGTGAGCTAACTGCAATTAATCGACAGCCCTAATTGGAACGTTTGGTACACACTTATGGAGGATGATCAGGCTGCCTGAGGATACAGTTGCTTCTAATTCATGTAATGCCCAAGTTAAGCTACCTCTCATTATGTAAATACACCTATTATGTAAATATAATTTATGGGCTAGCGTTGTTTAAAGAGATTAATGAAGCATCAATACTTCTAAAGATAGAACTCCTTTCCAAAACACTTCTTATGCAAATATTGCTTGTTCAAACTTTATGCATTACTCAACCATATAGCATTTCAATGCTCTCAATGACTTTCCATTAACACCACCTTCCAAGAACTGTGGGCCCCTGCCAACGCTGCCTGGGGCAGGGAGCAGGGCAGAGAGGCAGTCCCTTCTGCCTCTGGAAATTTGATGGCTTCTTTCCTCTAGGATTCCCAGGATCTACAGAGTTGTGAATTCCACACTCTCCTGACCCCCACCATCCAGAAAAACCATCTTATCTTGTGGGAAAATGATCAGGAAGCCTGCTGAATTGGGTAGCCCCAGTGCCACCTCCCTGAAGGATTTTCTGTAGGAGGGGATGATCCAGCCCTTTTCTGAGCATGGAGAGCAAGACTGAGGCCTCATAAAGGTCTCACTGTTACCTTGTGCTGCCTCTGTCTGGTTGTTGTGTCCACCTGTTGTCTCTCCTCTTAGACGCAGACCGTAAGTTAACGTCTTTTTTTCTGTGTTTGTATAGCAGCTAGCACAACGGGGGCCTGATACGTGCTGCCATCATACAAACAAACAAACAAACAAAAATAAAATAAAATAATAATAATAAAGCAAAGCTAATTTGGCCCCCTTTATTGACAGCATGCCAACCTGTGTAGCAAACAGAAGGCAACCTAGAGGTCTTGTTCAACCCTTATCTGCTTCAGGCTCAGGCTAGAAAGCTGCAGCTTCTACTTCTGGATGTTGAACTCCCTACAGCTACCCAGGCCTTTGTCACCTTGAGAGTGCGTTAGGAGCAATGCACTGAGGCAGTTTTGGTGTAGAATGCAGTGGCCTGTGTGGTCAGCCATCCTTAACATAGGTACTCTGAGCTCTGCACCGGCGTCCAGGTCCTCTCTGGGCACAGTTCAAGGTGAGCAACAAAGCCCTAAATGGCTGGAGCCCTGCCTCCCTGACTCTCTTCCTGGGGTCCAGTAGCAGCAGAGATCAGCAGAGGTGTTCAGGCAACCAATCCCTTAGATCAGTGGCTCTCAATCAGGGGTCCGGGCCTTCTCGGGGGCCGTGAGTAGGTTCCAGGGGGGCCGCCATGCAGGGCTGGCATGAGACTTGCTGGGGCCCAGGGCAGAAAGCCAAAGCCCCGCCGCACGGAGCTGAAGCCCAGGGCCCCAAGTCCTGCCACCTGGGGCTGAAGACAAAGCCTGAGCCATATAGCTTCATGGGGCCCCAGGCCATTGCCTGGCTTGCTACCCCTTAACGCGGGCCCTGGCTTTTACATGCAAAAAAAGTTTGTTGTGGCTTCTGTGAGCCGTGGGGGTTTCAAAGCATGTTGGAGGGTGGCGAGGGGGGAGGCTCAGAAAGAAAAAGGCCGAGAACCCTGACCTCAGTTTACATGGGTCACCGAGTTTTGTCAGTGGCAGCCCCTGACGTGGCAACATGCGTCCCGCCTTGGTCTGATAGAGCCCGAGTCTCCTGAGCCTCAGGGCATTCTGCAGGGCCAACCTTCCTCCTCAAGCTGTTGAGGAAGAGGTGGGTTTGGAGGGCATGTGTGGTTTGAAGGAGCATGTCCTGATGAGATGTGTTTGTTATTTCTTACTGGCTGATTTCATAAGATCTGAGGCTGTTGTTCTGGCACGGGCACCGATGGCACGTTTTAAAAAAAAAAAAAAAAAAGCAATGCAGTGCAACTGTCTGCAGTTAGAGAGATCAAACGTTTCAGTTACCGATTCCTTCTCTACCTAGGTGTCCGTAGGAGAAAAGACACACTCAAGAGCCACCCCTGAAGCCAACACATTACAGCTGTCCCTCTGCAGCCGTTAAATCGACAGCACCAGGCACGGCAGCCTCCCAGTAAATATTGCTTTTCCGTAGGGACTGGGATGTGGGAAGACCGGGAGGGTGCGGACTGGTCCCGTCTCGCAGAAAATTATTTGGAGGGATGCTCAGACAATCCACACTGCAGCGGATCCAGTGCAGTAGAGAAAGGCCTTCCAAAACAGTGTATGATTTAGTCCTGCCTTGAGCGCAGGAGACTGGACGAGATGACCTACTGAAGTCCCTTCCAGTCCTACACTTCTATGATTCCATGACAGCTGTACGCAGACGAGCTGTCTTCAGAGAAGGAACTGGTGCTGTTGTTCTCTTGGGCACTGGAGACCTAACTTAACGAAGCTGATGTGCTGTTCTGTCTAGCAGGATGGGCAGAGCAAATTTGTTCCCACTCTTCACTCAAGAGAAATCTGCCAGTGGACTCAGTGTCTGTCTTAGACAATCATGCTCTTTCATGTCCCCTCAGAGCTGAACAAAAGCTGCCATGCCAGACAAACAGGCATTAGGAGGGAGAGAATAACAGTTCTATGTCTACATGAACTCACACCTAACATCCACTACAAGAACTTGCTACTGATACCAGTTTATGCCTTCAGCAACCCGAGTGAAATCGGTCTGACATCAACAAAATCTAGCCCAAGGGAAAAGAAGAAGAGAATAATCAAAAATCTCACTTTTGTTACTGAATTTCTTTAAAAGTTTCAGATTGGTAGCCATCTTAGTCTGTATCAGCAAAAACAATGAGGAGTCCTTGTGGCACCTTAGCGACTAACAAATTTATTTGGGCATAAGCTTTCGTGGGCTAGAACCCACTTCATCAGATGCATGGAGTGAAAATACAGGAGCAGGTATAAATACATGAAAGGATGGGGGATGCTTTACCAAGTGTGAGGTCACTCTAACGAGGTAAATCAATTAACAGCAGAATACCAAGGGAGGAAAAATAACTTTTGAAGTGGTAAGAGAGTGTCCCATTACAGACAGTTGACAAGAAGGTGTGAGTAACAGTAGGAAGAAATTAGTATTGGGGAAAGTAAGTTTAGGTTTTGTAATGACCCACTTCAAAAGTTATTTTTCCTCCCTTGATATCCTGCTGTTAATTGATTTCTCTCATTAGACTGACCTCTCACTTGGTAAAGCAACCCCCATCCTTTCATGTATTTATACCTGCTCCTGTATTTTCACTCCATGCATCTGATGAAGTGGTTCTAGCCCACGAAAGCTTATGCCCACATAAATTTGTTAGTCTCTAAGGTGCCACAAGGACTCCTCGTTATTTTTTTTAATACACAGCACCTTTACATTACCGGTACCCTATGAACGCACCCTAGTCGGCTACCAGTAAGTAGAATACTGGCATTTTCCAGACTGCCAGCAAAATGGGACGAAGAATGAGAACTTTTTCATTGACCCTGTCTCTAGATAGAATGCACGATAGTGTGGTTTAATAGTTTTATCAGCATGAATTTGAGATGAACACATTCCTCACAAGCAGTACAGCAAATTATGCAGGTCCACAAGTGCAGATGAGTACAGAAAACCAATACAGGATTTGTGGTCCTATATCACTTAGGTGGTTTTGAAAATCCCGCCTTGAATATTTGTTCCACACCATCCCATCATTATTATTATTATTATTATTTATTTGGTGAGAGCGGTTTCAGTGGAGTGCCAGGAGTGGAAGCTGGAATAGAGAGGGTTTAGGATGGAATCAGAGGAGAGGAATTCCAGGCACAGACTGTAGAGTAGGTGTTAAATGAGTTTAGAGGTGAAAAGGGAAAGGGGATATGGGGTGATGGATGGAGAGACAAGTGGGGTCAAGGTGGGGGGGATTTAAGATGGAAGATTCTAAAGCATGCTTGTATTGTGAGGGAACGGAGCCAGATGAGAGTGAAGGTTTAAGGAGAAGAGTAAGGGAGGAGATGAGAATGAGCTCCAGGGAAATCAGATGTGATGGGATATACCAAAGACATTACAGAAAATCTTATTTTAAAAAAATCTGGGGATTATATTTACAGCCTTCCTCTATAAATGGGCTGGTGCTTAGTTACTGCTAACCTAGCACCGCAGGACTCATAAGTGATGAAAATCAGAGGTGGCTGAGAAATTTTTTTTTTTTGCTCGCACCTAAAATGTCAGCATTGTAACTATTGGGTTTCTATGTTAGCCTCCAATGGATGAATGGGGAAGTTCACATCTCTCAGAGGACTGTCTCTGATTCTGAAAACAGACAAAAGTCACTGCATCCATTACACATACCTTACACATCTTCCAGGCTCCCAGCAATCATAACTGCTAGAGACTTATTTTTTCTTTTTAAATGAAAGCTTAGATTCTGGAGAACAAAATGGCAGTTTGAAAGAGGTGCCAGGACACTGTACTGTCTGACTCTGAGCCCTGACATTAGTGTTTACGATGGTGAAGGATTAACAGTGCTTTGGCTTCAACCAACCATAGTATGACCAAACAACGTGGTAAATGCTTTCCAGTTTTATATTGCAACCCTCCTGCTGTTCCAGTCCTGGAACTGTCATTGAGAAAACATCATTAATTGTCGTCCTGAAGAGAAGAGAAAGAACATGAGGTACAGACAAATATGAGGTAAAAATTATATAGACAGAGTCAATTCAAGATTTCATCTCAGTGAGATTAGTCAATTCATCTCTGCCAGATTTGAACCCCCGTTCTCTAGAGATGAAAGGGATAGCACATCCCTCTTATGTGTCCATGCTTTGGAAAGATCTTAGCTTACAGAAACGTCCATAATTCGGAATCAAAATTTCCCCCTCTTCCTCTTTAGAACAGTTTACAGAAATGCAAACATTTAAATTGATTAAATTAAATTGATGCAAAGGGGCTTCATGTTTTTATAATTTGATTGCAATGAAAGCATCACAGTAATGCATTAAACGGCTTACGCATGACAAAGAAGAACAAGAAAAATAGATTCTTCCCAGAGTGTCTTCTGGTGCTAGAAGCAGGTCATGTTTTTCCACAAGTCTGTGGGTATGTCTACACTACAAAATTATGTCGACCTAAATTACGTTGACATACAGCCACCACGGTAATTAAATCACTTCTGCATGTCCAACTACGCTCCTGGTGTCGACGGTGCACATCTGCACCAGGCGCACTTGCACAAATTGAACTGTCAGTGTGGGGGATTGTGGGATGGCTTCTGAAAGGTAGTAACAGTCAATACAAGCAATGCAGTGTCTACACTGATATTGCATTGACCCAAGCGCTACACCTCTCGCGAAGGTGGAGTTATTAAGTTGGTGTCATGAGCGAGTTACATTGGTGGGAGCTGCATTTTAGTGTAGATGCTTACAGAGTTAGGTCAACGTAAGCTGCCTTACACTGACCTAACTCTGTAGTGTAGACCAGGCCATACTGATCCCAATCCTGAGATGGGAACAACCAGTTTGAGCCCGAATGGCCACAGAAAGTCATGGAATCATAGAATATCAAGGTTGGAAGGGACCTCAGGAGGTCATCTAGTCCAACCCCCTGCTCAAAGCAGGGCCAATCCCTAACTAAGTCATCCCAGCCAGGGCTTTGTCAAGCCTGACCTTAAAAATATCTAAGGAAGGAGATTCCACCACTTCCCTAGGTAACCCATTCCAGCGCTTCACTACCCTCCTAGTGAAAAAGTTTTTCCTAATATCCAACCTAAACCTCCCCCACTGCAACTTGAGACCATTACTCCGTGTTCTGTCATCTGCTACCACTGAGAACAGCCTAGATCCAGCCTCTTTGGAACCCCCTTTCAGGTAGTTGAAAGCAGCTATCAAATCTCCCCTCATTCTTCTCTTCCGCAGACAAAATAATCCCAGTTCCCTCAGCCTCACCTCATAAATCATGTGCTCCAGCCACCTAATAATTTTTGTTCCCATTATCTTCAACGGTATTATCTTCAGCAGTACTTCATGCAGGTGTAATATGCATGCTGGTGGATACCTTCGCAGGATCAGGGTCACACGATTCCAAGCTTCAAAATATTTTTGTGTTGTTGTGCTGGTCTTGTCCCACAATAGTCTTAATCAAGCCTTGAAAGTTGAGAATGAATTTGGTGACTCTTACAGGGCCCTTTGTAAAGGCGTCAAATACAAAGAGCATAACTTTCCTTTCAATGTTACATTCAAAAGTGTGGGCAGGTGTTAAAGCCCCTCCCAACATAACTTGCAGAGTGGATACATCTTGGCCCCATCTCTGCTGATTTTTATTCCTGCTGTGTCTCCTGCCCACAATCTCATGATTATGGATAGCATTTTCCGAGATGCTTTGATACCAATTAGAGGGATCTGTTACCTTTTTTTGCGTTATGCATATATGTTATTCTTTGTCATCTTCATAAAATAAAAATACCAATCCAGCTAATAGTAATTGTTAACCGACTTCCAAAGATGCATGTGCCAAACTTGCTTTTCCCGAGGATCCTGTAATGCAGCAGTTGATCCGCTCCAAGTGCAACAGGAACATGTAAGTTTTCCTATATATTTCTGAAAAAACTGATCTGACGTGGATCTCCATTCTAAAAACAGAATTCGTATGCAGGTAGAGCCTCTCAAATGCATTGGAATTTAGGGCTACACCCTCAACTGCTTTAAACTGGTATAGCTCTATAAACTCCAATAGAGCAATGATGATATATGTCATCTGAGGATCTAGCCTAAGATGGCTTAAATCAGGAGTCTCAAACACGCGGCCTGCGAGTTATTTCCTGCGGCCCGCCGTAGGCCCTGACTCCACCGGCAGCCAAGCTCCCCTCACCCCCCACTTTCCCGCAGCACCCCCACCTCCGCTCCTCCACCTACCTCCCAGTGCTTCCTGCCGCCAAACAGCTGTTTGACGGCGCTTAGGACTTTCCAGGAGGGAGGAGGGAGGAGCGGGCATGCGGCGCGCTCAGGGGAGGAGGTGGAGAAGAGGCAGGGCCGGGGTGAGGATTTGGGAAAGGGGTTGGAATAGGTGCAGGGAGGGGGCGGAGTTGGGGTGGGAACTTTGGGGAAGGGGTTGGAATGGGGGCGGGGCAGCGGTGGGGCCTCATGGAAGGGATGGAGTGGGGGCGGGGCAGAGGGGACAGCTTTTGTATCTTTGTATGAAAAGGTTTCAGTGATGTGGCCCTCGGGCCAATGTACTAGTTCTCATGTGGTCTTCACAGTGATTTGAGCTTGAGATCCCTGGCTTAAATCATATGCATGTTCGGACCCTTAGAATCAGTGAGGTTCCGCATCTACTCCATTGCTCAGAATACACACTTGTAACCCCAAACGGAATATTTACAAGTTCTTTTGTTTAGAATTTCAGCTACAATTATTTAAAAAAACAAACACCATTTTGTCTAAACTTCCTGAGACATGTAGGTTTAATTAAAATGCGTACATACGGTGACAGAGGAAAGCCTATTGATCAAGTACAGGAGGTGATAAGGTGACATCATAAGGGCTGGAAAAATAGGTTTACAAAGCACTGGCTTTAATGTGACCAGATACAATGACTAGCCAAAGAAATTCTGCATTTGACAGGCAATCCAAGTTTTACTTGGCTGACAGACTAGAATGGCTTTCTGTTTTTAACTGCAACACTCTGGAGAAACAGATTTTGCCTGCATCGTATTTTAAATGAGTCAATAAAAATGTACTTGAGAGGAGTTAGTATTAAAAGGTTTCTCCGTTTCCTATTTTTGAGTAAATCTTATACTCCCATCCATCTGTCTGGAGTTGTGCAAAGACTGTCTTGAGCAGCTCTTTGGAATACGAGTGATCCCATATTGATTAAAGTTTGATTACCACCATTCAGTGTGCAGCTACATTCTGTTTTATAGCTATACCACTGGCATATTCTTTGTATTATGTTGACTATTTCTTTGAGATCTTCATGTCTGTACAGGTAATATGGCAGCCTGCAGATTAAAATCTGCATGGGGCTTGCATTCAGTTAGCTTTCGTTTGTTCAACAGGAAAAAATAGCTCTTGCACAATTAAGCTTCATTCCATGAAACTACGTTTCCTGTCCACAAGGGTTAAAGGAACACCAGGAAAATTATATTTCTGTCTGAAAATTTTGTAGCTGCCATAGCTACAATTAACACCTAAGATCGCCATCACTGAAAGATGTTGGTGAAAAAGTTGTTTACTTTGTACACCTAATTAATTTCACCGTTTCCCATTGTATTGTCAATCAATAAATCAGTTTCTCCACAGAGGAAAATAACTTCATAAAGGGGAGCAGAAAAAGCTCTTACAGAAAAAACTGAAGGGCTTTGTTTGTTTTACAATGCACTATTTCAAGTGTGCATTATCAGAAACTGAATTATTTTAAATAAGTCAATTAAAAACATTCAAGTTGACTCTATCCCGTTAAGATTTTGTTTTGTTTTTTAAATAAAGCCCACATGTAAAGAAAAGATCCATCAGAATGGCAATCTGAAGGAAAGACCACTTCCATTTGACTGGAAGGGGAAAAAGGCAGCACAGCACACTAGATATAGCAAACACATGACTACAGTTCTAAAAATATGCTCTTGGTATCAGTACATGGCTAAGAATAGACCCAGGAGGGGCTGGGTCCTTTGTAACTCTGCTTCTCTGTTTTATCTTTACAGGCCTACCAGGGCCTGTAACTTCAGGAAACTAGTCTTGGAAGACAAATCTAAACAATTTAGCTCCAACTCCACATGCAGGTGAAAGGAAAGGTTCATCACCTATGACTGGGCAAATCCAAGCAAAGGGTGATCTGGCAATGTCAACAGCATCAGATGCACCTACTGCTTCACAGACCAGTAACATTTCACCTGTAATTAGGGGACTACAGGTAACCTGGGACAGAGACCTTGTGCAGTTAGGTCATCTGCCCCTCTTGTGCTCACACTGGTACCTTTCTGTGTCACTGCGGCTGAGGAAGATCACAGCTTTTTCCTTGCCCAGGGCCAGTACACAGGTTATCCCATTCACAGTTCTCTGCCTCCCTTGAGCACAGAGTGCAGTGTCCTACAACAACACCAGCCAATGCCTTCCCCAGATGAAGCAGCCAAAATCCTCTTTCAAGCGAAGAAGTATTGATTTGCTTTTCGGAGCAGAAAGAAAAACCGAAAATATAAGCTGGTGAGAGCACACAAGCTTGGGCACAGAATATGCAGTAAGACCCAGATGCAGTAAAAAACAAACTTTGTAGGAAAAAGTTAAAAGAGATAAAAGTTACCCAACTTCCAGGCCAGCTTATGGTCTCTCCGCTATGATTCAGCTCCTCTGCCCTGCTTTCAAAGGAACATGTGCCTAGAAAACCCCCACACTTACAGGACCCTCTGCCCTTGATATGAAGCTGCCAGTGTTTACAAATACATTTATTGCCAAGGCCCCGGTGCGGTGTCAAAATACACGTTGGCTGTGGAGCGAGGCATTCCTTTCACGGAGGTTAGGGAGAATATTCATAGGCCCCTAGATATTAAGGCCAAAAGTGGCCCCTATGATCATCAAGTCTGACCTCCTGCATAACACAGGGCAGAGGATTCCACCCCCTGATTCCTGCACCTAGTGTGTAACTTCTATTAGAGTTGTAGTGAATCAGTAAGACCGACATCCTATCTCCAAACACTGCATCTTGTCATGTCTTTTTCTACAAGATCAAAGCCATCTACTGTCAGAAATCACTTCCCCGTGTAGGTTCCTAGACCATGATCAAGTCACCTCTTAACCTTGCCTGGGATAAACATTAGATTGAGCTTCTTTAGTCTCTCACCCTAAGGCACACAAATTTCCCTCCTTCAGGTGCAGAACCATAGAGTGACACATGACTATATTACGTCCTCCACAGTGATTTATTCTCCAACTGACAGTTACCTTTTGTTCGTTTCACCTAAACCTTCTGGCCTCTTGTATCGTTGAAGATTGCACTGAACACCTTTTCTGAAGGCCGCTTTCTCTAACATGCAAAATGGAAAAGTCAACTTTTCTTAGGACTTCCTTAGCCCTTCAATGAGGTCAGGTCACCTGCACACAGCCCAGCTCCACTTTGCAAGTATCAGGACCGGCGTTCCCTCTAATTTTTCCCGCGCATGGGCGGAATGGATTTTGTTATGTGCACCTCCATATTGGTGCACATAACAAAATTCATGTGGCGGGGTGGGGCCAAGAGGTTTGGAGTGTGGGACGGGGCTCAGGGCTGGGGCAGAGGGTTGGGGTGCGGGGGGGGAAGGCTCCGGCTGTGGGTGTAGGCTGTGGATGATGGGTTTGGGGTGAAAAATGCCCTGGGGCTATGGCGGGGAGAGAGGACTCCCCTTAGCAGCACCTGGGCTGTGAGGGAGAGGCACCTCTCCCTGCCACGGCAGCTCTGGGGCTGGGCTGGGTTGGGGCTGGGGGAGGGGGCCTCTCCCCCAGCCACAGCAGGTCCAGGCCAGGGCTGGGGCCGGCGGGAAGAGGCATCTCTCCCTGCCGCAGCCCTGAGCGCCTGCATGGCATTCAATAGGCTGCTGAGTGGCAACTGAGAGGGTACTTAGGTCAGGACCTAGGAAGATTTATAAATATACACACCAAACTCTGTACAAATTGGACAGTCACACCAGAGACAGCCACCTGCTTGAGCATCAGTGTTTCAGATAGTTTATTCTCTCCAGGCTAGAAGGCAACACACGGTTACTTTAAGTTGAGCCCCTTTCACAAAGCCTGGTTTGGTGCAGGAGAATATATTATGGGGATCAGAAAGAGAAGAAATCCACCCCGTCCCCCAACTGAAAGCAAAGCATGGAGCAACTGTGCATCCCCAGAACCTTAAGTGCCGACGCAGGAGCAGGTTTCTGTGGCTCCTATACTGCCGAGTGAGCCCCACCTGGACCAAATATTCCAAATGCTACCTACCTGCCTCCGTGGGGCTGGCGGTGAAGGGAGATCCTCTCCCACTGCTGGGACTGGGACACCAGTTAGCTCCTCTCCCTTTGGGAGTCTCTGGCACCTACTGGCCAGCTGGGGTGGAGGGGCATTGATTGGCCAGCATTCCCCAGCTCCCAGGATTTAACCTGGAATGGGGACCATGTGGCTCTTTCAGCTACGCTGAGGAGAGGCTACCCTGAGTTACGGGTTATATGGTAAGAGCCCTGTAACCCCTGCACTGGAACCAATTAAATGCCTGGTTAGGAGAGACTGGCTGATAAGCAGGTAGCGCCCCTCTCGTGTTAAAGTTTAATACGAGCTGCGGCCTGCCACTTAAATCCATCCATGTGTCCACCCCCATTTCACCGCTGAGTCCATAGCCGTTGTCTGTAGAGCTTCCTGGCTCCAAAGAAACTGATTCCCGACCCAGAGAGAGCATGAACCTGGCCCTGGGAATTGTCATACCAGGGAAAGACCCAAAACTTGATCTTGGGACTCTGTGTGCCCCAAGCATGGCCACAGCTCCGTGGCCCAGCTAGGCTCTCCCCCTGCAGAGTACTAGGTGGATGCAGAGAGGGAGAAAAACCACATCCCTGCCATGAGAAGGGGAGTTGCTTTGAAGCTACTCAACCTCAGTCCCTCCCTCTAGTCTAGAGGCTAAGTGCCCCCCGCCTCTCCCCCAGCACACACCTCACCCTAGAGCGCCAACAGTGCACATAACAAAAATTCAGGAATGGATAAAAAACCCCTGCTGCTGCTTCAGGGCTTAAGCCAACCTCTGGCAAGAGACTTTACTGGGGGCAAATTACCCCACATCTACCTACTCTGGGGTAGCTGCACCTGCCCGTGACGCAGCTGGGTCCTGCCCACCGCCAGACAGGAGGGTGGGTGAGATGGACGTTGGTTCTGGTCCACTATGACAACTCCTATGCTCCTGTGCAAAAAAATGGGGGGGGGGGGGAAGGAGGTGCTTTGTCTGACAAGCAACCTTTTGTCAGCCAGTGAGAGCTCTGAGCAACCCCTCTGCTTCATGAAGCAGGGCCAGCTGACAGCAGCAGAGTTGTCAGGGGACCCCTCCCCACAGGCATTCATGGGACAGGATGGCAACACAACCCATCCATCCACACTCTCCCCCTCTACCTGAGTACTCCTCACCCGACAGCTAACCTCCCTGGGGGAGTCTGAGTCTCCTGGTCTCTATTCCCTCTCCCGCCCCGCTCCATGGAGGGGAGCTCCAGCTGCCCCATGCTGGCAATAGTCTGTGTGGTCTGTGCGGGAAAGGATCAGCACAGGCTCAGTGGAAGGGGCAGAGAACTCACTGAAACAAGCTGCCCTCTCTCCCTCCGGGGCCCCTCCAGCGGCACCCGCTACCATCTCAGACTGACAACCCTGGGCATCAGGCAGGCTAGTGAATAGCTTCCTCGCCCACCACGGAAGCAGGGGCCCTCTGTGCTCCTTAGGCTCTGACTCAAGGCCTCACGGGTACGGGTGCATGAAGAGGCCGGCTTGCAGCATAACCACTTGGCTAGGTGCCGGGGGAAGACCGATGGAACAGAGCGACAGAAGGTTAGTGGCAAGTGCTGCTTAGAGCTTTGTGGCCGGAGAAAATTAGGGGACTGGTTCAATTACACAAAAACAGGATGACTCTTCACAGCAACTTGTGCTGCATCTGTGCTCCCAGACTCAGAGCTAAGCCCTGCGATCGGCAGGCGAGCAAGGAGCTGAATGTGAAACAGGCTATGAAGTGTCTGAAAATAGAACATTTCAACGGCAAAAAATAAAAACGAGGTCAATAAGATAATGAGCTCCCTTTAAGCAAAAATCATAGCATCTGTAATGGGCTAAAAATGGCATCAGTGCATTGCCGAGAAAGAATATAATTAAGAGTATTTTTAAAACAGTGTTTCCCCACCCCACTCATACAAATCACAGCACACACTACCAGTATTCCTTCCACCTCACAGTATTGGAATGTGCTGGCATACCACAAGTTGGCCTTAAGAATGTGGAGTTTCCGTAGTACTTGAGAAGATCCCAAATGACAGTGGTTAGCCACATTCTTTCACTTTGAGATCACTGTTATCCATTTATAACACCAGGCAACGGAAATAGGTTGGGGATCTGACATTTTAATTCGTTTAGCATTCAGCAAAGTGGTACAAAAACCAGGTGTAATCAACTGGCTAAAAACACATGACCAAAGGAGACATCACTTATCCAGCACTCTCCGAAAGCTTCCCAGAGAGGGCCTGGGTGTACAGAATAAATTCACCTTTCAACAGTGTTCATTCAACAATAAGCTTCTTGGACTAAAACTCTGGCATAACTAGGTGCACAGTACAATTATACACACCAGGGACATGATTCAGCGATTACTAAGTGAAATTCTATGGCCTGTGTTAGGCAAGAGGTCAGACTGGTCCCTTCTGGCCTTAAAACTACAAGTTCTCAGTTCATTTATTAAAAATATACAAATTCTATGATGCAGAGACAGGCCAAGGGAGTAACAGTAGCCTTGCCAACCCCATATTCTGGGGTTGGAAAAGGATCCACACAGTTACCAGTGTAAATCAGATCAACCTCAGGGCTGTTCTAACTTATCCTCTAGCCTGAGTTCAAACCCTGGGCTTACACTGAAGTGCAGACATACCCAAAAAGGCCTTTGCTCAGGGAGTATTTTATGGGGGCCATTTCCACTTACTTTACAGCCTGTTAAATCTACCAGGGACAGGTATAAAGGGGCCTTAGTGTGAGAATCAGGCCCAGAAAGTTTATTCTTTTGACTGCTTTCTCTGTTATTCACCTGGACATTGCAGGGTTAGTGGTTTTCAGGTTAAATAGATTTGACCCTGCAGATGCTAGTGCACAGCCCCATGCATTTATACTTGTAGGGCTAGATTTTGCCTAGCTTACCACCGATGCCTAAATCTCCTGCGGTGACCCTGCCCAAAGGCCTAGCATGATACCTGTTCCTGTGCCCATGGCCCATAAGAACGAGGAGACACTAACAGTGGCAGTAAAAACCCACACCAGGGATGTGAAGGGGCTATCAGTGAGGCAGTATATGATGTAGCAAGATACAGGGCACAGCTGCTGTGAGAGCCACTCCAGTGTTTGTGCATGTCTCCAGGAGCTGTCATCCAATGGGGTTTTCCTCTGCACCCTCCACCCCGGCAGTGGCTCCCTGCCAGAGCTCAGACCTGAACAGACTTTGCTTTATAATAGGCACTTGCAAACTACATAAAAGCAACTCCCTGAAACGAGTTCATCTCTAGCCAGGCAGGCCCTTTAACTAAGTCACATGATAAGTTAAAAAGAAACACAGCTGGGTGGGGAGTGTAGCCTTGAGTGCGTTACATAGCGCATTCTAACTGCATATGCTGCATATAATACGGATAATCTATTTTAGAGATTTTTTAATTTTATTTTGTTGGGACACCTACATACACACAATCTGACCCTCACTCTCCCTCTATCAGTGATACTTTATACGATCCACCAAAACAACTCCGGACCTTTAACCCCCGGTAAGGTTACCAATTAAAAAAATAAAGCTAACCCAGCTGCGGGTTTGAGCTCTGACCAGTCTCCGACATTCACAAAACCGTAATGGGATTGGGAACCCTGTTTAGTATACAAATAAAGGTACAGCATAGAGAAGGAAATACATTCCTACTAAATTCCAGGTGCTCATGAACAAATTTCCTGGAGGAAAACAGGCAATATAGTAACCAGCTGCTTCTTATTTGACATCAGGCCAATTCTTCTCCCAGTGCTGATGTAAATAAGAAATAAATTCCATTGAAGTCAATGGGATTATTCCTATGTAAGTGAAATAAGAATCAGGGCCAACAGGTTTCTAAAGGTATTTTCATTTGCACTGGGCTGGGTAAGTAAAGTGCTATTTTAAAACTTTCAGCATCAGCATGGATTGTACCAGCCAGCTTAAAGAACAGTCAGGATACACTATGAATGCTCTAGAAAAAGCCTACAACATAACCACAGTCTCTGTAATTAGACAGGACTTCCTTCCTTTTATCTTGCGCTGAGTGAATTGTAGATGCTCCCATTCATCTTGAAGAAAAGGGCTTTACTACACTAGGAAAGTGCCACTAGTTTAACTTAAAGTGAGATTTTCAACTAATTTAGTTAAACTGGTGCAAAAAGCTGTGTGGACACTTATTACGGTTTAAACCAGGTTTATTTCACTTTTGCTTTGATTGGGAACAGGTGTGAGCTCAACTGATATAAGTCATTCACAGGGTATGGCTACACTGTGAGAGGGAGGTGTAAATTCCAGCTCAAGGAGACATACCTGTGCTAGCTCTGATCAAGCTAGTGTGCTAAAAACAGAAAGTAGCTGCAGCAACACGAGCAGCAGGAGGGGCTAGCTGCCCTGAGCACGTACCCATCTGAGACACTTCGCCTCTCCCGCTACTTGCATCACCACAGCGACGCTCTATTTTTAGTCTGCTAGCTCAATCAGAGATAGGGCAGGTATGTCTCCCTGAGCTGGAATTTACACCTTCCAGCGCAAAGTGTCGACGCACCCTTACACTGAAAAAAGAGCGTCCACACAGGGGCTTGTACTGGTATAACTAAATCAATTTGAAAATCGATTTAAATTAAACTGGTGTAATTTCTGCATATACATAAGGCTTTAGATAAACAGACTTCTAAGGCATAGCATGAAAAGACTCATTCAAAAACCATCATCATGGTTATTTGCTACCTTTGCTGGGAGTCTCAGCAGTGAAGCAAGGACTGAATGGCAACGGGAACTGCGTTCTCTTCCCCACTCCGTGAGGTGGCACCTCCAGATCAAAGCTGGGGCACAGGAGTAGTGTGGGAAACCTTGCATGCCTGTGCTGGGTATGATTTGTGGCGAGAGGACTTTTTGGCACTGAGAATCTGGTAACTTGATGGACAGAGTGTGCAAACTTGGGTGTCTTAAGGTAGGCAATTGAATTTCTACTTAGGCACCTTAATAAGTAGCCTGATTTTCAGAGGTGTTGAGCACGGGCAGTTCCTTGCTACAACATTTTGGCCTGCAATTCTTTGTTACTTTTTTCTCTCTCGCTCTCTCACACACACACACACAGTGAGAGAGAGGGAGAGAGAGAGAGGTAAAACCACAAGCAAATGTTTTGATGCATTATTTTTCCCCATAAAAGACTTTTTTACTTGAGACTCAAACTGCATTTCAAAAACGTTTTTCCCTTTAGATTGTTGTTGCTGTCACTGTACCCGTCCCACATGAGACAGTCGGTAGCGCCATGAAGTTCTGTGCAAGTGTAAATACTTCACCGCTAGAATTTAAATGAATTGGAAAAAAATTAATTTAAACATTATTGGCAAATATAACTATTTTTATATGGAAAAACCATGGTATGTGATACACATTGGGACACCTCCAAGTCTCTGACCTTTAAATAAGCAGTCAGGACAGTCAAACAACTATGCTTGCCGATTACATATACATGTAGTGAAAAGGAACTTCAGATGTTTTCCAATCCTTCTACAAACAAACCACACACATTTTTTTTGAGTCTCCTGTTTTTCTTGATTCTCACATTTGGGGAAACAGCAGCTAAAGTCAACAGTGAACATTGCATTACTCAACCATACTTCATATTTAAGATGAAAATGATGAGAAATGCTATTTCACTTCATATGGACTTTGACTTGGATAAAGTGAAAAATCTTACTTTCACACTTCATTTATAAAAAAGGGTGGGCCTGATTCCCATTTATGCTAAGACCTCTTTACACCACTCTGACAGTGCAAAAGGGTCTTAGAGTGGGTGCAAATGGAATTCACTCACACTTTAAGACCAGTTTACATTGGCAGAATAGTGTGAAGAGGTCTGAGGGCTTGTCTATACTGAGGGGTACTGCGCTCTATGGGGGGAATTATTTCAAAAGCACACTAATGTGTTGCCATTAATCGGCCCATGTAGACTCTGTTGGTGAGCACTAAGAAGATTTCCTAGTGCACCTGAACGTTAAAAGCACACCAGCTGGATCTATATAGATCAATTAATGCGCAACATGTTAGTACGCTCACGTAATCAACCCCCAGAGTGCATTATCCCATCACGTAGACAAGCAAAAAGTGTAAATGAGAATCAAGCCCTCTGCTGTTATCCCAAAAAGAAAAAATACATGTATTTAGTTGCTACATGGTACATGGGACTTAAATGGTTCTCTCTGGAAAATATCTATCAGAGGTAACAAATTCAAACATTTCCATTCTGCTTCATGTATAGTAGCTGCATAGTGTTTCCAGTCCTTTGGAAAAATAGCTGCAATGGCAGGAGAACCTCGCTTGGCAACTAAAACAAGTTTCCATTAGTTAAATGCTGAGGGATGATTTCATTTCAAAAGTGAAATGTGGAAACCAGTGAAATGAGTAAGATATGGCCAAACACACGCATACTAGTGTCTATTTTTAAGTCAGAATTTTTTTCAAAAAAAAAAAAAAAAGGGTTTCTAACAGCTACTGGAACAAGTTTATCTGCTGTGTATGGGGAGAGTCTGCTAAAGAGAATTCTTGAAATATCTTCCATTAAGTGAACACTTATCAAGGTATTTTTCCAGAGTCTTTCAAATGTTACTCACTGCTCTTTTTAATACACCACCGTGAGGCTCCCCACTGCAATCTCTCTCATGAGTTGTGCAATTTACGGGACCCACCAGCAGCCTGCCGAAGTGCAGAACAGGCAGCTGAGCTGGGTAGTGACATCTCCCTGCCCCCTCCTCGGGACCATGAAAAAGACCCTGGGTGTGAGCGCTGCTTCCTTGAGGGAGAGTGGCTATGAAAGACAGGAGCAAAGCAAGGTGGAACATCAATCCCTTCCAGTGCCAGAGGAAGGGCTAATCCCGAGCAGAGAACCAATGGGAGCACGGTTGTAGGTGTTTTGCCAGCCAGAGCAGAAAACGTTTTTGGTGCCCTCTAGAGCGGCTGAGAAAAAAAGACAGCCAAGCGGCACAGTGGTGTGGAACTCCTGTTCGCCCATGCCTATAGCCAGCTCCACTTACTACCAAGGGGGAGTGGGCCCAGGGAATAATGCTGAGGCAACAGGGCCCTACACAAGTGAGCCAGCCCTCTGTGAGTGCCATGAGAGGCAGGGATTACCGAAGGGTGATGTTAGACCTGCCAGCATTCCCCAAAAGCAGTATGGGATCTGACACGCTCCTTCTCCTTCACCCGCTGATAAATGAAGCGTGTTATTTCTTAACTGGTCATCCAAACACGCGAGCAAACGCTACAGCTGTCACTGGGAGCTCTGCCTGAATTAGAGCTGAGTGCGAACGGCAGGACATAAAGAGTACGGGCCAGACACTGTGCAGCAAGGAGTGGAGAAAAGAGCTCAGGAGGCTTCTGTACCTCGGACACCCATCTGGGCACAAAGAACTGCCCCCTGGGCTAGCTACCCAAAAGGAAGCAGACAAAGGTGAGGTAAGCTGGCCTGAGGCCCCTTTCTGCACTGGCTGCTGGAGTTGGCTGGGGGACACACCACCCACACTGCAAGGCTGGTGAAGCTATTCGTACAGCACGCACTTCCCAGGAACAGTCCTAGGATTTTCCCAGGACTGGAGACAGAATCCCTCCATGCTGCACCATGGCCTCTGTCCATGGGGTACAGTCTACCCCTGCAGCTGCCAGAGGCAAGCGTAGAGCAGCCTTTGTTGCTATGAAGCACAGCTGAAGCCTATCTAAAACCCCTGAGCTAAAAAGCCATGTCAGTGAGATGCCCAAAGAGACTGCAATGCAGAGCCATGAAGCCAAGCAATGGGCAGCTGTGGAGAACCAGATACAGTAGAACCCTGTTTAACCGAGCCGCCACTATCCAGCTCTCCATATTTATGGAACCACCAGCTGTCCGGGGCTGACAGCGGCAGGGCTTGGGCTGTCAGGCCCGGGCAACGAGGGCTCAGGCTCCCACTGTCAGCCCCGGGTGGGTGGGGCTGATAGTGGGAGCCCCAGACGCCTATTCTCCAGTTTATCCAGATTTTTGGTTACCCGATCTGGCCCCAGTTAGATCAGATAATTGTGGTTCCACTGTATACACTGATCCCTCCCGGCTAACACAAATCTGATGGACCAGAAAAGTGGGTTCAAGAGGTAACGGAGTCTCCCCAGCTTTCTCTAGCTGGTGGAGATGCAGCAATAAGGCCCACACAGCACTGATCTATAGGTGCGCTGGAGACAAATGCCAAAGCTATTCCCTTCCAAACAAAAATATTCGCCTATAAATAACACAGCTGTTCAGACTTCCTGACCAAAACGCATCCTTTCTCGCACAGAGACAGGAGGATATGATGCCGACACCAAGAGCTGGACAGCACCAGCTGAACCCTGAAACCTTTGTGCTGTACAATATAAGCGGAAGCAAAGACCTGCTTAGAAAAGTGAACTGGGTAAAATGACTTTCATGCCATTGGTGGTACGTATGCACGCGTCCTTGAATCAAATGTGCACTGCAGATGTGTGGCCAAGGTGAGAAAAATTAGACACCATTTTCTTTATTCCTGTAGTAGAAATAAAATTCTTTGGAGGTCATGTCATCAAAGGAGAGGTTCTCATTTCCACTACGGCCCTTTTAAGGTCCCTCTCTGCTTCCAGAGCAGTATAAAGGGGCCTGACTGGAAATGATAGTGAAGCCCCACATCCTGAACAAGGGACCAGATTTCATCACCTGCTTCCATGGGCACAGGGGACTCAGACCGGGCAGACATGGGAAGGTCGGGGAAAAATGGGGTAGTGGTTTCCATGGAATGGTTCCCTCTTTCCAGGGTTTAAATTCTCACAGAGTATTTCCCGGAGCCCCGGGGGTTCGGGTCTTCTGCCCCGCAGGTTTGAAAACATTTACTGGAGCTGCACTTTGGACATCTCCAGCTGAATTTAAGCCCTGCTTCTTCCCATGGAAACACTCCCCGCCCCTGCCCCCACCTCGTGCGTGCACTGTGTGGATCAGGATCCACAGCAGGGGTTCTCAAACTGGGGGTTGTGACCCCTCAGGGAATTGCTTGGCAAGGTAATTACGTAGGAGTTGTGAGCTGTCGGTCTCCACCCCCAAACCCTGCTTTGCCTCCAACATTTATAATAGTGTTAATAATATTATTTAATAATAGTTAACAATATTTTAAACGTGCTTTTAATTTATGGCAGGAGGGTGGCACTCAGAGCCCTCTGTGTGAAAGGGGTCACCAGTACAAAAGTTTGAGGACCACTGCTTTATAGGAATGGAAGGCTGGGGACAGGAGCCACTATCTCCAAATCCTGGTGGACACCTGCAACTGCAAGCACTGCTAACTCCGTCTCTGCACCTGCACCCCTCTTCGGTTTCTTCGCCCGAGTGTAAGGTACCAGGCTGATGGCGGCATGGTTCCTCCAGGGCTGGTGCTGACACGGGGGGCATGGGCTGACTAGTGAAGCAGAGACCGGTAGAGTTGGGAGGCTGCACCACATGCCTCCCCTGACTCCTTTCCCATGAGAAGGAAACCGTACCAAGTTTCACCGGATTGTGTCTCCTTGACCCCATTCATACATACAGGGGTGTGCACAAGAATAAAAATGTGGCTGCTTTTGGAGGGGCACTTTCTGCGCCGCCCTACCCTGCACAACCAGAGGAGCTGGCTTCCCCCTCTCCCCCTGCCCCATGGCCACAGGACCTGGCTCTTCCTGTCACAGTCCTGGGGCCAGTGGAGCTGATTCTACCCGTGCTGCCCATGGAGCTGGTTCTCCCCTGGCAGCTGGAGGAGCTGGATCTCCCCCTGTGGCCCCAGGGCCGGAGGAACTGTCATCTCTCATCCGGGGGCGGAGGAGCTCACTCTCCCTGCCTGGGAGGAGTTCTGTGTCCCAGCTGACTGGGGTGGGGAGGGGCATGCCCCAGCTTGAGAAGCCGGAGAGATGGTAATCCTCCCTAAAAACCCAGTGCTCTCTCTGATAGATCCATGATCTAGACTGAGCATTTCTCACTCCACCCTCTATATCCTCACGCTTCTTGTGCGGAATCCTTGTCCAGCGCTTTTGAGACGGAGAGAAGCTGAAGCATATCCTTCCCAGAAAAGTCAAGCACTAGAAACAAACAAAGAGCATGAAGAAACTGAAGCCAGAGCCTTTCGCTAGACAGGGGCTCTGAGTCACAAAGGTAGAACATTGGCTCGGCTTTTCCTCAGCTCCACCTATCCTGAATGAGAGGTTCTGACAATCTTTATGGAAACTCATGTGAAGGGCGGGCCGGGATAGGAAAATGACTCAGGGATCTGCTACGGCACAGAGATCTCACCACAGAAATGCAGCAAATGACAAGATAGCTTATACGTGAGACTTCAGTAAAACCTGTTTAAACCAGTGTTTTCAAAACCTGTGGGTCGTGGAATGGAAGGCACTGGGTCGCGGCGGCTCTGGTCAGCACCACTGACTGGGCCATTAAAAGTACCGTTGGCGGTGCTGCCTAGCTAAGGCAGGCTAGTCCCTACCTGTTCCGACACTGCACTGTGTCCTGGAACCGGCCAGCAGCAGTTCCAGCTCCTAGGTAGGGGGGCCACTGGGCTCCGCGCGCTGCCCCCGCCCCAAGCACCAGCTCCGCACTCCCAGTGGTCGGTTCCTGGCCAACAGGAGCTGGGGTGGGGGGGAGGAGGGGAGGGCAGTGCCTACGTGCAAGAGCCAAGCGGAGCCATTTGCGCGCCTCCGCCTAGGAGCCGGACCTGCTGCTGGCCACTTCCAGGCACAGCACGGTCCACGGTGCCAAGACAGGCAGGAAGCCTGCCTTAGCACCCCTGCTGCGCTGCTGACCAGGAGCTGCCCAAGGTAAGCCCGCGCCCCAATCCCCTCCTCCAGCTCTGAGCCCCCACTCAAACCCAGAGCCCCTTCATGCACCCCAAACCCTCATCCCCAGCTCCGCCCCAGAGTCTGCATTCCCAGCCCAGAGGCCTGACCCCCTCCC
Organism: Lepidochelys olivacea; assembly: GCF_965140295.1. Lineage (NCBI taxonomy): Eukaryota > Metazoa > Chordata > Testudines > Cheloniidae > Lepidochelys > Lepidochelys olivacea. The sequence continues at coordinate 120,722,764 of NC_140416.1, forward strand.
ACACTACAACCCCCTGCCCCGGCCCAGAGCCCCCTCCTACACCCTGAACCCCTCATTCCCAGCCCCACCCCACAGCCCTCACTCCCACACCCCAACTCTCTGCCCAGCCCTGAGCCCCTCCCACATCCCAAACCCCTCATGCCCAGCTCCGTTGGGTCACGGGCAACAATGATTTTCTTCAACTGGGTCGCCAGAAAAAAAAGTTTGAAAACCACTGGTCTAGACTACCAAGAGGCTCAGACAGCTCTTGCTGGGTGCAACTCAATTCCACAAAGGCAAAGGACACATTCTGCATCATTACACAGGCTTCAATTACTAGTGCGGCCAGACACCTTGTGCTGCTTATTCCCTACTCTCTGAGAGCAAAACGGAAATCATCTTTGTGGAATATCTATGCTGCCTTGGGAAAACACTTAAGACTTTTCTTAACATAGGTCTGGGCTAGGCCTTCTTTTTTTAAGCCAGGGTTACAAACAAAACTGGCAGGGGTGAAATCCAGCACAAAGCTAAGGGATCTGTTGTCTTTATGGAAAACTAGATGATGTGGATGGGTGGACTACAAGCCAAAATGCCAAATCTTCCACCACCAGTGTGCCACAACCCAGAAATGCTGGGTACTGTGTTCACAAGTGCCTACATTGCATAGCAGCCTAAGTCCTATTGATTTCACAGGAACTCAGGCTGCTAAGTCACACAGGAGCTTCTGAAAATTTTACCCGCTACTTCTCTGGCAAAGGGAAGAGCAACAAACAGACAGAGATACTACCTCAAGGGATTTGGACCTTCCAGGATTGTTTCAGACACTATTCTCTCCTCCCACAAAAGCCCTTTGCCCTAGTGTCCCTAGTAATTTGTTACACGCCTTGAAAACACCTTTTTCTACACTGCTTCAGTTCAAATCATTTCAGTCCAGGGTGGCAGGAGTCCCACGCATTGTAACTGCACCGATTAAGCTGTCCCTCCCAGCCCCATCTTATCATGCTGTGGGTCACCAGAGAGCTTTTGAGCCTAAATGATGTCTAAAGATGCAACCAAGCACTTTGTTGGATTTACAACAGCACCAGTGCAACTTAGGCACCTAACATCCCATCGGGTGTTAGGTACTTAACTTGCTTAGGAGCTTTTGAAAATCCTACATGGTACCTATCTTCATCTTTAGCTGCCTATCTACTCTTGAGAATGTAGCCCTCTGTCTCCGGGGCCATGAGAATGGCACCTTTCATGAGTGCTCAATTCACTAAAGGGCCAAATCGTGGTCAATATTAATATTCTGACAAATTAACAAGAGCCAGTAAATTCAGCCAAATATTATAGGGATAACAGAAACATGGTGGAATAGGAGTCATGCCTGGAGTATAGGTATTAAAGGGTATGTGCTGTTCAGGAAAGACAAAAATAAAGGCAAAGATGGTGGATTAGTATTGTATATTAATGATGAGGTAGATGGTAAAGAAATTAAAAGTGATGGAATGGATAAGAGAGTCTGTTTGGTCCAAAATCACTTTGAGGAAAGAAGCTACTAGAGCAGGGGTGGGCAAACTTTTTGGCCTGAGGGCCATGTCGGGTTTCTGAAATTGTATGGAGGGCCGGTTAGGGGAGGCTGTGCCTCCCCAAACAGCCAGACATAGCCCGGCCCCCGCACACATCTGACACCCCGCCCCCCCGCTTCTCACCCCCTGACGGCCCCCCCCGGGACTCCTGTCCCATCCAAACCCCCCTGTTCCCTGATGGCCCCCTGGGGACTCCTGCCCCATCCATACACCCCCTGCTCTCGGTCCCCTGACCGCCCCCAACTACCCCCCACCGCCCCATCCAACCCCCGCCCCCTTCCTGACTGCCCCAGCCAACCACCCCTTCTCCCTGACCGCCCCCAGATCCCTCACCCCTAACTGCCCTCCACCACCCCATTCAACCCCCCCCCTTCCTGACTGCCACCAGGACCCCTGCCCCATCCACCCTCCCTGCTCCCTGACCGCCCCCCGCCACCCCATCCAACCCCTCCTTTCCTTCCCGACTGCCCCCCTGGGACCCTTGCCCCCATTCAACCCCCATTCCCTGCCCTCTGACTGCCCCGACCCCTATCCACGCCCCGACCACCCCCCGAACCCTCCACACAAACTTCCTGCCCCCTTACCTCGCTGCCTGGCGCACCGGTGGCTAACAGCGTGGCTGCACCAGGTCAGGCAGCCACGCCGTGCAGCACAGAGCACCGGGTCAGGCCAGGCTCTGCAGTCCCACTGCCCAGAGCATTGCACTGCGTGGCGGCAGGGGAAGGGGGGCAGCCTCCTGGGCCAGGAGCTCAGGGGCCGGGCAGAACGGTCCTGCAGGCCAGATGTGGCCCGTGGGCCATATAGTTTTGCCACCTCTGTACTAGAGGTTCCCCTGATAGGGTATGCTACAGACTCGCAGGATCCAATTTCAATATGGATAGAGACCTCTTTAATGTTTTTAATGAAATAAATACTACTGGGAATTGTGTGATTATGGGAGACTTTAACTTCCCAGATACGGACTGGAGGACAAGTGCTTCTAATAATAGTAGGGCCCAGGTTTTCCTGGATGTGATAGCTGAAAGATTTCTTCAACAAATAGTTGCTGAACCAACAAGAGATTTTAGATTTGTTATTGGTGAGTAGTGAGGACCTCACAGAAGATTCCTACCACCACAGATCAAGAGACTAGTCTTGCCATCAATGGAGTGCAAAGACAGACACCTCTTTGCGTATGCCTTCTTGTAATAGGCTATACTGGTCCTTTACTAGTGGGGGTGGGGGGGAGAAAACCCCATTCCAGGGATTTGGAATGAACAAAGGCCCACGAAATTGCCTGGCAGTAGAAGCGAGGAAGCAGTCCTGGGGAATTAGGAGCTGGATGGAGGGGAACCCCAGGACACTGTTCCTTTAAAGGCCCAGGATCAGGAGCCCTGTAATGTAGGGTGGGGCAGGGCTCCCCTCTCTTCCAGCCAATCAGGAGGAGTTCTCTGGAGGAGGTCAGTATATAGACCACCTTCTCTCTCAGATCATGGAAGACACTGGTAAGAGAAGGAAGCCAGGTCAGAAGGCTAAACTCCAGCGGGAGACTGTTATGAGAACTGACCCTGTAAAGAGCCGGCTGTGACAGGGAAGAGTTGTGCTTTGATAGCAGAAGAGCCAGAAAGCGTGAACCTTTGAATTTCAGTGATGGACTTTACTGGTGGGACTGTTTGGAACTGTTTGCAGTCATTTAACCATCCCCAAGCGGAGGGTGGCAGGACCCAGAAGAGGCTGGAGGGCGCGAGTCTGTAAGGGGCCCTGACAAGGGAGGACAGAGGGAGGCTGCTGCAGAGGAAGCTCTGTCATTGTCACTAATCAGCAGTCCTGTTGCACTCCCCTTAATAGCAACAGCTGCAGAAGGACTGGCACCGTCTCCTCTGCAGACACAGTGAGAAGCCTGCCTCGACAAGCGGCATCAATAATCAGGGATGGGACTGAACGGATATTCTTTTCATGTTTGGTTATGGCACGAACGTACCATAAAAGTGGGCGCTCTGATGACGTGATAAATTCTGTGTTTACGCCCAAGCAACCCCAAGGAGTTTAGCGGCGTCGCATAAGTGTAAATGAGCACGGAATTCAGCCCAGTATACAAAGCTCTCTTTACACCTGCTACTGTGAATCAAGGTTAGGTGATATTAAGGCAAACGTCTGGAGGGAAGCCATCACAATAGATATGACAGAAGGAGAAATCATTCCTCCAATGGCTGAAATCACACTGATAACCTGAAAGGGATTAATATGCCTTTGGAGTCACAATTACAAAAATGCAGTCAGGACCAGCCAAATGCTAACACTAGTTGTTTTCTTGAGTTGCATAACCTCTTGAAAGACTGATTAAACTGCGTATGCTATAAACGTATCTTTTTGCAGAGAAGGTGAATTTCCGAAAGAAGCAACTCAGTATTATGTAAAAGCAGAATTATAACACAGCGATGAAATACAGCTCACAGGGCTCTAGTCAGTAAATTAAAACAAAGGATGCCCCAATAGCGAGAGAGCAATCTGCTGCATGCACAAGATGTTTCACAAAAAGTACCGTAGCAGACAGATTCCTTGCATTTTGCGATCTGGAATCATTTTTTTTTTTGCTGAAGGCATCACTGATACACTGTGCATTTTTCTCTGCTCTTTTTTTTTTTTTTTAAAACTACAGAGCTCTCTTGTTTAGATCAGGGCTGTGCTGGTTTATCATGAATGGTCATTTCTTGGTCACTTTTCAAAAGAGCTCTCCTCTCTTCATCCCCAAAGAGGCTGATGTTTATCATTAAACTTGTCATTTGAATTTAGACACTAGCGTAGTGATGGGCACAGTACAAGATTAGCTAGCCAGACAGAATTAACTGAGGAAACATGTTGAGCAATAGAGCAAAATGACTTTTCTCCTGGGCCAAAATCTGATCTCAGTTACAGTGGGCGTCAATTTGGCAAATCTCGATTGACTTTGATGGAGTTAAGCCAGATTTATGTTGGTGTAACAGAGCAGAATTTGAGCCAGTGGTTGTTAAATGTCTTCAGTTAGTTACTTATCAGGGAGCATTCAGAAGTGCATACAGCTGAAAACACAGAAAATGAGTGCCTGTCTTTAATGCAAGATGGGCATGTCAGGTGTACTCACTTAAATTAGTGCTGGGAAATAATGTTAGTGTTGGGGAAAAAACAAGTGAAAAAACAAGACCAGTTGATCTCAAGACGTCTTCAGATGTCACACTATGGTTCCATTCCTGCTAGCTCTTTTCACACGCCAAACCTTTCTGCAGCAGAATGGCATGATGGCTAAAGGGCCTTCACAAGAGGAAGAGCCAGTATCTACAGTTAGCAGAGAAGCCCTCAGCAGCTGTGAATCTCTCAACTCAGCAGGGAAAATCTTCACCAAGGCTGCTGTGTGTGACTGTCCATCATATCCGACGATGGCATCGCAGCATCTAGTGTGTTCTCTTGTAGCAGCACAGTCCCATCTGAGAAGAGCAAAGTCATAAACAAATGTCACTTGGTACTTGTGGGCTCTCGCTGAAGACTTAGCATGATGCTTGGCACCTTTTTCAAACAGTTTTTCACATTTATCCTTCTTAGAAGTGTTTAACCTTTATTGATAGTTGCTTTCCATTCAGGTGTGTCCTTGGCTGTGTCTTTGAAGTGATCAATATTTATGCTGCATGAGTTGATATTCTACTTAAGGGTGTGTCTGAAGCATTTTGGTGGATTGCCCTTCCTGTGCTTTCCAAGTTTCAGCTCTCCATAGTGGACTTTCTTCAGGAGTCCGGGATCGCCCACTGATGGCATGACCTGTTCATCTAAGATGAGCCTGGATAATCATTCCCTCAATACTGTTTGTTTCTGCTCTCTCAGGGATGTTAATGTGTGACACGTTGTCTTGCCAGGTTTCAGAGTAGCAGCCGTGTTAGTCTGTATTCGCAAAAAGAAAAGGAGGACTTGTGGCACCTTAGAGACTAACAAATATATCTGAGCATAAGCTTTTGTGAGCTGCATCTGATGAAGTGAGCTGTAGCTCATGAAAGCTTATGCTCAAATAAATTGGTTAGTCTCTAAGGTGCCACAAGTCCTCCTTTTCTTTTTGTCTTGCCAGTGGACCTTCAGAACAGACCAAAGACAGCGCATGCAAAATGTTTCAAGTTGCTTGATGTATCTACAGTAAAAACTGTCCATGTTTCACACCTGCATGAAAGGGATGCTATCCCTGTCGTGCTGCAAATCATCAGTTTTACTGACGGTTTGGTGGTATGATGGTTAATAATCTGATGACCAAGTCTTCCACAAAAGCCTGGCTTGCTTTCCATATTTTGTTTGATATTTCCTGATCCAGGGAACCCTCACTGGAGATGGCCCTGTCCAGGTATGTAAAATGATCTCTGTTCTTTAGTTTTGCACCATCAATGGTGACGATTGGCTTGGCGGAAGTGGTTGATGGGGCTGATTGGAAGAAGACTTAAGTTTTTCCCAGGCTGTTAATGTAGCCAAAAGCCCTGACACAGCAAAAATGATGCTTGAGTCCTCTGAGCAAGCTCTCCTGGTCGCCAGCAGTTTTAGTAGGATATAAAGCAGAAATTTTGGAGCAAGTTTTAAAAAAGCATTTGCCATTGGCCTAACTCTGCCCCCACTGAAGTCAGAGTGAAGCCCACACTGACTGATTTGTGGGTGAACACAGATGAGAGCTACCAATACTTAGGCCATGTCTACACTACAGGGATTACACCAGCATAATTACAGCACCGTTACTTTTTCAGCATAACCCGGCAGTGTAGACACAGCCGTACAGGGACAGAGGGGGTTTTCCCATTGCTGTAACAACATTGCCTCCCCAAGCTATAGCAGCTAGGTCAACAGAGACATTTTTTCTGTTCACTTAGCTGCATCTACTCCTGGCGTTAGGTCAGCAGAGCACGGTGCTCAGGGTCTGGGTTTTTCATACCCCTAAGCGCTGCAGCTATGTCAACCTAAATTTTAAGTGCAGACCAGACCATACTCACCAAAATCTATGTGCCCAATCATCCTCTCTGCAGAAAGAGCCCAAGATAGGAGGGCCAGGAAAATCTGAGTTTCAACTCACAGAGTTTCCTGCAAATCAACCAGTCTTGGGACAGGATTACTCCCCCACAGAGCAGGTATAAGGTGTGACCCATCCACAAGAAGGGTTACACACCCCTTAACTTTCACAGCACCGTGGCTCTCTCATGCCAATGGAGCCCCAGTCCTGCCTGCAGCCCAAAAGGTGTGGGGTGTGACTGTGTATTGGAAAATGCAGCATCACCTTCTGCAGGGAAATCCTCAGTGTGCTTAGAGGGCTCATGATGCTGAGGGATGGTGGCTCTCTCCCAATCTCATCGCATCCCTGCCCTGCCACACATCTCATGATGCATAATGCAAACAAACCCATTGCAATTGCACAATTTCCGTAACGCGAGAGGGAAAAGAAAGTGCTGTCTCACTTTGTCCTACCCCAGACACACCTGGGAGCAGTTCATCAGGTTTCCCCCGTTTCCCTGCTCTCGATGCTTTTGAGGAAATGGGCTGATTTGGCCCTAAATCATTCATATACATATGTATGGTTGGCTTGTGTGTCTGGTGCTTAGAAATTCGAGGAGCTAATGGCCCGGGCAGACTTCGAGGAGCACTCTGCGTGTGTCCCTCTGCAAATGCACCTCACTCCTAACTTCCAGTGGCCCCCCAGCAATCCTGTTCTGGAATTTTAACATCCAGACTCACCTTTCACTCCCTGATCCAGGACATCTATTATCCTATATTCATGAGCTCACGAAAGCTCATGCTCACATAAATTGGTTAGTCTCTAAGGTGCCACAAGTACTCCTTTTCTTTTTGCAAATACAGACTAACACGGCTGCTACTCTGAAACCTATATTCACTGTATCCGGAAAATTTGGTGCAGTAACATCCCATCGCTGAAAGACCTTTCAAGTGGCCATGATTACAGCCCCAGGAGATTCTTTTTATTTATTTATTTATTAATAATTTTGGGGTATGTTTAAATTTTTTTATTTCATTTAATCTATGGGGAGGTGGGGGTGGTCCTGTCCCTGAGGTGGGAGGTCCAGTGGGGCTGGGGGTGGGGAGGTGGAGAGTGAGCCCACTCTGCACTCACCCCACAGCAGCAGCTTCTACAGTTCCTGTCCCATGGGGCTGAGCTGGGCTCCCTGCTCCAGGCGCTGTGACCTGGTGGGGGGCTTCAAAGCAAACCCACCCCACAGCAGCAGCCCCCGGCCTGTCAGGCCCAGTTCCCTGCTCCAGGTGTTGCGACCTGGCATCCAGGGTTACAGCACCACTCAGGTTTGGCCCAGGCACCCCCATGTCATGACAGAGGGGAGGTTGGGCCAAACCTGAGCAAGTGGTGCTGCAACCCCATGCACCAGGCAACAAGCTTGAAGTAGGGAGCTGGGCACAGCCACACATGGAACAGGAGCCCTACAAGCTGCCGCTATGGGGTGAGTTTTTCATTTTATTTCACATTTGCAAAAAACAGGGGACTCTAGCCCAGAACCTCCCACAGGCAAAGTAAATGCAGTGCCCTTAAAGATCTGCAGGACACTTGAATAGAAACAGAGCTCCATGTCCCTCTATTAAATAATCTACAGCCAGATTCTCATCTCATGCCAGTGTAAATCAGGAGAGACTCCAGTCAAACCAATGGAGTTTTACTCTGGTGTCAATTGGTGAGAGGGAAAAAGAGACTCGGCCCCTGGGGTTGAAGTGTATTTCTGACAGCAGTTTGGAGATAAGAACAACAATTTTCCACTCTCCGCGGCTGCTCCTTCATTCTGAACTACATTTAAAAAAAAGACAAAAGTACTGAAACAAATGAACACATACCTCTGCTCACTACTATGGAAACTGACAATACCAGAATCTAAGGAAATATTTAGGAATTACATTGGTTTTGCATCATTAAGTCACAGCCTGATCAATTATGCCGCTAAATCATAAAAACCGCAAAACAAATGTTACTTTTTAAAAAGTTACTTGGAGACAAAAGAAAATTGTGCAAACAGAGCAAGAATTTTGTTGCTGAAAATCCAGCCCTTCACTTGTTCTGTTTTCACTTTGAAAGCTGTAACAGTTTGAACCATTTCTCCCACCAAGGAAAAGATTTGTGATATTCCTTCCCTAAAACAAAAACTTTGCTCATCATGACTTCACAGCAGCAGCAAACAAAGAAAATAATCTCTGTTATCTCACTCTGTCCCCAAAGAGATCTATTTCATTCTTGATGCTCTGGCACATTAAAAGCTCTTGGAATCTGTTTCTATCTTCCTCCAAACTTCAAGGATATTTTTGCTGCCAAAATTATGCAGTAAAAAGCAACACAAACCCTGCAGCTTTGGGGAGGAGGGCTAGGCCTATAACCTTTATTATCTTTGGATGGAAAGTGAAGAAGAGAAAAGACACAGCTAACGCCTTGGGTATTTCTAGACCCTAGCTCTGTCCTTTCATTGCAAAGTCAAGTTTGAAACAAAATTGCCACTTGAAATACCATACGGAGCATTTTTTAAAAATATAGAAGTCTAATAGACTTTATTATCTGCACTCACAGCCTCTCCGTGGTAGTCAGCATAAGGACTATCCTGTGATTATGCAGCTCAAGTGTTACTATTTAAAAATTCAAACAGGAAATCTGGGAGTTGAAAAGCACCAAACCGTCGCCTGGAGGTCATGTCTTCAAAACAACTCTCAAATGTCAAACATTTTATGGACTCGAACAGTTCCTTCCTTTTGTGATCTGACATTCTATTCCGCCTCAGCTGCACACATCAGGCAGAAGGAAAAGGCTAATCTGAGATCCGATGGAGGAGATCTGAGGCCTTTGCAAATTGCTGTACTTAAACCTTGATGTGTATCCGCAAAAAGAAAAGGAGGACTTGTGGCACCTTAGAGACTAACCAATTTATTAGAGCATAAGCTTTCGTGAGCTACAGCTCACTTCCTCAGATGCATATCGTGGAAACTGCAGCAGGCTTTATATATACACAGAGAATATGAAACAATACCTATTCCCACCCCACTGTCCTGCTGGTAATAGCTTATCTAAAGTGATTTCCAGCACAAATCCAGGTTTTCTCACCCTCCACCCCCCACACAAATTCACTCTCCTGCTGGTGATAGCCCATTTCACCAGCAGGAGAGTGAATTTGTGTGGGGGGGTGGAGGGTGAGAAAACCTGGATTTGTGCTGGAAATCACTTTAGATAAGCTATTACCAGCAGGACAGTGGGGTGGGAATAGGTATTGTTTCATATTCTCTGTGTATATATAAAGCCTGCTGCAGTTTCCACGATATGCATCTGAGGAAGTGAGCTGTAGCTCACGAAAGCTTATGCTCTAATAAATTGGTTAGTCTCTAAGGTGCCACAAGTCCTCCTTTTCTTTTTGCGGATACAGACTAACATGGCTGTTACTCTGAAACTTGATGTGTATGCAAACCTCAATGTGTTTACCTCAGAAACTACTAAGAAGCATCTGTAGTAAACTAAAGCACAGTATCTTCCAGCTCAGTCTCTTCTGCCTTGTTAAATAAAGGCAAGCAGAACTATTGTAGGGCCAGAGTGTGAATCTCCCAAGGACTTGTCTACACACAGGGTACATCTACACGGCAATGCGAAGATACGACTGCAGCACCTGTAGACTTACCCGAGCGAACTCAAGTAATAGAAGCAATGAAGCTGCAGCAGCAGAAGCAGCTGTATTGGCTAGCACGACCTCCCCCCCTCTTTCTCCCTCCCCCCAGAAACCTGGGTACATAGTTGAGCGCCCACCCCCTGAACTGTCACAAGCATCATTGCTATTGTTACGCAAGCTAGATCAAAGCTAGTCTGGATATTTCTACACATGTTGCAGTCACACCTCTGAGTGCAACGTAGACATACCGTGGAGCTGTTCCTGATCAACTCCATGTGTGGACACACTTATTCCAGAAGAACGGTACCTTGTTCCTGCTTAGCTTAACCCACTTTAAGTTAACCTGCGTTAACTTTCAAGTGTAGACAGTCCTTACACAGGTAAGCCATTACTCATACAAGAAACCCCCTTGAAGTCAGCAGGGCTCCTCATGTGATTAACTTGCTCGTCAATCTGATTAAAGCCTATAAGATTCGAAACAAAGCTGACCAAAGAGAAGAATGAACTGCAGGGCTCAAAGATTTGTTGGATTAATTACTTAAAGTTGTACGGTGTTTTGAAGATGCAAAGTGCTAAATAAGTACTAAGCACTGCCAGTATTATGCCTAGCCCCCAGACTGGCAAACACAGAATCTGTCAAATACAGGCTCTCTTGACACATCAGCAGCAGCAACTGCTGCTTGATACAAAAGCTGGTAAAAGAAAACATACTTTTAATGTGCTGGACTAAAAAGTAAAGACCAACAAATAAAACTCAGATTTGTTTTCTTCAGGATGAAGTAGGATACTTTTAAAAATATTTTACTTAAAAATAAAGGAAAAGTTTCTCAAAGAGCTTCTTACTGATTTTTGTTTTGCGCTCTTGGTCTCCCAAACATACATAATTACCACATCTAGGTCCTGTAATCTTAACACAAAAGGAAGTGCAGAGCAAGTGAGAGTAACATGCAATTGGTCAGAACAAAAAGAAAATTCAGTAGTTGTACTGGACCACACTTTTCATGGTTCAGCTATTCGTCTGTGTGTAGTGCTCAAATTGCGGGGAGGATGGTATGTGCCAACATGCAGCAATGAACAATGTGGGTATATCATAATCACTTATACTCCAGCTATCCCCCAAGCACATTTCAAGCGCTGTTTGTGTGGAAGAAATACCTCAGTAACTATACTGCTTTATCAACCACAGAACCTCCTTTACTGTTGAAAGCTCTTCCTGGAACAGTTATATCTATCCCTTTTCTAATTTGGAAAGAAGCAGGATGATGTACTTGTATCATAAGAGGATGATGAAGTACTTTACAGTCCATTATTAACTAAGAAGAATATTAAACAACTTCTACTAAGAATAAATATTTTTAAATTAGCAGGCACCGATAACTTACACCAAAAAGAGTCCTAAAAGACCTGGCTGAGGAGATCTCTCACCTGCTGTTGTAGATCTTGGAATACTGGGGAAATTCCAGAAGACTAGAAGAATGTTAATGTCATGCCTGCATTCAAAAAGGGCAAGCGAGATGACCTGGGTTACTATGAGGTGGTTAACCTAACATCAATCCCAAGAAAAATAATGGAAAAGTTAATACAGGATTAAACTGATAAAGAAATAAAGGATAGGAATATAACTAATGCCAGCTAACATAATTTTATGGCAAATGGATCTTGTTAAAAACCTGAATTCATTCTCTGAAGAGATAAGTTTGGTCATTAAAGGTATCTGTATAGATGTAAAAGCCTTAGACTTTGTAAAGTGTTTGATTTAGCACTGCACTACATTCTGACTAGAAAATTAGCACTACACAATATTAATAAAGCACATGTTAAATGGATTAACAAGTTACTGACAAATCTCAAAGTGGTCAACACTGAGGAATCATTGAATGGGGCTGTTTCTAATGCAGTTCCACGGTAATCAGTAGGAGCTCTGACACTAATCAATATTTTCATCAATGATCTGGAAGTAAATATAAAATTGCTGGGGATCAAATCTGTGGATGACAAAAGTTTGGCGGAGTGGTAAACAATGATGACAGGGAAGTCATACTAAGCAGTCTGGCTAGCTTGATAAGATGGTCCTATTCGAACAAAATGCATTTTAGTACAGACAGATGCAATGTTATGCATCTAGGAATAAGGAATGAAGGCCAAACCTACAAAATGGTGGACAATCCTGGAAAGCAGCTCCTCTGAAAAAGATGTAGGGGTCACACTGAACAGGCAAATCAACATGAACTCCCAGGACAATGTTGTGGCAAAAAGGGCTAATGCAATCGTTCAATGTATAAACAGGGGGTAAATGAATAGAAGTAGGGAGGTAATTTTATCTCTGTGTATGGCATTGGCGATACCAATACTAAATTACTGTGTGAAGTTCTGGTGTCCACATTTTTAAAATGATGTTGAAAAATGGAGAAAGTGCAGAAAAGAGCCCAGAAATTATTTGAGGATTACAGAAAATGCCTTACAGTGAGAGACTTAAAGAGCTCGATCTGTTTAGCTTACCAAAAAGACGACTGAGAAGTGACTTGATTACTGTTTGTAAGTACCGTCACGGGAGCAGATTCTAGCTACTAAAGAGTTCTTTAATCTAGCAGAGAAAGACTGAACAAGAACCAATGTCTGGAAGCTGAAGCCAGACAAATTCAAATCAGAAATTAGACACATAGGTTTAACAGCGAGGATGATTAACCACTGGAACAAACTACCAAGGGAAGTGGCGGATTCTCCATCTCTTGCTGTCTTCAAATCAAGATTGTCTGACTTTCTGGAAGTTTGCTGTAGCTAAATACAAGTTACCGGGCTCTCTACTGATGTTCTCATAGACCCTTCTGGTCTTAATTTTGATGGCTTCCATCACCTTCATAGAAGAGTGCCTCAAATACATTAATGAAACGAGATTCCTTCAGCACCACTTTATAGGGGGAACTGGGGTTCAGAGAGGCTATATGACTTGCCAAAGGTCACACAGGACATCTATGGCAGAGCCAGTGTGAAGGGGTAAATTAGGCCTATTAACCTATAGGCTGCACCTGAAGGAAAGCCAGGAAGTGCTAAGACCTAGTTGTTGATGAAGTCCTGCTGGGGGAGGAACTGGGCAGGATTTATAAAGAAAGGAAGCTGGCAGTAGATGGGTGGGCGACCACAACGAGGAACTTTGCAATCACACTCCCTGATACAAGGGAGAAGAAACCTGAGGAAGGCAGGGCAGGAAGCAGTCCAAGGAAGGAGTGGTCAGGTCTGAGAGGGCCAGACCTGAACTGCCAGTTCAAAGGTCCCTGAATTGGAACCTGGTGCAGAGGGCAGGCCCGGGTTCCTGTACCAGCCACTATGGGAGTGGCAAAGTGGAGATGAGGTATTCTGATAATACCCCATAAGGGGAGGATGATGGTGACTTGGCTGGAGGACTAAGCCATGAAGGCAAGGCACTGCAGCTCCTGGCCATCGAGAGAGGGGCCGCAAGGCGAGTGATGGAGACAACGGGCTGAGCGACTACAGGATGGCACAGACAGTGGCGAGCGAATTTCCCAGATGCGCCATGAGGCGGCACTGGCAGGCAGTGAGTAGAGCATGCCCCCGTGACGGCCAGGAATTGAACCCAGACCTAATGAAGCTCAGTCCACTGCCTTAACCTAAGACCTTCCTTTCTTTTCACTTGGCAGGCCTGACAGAATTCAATTTTTATTTGTTTCTAATTTTGATGGATAATATTGATGTTTATTTTAAAGCCTTTTTCCTATTTTTATCCATTTAAATTTTTACCGGTGTGGGAAATTACAAGGAGGAGTCAGACAATAATTATTTAATGACAGTAGATTCCAAAAGCTAAAGGTTTATAACCATTCAAACACAAATTGTCATCATCACATGTCAAAATATATAGAGTAGTTATCCTTAAATCAAACTAATAAGTTCTCACGCAGCATTTTTCTTGCTTTTCCTAGCTGTACTTTGGGAACGGAGGGGGAGATACAGGAAGGATGGGCTCCACCTAAACCAAAACAGAACTAGATTGCTGGCACATAAAATTAAAAAAAGGTCTTAAACTAAGGCTGGAGGAGACCCAATGGGTGTAGAGGTGAACATGGTTCAGACAGAGACATCCCTTAGGGGAGGATTTATTAAAGGGAATCCTCTATATCCTAGTAAAGAGCAGAATGAAGGTAGGAAATGAAGAGAAACAGGCAAGTGAAAAAGAGTCCTAGTCAATTACATCACATGAAGGCAGGTAATTAAGTATTGATACATTTTGTAAGTGCTGGTATACAAATGCTAAAAGTCTAAATACTAAGATGAGTAAACTTGCATGCCTGGTATTAAATGAGGATATTGATGTAAAAGGTATCACAGAAACTTGGTGGAACAATGATGATCAATGGGACACTGTAATACCAGAGTACAAAATATATAGGAATGATAGAATAGGTCGCACTGGTGAGGGAGTAGCACTATCTGTGAAAGAAAACAAAATCAAACATAGTAAAAATCTTAAATGAATCGAACTGTACCATAGAATCTCTATGGATAGAAATCCCATGCTTGAATAATGAGGGTGTAGCAGTAGGAATGTACTACCAACCACCTGACCAGGATGGTGACAATGACTGTGAAATGCTCAGGGAGATTAGAAAGGCTACCAAAAAAACCCAACTCAATAAGAATGAGGGATTTCAACTATCCCCATATTGACTGGATACATATCGCTTCAGGATGGAATGCAGAAATAAAATTTCTTCTTGGAGCAGCTGGTCCTGGAACCCACCAGAGGAGAGGCAATTCTTGATTTAGTCCTAAGCGGTGCACAGGATCTGGTCCAAGAGAGGAATATAGCTGAACTGCTCAGTAACATCAACCATAATTAAGGCTCCGTGTCTGTCACGGACCTCCGTGACTTCTGCAGCGGCACGTGCAGCTGGCTCTGGGGCGGTCCGAGCAGCTCACTGGCTGCTGCTGGGGCAGTTTGGGTGTGGAAGGGGGTTCAGGGCTGGGGCACGGGTGTGGGGCTCCCCAGAAGCAGATGACATGTCTCTGCAGATACTAGGGGCCAGAGGGCTCCGCGCACTGCCCGCGCTCGCAGGTGCTGCCCCTGCAGCTCCCACTGGCTGCAGTTCCCAGCCAATGGGAGCTGTGGAGCCGGAGCTCATGGTGGGGGCAGCGCGGGGAGCCCCCCTGGCCTTCTCTCCCCCTAGGAGCTGCAATGACACGCAGGGCCAGAGTGGGAGCCTGCCAGCCCAGCCAACCCTCCCCCAGCACCAGCGGGGGTCCTGGGCCGTGCACCGCCACCTGGCCCAACTCCCCCGGCACCAATGGGGGTCCCGAGCCACGTGCCGCTACCCAGCCCCCCTCGCCCAGCACCAGCGGGGGTCCCAGGCTGTACCCTGACACCCCGCCCCCACTCTCCCAGCGCCAGCAGGGGTCCCAAGCCATGCACTGCCCACCTGGCCCCCCTCCCCCACAGCAACGGAGATCCCAGGCCGCATGCCACTGCACACTCCCTCCCCCCCCAGCACCCACGGCATCCCCAGACCACCCTCCCAGAGCACGCACGGCTCAAGTTTTAGTCAGGGGTATATAATACAAGTCATGGACACGTCATGCGCCATGAATTTTGTTTACTGCCCGTGACCTGTCCATGTCCTAAAAAAAAAAACCAGTGACTAAAACATAGCCTTAACCATAATTAAATGTAACATCTTTGCATGTCGGGAGGTGGAATACCAAAGAAACCCACAGTAGCAATAATTTCAAAAAGGGGAACTACACAAAAAAGAAGAAGCTAGTTAAAAGGAAATTAAAAGGAACAGTCACAAGAGTGAAATGCCTGCAAGCAACACGGAAACTTTAAGAACACCTAACAGAATGGTAGGAACCATTAGGAATGGGATAGAAAATAAGATATAAAATATCATAATGCCATTATATAAATCCATCGGATGCCTACACCTTGAATGTTGCATACAGTTCTAGTCGCCACATCTCAAAAAAGATATTAGAACTGAAAAAAGTACAGACAGGGGCATAAAAATGATGAGGTGGATGGAGCAGCTTCCAGATGAGGAGAGATTAATAAGACTGGGACTGTTCATCTTAGAAAAGAGACAACTAAGGGGGATACGACCGAGGTCTATAAAACCATGGACAGTGGGGAGAAAGTGAATAGGGACGGGTTATTTATCTCTTCACATAACCCAAGAACCAGGGGTCACCCAATGAACTTAACAGGCAGAAGGGTTAAAACACGCATAAGAAAGTACTTCTTCACACAAAACACAGTCAACCTGCGGAACTCGATCACCACATTGCAATGGGCCAGATCAATTAAAAAAATAATAAAGAATCAGGGACTCATCCTGTTGCTCTTACATATGCAGTCTCTTTAAAATCAATGGGACTACATAAATGAGTAAGGGTTGTGGGATTATAAACCACATTTCTTTAAAAGTCACTGTCTCATTCCTCACCAGTTCTGTGATTCAGCTTGGGCGTTTGGATTTTGAGCACGTCTCTGATGTTGTGAATGGAAGAGGCCCTTTGGGTCAAGTACTAATGGCACCAGTGGTCTGGATGTCCCCACATGTCATAATCCTTCGTCTGTGTGAATCTAAGCAGGTCCACCACAAAGCTCATGGCCAGTAACACCAAGATTGCAAACTGAATCATCTGGAGAGAGGTGGAAGCACTTGGGTTAATGTTCAAGTCTGAGGCCTGATATTGCTAGATTTTTGCTAGTAAATATTGTTGTAAGAGAAAAAGAAATTTAAAATGCAATCACATTCAGCATTTATATGCTCTCCATACATTTGCATTGTTCTCTTAGCTGTTATAAAGCCCTGTATAAAGAGGAAGCTTAGGGCTTGATCCAAAGTTCATTAAGTCAATGGGAGTCTTTTCACTGACTTCGAGGGGCTTTTGCTTAGGACTTTATTGAGCTCACCTAATACCCACTTTCCAACTTCACCCAAGACAGTAGTGGACCTAGGCTTCTCTGGTTAAAATGATGGAACACATTATATTCGTACTTTGTTTGCTGAACTGGCTTTCTGCATTTGCTGACAAGTAGAATTCAAAATTTTAATTCTCTGGGCTAATGCCCTTCACATGCTGGCACCACTGTTTTTTCCCACATCATACAGATGTCTTGGTCCTGAAGATCAAACTTGAGTGTGTTAGGAATCAGAATTAGAGCTCTCATGGTTTGGGGAACTCTCCTCCACCCATGCTCTGATGCTTTTGAGTATTCTTATTAACGAAGTTGAGAAGTCTCTGTTTAATTAAGCATATAGCTGGGTTTGTACTAATGTTACTGACTTTCAATGCAAGTGATTCCAGCAAGTTCTCCAGTGGCTTTGTAAGACATCATCGGAGATCTCTTGCAAAAAGCATTAACGCTTTTCATGGGCAGCATGACATTCTTTAAGGGCTCAATTCTACTGAGTGCTGTAGTCCCAATGCAGTCTGTAAGCATATGCCTCGCTCTAACCACGAGTGGCCTCACTGACTTTAGCAACACTACGTATAATTTGTATATGTTTACATGAACCAGGGTCAGACTGCTCAGCAGCTCGCACCATCAAGCCCTGAGACAGCTATTCATTAAATTTACGGAATTAATAGGATCTCCCTCTCTCGCATACTTAGCTAGATGCCAAAGATTAAGGAGGGCACCTGTGCTGTACTGAATGCAGATTAATTCTGAATCCTCACCCCAGCTATTACTTATGTCATTTATACAAAGCTTTCCCTGGATTCTGCAACCAATCTTTTCTTTCCACTGGTGTTTGAGGCTAGCCCTACTTCAAGGGTAAATGGCAGAAGTGAAAAACAGATGTGTTAAAGAGAGGTGATGGGAGCAAAAGCAAAACTCACAGTGGAACAGCTTCATCCTGGCGCACCATGTGGTGGGTCTATGAAAAACCATTCTGAATGCACCTATATCAGATGCCTAAATATGCCTACTCTTTTTCTAAAGGGCCTCTGGGTGTATTATACATGCACTTGGCTCATGATGCTTTAAACAGAGTTTAAATCTGCCATAATCTAATTGACACTCAACGGGGTCTAACCCCAACTATTATTCATTAACGTATTACCACAGCAGAGGAGTCCCAGTCATGGGCCATGACCCCTCTAGGCATGGTACAAACCCAGAGCAAAAAGACAGTCCCTTCCCAAAAGAGCTTACAACCTAGGTACAAAACAAGAGATAATGCTGAAGTCCTTGCTTAGTTTAAATTTTGCCTGAGTAAGGACTGAGTAAAAACTCAATAAAGACCTCAGGATTTGGTGCAAAGAATGTTTTAGTTATTTACTCACAAAAGAAACCCTGTTTTCATACTGTCCTCCAACCTATCCTTCTACTGGTTTTACTGCCTAACCTGATAAACACAGAGAAATGTACAATTTCAAGCTGCTAGGAGTGTAACATCTCAAGTCAGGCTTACACTACGATAAATCCTGATGGAACTTAACATACACACAGTTTCTGAAGCAGAATGTAACTGGATCAATAGAACTGGTGTGGGGGAAAAGACATTTTAATGGGTGAAAAAATGGCAGCGGGCACTGGGGAAGGAATGGCCATTGAGGGATAAAATAAACAAAAAAGCCTGAAATACTGAAATCAGAATATTCCACATCCAATATGCTGCTGAAAGGGCGCGCACGCACATACAGTTAATGGACTGTGGGAGAGCACCAGGGTCACAGAGATAGGAATGACAGTGGTTTAAAAAAAAAAAAGGAAATGAGAGCATGACAAGGAAAAAGCATTTAATGGGGAGAACCCCATTAAAACAGACTCAGAGCTGGTTTTTAATGTTCTGGACCCAGCGTTTCTTGGCCTGAGCAATGGAACACAAATAATCCAGCTTTCTCAGTAACAAGCCAAAGCCTGTGGAATTATGTGTTTGAATATTCTCTGTAAATAAACCGAAAGCTGGGGAAATGTAGCTTAAGCAATAAACTGAAACAAGGTGGCCATTCTCATCCAACCTGGCTCCCCTTGGCAAAAGCGAGAGCAGTCACAATGTTTAACAAGAAACTATTTTACTTCGTATTCTGTCTGTTCTAAACTGGATAGGGATTTGGCACTAAAACTTCATATGACATTTGCTCCTTATGGTGGTAACCAACATCTCCGTGTGGCTGGGAACATTGAGCCATCAGATTTATGTGGCAAAGGGGAAAGCACTCGCTTGAGTAACATTCACTTTCCCCTTCCTTGGGTGAAACACAGAGAAAGAGAGAGGAAAGCTCTTATCAGTGGTTGGAGGAAAACAGCATTCCCAGCCTGTCGTGCTTTAGAAGCTACTAACATCTCATGCTAAAAGCAACTACCTGCACCTGACATCTATCATCAGCAATACTAACCACACTACAGGTTTTTTCCCCTGCTGGGACAGTACATCAGCCATGCCCTGGGAAAGAAAAAACAAGCAAAAATTGACCCATTTTGCAGATTCTATGGAAAACACTGAAATAAGATTTAGCTCTACCAGAAAGCATGGACTTGATGCAGGAATTACTTACTGTATGAAATTCTCTGGCAAGTGTTATGCAGGTCAGACCAGATGATCCTACTGGTCCCTTCTGGCTTTCAGAACTATGAATCTAAGTGTTTTCTGTGCAGAAAAATTAAATTAAATGAAATTTTTAAAAGGTCAGATATTAAGTTGGGCCTGACTCACCCAGGGTGAAATTCACCACTGTTCAAAGTACCAGAAACGGGTTTATGCATCAGGGAAGTCTCAAAATAGGATTTCAGAGGGACTTCAGTTACATGTTGGCTTCATGCAGGCCCACTGCACAGGGAGAATTTGACCCATTCTGTATTAGGCTGTCAAAATTCTGCGACGAAAGCACATCTGTTCTCCCCTTAGTCTACGGAACTATCACATTAAGAACAGCCAAAGTCTCGACAAATCTGTTGTATCCTCCCTACTTCCACAGTGTGCCCAAAATAATTGTTAAACTGCATCCAGACACCTCCGCACTTATTTGTTTACAGCCAAGAACATTTCAAGCCATTCTGACATAAAAACAGGAAATTTGTTTTTTCTACCCAGAGAAACTTTTAATCCTGATCGCCCAATGACAGAAGGCCAAGCTCACTGAGAAGTTGTAAATTTTTGGAACAGTCAAATAGGAAAAAATAAACAAACAATCTTTCTAATCTATGCTGCGATCAAAGAAACATAAAATTAGGAAGTCAGAATGAAAGGTGAAAAAAATCTCACCCCAGAAGGTAGAGGTCAACAGAGCAGCACTTGATGGATTATCCTTCCCACTTACAACTTTACAGGTAGTTTTTAGCAATTATGTTAAAAGACAAATTAAGATGTCAGCACATTTTATGTAAACATATGCACACTATATATAAGTATTATATAGTATTTTGCATATACCCAAACTTTGTACTTATGATTGCACTTTGTCTGAGAAGCCCAGCACGCTTTAATAAACTTTTATTTAATTTATTAATTAAGCCTCACAACAACCCTGTCAAGCAAATTATCCCCATTTCACAGAGACAGAAACTGAGGCAGAGAGAGAGAGAGAGAGAAAGAGTGTGTTCTGACTCACATAACATACTGGGCAGAGCCAACAATACAACCCTGGCCCCCTCACACACAGTCTCATCTAAAGCACAAGACCATCATTTTCTCCACTGGGACACAGTGACCAAAATGATATTTGAGATCTCTATTCTATAATGAACTCAGTAGAGCTCCATGCAGGTATAAAGTTGATGTTATCAAATCCCATACCAGAGCCTTGGTTAATATAAGAGAGGATAATAACTGGCATTTCTACCATGCTTATTTAACTTAATTCTGCTATTGGCAATACATGAGATTAAAAGGTCACTTAATAAGCTTTTATGTAGCCAACTGTGGAGACTATTGGTAGCTTTCTTTAAAGTGGGAAAGCCCCATTTGTCTTTGGCGTGCAACTTTATGTATTTATTTTTTAAAAGCTCAACTTCCAATATGAAGGCCGCACATAGAGGGTCAGGATCAACAATTACCTATATCCTCAAAACACAGCAACATTTTGACATTCTGACTTAAACTCATGAATCTGGATGTAAAAGTTCTAACAAACTACACCAATGTACATAACATGAGTTAGTCCAGTCTCACCTGACAACATTTTAGATCTGGAAGGAATTCATTTTATAGTGCAAGGTGATTGTGTGGCAACAGTTCGAAGAACTAAACTCAGGAACTTAGGTGCACAGCTCCTGCTGACACTAAAGGCATCAGATCCCTAAAAGCCCCCATGAACCACTTTTAAAATTTTCCTGTTTGTGTCTTCATATGCTCTAAACACTGGCAAAAAAAAAAAATTCCTTGTGACCTCCCTTAATGTAGAAGTGAGTGTTTAATAGGTAAAATGGAAATAAATATTTGAGTCATAATTTGGATTTACATTTTAATGGATTCAAAATTATTAACAAACATAGCACCTATTATTACCAAAAACCATGTTCTGATCCTATTCCCTGGCAGGCATTTACAATAGAATGCTGTGTGAGCTGCCTACTAAATTTAAAACAGCTAACAGACAGACGCTTTGAAACAACAGCCAAATCTCAAAGTTATTCACATGTTGGGGAAGGGAATGAATATATCCCTACGCTTTCCTTCGGTTTCTCTTAAAATCTTGAAAGAAAAGTGGGGTAACACAGGGGGAAAAGACCTTTTCCTCTGTCTTGGCAATTGTCACTATTCCTCCAATGTTCCTCCCAGTAATGTGCTCGGACAGAAAACCAATCTACAATGCTTAACACATGAAAATCGTTCATATTTGTAACCGCATTCACAATGAGGCTATACTTACTGCACATTTTAAAATCAAGCTTCAACTTACAAATCACACTTCTGAAACTTATTTTCCTGCTATTTTTGTAAATACATTAAGTGACGATAATGTAACAAAAAGAAATCAAAGAAAAGAATTCCTTGTTTATTTTATGAATCTGACAGCCCTTTTTGTGTAATCAGGGTCACTTTTTCCCCTGGTCTGTCAGTTAGGTTCCCCTGTTATTTGTGTGGGTCTTTCACACAACAGGGGTGAGAAAAACGCTTCCATAACAGGAATGTGTGTATGTAAAAATTGGCAGATGATGTTTCATTAGCAATAAGTTATGCAGCTGGCAGCCAGAGTTGTAGGAAATAGATCTTTATGGAGCTTGCATGAACGCCAAGGCTACACACTGAGGCCTGTATCTGTCCGGTAGCAGCTTGGCCCCAGCTTGTATGCTTTGGCCCCTGGTGTCTCACCAAGCTCGGTTCCTCCTGAAACCTCTTTTTCCAGTCCCACTCATAATACTATAGGGGACTCAAGGACAAGTGCTGTATTTGTAACAACTTTTTGCTCTCTTTTCAAAAAGATTTCAAGTCAACGGTATCCCGACAAAAAAGATAATAAGATATTCTTTTTGATGTACATTTATCTGCTCATAGCAATGCCGAAGTAACCAGGGTATGAAGCCAAATCATACACATGAATTTCAATTGAGTGAGAAATCCAGTGTCCATGTGCTCAGAGAGATGTTAGTATGGCTCTTTCATTGCTCCTCTTCCTGCCAGTAGAAAATGAGGGGAAGCATATATTGTTTGACTCTCAGGTTTTCTCCTCCAATGCCTGGAACAGTACCTCTGAACCTACTGCTCCTGGAAGTGAATAGGTCTGTTTGAGGTACATACCACATCTCTGTCACTTGATGGCAGGTCCCCTGATCTAAGCACTTCCCATTTGCCTGATGGAAAAAGCTCACAAAGCTAGCTTATGGGTTTAGCTCTTCCTAAACGTAAGACACTCTCTCATGGTCATCTTTCTGCACAAGACAGATCCTCTTGCTGGAGCTGAGAGCTCTTGGTGATTTATACACACTCCCAAAAGGTATTTACTTGTCACTCTTAAGCCTAGGCAATTTACCAAGTCAAGTTGCAGAAGGTGACTATCTTCTCATTGTGACAAGTGCGAATTCCCATCTGCCCACCCCTCAGGCCTGGCGGCTGGCTTCTCATATTATCTGTATCGGCTGTGGATTTGCAGGAGGTTTCCCTAGCAATGTTTTCCTTGGAAAGGCTCCAAAGCTATGAGTGAAGAGCTGGAGGGGACGCTATCAATGAGGTTGTCCTCTTGACAATTCTAACTGCCCAGATCAGAGGGGGATGGAATGAACGATGCCTTTAACTCCAGGAGCTGCAAACACTGACAAGCGGATCTTTCCTCGTCTAACAAATCAACGGCTAGCTTCAGAAAACTGTTCTTCAATAGCAGAGTGAATCCTTTTCAGGTCAGAAATCAGATCCTGGGGGAAAAAACCCTAACCCAATTGAGAATGCAAGGTCTAAAAGCAGCAGATTAGGCCAGACCTTGTTTTTTGAATAATCTAGCTGTAACTACTATAGCCAATGATTTTGGTTTATGGTTCACTGATTGTGTGGTTATAATTAACATATTATGTTATATACGGCCATTGTATGCTACATAGAGTTAAACTGTAGGATTATAGAAGTAGAAGACTGATCAGCATGTAGAGGGAATGATCATGTATTAGCTATCTAAGCAAGTAGGGCTGAAATTCAAGGCCTGTAGGCTGAGGCCTGCAAGATTTTAAGCTTAGCTATTTTAGGCCTTGGAGCTAAGAAATGCTGACATAAGTTAAGTGACCGAAGAATAATCCAATGGCCTATGGTTATGGAAGAAGAGATACCAAGTGGTAATATTGCAAAATATTAGCTGCAAGCTTAATTTTAAAATCTTAATCTTAAAAATGCTGGAAAGGAGCATCTGTTTCCAACATGTATCCTTAACCACAGGATACAGGTTGTGGGTGAATGCTAATCAGAATACAGAGGGCCTACACAACCAATAGAAATTGGGGTCCCTTAAGTTTCTAGGGGATATCAGACCAGTAAGGAAAAAGAGGGTTGACACTTTTATGGACATGCACAGAACGTAGGTATAGACAGAATCACATTACAAAAAGAGGGTACCCAGAGCAGGAAAATTCAGCTCTCTATAGGAAACTCCAGCAGGAGCTATCCATCTATTGATGGTCAATCCATGAGAGATCCATCAGACCCTAACACCATTGTTAAGGATGTGAGTATAACTATATTATACTGTGCATAGGTCCGTATAGAATTTCTATATGCTTGGGTAACCATAATTTTAATAAAACTGGTAAAACAGACTAGACCTTGTACTTGTGAATGTATGTGAGGTCACCACCCTTGGGAAGAATCACCCACTATCTTCATCTCCGAAGTTGACACTGTCTTAATAGGATAAGTTTTTACTCCCAGAGGTCACCTGGGCCCACGCGAGTCTTCATGATGTTACCAAGCAGGACAATGCCATGTTCTGTTTAGGACCCCTGAATAAAATGGGCAAGGTTCTTGGGAGAATAGGGAGTCACTCTTCTAGACTCAAGGTGGAAGGAAGAGACCACATTAGGGAGAAAATGGGGAACAGCCATGACCATGCCTTGTCTTGGTAGAAAACCAAGCAGGAGAGAGACTACAACTCCTCTTCTCTTCTCAATGAGCCACCAAGAACATGGTCTTTAGAACCATTAGACTGTAAGCTCTTCAAGACATGGACTACCTCACACGTTGAGTCTAGCACATTGGCACCACAGTCTTGGTTGGGGTCTCTAGGTGCTACAATAATATATAATAATTGTAACCTCCTTGAGGCTCAAACAAATCAATCAGGATCAAGTTGAGATCACAGGGGCTGATCCCACAATGGGAGTATTTGCATTCATTGTAAAGGAAATTGGAACAGGCCCTCAATGTAGAATAGGAGGTTTTGTCTTTTTCTCCCGGTAACATGGGAAATCACCTCCTGAGAGTCCCTTTCATATCCAGAGTTCCCTTTGCTATGGCCTGCATCCATTCCCCTTCTTCAGTGCCCTTTCAAAACTCTACAGTCCCCTAGTAATTCAAACAGTCCCCACCAGGGGTCCTGTTAATTAAGTCATCTGGCTACACACCAACCCTGCAGGTCTCTCCCTTGCAGTAGCTCAAAAATAACACAATCTTTGAAAACAGAACACAAACTTTTTGTCTTCATCCCACTTTCAGCTGGGCACAGCCCCTCCTCCCTGGGGGTCCGTCTGCCTACATCCCAATACCTGCTGCCTGGAGTTTGTCCTTCTCCACAGACATTCTCAGCTGGTGCACTCCCACTGCTGACTCACGGCCTGCAGGACCCTCCTTACTACTCCCTACAGTGTCTACAGGCATAGCTGTGGTTTTCTAAACTTCCCCCCTTCACTACAACTTCCTGCTCCTTTTATACGGCAGCCACCTGACCCCTCTCAGGTGGGGCTTATTCTGTAGTCAGGGTTGGCTTAACCCCAGGCTCTCCTCCCCAGTCACCCTGTTACACTCTCTTTTATTTTATTAACTTTACATGCTATTACATCAGATTAATAAGCTTAAAACACGCGCACGCGCACACATAAATGAGGGTAGGGGGAAAGCAAAGGCTACAAAACAGACATGGCAATACATTGTATAGGGAGCAAAGGTTCCCCAAACTACCAAGGGGGAAAGAAAAAGCAAGCAGAGCTTGAACATCTTGAGTATGATCCAAATACCCGATAAAGCACTAAACATTATTCTTAGTGACATAAGAATCTGTAAGAAACAAACATTAAAGTATACAAGGAGCCATTACAGATTCAACTCAGGTCAGATGATCCAATATCAGAACCATCTTCATATTACCCAAGGAATTATATTGTTTGTTATTTCAGACAAAAGGAAAGTTTCCCCTATCATGATGATGATAATAAAAAATATTTTGTTTCTGAGCTTTGTGTGGCCTTCAGCAGTGAGGGGAAAAGGACTGAAACTGAGAAACATAAAGCTATAAATTGAACCCTGAACAAGTACTCTTTACGGCTGACTGTGTGGCCCTAGAAACATCTGGGATAATAAGAGTTTTCTTATTATTAAGCAGAATTTTCCCTTCCATCTTTCCTCCCACACAGCCTACATTACACCTTCCCAGTCCAAGGCGGATATAAAAGCCACAACAGTAATGCAGAAGGAAACTGATTTGTCAGAAAATGTACACACAGTACTTCTCCTTTACCTGATATTTGATATATGAGGGAAGAGTTGAAATCCTCTGAAGAATGTAACAATAAAGTGGCAGTATCAGCTAACTCCACCATTCCATATCTGAACACTCAATGCTTTACCAAAGTCTTACACTTTCCTGGCAGTCATGAATTATCTTTCAATGGAATTCCTGTTGAAGTTTCCATATTCTGCTCTTTCATTTCGAAAGCTGAAAATTTCCTATTTCTGAAGTCCTTTCTAAGGCCTATTCAGCTACCTTATTGGCAGCTATGTCTGATTTGGACTCAAAAGAGTCAAATCCATCTCCCAGGCTTTGGACTGTGGAACATACCGTTTTTAAAGAAACACCGGATGAGAGGGTTGGTACCGTAGCTTCTGAGACCTTATCTGCTAGCTGGACCACCTTTAGTGCCACGACAGAGATCCCTACCCAGGAAAGCACTTAGGCACCAGCTTACTTTTAAGCATGTGCTAAAGTCCTTTTGGAGACAATACGATTTGATTCACAATCTCACTTCCAGACTGATTTAAATGGGATTTAAACACAATCTGGAAGTCAGAAAGTGAATCAAACCTGATTGACTCCAATGGGACCACTCATGCAAGTCACTGCGCATTGATGTGAATATGGATTCCATGATCTAGCAGAAATTAAAAAGAACCTGACATCTGCTGCCCAACAGGACCCATTGGACCAGGGTCCTGTTGGACATTCCTGTTCTTCCACATTCCTGTTCTTCCACATTCAACTATGCAGCAGCCAAGCTGTCAGGTGCAACGCAGCCAGGTTCGGGTGCAGCAATCTGCCGTGGTTCTGGGACAGCCGAGCAGCCACCGAGAGGTTGAGCAGCGTGCCAAACCAGTGTTGGCAAGGCCAAGCCAGAGCTAACAGGATTACTTTCACCTTGCCCTGCTTGGTCTTCATGAGGACTCTGGACTAAAAGCACTGGCAGAAAGGCGTACATTAGGTCCCCAACCATGGGAGCAAGAAGGCGTCGCACAGGGAGCCTCTATCGATCCCCCGAAACGTGGCATTTCCTGTTCAGTCTGGACGCGAAGAGATCCAGCCAGGGAGTCCCCCGCCTCTGAGGGATCACACTGTCAACCAACTGTCATGGGCGCTAAGGAGGAACAGAGGGCGTAGGGCTGGCAGCACTTCATATACCAACGCAGGAGCATGCCACCGCAGAGGGAGCCACAGCCAGCTCTACAGATACTGCTAAGGCAAAAAATTCCAACAACTGTGCACATGGACGCACGCACACCTAGAATGGAATCGACATGAGCAAGCACTCGAAGAAGAACCTGAGGTCTTAGGGCAGCCCTTTCACGGACTAGGAGCTCTCCCCCACAGAGAGAACATTGGTGGGAATGGATTTCTGCTCCCCTAGGGTCTCTGCTAGAGCTCCCACTGCAGCAGGAGAGAAGAAACTGGCTTGAAGGAAAGCCTGTGAAAGGATCAAGAGGACCTGAACCCAAGTCTGCAGGCCTCCGCGTGACCAGCACTTCAACGTCCCAACCTGGCAGCAATGGCAATGCCGCGGTCAATGCACTATAAACCCAGGGAGACGAAGGACCCCAGGAAGTGCTGCTTACAGAAGACCCGACTGGCAGCACCTCCACCTGCCCCCCAGATTGGTCCAGGCACATTATTTAAGCCTGGAGGAAGTTCCAGGAAGCTGCCTGTGCAACCGAGCAATACTTGACCTGCTGCTGCAACAGACCCTGCTCTTGTTCCCTGCTTCAGACCCTGGCTCTGTTCTTTGGCTGTGGCCCTTAGCTTGACTCCCGATCTCTGATCTCCAACTAGACTCCTGATTCCTGACTCTGGTTCCAAGCTTTGGCTTGACTCCTGATCTCCAACTCCGGCTACAACCTCTGACCAGACTCCTGATTCCAGTTCTGATCTTTGGCTTTACTCCTGGTTTCTGACTCCGAGACCTGCTCCAACAATGAAGCCTGACTCCTGGTCCTACCCACTATGCCAGGCCATCCACGGCCAAGTTGTGACAGCCTGGAACTGGAATTCAAGGTGACCTATCGTTCTGAGGAAGAGCAGGTCAGCTCTTTTTTCCTTGCTCCTTGGTGGTGGAGTGTCTCCTTGTGAGATAAGAAGTGTCTGTTCTTTCGCTCAACAACAGCTGCTTTCACAACTAAGGACCCTGATTTGCTCAGATCCCTGCAGACCATGATCTGCCCAGGGAGATCAAAATCAGGACTTAGTATCTTGCATCCAAGCTACTATCCCCAGCCAAAGAGTTCTCTGTCAAACAGGGGGAAAGAAAACCTGAAAGTTATCAAATCTCAATATAAAACTGGGGGGAAACTCATCAACATAAACTAAAAATACTCCAGCAACTTAGGACTAAAAACAAAAATAGCTAAGGCAGCCAGCAGACCAGCTCCCACCAGCAGGAGACAAGAACAAACAGAGCCTCAGCCAGCAAGCTCCATATATGGGGCAGTGGCCTTATCACAGCTCTCATCCTTTCTCCATCAGAGTTCTCATCTTGTCTCCTCCTGCTGGGTGGGAGGTATAAATTCAGTATTGAGGCTACTCATATAAGTATGATCACAAACATGTGAGGTAGATTGTTCTGGATGACCAAATGGACGGTACCAGTAAAGCCAACTTCATGGCAATACAAAGAAGTCAGCAAACGTAGGCCTTCTAAAATTAGCACAGTGCAACTGGGCCGGGGGAGGGAGGGGAGATAGCATTACCTGCATTCCAGAGGTTGGTTAACTTTTCTGACTGCAAAAAAGATGGTCTCAGCAATTTGCCCTTAGCAAATACAACTAAATGTAACACCATTATTTTGTGCAATAATCCAGTCACGTATTCTCCTTGGTAAGAGAGAACTCCTTTTTGGAACCTCCTCCTGTAAAATCATTAGTGTTGATGAAACTTTTGTTTTTATTTCTAACTATAAAGTACCCACTTATGTGCATCCTGAAGATTATGGAAATTAAAAAAAGCACTCTTTTTAGACTGAGTGAGCACAGAATGGTAAGAGTCTGTGTCATCCTGCGTCTGCGTACCAGTACATGTTAAATGTCAAATTCTCTGTTAAAGAAAACCATCTGCCAGGATCACTACACCAGAGATTATGCTATGATAAAGGGGGTCTTATGCAAAAGTACTTGTTAGTTGTACTGCATTAAAAATTACTTATTAAGTATATGATAAAAGACAAAAACACCATATTGCCTGTAGGTGAACAATTTTCACAAAGTGATCATTTTATATCTGACTTCTCAGTCCTCATCCTCAAAGGAAACCTGCACAACACCTGCAAAAGACGAGCCTGGGAGCTTAAATTCATAACTTTGCCAGATACTAAAAATCATGGACTGAACAGAAACACTGGATTTATGGTTTATTACAACAATTGTAACCCACTTAACCTCCCCTCCCGCTTTCCCCTCCTCCTCCCTCCCTTTCCCCCTCACCCCATGACTGGAGAAGTAACAACAGGCCACTTTACCTTGAATGGTCCCTTGAAATATGTGTTAACTACCTATGAAAAACAATCTGTTCCACCTTGTATTTCACTGTGGCCTGGTCTACACTACAGACCGATATCAATATAACTCCATTGTTCAAGGATGTGAAAATTCACACTCCGGAGCAACATAGTTACACTGACCTAACCTTCCCCCTCCACCCCTGTGTAGAGAACACTGTATCAACAGGAGAGCTTCTCCCATCGACATAGCTACCACCTCTCAGGAAGGTGGATTAACAACGCTGATGGGAGAAGCTCTCCCGTCACTGTCGGAGCGTCTTCACTTAAGCGCTGCAGCAGTACAACTGTGCGGATGGCGCATTTTAAGTGTAGACCTGCCCTGTGACACCAGGAGTACATTTCCCAGACTCGAAGAAGAGCTCTGTGTAAGCTCAAAAGCCCGTCTCTCTAACCAACAGAAGCTGGTCCAGTAAAAAACAAAATGTTCACATGTTCAATTAGGATGAGACTCCAGAGCTTAGTGGAGGAAGCTTCTGTAGAGCCTAAATAACTACAAAAGAAGGCAAGAAACAAGGAGCCACTTTCAAACCTTAGGGGAGGAGCTGGCAGGTGATACAACAAGGACAAAATTTTTCAATAGCTAAGACTTGCACACATGCAGATCCATGGAGGAGAGCCACAAAGATATGGCCAGCAGAGTCAGACAAATCCTTCTTCACAACATGCAGGGCACGTCAAATGATCAAATAAGAAGTAATAGTTTCAATCGTACTTATTCAAATGGTAACACATTAAGAAGAAGGAGAGATGATATGCTACTTTGTTTCTTTACAGCTTATACCAAAAATTAATTCTAATGAATGAGAATGCAATGAATGCAAAAACAAGTTAAGAGACAGAGAACACACCCTACATAACAACACATTTGCTGAAAATGTACAGGACCAAAGTAAGTGTGGGAAATGGCCACCTAAATACGTACGTTTCCAGTTCTTCAGGACAGACTTTGAGTGAAATCTGGTCTCCACTGAAGTCCATAGCAAAAAGTCCACTGATTTTCAATGGGCCAAGATGTCACCCTTTGTCTTCTTGCTGTTTGTAAAAGCACCTGGCATACATTTTTGGCACTCTAAATATATAATTTTCTCACTAAGAAGTGTGGTTTCTCTTCCAACTACTGAACTCTGCCAAACCCCTTTCTGTATGAAACAGTGTGCTCGAATGTAAGCAGCACACAAATGCTTCCTTGCAAGTATTTCTCTTCCTTATTCTCCATTGTGGTAGACTGCATGACGACTGTACTGGTGACACTGCCTGAACAAAATGTGACAGTTCTCTTTAGGCGTTCCTAATTCAGATTAAGTTTAAAGTTGCAGCTGTTGCTAAACCATTGTTGTTATTTGATTTTTTCTCAAATCTCAACGTCTCACATATGGTTGGTCACATATGAATACAATAGGATACATGCTGATTAAAAAAGAAATTAATACAAACATTTTCTTGCAATTAATCTTTCTCCTCCATCTTTAATCTTCCAGCAATATACAACTAAAGGACTCAAATGTAAATATATTGGAATTACTTACATTTAAATGTGTGTGCGTGCACAGAGAGAGACTATGACATACAAGCAAACAGCTGTGAACATTGTAAAGCATCCCCATGTTATCTGCTTGTTAGAAACCTTTATAATATAATAATAGGAAGAAACTAATAATATCCTTGACCTTTACTTCCAAATAGAAAATTAAAATATAAATTAAGGCAAACCAAATGAATTCTAGATGTTTTTAGGGCAGGAGTGCTTGAAACAAAATGAAGCTGAGAACTTAACTACCATATATGAGTTATTTTGCATGTATTCAAAATAAAGTAGTTTATAAAGAGCAGTCAATCACATACTGGTAATGAATCAACAGTATGAAGGAAAATGCAGAAGATTAAGCACTAAGCAACATTTCCTAACAGCTGAAAACATTAATACCATCTGAACCTATGGTGGTAAATTAGAAAGAAGGATGACCTGGACAACAAGGTTACCCTTGCAAACTGCAACACTGAATCTTTCATTTCTACCTGTTACTAGTAATAGTTACTAGAACATACTGAAGAAACAGTGAGTTATTTATTCACTAGAGGTAGTACAATTAAATGTGATCAGATAATGGTGAGCCCCTGAAAGATCTATCTTCAGAAAACCAGAATATTTGCAAAAAATAAATGTAGAATCAGATATATTTATCTTTAAAGTCATGCTGCTATCTGGTCTCAATACATAATTCCTTGATGTGATAAACTGTGGGTCCACATGACAAACTGCATAGCCATCCTATCAACTGTAAATATATCACACATGTAAAATACACATATTATAGAATGAAAAAATGATAACTGTTGTGTGCTATACAGTGTTATCAACATGACACTCATTATTCACAAGTGGAGAAGACAGGTATGCACATGCAAGTCACCTGCAATGAGTAACAATAAATGATCATAAAGTCATGTATTCTGTGTGTGCCACATAATTTACAAAAAAATCTGTTTTAGGAATGTATTAGATTTTGAAATTGTTTTTCAAAAACGTTTCCTTAGTACCAGACCTCCCTGGAAACAGAATTAAAGCTGACTTTGGAAACCTCCAAAAATACCTTTTCTACACACAATAATATCATGATCTTAAGCTCTGATCTTGACACCTCCAAGAGCTACAATAAAGCAATGTGTGACCCACTGAGAAGTTATGATTATTTGTATTACTGGAGCACCAAGGCACAAAAAGAATCTTGACAATGGTATTGGTCCCTTACTAGATGGGAATAGCAGAATACTACAGAAAAGGCAGAAGTGTTCAATAAATATTTCTGTTCTGTATTTGGGGGAAAAAACAGATGATATAGTCTCATCATATGCTGATGATAACACTCTTTTTGTTCCAGTAGATCTCTGGAGGATGTTAAACAGAGGATACTAAAATCCGACATTTTTAAAACAGAGAGTGTATACAACTTCCACTCAAGAGTTTTAAAGGAACTGACTGATAAGCTTTCTGAATGGACTGTTAATGTTCCTTTTCAACAAGTCTTGGAGCACTGGGAAGTTCCAGAAGATTGGAAGAAAGCGAACCTTGTGCTGGTTTTTAGAAAGGGTAAACAGGATGAGCCAGGTAATTATAGGCCTGTCAGCCTGATATTGATCCCTGTCAAGATAATGGAGCAGCTGACATGAGACTCAATTTAATAAAGAATTAAAGGAGGATAATGTACTTAATGAAAATCAACAGGGGTTTACAGAAAACAGATCTTATCAACCTAACTCGATATCCTTTTTGGATGCGATTATAAGTTTGGTTGATAAATGTAATAGTGGCGACGTAATATACTTAGACTTCTCTCAGGTGTTCAATTTGGTACCACATTACGTTTTGATTTAAAAAACTAGAACCATATAAAATTAGCATGGCACACATTAAATGGATTAAAAACTGGCTAACTGATAGGTCTCAAAATTTATTATAAATGGGGAATTACCACTGAGCAGCTGTGTTTCCTGCCGGGTCATAGAGGGATCAGTTTTTGGTCCTATGCTTTTTAATATCTTTATCAATGACCAGGAAGAAGACATCAAATCATCACTGATAAAGTTTGCAGAGGACACAAAAATTGGAGTAGCAGCAAATAATGAAGAGACCAAGTCACTGATTTAGAGTGGTCTGGAAGCAAGCAAACAGTATGCATTTTAATATGGCTAAATGTAAAGGTATACATTTAGGAACCGAGAATGTAAGCCATATTTACAGGATGGAGGACTCTATCCTGGGAAACAGTGACTCTGAAACAGATTTAGGTGTCGTGATGGATAATCAGCTGAATAAGAGCTCCCAGTGTGACACTGTGACCAAAGGAGCTAATGTGATCCTGGGATGCATGAACAGGGGAAATTCAAGTAGGAGAGGTTATTTTACCTCTATATTTGGCACTGGTGCACCAATTGCTGGAATCCTGTGTCCAGTTCTTGATCCCACAATTCAAGAAGGGCGTTCAAAAATTGGAGAGGGTTCAGAGAAAAGCCACAGAAATGTTTAAAGGATTAAAAAACCTGCCTTACAGTGACAGACTCAAAGAGCTCAATCTATTTATCTTAAAAAAGAGAATGCCAAGGGTGACTTAATTAGTCTAAAAATATCTATATGGAGAACAAATATTGAATAATGACCTCTTCAATCTACAGAGAAAGGTATAACACGATCCAATGGCTGGAAGTTGAAACTAGACAAATTCAGATTGGAAATAAGGTGTAAGTTCTTAAAAGTGAGGGATGGCTAATTAACATGTGGAACAATTTGCCAAAGGTAGATTCTCTGTCACTGACAATGTTTAAATCAAAATTGGATGTTTTTCTAAAAGCTCTGCTCTAGGGATTATTTTGGGGAAGTTCTATGGCCTGTGCTATGCGGGAGGTCAGATTAGATGATCACAATGCTCCCTTCTGGCTTTGGAATCTATGACTCTAGGAATCTTTGCAAAAGACATTATCCAAAGTAAGCAGAGTGACCCCAGCAGTGGGAGATCCATTCAGCAAGGCACACTCTATAACAGACAAATTACCTTGATGCAGATGTACCCCTTTTCTGGTAGCCAATAACCACCACGAGTGAAATCCTAGTTCCACTGACATCAATGAGAGTTTTGACACTGTCTTCAATGACGCCAAGATATCACTGCACTTCACCCACGCTGCGGAAATCACTTTACTGGCATTACACGGTAAGACTACAAATTTTGGGGGGCAGGGACTGGTTTTTTTTGTTCTGTTTTTTTAACAGCACCTAGCTAAATGGCATCCTGGTCCATGACTGGGACTTCTCCGGTCTATGGTGGTAATACAAATAAATAATAATAATAAAAAGGAAGGAAAACTCGGCCATGAGTTCTTGTTCTGAGCAAGTTTATTTAGGCACTATAATAAAACAGGAAAGGGCAGTTAGTTACTCTGATAGGTATTTCTGAACTAGGGACACTGAAATTCTGTTTAAGAGGGACGTTCTGATAGGCTCGGAACTGCTTTTTTTTTTTTTTATTAAAGGGACGCGTCCTTCCCCAAATCCTCTTTCAGGCCCCCTTGCTTCTGATAGCCCCAGAAACCATTTGATCCCTCCCGAATACTTATTCATCCTAAAGCAACATTCTCGGTTGAGCTCTCCCTCAGACTCACTGGGCTTTGGTGAACTTCCCTATGTCCCCTTCCCACCTTAAGCTTTTACTCAATGAGATGTAGTTTGAATGAATTCCTCTCCTGCACTGTTAACCAATTGTCTCACCTGTAAACAAGGACCAATATCCCCACCATTGGGTGGAATCTGTAGTTTGCTAGAACATTTCATCTGCCGGAACACATCTCCAGCTGCACATCCCTAAGATAGCAAGGTACAAAATGAGTCAAACTATCAAAAGCTGATACCAGGGATGAGCCTCTGCATTTGTTCATGCAGTCAGCCAACTGCATGTGCTAGTCAGACGGGTTGTTGCCGACATACCTGATCTGCTGCATAAACTTGGGGGTTGTGGGCAGTTGTGTTGGCACGGATTGCAACAGGCGCACCTACAGCTGAAAACTAGGGCACATAAGCACCACAGGCTGAGTTAACAGTCTCAGGGATAGCTGCAAGGAACTAATCCTGCAAATGCTTACTCACCTGCGCAGCCCCATTAGCTGCAAGCAGACTACTCACATGAGTAATGGTCTGCAGGATGGAGCCTAAAGCCCATGTGCATTTTTTAGCACAATTTAAAAAATAAAGCCACAACAGTAACATTTTCCTAGTTTTTTGGCATTTTAAATTTTTGGAAAAATCTAAAATTCCAACCAGCTCTACCCTTGGTTGAACACCCCCCATCCATACACACACAAAATCACAAACGCCACGGTAAAAAAATTTCCCCCTTCCTTCTTCCTTTCTGTTTGAAAATTAAACTTCTAATGAAGAATTTCATGAAAAAGTCAAAATTTGGAACATTTTAACCAATTCTAAGTATTTTGTTTAAATTACAACCAGTGTTTTAATATAGTTTTTACTGTTTGAGAGATTATACTGTGTGTAGCAGTTGCCTTGGTCAACTGCACCTTTAGGAGGGGTCTTTTTATCATACTAAATGCTAGCTGTCAGGATGGCATCACAAACTCTAGTTTCTTCTCCTGGAATCTATTTAGTATTTTTTAAAATTACTGAAACTCTTGTCATCTGTAAAGTAGTGATTCGGAACAGATTTAATTGTAGCAATTGAACCACTCTCCAGTTTTATATCAGATTATTAAATTAATCTACAGTGCTACTGACACAACCAGTAAAGTCAGTTCCTAAAGCAGCAAATCTCAGCCACTTTCTCACTATTCAAATGGAGCAATGCAGCTCAAAAGTTACCATCATCATCCATCCTAGGAACTGGAACTGCATCGTAAACCAGACCTGAAGAAGAGCTCTGTGAAGCTTGAAAGCTTGTCTCTCCCCACAACAGAAGTCAGTCCAACAAAAAAAGTATTACCTCACCCACCTTGTCTCTCATAAACCAAAGGGAGATCTGTATTCCCCTAGAATGGCTGCAGCACCATTTATTATACTAGCCCCACATCCACAAACAAGTGGTACGTAGGGTATTAACTATCTAACTCATGGAATGGAGCTGGGGAAGTACTCCCTGTGTCATTTCAAAATATTGTACAGGGTCATTTTAACGTGATGGAGATTAAAGCTTATTGAGACAGACTGTGACTCATCCTGCGAACCCACATGGGGTGGGTAAAACGCCACCTCACCCCACTGGCTAACTACATAGCAGGTAGAAGAACAGACAGAGCAGCGTCCTTCACAGAGCAGCTACTCCTCTTCCCGTGCAGGTGGATGGGAATGTGGAACGGGTGGAGCCTGGTTCTGCCCCGCAGCACACTAAGTGACACACAAAAGGGGTGGATGTTGTGCCAGGAATAAGAGCTGTCAGAGCGTCCCCCCACCAGAGCACAGGGGAAGCGGGAGTCAGAGTGCGACTCTCTGGCTCATAACCTGCCTCCAGGGCCGTTCCTCAGAGAGTGCAACAAAACACTGCCCCATACGCTGGGCTTGTGCCAGAGCCACAATTTAGCCCACTGTCACCAGGTGTGGGTGCACAACTCCCCCAGGGCATTCCCCTCCTTATCTGAAAGGCACTCAAGAGTTTTCTTTAACGCATGGCATTGTTTACACTTCCATAAGCATTTGCGATGGTTATTATCAACTTAAGTTATGATTAAAACTCCATATTCACAGTCTAAATTTTACATAAGCTGCAACTAAACCAAAATATATCTGCAGGAAAACGAAGTGAATTAAATAGAGTGCAAAAAAAATAAAGTGCAGTCAACAGGAGTTTTATTTTTTCTGGTTAGTCACATAGGTCACTAGGCTCTCTATTAAGAAGACTTGGTCTTCGCTTCCAGTGGCTTTGACTGCGCATGACTGTCTCCAACTCTTCAGTCATTACGCCATTTGGAAAGGAAAGTAATATGATCATGTCAACTCATGCTAACTTTTTGGACAGAAGTCACACACGCAATAAAGAACGTATTGGAAATTGTTCCTAAATTACCACAATTATGTATTCTAGGGATTCCTGAAATGTTAAGATGATACACAACAGATATAAATGCTCTGTTACTACTGTTAACATTGGCCAAAACAGCAATCTTGATGGCACGGGCAAACCCAGCAGGACCACACAGGACTGTATAGTTCAACCAAGTTACTGGGCTCAAGGCAGGGGTAAATGGGTGGAAATCTCTGGCCTGTGCTATGCAGCAGGTCAGACCTAACGATCCTAATGGTGTTGTCTGGCCTTAAAATCGAGGAATCAACCTGATCAGTGTAAACTTTATAATGGAGCAATGAAAACACTTTGAAAAATAATAAAGAAATCCAGCACTTAATGTATGACTGGGGTTTCGAGGCACTACAAACCATAACACAAATAATAACCACAGCACAAGGCAGGGCTTATAACCCAAGGGCCTGATAATACAGTCACAGCCATATGGGCCCAGGATAAGGGCACACAGTGTCATTGGGCAGTGTGAAGGACGAGACCCAACAAATACAGCAAAATGAAACAAACCTTACCCCTCATGGCTGGGCACTGGAGACAGCCCTGGTCTGCTTATGCTACAGCTGTCAGAACAGTTAGGAACTGCCCAAAGTTATTATAAGAGCGATTCGGTATTTATCCAATTGCCACACAAATAAACATCCTGCTCTCACTTACCCTGGTGCAAATCAGGACTAAGATAGCAGAGTGAGAAGAGAATCAGCCCTGACAATTTGGTCCCAATCACAGAATGAGAAGGGCTCTGCAGGTGAGCTCCCTGCTTCACAACCCTCATTGGGCCTTCTCATTCCCCACCCACCTCTCCAGGTTGGAGCTCCCTTTGCCTCTGCTACTGGACCCATTTCTGTGATGGGTCTCTCCACCCTATCACTACTGCCAGGTGCTCTTCTTCCCTATCCCGCATCCCACCCCCATCTCTTCCTCTCTCGCCTGTCACACCACCACCACACCCACACCCCCACTACCAGTGGGGTTCCAGCAGCAGTAATTCATTGACTGGGTTCCCAAATGCCTGAGAAACAAAAAAACACCTCCAGTGGCGGACTAGTTCAAACCCTGCCTAGTGCAGGTTATCTTAGAGCAGCAATACTCAGACAGAGGCTTGGGAGCCACAAGTGGCTCTTTAACATGCCTCCTGCGGCTCTTTCCAGCACAGGATATTAAAACACTGTGTGACTGAATCATTAACCCATCTAAACTATTAACCAATCAGGATGCTTTTACTATGTTATTAACCAATTGCAGTTGATAAAATAATAATACTTCATCAGTCATTTTGCTGTGAGAATTATATATATAAACTAAATATTTCTCCATGATACTCTTTAAATCAGAATATACCATACTATAGTAAACGAAACCATGAATTCACACTATTGTGCCTCCCATGGGTAATGCTGACCGCTAATTTGGCTCCTGAACCACTGAGGTCTTAGAAAGAAAAGGAGTACTTGTGGCACCTTAGAGACTAAGTACTCCTTTTCTTTTTGCGAATACAGACTAACACGGCTGCTACTCTGAAACCCGAGGTCTTAAAGCAATCTCTGAATTGTTTTATCTCTGGGAGACCTTCACCAGCAGTGCGTCAGCTGTCTCCTTTGACCACATATCTAGAGTATTCAACCTTACTGCTAGAAATTCATTCCTAACTTAAGGACAGACTGTCCACCCATGGGAAAACCCCACACTGGGGACAGGGAATGCCACAATTCCCCACCCACAGTTTCTATGGCATCACGATGTCAGGAAGCAAGGTACACGTGCAGAGCTGCCCCCTAGACTCACAGACCTCTGGGCACCACAGAGGCCAGGGACATCAGCACAGTGATTGAGTGACACTGCAGTATTTCCAGGCCCCCTACCCTCCATGCTGCTGAGCTCCCATGGACTTCCTCTTAGGCTAGTGCCCCCAGAACTCCTTTTCAGGAGAGAAAAGGGCAGGTGAGTGAGGTAATGCTAACAATGTCAGAATTAGGTTACTTGTGTATTTCCCAGGAGCTTCTGGAAGTACAAAGCTACCAAGTGGCTTTCCTCTCTCTTATACTGCCACCCATCACCATAGGTTCTGAGCACCTACCAGCCTCAACCCATCCTGCTCCTGTGTCAGAGCTGAGGATGAGAGTGTGTGGTCAGGATGTCCTTACCTTCTCCCACTATTCCCTGACTTCTCTACTGGCCCCTTAGGCAGCTTTCAAGTAATCTAGGGAACCAGGCTGGCACATGGGTGCCCAGGGTCAGTGGAGTACAAAGGCTACCTTTGTGTGTGTCTCACACACATAGAATGAGCAGTGCGTTGGACTCAAATCATAGCTGAGGACCTTTGTGTCTAGTCATGTTCACTCATTTCTCCTGTATAGTTAAGCAGTCTGTTCCCCAGCCCATGTGGGTCTTTCATGCAGCAAAGGGGGAGAAAAAAATATTTAAAGACAGGAAAATATGATGACTGTGAAACCATAAAAAGTGGCAGGTGGTGGAAAGGGCAGGTGTACCGCATGAAACTTAACTTATTTGTTGAAGCTAACAAGATTTCAAATTGGGAGTCTCCCTTTAAGTGCTTTTGGGCGAGAGCTATGTGGGAAACTATGCACACTGAAATGAAAACTAGACCATTAAACGGCTCTCTCTCCCCTTACAAACAAAACAAGTGTGTATTTTATCTGTAAAGATTCTAGTGGTCCCATTTCCTGTAAAGTTCTTCTTGAAAACAGAAGTATTGTTTCACTAATTGCAAGTCTATTGAGAAATGGAAAATACCGTGTATTTAAACAACAATTAACTGCTCTTAGTGTGACCCTGTATTATTTTAAAGTGCTGCAATGTTAAAAGAAAATTAAAGAGTGACTTCTTAAATCCTAAAAAAGATAACGCAAACCTATTACTCTGACTCCACATGCAAAAATTAAACTCTTACAAATAACCACTAGAACTTAATGCTGTTGGATTTAGTTTCATATTTGAAATTCATTCACTTCCATTTTATTTGTGCTATCAACATGCTAACTTAATAGTTAGCACCGGCCCTTAATATGCTCTCCTGGTGAAAACTGCAACAACACACGCAATCAGATTTTCTTACCCTACAGAACTCTCAACGCCAATGAAATCCCAAACATAAATTGATGTTTCTTAGCATACAGATTACTAGCTTTTAATCCTCACTGCCAGAGAGAGATCTTTAAACTCTTCACATACGATATTAATAAAACAAAGTGGTGTATGTTATAATGGTAAATTAAACCAAAAATCGCATATTAGATCAATACATCTCAATTATATTTTGTAGAACTCATAGTTAAATAAATTTAGAGTAAAACACTGCCCCTAGTTACTCCCAATTTACTACACTGTGACAGATTCAATTCAAATAGGTTTCAGAGTAACAGCCGTGTTAGTCTGTATTCACAAAAAGAAAAGGAGTACTTCATCGGATGAAGTGAGCTGTAGCTCATGAAAGCTTATGCTCAAATAAATTGGTTAGTCTCTAAGGTGCCACAAGTACTCCTTTTCTTTCAATTCAAATACTTATCTGGGCCTCATCACCCAGTATTTGGGCACAATCAATCATTAATGGATTTTATCCTCCCAACACCCCATTGAGATAGGGAAGTATTATCTCATAATGGGTCTGTGAGGCAGAGTAGTTTAAGAGTAGCAGCCGTGTTAGTCTGTATTCGCAAAAAGAAAAGGAGGACTTGTGGCACCTTAGAGACTAACAAATTTATTTGAGCATAAGCTTTTGTGAGCTACAGCTCACTTCATCGGATGCATTTTAAGTGACTTGCCGAAAGTCACACAGGAAATCTGTGGCCGAGTCAGAAATTGGACTGAATCTTGTCCAGCACCCTATCCACTAGACCATTCTTCCTCCATTGAAGTCAGTGGAGCTACACTGATTTACATCCACTGAGAATCTGGTCAACTGACTTCACATTACATCAGTGTAAATGTGAGTGGAATTTATCCCAAACAGAGGTTCTACTCTGGACAAACGCAAAAAATGTCACCTTCCTAATATAACTGCTGTCTGATCGTGTCTAGAGACAGATCTGCTTCCTTTAACGCCAGAAATAACTTA
Source organism: Lepidochelys olivacea (assembly GCF_965140295.1). NCBI lineage: Eukaryota > Metazoa > Chordata > Testudines > Cheloniidae > Lepidochelys > Lepidochelys olivacea. The sequence goes on from NC_140416.1 coordinate 120,764,223, forward strand.
CTATCTTTCACTCCTGTTAGCACTTCAGAGACAACAAAGCGAAGGGATGATAGTTTGGGTTTTCTGCGGTACTGTACTATTGTTTTGTCTGGGGGGGCAGTTTCCAGTACCGCAGTTTTCAGGCTAAGCCGCAATGGTGTTAGCCACTTTTTGCATTGATGTAGTGTGTCTGCACTAGGCGTTTGCACTGATGCAGCTACAATCGGGTCCTGGTGTATGACTGCAGTTCCTCATGCTCCTCACTTAGTACCAGATTTTGATGCCCTTGCTCACACTGTGTAGTATCTTACCCCATGAGTGATCCCTCTGAAATCAACAGCTACACATGGAGTGAACCGCTACTCAGCATGAACAAAAGCAGTAAGTCTGGCCCCTAATGAGGCTGCCTACTGCCAGAACAGTAAATTGCAGGATGCAATAACATCCGCGGGGGCAAAGACGATACGACACCTGATGGCACCTATGACCCACAAGAGACAAAACTAAGGACATTTTTGGTGACGGGGCAGGGAAGAGGAAATGGAAATCAAGTGCAGGAAAAAAGACAGGCACAGCAATTGCTTAAAAACCAGTTTCCTGTCCAGGCTAGATGCGAGAACAAGACAACAGCCCTTGTGTTCTGCAGAGAATGAAGAAGGATGGATAAGAATGGTCAGGGTCAGAGGTGATCTCAAGAGGGAAATGCCTTACAAGCAACTCCGTGCTGTGGTGGGCTTTGATTCTTCCGTGATGCCCCTGGCCTGGAAAAGGCCTTCCAAGCTATTGTTCTCCCATCACAGAGCTACAGAGGGGACTCCTCCCTATCCCAGTGTACCCTCACTGCCAGCCGTGGGAGGGAGCTCTAAGCTGGCCCCAAACACGCCTGGGCATAGAATAGGTTTGATAGCAAGCAATGGGAGGTGCCCTGCCCCCTAGGATTTGAGACTTCACAGATTCATTGACACTAACACTAACTAACCAACCACATAGGGGGTGCAGAATGATAACTGCCAGGGATGAACAGGGGCTTTTAGGGGCCTGGGGCAAAATCTGAAACTGAGGTCTGAGTGGGGTGGGCTGGTGGGATGGGGACTGGAGAGTGAGCCTGCCCCACACTCACCCTCACAATGGTGGCTCCTGTCTTACAGAGCTGGGCCCAGCTCCCTGCACATGGTGTTGCCACACCACATCGCAATGTCGCTCATGCATACTGATGGGGTTTGAGGGCCCTCTCAAATGGGGAGCCTGGGGCAAACTGCACTGGGCAGCCCTGACAGCTACCCCCAGAAAGCTGGACGAGCAGCTATGATGTTACCACAGAGCGCACCTCTTACTGTAGCCCACTAGGCCCTGGGTGCTCAACCTAGGGTTTGAAACGAAAGTTTGTCCTACTGGTTAAAGCTGGGTTCCAGGGGAATGGTCCAGGAACGAGCCAAGGCTCAGCACCAGAGGGACAGTAGCCGAACGCCAGAGCTGGAGGATCAACCAAAGTCGTAAGTCGGAGGGAAGCCAAGGACCGAAGCCAGGAGTCAGAGGGGAACAGGGGCTGGAGCCGGAGCAGACCGTAGGAGGACCAGAAGCAGGTTTGGAAACAAGGCCGAAGCAGGACAGGAACCAGGCAGGAGCAGGGACCGGAAGCAGGAACAGGGCAAGTGCAACTGTGGGCATGGTACATGTTGAGCAGCCACTTGATCTGCTGTGGGGGCCACACTTATCAAGGCAGTGCAGCTGGGCTCACTGATTGCCTAGCAGCAAAGTTAGGCAGGGAGCAGGCCAGCAGCTGGCCTCACCCCTGACACTTACCAGGGGAAGGGGCAAGGGCTGTGTGGGTAAGAGAGAGAAAATTCCCCCATCCCCACGCCCTACTTTGTGCACACAACCCAAGGAGTTTCAGAGACATCACTGGAGGCTTCTAGGAATGGGGAAAGAGCTAGTATTCTTATGTTAGTCATTTTAAAAACAGAAATGCTAATTTTCTCGAGCGACGCACTCTCCCAGCTTTTTTAATACGCAGGAGGAGACATTCCTAGGAAAAGATTTGCTGAAGTGTTTATTGGAGGAGATGCAAACGCTGAAATGAGATTTGCATCTCTTTAATGGGTACAGCGATGTAAACAGTTCTGTCAGATTCAAACTAGAGGATGGAGGGGAAAAAAGAACCTGCACGTATCTGCTTTAGTGCATAAATATTTCAAACCTGACTGACAGCCATCAAAGTCTCTCTCCTTTCTGCACAGTCCAGGCAGCCTTTTTGATGACTGCTCTCACACTGAAACCTTTATTCCTAATGCAGTAGACACTGCACCTAGTAAAATGGATTAACTAGCAAGTGGTCTTCTATGTGGGTTTCTGTGTTATTTCATTCAACCGGAATCTGCCCACTGATAATACCCTCTCTGCTGTAACTCCCTGCAGTCCCCTGTGTGTAACGGGACAGGCTGGACAAGCCATTGATCAGGTCTTACACCCCCCCTGACATTGGGGAGAGGGGCTCTGCAGTGGTTCTGAACATATTCATAGAGTCCAAGGCTAGTAGGGGCCATTGTGATCATCTAGTCTGACCTCATGCATAGCACAGACCATAGGACTTCACTGAATTAACTGCTGTTTGGCTGTTTTTCTAAAAGATCTGGTGTAGTTCAATCTTGATTTAAAAATCAAAAGTAATGGAGAATCCACCATGACCCTTGGTAATTTTTTCCAACACCTTATTTCCAATCTGAATTTGACAAGCTTCATCTTCCAACCATTGACTCTTGTTATACCTTTGTCTGCTAGACTGACAAGCCCATTATCAAACGGTTTGTTCCCCATCTAGGTACTTATAAACTGTGATCCAGTCACCCCTTAACCTTCTCTTTGTTGAGCTAAAGATGTTGAACTCCTTGAGTCTATCGCTATTAAGCACATTTTCTAATCCTTTAATCATTCTCACAGGTCTTCTCAGAACCCCCACCACACTATCAACATCCTTCCTGAACTGGGGACACCAGAACAGGGCACAGCATTCTAGCAGTGGTCACACCAGTATTACCTCAAAGGGGTGAACAGTAACGGCTGTGAACAGAGATGTGTTTCACTTTATGGGTCTAAATGAAGTTGCATGTTCAGTCCCAAGGTCTTGGATATTCTGACTTGAAGGGTGACACTATTCAGTACTCCATGGGCCACACTTCAGGGCCCCTAAATTGGTATCTCTCTTTGGTATTGTGTTTGCTCAGGAAAATCAGAGAAACGGTTTTATTTTAAAATCAGAAAATAACCGAACATTAGTGGTGACAATGAATATGGCTGTAGGAGGGATTTAAAGCAGTGACCTCACACTCTTTAACCTCTATTCCACACTCAGACATGGCCAAAGTATATTTACTTCTAACAATGTAAAAGCATCCGATTATATTTTTGAAACTCTTTGTGCAGAGCAAAGGGTTAATCTGAAGAACAGTTGCCAAAATGCTGAGAACACAGTTGAATAATAGCTTCTCTGAAGAAATTCCTTCACTCCACAGAGAAACCCGTACCCTCCAGCTGCTGTGACTTGTCCAGAAAGACTTCTTAGTGTTTACCCACTCCCACAAAAAAAGACAGGACAAACTGAAGCTGCAAGTGCAATTTGCAGAAAACTAATACAGAGCCTTGCACTTTAACCACAACACAAAAGTCCTATTAATACAACATTTGCTTTGCGTGAAATATAAAACCAGGACCTCAACTGAAACGTGTGAATACAGGCCACCTGTTACTTACTAGTATAGAGACCGCTTTTAGCAGCTCCGCCACGCTAAATATTCATTCTTTGTGGAATCTCTTGTAGGTCATTTAAAAGACTGGGAAGTTTGGCTGGACAGCTGGTATTATAATAGCTATTACCATTATATATTTGAATGTACCACACACCTTTATTTATAGAGATACTCTTAACAATGGAGGTTTAACATGTACTATACAAAGCATTCAGTGCCAAGCTGATTGTTTCAGAATCCTTTTATGATGAAAGGTTACTAAATGTGCCATCCAAAATGTGTTCTTCACACAATACTGACAGCCAAAAAGTTGTGCACTGCTAAGGAGACACTGTAAACTTGAATTTATTTTAGCTGACGAATTGCAAATAATTAATTTCCTGAGAAGATACCATTTAAATAGCATGACCTGAATTTAAAAAATAATCCTTAAAAAATTGTTATAAGGATATTTCTCCCCTCCTCCGCCCCCAGATATGTTTAGAAGACTCCTTTGGGAAGGCCTGAGAAGAACAACAAACATAATTAGGACTTCCCCTTCTCTTCCCATCTTCATTCTCTTTGCTCACACCCTTGCTGCTTGGTGCCCGTTCACTTTCCACTTCCAATTCTGCCGCTGGTCTTATTGCTAAACGTCCAAACACATAGAGCCCTGGCAAGAGTGTGCACCATCCATCAGCAATGAAACTGACTATACGCAAGCTGTTGTCAAAAATCTGAAGTAAACAAACTGAAAAACAGAGGCTAAAAAAAAAAAAAAATCCACTCGCTCACAGAGGCGTTGGAACCATTTGTATAGTGGAGGTGCTGAAAGCCATTGAACTGTAAACCCAGTGTATGATGGAAACCACTTCAAACCAGGGAGTGCTACTGTGCCCTCAGCATCCCTAGTTCCAGCCCCCTTGCTTGCTCACTCAATCTCTTTTAGCTCCAGTACTTAACTTCAGCAGCGACCCGTAACACGAGCTACAGTTTGCGGATGAAAGTGTGATTTTTTTTTAAGTTGGCAGTGGCCCCTGGATTTATATGCAAAAACTTTGCAAAACACCATGCAGTTGGGGGATGTGTGGGGCTTTAAGTGCACAAAGATATCAGAGATGTAAAAGACTTTGAAACTGCCCATAACAGCAACCAACACCTCCTCCAGTTGATGTGCACAGAAGGGATCCAAATATCCATCCTAACACCAGCAGCTAACTTGTGCCTTCCAGCCCAATAGCCACTCTAAGAGATAGGAGCTAAGCAGCTGCAGAGGCCCATTTATCTGCAGGGGATGCAGATGATCATAGTGGTCCCTTCTGACCTAAATATCTAGGAATCTGCAGGGGATGCAATCCTTAGTGTTCACCATACCAACCTTGCCTGCATGCACGCGTGCGAGCACACGCACACACACACACACACACACACACATAGTGTACTGTGTACCTATGTACCCTTGCGGCCTGGCTGGACATGCCCCTTTGAGGCACCAAGTGCCATCGGCCATGCTAGCCAGCCCACCTTTGTGCTCGGGGAGCTCCAGCACTCAGCTGCTGCCAGGCCCTGTGCCGACACTCATGGTCCTGGTGGGGGAGAGGTGAACATGGCTCCCTTCACACTTTTCTCACCCACAGCCCAATCCAACACCCACTGAAGTCAATGGAAAGACTATCATGGACTTCAGTGGGCATTGACTCACCACCCATATCTGATCCCATAATACTGAAGTCACTGGACTCATTACCATGGGTGCAGGATCAAACCCCCCAAAAGCCACAATTTGGACTGTAGGGGTGAAATCTTAACCTTGCTGAAGTCAATGGGAATTTTGTCATTGACATCAATGGAGCCAGGATTTCACTCTAGGCATTTCAGGCAGCGCTCTAGCATTTCTCAAGGTATTCAGATTTAGCTATAATGAAATTCTTAAGGGTCCAATCCTGAGCTGGGCATTTCCCACCAAAAGCTAAGGGCCCACAGCACCTGGCTGGGTCAGACGCTTCGAGATCAAGCATCGTAACCTCAAAGAATGTGTGAGAGGAGGAAGACTGGGCTACTGGCTATGAGCTGAGCAGATTGTTATACAAAGAATTTTTTCTAGGTTTTTTTAAAGAATTCTTATCAGTTTAACATAATAGTGCAAGTCAATAACAATTCTTATCTGAAAGGGTCATGCAGGTAGTTAAAACTCAACATCTCACCGCCATTCACGTTATCTGGAGGGAAACAGCCTAAGGTTTCTATTTTTAAAATCCACTTCTCTGGCACTGTAAGGTGTGGTGTTTTTTAAGTTAACAAACCCTCTTTTCAGAGCTGTGCTGACGCAACTGGCCATCCCAATGCACAACTAGACAGCAGGCAAAAAAATCATGCTGACTTGTGCTCCATGATTACCGTGTGGGGATATCCCAATGGCAAGCAAAGACAAAATCTGTAAGGGAAACATTTAGCCGTACACGAATACTGTTTGAGAAATGGGAAGTATGTTTCAAAAACAAAACAAAAAAAATTTTCAACCAAGAAATGAAAACCTGGCTTTTTTGGCTTCCCCAACTTCTCCCCCTACCCTTTCCTTTTTCCCATTTTGCCAGTGGGGGGGGGGGAAAAAGACAAAGGGGGAAAAAGCAAGAGAAAGAACAAAAAATAAATAAAAACTGAAAAAAACCCCAAACACAGTGGTTTTTCAATTTCATTAAAATCAGAAATCGAAAGAAAATTTCTGTGAAAATCTTCATTTTCACAAAAAGACTGTTTTTCACTGGAAAAAAGTTTCAAGGGAGAAATTTTCACCAACTGTACTTTACACATGGTGTTACTTTTTATAACAATAAAACATTTATTAACACAACACAGAAGTGCAGAGCAAGTCATACAACATGGCAAACAGCAGGAAAACTAACACGCCACAAGCAAGGCCAGGTTAATTATCTGACTGAACTAAAGTTTAGAGGAAAATCTGGAACCAATTATGTACGAAGAGTAATAACAAGACAGAGCTAGAGTTCTGTAAAGTGACCTATATTTGCTTCCACCCTACCCTACGATGATCTATTGCTTTGGAGCACAGAGTCGAGCAAATCAGGGATCGATCCTGCAGATGATACTTGAAGTATTAAAAAATTATTTTAATTTTAAAAAAATAAAACACACTTTATCAAGCATGGCAGCTCAGCACACGAGAGTGGATCCAGCTGCGATTAAAGTCAAGGAGACCCTTTCCACTCAGTGAAAGTTGGCTCAGCCCTGCAGTGCAACAGCACTGTCAGAAAAAAACAACCACATCCTACAGAGATTCCTGTATCCAGATCACTAAATGGCCATGTGTCTGCTGATGCTTGTCATTAGCCATCAAGCTGCAAAGGAGAAAGGGCCTCATACTTCCCGGGTGCATTATTGTAGACAGTAAGAGAAACATCTCATGCTTCCAGTTCCAGAATTGCATAAACATCACAAACTGGTTCAAAGGGAGAAGAGCCATAAGAACTCAGCTCATCCATTCTGCCAGGGCACTGTGTACAGACCACAGTAATAAACAATTTCTCCTCCAACAGAAATTGCTCCTGAGAGCCTATACACCTTAAAGTAACCATATCTGGCTTGCCCAATCTATCTTAATCAGACTGTGTGAGAATATTCAAAGGTCTCAAAAGTCCTGTGGCCTAATCTTAAGAAATGTTGAGCACCCACAACTCCCACTGACTTCAGCAGGAGGTGAGGTCACTCGGCACCTTGCAGGATCAGAGATAAAATTAACAACAGGACAGTAGTAAATCACCATCTAGGGCTTGACCCAAAGCTCAGTGAAGTCCACTAACTCTGACTCGGGCCCATAGAGAGGGCACAGACTTGTTACAGATTAGGGCCCTGAACCTGCATCAAATTATGCAAGTTGCTTAACTTTAAGCACATGAATCCTTCCCCTTATGCACGTAAAAAAGTCTTTTCAAGTTAAGGGCCTAGAACAGAAAAATGCTGGTATTTAAAAAGCCCCTGCCAAAATCTTTGATACAACTGTATCATGAAAAGAAGCGTCTACCTGTAAAATAAATTAATAGATTACAAGCCTTTAGCCAGGCATCTGATGTGTGAATTTCTACACAGACAAACTCTGCACCTGCATCTGTTCTCTTACTTGAGACAAACACAACTGCCTTCTATATGGAAAGGCCAATAAATGACTCTGAACTCCATTCAAATTTTAACTCCAGCCAGGTAAAACAGAGGAAATTGTATCCCTTAATCCCACAGCCATTTCTTCACATCCTTCCTCCTCCACTCTGAAGGGTCTCCTCACTCCCCACTTTGAAAAGGGCAGGGTGTGTTAGGTACCAAACAATAATCATAACACGCAGGCTGTACTGTACTGTTTTGTCTACAAAACTCCTTTTTAAAAATCCAACTTCATATTCTGTCTCCAAAAGAGAAATAATTTAAATCATATTTTGGTGACTCTGCTTAAAGCCCACCTTAAAGGGAGCCAACACAGAGACTAGGAGGGGATGGAATTGTCCACAATAACCCAGAGCCAGGACAAACGCACTGCCAGGTTGGAAGCCTGCACATGGGATTTGTGGCTCCAGGTCATGATCCATTGGCCATCAAACCTCCAACCACTTTGGCACTCCTGCTGAGTGCTGATCTCTGCTGTTTACACAGGGAGTGTGCAAGTTTCTCCTATCTCAGGCTCTCAGTACAAAAGCAACCACTGTGATTCCACTGATTTTCTGGACCTTCCACAGATGCAAAAAACCCAGGTGGATTTGGCCCCAAGTGTCCCTTGTTTCTAAGCCACTCTGATTCTCTCAAAACTACTACAGCAATCCTACAACGACGGCGATCCTGCCTCCTCCAAACCATTAGGAAAACATGGTTGAGCAGGGGTTCAGAATGGGACTTTGTACCTAAGTAGCACTTAGTCACCGTAAGTAACAAATGTCTCTGTTCTAGCTTTCCATGCTACAGCCTGTGGGAGGGTCTTCAGGGTGGCCACCATGGCCAGTCCTAAAGGCATTTTGACACCTCTCTGCCCCAAGGTAGCCAGAACACCATGGAATGGTCATGGCTACATCCATCACTGATGCAAGTCAACCCCTGCTCCACTCCCCTCCGGTGGCTGGTACCCGCATTGTCTTGCGCTTTGGATAGCTGTCCTTGTGCTCCCAATGTCCCCTTTTGCACCTGTACCTCACTATCAGTAGTATCACAGTAACATACAGGTGCCCCAACGGAGTTTGGGACCCCAGTGTGCTAGGCACCATATATATACATGGCAAGAGACCATCCCTGTACAAAGATCTTACAGCTGAGAAGTAGAGAGGGGAAATAATTCACACAAGGTCACACAGCAGGTCACTGGGAGAGCTGGGAACAGAGCCCAGGTTTTCTAGCTCCCAGTCGAGTTCTCTATCCACTAGACAATGTCTCCTTCCTCCTGCCATTGTCTGTGCAGATACACAACCACAGTCTGGCCCAGAGCTGGGAAGGTAAAGATGGGGCAAACAATTAATTCCCCTAAACACTGAGGTGTACAAAAGAACCACACCCAGATAGTGACTTCTAGATGGTCTGGATAATATTTAGTCCTGCCTTAGCCCTGCAGGGGACTGGACTAGATGACTTCTCAAGGTCCCTTCCAGTCCTACAATTCTGTTTCTCTCTATGTGCAAAATATAATTCTGAAAACTGTCATGAATATTAAAGTCCTCTCAGCTTTGGCCACGTTGCTCGTGGAAACCTCCATGCCATGCGGCCTGCTTTAACCGAGCAGTTGTGCAAAAACTCAGACCTGAGCATTTAGGCTGAAATCTCATCAGTTTACATAACTGCCCAATTAACACCTCTCTGACTGACACCGGAGGCCTTAGGTCTGTCCCTCTAACCTAATCAATTACTATATAAAGGAAGCACGCAAGTTTAAAACTTCTAAAGCTCCCAAGAGGAGGCAAAGACCAACAGCCTAATGGCAGGTCTGTGCATTGCCATGTAGAAATAGTACACCCGGTATAGACAGAGGCTGGGGGAGACATGGCAGGACTTTGGGGGCTCCGACATGGAGGCAGGTGTTTTCTAGGAAACCCAGAGTTACAAAGGAACCATGTTCTTTGTATTTATTCACTCAATCATACAAAAGAGAAAGTGGGCAACAGGCATGCAAGGTTCATGTCAGGCTTAGCCTTGAAAGTCGCATTCAGTGCCAAACTCTCCCATCCATTTCTTGAAAACAGAGGGGCTAAAAGCATGGTGAATCCGGCAGGGGGAAAACATGCTCCATGACCTGCTCCTCCCTTTTCCCAACCCTACTGTCACAATTTCAAGGTAACTGCACCCCTCCTGCCCTCCAAACCCCTTGGTGCCAGCCTGGAGCACCCTACTGCACTCCCAACTCCTCATCCCCAACCCCACCCCAGAGTCTGTACCCCCAGCCAGAGCCCTCACCCCACCCCACCCCCGCACCCCAGCCCTCTGCTCCAGCCCGGTGCCCCCTCCCACACCCTGAACTCCTCATTTCTGGCCTCACCCCGGAGCCCGCACCCCCAGCCGTAGCCCTCCCCCCCCCGCACCCCAACACCCAATTTCATGAGCATTCATGGCCCGCCATACAATTGCCATACCCAGATGTGGCTCTTGGACCAAAAAGTTTGCCCACCCCAAGGTAGACAATCCATGGCCCAGATCCTCAGCTCTGCCAATCAATATAAGTTCTTTGATATTGATGGAGCTATGCTGGGAGCTATGCTGATTTACACACCTGAGGATCTGGGTTATGCTTGAATCCAACTCACAAAGTTTTCAGCCCCTGCAGAAGAATAAACTATATATGGGGAGATCTGGCCGGTAAGGCTTTAACCTGCCAGTGGGGTAAGAGGTTAACATTAGATACAAGCGTGAAGCATGGAAGCTAAAGTACTGACTAATGCATCTTAAAATAAAGCAAGCATTCAAACTAATTACTATTTCAGTTACTCACTCTGATTGCAAACAGAACTCCCGGCTTGGAACAATTCATGTTCATGGACCACAAAAACATCTAAGATTACAGGAGAAAAGATGGCCAGGCTTGAAAGCTAGTAGGAACACAGGAATAACCATAGTGGATCAGACCAATAGTTCATCTGATCCAGTACCCTGTTTCCAGCAGAAGCTAGTACCAGCTGCTTCAGAGGAACATGCATAAAACCCTGAAGTAGGCAGTTCTGGGATTACTTACACACCGGAAAAGGTTTTTCCTAACCCCCAGCAGTTAGTGTGTGGCATCAGGTAGGTTTTACATCACTTCCAAAGCTAGTAAGCTTTTTTTTTTCCCCTGTCCTTCCTAGTGGGAGAGATGAAGGCCCACCTAGGTGTCTCAGATTGGGCACCCAAAAAACTGAAGGATCCAAAATGAGTGGATTTTTTCAATAATTTGGGCCTGAATGTTCTTCCCAATGCACTTCTGCTAGGATTGTTTGGAATACTGAAAGCTGTTTACCTAAAAACAAATGTATCAAATACAGGGACCAACTTGGTGGACAATTTTGTTCAACTGTTAGCCTCTAACATGCCCAGTACGCTAGCTATGCTGTGCAGCACACGTACAAACTGTCATCCACTAGCAAGAATGTTGACTGCACTCATGGACAAGCTACCCCACTCTCCCATTTAATCTCATTTTAAGAGAACTCAATTTACAAATAGACTGTGAGCACTTATTCTAATTTAAAGCACTGAGGTTTGCCCTTTTTAAACTACCAATCTAAAACAATTCCTGACCTAGCCCATCAATCTGTAGCTTATCAAATTCAAGACTGCCATAAGCTACTGAGCTCCTGTTGTAGCTTCCTCTTCTTTACATTTAATTTCCTCAGATATTCTTCACCCATTTATGCAGAGAAGCGAGTTGATTTAGTTCTTTCCATTTTACAAAAGAAAAAAGCATCACAGAAATATATCTGAATAAAAATATTTCACTTGGAAAGAAGCCAAGTTAGAAGAAACTAGGTCATATATAGAATAATACTTTGCACTTTTCTTCTAAGGATCCCAAAACACTTTACAAACATTTCAGGTGGGATTTCAAAAGCATTCAACATTAGCCTAACTCTGCTCCTATCGAAGTTTGTGGGAGTTTTAACATTGCCTTCAATCCCACTCTTATTTCACAGGTGTGTGTAGAAACTAGCTCACTATTTTATCCATTCTCTAGATAGGGAAACTGAGGCAAGAAAGGGTGAGAGTGACTCGACCAGCATCATCTTGTGAGCTAGTAGCAAAGTAGGGGATAGAACACCACTCTCTAGATTCACCGGCTTGTACTACCATAACCACATACCGGTTCCCATTTTGCTAGGGACGAACAATTATTTTTCTAATGCAACTTTTATTACACGTGAAATATTTCAGATCAGATACTAAATATGCATTGAATGCAATGCACCCACCAGATAATAATCTATTTTTGTGCTGCTAATGGGAAAAAGTTAAAGGATTTTTTTTAAAAGTACCACACACTAACTCTGAAATATGAAGCAAACATATTCTCTACTATGGCCCAGATCCTGGAGCTTTTTCTGCCGGCACGGCTCTCAATGCAGCCTTAGGACCTATGTTTGCATTTCCCACCTTTGGGAACTCTTGATTGTTAATTAGCTAATGAGGGTCTCCTCCGGTGTTCCTGAATGCAACAGAAACACACAGAGAATGACAAGGAATAATTTTTTTTTAAAAAAGACAATACAGAGTTGAATCATGAGCCACAGAGTTCAAAGAAAATATTTCCTCTAGTTCATATTGAAACCTATAAGTATTGCAAACTGATTCTCCTCTTTAAAATTAAAAGTGGGAGGAGGAGGAAGAGAAAACCTTTTCCTACACTCTAGCTATAAACTTATGCAGAAAGAAGGGCACCTGTTAAGTAGCAGGGCTGTTCAAAAATACAAGACGTTTCACTGCTTTGTGCTATCATTCCAAAACCCCACGCAGTGTTGCCAACTCCTGCAATTTCACTATAAGTCTCATGTTATTTGGTCTCTCTCTTAAAGCCCACCTCCTAGAGTCATGTTACTGTGCGCAATTCTCTGCTTCCGTGAAATTTTAACCAGTGAAATTTTAACCGTCAGAGTTGTGGGCCAAAAATTTGAAAATAAGAACTCTAAAGGCTCTAAAACCAGTTGGTAAATTAAAAGATCCCAATGTTCATGATTTTTAAGCACATCTCATGATTTAGGAGTGCATGACTCATGATTTTTAACATTTGGGATTGGCCATTCTGCTCATTCTGCTCTGGAGACCCCTTTAAGTCCAGTCCTGTGCACCTATGCAGTGTTGCCAGCTGTTGTAATTTGATGGCTTGTGATATTTGGTGGTGTGCTTAAAATCCCAGCTCCAGGAGTCAAGCGACTAGATGAAAATTTCGCTTTCAATTTTAAAAGGGGCAACTTTTAGCCCTCATCGTTTCAGAGAAAGGAAGGGAAGCAGCAGAGGCCCGACTAGCCCCACCAAAGAGCAGATGACGAATGGAGCAGGTGAAGAATGGAGATCATGCTGCACCCCCTTAGGTGAGGTGGAAGCACCAGTACGCCTAGGACCTCAGGGAAGCACTGGGGTTCACTAAGGTGCTCCATACCACCCACAATGCAGGCCAATGCCTTAATGGCGTACAAGGGCTTTTTGGAATGCGAGTGCTGTTGTTCTACCTTGGCTTGAGTCAACACAATGGCTCAGTATAAAGGATGCGCCTGACACAGTACATCATAACTCCAAGCTAAAAAAAATAAACCTCTTTAAAATAAATGCTCAAGCGACTTTCACTGATGGCGGGACCCATGTAGCAGTACCCACAGTTCACATTAAGCCGAGCCTTGCCAGGAGACTTCCTCCAGTCAATCTGCCCCAGAACAAGACACCCAGGCAATGATGACGCTCTTAGCGCTTGACATAGATGGCTTGCATGAGATAAGGATGAGTCTTCATACACCCAGTAGTCAGTGAACTGGGCAAACGGCAAAGAAAGATTCTTGTCCCTAGGCGCCAAGCGCTTAAAGTCATTACACTGCATGATGGGGTAATGCGAACCCCACACTAGACAAGGGGTTAAGGAGCTGCTCTGGGCACAGCTGACCCCACTCTGCCACACCAGTAAGGCACAAGCTGGAGGGGGAGTTTAAAAGGGGAGCAGAGCTGTTCACATATGGGCAGAGCAGGGAAGTCAACAGATCTTCAGCCCTCAGCTCCTGAGGAAAGGGCTGACTGAAGGGCAGGAGCTTCCCAGTCAACCACTGCCTGGAGGGCCTGATCCTGGGACACCCTGAGAGGGAGGCATTCCCGCTCTCTCTTGTACTGACTCAATTTGTTTGTTCACACAAACAAATTGTTCACCCAAACGTTGCTTTTTGTTCCCAGACTACCCTGCAAGGGGAGAGATTTGGAAGTGATCTGGCCAGAGGGCTTGCCTCTGCAGAGACAGAGCTGCCACCAGACACTAAGAAAGTCACACCCAGCCATGAGGAGGTGCTAGCAGTGAGTCTCCTCCCTTCCCGTTCTGTTAGTAATGAGGACTGGGTTCTTGGCTAGTGGAAGGTTTGAGGACTCTCAGGGGAGTTGGGGCAGCGCAGGCCTAGCTAGGGACTCTCTCTGCTCTGTCAGAGCCTCGTTTATGGCCATGGCCAGTAGGAACTTTCTTTTATTAGGTGTTGCACCTGATGGGAGCAAGAGTTAGATGGAAGGAATAGCCTTTTGGGATCTTTCTTAGTGTCTGGTCAGCACACGACTCAAATCAAAGGAAACAAATTTGATGGACTGAGCGAGCGTAGGGTGCTCAGCACTTCAGAGAAACAGGTTTTTCAATCGTTCCATGGGGACTGGCCCAATAGCCTAGAGCGAACTCAGCACGATGCAGGCATCTGGCCACCAGACAGGGAATTTCAGTGCAGTCAGGAGGTGGGGGCACTTGGAAGGAAAAGCTCTAAACTCCAGAAGGACGTAAATTCCCACGGTGGCCCCTACTGGCCAGCCTGCAGAAGGAGGAAGCCTGGTTAAGTCCTGCAGATTCCACCACAGGCCAGACCAGATGCACAAAGAGACATGGCTTTTTTACTACATGTTCTAAATCCTAGCGCCCTATTTAGCCTAGTATGGCTCTGATGTAGGGGAATCAACAGGAGGAAGCCAGGCAGAAGCAGCCCATGGGTACATCTATCCTACAATCATGAAGAGTGACTGCAGCTCATGCAGACATACCTGAGCTAGCTTTAACCTTGCTAGCTCAGATACCCAAGCAGAAGCATCAGCAGCACGGGCTTCAGCATGAGCTAGCTACCCAATTACCCAAGGCTCCCACTGGGTTTGTACCACCTGTGCTGAAGTCCGTACTGCCATGGTATCACAGTACATGAGCTATCTCAGTATAAAGCTACTTTAGGCAAGTCTATGCGAGCTGCAATCACACCCCGTGACGGCCGCACAGACATACCCTGAGTTACAGGGACATCCCTGTGTCCAAACCAAGACACACGCTACTCCAGTCTCCATCCGCTATCTCCTCCCAGAGCCCTCTTTTCCCAGTTCTCAGAGTAGAGCATTTTCAGCTATTAACTGAGCGTGACAGTCACTTTTAGGGTGAAATGCTCCTCTGCAGAGAGCCAACATAAGAGTTACAAACCCCTTAATCCCACTTAAACCCTATTCTGAGGTCACAAACGAAGCAGAGCCCTTGTGCCACCTTGCTACATGGGCTGAATTTCATTCTTGTCTAACCCTTTTATTTGTAAAAAGAAAAGGAGGACTTGTTGCACCTTAAATTGGCTAGTCTCTAAGGTGCCACAAGTCCTCCTTTTCTTTTTGCGAATACAGCCTTACATGGCTGCTACTCTGAAACCTTTTCTTTGTGACTCCAAGACATTTGTTATGTCCGGACAGCTCTTTCCAGCTGGATTTGAAGCTACCCATGTAGCCTTGTAACAGGGTGTAGCAGAGCCCACCCTTGGTCCTGCCCCCACTCTGATCCAAAAACCACTCAGAGACCTTCTGGCTCAGCAATCACTGGTGCAGTTTATTTACAGCATGGAATCCCACCACCATCTTACTATCTACAGCTTGAGGGTTTCAGCCTTAAGGGCTTCTCCATCTCTGCAGCCAGGAGGGAAGAGTTACCCCTCTCCTTCCACTGCATAGCTTCCCCCTTTCTGTCTGCCCCCCTGGCTTCCTTCCTTTGAGGCTTTTATGCAGCCCCAGGCTAATTAAGCAGGCAGCTCTTTCCCCTTTGCCAATCAGGCACAGGTTTCTCTAGGCAGCTCCAATCTACCTTACTTGGAGCTGGCATGACAAAGGGCTGGCTCAGCTGTTCCTGCTCAGCACCCTGTCACAAGCCCCCACAGCAAAACCACGTTTGAAAACAAATAAAAAAATAAATGTAAATGATAATACTGAAAAACAGTAACTCGCAGTGGGAGAAACTTCTGGTGTCTAACCTGGTTTCCAACACCCCCCCACCCACACACTAAACCATTCTCATTCATTAAGTCATGGTGGAAGTATCTTGAATTCCTCACTGGTGCTATCTGCACACCCGATCCTGTTCCCAGTGAATCAATAGGATTTTCCCTATTATTACTTATATTACCATAGTACATAGGAGCCCTAGTCATGAACCACGACTTCACAGTGGTAGGCACTGATCTCAATGGAAGCAGGAACAGGCCTTGTACACATTTAAACTCACAGGGGACTCAGACGGTTTTCTTCGATGCTATGGTTCCCATTGCCCACATCAGCCTGGATTTATTTACTCGTTGTTTGGTTGTTTTTTTCCTTACCAGCCCCCCAGCAGTTTGAGTGTTGAAGAGCCAAAAGCTCGTTTGGGGTTCTCTTTTCTTTGTTTGTTTGATCTTTGCAGATTTCTAAATTGCATTTTACTGTGTGCTACAACCATTAAAGATCTCCGACATGGATTGTGCATCTTATCCAAAAGTGACCTGTAGAGATTTTTTGCTTTGATTTGTTTGTTTCTGATCAACCACCAGTAATTTTAAACAAGACGACATTTTTGTGTGGTTTTAGAATGACATATACATTCACTGTGACACCTGCATCACTTCTAGTCAAAACGTGCCTCAGTTACATCAGAGACAACAGAGTAGCTTTCAGCCCAGCAAAGCCTATAGAGACCCATTCTAAGGATTCTGTACACAGCTATTTTGTCTGTTAAGCGCCACTGGTAACAAAATGGCTGCAGGATCAGTAGATTTCTTAGAAAAATCTCTTTTTGAGAGTTACGCTGCAGCTGTGCATTCCAATCAGATTTACATTTTACGTGTCAGGTGCTATAAATGAGAGCTAAATTTTCATTAATAGGCAAAGGAAAAACATATGAAAGAAAACCACATGAAGAAAACAGAGAGATGAAACTCTACCAAACGTGCTGGCTTCACTATTAAAACCAATCCGTTTTAAAAAATTAATTTTCTTTTTCAATGTTTTTCGTTTCATTTTCAATACTTGCGAGAAGAGGCAGGAAGGCAGCACTGAAGACTGGGGTCCGCACAACAGGGCAACAACAACAAAAACAAAACCCATCTGTGAAAGATCAAGCTCTCTCCGAATGCCCAGTCAACATGCCTCAAGCCCCGTCTTGTGGGATCTGCTGGAGAGAAGGTACTTTGCCTTCCATGTCTATTCAGCCATTGGCCTCTGTGCTAACTTCAGTTACCTATGGTGATATTTGTGAGGTGGACATCGATCCAATAAGAAATGTGATGAGTCGACACACTCATTTCAACAGCGGTCAGATAGAGTCACTGTCCATTTCAGTCAGATTTTCACAAGCAGCATAGGCTCTGTGTCTACAGAATGACTCTTTTCCCATGAGAGACCAACTTTAAAGTCATTTCAAACATTCACTTTGGCATCTTAGACTCACATGTTGCTTTCACACTAGCTTCACTAGAGAAAATAGGACCATGTTTGTGCCTTCATCACTATTTTTGTCTTTTTACTGCACTGAGGAAGCTAGAGATAGCATGGAATTTAACCGACAGTAAGATCAATACACCACATGTAAAAATTTATGGCCCAATACTGTTCCCAAGTTACAGCTCTGATCCCAAAACCTCTTGTATTTGGGCAGATTGCTGCATCCAAGTGCAGACCCATTAATTCAAACACAGAGGCACAGCGGTCAGCTTCCATGCAAGAAGTTGCAGGGCCAGGCCTGTGTCATTGGCACAACTCTCACCAAGGGGGAAAAATGAGGCCAAAAAGTAGGGCACACATTGATATCTTTAGGTATCACTGTCATCATCACCAGCCCCGGAAGAAACAAGCCCAGGTTAATTGTGTACACTGTGGAATTCAAGTAGTAAGAGCAATAAAGAGTTAATTGTTGTTAGACACAAGGTAGGTGAGATAACTTTTATCTGACCAAATTCTGTTGGTGGCAGGTATAAGCCTTCGAACTACACAAAGTTCTCCAGGTCTGGGGAACAAAACTGGAGTGTCCAAGCTAAATACAAGTTGGGACCAAGAGTTAAACGTAAGGGGTGACGCATGTCATAGGAGTTCATTTGAGATGGAGTGGGCAGTAAGGGTTGCTATGCAAAAGGGGTTTGAAGTGGGCCACGAAGGGTTAGCAGGCAGGTGTGTATTACAGATCATTGTAATGAGCCATGAAATCAGTGTCCCTGTTGAGTCCACGACTTTTGGCATCTAGCAGTATTAAGTTGCGGTTGTTAAGAGAACCTGGTGTGATTTCATGTCTAGTCAAGTGACAAATGCCACGGTATGAAATGTGTGGTGAATAAGGGCTATTTAATATTATTTCAAAAGGAGATCTCAAAGCACTTTAAAAGATGGGTGTCTTTACAAAGTATGTAATGTTAATACCAAACTAAAAGTCACTTCCTATCATTTCTTCATTGCCAAACACAGAGTCCAGGCATTCCTTTGTAACAATAGGATCACCCTGATCAAAAAGTAAACATCTTGACTCTCTGATACAAAGTGATGTTTGCCTTATGTTTACCAAGCATCAAAGTTACAAGAAGAAGAAATGGTTAGTGGTATCAGAAATTTAACAAAGGTTCTCAAGTCTTGCTAGGATGACCAGATAGCAAGTGTGAAAAATCGGGACAGGAGGGGGAGGGGGAGAAATAGGTACCTATATAAGAAAAAGCCCCCAAAATCGGGACATCTGGTCACCCTAAGTCTTGCTATTGAGCCTATAAGAGCCCTAAAAGAACAGCTGATTATTAGAACAAACATTTGAGCAAGTGCTATCAGCATCACAAATGTAATCAATAAGAGGCAAACCAAGGGCCCAATTCCACAAGCTTTATTCCCAGGAGTAATCCTTATACCCACTGGGGTCAATGGGATTAGTCACATGTGTAAATACTGGAATGATCAGGACCTTGGTTTCTACTACTGTTTTGGCAAGAGACTGATCATCATGCAGAAATCCCTTTCATTCATACATAATATTTGGATGGGCTTTAGAGGAAATTTTTCTACCATAGTTTAAACAGGTATGCATCTGCTACTGCAGTCTGCACATAAATCATTCATGTATAATCTTCTGACAAATAAATGTGATGTAACTATTACAGAAAATCCAGGTAAAACGAAAAACCAGACGTTTATACAATGGTACACAGCCACATACACTGGGAACCAAAGATAACCCGTGCTAATGCAGGTAAGAGGAATGGCAATTCTATGCTGTGGAAGATCAGTTTAAAAGAGTGTGCTCTCCTTCCCAATTTATTCTTAGTTAGGCCTCCACCCCCAAATGTATGAGGTTAGACTGTTCAGCTGTTTATAAAATGCAGTATTGCACTGCTGCAACATTCTTCCCCGGCACTCATACGAACTATATAAGGAAATATCCAATTCCAGGGTGTTCACCATTGTGAGGACAGAGCTCTGTACACTGGAGCAGCCCCTGAGTTGGTTTCCTAAAGGCGTACTTAAATATATCCTAGGCCTAACAACATTGTACTGGACGTTGTCATCAAATGGCAGCATAGACAGCTGCCAAATCTTGCAGGCTCAGTGCTCTAATATGGAACAGCTGGAAGAGGACCCTGCATTCTTTTCTCTCAGTAAACACTGGGGGCTCTGTTCAGTATCCTACTGCAATAAAGCCTAAAGAATTTCACCTATCAACCGACAGACTTTCCCCCCCTCCACAGACTATGCTTTTTGTGTTATTTTAACAGTGTGCAGAAGTCCAAGGTGTACATATTTAATCCTACAAGCTATATTAAAATATCTGAGACAAGAATAGGAGGGATTATATTTATTTTGGGGGGGATTTTTTTCAAATGGAATAGAACTAGGTAATTTAGCTACGCGTTTAACCTCATCTCTGCAAAGAGTAGTTTGTGGTTTTATTTTGGAAGGTGTCTTTTAAAAAGTGCGTGCACACACTGGTGTTCACACACAAAGCATGAGTTTAATTTTACTTACACCGTTTTAGTTCTCCTAACTTTCACTGGTGTATAAATGAGATCAAAATCATGCCCATATATATTAAATGTACATCCCTGGGAAAGTACTTGCACAGTATACACTAACTGAATTGTGTATAGCAGCCTAAATGGTCTACTAATATCTTCCCAGAGCTTCTGTGGACTATATAGAGCATTCAGAGCTGCAAGGAAAAAAAGTGTTCAAACAGGACCTGAATGATGAAACAAATCACCATTTAACAAAAGATTAAGATATCTCAGCTAGCCACAGCTCAACAAAATACTCGTTTGTATAAGATAATGAGGAGATTCTTCTGCATGTTGCTTAAAGCAAAGCAAGCCACGTTGTCCAAAAGAAGCCTAGAAAATCCAGACTCTACGTGACCTGACTTACTTATTTCATAGGAAACTGCATGAGAGAAAAATCAATCATTCATGCTACCGTAGTTACACCACTGAATAGACTGTAGTAGTTTGCTGTGAAAAATCAAACTGAAATAAGTCATCACTAGTCTGAAACATAAAATGTGAAAAGGGAAGCTGTTAACAATGAGGCTGGTTCATTTGGAGCCCTAGCTCCCTGACCTCCCCTTTTTTGCCATCATTAGGGTATCAATCAGAGAACAATGTAGCATTCAAAATGGATTGGTTGCACCAAAACTTACCAGGGTTGTTGGCTTCCCCTTCAAGAATGTGCAGCTCAGTGCAATCTGCCAATGAATGCTCCAGGCAGAGCTGGAGGAAACGGGCTTGGGTTCGACTCACCCGCTTCAACAAGGAGAGCAAAGCAACAGTCTGCTCGCATTCATTCCAGCCTTTAAACCAACCAGCCAGCACTCCAACCTGATCTCGAAACATCATGATTAGATTGGGGTAGGGAGTGGAGGGGGGAAAAAAAAAGAAAAAAAACCCTCTGCAGGGAAAAAAAAAATTCCCTCCAAAGTTTTTTCCCCCGTGTCTGTCTCACAATTTTATTTATTAATCAAATGGATTTTTGGACACAGCCGTCAGCTCAGATGTGGGTCTGGTTTCTCTTCTCCTCTTTCTATCTTCAGTTCAGTGTCCTAGTGGCTTCTTGTTAAATTCCCCAAAGATGATGACACAAAGTGGCACAGGGAAACAGGGAGGGGAAATTGTATATTATATATACACACACATCTATATATATAAATCTCAACAAGGCACAGGAGTGGGTGTATAGCTTCTTCTTCTTTCCCCTCGGGTTATTTTAGCCTAGCGTCTCCAGCTCTCTCCTCCCCTGGGTGGCAATCTGGACCTTCCACACCCGCATTCCTCCCAAAGCAAATGTTCACAACTGGAAAGAGAAAAGAATTGCTGATGATGATGACACACTTTGCAAGGAAACGCTATGATTCAGCATGACAGCAGCAGAGCCAGCTTCCTAACGTACCGAAGGAGATTTCAGGTCAACAACATAGGGAAGGATAACGGGGGGACGAGGAAGAAAGGGGGAGGGAGGAAGACACCGAACCTCTAAAAATTCAGCCCCCATACACAGCAACTGAGAGATGCAGGCTTTGCAGCTAACGGTTTAAAGAAACCTCCCTCCTCCACAGAAAGTGGAGGAGGGAGCTCCCTGTTGCTGCCGGAAAAGGGCTCCTAGTACTGGGCAGGTTCTTTAGGGACCTACCTGCTTCAAACTGGAACTGCTGCAACAGACCATTGGCGCACAAGAAAACTTACACTGCGGCTACAAAGCTCGAATGCAAAGCAGGAGCAGCCCTGGTGCCTTCCTCTCCACCTCCTCCTCCCCGGGAAGCAGCCGAGTTGCTGCAGCTCCATCTACAGCAATCAAGCATCTCTAGCCAGCCCCTTTGGATTGAGGCCCTAAGCAGCAGCAGCGTGAGACAAAAATAAACTCTACCCACCCCCGACTTCATCACACAGCCCGGCAGGCACAGGCCAGCCCAGGGCGTCTTCGGGTCCCCCTTTCCCTTTTTAGGCTGCTAAAAAAAATGATCCCCCCCCCCAAGCTATTTTCCAAATATCTTCACCGATCCACTGCTCGAGCGGGCGGGGGGGGAAGGGGGATGTCTGTCTCTGTCTCTCTGTCCTACTCAAGCGCTCATGAAATCAGCCCGGTTTTACATACGCATTTTCCACAGTCAAGGCATCGCCTTGTGACCTAAGGAGCGACCAGGTCCATTCGCCTCGAGGGAGCTTTGCAAACTGCAGATGAGCGCTGAGCAACGAGCCCCGTCCCTCCACATAACTGCAATCCCCCCCCCACAAAGTTGGGCTCCTGCGGCTTTTCTGCTTCACCTAGGATGGCTCTCAGCAACACCCCCCCCGCAGCTGCTTCTTCCACTCCCCGCCCCGCTTTTGCCCCCAGCCCATGGGGGTGGCATAGACGTGGGCAGGGCAGTGCCAGCCCATTGGGGGCTCTAAGCACTGCAGGGATGTTTTGGGGAGCCCCCCCACATGCAACACGTAATAAGTAATAAGGGCCCCCCCCGGAGTTGCCGGGGACCCGCAGCTATTGCCGAGCGCGGAGCAGGGCACAGACAAGGGCCAGGGCAGGGAGAAGAGCTTGGTGCAGCCCCAGGGAAAGCACGAGCCCTCCCGCCCCACCGCTGCACCATCGCGCCCTGCGCCGGGCTCACCCCCATGCTGCCCCCCGGCTCTCTCGGGAGGCCGAGGCAGGTGCCTCGCTGCTGTCACGCGGGCTGCGGCTGGCGGCGCCTCGGCCGTGCCATGGCGGGGGAGCGGGCGATCCCGCCGGGCGGTGCAGCAGCGCCGGGCGCCTGGCTGGGCGAGACTGAGCCGCGCCGAGCCCCGCGCCCCAGCTCCCCACATGCGAGTCATTAGCATAACCCATTACGTCATGGGCTCGCCGCGCGAGGCCCCCGCCCCCCGGGCCGGGGCAGCGCCAGGGGAGCCCGGAGCGGGCCGGGCTCGCGGCCGCGGGGCGGCTCCTTCCCGCCTCGGCCGGCCCCTGCTGCGGGGCCTCAGCACCCCGGGCACGGGGCCCGCCACGCTCCCTGCCCTGCCCTGCGCCGCGGGGTGTGGGAGGCCGGGCCGGGGGCCCGCCGCGTCCCGGGGTGGGTGGGTGAGTGCTGCCAATGCACCCCGGCGGGCTTCACACTCTGTGTGTGTGTGTGTGTGTGCTGCCAACACCCCAGCGGGGTTCACACTGTGTGTGTGTGTGTGTGTGAATGCTGCAAATACACCACAGGGGGGTTCACATTCAGAGTGTGTGTGTGGTGCAAATACACTCCAGTGGGCTTCACACTCTGTGCGTGTGTGTGATGCAAATACACCCCGGCGGGCTTCACACTCTGTGTGTGTGCTGCAAATACACTCCAGCGGGGTTTCACACTGTGTGTGTGTGTGTGTGTGAATGCTGCAAATACACCACAGGGGGGTTCACATTCAGAGTGCGTGTGTGCGTGTGCTGCAAATATACCCTAGCAGGGTTTCACAGTGTGTGTGTGTGTGTGTTGCAAATATACCCCAGCAGTGTTTCTCACTGTGTGTGTGTGTGTGCGCTGCAAATACACCACCAGCTGTGCTTCACACCCACTGTGTGTGTGTGTTGTAAATACTGTACTCCCAATCACCTGAGCTTTTCCTTGCACAATATATTGACGTTTTCCAAATACTGCAATTGGCAAAGCTTTCCTTTCCACTGTTCTGCAGGTGTGTTTGTATGTGTTTGTAAAATGGGGCAAACACCAGCACTGGATGCATGTTGGTGCAAATGTCACAGTCTAAGAACTTTTCCCTTTGCACCACAATCTTTCTGTGAATCAAATTGTGTGTACACATGTGCAGAACATTGGTGGCATTCATCAGCAATCCTTCAGAACCCTGCAGTGGGAAGATAGGAAGCCCATGTTCGGACCATGATTGTAGATACTCTAGGACTCTCTTAATGAGGGTTTATTGCAAATATCAACTGTGAATGAGCTCTCCTTTCATGCCAGTGTGTGTTACATATTGCAGCACTTGTCAATGGGCCACTGACCAGGTAGTGGAGGAGAAACATTCTTTTCTCCTCTTAAGTAACAAAGCCGGTCTGTAAAGACCTTTGATTGCCCTTTAAAGTGACTCAGGGAAGCTTTCTGGGTGGCTGGGAGAGCAAGCCTCACCTCTCTTGCTAAAGGGAGAGGGATAAAAATCCACCCTCCTTTACACCAGTGCATCTCCACTGGGTTCGGAAAGCAGGCCTGCGTGGCTGTGGATGGGGCAGGCGGGGTTCCACACTGTTGCTGCTGCAGAGCCTATTTGGATGGCTAGTCAGACGGTACACTGAGCCATTGGATACTCATTCAAAAAAAAAAAAAATCAACCAAGCAATGCCTAGAGCTTGCAGCTTGAGAAACAATGTACCAAGTGTAAGCAGGAGCTTTGCATGAGAGTCACACAGAGTGTATTCTCTGCAAGACTGTAACAGCAATCCACAAGGGAAAACAAAAAAGGGAATATCACTGCCACCTACCATTATCAGCAAATACAAGAGGACAGGGGGTCGAATGTGGAAAATGCTCATATAAGGATGTCCCAAAGCATTGCAACGCAAGCACATTGGCTTGGAGCATCTCTGTGGATTAAGCCACTTGAATGAAGCAGGGAGAACTTGCCACAATCTGGGTGGAAACCATTCTGCAAAGTACACATTCCCTGTGGCCTGGGCTGACTCCTCGGTGCAGTGAAATGATGCTTTCCAGGGTGTGCAATGAGTTGCTGATGGTGATACAAATCAACAATTTGTGTAGCACATATAGGAAAAAAAAAAAAGTGAATGAGATCAAAATGGTATGGTGTAGGAGACCAGAGTGCCTGTGGAAATTAACCAGTCCCATGCTGCATTGTTGTTTTCAGATGGGTAATAAAATCACTTTGAAATTTCACAAATGTGAATGGGTCAGGCTACACTAGTGTAAATTCAAAGTAATTCCAATGACTGCAGTGGTTCTACTCCAGATGTACCCCCGTGTAACCGAGAGCTAGGCACTATGATAAGACCAATAAATAATAATAATGACCCGCTATATTACAATCATATGCAAATATTTTTTTTAAAAATGAAACATGAACTTAATATTTTGTATGCATAAATGATTTATACAATCATTAATTATTTATAGCATAATAGAACTGAGAAGCTCCAATCACAATGCAGGGCCCCATTGTGCTGGGCACTGTATAAACATGTAGCAAAGAGACCGTCTCTGACCCAGACAGCTCACGATCCTGGTTAATGACAAGACATCCCAGGTGAATAAAACAAACAGATGGGTAGGGGTGGGAGAGAGGGCAGACAAGACGTGACCATCAAATGAGCATATTTTCACAGAGACTAGCTGTACACACATTGTAACATGTCACCTGAATTCAGCCAAGCAGGCAGAAATCACAACTATGTAAGCAATTTCAGTCTCACTTGGCTGTGATTTAGGTGTCAAAATATCAGCAGAGTGTTTGTGACTGGTGCATATTTCATCGATACCAATTGTAAAACTGACTCCACTACATTTTAAATGAAAATCAACATTGTGAAAGGATTGTGCAAATTTTCCCTAGCTGGTGTTATGATAATGACATAAAATAAAGTAGTGGGCAAAGCCAAGAGGATGGGGTAGTTTACAGCAGTGGTAATTTGTTCTGCCGCCTTTATCTGTAGGGGTTAGTTTGAATCCAGCTTGTAACAATAATGACCAACAGTTGCCTCCAGATGAAGGCCATTTGATAGCCTAGGTACATTGAGTTCAGTGATTTCAGCCTTTTCCCCCACGCACGAGTGTCTGCATAAAAAAACAAAACAAATTGACACTTGTTGCAAACCGGGCTGGCTGACCCAGCAGAAAGACTGAGGAATGAATGGGAACCATTCTGAATTTAAAAGGGCCAAAAGTCAAAATCAGAAGTGGAATAGTCATTTTGTAGGGAATGTCATTCTTCCCATTGGACTTTCTAACCATTCTACAAAATTCTTCCTCAGGGATTTAATTTTCTGTTAAATTCTACAGGATGAGCCAAACAAAAACCCAACCCTATAAAAAAACTTAAATGCCGTAGGATTTTCCTATAAGGCAAGGAGATTACATTTAGCCTTAGCCTCCACTTACAAATGTTGTCATTATACCTATAACAACAAAACCTTTCTAGCATAGGTGCAGCTTATACCAGCAAAAAAGTGCTTGTCCTTGTAGAGCTTACTCTGGTTTGGCAAGTGAAAAGCACTTTTATGCCAGCTGTGTCGATACTAGGGCTTTTGGCAGCATAGAAATGTCACAAAGCTCCCATCCCTAGCTGACATTGCTTTCCTGCCGAAAGTTTCTAGTGTGGACTTGGGCTGAGTCTGGTCCCTAGCACCGGTTCCCCCATCAGGCACAGGCTGGTGGGGGAATTTGAACTGGTATGCCGGTAGCTGTTCTGTGGATAAATGGAGGACTTCCATCTCCACCAGTGTCGGTCCAGCACCTTTGATGAGCAGCAAATTCACACGCAAAATTAACGGTATTCTAAAAAAACGCCAAAATATAATCTCCAAATCAACTCCCTGGATGCTGTTAGAGGAAAACACCATCTAGTGGACAGCAGTAGTAAACACACCACTGATTGGTAAGACAACAGAGTGTTCCCAAGTCTTATAGAATCATAGAATATCAGGGTTGGAAGGGACCTCAGGAGGTCATCTAGTCCAACCCCCTGCTCAAAGCAGGGCCAATCTCCCATTTTTGTCCCAGATCCCTAAATGGTCCCCTCAAGGATTGAACTCACAACCCTGGGTTTAGCAGGCCAATGCTCAAACCACTGAGCTATCCCTCCACACTGGGTGGGAATAATGCAGGCCCACCTGATCTATATTGGTAATAACCAGACACCCCTAAACAGGGAAGCTCATGTATTTGGTGTGAGCTTCTGGTCTCCGCTCTCTACCTTCACATATCAGTTTCTGGGCAAGATTTACAAAGCAGATATATTGGGAACTGTCTGGCTAATGTATTCCCTTTCCAGAAGCACAGCAGCACAAATCCCCACATGCTCTGTGCCCTTGGCCCCTGATGATGTTGGGCTTTCTGGAGTACCAGGCAGGTCCAGGAGGTGAAGAAGTTTGGAGCCGTTAGAAAAAATGATGGCTACTGGGAAGATCAAATAAGGGGTTTGATGTAGGACAACCCAGGGCTTGGTCCCATACATCATAGCATCGTATACAGAGGGGATCTTTTACTATCCCCCATGGCTTGTGTTTTCTTATCATGCCACACAGAGAGGGGCTCTGGAATGACAACTGGGCCGCAGATGGGGTGGTGGGCAATGGTGGGTGGTGAAGGAACAGCCTGTGAGTCAAAGGAGTGGGTGTAATTGTGCAAAGCTGCAGTTGGAAGGTGGAGGAGGTGGGAAGTGGTGGGAGAGAGGTTAGATCAAGTGGAAAATAAAGCTGACAGCTGAGACAGCATGGCAACTACAAATGGAGAGGAGAGACAGATGAGGAAGGATGTTTGAGAGGCCACTGGACATAGAAGGAGCTGGAAGGAAGGCCATAGGGAGCTAGAAGTCAGTAGGTGTTCCCAGGGGGCGGGGGGAATAGGCATCTGGACAATGAGGGGATCTGGAAGGTGGGCCAGGGAGAGGAGCAGTAGAAATGAGTGGGGCCAGGAAGAAGTAGGCTACATCAAAGGGGGGGTGCAGGACCACTGCTGAAATGGTGGCCTTCAGAGAGGAAGGGACGCACTTAATGGGTGACACCCACAGCTTCCATCTGGCCCATTTTTAACAGGTGAGGCAGCACATTACGGGCCATGGCCTGATTCCACAGGATAGTGGGCGCAAGGCACAGTTGACCCAGAGGGTGGGGCTGGCTGGCCCTTAGACCCAGATACACATAGGTATTTTGGCTCCTAACTTCCATTGAAACCAGTGGAAGTTAGGAGCCTAAACAGCTTTAGGGATCTGGGCCTATGACCATGTCTCCACTACAAACTTTTGTTAATGCAAGTAATGTCTGCGTAAAGCCACTGCAGTTAGCATATTGCTCATGCATGTGCATACTTGACTCCTTCTGTCGGCGCTGATAGTCCTCAGCAGGAGTGCTCGTGTCGATGCCCACTACAGTGCACCATGGGTAGGTATCGCAGTGTGCAACTCACCATCATCCAGCACAATGCCTCCTGGGAAATTCTGGCAATGCATAGTGGGGCAGAAATGAGTAATGCAGGCGCGAGTAGGAGCCAGTGATCAAGCTATCATCATGCAACTTTCTCCCTCCCATAATGCCATCCATATCCCATAATTTTTTAGCTTTTTTTAAAAATCCCACACACCTGTGTGGCACATTTTGCTGTCTGCCATCTCTGACGGAAGGTTGGACCCTGCACAGCTCTGCCCTATTGTGGTAAGCGTTGCAAACACAGGACACACGATACAACGGTATTTGAAGAGCCACAAGAAGAAATGCAGCAGCAGGAGATATGATGATTTCATGGAGGACAGATTGCTGTGGGCTACAGCAAAAACCAAGTCAAGGTGGTGTTCATGGAGCAGCTGCAGATGGTGGGGTGCTGCTTCTGGGCTTGAGAACCAAGCCCTGACTGGTGGGATCTCATCATAATGCAGGTTTGGGAGGATGCAGAAGTTTTCAGTGCAAAAGGCCACGTTCCTTGATCTGTGCGCTTAGCTCACCCCACCCCTCCAGCACAGCAACACCAAAATCAGAGCTGTCCTAGCGGCGGAGAAGTGAGTGGCAATCGCACTGTGGAAGCTTGCAACACTGGATGCTACTAGTCAGTAGGAAATGACTTTGGAGCTAGAAAGTCCACTGTGGGGGCTGTTGTCATGCAAGAGTGCAGGGCCATTAATCTATTCTTGCTATGGAGGACTGTGACTCTCAGTACTGTGCAGGGCATGGTGGATAGATTTGCAGCAGTGGGGTTCCCGGACTTTGGTGGGGGTGATAGATGGCATGAATATCCCTGTGTGATGGGGTGTACAAACCCCACACGGGGCCAGAAAGGATTAAAGGACAGTACTGGGCCCAGGTAGCTCCACCCTGCCAGCCCTGCAGAGCATGCTCCAATTGGAGGAAGGGTTGAAAAGGGAGCAACCCAGCTCAGAAGTGGGGAGGAGGACATATCGACCCTGAAGTTTGCTGACAAGGGCTCCAGAAAAGCCTCCCCAAGGGGATATGACTCTCCTGAGCCCGGTTGGGGCAGGCAGTTTGGTTCCCCTTTCTTTTTCTCTTTATGTTGAACTGGAAGCTGGGAGAGGAAAGCAGCAGGAAGAAGTGACCCAGGGAGGGTAACTCACAGGGCAACTTCGGGGCCCAGGCACTGTTGACCCTCCTAGGGCCCTGGGTCAGAGCCTGGTGGAGCGGGTAGGTCCGGGCTCCCCTACCACTGCCCTGTGACCAGAGGGACCCAAGCCTCTTGCCCTCCTCTGATTAAAAGAGGGCCTGGACCGCAAGACCTACCCACTGGGAGGTGGCACTACGTGTGCTAACCACTCGGCCCCCTAGCCCACTGAGGACTCTATTACACCCTATTTTGGCACCAGGCCACCCTTGTCACAGAGTACAGCAACTGAAAGGACAACTTTTCTATGGTTATGCAAGCATTGGATTACTGGGGACACTCCACCAAAATCAACGTTGGCTGGTTAGGGGAAGTGCGTGACACTCGCATCTTTAGAGAAATGAGGTGAGTGAGGTAACAGCATTTATTGGACTGACTTCTGTTGGTGAGAGAGACGAGCTTTCGAGCTCACACAGAGCTCTTCTGCAGGTGTGGGAAAGGAACACCAAGCGTCACAGCTAAATGCAAGATGGGAACAGATTGTTTAGCATATTCTATGTGCTAACTACTTATGCTAAACAATCTGTTCCCACCTTGCATTTAGCTGCGGTGCTCAGAGTATCTTTCCCAGACCTGAAGAAGAGCTCTGTGTGGCTTGAAAGCTTGTGCATCTGATGAAGTGAGCTGTAGCTCACGAAAGCTTCTGCTCAAATAAATTGGTTAGTCTCTAAGGTGCCACGAGTCCTCCTGTTCTTTTCACAAACCAAAGTTAGTCCAATAAAAGAGATTACGTCACCCACCGTGATTCTCTAATATCCTAGGGTCAACATGGCTACAATTACACTGCATGTTCCCATCTTTAAGAGCACTGGACTGTTCAGAAAGCTACAAGCAGGAACTTTCTTTCCTGACCGCTGAATTACCATTGGCAATGTTGAAATACCCATAGTGATCCTGGAGGACCCAGTCTACCCCTTGCTCCCCGGCCTCATGAAACTGTACACCAGCCACCTCGACAGCACCAAGGAAAGAGTCAACTACTGGCTCAGCAGGTGCAGAATGACAGCTAAATGGGCTTTTGGCAGAATGAAGGGACACTGGCGTTGATTACTCAGAAGATTGGACCTCAGTGAAAAAACATCCCAGTGGTTATAGCCGCCCCTCAAGGCTACAACGGCAGCATCTACAGATAAAACACACAGAGGTGTCATTGTATTTGCAGTCACAATGGCAAGCAAAAGTTAGGTTTCAGAACTCCCTTCCCTTGTTTCCCTAGAGTTTTAAACAAGACGCTTCAGAGCACCTCTGCACAGCACCACTCTGCAGTCTTAGCTATGGGGAGTATGGCCCACCAGGAGTGAGGGGCCAGGAAAATTAGAAGGGAATCGTGCGGCTGCACAAAACAGTAAAATTTCACCCACTATTTCCATGGGTATGAGTACAGGGCAATGGCAGTTTTCCACAGGCGGTGGTGATTCAGCTGATATCTCATTCCTGAGTGTGACAAAGGCACAGAGAGCTCAGTGGTTGCTGGCATTTAGAAGCTGGCTGGGCTTGGATGCCGCTAGCTTGTTTACTGCAATGGTGCCTGGGATGGGAAAGTGTCCTACTGCAGAGAAAGAAAGAAAGCTGTGTGATGGAGTGCCCACCCCACACAAAGCCTGGAGGGGATAAAGTGGCTAGGCAGGCCGATTAACTGCCCAGGCTGCACCTAAAGAGAGAGACAGGGAGCAACCCAGCTCAGAAGTGGGGAAAATGGGCTCAGCTGGGCAGGAGCAGGATGGGCCTGTATAAAGCCCAGGAGCTGTGAGCAGCGAGGACTATAAGGAAGTATCTGTAACCACTCCCCGAGAGGAGGGACCTTAGGCTGGCAAACCGAGAAAGAAGGGGAAGCCAGAGAAGTAGAAAGAAGCCCAGGGAAACAGCAGCTAGCTTGGCTGCCTGTCACAGGGTCCCTGGGCTGGAACCCAGTCTAAAGGGCAGGCCTGCATTCCCTTACCACCCACTGGGTAGTGGCACAGGGCATTGGAGACACCAGCCAGACAGCTAGTCTGGAAGGACTTTGATTTTCCTGGAAGGGGAAGGCCAAGCCACGAACAGGAAGCTGCAGCTCTGGGAGTGAGAGGGACCGAAGGGTGAAAGAGATGACGGGAAGAGACACCACCAGGGGAGGGCAGCACCTGGCAAGACCTAATCCCCAGAGCCGCCAGGAGGAGGTGCCATATGCAGCGAGTGGACCCAATGACAGGCTGACATCCTTAGAAACCTTCAGGAGAGGATTGCAGAGTACCTGAATGTTTCATCGAGATCTCTCAGGAGGATTCAAGGGACATCCCTGTGCACATAAACAAATTGCTCTGCATCACCTCCCCGACACCCCAACACACCCTGGGCCACCTAACTCTAGAAGGGAATGAAAAGCAGAGAACAGTGCTACCTCTCATTGCGGTACCAGGACCTCTTCTAGCACGAATAAAATTGATAGCTGGGTTCTGCTAAGTTGGGGTCAGGTGCCATCTGTACATTTAAACATTGTAATGGAAAATGATTTCACACACTTAGCCGAGGCTCCTGCTCCAGCATCGGGCCCATCCGTGCTCAGCCGCTAGGACTGATGGGATTGCAGTGGTGTCCTGAACAGGACTTGGCTCACGGCATAGCTGGCTCTCCTGTCACTTGCCCCCGTTCACTTCCTCCTCCTTACCCTTCATGGCAGGGGTCTATGTCTCAGGATCCTTGGTATTCACAGTGGCCTGCAGAGGGGTGGTGGGGTCCCCGCTAAGTATGATATGCAGCTCATGGTGAAAGCGGCAGGTCTGTGGTTCAGCACCGGGTCAATTGTTGGCTTCCCTGGCCTTCTGGTACACCTGCTGCGGTTCCTTGGCTTTCACATGGGTCTGCTATTGGTCCTTGTGGTATCCGTTCTCCTGCATCCTGTGCAATCTGCTCATAGTTGCCAACTTTCTAATCACAGAAAACTGAACACTCTTGCCCCACCCCCTGCCCTGTCCCTTCCCCAAGGCCCTGCCCCCCCCTCTGAGGCCCTGTCCCTGCACACTCCATTCCCCCTCCCTTCCTCGCTCGCTCTCCCAAACCCTCACTCACTCGCTCATTTTCACTGGGCTGGCTCAGGGGGTGTGGGTGTGGGATGGAGTGAGAGCTCCGGCTGTGGGGTGTGGGCTGTGGGGTGGGACCAGAAATGAGGGGTTCAGGGTGTGGGAGGGGGTTCTGGTCTGGGGCAGGGGGTTTGGGTGTGGGAGGGGGTGAGGGCTCAAGCTGGGGGTGTAGGCTCTGGAGTGGGGTCAGGGATGAGGGGCTTGGGGTGTAAGAGGGGTCTCTGGACTGGGGCAGAAGGGTTTGGAGTGTGGGAGGGCTGAGGCAGGGGGTTGGGGTGTAGGCGGGGATGAGGGGTGCGGGCTCTGGGTGGCACTTACTTCAGGCGGCTCCTGGGAAGTTGCTGGCATGTCCCTCCAGCTCCTAGAGGGAGGGGCGGCCATGGGGCTCTGCATGCTGCCCCCGCAGCTCCTATTGGCCACGGTTCCGGGCCAACGGACGCTGTGGAGCCAGTGCTTAGGGCAGGAGCAGCACGCAGAGCCCCCATGGCTGCCCCTACACCCTGCAACTTCCCGGGAGCTGCGCAGAGCTGAGTAGGGAGCCTGCCAGGCCCACGCCAACCGGACTTTTAACAGCCCAGTCAACAGTGCTGACCTGAGCTGCCAGCATCCCTTTTCTACCAGGTCAAACCTTTCCGGTCAAAAACTGGACACCTGGCAACCCTAAGGTGTGCGTGCTTCTGACAACTCCGCAGTTGTGCCTGCACCGCCTCGTCGCCCCACAGCCCTGGAGATCCAATACCTCCTGTCTACTCCAAGCAGCAGCTCCCAGGGACAGCTCAGTGGTTTGAGCTTTGGCCTGCTAAACCCAGGGTTGTGAGTTCAATCCTTGAGGGGGTCATTTAGGGATACGGGACAAAAATTGGGGATTGGCCCTGCTTTGAGCAGGGAGTTGGACTAGATGACCTCCTGAGGTCCCTTCCAACCCTGATATTCTATGATTCCTCTGCAGTGTGTAGCCACTATGGTAGGCTGGGCAGTTGCACACAACAAGGGAGAACTCCTAACTGAGGTCACCAGGCTGGGCAATCAGGAAGAAGCATGCAAAATCATGGGGTGGTTTTAAAGGAGTGGGGGTGGCTGCTGGTCTCTGTGACCCCTGGGCAACGGAGTTCACAATTGTGACCAGAGTGGACAGTGTGGGGCATTGTGGGACAGATGCTGGAGGACTGTTAGAGTTAACATAGGTCACACAGTGTCTACACTCGCACTGCATCCATCACAGTATGTGGATCATGGCTCAGCACCATTCAGGAGATGGTTTTAATGCTCTGCTGTAATGGAGCACTTCAGCAAGAGACAAACTGGAGTGTAGACATAGGCAGATATAGGTTGACACAAAGTGACTTACATTGACCTAACTTTGTAGTGTAGACCAGTATAGTACACGCAGAGCCCATGGAGGGGTCTGGGGACAGTGCTATCTGTGCCATCCCAGCAGCTGTATTAGAAGGGTTGATGGCATTAACTCAGTAAGGACTATTTATCTCCCTGGTGTTTGAGGCCTAGTCTACACTAGAAAAGCTTTGGCAGTGTAGCAAGGCGGTGTGACAATACCAGTCTATACCTCGTGTAGACGCAGCTTATAGCGGTTCCCTGAACAAAATAAGCTATATTGGCAAAAGCATTGCCAGGAAAGCTGAGTTGACAGTAAGCCTTTTGCCAGTATAAAAATGTCATAAAACATCACCCCCAACGGACATAGCTATACCGGCAAAAGTCTCTAGTATAGATCTAGCTTTTGTCATTCTCAGTTCAGGGTTAATACATTCACGCCCACTGTCTTACTGCAACCACATCTCCATCCCACACTGCCGTCTGTCTGTCTGTCTGTCTGTCTGCAAATTACTGAGCCTGGGAGAGGAGCATGCGCAAATGCCAATGACACTGATGCATGCAGTATTGTTGTAGCTGTGTTGGTCCCAGGATATTAGGGAGACCAGGTGGGGGAGGTAGTATCTTGTATCCTGCAGAAGAGCTCTGTGTAAGCTCGAAAGCTTGTTTCTCTCACCAACAGAAGTTGGTCCAGTAAAAGATATCACCTCACCCACCTTGTCTCTCTAATGACCCCGGTGATGGGAAGAATTCCTCTGCATCCTGTTCTGTGGAACACAAGCACCTAGTCTCCCAAAAGGAGTCCTGCAAAGAAGATGAGGAGATCAGGGTTTGCCATAGTGGCCAATTGCTTTTCCCTGGAGCCATTCTGGAGTGTTAGAAAGCGGAACAACCCATGATAATAATGCTTTGCCCTTACATAGCATTTTCATGTAAAGCTCTCAGAGCACTTTACAGACATGCACAATTTCTTTGCCTTGTATTGCAGATGGGGGAAACTGAGGCAGGAGGTGAAGCAGCTTGCCCAGGATCACACAGTGAACCAGGAACAGAATCCAGGTTGCTTGATTCTCAGCTCTAACCCCAAGTCACTAGATCAGCACTGCCTCCTGACAATGCGGTGCATTGATTCTACTCAGTACAGAATCAATAACAGTTTACCCCGTAGGTGTTTGAGGCACGAACACTGGGGGAAGTAGTTCTGATTCTGATGTTTATGTTCCAAACTCTCTAAGTCAACTTCTGCTCTCAGTTATGCCACTGCAACACTATTGAATCAATAGGGATAGAGGGCTTAACTCAGCACTGAGTACAGTGGGGCTGCAGGGGTGTAACAGAGGGCAAGATTTGGCTTTCAGGATATTGATTTTACTCCACAGATTTTAGTGTACCTAGTACTTGGCTGCTGGACAAAATAAATAAACCCAAGCAGAAGGAGCCTGAGCACTGCACTGCATGTACATTAAAGAATTCAACAAATATTTCAAACGCAGAAGTGGAAATCTGACAAGAACTCTGTACAAATACACGAAAGTTTTAATTATTTGTCTCCCAAGGGAGCACAGCGGAAAAATATGAACCATGGACTCC
Organism: Lepidochelys olivacea; assembly: GCF_965140295.1. NCBI lineage: Eukaryota > Metazoa > Chordata > Testudines > Cheloniidae > Lepidochelys > Lepidochelys olivacea. The sequence continues at coordinate 120,799,661 of NC_140416.1, forward strand.
ATGCGCTGCTTGTGCTTCATCATCGTAATACCATGGGCACCTCAACGGCCTCTTCCATCTCAGGGTCTTACAGTGCTTTTCAAACAGGGAACCTAAGCAGCAGGAGTCACTATCCTCCCCTCCGCGTGGCAGGGAAGGAGCTAGAAAAAGTGAGGCACAGATAAGTTAAGTGACTTACGCAAAAACACGTAGTCTGTGGCTGAACTGGGAATTGAACCTAGCACAGTGCTTTCTCCATGTCTATCTTCGCCATTAGTTAGGACTTCTAGTCAACCAATGAATGCACTAGCCTCCATTTTTCAGGAGGTTTATATTTGAGGATACGAAATCCAGTCAGGAACTCTGTTGTATGAAATGCACTTTCCAACAACTCCCTATACATCCCGCACGAAAGATCCATCTCACAGACACGCTTATGTATCCGCATGTAACATGCTATAGTTTTCAATATGACTTGCAGCTAATTAAACAAACATGAAATGTTCCCTGCCAACAAAATGGAGCCATCTGTTAAACCTATAACTCAGTCATAATAAATGGTCAATCAAAGAATCTCCCATTTCCTTATGTTGGTGCTGACAGAACTCATACAGTTATAACGTGTTGACGAATGGCAACTGGAGCTGAGAGGATACACCATCTGCTGGGTTTGTGTGCACATCTTGCATAGGAACATATTACAAGGGATAATAAACTATATTCATCCATAGTACAATGAGCTCAAGACAGAACACCTAACATCAAGAGTTCGCTCATAGTTACATAGCACAGTTTTACCAATGGCTGATCTTGGGTTCGGGGCTACTCCGATGAAGTTTTACATTTTGCCACATTTGTGGAAATACTAATCTATTGCCCTTCTGCAACACAAGTAAATAAAGTAATAATTATCACCATTATTCATAAACCATTGCACCTATCATCTGAAGGAGCTCAGGACATTTGATAAACACTAATTAATTAACCCACAATGCCCTGGTGAGATACATACCCTTATAAAAAGAAATATGGGGCTGACCCACAGTAGGAAGCCAAACCACTGCCGTGCTATTGTTATACCTATATGCTTTTTTAATCATGACTGTAGGTGTTTATGGCAATTTTTAAAACAGAAGTGTTATTGTTACATTCAAAAGAAATACCCTGGTGCATAATTGGCTGGAAACAATCAGCTCAAATGATGCATCACTATGGCCCAGATTTTCAAAGGTATTTATGTGCCTAATATGCCCAGATAGTAGGAAAAAATTTCTAATATGAGTTAAATGGAAACCATTGCTCACCTCAGATGACACTATGTGACAGCATATCTATGTACGTAGACGTGTACCATGGTGTCCATCGCATCAGAACCCAGGTCTGATCTCACTAAAACCCAACATTAACAACAACATTAGTATCTGCATAATAAAATAATGAACTACAGAACCTCCTGCCTTCACTACTGGAATGGTGGACAGGGAACAGTCAACCAAATGCCAGGGCTTTCTGTTTAAACCACTTTGTATTCTGAAATTAAAATATATACTCCATACAAAAATCTATACCAAAGAACTACAGTAAAAGAATCATAAACTTGCAAAGTCAAGCCCACAAAGTCAGAAAAAACAACCTTAACGCCTCCCCATTGTGCATTATGACACAGTCCTTAACATGATCACAAGCTATTTTTTCCTGAAGGATTCCTGTCTCATTATGGGTGAAATTCAACCCCATGGAGAGAGTCGACAAAAGGTCTGGGCCCTACTTAAGTCCTCTGGAAGCCTTATTTTTTGATGATTTAAGTTTCAGAGGTGGATGAGCCTTATTCTTATTCTCTGAACAGGGCTAAATTTCACTCTCAGTGCACAAGTTGGATGAGATAGCCGTTCATGATTTATTTTTATCCTCATCGTTCAATGTGCGGCCCATATTCATAGCCTGCAATCCCTCCAAATCCACAGTGAATGAGGCACTGAATTATTTTTCTATTGTTAATGATTATTATTATTTCTGTTCTGGCAGTACCTACACGCCTCAACCGTGCATCAAGGCCTCCTGGTGCTGGGCGCTGTACAAACACAGAACAAAAAAACAGTCCCTGCTCTGACACGCTTGCAATCTAATATCAGACAAGAGATGACAAGCAAATGCACCAAAGAGAGGGAGCACATGGAGATGGTGAGGCAGTAGTTGTCAGCAGGATAGGCTGTGGTCATAATTCACCTATTCCCAAATCATTGTCAAGTGGTTGTTTTGTTAACCCCTGCCTCATGGACCATCACACGTCTATAGTGAATGAATGAGAGTTCCAGCCTTTCACGGAATGTTTGTCTCTGCCATAAGCCCATGGTAATTCATTGGTATAAGGTTGCTCATGAGAACTGGGCTACTGATGCTTAAACAAAATGAATAGACCTACCGGTCATACAAAACACCCCTCACAAAAATGTTCTGGACAGCTGTCTAATATGGTGATCTGCGCAATCCCTGATTAAAAGGAGCTAAGGAAAAATGGGCTCTGATACATTTATTTAAAGAGGGCGGGTATCATATTTTGAGCTTCCAACTTCAACTGTCCCCCTACATTTAAACACAAGTGTGGGCCCCAAGTGTGCCAACACTTTTGCACGCACTTAACTGTACCCAGCTGAGGAGACCCATTAAAGTCAAGCACATGCATGAGTGTTTGCAGAATTGCGGCCTTCGTGCATAGGCCTGCACCGTATGTGCCTGGTGGCAAGATGGCTATCTCCCATATCCTCTCATCATGTTTACACATAGTAGTCTGATTTTTCAAAACATCTCCAGTCAGCTCTGCTGGTAGTGACAGCAGTTTGTCTGAGGAGTCGGAGCTGAATGTGGGTATGCTGCAGGCAGATGGGCTTGGTGAAACAAGACGCTGATCTCTCCTGAGGCACTGTTCAACTGAATGCTTGAGGCCTTGGGCCCAGCTGTTCCCAAAGGGCTGAGAAATCTGCACAGGCTGGGAAATCACTCATGTAACAGCCCCTTTGTGCCAGCAATTCTCTTGGGAAGCTTGGCCCACTAGATCTTGGTAAACAAATGAGGGTGGCACCAAGCACAATCAGTGCTTTCTTAATTAATTATTAGTTAAATGCTGGTAACGTGCTTGGCACTGTACGAGACAGAGAACGAAGGCCATCCCTGCTGCAAAGTGGTTATAATCTAAGGGGGAAATTCCATAGGAGCTCCCAGACTGGATCACTCACATAACCTATCCAGTTGCTGGTCTCTGATGGCAGTCAACAGCAGATGCATCAGAAGGCAGCTGTGAGATAACCTGTCCTCCACTCAGGTTCTTCAGCTCTTTAATAGATATTGTCTTAAGTCCTGAAGCAGGAGGCTTAATACACCTTCCAAAATCTGTGTTATCATGAATTATTATAACTGGATATTCTTGATATTCATATAATTATCCAGTCTTTCTGAATCCTGTTAAGTTCTTGGCCTCAATGGGATATTGTGGCAGTGAGTTCCACAGTCTAATTATGTGTTGCGTTCCCCTTTTTTTCAAAAAAGGATTTTTTTTCATGATAAATTGTTAACATTGTCCAAAATTTTCATTTTGTGTGAAAATGTTTGTATATTTTATTCAAAAATATTCTTCAACTGGTTATTGGGGAGTTTGTTTGTTTGATTGTTTAATAAAAACTGGGCTCAGGTCCTGAAAAAATGCCAAACACCATTTTGATAAAAAAATGTGGAAAAAAGTTTGATTAAAAGAAATCCCTGCAAAATTTCAAATATGTGAATAATTTGTCTATTCTGAATCCTTTCAAATTAAATCATTGTTGAAATTTGAAACTTTTGTTGTAAAACTAGTTTTTAGTTTTCAACCAGTTCTACTTATGGTATGCGTAGGTCTGCACAGAGGAGCAGGCTAAGTGTCCGAATGTGACCCAATGGAAATAAGAAGACAAGACTCACTGAGGAGCCCAGAGGAACAAATAATTTTGAGTGACATTTTTCTGTTTCATGAATGTCTGGTAGAAGTGAGGGTTAAAGAGGGTCTTGGCTGTGAACAGATTAACTAGATTAGCAACTGGGATAAGAAGGCCACTTTATGCTTAGGAAGCAGCATGCAGATGGGAGATAGAGTCAAGATTGTTAAATCCTGTTCTGCAGGGACCTCTCACAGAGTCTGTAGCGAAGCTGGATATATTAAATTAAGACTCACTCCTGTTTCAAGAATATTGCCAAGAATAAAGTCTCTTTGCACTCTTTGCTGTTTTTCTGTTACTCCTCAACAGAGCTGCATAAGTGGTGGCTGGCACTTCTGCTTGACAACAGGCCCAGAAGCTCAGTACAAACAGCAAACTGGGCAATGCCCTGCTGGATTGCCTCACAAATAAGACCTGATGCTCACATGTGTAAGCCTCCGAGGGCTGCCTACATTGGTACCCATGCGTTCAGCTCAAATCGTGCATCACATGTTGTTCGCCCTACGGATAGGTCGTAAACAGTAACGTATTTATACACCCCCATTCATGGTAAATGCTGCCTCTCCAATACCCAAACTCAGCTGTCCCTCAGCTACTCTCCATGGCACATTCCTTGCACCAGATGGAAATACACAGAAACAAGCCCATGGAACCAAAGCCTGGGTTATCCACTCACTGTGGCAGACAGATGATGGGGTAGGATGCTGGCCAATGATAGGATGTCTGATGGCCTTCCACATGTATTCAAAATAAATGGGGACATTTCTCCTCCCTGGGCAGCACAGGGGTTGTTGTTATATATCCATTAAGTTGTTTGGTTTTTTCCCCCTAACTATATTCTTGACCATCTTCTCGAGGAAAGTAAAAGGCTGAAGGCATTATAAACAGGACACGTTTGATCAATCTAATTGGAAAAGCCATGGCTGGCGATTACTTCATTTTAAATTCTCAGCCTGAGTTGTAAGGCATCAGCCAGTCTTAGGACTTGTTAATAGACAGCTTTATCTGTATCTGTTTAGAAACTGACCTAATTAAAGTACTACAACCCCCTCCTTAGTGTGGATGCAGTTATGTCGCTGTAAAGGTGCCTACAGTAGCATAGATTATTCCCATAAATGGTCAGGAACAAACGGTTACCTACTTTTGTAACATGTTCTTTGAGATGTGTTGCACGTGTCCATTCTGATTTAGGTGTGCGAGCGCCCTGAGCACAGCTGTCGGAGATGTTTCCCTTAGTGGTATCCATTGGACATGTGCAAGCACTTGAAGAAGAATAAGCTATAAGGGGATAAGCACTTGTACACTGGTATAACTGCATTCTCTAGAGGGGGTTATAGTTTTAACTATACTGATTTGTAAAGTGACAAAGTTAAAGTAATACAAAACCACTGTGTAAACCAGCCCTTGTACTGCAGGGAGGAATCGCTCATGTGTGGTCTGATGTACAGGGCACTAGAGTGGGACTCAGGATGCCTGGGTTCTCCTCCAAGAGCTGGTACTGACCATGGGCGGCACATGGCATAGGTAGGTGAAGGCCGTGCCTCCCCAAAGAGCCTGGTGTGGCCCGGCCCACGCTCCGCCCGGAAGGCCCCCTCCTGCTTGCCCTAATGCCCTTCCCTTTTGGCCCCAGCCCAGGCAGGCTGGTCACTCGTCTTCAGGGAAGCGTGCTGGGGCTGGGGCCAGGTTAGGGAGGCCGTGGCTGGCCTGTGGCTGGGACTTGGGGTTGCTGGGGCCTCCAAATGCTGAGGGGCCCCCGGACGCTGGGGCTGCCCACTCTGCGCTAGGGGTGGGGGCTGTGCACCACCCACCCAGCGCTTGGGGGGCCGTGTGCTGCCCACCTGGTGCTTGGGGACTGGGGGGGCTGTGTGCTGCTTCTCTGGCACTCTGGGGCCGGGGGCCGGACGTCACCCAGCCTGGCGAGCCGGGGGGAGAGGCTTGCAGCCAAAGGGAGGGGAGGGGGCTAGCCTCCCTGAACCAGCAGGTCACCCGCCGCCCATGGTACTGACCTACTAAGCGTCCTTAAGCAAATCAGCTCACCTCTCTACACCTGTATTTGTATTTGTCTATGTAGATTGCTAGCTGTTCCGAGCTGGTTATGTGTATTCACAGCACGCAGCACAATGGGGCCAGATCTCAGCTGGTGTCTCTAGATGTGTCTGTAAAATAAATAAATAAATAGCCCCTGAATCAAGGAAGAAAAACTACCGGTATAATCAGGCAGTAAGGGGCTGAGGGGAAACACTTCTTGTGAAAAAAACAAGGAGTCCGGTGGCACCTTAAAAACTAACAGATTTATTTGGACATAAGCTTTTGTGGGTAAAAAAAACCCACTTCTTCAGATGCATGTCCAAAAAGCTTATGCCCAAATAAATCTGTTAGTCTTTAAGGTGCCACGGGACTCCTTGTTGTTTTTGTGGATACAGACTAACATGGCTACCCCCGAAACTTCTTGTGAAGATATTCAATTTGGTAGACCAAGATCCTTGTCACAATGATGAGACTTGAACAGAGTGGGAGGTAACTGGGAAATATCCCTGTGTGTTATTCTTGTCTGAGGTAGACACAGATGTTCCTTCACCAGTCAGAGGAAGTCCAGTCAAAATACTTAATAGGGAGAAACCCCAGCTGCAAACCCAGTGGCATTTCAGAGCTCTGACCTCATCCCGAGGCTGAAAGGAACAGCTCTCAAATCAGGAAAGTGGATTTCAGAAACTTCTTTCTGGGACTCCAAGAGTGGGACTTGTAGAAGGACATGAAATGTCATCATGGACAGAGGAAGAGTTTGGTTCAAACTGTTTCTGTAACAGCTTTGAAACGCGCCACTTCGGCTCATGCCAGAAATAGGTATCTGGGATGGGATTTCCTCAAGTGCTCAGTGGTAGCCCAACTCTGCTCTCATTGAAGTCACAGAGAGATTTATCATTAGCTTCAATGGGAGCAGTTAGTCCACATTGCTGAGGACTTTGGGAGATCCAGCCCCTAATGTTATATGGCCTGGTACTACATGCCCATGAAAAAAGCCAGTGGACACGGGAAAATGAAGTTAAACTGTCTGAAGGGGCAGGTGTCTAGGGGCCTCTTGAGCAAAATGGTTTCCTGGAACAGGCTGGAGGGGAAAATCCCCAAATTGCACTGAGTTCCAGGAAAATCAGGGGCTAGTCCTGGGAATCTTGGGACTTCCGCATGAAGAGTCCACCCAGCTATGTTGTTCTGCAGGCCCCCAGACTCCTGACCACAAAACAGCATCAGGAACCAGGATGACATTGGGTAGTGGCAGCTGCAAAGTAGAGTGATGCTGGGGGAATCCCTCATTAACTGTGCTGTGAAATTCCACTCAAGAATCTGTGGGGTCTAGAGGGGAACATGCTGGAGACAGCCACTGCTCCATGCCTGAAAACTGCACGGTCCCAGCTTCGTGAAGCAGATTCAGGCGGCCACCTGCAGACTCAGTGAAGTGGGGGAACATGCCGCGTAGTTCTACTCCTTCCTTTCCATGAGGTTAATGCCATCATTCCATCCCTTTTACTCCCCCGTAGGCTGTATAATAGAAAGGAACATGAGGCCCATAGGATTTATGATGTCCATTACTTGAGAGCTTGGGGCGCTTTCTCATTATGTATTACCATATCAGCCATCTGTGATTATCTGTAAATGCTGAACTATTACCACTTTAAAATATGCTCTGGTCTGATCGATGTAAAACCCTGGTGGGTGGCCATCATCTGGCCAGAGACTGCATAAGATCACGTCATCACTGCTTCTGAGAGCATCTGTAATGCAGGGCACAGGAGGCTCAATGTTCAAAGGGGGTAACCCTGCTCAGGGAATCGCAGACAAGTGGCTCTGAGGCACTGCAACTTTGTCTCTGGGAGTGCACCTGTGTGGTGAGGGATGTTCTCATACTCAATACATAGTTAAATTAGAAATAATAATACTTAGCATCCAGCCAGCACTCTCTACTTTCAAAAGCTCTTTGCAAACATTATTCAATCCTCACAACACCCATGGCTGTTATCTCTGTTTGATACATGGTGCAAGTGATGCTCCCTTAAAGTTACCAAGGGAGTGAGGGGGGAGCTGAGATTAGAATTCTAGAGGCAATCCCAATACTCACTTTAATAAACCATGCCACTTCCTAATAAATCACTGGTGGCCTAGTGCATTGTCTATCAAACACCCCCCTTCCTCCCGAAGACCACCCATGGCTTCTTGGCATGACTTTCCAGCAGCCATAATCCATTCCGATCATGAAGGTTTTTGCATTTGGAGTCATGGCAAGAAACTGCAGATAATTTAGGGCTCTGGATTGGGGATTCCTTCTGCGCACAGTGCTCAGCTCCAGGGCAGCACCGGTAGAAGAGGCTGTGGGAGATGCCTCTTGAAGCCATGCTTTCTCTCTACAGAGTGAGTGCTGTGTGGAGGGAAGGGGGAGGCCTGAGAAACTGCTCTGAGAATGGAGCGGCTGGTGGAGCAGTGGCAGAACAAGGAGGAGGGAGCAAATGGCTCCTTCTCTCCAAGCCCCTGTCTCCCTTGTGAGGGTGGGAGTTTGCTATTTTTACTTTGGTGTCTCATCCCACCAGATGAGAAGTCTTGGCCTAGAAGTTACATCACCCTGAATTACATTAGCCCCTTCCTGTATTAAGAAGTGAACAGAATCATTTCTCTTCTCAACACCCATTTTTATTTTTATTTTATTTTACTTTTTGAAAGAAGACAACTGTGTTTTCTGCTGTCTTTCAGCTCTTTTTCTTACTAGTGATAAGAGGGAAGTGATATGATTAGCCTGTTCTCATCCATGCAGAGGTAATGAAAGATATGGGAGAGATGGCAACCCCACACACTAGGCTGTCCATGTTATGGAACATGACATGCTGCCAAACTAATGTCATCTGCAAAATAATTAGTCTCTTCTCCTTGCAAAAGTTAGCCCTTCATCATCCATAGCTGTCACACTAACAAGAATTAAAGTCCTATAAGTGCAGTATGAAACTCTATACACAGTGGGCACACTTAGATGTTCTATTTGCTTAATAGTCAGTAGGGGCCTGAACTAAAACTCACTAACATCAATGGGAATATTTCCAATCACTTCAAGGGGCTTTGGATCAGGCCCCGTGCACACAGAAAATCTCTTCCAAAGCAGTAGAAACAAAATACAATTACAAGAGGTCCAGAGCCACTAATGACCTGAATATCCTTAACTCCCAGTAACTTGAACAGGAGTTGAGCAGCCCAGCACTTTCCATGGCCAAGTCCATCAGATACAAAATAAATACATACTGATTTATACCCAAACTAAGAACAGATTCTTAAATATTTGGTTTCCTTCATTTTTCATTCTTTAAAGTGCTAAATATCTAAAGTATACAGGATTAAAATGATATTTTCTTCTAACTTCACATTTAAAAGCCTATATATATATATATATATATATATATATATATATGTGAAAAGTATTTTTCAGTTTCAGTTATATGTAAGCCTTTGTTCTTTTCTTTTTAATGTTTAGCTCACCTAAATCTATGTGACAAAATAATCTCTAATACTTCATGAACATCCAGTAAGCAGTTATCAAAAAACTCATTCTTCATACATCTCCTACAGACTTCTTCTGTCCATATTACCAGTGTATATGCAGTGTTCTAGCAATTGTATGCAGTATGGATGTGAAAAGGATGCTTAAATTGGTCTAGTAACTACCAGCAAAACCATAAAGTTACACTGCAGATCTTTCCATGGACAGAAAATGCTTTAGGCTCTACATCACGCATTTGAGAGTATAACTTGATCATTCTTGGTTTTCCACTATAAGTCTGCTCCGTGGGGAGCATCCTGGAAACTGTGTTCGGGTTCATTTTTATCTTGCTCCTTTTTACTGCAAAGTGGAAAAGATTCTTGAACAAACTGCCTACACATTGGACACTGTTGAAAATATTTCACACACCCATCGCACAGACACGTATGCCTGCAAGGCAGGAGGACCCAGTTCACTGTTCCATTCTGGCAGACGACACAGTCTTTACTGTTTTCCTCATGTAATTCTGATTCAACTTCGGCCAGTCCAACCTTTTCCAGCAAGCTTTTGTCAGTGCTGCTGTCTCCAGAGGCATTGCTCGAGGGCGGGACACTGCTGCTTGCAGACATAAAAAGTTGCTATGGACAAAACACACACAAACAAGTTTCAGCAGAATTCAGTAACTGCACATTGTCTTTATATTCTAATGTGACCTACAATAGATCAAAGGCGAACTAATGGGGCCTTTCTTCTCTCTACACACATGCTTCCTATTAAGTTCAACACAAGTTCAAATTCAGCCTTGGAGTGACGGGACACAACTCCCTTGATTTCAGTTATGGATATTTGGGGAAGATAAAGAGGTGCAGAAACACTAAGGGGAAAATTAGAGATAAGGGACCAGATCCCCAGCTGCCACAAATCAGCATACTTCACTGACTTCAGTGGAGCTATACAGGTTTACAATGGATGAGGTTCTGGTCAAGGCTTTGTACTTTCTAGTATGCTGTTCCATAGGCCTGGAGTTATGTCCCTAACCTCTTCTACCAAGCACATACTCTCTCTGCCTTCAAATCCACCACATTTTATCATCTCTTGTGCTTTCCTGTCTTATTTTATCTAGACTGCAAGTTCTTCAGGGCAGGGGAATGAGTCTTTCATGTTTGCAAAGGATCTGTGTTTACGAAGAACTACCTAACACTTATGATACTATATAAACATTGTGTGTAAAACAACAGCATTACTGACATATGTCAAAGATATAATTCCTAGGCACTGGAAAAGGAACACCTGACTCATTAAGAGAATGAGTAACACTGAAGTCTACATTAAACTTCCTAAAGTGTTCAATTGCAAGGGGAAATAGAACTTTTTGAAGATATCTGGCTATTGACTTATCTGCATGGAAACCTGCTCTTATATTCTATTTAAAAAAGCAGTTGGGATACCATATACACCAGATTTCAGAGTAGCAGCCATGTTAGTCTGTATTCACAAAAAGAAAAGGAGTACTAGTGGCACCTTAGAGACCCCCGCTCTCCTGCTGGTAATAGCTCATCTTAAGTGATCACTCTCCTTACAGTGTGTACGATAACACCCATTTTTTCATGTTCTGTGTGTATATAAATCTCCTCACTGTATTTTCCACTGAATGCATCCGATGAAGTGAGCTGTAGCTCATGAAAGCTCATGCTCAAATAAATTTGTTAGTCTCTACGGTGCCACTAGTACTCCTTTTCTTTTTGCATATACACAGAGAGTGTATATCTGTGTATATAAACACACATTTGTACATACAATTCAAAACTGTAGCAATTATGCAGATCCATTATTGTTTATTGCCAACAGTATGTTTGATGTGGTAACAATTCCCCCAAATAAAGCATATGGGAATTTTTTAGGGTGGGTTATGTGAAGCAAATATCTACCACACAAATTGCTGGACTTATTGAGACAAATCTATTCGTGGCTTAAACTTCAAGTCAACTGAGTTCCATCAAGGAATGAATTTGGCCCATTCTTTATAATTCATGGATACTGTATAGACATTATCTGTGTATTAAGTATATTATATTTTACTGTTATACTATAAAAACAAAGGCTTTAGAAGTGATCATAACAAGTTATGTTTGCTTTCAGCATACTGAATTTATGCTGCTCACTGGGCCTGATCCAAAGTCATGGAAGTCAACAGAAGCACTTTCATTGACTTCAATGGGCTTTGCATCAGGCCCATTCTGAATACTCTATAATATTTGCAGCTATTATTCCTATCTATCTGTTACTGCCACTTTGATAAATCAGGAGGGCCTGGGGTTGCCTGGAATATAAATATATAACAATAAGGGATTTCTGTAGGAGAGTTCAGATATTTCCAGATACGAACATAGGCTGCATTGTAAGTCTGCATGGAACTAATTTAGTGACAAGATAAATTTAACCATCATCCAGTTCCTTGCATAATAACAGACTGAAAAAGCCAGATACTGTACCAATTTAGGGTAACTGTAGTCTACACAAACGAAATGAATATTGCAGTCAGAGTGAAGTAAGACTCAGAATACAGCTTACCTTAAGGTCATGGAATTGACCTTGGGCCAGAAGTAGATACTGATATAATATTCTGCAGGAAAGTCTGTAACTCTCATCGGGAATATGAATTACGGACACCATTGAAATCTAAAAACAGAAGTTTTCTTTAGCACTCTCCCCTTTCATGTGTATGGCTTGTTGATTTATATACATGCAGTGACATGTACATCACATACAAATAACAGGGAGTCTATTAAGAGATTAGACAAGGTAAAACAAGTATATGGTTCAGTTTATTTCTCTTCATAGCCTGTTTGTCTTGTTTCTAAGGGCTGCTTACGGTACTGTCCCATATAGCTGTTGAACATGTGATCAAACAGACCAATCCAAGCATCAGATTCTACAGCCACTCTGTGCTGCGTAACTTCTTCTGTGGCTAATCCACAGAGATTATCCTACTACTGCTCCCAGCTAATGGACTTGGGCCCCAACCAGAAAAACACTTAAGCACACATAGTCAAAGGTAGGCAAATGCTTAAATACCTTTCAGAGTAACAGCCGTGTTAGTCTGTATTCGCAAAAAGAAAAGGAGTACTTGTGGCACCTTAGAGACTAACCAATTTATTTGAGCATAAGCTTTTGTGTGAGCTGTAGCTCACGAAAGCTTATGCTCAAATAAATTGGTTAGTCTCTAAAGTGCCACAAGTACTCCTTTTCTTAAATACCTTGCTTAACTCGGGACTTAAGTGATGATTATAACCCCTTTGGGACAGAGGCTGTCTTTAAGTTCTGTGTCTGTACAGCACCTAGCACAATGGGGTCTTGGTCCATGACTAGAGCTCCTAGATGCTACGATAATACATTACTATTTACTATTGTATGTGCCCCATGCTGGACCTCTGCACAGCAATGAATTTCATCCAGAGAGAGCATGACTGAAATTGTGACTGGCTCTTGCACAGTGGCACACAAAGAGGGGGAGAGGGAGGGAAACTCCTTGAGTATCCAGTAAAAGCCAATCACAATCTGGCCTTAAAGAACCGTATATAGTACAAGTCCAATACGACTTTCTCTTCTGTGGCTGGATTCTATCCTGCCCTGGACAATAGCAGCAACCTTTCAGCTAAGTTCTGATTGCAGAATGTCTGTTACTGATGATGTACAGGGAGAACACCTCCACTGACACTTTCCTATTTGTGTTCTCCCTGCTACCACAAAACACTTAGATGTTGGTTTTCAGATTCCAGATGGCACTTAGAGGTATCATCATTCAGCCTGTAAACAGAGCAAATACTGGACATAAAAGTCACTGAGAAGGACAAGATATGGAACCACAGAATGATTTTTACAGTCACTTTGCTGACAATAATAGTATTTTATGCTTATGTATTGTTTTCGAGCCAAGAAAACAACCAGCCAACCAACCAACCATAACTGATTGTAAAGAAGAGAGAGAAGCCCAATATAATTGCAAATTCCAAGGCTCTCGGAAGAAAAAGGAATCTATAAGATGTTTTTTGTTTGAAGTTATTTAACAAGCTTGGGGATCAGACATGCACTTAGGATACCTCTAGTTAGCTAATGCAAATATAAAGCATGCAGAGATTAAATGAATTAAACATATGTATTTATACTAATTACATTTACTATCCCCCAGGGCCAACTAGAGCCTCATTTTTTTAATCACAGTACATTTTACATCTTAATAGTGATCCATTTGTTTAGTTTTGGCATCAAGATGCCCCTAATTCTCAGAATGACAGATTTGGTATTAGATAACAATAATTTAAGAGCCAACAGTCTCAGTTCTATTCGTGCAATTACACTGTGTCGATTTGCAATAAGCAATGATTATTACATAGATCCCCGCTTAATAAATGGGACCTGGTCTACAGCTGCATTATCAAAACTCCCAAAGCTATGTTTTAGTTCACAAGAAAAAAATATATAATAGAACAATAGAATATATTGGGTAGTATCCCTTAAAACAGTTTGCAACCCCTCTATGGGTATCTATACACTGCAATTAAAAATCTATAGCTGGCCCACGTCAGCTGACTCAGGCTCGTGGGACTTGGGCTGTAGGGCTGTTTCACTGCAGTGTAGACTTCCGGGCTCTGACTCAGCCTCACCTCTGGGACCCTCCCACCTTGCAGGGTCCTAAAGCCTGGCCTCCAGCCTGAGTCCAAGGACCCTGTGAGGTGGCAGGGTCCCAGAGCTGAGGCTGCAGTCTGAGCCCAGAAGTCTACACTGCAATGAAACAGCTCCACAGCCCAAGTCCCGCGAGCCTGAGTCAGCTGGCACGGGCCAGCAGTGGGTGTCTAACTGCAGTGTAGACATACTGTTAGGGTTCTCACTATCCTCCATGTTCCAGAAGCTGCTAAAAAACCCAGGAGAAGCAGCAATGTATATAGATTCACAGAGTTTAAGACCAGAAGGGACCATTAGATCTGACTTCCTGGATACTACAGGCTGTTAAATTTCACCTAGTTACTGAGCCCAATAACTTGTTTGACTAAAGCATAATGTGCATTTGGCTTAATCATATTTTCCAGAAAGGCAACCAGTCTTGAAGATGTTAAGATATAGAAAATCCACCACTCCCCTTAGTGGATTTAACAATCACCTTAACTTTTGTACTTAATTTCTAATTTAAATTTCTCTGGCTTCAGTTTTCTAGACATTGGTTCTTGTTCTGCTTTCTCCACTACATTAAGAGCATTTTAACCCTTGGTATTTTTCTCCCCACTCAGTACTCACACACTGTAATCAAACCAACTCTCAGTCAGTTTCATTTTATCAGAAAGATTGAGCTCTTTAAGCCTCTCTCAAATGCATTTTCTCCAGATCTCAAATCATTCCTGTGGCTCTTTTCTGCACCCTCTCCAATTTTTCAACTTCCTTTTTAAAACGTGGACACAGTTATTGGTCTCACCAATGCAGTATACAGAGGTAAAAATCATCAACTTACGCGTAATTCACTACTCCCGTGTTTATACATCCAAGGATCGCATTAGTCTGTCTTGTCATGGCATGGCTCTGGGAGCTCATGTTAAGTTGCTTACCCACTGTAAACCCTAAATCCTTTTCAGAGTCACTGCTTTCCACTAGGCATGAGCTGCACTCCTTATCTGTTGATGTAAGACTTTGCATGTGGCTGTATTTAAACACATTTTGTTTGAATGGGCTGAGCTTACCAAACAATCCAGACTGCTCTGTATGATTCCCCTGCCCTCATTGTTATTTATTGTTTATTTATTGTGTGATATTTTGATTAACTAACATGTCACGTCATTTATAGTCATTGTATGTTGAATAGATTTAAGTGTAGAATTATCGAAGTATAAAGTTGACCAGTAGTCAGAAGGGATAAGTATGTATTAGGTACCTAAGTAAGTAGGATTGAAATGCAAAGCCTACAGGCTGAGGCCTATAAAATGTCAGCTTAGCCATACTAGGCCAGAGGCTTAAGAAATGCTTGACATAGGATAGTGACCAAAGAATAACACCATGCCACAAGATTACGGGAAAAGATGTGCCAAGAGTGGTATAACACTGTTGCCAAAAAAAAAAAAAAAGCGAACATCATTCTGGGATGTATTAGCTGGAGTGTTGTAAGCAAGACACAAGAAGTAATTCTTCCGCTCTACTCTGCGCCTCAACTGGAGTTATTGTGTCCAGTTCCGGACACCACATTTCAGGAAAGATGTGAACAAATTGGAGAAAGTCCACAGAAGAGTAACAGAAATGATTAGAGGTCTAGAAAACATGACCTATGAGGGAAGACTGAAAAAACTGGGTTTGTTAATCTGGAGAAGACACGATAACAGTTTTCAAGTACATAAAAGATTGTTACAAGGAGGAGGGAGAAAAATTGTTCTCCTTAAACACTGAGGATAGGAAAAGAAGCAACGGGCTTAAATTACAGTAAGGGCGATTTAGACTGGACATCAGAAAAAACTTCCTATCAGGGTAGTTAGACACTGGAATAAATTGCCTAGGGAGGTTGTGGAATCTCCACCATTGGGGATTTTTAAGAGCAGGTTGGACAAACACCTGTCAGAGATGGTCTAGATAATACTTAGTACTACCATGAGTGCAGGGGACTAGGCTAGATGCCCCTCAAGGTCCCCACCCTGCCTATGATTCTATGAATTTCAGGCCATTGCTACACACCAGGACTTGATAAGTAATAAAGTGTAACAGCACAGGAATTACAAGCTGTATCATCGTTATATAGGATTCTCCCTCCTGGATCTTGTCTACACTGAGAACATATTAACTAATGTGTTTAAATTAACACTACCTATTATAAATTAAACTATTGTAGACAATATCAGTGGCATTCAAAATTGGGTCAGGTCATGGTCAACCCACTGTGGTCTTTGGTGGTCTTTTAAACATTTGGTGGTGTTTTAAATAATAAACATATTTAAATGTATTAGCTGACATTTCTGATAAATACATTTAATTTTCTCCACATAGATGAGACCTTTGAGGCATGAAAACTCATGATTCCTACAATCCCATGCTCAATTAAAAAAAACACACATTATTTATGTACCAACAAATGCCAGTTGTGTGACAGCTATTAAAAAAAAACAAGCATGTGTTTGCAGGGGAATATACCAGAGGTTTACCTTGGATCTATTGTAAGACTTAAATATATAATTGTTTCCTTAAGATTTTTACATATCAAAAATGTTTTTGATTAAGAATATTTCAGCATTTACCATTTTCATTTAGTGGTTATATTTTTGAAGTTTTGCAACAAAGTTAGAGTTAATCCTTCCATTTGGACCATGAAAAAGTCTAGAATCTGTTTCTGCTTTTAATGTACAAGTGGATTCTGCTTCTGCTGCTTTGGCCAGTTGAAGGGTGTTTGACAATGACAAGAATCAGGAAGAAAAACTTCTACAAAAGGAAAAAAGAAAAAAGAAAGAAAAGAAAAGAAAAGAAAAGAAAGTGGGTTTCCCCCCATGGTAAGTGATGCAAAAAATGTCATGTTAAACAATCCATCTTTCTCATGTTAATTTAAGAAACCTTCTTGCAAGTTTGTTAAATCTACAGTTTATCTTTATTAAACTAAACTGAATTATAAGCATACTCGGCTGTACTGATTGGGGGAGGAGCTGGATACATTGTTCTTTTGAGGCCTTTATGGTGGGGTGGCAGGAAGCTGAGGCATAGAAAGAGTTGGAAAAGGTAATATGTAAGTTCTCCTGGGTATTATTTTGCCCATGACTGATGTCTATAGTAGTATGTGGAGAAGGTCAAGCAGATTGGGGAGTTTGCCTTCAAATGTGTATCCCTCAATATACATTAGTGTTCATGCACCTAAAGCTATTGGAACAAAGTATAACATTTAAACTCAGAAAGACACTGAATAAATATACATATTGCACATTGGACACTCAGAAACTAGAATCAATTCCTCTGTGGAAAAAAAAAGTTTTGGAAGGGATATTAAACCTCTTGCTTCAACATTTAAGCTAATCTCTAACTATTAGGGATTAGGAGAAGATCTTCCTGGGGAGTAGATTACTGAGTATCCATGTACTGTGGGATTTTCACAACTTTCTCTGAAACATCCAATGTTGCAATTGTCAGGGACATAATACTGGATAAGATGAACAACGGGTCTGATCTGGTATGGCAATTCTTACAGTCTTAATCCTCTCCCCAGAGATCAGTCCAAATAGTTCTGCCAGGTACTGGGGTGAATCCCTCTTCTTGACCCACAGAAGTTACAAAGGCTAAACCAAATCAAAGGCTCCACAGCACCTTCACGCGGAGGGAAAATAAAGATTTGCACAGTTTTTGATACCCTGACCTGACACTTCCTTAGCCCTCATGCCCTGCTTCAATGTGCTAGCACACAAAGACCTTCACAAATATGAGCTCTGTGTTGTGCAGAGGGTGAGCACTTCCTGAATGGCCCACACATACATTCATCCCTACCCCAGGCACAGCAGGCCCACCCAGGTTCCCCTGTTTAGGGAGCCACCATTGGTGCAGAGGTGAGGGCTAGATTCTCTTTTTGGCCAACATGCGAAGAGCAAGCCAGTCTTTCTTCTCAGTCCTAACGTACATTCTGAAGCATCCAAAAGCATCAGTACAGTGCCCTGCTATACATTCTAAAATTACTCACAATGTCGTATAGTTCTCTGTCTTCTTCATCAGCTAAAGTCAACAAAGCTACCAGTGGGTAACGAGATCTAGGCACTGGGCCAAAGCCTGCAATTTGAGCATCTTCTGGCAACTGACAGTATTTTTCTTCCTTGTTGGTTTTTTTAATGCTTTATTTGTGTAAAGGAAAACAATCAATGTCACTGCAATTGAAGACAAATGTGGCACTTGCACTAAGAGTATTCTCAATCTTATTCATTCATAAATACACGGTGCCAAAAGCTGCAGACTGCTCATGAGGCTCAATTCTCACCGTGCCAGAAAATTAGCATAGTTTGTCAAAATATTGTTTTTAAATAAAAGGATACAAATACTGCTGTCGATAGATATATTCGCTGTAGAGAGCATCTTCTAGTGCCTGTGGAGTCTTTATTCTGAAGCAATAGACGTGTTTCTGCAAAGCTTCGTGTAGTTTTTGAACACTGCATCCCCAGTAGCATGTAAGGATACAGTCTTCCAGACAATCAGGGGTCAGTGTTATACCCCCTTAGAGAACAACATATAAGTACATGGACAGAAAATGCATCCTACACAATGCAAGCTTCATCAGCTCACTAGTATACAGGAATCCTGAATTTACCAGCTGTAATTCCTTAAATGCAGCAGAGGGAAAGCAATGCCAGTACCCAGATTTTTTTTTTAAATTAGGGTGGGTTTCATGCACTTGAAAGGGGAAGGCCATGAGGTACCTTTTGTTATTCCATGTGCACCTCGTGCCGGGTAAGGTTTACAGCTAACAGCATTATATGTACTAGCTCTCCTAGGGGGCTGAGTATGACTCTTACCCCAAAGACTATGCCGTTTGGAAAATGATATTTAACTAGACCCGCATCCTAGCATGTTCCTGTGCTCTATGGAAGAATCAGGCTCTACTGCGTGTGTACAGTGGGGATAAAACTATGTGTCATGTTTCTTTCCCCACTAGTTATCAGTGCAGTAGACAGCAATAATTAGCCATTAGGGACAGATTTTAAAAAGAGGTGTAGGCCAGACTTTCAAGAACTCAGCACCCACAGCTTGGGACAGATTTTCAGAGGTGCTCAGCTCCCATTAAGCAGCAAATAATGGTCAGATTTACAGAAGCACCCAACACCCAATATGCTGAGCTGTTTTGAAACTCTGATCAATTATTTTGGTGCCTGAGCGGGAGTTGTCAGTGCTTCTGGAAATTCTGGCCCTGTAACGCCAAGACTCGTTGTGGGAAAAGGGATGAAGAGACTTGAGCTCATTACTGCAGTGCGTTTTATTTGCTTACAGGAAGGTTTTACAGGTTTGCTACCTGACTTTGACACAGGCTGGGAGAGGATCTCCTGAATTCTGCAGAGGCTCGGGAATGTACTGGATGTTTGAACAAAGCAGCACTTTAAAAAAACACCCAGACAAACTGCAAGCCACCACTTAGGTTTACATCACAAGCACATACAAATATCTTTCTTCGTTGGCTGGTGTGGACAGCCATACGGAAGGCCATTCTGGGAGGAAATTGGGAGTAAGGGGGCTGGGCCGGGACCTGGCATTGCATTTACATAGATCCAGCTGCCCCAACACTTTGTGCCAAGGGCATGAAGGGGCTCCTATAGCAGCCCATAAGCTGCAATAGCAGCAGTGGAAAGCTGCTTATCAGCTGAGCTCCCTGTTCCCAACTGGTGCAGAAGGGCACAGGTCCCCTGCCTCTCTGCAATTCACCCACATGGGGCCCAATCTAATTTGTGAGCCCCACAACATTGACAGTGGCACTTTAAAACACACAACGTTTCCGTAAGCTGCACCAATAGAGCTATATCTATGGCGACTGTGTAAGGGAACACGTTATGGCCATGAAAGTAAGAGCTGGGAGCTATAGGTGGGGAAAGGGCACTCAATAAAACCTAACCAAAAAATACACTGACTTGTTATGGAAACTGCAGCAGGATGCGGAATTTCTAGGCCAAAAGGATTCTTCACTTGTCTCATCTGCTTTTTGGATATTCTTACGCTGGATTCTATTTCTTCTGAATTTCTCAGTATCACAGGAACATCCCAACCAAACCTAAGCAACATGGAACAACCAGATGCATAAGTGGGCATGCGTTAGTGCTAGTGTGTTCGAACTGCCTTTCAGATGTCAATACCAAGCAACACAACAAACAGAACTGCATCTTGGAATTACAGAATATTTCCTAGGATGCATGCATAGTATATGCTGTCAATCAAAGCTGGATCCATACAATACAGTACTTTACAGTGATAAAAGTGGGAATCTTTAATTCTAGTCAGAATATACGAACGGCCATACTGGGTCAGACCAAAGGTCCATCAAGCCCAGTCTCCTGTCTTCTGACAGTCGCCAATGGCAGGTGCTTCAGAGGGAATGAACAGAACAGGTAATTATCAAGTGATCTCTCCCCTGTTGCCCATTCCCAGTTGTTGGAAAAGAGAGGCTAGTGACACCACCTCAGCCGATCCTGGCTAATAGTCATTGATGGACCTGTCCTCCATGAATTTATCTAGATCTTTTTGAATCCTGTTACAGACAAACTTTTGAAGGGAGAATATTTTCCCTCTTTTTCAAAGTTTTGCAGAGCTAAAGTAATGAAGATAATTAGTGCCCTCTAGTGGTAAAGTTTTAGCTACACTTCCCCAAAACCAGATCTATGGGAGTGGCTGCTCAGTGGCAAGTGAAGTTACTGATGCACTGTGTACTTTCAGCAGTACTAAGAAATTAGAGCCTGATCCTGCAGCCCTTGAATTCATATAGCTTTTGTTATAGCCACTGGGATTTGCATTCATGAGGACCACAAGATCCAGGTTTAACATTTTAATCTTGATTATAAAGATGTTTCTTTGAGTCAGGGACTTCAGTTTCTGCTTCAGGCCCAGAATCAAAGCCCAAAGAAGTCAACGGGGAGGCTCCAATTGATTTCAACAGGGTTTGGATCAGACCCTCAAGGCTGAGGTTGGCATGCCAGGCCAAGTGAGGTCATTTGTATCAGTCAGGATCCTTGGCCACCATTTTTTAAAATCACAACTCCCTACCTATCTTTACTCACAGGCACAGTTAAGCATGATATTCAACCTGAAGGAACCAAGAGGGAATACTGCAGGAGGATCCTATCTATCAAATACAAAAGGCAGGATTTTCATATTCTTTGACTGCAGCTTTTAAAATGCACCAGCCACAGAAAGCCGTGATGTACATAAGATCAAGATACACACTCATTCCTGTTTTCAGATAAGAGATAAATTCACCTTTAGAAGTGACTGGGGATGCAGTCCTGTAATCGTTATGCTGATTCAGAAGACAATTTTAGGAACTGAACAGGAGAAGTTTTGTTTCTATATTCATCTATCCCAGATTTTATACAAAGGAGGCAGCAGACATAGCTTGAAGGGAGGTTTTTTTTTGGTCACCTCATTTTATATATTGTCATTTATTAGCTCCGGCTGCACCATTAACATTTATGACCTAGTACATACGCCACTGCTATCTGTAAAGCTGAAGCGATGGCCCTTTTAAAGGGTTTACAATGTTGATTCCCTCAGTCATCAGCATATTACATCCTGGGGAATTCTTTGGGGTGCTTTACCTGCTCCTGCGTAACAAAACTCCCCTGATGAGGATGGCACGAAATGTATGAACTTCCCCAGATTTATTGTTTCCATGAAATATGCTAGAATAGTTTGCTGTCACAATGAGATGGGTCTCATACAAGCAACTCAAGCTTAAAGGGACACTGTCGGTTTAAATCTAGTCAGTTTTAAAAAGTGATAAAAAAAGTTTCAGCTACAAGGTCTGTCTTTGAGCCTGTCTGAATTTTTGTGGCTTCGCAACCAGTTTGTCCCGTTTTTAAAAACATTGCCCTCCTCTGCTGCTGTGTGGAAGGACCACGAAAAACAACAGGGGAAGCAGAACTATACACAAAGTGCTGGCAAATGGACAACTAAAATGAGATTCGTTTCTCCTCTAGTCTGTTAGCGTTTTATAGAACGTAAGGTGTCATTTGGAACAATAGCAAGTAAAACATCAGACAGAAGTGTGATTTTCAGGTTGACAGTGTCTCTTTAAGAAGAAAAAACCCCTCAAGATGGTTCTTGGTAGCAGCGATAGGTTCCCAGTAGCTTAACCACCATTAGCTTCCTTAGCCTGCACACCAGGATTGTGCATATTCACAGAAGGGAGGACTAATAGGCTGGAAAAATCGATACCCATTCATCTTTTAAATAAAAATGCTCTCTCATGACCATACTCATAGAAGGAGACAACAATATTTGGCAACCAAGCTTACATTTAACTGCACTACGTTAGCAACGTTCACACTTTTTCTACAGTAAACTGAGTAACCTGGTAATTCAGCAGTGTTCAACTTGTGCACAAAGGGCCAAATCCTCAATCAGCATAGCTGTACTGACTTCATTGGTATTATACTGATTTACATTAGTTGCAGTCCTGACCCTGAGTGGGGTGGATTTAGTATTTTGCAGGTAATCTCCTCAATGATTGTTTTTTTAATATACCTGCTGTTTTATGCCACCTGGTTGATTCCAAAGGCAAAAAGCTTTTTGCCTTTGGAAGCATTTTTCATTGGTCAGTAGCAATAAGATATTCACCAGGACAAGTAGACATGGAAAAACAAGCCTCTGGTACAGAGTTTTTTCAGAAGCTAAAAGCAAAAAATGTGTTGATCAACAACTAGATGTAATGAATATGCAAGGCCCTTCATTTTCAGCTTTTATCTTGTTTAAAGTTTCCCAGGAATTTATCAGTGTTGATTGCAAAAATATTTTAAAAAATGCAAAATATTAACTTTGCAGTTTTTTAGCTAAATAACACTTTTCTTTTCCTTTTTTTTAAATCTTAAAAACATTCTGAAACATAGTTGTAAACAGTTTTTCATTTTTGACCCATTTTAGCATAAAAAGTAGTTCACTAACTTATTTGCTTTGAATGCTGATTACCACTTTTACATATAGGATGGATGAATATGGGGTGGGGGGGATTTGACAACAGTATATACACTAGTGCTCAAGTCATTCCAGTACTTCTGACCAAGCTTCCCACTCTGGTCCTGGTTACTGCGCCACCATCTCTCCTTCTGGAGTGGGCACAGAAGTGGAAGAGGTAGAGGAGACAGTGTGAGAAGATGGTGTCTTCCCTTCCTCCACCTTTTCCACAGCTTCTTCTTGGCGCAGTCCTCGGAGTTCTGGCATTCCAAAATTCAGGTAGTAGTAAAAACCTAATAATGGCTTCCATAAAACCAGGGAATCTTTCAGTTAAAAAGAAAGTAAAAACTGAAAATGAAGAGCCTTATGAATACTAAATTTGAAGTTACAATAGCACTGTAAAGAGAGCGTAATCAAGTTTAGAATATGACATTCCAGTTATCAGAGGCCAGATCCTTAACATGTGGAAACTCATGTAGCTCCATTCAAATCAATGGAGCCACATCAATTTATACAGGCTAAGGATCTGTCCCCTGTTTTCAAAAGTATAAGCCTTATAATACTGCTCGTGTGACACTAGACTGAAGCCACGTGAAAATTCAGGAGTCAAAAATCTGCATAACAAGTAAGGCCAACATTTTCAAAGACTGTCCACTACTTTTGAATGCCCAACTTGAAATCCCTTGGGATGTCTTTTTCAGAGTGTTACGCCCACAGTTCCTGTTGGCAGTATTTTGGGAAGCAGGTACTCAGCTCCACTGAAAATCAGACCCTAGGTGTCTCAGGCATGCCATGAAAATGGAGGCATGGAAAGATAGTGGATGCTTTTGCAAACGTAAGCCTTAGCGTTCATACTTTGTTGGTGTATCTCAGGTTGACTCGCTTAGTCAGGAACACCTCCATAAAATGGGACTGCTGATTGCTTGCTGAAAATGACTGGAAAACAGAGACAAACAACATTATAGAAAAGGAAGGAGATTGTACCAAATAATTATTTATTGTTTAGATTGCACCATAGGCATGCACAGCACTCTACAGAACGAACAAAGTGGCAATTCCCTGCCCTGAGTTTACAATTTTAAATCCTGTTTCTGCAATGAAACACATGCAGGGAGCTCCCAAACTCACTTGTAGCCCTGCTGAGGCCAACGGAAACCTGTGTGAGTACAGAAGTCTGCCTATATGCACCTAATTACAGGATCAGGGCCTAAATCACACATAACAGAGCAAGGGATGACCATGAACAAAAGGTGAGAGGGCAAGTAATCGTTAAAACATCAAAGGATCACAAGATATTGCTTAAGTTTCATGCACATCTTGTTCATTCCAAGTCTAATTTTTCATTTTATTTATATATATATATATATATATATGTAACCTGGGTTAATGGGTCTGATGCAAAAGGGAACCAAGCTTGTTGGTGGGTAGATGAGAGACGGGGAAGACTACAGTGTGTTCACCTCACTAATGGACATGACAGACAAGGCTGACTGAGCCAATCAGAGGGAGGATGAAAGGAGGAGAGCTCTGCCTAAGGGGGATAGGCATCTCTTCCTTTGTCTGGGGGAGTTGCCTATGTTACCCTTAAAGGGGTTTGTTGAACTATTCTGGGAGCAACCAACTGGATTTAAACATTGAGGAGGCCTCCAATGTTGTGGAGACTTTCTCCACAATGAGTAATGCCTGTTGTTGCCAAAGAGAGGCCAGCTCCCTAAGCAAATCGGCACCCTCATCGCCTCCCCGCACTCAAGCGCCTTCAGGCCTAGAATGACTCATCAAGATATGTGGTTCCTCCACATTACAGAGCCCACTAGTATGGAGCAAAGTGGACTTGTGAATCTATGGAAATCCACCCTGGGGATAGTGTTACTTGGCAGTTGTATGGTATTACAGATGTACCCAGTCCAAATCAGTCTTCCTCTTCCCTTTATGTTTCCTCTATATTTCCCCTTGTAGGTAAAGTGTACTTTGATTGTTGATTCATCCATTAGAGAGGTGTCAGAAGAATATATGTATGAGACATCAGAGTAGGCACAAGAGTAAGTACTGGGTGATGAATAATCGAAATGACATAGGGAGGTAAGGTACGGTTCCTGATTACTGTAAACAGTCAGGTGGAAGCACCACAAGTTAGTGGCTAAGAACCCATGCCATTGAAACCCACTGCAGCCAAAGCAGAGGGACACTGTTGATGATTAGCTGCCCTTAGGAGCACAGCGACTCAAAATCCCCTTACATAGATATGCAGACATGTTTCCACACACGCACACACATACACACTGAGGAATTTTTAAGTAGTGATTTGCTATTGTGAGTTCTTCTGTTTTTATAAAAATATTAAAAACAGAGAGCAAGAATGTGCAAGAGGTGAGAAGCAGACAACAGTGTTCTACGGTTAACATGTCAGGGGGGAGAGAAGGAGAACGTTAAAAAGGAAACACCACCTTAATTGTGTTCTACCTCCCGTGCACACACAATGCCTGGCTTCCATCAGGTATTTCTTCAGATGATGCAATGCCCCAAGAGAAGAACCACCACAGATTTATACTCAGAGTTGATTCTGTGATGTTTAATAAGGTGACAGAAATGTTATAATCTATACAATTTAAGATAAGATTTTCCTAAAATTAGGCCCCATTATTCGTGTACTTAAATAAGAAGCCTGATTTTCAGAAGTGCTGAGCACCTGGCATCTTCCATTAAGGGAGATCTGAAGAACAACTGATGGGAACCAGAGTGGTGTTTGCAGGATAGAACTCAACTATAGAAATGCTGTCCCTGTAATCAATCTCTTATTCTCTCCCAATACAGGTTACATTTAGAACATTGGTATCATCCATGAGGCAGGGATTCCACAAGGAAGAAAAAGGAGAGTTCCCATGACAGCTTTTCCCACACTCAATACATTTATGGAGCATCTCTGCTGTGCAGATTCTCTGATGCACAATAAGGTTGGAGTGTTGACTAGCAAGCAAGGAAGGATCTAATTCTGCTCTCATTTACACCAGTATAATACGAGGGGAGTTAATCAAAAATGAGAACATTATTTGATCTGAAAACATACTTGAGAACCCCAGTTATACAAGAAGCTTATGCTTCTAATCACTGGGAAAGAAATCAAGAGGTAACTTTACATACTACTCAAAGGAATTAATGCTACAAGTGTATTTAAACTAGCAACTACTAAATAAGAGGTGATAACATAGAAAGGGAGTACTTGTGGCACCTTAGAGTGTAAGGTTGTAAGGAGAGTGGTCAGTTTGGATGAGCTATTGCCAGCAGGAGAGTGAGTTTGTGTGTGTGTGGTGGGGGGTGTGAGAACACCTGGATTTGAGCTGGAAATGGCCCACCTTGATTATCATGCACACTGTAGGGAGAGTGGTCACTTTGGATGAGCTATTACCAGCAGGAGAGTGAGTTTGTGTGTATATGGGGGTGGGGGTGGGGGTGAGAAAACCTGGATTTGTGCTGGAAATGGCCCACCTTGATTATCATGCACATTGTAGGGAGAGTGGTCGCTTTGGATAAGCTATTACCAGCAGGAGAGTGAGTTTTTGTGTGTGTGTGTGTGTTTTTGAAAAAAAAAAAGGGGGTGGGGGGGTGAGAAAACCTGTATTTGTGCTGGAAATGGCCCACCTTGATTTTCACACACATTGTGAGGAGAGTGGTCACTTTGGATAAGCTATTACCAGCAGGAGAGTGAGTTTGTGTGTGTGGTTTTTGGAGGGGGGTGGGGGGGTGAGAAAACCTGGATTTGTGCTGGAAATGGCCCACCTTGATTATCATACACATTTTAAAGAGAGTGGTCACTTTGGATGGGCTATTACCAGCAGGAGAGTGAGTTTGGGGGGGGGGGGGGGCGGAGGGTGAGAAAACCTGGATTTGCGCTGGAAATGGCCCAACTTGATCACTTTAGATAAGCTATTACCAGCAGGAGAGTGGGGTGGGAGGAAGTATTGTTTTATGGTCTCTGTGTGTATATAAAGTCTTCTGCAGTTTCCACAGTATGCATCCGATGAAGTGAGCTGTAGCTCACGAAAGCTCATGCTCAAATAAATTGGTTAGTCTCTAAGGTGCCACAAGTACTCCTTTTCTTTTTGCGAATACAGACTAACACGGCTGTTACTCTGAAACATAGAAAGGATATTACACTAAAGGAAAAGTCAAGCAGCATATTTATAAGCTACCAAAAGTACCAATACCAGTAACCAGAGCAACTGGTTTCAAAGGATGAGGAAAATATTGAGACTCAGTACTACAGGTATCAATGTTAATTCAATAAAGAGGCAGGATCCATCAATGGCTATTGGCCAGGATGGGCAGGGATGGTGTCCCGAGCCTCTGTTTGCCAGAAGCTGGGAATGGGTGACAGGGCATGGATCCGTCATGATAACCTGTCTGTTCATTCCCACTGTCAGAGGACAGGATACTGGGCTTGGTCTGACCCAGTACGGCCATTCTTATGTTCTTATGATCTATGCTGAGTCAGTTTCCGAACCTGAAATTTCCTATGCAAACATGGCTTTCCAGACAACAGCCACCTAGACGCTTTTGATCATTTATCAGTTGACGAACCGACTGAGCATCAGGGACTAGGCTCTGCTGGAATGGCCACATTCCTCATTAGCTGCAACTGCATCGCATCCCAGCCTACCACTTGATTAAGATCTGCATTTATTGCTATGAACTGTAGGAAGCAATCCTGTCTTGTCAGATGTGGACAGAGGGGTCTAGCAGGCGTTGCCCATCTCTGTGGGAACAGGGGTAACTGTTTCTGAAAGTAGCTCACAGTAGTAAGACTGCTGCTGAACCCTTTCCAAGGCAGGCAGGGTAACTCTAACAGGGGACCCTCCCTGCCCTCTCCACATTCAGCAGGCCTCAGGCGGCCTCTAAGCCTAAGCCAGCCCCGGCCCCGCCTCCCACTGCCCCCGGGCTCCCCTCCCCAGCCCCGATACCGGGCAACACGCTCACCGGCCCCGCCCCCCCGGTCCTATCCCGGGCCGCCGAGCTCACCAGCCCCGCCCCCCCCCGGCCCCCGCGCTCACCAGCCCCGGCCCCCCGGCCCGATCCCGGCCCCCGCGCTCACCAGCCCCGCCCCCCCGGCCCGATCCCGGCCCCCGCGCTCACCAGCCCCGCCTCCCCTGGCCCCCGCGCTCACTAGCCCCGCCTGCCCCGGCCCGATCCCGGCCCCCGCGCTCACTAGCCCCGCCTGCCCCGGCCCGATCCCGGCCCCCGCGCTCACCAGCCCCGCCTCCCCCGGCCCCCGCGCTCACCAGCCCCGCCTCCCCCGGCCCCCGCGCTCACCAGCCCCGCCTCCCCCGGCCCCCGCGCTCACCAGCCCCGCCTCCCCCGGCCCCCGCGCTCACCAGCCCCGCCCCCCGGCCCCCGCGCTCACTAGCCCCGCCTCCCCCGGCCCCCGCGCTCACCAGCCCCGCCCCCCGGCCCCCGCGCTCACCAGCCCCGCCTCCCCCGGCCCCCGCGCTCACCAGCCCCGCCCCCCCGGCCCCCGCGCTCACCAGCCCCGCCTCCCCCGGCCCCCGCGCTCACCAGCCCCGCCCCCCGGCCCCCGCGCTCACTAGCCCCGCCTCCCCCGGCCCCCGCGCTCACCAGCCCCGCCCCCCCGGCCCGATCCCGGCCCCCGCGCTCACCAGCCCCGCCCCCCCCGGCCCCCGCGCTCACCAGCCCCGCCTCCCCCGGCCCCCGCGCTCACCAGCCCCGCCCCCCGGCCCCCGCGCTCACTAGCCCCGCCTCCCCCGGCCCCCGCGCTCACCAGCCCCGCCCCCCCGGCCCCCGCGCTCACCAGCCCAGCACCAGGCCGCTGGTGACCAGGAAGCAGACAAACACCACAGCGATGTAGAAGAGCGGGGAGTATTCGTAGAGCGTCACCAGGAACACGGCAGCCATGGGGCCCCGCGACCTCCCCACCTTGGGGCGGGCTGCCAGCGGAACCAGCCGCCCGACCTCCCAACCGGCCGCGCTCGTTCCAACTCTGACGGCTGCAGCACTACTGCGCATGTGCATGGCGTTTGCGCATGCCCACTAGGAACGTGAGGCCCCACTGAAGCTGCTGCCCTTAGTCTGCCCTGAGTTTGGTGCGGGAGCGGGAGCGGGGCAGGGGGTGGTAGGTGGAACGCAGGGGTAGGGCAAGGGGATGATCGGGAGGGGTGGGGGAAGGGGATGATCGGGAGGGGTGGGGGAAGGGGAGCATGTGCAATCGTTGCTAGCTCTCCTGCTTGGATTGGGAGTCTCCCTTGAGGGGATGTTTTCTTAAAGACCCAGCTGCTGGAGTACAGTGACCAGGTGAGAATCTCAGCTTCCATTTTTTAAAAAAAGCCACTGCCTAGTGCTTAGGGTCCCGGAGCACACGTGAAAACACGACCACCTCGATGCACTCTGAGGACTAATCGGAAACTGAATGAAATGACTATTACGGACTTATCTTTAAAAAAAAAATCATATATTTTTAAACCAGTTTCATGGTTTGTAGGAGCCTGGCTTGTGATTTTTGAATGCTTGGAGTTGGACTGGAATAGGAGGGCAAAGAAATAACTCTGGTGGAGGGGGTGGGCAGATAGAGCAGCTCAGAGGCTGTGAATGGATAAAGTAGGAGATGAGAGAGCATGATGTGGGAATGGAGGCCAGGAGACGTAGATATGCAGGGGATGTGGGATGATGGAGAAGAGATGGAGAAGAATATAAATATATAGATAAGCTTTAGAATTCTGATCTGAGTTTCCAATAGGGAACAAGAAAAATCTAGTGGATCTGGGAACTGAAGAGAAGTAGTCAAACGAAAGAGAGTCCTGTTGAATTACATCACATGAAGGCAGATAACTAAATATTGGTAAATTGTATAAGTGCCTGTATACAAATGCTAGAAGTCTAAATACTAAGATGGGTGGACTTGCGTGCCTGGTATTAAATGAGGATATTGATATAATAGACATTACAGAAACATGGTGGCATGATGATAATCAATGGGACATGGTAATACTAGAGTACAAAATATACTGGAATGTGAGACTAGGTCTTGCTGGTGGGGAAATGGCAGTATGTGTGAAAGAAAGCATAAAGTCAACTATAACAATAATCTTAAAGGTTTCAGAGTAGAAGCCGTGTTAGTCTGAATTCGCAAAAAGAAAAGGAGGACTTGTGGCACCTTAGAGACTAACCAATTTATTTGAGCATAAGCTTTCGTGAGCTACAGCTCACTTCATCGAATGTCTGATGAAGTGAGCTGTAGCTCACGAAAGCTTATGCTCAAATAAATTGGTTACTCTCTAAGGTGCCACAAGTACTCCTTTTTGCGAATAATCTTAAATGAATTAAACTGTACTCGAGAGAATCTCTATGGATAGAAATGTCATGCTTGAATAATGAGTGTAGCAACAGGAATCTACTACCAACTATCTGACCTGGATGGTGACAAGCATTATGGAATGCTCAGATAGATTAGAGAGACAAAAAAAAAACAACAGAAAACCCAGTAATGGGGATTTCAGCTATCACCATATGGACTGGGTACATGTCACTTCAGGAAGGGATGCAAAGATAAAATTTCTAGACACCATTAATGACTGCTTCTTGGAGCAGCTAGTCCTGGAACCCACAAGGGGAGAGGCAATGTTTGGTTTAATCCTAGGTGGAGATAGGATCTAGTCCAAGAGGTGAATATAGCTGAACTGCTCAGTAATAGTGACCATAAAGTTATTAAATTTAACATCCTTGTAGGGGCAAAAATGTCAGAGAAACCCACCACAGTAGTATTCAACTTCCAAAAGAGGAATTACACAAAAATGAGGAAGCTAGTTAAATAGAAATTAAAAGGAACCGTCACAAGTGTGAAATGCCTGCAAGCTGCATGGAAATTTTTTTAAATATAATAGAGGCTCAAATTAAATGTATATCCCAAACAAAAAACTACAGTAAGAGGACCAAAAAAATGCCACTATGGCTAAACAAAAGAGTAAAAGAAGTGGTTAGAGACAAAAAGACATCGTTTAAAAATTGGAAGTCAAATCCTACTGAGGAAAACAGAATGGAGCATGAAACTCTGGCAGGTCAAGTGTAAAAATATACTTAGACAGGCCAAAAAAGAATTTAAAGAGCAACTACCAAAAGACATAAAAACTAATTGCAACATTTTTTTAAGTACATCACAAGCAGGAAGCCTGCCAAACAGTCAGTGAGGTCACTGGATGATTGAATTGTTAAAGGAGCACTCGAAGAAGACAAGGTGTCATGGTGCCTTCATGGATCACAACTGAGAATACCAAATTCAGGACAAACTGCTGAGAAATAAGGCAGATACACCCCAAAACTGGTGGTTATTTTCCCATATACCAAATCAGCAACAATAGTAAACTTCTGTTTCACCACGCTGACTAACAAGAAGTCAGAAAAGCAGTTTTCTTAGGCATTCCAGTCCTTGTACCACCACAAAAAACACTAGACTTAATAATAAGTGGCTGTTTACAACCAATTTAATCAAACAAAAGAGTTCTCAGGGAATCGGGGCGGGACGGGATGTCACGGGGCTGTGATGCGCTGCCATCGCACAGGGACTCGGGACGGGATGTCACGGGGCTGTGATGTGCTGCTGTCACACAGGGACTCGGGGCGGGAGGTGATGTCACGGGGCTGTGATGCGCTGCCGTCGCACAGGGACTCGGGACGGGATGTCACGGGGCTGTGATGGGCTGCTGTCGCACAGGGACTCGGGACGGGATGTCACAGGGCTGTGATGGGCTGCTGTCGCACAGGGACTCGGGGCGGGAGGTGATGTCACGGGGCTGTGATGCGCTGCCGTCGCACAGGGACTCGGGGTGGGACGGGATGTCCCGGGACTGTGATGGGCTGCTGTCGCACAGGGACTCGGGACGGGATGTCCCGGGGCTGTGATGGGCTGCCGTCGCACGGGGACTCGGGGCGGGCGGGATGTCCCGGGGCTGTGATGCGCTGCCGTCGCACGGGGACTCGGGGCGGGACGGGATGTCCCGGGGCTGTGATGGGCTGCCGTCGCACGGGGACTCGGGGTGGGCGGGATGTCCCGGGGCTGTGATGGGCTGCCGTCGCACGGGGACTCGGGGTGGGCGGGATGTCCCGGGGCTGTGATGGGCTGCCGTCGCACGGGGACTCGGGGTGGGC
Organism: Lepidochelys olivacea; assembly: GCF_965140295.1. Taxonomy (NCBI): domain Eukaryota; kingdom Metazoa; phylum Chordata; order Testudines; family Cheloniidae; genus Lepidochelys; species Lepidochelys olivacea. Next base: position 120,831,908 of record NC_140416.1, read on the forward strand.
GGGATGTCCCGGGGCTGTGATGGGCTGCCGTCGCACGGGGACTCGGGGCGGGATGTCCCGGGGCTGTGATGGGCTGCCGTCGCACGGGGACTCGGGGCGGGCGGGATGTCCCGGGGCTGTGATGGGCTGCCGTCGCACGGGGACTCGGGGTGGGCGGGATGTCCCGGGGCTGTGATGCGCTGCCGTCGCACGGGGACTCGGGGCGGGACGGGATGTCCCGGGGCTGTGATGGGCTGCCGTCGCACGGGGACTCGGGGCGGGCGGGATGTCCCGGGGCTGTGATGGGCTGCCGTCGCACGGGGACGCGGGGCGGGATGTCCCGGGGCTGTGATGGGCTGCCGTCGCACGGGGACTCGGGGTGGGCGGGATGTCCCGGGGCTGTGATGGGCTGCCGTCGCACGGGGACTCGGGGCGGGATGTCCCGGGGCTGTGATGGGCTGCCGTCGCACGGGGACTCGGGGCGGGCGGGATGTCCCGGGGCTGTGATGGGCTGCCGTCGCACGGGGACTCGGGGTGGGCGGGATGTCCCGGGGCTGTGATGCGCTGCCGTCGCACGGGGACTCGGGGCGGGACGGGATGTCCCGGGGCTGTGATGGGCTGCCGTCGCACGGGGACTCGGGGTGGGCGGGATGTCCCGGGGCTGTGATGGGCTGCCGTCGCACGGGGACGCGGGGCGGGATGTCCCGGGGCTGTGATGGGCTGCCGTCGCACGGGGACTCGGGGCGGGCGGGATGTCCCGGGGCTGTGATGGGCTGCCGTCGCACGGGGACTCGGGGCGGGACGGGATGCCATGGTGCTGTCACAAGATGCTGTGCTTTCACAACGCTCCTCTGTCCACAGCTATGGGGCCTAGACGGCCTCTCGAGGGCTCAGCGTGGGACCAACCCCACCCTGCACGTGCCCCCACCCCCTTGGCCGCGCCCCCTGCCCTCTCAGCGCATGGAGCCCCGCCCCCTGAGCCCGGGAGCACCAGCTCAACGCTCCGCCAGGGGGGGCATGAACTTCCCCGCGTCCCGTAGCCGGGTGAAGCCCGCAGTCCGCTCCGGCCGGCCTCGCGGATTGGCTCGCGAGCCGCGCGGCGCAGGCGCAGTGGAGCCAGCCGCCGGGAGCTGGACGGCGGCGCTCTCGTTCTTAAAGGGCGAGCGGACGGGGCTGCTGCAGGCGCACAATGGTGAGTGGAGCCGCCTGAGGGAGCGGTGCCCGCCCGGCCCCGGCGAAGGCCGCCCGCGGAGGGGCTGCCGGCCAGGGCAGTTGCTGGCGACCCCCGCCCGCCCGCGGAGGGAGCGGATGAGGGAGGCCTGGCCGCTCGCAGCTGCCCTGCCCTGGGGGCCCTTCGCCTGGCAGCCCCGGGGCGCCCGGCCGAGCCCCAAGCGGCCGCCCCCAGGGCCCGTCGGCGTGTCGCTCGGCGACCCACCCGCACCCTGCGGCCGGGGGGCGTCGGAAGCGGGCCGCAGGAGCCCCTGGGTCCCAGCGGCGGCTGACGCCGGGGCCCCGCGGGACAGAGCGAGCGCTCAGCCCGGCCCGCCGCTGCCCCCGTGGCGACTCCGCCGCCCGGGCAGGCCGGGCGCTGGTGCTGGGAGCGTTGCGTGGCTCTGTGCTGGGGCTGCGGTGCGCGCTGGCTGCGCGGCTGGCTGCGCTGCGTGACGGCGACCTGCGCAAGTGAGTGGAGGGGCCGCGCTGCCCTTAGGGGCTGGGTGTGCCTGGGGCTAGGCTGTGTGCCGGTTGTGCTGACTTGTGTCTGGATTGGGGGGCGGGCGGTGTTTGAAAATTCATGCGCACCGGTGGCAAGTGAAGGGGGGGGGGCTGCTGCAGTGAGGGGCTAGGTGTGTTTCGCGTTATTGTGTGTGTGGGTTGTGTTGGTGCTGAGAGAGTTGTGTGGGCGCCGAATGGGGCGGGGGTGTGTGTGTGTGTGTGTGGAGTTATTGTGTGGGTGCCAGTCTTGGAAGAACTGGCAGCTGGGCCAAGTAATCCACCACCGGCGCAGTCTCCCTCATAGAATCCATGGAATTATTTTATGGAAATTAGTTGTAGAGTCCATGGCGGCGGTTGTCTGATATCACAATGGTCTAGGAGTCTTGGTATGGGATAGATAGATACCTTGCCGTGAGTGTAATTTATAACCTCAAAATGGCAAAGCTTAAAAATTTACTGCAAATCCTAGTAATGGTTGAACCTAATGATATTTGGAACAAAAAACTCTCAGCCATGCTTGTAGCTATTTCCATTGCTTCATGCTGACTCAACAAACATTCTGGGCTTCAGAGTGACAACCTTGTATAGATGGAGCAAAAATTGTACCTGAAACCAAATGGGTAGGGTCTAAAGGGGACAGAAAAGGTGGAATCCTGGAAGTATGGTCTCTAGAGTCGCTGCTAGTGCATCGCCGTTTTTCACTCCCTTTTGAATTTGCTACTTTGTCATAACTTTTGTTAGGTGGAGGCGTGAAAGGGGAGAAACTATTCTAAAATGATACTGTATATGTAAACTAAAGCAGTCATGATCTTACATGACTCCTGAGAAAGCTGTATCCCTTTTTTCTTGAGGTAGAGTTCAGAAAGGTCACACAATGAGAAGTTCTTCTAGTTCCACTGTAACTGAAGACAAAGGCTTCAGTTGAAACATGCATGTCTCAGCTTCTTGCTTACCCTTGGTGTGTTGCTAAAAAGTGACCATTTGTGGCTCTGTGTGTCTATGGGGAGGAGGGATATGAAAACAGTGTGACTAAGTCTTAACAGGTTTCCATCCTGTCTTCCTACAGACGTTGCAATATGAAAACATTTCTGTGTAAACACTTCGAAAAGTCACTCTTCTGTGATCAGTTGGGAGGAGGGCAGCTGGCTGAGCATCGGTTTCTGAAGAATTTAAGGTGTGGCTCTAGCCAGAAAAGGGACATAGTTTTTTTTAAAAAAAACAGGCACCCCCTCACTCAGCAGATTTGCTCTCTGCGTAGTCAGTCATAGCTCTGCTGGCTTTAGTGAAAGCATAATATTTAGGTTTACCTCTGGTGCTGGAGAGCCAGCATAGCCAACAGGGAGTAGTGAACTGGATTATGTTCCTCATGTATTGCAAACAGAATTGTTTAATTCTATTTACAGGGCTAATTTGAGCCACCTGTGGAACCCCAGGGGATTGCACAAGTGGTTTGGCCTGCAGTACTTGGTTTACTATTTATGTTGGAAAGAAAAGAACCTAGATAGACTCTCATCCCAAATTGAGTTTGTGGTGTTGGAAAAACTGTCTTACTGCACATCAAATGTTTCCATTTTGAAAGTATCATTTAGAAACAATGAACATGGATCACAATGCCGTGTTTAATGACTTTCAGAATAGAACTATACTACTATGACAGCAGGCGAAGTAGGTGCTAATACTAGCCTGTGAGTGAGGATGATCCAAAATGGTCTGGGGAAACAAGCACACAGCCATCATCCTCATCCTTGCAGCAGCCAGGAGCCTGAGAAAAAGTAAAGTAGTAGAGTGCCATCACAACAGACGCATAAGTGGAGGAAGAAGTCTCCATTCCAGCAGTCATAGGGAACAAACTCAAGACACCTTTCCAGAGGCTGCATCTTGGACTCCATCTTCATCAGAGACTAGAGACAGCAGAAGAATGCTTGGATGACGTTTGCCCTTGCTACTTTTTTAGTGAGGAGACCCTCCTATCTTCAGTATTGGCCTCTGGTAAGGTGTCTGATAAACTGCTCGAGGCCTGAGTTTAAAGATAAAATTTCTTCTGATCACTAAACTCGTGGTGATTTCTTTTACTGAATGATTCATTTAGTGTCTGCCTTCAATAATTTTAGAATTGTTGACTCTTATTTAAAGATAAGGTTTAATTAAACCACCCCACCAAAAAAGTTCTGGCACGTCTGAGTAGTTGCAAAGAAACATTCATGGGACTTGCCCTCCGTAACTAATTCCTGACAAAGTCCTCTTTATGGACAGAGGAAGCTATATGTAAACTAAGATAAGTGGACTAGTACTTTCGTGTTGTTGCATATGGGCTCAGAACCTTACTTCAGTATCTTTCTAAACTCTAATTTATTCCTTTAAGACTTGCTCTTCATAATGTGATCATTTAGCTTTATATATGGATTTTGTTAGCCCTGATTTCTCAGGAGTGAGTGTATAAAGGAAACTCCTATGTATGGTGGCTACAGTAGTAAAATTTAGCTAAAGATGGTGAACTACTTCTTATTCCTTCTGCTTGGCAACGGTGTTCTGATATGCTTGGCATTCAGTCAAAGCTACCTGTGGTGACAGAACATTTGCTGAGCGGTGGATCTGACTCTTACAACAAGACACGCGAGGGAGTGTGTATAAAGAGTGGTGCAGGAAATGGGCAGTGGTTGGTGTGGTGCAATTACAAATTATATGTAAAATGGTTTAGAACTCAGAGGGCTATCTGTGAAGGAACTGATTACTTTCTTTCTCACCTTCAGTAGGATAATTTTTCTAATACTTCATTTTAGACTTCACTAAGTCTAAGTTTTCAAAAAAAGTGACTTGTAAATATAATAGGGAAAATGCACACTTTTTTCATTTAATATAGTTTGTTAAACACTTTGCATGTAGGCAAAATTTGAAGGTTTGGAATTCTGCTTTCATACCTAGCACAACAGGCCCCTGATTGGGGCCTCTAGATGCTACTGAAATATTAACAGCTCTTATTATTTTAAATATTCACAGTGCTGTACTGGCATTAGTGTATTACATGTGTATTTAATAGGGTGTCTTATTTCAGGACTAAACTTGCAAAATCAGTTGCATATCTGATTCATGATTTTAACTTGTATGTTGCAGAAACAGGATTGCTTGATACAGTAAAAGTATAGAAATTATTTTCTGACTTCAGGAATAAATATGTAAAGACATTTGGTCCACATTTTTCTAATATTTAACTTTTTTGGCCCAGTATGAAAAGATAAGACAAGATTTGTTTCTTGTGTATTGCAAGTCCATTTTTCACTGTGTTTAATCCTTATATTGTCTCTTTCTGCATGTTCTGAATCTTCAACTAATTTCATGTAGTTATATAATTTTGGGAGGATGGGGGTAGTTCCTTTTTGTTAACTGAAATTTTTTTTTTTTTTTTTTTTTTTTTAGAGTGAATCTCTGGTGGTTTGTGATGTTGCTGAAGATCTGGTGGAAAAGTTGAGAAAATTCCGGTTTCGCAAAGAAACCAACAATGCTGCCATTATAAGTAAGCTAAAATCATTGCCAACAAAAGCTACAAGGTCTTACAGAAAATCTCTTTGATAATTTTTAGCTGCTGCAGCAAAATGGCGTGGACTATGCTTCTACTATACCACTAACTTTGATATTTTCCCATTCCCTCTTAACAATAGAACATTATTTTATAGTATGGAACTAAAGCTTTCAGAATAAAAGCTGTTACACTTGCTGTTAATAGAAATACTTATGTGCTTACACACTACTTAAAGTGGGAAAAAGTCTACCACTGGCTGCAAGAAGGTGGAGAAAAAGCCAAGACTTGATCCTCTTAAGTTTATTTGACATGCTTAAAGTAGACTAGTTTTGTAACAAAGTTTTGGGGGAGAAGTCTTGACTGCACTGAAGTTAAAACTCCCATTGACTTCTGTGGGGCCAGAATTCCACTCACTGATCGTTGTCAGAGGGGGCGGGGGAGAAGAGGAGGGAGTGAAAATACAAGATAATGCAGTAGGTGGGTTAAATAAAAAGCTGATTATTATATGCATGTAATTCTAGAAAAGTTGCAATTTTAACCTTTAATAAAAAAGGGGGGGGTGGAGACAGAGCCCCCTATAGATGTACAGTTCACCTATGTTATGTTTTTATTATAGTGAAGATTGACAAGGATAAGCAGCTGGTGGTACTGGATGAGGAGCATGAGGTTTGTTAAATGAACTGTAAATAAGAATATCTTCAGCTTGCCATGTATTGTTGCCACTGAGGTACTGTCTTAGTGTCAAATTGTTTTCAAACTGTTAATCTTATTTGGATCATGAACCTCCTTCAAATGCATGGTTACTCTGCAGGTGAAGCATGATACGCTATTAATTGAGCTGTATGGTAGCAATTGTACTGCTAATTATCTAAACAAAACAGTTTAAGCTTTAAAATGTTAATTAAATTATATTTGAATCAAAATTAGGCAAAAAGCATCTCTCTCTCCATTTGCTGGCTCTCTGGAAGAATTCTTGCTGACTTGCACTCTGGACTCTACATTGTCCTGCCATTAGTTAGAAGTTAGGATTGTGTTAATCCCTGTAGACAGGTGGCGTAATAACTTTATCTCAGTGTGTAGTGTCAGCCCACACAACACAAAATCTTATGCAATGATTTGAGAAATAACTTTTACCTCTTTCCCAGAATGTTAAATATAATATTTGAAGAGGAATATTGGCCACTGTGAATTGTTTGGCTTGTTCACTAGTCCAGGAACTGGTCTCTCACAGATAGACCAAGGGCTAGATTTCAGGATCCGTTTGTATTGCTGGTTGTAGCAAATCTTGCACACTCGTGTTCAGTAGCTGGGATTGAAATATGTGGTGAGTGTCAGTATATCTAAGACTAGAGTGGAGCCACAAAACGTCAGTTTCCTAAACAGATTTTTTTTATTAACATTAAATCTCTTATACAAAATTACTAGATCAGTTTAGCAATCATTTAACAGTGGAATCTTCCTATGACTGTTCCCATAGGATTGTTCTCAGTTAAATTGTAGATATATAACTGTAAATGTAGCAGTGTCTCTTACTCCCATGACCTTTGTACTCTAGCCTGTATAGTGTGTAGGTCTGAGTTCACCTATTTAAAGACTGCTTGTGTTTTAATATTACTAGGGCATTTCCCCTGATGAACTAAAAGATGAGCTGCCTGAGAGACAACCTCGATATCCTTTTTTCTAATGTTGCTAGCATTGTTTTGTTTACTGGAAAAAAATTAAATCTAAAATACATTGGAAATTGAATTTCTTTTTTTTTTTCCAAACAGGTATTTGCCTACAGTGGAAATTCTCCCTACGTTAATTCAAAAATTGATTAATTTTCACGATCTATTCTGTAGTCCTATGCCATTTCTTAGCAAAGACTTGTACAATGGTATAGTGAAGTCTCTACTTCTAAGACTTGGTTACTTTCACCATGTTTTGAATGGCTTTCAGTCTGCTCTTTTGCAGGGACATTCAGCACATTAATACAACAGATTTAAATCTGAACACTTTTTAGCTATAGATTCTGCATTTAACGGTTAGCAAAACACACCACCATCCAATGTTTGATGTGCAAAGAGCTACCAACAAATTTGCAAAGATAGCATTCAAAGAGCAGCAAAAATTCTCTTTAGAAAAAGAAATCTATTTAGCTGATACTTCATAAGCAGATCAGATATTTAAAACATTGTAGAGAGAAATCCTTGGGAAAGGACTTTATAGTGAAAAGGACAATATTGAGAACTAACATTTATTTTGCAAAATATTCACACAAACACCTGTCTCAGATGGGGGTTATGTTACTGAAAAGCAGGGTAAATCCTCCAATGGCTCAAACTCAAATCAGAAGAGAAACCAAGATGGGAGCAAGATGAAACAGTACAGAAATTGATAAATGTAAGCATCTTTTAGAACAGACAGCAAAGAGATTTATTTTGCCTATATCAAGCTCAGCTAATGAATGTAAGGATTATGTTCTAAGAGATCAAAGAGTTGTATTTTTTTTTTAGTTTCTTTAACCTCAGGAAAACATTCATTGTGTATAGTTACAAGTATCAGCATGATGATGGAAGAGTTTCTTATCCATTGTGCTTTATCTTCTCCAGTCCAGTTGGTGAGTGAACATTGTGAATAGCAGTTCCTATATCCTATAAATGTGGAAGTTCTTGTATCTAAGAAACAAAAAAGGCCTAATGCTTAAGATCAGTGTTTTTCACACTTAAGGCCAAATTCGTCAGTATGTACCCTCTGGCCCAACTCTGACACAAAGGGGTTGCAAATTCACAGTAATGGCTTCCTGACAAAATTCTTTGGAGGGGAGTTCCTGGCAGGCACAGAGCCAGTTGTATGCTACCTCCTACAGGATGTCAAATATTCCTGTGTCCCAGCTGCCAGAACAGCTCTTGCAGCTGAGACCCACATTAGAGCAACTCTCAGGCTGCCTTAGTCTGTACCAGGGACCGAGTGGCCCTGAAGAAACCTAGGAATGCGGAGGAAAAAAGCCAGCTCAGCACCTCCACTTTGTTACAAGCTCTGGTTATACACAGGGAATGAATTGGGCCTCTTGAGATCAGTCTGCACGTTCTGAATTATAATAGGGTGGCTTTCTGCAGCTATTAAATTACATTGTGATCCTCGAGAGAGTGCATTATTTTACCCTTCACTACTCTGCCTGCTAGAATAACCAGGTGGGTGTTAAAGTTTAGCAATAAAAGTCCACATCTTTTCTGTATCTTCAGTAGTTCATTTCTGTAACAAGTTCTAAACTACGCCTGCGGTATTGGGTTCTGCTCTGTGAGAGCTCGACCAATGGTGAGATTCTTCATGGGAGACCTTACCTAAAATTCATTTCTGTAATTATTGTATCTCTAGATTTTGTTTCTAGAAGTTCCTCTCTATTTTCAGTGTTTGGCTAAAACTAGACAAAGAGTCAGGACATAGATGGCTTGCTAAATGAAATAAAGCTGGTTATTTTATTTTTTTTGTCCAATCAGTTTATTTTTTTGTTTTGCCCTGAAAGATATTGTGCAAGATTTGTGGCTGCACTCAGATAAAACTGCATCTGTAGTTCAGGAGGAAATGGGAATCTATTAGAAACAGCAGCAAAGGTAACTTGCTTTCATGCTCTTGCAGAATATAAGATAGCAGGAAGAGGTAATGGGTTTAGCCTCTGCTTTGCTGGCTGTGAAGTTTGAATTGTGATACAGTTAAGCTTAATAGTTATCTTGCTCTCTCGAGTACAGTTGTAAGCAGAACTACAGACACCGCTAGATATGACGACCAATCCAACCCACTTTCATATCACTTTAATATAGTCTTGACAAGTACTAAATATTCAAAACAACATTAAAAGATGATACTGTGTACAAAGAAACAATTGGGTCATTCTGTTGATTGGGAACTTCTGGTATACAAGCTGGATTTTAAAAAAAATCTTGTTAATGGATTTCAGTCAAACTGTCCAACACAGCTTTGCTTTCCTTCTCCACAACTACAGGATGCAAGCCTGAACAACAGATGATGTACGCTGGGAGCAAGAATAAGCTTGTACAGACAGCTGAACTCACTAAGGTATAATTTAATATCTAGCTGACCAGTTGCAAGAATCTTTCATAAAAAGCAGAATGTGAGTGTACATAAGATAGAACAGTATCTTGCTAGTCTCTCACATGTACACAATACAACAGAATCATTATGTTCTTGCATGTTTTAAATTGCATTCAGCAGGTGTCTATCTTGCAGGAAGCCTAAAGAAAGAGGGGAGTAAGCATGGAGATTTTATGGATGTGGGGTGTTTGTTTTTTTTGTTTTTTTTAATTAGGGGACAGGGAGAACGAATGCTTGTGGAGCATTATCTAAAGTGTCTCTAACTGTTAGAGGGTATTTTAATAATAGTTAACACAATTTGTCAGGTCAGGAGGATAAAAAGGCCATCCTGTTTACAAAATAGAATATTCTAGGATAAGATGAAGTCTACAGTGTGATTGCAGGCTAGGGCTAATGCACATTGGCTGGGCTTTATCTCTTCTGTAGATATAGTATTGTAGCTCTTGGTATTATATAACTGGAACAGATGAGAAGGCAGGAGTGGGAGACCCACTGATCAACTGGACACAAGTGTTACCTATATTATAATAGTGAGAAAATGTAAATAATGCCTGTTTTAATAGCAGTCTTGATCAGTAGATTTCAAAGTGCTTCATGCTATTTATTCTTTATAATATTCTTGAGAGGTAGAAAAGCATTATTTTCCCCCAAAAGATTAATTGACTTGCCAAAGGTCACACATGATGGAGCAGGTAATCAAATTGGGTTTCCTATATCAGTGCCCTAACCGCTCTTTCCTCTCCTAGATTCTGGGGGTATGACACTATTGATTTGCATATGCCTCAGACTTCAAAACACAATCTAAACAAGGCAGAAGCTTGTTTTTGGTTAATAACATGGTAATAGCGAACCCTAGAACGTAGACTAGCTGATCTCATAAGGCTTTTCCATCTCCCTGCCAGTATGTAGGTGCCACATGTTTGCTAAAAAAAATTCCTCCCTTTTTAGGCTTTATACCTTTGACATTCTTAGATTAAGACTAGAAGGGACCATTGCAGTCCTCTAATCTGATTTGTTATATAGCACAGGACATTGACCTTCACCTAGTAATTCTGGCAGTGTAATTCATGTAATTCACTGTAATTCATGGTTGAACTAGGATGTTTTTAATAGAAGTACATTATCTTGATTTAAAGCTTTCAAATGATGTGGTAGAACCTCCATCTCTTGATAAGCTGTTGCAGTGGCTAATTACCCTCACTTAATGTGCCTTATTGTGGTGAACCCTTCATAACCATCACTGAAGCATGAAACACCTTAGGCGTCTTTTCTAACAATGGTAGAATGGGTCTTGCCAACTTTATTGCCAACTCAGTGTTTCTAGGCCAATTGCAGAAGCATCATCTGGTTGGATGGTTGGTTCTGACCCAACAGTGTCAGAAATAGGAGGTTATAAAATCTGCCCCGGACACCTGCAGTACAGCTGAAAGTTAATGCTGAAACTCACAGGAGCTATTCTGCTGTTCTCTTCCCCTTCCTATCTTGGTTGCTACCTTTGTAAATCTTATACAGTTGAAGGGGATAAGTGGGAGGAAGCAGGCTTTAGAGAGCTGGCTGTTTGTTTTGGCAGAAGGAGACTGTTTCATAGGCTTGGAAGGAACTGAGGCATGAGAACAGAAAAGAGGGGGGACAAGGGATGGGATCCCCTGAGGAGAAAGGTGAACTTGGGCTATGCACAGCTCATCCACTTGGTGAATGGGGAAGACGGTCAGGTTTCCAGAGGCAAGGGAAGCTAGAGACCAGCTGCATGTGGGGTTTACCCTTTTTTTGGCAAGAACCACAAACCATTTGAAAACTGCCTGAAAGAGGGCCAAGGGATAGAGTCAGATCTGTTCTTCTAGAACTGACCCCACTCCATACCCAGGTCGGGGTGTTAACTTTCTGCTTCAGATTTAGATTTTAAATATGCTTTATTCATACCTCTTACAGAAGCTTCATTTAATTCTGGCTCATGCTAAGGCCTCTCCTGATCTGACTCTTGTACATGACTTAATCGACTTACCCCACTTCTTGGTAGATTAGCCTAGTATCTGTTATGCTAGTCTGTGCTATCATATTGATCTTTTTTCCCATCCTTTACTTAACAAATCAATATGCCAGTAGACAGCAGTGAATAACAGATTGAACATGAGAATCTGTCTGTAGATTGGGCTTGGGAGGATAGAAAGCAAGAAAAAGATGGTGGAAAAGTGGAAATAAACAAAGGGACAAAATTTAAAAAAAAACAAGACCTAAATTAAAAAAAACAAACTTGGGGATTACTGCTCCCCATCCATTCTACCTTCTTAGTAAACAGGTGATTCGTGCCCAGCAATAGGTAAATTCACTGGGGATTTTATGTATTTTGTTGTCCCTTTTACTGTCAGCTGAATACTGTAGTGTCAACATAGCGCTCCACGCATGCACGTGTACACAAGTACGTGTACACAAGTACGTGTATAGTGGTGAAAATGTGACTTACAATTTCACATTGGTCTTAATAGTATGGTCAAAATATCGTGCGGTCTTCTCTTGGTATATAGTATGTCTTTTCTTGCTAATAATTCTAACTTGATTCTCCACAACTTCAATTTTTTTATCTTGCTTGCATTAGATAACAGAATGTTCTCCAGGCTCTGTGGACATGTTATTGATGCAACATTGTTTTATATTGACTTAGCAATTGACTGTCCTAAAAAGATTGTACCTCTTTTGAGTGATGCCCAAGGATTCCAACTGGAGTGGAGTAGTGTAAAATTAATCTATTCTGTGCCAGTATCAAAATCCAGAGATCCTTTCCTGCTGGGTGTGTACTGAGCAGGGAATGGTGTACTTGTTTCTGTTTCATTTGCTGTATCAAGGCCTTACTAAAAACTCTCCAAGTCTTTGTATGTATTTAATACTTAAATCAACAATGCGTACTGACAAGCTACCTTTAAGTAACAGATGAGCAAAATATTATGGTGATATTTTGAGGATTCTGCCAGTTTACAAGTTGTTCTTAATCATGGGCTGAAAAAACTTAAAAGGCTTCGGTTAATTCAGCCCAGAATATAGTAATTGTATTGCAAACAGGAAGAACCTTCACATATTGTAGTAAATATATTAGCATCCCTGAGCTGTGGCTGACCATACCACTTCAGAGTCACTTAAAAGATTGTTTGCTTATGTTGTATCCTTATCCTATATATAATGTAGAATCTTAAGAGAACTACAAATGAAGTAGCAAGTCCCAGAAACAGTAATTATGGCTCTCCCTAACTTGATCAAACTGTAACATGTATTTCCATTAGTCTCGCATTTTATTCAAGGTTCTTAACCTGTCCTTGCAAAAATGTGCATGAAGCAAAATGTTAACATGATGATTCCTAGTGTATCGTGACTATTTTTTAAAAGTACACTAATGCATTTTATCAATAGAAGTGTGGTGCAATGTGTTCTGTTCTTCCAAGTACTGGAATGTAAATATTTAACCTAATGCCATTTTGTTTTAGGTATTTGAAATAAGAAATACAGAAGACCTAACTGAAGAGTGGCTGCGTGAGAAACTGGGCTACTTCCATTAAGAGAACCTCTATATTAAGTATTTATATACCATCCTGACAATACTGGAACCAGACATGAATACTTACGCCTAAAAATGCACTGTATTTACAGCAGTTTCCTGCAGTATATTTCTTGTACAAAGTTTGGGCAAGGGGAGGAAGATTAGTCTCCTTGAAGTAAAACTTTGCAAAGTGTTTCCTTGTGTATAACTCTAAAGGGGAATACTTCTCTGCAGGGATTCTCTTTTTGCACTCTTGTGACTAATATTTCTATAATTACTACAGTTCAGTTCAGAAACTGTTAACGATTTTAGAAACATTTGGAAGCTGACACTAACTTCCTGAGCTGCAAATGCACCCTTTGACAGATACTGTATACTAGCAGCTTATATGTTAAAATAGCATAGTGCCACTTGTTAAAATGGAGAATTTTTTTTGGATTTCCCAAATTAAAGTCTATGGAAGTGTTTAATATTAAACTGAAACCAAGTATTTATATGACCAATAACGTGAAAAAAATTCTTTTTAGGACTTTTCAGGAGTGATTCTCTTTCATTTTAATGAGTATCTCAGTTGATTGAGTCAATCCAACTAAATTTCAGGGCAAAGGTCTATGACAACTAGTCAGTCATAAACTAGTTTCTATAAGACTATTTTATAACTCTTAAGGGCTTAATTACAATATCGGTTACATGCATTCTGGATTTTTACATGCAAGACTTAATATTACACTATTTATAAATTAACCTCTTCACTCACATTACCTGTTATATGAACACCTGTTAATACTGTGTGCCTTTAATTTGTTAGCTTTAAAAAGGACTAAATTTTACACTATTTACTCCAAATTTGGTAAAAACTAACCTTTGTTAAATGGTTTAAGTAACATGTTTTATAATGCCTAGTGGTGCAACTAAACATTTATAAAATAAAACACACTTCGACTTAAAATGCCAGCCATCTGCTCCCCTCAGTAAAGACCTGGGAGTGCAGGAGTTCAAAGCTCTTAAGGTCTTGTGAGTGATTTAGAATAGTCTGATTTTGTTGTTGAGAAACCTTGGCCGTATATAGACCTTGTATCCTTTTTTTTTTTTTTTTTTTTTTTTTTTTAAATGAAAGGAGGTCTCCTAGCTTAATTGCTTGTTAGTCAAAACTACATTCCAGCTAGGACTTCTGCGCGTAAGTAACCTCATTCAATCTTTAAGTTTCATCTCTTTTTGGTAAAACAGCAAAAATTCTAATATGAAAATAGTACTTTTTATAATATTGCTAAAAACTAACCTTTTAAAGGGTCTGTTTTTATATTAAAGTAGAATAGTAGTTTGAGTTGGGATATCCTATTTAGCCCATGCAGTGGCAAACAGGTACTCCTGTGACAATATCTCAGTTATGACTCGCGTGAGTGTTTGTCATGCTACTGAATAAGTGGTTTCTCATGAGCAGCTTTCAATCATGAACAGTTGTAGCTTAAAGTATAGTTGCCCTAATAATGTGTGTGTTTTGGTGGGGAGGAGTGAATTAATCAGTTGTTAAATTGGGAGGCCAGTATTACATTCTGTAAAACCTTTGCTGGGAGAATGCATGTTTGCTTGCAAGCACATGTTGTGTAAGAGTATTAAACATGACTCTGTTTAAGAAGACCACATGGACCCGTGCAGTGCTCTTCAGTAGCAGCAGTTCATGTTTAGCTTGACTTATTGATTTATTCCTCCTTCATACACACATCTCTCAGACATAAGAGGGCTTTTCAAGGTGCAGAAGTGATGATGTGATTGAGAAAGACCATTAGTTCAGTGTAGGAAAAATGACTTTAACTGGAGGAAATAAGATCCTTATGTTGATATATTGAACTGGAACAACATTATTTCCTCATTTCCCTGGACAGAACATGTATTGATTGTAAAAATGTTCCTTTGTCTTTCTCATGTGCTACAGATCAAGAGAAGCAGTTTCTTTAGTGGCAGACTTGTATAAATAAGGCTTTGGTCTTTAAATTGGTATTGCTTTCAAAAGCCATTAAAAAAATAAGACTAGAAGGTTTTGCTTCACTTGTCTTGCATGAACTCTAAGGCATTGTGATGTCAAAGTCCAGTAGGGCAGAAAGAAACTGCCCTTTGCGCTGTGAGCCCATGACATTCTCTAATATTCAGCCTAGCTTGTGGTGGGAAACCGGGATTTGTAAACCCCTGACCAGACCAGTGTGCTTTGTACACTATGTTGGACTGGCAATAGCCACTTTCACAGGAAGAATGCTCATAAAGGGGGAAATGTGCCCCACCAAGAAAACTGTTCTGAGTTTGTCTCTTTAGATGAAAATATGGGGTTTTCTGCACTAAACTTATAATTGTACTTAATTTGTAAGTGATTCTGTGAGAGTCACCAGTTCTCTGCACATGGTCTCCTCCTGCCTTGATTCCAAATACCAAGAGCACTTCCTCCTGTTCAGTTCTTCCCATTCCTTTCTTCAGCATTTCACCATTCCACCCACCCCATTCAGATCTCAGATGTTCCTGCTGCCCTATCTTCTATCTTCCCTCCACTGCACCCCATACCCCACAGTCTTCCCTTTATGCTGCTCCTCAGGAACCTCCTTTGCCTAACTCCCAGTCATATGGGGGCTGTTCTGAAGACGGATGTGATGGGTAGGGCCTACACAGGCAATGAATTCCTAAAAGCCTTGGTGGACCAGGCACCATGTTCTGTAAGTTGTGGGAGTAGGGTGCTGTCTTTGTCCCCTGTCTTCTCAGCTCTGCAGCAAAAGGGAAGGAAGTAACTGCAGCTACTGTGTGGGGAGTCCTTGTGCAGAACAGCTGCTGTTTTAGGGCTAATCTAGACTTAATATATGTCAAGGTACTGTACTGTCTCCTGCTGCTCACTGTCCAGTTCTCAAGGTCCCAGGACTGGCTCTGAGATATGGTAGTGTGCAGAACTATAGTACTTTTAAAGTAAAGGCATAACTAACCACATTCAAATCTATACTGTGGATGTGAGATTTGTAATGCTGTCATATCGCTAACTGCCCAGTCTTGTTCAAACTGCCTTTCTTTACAGCTACCCATGAAGATTAGCAGGAGGTAGATGCATGGTGTTCAGAAAGCCAGTATATTCTAATTTTGCTTATCATTGTTAGTTTAATTTATGCCAGTCTGATGTAACCAAACTCCTCTCTTCTCTGCCAGTGTTTCGGAGATCTCTAAAGAGTACTCAAAACATGGGGCAGAAGAGTGCTTTAATTATCATGAGACTTGTTAACCTTTGTAGCTAAAGATCACTCAGCATTTTCTATTAGAAACTCTGGCTTTTTTTCAGGAGTCAATAACTCCACCATAAAAACGTTTCCTGACCAGAAACTTTAGAGGTCTCCAACAGGTGGAGTTTTTCTACCACACTTAATTTGGCTGTTTTAAATTTCAAATAGGTGTATGTGGCAGGGAGGAGGGGGAGGAATCTCTTGTAATCCCATGTGTGAGAAAAAGCCAAACTGACTAAAGCATGAGAGTTTTTGCATGTTTTCACTTCATAAGATGGACTGGTTCTACTGCATATGTTTGTGGAAAAAATTTGGTGGTTTAAAAATATTTCTCGTACTATGTATGCCTCCCTTGATAAACCAGAATATCAATAATGCTGGGACCTACACCTTTCCAATGTATTGTGTAAATGTGCCTTGTACATTCCCACTGATGATATTTTTGTGTCTTAAATGGCTTTTAGTCCAGAAGTTACATTAAATTAATGCTAAGGATCAAAGTTAAATGTGCAAAAGCAAGGGAATTCCGATTTTAAAAAAAAAGCTCCATGATTTCTCAGTTGTGCGTTGGAATGTAAGCATGTCTCAAAACATTCTGCTCAAACTGCAATAGTGAGTTGTAATGGGATGGGAGTAAAGGCTCCAGTGGAAGCTCTCCACTTCTTCCTTTGCATTTATTACGTTGGGTCAGGCGTACAATGTTACCTTTGGGTGCTGATTATGTATGCCAAGGCAAGCTGCCAGTGCTATGGATGTTAAAAGATGATCAGGAGGTTTGAAATATTGATGGTCAAACATATTAATCTAACAATTCCATGTAACTGTTAATGTCAATAACTGGCACAACTTCCATCTGGTATTTAGTCTCTGCTAGTTCATACTGCATGTTTATTTTTAAACCAAATGTTTTGCTCAGCATGGTGCTTGTACTGGTTTAAATAAAATGTGAATACTCAAATCACTTTGTTTCTTGTTTTAGCTACCTACAGAACACTAGGCAAGGTCTAAAGACATGGCCCACGTGCAAACTAGCCACAATAGGCCTTTATTCCACTCTCTTGTAAGCAGCTGGGACTGTGAGTAGGCCCATCTGGGGAGAGAAGGAGCTAGTGGACCTGGTGGGTGGGAAGAGTAAAGGTGCCATGCCATGATTCTTTCCTCCTCCACCTGTGGGATCAAGGTTGACTGTGGCAATTGGGGAGGACTCTACCTCTTAACCCTGTGAGGCTTCATCTTCCATAAAATAGGGCTAACTCTGTTGCCCTTAACTAACATCATCGCAGCTGGAGGAAGCAAATGGAATCATGATTCTCCATTGCCTTGGGTTGCTGTAAAAATAAGATCAAATCAGAATGGTAACACCTGTGCAAAGGGAGTAAAAGATGACCCAGTCAAGAATGGGCCTTAGCACAAATAATACTCGTAGGTGTGGGGTTTCAGGGCAGCAGTCCTTAGACCCCCTTCTAAAGGAACCATGGACAGGGTTGATCAGGTTCATTGCTTTGATTCCATAAACCTGCCTGCTGCTCCCAGCTAAATTATTCAGGGGAAGCTATGCTGTAGAACTTAGCTATGTGTACACACAGCTTAAGTTGGTATAAGTTAGAAGTGTGAATAAGCTAACACCCCCCCGAAGTGATGTAAGTTACACTGACCTAAGCATCAGTGTGGACAGCACTATGTCTGCAGGAGAGCTTCTCCCCGTGACCTAGCTACCGCTGCTTACAGGGGCTGGAGTTAAGTTGATGGGAGAGCACTCTCCCATCGACTTAAAGTGTCTACCCTAGGAGCGCTATAGTGGTGCAGAAGTGCCACTGTAAACTCAGTAACATAGCCATAGCCAAACTTCCCCCTTCCTTGCCTGCCTCTTCCTTTTGATCTAGCTCCGCTATTGATTGATCCTGCTTCCTAGTTAGGGAATAAGCCCCCTAACATCTTGGTGCCGGTGACTCGGATGCATGGTATTGGATAGGTGAGTGGCAGCCTGTAAGTCCCCCTCCCCGACAGTCCGCGCAGCTGCTTGGAGGGGGTATAGTGAACTCTCGTGATGGTAGTTGCGGGTTCTGGCAAGCCAGGGTAAAGGACTTTTTGGATAAATGGATAAGGAAGAACCAGGGTCCATACAAGGTGCAGGGGTCAACCTGGGATGAGATTAAAAAGGAAATGGAGGAAGTGTTAGGGGACCCAGAGGGATGGGGGGTGGCTGAGGAGCCCACCCTCCTTGGTATATGGGTAGTGGAAGAAGGTCCCTGCCCATGGGGACTGAATGCCTTCCAGGGAAAGGAGACACTTCAGTCTGCTTGTGAGAGGTTTGAAGTAAGGGCAGCATTATGGGAAGCTGCCAGTAATCTTTCAAGTTTGGTGCTGCTTCAGCAAGGGCTGCTGAAGGGTTGTAAATTAGTTAGGGGTAGTTAAAAGATGATTTGGCACAACTGGGTTTAAAGTCAAAAGCAGAGTTAACAGACTACCTTTAAAGACAGGTTTCAGAGTAACAGCCGTGTTAGTCTGTATTCGCAAAAAGAAAAGGAGTACTTGTGGCACCTTAGAGACTAACCAATTTACCTTTAAAGACTGGAGCTGGGACTTGGTCCTGGGGGAATGGAGAGAAAGAAGGGGGAGGGGAAAGTTTCAAAGTGCAAAATGGCAGGGTTTGCAGGAGCAGGTAACAACCCCCACTCTTCTCCCAGAGCCAGAATGAGAACCTGGGGATAAGGGTTCCCAACTGTGTCAACCCAGGGAGCCTACTCTTGGCCCAGAGCTAACTATGTCCTTTTCTTCTTTTCGTTCTTTTTCTCAGTTTACTTAATTTGCTGCTGGTAGCCTAGACTCTAAACTGACCTAACAGGTTTAATTGGTTTCTTTCCACCTCTTCCCGCTGCCTTTCCACACTTTTTTTTGTTTTTTCTGAAGTTTTAACGGAGGGTACTTTGGATACTTATGTGAGATGTTTTTGGTTATTTTGGACAAAGTATGAGGGAGGGCTGCTGTATTCCACTGGAATTTTTGGAGTAAAAGATTCATGGGCATCCATGGAGACAAATATTTTACTGCCTCTTTGAACAGTCTCAAGGTAAAGACAGTACAGGTTAAGGCAGCTGTGTGGCAATAATTGTACTTGATGGCTAAGTTGTTACAGACAAATTGCACTACCTTAAAGAAAAGGAGGACTTGTGGCACCTTAGAGACTAACCAATTTATTTGAGCATACGCTTTCGTGAGCTACAGCTCACTTCATCGGATGCATACTGTGGAAAATACAGAAGATGTTTGTTTTTATACACACAAATCATGAAAAAATGGGTGTTTATCACTACAAAAGGTTTTCTCTCCCCCGACCCCACTCTCCTGCTGGTAATTTGTGCTGGAAATGGCCCACCTTGATTATCATACACATTGTAAGGGGAGTGATCACTTTACATAAGCTATTACCAGCAGGAGAGTGGGGTGGGGGGAGAGAACCTTTTGTAGTGATAAACACCCATTTTTTCATGATGTGTGTATAAAAACAAACATCTTCTGTATTTTCCACAGTATGCATCCGATGAAGTGAGCTGTAGCTCACGAAAGCTCATGCTCAAATAAATTGGTTAGTCTCTAAGGTGCCACAAGTACTCCTTTTCTTTTTGCGAATACAGACTAACACGGCTGTTACTCTCCTACTTTAAAGAACTAAATGTAGGAGTAAGTGATTTAAAGAAGTGAGTGAAAAGTTACAAAGAGCTTTTGTAAAAATTGATGATACGGGGTTTGGAGGAAAGTAAACATTTGGGAGTTGTGGAAATGGTAAAAGGTAACAGTTGTGGTGTTACAAGAAGGAAGTTTTTGTTTAATGATCAAACGCAGTTATATAAATGTAACTATATGTGCAACTCTGTGCAGTCGCATTGGATGGAAGCTTGGTAATTAAATTATCCAAGGGGGTCAGGTAGAGTGGCTACTACCACCACTACGCTTCTGTCCCCAGAAGCCTTTACAGCTATTCTGAGGGAAAATGGGCCCTTTTCCCACAGAAATGGTCTATAAGGGACTGCTGCAGGCAGGGAGAGAATCTGATCAAAATTATTTGACTATTGGGTAATGTAATCAAAATCACTAAAGGATGGAAGGGGTTTCTATTGGAACTTAACTTGGCTGCCCCTGGTTGTGCCTAACTGTACAAGATGGAAGTGTAATCAAGGTACAGGTGTGTGTGTGGGGGGGGGGGGGGGGAAAGTAATCACAGTGCAAGGGATGTTAGGCAAAAGAGAATTTTGTGTGTGTGCACAGCAAAAGGAAAAGGGGAGGAATGATGGGAACACTGAGCCTTGGTGGCTCTGGGGGATCAGATTGTTGTTTTGGTGGGTGTGCATGAAAACTCTGTGGGCATGGGGGAGGCAGTTACACCTTGTGTAAAATTAGTATGGCTAACGTTATGGAGGTTGAACTATATGGAAGGAATGTGCATTTTCCCAGGACATGTGCAGTGTATATTGGAGAAGGGGTAAAAGAAATGCAAATAAAACATGGTACTTCATTAAAATCCTATTAGGGTTCCAAAAGGAACCACAATAGGTTGTGCTTTCTTTTTCAGATCGCTGTGTTTTGGAGCAGGAGATGAAAGTGGAAAGTAATCAGAACTCTAGTGGAAGTGGAATGTTTCCCTTTTAAGACGGTCTCTGAGCTGCTAATAGCTTTGGATCCAAAAGCAAGCTAATAAGCCCCTGTGTAAATGCAAATTACCTAGCTGATGGGCACAAAGGAGCTGCAAATAATGGATACATCTGGTCAGCAAACAAGCTACCAGAAGACTTAGATTATGGCCCTCCAGGAAAGGGAGGTGAAAAAACAAGTCAAGCCTAAAAATAAGGGGGACAGGTTAACCTTAAGGGGTGGGTGGGTGTGTGTACAGTGCTAAAATCTGAAGCTGTCTCTCAGCTATTACCTGAGAATAAACTTAAAGCTTGGTACAGCAGAGAAACTATTGCAAACTTGGTCTGTTGTACAAGAGGGGAAACTGAGGTACACCACCTCATGAATTTCATAAATGACCAGTGAGTGGGGTAATTCACTAGCCTGACTACAGAACAAAATAAGGACAGCCTGGAGGTAATTCTTCTGTTTTTCCTGCAATTAGCAAGGAAATTTGTAAAAGTGGTGGTATTATTATTATTAAGCAATAATCTGTCCCCACGGGGGGGGGGGTGGAAATTGTTTTTTGTTTTTCAGACACTCTACAAGCAAGCTGGTGCCATCGGAAAAATAACCCACAATACCATGGATCTGTGTTTTGTGTTTTGTCTGTGGTGTTTGTCTTGTTGCTAGCATTGTTCTGTTTTAATGAACAGAAAATCTCATGATGTGGATGGGGGATGGCTTCCAAAGGCTGGCCTTGGGGGGGAGATGTGTATGGGAATACAAAATGCTCAGCTAGGAGGCCAGCACCCATGTAATAGCTACTGTGGTACCTGGAAATGGAATGGCAACTAAGGTGGTCTCCACAAGCCCTATGGAAATAATGAGCAGGGGAGGAGCTCACTGGGAATCAATGGAGGGGTGTGTAAAATAGTGTAAATCAACAGAAGATGTTTGGATGTGCCCCTCTTCTATGACTATGGAGGAGCAGGATCAATGGCCTATGCAAGGGGTGGACAATTGGGTGTACTGTGTATAAGGTGTTTTGCTGGGAATGTACATATTACTGGGGGCACAATTACACCAGCCCATAACCAAACTACACCCATCTACATGCTGCTATCTGGACTTTGATGCACAAATGGATCTGTGAATCTTATTGCTGTGAATAATCAAACCAGGGCATACTGCCTGATTCCATACCAAGTAGTTAAGCTGGTTTGGACAATAACCCATTTCTCTGTGAACATTCAGTGGACTTATGATATGGACTAAACCATGCAAAACTTGCAGGAGCAGCTTGTTGCAACTGCTAGCAACTGGACACACATGATCTTGACCCTGTCAAAGAAGGAGGGGCAGTGTTTGGGGGGTGTCTTGGATGTTGGACCATACTGCAGTGGTCAGGACTTGGTGTTGCTGTGGATTTTGTATTGTTAACTGTACTTGTGTTACATTGCATATGGAGATAACCTATAAGTAATGTAATAACCTCTCCAAACCCTACAGTGTACTAGACAACCCAGGCCCACTATAATGGGAAGTCTGGAACACTCATTGGAATAGGTGTGGTATGCCCGTACGAGAGAAGGTGCAGGGCACTATACTACACAAGGGGCAGTGGGACAAATGGAATATCGACACCTTCCACCTTGATGCCTGGCCCTATCAGGAAATGTCACCATATGTCTTATGCTTTTCCAGGGATACCTGGGCAGGAGGATTCCAAAAGAAAAAAAAGGGGTGGAGTGTTAGGATATAGATATTCAGGCCTGTCTGTAAATGCCTATACTCTAAGAATTTTGGTGTATTCTTATCACTTAGCTAGTTATAGAGGTATAAAAGAAAGAGAGAGAATCAAAATCACTGTCTGCCAGTGTAAGGGCCTTCTCTTACTGTGACAGTCTGAGGCCCTGTGCTTAGGCTAAGATCTTTGGCTAAGCAGCAGAGGCAGCCATAAACTGGGAAGCGAATGGTCAGATCCTCCCATTCCAAACTAGTCACATTGAAATAAGGTGCTATTGGGCTGTTAGGAATACAATCCTGTCCTGATAATGCCTATTGCCTCCAGAGAAAGGGAAGTGCCTAGAAGATGTAAAAGGAAATTTAATTTGATAGCATCCTGTCTGGCAAGAACTCACTTATCAATAGCTAGGATGTGAAATCCTCATTTCTTTTTTGTTCCATCACTGTAGTCCCAATTTCCCTATTGTTTGTCTGTACAATCTGTCTGGTTCTGTGATTGTTTCTGTCTGCTGTATAATTAATTTTGCTGGGTGTAAACTAATTCAGGTGGTGGGATATAATTGGTTAAATCATGTTACAATATGTTAGGATTGGTTAGTTAAATTTCAGTAAAATGATTGGTTAAGGTATAGCTAAGCAGAACTCAAGTTTTACTATATAGTCTGCAGTCAATCAGGAAGTGTGTGGGTGGGGAGGAAATGGGAACAGGGAATGGGGGTGGGGAAATTGGAATCATGTTTAGCTAAGGGCAGGAATGGGAACAGGGACACAGGTAAGGCTCTGTGGTGTCAGAGCTGGGAAGGGGGACACTAAGAAAGGAAACTGGAATCATGCTTGCTGGAAGTTCACCCCAATAAACATTGAATTGTTTGCACCTTTGGACTTTGGGTATTGTTGCTCTCTGTTCATGCGAGAAGGACCAGGGAAGTAAGTGGGTGAAGGAATAAGCCCCCTAACACCCTCTCTGCCAGAGAAGGTTTAGAGGACTTTTTTTGTACATCCTTCCTCACTCACCTCACTCACACCCCGTCCCATCTAGGGAGTCTGAAAAACAATAAAACCTGCTGATATTCAAGAAAGGCTGCAAAGAAATGCCGTGAATAAGCAGAAGTGCTTGTCAAAGCAGAAAACCTGCGGTGGGAGCTGTTTGTAGCTCTAAAAATGGAAACACTTTGGATTTATCCTCTAGACCTGAGATTGGCAGAGCCGTCCTGCAGCTACTACTTGAAAGAGATTCCTCCCAGTACCCTCCTTGGGTGCTGGAAGCCTGCCTGTCACTACTCTACAGTGGAGATCCATGTAGGCAGTGAGACAACTGCCTTTGTGTAGATCCACGCTATCACTTCTTCCTTCCCCACTCTATCTAGAATTGCGGAATATTTAGAGGAACAAAGCGAGTGGTCATTAGGGCTGTTCATATTGTATTGGGGTCTGAGGTCCTAGCAGCCATGACGGATGCTGCTATTAATGGCTCACGTCATTAACGCAGAGTTAAAATTGTCTTGTGATAGCTTGTGCCATTCCAGAACGCTGAGTTCACCACTCAAACTTCTGAAAACCAGGAAGTACAGAGTTCAAGTAAATGCCTACTGTGATAGTCTGTAGCCCTATATTCATCCCTTTTGCAAGACTGTTAAATATTGTACAAAGCATACTGTGTAAGGTATCCTTAGAAAACTCATGATTTGCTGATCATTATTGTCTTGGTAAAATGTGTGGCAACACTGTATATAAAGATATAAAATTCCACTGTATGATATTACCCAGGACGTGTTCTGGAGGGCAGTCATAGACACATTCACCAGAGACAAAAGGCTAGCCTGTGCCTCAGCTAGGTGTCCATGAGATCAAATGGACCACAGTTTGATTGAGTGGCCACTCTTGGGCAAGAGAGAGCTACATTTTGACAAAGCAGCAAGTTAAAGTTCCTGGCCACACCAACTTTCTGTCTCCTGAACATCAGCTGGAGGAGATTACTGCACAAGAGAAAGGGCTATAACTGGAGAGGGTAGACTCCCCCAATCTCTTCCCCTTGCTCTCCATCAACAGCATCATCAACATTTGAACAAAGAAGCAGCATTGGGGCGGGGGTGGTGGAGATCTTGACTGGAAAATGTTCAGCCAGTAAGATGGCAGGAACATGTGGTGAGAGAGACCTTTGCTCTGAATTCACTTAGCTTGTTAAGTTAGGTGTTTGTGTTTTGCCTTTTTATGTCCTTGTAACCACTTCTGACTTATATGCCTCATTACTTGTAGTCACTTATTAACTACAGAAAGAATAGATTTTAAATTTGTTTTGTTGTTTTATCTAAATCAGTGGGTTTGGACTGAAGCAGTTGGGGAATCTCCATTTGGGATAAGATTTGTGCATATCATTTTCTATCAATAAAATGACAGACTTTATATGAGCTTGTGTGGTCCAGGAGAAGGCTGGGTAGTACAAGACACATTTATGAGGGAGAGTTTGGGACTGGGAATTTGCTGGTGTTGCCCTGCAGTGTAGTTCAAGAGTGGCTGGCTATAGTGCTCCGACAATATAGCTGGGAGTGATTTACATGCTGGGGGCGCTGGGGGCTCTGAGAGGTGACAAGGAGTGGTTGCTCTCACGGTGAAGCTGTGTAAAAGGCATCCCAGGTTGGAGAATTGAGGGGACACAGCTGTTCATCAGTCCAGATTGCACCCTAGGGAATGTCACAGTAAGTAACCACTCTTGGTAATTGGATGAGGGGTGGCTTTTGGGTCCCTAGAGGGCATAGGAAGGAGTTTGGGATTGTGGGAT
This sequence comes from Lepidochelys olivacea, assembly GCF_965140295.1. NCBI lineage: Eukaryota > Metazoa > Chordata > Testudines > Cheloniidae > Lepidochelys > Lepidochelys olivacea. Next base: position 120,857,119 of record NC_140416.1, read on the forward strand.
CTTTCTGCCAAAATGATCAGCAGTGAAGTAGCTACAGATATGAATGTTTAATTTAACATTAGGTTTCAGAATTGACATGACTGAGATGAATGGGCAGTTCACACCTCTGGTCTGTTGCTTATGTTAGACAACACTGGACTGGCTTATTCTCCATTTGTGGTTTTCAGGGTTTCCTTTACAACTACAACTCTTCATGAATACCTAAATTCTTAAGTGCAGTTTGGTGGCAAATTTCACAGCTGTGTAATACATGGGGCTCTGACTTTTGCTTTTAACTTGTTTGATATACATTTTTTTATTGATCATGACACTTTGTATTGAATAGGGTAATGGCTCAGTTAAACTTTTCAAGTTTTCTATCAATTGCTAATCTTTATCACTTGTGAGGTAGCAAACTGAGACTACTGCAGTGGTTCTCAAACTTTTGTACTGATGACCCCTTTCACATAGCAAGCCTCTGAATGTGAACACCCCTTTATAAATTAAACACCTTTTTTTTTAATATGTTTGACACCATTATAAATGCTGGAGGCAAAGCAGGGTTTGGGGTGGAGGCTGACAGCTTGCAACCCCCATGTAATAACCTTGTGATGCCCTAAGAGTCCCAACCCCCAGTTTGAGAACCCCTGGAATACTGGTTCTGGTCCACTTATTGATCTTGATTAGCAGGAGATGAAAAGGCCACTGCTATTCTATGCAGAAATATGCTCTTATCACTGTAATCCTTTCCTCTATTCCCTCCCATCACTCTCTTCAGTTATTTCACACACTATTACTACTTGTCTCAAATTAAGATTATATAAATGCTTTGGAACAAAGGTTGTTTGTTATGATACAGTACATCTATACAGTACCTAGCCCAGTGTAGTCCTTGGTCAGCTACCTCATACACCAGGAATTGAAGCAAACATTATTTTAGAATAGATTTACAAAATAGGTGAGGTTTATCAGCTCTTTCACCTCTTGAAATCATAGTGGGATTGTTTCCCTACAACCATTTTGTAACATCACTCTTTTGGGACCCTCAGACATACTTTCAGTGAGGTAATTTCACCGTTGGTGTTGCAGAGTGTCTCCTACCTCAATTAACTAATCCTCATTGAGATTGTACTCTGCCTAATCTGACAACTCTAATCATTTAGATGTATTAAACCAGTGTTCCCCAGGGGGAAGCTAGAATAGTAGAGATGGTGAGGGCAGAAGAGATTGGATGTCGGAATAGGTACATGATAGTCGGTCCCACTCTCACTGCAAATGTAGTTCTGCTCCTGTGGCTAAAAGCAGCATGGGGGTTTTGTGGAAGGAATGTACTATCCATCCCTGCTGCTATGGTGGCCCATAAGGCAGCTAGCTCCAGGAGTATAGCTTCTCCGTTCTCATGGTACTTGGCTAAGCTACACTGAAACCCCTATGCGGAGCAACAAGTGCTGTAGCATTCTCATCGGTGAAGAAATAGGAAGGGGGGATAGAAAAGACAAGAGGGTGAAAAACTAAAAGGGTGTGGGGGGATGGGGAGAGTGTGTTTGTGCAAGGGGGTCAGGAGATAAAGGGGACCCAGCTGCCCACCTGTCTGAAGGGAGCTCCAATACAATCAATCTGAGTAGGGCAGGAGTCATACTTATGCATCCTCCTTATAAGGATTTATTATTTAATACAGAGCAAGTTGGGAAATCCTGATGGATCAGTGGAAGGAAAACATGCCTGCCCTACTCCCCCATGCTGTGCCATCTGCTCTGACCTCCACAAATCCTGCCTTGATTTGTGAATGTGATTAATTCATTAGGAGGACTGGCTAGCTCAAGGGATCCCCTAAAGATAATATTTACATGTACTCTACCCCCAACTGTGAACATGCAATTGTTTACCTCAGAAATGCAAAGCAAACTGCCAGCTAGGTTTGTGGAGGAATGGTCAAATATATGCAACACATTCTATCAATTTTTAGATCCCCCCCTCACCACAGTGTCTTACAATCTATAATGTATTTAACCTCACAACACCTCTGTGAGGTACAGAAGTGCTCTTACCCCCATTTTACAGGTGGGGAACTGAACCACAGAAACCAAGGGCCAGATTTTTTAAGATATTTAAGAACCCAGTAGGATTTTCATTTTGAAATAACAGGAATTGGATGCGTAAGTGCCGCTAGGTATCTGCCTCTTTAGGCATCTAAACACCTTTAAAAATGTGACCCCAAGTGACTTGCCCAAGGTCATGCAGGAAGGCAGAGTAGGGAATCAAACCCAGGCCTCCTGAATCCCAACTTAGTACACTAACCATTGGGCTATTCTCCCTACAGCTAGCCTGTCCCTTAAACCTAACATATAAGGCAGAGGTTCTAGCACTATGCTGCAGTCCTCTTACCTCCACCTTCTCCTCCCTCATTTTTCTACCCACAATCCAGCTCCGCCCAATCAGTACAGTATCCCTCATGTTACTTATTTTGATGTTAAATTCAATGGTTGAGATTTTCAAAGCAGTGTAAGGGACTTAGACGCATTTTCTCTTTGTTTAAAATGTCAACCCAAGGTCCTTTACTCCGCCCACAAACTTTGTTTTCAATGTGCTGCTGATTTTGTTATAGAGGGTACATAATTGCCCTCTAAGAGTTGCTGGGGGCTGAAGGCTGTTACAGTTGGGTTGGGATTTTTAGTTCCTGGGATGGCAGGGGAAGTGGTTGGAGTATTGGTTCCCCAGGTCAGCTGAGGATTTTGGCACTAGGAAGGGGCCGCAACTCCCCTTTCATCCCTCCTTTTGGGCAGATGCAGTGGTGACCTATTTTGAGGAGGAGGATTGAATTTTTAATTCTCCATCCCGGCAACTAGCAGTCCATAGTGCCCTGCCCCAACATCTTCAACTGCATCCAGTAGTCATGGGTAAGTGTATGTTTTTGCTGAAACAGTCACCAGTGGAATAGTGAAGCGTTGAGTTAAACATTTTAGTTAAAACAAGGGTATTTAAATTACATTTAAAATGGAATTAGGGATCAGAGTTACCACCACCTTGAGAAGAATGGGAGCGGTTCATACCTCGCTAGAACCAACGGCGCTGATATCTGTAGATGCATGCTGATGTCGATGCATCAATTTAAATTTGGTTCACAATTTGAAATCTTTCTCTAATCTAACAAGTTAGAATTAGTGGAATTTTCAAAATGGTCATTGACTTTAAATAGCAATTATTGAGCCCTTTGCACAGCCACATTATACACAGAGCCTTAAATTTATAGGTATCGATAAAAAAGAGCTCTATATAGCAAGACAACAAGCCCTCTTATTAGAGTGCTAGATAGGGTATATAGCTATCCCAGTCTATTAAAAGAAAATGGATTGTCTGTAATAGTAGTGTAGTGGGGGAGGTTTAGATTGGATATTAGGAAAAACTTTTTCACTAAGAGGGTGGTGAAACACTGGAATGCGTTACCTAGGGAGGTGGTAGAATCTCCTTCCTTAGAGGTTTTTAAGGTCAGGCTTGACAAAGCCCTGGCTGGGATGATTTAACTGGGAATTGGTCCTGCTTCAAGCAGGGGGTTGGACTAGATGACCTTCTGGGGTCCCTTCCAACCCTGATATTCTATGATTCTATGAGTAAGTATTGGAGGGATTGAGGCCATCACTAGATCCCCTATCCAACGACTGCCGCCTGTTGCGATCCTTTTAGAAATTATTCTTGGGTTTTTGGGGGAATTTTTTTTTCTTCACATAAAGAATTTATACCGTTAACTGGCTTATGTGGCCAGACCCACCGTGGCATATTATAAATAGGAACTCATCAAGTTTGGTCAAATAGCTCAACTAGAAAGGATCCTAGCAAATCTGAAGAAAAAAAAAATTATATGCGATTATATGTCTAGGAAACTTTCCATCCAGTCAGTCTACCCAGCATGACCATATTAATGTCCTTAAATAGTAAATATAAATAGAGTAATTCCGATCAAAGATTTTTCCTATTGTTCCTGCTGTGGATTTTTCAGACTCATAAGGTATGTGGAAGAATGTTCTCTACTAAACTGTATAGACATTTTTAGACTCGGTGAAATCCAAACCCTATTGAAGTCCATGGGAATTTTACTATATATTTCAATAGAATCAGGTTTTCATTCAATATCTTTAGCTGGGCTCTTCATTATTTCGGGCATATTGGATTGACGCTCAAGGAAAGTGGTTAATTTGTGCATTTCTACAAGCTAGTAAACAGTTACATCAAATGGAACTGTTCTTCTATTCCTCGTATCACCAGAAACTGGAACATGGAATTGACTGAAGTGACTGTTAGGTGGAATAACTTCCAAGGTACTTGATAAATGGGACATTTTTGTCAATGTTTGACATAATGAACGTGTAGAACATCATATCCACTTAATTGTCTCCTTTTTTCTGTATATTTGTTTTACTATTGGACTTCTCTCTTCTTTTTCTTTTTGATTATAGCATGCTATTAAAATCTCTTGTGCTTTTAAAACCAATTAAATGAAGAATTGTAGTGGTTTGTCTCCTATTAATAGGTACAAGAATTCAAAACACGCTGTGTTTGACAGATCCATAGTACAGCAGCAAATGGGTGAAACTTCTGTAATGCTTGAGAGAAAATACTTGGCGTAATATTTGAAAACTCAGGGGCCATTTATTGTCTTCAAAATATAGAATTGGAAAATGTTATGCTATGTTTTTGGATATATTTGGTGCTTATGAAAGTGAGTATTGCCTAGGTATAATTCAGAGGAAGTGCTGTGTGATCTCACCCCCCTCTCTGCCAATACACCTACAGTCATCACCTGCAACAGGCTTGCCATTACCAGCGCTGGGCTAAACCTCCCTTAAGATCAGACTATGAAACATGCTGACTGATGCCTAATTATATTATTATTTTATGATGTGGACAAATACTTTCTAGGGATTTACAATGAAATCAACTAACAGTTTTCAGAGTAACAGCCGTGTTAGTCTGTATTCGCAAAAAGAAAAGGAGTACTTGTGGCACCTTAGAGACTAACCAATTTATTTGAGCATAAGCTTTCATGAGCTACAGCTCACTTCATCGGATGCATACTGTGGAAAGTGTAGATCTTTTTATACACACAAAGCATGGAAAAAATACCTCCCCCCCACCCCACTCTCCTGCTGGTAATAGCTTATCTAAAGTGATCACTCTCCTTACAATGTGTATGATAATCAAGGTGGGCCATTTCCAGCACAAATTCAGGGTTTAACAAGAACGTCTTTGGGGGGGGGGGTAGGAAAAAAACAAGGGGAAATAGGTTACCTTGCATAATGACTTAGCCACTCCCAGTCTCTATTCAAGCCTAAGTTAATTGTATCCCATTTGCAAATGAATTCCAATTCAACAGTCTCTCGCTGGAGTCTGGTTTTGAAGTTTTTTTTGTTGTAATATCGCAACTTTCATGTCTGTAATTGCGTGACCAGAGAGATTGAAGTGTTCTCTGACTGGTTTATGAATGTTATAATTCTTGACATCTGATTTGTGTCTACTATCTACTACCCAAGATCCCTAAACCTGGAAATCCTGGGCGCCCCATCATCTCAAGCATTGGCACCCTGACAGCAGGATTGTCTGGCTATGTAGACTCCCTCCTTAGGCCCTACGCTACCAGCACTCCCAGCTACCTTCGAGACATCACTGACTTCCTGAGGAAACTACAATCCATCGGTGGTCTTCCTGATAACACCATCCTGGCCACTATGGATGTAGAAGCCCTCTACACCAACATTCCACACAAAGATGGACTACAAGCCGTCAAGAACACTATCCCCGATAATGTCACGGCTAACCTGGTGGCTGAACTTTGTGACTTTGTCCTTACCCATAACTATTTTACATTTGGGGACAATGTATACCTTCAAATCAGCAGCACTGCTATGGGTACCCACATGGCCCCACAGTATGCCAAACCCCTCCAACGCATTATTAAGGATCTGCAACCTATCCTGAAGGATGACCCAACACTCTCACAAATCCTGGGAGACAGGCCAGTCCTTGCCTACAGACAGCCCCCCAACCTGAAGCAAATACTCACCAGCAACCACATACCACACAACAGAACCACTAACCCAGGAACCTGTCCTTGCAACAAAGCCCATTATCAACTGTGCCCACATATCTATTCAGGGGACACCATCACAGGGCCTAATAACATCAGCCACACTATCAGAGGCTCGTTCACCTGCACATCCACCAATGTGATATGTGCCAGCAATGCCCCTCTGCCATGTACATTGGTCAAACTGGACAGTCTCTACATAAAAGAATAAATGGACACAAATAACTTAGGCTTGAATAGAGACTGGGAGTGGCTAAGTCATTATGCAAGGTAACCTATTTCCCCTTGTTTCCCCCCCCCCCCCAGACGTTCTTGTTAAACCCTGGATTTGTGCTGGAAATGGCCCACCTTGATTATCATACACATTGTAAGGAGAGTGATCACTTTAGATAAGCTATTACCAGCAGGAGAGTGGGGTGGCAGGAGGTATTGTTTCATGCTTTGTGTGTATAAAAAGATCTTCTACACTTTCCATTGTATGCATCTGATGAAGTGAGCTGTAGCTCACGAAAGCTTATGCTCAAATAAATTGGTTAGTCTCTAAGGTGTCACAAGTACTCCTTTTCTTTTTGCTATTACAGAGGGTAGATGGGAGGTTGAGACACTCTGTACCTCAAAATAGCACCCTGGAACCCCCATATTCACTACTGTAATATGATTATGATATGCTTTGTACAATGCATGCCTTGTGAGGTATCATTTAAAAAGTCTTGATCTGTTGAACACTAATATCCTGTTGAATTGTCTGTACTATCATTGTATGTGAAGTTATGAAGTATTGCTATATGTTTGTTACTGAAATATGTGGTAAATGGGAAAAGCCCACAGCTAGCTTTTCAGCAGCAACAAAGAAACAACTGAAAATACAGATTTACATCTAGATTAGCCAAACAGGTGTTGATGTCCCATTAAGGGAACTCCAAGCTCCCAATGGCCATCCCAGAGATTCCTCAGAGGGCACGAACATGATGGAGGCAGCCTAACTCATGTGACCCAGCAAGGATCTTTCTAACAGCTGGAGGAAAGTAGAAAAGAGGGACAGTGACATCACCACCTGGCCTCTCTCCTCCCACATCTCAACACCTGGAAGATAATCTGGAAGACAGAGATTTGGAATTGGGGAGATTGGACCCAGGCTGAGAGGGAATTCAGCCTGTGTAATAAGAAGTGTACATTGCCTGGAACATCCAGTGGGGTGAGAAAAGCTGTTGATTCAAATCTTGCTTAGTCTGTTAAAGTTAGAATTTAGACTGCGATTCTATTTTTATTTCTTATGTAACCAACTTTGACCTCTTTGCCTAACCATTATAATCACTTAAAATCTATCTTTCTGTACTTAATAAACGTATTTCAGTGTTTTATCCTTACTAGTGAATGTGTCTAATGTGCTCTTGGAATCTGCTCAGATTACAAACGCTGGTGCATGTCCACTTTCCTTAGACAGGTTTCAGAGTAACAGCCGTGTTAGTCTGTATTCGCAAAAAGAAAAGGAGGACTTGTGGCACCTTAGAGACTAACCAATTTATTTGAGCATGAGCTTTCGTGAGCTACAGCTCACTTCATCGGATGCATACCGGGGAAACTGCAGCAGACATTATATACACACAGAGATCATGAAACAATACCTCCTCCCACCCCACTGTCCTGCTGGTAATAGCTTATCTAAAGTGATCATCAAGTTGGGCCATTTCCAGCACAAATCCAGGTTTTCTCGCCCCCCACCCCCCCCCCACAAATTCACTCTCCTGCTGGTGATAGCCCATCCAAAGTGACAACTCTCCACACAATGTGCATGACAATCAAGTTGGGCCATTTCCTGCACAAATCCAGGTTCTCTCACCCCTGCACTCACCCTCCCAAAAACCACACACACAAACTCACTATCCCGCTGGCAATAGCTCATCCAAAGTGACCACTCTCCCCACAATGCGCATGATAATCAAGGTGGGCCACCCCCAGCACAAATCCAGGCCTTCTCACCCCCCCCCCCCACCTCCATACACACACAAACTCACTTTCCTGCTGGCAATAGCTTATCCAAACTGACCACTCTCAAAGTTTAAATCCAAGTTAAACCAGAACATCCGGGGAGGGGGTAGGAAAAAACAAGGGGAAATAGGCTACCTTGCATAATGACTTAGCCACTCCCAGTCTCTATTTAAGCGTAAATTAATAGTATCCAATTTGCAAATGAATTCCAATTCAGCAGTTTCTCGCTGGAGTCTGGATTTGAAGTTTTTTTGTTTTAAGATAGCGACCTTCATGTCTGTGATTGCGTGACCAGAGAGATTGAAGTGTTCTCCGACTGGTTTATGAATGTTATAATTCTTGACATCTGATTTGTGTCCATTTATTCTTTTACGTGGAGACTGTCCAGTTTGACCAATGTAAATGGCAGAGGGGCATTGCTGGCACATGATGGCATATATCACATTGGTGGATGTGCAGGTGAACGAGCCTCTGATAGTGTGGCTGATGTTATTAGGCCCTGTGATGGTGTCCCCTGAATAGATATGTGGGCACAGTTGGCAACGGGCTTTGTTGCAAGGATAAGTTCCTGGCCACAAGTACTCCTTTTCTTTTTGCGAATACAGACTAACACGGCTGTTACTCTGAAAATTGTGAAGAGAGTTGTCACTTTGGATGGGCTATTACCAGCAGGAGATTGAGTTTGTGGGGGTGGGGGGTGAGAAAACCTGGATTTGTGCTAGAAATGGCCCAACTTGATGATCACTTTAGATAAGCTATTACCAGCAGGACAGTGGGGTGGGAGGAGGCATTGTTTCATGATCTCTGTGTGTATATAATGTCTGCTGCAGTTTCCACGGTATGCATCCGATGAAGTGAGCTGTAGCTCACGAAAGCTCATGCTCAAATAAATTGGTTAGTCTCTAAGGTGCCACAAGTCCTCCTTTTCCTTAGACAAAGTGGCTAATAGACTGCAGGAAGCGGAAAAAGAGAGAGGCTATTAGAGTCAGTTGAGAATGAAGGAACTAGAGATAAAGGACAATGAGAGAGATACTGTGGCCTGGAAATAGCACATCAACAGGTCCTAGAGCTGAAAGCCAAAGAAGCTGAGGCCCAGAAACTAGCCAGGAGGAGAACTGAAGGGGGGCAGTGGTCCCACAGCTCCAGATTGTACCCTGGGGATGTGTCCCAGAGGTGCAGAGGGGTGGTGTGCCTGGGCTTAGGGCACTCTCCCCATGTTATAGAGGGGGAGCTAAGGCACAGATGGGCAACATGGGGGAAGTGTCCCTCCATATATCTGAGATGGCTTGGTGAGGATGTCCTTGAGCAGGGGGCTGTGCCCCCCCCATCCCTGCGGGGGCTGTCAAGGATGCCCCAGGGGAGGGCAGGTATCTGTGCCCCCCCATCCCTGCGGGGGCTGTCGCAGATGCCCCAGGGCAGGTATCTATGCCCCCCTATCCCTGCGGGGGCTGTTGGGGATGCCCCAGGGGAGGTATCTATGCCCCCCTATCCCTGCGGGGGCTGTCGGGGATGCCCCAGGGGAGGGCAGGTATCTATGCCCCCCTATCCCTGCGGGGGCTGTCGGGGATGCCCCAGGGGAGGGCAGGTATCTGTGCCCCCCCATCCCTGCGGGGGCCATCGCAGATGCCCCAGGGCAGGTATCTATGCCCCCCCATCCCTGCGGGGGCCATCGCAGATGCCCCAGGGCAGGTATCTATGCCCCCCTATCCCTGCGGGGGCTGTCGAGGATGCCCCAGGGGAGGTATCTGCCCCCCCATCCCTGCGGGGGCTGTCGGGGATGCCCCAGGGCAGCTATCTGTGCCCCCCACACCCCTGCTGCAGGGGGGTCTGTCAGGGCTGCCCCGCGCAGGCGCAGCGCCGGCGGGCTCCGACAGGGGTCGCTGTGGCGCGCTCTTCGCTCAGAACGGCGGGACCGGGGAGCGGGGGCGGTGCCGGCGGTTCCTCAGGGCGCCTGCGCTGCTGCATCCCCGGGCCCGGCCTCGGCCGCGCTCCGGCCCGGCATCCCCCGCGCTCCTGCTGCCCCGCTGGCCGCGCGGCCCGCTCTCGCCGCCATGGCCTTCACCTTCGCCGCCTTCTGCTACATGCTGGCGCTGCTGCTCACCGCCGCCCTCATCTTCTTCGCCATCTGGCATGTGAGTGCCGGGCCGGGGCGCCCGGAGGGGGGCGGGGCGGGCGGCGGCGGCACCGTTGGGTGGCCTCCCGTTGTGGCCGGGACGCTTCCTGGCCCCGGGGTGTGTGTGTGCGCGAGCGCGTGCGCGCGGCTCCGTGCCTCCTCCCCCACCGCCGTCTCCAGACCCGCGCTCACCGGGGTGGGGGGGAGGTAAGAGCTCTGACCGCCCCCCTGTTGCTGTCCCCCCCCCCGCGCCCACAGGGGTGGGGAGGAAGAGCTCTGACCGCCCCCCTATTGCTGCCCCCCCCCGCTCACAGGGGTGGGGGGGAAGAGATCTGACCACCCCCCTCCCGCTGCCCCCTCCCCTTTCGCACTCACAGGGGTGGGGGGGAAAGAGATCTAACTGCCCCCCAGAGCCATCCCCTCCTGCGCTCACAGGGGTTGGGGGGGGAAAGAGATCTAACTGCCCCCCCATTGCTGCCCCCCCCCCCGAGCCATCCCCTCCCCTGCGCTCACAGGGGTGGGGGGGTAAGAGATCTAACGGCCTCCCTATTGCTGCGCCATCCCCCTTGTGCTCACGGGTGGGGGGGGTAGAGATCTAACTGCTCCTCTGCACCATCTCCCCCCATGCTCACAGAGGTGGGGGGGGAGATATCTAACCACCCCCCCCTTTGCTGCCCCCCCGTGCTCACAGGGGTGGAGAGTAGAGCTCTAGCTGCCCCCTCATTGTTGCCCCCCAAGCCATCGCCCCACTCACAGGAGTGGGGGCAGAGATCAACTGCCCCCACATTGCAGGCCCCCCCCCAAGCCATCTCACCTCTCCCCCTGCACTCAGGGATGGGGACAGAGTTTTAAACATCCTTTCATTGGTGCCCCCCCAGCCATCTCCACCCCCCTTCACTGGCAGGGTGGGGGCAGAGATTGACCTGCCCCCATTTCTGACCTCCCAGAGCCATCTCTACATCCCCATGTGCTCACAGGGTTGGGAGCAGAAATCCAACTCCCCTCCCCAGCCATCTCTACCACTGCTACTCCCACAGAGAGCCAGCTCCATCCCACCTGTGTGCACACGGGGTGAGGGCAGAGATTTGACCACTCCACTATTGCTAGCCCCTCCCCCCTGCCCAACTCAGCACCATGCAGAATTGCACCCAGTTGCATGTGACCTTAGGCCATGGCTGGATGTGTTTAGGGATTATTGGTTTGAGGAATAGTGCCCTATTTTGTGTATATTTGAAATGGTATGTGTAAAATAATTGATCAGATATGTTTAGTAACTTCCTGTTGGTGTAAACCAACTTTGCAAAATTGTCCTGAAAACTCACCTGCTTGCTCATCATTACCTTAATGATGCAAAACTCACAGTATTCACCTGTAGATGAGTAGAATTTTCAGAGGCTAATGCAAAAACTGGGTTTGTTTTATTAAACATTTTTGTTGAAAATGTGGGCATCTTATATTTTTAAATATTGGTGTTTTACTTGAAGGAATATGTGTTTAAAATATTTTAGTCTCAAGTCAAATAAGTTTTGTATTTAATGGAAAAAGTGAGCTTTTCCAAATTTCCCCGTGGTACGCTACTTTTGAAAATTTAAATCCTGAGTAAATGTTACTTATTATTTGAGGTCTTAGTCTTTTCTCCTCTGTGGCAGTAGAAAATCCACTGGTGGAACCTTAGGAAACCTAGTTTCAAGTAGCTATGAGATGCCTGGTCTTGGAGAGAAGCACTGATAGGAGATCATCTTTAGGAATGAACTTTATAAGTGAATGAATGGATTTTTTGAGGGTGATATTTTCCTTGATGAGCATGGAGGACTAAGCCATTAATCTCAGCAGAATTTTAAGCTTTTTTTTTTTAATGGAAAAAGTTTTGGTCCCTGCAGTTGCTAAGATACCTATTTAGATGTGTACGAGATAAACTGATGATTTTTTCCTGAGTGTGTTAACGAATATTTTATAATTTTCTTCTCCATTAATCCTCTGCAACTTCTTGGTTTGCTGAATCTGCCCCATGATGCATCGTTGTGGGACATCCCTGTTACCAGAAGACTCATATTATCCAAGTGATGCTACAAAGATATATCCTCGGGCAGCTTTACGCAAACCAGGAAGTATCATTGGATCTGAGGGAGGAAATAAATTAAAATGTGTTTTAAGTGCTTCTCCCCAACATGAATAGTGTGTGTGCACATATCATATATTCAGATTTATTCAGTTTCAATTTTTGCTTTGTAGTTATTAAATAAGCTTTTCATTGTAACATAAAGGATGCTCTGTAAACATGTTCTAGTTTACATTGAATATAAAGGGTACTGATTACTTGATGTTTTGGTTCTCATACTTATTTTTCTATGGTTCTTGCTTTTTTATTTATAAATGACCTGTTTGGTCTTGTTTGATGCCATGGTATCCATTTTACAAAAAAAACGGCTTTGACTCTTTTTCATCCTGGCAGGTTCACCTTTTCCTAAGCATCAGTGTATGGGTAAAAGTTCTGTCATTAAAAGATGTTCTTGACGTTTTCCTGAATATATCTCCCTTGCCTGCTATCTCACACTGACCGTGAAGATAACATCCATTCAGCCTCTTCAAAGACTGCAATCGCTTCCTTTTAATTAAGTGACAAGCACTCAGCACAGAGGAAGTGTGTCATGTGTGCAGCCTCCTGTTTTTTTTTTTTTTTTTTATGCACCCTGGATATATTCTGTGGGACTAAATGCTATTTGCAATGTCACTGTATAACTCCTCTGCATGGTAGTGGGGGAAAGGGAATGAAATGCAAAGATTTAGTGCCAGAGCACTGTGAGTATAGAAAATGTCTAGAATAATCTGAAGCTAATTTAAATGTGCTTGAATGTTTTTTAAACCAAAGCAGACCTGTTTCAAATACTTTCTTGCTCTAGGTGATTTAGTTTATGGAATTATTTCTCTTACATGAGTAAAACGACCTTACTGCGATTGTGTTCGTAGCACTTATGGCTCTGTACCAATAAATTATATTTTGTGGTGAGATGTTTTTTACTGCTTTTGAACTGAAGAGTCCTAACTGTTCCAATTTTATTCTAGATTATAGCATTTGATGAACTGAAGACTGATTACAAGAATCCCATAGACCAATGTAATACACTCAATCCTGTAAGTTACATGATAAAGAATTCCTCTTTGCATAAATTTATAAATAATTTTTGTTGCTATTATCTTGATTTAATCAAAAAGGTCATTAAAAATTCTGTTCTGCTGGTAATGTCTAGTATATTTGATAGAATTTCTAGACAGAATTCTTTATCTGATTCTTCTTTACTTTCAATCTTGAATATTCTGACTATTATTAATCTGCTGATGATCTTGTCAGCTGTCCTACTAACATTCTTTCAATCTGCTTTTTACATTTTCGGCACAAAGACAGTTGAAAAGGTCAAAAAGATTAAAAGAGTCAAAATTGCATTAAAGGTGTGTACTGCTTTTTAGTTTAATGTTTTAATCCCACCTTTACTTTCATTTTGTTAGGAACATTTGTATTACTATTAAGATGTTTTGTTCAGTGTGCTTGCTCATCTGCCTGTTTTGTCTGTTCAGGTTTATAATAACTTCATGAACTTTCACATTTTGTGCAAAATAATTTTGCTTGCTTACCCAGTGAAGTGGGGAAAACTGTTATATGCCTAAAATGTATTGAATAGCCACAGCAACTGAAGATGTACAATAAATGGTATCCTCTCTCAAGCCAGGTTCACTGAACTTTCTGATGTTCAGAATCTAGGAGACTAGTTTGTTTAAAAAAAGAAAAGAAAAAAAGGGGTTAATTCTGATCTGGCCTTATGATATCCGGGGTGGAGGTTGGCTTTCCAAGGATATCCCCGGCGTTCTTTCAGAATACTGTGTACTCTCTTGGATACAACTCTAATTACACTCCTTTACTCGTTAATGCGGTGCCTCAAGCACTTTCAGCTTGCTTGTGTCTTTGACAGACAAATAATATTAAGGAAGTTTATTAGACAGTATGTATTTTCAGTAACGCAGTATGTCTTTTCCCGTTCACCATCCCTTTCATTTTGACTTGGAGTGGCCAGACTGAGATAAAAACATAGGGCAGCACAGTAGTGAAGTGTACCTCTGGAAGGCTGCACTGTAAATCATGGTGTTCTGCAGAATTAAGTAGAATCACACCAATGGAGACTGAAAAAGAATGTGTCCTAGACAGCCAGAGAGCTTTGCAGCATGAGGGTGGGTGAGCGGAGAGAAAGATGATGTTATGGAGAAGATTGTATCTTGGAAAGTGGTGCCTGAATAGCTGTGCATCTAACAGTTTCCCCAACTCTGTCTGTCTTACAGTCATTTCTGCAACAGTATGGGGGAAGGCAAATACTCACTACATTTATGCATTATGATCTTATCACAAATTTAAATAAAAGGCTGTTATAATGTGCATGTTCAAAGCAAATATTTTATTAACCTAATGTTAATATCCATGCATGAGGTGTTATATGATAGCTTTTTGTAAACTGAAAATCTTGAACGTGGTATTTACAATGCTAGTGGAGTTAGATTAGTCATGAAGAGGTGAATTTGCGATCGTTACTCTTTAAAGAGTATGATAAATGCACATGATGCTTTTCAAATACATGAAGGGACATGATCCATTGTCTTGAAGTTTAAATTCTAGGGGAGAATATTTTTAGTCATGAGAATTAAACACTTCTCTAGAGTACCATTTTTGGTTCACATAATGCTCAGCATCTCCCTCTCTGTATGCAGCCCCCATCACAGTGGTATCCAAGCTTCTCTTGAGTATTTAGAAATAATAATTCTTCCTTCCTAGCCTTTAGGGAAAAATGCATGGTAACCTATAAACTAATCAACCTAGTTCTCGTGTAGGCTGGAAATGAAGAAGGATAACATTGTTTGAAATACTTAAAAGGCAGTCTGATACTCTGGTGTGGGGGCAGAACACACAAACCTAGATGGAAGGGAAGTGAATGCTTTGAGACACATGGTTAGTCTTAATTTTTGTAGATTTCAGGTCTAGCAAACAGGTCTTGCTTGGTGGTCAGTCTTTTTTTAGTTTAAATAATTGGAATAACATCTAAAAGTTACATATGGTGAGTATACAAGAGTGATCTGGACAAGAAGAGTAATTGTTTTACACATGTAAAGAAAGGTGATGACTTGGGTTTGTGCTGATGTCAGTTGGTGGTGTTTGACAATTGTTTCTTTAAGTGACTATTAGAACGGGCATTAGGAACGAAACTCTGTTTGCTTCTGATTTATAGTTAGACCTTTTTAGGTGTTTAAAACAAATATCTGCTTTTAGACAGTATTAAAAAAAACCTGCAAAATACATTCTGAGGCAGTCATCCTAGGCGCACAAATTGGGCAAAGTCAAGAAGCAGAATTGTCTTGTGTGTGCTTCACTTAGAGAGTAGACTCCTTAGTAATTTAACTTAAATCTTTAGTTTATCATAAACTCTTGATTGAAATATGTAGTAGCAATTGAATATTTTTACATGAAACAGCTTGTAGTAGTTTATCCTGTGAGCATTTCAGATGTATAGATGAACTTTTTTGGGGAGAACTGTATAATTCAAAAAAGTAGGTGATACAATTCTTTCTGGTATATTTGCCTTTGAAGGATTTTACTCTTGTGATGAGCATGGGGTTTTCTTGGTTTTAGGGTATTTCACCTACATTTAATCTACATATGTTTCTATATTGCTTATCTCTTAATAGCGCTAGCAGGGTTACCTGGTATTTTATGCTCTTGGTAATCTGAGAGTAATCAGCATTACCTCTGTACCCTTCTGCTGGAAAGCACAATGTTAAAAAGAAGGCAGGTGTTAGGTATTTGAAAGGTCTTGTACAAAGGAAAATGGAACTGGCTAATATGTCACAAATTGTATGTGCATTTTACTGTTGTTCCCTCCTACCTTGCAGAAAGCATATTGCTTGTATTTGTGCATATTGGTGCGCTTAACAATGTTGTTGCTCCTTTTGTCTAATAAAGCTTTGGACCGGAAATAAGGTTTTGGTAATAGTCTGTTTTAATAAATATTGTACATATACTGTTTTAAGTTCAAAACTTCAAAAATAGTAAAATACAAAACAAACTCTTGCATATAAACCTTGGTTCTCAAACTCAAATCACCACGACGGTCTTATGAGGACTAGTACATTGGCCTAAGGGCCGCATCACTGACACCTTTTCATACAAAGATACAAAAGCCCCCAGCCCTGCCCCCACTCCAGCCCTTCCATGAGGCCCTGTCCCTGTTCTGCCTCTTCCCCGCCCCCCATTCCAACCCTTCCCCAAAGTCCCCACCCCAACTCTGCTCCCTTCCTGCCCCTAGTCCAACCCCTTCCCCAAATCCCCGTCCCTGCCCTGCCTCTCCTCCGCCTCCTCCCCATAGTGCGGCTCCTCCCCCCTCCCTCCTGGAAAGCGTTAAGCTCTGTCAAACAGCTGGTTGGTGGCGGGAAGCGCCTGGAGGTAGGCAGAGGAGCGAGGACTCGGCGCGCTGGGGGATGGGAGAGGGAACGGGGGCGAGGGGAGCTGGGTGGGCCACAGCAAATAACTCAGCAGATCGTGTGTTTGAGACCCCTGATATAAACTGTTATAGGGATTACTTTTCCCATAGATATTTCTATGTGGAGCATGTGCAGAAATATCTCGATGCTCTACTTTTATGTTACAGAGGTATGTTGTATAAAATGTGGGAGCTGTTCTCAGTGCACGTAGCCAATTAATACGTAATAAAAGCTTCCATAATCTGAGCATTCCAACTTGTACATTTTCTTGGGTATTCATGAATATACATAAACTTTTCTGTAAATATCAGGGTGTATTCTGCCAGTTCCTGTTTTCACTTTCTGCAGTTTACTTGCCCATTTGAGTGTTTTTCTCTATATAGTAGTATGGAATTTTTCACCAATAATTTACCTTTTAAATAGAAATTCAAACCAAACTGTATGTTGTGTAATCACATGTTCTGATGCATATTTTTCTTTTTCAGCTTGTACTTCCAGAGTACCTCATCCATGCATTCTTCTGTGTCATGTTTCTCTGTGCAGCAGAGTGGCTTACACTGGGTCTCAATATGCCTTTGTTGGCTTACCATATTTGGAGGTAATATTGATGAGTTTGATCTCTCTACTCATGTTAATTATAACTAAGGCTAAGATTTTGTCATGAATAGTTTTACTAAAAGTCAGGGACAGGTCACGGGCTTCCGTGAATTTTTCTTTATTGCCCGTGATCTGTCCATGACTTTTAGTAAAAGTATCCATGATAAAATAGGAAGGGAATGGGCAGCTGCCAGATGGCTTGGAGCTCCAGGGTCCCCTTCTCCAGTGGTAAGGAGCTGTGGGGTGGTCCCCCTGCCCTGCAGCGGTGGCCAGGAGCTTGGGGGCCCGTGACTTAGGCAGCTGGGGTACCTCACAGCTCCCTCCCGCTGCGGGACCTTGCAGCTCCCAGCCACCAGGGCTGAAGTCACAGAGGTCTTTGGAAGTCACAGATTCCACGACCTCTGTCGGATTCCATGACTTCTGCGACCTCCGTGACAAAATCGTAGCCTTAATTATAACTTACTGTCCTTTTGCAATGTTTCTGTTAATTGTCCCATTTCTTCAGCAATAAAGCGTAAAGGCCCATTGTGATAGATGGTGAAAATCTTATGCTGCAGTTGTAAAAAAGGCTATTTTCCTTTTATTTTTTAAAAGGAATATTTTTCCAACTTGATAAGCAAGAATGGGAGTACTGCAGGACATGTTTTAAATGGTGCTGAAGTTACCAAAGCCATACTAAGTATTTTACCATACGAATTATGGTTGGTTCTATCCCATGTTGCTCTCTTCTTCTGCACCTTTTCCAGTTCTTTAATAAGCCTGTAATATGGTGCCTTAGATCATACATCCTATTTTCAAGGGTTGTCATGCCCATCCTGTAGCACCCTGTATAATGTAGTATGATTTGAAGTTGAGATAAACTATACTAGTGCAGTGCAGCTACAGAGCAAAAAACCACCATAAGAGCATAAGAACGGCCATATTGGGTCAGACCAGTGGTCCATGTAGCCCACTCTCCTGTTTTCCAGCAGTGCCCAATGCCAGGTGCTTCAGAAGGAATGAACAGAACAGCCAGTCATCAAGTGATCCATCCCCAGACAGGCAAGGTCTTAGGTTGCGGTCTCAGACTTTACTCTCATGGTTTAATTGCTGGATGGAGTAAATGTTTAGTACAGTTAAAGATGTGTGGTTCCTTATACAAGTTTCTATTTTGTTTTTTGGGGGTGGGGGAACCTCCTTTTCCCATAGCTTTCTTTTCCAAACTTACTGCTAACCTAATTTGTCTTTTCCAGGTATATGAGCAGACCTGTGATGAGTGGACCAGGTCTCTATGATCCTACAACCATTATGAATGCAGATATTTTAGCATATTGTCAGAAGGAAGGATGGTGCAAACTAGCATTTTACCTCCTATCGTTTTTTTACTACCTATATGGGTAAGTTTCTTAGCCTGAAACTTTTTGTTTGAGCTCAACCCAGAGGCAAAATTCAAATTTATATGAAACTTCCTTTTAAAAAAAAAAAGACAAAATGCCCCCACATTTTTATCTTAATTTGTAAAAATATTTCAGACACTTAACCTGGGATGTAATGTCTATGTATATTTTAAAAAACAACCAGCCCCCCTCCCCCAAGTTTGTATCATAACTTAGCAATAAAGCTGAACCAAAGAACCAAAAAATCCCAAACTTTTAATTTTTATTATAAAAGTATTGGGATTTTAATATTTTCAAAGAAGTGACTTATTTGTCTTAAAATTTGGGTTTCATTGAAGTTTGCTGGTAGAATGGTCATACGTCACGGGTGAGAAGATACAGAAGCTGTAAATGCAAAGTTAAACTCTAAAAAGGGGGGATGTGGGAAGCAATAGCTGGTGATAATGTACTGACGTAGTACTATTACCAATACATTGCATAGACTGACTTTGACAGTCAGGTTACAACTGATGGCTCAGCATTTCTTCATGTGATCATACAAGATGATTAGGAAAAACATGATTAAAAAAACTTCCTATATATATATATATATATATATATATATATATATATATATATATATATATATATATATATATATATCTCAGTGTGTTTGAGCCTATGTAAACTCCCTGTTGTTACTGCAACTTAATCCCAGTGTCAGAGTGTGTGATATACATAACACTTCTGTTCACGGGTTCATTTTTAATGCCTTAACCTGGCTTTTAAATAGTCATGGTGAACTATCAGTATTTTATTGTAATGACAAGCTGTGTGTGTCTGCTCTTTTTCAGTGGGGAATGAATCTGTGCATAATACTGTTAACTTACCTAATCAAACTATTGCATCTAAATTTAGTACATTTTAAATTTTTCTTTTCTTTTCTAGCATGATTTATGTTTTGGTGAGCTCTTAAGAAGACATTCTGCAAACTTGGTTCCAATTAAGTGCATGCAAAAGCCACAAAACAAAAGGATTCTTTCCAACAAGAAACTGTTACCAAGATTAAACTATGGAATCTGATTATCACAGTTGCATTAGAAAAAAAAAAAGACTCCCCTATTTTTAAAATGTTTCCACACTTTATACTTGTGGAAAGACTGTTTTCGTATATTTTACTGGGATGTTGAAATTAAAAAGAATTAAGTGTAAATTGATATTAAATGATTCTCTGGTTTTGAACAGTTTTGACTCTGCACTCCATAAGGAACAGCCATAACTCTTCAAGTACTTATTAATTACTGACTGTCCTTAGTATCCTAAAATTTTTTGTTTACAGGACCGTATAGTGGCTCACTTTGAACTTTTGAAACTCCATTTATCTATAAATCAGCTGTAGCTATAAAGTGCTCCTGAAGGACTGAAAGCTTTATGTATTTTCTCTGCAGATATCTTCACGGATACACGTGTAGGAAGAGTAGTTCTGTTTTTTATATTTGGGTATCTTCCCCTGTGTATGCATGGTTCTGAAACTTCCCATATTTCCACCAAACACTAAATATCCTTGCTTTAATTTTCAAGCATAAGTTATTGTGATAGGAAACATTGAGTTGTCTGTGAAGGAATGAATTTAAAAGATTTTATTTTTAAATGTTTGTGCAACAGTCTTATTAACCAATTGGCTAATAATGCAAGATTGATCAAATCCAATGGTAAAAATACTGCTCCTATGGATTTACAAGTCACACTAAAGACATTTCCAAGACACAGTGAGATTGAGAAACTGCCCTGCTGTTCCTTAGTGGAATAAATAAAAATCTCAAATTCAGAAATGTTCAGTTTTTTGCAGTGCCTTGTTTTTTAAAAAAAGTAAGTTTACTTGCTGTACTTAACTAATTAATAATAGACAGTAGCATTGCTATTAAAATTCATATTGAGATGGGCTATATCTGGAAAAGAGATACTTACACAGAACTGTTAGACACTAACAGTTTCCTGTACTTTCAGTTGGTCTGTATGTTAATAGTTTTTAGTGGAGGGAGAAGAGTGGAAATAGATGTGCAGTGTAATTCCTCTTGGGATGAGCTACTGGTTAGTTTAGCTTCAGAAGTTTAGAAATCTTTCCCACTTAAACTAGTTTAAAGAATGGTGAAGTGCCTTGAGGAAGGTATGTTGGTGCAGATAATGTCTCTGGTTTTAGTAAAATGTGTTTACATAGATTGGTATTTGACCCTTCTGATATGGACCAGATTTTTGGATTCAGTGCAGCCACTTCATGATGCAGATGGGCCTTTGGTTCTGGAATAAAGGAATCTGAGCACTCATAAAATTTTCTATGGGGATAATGATTTTTGCCAAAGGAGACAACTGACAGAATAGATACAAACTCCATGAAATTAAAACCCAATAGCTTCTTAGTTTGAAGTGTCTTTATCATATGGCATGCTTTTGTTGCAAATGTTTTCCTCCATGGGGTAGAAATAGCTGCAGAGTTAAAAAAAAATTTTATTTTCATAAGGAATAATGTCCCCCAAACTATACATTAATTGAGAATTCCATTGAGCCGTTCTAATGATGAAGTATGACTAATTTGTATAGTCCTTTCCCCAGAACCACAATTTGAAATTGGAGCTTTAAATTATGTACAGTTTCAGGATCATAGTAAGCACTCTTCAAAAAGGATTAAAGCTGACTTCCCTATTTCTTTCTCCACCCTTTGACTATTTAAAAAATGAATTTGACAAGCTGCTGAGCTGCAAGGAAAGTGTTGCATCCCACACCAATAGATGAAAGTTAACATCTTTGCTTTTATGGTGTACAAGCTGTCAAGGGCTTTCAAAAGTTCTTCCCCCTATGGCTTGACAACTTCTGTTTTCAAACTGTTTCTTAAAGTATCTAATGAAATTGTTGAGACACTTTTGCACTGTACCCTGAAGATTAACAAACTATCAAACCATGAAATCTAGTATTAAGATGCCTTCACTAAGTGTTCTGCTGCCAGCCCCGTCATCCAAAAGTTGGACCCTGCATTTCTCTGCTCTTAGGTGCTGTGGTGTGCTCAGTGGGAGTCTGTCTCTCAGGTAGCTACAGCCTAAACCATGTAAGTCTTTAAAGATATAAATTAAAGGTAGGGGCTCAAATCATCTTGAATCAGAATATTCCTGAATAGGAGGGCTTGCAACCAGATCCAAGTCTGAACTTTCCAAGAGTGAACTTGCAGCCAAAATTTTGGTTTGAATCCATCATTCAATATGTTTCATTGTGGACAAATACATGGAAATGGAAGTGTCTAGGTTAATTTAACTTGGAGAATGTTCTCAAACTTTAGAAGACCTCAAAAAAGAAATAGAGGCAGACTTCTGGGGCATGAGAAGTTGTGGATTGGATTTGGCTAGTTAAAACTTTAACAGAAAATAACATTTATTTTTCTTGTTAAAAATCAAGTTACATCTAACAATAAACTGCTTGTTTCTTATGAAAGCAAGTATGGTCAGACAAACCTTTGCACATACAAAAGACTACTGAACAGAATTTGAGTTTTTTCTCTGAACAAAATTACTGACCCTGAATTCATAACTGACAGGTATTTAGAGCCCTAATTGTACAGCCTCTCCTTCCTGGGCTGTGCCTTTAGGCATATGAATAGTCCCCTCAATCAAATCATGCACATGGAAAAATGTTTAGTATTGCAGTCTAGAGTATTAAGTTGAATTTCATTTTAAGCACCTGTTAAACTTAAGTGCAGTTTTACCTTAAAAAGTGACTGTAAAAACATGGGGGGGGGGAAGGTGGTGTCTCTCCATTATTTCACTGACTGCTATATTAGAAGACACTATGGGCAAATTGTGTAATTTTCTGTCACCTCTCCTGCCTGCCAGTTAAAGCTTCTGCAGGATAAATTATGTCCACATCAACACTTGTTACTTCCATCAGCTGTCAGTGGGGTTTCATAGGCACAGCTAGGGCTATAATTTGGCTTGCAGAATTGTAGTGCTAATACTAGGCAAGACGGAAGAACCCCTCTTGACACTCAGATCTCAGCCTTAGTTTATAGCGCTGGTACAAATTCAAGTTTGGTTTGGAAGTCATTGAGAAATGGGGAACTCTCAACTCATTTTTCAGGATAAGACCATCTATGCACCTTCTCTTGTAAACATTAGACAGTGAGGTGATCTACAGTCTACTTTTCTTTCATTTCTATATTTTATGCTACCTATAAAGGCCCAGGTGCAGCAAGCTACAATTAACAACCATCTCCAGGGTGGTCTAGAAGAGCTTGCACTAACCACTTCACAAGTGGAGAAAAGAATACATGGTGCAGTCTAAAGCCTAACTACTTTACAATTTGTTGGGTAAGAATTAGCCTTTACACTTCCATTCCGTGACAGGGAACAAAGTGAACTGGTAGTAAATTTAGAACATGAGTTGTTGATTAAACCTATATTGAAAGGAATAACAGATGCAAGGTGGTCTACTGTAATCTTCCCTTGTCCCAAAAAGGGTAGCGTAGTTCAGAAAATATAATTTATACCTTTCAAAATTAAGGTCTCAATGAAATTGTACAACTATATTTCCACAACTCAGTGTCAAGTGCCTGCAGTCTGCTACATTCAAAGCATACGTTCATTTAGGACCATGTTACTCAAAATTTTAAGAGTCCTAATAAGCCGAACAAATTCCAACCTTTAGTCACTTTCTTCCACAAACTGCAAATATTTAGGAGTTGGATATGAGCTCATTTCTTGTGTAAAAGATCAATGATTGAGTCAGCAGATAAAATGGAAAGTTGTCACTTAAACTAAAATGAGTTTGGTTTATTATAACATACTAAGTGAAACCTGTCTGAGCTTGGCTGAGACAATTCCTTCAAAAACTGTACTCTTCTGCAAAGCAAAGGTGATCCAGTTCTAGCATTAAGGCTCTTACAATATACAACAGTTAACTATGTAAACAACATGATAGGTTAAGTTTCAGAGAACTACACAGTTGGGAGGAGAGGAAGATTCTTCCATAAGACTCGTATCAGATTAGGTGTAAGGACAAAAGCATGAGGTGGTTACAACAGGAGAGTAGTGGAGAGATCTTGTCATCTTAGCTCCATGATACCGAAAACAAGAGACTGCTACTGCTGGAAAAGGCAGCAATAGCATTATAGCTCAAGTGGAGGGAGATGATTAGTGTTTTACCCTAGCTAGAAACACTATGGTGCTGTGTTTGGCAGAAGCACCAGAGTGACTTTGGATTTGAATAAGTTAATTTTATTCAAGTGCAAGATCACTGGTGGTGAGAAGCCTTGAATGTCATTAAGAACTCCCATTTTGAATTACCAGATGTGGAGCATAAAGAACAAATATGTTCACTTGGGAACCCTCAGCATGATGGCAAAGGTCTGAAGAGTATTTCTTTACTCCAAGTCTGTTAGATCACTTTTCACTGATTTCAACTACAATAGTGACCTACTTGTTGAGTACAGAACCAGACTACCCCCCCAAGCATATGCCATCAAATTACATTAGTCATGGGCTTGTGGAAAGAACTAGACTACAGCTCTGGAGCACTTTCAAAATCCTTCACAACAGAAGAGTTAAAAGGAGGCCCTTTCTGGCTCTCAATAGCCCTGGCTCTTAAAGCTCAGCTGGCTACTGTTAACAAGTTACCAGATCTTTTTATTCCCATTTCAAGCTTCTCTCTCCTTCCATCCCCAATTGTTCCCACTGACTACTTACAAGAAAAAAAAAAGTACAAATAGATAATGCATTAGCTTTATTTCTTATTTGAGATCCCCAGTAATACCCTCCATTGCGTAAATACCTAAAATGCAACATACAGGAAACGACAAAATTTAAAAACCAAAATACTAGTTCAGCATGTTGAAACTTGTATACTGGTAAGGACATACTTGATGAAGGGAATTAATGCATCAGCAGTGAACTGCTGAAGTTACTGTACTAAAACAAGTCCATTAGAAATGGCGGGGACACCAGCATAGCATTTCTTCCTTCATGTGTGGAAATACTTGTAGAGTATGAACTTAGAAATTATTCCTTGGAAGTTTGTAATGCAGGATTTACTATAGCTCACAAGACCCTTTCTAGCATCAGTCTTGTATCTATTTACAGTAGAGAGACTGGGTGTTGGATAATACTTTGCTAGAAGGAGTGACTAATAAAGTGGTATTAAAAAGGTCATGTAGGTGAGCAATGTCTTTACGTAGAACTTGTACTCAGCCGAAGTACCATATGTACACAAAATAGATCTACCATAATGCTAATATTAGTTTTATCGTGATACTGATCTTAATATTGCATCTTTTGTTGACAGATGTGCAGCCAGGTTCTCTCGAAAGTCATGGAGATAGTTGTATTGCTGAAAAATGTACAATCATATTTAGCAAAAGTGCTGAATGTGACGGACATGTTAATAAAGTTTTAAAAGAGAGATTAAATACTTTGTGGTTTAGGCAAGTCTCTAGCTATTAGGTTAGGATAAGACCTAATTAGGGCAGGAAGAGGCAGATTACCCCAAATCTGGCTACTGCATGATTCCTACACCTTACTCTGAAGCATTTGGTGCTGGCTACTGTTAGGACAGAGACAGGATATTGGACTAGATGGACCTTAAGTCTGATCCAATCTGGCAACTCCTGTGTTCCTGTTATAGTGAGGTTGGAGATATTACAATTCTGTTTGTGGCTGGCCTGAGTTTCTAAAATATTAAATAGGAAACTGCTTCATTTGTGAATAAGTAGCTCCACTTCCTCTGCATATAGTCCAAGAAGTAGAACACTGCTTCCAGCTAGCTGAATGCAGAGCACAACAATCTACATAGAGGGCTGGTAGGCCAATTCACTCTTGAGTAAAGACTCCAAATGGTGTAAACTGCATAACAAGTGTTCAAAAAAATATAGGCAATCAGGGAAATTTAAACACAGATCCCCCATATCTAATAAAAGCAGGGTGGGACTCCCCATCCTCTCCCTAGCTTCAATAAACAGTGCTTACTCTGCTCTCCACTCCGACTGAGCAGAAGTGTGCCTGCTTCCCAAATCCTATTTGGCTACTTCAACTAGCAATAGGCAGCATTCTCTGGCACTCTGCCTTCTTTAGAAGGCATTTAAAATAACATTGGATCTCGAAGTTAAATGGTGAGATCTTGACTGGTGTACATTTTCTGGCTTTATAAACTATTGTCTTGCTATTGTTTTATGACTTATGTATTCTGAGAAGGTTTAATACTAGCATTGGGATCTGGGCAGAGGACGATGATGGATGATAAATGGAAAATGACAGCTAGAATAGGAACTAATGTGTGTGAGGTGGGGAAGTTTAAGAATCATGGCAGATGATCAAGGTGCAGTGAGAATTAAAGGAAAGGAGGGATTTTGGCAATAGAAAGGAAGCAGCAACAACCCCTATTATAAGCTATAGGTGGGAGTGTGGTGGAGGGCAACAGGGGAGAGAAGTAAGAACAGAGCAAACTGCAGGGGCGGGGGAAAGAGAAGAGATAGAGTGGCTATTGGCAATAAAGGAGGAAAGATGTGAAGTTCTGGTGTGGACAGACCGAGACTGTGTTGGCATGATAGTATGTGACTAAAAGCAGCTCAAACCCAACATTCAAAGGCAGTAAGGACATGAATTACTAGAGGCCTTCTTTAACTCTCAGAAAGACAAAGCCATTCCCTTCATGAAGAGATCTTAGTACAGAGGCACAGTCCTCTACCCACCAGAGGTCTTCTCCATTTTATTATTCCCTCCCCCCAGAGCTTCCTTACCTTTATTGTCTGTATTGCCCCAGATCCTCTTAAGTCTCGGAGGCTCTCTATTGCCTCTTGGGGTTCCATTGCATCAGATAATTGAAGCAGAAGACATGCAGCTACTGTAAGGAAAAGAGATGCATAAATATGCATTCTAACAATCATCTCTGTATGTAATAAAACTTCTGCTCATTGATGTTTGTGCTTAGACAACCACTGGAGTCTCACGACCACTTCAGAACTGGAATTTCTTCATCATACAAAGGTCCACAGATCTGTTACAATGGATACTTCAACCTGGTTGCAGTTGGGGGCAGAACCAGGCCTGCCAGTCATTAGCAGCAGTGAAGTTTGCTCAAGTTTTCTCTGCATCCCCAGCAGTGTTCCAGAGGGAAAGTCCAAACTTTAATTCAAAATTTTAACAGTTTGGTCCCATAACATCTTGAGGGCTGCGTTTGCATTTTGGGAGATTGTTATCTCAGCTCCGCTCCCCTTCTGCGGTGTTTGCACCTTTTGGCACCCCTCAGGCTTTGGGGAAAGAACTAAGCTGAGAAAAAACAGACAAAACGAGAGGTGTGTGTCTCCTGCTTCCTCCTCACTAAGGGTCATGCAGGGAGTTCTCCCAGCTCTGAGGGCAGAGTTCAGTCCCCGCCCTGGCAGGAATGGAGGCAAGTGACAGCAAAGATGTGGAAAAGGAGATAGAAGCAAGATCTAGTTTGTTCCCTTTACAAATCAGACATGAAGTCTCTCCACACTTCCACGTATTTGATAGCACAGAGCGATAGTGCATTGTTCACCGGCTTTTTTTATTCTTTAACAAGTCTGACCAGATAACAGTTTCTTAGTTGATCAGTACCATAAAATACTAAATAAACTGGCTTGATCCTGCTTCATTTACCACAGTGGATGCCTGACCTGTTCTCACCCATATTTCTGCCAACAACTGTAGTAACTGAGACCTATCAAAGCATAACCAATCTTATTATAGGATGCTATTAAACTTCTCCCATTTTCCATGTATCTCCATAAGGCCTCCACTGTGCAAGGGCACCAAGTTCCATTTCCAATTCAGAAACCTCTGGTTCATAATGCATTTGGTCCTTTAGGCACCAGACTAATTTATATTTTAGTTCTATTACCAGAAGAGGACGTGGCTAAATTGTATTAAGTAATGACAATATTAAGCAATGACATGGGGGAAGGAAGGAAGGAAAAAATGCTTACTGAGACATGAACGTCCAAGTCCTCCATAACAGCTGAAAGAAAAGAATGTCTTGTTTTAATAGTGCAGTAGCAACCAAAGTCCCAAATCAGCACTAGGGCCTCATTGTGTTTGGTAATCCTTGCAAGATCACACAGAGATCAAGATGGCTGGAAGCTTTACCTCCCTCTTTTGTGAACTCTTTGGAAAAAGAATTCATTCAAAAATACCTTGACCACAGTTCCACTCGTCTCCTATAATCTAAGGAAACAAGCCTCACAATACAGGTGTGGGACACTAGAGTTGTGTGAAAATTCAGTCCTTTGGTAAAACCTGTGGGAATCCGCCCCTGCCAAAGAGTTGTGTTCTAGATTCACAGAAAGCAATATCAGATCATTTTGGTAGATTTTATGCCCACAGCTTCTCTGGTGCCTAATGGGAAAGAAGAAACACTGCATCCAATAGAAATACCTCATCCTACCTCTAGGTCAAAATTCCTCCTACCCACCCAAAGTCCATTTCTTAGTGGATTAGTAGAATGCACCATGATATCCTCATGTAAAGTGGATGGCCTGAAGCAATGTAGACTTATTTTTTAGTATCCATTAGTGTTTCCTAAAGGCTCAGGAAGTATGTCACTGTCAAGGCTGAATCCCCACTCTGTCACTTTGAGTGTAGAAGATGGGGGCCCACAAGGATTTTCAAAATCAATACTGGCCATTCCAGGCTTGTATTATACTCCCAAGGTTACAGCTTCTCTCTGACCTTGGCTTGGTAAACGCTCCCACCACCCAAATGCAAAAAAAACCCCAACCAACCCCTTTGAACCAGGAAGGAGCACTTGGGAATTCCTCCCTCTGGGGTACCCTCAAGCCCCCCCGGGGAAGAGCCGAGAAAGAAAAAGGAAATTAGCTGTTGCCACCAGCTAATCAAACAGCATATGCACAAACCTCTTAGGACACCAAAAATCCAATCCTGTTCTTTAAAAAAAAAGTAAATTTTATTAAAAATAAAAAGGAAGAAAATATACCTGGAACTTAGGCTTTTGCTGGATTTTAAAAGAGCAATTCCAAAAATTAAGCATCCAAACTAGCTTTCTTGGGGATTCAGCTTAAAGGTTACAAACAAACAAAAGCATCAGGGGTTAGCACAGAGGAGTCCACAAGCCAATAAGAAAAAAGAAATAACCCTAATTGTGTCTTTTTCGACATTCCCTAATTTTACTCACTATCTGACGCTTCAGATAGTAGGTTCAAGGTATGAATTGATAATCTATGATCATACCTGGCTTAAAGCTGCTTACAGCACTGCTGCTCTGTGTCCCTGCAGCCCAGAGAGAGCAACAGACAAAGGAAAAGTTTCCCCCCCACCCCAATTTTAAAAAGTTCTACCTTCCCATTGGCTCTTTTAGTCAGGTGCCCACTTCCTTCTCTTTACCTGGGGGGCTTTTATCCCTTTACAGGTGAAGCAAGCACAGAACAGCTACCAAGAGGGATTTTACAGTTAACTGGCTCGTTGGGTGTTCATAAAAGGGAGCTACCCCCAGCTTCATTTATCACAGTCACCCTGGCAGCTGCTGTGAATTTTAGTCAGTTTGTCTCAGGTGGTACACCATGCGTCACCCCACTAGACCAGCTCGGAAAAGGGGGGGGAGGCTCCATGTGTCCATCCCTACAAGGCCTAGCATTATTTCTCATTGAATGGGGCAAGGAAACGGAAGTAGTTGTAAGTGTGTGGCAGAAGACGACATGGTGAAAGAGAGGGAATGTCACAGTTTGAATTAACCCTAAAGGAAGCCAGCCAACTGTCATTTGACATTTGTTTATTGTACATTAAAGTTTTGATTGTTCATTCATCTGGAGGGAGGTTGATAGATGTCTTGTGGAGATAGGAAGGAAATAGGAACTTACTGTATTAATGTTTTCCGGTTGCTTTCCAGACAGCCCCTTAGTTCTTCCAGAATGGTACAGCAGTTGGTGATGTCAGGAGTGTCTCCATCAGGAATAGGATGATGGTGCACAATAATCCCGTGCTGCTGGTAGGAGTCTAGTAGGTTTGGCACCCGATATTTTGAGAGTTCTCCTCTGGTACAGAGCACAAATATATCCTGTGTCCCATACCTCTTTAATTCTTCTGCCAACAAACCAAGACACTTGCAAATAAAAAAAGCCTATCAAGTTTAAGATCTACTTAGACGAAAATGCTAATCAACTCAATTTCGGGGATTAATGTGAGAATCAGCAATGACCAGCTGACAAACACTAGAAGAACTGTAGGGTTAACCATGAACACTGTGTTTATGCTCATTGGTAGGATCCTGAAGTTGGCAAGTTATTGAAATAAAGATTAGAAGTGTTTGTGCTTAGGCTTTGAACTAACTCTTCTTGGGAAGCTTGCTAGCCTACATTGGGATTATCAGAGCGTCCTGTTATGGTAGAGAAAAAAAACTAAAGACAACCGCCTCTGGTTATGGGTTGTACATAGGCAGCAGTGAGTACTCTCAATTGGCAGTGAACCCATGTAAGAGGTGATGTTTTTCTCTTGCAAAAGCATCTCAGTACATTAAACAGTGCCCACAGCTTCACATTTCCCCAAGCACATTGAGCACTAGAGAAGACCGGATAAACACAACTGTCAAATCAATACTCCCTCAGGAACTTTTCACCCAGTAAAAGGAAACACTGCATGTATTTTTAAAAGGGAATTGCGAAACACGAATGCAGATGGCACATCTTAATTGCTTGCATAATGAGTGATGATTGTTTCATTTCTGAGAAAATACATGTGGTAACTGGAAACAGATTTGCTGGTTACAGAGATTATGCGATACAATTTTCAGTCTAAGAGAGCAGGCAAGATTCTAGTGACTAAAATAGTAAATGTATTTACTTTTAATTCACCATGTGCATTTGAAAGTGCTTACTTACAATATGAAAAAAAAAGACCTAAATTAGTATAGTGGTCCATATATATTATATATAAATCGAAAGAGCAAGAGCATGTGTTCATGGGTGTGTCTATGTAGCATATGTGTGTATATATTTTTAATATAAACTTACCTATATCTTTCTGAAGATTTCTTTTAACATCCTTGAACCTACAGCCTAAAATAAAATATGAAGAAGTGAGTTGTATGGAATAGAAACATTTGAAAAAACAATTCACTTTTGCAAATAGAGTAGTTGTGTAGAGGAGAGCAGACAGAACCATCATGTTTAATAAAGTAACAGGGCAGCTTTTCTAAGCCCGTAACTAAAATTTAGTTTTTAAGCCTTCCCAAAAGAGAGCGCTTCTGACATGATTAACTGGGCTACACTTAAAGAGATTGGCAAGAGGTCAGCAAGACGTGAGATGGCTGTAGGGTTACTAGTAGGAAGATTCCCTCCCTCTCCACAAGTTCTGGCATATAACAGATATTAAACTCTCCTCCCTATTTGGGTTCTCAGCGTGTCATTATCATTACCTTATTTTCTCCCAGTTTATTCCATAAAGAAGAGCTACAAAAGTGCTTTTAACATGATGCATATACCCAACAATGAGAGTTATCAGGACAGAAAATGGGCACAGCAATGCCTGAAACCCAGGGGCAATTGCATGGGTTGCGCTATAGTGTATAAGGCAAATGTGTGTGGCTAGATTGCATGCTCCAATTACTGCTCAAACTATTCCTCTCCTCTAGGTCTGCTAACTTTAAAACTGCCCTTACCACCTTTACTGCCCTTACTACCTCTGGGAGACATTTGTTCCCTTCTGAAGATGAAGTGTTGAGATCCTGCAAGTAGGAAGTTATATCTGCTGGCTTCCAACAGGTGGAATTTTGTGAGGCAGCAGCAGGCAGGCAGTGTTTAAAGAACAGACATGAGTTAAGAAGGGACACAGGTAGTTTGAAGACCAACATTTCAAACAGGTTTTGTATTGAATCTATTTCCAAAGCCTAAATATTTAACACTTTATCTATAAACATGTGTTTAAAGTGTCAATGAAATTCCGTTTGGAATTAAACAATCCCCATTTTGGCATTTGCAACCCAAACATTACAACAGAATGTAGTGCATGAGAACGAGACAATGATAATTGATTCCAAGCTAGGAGAAAAATAAGCAGTAAAAAACACAAGTGATTAAAACAGGTGAAATACTTCACTAACATCTTACATTTTTATAACGTAAGAGTGTAGGATTTTTTAGATGTGATTTTTAGTTTGACATTCCTTATAGTGGAAAAATTTGGCTTTGCCAGAATTGTCCCATTTCATGGCTTTGCATTGACATTTACTATTATAAAAGGTACTCCAATTTGAAAAGCACACTAGTTGATCAGCAGTTACCTTTCATCACTTCTTCTGGATTAGGCAAAAGAGCCTCAGGCATCAAACCAAGAGATCTGATACCTCCACTCTTTCCAGTATTGTGTGCTCAGAAGACATGGATATCACTCCACTAAGCGAGTACGGCTTTGAAGAGATCTTTGGGGACAGCATAATTTCCTTCTTGGTAGAAAGCATGTTTTAAAGCTAACTTCTAAAACCAGCGCTACCTACCTGGCAGAGAACATACTCCCAGAAACTGAGAACAATAGAGAGACGACAGGGCTAACCTACCAAAAGAAAATGCAGAATATAAACTTAAATTCCAACTCAAGTTTTCAATATTAGACAGCCACTTTTTCTGTGGGGTTGTGGAAAAGTAATTCAGCAGTATTCCAGTTTGAATAGCAAGAATTACAGCCAGAAAGCTTTGTAGTGCTTACTGATAAAAGAGAATCACATGTCCATACTACAACATTTTATTTCTGATCACGTATCGTACGCTTAAGTGAGAAGAGGTATCAACTATACACACGCACAGTGAAGAGGTTTTAACACTTCTGAGGTGTATATTAAAAGTATCAATACTTCATTCTGAACCATTTTACTACTTGATTAAATTCCACGTTGCCTCCACTGTAAGAGCTATGGATCAAACCATCTTAACCTACAACATCTTCACAGTGTGCCAGAAATTAAGAAGTTACTTGGGAAGTAAAGTAAATGGATTTTAGTCACTCACAAGTTATGTTTTAAACAGAGTCTGGACCAATATCTTCAAGTTGCAGAGAACCATGGTAGTTACATGACAACGAAACTTGCTAGTATACGTCTAGTGTTTGATTTCATTACTATTTCTATGACTTCTCTGAAATATCACTGAACATGACTGGCCTGCTGCAGGTTTCTTTAGGACAGGTACTATCTATTGTCCAGCTGTGTGGTTTTATGAACATTCAGGCCCACATTTACTGCAGATATTTAGTTGCAAGCAGCATACAAGTTTTCTATAAACCCTATGTTACTTGGGATATTTCTGCAAGGCCAGAAATTGCTGAGTGAAACATCTATGAGGGTATTTGATTACAAAGGATTTTCTGCTAAAAAAAAATATTTGTCTTACCATGATATCTGAAATGGTGTCTGATCATCTTGAATAGGCTCTTCATCAGATGAGTCAAACTCATTTGCTTGCATCGCGCCAGGCTTCAATAGAAGAGTAATTGCTGTAAGGAATTGTTCGTCAACATTTGCTGTGTTGCAAGCACACTACAGCAGAATGAGTTTTTTTTCTTTAGTAAAAGATTACCATTGTTCATGTAGGATGTATTACTTCTAAGACCACTTTGATGTAACTCAAAGGTTTAGTTTAAGATGATAGACTGCAACATTACTGAACGTTAGCCACTATCTACAGGTTCAATCTTATATAAGATTTTGAATCCTTATCTGTAGCTCTCTGCTACGTAAATAGTTCATTAGGGTTGTGAAAAACCCAGGTTTCAAATAGCAAAAAAAATTACTTCAGGTTCTCTTTTTTAAAGACCTGTAACTCTGAAGTATTCACATGAACATAACATACTTGAATATAAGATATGGGTATTAGAAACAGGATCTAATTTTAATATGTGAATGAAAACTTTTCCTCCTCAAGGTTATGAGTACATCAAGGTTCTTGCTATTCCTATTTTGAAAGTTTTAGAACTGTCTATGCAGCGAGAGAGGAATCAATGGCGATCCAGAGAAGTGCATTCCTAATAAGTGGATCAACTGTTATTCAATGTTGACAAGAGGGGAGCAGGTGGAGGAGCAGTGAACGTGAGGAGGCCTTAGCTCGAAGGTTGGCATGGCACCTGATACACAGCTCTGAATAAAACTGGCCAGTTCATTTTATTTTATGATCTTCACCATATTGGTCTCATTAGATGGTGGTTCTGCATTCTAGCTAGTGAATGGAAGAGCTGCAAACAAGAAATTTGTTAGATGTTATCTGACTTAGCATGCCTAATTTTGAAGGAAGTGGTAGGAAACAAGCCACTGAATGGACTAAAGTAATGAAAAAAAGTCATCTAAAGCAACAGGTACACAAGACAGGATATGTGCTCAGCTCAAAGTGCAGAAAGCAGTTTCTTGGATTCTTTAAGATCAGATGATCCATCAAATGAAACTGTCTACTGAATAACAAACATTGATTAGTTTGATGATCCTGCAAACAAGACATTCTCAATGCTATTGTCATCATCACTCCAGTCACAATGATTGCTAACAGAGACTTCAGTTGTGTCTGTTCATCTTTATCATCCAGAGATTAGCAATTATGACACTAACAACTGAAAGGCAAAGACTTGAGCCTAAAGTGTTCTTTAACACTAACCTCATTCCCCTCAGCGTAGCACAAAATGAGAAACAAAGAGACTGAAGCACTTCACCCTGGATATATCTCCACACACATTTTTAACTTACAAGTCCACTAATACATGCTGCTAGAATCAGCAGTAACATTAGTATAGCAGAACCTCAGCGTTATGAATACCAGAGTTCCAACCTGACCGGTCAGCCACACACCTCATTTGGAGCTGAAAGTACACAAAACAGGAAGCAGAAGGTAAAAAAGGAAAAGAAAAAAAAACAATACAGAATGGTGTTAAATGTAAACTACTAAAAAAGGGAAAAGGAAAGTTTAAAAAAAGATTTGACAAAGTAAGGAAACTGTTTGTGCTTGTTTCATTTGAAATTAAGATGGTAAAAAGCAGCATTTCTCTTGTGTATAGTAAAGTTTCAAAGCTGTATTAAGTCAGTGTTCAGTTGTAAACTTTTGAAAGAACAACTATAACGCTTTCTTTAGAGTTATGAGCAACCTCCATTCCCAAGTGTTTAACTCTGAGGTTCTACTGTACAAGACTGAACACTAGCAATGACCTAATAACAGCTACAAGCATTTATGCAGGGGGGGAAAAAAAGGCATCTCTACTTAAAGCTAAGGAGTCTATATCTGAAAAGAAAACTGTGCAAGTAGCTGCAAATGTCACCCAAAGAGGAAAAAAAATGAAAAAGTTGTCTTGTTTCGATAAACTGAAAATATGTTGAGAGAACTCAAGTGTTTTCATCTTAAACATTGGACGTATAGGTGTTTAGCACACTAGTTAAACCTTGTTGAGAAAGTACTGACAGTGCTAAAGCACACTGTGGAAGTTTAGAAGTTTTCCTGCAACCGCTAGCAGCTTCTTGGGTTTGTTGGTTGAAAAAGGAGAGCAGATCACTCCCACTTCCCAACTACACTTGGTGGAACACAGGAAAGTTATGGCGGTTAGATGCATAAATATGCTGAAATTTGCATTAAGCGCAAGGAGAACTTTCATCAAAATATAGCATGTTTTACATAACAAGGGAACAGATAAAGACACTAAGCTTACAAAAAGAAAAGGAGGACTTGTGGCACCTTAGAGACTAACCAATTTATTTGAGCATAAGCTTTCGTGAGCTACAGCTCACTTCATCGGATGCATACTGTGGAAACTGCAGAAGACATTACACATACAGAGATCATGAAACAATACCTCCTCCCACCCCACTCTCCTGCTGGTAATAGCTTATCTAAAGTGATCACTCTCCTTACAATGTGTATGATAATCAAGTTGGGCCATTTCCAGCACAAATCCAGGTTTTCTCACCACCCCCTCCCCTTCCAAAAACCACACACACAAACTCACTCTCCTGCTGGTAATAGCATTGTAAGGAGAGTGATCACTTTAGATAAGCTATTACCAGCAGGAGAGTGGGGTGGGAGGAGGTATTGTTTCATGGTCTCTGTATATATAATGTCTTCTGCAGTTTCCACAGTATGCATCCGATGAAGTGAGCTGTAGGTCACCAAAGTTTATGCTCAAATAAATTGGTTAGTCTCTAAGGTGTCACAAGTACTCCTTTTCTTTTTGTGAATACAGACTAACACAGCTGTTACTCTGAAACCTAAGCTTACAAAAGCAATTAAAATAGGGTTTGAAGGGATTTCACAGATTATAGGCTACCACCCAGACTGCAACAGTAATCTAAATCTGTCCTGAATTAATTAAAAGAACTGCAGCCACAAAAATCAAACTCAAAAAACAATTCAGAAATGCTGTAGAACCTTTCCAGTACTTAA
Organism: Lepidochelys olivacea; assembly: GCF_965140295.1. Taxonomy (NCBI): domain Eukaryota; kingdom Metazoa; phylum Chordata; order Testudines; family Cheloniidae; genus Lepidochelys; species Lepidochelys olivacea. Next base: position 120,893,151 of record NC_140416.1, read on the forward strand.
CCAATGTGACAGATCCCAAACATGGATGTCACAGGTTTAGATTCCTCTGCCACCGTCAAAAAGTCTAAAACATGGTTGTTACCATACAACCCCAATATCCCTCCTGCTATTCTAAAACTTAAAACTGAAGACCCAGATCTGTTTGTGAAGGAGCTTGCATCAAAAATGAGCAAGTAAAAGCACATTCAGACTGGTTTGGTCAAACCCTTGTAAAACATAGTAGGTGATGAAAAAGGTGGTACACTGATTACATTATCAGCTTCTGGAGGCAGGTACAAGAGTGATAGCCCTAACTAATTAGACTGGAGACACTTCTTGCACTTTACTTAGACAAGTGCAAGATCTCCATTAGAGACAAGGTGTATGCTTTTTAAAAAAAAATAGTTGAGGAATAAATAAGTTTACTACAGCCATATCTACACTTACAAGCTTACAGTGGCACAGCTGTATCGCTGTAAGAGTGCTTGCGTGGCTGTGTTATGCAGACAGGAGAGAGTTCTCTCGTCGACGTAATAAAACCAGTTCAACAATCAGCAGTAGCTATGTCGATGGGAGAGCGTCTCCCATCGACATAGCACTGTGCACACAAGCGTTTATGCCAACAAAACTCATGTCACTCGAGGGATGTTTTTTCACACCCCCGAGCAATAAAAGTTTTGCTGACCTAAGTGCTAGTGTAGACATGGCCTAAATGAATCATAGTATGAATTTCATTTCTAAAACCTCTGTAGGTTTTTGTCCTCCCTCCCAGGAAAAAGTGGGGTATTTTGTATGATTGGAAAAAAGTCACACTTCTGTACTATTGTCAAACAAAAGTTTCCATGAGCAACCTTGAAGTAACCAGAAAAGTAAAATCAGTCAAATAAAACATAGCATTCAAACAATGTCTTTAGCGCAGTCATACATGTATGTTGAGGATGGGAGCAAGTGTCAAAATATCAATCATATAGCAAGTATTAATATTTATCCAGGAACGCAGTCAGGGGCTGCTCTGAAGAATTCCCCAGGTCTTTAAATGATTGGCATTTACCCCAAGCACACAGAGATGTGTAACTGTGCCTTAGAACCAGTGTAATAATTCATTTCTACAGGGTTCCTCAAGCATATTTGAGAAACAAATCATCTGGATGGAAGATACATAAATTCAGTCTACACAGGTCAGGGCACCTCCAATAGCAGAGTGATGCCTGTTTGTGTTTGAGTTGCATGCATGAAAGTAATGCTTCTGAAAATCTGTGACATGAAAGCCCTGAAGACTGAAATCCTCTATTCACAGAACAAGTACAACACCAGCACCTGCTGTGCATCCTTTCTTACCTTTTCATGCCTTTGTCTCAACCTTATCCTAGAGAGATTACCTTTAGGGATGAGAGGAGCATTTAGTTCCCAGGCCTACTCAACATTAAGAGAACAGTTATTGCTAATTGGGATGATGATGGTTTGTGACATGAACTGAACTGACACCACTGTACCCATTTCAAACGATAGACCACAAACTGCCATTAGATAAAAAGAAAACGAGTACTTGTGGCACCTTAGAGACTAACCAATTTATTTGAGCATGAGCTTTCGTGAGCTACAGATCACTTCATCGGATGCATACTGTGGAAACTGCAGAAGACATCATATACACAGAGACCATGAAACAATACCTCCTCCCACCCCACTCTCCTGCTGGTAATAGCTCATCTAAAGTGATCACTCTCCTTACAATGTGTATGATAATCAAGTTGGGCCATTTCCAGCACAAATCCAGGTTTTCTCACCCTCCGCCCCCCCCCACAAACTCACTCTCCAGCCATTACCAACCAGGGAAGAATTCAAGTGGTTACCCTAGCTGTCAAAGGCTACATACTCATTACTTGTCTGAGCCATTCAGTTACGCAGCCAGGCAACTGCCAGCTCGCCCATGTCAGAAACAAGAAGGGTCCTTAAATGGAGATAGGCAGCAGTGTGATGGGCCTCAGGCTACTTAGCTAATAAGACATTTCAATGCCTGTGATATGCTTAGAGTGGAGATGGAAACTTCACAACTGAAGGCTACGTGAAAGCAGCACCAGCCTGGCACAGGGTCAGGGTTGTGGCAGCCCCATGAAAAGCTCAGACCTGTAGCAAGAGGTAAGTGGTGTTGCAACATGCTTCACCAGCAATATTACAATCACAGAAAGTATACATCATACAGATACAATCATGTTCAGTCATTGTGGGGGGAGGGGTAGCAGACAGCAGGGCAGAAATGCAGTCCGGAAAGCAGACGCCTTACAGCTTGTTAGCGGCCAGAGTATTTCCCCAGGGTAGGGGCCAGTGTCACATTTCCTGGGTTCCCAAATCCCTGACCCACAGATTCAGGAAGCAACTAAATGTTCAGAAGAGGTATCACAGAACAGAGGGATGTTTTTTGGGGGGGGAGGGGAACCCTGCCCTCCCCCCACAGCTCAGGAGGGAGGGAGGGTAACCCTGCCCCTCCTCCCCCCGGGGCTCAGGTTGAGGGGGAAGGGTAATCCTGCCCCCTCCCCCCCGGGATAACCGGGGCTCAGGATAGGGGAGGAGGGGTAACCCTGTCCGCCCGGGATAACCGGGGCTCAGGGTGTGGGGGAGGGGTAACCCTGTCCCCGCTCAGAGGGGGAGGGGTAACCCTCCCCGGGGCCCAGGAACGGGTGGGGGTAACCCGGTTCCGTCCGCCCTCCATCCCGGCCCGGCTGAGGTAGCCGTGGGAGGAGGCCGAGCGGCGCTCCCCAGCACACCGGCCCCTCAGGCCCCAGCACACCGGGCGCCCCTCACCAGGTTCACCATCCCGGCGCGCTCCCCGGCGCTCGGCCCGGGCCGCAGCCGCCGGTTTGAACAGGCCTCCGTCCCGCCCCTTAGGGTTCGGCCCGGCCCAGGGCGCTCATTGGTCAGTGCCTTCCCGCTCTCACCCAATCCCCTGCAGGCAGGCGGCTCGCGCCGGATACAAATAAACCCCGCCCCCCGACAACGGACGAGCCCTATTCCCCATCTGCTCCCCAAGCAACATGAAAAGCACCTTCTGATTGGCCGAAGTAGGCGGGCTTTGGAAACGCCCCCAAGCTCTAACGGGATTGGTTAGCTGGGAGGAAGGGGCGGGGATTATGGCTGGTCAATACTGAGTGGTTGAAAGGGCAGCTGTGGGCGGATGCACTGTTGCCAGGGTGCAGTAGGACGGTTGCTAAGGAGCAGGCCCTGGTGGTGTTTGGCCAAGGGAGGCTGGGGCTGAAGATGGTTGCTAAGGGGTGGGGCAGCAGCAGGGTATTCACCGGCAGGGGTATAGGACAGCTGCCAAGGGGTGAAGGAGACAGTAGGGTCCTTGCTAGCCAAGGCAGCCCCTGCGAGCCCCCGGGGCGTGAGCATCCTACAGCTCCTTTCACAGCTGGATGGGTGGAATTTGAATAGTTTGGTCAACACCATTGGTAAAAGGGGAACAAAATACAGTCTCCCTCCACAGGGTGTATTGATCCTTAGCTAGCTCTGTCGTAACTGTCTAACAGGTTCCTCTGGAGAGAGTGGCACAGAGTGGCCATAACCAACCTGTAGGGATCAAAGTTCTTTGCATGCTGTGTGTGTGCTGCACCTGTCTTGCCTCTGTGGTTGTCTTTGGCATAGCAATAGCCTGATGCTCTGCTTAGCACAATGGAAAGGAAGAGGGAGGGAACTGTTAGTTAAGTGCAAGGGTGAACTCCCTACCACTTACGAAAGGTGCTATGATGGTAGATTCTTCATGCACAAGATCAGAGGCTGAGTTTGAAAAGATGACCCTGAGTTTATACAGAGAGAGTACATGGGAGAGGAAGGATGCTTTTATGGTTAGAGAGTAACAGCCGTGTTAGTCTGTATTCGCAAAAAGAAAAGGAGTACTTGTGGCACCTTAGAGACTAACCAATTTATTTGAGCATGAGCTTTCTGATGAAGTGAGCTGTAGCTCACGAAAGCTCATGCTCAAATAAATTGGTTAGTCTCTAAGGTGCCACAAATACTCCTTTTCTTTTTATGGTTAGAGTACTGGATGGGGACTCAGGTAATCCCTCTGGCTCTACTGCAGCCTTGCAGTGTGACCTTGGTTCTGCCACACACATGGTAATGTTCAAAGGGCCTTTGACTGTTCTGCAGGGTATTTGGCTAGCCAGTTTTGGGTACACAGAAAATAGGGATTTTTCAAAGAATGCAGGCAGTGCTTGTTATTTCAAATTATGCACTTAGTATTGGATGCCCAGTCCTCAGCTGGACACCCAGTCACTGGGATGTCAGAACCTCACTACTATATGATGCTATGCTCTCCAGGCACTGCTGTTCTCCTAGGGGCAGACTCACCATTGCATCAGCAGGGAAAGAGAGAAGGCAGCTTGCACCATCTCTGTTCAGGCATTGCTGGGGACTAATTTAGCCCTTTCATAGGATAGGGTAGTCCTGAAGGTTGCCATAACTTGTCTTTGTTGTGATGACTCCTGTTAGAAATTTCTGGGACATAGAAACAGCAAGATGCTGGTCTGCCCCAGTCACATCCGTGGTCTAGAATGCCCTCTGCAGCCAGGGTTCTTGTGAGGTGGCGCACAGATGGGCAAATTGTCTCTACGCATGGTGTAGGGGCTCTAGGTACTAGAGTAATTGCACCTGTCCTATGGCCTGTTTGCCCTAGCCTAGCTGGCAGAAAGGGAAGACCACAGGCCAGTAATGAATCTCATCTGGCCCCATTTTAAAAAGTCACAGCCTCCCCCTGTTTCAGAGTGTTTCAGCCAACCTCTTATCGGGGCATCTATGGCTTATTGGGACAGTACAATGACATAGGAACATGAATTAAAAGCCTCAGAAATAGTGAGGAATTAATAGTTTGTTTGAAAAAGTGATATTAGAACAGCATTTCACATTCTGTTTTTGAGCATTGTAGAACTAGATTGTGAAGCGGCTAATTGGTAGTTTCTATACAATCTAATAAAACTTTTCAAAACCTTGGGTAGGCACAAATAGCTATTGGGGCCTGATCTAGGGGTTGAAGTGGGATCCCAGGAATTTTCAAAGCAGATGTTTGGCTGTAGCAAAGCTGCTGGAATGCACTGAGGTTGGTGGGATTTTCAAAAGGGCCTGTGCAAACTTTCTTGGTATAAAGAAAAGCTATATTAGGTTCATATTAGCATACATAAATTATACCCTTGTGTATGCTAATAAAATCTGAATGAGGAGCATTATAAAAGCAGGCTATTTTCAGATATCTCTGGAAAATGGCCAAAAATCACAGGATTTAGGGTAGGTGCAGGTGATGGGATCATCAAGAAAACCCAGAAATTGACACCATAGTTACAGAAATGACCTTGTGGCACCTTAGAGACTAACCAATTTATTTGAGCATAAGCTTTCGTGAGCTACAGCTCACTTCATTGGATGGATACTGTGGAAAGTGTAGAAGATCTTTTTATACACACAAAGCATGAAACAATACCTCCTCCCACCCCACTCTCCTGCTGGTAATAGCTTATCTAAAGTGATCACTCTCCTTACAATGTGTCTGATAATCAAGGCGGGCCATTTCCAGCACAAATCCAGGGTTTAACAAGAACATCGGGGAGGGGGAGAAAAAACAAGGGGAAATAGGTTACCTTGCATAATGACTTAGCCACTCCCAGTCTCTATTACCAGCAGGAGAGTGGGTTTGTGTGTGGGGGGGGTGAGAAAACCTGGATTTGTGCTGGAAATGGCCCAACTTGATTATCATACACATTGTAAGGAGAGTGATCACTTTAGGTAAGCTAATACCAGCAGGAGAGTGGGGTGGGGGGAGTATTTTTTCATGCTTTGTGTGTATAAAAAGATCTTCTACAGTTTCCACAGTATGCATCCGATGAAGTGAGCTGTAGGTCACGAAAGCTTATGCTCAAATAAATTGGTTAGTCTCTAAGGTGCCACAAGTCCTCCTTTTCTTTTTGTGAATACAGACTAACACGGCTGTTACTCTGAAACCTGTCAGAAATGACCTTGTTGAGGGAGAGCTGATGGGGGAGTACATGAGTACCCTTTTTGCCAGCACAGAGCAGAGGCTGTAAATGAGACAAACAACGTCAGAAGAGATGGCAAGATACACAATTTGTGGCAGGAGAGTGAACCCCATCTTTACATCTTCTGTGGCTGATATGGAACAGGTATGTTTTCTATTTCTATAAACTGCCTTATCTAACCCTGGTCTCTTCAGAGTTATATGTGCAACACTGACAATGTTCAGTACAGATGGGAAATTCACCATGGTATAGTATGCTTGCAGTTTTTTCCGCCCATTCATGGGGAAGATAACATAGTCTTTATACTTGTAGATTGTATTTAGGCACACAACAGCAATGGACTTGCTGATAACAGTAGTGTTCCCAATGGTCCTTTGAAAAGACCAAGTGACAAGTATGCCAAGTGCATTGTTGATCAGGACTTGTGTAGAGATGGGATTTTGTAAAGACATCATGTCCATACTGCCCATCATGAGGTCAAAAATGGTAAGAACAATCCATAGTGCTGTCTGGGTATTGAGAAATGTAAGAATAGAGCCACCGATCTATTGTCAAAGATAAGATAGCTATCTAAATGTCAAATCTGCAGTGAATGCAGAAAACAGGATATGAAAGAACCACTGGGAACCACATGAGATTCCTGATCACCCTTGGCCCAAGATTGGTGTAGATATATTCAAATTAAATGGCAAATATTAGTAGACTACTACTCAGGTTTGTGGTGTTTTTTAAAAATTAAACTTGCCCAACACATCTTATTGAGATATTACAACATTTAAATTGCAGTTTGCTCCCCAGGGTACATTAGATGAGTTAATAACAGGTAATGGTCCACAGTTCATGAATGGCTTATTTGTGCAGTTCTCTTGATATATCAGTTCAAACTCACCAACATGAAGCCCTTACCTTTCTGAATTTCTACTCTAAGGAATGGAGTCTTGTTCAAAGTATTAATAAATTGTATAGTCAATTGCTTGACCACACTTTGGTTTGTTATGAAATATACTCAAAAGACCAAATAAGCAATGTCAGTCAGGTTTATTAATATGGCACAGGAAAGGGTTCTATATGATACCAGTCTCTAAAGCTGATGACAGAACAAGGAGTAATGGTCTCAAGTTGCAGTGGGAGAGGTTTAGGTTGGTTATTAGGAAAATCTTTTTCACTAGGAGGGTGGTGAAACACTGGAATGCGTTACCTAGGGACGTGGTGGAATCTCCTTCTTTAGATATTTTTAAAGTCAGGCTTGACAAAGCCCTGGCTGGGATGATTTAGTTGGGGATTGGTCCTGCTTTGAGCAGGGGGTTGGACTAGATGACCTCCTGAGGTCCCTTCCAACCCTGATATTCTATGATTCTAAAGAACAGCCCCGTGCAGCGATGTTACATTTGCCTCATGCAGAAGGTGTGCTCGCCAAGTTATATATTACAACTGGTATTCTTAATATGATGATTTTACAAGTTACATCACTTTACATGACACTAAAACCCAACTCATCAGTTTGTCCCAGTTTCCTAATAGTCCCTACTTTCCTAGCTTGTATTAAGACATGGAACAAGTGTATCTTGATTTTGACAAGTTTCCTATCTGCTTATGCCAAATGCTTATTTCAGCTAATGCAAGGAGTTATGGGATAATTAGCCTAAATGAATAGGATTATGTTATAGGCCAGTTTAGGCTATCACTGTTACAAGTATTTGTGCTTAATGTTATGGGTTTTTAATGCATACTAATCTATGTATCGTGCTGATAATGCATATTATTAATATGATATATTTATATGCTAGCCAGCATATAGTCATCAACAAAAGAGAGGGTGGGGAAGAATCTTGGAAGTATGGTGTAGGAGGACAGAGTGAGAGATTTGGTTCGCTTTTGAGGGAAGTTTTGAGGAAGGGGTCCTGAGTAAGGGGACGGTTTAGGTAGAAAATTGTAACATGTTTGAAAAAATATTAAAGTAATTTGGCTTTCTTGACAAAGATTGGTCGGGAACTAATAACGGCTTGGTAGAGGAGGAATTGGGGATAATTTTATATTAAATAAATCATTGTGGGACTAAGAAGAGGTGCATATCTTTACTTCGATTGCTTTGCTTTGTGTGTTGTATCCCCTTCCTTCATACATCTTTTAGTCTTCACTCCTGCATTTTGCTCTGCACAGATGAACCCCTATACTGGTGCAGGGCCTGTGTTTTCCCTCTGCACTAGGCAAATGCCTAACACGTGGGTGCTATCATAATCTAAATAAAGAATAGTGCAATATTTCCTGTGTAAGCATGGGAAAAAACCCTGCTATCTCAGATACCACTGTATGGTGACTGTTAATGTTAAGGGTTCCATCTACTGTCTAATTTATCCATGCACCAAGCGCCGAAGTATCTGCACTGTATCCATAAATAAGATTAACACTGTATGTTTCTGGAAAAAAGACAAAGTTTTTCACCCCTCCTTTTATTTATATGCTCTCAAGACTCCATATTAAAAGTTTCCTAATGCTGGAATTGATGTTTACATCTCCAGTTCCTGATAACTGTTCTATTTTCAAAATACTCTACAGCAATAAAAAATGAAAAGAACAGCTTGGCTCATGTTAAAGTTTCTGTTTACGTTGTGGCTGCTCAGGAATAGATATCATTTAGATTTTTCAGAGAATAATGCTTGTATCATGTACAATATGTCACCAAGCGCTTATGCCTCCAAAGCAATAAATAAATTTTAAAAAATCTCCCATACGCATCTAAAAATAATTTACAACATGAAGGATCAAACAGCAAGATTTTTCCAAGGAGTCCTATATCCAAAGCTCTAAACACAAGGGTAGGAAGGGTCTGTGGTCTGGCACCAAAGCATCTATGTGACTTTTGTAACATAAAGAAACTGTGTGAGAGAATCCAAATGGTTATGCTGAGTTAGTGGAGAATTTCCATGCAGACACAGTCATGACTGCTATGAAAGCAATCCTGTTTGAAACCTTTTGGGTTTTGGACCCTTTCTGATTCTCATTTGATAGCAAGCACGCTCCTGATGGCTGGCTTGGAGACCTAGGCATGTGCTTCTTGTATTGAGGCCTAAGTGCTTTGTTGAGTCAGGGCCCTAGTGAAGGCATTTGTACCCTGAATATAGGGTATGTACAGGCAAAGGGTTAAATTTATGACTGTCAAACAAACAAGCACCCCACTCCAAGATAGAGATTTGAGGGGCAAACTATACTCAGCTTTTGCAAGGAGTTGAAAGGGGATCTGGAGCGTAAAAAGCATCATTGTTGCACATTTCCTTTGACTGGAAAAATCATGGGTAATCCAAGCTACCATCATGCTTGTTAGTCACCTACCACTGCATAGCTCCATTTCTTGAAGGTCTTTTTGGAAGAAGTTTGTCTCGTTTTTCTAAGAGATCCATAGGAATGGGGTTAGAGAGCTCCAATGGCGATATCATCAGAAATCCCAAGGTGGCATCATGTCAGTTTTTCATATTGTTTTGAAAAAATTATAGATGGAACTGAAAGTTTCAAAAGCTCTCTCTTCCCTCTCCCGTTATAGTTATCTTCCCTTATCTCCTTTTATTTCCTCTTAACCCACCACCCCCTTTCTTATCCCATTACAGAAGAGGTCCCCAATCTGTGGGGCAGGGAGAAATGTTTGGGAGGGTGCGGTGTGGCCCGGTCCAGCCCCCATGGGGGACGGGGAGGGAGCACTACCCAGCCCTGCTCCCAGCTCTGCTCCGGCCTGCCCCAGCTGTGGTTCCGATCCCAGCCTTCGCTCCCGACCGCGGCCTGGCCACGGTTCCGCACCCAGCCCCTGTCCCTCACCCAGCCTTGGCCCCTGGCTGCAGCTTTGTTACTGGCCCTGGCCCCAGACCCAACCCCAGCTACAGCCCCCTTACTCCTGTGCGTGTTTCCCCCTCCCCCCTGGAGACAGATCCCCACTCCTGGTCCTGGCTCCAGGAGGAGGGGCAGATGGGGTAAGCAGGGGGAGCGACCCTGAAAAGTTTGGGGACCACAGCATTAGAGTGATGTTATGTGTAACCCTGTTTCTCATGTATTGTTGCACAATTACAGCTCCCAAGGAGGTACGTTTTTAAGGTGCAAAAGCTAATCAAAAAGACTTGTCTTTAATTCTCTGTTTGCTATGGAAAATTCATATTGTATGTGATAAAAATTGTTTGTGCCATGTTTGGAGAATGTTACTTTCTTGATACACAAAAACTCAGAAGTTCCTGGTGGAATTTATAGGAGAGTCTATATGTTTTCCACACTATTACCTAAGCATAGTTTAACAATTGATTATGTTTTGGTAGGGTTTAGTTACAAAGTTCTGCCAACAACACTCTGATGGTTAAAAATACATTTGAATAGTGAATATACACTGAAAGCCTAAATGGTTGCTGCAGGCAGACTTTGCAAGATGTCATTTCAAAAAAGATCAAGCAGCTGAAACTGCAAAATATGAGGAAGCTTCATTGTTTTTTTTGTTTTTTTCTTAACATGTATGTGGCTTTACATTGCTTTCAGCCACCACGAAAGCACATTCGTGGTAGACATTTGTCTGGAATTATAAAACTCATTGATTGGATGTCTTGTCCATCAATACAGTTTCAAATGAACATGATTTCTCTGCAGTGCAGAATGACAACATACAACCCCTTGAGAAACGTTGCTGGCTAAGTGACTTCCTTGTGAATACCATGTTGCATGATGCTGCTGGCACCGTAGTGGACTCAAGAAAGCCATGGATTATTTTGTATTAGTAGTTTAGTGTTAAACATTCAGGGTAAAACAGAGGGGGCCACAGTCAAACTGGATCTGCACCTCCTGTAATGCCATTTAATCAAAATCAAGTCAGAGATTTGGTCCCATATCTAGTGGTCAGCAACAAATTTGTAGATTAACTGCTGAGAACCATGGTAAATTAGAACAGTAGCCTATGACATTTTAATGTAATTAATATTCATTATTCATACAAAGAACAACGTACTCTTGATTCTACAAAAAGGGTCCAATCCTGCTCCTATTGAAACCCATGTCATAAATCCCATTGGGAATGAGTCCAAAGAAAAGTAATTATTCTATTTGACATCTTCACTGCAGAGCTCCATTGCATATTTTGGAATCATCATTCGTGTGTGGAATGAGTGCAGAATTTCAATAGCGATTTGGTGAGGTTTGGAGGGGGGAATTTTGCTTCTGGCTGTAATTCCATCAATGAAATCTAACAGCCCAGCAGGACTGAAATGATGCATGTGTCTTATGCAGGAGTGAATTTCATCCTATTATCACAGTATATGCACTGTTTTTTCTATTTATACTAAACACAGAAAATTAATGCTTTTGGGAAACAAGACAATTTCTGTAACTTCTAGCTTTTACAGTTTGCATGACTTTTGTTCCTTTCACAGTGGCTTCCCTGTGACTTTTCCATAAAATTGCTTGGATGAAACCATAGTCCCATAAATGACCATTTAAAATCAAGGTCTTCCTTAGTGTGTGACCCGATCATTTTCATTGTTTCACAGTTAAATTATCTGGCAAGAGGAATCATAAGGGGCAAACTTTTCCCCCCGTTTCTTGCACAATGGGACTCATATTCTGATTTGGGCTTGGATTTGCCTGGAGTCTCCAGGAATTAAAGATTAATCTTTAATTAAAGATTATGTCATGTGATGAAATCTCAAGGAATACATCCAACCAAAATTGGCAACCCTACTTTTGGGTACTACTGTAATATAAATAATAAGTAACTAATGTTTCAGGTCAAAGATGCAACGGGTAAGGCTGCAGAAATGCACCCATTGCAGCAAAACCAGCTTTAGAAATTTGGCCCTCAACAGCATATTCTAAATTACTAGTCAATTTTTATTGTTTGCTCCTTGTTCTATATGAAAAGAGATTTTATTTTGCTTTTTTATCAGAAGGGACTACCTGTGCTTTGTTAACATATTAAAACATGCTTTATTACAACTCATTATTGTAAAGCCTCTGGACTACATTGAATATGAAAAGTTCTACATGCAAACAAAACGGTTTATATTCTGTTTAGTATTGTTTATGTAGCTGTGCCTTTGAAGGAGAATCATAGAATCGTAGAATATCAGGGTTGGAAGGGACCTCAGGAGGTCATCTAGTCCAACCCCCTGCTCAAAGCAGGACCAATCCCCAATTAAATCATCCCAGCCAGGGCTTTGTCAAACCTGACCTTAAAAACCTCTAAGGAAGGAGATTCCACCACCTCCCTAGGTAACGCATTCCAGTGCTTCACCACCCTCCTAGTGAAAAAGTTTTTCCTAATATCCAACCTAAACCTCCCCCACTGCAACTTGAGACCATTACTCCTTGTTCTGTCATCTTCTACCACTGAGAACAGCCTAGATCCATCTTCTTTGAAACCCTCTTTCAGGTAGTTGAAAGCAGCTATCAAATCCCCTCATTCTTCTCTTCTGCAGACAAAATAATCCCAGTTCCCTCAGCCTCTCCTCATAAATCATGTGCTCCAGCCCCCTAATCATTTTTGTTGCCCTCCGCTGGATCCTTTCCAATTTTCCTCATCCTTCTTGTAGTGTGGGGCCCAAAACTGGACACACTACTCCAGATGAGGCCTCACCAATGCCAAATAGAGGGGAATGATCATGTCCCTCGATCTGCTGGCAATGCCCCTACTTATAAAGCCCAAAATGCTGTTAGCCTTCTTGGCAACAAGGGTACACTGTTGACTCATATCCAGCTTCTCGTCCACTGTAACCACTAGGTCCTTTTCTGCAGAACTGCTGCCTAGTCATTCGGTCCCTAGTCTGTAGCAGTGCATGGGATTCTTCCATCCTAAGTGCAGGACTCTGCACTTGTCTTTGTTGAACGTTATCAGATTTCTTTTGGCCCAATCCTCTAATTTGTCTCTGTATCCTATCCCTACCCTCCAGCGTATCTACCTCTCCTCCCAGTTTAGTGTCATCTGCAAACTTGCTGAGGGTGCAATCCATGCCATCCTTCAGATCATTAATGAAGAAGTAGTAATCAAATCTCCAAGTAGTAATCAAAACAGCAGGTGGCAGTGAGACTAAGAAAGAGAGAAGGAAACAGAAATAAAGGGGAGAGATTTTAGGACCATATCTTCAGCTACTGTAAATTGCCATAACTCCACTGACTACACTGCATGCCCCAAGTAAAGGGGCGGGGGGAAATGGGTACACTTTACCAGGTTCTGATCCAAGGGGGAACCCTGCCAGAGGCCTACAAGCCCATCAGTATGAGAAGAAAATTCAGACTTTGACTGAATATTATTTATAAAATCTTAGTGAACAGATTTGTACCTGTGTATCTATGTGTGGGATGGGGGCCCATGTTATGAGTTTGTCCTGGGCCCAGCAAAATTTTGCTTGGGGCTTGCTACACTGATTTACTCCAGCTGAGGATTTGGTTTTCGGTGTCTAACTAAGAGAGTTCATACTGAGCATTTTCTTTTTGGGGAATCCCACTGGTGTTATGTTTTCCCTATTTCAGGCATAATAAACATTGTTATAACCTCCAGCTGATAGAGAATTACACAATTTAAATACAAACATTTCTTCGTACTCAAGAATGTCAAGGAGAAAACATTACACAATGTATAAATGAATTTGCTTTTCAACTGTTCTCTCAATGCACTTCCCAAATTGTTAGTAACCAAGCCAAGAAACATGCTTGAAACTAGAACTCTTGTGCATTGCTGGCTTGCTCTTCCATGCACTGTCTGTTCAATGATATTTGAATACTTGGTCTATGACAACATAGTCTTCTGCAGAGGGAATGATATGAAATCCCAAACAGACAGCTGAGTTATTACTTCATTCTTTGTGAAAACAGCAGGAGGTGAGGTTATGAGTGAATCTCTGTGAAATAGCTTCACAAACTGTAATGGAGGTGAAGGATCCAATCCAAATATTTAAAAGATGGACTTGCATTTAAATAATGTTTAAAGTTTGACAATCCAAGAAAATTTCTGAAGGTTCTGGTGAAGCATTCACTTTTTGTTGAATGTATTAGCCAGTGGGAGTCCTATCAGAGCATGGAGTTGAGTGGATTTACTTGCTTCCGCCTTCTTCTTCAGTCTTTTCCTTTGTGCATTTTATGTGGTTTTGGTGAAAATGGGCCACATTCTTGTCAGTTAAAGTGAGGGTGTCTGGTAGGTGACAGGAGAGAAGAAGGTTACAATAGTCTGTGCAGGACATTACTAAGGGTAAGTGTTTTAGTTGTGGGGTTCGAGAAGAAGGGATGTAATTTGAAGATACGGAAGAAAAAGCAACAAGATTTAACAGCTGGGATGTGAGGGGAGAGGGAAAGAAAGGAATCAAAGTCCTGAGATACAGGGATAGTGGCTGAACGATCACTGTGATGGGGAATATTTTTGATTGGGGAGATGGGTGGTGTTTTGTGTGTGTGTGCGCGCCATGTTGTGTTTTGCTTGTTGGCAGGAAAAGATGTTTAGAATTAAAGGAATTAAACTACAGCTAAACTACCAATTAAACAAAAGGCAAATAAACAATGGAAGAGTTATTGAATGTTTCCTTTCTGAAGGTTGTAATCTCAATTTGTACCCATAATTCCTGTTAACAGGAGAGCCACCATATGAGGAATCAGAAGTGTCCTCCCAATTTTTTTTATTTGTATTGGAATAACACATAAGAGCCTCAGTCATTGACCAGGACCCCATTGTGCTAGACGCTGTACAAACACAGAACAAAAAGACAGTCCCTGCCACAAAGAGCTTGCTTACTCTGCCTTTTTGTGCTACAGTTCTTGTCTGCTTGTCTTCACTGATACCAGTTGAGATACAACAGGGGAAAGGGGTTGCATGGGGACAGGGGGAGGGGTTGCAGGGACACATGGGACAGGAGAAGAGTGGTGGCTGAGTGGGGGTGCAGAGATACATGGGAATGGCGGGAAGGGGTGCAGGTGGAGTTGATAGCAAAAAGGTCTGGGTTCAATATCCAGGAGTTCCTCTTAACAATAAACACAGAACCAGCTTCAGTCCCGACCCAATAATCTGAAAAAATTAAACACCACTCCTGGGCACCTCTCACAAGCGCTGAGACTGTATACAGAAAAGAAAACTTTTTAATAAAAAAGGGAAGGGAACCTGGCATTAATTTGGGAAAATGCCACAAGTATGATTCTGAAGCCCAGGAGCATGAGCAAAACACCCTCCCCGCCCCCCAGAGTATGTTGGGCATTGTCCTTTGCCTTAGTTTCTCACCCTGTGTGAAAATCTGTCAAGCAAATGTTCCTTTAACATGCCACTCCCCTTTTCCCTTCACTGCACCTCACTCATAGATGCTCTCCGTAGTCAGTGAAGACCTAGAGTTCAGAGGAGTTCATGTAAATTCCCTTCCCGTCTGGGTCTGGGGGGGAGGCATCAAGCAGTGCCTCAGCTGCTGCACCATTCACACTGCATTGCTGCCCACTGCCGTTGCTGCTTCATTGTTTGCTCGGCCACTGCACCACTGGCTGCTCTGTCATTGTTCACTGCGCTGCCATTGGTCACTGCACTTTTGCTTTCTCTGCTGCAACCTCTGTGATGTCTTGAAGTGGCACCACTTAACACAGCTCTCCATGATTTCAGCAGTTAGTGTGGGAAGGACCTCATTGCTAGTGCAGGCTGTATAGTCTCTTTCACTGAAAATGCTGTCCCCCAGCAGATCTAAAGTTTAGCACTTAGAACTGGTTATCAGTGATTTCAGCTCTAGTGATCACTGAACAAAACAAAAGATTCTTAATTGAATCTAATCAGCTCTGACCTTAAACAGTGGAGCAGTGTTTAGGACTCTCTGGGCAGAGCCCACACCACAAACACCTGTCCCCACCCTCTCTCCTCATTCACTGGGATTTGGCATCCCTAGCCCCGGCTTAGTGAGTGCAGTTCAGTTGAAGGAGACCGTTTCATCTAGGGCAGGACAAGCACAGCTCTGCTGCCTCTCACTTACACAACAAGGACACAACCCTTTCATCACACCTGCACCCAACACTAAAGTGATTTGCAATCCAACACCAGCCAAAAGTGATCATTTGGGCAAAGCAGCTCCATCATGCTGCACACCTAGGCAGAGAAGGTGTGTCTATGCAAACAAGGTTGGTTCCTGAAATCTTTTCCCCCCAGCTCATCAATACATGTCAGGGGAGAGCTCATTCAGACTCTGCTTACAACAGCCATTGATGAACCTATCCTCCGTGAACTTACCCAGTTCTTTTTTTGAACCTATTTATACTTTTGGCCATCACAACTTCCCATGGTAATGAATCCCCCAGGTTAGTTATATGTTGTGTGGAAAAAGTGCTTCCTCTTATTTGTATTACGCCTGCTGTCTACTAATTTAATCAAGAGACCCCTGGTTTCTGTGTTCTGTGAAAAGCTAAATAACACTTCTCTATTCATGTTTTCTACACCATTCATGGTTTTATAGACCTTTGTCATATCGCCCTTTAGGTGTCTCTTTTCTACACTGAACAGCCCTAATCTTTTTAGTCTCTTCTCATATGGAAGCTGTTCCATACCTTTGATCATCTTTGTTGTCTTCCTCTGAATATTTTCCAGTTCCTATATCCTTTTTGAGATGGGGCGATAAGAACTGGACACAGTATTCAAGATGTGGGCACACAATGGATTTATATAGTGGCATTGTGAAATTTTCTGTCTTATTTTCTATCCCTTTCCGAATAGTTCCTACAGTTAGTATTTTTGACTCCTGCTTCACAGTGAGCAGAAGTTTTCAGACAACTATCCATGGTGACTCCAAGATCTCTTTCTTGGGTGGTAACAGTGGATTTAGAACCCATCGTTGTATGTATATAGTTGGGATTATTTTTCCCATTGTGATTACCCAGTTTTGTGAGATCCCTCTGTAACTCCTCCTAGTCAGCTTTGGACTTAACTATCTTGAATGTATTTTGTACTGTCTGCAAATTTTCCCACTTCGGTGTTTGTCCCCTTTTCCAGATCATTTATGAATATGTTTAACAGCACAGATCCCAGTGCAGATCCTTGGGGGACCCTGTTGTACACCCCTTTCTATTGTGAAAACTGGCCATGTAGTCCTACCCTTTGTTTCCTGTCTTTTAGCTGGTTATTGATCCATGAGAGGACCCCCCCCCCCCATCCTGTGGCTGCTTAATTTCCTTTCTGAAAATCCAAGTACACTATATCGACTGGATCACCCTTATCCACTTGCTTGTTGATTCCCTCAAATAATTTTAATAGATTGGTCAGGTTGACTTCTCTTTACAGAAGCAGTGTTGACTTTTCCCCCAGCAAATTGTGTTTATCTATGTGTTTGATAATTCTGTTCTTTACTATAGTTTCAACCAGTTTGCCTGGTACTGAAGTTGGGCTCACCAGTTAGTGCAGGAGGTCAGACTAGATGATCATAATGGTCCCTTCTGACCTAAATATCTATGAATCTACCAGCCTGTAATTGCCAGGATTGCCCCTGGAGCCTTTTTAAAAAATCAGTGTTACGTTTACTGCCTTCCAGTCATTAAGAAGCTGTCCTAAGACTTTGTATAAAATCTGTACTAAAGTCTATAGATGATGCTTCTTTCTAATTGAGGAGAAATTGAAACATATGTATCTATACAGCCTCGTAACAGTAGAGGGCATCCTTGTCTTAAAAACATTGGTACAAAATTCCTTAAAAACGTATCAGTGCCTTTCTTTTATACGTTGTAGCAGATAGATTTGAGGGTTTTATCTCTGGAAATACATAGGATCAAGTGTCCGTATTATTGTCTGTAAATGTTATCTTTGTTAAAAATACTTGCAATAACTCTCAGGTTTTAAACCACACTACAACATTTCTATATATTTAGTAAGAGGTAAGAAAGTATTACTGAGTGATGAAGCAAATAATAAAATCTACTGCTTTGGGAATGCTATGTAGATTCACTGCATTAGGGTCATATTTGGGAGGCAATATGAAATAAGCTTTTCAGGACTTCGAGAAAAAGTTGAACATGGAAATATTTTAATATTCTTCTTATTATTTGCCATCTAAGGCTTAAAATAGTGACTTTATCCTAAATTTATTTTGCAAAAAATTGAATATAAAATACATGTCTGTTTTTGATGCTTGTGAATGGAGACAACTGATTGCAAATTAAGGCACTGAGCCAGCAACCATTACTCACGTAAGTAGTTTATTGATGACAGTGGGACTGCTCTTGTGAACAAGGACTATCCACATGAATTAAGATTACAAGATTGAGCCCTAAATTACCAAAATACAAAAATGAAGTGCAGATAATTTATCATATAGTTATATTTTGAAGTATTTTCCCTAATGGCATTAGTGAATTCTTTTAAAAACAAAAAATATTTCAAATAAATGACTTATGTTGCATTACATTTCATGTTCCTAACATGTCAACTGGTGACAAGTGTCCTAAAACATTTGGTCCCTGTGATGGGGGAATGACTGAGCTATTGTAGATGGCCCATCTTGATAAACATCATTGTGAATCTGCTTGCAAATGCCCTTAGTCTTCCAATTGTGTTTTCCTCTCACAGTCCTGTGATAGTTACCTATGGCTCCAGGATGGAGCAATCCAGGGCCGTAAAGAGATTGAGATAATGACAGTTCATGGTGACAGCAGGACTGGCAGAGCCAGCCTGGGGGAAGAAAGTCACATACTTGTCAATAGAAATATCTCCATCCTTTGGGAATTGTGGCTTGGGAATCAAAGCTGACCTCATAGGCAAGAATGATGGGGAACAAGCTTTTGATTTATGACTAGATGAAGCTCTGAGTCTGCCCTTCTGATCCTGCCTCACAACACACCTTTTGTATTTTATTTCAGCTTTTTCACTTTATTCTCAGAATCTTATCTTCTGAGGTATCATCTTGGGGTCTTTCAGTTTCATAATAGTTCAGTCATCTGTTTCCTAAGAGGATTCTCTCTTTTTCTTTTTTAAATGAAACAGAAATCCCTTTTTTAGCATCACAAATACCCCAGCCATTTATATTTTACATGGCTGATTGCTTTTCATTAGTGTGGCAAAGTCTTATAAAAGCTGAAACCATTTTTGCCTTCAAGATCCTTGATTCACAAAGAGATCCCAGTTTGCAAATGTGGATGCCTTTCTTGGGCACTGCTTATTTGCACCAAAGTGTAAAAAACGGGCCTTTATGTGACTAAGTAACAACCTTGGCATCCACACGCATAATTTTATGGGCCAGATCCTTTGCTAGTGTACAGACCTCAGTGGAGCTATACTGATTTACACCAGCTGGTGGTGTGGGCTCATAATTCCTAATTAAGGCACCTACTGCTGTAATGGGCTCAGTATGTCCCACTGTTAGGTGACTCCTACTGTTTGTGTCCTATGGTTTGTGACTCTGTCTAATTGAATCTTAACCAAAACCCTCAACTTCCCCAAACTTGAGGGTGTTCAAAATCTAGATCTGGCTCTGAATTTTGTAGTGAGTGCCTTTCTCTATGCACCAGACTTTTTGTATCTTTGCTTTAGGAAGGTTAATGTTTGTGGCCTGAATGACAAGCTGCAAGGCATAAAAAAGGCATTTGCAATAATGGCTATTATAAAGAGGGGTAAAATTATTATGGCTTAACATCAAACATTGCTTTATAAAAGGGAACTGTACTATATATCAGCACTGTTATATCTGTGTTTAGGGTGCCTGTATTCTATGTCTGTCAGTCTGTCTGTCATCTGCCTGCCTGTCTTCCCAACTTACATATATATACTATAGATAAATATGCTCCGTTGGTGATTAAAAGGAAGTGACCTCATAAGTTTGTCTTTTCAACCACAAAGGTTTGGTTGTAATGTGACATTCCATCCGATTACTCTGGTTTACACCAAATTCAACAACTTGTGGCCTGCAGATACTCAGAATAAAGAGCAGAAAGCGACTGACCTTGACAACCTCATTTCTCATTCCTTTCTTGTTATAGGTAATATAGCTGAAAATGTGGTTTTAATTATAGCACTAATGAAAACTGAAAATCCAGACAGACACTTGACAAACTCTGGTACGCTTTATATTACATTTGTGCTAACTACAAAGTATCCAGCTGGGTGTAACATTATCTCTCTTTTCCTTGAGCATCCGCCTGACTTAAGCTGTATAATTAATGTGTACTTTGGCTGGAGGTCAGTTTACAGTTGTTTTTTTAGAATTTTTACATTTTTAAAGATGTTGTAATGAAACGAATATGTTTATTACCTCTGTGCCTGCATTCTCCAGGGGGAGTTAATACCTGTGGAGGAGCACTGGCTGGAAGAACTCTAACAAAGTGCCGAAGCCAGCTGAATCTGAAGCATCAGGCAAAAATATTTTCAAAACTTTGTGAAGAAACAGGACCAAAATCTGTAATTTCCATAGATGCATTTTGCTCAGATTCAACACCCTTATGTGGTCTGACTCCAATATGGGACAAGATTGTGTAGGTCCAAACACAAGGGTTATTTGTTTGTTTGTTTGTTTTTGGAAAGGGCTTTGATTGCAGTGCTCATGAAAGGTCCTTGGTTAGAGCTAAATATACTAAATGTGGGTTCCCTACAAAGCTCCACCAGTATACCTTCATCCTGACCTGTTTCAATTCTGCTGTTGTAATCTTGGGTCTTTTCTCAGCATATGTGTGTAATCATGTTAAATTAAGCAGTGGTTCTCATGATATGGACAAATGCCCACTAGGGACTAGACTGAGTTTAGTTTGGAACTAATTTCATTGTGATCTCAGGTATATTTAAATTTGGGTTGCCTATGATAAAAAAGGCCAGTGCTTCACATGGCAGCACCACTCACACAACATGCCACTATGTTGCTTATGTCAACCTTCCAAAAATTCTCTCTTACGTAAAAGGAAATGATTGCAATATAACTATAGTCACAACTGGGGGGGCCTCAAGAGGCTACTATAATAGAAATGAATAAATAATGTTTTTCAAATGATCTTTTCTGTCATGTTCATATGGCTATCTGAGGACTTTGTATCGTCTGTGAGCACGAATGATGAACTTATCTCCCACATACCACTGCACTTGAAACCTGTTTGTTGAGACAGGTTTCTATAAAGAGTTTAATTTTCTTCAAAGAGCCTCAAACTGTCTCTTTAGTCTTCCACTGAGTTGTGTGTGATCACAAAGCCAAATATGAAAACAGAAGAGTAGTTTCTTACACAGAATTACTCACAAGCCATTTTATTAATATCTAGTTATCTGTGAAATGGCCTAATGTTACCATCTCCTCAAAAAGCTCTCCAGAAATAATGGATGGATAGTCCTTGGTGTTGCTTCCCAGAATTGGCTAATGGGTCCAGTTTGCTAAAGATATCTACATAGTTTTCAAAATACTGTCATAAACAATGTCCCCAAGATCATGAGACTTCCCCCTTGCCCAAAAGACTCCATTCTATAGGTTCTGGAAATTAAGGGTGAGATTTCAAAAGCACCAATGTGACTTAGGGGCACAAGGCCCATTGAAAATCAAAGGTATGTATGCTTCAGTCACTTAGGTACTTTTGAATATTCCACCCATTATTGTTATTATTTATTTGTATTACAGTAGCACTAGAAGCCCTGACTGAGATCAAGGTCCCATGGTGCTAGGTGCTGTACAAACACAAACTGTGTGACAGTCCCTGCCCCAAAGAGTTTGAAAACCGAGTAGACAAGACAGACAAATCCCAGCCTTCTTTCTGCCTGCACTGCTTAACTGGCTTCTGTATTGCCTCACGAGTGCCCGTTTGGCATGAGGGTTATGCACTGGCATTAATAAAGGGATTTTCCATCTCAAAGAGGAAATAACACCTTGTCTCCAGTTAGTTAAAAGTTCCAAAAATGAATTAAACCAGACGTTGCTGGGCTCTTGATAGTGACACACTTGAGAGTGCAACCTTAAGTGTCCCTGCTGTGGCCCCTGTAGATGTATTAAGATTTTATTTCCATCCTATAAACATCTAGTAGAATAAGTAAGCAACAGTATTCCAGGTAGAAAAGGAGTACTTGTGGCACCTTAGAGACTAACCAATTTATTTGAGCATGAGCTTTCGTGAGCTACAGCTCACTTCATCGGATGCATACTGTGGAAACTGCAGCAGACTTTATATACACACAGAGATCATAAAACAATACCTCCTCCCACCCCACTGTCCTGCTGGTAATAGCTTATCTAAAGTGATCATCAAGTTGGGCCATTACCAGCAGGAGAGTGAGTTTGTGTGTGTATGGGGGTGGGGGGGTGATAAAACCTGGATTTGTGCTGGAAATGGCCCACCTTGATTACCATGCACATTGTAGGGAGAGTGGCCACTTTGGATGAGCTGTTACCAGCAGGATAGTGAGTTTGTGTGTGTGTTTTTTTGGAGGGGGGTGAGGGGGTGAGAGAACCTGGATTTGTGCAGGAAATGGCCCACCTTGATTATCATGCACATTGTGTAGAGAGTTGTCACTTTGGATGGGCTATTACCAGCAGGAGAGTGAGTTTGTGTGTGAGGGGGTGGAGGGTGAGAAAACCTGGATTTGTGCTGGAAATGGCCCAACTCGATGATCACTTTAGATAAGCTATTACCAGCAGGACAGTGGGGTGGGAGGAGGTATTGTTTTATGATCTCTGTGTGTATATAAAGTCTGCTGCAGTTTCCACGGTATGCATCCGATGAAGTGAGCTGTAGCTCACGAAAGCTCATGCTCAAATAAATTGGTTAGTCTCTAAGGTGCCACAAGTACTCCTTTTCTTTTTGCGAATACAGACTAACACGGCTGTTACTCTGAAACCTGTCAGTATTCCAGGTGTATCCCATGTTATACCAAAATAGTTTGTGGCTATATTGTTCCTGGAGGAAAAGTGTGCTGGCTGGGTAAAGGGATGTCATTTATTTGTTGGTTCATTAATAATTAATTAACAAACGTACAGGACAAAAAGACCTGAAAATGAATAAGAGATCTTTTGGGCTAACGTTTGAGCATTGTATTTGTTTACTGTTCCACTAAGTGGAATTTTGTTGGGGCAAATCCTCCTTGCTTTACCGATGCAGGTGAATAGCCCCATTAACCTCAATGGAGCTACTTGTGTGAGTAACGTGAGGAGGATCTGGTATTTTCATTTCCTGATTTGGAATAATGCTCAGACACTAATTCTACAGTTGGCACCTCTTACCAAGGATGTGCATTAGAGTGAGTACTTTCATGGGATGGCTCATTATTCCTCTATCAGTCCTTCACAAATAACCACGAGTGCCCTTCAAGACAATAAAATGGATGCTTTATTGTCAAAAGGTTCTCTCCAATGCCCAAGTAAAGAAGGCTATTTTGTTTTCCTTTGGTGTATCTTGTGTTCTTACTATTGTTGAGAGAAAGCTAAGGCAGAGAGACGGGTCTTGCGCCTGTAATTGAAGGCAATATCTGATTGATCTAACTGATATATCTCAAAATGTAATTATTAATGGGAAATAATCAATGAATGCGTGTGTTTCTAGTGGGGTCCTGTAGGGATCAGTTCTTGGCTGAACAGTATTCAATATTGTTATCAGTGATCTAGAAAAAATAACTTTGCTGATAAAGTTGGAGTTGGAATTGATGGAGTGGTAAACGATAAGAGCAATCTTGATTGTAAAATGCCCATAAGCAAGCCACATGTAAGACAGCCTTGCATTTGCTGTATCAAAACACATCTAGATAAAGAATGTTGGCCACATGTGTAGATTGGAAGACTATATCCTGGAAAGTAGTGACTGAAAAGGATTTAGGAGTCAAGGCAGATAACGTGATTTTCAAGTGCAATGCTGTGACTCAGAAGACTAATGCGGTCCTTGGATGTATAAACGGGGAATATAATTAGGGGTAGAGAGATATTACTTCTGTATATTTATGATACTTTTGCACTCTTTAATCTAGTGGACAAATGCCTAACAAGATCCAACAGCAGAAAGTTGAAGCTAGACAAATGCAAACTGGAAATAAGGTCCACATTTTTAAGTCCAAATAATTAACCACTGGAACATCTCAGTAAGGGATGCGGTAGATTCTTTAACTAAAGATTGGATATCTTAAGGTATGCTCTAGTCAACCACAGGCTGCTGGGCTTGATGCAGGAATTACTGGGTGAAATTCTCTGGCTTTTGTTATACAGGAGGTCAGACTAGGTTTGGTCTCTTCCGGTCTTAAAATCTGAGTGTGTGAGATCTGAGGACATTCCACTCTCCTCAGGAAGGAGCAGCTGTAGTTGTGGGCTTGTGTCATGGGATTCTCTACTTACCATTGAGGCACCTCTTGTGGCTATGTCTGGGGAATAGCTCCACCCGGTCTTATGCCCTCTTTTATCTCTTGCTTGTGCTGAGTGCCCGTCCATGCTCCAAGAGTTGCATTGCTTCCTCTTTGTGATTCAGGATGCTCTCTCTTTGTAGCTTGGTCCTCAGTCCATGTCACTATAGTGTTCCCCTTCCAGGATATCAGACTCTGACTGGACTGCCTGTCTGGGTACCATTTGTGGCAATCCTCTAAGTCAAAGCTCTGCCATTTCCCCCACTCATTGGCTGGTAGGGGAACCTGGGTCCATCCACTACTCTGGTTTCCAGCTGGGAAACCCTCAAATCAGCGGTCAAGGTCCACACCATCCCAAACCTAGCTGCCATGTCCTGAGCCTTTTCCTACTCTACTTCTATTAGGCTTCCATTAACTTTCTGGATACTTCCTTCCCTCATGGCCAGGATCCCAGGGATCCTGCTCTACCCCTGGATTTTCTCCTTTTCTCTCTCTAAGCCCAGAGAGTGACTGCAGGCTTCATCACTGTAGCCCCTTGCTGCTGCAAACTTCCCAGCTTTATACTAGGCCCGTGTGTTCCTACTCAGGTGGGCTCTATCCTTAACCAGTGCTTACTCATGAAGCATAACTCTTCCTCAGGTGTGACCTACTTAACCTCTCCTGGGGCACATTAACCCTGTCCAGGCTAGTGTGGGGTGAACATCTCATCAAAGTTTGGCACTGAGAAAGCTTTGCCTTCAGCTCTCCTGTTTCTTAGTCTGGTTATGGAAAGCTCCATTGTTCCTGAAAAGGAGGCCTGGTCATGCAATGAGAGATGATGCTTTAGGTCAGTGGTGGACAACCTGTGGCCCGTGGGCCGCACATGGCCCATCAGGGTAATCTGCTGGTGGGCCGTGAGACAGTTTGTGTACATTGACCGTCCGCAGGCACGGCTACCCACAGCTCCTAATGGCCGCGATTCACTGTTCCTGGCCAATGGGAGCTGTGGGAAGCGGCGGCCAGCATGTCCCTGTGGCCCACGCCACTTCCTGCAGCTTCCGTTGACTGGGAATGGTGAACCATGGCCACTGGGAGCTATGGGTGGCCATGCCTGCAGATGGTCAATGTAAACAAGCTGTCCCATGGCCCGCCAGCGGATTACCCTGATGGGTTGCGTATAGCCTGCGGGCTGCAGGTTGCCCACTACTGCTTTAGGTGCTTTGCACTCAACTCATGGAGGGATTTGGAAATTAGGCCCATAACCTTGAACTGGATCCGGTGGGTAATGGAGATCCAATTAAGTAGTAGAGACTGAAGTACTGGGGTGATGTGCTTTCACCACCTGCTGTTGCTGAGCAGGCGAGCAGCCACATTCTGGACCAGCAGGAGTTTTTCCAAGGTTGCATACACATTCCCATGTATAAGACATTACACTAACTGAGCCTGGAGGGCATGACATTCTGGATTGCCATGGCCATGTGTGTGTGGTGGACTTGGGGGCAGTTTCCTGCCAGTCACAAGTGGAAGATAACCTTTCTGGTGGCCACTGCTATGTGGGTTTCTGGTGCTGATGAGGAGTCAGAAGGATCCAAAGGCTGTGTAGTGTTGTGGCAATCTGTGGACTGACTCTCTGCGTTAGGTGACATGTAGCTAGAGAGCTCTGTGAAATGCCTGTCTCTTCTGCCAGTACCATTTCCATCTTGCATAGGTTCAGCTTCTAGCAGAAGATGGGCACATGCTTCCATTGACTTTAATCACACTTGCCTGGGAATAATTAATTCTCTTGTCAGGATTTATTTAATACCCATGTGAACAACCATATTACCTTTTCTGTTCTGCATACATTATATATAATTACACTGCAATATTATAGTTTTATTGTAATATACTATTTGTGTTTTGCTTTAATTATGTACTTATAAAACCTACAAAAGTACATAGAAAATGGATACGGAGGGTCTCCATGTCACCACCTTGTATAGTAACATTAATTTAAAATTTAGTTTTATACACTTGACAAGCTATTCATGATCTTGACTTAAAGTACACAGAACACAGTATTCATTGGGGTGAATTTTTACTCATGGAGAGGTACTCCTTATTTGAAAATTCAGAATGCTCGTTTGAGGAAAATGGAGACAGTTTTCCTTTACATAATATGAGCAATGTAGGAGAAAGATTAGATTTGTCCCAAATAAAAAAAAAAAGAAGTGATATTTGTGTCTCACTGGAATCAGTTCAATGGTTTGTGGGGCCAGAATCTTCCAGGAAGTAGCACAAATCCATATCTGTGCCTGAGTGGTTTTGCATTTAGACCTTTGATTTACCTGACCTGGCTGATTTGTATGGCTAGATTTTTTTTTAAGCTTGGCTTCCTTTTTTGTGGTTCCAGCTGATGTCCTTTGGATATTTGGTTCCTGACTTGCAGAAGCAATCAGTTTCACTTGCAAATGACTGTGTGCAAAGAGGCACAGGGAAATATTTTTACTCAAACAACAGTGGGCTCAAAAAGGAAGGCCGGGCTGCAGTCCCATTTTAAAATCAACCCATAAAATATCATGTAGCTGAACAGTTCCCTGTTGAATCTGCAACTGAGAAGGATCAAAAATGTAAATTATTTTAGCTCTTATTGTTTGCTGAGCATTGTCAGGATGCTCAATGCTGTAGAGCACAAAGAAGGGCTGGGGGAAAGCTGACAGGTGCAGAGGAGCACATGATTCAGACAGAGACATCCCTTTGGGGAGGATCTATTAATAGAGATTCTCTATGTCCTAGTAAGGAGGAGAGGATGGAAGATAATAAAATACAGGTCGGATCTGATGAGAAACAGTCAAATGAAAAAAAGTCCCATTCAAATCCATCATGTAATGGCAGACAGCTAAAAAGTGACAAGTTTTTAAAGTGCTTATATACCAATGCTAGAAGTCTAAATAATAAGATGGATGAACTAGAGTGCCTCGTATTACATGAGGATATTGATATAATAGGCATCACAGAAACTTGGTGGAATGAGGATAATCAATGGGATACAGGTTTCAGAGTAACAGCCGTGTTAGTCTGTATTCGCAAAAAGAAAAGGAGTACTTGTGGCATCTTAGAGACTAACCAATTTATTTGAACATAGAATCATAGAATCATAGAATATCAGGGTTGGAAGGGACCTCAGGAGGTCATCTAGTCCAACCCCCTGCTCAAAAGCAGGACCCATACCCAATTAAATCATCCCAGCCAGGGCTTTGTCAAGCCTGACCTTAAAAACTTCTAAGGAAGGAGATTCCACCACCTCCCTAGGCAACGCATTCCAGTGTTTCACCACCCTCCTAGTGAAAAAGTTTTTCCTAATATCCAACCTAAACCTCCCCCACTGCAACTTGAGACCATTACTCCTTGTCCTGTCCTCTTCCACCACTGAGAATAGTCTAGAACCATCCTCTCTGGAACTACCTCTCAGGTAGTTGAAAGCAGCTATCAAATCCCCCCTCATTCTTCTCTTCTGCAGACTAAACAATCCCAGTTCCCTCAGCCTCTCCTCATAACTCATGTGTTCCAGACCCCTAATCATTTTTGTTGCCCTTCGCTGGATTCTCTCCAATTTATCCACATCCTTCTTGTAGTGTGGGGCCCAAAACTGGACACAGTACTCCAGATGAGGCCTCACCAATGTCGAATAGAGGGGGACGATCACATCCCTCGATCTGCTCGCTATGCCCCTACTTATACATCCCAAAATGCCATTGGCCTTCTTGGCAACAAGGGCACACTGCTGGCTCATATCCAGCTTCTCGTCCACTGTCACCCCTAGGTCCTTTTCCGCAGAACTGCTGCCTAGCCATTCGGTCCCTAGTCTGTAGCTATGCATTGGGTTCTTCCGTCCTAAGTGCAGGACCCTGCACTTATCCTTATTGAACCTCATCAGATTTCTTTTGGCCCAATCCTCCAATTTGTCTAGGTCCCTCTGTATCCTATCCCTGCCCTCCAGTGTATCTACCACTCCTCCCAGTTTAGTATCATCCGCAAATTTGCTGAGAGTGCAATCCACACCATCCTCCAGATTATTTATGAAGATATTGAACAAAACCGGCCCCAGGACCGACCCCTGGGGCACTCCACTTGACACCGGCTGCCAACTAGACATGGAGCCATTGATCACTACCTGTTGAGCCCGACAATCTAGCCAACTTTCTACCCACCTTATAGTGCATTCATCCAGCCCATACTTCCTTAACTTGCTGACAAGAATACTGTGGGAGACCGTGTCAAAAGCTTTGCTAAAGTCAAGATACAATACATCCACTGCTTTCCCTTCATCCACAGAACCAGTAATCTCATCATAGAAGGCGATTAGATTAGTCAGGCATGACCTTCCCTTGGTGAATTCATGCTGACTGTTCCTGATCACTTTCCTCTCATGTAAGTGCTTCAGGATTGATTCTTTGAGGACCTGCTCCATGATTTTTCCGGGGACTGAAGTGAGGCTTACTGGCCTGTAGTTCCCAGGATCCTCCTTCTTCCCTTTTTTAAAGATTGGCACTACATTAGCCTTTTTCCAGTCATCCGGGACTTCCCCCGTTTGCCACGAGTTTTCAACATAAGCTTTCGTGAGCTACAGCTCACTTCTGAAGTGAGCTGTAGCTCACGAAAGCTTATGCTCAAATAAATTGGTTAGTCTCTAAGGTGCCACAAGTACTCCTTTTCTCAATGGGATACAGTAATACCAGGGTACAAAATATATCGGAAGGACAGAACAGGTCGTGCTGGTGGGGGAGTGGCACTATATGTGAAAGAAAGCGTAGAATCAAATGAAGTAAAAATCTTAAATGAACCAACCTGTACCACAGAATCTCTATGGATAGTAATTCTATGCTCTAATAATAAGACTATAGCAGAAGGGATATATTACAGACCACCTGCCCAGGATGGTGATAGTGAAATGCTTGGGAAAATTAGAGCGGCTATTAAAATAAGAAACTCAATAATAATGGGGATTTCAACTATCTCCATATTGACTGGGTAAATGTCACCTCAGGACAGGATGCAAAGATAAAGTTTCCTGACACCTTAAATGACTGCTTCTTGGAGCAGCTAGTCCTGGAACCCACAAAAGGAGAGGCAATTCTTGATTTAGTCCCAAGTGGAGCACAGGATCTGGTCCAAGGGTGAATATAGCTGGACTGCTTGGTAATAGTGACCATAATATAATTAAATTTAACATTCCTGTGGTGGGGAAAACACCACAGCAGCCCAACACTGTAGCATTTAATTTCAGAAAGGGGGACTGCACAAAAATGAGGAAGTTAGTTAAACAGAAATTAAATGTACAGCACAAAAAGTGAAATCCCTGCAAGCTGCATGGAAACTTTTGAAGACCCCAAAATACAGGCTCAACTTAAATGTAAACCCCAAATTAAAAAACATAGCAAGAGAATGAAAAAAGTGCCACCATGGTTAAAAACAAAGTAAAAGAAGCAGCGAGAGGCAAAAAGGCATCCTTTAAAAGGTGGAAGTTAAATCCTAATGTGGAAACTAGAAAAGAACATAAACTCTTTCAAATGAAGTGTAAAAATATAATTAGGAGAGCCAAAAAAGAATTTGGAGAACAGCTAGCTAAAGTAATAGTAAATCCATCAGACGCATGAAGCCTGCTAAACAACCAGTGAGGCCACTGGACAATCAAGATGCTAAAAGAGCACTAACGGACGATAAGTTCATTGTGGAGAAACTAAATGAATTCTTTGTGTCTGTCTTCACGGCTGAGGATGTGAGGGAGATTCCCAAACCTGAGCCATTCTTTTTAGGTGACAAATCTGAGGAACTCTCCCAGATTGAGATGTCGTTAGAGAAGGTATTGGAACAAATTGATAAACTAAAGAGTAATAAGTCACTATGACCAGATGGTATTCACCCAAGAGTTCTGAAGGAACTCAAATGTAAAATTGAGGTGATCCCAGCAATTACAGGCCGGTAAGCCTGACTTCAGTACCTACCAAACTGGTTGAAACTATAGTAAAGAACAAAATTGTCAGACACATAGATGAACATAATTTGTTGGGGAAGTGACAACATGATTTTTGTAAAGGGAAATCTTGCCTTACCAATCTACTAGAATTCTTTGAATGGGTCAACAAGCATGTGGATAAGGGGGATCCAGTGGATATAGTGTACTTAGATTTTCAAAAAGCCTTTGACAAGGTCCATCACCAAAGGCTCTTAAGCAGAGTAAGCTGTCATGAGATAAGAGGGAAGGTCCTTTCATGGATTGGTAACTGGTTAAAAGATAGGAAACAAAAGGTAGGAATAAATGGTCAGTTTTCAGAATGGAGAGAGGTAAATAGTGGTGTCCCCCAGGGTCTGTACTGGGCCCAGTCCTATTCAACATATTCATAAATGATCTGGTAAACAGTGAGGTGGCAAAATTTGCAGATGATACAAAACTACTCAAGATAGTTAAGTCCCAGGCAGACTGCGAAGAGCTACAAAAGGATCTCTCAAAACTGGGTGACTGGGCAACAAAATGGCAGATTAAATACAGTGTTGATAATTGCAAAGTAATGCACATTGGAAAACATAATCCCAACCATACATATAAAATCATGGGGTCTAAATTAGCTGTTACCACTCAAATAGATCTTGGGGTCATTGCGGATAGTTATCTGAAAACAGCCACTCAACGTGCAGCAGCAGTCAAAAAAGCGAACAGAATGTTGGGCATCATTAAGAAAGGGATAGATAATAAGACAGAAAATATCATATTGCCTCTCTATAAATCCATGGGACGCCCACATTTTGAGCACTGTGTGCAGATGTGGTCACCCCATCTCAAAAAAGATGTATTGTAACTGGAAAAGGTTCAGAAAAGGGCAAAAAAATTATTAGGGGTATGGAACAACTTTGGTATGAGGCGAGATTAATAAGACTGGGATTTTTTTAGCTTGGAAAAGAGACGACTAAGGGGGGATATGATTGAGGTCTATAAAATCATGATTGGTATGGAGAAAGTAAATAAGGAAGTGTTAGTTACTCCTTCTTATAACACAAGAACTAGGGGTCACCAAATGAATTAATAGACAGCAGGTGTAAAACAAACAAAAGGAAGTATTTCTTCACACAGCACACAGTCAACCTGTGGAACTCTTTGCCAGAGGATGTTGTGAAGGCCAAGACTATAACAGGGTTCAAAAAAGAACTAGATAAGTTTATGGAGGATAGGTCCATCAATGGCTATTAGCCAGGATGGGCAGGGATGGTGTCCCTAGCCTCTGTTTGCCAGAAGCTGGGAATGGGCGACAAGGGATGGATCACTTGATGATTACCTGTTCTGTTCATTCCCTCTGGGGCACCTGGCATTGGCCACTGTCAGATGACAGGATACTGGGCTAGATGAGCCTTTGATCTGACCCAGTATGGCCGTTCTTATGCTCTTATGAAGAAGAGAGACAATGCCTGCACCGAAGAGCTTACAAACTAAATTACATAAACAATCTAGAGCAGGGGTGGGTAAACTATGGCCTGGGGGCCACATCTGACCCTTCAGACATTTAAATCTAGCCCTCGAGCTTCTGCCAGGGAGCAGGGTCTGGGGCTTGCCTCACTCCTGCACTCCAGCCGCGGGCTTGCCACATTCCGTGTGTGCTGTGGCTCTGTTTGATTCCCGGAAGCAGGAGCATGTCCCCCCTCCGGCTCCTATGCATAGGGTCTGCCAAGGGGCTCTGCAGCTCTCATTGGCCGGGAACCATGGCCAATGGGATCTGCAGGGGAAACACACAGATCTGGAGATCTATCTATGTGGAGGACAGGGCCATAGCGGGGCCTAAGCATGCACTTTAGTATATTTCTATTCAGAAAAGCATGTAATCATGTGCTTAGGTACTTTCCTGAATTGGTCCTTTGTTAGGGGTGGACTCTGAGGAGACTTCTCTCCACAGCCCCTTAGTTATGTCTACACTTAAAATACTACAGCGGCACCACTGTAGGGCTTCCATGTCGACACTCACTACAGTGAGGGTAGGGGTTCTCTGTTGAGCTAGTGCTGTCTACATGGGGTCTTAGGTTGGCTTAACTATGTCGTTCAGGGGTGTGGATTTGTCACACCTCTGAGTGAGGTATCTGGGTCGATCTAATTTTCTAATGTAGACCAGCCCTGAGCCTTGTAACTAAAGCCACATCTCTAAAGCTATGGAGAGCAGATTTGACAATACCATTTGGCACTTATGACTAAAACATTATGGACAAGAAAAATGTGCAGCAATTTGATAATATGCTATAGTTGTGTTTGGACTTTTTACGACAGTAGGAAAAAGGACGGATGGTCTTGTGGGTACAGCAGTGGAGCGAGACTCAGAAGACCTGCATTCAGCTCCTAGGGTCTGTCACAAGACCTCCTCTGTGACTTTGGGCAAATCACTCTTTGATTCACGTTCCCAGCTATAAGATGGGGCAATACTTCTTTTGTGTGACTTTTTTATTTAGATTGTATGCACCTTGGGGCAAAGATTATCTCTTACTCTGTTTCCACAGCACCTAGCACAGTGGTGCTCCAGTCCCAGTTGGGGTCCTGCAAACACTATCATAATACAAATAATTGATAAAGTAAACACCTTGCTATCCCAGTATTTCTCAGTTGCATTTTGCTACAACATTGCAGTAGGCTATTTGCTTTTAAAAGAGCAACAATTTATGGTTTCACAGAGCAAGTTCTAGTAGTAATGACAGACATAGTTCATCACTAATCAATGGAGGTATATATTCAGCATGGCAAACAATCTACTTTCGGATACCTGTTTGAATTATGATGCAGATGGTGGCCTCTGAATTACGTGTGGAATAATTGTAGTGTTACTCAATGTGGCATTTTGTACATGGGATGCAGAACTTTTATGATGGCCAATAGTCTGAAACTCATTCAAGCAATAAATTTACTTGCCTTTGAGTTTACAAGGCAATAAACAGTTAAGGCCTTTGACCTCAACATTTACCAAATACATTTGCAGCAGTTGTGTTTATTGACAACTATTTATAGGGACGTATTTTATACTGAATTTCACATGTGAAATAAATAGTGATTTAATTTTGCAGATCTTTTTTTCTTCCTTTTGGTTTCCATTTCTACTTCCTGGCTATTTGATTTGTTTCAGTTTATTGGAGTTTCAGGCTAATGCAGCAGAAAAATCTGCTTTTGACTGGGACAGTTAATTTAAAACTTTGTTAGAAAATTCCTCTAGTTTTATTTAGCTGGCTAGGTTAAAAGTACGTTTATGCAACATTTTCAAAGCACTGTGTGAGGTTTTATCTAAGGGACTCTCATTAGGCTCAATGGGATTTACTGGTTTGGAAATGGTCCCTTTATTTGAACAGGAAGTCCAAAGAGTAAAACAATAACAATTAAAGCCCCTTTCCCATGAGTTGTGGGAGTAGAGAGTACTCAGCATCTTCCACAGGGTGCTCGGGAACATCGCAGGACCAGGCTCTGAGACACATCCAGAATGTCTGTCATACAGACATGGGGCTCTGAGGTTGGTGTCAATAGTGCTGTCATACAGACCAGGGGCTCAGTCCTGCCCTATGAAAAGTCCCCTTTGCTGCTGAGGATTCCCCCCCAATGGAGCATGCTGGAGGTAGGAAAGGGTGGGTTGCTGGAATTTTAGCCAACACCAGAGCTGTCCTGAGGCTGTTCTGATTTATACCAAGGGCTAAACTAGACCTTGGCTGGCCACAGGGTTGCTAGGAGTAGAAAGGTAGCACTCCTTCTCCCCCATCCCTCAAATGAGTGCATATCAGGGCACTTGAGGATTTAGTCCTGAGTTACTATTCCCAAAACAAGCCCTGCTTTTGGAGTTGACACTTTTAAAATGGCATTGGCCTTAATGCAGCCGAACACTTGAGCAGGTGTTTAACTTAAAGGATTTAACTTTAAGGATGAAACATTGACTTCAGTGGGACAGTGCACAAGTTTAAAGGTAAGCACATGCTTGAGCACTTTGCTGGATCAGGGCCAACGGGCTCATTACCTTTCAGCATTGAGCCCATAAGATGCTGGTTTGAATCTGTTGAGCTGTTTTTACTTGACGGCTTTTTTTAAAAAAAAAAAGATCTTGTTTCAGATGGAATGAAAATAATTAAATTTTGAAAATAATGGGTTAGCTCCTCCGCTGGTGTAAATGAGTGTACCTTCAATGACTTCAGTGGAACGACTCCTGTTTACACCAGTTGAGAATATGGGCCAAAATTTTGAGGGTAATGTATCCTTCTCTTTTTGTAACTTTTTTTTTTTTAAAGAACAAGATGTTTATATATAAATATCTACAGAGCATGTGCAGTAATTTGCATAAGGCCTTAGCATTACAAAACCTTTTAGAAAATCATATGCACTCGAGAGCCAAAGCCTCAGCTGAAGTCAGAGGAATTCTTGTCAGTGGTTAGGCTGATGGTGTGCTGAGACTACAGCCTATTATGCTGACCAATATGGTCTCATTGTTTCCTTGTATTCCTCCGTCTGTCTGTATCCATCTTTTGTCTCTTGTCTTACTCTTAGATTGTAAGCTATTTGGGGAAGGGACTGTCTTCTTGTTCTGGGTTTGTATAGTGCCTAGCACAATGAGGTCTGGGTTCACGACCAGGACTCCTAGGTGCTATAACACTACTATGATTAATAATAATAGCGTCATGTCTTATTGTATAATGGTGAGTTTCAATCACAAGACATAAGAAAATAGTCCTCAAATGTTTAAATTAGTAAGTAAAGAAGAGGCTTTATTAACGCAGCTTCCCAGCTTGCTTTGTGAACTACACTTCCAGTCCGTATCCTGATTTCCCAACAGATGCGTTAGAAATCTGTGGAAATAACCTGAAGTGGAGCTGACTCATGTTGAAGTGGTGACACACCAGAGTTTTGGGGTGGGCTACATTATTTTCTTGGCACCTCTGTCCTCTGGTTAATGAGGTGGCAGTGATGGCTGGCTCAGAGTAAGGCACTGTGAGATGAAGGTTTGTGGAGAAAAGCCCATCTCCTTGTTGGGCTGGGTTTATAGTTGGCACAAGATCCCAATTAAGGAAATCCCTTATGGGGGGCCCCCAATAAAGAAATTAGGCCACTATTGTTGCATAGTATTAAGAGGGGACAGGCATGTCAATTTGAAGGGATGAATGCATGCAGATTCATTAGAACCAAATAGGAGTCCAATTTTAAAAAATGACATGAAGGAGGACCATCTGGGCAGCCTGACCACATGACAAAGTAAAAGGCAACTCTGGAGCTGTCAGCACAACTGTGCGTGGAGCATGCCAAGAAGCCAGACGCTGTTCCTGCTGCAGAAAGATTATTTTCCACAGCTCAGTGCTGGGGCCTTCTGATGTAAATCCCTGCCCCATGTGTGGCCATGGGCACTGGACCCTATTGCTGGATAAAATAATGAAGGCGGAAGAAAGGGCGAAATCATGTACTCACTGGGGATGATTTATAAACTAAAAACAAATTCATTGGAGCCATGGAGTCCGCTTAAGTGGAAAAAAAAGTTAATCTGTGTTATAATATTTAGTGATTTATGTGTGTGGTTAACAGCATCTGCCTTTATCTCCAGGCCTCTGAACTCTAGTCCTCCCCACAAAGAGCGATAATGTATGTATTTTTTTTATTTTGTGTGTTTAGTTAATTTAAAAATGCATGTTACAGAATCAGGGAACTAGATGCATGCTTAAAATCACTGCTCAGCTATCAGCCTTTGTCACTTTCCATCCCTTTCTGTCTTCTGTGCATCCATCTATCGAGAAATGTAAAATGCTCGGGACAAGAACTTGTCTTCATGTTTCTTCAAGACTCATCTATCACACTATTGGTACAATAATGATAATTAATAATTTTGCAATTATGTGGCATCCTTCATCTCAAAGATTACAAAGGGCTTTTTAACTAGACTTTGCACTTACATTGCCACTGAAAGGAAGGCACTTCTGAAGTGGAGGGTGGTACTTAGATGGCCATTCAGGGTGAAATTCACCCCATGCAGAAGGCCAGCACAAAGATCCATGTTATAGCGAAGTGCCTAGGCCAAAAAATGTGAAGTTCCCCAGATTGAGAGCTTTGTACCTGGAATTCTGGTTTGGATGGTTTATTCTCCTCTTGGCATTTGAAGGTTTTGAATATATCCTCCCATATGAACCCATTCTCCCAAGATTGTGCGTTGACACAGACAGGATATGAAGACATCAGAAGGAGAATCAGCATGAAAAGTCTTTTCCCTATCTCCCATTTCCTATGGGAAAAATCCTCAACGTGGTGCATACACTGGGTACATGGGCTGTGCTCATAGATATCCCACTGAGGCCTAGGGGCAGAAATCCTCCCCGACCTCCCAAACTGCACAGTAGCAAAAAGAAAAGGAGTACGTGTGGCACCTTAGAGACTAACAAATTGCAGTGGCTTCCACATGTGATCTTTTGTCCACTGACTAGCCCCCTCCTCCCCACCACCATTTAAACTTTCTTTTGCAGTGGTGAGAGCAGCCACTGTGGAACTGTGCAAAATGACTGAGGATCTTCTCTGCAGGCTAATGGAACTGCTTTGGTTCTTCGGCAATAAGGCATTTTTGATCCTAGGAATACAATCAGTTCCTGTGAATCACCTAGGGAAAGTCACCTCCAGGGCCGGCAGGTGCTTGGAGCGGCACATTTGCATGGGCAGCATTCAGGTCATCCTTTTTTTTTTGCTTGGGGGCCGGCCCTGCGCTGTAGAAGCTGTCCCGGCCCACAAGGAGGGGAACCCAGAGCTGGGGCGGCAGGGGGTGCGGGTGGTGGGGGAGAGCCCGGGGCTGGGGCAGCAGGGGGACGCGGGAGGGAGCCTAGGGTTGGGGTGGGGGCAGCCAACATTTTTTTGCTTGGGGCGGCAAAAAACCTAGAGCTGGCCCTGGTCACCTCTTTGTTGCAGAATACATACAGTATAACATATACCTTACAAAGCACATTTGGATCTGTGCTGTTTTTTTACCAGCTAAAGAAAGAACAACCCCCAATCCACCATAATCATCTTTGATATTCACAATCAAAATACACTCCACCAGGAGACCAACAAATAGGGGATAGGGCTGGTCTAAAATATTCCATTGAAACTTTTTGATCAAATATAATTTTTTAAAGTACATCAGAAGCAGGAAGCCTGCTAAATAACCAGTGGGGTCACTGGACGATTGAAATGCTCAAGGAGCACTCAAAGAAGATAAGGCCATTGTGGAGAAACTAAATGAATCTTTGCATAAGTCTTCATGGCTGAGGATGTGAGGGAGATTCCTACACCTGAGTCATTCTTTTTAGGTGACAAATCCAAGGAACTGTCCTAGATTGAGGTGCCATTATAGGTGGTTTTGGAACAAATTGATCAATTAAACAGTAGTAAGTCACCAGGACCAGATGGTATTCACCCAAGAGTTCTGATGGAACTCAAATAGGAAATTTCAGAACTGCTAACTGTACTATGTAATTTATCATTTAAATCAGCTTCTGTACCAGATGACTGGAGTACAGCTAATGTGTTGCCAATTTTTTAAAAAGGCTCCAGAGGCAATCCCGGCACTTACAGTTTGGTAATCCTAACATCAGTACCAGAAAAATTGGTTGAAACGATAGTAAAGAACAGAATTATCAGATGCATAGATGAATATGATTTGTTGGGGAAGAGTCAACATGGTTTTTGTAAAGGGAAATCATGCCTTACCAATCTACTAGAATACTTTGAGGGGGGTCAACAAGCATGTGGACAAGGGTGATCCAGTGGATATAGTGTACTTAGATTTTTAGAAAGCCTTCGTCAAGTTCCCTCATCAAAGGCTCTTAAGCAAAGTAAGCTGTCATGCGATAAAAGGGAAGGTTGTCTCATGGATCAGTAACTGGTTAAAAGATAGGAAACAAAGGGCAGGAATAAATGGTCAGTTTTCAAAATGGAGAGAGGCAAATAGTGGACCCCAGGGGCAGGGCCGTCCCTAGGGATTGTGGTGACCTATGCAGCCCCCCTGTGGCTGGCCCTGGGACTCCGCGGTGGGTGGCATCCCAGGCCTCCGTGGGGGGAGAGGTGGCTGCACCCAAGGGGTTTGGGAGGCATCAGAAGCAGGAAGCCTGCCAAACAATCAGTGGAGTCACTGGACAATCGAAGTGCTAAAGGAACACTCAAGGAAGATAAGGCCATTGTGAAGAAGCTTAATGAATTTTTTGATTGGTCTTCACTGCATAGGATTTGAGGGATACTCCCAGACCTGTGTCACTTTTTAAGTGATACATCTGAGGAAGTATCCCAAACTGTGGTACAAATAGAGGAGGTTTTAGAACAAATTGATAAATTAAACAATAATAAGTCACCAGGACTAGATGGTATTCACCCAAGATTTCTGAAGGAACTCAGATATGAAATTGCAGAACTACTAACTCTGATATGTAATCTATTGCTTAAATCAGACTTTTTACGGGATGACTGGAGAATAGCTAATGTAACACTGATTTTTTTAAAACAGCTCCAGGGGTGATCCTGGCAATTATGGGCCAGTATACCTAACTTCAGAACCAGGCAAATTGGTTGAAATGATCAGAAACATAGATGAACACAGTGTGTTTGGGAAGAATAGACATGGGCTTTTGTAAAGGAAAATCATGCCTCGCCAATCTATTAGAAATCTTTGGGGGTATCAACAAGCCTGTGGACATGCGTGTTCCAGTGGATATAGTATACTTGGAATTTCAGAAAGCTTTTGACAAGGTCTCTGACTAAAGGCTCTGAAACAAAGCAAGCAGTCATGGGATAAGAGGGAAGGTCTTCTCATGGATCAGTAACTGGTTAAAAGACAGGAAACAAAGGGAAGGAATAAATGATCAGTTTTCACAGTAGAGTGAAGTAAATAGTATGGGAAGGACTCCCACAAGGATCTGTACTGGGACCACTGGGACCATATTTATAAATGATCTGGAAAAAGCGTAAACAGTGAGGTGGAAAAGTTTGCATACCATACAAAATTACTCAAGATAGTTAAGTCCAAAGCTGACTGTGAAGAGTTACAAGGGGATCTCCGAAAACGGTGTGGCTGGGCAACAAAAAGGCAGATGACGTTCAATGTTGACAAGTGCAAAGTAATGCACATTGGAA
This sequence comes from Lepidochelys olivacea, assembly GCF_965140295.1. Taxonomy (NCBI): domain Eukaryota; kingdom Metazoa; phylum Chordata; order Testudines; family Cheloniidae; genus Lepidochelys; species Lepidochelys olivacea. Next base: position 120,932,482 of record NC_140416.1, read on the forward strand.
AACATCATCCCAGCTATATGAACAAAATGATGGGGTCTAAGGTAGCTGTAACCACTCAAGAAAGAGTTCTTGGAATCATCGTGGATAGCTGTATGAAAACATCTGCTCAATGTGTAGCAGCACTCAAAATAACTAACAGAATGTTAGGGATCTTTAGGAAAGGGCTAGAAAATAAGACAAAAAATATCATAATGCCACTATACATGTCAATGGTACGCTCACACCTTGAATACTGTGTGCAGCTCAGGTCACCCCATGACAAAGATGATATATTAGAACTGGAAAAAGTACACAGAATGGCAACAAAAATGATAGAACACCTCTCAGATGAGGAGAGATTAAAAAGACGAGGACTGTTCTTTTGAGGAAAGAGACAATTAAAGGGGGATTCCATAGAGGTCTATAAAACCATGACAGGTATGGAGAAAGTGAATATGGAAGTGGAGTGTCCCCCTTCACATAATACAAGAACCAGGGGTCACCCAATGAAATTAATAGGCAGCAGGTTTAAAACAAGCATAAGGAAGTACTTTACACAATGCACAGTCAACCTGTGGAATTCGTTGCCAGGGGATGTTTTGAAGGCCAAAAGTGTAATTGGATTAAAAAAAGAATGAGATACGTTCATGGAGGATAGATCCATCTATGGTTATTAGCCAAGATGGTCAGAGATGCAACCCTATGATCTGGGTGTCCCTAAACATCTTACCGGCAGAAGCGGTACTGGACAATAGGATGGATCACTTGCCAATTGCCCTGTTCTGTTCATTCCCTCTGAAGCATCTGGCACAGGTTACTGTCAGGAGGCAGGATACTGAGCTAGATGGACCATCTGTCTGACCAGCTGTGGATGTTCTTATGTTCTGAAGTTTCCTTTGTGGTGCATGCCAGTAAAAAGGAAGTTAATACCAGTTGCTTGGAGATGCAGTTGTCAAATTTGATTGGTGCTCTACAGAAACTCCACAAATGAAGACTGCCCAGATGGATGCACTGAATTAGTCCACTGGCCACTGGCTTTGCCCTTGCTTCCCCACTCTGAGCTGCTCCTGCTATTTATGGGACTGTGTGAGCCTGCTCAGCATCTCCTGGTGATAAAGGGGTTGTGGATGGTTTGCATTGATGCTCCCCACACTTCTCCTGCCAAATTGCTGCTACTGCGGACCTGCAGCCTCCAAGGAGCAAGTGGAGCCCATTTTTTTGAACTGTACACTTTAATCTCACATTAAACCAGAGATTTAACAATCCAAACTATGTAATATTTGTGTCATTTTATTGCGCGGTATCCATTTCCCAAGTGCATAAACGAATCCTGCCAAAGTGATCAGATACGAGTTCATCTCTAGAGACATTTTAATTAATTTAGGATGATAAAATGGGAGAAGAAATACATATGTACCAAAAAATTAAACATGGAAGGAAACTAAGAAACTAGAGCTCTGAGGTCTTTGAAAAACCCACTCTGTGATCAGATTCTTTTGCCGCCTTTATCTTTTATTAAAAGCTCTGCAAAGGCAAAAGGCTACAGAAGCTATAGTGAAAACCAAAGGAGGTGTTACCAACTCTGCTGACTATATCACAAGTCTTGACTATATCACAAGCCACCAGGCAGCCCCATGCCTGCAGCTCTTCCAGCGTGGCTGTACCGCCCCCTGCCCCGCCCACAGCCCTGTCTTCTGGCGGGGCGGCTATATAGGCAGAGAAGACCCTGTGTGGAATGGCTGGGGACAGTACAGCTATGCCAGAGAAGTTGCAGGCATGGGGCCGCCTTGGCCCCATGTTCTGCTGCTCCTTTTTCCGGTACGCCATACCAGCTATAAGTATCTTGCTGGTATGGCGTATCGTACCGCCCTCCTTACGCTGCTGCTTAAGACTGTCAGCACATACCACTGGTAACTATTCTCTGGGAACGGTTTTCCAACCAGTTATGCACCTACCTTATAGTACAGGGGTGGGCAATAATTTCACAGGGGGGCCACTCCATTAATTTTGGTAAGTTGTCACGGGCCGCACATTTCTTGTTAATGAAATTACCTCACCATCTATTGTAAAAAGACCCCATTACGTTCTCTACAAAACAAAGTAGTTACATGTAATAACAATTAACTGAATAATAACACTAACTCTAAACTTTTACTTACAACTTACGTTCATTATTAAAATTAAGTGTAAAAGAAGAAATGAAACTCACTCAGTGTGAAGAAGCAAGTTGCTGATGGGCATTAACAAGGGAGGTGAAGTCAGGTGTCATTTCTGTTGTTGCAATGCCGAGCACTGCTGCAAGGTGGTCATCATTGATAGAAGGTCTGTTCTTTGATATATTGAATTTCATCACAAAAAATGTCTGTTCGCAGACATAAGTTGATCTGAACAGTACAAGGATCTTTTGGGCATGAGCCTTGATCTTCGGAAATTTCTCTTCATTGAGAGATGCATAAAACCTCGGAAGTGGTGCTGATTTGAATTGCTCCGCAAGCAATGCATCACATTGCAAGTCAATAAGTTCAAGTTGGAGGTCACTTGGAGCGTTGTCCACATCACATGTGAAAGGGAGGAGATCAAAGCCATGTCATTTTCTATCATTCTAAAATCCTTAAAGCGGCGAGAAAATTCAGTATGCAAAGTGAGCAGTAACAACATGTACCTTTCCAGGTTCTGGTCAGATACTGTAATCTGTTGCAAAGTGGGGAAGTGTATGAACTGCTTGTTTCCAGTCTGATGGGAGAAAAGGAGCAACTTTGTCATGAAAGACTTGACAAGGGAATACATGTCATGAGCAAAAAGCCCCCTACCTTGCAGTTTCGAATTCAGTTTGTTCATGATACCTGTAACATCTATGGCAAATGTGAAATCAGAGAGCCAGTTCGCATCGTTCAATTGAGGGAAGTCCACATCTTTTCCTTTCATTTTCAAAAACAAATTCATCTCTGCTCTCAGACACTACACTCTTTTCAGAACTTTTCTCAAACTAAGCCATCTAACATTTATATGGTACTGAACATCCCTGAGCTCTGACTCGGACTCCTCCAGCAGAGAGACAAATTGCCTGTGGTTTAATCCTCTTGCTCTAATAAAGTTGACTAGCTTTGTAATTGTATTCATGACATTGCTTAATTTCAGAATACTTTTGCAGTGGATCTCTTGGTGAATAATGCAATGTAGAAAAATTATTTTCTGCTCTGGGTTTGTTTCTGTCACTTGGTCTTGTATTCTTTTCAACAATCCAGCATTTTTACCTGTCAGATTAGGGCTTCCATCAGTGGTCACACTCGTCAGTTTCTTCCACCCAATACCAATTTTGAGACGCTGTTGTTTACTGCCTCCAGTAGATCTTTTCAGTAGTCGTATTTTTAATTGATTGCATAGATGCCAGTTCTTCTGCGAGCTCAAAATTTGTGTGCTGCCGACGGGGGAGAGAGGGGCAAAAGGGGCAGCGGCCCCAGCAGTTTAAAAGGGCCTGGGGCTCCCAGCCACCGCCGTGGCTACTGCAGTAGTGGCAGCTCTGGTGGCCGGAGCCCCGGGCCCTTTAATTTGCCACCGGAGCCCCAGGCGGTGCAGGTTGGGCAGCGCTGAAAGGCTGGCTGGGGGAGGCTAGCCCCAGCCTCCGCTCTTTCCACCTGAGGCCCCACCCCTTCCGGGGGCCTGGAGCCAGACCCCCCTACTTTGCCCAGGGGCCCAGAAATTCTGTCGGCAGCCCTACAGCTGCCTCAGTTGCTTCAGTTGCCAGGGGTCATGACGGGTCGGACAGAAATATTAGATGTCCCCATCTGCCCATCCCTGTTATAGCAGCTCTATCTAAGTTGTATTACCCTGATTTGTTCATGAGAAGTCATTCGAGACAGTATCAAAAGTCTTACTAAAGTCGAGATATACCACATCTACCTTTTCTCCCTGATCCACAAGGTTGGGGTCCTATGGAAAGAATAGCACGTGATTATGTCATTAAAGACGTATGATAAAGCGTATGTAGAAGGTGGCCAAATTAAGGTTGCATAGGCAGCCTGAATTTTGGCATTTCCTCACTTTTAGATGCTTGATTTTGCAATCTTAATCTGTTAACAATATTTTTGTTAACAGATTATTACAGTATTTTTGGATGTAATAAATAATAAAGAATGATGCCTTTGAAGCCTGCGTTTCATCCTCAGCTCAGTGAAGCATTTCTAATCTTTTTCCCAATGAGCCTAGAGGAGCTTTTTTGTAGAGTTCAGATCCTTGATGAATAGTTAACAGCAGCATTTTAGAAAACAGACTTAGTGCCAGCTTCCAAAAATGTGCATTTGCATTTCGCCTCTGCAGCCATTTGAGCAGCCAGGCATCTCATGTGCACACTCAAAAGGGATTTGCACACATAAGTCAGGAAGTTGGAAGTACAAGTATTTGACTAATGTGCCCAAATGGGTTTACCTGCAGTTTAGAGTGTTTACTTGTATAGGTTGTGTTTAAAATGAATTCTTTAAATATTATTTAGTATTTAAGGAGCTGATCCAACTCCCATTACAATAAATGTAACAAGTCCCATTGTCAATTCAATGGGAGCTGGATTAGGCCTAAATATTAGACTAGGGCCCTGTTTCAGCAGAGCACTCCTGTCCAGCTAAATACTTATGCACATGCTTAAATTTTAAGCACATATTTAATCCCACTGAAGTCAATGAGATTTAAGTACATGCTTAAAGTTAGCCACATGTTTAAATGGATTTAAGCATATGCCTAACTACAAAAACATGAGTAATCCCATTGATTTCATGAGAACTACTCATACAATTAAACTTAAATATGTGCTCAAGTTCTTAGTGAATCAGCCTGTGGGCTCAATTGTACTTTTAAGGCACTGATCTGAGTAGGGGCAATGTGGTATTCTGCTTTATATATGTGGACTTATATAAAATCTTGAATGTGGTTTTAACACAGTTGCTTTGCATTCACTTGCTTTTGTTTTTTAATTGTAAAATGTAAAAGTTATGGACCAAAGTTATGAAATCAACTTCCAGCCTACGAATTGTCCTGTTACACTGTGGCAATGGCAGAAAATGGAATAATCCTGGGTATAATCTATGCCTCACAGTGCATGGACCTAGTCGGCCAACAGACTACAAAGCCTCATGGGCAATGGCTCAAGACTCCAAACCTCAGGGTTAAATACTCAGAATAATTGTCAAAAATGAAATAGTCCCCTGAATGGACTAGTGGCATGTCAAGTTTCACATTTCTATGGAAGTCATTTTTTAATTAAAGAAAGGTTCTGAACTGTCATGATCCAGATTTGGTTTTAAAAAAATACTGGCTCAGGGGATGTGTATTTTTTAATCCAACTCTTCCCCTGAGGCAAAGTCCTGCTTGTTTACTGATATGAGTAGCCCAAGTGAGTTAGGTGAGCAAGCTTTGGGCCCAGGAGTGAATTGTATGTACTTTTCCAGTAGAAACATAGTCAGACCTTTAGCTATAGTGGTGCTGGTGCTAGAGGTTGGCTGCTCTAATGCAGATGTTGCATGACTAAACTGGATCAATCCAGAACAGTATTTCATTGGCAAGATTTAACATTCTTAATGCAAAGTGAGCCCTCTACCAGGGCCTCTTGTGCTGCAGGTTTGAGACTTTAATGAGGTAGATATTTAATCAATTTTAGAGTACATTGGCATCTGCATTTTGCATATGTTTCAAATAACTATGAAATTTATACGCAGATGAAGTAATTGAAGTATAGCCTGATTTCTGAAGGGCACAGAGTCTTTATTGGAGTGTAATTTGAAGAGATTGGGGATCAATCAAAGCATCTTAAAATTAAGAGTTTTCTGCAGCTGGGACACTCCCAAGTTGAGATTCGTTGCTTTCAGTTTTATAGCTCAACTTTTCCCCCCAAATCAAATAGTTCATTAGAGAGTTGTAACCAGGATTTTTTAACTGTCACATCTGAAAATTAAAGGTCTCTTTGAAAACCTGATATTCTGTAGAAGTGCCCCCAAAGTAAAAGCCCTCAAATCCAAGCACATGCCTGAACTCTGGTGAGAAGGGGGCTTGGATTCTAAACCCAGATCCACATTTCATAGTTTATATCTCAGAATTTGAATTTAATATTCAGCTTTTGAGTTTAACTGTTCCTACAGCAGTTTCAGTGCTGGCAATGAGTTACTGCTCTTAGGGAAAATAATAGTTTTTATCCCCCAAACAACTTTCTATCCTTAGCAAACGACTTGTACTCTATCATACCAAAGTATTGGGTCCAAGAACATCTGAGCTGTAAAATATAAATCTGAGTTGTGTTGTATAGGCCCATTGCAGCCTTTGATGATGTTGCTTTATAAATTCTCTTGCCTTCACAGAGAGTAGATTTTCAAGCTTTTCTCCTCAGAGTATAATTGCTTAATTATTCACTTAGGGCCAGACTCTGATACACTTATGTTAAATAGTACCTTACAGTATGAGGCGTTCCACTGAAGTCAAGGAGCTCTGTGAATAAGGGTATCAGCACCTGGACCTGATCCAGAGCCCACTGAAGTCAATAGAAAGACTCCCATTGACTTCAGGGGGCTTTGTATCTGGCCTTACCAATCTAACTTCCACTGAAGTCAGAGACTTAACATTGACTTTAATGACAGCGGAGTTGGGCCTTTTAGAAGTTCTCATAGATATTTGACCCATTTAGGTACCTCCTGCTACCTCTAAATTTCAGCGTCACCATGTTTGGATGGATCAGGAATGCCCATAAATTATTACAGTAGAACCTCAGAGTTACACACACCTCAGGAATGGAGGTTGTAACTCTGAAACAGGGGCAATGGATTCTTCCTAAAAGTGCTGCTCCTGCCCCTCCTTGTCCCCCCGAGTCCTTGCCCCCGGCCAAGCCATAAGCCAGAACCTGGCTGGGGAGCCTGAGCCCCTCCACCTCCACAGGGTGGGGTAGGGCCAAGAGCAGCTCCTGGCCCACGTTCCTGCCCCCATGTCCCTTGGCTACCCCCACAGCTGCCTGGGCTTCCCGGGGCTGCGTTCGAGCTGCTGGCCTGGCTGGGGGGCAGGGCCTTGGAGGGAAGAGGAGAGGCTGGGGGCCAGGCCCCGGTGGAAAAGTGGACAGGCCAGGACCCGTCCACTTTCAAAAAGTGGGAGGGCCATAGGCCTTTGTCCCCTCTGTACCTGTCCATTAAAACTGACTTTTGCATGCTTTACATGGATTTCTATTGTAATTTTCCTTGCCCTTTTTATGTAAATGATCCAATGTTTTCCATGTTATTTCAGCCCTTCAAATGACAGAATATTTCATTTAGAAAACTTTAAAGTCGATGTGCAGTGGGCATAACCTTCAAACTTCAATGCTGGATTGAGTCGTGCTTGATAACGGATGCATACTCTCCTGATTAATGTGAAACATAAGTGTATGGTAAGGTAGTGTAATGCACTTCAGAAATAAAGTCTGATGTATTTAGATCTGATGAGAAGACTGAAATATCAAGCCTTGTATTGGAGACATAAACTGCATGCACTTAACAGTGCTTCTCTGTGCTATTGTCATTTATTTTTCCCTCCTAGATATATTGCTTGTATTGTGTTTTCTCCTTCTCCTGCTTCCTATACACTTTGACATTGAACTGCAGACCTTAGGCCCGATTTGCTTTTTTTCACTACACCTTGCAGGTTGCGCAGCACACCAGGTACAACCCAGGGCAGGGGTAGGCAAATGCAGTTTTATAGCATCTTTGTTCTCTCCAACTTCTGTCTGGCCTGCCTGGCCGTGGTGCAATTTAGAGCAGTCCCAAGTGACTACTGTAAGTTTTGGCAGCCTTGCATGGCTGCTTATATGCTGCTCCATCCCAAAATAGCCAGAGCACAGTCCTGCCACCCTGCCTCTGCTCTTCACTCTTGTGTGACTGTCCCCTGCAGGCCACTCTGCTGGAGTCTGAACAGGAAAGGGATGTAGGGTGACTCGCATCAATTCTATGCTTGTTGGGAAACCTCCTATGCCAGAAAAATTCCATAGGGGCTGTTCTGCCCCTTTAGGGCCTCTCTATGCAACCAGAATGGCATAAAGGGTCCACAGTAGGGCACATAATCAGGGCCATTATGCTTTAGGTGCATGCACTAACCTCCCCAGATTCCTCATATTCCAGGTACTGCAATGAGAAATATTTGCCAATGGCAAGACTCACTTTCTTTTGGAATGCAATGTAGTGGTTAGATAAATTGCAGTTAGGTAGGGGAAAACCCAAACAAAGCCACAACGAATTATTCAGCAAAATAAATATTTTGAAAAGTATTTTAAATGGCCCCTTTTTTAGGGAGCATAATTACACGGAGAACATAAAACCAAGCTGCAAAGTGCATTCAACCTAAAAAAAAAAAAAGCTTCAGTGATTTGAAATATATGACAGCAACTACCTATCTATCACACACATCTGAGGGAGACTAATGATAGGGATCCAGTGTGCTTCAGAACAGAAGATTCTCTGTATTTTAGCCTTTGTATCAATAAATGAAAATAATATCCCTAGAATTTTGTGGTTTGAATATGCCTTTAAGTGCATAGATAAGAGCCCAAGTAAATACAAGCACTCCTCCATTCCTGAGGGAAGTTGGTGGACTGCCCACATAATTTGCTGATAAAGTCCCATCTGTTAAAACAAAGTACTGCAGCACTGGTAATAAATTTCAGGCAAAGACCACAAGAGGTTATTTTTGCTTGACAGTCTTTGGTGAGTTTTTTTGTTTTTTTTTTAAACAGAAAACTATTTGAAAGTGAAATATAGATGATAATATTGGCTTTAAGTTAGCTTTACACTTTTATGGGGCGAATGAGAAATCCTGCTGCACTTTATTTCCCTGGTAAACAGTGTTGCATGATAAACTGTTATGAGAATAAAGTCATAAGGAAAACTCTGCTTCACAAATGACATACGTAGAAAAACAGCAGATGTCTGATGAAGTAAAGAACAGACTTATTGCCAAGTCCTTGGAAAACAAAATTAATTTCCTTTCGTCTTTGATAATGATGATGTAATGTAGTTAATAGGAAGAGCCTGCCATGCTCTTGGAGTTATTAAAGAAGAAATGTTAGACATGCAGCAGGTCAGAATTATTGGTTTACTTACCAGTGCCTTAGCCACAGGAGTATTTATTGGCATGAAAGGAAAAGATAGAGAATTCTGAGTTGATAGTAGACTTAAATTTTGCACTGTGTCTTATTTGAACCAAAAAAAATTATAGTTAACAAAATTGTGAATGTCAGTTTAAGTAGCTGAGAACTGTGGTTGTTAAATATTAGAGAGAAAAGTCTTCTCTGGAGGTAACTTTTTTTTTTTTCAGGCTAGGATCTCGTTTCCAGGATAATAAAATCTCTCTTCAGAGTAGAATTCAAAAATAAATAAGTTGCTGCTTATTTTTTCACAACTGGGGTAAGTGAAGTGAAAATACTGGAAAGGAACATAAGATATTGGTTGTATTTAATGTACAGAAAATGTCAGGAAAAGTAACAGGAGTGTTTCTCTTAACTGTTAAACATTTTAATTTTGTGTGTTCTGTGAGTCAAAGAAAATGGAGCAGCTTAGTGGTGTAATGATATGTTTATTTGCAGAATGTTATTGAGCCACTAGATGTCTCTGTGTGCTGTTTAGAGTTGCAGAAAGGGTGTGGTGACTGGTAAACTAGAAAGGCAAAGCGAAAACTCAAGCTGTGTACAACTTTGTGTCTGTAACTGTTTTCATTAATAGATGCCTTTTGTTTAAGGAGGGACTGTGGTTTTGTCTATCATGACCAGCTGCACCTGAGAATTGGAGCCAATGTTAGACCTTGATGTACCGTCCTGGTACTCCTTTTACCATATTTTCCTGCCACAGAAAGAAAATGAGATTTGGCCAGGGAAGTTGCTGAGGAGAGAGTTAACAGAATTTTCAGAGGAATTGGGTGTGTTCTGACAATCTACTGGAGACTCAATACAATCTCTGGGTGATGAATATTATAAGTGGTAGGGGGTGGCATTTAAAACTGAAGATTCATTGCCCAAGGCATAACTGCAATAAATATAATATAAATACCACAGTCTGGCAATCACTGTGGCAAGTGTTAATTTTAATGATGCCCACTCTAACAAGCTTTGCCAACAATGCCAGCAAGATTGTATATAGGGCTGTAGATTAATTGCAGTTAACTCACGCGATTAACTCAAAAAATTAATTGCGATTGAAAAAATTAATCATAGTTTTAATTGCACGGTGAAACAATAGAATACCATTTGAAATTTATTAATTATTTTGGATGTTTTCTACCTTTTCAATTCTATTGATTTCAATTACAACACAGAGTACAAAATGTACAGTGCTCACTTTATATTATTTTTATTACAAATATTTGCACTGTAAAAATGATAAACAAGAAATTGTATTTTTCAATTCACCTCATACAAGTACTGTAGCGCAATCTCTTTATCGTGAAAGCGCAACTTACAAATGTATATTTTTATTACAGAACTGCACTCGCACTCAAAAACAAAACAGTGTAAAACTTTTAGAGCATACAAGTCTACTCAGTCCTACTTCTCGTTCAGCCAATTGCTAAGACAAACAAGTTTGTTTACATTTACGGGAGATAATGCTCCCCACTTTTTATTTATAATGTCACCAGAAAGTGAGAACAGGCGTTCGCATGGTACTTTTGTAGTCGGCATGGCAAGGTATCTACATGCTAGATATGCTAAACATTTGTATGCCCCTTCATGCTTCGACCACCATTCCAGAGGACGTGCTTCCATGCTGATGATGCTTGTTTAAAAAAAAAAAAAGCGTTAATTAAATTTGTGACTGAACTCCTTGGGTGAGAATTGTATGTCTCTGGCTCTATTTTCCCACATTCTGCCATATATTTCATGTTATACTAGTCTTGGATGATGACTCATCACATGTTGTTCATTTTAAGAACATGTTCACTGCAGATGTGACAAAACACAAAGAAGGTACCAATGTGAGATTTCTAAAGATGGCTACAGCACTCAACCCAAGGTTTAAGAATCTAAAGTGCGATCCAAAATCTGAGAGGGATGCGGTGTGGAGCATGCTTTCCGAAGTCTTAAAAGAGCAACACTCAGATGCAGAAACTACAGAACCTGAACCACCAAAAAAGAAAATCATTCTTCTGCTGGTGGCATTTGACTCAGATGATAAAAATGAACATGTGTCCGTTTGCACTGCTTTGGATTGTTATCAAGCAGAACCCATCATCAGCATGGACGCATGTCCTCTGGAATGGTGGTTGAAGCATGAAGGGACATATGAATCTTTAGTGCATCTGACATGTAAATATCTTGCGACGCCAGCTACAACTGTGCCATGTGAACACCTGTTCTCACTTTCAGGTGACATTGTGAACAAGAAGCGGGCAGCATTAGCTTCTGCAAATGTAAACTAAACTTGTTTGTTTGAACCATTGGCTGAACAAGAAATAGGACTGAGTGGACTTGTAGGTGCTAAAGTTTTACATTGTTCTATTTTTGAATGCACTTATTTTTATTCATAATTCTACATTTGTAAGTTCAACTTTCATAATAAAGAGATTGCACTACAGTACTTGTATTAAGTGAACTGAAAAATACTATTTTTACAGTGCAAATATCTGTAATAAAAATAAATATAAAGTGAGCACTGTACACTTTGAATTCTGTGTTATAAGTGAAATCAGTATATTTGAAAATGTGGAAAACATCCAAAAATATTTAAATTGTGTTCTATTATTGTTTAACAGTGCGATTAATTGTGATTAATTTTTTTAATCGCTTGACAGCCCTAATTTTATATTATGTAGCAAGTTAATTGTCATACCTATTTTCCCTGAAATCTGATGTATACTTTTTATTTAACAGATTTAGGTCTTTTTTTTTAAATGCCTTCTTCCTGTGAGTGGGAATACATTTAGATTACCCTGTGGCCCAGATTCAAACATGGTGCAAGTGGGCACAATAGAAATGGAGTTGTGCTTGCTGACAGTCAGGTTGAATTTGGTCCTCTCTTTCTAATAAACGTTTGTTTGCTGCTAGTGGTATGCAGACATTCTCTTCCAGGAGGTTAACCTCTAGAAGTGCAGGGGTATAAGATACACTATTATCCCCTTAGCTTGCGAAGACTGTTGTTGTGCTCTTTGAATAGGATCTTGGCCATTTACCTTTGTGGCTTCTCCATATCAATCATCTGACAGTTAGTTGTCTCTCCAGCAAAATTAATATGTGCTGGTGCAAATCAGAAATCTAGAAAGCTGAGCAATGCACAACATATGTGATCGTTGTTTCTAATTAGTTATGTAGAATAATGCCATAGGTTAGTGTAAAATACCATACATACCTCTCAAGAGAAGAAGACTGCACAAGAGAATTGTTACAGAAACTGTTCCATTAGGCTAAAATGAATGCATAAGGTTTACTAACTTGCTTTTATTGTTACTGTTATATTTTTGCATATATGACTGGGGAGTTTATGAAGGAAAAATGCACCATACACATTTACTTTAGTGCTAGGCTGACCTATTCCCCTACTGACTTCTTCCAAGTTATTACGAAAATAATATGAGTTTGGTCCACTCCTATTTGTTGTATAAATAAAAAATTATTACAGTGATTAAAATAGATCCAAGCCAAGAGACTGTGTCTTTGTTGACCCTGGATAGTTGAACCTCTAAAGCCCATTTCTCCAGTGCATATATTTGATTCCAAAAGAACCATGTACAGTTCAATAAATGCAGAGGTTAAGACCAAATGAGACTATAAAGTGGGTTGTTCCTGAGCCAATGGATTCTACTTGTATGTCATCAAAATGTTGAGAGGCTCTCTATATTCAGCTGTACTTTAGGGTGGATTTGCAGTGATGTTGCAGAAGTGAGTAACTTGCACTGGAAAGCTAGTTTTCCACCCCCAGAATTCCTGACTTCAGTATGAAGTGAAAACTGGAGGGTTCTCTTTCATGAGTGAAAGTTAAAAAAAGTTAAAGCATTGAAAGCAATCATTTTAATGTTGCAAGATTCGCTTGAGTTTAGGAAAAGCGTGACTGTTACCACTGAACACACCACAAGTGCTTACAAGGGAAAGTGATCTTTTTAAATCTTGTATTCAATACATGTTCATTCTAATTTTGTCTGTATAGCTAATGAATTCTTTATTGTGCTAACAGGCAGCTATGCGTATGTGGAAGCCGTTTGGGGCATGCACAAAAATGGAACCAGACTCATATTTCACATCTGAATATTTAACACTAGATAAGGTAGCCACCTGTTTTTGAAAGTTACTACAGCATATTCAAATGCTCTTTACTGCTCATCAGAGAATAAGGGGATTATTTTTGATCTCCTCTAATGAAAAATTGGTCAAACCTATTTAATCACTTTAAAAAAAATTCTAGCCCTGAGTATTCTTTGGAATTTGAAGTGAACCTATTATTATTAAGTTACACATCACTTAGAAAGGGGTTTGCAATTTTAAAAGCCATGTCTTAATATGAAAATTTTAGTACTTTTAAAAGAGAGTCAGCATGTAACCATGTAATCATAACCATGTAATGAGCACTCGGCATTTTGTAGGCCAGTGCTCAGCTGACATCTCCATGGAGCTCTGTCAGTTCTCTTCAGCCCTGACCAGAGCTGTCTGGAAAATTTGCAATGAAATCTAAAACCAGATGAGTTGGTTCTGTGCGTTGTTACGCATCTTATATTCTGTCCTAGTTTGCCAAAAGATTTGCCATGGCTCTTGAACACAGTGCAAGCCAGAAGTTGGTGGGGTGGGATTGCAAAGGTGGCTTGAAGTCACTTCCAATCTCTCTGGTTTTGGATTAGCTGCGCAAGCATTGGATCAGCCAGGAAAATGTTTGTTTGGCATCCCTGCAGCGACCGAGTTAAGGCAGCATGGTTTTCTTGTGTGGAAAGTGTTGCCCTAACTCGGCATTTCCTCTTTTTCTAACGTTTGCTATTTGATTTTGGAATGCACTCAGATACCACGGTGATGGATATGCAGTATAAGAACCTGAAGAGAATAATGCCACATTATGGTCTTCCAATCTGCCGGTCTCCTTCAGTGCAATGCCAGAGTAGATGGGAATTGCTGACATTATAGCTCCAACAGTGTAAATAATCCTTCTGTCACCGTCCCACAGTGCAGGTGTCACAGTTGCTGGAAGCTGCTTACCTGTAAAAATAGTGCTCCATTCCTTCCCACAGCCTCAGAAGAAAATGGTGTGTTTTTTGTGTGTGTATGTTTCCGGGATGGGAGGGAAGGAGGAGATTCCTTAGTTTTGCATTGTTTTTTGAGTAAGCTAATATGACATGCCTTGTTCTTAGGGAAGGCAAGGTCTAAGATATGTGCTTTGCATTTGGACTGGAATATAGTAAGGTAGTTCTTAGGGCTGCCAGACTGTGGAACACACTTTTGCAGGAACTATCTCCTGAACAGATAAGACTCATCTTTGTGGTAGCCAGTTGTATTGTTCCTGAGCAGAACTGTTGAAAATAGTCATGGTCCTGGCGGGTTAGGTGGTCTTTTAGGTAACATAGGCCCAGGCTGTTTAGCGCTTTAAAAATAAGGACCAAGGCCTTAAACTTAAGAAGTGTTTTGTGGAGCCAGGGGAGGAGAACATATGTAAGTGGGGGAATAGTCCCGCGATTGTGGGGAACTTTCCTGGCTTCTGCATTACCCCAGTGAAGTGGGCTAGCAAAAGGATCTGAGTCCTCGCTCCCACTTCCTTTACCCAGTGGCTTCCCTGCCCTTGAGGACTCCCCTTCCGCTCTCCTGTCTGGCAGAGTCCTCGTAACCCCAACAAGGCTGGGCCCAGGATTCCTGGGGGGCTCGACCCCCAACCCTGCTGTGGTCACCTAGGACAGGGGCTAGGGTGTCCCCACTCCGGGGTACTCTCTCTGCACTGGGCACTTCTCTGACCCACTGACCATTACATACAATTTAAAGCAAATGCAAGTTATTTAATCAACAATTAATTTTAAAAAGAATAAGGAAAAATGGGAAAGATTAAAGGAAACACATCACCCCGCTCTGTGGCAGGGAACATCACAAACAGTGTCTCTGGAATGTCAGGGCAGTTCACAGTCTGTTCCTTGTAAGTCCCAGGCCTCCTGCTCAGGCCCTGGCTGTGCTGCAGAGATGCTGTGGGTTGGACACTTGCTCTGGTGGTGGCCATACGCCCTCAGGTTCCAGGTGGCAGGTCCCTTCTTCCCAGTGTCATCCCCACCCTGTCGGGGTTACAATCCAAGCCTGGCCTGCAGAGCCTCTTGGCTGAGGCGTCTCCCTGTGCTGGGCCCACTGCCCAGGGTCCCCCTCGGTCTCCCAAGCTGCTCACCGCACCAAGCTCCAGACTGCTCCAGCCCCAGCTGCACCTCTCGGTCTCTGCGCTGCTGCTCTGCCTCCAGCTCCCTGGGCTGCTTCTTTGGCCCCTCTGGCTCTGGTTGCTGCAGCTCTGCTCCCAGGACAGGTCTGCTCTGCAGGCTGCTTCTGTGACTCTGCTCCCAGCACTGACCTGCTTCCTGGGCTGCTTTTCTAGCCCCTCTGGCTCTGGTTGCTGCAGCTCTCCTCCCAGGGCAAGTCTGCTCTCGCTGGGCTGTGCCTCTGGCTTTGGGGCTGCAGCTCTGCTCCCAGGACGGGGTCTGCTCTCTCTGGGCTGCTTTTCTGGTTCCTCTGGATCTGGCCCAGCTCTGCTCCCCAGCTTAGCTTGTGCCCCTGCTTTCTCCTTAGCTCGGCCCCACTCTGTCTGACCCAGGCAAATCCAGCTCACACGGAGGACGGGACCTTCGTGGCCTCCTGACTCCCTGATTAGCCTGCCTGCCCTGTCATTCAGGCTGACCTGGAGCATTGGCTTCTCCCCATTGTTCCTGGGGACTATTAGTCTCAGGGTCCTGATTTCCCATAGACCCTTCCCCTTTTACTACTGGGAGCTAGCCAACCAAAACACCCCCACTGAATGTTAGTAAGGGGGCAAGAGTCCCCTTACACATAGCACCAGGGATGTGTGCTCTCAGTAACTATTGTGGCTGGTAAGGTGAGCTGTTGCATTCTCCATCAGCTGCAATTCTCATGGGGCTGACATTCAAAGCTCAAATGGATTGTATTGCCAAAATCCAGATGGGAAGTAAAGAAAGCATTTATTGCTAAGGCCAGGTTATCATCACCACGGATGCAATGCAGACTCCTGGTCAGTCACAGATGGTAGAAATCATTTCTCACAGATGTTGTGTATGAGAACACAGCATCAGTGAGGAGTCCACAAGAGCTTCCAAACTGCAGACTCTTTTGATGATGTGAGCATGCGTCCACAATCAGAGAGGCCCCGACTGCTCCTTGGAGCATTTCCCTCTGCCCATAAGCATATAACCTCTGTTTTGCTGGGACTCAGCTTCAGCCAGTTCTTCCTCATATCCACGTGCTAATCTTGGCCAGACACTGGGACAACTGAGTGTCTGTTGGGTTATCCTAGGTTATAAACAACAGACAGAGTTGCATGTCATCCATGAGCAAGTCTAATCCAAACAGTGGCCTGAGCACCTGTGTACCATTGGGAGCATTTTTGAATTGTGTTATAGTCGTGCTAGGGGGACAAGTGCTGGTTAGCATGCCAAATTTCTCTAGCTCAGACAAGGCTTACAGTTGAGTACACGTACATTAGACAAAAGCTGAGCATTAACATCCACAGCAGAAGCACTCAGTAAAACAGCTTGAGTGATTTCTGGCCACTAATAGCTTTCTTTCTTTAGAGGCAGATAAGTAAAGGAAATAATGTCTTTTAAGCGAATAGTTCCCCTTTGAGGGAACTGGTGAGTGTCAGAAAAGGCCAGTGGCAGGAAGTACCTATCACAGCTTTTGAAGATGGCAGTGACAAAAGACTTTACTTTTTCTTTTTCTTTTTTTTTTGCATATCCAGACACAGCGCTGGATATGCAGCTTCTGTGGTTCTTTGGCTGCTACAGGTGTAAGCCCAGGCTTGTTTGAAGTAGACAAGTTGCATTGGTTTCACTGATCATTCTTAAGCTCCTTTCTCTCTAAAATTAAAAAGAGTAAAAATCTCTGTTGCCTGATAGACAGGACACTGGACCGGGAATCAGGAGACTTGGGTTTTGTTCCTGGCTCTGCCAGTAACCTGCTGTGTGATATTGAGCAAGTCATTTCACCTCTCTGTGTCCCTGTTTCCCCATCTGTAAAATGAAGAAGTTGATATTGACCTTCCTCTGTCAAGTGCTTTAAGATGTATGGGGGAAAATAGAAAGGGGGCCTGTTCCAAAACCCATTAAAGTCAGAGTGTCTTTCCATTAACTTCAAAGGGCTTTCGATAGAACCTTAACTGAGAACGGCTAATCTACATGGCAAGTTACTGCATGGCAAGTCAGGGTGTGACTCTACGGTGCAGCAGCCAGCTGTGCAATAACATCTGTTGTGGACACTGCTAGGGCGCAGTGAAAGTCTCAGAGTGCGACGTTACTACACAACAAGCTGGCACACCCTGAGTAGCTACGCCAGGGGTCGGCAACCTATGGCAGGCGTGCCAAAGACGGCACGTGAGCTGATTTTTAATGGCACGCTGCTGCAGGCCGGGTCCCAGATGCCAGCCCCGCTCAGCATGCTGCCGAACCCAGGCCGGGACCCTGGCAGGCAGCAGCTTGCCATTAAAAATCCCGCCCGCCCCGGCCCGCTCTTCTCTGTCCCCCCTCCCTCTGGCAGGATGAAGAAGCTTGGTCCTGTTGGCTGCTGCTGCAGAGCAGGCAAGCTCCCCCCTCCCCCACCTCTCCCCCAGCATGCTGCGTTCCTGCCCCTCCTCCTCTCCCTGCTGCCGATCAGCAGCCCCCACCCCCATGCCCTGACTCCTGCACCCCCCTCATGTGCCCCCAGCCCCCTCACACTCCATGTCCTGACTCTTGCACCCCCCACATTCCCACGCCCACCCCTCGCACCAAACAGGAGCTCCTGCACTCCACCCCCACCCCCCCACATTCCCACCTGCACCCCTCACACCAAATGGGAGCTGCCCAGGTAAGCACTCCACACCCAAACCTCTTGCCCCAACCCTGAGCCCCCTCCCTCATTCTAGCTCCTGGCCAGACCCTGCACCCCAACCCCCAGCCTGCTCCTTCACCCCCAGTCCTGTGCTCAGTGCACTCCCATCCTCAGCTCAGTGCAGAGAGAGAGGAAGAGAATGGGCTAGAACCAGGGAGAAGGTAGGTACCCACTCTATGTGGGCAGGGCCAGGCAGCCAGGACCCTGGCTGGCAGGAGCTGGCGGACTGAACCCCAGATCAGCAGTGGGCTGAGCCGCTCAGCCCACTGCCAGTCTGGGGTCCCGGCCACCGGCCCCGTTCAGCCCACTGCTGGTCTGGGGTTCTGGCTGCCGGCCCCTTGCCAGCCGGGGTCCCAGCCGCAGGCCCCGCTCAGCCTGCTGCCGGCCTAGGGGAACGGAACCCCAGGCTGGCAGTGGGCTGAGCAGGCCGGCGGCTTAAGATCAGCATTTTAATTTAATTTTAAATGAAGCTTCTTAAACATTTTGAAAACCTTGTTTACTGTACATACGACAATAGTTTAGTTATATAACATATAGACTTATACAGAGAGACCGTCTAAAAAACGTTAAAATGTATGACTGGCACACGAAACCTTAAATTAAAGTGAATAAATGAAGACTCGGCACACCACTTCTGAAAGGTTGCCGACCCCTGAGTAGCTACGCAGTAACTTGCTCTGTAGACAAGCCCTAAGTCCTCTGACAAAAGGATCAAATAAGCAGGCTCCTGTTTGCCATTGCCCTTGCATTCAAAGTGAACAGCAACATGGAGAAGATTTAGAGGTCTTGTTTGCACTAGGAAAATGCATCATATTTTAAAATGAGATGTGTAACTTGTTTTAACTAACGTGATTTTTCCTGTAGTGCCGGCAAGGACAGTCATGCTGAAAGGCTGTTAGCTGGTCAAAGTAAACCCTACAGGTCTTCTAGGGTTAGCCATGACCAGCCAATAGATTTTTAAATACAGCTTCTCCCCGTCTACAATAGGTACCAAGTCATGTTTAACACCATATTAATTATAACGTTAGTTAACATAATGCATTTCCCCAGTGTATTCATAGCCTTAGCACATGCATGCTGAGCTGCGATTACCCGTGTGTTTTTACACTAACCGTTTTGTTATGCTTATTTGTGCACACGTGCTAAAGTAGTGGTTACCTCCCTCTTTTCCTTCTTGACTCATGCAGAAAGCTCAAAGCAACTCGCATACTGGTCAGCATCCCCTTTGCGTAGGATCGCTTTGGCGATTGCATGTTCTGGAGGAAAGCCATTTGCTGTGTGCGAGTCTGTGGGACACAGCGAAACAGGTGGACTGGACTCTTGTTTTTAGCGTCTGAGTACTGATCACAAATAGGCTTTCTCACTCAACATTGTACATCTAAAAAAACAGTTGTTAAAAAGAGCTGGTCAGGACTACAATACTTCTAGACTTCAAACATTGTGCCCTACTGTTTGATCTGTGCCGCTGTCCTGCCTACTCTGTAGTTTGCGAACCCAGTAGGAGAGAACTATACTGGTGTGTTGCGAATGCTTTGGGTGAGCTGCACAGGCTCTTGCTCTAGGAATGCTGACACAAACAAAAAGGAGATAACTTGGAAATTCTATTGCTCAGTTTATGTTGTTGTTGTAGTTAATGATCTGTCAGCGTTTCCATTATAAATCCCTATTTTCAGGGGTTTATAACTCAGCCGTAAAAATTCTCTCCAGGCTGAACTTGGCATGTGTGTTCCCAGCCTGAGAGCACATGTGTTGTGTTTTGTTTTTTTTTTAACAAGGGTTGAGAAAAAAAATTGTGTTCACAATTTTTAAGATATAGAATTGGAAAAAAAAAGCAACGGCAAGCCAACAAAAAATAGGTGATTGGTTACAGATGCTTTCTTTGCACTCATATAACTCAAAATTGCTGAGTTATTTGAGCTGTAATTGTGGGTATGTGTAAGGTTAAAATGGTGGATTTAGTACTGTTCCTTTCTTTATGGTGTTGGTATTTGACAAGTAAATAGAAAACAGACCATGATACTGTATACACTCATGTATAAGCTGACCCACGTGTAAACTGACCTCCCCAAACCTGCCCTATTCTCTCCTCATCCGGGCCAGGTTGTTTAGCTTTCAGCAATACTGTGGATGCAGCCAGTGGAATGTGGGGGACAGTGTTAGTTTTTGGTGAGTTTATTTTTCTCTTTTTCATTGCCTCTGATTATTTCCTGTTTGGTCTGTTGTCATGATAGATAGAATAGTAATCCATTTTAAACATAAGATGTTTATTAAATAAATCAGCTATAACAGAGAGAAACTGCCACGCAGCTTGAATCCCAGCTTGTCTTTCTTGTTTACCAGGGGACTACACTCTTATCTGAAACTCACTACAGCACATAGAGACATCTAGTGGCTTACTGATACAACTACACACGTAAACCACATGTTATATACTGGATAATTTAAAAGGGATAAAAGCAGTGTGGAGGAGAAATTGATTTTGTCTGAATCATCTGTGTCTCTACACATGTGCTGAAAGCAAAGTAGCAGATTCAGCTAGAAGTGCCCAGAATAGTTAGAAGAAGAGTGCTGTAATTCCTGCACATGTTCAGTAGTTTTTCTGGAAACTATATAGAAAGTCACCATTACGGGCAAACTTTCCGGTATGTCCTACATGTCCTCAACTGGAGAACTGAGCCAATCAGAGCTTGGGGGAAAATTTTATAAATATAAGAGCTATGGAAAGTCCTAGTGGAGTGCGCTGCTGATACAAGGACAAGATGGTTATTGAACAAGCACTTGTCATTTCATCGGTCACCCACATGTCCTGTCCTGAGCTTTCAGTCTGCCTTCTTTTCCTCTGTATTCTCATTTAGCTTTTTCCTGCCTCTGGTCAGCTGATGACCCATGATTTCTCTGGCTCTCAGTACAGGCTCAGGCCCACCCCTTGATTTCAGTTCAGCTTCATGGCTTTCCCAAGTCCTGCACTCCACACTTGTCTCTCCCACAGCCTTAGCTGAACTATAAGTGAATAGATATATCTTTAAAAAGGGGAACAAAGAGGATTTAGGCTGATTGGGCTATAATTCCCCAAATTTGATACCTGGTAAGATATTGGAACAAATTATTAAACAATCAATTTGTAAGAACCTAGAGGATAATAGGGTTATAAGGAACAGCTTGCATGGATTTGCTAACAAGAAGTCATGCCGAACCAGCTTCATTTCCTTCTTTGACAGGGTTACTGGCCTCGTGGATGGGGAAAAGCTGTAGATGTGATGTACCTTGGTTTTAGTAATGCTTTTAACATAATCACACGTGATATTCTCATAAGCAAAGTAGGGAAATGTGGGCTAGATGAATTTACTATAAGGTGAGTGCACAACTGGTTGAAAAACTGTACTCAGAGTAGTTATCAGTAGTTTGCTGTCAAATTGGGAGGATGTATCTCGTGGAGTCTTGGATCCAGTATTATTCAATACTTTCATTAATCACTTGGATAATGGATTGGAGAGCATGCTCATAAAATTTATGGATGACACCAAGCTGGAAGGGGTTGCTAACATTCTAGGGGACAGGATTAGAATTCAGAAGGACTTTGATAACTTAGAGAATTGGCCTGAAATCACCAAGATGAAAGTCAATAAAGACAAGTACAAAGCACTATGCTTAGTGGGAAAAAAAATCAAATGCACAACTACAAAATGGGAAATAACTGGCTAGATGGTAGTACTGTTGAAAAGGGTCTGGGGGTTACAATGGATCACATACTGATTATGAGTCAACAATGTGATGCAGCTGCAAAAAAAACGTAATAGCATTTTGGGGTGTATTAATACGAGTGTCATATGAAAGACCCTGGAGGTAATTGTCCCACTCTATTTGGCACTCGTGGGGCTTCAGCTGCAGTACTATGTCCAGTTGTAGGTACCACACTTTAGGAAAGATGTGGTCAAATGGACAGAGTCCAGAGGAGAGCAACAAAAACTATAAGAGTTTTGGAAAACCTGACCTCTGAAGAAAGATTAAAAAAGCTGGGCATATTTAGTCTTGGGAAAAGAAGACTGAGGGGGGAACCTGATAACAATCTTTAACTATGTTAAAGGCTTTTATAAAGTGGATGATTGTCAGTTGTTCTCCATGTCCTCTGAAGGTAGGACAGGAAGTAATGGGCTTAATCTGCAGCAAGGGAGATTTAAGTTTGA
Source organism: Lepidochelys olivacea (assembly GCF_965140295.1). NCBI lineage: Eukaryota > Metazoa > Chordata > Testudines > Cheloniidae > Lepidochelys > Lepidochelys olivacea. The sequence goes on from NC_140416.1 coordinate 120,954,670, forward strand.
TATTGGGAAAAACTTTCTAACTGAAAGGATAGTTAAAATACTGGACTAGGTTACTAAAGGAGGTTGTGGAATCCCTGTCTTTGGAGGTTTTTAAGAACGGGTTAAATAAACACTTATCAGGGATGGTCTAGATATATTTGGGCCTGCCTTGGTGTGGGGGGCTGAACTAGATGACCTCTGGAGATCCCTTCCAGTCCTACATTTCTGTGATTCTGTATAAGTGATTCACATATAAACCTCCAAATACCGAGGCGAAATATGAACACTGACTTTCAATTTTAATTTCTGAGCTATACGGATAATGTGAAACCCACAGATTGTGAATTCGTTTATAATCAGAACTCTAATATGCTCTAATAAATTTGTTAGTCTCTAAGGTGCCACAAGTACTCCTGTTCTTTTAATTAGAACTCACTGTATCATGAAGTGTGACATTTCCAGTGGCTTCAATGCCTTTTGAATGGATTTTCACTCCGCTTTAACTGGGTTCCACTGTGCTGGCCCCTTTGGGATTCAGCAGTCATCACCTTCCAAACAGACATCAAGTGCTGCATTCCAGGGAGAGGGATTGTCACCTCCCTCTTTCTCTGCTCTTTTTTGAGGGGGAGGAGAGGCAAAGTTGCCTCTGGCTTTTTGAGGTACAGGAAATGAGGAAATGTTTACTTTCAGGCTTGCTTCAGCAGCTCTCAGTGAGCTTCTTTTAAGGAGTATTGGGCTAAATAATGTAGTGATCAACCCTCACCAAGATGGTGTCAAGTAGGACACAGAATGATGAGGAAAAGACCCGTGTGGGTGCAGGGAGTGTCAATGTCATACCTCTTGTGTCTATACTGATAACTGATATTTACTGCCTCAGCTTCCTTGTATTTTGGGGATGCTCAGTTCATGGCATATGTGCCACCCTGGAGAGGATTAATTTGTTAAAGTCAGCTAGGCCACTTTGTCCTACTCTGTGTCACTGATCAGCCAGGGAGCACGTGCTCTGACAGTGTGATTCTTCTGTTAGTTGTTTCATTGGATGCCTGGGTTGTCACTCACTTTATAAGTGACACTGGTTGGAATTGTTGACAAAAAGTGTTTGTCTCAAAATGGCCTTGTATTAAAAAAAAACAAAAAACAATTTTTTTCATGAAAATTTGACATTTTAAAAATTTTTTGGTTTTCTCAATTGTTTCTGCTATTTACTGAGTTTTACTGACATTCTAAAAAATTGTTTTCAAAATGTAGACAAAAATGTGTTTTCTTACTGAAAACGGATTGACTAAAAATTTTTTAAAAACAATTTTAAAAATATTTCAGTATAAAATATGACAGAAACTTTCACATCAAAATTGAGAGCAGGTCAGTTTTTCTTCCTGCGAAATGGAAGCATCTTTGAATTTTTTTTGTAAAATTGTTCTCCTGATTTTCAGCCAGATCTCCTCACTACTCTGCTAGGACAGCTTTGTATGGGAGGAGTTGCATGCCATAGAATTCAGCCTGAGTCAGTGTCATCTGCTTAGAGAACTCTTTCTTCCACAGCTGAGTTTATATCTTAAAAGGGCTTTGCTTACCCGGCAACCTTAATTCTGGCGTTTCCTAACTTGCAAGCATTTCTGAATGCTTGACTTTGCAACCTCAATAATGTTCTTTTAACTTAGGGTTTTTGTTGGTGGAATTGCCTAGGTATTTAAAAAAGCAAACTGAAAAAAGAAATTCCGTTATATGGCACCATATTGATAGATCCATGATTCGTAAGCAGTGTAGTGACCATTAGATCCTTTGCACAGACCTCAGGTGCTTGAGCTAATAGAATAACCAGTGGCAATAGCAGGTGTTCATCCTCTATGTGGACTATTGCTAGAGGGGGATGAGATAGACACACTGTCCGTGGGTTTCACAGATGTTTGCTGACAGCAGAAGAATGGTGAGACTCATGAATCATGGGTTGCATTCCAGACCCTGGAAAGGAGTGTGTTCTTGTGAACACAGTCTTTTTCCTGTTTCCCTCAAGGTTGACCCTCTTCAACCCTGTCCTTGTACCTGTCCTATCTCTTCCCCATTTCTCTTCTCCTCTTTTTGTCCTAGTCCCAGTCTCCACTTCTAAGGCTTCTCATCCCAGTCCCCTTATACAACCACTCTGCATCTCTCCCTGTAGGCTTGAATCCCAACCTCCCCCCAACTCCTAATCTCCTTCACCACACCCAGTCCCAGTCTCCTTGTCCAGATAGTCCCAGTCTCCCAGCTCCTTGTCTGATCTCAGTATTGCCCCCACACTCCCAGCCAGTTGGCTCCCAGTCCTCCCTGTGTCCCTCATTGGCTCCCACTCCCAGTCTTCCCTCCCTTGTCTCCTAGACCAGTGGTCTCCAAAGTGGGGTGCACAAGACCATCCATGGGGGTGCGCGGCAGGAGGAGCACCGCTGAAGGAGTGCTGCTGGCATGGCAGCAGCAGTGCTCCTGGACCTTTGATTCTTTGGTGGCACACTGGCGGCGGCTCGGCTCTCCCCGCTCCATCTTCGGCGGCGGCTCAGCTCTCCCCGCTCCGTCTTCGGCGGCGGCTCAGCTCTCCCCGCTCCGTCTTCGGCGGTGGCTCGGCTCTCCCTGCTCCGTCTTCGGTGGCATGCTGGCGGCAGTTCTTTTTTTTTTTTGCTTCCGCAGAGCTGGCCCTGGGGTGCGCGATTCAAAAAGTTTGGAGACCCCTGTCCTAGAGCCAGTCTCTTTGCCAAACCAATCCCAGACTGCCCTTTACCCCAGGCTCCCAGTCCCAGATTCCCTGCCTAACCAGCCTCTACTTCCCCCAGTTCCCAGTCCCACACAATTTCCCTCCCCTACCCCTTCAGTCCTAGTCTCACCAGACTCCTTGTCCCAATCTACTCCTTTCCCTATGTCCTGCTTTGGCTCTTGTCCCCTCTGCATTCAGATCAGATGTCTTTCTCCTTCACCCTGCCTGGGTGCCTCTGGGGGGTCATTGAAGGTACAGGAGAGACAGGGCTTGTCTACACTTACAATGCTGCACAATTGCTTTGCTGCAGCTGTGCTGCTGTAGTGCTTTAGAGAAGATGCTACCTATGTCGACAGGAGGAGTTCCAGGGAAAGGCTGGTTTGCTCCATAGCCCGGGACTGGAACGTGCTCAGTTGTTCTGCAGGGACAGGACTGTGAGAGGCTCTAGCATGCTCAGTGAGGACGGGATCTTTGGAGATTTTAGCTGTTAAAATTGCAGAAGTCACTGCTAAGCATGTGTGAACTGTGATTTTTTTTTTCTAAAGGTTTATAATTTTACCAATTTTAGGTGGAATTTCATGAGGATGGTAAAAGGCACATCTTTGACACAAAGGTGGGTAATTTCATGTCTCTGCTGCAAAGTATACAGGTGCTAGAACTTTTTAAAGACAAGATCTCAAGAATCTGTTAATACCAACAAAACAATGCATTTTTTCCCACGCTTCATTTTCGGAAAGAGCTGATTCATTTTGTCTGAAATTTTACAAAAATTTTTAGCCCGAGTTGGGCAACCGGTATGGAAAATTACAGCTAAAATGGGTAAATTTTCCAAAAGTTATGAGCAACTTGAATGTAGGGCCTTATAATAGGAACTGTCAGGCAACCTTAACAATAGGTGGTGCTGCCAGCCATGACAATTATGTATATTTGTGTGTGTGTGTGTGTGTGTGTGTAAGTTAGAACTATTGCAAAACAGTAACCACATTAGGTTTTCATATTTTGTTATGACGTCACAAAAAAAGGTAAAAAAGAAAGAAAAAAACATTCATAATTTTGACAAGTTTTGAATCTCAGAATTTGAAGTGTAGTTCCAAGACCAAGTTTATGTTTTGACATGAAAGTCCCATTTACAGAAATATTATGGGGACAGAAATTAATTCGCAATTTTTTTGACTATTTCTTCATGTTTTATATTATAATAAAACATGAAGAAATCGTCAAAAAAATTGTATACACACACACACACACACACAATGATGCACAACATGGTATAAAGGCTTCATTTTCAGAAGAATGGGAGATCTGTAGCACTCATGAGTGGCCAAACAATGAGTGAGGTATGCAAGTCATCCAGATTGCGTGCCAGTAAAAGCCTTACATGATGATGTGGTGTGGTATATTCTGTATCGGCCACATGTGTAAAAGAAAAGCTGTTGCAAGAATATTGGAGAGAAAAGGCAGGTGCCTTATTACAATCAGTTCAAGCATATGGGGCTTGTAGGGAACCATAAAAACCTCTTTAAAAAAACCCCTAAAATAACATTTCTATATCCAAATATGTCGTTATTTTAGAGTCCAATATGGGGTCCTTCCAGGGCTACCAGCAAGCAGTTGGGAAGCTGGTGTAACCCTTCTGCCCGTCAGAGTTGGCAGCAACAAGGGCCGGGTTTAATATCTAGGGGATCCATTCCAATAACACAATGCAAACTTGCTCGAGCCCCCACCCAGTGACCTGGGACAAATATATACCACCCCCGCTGGGCGCCTCCAAGAGGCAATACTTCCCCTCTCGCAAGCACATAGTCTGAGTGTAGCAAAAAGCCTTTTAATAACAGAGAGAAACAATGTGGCATTATGTTGGGGAAACACCCACCAACAGGATTCATAACACAACCCATGAGCAAAAAAACCCACCCCAAGCAAATTGGGGCGTGCCCTTTCCCTTTGGTTCTTGAGTCCAGCAACCCCAAATCACCCAAAGTCCCAAAAGTCCAATGACCCAAAAGTCTCTGTCTCTGGTCAGGGCAGCCCCAGAGTTCGAAAGTTTATCTGCGGAGCTTTACCTCCCAACCTGGGTGGAGACGGGACGGGGGTAAGAGGCACCTTACATGATCTGAAGCTGACCATCCCACGGCTCCATAGGCCTTCACTTTGCTCCGCCAGCCGCCCCACGAACTCCTTCACTCAGCTCCACGGCCCACAAGCAGCTCCCGCCGTCCCACGAATTGCTCTGCAACCCACCAGCAGCTCCCACCGTCCTATGAACTGCTCCACCAGCCTGTCCACAAGGCACTCCAGCCGTCCCGCAAGCTGCTCCACAATATATCTTCAGGCTCCCCCACTACTTAACACAACGCTCAGTGATTTCAGCTCTTAGTCAGTTCAGCTCTTTGGTGAATTCAGCTTGTAGTAGGGGAGCCTCAGTGTTGGTGCACCATTAGCCCAAAGTGAGCTCAGCAGCCTGTAACTAGACTCCTAATGGAATCAAAATTAGCTCTGATATTCCACAGTGGAGAGAGGAGGAAGTGCAATTAGCATGTAAGGTCCTCACCAAGGGACCCATGCCACCAAGTATTAATACTTGTCCCCAGCCTCTCTCAATTCACAGAGTTTTAAAATCCATGACCCTTGCCTAGTGAGTGCTACTTAGTTGATGGTGAGTCCCTCCATCATAACAAACGGCCAAGTACAGTTCCAAGCACAGTTCCCATAATCAGGGTAATAACAATTTATTCTTCCTGCCCCAATAACAGAGACACTGGGGATCCCACAGCAGCCAAAGTGACCATTTGGGCAGCTATGGCCTCATTCTAGGCAGGGTGGGTGTGCCTATGCAAATGAGATCGGCCCCTGAAGTTCTTTTCCACAACTTGCCACACCTCACCACCAGATGTCAGGGTGGAGCTCATCCTGACACTGCTTACACTGGGATTCTCCCTAGAAATGGTATAAAGCTCTCATTTCTAGCTCAGTAGAGGTGTGAGATATCAGGCCATAAACCTGTCACCAGACCAGGACTGAAGCTTGCCTCTCCAAGGCTTTGGGGCAGATCCACCATCGAGGGAGGGAGAAAAAGGAAAAATGTTGGGATGGCAAGACAAGTTCCAAATAAGCTTGTGCATTTGAGTAGTGGGGGTAGGGTGAGGCGGGGCAGTATTGCTGTGTCTGTGACTTTGACCCTGGAATGCCATTGTAAAAGGGTCTGGAGGGAACCCCAAGTCCACCTTTATGTTAAGGGGTGAATGGATTTCATTACCTCGACTTCCCATGCAGCCAAGCTTACATCGCCTGCTTACACATGTTGCCTTAGTCGCCTTCCTCCCTCTCCTCTTGCTGCACTGCCCCATCTCAGCCATTCTGCCCACACCTCCTGGGTTCAGAATAGTTGACCATTCTAACCCAGAGCCAGTCGGCATGTGGTAGTCAAAATGCATGTCCAGTGGGAAATGGACTGAGACCAGCAACTTATTTCATGCCTGTCACAGAGTAGCCATCAATGAGATGGTGACTTTCAGTTGCCTCTTTCGTTTGCAGTTGTGTGCACTACCTCCACCTCTGTTGTCAGTCAGATCACATCCTTGTGGCAAATACAGCAATTGCTCACCTGGAAAACTCATATCAGAGAAACATTCCTGTACTTTTAGCTGCCTTTTAATGTAGTTTAGCAGCTAGAAATGAGGAGCAGCTTGCACCATATCACCAGCCTGCTTTTATGGATAATGCTTGGAGAACTGCTGACTTAGAATCATCATAGAATCATAGAATCATAGAATATCAGGGTTGGAAGGGACCCCTGAAGGTCATCTAGTCCAACCCCCTGCTCAAAGCAGGACCAATTCCCAGTTAAATCATCCCAGCCAGGGCTTTGTCAAGCCTGACCTTAAAAACCTCTAAGGAAGGAGATTCTACCACCTCCCTAGGTAACGCATTCCAGTGTTTCACCACCCTCTTAGTGAAAAAGTTTTTCCTAATATCCAATCTAAACCTCCCCCACTGCAACTTGAGACCATTACTCCTCGTTCTGTCATCTGCTACCATTGAGAACAGTCTAGAGCCATCCTCTTTGGAACCCCCTTTCAGGTAGTTGAAAGCAGCTATCAAATCCCCCCTCATTCTTCTCTTCTGCAGGCTAAACAATCCCAGCTCCCTCAGCCTCTCCTCATAACTCATGTGTTCTAGACCCCTAATCATTTTTGTTGCCCTTCGCTGGACTCTCTCCAATTTATCCACAATTTATCTGTAGAGATACAGGACAGGCCCAACAAAGAAAATAACAGAACGCCACTAGCCGTCACCTTCAGCCCCCAACTAAAACCTCTCCAATGCATCATCAAGGATCTACAACCTATCCTGAAGGACGACCCATCACTCTCACAAATCTTGGGAGACAGGCCAGTCCTTGCCTACAGACAGCCCCCCAACCTGAAGCAAATACTCACCAGCAACCACACACCACACAACAGAACCACTAACCCAGGAACCTATCCTTGCAACAAAGCCCATTGCCAACTGTGCCCACATATCTATTCAGGGGACACCATCATAGGGCCTAATCACATCAGCCACACTATCAGAGGCTCGTTCACCTGCACATCCACCAATGTGATATATGCCATCATGTGCCAGCAATGCCCCTCTGCCATGTACATTGGTCAAACTGGACAGTCTCTACATAAAAGAATAAATGGACACAAATCAGATGTCAAGAATTATAACATTCATAAACCAGTCGGAGAACACTTCAATCTCTCTGGTCACTCGATTTCTGATCTAAAAATGACTATTCTTCAACAAAAAAACTTCGAAAACAGACTCCAACGAGAGACTGCTGAATTGGAATTAATTTGCAAATTGGATACAATTAACTTAGGCTTGAATAGAGACTGGGAGTGGTTGAGTCATTAAACAAAGTAAAACTATTTCCCCATGTTTATTCCCCCCCTCCCCCCCTCCTCCCGTCTGTTCCTCAGACGTTCTTGTTAACTCCTGGAAATGTGCTGGAAATGACCCACCTTGATTATCACTTCAAAAGGTTTTCTCTTCCCCCACCCCACTCTCCTGCTGGTAATAGCTCATCTTAAGGGATCACTCTCCTTACAATGTGTATGATTTTTGTGTACCCATTTTTTCATGGTCTGTGTGTATATAAATCTCCTCACTGTATTTTCCACTTTATGCATCCGATGAAGTGAGCTGTAGCTCACGAAAGCTTATGCTCAGATAAATTGGTTAGTCTCTAAGGTGCCACAAGTACTCCTTTTCTTTTTTCTAGAGATAAAAGGCTCTGTACTATACTACCTCACCAGTCTCCTGAGCTATCAAGTCCTTTCCCCTTCTCCTTTTGTGTGTGTGTTTTATCTACTGCAGTCAGCACTTTCATGGCTTTTGACCACAAGATGGCATCTGGCTTCATGATCTTCCCTTAGAAGCACAGGTTTCAGAGTAGCAGCTGTGTTAGTCTGTATTCGCAAAAAGAAAAGGAGGACTTGTGGCACCTTAGAGACAGTTTTCTGTCTAGGTTTGACCTAGCAATACACTAGTTCTCTTGCAGCAGGTTATAACTTACTATCTTCTTTCTCTGCCTTAGGGCAAATACTCTGAAACAAACACAGTGTGGCTTTTTATCTGCCTTCCTAGCTCTGAAATATTCTTCTTAGTACTTCATAGTGCCGGGGTGATGACTAGCTCAGTGATACTCCCTATGAAGACTCTACTGTGCGTCCTCCATCACCTTTCCCGATGTGAGCAATTCCCTTTGTTCCAACTGTCACCTTTCTGTTAAGGGAAAATTCCAGCGATTCTAATTAATCACGATACCCAAGGACTGATCCAAAGTCCATTGAAGTCAGTGGAAAGATTCCCATTGACTTCAATAAGACTTGGACTAGGCCCCTAATTACAAAGAGAAGTAATTGTCTGACAGTGTCTTAATTCTACTTGAAGCTTCTTGAATCTTGGCTAGTTCTGTTTCTTCCTCCCTGAGCTCCAGGTGGGCTCCCATGTGACTGAGTTTGGGAAATGGAGAGGATATTCAGGCTTGGGGGATCAATCAGGGAATCTCTAGGAAGCCAATTGCATCCCAGCCATGACTAGGCAGAAGTGAACGTGCTAGGGAATGAGGACAGCACCTTGTTCAGTGGATCCAAGAGAGTTTTTGGGGCCAAAAGCACAAGCAACCCCTCTCCAAATAAAACCAACACCCTGTGGATTTGGCACCCCTTAATATGATGATTTGATGCCCCTGAATGTTGGCACCCAGGTGGCTGCCCCGGGAGCAGGAACTTGGAAGATGTTAAGCCAGAGAAGGGTCACTTCTTGCAATCTGGGGTAGAACAATTGGGAAGTTTATGCAGGAGTGAGAAAGCTGAAGCAGGGTTGGGTTTTAACTCGCAAACAAAAGGCCATGTCATGTGTCTGAGTTTTAGGCGGAACTACATAAATACCAGTGGCATGGTATGGCCCTCTAGTGTGCGAATGTTGTGCCATTTGGAAACCCCTGGCTCCCCCACATGGAGGAGGGGTGATTTGTGTTCTTCTGATTAACTCAAACAAATAAAATCATTGTGAAATTACCCCCAAATGCTTTATAAAATGTAACAGCTCTTACCGTGTTTCACAACAGCTTTGGAAGCCTTTTTCATGCATTCAAATGCCAAACTGCCTATCACTTGTCTTAATATATGTCAATGATCTTCAAACTTTTTTACAGAGTATGGGGACCCTATCTCAACAGGAAAACCCTCAGATCTCCTTCTTCCCATTCCTGTGCTTTAATTGCTAGACCAGCTTTCCTGTTCTACCCTCCACTTGTTCATCTTTATTTACTTGAATGCATCATTTTGATTCAATACAATGTTGTATATTGAAGTCACTGGAAAGTAGCAAGTATTCTGCTAACTGATTGGATTATGTGGCATTGTTAATATTCTGACAGGCTGCTTCCTGGAAAGGAAATCTGATATATAAAACACCATGTTCTGATTTCTAGAGCTGAATTAAATACAGTATTTACATAAGGTGGGGTCAAGCAGACTATAACTTGTTCCTGATGGGCCCCATTCTGCCATGCTTACTCACACTGAGTAGGTTTCAGAGTAATAGCCGTGTTAGTCTGTATTCGCAAAAAGAAAAGGAGTACTTGTGGCACCTTAGAGACTAACCAATTTATTTATTTATAAATAAACCAATAAATAAACCAATAAATAAATTGGCTAGTCTCTAAGGTGCCACAAGTACTCCTTTTCTTTCTTCACACTGAGTAGTACCTTCCTCCATGAGTGGCTGCATTACTCTCAGTGAGACTACTCACATTGTGAAGTTCTGCTCAGCCTGAGCCAAAGTGATAAAATATGGCCTGATGTCCTTATTCAGGCCCTTGGTGCTTCCTTATTGATTCATCTTCATTTGGAGAATTTGGAATTTGTGAATGCAACAAGCAGCCTTTGAGAATGGCTCAGATTGCAGAAATATTTTACAGTGCTCAGCAGTGGCTTGGTGGACTCCTGAGCTTCTTGGCAAAGTTAATATAATCTGCTCTAGGCATGAACGCAAGGCATTCTGAAGACAAGCAGAGAATATGCTATTTTATGGCAGAGGTGTACTCCTCCTGTTTCTCTAACACATTAGCTTGCAGTGCATTCTGATTCTAGTGTGCAGCATGCTTCACTCATGTCATGTCTTTTGCTTGATTAAAAATAACCTCTGAGGTAGGTGGTTGTAGACACCCCCAACCATGATTATGAATGGTTTGCAGGTATTTTGAAACCTTGCCCTTTATCTGAGATGGTGCTGGCATGTTACTGGATAAAGTACTGCTTCTTAATGGCACTGCTTCTGAGGCTGCTCTGGTGCTGGAAATGCTGGTTGATTGACACCATTCCTAAAGCCACCACCTTCCAATTAGCTTATGTTTGTGCAGTGCTTTGAAGATGTACAAGGCTGTGTAGGTACTATGTTATGTCACACTGAGTGGTGTCTGTACAAGTGTTGTTGAATAGGTACCATGTAGCAAGGTGCTCATAGGTCCATAAGTTTTAGGGCCAGAAGGTATCATTCGATCATCTAGACTGAGCACAACACACATAACTCCATATAGGAAACAGTTCAGTGATATTTTCTGGTAAGCCAGTTAGTATAGGATGGAGGGTCAGGAAGACACTTGCACATTTTTCTGGTTCTGCCTCTAATTCTTACTCTCTATGACCTTCGGCAGGACTATTAACAGTTGCCCTTGCTGTAAAATGGGGCTAATAATATTCATCTATCTTTGAGGGGTTTGTGCAGTTCCATTTAATGTATGCCAAGGTCTCTGAGATTCTTGGAAGAGAGATGCTCAGTAGATGCAAATTATTTTAGTTCTTACTTTATTACTTGTATGTTAGTAAGGATGGGGGACAAGGACAGAGTTTTGAGAAAATAGCATAAATTGAGAAATGTTAGAGAGTATCAAGGAGAAATGTTTTGTGTTTAACTCCTCACACTCCATGAAGCTGGTTGTGAATCTCAAAGTACATTTGAGGGTGGTGCATTAAAAAAAAAGTGTCTGCACTATTTTTATTATTTAATTTATTCACTTTTTAAAAATACAACTCGGAGATGCTCCTATCCCTTAAATTAAAAACTGCCCATCAATATTTCCAACTCCACTCTCCCCACAGTCTTAACAAAGAGGGAAAGAAGATGGGTGTCACAGTGTGGCTGGAAGGTTAATAAATCTGGGCTCTGGTGCACCCAAAGAGGAAGTTCCAAAATCAAGAACCCCTCACAGAGAACACCCTGTTAGAAGCCTTGTCTAATGTACATGGAGGGAGCTCCATCTTGAGTGCGTCTGTTGATCTCAACTGTGGCAGTATATCATGGGCTAGAATGCATGCTTGGATTTGATATCCTACTGAGGAAGCAGAAGGGGCAGTAAATGAAAACATTTACAAAATGGCATTGTCCGGTGTTTAAACATTTGTCGTCTTGTGCTCGTGTAGTCAGTGAATTTCCATTGACTGCACTGTCAGAAGCCCGCTTCCTCCTCTTCTGCAAGTGGGTTGAGGGCTTAGGAAGGAAGGTGGGAGATCGGGTTGACAAAGAGAAGCAGGGTATTATCTTAAGGATAAATGAGTTAACCCATCACTGCAAGTACTGGGTGGCTCTGTGCTGGCGGATTTCAGTGCAATTAGCTCCCCAAATACCAAAGACAGGCAGTCTGCAACCAGACTAAAAGGTCTTCTAAACAATTAGGGGACCACGGCCCCATGGACCCCTGTCATGCACATTAATGTCACTGGCCTTAGCAAGGGGTATGTGTGTTCTTTGATGACAGGAGAATCCAGAGTTTGACTCTGTCCCATAAATATCATATCCCTTTTGGTCTAACTCCTATGATTCCATGGTGTTTTATTTACTACACTTAATAGCATTTAGTCAATAAACAAATACAGGGTAGACAGATAGAAGGTTTATCATGATCTTAATTGCCTCAACTCTCTGGCTTGCCTTTTGTTATGTACATCACAGATACTTGACAGCATTAACATTCCTGGAATTGTATCTGGCCATCCTTTGTAAAGGGATTGAATACTACAGCATTAGTTTGGGCTCGTGGGGCATTTGTGTCACCAACAACAGCTTAATTATGGACATTGTTTACTAATCAGTATTAAATGGACAGACTATGAGGGCTAATCTGCAGATTAACACAATAGTTTGTTTTCATTTTGTTCTTCTAGCAGTGTATTGAACGCAGGATTTAAAACAAGACCCCTTTTGTGATCATTACCATCCACATCATGGCGTGTGTGTTTGTGTATGTGTGTGTACGTGTGTACACAAAAGAGATCTGTATATTTCCTTCCTAGAATTTAGTGCTTGAGCGCAATGACTTATGCTTAATAAATAACAACAATCCATAAATGTCAGGTTATATTTCATACCATTCAACATAAGAGCAATAAAACTTCCTTTTTGTAGCATCAGCAATTCCAGAACTCTTTAGGCTGCATGTAAGCTCTCTGAAGGCATGAGTTGAGCCTTCTCTTTGTTCTGTCTTGCGGACACACTTTGAACTCTCAACAATAAATAATAAAAAAAGAAGTAATATTTGTGCAGTGAGTATATTTAATATCTCTTTATGCTGACTGTTCATCCAGCCTCAAACCAGTGCCGACTTTTGGGTGTTCACTGTTGCACATATAAATGATTAGCCCCTACAATGTAGATATGTACCTATTTTGTATGTAAAAGAACCCCAGATTTGCATGTGCAAAACCAGTAGCTGATCGCCAAGCTGTGGGGTCTGCACATGTAACCGGCTGTTTGCCCATGCAAAATAGGAGCATGCTCAGTTCTGTGGCTCAAAATTGTTTGTGTGTGTAAGAGTGAATGCTGAGGCAGAAAATACTGCCCTTGATGTCTTTTGCAGAACAGCCTTTGCACACACGTTGCCCATCCTTCACTTTTTACTGCAGCTGAGAACACTTTGTGTTTTATAGTAATGTCAGTGATTTTGGCAGATCACATCGTCCAGGTCTGCAGGGGATAGACCTAAAGTTGCCCATCCTGCCTGAATTGTATTTTTGTAATGGAGGTTTTCGTATTGCTAGAAGTGTCTTGAATTTTGTATGCAGTGTTGTTGTTGCCATGTCAGTCCCGGGATATTAGAGAGACAAGGTGGATGAGGTGATATCTTTTAATGGACCAACTTCTGTTGGTGAGAGAGACAAGCTTTTGAGCTACACAGAGCTCTTCTTCAGGTCTGGGAAAGGTACTAGGAGTGTCAGCTAAATACAAGATCAAACTGGCCCCTTAGCATACGTAGTTAACACAAATTCTTGACCGATCTTGACCTGAAGAAGAGCTCTGTGTTCGAAAGCTTGTCTCTCTCACCAACAGAAGTTGGTCAATTAGAGATATTACCTCACCCACCTTGAATTTTGTAGTCAGAAAACCTTGTTTATTTGAGGGATCATGTACCTGATCTTTGTTAGCTAATCAAATCAAAACTCCTTTGATAATAACTGATTATCTTATGTTTTCTCACCCTCCTTGGTTATGCTTGAATTGTGGGTTTGGGGTACAGGAAGTTACACTATACCCCACTTCTCACCACTGTTGGTGGGAGAGGGAATAAAAGGATGCAGGGATGGGGTGGGAAGAGTGGTTGCCTTTATTACCTCTTTCCCCCCCTATCAGAGCACTACTCCTAGGCAAAAGCCATTGTTACATTTATCTTTTCTTCGCAATATAATTAGATGATATGAGGGTAGATGATGACGTTAGGATATGTCCACCCTACAATGGCTAGAGCAGCACTAGTGCAGCTGGGCCACTGTAGTCCTGTAGCGTAGATGCTTCCTACCTCAACAGAAGGGGCTTTCTGTTGATGTGGGTAATCCATCTCTCTGAGAGATGTTAACGACGTTGATGGAAGGATTCTTTCATGAACTCCGCTGCGTCTACAGAAGGGGTTAGGTAGGCCTAACTATGTTGCACAGGGCACAAAATTTTTCACAGCCCTGAGCAATGTAGATCGATCAACCTATGTCTTAGGTGCAGACCAGGCCTTAGAGTTACAGCCTGTGCTGGAAGGAGTGTGGGGGGTCCTGCTCTTCTGAGATACCGCAAGAGACATTTTGCTTAACTCAGCCAGAATTCCTCCTGGGTTCAGTTCCCAGCTCTCTCTGACCTTTGAGAAGTCAATTAATTTTATTGTGCCTCAGTTCCCCACCTGTAAAATACTTCCTGACTCCCACCTGTTGTCTATTGAGACAGTAAGCTTTTTGGGGGTGGAGGCTGTTTCTTGCTGTGTGTCTGTATAGCCCCTGGTGCAATGGGTCTCAGCTCTCAATTGGAGATCTTGACATTGTAACCGCAAGAGTGCTAGTGTTCAAACACAATAAGGTGTTGCATCGCAGACAAGCCCTGAGTAACTGTCTTCTTTGCCTGGGCCAAGGAAATGGGGGAGGGTTCCTTTTCACCCCTTCTTTCTCCTGCATGTGAGTGTGGTCACAACCTAGTCCACAGCATTCAAGTCACTGTGGCAGCAAGTCATTATCTTGCTCATGAAAAGATTGCAAATCGATGACTGGATACATTCCACTGGACATTTTAGTACAAAGTCAACACCCTTCTGGTCTGTGTTCTCCATTTTTGAACTAATTAATATAAAAATCCTAATCTTCTTTTTGCATCCGAGCCATGCGGTATAATCCAGACTTTTGGAAGGATAAATCAATGTTTGTGAGCTCGCTTGGATTTACTGTAAACAATGAAGGGCTAATTCATTAAAATGGCTTAGACCAATCTGGATCTACTTTCATGAGCTGTGGTGCAGGGCTGGGAGCCCACAGGGTTAGAGATGCAGATTTTGAATGCCTCAATTTTTGAGTGCCCAGTTTAAGACACCTTATCGGGACCTGATTTTCAGAAAGTGCTGTATACAGACCCTGTGATAATCCAGACTTCTAAAAATTTCTCAAAGTGGGTGCTTGAAAATCATTTGTCACCTTTGAACTCTTAGCCATTGTTAACTGGAGTTATGTCATGGTTTCCTTTGAAGCCACTCTTCTCTTTGTTTATTCATTTACAAAGGAGGAATTGGGTTTTTCAAACACAGAGGTGGTGCAGAGTGTGTTCATAGATATAAAGGTACACGAATAAACAGATATTTTAATTACCATAAACAAAGTTATAAGGACTGGACACCTGACCCAGCCCATTTAAAATAAATTGTTTAGAGCCTGACCATTTGTGAAATAGGTTCATGGACTGTTGGGGAGGTGGTAACTTTTTCTAGTTGAGCCTGCTATATCAGGCTGCATCAATCAGATCAGTATACACGGTGGCGGTTAAAGAAGCTCTGTGTTTATTTTCTTTAAGAAGTACCTGTGAAATGTTTGTTTCCTTAATCATATTGTAGTGTTAATTAGCTGGTTGGGTTACTCATCAGGAGGAATGGCTAATTTGGGCTTCTTTTGTTCCTCTGGCAGTAGGTGACATCTGGCTATTTGGTGCCAGAAACCGTGTATCCTTAAAAACATCCCAGTACTTAAAACAATGAATGACTAAAAGGTGGGTTTTTGGTATGTTTCCAAGGACCTGATCCAACTCCCACTGAAATGAATAGAAATCTTTTCCAGTGACTACAATGGGAGTAGGACCAGAGCCCATAAAAGGGTTACCCTACCACACTGTAGAGAAACAACATTTGTGAAAACCCTCAATAAGAATCCTCTTAGCAGGTTTATGATGTACACAGGTAGTACCTACAGGCCCATCTTCATGTCCAAATTTTGCTGTGTGCAGCTCTAAAGGCACAAGGAAGGTGGGGCCAGTGCTGGGGCCAGTTCTATGCTGTCTGAGAGGGAGAGCAAATAAATAACAATTTTGCTGATGCTCACAAATGTACAAAACCTGGAATTGTACAGAAGCTGCATCTGGAATTTTAGTTTCAATGTTAAAAACAACAGCAACAAACCAACCAGTCAAATCCAAATAAGGTCAAATACAAAAATTAAAAGTAGGAAGGGAAAGAATTTTCCATGTAGAGTCTAGTTTAAATTATATTTTCCAGTGGAAAATGCCTCCTACACCCCTTACCTTGCCTGCATCATTCACCATACCCAGTATTTCAGATGCCCCAACCTGGGACCTAATGAACTACATGAATTATGAAGCAACTACTTCTTAGGTCAGCAGCATTTCTGTGTTGGAGGCTATAGGGGAAGCAGGATGGATTTATGATTAACACACAAGAATACAAGCTTATAAGACCTGGGTTCTCTTCCAGGGTGATCTCGGGCAAATCGGAGAACTTCCCTATGCCTCAACTACCTTAGCTATAAAATGGGGATACTGTAATAATATTCATCTTCCTCACTAAATTAATCAGTGCATTTAAAATGCTTTGAGATTTCCCCTGATAAGTGCAAAGTAGTCTCTCAAGCTGTCCTTGGTTCTTTAGGTAGAACTCAGTCTCAGCCCAAAGTGCTATAGCAATAGACAACCGTTAACTACAAGACAGAACAGGCCTTTGCTGTAGGTAGGGATCAGACTGGCAAGCAAAGGTGATGCTACTCTTCCCAGCTCTGCCCACAAAATAAGCCCACCTGAGTCACTGTTCATTGTAGATAGTACAGATGTTCAAAATAAGACTGTGTGAGCTCCCTTGAATCATAGAATATCAGGGTTGGAAGGGACCTCAGGAGGTCATCTAGTCCAACCCACTGCTCAAAGCAGGACCAATCCCCAATTTTTGCCCCAGATCCCTAAATGTGAGGATTGAACTCACAACCCTAGGTTTAGCAGGCCAATGCTCAAACCACTGAGTTATCCCTCCCCCCTGAATTACTCCTTGTTCTGTCATCTGGTATCACTGGGAACAGTCTATATCCATCCTCTTTGGAACCCCCTTTCAGGTAGTTGAAAGCAGCTATCAAATCCCTCCTCATTCTTCTCTTCTGCAGACTAAATAATCCCAGTTCCCTCAGCCGCTCCTCATAAATCATAGGTTTCAGAGTAACAGCTGTGTTAGTCTGTATTCACAAAAAGAAAAGGAGTACTTGTGGCACCTTAGAGACTAAGCAATTTATTTGAGCATAAGCTTTCGTGAGCTACAGCTCACTTCATCGAATGCATAAATCATGTGCTCATCCCCCTAATCATTTTTGTTGCCCTCCGCTGGACTCTATCCAATTTTTCCACATCCTTCTTGTAGCGTGGGGACCAGAACTGGACACAGCACTCCAGATGAGGCCTCATCAATGTCGAATAGAGGGGAATGATCACGTCCCTCGATCTTTGGCTTGGCTCTTTGTTGATTAGAGAGCGTGGGAGATGCCGCTCCCGCCTCCCCCGCCAAGGATGCCGTGAGAAGCAACAGGTCTGCTCCTCCTCTCTGAAAATGCTGCTGGAGGTGATGAGGATTACAGAGCATTGGGTCCACCCTGGAAGATAATTTTATCCAAAATTAACAAACCTCTGTGAATTGAGCAAAAGGAGAACTCCTGTAGCTAGGAGTAGTAAATACTTCTTATCCATTAGGTGCCTCGGCCCATAGAAAGTAACATTGCACACACAAAGCCAACTCAATACATTACACAAGGCTTTAAAGAAAACTGCCTTGAAAAATCTCCACCCAGTTATCAATATTATATTCTCCTTAATTTATTCAATTACAGAAAATGAAGACGTTCTCAAATCAGTTAAAAGGAGGGAAAACACTATTCTTGATCTTTGTGCACATTCTAAATTAAATGATATAAGGCTAGGCTGGGAACCCCTGAATGGGGTTACTTGTGTGAGTAACTGCTCACCATTGTTCATAATCTAGCCCCTACTGGGCAGAGAAGATGTTCATGGGCTCTTATTTCTTACCTCTCTGTTGGAAGAAATGCTAAATTGCATTTCTAGGCAGGTGTAGACACCATCAAACTCATTTAAATTACTGCTAATAATAGAGATGTTAATATGTCGCTCTGCGTGTGACTGTACTTCCCCCTTACAGCTCCATCTTGTGTGTCAACAAAGGATCTAACAGCTGCATGAGGAAGGGAAAGTGGCCTGTGCTAATTAGAAACTCTTCCTCAGCTTTTCCCAGTTGCAAACTATCAGTTGGTAATTACAACGCACCAGTAACTCCGCATTCTTCTCTGCTAATGCTGAACAGTGAGCTAACAAGGAGGAGAGGAAAAGCTGGGGGAGGAGGATACACTGTGCAAGAGCATAGCATGGTTTCAAGTTCATACTCTAAGAACAAAGACAAAGCAAAATGATTTGGGGAATGTTTGTATCACTCTTTTAAAAATGAAGCCTTCAATATAAAGTAGGGATCTTTCCAATTTTTATGCTTTTTGAAAAAAGATTCTTCTGTCAAAGATTGTTTTAAAAGTATGAACAACTCTCACAATGTCTCCGACTCAAGGAATATTCCCAAAATACCTCTGAACAACATACTAATCCACAGAGGCCTCCCTACCAACATTACAAAAAGAAGGATTCAAGGTGGACTCCTCCTGAAGGTCGAAACAGCAGACTGGACTTCTACATAGAGTGCTTCTGCCGACGTGCACGGGCTGAAATTGTGGAAAAGCAGCATCACTTGCCCCATAACCTCAGCTGTGCAGAACACAATGCCATCCACAGCCTCAGAAACAACTCTGACATCATAATCAAAAAGGCTGACAAAGGAGGTGCTGTTGTCATCATGAATAGGTCGGAATATGAACAAGAGGCTGCTCGGCAGCTCTCCAACACCACTTTCTACAAGCCATTACCCTATGATCCCACTGAGAGTTACCAAAAGCAACTACAGCATTTGCTCAAGAAACTTCCTGAAAAAGCACAAGATCAAATCCGCACAGACACACCCCTGGAACCCCGACCTGGGATATTCTATCTACTACCTAAGATCCATAAACCTGGAAATCCTGGGCACCCCATCATCTCAGGCATTGGCACCCTGACAGCAGGATTGTCTGGCTATGTAGATTCCCTCCTCAGACCCTACGCTACCAGCACTCCAAGCTACCTTCGAGACACCACTGACTTCCTGAGGAAACTACAATCCATCGGTGATCTTCCTGATAACACCATCCTGGCCACTGTGGATGTAGAAGCCCTCTACACCAACATTCCACACAAAGATGGACTACAAGCCATCAAGAACACTATCCCCGATAATGTCATGGCTAACCTGGTGGCTGAACTTTGTGACTTTGTCCTTACCCAAAACTATTTTACATTTGGGGACAATGTATACCTTCAGATCAGCGGCACTGCTATGGGTACCCACATGGCCCCACAGTATGCCAACATTTTTATGGCTGATTTAGAACAACGCTTCCTCAGCTCTCGTCCCCTAACACCCCTACTCTAGTTGCGCTATATTGATGACATCTTCATCATCTGGACCCATGGAAAAGAAGCCCTTGAGGAATTCCACCATGATTTCAACAATTTCCATCCCACCATCAACCTCAGCCTGGTCCAGTCCACACAAGAGATCCACTTCCTGGACACTACAGTGCTAATAAACGATGGTCACATCAACAGCACCCTATACCGGAAACCTACTGACAGCTATTCCTACCTACATGCCTCCAACTTTCACCCTGACCACACCACACGATCCATCGTCTACAGCCTAGCTCTGCAATACAACCGCATTTGCTCCAACCCCTCAGACAGAGACAAACACCTACAAGATCTCTATCAAGCATTCTTACAACTACAATACCCACCTGCGGAAGTGAAGAAACAGATTGATAGAGCCAGAAGAGTTCCCAGAAATCACCTACTACAGGACAGGCCTAACAAAGAAAATAACAGAACGCCACTAGCCATCACCTTCAGCCCCCAACTAAAACCCCTCCAACGCATTATTAAGGATCTACAACCTATCCTGAAGGATGACCCAACACTCTCACAAATCTTGGGAGACAGGCCAGTCCTTGCCTACAGACAGCCCCCCAACCTGAAGCAAATACTCACCAACAACCACATACCACACAACAGAACCACTAACCCAGGAATCTATCCTTGCAACAAAGCCCGTTGCCAACTGTGCCCACATATCTATTCAGGGGACACCATCACAGGGCCTAATAACATCAGCCACACCATCAGAGGCTCGTTCACCTGCACATCCACCAATGTGATATGTGCCAGCAATGCTCCTCTGCCATGTACATTGGTCAACCTGGATAGTCTCTACGTAAAAGAATAAATGGACACAAATCAGATGTCAAGAATTATAACATTCATAAACCAATCGGAGAACACTTCAATCTCTCTGGTCACACAATTACAGACATGAAGGTCACTATCTTAAAACAAAAAAACTTCAAATCGAGACTCCAGCGAGAAACTGCTGAATTGGAATTCATTTGCAAATTGGATACTATTAATTTAGGCTGAAATAGAGACTGGGAGTGGCTAAGTCATTATGCAAGGTAGCCTATTTCCCCTTGTTTTTTCCTACCCCCCCCCCCAGACGTTCTGGTTAAACTTGGATTTATGCTGGAAATGGCCCACCTTGATTATCATGCACATTGTAAGGAGAGTGGTCAGTTTGGATGAGCTATTACCAGCAGGAGACTGAGTTTGTGTGTGTGTGTGTGGGGGGGGGGGGGGTGGGTGAGAAAACCTGGATTTGTGCTGGAAATGGCCCACCTTGATTATCATACACATTGTAAAGAGAGTGGTCACTTTGGATGGGCTGTTACCAGCAGGAGAGTGAGTTTGTGTGTGTGGGGGGGCGGAGGGTGAGAAAACCTGGATTTGTGCTGGAAATGGCCCAACTTGATTATCATACACATTGTAAGGAGAGTGATCACTTTAAATAAGCTATTACCAGCAGGAGAATGGGGTGGGAGGAGGTATTGTTTCATGGTCTCTGTGTATATAATGTCTTGTGCTGTTTCCACAGTATGCATCCGATAAAGTGAGCTGTAGCTCACAAAAGCTTATGCTCAAATAAATTGGCTAGTCTCTAAGGTGCCACAAGTCCTCCTTTTCTTTTTGCGAATACAGACTAACACGGCTGTTACTCTGAAACTCTCACTTGCGGCTTCATTGTGGATTTGCCACTAACTGAGCAAGTGGCGCACACTGCCCCCGGAGTGCAAATTGGTCCCTTAACTTCCTGCCCTGGAGCAAGAGGACATCTGTGCCAGACCTTTTCCTGGTGCAGATTACCTATTCCTTCACCCCAGGTCAGCTGTTCTGGCTGACACGTTGGAAGGGGTAGAGTCATTTCCACTTCCCTGTGACCTGTGATGTGGGGATCCATGTCGGAAGATAAAGGGAAAGGTGTGTGAGGTAATAGCTCATTCTCAACCTCATGGTCTCGGACACCATCCAATGGTCTGGGGACATCTACATCGAACACGTCACCGGCCACTGACAGTACCAGGAGGTGTGAGCCAGAATGACATCGTGCATCAACTATGGGAAAGGGACCAAGAGACTTTTTCCATTGGACCATATCACCTGGAACCATAAACTCACTGAACATTAAATCTTACCGAATGAGGGTAAATCCATCCTCATCATCGTATCCACTCACTATACTCCAAACCTGAACATAGCCATTATATGAACAACATACCTTCATATCTCAATGTCTGTACTTTGACCCGTTAACCTTTTACCCCCAATTGGGGATATTGCAGATTATGTACTTCTTACGCCATCCGATCCTAAACCGAACTTTGCACCCCTTGATAATCTATATGTTATTCCCTGATAAACAGAAACTTCTATGCTTAAACTCTGAACCATTTTCTTTTTATTTTAACATCATCTTAATACAATTCTTAAATCTGTTATTGGACCAACTTCTGTTGATGAGAGAGACAAGCTAGTTTACTCCCCTCCTCCATGCCCTCCATGGGCACATGGGGTGAGCTGTGAAGAGAACAAATGTTCAAATCCAAGTTTTTAACATATGTATGATCTCAAAATCTGGTCACTAATCAATGGCTCAAGTCCTGGGCTGGATTAAATTTACCCCAGCTGAGCATCTGGCCCAGTGCTCCTATGACCTTTAAAAATGGCAGCTGTTGTGTTGTTTAAGATGTTTTATCAATAACAAGATGGACATCTAGGTCCGAGAGCAGGCCCAAAATGGGGGTGGAGGGGGACTTTTCATTAAATTTTTCCCCTTCTTTTGGTTAAAATTTCAATTTCAATGATAATTTTCATTAAATAAACCCCTTAAAACTTGAAAAGTGTCATCAGCTCTATAGCTGGTTAAAAAAATGAAAAAACAAACAAAAAAACAATATTGCAAACATTTTGTCAAAATTCACCCTATTGCTTCCCCCCCGAAATTTGATATTTAGATTAAAGTTTTCATCAACATTCCAATCATTCCAACCAGTATTATTAGATACTGTGGCTGAAATAACTTATGTATGTACATAGAGGTGTTACTTTTGGACACTCAATTTCACTTGTTTCGGTGAGATGGGGGCACAAGCTCTGTTTTCAATTGTAGATGGTATCTATTTTGTGCAATTCATTTTTAATGCATTTTAAGATTCTGCTGCGTGTCTTGGCTTTGGTCCTAATTCAGCACGTACTTAACTTTAAAAGCACATGCTTCACACCATTCCTCTGCAGCAAAACACTTAAGCATGTGCTTGTATCTCCTTGACTTTAGTGGGACTTAAGTACCATTGGTGCTCAAAGGTAACCACATGCTTAAATGTTTTGCTGAATAGAGATAGAATTAAATACATGCTTACAGTTAAGTTAATGCTTAAATTCTTTACTGAGTCAGGGCGTTTAGGATCAAGGGGGAGAGACAGACAAGCAGAGCAGAGAGTTTGGCTTAAAGGATCTCCAGAGCATCAGTTAAGGCTGCTTTGGGTCAACTTTCCATCATTAGAAGAGAGAGACAGGCACCTGGGATGACACCTTGAGCATCAAGTTTCTAGCTGAAATGAGTTTTTATGGCCATAAAACAGTTCTGCAGTGTTGGATAGATGGGTTTGTAATGGAAGTACTGTTGGCATAATCATAGCCATCAAACTGAATGGAGACTTGGAAAGAGCAGTGCTTGATAACAGCTGTGTTGGCACTGAACATTTTTAGCATCCAGTTCAGAAAGCAGCTCTGTACCATATATGTAGAATTCTTCTGCAGAATTTGCATACAGAAAGCATGGAATGCTCTTTACTGGGTAAATTCTTTGCTTCTGCTATTTATTACAATCCCTCTTTCCCCTGAGCATAAGTGGCTGCAAAGGATTTGAGTTAGTAGAGAAAACAGGTGTGCCTGTTCAAAGGAATGAAAAGCATGTATTCAAAGTAAAAGTAGGATTGTTGTTTCAAATAAGATGCCTCCCTTTGGGAGTCAGCCTAAACTGACTCCTTGGCAAAGCTGGATTAAGGCGTAGGAACTATAAACCCATGCCTAGAATCCCAGCTCCTGGAGTCAACTGATTGCATCAGACTACATTTTCATGGGGCAGTTCATGCTACTCAGAGCTATTGTTCCAGGCTGTCTGCAGACTCAGGCAGACACCAATGCATTGGTTATGTTCAGGTTATATTTTTAAGCTTTTCTTCACAACTGTGAGGGCTAAAAAGGAATGACAGTTGTGAAAAAAAGTTTTAAAATGTGCCTGGTACTACCAGAACACCCCCGCCAGCTTGGGACTTGTGGGGCTCGCGTGGCAGGGCTGTTTCTTTACTGTATAGACTTCTGGGCTTGGGCTGGAGCCTGAGGCCTCAGACTCTCCCACCCTGCGGGGTCCTAGAGCCTGGGCTCCAACCTGAGCCCAGAAGTCCATACAGAGCAATGAAACAGCCCCTTAGCTCGAGCCCTGCGAGCCTGAGTTGGCTAGCATGAGCCAGCTGCAGATGTCTAGTTGCTGCATAGACATATAGAGAGACTCTTATGGCTGGTCTTTGCCTTAGCCAGGTTATTCCCAAATAGGTTTGGGAAATGCAGAATTTGTTTGCATGGAGTTCCCCTGGAATTCTTCTGTTGGTGGCAGTAGGTCTCTGCCCCCCACCCCTCAAACAAAGTAGCAGGAGGTGTGGCTCACAGAACTATGCATCCTCTAGCTGCCTCCCACCTTCCCTGCCTCCAGGAAAGCCCAGCTCCAGCAGATGGAATTTGGTCAAGACAGCGGGGTTAATACCCTCAGTCTGGCAAAAAGTACTGTCAAATCTTTAATGACCACAAGTGGTCAGGACCTCACTTTTACATGTCATGTGAAAGACTGCATCCCCAGCAGCACAGTGCCCCAATATCATTTTGGGTCACTGGTTCTGTAGTGACTCAGAGGGAAGAGATCCATCTAATGAATCGCCATCATCACTTCTTGTAACAACAAGATGTTCCATGGAGGTTTCTGATTCAAATACTGACCTGACCCCACCCGACCCTGCATAGCTTGTGAGATCTGATGGGATCACAGCACAAAGTGATATATGGCTAATTGATTTTACACCATGTTTGGTGATAGCTGAACTATCTTTCCTTCTGGGGAGAGGGACAAAGTATGTACTGGAAGATATTGTTAATTCTTTTGGTGTTTCTTCTCTGTTTGTCAAATCATTGTTTAATTTTTCATTGAAAATCACTGAGTTCTGAATGGAGGCCTATGTCTCTTTCGTATCTAAAGGAGAACACCTAATGGTGATAGTCTCTCCCTGTCCCTCCACACAGAATCCTGTGAACATACATAGGATCGTCCAGTAGATAGGGTGTGGGTTGGGGAGAGAGAAGGTATGTGCTCTAGTCTGTCTCTGCCACCTACTCACTATATACCAAGTCACTTATACCCACATTTGCAACTGTGGCATCTAATTTTTGAGTCCCTCAGTTTTTGAGTGTCCAGCTTGAGATACCTACATTGTCTCAGGTTGAGACTCAAACACTGAAGCGTCAAAAATCAGTGGCCTCTTGAAAACTCTGGACTAAATCCCTGTGTGTCTCAATTTCCTTGGTAGGCATTTATATACCCATATGGATGAACATGGTGTACAAACTTAGATTTCATGTATAGAACAAAGGTAAACTTACCTTTCATGTGTCTTATTTGGGCTTGAAATGTCGTTTGAACAATGTTCTTTGTATGTAACTTACAAAAGGCTTCACTGTTCTAAAATAACAGTTCAGGGTTGAAGGACAAGTGGACAATTTTGGAAGCATCTCTTTTTCATGGTAAGAACAGCATTAATTTCTTAACGCTCTGTTTTGTGTTCAGGGAGGGAGAGTGTATTCCCATGGTTTCAAAGGAAGAGTCTATTGAATATGGCACCCCCATCTTCTCTCTTTTCATTGTTCCTCCCCAAGTCCTTAGGATTCCTTACAAATTACAGTCTTTTTAGATAAGCAAGCACTATGCTATTTCAGCCACTTTGGAGGGGAGGGGGGTAATATAATAGGCTGAGAAGTGTTTTCTTACAATCTTAGTTGGATTGTTTGTTGTGGCCCACAACAGGGTTCAGCGGCATGGACTCTGACAGCCCCAGTGGGACTCTGTCTGGATATAAGAGTTCTGCTGCAGGATCAGGATCTTCAATGTTGCTTCTCACTTAGGACAAAATAGCGTTGTGATTTTTATAGAATGACAGTGTGATTATACTGGGTAGATAGTGTGGCAAAAGAGGAGCTGCTGTGTAAGGAACTAAGAACACTGATATGTAATATGCTTCCTGAGAGAGTTAAAAAGCCTTTTGGAGGGTGTGGGGGGAGAGAGAAAGTTGTCAGAAATTTCCTAGGGGTAGATCAGAAAGAGAGACTCTTCAGAGGGAGTCTAAAGAAGTGGGCCTCCCCAGATCCAGGGAATGATGAGCCTTAGGGAAAAGCTAGACGCGAGTACAGTCATTTATTTTTAAGGTATGGTTTTTCTGAAATGCTCTTGTTCTAAATAAACTGAGACTTTGCTTTAAGGAGGCTTTTGGATGGCAATTACCACTGTCATTGACCTGGAGGGATCAGAATTGCAGGGTCTGGACATAAGTCAAAGTTACTGAGATCATCATGGTTGATATACAGGGGACTGCAACTCAGAATCTGGTCTGAGAATGGGAGAATAGCATGATTCCAAACTGGGGCCTGGTCTACAGACTTCCTCTGCAGCCGATACAGAACTGCCTGCCATCATCGCCCAGTGCCCAGTCCTCCTCCCCCAAGGTCCTATAAGGTGTGTGGGTGGGTAGGTGTGAGGGTGGGTGGGGGGGAGGCGGGGGCTCAGTATCCCTTGCACTCAACACCAGAGGAGGGTACAAGGAACAGAAGGTGCCCATTCCCAGACCTTTAATAGTTATTGCAGTGCATCTGCACGCAAGCTTTCCTTGTTTCTCCCCTCACAATGTTATCAGCCCTTTTGCCCAAGGTTATCTTACTTTCCTTTGGTGTCTGTGCATTTTTGTGCGTAATAAAACAAAACTGATTGAGGAAAAAAGGCTCTTTATTCATTCCATGCATGGTGGTTGTTGGGGGTGGAGTTTTACAGTGGAGAAAATGCAATGGAGGGGACAGTTTGGTAAGGAACAACAAAGATAAGTGTCACATTACTCAGGGTTCAGAGTAGCAGCCGTGTTAGTCTGTATTCGCAAAAAGAAAAGGAGGACTTGTGGCATCTTAGAGACTAACAAATTTATTTGAGCATAAGCTTTCGTGAGCTACAGCTCACGTCATCAGATGCTCATTGCTGGTTTTCAAAGCCTCACGGAGCCCCTCGATGGGCTCTTCTTATTGCCTGGATATCTGGCTGCTCAAAATTGGATGCCAAGCGATTAACTGCAACCCTACATCTCGGTGGAAACTTTTCTCCCTTTGTCTCACAGATATTATGGACTATGGAGCGCACAGCAGGCAGCAATAACAATGCGGTATTGCTTTCACTGAGGTCTAACCTAGTAAGCAAACAGCACCAGTGACCTTTTAAATGTTCAAAGGCACATTCCACCACCATTCTGCACTTGCTCAGCCTATGGTTGAACCGGTCCTTACAGCTGTCCAGGCGGCCGGTGTACGCTTTCATGAGCTATGGAAGCAAGGGGTAGTCTGGGTCTCCCAGGATCATGATTGGCATGTCAACATCATCAATGGTTATTTTGCGGTCTGGAAAGAAAGTCCCTGATTGCAGCTTTCTGAACAGACCTGTGTTCCTGAAGATGTGTGTGTCATACATCTTTCCTGACCATCCCACATTGATGTCAATGAAATGGCCCTTTGATCCACCAGCACTTGCAACACCATTGAGAAGTATCTCTTTTGGTTTATGTACTCTTTGGCAAGGTGGTCTGGTGCCAAAATAGGGATATGCATGCTGTCTATAGCCCCACCGTGGTTAGGGAACTCCACTGCGGCAAAACCATCCACTATGTCCTGCACGTTGCCCAGAGTCACTACCCTTCTTAGCAGAAGTCTGTTGTTTGCCCTGCAAACTTGGATCACAACAGATCCCACGGTAGATTTACCCACTCCAAATTGATTCCCCACTGACCAGTAACAGTCTGGCATTTCAAGCTTCCACAGAGTGATCGCCACTCGCTTCTCCACTGTGAGAGCAGCTCTCACTTAAGTATTGCTGTGCTTCAGGGCTGGGGAAAGCTCTGCACAAAGTTCCTGGAAAGTGGCCTTCCGCATCTGAAAGTTCTGCAGCCGTGCTCATCATCTCATAGCTGCATAATGATGAGATCTCATCAGTCAGTGCTTGTTTCCCGGGCCCAGAAACGGCGTTCAACTGTGTTCAGCTGATACGTGACTGTTGCCAGCACCTGCAAATTGTTTTGCTCTATGTCTCGCAGCAGGGCTACTTGTGTGACATCGCAATGTTCTGTGTAGCGGCTCCTGTCTCGGCTGTGGAAATACTGCAGGTAAGGCATGAAGTATTTGTAATGCCCACAACAAGAGCGTACTGCTGAGCAGGGTCCATGCATATCGTGCTATGGTGTCTGCATGGCTAAACCAGACTTTCGAAAAAAGGCGTGAAAAAGCCTTGGTTTGTTTGCCGTTGATATCAGGGAGGGAGGAAGGAAAGTGCATCATGGAAGGCTAACACCATGTTCCTAATACCACCCGTAACAATGTTTTGGTCCCATGAGGCATTGCAAGCCCTTCCCAAAATTCCATTCGGATATGTGCACTATGGGATAGCTACCCACAGTGCAGTGCTCCATGCATCAATGCAAGTGCTGCTAGTCAGGGTGCAGTCCGCTGACCCAATGAGCGTGGTGTGGACACGCAAGATTGACTTGCTTAATTCAGAGGCTCAATGATGACTTACATAAAGTCGACTTCACTTTGTAGTGTAGAGATGGCCTAAGAGAGTGACGGCACAAGAGCTAAGACATACATGGGTGCTCTTGGAAAGACCAAGGACGGGTCAAAGATGGAGTTAGCGCAGTACTTGTGACAAGCGGTACGATGAACTTTGTGGAGTGCAGGGATTTATTAGGCTGTTGTCACTTGACAGGTTATACCAAAGTGGTTCTCTGATTCAAACACTGACCTGACCCCTTCCTAGCCTGCATAGCTTGTGAGATCTGATGGAATCATAGTAAATGGTGGTATGCCTGATTGATCTTACACTATGTTTGGTGGTTGTAGCTACACCATCTTTCCTTCTGGGGAGAGGGACTTTGTGGGGGTAATGTAATAGGATGAGAAGTGTTTTCATACAATGTTAGCTGGATTGTTTCTTTAGATGGTCCTTATTAAAAACTTAATCCTAGGAAATGCATGGTTATAGTAAATGGAACTTTAACCATTCACTGGTTGGTTGTCAAAGGGCAAGCTGTCTCCAGGTCTATGATAAGAGCACGCTAGAGGTAGAAGCCACTTTATGGAGAAAGGCTAGTCCTCCAAAGGCACTTGCTGGTTTGGGGAATGAAAGAAGAAAGGAATTTGCTAAAGTCTTGTGGGAAACACACTTGATGAGTGGTATCCAGAATAATCCCTGGTTAAGAAGAAAGCATTTTTAAAATGAGGAACTTCATCTAATTGTATCATTCTGCATCCATAAAGCACGTTTCCTAGTATTAATAACCTGGATATGGTTTTTCCTCAAATATGCAATTCTGCTTACACTTTTCACCATTAAATAAGGAAATCTCCTTCCCCCTTTAAGATGCTGAGGAGCACAACCAATTAGGTAACAGGAAATAGTATTTTTAAAGGCCTGCAACTCAACTTCACTTGCATCCCAATGAATGTAATACAATGAAATGGAGGGACTGGATGGAATAGGCAGTGGTTTCCAAACTTTCCCCCCGTCAAAGAACTCTTTGGCATCCTACTAAATTTCCCAGACCCCTTTCATTTTTATGCATATGTTTCATGTTGTTATTATTCTATTAGCTAGGGTTAATTTATTATTTAAAAAAATATTTTTGTAATTAAAATAAGACTCCTGAAGGGACCAACAGTAAACAGCCTGCAATTATTACAAGTTATTCATTTATTATAACCATTAAACTGTATATCAAAACATAGGTAGGTATTATCTTTAGAACACTATGGAAGATAGTCATAAATCAAACATAGTATTATAATTAAGAAATCATAGGTATTGATATAAAAATGTGAAAAATAATACTGTGGTTAAAACTAATTTAAATTTAAAACTGAAATAAAAGAAGCATATTGTGTTACTCAGTGTGGTGGGTGGGGTTGCTTTTGTGAATGCACTTTTGACACATTTGGCACAATATTCAAAAGTTTCAGCCTAAGATCATGCTCTGTATTCAGCTTGTATCTATATTTTGATTTTAATGAGACAAAAGTGTCGAGAAACCACTTTCACACAAATAGGTAGTGGCGAACAGGATGAAAAATGCCACAGCTCTGTCTGACAGCCTCAGATACTCTGACTTCTGTTGCAGCCAAAACTGGATCAACGAATCCTTTTTAAAGTCCATTTAAAATCTCCATTACACAACAGTTCAATAAGTTCCTCATGTTCTTCTATACTCAGATCCATCGTTGGCTTCGCTTCTTCAGCAAAGGGATCTTGACTCCAATTGTTGGCATCCGTCTTCACAGGAAATATTCTCAGAAATTGTCCTTGAGGTTCACTAAATGCTGAAGAATGCTACATTTTACATTTTCATTGAGAGTCAAGTCATTGTCACATAAAAATGAAATCTAATAAAGGCAAACAGCAAAATTGTCATTTGTCACATGATGACATCTTAATGGAAGCTGTTTTATCATGGCATTGACTTTGTCTTGCACATCAAACATGGTTGCTGATATTCCCTGGACACCTAAATTCAGTTCATTTAACTGAGAAAATATGTCCATCAAGGATGCCAACTGGGATAGCCAAATTTCATCTTTAACACAGTCCGAAAGCTCAAAAGGATAATCCATAGAAAGCAACAATATCTCTGAGTGAAGTTTGAAAAAATGGGTCAATACCCTACCCCAGGATAACCAATGGACTTCCATGTGTAGAAGTAACATCGAGTGTTCACTCCCCATGTCTTTGGAAAGAATGTTTCTATAAAAAAAATTTCAAAAAATATCTTCTGCTGTTGTGCATGTGGGCAAAAGACAACAAATCAAAAAGTCTTCAATCATCTCATCACCAAAAATATAACAAATGTATGCAAGATTAGCCTCGGGTGACCAGACAGCAAGTGTGAAAAATCGGGACAGGAGGTGGAGGGTAATAGGAGCCTATATAAGAAAAAGACCCAAAAAATCGGGACTGTTCCTATAAAATCGGGACATCTGGTCACCCTAGATTAGCCACACTAGCAAAGTCAACAATGTTGATTCATCGATTTCCAAGGCAATTTATGGACTCAGCTGCAAGTGAAACACCAGTTGTTTTTCCACTTTATCAATTGTGTCAGGTATTCTTCTAGATACCATATTGTTCGACAGGGAATAATCTTAATTGCTTTCCTTGCTTCTCTCCTAGCACTCTGTTTGCCATGTTCTTCACTGCTGGAAGAATCAGTTCTTCAGCAATTGTGTGCAGTTTTCCAGCCTTAGCAATTCTGTAGCTAACTTTATATGAAACCTTGAGAGCTTTACTGTTGACATGGGTTGTGTTAATAACACTCAATTTTCCAGTTCAATTAGCATAATTTTCATTTGAAAAATTCTACAGGCTTATCTTTTATAGAGCATGTTTGATAGCTAAATAACAGCTGAGTTTGGCTGGTTTTATACACTCATCAGAAAACACTTCGTAACATAAAACACATTTTGGCAACTGTGTATCTTCTTGTACAACACAGGTGTAAAGCCAAATTTAATATAACGGTCATCATACATCCTCTTCTTCTTTCTGCTTTCAATAAGTTTGTTACCTTCTGTATTTTTATGTTTCTCCCCAGTGATAATAATTGATGAGGCTTCTCTATCACTTCTCTATACTTCTGTTGTCACTTTGATCCTTGTTGATTTCACGTTCTTTTTCAATAGCAGATATATTTTTCTTGTTAATCCTTCCGCTTTTTAACCACTGATCCATTTTTGTCACATAACCCTCATTTCCACTTTAACTAAAATTATTTTATTTATTGGGGGAGAGGGATAGCTCAGTGGTTTGAGCTTGGCCTGCTAAACCCAGGGTTGTGAGTTCAATCCTTGCGGGGGCCATTTAGGGATCTGGGGCAAAAATTGGGGATTGGTCCTGCTTTGAGCAGGAGATTGGACTAGATGACCTCCTTAGGTTCCTTCCAACCCTGATATTCTATTCTATTTTGTGATATAGTCCTGAATGGGCAAGTTCTGGCATTGCCAGAACACCCTTGCCAGCTTGACCTCTCATGCACAATCTGTGATCCCGCTCTGCAGAGAACGCCATTTTGAAAACAAAATGGTGTCCTCCGTGCACAGAAATGCCAGAACACTGTTCTGGTGCATTCTGGCCACAGTGCAGTTCTGGCCCTGCTGCCCCACAGCTCAAGGGACGGACCCCTGAATAACCCACAGTGGACCCCCAAGATCCAGGGACCCCACTTCGGGAACCACTGGATTAGAATATTGGTAATATCTCACAGAGATTTTTGTCTATAGATTTGCTGTAATGCTGATTCAAGTGCAGCTGGTTTCAATCGCGAGGGAAAGTTGTTACTGTTTGTTTGACCAGTGACTTCTGTGAAATGAGTCTGGTGTTCTCAATCTAGGTGAACAATTGTCTATTTGGCAAACATGCCATCAGGACAGTCCCTGAATGAAAGTCTCAGCTGAGAGGCACAGGAATGGATGGGCACAGAATGTGAGCTACCCTCCCTCCTGAAGGTTGTCCCTCTGGCACAGGGCTGAGTGGCAGTGAGGCAGTGTGCGGGAAGCTTGCATTGCTGATGCTTGTGCTGTCTGCCTGCTCTGTGGGCTGTCTCCAAGGGGGTAATTCCGACACTTCCCACCAGCATTACATTCACTCACATGCATCAGTGAGATGAAGTGTAAACAGGATGATACTGCCTCCTCTGTGGTTGCAGAGGGCCCCCTGGCACCAGAATCAGTGCAGTTCCATGACCCGGGAGGCAGGATTTCAGGTGGCTGTGTAGTGGGGTGCGTGTGGGAGAGGGGCGGGGCTAGAGGACTCATTGCTAGTAGCCTGCTTTAGTCCAGACGTTCAAAGCCTGTGGTTTGTGGAGCACTTGTTGGTGGCCAGCAGAGATTTAGCTGATCAGATGGTTCAGGCTCTTTGTTTTCAGCTGCTAAATTGCATTGAAAAGAAGCTCAGATTACATTAAATAACTTCCTGTCATTATATCTCCATGTGAGATATAGTTGCCCCAAGAATGTAAATGGGAGAGGAGATGGTTCCTGTGAACGCAAACAGGAGAGGAAGTGTCCATCTCTGTTAAGATGTGGTCTACACTCTGAAATAGTTTGAAGTCCTACTCCCCATTAGAGGAGGAAGGACACACTAGGGTCATGGAGGACACTCCAGCATATAGCATCCCTCCTAATGAAGATGCTACTCCATTAGACTAGGGTAGCTTCTGCAAAGTGGCTGCACTCCAGTTGTGCGGGAGGGAAAAGAGTCTTTCCGTGCTCTGCCACAGAGCTCCTCGGTACCCAGCCAAGTTGCTCAAAGGGTTGGGAAGAAGGGTTCCCCCTAAAGGTCCATCCTGCTCCTGTTGCAGTGAGTGGGAGCTGTGTCACCGACTCCTGTGGCAGTTGGACCAGGCCCTAAATGTCTCACAGAAATGATAATGGGTATATCTACACTGCCTACGTTACACCATGGCTGCGGCAGTGCTGTGATGTGGACAGCGTAGCCATGCTTTATCACTGGGGGAGAGCTCTCCTGGTGATAAAAAATAACCACCCCGAATGAGGGGCAGTAGCTTTATCCCTGGGAGTGTGGCTCCCAGCGATAAAGTGCTGTCTCTACTGGCACTTTTCAGCACTAAAACTTTTGTCGCTCAGGGGGGTATTTTTTCACCCCCCTGAATGACTAAAGTTTTAGCACTGAAAGGGGGAGTGTAGACACAGCCAATGACACGATTGTTTTCCCTCTGGGCCCCTACTGCAGGCTATTTTAACTCACACTGGGCTGGTTTGATAGCAACAGCTTAGACAGACCAGCCCTGTGTGTCACTGACCAGTTCTTGCAGCAGAGAGAAAGCATTGTGTTGTAGCTTTTGGTTCATGTGGCTCCTCCAATTCTCAAGGGAATAGCCCCAGCGAAACTAAGGACTCACAGATATGGTGGGGGTAGGATGCGGTGTTGGCTACAAATGACTAAATAGCAACAAAAATAAATGAACTAACATCTCTGCTCAAAGTGTCTGTTAAATCAATTGCTTATTCTGAGTGGGTAGCTAAGATATAATCTAATTCAGTGGGTCTCAAGCTTTTATACTGGTGACCCATTTCACATAGCAAGCCTCTCAGTGCAACCCCCCTTATAAATTAAAAACACTTTTTTATATATTTAACACCATTATAAATGCTGGAGGCAAAGTGGGGTCTGGGGTGGGGGCTGATAGCTTGTGACCCCACCCCCATGTAATAACCTTGTGACCCCCTGAGGCATCCGGACCCCCAGGTTGAGAACTCCTGATCTAATTGGTGTGACGTTCTCAATTCCTGCTAGAAGTTCAGTATGCCTTCTGCATGAAACAAAAATGTTTTTATTTTGGTTTACTCTGAAATATCTTTATCACCTAATGTCAGTGGTAATGCCTCAAAAAGCATGTAGATCATTTAATTTCAGAATGCATACACCATTTCTTTCTAGGGTCTTCTGACTATTGCAGAAGGATTTGTTTTGTATATTCCTCAAAGCTTCCAAACCCTGTGCTATTTAAGTGCTCATAGTCTGTTCTTGACCCACAGATATTAGCTGCCGGTCAAGTTCACTTGGTCCAAAATATTTAGGAATACAAGTAATATTTTTGCCTCCATTTAGATTTGGCTATTTGTAAAGTTAAAAGTAGTATTAAACATCAAGCCTGTAACTTCTGATTAAGCTAGATTGTATCATTTAGAAAGATATTCCATCTTGATTTAAAGACTTTGTGATGGAGAATCCGCTAAAACCCTAGATAGGTTGTTCCAATTGTTAATTACCTTGACTGTTAAAAACGTGCATCTGATTTCTAGTCTGAAATTTGTCTAGTTTTAGCTTCCAGCCATTGGATCTTTTTTTGCCTGTTGCAGCTAGATTAAGAATGTCTCTACTATCAGAAATCTTCTCATGTAGGCGTGAATACATTGTGATCAAGTCACCTCTGAATCTTATTTTGGATAAACTAAATAGATTAAGCTTCTTTAGTCTCTCACTGTAAGGTAGGTTTTTGAGACCTCAAATCATTCTTGTAGTTCTTATCTGAACCCTTTCCAATTTGTCAACATCCTTTTGAAATGTGGACACCAGAACTGGGCACAGTATTCCAGTAGTGGACCCAATAATGCCATATATTGTGTTAATACCACTTTACAACTTTACTCAGTATTCCCCTGCTTAAACATCCAAATGTTGTGTTAGCTTTCTTAGTCACCACATCACATTGAGTGCTTACATTAAACTGATTGTCCACCCGGGTCCCTAAATCCCTTTCAGGATTGCTGCTTTCCAAACTACAGTTCTCCACCCGGTAAGTGTGACCTATGCTCTTTATTCCTAAATGCATGATCTTTAAAATACATAAAAAGAAAAGGAGGACTTGTGGCACCTTAGAGACTAACAAATTTATTTGAGCACCAGCTTTCGTGAGCTACAGCTCATTTCATCGGATGCATGCAGTGGCTCATGAAAGCTGATGCTCAAATAAATTTGTTAGTCTCTAAGGTGCCACACAAAAGGTACTCCTTTTCTTTTTGCGAATACAGACTGACACCGCTGCTACTCTGAAACCTTTAAAATACATGTTATTCAAGTCAGCCCAAGTGATCCAGTGAGCCAGATTACGCTGCAGAACTGACCTGAGTTTATTGTTTTTTTTTTTTTGACCAATTTTTGTGTCATCTACAAACTTTACCAGCAGTGATTCTACATTTTCTTCTAAATCATTGATAAAGATAATGAATAGCATTGGGCCACAAACAAATCTCTGTGGGACCTAACTGGAAACACGAGATAATAATTTCCCATTTATGACTTTTTAAGATCTATCAGTTAGCCATATATTAATCCATGTAATATATGCTACATTGATTTTTGTATAGTGCTGATTTTTTCATCAGAATGTAGTGCAGTACTAAGTCAAATGCCTTACAGAACTCTAAGCACATTATGCCAGCACAGTTAACTCTATCAACCAAACATGTGATCACATCAAAAATTGATATCAAGTCTGTTTGAAAAGACTTATTATCCATAAAACCATGTTGATTGGCATTAATTCATAGAATCATAGAATCATAGAATATCAGGGTTGGAAGGGACCCCTGAAGGTCATCTAGTCCAACCCCCTGCTCAAAGCAGGACCAATTCCCCGTTAAATCATCCCAGCCAGGGCTTTGTCAAGCCTGACCTTAAAAACCTCTAAGGAAGGAGATTCTACCACCTCCCTAGGTAACACATTCCAGTGTTTCACCACCCTCTTAGTGAAAAAGTTTTTCCTAATATCCAATCTAAACCTCCCCCACTGCAACTTGAGACCATTACGCCTCGTTCTGTCATCTGCTACCATTGAGAACAGTCTAGAGCCATCCTCTTTGGAACCCCCTTTCAGGTAGTTGAAAGCAGCTATCAAATCCCCCCTCATTCTTCTCTTCTGCAGGCTAAACAATCCCAGCTCCCTCAGCCTCTCCTCATAACTCATGTGTTCCAGTCCCCTAATCATTTTTGTTGCCCTTCGCTGGACTCTCTCCAATTTATCCACATCCTTCTTGTAGTGTGGGGCCCAAAACTGGACACAGTACTCCAGATGAGGCCTCACCAATGTCGAATAGAGGGGAACGATCACGTCCCTCGATCTGCTCGCTATGCCCCTACTTATACATCCCAAAATGCCATTGGCCTTCTTGGCAACAAGGGCACACTGCTGACTCATATCCAGCTTCTCGTCCACTGTCACCCCTAGGTCCTTTTCCGCAGAACTGCTGCCTAGCCATTCGGTCCCTAGTCTGTAGCTGTGCATTGGGTTCTTCCGTCCTAAGTGCAGGACCCTGCACTTATCCTTATTGAACCTCATCAGATTCCTTTTGGCCCAATCTTCCAATTGGTCTAGGTCCTTCTGTATCCTATCCCTCCCCTCCAGCGTATCTACCACTCCTCCCAGTTTAGTATCATCCGCAAATTTGCTGAGAGTGCAATCCACACCATCCTCCAGATCATTTATGAAGATATTGAATAAAACCGGCCCCAGGACCGACCCTGTCCTGTGCTGCCATCCTTTGATTCTTTACCCATAGCAACCTTTCCATGATTTTGCCTAGGATCCATCAGGCTAACTAGTCTATAATTGTCCAGGTCATTCCATTAACCCTTTCAATATTGGCGCATTTGCTTTTTTTCCACTCCTCTGGAATTTCCCTAGTATTCCACGGTTTATTAAATACTAATATGAATGGCTCAGAGCTCCTCAGCCAATTCTTTTAAAGCTCTTGGGTGCAAGTTACCCAGTCCTCCAGATTTAAAAACGTTCAGCTTTAGTAGTTTCTGTTTAATATTTTACCTAGTTACTGTTGGAGTAAAAAGTAACACACACACTTTCTTAGCTACTACAGTAAGGGGTGCTTCAGAGAGCCCTAGGATAGAGCAGACATATACACATTCATATGCATATCTGTGGTCATGATAACCACAGAATTCAGTGGTTGACATTTTGTTCTGTCTCTCTTCTAGGTCTGGTGGCATGAGGGCGAAGGTGGCTTTATGCCATCTGTGTGGCCACCTGACTCTGGGAGCTGAAACAGCCACTGGAGTAATTTAGGCAGTTCAGGAAATCTCTATATCATGCCTATGAAGGCTGATATGAGTGGCTTCACAACAAAGAGCTGCTCAGAACATACCTTACAGTCCTGCCTACCTCCCTTTATTATTATTTATTTGTGCTACCATTGCAACTGGGATCACTAGTCCTGGACCAGGACCCCATTGTGCTAGGGACTGTAAAAACACAGAACAAAAATATGAGGCTTGCAATGGGTCATACATTGTCCTACACATTGCCCCTGCCAGGATGGATTCTTCCCTATCCATCTGTGTGGGGCTTTTAGGCCCCCATTTGCGACAGGGCATGGAGCCATAGTGGGTGGGAGAATGCCTCCTACTGTGTTTATTTTGCACCTTTGTATTGTTTATTTGCATATATTTTATGCATTCAGGACTTAAGAGAGAGCTTCAACTGTTTTGCCGGTTGCTTCTTCCTGCAAGCAGTAACACAAATAGCAGATTAATCCTCAAACAGTTAATACATATTTACAAAAGAGACAGTTAAGAGACTGGCACAATATCTGAAAAATGAAAAGCCCATTCAGCAATTACTTTTCAAGGTCAACTTTCAGGCATTTTGCCAAAAAAACCTAAAAATTATTTTGGTCAGCATCAGCTGCCATTGCATCTTGCTATTACAACTTGTGCTAATGACTGTTTTGAAGACTTTGAGTCAAACTAATATATATGTCTTAAGGAATTACCCTGGGGAGTTTTCATTCATTGGCTGGGTTCAGGGTTTTGGCAATGTACTGTACTGACATTTGTTGTTACTCTTGCAATATTTTGTATTACGTTACTGCATGAATATAGACCAAAACTTTTTGTAGCCAGACAGAAAGCAGTCTGAAGGAGAGAAGAGACATAAATCAAGGTATAAAACTGCCCCAAATAATAAGTTATGCTTCACTATATTGACCTGGTAGTATGGGATAAAGCAGTTTTCCGCTTTTGCACTTTCTTTTCTCACTTTTTCTGTGTGTCTGCTTCAGGCTTGCTGAGGTTCTTCAGTAAAATCCAGAGTTTGTAGCGAATGAGCTGTAGTGTGCTGCAGCACATGAGGGTTTCAAAGCAACAATTACACTATTATTTCAGCAGAGATTATCTGTTTGAAATGAAACCTACACTGAATCCTTTCTGACCTGTTCCTTATTGTGATATTGATAACGAGCCACACTTTCCAGCCCTTATCTTACCTCCTACAGGGCAATCTTTTCTTCTGGATCTTAATTCTACTAATAGCACCTTTGACTAGTTGCCAGACAACAAACACAAGCAGGTGAAAAATGAATGGCTCCAGTCTGACAACCGATAACTACTAAAGACTTTTTATTCTCAAAATTCCCTCCAAAAATACAAGATGACTGGTTGACAGTCAATTATATTCTTTGTATGCTTCTCCCCCTTCAGATTGTTTATGCTTTGAAAGAAAGGGTGATGATTTTTCTACAGTTTCAGATTCTTCTTTTCCCCTGATCAGCAGCAAATGGTATATCCAAATGGTGCAAAATACTTTCAGATCAGATTGGTTAATGCATAGAGTGTATGCTTATCTAATTCCACTGCTTTATGTGGCAATGATACAATGGAAATGGATAAACCCGATGTGCACTGAAGGTATGCAAAATAGTTTGAGACTGTAAAATACCTTTCTTTTCTTTTTCTGATCTATGGTCCATGGAAATGAATTATAGACACGTGAAGAAAATAGAAGTTTTTATTTGCTGAACTCAGTAGGCTGCTTTCTGGGGACTTGAACTCTTCAAAGTACTGAAAAAAAGATTACTGCATTCCACTGACAATTTTTTTGTTTGAACTAAACAGGAGATATACAGTGCCCTACCTGTCTGCTTCCCAAACAAAAACTCAAGGCCATCTATTATTAATCTGCTGTATGTGTAAAAGAGAAGATTAAGGCCTTGACTCAGCCAACCATCTAAGCACATGCTTAATTTTAAGCACATACTTATGTACTTTGCTAAATCAGAATGGTCTTAAGAATGTGGTTATCGTTCATCAACTCTTGTTAAAGCCAATGGAAACAGAAGGCTCTCTGTATCTTTCTGGACTGGACCTTATATGAATCAAAATCTGTATTCCCAAAGGGTCAAGATTCTGAGCTGGTGTAAACTGGCATAACTGCACTGACGCCTGTGAAGCAACACAGATTTACACCAGCTGAGGATCTGGCCCCTAGACCCGTTATGTTTTTAACATTTGAGCATATGATTATAAAGTAACCAGTTAGTGCTAAAGGGGAGTATGGTTGGCTTTGCTGGAAAATATAAAAGTATCAACTCTTCCTTCAGGGAAATCATTTTAATAGATAACAGCATGTTGTACAATGTTTCATCAGTGATATTTAGATCTAAATTAAGAGCAGTTGTGAGATGGGTTGCCGATTTTCTTGTGATAAAAGGGAAATAGTTCAAGAAATATAGACCAGATGTTATCTTAATCCAATCCTCATGTACAAAAGCAAAGTACGAGACAGTAATAATAGTCCATTCTACCTGTTTCTAATTTTCCTGTTCTCAAACACCCCCTGTGAAAAATAGATTAAACCAACACATCATTTATGAATCGGCACTAGAAGGGGTTGAGTTTTTATGGAATGTGGTGTGTGCTGCACAGACTGGAGGGTGCAGCCATTGAGTTTTGATGCATGTTTAAAAACGCTCCTTTGACAGTAGCATTTAAGAGAGCAGCTCTTTGTGATTTAAAAGGCAAACGGCCCGTCTGGGTTTGAGTCAGACTTTTGGTTCAGCATATTCCTACGCAGTTTCAAATTTGTCATCAGCCTTTCTAGGGTGTATATGTTTTACACTCCAAGACAGGGGTGTGGGGTGTCGGGGAGGAGGAAACGTGTATGGGGGGGAGGGTGGCGGCATGGTGATTCTCAGCTGCTATAAATCAGCGTCGTTCCATTGACTGAAATGGAGCTATGCTGATTTACACATGCTTGAGGATCTGACACAAAGTGTGTTAACCTTAACAACTGAAAGCCCTTCACAACAAAGTGTTCATCCACATCCCAGTGGGTAAACGTTAACGAATATCTCTCCATACCCATTATAATGTTTAATACTTGCATCGTTTCCTATTTGCAGAGGCTTTTGAACCATCACTCTTTGCTTGGACCTAAAAAGTTAAGTACTGTGTGTTTGTAATGTTAGGACAACTCCTTCCATTAAACTTCAGCTGAAATGAAACACTATACTTGGATCTTCACGTCTGGGAGCCTGAATGTGCCAAGGAGGCATTTTTGGGAGTTCTGTGGGCATCCAGGACTCAAGACTTGACTTTCCACCATGGAATACAGTAATATAAAAATGCAGCATTATTATAAATCATCATGCAGCGATTTTCAGAACTGATTCTTTTTGCTTTCTCCTCTCAATGAAAATGGCAACAGCGATGATGATATAATGGTACAAATAAGAGAAATAATAAGGATATTAGTAAGAGTAATTCGATTCCAGAGTAAATGCTTCACAGTGTTTGACTCCTCCAAAGTATTTTTCAATCAGAATTAAGTTCTGTTTTCCATATTGGCTATTTCCATATTTCTATGGTCAGAGAAACAAGAGCAGGCAGTGAGATGATTAATCTTTAGAGACTGCCCACACAGCTGGCTCTGTGCTACAAGGATTCTCCAGAGATGAGGCTGAATGTTTACTTTTTAAAATAAGTTCTTCACTCTTCAGTAATTTTTAAAAAAATTGTACGACTGCAAATGTATTTTGTACCCTTGTAATTTTTGCAAAAGCTTTCAAGATCAGTAGGGAGGATTTTGTTGGAAAGAATCTCCACGAAGGGCCAGAGTGCAAGCCTTTTACTCACACTGGGAAGCAGGAGTCCTGTTGACCTTATAAGGAGTTCATGCTCTGGCCTTACATATATAAATATTACAGTGTGGTGTATCAGTGCTTTGGGAAACTACATTTGGCATTCTTTTATGTAGGGAAATGTTTTTATTACACTTTAATGTATTAAATATAGATTAACAATCCAACAATTATTTGATTTATATTGTGGTTGAGTCTAGAGGCCGCAATAAGGAATCAGAGCCTCACTGTGCTTGGCGCTGTACAAATGTGAGCTCTGAAGAACTCTCAGTCAAGGATTATGAGAAGATGCAACAGATGGATCAACACAAACAGGTGGGAAACCAAGTAATGAAAAAGATGGGTACAAAAATCATGGTACAAGCTCAGTGAAACACACAAGGGAACAGATCAATATGTACAATATATACAAACAGTCACCCCTTTGGGATCCTGATCCAAAACCCATAGAAATCACTGGAAAGATGTTCACCTTTGAGGACATGCATGGCATACTTGATGGATTAAAATGGCTAATATAAGAGAAGAAAATGGGTTGAAAGAGAAGAACAAAGAGATAGGGGAAAGAAGTGATAAGAAGAGTGGCAATGACTTCTGCTGATCTACATCTAGGAAGATTTTGAACACTACAGCAGTAGGGCTGTGTGTGTGTATGAACTTAAAGTTCAATTTGAAGAGCTTAATACTCAAAAGGCACTGATGGTGTTTGTAGTGGGGTATATAGGTTAATATTGAAAACATGTTATTAGTAATGACCAAAGACCTTTAGTCTCATGTCCAAAATTATTTTTTACAGTATAAAATGGGAAAGTAAACTCGATCATGTTGGGCTATTTAGTAACCTATTAGTACATTCATCTTTTCATCATTTGACAGGTGGAAGTAGTAGTCCAGCTTTTAGTTTTAATTATAAGGGATTCCAGATGTAGAATAGGATAGAAATTAAAACCAGATCTACTCATATGTCTTTTCAAAGTAAGCCAACTTCAAGATATCTGCTTTTCATTTCAAAATGTTATTAAAGCTATTACTAAGAAATTCATTGTCTTAGCGTACTCCAATAATTGACACCTTTAAAGTGACTAAACAGATTTAGAGTGTGCAGAAAAGTAAATTTGTCTTAGAAAATGACTCTAATCATCCATTTACATAAAACGGACAAATCAGTGTCCGTGTTCTGAAAGTCTGGGTGAGCAGCCTATGCAGATGCTCTTCATGTCTAGTGGTTGCCTTCTTCCCCTCCCAGCTCTGAATTCTGGATCTTAGTTTGTTGTCATTATTAAGTTTTACTTGCGCTGCTCTGTGATTGGAGGTAAACAATTAGGACCTGATCCAAAGCCCAATAATGTCAATGGGAGTCTTTTG
The DNA here is from genome assembly GCF_965140295.1 of Lepidochelys olivacea. Taxonomy (NCBI): domain Eukaryota; kingdom Metazoa; phylum Chordata; order Testudines; family Cheloniidae; genus Lepidochelys; species Lepidochelys olivacea. Next base: position 120,997,400 of record NC_140416.1, read on the forward strand.
TGAGTTTTGTATCAAGCCTCTGTTTGCCGGAAGCTGGGAATGGGGATGGATCACTTGATGATGACCTGTTCTGTTCATTCCCTCTGGGGCACCTGGCACTGGCCACTGTTGGAAGACAGGACACCGGGCTAGATGGACCTTTGGTCTGACCCAGTCTGGCTGTTCTTATGTTCTTAAGCCTCTTTCATGTGTGCTGACTTTAGCTGTATTGCATTATGATGGAAGTTGATGCTTTTTTCAGAAAATTAAATCCAGAAACATTTCTTTGGTGGCGGTGTTAAATCCCTAACTGTGTAAAGAAACCTGCAGGACCTTTTCAAAAAACTTTGCGTTCCCCCTCCCCCAAGTCCTATTTACCTAACAATATATTACAACCATGCAAATAAGGCTGCACATCTGACTTCATAAAAAGTCTGAGGTTTCCAGTAATTAGAATGATAGCTGGCAAGTCTGATAAATTAGAGAAATAACTTGTTTGGTGTAAACTGAGCCTGTTTCTGAGGCAGAAATGTTAGGCTTTTATCCTCTGGAGTGTGATTGAAAGGGTGAGAAGTTAATTTGGCAGCTTCGCTTCTATGGTTTCATAATGCTTCTCTCCCCCCTCCCCTCAGCTTCAGTGAAGGACTGTGATTTCCGTGCTTTGCGCCTGCCCTCATACAAGGCAAGAGCATGACCCGAAACGAAACCCCTCTCCCCAGGGCACATCCTGAGCGGCAACAGCTTGGCTCAAGTGTTTCTTATGAACAGCCGTCCTGAGCACTTGATCTAAATCATGCCATTTCCTTCACAGTATGGCACAGTTAACAAGTCAGTGCATCAACAGAATCTGCAGATGGCAGTTCAAAAGGTGCACGTTCCCCAGCAAGATAAAGGGCAATGAGTTCCATGGGTAAGCTCATTACTTGGATTCAGGCAGGGGCTCGGGAGGGGTGTGAGGGAGGAAGAGGGGGCAGGAGAATGCATGTCTGCGCAAGTAAAGTCAGCATTGCGAGATGCATGTTATTGAAGTAAACTGCAAACAGCTTGCAGAGAAAGGCTTCCTTTGGAGGCGGCGACCTTGTCTACTGAAAGCAATGGAAAAAAGGAGTGAAACTGGTGACAATGTGCAGCACCTACTCTGCTTCATTTATCTGCCAGGCCTGGCAAATATAATGCAATTTCCTGAGCAAAGCCCTAAAGATCAAAAGAGGTTAGGAAAGCTATCAGCAAATGCAAGAGGCTCTCTATTGCCTTGCGTCTCACTTGGGAAGGGATCTAACTTCTGGAGGGCTCCAGAGGAGATTCTAGAGAGAAGCTTACACTCCTACACAAATTACATTAGATCTAAACGTCCAGTGAAGCATCCGTGAGACATATTGGTCCTTTAGACTTCAAAACAAGTTTAAATTGGAACCATATTGCTGGAATGCATCTTAGCTAACATTTATATCACTTCAGTTACCAAATCCAGACTGAATCCCAGGACTCGGCAGGGGAGGACATAATATATTAGGAAGTAAGATGGGGTGGGGGGTGCACACTTCTGGTCTCCTTTTCTATATAAATGTACAAAAAGTTTCCTCACACTAGCAAGGAAATGACTACAAGGCCTTAAAACGCTGATTTCCAGAGGCAAAAGAGGGAAAGTCCACAGCCCCTCCTCTGCCCGTTCTCCCCCTCCCCCACCGTTCTGTGTGTGCCATGCCTTTGGGGATAGTTTGGATTACTTGCAATAAGGCTGTTGCATTGAAGCTCAGGTATCAGAGCAGATAATTATACACATATAGCTAGATACAGCAAAGGTCTCAGTGAATTGTCAGAGGATGAGATATATCTCGGGAGACCAAACAAGCCTCCCCTATACTGATCTTTGTAAATGAATCTCTTTGGGAATGATCAAGATGGTGCTTTACCACGAATTTTGTTGCTTAGGGAAAAGGAACTCTTCTGAGCTGTTTCTTTCTAGGTTGCATCAAAAGCTGGCAAGTGAAGATTTTTTCTTTCTGCACGTATTTTAACATGAAGGCACTGAAAGGGGGGTAACGGTCACGTTGCTCCCTGAGTTTCCACAGTGGAACAGTTTGGGATGGGTGAAGAAAGAGAGATTTGTAAAGGAACATTAAAAAAAATCGGCATGACAAAGGCTGCCTTTGCAATGAACCCTTGGGTATTGCTCCCTACTCTACTTCAAGAATTCCTACAGGAAAACAAGCACACAGATGGGGAGAGTAAAGCAAGGCTGACTGGCCAAAGGTATGTTGAGTCAAAGTCATACCCCATTGACTCCAGTGGAGTTACACCAGAGAGAAATTTGGCCTGCAGATTTTAGGGTGAAATGTCATGCTGCTTTCTTTAACTTGTCTAACAGGTGCTGAACAACACCATCTCCCATTGGGTTAAATCCACAGGTCCTTCCTCAGTTTTTACACAGTCTTTACTCGTGCAAACTCCCAATGGGAGTAGACTTAAGTAAGGGCTTTAGGATTTGACCCACTGAGTGCGGTAAGTGCTCAGCACCTTTCACTAGGCTCTATGTCTAGCTATTGCTCACTGTGCTGCATGGTGCTCTGCATAAGTGTTGCTCTCCCTGAGTCCAGTAGGTTAAGGATGGAGTGCTTCATGCCTAACCTCTGAGCTTTTCCTGGCTTTTGTGAGCTCAACGGGACACTGGCAACTGAGGGCGCTCAGTTTGAGTGTCATTTGTAGTTTAATTTCCATTTCACAGGAACCGTTCTACCTTCCATTGAGATCAGTAGGAGGCAGATGGGGCCCGTGGGTCCAAGATCCAAAATGATGAGTTGCATTCTTCAGTGGTACCCTTGGCTACTCACAGCCACCACACAAGCACAAAATATACAGAACAGTTCTCAGAACATGCACTTGTTGGACCATAGCCATCCCAACCACTGCCAGAAGGGTCTTTACATGTGTACGTATGTAGATATTTACTGTTCTCCTGTCATGCAGTGACCCTCCAACTGTGCTCTGGACCGCCGGTGGTCACTTAATAACATTCATATCCACAGAAGCTGGGCACTTATTATTAGACACAGACCCACTGTGGGGGCATTGTGGAACCTCACTGCCCTAGTAGAAGCTCAAAGAGGCATTGTGTTCCCATGTACAAAGGGGCAGCAAGAGTACCTTGATGGGGAAGCTGTATGCACTCCTCTCTGCAGCCATAGCCTGCCTCTTTTGAGGTGGCTAGTCACTGGAGGCACTAGTGAGGAGCAGTCTATGCTCAAGCCGGGTCTTGTGTGAAGGACAAAGCCTTGTGCCTTCCTTCCTTCAACTCTGTGGAAGACTGTTGGTGGTGGTGTGCTCTTCTTCCTTGGCTTCACTGCCTTAATTGTCATTTGGCACAGACTGCATGTTTATGGTCCTGTTCCTCACACCTTCTCTGAGGAATGGGTGGCTATGCAGAACAAGAGAATGCTGGACATGAGAGTTAACCCAATCAAAGGCTTCTCGGCCAAATGGGACTATGACAAGAATGAATGGAAGAAGTAAAATCACTCCTGGGATCACTGGACCTGCTGTCTACTTGAATTTTAAATGATTCCATTACCTACATGTGACCTCACTGCTTATGTACTGGAACAAACTCCATTTAAATGCTAATAAATGTCTGGTTTACTTGAGAAAAAAACAAAAACTCTGCACCCACAGAACCTGACCCAATGCGCTATTTCAGTGCAGTGCAAGTTACCTGGTAACTGTCTGTGTGAATTTAGTAGGTGTGCCGCTACCAGGCAATTGGAAAAGCATGGAACATGCTATTTGCTTGGTTCCTCTGCTTTCTTATTGAATGGGTTACACTTTAAATGGGAAAACAGCATCAGCCTAATAAAATATCCCTACCAAAGGCATGTGATTAGCTTTCTAACGAGTATTGTCCGAGAAGAATAAGCCTTCTGTTACCCGCACACTCTAGGGCACCCCACCTTACTCTTCTGTGAGCTCAAGGTGTAACCCTGTTAATTGAGGCACCCCACCCCCACCCTTTCCCACTTCCTAGGTCCTTGGGCAAAAGGCACCTACCCTTACCCCGTTCCTAGGGCTCAGGGCCACCCATACCCACTTCCTAGGGCTTAGGGTATAATCTTCTGCAGGTTTGCAGAGCCTTTTACCAGTGAAAGAGCCTTACACAGTAATATCCTTAACCTCTATTTATGAATACATCTGATGAAGTGAGCTGTAGCTCACGAAAGCTTATGCTCAAATAAATTTGTTAGTCTCTAAGGTGCCACAAGTCCTCCTTTTCTTTTTGCGAATACAGACTAACACGGCTGCTACTCTGAAACCTATTTATTAACAGTTGCCAAAACAGAATACACATAACTAAGCAAATGCTCACCACTCCAAATAAAGCAGATGAACTTTTCCTGGTGGCTAGTCAGAATCAGGTTGTCTGGGGCTTCAGCTTCTGCATGGTGTGGTTGGCAGGGTCTTGAGGAGTGGCAGCTCTGATCTTGGGCTGGGCCCTGTAGTTAGGTTCCAGAGAACTTCCTTTTGGATCCCAGTCCTGCTTAGCTCTACCTTAACCAATCATTTTAAACTAAAATACTACAAAACCGTATTTTTCACCAATCACAGCCCATTTCAAAACAATTCTTTAACCAATTATGCCCCACCACCTTAGTTGATTTAAATCTTGCAAAATTAGTTATGCAACAGACAGAAATAAACAATGAATCAGACAGAGACTATCCAGATAAACAAAAGAGAAGGAGAGACCATAAAGGCAAAACAATAGAAGTGTAGATTTCACAAGCACAACTGTTGATAAGTGGTTCCTTGCCAGACAGAATGCTATCAAACAAGTTTTCTTTAAACATCTTGAGATCAGTTTCTTTACCGGGTGATGGTGGGTATTATTAGGACAGGATCACTTTCTTAACAGCCTGATATTACATTGTTTTAATGTAATTTAGATGGAATGTGAGGGGGTGCCTTTTTGCTTTTTAGCTTAGGGCTGCCGCTGTCCTAACGTAGCTGCAGAAAAAGGCATCAGACTGTACACTTCTGTATTCTCCTTACTGAGTAACATGGTGTTTCTTTGAACTGCAGTGGAAATGACAGTCTCTTCATATTTGAAGTGGTGCAGGATGCCAGATTCTCACATTGCCTTAGTCTCCAAGAAAATCTTAATAATTGTTATTAATTATCAGTGTTCTAATAGTACCTGGAGCCCCCCGCAGAGATAAGGGCCCTGAAGTACTGGGTGCTGTAATATCCATAGTGTGAGATGTTCCTGTCCGGAAGAGCTTACAGGACAAATAGACAAGATGAGACATGCAAATCATGGGAGAATGGAAATGTTGTTGTTCCCATTTCATAGATGGGGAACTGAGACACAGAGAGGTGAAGTGACTTACCCAAGGTTGTACAGGAGGTCTGCGGCAGAACTAAGACCGATCTCTTGAGTCCCAATCCTGTGCCTTAATCACAAGTCCATCCAGTTGATTAAAATGACTAGCTGTAAGTCATTAGACATTGTTCTTAGTACTGCAGTGTGTTCTTTCCTTCAAGTAGACTGAGCTTTGTAGTGTATTTAGGGCAGTGCTCAATTCATGCCAGGGCTTTCCAGGGCTGAGCCCCAGCACCTCTAGACTTGCTGCATCGGTTATGAATGTAAAAAAATTCCTTGAGCCCCAGCACCCAATTGCTTGAGCCCCAGCATCTCTTTCACTACAAATTAAGCACTGATTTAGGGCCCTGGGTCCTCTGGGTCCATTGCCACTTTGGTGTCAGGTTATGATAGAGGATGATGCTATCTCTGTCGTCACTATTCAATATTTTCATGAATTTTCATTCATAATTTGGATAATGGGGTAGAGAGTAAGCTTATAAAATTTGAGGATGACACCAAGCTGGGAGGTATTGTGAGCACTTTGGACAACAAGATTAGAATTCAGAAGGACCTTGATAATTTGGAGAATTGGTCTGAAATCAACAAATTGAAATTAAATAAAAACACAAGTACTACAGGAAGGAAAAATCAAATGCGCAAAAGGGATGGTCTAGGTTTATTTCATCCTGCCTCAGTGCAGAGGGCTGGACTTGACCTCTCGAGGTTCCTTGTATTTCTATAAAAAGAAAAGGAGTACTTGTGGCACCTTAGAGACTAACCAATTTATTTGAGCATGAGCTTTCGTGAGCTACAGCTCACTTCATCGGATGCATACTGTTGCATCCGATGAAGTGAGCTGTAGCTCACGAAAACTCATGCTCAAATAAATTGGTTAGTCTCTAAGGTGTCACAAGTACTCCTTTTCTTTTTGCGAATACAGACTAACACGGCTGTTACTCTGAAACTTGTATTTCTATGATTCTGTGAAAATGGGGAATAACTATCTAAGCACTAATATTGCAGAAAAGGATCTGGGGGTTATAGTGGATCACAAATTGAATGAGTCAACAATGTGATGCAGCTGCAAAAAAGGCCAATTTCATTCTGGGATCTATTAACAGGATTGTTGTATCTAAGACACTGGAGGTAATTGTTCCGCTCTACCTGCCCTGGTGAGACATCAACTGGAGAAATGTGTCCTGTTTTGGACAACGCACTTTAAGAAAGATGTGGAGAAACTAGTAGAGTCCGGAGGAGGGAACAAAAATGATGCAAGGCTTAGGAAACTTGACCTCTGAGGAAAGGTTAAAAAATTGGGCATGTTTAGTCTTGGAAAAAGGTGACTGAGGGGGGACCTGATAACAGCCTTCAAATATGTTAAAGGGTGTTATAAAGAGGATGGTGATCAATTGTTCTCCATGTCCTCTGAAGATAGGACAAGAAGTAATGAACTTAATCTGCAGTAAGGGAAATTTAAGTTAGCTATTAGGAAAAACTTGAAACTATCAGGATAAGTTGTAGAACTATATGGAAGGTTGTGGAATCCCTGTCATTGGAGGTTTTCAAAAACATATTAGACAAACACTTGTCAGGGATGGTCTAGATTTACTTGGTCTTCCCTCAGCACAAGGGGCTGGACTAGACGACCTCTTAAGGTCCTTCCAGTCCTACATTTCTACTACTCAAAAAATGAGTCTTCAATAATACGGATGTGCAAACAGGCACCAAGATCAGACCAATTCTCCAAATTATCAAGGTCCTTCTGAATTCTAATCTTGTCGTCCAAAATGCTCACAATACCTCCCAGCTTGGTGTCATCCTCAAATTTTATAAGCTTACTCTCTACCCCATTATTCAAATTATGAATGAAAATTCATGAAAATATTGAATAGTAACGACAGAGATAGCATCATCCTCTATAATAACCTGACCTGTTGTCATCTCCACTCTTCTCTATGGGTCTCAGATGACATCTAAAGTGGTTGGAGCACTGCCTCAGGAGGATTCTCAGGATCAGCTGGGAAGACCAACGCACTAACATCAGCGTTCTCTCTGCAGCCAACATCAGCAGTATAAAAGCACAGGTCATGAAACACCAACTCCACTGGGCTGGCCACTGTCTATGTATGCCTGACACTCGCTTCCTGAAGCAAGTACTCTTCTCTTAGTTAAGTCAGGGAAGAAAGGCTCGCGGAGGGCAGTGGAAGCATTTCAAAGACATACTGAAAGTACATCTTAAAAAGGGAGGCATCAACCCAACAAACTGGACGGACTCCATGCAGAACAGAACACAGCGGTGCCACCCCATACATACTGCAGGGTACAAATTGGGCTCCTCAGCCACTTAAAACCCTACCAATGAACCCTCTTGGCAGACATCATCCTCACCTGGAGGGATAGCCAAAGACATTTCTATGTTTCTGTGATTCTTTCATGACTCCCAGGGAACCTGTTTTTGAAGTTTGCACCCAGTCACAGGATATGGAGTGTGGATGGGGAGCCAGCTGTGTTTGGGTGTTCTGTTATTAGGAAGTACAGGGTTTCCCAACCTGATGAGCAGGTCCCTAAAGGGCACATCATTAGCCTACATGTGTGGAGTGCAGGAGAGGAACGTCAGGGGTTGGGGAAAGCTGTATGACCCCTGGGCTGTATTCCCACCACTACCATCACCCACACTCTTAGCTTGGCCATGAGAGCACATGCATTCTTGCCCCATGAGCCCATAAAGAGATGGCTCCTCCCTCTCTGATCAGCCCCTGGCAAGTGGGGAAAGGGACAGGGAAGCTTATGATACCTTTTTGTAAAAAGAAGTAAATTAATAGTTTGTATCATGCAATAATAGCTGTGTCCTTTGTCCCTAGTTCTCCTCTCCCCTCACACTGCCTCGTTCCTGGCTCTGCCACTGGTTTGCTGGGTGACGCTGGCAAGTCATTTAATGTCCCTGTGCTTCAGCTTGCCTGTCAAATAGATAGTGTACTTACCTAGCTCACATGGCTATTGTGTAACTAAGATCCATGTCATCCAAGGACTACCACAGATCCTGCAATTTGCTTCATGTTCCCTGCTTGTTGAATGGCTTGAGGCAGATCTAAAGCCCGTTGAAGTAATTGGGAAGACTCTTTGACTGCAGTGAACTTTGGATCATGATTTGGATCAGGCTCCTTGTGAATTAAGCCTGGAGGACTGGGATGGTGGGTCAGAAGATGGTGCCTGGAAAGATCTTTCTCCAATGAAGAAATCTATTTGATAAGATTTGGGTAAGGGTTGAGGGTGTGTTTCTCAGAACAATGAAGGTCTGGAAAGGAGCTTTGATGTAGCTGTGGCAGTGTTCCCGTTGGAATAACCATTTTAATGCCAGTGGGGTTCTGTGTTTAATATTAATTACACCCTGGGGAGCCTAAAGCCTTGTATGGGTTTTTTATTATTAATTAAATAAAAATAAATACAAAATGATCCACAGAATGAAAAAGCTGGAGAACCACTGGGAGAACCTACCTAATAAAAGTTTGTAAAGTGCTTTGAGATCCTCAGGTGAAAGGTGTCTCATAAGTGCTAAGTATTTATTTATTATTATTAATATTTTATTTATTTATTGCCGTCTAGCATCTTGCTTTTCTCTAGGAGAGAGGTGACCAGTTCCAACCCCAACTGGTAGAGAGACTGTCAGTGTTGCTTCTTGCACTGGCCAGTGAGAGCTTTAGCCACCACAGCCCTGAGTAAGGGCTGGTGCGTAGGCTGCACCGACCCAGGACAAGCCCTGGAAAACATGCCTTAGAAACACCTGTCTGAGGTACAATTCCTCCCGTTGCTTCTAGGGAGTAGTTATTCATTACTGGCCTTACCAGCAAGTTACCACAACCCCACGCCGACTCAGTGGTGAGAGGGGGAGAAGCTATGGCTCTGTCCATTTCCTGTCCATTCCCACCCAGCTACTCTGTGACGGGAGTGAGTCCATGACTACTCCCAATTGTTATATGTGCCTGGACTCAAGTCTGGGTAGCCTGCCAAATGACGTGAAGGTTGATTGTATTCCTTACTCCATGGTGTGGGTGTGCAGTGTGAGTCACAATGTAGCCCTGAGTGTGTATGTATTCCTTGTAGTGTGCCAATTCTGTCATGTCCATAGTAAGAAAGGACCACAGGATTTAACAGGGTTGATGCCAACTGGATTCTGTAAAAATCCACTAGTGTTCTATAGAAATTACTCAGGCCAGGGCTACGCTACAGATCTATCAGGGCCGGTGCAAGGATATTTTGCACCCTAGGCGAAACGTCCACCTTGCGCCCCCCCATATATCAAAATCTACTACATTGTATTCTACCTTTAGAATATCCAATTATTGTTGTTAATAAAGTTTATAAAATTAGAATAGCGGATACTCCGTCATACAACAACCACTGACAATATCAATATGACAAATTTCAACAACCTACATACTCATATTCGCACATGATAAACATCAAATACTTAACATACACACACAATTGACACAAAGTATTAGCGAAATGATGCAGCAGCAATTGCCAGAGTCTTAGATCTGAAACAACTCAACAAAAATAGTTAGCCTCAGTCAACAACCTCTGAAAACTAGTCAATTTAGCATGACAAACTGCCTGTCAGAGCGGGTGACAGCCACACGTGAGGAGAAAAATGATGTCATTGCCACTTTGTACCGTAGTGAAGCAGTATGCTTGTGCCCGCAACGCAGAGCTGGCATAGGCTATAGCTGTGTTGTATGAGAGAACGATAAGTTAAAATGCAAGTTCAATGATGTTTCTCTTTTCTTTATTCATTCGTTTTCCAGCAAAAAAAATTTTGGGCACTGCTTTTTGGTGCCCCCAAATCTTGGTGCCCTAGGCGGCCACCTAGTTCGTTTAGTGGTTACACCGGCCCTGCCTATACCAGTATAACTGTGTTGCTCAGGGGTGTGAAAAATCCAAACCCTGAGCGATGTAGTTATACTGACCTAACCCCCAGTGTAGACAGCGCTAAGTTGGAGGGAAAACTTCTTTCCCCCAACATAGCTCCCACCTCTTGTAGAGGTGGATTAACTACACTGACGGAAGACGCTCTCCCGTCAGCATAAAAGCATCTTCACTTAAATGCTCTAGTGGCACAGTTGCATCAGTGCAGCTCCTCCAGTGCTGCGTTTTAAGTGTAGACCTTTCCCCGGAGAAGGCTGTCCCTTCTATAGGGTAGTTCAGAAAACTGTAGTGGGGATTTCTGAACTATCTAATAGATTTCTATGGAAGGAATATAATTCTCTATTCAATTCTATGGGATGATTAAAAAAGCCCATGGAAAGGTTCTTTTCCATTAAATTCTATAGGACTTTTCCGTAAGGGGTATATATTTTTAATACTTATAGTTTTGAAGGCCCTAAATAGGAGGCTCTTTGAATTTCTTAAAGTAAAGTTCATCCACTAGGGAAACATCCATATTTTACTATCCGCAAAGTGTGTGGGACCGTAAGCTGTAAAACCACATGGAGAACCACAATTCCTTTATACTTTAAAAATAGATGTGAAAGTCATTTTTTCCAGAAATCCAGGGCAGATTTTTAGTGGTGACTTTTCATTTCTGTAAATGGGGTTACAGAAATTGTTGGTCTGCCCCTGAAAACGGGGCTTAACTAACTTAACTAGTAACTTAACTAACTAACTTTTTAAAAATAAAAGAGAGACTTAGAATACAGACTTATATAGACTTATATAGTATAGACTTAGCCTATATCTCAGCAAATCTCCTCTTCATTATGAGCTAGATTGCGACTGGCCCTAATTCAGCTGCATGAGGAATTAAGATGCTTCCCCTCCAGTAGAGCAGCCTGTGGGCTTCACATATAACTTGGGTGTAGGGGGAGAGCAGAGACTAGGGCATTCATTATCTCTCCCACTGAGGACAGAGGTGGCAGATAATGGCAGGAAGATCCTTGGCTCCACCTCCTTCCCTCCCAACATGCCAGCCAGTAGAGTTGAGTCTTTGTGAAGGGAGAAGTAAGTAGTTCAGAGCTGCAGTCAATTATTCCCCTCCCCTCTGTCAAAGGCTAATCAGGGAAGGAATTGTGACTTTTGAGTTATAGTTTGTTTCCATGACTCTTCCTGGGGATGTGCAGCTATGCCCATACTCAAGGCTTTGAGCACAAAACTCTGTCTAACCCTGTTAGCTATGCCACCCACACTTGCCTCCTTCCTGTACAAATCTGGTGTTTGCACTAGTCCACAGCCTTCACAATATCGTCTGTGTGATGACACTGGTTCTTGCACACTGGGACCTGGTCAGTGTCTGGATGGGAGAAGCATGCGCTGCAGGAAATATGGTGGTAATTCAGAAGCTGGCATTCTTCTGAGTCAGAACAGGAACAACACCCGAGCATGGTGAAGGGGGCACTATGCTGGTGGAGGTAGTTTCCGTAAGTGAGATATAAAAATGAGGCTATGACATTTTCCTAAGAGAATGCCTGTGTCCTGTCCACATTTCAAATGAGATAATAACATCCTGTTTACTAAAGTTTCTCCTGTAATTTCAGTGGGTAGAATTTTCTTTTCCATATCCTGTCCTAAAATGGTTGCACAGAGGAGCATCTGTGTGCATTGTTAATTAGCTGCTGCCTTTCGTCCTGGAGGTGGCTGCATTTCAGTGGTGGGTGATTGATCTTTGTTTGTTGGCCAGATCTCGCTTGCCTTGCTTTTGTGTAATGCCAATGAATTCTTTTTGTTATTATGACCCCCTGTTCCCCAAAGAATAGAACTATCTTTTTCTTGTTACATTAAGCGCAAACAGTAGAATAAGATGGATGTCTATTAATTCTGGAGGTTGATTTCCGCTCTCATAATAGAAACCTGCTTATGGCACACTGTCTAAAATTGAATTTTAGAGGCCCCGGTACATAATGCGAAGTGGAGCATATGACTTTTCATTTTCAAGAAGGATGGAGGAGACAAGGAGATTCCAAATGGGGACAGCATTCCTGTGAGGGGCAGCTAGACAGGCTGGAAAACTGAAAAGTGAAAAACTTTCCCAGTTCTCCTGTGCAGCTGTCGTCATTAGTATGGGCAGGCTGGTGCTGCCCGTGCTGCTGTGCTACTCAGGGCTCAGAGTCATTTGAAACAAACTTGCTGCCCCATCTCATGGCATTTAAATGGCTTCAATTGGTGGCCCAGCCAAATGAAAAAAACCTACTTTGGGCCACAATTCCTGACAACAGTTTGTTTGCAGGTTGTGACTGAGGGGGTGTCTAACTGCAAAAAAAACCAAACCAAAACAAAAAACACCAGCTGCCCCCCAAACAAACAAAAATAAAACAACCCCCTCCCCCGAATACAAAAAACCCTGCATCATTGAGTGTCAGAGCCACGGTCAATGGACATGGGCTCAAAACACCAGTGTAGACGTTCCTGCTCAGGCTCAGACTCCGTGAGGGGGTGAGTCTCACAGCCTGGACTCCAGCCTGAGGTGAAATGTATACACTGCTATTTTTAGCCCTGTAGCACAAGCCCCATGAGCCTGAGTCAGTTGTCCCTGACTCTGAGACTTGCTGCTGTGGTTTTTTGTTTGTTTGTTGTTGTTTTTTTGCAGTATAGACATACTCTGAGTCAGTTCCCATTTGCTAGAGCATATGGAAAGGGCTGAAGAGATCTGATCTGTGCCATGGAACCTTGAATAGCATGGGAAGAGCAGACTATATGGATGAATTATGTGAATTTAGAATAGTGGACTGATACGTATCTTTCTTGTGGTAGAGTAGTACCAGAAAAATTGGTTCCAAAAGGGAGTAACCTCCCAGAGAGGAAGGATGGTCTAGTGATTAGGTCACTAGCCTATGTCTTGGGAGACATGGGTGTAAGTCCCTGCTCCATCACAGACTTTTCCTGTGTGACTTTTGACAAGTCACTTAATCTGTCTGTGCTTCAGTTCTCCAGCTGTGAAATGAGGGTGATACTTCCTTTCTCACTCTTTGTCTGTTTAGGCCTGGTCTGCACCTAAAACTTAGGTTGACCCAGCTACATTGCTTAGGGCTGTGAAAAGTTTCACACCGTGTGTGACATAGTTAGGTTGATCTGACTCCCACTGTAGGTGCAGCTAGGTTGACAGAAGGATTCTTCTGTTGACCTAGTTACAGCATCTCAAGGCAGTGGGATTGACTACAGTCACCAAAAAAACCCCTTCTGTTGCTGTAGCAAGTGTCTACACGACAACGGCATAGCTGGAGCTGTGTCGCTGTAGTGCTTGTAGTGTAGACATACCCCTGGATTGTGAGCTGTTCAGGGTAGGGATGATCTCTTATTGTGTGTACAGCCCCTTGCACAATGATGTCACCTCTGGTGTCTGCTGGGACCTCTAGGTGCTGCTATAAAACAAATAATAATAATAATGGGCAGGATTTTCAAACGTGACTTAGAATATCCCACCCAATATGTAACTGGACCAGTAGTTTGAGCCTGTGTAAGGCTAGTAGCAATCCAGATTGCTCAGTTACTCAACCCATTTTTGTAAATAAAACTATATTTTTAAAAAAAGTCGTATTTCCAGCTGGCAACAAAGACAGTAATAGTTCCTGCTGGCCCCTCTAATCACTGCCCTATTTAAAGCTGAGTGTTGGGTGAGTAATTGCACTATATTCCAGTTTTGGATGCAACACAGTGTGTGTGTGACTTAAATTGCCAAATGTAGTGACAGTGTGCAAAAAAGTGAATAACAATAATATTGAGAACAGCAAGGGGTCATTCTTAACTCCAGGATCCAGTCTGAATAGCTTGGCTGTCCTCTGGGAATTTCTGTGGCGGGGGGAGGGAAGAAGGATTCCTTGCCCCAAGCTGTGGAGACTATTCCAGAAGTGCCAAAGCAGTACAGAGGAAAAGGCATCTGTTGGAGGTATTTGCCTCAGTCTTAAGAAGGAGGGTGACCTTCATCCTGTCATGGTTTTAAGAAAATGGAGTGGTTGCAATAGAATGGTCCAATTCCATATGTTGACTCTGGCTTTTATTATCCCTTCCCTTTCCCTGTGAGATAGGTTCAGGGCTCTTGACCTGTGCTTTTGTGTGGGAGACTGTTGCTACCAGTCCAGAGAGTATATGTGCCTACCTGGACCAGTAGCTGATTCAGACCTGAACTCATTGCGAATTAGTAGAATCCCTGTGAAGAATGTGCAATCTGTTTGAATCCCCAGGTCTGGGGAAAATCTATCCTGATACTCATTCAGAGAATATCCTTCACTGGGGCCATCGTGGGCTCAATACAAACCCAGGCTTTCCTTTTAGGGGGAGAGATTTTGAGCCATTTACCAAACAATGATCATCCTGAATGTGAATCTTCAGAGAGCAGTGGAATTTTTCCTCTTGTCTTATGACTTTTATGATGTCTTGATTGTGGTTGAGATCATTACAATATCGTGTGGTAGCATGTTACATTCAGAAGTAAAGTGCAGATGACATATGTAGTAGAAAGAGAGAATCTGAGACATGATGCCTGGTATAAGGGGCCTTGTGTAAGGCCTGAACTAAAGTCAGGCCGTGTTGAGATAAATCAAAGTTAGCAAGAGTCAAGCTATGAGCAAAAGTCAGGTCCTGTTAACTTGGCAAGAATAGGGCTTGCATTGCAAAAACACAAGCACTCCTGGGCACTAAGTATTCATGTAAACACATTGCAGAAGAAAAAACAACGAGGAGTCCTTGTGGCACTTTAGAGACTAACACATTTATTTGGGCCTAAACTTTCATGGACTATAACCAACTTCATCAGATGGCTGGAGTGAAAATTACAGTAAGCAGGTATAAATATACAGCACGTGAAAAGATGGGAGTTGCCTTATCAAATGGGGGGTCACTGCTAACGAGGCCAATTCAATTAGGATGTATGTGGCCCATTCTCAACAGTTGACAAGAAGGTGTGAGTATTTTGTGGTCTGCAGGGAAAATTATTTTTTGTAGTGACCCAGCCACTCCCAGTCTTTATTCAGGCCTAATTTGATGGTGTCAAGTTTGCAAATTAATTCCAGTTCTGCAGTTTCTCGTTGAAATCTGTTTTTGAAGTTTTTTTTTTGAAGAATGACCACTTTTAAGTCTGTTATTGAGTGTCCAGGGAGACTGAAGTGCTCTTCTACTGGTTTTTGAATGTTACAATTCTTGATGTCTGATTTGGGTTCATTTATTCTTTTGTGTAGAGACTGTCCGGTTTGGCCAATGTATGTGGCAGAGGGGCCAGCAGAGGAGCGGAAGGTCCTGCTGTTCACTGAGCTGAGTCCATTGTCAGGGGCATACATGTAGTAGTGACCCCGTAGAGTCAGCCAGGTGCTAGTACTGTGCTTTGTCGGCCGTAAACCTGGCTGAGCGCCTTTGCTGCTGAGCTGAGTCTGTGGTCTTCTTAAGCAGTTCAATCAAGGTCTGCTGCGTCAGCTGTCTGTGCAGAGCTGGTGCAGCACACAGAGAACACACATGCAGCCAACAACTGACAACAGCATAAGTGCAGCTGTGACTGTTCCCTCAAAAGCTCTTGAGCCTCTCTCTTGGTGGGAATTAAAAAGCAATGTATGGACACTCCATCTCCACCAACAGAAGTTATCACAGATGCCCCCAATTATGGAAACTGATAGCTCATCGTCATTGGAAGATGTGGGAAGCCACATAAACCCTCTAAAACTGCAGGCCATCAGACGAGCACCAAAGTGCTTTTTGCCTCAACTCAAGGACCACATAGTTCAAGTACTGACAGACAACCCCATGGCAATGTTCTATCTCAATGAACAGAGGGAGCTCATTCCTAGACACTCTGTTGGGGAGCAGTGTCCTTCTGGGACTGGTGTTTAGTTCATTAAATGCATCTTGTGGCCAGTAAAGAAAAGGCTAGTTAAGCTACTTAAGAAGAAAAGGGGAAAAGGCTAGTTAAATTGCAGACCACAAAATAGCACAAGTGGTCTCAGAAGCAGTTATTGTTGGATCTGCTGTCCAGGATGTGTATTTTTCCTTCAGGAGAGTTGTTTTCCAGAAGTAGCAACGCAAAGTGACCTTAGTTTTGCTCCAGAACAGACAGACTAAAACGCAATAACAGATGTGTGTTCATGTTGGATTGCAGCAGGGATCTGCTGTATGCCTCTCCACTGCTTCTGTAAATTCCACTGATGATCATGAAGATCAAACAGGACTAGGCCGGCAGTCTAGTCACTTTGCTCTAACCTAGGCAATATTGGTTTGCGGATCTCCTGGATCTTTCAAACGATCCTGCATGTAGTCTACTAGCATCTCTAGATCTCCTTACTAAGGGAGACTTTCTTAGGGCTTGTCTACATTACTGCTTAAGTTGATGTAACTTACGTCACTCAGTGTTGTGTGAAAAACCACCCCCCTGAGCGACGTAAATTACATCTACTTAAAGCGGTGTCTACACCATACTATGTTGGCGGGAGACGCTCTTTCACTGATATAGCTTCTGTCTCTCATTCAGGTGGAGTAATTACATTGGCGGGGAGCACTCTTCCATCGACCTAGCACATCTTCACCAGACGAAGTACATCGGCACAGCTGCATCGATTCAGCTGTGCCGATTTAGTGGATAGTGAAGACAAGCCCTAAGTCACTTAACCTCTCTGGACAGTGACATCTGATTAAGCATGTTCTGCAAAGCATGTTCTTGCTGTAGTCTAAGAAACTTTCCACATTATTTTCATTATTTTCTCATCACAGAGAAGAAGAGGGGTTGGCATCTGATTCTGGATCTTCATCATTTCAACAAATTCATCTGTCATTTCAACTGCAGGATGATTCCCTCATTAAATCCTCGGGACAGGTCTGTGGCTTTCGACCTCCAAGAGGCTTACGTTCACACATCTGTTCATCCAGCCCAAAGGGAATACCTCACATTCCTTTTAGGAACATCTCACCACCACTGCCCCGTGGCCTTTCCACAGCACCAAAGGCATTCCCCAAGTGCCTGGAGGTCATGACAGCACATCTAAGAAGATAAAGAATCCAGGTCTCCATATACCTTGACAATTTTCTGTTGGGATGATCTTCCTTGAAACAGCCAGCCATCAAAGGGGCTGGATCCAAGTAATCTTAAAGCTTTTTGCCTCACTGGGCCTCAAGGTCAACAAAGAAAAATCCCCTTACTCTGACTTAAAGCATAAAGTTCATAGGAGCAATGTTAGATTCCAGGTCAGTAAGAGCCTACCTTCCACAGGAAAGATTCCAGATGATACTAAACCTCACCAAACATAAAGCTGATCCAAAAACATCAGTAAGAGCCTGCCTCGGACTTCTGAGACACATGGCCTTGTGCATCTATGTGATACAGTTTGCCAGACTTCACTTATACTTCATGCAAGGCTGGTTGAAATCAGTATATTTATCCCACAGAAACCACATGGACAAGACCATCACAGTCCTGCACGAAGTCATCTCCTTGTTAAGCTGGTGGAAAGACCCAATTCAAGTGTGCAGGGGAGTACCTCTCTCTGCACCTCTACCTACCAAGACTCTGATTATGGACACTTCCACTCACGAATGGGGAGGGAGATCTCATTTAGATCACCTTCAGACTCAGGGACTCTGCTCTCCTGCAGAAGCTGGACATAAACATAATGGAACTCAGAACCATCAGCCTGGCATGCAAGATATTCCTACCTGTAGCGTGAGCATCCTGAATCCAAGAACTGACAGACAACACCACAGCTGTGCATTATGTCAGTAGACAAGGAGGAGTCTGGTTATCTCTACTTTTTCAGGAGTCCATTCAAGTGTGAAATTGGTGTACTCTGAACGAAGTCACACCAGTAGCTCTGCACCTGTTCTGCTTCAGAACACATTGGTAGATCAATTTATCAAGCAGTTCTCCAGTTCAACCACAAGTGGTCTGTCAACAATTCAATCCCACAGAATATCTTCTGCCTGTGGGCATTCCTAGAAAAAGACCCATTTGCCATAGAGCAGGACAGAAAGTGACAAATATTTTATTCTAGAGAGGGATTCAGTTTGGGCTTCCTGTCAGGTGCCCCGGGACACTGGGGCTGATATATGCCTTTTCTCCGATCTACTTTCTGAGAAACCTAGACAAGACACAGGACTGATGAGTATGATAGCCCCACCATAGGCCAGGCAGCTCTGGTATTCGGAGGTGATGAACCTCTCAACACAGCCCCCCGATTACTTTACCTTCCCTACCCTACAATCGCTCAACAAAGATCAGATCCTACAACCAGACCCAGCTTTGTTCCATCTGATGTCCATTAAAAGAAGCTTTTTAGCAGAAATTGAGGACATTCTGCTCCAAATCAGGAAACCCTCAGCCAGACTGACTTACAAAGCTAAATGAAAGAAATTTTCTATTTGGGCATCTGAGCACCAGCTTTCTCCCATCACCCATTTCAGCAATATTGGACTGTTTGCTACCCTTGAAACATTTGGGGCTTTCCATCGGCTCCATAAGGATTCATCTAGCAACATCATATGCACATCACCCTCCTTTCCAATGCTAGATTCCTTAAGGGCCTTATTAATGTTTTCCCACAGTTGAAGATCCCCCCTCCATTGGGACTTCAATACAGTATTAGAAGAGTTAATGAGTCCCCCTTTAGAGCCCTTAGCAGCCTGTTCCATGTACCACTTACCTGTGAGGACCGACTTTTTAGTGGGAGATTCGGGCCCTCATAGTGGGTGAGCTTTTACAGTGTTACGTAAGGACAGTGTCACTCCTGGGCCTTATCCCAAGTTCCCGCTCAAAGTTGTGTCAGAGTTCCACATGAACCAATTTATTCATCTCCCAGTTTTCTTCCCCATGCCTCTCTCCACCCCAGGGGAAGCTAAACTTCATACGTTTAATGTAGTGGGGGCGCTGTCTTTTTTACATTGGCAAGACAAAACCATTCAGGCACACACCTGGACTATTTGTGACCTTCAACAGGGAGGATTAAAGGTCAGGCAGTATCATCTTAGAGGTTATCTAAGTGGGTCCCCAGAACTGTATAAGAATATGTTATGAGTTAGCTAGGTTAGTCACATTAGCGCTCATTCCACGAGAGCTCAGACAACTTCTGTTGCCTATTTGAGGAATGTCCCTATTTCTGAAATTTGTAGAGCATACATGGAGCTCAATCCACTCCTTTAAAAGACACTGTTCTGTGGTAGAGGCTTCCAGTTCTGATGTCTGCTTTCATAGGGCTTCCCGGCAGTCTCTGTTTAAATAGGACACCTACTACCCACCTCCAAGCAAAGAGATAACTGCTTGTTAATCACCAAGAGTGGAGTCTGTGTGGACAATCACTCAGAAGAAGAGAGAATGGTTACTTACTTTACAATAACTGCTGTTCTTCAACATGTTATCCACATGGATTCCACAGCCTGCCCGCCTTTCCTGCTGGTAGGGAGTCCTGCTCCTCTGGGATTCTGTAGTGGTGAAGAACAGAGGTATGCCTGGGCCCACTCTGCACTTTTTGCCCTTGGGTGAGTGGGGAGAATGTGGGTTTCTAGGGGACAGGTGTGGCGGCTATGCACACAGCAGACCAAAATAATCTGATCTTGGGGCTCATGTGAATCAACAGTGGAATCCATATGGACAACGCATCTTGAGCTACAGTTACTGCAAGGCGAGCAACCATTCTTTGTTGTCTTTCCACCAGTCAGGTAACCGCTCCTGAAATGGGATGTCACGTTAGTGCTGACAGACTTCATGAATGCACCTTCGGGGAGTGCTCTCTGTTCCATCTGTTGCTAAAGACACCATTCTTGATCATAAAGGTGTCTGCGAGAAGAGGTGAAAGAACTGTAGGCCTTGATAGCTGATTCTCCCATTTCACAGAAACAAAGCTGTCCTGCACCCTTATCCAGAATTGTCCTGCATCCTCAGCCAAAGTCTTTGCCAAGAGCAATGTCTGAATTCTAAACTAGACCATTAATCTCCAGGTCTTCCTTCTGGAATCCTGTTTTCCTTACAGGGGTGCTGGAACAATTTGTATGGTGGGGGTGCTGAGAGCCATTGAGCCAAACTGTAAACCTTGTATATGATGGAAACCACTTCAAGCCGGGTGGTGCGGCCACGTCCCGAGTTCCAGCTCCTATGTCTCCTTAGAGGGAAGCTAGGCTCCATGACCTGGCTGTAAGAGGGCTTTGAGGGTCGCTTTTTGGGGGTGGGGGTAGGGAGGGTAGGGACAATGTATTTAGGAAGTCACCTAAACCTTTTTTGTACCTTTAGGCATCCATGTGAGGAGAATGCCATTTTCGCTCAGTGCCTTTTTATAATGGGCTCGATTGTACCTTGAGATGTATGCTTTGGCTAGGATGTCAGCCCCTGAAGGTTTTGGGGCTTACAGTGGCTTCAGTGGCCTGTCTTCATAATGACAGGTTTCAGAGTAGGAGCCGTGTTAGTTTGTATTCGCAAAAAGAAAAGGAGGACTTGTGGCACCTTAGAGACTAACAAATTTATTTGAGCATAAGCTTTCGTGAGCTACAGCTCATTTCATCGGATGCAAGCTGTAGCTCATGAAAGCTTATGCTCAAATAAAGTTTGTTAGTCTCTAAGGTGCCACAGGTCCTCCTTTTCTTTTTGTCTTCATAATGGTTTCCATTATGGCAGGGCTGCTACTTCCAGACTCCTACCATTGGGAGGTCAGTTCTGCAAACTTTGTTCAATTAAACTCCTCCGGCCACCATCCTGTAGGGTTGTACTGCTGATTACACGCCCCAAAAGGGGAGTATGCAGAGGCCAATTCAAAGAAAGAAAGGAAGTTTATTTACCAGTGACTGTGGTTCTTCAAGACTGTTGCCTCTGCATCTTCATACTACTCACCCACCTTCTCCTCTTCCTTGGAGTTTTATTTTCTTATGGTCTGTGGGATTTAGCAGATGGAGCTGGAGCAACTGGGAACTGTGCAGCCTCTGATACCCTCATCTGAGAACATTCAGTCCTGAGAGAGGGCATTCGTGTGACCCCAATGGACACTGTTTTGTTTTCCAGTATGTTCCCCCGTCTCAGCAGCATTCAAGGTGCATCCTCTGTGTGTGACTGTGCAGAGGCAATGCTCTCAGAGAACCACAGTTAGTGGGAAGTAACTTTTTTCTTTATGGGGGACAAAGAAAACATATATTCCTTCAGTAAAATGTGACTCAGTGTATCAATGGATGTACAGGCGTCCTTGACTTTGCTGGTGTGTGTGTGTGTGGGGAGGGGGGGCTGTTGGGGTGGAAAGTGCTATTTCTGGTTCTTTAACTTGGGAAAAAATGTTAATTTGATTTTTTCTGGAAAGACTATGGGCATCCAAACAACTCTGGTAGAGCATATGTTTCATCCAGGGCATATTTCATACTGGGACTGCCCATGGGTATTTATGGAATTAGGTGGTGCTTGATTTGATTTGGTGAGAGGATTATCTTTTAAAAAAGACAGGAAAATGAAAACGGATTGAAATATCTTTATAAAATCAGGGAGCCAAGGTTGCTGGCAGCAGGAAAGGAAGGATAAATGAAATGATGCAGTATCAGGCTATTTTTGGGGGTGGGGAAGGGAACCAAGTTGGGAGACCAATTTGGAGAATGCTGGGAATGTTCTGCGTGTTTACAAGCTCTGTTTATCCACACCTGTGGGTTAGAAATGCTGTCATCCGAGGAGTGGCCCCATATTACAAGAAGGTCAAGCACCAAGCAGACCTAATTAAAAGCTCATTACAAGAGACAATCTCCATTAGCATGCCAAGCTTCATGCAAATCCATTAGCACCAGGGCTTTCTTCGGAAGCTTTAAATTCCAGTCCTGTGCCCCAGGGACTGGAAACTGTGGCCGGTTAATTTGCCGTTCTCAGTCTGCGAACATTAGGCACAGTCCTCTTACTTTCTGGATTATTTCACATTCCAGCAAATTAGTTTTATCCGTTCTGAGAACATTTTAACAAAGAAAGTTCTTTTGGCATCACATGGATAAAATAACAAGGGATAAAAGAATGAGCACTTCACCCAATCAGGAACAAATAACTTTAAATCTCTCCTGAAAATGCAGCCTTTCCTGTTATTTCCCCCTCACCCCCCAACCCCTTCATTTATCTTTCGGCAGTTGGATTTTTAAATTACGTTTCTGCAGCCAGACCCCTTTCTCTCTCTTTTTTATGATATCCTTCTCAAGATACATGTTTTTTCTTTATTCCATTGTAGCAGAACTTGACTAAAGATCTCCAAACTTGTTAAATATAAAGTTGGTAAGTGATACTATTGTTTGAGTTAAGGAAAAAAAAAGGGTAGTTTATCTGGGGTGGGGGAAGGTTAAAAAAAAGGAAAGGAAAAAAGGCTTAAATGAACTGAAATGGATCAAAGTAAACAGAGACATCTAAAAGCTTTTGTAAGTTAAATGTGGCTATCTGTTGCAAGTCCTGCCTCATTAACTACTGATAGAAGCACTGCCTTGGCCTTCTGGGATATCTAACACCCACTGCCTATAACAAGATGAACTCTGGGTTATTCCCTCTTGCCATTCCCTGTGTTGCTTTGCACGACTGCTTAACCTCAACCTCTTCACAAATGTTTATCCTCTCCACTAGGCGAAGCAATGGGAGATTCATCCTTCCAATCTCATGGCCAGCCCTAAGCAGGAAACATAAGCTCAGAAGTGAGGAGAAAAAAAAAGGAAAGCAAGTTTCTCCCCTGGGTTTTCGGTTTAGCACTGTTTCTGTACGCCTTTTAGAAAAGTGAATAGAGTGAGAGATGGAGATCAGCCTCCAAGCTCCAGGATACAGTATCCCCATCTCCCCAGTGCCATTCAGTTGGGAAAGCAAGCTGAAACTGAGAGGTCTGTCTAGCAGAAGTAGTGAGATTTGGGGCGGGGGGCGGGGGGCGACGATGGTTCTTTGACTAGGACCAGATAGGTCTCTGTGTAGAGTAATATTACAGCTCTCTTTCTCATAAACAAGCTGCATGCCTGCTTCTAAAGAGCCCATCTGGCATAGCTTTCAGAATGGCAATAATTACAAGCTGATGATGGACATGGAAAAAAAGCCCCACTGAGCTAGCTCATAAGGAAGTACAGGCCAGGACTGTAGGGAAATTACAGGCTAAAACCCCTTTTTAGTTTAGGCCTTTTGGTGTTCTTAATCACAGACTTTAAATGTTGTAATAAACACTGTTGCATTTTATTGACCAACTCCCATGACAGGCAATTTTATTTTATTTTATTTTATTTTTACCATTTGTTAGTTTTAGAAAGCAGCTTGAGAGCGATTACGAGTCTGTAGATTTACGGCTATTGATGAAAGGGACGCAAACAGAGAGTCTCCTATGTTACTTTGCAATTAAAAAAAGAAATCTTTAGAAGTTCCACTTACACCCATGTGTTGTAAGGTCACTGCTGATGGTGGCCTTGTTTTGAGATTATCATTTGGTTGTGCGCGCAGTGAGAAGCAAAGGATATAAAATGAGGCCTTCCTGGTTTTTAGGCAAAATTCCCATTGATTTCAATAGGGCGGCCAGGATTTCACTCTTGGTATTATACATGGAAAGGGATTGAAAAAATCCAGCATTTTCCTAGCTATGCTGTTTATGGGCCTAATCCTATGGCCACTGAAGTCAATGGCACAACTCCCATTGACTTCCATAGCAGGACAGGCCCTATAACAGCATGGATGGAAGCTTGTTAGCCTAATCTGCCAGTACTGTCAAATATAAATATTTCCATTATGGCTCAAAGAAGCATTTTTAAGTCACGGGGAAGATTTTAGAGATTCACTGAGGTTCTGGAATCAGTGGGGCTCTTGGTATAGAGACTCATCCGTATGTAGAACATTTGCCCTAAATTTTCAAAAGTGACGAGTGATTTGGGGTCTGATTTTTGGAGGGTGGGTGCTCAGCATTTAAACGGAAGCATCCAAAATCCCTAATCACTTCTGAAAGTGTTGTCTTTTTATATAATTATATAAAAGCAGATTCTCAGCTCTTGTAAATTGTAATAGGTTCCTCATTAGAATTGTGACAATTTACACCAGCTGAGGTTCAGCGCCATAGTTTGCATTTTCCCCCAGACTAATTCCATTCTCTTTTTCATTCTACAGGACCTAGAAGATGAAGAGTTAAACTGTTCTGTGTTTTATTGGACTTGAGTGCAATAAATCTCCCAAGGTGACTGATAGACTGATAACTCTCAAAATCTATTCAGTACTTTGGGTGTCAAATCAACAGTGAATGTGGCACATTGCCAGTTGTTTTAAATAATGCTGTTTTGACAGTATGTGGTTTATTACAATTCAACCCTAGCCTTTTTGGAGGAAATCTAAAAGTATTTTATACTGTTTTTTTAGTTTAAGAATTTCAGTCACAAGTTAGAAATGCTGCATAATGCAGTGGATTGAATTTACTGATCCCGTTGAATCCTGGAAATGAATCCATGTTTTTACAAGACATGTTTTCTTAGAATATCCCATGGAGCAGAACATTCTCTTCCTTTAAATAAATGTTTGCCTGCAGGTATAGCTTTGTTTTGTAAGTTCCACTCCCATCTCCACCACAATTTCTCATTCAGAATAATTTAAAGGCTTGTATTTGACTCATAGCTATTTGCATCCCAGCACTTAATACCCCAGATGCATTATTTAATTTTACCCATTAGCATTTGATTACTTGTTCAGGCATCTACAATAGTATGTTGTTTTGCAAAGTTAAAGGAATGAAATGGCTGGACAGTGGCTATTTACCAATCCAAATGCAGGACTCTTTCCTTTCTTAAACCTCCTTTGGCTCCCCAATCTGAAGTTCACTTGTCAATGTGAAATGATTTCTTTATATGTAACTGCCTCTTTCTGATACAGACTAGAATTGTTCGTAACAAAAGAAGCATGAATTGGTGGAAACTATATATTAAATGCAAGACTATTTGTCTAGTTTTCATTAGGTTGCTGAGTGAAAAGCCTAAACTCCTTTCTTTTCCCAAGGTACTCGGATATCCACGAAGTGCCTTCATCCTACAGCCTGGTTTCTTCTCCCAGGAAACCAGCTATCTACAAGAATGCTACACTCTCTGCTCTTTATACTGTCAGCAGTGACAGCAACCAGCAATGCTGACATTTCTTATTGTTTACAAGGGATAAGCACCAGCAAGGCATCTCTGCTCATCTGATAAGCTCTTTTAACCCCCTCCCCCCACAATCCTCTGCTTCGCTGACCAAACTAACCTTTTCACGGTACATTGCCTATAATTGCCAGTGAAAGATGCTAACCAGAAAGGATCAAAACTTTATCTAAACACAAACAAACCAGCAAAACATCTATGAAGATAAACTCCTTCTAGCTAACATTGCTCTGTAAGCACTGTACCCCCAGCAGAAACCAAGTAGCTGGGGAGAAAATATCTAACCCTGAATTCCTTGTGTGCGTATATTTTTCATCTGTATTTGAAAATTCCTTTAAAAACGTGCTAGAATAGCATTAAAATAGCCTTATTGTTTATTAACATAATCCTGTGTATTGAATATCCTTTTTCGCTTTCAGATTCCCCCATCCCTGCAGAAACTCCAGCCAACACGGTGATCAAACAGAGTTCATAGTTTCTTCTAATGAGCCCAGAACTTGTGCCTATCTTGCAATCAGTTACTGTTAAGAAATCACATCAGTTCATGCTGCTTTTTTTTAAAAAAAAATTCAGTTCAGTGAGTCGAAGATGTGTATTTCTTTCTATTTTGTCTTCTGTTAAATGGGAAGCACCAGATTTTAAACACCTCTTCCTCCTCCCTTTCCATATTACGAAAAGGGAACTGGGAAATAAGCCAGGATCATAGTATCAGCCGTGTTAGTCTGTATCTGTAAAAAGAAAAGGAGGACTTGTGGCACCTTAGAGACTAACAAATTTATTTGAGCATAAGCTTTCATGAGCTACAGCTCACTTCATCGGATGCATTCAGTGGAATATACAGTGGGGAGATGTATATACACAGAGAACATGAAACAATGGGTGTTACCATACACACTATAATGAGAGTGATCAAGTAAGGTGATCTATTACCAGCAGGAGAGCGTGGGGGTGGGAGGGGGCGGAGGGGAATCTTTTGTAGTGATAATCAAGGTGGGCCATTTCCAGCAGTTGACAAGAACGTTTGAGGAATAGTGGGGGGTGGGAGGCGGGGGGCCAGGGGGCAATAAACATGGGGAAATAGTTTTACTTTGTGTAATGACCTATCCACTCCCAGTTTCTATTCAAGCCTAAGTTAATTGTATCCAGTTTGCAAATTAATTCCAATTCATCAGGCTCTCGTTGGAGTCTGTTTTTGAAGTTTTTTTGTTGAAGAATTGCCACTTTTAGGTCTGTAATCGAGTGACCAAAGAGACTGAAGTGTTCTCCGACTGGTTTTGAATGTTATAATACTTGACGTCTGATTTGTGTCCATTTATTCTTTTACGTAGAGACTGTCCAGTTTGGCCAATGTACATGGCAGAGGGGCGTTGCTGGCACATGGTGGCGTATATCACATAGGTAGATGTGCAGGTGAACAAGCCTCTGATAGTGTGGCTGATGTGATTAGGCCCTATGATGGTGTCCCCTGAATAGATATGTGGACACAGTTGGCAACGGGCTTTGTTGCAAGGATAGGTTCCTGGGTTAGTGGTTCTGTTGTGTGGTGTGTGGTTGCTGGTGAGTATTTGTTTCAGGTTGGGGGGCTGTGTGTAAGCAAGGACTGGCCTGTCTCCCAAGATTTGTGAGAGTGATGGGTCGACCTTCAGGATAGGTTGTAGATCCTTGATGATGCGTTGGAGAGGTTTTAGTTGGGGGCTGAAGGTGATGGCTAGTGGCGTTCTGTTATTTTCTTTGTTGGGCCTGTTCTGTAGTAGGTATTCAGGGGACACCATCATAGGGCCTAATCACATCAGCCACACTATCAGAGGCTCGTTCACCTGCACATCTACCAATGTGATATATGCCATCATGTGCCAGCAATGCCCCTCTGCCATGGGAGTGGATGGGTCATTACACAGAGTAAAACTATTTCCTCATGTTTATTGACCCCCCCCCCACTGTTCCTCAGACGTTCTTGTCAACTGCTGGAAATGGTCCACCTTGATTATCACTACAAAAGGTTATCCCCGCCCCCCGCGCTCTCCTGCTGGTAATAGATCACCTTACCTGATCACTCTCTTTATAGTGTGTATGGTAACACCCATTGTTTCATGTTCTCTGTGTATATACATCTCCCCACTGTATTTTCCACTGAATGCATCCGATGAAGTGAGCTGTAGCTCATGAAAGCTTATGCTCAAATAAATTTGTTAGTCTCTAAGGTGCCATAAGTACTCCTTTTCTTCTTAAGGCAGTATCAGTGGATTTTGTTTGCCAGAAATAATGGTGTTGTAGCTAACAATATTATACAAATGACCTAAATTCTGCCCAAATGGGTTTACACTGGGTGTTCCAGTTTCTGTCCTGATTTAGCTTAATAACGATCTTGTCTCGGAAGTAGGTCTGGGTAGAATTTGTGCTGCTAATTTCTTTAATGCTGAGGAGCTAAACATACTTTGTCCAGGAGGGAGTGGTTTTACTCCCTGTGTCATTCTGGGGTCTTTCACCTTTCCATATTCTGTTTGTGTGGAATCCTCCTCCCACTAGAAGTTCCTGTCCCACTTATGATGGCCAAACTGGTGCAGGGAAAAACAGTAAGAACCAGCCCACATCTCAAGCTGAGCCAAACCTGATCCTGTATTGAATAGCATTGGTTTGGGTCAAGTAAAGACTCAGTACCAATAGGTGGTGCTCTGTCTCTGCACCGCACCTTCTCATTCTCTCCTGTAATGTGTTAGAAATACTACCCCCACAAAGTCCCTAGGTGTCCTGTCATCTCAGCAGGGAGTCAATCTTTTCAGCACTGAAAGGACATTTGCCAATGTGATTCTCTTCTAGATGTGACAGTGATGGAAGCAGTGTTACAGAAGAATAACTAATGTGGCATTGGAACTCACAAGCAAGTAGTGTCTTTGTGCTGTCTGTGTCAGTACCTGGATGTTGGGAACATCTAAGAGATCGCTCTTGATCTTTTCCTCTACTACCACCAGGTGACACCATCATTTGATATATGAAATGGCTTGTTGTTTAACCCGAGAACTCTGGGACCTTGGTTCGGGCCTTTAGATGCTACTGCAATGCAAATAATCATTGCTAAATCTGAAAGCACCTGAAATCTGTCCTTTTCTGAGTTTGCAGTGCTTCTGTGACTAGGCAATGTGTCCTGCAATCTTTTTCACAGATTTCCCCCCTTATTTTTCTGGATGTTGATGTCAGCTGTCTTGAGTTCTGAGCAGAGCTGAGTGGAGTTCAACAGGTCAAGCGAACGTGGTATTGTTAAAGGGCCGCTGAGTGGCTGAGCTGACCCAATGAATCGTAGAATCATAGAAGATTAGGGTTGGAAGAGACCTCAGGAAGTCATCTAGTCCAACCCCTGCTCAAAGCAGGACCAACCCCAACTAAATCATCCCAGTCAGGACTTTGTCAAGCCGGGCCTTAAAAACCTCTGAGGATGGAGATTCTACCACCTCCCTAGGTAACCCCTTCAAGTGCTTCACCACCCTCCTAGTGAAAAAGTTTTTCCTAATATCCAACCTAAACCTCCTGCACTGCTACTTGAGACCATTGCTTCTTGTTCTGTCAGGTGCCACTATCAAGAACAGCCTAGCTCCATCCTCTTTGGAACCCCCCTTCAGGTAGTTAAAGGCTGCCATCAAATCCCCCCTCCCTCTTCTCTTCTGCAGACTAAATAAGCCCAGTTCCCTCAGCCTCTCCTCATAAGTCATGTGCCCCAGCCCCCAAATCATTTTCGTTACCCTCCACTGTACTCTCTTTGATTTGTTCACATCCTTTTTGTAGTGGGGGCCCCCAAACTTGATGCAATACTCCAGATGTGGCCTCACCAGTGCCAAATAGAGAGGAATAATCACTTCCCTCAGTCTGCTGGCAATGCTCCTAATGCAGTCCAATATGCCATTAGCCTTCTTGGCAACAAGGGCACACTGTTGACTCATATCCAGCTTCTTTTCCACTGTAATGCCCAGGTCCTTTTCTGCAGAACTGCCTCTTAACCAGTCGATCCTCAGCCTGTAGCAGTGCGTGGGATTCTTCCGTCCTAAGTGCAGGACTCTGCACTTGTCCTTGTTGAACCTCATCAGATTTCTTTTGGCCCAATCCTCCAATTTGTCTAGGGTCTTGTGGTCCTAAGTCACTTCAGTACTTTTGAAAATCCCACTCAAGTTGTTTTTTCCACTTTTATGCCTTCCCTCCAAAGGACAATGGCCAAGGTGGCTGCTGTCCAACTTCCATGTCAGCATGAAATTTTGTAACCATAAAGTTCTTCGAGTGCTTGTTTATGTCCATTCCACATTAGCTGTGTGTGTTCACCACATGCACCAGTGCAGGAAGTTTTTCCCTCAGCAGTATCTGTAGGGGACTGGCTCTGACGCCGGCATGGTGCAGTATAAGGGGCATCGCTGGCTCCCCCCACCCTCAGTTCCTTCTTGCTGCCAGTGACGGTGCACGGAACGTTCACTGCTCTTACTAGCGTTGTTTAGGCTGCATTCATACGAACTACCGTTCTTGTAAAGTTACTGTACATAGTTAGTAATTGAGTTAGTTAGCCCTTAGCAGTAGTTAGTTTTGTTAGTCCCGTCGGGGACTTAGCTGGGGGATGGGGCATGCCCTGGTCCACAGGCTTTAAGCCCTGCGATCGCTGCGAACAGCCCATGCCCGTGAGCAATCCACATAGTAGCTGTCTCAGGTGCCTTGGTGAAATGCACATAAGTGATAAGTGTCAAATCTGCAAGTCCTTTAAACCTAGGACTAAGAAAGACTGCGACATCAGACTCAAAGCGCTCCTGCTGGAGTTGGCGCTCAGTCCGGCCCTGGAGCAAAGGTCCGACTCGGCACCCAGCACTGTGGCATCTGTGCGTAGCGCCAAGCTGGCACCAATCCCCGTCCACGGCCCCATCCAAGAAGTTGAAGGAGGCTGGTAGGGGACAGTCTCCTACTCCCCGCAAGGGGAAGGATAGGGCTGAGGGTGAGCTAAGACCTGCACCCAGCGGTTCATCTCCCGCGTTGGGAAGTTGGGCCTCAACTCATGTTGAGCGATGCAGCCCATCCCCTTTCTTGCCTGGAAGCCTGGACACCGAGGCGGGCCTTCATCAGCTTCAGGTGCCATCGAGGCCTGAAGCACTCCAGCTTGCGCAGGAGATCCTGACACTCCCAGTGCCACTCACACCTGCACCAGCGGTGCCCAGACCTTGGGGTAAGGCCACCTGGGGACCTTTCCATCCACCCTTGCCTGAATGGTACCACTCCCCATCGCGGGGGACATCCCACCACTGTTCACCCACTCTAAGCCATGATGGCTTGGAATTAGGAAGGCAAACACATTGGAGCCGTCTATGGTCAGTGGACCTTGGGCACCGGCAGCAGGATTTGAGGCGGACCTCGCCGGTTACCTGGCACAGACCCACGGAGGCATGCGCTTCCCGGCAGGAATGTCAAGACGGGCCCTTTGCATTACCAGAACACCGTTAGATCCCAGAAGTGATTGGAGGACCGGAGCTACGGGTGTTGCCAATGCTCCCCAAGACGGGTGTCACCATATTAGGAGAGATCCCCCTGGCTCCCAGCCTGCGATACCTCCAGGTCCTGCTCCTCATCCCGGTACTGGTCTCGAAGCGTGAGGCATGGATCACCGGTCTCCTGTTGTGGATCTGCCTAGTGCTGCCAGTCACCGAGGTCCCCACAGAGGCGCACATCCCACTTGGACCGGTCTTCCTCTAGACGCGACCGTGATTATCACCAGGCAGAGGTTGCCGCTCCATTGGTCTGGGTCATCGGATAGCAATCACTCCAGATATGGCTCCAGCACAGAGCAAGGCTCCACATTGGTGGGGCAGCCTCCCAGACCCTTGGTGCCACTTGCATAGTTGGTACTGAAACCTGCCCCATGACCCCAGGCCCAGTGGCCAGGCCCGTGGTACCTCTGGAACCCGTGGGGGTTCACCCATCCCTCCCAGCCTCCCTGCTTGGTGTCGGGAGCCTCGGACAGGCCTGTGGCCTCAACGACCCAACTCCCTACGGTGCTTGAGGATAAAACCCTGCAAGTCCATGTGGACCAAGGGGAACAGCCTGCTGGACCACCAATGGGTGCCGTGGAACCCGCGGTACCGGCTTCCTCCTTGTTGTCACCGGAGGAGGCCATCACAGAGCCCCCTCACCCGGTTCCTAAGGATGACGCTTAGGCTCACCAGGAGCTGTTGAAGAGGGTCCCATCCAACCTTGACCTGCAGCGGAGGAGTTGGAGGAGCAAGCAGACTCCCTGTTCGACATCCACTCCTCCACAGCCCCTGCTAGCGTGGCTCTTCCCCTTCACAAAGGGGTATTGAAGATATCCTGCGCCTTGTGGCAAACTCCCTCCTTTCTGCCCCCCATTTCCAAAGCATAAGTACTTTGTCCCGAATAAAGGGCACGAATACCTTTACTCCCACTCTGCCCAAAATTCCCTGGTGGTCGAGGCAGTTAACCCCAAGGAATGCCAGGGGCAGCCCAGAGCTATCCCCAAAAATAAAGACTCCAGGAGACTGGATTTGTTTGGAGAGAAAATTTATTCCTTATCTAGCTTACAGTTAAGGCTGGCCAACCACCAGGCCGTCCTTAGCTGCTACTACTTTAATATGTGGCAAACCGCGGCCAGGTTCAAGAATGCCCTCCGAGAAGGTTCCCGTAAAGAATACCGGGCAATCCTCAACAAGGGCATGGCTGCTGCCAGGGCGGCCCTTCAAGTGGCATCTGATGCGGCAGACTCAGCCACCCGAACCACAGCGTCCGCCATCTCCATGTGGCGACTGTCCTGGCTGCTCCTCTCCAGGTTGTCCTCCGAGGCTCAGCAGTCTATTCAGGACCTCCCCTTTGATGGCCAGGCTCCGTTTGCGGAGCAGACGGACAATAAATTACATGGGGTGAAGGACTCCTGAACAACCCTAAAAACCCTGGGGGTCTACATTCTGGGCCTGGCACATCAGTGATTCAAACTGCAACTTCCCCAGGGGCAAGAGAGCCAGCCCCAGCAGGACCCGCCGCACAAAAAGCCCAGGGGCTACAGACGGCACATGAGCCACCTGCCCCCAGCCTCTGCCCAGTCAGGCTCGACCCACTTCAAGCAAGGAGCTAAAAAGTCGTTTTGAGGGTACGCCCAAAGGTGTCCTACCAGTCTATTTCCTGGATCCAATTTCCCCAATTTTTTGCAACTGCTGGGACTCACCTAATGTGGAATGGATATGAGCAAGCCCTCGAAGAAGAAAAGACAGTTATCTGGTGTTCTTCGAGATGTGTTGCTCATGTCCAGTCCACGACCTGCCCTCCTTCTTCACTGTTGGAGTTTCTGGCAAGAAGGAACTGAGGGTGGGGGGAGCCGGCGGCACCCCTTATACCACGCCATACAGGCGCCACTCCAGAGGGTCCCAGAGCCACCCCTGTGTGGATACTGCCGGGAAAAACTTCCAGCACCGGTGCACGTGGCGAGCACACACACCTAATGTGGAATGGACATGAGCAACACGTCTCGAAGAACACCAGTTACGGCAAAGGTAACTGTCTTTTCTGTGCAGAAGTGACTTTTCATCTGCTCCCACCCCCATTCAAAGTGAAAAGTATCCATTGCCCTGAAATGTCAAGAAAAGCAAAATTTGGCAAACAGAACCAAGAAATGGTGTATGCATGTGCGTGTCCTTATTTCCTCTTGTCACAGTAGGTTTGCTCAAGGAAATCTATTTCCTATTCAATTCTTGCAATAACATACATACGTAACATAGCTGCAAACAGCATAGATGTGCAGAGTGTAACTGCATTGACTTCAGTGAAGCACAACTGATGTGCACTGGCTGAAGATTTGGTCCTTCGATCACTGTAAAAACTTGAGGATAAATTCAGTTTCTATGCCAAACTATTTTTGACATAGGACAGGACTAACAGGAAAGCATTATAAGAATTTGCAAAATGCCTCTGACACCTAATTTTTAAAAAACTCCCCCAGCTAAGGAATGACCTGTCTGATGTACCTCACATTTGGCCATAAATAGCCCACTGGCTCCAGAACACATGCAAAATGTGAAAGAATTTGTGTGTGGGGGGGGATTGTAGTACACACTGTGAGAGGGAAAGGGGTGAGTGCAAATCTGCCTTACAATATAAAGCCTTAACTAAAGAGAAGCTGTTTCCTCTCCATAAACACTGGAAGGATTTTAAGGCCAGAAGGGACACTCGTGAAGACTGCATTTGTAACGACTGCTGTCTTGGCCAACACTGGGGACCTCCAGAGGTAAAAGCGGAAGTCTCTACAGCATGAGCTAAAGAGCCAGGTTCTGTTGCTGCAGACAATAACAGACTCTCGTCCTCTGTGGATTAGGTGTAATGGGAGACATGTAACACACACTGACCAGTGGGTTACACTGTCACTGCAAGTTACACTGTCAATGTCCTTCTTCCGGCTAAAAACGTAATTAGGGAACAACGTGGAGTACTTGTCTCTGCTCTCCTTTTATCTTCTTTCTCTTTCATGTTTCTGTACTTTCTTATCACCTGCACGCTAACCGAGCAATACTTGATTAAGTAATCACACGTCGTTACTTAGGTACAAGTGTCACCGGGTGATGCTCTGGAACTACTCCATATGAAGCCAGTCAGGACTCTCGGGGAGCCTCCTCTCTGGAACAGACTGTCTCCAGGGCAAGAAGCTTCCCCACCTTCCACCTTCCTGGGTCTGACCTTGGAGCATTCAGCATCCCCTTCCACACTGTGTGCTTTCCCCAGCGAGTCCACCCGGGCTGGGCTCGAGGGGAAGCCAGAAGGCCCTGCACCCCAATTCCGCAGTCAGACGTGACTCTCAGCCAGCCAATAAAACAGAAGGTTTATTAGATGACAGGAACACGGTCTAAAACAGAGCTTGTAGGTACAGGAAACAGGACCCTTCAGTCAGGTCCATCTTGGGGGGGCAGGGAGGCCAGAGTCCCATCTGGGCCTCCCTCCATTTCCCCAGCCAGCTCCAAACTGAAACTCTCCTGCCCCTCCTCTGGCCTTTGTCTCTTTCCTGGGCCAGGTGGCCACCTGATCTCTTTGTTCTCCAACACCTTCAGCTGGCACCTTTGTAGAGGAGGGGCCCAGGCCATCAGTTGCCAGGAGACATGGTGTAGGCCATTCTCTGTGCAGACAGCATCACACTGGCCCTCTAGGGCTCTGCAACAGTCACACACCCTTATCCCACCACCTAGATACTTAAGGAATGTCTAGGGGAAATTGAGACACCCACACAGTATTCAGAGAAAACATGTAGCATGGGGCACGGGTCACTTGCTGGAGGATTCTCTGCTCCTTGAAGTCTTTAAACCATGATTTGAGGACTTCAATAGCTCAGACATAGGTGAGGTTTTTCACAGGAGTGGTGGGTGAGATTCTGTGCCTGCGTTGTGCAGGAGGTCAGACTAGGTGATCATAATGGTCCCTTCTGACCTTAGTATCTATGTATCTATGAACATTCCCGCTTCGTCACAACAAGTAAATGGGCAGGCTGGGTATTTGAACTTGGCCCATCTTGAATCATTTTCTCACTGGTTTCCATTAGTAACTAAGGCTGCAGTAGCACATGATTTGCAAAGCTGAAGAATCCAACCGAGGTGAAACTAGACAAGGAGAAATACTAAGAACACACAAGTCAGATAAAAGCATTTTTTAATTCCTCCATGCTCGCACATATGCTAGTGTTGTAATAAATCAGAGCAGTCCATAAATTAAGATGATATGGAGATACCACTGATCCTTTGCCCTTGTATTATCTATACTGTAATGAAGTCATGTCTTGGTGTTTCACTTACATAGTACAATTAAGAGTTTCATTTCCGAGTGTGATTCATCGCAGGGAGAATTGCCTCAGAAAATGTTGGGGAGGAAAGGGAAAGCTAGGAAAGAAGGCAACATGGAAATGCATGTTTTCTTCTGCACTAATTTGTTCATTCCATCTCATGTTGAAAAGAACTACAAAAGCAAATCTCATAATTCTGAGTAACAAAGTATTTGCTTTCTTCGGTTCTGATTCAAAGCCCACAGAATTCAGTGGGAAAACGTCTATTGACTTCAATGGCCTTGGGATCAAGCGCTTAATGCTGATATGGCTAATGGTTGTTTTTGGCTCATGGCATTCACTCCCTCTGTTTGTAACTGCTGGTAAAAACATGAGCTCAGTGTTTCTGTATTGGTGCATCAAAAGAGCTCTACTTAGAGAGATGGTTAAGTAGAGTAATAGCCCTGTGTCACATAACTGATCTTGGTTTCTCTGCTTCATGTACCTAAGATGAACTGTTGCTTGTTAGACAAGCTCAGTGCTTCACTAGGTACTGTGTGAAGCTAACTTCTGTTCTTTTCTCCCTGGCAAATTTTTGTTTTGTTACATTTGCACGCATCTCGTGGTTAGTCACATACTGCAAATAGCTACAGCTTTATCTGAGCAAAATTTCCACATTTCTGGTGCATGAGTTCTCTCACTTTCTGTGCCTGCCCCCACACACCCATTTAACTCCTTTTCCCTCCATCGCACCATGGTAACATTGCCCTGATCACTGGTGCCCAGGGATTTTGTGCTGTGGTTTCCTTACTCAGAAACTGTATCCGTCTGTCTAGGCTATTTTACCAAGATGTAGAAACACACCTCCGTACTGTATTGATTCTGCCCGTTCTTTCCCAGAAGAACTCTTCAGTGCAGAGCCTTTCATGTACATTGTTAGATTTGTTGAATAAGATATTTCCCCTCCCTGATGACTTGGTCAAAATCTCTTCGGCAATGATTAATTTTTTTTAAAGGTTCACTTTTTTTATTCTTCATCTAGAAGCTCCCAAAGAGGCAGGTTTGCTAATTACTAACGTAATGACTGTCGTCTTGGTCGTGATTGGGGATTGAACTCGCAACCTACACAGATAAGATGATTAGCCGCTAGAGCTAAAGAACTAAATCCTGTCTTTGGTATCTGTAGCCGAGTCATATCCTTTGTGGGTGAGCTGCAGAGGGAGCAACACACTGAATAATGGTTTACGCCAATTCTTCTGAAGATGAACTGTTCAAGATCAGTGTTTAAAGTAAAATTCATAAATAACAAGCCTTTCTGTGTGAGCAACGCACCCAGAAGGCATAAAAAGTGGTATAGGACTTTGGGCACGTCTGCTACTGGAATTGCTGGCTGCTGCTGGTGCAGACGATGGAAAAAAAATCCTGCTTCTTGCTAAGTGCCCAGATGTTGGAGAGGAAGCTTTGCCTTGCACAAGTGCCGAGTTAGGTCTTAGAGGGAAATTCCTGACCTTTGGGCTCTGCTGCTGCTTTCCAAATGTGCAGTGCAACACTCTCGGTAGGATGCACCTGCTGGGCCAGATCCTCTGGTCTATGCTTTGTGTGCCTGGCGCATCTTAGGGAAAGGGGCTGATGGTTGCTGTAAGTCACAGTGACTGCCTAAGGGCATTCTGTCAGCTGTAGGTACCCAGGAATGCCCAGCCAGGACATCTTCCATCAATTGCACCTGCTACCTAGCAATGGAGGTTGGCATATGAGCCACTGTAGTGGCTTTATGCCAACGAAGCATTCCCCTGCTCTGGACGAATCCTCAAGTGACTAGATTCGGTGGTGGACATTGTGGTGGGATCTAAGAAAACTGCAAAACTGCCTTAGGATGAGCCTATCTATGGCCTCAGTTGTGATTTGCCTTACACTGCACTGCAGGGGGGCAAACCGGAGTAGGGCAGCTCCCTTGCACCAGGCAACCGGCACTGCTGGTCTGTATGTATCAGGGAGAGCATTCCCGGGTGGTGCAGGGGGCGGAGACTTGGCTTTGGCCTGTCTCTCACCACTGCTACAGAGCCAACACACAGAGAGAAGTAAGCTCGGTGCTGGGTTTACAATGGTGCCAGTGGTACCACGGAGCCAGGCCCATGGTCAGAAAGGGGCCCAGCCTGCTCTGCTTGCTCTGTGCCCTGAGACCCCGCCAGCTCACTCGCTCCCCCCGACTCCTCCCACCACTTGCTCCTCTCGGCCTGCCCACCGGCCAGCCAAGGTCTCCTCTTCACCCTCTGGCCCCACCTGCCAGCTTCTCTATGCCTCCTGGCCGGACCCCAGTGCACCTCCGGTTCTGGGCAGTCTCTGCTTCCTACCACTGGTGGGACCCCACCTGTCTCCCTGGAGCTGAGCAGCCAGGGACTGGTGCAGAAGCCTGGCCAGTCTCAGCCAGTTGGGGAAGGAGAGACAGTACGGCGGGCTTGGCTGGGCCCCCCAGGAAAGTCGGGGGGTGCGGGTTGTGTGGCGCAGCATGGGCCCACCCCTGAGGGGAAAGGGCAGGCTGGCAGCACAGGGCCAGGCACATTGTGCGTCTGGCAACTGCCGGTTTCTAAATAGTGCCCTTGCACTGCACTGGGCAGAGCGGGCTGCCCCTGCCATGCCGGGCCTCTGGCTGGCCACTCGCTCCGTGCTCCATTGCCCCCATAGGGGCCCACACATACGTTTGGCGCCGGGCCCACAAAAGGTTAATCCGTCCCTGAGTAAGCTGCTCCAGATATAGGGCTGTTAGAACCTTCCTCCGGAGCAAGGGGGAGGCAGGGGGCAAACCGTCGTTCTCTCAATCACAATTTGGTCCCTGGGGCAGCTCAGCTTTGTACTGTCCCATACTTAGGGCTTATTGGACCGCAGCCACCTAGCTCTCTGGGAATAACCCCATGGAAACCAGTTGGCCTGTACTAGCCAGGCTTTATATAAACACCATTCATCCAGCTGGGCACAGCTTCCTCCACGAATGTGCTGTGGCCTAAGAATGTTTGATCTTTCAGAACTCCACCATCCGTTTCCTTCTCACTCCTCTCCTTCAGTACAGTAGGGTGAGCATCGCAGCATGGAGAGAGCTCCTTGCTCAAAGCATCAGTGCAAAGAACCAGTTACTTGCGATGTTTGGAACGGCAGTGATTTTTAAAGGCTGATTGAACCAGAGTTTACTGGCGTTGGATAAACCTTTGTTTTAAATCCACTATAAAAATGTTTCAGAATCTGCCAAACATGGATTAAAATATTTGTCTCCAGTTATGCCTATGTCTAACCTTTTGGTTTCTGAAGAGCTTTAATCAGTAATCTTCAAGTAGGAAGTTATTCATCTTTATTGCCAGTCAGTTCTCAGTGGTGGTCACGGCAACAATCTTTTCATTGCTTCTGTGTTTAGTTGTTCTTTGACATGATAGAAGTCAGCTGCAGTTCAATGAGCTCACTATTTGTGCAACTTAATTGCTTGCTTCCTTTAATATGTACTCAATTTTTCCTTTTATGAGTAGGGTTGTTGGAAAAATTAAGCTTAAGGATATAGCTATCCACTGTTAATTAACCTCCTTCCCAAACACATTAGTAAAATAGGTCAAATAACCGTTGAGTGTTAAGTGTACCATTACTAAGGTATTTCTCAGCTGGTAAGTGAACCCTGTATTGGTTAAGGCTGAATGTTTCAAAGAAGACTAAGGGACTTAGGTGTCTAAATCCCATTGAAATTCACTTGGAATTGAGTGCCTAATTCTCTTGTGCTGGGATTTGCAAAGGCCTCTAAATGAAAGAATGTGCTAAAAAGTTTTGATCCTGTGTGTGAAAAAAGAATATTGCTTTAAAAATTGACTCAAAAATGCTTCCTTCAGTAATTTCTCTGTTAAACTAAATAGATTGCCTTCCTTTATATTAAGATGCATGATCCCCCCCCCCACCCACCCCCAAGAATAAGGAAAAAGAGAGACTTGATTTCTTCTAAGGTATTTGTAGTTCACATTAGTAAGGATGCCAAATCTATTTGCTCTTTCAAGAGTGACTAATATTATTATTCAGATTTGAAATTCCTCGAATTGCTCTGATATGTGAGGATGTATAAATGTGTTTGATGAGTATAAAATATGCTCAGTGAGGGAACTGATCTCTCAGAACAGCTTTATACAGTGATAGTGTAATTTCTTTCCATGTCAGGGTTCTATTCAGATGGAAAAATCACTTTAATTGCAGTGGTGATAGATTCATTGGACCTTTGCCAATTTAACACAAAAATTGTGTGCGTAAATGTTTTTTTTAATACCTTGAATTCAGCTGAAATGTACAGGTTGCTAGTTTTGGTTTCAATATATTTTTATTGCATGGCGGAATAAAAATGGAAGTTGGAGAAATTCCCATTGGTATAAAGGCTTGGGTTTTGTTATGATTACATCTCCCAGTTGTATTTCCAAGCCAAGCCTTGAGGCTTATCCAGCCAGCCAATGAGACTTTTCATGTGTGTAAACACTACTCATCTAAGCATTATTATCATTATGTATTATTAATATTATAGTAATACTTAAATGCCTGACCAAGATCAGGGCTCATTGTGTTCGCTGCTGGGCGTACACGTAGTAAGAGCCAGTCCTTGCCCCAAAGAGCTTACAATCTAAACAGGCAAAAGGTGGGAGAAAGGAAGTATTATTGTTCCCCCTTTTATGGGACATGGGGAACTGAGGCCAGAGAGGTAAGTAATTTGCCCAAAGTCATGCAGTGAGATCATGGGAGAGCAGGGTGTTGGAATAGGATCTCTAGGGTCCCACTTCAGTGCCTAAATCACAAAGTCCCTCATTGCTTTGTACAGCATCACCAGCAAGAAGATTGTAGTATCAGAATTTAATTGTAAATGTAGGAATTTATGTGATCAGACCCTATCTGGTAAATACCAAAACATCAACCAACAAGTACCAACGTTAATTACATTTCCAACTTTAAGGTCCCTTCGGACTCCTGGAGTGATGTGAAGAGGCCTTATTGTAAATGAGAAGCAGGCCCTGATTCTTAGTTTGAAGAGATGCATTCAAATTGCTGGAATGCTGCCAATGTGATACAACCATCAGGAAACTGTATTTTTTCCATGTGGCTGAAACCAACTGAGAACCTCCATGGAGCACTTTCTTTGGTAGTATCACTGTAAAACAGTGGTGGAGAGAATTAATGCTGAATTACTGTGAACATCATAGAGACACACTCACACTGATGTATTATCAGTACTAATATCAAATGGGTTACTCCTCCACAGAATTGTGTTGTTATTCATTGGCTTTCATAGGCTACCATCTCATCTACATGTTCTTGTTTCTTGTAGCGTTTTTGTGATGCAAATCTGATGTGAAATATTTGAAACGGTCTTGCAGTTACAGAAAAAGCTAGGTGTTTATAGTACTGTAGTTTGCAGAGCTGCTGCTACACCCACAATACAATGGATTGACACTACGGTATGATTCATCCACCGCTACTTGTGGCAAAAGAAGTGCTCTATTTCCAGGTCCTCATACACTAGGCCAAGAGAGGAGAGAGGGGAATTGGCAATTACTCCCTAACTTATTTATCTTCCTCTGAGGAGGAAAACTGTCTGCAGATAGCCGAGCTGTAGAATTGGTGTACAGAACGTATGGTGCTTGACAAATGGCTAGAACTTTTCAGGGCTATGCTGCAGGGCAGATTAGGGTCTACTATTCTGTATGGAGTGTCCTCTGTTGTATTGCTTACGTAGAGCATAATAGAAGAATCTGAATAGAGCAGAATATGAAAGTATGCTGGACTAAAGTTCCACACTTGCTCTTCCCTTGGGATCATTGAAAAAGTGAGATATTGTATGGGTTTTATGAAGCTATCCGAGTCAGCCACATTTGAAATGAATAAACAAATTAGCAAACATTTGTATTACACAAAAAGAAAAGGAGGACTTGTGGCACCTTAGAGACTAGCAAATTTATTTGAGCATAAGCTTTCATGAGCTACAGCTCACTTCATCGGATGCATTCAGTGGAATATACAGTGGGGAGATGTATATACACAGAGAACATGAAACAATGGGTGTTACCATACACACTGTAAGGAAAGTGATCAGGTAAGGTGAGCTATTACCAGCAGGAGAGCGGGGGCGGGGGGGGGGGGCTTTAATAAAGACTGGGAGTGGATGGGTCATTACACAAAATAAAACTAGTTCCCCATGTTTATTCCTCCCCCCCCCCCACTGTTCCTCAGACGTTCTTGTCAACTGCTGGAACTGGCCCACCTTGATTATCACTACAAAAGGTCCCCCCCACCTCTCCTGCTGGTAATAGCTCACCTTACCTGATCACTCTTGTTACAGTGTGTCTGGTAACACCCATTGTTTCATGTTCTCTGTGTATATAAATCTCCCCACTGTATTTTCCACTGAATGCATCCGATGAAGTGAGCTGTAGTTCACAAAAGCTTATGCTCAAATAAATTTGTTAGTCTCTAAGGTGCCACAAGTACTCCTTTTCTTTCTGCGGATACAGACTAACACGGCTGCTACTCTGAAATTTGTATTACGGTTACTCAGCAGGGAGCTGCTATTCATTCATGTAGTAATATATTGGAGCCAGCAGGTGGCACTGTGGATACTGCATTTGAGAAGTCCCTGTCCCAAGCAAAAGATGAAAGTGGGGGAAATATTAGAATACTGAGTTCATGCAAACTAGCCTACTGCTACCATGGAATGTTAACCAGGGATCTGAGAGAGCTATTAAACAAGAGCATGAATATAGAAGGCAGCAGTTAAACGTGCATTTTTCTGGATACTGGTAGTGTTCCTCAATATTTAGTGTTCACCTTGCAAGAGTTTTAGTCTGTTGTCTCCAAAATAAACTGTGCAAAACTTTGAAAGTTTTGAGTTTTCTTACTAGCCCCAAGTATGAATGAAATCCACCCGGAGGTTTGTCCTGTGCTAACATGACCCTAGGCTGGTTTGTGGCTTTGGGTGGGGAAATGTG
Source organism: Lepidochelys olivacea (assembly GCF_965140295.1). Lineage (NCBI taxonomy): Eukaryota > Metazoa > Chordata > Testudines > Cheloniidae > Lepidochelys > Lepidochelys olivacea. Next base: position 121,039,512 of record NC_140416.1, read on the forward strand.
GAACACTCACTGGTTTTGACCTGAAACCAGCCACCAGGTTTGGCACTTCTTCTGCGTAGTGCATTTCAAGCCCCTCCCCAGCTCAGCTGACAGCCCATCTTATCCTTGGGAAAAGAACCTTTATTTGTTTCCCCTCCTTATATCAGTAAATAAGCATCACTGTTGTCAAGGTTAATTCAACAGAGAGGGATGAGCAGGTTGATAAGCCATGGTTACCAAATTAGGAGAGAAGACAGATTTGTTAAAAACCCTATATCAACTCCCAAAGAAGTGTGCTCTGACACAGCCCATTCCTTTGGGGTGGCACTAGAATGAAAAAGACTCCCACCTATCCATCCCCTTACTCTAGAGCCTATGTATATTTTGAGGAGGATTCTGTCTGCTATTTAGAGGGAAATTCTTATTAGGTTCTGAAAGACAATTTGGATGGAGAGTCCTCTGGAACTCCAGGAGTTATTCAGAGGGACAGTCCAACTGAAATTCCTCCCCAAAGTTTTTTTGGCAACATTTGTCTCACCAGGTGGATTATTCACTCTCTTGATTAGCTACCTTGCTTAGGTGTTCTGGGGTACTATAGAAAAAGCTGTTGTAAGCTTCCTGACGCCACTTAGCCTGCTTCTACTCCTGTTTACACTATGGTGAATCTGGAATAACTGTATTAAAGTAAGGTTTCAGAGTAACAGCCGTGTTAGTCTGTATTCGCAAAAAGAAAAGGAGTACTTGTGGCACCTTAGAGACTAACCAATTTATTTGAGCATAAGTTTCGTGAAAGCTCATGCTCAAATAAATTGTTTAGTCTCTAAGGTGCCACAAGTACTCCTTGTATTAAAGTAAATGGAGGTGCATTGGTGTCAGTGAAAGGAAAATCAGGATTTCTGGCTTCCTAAATGTGCTACACTGTATGAATTGTGTCTCTAGGTTTGGACTCAATACTGGGCTGGATTAGCACCTTGCAGCTTATGCTGAGAAAGGGGCAGTGATGTAGCTATGTTGCCCCAGGAGCAGAACAGAGACTGAATTGTGACTCTTGGAGTAATGTCTCTGCGAGCCACAGTTTGGTTTCCTGCTGCCCATTTACTCCATGGGGCAAGTAGCTGTGCCAGCCCTTTTCCGGGCAGAGTTTACTTCCCTCTCTCCCCACCCCCACCTGAGCTAGTAAGGAGGGGAAGGGGAAGTAAACCAAGACTCTACCCACTCCAACCTCTTCCCTCCCACTCCCCATCCACCTCTGTGGGAGGGGAAGAAATGGCCCTGCACTGGTAGCTCTTTCTGCATACACAGACCAGCAATGTGGGTAACCTGCACTTCACTCCACTTTATGCTCCCTTATTTCCTTGTGTGGGCACTTTAGGGGGCTCCCAACTGAGTCAACTGTAAGGACTGTGTGTGGGGGCCAGGGGGTTGCAGGATTACGCCCACTCTTGGCAGCAAATGACTTGGCTCTGAAAAACTATGTGACTTACTGTGTAAAGAAGCCAACCCCTCTTTCTGCTTTTTCTGTTCTTGCGGAATATTGAACCTAGCCAATGGTCATGCAGCCTCGAAGTGCACACATTTCCTGTCGCTTCCCTCTTGGCAGGTTTTGTCTGCAGACACTGGCTTCAGTACCCCATAATTACTTTTTCATATTTTTTAATATAGTAACACATGGCTGGGCTTGTGGTAGAGAGCCAAGTGATGTCTTTGGGCCATGACAACTATAAATAACCAGAGGGATCATTTTATTTGGTTAGGGAAGGAAGAGTCTCTTTCTTAAGTAACAGCATCTACTGTACAAACAAAATTCTGGAGCAAATAAAGATTCTTGTTTCTTTATAGAGGGGGAGATACCGATGAATTCAGCAAACCAAAAACATGCGTGCAATTTATATCTATCTGCAAAGTGCCTAATGCACTCTGAGTACAATACAGATGCTTTACAGTAACTTTGTTTGCATTTTAATTATGGCCATTCTGCCGTTGTTACAATTTTAAAATAGATTCTAACCTCTCTAGGGCTAGGACTGTGTATGTATATATATAAAATATGTACAGTGCCAAGCACAGAAGATGCAATCAATGACTTGGTTTTCTAGGCTCTGCCACAATTCAAATAATGAATCGCTCCCAGTGGAATGCCTCTGTGTAGCAAGACAGGACTTTCCAGGGCTGTTTCCTGACACAATACACATATGCACACACTTGATCCAATTCTCCATTGCCCTGCATCTTGTGCAGTCATTTACACCAGTGAAAAGTGGTTGTGAAACAATACTGAATCAGAATGGGAACAGTTTGCACTGTGGGATAAATGACTGCACAAGTTGCAGGGTAAAGGAGAATTGAGCTTGCTGTGTATTTAATTAAATCCTGCTTTGAAATGACATACCCATGGCCTATTAACTGGATCTTCCATAGGCAGTGTGTAGACTTGAACATAAACTCCTCCTGAATGAGAAGAAATGAGCATGTGATGATAGCAATATATTTTCAGTGAGATGTTTGTGCATTGATAGCAGCTGGTATCTGCAGGTGTGTTATAAACACAAGATTATGGAATATCTTTCTGTGCCACAAGGGCCAATATGCATAACTGCTGTACCAAGTTGTTTCAAAAGCCTAAGAAACGGTATTAACTATATAGACAAAATAGCTGATTAGCCATAAAGCAAAAGCATGTAGAAAAAATAGCCAATTCTGAGTTAAATTTGCCATCTTTGGGTTACAAAGTGCGGTCAAACTCCAATATGCCGATGACCAAATAGATCAAGAGTATTTGTTCCTGCTGAAAATTGAAACCTTGCCTGATTCTCTTTGGAGAACGTGTTCTTCTGAACATCAAACTATTTATTCAGACAAGCACCTAACCTGAAGCACACCTATTGCAGAGGTAAAGTGCTATTTATTCAATTGCATTGTTACACAGAGGCTATAGCTGCATTATTGTCCTCAATAAATGGTGCTATCAGATAATTTCTTTTTAAAAAAAAATAGACCCTACAGTGCGGTGAATCTGATAGCTCGTATGTTTTGATGTGGTGCAGTGACAGCAACAATGTCTGTCAAGAAGAACAATGACAGATTAAATAGCAGGGTGCTCTTCTATCACGATGGGGCAGTTTCTGGGAAAAAGCTTGCATTGTTTTCTAGGCCATATCAACTGAGGCCTACACAAGGCTCTGTTGATTAAATGAACTGGCAGTAGAACAGCAAGTTCTTGTTAACCATTGATGCCAAAAAGCCCCTAACACAAACAATCCCTATTATAAATTAAGCCTTTTACAAACAATATTTAAAAAAAAAATACTTGTCCATTTTCCCTGCCGTTATCCATTTTTGGGATGATTACATGCTTCTGCTGGATAATGGCACTTAGCCAAAGGCAAAAATAGAGTTTCAATAGGGCTCATTATGAAGCGAAAAGTTTTTCTGTTCCTACCCCCTGAAAGGAAAAAGCTACTCCCAGATAAATGTCTGATATAATTACATTGCTTTAGATAATCAGAAGCATTACTTCCGAAATGATAAGGACGTGTTGTTGCCCTTCCTTGATCACATAGGCTGCTTCTTAGTCTTTTAATAGGAAGCGGTGGCAGCTGTGAAGGCCGCTTTGATTGTTTGGAAGCTCCCGGTGTGCAAGGCCGCCGTGCTGATAAAAATTAGAACACCAGTTATCAGGATCCCTGTTAGAGGGGGAAGTTTTCGCTGCAGGTGCTGGCCAGGCTGGGCAACTTTTCAAAGTACCGATAGGCTGTTATGTTCCATTCTAAAGCTTCCCCCCTTCCTATACAACTCTACAAATGACTTGTCCCTCCCTTGCATTAAAACTCATTACAATTAATCTCTCTAAGATAACACATGAAATGGTGCGCTCTCAGTATTAAGGCTTGATCCTGCAAGGTGCTGAACAACCTCTGGGGTTTCAAGCACTGTTGACTCCCAGTGAATTCAACAGGAGTTGAGTGACTCCCTGGGAGGCTAGGTGTCATTTGATGATACCTAGCTTCCTTGGGGAGACTACCTGAGGGATTAAGAGAAAGGATGACCTTGTGGTCCGGGCACAGGACAGAGACTTGAGAAACATGGTTCAATTCCTGGGTGTGCCGCAGACTTCCTATATGATCTTGGGCCAGTCACTTAATCCCTGTGTATCTCAGTTCCCCATCTGTAAAATGGGGATGAAAACACTTCCTTTTCCCCCTGTCTTTATCTATCTTGTCCATTTAAATTGTAAGTGCTGCAAGGCAGGGACTGTCTCTTGCCACATGTCTATATGGCACTTAGCACAATGGGGCCCTGATCTCAACTGGGGCCCCTAGGTACTACCTTAATTTAAATAACAACTTTCCCTTGATATATGGCTCATGTGATCCATTTCATCTCTAGATGTGTGCACCATTTCCCTTTATATTCTTTCCCCCATCGGTACAGTATGAGTTTCACCAGATGGGAGCAGGGGCAAATATTACTAGCTGGCTTGAGAACAAAGGTTCTGATTCATGAAAATACATTTTGAGGCAGCAAAAGCAATTTATTAGACCCGTGTAGCAATTATGGTTAAATCACTGATTCTGGGATTTCATTACTACTATTAATAATAATTAATAAACCTTTTCATGTTTAATAATTTCTTTCATCTGAGATCTCAAGCTACTTTATGAACGTTAATTAAAGCTTTGCAGCATCCTTGTGGGGCAAGTAAGTATTATTGTGGAGTGCAAGCTAACACTTAGTGGGAGTGGGCGGGATAAATTGCTTGCCCAGGTGACCCAGCAAGTCAGCGGAACAGGTAGGAATGGGCCTACTGGGATAGATCCTAAAGTGCTGCAAAGGGCACAGAAAGCTGCCATAACAGCTAGGGGTTACCTTTGCACATGGGAATCCCCAAGGGCCATAGAGCTGGTGTAATCAGATCTATGCCACCCACTTCCAACACCTCCCACTCCATTTAAGTAGCACATAATAGCTGAGAGGGGGTGTGGTCCTTGGATAGTGGAACGGGCTCTAGGGGCTGTTACTGCTAATGTAAGAGGTGCTCAGGGATGAATCAGGTCTGTGGAGTGAAGGAGACTGTTGTCTGTAGGACCCCTGCCTCAATTGTTGGAGAAGTGGGAAGGAGTATGGTGAACAAGGCAACGAAGAGCAGAAAGAGAGGGGATGCTTTTATGTCGTAGGTAGTTAGATGTCACCCTGGACATTTGGATTCTATGCCCGCCTCTGCCATAGAGTTCCTGGGTAATGTTGAGCAAGTAACTTAAACCACAGTCTTGAGAGGGGGTCACTACTTGTTTTCCTCATTTTCTGGTGATAAACTTGAGGCACCTGGGGTCTGATTTGCAGTCTGCAACTAAGGTCAATAGGAGCTGTGATCTGAACATATCATGTGCTATAAAATATTGAGTGTTCTGAAAAATCTGGCTCTAGGTATCTCCCCTTGGACACCCAAAATTAGTAGACACTTGACAGTTCTGGCATCCATTCCCCATGTGTCAAACGGGGATAACAGTACCAGCTTGCCTCACAGAGCTGTTGTGAAGATAAATTCACTTATGTTAGTAAAACACTAGCATACCATGGTGATGAGGACTTTTCTATGGTGCTTGAGGAAATTAATACTTCTGTATTCAGAACAGAGTTTGGATGGTGTGCAACAAATAAGGCCTGGGGCCACATGTTGAACAAAGGGGATAATAAGAAATATTGAAGTTCTTCCCATTCATTGAGCCCTGTCCATTCTGTGCACTGAATGAATCAGGGGTCCAGCGGAAAAAATAGTAGGTGATTATGTGATTAAAGATTGTCTCAAAATGCATATGCACAAGGGAGCTGGGCAACTTTAATTCTGGTTCCTGCTAACTTTTGAGTCCTTGACTTTGTAACTTTAATGCTCTTTTATATATATTACACACAAATAAATTAATGTAAAAGAGTTGAATACATGTATATAAATGTAGATAATAGTTCATACAGAGTGCTGTCTACTGGCACGTAATATGTGACATTGTTCATAAATTTGTAGTGCTATTAAAGTTGCTGTGTGCACGGCAAATCGTTTATGGATTACACAAGTTTTAAGAGGGAGAATTATTGCAGGCACAGTTTTGTACCTGCTAGTAATTGTACCTACATTTTTGCAGCCATGGTGGATTATAGGCATAAAAATTTAGCGTTAGACATTTAATTATCTATTTGTACCTACAAGTGAGTTAAATTTTTAGTTATTAATGTTTGTGCCCGTGAAAACAGAAATTGGGTTGCAAAATCTGACTAACATCACACAGGATGTCTGTGGCGGAGCCAGGAATATACCCTGTTCCTCCTTTGCTATAAACACAAAGCTATCCATTCTCCCTTTACTCACTGAGTTGTCCCTTCATCCCAAGCTTATGAGCTTTACTAATGAAGAGAGAGCAGAAGAAATTATTTCACATTTCTGATAACAACCTGGCAAGAGATGTCTCTGTTCCCAGGGCTGGGAACTGAGGGCTTTGCCTTAAGCCCACCGAAGTGAGTGAAAAGGCTCTTGACTTCAGTGAGCTCAGGATCAGACCCTAAGCAAGATGATCATTCTGACTGCATTTGGGGAGTTGGGCACAGTTACAGCAGGTGAGCTCAAGGCTAGAATGATGACCGTCTTGGAGAGTGGAGGGAAAACGGATGTAGGTGGAGAGTTTGATTACGTAATGAGAAAGAAGCAAGGCGGAGAAGCATGGGTTCTTGGGCCAAGAACAGCACTTACACAGGCCTTATTCCAAAAAGCATCAGAGTGAGGGACAGTTTGTGGCTGGCCTAACACAGCGGGATGGGGGCTAAGACTCCAACCTTATTAGGGCTCCCTGGACCTCAGGTCTAGGGAGGTGGGAGAGAACAGGGGCTGCATGTACTCTTCAACTCCCAAGTGGTGGGCAGAGGGGTGGCAAAGAGAGCTGAGGATGGGGCAGTACCCAGGATCTCCTCCCCCTACATGCCAATGAGCAGAGAGGGGTAGGGAGTGGGAAGACCCTTGGTTCCAACCCAACATGCCCGTCAAAAATGTCGAGCTGGTTGAAGGTGGGGGGAAGGACGCTACTCCCAGTAAATGTCAAATTACCTTCATGGAAAATAAGGGAGGAATTGTAACTCTGAGTCACTATTCCTCCAAGGGCTCCTCCTGACATGGCGCAGCTATGTTCTGCCCCTTACCATGGGCATTGACCCAAAGGCTCAGTCTAGATCGAAAGAGGAAGAGAAGCAAAGGAAAATCCTTAAATGGCAATTTTGTGTTGGAGCCTTATGGAAAAGCCTAATAGGAGTGAAACCAATAGGGTTCTATTGAAATTAGTCTAAACCCCTATAAAAATTAAAAGGCAGTGATAACCTTCCTGTAGGTCTTTTGAACCATCCTATAGAAGGAAGATGATTTTGTAATAACCTTTATAGGATGGTCCAAAAAAGCCTATAGAAAAGATATCCTTTTAAGACCCTTGAATATTGTGTCCAGTCCTGGTGTCAGCATTTTCAAAAGGACGTTGACAAACTGGAAAGGGGTCAGAAAAAAGCTACAAGCATAATAAATGATGATAATGAGCAAGCTTCTCTTACAAAGCCAGTCCTTCTCTCTAGGAGGTTTTTGGCAAAAGCTACCTAATTTTCAAACCTCCTTTTTTGCCTTGCAGTTCTTAGTGTTAATTTTCTAATATTCTCTTTGAACAAGATCTGCAGCAGCTCATATGGCTGACATTCAGGGCCAGCTGGGGAGATGATGCAGATGAAAGAAATGAGCATGAGGTCAAAACTACCCTGCATTTTTAAATGGTTTGCCTTTTTTAATTTGTACCTCTTCTCCTTTCACCCAATACATGATTGTGGGCAAGTCTCAACCAAGGAATTGCAGGTGCCATGGTTATCTTGCTATTTTACTACTTAATGTTGCTGCTACCCACTATTCAATACTAGGAAATGACTAATGATGTGGTGGAAATTATGAACCAGGATTAATAAAACTTGAAAAGGAACAGTCTCGTCTGTTTGATCCTCTGAAGAGGAAGTATGTCTGTGTGCTAGTCTTTTCCCTGAGGTGGTGTTCTTATTAGTCTGTTCTGAGTTGGGAGCAAACGGGATGGAGTTTGGAAACTGTTTAAAAAGAAGACATTAAAAGAGGACATGAAGCATGGCTCAAAATACTATTGACAGGTTCCTTCCTTGTGACGTCTTTCAAGAGAGTGTTGTGAGCGAGGTGTTATTTTATAAACTTCAGTTTGCTTGGTTTGCAAACTCTTAATTTTTCTGTAGTTTAAAAAAGTTTGATATTAATAGAATTTCAGACAGCTCTGTTGCCAAGGGGTGACTCTGACCCTATCAGACTAAGCAAAATTGTTGTTAGTTCCACAGTTCTTTGCCAGTAAAAGCCCTGAATATTTTCAGAAATGCAGAGAGAATGAAAGGGTGAGTGGAAGTATGAGTGAAGAAATAACGTGCAGGACATACAGGAGTGTAGTGGAACTTGGACCATTTGCACCCCTTAACCAGGACCCCAAAGGAGGGGGGAGCCAAAACTATATCTGAAGGGATCATCTTCTGATCTCATGTTTTTTGTATTCCTGAAAGGCCATCTGTTATTGCTTGGTGAAATATGTTGTCACAGGACTACTAGTAAGAAGCGAGGCTTTCCAGACTGACCAAAGGTTAAGCTCACCCACCGTCAGCCCAGATTGAACCATGTTATCTGGGTATGCGACCTGTAACCCCCCGATTTGCTCAGAAAGATCTCTATGGAGATGATGTGGTGGAGCAAACTGGGATTGCAACCTTAAAGGTCCAGGTAAATGCAGAAGAAAGTGTGATCCCGTTGGTTTAGCGCAGCACCGCAAAGAGCTGTGGCCCCTCCTTTCCCTAGGAAGAAGAGGACCAAAACTACTACAGGCTCTGGCAGCCTGACCAGCCAGGTGCCCTGAAAAAGCCTCCTAGCCAGGCTACAACACTGCATGGACCAGCAGTGTTATCTTAGTTTACTACTTCCATGTAATTGAGCCAGTCTTTTTAGGATACTATCTCTTGTAGGGTTTTGGGGGGTTTTTTTTGGACACATTAAATGATTCAAGTGGCCTTTCTGCTCAGATGTTCAAGTAATTCATGTTTCTTGTTTTCCCTTTAAACTAGACAGGTGGAAAATTCTTCTTAATTTCAACAAACTTGAGTTTAAAAGGATGATGAAAATCTTATATGCAGTTCAAATATGAGCTAATATTTCAGATATGAATTAAGATAGGTACCCAACAGACAGACGAAGGCTAGCTGGGCTTTTTGTCTCACATCATAAATTCTCTCCTTTGCTATGAAAATGTAATAAAATATGTAACATGGCAGATTTATAATTACAATGCTGCTGCTTTGTCAAGGGAACTATTTCATTCTTTTGTTTTAAGAGGCAGTTTTTACTGTACTACATGCAATGAGTGCTTCCTCCAAGAAAGCAAAGTCCACAAGCCTCAGATGAAGTTAAATATGATCTCATAGCAACTCTTCATCAGCTTGTTACACCATCATTTCCTTGCTGCTAATAAATTTTAGGAGCTAAAAATGTATATGCAAATATTTGACTCAAGCTAGCACTGAATTAAGATTATGTGTAGTTAGTGTTTATAGTAGATTCCCCACCCCAGTTACATCATCCTCGTAGAAAACTATGTTCGAGATGCCTTTAACAGCCATGCTACAACACTAGCTAAGTAATCTTACATCTTCAGAACAAGCAAACATGACCCCCTGACCTCACATGTGCAGTATCCATCACGCCTACCTATGGCCCTGATCCTTCAATCTGATCAAGCAGCAGACTTTGTGGACATATGAGGAGCCCTGTTCACTTCAGTGGCACTCCACATGGGAAGGTAATGTAGGCCAGTGGCTAGGGAACTGAACAAAGACATAAGAGGATGTTTTAGTCCTTGCTGTGCCAGACTGGGCATGTCACTTGACCTCTCTTTGCCTTCCCATCTTTCATCTGTCTTGTCTCTTTGGACATTATCAACTTAAATTCTAGGGCCAAATTCTGCCCTCTTTATGGTGAGTAATACTGTACTACGCAAATGGTCCCACTGATTTCAGCAGCCTTACTTCTGGAATAAGGTATTACTCAGTGTGAGGTAGGGTAGTGGAAACTGGTCCTTTGTGAATTTAAAAACATTAATTAGAAGTAGTTTCAGGTATTACACTTACCCCAGAGTCCCGTTGCCAATTTTTGTAGCTTTAGTGTTAGTGGGTTTTTTTTTTCACCTGGTGCTCTGAGAAGCAGGAAAGCCTGACTTTCTACAGAGGGAAATAAGCAAAATTGATTAGACATAAAGTGCTGTCAATTGTGCAAAATGAACATACTATAAACTATAGTTCTCTCCTCTCCCCCCACTCCAAGGCCCCCCCAATCTTTCCCTTTATAGCCATCTGTAGTCTTTGTGGTAACAGTAGTAGATACAAATTTCATGCATGTGTGAGCTTTATGTTGGCACCGTCCCTTTAATATGTATGGCTGTTTCCCCTTCTGGCTGCCAAATTAATTGATGGTTCTGATACTGAAATGGTTGTTACAGACAGCACTGTGTTATTTGTTTGTGTTTTATTGTTTAATTTGGTCACATTAGGAAGTTAACAAGGTATTGTCTACAGTGATTTCCTGTATCTCTGGTTTAACTCAGGAATTGTATTGAATTCTGTACTATGTTTGCTTGCTTCCCTCCTTCCTGCTGTCCTTCCTGAACCCTGAACTGAAAAGCAAAGAGCAAGGAGATAATCTACAATATTTATAAACATTATAGATAAAATCTTACCCCCTCCTCTATTTATTTATTTGGCATATGCAATCCGTTCAAGCCAAACCACAGCGTTCTTATCAACGATGTTCAAGGCACAAAGACCTCCAGGAAATTGAGTCATTTTGTAGTCCTCAACAATATGTGTCATGGTTTGTGGCTGCTCCCATTGACACAAAGGACTGTCTCTAAAACACCACTGAAATTCTGCTGCAGCACAAATTCCATGTCCGATATGAAACCAGTTCATTAGGCTCCATTGCCTTTGCAATAAATCAAACCTGGGTTGATGTTGAATGGGATCCGAGACAAGATGATTATTTGTCACTTTGCAGACCGTGAAGCTTGTCATTTGTCTTCTACTGTAAATCCCTCACCTGGTAAACTTATCCACACCGGGTGAAATGAGGGCAGTTGACTATGTGGTGCATTAAACAAGTCTTTAATCAGCGGTAGATGTGGCACATCATGCAATTTCATCACAGGCTTTGCTACACTTTCCTCTCTCCGAACACTGGGCAGAGCAATATTGAAGAGAGCCAGTAACTATGGTAGAGGAGTAGATTTAAGTGCGCCTGAAATAATATGCATGGTGGAATTAAGTTGTACCTCAATCATCTTTGTGTGAGACGAGTGAGTCCATACTAGAGCGCAGTACTCCTTTACTGAGTAACAGAGTGCCACGGCTGAAGAGCGTAACGTTTGGGCATTGACTTCCCGTGTCATTCTGGCCAGTTTTCCGAGCAGGTTGTTGTGCATTTTGACCTTAGTCACTGTCTTTGTAAGATGGTCAGAATATATGAGAGTTCTGTCTAACGTGATGCCTAGATAGACTGGGTGTGAATCATGCTTTATTCGTTGTGTGATGTTAACCCCCACTCTGTAGCAGCAGAATGCTCTAAAGCAGTGGTTCTCAAACTCTGGGTTGGGACCCCAAAGTGGGTTGTGACCACATTTTAATGGGGTTACCAGGGCTGACTTAGACTTGCTGGGGCCTGGGCCGAAGTCAACACCAGAGCGTTTCAGCCCTGGGCGGTGGGGCTCAGGTTACAGGCCCTCTGCCTGGGGCGGAAGCCCTTGGGCTTCAGCTTTGCCCCCACCCCCTGCCCACAGCGGTGGGACTCAGGCTTTGGTCCCACCTCCTGGGGTCTTGTAGTAATTTTTGTTGTTGGAAGGGGGTTGTGGTGCAGTGAAGTTTGAGAACCCCTTCTCTAAAGGTAGCAGAACTGGCGTGTTTCTGCTACATGGCCCTGATTCAGCAAAGCACATGCTTAAGTCCATCGCAGATTTGTGGCCATTCACACTGCAGAGTCCACTCTTTGGGGACTCCCCCATACCCTCACCCAAGTGACAGCATTAGTCCAGGAGAAATAAAGATGGAACATACTATTATGGGAGATCTGTAAGCTTCTGTCTTTTGTTTTTACTTCAGTGCTGCTAAGAGGTTTCTATGTCTACCTATGTTATAAGCATTCTGGGACAGGAACTATCTTCTTTATTAATTGTCTGTACACTGCTTAGCATGATGGTGCCCTGAATCTTGATTGGGATTTCTACATGCTACTGTAATAAATAATTAATAATAATATCACAAGTAAATAGCAGGAAATTTCAAGAGATTAGACCTCGGTAGGGAGATTTAAATGATGATGATCCGGATGATTTTTTACTTCTGGAATGCAAATGAATTTATCTAAGTAATTTTTCCAGTGGACTAAAACAATTTGTGGTTCTAAAAAATGTCTCCTTATTATATACCAGATTGTTATGTTTTGTTCATTCTTCTGTGTCCCTTGTTGCTAAGAAAACATTTTCCATTTTTATTGCATCTACGAGAATGGTGGGATTTGCCTTAGGATTTTCTTCAATTCCTGTAACTACTAATGGGGAAAAGTTCTGTTTACTTTAATTTGTGTTACTGGCTTTTAGTTCGTTACGTATTTGTAATTATGTTAATGGTGCAATGTAATGATGATGATAAAAGTTAAAAGACCCATAATGAAAAATACCCAAAGAGAAGTTGGGGGCTACTGTTCTCATGTGTCTTATTTTCAAATGATCACCAGGTATTTCTGGTTCATCCCCCAAACTTTAGTTATAAAGGCATGCTGTTGCCCTCTCTGCTGGTGTTGCTGCTCTGTGAGGTGGCTGTGATGCCACCCATCTAAAGAAGAAATCCCAAAGAACAGAGCATTGTCATTGCTGGCACCAACCCTGAGCAAACTATGTACGCACTGGATTGCTCACCGGTGTAGCCCACAGAGTTGTCATGGGCCAATTAGGCCCTAATTCTCCTGAAGCAAGGGTGAGCAAACTTTTTGGTCCGAGGGCCACATCTGGGTATGGAAATTGTATGGCGGGCCATGATTGCTCATGAAATTGGTGGTTGCGGTATGAGAGGGGGTAAGGGCTCCAGCTGGGGCAGGGGGTTGGGATGCGGGGGTGGGGTGTGAGGGCTCTGGGCTGGGCACGCTGGCTCTAGGGTGGGGCTAGGGATGAGGGGTTGGGGGTGAAGGAGGGTGCTCTGGGCTGGGACTGAGGGGTTTGGCGGGTGAGAGGGTGATCAGGGCTGGGGCAGGGGGTTGGGGCACTGGACGGGGTCAGGCGTGCAGGCTCTGAGCAGTGCTTCAAGCAGCTCCCAGAACCAATGGCATGTCCCCACTCCGGCTGCTACATGGAGGCGTGGGCCAAGCGGCTCTGCACGCTGCCTCATCCGCGGGTGTAGCCTGTGCAGCTCCCATTAGCCATGGTTCCCAATGATGGGAGCTCCGGGGGCAGTGTGTGGAGCCCCCTGGCTGTTCCTATGCATAGAAGCCGGATGGGGGACATGCCACTGCTTCTCGGAGCGGTGTGGAGCCACAACCTGTGCAGAGCAGGGCGAACCCCCGACCCTGCGCCCCGGCTAGAATGCCAGAGCGGGGCAAGCTCTGGACCCTGCTTACTGCAGGAGCTTGAGAGCTGGATTAAAACATTTGAAAGGCCAGATGTGGACCCCAGGCCGTAGTTTGCCCACCCCTGTCCTGAAGGATCATTTGCCCCAGGACAGCACCTAACTCCCATTGAAGATCTGGGCTTTTGTGCTCCTAAATCATGTAGGTACTTTTGATAACCCCACCCACATGGACTAATAGGACCATGGAGGAACACATGCTGACTGAAGATCTGAAATTGAAAGCACTGTACCTTCACTGAGGAGAGCTTTCTTTTTATCCAGGGATACATACAAGTTCCCAAATGATGAGAAAGAACATGTCTCATCCCAGAGTGGACTCTAAATGGTCTACAAAGTTAGAATTCAATTATTTTCAGGAAGTGTTATACTGTTTGATGTAAAAGAAGCCTGGTGTTTTCAGTTATTCAGCAAGTGTATGGTACATTGCTGTGCATTTACACCATCTGTTGCACAAATGTCTGGGCTGCTGGACATCAGGGACATTAGTGCTGAAGCACCATTTATAAGACAAATATTGGCTCAACAGGTCAAAGGGCACATAAACAAAGGGCAAGGATAACTAGGCGTCCAGGGCTAGTAGTAAGTACATGGAGCTATCACAGCTAATTTCTATATTCTAGAAGTTTTCTTCCTCATTTATAAGAAACTAGTGAAAAAACAGTTATCACAGTAACTAATACAGGCCTGGGTGAGTATATGAGAATTTTAGACCAAGTCACAAATATCAGCATCAAAGACAGAGAACCAAAATAGCTTCTGCTGCCACTCCTGACTACATGGGATCGGCTCAGCCAATCAAAGAACCTGAACTAACACCGTACGCAATAAACCATGTGGCCAGTTCCAACCATCCCAGCTTGAAATCTGCACTGAATTTTCTGCAGCCATAAGGACAATAAGTAAATGTGTTGTGTTCAAATTCAGACCTTTTCCAGTTAATATGGATTCACCTTTCTTTGTCTTCAGGAACACAGTTCATCTGAGTGAGAGCATATTTGGAGGTGGGTCGCACATAGGGAGCGCTGGGTACTGGCAGCCTACTATTTCTATTTTCCATCAGTAGAATGGGGATAGTGATACTGACAATTTCCCCCAGTTTACCAGCTATACTTTAGATCACAGCTCTGCTTAACACACGGCACTCAGATTTGCTTATAGTGAAAACAAGAGGTTTATTTAACAAGGACCAGAGAGTCAAGAAGAGGCAAGTGGAAATAATGGAAACAAATGGTTACATTTAAAATGAAATCATAACGTGCTTTCTAGGCCCTAAACTTAATTAACAAGACATGCCTTTGTCTAATAAAGTTTAGCTCATCCCAGGGTCTTTCCAGTGTTTTTCAGCCACGTCTGTCTGTGATCCTTTTTTCATGAAGCAAACACACTGTCAGTTTACTTCCTAGTTGAAGGATGCAGAATGAGTCCCTGTACCTATGGTTGTAGTCCAAATATCTATTGTCTTCACATGCAAACAGGAGTCCCTCCTGGTGGTTTATTTCTTCCTGTAATTTCCCTCTATTGAGGATTTTACAATCCCTTCATTAACATTCAGCTCAAACTGTAAATGAGCATCCGTTGTGAACCATACAATTTAAATATAGCCAGCCTGATAGATAAATATCTCTTGCCTAAAAGAAACTTGGGTATCATGTTCTGGTGACCAGCTCCGATTCACAGACCTTAAGAACATAATTTCAGTATATAAGCATAGCTTCTTACAGATAATCATTGTAAGATGTCTGTACGGATAATGATGACCAGTGTTAAACAGGCTTCAGTAGAGATGTAACTTGACATTCTTTGGTGAACTAGTATGAAGATCCCTGTAACCCTTATGTAAGCCAGTGCCCTCTGCCAATTGGCACCAAAAAGGTCCCTGGTCACAATATCTCAGGATTTGATCACTGTTTATTTCATTTTATTTGCAGATATTTCAAACAGCACGATGGTGGTTAGAATGCTGGTGGCCAGCAGCTACAGGATATGTTATATATTGCAGTGGTATTTGTAACAAAACCTGTGCTTGTGTTCTGTTCAAACTAACCCAGTGGATCCACTTTGCTCTTGGCTATTCAGTGTCAAAGAACGAAATGCAACTGTTCTCCCTTTCCTGACTGCTGCATGTCATGGGCTTGGCCAAATATATACCTAAAGTGACTCTACTGCGTTCAACAGAGGGTATGGCTGAGACAAGATTGATCCAATATTTCTGGCAACAAAATTAAACGTGGGGAACTTGTTCAGTTTGTATTAGCAGCAGTTGGCTGCTAATTTGTTAGTGATCATTTGCCAGTTAGTTGGTTGCTAGTGATTTGAATGGCTGATGGTTATTGGCAATTCAGCTAATGGATTGCTGACTATCTAAACAGCCACCTAACTGCCTGCTGGTTATTTGATCAACATTTGATCAAAGCTAGTCTTTCTAGTGGCCAACCAAATCAATAACCTTCTGGTTATTCACAAAAGATTTGTATACACTAGGAAAATGTGAGGTCGGTTAGCGAACATGCCTTTTTATTAACATGGTTTTAAACACCACTAAGCACCTAGTGCAGACAGGGTCATGTTTCCAAAACATGGAAGCTGGTCATGACTAGGATGCAAAGCAATAATTTTAGGCTATTATGTAACTTTGCTGGGGAACCGTCAAAGGGACTTTGAGAGACTGTTACAGAGTGGAGAGAATCCAGGTCCGGATGCCTCTAATGGAGCTACCTTAAGCTAAATACCTTTCTTGTGGAGTCCCCTGAAGTTGCCAAGGTGGACACTGTGTGTGCCCTCCCCCGAGCCAATGTGTTTCTATTCTACTTGGCTTTGGATTTGCGTCATTCACGGAGCATCTCCTTCTATGTGAATCTGTAGGTCACAATCTGACCCCAAGGCAAACCTCCCATTGAAGTCTATGGGAATTTTGCCTGAGTAAGAAGATCTGAATTTGGCCTAACAGAATCATTAGTATGCGTGCACACACCCAAAACATCCACACACAGATATAGATATGTATAACATATAGTGGTAAAGTTCAGAGTAAATCTTTCTGACTGGACAGAGCATTGCGTTATAACTAGGATGTCTGTAAAACTCAGCTACAAAATTAAGTACAGCTGCACAATAGGCAATTAAACTGGCTTCCTCATGCCTGTAATTAAGTTAGCTCTCTTTAATGCTCATTTAAGAATTCTTTCTTTTTTATAGGACTGTAATATGTATGAACCCATTCTTTTTTCTTTTTTTTTTTTTGCTTCTCCTTCCAGTCTCCAGCAATGTTCTGTTTCAGACTCTACCTATATTTTATTATTCATTGAAGCCAAACTCCTCTTAGCTTCCATCCCAAGAAACAGGGAACTTCTTGGTGGGACAGGGGGGAAGACTCCTCCCTCAGGTCATGGAGTAGGACCAGAGTCATTCTACGTTTGTTAGACCAGCCTAATGACTGGAGTAATGCCTATGCGGACAGAGGATAGGAGCTTGGCAGATTCTCCTCACCTTATTGCTGTCTCAACACCCCCTTCCGAGGTGAAGCCAGTTGTAGAGTTTAAGGCCGGACAGGACCACAGATCATCTAGTTTGACCTCCAGTATATCACAGGACACCAACACCGCCCAGCACCTACACACTGACCCAACAGCCCAAATTATACTAAAATATTACAGCCCACAGGAGACCAAACTATTTTGTGTCACAGGCAGAGATTAGGGGGCACCAGGGGGCACCCATGCCCAAGGTCACTGCAAAGCCAAGGAATTCATTAAGTGAAATACACCCAGATAATCCTGGTGAATGACCTACACGCCATGCGGCAGAGGAAGGAAAAAAACCACCAAGGTATTGCCAGTCTGCCTTGGGGGGAAATTACTTCCCGGCCCCACATATGATAATTGGTTAGATCCTGAGCATGTGAGCAAGAACCAGCCAGCCAACCATGTGACAGAGAAACTGCTCGGTGCCATCTTGGAGTACTGGTGCCATCCCGTGTTCCGTCACCAGTCGTGGCTATCTCTGATGTGTCGGAGGAAGGAGACCAACCCTCCCCCACAAGACAAAGGGAGGGAGGAATCCTTTCCTGACCCCGTACATGACCAGCTGAAGCTCTGAAGATGAGTTTTAGGAACATAAGCCATAATCTGGAAGGGATCCCCAGGGATCCCCCACCTTCACAAGCAACCCCATCGTACAATTCCACTCATAAATGTGTCCAGCTCTCTCTCAAAACTAATTAAGATCAGAGTCCAGGCACCCCAACAGGAGAACAGAGGGTCTGAACCTCAAAGAACAAGCAACTGTTGTATTAGGGTTACCATATGTCCAGGTTTTCCTAGACATTGCCTCTTTTTTGAGCATCTGTCTGGGTGGATTTTTCAAATAACAGGCAAAGCTTGGGATATTTTCAGAGCAGACACAGCAGTTCAGAAAGAGCCCCAATTGGTCCGCTTCCTGATTGGTCCCTCTTTTGCATCAGCAGTTGGTTGGTCCATTCCCCATAGCCACAGCTGCTGGATCCCACCCACCCAGGCCCCGGCTTCCAGCCCTGGGGAGGGGGTCCTGCAGGGAGGTGCTGTGACTGATGGCTGCTGCTGTATCCTGGGCTTGCTCCAGCCGTCCTGTCACTGTGACATGGAGTGACACTGCCCCCCCACCTCCAGTGAATACCTCCTCCTGCTTTCCCAACTGTACTCCCTCAGCTATCCCCCCACCCCGCAGTGTCCTTTTTTTTGGGAACCTGAAATATGGTAACCCTAGGTTGTATGTACTGTTGTTCATAGAATCATAGAAGATTAGGGTTGGAAGAGACCTCAGGAGGTCCTCTAACCCCTGCTCAAGGCAGGACCAGCACCAACTAAATCATCATCATTGTGTATAAAAATACGTCAGGTAAGGTTTTTTATGACCGCTTGTCATGTTCTAGACTTGATGGTCATTATGAGATATGCATACAGATTGTGGTTAGCAATTTATGTATTTGTGTAGATATAAAACTGTGTTCATAATTTTTGCTGCAACATTCAGCTCCACCTCACTTCAAGGAGATGGTCAGCCAGGCATAGAGGAGCTGCCTCCCCAACCCAATAATACTAGTTCCAAACACCTAGCATTGAGCAACCCAGGAAAAGATAAGTGATCGTCCATTACAATTAATGGGAAGAGACTGAAACAACTTGAAACTGAAAAGAAAACCCCTGTCTTGGAAAACTAAGAAAGGAGGGAATTTCCTTCACCATGAATCACCATAGTCAGGGAGAAGGATGCTCCCCACCCCACAAACATTGTTAAAGGTAAAGAAGTTTGAAGAGGAAACTATCCAATACTGAGGGACTGTCTTGAAGGCAGGGGGCTGTCTCTGAATACTGGATTTCCCCTTAAGTCACGGGGGCGGGATATGCTGGGAAGCTGAGCAAAGGCAATAGGTAACTTATATTAGAAAAGGGGTTTTTATCTAATGTATAAATATAAAACCTGAGGTTGCATCTTTATGTTTATTTTCTGTGTAACTTGTGTGTGTTTGCTTTCCTTACAATTTCATCTTTGAATATGTGATTTTTCCATTAAATAAACCTTTTGTTTATTTTTACCCTAAACCGGTCTCTATCATGCACACTGTGTGGAATGTGTCCCCCAAAGGGAACTGATAATTGGGGGCAGGTTCACTTCTTCATGGGTGATGAACCGGGGGAAAAATTCAAGAGCCTGATCGTTAAGAATTCAGGGTAGACGGATTTGGGGAGACTCAGGACCTGAAGTCACCCTGCCAGGAGTAACTAGGCCGGTGGAAGTCAGGGTGGGACCTCCATGCTTGTGGGCTAATTACTGGTGTCAAGGCTGAGCTAGAGCAGCACAGCATTAAGGCACCCAAAGTTATAAGGCAGGTGGTGAGAGAACCTCTTACTAGTCTGGGTGATCGATCGCCAAACATCACAAGTTGTTTGCCCCCACAGCTCCTACTGGGAGGCTGTTCCAGAACTTCATTCCTATTCTGGTTAGAAACATTCTTCTAGTTGACAGCCTTAATTTGTTCATGGCCTGTTTCTGCTTGTGGGTAGCTGGTAGTGGCAGCATAAGCTGCTCTACTTCAGGGTATTGTGGTCTCTGCCCAGGAGAGCCTCAGGTCCAACTGACCCTGGTAGGAAGTACCTGATAAGGGCCCCTGCTCAGGTTAACAAGCAAAAGCCAACAACGGACTCAGGAGACGAGGGCCAAGTAACCTAATGGTGTTGAAGATGGATGAGCTATTATTGTGGATGCATAGCGCAGAAAAAGAGCTAGATCCTCTATGCCTTCAGAAACTAGTGGCATCTGGCAGAAGAGTTCCTGGGATGAGGGGTGGTGTCCCCAAAATGCCCCCCCCTACATCTCCCCACTTCCAACGAGGTAGAAACAAAGGGCCAACCAGCCATGACAGTCCGTCACAATAGTGCCAGGGTTAAAACCCTTGTTACTACTGACTTCAGTAGGAGGGGAGTGTTCTGCGTGCCTAGGATGGGTGCAATTCAACTCCCCATAGCGAAAACACAGCCCCACTAACCCCCAACTTCCTAGAAGTCCAAACCAGATCTTAGAGATGTGTTCCTTGTCACTATATGGAATATGTTAACACTGAATGGCAGTGGGTACAAGACAGCTCTTGTCAATGAACTCACCAGATCATAATCACCAGCATCACTGAGGCCCATCTTCCACAAAGCAATCAAGTCACTGTGGAACGAGCAACTTTCCTCCCCTTTTGTGGTGTACACTGAACTCTACCCGATGTGGCACTTTGTTATTAAACAACCTCTATCACAGACTTTAATGACACGCTTACTCTGTGCTCCGCTCCAACACCGTCTGGATCACTTATCTGTCGCTGTGGCCTACTTGCCAACAGAAGACACATCGCCTGCAGAAAAGGGCACCACCACCAGCTAGCACCAAAATCCAGTCAACTTTGCCACATAACACACTGCAGTTGCTTGGAGATTTCAACGCTGTGACTGGTTGCAATCAAACTTTGTATGGAACCGTGGTATGTCCTTTGGCATGGGTTCCCCAAATGATACCACCACCCGGCTTTTGACGTTGTGTGCTGCTGAGGGCTTGCCCCTGGTTTAGGTGCCTTGACAACTGTTGCAGGACCTGGCTTTCAAACAATGGATATCTTATGAAGGAAATTGACCACATCCCCATCAGAAATCTCTCTGGGTCATTGGCAGCACAGCAAACTCAGACCATTGACGAGTTGTTGCTTAGCTCTCACTGTATTTTCCAGATGTCCACCAACAGTACAATGTCAAGCATCTATCTGAAGATCCGGTTGAAGCCATGAATGTAGTCCTGTTTGAAAGAGGACTACATTACCACAAACTAGGTACCTTTTAGTTCATGCTGGCAGCATCCACCTGGGGCACAACACTTTGGCAAGCTCTACAATTCACACCTCCATAGTCCATACTGTGGCACAGTGTAGACAAACCCATAATATGGAGTCCCCTGTCATATAGACTTGTCTCTTCCTGGTGTTGGTATGAATCTGCCTTATGTTCTTTCTTGCAGTCCCATGTATGTCTTCCTCATTTTTCCTTGGGCTCCAGTCCCTACCTGTCTCCATTCTTTCTTCCTCTCTTCTGCAGGGACTGGCTGTGACCTAGGAACCTCTTAATACCAACTGGCAAGGGGGTGCAGAATGGATACAGGGATCTCTTGGGTCTGACATGTACATTTTAGTTCACCAAAGTGTGTCATGTGAGGTCTCAAATAAAAGCCAGTGTCACACTGGTCATCAGTATTGTGAAATGTGTGTACAAATACTGTGTAAGGAGTTATGTATACATGCTGAAAATGATATGTTCTTAATGTCTTTGGGGTTTAGTTACCAGCAATGGTGAAGCACAGGTTTTCTGTCAGACAAGACATGTTTATCCATCTATCTGTGTGTAAACTGAGTATTGGGTCCTTCACAATGAGTTTCCTATTATCGGTATGAACTGAACGCAAATGAATTATTGTAAGAACCTCAGAAATAAACTAATCGGAAGATAAAAGTCAGGGGAGGGGGAAGATGAGCTTATCTTGAGGTGCCCTTCCAAGGTTTGTTCCACTATATGTAGTGGGCAAAGAAGCCACCGAGGCATCCTTCACTAAGGAAGTG
The DNA here is from genome assembly GCF_965140295.1 of Lepidochelys olivacea. Taxonomy (NCBI): domain Eukaryota; kingdom Metazoa; phylum Chordata; order Testudines; family Cheloniidae; genus Lepidochelys; species Lepidochelys olivacea. The sequence goes on from NC_140416.1 coordinate 121,061,350, forward strand.
AAAGGACAGTAATTTTGCTTCATGAAAAAGGGGTCTCAGCCATACTTGGTTGAAAATGTTGGAGAACTCTTTGAGTGAGATAAACTTCTTTGGATAAGAGAGTAACTTGTCAGTTAAGTTTAGTCTCTAGAAAGAGTGTTATAAATTTGTTTTATATAAAGAAAAGGAGTACTTGTGGCACCTTAGAGACTAACCAATTTATTTGAGCATAAGCTTTCGTGAGCTACAGCTCACTTCATCGGATGCATACTGTGGAAAGTGTAGAAGATCTTTTTATACACACAAAGCATGAAAAAATGCCTCCCCCCACCCCACTCTCCTGCTGGTAATAGCTTATCTAAAGTGACCACTCTCCTTACAATGTGTATGATAATCAAGCTGGGCCATTTCCAGCACAAATCCAGGGTTTAACAAAACGTCTTGGGGGGGAGGGGGTAGGAAAAAACAAGGGGAAATAGGTTACCTTGCATAATGACTTAGCCACTCTTTGTGTGTATAAAAAGATCTTCTACACTTTCCACAGTATGCATCCGATGAAGTGAGCTGTAGCTCACGAAAGCTTAGGCTCAGATAAATTGGTTAGTCTCTAAGGTGCCACAAGTACTCCTTTTCTTTTTGCGAATACAGACTAACACGGCTGTTACCCTGAAACCTTTGTTTTATATGTAACCAATGATTTCCAATATTCTTTCTTACTATTTCTTAAATCTCTATCCTTTGATGATAAACTTATTCTTGTTTTCACTATAAATAATGCTGTGGTGTTAAACAAAGAGATGGTCCTGAGTTGAATCTTACAAGTGGGTGTGTACTGTTCCTTTGGGAACAGCGGGCCTCAGAATTCTATGACTATTCAGTGGATAAGGGGCAGGAGACTGCAGGAAGTGCTCTGAGGTCTCGGGGGTAGGCATGTGCCTATCGCTACCTGTACAGACAGAGTGAGGCCTGCAGGGGCCTGGAAGGCTGTGCTCGTGCTCCTAGAGGCTGGTGGTTTCAGGGAGCTGATCCACAGCAGGCACCGGCAAGATTCCTTCACACTCAGGCAGGTGGTGGTGACATGCTTTACAACCCTGGGCTCCCCTGAGGAGCACCACAGTGGTGTAGTCAGCAGGATTTATACCCAGTTTCCTGGCTAGCTAAGGATCACACTCCAAGTACTTATAAACTAGTTTCTGAGAGATTCACCAGTGAGAAAGTTGGGAACAGACCAAAAAAAAAAAAAAAAAAGGATAGTTTGTTATTTTCCAATGATTTATTGTGGATAAGGGAAATAGAACAAAGGAAAGTATAAGATGAGTAAGCAGGATAGATGGCAGAGAGCTCAGAGTGGATACATGGCAAAAAGATCTACCAAAGGGACTGAGCGCAAGGGTAAACCAAGCTTGGAAAATGAACACAACTGTTCTGAGTGAGGCAGCCCTGAAATTCAAACTGGCTGAGGTGGCAGTTCAAAAGATGGCGATAGCAGAGCAGACCAAAAGGCTGGGAATAGAAGCTGAGACGCAAAAGCTGGAAGCAGAGAAGCAACAACTGGCAGCAGAAATAGCAGCATGCCAAGGAGCCCTGGAGCTGGAAGACAAAAGGCGCGAGACCTGAGAAGCAGAAGCCCACGAAAAAGAGAAGTGTTTCCAACTCCAAAAATCATTAGTTTTTCCTAAAAGCAATGAGATTTAAAAATAATACATTTTGGGTTCTTTTCTTTCATAGATTTATAGAATTTAAGACCAGAAGGGCCTATTAGTCTCCTAATCTGACCTCCTGTATAACACAGGATATAGATTTTCACCACATGATTTCTGTGTCAAGTCTGGCATGGTATGTGTGGTTCAGCTAGAGCGTATCTTTTAGAAGGAGCCATCCAATCTTGATTTAGAGAACTCAAATTCAGAAAATGCACCATAAGATAGTTGTTTCAATGGTTAATTACCCTCACTGTTAAAAAATTGTCTGCTGATTTTTCAGCCTTTAAGGTTCATGTTTTCAAACTTTTTCAAACCCTCATAGTTGTGGAGAACTACTTTTTTTTTTTTTTTTTTTACAGGAAAGCTGAGATTCTCATGTAAATCACGTGATGCCAGGAGTTGGGGTTGTAAAGATGTGACAGAGTGTACCGCTGTGTCCACATCCTACACACTATTGTAATAATCTTTGGACAAAGTATGCCTTGTGAGGTATCATTTGAAAACCCATAATTTTCTGATCATTATTATCCTGATAAAATGTGTGGCAACATTATATGTGAAGTTCTAAGATTTCACTGTATAGTGTTATTAACACATGTTCCAAACTGAGGTTGGCAAACAGGTCTGTCTCAAACAAAAGAATGTGTGCTCTGCTTAATTTACATTTAAGCAGTAAACAGAGTCATCAAGCAGGAATTGGAAACAAAGGATGCTCAAACAGGTGAGGAAAAAGCCGCAGGGAACATCATTCCACATAGATCTTTTGTCTCCTGGTTCTAGTTGGAAATATTTTTCAAGAGGGGGACTGAAACTATAAAAAGGAGGGACAAATGCCCCAAGGCATCCTCCCTCTCTATCCTTGCCCATCACATTCAAGATACCAGAAGTGACAAAGGAAGCATTTGTTGAACTGTGGGCGAAGGGGTCCTGCCTTAAGAAGTTTGGTCTGTAAGACTGCTGAAAGCATGTGATCAGAAAACTTTACTTTGAATTTAATGTAGTTTGTTAAGTTAGACACCAGTTGCATTTTATCTTTATTTGTCTTGTAATAATTTCTGACTTTTATGCCTTGTTACTTGTACTTTAAAATCTATCTCTTTGTAGCTAATGAACTTATTTTATTGTTTTATCTAATCCAGTGTATTTAAATTGAAGTGTGTGGGAAATGCCATTTGGGGTGGCTAGTTGTGTGCATATTATTTCTATTAAAGAAACAGTGGACTTTATATAAACTTGTATTGTCCAGGAGAGGGCTGGGCAGTACAGGACATACACTTCTGGGGGGAAATCTAAGACTGGGAGCGTGTGGGGATCTGCTGTAGTATAACCAAGGCTGGCAGGAGCTAAGCTGTGACTGCCTGGCTGCTGCACACACACAGACATAGCTGGGAGTGACTTGCATGCTGGTGGCTGTTGGTGAGGAGTCCAAGCTGGAGGCTACCACAGCAAAGCATTGTGAAGGGCACCTCAGGTTAGAGCGCAAGGGTGACACATTTCCTTCTTAGCCTGGATTGTGTCCTGGTGTGTGTCAAAGGACAACATTAAATATTGTGAGACAAGCAATAAAACTGATAGAGTTAGCAGACCTGGTATGGCCAGCTCACCCGTTCAAACCAAGACAAGGAAAGGAGTCTGGTTCTGGTTTACTCAGGGTTAACTGATCATTGTCCTTTCTTTTCTTTTGAAGAATTAATGCTCTGTGAATCCAAGGAACGTTATCTATGTGGCAATAACAATAAAAATGGATTTTTTTCATTGATTAAAATATTGTGCTAACGTTCTCTTGGTTGCTAGTGGGTCTCTGGCATGTGACGATGAGTACATCCACCTCTGTGTTGAGAAGAAGACAGGATGAATTTAGAGGCAAGTGAGAACTCAGACCATCTCGGTGGCCTGTTTTATGGTGTTACACTTGTAGGAGACAATTCAAATCTTGGCCTGGGAAGTTGTACAGGTCCTAGTGCTCTTGAAAGGGTTCCAGAATTCCATGTCTGCTTTAGTCCACCCATGTAGACTGAAAGGGATTGCTGTGCACATGATATGTCCAAGTTACCGTCCAAAGTGACTAGATGCCAAAGTGGGTTTTTTTCATTTCCATGTGTTGTAAATTGAAGGACATGCATTAAATGAATTTTCAGTGGGTGAGCATCCAAATAACAGTTTGATATGGGTAATGTGACCACCAGGCTTCAGAGAGTCATACCAGCACGGAAGGATTTTCCATTTAAAATGGGTGCACATCCTTAACTATGAATCTTATCAAACAGTCCTTTGCTTAAAGAATCCCCTTTATATAACTCTTTTTTTCTTTGTTCTGAAAATTAAGCAATTGTCATTTTCATGATCAAAGGATCACATTTTGCAGATTTGTCTACAATCGATTACTCCTGTGTGCTGCTTTGGTGTTTTCTGATCTCTCTCATTCTTGTTTCAGATTTTCGTGGTAAAAAACCAAATATTTCCATTTCTGCTGTCAGACTATCTAATTATGACTATAGTTATTTGAAACATGAAAATGTCTTTGCCACCAAACCCAATAGCATTAACTGGCTCAGATTCATGCAAGAACACAGTGTAAATAAGGTGCTGGCTTGTCCCCAGCCCACAGAGGATTCACTGCTACATTGAGATTCTCTTTCTAGGGACAGTTTTATTTCCCAAGCAGGCAAAACACAAAAAACAGTTCTTCAGCCCACCTGGGCTCCAGCTCCAGGGGGATTTCCCCTTTTGTCTCTTTAAGTCCTTCCTGCTTCAGGGTCTATTGCAGTATCCTTCTCGTCCTCTTTTCACTGAGCACCGCCCCCCAGAGCTTTCTCCCTAGAGACTCTTTTCCCCTCGCAGGTTCCCAATGTCTGCCCCCTGCTCCTGGGGGATTGCCTGTTGCTCTTGCTCCCCCTCTTCCTCACTGACAGCCTGGCTCTTCATAGCCCCAGGTGCTGCTCCACTGCCCCACCCTCTTAATTGGACAAACTGGGAACAACCATTCTAGCCCGAGGCACTAGGCCTGCTTCATTTAAAGGGGCCAGCCACCCTGTGACACATAGTCTGAGTAGATACTGTGTTTGGATATTGCAGCTGCATTTCTTGTGATAGAGTTTGCTAAGATACAATCAGCCAGGGGGCCTTGTGCACAGATGAAACAGGAAGAGGGGTAGTATATTCTTGCCTATCAGTCTCAAATGATGCTCTATGGCCAGAACACTGTAGTTCCCCCTAGTCACAGAAGACAATTCTATACTTGAAGGACTACATGGTGTATTTAATTTATACTGTCAACTCCCTTTTATTGCCCATATGGAAATGAAGAGAAAAGCATCACATGCACTACACACAATCTGCAGACAAGGAATCTGCAAACCTTATGAGTTTTCTTCCTGTTTCAATCCTAATAAGCAGGCCCCCTCAATAACATTTCTGGTTTAATCTGGAAAGACTGCAGCTAACATTTAGACTACTCTAATTTGAGCTATGAGCTTTTGATGGTTGCTTGATTGCATGTTCTCCCTTCTTTTAGGTGTCAGATGGTGCTGCCGTCCAACGTATGTCTGAGAGAAGACTAGTCGGCTATCTTTGGATTAGTCCCAGATGTTTAGCAGGTGATGTGTAATTAATTGATCAAATGCCTTTTAAAAATCTCTGCCAAGAAACAGAAGGTATATTTTTGATACATGACCACAAGAATTTCATTCAGAACACTGGTTTTACAAAAGGTTTTCCATTCAAAGGGCATGTTATCATTTCCTCAGCATTACATATGTGCTTTGAAACAGGGACTTGGAATTTGGCAGCGGGGTGGCTTTGTGTCAGGAATTTGCCTTTTGCCATTCCTGTGAAAATCTATCCAAATATGGTCAATTTACATGCCTTTGAAGAATCTCAGCTTGTACATGCTCATTAGAGACTTAGGTTTTAGCAGCTAAAATCTCTTTCTAAGCAAGGAGTCAGGTGAGAATGTGACTGGAGTGGTGGGAGGAGAGAAACTGTAATTGGGAGTTAGGGGAGAGCTGGTGGGGGAAATTATGGGGGGATGACTGGGAGCCAGTTGGCTTGGTGATGGGAGAACCTTGCGGGAGAGGAGGGAAGACAGATCTGACAAGAATCTGGAGTGCAAGGGGGAGAACGGGGATTGGCTGGGCAAAGAGATTGGGAGAAGGAGCCAGGGAGGGGGAGACCGGGACAAGAAGCTGTGGAGGGGGTCAGATGAGATGGTAGGCTGAGATTTGATGAGAATGTGGAATAGAATTCAAGATTCCTGAGTCTCACCATGCCTCTGCTGTCAGCAAATATCTGTGAAGCCCTCTGGTGAAGTGTGTCTCATCCCCTTCTAGTGCTGGTCCACACAGAGACAGGTTTCAGAGTAGTAGCTGTGTTAGTCTGTATCAGCAAAAACAACGAGGAGTCTCTAAGGTGCCCCGAGGACTCCTAGTTGTTTTTGCAGTCCACGTAGAGCAGTGGTTCTCAAAGCCAATCTGCTGCTTGTTCAGGGAAAGCCCCTGGCGGGCTGGGCCAGTTTGTTTACCTGCCGTGTCCACAGGTTCGGCCAATCGCAGCTCCCACTGCCCGTGGTTCGCCGCTCCCGGCCAATGGGGGCTGCGGGAAGGGCGGACAGCACATCCTTCAGCCCACGATGCTTCCCAGAGCCCCCGTTGGCCTGGAGCGGCGAACTGCGGCCAGTGGGAGGCGTGATCAGCCAAACCTGTGGACACGGCAGGTAAACAAACCGGCCTGGCACTCCAGGGGCTTTCCCTGAACAAGCGGCAGACCGGCTTTGAGAACCACTGACATAGAGGATGGCAACCTACTACTGCTATCATTTATTCCGGTAACTCAAGTAACCGGTTTGTGTGGTGGATCTAAAGGGTCCATGTAAGTATCAATTTGATGCCACATGATGGAATTTCTGGGTTTTTTTCTGTTTGCTCTTTTAAAAAACTAGGAAATTACAGAAACCTATGTTAAACCTATGTTAAAAAACCTATGTTAAAAGAACATTATTAAGGTTGCAAAGTCAAGCACTTAAAAATGAGAAAATGCCAGAGTTCAGGTTGCCTGTGCAAGCTTAATTCTGCTCCTTTTGTGGATGCGTTATGATACATTCATTAATTACAGGCTCACATACTATTTTTTCCAAAAAGAACAGGAGTACTTGTGGCACCTTAGAGACTAACAGATTTATTTGAGCATAAGCTTTCATGAGCTACAGCTCACTTCATCGGATGCATCAAATAAATTTGTTAGTCTCTAAGGTGCCACAAGTCCTCCTTTTCTTTTTGCGAATACAGACTAACACGGCTGCTACTCTGAAACCTGTTTTTTCCACAAGATCCATCCCTCATTCAGTGCACAGAACGAACCTGCTCTGCAGATGAATGAAGGCTGTGTAATGAAGGAGGCTGTTGGCTGTAGGACCCCTGACTCATTTGTTGCAGAAGTTGGAAGGGGTGTAATGAATGAGGTAGGGGACTGCAGGAAGAGAGAGGACCGTCTCATGATTAAGGCAATTAAATGCTGCCTTGGGATTTGGATTCTATCCCTGTCTCAGTGGGCGATGTTAAATCTGGCATTTCCCAATGTTTGAGTGCTTGACTTTGCAGACTTAACAGTGTTCTTTTAACATAGTGTAATATATATAAAAGCCTCCAGGATGTGGCTTTTAGAAAAGGTTTACAACCCAAATGGATTTGTTTAAGAAAAAAGGGCTTTAACAGAAAAAGTGTGTGCAGAGAAGTAATTATAGATGACAAACTGCTGAACATAGAGCTGATTCTGCCTTCTTTGCACACCCAAAACCTCCACGGAAGTCAAAGGGGAATATCCCATTGTTATTTATTTGTGTTATGGTATTGCATAGAGACTCCAATGGAGAGGAAGGACTGATTGTACTAGGCATTGCGTAAAATCATAGTAAGATGGTCCTTGTCACGAGGAGCTTACTGTCTAAATAGGCAAGAGAGACTAAGGGTTGGAGGGGAATAAAAGAGAGAGAAAGGTGAACCAATTTAACAAGGGTCATAGTCACCCAAGAGGGTAGAGGCAGAGCAGCGACTAGAACCCGTCTTCCAGTCCACTGCTCCATCCACTAGGCCATGCTACCTGTCTGGCTCCCATTGATGCCAAGGGGAATTCTGGGTGATCAAAGAATGTGCTAATATTGCATGCTAAATAGCACAATGTTGACTTGTCCCCTCCAGAAAATAGGCACAGACAATGAAAAGAGCAAAAGCAAATGGGTGGCTTCCTTTCCTGAACTGCTTGACTACCACCTTTATTTAGATGCAAGACTACCTTATTACGTGAGTAGTCTCATTTGCAATTGGTAGGACTACATTACATGTGTAGTAATGTAATACTCAACATGACTGACGGCCATAAAGGAAAACTGTTTATCTTGGCTATGAAAAAGGGGAAAGTTAGTAGTAGTTTTAGTGTTTATGCAGGAGTCAGATATGTCCTAGATGCTTCACTCGACAGATACAAATACAACAAATTCCCTGCCATGAAGAGTTTATAATTCAGTGTTAGTTCCAATACAACCAGGGTTAGGACAACTTTAAGGAAGAAAGAAAGAAACTCTCTTAGATTTTAGAGCACAAGAGGGCAGCCACCTGGGAAAATACCAAATTTATGACCTGGTGCACCCCATGCCAGACCTACCCTCAGCTTTACTTGAGCGTTGGTGCTGGCCATATGTTTGCAAAGTCAAAATCCATGCTAGATGTAGCAACAATTTGTACAGCCCTCTTTGTATACTAATTTAAGTTGACCCATAATGCCAAAATAAATCAAGACATTCTTTCTGGGGTTTTGGTGGTCATGTTTGCTTTTGTATGAAATGGTGAATAATTTAAGAAAAAGTTTAACCGCCTTCCAATATAGTAATGTTTGACTAACTGCAATAAGGCATCAGAAGTATTGAATCTGATCAGTTATGTCATAACTGAAGAAGAGGACAACAACATATGTTTTTGCTACGTTTATGTAGGACATCCTGCTGTTAGTGCTGGCCTACGGAATGGTCAAGTTTCATAAAAATAATGTTCAGACTATTTGTACTCAATTAAATGTTTATTTAAAATTTCTTCTTGGTTTACTGATGTAAATGTATTGTTCATTTTTCACATACCAAGCACTGTTGTTTAGTCTCAAGGGAATTACATGTTACAAATTTAACAACTGTGATATATTAAGAAGAACATGTAAGGAAGAAATTAGGGGTTGAGAGGATATGACCAAATGTTTCCATGGTATTTTGCCAAAATGTCAGTTATATGCCAACAAGATTTTAATAGGGATATTTCTTTCAGAAATCATCTTACACACCAATAAAATAAATCTTGTCTGCATCAATAGCAGGCCCAATTTTATTGAACTTGACAGAAAACCATTTTTGAAGCTTTTCTTTTCATATTTGAACCTGCTTTTAACATGGGAGATGAACATTCTCTCTCTGCATATTATGCATCCAGTTAGCAAGGGGAGACTCCATAGTCAAGGGATATTTAGGCCAAAATTTTTGTACTGAAAGTCTAAAGTTACACACCTGCATCCATATTCAGACAACTAGGCCAAAAAGTTCAAACATGACTAGTAATTTTGGGTGCCTCCACTTTTGGGTGTTCAATTTGAGACGCTTTAGCAGGATCTGATTTTCAGGAAGTGCTGAACCCTTATTTTTGGAAAATCAGTTGCCTTTTAGGTGCCCCAGGTTGGGCATGTAAAATCATCAGTCATTTTGGAAAATCTTGGCCCTAATAGGGATGTGGGTGACTAACTTCAGGCACTCCAGTTTGAAAAATTATGGCTGTAACTGTCTTTCCATTATGCATTTAATTTTGATTACCCCTGTAACAACATCAACACAAAACTTTTCCACTAGGCATTTTCTGATGTATGATCTTTTACCAGAGAAAAACTCTTTGGGAAGGTTTGAGAGACTGGATGTCAGACAAGGCATGCCTGAGAAATGTGAGTCTGAAGAATTAGAGGTGTTTTATCCTTTACCATAGCTGTCTAATAGTATTTTCCCCTCCCTATGGAAGATCATATCTGAAAAATATCTTGATGTAACAACCCCAAATGTGATTTATTCCTTTGTCCTCAAAGAGAACTAGTGCATTTGAGTAATTTTAGGAAGTACAGATGCTTAAGTTCTGGGTTGTTGACTATAATTTTTTTGCAGTTGGCTGTATGTTGCCAGAACCACGCTCACGTTGGGGTGATCCCCTGTTTGACTAGGGTGTGTTTGTGGTGAGATCACACCAGCATGTAAAACAGCGGCACCGCACAGAGGATATGGCCCGTTGCTTAGCCGCAGGAAAATATAAAATATGTAGCCGCTTAGAATAAAACACGTCAGACTGGTATTTCAGATCTGGTGCCTGAAGCTGATACCACAGTTACAGGCAGATTAGAAACATATAGCACAGTATATCACTTATGTGCACCATTGAATTTCTCGTCCTTGAAAACGACATTATTTCTATCTTCTTTTCTTCCTCCTAGGCAGGTGAATAACTCAATCCACTCAGATTTCATGTGTTAATCTAAGTGATGCAACATTACCTATCATGCAGTGTATAAACACGGTCTTGTGTGAAGAGAGTCTCTGTGATAAACAGAGCTCAGTGTTCTTTGACTGTCCCTTGATGCAATCCAATGTACTTGTACAGTAATACATAGTGGATGTTTATTTAATTTTCTTATGAGCTTTTGATATTGTATATCTGGGAAGTATCGTTTCCTTCCTTTTTCTCATGAAACCATTAATTTTTTTCTAGTTGTATTTAAAAAAATATTGTGGGGAAAAATGACTGACAATTATAATTGCTGGATCTTATTTTTCATCTCTGCAGCTTTGTGTTGCATCTTCCTAGAAACCTGCCTGTCTAATTTTAATATATGACACCCACTGATGATCTGTGGTGGCTGTGTGTATAGAGAAAGATGCAAAATATTGGTTTGCCAGAGGGAGCACCTATCTCTAACTGTGCAATGGGGGAATCATAGAATCATAGAATATCAGGGTTGGAAGGGACCCCAGAAGGTCATCTAGTCCAACCCCCTGCTCAAAGCAGGACCAATTCCCAGTTAAATCATCCCAGCCAGGGCTTTGTCAAGCCTGACCTTAAAAACCTCTAAGGAAGGAGATTCTACCACCTCCCTAGGTAACGCATTCCAGTGTTTCACCACCCTCTTAGTGAAAAAGTTTTTCCTAATATCCAATCTAAACCTCCCCCACTGCAACTTGAGACCATTACTCCTCGTTCTGTCATCTGCTACCATTGAGAACAGTCTAGAGCCATCCTCTTTGGAACCCCCTTTCAGGTAGTTGAAAGTAGCTATCAAATCCCCCCTCATTCTTCTCTTCTGCAGGCTAAACAATCCCAGCTCCCTCAGCCTCTCCTCATAACTCATGTGTTCCAGTCCCCTAATCATTTTTGTTGCCCTTCGCTGGACTCTCTCCAATTTATCCACATCCTTCTTGAAGTGTGGGGCCCAAAACTGGACACAGTACTCCAGATGAGGCCTCACCAATGTCGAATAGAGGGGAAAGATCACATCCCTCGATCTGCTCGCTATGCCCCTACTTATACATCCCAAAATGCCATTGGCCTTCTTGGCAACAAGGGCACACTGCTGACTCATATCCAGCTTCTCATCCACTGTCACCCCTAGGTCCTTTTCCGCAGAACTGCTGCCTAGCCATTCGGTCCCTAGTCTGTAGCTGTGCATTGGGTTCTTCCGTCCTAAGTGCAGCACCCTGCACTTATCCTTATTGAACCTCATCAGATTTCTTTTGGCCCAATCCTCCAATTTGTCTAGGTCCTTCTGTATCCTATCCCTCCCCTCCAGCGTATCTACCACTCCTCCCAGTTTAGTATCATCCGCAAAGTTGCTGAGAGTGCAATCCACACCATCCTCCAGATCATTTATGAAGATATTGAACAAAACCGGCCCCAGGACCGACCCTTGGGGTACTCCACTTGATACCGGCTGCCAACTAGACATGGAGCCATTGATCACTACCCGTTGAGCCCGACAATCTAGCCAGCTTTCTACCCACCTTGTAGTGCATTCATCCAGCCCATACTTCCTTAACTTGCTGACAAGAATACTGTGGGAGACCGTGTCAAAAGCTTTGCTAAAGTCAAGAAACAATACATCCACTGCTTTCCCTTCATCCACAGAACCAGTAATCTCATCATAAAAGGCGATTAGATTAGTCAGGCATGACCTTCCCTTGGTGAATCCATGCTGGCTGTTCCTGATCACTTTCCTCTCATGCAAGTGCTTCAGGATTGATTCTTTGAGGATGATATATCACTGGTTTAGACCATCCAAGAATCTATAGCTTGGGTGGTCTAAACCAGTGATATATCATTATGGAGACCTCAGGGGCCCAAGGCTTGGCAGAAATTGTGACATTAAAATATAAAAGACATTACTAAAGGAAGCACTTGATCAAACTTTTTTGGCTTCATGAGACATGAACCGAAAATTTTCTCCGCTATGGTAAGTATATTGGTAGTGAGTCAATGATAAATCCAATATTGTGTCCTTGCCCCGCACAGACAAAAGAGCATGATTACACCAGCCCAGAAGCTAGGGTTGCCAACTCTGACTGAAGCTAATCCGGGAGATTTTTCCCCCAGTATGACATAATGTCATTTTCTTAAAATATCCTATTAAAAACTCCTGGATTGCTTTCAATAGTCACTGGGAAATGGATGCCGATTCCGGGAGACTCCAGGCCAATGCTGGAGGATTCGCAACCCTATCAGAAGTTGCCCCTAGGTGTAGATCCCAGTGTCAGATGCCAATGAGCAGCTGTATTTATCCTGGGAATTTCAGCTGTGTGACTGAGAGATGCTCGTGCTAGAAAATTCAGTGGGAATTTTGAAACATTCCCATAGTTTGTCTTGATTTGGAGCTTCAGTTTGTTTGTTTTTAAATCTAGAGGGCTATTTTGCAAAATCTGGAATCAGTTTCAGAACAGTCCCCAATGTTCTGGAGTGTATGGACCTGGGAACTTTTGTTCAGGCCCCATCTCTAACATAAACTCTTCAGGTTACACCATATTTCCAAGAAAGAGTGTGATGAAGACCGTAGCATGATGAGTGTTTCAGAAAAAGCCAAGAAAGTGAGCTACAACTTGGAGGAGTATATTTTTGTTCTTGGATGGTGCAGTAATAGCTCAACTCCTACAGCTGATTGTACAGAAATATTTACTTAGGAAAATTAATTCCAGATCACTTTTAGTTTCTTCCTTTGTAATATTTATTCTTGTTTCCTTCATTTGACCCTTGATGAGGTGAGAACTACACTGGTGGCATGTAGAAACTATGGCCTAGTCTACACTACACCATTAGGTCAACATAAGGCAGCTTATGTCAACCTAATTGTGTCCGTGTACACAATACAGCATTGCTCCCGCCAATGTAAGTGCTCTACTGCACAAACATAATAACTCCATCTCTACAAGAGGCGCAGGGCTTATATCAGTGTAGTTAGGGCCACGCAGTGTCCATTAAGACACTGGGTTACTTACATCTATTGGCTGTCATTCTTGTCAATTTCACAGCGCCACTGGAACCATGAAATTGACAAGAAAGCCGGCTCCCAGCTCCCCAGCCAGACTGCTGCCTGGTCTCCACTTCTGGCCAGGCTGCTGCTCTGGCTCCCCGCTCCTATCTGGGCTGGCTTCCCGGGTTCCCTGCTCCAATCTGGGAGCATGTCTGCACCTGGCAGGGAGCTCCATGCCCGGAGTCTGGTCAGCTGCCCTGTTCTTTGTAGGGAACAGGGAGCTGAGAAGCCAGGGTGGGGTGGGGTGGGGAGCCAGGTGCCTGGCGGGGAGCAGGGAACCAGGCTACTGCTCCTCTTAAGTCAGTGGAAGCACTCCTGGTGAGGACACGTACCTCCGACAGAAGAAGGGCAGTGTGGACATGAACCACCAAGTAATTACTGCGGTGGCTGTAAGTGGACCTAACATAGGTCGATTTAAGTTTATAGTGTAGACATTCCCATACACTTGTAATAACGTGATCCCAACAACATAAGAGCTTGCAAGAAGGCACAATGTCACTGTGTGGCTATATGCATTAAGATAGCAATACAGTGATGCTGAAATTCAAATTGCAAAGGCTTCAGATTTGCCTTACTTTGTAAAAGAACATTAACATTTTCATAAAATGTTCTTAAAGCAGTTTGCTTTGGCTTAACACTCAAACGCTTAAGCCAAAGAGTTCGTCCTGAGCAGGAGAGATGGGTGGAGGCAGTATACTGTAGTAAATTTAGGTCTCAGGATCTGTAACACAGTTTTAAGAATATAATAAAAATGCAGCTATTTTAAAAAATTCTTTGTTTTGTTGTTGGCTGTGCCTAGTGGGACTAGAAATGTACAAGCAAACAATACATATGATACTGCATCCCTGGAGACAACAGACAGGTTGTGTCATGGGTGAACTCCAAAAGGTTCAGAAGAATTCAGATGTGGTTTGGAGAAACAACCAAAAGTTTGGCAGCTTTTCTGATGCTTATCTGAACTGTCCAAAGCTTTGTGAACCATGTTGGTCAAAGAGTCCAAAACAGTAATCTCAAGCATTCAAAGAGAAAGTTAAGAAGTGATTTGATCACAACCTCTGAGTGCCTACTGTACTCTAGAGTCTCTCACCTTTTAGTGCCCTGGATTGACTCAATAATTTAAAGAAAAATTGAAAAAAAAACCAACCCCCCAAAATTATCCCATTTCCTTCCATTGTATAATTGGAATATATCCCACATTCTCTGGTGGCCTTGTGCATTTGTTATATGCCCTTACAGATTTTGCATTAACTGTAGCAGAGCTGTTTAACCAGGGGAGGACCAACGCCAAATAATAACAACAATAATAATTAATAAGGCTTATTTTCAAGAGGAGATGTTAAGTGACATGACTAAGGTTGCAAGCTCTGACAGTTCATTTCTCTCTTGCTCTCTGACTGTTCTTGAAAACAATTTTAGCTATGGCCATTTTGTGCTCATTAGATTTGAAGACCCAAGCCAAATTAGAATATCTGCATCTTGTGTAAAGGCTTCTATTAGGGGCTGTTGTATTCCTGGGATATCCTGTGGGCTGCAGGTAACTGGGCAATGGATCCTCTCTCCTTTCAGAGCCTGGCTCAGTCTGTCAGTTACAAAGCTGAGCCTTGCCATAATGCTGTAGATAAATCATTCAAATTCAAGATCCACACCAGGAAAAGATATCTCATACAACAGTGTTTTTTAATCTAACAGGTAAAGGCATAATATGATCCAATGGCTGGAAGTTGAAGCTAGACAAATTCAAACTAGAAAATTGATGCAAACTTTAACAATGAGGATAATTAACCATTGGCACAACTTCCCATGAAATGTGGTGGATTTGAAGTCTGTAAATCAAGGTTGGAGGCCTTTCTAAGAGAGATGCTCTAATGCAACCACAAGTTACTTTAGATACAGGAATCACTGGATGAAATCCTATGGCCTGTGTTGTGCCAGAGGTTAGACTGAATGATCATAATGTTTTCTTGTGGCCTTAACATTTATGATTCCCGATGGCTGGCCAGATCAACCCTGTTCATGCCCTTATCATTTGCTGTTTCTGAATGTGGGCCTGAATGGATTTGTACTTGCATGAATGTTCAGGGAATGGTTGTTTGCTGTTTGAATATTCATATTTATAAAGGAACAGCAGGATTTACACTTCATCATACTTTATTTTCCCATTTTAAAAGGTTTTGCTCATCCCCTCCAAGAACGAAATCAGTTCCATGTGATTCAGGTGACAGTTCGTGCCCCATGAACACTGAATAGTTGAAGTTAGCAGTTTCTGAACAATCCACTGTCCACCCAAACTGCACAGCATGTATTTGTGTAACAAATATATTCTCCCAGATTGAGGTTGATTCATGAACAATAAAAATCAACAATTTTCACTGGATAATTTATTTGCAACAAATAATTCAACAGTCTCTTCTCCAGATTCAGGCAAAATGTCTAGATGCCTGGGGCCAGATCCTCAGCTGATGTAAACCAACATAACTCCATTGCCTTCAGTGCAGTTATGCCAGTTTACACTGTCTGAGGATCAATGCATCCGATGAAGTGGGCTGTAGCTCACAAAAGCTTATGCTCTAACAAATTTGTTACTCTCTAAGGTGCCACAAGTACTCCTGGTTTTTTTGTAGATATAGACTAACATGGCTACTTCTCTGAAACCTGTCTGAGGATCTGGCCCCAGAAGTGCAGAGGCACGTGAAAGTGAAAAAATTATTTGCGGGAGGGGGTGGCTAATTAAACATTTCAAAACGTTCAGAAAGGATTTTGGGGTCAGCTGTAGATATGGTCTGGGTTTGTGTGGATCAGACAAAGTTTTTATTTCTTACATCCTGATTCTCCTATTCCTAGATTTAACCAAACACATGAGTTTCCCCTGTTACTGCATTTACAGGCTTAAAAGTGCAATTGCCTTGAGTAACCTCTCCCTACCCGCAACAGTAATTCAGATATTTGAAAATTAAGCATATCTTCCCAGTTTGGACCCCAAGGCCGCTCTAGGAGGAGGCATGACTCCTTAGAATAGGAGCACCTGGGAACCTGAAATTCATTCTAGCCACTGGCATTGCTACTGTGGTATCCTGAACTTGAACTGTTTTTAAAAATCATTTTTGCTTTTAAAATAAATGTTAGGATTAAATATTGTGCCTCATTGAACGCAAACCAACCTTGAAGCAAACCAAACTCAGGGCTTAGTTGCTGTTAATCTTGATGGATGTAAAAGCTTGTGCCAGCTGAAGCAAATATTTAAGGGGAATACTTGAAGTGAAATGAAACGAGCCTCTGACTTCACTGGGAGTCAAGCAGCTAAAATGGCATTGTGCCACTTTGGAAATGTGCCCTTCTGGCCTTTCCGATTGGGGACTGTTGTGCGTGGTGGAGTCAGTGCATGAAAAGTCAACAGCTGGCCCTGTAGGATCAATTGATCTGCATTGTTCATCAGGAAAATTTTCTCTTCTGTTGGAATTATTCACAATGTTTCTTGGTATTGGGTAAGTACCTGTTAACTCTGCCTGAGTTCTTGCTCTGGTTTATCATATAGTATCAGTTGCACTGGGAAATAAAAATTAAATAAGCATAATATCTAAGTCTTATTAGGGTTATTTATTATTGTTATAACAGTAATGGTGAGAGGCCCCTACCTGGACTGAGAATGCTACACCCTGTACACATACGTAGTGAGACAACTCATGTCCAAAAGGGCTTACGGTCTTAATAATAGAGTTAATATTAAATAACTTCCCTAAAAGAAATCTAGGGTGATTTCTCTTATCCAATGACCAGATATTTGCAAAAGGACAAGATGTACCAATTACTTAATCTGACATTTGTTTGCCATTCGGGTTTCATGGATGGTCTGGGATTTCTAAATTATTACTGTAACAAGCAATGCTAGTAAAAATATTTTTAAAGTATTAAAAATAATCTGTAAAATCTGTGTAAATGACAGTGTATAACTTGCTTGAAGAGTTAGGGTCCATGAATCTTGTCAGTAATCCTGTTTTAAGTATAGGAGACCTTTCTGATGAATTTTGAATGAGGTGGAAAAGGTTTGGAAACTGGGGAAAAAGGCTTTAAACAGTCTCAGGAGTCAAATATTTGTAAATGTTTGGTTCTAATAACTTAGTCACATAGAATCATAGCAGTGTAGGGCTGGAAGGAATCTAGATAGGTCATCGGGTCCAGTCCCCTGCATCAAGGCAGGACGAAGTAAACCTAGACCATCCCGGACCAGTGTTTGTCCAACCTGTTCTTAAAAACCTCCAGTGACGGGGATTCCACCACCTACCTTGGAAGCCTATTCCAGAAGTTAACTACCCTTACAGTTAGAAAGTTTTTCCTACTATCCAACTTAAATCTCCCTTGTTGCAAATTAAGCCCGTTACTTCTTGTCCTGCCTTTAGTGGACCTGAAGAATGATTGATCTCTGTCCTCTTCATAACACCCCTTAACATATTTGAGAGCTGTTATCAGGTCCCCTTATTAGCTTTTGGGAGTCTCCTCTGCTGGAGTAAGTGCACGTAGCTCTCTTGCCTCCAGTACAGCTATGTCCATTGGACCCAAGAAGTGTGGTTGTCGTCAAAATATTGTAGGTTCCTAAAGAGTTACCATTTTAATGCACACTCACTATGGAGTTCTCACTGGGGGTAAAACACAAAAACTGCTTTCAAAAGTGATTTAATTGGTGAATTAGAAAATAAGCGTGAACCTGATGTGTCCAGCTGTACAAATAAAATGTGACTTTAAACGTAAATGTCCTGTGCACACTGTATAGTGGTGAACTTCAGACCCAGACCGAATGAAGGAAAGATGGCTGGCTTACAAGTACCATGTCTGAAGGCTGAAATCTTTATAGAAGTAAAAGAGAGTTTATTTTAAGTGTAACTAAAAGGAACTAAGTACCAGTTACCACAAGCAGGGTGATCTTTATCTTCCTTTGTTGGCTTGTGTGGAGGGAAAGGAATCTTAAAAGACTTGAGCAGCTGCTGGCTTCACAAAGAGGACATCTCCCTCACATTTCTGACATGTCTTAAATTTTTTCCGGCGCTACCTTACATTAAAGGAAATTAACAAGCCATTTTAATGCCCTTTTCCATCCATGACTGCTGAGTAGGTGTGATCAAGTAGCAAAACACTTACACAACCGACATTTTCCCAAAAATGTTTATGTACCCATCCAGAGATTGTTTAACTAAAGCCATTGTTATTTTCTTCTTGTGCAGTTTTTCGACTTGGGCTATCTTTGAGCAGCACCTGTAAGCACTCACTTTGAGAGATTGCTAATGTGCTAATTACCCAGGACCCAAAAATGTAAGCTCTAAACAAATGAGAACTGTATTTATAATCAATCAGTTTTATGACCTTCTGATGGTGATGATATCAGTGGAGTTTACATTGGAAGACCTTGTATTCCTCTACAGCAGCTGTGCACTTATGTTTTAGTTACAGCTCAAGGAAGATTTTGCTAATTTTCGCTAGCAGGCGTACTTAAGAAAATATTACCTTTTCTAAATGACTGGAGCTATTACCAAGCCTCATTTTTAAATAATACAAACACACTGAGTGTCATTACACGGAGGATGTATGGTCAAGTGACAGGCTGTTTTCATACATCAGTGGCAGAAAATTAAGATGTTAAAGCAAAATATTGTTCTCATGTGTATAACTCACTCGAAGGCAGATCCAGATCCCTCTGATGTCAATGGAAAGACTCCTGGTGACTTCAAAGGTAGTTGGATCAGGCCCTGTTAAAAATATTACTGTCATAACTCCATAAATGCTTTATGGCTTATACACTAAACATTGCTGTTCATTGGGGACCTCGGGTGTAGCATACCTGGCTACTTACATGCAACTTGTAATTTTGTGTTTGTCTTGCCTTCAGTTTATGATAGGAGAGTGCCTATAAAATATGATTTGTGAAGTGTAAAAATGATGTCTTGGAAAGTCACACAATGCCAAGATATACAAAATGCCACTTTAATACCTCAGCCAGTGCAGGGCCATCCAACTTTTCTGATGTTACTAAGTTCTCCCAAAGAAAAAAATAACATTATTTAACCACAGGCAGGAGTGTTTAAAGTGGCTGGTTTTTGTGTCCTCGTTCTGTTCTTGGAAGCCTGAGCCTGTCACTTTCAATTCAAAATAGAGCTTGAGAGTAGAGTGTATTTCTGTATATTCAAAGCATTGCTAATGGCAGCTGTGGATGGGTAACACAGTGCTCCTGAACAGTTCGCGGTAGTGGGATTCAATCCAGCACTCTTGCGTTTAAACTCACGAGTCTCTACTGCCTTTGCCGCGAGACCTCGCTGTGTTAGCGAGTAGCCAGTAGACTCAAGTTCCTATGAGCGGCCCCTCCACTCCAGGGGGACAGAGCGCACTCTGGGTAAGTGCAGATTACAAATGGAATGGTTTGTTCTTCTTTGCCAGCATTGTTTTAGGAGCATAGAAATGGCCCTATGAGATCAGAGCTCCATCTAGTGCAGTGTCCAGTCTCCAGCATTGGCCAGTATCAGGTGTTACAGAGGAAGGTGCTAGAATCCCCGTACTGGGCAAGTTGAGGATCGACTGTCCACAGATGAAGTTTCTTCATAACTCCTGTCAGTTAGTGGCTGGCGTATGCCCTCAAGCATGGAGCTTTACAGCCCATGTGGAACATGTGGGTATCCTTCCATGTTCTCTCTGGTGTAGAGAGGACGCAGGGGCTTCTTCCTTTAGGATGGTGTCGATCTCTCCTTCCTTGTCATTGGCCCTATCTGCCATGACCTCATCTCCTCTCTGCTTCCCCTTTGGAGGTGTGTGCCCAAGGGACACGTGAAGGGAGCAATCATTGCACTCCCTTAAGCACAGTGACAGTGCAAGGCATGGAAGGTGGCTGAGAGACGTTGTATGCCAACCCTCTGTACAAGGTCCAGGGATGATCTGGCTCTTGTTTTCCAGCAGACTCAAGATATTGCACATACCCAGCTTTGGAGAAATCGCTGCCAGTCCCGCTGTGGACAGAATAATCCATTCCGGCAATCGTGCACTGCTTTCCCAGGGAGCTGCTTGAAAAAAGCTGTGTGTTTGAATATTGAAAAGCCCAATAATAATGCTGGCCTGAGCTCACCAATTTAACTTTTGAGATCCTGGTTGGAGGACAGGAAGCATTATAACAGCCTAGACAGCCAGATTGCCATAGAAAAGGCGATGCCTGGCTTGCTAGATTTATGTGCAGCAGTGAGTGGAGTCCTTCTGGAGACACTGTGCCTAATGAAAGAGACAACGAGTAAAATACTCTATACTTGCTGTCAGGGGTTAACTGCTCCTGCCCTCTCAATTCTGTTCCCCACCGCCCCCACAATGTTTTCCTTCTTTGCTTCCTCCCATTCCCTCCTCTGCCATATGTCTCTATTTTCTAAGAAGTGACACCCCTTTTGCCCATGGGGTGTCTAGACTAGCCATGGTTGTATACCCATTTGGCCCCCAATTGGCAGCATTCCATAGTGCTTGGGAACCCGTAACATTGGACCAATGGGTCTTAGAGATTGTCTGATCCAGGTACCCCATCCATTTCACATCCCTTCCCCCTCCACAACACCCTTCCCTGTCCCTCTTCAGGGACACTCTTCCCACGAGAGTTTACTAGGATAGGAAATAGATCGCCTCCTCCAGTTAGGAGTTATAGAACCAGTACCTCAACATCTACGAGGCAAGGGGTTCTACTCTCATTACTTCCTAATACCCTAAAGAAAGGGAGGTTGAGACCCCTGCTGGACCTCAGAGCTCTCAACCAGTTTGTCAATGCTCAGAAGTTCAAGATGGTCACCTTATCGATGATCATTCCAACATTGGAACAGGGAGACTGGTTTTCAGCCCTCAACCTTCAGAATGCCTACTTTCACATCTCAGTCCTACTGGCTCTCAGACGATTTCTCAGGTTCACTCTGGGACACGACCATTACCAGTGCAGAGTCCTCCCCTTTGGGCTCTCATCGGCCCCGAGAGTGTTCTCCAAAGTTCTCTCAGTGGTAGCCACTCATTTATGCTTACAAGGGATAATGATTTACCCAAACCTGTACAATTTTCTCCTCAGAGTCCTATCTCTCCGGGAGGCTCACCAAGCCATCAACAATACAGTACACTTGTTCACAGAACTGGGTTTACAGATCAACGCCCAGAAGTCATCTCACTCCAGTGCAACACCTGGAATTCATAGGGGCCAACCTAGGCACCCTAGAGGCCAAAGCCCTCCTACCTCAATGCAGGTTCCTATCCCTTGTTTTGCTCATAGACACCATTCAATGCAGTCCATAGATACCGGACAGACTCTGCTTCCAACTCTTGGGACATATGGCAGCGGGTGTGGCAGTGGGACTGCACGCCACACACCACATGGGATGCCTCCAACTATGGTTCAGTTCGGTTTACAGACCAAACAGGGATAAGTTGGACAAACCCCTGTCACTGTGCACCAGGATCAAAAACTCCTTAGACTGGTGGAAGGACCTGACCAATGTGTGCAAAAGGATTCCCTTCTTGCAGACATCACCATTGTCACTCCTTACCACTGATGCGTTGCTCATAGTGTGGGGTGCGTATCTAAACAGCCTCACAACGCAAGGCAAATGGTCTCCTATGGAGATATCCCTCCACATCAAGCTCCTTGAGCTGAGAGTGGTCAGGAATACCTGCGCCCATTTCTTCCCGCTGATTGCAGGATCACACACAAAGATCCTAATAGACAACATAGCCTACATGTACTACTTCGACTGACAGGGAGGAGCTAGGTTGCCCTCCCTATGCCTGGAGATAATGAGATTATAGAACTGGTGCCTCTCCCACAATGTCACTTTGTCTCTGGCTTACCTCCTGGGCACGCAGAACTTGATAGCAGACAGTCCCAGTCACAAATTCCCGCACGATCGCGAGTGGGAGATACACCCGTCAGTACTCCATAACTTATTCACACGATGGAGAACACCTTCCATGGACCTGTTCACCACTTACTAGAACAAGAAATGTCCATGCTACTTTTCCAGAGCAGAGATGGGCTAGGTGATGCTCTTCTCCTCCCCTGGGACAAGGACCTTCTTTACGCTTTTCTTCCTTTTCCTCTACTGATGAAGGTCCTGCTAAAAATAAAAAGGAACAGAGCTCACATTATCGTGATTGCTCCTATTTGCCTGAGACAGACCTGGTACCCTTACCTGGCACAGCTCATGACCTGCCCGCTGATCTCTCTCCCAACCATTCTGCACCTCCTCTCACAGGACAAAGGACTTTACATCCCAACTTGGGGATTCTCCACTTCAAAGCATGGCTCCTGCTTGGTTCCAACACCTAGAAAGCTCATGGTCAAGGGAAGCTCAAGAGGTTCTATTACATAGTAGAAAATCCTCCACATGACATACTTACCTGCAGAAATGGTCCAGCTTTCAGATTTGGTGCACGACCCAACAAATTTCCCCAACATCTGCAACTCTTCCACGCATCCTAGACTATGCTCTGACTCTGAAAAACTCAGGATTATCCCTAAGCTCTTTTAGAGTCTGTCATAAATACAAAGGGAAGGATAACAACCTTCCTGTATACAGTACTATAAAATCCCTCCTGGCCAGAGGCACAATATCCTTTTACCTGTAAAGGGTTAAGAAGCTCAGGTAATCTGGCTGGCACCTGACCAAAAGGACCAATAAGGGGACAAGATACTTTCAAATCTGTGGGGTGGGGGGGAAAGGCTTTTGTCTGTCTGCTCTGGGTGCTTGCCAGAGAGAGATCAAGAAAACAAGCAATCCAACTCCATTAGAATTAGTAAGTACTAGCAAGCAAATGTGTTAGTTTACTTTGTTTTGGCATGTGATTTTCTCTGTGCTGAGTGGAAGGTGTATTCCTGGTTTTCTTTTTGAAACTTTAAAGTTTTTGCCCAAAGGGAAATCCTCTGTGTTTTAAATCTGATTGCCCTGTGAGATTAGCTTCCATTCTAATTTTACAGAGGTGCTTCTTTTACCTTTTTTCTTTCTAATAAAGTTCTGTTTCTTTTAAGAGCCTGACTGATTTCTCTATTGTCCTAAGACCCAGGGTTTTGGGTCTGTGATCACTTTGTAACCAATTGGTTAGGATATTATTCTCAAGTCTCCCCAGGAAAGGGGGTGTAAGGGGTTGGGGGGATATTTTGGGGAAATAGGAACTCCAAGTGGTCCTTTCCCTGATTCTTTGTTAAATCACTTGGTGGTGGCAGCGTACCCTCCAAGGGCAAAGAGTTTGTGCCTTGGGGAAGTTTTACCCTAAGCTGGTAGAAATAAGCTTAGGGGGTCTTTCATGCGGATCCCCACATCTGTACCCTAGAGTTCAGAGTGGGGGAGGGAACCCTGACAGGGTCCATCTAACAGCTATAACAGCCTTTGACCAACATGTAGAGGGATACTCCGTGCTGTCTCACCCAATTGTTACAAGGTTCCTCAAGTGTATAATAAACCTCTTCCCTCAACCTTGACTTCCTACCCCCATGTGGGACTTCAACCTGGTTCTCAAAGGGCTGACTAGGCCTCTCTTTGAACCAAAGGCACATTCAACAGTCATTTGGCACCTGCTGAGCCTGTTGTTGAAGCACTCCTTGCTGTTGTCTAGGTTCCCGGTGTAAGGCTTCATGAGCCACTGTAGCAAGGGATTGGTGGGGTCTCCCAGGATCAATATGAGCATTTCCACATCCCCCATTTGAGTCTTCTGGTCTGGAAAGAAAGTCCCAGTGTGCAGCTTTCTGTACAGTACAGTACAGTGCTCCTAAAGATGAGCGCATCATGCACCTTCCCTGACCACCCTGCTCCGATGGCAGTGAAATGGTACCAGTGATTCACCAGTGCCTGCAAGACCATGGAGAAGTAACCCTTCTGGTTGATGTATTCCATTGCAAGATGGTCTGGGGCCGTAGTTGGGATATGTGTTCCATCTGTTGCCCTGCCGCAGTTAGGGAATCCCATTGCTTCAAAGCCATCAAGTATTTCCTGCATGTTACCGAGAGTTACAGTCCTTCGTAGCAGGAGGTGATGAATAGCCCTACACACTTGCATTACCGCAGCCCACACGGTGGACTTTCCAGCTGCAAACTGATTCGCGACTGACCGGTAGCAATCTGGACTTGCCAGTTTCCACACAGCGATTGCCACTCCTTTTTTCACAGTGAGAGCAGCTCTTCTTCTGGTGTCTTCGTGCTGCAGTGCTGGGGCGAGCTCCACGCATGGTTCCAGGACGGTGGATTTGCGCATCCGAAAGTTTTGAAGCCAATGTTTGTCATCCAGTACATGCATCATGATGTGATCCTACCACTCAGTGCTTGTTTCCTGAACCCAGTACTGATGGTCTACCATGTGCAGCTGCTCTGTGAATGCCAGTAGCAATTTTGAATTATTTCTTTCCATGGCACAAAGGAGGGCAGGCACCACCAATTCACAGTCAGATTCACAGATCATGAAATACTGCAGGACCAGCCTCATTGTGTTCATAACACGTATCACCAGCCTGGTCAGCAGTTCAGGATCCAGGCTGTCAGGTAGAGATGGTGGGCACACAGTTAACAAGGGCTGTTGAAAAATGGCACAGAACAAAGTCGGAAGCCCATGGAATGATGGGATGGAAAGAACTGCACCATGGGACGGTGAGCACCCCGCCCCCAATGCACCGCGATCTGTTCCCAGAGCTCTCAGCGGCAGAGGATGGTGAGTTGCACAGTGGGATAGTTACCCGCAATGCAATGCTCTCTCTTTCAGTGCAAGAACACAGACTGTGGACATGCTCCACTGACACTAGAAGTGTCAAACAATATAATTAAACGAGCTTATGATCGTCGATGTAACTTAAGTTGACTTAACACTGTAGTGTAGACATGGCCTAAGTTGTTACTCAGGTAGGTCCTCATGCAATGGCCACTGAAATCAATGAGAGTCCTGTCTATTGTCCTCACTGGGCTTTGGATCGTGTCAGTAAAGAACAAAGATGGAAAAGGGGATTTCTCTTGCTGCTTTTGTGCAAACCAGTTGAACACCAAGACTGCCTATGAGGAGAGAGAAATGGATTCTATGAGTCAATAATCAAGTTGCTTTTGGTTGTGTTCATTTACTCTCTCCCTCACAGAACACACCCGAATTCTCCATCCTCTTTGAAGACAGTGTTAACATCAGCAGGCCGAATTGTGTGTCATTCACTATAAGTTTTAAATAAGAATAAGAACAGGCAGAGAGAAAAGAAGCAACTAGAAGAGAAAGTTACTCACCTTGTGCAGTAATGATGATTCTTCGAGATGTGTGTCCCTATGGATGTTCCACTGTAGGCCCTGACTCGCTGCGCCACTGGATGACCCTGTTATGTATTCCACCTCCTCCTCCAACTCCACTTTCTTGTCTACCGCTTTGTTCTTGGGGTTGGCTCCTAAGTTCCTTGTAAGCTGCGCAGCCGCGCGGCAGCCTATTAAGCACTGCACAGGCACTCAGGGAACCTGCCTGGCTGGTACCTGCTGCGACCAGGGGAGGGGCAGCCCGAATCCAGCCCCGGCCTGGACCTGCCACGGCCAGGGCACCCCGACCCCGACTCAGCCCTGGACCTGCCCTGGCAGGGGGAGGGGCGCCTATCCCGTGGCCCCAGCCCCAGAGCTGCTGTGGCGGGGAGAGAGGGCTGGGGGGAGTCCTCTCTCCCCGCCGTAGCCCTGGGGCAGCCTGCACCCCAAACCCCTCATCCCCAGCCCCACCCCAGAGCCTGTACCCCAGGCTGGAGCCCTCACACCCCTGCACCCCAACCCTCTACCCCAGGCCTGAGCCCCCTCCCACATTCCAAACCCCTCGGCCCCACCCACACCACATGAATTTTGTTATGTGCACCAATATGAAGGTGATGCGTCACACATCACCTCCATATTGGTGCACATAACAACATTCATTCTGCACATGTGTGGGGAAAATTAGTGGGAACACTGGTTGACTCAACTGGCCGCAGCCTCCAGTCCCCCCGAAGTAGCCACGGGGCTGTTGGTGGTCAAGGTAGGGTCACCGCTCAGGATGGTTTGCAGCTCCTCGTAGAAGCAGCATGTCTTTGGCACCGCACCAGAGCGATGGTTGGCCTCTCTTGCCTTCTGGTACGCTTGCCTGAGCTCCTTGATCTTTGCATGGCACTGCTGTGTGTCCCTTTTGTGCCCCTTCTGCATGCCACTAGCAATCAGGTATCAAAGTTCCTACAGCTGGAGCGAAGTCTCCTCTTCCCATAGACTCTGGTGTTCTCCACATGGGAGAGCGTCTCCTGCGGAAAGCTGGCGTGGTCAGCTGGGAAGAGGCTGTGTGAACTGTCAATGCTGAGCAAACAGGAAAAGGAATTTCAAAAATTCCCAGGCCATTAAACATGGAAGGGGCACATGCCTGCAACTGTTGACGAGATTGGTCATGATAGGGCATTATGGCACACCTCCTAGAGGTCAATTAGGGCGACGTAAGCAAGCGCAGTGTCTACACTGTCACTGTGTCAATCTAACTTTGTCACAGAAAGCTATACACCTCTCACCGAGGTGGTTTTATTTTGTCAGCATAGCAGGAGAATTAAGGGGGAGGGGGAGGGCAGGGGGAGCATTGCTGTGTAGTGAAGCAAACTTGTGTAGTGTAGACAAGGCCTTAAGGTTTGATTGGGTGCTGTGCCAAGCATTCTCAGCTCCCATTGACTTGAAACTAAGGATGATCAGCTAATCAAGCTAACTAAATGAATGCCTGCAGAGCAAACTTCAGGCTGTCAGCCTTCCCTCCTGATAGACTCAGTACTGCCTTTGATTCTAGTTACTGTTGGCACTCAGAATCAAACAAGGGCCTTGAATGTTACTCTCTGACTTCTAATCCCAGGCCATGTTTAACCACCCCATCATTAAACATTAATTTATATTCAATTTTAATAGTAGCTAATTTTTTAAACCCATGATTAATGGCTGTTTTAAGAGCTAGAGAGTAATCTCTGTGTTGATTCATTATCTTACGTGCAGCTGCCTCTGAGGCTTCTCTATTATTGTGCCTCCTCTAGAAAGCTTTGTATGATCATGTTATTGTTTCTGATAAAATTGCTGAGTCTTCACAAATCTGTGATAAAATAAAACCAGAATGACCATCAGGATATTAGAGGCTTCTCTCATCTGTAGTGTGGTTGCTGTCAGCTAACACTTGTGACTCACTTAAATAAGAGGTACCATAATTTACTCTATACTGACAGTAGGACATAATGGTAACTGTGTGGTTCTCTTGGCAAATGTTGACTATTGAATGGCTACCAAAGTTATTCATGCTTAAATATTTGTAGAATTGAGACCTAACTTCTGAACAAAAACATGGAGTTTCACCTGAAGGAAGACCAGAAGAGCGTTACCAGCTCTAGTGATATCACAAGTCTCATTTTTTATTTTTTCTTATAACCCCAATTCTTGGAATCATGTGGCTGTGTGAAAATTTCAGCTTTCATTACAAATTAGAAGTAATTTTTTTCGCTCTGGAGTACAGCTTGAAACCATGAGCCTAAGGGCTCAAAAACCATGAAGAAAATACCTCCCCCAAATTAATTTTTTTAAATCTTCTGATCTTCTGTGGCCTGACCCATCATTTTCGAACACTTGAGGTTGGCAAAGCCGATGAAGCGCTGTCCACACTGGCATTTTTCATCGTTAAAACTTTTCTTGTCAGGGGTGTGTTTTTTCACACCCCGAGCGACAAAAATTTTAGTGACGAAAGTGCCAGTGTAGACAGAGCCCAAATGTTTGCAGGATCAGTGCTTTCAATAGGGTTGGTCCAACATTTTCTGTTGAAGTGGTTTTCAGCTGCCAAAAAGAAACAAAAATGTTAAAAAATAGATTTTTGGTTTTTCAACAAAGACGAGACAAAGTTTGATGAGAAGGAAATTTTTTTCATTTTCATCTAAACATTTCATGGAAAAATAAATAATTTCCTAATTTGCTCTAGCTTGAATTGGCTGCCGTATGCTGTGTTGGCTCATTGGATCAATGATATAGTGAGCCTGATTTTGTTTTAAAAAAACAAGTACATACACAACGAGTCGATATAGGTATGGATACAAGTCTAATCGATTCACAGTTACGATAGATTGGGTAAATACTATTTCAGCCACTAAACTGTTTTAAATTAGGAACAGTTTTGTTATTATAGAGCTTGAATAGTTTGCCAAGTTTATTTCTTAAAAATTAAACATTTTCACAATACAAGCAAACACAGAACAGGATCTGTTGCTCTTTTATTTATTTTTTTGTGAGTACTTCTATCATTTAAAATGGTTTAACTAAAGCCCCCAATTCTACAAATATTTGCATAGATGAATAATTTTGCATACATGAGGCTCGTTATATTCAATGGGACATCCCACATGTTTAAAGTTACCCACACATGAAAGGTTTAATGGTCCACTAACATGGGTACTGAGCTGAAAGAGAGATCGAGAGGGCTGGCTTCTATTACGGGCTCTGCCACGGCTGCATGACCTTGGAAGTCATCCTCTCACCTCCCTCACCTTTGTCTGTCTTGTAAGCTCTTTGGGGCAGGGAGTGTCTTTTACTATCAGTTTGTACCATGCCCAGCATTATGAGGCCTTCATCTCATCTGGGGCCTGTCAGTGCTACCATGATATAAATATTGAAAATGTGTTTGCAGGATTGGGCACCAAGTTTGGTACGAGGCTTATTTATTACCAGTATCCCCTCAGCTGTTCACAGTAAACAATGCAGATTTTATTATGTGTAAGTAATAGGAGAGCTCTGCATTTTTCCACTAACAAACATGCCATGGGTAATTATTCCTGAATTAAAATGACATGTGGACATATTTGTGACATACAACAGTCCCATTTCTTTGAAGAGAAGTATTATTCTAAACAAGGTTAGCCACCACTTATTTCAAGGGGCTCTTGCATTTCTGTGTTCGAAGCGCTTTTGTGGCTTTCCTTGTCTATTTGATAATCATTAACATGCTCCGTCGTTAACCTTCAAGCAGCTTTGCTTGAAACTTTATATCCAAGTTTTCAAACATTTGTCTTGCATTGCAGACTGTGGTTTGCTGGGGCTAGTTTTGTAATCACTCGAGGTACAATCAAGAAGATGAAAAATGGGCGTGTATTGAAGTGCAGCTCATCCAACATTCTAGACCTTAAATTAGTGATGAGCATAAACATTGCACACAGAGCTTTTTCAACTCGATTGCAATTATATTTGAAATTGCCTACAATTACCAGTAACCATCTCAAAGCTAGAAGTTAACTTCTTAGGCTTTCCTCCAGATGGATCAGCTGTTAAACGTGCTATATTGTACAGCTGAATGGAGGGAGGCAAATGCATGAAAGAGAGGCATGAATAGCAATTGTGTTGCATTCTAGCACAAGCGGAATGCTGGGTTGCTACAATCCTTCTTGGGTTGTAAATGTGTATGTTTTCAGTTTGGACTAAAATGGTGGGGTTTTTAGGATGGTGATTGTGGTATCCACTGACAAAGCCTGTGGATCCAATTCTCTGCTGCTGCAAATGGCCACAGCTCTGTTGACTTCAAAAGACTTTTACCCATTTACGCCAGTGGAGGATTTGGCTCTTTATTTCTGACTACTGCCTCAGAAACTGCTCTCTCTCTACTCGCTAAAGGAATAAAGGAGAGCTGGGGTCAAGTCAGAGGCTTGGCAATCCCCCCACTCCCTGCACTAGCTGGCCAGGCCTATTAAGAGTTGTAGCAGTGTATATCAGGTTGCTGTGGGAGGTAGCGTCCCTCTTTGAGCTGGAATGCCTTCCCATGCTCACTCTGGAGTGCTGTAGCTCTGTGTGTCCCCCTGCTATGGACTCAGTGCAATTTACAGAGCTTAGCGCATTGAGATTAATTCTGAGAGCAATAAAATGCTTTTAAGCTACGATCAAATTTTATGGTTAAGTAACAACAACAAAAAATAGACAAAACGCTTTGATCCTTGCCCCAGCACCTGGCTCCAGTATCTTGCATTCTTGTCACATGTGGACCTCAAATGTGTGGGGAGTGGTATATCGAAGTCTTTCTTCTCAGGGTAGTCCCCAGAGCAGAATTTTATCCTTATTTATTTGTGCATAATGTCACATACTTAGTGTAGGTCTCAGAGTAACAGCCGTGTTAGTCTGTATTCGCAAAAAGAAAAGGAGGACTTGTGGCACCTTAGAGACTAACCAATTTATTTGAGCATGAGCTTTCGTGAGCTACAGCTCACTTCATCGGATGCATACCGTGGAAACAGTATGCATCCGATGAAGTGAGCTGTAGCTCACGAAAGCTCATGCTCAAATAAATTGGTTAGTCTCTAAGGTGCCACAAGTACTCCTTTTCTTTTAGTGTAGGTCTGCGTTCTTCCTGATCAATCCGAAAATACAACTCTCCAGTTCATACACATCCTGCCAGTTTCCTGTTGTTACTTCTTCAACTGATTTTAATATTTAATTTGACTATGTTTATAAATATGTCTTCAGCAGCCGTCACGGGGAGAAAGGTTCAAATTGTACATTTAGTTACTCCACAGTAAATCAGTTATGCTGGAGTAATTCCATTGGTTTTGATGGAGTTACTCTGATTTTACACTTGTGGACCTGAGAGAAGGATTTAGCCTAAAGCATCTAAGAACTATTCCAGATTTCATCTTCCAGCATGACTTTGAGTCTTGGGAGTTAGCATGTGCCAGGAGTGTCAGCAACAGCTTTAGAAATGGATTGTTTGCATAAACTTGAAAACAGTACAAGCATAAATGTATTTCCTTTGTTTAACTTTTCACTCGTGTTTACTCATTTCTGCTTCTAAAAGGCCTTGTAAGTAAACTCCCCAAATCTTTAAGTGATGAAGGCATTAAAGGGGGGCTGAAATTCTGGGTTCTGTTCCTGGCTCTGCTCTTTGAGTAGCCTTCTTACCTTGGGAAACTCATGAAAGGCCTGATCCACAACCCACTGAAGTCAGCGGAAAGACTCTTGTTGACTTCACTGGGCTTTGCACCAGGCCCTAAATTTATCTGTGCCTGAGTGAAATAGGGATACTAGTTTTCAGCTACCTCACAGGATGATGTGAAGCTATGTTCACTAGTGTTTCTAAAGCACGTTGAGTTCCAAAACCCCCGTGTGCTTCAGAGGCAGTCACACAAGCATTGGCACTGCAGTGTGGGGGTCTAACTTGGCTAATCTTCCAGGCTTTGGGGGCTCATCTAAAGTTCTGGAGGTTCACCCATTGATGCAGCTGCAGCAAGCAGAAGCTTCTGTGCAGCCACACAGAGTGCTGTGGTTTTCTTTGCCAAGTACTGTACCTTGTACCCTAATAAGTCCTCTTCTCTTGCATCTGTTTGATGAATCCTCATGCCTCATCCTTTCCATGCCCTTTTAGGGAATTAATGCAGGGTATAATTGGGGTGTCAATATGGATCTATAAAGCCCTAAATAGGTAAGGCCCTGGCTGTCAGAGAAACCAGATGTTTCCTTCTGTGGTACCACAGTTGTAAGGATCTATTGAGCTGCTTGAGCCTACAGCTCCTTCATATAACAATAACAGTAAATGGGAAGAGAGCTGATGGCACGGATTTTCAGTGAAGAGGCTTTCAGCTCTGGAGCTCAGCTCCTCCCCTTGCTGTGGGCCAGACTGGAAACTCCCCCGCTCACAATGGTGAACAGTTACTCACACGTGCAATCCTCCTGGAGTCAGTGGCAGTGTCCAGGGGAGAAGCCACTCACTAATGGACTAACAGGTGCACACGAATTCTATGAAAAGAACAACAGAGTGACGCATTCTCTACTACTTCAGACCATTCCCCCACAGGAGGAGACTGTTGAGGAACAGGAAGCCAGGAAAGATAAGGAAGCTACCCCCTCAAACTGCCATCTCCTTATCAAACCCAGACAAAGCACAAGTGCCCCAGACAAAGCACAAGTGCCTCAACTGTCTATGGCCGATGACAGTAGGTAGTTCCAAGACCTCATTAACTAGTGTCAGATTCCCCTCATGCACCACTCGAGGAGGTCAAGAAATCGCAACACAGGCTATTGGACACCCTCCAGTTGGCAACACAACCAGAGTTGCCCTCCTGATCAATGAGGTACTTCTGGATCCTGCGAAAACAATTTGGCAAAGCCCAGCAATGGTATCACCAACCTGAAGAGGTCTGACCAACAACACTGTGTCCCCATCACAAATTCAGAATTTCTGTCCTCCCACCTAATTCTCTGATGATTGACGCAGTGAATGAGCGGGCATAGAACATCATGCCTAAGCGGCCCTGAATGACAGGGACAAGAAGTGTCTTGTCCTGGTCCTATTCATCTGTGACTCTACAATTTTGGATTTCTAATTATCAGGCACTCATGGCCAAATCCAACCATATGAACTATGTAAAGCTCAATGCGTTTATTGAACCCCTTTGTCCAGATCAACAATGGCAATTTAAGGCTGTCTTTGCTGAAGGGCAGTGACTAGCTAGGACATCCTTTCAAGTGGCATCAATCCTTAGATGCGGCAGACACTGCAGCCCCTTCTTTCTCAATGGTGGTGGTTATGCACAGAGCATCATGGCTTCAGCTGTCTGGTTTCCCAAGGGAAGTTCAAAGCACTGTAGATGTCAGAAGAGCATTGGCCTTCTATCCAGAGACTATCAAGTTGGATTTCAGGGTGTATTATAACTTTCTATGAGATAGTGCCAAGGACCAGTCTCCTGCTAGGGTATTGACCCACTCTATGAGGTCACAATCAATGTCAGTCACCCTGCTTATGGATGTTCCAGTAACTGAGATCTGCAGAGCAGCCATGTGGTCTTCAGTACATACTGTCACCAGACACGGTGCTTTGGTCCATGCCTCTAGATCTGAAGTGGCATTTGGCAGTGCAGTTCTGTCCTAAGTACTGGATTCGATTCCAAAGCTCCCTTCTCCTTCTAGGGATACTGCTTGGAAGTCACTTGAAATGGAGCACCCACAGGGACAACACTTGAAGAAGAAGAAGTTACTCACCTTGTGCATTAACTGCAGTTCTTCTAGAGATGTGTCCCTATGGGTGCTCCACTATCTGCCCTCCTTCCTCTCTGCTTTGGAGCTTCTTTAGCGGGCTTTGTGGTGGAGAAAGAACTGAGGGTTGTTCACCCACGCAGCCATGTGTAGCCTTGGTGCCGGGCCCAAGGATGTGTGGGGTGAATGCACAGGCCAAACAGACACTGCTAGTGAAAATCTCTGATTGAAGGTGCATTGCTCACCTGAAGTGGAGCACCCACAGGGGGACACATCTTGAAGAACTACAATTACTGCAGAGGGTGAGTAACCTCTTCTTTAACAACATGGAATACCTTATATTTTCTTACTCTTGCCCTTGTCACCAGTGTTTCATCCCCGCCCTCCAAGGTCACTACCACCATCTTCCTTAAAAGCTCTGCAGCCTGGTGACTTTCCTTTGAGGAGGACTGGACAAAGTCCCTCCAAGGCATGCCAGTGCTGCTTCAAGTGTTGACCTTGTAGTGTTACCTAGGAGCCAAGGAAAACCCTTCCCACCCACAGAAGTTGAATGTGCCGCCTCTTCTGCGAGATTGGTGATCCAAGGAGCATGCCCATTCCTAATCTTGCATTGCCCATATGATGGTGCAAAGACCTGCTACAGCCACCCACTTGAGTCATAATTTTGATTAGCACTCATTAAGGCTAATTAACATGAAAGGGTTTTCCTCGAACTGACTGGTAAGTTCACATTTAGGCCCTGATTCAGCAAATCACTTAAGCATATGCTTAAAATGAAGTGCTTTGCTGAATCAAGACCTGGCTTAGACAATAAAAGAGCTACTGGATAAGTATCTGAATCATGCATATCCAGGTCTGTCTCAATACTCTGTGACTCCTCCACCAGTTCTGATGTTAATCATGCCATTCAAAAGCCAGTTAGTTGTAGAAGAACGGAAGAGTCTGGTTTTCAGAGCTTATGAGCACTACAGCTCTCACTGATTTCAAAAGGAGGGGCTGGGTGCTCAGCGCATCTGGAAAATCAGACCCATATTACCTTGGCTACTTCATTAAGTCAGCCAGTGGTTTGGTGCTCATGAGAAATTGTCACAGATGTGTATCTGCAGCTCTTTTTGGTCTCTTTCTGTGACCATCCTGCACTTACCTCTGGGATCATGATCCACCTCTCAACACTAAACTGTTTGTAGGTCAGTTTAGACATAAGGAAGGTGGAAATATGAAAGATGAGATGTTTAAATTCTGAACACAGTTACAAGCGTCAATCCAGAGTTCTGCAGTGAATAGGGTTCTTCCAGAGTTACCCCAGCATAACTGAGTTCAGGATCTGGCTCAGAGAGAAGTGAAGTGAGACCATGCCATGAATGATGGATGTGTTCTTAAGTATGACAATAATACAATTTATTTTGTCCAGTGAAACAACATTCACCTAGAATCATAGAAATGTAGGGTTGGAAGGGACCTCAAGAGGTCATCTAGTCCATCCCCCTGCACTGAGGCAGGATTAAGTATGCCTAGACCATCCCTGACAGGTGGTCATGGAGAACAATTGATCACCATTCTCTTTATAGCAGCCTTTTACGTATTTGAAGACTGTTCTCAGGTCCTCTCCCAGCCCACAAGCCTTCTCTAGACAAAAAGAAAAAAGCCTCAATTCTTTCAACCTTTCTTCATAGGTCTTATTTTCTAAACCACTCATCATTTTTCTCCTCTCCTCCAGACTCTTTCCAATTTTTCCACATCTTTCTTGAATTGTGGTGCCCAGAATTGGACACAGTCCTCGAGCTGAGGCCTCACCGGTGCCAAAGAAAGTGAAATATTTATCTCCCATGTCTTACATGTGATCGTCCTATTAATATCACAAAATGGGGAAGAGATGGCCAGCCCTCTGTGGAGATAGAGGTGGTTAGGGACTATTTAGAAAAGCTGGACGTGCACAAGTCCATGGGGCCGGACGAGTTGCATCCGAGAGTGCTGAAGGAATTGGCGGCTGTGATTGCAGAGCCATTGGCCATTATCTTTGAAAACTCATGGCGAACCGGGGAAGTCCCGGATGACTGGAAAAAGGCTAATGCAGTGCCAATCTTTAAAAAAGGGAAGAAGGAGGATCCTGGGAACTACAGGCCAGTCAGCCTCACTTCAGTCCCTGGAAAAATCATGGAGCAGGTCCTCAAAGAATCAATCCTGAAGCACTTGCATGAGAGGAAAGTGATCAGGAACAGCCAGCATGGATTCACCAAGGGAAGGTCATGCCTGACTAATCTAATTGCCTTTTATGATGAGATTACTGGTTCTGTGGATGAAGGGAAAGCAGTGGATGTATTGTTTCTTGACTTTAGCAAAGCTTTTGACACGGTCTCCCACAGTATTCTTGTCAGCAAGTTAAGGAAGTATGGGCTGGATGAATGCACTACAAGGTGGGTAGAAAGCTGGCTAGATTGTCGGGCTCAACGGGTAGTGATCAATGGCTCCATATCTAGTTGGCAGCCGGTATCAAGTGGAGTACCCCAAGGGTCGGTCCTGGGGCCGGTTTTGTTCAATATCTTCATAAATGATCTGGAGGATGGTGTGGATTGCACTCTCAGCAAATTTGCGGATGATACTAAACTGGGAGGAGTGGTAGATACACTGGAGGGGAGGGATAGGATACAGAAAGACCTAGACAAATTGGAGGATTGGGCCAAAAGAAATCTGATGAGGTTCAATAAGGATAAGTGCAGGGTCCTGCACTTAGGACGGAAGAACCCAATGCACAGCTACAGACTAGGGACCGAATGGCTAGGCAGCAGTTCTGCGGAAAAGGACCTAGGGGTGACAGTGGACGAGAAGCTGGATATGAGTCAGCAGTGTGCCCTTGTTGCCAAGAAGGCCAATGGCATTTTGGGATGTATAAGTAGGGGCATAGCGAGCAGATCGAGGGACGTGATCGTTCCCCTCTATTCGACATTGGTGAGGCCTCATCTGGAGTACTGTGTCCAGTTTTGGGCCCCACACTTCAAGAAGGATGTGGATAAATTGGAGAGAGTCCAGCGAAGGGCAACAAAAATGATTAGGGGACTGGAACACATGAGTTATGAGGAGAGGCTGAGGGAGCTGGGATTGTTTAGCCAGCAGAAGAGAAGAATGAGGGGGGATTTGATAGCTGCTTTCAACTACCTGAAAGGGGGTTCCAAAGAGGATGGCTCTAGACTGTTCTCAATGGTAGCAGATGACAGAACGAGGAGTAATGGTCTCAAGTTGCAGTGGGGAAGGTTTAGATTGGATATTAGGAAAAACTTTTTCACTAAGAGGGTGGTGAAACACTGGAATGCGTTACCTAGGAAGGTGGTAGAATCTCCTTCCTTAGAGGTTTTTAAGGTCAGGCTTGACAAAGCCCTGGCTGGGATGATTTAACTGGGAATTGGTCCTGCTTTGAGCAGGGGGTTGGACTAGATGACCTTCAGGGGTCCCTTCCAACCCTGATATTCTATGATTCTAATATATTCTGGAATGATGTTTGCCTTCTTTGCAACAGCATCACATTGCTGACTCATATTCAAGTTGTGATCCACTATAACCCCCAAGTCCTTTTCTGCAGCACTCCTGCCTGGCCAGTTATTCTCCATTTTGCATTTGTGCATTCGATTTTTTTCATTCCTAATTGTGGTTGTTTGCACTTATCTATATTAATTTCATCTCACTGATATCAGATCAATTCTCCCATTTAGCAAGATCATTTTAAATTCTAATCCTGTTCTTCAAAGTGCTTGCAACCCCTCCCAGCTTGTTCTTTTCAAGGTTCATTGCTTTGTTTGCAATGGGGACCAAGGATGAATGAAGCCGTGTGTTAGCAGCTAGTTACAAAACTAAAAGGAAGACAAATCAGGGCTAGGTGTGACAAGGCACCAAAAGATGTTTTAAAAGGGCTTTATGTTTGTATCTTACTTTCTTAACCCATGGTTTAATTCTAGGTGGAAGTAACAATGGACAAGAACATACTGTCTCCAAAACCTAATGTAAATTATACACATAGACCATGCTTTTTAAAAGTGGCTTGAGATTTTGGGAGCCCAATTTTGCGACACCCTGCAGGGGCCTGATGTTCAGAGGGGTGGATGCTTGCCCCTTTTTGAAAAGCAAGCCCCTTCTGGTGTCTCAAGTTGGGTACCATAAATTGCTGTCTACTTTTGAAACTGTTGGTCATAAATACCACCTCGGAATCTTCATGCACAAAGTAAAATGCCACTTTCCATAAAATCATTTAAAAAAACCCAAACAAGCTATTGGACAAATTGTGCTCTGACTTGAACCCTGCACAACCCAACTGGAGTTAAAGGAATTGCATAGGGTTGAAGTCAGCACAGAGTTTGGCCTAGTATCAGCTATTTTACCAGTCAGTAATATAAGAGTGCAATCAGTCTGTATTTACATCAAATAATATTTGTGTTTAGTATGTAATTACCATCGAGCCTGTTTACACATATAATTAACAGTTAGACATCACATCCCACTGTGTTGACATCTGGAGAATTCTAAAAAGGCTCTCTGAAACATGTTTGTGCTTCAGGTTAGACGTGGTCTGATTGTCTAAATTAAAGACATGTCAAACCACATGAAAAGTTAAGGACAGAAGGTAACCACACAGGACTTGGCATGTAGGCCAGGTAATTATGATGGGGTGAAACAATGGCAACACGAGGGAGACCCTATCCCCTGCATGCTTTGGGAAAGAAATGCTCATCTTTGTTTTTAATAGGAAATAAAAATTAGTAAATGCGCTCCGTGGATCCAAGGACACATGAATAAAGACAAACAGATGTTGATTAGCTAATCACTTGTAATTCCCCCTCCCCACCCCCTGTTCTTCATGGAGAAAAAGAAAATTGAGCATGTGGGAACTTGTACTCTGAGAAAGCATTTGTATCTTCAGTCATTTATCTACCTCACCTCTGGCTCAGTTCAGGCCTCCATTAAAAGGTAGGCAGAGTGCTATCACAAAGAAAGGTCAGTTGGGATCATTTCAGAGGCCTTTTAGCTGGGGTAACCCTTGAGGCTATCTTTTCTTTCCCTTATGTCTTTCTTCCTTGTACATTTTGAGTCAGTTAAAAAACAAAAAAATCTAGTGAGTGCTGAGGAGCTTGTTCTTTGAACTACGTTGCTTGTGTTTGTCTTCTTCTGAAATTACAGTGTCGTTTTTATACAGTGCTCATTATAACCACATGCGTGCACCAGGAAGTGTGTTTATTACAATGAATACCAAACGAATTCCGAATGGCAAGCCACTTATTTTCAAGTGTTATCAAAGGAAAGTTATTTTAGCATAACCCTCTCTTAGGCCTTCATTCTCTTTTGGTTGATGTGATTTTTTTTCCCTATTCAAACGGTTTCCACAAGACAAAAATAGTTGCGCTCTTTGTAATACAGCTTGTAGACTTTATTAATAGTAATCTGTTAGTTATATGAACAAGCATCAGAACACACACCTTATTTTGTAATGGTTTATTATTTTCGGTGAGATTACAGTAGCTCAGCAAGCATCTCTTTCATTAGTGGTGCTCATTTCATGCTATTAAGCCATCCATTTTAATGCATAATGACATAAGTAAGAAAACTGGAGCTAGACAAAAGGCTTGGCAGGTGTAAGATCTCTCGCTCTATTGTCTTTTACCGTGTCATTCCCATAGAATCTGAGTGCCTTACAGCATTAGGGAGACAGGGTGAGTGAGGTAATAACTTCTATTGGATCGACTTCTGTTGCTGAGAGAGGCAAGCTTTCGAGCCACACAGAGCTCTTCTTTGGGTCTGGGGGCAGGTCTGCACTACAAACGCTGCGTCGATGCAGCTGTGCCACTGTAGTGCCTTGATGAAGATGTTCTAAGCCAACGGGAGTCTGGAGAGAGCTCTCCCATTGGCTTAGTTATTCCATCTCTGTGAGAGACCAGGGGCGCCAGAACTGGGGGCAGGGGGACAGGAGGGCCATGCAAGTTTGGGAGGCAGGGGGTCATGTCGCCCTCCCCGCCCCCGAAACTGCAAGCCTTGGGCGGGTGCGGAGCAGTGCCAGCCGGGGCTGCGCTTCATGGAAGGGGTGACCAGCTCCCCCACCATGAGGCGCAGCTCCTGCCAGCAGTGCCAGCCTCCTCCTGGTGGTGGGGGCTGAGGTTGGCTGCAAGGCCCAGCCCCTCTCTGTGGACCCACCCCTGCTCATCTTGCCCCGAGGCTCCACCCCCTCACCAGGCCAGAAGATGGAGCCAGGCAGTGGCAAGAGCCCAGCAGCCCCAGGAGCCTGGGCTGCTGTGGGGAGTCCCGTACCCTACACCTGCCCTGGGCAGTGTGCCCTGGGGGGCTGGGACTTGGGATGGATCTAGACTGTTCTCAGTGGTAGCAGATGATAGAACGAGGAGTAATGGTCTCAAGTTGCAGTGGGGGAGGTCTAGGTTGGATATTAGGAAAAACTTTTTCACTAGGAGGGTGGCGAAACACTGGAATGTGTTACCTAGGGAGATGGTGGAATCTCCTTCCTTAGAAGTTTTTAAGGTCAGGCTTGACAAAGCCCTGGCTGGGATGATTTAGTTGGGGATTGGTCTTGCTTTGAGCAGGGGGTTGGACTAGATGACCTCCTGAGGTCCCTTCCAACCCTGATATTCTATGATTCTATGAAGCTGATTGTGGTGTCCAGGAAGTTGATGCTAGTGTGGGAGTGTTCCAGAGAGAGTTTAATGGATGGGTGGTGGTTGCTGAAGTTGTGGTGGAAATCTATGAGGGAGTTTAAGTCATCTGTCCAGAAGATGAAAATGTCATTGATGTATCTCAGGTATATCACTGGTATTTGTCCAGAAATTCTTCTTCAAGGTGGCCCATGAAGAAGTTGGCATGTTGGGGACCCATCCTCGTGCCCGTGGCTGTTCCCGTGGCTTGGACAAAGTGTTTGTTGTAGAATGTAAAACTGTTATGGATGGAGATGAAATGGATGAGTTTGGTGATGTGTTTGGGGTTGATATCTGAGGGTTGTCCATTATCTTGTAAATATTCGAGGTAGGCAGCTACACTGTCATCGTGGGGGATGTTGGTGTATAGGGAAGTGACATCCATGGTGGTGAGGATGGTGTTCTGAGGGAAGTTGTAAATATTGTGGAGGCCGTGGAGGAAGTCACTTGTGTTCTAGAAGAAGCTGGACCTTTGTGTAGTAAGTGGTTTGAGGATGGTTCCTGTGAGTCCCGATATTCCTTCAGTAAGAGCGCCGTGATCAGATACGACGGGTCTGCCTGTAGTATCTGAGTGCTGGTTTGTGGGTGCCTTTTGTACAATTTGCATGTCTAAATACCTGACTGTGGTTTAAGTTCTTGGGTGTCTAGATGACCTTAAATGATGCTCACAGAGAACTGTGGTTGCAAAACTGTAGGTACAAAGAGAGAGCCCTGGCTAAGGTCCAGAGGAAAATCATGTGCAAAGAGTACAACTGTTCAACCCTTGAATCTTTAGACAAATAGAATACACTCGAGATAATTTGCTAACCGGGAGTGCTTTGCCCTTTGCAGGTAAGAAAAATAAATGTAAAAGTTTCAGTCTGGAATAGTAATAATAATAAATAAAGTGTCGCTATTGATATTCTCAAGCATTATTCAAAGACAGCCAGTGAATGCAATTGTTGGGTCTACCAGTCTCCCTCGCAGCAGCCAGTACAGCGCAGTTTCTGGGCCAGAGTCAGACAGTGGCAAATCCTCAGTGATGTCTGTGTAAATCCACAGTAACGCCTTAGACTTCCATCAAGAGTGGCATTTGGTGCTTTTATTTCGATTGCAATTCTTGCACTGCCAGAGCTAACTGGCGGCATATAGCCAACTTCCTTCATTAGTGGTGGGGTGGAGCTGCGGCACCCCAGCGGGAGTTTCCAGTGGTTCAAGAAGACACAATGCTGCCTGGAATTCCCAGGGATCGTAGCCTTGGTGCTGCTGTAAAAGAGTCTGTAGCTTGCACTCTTCTCTTCACCCATCCAGCTCTGCTGGAGGCTGGGTAATGGTACTTCCCCTCGCTGCTCCCTTTGCAGAAGTTAGCTCTATTAGTGGTGCTGATCCTGAAACTCCTTGCATTCCTCTCTTCTGCTATGGCCCCTTTCCACTGCTGGGATGGCACAAAGGGGCAAGAAACCCAGCAGATCTGGCCATCTGGGAATTGCTCCTACATGGTGGAAATTCACTGAGGGTAAAGAGCTCATGTACTGGTTCTATTCTCCCACCTCCTTACAGTTCCAGTTTAGAGGGTGTGGTCAAGGGGGAAGAGGATGTGGCTGAAAATCTATACTCTGGCTTTTACCAGCTGTCAAGAATGTGGTTGGAGCATCTATGCTTTGGCTGTTCCCAGCTTCCAGAATGTACTTTTGGGGTCAAAGGCAGCTGGGAATAAGTTAGAGCTGCTCTGGGGCTGGCCCCAGCATCCTGGAGCCACAAACGTAGCATAAAGTCACTTTTACCCACCTCCATGTCTGAGCATACTCAGGCAAACCCTGGAATCAGGCCCTCTTGAGGGCAAGGAATCCCATTGCTGCTTGTCCCTGTTCTCCTGTTATGCCAGGCTGTGTGTGCACTTTCCCTTTCTTGTGCACCAGTGCAAG
Organism: Lepidochelys olivacea; assembly: GCF_965140295.1. Classification (NCBI taxonomy): domain Eukaryota; kingdom Metazoa; phylum Chordata; order Testudines; family Cheloniidae; genus Lepidochelys; species Lepidochelys olivacea. The sequence goes on from NC_140416.1 coordinate 121,103,165, forward strand.
GGGAAGGGCATAGTCTGGCCTGTCATAGAGATGGTGGGGATTGTTTACTTTTTATTTATAAATATAGACACTTTCCTGCAGGGAATTTAGCTAACAAAGCTAAGATCACAGAAACGAACAAATTGTTACCCCTTTTGGTCTGAGTGGTTGACTAATATCTGGGGTCTTGTGGGTTGTTTCCATTGGGGAAGACATTGTTGAAGGAGCCAAATATGTATTTGGTGCAATCCTGTTTGTTTACAAAACATGTACAAAGTCCTGTTTCTCTGAACAAAGTGGGATTGAATGAGAGGAGGCAGTTTCCTTGCTCACAATTCCAAACCTGTCTTTCCAGCAGGCATTCCGCCTAAACAGCTTGCTCTCTCTCTCTGGGCTCTGTCTCAGGGGCACTCTACAAGTGCGTCTCTTGCTATCTCTCCTGGTTTTTCTGCTTGCTTTCAGCCTGCTTCTCCCTTCGTCTGACCCACAGACACATACAGCTCCAGCCGTTATTCCCCATTCCTTACATTGACATTTGTTCTCTGATGTAGCCTGAACAGAAGGTGGCTAGTGCATCCATCAGCTTCAGTGACGTCTGTACTGTGCAAGGGGAAGGGCATAGTCTGTCCAATAGTCCAAAAAGCCTGGGAGCCACCCACACTACCGGGTAACAACAACCCCTGTCTCCATTCCACCCATCAATCCAATGAGTCCAAAATGGTGATGTGCAGCGTGACCTATCCCAAACAGCATGAAAATAATTAATGTATAAATTACAAATGATACAAGTTTCATTGGTTACATAGCGTTTTTTGGTCAGGACATATTCACATCACCAACCCAACTGATTTCACTTCCATCCAAATCTCCTTGGGGCTTTTCTCTCCCTGCCCAATTTCCTTTCAGCCAACCAGTGGGGCCTGTTTTAGTGGGCCCCTGAACAGTGTCTGTTGTTTTTTGTGCAGCCTGCTGGCTGGGACCCACTCTGTCCATTTTGTTCTAATGGGGGCTTCATCTATGTCACAACTCTTCCAGCCTCAGTTTCTACAGCTCCATTCCCAGTGTCTGAGGGTAGCCAGGCTGAAATCCTGTCCCTCTTAGACCTTCTCAGATGGTCCTTACGAATAACTTTGGGTTTCATCCTGGGACCCAAATGTATTCTAGACACTTCTTCATTTATATGGGTCGGTATTGTATAGGTTTATTTAGCTTAGGCTCCTACCTTTCTTCCTCCTCGGATTGTGGAACCAGACCAGATCCTTTCTTTTAACTTTCCATATATGATTTTATGTCATAGAGACTTTTTATTTGGTCAGAGGCTGCCCTCAAATTTTCTCGGGCAAAGGTGTGAACTTTCTCTGTTTTGTAATAATGCAATAAAATACTAAATAAATAATAATGGTAGGATTAACCCATACTGTTAGGATTAATCTCTGAACTGAGGCATTAGGTGATCCAAACTGGGGTGTGTGTGTGTGTGTGTGTGTTGTTATTGTTGCAACTCCATCTTTTATGATCCAAGTTGCAACCCACAGAAAAGGTGTATGTGTGGCTTGGTGCAGCAGCCCCTTGGTTCCACAAGGAAGTGGATTGGGCTTTATCCCTGGCGGCAGGAAGAACATGGCAGGGAATTTACCTCTCTGGTGGAGCGGAGATGCCTGCACACTGCCTCTTTGCAGTCCAAGGAGCTGTCCAGCAAAGTCGTGAGCAATTGCTTGGCCTCCGCTTTCTTGGCCCTGTGGGGGCAGGCAGCATGGCTGCCTGGAGGATGCCCTGGGTCTTGTGCTCTGAGAGGAAGCAGGGCATCTTTTGGCAGTGCAGGAAAGCCTGCAAAGCATCCCCTACTCCACTTCCTTGCGGTGTGACAGTGGTCAGTTGCAAGCGTAAGATGTGATGATGATGTGCACCAAGATGTGCAGCCAATCAACCAAATTGGGACTTTACAATGGCAATGGGACAACTTTAAAAACTGGGGCCAGATACAGGACATCCTGCATGATGTGGGACACTGGAGAGGTATGGTGGTCACCTTCCATCTTCCTCACTAGCAGCTGTTTCCTTTTCTGGTGGGCTGCTGCAAGGAAAAAGTCAAGTTCTGTGGCAAATTCCACTTCTTCATGAGGTGTCCTTCTCTTCCTTTCACTGATCTTCATCTGCAAGTTCAAGTGCACCTAAGCATCTCTAAATTGGTCCATTGCCAATTGATCTTGGAAGTCCTCATTGGGTACCTGGGTTCTCAAGTCTCCTGCCATTTCAGTTGGGGATCTTTTCTTTCCCTCTCCTAGGTATTACCTGTTACCTGGCCAACTCGGATTGATGGCTCATTCCACACAGCACATCAGTGACTTTTAACAGATCTAGATAACTCAGTTTCTTTTCTGAAGGTAAATTCTACATCATGATCAGAGCTGAGCCACTCATGTTGGCTCTAAATTTCCTCTCTGTCCATCCCCACAAACATTCATTTGTCTGTGATGTTGAACTGAGACAAATAAGCTCCTAGAGAGTTTTTTCCTCAAAGGTTATGGGATTTTGCATTATTTGAGCTGGGATAATTTGACCTTTCCCTTCTGGATCTCTGTGAGCTACAGCTGAGTTAGAAAACTGTTGTAAATGTCCTATATTACCCAAGTTGTCTGGCTGGCTCAATTATTCACCTAGGTGAGTAATTCCACTGTGAAAGCCTTCCACTGTGGTCTGCAACACTTTGAATTCCTTCTCAAGCTGATTTTTTAGCTCTTGAAATCCTTGCTGCAGTTCATCTCTATTAGCAAGTTTCAAATTGGCCAAAATTCTCCTGGGTTCCCCCATGTCCTGCAAAACCATCTGGTCCATGACACTCAGGTTGCTGGTCACCTGTTGAATCTATTTTGTGAGTCCAACTTGGGAGTTTTTCAGTTGGACTTCTCAATCTGCCCAGACACTTTGTGGCTGCTGCCCCAACAAAGATTTTGTCTCCAACTGGAGGTAATTTCTCCTTTCTGAGAAGCTTCCAGATGGTGCTTTAATTTCTTTTGCAAAGTCTCCAACTCTTGTTTTAGGTCTAATTTTAATTTCCGTTGTGAAGTCTCCAGCTCCTGTTTTAAATCCTTTTGGCCACCTTTGATTTCTGTGAATATCTCCATTATTTGTTCCACCTTGGCTCAAGGGGAATATCAGCTCTCAATTTCTCACCTTGGAAATTGGATCCCACGTCGGCCACCAGAGGCTCAAATGAGTAATCAATATTGGGGGTCTTGCAGGTTATTTCTGTTAGGAGGAGAAATGGATGATAGTCAGGTATATCTTTGATGCAATCCTGTATATTTACAAAGCATGTACAAAATCTTGTTTCTCTGATTACACTAAGACAAAATGACAGGAGGCTGTTTTATCCACAGGCACCAACTTTCATTGTTTCTGGGTGAGTGCTCCACCCCTGCTTCTCCCCGAGGCCCCGATCCCACTCTGCCCCTTCCCCAAGGCTCCACGTTCCCTCCACCTCTTCCCACCCCAGCTCCGCCCCCTCCCCCTGCCAGCACCTCCTGCCAAATTGCTGATTGGTTGGGCCCACCAACTGCTGATCAGAGGGTGGCTGGTGGGTGCTGAGCATCCACTATTTTTTTCCCCTGGGTGCTCCAGGGCTTCCCTTAGATCAGTCGTTTTCAGCCTTTTTTCATCTGGGGAAAAATTTCAACTGGAGATGCAGACCATTTTGGAAATCTTTGACAGAGTGGACCCCAGGGGTCCGCAGATCACAGGTTGAAAACCACTGCCTTAGATTGTACACCCTGCAAGGCAGGTATTATGTGTCTATGTTTCTATAGCACCCTGTACAATGATGGTCCAATCCCAGTTGAGGCATTTGGCTCTTCAGCAACAACAATGAAGAATATGTTCTCTTCTCAAAGGTCAGCCATAGGCTTTAATTCATAGAATCTCAGGGTTGGAAGGGACCTCAGGAGGTCATCTAGTCCAACCCCCTGCTCAAAGCAGGACCAATCCCCAATTTTTGCCCCAGATCCCAAATGGCCCCCTCAAGGATTGAACTCACAACCCTGGGTTTAGCAGGCCAGTACTCAAAGCACTGAGCTATCCCCCCTCCCCTTGCTCCTGGGAAGATATGGGTTTTTTAATCCACAATCTTTAGGCATGTGCACTTAGGAAAAAAAACCAAGCACAACACCACCACCACCTTTTCTTTCCAGTTCTGTCCAGCCTAACCCACGGTTGTGCGCGTTGACATGCTGCAACTTCGTCTCCAGCTCTGGAAAATGCTGGCTTTAACACATCTCATTTCTTATCTTCTGAGCTGGGTTCCACAAGGTGGGTCAGGAACACGTATAACTATACTGTCCAAAAAATCTCATTGAAACAGACACTGCAAAACTAATGTTGAGTAAGCTCCTGGCCCCACTGAAGTCAGTGAGAGTTTTGCTATTCACCTCAAAGGGGTTAGGATTTCGCCTGATATTTTTAAGGAAAATCTGATATTCAGAACATAATGACATCGCTATCACTTCACACTGTCAGATTCTGGAAGCAGAAATGTTCTTTCCATTTAGAAAGGTGGATTCAATTCTCTCTCTAACGTCTCAAGCCAACAAAATACATGCACACACTTAACTTTAAGAGTGTGAGTAATTGGATTGACTTCAACAGGATTTCTCATATGCTTAAAGATATGCATGTGCTTATGTATTTTGCTAGATCAGGACCAGACTTCTCAACCCCTTTGCAAGATCAAGCCCTAAAGTAGTTCTTAAAAATTCCTTGTTAACCCCATCCAATTCCTTCTGAGCCACCTTTTACAACAACTACTCATCGTAGTTTTTTTAGCCCTATTATTATTTTCTGGTACCGCAAGATTTTTCATACCACTGTGATTTCTTTAATTGGTGGCCTAGAATCATCCTTAAGACAGTGTAACTCCAATTCCAGTGTGCCCTGTCCAATCTTTTCTATTGTTTCTTTAAAGGTTTTTATAGCATAGTTCAACAGATCTGTCCATCCTTAATAACTTTAAGGCAAGCACATCAATTTAATGCTCAAATCTTTCTTTCTTAGCTTTGCTGGACAAAACACTGAGCTCCACGGAGAGATTTGAAGAGAATCGTTGGGATCAGGAGTGAAGTCTCCAGAGCTCTTTACTCAACTGCAGAAGGCAAGCTATAACCTGCAGCTTTCTTCTCCCTCTGCACTGGACCAAAAGTATAATGAATACCTAGGGAATACTGCTAATGGGGCTAATGTTCTCTCACTACCAAAGACAATTGTCCAGTTTTGATGTGTGTTCACTGTACGTGTGGGCTGCAAATTATGTTTCATATTGTTACATGTTCAAAGGACACAGAGTATCTTAAAGCTGTCCTGTACGACCTGGCCTATCCATTATTATCCTACTGGAAATGCATGAAGGCTGGGAGCACACCAGATATTTTGCCAAAGAAGGAACTAAAATCTTTCAATGTGTGGTGGAATGGTGAATGCACAAGAAGAGATGTGTGGGGAATCAAATTGTTGGATGCTTTCTATAGGCATGCTGCTTTCATTTCTGTCTAGATTTGTAAACTGATGACTTTGGTTATTTTAAAGTTGGTTTATTTAATGACTTTATTACCGGGTAGGTAAAAATACCTGACAATATATAAACCTGGATCTACTAACAATTCAGCATTGTCCTCCTTTCATGTCATAAACCAGGAAATGGGCACATCTTCCTAACTGTGGGATTTTAACCTGAGACTCAGGTGTTTTGGGAGATTCTCATGCCCTCAAGGCTACCTTCAAATATGTCAGCTTTGGTGGCCATGTGGCAGCCATAGAAGATGCACGTTCCACTGCATTGGGAGCTGCGGCTGTGAAAACAATGCTAAATAGAACCATGGAGGCATAGAGCACGTCCCAGAGAAGATGACCCATTGGTCCAGCCACTGTTGAGGTTTACCAAGGGAAAGCCTCCCACTGACTCTTTTATGGGGGGTAGGGAGCATTTATTGTTCTAAGTTATAAAGACATTGCATTTATCAGTGGTCTTTTTTTTTTTTTTTCTAAATTAAAACTCAGTGGAAGTGGAGGGCAGGGGATTTTCAGTTTCCTATTGTGGGGAAGTGTCTATGAAAGTTGGCTTTTTTCACCATCAAGAGACAAGGATTTATTGGCTTCTGAAACAAAGTGGCTCAGTATGTCTGCTAGGCCCTCAGCCTGAGGCAGGTTGGCTCATTGTGAATGTTTTGATTGCACCCTTCATTAAAAGGAAAGTTACCCCAAATTAGAAGGAAACTAACACTGAAAGAATCCAGCCGAATCCCCGTTTTATTTCTCAATAAAACATCTGTATTGTTCTTTCAGGATGGCTCTGCCAAACAAGTCAACAATAAACCAAAGACCTGGCAATAGACGAAACGCTGGAAAGCGCCTTTTTAATATGGAAAAGTATCCTGCAGTGTCGCAAAGCCCTCAGTGGAGACTGCCCCTCGCCCCTGTGAAATGTATAAATAATATCTGGCCAGATCCTCAGCTGATGTAAAGCAACATAAGTCCACTGATGGCAATGCACCTATGCTGATTTACACCAGGTGGGGAAACTTGGCCTAATTGTTTTTGTTTGTTTGTTAAAAAAAAGGGGGGGGGGAAGAGGGCTCTTTGCCTTTGTGTGTGTGTGTGTGTGTGCGTGTCCAGAAACTTTGCAAGTTCCTTGTTTTATTGTTAGCTAGTTTGGCAGGAGCAGCTGAGCAATAGAAGTGTTTTATTTGGAAATACTTTAGGGGGAATTTGACAAGAGTCCTAGCTGCCTTATGGTTGTTCTAGCTCTGAGAGGTTTTCACCTCTTCTTGGAGGCTGCACCAGGCTAGGATTATCTCATTTGATTTCCTTGGATCTGCGTACAGCTGAGAATTGAAGAAAATTAAAGGTTAGTAAAGTTTGCTTTCATCTCACACTAAGAGCTTTCAGTTATTTAAATGTAACTTGTTCTCCCTCTTTCTTTTTTTTTCTTCCCGACAACTGCCTTCTTGTTTTTGTGAACTAAAAATACCACTCGAGATTTTATTTAGTTTGATTTGGTTCAGTAACTGAAGTGTGACCCAAACAGCTTTTTCTCCTGTGCAAAAGAGGCTCAGAGGAAGAGGCATGGGGCCAGATTCTGATCTCAACTATGCCGGTGTAAACCCAGTGCAAGCCACAGACAGCTGAATCTGACCCATCTGTTTGAGTATCAGGTGCGGAAATGTTCGCTCTTTTATGGCCAGCAATAACATGCTAGGTTATTTTGATCTGTGTTGTTACACAGCTTACTTTATTTCTCTCCAAATCTGTAAAAGCCCATCACAAAAGCTCTACTCATTTTCAAAGAATGAAAATAAAGCAGAAAACTGCTTCTTACCCTCACATAGCCACCTCTTTCCTCTTCTTCCCAGGTCAGGGCCAGATCCTCAGCTGTTGGGAACTGGCATTGCTTTGCTCACTTCAACGACCAACGTGCACCCAATGTGCTGAGCTCCTTTGAAAGCCTGGCCACTTATCTTGGGCGCTCAGTGGGAGCTGGACTCTTCTGACAATCTGGCTACAAGTGTGGGGGCTGAAAATCTAGCTCTAAAATTCTAATCTTGGCTCTGACACTGAACGCCTCTGAACCGCTCTTTGTCTCCAAAATGTCCCCATCCGTCATATAGGTATAATACTTGCCAACCTCCCTGGGCTGCTGGAAGGGTTAATTCATTAATGCTTATAACGCACATTGCAGATGGAAAGTGCTATTTCATGGCTAAATGTTATTAGGAGTTTGTAGGAGTTTGCAAATAAACTGCAGCATTTCCCTACTGGAGCGATATTCTCTAGCTAAGCTGCAGCTTGAGGGACTGTCCAGCAATATATACCCACCTCCACAGAGAAACACCTTCTCAAATTCTGGGGGAATTCAGTACTCCCAATCCCAAACATTTAAAAATCAGGAGTCAGGCCTCCAAAAATCATAATTTTTTAAAAAATACTACAGTTTGGTTCTTTTTATTTACTTTCTAGTTCATGACCCTTTAGGGCTCACCTGGGTCACATTTTCAAGAGTCTTGCCACAACCAGAAGGGCTGACACTGAGCTGGGGTTCCAGAAAAACCCCAAGCGTGGCATTGTGATAAAGTTGTGAGTGTTGGCAATGCTGGAATTCACTTGTGAAAGAGAAGGCTGGGCAGTGGGCACAGTTCAGGATTCAGCGGATGATCCTCAGCTGGTATCGCTCCATTGACTCCACCAGTTTCAAGGGAACTATGCCAGTTCACAACAGTTGAGGGTCTGGCCCCCTGGGCTAGATTTTGGCAGTTAGTTACTGACCTATGTTAGGGACAGTGCACAGCAAAAGAAGCACTAGCTGGTGTCATGCCTTAGAGAGGCAGGATGCCACCTGCAGTTCCCTGCTGCTCAATGTGCACCCACTCTTTCAGGGGTGCTCCCTCTGCAGTTCGCCAGCTGTACTGGTCAGTGCAACATGGGAGTTGGCCCTGCCCTCTCCATCCCTTTGGGAGTTGCCTGTGCCCAGGGGGAGGGGTTGTCTTGTAAGTCAAGGAGACCAGTAATTGAGATTGCTGCTGCTTCCTACACAGAGAGTCCAAGGCGGTGGGAGTGGAATTTGGGGAGGGAAAACACCTCAAGTCTTCCTGCCAACCTGCGTACCTGAACAAAGGCCAGCACACTCTACTCCTTAGTGTCAAGATTGCAGGACACTGTGGCTTTGGAGATGATGATCATAGAACCATAGAATCATAGGACTGGAAGGGACCTCGAGAGGTCATCTAGTCCTGTCCCCTGCACTTATTGCAGGACTAAGTATTATGTAGACCATCCCTGACAGGTGTTTGTCCAACCTGTTCTCAAAAATCTCCAATGATGGAGATTTCACAGCCTCCTTGGGCAATTTATTCCAGTGCTTAACCATCCTGACAGTTAGGAAGTTTTTCCTAATGTCCAACCTAAACCGCCCTTGCTGCAAATTAAGCCCATTGCTTCTTGTCCTATCCTCAGAGGTTAACGAGAACAATTTACCACTCTCCTCCTTGTAACAACCTTTTATGTACTTGAAAACTGTTATCTAAACAAACCCAATTTTTTCAATCTCCCTCATAGGTCATGTTTTCTATCCCTTTAATCATTTTGTTGCTCTTCTGTGGGCTTTCCCAAATTTGTCTACATCTTTCCTGAAATGTGATGCCCAGAACTGGACACAATACTCCAGTTGAGGCCTAATCAGCATGGAGTAGAGCGCACAAATTACTTCTCGTGCCTTGACTACAACACTCCTGCTAATACATCCCAGAAAGACGTTTCCCCCCCCCTTTTTTTTTTGCAACAGTGTTACACTACTGACTCATATTTAGCTTGTGATCCACTATGACCCCCAAATCCTTTTCTGCAGTACCCCTTGCTAGGCAGTGAGTTCCCATTTTGTATGTGTGCAACTGGTTGTTCCTTCCTAAGTGGAGTACTTTGCATTTGTCCTTATTGAATTTCATCCTATTTACTTCAGACCATTTCTCCAGTTTATCCAGATCATTTTGAATTTTAATCCTATCCTATGATCTCAGCTTTCTATCAGCTGGAGTCCCCAAAGACTTGAGGATGGAAGAATCCCTGATTGTTTCGGGGAACAGACGATGAAGGGGTGTGGATGGTTAATTTTTAACCTCCATCTATTGTGTATTGTATTGCATCGCATTGCATCTTGGGGAAGGTCGTCTGGCAGCATCCATACAGTGCTTGCAGAATGTGCAGCTCTTGGAATGAATATAATTTTACAATTGGCCTGAAAAACCTCCATCTAGTTGTCAGGGTTCAAGAATGTTGTTTTATTAGGATTTCGGTCTTGTTCTTCTTTGGTGTCAGCAGGCGTTTATGACTGTTACAACAGGAATGAAAAGCTGGGTCTGGAATAAGTGTTGCTTTCCCTTGCCAGGCGCAGGGTTCACTGTGGAGGCCAGACATATGTCTTCCTTTCTCCCACAGATGCTACTTTCTTTCTGGATGAGGCGGTGGACTGCACCCTCGCATTGGAAGACATGGCTGACGACAGCTCTAACCTGAGACATAGCTGCTGCACTGCTTGCAATGGGTTCATATGGTGAAGGTAACTAAAGGACTATGTCATCCCCTCTGCCTCTGCAGGTGGAGGAAACCAGACCCTGGTGGGTGTGACAGGGAGATGGTGATGCAGGGAATGCCCCATGGAAGTCCCTTAATGGGAGCTGTGCAAGGTTTTCTGGGCTGAGGTGGGGGACAGAACAGGGTTGGACTAAGTGGGCAGTCACTGGCTGTAGCTTGCTCTTTCCCTCTGCTCAGCTGGTCTGTCATGGGTACATTAATCCAGAGCTTGGCTTCCCCATGCAGGATGGAATCTGTTCTAGGGAGAGCGGGCTCTGCAGACAGTGTGAGATTCCCATGACTACACAGCTCCTACCCAGCCATTCTGTCAGAGCCAGAGGGACACAGGAGAGCCAGAAGAGAAGCCAGTGCAAAGCTCCGAGGGGCTCTATGCAGATTACCCTGACCTCCCCAGATCCCCTGGGGTCCATGCAGATCTTGGCAGGCTGGTTTGCGGAGCTAACCCCCCAGCTTGTTTCCCAGAGGTGAACAAATTCTGCGTGGCCCCAGGGAGAATGCCTGGGAAGCTCTGCATGGAGACCCTCACAGCGCCTTCAGTCCCCCTGTGGATCATTCCTGCCTAGGGCACATTCAGGCCATTAGCACTGTAATAAGCAGCAAATCCTGCTGAGGTTGGAAATCTTGGCTGGCTGTTTGCTTGTTTGTTTGTATTTTCTGAGACGCTCCATATGCCTTTCGGATTCGCTTGCTGTCAGTGAGTTGAGGAATAGCGAAGTGTCGACGTCAGTGGATTTTTTTGTTTGTTTGCAATAGTAGATGGAGGATGGGTAAAAGGGGTTAAGTTTAGCTCCTTTGTAGACCAGGAGAACTCTCAAGTCTTAGTGCAAGGACAGCAGAGCAGGCGTGGCAATGCCCAGTGTGGGACGTGGAGACGGGGATCTTCCCAGAAGGCAGAGTTATGGATTGTCTTTTGGATACCACTGAGCTAACATAGCTCCCCTTTCCTTTGGGGGAAATTCTGATAAAAGGGTTCATTTTATTCCTGTGCACAAACTATTGATTTTTCACATAATGCAGGTACAGCCTCCGCTTTGCAACCATGAGCTTCCTTCTGCAGTTGGAATTAATGGGGCTGCTTGCATGAATAAGTGTGTGTCAGGGTAAATAAGATCACAGAACGGGCCCTATATAATGCCAATCCTGAAGTCCTCACTCAGCCAGAATTCAGTTTAGCGAGTGGGAATTTTGGCTAAATGAGGACTGAGTAAAAGCTGTGTAGGATCCTCAGGATTTGGCCCATACAGCCCACGTGTAAGTTTCTGGGCTGTATGTTAATTACTAGTGTGAATTACAGGTCACTTACCCTGAAGATCCTGCAGAATTCTATGGGGTTTTAATTTAGAACAAGGGCTCTGGCATAATGTTCTTTGAGAAAAGAACTATAATCACTGGATCTTGTGGGGTCCTGGTGGTTATGCTGTATGAAACTCCTTGGGAGACCTCACCCTCCTCACTGGCTCAGCTGCAATCACCAGAGAAACAGAATACCATGCTCCTGGAGAAGGAGGGTCCTCTCCGTTTGTGTAACACCTGTAGGTAATGCTGCAGGTCATTTCTGCATTCAAAATACAGTTTAATCTATACACAAATCTGGAATACCTTCAAAGTCATCATCTGCCCTCATGATCAGAGCGTCTCAGATTTTCACCTGGTCAGAATTAGAGAACTGAGTTGGACCACTTTAAATCTGAAGGTGACAGCATCCAGTTATTCATAAAATTGCTCATCTCTTGAGGACATTTCCAGTTACCAAGGGATGGTGCCTCTCTTTCTAGGGAATGGAAAACATATCCAAAGCATAGTATCTCTTCCATCTGAATGTGTGAGCAATCAGGACCTGCAACAGCACCAGACTTTGGGCAACTTAATGCACGCAGCTGGCTTGTAGTCAGATGCCTGATGGGCTACACCACCTGTTTGGTGGGAAAAGTCAGCAGACCAGCTCTTAAACCCAGCATCAGCAGTAGTTTGGTGGCTGCTCAAAGCATTTGTCCATAGCTATGATAGTGTGTCTGCTTGTTCCCAGCCTTGCTCCTGCCTTGGACCCAGCCTTACCTTGCTCCAGGTAACCTGGTCCTGACCCTTGGCTCTGATTCCTTACTTTGGCTCTTACCCTTGTCTCTGGCACCCGCCCCCCAGTGCAGCGCCGACCCTAGACTCCGATTCCTGGCTCCTGATTCCCGCTCCAACCACTAGGCACAACCGTCCATGTCCCAGTCACTGATAGAACATTCTACTGAACTCTCTGCTGTCTCCACTTGTTTAAAAGCTATTCAGCAAAGTTTGTCTTATAACTTTATGGAGCCAAATCTCCACAAACTAGAAGCGCAGATAATCGGCTCTAAATGTTTGCCAAGAGATGCTCCGGCCCACTGTTGGTAATGTATTCGTGACTACATCTTCAAGTATGAAACTGAGTATCTTACCACCCTCTTGCTTGTGGATGAATTGGAGTCTTAGGTCCATTATTAAAGCTATATCACCTACACAACTTTGTCAGCCTGAACCCAGTGCTGAGCAAAACAGATTCAGAGCTACTGAAAATGCTGCTTTGATTCCCTCAAGATTATTCAATTGTTTCTCCTCAGAAGCCTCTATCTAAGATGCAAGTTGGTCAGCATCTCAGAGCCTTGCAGGGCGCACCTGTTCACATGTCTGAACATCCTACATCTGGTGTAAAGATCTCAAAGCTCAATTCAGCTTGTCTCAAAGCTCACTTTCTTATATGTAGTACCTAAAACTGCATGTGGTATTCCAGGTGTGATCATATCAGTGTAACGCAGTGTCTCTTTCTTTTCCTGCCTGATCCATAACATGATACCTCTGTGTATGCAGCCCAAAGCTACACTGACCTTTTCGGTTGCTATATCCTGGTGCACTGCAGCCTCAGGTCTGATTTGCTCTCTGCTACCACTTCTAGCCTTCTTTCAGCATTATTGCTTTCCTTTCCCAGAACAACTATATTTTGGAGCGTTTGTTCTCCATATATATTTATTTGCATTTTTCCAAGCTGCATCTCTTTTAGTGTCTCATTGGCATGCTATGTGCTCTCTCTTCCAGACCATCAATGAAAACATTAAGTAATATTGGATCTGCCACCAGTCTTTGTAATATCTCACAGATCACTTCCAATGGATTTGATACACTGCTGCTTATTGTTATACTTTATGACCTTTCGGCTGGTTTTCAGTCCTCTAGATACAGCACCAAGACCCCTGTTCACCAAGTCAATGGTACAACTCACGTGTTCAAAATAACACATGTACTTAAGTACCTTGCTGAATCAGAGCCTGAATGTTACTTGTGTCCAAGGCTTGATCTACACCACAGACTTCTGTCGGTATTACTACTATGGAAAATCCACACCCCGGAGCGACACAGTTATACCGACTGAACTCCTGGTGTAGACAGGGCTATGTCAACAGGAGAAACTGTCCCATCGCTGTAAGTAGCATCTTCACTAAGCGCCAAAGTGGTGCAGCTGCATCAATACAGCTGTGCCGCTGAAGCACTATATATGTAGACAAGCCCCAAATCTCCTGCATCTACATCTCTTCATCCCCTTTTATAATTCTGTTCAATCAAGACTGGCTGAGAAGGCCAGTTCCTTAAAACACCTGCTCACTGCACAGGATTATAGTCTTTTCTTGACGCTCAGTGATTTTTTCCCTCTTAATATTTGTTCCATTAGTTTACAAGAGACAGAAGTTCATTAATGTTGCTCATTAATTGCTGGGATCATTCTCCTTTCCTTCTTTGAAATCAGTACAGCATTTGCTTACTCCAGACTCTTGACACCTCCCCACTTGCCCACAATTTTCCAAAATAATAGTCAGAGGGAAAGTAAGTCCCTTAGCTAGTTCCCTTCGTATCCCAGGAGATATGTCATTCAGACTAGCTGGTGAGTAGGTGAAATCCTGGCCCACTGAAGTCAATGGCAAAAGTCCCATTGACTTCAGTGGGGCCAGAATTTCACCCACTAGCTTCAGATTTCCCAGGTATTTCCTCACCTGCTGTTTATCAGTATTTATTTTTCCAGGGCTTTCCTTCCTCACCAGGAGCCAGATCACCAGACAGTGCAAATCTGGCAACACTGAAACAACTGGATCTCTGATCCTTACTTGTTTACATTTGTTTTCTATCTTTTTAATGCTAAAGACACAAAGCTTTTAAAGTTCTTTTACTCCGATTCTATGCCTGAATGGCTCTGAGCCAGTCTAACTAGCCAGTCTTCTCTCCCATTAAGTTCCAAGCCAAATATTACAGTCTAAATTGGTTTACCCCAGTTTGTAAACTTGAATCATCATTGGGAATTAAGACATTTTGTTACTGTATGTCCTGGTGAATGAATTTGCTTCCTGATGCAATCAGAGAGGCTCAATATGTCCTTGTCACTCAAGGAAGTGATAAAGATGAATGATAAATTGACTTCACTTTGTCAGTGTTCTTAAATATGCAATAACTCCTGGAGGTTCCCTTGGGAGTGGTACAGCTCCCTGCTACTGGCCCTGATCCAACGCCCATTGAAGTTAATAGGAATCTTCCCACTGACTTCAATGGGCTTTGGACCAGATCCACACTTCTCTGCCTTAATGGCTCAAGCTATCCCAAACTTTTCTAAATTACACACAAAAATCTATGGTAAAAGAACATATTAAGGTTACAAAGTCAAATACTCAAAAGTTAACCTCAGTTCTGGCATTCATTATCTGTGCAACCTTAATCGAGCCCCCTTGTGTGTATATATTCTGATACAGTCTTTGATCACATACATTTTTTTCACAAGGCTCCCTCCACATTTATGTACAACAGAGGTTCCCAAACCCTTTGCAGGCATGGCCCCATTTTAATGAACTATTTCCTCCCGGGACCCCAGACAGCATGGAGGATACAATTTTGAAGAGCAAAATGGCGTCCTCCACTCAGCGTGACCTTCTACATACGGCACGTGTGAGGTCATGCTGCATGGAGGATGCCATTTTGAAGAGCAAAATGCTGTCCTCCAAGCATCATGATCTCACACGTACCATACGTTCAAAGTCATGCTGTGTGGAGAAAAATGGTGTCCTCTGCACAGTAGGGATCACTGTGGTCCCATCTGTTCCATTTGAGGTCATGACCCACAGTTTGGGAACGGATGATGTTTAAGATGGATGGTGCTCAATTAATGAGCTGCTATTCAATATGTGGCTATCTTCTCATTCTTCAATGTATGGCCCAAGACCTTATGTACTGCACACTATTCAAACCCTTCTGAGAAGACAAAATTATTAATTTTTTCATGGGCTTTTCTATCATGGCTCTCATCACTGTAGTAGCTCAGTGCTTTATAGACTCATAGACTTTTAAGGCCAGAAGGGACCACTGTGGTCATCTAGTCTGACCTCCTGCACATTGCAGGCCACAGAACCATGAGCAGTGGGTACCATAGGCTGGGGAAGGCTATGCAGGCCCTGCCCATGCTCCACCTACAGACCTCCCCCTCCTGCTTCCTGCTCTGCGGCTCCAGTCCCCCTGTGCAGAGGCCCCACTGGGGCCATGCCGCCGGCCCTCCTGAGCTGGGAGGCTGTAGCCGGCACTGCCCGCCCTCCCAGCACGCCAGAGTTGGGGAGGCTGTGGCCACGTGCAGCCAGCGTTCTGGGGCTGGGGAGTCTGTGGCTGGCGCTGCCTGCCCTCCCGGCGCTCCAGTGCTGAGGAGGCTGCGGCCAGTGCCACCCGCCCACCCGGCGCTCCGGGGTTGCAGGGGCTAGTCTGGGGAGGGGGGTCAAGTGGCTACGGTGGTGGGGACCTGGACTCCAGCTGGGGGTGTGTGGAAGGGGTTGGGTCTTGGCGGAAGGGGTGGGGCTGGGGGCTAGCCTCCACCAGCTGGTGGTTCATGCTCTGCCCGTGCACAGAACCTTACCCACCCACTCCTGTAGTAGACACCTAACCTCTGACTGAATGACTGAAGTCCTCAAATCATGATTTAAAGACTTCAAATTACAGAGAATACACCATTTATACTAATTTAAACCTGCAAGTGACCCGTGCCCCATGCTGCAGAGGAAGGAAAAGACCCCAGGGTCTCTGCTAATCTGACCCAGGGGGAAATTCCTTCCTGACCCCAAATATGGTGACCAGTTAGCCCCTGAGCATGTGAGCAAGACTTACTAGCCAGACACATGGGAAAAAATTCTCTGTAGTAACTCAGAGCCCTCCCCATCTAGTGTCCCATCACCAACCATGGGAGATATTTTCTGCTAACAGTCATAGATTGGCTACATGCCATTGTAGGCTGTCTCATTAGACCATCCCCTCCATAAATTATCAAGCTCAGTCTTGAAGCCAGTTAGGATTTTTTGCCTCCATTCCCAAACTTCATTCCTTCAATGGTTAGAAGCCTTCATCTAATTTCAAGCCTAAACTTGTTGATCACCAGTTTATATCCATTTGTTCTTGTGTCTATATTGGTGCTTAATTTAAATAACTCCTCTCCCTCCCTGATATTTATCCCTCCGATGTATTTATAGAGAGCAATCACATCTCTCCTCAGCCTCCTTTTGCTTAGGCTAAACAAGCCAACCTCTTTTGAGTCTCCTCTCATAAAGTAGGTTTTCCATTCCTCGGATCATCCTAGTGACCCTTCTCTGCACCAGTTCCAGTTTGAATTCATCCTTCTTAAAGATGGGAGACTAGAATGGCACACAGTATTCCCGACGAGGTCTTACTAGTGCCTTGTACAACAGTATTAACACCTCCCTGTCACTACTGGAAATACCTCGCCTGATGCATCCTAGGACTGCATTAGCCTTTTTCACGGCCACATGCATTTCCTTTGTCTACAAAAATCAGTTATCTTCTCAAAGAAGGAGATCAGGTTGATCTGGCATGATCTACCTTTTGTTAAACCATGTTGTATTTTGTCCCAATTACCGTTCACCTTTATGTCTTTATCTATGTTCTCTTTCAAAATTTGTTCCAAGATCTTGCATACAATTGAGGTTAAACTAACAGGCCTATAGTTTCCCAGATCACTTTTTTCCCTTTCTTAAAAATAGGAAATATATTAGCAATTCTCCAGTAATAGGGAATGGACCCTTGAGTTTACAGACCTTTACACTTTAGCTATAGAATGTCATAGCCATTAAATATAACCTCTAGGGAATCTAATTGTCCCACGCACGATTAATAACCACTGTTCCATGACTGTGAAATTAATTTCCTTTCAAATAATATTAAACTTACCAATTCCTGTTCTACATGAATTATTGTCTTTTTTTAAAAACTGATTCACTATTATTCTATTTTAAACATGGTTCACTTTTAATTATTATGATAGCCTATACAGAATAGCTAGACTAAGCACCAAGGTCACCAGCAACTTCTATTCACAAACAATTTATTTTCATCCTCTGAGTGAGGGGGATGGTGGTGGTATTATCTCCCTGTAGAGATGGGAAGCTGAGACAGAGGGAGATTAAATAAAAAGTATCCACTAATTTTGGGTGCCCAATTTGAAATACCCCAGACCTGATTTTTCAGAGTATTTAGCATTATATAGCACTTTGTGTTCTAAGACAGCTCCCATTGACTTCATATGTAGCTGTGAGTGCTCTGCACCTCTGCAACTCAGGTCCCAGGGCCCAAATGTCAGGCACCCAGAAAATGAGGAACACACAATCAGAGATCATCTCTGAAAAGTTTGGTTTAAGTGACTTGCCCAACATCACTCAGGAATTCTCTGGAAGAGGCAGGGATAGAATCCAATTCTCCAGGGCAGTATTCAACTGCCTTACCCGTGAGACAGACCATCCTTCCTCCTCCTGCAACCCCCTGCCTCATTTACTACACACCTTCTGCAACAAATGAGTCAGGGATCCTATGACAACAGCCTCCTTCATTGCAGCACCATGATTCAGTCCTAGAGAAGGTCCATCCTGTGCATGAATGAGGCAGGGTTCCTCCGGAAATAATAGAATGTGGTCTTGCAATGAAAGACTGTATCATACATGGACAAGGGGCCAAATTAAGATTGCCCAGGCAACCTTCATTCTGGCATTTCCTAGCTTTTGAGTGCTTGATTTTGCAACTGTAATAATGTTCTTTTAGCCTAGTTCCTCTTCCCCTATAATTTCCTAGGTTTTAAAAAAAGGCAACTGAAAAACCCATAAAACCCTAGGTAGCATCATAGTGACACCATAGGGGTCATGAGTAGGAACGCTAAGATCTACTGCACAGACTTCTGCCACTTCAGCTTATGGAGTCATAGGCACCGACTCTGTGGTTGCTCCGGGGCTGAAGCACCCATGGGGAAAAATTGGTGGGTGCTCTGCACCCACCAGCAGCTCCCTGCCCCAGCCCCAGCCCACCTCCACCTCCGCTCCGCCTCCACCTCCTCCCCGAGCGTGCCAGGCTCTACTTCTCCTCCTAGTTCCCAGCGCTTGAACTGCGAAACAGCTGGGAGGGAAGGGGGAGGAGGGGGAACACAGTGCGCTTGGGGAAGAGGCAGAGCCAGGGGCGGGGATTTGGGGAAGGAGTCCAATGGGGCAGGGAGGGGGCGGAGTTGGGGCGGGAACTTTGGGGAAGGGGTTGGAATGGGGCAGGGCAGGAGCAGGGAAGGGCTGGAGTTGGGCCGGGGGGTGCGAGCACCCACTGGCGCCGGGGAAAGTTGGCGCCTATGTATGGAGTAACTGATAACAATAGTAGGTTGTTATCCTCCATGTAGACATGCACTAGAGAGGGATGAGACATACATTTTGCCAGAGGGATTCCCAGGTATTTGCTGAACGTACAGGAATGGTGAGACTCAGGAATCTTGGTTTCCATTCCAGTCTGTGGAAGGGAGTGTCTCTTGTGGGCACAGACTCTTCTGCCCATTTCCCCCACACTTGACCTCTTCAGCCCTGTTGACTCCAACTTTTCTCCTCCCCACCCCAGGCTCCGTACTCCCGTCCTAGTTCCCCATTCCTATTCCCATTCTGGTTCCTTGTCCAATCTGTCTCTCCCCTGCCCCCCAAAAGGCTCTCAGTTTCTCTCTCCAGGCTTCTCATCCAATCTCAGTGTCCCCCATACTTTCCCACACTCATCCCAGTCCCTTTGCCCAACCATCCCAATTCTCCCCCATAACCCAAGCTCCTTGTCAGCTCTCTCTTTCCTCTTCCCTTCCCTCATTCCACCCCTGCCCACTGATTCCTAGTCCCAGTCTCCCCACCTCCACTCAGCTCCTCATTTAATCTCAGTGTCCCCCTCCACCCCAGTCAACTTGCACTTAGTCTGCCCCATTTCTCTGACCAGTTCCCAGTCCTGGTTTTCCTTCCCCACAGCTCCTAGTCCCAGTCTCCTCCCTCCAATTCCCAGTTACAGTCTTCTCTCCCCTTTCTCCAGTCCCAGTCTCCTTGTCCCAGTCTGTTCCTTTCCCTTCCCCTTGATCAGGCTTAGTCCCCTTTGCATCCAATCAGACAGCTTCATCACGGGGGGCGGGTATAATAGGCCGGGGGAGGCTCTGCCACAGACACCTGGTTGCGGGTTTGGCAGGGGACGTTTTTGCTTTATTATGCCCCACGCACGTTCTGGGGTGGCTGAGAAGGCGATATGTGCTATTCAGCTTCCTGGGTTCATCAGTAACCTCCCTGGACTCCAGAGATCTTACTGATGAACCCAGGAAGCTGAGTAGCAAATTCCTCCTCCTCCGCTGCCCTGGAATCTGCATGGGGCATATCAAAAGCCCAGGTTCTTCTTCGGGAAGAGACGCTGTCATGCTGTGGCTTTTCCCGGGTGGCTTGGGGTCTAGGGAAGGGACAGGAGGCATGACATGGCTGCGGCTGGCCGGGGGCTCCTCCAGGCAAGTGTGGGGGTTCAGGGCTGAGCTCAGGGCTCCTCTGGGCAGGTGCGGGGGGGCTTAGGGTTTCAGCCAGCCCAGGGCTTCTCTGGCCAAGTGTATGGGGGGGTACTTGGGCCTCCGGCCAGCCCAGGGCTCCTCAGGGAGGGGAGCCTTGGATTTGCCTCCCCAAAGGGGGGCTCCACCCACTGCCCAGGAGCTTCATCCTCCACCCTGCCTGAGTGCCAGTAGTCAGCATCCAGAAGGGGTCATTGAGGGCACAGGAGAGAGGCCCCCTGCTCACAGATCCACTGTCCGTCTGCTTCCCTGCCTGGAGCAGCCATTACAGGGAAAGTCCTTATGAGTTCCCAAAGCCCTGAGCTGCAGCATGCTCGGTCACTTTGTGGGGATGGCGCACGTGCAGTCTGATCTGCACTGGGAATGACGGTTGGAGCATGTTCAGTGAAGACAGACTCTTCAGAGATTTAAAATGAAAGAAGTCTCTACTAAAGTAATTTGGCTGAATTCAGGTGGATTTTCATGCGAATGGTAAAAGGCACATCCCTGATACAATGGTCACCTCCTTCCCAAAATTCAAGACCCTTCTCAAAAGTCTGGGGGTGATGAAGTTTTTCAAAGAAATGGTCTCAAGAATTTTTTATCTCAGACAAAACAACTTTATTTTCCATGGTCTCATTCTCACAAAATGGCTGAGCTGTTTGGACTGAAATTTTCCAAAAATACTCATGCCAAGGCAGCCATCTAGCACGGAAAATTCATCCCAAATGGTTAGAGTTTAGAAAAGTTACCCTACTGAAAACAGGGTGTTATCATGGGAAATGTTGGGCACCTTTAATAAGGCCCTTACCCTACCAAGACTTATGTACATGCTTAAAATTAACCCTGTAAATCTTTACAGGACTGGGACCTAATGTAGGGAGGGCTGGAGGCTAATAAAACAAATTAAGTTTAGCTTCTGCCATCATTACCTGAGATTATATCAATGAGACTACTCAGAAGAGCTAGCTGGAAAAGGGGAAGAACCCCATTCATAAATTACCCATGGGGGAAATTAACTTTTCCACATAGGGAAATGTGAAAAATTATCGTTTGAAAAAAGCCTACTTTTCCTCATTGCCTATTTGTTTTCCCACATTTCCTCTCACTGTGACTGTTTTCCAACTGGAAAATAAAGTCTAGATGTTACTTACCCTCACATAAAGAAAGTATTACAAAATGAAATTGTTACTTTTAAAAGTGAAAAGTAACACACTAAAAAACACTTTACCTTTTAAAAAAAAATTCCCCATTTTTCTTGATGAGGGGGAGAACAGCTAAAAAAATGGTGAGGTTAGCATTTCCCATAATTTTGAAATAAAAAATCTTCAGAAATACAGAACAATTCTGTTTCTCCAAAACTTCTCATTTTGAGGTGGGTTTTTCCCCCCAAAAATGAAATGTTGAAAAGAAGAATTTTTATGTGAAAAATTGTGTTTTTAATTAAATCTCACTTTTTTTGATTAAAAAAACCTTTTCTATTTACTCTCTAGGGTCCTCATTACTCAGGGAGTAAGCTACTGCTCCTCATAAGTCAATGTAGCAAAATTTGCCCCTTATATTTTAGATACAGTCTGCAGCCCCAGAATTTATCTTTGTAGTAAAATTCATCATGTGGGTGAGCTATATATAAAAAAAATCGCTGTACAGTCAGAGGAAACCCTTTTTTCTTGTAAATTAGAAAAATGTGAACAATGTCAATAAGTGATTATACAGAAATCTGAACCCACCTGACCTATCTTTTGTTCAGCTTTTTATAGTTGCCTTAGTTGGGGTTAATTTATTTACTTACTGCTCTCCAGCTCTTCATCACTGTTTAAAAAGTAGCCCAATAAGCAAGATGTTTATTGCAAATGCAGCATTCCTGGAAGTCAAGATTGCTACTGTTGCCTGAAGTACATTGTTGTGAGGGAAGAGACCACATGTTGGGGGAAGGAATTACCTTTTGTTCATGCAATTGCTGAGCAGCAGTTTTGAATGTGTTCTGGTACCTCCAGCCATGAGATCCTCAGTGACTCTTCAGCCTGTGTGTGATCTACTTAAGTGAGGTGTCTTCTAGAAGTGTTCATTGTGATCTGTTTTGACTGAAAGAACCAGAGAGATTGTGGTGGAGTAACTGAATTAGAGCAGGGCAGCGGTTGACTTACAAAAACAACGTTTGAAATGCTATAGTCTCCTCCCCCCCCCTCCCCCCGGGATGTCGCCGTTGGTCAACGCCTGATTTATGGGTGCCTGGGTTACGGGTTCAGAACTTGAAGAAAAAGGCAAACGTTCATTTTGTGTGTCCATATAAACCCATTTCACATGTGTTAAGTGGTCATGGCATGTAAAATAGGGCCATGGTGGCAATTAAAATAATGAGATACGTAAAAAACACCTGCTTTAAATGAATACATTAATCTACCCAAAGCTCAGTGAGTGGAGCAGTGTTCAGAAAGAGCCCCTGAACCTGCATACCTACCTATGCTTAACAACATAATCATTAAAGAACAGAAACCTTTCCTTCTAATCCCTCTCATACAGGCCAACATGTGGATGTTAGCATATTTGAACTGCTTCACATTCCTTCTTGCCTGCTTTTGAGAACATACTACATTTTAAAACTTGTTGGGTTCTTTCATGTTTTATTTGACCCTATGTAATTGCATTCCTGAAGGAATAACAGGCTCCCACAGTGATTTATACCCTGTATTAAATGTCAGTTTTGAAGAGACACAGTTAGCAGTTTGGTTTAACCTCTTGTCTTCCTATGTAAGTTCAAAACTGCACCAGAGCTGGGATTCTGAGGGGGAAGAAATGAGGAGACGATGGGCTTAGAGGAGACATTGCATGAAATGGATTTGCACCCTACCCCTTGTCTTTAAACGTCACCAGAACAATATTCCATAAAGCCATCCCGGTTTTTACTATTTGTGTCGTTCATTGCTGGCCTCGAGCAGTTGTGAAGGCTGTAAATCAGCGCCGCAGAGTGAAATTGCAAAAGCTATGCTTCTTGTAGCCACCCACTGCTCTGACTGGGGAGACTTCAACAGTAGGCCAGAACATTTTTTCCTCCAAAACAAAACAAAAAACAAAACAAAACACCCAGTGAATAGTGGGTTTGGCATCTGGCCCAGTAATAAGGTCAGGAAAATAAATTGTCCATGTAATTTAGTGTTGGTTCTTTGTCTTGCACTTAACTTTCCAAATAGGTACGCTGTTATTGTTTTAAATATTTAATTCTCTTTGTAGATTTCCTTATGACACAGTTAACAACTGCTTAATCTTGTTATGAACTAATTATGGGGGAAAGAGTAAAATAAATCTTGATGCAATGGTACATTCCCTGATGTCTCTGTGTGTGTGTGTGTGTGTGTTTAAATCTAAAAATAAATACAGCCCACGATATAATCTGGCATGAGACTTAAGCAGTCATTGTCTTTAGAAGTACTGGTCCAAAAGTATGTAACAAGATAACCTCTCTAAAGACTTAACAACTTATTTCTTGCACCCAAACCAACCTTCTCCAACTCCCACCAACAATGGCTTACTTCAGTGTGTGACTGGGACTGTATCACGTTCTACAGTGGAACTTTAGCAGCAAGTGCTACAAGAAACACAGTCTCCCTTCCCAGTGAGAAGAGTAAGTTTGAGCCGTCAAACCTTTTCTCGTGTGCATCATCCTCACCTGAAGCCACTGAAAGTGCCTGAGTAAGGACTGCTCCAGTGAGCAAGTGTTTGCAGGATCAGAGCCAATGGTCAATCGGCACATAGCTCCATTTAAGTCAGTGGGCTAGACCATCACTTGATGCAAATCAATGTGGCTCTGCTGATTTCTATGGCGCAACATTGATTTACAGTAACAGAGGATCTGGCTCAATATTTGGCCCTTTGCCGGTTAGAAAGTCTAAAGATGATTCTGTAGGTGGACGGGGAAACACAGATAATAACTTTTTCTTAGGTTAGTGTTCACCCTACATTATACATATTATAGGCCAGATGCAAACTGGCATAACTCCACTTAGTTCTTATGATGTATCACCAGACTTAGATTCATAGATATTTAGGTCAGAAGGGGACCATTATGATCATCTAGTCTGACCTCCTGCACAACGCAGGTCGCAGAATTTCACCCACCAATCCTGCAAAAAACCTCACACCTATATCTGTGCTATTGAAGTCTTCAAATCGTAGTTTAAAGACTTCAAGGAGCAGAGAATCCTCCAGCAAGTGAAGACTTGTGCTTCTTCATCAGACTTCTCTGCACACTGCTAGATCATTATAACTAAGGGCATGTCTACACTTACTGGGCATCGACACTGCTGCAATCGATGCACCGGGGGTCAATTTAGCAGGTCTAGTGAAGACCTGGTAAATTGACCCCAGATCACTCTCCCGTTGACTCCGTCACTCCACTGGAATGAGAAGCATAAGGTAAGCTGACGGGTAAGTCCTGACGGGTAAGACCCAGCGCAATGTAGACCCCACAGTAAGTTGACTTAGGCTATGTAACTTAGGCTATGTAACTTAGGTCGGCTTACCCTGTAGTGTAGACAAGGCTTTACTGTGTCTACTGTGCTGATGACTCTATTGGGCCACATCCATTGCTCCTTCCCCAGCAAATTGCCAGTGGAAATCAGCGAGTGTTTTGCCAAAGTGAAGAGTACAGATTCAGTCCCTCTGTGTGTAATGGTCTGTCTCTATGGTGATGTTATGGGTACACTCTTAACATGTGCCTTTCTCCTCAGACGTGCTTTCTGACGAAGCTCTTCAGCACTAGATTCAGGACCTTCCCCGCACTTTTCTCTCTCCTCTTTGCCTGGAGACGATAGGCAGATTCCTTCTGCAGCCCTTTGGATAATGACGCCTTTCCTGGAGCTACAATAAAGTTATTGCAGCTAACATTAAAGTACAATTGAATCACCTGACTTCATTGCCATCCTAAAAGGCTAGATAGCTGGTTAAGTTAGCACTAAGCCAACTCGTGGCACCTCGTCAATGTTTTATTTTAAAATGTCAGAGGTCGCTGGTCATTTCTATAGACAATGAGAACTCTTCTGCATTCAACAGGGCCTGTTATAAGGCATCTAGAAAAAAACTCTTTAAAAAGGAAAATGTGGGTTAAGGCTCCGAGTCAGCAAAACACTGATTTAAGCCAAGGGGATTTAAGCATGTGCTTGAGTGCTTTGCTGAATCGGGATTTATAAGATTGTAGAAAGGGAAAAAAAAGTGAAGCTCACCACATTTTCATAAGTAAAAGAAATACTCTCAGTTGGGTTAGTGGCTTGTCTATACTAGGAAGTTTTGTTGCTTTAAATATACTAGTATATTTAAAGTGCTACAGCCTCCCTTATTGTGGATGCAGTTTTTCTGTCTAAAAGTACTTATATAAGTGTAGCTTATTCTGGTTCAGAAAGCAGAATAAGCTATTTCTGTACAAGGCTCCTTTAATTGCATCAATGCTAGGGTTTATACCAATATAGCTATATCAGTTATATATAGATTACATCCCTGATCCCAATAGTTTTACAGGTGTAACTTTCTACAATAGACCGGTCATAGATCCAACATCAGAATCAAGCGTGAAATGTCCTCTGGATTCTGGGCATCTCTTTACAAATAAAAATCGTCCCCAACCAGCCAAGGAATTAAAGCAAAGGCAAGAACCAGAAGAGGGAGACAAATCTTGTTATCAGAGCAGAGCTGCCATGATGTCGTACTCAAACAAGGAAGCAACCAGACGTAATAGAGACAGGTTAATTTTAATTCCATTTGAAAACACAAGGAAAACCACTATTGTACAAGGCCAAAATGGGAAGAGGAAAATGTTTTCTATTCAGTCCTCAAGAAGATAACTCTAAAAATTGGAAGGGAGGGGGAAAATGATGGGCCTGGACTTTGAACCCTTACTCATGTGAGCAATCTGGGATTTTACTTACATGAAGAGGGACAATGTGTATAAGTAAGGTGTCATAAATATAAAGGGAAGGGTTTGAAATCCTTCCTGGCCAGGGGAAAGCTCCTCTCACCTGTAAAGGGTTAAGAAGCTAAAGGTAACCTCGCTGGCACCTGACCAAAATGACCAATGAGAAGACAAGATACTTTCAGAAGCTGGGAGGAGGGAGAGAAACAAAGGGTCTGTGGGTCTGTCTATATGCTGGTCTTTGTCGGGGATAGACCAGGAATGGAGTCTTAGAACTTTTAGTAAGTAATCTAGTTAGGTACATGTTAGATTATGATTTCTTTAAATGGTTGAGAAAAGAATTGTGCTGAATAGAATAACTATTTCTGTCTGTGTATCTTTTTTGTAACTTAAGGTTTTGCCTAGAGGGCTTCTCTATGTTTTTGGATCTAATTACCCTGTAAGGTATCTACCATCCTGATTTTACAGGGGGGATTTCTTCATTTCTATTTACTTCTATTTTTATTAAAAGTCTTCTTGTAAGAAACTGAATGCTTTTTCATTGTTCTCAGATCCAAGGGTTTGGGTCTGTGGTCACCTATGCAAATTGGTGAGGCTTTTTATCCAACATTTCCCAGGAAAGGGGGGGTGCAAGTGTTGGGAGGATTGTTCATTGTTCTTAAGATCCAAGGGTCTGGGTCTGTAGTCACCTAGGCAAAGTGGTGAGGCTTTTTACCAAACCTTGTCCAGGAAGTGGGGTGCAAGGTTTTGGGAAGTATTTTGGGGGGAAGGACGCGTCCAAACAGCTCTTCCCCAGTAACCAGTATTAGTTTGGTGGTGGTAGCGGCCAGTCCAAGGACAACGGGTGGAATATTTTGTACCTTGGGGAAGTTTTGACCTAAGCTGGTAAAGATAAGCTTAGGAGGTTTTTCATGCAGGTCCCCACATCTGTACCCTAGAGTTCAGAGTGGGGGGAGGAACCTTGACATAAGGGTTTCAGGATCAGCCCCTCTCATTAGAGAAAAATCATCCGAGCATTTCCCTGGAACACCACCGCTGTTCCTTGTAGTCCTGGAAAGCCTAAATTTTGATTGACTTAATTTGTACAAATCTGATTTTCACCCCAGCTGAACAAAAGTGATCATTTCCCACAAAATAATTTAAATTCCCCTTATTACATTTTAAAACACTTTCTTGCCCAGTTCATACATGGGCTTGGGTGCTCATGGATACAGCATCCTGGAGGGTACAAGATTAGCTACACCCAATTCAATTACTCTGTTTGGCTATGCTTGGATTTTGTTGTAGCAATGCTTTCATATCAAGGGTCACAAAACGCTTCACAGAACTGGAGACAAGACCTGAATTTCTAATGTCAAAATTAAGCAGAAAAAGAAACACTTGTAAAAATAATCCAAGAATCAACCTTTCAGGCTTACTTTGTGTACCTGAGAGAAGCAAAAAGGAACACAAAAGGTTTTTTTCCCCTCTCCTTGTTGATCACCTATAATGTCACAAGTCCCAGCTAGAGTTTTAAGGAGAGATTCCTAGAGGAGGAGTGACTCATTGTTCCTGCCAGATACCTCAAGGTTCATTCAGGATCACCCATCTTTGAAGTGGGTTGTACAGTTCAAGGGCTTCCTTCCTCAGAACGGTCTGTTATGCTGAAAGGTGTTAATGACTGCCATGCAGTAAGTCTTTGATCTATATAGATCAGACACAGATCTGGGTAAAGTTGATGGGTGTGCTAAGCACCTTTCATTCAGGCTAAATGAAAGAGCAATAAATGCCCCTTTCTGTGATGATGGCTGAGTCAGTGGAGGCAACCACCCAAGGAACTGACCAGTGCGGAAGGGCTTGGGCCAAGACTGGGCAATGTGGGCAGGGAGATTTCCCTTGGGGGACTGATTGCAAGTGCAAGGGCTGGAGAACTGAGTGCCTGCAGGTATGTTTGTCTGTGTGTGAGAGACAGAAAGCTGCAGAAAGCCTGCAGAGAGTGAGAGAAGCAATTGGGAGTGTGATCCTTACAGGGAGTAGAGACAGAGCTCCTTGGGACATGGGATTGGCCAGAAAGGCAAGTTTGGAAATTATGAGCAAGGAACTGTTGTTTATCCCCACTGTATTCAAGGAAACAGGACTTTGTGCACATTCTTTGTAAATAAATGGGATTGCACTAAGGAAATACCTGATTTGTATGATCAATTTCTGCTCCTAACAGAACAGTCCAGCAAGGCCTGAACCTTGGCTAATCACTAGAAGAAAGGTTTGGAATATGTATATGCTTTGGGCTAGGACTAAGTTTGCTTAAAAAAACAAGGGGTGAAATCCTTGCCCCACTGAAGTCAATGGCAAAATTCCCATTGAGCTCAGTGGGTCCAGGATTTCACCCAAGGTGACCAAGAAAGAATTTTCAAAAAATCAACCTAAATGAATAGAAATCATTTTAAAAGCAGCACTCTCCATGTTCTCCTGAATGTGTTTTTTGCTTGTAAAGATCAGAACAAAATAATCACACGTTCCTTAATACTTAAAATAAACATCTTATTACAAGTATCAGGGGGTAGCCATGTTAGTCTGTATCCACAAAAACAACAAGGCTTCCGGTGGCACCTTAAAGACGAACAGATTTATTTGAGCATAAGCTTTCATGGGTGAAAAACCACTGAAGAAGTGGGTTTTTACCCATGGAAGCTTATGCCCAAATAAATCTGTTTGTCTTTATGGTGCCACCGGACTCCTTGTCATCTTATTACAGTTTGCTTCTGTGATTAAAAAAAAAATTAATATAATTGGAAGAGAAATGGTTGCAAAGCTGTTGCTTCTGCTTTGCAGAATGACGATCACCTCTGTGTGGGGAACACACACTAGACCTATGTACCATTTAGGTCTCTTCACCCCTTGAGGACTTAAGAGATGCATGGACTTTGTGCTGGCCCTCTGCAGTGGAACGAATTTCTCGGTACGCCTTTAGAATAACAAGCAATATACAGAGAGCTCTGTGTAGCTCAGAAGGTTGGCTCTCTCACCAACAGAAGTTGGTCCAATAAAAGATATCACCTCAGACATGTCTCTCTAATATCCTGGGATCAACATGACTACAGCAACACTGCAAACAACTAGCGTATGAGGATAACTTAAAGGAAAGAAATATTTACATTGAAAAACGGATGTGAGTATCCCTCTTTGCACAATAAGGGGAGAACAGAAGGATGTAGCCGAGGGCCACTGAAAAGGTGAGAGGTTTAATGTATTCTGGTATTTGTGATGCAGAAATGCAGAATTATCTCTTTGGTATCTATGTGAATGAAAAACAATCAGTGAAAAGTGCGTGTAGTTCTCAGACTGATGAAAGCCTGTTTTGGGGACTGGTTTGGAAAGAGCCCTTCAAAAGGATCCATCACCAAATCACTTTAATTGACCGTCAAATCTAAGGATCCTGTTTGTTAAATTTGAAGCCTTATCTGTGGTGAAGATTATTGGGAAGTTTCCTATAGTTCTTCAGCAGATGAATGAAATGCAACAGGTGTTGTGAAGCAAATGGTAGCCACTTGGTGCAAATGACTGAACAGAAAGGAAGCTCTTTCTCAAACTTTGCCATCTGATCCAGAGTGCAAAGGTTCACTAAATTCTTAAGAGTAAGATTCTAAAAGAATGCATCCAACATTTTCTCTGAGCAGAATCATGGGGACCAGTGCAGTATTTTGGCTGAAGGGAGCTCTGTTCTGCCCTTCATATGCATGTAGGTTGATAGCTTCCAAAACTATGATTATGCATTGATAGAGAGAGTGGGGGTTGCTATTCTGTTGTATTACAGTAATAACTAATAAATGATTCTGTTTTCAAAAAAGGGACTTTTTGTACCCGCATTTTATTGGGAACTTGTAAAGATTCTTATTTTTTAAATGTAACCAAAACAACATAATTTTCGGAACTAATTAGACATCAAAAGAAAACTCTATAAAAACAATCAACTTGATAACAGCTTCATCTTTCACCATACTCAACATGCGTCTATAGCTAATGACACATCACCAAATATTGCAGTTCATTTAGTCCACTAATTCAGCGAAACACTGAAGCACATGCTTAACTTGAACTGTGTGCTTAACTGCAAGCCATCAGTGTTCGGCAAAAACACTTGAACATGTGCTTAAATGCTTTGCTGAAGAATAGGGATGGACTTAAGCTCAAGCTTAAGGAGAAGCATGTTTTTATGTGCTTTGCTGTATTGTGCCTTTCATTAGTGCTACAGTAACAAGACAAGTGAAAGATTCCATAATGGATGAAACATGAATAGATGCACTAGTACAGATACAGACTTTATGGCCGAATTCAGAACCCAATGAATGGAAAGATGCCCTTTGGGATCAATGGGCTTTGGGACAGAATTAAAGGCAGATAATGAACTTATATATCTAGAATTTTCTTGTGGAGGTTCCCTCTCATGTATCCGGGTATTGCTGGCAAAGCTTTTTATTGGCTATTGCAAAAAAGCAAGAATGACATGTTTCTATTTCTTGAAATATATGCACAGAAGTACGGAGAATAGTCATTCTGCAGTAGTGATTCATATCTGCTGAGATGTGGATGCGCTTCTGAACTCCCCCAGTTTTAGTTAATGTGTCCTTAATTTTTCTTGGTCCCATTAAACTTAAGAGGAGTTTTGCCATTCACTTTGTTACGAGAAAGATTGACTCCTAAATAGTTTTCCCTCATAAGGTGTGATGAGATGAGCAAAAAAGAGAAAATTCCTTATGCAAATATCATCTATTTGAGAGGGAAGAATTTGCATGGTAGGATCCCTGAGTCACTTAGTCAGTTTCTGATCCTCTTACTCGTGTTGAAGAGTCCCGTACACCACAAATGGTCCCATTGACATCACTGAAACTACTTTGCCTCTCGGTTCCTCAGTTTCTTCATCTGTAAAATGGGGATAATAAGACTGACCTTCTTTGTAAAGCACTTTGAGATCTACAGGTGAAAAGTGCTACAATAAGAGCTAGGTATTATTATTATTATTTATTTATTACTGTTTAAGGTGTAAGATGTTAGCCAACAGGAGCCAGGATATCAGACTCCATCTGTTAATCTCTCTGTGTCTTTGTTCGCTATCTATCAAAAACGGGGATGATCGTTCCTTTCTCCCACCTGATGCCTGTCTTGTCTGTTTAGACTAGCTCTTAGATTTAGCTTTTTGGGGCAGGACTATGTATATAGATAGCACTTAGCACAATGTGGCCCATGTCTGTATTAGGCCTTCTAGATATTACCATAATACAAACAATAGTCATGATACACAGTGACCTGGCCATTTCTCTTTACTGTTTGAAGTAGTGCATCCCAGGGATTAGCACACAAGTCATGTGATGTTTTAAACATATAAATTATAGTGATTTTATGCTCTGACCCTGCTTTTTATTGGAAAATAGTGTCCCTTATTTTCCAAATTCTAAAATGTGAAGAAAAGATTTAAGAACTGGGTCTCTCTTTTCACTAGCTGGTTGGATATCACAGTCAAAAATTACTTGAAGCACTTTTTTCTCTTAACATCAAACTAGATTCTGGCATCAAAATAAAATGGAAAGAATGGAATATCTACAGAATGCTGAAAAGTCATCAGAGACTTAGACATTTTCCATCATTTACTTCTCAAGTCATTTTACAGCACTTTGAAGTGGTAAATGAATAGATAAGTGCTAAATATCCTTGCTATTATTTTATCGTTATCTAATTTCATTATGATTATCTAGTACAACTCACTTCTAACTACTCACCTGGAAGAGATTTTTTTGTCCATGAAGCATGTATCCTCTCCTTTTTTGGGTGGTATTTCCTGACCTGAATCTGCAGTCCCTATTCTTGTTAAAAACTCCCACTGGCATGAAATAGCTGAGAAGAAAAATGTTAACTTCTTGAAAGAGCAGAGGGGAAAAATACTTTGGTTGCTCAAACACAGATAATTAGACTGAGGACTTTCTCCATAGTAAACCTTGACAATCTAACAATCATCTCTGGCTTTTGGACTGCACCGAGTTTCTTTACACTGTTAAATGCATTCCATGTTTCAGTAAATGACACCAGGATCACCAGCAGCGAGTGAGTGATTAGTTTATCATCCTCTTAGTGCAGCCATCTAGATCTTTAACTCTTTAAGCAGTGGCATTTAAGTCTTGAGAACACCCAGGATCATGCCTGAGGCTTTAGACATTCTCAATTCAGACAAATCTTTGGATATCAAGAGAACAGGAATAGAAGAAGATAGGTGAGTCCATTCCGATAAGACAAATTCTGATAAGGCCTTAAGCAAATCTAGTAAGCTAAATTGCAAATAAGCTCTGTGCTTTTTGCAAAGGAAACCTACTCCTCTTTCTTAGGACCAGATCTTGCACTATTAGGAGCGTGACCAGCATCAAAGCCTGAACGCATTGTGCAGCATAAAATTAATTGGAGCATACCTAATAGTTAGGCTTGGAAGGAGTAGTGTTTTTACTTGGTAAATGTCAGTAAATGTCGATTCCACTGTACACTCACAAACTGTTGAAAAACATTTTCATTGATAATAGTTGAAGTTTATAGATAGGCAAAGTAAGAAAAACGCTGCTTGAGAACTTCCCCGAGTTTGATGTAAGTATATTTATTTTGTATATTTTGACATATGAGGTTCGCAATGTGTGTTTTAATGGTTATGAACCTTTAGCTTTTTGAATCTCAGTTTCTACTGTCATTAAATAATTATTGTATGTATCCCACAACTGTGAAAATTTCAATTAATCAAAATAGAAAAAAGCTGAATAAACATTGGTGTTATCTGTCAAAGCTATAAAAAATAAACACTGACTTCTGCCAAGCCTACTAAGAGCACACAAAGGAATGAAAGGTAACAAATCTGCATTTCCTGAGAATCAAGGCTATAGGATTGGTGTTGTGTCTGTTCACTTTTCATTAGGCAGTAAAGTTAATGGTTTTGCAAAACAACTGGCTATGATAAATGTAATTGGGCTAAAAAATGAACAGCATAAAGATACCCCTGTACTTAGGCCTGAGTTGTGCAAAGCATAACTTCATGCACGATAGGTAATATCAATGGGACTGTCAGAGTGTAAAGTTAAGCATGGACGTAAGTCTTTGCAGGAATGAAGCCTTGGTGCTTGAAATAAGCATGAGTATTTTCAGAAAGGAAAAGGAAAGGATCTGGGCTCAGTTCCCCAGGAGATTTAGATCCTGACTCCCACTGATTTTCTGCGAGGAACTGGGCCATAGGGCTTGCCCTGTTTAGAAAACGATGATAATGAAAAGGGGGAAAAAACATAACGAATACTCAGGTTAGCAAATAGTTTTGTATGTTTTATTTCTCTCTCTCTGTTTATACTGACAGACGAAAGGGGTGCAAAGGCTAAATGGAAAGTGATTGCAGACTGTTCCACAACAACTCCCCAGTCTGCTCCCTAGAATGCTATGCATCCAGCACTCGCCAAGGAAAGTCCGTCAGTTCCAGCCCTAAAGTGAAGTCATTGCAAGTTGAGTTTAAATGCTACTTTGGTTCATTAATTTGGAATCAGTGTCCTCTTTATACTTCTTATCACTGATTAGAGGAAGGATGGTTTTGTGGCTAAGGCAGTGAACTGGAACTCAGAGTGTCTGAGTTGAGTCAGAGTTACTGTGTGACCTTCAGCAAATTATATAATTTCTGTGCCTCAGTTCCCTTCCCTGTCTGTAACACAGGAATAATACTCCTTCCTCCACCCTGGTCTATTTAGATTGTAAATTCTTCGCTGCAGAGACTGTCGCTTATGATGTTTGGGTCCAGTGCCTTGCACAGCAGGGTCCATGTTTCGATTGAGTCCTATAGGTGCTAATGTAATACAAATAATTCATCATAATAAAGTGCCACCCTTGTACACAGCCGAAACCTGAAGAATTTACAGTTAAAGAGAAACAAGACAAAGGCAAATTAAGGCATAGGACTCTTCAGGGGAAGAACAATTCTTCAAATTTTCTATATGTTGAGTCCTGACCCTATTCCCCCCAGACTCCATTCCACAGTGTTGCTAACACATGAGATAATGTCATGATATTTGATGTTTCTCTTCAAGCTCTTGGAATCATGTGATTATGTGCGAATCTCAGCTCTTGCTTTAAAAAAAATGGAAGTTTCTACCCCTCACGTGTGCCAGGATAAGCCTGAAAACAACCTAAACGCCCTACAAACAAATATGACATTCGTTATTTTTCAAATCTCCTGATTTTGCAGCCAGTCTCCTGAGTTTTGGAGGCCTGGCTCATGGCTTTTGCCCGGTTCGGTTTGGCAGCATTGGATCTAGCTAGGATCCCCCCTCTCACGTAGCGACATGGGAAGGACAGGGGGATGGTGATGCCACTGGGAAGGGACTGCAGATGGTGCGAGGTAGGCAGGCTTTCTGGAAGAGTGCATGTTTGGAAGGGGGCTTTGCAAGAGGTGAGAGAGGAGAGACCTGAGCCCCCATTATAAGGATGTGCAGACCTGTTATGCTTCCTGCTTTCAGGCACTCTCTCCTAGGCTCTGAGTGGCTACCAGAATCTCCTAGGTCACAGAGATCTCAGCTTCTCCTACAGCAGCCTGCACACTCCTGTAGATACCAGGGATATTCAGCCCCTGCCCAGCCCGGAATACCATGACAGAAAACCAGTTCTCAAAAGTGGTCACTTTATGCTGTTGCCTGAGCAGTGTCTTAACTAGACTGCTGGAGACCGTATCTCTCAGTTCTGTGAGACCACTTTATAAGGCAGCAGGCATGACTTCTGTACATCATGGGACCTGCTGGTCATGGCCGCCAGTGGGAGCTGCATGTCAGCTCAGCAGCGGTCAGCCCCAGGCTGCGGCCTGGCAGGCCGAGGTCCCCATGGTGGGGGCGCGCTCTGGAGGCCAGAGTGGCAGGCTGGATCCAGGCTCCATGGGGGAAGGAAGGTCAGTGAGGGCAGTCCCCTCACATCCCTGCGCCTTGAATGCACCTGAGACCAATGCTGCATCCCCACCTCCAGCCAACATTCCCCCAGACCCAACTGCCCCCCCGCCCCTCCACTCTGTTGCCCTGGCCAGCCCAGCCACATCATAATCCTCCCCGAGGCTCAGCCCTACCCACTTCATTCTCCCTCATACAGCCCCCTGAAGTCCCAACCCTACCCGTCCTCCTTCCCACCCCAGGCCCCACCCCGTGCTCCTAGCCTGCTTTCAAGTTCATCAGCATCTTTTCCCCTATTCCACCTCCCTGTCTGAATTTTATACATGGGAATAGCTTAGTGGCTGAAGTGGCTTCTTGAGGTGCAGTGAATCTGGGCCTGCAGGAATGACGGTTAATTCCCCGGGGGTGGGGGGTGGGGATGAGCTAACTCTGGGGGTGTACGGTGCAGTGCTATTGTGTTGCCAACACCCGGCTTGGTGCTGTTTATGTAAATGGTGGTGCGTGTTCATTAAACAGGCCAACTGGCCCATTTGCATACAATACCTCGTTTCCGGACTCCCGGGTTTATCAGGTGTACATCTCTGAGCGTGGAAGAAAGCAGCAACGTCTGCATTACGGAGCTAGAACAGGCAGGGGTGGAGGGAGGGAGAGGGGATGAATGAGCTCCTTGGGGAAGGCACGATGTCTTGGTTTTTGTGACTCAGATATTGCCAGCATTCAGCCCTTAAATATGGATAAATAAACAGATCTCGTCACATTCACAGAACTTGCTGGATCAGATTCTTTGCTGGTACCTTTCATTTTAAATATCCAGGTTGTAGGTTCATTTCTTTTTGTGCCTGGACAGTAGTGTGCCGCCTCTGATCGAGTGCCGCTGGATACAATTCCTGCCCGTGCAGAGAGCTGGCACAGAGCCCACGTGCCTAAGTCCCGGTGAATTAAACCGTTTTCTGGACTCCAGTGATGTGAGGCCTTGCACTGGCCCTCTGCACAGGAGACGATTTCCCTCTTGGTCTCCATTTCTCTCCCATCTCAAGTTTCCTTCCTCCTACTCCATGTTCCTGCTGTTCCTTCAGCCTGGGTCCCTGTAACACTTATGCGCATTCAGCTTGACTTCCATGGGACTGCTTGTGTGTACGTGTTGGCAGGGTTTGGGTCTTGGCTGTGTCACTTCTCTCCTTCCCCCCCTCCCGCCCACACCATCCTCTCTTAGTGGTTTCTTTTCTCTCATCTTGCTTTCCTGTTTGTACCACGTTTTATGTCTCTCCTTCTCTCAAATCTTTCTTCTTTTCCCACCCTCTTCTATGAGTCACCCTCTTGGTTTTCTTGTCTCCTATGAAGGCTGCTCCAGGATCAGTCATTTAGAAATGAAATAAGCAGATATTGCAAAATGAACTATTAATAGCAAGGCCAGCTTTCCTGCAGGGTGCACACACGTACCGTACATGTATACAATGCCAGTCCCCTTGCATCACTTGGATAACCATCAGCGAGTACACAGTGTCCTCACATGGAAGCCTGCATGCTAGTACAGTGGGCTTCCCTTAAATTCATGAGCCTTATGGCTGTCAGCCAGGAATCAAAAACTCTGATTACTATTTCCGGAAACTTTTGGAAATCCACCTCTGGCTATGCACAAGATCCTTGTTTTCAAACACAGGAACTCTCTCATCTTTCTCATGCAGGAGATTTGATTTCCACCATTTACAAGATATCCCAGGCAAAATATTTCCCTTTGCCCTTCAAGGCAAACCAGTGAGTCACTCCTTAAAAAAATCAGTCTCGTTGCTTCATGTATTATTGAACCATAAATTCAATGATCTTGTTTCTATGGCAATGAACCAGAAATATTGGGTAGCATGCCCCATGCATCAAGGAGTTAGAAGAGGCAGTGGTAAACCTTGTGGTTACTCTTGGCTTTATGTGACGTAAGAAGGGGATCGGATCGCACGTGTATATATCACAGTGCTCCCTGGTGAGTTGTAGGGGGCGGGAGCACAGGTTTGAAAACATTACATTTGTTTAGGGACCTCACGGGGACAGAGTCAGCATGTTCATTTTGAGTGAGTTTTCAAAACAAAGTTTTTAAAGATTGTCAAGATCTTCCTATATGATCAAAAGTGAAGACCTCTCCCCCTGCCTCCGAACAGCTTGCTCAACCCTTAAATCTACTCCAGCATTCTTCCATAGTTTTCTATGATTATTTTTCGATGATTGTTAAGCATGTGCTTAACACGTTGCTGAATCAGGTCTCTGGTGACTCACCCAAGATCACCCAGGGAGCCTGTGGCAAAACCAGGATGAGATGAATTTAGGTCTCCTGAAAGTCAGTCCGGTTCCTTTAACTGTAAGGCCATCCTTCCTCTTTAGGGATCCCATCACTTTTAACACATCACTGAAAACCATCACTTGTTAACTCCCCAGATTATAGCTAAAGAAATATTTCAAAATATTGATACCATATTCTGTACCTGACAGCAGCTAAATGGGTAATTATATTCAAAGTAGAGAAAAGATGGTAGCAAGGATCCCCGCTATGAACAGAAAGTGGAGTCATGTGTCTACCTAGATTTTTAGGTGACTAATTGGTGAAGACATCTGTGTCCAATATTGCAAAAATGGCACACACATTTGGATTGCTTGCTAGGACAAGATGCAGGTGTTTGTGGTCCTACTTCTGGGAGTTCAATATCCCCTACAGTGAAGATAACTTAGTATAGGGGTGAGAACTAGCATCTAGAGAACATTTGACCTTTTAGCTTGCATTTTTATTATGTAGAGCAGAAAGGTTCACCACATATAGAAAGAGACAATAAATTTGGTCCTGCTCAAAGTCACAGTAGAAAAGACTGAGTTCTTTCAGCTGCTTCCTCAGGGCAGGAGGACAGGGCAACAGGGCGGTGCTGTCTTGTAGCCCCTACAGCAGGGAAATACACATGTAGGGTCCAACCCTACTTTCATTGAAGTCAGTGGGAGGTTTGCCCACTGACTTCAACAAGAGCAGTACTGGGTTTGCAATTAAGTGAGTTGTCTTGAGGAAGCTCCTCCTTTATTATGTATTACTTTGTATTACAGTAGCTCCTACAGGTCCTAACCTAGATCAGGGCTTCCTTGTGCTCGGGGAGGTACATACATGGTAAGAGACAGTCCCTTTCCAAAAGAATTTATCACCTAAACAGACAAAGGAAGGATTATTATGCCCATGTTACAGCTGGGGAATTGAGACCGGAGAGATTAAATGACTGATTAAGGTCACACAAAAAGCCTGTGGTGAAGCCAGGAAGTCACATCTACTGGGGTCCATTCTAGTACCTTATCCACTAACTAGCCTTCCCTACAGAAGCCTCTTTACATACCTACATACAGAGCAAACCAACTCTTCTCTTACAGCATGTCTCACAGCTACACTCCGTCAAATGTACCCTTATTCCCAAGTCTTTTTTGGGCAAATTAACTTTTTTGGATCCTGCAGAATGACTGGGCCAAGCACTACATCCCTTACTGGTGTGAGTAGCCCCATGGACTCATTGCTCATGCAAGTAGCCCCTGGGACTCCAATGTGACTAATCCCAACAGCACATATAACCCATCGGTATGGCTTTCAGGACTTTGACCAGGTACTTAGGCACCAAAAGATGCAGAAAGACCATGGATTAGCCCATCCTCACCTCATGGGAACCTCCTCATGTCTGGTCACAGAACTCTACAGGGACCCACTTCTGGGCTCCCCCTCAGCCTTGCAATGACCTTTGTCAAGCTGTGTCTTCTCCCAATTCCCCATCTGGGTGTTCTGTGGCTTGGCCCTCTGGATAAGTCACATAAAAGTCTAAACTTTTCCAGGGTAGCACAACCACGTCCAAACAAATGTCCAAACTAAGAGCCCTTCAACCCCATAGTTCCCTTGTTGGCTGTACCACAGGGCTTCCCCTGCAGGAGCCTAACCTGCTCCTGTAGTGTTCTGCCTCCATTGTTACTGGTCTATTAAACCCTCTCCCAGGGCTCCTCACCACCAGAGAGACCTGTGTCCTCTGCAGTGTCCTCACAACTGAGCCCCCTCAGTCTAGTTATAAGGCCCAGCCCTGCCCACTCAGGCCAGGAGGCAATTAGTCAATCACTCCCCAGATGTGGAGCATGACTTACTGGGGTTCTTTCCTTTGCCTTGCAGGTGATGGGGGTTAAGCCCCATCACTGGCCCCCAGTGGAGTTTTTACTAGGGGCCTTTCTGCAAACTATCGGTGCCTAGATACCTTTACATCTTTGTCCTTAACGCAGATTGGCCCTTTCACCTATGAATACAACATTTCAATTTACAGAAAATCAGAAAACAAACAAATAATACGTCCTAGGGGTCCTTTTTCTTTCCGCAGGCACGCTGGTAAACCCACAACCCATACCAGTCAGTTTGCCTTTACCCCAGTAGGTGAGCACTACCATTTATTTATACAATTTACAGCCGTACATTTGCCCAGCAAAGCTGATTTCCAGGGGGCTTTGCGCAGACACAGAGGACTGCTTGCCTGGACGAATGCATACCACTAAGTCCGCTCTTACTGTGCTTTGAATTGGAGCACTAGCCGCTTCATGTATATCACTTGTCCACAGAGGCAGGTGAATAATTTGTAACAATATATTTGATTCATGTCATCTCTTTTTCTTTTTGTGAATTGTTTGTGGGAAGATTGTGGTTTTTCATCCTTCAGAATTATTCAGTGAATAATTTCTGTGAATAATTCTCAGTCTATGGGGTGTTCTTAACCAAGCAGTTCATTGCAAATATCTGATTTTGACACGGTCTCCCACAGTATTCTTGCCAGCAAGTTAAAGAAGTATGGGCTGGATGAATGGACTATAAGGTGGATAGAAAGCTGGCTAGATTGTTGGGCTCAACGGGTAGTGATCAATGGCTCCATGTCTGGTTGGCAGCCAGTATCAAGTGGAGTGCCCCAGGGGTTGGTCCTGGGCTGGTTTTGTTCAATATCTTCATAAATGATCTGGAGGACGGTGTGGATTGCACCCTCAGCAAGTTTGCAGATGACACTAAACTGGGAGGAGTGGTAGATACGCTGGAGGGTAGGGATAGGATACAGAGGGACCTAGACAAATTGGAGGATTGGGCCAAAAGAAATCTGATGAGGTTCAACAAGGACAAGTGCAGAGTCCTGCACTTAGGACGGAAGAATCCAATCCACCGCTACAGACTAGGGACCGAATGGCTCAGCAGCAGTACTGCAGAAAAGGACCTAGAGGTTACAGTGGATGAGAAGTTGGATATGAGTCAACAGTGTGCCCTTGTTGCCAAGAAGGCCAATGGCATTTTGGGATGCATAAGTAGGGGCATTGCCAGCAGATCGAGGGACGTGATTGTTCCCCTGTATTCGACATTGGTGAGGCCTCATCTGGAGTACTGTGTCCAGTTTTGGGCCCCACACTACAAGAAGGATGTGGAAAAATTGGAAAGAGTCCAGCGGAGGGCAACAAAAATGATTAGGGGACTGGAACACATGAGTTATGAGGAGAGGCTGAGGGAACTGGGGATGTTTAGTCTATGGAAGAGAAGAATGAGGGGGGATTTGATAGCTGCTTTCAACTACCTGAAAGGGGGTTCCAAAGAGGATGGCTCTAGACTGTTCTCAGTGGTAGCAGATGACAGAACAAGGAGTAATGGTCTCAAGTTGCAGTGGGGGAGATTTAGGTTAGATATTAGGAAAAACTTTTTCACTAGGAGGGTGGTGAAACACTGGAATGCGTTACCTAGGGAGGTGGTGGAATCTCCTTCCCTAGAAGTTTTTAAGGGGCTTGACAAAGCTCTGGCTGGGATGATTTAGTCGGGGATCGGTCCTGCTTTGAGCAGGGGGTTGGACTAGATGACCTTCTGAGGTCCCTTCCAACCCTGATATTCTATGATTCTATGATTTAAACAAAGCAGGATGATTAGTTTTGATTGGACACGGAGGCCACATGGGCTGTTTCTGTTCCCTGATTGGAACGTGGTAATCAATGTGAATATTCACGTTAATGAATTCAAAATTCCATTTTTGCAACTATTTCCCAAGAGCTGCAAACATTTCTGCTTGTAAGCTGTTCACTAGATGATTAATGGAAAGCAAACCAAAGGGGTGTGAACACAGTCAGAGCAAACTTGTTTTAAAAAGTCAAAGAGCTGTTCCTAGAACTATTTTTCCAGTAACCACCCAGTTGAACTTATTTCAGTTTTGCTCTAATGTTTGAAATCATTAACGCTTTTGGTGATAACAGATCTCAAGACACAATTAAAGGACAAAGACAGATGTCAGCACTCTACTGGTGCTCCATGGTAGTATGACATGGTAAATTTGGCATCAGTGCCCAGACAGTAAGGAAAAGTAAAGCATATAAATATCTGTGTCATAGCAGAATTCAGACAAAGCCACATATCAGTGCGAGAGGCATAGTAAAATGGGATTTTAAAGATGCTGCCAAAAGCTTGTGGTAGTCTTAAAAAGGACCCATGACTCAATGGATCCAACATGAATGTGCTTATCTTAGATAGCCATACAGTCTTGTGGTGTATGTTAGAAGAATGACATTCTTTATTAGTGCCAGCTACTATTTCAGAACACGAGGACTGGGGTCTTCATCTTCTGGAGCTACTTTTTAGCTGTCAGAGTTGTGGTTTGATTGAGTGGGGATTAATAGAGTGGGGATGTGTGTCTAAAAGTGCCATTTCACTTAAGAAACTGCATGGGAGCAATGCGTGGTCCCCCTGTAACACTGATCAAGGCAACCAAGCAAGGTGAAGATGATGTTATGACGGATGATTTAAAAAGATGTTTGTAACAGAGTTCAGGGGAATTTTAATATCAGGCCTTGAGAAATGACTTTAGCTTTATTTATTACTTGTCTGACAGTAGCACTATGGGTACGTCTACACAGCACCCAGGAGAGAGCCTCCCAGGCCAATTCGACTTGCGCGACCACGCTAAAAATGTAGATGACATGGCTCAGGCTGGAGCTCGGGCTCTGAAGCCTGGGAAGTGGGGGGGAAATAACTGCAACTTCAAAGTGCTATCGAGATAGCTATTTTTAGGGAAAACGTAGCTCCTCCAGCATGAAAAACTGCTAAATGTATTCAGACAATTTAGGGAAGCATATTTAGGGGCAGACGTTTTACAATCCAACGTCTGGACAGGTATTTAAAAAAAAAAAGAAAAAGGGAACAAAATCCAAGAAAACGAACAAACCTGCTGTGTCAATGACAATGTGTCTGACTACCAAAAGTGCTATTTTTGTGCATAGTTCTACTGTTTGCAGTACCAGCATGATGTTTTTGTATACAAATCGTATCTGTAAAAAATGGTTTGCAATAATATAGCAACCTTGGGCCTGATTCTGCTCTCAGTCGCACTGGTGTAAAGCACCAGTTACTCCACTGAAGCCAAAAGACAGGTTTCAGAGTAGCAGCCGTGTGAGTCTGTATTCGCAAAAAGCAAAGGAGGACTTGCGGCACCTTAGAGACTAACCGATTTATTTGAGCATGAGCTTTCGTGAGCTACAGCTCACTTCATCGGATGCATGCCGTGGAAACTGCAGCAGACTTTATATATACACAGAGAATATGAAAAAATACCTCCTCCCACCCCATTGTCCAGCTGGTAAAGCCAAAAGAGTTATTGTACTATAAAACCAAAGTAGGCTCAGAATCAGGTCCCTTGGGTATATCAGGAAAAGCCCGAGTTTCTTTTTGTATTTGTAACGCCCCGTACTTGTGAGATATGCCAGCTTTAGAAAGTTCAGAAGAATACTGAATAAATCAGTGAGTTGTTCAATATATCCCACTTGCCGTTCAAGCATGTACACTTGCTCTTGCTTATTGTAGTATAGTCTCTAATTATGAGCTACTTTGGAAGGAAAGTATGCGGCTCATGGGAGTTGTTCTTTCAGTTCCTTTTGTTTTACTTGACAAGCTTAGCCAGTTACAAAGAAAAAGATGAAGATTCCAACTCAGTACACTCTGGGCATCTGTTCCTCTGACCATGGACACCGACTCCATGGGTGCTGCGGGGCTCAAGCACCCCCTGAAAAAAAAATAGGGGGTGCTCAGCATCTGCAGGGCCAGATTAATCTTTTGTGGGCCCCAGTGCCCGGACTGTGGCCATGCTCTCTGTTTTGCCTGTGCTCTGCCGCCAAGGCCCCGCCCCTGCTCGGCCTTCCCCCTGACGTCCGGCCTGCCCCTCCATCGTGAGGCCCCGCCCCACTTGGCTTCTTCCCCTGGAGGCTCTGCCCCAAGGCCCCACCCGCCGCTTGCACAAGGAGAGGGGGCGGGGAGGAGCACCCACCGGCAAAAACAAAAGTCAGCGCCTTTGCTCCTAACATAGGCCATTAAAACATCTGTGACATGTGACTTCATTTTATTTTATTT
Organism: Lepidochelys olivacea; assembly: GCF_965140295.1. Classification (NCBI taxonomy): domain Eukaryota; kingdom Metazoa; phylum Chordata; order Testudines; family Cheloniidae; genus Lepidochelys; species Lepidochelys olivacea. The sequence goes on from NC_140416.1 coordinate 121,146,343, forward strand.
TTAAGCTTGTTTCTGCTCAGGCACAAATCTGGTGGGACAAGTTTTGCACAAGGTAGATTGTTTGCAAACTTCAGAGCCCAAAAGGTGCAGCTGCTCTAAAAATAACTTGGGATGCCAGAACTGGTTTGGGAAGGTCTTTCTGCCTGAGTCCAGAGGCATCTTCTGAACTGCTGTCATTAGGGGAAAGCATTGCCTTAGAGCTGAGCTGGCTTGATTTCCAGAGGGACTGGGCATCCACAACTCCAACAGATGTCAAATCAGGCCACTTATGCCTAAAAACCACACAAGTATTAAGGGCTGGGATTTTATCAGAAAGGAGTCCTGAGCGAATCCATGATCATGAGGGCAAAGGATCATTTTTGTCTTTTGGATTCTTCTACAGATTGAAAAAAGAAAGGAGACAAAGGTCCTCAACTGGTGGCCTCTGCAGGCAGCAATGAAATCGTTGGTAGCATGCAGCATCACACCGAATCTAAGTCCATAGTCAGCTCTCAGTGTTGTCAGGCAGTGCATTTGTCCAGGGTCGGGGTGTGTATTGGTGGGATTTCATCTCTTTTCCCTTTGGCATTGTTTGCAGACTGCAACCCTAAAGATCTCAGTCTGTACGTGCTCCGCTCCAAACAAGGCCATCAGTCTTGCTATGCAGTGCGTCCATGTGCAGGTGCCCCTCAGAAGGCAGTTCATTGAGGTCAGAGAGGAAAATACTGTCTGCAGAATCTCCAGCACAATTAAGGCTGAAATTCCAGACAGGAACCTCATTCAAATATGCGAGACTTGAACCCCTCTGAAGTTTGTGTGCAATTTGTATGGCTTAGATGAAGCAGCTCCTGTTTTAGATTTGGTGGATCATTAAAGTACACAAGGTAGCTGTGACTCTGAATTAAGCAATGTTTGCTTTCCTGACCTTCCTAACTTTTATTTTTAGCTGCATTTTGACATTCTCTGTTTCAGGTTGACTGTATATCACACTTTGCTCCTTAGGAAGCGTGGGCCAGAGTCATCCCTTGTGTAACTCCATTGCCTTCAGGGGGTGCTACAGCAGGGATGAATTTTGCCTCCAGAGGTGTAAGGAAATACAATCTCTGTAGGAATATATTTCAGTCCCGTAAGTAAATGGTACACTATTTCCATCAATGGTTATTTCTGTTGTGGTTTGGGACTTATGTATTTACATCTTAGGGAATAAATGCTAAGTTAAACAGCACAGGTTTCCTCTATGACTAACTCTTTTTAATAACCAATAAGCCACTGAAACACCCCCTGACTTTCACAAGTTTTAGAGACAAGAATCTAAACCACACCATCCTCTACTGGATTTCTGTCCCTGACTGTCCCCTTACAGAGGCATGGTTTATCTGAGGGGCATAAGCGAAATGCTTTGATTTCGCTTTAAAAGGCCAGTTCACTTGCAAAAGATACTAGGAGCTATGTAAAGAGATTAAACTGCTTAGGCTGACAAATGTTTTCACTAAACATGGATCTTGTGTGTTAGTTATTTAAAATCTGAGTTGGCTATTTGGACAAGCAGGATAAAATTCGTTCATTGTAGATTTGTTTGCTTGTACCACAGAAGCTGAGAGTCAGTTTATTTTACAAATCCAGAGGCCCGGTTTAAAAGCAGAATTATATAGGCACTCGACTAGCCTTTGTTTATAGACTGGAACATTTTCAATGAAAATGTTATTTAACTTTAATGAGATGCACAGTAGCTACTTTTCAAATGGTTTCCCCCTGCTACGAGTAATGTGCAGTATAACACATTTCAAAGGGTTAGGGTGATATTTTACCAGCTTTGATGGGTTCCAAGATCAAATACTCTGCCAAAAAGATGTTTCTTTTAAGTATATAGTGGCTTAGGAATAAAGCAGGGGTATTTCAATGTAAGCACTGCCCTTTGTCCACACACGTACTTTCAGTGGTGTCAGTAGACATTTGTAATGCATGGGCCATGAATGAGCTCCAGAAAATGGAATAAATAATAATAAAAAATAAAATAAAAAAGCAACGTTATCCTAGTCCTTTAGTGTTACTGCAGCTATGGTATGTAACATCACATCCTCAGCTCCGACTCCATAAATACGTGGGGCACAATGACGTGGGGGTTTCTTGGATGTGTTGACTTACGGTCGCCATTTCTGTGTTTGTTTCAGGTTGTGTTATCTTATTAAACGTAGGTGGTCCTGTAGCACGGAAGGCCAAAGTCCTCCTAGGTGGCTGAAACCGTAGGTTCAGGTCCTGGACCTCTAGGCAGCAAATTTCCCACTGCCGTCAATGCAAGGTATTGATGTGTGAAAAGGCTGACTGAAACTGTGCCAAGCAACATCTGCAATGCAAGAGATCAGTACGACAACACTAGAGTCAGTTTCCGGGCTAACTGCAAGTAACAGGATGAAAGAACCTTGAGATGAAATCATCCATGGCCACTTCTCTGGCTATAGCTCTGTCTCTTTCAGCTTTAGACCTTTGGATAGAACTGGATAGCGCACAGGGTGACCAGAAGTCCTGATTTTATAAGGACAGTCCCAATATTTGGGGCTTTGTCTTATATAGGCGCCTATTACCCCTCCACCCCCTTCCCGATTTTTCACACTTGCTGTCTGGTCACCCTATTAGCACATGTTTCTCGACACAAAGCCAGGGCTTGATGGTATCGCTGAATTATGATCATGGGACAATGTCTGAAAGATCGGAGCTGGTGGCGTGCCCGTTGTTTCTGATGTGGCGGTCCAGTCTGCTTTTTCTCTCGGTAGGTGGAAGTCCCTTCGCTAAGGGAGACTTGTGCCTGGTTGACACTTATGGCTTCCTATGGAGAGCAGGCAGTACTCATGCTGCAACGAAAGGCGCCAGCCGCAGGACGCTACGCTGCTAAAACTAGCCACGTGGACATGGGACGCACTGCTTGGGTGAGTAGGGAGCTGGGTAGGGTACAGACCCTAGGGTATGGGGCACTCTGCTAGCCTAAGGCGCGCCTCAGTGTCTACACTGCTCTTCAGACCCGCGCTGTCTGGGGGTGCGTGTCTGTACTCTACACACCCCCATCAGTGTAGACCTGCCATTCGAAAGCTACATCGTCCATCACCTGCTCTTACCAGGGGGTTCACTACCTCCAAGATGACTGGAGGGGAAGCCCTGTTACAAGTACAGCCAGGTCTGACCCAAAATCTCATATGTGAACTGCCTTGAAGTCCGGATCTGAATGGTGCAGCTGGCCTATGTCTGTGGTGAGCCAACACGCCCCCGGCCTGATCACAGTTGCCCCAACTTTTGTGCGGTAAATAAGCACCCCGGCTTTCACAATAAGCCAAAAGTCAAGCTAATCCTATTTCAAAACAAGGCCAAAACAAACCAATCCCTAAGAACCCAATTCTCAATGTGACTAGATCCCCCCAGCCTGCAGTCTGGGACTGAGGAGGGCCCGCTGAGCACCCCGACTCTCTCCTCACCTTGCCCCTGCTTGCCGGGAGCTGATAAAAAAAAAAAGAAGTAACAAGCTACAACCAGGGGTGGCAGGTTTGTAGAAATTTTGGTGGTGCCCAGAATCCGCCCCCGCCCAAACTCTGCCCCCCCCCAAACTCCCACCCCACCTGCCCAAGGCTCTGCAAGGGAGTTTGAGTAGGGGAGGAGGTCTGGGGTGCAGGCCCTAGACTGGGGCAGGGGATTGGGGTGTGGGGTGCAGGCTCTGGGAGGGTGTGCAGAGGGAGGGGATGCAGGGGTAAGGGCTGTGGGATGTGGCTGCAGATGAGGGGTTTGGGGTATGGGAGTGGCTCAGGGCAAGAGTACGGGTGTAGGGGGTGAGGGCTCTGTCTGGGGCTGGGAATGAGGGGTTTGGGGTGTGGGAGGGGCTCATGGTGAGAATAGGAGTGTGCGGGGTGAGGGCTCTGTCAGGGGCTGGGGGATTTGGGGTGTGGGAGGGGCTCAGGGCTAGGGCAGAGGGTTTGGGTGTGGGGGGATGAGGGCTCTGGCTGGGGCTGGAGATGAGGGGTTTGTGGTGTTGGAGGGGGCTCAGGGCTAAGGCAGAGGGTTGGAGTGCAGGGGGATGAGGGCTCTGGCTGGGACTGGGGATAAGGTGTTTGGGGTGTTGGAGGGGGCTCAGGGCTAAGGCAGAGGGTTGAGGGTGCGGTGGGGGGGGGTGAAAGCTCTGGCTGGGGGTGTGGGATCTGAGGTGGGGCAGGGCTGGGGATGAGTTTGGGGGGCAGGCAGGCTGCTCCAGGACAAGGGGCCAGAGAGGAGGACTCCCCCCAGCCCTTTCCCTGTCAGCAGCAGCGAGCTCTGGGGGAGGAGCCCCCCTTTCCCACCCTCCCAGCAGCACACTCACCCCCACCACTGTCACTGCATGTGTCCGAGGGCCCCTCTCAGGTCCAGGAATCTCCCTCGCCTCCCACGGGGTGGGTGCCGGGGGGTGCTGCGTGCACCTCCTCCCCTTCTGTTGCCCCTGACTGTAGCCTCACTGGGGGTGAGGGATGGGGCTGCCCCTTGTCCAGCGTGGGGCAGGAGCGGTGACTGTGGGCAGGGGGGCCCCCTGTGATGGTGGAGGGTCCCGCCGGAAAAGGGAAGAGTCAGAGGTGGAAGGGCAGGCCCTGGCACTCTGCCCTGGCAGTCGAGACAGAAGGGGGGGGCTAGGACCCTGTGGCAGCAGTTGCTGCAGGGAGGCAGCATGGAGCGGCAGGGAAGAGGCAGAAGTGGGATGCTCTGCTCTGGGGCTCCAGGAGGCGTGGGGCGGGGCAGCAAGAGGGGGCCGGGGGACACTCGGGGGAGGCATGGGGGGGTGGCAGGTGGGGCCGGGTCCCAAGGATTGGTGGAGCTGGGCTCCTGGGCTCTGAATATTGCTGGTGCTAAGGCACCACCTGGAGATATAACTTGCTGCCTGTGGGCTACAAGCCAAAAACTAGCCAACAAGCAACTCACAAGCCAATTAAGCCAGAAACAAGCCCAACGTCTGTGTTTTTTCTGTGGGTTTGGCGTGTCTGTCCCAGATCCCAGCCACCCACTCTTCAGGACAGTTTGGATCTGGGGTTGAACTCTGAGGGGTGGGTCCATCCCTCCTTGGAGCAGTCAGCTGGAGTGGTTACTGTGATCAGGGTAGTCTCTATGTACGGGTGTCTGAAGTGCACACCAATCAGCGGCAGGTCGTGGGTGCATCCTTTGGATTGCCACGGCATGTGGGCCGCTAGTCCAGCCTGGCCGTGGGGGGAGTGAGTGACACCCTCACAGCTGGCTGATGGGAGCTCCCAGGACTTGCGTGCAGTAGCCCAGTGACCTGGCTGGTGTGGGTTAGCCTGGTCCATGGAGGGGAAGGCAAAGTGGGAGGAAGGGATGTGGGAGAGGGAGGGGGAAAGGAAGAGAAGGAGGGGAGAGAGGACACTGACTTCTGAAGCTGGCTCTGGTGCATACCCAGGCAAAGTGGCTTTAGCAAGGCCCGAGGGTGCCACTGGCAGGTGACTGGGGTGTCCCCTCAGTGCTGGGATTAGCATTTAGTACAAGGGTGGGCAGACTTTTTGAGCTGAGGACCACATCTGGGTATGGAAATTGTATGGCGAGCCATGAATGCTCACAAAATGGGGGGTTGGGGCACGGGATGGGGTGAGGGCTTCGGCAGGGGGTGTGGGTTCTGGGGTGGGGCTGGCAAGGAGAGTTTGGGGATGCAGGAGGGTGCTCCAGTCTGGGACTGAGGGGTTCAGAGGGTGGGAGGAGAATCAGGGGCTTGGGGTACGGGAGGGGGTTGGGGTGCAGGCTCCAGACTGTGCTTATCTCAAGCAGTTCCCAGAAGCAGCGGCACGTCCTTCCTCTAGTTCCTATGTGGAGGCGGGGGCAGGCGGCTCTGCCCCATCTGCAGGCACTGCCCCTGCAGCTCCCATTGGCCCTGGCTTTTGGCCAATGGGAGCTGCGGGGGCAGTGTGCGGAGCTCCCTGGTTGTCCCTACACATAGGTGGAGGGGGTTGTGTGCCCCTGCTTCTGGGAGCCCTGCAGAGCCCTGGCATGCGCAGAGTGGGGCAAGCCCCCAACCCCGCTCCCCAGCTGGAGCTTGAGGGACGGATTAAAATGTCTGAAGGGCCAGATATGGTCCCCGGGCTGTAGTTTGCCCACCTCCGATTTAGTACCTCCCCAGATTGCTGGTGTGCCCCCCTGGTTCCCGCACCCTCCAGCAGAGCGTGCCAAGGATCAGACTAGTGCATGGACCTGTGGTGAGAGATTGGGGCGGCACCATCCCTGTCCTGTCACACCCAAGGGCACTGCTCCCCCGCACACCTGACTCTGGGCTGGGGGTAACCAGGCCACTTTCCCCATCTGGTGGGGAGCAGGGAGAGAGACCAGATCTTGAACCATCCCAGTTGCGGCCGCTTTTCATTCCCAAACTCTGCCGCCTCTAGGGCGGGGGAGGCGGTTCCCCAGGTTCCCTTTCAAAGGCAGTGTCATGAGTGATCCTTGGGGGTGTCCAATATCAGCATAGTTAGACTCATCTTTGTGCGCCCCCCAGCCCGCATATTCCTTGGGGTGATCACCCCCCCCCTCCCCCAGGCCCGTTCTTTGGTTCTCGCCCGGCGAGCGCAGGTTACACCTGGTTCCAGGTGTTCGCCGAGGGTGCTGTGCGCTTGGCTACACCCGGCAGGATTTCCGAGGCTTTCAGATGTGATGCTCCCGGTGCGGGGAGGAGACGGACGGGCAGAGAGAGTAAAAAGCACGTGCGGCGAGAAAGGGGAGTGGAAAAATCTCTCTTTGTGCGTCTTGATTTCGGGTGATTCTGTTCCAATCCGCTTTGGTTTGATCTTAGACACCTGCCCAGTTCTGACACAGAGGAGCGTGGTTCGAAGAGGATTCGGAGTGCCGCCTGGCTCCGCTGCCTGAGATCGCGGCGGCTGGGGGGGGGGGGGCATTTTTCCCTCCCCGCAGGTAACAATTTCTACAAGTACAATCCTGGGCTTCAAGGGACGGGCCAGACCCAGCCGTCCCCCATCTGGACCATCTGAAATCTCATTATTCACACTTCTTAGAGTCTCCTCTAAACTCTTTGTTTTCAATCGCATGTCACTGAGGAGCCTGCCTTCCAGACTTGGAGGAAGCGGAGGATTTACCTGCTTTCCTTCAATCGCGGAGTTACTTCGGAATAAACCCCCTCACTCCTGCATTTTAAAATGTCAGAGTTTCATTTTTAAAACCCATCAAGCCCTGAACGAGGGCACCTATAACGCTCTTGCACCTGCAGTCCCCAGGGAGATCGCTCCTTTAAATAGCCCTTTATCTTTTCAGGGCAGCGCTGAGCCGGGATTGCTGGGTGAATCGGCTCTATTGCCTGTCCAAAAAGATTTTTTTTTTTGTATTGCTCCTTTAGCGAGTTCACAAAAGCGACCCAAGGGGCAAGTGAAATATCCAAGGTGAAGTGGGGCGGTGGGCGAGAGAGGACAGAATCAGCAGCTAGGATGGGTTTGGTCCCAGGCTCAGATGGGTGGGGACCTCTCTCTGCCTTGGCGTGGACTAGCTGGGATCTGTGGCTCTCCTTGATGAACTAATGGCTGAGCTTGGCCCTGCTTCACAGGCGTTGGGTCTGAGAGCGCTGGGAAAGGTGTTGGCCTGTTTTTGCCTTGACACTGTGTAATGTTTTTGAATAGGCCCTTTCCGATGACAGACTCATGCTTCCAGCGTCCCTACACGCCTGTAAATTATTTGAGCTGTTGAGATGTAAGGTTCTTGGAAGGAACTTGCCGAAGCCCGCATGTAGCGGTAAGAATTAACTTAACACCCTCCTGCAAACCCAGGGGTGGGGGAGGACCTGATCCCAAAGGCTATTTCATATTTGACTTGCTCCTAGAAGCTAAGACGACTTTCCCAGTGCCCCCCTCATGGGAAGCTCCATGTTAGGGAAAGCTTAGTGAGTTTTCTTCTGTTTTATGGCGCTGATGAAATTGACCATGCCTTGGGTTTTATTAGTTGTGTTTTTAAACTCAGATGGGAGCTCTAATCCCAGCAAAACAGGCCTCTGCCCTATTGGCAAATCCTTCCCTTGGTTTGTTAAGAACATCGGGATTTGACTGACCCCCACCCCTCCATCTAACCTAATGCTGGCAAGATTTCTTGCAGGCTAGGGAAGGGTTGAGCCCCTCCATGCGTTTGGTCCTCTTGCTAGGGTTATTTTGTAAGGCTTGGGGAAATGTGCGCTCAGTGGATGGGGGTTACTTTTCTATAGGGGGAGACCTGCTGGGAAAAACCGATGGCGCCTGGGTGTCACTCACAGGCTGCATGACACAAGCGCAGCCTTCTGCAAAGGATGCAAAGGGTGGCAGCAGGCCTGCAGGGGAGGAGGGGCTGGGCTGGCCTGGGGGGAGTGGGGATGTTGTGGGGTCAGGGTGGGGCTGGGAGGGCAGTTGCTGGAGCACTGCGGTTCTAGACGCACAAGGTCGGTGCAAGGGAAAGGGGGGTCTCCAGTGGGAGCAGGATCGGGCTTTAAACTGAAGTCACCCTCAACCCCCACCCATGGGATTTCACTAGTGCCAGGATCAGGGCAGCCACTGCCCCTTGGCAAGAGGAGGTTTCTCTTGCCAGGAGATTGACAGGGGCGGAGGGGCGGGACATCCCTTTTGGAGCCCAGTGGGCGGTGCCTGGCTGTGACGGACAAGCGGGGCGAGGAGTGACTGGGGGCCACGTGACTCTCATGGGCTGGAAGAAAAACAGAGCCAGTCCGCTTTGGAGGCTCATTGGATTCAAATATTCATTTTCGGAGCCGCTCCGCAGTCCCAGCCCCGGCAGCCAAGCGCCTCCGAGCCCCTGAGCTTTTCCACCCGTTTGTTCCAGATTGGCTGGCAAGAATCATGGACTGTTTTTACATGCCTTGTTTGCTGTCAGTGAGTAGCCCCTTCTCCTTCTCCTCCTGCTCCTGGGCTTGGAAGTGGTGTAAACGTCTCTCGCTGCTCTCCCCTCGCTCCCGGGGTTGACCCCTCGCGGACTGTAACGCGCAAGCCCCCTCCCAGGCGCGTCTGCTAACAGATCGGGGACTTTTCAAACTCTCCTTCTCTCTGTCTTACCTTTGCAGTGACCCTAGATTCAAGTCACTTCCCCCCCCCCCGCGGCATGTCTCGTTTCTCAAAACCCCTTGAAGGCCGCGGCGAAGCTGCAGCCTCACTTCAAAGGGACAGCGCCAGCAAAATAATAAAAGGGGCCAAGTCACTTTTTGTTTCCCTCTGCCCTGTGATCCAGGCTCGTGGAGACCCCCCCCCCCGGCCCCCCGATCAGCTGCACTCCAGCGATCCGTCGGGTCGGGGAGGAGGCGAGAGGAGAAATTCTATCTAAGCCCAATGTTCACTGTTTATTCTTGAAAGAAGTTAGGCGGAGATCCCTGCGAAGATAGCAGGGACCGAGCAGATGAGCCGGGTAGCGGCTATCTGATTGTGGGGGCTCTTCGGCTGTAAACAAGTTCGAGCGAGTCCATTACAGGCGATTCCTTCGCCTTTGAGACGCGTTTGCCGCTCGCAGCCGCTGCTGGCTCGGGTTTTGGGGGGGTGGGGTGGGGTGGCTGTTTTTAATCTTGACCCTCCTTGTTTGTTGTTGCGTTTTTTTTGGAAACCCCAGAGACACCATGATTCCTGGTAACCGAATGCTGATGGTCATTCTGTTATGCCAAGTTCTGCTAGGAGGTACTAACCATGCCAGTTTGATACCCGAGACGGGGAGGAAGAAAGTTGCAGAACTCCAGGCGCAAGCAGGATCTGGACGCCGCTCTGGGCAAAGCCATGAACTCTTGCGGGGTTTCGAGGCGAGTTTGCTGCAGATGTTCGGGCTCCGAAGGCGGCCCCAGCCCAGCAAAGCAGCCGTCGTCCCCGCGTACATGCTGGACCTCTACCGGCTGCAGTCCGGGGAAGAGGAGGAAAGCCTGCAGGACATCAGCCTGCGGTACCCCGAGAGATCGACTAGCCGGGCCAACACCGTGAGGAGTTTCCACCATGAAGGTCAGTGCTGCAGCCCTGGGGTGGGGGCGTCGGGAAGCGGTCGGGATTTGGATCGGCTGAAGGCGGACTCCCCCCGGCCCGCTGGTCTGGGCTAGTCCCGCGGCTGCGTTTTCCAGCATCCTGCGCGGAGATTGAAATTGACCCGTTGGTGTGAAGGGCTGCTTTGCTTCCTCCCGTCACTCTGGGTTTCGACTCGTGTCACCCCCTCCGAGCTCCCACGGAATTCACTCCGGATTCAACTCCGGAGTAACCGAGATCCCCCCCATCGCGTCCCGTGTGTGTTTGTTTTGAGATATCAAAGCGATCGCTGCCTGCTTGGGCTCTTTTTTTTTTTAAAAAAGAAAGAAAATAAAAAACCTCCTTGAATTTAATACCGACAACAGCGTGTTTGTGAGGTTCGTTCAATAGGGCCTTGTAATCTGATCCAAATGTTTCGTAGCGGATGTTTCTTTTCCAAAGTCAAGCGGAGCTATTAATCCACCGGCATCATTGCTGTGTCGGAATTTATCCCCCCCCCCCGGTTATGGGATCAACAAGGCACGGCTCTGTGTTTCCCAATCGCTGGGCACAGTTTGTGAGCAAGATCCTTCGGGGGGAGGCGGGGGGGAGGGGGAAGGACAAGTGTTTTAAAGAAACTTGGTTTTAAAACACCCCCGTCTGTAAATCCGTATGAATAGGGCCCGGCGGTGGGGAAGCGGGATTCCGGGGCAGGAGCTGGTTAGGCGTGGAAATGATGCGTTGGCGAGCAGGGGGGAGGAGGGGGGAATGTTGCTACTTTGCATTTTGGAGGGCTGAGCTCTCTCCGTGCGGGGCTAGGGACAGGTGAAGCAGCGTGGCCGGGAGGGAGGAGCCGTGTGCCCTGACTCACCTGGCCTTGTGTCTCGGCTCCCCCAAACGTTCACACGCTCTGTTTTTACCCCCCCCCCCACCCCGCTCCTTGCAGAACATCTGGAGACCCTCCCCGGGCCCAGCGACACCCCCCGCTTTCGCTTCCTCTTCAACCTCAGCAGCGTGCCGGAGAACGAGGTGATCACCTCGGCCGAGCTGCGGCTGTACCGGGAGCAGCTGGAAGCGCAGAGCCCCGCGTGGGAACGGGGCTCGCACCGGATCAACATCTACGAAGTGATGAAGCCGCTGCCGGCCCGCGGGCAGGTGATCACCCGGCTGCTGGACACGCGGCTGGTGCATCACAACGTGTCCCGGTGGGAGAGCTTCGACGTGAGCCCCGCCGTCCTCCGCTGGACCCAGGACAAGCAGCCCAACCACGGGCTGGCGGTGGAGGTGACCGCGCTGCAGCCGGCCCGGCCGGGGAGCCACGTCAGGATTAGCCGATCTTTACCTCAAGGAGACGGGGACTGGGCCCAGCTGAGGCCGCTGCTGGTCACTTTCAGCCACGACGGCAGGGGCCACGCACTGACCCGCCGGGCCCGCCGCAGCGCCAAGCACCCGCGGCCCCGCAAGAACAAAAAAAACTGCCGCCGCCATGCGCTCTACGTGGATTTCAGCGACGTGGGCTGGAACGACTGGATCGTGGCCCCCCCGGGCTACCAGGCCTTTTACTGCCACGGGGACTGCCCCTTCCCCTTGGCCGACCACCTCAACTCCACCAACCACGCCATCGTGCAAACCCTGGTGAACTCCGTGAACGCCAGCATCCCCAAGGCCTGCTGCGTGCCCACGGAGCTCAGCGCCATCTCCATGCTGTACCTGGACGAGTACGACAAAGTGGTCCTGAAAAACTACCAGGAGATGGTGGTGGAGGGGTGCGGGTGCCGTTAACCCCCCCTTTCCCCTCCCCAGGACTGCGTGTTCCCGCTGGACCCTGATCTTAAACTAAACGTTCACCTTGACCTTATTTATGACTTTATGTGCAAATGGTTTGACAATAATGATCCTATATTTTGACAAAATATATTTATAACGACATATTAAAAGAAAAAACGACAGCGAGTCATTATTTGAAAGGTAAAGGCACCGTGGGCCTGGCGCCTTAGGGGGGACAGGCTGGGGCGGGGCTCGGAGCAGGAGCCTGGCTCCTTCCCATTGAAAATGATCTTTATTTAAGTATATAGAGATAGATATAGTCTCTCTCTGGTGATTGGCAGCGTGGGGGTGCGGGGAAAGCCTGGGAACTCGGGCTTGTCAGGCAGGCCCAGCCCCGGGGAGTGACACTTGCCTTGCTAACCTGTTGGAAGCGTTTGCAAAAAAAAAATGCATGTGAAAAGCGGGGCCGAGTTACCCGGGGGGTTATGCTAAACCGGCGGGGATTGTGATCCCTTCGTTGCCCCCGCGTTCAAAGCGATTCGAGGTTTTGTTTGGGGGGGGGGGGGGGCGGAAGGAAAAGGGGGAGGGGAGGCGGTGCTGGAGACTGCTTTCTTGGAAGGTCTGCATGAGCCTTTGAAGACCCGCTTGCGCTGCCCCGGCCCTCCAAAACCTCGGACGCGGTTCCCCCTGGGCTCTGCTGATCCCCACCTGCGGCTGTTCCTGCAGCAGGGAAGGGGAGGGGATGCGCGTAAAACTCAAGCACCCTCTCGCTTTCAAGAGCCCAGCGAGGCCCCGTCGCCGGAGTGCAGGCGCTGGGCTGGAGGGGAGGTGTTTCTAGGGCGGCTCTCGCTTTGACTCCCGGGGATTTCCCCCTCCCCGCCCCCGCCGTCACCTGGCTCCGGCGGGGTTTTCTTGGCAAGCTGGGTTCAGTCTGCAGCCGGCTGAGCGCTGGGTGCGGGGCGGGGCGGGCGGCGCGAGCTGGGGCCGTATCCCCAGGGAAAGGGACCGGGGGAGGCACGGGGCGCTTTTGTTCTCCAGCCCGCCGAAGCGGGCAGCGGGGTGGAAAGCGACCAGCCCAGCCGTAGCCAGGCTGCCAAGCCCTCCGCTCCCCGGAGAGGGCAGGTGGAGAGGCCAGATCAGAGCCGCGAGCAGGCCAGGGCGATCGCGCTGGAAAACGCCCCGCGAAGAGGGACTTTACCCCCCCGGGGCCCCCTTTTGCTTTCATCGTCTGGGTCTAGCAGGGGCCGATCCGGAGCGATCGGGCTCTGCCCCCCCCCCCCCCGCCTGCCGGCGGTGCCCGCTTCCCACCAGCGCCTGGGACTTGAACTAATCCCCCCAGCCCCGGCCAGGCGCGGGTCCCACTCGCTGCTCACTCAGCTGCTCCCGCTCCCCCAAGCCTCGCTGGCGGCTTGTCAGGACCGGATAACGCGGCTTGTTTGTGCAGCCAGCTCTGGGGGCTGGGGAATTTACCGTGAAATCCTGCGAATTGCATTTACCTCGTTAACGGCCCAGCCCTTTGGGCTGCGTGGAAAACAAAGGCCAGCGCCTCCCTTAACCCTTGCAAGCCTGCTCGCCCCTCGGGCCAGCCCCGGGAGGAAGGGGGAGAGGGGGGGGCACGGGGGTTTATTCTGTTTGCGTGTGAGAGGTTCAGCACCGCCCCGGACTCACACCCCGGGATCTGAGAGCCCCCAGGGCTCGCAGCGGGAGGCCCGGGACTAGCTCATCCAGATGCTTTGCACCTTCTCTCCCCCACCAAGTCATCCGCTGCCAGCGCGCAGAGGCACCGCTGCCGCGATCGCGGGGAGCTGGGGCGGTGGGCCCGCTGGGTTGCTCACACCGACCCCTGACCCCCAGGCAGCCCGATTGCCTCTGCCCCCAGCCCGCACCCGTCGCTCCTTGTTACCGGCCAACAGCCCCGGGCAGGTTCAACCCGCCCCCCCGGGTCCTGCAGCGTCTTTCCCCGCTAGCCAGCCTGGCCCGGCCCCCTGCAGCCCCAACAGGGAGACACGGAGCCCAGCAGCCCGATTTGCTGCAGTGGCTGGACTGACTCCCGCAGGGGAGCTCCCCGGGGCTGTGTGGCTGCGAGCCAGGGCGCGGCGCTGGGCTCCAGGAGGCTCTCTTGGGTCGCCCCCTCCCTCATTCCTGTCCTGAGCCGGGAGATCTCTGGCCCGGGGCGGCGGCGACCTGCTGCCTGCCCTTTGATGGCTGCGGCGGAGCAGGCAGGGCCCTGCCCAAGAAAGAATTTCATCTGCAAGTGGCCGGAGCTCCGGGGGGGAAGCGCCTCGCAGCGGGGCGACAGGGCAGTTCCAGCCCCCCCGATCTGTGCCGCTGGGCTGGAGGGAGAAAACCCCGGCTGGGGCGGCCCCCCCCCCCGGGGCGAAGGCCTCCGGAGCCGGCGGAGTTTCTCCGGTCCCCGGCCCAGGAGCAGCGACAAACCCAGCTTGGCAAGAAAGAGCTTCGGAGGGGGAGGGGAGGTGGGTGTTGCGCTGATTTAAAAATTCCCTGCCAGAGGTGGGGTGTTTTTTTTTTTAATGCCTTTTTAGGCCCACACCTATCCACCTGCTTAAGCTCGCTGGGGCCAGTTGTCCTGGGAGGATGGCCGGCGAGGGGAATGCTCCCCCTAGTACAGCTAAGCAGAGCCCTGTGTTTGCAGCATGGGGAGGGGACTGAGGTGAGGAACCTGGTCAGGGTTATAAAAACCAGTCTGCCCCCGCCTGCCTGTTGCTGTTTTGCATTGGACTGGCACAAAGTAGGGCTTAGGGGCTGCACAGAATGGTGCACACAGGTGGCCCACAGGTGGCCAGCCCTCCCAGGGACGCTGCTGTAGTAAAGCGCACAATTAAGCACCCAGCTTGTTATGCCTTTTGCAGCCCCCTATTTCGGGTGGGTTTCCCTTGGCCTCTCTCCGGCCCTAGCCCAGCCCTGCAATGGTTGGGCTGCAAAACCTTCAAGGCCACGTTTGACCCACGCACGGTTATAATAAGCAATGGTCAAATAGCCAAGGAGCGTTTTTACACTTACTGCACAACTGCTTTGACTGTGTTATAAACACTTAGCGGATTTTAATGCATAATATGTGGGGGAATGCCAGTATCTATCTATCTGTCTGACAAGGCGGGTGAGGTAATTTCTTTCATTGGACCGACTTCTGTTGGCGAGAGAGAGCGAGACAAGCTTTCCAGCTTCCGCAAGTGCTCTTTCGGTCTGGCAGGAGCTCTGTGGGGCTTGAAAGCTTGTCCCGCTCACCAACAGAAGTTGGTCCAATAAGAGATATCACTTCACCCGCCTTGTCTCTCTCATATCCTGGGACCACCAGGGCTACAATAGCACGACATGTGTGGATAGACACCGGAAAGCAATCCAGCAATCCAAAATTGCGTCCAAAGATAGCGGGGATCCTGAAAAAAGACTGCAGGCCGAGGGCCTATGTCAGCGTAAGATATTTCAGACCCGCCTTGTACCACTGACCCCAGTGGAAATGTCATTCATGTCAAGTGCGGTACGGGTGCCCTTGCTGGTGATCAGAACAACGTTAGCTGGCTAAAGGACACTGGGGGGTTGTGAATTACACTCGGCTGCAGGGAGGCCCAGGTTTTTAAGAGGAATTTAAATGGAAGATTATTTTAGGTGCATGTTTTGCACAACACAAATGGGTTTCGATCCTGCTCTCCTTGAAGTTAGTGCAGAGGCTTGTGCTGAGTGCTGCCTGCCATAGACATGCTGCTTTAGCTTTGTCTTGGCTAATTAACAATAGACACTAACCTTGCTCACATCGGTTGCGAGATGCTGGAGCACTGTATGGGCCTTAAGCACTTACTCAGTGTTAGCTTGCTTTGCAAGTGTAACGGTTTTCTTAGGTATCTGTTGTGCGCCTGTCATAAAGCCCACCGATCTGGGGTGTGTTTTCTGCAGATCTGACTGACTTCATAGCGATTGAATGCTTTCTTTATGATGGCTAGCAGACCAATGCCTCGACTTTGAGTGGATTTAATTCAGGGATTGGAATAGCATGAGGCTCCAAGAGAATTTATAGCAAATTTAATCCTCCTCACCCCCCCCCCCCCCCATGTGCATGATTCAAACTGAAGTTTGAAAAAAAAGAGAAGGAAGTGGAGGCTGATTATTGATTCAAACAGGCATGAGCAGTAGTCAGGGGATCGTTTTTGTCTACTCCTGATAGCTGAAATGTGTGGCATTGAATAGGACAAAGAGAGAACCTCTGCTACAAACGGCCGAGGCTCTCCCCTTACTCTGTGTTTGGGCCTAACACAGCAGGGCCTTGATTTTTGACGGGGCCTGTAAGCACTATTGAAATATAATCATGACAGCAACGAGATGGACGGTCTCTCCATTGCGTGCACTGTTCTCCTCTTTATAGCAAGTGGGGATAATGAGGGGAGGACAGAACTCACAGAGGCTAATAATCCTGCATGATTTCAACTGAGCTGTCAATAGTGATTTTAAGGCCTGTCCACAGGGAGCTCTGCCTGGCTTGAGGTAATAATGTTATTCTCAGTGCTCTCCTCTTGCAGAACAGTTTATGGGGTGAGGGAGGGAGTGGTCAGGAAACTCTTTGTGGTCCGTCTGGCTGCCCTTAACTCATGCTTATTCGAAGGGGAGGGATCTGAGAGGTTATGGGGCTCAGCCCCCAACTGCCAGGGTCTGAGCTGCCATAGGGAAATAAGACTTCAAACCTGACTGCCATGAGATGGATCTCTTCCTTCTTGTGGCTCCTCCATTGTGTTAATGCTCAACCCCTTTCAGCTCTCAGCCTCTTGCTTCGGGGTGCCACCCTCCAGGATCATCCTGGAGTCTCCAGGAATTAAAGGCTAATCTTTAATTATAGGTTACGTCATGCGACGAAACCTCTAGGAATACGTCCAACCAACATTGGCAACCCTACTCTTGCTCCGACCATATTGCCACTGTAGAGCCTTCACAGATCAAGTTCTCCTGGTTTTCAGGCCCCGGAGAAGTTTTAGGCAGATTGTTTTTTGCATGCAAAAATTTGCCTGCAAAGTCCAATTTCCCGGCATAGTTTTAGGAAAAGATACGGCAATTGCTATGTCGCAACTGAGGAGAACCCGTCACACAGCTGGGCTTCGCTTGAGTCTCCTAGCGAAAGGGAATGAGGCTTTGTAAATTAGTTTCACCAATGTAAATTTGTTTGAAGAGAAATGCAGAGGTTTGCACATTACTATACAGGGAGGGACGCTCAGGCTGTCCAACAGAACTAGCAGGTGCTGGTTTGGGCTCTTTTCATTTTCTCTGAAACACTGAAACAACCAATTTTGTTTTTTCCTGGTATTTATTAGCACGCTCCAGCTGTGATGGCTTGAAAAATCGACTTCTGCAAGTAACAATCGTGTTGTACTCTTTATTTTATGCTATTAATTGTGTTTCGGTAATGCCTGGAGTCCCCAGCTGAAATTGGGACCCCTTTATTTTAGGTGCTGTACAAATACATAATAAGACATAGACCCTGTCTCCAAAGAGCTTACACGCTAATCAATAAGACAAAGTGTGGGCAAAAGGGAGTGTTATCACCCCATCTTACAGCTGGGAAACTGAAGCATAGAGAGATGAAGTGACTTTGCCAGAGTCACACTGGGAGATTTTGGCGGAGTCGGGAACTGAATCCGGATCTCTCAAGCCCCAGTGCAGTGGCTTAGCTGCAAGGTCATGCTTGGTTCTTGAATCTCCCCTTTTGATGATTCACAAACTTAACTTCAAAATAACCGTGGATTTCCATGTAAAACAGAGGCAGGGGAAATTGCGTCACATTTTGCTCTTTCATTTTCATGTGCAGATGTGGTCGTGGGAGGGGTCTTCAAATTGGGCCCGTAAGTTGATGTATCCTTCCATGTTTCTTTTCCCTTGAAGTATGCCATGTTCTGGATTCTGAGGATCAAACAGGATTTTCAATAATCTTTTCATTACATATCATGGGCAAGAAAATGGACTGTGTCTTGCATTCTTGGAGGTTCATCCATACTCGTTCTAACACCCACTATTTCAGGAGAACCATCGCCACAGTTTGATTATAGCCTGGGAGGTATTCCCTTCTTGTGTATATATCTAGTTGAGGCATCAGCCTACAGCTAACAAAATACACTTGTGTATGAGACGCTGATGGCCGAAGGAAAGTTTTGAACAACTTTGAAAGTCAACACCCGTAGGATTTTGCAATGGAAAGGCACCCTGACCTGATGGCTTTCCCAGTAATGTCTCAGAGAGGTGAGGAAAGCTGGTTCTAACTACCCATACAAATCCATTGATACACTTACCACGTGAACAGGAGAAGGGCCATATTTATATAAGCTCACATGCACAGCGGGTTGGCTATAATATATACTTCATGCACTGCCTCCAGATCCTCCTCCTTTCAGATGGTGGCATAGGCCACATTTATGAATTTGGCTTCTCCTGCCTTTTTTGTTCAAACCACACCTCTTTCTGGGGCTCCACCATCCCATAAGCAGAAGTCGTGCAGATCCAGTCTCGCACACCCTGCAGATGGACAAAAGTGATCAACAATGTAGCAGATACAGGAAATGGATGGAAAATGCAGCTAAGTCTCTCAAATGCTGATGCTATTCCAAATTCAGGAGATGAACGGGGCAGGTCTGAGGTTACAATGGAGTTCTTACCAAGGTTAACTTATGCTGCTGAGAAAAGCAGCAGCTGGAAAATTAAACATTTGATGTGTATGCCTAAACACAGTACTTTGTATCTTCAATTTGGATTCCCAGTGGCCTGGTCAGCTCCAGTTTCTGTACAACACACACATCCGTGTGTCTGTGTGGCCTTTTCAGGGATATCCAAGGGCTACCCCACCATGTGGAGTACTGTGACCAGTTTTGGGCCCCATGCTACAAGAAGGATGTGGAAAAATTGGAAAACGTCCAGCGGAGGGCAACAAATATGATTAGGGGATTGGAACACATGACTTATGTGGAGAGGCTGAGGGAACTGGGATTGTTTAGTCTGCGGAAGAGAAGAATGAGGGGGGATTTGATAGCTGCTTTCAACTACCTGAAAGGGGGTTCCAAAGAGGATGGCTCTAGACTGTTCTCAGTGGTAGCAGATGACAGAACGAGGAGTAATGGTCTCAAGTTGCAGTGGGGAAGGTTTAGGTTGAATATTAGGAAAAACTTTTTCACTAGGAGGGTGGTGAAACACTGGAATGCGTTACCTAGGGAGGTAGTGGAATCTCCTTCCTTAGAAGTTTTTAAGGTCAGGCTTGACAAAGCCCTGGCTGGGATGATTTAGTTGGGGAATGGTCCTGCTTTGAGCAGGGGGTTGGACAAAATGACCTCCTGAGGCCCCTTCCAACCCTGATATTCTATGATTCTATGATCTTCTCTCCCCGGGGTGAGCTGCCAGGCAGACCCATGGTTCTTCCAGTCCTTTCAGGCTTCAGGAGGGTCAGGAAGCCGACACAAGGTAACCGTCCACCTCTGTTGTCAGCCAGGAGCTACAATGAAGCCAGGGGAGCAATACTATTCTATCAGCTTGAATGCAGGAGCTGAGGAATTCTCTGCAGTTCTCACTGTGCATTAGGACTTTTGATTTTGAGTTCTCACTGAACCATTCCTACAGCTGTTGTAATACCGTTTTCACAGGACAAAGGGAAGAAAGGCATTAACTTATACTTGTTTTAGCTCTGGACTTTCCTCATTAGATAATCTCACTCTGAAGTGATTTAGTTCTGGAGCACGA
This sequence comes from Lepidochelys olivacea, assembly GCF_965140295.1. Lineage (NCBI taxonomy): Eukaryota > Metazoa > Chordata > Testudines > Cheloniidae > Lepidochelys > Lepidochelys olivacea. The sequence continues at coordinate 121,165,764 of NC_140416.1, forward strand.
ATTACTCTTCTCCTGGTTGAAATGCAACCACAAACCCCTTGTCAGTTACAACGTAAGTCTAGGCTCAGCCCAGAGTCCCACAGGCAAAAAGCAAGTGCTTTTTCAACTAATCCACTTGTCCCTCACCTCTCCCTCCAGTAACATGAGATTATATGTTATGAAGTAATAACTTGAAACAGTCTGCACTGTTTTACATATTAAATTATATGGAGGACAGTAGGCACTTGACGTTGCTTTTATTGGCTTTGTTCGTTTTGTCTAAACTGTAATGAACACCTGTTATTTAATACTAAAATAAGTAAAATCCTTCATGCCGAGATTAGCTAAGGCATGCTAAATTGATTATAGACCTTGTTTTCGGGGGAGGGGAGGGAGGAAGGGCCTGTATGAACACAGTCTACTAATGGATAGAACCTGAAAATCTTTGAGGGTTTGCTGAACAGACTAGGGGCACAGCTCTCATTTTTCACTCCCACAAAGGGGTGTGAAGAGTAAAGCGGCATGCACAGATGCAGGAGATGCGGGGGTGCATGACGTCCTGTATAATATTAACTTAATAAAAGCCAGCAATGGGCCTGACTGCCTCTCTCAGTGGTAAAACCCAGGGGAGAGAGCTCAGAAAATCTCACAGCCAATCACGTATTTTTCTCTCCTGTCCTTTCATCAGTATTTTTTTCTCCTGTCATTTCCACAGTTTGTCCCCCATGGAATAGATGGTAGGACCTTATGGATCCATAGATACTAAGGCCAGAAGGGATCATTGTGTCATCTAGTCTGACCTCGTCTATAGCCCAGGCCATAGAACTTCCCCCAAATAATCCCTAGGGCAGGGCTTTTAGAAAAAGCTCCAATCTTGATTTAAAAATTGGCAGTGATGGAGAATCCACCATAATCCTTGGTAAATCGTCCCAATGGTTAATTACCCTCGCTGTTAAAAATGTATGCCTTATTTCCCGTCTGAATTTATCTAGTTTCAACTTCCAGTCATTGGATCATGTTATACCTTTCACTGCTAGATTGAAGAGCCCATTATTAAATATTTGTTCCCCATGTAGGGACTTACAGACTGTAATCAAGTCACCCCTTAACCTTCTGTTTGTTAAGATGAATATATTGAGTTCCTTAAGTCTATACCTATATGGCATAAAGAACGAGGAGTACTTGTGGCACCTTAGAGACTAACAAATTTATTTGAGCATAAGCTTTCGTGGGCTACAGCCCACTTCATCAGATGCATAGAATGGAATATATAGTAAGAAGGTATATATATACACATACATACAGAGAACATGAAAAGGTGGAGTAAGAAGCTGATTAATTAAGATGAGCTATTATCCGCAGGAGAAAAAATGGAGAAAGGCTAATTAATTAAGATGAGCTTCTAATCCATTAATCATTCACATTGCTCTTCTCTGAAACCTCTCCAATTTATCAACATCCTTCTTGAATTGGGGACACCAGAACTGGACACAGGATTCCAGCAGCTGTCGCACTAGTGCCAAATACAGAGGTAACATAACCTCTCTGCTCCTACTCAAGATTCTCTTGTTTATGCGTCCCAGGATAGTATTAGCTCTTTTGACCACAGCATCACACTGGGAGCTCATGTTCAGCTGATTATCCACCATGATCCACAAATCGTTTTCAGAGTCCCTGCTTCCCAGGATCGAGTCTCCCATCCTGTAAGTGTGGCCTATATTCTTTGTTTCTAGATGTACACATTTACATTTAGCTGTATTAAAATGCATATTGATTGATTGTGCCCAGTTTCCCAAGCGATCTAGATCTCTCTGAATCAGTGACCATGTCTTTTTCATTATTTACCATTCCCTCAATTTTTGTGTCAATTGCAAACTTAATCAACGATGATTTTATATCTTCTTCTAGGTGATTGATAAAGATGTTAAATAGCATAAGATCAAGAACTGATCCACATGGTACCCCACTGGAAACACACTTGCTTGATGACGATTCCCCATTTACAGTTATATTTTGAGACTTATCAGTTGGCTAGTTTTTAATCCATTTAATATGTGCCATGTTAAGTTTATATCGTTCTAGTTTTTTAATCAAAACGTTGTGTGGTAACAAGTCAAACGCCTTACAGAAGTCTAAGTATATTATATCAGCGCTATTACCTTTATCAACCAGACTTGTAATCTCATAAAAAAAAATCAAGTAGTTTGACAGGATTTATTTCTATACACCCCCGTTGATGTGTATTAATTATATTACCCTGGTTTAGTTCTCTATTAATCAAGTCCCATACCAGTCACTTCATTAGCTTGCCTGGGATTGATGTCAGAGTGACAGGCCTGTAATTATCCTGCTATCCTGTTTACCCTTTTTAAAAATTGGCACAACATTAGCTGTCTTCTGGAACTTCCTCAGTGCTCCAAGACTTACTGAAATTCAACATTAACGGTCCAATGAGATCTTCAGCCAACTCTTTTAAAATTCTTGGATGTAAGTTATCTGGACCAATACCATTGTGAGTATTCTTTTTGATCCTAATATATTTAAAACATTCCTTCTTATTGTCCTTAATTCTTCTGGCCACAGATTTATCCTTGTGTCCCTTGGCTTCCCTTATCAACTTTCTACAATTCATAACTTCTGATTTATATTCATTACTATCAGCTTCCCCTTTCTTCCATTTGTTATATTTTATTTTTTACTGGTGCCTTCACTTTCCCTCTAAACCAGGTCAATTTTTTAACCAGCATAGCCTTTTTTCTCAACTGATACTTATTTGTAATATATGATTCAGCCATTAGAAATTTCTGTGTGATGCATAGAGTTGCAGATCTGGTTCGGCCCCTGGTTAACAAGGGGGACAAAGCTGGAACTCGATCTGAGTGTGGAAGCCTGTTTGTTTGTAGCTGTTCTCTTTCATAAATGCCTCTGGTTTCAAATGGACTGTGATTTCATATACCATGCCATTGATGAAGGTCACATGACACAGGGAGTCAGTGTCAGACCTGGCGCGAGTCTCTTGCTTTGTCTACCACACTGTGCTGCCTCTCATACTATTCAGCTGCCCCTTCTTGTGGCCAGAGGTCATGCTGTCTGCTTAGCAGATGACCTGTAAAGTCAGAGGTAAACCAGCTGGAAGGGGCTTTGCCCTTGGCCTGTCAGTCTGACCATCACTGCCTACTCCAGTTGTGAACTTGACCTAGGGTGTGAGCATGGGGGGATGAGACTGTTGATTTCTGGTTTTGGAAAGGTGGGACAGATCCTGTAATATTTGGGGAGGGCATGGGGTGAATTGGTGGGACAGTGTTTTGCAAGCCTAGCAGGAACTGGTGGGGCCATTGTGAGGCCCCCTGCACTAGGGAAGCACTGCACTGGGGATGTATTGGGGGCTGCCAGTCAGAGCTGGCATGGACCCCTCGATGTTTCGGAATGGGTCTCCACGCAAGCCAAGCGTATGCTGGTGCACAGCGTGGAGTGGGAGTGAATCATAGAATATCAGGGTTGGAAGGGACCTCAGGAGGTCATCTAGTCCAACCCCCTGCTCAAAGCAGGACTAAATCCCCAGATCCCTAAATGGCCCCTTCAAGGATTGAATTCACAACCTTGGGTTTAGCAGGCCAATGCTCAAACCACTGAGCTATCCCTCCCCACAAATGAAAGTGGGCAAAGGATCTGCTCTGAAGGGTTCCCACATGACAGGATCCAGAGCCCTGGGTTGGGGGATTTTATCTCCCCCTGCGCCTGGCCCACACAGTGCCCAGTTATGCACCTGGTAGGTGGGTGAAGTGGCATTCACAAACAGCTACATGGGCTCCGGCCATCCTGGGGCGGTAGCTGCCCCCAGGCCAGTGCTCTTCCTGCTGTGCATGGGGGAAAGAGGATATGCCTCTTTATGTTCCTCTGTGTGTGGTTTTTAAAGGAGAAGACTAAACGCTCTCACTAGGCTGGTTTGAGGAATTACGGTGGTAGTGCCCTGAGAGCATTGGGCCTGCACTGGGAGGAGCCGTGCTTTGCCCAGTGCTGGTACCAGCGCGTCCTGGCCAGGGACCGAGCTAGTCCACAGCCAAACCAAACATCTAGCCCCACATTCGGCTCTTGGGTTCCCATGGGGTTGTGGTCTGTTTACCTCAGTAGCTGAGCGAAGAGTTCAGCCCTTAGAATTTGCCTTGGAACAGTTACTGCGCATTCCATGCATCCTAATACTGAGCTGAATTTCGTTGCTCTTAGTTCCTATCACCAGGCTGGATCTCCATCTGCGGCGCCTCAGTGGGTGGCCAACCCCAGGCTGTTATATGCCCCACTTAAGTCCCATATGACTGAGGGCCTGATTCAAAGGCCATTGGAGTCAGTGGAAGTCTTTCTATTGACTTAAATCAACCCAGGATCAGGTCCTTACTGAGAACGGGCTGCGAGACATATGTTAACCCTTCCCATTTCTGTAGCTGTTGAAGTGGTAACAGGTATTTCTAGGTACTCTTTTGAGAGCCTTTATATAGATAAATCTTATGTAGCTACGATTTACTCCGCTATTTAAAGGCATCAATGAACAGGCCCAGCAGTGCTCCTGGAAAGACAATTAATACAGCTGGACGCTGCCCCAGGCATAGACAGTCCCAAAGGATAGTTTGCAAAATTAGTATTTTTCATTTGATTCGCTGTTGTTATTGGCCAAAAGACATAAAAAAATGTTTGGGGCGTAATATTTGCCTGTGAAAAATGTTTAGCAATATACTCAGCAAAAGATACCATCTCGGTGAAAGAATGCTGAAGTAACAAGATGAGTTTCCGACAGGACTATCAAAGACAAGCGGCCAAGTCACTTAATGTCTGTATTCCACAGTTTTCCCACTTGCAAAAGTGGGCCAGTAATGCTCAGCTCCATGTTAAACGACGGGCAATAATGGGTATAGTAATAAATTGTGCTTTTCAAAGTGCTTTGAGATCTGCAGATGAAAAGGACCAGCGATGCTATAAGGGTGTTTAATGTTATTTTATCGATTCCAGTTAAGCAAACTTGGCTCAGGTGATTGTTAACGACATCAGTCAAATTCAGTACCCTGTTGTCATTAGCCAGATATGTGCTCCGCGGACTGCAGCTCCAATGGGGCCACCTGGGAAACCCATCATGAATAGCACGCAGAACCTCGCTCCCAAGCAGTGGAACAAACTCCATCATCCCCTGGGCAGGGCTTCACAGCAGGAATGTGCAAACACAGGTGTGTAGTTTTCATGAGATTTAAATGAGGTTGGAGCTATTCGGGAATCCAGTCTGGTTTTGATTAGGAGAGTGTCTCCTGCAAGCTGGAGGATGGGTTCATACTGCCCATGTGCAGCTATGCGCTTGCTGCGATGTGAATTGCCTTTGTGGTGTGGCTTTCTATAGAAGAACAATCATAAAAAAACAGATCCAAGTAAGCGGAGATATGTAGGCGGTAGTCTAATCAAATATTGATCCTAGCCCATATTCTGCACCACTTCCTTACGGTGAGTGGTGCCTAGCTCCACGAGCAGTGATTTCACGGCTCACGTCGCACAATCTGTCCCTCCGTGTTCTGTATTACTCAGCATGTAACCGGTACTGGACAGCTTTGGTACAGCAACTTTATTTGGCTGAGGGTTTTTTTTTTTTTAAGCGGAAGATTTTTACGTGACTGAAATGTATTAATGTGCCTGTAAAATGAAATAAAACGCAACTGAAAGTTGTTTTGAACGCAGATGGGACCAACAGAGGGCCCAGCCCAAAGCCCATTGGAGTGTATGGAAAAACTCCTGATATTGCCCAGTCCAACGCATATTAGAGTCTAAGGAAGACCCCCCCCGATATGAACCAGTCCAAAGACCCGTCAATGAGTTTTGAGATCCAACCCCTGATATGCTTTTTGAATCAGCTTAAGCCCTTACTGAAAACATGACTTTGAGCTGAAACAGGCTGGATCTTCTCTGTTTACAGGAAATGTTTTCACTAAAGCCATTGCTTTGTGTGAAGAGTCACAGCTTCCAGGTCCATTTTACTCACACAGCCCTCCACGTTCTCCCTTTTTTGAGTAGCTGGGACGGGATGTTTCCAAAGTTAGCACATAGGGGGACTGGGCTGGGCTGGCTCTGATTTGTAAAGCAAGGTTCTTATTCCAAAATGAATTCACACTCTGCCCTAGGGTGACGAATTCCCCCAATTCAAGGCACACTGATGGCTATTCAGGCTCTCTCTGTTCTTTGCAGTTCCTCACTTTGGACCGCTTGTGCATTCCCCTCTTCCGGTCGGGCAGATGAGTTTGGAAGCCAATGGGCTCCATTCATCCCTTACATTCCTCTGGCAGAACACACTCTCCAGACCTCCAGGGGCAGAAAGTTTGCCAACAGTAAGGATGTGGTGGAGTACGCTTCTGCAACCCCCCACTGTGCCAGGGGACTGGAGCAAGCTGGAGCAGCCCCAATGGGTACGTCTACACTGCACACTAAGCCCAGGCTCTGACTCAGGTTTGAGCCCAAATTCCCCTTCACACAAATCAGTCTGACTCAGGTCAGCAGATGCTCAGGACCAAGGACCCTGCTAAGGGAGTGGGTCAGAGCCTGAGTCCCGCCGAGTCTTGGGTCCAACCTCTGTCATTCTGCAGTGTGGATGCAGAGCAAGCTGCAGACCTGAGTCCGAAACAATGGTGTAGTGGGGCTGGCTCTCTGTGGAACCATGTACTGGGACTATTGCCTCATGGCGCACGCCATTTTGAGGTCGCACTGCACGGAGGATGCCATTTTAGAACGTGCGAGGTCGTGCTGGCAGGGGCATTCCGGTAAATGCCCATTCCGGACTACACCACTGGTCAGAAGGTCTGCGCAGTGCGGACCAGGGTCCAGCAATTGTAAACCCAGGTTTATAATGTAGTGTGGACGCTCAAGTGGCGGCTTGGAGACATGGAGTCCCACAAGCCTGGGTCCCCAAGACCCAAGTTCGCAATGTATCCAAAGTATCCAGAGTGGGCAGATGTATCCAAAGTGGGCAGAGCCAGCCCAGGAGAGGGTGTGGCCAGGCCTGTCAGGAGCTGCGTTGATTCAGTGCCTTCCTTGGGCAGCCCCCACTCTCCTGTGGAACCCTGGGCTGATATTATTTTAAAGCTCCCTTCTCTAGCGAAACAGCTGTGGGAGGCAGCCGCAGTGTCACCCTCCCCGCAGGGAGAAGCCGCCCCGGGGTCCATGAGTTCCCTGGCTGCTCCCACAGGAGGAAACCCAGGCATTGTAGCTCCTGCGTCTGACTCCTGTGATGGTCCTCCTGCCTGCCCTCACCTGTGCCACAGTAACAGAGACGTGCTGGGGGAGCTTTGCTCCTGCTGGCGGTTCCCTTCGACCTTTGGGATCTCTGAGGTAACACGGCCTCCTGTGATCTTGGCCACTTGTGGCTTTTAAGAAATCCAGCACCGTTCTTGCAGGGATGTTAGCCTGAGGCTCCTGGCCAGACTTCAGCTGGGGGATTCCAAGGGGCCAATGTCATCTTTGGTAAAACTTCATTGACCTCAGCATAGTTACACCAAGGATAAACTATGCCAGCTTGTGCGCCAGGACTCATGAAACTGGGCAGTCACTTACCTTATAACCTGACTGTGGTCACAGGTCATCTACCTACTCAAGCCATAGCACCCCTTGGTAAGTCCTGTGTGACTTTTCATCTTCATCAGGAGTCAGGATTGACATGTACAACCTCCCGTAAGGTGGAAAGGTCACATACTGATGTGATTGACTCCATCTGCAGCAATGTGTTGGGTGAAGCTAATGTGGCTTGAAAGCAATGTGTTCACGGATTGAGCAATATGCGATGGATGCTTGTTTGGCTTCTTTCTCTGGCAACGCCCATAAAATGAATTTGTGACAAAGAATCTGAGAGCAGAAATTGCTTTGACAGACCATGGGATTGCATGGGAAACCTTCCCTTTCCCCTACTAGCCAAAGCATCAAGAGTCCTTGAATAGCAGATTTGTCTAGCTGATCTCTCAGGAATTGGTTATCCATGGAGAGGGCGATTTTGTAGGGATAACAGCATCCTCTGATGTTCAGCCCCACTCCCCCTGGTGTCTTTCCAAAGGATGAAATGTACTTGCAGGGCGACAGAGGCTCTGTGAATGGAGATGAATAAGACCTTGGAAGAGAAAATGGTTTTTGAACCCATTTTCATTGTGCTTTATTAACAGGCTACATAACCCAGTGGGGAGGGTGTTTTTACAGGAGCTCCTCTGTGCAGATCTGCAGAGCATATGAATTCCTTATGGCTCTACCTAGGGAGCCTTGGGTCTCTAAATCAGTCTGTAGCAACTCATACTTTCAGATCTGGAAGTCCCTCTTCAACCCCCTGGCAGTCACAGATATACATGCCTTCCCCTTCACACATGCAAAAATTCCAGCTGTTGAATGAAAAATGGAGAATGCTGCAGAATGGAGCTGTTTGCTGACTGCATAATATCCAGTGGGTATTACCCAGGGATCCTGCAGAATGGAGCTCAGCAATGCTCTGGTCTGCCATTACTTGCCACAGGGAGGAATTTCTTGTGGTAAAGCTGTCACTTTCTGTGACTGCAGTCCTGCAAAATCCAGCTTTAGCTATGGGCTACCCAGACCAATGGCATGCTGCCCTCTTAGCAGATCTAGTGGTGCTCAGCAAACGGCCATGAGTGCAGGCATGCATGCGAAAGACACAAAAGGCCTGATCCTCAGCTGGTGTGTCTGGAAGTGGATCCACAGACTTCAGTGAAGCTATGCCAAGGTACACCAGTTGTAGGTCAGATTAGTGTTCCGGGCACGAATATCTTTCCCAGAATGTTGGAAAGGGGCTTCATGCACCTGCAGATGAAAGGACATGGCATCTCTGAGACGGATTAACTTTGAAAATCTATAAATAGCTTCTGGGACCATGTAGAGTTTTGGCTCAGGTGACCGAGCTTTAGTGTAACATGGTGGGAGAAGACGAGTAATCTAATGAAGTCTCCAGCCTGAGCTGCTCTCTGCAAAATACACCTGCACATCTTGGCATAATTGGCCCTGCGGCCTGGCAGAATATTCTGCTGAATATTTTGGCTGGATCCAGGACCTTGTGCGGCTTTTGTGGCATGGAAACTGCATATAATTTCTGCTGAATAGAACCCTATATATCAAGTTGACAGTTTCGGGACATTATAAGACCATTTAGTGCTTTCTTGCTCAAAATGAGTCAAAACCAGAATGTAATTATTAAACGATTATTTGACAAACCGTGCAGTAAGAACACGATTTAAAAAAAAAAAATTTACCCCAAACCTATTATTCCAGCAAGCGACCGAAAATGAAAAGGAACCGTTACTCTCAAGCAAAACACAAAACAGGGCACAGGTGTCACAAACCGATAGGGGGTATTCGGGTGTGTCTGCGTAGCCCACAATTTACTGCGCTCATTTATTTGTTCAAAAGGGGCTATTGGTCTGATCCTCCTCTCACCTACACTGGTGTAATTCCATCGACTTCAGCAGAGTTACTCCAGAGAAGAGTCACCTCCCAAATGTTGTCTCCTCTCCTGGAAGTCTCTCAGCTAATGCCTGCCATGGAACACTAGCTGTTCCAATGGTAGAAAATCACTTGTTAGGTTTGGCCAGCTGGGCAAAGTTGGTCTTGAGTCAGTCATCTGTAGAAGGCAGATGCATTTACAGACCAGTTGCAGGAGGACCAAAGCGACTAGACAGATCTTGCTTTTACAGTCTCATTTCTTCTGCTTCCCTAAGAGACATAAGTCCTGTGTCTGGAGAAATTTCCGTATGGGATATGCCTCAGAAACTGCCCTGTGTGTATCTGCATCCAAAATGGTCATAAGGTTTCACAGACCCAGGAGAAGGCCAATGTTAGTGTGACAGGATCCCTGGGGTGCAGCCTGGGACTGCTGTGCCCCTGCTGGGCCCCTCTCCAGCCTGGGCTGTCTCTCACAATGCTTTGCTAGTGACAAGCAGCAAACCCCTCCAGGCGCTGTGATCACTCAGCACAACCACAGGTGGAGACCCACACCCAGCTCAATTGCATGAATGCTCCCAGAGCCACTCATGAATTACAGAAAAAGGCACCAGCCAAATCCCCCCAGCTCCGAGTCTTGTACTTCAGGAATAAACCATCCTGCACTGCTCAAGACCCTTTCTTGAGCAATGTAAGTTTATTAATTAGTTCACCACTTCATCAATGGAAAGTGAACATACACCAGCCTTTGTAACCTGAGCTGATTTACCAAACACTTTGGGCAAACTCACTGATGAAGATAAATAGTAAAACAAGTTTATTGTTTACAAAAGATAGATTTTAAGTGATAGTCAAAAAGTCAGAGTGGTTACCAAAATAAAATAAAATAAAATAAAATAAAAGCTCCCATTGGCCAGGAATGGGGAAGCGCGGCCAGTGGGAGCTTCAGAGGAGGTACCCACAGGCAAGAACAGCTCACGGAGTTCTCTGCTCCTTCTTCCGCCAGGGCTGCAGGGAAGTGGTGCCCACCGCTTGCCGAAATGGAATGGCACGGGCCGGGGCTGGGGCAGGCAGGGAGCCTACCCTGGCCCTGGTGCACACCCCTACCACCCTGGAGCTGCTCAAGGTAAGCAGTGCCGGGCTGGAACCCGAAACCCTCCTACACCCCGCACCCCAACTCCCTGCCCTGAGCCCCCTGCCTGCATCCCAACCCCCTGTCACACCCCACACTCCCTCCTGCCCTGAGCCCCTTGCCAACCCCCTGCCCTGAGCCCCCTGCCACACCCCTCCTGCACCCCAGCCCCCTGCCCTGAGCCCCCTGCTGCACCCTGCGGGCAGGGGCGGGGGCAGCGGGGGGTATGTGATGAGGCCCTTGGGCCAATGTATGAGTGCTCATGTGGCCCTCCTGGTGATTTGAGTTTGAGACCCCTGATTTAGATCAAGCAATGTTCTCACCCACTGGATCTTACAGTCCTTAATATATAAGTTTGTCTCTTAAACCTGGGCCAGTCTCCTCTGTTGGAGTCTTCAGTTTTCTGAGCATTCTCGTTGCTTGCAGCATAGGTGAGGGGAGGAGAAAAGGCCAATCATGGGGCCCCTGTGTTCTGTTTTATACCCTTAGTCTGTGTGCTTGGAGAGCACAAGTCCGGGCATGTCTGGTGGCCATTGCTGAGTCACAAGGTGAAGCAATACCCCCAGCGTGTCTCCTGTGAGTGAGGCAAGGAATTGTAACTCCTCTTCTGGACAATGGCTAGTTATGTCTGTTCAGCACCCACCCCGTTACTATTTATTCTCTTGTCATTGTCTCTGGAGAGCTAGTATCTGGGCATTTCTTAAACCCACAGTATATTTTAGTGAAAACCATACAATACAATTCTTATAAGTTTATATGCATTAATGATACACATATTTAGATAGAACAATGGCTTTCAGGGGATCATAACCTTTCCCATGATACCTCACATGACCTGCTTTATATACAATATCACAATTATATTTAAATGAGGAATATGAGGGTTACAGGACGCGTGCCCCCCCCCCCCAAGGTGTAGAACGTCACAGTTAGGATCTCTGGTAAGCACTTAAGAGTGAAAAGAAAAGGAGGACTTGTGGCACCTTAGAGACTAACCGATTTATTTGAGCATAAGCTTTCGTGAGCTACAGCTCGCTTCATCGGATGCAACTTAAGAGTGGTACGTTAGACTGAGCTCTCTGCCCAGGAAGATCTGAATACAGCTTTGGAGCCTTCCTAAACAATTTTTTTGAAAACCAAGGAGCCAGATTGTCATCTGGTGTAATCTGGAATAACACAGCCAAAGTCAATGGAGTTCCTGTGACTTACACTAGCTGAGAACCTGGCCTATGTACTGCGTTTGGATCAGGATGTTAGCAATCAAACAATTACGTATTTCATGCCAGTTCTCCTCAGATTTAATATCCTTTTCCTTTTCCCAATGGGCTCCTTAAGTAGGGCCTTCTCAGACCCTCTGCATCATAATGTAATATACCCCGAGGGAATAAACAACAGCAGAAAACCTACCCCAAGCAGAACTCCCTATAGCCGTGAAAAGGAGAGGAGCCAGGTGTGCCATGAAGCCCACCAGAGATATTGCTCCTGCCCATCTATTTAACACAGAAGCAGATAAGATATTATGAGATCTGGCTTTTAACTTTGCAAATGGCCCTGAGCCAGAATCTCCAGAATCTGGGATATTTGAAATCTGGATCCAGACCCACATTCTGCACTTTAGCGTCTCTCTATTCTATTTGTATTTTTGTTCCTCCTTCTTTTAGACCCAGGTCATGCTGCAGGTTGTGCCGTGAGTGCAGGGCACTGGTCTAGATGACCTCTCGAGGTCCCTTCCAGTCCTATGATTCCCTCCATCCACCTTGGAGCTTTTATTTGTGCTGGTGGCAGAAATCCATGCAAGGCAGAGTTTATTTACAGTGAAGGGTAAGTGGGAGGCTGTGATCAGGATGGGATCTGAGGACAGAAAGAGCTTGTGTCTAGGAACTGTAAATGAGTTGGGTCTGGGAATTTGCAGAACCTGTTACACCCAGATTTTTCCAAATTCCGCTCCGTTCTATGGCCTGGGTGCAATAATGTACATTTATACCCTTGAATGGATGTGTGTGTATATGTTTACAGATGATTAGTCATGAACTATTAGTGTTTTCAAGCCATGAGCCTGATCCTTCAACCACGGCTTCTGCAAGCAGTCAAACTGATTTCAACTGATTGCACGGAAAACATGGTGGTTTTAGATGTGGGGGACCTCAGATGGTGTGAACTGGTGTTGCATCCTCAAGATCAATGGAGCTATTCCAGTTTGCCCTTGAAATCAATAGGGTTACTCACATCAGGGCCCTATGATGTAAGTGAGTATCTACCTTTGCCAACACGTGATTTAATCTGTTTTGCGTGTGGATCAATTATGCTGTAATAACATTTCCTGCATGTCGCCCGGGGTGTGGCACACACAGGCGGAGACAAGACGCGGATCTTTAATCAGAGCTCTGCTGCTCATCAGCAGGCTGCAGGGACACGGTGAAGTGCCTTGACTGGGAGATGTGGATGCAGTTTGATGGTCTGGGTTATTTCTAAAATCATTGCTCCTAAAGGACGGCAGGACAGACAGTCCTGGTGGTACTGGGGACAGCTGAATCACTCTGCGTTGTAACCAGAAACATTTCTTTGGCTCACAAGTACGTGGGATGTTCAGCTTCTCCGTGGGGTTTTTGCCCTTCACCCCCATAGGCTCTGGGGCTCCTCTTTGGGGGTATGTACTCTGTAGTCGGCACCCCCTGTTCCTGTTCCCATCCAGCATCCCATTTCCCTCCCGTGGAGGTCTCAGGCTGCTCCTCCATCAGGTTCAGAGGAGCTACCTGCTGAGGCCTCTACCCCCCCCAGTGTCGTGTAGGACTTTCCACCGGGGGGGTGGGGTGGGTTGCTGGAGTTTGCCCTCCACCCGGCCGGCAGCAGCTGGCCAGGCAACCGTTTTGTTTGTGCTGCCACCTCTACTGTACTAGGCGGCGGGTCCAGAGATGCCCCAGAAGGGTTGTGGATGTAGCTAGGCCCAGCTAGGCCCAGAGGCTCAGTTCGAGCTACAGCGAGGCAGCTGTGGGCCCCAAGACCCGAAGAATGCAAAAGAGCATCTTCCAGTTCCGTCTGCTGCTCCCCTGAGGCCCCTGGCAAGGACGATGGACAGGGACAGTGGTGGCACGAGGTGTCCTCTGAAGAAGAGTGGGCCACCTAATTTCAGACCAGACCAAGAAATAGGGGGAACAACTCCCTCACCCCCGAAGAGATCTAGAGTTAGTCCGTATGTGAGGTGGGTCCAGGGCTTCTCGGGACACTTGGCGTGTTTGGAGACTGTGGATGCTACAGTAACTAGCAAAACTAACCCAAATTAATCTAAAAAGAACAGGAGGACTTGTGGCACCTTAGAGACTAACCAATTTATTTGAGCATAAGCTTTCGTGAGCTTCATCGGATGCTGGTGCCTCCCCTTGTGTTATGCAGAAGGCGGTGGGCGTGAGTCGACCCAGGGAGTAAAGTGGTGAAGACGAAGAGCGGATTGGGAAATGAGGGTTTGTTTTCTGTAAAAAGGATTTCCCTCTCCTTGTTCGAATCTACACTTTTTTTTTTTTGGAATTTGGAATTAGGGGAAGAGTTGTTGACAAAATAAATGTCCTTTTGGAAAAACCAGATTTTTGGAGAGGTGAAAATTTCCATTTGATCAAAAAAGCCATTTTCTGTAGGGAAAATACATTTTGATGGAAAATGTTTAATCAGCTCTATTAAGAAGTCCCATAATTGCCTGTCATTAATAAGGTTTACTGCTACAACAGATCCAGAAGGAGGGAGCCAAAGAAAGGAGTTTGGGGCAGGGATCGATCAGGATTTAGGGGTTCATGTATCACCCAAACTTCAGGACCCTAAATCCAAATAAACAGAGCCCTACTACCAGAATCTTTCCCAGCCCTTCTTTCTCTTTGTTCCGACAAGTCTGCTAGATGTTGTGTGAGGTTTGGTTGTACATTTCATTAGCACACTTTAACAAATGACAGCTGTGCTTTTTAAGGTAGACTAGGGGGTTTGTGCACACTCCTACTGAATTGTGTGTCTAAATCCTGTGGTCAGCTTTAAAAAAAATCTCCTCCCTGCCAGTTTTCACAGCATGTTATTATTAATGCCTACACTTGCCAGCAAAGTTTAGTTGTAGCATATACAGCTCACTGTGTTTACTGACAAAGCCCTGCTGGAAGTCTCCAAAGGCAGTTCAGAACCATTTTCTTTCCCCTGCCTGTGGTCATCGCTTTCTAAGTTCAGAGTGACGGCTTTTGTCAACGGGGAGAGTTTAAAGGGTGATGGTTTCAGAATACTGAACAAATGCCAGCTTGTCTAAAATGTAAACGCTCAGGAACCTCCCTCCAGAGAGTGGAAGCGCAGAAATAATTCGTGGTCCTGATCCTGCAATTGGAGCAACATGGTGCAGGATTTGGGCCCATATGTGCCTTCATTTATCTAGTCCATTTAGATTGTGCTATCCCTGTGCTGTCTGAGCACTGACTTTGTCCACATGGTAAAATGAAACATGATTGTAAGCCCGTTGACACAGGACTGTCCTTTTGCTCAGCTACACTACCTAGAGCAATGGGGTCCTGGTTCATGACTTGGGCTGCTAGGCGTTACAGTAATAATGAACAGTAATACAAGATGAAAATGAAAGTACTCTGTATTGCCAAAGCCAAAGAATTTAAAAATTCTGAGTCTGCCTCTCCTGCCCCGCAAATCATGAACTTGGCTTAAAAATCATGATTTTTTTTATAAAAAAAGAAACTGCTACATTTTGGGTTCTTTTTATTTGCCTTCTGGTTTCTGAGCCTTCAGGGTCCACAGTTTCAAGCAATCCCATGAGGTCTAGAAGCATCCATTATTTAGGAAGGGATGCGTGAGGGTTTCACGCAATCCCATGGCTCCAGGAGCTGGGGCTTTAAGACAAAACACCAAACAATGGAGATTCGCCATAACATCTTGAGAGGTGGCCACACTGCGATGATTTGCGTTCTGAGAGCAGGGCCCCTTGTGCTAGGATCGACACAGTGAGAAACACGGGTGCAACTGTTGGAGGTGACTGCTCCCCCTCTGGTTTTTTCATCTTGGTGAGGACATCTGGGTGGGTCTCCCCTCTTCCCAGAATTTCAGCCCCCACTTGGAGGGGAGGGAGGAGAAGGAGAGAGAGCACGCTGAGGCTCAACCTTAGCGCACCAGCATTCAGCCCTCTCTCCCTGCCTCCCCGCAGAGCCCTCTGCTGAGCTGAGCAGCTGGGAAGGGAGGAGGCAACGGCAGCTACAGCCTCTCGCCTCAGGGGCTGCTCCTTCCATGTGCTGGACCGGTCAGAGGCTGCTGAGGGCAGAGCAGCGGGGCCTGGCCAGGCTGACAGGGGGCTAAGTCAGCTCCAGAGGAGAGATTGACCCCTAGCTGCCCTCCCAGCAACTCCTCCTCTTCCCCCCCACAGGAGGATCAGGTATGGGGGTGGGGAGCTGGTGGGCACTCAGCCTGGTGGGCAACGCTAGAGGAGGGGGAAGGGGAGGTGTAAGGGATTGAGCCACAGGGGAGGGGAGGGGAGGACATGGATGGGACATGAGACCGGCTTGAGGTATACGAGCTAAAGGAAGATCAGAGCCGTACAGGGCTGGGGAGTGCTCTTATATGTTTGTAGTACTTTTCATTGACCTTCTGAGTTGGGGGGCTTTGGGGGTCATGTTTTCAAGCTTTCCTAGCCAACCATGTTATATTTAAGAGGGTCTGTGTCCCCAGAGGTGCCAACTCTCATTATATTTAGTGCTTTTTCTTAAAGCCCCAGCTCCTGGAATCAGGTGAATATTTGAGAATCTTGACTCATGTGATTTTATCATGTGTCTCGGGATATTTTGATGTTCTTCTTAAAGCTCCAGCTCTTGGAGTCAAGTGATTATGTGTGAGGGTGTCAGGTTTCATTTAAATAAAAGTTGGGGAGGAAATCTACTGGGGAGGAAATCTTGAGAATGTGAAGCAAATTCACCTTAAAAATTCACAAACAGAAGGCAAACAACAAGAATGTCAAATGTATTACTTTTTTTAAAAAAAAATACAACCCTCATGACTTTTAAAGCTAATCTCATGATTTTGGGGTGTGGTAGGGGGATTCGTGACTTTTGAAAGCTTGGGACTGGCCACACTGTAATTTGGTGAAAATGAGTTTCCAAGAGTTATGTTTTTTCCAAGTGCAAAGAGATAGCTTGATTCAGAATGACCTTTATGTAATGTTAAGATAGTGCCAAAGTGAGGGAACAAAAGTAAAATCTCCAGGAGAGAGCATGGTGTGTGTGTGTCATCTTTGGCAGTCTGCACAGAGCTTGGAAAACATAAATGGCTGAACTCTGCACAGATTTGCTTTGAAATTTAAAGGTGTGCAATACACAGGAAACAAAAGGCACTGTCATTTCCTGGCTTCATGCATCACAGCATGCAAAATTTTACATGATCTCTAAAGTTTCCATATTTCGGTGACAATGGCCACGCAAATCGTTACCAGTCATGCTCCTGTGGAAAGGGGGGGGGAAATCCCTCCACTTAAAGTTAGAGATAGTTTTGAACATTTTTCTAATAGCAACAACAACAATACTTTGCCACCATTCGTTTTTACTGAGTTGCACACAAGCCAGGCTCTTCCAAAAGAAGCGAAGATCAGTGTATGCAAAGCAAAGATGATTGCTAGCCGGCCGCTGATTGAATCACTGAGAAGATACTGAACAGTGCCACATGGGTGCAGAAGGAATTCAGGAAATGATGGGCAAAGACAAATAGGCATAAAAGATTGAACAAAAAGAAGGAAGGCCCCCTCTATAAAAAACACTTCCATAAAGGTCAGAGGGACGTTAGAAAGAACTCAAATAGTTCCCTGCAGCCTCTTTAGGAGATAATCCCAAATCCCTCTACTTTGCGGGTGAAATTCATCCCTGTGCAGAGGGACACAGCCCAGGGTCTCTGTGCCATTTATGTCCTATTTTAAGGATTTTAATGGTGCCCAGGCCCAGTGCTGGGGCCTCTGCATGAAGCTGAATTTCACCGTACAGCGATATAAATGAAAAGAAGAGGTCGGATTAATATACAGGGAGGCTTCATTACAGGAAACAGACTTAAATCATTCCAAGAGCTGAAAACACATCGTGCACTTCCAAAGACAAGCTTCTACTGAGATTTACAAAACAGGCCTTGGATTTGCTCCAGACCGAAAGATCTAAATAACCGACCCCCTGCAAGTAATACAGCTGAGTCCCTTATATTGAACCCCTGGGAGTTCACCAGCAGAATCAGCCCTGTGGAAGAAGCAATAATGGAAGAAACTGACACAAACAATGGTCTCCCAAAGGTCGTGTGGGAAGCGTATTTAGGAAGCCGGCCTCATGCGAGGGGAGAGTGGGATATGACTTGTGCATGGTCTAAAGCAAGCCAATCAATGCTAAGTATTTAGTATCACACTTTTCTTTATGGAATGACCATTATTGTACCTCTACAAAAGCTGTAGCAGGGGCAGGTTATCGATAGGTGCAATTGCTGGAATTGACATGCAGAGGGCAGTGAAATCAGTGTCTGGGTGACTAGGTGTTCTGCATGCATAGAGTAGGTTTATGTAAGCATATAAGTGCAGTTGTAGACACCTGGCCTAGAAGGTTTTGTAGCTTTTCTGCAATGAACAGTCTAGCACCCACAGAGAAATCCTTCCTCCCCCTAAGCCGCTGGAGCACCTGCCTGGTATCATTCCTGATTTACATCAACCTAAAGGACATCAGGGTCAGGTGCAGTCTCTAGAAACAGGGCCAGCTCTTGCTGGGGGGCTGAGGAACAGTCATCACCGCTTGGAAGGAGCCACATGAAACCACCCTCACACTCTCCCAA
The DNA here is from genome assembly GCF_965140295.1 of Lepidochelys olivacea. NCBI lineage: Eukaryota > Metazoa > Chordata > Testudines > Cheloniidae > Lepidochelys > Lepidochelys olivacea. The sequence goes on from NC_140416.1 coordinate 121,184,140, forward strand.
TCCTAGGCTGATCAGCGGCAGGCCAGTTGCCAGTTAGAGCAGCCTAGGAGCTGCTCTGAGGTGTGCCAGCTGCCAACAACCCCAAGAGACCACTGTGGCAGATAGGGAATACTGGGGTACAGGGCACCCTGGCTCTGCCCCTTCTCCTCTGGCCATATCCCTGGAGCAGGCCCCAGGAGAGGTGTGAAGTAGATCTGCTATGCTAGCTTTACACTACATGTCCTCCCTCTGAATGGAAGACCGTCGGGGGGCCGGAAAGACCACTTAAAACAGTTTTGCTCTGGGAGAGCAGTGCAAAATTGCCCTAAAGTAGCTCAAGATCTGGCCCACATAGCACGAGGCTCTTTATAAAACTAAATAGATACTGACATGTCATCAGCATCTGTTTTTCCTGGAGATGTTTATACACAACCGTTCTCTGAAATCAGCCCACCATGCAGCCTCCTCTTACTGAGAAAATGTGCTCAGATGATTTAACTTAATGACTTAGTTAAATTGAATGGTTTCCAGTAGCACAGTAATGTGTTTGGAGAAGGAAGAACTTTTAAAAAGAAGCTGTTTTCCCATCTAATTCAAACAACTTTCCATTCCTGATGGGGAGAAAGGAAAGTCTGAGAGCTTTGCAGAATTAATACAGGGTACCCATTACTTCATTTTATAATGCTTGGCAAGGAAAAACACATAAGCCAGTGAAATCTGGTTATTTGGCTCTTCCGTGCATTCCACAGTTATGGGGCAACTAAGCACAGGGAATTTTCAGTGAGTTAAAATGCGTTTGCACAAAGATGACTTACAAGAAGGATTGCAATTTGGCTGCTCATACCTGGATATGACCCTTGTATACAGTAGTAGTTGTATTCTGAATGTAAGGAATTTCTTTACTATCTCACGACCCAAATAATTTCTCCTTTTCTCTCAGAAGAGTAGCAGATTTATGGGAATGAATGTTATTGGTTCTTTCCAGCATACAGTGATACTAAAAATGTTTTCTTTAAAAGAAAGTTTAGTGAACACACAAATTGATTCACATTAAGTTGTGAAACAGCCAGATCCCTTGGGCTCTGACCCTTCAAACATATGTGTTACTTTACACATGAGTAGTCCCACTGAGTTTAGTTGGACTACTCACGTGAATCAAGTCGCACAAGTTGTTTACAGAATGGGGGCCCAAGTCACTATTAAATACGGTAGGTTGATGTTTCTGGCCTAAATTTTTTTCCGGGCAAAATATGGGGGTTTTGTCACGAAAATTTCTTGAGGAAAATTTCCTTGAAAACAATATTTCCAATTTTTTCAGTGGGAAAATTCTAACCAAAACATTTTTGTTTCGCAATTTTGAAAATACTGACATTTGAAAAGGAAACATTTAGATGGACAATGTCAAATTATTTTGTCTTGACATTTCTAAATCCCCTTTTTTAGAACTTTTCATTCCACAAAAATCTTTTGATATTTCAACTTTTTGGCCCAATTTGGGATGCAAACAAATGTCAGAAATATTGGCATTTCATGCATGACTGAAATTCCATTTTCCAACCAACTCTATTACTTTATGCACTGAAAATTTTTAAAAATCCAGAGGCACGTGGGATATTGATAGGAAAAGAAACTCATTATAAACTGACAAGGTGGACTAGGTAATATATTTTATTGGATCAAATACTTTGGTGAAAGAGACAAGCTTTCAAGCAACACAAAGCTCTTCTTAGCTGATGAAGTACTCTGTTCTCACCAACAGAATTTGGTCCAATAAAACATATTACCACTCTCAAAGTGTTTCTCCAATATCCTGGGACCAACATGGCTACAACAACACATCAGACAAGTTATAAACAGACATTTTAGGTGGGATTCTGAAAGCCTCCTGGGAGATATGGATACTCAGTTTTCCTTAAAAAGAAAAGGAGTACTTGTGGCACCTTAGAGACTAACCAATTTATTTGAGCATGAGCTTTCGTGAGCTACTTCATCAGATGAAGTGGGCTGTAGCTCACGAAAGCTTATGCTCAAATAAATTGGTTAGTCTCTAAGGTGCCACAAGTACTCCTTTTCTTTTTGCGAATACAGACTAACACGGCTGTTACTCTGAAACCTGTCAGTTTCCTTAGATGGATTGGAAAAAGCCACGTTTCAATTCACCGACTTTTCAACAATAACTTTACTCTTATCAAAGCCACATGATGACTCATGTACATCACCACATCTGGGCAGTTGACCTTCTTTCATCTCCTTTCCACTCCTTCACCTTAAAATTTATCTGCCACATAAGAATTGTCTTTTTATAACAAACAACTCGATGTGATTGATCAGTTATCTAGGATTTCAGCATCGATTCTTTGTTAGCTGGATTAAATTTTACTTTTGTTTTTATCATCCAAAATAATGGTAAAATAATTATATTAGGACCTGATTTTACACCTGATCTTAACTCAGCCTTTCTTTTGACACCTGCCGTTCTTTGCGGATGCTGTTTATGACATTTAGCCCTTCTAAATACCTGATTTGGGAGCACAGGCACGCACTTAGACAACCCAATGACAGAAATTGTGCATGTAAACAATCCAGTGAATTTTTTAAAATCATAATTACATTCTCCTGCAATTTGCAGATGCACAAAGGGGAAGCAGTTAAAATGGACTCTGATGGGGTATTCACCCCACACCTGCCTCAAAGGGTAGGGTGATTAGGTGGGCCAATTAACCAGCGAGGCTGCACCTGGAGGAGGGGCCATGGAGCAATGAGGATTAATTAAAAGATGAAGCTCAGCTGGACAGGAACGGGGCGGGGGGGCCTGCTGGTATAAAGCCAGGTAGCCGAGGCCAGAAAGGGGCTGCAGGGAGGAAGTTTGCAGTTATTCTCCCTGAGGCTAGGGATAGCAAAGAGCTTGGCCTGCAGGGAAGGGCATACCCAGAGGAGGGTGGAGAGGGAACCTGATAGAGGCAGTGTAGGAAGCAGTCCAGGGAAACAGTAGCAAGGTGTGGCAACATGCAGACGTCAGCTGCTGGTGGTAGGGTCCCTGGGCTGGAACCTGCAGAAGAAAGTGGGGCAGCAGGGAAGTGGCACCACTAAGGGGCAATGAACTGGAAGACTGCCTGTGATGGATGGTACAAAGAGAACTTGGTGCCATGGGTGGTGGGTGGACATCCCCCTTCGGGGAGGCTAGCCCCACGGCCCTGCCCCTTCCGCACAAGGCCATGCCCCTCACAGCCAGAGCCCTGAGCCGCCCTCCACCTTGCAGCCAGAGAAGCCCCATCTGCAGCCAGAGAAGCAGCCTAACCACTGCCACGGACCTGGGGCCAGAGCAGCCCCATCTGCGCCGGCCAGCCCGGGGCCAGAGCAGCCTCAGCCCCAGCCCAGAGTCCCGCAGGTGGAACTTATAATACCACCTGCTCATGCTTGGTACACAAACCTGGAAGAGCAAAATGACAGTGACCTGGCTGGAAGGACAAACCATGAGAGGGAGCAGTCGAGTCCTGAGAGAGAGTCTCAGTGAGCACCCCCAGGAAGGGGCATCAGCCCGGCAGAGCTAATCCCCAGCCGTGGTCACAGGGAGGTGCTACAGTGGTGAGTAGAGCACCCCTTGACACCAACCTTCAACCATAAATATGACAATAGCCACGGTGAGATTTTTGCCAGCTATTTAGGGCCTGATCCAAAGCCCACTGACATCAATAGGAGTCTTTCCACTGACTTCTCTAGGCTTTGGATCAGGCTGTTACTGTATGAATTAGAGTAACTGCAGCCTGCATGTGCCTGGCGTTTAGTTTTCCCTTGGAGGCATGAATCTTTGTTTGTTTTCTCCTTTGATATTTATCTCGCCATTAGTAAGATTTTAAGTCGTTGGAACACCTTAACGATGGCTGTCCGCCACAGGCAGAGGCAACCTTACACATCCATGTTTGTCATGGAGCAGGCATCCGGAGGGAGGTTTATTGGAAGGAAAAATTCATAATGATGCCATGATGCAATGAGCCGTTTTATCTCACAGGGAGGTTGAACTAGGCCTAGTAATTGCAGAAAGATTTATGTGACTGGAATTATACATGACTGGTGCTGGCTAATGTATCTGTGGTGTGGATGTTGTGAAAGCACCTTATGAGACAACATGTATAGAAACCTCAGAAGGCGTATAATCTCCGGAGACAGAAAGAAAAACCACTCTCGCTTGATTCGTACATGGTGCTGACAGGAATCTTCTGTTCCCTATGGCCAAAAGAAAATCTCTTTTGCTGACACATTTGTGTTGCATCAGATAAACAGCGGCAGGGTTAGTGTGTTCATGTTTCAATTTGTCTTTAATTCTCTCTCGGGCTTTCGCATGCCAAGGGATCATATTTGATTTAATCATCAGTCACCTTTAAAAAAGGAAATATCTGAAAATCCACATGATTTTCATTCAACACAAGCTCTTGATCCGGGCTTCTTCGGAAGGAACGAAAGTTGTCATGCCAAAGTCTTGGCTGGTGTAAATCCAGAATAACTCTGCTGAAATCGGTGGAGTCACTCCAAGTCTACACTGGTGTAGGTGAGACCAGAATTTGGGTCATTTTTTTGTTAGGCCGTCTTTGTGACATTCATTAGTTTGTGTCAACCTTTTTTGCAAGACTGCAGACCGCTTTGGATTAAGCCAATGGCTTAGCAGTAATCGTATTATGATTTGACGTATTTACCACACCAAATCAAGCCCTTCCGACGTACTTATTCCTTTTGATGACCAAAGCATCCTGGTAAGCTGAATGGATGTTATTTTACGTCTTGACACATTTACCCTAGCGTATCTTGTATTTAATCTATTTGGCCTATGGTATTAATCAGATTTAGGAATTGTTTCTTTTTTGTTACCGTTTCACTTTTTCGCAACCCCTTTGCCTTTCTCCTCAGCTTCTCAGAGGCCTGGCACAGCATCAATAAGCTCTGTAACCCCTCCTTACAGCCCACCAAAGCAGGGATGCCTACTTGACAGCTGTTAGGCTAATCATAACTGTCTTCCTGACACCTTGTGCATCTGTTGCATCCGCCCATTGCCTCTCAGTTTATACTTCAGTTATCAGGTGACTAGGTCAGGGAGTATCTTTTCATTATATGTTTATATAGGGTCTAGCATAATGGGGCCCTGATCCTCGACTGGGACTTCTAGGTGCTCCGGTAATACAAAGGATCAATACGACCATTGCTTATGTATTCCCACTACCATTTGTTCTGCTGGGGTGAGGAGGAGTAGGGTTACTGGGGCATCTTCTCCAGAGCACAGTATAAGAATGGAGGGGTGATTTTTCTCTCGTGTTCTTCTTGACCAGAGTGCAGAGACCTCTTCACTTGTACTTCAGTTCCTGCACCTGTCCGGGAACAGGAAAGAAACTATATAAGAGCGGCCATACTGGTCAGACCAAAGGTCCATCTAGCCCAGTATCCTGTCTTCTGACAGTGGCCAGTGCCACTAAAGCTCCTGTTCCACATTCTGGCTTCTTTTTCTGGAGCCTCCTTCACTGCTCTGTTTCCACAATGGTGTCTGTATTATTAAGGTGACTTCCCCTAGCACCAGCTCTGTGTGTCCCCCATGGCTGCCTGAAGAGTTACTGGGAGGGCTAGATCCTCAGCTGGTATAAACAGACACAGCTCTGTTGAAGTCAGTGGAGCAGTTCCCATTTACACCATCCTTGAGTCTCTGGTCTACCTTAGACTGTGAAGACCTACCATCCATGGAAGTAATTGGAGCAACACACCTCTGAACAGCATAATAACCCACAGAAACCTTCCTACCAACACTACAAAAAGAAGGATTCTCCTGAAGGTTGAAACAACAGACTGGACTTCTACATAGAGTGCTTCTGCCGATGTGCACGGGCTGAAATTGTGGAAAAGCAGCATCACTTGCCCCATAACCTCAGCCATGCAGAACACAATGCCATCCACAGCCTCAGGAACTACTCTGACATCATAATCAAAAAGGCTGACAAAGGAGGTGCTGTCGTCATCATGAATAGCTCGGAATATGAACAAGAGGCTGCTAGGCAGCTCTCCAACACCACTTTCTACAAGCCATTACTCTCTGATCCCGCTGAGGGTTACCAAAAAGAAACTACACCATCTGCTCAAGAAACTCCCTGAAAAAGCAGAAGAACAAATCTGCACAGACACACCCGTAGAACCCCGAGCAGGGGTATTCTATCTGCTACCCAAGATCCATAAACTTGGAAATCCTGCATCCCATCATCTCAGGCATTGGCACCCTGACAGCAGGATTGTCTGGCTGTGTAGACTCCCTCCTCAGGCCCTACGCTACCAGCACTCCTAGCTATCTTCAAGACACCACTGATTTCTTGAGGAAACTACAATCCATTGATGATCTTCCAGAAAACACCCTCCTGGCCACTATGGATGTAGAAGCCCCCTACACCAACATTCCACACGAAGATGGACTACAAGCCGTCAGGAACACTATCCCTGATAATGTCACGGCAAACCTGGTGGCTGAACTTTGTGACTTTGTCCTCACCCATAACTATTTCACATTTGGGGACAATGTATACCTTTAAATCAGCGGCACTGCTATGGGTACCCACATGGCCCCACAGTATGCCAACATTTTTATGGCTGACTTAGAACAACGCTTCCTCAGCTCTCGTCCCCTAACGCCCCTACTCTACTTGCGCTACATTGATGACATCTTCATCATCTGGACCCATGGAAAAGAAGCCCTTGAGGAATTCCACCATGATTTCAACAATTTCCATCCCACCATCAATCTCAGCCTAGACCAGTCCACACAAGAGATCCACTTCCTGGACACTACAGTGCTAATAAGCAATGGTCACATAAACACCACCCTATACCGGAAACCTACTGACCGCCATGCCTACCTACATACCTCCAGCTTTCATCCAGACTACACCACATGATCCATTGTCTACAGCCAAGCTCTACGATACAACCACATTTGCTCCAACCCCTCAGTCAGAGACAAACACCTACAAGATCTCTCTCAGGTGTTCTTACAGCTACAATACCCACCTGCTGAAGTGAAGAAACAGATTGACAGAGCCAGAAGAGTATCCAGAAGTCACCTACTACAGGACAGGCCCAACAAAGAAAGTAACAGAACGCCACTAGCTGTCACTTTCAGCCCCCAACTAAAACCTCTCCAGCACATCAGGATAGGATCTACAACCTATCCTGAAGGACGATCCCTCACTCTTACAGATCTTGGGAGACAGGCCAGTTGTGAACATCTATGAAATGAAGGCGAGCGCCCAACCTTGGAACAGGGGGTAAGAAATTGTAAAGCCTTTCACAGCCCCTATAAGACAGTTTGCCTGGCCACCAGTTTGAGACATTTACTACTGAACATAAAAACATTTATTTGAAGATCTGCTTGCACGTTCTTTGTAACAGTGTAGCTCTTGACCCTCCCTGGCTTCCTATCTTTATGACACTAGGAGACACCATGGATCTCCACTAACGGTATATCTGCTTTGCCATCAGGTGGGTGTACCCACATTAGTTTTAATCTAGCTAGCATGGATAAAAATAGCAGTGAAGACATGGTGGCGTGGGCTGCAGAACAGGCTTTACAAGCATGCCAGGGACCATGGGTGTGTACTCGTGCTCCTTGCCCATGCCAGCTTCTGTGTCTTCACTGCTATTTTAGCTGTACTAGCTAGAATAAATCCAGCAGGGATATACCTATCTGAGCTGCAATCACACCTCAGACTGCAGTGTAGACACACCCCGGAGCCCATGGATCAGTTCTGCTTAGCAGGACTCTGGCATCCCGAAGAGCACCGGAGCCATCTGATGGCTTTCTGTGCTGCCGCTAGAGAGGGGATGTGTGTGGAGAGGCAGCATATGACAGATCCCCCACCACCCCCCAAATATTCGTCTGGGGTGAAATTCATCCCGTGCAAAGTCCATGAGCCACTGAAATCCCACTAAAGATCTTAAGGGAAGAGTCTTCTTAGCAAATGAGATACCTGTGCCCCATCTACATTGTTTCTGACAATGGAAGTAATGTAACACTGTTACAGCTGCACCCACGATTAGGGATAGCAAGGGCGGGGCCCAGCTCAGTTTGCTCTCTTCTCACTGAAATACTAGGACTGTCTGCTGCAGAATGAAAGGCTCCTTTATTGACTTCAGTGAGAGCAGGATCAGCCCCAGACTGCAGTCGACCAGGGGAGGCTTTCCTTCAACATTGGGCTGAGACGGATGGGACTTTCCTGTTCCACTTATTTCTGTTCATTATCCAAACCCCCACTCTACCCTGCCACCGGAGACCCACCCGGATTGAATTCCCTGATCTGCCACAGACTTCCTGTGTGACCCTGGAAAAGTCCGTCTCGCTGCACCTCAATCCAGCCAGGGATGGGAGCCCTGCCCTACTTCTCTGGGGGTGTGTGAGGCTAAATGCGTTAGAGATTGTGAAGAGCGTTGAGATCTGCTGATGGAAAGCACTAGAGGAGAGCTAGGTATTATTGTATGAAGTCCCCTAGCTTTCAGTGGGAATATTTGTAAAGCAAGGCAGTGCTGAACACGAGTAGGGGTGACAAAATGGAGCCCTAAGGCCCTGGTCCTGCAAAGACTTACATGCTATGAGTAGCTCTGTTGCTTTCAGCTACGAGTCTAGTCTCCTGAGTCCCCGTCCAAAGCCCTATCCACTAGATCACGCTGTCTCGGTCTCCATATATGTTGCTAAATATATATTAGATAGTTCAAGGCAACGTATGGTACGTAAAGTCTCAATAAGTAATCACTCCCATCCCTTTCAAACTATTTAAAGATCCATAATATGGAAGCAGTGCAGTCCAGGGGTTCAGGCCCAGGCTTACGAGATGTAGGGTCTTGTCTTTGTTCTGCCACAGACCTTGGGCAAGCCCCTTCACTTGTCTGCCTCAGTTTCCCCATCTGTGACACAGGGATCATTTGCATTATCTTTCCTTGTAAAGCGCTTTGAAATTCATTAATAAAAAGAGCTAAGTCTGACTATTATTATGGGGGCCAGGCTAGCTCCTGTTGAGTCAAGGGAAAGAATCCCATTCGCATCCTGCGTCCTGTCCGCTGAAGTGAGTGGCATTTCACATGCAGGGATTATGTATCTGCTGGAACATGCTATCCTTTTGTATAAAATACAATTCCTATATTATTACATTTACAATTCGGTGGTTTAAAGTGGGGGAATGGGGGAAGTATCAAATGTTCATCTTTGCCAGGCAGAAAGGGAATCTGAATTCAATAGTACACACAAATAGCTGTCGAGAACCCTGCTAGAAGCCAAGCCAGTTACGACCGCAAGATACATGCATGCTCTAAACAATGCACCAGGGCTCCGCACCCAAATAAGTGGCTGTACACTCACTATATCGGTTACTGAGCACTTTTGAAAACCTGGTGCTAACTTGGGCATTTGGAAGTTTAGCTTGGAGCTCTTTTGGCAATGTGGTCCTGCCTACCCTGCAAAGAAAAGCCCACAGCGCCAAATCTCGGAGCCTGGGTCAGGCTCGCGGGGCTTGGACTGCAGGGCTAAAAGTAGCAACAGTGTAGACATTACCAGTCTGACTGGAGCCTGGGCTCCGAGACCCTGGCACTCCCTCCCCAGGTTTCAGAGCCCACGCTCCAGCCTGGGTGGGAACGTCTACACTCTTATTCTTAGCCCCGCAGCATGAGCCCCGACCCGGGCTCTGAGATTTGAGACTGCAGGTTTTGACTTTGCTGCATAGACATACCCAGGGTGTACAAAAGGTGAGGGAATTTTTCCCTTCGTTTTTTTCCTCATCTTTAGAATGATTGAACTATGCATATTTCAGCACATTTGTGTTTTTTTGGCTTTAATCTTACTTTGTCCTTAACGAGCACGAACATGTTTAAGAAATGTTTTGTTTAATTAATGTTGGGTAATTTCTGTTTCACCGGTCACAGCACAAACTCGCACCTTGTTTGTGGGACTGCATTGGTAGGTGTTTATGGTTGTGCAAAGTTATTAGAAATGCTTGAAATACATATCTGAGTGGGTAGATAGCCTTCGGGAAAAGATGAGCTAAATTATATGGTATCACCTAAAGGGAAAACCTTTGTTGAACTGGGAGATGGAGGTAACTTCAGGGACGTAGAGCACAACACAGACTTGGAGCTGATTTCTTTGTATTTTTGTCTTATGAACTTGTGCGTCGAATCTGGTCTGGATGAAATGTCATATCTGAGGCTGATCCTTATCTCTTAAACCTGTCCTTTGTTTCTTTGATTCTTTGGGCTATTCCCCTTGTTTTACTGTGAGTGGCCCGAAGCTTTGATCTCGCAATAAGCCCAGCGGGCAACACAAACCTTGGTTTGGTGTGAGACACACAGAGGGACATGGGGATACTCAGATAATCTAAACAGACAAGAGGTTACTTCTTCTATAGCTAAGTCTAAACGCAGGGTAACTTCAGAATTTATTGTCTCCCGTTACATTATGGGAAAATGGAAATTCACACGGGTATTTCCACATTAAGGAAATGCACCTGTGGGAACTTGATTGTTATATATCTGTTTCCAATTTTATTTACAGTCCTTTTTATTTTTTTAAAGAGTCTGAGCAATTTAAGCTTACCTATCCCTTAATATAAAATAATTGAAACCAAAGCTCTTAAATGCTTTATAATGTCATTCTCTCTCCTTTTGACAATCACAGGCAGAGTCTGCATTCTTCCAAAGTATCTAGGTTTCTAAGCCTGAATTATATGGTACCTTTTTGGGAAATTCTTTCATGAGAAAAGAACAGCTGGTCTTAATCTGATGAGGTGGTACCTGCTGATCTGTACAGTAAGAGCAAAGTGAGGCCAAAGTGTTGGCATGCATCCTGGGTTACTCTGCAAATGTCCATTCATTGTTTTGGAGGGTTGTTTTTATTTGTGTGTGTTTTTTTTTTTTAAATGATGTAGAAAGACACATTCCGCTTGTTTCCGACAGGTTCCATGAGCAGCAGTTGAAGCTTTTGAAGAATGTACAGTGACTTGTCTGTCCGCTGAGTAACAGCATGTAGCTGGTCATTCACATTTTTCCTTTAATCCGATGGCTTTGAATTCCTTGCCTTGTAAGTTCCTATATATGAAGATTAGAAAGCGCTTCTGGCTATGTAGAATTACATGCTTTTAGATGAAATTTAATCCCTTGTAAAAGGTTTTATTCACAGCGTTCTTTCCTCTTCACAGCAACTGTCTTCCTTGTAGAATTCGGATGGCACAGGCAAGGACTTTAGCAAAGAAGGGCCCAAAATTGTATCAGATGTTTACGGTCAAATCGATATCAGGATTTCGGGAAATTTGGCCGTCTATAGACTCAAGCCTTTGATTCCAGGGGAAAGTATACAGAAATTAAAGCTTGTAAAAATTATTTTTTAAACATGGTTGCATCAGCTTTGACAGGAGGCCAAGAGATGAATTGGGAACCCTTAGCTTGGGATTCTGTTTCTGTGATCCAGGCACGCCCCACTATACATCACAGATGCAATGTGTGCGTGGGTGAGTACACATAGACCTTTCTCCCGTGATGAGACTCCCCAGCAGGGAAGAGCCAAATGCTTTCCGTTCCCTTTAGGCCACTTTCCCAGTCTGAAGGCAACAAGTGGGGCTCAGGATTGAGCTCACACAGTTTTTAACAAGCTAAGGGGAACACTGTGGGGTGCCCCATGGCAGCACGTCAAGAGCATTGAGTTCCCTGCACAGAAGTGGGCCAGGTGTAGCAAGAGAGCGCAGGTGTGCTCAGCAAGAGGAAGCATGTGCATAAAATGTAGGAAAAAGGGACCACGGGAGGACACACCTATTGAAGCAAAGGAATCAGGGAGAGAGGCTGAGCCCAGGAAAGGGTGAATGATGCCAGTCTCTTGAATCTATGTCCGAAGACTGCATTCATGAGGAGGCCTGGATGGTAAATCTTGACAATAGTGTTGTTAAACTGAATAATAATCAATTTAACCAGAGGTTACTGTGCTTGGTCAGGAAATGAAATTCTTTTCAGGTGAAGTGGAAACAGTTTATTAAAGGGAGGTCATGCAATCAGGGGACAGAAAAAACCTCACCATGTGACTCCGGTGACCAATCGTGCAGCTTCAATATCAAATGCACAAAAGAATGCTGGTAGCAAGCAGCTTGCTGGCAATCCATTGACTGAAATTTGTTTGCACACAACATTTGTCAAACAACTTTGAGTAGCGAACAAATAGGTGAAATCACTGTCTGTTTGCAGACAATTTGCAAAGAAGAAAGGGCTCATTCACTGAATGAATTGTTCTTTGCAAATTGTTCACCTGCTCTAATGGAGTTAGTGGGTTCACTGAATCAAAAGCTTTCAGAAATTTTGTTTCCAAATAAAGAATGTAAGCCTTCCCTATAAGTGGGATGCTCACTTTTTATGAATGAGGCTCCAAAGTATGCTGGCATTCCTAAGAAACAAGCCTGGAATAACATTGCTGGCTTTCAGGTGCAATTTACAGGTTATCAGCAAACAGCAGTCTACAGAGTATGAATAGTTTTTATGTTGAGGAAGCCATTATTTGAAAAATGGCTTTTTTAATGTTCTTTGTGCGCTCTGTCATAGCGCAATGAATATAAACTGCACAATTGGCTTCAGCAAAATAATATTTTATTTTTGGTTTATTGACCAGATGCAATGAATCTCAGATCAATTAGTTTTGCTTTGAAGTTTGCTCTTGATCCAGATCTTCAATAAAAAGGAAATTTCCAAATCACTGGTCTGTGAACAGTGTGTGTGATTAATTACCCTTTTATAATCTTAGGAATTCTGCTCGTTGCTGTATTTTGAATAACTCAGACTGCATGGGGAGTCTTATTTTGGCTGGTGTATTTGGAAACTGCTAATAAACACCTACTTCCTGTTTTTCTTGCTACTGTGTATAACAAATTCTTTAAAAAAAACTTGCTTTCCCATCTCAGCTGCCTGCATGTTCAACCAGACTGAAACTGCATCATTGGTTAATCAACATCATATATCATTTGCCAACAAGTTTCTCACAGTTGTTAAATACAGGACTTTATCTTTTACTGTGACATAATGTGGGTGGCTTTACACTACAGTAGGGGTGAAATAAGATTAATAATATTAAATCTATGATAGAGACAAATAATAGTTGGTTTATTTAAAATCCATTAACAAGTCTCATCCAAAGTATACTAAAAGAATTTAGTGTATTTTCCCCATAGATCCTTACAGTCAGTAGGTTAGTGGGGATAGTGTATGGGTAAGTTTGTGACAGTCAAAATGTTCACTTTGTTGAGTCCTGGGAAACATCTTAAGAGCAGTGCCTAGGAGAACTAACATCTGTTGGTGTAGACAGCGCAGGGATTTTAAGGCTAATATTGTATGGAGGATGTTTATTTTGACAGGATGAATGTTTTTGTGAAATATAATATTAGGCTACGTCTAGGTATGTCCGGCTGGCGTTGAGGTCCAAATTTTGCATGTGAACAAATGTTAATTAACAGTAAACATTTGCAGTTTGTAGCTAATGTAATACAGCGTAACAGTGGAAATAGATTAGTTATAGTTTTTGCCTTGTATGAGTTTGTGTTTTGTTTTTGTTTTAACCTAGCTAGAATACAACACCGGGCTTTTGAGATGCAGACTGGTGCCCTGCAGTAGTTGCAGAACAGATGACATGGGCAATTCTATGAATGCAAAGGTTGTGTGTACATGACTTAGTGGACAAGGTAGATCAAGCCATAGCTTTTTTGGGGCCAGCAGTAAGGAATGTCTTTCGCAATTTCACTGCAGCTGTGCATTCATTGTTACAATAAAGTGTTTTGATGTTCAAATAAAATCCTCTCAAATTAATTCATTTTAAGGAGCATACCTTTAAGACTTTATAGCTCAATTCTCAGTGGGCACACATGTAATGCATATTGTTTGTTATTTGTATTACAGTCTCAGCCAAAGGCCTCAGAGATCAGGGCCCCGTTGTGTTAGGTACTGTACATGCACATGATGAGAGACTGTCACTGGCCTAAAGAGCCTACAGTCAAAGTAGCCAGTGCAGACCAAGAGTGGGAGGAGAAACTGAGGCACTGAGAGGGAACATGCTGTGTTCAAAATCACACGGCAGGTCAGTGGCAGACCTAGGGATAGAACCTAGGTCTCTAGAGGCCAGTCTACTGCCCTACCTTTCAGATCACTCCTCCTGGGTAGCTATCATGCCATATACGTTGGCTGGGATGTTTTCCTATAGTCTGTATTGTTAACACCGTTTATTGTCTTCTGCTTAAAGTGCATTCAAGTGATGTTTAAACCAAGGAGAGGCAAATGTCAGGTGGGTGCGTCCCAAACAGGTGGGTGCGTCCCAACGCAAAAGCAAAGTCAGGGTCCTCCTGTGTCCTGGCTGGCAGCTATGGCAGGCACGGCTCCTCCGCCCTTCTGCAAGCATGACCAGTCTGCTTGGTGAATTGCATAGAGACCATTGCAGGATTAACAGGCATACACACATAAGTGGGTTGACCAGAGCTCATGGCCTCTGGTCCCTGCCCTGCCCTGCTCATGGAGGATTCTTGTTGCAGAGGTTCTGGGAACACCAGCAGTAAGCAATGGAAAGCAACTGGCAGAATCAGATCCTTGGGTTCAGCAGAGATGCGTGTTGTTGGAATTCATATAAATACCGGGGTGGGGGGGAACGGCAAGAAATACAATTTCTGTACCAAGTACATAACGGATTCCTCAGTCTCAATTTTAACTCTAACAAGTTGTGTGGTCCAAGTCATTTTCTGACCCCCACCCTGACCCTTCCCCCCCCCCCAAGCCTGAGTTACCACCGCTGCCTCTTGCCCACGGGGTCATCGTGGTGACTACAAGTAGCGGTGGCTGCGTGACCCATTCCTACTGGCTGCTACCCCTGCTACACTGTGTGGGCTGGGCAGTGCAACTTGTCAGCACGCTCCCACCGTAACACATACAGCACAGCAAGATGGCTGCGGTTGGCAGGAGCAGGGCCATGCAGACCCCATGAGCAGGAGAAGGCCATCAGAGGTGAGCCGACCTGCCCCGAGCCCAAGAAGGTCGGGTTGTTTTCTGATCTGACCCACCTGACAACCGGGTGCCATCAGGTTCGGGTCATGTTGCAGTGCTCTAGTTTGCAGGATTGTGGCCTAGGCTAACATTTTCAGAAGGGACAAAGTGATTTAGGAACTTAAACCCCCCTTTCAAAAGGGACTAAGCCACTTAGGCAACGACGTCCCATTGACTCTCCATGAGACTTGTGGGGAAGCTTCCAAACGCACGAATGGCAGTTTGGCACCTAACTCCCCTTGTATTCCAGTGGGAGTTAGGCACCCAGCACCCATTTGTGCTGTTGGAAATCCCTCAGTTAGGTCCCTAAGTCACTTCTAGAAATGTGGCATAGCTCCTAAGTCCTTTTGGAAATTTTACCCACCATCAAAATTACCTGTGAACTCTGCTGGTGTGTAAAAGTTATTTTTGGTTTTACACAAATTCCCCCCCCACCCTTTCTTTTATTATTATTTATATTGTGGTAGCACTGAAAGACCTAGTCTCCTCTGTTTTAAAATAAAATTTGCTCCTTCCATTTTTTAATTTGAATTCTTTTCCTCCCGTTCAGCTCAAAAGTTCAAGACGCTAATTTTAGTGGCTCTATTTACATTTCTTCTATTTTTTTTATACCAGGGAAGGTTTTTCACACCTTCTGTGTAACCGTCTAATTATACAGTATGGGAAATCCTGACACCATGCTAGCAGATTTAGATTTCTAAAGACGTTTTTTCGTTGGGGTCAGTTGGCCTCTTTTGCAATCAGTTTATGTGCCTGTTGGAGGCTAATTTGCCTGACTGCCACCTAAACTGGTCTAGGGATTTGTTCCATTGAACATAAATTATACCCAGCGGTACAGTATAATATAAAAGTGTGTGGTGATTTTTTTGTTTTGTTTTGTTCCAAAGGCTACTGGCAAACCATGAAAACCAACCTTGAGTGGTTTGTGCAGTATATATTACAGTTAGGGCTGGATGAAAATTTTCCATCAAAACTGTTTTTTGACGGAAAATTGGATTTTCAACTAAATGACATTTTTCACAAAAGGGTCTGATTTTCTTGGAAAATGTTGACTTTTTGTCAAGAAGCTAAACATTCTAGGTTTTGGGTTGTCCATGGAAAGTTGAAATTTTCCATGAAATTTCAACAGAACTATTTAAAAACATTTCTTAGAAACTTTTTTGCAGCCCTTCCTACCCACTTTCCAACCATCACAAGTTACCAGAGTCCCAAGATCAAATTATAACCTTATCTTATGGATAAGTTGGGTATCAATGGTGTATATGGATACAGTTTGGCTATGGATTACTTGGATAGAGTTTATTACTTATAATAATCACATACCTATGCAGAAACATGGTAAAGATAACACATTGATATCACCTTGGGGCCTGCTCTGGGGTGGAATTTACCCCTGAGTGAGGCCTAGACACCACAGGAGTCCAAAAATAGGGTTTACATGGGACTGAAGTGCTGCATATGTCTTGGACTGGCCTGCTGGATGGGGTAAATTTCCCCCCTTGAGTACAGAGTGTTCTCAACTCCTGTTGAAGTCAAGGGCTGCTGAAGGTACGCAGGCCCCAGTTCAGAAAAGCACATCAGCGTGTGCCTAACCCTAAGCAAATGCCTAAATCCATCCAGGATCAGCACAGCTCTTAAGCACATGCTGAAGTCCCCTGGCCCAGCACTGTGCCGATGAAGCATGTTCTGCCCCCTCATTGTATTTTAATTCATTCGTCTTCTCTACCTCTGTCCCTCAGGCTCCTTTGAAGAGATTTTTGGGCCGTGCAGGTGCCAGAAAGGGACCTTCAAGTTTGAAAAATCCACTAAGTGTAACACCATGTTCTGTTACTCCAGGCTATGGCATCCCATGCTAGCATGCAGTCCTTGGATAGCCTGAGGTTTGTGAGGCTGTGTCTGTCTGTCCGTCCCTATGGTTTAGGGGCAGTAGCTGTAAAAACGAGCAAGACTGAGATTTAATTAGTGATAGAAAACTATGGCTGCGGTTTAAAATGTGAACTCCCCTCACTACTGCACTGTCACCTGTCCTTCGAACCGTTGTGCCCAAGTAAAGGGACATCTGTCGCCCTTCTGGGTATGGACGGGAGGGCTCTCACCCAACGCAGGGAGGGGGAGGATTTCTTCACCCTGCCGTGGGCACTGGGGCTCACAGGCCCCAATGCCTTTTAACATTTCTAAGAGGCAGAGCAGCTGGGTGCAGGAGAATGGGCAGAACGGGGCTCCCAGCAGATGCCCACCGAGTGGAGTGGTCAGAAGACAGTTTTCCAGATGGCGGAGGGGAGGCGCTGATGACCTCGCCAATTCCCCTGGCCTCCCAAAATAAGAGGGCCTGTTGGGATATATCCACCTCAGAGATTCAGAGAATTTAAAAAAGGATCGGCACTGGGGGATACTTAACCCTAACTCTGCAGCTTTTGAGTGGAGAATGGGCCATAGCAACACACCAGAGCAGAGCTCCTCCCCTGCATCCCAAACTTTCAAGGAGGGGATCTGGAACTCACACCAGGAGCTGAATTTCTCCTCTGGCTTCTATTGCTGTCATGGATTGACCCAAAACCTTGATCCAGGTAACCCTGGACTTTAGGGTGTTCCAAATCTAGGATCCAAGTATTTGTATCTTCTGCCCCGTGCTAATTAGAGGTTCACACATAATTAATCAGAAGTTGACCAGGTGAGCAATCTTTAATACAATCCACAATCTGCATTAAAAATAATCCACATGTACCACCCCATCAACCCATTAATTAGTGCACAGAAACCCATATTTCCATGCCCCGAGTGCTTAATTGCAGGAGCAGATTGGGCTATGGGAGTGCAGGGTCTGTGTTGGGGGAATCACAGAATCATAGAATATCAGGGTTGGAAGGGACCGCAGGAGGTCATCTAGTCCAACCCCCTGCTCAAAGCAGGACCGATCCCCAATTAAATCATCCCAGCCAGGGGTTTGTCAAGCCTGACCTTAAAAACTTCTAAGGAAGGAATTCCACCACCTCCCTAGGTAACGCATTCCAGTGTTTCACCACCCTCCTAGTGAAAAAGTTTTTCCTAATATCCAACCTAAATCTCCCCCACTGCAACTTGAGACCATTATTCCTTGTTCTGTCATCTGCTACCACTGAGAACAGTCTAGATCCATCCTCTTTGGAACCCCCTTTCAGGTAGTTGAAAGCAGCTATCAAATCCCCCCTCTTTCATAGAATCATAGAATCATAGAATATCAGGGTTGGAAGGGACCCCAGAAGGTCATCTAGTCCAACCCCCTGCTCAAAGCAGGACCAATTCCCAGTTAAATCATCCCAGCCAGGGCTTTGTCAAGCCTGACCTTAAAAACCTCTAAGGAAGGAGATTCTACCACCTCCCTAGGTAACGCATTCCAGTGTTTCACCACCCTCTTAGTGAAAAAGTTTTTCCTAATATCCAATCTAAACCTTCCCCACTGCAACTTGAGACCATTACTTCTCGTTCTGTCATCTGCTACCATTGAGAACAGTCTAGAGCCATCCTCTTTGGAACCCCCTTTCAGGTAGTTGAAAGCAGCTATCAAATCCCCCCTCATTCTTCTCTTCTGCAGGTTAAACAATCCCAGCTCCCTCAGCCTCTCCTCATAACTCATGTGTTCCAGTCCCCTAATCATTTTTGTTGCCCTTCGCTGGACTCTCTCCAATTTATCCACATCCTTCTTGAAGTGTGGGGCCCAAAACTGGACACAGTACTCCAGATGAGGCCTCACCAATGTCGAATAGAGGGGAACGATCACGTCCCTCGATCTGCTTGCTATGCCCCTACTTATACATCCCAAAATGCCATTGGCCTTCTTGGCAACAAGGGCACACTGCTGACTCATATCCAGCTTCTCGTCCACTGTCACCCCTAGGTCCTTTTCCGCAGAACTGCTGCCTAGCCATTCGGTCCCTAGTCTGTAGCTGTGCATTGGGTTCTTCCGTCCTAAGTGCAGGACCCTGCACTTATCCTTATTGAACTTCATCAGATTTCTTTTGGCCCAATCCTCCAATTTGTCTAGGTCTTTCTGTATCCTATCCCTCCCCTCCAGCGTATCTACCACTCCTCCCAGTTTAGTATCATCCGCAAATTTGCTGAGAGTGCAATCCACACCGTCCTCCAGATCATTTATGAAGATATTGAACAAAACCGGCCCCAGGACCGACTCTTGGGGTACTCCACTTGATACCGGCTGCCAACTAGATATGGAGCCATTGATCACTACCCGTTGAGCCCGACAATCTAGCCAGCTTTCTACCCACCTTGTAGTGCATTCATCCAGTCCATACTTTCTTAACTTGCTGACAAGAATACTGTGGGAGACCGTGTCAAAAGCTTTGCTAAAGTCAAGAAACAATACATCCACTGCTTTCCCTTCATTCTTCTCTTCCACAGTCTAAACATCCCCAGTTCCCTCAGCCTCTCCTCATAACTTATGTGTTCCAGTCCCCTAATCAATTTTGTTGCCCTCCGCTGGACTCTTTCCAATTTTTCCATAGCCTTCTTGTAGTGGGGCCCAAAACTGGACGCAGTACTCCAGATGAGGCCTCACCAGTGTTGAATAGAGGGGAACGATCACGTCCCTCGATCTGCTGGCAATGCCCCTACTTATACACCCCAAAATGCCATTGGCCTTCTTGGCAATAAGGGCACACTGTTGACTCAAGTGAAAGTGTGGGGGCCAGGGCTGGGGCTGATGCACATTTCCCCTACTTCAGCCCGGTAGTTAATCAGAAAAGTTAAAGGACCTTCATGCTGTAATGCAGGTTTTATAGGCCCTTGTTGGGGTCCTCAGCTCTCACCATTGGAAGGAGTATTCCGCAGAAGCATGACTTCACTGGAGCTGTGTTCCCAGGGAAAGGTGGGTCACAGCCAGAGTAAGGGCACTGACCTGGCTTGCTGCAGATCTCCTGGGATCCTCCAGGTTTGTGGGGAGCTGTTCCCCGGGTTGGGAGGAATGGAATAATGTGTGGAATCTGTGCAGATTTTCTAGCAAAAAGTCTCCTCCTGCAGCTTTTAGCCCTGGGAGGGGGACACCTAAATCTTTGCCTTTTGGTTGTGCTTTTGGATCAACACTTCAGTATTGCTCATAGAACCCCGGTCACATGACTCACCTGGACCGTATTGACAGACACTACATGGAGAAAAGACCTGAGGGCGAGAATAAAAGCCATCGGGAATACAAGATGCAATGGAAGCAAGAAGAGATTTCTGGGACCTAGAGAAGCCTCTGAGTCCAACAGGACTCCAGCTACATTAGAGCAGCACCAGCTTTCGCGGATGCCACCAGAGCGTCTAATCTTTCCAAGGTAAATTTGCTGTGAGACTGCAGTGCTGCTCAGAGCCCGACATTGTCTACCTTGTGGCTTGGTGGTGAATTTACCATGGGATGATTACACTCTTTCCACCATAACCCACTTTTTCTGCCTCTCTGGTTCCAATTTAAGAACACAAGATGCTCTAAGGAAATTGTACGGCTCCCATTTTTCTAGCCTGATAGATATCCAACAGTACCCGAGTCGTGCCTGGCAGAAGCCATTAACAGATAACCAGAGCTCCCAGGTAAAAGTTCCTATGTACGCTGCCCAGGTAACCTTAGTCTGATTGGGGAATAGGTGATGGATCAGCCCGTGGCAGCGTTGCTACCTCTTCAAAGTATCCCACCTAGCAATGGCACACCTTAAAATCGACTTTGTTTTTTTCATAGGCTTGTTACGCTTACAGCTAATTTTTGGCCGTGCTTCTTCAGTGTCATGCCTGCCTAATGCTCTGTAATTGCAACTGGCTCCGTTCCTGTGCCTTGCCCTCAAATGGCAGGCCTGTCCCAGGTGGCTGGAAAAAAGCCAGCCCTGCCATCTAGACTCTTGGCAGTGGGGATTGAGGGAGAGGGGAAGGGAAGTGTGTTACATCCTTGTGAACTCACCCGGCTACAGCCAAACTATCCCAGATAATCCCAGTGTTGTACAAAGTCCTTTCTGTCCTGGAGAACTGGGCATTCCCTGGCCTGAAGGGTTTACAGTATAGGTAGATAGGACAGCAAAAAGCTCCAGCAGAAGTACATCGTATCCCATTTTATAGATGAGAAACTGAGGCATGGAAAGATCAAGTGACTTACCCAAGGTCACAGAGGAAATTCGTGTCAAACTTAGAAACTGAATCCAGATCTCCTGCATACTAGTACAGTGCCTTAACCATGGGACCAGCTGCCCTTAACTCAATGACTCTGGTTTTACATCAGTGTAACGCCACTGAAGCCAGTGGCGTGATAATGGTACAAACCCAGTGTGATGGAGTAGAGAACTGGGCCTTCAGGTGTTACTCAAATCAAAGAAGCTCTATGGCTGTCAATGCAAGTTTTGTGTGAGTAGAAGGTGCAGGATATGACCGGTTTTTGTGTGTTTACATTGCCCCGGAAGGATGTGATTAGAACCTGACTGGAGGAACAAAGCAGCTCACTTTAATATGCTAAACTTTATTAATGTCTACAAAATTGTTAAAAAAAAAAAAGGGTAATCTGGAGACTGTTTGACACTAAGCCTGTCTGTGTTTTGAAATGGCCCAATGTGTGTGTTTTACGATAACCATAACCATTCTGAGAGAAGATAAGAGGTTTAACATAATGGATTTTTTTCTTATTTGGGATTTTTTTTTAAAGCCAACATACCATTGATGAAGAACATAAACACAGTAGCCTTTTATATCTTTTTCCTAAAACCTGGACTGTTCCAAACGTGTGTTTTACTGAATGGCTGGTGCTTTTTTTTTTTTTAAGTAGCAGAAATGTTGGTCAGTTTGAAAACAGTCCCTTACAGCTGTCCACATAAATAAATTTGAAGTTAGGGTTGGTTTAGCATCCACTTCCTGACGCTAAGGCCAAACAGGATTTATTCTCTGTTTTCTCTGTCACGCAAGGACCATCGTGTAAGCACACAGGTTATGAGTAGAAGAGTGTTTCAACCTTCTTTCTATATAATTAGTCATATAATTAACACTTACTAAAAAGAAGTAATTTTTTCCAAGGTCTTGTAAACGCCTAACCACTTGCTTGAGTTATTGCAACGTTGAAAAGGTTTCTGCGGAAATGCCAGCGTTTTATATCTTTTTTCCCCCCTATCAGCAAGCAGGCTGAAGAGTTAGTGTTATTCACTGACACACTGTAGATCTAATATGAATCTAAAAAAGCCCAAATTATTCCATTTGGCTCTCTCTTAAAGGTACCATCCATAACATGTGAAAAAAGAAGATAAAAAAATGGAGTAGCAGAGAAGAAAAGATGAGCCAGCAGGAACATATAATGCAAAAACATTCACATAATGATCATTATCTGACAGATTTACTGTTAATATTATATTAGAATAGATACTTAAAATTCTTATGTGGCACTGAGGCTACTGGGAAAACATAACAGGCACAAGGCGTCTGATGGATACAACCAAAATCTAAGAGCTTGTCTACATTACCCACTGGATTGATGGGCAGCGATCAATCCAGCGGGGGTTGATTTATCGCGTCTAGTCTAGACACGATAAATCAACTGCTGAGCACTACGTCGACTTCGGTACTCCAGCGGAGCGAGAGTCGCAGGCGGCGTTGACGGGGGAGCATTAGCAGTTGACTCACCGTAGTGAAGACACCACAGTGAGTAGATCTAAGTACATCGACTTCAGCTATGTTATTCACGTTATCCCCCCCCCTCCCAGTGTAGACCAGGCCTTAGCTATTTAATCGTTGTGTCATTTTATGTAGCTTGGTATCTGATGGTACAATAACCATGAGCATTTATAGAATTCTTTCACCCATACATTTCAAAATGTTTTACAAAGGAGGGTATTATTATCTCCGTTGTACAGCTGGAGCAACAAAGTCACAGAGAGTAGAAATGACTTGTCCAGTCCCCATGGCACAGCTATGAATAGAATCCAGATCTACTGTGCCTTATCCCCTGGACCACATGGCCTAAATACTCAAATACTGGCTGAAATTTACCTTGCATTTTATTTCTTCTTTTTTATTGGTATTACACAAGTAGGTAGAGGCCCCTCGAGGATCAGTGTCCCATTGTACCAGGTGTTGTATGAACACGCAATAAGGAATAGTTCTTGCCCTGAAGAGTTTATAATCAAATGTAAGACAAGGTGGAACAGATGTATGTAACAAACAGAGGGAATGAGAGTGGGAGAGTGAGGGTAACCATGATTGATGTATGTGGTCATAAAACCTTGCAATGCACACGGTTAGATGGTACAGAACAATTCAGATGTTGATAACTAAAATATAAACACACCAGTGTCACCCCTTTGCAGAGTGATAGCAGAAGTCTGGGGCTTTGCTGGTCGGCTTTCCAGGGAAGGAGATATCAGTGGTGCAGAGTCTGGGTATATTCCAAGTGTAACTTGCTTTATTTACACACACACCACCCACCAGTGCTAGAACAGAGATGATCAAACAGCATGCAGCGTAATGCCTTGTTCCAGGAATCCAGCTAAATACCGCTGCCCACTTCCCAGGGAGCAACTCTGCTTCAAGAATTGACTCTAATCAGAGCCCAAGGCAGAGAGAAAAACCTCTGGTGCCACTTGCACATCTCCTTCTACCTAGAACTTTGTATAACTCAAACTCAAATCAACACAAGCATTTCTTCGAAGACTAAAAACTTGCTTGAACACTAAACAAAACAAAAAACTATGGAAGACTAGATGTAACAATGCCACCTGGTGAATTCTGCCCTAACAATATTAGCAGTGCCTGCTGCAAAACACAAACACCCTTTGGAACAAGTCCCTGATAAAGGCAACAAGTACCAGTGGAATGACAGGAAATGAGAGAAGGTGTAGGCAAGGCAGAGCTGTTTAGAGCCTTGAAGGTGAGGGGAAAGAACTTGAATTGGACGTGGAAGTCATTGCAGAGCTAGCTGTGGGACTCAGAGAGAGGGGTGAAATGGTCAGACAGGGTCATGGGGCCAATGGCATGCTGTATAGGCCAGAGGTGGGTATCAGGAAGGCAGCACAGACGCTTCAAAACAGCTGACAGGACACTCTCCCGGCCGGATCAGCTGGCTCTAGGCCAGCTTCTTGTCAACATAGCCCCTGACAGACCAGAGAATGGGCCCGTAGCTCTTCAATAGGCAACACTGAGGGCTGTAGCATTCAGATGGCTGTGCAACGAGACACTCGTGCAAGGTGCACCACACAGTGGTGAAACACGTGCAAGCTACACCAAAACCCAGGGTGCTGCTCTGCTGTCCCTGAGCACAGAGGCATATGCTTGGCACTGCGGGGCGGCTGTGCTCTGGCAGCGCGCAGCATCAAAAAATAGGCATGACCACAGAGGAAGAGGGGCATGGCTGGAAGCCAAGCCACTCTGCTCTACACGCCGCCCAACTGCGTGTGGGCAGCAAAGAGGCCAGCAAGCTGCCTCAGGCAGCACATCGGCAATGGAGAAGCCACAGAGGTCAGGGCCCAGCACATGATCCAGCCAGTACCAACCTTGCGGGGTCACTGAAAAACAGTGTGTGTGTGGGAACTACCCTGATGGAGCACACTGGAGAGAGAGCAGCACAATTCTTGGAAGACGAGTAAACAAAGTGACTGTTGTTTTACCTCCCGGCCGGTCCCCCTGCCCACACATTATGTCATCAGAATATCCCAGAAGTTTGTTTTCGTGACTGTTCTCATGGCTGGGGCCAGGTGGACGCGCTGGGTGAGGGGCTCCCCTTCTTGCAAACCTCTCTCCTGTGCTATCAGTCAGCGGCCTACCAGTGGGTGTCGCTGCAGGAGACGGTCACTTGCGTATTGCACACGGCTCTCGTAGTGCAATTTCCTGCATGCGTTTTAATGGTTCATGCTCTTCTGATGCGAGCAAGGGCCCTTGTGCATAGCAGCCTGTTGAGGTACTGTAGGGAGAGTGAGCCAACCTGAGAGACGGTCACGGGAAAGTACAAGCACCACCAGGAATTAACCCAAAGGGTTGGCTGATATTTCTAATGTAAGCAGGGTCTGAATGAATGCTTTCCTGCCAGCTAACTGGGAGCGGGAGAGACTTGGGTGTGTTTATGTAAATACAGTTTGCACCTACTCTGCTTACATATTTAGCAGATACTACGGTGTCAAAGTGATCAACTTGGCTGGGGTTTGGTACAAATCACCTTAGTACTAAATGCAGGGGTAGTGAAATATGATTATCAATGTTGTAATTATTGTGGGAATACAGAAAAACAGGACTGTGCTTAACGGGTCCCAAATGAGGGGGTCACCCTTAGTTGAAAGAACCTCGGTAAGCCAAGGGCTCGAATGTCAGAGCCCTGTGAAAATTGGACCTCAGCTATGAAGTTGGATACCCTCAACAAGGGTTCTTTCTAAGATTGGTTCAACCTGTTCTTCCTCACTGTTCAAAGAATTGAGCTAAACAGGCTTCATTAGGAGCCTTTTTTGTTATGTTAAATTGCTCAGTCAGAACTGAAACCAGTTGTGGTAAGACTGTGTTTCTGCCCTGCCTGCCCAGAGCTGAAATCACTTGAGAGGGGGCAGTGTTTCTGCCCTGCCTGCCCAGAGCTGGAAATCACTGAGAGACTGATGTGTAGAGGTCACAGCAGATGGTGACTGACAGTCAGCTGGTGAATGAGTGGCTGGTGAGGCGGAGAAGTACAACACGCAGCCAGCAGGGCGGCGGTGGCAAAGTATGATGAGTGGCCAGCAGGGCGGCTAATGGAGAGGTGTGACGAAAGTGGTGAGCAGCAGGACAGTGGCGGAGAGGCGCAGAGAGAGCGGGGAGTAGGTGGTCAGCAAGAGCAACTGGCAAGTGGACAGCAGGATGGCTGGCAAAGAGAGACAGCGAGCGAGTGCCTGACCAGTGAAGTGAATAAGGTGCCTCTTTACCCCTCACCTCCACCCGGGTGGGAGGTGAACTCTGCACCTCTGAACTCTGGGTCTGCACTGACCAAGGAGATCAACTGTGAATGGGTACAGAGAAGGGTCAGGCACGTGAAGGGGGCTTTTGGATTGCTGAGGGGAAAAGGACACTGTCCAGCCTACTTGGGGATGGGTCTTCTCCTCCTGGTTTATGTTTATGAGCCCTGTTTGCGCTGTTTTCTTAACACCGAGTTACTTCCCTCCTTCTACTAAAAGTTTCTTTTCTACACTCAGACTCTGTGCTTGCGAGTGGGGAAGTATTGCCTCTCACAGGCATCCAGGGGTGGTGTGTAAATTTCCCAGGTTACTGGGTGGGGCTTGAGCCAGTTCTGTGTTGTATTGATGGAAAGGAACCCCTAGATATTGAACCTGGCCCTGGCTACTCCTGGCTTCACCTGGCAGAAGGGTTACATTAAATTGGAATATTTGGCCAGGAAGGATTTCAGGGTTTGGACTCCCGAGAGGGGTGACGATTGTGAGTGGGGCGGGTCTGGGTCTGGGCAGATGAAGAGACAGTGAGCTGGCCAATGAGAAGAAGCTGGGATTGCAGGCAGGAGGAGAGAAGGAGCAAGAGAGGAGCTCACCTGACCTGTACAGCTGGCTTTGCTCAAAAGGCCCTGAGCACCACAGCTCTTTGTTGACATTAGTTGGTAGGGAGCGGGGCTCAGATGGCATTTGCTAACCTGGTCACCGGGGAGATCTGCCCTGGAAGTATCAGAGCCTCCTGTGGAAGTGGGGGAGGAGAGGAAAAGGAATATAGTGTCGGCAGCCAGACAATCATGGCATCCATCGTCGCAGGCCAAACACTGATGCGGTGCAAGGCCTTGGATGGGGGTCTGCATTTATCACCGTTATGCTGTGTGGTTTTGTTTTCCTAATGCCACATCAGAACCTAGCCATTGCGAGAAGGAAGCAGCTGTGCAGATGCACCGCAAGGAAGTGGTTCCTTTATAACGCTAGCCGTGTGGAAGCTCCGAAAACTCCCTTTCCCATTTGTCTGAGTTGTGTGTTGTTATTACTTACTCCTTGGAGTGTTTTGAATGGGAGAGTCAAACACAGAGTGCCCATTCACACACGTATGTTTTTTTTTTCTCTGCTGCGTCTAGGAGCGGCAACCACGCTTAAGTATCTGTGGCCTTGGAAAACGGAAGAACACAGTGGACTCAATTTATTGCACACCTCTAAGTGTAATGTCAATAAATAGGATTTCATTGCAGGCAGCCTTACCTAAAACGCGTTTAGAGTCAGAACTACCCTGCGTAACGTATTCAACTCTGGATACCAAGAGTTACAGAGGGAACAGCATACTGCGGAAAACTGCCCTGGTGCCTCACCCTAAGGATAGGGACTTCTTAGAAGCTACCAGCCTCGAGCCGGGGAGCAGAGATAGTCCTGCAGCAGCCTCTAAACATGGCACAGTTGTTTTAGTGGCAATACAGTTATGTTTAGTGTAAGGCTGAAAACCAGGAGGCAGTGGGGAATTAGAATGGAAAACGTAGCAATCGTTTAATAGAGCGGTTCTCAAGCTTTTGCTGTGTGCGGAGCACATCTTAATATGCAGCTTGTCTCATGGACACCTCCTCCCCCAGGGCGGTTTCATAGTCCACCATTCCTCCCGTTTGCTATCCCATAACTTCCCCTGGGGACTATAGCTATTGTTTACATGGAAGAAAACCCTAGGAAAGTGGTGGTGGCTTTTTAGCTGTCTTTAGGGCAGTCAGTGTGTTGACCTTTGAGAAGACAATTAATCACAGTCTTGCTTTTGCTCTTCATTTCCTCTTCCCACCCACTGGCTCTGTTTCTCTCTGCTGGAAAGAAGGAGAAGGAGCCAGCAACATGTGACCAATCAATTCTCCATGGGCCACCGGAAATTGCTCTGCAGGTCACCAGTTGTCCCAGTCTGGGAATTTCTGGTTCATAGAGTCCAAGGCCAGTAGGGACGATTGTGATTATCTCGTCTGGTCTCCTACATAACACGGGGTGTAGAACTTCCCCCAGATAATTCACAGAAGAGCAGCCCTCCTCAGCCTCCTTTCTTCATGCAGACAGTCCATCCAATGGCCATAAAAAGTAGATCAAGTGAAAATAGTTTTGGACAAAAAGGGGAATATCTGAGTTGTAATCCTTGGTTTGATCCTGGCTTCCTAGTGTGGCCATCTCTGTGTCCGTTTCTAGTCTGTAAAATGAGCACAATACTACTTAACTGCTTTTTATTTCTGTTGCAGGAGCACCTACAGGCACTGGCTGAGATCAGGACCATATTGCGCTAAGTGCTGGACATAAATAGAGTGAGAGACAGACCTAGCCCTTAAGATCTTATGGTCTAAACAGATGAGACATGAAGGATGGGGAAGCAGGCTGCCTGTGTGGAGTAGTGATCATTGTTGCCACACAGCAGGTGAGTAGCAGAGGGAGGAATTGCACCCACTTCTCCGGACTCCCAAATCAGTGGCGCTCTTCCACCAGACCATGCTGCCTCCTGCTACATTGCAGCCTGACTCGGTGTGTGTGTGTGAAATAGCTGCTAGTTAATGATTGTGCACCTCTTTGTGACTGTGGGGGTGTAGCGCTGCGAGACTCACCGCCGCGGCACCTCCTGCTGGTCGTCTGGGAATTAACTCTTCACCAGCAGATGGAGCGCCCTCTGGAGGCTGGTGTCTCGCCTGCCGCTAGCCCCATGTCCCTCCTGGACTCCGGTGACCCTTTACCTCAGGGTTCTGCCCCCAGCAGTACCCCCTTACTCTGGGTCTCCCCTCCCAGGGGAACCCCAAACCCTCTATCCCCACCTTGCCTCAGTGACTACTGCCAGTCATCATCTAGCCTCCTCTCACTGGGGCAAACTGCCGTCTGTAATGGCTGCTCATCATTGGCAAGGGGGTCGGACCAGCTGCCTCTGCCTCACCCTGGGCTGCCCCTCTGCAGCCCCAGTACCTTCTTAGGCATTACCCAAGGCCTCACTCTGCCAGGCTGGAGCTCCCCAGCTCCTTTGCCCTTCCCCAGCACTGCTCAGCCTCAGGTACCCTTGCTCCTTCAGGCAGCCAGGTCCTTCTCACTCCAGGGCTAGAGTGAGACTCCTTCAGCTCTTGGACCATAGCCCTCTTATCAGGGCCAGCTGGGCCCTAGCTGAGCTGGCTACACTCAGCCTTCAGCTTCCCCCAGCTGTTCTCTCTCCTCTTATATCAGGAGCAGGGTAACCACCCTGCTACAGCAGGTTATACAAAAACTAAGCAGCGTTACTGGGCTAAAGCCTGAATTTCCAAAACCCAGTTTTTACTCGGAGAAGACTCTACTGTAGTCAGTGGGAGTTAACTGAATCACATAACGCCCAGGGGAGTTCTGGCTAAGTAAGGACTTTGAAATGGTACCCATTGTTAATAAGTAATGTGTACAGCCCTAAGCCAATGGTGGTCTGTGTGGGGATAGCCCTGGGATGCAGAAAACGCCCTCTACACCAAGAGCTCCATTCTTTGTAGCAGTCTGAGCCCTGTTGGACTTCTCTATTGTATAGGCACACCCAACACACACGCTTGACCTGGAACTGGCCCTTTAAATTTGACAGACACTAACAAGCTCCAGCCATTTTGTAACTGTCCGGTGTTTGCTGTATTTTCTTCTTTCCCAGATGTAAGTACTTGTAACTCCTGTTATATTCCCCACCCTTGCCCCCCAAGACCTGGTACATTCTCATAGTGCATATTTAGCTATTGTGCAAGAGGCCTTCAAGCCGATCTAATAGGAGATGCTTGGGGTCTGTATCACTCGGGTTGGTTCAGGCAGCCGACATGTTTCCAGAACAGCTTACTTCTTCCAGAAAGTGCTGAGCACCCACTCTCTGAAAAGCAGGCCCCAGTCAGGTGTTTCAAGCTGGGCTCCTAGAGTCACTAGCCACTTTTGAAAATTGTGGCCTAGCCAGCTCTGGAATGGTGCAAATGATCAAACCAGCCGCTGACGAAGGAAAGTAGCATGTACGTTGCTTATAGAGGACTTGCACAAAGGATACGGGGGCACATGTGTGACGCACTGCCTTTGAAGTCGTTAATGAACCTGTTCCCATTCACAAAACACCAGAACATGTAATTCCAGTCATTGGTACAAATGAACAATAGTCTTCTGAACTTGTCTTTGTTTTGGATTATCTGTGTGGGTTTCTAATGATCTGTAGACTTGCTACCCCCTCCTTATGTACCATTAATATAAATTCAATAAAAATGAAATTACCTAAAAAACCCCCCAAACAAACCCAGCACAGTTCATTGGGGCTGGACCAAACAGTACCAAATGTATACCAGGGATCAGGCCTACTGTGGCAGGGAGATCAGCTAAATGACCTAATAGCTCTTTTTCCTTTGGAGATCGTCGGGACTTTAGTCTGATCTCACACCAGTGTAACTCTGCTGAAGTCATCAGAGTTAAAATGATCCTACACCAATGCAACTGACGTCCTGGTCAGGCTCTTTCACTCTATACTTCTGCCACCCTGTTCAGCGTATCTGAAATTCTGATCTATTTAGCTCTAAAGGTTCTCGAGAAATGCTAACCACATCCAGTTGTGCTTTAGTCTATGTGTTGTTAGTCTTGCTGCTCAGGCAGTTGATGGATCTAATTTCAGAGTCAATTCATGCATCTGCACATTGTAGACCAAAGAACCTCACCCAGCCACTCCTCTAATAGACCCCCTAACCTTTTACTCATATTGCATAGCATGTGATTCCACAATGAACCCCATTGACTTCAATGGGACTGTTTGGAAATATGGGCCTACTTAATGTGATTAAGGGTGGCAGAATCTAGCCCATACTGTACATTTGTAATCAATCTTAGGTGTGGCTATGGGTCTATATTTATTTATTTTTAAGCTTACTTAAACTGTAAGCTCTTGGGGGCAGGGACTGTGTTCTGTGTTTGTACAGCCCCTAGCACAATGGGGTTCTAGTTCATGACGGGTGCTCCTAGGTGACGGGGCAATACAAATAAATATCTTTCAGACCATTTCTCCTCTATAGTTGCAGTTAAGTGGCAAATGGTGTAGGCAGAATACATTTTCAGCAGTGTCCGGAGCTCAGGTTCAATGTATCTGCCTTGCTGTGCAGTTCACTCCACCGCCTACCCTCCCCCGTGAAAAAACGCCTAAAACAAAATAAAAAACGAAAACCCCACTTGCCTTATTGGCAGACCAGTTCAAAGCACAACTCTGACCTTCCCATGACCGACCTACATGTCCAAAGAGCGCTGTGGTCCCAGTTGTGGAGCTGGCTAATGCACTGACGAAGGAGAGCATTGGTCTGTCCCTGGCTCTCCGTCAAGCTTTCTAATGAGCAGAGGGAGGTTTCTGGAAGTGAGCGCTCTTGGACTGGACAGCAAATGCTGCACTGTGTTCTGTTTTGCTTTCCTTTAAATTGTTTGCAGGGGGTAAAGTGGAACAAGATGCCCTGCGGGTATTATGGAGCAGCGTGCTTTGTTACAGTAGCATCAGCCCAGCCATGCTCTTTAAGCCAGGAATGGGGGCCTGACTTTCAGCAGATTCCACTGTGAGTTTACCACTTGCTGTGAGTAAGGGGCAGCGTGTAACTGAACTGCTGCAGGAGCTGGCCCGGGCCCAGATTGTGATTCAGAGTAACAATTCATCCCCAGGTTCATTCCGCTGCTTTGCGGGGAACTCATCTGTATCAGCCTGTTCCTGGGACAGGTGGTTTCCCCCTCCTTGCTGGCTGAGGAGGGATGGTGTCAATGCTGTAGCTACTGTCACTCACTCCTTGCTCGTGTGTGCGTGGGAGACTAATGGCCCCATGGAGGTGTAGTGTATTGAGACTGGGTTGAAATTGCAAGCTATCACATCAGAATGGTGGGGGTGATATGTGTGTGTGGGTTCCTTCCTGATCCTGCTTGGTAGCTAGGGGGCTCTGCAGAGAAGCATGCCATCAGAATCAGATTGAAAAGAGCCAGCCTACAGTAAGATGGGTGAATAGTGCCTCTCTGTGTTAGGGAGCAGCCTGCTTTTTCTCTCTCTGTTCTGGGATTCTTGTGTGTTATCATTCTGAATTCTACATTGCAACCTTCCAGCAAAAGCATTTCATGTTTTTATCTAACTTCTCTGTGTGTGTGCTGGGAACACAACAGAATGCTTTGCTCCCTTTGGTATGGGTAGCCCCATGTGTGGGGCAAGCGGCTCTGTACTTCTCTGCAAGGATATGCTGGGCAAATGACACTCTTGCCTATCATAAACACTTGTTTTCAGGAGTTCAGAGGTCAAGCTGAGTCATTGATATAATAATAATGCCCGAGGGCCTCTGGCAAGTCCCAGTCCCATTGTGAAAATGTCTAGGAAGGGTGAGAGGGTCAAAACCTAGTGGCTTATGATCACCCTGCCTGTCCCATACTGCTAAATGGGAGACAGGTGGTGGTATGGAAAACATTGAAAACTATTGATCTAGGTAATGACCCTCTCTGTCCCAAAGAACTTATAGTCCTGTGGCCTAAACCTGCTCCCACTCCCCAAGCAGTTACTCCCACTAAAGCCAGTGGTGCTGCCCACTTGAGGAAGGCAAACAGGAGTAAATCTGTGCAGCACCAACTCCTAGCCAAGAGCCCAGAACTGGAATGTGTGCATTTGGCCTGCGAGAGTTATAAGGGTGAAGCGTAAATAATCTGACAACAACAAAAGGTTAATATTTACAAATTGGGGGCCTGCTCCCACTCCCACTCGAGTCAAGGGGAGAGTTTGCCACTGATTCCATTGGAGTGGAATTGAGCCCTGTAATGCAAAGAATTTAAATATATACCAATATAGCGAAAGCCCTGTAAGTAGTCTTTACCCCTGCCCCCACCTCCCTTGCAAATAATAGACTCGTAGAAATGTTGGGCTGGAAGAAATCTCGAGATGTCAATTAGTCCATCCTCTTGTGCTAAGACAGGGCCAAGTAAACCTAGACCGTCCCTGACAGGTGTTTGTCCAACATGCTCTTAAAAACCTCCAGTGATGGGGATTCCACAACCTCCCTTGGAAGCTTATCCCAGAGCTTAACTACCCTAATCGTTAGGAATTTTTTCCTAATCTCTGACCTAAACCACTCTTGCTGCAGATTAAGCTGATTATTTCTTGTCCTGCCTTCAGCGGGCATGAAGAACAATCGATCACTGTCCTCTTTATAACAGCCTTAACATAACTGAAGACTGTTATCAGGCCAGTGATATATACTGATTAAGAACCTGGCTCTACCCCCATCCCCACTTCCATACGGAACTGTGGAATGTGATTCCTTCATTTGTCTTTATATTTGCCTAACAATTTCAGAGGACTTGGTGTCGTTTGACATCGAAACAGTCTTAGAAATTACTCCTCTAATTTCCTCAAAGCCTTCTCCCCGTCCTCTATTCCAAAGATGTCTCTTTCCTATTTATAGCTGCATTTGCCTTGGCACCAATCCTGCAAAGACAAATGCACATGCTGACCCCTAAGCATAGGAATGGTCCTATTAAGTTCAGTGAGACTCCCAGTTCACTATGCATGGAAGACTTTGCAGGATTGGGGCCCATATTTGTAATAAATAATTTCACCACTCGTTCGGCCTTGTCTTCCCAATGTCTGAGAATCATTCCCAGCTATCAGAGAAGTCAGTGATGGAAAAGACCAGTTTGTTCATCCAGCCTGTGCAGCCCTGTTCATTTTTTCTCATCAGATACAAAAAGATCCAGGTGCCTGGTATTCTGTTTAGCCTGGACACATCTGCTAAGATCCACATAGTTGAGTCCAAAAAGATGGTTTTTGTTCAGTTATATTTTCAAATATTTGGAGAACATTTGGCCAAAGTGTCCTTTGTTTTTCTGGCATTCCTCAAACTTTTGATTTAAGCAAGTTTTATGTGCACCTGTAACTCAGAGCCATTCTTGGTTGTTGTTTTTTAAAGCAAAAGGGTCCAGGTGATTAGTTAATCACCAGTGCTTATTAATCACCTATTTCTGGAAATAAACTACGAAACGATGAGCTGGAGCGTTGTAAAATGATTTCATTTCATTGCAAGTTTTGTAGACGAGGCAGAGCGACTGCAGGTGTGCAGCAACCATGTGACCCAGAGAGACTGTGAGAATTCTTAGCCTCGCCAGTAACTGAATCAGAACGTGCAAGCTCTCGACTGGCAGTGCCACGTGCAAAGCAGGCAGCTGTCTGCGGCCCCAGCAGATCTGTCTGCACCGGTAAATGCGGGAAGGGGCATGTCGAGCTCTCCTCTACCGTGCAATTCTGCTGCTCCAGGAGGATGGATGCAGAGGGACCAATGCAGTGCAGTGCAATTGTAGGGGGCCCTACACGCTGTATCATAGAATATCAGGGTTGGAAGAGACTTCAGGAGGTCATCTACCCCTGCTCAAAGCAGGACCAATCCCCAACTAAATCCCCAGATCCCTAAATGGCCCCCTCAAGGATTGAACTCACAACCCTGGGTTTAGCAGGCCAATGCTCAAGCCACTGAGCTATCCCTCCCGCAATTGTAGGGGGCCCCTGAGCAGCAGCATGCAGCGGGTGGGAGAGGGTAGAGCATGGGTAGGCTCAGGATAAGAGGAACATTAACTACACGCGCAGAGAAGAGCAAGGGAGAATGCAAACATAAGGAAGGACCTTTACAAATCAGGCCCAGAGTGTTGGCAACGGGCCGAGAAGGTTCTCTGCAAGTCCAGTCTAGGAGGTTGTAGGATGAAGCTGGAGGTACTGGTTTTAATGGTCTGGTTTTTTGCACGCCAAGTGGGGGATAGCTGGTGGGGAGCAAAGGACAGAAGTTTGTGCTCTCAGCAAGAAAAAGTGCTGTGTCTCCGATGAGGTATATAAACAATTACCAACACCATTTGCTGGTTCTTGTCCTTGCTTTACAAATAATATTTTCCCCTGCAATTATTCAGAGTTCCAAATACCACAATAGTAGAATTCCTACACCTCATCTTGGGTGGTAGGCGTAGGGGTTAACCCACTGTAACCTTTCAATTAGATACATATGCAAAAGCAAATTTGGTAAGCGCCACAAAACAATGTTTGAAGTTGGACAAAAAACTCCCAAAGAAATGGTGGTGAAGCATTTGAAATGATTGCAGAAAATTAACTATAAAAAAGACTTCCATTGCACGATCGTGCAATCTATGGACACCCTGCCATCTCCGGAAGCAAACAAAAAGACAATGCAAAATCACTGATAAACCTAACACATCATGGAAACTTAAGGAAGGAACTTGATGAAGTGTTCTGACTCCATGGGTTCATATAATGTGTTTGAGACAGAAAAATGGTGCTTTTTAGCCAACAGTTTCAAATGGGGGTGCTGAAAATTAGGCAGCTAAATCCATAGTTAGGTAGGTAAATAAATGACCTCATCTCAGAGAAATGCTGAGCACCTACAGTTTCCACTGCATTTGGATAATGCTACAAGACTAAATCCAACAGTCATGGAGAGCAGAATATGTGTGACAATAGATCTTTGATTTAAACAAAATAATCAGGTTAGCCTACTGATGCATTTAAGGATGGCTTTCCAGAACTCTTAATTCAGGAAAGCAAAGGCACACTTAACTGTGAAATTTTGGACTGTTTTGGGGTATTTAGTGCTGACCTATAGTTATGAGAAACTTTAGAGATTGCCAGCTGCTGCTGATGTCAGGTAATACCCGAATGCTGCTCCGTGCTTTAAAGGAATCACAATGACCTTGCGAGATGTGGGATTATTGACTGACAAACAGGGAAGTACTTGATAGGTGGAGACATAATTAGATCTGGGCCCAGATTTTTTGAACATGCCTAATAATAATACCTGGATGTATTAAGCTAAGGGGACAATATTGCAATGCTCTGTTAGCATAGAAGTGAGTATTGTTTAATATAGGGTAACATATAATCTCTAACCCTCAGTAAGTGCTGAAGCTAATATTAAAGACAGTATTACATCCTTTACGTGAACCTCCTTTAGGCACCACTTTCTATTCCAACAACGCAGGTTGAAAGAACCTGGCCAGAAGCAGCCCTGTTGAAAGCGACTTCAAACCCAAAGCATGAGTGACCCAATGGCCCAGGCCAAACAATGTCACCTATTTCAAGAGGAGCTACTACTGCTAGAAGAAATATCACTGAAAGATTATGAAATTCTTGCATCTGTAAAATGAAATCTTAAGAGCATTCACCAGAGAGGACAATCTCCAGCTGCCTTATGAAACCATTTAGGATATGTCTACACTGCACACTAAGCCCGTGCCTATGGGACCCGGCTTTGGGGATTGAGTGTTTCCAATCCCATGCTTGAGTGTCCACGCTTCACTGTAAACCTGATCTTATAATTGCTGGATCTGGGTCTCATAGCTGTGCTAAACTGTCCACACTGCACCACGTGGACCTTGTGATTCAGCTCTGTGTCTTGATTTGTGTCCATATTGCAAAATGACAGGGCTTGGATCCCAGTCACACTGGGACCTGGGTTCTGACCCCTGCCCCCCACCAGCAGGGTCCTAGGGCATGGCTCCTGCATGCTTGTTGACCTGAGTAAAACTCATTTGTGTGTGGATAGAAGGAGGGATTGGGTTTAAACCTGAGTCAGACCCCAGGCTTAGTGTGCAATACCCATACTGACCAATCAGTAGTAGACCTTCAACAGCTGATGGAAATTAGTCTAAGGATAACATTTTCCAAAGCAGCTTAATTACTTAGGAGTGTAAGTCCCATTTTCAAAAGTGACAGTTTATGGCTGATAAACGTCTAAATCTCTTTTGAAAATAGGACGTAGGTGCTTCTGGAAATTAAATATCACTACAATCAACTAAAGGAGCCAATGGTGGCAGGAAAAGTGCTTTCATACCTATGGGAAAAGTAAACTCAGGCTTATTTCATTGTAGTGGAAAGTCTCATGTATTAATTATTGATTATTGTTCTAGCTTTCAGAAAATTGCCAAAAACACTGTCATGGAATATGGTACAGTACCCTAAATCTGTATTTATTTGCTGCAGAATCCAGGCAGCGGTTAATTGCAGCTGATGATCCAGTTTCCCAGCAAAGAATTTAACATGTTTGCATCAGTGGCCAGCACAGGTGAGAGTCTATAACTGGAACAAAATAACCTATTATGCAATCCATAACAAAAGAAACTTCCAATGAAAAAGAAGGAAAGAATTAGCATGTGCAATGTATACTCTGCTAGAGAACATGAAAAGCAGCTAATCTGTCTCAGATGCAGCATGTTCCTTGTAGTAATAAAAAATTGTTTATCTATAAACTAGGAAGTTTTGCTTAAATTTGCAGCAATTTTTGAGTATTTAAATTTTTTTATTTTACTATTTCGGAGGTGAGAGTTTGGTACAGTAGCTTTACTTATTTCTCGATGTGTTTCAGGATTCTTAAACATAGTTCTTTTCACTCCTCTTCTAGAGGCTGTGTCATGGATTCACGGGATCTGGTCTATGCCCCAGCCTGTAACCAGTTCCTTGGGAGTGACGCTTTTAGTGTGCCAGACCCCAATGGTCCACACAGTTCCACAGGGGCAGGCCCATAGGCGCCAACTCCGTGGGTGCTCCGGGGCTGGAGCACCCACAGGGAAAAATTAGTGGGTGCTCTGCATCCACCGGCACCCAAGCTCCCCTCCCCCCCACCTCCTCCTCCTCCCCTGAGCACACCGCGTCCCAGCTCCTCTGCCTACCTCCCAGAGCTTCCTGCCCGGCCGCCACCAAACAGCTGTTTGGCTGCTCCGGGGGGGAGGGGGAGGAGCAGAAATGTGGCATGCTATGGGGAGGAGGCAGGGAAGAGGTGGGGCTGGGGTGGGGATTTGGGGAAGGAGTCGGAATAGGGGCACAGAGGGGGCGGAGTTGGGGCAGGAACTTTGGGG
Source organism: Lepidochelys olivacea (assembly GCF_965140295.1). Taxonomy (NCBI): domain Eukaryota; kingdom Metazoa; phylum Chordata; order Testudines; family Cheloniidae; genus Lepidochelys; species Lepidochelys olivacea. Next base: position 121,221,933 of record NC_140416.1, read on the forward strand.
AAGGGGTTGGAATGGGGCAGGGCAGGGGCGGGGCTTCATGGAGGGGTGGAGTTGGGGCGGGGCCAGGGACAGAGGCGGGGTTGAGCACCCACCGGTGGGAGCAGCAGTTGGCGCCTATGGGCCGGCTGAAAGCCTCCATGGCTCTGAAACTGGGCCTCTGCCTCTCTCTATGCCTGTCGCGAGTTCAGCCGTGCCCGATTTCTGCAGGAGGTTTGTTCCCTCCTCCTTCAGGGCACAATGCTCTCAGAAAGCCTTTGCCGTGACAGCAGGCCAGACTTTTCAAAACAACGACGGTACACTTACACAGCAGGGGTCTGTAGCACTGAGCATTCATGGCCACAGTGTGCGGCTTTATTCCAGGCACCTGAAAGCTCTATGGGGTTATTATTGGTCTGGTGCCGCTCGGTTAATCGAGGACAACCATGTGGCCACATCCAGTCAGTGACCGAGCAATGTCCCCTCCTGACCTCAAGTCCAATCTTCAGGGCTCAAGGTGCAGGGACTTTATCTCCGAGACAGGCTATATGGCCAAAATCGCTCACCGGCAGTGACCGATGGTGACTTCAGTCCTCTTGAGGTCATGTCTCGATAATACATCTGTAATGGAGTGAGCTGAGGAGCCTAGCGGTTAGCGTCCATTCGGTCGTGGGGCAGTGGTAGGGGAGCCCGGACTCGCCCACTCCTGAGGTCCAAAGAGATCTTGCCTACTCTTGGGGACAACTAATGCCCGGGAGTGATGTACTTTGTGCCCTGACTCCGACCCAGGGCCCTGGGAAGGTCAGCAGTGTTTGGCCCCTGGGAGGGGCGCTCTGAGCTACCTACCCTGGGTCATTTCATAGAATCATAGAATCATAGAATATCAGGGTTGGAAGGGACCTCAGGAGGTCATCTAGTCCAACCCCCTGCTCAAAGCAGGACCGATCCCCAATTAAATCATCCCAGCCAGGGCTTTGTCAAGCCTGACCTTAAAAACTTCTAAGGAAGGAGATTCCACCACCTCCCTAGGTAACGCATTCCAGTGTTTCACCCCCTCCTAGTGAAAAAGTTTTTCCTAATATCCAACCTAAACCTCCCCCACTGCAACTTGAGACCATTACTCCTCGTTCTGTCATCTGCTACCACTGAGAACAGTCTAGAGCCATCCTCTTTGGAACCCCCTTTCAGGTAGTTGAAAGCAGCTATCAAATCCCCCTCATTCTTCTCTTCCGCAGACAAAACAATCCCAGTTCCCTCAGCCTCTCCTCATAAGTCATGTGTTCCAGTCCCCTAATCATTTTTGTTGCCCTCCGCCGGACTCTTTCCAATTTTTCCACATCCTTCTTGTAGTGTGGGGCCCAAAACTGGACACAGTACTCCAGATGAGGCCTCACCAATGTCGAATACAGGGGAACAATCACGTCCCTCGATCTGCTGGCAATGCCCCTACATATACATCCCAAAATGCCATTGGCCTTCTTGGCAACAAGGGCACACTGTTGACTCATATCCAGCTTCTTGTCCACTGTAACCCCTAGGTCCTTTTCTGCAGAACTGCTGCCGAGCCATTCGGTCCCTAGTCTGTAGCGGTGCACGGGATTCTTCCGTCCTAAGTGCAGGACTCTGCACTTGTCCTTGTTGAACCTCATCAGATTTCTTTTGGCCCAGTCCTCTAATTTGTCTAGGTCCCTCTGCATCCTATCCCTACCCTCCAGCGTATCTACCTCTCCTCCCAGTTTAGTGTCATCTGCAAACTTGCTGAGGGTGCAATCCACACCATCCTCCAGATCATTTATGAAGATATTGAACAAAACCGGCCCCAGGACCGACCCTTGGGACACTCCACTTGATACCGGCTGCCAACTGGACATGGAGCCATTGATCATTACCCGTTGAGCCCAACAATCTAGCCAACTTTCTATCCACCTTATAGTCCATTCATCCAGCCCATACTTCTTTAACTTGCTGGCAAGAATACTGTGGGAGACCGTGTCAAAAGCTTTGCTGAAGTCAAGGAACAACACGTCCACTGCTTTCCCCTCATCCACAGAGCCAGTTATCTCATCATAGAAGGCAATTAGATTAGTCAGGCATGACTTGCCCTTGGAGAATCCATGCTGACTATTTCTGATCACTTTCCTCTCATCTAAGTGCTTCAGAATTGATTCCTTGAGGACCTGCTCCGTGATTCCTACCATGACTTCCTACCACTGCTTCCTTCCCTCTGCTTCTGGTTCCAGACAATGGGAAAAGAAAATGAAAACTAAAACTGCTGCCTCCGGCTGGGCTCCACTTACAATCCTGTTCCTTCAGGAGCCTTCAGGGTAGGTCTGTGCTCCTCCCCCAGCTCCCCCCATTCTGAGCTGGGTTGCTCCCTTTTCAATCCTGTCTCCATGCTCTGCAGGGCTGGAGGGGCAGGGCTACCTGATCCCAGCACTGTCCTTTAACCCCTTCTATGCCAGCGCAGGATTTGTATACCCCATCATACAATCCCTGTTACTGATAAAAATCAAGCCACCGTATGCCCAGTGGTCACCACTGGCAATGCCTCTGAAATGCCTCCAAGCGCTAATGTCTTGTTCAAGCACCGTCCACGTTTCAGATCCGTATCAGAGGATCGGAAATACACAGGTTTGATAAATCTGTACTTTTGTATAGGATTTCACCTTCTTCTGGCTCCAAATCCTGTGCAGGTCCTTCATGGCGGAGGCTGCTAAACTGGTAACCATGCTAGTGTTTTCTCCAGGAATTGAAATTGGAGGTTGTGTTTGAATTTATGGGAGTCAGGTGTTGGAAAATGACTAAGTCAGTAACACCGCCTGTAACTAGTTGACCACTGGTGAGGGAATGGGGGAGGTCAGGGGGAGTGTACACCCTCACCCTAGAACGGGTGTAGGGAAATCCCTTTATTAATTACCTGCCGTGCAGAAGCTGAACGTCCTTAGGTTAACGTAGAGAAGCAAAGGTTAAGGTACTGTTCACACTGGGCAACACTAGAGTTCGCTCAGCCAAGCAGCTTGTAGAATCCACCTTGGCTCTGTCTCTCGGTCCCAGATGAGAACTGCTGTGTATCTGAGAGGCCAGTTCTTGTCTTCGCTTCCTGTCACCTCTTGGTCATCCTCCTACTGAATTCACATGTTCTGCCTGCTGGAACTTCACATTGTTAGGTGCCTATTGCTCAGTTGTTGGGGTTTCCATTGTCTTTCTGAATCCTCCATTGATATGGACTGGGTCTAGCCAGCCTTCAATGACCTATTCACACCACCCTGGACAGTTGCATGACACGAAAGCCTCATGTGTCCGGCCCTGCCCAGGAGCAGCATTTGAATCCTTCTGCACCCACTGGGTAGCAATACCAAGTCAAGTAAGTCACTGCCATGCATTTCATTCATAAAAATCAAGACACTAGTACTTCTAAATCAGCAGAAGCAGTCCATAAGAACTGGTGGTAGTTGGATTCTAAGTCTTCTCCAGGACCTGGCTCATTGCCTACTGATGACTGGTTATCTAAAAGAGACCTTGCTTACTCTTGGGGACAGCTAGTGCCCGGGAGTGACGTACTTTGTGGACTGTCCCATCAGTACTTTGGTGGGGTGTTTTGGAATGCTCCTGTTCTAATGTCCTTGTTCTCATTTTAGGAATCAGTGCGGCAGTTACACTGCTCCCTCTTGATACCTTTGAATTCTTCAGCTGTATTGGAGGGAGGACACAAAAAACTCCCCCTTGCTCCTGGTTTCCATGTGCAGTGACCAATTTCATTGTGGTTGAGGAGAACAGGCTATTGAGAAAGGATGGTTGATAGGGTCCATGAAAGAGCCCAATAGAATCCCTGATGGACACTTCTGAAAATCCCACCCCATGACTGTGTCAGTTAGACACTTAAGTGCCATTGCAAGTCGATGGGATTTAGAAGCCTAACTGCCTTAGGTGTGATTGAAAATCTCACCCTTGATCTGCAATTGCAATATACAGCTATATCCTCTCCATGCTGAACAGGTAAGGAGGCTCTCTCCTGTTAAGTGACAAGATGATGTAGTTTTGACAGCATTCTTATATTTGCCAGGGATAACCAGTCTGAGGAAGTAGTAATAAGGGAAATAACTGATCTATATGTGTGATTATCTGTATCGTTTTTTAAATGTGTAACCACCATAATGCTCTCAAATTTAGCCAAAATAAATTCCAAGATGTACCTGAGATGAATGCATTTAAAAGTACCTAAAATGTTAACGCTAGAAGCACCTTTTTGGTTTTTGAAATTCCTACCCTTAATTTAATATAATACACTGCTGTTTAAAAGGGATATTAATATTCTTTTCAAAGTGGGCCTTTTACATAATTTTAAAAGTATTTGCCAGCTGTTTTGAATGTATCTGCAAGCACTGATGGACAAAAGGCATAGCCATCCATAAGAACTTTGTCATACTACATTTCATATTAATGTAAGCAAAGAAGAATGTTTGCTTAAGAACACCAAAAAAAGGTGATTGGAAGACTTGCTTTTGAGGCACTCAATGTATTCCTGCTAAACAAGTTACACACTTTATTTTTCTTCTTATTTAATTGGTTACTTGCATCTGCCGTTTAGAGTAAGCAGCTCTCTTTCCATTTGGACCGTCTGTAGATCTCACCTTGGGCCATTTGTTTTAGCTTTCCAGAAATGATTTATTTGTCCTGTAATGGGATGGAGCCATACAGTGTATCCCATTTGAACTGAGTTCAGAGCATAGTTTAAGTTCACGTAGTAGGTTTGAGAGCGCTGATTTCACTATCACATCCAAGCACCACAAATCTTTTCTTCTGCACTCTTCGCACCGCTCTCTCATTGCATAAAAATGGAGGTCACAAAGTCAATGTTACATTAGGGGAAAAAAGAGAAGAGATTATCACGGAAGCTGCAAATTTTGCTCCTGGCTAAACAGTGGTGAGTGTGCACATATGTGAAATACTATAAACAACATATTGAGAAGACTCTTCTTTATTATTTGCATTCCAGTAGCACCCAGAGGCCCCAGCCAATGCTGAGATCTCATTGTGCAAGCTATTGTACTTACACGTGGTGAGAGACAGTCCCTGCCCTGGAGTTCACAAACTAAAGAGACCAGACAACAAAGACTGTGTGAGAGGAAGTATTATTAGTCCCTTATAACAGTTCAGAAACTGAGGCCTGGTTCAGAAGACCATGTCTGTAAGGGTTACACACTAGTTGAATTAAGACAGTGGATCAATTTCTAAGCTTATCATTTCAAATTTGGCAATTCCTAAAGAACAGTAGGCCTGATAAAGCTTCGTTACTTTTCTGGTTTTCGAGTCACTAGAATGCTGTGTGTACATGAACAATAATAATCTTTTCTTACAGTAACTAGCAAGGTTGTATGCAGTGTAGTTAGAGCTGTGTCAGGCCCAGGATATTAGAAAGACTCTGCGTGGCTTCAAAGCTTGTCTCTCTCACCAACAGAAGTCGGCCCAATAAAACATATTACCTCACCCACCTTGTCTCTCTAGTAACTAGCAATGACAAGAGACTCTTCCTTTTCCATGTTTTTCAGTCTTTTTAAACCCAAAAAGTCCTTAACAAAAGACAAATGGCTAGCTTTGATGACATAATTTAAGGGCCATTATGAATCTATTTCAGAGTCGATAGTGTTTTATGGCTATTCGACCAGCAGATCTAATGATCTGGTTTTGTAATGAATGGATTGTTCTTGCAGTGATAATAGAACATGAGAGTATAAAAACTTTGAAGTGCAGCAGGCAGCTGAAAAGAAAACAATAAACTATGTATATGAGACTAGCTTGTTGCTTGGTGATTAAGAGATGAGGACCTTTTAGGTCAAGTCCCTATAGGTACAAACAGATGTTTGCACTGTTTCACAGCTGCTAAATATGATATAAATCCAAAGAATTTCTCATGTTTTTATAAAGTAAAAAAATACCCAGACAGCAAGTTTTTGGTCATTCAGATACTCTTACCAAATGACATCTGGTTTCTGTACTGCTTATTTAAGCAATCCTTAAAAAAATGTTTGCCAAGGGGAGTAACTCAAAACTTTTAGTCCTTTGCCATATATAACTCTACAGTTTAGATTACAATGTAGCATGCAGAGTTTATTATAAGCAATGCAGTTCTTCATTTCTTAGCTAGCAAGTATTACTTTAAAGAAAATAGGATAAATATTATGTAATTAGTTAAGGGAAATACATGTGTAGTTACATTTTAGGGTATCCTAGTTTCAGATCCAAACGATGGCAAAGAAAATGAATTGTTTCCATATGTTAGGAGATAGTCTGACAATTATGAGCAGAGAGTTAAGCTATAAAAATGCAACAGGGCTTCCACTAAATGTAAAGAAACAAAAACAGCAAGCAGCATGTTGGTATGAAAGCACTGTAAAGGTACGGTAGATGCTTACAGGATCAGGGAATAAGATGAAAAAATAATCCCATCAGAAAGATCATCATAATTTTTTTATGAAGACAAATACTTTATGCCTTCAATATCTAAAAATATGGTGTTTTTGAAGTAACACGTACCCTGATCCTAAAATCACATATGCACTTAGGAATAACTTTATGCAGGCAAATTCATTGAGACTGCTCCCATGAGTGAAGTTACTCACAGGCAGAAATGCTTTCAGTAGTGGAGGCATGGTTAGTGTATGATTCTATTCTAAAAATGAGTGATTTCCCTCTTGCCTTCCTTTTGTCCTTGGAATTTGACTATCTTAAAGCATGAAAGGAACGTAAGCACCATATTGCCAGGTGTCGACCGTTGATTTATTGTTAGCAACTTTTCATCTGCGAGAGATGGTGGGAATCACAGCCTATAATGTAGATGGTTTGCAATGTCTCATGTGATTGAATAGTCCAATTGAAGATTTGCTCCCATGGACTGAGCATGCTCAGTAACACTGCTGAAGCTGGCAGCCCTCACTTTGTTCCCCCAGTATCGGCAGGCATGGGTCGTCTCTGCCTCTAGGTGGTGTCAAATGGAGCTGCTTGGGCTCCACAGGTCTGGCACCTTGTTGTTGGCCTCCTTTTGTCTGCGAGAGACGGTGGGTATCGCAGCCTATGATGTAGATGGTTTGCAATGTCTCATGTGACTGAATAGGCCAATCTCAGATTTGCATGATCTTTGGCAGTTATTGCAAGTGTATGGATCTTGGCTGGGAGCTGCTTGCTTCCTTCGGGCTCTTTTCTCATCAAGCTGTAGGAGCCAGCTTCTGTCATGGACTTTGATACCCTGATGGAGATGAAGGCGCCACTTGTTACAATCACTTGCCAAGATTTCTCGTTGGTCAGGATCAATTCCAAATTCCTTCATATCTCGCTTGCATGTGTCTTTATAGCCAAGCTTGGGATGTCCTGTTGTTCTTGTTCCTTCTGATAGCTCCCCATAGAGCATGTCCTTGATCTATGTGTAACTTTAATATTTAAGTGAATTCATTGGAACTTTATTTTTTAATTTCTTTTGATCTGGGGTCTTTCCAGTGATACTTGGGAATCAATAATGCTGCTTGAAGTATTGGTTCCTTGCGGCATTTGCATCGCCATTTGGTCATCGGGTGAATATTCACATGAAATTTGTATCTCAGGGAAGCGTTCAATAGTTAGGAACATGCTGGAGTTGCATGTTTGGAATATGGGTACCATATGTCCACATTTTGTCTATTTTTTTTTTTGTTGCTCCTCTCCACAAATTGACTTCTTTCTCCCAGTGTTGAATACAATGGGTCAAATACCCAGTCAAGGGCTGTTCTACACTGGGAACTTACATTGGCATTGCTATGTCTCTTAGGGGTGTGTGATACAGAAGGGCCAGGGAGCAGTGGTAGAGTGGTTGAGGAGAAATATATAAGCCCAAGGCTAATTAAGGGGTGGTTCCCTGTAGACTAGGGAGGGTGGCTACAGGTTAATTGGAGCACCTGCAGTCAATTAAGGCCCTGTCAGGAGCCTAATAAACCCCCCTGTTTCAGCCAGTCAGGGAGAAGGAGGAAGGAGAGAGGACTGGAGCCTGGAGGTGTGCTGCGAGACTTGAAAGACCAGAGAACGGAAGTAAGGGAGACCCTGCCCCAGCAGGGGAGGGAGACTTCCTCCCCCAGTGTCTAAGGACCAAAGGTGCCCCACCCAAGGGGGAAGAGGGTAAGAACCCAAAGGATTGAGAGGGGCTGGGACTCAGTGTGAGGAGCAAACCCAGACCCCTCCCCCGCTTCCCTCCTCTACCACCTTCCCGGGCCACTAGCGGGAACCTCGGCGGCCCAAGAGCAGGGGCAAGGTGTGGCGTCTTAGCCCCCCTGCCAAGGAAAGCGCAGGACCCACCATACTAACATCGGTCATCTCATCACAGGTGTGAAGAATCCACAGCCCTGAGCGACATAGCTATACCAACCTAACTTCCAGTGTAGATAACACTCGGTCCACGGAAGAATTCTTCGGTTGACCTAGCTACCGCCTCCTAGGCAGGTTCAGAACCCCTCCCTTCAGTGGAGGTAGTGTCTACACTGAAGCAGAAGTGGTGGAAGCACCTTTAAAGTGGGGGACCACTGGTACCTGAACCGTGGCTCCACCCCACCATGCCGCCCCCTTCTCCCCAAGGCCCCGCCCCCATGCTGCCCCCTCTCCCCTAACCCCGTCCCTCACACCATCCCTCTCCTCAAAGCCCAGCTCCCATAGTGCCTCTTCACCCAAGGCCCCGCTCCTGCACTGCCTATCCCCCCAAAGATCATGCCCCCGCTTGCTCCTCCCCCTCCGTTTCCCCTCCCTGTCGCTCGCCCTTATGGCCATGCTTGAGTTGTGGCGCTGTGGCATTTTAAGTGTAGCCATACACCAAGTTACACACAGGAGCCAACGAGTGTGCGCCGATGTCACCGAGAGAGGAATATGGCTCAAAATCTAGCAGAAATGAATCTGTAACAAGGTAAATTCCTGCTCAAGATGGGCATTGTATCAGGGGCATGATATATAATATATTATAAATTTTTTGAGGTGGACACAGTCTTTTCATTCGGTCTTTGTAGAGCACCTCACACAGTGGGGTCCTGGCTGATGGCTGAGGATTCTAGGTGCTACTGGAATACAAATAATAATTAATAATGGCAGCTTTCAAGCATCAGGTGGCTTTAATAGTCTCTTTTCTGAAGCAGTAATACTTTGCATTTGATCAAAACGTCATTAAAAAAATCTGGAGCAACCATCTGACATGGTCAAAAGAACACGTGTTGTATTCAGAGTATTATTCTGTACAAATTTAATAACCCAAATTAATTAAAGCTCCAATCCTGCAAACCTAGACTCGCTCGGGCAGTCCCACTAACTTCGCTTGATTAGGAAGTTGTCGATGATAAGCCTGTTTTGCTTTCCTGGTCTTAGAGTATGTTGCTGAAACCCACATCCCCCTGTGGGCTTCAAAGCTCGAACGCCAGCCTGAGCCTGAATGTCTATGCAGTTGTTTTTTGTGCTGTAGACCTGGGCTCTGAGACTTCCTGCTGCACGTTTTCAAAAGTAGTGTAGACATACCCATAGAGGTTTCGTCTTCATTAAGGGAAAAGGGTGTGCTCTTAGCTTGTGTTAAGTAGAATGGGGGAAAATCCTAGTGTAGACAAAGCAGTCTGTAGTATTCACATGAGTTAGCAGGTCCAGGTAGACCCTAGGCTCCCCCATAGGCTTTAACTTGACCTGATCACAGGTGTGAAAACACCTAACTGCCTTGTCTTCAGTCGAATTTTAACTCATGTTAGCTAACATGAGTTAAGGACCCACCTTATTGCCTAGTGAAGACACAGCCCGAGTCACTAAATGCTTTTGTGTGTTAAACACCAATTCTTCTTCACTGGAATTGTAAGTAAAGGTTTGTGGGATCAGGCCCTTAATCTGCATAACTGAGGACAGTACGCCAGGGGCAGGAAGAATGGTTTTCCTGGTTAGGGCACTGAACGGGGATCCAGGAGTCTGAGGTTCAGTTCTCAGCTCTTCCACACACACTCTGTGTGACCTTTGGCAAATCACTTGGCCTCTCTGTACCTTAGTTCCTGACCTATAACACAGAGTTAATAATCCTTCACCCTGCCTTGCCTACTTCAGTTGCAGGCTCCTTGGGGTAGAAACTGTCTCTTACTGTTTAAGAAAGACAAGGTGGATGAGGTAATATCTTCTGCTGGTTTGTCTCCCTTATATCCTGGGATGAACACAGCTACAACACCTTGCAAACAACGGTGGAAGATACTGAATCCTTCTGTGTGCACATAAAGCACCTAACTCAAGGGGCCCTGATCTCTATTGTGGTTTCCAGGCAGTAATAAGCTTTAACATCTAACATTGAAATAAAGGACATGCCCTTAAATAGGAACAAACATTGATGCTCTTTTTCTGAGGTAACTAATCAGACCTGTTCTTATTGGTGGAGAATCAAGGTTGTAAGTGAATCTGAGAACTGTTTCCTGTCATAGGATATCAGAGATGGAAGGGACCTCATCTAGTCCAACCCCCTGCTCAAAGCAGGCTCAATCCCCAATTTTTGCCCCAGATCCCTAAATGGCCCCCTCAAGGATTGAGCTCACAACCCTGGGTTTAGCAGGCCAATGCTCAAACCACTGAGCTATCCCTCCCTCCCGTTCTCCTCCTGCATGTGGGACTCTGGTTGAACACAATGGGCAGGGGCACCGGAATGGGGGGGGCAGGGGGCTCTGTCCCCATCACTTTTTATCCTCTGTAAGGGCAAGCGACGGGGGGAGGGAGTGGAGAGGAGCGAGAGGGGGCAGGGTCTTGGGGAGAAGAGGCGGTGCAAGGGTGGGGCGTCGGAAGGAAGGAGCGGTGTGAGGCCGGCGGCTCCAGGGGAAGGGGCAGCATGGGGGTGGGGCATCGGGGGAAAGGGCGGCACAGGGGTGGGGCCATAGTTCGGGTGCCAGTGGCCCCCCCCTACTTTTAAGGAGCTTCCGTCACTCTTGACAATGGGCAGTCCTTTCTTTCGGCTTAGTATTTAGCAATGTACTATGGCAGGAGGCTGGGGTACCCTGAAAAGCACTGGCACGGAGAATGAAAACGATAGCCTCAGACCTCAGCAGACTGGGCCTGCGCCCTCAGCCGACAAACTGGAGACCCCCATTTCCAACGTGGAGGAGTGCTTGCTTCTAGATCTTGTAGGCCCTGAGAATGTCGGGCCTCAGAAGCACAATTTATGTATGGAAAAGTTGGTTTTAGGTTAAGTTTGAGAGCTTTCTAGAATCCGTTGGTTACAATTTTCCTTCCCCTCTCTTGCTCCAATAGCTGGACTGTGGGTGTTAAGGAAGCCTGGCTTTTCAGGTGTTATGAAAAATAGGAGCAATACGAGCTTTCCATTTCTGTGAAGCATTTTAAAATGATCTTTGGTGTAAGCGATGTGGTGTATATTGAATACATGATGGGGCGATGTGGTTGAAAGCTTTGAACTTATGTGGGCAAACCCTTCCGACCACCCTGTCATGTATTTTGTGCATATTATACGGAAGTCTAAAGCTTTACAAATAAAATCAGACAGAGTGATTTATTTGACCAGAAATGTTTTACTTTGATACACCGATTCTGTAAATGTTTTGTTAAGAATACAGGCCCCTGAACAAGCCAGCTCTAAATAGCTACTCTGTTGTAGTAGATGAGGATTACCTTTATTGGATATTCTCCAGGAGTTAGGATTGTCTGGATAAAATACTTTACTTGTCTTGCCAAGAAGGATGATAGACATTAACTAAATACTCTTCTCTTTGTTTTAGTTGTCATCAAAATAATACTTAAAGGTGGAGATGAATGCATTCGAAATCTCTTTATCTAGTTCTACGTCCAAATGATTATGAATATCATTAGCACTTGTCAACATGCAAAGTCTTATCAATGATCCATAGTCAGGCAAATGTATCACTTAAATATTTAACGTGCTGGAATATGTCTGCTGGTTGCAGAATGAGTTTAAGATTTTTGACTTAAGTTGCCATAGCCGGGGGAGGGGTGGGGATATGCCACAGACAAATTCCACCTTTATTATTGTCGCCTTGTGTTGTTGCATAGGCAAAATTTCTAATTAGCGACCCTCCCAAAATTCTCCTTTGGTAGCCAAAGGCAACGTATGGAAGCGATGTGGTGACAAATGTTTAGCTCCATTCATGGTGGTGGGTTGGCTTTCCAAATCTCTGCCCGAGAGCAAGCTGTGTAAACCTGAAGCATAAAACGTTTCAGTCCCCGACAGTCAATGATCAGCGATCACGGAATCATTTAGGAAGAGCCCCTCTTGTTAGTTATCTGGTCCATCCTCATTGTTCAGTAATGAGGAGAGACAAATGGTGTTTTTCTTAAATAAAAGCTGGGGTGCATAAAAGCCTATTGTTGCATAAAGGTAAAATAATATTTGCTTATAAGACTTTAAACTATTATTATTTGTCTTCCAGTAATGCCTAGAAACCCCAAGCAAGATCAGGGCTCCATTGTGCTGGACACAAGTGAGAGACAGTCTCTGCCCAGAAGTGCTTCCTGTCTAAATGAACAAGACAAAGAGTAGGGAAACAAGAGGTGAAATTACTTGTTTAAGGTCACACATCAGGCCACTGGTGCATCTGTGATTAGGAACCCACATTCACTCACTCCCAGTCTAATGCTTTGTCTACTACATGATACTGCCTCGCAAACATTGGCTTATGCACTTGTCCAAGCCACATTGAACAAGCTAGGAAAAGATTGGCCACCTACAGTACAGGAGGTCACCATCCTCCATTCTGACTTCACAGAATATAGTCTGATTGTATTCAGTGTGCTTTCCCTTGGTGCAGATGCATGAGCAATACAGACGATATGCTTCCCATTAGCCAGGAACGTTTTAGTTACAATGCACCCAACTCTTCCAAACCTCAGCTCTTCTCCTCTCCCCCGAATTCAAGGTCCACTAAACCCACCCACTTATGAGAAACTTGGGGACAACAGTGATGCCTTGCAGCAGTGCCCTGCCGTTCAAAAACTTTGGACTCTGTCAGACCACGGGAGAATCAAATTCTAGAGCTGAGGACTTGCAAAACACCCTGCTGTTAGGTAGGATCTAAGTCTGACATGTGGTATCACATATGCAGTGAAGTGGGAGAGATGTGATAGTCACGGTTCCAAGCCACTGTAATTCTATGATTTATTATAGGTGCTTCTACTGATAGGGCTAGACAGGTTGGTTTAAAGAGGAGATGGTGGCAGCTTCTGGGGTTGGGAACAACCATGGACTTTTCTCTACTTGAGACGTGGAGAACAGGGCATGTCACACTCTCAGTCCCGCCGGTGCCAAAGGAGTTGCACGCACCGATCTTAGGGAACATATGACCATTTGGTGTTGCAGAAGTGATACAGCTGGTCTCAAACACACCTGATGTTCAGCCCATGAACCAGCCTTTGAAGGCGCTCCCTGGCCCATCAGGAGCATTGTGTCTAACATAAGCATTCTTAATAAACGACGCACTACAGTTCCTCGGCAGATCCTGGGTACCATATGACTAGTTGTGGGGGAAGTCAAACTGAGGAAGTGCTAGTCAGCATGATTATAAAAGCTGCATTGAAATAAAGTGCTCGAGTTAATCTATTTCACCTGGCTTGATTTAGCTAACCCACACAGTCAAGCGCCACGCGAAATGAAGTTTTGCCCTGGTATCCATCTAATGGAAGAATCTTGTGTAATGGAAAAGTAGGGTAAATTGTAGTTTACAATGAAGAAAATAGAGAGAAAGTGCTTCAATATCTAGTTTGTCCGTTAAAAAAACCAAAACTTGACAGCACAGATTGTCTTACCACATCCTTCTGACGTTATTTATTTGATTGGCTGCCTTAAATATTTTCTCTGTCACCAGAACTGATTGTAGTGATGCCTAGTGAGCAGGGCAAATCTCGCCCATTGCAGAATTCCTTTCCACTGAGCTGTGCCAACAAACGGCTCAGCACTCCAGATGTTGCTGCTTTTTGAGAAATGGGAACTTAATAAACCAGGCTCACCCTTCCTCCTGGGGTGAATGCAAAGACAGTTCGATATGGAAAATCACTGCTCAGTACCATGAACAATGTATGGACAGGGAGCAGCCGTGCGCCCACTTATTTGTCTTCATGGAACAGAAAGCCTAGACGCCCAGTGCAGAAGTCTGAGCTGGCAACAGCTAGCGATTTTAATATACACTGAAACCTCTCCATGAAAGAATAGTCTTAAACCAAGAGGAAAGGCCTGGAGGTCTATTTAAACAAACCAAAAAAGAACTGATAGAAAAATGTTTCTGCCTGGCTTTAATAGGTTACATTTTCCCAGGCTTTATTTTAGTTCAAACTGTTTTATTGCTTTATATATTTATAAAAAACACACGCACAACAAAAATACACACAGTGGAGACATTTTTATAGCATGTATCACAGTAGCACCTGCAGGGCCCTGTGTGGTTTGGAGCCCCATCGTGCTAGGAGCTGTACGAACACATGACAAAGGACAGCTACATGGCGGTGCGCACTCTGAAAGGGTTCAGGGTGAAATTTAGCAGTAGTATGTCCCTCCTACTGCCTGGGAGCACGACAGACAGGGTGGCCCCGCAAGGGCGCCTGTGTCCCCTTTCACATTGCAGAAAGGGTCTGGGCCAACGTGGCAGGCTGTGATGGGGGCAGGCCAGAGGCCTGGGGTGAGGGCTGCTCCAGGGCTATTCCTGCTCCAGGGCCATCCCTTCCCATACGCAAAGTATGCAGCTGCATAGGGCACCAGGAAATTTGGGGCACCACATTTCCTGGTGACCTGCACAGCTGCATGCTGCTCCAGCCCCTGCGCCACCTCTTCCCCGTGGCCCCCGCCCCAGGCCTGCCTCTTCCCACCTCTGCTCTGCCCCAGCCCCGCCCCCACTCCACCCCTTCCCCAAAGCCCCGCCCTGCTCCGCTCCATCCCGCCCCTGCTCCACCCCAGCCCCGCCCCCACTCTCCCCTTTCCCCAAAGCCCCCGCCTCGCTCTGCCCCCACCCTGCCCCTTGCTGCCCCTGAGGACTGCAGCAGGGCCGGGCCTGCACTCACCAGCGGGGGTGCTGCGTAGGACCCCCAGAACAGCTAGGGACGGCCCTGTCCTGCTCACTGGCTCTGGGCTGTGATCTCCCCAGCTCCTTCAGGCTCTACCCTCATTGAGCCTTGTGTAGCTGGAGTAGATTTCACCCTCCGCGCTCTGTGTGACTCGAAAGCTTGTCTCGCTCCCCAACAGCAGTGGGTCCAGTAAAAGATATTACCTCACCCACCTTGTCTCTCCGATGTCCTAAGAGTAACATGGCTACAGCAACCCTGCTTGCTGTCTGCTGCTAGTCTAAGTACTTTGCTCGTCTGGCCTTTATCATCAACATCTCCAAGCACTGCATGGTCATGAATGGGCTTTGATCCTTACGACGTCCTGTGAGATTGGGAAAAACTGTGATCCCCATTTTACAGGTGGGGGAACTGAGGCACCCGGTAGATGACGCAACCTGCCCACAGTCATGCTGGAAGTCTAGAGCTGAGCCAGGCGGGGCCTGCAGCTCTCTCATGTCCCAGTCCAGTGCTCTGTCCATGAGACCAACCTTTGTATACCCTGGGCGCTTCAGCTGTGTCCTCACTCCCTGCATCCCAGCAGGCCTGGAATCAGCCAAGGTATCGCCCAGGTGGTCTCAGTGCTCCTAATTCGCCTCCCCCACCCCAGTCCTGGCACAGCCATCAAGATGCCACTAGGCTGGTCATGGTTCTGCTGGAATATGCTGTGGGCATAATTTAATTTAGGAAAATACTATCTTAAAAATGAATCTGTCATAATTATTGTATGTAGGGTTGCCAACTTTGTATTTTCAGAAAATCTGCCCCGCCCCATGTCCCGCCCCTTCTAGAAGGTCAGGCCCCCCCACTCACTCCATTCCCCCCTCCCTCTATCACTCGCTCTCCCCCATCCTCACTCACTTGCTCATTTTCACTGGGCTGCTGCAGTGGGTTGGGACATGATGGGGGTGAGGGCTCCAGCTGCGGGTGCAGGCTCTCAGGTGGGGCAAAAGATGAGGGGGTTGGGGTACTGGAGGGGGGTGCAGAATCTGGGCTGGGGGTGTGGGCTCTGGGGTGGGGCCAGAAATGAGGGGTTCAAGGTGCAGGAGGGGGATCCGGGCTGGGGCAGGGGGTTGGGATGGGGAGGGGGTGCAGGCTTTGGCTGGGGGTGTGGGCTCTGGGAGTTGGGGTACAGGAGGGGTTTTGGGGTGAAGGCTCCAGGCAGCGCTTACCTCAAGCAGCTCCCGGGAAGCAGCAACATCTCTCTCTGGCTCCTAAGTGGAGGCGCAACCATGTGTGCTGCCCGCGCCTACAGGCACCGTCCTCTCAGCTCCCATTGGCTGCGGTTCCTGGCCAATGGGGGCTGAAGAGCTGGCACTGGGGGCGGAGGCAGTGCGCAGACCCCTGTGGTCGTCCCTCCACCTAGGAGCCAGAGGGAGATGCCAACAGCTTCCCGGGAGTCACATGGAGCCAGGTAGGGAGACCAGACTTTTAATGGCCTGGTCAGTGGTGCTGACCAGAGCCGCCAGGGTCCCTTTTCGATCGGGCGTTCTGGTTAAAACCCGGACACCTGGCCACCCTAATTGTATGCAGTATGGTGGTAGCCATGGCGGTCCCAGGATATTAGAAAGACAAAGTGGGTGAGGAAATATCTTTTATTGGACCAACTTCTGCTGGTGAGAGAGACCAGCTCTGTGAGGCTTGAAAGCTTGTCTCTCTCACCAACAGAAGTTGGTCCATTAAAAGAATGGACACTACTGTCACAAATTCAGCATGGCTCCCGGGTTATTAACTGCTGCTGAAACAGGTGATTTTTAGATTGGCAAGTGGATGCTGGAATCAGTCGGAGCAGAGATGACTGTGTCCGAGTTATTCAGTTTCGACTGAAATTACTTCCCCTTGATTTCTTGACAGCCACATATGACACCATAGAAGTTCGGGGGTTTTTTTTTAACTACTCCTAGATCTACAGCTTTGCTATGGAAACAGCTTGGTGGTTTCTAGGGAAATCAGGTGGATTAAGCAGCCCACGTTTGTAAATTACACTGGCATTTGAAGCATCATGTCAAGGCAATGAAGAGGCTTAACGATGAACGTTGAGGTGCTAAATTACTGACTCACCAATTGTGAGCCAAAACCCCCCCAACACACTCCCTGGTGTGTATTCAGTCGGACCTGCTTTCTTTAGCACTCATAGTTTAACGCCTCTTAGCAGAGTCAACACAACTACGAGAATGAAATTGATTCTCTTTTGGCTCACTCAGCAGCAGATTTGTGAGCTAGATTCCAGCCACAGGACCAAATTCCACCTTCCTTTGTATCTGTTCAGTGTTCAAAGCATTAGAAAAGAGAGAGAGAGCCAAGACAGTATAACATTAAGGCTTTATTCCTTCCTGCACATGTGTTGTCCTCTTTCATCAAGCTCTTCCTGACACGAGAATTCCCTAAGTTCCTAGACATTGCCCTATACTATCGCAAAAGCATGCTATCGTATTATAAGACCCCCTATCGCAGGCGTGGCCAACCTGTAGCTCCGGAGCCACATGCGGCTCTTCAGAAGTTAATATGCGGCTCCTTGTAAAGGCACCAACTCCAGGGCTGGAGCTGCCGGTGCCAACTTTCCAGTGTGCCAGGGGGTGCTCACGGCTCAACCCCTGGCTCTGTCGCAGGCCCTGCCCCCACACCACCCCTTCACACCCCCTCCCCTGAGCCTGCCGTGCCTTCGCTCCTCCCTCCTCCCTCCCAGAGCCTCCTGCACCCCACAAAACAGCTAATAGGGAGGTGTGGGGAGGGAAGGAGGGAGGGAGGGGGAGGTACTGATCGGTGGGGCTGCCGGTGGGCAGGAGGCGCGGGGAGCCAGGTGTGGGGGAGCTGATGGGGGGCTGTTGACATATTACTGTGGCTCTTTGGCGATGTATAATGGTAAATTCTGGCTCCTTCTCAGGGTCAGGTTGGCCACCCCTGCCCTATCGGGAAGCTATTGTCATATCCCCTTTTCACATTTATTTGCGATAGCAAAATGAAATATGAACACTGTAACATGCTTCCGTGTTTAAAAAACAGAGTGTGTGTACAGTCCAGGATAATGTCTCAGAACTTAGGGAGTTCTACTTTCAGATCTGACTAAATACACACAAGGGAGCTGTGACGAGGGGTACCAGCCCTTCTCTTCCTCCAACTGGAGGGGTTGCCACCCTGACACACTCTCCCAAAGGAAAAGAATCACCTGCGCAAGTGAATTTAGACCTCTGAGTAATGGCTAGAAAATCCACTCAGGCTCTGGTAGCAACCAAACCAACAAGGCTTGATCCTCCAATGGCTAGAAGGACCAGGAGGAGGTGGTAGCCAACCAGGTGAGATAAGAAGGCTTCTTCGAAGGGGAGTGCTTTGGTGAAGCGGATACAGGAGAGGATTTCCCTGGTCCTAACCCAAAACACTCAGGCTCAAGTCAAGGCCTAACAATCCGACTGACCCACCGTTAAAGCATGAAGCAAACTGTTTACTTTTGTCTTGGCGTTTGAAAGTCCAGGCAGCCATTGCTGAGCTGAATGTCAATTAATGGCTAGAGGACTAGCAAGGGGCTCCCTGTACGAGGCACCGTGCTCCTGATGAGCTATGATAAGCCTGATCCAACACCCCTTGAAGTCAATGGGAGCCTTTTGATTGATATTAGTAGATGTCAAACACTTGCTGAGTGAGAAGGTGCCATCTCCACCCGGTCACTTTTCAGAGTAGAGCTTTGGCGACCTATCCTGCTAAGATGCTGAACGCTCCCACCTCCAGCCAACTTTAATGGCAGGTGAGAGTTCTCAGCACCTTCCAGGGTCAGACTTTAGCTTCTCTTGTGAACATTTTGATGTGATTCAGTCCATGGCGGCTCTGTCCAAGGACTCATTTAAATTGGGTTTTGTCCCCATATCAGCCAGCAGTGTAGAGGCACCAATGCAAAACCCATGAATTGGCGGGAAAAGCCACGATAAGCCGTGACTCGCAGTGGCGTGGCTTGTCCAGCTGTCAAGCAGAATTCAGCAAATAGTCTGTCAGTAGAGTCTAGTGGTTAGAGTGCTGGACTGGGGATGAGCAGACTGGGCTTCTAATCCTGGCTCTGTTGCTAGTCAGCTGCGTGACTTTGGATTAAAGCACTTCACCTTTCTCTGTGTGTTTCCTCTCCCACCCTTGGTCTTGCCCATTTAAATTGTCAACTTTTGGGGGCAGGGACAGACTGCGTCGTACTCTGTGCATGAACAGAGCCTCGCACAGTGATCACTGGTTAGGGGTGCCAACTTTCCAATTTCTGGAAACTGGACATCCCTGATCCTTCCCCTCCCACTAAGACCCTGCCCCCTGTTCTACCCCCTGCACCTCCCCCACCCCTTGAGGATCCACCCCCTGCTCCACCCCTGCCCTTTGCTCACTCCTCTCCCCCCGCAACCCTTCATCCAGCCTTTGGACCGCCGCACTCTTCCCACCCCATCAGTTACCTGCGGGGGAGGCTCTCTCCTCCCACTGCACCTGCCCCGGCACATTCGGCCCCTGTCCCCAGCAGCCGGGCATGGGCAGAGGGCAGCCTGCCGCCTCCCACAGCCAGGCTCGCTCTCAGACAGCCCAGGAGCCGCGGTGGGCAGCTGGGCTCTCACACCGACCCAGAGTGGAGCGGTCGGCGGGAGAAGTGGGTGGTCCTGCCCTTTCCACTCCCTGGCACGTTTCCAGCTCACTCAGCCTCTGACCCTGGCCACTAGGCCCCGGCAGGGAGTGGAAAGGGTGGGACCACCTACTTCTCCTGCTGGCCGCTCCCCTCTCAGTTGGCGGCGGCTGCCTGCGAGAGAGCAAGAGAGAGCCTGGCTGTGGGAGGCGGCGGCAGCTGTGGGAGAAAGACAGAGTCCCTCTCCCTGCTCCGGCAGGCCAATCTTGTGGGGGGGGCACTTGCCCCCGCATGTCCCCGCTACGTGTCACCCCTGCTCCTGCAGGTCAGGGGCCGTTTTTGCCTGGACTTTCCGGTTGAAAACCGGACACTTGGCAACCCTATCACCGATGCAGCCGCGCTGGTCGCCAGCCACCGATGGCTGAGGGCCCCAGCAAAGACAGGGGCTTTAGTGACTTTTGTCCACCTTAAAATTCATGTGTAAAAAAAAAAAAAGCTGCAGGGTTTGTCAGTAATAAAGTTTTCTTCATGGACCTGATTCTTTTATAAACTACAAGACATGGAGACTGTCCAGAACACGGTGTCCTTGGATTGTGTTTTAACTGTAGCTTGACACATCTCTCGGCTTTAGAATAACAGAAGAACGCGGCGAGGCGGCTCCTTTAGGCTGCAAACACCTTCAGTCACCTGTTTCTTCCAGGGGGACAGGTGCAGCCCAGATGGTCTGCAAACTATTCTGATGCTTAACACCGTGGGCTTGAGTGCAATTAGCAATGCCTTTATGAAGCCCTACACTCCGGTGTGTTTTTGTGAAAACATATTTAATCTGTGGCAAGCCAGTTTATTTGTTGTGTTTTGTCATGTCAGGGCAGACTGTAGTCCATTAGGCATTGAGATGAGGCTACTAAATGTTTTCAGATGTTTTCTATTTCCTCGACCAAGGGCTGGATCTGAACCAAAGCGCCGAGGTGAAAGGGTGATGTGTAATATATTGAAATAAAATAATGTAATGGTTTGAATATTTCAGAAGAAAAAGGCAGCAGTAAAACATCGTGGAAGGAGGCAGCCATCGTGAATACCTATATATTTTAATTGTAAATGCATACAGATGTTGACTTTTAGTTGGAGCATGTCAGAATCTGACTCTAACAAAGACAAAAATGTGAAATCTGTTTTCTTGAATTGCTTCCACATTTTTTGCTTCAGATTTTTATTACACAGCCCACTGTATTGTCATATATTTCTGTAAAATGCCAGCATCCATTGGTTTAGCATATCCATGATGGTTAGCATATCAAATGCTTTACCAGGAAGGGTATATTCTTCTCTGTATATACAGGTTTCAGAGTAGCAGCCGTGTTAGTCAGTATCCACAAAAAGAAAAGGGGGACTTGTGGCACCTTAGAGACTAACCAATTTATTTGAGCATAAGCTTTCGTGAGCTACAGCTCACTTCATTGGATGCATTCAGTGGAAAATACAGTGGGGAGATTTATATACATAGAGAACATGAAACAATGGGTGTTACCATACAAACTGGACAGTCTCTATGTAAAAGAATAAATGGACACAAATCAGACGTCAAGAATTATAACATTGAAAAACCAGTCGGAGAACACTTCAATCTCTTTGGTCACTCGATTACAGACCTAGAAGTGGCAATTCTTCAACAAAAAAACTTCAAAAACAGACTCCAACGAGAGACTGCTGAATTGGAATTAATTTGCAAACTGGATACAATTAACTTAGGCTTGAATAGAGACTGGGAGTGGATGGGTCATTACACAAAGTAAAACTATTTCCCCATGTTTATCCCCACCCCCGCCACTGTTCCTCAGACGTTCTTGTGAACTGCTGGAAATGGCCCACCTTGATTATCACTACAAAAGGTTCCCCTCCGCCCCCCCCCTGCTCTCCTGCTGGTAATAGCTCACCTTACCTGATCACTCTCGTTACAGTGTGTATGGTAACACCCATTGTTTCATGTTCTCTGTGTATATAAATCTCCCCACTGTATTTTCCACTGAATGCATCTGATGAAGTGAGCTGTAGCTCACGAAAGCTTATGCTCAAATAAATTTGTTAGTCTCTAAGGTGCCACAAGTACTCCTTTTCTTTCTGTATATACAGTATCTATGATATTATACACTCCCACACCTTCAGACAGAGTGACAGAGCTTGTTTTCAGTGTAGTGTCGGTCTTGTTTGTTTTGGATCTTTCAGTGTCTTCAATCCAGAGGGCTGGGCTGGTAAGGTCTGATGATGGGCTTCTATCAATGAGGAGCAGGATGTTGGGGGGAGTGGTCTGTGTTGTGTTTTGAAAAGGGAAAGGGTGGTAATGCTGCCCTCAGATTGCTGGCTGACGTGGCAAAAGAGAATGCATTGTGGCTAGATGGCATTTTGCTCTCCTTTATGTTAGCACTATTGTTATTTGTATTTGGGTAATGCCTAGAGACTCCAACTAAGATACTGGCCGCATTGTGCTAGACAGTATATACGCACACACAGTGAGAGACAGTCTCTGTCCAAGAAGACCTTACAGTCTAAACAGAGAAGGAAGATGGAGACTTGAGGCATCGGGAGACTTGTCCAGGGACACAGAGAGGGTCTGTGGGTACATCTACACTGGAGCCGGTGATGTGATTCCTAGCTTGGGTAGACCTACCCACACTAGGTCTGATAGAGCTAGCATTCTAAAAATAGCAGTGTGATTGCAGCTGCCCCCCCTGAAACTGTAGGTATGAACTCAGGGCAACTGGTCCAAGCTGCCACCCGTGGCTACACCACTATTCTTAGCACACGACACTAGGTTGATCAGAGCTAGCGTGGGTTTGTGTACACACCCTGGAAATTACATCTCCAATTCCAGTGTAGACAGATCCTAAGTCAGGAGTAGGAATTAAACCTATGACAGCTGCATCTGAGGCCACAAAGCCGCCCTTCTGTGTACTCTGTGCTTTGGTTCGTCTTCTTCTTGATTGCGCTGAGTGGAATTCTGTTCCTTCTGTCACCTTCCTTCTTTCTGTGCGGTTTCCCCCCGCCAAAGAGATTCTCTTGACTCCCCCCCCCCACATCAGTTCCATTTTCCTGGGGCGAAGCACACCGCATGCTTACTTCACTAAACAAACCATTGTATATGGAGCTTCTGTTCTTTGCTTTCTGTGTCAGCCTATGGCTAGCTCTACAGCTTCTGAGCTGCTGCTGTAAGCAGGAACGTTGGTGAGTTTGCACGGCCACATCTTGACAGGACAGCCCAGGCTGGTGAACAGCAAAGGTGGCTTCATGCCATGTTTGCATCCTGTGATGGCTGGCCTGGCAGGAGGCTGGGCATACTCTGTCCTGCAGCTGGGAAGTATTTTTATTTCTCAGTGATAGCCATTAAATTTGGGATTTCCAGCTCATTCTGCATTAGGATTCAAGGGATAAGTCAAGACAGCTTTCCCCAATGTTTCATAGAATCATAGAATCATAGAATATCAGGGTTGGAAGGGACCTCAGGAGGTCATCTAGTCCAACCCCCTGCTCAAAGCAGGACCAATCTCCAACTAAATCATACCAGCCAGGGCTTTATCAAGCCTGACCTTAAAAATATCTAAGGAAGACTAAACATCCCCAGTTCCCTCAGCCGCTTCTCATAACTCATATGTTCCAGTCCCCTAATCATTTTTGTTGCCCTCTGCTGGACTCTTTCCAATTTTTCCGCATCCTTTTTATATAGTGTGGGGCCCAAAACTGGACACAGTACTCCAGATGAGGCCTCACCAATGTCGAATAGAGGGGAACGATCTGCTGGCAATGCCCCTACGTATACATCCCAAAATGCCATTGGCCTTCTTGGCAACAAGGGCACACTGTTGACTCATATCCAGCTTCTTGTCCACTGTAACCCCTAGGTCCTTTTCTGCAGAACTGCTGCCGAGCCATTCGTCCCTAGTCTGTAGCGGTGCATAGGATTCTTCCGTCCTAAGTGCAGGACTCTGCACTTGTCCTTGTTGAACCTCATCAGATTTCTTTTGGCCCAATCCTCTGATTTGTCTAGGTTCCTCTGTAACCTGTCCCTACCCTCCAGCGTATCTACCTCTCCTCCCAGTTTAGTGTCATCCGCAAACTTGCTGAGGGTGCAATCCACACCATCCTCCAGATCATTTATGAAGATATTGAACAAAACCGGCCCCAGGACCAACCCTTGGGGCACTCCACTTGATACAGGCTGCCAACTAGACATGGAGCCATTGATCACTACCCGTTGAGCCTGACAATCTAGCCAACTTTCTATTCACCTTATAGTCCATTCATCCAGCCCATACTTCTTTAACTTGCTGGCAAGAATACTGTGGGAGACCGTGTCAAAAGCTTTGCTAAAGTCAAGGAACAACACGTCACCGCTGTCCCCTCATCCACAGAGCCAGTTATCTCGTCATAGAAGGCAATTAGATTAGTCAGGCATGACTTGCCCTTGGTGAATCCAAGCTGATTGTTCCTGATCACTTTCCTCTCATCTAAGTGCTTCAGAATTGATTCCTTGAGTATCTGCTCCATGATTTTTCCAGGGACTGAGGTGAGGCTGACTGGCCTGTAGTTCCCAGGATCCTCCTTCTTCTCTTTTTTAAAGATGGGCACTACATTATCCTTTTTCCAGTCGTCCGGGACTTCCCCGGATCGCCATGAGTTTTCAAAGATAATGGCCAATGGCTCTGCAATCACATCTGCCAAATCCTTTAGCACTCTCGGATGCAATGCATCCGGCCCCATGGACTTGTGCTCATCCAGTTTTTCTAAATAGTCCCGAACCACTTCTTTCTCCACAGAGGGCTGGTCACCTCCTCAGTTTCATCAGATCTGTAGATACAGAAACTTAAGCTTTGTCGCCTTCCTAACAACTTCCCCTTCCAAATTCTATCACGGGATGATCTTGGCGCATGTTAAGTGCTGTACAGTTCACCTGCACGCATGCCCTTCCAAGAGCTTCCTGACTGTGCCGGTCCTGTGCACAAACATTTCGGAGGCTATGAATGAATCAAAATTTGTTAGTCTCTAAGGTGCCACAAGTACTCCTTTTCTTTTTCCTGATTCTATAATTTACCCACTAATTTGATCCTCCCCCAGAAAATTCTCTTCTGTGCCCAGAGATCCTGGATCCTTTCCCCCATACCATCTGCTGAGCCACTAACTTTCCTTTGCCTCCTCTGATCAACTGAGACAAAGACGCAGGATGAAGTGTATTCCCATGTGCTCAGAAGCTCATTCAGTTCAATTCTGGATGGCCATTCTCTGTGTCTTCTGAATACCTCTTTAAGACAATACCCAATTGGATCTGTCTTCAAAAACCAAAAATTCAAGGGCCCCAATCTCTCTTGCTACAGAGAAGATATATATGTTGGGAGGACAATAGCCTTTTAGTAGTGAATGCCTGGCATCTCCCATTGTTCCCACAGAAAGTTTTCTCCAGCAAAGGACTAAACCATATTGAGGTATCCATGGGGAAACAGAAATGCTGGATGTATTATTTCCATATCCCTTTGTATGCCCTTTCCATTTTTGGGGTGGTCTGGGTAGCATTTCAGTCATAAAGTGTGTTGCTACTTTGATTTTATAGCTGGAAGCTTCTCCACCATTGTACTCAGTAATAAGTGGTATTGTCAACGTGAAAAGGAACATGAGATTTCTGACCCTTCATCTGAAGGCTGGTTGATCTGGGTATGTGTTATCTGGGAGCCAATGCAAGCAGAGAAGGGGAGGAGGACTAAGAGCTTGATTTTCCAGTGCCCACCTACTGCTTTGGGGTATTCCACTGTTGCAAAGCAGCCATCACCGCTGCTTAAGTGGTCCTAGGAGAATCCCCCTGGCCTGTGGGAATTCTCATGTGGTATGGAGCCACAGAACTTGGTGGAAGATGCTTTGTCCTAAATATTCAGTTGCTTTGGGAATTCCTTCCTTTAGATAAACACACCTCACCTCTGAATTGTGAAGGGGCTGAGCTTTTAGGTCATTTTGCAGGTTTTGAGGAACGGATGATGTTGCATGAAAATCGACAACACCAAGGTTCCTTCCCACAGAGCTAGAGTAGGTCATAGTCTTAAAGTTTGCCAAGTATTGCTCTTTGTACTCCATTCCAGTCTTGACTTCAGCTCTTACAGTTGTGGAGAAAATGAGACAATTCTAGTCTCTCTAAGACATTCAATAGCCAACTAGAAGGTGATCGACTCATTAGTCATCTCAATGAGGTCGTTCAAAGTTAACTATTTAAAACATTCCTTCGACTCCTGTGGACCAGCTTCCGGTGTCTTGTTTTTGCAGAGAGATGCTTTAAGAGGGACACAGGGGATTCAGGCATGATTGAAGCGTGTGATATGCCTTTCATTATTTGCACTAAAATGTTTGTTACAGAAAATATAGGGGCAGAGAAAAGACCTGCATGCTAAAGTCAAATAAGCAATTTGTGCTGAGTGCATTGGAGAAATTGTTTAAGAACAGTTATTCTGAGCAAAAATATGACTCTGACTTTCTCGTAAAAAATTTCTCTTAGAGTTTCAGCAATGAGTAGAAAGATTCAGTCACGTGGAGACAGGAAGCAGACTCAATGGGTCAAATTCATCACCTCATAGATGCATGGCTGGTCCAGTGGGTAGTGCCCTAGCTTAGGATTTGAGAGTTCTGGGTTCAATTCCTTGTACTGCCACAGACTTTCTCCGTGATCACAGGCAAATCACTCAGTCTCTGTGTGTCCCATCCCCAGCATGGGCGTAACAGCATTACTTTACCTCACAGTGGCCCATGAGGGTCCATACACACGACAGATTGTGTATCAGATACGATAGGGCCCATATAAGTACCAGAGCAGATGGGGTGAAGTAGTTAAACCAGGGATCACTTCCTCATGGGTGGCATGAAAATAGAAAGTGCTGCAGTGACAATAGTGTCACAATCCCTTCAGCTGCATAGTTTTGTAATGGAGTCTTCAATAACCACTGTTACCATTTAAGTACAAATCTCAGTCATTCGATAACGGTTATTAGGGACTTATCTCTGGTTTTGCCTATCTTAACCCCCAATTTTCTGAGACTTGTGAATGTCTGTGACCTGATATGTGTTTGGCCCAACTCCTGCAGTCCTTTCTCAGGCAAAACTCCCATTTGAAGCCAGTGGCTTCAAGTCTTCCCTTCCCGGCTGGAATGGGAGTTTTGCTGGGAAAGGGCTTCACAATCGGACCCATTGATAGGTGCTGGGACGAGGGATCCATGGTTTACAATTTGGTTCAATGGCTCTCAGCACCCCACTATAAAAATTGTTCCAGCCCCCCTGGACCTAAGTTCCATGTACCGCCCCACGGGCGCCCAGGGAACCCGCCCAGGGACCGGCCAGGGTGCCCGGCCCCAGGGGTGGCAGGGGCAGCCTTCCCCTGGCTGGAACCTGCTGGGGCTGGGGCGCCTATCCTGCTGCCTCAGCCCCAGACCTATCACCTCGCCCCCCCCACAGCCCAGGTGTTGCTGCAGGGAGAGCTGGGGGGAGTCCTCTCTCCCCGCTGTAGCCCCAGAGCACCTTCCTGCACCCCAAACCCCTCATTGCTGGCCCCACCCCAAAGCCCTCACCTCCTGCACCCAACCCTCTGGCCCAGCCCTGAGCCCCTGATCCTCAGCCCCACCCCAGAGCCACACCCCCAGCCAGAGCCCTCACACCCCTGCACCCCAACCCTCTGCCCAGCCCTGAGCCGCCTCCCACATTCCAAACCCCTCAGCCCCACCCCCGCCACATCACCTCCATAGTGGTGCACGTAACAAAAATCATTCTGCTCATGGGTGGGAAAAATTAGAGTGATCACTGCCCTAGACCCATGTGTGTTTTTCAGGGTTTTTTTTCAAGTAAAGTCTTCTCTTCTCATAATTTCTGCTACACAGTACTGAATTGTCAGAGTTGCAGTTGTGCAGGATTCCAGGTCTTACTTAGAACAATATCCTAAAGGTTGCAAAGTGTTGCAACGTGCCAAAACAAAAATGGAATGTTCCACTCTCCCGCCGCTGGACTCAATTTAGTTATGGATCCTAATGAAGTCTTTCTTTGTGTAATTTCATGTCCAGAGGGCAATTCTGAGAGAGGACTTCCTAATTCTGTCAGGATGCTGGCAGCCTTTACGCTGGGACAGCATGTTCTTTGGTCCTTCTCTGCTGTGCTGTATTTTGTGGTATACACGGAACATGGAGGAAATTGTTGACCCCAGATATATTCTGTTTGCTATCAGGGTAGGTTCTGCAGCATTCTCCCTTTTGATCTGTGAAAGGAGCCTGTGTTTGTCCAGTAGGTTAATGCGTGGTGGTCTTGCTCCGAAGAGATTTGGTAATACATGTGCCTAGCAATGTCAGTTTTTTGATGTAGCATTTTTGAAATAGAACCTACTACAATATTTCAAATGGTCATTCAGAGTGAAAGTCCCATTCCCTTTGCCAAGCCCTAGCAAAGAGTCATTGCATGCCCAAAGCATGAAAGACAGAAGAAATCCCATCCCTGCTGAATATGGCTGGCTACTGAGAAAAATAACACCTCCCCCTCATCATTATTATTAGTGATTAACAAATAATGCACAGGCTCGCCAAAGGCCCCTGTGATGCTGGCAAACCAGGTGCCAGCTGTTGCGACAGCTGAGGCCTCAGCTGAGCACTGACAAATTCATAGCTGGACACCAGACCAGCTCTCCTGTATGTTCAAGATAGGGGTTTGACTTATCAGATAGGTGTTTAGACTCTAGAATGAGTGTACATTACTGCATGCATTAATGTCACTTGGAATGTCTGTATCCTGTGCTATAAGATAATATGTAAGTTTTGCTTTATAGCTGTAAAAATGCCTGCTCATAGAATATCAGGGTTGGAAGGGACCTCAGGAGGTCATCTAGTCCAACCCCCTGCTCAAAGCAGGACCAATCCCCAATTTTTGCCCCAGATCCCTAAATGGCCCCCTCAAGGATTGAATTGACAACCCTGGGTTTAGCAGGCCAATGCTCAAACCACTGAGCTATCCCACCTCAGTTAGGAGGAATGGTCCACCGCCCATCAAGATGGACTATCAAAACTAAATGGGTCATTGTGGAACATCGCAGTAAAAAGACTTGGTTAATGGCTCTCTCTCGCCTATGAAGGTGGAACCTGAAAGAAAGCCTGTCCCATCAGTTTGGTTGCTGGAAGAAGGGGAATAAAACAGGGACACAAGAAAATTTTCTCTCTGTCTTTGCTGTTTGGACTCTCATAGGGCTGGAGCTAGGAACAGAAGCAGAGTTCCCCAGGGTCAGCCTGGGTTAGCCTTAAGAGACATTCAGTGCTGACAGATTGCTACAGCTCTGTCACCTTTTAAAACCATAGAGAGTAACTCATGTGCAGATATATGTTTGCCTGCTTTAACCGGTCAATAACTCTCTCATTTCTTTTTCCTAGTTAATAAATCCTGAGTTATTTTACTAAAGGATTGGCTACAAGCGCTGCCTTTGGTGTGAGATCTGAGGTACAAATTGACTTGAGAAAAGTGACTGGTCTCTTGGGACCGGAAGCGACCTGAATCTTTTGTGATCTTTGGGGTATGGCAACCAGCTATCACTAAGTCCAGTTTGCCAGTGTGGCAAGAAAGACCAGAGTGCCCACGGGGACTGTCTGTGACTCCATGATGAGACTGTGCATCAGGAGTTCAACATTTGTTACTGATTTGGTGAAATCTAATTCTAGAACATACCATCCGCTTGGGGTGTCTACCCTGCTTCTTGACAGTTGGCTGTGAGGTTGGCACTGCTGGCCATGAGCCTCTCCAGACAGTGTGACAGCCCCGATCTGGAGTGGGGCTTTATGATGCTGGTCATTGTATCAACACATGAAAACGTGGCTCCCTGCGCCAAAGAGCTTACAATCGGAGAAGACAAGTGGCATGTGAAGGGAACATTTTTATTTACATATAAATGTGGGTCACTTGCCCCGCTGATAACTGTAAATATCTACAGTACGGGGCCACCTATTCCCATCTGCCCGTCAAGCCACTGTTAACTGGCTGGTGTCCTGTAGGCACCGCAGCAGACGTGGGCATAGTTGAGAGATTGGGTGTGGGATTATGAGCCAGTGGAGCTGAGCAATTCCTGGCCCCTGAGACTCCTCCCATGCTTCCACAGCCTCCAGGTTGGTGCCACACAGCAACGCTGCTCCCCACATTGTGTGTGAGGCTTGAATCCTGCTGGCATGGCCCCTCTCCGGCAGGCCCCCTACCATGCAGAGCCACATTAGTGTTGCTGCTTATTGGCCGTCCATGGCCCTGGTAGCAGCTGATGTGATTTCTCCCTCATTGTGACACTGGATTTGAAAGAAATTGCTTTACAATCATCAATGGCTCCCTGGTGGTTCATAGAACCTGCTCCAATAGCCAGTCAATCAGAATCTTTCCATTGACCCCAGTGGACATTGGATCAGGTCCCTAGTGATGAATGGAAAATAACAATTCTGCCGGTAGCTTCTCAGACAGCACTCTGATTTCATTCCTTTCCCTGCCCTCGTCCATATATTGGAATCCACGCAACTGACCTTAGAAACTCCTGATTTTCCTCTCTTCCCTGTGACTTTGGTGTTAGCTTCCTCACAGGGGAATCCAAAAATCAAATCGACCCATGCATCTGGATTGCTTTTAAACTCTGCTAACATTTCTCACGTTGAGAATAAGGGTGTTTATGAAATGCTTCTCAAGCGAAAACTCCAAGTGTAAAACGTGTCTAAGGATCCTCACCTTCATTTGTAAGGTGCTTTGGGGTTCACCAATTGGTGAAAAGTGCCACAGAAGAGAGAAGTATTATTTTTTGCATCTGTACCGAGGCTCAAGTTTAAGTAACCAGCTGTTCCTGCTCTTTGTCAGCCTTCTGCATTTTCATCCCAGTCCCTGGCTGGTAGTAAACATAGTATCTGATATTTCCAGAAAGTTGTATACGTTATTACTTTCTTAGAGTGCATTTATACCCATGTGTATTTTTGTTCCTGCTCTTGCTTCTCACAAAGCTCCCTTTGGAGACATTTGGGATCACGAAAGACAGTTTTTTAAAGATTCCAGGACATGTCTTCACTCTGAGAACGAAAATTAGTTAACAGGCTGTCATGAGACCTTTCTTTGCTCTCCAACTGTTCTCACTCTCATGACACCAGACATATAGTGCCTAGGCTTGTGAATGACCCAGGGTTTATTTTGTGACTCACTGTTAATCCTTCTGAGAAACAGCCTTCCCAGTTCATAAATTCCAGGTAAACTCAATTTCCCACATATTCTGTCAAATGACCATCAGCAGGCTGTTTGGACTGATTCATGCCTTCTTGCACATCCACTCTTTTAGGGGGGTGGGGATCAGTCATATTGACAAACACATGTGCATATTCTGGGCTTTGTTCAGACCCAGACCTGTTCCCTCTTCTCAACCTCAAGATGCATACGTAGCCCTTAACTACAGTACAGATTGTTCAGCCATCTAAACCGCAAGCTAAATATTTGAACTTCTAGTGCATTAAGTAAACACAATCTATCTACACCCCTGATGTAATGAGAGAGGCTGATTTCTGGGATGATCTTGCTCCGTATAAAATAACTGCAAGTTCAAAAATATCTAGTGTAAACCATGATCACTTAACTGCGGATTGCTGTAAACAGATGTAGCTGTTGAGCAGTGGCATCAAATTAAAGCATAGGAAACAATAGTGATTTAGTGGTATTTCTAGCTGCTGCTTTTTTTGGGGTGGGGGGGGTAGTGTTTCATCGGCCAGACCACAAGTACGGCTAGCTAGAGTGCTCTGTATAGCTCAACAGCTTTGAAAATCCTACAATCCTGAACTACTTGTATTGAAGAACTCAATACATCATTGAAGAACTTCAGTTAAAACTAGAGCTGGAGAAACAAGTGTTCAGCTGGAGAAAGGTAGAGGACAAATGAGTGGTTTGTGGATGCAAGGCGAAAAATGGAATGCCTCCAATAGATCATTAAGGTCTTAGGATCGTAACAAGAAGCCTGTTGAAACATCTGGGTGGCAAGAGACTGATGTGGATAAATTGGAGAGAGTCCAGCGAAGGGCAACAAAAATGATTAGGGGACTGGAACACATGAGTTATGAGGAGAGGCTGAGGGAACTGGGATTGTTTAGTCTGCAGAAGAGAAGAATGAGGGGGGATTTGACAGCTGCTTTCAACTACCTGAGAGGTGGTTCCAGAGAGAATGGTTCTAGACTATTCTCAGTGGTAGAAGAGGACAGGACAAGGAGTAATGGTCTCAAGTTGCAGTGGGGGAGGCTTAGGTTGGATATTAGGAAAAACTTCTTCACTAGGAGGGTGGTGAAACACTGGAATGCATTACCTAGGGACATGGTGGAATCTCCTTCCTTAGAAGTTTTTAAGGTCAGGCTTGACAAAGCCCTGGCTGGGATGATTTAATTGTGGATTGGTCCTGCTTTGAGCGGGGGGTTGGACTAGATGACCTCCTGAGGTCCCTTCCAACCCTGATATTCTATGATTCTATGAGAGGTGAGCTGAGAATAAAGACAGGTGCTTCCACCTGAAACTGAAAAGGGTGGCTCTAATTATTGAAGTTCTTGCTTTTGTTATAACTACCTTATGCACGCTTTAAGTAAATATTTTGCTCTGTCAATCACTTGGTTGCCTCTGCTCCTAACTTTCCCACCCACTGTTTCCCAGGTAAAGTTTTAGCTGGATTTCTTGTAACATTTTGTTCAATGCCTGAGGAGCTATTTAGTCAAAATGTACAGTGCTCACAAGTATTGTTGTCTACCTTCTTTTGTAACACACATCAACCTTCTTCCCTCACAGTGGACGTTCCAGTACACTGTACCATATACAGAACTGTCTCACGACACTCACTAATTCCTGTAGATGTGAGTGTATTTCAACTTGCTGAAAACCTACGTTCTCCTTCCCAGTCCACTTTACAGGCTTGATAAATCTCTCTTTACGGTTTCTTTAAAAATATTTTACTACCAAGAATAAATCATAAACAAGATGGCCTAAATGCTGCCCTTTGTCACATTTGGGTGTAACTGAGGACAGAATTGTTCCAGTATCTGGAAGGCATCTCTCTAGTTATCTGTGTGGCCACCATCACAATATTATCGGAGCAACTTGCAAGCATTAGTGGGCCAGATCCTCAGGTCTGGCTAACTTGATTCTTTCTTGTGTACCTCTATAACTAGCCAAGTGATAAGAATACACCTAAATTCTTAGAGTATAGGCCTTTACAGACAGGCCTGAATATCTATATCCTAACAGTGCTCAGTGCAGGACCCAAAACCAGGAAGTCTCTAGGTCAGTGTTCTGCTCCCCTGATCCTGGGAGGCCTGTTTGGGCTGCAGTGTAATTTAGAGGCGCCTTAGGACTGCTCTCAGGATGATGGTAATGGCCTGATAGGAACTGTTCCATTGGCCAGGGTTTGAAGGCATGCAGCCTTCCTCCCCTTTACTCTGACATGCCTCCTATGCTGGAGGTGTAAGCTAGAACAATAGTTGCAACAGGCTTGTTGCAAAAAGTGGTGAAACTACTATTCCCAGGCACATCTAGCCAATAGGAACAAAACAATTCACATGGACCTCAGGCTAGTTAATGTGCGCACATAATGTGAGATATTTAACCCTTTAGTACTGGAATAAAAGAACATAACTAACAGCTGGTATGACATTTCTTCATCTCACTTTGTTCTTGAAGGGTCTGGGTACTTGCTCTTTTCTACAGAAGCTGCTTACAGCATTATTGGACTAAAATCAAGAATAACAAATTTTTGTACGGAGCTCTCTAAGCTATTTATCTCCCAGCAAAAGTTGGAGATGCTCTATAGCTGGGAACTGTTAAATTCATATTTGTAGTCCTTTCTCTGGGGGCCAGATTTATTATTAAATAACAATAAGAAAAGCACATGATATCAGTGGAAATATTTCAACAACAGAATTTTCTCAGTAAGTGTTAATGTTGCACGTTAAGAGCTTCATTGCTACCCTTTAATTTTATTAAGTGTACATCCTGGACATAAATGCCTAAAACATTCAAGCGGTGCTCTTCCAGTGGGACCAGTCTTTTGACCAAAAGAAACATGATGTAAGTCCCTGAAGTTTTAGTTTCCCTGAGTAATGAAGAAAGTCTTATTTCCAGCTGCCGTAATAGGAAAATATCACACAGAATCCTACGTTTTTTGTACCCAGGCAAAAACTTTTGAAATGACCATATATCTGGCGGATTTTGGATTTTTGCTGGTTGTCCATTTGCTCAGCTCAGGATGATCACAGCTGATTCCTGGTCTGTGCAAGTGTAGCATGCACCTCCCGAGGAGATGGGCTCTTTCAATTTGCTACCCCATCAGTGGGTGGAGGGAAGAGTCTTATTTAAAGCCCATGTGGTGAGTAGGCTTGCCGAGGTGCACAGCCTTATGGTTTACCCAAACAGAGGATGAGCCACACTTGCTGAGTTTCAACAGCAACAACCGTTATTTGATTTGTGCTTTGGCAACTGGCTAATTTGATTTTTACTTTTTAAATGCTTGCTCCTGCAGTAACATGCCACCTTGTGTTCCCTCTCTTCTAATCCTTGTGCTCCAGGAGCTCTCTTAAAGAATTACTAAAAATTCTGTGGGCCTGGTGCTGACCTCCCAGGTTCCCACAGAGTCACCTATTCATACCAGCGTTAACGAGTGCCCTATGTTTCCTCGTCCAAGCCTCAGCTGACGTCCTCCCTCCCACCCATAAAGTAGCTCCTCGTTGTTTAGTTTCTGATTTCACAGTCAGCAGCAAAGTCCCCATTCTAGCAGAGTCAGGTCCCCGTTGCTCGCGAAGGACCAAGTCTCTGCTGGCTCAAAAAGAAACAGATTGAGAAAGTATTTTCTGAGTGAACTGCATTTAAATCAGTGAAGACATGTTTTCCCATGGACTGCAGTATTCTCCAGTACCACTCTGCAGCCATTTGATCATGGTCCCATTCATCCCTGTCTCTGTAATGCCTCTCTGCCCCACTCCTCCATGCTACCCTAGATGAAGCCCTCACAGAGCACAGGAGCATACTGGTGCAGATCCATGCACCAGCTGCCCACAGCCAACTGGCTTCCTGTTCCCATGCAGCAAAAGCAACGCTGGCTCCTCTCCATTTCAGACCCTGCACACCTAGGTGTTGGGCCTCAGTGAATACATGACATGATGTAATAGCAAAGCATTTTCCTTTTCATGCATAATGGTGGGTGGCTGGTAGAAACATCTTCTACTTGAAGAGCCAATAATAGAAAAAAAACCTCCTGACAAATAACTCCCTGTCACTCTGACCTTTGCACATTATCTTTTGGTTCCTTCCAACTTCCAGCATCCACCTATTGTCTCCCATTCAGATACAGTCAGTTCTAGCCTCCCATCCGCCACCCGAGTGCTTGCTGCAGATTGCACTTCTGGCTAAGTGCCAAACATAGCCTCTAATGGGGTATTGTTTGCGTGCGTTCCCGAGATGGAAGTGATTAACATAAAATACGGAAAAGGATTATGTCAGGAATCCTACCCAGAGCTGCACAGTTAGCAAGCCGTTCTGTTTTGCATTACAGAATTACAGTACGTTCTGTAACTGCTTGGAGGTGCACGCAGATTTGGGCCTATTTCACCAGTGTTTACAAACATGGAAGGAAACTGCACAAAAATATGGCCAACTGCAAATATATGTATGGATCTCTAAAGGCATATTCATTTGACACACAGGGTATTTAGGTTGGCTTCATACGGTCTTCCTGGGCGTACTGGTAGGTCCTTAAATTACCCAACTGAATCAAACTGTTCACCCACGTTTCAAATGCTGGCAAAGAAGCCCCTCCAAACTTGGCAGTGAGTCTGTCTTTCACTGGATAGACTCACTCTTCATCAAGAGTGCTTACGATGAATTTGGCGGCTAAAATATGTGGCAATGTCTGCACTGAGTTGGTGGGAAGTTCACAGGGTCCCAGGTCTGGGAGCCAACGAAGCTGCTAACGCATAAGGCAACACTCAGCAGTAGATCCTTGCAGCCTGATCTCTTTATGAGCCCAGTATGTTGCTGGCCTTATTATCAACTCTCAGGGGGCAGTCTGGGTTTTCTCTCCCCTTCCTATGCAAATGACTCCTGATGCACAGAAGTGGGGTTAGCGAAGAGCTATTTAAGTGTTGGGACAACTGCCCTCGGGCCAAATCCACCCTGGGTGGAACTCCACTGACATCAAACACCTGACTCACCGTTCCACTACCTCAGTTCTATGCCCGGAGGTTCAATGGGCTTGTACCAGTGGAAAGCTTGGCGCAATTCAGTGGTGAACCAGGCCCAGCATGTACCTCACTGGAGTTAAGTCAGGGTTGAATGTTCCCACTGGAGCGTGTGAAGGCCTACAGCCACCCACCAAAGGCAAACTTCACTGTGCCTCAGCCCCGATGTATAGGAGCGGTGGGAGGGATTATTTTATCAGAGCTGGCCTTGGGACCTTAGGCACTAGAGAGGCTAAATACTAAATGGAGACTGAACTGGATGCTCACTCTGAGAAGCAGGCTGAGAGTGATTTAGGGGCCTGCATCTCAGAGGGAGGGTCTGGGTCAGTCTCCATTCAGTACTTAGCCTCTCTTCTGAGGGTACCAGCAAGGGCGCCAGTTCTGAGGGGAAGGAGGTGGGGGAGGTGGTTGTATGTACGATATTAAGCTCTGCCTCCTGTCTCCTGAGAACGGCTCTGAGGTCACCCAGGCTTCTGTGTCGGCTATCGCAAAGGGGAAGGACTGCTGACTGCTAACAATCGTAGCCAAACCTAGAGCTGTCACTAAAACCTTGGTCCCATCAACATTAATAGCAAAGCTCCAAAAAACTTATGGTCTATTTGTGAAAGGCTCTGCACCTCGTTTATATTTCCCCTTTTTAAAAAGCCCCTACTTTCTAAACTTCCGGCTGAATTTACACAAACATTGGGGATGACTTGACTCCAGTAACCCCTGTGAGATGCTCACGTCAGACGCCCCGCGCACAGCATCTCTGCATATCCTCTGGACAAAGCTGAAACAGTACCTTTGCCTTAACGCAGGTGCATCCCTTGAACGGCAGCTAAGCAGGAATCAAAGCAGTTCCCTGGGGAATGTCCGCATCTCTGGGTGGTCCAACTTCTGCACCATTGCTAGTTTTCAGAACACTTTGGTTGCTGGCCTCGTGCTCAGATACTACAGGGATGCAGGTAGCAGTATAAAATCCTGAGAAGAGACATGTAGACAATGGATATTATTTATTGAATAACTAATAAACCATGTTTCTAGGTCTTTGACTTCTGACTAGGACATAAGGGGAAAGCAAAGACCCTGTGGGGAGAGGAGACCTCAGCAGCTGCTTTCTGGACCACGGAGGAATCAGTCTGTTTGTTTAACTCATGATTTTTTCATTTGCTGTCATGGATTTCAGGATTTCTTTGATTGAATAATCATCATCATCATCAATTAATTAATAGCAATCTTTAAAAGGGTCATAAAACTGTACATAGGGATTTGCCCATAAGAAATGGACAGTGTCTTGGTTCTGAGGGTATGGCACCAACAGGAATGAAGGAATAAAGACGTGGAAGTCCCACGCTGACACAGGGTCCCGTACGCACGCTACATGAGACAGAAAGGCAGCAGTCGCAGTGTGGTCTGCTAGGAAAAAAACCATCCTGGGAGCCTGATTTGCTATGGCCCTGCTCCTCATGCGGTTGCTATCGCCTGGGCATGCTTAGGTGTAAAATGCAAATCGGGTCCCAATGGCCACCCAAGGTGCTGGAGAACCAGGCTTCCCATATGGACCACTGGAACCCTCTTCCAAGTCTGGGATGTGAATCAGCCAGTCCAGTCAATCATTCTTAACCCTCCCCCCTGCTGGATGGATGCTGCAATGGAAGGAGGACAGGTTTGATTTCCTTATCTGGAGTCAACTCCCAGAAAAAAATTATTGGGGCGAGGGCTAAAGAACTGGGAAGAGGACTAAGGAATGTGAGAAATAGCAGAAAACGTCCTTTAGGAACAACTAAAAGATCTCTACAAGACAGGCTTTTACAGAGCAGAACAGAACAAACCAGTGACCCAAATCTTGTGCGGGATGTACAAAATGGCATAAAAGTTAGAAGGGACCATTGTGAGCATCTAGTCAGACCTTGTATGTAGTCAGCATGTAGTCAGTCCTACAACATAGGACTTTCCAGAATTTAATTCCTGTTTGAACTTGAGCAAACACCTGTCAGGGATGGTCTAGCTAATACTTAGTCCTGCCATGAGTGCAGGGGGTGGGACTAGATGACCTTTCAAGGTCCCGTCCAGTCCTATGATTCTCTGGTTCTATATTTTTTAGCTATTATTAGCTAGGTTAGTTCTGTTCAGTTACATTGATGGAAAGTGGGTCTTGACTGAATTAAGTGGAGTTACTCTGGATATACCCAGTGTAAATGAGGACAGAATCTGGCCCTGGGTATAAACAGCAGTATACAAAAATGTCGGGCCAGATCCCCAACTAGTATAAATTGAAATAGCCCCCTTGAAGTCAGTTACACCAATTTACCTTATCTGAGGCTGTGGCCCAAATTATTTTTCCTCTTTTGTAAAGCAAGCAAATCAAATGGGATGGTTTTTATCCAGTGTTCACATACTGATGGAGAAGTACTAGGCTCAGATCCTCAGCTGGTGACTTCAATGGAGCTAGGCTCACTTCCACCAGCTGAACTTTTGGCCTGTTTTATTTGTTTTTCTATGCAATTTTTGGAGAGAGAAGCAATTAATTCACCCCCAGATTAGGAGGAAATTTTCCAATATTCTAAGAGTTTAAAATTAAATGTATTTTAGCTCCTTCGCACTCAGCCAATCTCTGCTATGATTTATGGGCTCTTTAAAGTTTTAATTCTCTCTCTGTCATGCACCTTCCTCAAGTTGACAGTTTAAATTAGTATTTAGACATGGTTTTCATAATGTCAGCTTTTGTTTGGTCGCGGTCATCTCATGGAATTCCTTCCATTGTATCTCAAGTGACTCATGGCAATAAATGACTCCTTTCTT
This sequence comes from Lepidochelys olivacea, assembly GCF_965140295.1. Classification (NCBI taxonomy): domain Eukaryota; kingdom Metazoa; phylum Chordata; order Testudines; family Cheloniidae; genus Lepidochelys; species Lepidochelys olivacea. Next base: position 121,260,603 of record NC_140416.1, read on the forward strand.
CCTTTGTTCTTAATCAGGGAAGAATGGACTGAGCCATGTAATATTTGGAAAAGAGCAGTCTTAATTAGTTCTCAGCTGTAGCAAGAGATGCTTGGCTGCTCTCTCTAGCATAGTAATGCAGGAAGTGATGCGTTCACGTGTGCAATTGCCATGTTCCTGAAAAGCCTTGTTACAAGCACAATTCCTGAGAATAAAGATGTTCCCCAGACAAAGGAACTGACTCCGGTCTCAGTTATACTGGCATAAATCAGGAGACTCCTCACCAAAACCATGGTGTGAGATCACACCGGCCCTGAGTCCCTTCAATACAGCAGAAAAGTTGACCTAGTTTAAATAGTGTCATCTGGAGGTTTAAGATTTTTGTCACTTAAAGAAATAAACTCCCAGGCCAAATTAAAAGGCCCGGTTCTCCTCTCACGCACTGTGAATTTACACCAGCAGTATAACCCCATTAGCTCCAATGAAGCTACACTCATTGACACCAGCTGAGGAGCTGGCCCAGAATCTCCTGTACTGCTTAGGTCACTAACATATTGATGAAATAACAAAATATTGGCAGTTAGTTTTGTGTTGTTCAGAGCTAAATTCCCCACCTGACAGCTAGCAGAATAACTATTTTCAGCCAGTGCCAGCATGGATTTTGTTTGAACCACTGGGCCAGGGCTCTATCCCATTGTTAACCCGCCCCTCCCGCCCCCAACTCCCCTTCCGATATTAGAATATAATCTAATGTTCAGCCAATGCTTTTCAGAGTTTGTGTATGGTGGCACTTATTTTTCTTTTAACATTTTTCAGAGCAACTGTATTCCTTAACAAAGTAAGGTGAGATAGTGTTCCTAATGCACTTCTGTCTTCTCCTTCAGCAGTCCTGCTATTCCAGCCCTTGGCAGGACCCCGCAAGTTATGAGATGTCTATGAGAAAGGGATAAATGAAGAGCAGGATGAGGCCTACACATTTCCACTTGTATCTTGAGTAATGATTGGAATTTGAGTCTTCAAGTGCATTTTGTTGCTGAGTACCATGTATAAGACCTTTCTCGCTGTCCCCCTGACAGGATATTAACAGGAAGGGGAGGAAATCATTTCAAAATCAATATGGCAAAATTTAGGATACCTCTTCTGCCTATACAGAAACTGAAAAAGGGGTGACTGAGAGAGCAAAACACTTGGGAAAACACTTCAGTGCCGCCCTCCCTGCTCTCTCCCCAAACCCATAATGGACAGTAGAATTCTTATCCCACAGATGGATAGTAGAAAGAGATGTTAGTCACATTGGTTAATGCACTACAGTGCTGAGGGCCATATAAGGACTTGTATAGAATAGAGTAGACATTTCTTGGCTCTCCAGTGGGGAACCTTCTTGGGCTGGGCCTAGTACCATGATGCATGGTCAGCATATTTGTGCATGTAAATCAGGGACTTCTGGGTGTAGAAGCCTTGGAAACCTAAAATTTCACATGCAAATTGAGAGTTTGCTTTTGGGGATGTTGGATGGGATTTTCAAAAGTGTTCAGAGTTGGTCTATCTCTGCTCCACTGACATCAATTGGAGTTTTACCTTGAATTACAAGGGGAGCAGTTAGGCCAATTCTGAGTGCTTCTGATAATACCACTCATTGCCTTTAAAATGTGCCTTATTTGCCCGTCCTGGCTAGAGAAGTGTATTGCACAAAGCTGTTATATAACTGAGGAGGTGTCAGACTCGCCAGTATGTAAACATGCCACACATGAGTCTTGTCAAGCTTCCAGTGTCTTATAGCTGAAAGGCCGTGACTATGCCCTCAAGGATTGTGACCCCAGCTGACTCCTAATTGGATATTAGAATTATTTTGTCTTTAATGGGCCTCCTGTTTTGTGCTCCGAAAGAGAGAGGGCGTGTCACAGAGTAAAACAATCCCTCCAGTGGTTTGGTGGGAGGCGTTCAATCAGCATGTGAGGGCCATTCCCTAACGAAGTGCCAAGAGAAGTCACTAAGGACCCAATTCTTCAAGCTGCTGAGTGCCTCCAATGAAATGCTGAGCAACCTCAACCCTACTCAATGGGAGCAGAGGGCACTCAGGAGCTTACAGGATCTGGCCCCAAGTGAGAGCTTCTTGGGGAAATGAAAATGAATCATGGATTAATGACGTTGTGATGAGAAATCCATGAAGAGTTGGACCCAGGAAGCCATTTGTGATGGACAACAATAACTTTATTGAACCTACTAGCTTCTGAACAATGCCACACATTCGTACATTCTACTTAGATGGCACTCTTTATTTTAATAATCTGCTTAGTTATATATCGTTGTGTCTCTTTTACATAGCACCTGGAGCAAAGCCAAAGGTCTTTGAGAGCTCACTGGAAAGGGTTAGGAGCCTGGGCGTTTTGTCACAGAGGAATAAAATCTACAACAACAAAATCCAGAGAAGAAAATCACAACTTTTCTCAAAATATTTTCAAAGGTAAAACAAGCATCTGTGCAGTGGTCGGTCTTGTTGGTCCCAGGATATTAGTGAGACAAGGTGGGTGAGGTAATATCTCTTATTGGACCAACTTCTGTTGGTCAGAGAGGCAAACTTTCTAGCTTACACAGAGCTCTTCTTCAGGTCTGGGAAATGTACTCAGAGGTTCACAGCTACCTACAAGGGGAACAGATTGTTTAACTTAAGTAGTTAACACATATTTCTAGGGACCGTTCAATGTGAAGGGGCCTACTGACACGTCACCAGTAGTAGGGGAGAAAGGGAAAAAAAGCTGTGGGATGGTGAGTTGGTGTGTTACAGATTGTTGGAATAAGCCATAAATCAGTGTCTCTGTTCAGTCCATGGTTTTTAATGTCTAGCAAAGTTGTGAATTTAAGCTCCCAGGCTCATCTCTTTGAAGGTCTTGGTGCAAGTTTCCTTTGAGGATGAGGGCTGAGGGTAGATCTCCACCTGTGATTAAAAACGCACAGCTGACCTGTGCCAGCTGACTCAGACTTGCAGGGCTTGGGCTAAGGGTATGTTTAATTCTGGGGTAGATGTTTCGGCTTGGGCTGGAGTCCGAGCTCTGGGATCTCCCCCGCACCCGCTCTCCCCCTTGCAGAGTCCCAGAGCCCAGGCTCCAACCTGAACCTGAACTTCTACACTGCAATTATCCAGCCCCTGAGCCTGAGCCTGTGTCAGTTGACATGGGTCAGAAGCAGGTTTTTAAGTGCAGTGGAGATATACCCTGAGAGGTCAGACATAGAGTGATCGCTTTGCGAAAAGCGTTCACCCACAGTGGTGATAGGGTGTTTTTGTCTTTTGTCATATTGCTGGGAAGCCTGGATTCTGCAGACAGGGGAATACCATTGACTCTGGATGTACAGTGGTATAACTGAAAGCAGAATCTAGCTCTTTGTCTTTATTTTTTATTTAACCACCTCTCCCATAACTCTACATTCACTAGCATTTTAAAGGAGGCGGTAAGTAGGTAGTAAATAAAACAGGACAATGTCTCATGATACTGTGTTGTATTATTTTCTTCTTTAAAACCACGGTGGCCCTATCTCTATTAAATCTTATAAAAGGATATTACCTGACAATTTTCAATTGTCTGAGGTTCGTTAACACTTGGCTTTATCCATGCGACTTACAAATGATAAGGGATCATGTCTTCCTTTCCTAAATGTTTGGAGAGGGGCTAGCAGAATGGGACCGTGATACTGATTGGTGCATCTGGCTGTTACCAAAACACAAATATTAAAGAAGAATGATAAGGTACACATTTTAAGAAGCATCTGATGAAGTGGGTTTTAGCCCACGAAAGCTTATGCCCAAATAAATGTGTTAGTCTCTAAGGTGCCACAAGTATGCCTCCCTTTTATTTTAAGAAGCGTTTGTCAGAGCAGCACAATGGTCCTTATGGCTGGGGTTTTCAAAAGAGCCTAACGGGTTAAGGTGCCTTTTGGCATTTAATGGGAGATGGGGTACTAACTTAAAAAAGGATCAGATCATTTTGTAAGCATCACCTTCCCTCTGCTAGATACAACCTTCTTAATGGTCTCATAGTCAGTGTTAACTATGGCTCCGATGAAGAGAATATTGACAATAAGGGTCGATAAATCTTAATATGGATCCAAATGGAAGTCCTGTTTGCTTGGAATTGCTCTTTACGCAATGCAAGATCATTCTCCATATTTCACTTGGCCCTTTTGAGGAACTCTCCCCCCCCCCCCCCCCCGCCCATTAGCATTTAAGACACCAGACTTTCCAAGCACCCTGCCTTTTATTGGACAGAGGTTTTCTGGTGTATTCAGTTTCATGTTATTTATTACCTTAGACAAAGTCCAAATCTTCTGGGATGCATGTGAAATGACTGCCTCTCCGTGTGCTTTTTTGGTAGTATCACCACCTACTGTGTACAGAAATGGCCCGCGGTTATAAATGTATAGGACTAGAACCACAAAAGAGTTTCAGATGTACGGGCTGCAGAGCCATGCTACTGAGCCTCTGCATCTGTCATGCACTCATTTGCTCTGCTCCGCACTAATGACAGGAGAATTACTGGTGCAGTGCCCTTTAGATTTTGTTTAGATTGTTTGGTACCTACAAAATTTTAATGAGCGTAGAGCGAGCTGCCAATGTACGAAATAATACATGGCTGGGCGTGTACTGTTGCTGTAATGAGGCATATACGTGCCCCAGGCATTTGAGGCACCAAGCCAAAGGATGTCATTATTGCACTTATAAAATGTTTTTTTTTTAAATAAATAAAATGCAGAAGTTTTTACTTTGAAGAAAAAGTAACATTTGTATACTGAGTAATACCACGTTCGGGAGCAGGGGGAAGGGTGGATTGAGCCCCGGTCTTTTTCTTTTTTCATTTATGTTTAGCACATGTTAACTGAGTACAGATGCACCGTCCGCTTAGCGTTACGTGGCCATCTCTTCATGGGCTGCAGCTGGGTTAGTGGACGCTGAAGTCTATGCCATGCACTCAAAAGGCAACAGGGCCTAATGGACGGAGCACAGGGAAGTGGGGCTAGGTTCTGTTCTTGGCTCGGCTACTCACCCGCGTGTGACATTGGTCAAATCACACCATCCCTTTGTGTCTCTGTTGCGTGCCTCTGTTTCCCCTCCTGCTCTTTGTGTCTGTCAAGGCTGTGAGCTTTTCAGCACCCAAATGGCCTCTGAGACTGTGTGTGTACATGTGCTCTGGGGACTTCATAGAATCATAGTATCATAGAATATCAGGGTTGGAAGGGACCTCAGGAGGTCATCTAGTCCAACCCCCTGCTCAAAGCAGGACCAATCCCCAATTAAATCATCCCAGCCAGGGCTTTGTCAAGCCTGACCTTAAAAACTTCTAAGGAAGGAGATTCTACCACCTCCCTAGGTAACGCATTCCAGTGTTTCACCACCCTCCTAGTGAAAAAGTTTTTCCTAATATCCAACCTAAACCTCCCCCACTGCAACTTGAGACCATTACTCCTTGTCCTGTCCTCTTCTACCACTGAGAATAGTCTAGAACCATCCTCTCTGGAACCACCTCTCAGGTAGTTGAAAGCAGCTATCAAATCCCCCCTCATTCTTCTCTTCTGCAGACTAAACAATCCCAGTTCCCTCAGCCTCTCCTCATAAGTCATGTGTTCCAGACCCCTAATAATTTTTGTTGCCCTTCGCTGGATTCTCTCCAATTTATCCACATCCTTCTTGTAGTGTGGGGCCCAAAACTGGACACAGTACTCCAGATGAGGCCTCACCAATGTCCAATAGAGGGGGACGATCACGTCCCTCGATCTGCTCGCTATGCCCCTACTTATACATCCCAAAATGCCATTGGCCTTCTTGGCAACAAGGGCACACTGCTGGCTCATATCCAGCTTCTCGTCCACTGTCACCCCTAGGTCCTTTTCCGCAGAACTGCTGCCTAGCCATTCGGTCCCTAGTCTGTAGCTATGCATTGGGTTCTTCCGTCCTAAGTGCAGGACCCTGCACTTATCCTTATTGAACCTCATCAGATTTCTTTTGGCCCAATCCTCCAATTTGTCTAGGTCCCTCTGTATCCTATCCCTGCCCTCCAGCGTATCTACCACTCCTCCCAGTTTAGTATCATCCGCAAATTTGCTGAGAGTGCAATCCACACCATCCTCCAGATCATTTATGAAGATATTGAACAAAACCGGCCCCAGGACTGACCCCTGGGGCACTCCACTTGATACCGGCTGCCAACTAGACATGGAGCCATTGATCACTACCCGTTGAGCCCGACAATCTAGCCAACTTTCTACCCACCTTATAGTGCATTCATCCAGCCCATACTTCTTTAACTTGCTGACAAGAATACTGTGGGAGACCGTGTCAAAAGCTTTGCTAAAATCAAGAAACAATACATCCACTGCTTTCCCTTCATCCACAGAACCCGTAATCTCATCATAGAAGGCGATTAGATTAGTCAGGCATGACCTTCCCTTGGTGAATCCATGCTGGCTGTTCCTGATCACTTTCCTCTCATGTAAGTGCTTCAGGATTGATTCTTTGAGGACCTGCTCCATGATTTTTCCGGGGACTGAGGTGAGGCTGACTGGCCTGTAGTTCCCAGGATCCTCCTTCTTCCCTTTTTTAAAGATTGGCACTACATTAGCCTTTTTCCAGTCATCCGGGACTTCTCCCTTTCGCCACGAGTTTTCAAAGATAATGGCCAATGGCTCTGCAATCACAGCCGCCAATTCCCAATTCACACAGGCTGCCAAGCCATTCACGACACCGAACATCGAGTGTGTTAACAAAGGGCAGGAAATACACTGAGCCGATCCGATCCCCATGAAACACCTTCAGCGTCAGTGCAGCCACTGATGCAATGACTTAAAAAAAAATTAATTAGTAATCCCAAACCTGATATATTCTATGAAATGACATCTACCGGCATAGAGATTCCTATAGGCAGCAGCAGCCCTCTCGTGGATGGAAAAGGGATCACAAAGGGGACTTTCGGAGCAGGGCCTGAGTGTGAATTTATCCCCAGTTTGGTGAATAGGAAGAACCAGGATTTGGCAGCCCCCCCAACTCAAATGCCAATAAAACAAGTTAGCCTCTAGTAACAAGCTGTAAAATTGGTGGATGACTGAGGCATCTAATAGAGAGGTAAATTCACAAGTGAACACATTGATTTTTAACCTGGCAATGCCTTCTTTACAGTTTTTGCGGGGGGATAATTTTCTGTCTAAGGCAGAGGTCACCCCCCCGGGGGGGGTGTGTGGAGGACAGTTCAGGGGCGTGTGGCGGGGCCACTCAGCCCTGCTCCACTCCCAGCTTGGCTCCAGCCCCACCCCCAGCTGTGGCCCCAACTCCCAGTCCCGTCTCCAGCCTCAACCCCTGACCACGGCTCAACCACAGCTCAGTATCCAGCCCTGGCCCTGGCCCCAGGCTCACCCCCAGCTGCGGCCTCAGCCTTGGCCCCGATACCCCGCCCACGTTTCCCTCCTTCCCTGGAGAGCCATGGCCCCACGCTTGGCCCCGGCTCTTTACAGAGGGAAAGGGGGGGGTGATGCTGAAAAGTTTGGGGGCGACTGGCCTAAGTCCTGTTCATGAGGAAAGACCCTATTGCTGGCAACATAAGTTGCAGTATAGTGCGTGGACAGACTAGGACCTCCCTCTGAATGTTTGGGCTCTTTTGCACACTTTAGGAGCCATAATAAATCGTCAGGGTAATGTCAAAATTGATTATTTCTCAGAATTCAGGCATGGGAAGTGGAACCTTATTTGCTGTAGTAACTAATACTGTCCCAATTCAATTAAAAAAACCTCATTTTCTCAGGCTTGGCAGTAGCCTCATTTTCAAGGGTGTTTGAGTACCCTTGGAGTTCTTGTGTGGACTCCCAGGAGAGGTTCAAGCAGTGAGAATGAAAGCCCATGAATTGGAGGAAGTGTGAACATGATCAAAATGTTGGTATAATAACTCTAGGGAAGTTGACAAGGAAAAGGAGTCTGATCCAAGTCCCATGAAAGTGAATGGCAAAACATCCATTGATTTCAATGGGAAATGGATTAGCCCCAGTATCTCCCAGGAAAAATGGAGATGTTTATATCTGGAAACTCTTATTATATTTATATCGGTTTCTCACAGAGAAAATTATATTGTTAAATAATAATAAGAAAGTACAGTGGACTTAATCAACCCTGCTTCATCAACAGAATTTGCACGATAGTAAAGTCCGTTCCAGTGTTAATGTTCAAAGCTGAGAGCTGTGTTACTGGCTAAGAGTACATCCTGATCATAAATGCTTAAAGCATCCAAGAGGTGTTTTTCCAATGACACCAGTGTAAATATATCTTGCCTTTCTTTGACCAAAAGAAACATCATGTAAGTCCCTGAAGTTTTCATTTCACTGAACAAGTTTAAAAATCATATTTCCAGCTGCTGCACATGGAAAACCAGATACGAAATCTTGGTATTTTTATCTTTACAAAGGCTTTTGTGATTGTTAAATATTTGAAGGGTTTTTTTTTCTTGTTCTCGATCATTCAGTTATATAGTTCTACGAGATCACAGCTGATTCCTAGGCAAAGGTACCATGCATGTCCTGGGACGGCGTCCTCTCTCAGTTTGCTACCCTGACAATGGGTGGAGTTAAAGGTCTGATTTAATAGCCCATGTGGTGAATAGACTTCCAAGGCACATAGCCTTATGTCTACACAATGAGGGATGTTTTATAAACAGATGACGAGCTGCACAGATTGAATTTCAGCAGCTTTGGCTGTAAAACTGGCAAGTGACTTCATTGATCATGAAGATCCCAGTGTTCATTGTTTGTTTAGTTTGCAGGTTTTTAGTGGCAACTGCTAGGCAACTGCTAGCCCTAGCAGTTGGCTTTTAGCAAAGGCTGTAGAGCATATTCATTTTCTCTCTCTCTCTAAGTGATCTCAGTGCCACCAGATGGGACAGAACACCACACCCAGGAGGTGTCTGGATTACACAGGGATCTTTGGGGACCCCAAATCCCTGCTGCACATTGCCTGGCATGGGGTCCCTTGGAAGAGGCTCCGCCAAACAAACAATGGTCTGGGGGTTGGAGGATTAATTTCCAGGAAGGATTCAGAGATAGGTCAGGTTGGCATTCTGAGCTAGAAGCTAATTTGATGCAGCTCAGCCCAATTAGGTTCAATCTCTTCAAAGGAAGGGTATTACTGAGACAAGGGGTTATGGTGACCAGAAGCCAGGGCAGGGAGCTCTGGGGAAACATAGGAGTGAATGATCCTGTGTGGTTTGGATGACTTTGTTTTGTGTTTTTGAGTTTACAGCTCATAAAACCGCATGGAAGGAATGTGCAGCTGGAAGGCTCTTGCCAAGTTGGTGTCAGTTTGGGTGAAACCAGAAGCACTGGGATCAAACCTTTCCCAGAGGTTGATTTGTGTTCAAACCTGAGCTTCCATTATTCTTGTTTCTATTGTTATTGTCCCCAGGGTCCCCACTCTGGGATCATGGCCCCATTGCACGAGGCACCGTGCAGCCCAAGAATACAGACAGTCCCTACCCCAGAGGGCTGCCATCATCCCACCTCTCACGCCCAGGCAGTGTCTCTTCTGCACCATCAGCATCCGCCCACCTTCTTGTCTGTTTGACCATGTCCAGATTCTAGCTGGGGAGTTCTTTGGGGAAGGGACTTTGACCATGTTTTCTGGGAGGCAACCAGCATTGCACATCATAAGCTTTTCTTCCCGTATCCCTAGGTATCTACAGGACTCGGCAAATACACATCTAAGGCCAAATTCCAGCCCAGGCAGCAACCCAACCCAATTTTCCTCCTGAGCTACCGTATCTGGGCTTGTGCACCCTGCTTGCTTGTCTCACCCTCCCTCTCCCCTCTTACGCTCGGGGTCAGCCATAACAGCAGCTCCTGTGTTCTGAAGACCAGGACTGCTCCCTCTAGATGACCTCCTGAGGTCCCTTCCAACCCTGATATTCTATGATTCTATGATTCTTAGTGCCCCCTAGGGCATGGATGGAAGGTGGATCCATGCCTTCCTTCAGTCTGTCCTCACTTGCTGGCCAAGGGAGCCATGTGGGGAAACACACACTGAGCTGTCTTAAGGGGTAACACAGCAGGTGAGCATGTCCTGCCTGTTGGGGAATTCTGGGAGGCGTTATGGTGCTTCTGCTTCGGGCAGCGCATCTCTGCACCGCTGCCTTCTCAGGACTCTGCCTAGCCTTTGCGTGTGTGGATTGAAGCACTGTGCCCCCCAAACCAGCAGGTGCCCTTTGCCAGTTCGACCCTCCCTGTAAATTCTTCAAGTACAATGCTAGCCTACTCCTCACAGTGCAGCCCCTATGCACATCATGTAGATTCTTGACTTAAACAAAGCAGCATGAATACTTTCACTGCCGGGAAGTCATTTATTCCTGTGGTTTATTTACAGAAGGCAACAGGCAACCAGCAAGATTGAGATCTCAGTATTGTTCCCATATCAGCCCTCTGGTTGGCAACACCAAGTAGTCTGAAAAGCATCATAGGAAACAATGTTAAATTATTCATGTAGTGTGTAGGGGAAATGGATCTCTCTGAATAGGGCAAGTAAACAAAATACCTTTGATTACGACTGCATTAGCTTTGTTCTTTGCTTGACTAGACTTTTGTTTTATTTGCTATGATCATTTGTTTTGGGTGATGCACTAGATTAAATTAATTGAGGTTTAGAACAATATACATTTCCTTTTGCGGCTACTTTCCCTGCTGGCGCGATCTTATCTGAATCGTTAGCCTGGCTGGTCCCACTTTCCTGACATGTCACAAGTGCAGATACTGTAGAACTGGGGGTGCGGAGGTGAGTGTCCTTTTGGTTTGTTAACAAAGATGTTTACTTTTGAAATTAACACAGTATCCAGGCCATTTCCCGCTTTTTTCTTCTGAACCGTGGGTTACTGCCCTCTTTGAGGTATTTCCCCATAATATATTTCCTTATAATAATAGCCTATCAATGCTCTCCAAATGCACCATGGTAACAGAGATCCTCCGATCGGTATGGAAATGCAACCACTAAGGCCAATTCAGGGTGGCTAGGAGTATGTGCACCGCAACTCAGGCAGGCATTCGTGGGGCTTTAGCGGCTACACCCTATAGGCTGTAGCAAGAAGTGTGTCCCCAAAGGCTCAGACACACGGCTAAAATGAAAGGATGACTTACTGGGGCTGGCAGAAAAGGGCACCAATACCCTAGGCTTACTAGCTTAAGCAAAGGGTAGTCTCTAGCTTGGCCCCTAGGCAGGGGCGACGCATGGGGATGGGGGCATGCGGGGTCATGTGCTGCCCCAGATTTGCGGTTTGGGTTGTCCTGAGCGTGCTCCCATGGACTGAGCATGCTCAGTAACACTGCTGAAGCTGGCTGCCCTCACTTTGTCCCCCTAGTATTGGCAGGCATGGGTCGTCTCTGCCTCTAAGTGGTGTCAAATGGAGCTGCTTGGGCTCCACAGGTCTGGCACCTTGTTGTTGGCCTCCTTTCGTCTGCGAGAGACGGTGGGAATCGCAGCCTATGATGTAGATGGTTTGCGATGTCTCATGTGACTGAATAGGCCAAATCCGAGATTTACATGATCTTTGGCAGTTCGTGCAAATGTGTGGATCTTGGCTGGGAGCTGCTTGCTTCCTACGGGCTCTTTTCTCGTCAAGCTGTAGGAGCCAGCTCCTGTCATGGACTTTGATACCCTGATGGAGACGAAGGCGCCACTTGTTACGATCACGTGTCAAGATTTCCCGTTGGTCAGGATCAATTCCAAATTCCTTCATATCTCGCTTGCATGTGTCGTTATAGCCAAGCTCGGGGCGTCCTGTTGTTCTTGTTCCCTCTGATAGCTCCCCATAGAGCATGTCCCTGGGTGTGCGCCCGTCTTCCAACCTACCACCTGGGCTGCCCCTTTCTGTCCATTTCTCTGTTACAACAATTAGTTATCCTGCAGGCTCCCTAGCCAGGAGCCAGCCCCACAGTTTGACTAGCTGGGGACCGCTCTGTGTTATCCTCTTGCAATGACTCAGCAGTTCCCCTGCGGCTGCTGCCAGCAGGCTCCTCCATCTCTGCTGGGTTGGGTGTCCCACAGTGACGTTAGCTCCAAGGCAGCTGTCCCAGTTCCCCATGGGACAGCTCTTGCCACCCAACTGCCTCCAAATGCCCCATTCCTCCTAGGGCCCTGAGACGCCTCTTGACAGGCTGCTCTCGATCTGTTATAGCGTCTCTGTTACCTGTCCACTGACCTGTGGCCCTCCTGCAGTAGTCAGCAGGTTAATCACAAGCAGTTTGGATTGCAGCCGGGGGCTGATCCTGAATTGGTGGGACAGGCAGGGGTACAGGTAGGGAACAAATGAACTTGGACAGAAGGCAGCCCTGCTTCCCAGTCGGGTCACTGCTGGGTGCCCCAGGTACCTCTCTTCAGCGGTGGGACACATTTGTGGTGGCTCTTCTTGCAGGATCAGCCCTGAGGCTGGTAGCAACCGAGCATCATTGGTATGTGAAGAAATATCAGCTCATCTCCTCTGTGCTGATGATTCTCAGTACTGACACTTAGGTAGCAGGGAGGAATAGTTCCTTCCTCTACAGGAGTTACTGGGTGGCATTGTTTGTCCTGGGGCTCAGATTATAGTGACCTTAAAATCTATGAATAACCATCACCATATCTGACACCCGTTGCTTCTCTTTTTGGCGGAGCATAGCAGAGAGGCCAAGTATTAAATAGGGTGGAAAGTGATCTGCTCTCCAACCTGACTCAAACCTCCCTGGAGCAACTAGTCCCACATCAAGGGGAAGTCTGCCCACCAGCACCTGTTCCAGGGCTAGCTTCACTCATCAGACCAATCAGTCCAGCACCGTTCAGAACCACGACTTTGGAAACCGAACTCCCCTAAAAACCTGAGGTCAATATCTTGGGCAGACAGGGATTGACGGTAAGCTCAGTACTGCACCTCCTCCATGTTGCCTTGGTAGCAATGTGCAGTTTCGACTTGGAAAATAAATAGTGAAGCCTGGGCTGAATTGCATTGTTTCTCCAGAATCTTCACCAGTCTTGAAAACTTGTCTCCCCGTGCATGTGGGGTGAAGTAAAAGGCAATCGCAAACCAGCGGCCAGTCATTCATCATGATAGCTGGGAAATGAGCCTCTCTGCCTGTATCCACTTACACTATACTACATATAGGCTGGACGTGCTGTACGGGATGTTCTCTAAAAATATATCCAAACTGGTCATGTTTTTGTGACAAAAGGAGAATTCCTAGAAAGAAAAAACAGCGAGAGGTTACCTAAGGACATATGCAAATTCAGACCACAAAAACTCCAGTACTATATGGCTTAAAACCTCAGAAATCTCCCTTATAAAATCATACAAATTAAGTGGGACTCTTGATGGATCAAGGATCTGATTATTATTTGCATGATGGCAGCACCTAACTGAGATTGGTGCCTCATTGAGTCAGGCTGCAAAGAGAGACTGCCCCTGCCCCTAAGAGCTTGCAACCTAAGAAAGGCAAAGGGTGGGAAGGAAAACAGGCCCAAAGATGCAAGATGAAGTGTCTTGCCCCATCGTCACACAGAAAATTCCTGGCAGAGTGGGGAATAGCTCCCGGAATCCCAGGTCAGTGCCCTGACCACTGGACAACATTTCCTCTGGATTATGGAGACTTTCCTCTCTAAAATGCAAGTTCAAATCCAGTCCACATCAGTAGGGACCAAAACGTATTACCATCTTATAGACCTATCTGGTGTTGGTTGAAAATCTCAGTCCAATTACTAGTAGATAGGTGTCTGTATCATAAATGGTACAATCACAATTTCCAGTCTCATTAGAAAGATAGTGACCTTCCTTTGTAAAATGCCTCGTGATCCACTGCTGAGATGGACTGAATAAAAAATAAATGGTTTTTGTGGTCTCAATTTATTATTTTCACCATCATCTCTTCTCACGAGACGGTCCCTCCAAACCATGGTGGACCTACATTGGTGGGATAGAGTAGTGTAGCTTTCCATGATGCTTCAGCTGTTCATACACAAGTGCAGAATCTGGCCCTTAGATATTACTATTATTTGCTGGAGTGGCTGAAAAGGTGAGTGCTGGTAGGATCTACTGTTTCAGATCTACAAGGCTTCTGTTTCTAGTGGCTAAAGAAGACACCTGGAAAGAATTTTGGCATCTGGCATCTTATGCCCCCTTACTCCCCTTGTGCAGATGCATAGGACAAGTGGTGACCTCGCCCTTTGTGTATTTATGAAGCAGAGATGACGGACCTCTTAGAGCCTGAGATTTGTGAATCTCTCCAAACCATTCTTCTGGGCTAGCAGGATTTGCAAATGCAGTTTGTGTTTGTGCACCTTTTATTCCCATTCTCCTTACAAAGAGATTCCATTTGAAAAGTTCTCTCGCTAATCGGAAGCCATTTATATATCTTAGGGGTCAATAGATTCAGAAAGAGCTGTATACCCATGCCGTATACTGGGAGTATAGTGTATTCCCCATTTATATTCTCATTAGAATTGCTCTGTTCCTTTCTCCAGTCCCATTGTATTTGTTTTTCACTTTGTCAATTTTCTGCTCTGTTTTCCCCCCTTCCTTCTCTTGGCTTCCTTTTTTTTAAGTCTCTCCCAAGTAGAATGAAACCTAACAATACGGAATTTGAACTGAACTTTCATGCTGTTCAAAATTAGGCAAAATGAGTTAATCTGAAGTGCATCCCATTTGCTTGTCTCTAGCCTTTCAGGCCCAGGGGACTCTGCAACCTGTACTTATGCATATCGTCCTTACTCATACATATAGCCCAGTTGTTCCCGCTGTGCATGAATAACCGTTGCAGAATTGGGTTCTGTTGTTCTGAAGCTCAGTGTGTTGCTAACCCTCAACTGCAATGTGTTGCATGTGATTTGTGTCTCTAAGCTGAAGATTGGAATTTCCTTTGCATCTGTTGGAAAGTAGGTAAGGAAGAAATTTACAAAATAAGGGTATCTTCTGCATTTCTTGTCTGTTTCACTGAGATTACTTAGAGATGGTCAAAGTATTAACTGCAAATAAATTATCCAACTAATTTAGCCCCTTTTTTCTTGACCAGGAATTGCTAACAAACTGGTCCCTGATTTCTGTTAAAGCCGTTTTCATAAGCATGTGTCAAAACCCGGTGAGCAAATTTCAGTCTCTGAGTTGGTTGTGAACCGAGCATTTTATCTGTGGCGCATTTTGTCACGTGCCACATGTTGTTTTTCCTGCTCTCTGACAGAATGACTGGAACTCTTTGATCAGGAAAACAATCAATAATCCATACAAACGAGCAAATAATAAGCAGTGAGTGTCACACCTCCTCAGCCAGCTTTCAGATAAATAATCGTTTACGGTCAAACCGTGTAAGCTCTACAGCCCTGTTCACCAATACACCAGCAGCCACCTGGAGACTCATGAACAATGAATAACATGACCCCTCAGTGAACAGTGGAGCAAACTCACCAAATTTCTCCAAGAAAATATTGGCAAATCACCTCTGGCATTATCCACCCGGCTCTATGCATTACCTTAGTTATTCTTACAGTGCGTGAAATATATTTTTGGATGTAGGTGTAGCCCAAAGTCCAGTGCGCTTCAACAGCAGCCCTGGGAACTGCAAGTTGTGGACTACAAGCTGCGGCATGTTGGAAGAACTATAGCCTGGGCCCCCCCCCCGCAGCAGGAGGTCTCAGCACATAGCAGGCAAGCAGAGAGGCGGCGGCTGGGCTATAATCCCGTTCTTTACAGAATAAAGCCTTGTTCCTGGTGGTGTGTCTGAGTGGGCCTGGTCTGAGGTGAACACACACTGACATACAACGCAGAGCACGCAAAGGAGCCGCAGGCCCAGTTTTGTAAAAAGCTGCTGTGTAAAAAGTCGCAAGGCAGGCTCCCTCGATCTTGAACAACCTCATCCAGGGCCTGTCAAGAGAGGGATGGGGGCATATATGAAAGCCCAAACTATGACTCATCAGGCCATGAAGCATACTGGCATGCGATCTGATTAAACTCTCTCCCTGTACATCACAGATTTTTTATTAAAGGAGTGACAGCAAGGGAAATAGGAGTTGCCAGGCATAGTCCACCTCGCCCAGTACCCTGTCTCGGACAGTGCCTGGCACCCGGTACTTTAGAGAAAGGTGTAAGAACCCTGCAGAAGGTAATTATGGGATAGCCTGTCTCCAGGGAATGTTTTCTCCTAACCCCCAATAGAAGGGGTGGCCAGCCTGTGTCTCCGGAGCCGCATGCTGCCCTTCAGAAGTTAACATGCGGCTTCTTGTCTAGGTACCGACTCCGGGGCTGAAGCTACAGGCCCCAACTTTCCAATGTGCCGGGGGGCGCTCGCAGCTCAAGCCCTGGCTCTGCCACCGGCCCTGCCCCCACTCCACCCCTTCCCGCCCCCTCCCCTGAGCCTGCCGTGCCCTCGCTCCTCCCCACTACCCCGCAGAGCCTCCTGCATGCCACGAAACAGCTGATTGGGAGGTGTGGGGAGGGAGGGGGAGGTGCTGATCGGCAGGGCTGCCGATGCGGGGCTGCTGACATATTACCGTGGCTCTTTGGCAATATCCATTGGTAAATTCTGGTTCCTTCTCAGGCTCAGGTTGGCCACCCCTGCCCAATAGTCAGAGGTTGGCTTGTGCCCTGAAACAGGAGGATTTATGTCCCTTTCAAAACACTTGGTCTTTTAACATTTATTATTGTAACTCAACCATACTGTGTGCTTATCCTGTGGCAATGAGTTTCACAGGCTAACAGTGTCCTGTGGAAAGGCATTGGGGAGCAGATGAGAATCGAGAGACTGAGGTGTTGGTTTTAGCAATCATTACCCCCAACACCTTATTTTATGGGATAAGTTGTCTGTCCTCATTTGCATCTATGTTGGTAAAGATATAATTTGCATACATGTGTTGATGCAAGAACTTACAGCTGCAGCTGAATATTATTTATGGCTGCCCATATCCTGAGAGTGTCAAGTGTAAAGGTTTAAGGAAAGAGATGGAGAGATGTAAAATGAATGCTCATCACAAAACATTTTTGGACAGGAAGTGGCACTTGGCTTCCTTAAAGAGATACAGAGCTGTGGTTTCTGCACTTGTATATGAATGGAAAATCTTCTCACTTTTCAAATATTGTTTATGATTCCTGCAGGGGAAAGGCAGAGACTGGGGCACAAACTTGTTTCACTTTAAATGGTTGGCTTTCAAGTAGCTGATTGCAATAAACAAATTTGTATCTCCCAGAATAATAGAGGAAATATCAGGGTTCAACAGAGAAGGTTTCCCATTGAATGGGGTGGGGTCGGGAGAGAATGAATTCTTGACAAATTGATTATCTGTCAGATAGTTTGCATAGATGATGATGATGATGATGATGATGGCATCAATCCACACAAAGGTAGGGTTTGTCAGCCTTTCCATTACAATTCCCTTTTCTCAGTGGCTGATAACGTTTATATTGTGGCTAATCATCCACCATAATGACAAGAAGGAATCTGTTTAAGGTTGGGTATCAGGAAATCCTTTCTAAGTGTATGGATCGCTAAACACTGGAGCAGATTACTTTAGGAGATTGAGGAATTCCCATCCTTGGTGGTTTTAAAGAACAGGTTAGACAAACACCTGTCAGGGATGGTCAAGGCATACTTAATCCTGCCTCAGTTTTGTGAGTGGCAAATAGTGAAGAGTCAATGCATAGTCTGGAAATTATTTGTCTAAACGATTTGTCAATTGAGGAAGCTTTCAGACACTTGGCTATGTTGGTTTGCTCACTAAAAGAAGCCCAAATTCCTTGTGTTTTTGACACAACGAATGTGTTTGACTAGCTCTATGGTGAGTCATATTTATTATTTTTATAAAATAAGGTCAATGAAGTCATCTTGACCTTCAGAATTTTAGTACCAGTTTCTGCTTTCAGATGTCTACCAGGTTCTCCCACTGAAGTCAATGGAAGTTGTGTGTGCAGAACTCAAGACTGGTTTTCAGATCATAGGAAGTGTTGAGTGCGAGGTCAGGCATTATGCTTTTGCTGCGATGTACCAGACAGCTCAATGGAGCACTTCCACCAGACAGCTCAATGGAGCACTTCCACTCGTGTCAATTTGCAGTTACACCAGAAAGGACTATTGTAATAAAGAATAGCGAACTTTACTTCTGAAGATCTTTTGTCTTCTTCTTTTACACTAATCACTGACGGGGATTTTCCCTCTTCCCCTCCACCCAATATTTATTTTATTGCAAACATTTTAGCTAAAGTGATTAACTCAATTTAAAATTTCAACTGTTTCCTTGCCAAAGACTTCAGGAATTTTCATTATTTCCTTTGGGAATTCTGAGGCTGTGGTTAGCCAGTTTTGCGCTCAAGACATTAGAATGCCAGCGCAACTTAGGACTTGGCTGAAAAAAGCTTTTTCGACATGAAAGAATTCCAGAGTTTCATAAAAGGAAGTGTAGTACTTGAACAGATATGTTGATATAAGTAAGGTCTTAGCAAAATGAAAGCCACTCTATTATTTCTTAAGTATCAAAGAAATCTATTTGTAAAGGTGTTAAGCCCAGCTGGAAGAGTACAAACCATGTCTATTTATTTGTTGTATATTTGGGTGTTTTATATCTGGTTAGACAGCCAAGCCGGTATTACTCAGCTGGCTGGGGTTTTAGTCTCTGGCTTTTAGGCAAACATTTTAAAAAGGCTAAACTTATCCTGTACTAATGATTTGATGGGTCTGAAAAGCTTAACAAAGCTATCATTTAAAAGAGAACCTTCTCTCACTGTAGGTTACTTTAAAAAACTAAGAACTGCACATTCAGGTCTTTCTAAACAATGGGGTCTGAATTCTGCCCTGTTATCCCTGTGCAGCTCCATGGAGGGCACCGTTTGGTCTTGGTCATTGATTTGTAATGGAATGGCGAGCCAATGGCTGGTTACACTTTTGCAGCATATTGGACCAGATCCTCAGGGCCTAGACTAGTTATGTTTGACACAGGACCTGTGGAGAGGGGCTGAGGTAGCATTACATCACCTTTCTACTCCCCATAACAACCTGCCCCATAAGTGACTAGCAACTCCTAGGCAATACATAGAAATATGTCACCTGGAGGGGTTTGATTGAGGAGTGAATTTGGACCAGCCCAGGCAGGCGTTCCACACGTAAGGGGGATGCCTCATTCTTTGATAAAATTGCCACTCCGGTTTGTAAATGTTTGTATAACAGGATAGAGGCCATCAGACCTAGCTCGACACAGTGCCTTGTGCCAGCTATTTCCCGGAGCAATTAAAGGTCAATATTAGGGGAAATCATTCATGATCTCCCTATAGATTGGCCGTAAGGGAAAGGGAAGGCAAATTGGTCATTTTGATCAATAAAGGGTCTTACCCAAGGGCCAGAAGAGAAACCAAAGCCAGGCAAGGAATCCCGGGGAGTTCCCTCCGCTCCTCACTGTATGTTCTCTATACCTATCTTTCAAGCTAGCCGTTAAAGGTCACAGAGAAGCGGAAGTTTTGCCAAGTTCTTCATTTACGTCAGCACACACTAGAAAACCACACGCTGCTTGTCAGTAACAGCTTTAAGAGGCCCAATTTAATGTGCCCGGATCTGAAAGGGCTTTCTGTTCTCATTTCAAAGTTTCCTCTCACCTTGAGCTAGCTTGTCTAATTGTAAACAAACATGAAGTAAGGTCAGAAATGAAAGGGTTTAAAGTGGCTGGTTTCTTTTTTAATGAGGAGCCCAGGGCTTTTGCTACTGCTAAAAAACACAGGTAATCCTGGTTTTATTTTCCTGTTCCTTAAATTTACGGTGATGTCACCCGTGTGGCTGAGTGGACTCGTTTTCCGATGGCGTGAGTGAGTCTGGGCGTTGCTAGTTATTATCAGTTTATTCATGATCTATAAAAGCGTTTGGGGCCAGATCAGCGGCAGGCCTGGGTGGGTGCTCAAAGGGAAACAGGGCTGGGCCCTCTCCGATGCCTTGTGCTCCACACATCCAGTGCTGGCTCTGGTGCTAAGTGACCATGGGCTGCCACGGAGTGGGGGGTGAGGTGATGGGAGAGCTGTAGCCGCGCACCATTCCCCTTGCTCCTCCTCCACACCGGCCCCGTGCCTGGTGAAGTGTATGCTGCGCCCTTTCACAGGGCATGGCGGACATCCCGCGGACCCATGTTGTGCCTGTGTAACCCATGGGCCCATGTGTGTGACACGTCTCCCCTCTGCGCCGATCCACAGAGGATACGAGCCCCCAGTTTGAGAGCCTTGACAATGGTCCGGATGTCTGCATCCATCTGAGCTATGCCCTGCACAGGATGGGGGGTGGGAAGAGGCAAGTGAGTCAGGGGTCACTGAGCCCCATTTCTGACACGCCCCCCCCCGGTCTTAGCTCCACTAGGGCAGCTTCGAGTAGCTCCAAGCACTTCTCCTGGTTACACTAGCAGGAAGGGTCCCCAGGGATCACTGGAATGAAAGGAGGTCTGACCACCAGCCCACCCCCTAGGCCATGTCAGGGCAGGAAATAGGAGGTGTAGAGCCGGCTAGCCTAGCTTTACGCCACCCAGACTGTCCCCTGTGCCTGGAGCTGCTGCTGCGGCACTTCACCTCCAGGCCGGCTCAGGTTTGGCTTCTCTTTCTGCAGGCACAGTTTGCAGAACAACCATTGTGCCCACACTTCTCCACCCCACCTCTGGGGGCTTGTGCCTCTCTCCCTTCCGTCCCTGATCCATGCCGTCCGGCGGGCAGTTAGAGGCTCAAGAACCCAAATCAGTGCCCACAGTTAGATTGTGGAGGCAAAAACATGGGCAGAAATTGCACCCATCAAGACAGACACTGGCCTTCTAAAAAGCTGGCCCTAAATACCCAGGTTACACAAACACCAGCTTCTTTCAGCCCCATCTGCCCATTCAAGCCCCAGTGGTGACAGGAGAGTATCCAACAACCAGCTTGACTTTGGAGCCAGTTGACCCATCAGCGTCTCCAGTTCTCTGTGAGTGGCAGGTGAGAACTGTTCCTTTAAATTAATGCTGTATTTCTTTTTTTTTTTCCAAGTTGTCTAGATACCAGAGCAGCCTGATAGCAACGAGGGGTAATTAGCAACACTTCGCAGCCTTGAGAATTGATTGAGAAGATCTGTGTCTTGAATAATGGCCACCAACAGCCAAGCTGGAGTTTTGTTTTCACATCATAGGAAAAATACCAAGTGCCAAGGCGTGTGGTAAACCAAAATAGTTTATGAAGTGTGCAGTTTTTGGAACAGGGGTAAGGATGAACCAGAAAAATGTCTATTAATAGAGACTAAAAAACCAGATAATCACATGACCCAATCCAAAAAAAGCTTCAGTGAAAAGTTTTTGTTGGGCTTACGAGCCCTACTCATTGCTGTAACTATGTGCGGTATGTCTTCTTTCACAAAATGTCTACATCAAATATTTTTAGGCTTTTCTCGTGTAAGGATCTTAAGTTGAAAAGCTTGTGAATATGACTCAAATATTAGCCTTTCCAGCACTGTGTAGGATGGCTAGATATTTCCCAAGGGCCAGATTAGGCCATCTCTGCTTTCAGGGAGCAGGGTCTTACTCCACTGATTTCAACAGTGCGTTACTCCTTGCTACTCAAGGTGGCAAAATCTGGACCTAACTGATGGCCAGATTCTGCCCTGGCTCACACCTGGCTCAGCCCAAACACTTTGGACTCAGATCACTGAGGCCCCAGCAGTGTTATTACGTCTAAAACTGACTTGGCAAAGGAACTTAAGGTTAAATTCTGCTGTCACAGCCTGATGCTGGAGGGTGCAGTGAGCTCGCTGGACCCTCCACTCTCACTGATCCTCCAGTCCTATCAGGTCCTCAGTTACACCAGTGTAAATCGGGACTTGCTCCATTGAAGCTAGGGGTGTTGTGCTGGATTTATACCAGCGTTGCTGGGAGCAGAATCTGGCTCTTTGTCTTCGGGTACAGCCAGAGCACTGGATTATAAATATTCCCCCTTCCGTATTCCTGGTCTGCAGGTGAGAATTGGGAGCCATAAAGCACTTAGCTTGCATTAATCCTAAACATGTGCATTGTCCCGATGGACTGCTTACGTGCTTAAAGTTAAGCACGTGCTTAACTGCTGTGCTGGAGTGGGGACTAAACTGGGATTTCTTTTGCAGGCAATGCAGACCCTCCAGTTAGATGTGCAGCACCAGAGTAAGAATGGGCTTGCGTCAGCACCAATTAACCCAATGCTCAGAAGGGGTTTGCACCGACATAACTACATGAAAGGAGCTACACCAGTGTCAATGTCTTTAGACTAGACAACCCACAAAGCTCGACACTTCAGTCCCTTACTGATAAAAAGAAACTGACATGATGGCAATGAGTTTTTCCTTTTTATTTTCTTATAGCCCTGAGGAAGGAAGACTTGATTTTTTTCTGATCCACCCAAAAGAAACCACAATAACCACAGCTGCAATTATATATATATATAAAGCTTTCTGGCAATTCTTTCACATTCTTTTTTGAGCTTCTTTGCTGCATTTAGAAGAACAAATGATTTTAAGACAAAATGCAAAGACACTTGTTTGGACACAATATTCAAAATTAAATTTGTTAAAGCCAACAGAGAGCAGTTATTAGCGGATATTGGCTGACCCATGCCACACTGTACTCAAGTAATACTATTAGCAAGTCAACAGGATCCAGGTTAGATCAAGTTTCTTCCTAAGGTAAGAGCCACTTTTTCATAGCTCTCTAAATGTCACATTGTAATTATAAAAACGGGCCCCAAAATGTGTGCTTTCCTAAAGCTATTTTTGGTATTGAATCATTTTAGGATTTTTCCTATGTCCTAAAAAGTCACACAAGTCAACTATCATTGATCACAAAGCAATTTTCTCATGGATTGGATGATGCCAATCTGTCACCAATATCAAATCCTTTAGATTCGATGAGTTTAGAATAATACGGTAGAAATTAAATTTAAAGCAATAAGATTCCCTCCCCTGCAAAGACAATAAGGAGATCTTCAGTTTTATGCCAGCCAGATGTTTAGTATAATCTTCAGCTCCTAAGCTTTCCTGTCCTGACACTATGCCCATTGAAGTCAATTGCAAACCTAGCTTTGCTTCAGTAACCCAGGATCAGACCGTGAGAGAGAGAGGTTGGACTTGTAGTTAAGGCACTTGACTGGAACTCAGGAGATCTGGCTCAATTCCCAGCTCTGCTACAGACTCCCCAGGTGATCTTGAGGAAGGTCACTTCATCCAGCTGAACTTCTGGTCCCCGTTTTGAAAATGAACCTGAGTCTATCTTGCCTCTTTAGAGTGCAAGCTTGCAATGGGGGTTCCATGCACCACTTGCGTGCTTCCTTGAGTCTCTGTTGGGGAATGTAGCTCTCGCTGAGTCAGGTGCCCCCTTGCTGCTCATTGCTCGCTCTGTAATAGTCTTTCTTCCGGTCACTTGGCCCTCCGGCCAGATCACTACACAGTCCACTCCTTCGGGGGGGCACAAAGTTCAACAAGATCATTGTCCAAATGCTGCTGCCAGATGGTGTTCAGCCAGATGGGGCTCTGTGCTGCAACACCAGTGGCTGGCCGAGGAACCTGGGGCTGGCTGTTATACTGGGTTCCAGCCCAGGACCTCTACAACCAGCAATCCAGCTCTGCTCACTCCAAGGCCCTGTTGCTGTTTCCCTGGGCTCCTTCCTGCCCAACCTCTCAATCTTCTGTGGCCTGCTTCTGGGTTTACATGGGAGTCTACTCTACTCCCCGTGGCTACTTCAACCCCCACCTTCTTATTAGACTCCTTACTCCAGGGGCAGCATCCTAGTTCTTAGTCTCCCCCGGGCTTCCTTCTCGCTCCTGACGACCTCCCTCCTTCCAGGGAGTGACTGCAGACCCCTTCCCCTGCAGCTCCCTTCTCCTTTCAGCCTCTTGGCTTTCTAGTGCTGGCCCAGCCCAGCCCCGGTTGGGCTTCACTCTCAATTAACCCTGGCTCTACCTCTCTCAGGTAACCTAACTGGCCAATCAGGCCCTCCTTAACATTATTGTTGCTGGTGTAGGGTGCACGCCCCATCACAACGCTCTTGGGGCATTTCCCTCATAAATTCCTGCTCAACCTGGGCACTGTATCAGGGGCATGATACACACACTGTTAAGTTCTCTGAGGGCAGGGACCATCTTTTTTCCCCTCTTTCTACTGCCCCTAGCACTGTGGGGTCCAGGCCCATAACTGGGGTTTCTAGGCCCTTCATAGAATCATAGAATCATAGAATATCAGGGTTGGAAGGGACCCCAGAAGGTCATCTAGTCCAACCCCCTGCTCGAAGCAGGCCCAATTCCCAGTTAAATCATCCCAGCCAGGGCTTTGTCAAACCTGACCTTAAAAACCTCTAAGGAAGGAGATTCTACCACCTCCCTAGGTAACGCATTCCAGTGTTTCACCACCCTCTTAGTGAAAAAGTTTTTCCTAATATCCAACCTAGACCTCCCCCACTGCAACTTGAGACCATTACTCCTCGTTCTGTCATCTGCTACCATTGAGAACAGTCTAGAGCCATCCTCTTTGGAACCCCCTTTCAGGTAGTTGAAAGCAGCTATCAAATCCCCCCTCATTCTTCTCTTCTGCAGGCTAAACAATCCCAGCTCCCTCAGCCTCTTCTCATAAGTCATGTGTTCTAGACCCCTAATCATTTTTGTTGCCCTTCGCTGGACTCTCTCCAATTTATCCACATCCTTCTTGTAGTGTGGGGCCCAAAACTGGACACAGTACTCCAGATGAGGCCTCTTGCAGCCCCCAGCACAAGGGGGCCCCAGTTTTGGTTGAGAGCTCCGATCTCTACCACAATGCAAAAAATGAGTAATAATAATATCAACATAACTCAGTTTGTTTCCAATTCAATATATTGAATTCTTGTTAAACTCTCCTAGTTATGTGTCCTCCTCTCTCTCTCTTCCACACAAAAGTAAACCTGAGTTTGTTATCTTTCACGCTGAGTTCCCCAGGGTAGCTATCAGTTAACACAGATCTCTTTATGTTGGTGGGGAGGAGAAGACAGGAAATGTCCCATGGGCTTCCAATGTCATAGTGAACTGTAACATCTAAGCAAGAATGATTTGCATGGGGCTGAGGGTGGGAACAATCCAATATAATATTGCATTGGCTTTAAGATGCTGTAGCCTTGTCCCTGTAGTTGGCTATTTTCCCACTTAAAAACTGCAACTGAAGAGGTGAAATTTACAAGTCCCATAACTTTCTGCCGTTTCTCTGACAGGCTAAATCATCAGCGCATGTGGGCTTTCATCCTGCATTCCTTACTCAGGCAAATCTCCCCTCACCTTCAGGTTCATGGCAAGAAATTCTGGGGACAAAGAAGCCAGCAGGCAGCTAAATTTAGAGTTACCAAGCTGCCAGCAGGAAATTCAGGGTTGGATTTGAATCTTATCATTTCTATAATAAAGAAGCCGTGTCAGTTCCACAACCCTATCACCACAACACTGGGGTAATTGCTATGGTCTTGCAGAGTATTTGCTCCAGAGGGTTATTTCTGTCCTGCCAACTATAAATTACATACTAAATGTAATAAACTTATAATGAAAAACGTGGCCTCCTCAAAGTAGCTACCAACAGCATTTTAAATTTGCCTGTTTATTGCTAAATTATGGAGACGCAATAATGAATCCATAGTTAAGGTCTGGTTCTATTTTGCTCTTAAAGCTGGGGGTTCAATCCTCAATTTTTGTGGGGAAAACAGTGTATCTGCCAAAGATTTTCAGGACTCAGTAAAGCTTACATTTTCTGAGGATTTTCAAATAAACTAGTTCATTTCAGTCCTAATTGACTGAAAATTGACCTTTAAGAAAGACCATATATTGAGTCTCCTAATTTTTTAGATGCCTCTCACTTAAAAACCACAGACTATAGAAAGCCAAAAGTTTATATGAAGTGCGAGTTCAAAGGCCTCTTTAGACGTATGTGATTATTTTTGTTGATGAACAGAGAGAAAAATAATTAGCATTGTCTGTCAAAACTGAAGGCTTCCAGGCGTTGCATAGCTAACTGAGAACATGATTTACATTGGCTTCTTCTATTTTGTCTAAAATACCTACGGGCATCAGCAAATTTCCGGGATGACTAGCATAGCATGTCATGGGGGAACATTTTCAAAAACACCTAAATCCCATTTTCAAACGGGAATTATGGCCAGATTTTCAAAGGTACTTAGGCTCCTAAAGATGCAGATAGACACCCATTGGGATTTTCATAACCATTTAAACAGGTTAGGTGCCTAGCTCCTATTGAAGTGAAAATTGACAGGGTTCATAAAAGAACTAGATAAGTTCCTGGAAGATAGGTCCGTCAGTGGCTATTATTCAGGATGTGCAGGGATGCAACCCTATGCTCTTAGAGTTCCTAGCCTCTGTTTGTCAGAAGCTGGGAGTGGACAACAGGGCATGGCTCACTTGGTGATCACCTGTTCTGTTCATTCCCTCTGAAGCACCTGGCATTGGCCATTGTCAGAAGACAGGATTCTGGGCTAAAGGGACCATTGTTCGGACCCAGTATGGCCGGTCGTATGGGGCTTATGCGTCTAAATCGTGTAGTCACTTTGGCGAATTTTACCAATGATCACTTGTAGCTTTTAAAATGTTGCTAATAGGATTTATACCGAGTTCTAGACAATACAACTGTGCCACACATTGTTTGTAGTTCATTCTCAGGACACTAGAGTGAATAAACGGAAAATCTCATTTTTGAACAGACAGGTGACTTTGGAAACCTACCCCCCATTTTAACTCAGAGTTAAGGAATTCTTAGGGCAGGCCTACACTACCGCTTTTGTCGCTATAAATTACGTCGCTCAGGGG
This sequence comes from Lepidochelys olivacea, assembly GCF_965140295.1. Taxonomy (NCBI): domain Eukaryota; kingdom Metazoa; phylum Chordata; order Testudines; family Cheloniidae; genus Lepidochelys; species Lepidochelys olivacea. Next base: position 121,287,375 of record NC_140416.1, read on the forward strand.
TGTGAAAAAGCCACCCCCTGAGCGACTCAGGTTACACTGACCTAAGCACTGGTGTGGACAGTGCTATGTTGGTGGGAGATGCTCTCCTGCAGACATAGCTACTGCCTCTCACAGAGGTGGAGTCGGCATAGAGCATCTTCGTCAGCTGAGCTACAACAGCGCAGCTGCATTGGTTCTTCCTAGAGTAGACTAGCTCTCTGTGACAGGTATGGAGGTATGTAGACCTCCCTGTCCTTGTCTTGAACCCACGACTTTTCACTGTTAGCTTGTAATTTGCAGTGTTGTTGCAGCCATGCTGATCCCAGGAGATATGAGAAAGACAAGGTGGGTGAGGTAATATTTTTTATTGGACCAACTTCTGGTCTCTTCTTCAGGTCTGTGGAGCTTGAAAGCTTGTCTCTCTTACCAACAGAAGACAGTCCAATAAAAGATATTACCTCACCCACCTTGTTAGCTTGTTAAGGTATTTTCAAACAGGGAGTTTCTTGGCCGGTCATTCTTTGGCAAATCCTATTCCTTCACCCGTGGAGATGCCAAGAGAAGCTGGCTGAAAAATGTTTCCTTTCTTTTTTAAATTCAGCAGAAAAATTTTGATGAAAGTCAACATTTTTTCACTTTCATCAAATTCTCAGCCAAAAATGTTCTGACGTGATGCCAAAAACCCGAAACAGAACAAAATTTGGCAACCAAAAAGCTTTCTGCTGAAATGTGCAAAATTTCATTTTTCTGGCTTTTTTGGTTTTACGAATGAAAACTCACAAATTTTAGAGGAAAGCAGACACACTTTCTGCTGTCAAAAAGGTCAAAACCCCAATTTTCCATTGGGGAAAAAAATGTCAACCAGCCCTAGGGCACAGTACGTAGCAGGCCTGGCATGGTTCCCTGCATGGGATGAATAGACAGTGGCCTGGGAGCCTAGACTTGGTGTCCGTACCCCCATATACCCAGGAGGACAGCTGAGCAGAAGATCTCTGTGTGAAATTTTTCAGACAAATAATTTATTAGTTGAAAAATGTAGTTTCAGTCGGCATAGAACTATTTGGGAGTTTGACCTGACAGTTTTGGCTGGGGAAAAGTTTGTCGGGGCCAGCAAACAGTGGGTATGCTTTGATTTACCAGCTCCCCTTTAGCCCAGGGGTTAGGACGCTTGCCTGGGATGTGGGCAAGCCAGGTTTGAATCCTTATCTTAGAGTATAGAACTCAGCTCTCCTGGTGAGCAGCCCAGCCACCATATTGTAGGCTATCCTGTGGTGGGCTGCACTCTCAATATCTCCTGTTGAAGTTATTCTGCTTTGTATTAACATTTAAATATTCATTGGGCCAAAGAGAGAGACAAGAGCAGCTCTATAGCCTGGTGATGAAAGCGCTTTCCTGGAGGTGCGAGATGTGGATTCAAATATTCTCTCTGCCTGCTTCAGAGGAGGGATTTCAATCCACTCCTCCCAGCTATGCTGTTATCCTGTGCAGAGGAGCATAGCAGGAGCACAAGCTACGGCATCTCTGACGGTGCTTACCTTTCTGCTCCCCATGGATTTCAGCTCATCTACGAGGTGTGACTTGGGAAGGCTTGGATTTGGATCTGGCTGCCAAGTGCCTGAGCATTTGGAGTTGGGCTGTGAGTAGGTTATAGAGCTGGGACATTCGGAGCTGCAGGTTATTGGCTGGATCCCATCTCCAATGTGAAGCCTACGTAGACATGTTTGCTAACAGGCAAAAGGGTTCCAGGTCTACCTCTGAAAGGGAAAAGTTGTTATTTACGATGGGCGGGGGTGACTATAAAAGGAGGAGCAATGGAGAAGGCAGACAGGTACATTAGCACAGGGAATGGTGAACCTTGCAGACATTGGACCACACTCGTCTGTGTTGTAAACCCAGTGACCTCGGGGAGTTGAGAGGAATTGGGTCCATAAGGTTTCCAGTGGAAAAAGTTTCTAAAAAAAAAAAAAGTTTCCAGTTACAAGTTTCCCTCCCCCAAATTAATACAGGATGGAGAAAAGGTAAATTCTCCCAAGCCCAAACACCCACTTCCTAGCCTCCAACCCAAGACATGAGGCAGACATGGCAGCTGCAGTAAAAATACACTAAATTAAAAGCATGTACATGATGACAGATGACCACTCTAACACCAGAAAAGAAAACCCAGGGGAAAAGCAAGCCAGACTAAGACAAACAAACAAACAAACAAAAGAGCTTTGAAGGTGGGTGGCTTCCATGTACTACCGTTTGCCATTGACTACAACAACGTCATGCTGTGGTTTGTAATTGAGTGGATGCGAGGGGAGTGTAGGAGCCTTTGAGGTGGGTGTGGTTAGAGGGCATTTAGGACTGTGGTGTGTTGGGCTAAGTATGGAGATGTTCTTATTGCGGCACTTGACTTTGAACACAAACGTTGTCCAGAGTGTGAGGTTGGGTGCCAGCTGAGCGAAATGTCACAACAAGTAGTTTTACATTTGAGTCTGAGTCAACAGAGAGCAACCCCTGGTGTAAAGGCTCAGTCCGACTTGTCTTGCCTATTGTCTAAGAGGGCTTCTAAAGAAGTCATGGATTCATGGGGGCTGCCCAACCAGGGGTGGGTTTGGAGAGAATTGAGTCAGGTGAAGAGCTCAAGTGGGGAATCTCACAAGACCGTGGAAGGAAAGAAATGGAACAGTTCCAAACAGCTGTCTAAAGATCCATTTGTTTCAAAATAAAAGGGCATGGACAGTGATGGCTGGACCTGAAAAACACCTCTGAGCAGAGTGAAGGGAGTACAGGGGGTGGGTTATGAGTTTACCAGGGAGGAGGACAGGTGGGGCCAGTGTTAGGTTTTGTAGGGCCCTCCGGAAAGTAAAAAATGCAGGTCGCCAACCATCTCCCTCTCTGTGTCTCAGCCCCCAGGCTCTGTGGCTGGGTGAGAATGAGAGTGAAAGAAGAGAGGGGTGGGAGAAAGGAAGGGAGAAATGAGTGACGGGAGAAGAGTGAAGATCCTACTTCAAGATCCAATATTTTAATACACGTCCCTAGAATGCTGTGCGAGCTTTCAGCGGGTGACATAATACAACACCAGCTGACTCCAAGGAAGCTGCATCAGTGTCCTTTATGAAGTACAGAGCCATAAGGTTCCTTGTAACATGTTTATTAGCATTGATCCTTATTACGTGGAAAACGTATACACTGAAGATGCACGCAGTGCTTCAGACACCGTCAATCAGAATCACCAGAAAGGTTCAGATTCGGCTGGTGTCTGTGGTGAAATTAATACACATTGGATGCATTTTGGACACGTAAAACTTGTTAGGAGCATATTTGCAGGCTAAGCCATACAGACTCCCTCCTGTGGTGTAATTATGGTCTGTCAGGCAAATAGGCACTTTACAGTATGTGCAATAACTCAATACAGGATAGACTAATCTACTGCATCAGATCTCACGAGTTCCTGTAATCAATTTAGACCCAATCTGGGAACTAACAGCATGTTGTTTAGTTGCAGGATCAGGGCCTCGTTCCTTTCTCTACAGCAGGAGCAGAAAATAAATTAAGCTGCAGAAATCCAAGTCATGTCAATGATCTGACTTGCAAGTTGCAGAAGGTTAACTCCATTAGTTGGCAGCGGTAGTAGACTCCTACCCTCTGACGGGGCCTCCCATGCGCCCATTGTGGAGTACAGAAATATTTTTGAACCTCCAAAAGCATCATTCGAGTTTGGGGTGCAAGGTTGGGGGCATTTTTTAAAATCTTTGAACTGATGCTGGGCCTATGAGGAAAGCAAGCCAGCCAGCCAGAATTTCACTCCAGAAAAGATGGCTATAGAATAGACTACATGAGCAAATGCCACCAACAAAATTAAAGCCTGTGCCCCTGCCCACGGAGCCACACTTTTGAGGAGAGAAGATGAGACTGACTAGTGAATGGTGTGAGAGAAGTTGGAATAGCAGGTTCAGATTTTCTGTACATCACCAGGAAATTAAATATCTGTGTTCATGTCACGTGTATCTCCAAACACTCACCTAGAACCGGATCCTGCTGTCATTTACACCTGTGTACGGTCTTCCTTCAGGCAAGTTTTCCTTATTCAGAGCAGTATTTAAGCACATGCTTAAGCGCAATTGAAGTCTATTGGGGTTTAAGCACACGCATAAGTGCTGCCCTGAATTAAGGCCTATGATGAGGTTGTGTGGCCTAGTGATAGGACCCCTGGACTAGGACTCAGGAGATATGGGTTCTTTTCCTGTCCCTGGCCTGTTGGGGGACTCTGGGTGTCTCTGTGCCTCAGTTTCCCCATCTGTAAAATTGGGATAATGATACTGCCCTCCTTTCTAAAGCACTTTGAGAACTAAGAGGTAGGTGGTATTGTTGCCAAGAGTAAATACAGTGGAGTTACTCCAGTGTGAAAGTGGTATAAGTAAAAAACAGAATGCAGTCTGTTAATTTGGGGGCTAATGTTAAAAATTCCAGTTAGAGACACCCAAAAGGACTTGTTCAGATTTTTTTAAAGTAAAGAGTTAATTAAACCCAGAGAGAAATAACTAGTGTTTTGCTTAAAAGGCTGAGGTGTGATGACCAAAAAAGAAAGAGGACTCGCATGAGGACAGAATTCAGTGTTGTCCCTTCCTCACTGCATTTCCAAGAGAGAGGAAACATCTCTTATTAGTTATTATTTGTATGACTGAGCACCAAGGAGCCCTAGTCATGGACCAAAAGATGGACCTTGTCCCCTTCTGATCTAAGTATAAGACAAGAGACAACAGACTGATGGGGATTGTAAGGAAATGAGACAACACTAGTCAGCGTGATCAGCAGTGGTCTCAGCACACCAGCAGTTAGCTGCGAAAAGTTTTTTGTAACATCACAGCCAAGGAGAGTTTTGAGGTGGGATCTGAAGACGGATGAGGCAGCTTTGTTGAGAGAGAGAAGCTATGCTTGATTGCAACAAATGGCACATAGAAGAGTTTCGAATCATAGCCAGTCTTGGTCTGCACATGGGAGAGCTGAAGTATTTGCAGTGTGATGAGTTGCTATCATGCATCATATTCCACGTGCTACTAAAAAAAAGACAAAAAAGAAAAGCGAGGCTGAAATCTTTAAACTGCTTGTTTGAGAGAAGATTCAGAAGCTACCCCTGGGTTACTCTGCTGAGCTGCTGCAGGGACCTCTCTCCTCATTTGATCTTAGCTTCCAAGACTTCTGTTGCACCTCACTAGAAATATGGTTTCCCCTTGCCACTGACGGGTCCTAGGGAGTCTAGCATAAGGGATAAAGTGACTTTTGGAAGATAAACGACAGCAAATGAACATGCCGCAGGCAAACACAGAAGCATCATCAGCGGAGGCTGGCTCAGCCAACCACTTCACTGGGCGGAAAAGTCCCGCCACATCCGTACCTAGAGAGCGTGTTGTCACAATCCAGATACAGCTCCTGGCCTGATTCTGAGGCTTGGGCACTTTTCTAGGTTAGCAGGAGAACAGAGAATACTTTGTTTTATTGCTTCCCCCGCCCCTTCCCAAGGTTTTGTTTCTCACTCAATTTCATTCACCAGCTGCATTAGCCCTGAGCTGGGCCTGGTCATCTCCAGGGAGAGCCTTCGCCATGCTCCTGATTGAAGCTCACAGATCCCCTGATGCAGATGCACAGCCCTGATTGGTATAGGCCTGCCAGGGGCTTTGTGTGCTGCAGCAGGCCTGCCTGTGCACTGATACATAACTCCTAAAAGAGGTAAGAAGGTAACAATATTATCTGAATCAGAAAACAGACTTGGGGTTTGTTTGCAATTTGGAGTAAGGCTCTTTATACTTTCCAGACCGTTTCCCCCATCTTTACTTCTAGCCATCTTTAATAACCGTGACACACAGGAATCGAAGATCAGTCCAACGGGCCATGTAAACTCTAGCTGCCAATGGTTAGAATTAGAGGTTTCTGAAGGAGGTGCAGGAAATCCCGCATTAGGCAAGTATGAAATAACCAGCCCCCAGAGAAAGTATCTTCCTAATCGCCGTTAGGTTGGCTTAGTGCCCTGAAGTTTGAGAGTTTATATCCCTTCCAAAATGTTAGATTTTGTTTTAATCCTTCCTAGTGTAACTCTGTGGCAATGAGTTCCACTGGCCAATGGTGCTTTGTATGAAGCAGTATTGTGTTTTCTCTGTGTTCATTTCCTGGCGTGTCCCCTTGTTTCAGCATGCTCAGGGAAGGTGGATAGAAGTGCACCACACTTGTCTCAGTGCTGTAGTGTTCTTTGGCCAGACAGTCATTTTGTACAATATTGTAATTTGGACTGTGTTCCAGTGTTAATCGGAAACTCAGCCTTGTCTTCCATGAGTCAGCATGTCAGTGTATTACCCCACTCAGATAACCATGAGCTATTGTTTTTAAATTTAAACCAGAAGGTTGGATAGACAATAAGCCCTGACCTTCAGAAGGACTGAGTAAAATATTTTACATGATCTAGAGGGAAAAGCCTTAAATTCAGTGACTTTGCAAAGCGGATTTGCTGAAAGGCTGATGCTGTAGTGAAAGCAGACAGCTGTGAGTGGTGAGTTCCAGGTTCAATTCCCTGCTCCACCAGAGATGTCTCATGCAATCACTTGTGTGCAACACAAGGAGACGAATAGTAGGAGAGGGACCTCGGTGCAGTGATGGATTAACACTCAGTCGAGCCTGAGTCCAGTCCAACCATAAGGCTTCACACTGCATGTACCGGGGTCCCTGGCACTCCTGGTCCCTTGGCCTTCTATGCTACTTGCTGCTCCCAAGACACTTTGGCAGAAGATCCCCACTGCACGGATGTTGTGCACATCCATGGGACCTCACGTAGCCCAGCCATGGATCCTACTTTAATTCACCCCTGACAAGAAGCTCTCTCCTTACACCTGCTTGAGGGCTGGGTACCACATGGGTGGGAAGTGCAGGTGCATGACCAGTTAACGTGTTTTAAAGATGCTAAACCCTGCCGCTATTAGCTGCTAAATGATGTTTAAAACCATGTTAATTAACATGCATTAGCTAATATGGTTTAAAACAACCTACTATCCTTGTCTAGGCATGCCCTATTTAAAATCCAGACACCCCTGCACAACATGAAGATAGCCCATACAGCAGCTCCAATCTTCTCCCTGACCTGTGGTGCTCCAAGGGTTCCTCCTTGTAGGCCGCTCTGCTCACATACTAGATCTTCTTTCCTGAAAGCAACACTTCCTCCGCTCTCATACCTAGGCAGGGAAACAAGTCACCTGATTTAGTGAGACAGCAGAACTCACTTTCTCCTCTCCCAGCAGGGTGAGGCCCCAGCTAACAAGGTCGTCATACACTGCTGTCCTGTTACATTCCAGTTCCCTTTTACATTTCTGGCACAGCACCGTGGTGATATAACAGGTATTTTTGCCAATGACATTTTGCTGAGGACTTGGACTTACACAAAGGGTGAAATCCTGTTTCCATTGACATCAGTGGGAATTTTGCCATTGTCTTCAACAGGGCCAGGATTTCACCATAGCGTCTTTTGTGCAAGGATCACAACGTGCTATATAAGATTAACTAACGACTGCACAGAATGGGACTTTTGCCTGACCTCCCCTACGGGCTAGTCCTCTGCTCCAGTGGGGCACCAAATAGACATGTTGAGTGTTGTGGCATTTGTAATGGCACTGGAACGAGCTGGCCACAGTCAAGATGTTTTCTGCGGTACTCATAAAAATCAAATAAACCAACAATGTGTTGAATTAACTTTGCTGGCAGGGGACATTGAGAGTCTATTGGTAAAGTAACTGGAATGTGATGCTTTTGCTATGCAGGTCATTTCTAGGGGGAGTGTAGCATTGTACTCCTGTGTATGAACCAACAAAAGAATGTAAATGTATGAGAGTCTCACAGTCAAATCAAAATGTCTGTGTTTCTTGGTCACCGGCTAGGGATTAGTAAAGCACCATTAACCCTCCTGTAAAAACACACCAGCTCTGGCTTTCTTTCGTCCCAAACACAGGTTTATAAACACACCCTTATCACTCAGAGACTGTTTATCTTCATGTGCTATAAATGGATTCCAAAAAAGCACCAGTAGCTAATGAAATTAATCTGCTGTTTGGGGATCCAATTTTCTCCGTCCAATCAAAAAAAAAAAACAAGACGGAGATAAGAGTAACAGCAGAGTTTAGTTTATTTTCACTGCTTCCCCCATTAATTTCGAAGCCTTGTTAATAAATTTTAAAAAGCTGGGAGGGAAGGAGAACATATCTATGACTTTTCTTGTTGTTTAAACAAGCTTTCTAAAAGCAATTCAAAGGACAGGACTTTGTAGTTTGGGCTCTGGGAAGATTCTGAACACATTTTGTAATTTATGATCATTCACTTGGGGAAGAGGTTAATGGCAAAGGAACCCTAATTATAGACTCCCTAACTCAGCACAGCATACTTTGGGCTCCATTTTTAATTATTTTCTATTTATATTCAAGCTTCCAGGGGCTAATTGCCCAGCAGAAGGCCGCCAACTAACCCCGTCCACTAAAAGCTTCATTTATTCTTAATAACATGTTTATATATCTAGCATCATTTTTCATTAGCAGGTCAGGTTTGTCATGCATGGTTGGTAAGGAAATGATTAAGGAATCCCAGAAACAGTGGAAGATCCTATTAAGGAACAGCAAAATTTGTATGGTAACAAAACACTTTCCCCACTATTTGAAAATCAGTTCTTAGATATAGTCAGTGTACAGCAGTAGACCAGCAAAACTTGGCGACCACACGTCAGGTTGCTACGTCCCAATTAGTCATGTAAGCCTTGACCAAAACATAAATTATCACCAGAACTGTTGTTTTTATCAATGGGAAAGGGCCTTGGGTACAGAAGAATTGAACCAATACGTCTCACACAGGTAGGAAAATATTATTGCAGACTGTAAACTTGTCAGTACTTAGATGGGTAACTCATATCAAGTTGCTATATCGCAGTGTCCAGGCCAATCACAGTGTCCAGGCCAAATAAAGCTTTTCGGGGGGGCGGAAGGAGTGCTAGAGGGACTTCCTACAAGAAACCTCACTGCATGAATGGAAAACAAAGGGAACTGGGGCTGAGTTAGGAAGATGAGTTAGCTTACTTTTATTATTTATTCAGATCACAACAGGCCCTAATCATGGACCCAGGACCCTGTTGTGTTAGGCACTGTACAACCACACAACAAAAAGGCAGTCCCTGCCCCAAAGAACTTACAGGCCAAGTACAAGACAACAAGGTCATGCAGACAGACAAGGGAGTCCCAGGAAACAAGGTATTAGCCAACATGATAGCCAGGGATCTCAGTGTACCAGTTGCCCAACCGTTGCGTTCATAACCAGACTAACCAGCTTTCAGACATGAATCCAGTTCATTATCTAAGCCCAACCATCAACACTTATCAATGCAAAAACATCTATAGATCATGGAACTACAGCGCTGATTCCATAGTGAAAATGGGAGAACAATCACCCCCGAATCCAGCTGCTCACTGACAAGGAAAGGTCATGTCACCAGCGATGTTCCAGAGAGAGCTGGTCGCCTGATACAGGATCATTCTTTTGGCAAAACTGGAAGTGAGGCTGAGCCATTTCTGAGCTATGTGATTTCTCACAGCTGCGGGGATTTCACTTTCTGAAATGTCGTGGGAGTGCAGCTGGCGGAAATGTTTTGAGGAGTAATGAGAAATTTGGTTGAATTTTTATGAAAAAAAAAAATGAAAGGAACATTTTGGACAAAATGTCCCCTTCTTTTTTATGCAATTGTAGAGATGCTTGAAATAGCCAAATTCAGACATTTTGATCATTTCAATGAAAAAACAGGTTTCAGAGTAGCAGCCGTGTTAGTCTGTATCCGCAAAAAGAACAGGAGTACTTGTGGCACCTTAGAGACTAACACATTTATTAGTTTTTTTTTTAAATGGCAATTTCTTCCTTGGCTTTTGGACCACCTCAGCTTCTAAGATTTTGGTTTTTGGTTTTCAGGGAGGGGATGTGCAGGGCCATCCCTAGGGAGGTGTGGGGCCCAGGACATAGACGCTGAGCTTCTAATCTACTGTGGGGTGTTCCCCCTGGCTCCACCTACACCCCACCCCCACTCCACCCCTTCCCCCAAGGCCCCACCCCCTCCCTGATTCCCACCTCACCCCCGCCTCTTCCCCACCCAGTTCCACCCTCTTCACGAGTGTGCTGCACCCTTGCTCCTCTCCCCTCCCCCCAGCGCCTCCTGGTGCTGCGAAACATCTGATCCACGGCAGGTGGTAGGCACTGAGAGGGAGGCAGAGGTATGGATCAGTGGGGCCTGCTGGTGGGCAGGAGGTGCTGTGCGGAGGGGGAGGTTCTGGTAGGGGGGCTGCCAGTAGTTGCTGGTGGATGCTCCAGTTCCGGAGCATGGGGACCCCCAAAGTGTGGTGCCCAGGGCAATCGCCCCGATTCGCCATACCCAAGGGACGGCTCAGGGGGTGTGACTTCCTGCGGTACCCAGGTTGTGAGGCACCTTGCTACCACCTGCCCTTCGGCTGAAGAAGCCTTGTCTGTGCTTGCCATGAGTCAGTTCCCTGACTCCATTGGCCAAAGTCAACACATGCACTCTTCTAGGCCTACGCAGGCCCTGCTGTCTCTTTACAAGTTAGTAACAGTCACTCTCCAACCCCGGAGACCTCCGAGCATCTGCCTGAAGTGTCCAGTCCCTGATCCACTGGTCACTCACAGATTCGCTGCTTTCAAACAAGCAGTACAGCTCGCATCACCGTTCCGCTTAACACACAGCACTTAGATATGTTTATGATTAAGGCTAAGATTTAGTCACGGGTATTTTTAGTAAAAGTCATGGCCAGGTCACAGGCAAAAAAGCAAAAATTCACAGCCAGTGACCTGTCCATGACTTTTACTATAAATATCCCTGACTAAATCTTAACTGCTCCTGGGGCCCTAGGGTGCTGCTTCTCTGGAGGGCTCTGGGGGCTGATGGCTGGCCCCTGCTCCAGCAGTGCGGATTGACTGACCCTGGCCACCTGCTGCTCCAAGGCCCCTGGGGCCACCCCCAGGACTGCTTCTCCAGGGTGGCCCCCAAAACCGCTGCTGCTCCGGTGGCCCCCAGGGCCAGCCACACTGGCCACTGCTCAGTTGACTCTTGGGGCCGGCTGCTCGGGCAGCCCTGAGGTCAGCTGCACAGGCCGCTGCAGCTGCAGAAGTCTCAGAGGTCCCAGAAAGTCACGGGATCTGTGATTTCTGTGACAGACTCACAGCATAATTTATGCTGAAATCAAATAAAGGTTATTTAATGAAGTGTTGAGATTCATGTGATAGCAAGTAGAAGTATTGGAACTAAATGATTACATGTAAAATAAAATCATAACACGCCTTCTATAGCCAAGTCTAACTTAACTAGATACTTTCCTGTCTTATGGAGCAATGCTCATCTGACATCTTCCCAGTAACTCACAGCCAGGCTTGGCGTGATCTTCTGATCACGAGACATGTCATGCTGTCAGCATGCCTCCTAGGTGAAAGATACAGGGTATCTGTTTGCACCCCCAAATAAATCAGAACAATCCATTGTCCTTATTTATAAGCAGGCTGTCTCCCCCACTGGTTGTTTTTTCCTGAATATTTCTTTCTTGTATATTTCACAATCTCTTATTCAGCGTCTGGCTCAGTATGAAAATAGGCCTCCATTGTGAGGCACACAACACACAATGACCAGACAGGGAGATAAGCCTCTGTTACCTACTGCCTGAAAGGAACCTCTCCAAGACATGTCACTTCCTGGGGACCTGCCTTAAGAACATGTTTTCAGTACCAACACAACTCCTTACATGTCATCCATACACAAATGTTTGCAATGATTATGACAACCTGTGGGCTACTGGCTCTCAATAGAGACTTTACATACCATCCTTTAGTCAATTATGCATATATCGGACACAGGGGATCCCTGTAAAATCCTATGCATCCCCTCTGTTCTCTGCCAGATGGCACCAAGCAATCCCTGGGTCACAGAGGAGGTGATGGTGGTGTTTTGGGGGCCTTTGCATCTTTCTAAAACAACTTATGTTGCATTCTCTAGGCTTCCAGGGGAATTTAGGCCTGATTTTAGAATAATAATAATAATAACAATGGCCATATTGGGTCAGACAAATGGTCCATCTTGCCCAGCATCCTGTCTTCCGGCAGTGGCCAGTATCAGATGCTTCAGACGGAATGAATAGAACAGGGCAATTTATCAAGTGATCCATCCCCTGCTGTCCAGTATCTGTCTTTGGCAGTCAGAGCAAGGGTTGTGACCCTGACCATGTATTCCTACTCTTTGTTTCCTATCTTTTAACTGTTTTCTGATCCATGAGAAGACCTTCCCCCTTATTCCAAGACTGCTTACTTTGCTTAAGTGCCTTCGGTTTTGAAGGCTTGTCAAAGGCTTTTGAAAGTCCAAATACACTTTATCAATTGGATCACCTTTATCCACATGCTTGTCAATCCCCTCAAAGAATTCTAACAGATTGGCGAGGCATGGATTTCCCTTTACAAAAGTCATGTTGCCTCTTCCCCAACATATCGTGTTCATCTATGTGTCTGATAATTCTGTTTTTTAGTCTAGTTTCAACCAATTTGCCTGGTACTGAAGTTTTTGCCAGCTGCTAAGCACCTCCTGCCATGGGAGGGTGAAATGAAGTCAATGGGCAAGAGGAGCTTAACGCATTATAGAATCTGGCCACTGCTGCATAGGGGTATGTTGACACCTGCTGAAAGGATAATACAAAAATTATTCATTACAAAAGAGGCTAATTTCTGGGGGCTGATTCTCCTGTCTTCTCTGTATGAGCTGTAGCGTTACAGACAAGGGGACCGACTGTCAGCCAGCCGGGATGAGGGCGGTCTAGCCTAGTGGCAGGACCAGGCAGGAGGCCTGGTGGCTGGAGCAGGCAGCATGCCTAGTGGCCAGTGTCAGTCACCAGAGCCAGGGGGCAGAACTGGAGGTCAGGAACTGGGTACCAGAGCCAGGGGAGTCAAGCCAGAGTCCGTAATCAGGAACCAGAGCCAGGGGTCAGAACCGGAGGACAGGAAATGGAGCAAGCAGGGTATTAGGCAAAGAAGGATTCAAGGCAGTGATGGGAGCGAGGCCAGACTCGGTGCAAGGCAGGAGCAGCAGGAACAAGGTAAGACAGGAGCAGGCACAGCGGTGGGCCTGAGCGTTGAGAAGCCGGTGAGCTGCTGCTGTTCCTGGCCTCAGAGCCAGTCTGTTGGCTTTGGCAGCCAATCAAGTTGTGTGGCTAAATCAGGCAGCTGCTGCAGGCCAGCCGCGAGGCTGCCTGGAGACTAGCTCTGCTGCAGGCCCCGGTTCCTGACACCGACTGCCATTCGCGATTCCAGCAGAGTATCTGCTGATTACGGAATCAGATGGTATCAATGTTCAGTGGCTGAGCAGGCCCGCACTTAGAATCATAGAATCATAGAATATCAGGGTTGGAAGGGACCCCAGAAGGTCATCTAGTCCAACCCCCCGCTCGAAGCAGGACCAATTCCCAGTTAAATCATCCCAGCCAGGGCTTTGTCAAGCCTGACCTTAAAAACCTCTTAGGAAGGAGATTCTACCACCTCCCTAGGTAACGCATTCCAGTGTTTCACCACCCTCTTAGTGAAAAAGTTTTTCCTAATATCCAACCTAAACCTCCCCCACTGCAACTTGAGACCATTACTCCTCGTTCTGTCATCTGCTACCATTGAGAACAGTCTAGAGCCATCCTCTTTGGAACCCCCTTTCAGGTAGTTGAAAACAGCTATCAAATCCCCCCTCATTCTTCTCTTCCGCAGACTAAACAATCCCAGCTCCCTCAGCCTCTCCTCATAAGTCACTTGTCACCTAACCCTGGAGAGCTCAGAATTCTATTGTCGACCCCCTAAAAATATAGTTCCCCACTTGGTATATGACGTCTCTATGGCCAGGCCCTCAGTTCAAATCCAGCTCTGCTGAGTAAGAACCGAAATTTACCACCATCTGATGGCTCTTAATGGTAAACACAGTCCAGTGGAAAGGATTATTACAGATCATCTTATCACTTCCTATTGGCATTGAGGTATTGCCCAAAGGCTCCAGTCAGGGATCAGGACTCCATTGTGCTGGTCCTAGACCAATGTAACCCACGGATGAGTGTGTGAGTTACAGGTTTCTCTCTGTGCCCGATCTGGTCTGAGTCTGCTACAGCCCCAGCTGCAGCGTCTAGGCTCTTTAGCTCAAGCTGTAGCAGCCCACGCTTCAGTGCTGGAGGTGCCTGGGTTAGCCCCTACTGTGTTGGCCAAGATGGCAGCAATCACACAGACACACAGGAAAATTCCCCTCCCAGCCAGGAAGGCACAGTTGGCACTTGGTTGGCTGCCTCAGCAAAGGGGCTGCTGACGGAACAGGTATAGGGACTGAGCTTCCTCCTCACCCATGGAAGTGTGGTCTCTCCAGAGAAGGGCTGAGGCACCCTGGAAGGCCAACCCGCACTGCCATTGTCCAGGCTGTGCTTCTCTTATAGATAGCTACAGTTCTGCAGGGTGGGCGCCCGAAGGAGTGGAGTGGCCAACTCCAGTTGGCTTCAGTGGGATTGAGGTGGCTAAGACCCTTAGGTTTCTTTGAAAATCCCAGTGTTCATCTATGATCCCAAAGGAGGCAAACACTGAAGAGAGGACACTGAAGAGAGGACATTGCAGTTGGAATTAAGGGTAACTTAATATCCTCCGCTCCCTCCTTTCAATAACTCAGCGTGCACCTCCTCCCAGTTTCAAACTGCCTGTGGTTTGCGTCACTCCAGACATGCCTTCTCCACACAGACCCTCAATACTCTAACCTTCAGGGTCCATTTGGACTTGCATTTTTCCCTTCATTCTCAGTGGGGGCTTCAAGACGTATGTCGATCCTCTCTGCCTCGAGTAGCCCTAGATCAGGAGCCATTGCACTGACTTGAAATATGGAGGTCAGGGGGTTTGCTGCCGCTATGGAATTTCACGCAATTGGATTTCAGTGGGAGGCAGGCATCTGATCTGGGCCAATCCATTAAATATCTTCCCCCCTCCCCCCCTCCATTTTTTTCCCTCTCTGTACTTCTTCCAGTCGCTTGCATTTTATATCCCCAAATGGGGACACTCAAAAGATGAATATAAATGCGTATATGTAAACAATATAAACACGTTGTCTCCTTCTAGTGGCTTGACCACATAAAGAGATTTATGAGTCTGCTAATGGGCCCAGTCCTTTACTGCAAGGAACAGAGGCTTATGCTTTTAGATCCAGATATTCTGGGTCCAGTCGCCATGGATAGTCCATCCAGGGACATCATCACAACAGTCTGTGGGGTTGTTACCCTTTTTGACCTGAGCGGTTAGCTAATTTGGGTGGCATTGCTGGTTGGGTCGGTTAGGTGGAGAAACCAATGATGGAGTCAGATATTTCTTTGATGCAATACTGTGTATTTACAAAGAATGTACAAAGTCCTGCTTCCCTGAACACAGTAGCAATCCAATAGGAGATGGGTTCTTTGCTCACGGTTCCAAGTCTCTTTCAGCCAGCACGTTAACCAAGCAGCTGTCTCTAGACTTTTTCGCAGGGCCGTGCTACCAGGGTAGCTGTGTCTGGGGCTTCTGTGCTCCTTCTCTGTCTCCTTCTGTCTCTTTCAGTTGCTTCTCTCCCACACATACAACTCTGCCGAACAATGCCCCAGCCCCTGTGGTTGCTATGTCAGTCTCCAAGGGAACCCCTGAGCCACAGCTTCTACTCAAGTCTTGCCGTGTGCCTGTGTTTTGGGTGGGTGATCCTATTTGGTTCCATAAAGGAGCTTGCTTGTTTTTGTCATTTATCCTGAATGAAGGGTCGGGGGGAGGGGTATGACACCTACCAGCTTTCATGCGGTTTTACCTAACCCCCAACATAATATTTGTCTTCTCATTATCCCCTCTTCTAGATATATTAATCGGAGAATTAACTAGAGTCTTGAATTGCCAAATAAAATGTTTTTGCCAGTCCCACAACTCCTTAAGGAAAGTTTTCCTCTGTGAAGGAAAGAAGAGATTTGTATCTATAAAGGATCATGCAAACAAAGCACATATTAGCTCATTAGGCTATGCTCTTGGATAAATGAAGCTTGTAAGTCCTTATGGCCATATAGAGACCCATTGCATTCAACGTGATTCTGCACAAACATAAGGAGCTACCCATGCAGGATCCTTAGTAGGATCTGTGTCTAGGAAGGGGACAAGTTTCTACAAATGCATACCAAAATCATCCTGATTTCTGCTGTCGTTTTCTTTTAAATAAGCATTTTAAATTCATTACTTAGTGCCCATGAAAGGCATATTAGTTGGGCTTTACTGGAAATCAAAATCCTGGATTTGGCCACTGAGCCAGTCAAATACCAGGAGAGAAGCGGTATAATACCACACCAATGTATGGGCTCTGGCCTGGTGCGGGCAGCTGTAGAATTAAGAATGAAGGTAGTTCGGTGCCCATTCAACTTTTTGAACTAGGGCCAGTCCAAAATTCTGTTTTTTGATGGAAACTTGGCTCTGTGACTCAATGAATTTTTTCATCAAAAGTGTTTGCTTGCCACAGAAAATTTAGATTCCCCCCCAAAACAAAACAAACAAACAAAAAACCTCTGAAAACAAAACAAAAACAACCCCACCTAACATTTTTTAGTTTTGTTGGCTGAAAACCTAACCACTTTGGAGCAACCCCAAAATATTTCATTGCGGAAAGACCACTGCAGTGCCTCATGGGAGCTGAAGTTTAGTTGCCTCATGACCTCATTGCCAGGGGCTCTTGTGAAGGCCAAAAGTATAACTGGGTTAAAAAAAGGAGTAGATAAGTTCATGGAGGATAGATCCATCAGTGGTTATTAGCCAAGACAGTCAGGGACACAAGCCCATGCTCTGGGTGTCCTTAAACCTTTGTCTGCTAGAAGCTGGGACTGGACACCAGGGGACGGATCACTCAATAATTGACCTGTTCTGTTCATTCTCTAATGTCTTTATAGCCTCCTTCTTCTCCATGGGCCAGGCTCCCCACCCTTACTACAGCTCCCATGATGCACCATGGCCATGGGATTCCCAGGATGTACCACCTCTTCTCACCAAGAGGGAAGACTGGTGTATCATGGGAAGATGTAGTCCAATCAGGGTTCCGCAAGCCACTGAATTCACCTATACCATTGAATACACGTGGCATGAGGCCACCTGGTCACTAGCAGCCTGGGCTAATTTATAACCAAGGTAAATGGTTTGCGTCCCGTTTATCAATTCCTTCATCCTACCAAATAGCCTAGGGCAAATGGTCTCCAATCTTTTTATGCTAAAGATCACTTTTTGAATTTAAGGGCAACCCAGGATCTACCCCGCCCCTTCCTGGGAGTCCCGCCCCTTCCCCAAAGCCCTGCCCCACTCACTCCACCCCCCCGTCACTCACTCCCCCCACTCTCTCTCACTTTCACCGGGCTGGGGTGGGGGGTTGGGGGTCGGGAGTGCGTGCAGGCTCTGGGCTGGGGCCGAGGGGTTCACAGTATGGGAGGGGGCTCTGGGCTGAGCGTGGGCCAGAGGTTGGGGTGCAGGAGGTGGTGAGGGGTGCAAGCTCTGGGAGGGAGTTTGGGTGCAGGAGGGGGCTCCGGGCTGGGGCAGAGTGTTGGGGTGCAAGAGGGGGTACAGGGTGCTGACTCTGGGAGAGGGGTCAGGGCTGGGGCAAGGGGTGCAAGTAGGGGTATGGGGTACTGGCTTCAGGAGGGGGCACAGAGCTGGTTTGGGGTGCTGGCTCTGGGTGGGGGCTCAGGGCTGGGGGTTGGGGTGCAGCGTCCTGCTGGGCAGCATTTACCTCCAGCAGCTCCCAGTTGGCAGCTCAGCATGGCTGCCACTAAGACAGGCTCCCTGCCTACCTCGGCCCCACGGCGCTCCTTGGAGGGGCCAGTGCACCCCTGCAGCCTGGGGGGGGGGCGGCATGTGGCTCTGCACGCTGCCCCTCTCTGCAAGCACCGCCCCCCCCTGCAGCTCCCATTGGTCACAGCTCCCCATTCCCGGCCAATGGGAGCTGCGGGGGTGATGCTTACAGGCAGAAGCAGTGTGCGGAGGGAGACCCCTGCCCCTGGGGCCACGGGGCCATGCTGGCCACTTCCGGGAGTGGTGTGGGGCTGGGGCAGGCAGGGAGCCTGTTTTAGCAGCAGCCCCACTGTGCAGCCAGAGATCACGATCGATTGGGAGATCCTCCACGATTGCCCAGGAGATCCTCCACGATTGACCGGTTGGTGACCACTGGCCTAGGGAATACATTTCTAATTGTACAGTAAAGTCGGTACAAATTGCTTTAATTTTTTTTAGTGTAGGACTTGGATTTTCAAAGGTGCCTAAGGGAATGAGGCACTCAATCCCACTGAAAGTCAACCCAGCACTCTGTCGTGTCATGCTAATTTCTACATTAAATAGAATTTCACCTTGCTCTTTTCTGGGCCAGCATTCACCCTTGACTTAGAAGAAGAAGAATGCTGGCTGGAGGAGGAAGAAAGGTCTTGAGATGCAGTCACTGGCCTAGGACCCTGCTAATCTTGGGTCGTTTCTCAGCTCTCCCACAAGCTCCCTCTGCCCCCTTGGAGAAGTCACTTAGGGTACAATTTCCAAAAGCATTTAAATCCCACATACTTTCAATAGGAGTTAGGTCTTTTAGAAAATGGTACCCTTTACTCTCTCTGTGCCTCAGTCCCCCAACTGTAAAATGAAGATAATAATTCTTCCTTTCTCCTACTCTTGGTCTATTCATGTCGTAAACTCTTTGGGGCAGGGACTGTTTCATGCTCTGTGTTTGTACAGCACCTAGCACAATGGGGCCCTGATCTTAGCTGGGACCTCTAGGCATTACTGGAATAAAGATACATCACAAAGCAACCAAAGAATCTGAGGCCTGGTCTACACTCTGGGGGGGATCGATCTAAGTTATGCAACTTCAGCTACATGAATAACGTAGCTGAAGTCAACGTACTTAGATCTACTCACCGCGATGTCTTCACTATGGTGAGTCGAGTGCTGCTGCTCCCCCGTCGACTCTGCCGGTGCCGCCAGTTGATTTATCACGTCTAGACTAGACGCGATAAATTGACCCCTGCTGGATCGATCGCTGCCCGCCGATTCGGCAGGTAGCATGGACATATCCAAAGATGCATGATCTTATCGACTGCAAATTGTTATGTAGCTTGAGACAACAGCGGTATGTACAACTGGTAAATCTTCAGCAAAAATCCCCACTCCAACAAGTTATAACTTTGTCTTTATAACCACAGTTTGTCTTTTGAAAGCAGAATCAAAAATGAATTTGGCTGCCTGGGATCACTTGGTTTGTAATGATTTCATTTCCCCCTTCTCCACTTCCTTTATAGTTTCTATTATGTAAAATCCTAAGAACTAATTAGAAGTGGGTGGATCAAAGATTATACATTTTAATTTTCCTTCCAGCCTCACCCACTTAAAGTAAAGAATCCCGCATAGCCCATTAAACTGTAGGTACTTGCTGACAGAAAGGAAACCAGCTGGTGAACAACTTCTGTTAATTATGTTGGAACATACTAAGAAGAATAAAGTATGGGCCTTAATGACCTTTCCCTTGGTGGCAGAATCCAGTGCAGAGTAGACAGTTGTGGCCATGAGCCAAAAGCTAATGGTTAGTATTGGCACAAAATGCTTAAGCAAACTAGTACTTATTAATTTCCCTTAGCAGCGAAAGTATTCCAGGCATTCTAAGTATAAAGCATCCTAGCACCTGCATGTAACCAAGCTCCAAAATATTCACTTAGTGCATTATTTAGAGTCCCTTAGAAAATGTGCACTTTGCATGTTTACTTCCTTGTGGTATTCTTTTCATTTTGTCCCATCTGATTTGGTCCCAGCTGCCCTTTAGTTTGGTTTTGTTGTTTTAACAATCGCAATATTTAGATAGAGCCTTTTGGCAAATGAAAATGGCAATTATTTCATATCCTTGAGACACAGAGAGATACGCAGAAACGTATGTCCATTGTGGGTCACATGAATTGAGTGCACATACTGTACGTTCATTCTTACATATCTTGTCTGTTTTAGCTTATCGGTTAAACCAATATTGGGCTTTTTTCAGGCAGATGGCTTTGGAGCCAGATCCAAAACCAATTGAAGTTGATGGAAGTCTTTTCACTTACTTAAACATGTTTGACTCTGGATCAGAGCCACAAAGTATCTGGAAATCTTGATTATGAATTACCCATCTGCCTTATTACTTATCCACTGTGAATCTTTATTTTATTTATTAGCATATTTTGCAAGGCATTTGGACTTGTATTTCCAGGGAATAAATTGGGGGAGGGGAGGAAGCAAAGGGGAGAAACACCTCATAAACAGTGGGCATCCGATGAAGTGAGCTGTAGCTCACGAAAGCTCATGCTCAAATAAATTGGTTAGTCTCTAAGGTGCCACAAGTACTCCTTTTCTTTTTGCTCATAAACAGTGTATTTCCACTACAGCTATGTCCCTCGATGTTAAAAGAAAAAAAAATCAAACCTTTGAACTGCGTTTTAAATTAGATGAGAAATGTACATGGATGCTGTTTGAATCCATTTAGTGTCCAGGCTTGTTTACATTCTAAAGTGGAGAGTTTCTGCACAGAACGATTGTTCATTTCAGGTAATATTTCTTCACATCACCACTGCAGACTTCAGCTGGGAAAGCATTTTCTAGGTATCTTTTTGCTCACTTATTGCTCTGATAGTAATAGGTATAGTCAAGGCAAAACATCAGTAGTAAATTAAAAGCTGTTTATGTCTAAATCCTCCCATCTGTGTCTTTTGGATAAAAGTCAACCATCTTTGAAACCACATGCATCAAGCAATTGGCTAAATGTCCTTGTAGACAGGCTGTCTCCTATTTGCATTTGAAGTGCTGTTCTTTCTGTTTAAACTATAAATGCAATTCACTTGTATTATTTACTTAACCTGTTTATAGATAGGGACTATTGCATAACTGAAAATAGGTGTCAATGTGCTAAAGTTGTCAAAGTGCTCTAAAGTATCCTTGTGTGAAATACATGAGATTTATTAAAAACACTTGAGTTACAGCTTATCCAACCCTCCCCTCCCCACACTTTAGCCACCCCCCTCGCCCCCCCGATCATCTTTGAAGTTTGCTTGTTGGTCAGAAACATGTTGCATGCTAGGGTACACACCTCTCATTGAAAGGGCTATATGTAATCTACATGACAGGTTTAATCAGTCCTTTGGTCTCTTAGAAGTGCAGCTGTTGGTAAATTCTTTTTTGTTAATGTAATATTATAAGGCCTTGTCTACACTACGAAATTAAGTTGAATTTATAGAAGTCGGGTTTGTAGAAAGAGTTTTTATCCAGTCGATTGTGTGTGTCCCCACACAAATGCTCTAAGTGCATGTAGTCGGCGAAGTGTGTCCACAGTACCGAGGCAAATGTCGACTTCCGGAGCGTTGCACTGTGGGTAGCTATCCCACAGTTCCTGCAGTCTCCACCGCCCATTTGAATTCTGGGTAGAAATCCCAGTGCCTGATGGGGCTAAAACGTTGTTGCGGGTGGTTCTGGGTACATATCATCAGGCCCCCGTTCCCTCCCTCCCTCCATGAAAGCAAGGGCAGACAATCGTTTTGCACCTTTTTTCTTGAGTTACCTGTGCAGACGCCATACCACGGCAAGCATGGAGCCCGCTCAGCTCACCGTCACCGTATGTCTCCTGGGTGCTGGCAGTGCATTGCTACACAGCAGCAGCTCATTGCCTTTTGGCAGCAGACAGTGCAGTATGACTGGTAGCTGTTGTCGACGTAGTCCTGGGTGCTCTTTTAACCGACCTCGATGAGGTCAGGGGCGCCTGGACAAACATGGGAGTGACTCAGCCAGGTCATTTCCCTTTTAAGTTTCGTCTCATGGCGATTCAGTCCTACCGGCAGTGAATTTTAATCTGCAGCCAGCAGAAGACGATGGCCAGCAGTCATACTGCACCGTCTTCTGCCGAGCACTCAGGAGATGACGATGGCTAGCGGTCGTACTGCACAGTCTGCTGCCAGCAAGATGTATAAAGATAGTGGATCAAAACAAGAAATAGACCAGATTTGTTGTGTATTCATTTTCTCCTCTCCCCCTCCGAGAAATCAATGGCCTGCTAAACCCAGTTTTGAGTTCTATCCTTGAGGGGGCCATTCTGTTTCTCGCAAAGCCACCCCCTTTGTTGATTTTACTTCCCTGTAAGCCAACCCTGTAAGCCGTGTTGTCAGTCGCCCCTCCCTCCGCCAGAGCAACGGCAAACAATCGTTTCACGCCCTTCTCCCTGGATTGCCCGAGCAGGAGCGGACACCATAGTACAGCAAGCATGGAGCCCATTCAGCTCACCACAGCAGTTATGACCACTGTAAACATCTCGTGCATTATCGTGCAGTGTATGCAGAACCAGCACCTGAAAAACCAGGTGAGGAGGCAACGGCAGTGTGGTGATGAGGACATGAACACACTTTTCTCTAAAACCGCGTTTCCCCGCAATTTGGAGATCATGGTGTTAATGGGGCAGGCTCATGCCGTGGAACACCAATTCTGGGCCCAAGAAACAAGCACAGAGTGGTGGGACCGCACAGTGTTGCAGGTCTGGGATGATTCTCAGTGGCTCCGAAACTTTTGCATGCGTAAGGGCACTTTCATGGAACTTTGTGACTTGCTTTCCCCTGCCCTGATGCGCAAGAATACCAAGATGAGAGCAGCCCTCAGAGTTCAAAAGTGAGTGGCAATAGCCCTGTGGAAGCTTGCAACGCCAGACAGCTACTGGTCAGTCGGGAATCAATTTGGAGTGGGCAAATCTACTGTGGGGGTTGCTGTGATGCAAGTAGCCAATGCAATCACTGAGCTGCTGCTATCAAAGGTAGTGACTCTGGGAAATGTGCAGGTCATAGTGGATGGCTTTGCTACAATGGGATTCCCTAACTGTGGTGGGGCTATAGACGGAACCCATATCCCTATTTTGGGACCAGACCACCAGGGCAGCCAGTACATAAACCTCAAGGGGTACTTTTCAATGGTGCTGCAAGCTCTGGTGGATCACAAGGGACATTTCACCAACATCAACGTGGGATGGCCAGGAAAGGTTCATGACGCTCGTGTCTTCAGGAACTCTGGTCTGTTTAAACGGCTGCAGGAAGGGATTTACTTCCCAGACCAGAAAATAACTGTTGGGGATGTTGAAATGCCAATAGTTATCCTTGGGGACCCAGCCTACCCCTTAATGTCCTGGCTCATGAAGCCGTACACAGGCACCCTGGACTGTAGTCAGGAGCTGTTCAACTATAGGCTGAGCAAGTGCAGAATGGTGGTAGAGTGTGCATTTGAATGTTTAAAGGGTCGCTGGCGCAGTTTACTGATTCGCTCAGACCTCAGCGAAAGCAATATTCCCACTGTTATTGTTGCTTGTTGTGTGCTCCACAATCTCTGTGAGAGTAAGGGGGAGACATTTATGGCGGGGTGGGAGGTTGATGCAAATCGCCTGTTGCTGAATATGCGCAACCAGACACCAGGACGGTTAGAAGAGCACAGCAGGAAGCGGTGTGCATCAGAGAAGCTTTGAAAACCAGTTTCATGACTGTCCAGGGTACTGTGTGACACTGCTGTTTGTTTCTCCTTGATGAAAACCCACCCCCTTGGTTGCCTCTAAATTCCCTGTAAGCCACCCGCCCTCCCGCCTTTGATCACAGCTTGCTTGCAAAGGAAATAAAGTCACTATCGTTTAAAAAACATGTATTCTTTATTAATTGATTATAAAAATAACTCACAAGATAGCCCAGGTGGGGTATGGGAGGAGGGTAGGAGGGAAGGAAAAGGCCACTTTAAAACTTGTTGAATGCCAGCCTTCTGTTGCTTGGGCTGTCCACTGGGGTGGAGTGGTTGGGTGCCCAGAGCCTCCCACCCCACGTTCTTGGGCGTCTGGGTGAGGAGGCTATGGAACTTGGGGAGGAGGGAGGGCGGCTAAGCAGGGGCTGCAGCAGCAGTCTGTGATCTTGCTGCCATTCATGAACCTCCACCAGACGCTGGAGCATGTCTGTTTGATCCCGCAGTATCCCCAGCGTTTCCTCATGCCTCCTCTGATCTTCCTGCCGCCACCTCTCCTCATGTTCATCGGCCACCATCCTGTACTCTGCTATTGTGCCTCTCCACACAGCTCTGTCAGTGCCGGGCGACTGCATGAGCTCAGAGAACATGTCATCGCACGTGCGTTTTTTTCGCCGCCTTATCTGAGATAGCCTCTGGGATGGAGGAGGGAGGCTTGAAACATTTGCAGCTGCTGGAGTCAAAAAAGGGAGTGAAGTATTTAAAAAGATACATTTTACAGAACAATGGCTATACTCTTTCACGGTGAACAACACTATTCACATTACATAGCACATGTGATTTTGGTACAAGGTCGCATTTTGCATCTTATATTGAGTGTCTGTGGCTTTGGTGTTTGAGATCACACATTCAGGGCTGGGCAACAGAATTCGGCTTGCAGGTGGCCATGGTAAGCCATAGTCTTTCAGCTTCTGCAACCTTCATAACAGCAGCCCCCTCCTTTCCCATACCAAGCAAAGCCTGTTGAGTTGGCCATTTACTAGTGCAGTTTTCCTGTTAACATGCAGCAGCAGAAACCAAACTAATCCCCTCCCCACATCCAGTTTTCTGGGATGATCACTTTTCCCCTCCCCCACACCGCCTGGCTTGTATCAGGGAAGATCCCTGCTAGCCAAACGCGAACAGCTCAGCGCCAGTGGCTCCCCCTCCCACCATGTGGCTAACTGCTGGGAGGATTTCTTTTCAGCCACAGGCAAACAGCCCAGTAGGAACGGCCACCTCTGAATGTCCCCTTAATCAAATTCCCCTATTTCAACCAAGTTACCATGAACGATATCACTCTCCTGAGGATAAGACAGAGAGATAAAGAACGGATGTTGCTTGAATGCCAGCAAACACCGGGACCATAGGCTGCCAGGCTTTGTCATGCAATGATACCAGATTATTTGCAACTAGCATGGCGTGGTAAAGTGTCCTACCATGGAGGACGGAATAAGGCTGCTCTCCCCAGAAACTTTTTGCAAAGGCTTTTAGAGTACCTCCAGGAGAGCTTCATGGAGATGTCCCTGGAAGATTTCCGCTACATCCCCAGACACATTAACAGACTTTTCCAGTAGCAGTACTGGCCACAAATGCATCCCAAGTCCTCAGGGCTACTTAATCATTAAAAAATGCTTGCTTTTATAACATGTATTATATTTTAAAAGGTACACTCACCAGAGGTCCCTTCTCCGGCTTCATTGGGTTGGGAGGGTATTTCAGTCAGGGTGAAAAAAAGATCCTGGCTGTCAGGGAGAATGGCGTGCTGTGTGCTCTCCCCAAGCTCATCCTCCTCCTCATCTTCCCCATCTGCAAAATACTCAGCCATGGCGGAAAGTATCCCATCCTCAGAGTCCACGGACAGGGGTGGGGTAGTGGTGGCGGCCCCCCCTAGAATTGCATGCAGCTCAGCGTAGAAGCGGCATGTCTGGGGCTCTGTCCCGGAGTGTCCGTTTGATTCTTTTGTTTTCTGGTACGCTTGTCTGAGCTCCTTAAGTTTCACGCGGCACTGTGTTGCATCCCTGATGTAGCCTCTGTCCCTCATGGCCTCGGAGATTTTTTGAAATGTTTTGGCATTTCATCTTTTGGAACGTAGTTCTGATAGCATGGATTCCTCTCCCCATGCAGTGATCAGATCCAGTACCTCCCGTTTGGTCCATGCTGGAGCTCTTTTTTGATTCTGGGTCTGCATGGTCACCTGTGCTGATGAGCTCGCCTGGCCAAACAGGAAATGAGATTCAAAAGTTCCCAGGGCTTTTCCTGTACACCTGGCCAGTGCATCAGAGTTCAGAGTGCTGTCCAGAGCAGTCACAATGGTGCACTGTGGGATAGCTCCCGGAGGCCAATACCTTTGAATTGTGTCCACACTAACCCTAATTCGAAACGGCAATGTCGATTTCAGCGTTAATCCCCTTGTTGTATGTCGAAAAAATGGCTTCGTTGTATGGACGGGTGCAGGGTTAATTCGGATTTAATGCTGCTAAATCCGACATAAACTCGTAGTGTAGACCAGGCCTAAGAGACTTAAGTTAAAACTGGAGCTTCCATTGAAACCTCGTGTCGGTCTCAAAGACGAGTATTTTCTGCATCTAACTGGCATAAACGTTTTTGTGGGGCAGCACTGGGAAATGCTGAATCACAGTTTAAGGGACCATTTCAAAGAGAAAATCCAGCTAATGAAGGCATTGGAGAATAATCCATCTCCTGTTAGCACCAGTTCTCCCACAATTATTATTAATAATTATTTGCATCACACTTGCACCCAGAGGCCCATTGGGCCAGGCTGTTACACACACAGAGAGTAAGAGACAACACCTGCCCTGATCTTACAATCTAAATGGACAAGACAACAAAAGGAACTTCGTATTCCTATCATTTCACAAATGGGGAAGGCGCACAGCCTCAGTTGGGCAATTTGCCCAGAATCACATTGGGAGTTTGTGGCTGACCTGAGATTTGAACCCCAACCTCCCAAGTTCCAGTCCAGTGCCTTAACCACAGGCTCATCCTTCTCTTTATTGGGAAAATAAAAATCTGACCTGCTTTGCAGTGCAGATGCTGCTTTTTCGATCACAGCAGAGGTATAAAGGAACACGTTGGGGACTTACAGCAATTCTTTCTAACTACAGATTGTCCTGCCTACAAGTGTCATAATGTCAGCCCTGAAACATACCCTCAAGCTTTCCTTCAGCAGAACAAACATAACCCCCTAGAACAGTTCTCTGACAAGTAAATAAAACAGAGGAGTAATCATGGCTGGAAAATCACTAGGTTCTTATTATGACCTCTTGAATCGTTGTTAGAGATGCTGTGAAGAAACGTAGGGAATGTTACAAACAACCCACTTTGTGAAAGAGACGCTGGAGGAAAGTCTGTGAATGAAAACTTCTGAATGTAAACTACAGTCAGTGCGAAGCACTCACGTGACTCTGGCAATCTGGATGGTCTGAATGTATTTTTCATCATGTGCTGGTGGGATGAATGAGGAAGATGATGGATTCCAGGCTGCTAGAAGCTACTAGATTGTTAGCTCCCCTGACACAGAAGATAAAAGCTCCAGCACTTAGGGGAGTACTCAAATTAATAAACATGCAAGTGGAATGTAAGTGATGAAGGAATAAAGAGGGTACAGTATGTCCCTGAAACCCACCTTTCTCATATAATCATGTGTTGCTTATAAATTTTGCAGTGTATATGTATACACCAGTCATACAGATGATGTATGCATGCACATACAGAACTCAGCCCCAGTTATCTGAGGGTCTTGAGAGATTCCCCCAAACTATTGGGTAATCAGAGGTGCTGAGCGAACAGCATTTGAGTTCTGGGGTTAGGATCAGGGTGCCCATAGGAGAGAAAAATTACTTCCACTGTCACATGTTGCCTCTGCCTTCAGCTTTGGGCATTCTAATTAGAGTCTCAATAAGGTTTCTGTTTCACAGCTATTGATATATATATATATATATATATATATATATATATTCTGGACCCATAAATTTGTAACTTCACGAACCTAACCCTATCCCATGGGAAGGCCATGTTAGGGCCTTTTAAAGCTACCTACTAGCTACTTCTGAAAAGCTCCTGCCCTAACAAACTTTTGAATCATGCTGATTCAAAAAGAGTGGACATGGCTTTGGAGTAACACCTCTAACGAGGGAGCAGGTGCTGTGATGTGGGAGTGTGGAAAAAATGGCATTTTGCTGGCAGATTTTTTTACCTGATTTTTAGCTAAAGCCACCTTGAAGAGCGATGTAGGGGTTTTTAGCAGCTTGGAAAGACATTTCAGCCCATTTCCTTTTTGTCGATCAGTCCAGCAGTGCAGCCAGTGATATCACTAAAGACTTTTGATAGATCTCTACATTATCTAGTGTGGTGTATGTAAACTGGGATGTTGTTTTGTTTCAGCAAAACCAAGGCAATGAATTCCACAGTTTAGCTGGGTGAAAAAGTATTTTCTTTTATTGGTTTTAAGTTTGCCACCTTTTAATTTTGTTGAATGTCCCCTTGCTTCTGTTCTCATAACCTAGGAACTCCTGAGTTAGCTTCTCTGGACCATTCATCACTCTATATACTTCTATCATGTTCCCTTTTATTAATCTTGTTTTTAAAGAAAAGAATCCCAATCTTTTCAATCTCTCTTTGTATGTATGACACCTTTCAGGCCAAAACTGCAGATTTAACCTCATGACAAGTCAAGGCTTTACATTTACATAACAAAGCCCTAAAGATATTTAGACACCTAATTAAAGCAGGAGGATAATCTTAGCTGACCTACTCTGGCTCCTTCTGCAGTGATTCTTGTTTTTTAATTCCCACACTGCTCTGTGCAGAGCACCACATTCAGGTATGAGTTGTGGTGTCATATGTGGAGGGAGCTCTGCTCAGTCAGTTGGTAACAAGGTGGACTTAAACCACTGCAAGAACAAGGGCCCCAATCCTGTGACAGCTTGAGCAGACTCCTGCATCCACATGGAGCCCTGCTGACTTCCAGGGGGGCTCAGCACCAGTGCAGAGGTCCTCCCATGCAGAGCAAGTTGCAAGATTAGGGTAAAAATGGTAGCTTTGTGCTGGTGGGCTAGCTGGTGGCATCCAATGAATTTAATACTGTTTTGAAAGGACTGATGGAGGCCAGCTAGGGAAGGAAACAAGAGAAGCATTAGGATGTGACCTATGCTTATGCATAAAAATACGTCTTTGTCCATCATTTTTTCTCCTCATAGTGAGGTTCTCTCTTGACTTCAGTTATATGTCTAGACCCTCAGCTCCCAAGCCTGATGCCTGGGGGGGAGCTATTTAAAATGAAGAAATCTTGCTCATCGGCTGGCTTTTCTCAAGCTAAGCCAGTTCCTCTCTGTGCCGTGAGGCAGTCTCCATCTGACTGAGGCCGACCCGGGCCCATCTTGGTTTGAAATTCAGAAAGATGTGTCCGTGTGGTCGGAACAGCACGGGGAAGTTTGCAAATGACTCTATCCTCAGACATGTCTCAGGGAGCACATACTTCAGCATCACCGTGTAAGGGAGCAAATCACAAAAGTGCAGGGCGGAATGGGATCTAAGAGGACTATGAACCCAGAGAGACTATCAAATCTGCCTGGCCTCCTATAAGTCCTGAAAACACATCTGCCGCATGCAAACCCCAGCGTGAAATCAGCAAGGAACGAGCCAGAGAACCTGCCTCTGACCCTCAGGACACGGCTTGGAAAATATTTTCCAGAACTCGGTGCCTGGGGACCTACAGCTAACAAACATTCTGGAAGTGTGATCTCTGCCTTTGGCTCTGCTGCCTAGCCACCTACGGGAGGTGGGTTTAAAGACAGCGGCTTTAAAGCTGTCAACAGGAGGAGGCAGGAAGCCAAATTGCTTTTGTGCTCGCAATCTCGTGCCAATTGGTTTGTCATCGGATTGGTATGTAGTAAAGATAGAGTTGTCTGCAGAAAAGCTGTATTATTCTTTTTTGGATACCACTGGAGATCTTTCGAGGCCTGCAGTAATCTCTCGAGGGGGCCAAATTCTGCCTCATTTACCTCCTGGTGTTGGTTGCACAGGGTTTAAAGTCAGATCAGAAACTGCCCGCTGGAGATGCAGAACTGCTAGGAGACTAAGGCTAAGAGAGCTCACCAGCTCACCTACTGCACCGTAAAGTAAACACACAATAACCCGAGCAGTGATGACTGATAACACTATACAGGTTCCTGTGGGCCAGATTCTGCTGTCCTTTACCTAAGTGTGCATCCAGAGTAACTCCAATGGCT
The DNA here is from genome assembly GCF_965140295.1 of Lepidochelys olivacea. Taxonomy (NCBI): domain Eukaryota; kingdom Metazoa; phylum Chordata; order Testudines; family Cheloniidae; genus Lepidochelys; species Lepidochelys olivacea. The sequence goes on from NC_140416.1 coordinate 121,317,206, forward strand.
TCTCTGGAGTCACTGCAGATTTATGCCAGTATAACTAGACTGGATCCTGCCCGGTGCTGAGCACTCTCACCTCCCATTGACTCTTGCTGCAGTTGGGGGTATTCAGCATCTTTTGGAATGAGGTCAACTGACAGCAGAATTTGGCCTTTTGTGGTCAGTGATAAGGACTGAATTGAATATTTGCCAGGAGCTCGCATAGCACAGAACAGGATGTAGCTGTTGATATCTTAAATACAGAGTTTTGCCCGTAAAGATTACCAGTTCCAGTATGTAATGCTCTGTCTTAATCCAAGGGGACCTTCTTGGATTAAAAGGGAATGTTGTGTTATGGATTAGAATTCATCAGCATAAAGAAAAATTCAACAACATAGGTATTTACACTGGCAGAAATCCTGAAGACCTTATTCTGTTTTTACTTTATCCCTTATGTAATACACTGACAGTGTGTGCCCCATCTCCCTCTGGTGGCTGGTCTCTAGAGGATAATTGCCTACTACTAGTAAGAGCTAATGGAGTTACTTTTTTTATCTCAAATGGTAGAGGTCTGTGTTGAAGGTCCCATGCTGGGCATCATGACACTTATTCAGGAGAACTGGCATTGAATGCCTCCCTGATACTTCAATGAGTGTTTTGTCTGAGTCATAATTTCCAATGCTATTGTTCAATATTTGTTGTTAGATAGTTTACAACACTGCAGTGAGAAAGTGGTTAACAGTGAGCCTTGAGCGTTGCATGCTGGGAAGCGTAGTTCTTAGGAAGCAAGACTTGTGGAGGAAGTAGGTTGGTTTCACGCTCCCTCCTGTTCCATACAATGGTACTTGCTGTAAAGTACGGTTATGCTGTTTCACAAATATTTTATTGAATCATATGAAAAAAGACACGAAACAGCCAGCTCCTACTAATCAATCAAATACATTTGCTGTCTGAAAAATCTAATTTATTCTTTTAATTTTTTTAAGTCTCTTGCCCACAAACTTCCAGAGCTTAAATTAGTAACATCATCTGTGATCCGTACAGAACACTGCAGCAATATGATAATGGTGGAAAGGTGTGATCTCTGTGACTGACCCACTAAGAATTGGGCTCCTTCTATTATCTATTTTTCTTACCTTGTCTCCTTCACCTCATTCTGTTCACTTGTTTGTCTCATCTCCCATTACATCTTTGAGACAGGGACTGTCATCCGATGAAGTGAGCTGTAGCTCACGAAAGCTTATGCTCAAATAAATTGGTTAGTCTCTAAGGTGCCACAAGTACTCCTTTTCTTTTTGCGAATACAGACTAACACGGCTGTTACTCTGAAACCTGTCCTTTATATATTGTACATCATCTAGCTACCTGACTGTGGTCTTTATACCTACTGCAGTATAAATGTTAAATAATAAAAGTGAGTGATCCAAGATGATCTGTGATCCAGGATGAGTGATCCAGAATGATCTGTAACTGAACATGTGGATCACAGGGCTTGTGAGCAGGTGCCTATCCCTCCCTTACACACACAGTCCACCTGTAATGTATAGTCCGAACTTGCACCTTTCTGCTTTGTGGCTTTATTAACAATGAAAACAATAAAATAACGACATTCAGCTCAGATCTTCTCCCCGTATTTAACTGCTCCTCCCTCAGGAATGCTCAGCCCACACCCTACATCCCCTTTCCTTCAGAGAACAACTTGCACTTCATTATATCCAGTTGGAGTAACCAGCCGTCTTCCCAGGGGCAATGCTTGTGGTGGGTATTTGCAGTCACGTGCTCCCCCCCACCCCCAGATTTGCTGCTTGGCTTGTACTGAGCATGCTCAGTCCATGTGAACACGCTCAATGACACGGCTGAAGCTGGCTGCCCTCACTCTGCTGCCCCTCTATTGGCAGCCACGGGTTGTCTCTGCATCTGCCACAGTGAGCCAGGAGAACCCATTTAGCCCTTTCCTACCATAATGAACCCCTGCTTCACAGGTGCCGGCTTTCTCCATTCCCCGGGGGTGCTCACCCTGCACTCAGCCCCAGGCCCCGCCCCCACTCCAGCCCTTCCCCAACCCCCCACCCAGCCCCACCCCTTCCTACCCCTTCCCGCCCCAGCCCCCACTCCACCTCTTCCCCCACGACCCCACTCCCACCCCGCCGCTTCCCACCCAGTTCCGCCCCCTCCCCCAAACACGCCCCATCCCCGCTCCTCCCCCTTCCCCACAGTGCCTCCTGCATGCTTCGGAGCAGCTGATCGCGGCGGGCAGGAGGGCTGGGAGGGAGGGGGAGGAGTTGATTAATGGGGCCACTGGCGGGTGGGAGGCACTGGAAGGGCGGGGGAGGAGTTGATTGGCAGGGCCACCGGCGGGCCACCGGTGGGCGGGAGGTGCTGGGAGAGCGGGGGAGGAGTTAATTGGCAGGGCCACCGGCGGGGGGGAGGGCTGGGAGAGCGGGGGAGGAGTTGATTGGCAGGGCCACCGGTGGGCGGGAAGCATGGCGGGGAGGGGGGCGCTGGCTGCCAGTGGGTGCTAATCACCCGCTATATTTTTTCCATGGGTACTCCAGCCCTGGAGCGCCCATGGAGTCGGTGTCTATGTCCTTCTTACAGTGTGTGGTGTTTCAGGCCAACGCTGCCAGCCTGTTCCAGGGTTCCATTGTAACAGGATAAATGGACACAGATCCGATAATAGGAACGGCAATACACAAAAACCTATAGGAGAACACTTCAACCTCCCTGGACACACAATAGCAGATTTAAAGGCGGCCATCCTGCAGCAAAAAAACTTCAGGACCAGACTTCAAAGGGAAACTGCTGAGCTTCAGTTCATTTGGAAATTTGACCCCCCTCAGCTCAGGATTAAACAAAGACGGTGACTGGCTCGTCAACTCCAAAAGCAGTTTCTCCTCCCTTGGTGTTCACACCTCAGCTGCTAGAAGAGGGCCTCATCCTCCCTGATTGAACTAACCTCGTTATCCCTAGCCTGGTTGTTGCTTGCATATTTATACCTGCCCCTGGAAATTTCCACTACATGCATCCGACAAAGTGGGTATTCACGCACGAAAGCTCATGCTCCAATACGTCTGTTAGTCTGTAAGGTGCCACAGGACTCTTTGCTGATTGTTCAATCAGTTTTTATTGCAAGGAAAACTCCCCCTGAAGTCAATAGGAGTTTTTCCAGGAGGAAGGGCAGCAAGACTGGATATCTAGGAGGGACCACAAAGTAAGTTGGAAGGAAAGTTAATCTACTTTTATTGTCTAGGCCAGGAGCTCCCTTGTGCAGCACATGGTTCCCCGGGTTTGCCTGAATCCCGTACGCCTAATGGAATATCTTAGAACCCCTCTTTGATTCCCATCTGGAACAGTTCAGCAGCCATTTCAACTGCCTCCTGTACCAACCTGGGGTGTACAACTTATCAGCTACCACCTTCTACCACAGAGGTGGCTGCATTTATTGGTGCGTTGAGTGAGCCATCCCCGATCTCACAGAGAGGCTGTGAGGCTCAGTGAACGGATCTTTATTGCATGGATTAAGATCCTTAGATGCAAAGCATTATAGCACCCTCAAATATTACATCACGTAAAGCCTCATTAACATGCAGTTTCGATATGCTCTAAAACGTTCTCTTTCCCCTCATTATAGTTACTATCGGGTCTGTAGTTGAGTGGCTTGAGCAGGGGGGAAATGGGAAATCGAGCCACTGAGCATTCCCACGTAAATGTAAATCAATGCTATTGATCTAGTTTGTGTCACCTTTGCAGCTGACAAACTGTAGGTGAGCTCCCAGGTTCTTCCCATGCAGTGAGGCCAGCTCCCACATGCTTGGCTACGAATGGGGTAGAGGCCTGCCATTCACTCCAGGTTCACATGGGTATGTTATGGTGTTATGGACTGTGCCTGACAAGGCCTAGCAATGCAGGCAGGCACTGTCAGGCCCCAATAGGTCAGAGTGAACTGTTAGAATCAAGATTGATGGCCACCTAGTTAAGATAACCAGAAGTTCTGGGTTCAAGTCCTCCCTGTGGGATCTTGGGCAAGTCCCTTAGCACTTGTCTACATGGCATGGCAAAAAGGACCCCTGGTGGGGTGAGGTTTGTAAAGTGCTGAATGGGCTGCACTGTAATTGCCCCCAGTAGACCCCGCTGGCACGCTTCAAAAGGTACCTAGCTCCCATTAACGTGGGCACCCTGTAGACAAGCCTTTAATTTCTCTGCATCTTAGTTCCCAATCTGTAAAATGATGGGCATTATTTATCTTTCACCTATTGTCTGTCTTGCCTACTTAGGTTGTAAGCTGTTCAGGGCCAAGATTGTCTCTTACTGTGTGTCCGTACAGCGCCTAGCACAGTGGGGCCTCCAATCTCAATAGAGGCCTCTAAATACTAGTATTATACACAGAACTGTATTAAGAACTCTTCTTAGGGTTGCCAACTTTCTAATGTCTGAAAAACGAACATTCGTGCCCCACCCCCTGCCCCGCATCTTCCCCTGAGGCCCCACCCCCTGCTCACTCTTCTCCCCCCCTCTTCCGTTGCTCATTCTCCACACACACACCCCTGCTCACTGCCCTTCTCCTGGGACTCAACTGCCTGCAGAGCCAGGCTGGGAGGAGCTGATGCAGACCCTGCCCAATTGGGACACAGCAGGGCGGGGTGGGGGGGCAGGGCATAGTGGGACATTGCACTCCGGTCCCCGGAGCAAGGGGGCGGGGAAGGGTCAGTCCTCTTAGCGAGGGGCCAGAGTCGGGGCAATTGGGACACAGTGGGGTAGAAGAGGGGCGGAGAGTATCCCCTCCCCCTGGGCGGTGGCTCCTACCTCTTGGAGCCTGGTCTAGAAGCCAGCCACTGCTGCTGTTTCCCCCCCGTCCCCCTCCAGTGGCAGAGGCCGGTTATTGCAGCTAACAGGACTTTTAGCATCCGGTCAGCTGTGCTGACTGGACGTGGCCAGGTTCCCTTTTTGACCGAACGTGCACATCCAAAACTGGACACCTGGCAACCCTAACTAATGTCTAATGTTAAAACACAGTATATGCCTTTAAATAGCCACCATTAAAATTACTTTTCTGATTTTAGTAATCAGACCAAGATTAAAAGAGGAGGTGGAAACCATCATCCCATAGAGCAGTGTTTCTTAACGACCGGTCTGTGGCCCGGCACCGGTCCCAGAGATCTCTCTGACACAGTTTAGGAAGTCAGCAAGCCGGTCCCGGGTCTCAAAAAGGATCGAAAACATGGCGGTAGAGTACAGCATACAGAGCTCCTGCTAAAAGAACAGGAGGACTTGTGGCACCTTAGAGACTAACAAATGTATTAAAGCATAAGCTTTCGTCAGCTACAGCTCACTTCATCAGATGCATGGAATGGAACATATAGTAAGATACATATACACACATACAGTTAAGTTGGAAGTTACCATACAAACTGTGAGAGGCTAATTAGTTAAGATGAGCTATAATCAGCAGGAGAAAAAAAACTTGTGTAGTGATAATCAAGATGGCCCATTTAGACAGTTGACAAGAAGGTGTGGGGATACTTAACTTAAGGAACTAGATTCAATATCTGCAATGACCCATCCACTCCCAGTCTCTATTCTGTGACTTTGCAGCTGAAGGGCCAGTCGACACTGTCCCCACAATCTCAGCTGTAATTAAACACAAAGGGCCAATGCTCTCCTTGTGGAACTCCCTGGCCGCCTATTTTCTAATCCATCATGGCTCCCCCCCGGGCAGCAGTGCTTGCTCGTCACCTTAGAAATGGTTGCAGCCAAACAGATGCAAGTGGGAGCGCGCAGTATGACTTGCACCCATTTGGCATTCAGCCGGTATGAAAAACAAGTGTAACTTACATGCTGAAGGAGGGCATCAGGGATGCCGGAACAGGGGTGGGGGCAAGGGGCCATGGTCCCATCACTTTGAAAAGTGGGAGGGGGCCGGATGATGAAGGGAGGGGTTGGAGAGAGTGAGCAAGGGGTGGGGGTCTTGTGGGGAAGAGGCGGTGCGAGGGTGGGGCCTTGGGGAAAGGGGCGGTGCGAGGCCAAGGGTTCAGGGAGAAGGTGTGGCATGGGGTAGGGACTGAGGGGAAGGGGCGGTGCAGGGAGCAGGGCCAGATTTCAGGCATCCCCCCCACACACTTTTAGGGTGCTTCTGCCACTCTTGGTACAACTAAGGCTTGGCAGGAAGGGCTGCCGAACAGGAGGATGTAATAAAGTAGGACTGGAGGGCTGCATTATCACACATTCCTTAGTCATTTTTCCTTCTTCACCTCCTTAGCTGCTTTGGGAGAGATCAAATCAAAGGCCTAAAGGTTAATGCAGGCATAACTCCATTGAAGAAGACCTGATTCACAGTAGGGGGAGTGGGATCAGAATCAGGTCCGGCTGTGGAGGATGGGAAAGACTGATACATAGGTATTTAAACCCTGCTGTCTTCAGCATCTAGAAGGACCAAGCTGGTCTAACGATCAGACAGCAGGCAGAAGCTACCTGAGTCTCCTCCAAGGAAAGCGGGCAAATGACTTTGCTTCCATACTGTCCCACGTACCTTTGGGAAGACAGCTCTCGGAATTCCTTTCGCCGAGCCCAGGATTCCTTAAACCCCATGCGCCAGGTCCTCGGCCGCCCGGCATCGCCCGGTTGACCTCAGCGGAGCTGTGCTGATCAGCCTCCCTGTGTTCACAATGATTCCACTCACACTCCGCGTGGCTGGGGCTGATATTTGGAGACTGAACGCAGGAGTGGAGCCAGGGTTAGCAGGAGAAATGGCAAGGGTGGAGGAGGCTGACCCCTGAGTCACACAGGCTCCAGGGATGGGTGGGGGAGGGCAGAGATTTTTTTCCTGGGTCATATTGGCATGGGGGGTAAGGGGAAGATTCACTTCCAGTTCACATGGGCATGGGGGGAGCATTCAGGGCCAAAGAGCTGAACGAACACATGCTTGCTGTGGCCTGGGCCTCCTCTGCCCTGCACTGATGTAAGGCAGGAGTCACTCAGCTGAAGTCCGTGGCATTGGTTGCACCAGTGTAACTGCAGTGGAAGAGGGAGGAGACACAGGCCCTGTACACGGGCCATAGACAAGGTACCCCCTCGCTGCCTTTTGCAGGACTGGGGGTGGGGCTCTTTTCTCTCTCTTCTCCAGAGCACATACTTGCTTGAACTTTTTTAAAAGAAAAAAACCAACCCCATTTCTTCAGCCTGAATCAGCCTGTGGGGGCGGGCGGGACGGGGGAAGGGTTTAAATTCCAGGGAAAGAAAAAGCTCACAAACTCAAACTGCTTTTTCATGCTCTCTGAACCCGGCAAGGCTCATGGAACATCAGGCTCTATGAGAGGTGAGCACAAAGAGAATCCAGGAGACTAAAAGTACTCCTCTTTACTAGAAACAGCTTCACTCCTGTCATGGGAGGAGAGTGGAAAAGACAATCATTTCTTGGGTTTAATAGTAAAAAGTCAAGCCTGAATCTGCTGTCACACACACTGGAGTGGGGCTTATCACCTTTTTGAAGCCAGGCTTATCAACGTCTCCTGCATTAGATGGTGAGATCCGTGGAAGCTTTTAATAGCATTGCTATGGAGACAATAGTTACTTGTATACAGAACAGCCCATGAAGTCCTGGAGCATCAATAGGCAGAGCAGTGGCCTTGTAGAGCGGCAAGAAGACGTTTCTCTGACATCAGTATCCACCTACAGTTTTTTTGTTTACAGCAGGTAAAATCCACTTCGTTGCACAGGGCCAGAAAAAGGCCTATCACTACTGAAGTTCTCAAAATAGGATTTAAGGGCTGCAAAGCCTTTGAGCTGTCTCTCTGCACCGAGTGAATTCCCTTCCCCCATACCCCTATCCCCATACCCCAAGAGAGAGCTAGCTCCGGCTTGCTCAGATCGACCAAAATTCAGAAAAATGCCCTCACACTGTTTATTTTTGCAAATCTCGAACGGCTCTGGTCACGCAGCTCCTGAGCAGTTTCCCATCCATTAGAGAGAGACGTGTCGAAGTGCGCATAGTTGTCAAGCCCGTGTTCTGCAGCCTTGCCCGCTGAACGAACCAGGACGAAAGCACCAACGAAATCCCACAGCCCGCTCCTCCTCTTAGAACACGCGCTATCAGACACAAAGGGACTTGACTGATGTTAGCTGTTCTGTAGGATTAAACCAGTTCAGCTATAAATGTCTGGGATCAACAGGTGGCCACGCTGATAGAACAAATGCAGCCATTGTTCGTGTTTTTAATGAGTCACTGAGTTACTGATCAGCAGTGACCACTGGAGGCAGTTAAAAGCAGAAAGGAAACACTGTTGAAGGACTGGCCTGCCAAACCTCCCATCCGGAGCACGTGCTTACCCAATGGGAGCTCCAGAGATGAGGGTTTGTGTGTGCTCACGCTGCCAAATATAACAAGTAGCAGGGGGTTGCTTTGTTTCTAATTGGGTGATGAAAGCCAGTTTATAAGGCCAAGACCAAATGGCCAGAATCAGGAGTGGCAGGAAGTGAAGCTGGACTGATCTGAGATGCAGGGAAGACTAACCAACAGTGGTTTGCATTGGTATGTGTAGCACCTGCCTTTCCCTCATTGGTCATCAGGAAAGAACCAAGGACTCAAGGGGCTCAGGAAAAGACAAGAGCGGTCACAGGACGTGTGGGCCAATCAAGACAGTGCACGCCAATGGGAAAGGCTTCCCAATAGTTGGGGGTCAGGGAGAGAAAGAACCACAGCCCGGAGCGCTGAAAGGAGGATCGGTGCTGGGATACCACAGAGCAGGGGCGCCAACTCCGTGGGTGCTCCGGGGCTGGGAAACCTACAGGAAAAAAATAGTGGTGCTCAGCACCCACCAGCCACCCGCCGATCAGCTGTTTGGCGGCCCCCACTGATCAGCTGTTCAATGGCAGGCGGACGCAGGGCGGAGGGAGTGGAGCAGGGGTGGGAAGAGGCAGAGTGAGTGTGTGGCACTGGAGGGGAGGAGGCAGAGTGGGGTCAGGAAGAGGCAGAACAAGGGTGAGGCCTCAGAGGAAGGGGCAGAGTGGGGTTGGGGCCTTGGGATGGAGCGGGCATGGAGCACCCTCCCAGAGAAATGAAAGTCAGTGCCTGTGGTATTCAAATAGCTACGGTCGTAAGAGAAGAACACTGCTGACCGGATGTAAGGGCTTGGAATTTCCATCCCATGGGAAAGTCCAAGATTTTGAAATTTGCTTTCCTTCCAAATCAGAACAAAACATTAAAATCTGGAATTTCCTGTAAAATGAAATATTTCAAAATATTTTGTTTTGGAACAGTCTAAACATTTTGTTGCAATAAAATTGAAATGTTCTGACTATGATTACATTAGATTAGGATTAGGGCTGTCGATTAATTGCAGTTAACTCGCAATTAACTCAAAAAGATTAATCGCCATTACAAAAATTATTCACAGTTAATCGCAGTTTTAATCGCACTGTTAAACAATAGAATACCAATTGAAATGTATTAAATATTTTGGATGTTTTTCTACATTTTCGTATATATTGTATTCTGTGTTGTAATTGAAATCAAAGTGTATATTATTTTTATTCTAATATAAATATGAATTATTTTTCAATTCACCTCATACAAGTGCACTCTCTTTGTCGTGAGAGTGCAAATTACAAATGTAGAATTTTTTTTTGTTACATAACTGCACTCAAAAACAAAACAATGAAAAACTTCAGATCCTACAAGCCCACTCAGTCATAAGAACATAAGAACGGCCATACTGGGTCAGACCAAAGGTCCATCAAGCCCAGTATCCTGTCTTCCGACAGTGGCCAGTGCCAGGTACCCCAAAGAGAATGAACAGACAGGTTATCATCAAGTGATCCATGCCCTGTCACCCAATCCCAGCTTCTGGCAAACAGAGGCTAGGGACACCATCCCTGCCCATCCTGGCTAATAGCCATTGATGGACCTATCTTCCATGAATCTATCTAGCTCCCTTTTGAACCCCGTTATAGTATTGGCCTTCACAATGCCCTCTGGCAAGGAGTTCCAGAGGTTGACAGTGCGTTGAGTGAAAAAATACTTTCTTGTGTTTGTTTTAAACCTGCCACCTATTCATTTCATTTGGTGGCTCCTTGTTCTTGTATTATGAGGAGGAGTACTAACACTTCCTTATTTACTTTCTCTATACGACTCATGATTTTATAGATCTCTATCATATCCCCCGTTAGACACCTCTTTTTCAAGCTGAAAAGTCCCAGTCTTATTAATTTCTCCTCATATGGAAGCCGTTCTATACCACTAATAATTTTTGTTGCCCTTTTCTGAACCTTTTCCAATTCCAGTATATCTTTTTTGAGATGGGGTGACCACATGTGTACGCAGTATTCAAGGTGTGGGCGTACCATGGATTTATATAGAGGCAATATAATATTTTCTGTCTTATTATCGATCCTTTTCTTGATGATTCCCAACATTCTGTTCTCTTTTTTTACTGCCGCTGCACATTGAGTGAATGTTTTCTGAGAATTATCCACAATGACTCCAAGATCCCTTTCTTGAGTGTCAACAGCTAATTTAGACTCCATCATTGTATATTGTGACAAAGCTCTGTCCTTGCCCCCATGGGTCCTGTGTTTCCTAGCAGATTTCACTAGCCTCAGAGGCTCACTGTCACCCTTCATGTAACCCTTCTCTCTCTAGAGTCAAGGGTCACAGTCTACTGAGCCATTTTCATCATAAGCCAGTGAGGGAGGTGAGGAGAAGCTATCCTCCCTTGCACAGTCTCTGTTGTCTCCCATTCTCAGTGATTAATTGGAGGGGGGGGCAAAAAAGGGAGCCCGGGCCCACCCTCTACTCCGGGCTCCAGCCCAGGGACCCTAATAGTATCAACTGTGGTAGCTGACCTTTTAGACACATGACACGTACAATTCCCTGGGCTACTTCTGCACAGCAGCCCCCACTTCCTCAAGCTCCACTTCACCCTTACCTCAGGGCCTCCTTCCTTCTGCCTGACATGGTGTGTACTGCTCAGTATCTCCAACAGCACAACTTCCTCCCACAGCTCCTGACATCCACACCCACCTGACTAAATGGGAGGCTTTTAACTAGTTTCAGCCAGCCCCTGATTGGCTTCAGGTGTCCCAATCAACCTAGCGTTCTCCCTGCCTTCTGGAAAGTTCTTAATTGGCCCCAGGTGTCTTAATTGACCTGGAACAGCTGCCATTTAACTTATCCTGGTACTAGGGATTTGTTTAGCCTGGAGCTAATATATCTGTCTCCCACTAGTTTTCTATAGCCATCTGGCCTTGCCCCGTCACAATATGTATAGCTGGGATTATGTTTTCCAATGTGCATTACTTTGCATTTATCAACATTAAATTTCATCTGCCATTTTGTTGCCCAGTCACCCAGTTTTGTGAGATCCTTTTGTAGCTTTTCGCAGTCTGCCTGGGACTTAACTATCTTGAGTAGTTTTGTATCATCTGCAAATTTTGCCACTTCACTGCTTACCCCTTTTTCCAGATTGTTTATGAATATGTTAAATAGGACTGGGCTCAGTACAGATCCCTGGAGGACACCACTATTTACCTACTTCTTGTTCAGCCAATCGCTAAGACAAACAAGTTTCAGAATAACAGCCGTGTTAGTCTGTATTCACAAAAAGAAAAGGAGTACTTGTGGCACCTTAGAGACTAACCAATTTATTTGAGCATAAGCTTTCGTGAGCTACAGCTCACTTCATCGGATGCATACTGTGGAAAGTACAGAAGATCTTTTTATACACACAAACCATGAAAAAATGGGTGTTTACCACTACAAAAGGTTTACATTTGGGGACAATGTATACCTTCAAATCAGCGGCACTGCTATGGGTACCCGCATGGCCCCACAGTATGCCAACATTTTTATGGCTGACTTAGAACAACGCTTCCTCAGCTCTCGTCCCCTAACGCCCCTACTCTACTTGCGCTACATTGATGACATGTTCATCATCTGGACCCATGGAAAAGAAGCCCTTGAGGAATTCACCATGATTTCAACAATTTCCATCCCACCATCAACCTCAGCCTGGTCCAGTCCACACAAGAGATCCACTTCCTGGACACTACTGTGCTAATAAACGATGGTCACATCAACCACCACCACCACCCTATACCGGAAACCTACTGACCGCTATTCCTACCTACATGCCTCCAGCTTTCACCCTGACCACACCACACGATCCATTGTCTACAGCCAAGCTCTGCGATACAACCGCATTTGCTCCAACCCCTCAGACAGAGACAAACACCTACAATATCTCTACCAAGCATTCTTACAACTACAATACCCAGCTGCGGAAGTGAAGAAACAGATTGATAGAGCCAGAAGATTCCCAGAAGTCACCTACTACAGAACAGGCCTAACAAAGAAAATAACAGAACGCCACTAGCCGTCACCTTCAGCCCCCAACTAAAACCCCTCCAACGCATTATCAAGGATCTACAACCTATTCTGAAGGACGACCCAACACTCTCACAAATCCTGGGAGACAGGCCAGTCCTTGCCTACAGACAGCCCCCCAACCTGAAGCGAATACTCACCAGCAACCACATACAACACAACAGAACCACTAACCCAGGAACCTATCCTTGCAACAAAGCCCGTTGCCAACTGTGCCCACATATCTATTCAAGGGCACCATCACAGGGCCTAATAACATCAGCCACACTATCAGAGGCTCGTTCACCTGCACATCCACCAATGTGATATATGCCATCATGTGCCAGCAATGCCCCTCTGCCATGTACATTGGTCAAACTGGGCAGTCTCTACGTAAAAGAATAAATGGACACAAATCAGATGTCAAGAATTGTAACATTCATAAACCAGTAGGAGAACACTTCAATCTCTCTGGTCACGCAATTACAGACATGAAAGTTGCGATATTACAACAGAAAAACTTCAAATCCAGACTCCAGCGAGAGACTGTTGAATTGGGATTCATTTGCAAATTGGATACAATTAACTTAGGCTTGAATAGAGACTGGGAGTGGCTAAGTCATTATGCAAGGTAACCTATTTCCTCTTGTTCCCCCCCGCCCCCGACGTTCTTGTTAAACCCTGGATTTGTGCTGGAAATGGCCCACCTTGATTATCATACACATTGTAAGGAGAGTGATCACTTTAGATAAGCTATTACCAGCAGGAGAGTGGGGTGGGGGGAGAGAAAATCTTTTGTAGTGGTAAACACCCATTTTTTCATGGTTTGTGTGTATAAAAACGTCTTCTGTACTTTCCACAGTATGCATCCGATGAAGTGAGCTGTAGCTCACGAAAGCTTATGCTCAAATAAATTGGTTAGTCTCTAAGGTGCCACAAGTACTCCTTTTCTTTTTGCAAATACAAACTAACATGGCTGTTACTCTGAAACCTGTCATTAAAATGAACTAAACTTTTCCAAACCAGCTAAGAGATTGAGCCAAGGAGCAATATGCGGACAAGGCAAAGGTTCAAGCCAGTTCTTATTTTATCTAACTCATTCTACCCATTCCAATGTAGATCCAGGAGAATCTTGGGCCTATGTTTTCATAAGTGACTTGTGAGTTTGGGGGCCAAACTTGAGACCCTGTAAAAAGGCCTGATTTTCAGAATGTGTTGAGCCACCCACCCTCTGAGAACCAGGCCACTTTCAGGTGCCTCGAGTTTGGCATGCAAAGTATCACTTTTGAAAATCTAGGCCTTGGGTCCTAATTTAATCAGACACACAGATTTACTGGGCCAGGTTCTAATCTCAATTGGACTGTGATTTAAGTGGAGTGACACCTGTTTTACATTGTGTAAAATAGATCAAAGTCTGCTGTGTGGTCACTGCCAGGTTACCTGGACTCCAGGTGGTTCTCTTAACCCTGTCAGAAAACTGGTTTAACTCCCCCCTCCCCGCATTAGGTCCTTTGAGGGATGCCTGCTGCGTCCCCCAGTGTCTGATTGCTTTATATGGTGATCAGAGTGGGTGGAGAGTGGGCAGGGAGTAGCCATAGGCATCTGCTAGCAATGACAGCCTCTCCAGCTGCAGAGCCCCTTGGACCCAGGAAGTTTCCATGGGTCACTGCCATGCACGCTGCGTTTTATTGTTTGTTTAAGTTGGCTGGAGAGATTCTTAATATATGTGTTTACTATATGATTAGTCTCTGCCTGCATGTTGCTATCCCGTAGGTAGCATGGCACTAGGAAGCAGGGCCCCTACAAATGCATTTGAATTTAATCAACATTGATTCAAGTTTAGATTAATATGGCAGCAGTGCTTGAAAAATTCCCCTGAACAGCAGATCCCCTCTGTAGAAAGCAGCCAGCAGTAAACACACTTGCCTAGGCTGGGCTGCAAGACATGAGCTAACTGCCAGCTTCTATTTCCATCTGTGCAAGCGAGAGAGCCAAGATCAATAAATCATCATCATCACCACCAAGGATTTGGTTTTATTGGAGGATGATACATTTCCTACTGGTGAGACCATGTATCAGCCTCTGGGAGAGGAACAAATGACTATTTACAATGTAGAGCAGGGACTTCAGAGAAAAGAAATAAACAACATATCACCTGTGTTATCTAGAGATTCCAGGAGGGCTGGTCTCTGCTACGAAATTTCTCTTCTTGAATTGCAGGAAAAAGGATGACTCTCGGTAAATGGCCTGAGAAGTGAATTATTCCATCGCCTCGCTCTCCCTGTGTCTCACATGCCACAAGAGGAGTCTCTTTCTCTCCCACCCTATACAAACACACCATAAATACAGTACATGCAGTTGGCCAGATCCTGCTGGTTGTGTCTTTGCTATCTATACATCATTCGGATATTAATATGTATGCTTCTGCTCTGTCAGACTTCTGGTGGCTTCTGCATTAGAAGACAGAGGCTCCCATACTATTTAAAAGGACACTACCCAAGTCCTATATGCCAGTGGTTTTCAATTTTTTTTCCTGGCGACCCACTTGAAGAAAATTGTTGATGCCTGCGACCCAGTGGAGCTGGGGATGAGGGGTTTGTGGTGCAGGAGGGGGCTGGGGCAGAGGGTTGAGATGAGGGCTCTGGGGTGGGGGCCGAGAATGAGGGGTTCAGGGTGTGGGAGGGGATCAGGGCTCTAGACTGGGAGTGCAGGCTCTGGGGTGGGGCTGGGATGAGGGATTTGAGGTGCAGGAAGGGGATCTGGGTTTGGGGGGGCTCAGGGCTAGGGCACAGGGTTGGGATGCGGGAGGAGGTCAGGGCTCTGGCCTGGGGGTGCAGGCTCTGGGATGAGGCCGGGGATGAGGGGGTTGTGGTGCAGGCTTACTTCTGGTGGCTCCTGGTCAGCGGTGCAGCTGGGGTGCAGAGGCAGGCTTCCCACCTGTCCTGGCACCGCAGGCCGTGCTGCGCCTTGGAAGTGGCCAGCAGGTCCGGCTCCTGGATGGAGGAGCACATGCGGCTCTGTGCAGCTCTCACCCACAGGCACCGCCCCCACCCCCCACTCTCATTGGCCAATTCCCGGCCAATGGGAGTGCGGAGCTGGGGCTTGGGGCGGGGGCAGTGCATGGAGCCCTACGGCCCACCTGCCTATAAGCCGGACCTGATGCTGGCCGCTTCCGGGGTGCAGCACGGTGTCAAAACAGGTAGGGACTGCGAGTTTTTACTGGCTGGCTGGCAGGGTCCCTGGATGCTGAGCAAGGCAACCCAGTGCCTTGCATTCCACGACCCAGGATCCGAACTTTGAAAACCACTGCTATATGCTACACTGCCCTAACTTACATTGGTGTAAATCCAGATGTAGACTCAACCAAAGTTACTCCAGATTTACTCTTGTGCAAATAAGAGCAGAATTGGGCCCAATATAAGTAACCTCATGGGCCAGATCCTAGCTGGTGTAAGTGACTTCGGTGGAAATATGCCAATTCTCACCAGCTGGCCCCTTGTGCATAAGAAAAGCAATTGTTATTCTTCGTAAATCAGTAGTTTTAAAATTCTCCTCTTGTGTGAAAAGAAGTCTTCCTTCGTGAGGAAGAACTACTGTATTTTGTACCTTGTTAATACTCTGAGTCTTCCACTCTATAAAGAAAACCTGTTCTCTTAATATGATCTGAAATGGCACAAAAACAGGGATAGGCAACATGGTGGTGGAATAGAAATTATATATTAATAGACCTAGATAGTGTAATGCGGTTCCAATCCTGCAAATTTGAATAGAGATGGATTCAGTTGCCTAAGGGGGACATATTCAGTGCAAGCAGGTCACATAGATGAAAGCAGAGAGCACAGATGAGTAGATCATAGGAGGAGACAATGTGAGAAAAAATAAGTGATAATTCCCCAGAAGGTCAGCTTTTATTCTAGAATGGTGTAAATCCTGTTTTAGTACTTTAGTCTCTGTGTTAAACAAAATACCGCCTTTGTGGGTCGCGCTGCTATCCTGCAAGGCAATTTTTACCAGTGAAGTCAATGTGGAAAGTTCCTTTTGTTCTCTAATCAGGGGAATCATGAAGTCCACTAGCAGTTGTACTCAACTAAGCACAGAGCACATATACCTTCTCCGAGAGGTGACCTGTGCTTATGCAAAGTATCCCTGGTAGTGACTCACAAGACGGATACAGCAAAGTGAGTCTGGCCACATTGGTCATCACCAAAGCCATTACGGACAAGGCAAACTGTAAGGAAATCCCTTCTGTATCAAGTGGAGGTCAAGGGGACATTTGTATCCATGTGTGCACCAGTTAATGAAAAACATCTGGATCCTCAGCATATGAGGAAGGCTGATTCCTCTCAACCTAAGAAGTCACTGTCAGTTTATGGTGATACTCCTGTAGGTGGCTAGAAATCCAGACTGGAAACCCTATTAGTGTCCACTGAGTTTGCTGAGCCAGAGGATGTGACTATGGTGCAAGGAGTAAAATCAGCAGAAGACCATAACTTCCCTTGTCTTTTCTTGTCCTGCTGCATAGGTGCTACTTCTGTCTTAGTCCCACCTGTCTTCACATGTCCATAGAATCATAGAATATTAGGGTTGGAAGAGAGGTCCAAGAGGTCATCTAGTCTAATCCCCTGCTCAAAGCAGGACCAACACCAACTAAATCATCACTACAATTTCTAGTGAAATAGTGTTTCCTAATATCCAACCTAGACCTCCCCCACTGCAATTTGAGACCATTAATAACACAAGGCCAGATGCTTTTCTCAATGGGCTTGCAGTGGTGTAAGCGAAAGGAAAATGTGGCCAATCATTTTGCAATGAGCTTCTCTCAAAGGAGGCCAGCACCATCCGCTTTTGGGGCGGGGCAGAGGCGTTGTCATTGTTCCATGTAGCCTGCACTCCCTGCAAAATACAGACTTTAAGGGAAAAGAGATGGGTAAAGGAAAACATCAGGGAAACCAAACCCATGAACGATCACAGCAAAATCTGATTAAAATAGGGAGGGTTTTTCATCCATATATTCATCCTGATTCGGATAGTCTAGTGGTTGGCAGCTGCTTGCCCAATGAATCAGTCATGCTGTGATTTCTAATGGTACATTGTAATATATTGGGTTTGTTGATGTGAGAGATGTAGGTCCAGATGCACATCGGCAGTAATTCAGCAAAGCTGAGTTGATTTCAGTGGCGCTATGCTGATTTTTACCTGCTGAGGATCTGGCCCATGACATAGACCACATGTACAACCGAAGCCTCTTTTTTAAAATTCTGCAAAGAAAAAAAAAAAATCTCCAGCAGAACAAAGTTCAAATCACGCCGTTCGAACCAGAGTAAGCACCAGGGGGGCCATTTGCTGTAAAACCCTGGTTGTTACCACCAGGTGCTGCTAACGGTGGAGAGAAAGAAAAGGCGGTGCTAAAAAGCTCTTTCTTCGGGCCTCACTTTCGGTAGCTGCGAGGGATTTCCACTGCACTCACTTACTACTAAGTGCTAATGATCCCAGATCCCCTTAGTATATCCCACCAACAGACGCTGAAACATTTCATCCTGACTTAGGAAAGCTTTAAACTGCAAACCAAATCTATGGATAATATCTGTGGTGCTTTTAGAGGACTCAGAGAAACGACAATAAAGACCATCCTAGACACTGTTAATTTACTTTAACCCCAGGGAGTTTTATTTCCCAGTAGAACGAGCAGGAGCACGGAACAGTAACCCGCAAGACACCAGTGAGGAACACGAAAGGGAAGGGCCGGGTATAGTTACTTGGGTCACATTTTATATTAAGGGTACATTTATAAAAAGCTCATAAAGTTTCAATAAATGATTAACAGATGTTTTAAAAATGGTTGCTCATTATAGACTTGCTTAAATCCAATACCATTATACTTATAGCCATCTATGATATATACTACTCATGTCTGCAGTGTCACTGTAGCCGTGTTTGTCCCAGGATAGTAGCGAGACAAGGTAGGTGAGGTAACAGCTTTTATTGGACCAACTTCTGTTGGTGAAAGAGACCAGCTTTCGAAGCTTGTCTCTTTCACCAACAGAAGTTGGTCCAATAAAAGCTATTACCTCACCCACCTTGTCTCTCTCATATACGATGCATGTCTGTAACATGCTTATAACTAGAGCCAATTGAAAGCTTTTTTCGGATGGAAAATGCCTTTTTGCAAATATATATAATTTTTTGCAAAGATTTGTTTTGGGCAAAAAGGCATTTTCCATCCGAAAAAAGCTTTCATTTGGCTCTAGTTATAAGCATGTTACAGACATGCATCGTTATGTATGTTACAGATATACATAGACATAATGAATGAGATATTTCTCTCTCTTCATATATATAAAGAGAGAGAAATACCTCATTAATTATTAATTATTATTAATTATTATTATTATTATTATTATTATTTTGGTGGTGGGGTGGTGGGAAACTCTCTGACTTGTTTAATTCGCCTTTTCCCCCTTCTTCCAAGCTTTTTCCAATACAAAAAATTCCAGGGAAAATTCCAAACAAAATGAAAAATGTCAATTCTGAAATGTTTCATAAACCTACCTACCCTTTCTTGTTTTCAATCAGGTCCACTTAAAACATCTCTTCATCACTTAGTACCCTTTTAAAAACTATTTGCAAACGTATTCAACATCAAAATTGACCATTACAGCAATATCATGCTGCTGCTATAGAATCTATTTTGCAATTATGAGGCCAAATCCAGAAGCCCTTAGCTAGTTTTCAGTCAATGGAAATTTGCCTAAGTAAGGACTGAGTTAAATTTGAATGAGGAGGTCAGGTTTGATCCACTGATTCCATGCAAATTTGCCAGAGTGAGAAGTGATCAGGAGTTCAGAACTTGGCCCATGGCCAATGATTAAAGGGAACCTTCTTCGCGCAACACAGGGAGTTATTGTGCTTATTGTATAATAAATGTATTCCTGGGAGAGGATGGCTGAACACTTCACTGGCTTTTTTAATTTACTAACTTAATAATAAATATATTTATATAGATCTTTCTTCTCTGAGGGAATTCTATGGCCTTGTGAAAGTTTTTCAATACAGGGGACAGTGTAGCATGGAAATGCAGTGCTTTCTGGGGTGGAATGCATCACCTGTTCATCACTACACAAGAGTTAAGATAGAAAAGGAGAAATGTTTTATATCCAGTTGAAACTGCAGGGGCAATTTAGATAGTGTATAATTAGCCAGCCTGGAATATGATCAGTAGAATTGGTCAAAAATGTTCATGCAAGACTATTTTTTGGTTCAAGAGCCCCCCCTCGCCCCCACTCAGGAACAAAATTTTTCATGGATCTTTTTTCTTCAAAATTTGCTGCTGTGTTTTAAACTGAATATTTTAAATGTGGGGTTTTTTTGTTAAAAAATTGTTTTCTGTTAAAAAAATCTGCAGAAATGTTCAAACTCCTCCCCCCAGAAAACTTTCATTTCTTGAAAAATTTTTCATGAAAAATACCTTTCTCTGGCTAGTTCTACTGGTCAGAACAACAGAGTTACCCAACAAGCAGCTGGATTCTCCTGTCTCTAAGATTGCCTCTGGACGGTTGAAATCCGTCGGCTTCAGGGGAACTGCTTTGGATTGATGCTGCTGTGAGTGAATAAAGCCTCTTGCTAGGTGACATATGCCCAAGGATCTTTAATGACCAAGTGGTTGAGAAGTCTGTGATTTTACATCTCATCTCACAGAGGGCATTTCAAAGAGCAGTGTGCTTCCCTTCCCTACACACTGCCTTGGTTCGGCACTGACTGAGAAGGAAGGCTGCCAAACTATTGAATCATCAGCCCTACTCCCTGTAGTATTTCTGGGGGCCCCCATCCGTGTTAGGTAAACAGTCAATTCCAGCGCTGCTTGGCTTGTGAGATCTGATAAGATCATAGCTCAAGAGGGGACGGTGCCAAGCATCTTAAGGTTTTCAACATTCATACTTTTAATGTTCATAGACTTTATGCCTGGAAGGAACCATTAGACCAGGGGTAGTCAATAGGCAGACCACGGGCCAAATCCAGTCCAGCCAGACACTTTTGAATGGACACCAAAATCTTTGTATTTATTTATTATCATTCGTCTTCTTCTTCTTCTTCTTCTTTTCTTCTTCTCTGGAGTCTGGACCTTGACTATATCTTGACCCAAGAAATGTGGACCTTGTCAAAAAATAATTGGCTACCTCTGCATTAGATGATCTCATCTGACCTGTATATCACAGGCCAACTAATTTAGCTCTGTTGCTCCTGTGTTGAGCCCAATAAATTATGTTTAGCTAAAGTGTATTGTCCAGAAAGGCATCCAGTCGCAACTTGAAGACATCAAGACATCACTGTTAAACTGTGCCTCATTCCCAATTTGAATTCGTCCGGCTTCCGCTTCCAGCCATTGGTTCTGTGCAAACTCACCTCCTGACAGTTCAGCTCCATTTACATCTCCTCTGATATTCCATTCTCCCTACTAGGTCGTGCTACAGAAGCATCCATGAAACCCCCATTACCCAAGTTGTTAAAATGACCATTTACCTGTAAATCAAATTATTGCTACTTTTGCTCTTTTAATTTGTTAATTGCTATTTCACTCATCACATGAGCATCTCCACACCGCTAGGCATATGTTGAGATTAAACTGCTTTCACGTTCAGTAACCTGAATGCCCTATAACAGTGTTTAAATGTCGGACATTGTTTTGCTGCAGCCGAAGTCAATAGGCGCTTTGCTGTTGATTTCACTGGGAGCATGATAAAGTGCCTAGAAAAATGATGATCGCCTCAGAATTACTCCTTTTCCAGCTCAAGTGCTTGGCTTTGATTGCTATAGTCCCCAGATTGAAAGGATTTTTCAGCCACTTTGTTTTAAGTGCTGATGAGGGTGGTGTTCACCCCATATTTGCCCTGGAAGAGTTAATGTCGATTAAGAAGGGGGCTAATTAGCCAGATTGACCACATCTGAGGGGAATCGGGGGCTAAGTAATCCCCTGACAGGGTGAGGGAGTCCAGCTGAGGAGAAAGGAGCTGGGCTGGGTCTATAAAGACAGGAAATTGGCAGCAGAGGGGGTGGCTAGGAAAACCTGCAGTCACTCCCTGGGAGGGGGAGTGGTGAAGCTGGCAAACCGAGAGGGAGAGGGTAGTGCCAGATGGTAGGGAAAAGCGGTAAGGTATAGAAGGACACAGACTTTGGCTGCTGTCTAGAGAGTCCCTGAGCTGGAATCCATAGTAGAGGGTCGGCCCGGGTTCGCCTGCCAGGCACTGGGGAAGTAGCAATGAGGCTGTGAATGGGAAGCCTACCTCAGACTGCTGAAGAAAGATTTTGATACCCTGGAAGGGGAAAACGAGTGCAGTGACCTGGCCAGAGGGCCAAAGCAGCTCCTGGAGCGAAAAAGGGGCTGAAGACTGTGAGACTGAGACAGAGAGATGGAGTGTAACCGCAGGAAGGGGCATCAGCCTCGCAGAGCTAATCCCCAGAACCGCCAGGGGGAGGCACCATCCTAGCAGTGAGTAGAGTACCCCCTAACACTGCTCCACAACATCTAGGACACAACAGGCCAGACTCCTCTCCAATGTATCTCAATTATGAGATGAATTGGGCCCAATATATTGATCTCCGTGCTCTGGGAACACTTTTCCATGGACTGCTCCCTTTTACTGATGCTACTTCCATGGATTGTTTGTGTTACCGCAGTGCCTAGAGATTAACTGAGATCAGGGCCCTGTTGTGCTAGGTTCTGTACAAACACATAATGAGAGACAGTCATTGTAAACAGTTTACAGTATTTATAGATGAGACAGAGATTTGCCAAAGATCATACAGCAGATTAGTGGCAGAGTGACTCGGGTCTCTTGTTTTCTAGGTTAGTGCCTTATAGACCATGCTGCCTCCTACTTGGTTCTTTGCTTTCGACGGTTTTTGCAGTTAGTTGTTAACCCCTCCACTCCCACTTAATTGCTAAACACAAGTGCCCAGTAAGCAGGCGTTTGGAATCAGCTTTGCAAGCTGATTATTGAATGAGAGTCGAGGTTGTGCAATGTGCAAATGATAACGGTCTCAGAAATAAGAGTTAAAGATAGAGTGAACTTGATTTTCAGCCAGGAATTGCATCCACGCCATTGACCGCCAACTCTGCGTGTCTTTGAGCTCATGGGAGCAGATAGGTTTCAATCTAGTCCTACCAGGCAGGGTAAAGGAGGCCTGGTGGATGTCACTGGAATGCTGAAGCAACGCCTGGTGAAGCACAATTTGCTGTCATGTGCTCGTTCACTTGCCAACTGCAATGAAAAGGAAGCCTACTGGGCCATTCAAATGGCAGCATTTGCAGTTAGCAGGGGGTGGTGTGAAATGGCCACAGGGGACACGGTTCACGCTCAGCCCCGCTACTGCTGCCCTCCAGGGTCCAAATTCCATCAGAGCCAGGGGAGTTCTTCCAGTCTTCCACTAAGGCGCTGAGACCCGAGAGGGAGAAACCTGAAGAATGACATGGTAAGTAACTTTCCCTATTAGAAAACTCTGGCCTAGCCTCATTTGTCTTCAAGCCAGCAGGGCCTGTCCTATCTCTCCTTTCTGGGCACTTGAGACAGCAGTGCGCTTCCACCATCTGGGTATAATAAATGAAGAATTTGGGTCATAAAAAGTTCCTACTCAATTTAAGATGTACGGTATTGCTTTTCTCAAGCTAACTGCCCCTGGCAGTTCCAGTTAATACTTCCGCTTGGAATAAAAACCTTAAAAGCCTTTTAAGCTGCCATTTAAAATAATTTGGAGAACAATGCAAAACTGTCATCTCTCCTCCACGGAGCTCTTTGCAAGGTACGGGGTTTGCCAACTCAACAAACCCGTCCCCCATTGCAGGCAGAAATCATTATTCAGCAGAGCTATGCAACCTGGTCTCTGGTTTTGTGCCTCGCCCTGAGTCTGCCCATGATGAAACCTGTGTTTGTGATGCTGAATCTACGCTACAGGCTTTTCTGCCAAATTTTACTGGCTCGAAGTTGAGAGAGGATCAATCCAATAATCTTAAGTGCAAGTAAAGATGGGTCCCAACCAAGAACCTGGATTTGCATGCCTGCTGGGGGAGAGGAGTGTCTGACTCGGTTTCTTCTTCCAGAAGTCTTGCCCTTTTCACGGCAGCTTCTCCGATCATTTTTTTCCCAAGACCGCTCGTATCAATCTGGGCCCACCTCTCGGCTGCATGGCAGCTGCTTTTTTCTTTTCCATAGGGGAACCACCTGGTAGCATAAGGCAGCCAGTGGAATCAGTTGTGATATTTCTTTGAGGGGGGAGGGTGTCAAATTCCAGTCTCCCTTCACCCCCCACAGGGATCACATTCCAGTTCCTGCTCCTCCCCCACCACCCCTCCTATGATGATCTACATCCCTCTCCTTCCAGTCCACAATGTAGGGTTCATTGCTGAGGTATGTCTACACCACAGTGACCTGCTGGAATGGTCCTGGGTGAACCTGTTTGTTTGTTTTTGTTTTTTTGTTTTTTAAGAAAATAGTTTTCTGTAAATGAAAAATTTTGAAACTGATTCCAGTTAAATGTGTTTAACTATTTTGTAGAAAATGGAAAAATTTCAGTCATGTAGCCAATTTTCCTCAAAACGTTTTATTTTTTTGAAAAGAGGACATCCCCCACCCCCACCCCGCAAAGAAAATCTTTTTGTGTGAAAAATTCCTACCCGCCCCAGTGATAAGAAGCTGATAAGCCTCCAGAAGAAACAAGGAAGGGCTTGCGGAGCCCTGAGGTGGGTCAAAGAATAGAGCTGGTACTTTGGGGTTGTGCAGACCAGTCATAGGGGAGATTGGGAGTTGGATGGGACTTTTCAGCAGTGTTCCCTATATATGTACCCTGTTATCTCTCACGATCTCTCAGTGAAACTGCACTCCGAATCCATGAAGATGAGGGCACAGCAGGGAGTAATTTCTTGACTGAAGCAGACCCTAGTAAATATGCTACATAAATTTGTCTCCAAAAGGAGAAGGCCAGAAAGAAAGAGAGACATTTCCCATTGGAAAAAGGAGAAATATAGAAGAAAATTTGGATCCCTACAGCACAGACTGTGATGCTGGTAGACCAAGTGCCAGCTCTTGCCATGTAGCTGTAGGTGTCAGCTGAGCACTGACAAATTCATACCTTGAAACCAGACTAGCTCTCCTGCATGTTAGCATTGGTCAACATAGGGGTTAGGTTTGCAAAGATGTGTTTATTAGACTCTATAAAATGCTTGTAAGTTGGTGCATGCATTAATCTTACTTGTAATGCCTGTATCCCGTGCTATACGGTAATATGTAAATTTTGCTTTATCACTGGAAAAATGCCTGCTCTGAACTTGTGAACCTAAGCAGGAGGAGGATTCCCCCGCCCACCAAGAACTATCAAAACTAAGTGGGCCATTGTGAAGCATCACAATATAAAGACTGGGCTAATTGCTCTCTCACACCCATGAAGATACTATATGCAAGGAAGCTCATCCCATCAGTTTGAATTCTGCACGAGGGAAATAAATATAGCTGGCATGAATTTTTTTCATCTTTTCGCTGGTTGAACTTTCACAGGGCTGGAGCTAGGAAAAGAGAGATCCTCAGACCCAACCTGGGTTAGCCCTAAAAGACATTCAGTGCTGACAGATTACTACATCGCTGTTACTTTTCAGAATCATAGGCTGTAACTCATTCGTGTATACGTGCTGCCTACTTTAACCTGAAATAACTCTCTCATTTCTTTTTTCTAGTTAGTAAATCCTTAGTCAGTTTACTATAGGATTGGCCAAGCGTTGTCTTTGGTGTGAGATCTAAGGGCTTGTCTACATTACCCACTGGACCGATGGGCAGCAATCAATCCAGCAGGGGGTCAATTGAGCGCATCTAGTCTAGATGTGATAAATCAACCGCCGAGCACTCTCCCGTCGACTACAGTACTCCACCAGGGCAAGAGGTGCAGGCGGAGTTGATGGGAGAGTGTCAGCCATCGACTTACCGCAGTGAAGACACCATGATAGATCTAAGTATGTCGACTTCATCTACATTATTCACGTAGCTGAAGTTGCATAACTTAGATCGATTTCCCCCCCACACACACACCCAGTGTAGACCAGGCCTAAGGTACAGATTGACCTGGAGTAAGTAACTGGTCTCTTGGAGCTGGGAGCAACCTGAATATGTTGTGACCTTTGGTGCAAGTGACCATTTATCACTAAGTCCAGCTTGCCTGGGTGGCAAGATAGGCCTGTAGTGCCCAAGGGGTCTGTCTGTGACTCCATGGGAGGACAGTTCTAGTACTTCAGGACTTCACATTTGTTACTGGGTTGGGGAGATCTAATTATAGAACATACCACCAGTTTGGGGTCTCTGCCCTGCATCTTGACACTCTGCCCTGAGATTGGCACTCAGAGTCGTGAGCCGCTCCAGACAGCGTGACACAGACAATCAAGGAATTAGACTGCTAAAGTACCAGGAGCTGACCGAGAAATCTGAAAGAAGCAACTAGATAGATGGGAAAAGCCTGAAAAGATGCTTGAAACTGTGAGCAGAGGGGAGGTGTTGGTAGACGGAAGAAAAGCTGATAAAGTACATTTATTTAACCAAGGAACTTGGAAAGATCTGGGTGAAACTAGAGACATATTGTTTGGCCTCTAAAATGGTACTGGGAAAAAGAAAAATTGGGTCGGAGTGGGGATCAGTTGGAGTAAGCACCTGGCATGAATGAGAATAAGGGCCCAGGAAGACAAGAGCCATGCCCATCACTATGTAAAGAAATAGAGGTACAGTAAAATCTTTGTTATCCAGCATGTTGGGGGAATGGGTGGTGGCGGATAGTCAAAAATTCAGGTTAACGAAGAGTTATACTTACCAATGGAATACCAATTCTCAAAGAAATAGAATACAATAAAATGAATAAACTATAAAATACTACACAGAACTCACCAATCCAGTGGTAGTACTGCCCTGCAGAGTGGTTGGTTTCCTGAAGCACTTAGGTGTATACAGGTAAAGTTTTCTCTACAGTAGGTTATCTTATGACACTACATATCACTACGGGCAGCGTATGGCGTACATCCCGATGACTTAAAATACACAACATTAAACTATACTGAACATAATTTAAGCTTTGATGATTCAGAAGGCACTTCAGGAGCTTGCAGTGCTTCAGGGTCGTCATTATCTACATCAATTATCATTGCAAACGTAGAAGGCCTAGGAGATTGGGCTGAATCTGTCATGACCCCTGACACACCCTGGGAGCTGCTTTTTTGAATAAATCCCTGATATCAGCTTGCTGCCTTGTCTTCTGCCTCTTTTGCATAAAAGTAGAGTGCAGAATGTGCAATTGCATAACATGAATCATAGAATCATAGAATATCACGGTTGGAAGGGACTTCAGGAGGTCACCTAGTCCAACCCCCTGCTCAAAGCAGGACCGATCCCTGACTAAATTATCCCAGCCAGGGCTTTGTCAAGCCTGACCGTAAAAATCTCTAAGGAAGGAGATTCCACCACCTCCCTAGGTAACCCATTCCAGTGTTTCACCACCCTCCTAGTGAAAAAGTTTTTCCTAATATCCAACCTAAACCTCCCCCACTGCAACTTGAGACCATTACTCCCCGTTCTGTCATCTGCTACCACTGAGAACAGTCTAGATCCATCCTCTTTGGAACCACCTCTCAAGTAGTTGAAAGCAGCTATCAAACCCCCCTCCTTCTTCTCTTCCACAGACGAAAAAATCCCAGTTCCCTCAGCCTCTCCTCATAAGTCATGTGTTCCAGCCCCCTAATCATTTTTGTTGCCCTCCGCTGGAGTCTTTCCAATTTTTCCACTTCCTTCTTGTAGTGTGGGGCCCAAAACTGGACACAGTACTCCAGATGAGGCCTCACCAATGTCGAATAGAGGGGAACGATTACGTCCCTCGATCTGCTGGCAATGCCCCTACGTATACATCCCAAAATGCCTTTGGCCTTCTTGGCAACAAGGGCACACTGTTGACTCATATCCAGCTTCTGGTCCACTGTAACCCCTAGGTCCTTTTCTGCAGAACTGCTGCCTAGCCATTTGGTCCCTAGTCTGTAGCGGTGCATGGGATTCTTCCGTCCTAAGTGCAGGACTCTGCACTTGTCCTTGTTGAACCTCATCAGATTTCTTTTGGCCCAATCCTCTACTTTGTCTAGGTCCCTCTGTATCCTATCCCTACCCTCCAGCATATCTACCACTCCTCCCAGTTTAGTGTCATCTGCAAACTTGCTGAGGGTGTAATCCACACCATCCTCCAGATCATTTATGAAGATATTGAACAAAACCGGCCCGAGGACCGACCCTTGGGGCACTCCACTTGATACCGGCTGCCAGCTAGACATGGAGCCATTGATCACTACCCGTTGAGCCCGACAATCTAACCAACTTTCTATCCACCTTACAGTCCATTCATCCAGCCCATACTTCTTTAACTTGCTGGCAAGAATACTGTGGGAGACCGTGTCAAAAGCTTTGCTAAAGTCAAGAAGCAACACGTCCACCGCTTTCCCCTCATCCACAGAGCCAGTTATCTCGTCATAGAAGGCAATTAGATTAGTCAGGCATGACTTTCCCTTGGTGAATCCATGCTGACTGTTCCTGATCACTTTCCTCTCATCTAAGTGCTTCAGAATTGATTCCTTGAGGACCTGCTCCATGATTTTTCCAGGGACTGAGGTGAGGCTGACTGGCCTGTAGTTCCCAGGATCCTCCTTCTTCCCTTTTTTAAAGATGGGCACTACGTTAGCCTTTTTCAGTCGTCCGTGACCTCCCCCGATCGCCACGAGTTTTCAAAGATTATGCCCAATGGCTCTGCAATCACATCCGCCGACTTCTTTAGTACTCTCAGATGCAGCGCATCCGGCCCCATGTTCTTGTGCTTGTCCAGCTTTTCTAAATAGTCCCGAACCACTTCTTTCTCCACAGAGGGCTGGTCACCTCCTCCCCATGCTGTGCTGCCCAGTGCAGCAGTCTGGGAGCTGACCTTGTTCGTGAAGACAGAGCAAAAAAAGCATTGAGTACATTAGCTTTTTCCACATCCTCTGTCATTAGGTTGCCTCCCTCATTCAGTAAGGGGCCCACACTTTCCTTGACTTTCTTCTTGTTGCTAACATACCT
Organism: Lepidochelys olivacea; assembly: GCF_965140295.1. NCBI lineage: Eukaryota > Metazoa > Chordata > Testudines > Cheloniidae > Lepidochelys > Lepidochelys olivacea. The sequence continues at coordinate 121,345,643 of NC_140416.1, forward strand.
GAAGAAACCCTTCTTGTTACTCTTAACATCTCTTGCTAGCTGCAACTCCAGGTGTGATTTGGTCTTCCTGATTTCACTCCTGCATCCCCGAGCAATATTTTTATACTCTTCCCTGGTCATTTGTCCAATCTTCCACTTCTTGTAAGCTTCTTTTTTGTGTTCAAGATCAGCAAGGATTTCATTGTTAAGCCAAGCTGGACGCCTGCCATATTTACTATTCTTTCTACACATTGGGATGGTTTATCCCTGTAACCTCAATAAGGATTCTTTAAAATACAGCCAGCTCTCCTGGACTCCTTTCCCCCTCATGACAGGTTTCAGAGTAACAGCCGTGTTAGTCTGTATTCGCAAAAAGAAAAGGAGTACTTGTGGCACCTTAGAGACTAACCAGTTTATTTGAGCATAAGCTTTCATGCGCTACAGCTCACTTCATGCATCCGATGAAGTGAGCTGTAGCTCACGAAAGCTTATGCTCAAATAAATTGGTTAGTCTCTAAGGTGCCACAAGTACTCCTTTTCTTTTTCCCCCTCATGTTATTCTCCCAGGGGATCCTGCCCATCAGTTCCCTGATGGAGACAAAGTCTGTTTTTCTGAAGTCCAGGGTACGTATTCTGCTGCTCTCCTTTCTTCCCTGTGTCAGGATCCTGAACTCGACCATCTCATGGTCACTGCCTCCCAGGTTCCCATCCACTTTTGCTTCCCCTACTAATTCTTCCCAGTTTGTGAGCAGCAGGTCAAGAAGAGCTCTGCCCCTAGTTGGTTCCTCCAGCACTTGCACCAGGAAATTGTCCCCTACACTTCCCAAAAACTTCCTGGATTGTCTGTGCACTGCTGTATTGCTCTCCCACAGATATCAGGGTGATTGAAGTCTCCCATGAGAACCAGGGCCTGCAATCTAGTAACTTCCGTGAGTTGCTGGAAGAAAGCCTCATCCACCTCATCCCCCTGGTCCGGTGGTCTATAGCAGACTCTCACCGCGACATCACCCTTGTTGCTCACACTTCTAAACTTAATCCAGAGACACTCAGGTTTTTCTGCAGTTTCATACTTGAGCTCTGAGCAGTCATACTGCTCTCTTACATACAGTGCAACTCCCCCACCTTTTCTGGCCTCCCTGTCCTTCCTGAACAGTTTATACCCATCCATGACAGTACTCCAGTCATGTGAGTTATCCCACCAAGTCTCTGTTATTCCAATCACATCATAATTCCTTGACTGTGCCAGGACTTCCAGTTCTCCCTGCTTGTTTCCCAGGCTTCTTGCATTTGTGTATAGGCACTTGAGATAACTCGCTGATCGTCCCTCTTTCTCAATATGAGGCAGGACCCCTGCCCTCTCGCATGCTCCTGCTCGTGCTTCGTCCCGGTGACCTCAGGGCTTTGGTCTCCTTGCTGGGCAGTGTATTAGTCCTGGTTACTAGATTGAAGATTTGCACTGTGAGATATCAGAAATGCCAGTTAATAGAGCTTTCTTGTTGATAAAAAGCCGGGTAGCACAGCTTTTACTGTGTAAGGGCACAGGAGCTAGCAAACAGAGCTGTAAACAGGGGAGTGTGAGTGGGAGCTCTGTTGGAGGAGAAGGTATTTGTGTTTGGTTTTGTACTGGTAGTATTTATATCTGGAGAGGCTTGTAGGGGCTTTGTGCTGGGACAGAAGCTGAGCCCTGATTAGGGGGCAGCTCTTCTCTGACTAGGGGTCCTAAAAGGTAGCAGCCAGTCAGGCAGCGGCACAGGAGCCAGCAAACAGAGCTGTAAACAGGGGAGTTTGAGTGGAAGTTTGTAAGGGGAGTTTGTCTTGTGGGGCTTGTTTTTTGCTGTGGGGGGTGGTGTTTTGGTGTGGTTTGTGTTTCTCATGTAACCCTTCTGCCCGTCAGAGTTGGCAGCAACAAGGGCCGGGTTCAATATCTAGGGGTTCCATTCCAATAACACAATGCAAACCGGCTCGAGCCCCCACCCAGTGACCTGGGACAAATATATACCACCCCCGCTGGGCGCCTCCAAGAGGCAATACTTCCCCTCTCGCAAGCACATAGTCTGAGTGTAGCAAAAGTCTTTTAATAACAGAGAGAAACAATGTGGCATTATGTTGGGGAAACACCACCAACAGGATTCATAACACAACCCATGAGCAAAAACAACCCCACCCCAGGCAAATTGGGGCATGCCCTTTTCCCTTTGGTTCTTGAGTCCAGCAACCCCAATTCACCCAAAGTCCCAAAAGTCCAATGCCCCAAAAGTCTCTGTCCCTGGTCAGGGCAGCCCCAGAGTTCGAAAGTTTATCTGCGGAGCTTTACCTCCCAACCTGGGTGGAAATGGGACAGGGGTAAGAGGCACCTTATGTGATCTGAAGCTGACCGCCCCATAGCTCCATAGCGGCGCTCCACTCCGCCAGCCGCCCCACAAACTCCTTCGCTCAGCTGCGCTCCGCCAGCCGCCCCACGAACTCCTTCACTCAGCTCCACGGCCCACAAGCAGCTCCTGCCATCCACACACTACTCCACGTCGAACTGCTTCACCAGCCGTCCCGCAAACTGCTCCACAATATATCTTCAGGCTCCCCCATTACTTAACACAACACTCAGTGATTTCAGCTCTTAGGTGAATTCAGCTTATAGTAGGGGAGCCCCAGTGCTGGTGCACTGTCAGCCCAAAGTGAGCTCAGCAGCCTATAACTAGACTTCTAATGAAATCGAAATTAGCTCTGATATTCCACAGTGGAGAGAGGAGGAAGTGCAATCAGCATGTAAGGCCCTCACCAAGGGGCCCATGCCACCAAGTATTAATACTTGTCCCCAGCCTCTCTCCCTTCACACAGTTTTGGAACCCATGACCCTTGCCTAGCAAGTGCTACTTAGTTGATGGTGAATCCCTCCATCATAACAAAAGGCCACGTACAGTTCCAAGCACAGTTCCCATAATCAGGGTAATAACAATTTATTCTTCCTGCCCCAATAACAGAGACACTGTGGATCCCACAGCAGCCAAAGTGACCATTTGGGCAGCTATGGTCTCATTCTAGGCGTGGTGGGTGTGCCTATGCAAATGAGATCGGCCCCTGAAGTTCTTTTCCACAACTTGCCACACCTCACCACCAGATGTCAGGGTGGAGCTCATACTGACACTGCTTACACTCAGATTAACAGGATTTGGGTGGGAAGGCTATGACAGATACAGAGGTAGCAGTGGGAGTGACCCGTGTAGCGGAAGACACAATGAAGATGACTGGATGTGGAAGCTGCGGTATGTACATGATCCTGGAGGGGGCACCTGGTAAGAGTTTTGTCTGTATGAAGTGCCGTCTGATAGAGCTGATGGAGGAAAAGATCCGAGGTTTGGAGATGCAGGTGGAAAGTCTGGTAGAGTTTAGGAAGGGGTTTGAGCAGATTATGGAGCAAAGACATGAGGTATCTGAAGGGAAAAGCTCAGACTTGCAGATGGAAGCAGGACTGGGGAATTCTGAGGGGAGACTGGGTGAGGAAAGTGGTCAGTGGTCATGTGACTAAAAGAACCAGGCAGAGGAAAAGATGGGCTAGTGAAGGAGAAATAGAGCTTAAGAATAGGTATGCAGAGTTGGAAAATGAAGAAGGGGCTCAGCAGGTAGTCACTGAAGGTGGAAGGGCAAGGAAGAAGAGAAGAGCGGCTAGTCCTATAGGAAAAGGGGAAGAGTTAATGGAGATTACACGAAATATGAGCCCCAGGAGGATACAGGATGGGTTAAAGAGGATTACAAGGGAGAATAGGAATGGACAGAACTTGCAGCCAGATGGAACAGGGGATAGACTGGAGAATAGCACCGTCACTAGGAAAAGACAGGTCTATGTGATTGGGGACTCTTTACTGAGAAGAATAGATAGGCCTGTAAGGAGAGCTGATCCGGAGAATAGGAGGGTGTGCTGTCTGTCAGGTGCTAAGATACGGGATGTAGACCTGAGGTTGAAAAGGATTCTAAAGGGAGCAGGAAAGAATCCCCTAATTATCCTTCATGTGGGAACAAATGATATGGCTAGATTCTCACTGGAAAGTATTAAGGGAGACTATGCTAGGCTGGGAAAGACGCTTAAGGAAATTGAGGTTCAGCAGATCTTTAGTGGGATTCTGCCTGTTCCTAGAGAAGGGCAACAAAGGTGTGACAAGATTATGACTATCAACAGATGGCTTAGGCAGTGGTGCTATAAGGAGGGCTTTGGGATGTATGGGCACTGGGAGGCATTCATGGATAGAGCACAGTTCTCTCGGGATGGACTTCATCTGAGTAGGGAAGGAAATAGACTTCTAGGATGGAGGCTGGCACAACTGATTAAGAGAGCTTTAAACTAGGAATTAGGGGGAGATGGTTGGAAGATGTCCCGGTAATCTCCATGCCAGAATTTAGCATTGAGAGGAAAGAAAACGAAGTAAGAAAGGATACAGCCGTGGGTAGGAGGAAGGGCAGTGTAGATACAAATCTAATAGGTTATACTGGCTGTAGAATGACCATGCCTAATAGGGTACAGAATGTGAGCGAGGCTAAACAGCAAAAATGAAGATGTTTGTACACCAATGCGAGGAGCCTGGGTAACAAAATGGAGGAACTAGAGCTACTGGTGCAGGAAGTGAAACCGGATATTCTAGGGATGACAGAAACAGGGTGGAATAGTCGTCATGACTGGACTACGGGTGTTGAAGGGCATGTGCTGTTTAGGAAAGACCGAAATAAAGGTAAAGGTGGTGGAGTAGCGTTGTCTATCAATGATGAGATAGAATGTAAATAAATAAGAAGCGATGAAATGGATATGACTGAGTCCGTCTGGGCAAAAATTAAATTGAGGAAGAAAACTATTAGAGCCTCCCCTGGGATAGTGTTCGGGGCGTGCTATAGACCGCCGGGATCTAATCTGGATATGGATAGAGCCCTTGTTAATGTTTTTAATAAAGTAAATACTAATGGAAACTGCGTGATCATGGGAGACTTTAACTTCCCAGATATAGACTGGAGGACGAGTGCTAGTAATAATAATAGGGCTCAGATTTTCCTAGATGCAATAGCTGATGGATTCCTTCAGCAAGTAGTTGCTGAACCGACTAGAGGGGATGCCATTTTAGATTTGGTTTTGGTGAGTAGTGAGGACCTCATAGAAGAAATGGTTGTAGGGGATAATCTTGGTTCAAGTGATCATGAGCTAATTCAGTTCAAACTGAACGGAAGGATTAATAAGAATAAATCTGCAGATAGGGTTTTTGATTTCAAAAGGGCTGACTTTCAAAAATTAAGGAAATTAGTTAGGGAAGTGGATTGGACTGAAAAATTTATGGATCTAAAGGTAGAGGAGGCCTGGGATTATTTTAAATCAAAGCTACAGAAGCTATTGGAAGCCTGCATCCCAAGTAAGGGGAAAAAAATCATAGGCAGGAGTTGTAGACCAAGCTGGATGAGCAAGCATCTCAGAGAGGTGATTAAGAAAAAGCAGAAAGCATATAGGGAGTGGAAGAAGGGAGGAATCAGCAAGGAAAGCTACCTTATTGAGGTCAGAACATGTAGGGATAAAGTGATACAGGCTAAAAGTCAAGTAGAGTTGGACCTTGCAAAGGGAATTAAAACCAATAGTGAAAGGTTCTATAGTCATATAAATAAGAAGAAAACAAAGAAAGAAGAAGTGGGACCGCTAAACACTGAGGATGGAGTGGAGGTCAAGGATAATCTAGACATGGCCCAATATCTAAACAAATACTTTGCCTCAGTCTTTAATAAGACTAAAGAGGATCTTAGGGATAATGGTAGCATGACAAATAGGAATGAGGATATGGAGGTAGACATCACCATATTTGAGGTAGAAGCGAAACTCAAACAGCTTAATGGGACTAAATCGGGGGGCCCAGATAATCTTCATCCAAGAATATTAAAGGAATTGGCACATGAAATTGCAAGCCCATTAGCAAAAATTTTTAATGAATCTGTAAACTCAGGGGTTGTACCGTACGATTGGAGAATTGCTAACATAGTTCCTATTTTTAAGAAAGGGGAAAAAAAGTGATCCGGGTAATAATAGGCCTGTTAGTTTGACATCTGTAGTATGCAAGGTCTTGGAAAAAATTTTGAAGGAGAAGGTAGTTAAGGACATTGAAGTCAATGGTAAATGGGACAAAATACAACATGGTTTTACAAAAGGTAGATTGTGCCAAACCAACCTGATCTCCTTCTTTGAGAAAGTAACAGATTTTTTAGACAAAGGAAACGCAGTGGATCTAATTTACCTGGATTTTAGTAAGGCATTTGATACCGTGCCACATGGGGAATTATTAGTTAAATTGGATAAGATGGGGATCAATATGAAAATTGAAAGGTGGATAAGGAATTGGTTAAAGGGGAGACTACAACGGGTCCTACTGAAAGGTGAACTGTCAGGCTGGAGGGAGGTTACCAGTGGAGTTCCTCAAGGATCGGTTTTGGGACCAATCTTATTTAATCTTTTTATTACTGACCTTGGCACAAAAAGTGGGAGTGTGCTAATAAAGTTTGCGGATGATACAAAGCTGGGAGGTATTGCCAATTTAGAGAAGGACAGGGATATCCTACAGGAGGATCTGGATGACCTTGTAAACTGGAGTAATAGTAATAGGATGAAATTTAATAGTGAGAAGTGTAAGGTCATGCATTTAGGGATTAATAACAAGAATTTTAGTTATAAGCTAGGGACGCATCAATTAGAAGTAACAGAGGAGGAAAAGGACCTTGGAGTATTGGTTGATCATAGGATTACTATCAGCCGCCAATGTGATATGGCTGTGAAAAAAGCTAATGCGGTCTTGGGATGCATCAGGAGAGGTATTTCTAGTAGGGATAAGGAGGTTTTAGTACCGTTATACAAGGCACTGGTGAGACCTCACTTGGAATACTGTGTGCAGTTCTGGTCTCCCATGTTTAAGAAGGATGAATTCAAACTGGAACAGGTACAGAGAAGGGCTACTAGGATGATCTGAGGAATGGAAAACTTGTCTTATGAAAGGAGACTCAGGGAGCTTGGCTTGTTTAGCCTAACTAAAAGAAGGTTGAGGGGAGATATGATTGCTCTCTATAAATATATCAGAGGGATAAATACCAGAGAGGGAGAGGAATTATTTAAGCTCAGTACCAATGTGGACACAAGAACAAATGGATATAAACTGGCCACTAGGAAATTTAGACTAGAAATTAGACGAAGGTTTTTAACCATCAGAGGAGTGAAGTTTTGGAATAGCCTTCCAAGGGAAGCAGTGGGGGCAAAAGATCTATGTGGCTTTAAGATTAAACTCGATAAGTTTATGGAGGAGATGGTATGATGGGATAACATGGTTTTGATAATTAAATATTCATAAATAGGCCCAATGGCCTGTGATGGGCTATTAGATGGGGTGAGATCCGAGTTACCCAGGAAACAATTTTCTGTAGTATCTGGCTGATGAATCTTGCCCATATGCTCAGGGTTTAGCTGATCGCCATATTTGGGGTCGGGAAGGAATTTTCCTCCAGGGCACATTGGAAGAGGCCCTGGAAGTTTTTCGCCTTCCTCTGTAGCATGGGGCACAGGTCACTTGCTGGAGGATTCTCTGCTCCCCCTGAAGTCTTTAAACTACTATTTGAGGACTTCAATAGCACAGATATAAGTGTGAGGTGTTTTTTTTTTTGTAGGAGTGGTGGGTGAAATTCTGTGGCCTGCGTTATGCAGGAGGTCAGACTAGATGATCATAATGGTCCCTTCTGACCTAAATATCTATGAATCTATGACTGGAGCACTGGACTGGAACTCAGGAGACCTGGTGCTATTCCTGGCTATGGCACTGATTTCATGTGTGATTCTGGACAAATTCCTTCCCCTCTCTGTGTCTCCATGTCCCGTCCCGTCCCGTCCCCCCACCTTCTCTGGCTTGTCTATTTAGTTTATAAGCCCTTTGGGGCAGGGACTGTATCTTACTATCTACATGTCCAGGGGCTAGCACAATGGGCCCCGAGCTGTGTTAGGGCCTCCATGAATTCCTATAATACAAATAATTATATATAACAACTTGGGGGTGTGACAGGTTCAGTCACAGAGACCCCCTTGGGACTGTCACCTGATGTGCTGAATTTACCTCTGAGCCCATTTTCTCTACCAGTTTGGGCCTCCAGAACCCTGCCTTGTTGAGCCAGACATGCTAGCCTACTGCAACACAGACCCAGGGTCTGAACCACACTCCCAAAGCTGCAAACTAAACTGAAAACAGCTCAGCAAGTACTCTTGTCTCCAGCACCCAGACACGTAGCTCCCAATGGGATTCAAACCCCAAATAAATCAGTTTTACTCTATATAAAGCTTATACAGGGTAAACTCATAAATTGTCCACCCTCTATAACACTGATAGAGAAATATGCACAGCTGTTTGCTCTCTCAGGTATTAATCACTTACTCTGGGATAATTAATAAACAAAAGTGAGTTTATTAAGTATAAAAAGTAGGATTTAAGTGGTTTCAAGTAATAACAGACAGAACAAAGAAAGTTACCAAGCAAAATAAAACAAAACACGCAAGTCTAAGCCTAATACATTAAGAAACTGAATACAGGTAAATCTCACCCTCAGAGATGTTCCAATAAGCTTCTTTCATAGACTAGACTCCTTCCTAGTGTGGGCCCAATCCTTTCCCCTGGTACAAACCTTGTTAGTTCCAGCTCAGGCTGTAAGATGGGGATTTCTCATGACTGGCAGCCCTCTTTGTTCTGTTCCACCCCCTTTTATATCTTTGGCACAAGGCGGGAATCCTTTGTCTCTCTCTGGGTTCCCACCCCTCCTTCTCAATGAAAAAGCACCAGGTTTAAGATGGATTCCAGTTCAAGTGACATGATCTCATGTCACTATAAGACCTTCTTCATTACCTAGGAGCTGGCAAGACAGGTACCCGGGCAGGCTGACAGCTAAACAAACCCATTCACAGGTCACTGATTCTGAAACACCCTTAATGGCTTCCACTTAACATGTTTATATCAGTGATACAAGTTTATAGCTAATTCCTCTAACTCCGGTCATAGAAATAACACATGCAAACAAATGGTCCGTGAACAAATGAACATGCTCAGAGATCATAAGCTTTGTAAGAAGACCTTATAAGAGACCTTTTGCATGAAGCATATTCCAGTTACATCATATTTATACTCACAAACATATTTCCATAAAATACTGTGGAGTGCAACATCACAGGGGACAGCCAAGGTCTAGCACTCACAAAAACAATATGCAGGGGTTTCTCTGAAAAGGCTTCCAATTTTTGTCTTTGCCATTATTGCTTAGTTGCATTTCAGTAGCACCTAGAGGCCCCAACCTCCATCAGGCCCCAGTTGTGCTGGGCACTGTTCAGACACACAGTGAGAATCATACCCAGCCCCAAAGGGCTTACAGTCTGCATAGACAGGACAGTTTATAGATGGGAACTGAGGCACTGACAGATTACATGACTTGCCCAAGATCATGAAGGAAATCTGTGGCAGAGCTGGGACTTGATCCCGGATGTATATATGTACAGCACCAGGCACAATGGGCCCTTGCTCCTGGATCAGGGTGTCTAGGTTCCACCATAAGAGAAATAACTAATAATAAACTCCTAACTCCCTAGTGCCCTAGCCATAGGATCATCTTTCCTCTCTGTTGGATAATGATGCTGTGATAGTCATAGCCCTGGTTTACACTTGGGGGCAGGGGTCGACCTAAGATACACAACTTCAGCTATGCAAATAGCATAGCTGAAGTTGGTGTATCTTAGGTAGACTTACCTGGCCGTGAGGACGGCGGCAAATTGACAGCTACCGCTCCCCCGTTGACTCCTTTTCTGCCTCTCGTGAGCTGGAGTACCCGCCGATCTGGTGGGTAGTGAAGACCTGCCCTTCCCAATTACTTGTAAAAGGAACACTAGAGGAGCAGAGGTAACTTATTTAATTACCTCTTGCAACTGAAAAGTTTGTAAAGGTGACCACAGTCCTGGAGTGCAAAACAATGAGCATGTGAACAGAGCTGATTGGGAACCGGAATTTCTATTCCATGGGAAATTCTGACATTTGGGGGGCGGAGGGGGGAATTGTTTCTGATTCGGAACAAAAAGCTAACATTTCTCATGAAACAAAAATCTCACCCCCAATTGATTTGGGATGCTCAAAATGTTTCTTTTAGTTTCAACTTTTTTATTATAATTTAATACAACCTATTGTGCATATATTATATGCATACTAGTTAATATATAAAATATAATATAATCAAATTAATATTTTAATATAATATAAAAGCCAAAATAAAATCAAAACACTATAGAAAGGAATCATTTTCCATCAAAAAATGTCATCAGAGTTGCCACATTCCCACAGAATTTGGCTTTTGATGAAAGTGCATTCAATGGAAAACTGTTCCCCTGAAAAACTTTCGACCAGCTGTTCTGATGAGTCGGAGGAGGATGACAGTACAGGTGGACTGCAGAAAGAAAGTACGTTACGACTCCTCTCCCACATGCCCCAATATACTAAGTGCTCAGTGCTCTCCAGTATAATGGAGACTGGCACTCTTTGCAACACACCCAGGGTTGCCCATGAGTGGTGCAATTTTAGATTCATAGATATTAAGGTCAGAAGGGACCATTATGATCATCTAGTCTGACCTCCTACACAACGCAGGCCACAGAATCTCACCCACCCACTCCTGCGAAAAACCTCTCACCTATGTCTGAACTATTGAAGTCCTCAAATCGTAGTTTAAAGACTTAAGGAGCAGAGAATCCTCCAGCAAGTGACCCATGCCCCATGCTACAGAGGAAGGTGTAAAACCTCCAGGGCCTCTTCCAATCTACCCTGAAGGAAAATTCCTTCCCGACCCCAAATATGGCGATCAGCTAAACCCTGAGCATATGGGCAAGATTCTCTTGCTTGTCTTAAATTCTGACAATGGTCTTGCTACCATTTGACCAGTTTTCAAATGCTCTATAGTCTGCTTTGCTAAGGGACTAGTTCTCTCCTGAGTAAACAGCCAATAAGGGATCCTCTGAAAGCATGTCCCCAGAGGAGATATTTAGGACTGATAGCCTCAGTGCTAATACCGTAACTTTGGATGGTTCAAAAATCTCCATCAATTTTTTTGGGCGGAAAATTGGGGTTTCAGTGAAACAAACTTTTTCATGGAAAGTCTGTTTTCCTCAAATTTTTTAATGAAAAATGGAATTTTTTGGCACCCTTTTTTTTTTTTTTGGACCTTTTGGTAAAAAGTCAATTTTTTCTACTGAAATATTCCCCTCCCCCATTTTTGACTCACTCAGACTGTAACCTTAGGAATCTGCCCAGATAGAGGGAGCAGTTCAGTCTAGGAGCTAGATGTGTCCGTTGTGGCTGTTCCAGCCTATTAGTTTAGTTTGTGTAACGTATATGCCATTACTGGAGTTGCTGTCACCTTCCTAGTTGTATTCTAACCTCTGAAGGGAGAGTTTCTTACGTACAGTCAAAGTGGATGACAATCATAACGCTTAGTGCTTGTGGCAGTGAATGTCAAAAATTCTATTACAGGTGCCCTCCCCAACTCTGTTAGGCCTCTTTGAAAAGCCTAACCTGTATTTACAAGGCCAAAATCATACTGGCCATAATCCAGGAAAATGAATTAAAAATGGCGCCTAAAGTGGAATGGCCAGATTTGATTGAGGCTAGATTTTTCAGGAGGGCTCAGCTCCCAGGATTTCCCGTTGAGTGTAGCAGGAACTGCTGGGAGCTGAGCATTTTTGAAAATGTGGGCACTTCATTTAGGTGCTGAGTACTGTCAAAATCTGGCCAACCTCAGGAAATGAAATTTGAGGCACCTAAGTGACCTGATTTTCAAAAATGCTTACCACTCGCTGGCACACACTGAAATCAACATGCAACACTTGGTCCTGGCCCAAAGAGTTGATGATCAAAGTCCCATTGAAATTAAGAGCTCATGTGCATGGATCTGATTGCTCAATTGGGGCCTAACACATACAGTCCACGTTCACAAACATTTGCAGTTGTGAACAAATGTTTTTAATCCCTTAGCGAATTGTCACTGAGCTGCTATAAATGTATTTCCCATCTAGGATCTTCCAAACCCATAACAGAAACTACAATGTACTAACATCTTAGGATATGTCTACACTGCAGTGTAAATCCAGGGTTTGAACTCAGGCTCAAGCCTAAACCCCCTTCTGTCTATGCACAAATTGTGCTAACCCAGGGCTCTGACACAGGGTCTCAGGACCCCATGGGATGGAGGATCTGAGCCTGCGTTGAGCCGGGACCTAGGGTTTAAGGCCTATTGCTTTGCAGTGTAGATGAAGCCCCACTGGGCTTGTGCCCTGGGAGTCTGCCAATAGTATCCCACAATCCTATGGGCTGACTTTCTTTGTCTTCTGTACAGTCAAGTTTTCCCGCACGACACCATGGACAAAAGGCTAGAGTGGCCACATTTTGGGAGGGCATTAGGAAGTCTGGGACATGGGTGGCTGGACTTGGGCCAACATAATGCAGTGTAAATTCTGGAATTCAACAGTTCCTAAGCTGGGCTTGCAAATGAGTATAGACACTCAAGCCCTAGGTTAACAAACCCAGGGTCTGCTAAGTCGTGTTCTACTACCCCTAACATTTCACCGTAGGCATACCCTTCCCCTGCAAATCTGATACATTTACAGCACATCATTTACTCCTGATGTGAGACAACGTGTAGTGTTGGGCCATATGCAGCGGTGAACCAAAACTGGCCCTACAAGGATATTTCATCACAGTTTAAATAGTTAAGGCTTTATAAACAATGTTGATGACGTTTTCTTTACTGTACTGTGCTGGAAACAATAGGGGCTCGTGCAAAACAAACACCGCAGCCAATTCTGACATAAAATGCAATTTACAGCAAAAGCGCTCATCTCTTTAATCAAGGACCGCGTGCTGCCACCCTCACTGGCAAGGAGTCCTACTTCATTCTGCACAAAGAATGGGGCTTCTCCTTGCAAATACAAGTGGTTGAACCTGTCCCTAACTAAGCAAAATATGATGGGCTAGATTCAGCCACCCTTACTCACACTGAGTAGAGTCTTACTTTGTGAGTTCTCCAACTGAAATCAGTGGGGCTACTCACAGAGTAAGGGTCCCCTTACCGTAATGGTAGTGGACTTTGGCTCCATACTAGCTAGCTGTAGTAGGCAGTTTATCCAAATGTCTAATGTAATTTTGCTATGATTTTCCCTGTCTAGGAATCTGAGCTCAAGTGACTGAGATGCAAACTTTGTAGGACGATCCAATTTCTAAAAGTAAAGTTTTGCAAATCTCTTTAATTTCAAATGGCATGAAACAAGTCATTTACACCACCTACACTTGTCTGTAAGAAGCTGTTTCTGAAAGTACAGCCTAAAATACTTTATTGTGCTCTTCAAAAGAACACACAAACATTTGTCCTTCTGCTCCGACTTCACCTGGTGGCTTTCATTTGCTTCTACATAAAGATAGGGCGAAGCAAAGTAATAGAAAAATAGAAAACATCTTTGTCGGAAAATGAGATTGCAGCTGTGTAACTGGAGCACACAACCATAAATCAGAATGTCAAATCCAAAGCACATGCCTTTTTGCAAGTTCTCCATGTGTGCTATAATGTGATTACAGCCTGGTTACTATTATGATTTAAAACAAAGTCTTTCATGCTAGAAACAAAATGCGGAATGTGACCAGCCTGGGGGAGAGAGCTGTAAGCTGGAGACTTGGACCCTTATTGTCAGAGAGGTGGGCTACACTACTTCAAGTGCTACTTTGTCAGGTGCGAGAGTGCGAGGAAAGGATTCAAGGCTAACCTTGGCAGAGGTCTTAACACGAGGGACAAATGAGCCGGTGGTGTTCAGCTCTGCCTGACCATTTGAAATTAGGGATGCGGGGATAGGAAGAGGGGAGCAGAGAATTTTTTTCTCTCTCTGTGTTGTAGAAAATCCTGAAGCCAAACACACAGATTACAGAAGTCATTCTTTCCTGTCTATCACATAAACAAATGGTCCAGCTGTTATTGCTAAGATTCCAGTCTGAAAACTTGGACTTTCTTGTATAAACTTCAATGTAATGGTATTTAACGTGTCATAGACAATAAGCATCTAATCCTAGTCAATAAATTGCAGACGAGTTGCATGAACTTCGAGAGTTGTTAAAGACAGCTGTGCTTTTTTTGTAATTCAAGTCATTCTCCAAATTGGGCAGCTCTCCAGGTGTATTTTCAGACAAACACTGTGTGCTAAGAAAATGTGTTGTTTGGAATAGATCAGCGATGGTATGAAGTCAAATCCTACGCAGAAGGACATAAAGATGGCATCCTCCATTATTGGGGTGCTCAGGGTGACCAAGAGGAGCTGCTTCTATGTTCTCAGGGCCATTAGATGGCCTTGCTTATAACCAGAGCTGAAATCCTGGCCTCACTGAAACCAAGGGGAGTTTTTCCTTTGATTTCAATGGGGCCAGGATTCTACCCCAGGTATATAAATTAGTCTATAGGGATTCCTACTACTTTCAGAGCAAGAGGGAACAGTACAAGCATTTCTTAAATATCACTCTGCTGCTTTTGGGAAACAGCAGCTTCCAAAGGCTGAAAATCATTAGCTGTGTGTTGTAGTTGTGTTGGTCCCAGGATATTGGAGAGATAAAGTGGGTGAGGTGATATCTTTTATTGGACCAACTTCTGTTGGTGAGAAAGACAAGCTTTCGAGCTTACACAGAGCTCTTCTTCAGAGAGGCTGAAAACAATATATGGGGCAATATGTTCTTGAAGCCAGAGGAGAGGCATGCTAGGGTACCAGTCAAAGGCACTTGGCTGTTAAGGCTGTGTGAAAATAAGTTACAGTCCATCTCCAGGAGATGGTTTAAGACTGAAATCTGGAGGCACAGTTATCTTCTCACAGTGGGATAAGTCAGCATTAACTCCACTGAAGCCATGTGAGCGATCCGAATCAGGCCCTCTTTGGTTTGAATGGGGCAAATTTGGAAAATCTTGGCTCCAGTTTACAAAAACAGGAGACTAAAGCTAGCTCATGGAGCACTTCCCATTGACCTCAGCTGGAGCTCTGAGGGGCTCCACATGTCTGCAAATCAGGCAGGTGCCTAAATACGGATTTTGGAGACAAAATTTACAGTCCTGGTTTGGAAATGTTGGCTCGTATGCACGTATCCAGGGAACTGTTACATTGGAAACCATTTAGCACAGGGTCACTGCTTGATATTGTTAGGTGCCCCCCTGAGGTTAGGCCTAGTTGAAAGGCAGTTGTACTCTTGCTGTTAAGCTGTCATTCCCCTACACTGGCGGCTGTGGTAAAATATCCAGTCAGGCCCTTTCCAGCATGTTTTTCCACATCTGCAATCACAAAGCAAATTCATCATTTTTTTAACGATCATCAGACAGTTTACACCTGAGGAGCCACTTTGCCTTCTGCAAGCGTTACTCTGCCGTGTTCCCCATCTGTCCCTCGGCATATATCAAATATCCCCCTCCTTGACAGCAGGGTGAGGAAAACAGACAAGTTCGCGGAGGCAATGTAAATGCGAGCTCTCGGCTCCAGGCAGGAGTTCGCTGGGCCTTTGTCTGAGTGGCTGGGCTCTGCTTGAGGTCAAATTCAGAAGAGGACAACCCACACCGAGTCATTTAGACCACAATTCGGCAAAGCACGTGCTTAAGTCCCGTTGACTTCAGTGAACACCTGCTTAGCACTGTGCTGAATGGGGATGGACATGATCATGTATTTAAAGTTAAGTATAAACAGGTGGGGAGGTGCTTCCACCAAACTGGGTCCTCACCCCCACTGGAGGCTTTGGTGATTCGTACAGAATGAGGTAACAGTATCGCTACACCTGCTCTCCACCCTCCCCTCTTTTCAGCCCTACACCTGCTTCCCCCTTTCCTCCCTCCCTTCTATGGCTTCCTCCCTTCCTTTGTCCTTTGTTTAGTTAATTGCCTCCTACCAAAACCCCTCCCAAAGAGCTGAAAACGAGCAACCCATGCCTCTGAAAAACAATGGTGGAACTCATATGCCTTTTGCAAACCATCATTCAGGTCCCTCTGCTTTGTAAGTTCTGTCCCTATCCCCCACCCTATGTCTGCCTTGTTGACTTAGGCTGTAAGCTTTTCAAAGCAGGGCCTGTCTCTTGTTCCATGTTTGTAGAGTGCCCAGTGGAATGGGGTTTCTTTGTGAGAAAAGATGGTCCAGTGGTTACAACCAAGGACTTTGGGGGACCTGGGTTTAATTCCCTTCCCTGCCACAGATCTCCTGTATGATCTTGGGCAAGTCCCAGGCTGCAAAGCCCACTCTTTGTAGAGATCTTGAGAGGGCCATGGGGACGTGTCTGGGACAGGTGATGAGTCGCATATGTTTGCAGGGTGGGGTGAAGAAATGATGTTTTAATATTAGAGCTGGTTGAGAAAGGGCAACACATTTCCCCTTTTATTTTGGCCATAACTTTGAAATATTGCAGTGCTCAGTGTTGCAAATTTCGGGGCGCACAGTTTCAGCGAGTTCACACAGGGATTTCCTTCTCCCACATGTGTACATGGGACGATTTCCCATAAAGAAATATTCATGGATCTCTCCTGCACTTCAGCAGCAGTGAAACTAGTCCATCATCACATATGTGCTCTGGAATGCATAGATTCATCACCTCCACAGCAATTAATAAAGCTCTGCTGACCATTCCCCTATATATTGGGAATGATTTGCAATTTGAGAGTGAGAGTTGGTGTTGTTTTTCACATAGAATCAGTTTAATTAATCACACTGTTTGAACAGCTGGGTAGTCCATGTATTTATACTAGAGCTCAGCATTCCTAGAAAACTTGTCAAGTATGACTCAAAATAATACCATCTCCCTGCTTCAAATGATTAATCATATATCTCTACTCTTCATTCACTCCTAAACATCTGATAAATCAAAAGCAGTCCCCTGACCCACCAGTGGATTTGTGGTCACTTGCCATGTACAGGATAAATGATCTTGAAACAGCTTTGAAAAGCTTTGTGTTTACACTCATCTTTGGGCTATCTATGTACATTGAAATTTCACATGTATTCTTTAGTCTATAAGAGACAGATAAAAGAAAATGAAAAACGTTAAGTATTAGTGGTGGAAATTAAAAACTAAGTTGTTTCTAACGTTAAAGAGTCAGGGCACAGGATTCGTAGTAAATCAATAAATTCCATAGGCTATTACCGCTACAGTCTCAAGACATCTGAGTAAGGGACCCCATTTTAAAAGCATGAGGCTGCATTCTGCTCTTGCTTAAAGCAAGGTAAGACCTGAGTAGTTCCACGGGTGTCATTGATGCGTCTCTGGATTTATACTGGTGTAAGTGAGAACAGAATTTGTCTGGTCTCTTTCAGAGACGATGAGTAAGTCTTGATGATGAGGGGGGCGCACATGACTGCCCCATGTGTCACCTCTGGGCTGAGGAGCAGCAGCAGAAAGCAGATGTAACACCGCCAGATCCTGGTCATCAGCAGGCAGGATTGAACCTGGGACCTCTGGAGCTAAACGCATATGCCTCTACTGCATGAGCGAACAGCCACATGCCTCTGGGCTAAGGTGGTAGCAGACTCATTAATCTCTAAGTGGTCACGGTGCCACTAGAGGGGACCGAGCACTACACCCAGGAGGTGTGGGTTACCCGGGCACCTCGGGAAACATGGCATGGCAGCCAGGATCCGTGGGCAGGGTCCGGCTCCAGGGGACGTCACCAGCCAGCACTGGGCTCCTTCAGGGGAGAGGCAAGAGTACGTTGGCTGGGGGTGAGGGGGGCACAGCTCAGAGCTGGGCTGCCCACCCTGCCTGGGGAACACCGGCCATGCAGGCAGCAGGGCAGGAAGGGCTGCCAAGCAGCTGGCCAGTTTCCTAGCTTCCACAGCACCAAGAACCAGGGCTTGAGCGAACCAGGCAGCTCCCCACAGCTTCCGATCTGCTGGCTCCTGGGCAAGAGACAGGTGATGGTTTTCACACTGGTGCGGTGGGGTGGGGAAGGCGTGCCCCACAGTTTGAAAACCTCTGTGCTAAATGGAAGGCAGAAATCGGGGGGGGGGGGATGTGACCCTACATGCCCCCCACCCCCATGCATTGCCTCTGGTCTGTCTCTATTTCTATGCAACTTAACTTTGAACATGCAATGACACACATTTGCAACATTTTGTACACACAAATGACGGAACATGCACTCACAAACCACATTTGTGTAGGCAAGATAAGATCAAAAGTGTTTGGGGCCTGAAATGTTTTTTCTGTGTGCAAGGGATAATGCACCAAAATTGTCCATGCAGCACAAGATTTCTCTATGCCCTGGCAGTTTTCAGCTGCTATACCAACTTCTTGGGGTTGAGGTGGCATGAGTTACAGCAGCGCTTTTGTTCCTCGAAGTTACACAGGGGCAGGGGGGACCAACCCTGGCCACAACTGGCCCAGGACTGAGGGAGTGCAACTGTGACTTAAAATTTCCTTTGTGCTGTCTCCTTTTCCTGAGCTGTGCTGGACCAAGAAGTCTTTTAAAACCAATAAATGGGTATGAGTTTAATGGTATATATCCCAGTTGGGATCGCTGGAAAGAGAGAGAGAGAAACACTTGGGTCTATTTGAATTGCCTTACCTGGCTCCAAGCAGGCACTTCTAAAATCCCCCCTGCGGAAAATAGTGTCATGGGCCCAGAATTGGAAGGGTTAAGATCCTTCCTTCTATTACTCAAGAAGGTAGGCGTATGCCATAGGGTATAAGCATTGGGAAAGCTGAAATAAGGGGGTAGGAATAGCTAAGCCTTCCCTGAGGACCACCCAAGAAGAGCTAAATATGGGGTTTCTTTTAAGTGGGGTTGGGATCAAAGAATAAAGGAGATTAGATCCAAGAGGGAGCTAAAAGGGAACATCTGGTCCTTCTCAGTAATCACCAGGAGAAAGGTGAAGCTTCCTTTGGAGAAGCAAACTATCCAGAGACAACTCTCCTACGACATGCCAAATAATAGCAATTCAAGAAGAAAAGCCTGATGTCTGTTGTTTTGCCAGGAAACCTTCAGAATGTCCTTCGAATCTGTAGGGCTTTCCGTTGCCAAACTGAATGGAGAAGTGCAGGGAATGGTTGAGCCTAATTTCTCTGGGACCTTCAGCAGAATCACACTGGAAGGACAACTCAAGATTTATAAGAACTGAAACTCCCTCTAAGACAGACACGGAGACCTTCCCTCATCTACAAACTCAATGAGAGGTTTTTAAAGGTGTGTACAGTGGCTTCAGAGAACCCTGGTGTAAAGAACTCCCTGCCCTCAAGCAAATGAACTCTGGGTCACTTTGAAGTGGGGTGACTGATAAGTGTAGTTTGGGCAGTCTCTGTTAGACATAATCTTGGATTTTCCCCCATTCATTTTCTACCCACAAAACTTGCCACAGGTTATAGAGGAGTCTGAGGATTCAAACATGGGTTAACTGCCAAGAGCAGGACATTACCAATGAACATAAACACTGAGCCTGATTCTCCTCACTCATTATCTTCACACCGGTTTGGCTCCTTTGACTTTGATGGAGCTTCTTCTGATTTAGCCCAGTGTAAGTGGCAAGAGAGTCAGGCCTTATATCTTCAGGTGTGCTGTAATTTGCAGGGAAACTGCTTCAAAAGATGGTTTACTGAGGATAAGGGGACAGATTTTCTTTGTTCCTCAGCTCCCCAGGAAAGGGCATGGATAGATCATTAATCCTACCTGTCACCAAGGGGTGCCAATCAACCAAACTAAAGTGCCTTAGAAAGATAAGCAAATATAGTCATTGACCCTTTCGAGGACTGAGAGATAACAGGACAAGTCCCTTCCTTGACAGGTTGGTGGACAACATATGACTTTTTGGCTGTTGTCAGAGGCCAGCTGCCTTTTCACAGAGCCTAGAGGCATGGCACTTAGCCACCAGAATTTTGGCAATGAGCTTGTGGTTCATACTAAGCGAGTGGCAATATGGACCTGGAAAGTGGGAGCGCAACTGTCTTGAAAAGAACTGTGATTCGTGTATTCTCAGCAGGTGGCCTGTTTGAAAGGTCCTTGGAAAGGCTTCCTACAGAGCAAATGTCTTGAAAGCCTTCGAAATATCTACTGGGAAGTAGTCCACCACTAGAGATATGCCAGAGGACATATCTTGGATAGCTTGCCAGTGTTCTGTCCTGAGAAAATATTTTATGTCCAGGGATATCCTCTGATCTTGTGAAAGCTTAATAAAGGTCAGATCACTAAGAAAACAATCCATTATATCCACATCCCACACACTGTCGTCCCCCCTGCCCCAATACAGTCTGGCATAGCAGTATTTATAGTTACCCTGATTTATGCTGCATCTCTGTAGGATCTGTAAAGGGTGATGTGTCTGCAAACACTACGGATGTGATCAGGAAATAAATTTTGCATCTGTTTCAAACTTGTCACCCACAATTTCCTCCATCATGTCCCACTTCTTATATATATAATATATGCTTCTGGCAACAAAATGTATCTTTTAACTTGGTTTGTTTTCCATAAGGATAGCAAATATCAGGCCAACAAAAATACAAACTCTGAAATGTATCTAGTTATTTTCTCACATTTTTTAAATATAAGGTCTGAATAGCATCTCAAAGGTATCACCAGAAAAGGAATGAGATGTAACTTTGAACTGAAAATTTAACCCACAGAGGAAATTGTTTATTATAGTCGCGCCCAGCGATTCCCAACTCAGGCCAGGCCTACACTACAAACTTTTACCAGCGTTGCTGTGTTGGTCAGGGGTGTGATGAGCAGTGCTTTGTGACTGACACAGCTACCCAGCAAAAGTACCTAGTGTAGACTCAAGTTATATTGGCCAAACTGCACCATTGCTAGCATGGCTTATTTCGGTTGCGGGAGGGGAATTGGCTAGAATAAACTATATCTGCAAAAGCACAGTTTAAGTTGGTATAAGCTGCATCAGCACTTCAGAGTGCTTTGCTGGTGTAATATACAAGTGTAGCTATACCAGCAACATCTTCCTAGTATAGCCCTAGTCTAGCTGACAGTGTGGTCTAGTGGATAAGGCACTGAATTAAAGAGATGTAGGTGCTAGTTCTGGATCTGCCACTGATCTGTTGTGTGATTTTAGGCAAATCCCTGGGCCTCCATTTACCCTCACACCCTTTTTCTGTCTTGTCTGTTCAGATTGTAAGTAGAGCTGGTCAAAATTTACCAGTCAAAATGTTTGTGTTTCTTTGCCCAAAAGGCAAATAAAAACATGGCTTTTTTGTCCAAACAGAAATTTACATAGGAAATATTTGGTTTTGACCAAACTTTTCGATTTGTGGTTGCCAAAAACCAAAACAACACAAACTGGGGGAAAAAAAAAACCATCATATTAACCCCCCGCAACTTTGGAAGAAAACTGTCAATGAAATCAAAATGATTTGTTCCTGCAAATAGTTTAGCAGAACCCATTTCCACCCGGCTCTCATGGCAAGCTCTTTGGGGCAAGGTCTGGCTCCCTCTGGTCTCTGCACACTGCCGAGCACAAGGCAGCACTGGGATGGGGACACCACGCAATCCCTGTAATACAAGTACTAATCAGTACTGTCTGACAGTCTGATGCCATTCCAGGCAGTAGCACTGTGAAGAACGATACCCTAGGCAATGCTAAACCCACCGTAATAATGACAAGTGACTGTGCAGGTGTGCAGGGCCGGCCACCCTCCCAGGCCAAGGCAGGGATATTAATGAGCATATGTATTTGCATTCCTCTAAATTGGCTGAGATCTTTTCTAGCAAGGTTAATTTCTGTGGCTTAACATTTGCCCAGTGGTCCTATACCTCTCCTGGGGCCTGAAGCGATTCGTGTTTTATTTAATATGCGTCTATTCCAGGTCCCTACTGAGCCCCGTCACACACGAGCTCTTAGCCAGATGAAATTCCATTGTGGTATAATCTCCCCTCCTCTCCTTTCCCTCTTTCGCGTTGACCCGCAGCCATTTTGTCGTTATCCTTCTGCAGCTGGAGCCGAGGCTGATGCTGCGCTACATTAGCCTTGCAACACAGTAAGGGAAAGTCACCCCTTCTGGAGATACTCAGCCCAGTCCTGCATTCCTGGCACGCCCAGAACGCTTCCTGAAGCGAACGTGGGCGTTTTGGGTGTGGAAGGAACGCAGGATCAGGACAAAGCACTGGTCCCGACTGCGCGGAAGCCCTGTTCTCTGAGGGCCAAAGACTGACTGGCTTTCTCAGGGCTGTGTTAGACTCTGACACAGGGGACCAGATTTTCCATTGCTCACAAGGTTTAAGTCACCTCAGGGCTGCTTTCACTCACTGCAACAGCCGCCAGCGACATTCTGCTGCCAAGGTTAGCTGGAGCACCACGGTATCCGGCCACATTTCCTCCATCAGTCCTCTTCACTGCAGGCCTCCTCAGGCAGAAAGCAGTCTTTAAGTAGATAAGAAACAGTCTGCTCCTTGGGTTCCCCTGGGCTCTTGTTTCTGGGGAATCTCTGCTCTGACTGTCCCTCCTTGGGCTCCCCCTCTGGAAAACAGCCCTTCTCCAATACCTGCTTTTTTTGGACCCAGGAGAAAGCTTTCTTACCCAGACTGGCCAGTAACATGGGACCTGTCAGGCGGGACAGGCCCCTGCCCCGCAGGACTAGATTAAGACAAAGGCACTACAGGCCTGTGCCAAGAACCCCAGATTCTGGAGTCACATGATGGGTCAGGATCTCAGCTTTCATTTAAAGAAAGAATTGTCCCCAACCCTCAGAGCTGCCCTGAAAAGCTTGACCCAAGCGTAACCACTGTAGTGATGTCTGCCGGACAGCCTGAGCCAATAGCTCCAAGAGGGGTGAACTGCCATTGTTATTTTACCTCTAAAACATGCTACCACCTCAACAGGGGATGTGAGGGACACAACAAAGCGGGGGGAAAGGGGACCCTAGGACTATGGATGACTATAATCCTAGACCTGCCTAGCTGGCCTCTCCAATGTGGAGTGTGCCCCTCACATATTTGTAGAGATGGTTGAATATTTTTTAAAATGTTTTTGTTAAAGAAGTGGCCTTTTGCGCTGGGGGGGGAGCTGCTTTTTTTTTTTTTTTTTTTTTGCAAAAAGTTTAGTTTTCAAAATGTTCAGTGTTGTTCCAATGAAAAATTTCCAATTTGTTTTTTTAGGTTTTCAATTCTGCTGCCCCCCCCCTTTTCCTCCCTTTTCTCCATAGCAAAGTGGAAAAAGAGGAAGAAGCATACATTGTGTGACAAAGTTCCTCCTCTACCTTGGTGAGTCTTGCGCTTATTGGCTGATTTGCTCGCCTTGGAGCTTCACGGCAGCCCTCAGTTTGTCCGTTTTCGTGAACCCACAGTCCAGGTCGACTCCTCCTGTGTCTGACCAGGAGTTGGGAGGATCTGGGGGGAAACCAGGCCCGCCCTGTACTCCGGGTTCCAGCCCAGGGCCCTGTGGAACACAGCTGTCTAGAGTGCCCCCTGGAACAGCTGTGTGACAGCTACAACTCCCTTGGCTACTTCCCCATGGCCTCCTCCCAACACCTTCTTTATCCTCCCCATAGGAACTTCCTCCTGGTGTCTGATAATGCTTGTACACCTCAGTCTGCCAACAGTCCGTGTTCTCACTCTCAGCTCCTAGCGCCTCTTGCTCCCAGCTCCTCACACGCACACCACAAACTGAAGTGAGCTCCTTTTTAAAACCCAGGTGCCCTGATTAGCCTGCCTTAATTGATTCTAGCAGCTTCTTGATTGGCTGCAGGTGTTCTAATCAGCCTGTCTTAATTGTCTCCAGAAGGTTCCGGATTGTTCTGGAACCTTCCCTGTTACCTTACCCCAGGAAAAGGGACCTACTGAGCCTGGGGCTAATATATCTGCCTTCTATTACTCTCCTGTAGCCATCTGGCCCAACCCTGTCACAATTGCTAAAATAAAAAACTGTCCATAAGAAAAATCACAAAACTATTCAAAACCTTTTTTTTTTGAAAACTGAAATGAAAACACTTGAAATTTTCAAAACATTAATTTTCTTTTCTTTTAATTTTTCAACCAGCTCTTTAGCATTTTGCAAATTCTTTTTCCCAGATTCCACTTTGTGTTCCATTTGTTTGCCACTCCTAAGTAATTGTGACACCTATTGACTAATAAGTGATGGTCACATAAACACCACCCTATACAGGAAACCTACTGACCGCTATACTTACCTACATGCCTCCAGCTTTCATCAAGACAACACCACACGATCCATTGTCTACAGCCAAGCTCTACGATACAACCGCATTTGCTCCAACCCCTCAGACAGAGACAAACACCTACAAGATCTTCATCAAGCATTCTTACAACTACAGTACCCACCTGCTGAAGTGAAGAAACAGATTGACAGAGCCAGACGAGTACCCAGAAGTCACCTACTCCAGGACAGACCCAACAAAGAAAATAACAGAACGCCACTAGCCATCACCTTCAGCCCCAACTACAACCTCTCCAGCGCATCATCAAGGATCTACAACCTATCCTGAAGGACAACCCATCATTCTCAGAGATCTTGAGAGACAGGCCAGTCCTTGCTTACACACATCCCCCCAGCCTGAAGCAAATACTCACCATCAACCACACACCACACAACAAAACCACTAATCCAGGAACCTATCCTTGCAACAAAGCCCGTTTCCAACTGTGTCCACATATCTATTCAGGGGACACCATCATAGGGCCTAATCACATCAGCCACACTATCAGAGGCTCATTCACCTGCACATCTACCAATGTGATATATGCCATCATGTGCCAGCAATGCCCCTCTGCCATGTACATTGACCAAACCGGACAGTCTCTATGTAAAAGAATAAATGGACACAAATCAGACGTCAAGAATTATAACATTCAAAAACCAGTCGGAGAACACTTCAGTCTCTCTGGTCACTCGATTACAGAACTAAAAGTGGCAATTCTTCAACAAAAAAACTTCAAAAACAGACTCCAACGAGAGACTGCTGAATTGGAATTAATTTACAAACTGGACACCATTACATTAGGCTTGAATAAAGTCTGGGAGTGGATGTGTCATTACACAAAGTAAAACTATTTCCCCATGTTTATTCCCCCCCGCCCCTTACTGTTCCTCACATGTTCTTGTCAACTGATGGAAATAACCCACCTTGATTATCACTACAAAAGGTTTTTGGTTTTTTTGGGGGTTTTTTGTCTCCTGCTGGTAATAACTCACCTTACCTGATCACTCTCATTACAGTATGTATGGTAACACCCATTGTTTCATGTTCTCTGTGTATATAAAATCTTCCCACTGTATTTTCCACTGTATGCATCCAATGAAGTGAGCTGTAGCTTGCAAAAGCTTATGCTCAAATAAATTTGTTAGTCTCTAAGGTGCCACAAGTACTCCTTTACCTATTGACTTGTGGTTAGTGAGCAGATTGTGCAGAGGAGAGAATTCTTCATTAAAGCTACAGGTAGCTGCTTTTGAGTAACCCAACAGTGAAATTTGGCATGGAACGCACTAAAAATAGTCTGTCGTTCAGTGAAAGATTTTTGGTGAGGAACCAGTTGAAATGTGTCTGATGTCTGTCTGCAGTGTTTCAAATGTAAGTCATTCAAAACATTCTCTGAGCTTTTTAGCTCATAAAAGCGCTGAAGTACATTCTGTGCAGTGAACAAATTACTCAGCTTTAAGCGGATATTTATGCTGATTAGCCATGGAAAGCCATCTCTGCCATTGTAGTATTCATTTGCTAGGAAAATAATCCAAAGGTTTTATGTGGCGTTAACTCTAGTTAATAAAATCTGCAAAAGCAACATGAGGAGGAAGAATCTGCTCTACATACATTTATTTTCTTTAAATGTTCTGCATTTGAGTTGCAGTCTAGTAGATGAAAGTACTTAGAACAGACATCCCCTTGCCTGCCACTTAGGCAGGGCTTCTTCTTGGACTGTCCTTGCTTCAGTTTATTTACTGAAGACTATTCATATTTTGTAAATCTCAGGTATTTATCCCATTGATTATTTTGGCACAGCACATTTTGAGGATGTTTGCTTTGTTTTAAGCAAATCCTTTTCTGACTTGAAAGTCAGAGCACTAATAAAAGCAAAGGCAACAGGAATATTTGTTAATGTAAGTCCATTCTCCCAAAATATTTATACTTTTTCCCTATGAAGAAGATTAAATGCTTGCAAAATTCTACTGACGCATGCACATATTTGACCCAGAAGGAGATCCCCCAGGATTTGTAACAGCAAATGTGTGTTGAACAAAAGAATCTTGGCCCTCCGCAAACTTACTTTGTGTTCTGAAAGCCAAAGATTTCATTTTAGCCTGACCTTAGAAGAAGAGTGATACTTTTAGTATTTCCTGGTATTTGGTGGAAGGAATGTTTTTATTTGAATGCAGATGTCATTTGGTTTACAGGAAGGATTTGGTAACATGTCCATGCCAGTACTGCACTTATCCCAGATTTCCTGCTATGGAGGAAGAACACATGTCAAAGCTCACTGTTTGTTAAATGGAAAAGATTCAGTATACCAGACGCTTCTATTATAAACATTGTGACTTTGTGCAATTTACAAAATGTTCTATCTCCATTAAACAATAAACCCTTGACCCCGCAGCTCAGTTTCAGGATTCTGCTATTTGAGAAGGTAGACATAATGGATGGCAATAATAAATGAAAAGTTCAAAAGGTTAAGAAAAACTGTTTAATTATTTCTCTAGAGCGTGGGCTGAAGAAGCATTGCATGTCTGCCTTCTTTCTTGTAGAAACACTGCATGGAATGAATCCGTCAGTGCAGCTCAGGCCGGGCATAAAGCAGGTTGCTGGCCCTCAGATGTGTTTATGAACAAACGGTCTCTAGATACTCTTCCATCTCTGAACCTTTCAGCTTGCTGTGAGTTAACTCCCTGCCAATGGAGAGGCTGTGCCAGCCCCACAAACCTCAGCATCTGTTTTGCAAGGATCTTTGATTTGTTAGCATGTGAAAGCTATTGCTCATATTTGCTTCCCAGCTGTGGTGTTCTTGGGTTTTGTATCTTCAAAAAATACCTTTTGCCTTATTTGCTTGTTAAACACACACATACACACACAAGCAGTGTATTCTGCCCTGGGTACATGGCTGTCTAGTATAACACTCTCTCTGGTTACAGGCCACAGTGCTTTGACTCTCCACTACTTAAATCAAATTTTAAAAAAACTTCGTTAGCTGAATCTCCTTCCTTAGAGGTTTTTAAGGTCAGGCTTGACAAAGCCCTGGCTGGGACGATTTAACTGGGAATTGGTCCTGCTTCAAGCAGGGGGTTGGACTAGATGACCTTCTGGGGTCCCTTCCAACCCTGATATTCTATGATTCTATGATTCTATGAAAAGTGGCTCTTGGTTTCCACCCGCTCCCTACACCTCTCCTAGCCATGACTTTCACACTCCCAGTTTCTGACTTTCTCCGATGCCACCCTCCCTGCATTTAATTATTTGCATCATAGTAGTACCTAAAGACACCCCCCCACACACACACACACTCTGAGATCGGCATCCCATCCTGCTAGGCACTGTACAAACACATGGTAATAGACAGTGATGGCCCCAAAAAGCTTGAGAGCCATAGAAAGGGGGAGAAGGGAAATGTAGATACGGAGGGGTGAAATGACTCACCCAGGGTGACACAGCCGTTCAGTGGCAGAGCCAGGAGCAGAATCCAGATCTCCAGACTCCTCAGTCAATGCTTTATCCACTAGACCACACTGCTTCTCACGCTTGTTCTTTTTAAAAAAAATTTTGCACAGTGACACCCTAATTATCTTTCAGACCTCTCCTAACAACTTGGTCCTTCTGAGCAGCCTTTCACCCAGACTTTCTCCAAAGACAAACATCCCGTCTGCCTTCTGGTGCACTGTGTATGTCTCAACTGTTCTGCTGGTGTCCGAGAGAGATTTTAAGAGCCCCAGTGGCATTTTATTAATAACAAATAATTAAATGACGGTGGAGGGCCAGATCTTCAGTTTGTGTAAACCAGCATTGCTCCATTGGATTCAGTGAAGTTACAAAAATTTACACCAACGGAGGGCCTTGACCAATCTCTGTAAAACAGCTTTCAAATGGATTGTAAGAACACTGTTGATTTTTACTTAATGTTATGAGCTATCTACACTTATATCCTGTCAAAAATAATTTGCCCCAGATGGCCCTGTTGCCAGAAGCCTTTTGCATGGTTTTGTTCTCTCTAAAAGCACCTCCAAATTAGTTTTCCCTCCACATCCACTCTGGTAGATACAAAGGCAGCTCAAACACAAGCCCTTTAGCTCTGGTCTTCCATATGGGACCATCACACAATTGGGTAATGAGATGTCAGGTTTTGACCTTGATGAGACCCTCTCTGTTTAAATAAACACGACTGATTCTCATGTAATGTTATACTCCATCATGAACCCTATAACAATAACAGTGTGGTAACCAGTCACATGACTCCTTATTGAAATATAAACAAACAGAACTAGCCGGGAACGGTGGTGTAGCCCAGGCTTGGGTCTGACTGCAAGGTGTTATTTGTCTGCCATAATATGACGAATGCAGCTTGCCAGACCCAGCACCTGTAGCAGTAAGAGCAAAGCCGAGAATCTGAGGTAACGAATCAAAAAATGTTGGCCATATGGGAGTTCTAAGGTGACGTGCACTTGATGACAGTTTAAAACCCCAAAGTACAAGACTTGGAATGGCTCTTCGCCTGGTCAGATGTTTGTTTCTGAGGACACAAATGGACCTCAACTAAATGGACCTTCATCGCTGGCACCATTTGGCCTGTCAAGCTTGCAAGCTGGCCTCCTGCACAGATTTGGTTTGTTTCCACCGGGAAGATTTTTTGGTTCACTAGCTGTAGTGAGAGGCGGCGGCCATGGCTCATTTCTCGCAGGTTGTAGGCGATGAAAAAAGTCCTAGTCACTGTGAGTTTGAAGTGCCATGAACCGAGAGCTCTGTATGGTATGGAACATTTAGTATTATGCATGTAGCTGTAGGCACACAAATGGAACGGTGCTCAGCGTCCTTTTCTCATTGCGAAATTGTCAAAGCAGATTGGAATCTGGGTTTTGTCCTCTGACATACAGTGCAGCTACTCTCCCAATTCACATCATTTTCAGCAAGACGGCCACCTCTGAAAAAGTAAATCGGGGTGGGTGGGGGTTCCATGTTGATTGTTTCTCAGGGAATTCCAGATCAGCTAATAAGTAAAATTATGATTCCCCACCCCCTATTTCTGAATCTCAATCTGAACTTGCAATCTGAACAGCAAACTCAGTTCTTTTTGGCTTATTCATCACCAAGGATATATAGACTCTGCTGCTAGAACTTAGGCCCAGGTCCTCAACGGTATCTAGGTACCTAAATCCCATTGGAGTTAGGTGCTTAAGTACCTTTGAGGATCCGGGCCTTAGTTATCAATTTTACTGCTGATGCATGAGCTAGAGTAGAATCTAGATCTCTCTCCACCACATTCTTGGCTCTGCTGGCGAACAGGAACAAAATATGAGTTTTCTCTTCACTGAAACAAAGGTGGGTATTTTTTACAGGGAGGTAACCAATGCCCCGGCATTATCTTGCTGTAAAACCCTAAGTGTGAGGCAAACCCATAGCCAGACCAGGGTTGCTCACTCAGCTGTGATGACCTGCCCCTCCTGCAATGACTCAATTCTCAGGCATGCTGCAGCAGCATAGCCCTGGGCAGGACCTGGGTCAGGCGACCCCAAAGCACACGTATTTCACCCTCACTGCTGGCACTGCAAGTTAGTCTATGCAATGACACCACTTGGCTAGAACCCTCCTGCTGCCTCGTGATGTTACGGATGCGCTAGGCTTTCAGCCTGCCCTCGGTCATGTCTATGTTCCTGCCCCAGCCTTGTTCCAGCTGGCTTCAGCCTTACATGTGCCCTATTCTGACCTGGCTCCAGCCCTGTTCCTGACCCGCTACAGCCCTGAACTCTCCTCCTGAACCCCAGGCCCTTGGACTGACTCCAATCTGGCTTTGATCTTCGGTCCAGGGGGGCTGGAACAATGTTCATAGTGGGGGTGCTGAGAGCCATTGAACCTGTAAACCCTGAATATGAAGGAAACCACTTCAAGCCAGGGGATGCAGCAGCACCCCCAGCACCCTGAGTTCCAGCAGCTATGCTTCGGCCTGCTTCCGGATTCTGACTCTGATCCTGATTTGGGTTGTCTATGGACTCTGACCCTGGTTCTGAACCACAGCCTGTCTCTGAACCCCGATTTCAGTGCGGTCCTCGGCCCGATCCCAACCCGACATCCTGCTTCGACCATAACCACCAGGCCTGACGCCCCTAGAATCCAGACCCTGACACTAAGTGGAGATAAGGCACTGTAGTGTTTACGTGAGGTGACTAGGCAAGGTCAGCACTATCCCTGCTGCTTGGGGTGGACCTGGCCTAGTTTACCTCATGGTAAAACTAAAGTGCCTTGTCTCCGCTAGGTTTTTGCAGCAGGAGAGCTAATGCATGTTAGTGATTTTGCAGTAAAAACCCATCTTCTTTGCTAGTGAA
This sequence comes from Lepidochelys olivacea, assembly GCF_965140295.1. Classification (NCBI taxonomy): domain Eukaryota; kingdom Metazoa; phylum Chordata; order Testudines; family Cheloniidae; genus Lepidochelys; species Lepidochelys olivacea. The sequence goes on from NC_140416.1 coordinate 121,376,163, forward strand.
GACATGGCCATAGTGAAATGTTGCATGAGTTCACTCTGAATTCACACAGGGAGCAGGTCTGCTGAGTAAGAGCCAGCCATTGTCACACAGTCACTTTCAGAACCACACTTTACAAATCTTAACTGTAATTTAAAACTCCACCCCCCCCACCCCAAATGTGCTGTTCCCTGTGTATTCCTTGTGGGAATTGCTTCCTTTCCCTGGAACTTACATAGTGTTGGGCTGAGTAAAATGGAGGCAGTTTTCCTTCAGTTTTTTTGCATTATCAGAACTCATATTTGTTCCACCCCCCACTCTGGCACCCTCACTGCAAAGGAGCACTGCAAGAACAGCTGAAGTGTGCGGAGCTTCATGGGACCAATCACCCGGTTATTCTTATGCCTTCCATTAGGGTGCACGGTTGTGCTGATAAATGGCACTTGACATTTTCCGTCAAGATTTTCCACTCAGCAGTTTTGATCAGGCCAACCTCCCACCCCTTTGAGAACTTACGTTATATCGGGCAGTTTCCTCTGGAAGAAACCCCAACCTTCTCCCCTCTGGAAAGCAGAGTCCACATGCTTCATTCTCTCCTTCCCCTTCTTAACAAAAAGAAGAATGCCTCATGAAACAATTTTATGGAACAGTGTGCAACAGGAGGTGAATAATATTTTAGGTCAAGCAGGAGAAAAAGACCTGCTCAGACTGTGGTGAGATCTGCTACGGCATAACTTCAAAGCGCCATGATAACATTTACATATGTACATCTACATTTACTGCAGATGTAACCCACAGGACAGACCATTACATGCCCTCCCTCAAGGCCTAAGCCATAGAGGATGTAAGCCTGTTGCAGCATTAGCACTGGAAGTCCCTGGTTCAATCTAGGGTGTTGGGTCAGATGGTGGCCATCACACAAGCAGAGACAGAGATATGGGTATAGTGCAAACATTGTGCTAAGGAAATGTAGCCTGCATACAGTCTTTTACAATAGCAAACCTATGTGTGTAGTTTTACAGAAATGTGCAGAAGGGTCAGTACAGGGACGGGGATGCCCAATTTGTTTGTGGTTGAGGTCAATGGGTGGAGGTGGAGGAAGAAGTTGCTGGAAGACTGGCATGCCTACTGGGGCAGTGGAACAGCTGGTGCATTGTCTATGATGGATGCTAGATGTCCCAGTGGTGAGGTGTCTGGGTTTGGGAAGAGGTCTGGGCTGGTAGCCTTCACTTTTCATTGTCTTTGTTTTTCGGTTTTGTGTTAGGTATATGCTATGTATAGAGCAACCTTAAGTGAACCAATCCACTATTATGTGGGTCTATAATACTTTATGTATTTAGGAAACAAATCATCTGGGAGGAAGAATTTAATAAAAAAAATTGACTGATAATTGGGAATTATTCAAGGTCACCTTACTAGATGCCCGAAAAGTCACATTCCCACAATCAAGGAAGAAGGCCATATAAGTTTAAAAAAATAACAACTGGTGTAGATGGGAAGTGAAGGCAGCTGCAAAAAATAAATAGAAGAAGGGGGAAGTTGATAGTAATGAATATAAATCAGAAGTTAGGAGATGTAGAAAATTGATAAGGGAAGCCAAGAGACATAAGGCAAAATCTCTGGCTGGAAGAGTTAAGGACAAGAAGAATATATTTTTTTTAATATATTAGAAATGAAAAGAATCCTGACAATGGTATTGATCTGTTGGTTGGTGGAGATGGTAGAATGATCAATAATATTGCAAAGAAGGCAAAGGTGTCCAATAAATATTTCTGTTCTGTATTTGGGGGGAAAGGAGATGATGCAGGCTCACCATATGGTGATGATAACACTCTTTCCATTCCACCAGTATCGCTGAAGGACATTAAACAGACGCTATTAAAGTTAGCCATTTTTAAATCTGCAAGAATTTTAAAAGAGCAGCTGAGGAGCTCACTGGACCATTAATGTTGATTTTCAGTAAATGTTGGGGCACTGGGGAAGTTCCAGAAGACTGGAAGAAAGCTAATGTTGTTCCAGTTTTTAAAAAGGGTAAATGGGATGACCTGGGTAATTATAGAACCATCAGCCTGATGTCGATCTGGGGTAAGAAAATGGAGCAGCTGATAAAGGACTCAATTAATAATGTACTAAAGGAAGGTAATGTAATTAATGCAAATCAACATGGGTTTATGGAAAACAGTTCCTGTCAAACTAAATTGATACCTTTTTTGAGGAGATTACAAGTTTGGCTGAAAAAGGCAATAGTGCTCATATAATAGACTTAAAATTCTGTAAGATGTTTCACTTCGTGCCCCACGATATTTTGATTAAAAAACTAGACTGATATAAAATTAACACGTCACACATTAAATGGATTAAAAACTGGCGAACTGATAGATCTCAAAAAGTAACTGTAAATGGGGAATTGTCACTGAGCTGGACTGTTTCCAACAGGGCCTCGCTGGGATTGGTTCTTGGTCATACGCTATTTAACATTTTTGTCAATAACCTGGAAGAAAACATAAAATCATCACTGATAAAGTCTCAACACGACACAATAATTGCGGGAATGGTAAATAATGAAGAGGACAAGTCACTGATTCAGAACAATCTAGATCATTTGGTAAACTGGGTGCAAACAAACAATATGTTTTAATACAGCTACAGTCAGCTACAGTATACAACTGGAAACAAAGAAGGTAGGCCATATTTACAGGATAAGAGACTCTATCCTAGGAAGCAGGAACTCTGAAAAAGATTTGGGGATCATGATAAATAATCAGCTGAACATGAGTTCCCAGTGTGACACTGTTGCCAAAAGAGCTAATGCGATCGTGGGATGCATGAACAGGGAATCTTGAGTAGGAGCAGAGAGGTTGTTTTACCTCTATATTTGGCACTAGTGTGACCGCTGCTGGAATACTGTGTCCAGCTGTGGTGCCCACATTTCAAGAAGGATGGTGATAAACTGGAGAGGGTTCAAAGAAGAGCCACAAGAATGATTAAAGGATGAAAGAATATGCCTTATAGTGATAAACTCAAATTGCTCAATCTACTTAGCTTAACAAAGAGAAGGTTAAGGGGTGACTTGATCACAGTCTATAAGTATCTACACAGGGAACAAGTATTTACTAATGGGCTCTTCAATCTAGCAGAGAAAGGTCTAACATGATCCAATAGCTAGAAGTTGAAGTTAGACCAATTCAGACTGGAAATAAGGTGTACATGTTTAATGGTGAGAGTAATTAACCATTGGAACAATTTATCAAGGAAGGGTCATGGTCTAAATTCCTTCTAAGCTGTGCGGCCACGCAAATGCTTATTAATCCCCACACAGGGGCTCTGGCCTATGGCAGGGAGAGATGCCTCTCCCCACTGGTCCCAGCGTGGACCAGCTGTGGGAGAGAGGGGAGAGGCGCCCCTTCCTGCTGGCCCCAGCACGGATTTGCCGCAACTGGGTGGAGAGGAACCCCTCCCCTGGCCCAGCCCGGCCCAGGCCCACCACAGCCCCTCCCTCAGCCCAGCCCAGCCCTGTTGAAACTACCGCGGCCGGGGTGAGGCACCTCTCCCCCAGCCCCGAGCTGCTGCGGCGAGACAGCCTGCACCCCAAACCCCTCATTGCCGGCTCCACCCCAGAGCCTGCACCTCCCTGCACCTCAGCCCTGAGCACCCCCACACATGCCGAACCCCTCAGCCCCACCCCTACCACACATCACCTCCATATTGGTGCACATAACAAAATTCACTCCGCACATGGATGTAAAATTTAGAGGGAACACTGCTCGAGGTGGATTCTCCATCACTGACAATTTTAAAATCAAGATTAAATGTTTTTCTACAATGTCTGCTCTAGGAATTATTTTGGGAAGTTCTGTAGCAGGGGTAGTGAATAATTTTTTGTCAAGGTCCAAATTTCTTAGTCAAGGTATAGTCAAGATGCAGACTCCAGAGAAAATTTTAAAAACCAATAATAATGATGATAATAATAATATGCAAAAAAAAAAGATTTCAGGGTGCTTTCAAAAGCATCTGGTGGTCCGGATTTGGACCCCAGTATGTCTGTTGACTACCCCTGTTCAATGGCATGTGCTATACAGGCCAGTCTAGATAATCACAGTGGTACCTTCTGACCTTAGAATATATCAGTGGTTCCCAAACTTTAACAACCTGTGAACCCCTTTCACTAAAATGTCAAGTCTCGCAAACCCCCTCCTAAAAATGAATATTTCCAGGGATTTTCTCCTTTACCTGAGTATAAATGATAAAAGCAGTGATCTTGGAAATATAAAATTTGTTTTTATGACATGCTTATTACACACTATTTATTAATTATTATTTATCATTACAGTATTTTTATTACATTCTGAAAACAGCACACTCTTCCAAGATCTCACTTTCGTAGCCTGTATCACTTGGAATAAGCCTGTTATAAGACAAGGCTCCTATGGTTCATCAAGGAGTATCAGATGTGAAACAGCAGGAAGGTATTTAAGAAGCCAACTCAAATCATTCCTCCTACACAAGCATTCAGGTCTTGAGCAGTCCAGGCAAACGACGCACGGTACAACAAAGCTTAAACTTGTTCTTCATAATAATTTTTAAAACAAGACTAGCTGCCTATTTAATTTTAAAAACAGCAAAAAATATCCACCTCCCTTTCCATTTCTTATAAGAAGTCTTGAAGTTTAAATCTCCTCAGTGTGATAAATATGCTTGCTTTGATCTGCTTAGCTCTTGGAAGTCCAGGGGCTCTGGGCTGCTGGCCCCGTGCTGCCCGGGGTCTCCAGGGACAGCTCTGTCTGCCATTAGGGAATTTCCCCCCGAGAACCATCTGTAACATTTTGAGAAACCCCAGGGGTTCACAAACCCCAGTTTGGGAACCACTGGAATATATGAATATATATATATATACACACAATTATTTGTTTTTTAAAAAACCCACAAACATAAGCCACAGCATTTGGACCTTTTGTATTTGTTTCCCATAAACATTCATGTAAATAATTGATTTGTTTGTTTGTTTTTTATGGAAAGTGACAGACTCTCATATACTCCTGTGGCTGTTCACTGGGGAGGTACTGCCAAAATGTTAACTACGCCCTTCCTCAGAAATGCTCTGCCTTAGTCAGTCAGGGACCCAGGACATTCCTAGGTAACATACTCTTCCCCCAACTCCCCAAATCCATCACTTCCACAGTCTGCTCAAAAATTTCTGTCAGTCCCCTATGGTCTCCCCTACCCTACTCAAAAAAACATCCATTCCATACTTTAATATACACCCCCGCACCCATGATCCAGAGCTGCCATACCTTCTCTCCTCAACCAACCAACCATCCACATTCCTCCCCTAGCCCCGCTAATCTTTGACCCACCATTCTCTCCTCGACTCCTCATGGAGATTTCTGTAGTTGGCTCCCTTATCTGGCATCTGTTCCCTCAGAGACACAGTAGTGGAGGCGTATCCACTATCCTGTTGGTTGCGGAGAGGTAGGTCATCAATGTCTCCTCTGGTGGTAGGCCGAGGGTTGGTTGGTGAGTAGGTCTCCTTTTTGGTTCTTGACCACTAACCACCAGTGGCCTTCCCTTGCCAGTGTGCAGAAAAGCATCAGGTAAGGAAGCAGGTTTCCTTATGGTTTTGGGAGGCGAGGCAGTGCAGCTCCAGACTTCCTCCCGGTACTGGTTTTTCATGTTCCAGTCTGGGGCTGGCCTGGCAGGCACTGGGATGGGGAGAGAGATGCAAATTAGCAAAAAGAAATCCCATCATCTAGAGCTATTTGGCTCGACACCACAGGAGTGCCCTGCTTAGTGGATCTTATAAGGTGTTCTTCTGGAGGAGTATCTCTCCTGTGGACCTTAGCAGCAATGGAGCAGCTACCTTTGGGCATGCTAAAGCCCTCTTCCAGTGCACTTATAATCTCTTCTGAGTGGACACCTTCTCCAAGGCAGAACCGCTGAGTAGTACAGATCTTCTTCCCTTCTGCTCTCTGTAGATAGCTTGCAGCTATAGAGGCCCATGACCAAATAAGGGGGCTTGGAGCCAGAGCAGATTGGGGAGAAACGAGCTGAGTGCCCAAGAAGCAGGGAAGCCACTAAAAATACATTTAATACATACAGAAACTCTCTGTGCCCTGATTAAAAAGCACTTTGCAGCGCTGGAAGCCCTGTGAACTGACTTGCCTGCATTTCTCAACTGCGCCAGGCTCCCACCAATTTATATGGAAAACTTTCTTCGCCCAGTCTATGAAGTTTTCAGTGTTGGAAACGTCATGCATTGGGCACAGAAAGATTTCCACATAAATTGGTGGGAGCTGCTGAAAACATCTGAGGCCAGTTCATAAAGTTATTAACATTGATGGAAACCTGTGTGCGCAGTGCATGGTGTTTTCCCATGTAAACTTACTGGTTTTCATTTTCATTTGCTCCTCTGATTCTAGGGTGCTGTCAGATCTCTCTACCTTGCTTCCTCTTCTGTCCCTCTTGCAAAGCTTAGAGGGCCCACAAAAGACCACCTCTGCTACCGCACAACTCCAATGTCGATTATGGGTAATTTTCTTCCCTGCATATGATACACAGAAACAGAGCAGGTTTTCCCTGTGTACATTTTAAGGAATTGTGATGGCTTCATGGTAAGTTGTTTGATGGGTCATCAGAATCCCACGATGAGCATATAACATATTCACTATCATGAGCTGCACTCTGTCGAACTTGCTAACACAGGATATGAACAAAAATCCACACTTCTTATTAAAATCACATCCAAAATAACCGTCTACACCGCTGAAAGTTTCTGTGAGATTTCGTTTGTTTGAAGAAAAACAATAAAGGAAAAGGAAAGGTGACGCTTAGCACTTGCAGTTTGATTTCAAGAGAGCTAGGAACAGTTCTTAAATAGAGTGGTGACATCAGAGGTTAGTTAGCCAATCGCCTTCAATTTGGTTGTGCATTGCCAACCCAATAGGCCAGGGAAATTGATCTGAAGAGTCAAATTTGCTCTAGAGAAATAGTTATAGCCATAAGAGAGGATATTTTTCTCTTTAGATGGAAGTAGGATTTTACATAGTCCATGCCTCTGAATCCACCACAGAGATTTAGGGGCACCTCTCAGTAATGAAGCTTCGCTCCTTGATTAATGTTGGTCCCGTTGTAATGCTACATAACAAGCTGTACTTAGAGCATAAAAAGATCATTAGAAGCATCAGCCAAAAGTCCTTTTTCGATCAGCTTTTTTGGTTATGCTGGATTCCAAATTTAGGGCCAAATTTTCCAAGCTGAGCACATACAAATACCTAATTTAGCTCATGCACATTGCATAACTTTGCATGTCAGGTCCATTTACACAAAGATGTATGTGCAGTTCCATGCACTTGACTCTGAAAATGGCTCATCCCAAGAAAATTCTTACCTTTGTTGCCATAGAGCTAGTTTGTGGCTATAAGCAGATCCTTGAGCAAGGGCAGTCCGTAGGCTGCACCAACCCAGAAGTCATCTCAGGAGGCACTGTGTTTGAAATACCCCCCTGACTCCTATTTCTCCCCTGCTTCCTCCTTGGTTTTGTGGTGGCAGGGCAGATGGTAATTTGTCCCTGGCCTGTACCAACAGCACATTCTGGCAATCCCCACACCAGCTTAGCTACACTGGCAAGTTGGACCTGAAGCTCAGATTTCACCTTTTCCCCACCTCATTCCATTCCACCCTCACCTGCTCTAGGGAGAGAATAAGCAGTTATGTAGCCCCACTTATTCCTGCATTCCCAGAGCCAAAGTAGGCCATACTTAGAGGATGGGGGACCCTATCCTTGGAAGCAAGGACTCCGAAACAGATTTATAACATTATAATATAGAATTATAACATTCAAAAACCAGTCGGAGAACACTTCAATCTCTTTGGTCGCTCAATTTCCACTGAATGCATCCAATGAAGTGAGCTGTAGCTCACGAAAACTTATGCTCAAATAAATGTGTTAGTCTCTAAGGTGCCACAAGTACTTCTTTTCTTTTTGCGAATACAGACTAACACGGCTGCTACTCTGAAACCAGACCTAAAAGTGGCAATTCTTCAACAAAAAAACTTCAAAAACAGACTCCAACGAGAGACTGCTGAATTGGAATTAATTTGCAAACTGGATACAATTAACTTAGGCTTGAATAGAGACTGGGAGTGGATGTGTCATTACACAAAGTAAAACTATTTCCCCTTGTTTATTTCCCCTCCTACTGTCCTTGTAAACTGCTGGAAATGGCCCACCTTGATTACCACTACAAAAGGTTCTCTCCCCCCGCCCCCTCCCGCTCTCCTGCTGGTAATAGCTCACCTTTCCTGATCACTCTTGTTACAGTCTGTATGGTAACACCCATCGTTTCATGTTCTCTGTGTATATAAAATATCCCCACTGTATTTTCCACTGTATGCATCCGATGAAGTGAGCTGTAGCTCACAAAAGCTTATGCTCTAATAAATTTGTTAGTCTCTACGGTGCCACAAGTCCTCCTTTTCTTTTTATAGATACAGACTAACACAGCTGCTACTCTGAAACCTGCAACTGATTTGGGGGTCATGGTGGATAATCAGTTGAACATGAGCTCCCCGCGTGATGCTGTGGCCAAAAGAGCTCAGGCAATCCTGGGAGGCATGAACAGAGGAATCTGAAGAAAGAGTAGACAGGTTACTTTACCTCTCTATTTGGCACTTATGCAACTGCTGCTGGAATAGGGTGTCCAGTTCGGCTGCCCACCATTCAAGAAGAATCTTGATAAATGGGAGGAGGTTCAGAGAAGAGCCATGAGCATGATTAAAAGATTAGAAAACGTGCCTTATGGTAATAGACTCAAAAGGCTCAATCTATTTTGAGAGAAAGTTATGGGATGACTTGATTACAGTCTATAAGTACCTACCAGGGCCACAAATATTTAATAATAGGCTCTTCAATCTAGCAGAGGTCTAACATGATCCAATGCCTGGAAGTTGAAGTGAGACCAATTCAGAGGGGAAATGAGGCATAAATTGTTAATAGAGTAATTCACCATTGGAACAATGGCCATTTTAAAATCAAGGTTGGATATTTCTCTAAAAGACCTGCTCTAGGGATTATCTGGGGGGAGTTCTCTGGCCTGTGTTATACAGAAGGTCAGACTAGATGATCACAATGGTCCCTTCTGGCCTTATAATCTATGGATCTGTGAAAGACCAGTAGTGCTCATAGGAATGGAAGAGGTATGTTCTGACACCCCCATTCCACTGCATGAGTACGTAATCCTAGCAGAAAACTAGCTCACAGGAAGCTCCCAATAAGGAGTCCAATTCTGATAACCGTATTCCTCAAGTAGCTCCATTGGTTTCTGTGGGACTATGTAAGAAATAAGCAACTACTCAGTGTAGGTAATGGTGGCAGAATCTGGCTCATAGATGATATGTAGAATCTGATCCTGCCATCTTTACTCACACTGAGTAGCAACTTACTCTATAAGTTGTCCCAAGAATAAGATACTATTCACTATAAGGATGTCAGAATCATGCCTCCATTATATTAGAAAGTGACTAAGAGGATATGCTGGTCATACTCCTAAGATTTGTTATAGTATTTCTGTTCCAAGTTTGCACTGTGTCTCAGACTTCAGATAGAAAAACTCCAGACTTATATTTTCTATAGACAGAGCATTGTTCCCTTTCTCAGACTCAATAACTGTTGATCAAATAACAAAAAAATGCTGTTTGCAAGTAAATTATTTGAGGGTAAAAAGCCCCAATTCATCAGATAAACTAAGAATCCCGCCGACTGGCCCTCTGACAGGTAGACAAGCAGATGGAATGCTGGTTGTTAGAAAGATTTCCAAGTAGCTCATCACATTTCTTCTTTTGTATGCCCAGTTCTTGGTGGTTGTTGAGTTGAACTGTGACTTGATACTGGGTCCTGGGATTGTAGGAATGAGCGATCATTAGCTGTGATTGATTACTTTACTGCTAAATTCTGATGGATGTTTCCTTCAAACCTTTTCTCTGCTGTTGCAATATGCTATCCATCAGCTTGTGCCAGTGTCTGGTGATGATAGTGTTCTTAGTGTCTACTGGTTCTTGCTATCATAGAAGCTGGGTGATTAGAGTTATCTAAATGTGTGAATAATTGAGAGGTTATGCTATATTACATGCCTCATCAAGTTTCCTATTCAAGTCTCGGGAACATATTTAAAGCTCAACACTGTGTCTCAATTATGCTTGAACTTCTGGCAGAAACAAGCCACATTAACAAAGCTGTCAAAAACACATTCTGCTTAAAGTTTCCTGGGACAACTTGACAATGGATCTTGCTCATTTGTTCAAGGGTTTACTTCACATGGTGCACATTCTGCTATAAAAAGGACCTTGAATTTATTAAGTTTCTTTCTTGCATGCTCCCAGAAAGGAGGGCAGAAACTAGATCTTGATCAAATTAGATTGCAAAGCTGGTTATATGTACTAAATGTATATTATAAGTTCAATAAAATTGATACATGGAGAGTAATAGTGGGTTTTACATATGATACCTACTGAGCTCCTGCTACAGTAGACTCTATAAATTGCAAAGGCCTCTGCAACAAATATTTGGTGTGGTGAAAAAAATGCAATACTGTAGTTAGTGAATCTGAAATGCTATTCTAGTCCTTTAACAGCAGTATGGTGCCACGGACAGGACGCTGGGCTACGACTCAGGAGAACTTGGGCAAATCATTCCCGCCTGAGACCTTGCGCAAATCATTTCACCTCTCTGTCCCTCGGTTTCCCCACATGTTTAATGGCGATAAGAATACCTACCTTCTTAAAGCACTTGGGATCTACAGGAGCAAAGTATTATTGGACTGGCATATAGTCACATTGTCCTGTGACAGGTTTCAGAGCAGCAGCCGTGTTAGTCTGTATCCACAAAAAGAAAAGGAGGACTTGTGGCACCTTAGAGACTAACCAATTTATTTGAGCCTAAGCTTTCGTGAGCTACAGCTCACTTCATCGGATGCATAAAGTGAAAAATACAGTGAGGAGCTTTATATACACACAGACCATGAAAAAATACACCTGGTAAGGAGAGTGATCCCTTAAGATGAGCTATTACCAGCAGGAGAGTGGGGTGGGGGGAGAGAAAACCTTTTGAAGTGATAATCAAGGTGGGCCATTTCCAGCACATTTCCAGGAGTTAACAAGAACGTCTGAGGAACAGTGGGGGGGAGGGGGGGTTTCCAGGAATAAACAAGGGGAAATAGTTTTACTTAGTATAATGACTCAACCGCTCCCAGTCTCTATTTGTACAGCCTCTCACAGGCTGAGCTATTGCCACCAGCACACCTGCTCTGTTTGGATGAAGTGTGTGTGTTTCACTGTAGGGGGATACCACGGTCAAGGGGCAAATTCCCCCCCCCCTTGTGACACCTTTCTCCTGGCTGCATTATACCCACCTATGTGACAGCAGCGTTCTGTCCTAACAGACAGAGAGAGGGACCTCTGACTTGTTTCTTGGAGAGGGGAAATCCCTTTTACAAAATCCTGCAATGACAAGTATGTGGTGAACCAGTGAAATAGCCTCTGTGATTCAGCTGGGAGCTCTTTTGTTTGCATTTGGGGTTGAAAGACAAACAAGAAGTCTCAGTTCCTTTAGCTGTGATGCTCTTTTGAGGTGAGGGACTCAGCGGCTGATAATTCACAGATTCATAGATTCCCGGGCCAGAAGGGATCATCTAGTCTGACCTCCTGTATAACACAGGCCATAGATCTTCCCCTAATTAATTCCTAGAGCAGAGCTCTTAGAAAAACCTCCAGTCTTGATTTTAAAATTGTCATGGATGGAGAATCCTCCACAATTCCTTGGGAAGTTGTTTCAACGATTAATTACTCACATTGTTAAAAAAAAGTATGCCTTGTTTCCAGTCTGAATTTGTCTAGCTTCAACGTCCAACCCTTGGATGGTGTTAGACCTTTCCCTGACGTTATTTCTTTTTCCCATTATTAAATATTTGTTCCCCACGGAAGTACGCACAGACTGTGATCAAGTCACTGCTTAATCTTCTCTTTGTTAAGCTAAATAGATCCAAGGAACTCAATCAGTCACAATACAAAGAAGGAAAAGGGCGAGTGGTAATAATAGGTAGCTCTTTTCCAGTGCTTTCCCTCAGTAGATCTACAAAGTGCTTTACAAAGGAGGTCAGCATCAACATACTTATTAAACACATGGGGAAACTGAGGCATAGAGACGTGAAATCATTTCCCGAAGGTCACAGGCAGGAACAGAACCCAGGTCTCCTTGCTATTTAGGAGTCTAAAAATGTACAAGGCTATTGACCTTGCAACAGTGGCCCCTACTGGAAAGCCCCTGGATTCACTGGCATCAGTATAAATCACGACTAATTCCACTGAAGCCAATGAGTTACACTAGTGTAGGTAAGACTAGGATAAGGCCACCTCAACATAAGGCAATAAGCATGGCAAGAACCGCATCAAGACGTGTATGGAACTGATTAGCATTGCAGTTTAACTGCTTGCATTGGGTTTCATAGACTCTATAGGGCTAGAAGGTACAGCTTGGTTTCTTTGTGGGGCCTTTATCTACCCTGCAGACTGTTAATGCTCCTTTAAATTATTAACAGTTCAGCATGTGCTTAAGTGCTGTGCTTGGTAGCGACTGGATTTAAGCACATGCTTAATTGCTTTCCTGCGTTGAGGCCTAGATCCTGACCTTCTATAGAGATCCAGTAAAGCAGAGAAATTATTTACCACCCTTTGGCTTTCTGGTGGCTTATACAAGAGACAGAGCTGGCTTCATTCCAATTCTTAGTGGAAGGATGTTCAGTTGGTATCTTTTCTGTGGATAAATAGAGAACTCCACGGCTGTTGGTTTTGGTCCCCTTCACTAATACTAAGAAAAACAGTAGGACAAAGAGAGGCTCAACTTCAATGTAAACCCCAAATTAAAAAACATAGTAAGAGAACCAAAAAAGAGCCACCGTGGCTAAACAACAAAGTAAAAGAAGCAGTGAGAGGCAAAAAGGCATCCTTTAAAAAGTGGAAGTTAAATCCTAGTGAGGAAAATAGAAACGAGCATAAACGCTGGCAAATGAAATGTAAAAATACAATTAGTCAGGCCAAAAAGAATTTGAGGAAGAGTTAGCCAAAGACTCAAAAAGTAATAACGATTTTTTTTTAAGTACGTCAGAAGCAGGAAGCCTGCTAAACAACCAGTGGGGCCACTGGACGATCGAGGTGCTAAAGGAGCACTCAAGGATGATAAGGCCAATGCGGAGAAACTAAATGAATTCTTTGCATCAGTCTTCACGGCTGAAGATGTGAGGGAGATTCCCAAACCTGAGCCATTCTTTTTAGGTGACAGATCTGAGGAACTGTCCCAAATTGAGGTATCATTAGAGGAGGTTTTTGAACAAATTGATAAATTAAACATCAATAAGTCACAAGGACCAGATGGTATTCACCCAAGAGTTCTGAAGGAACTCAAATATGAAATTGCAGAACTACTAACTGTAATCTGTAACCTATCATTTAAATCATCTTCTGTACTAGATGACTGGAGGATAGCTAATGTGATGCCAATTTTTAAAAAAATTGCCAGGATCTCCAGAGGTGATCCTGGCAATTATAGGCCTGTAAGCCTAACTTCAGTACCGGGCAAACTGGTTGAAACTATAATAAAGAACAATATTGTCAGACATATAGATTAACATAATTTGTTGAGGAAGTGTCAACATGGTTTTAGTAAAGGGAAATCATGCCTCACCAATCTACTAGAATTCTTTGAGGGGGTCAACAAGCATGTGGACCAAGGGAACCCAGTGGATATAGTGTACTTAGATTTTCAGAAAGCCTTTGACAAGGTCCCTCACCAAAGGCTCTTAAGCAAAGTAAGCTGCCATGGAATAAGAGGGAAGGTGCTTCCATGGATTGGTAACTGGTTAAAAGATAGGAAACAAAGGGTAGGTATAAATGGTCAGTTTTCAGAATGGAGAGAGGTAAATAGTGGTGTCCCCCAGGAGTCTGTTCTGGGACCAGTCCTATTCAACATATTAATAAATTATATGGAAAAAGGGGTAAACAGTGAGGTGGCAAAATTTGCAGACTATACAAAATTACTAAAGATAGTTAACACCCAGGCAGACTGTGAGGAGTTACAAAAGGATCTCTCAAAACTGGGGGACTGGGCAACAAAATGGCAGATGAAATTTAATGTTGATAAATGCAAAGCAATGCACATTGGAAAGCATAATCCCAACTATACATATAAAATGATGGGATCTAAATTAGCTGTTACCACTCAAGAAAGAGATCTTGGGGGCATTGTGGATAGTTCTCTGAAAACATCCACTCAATGTGCAGCAGCAGTGAAAAAAGCGAACAGAACGTTGGGAATCATTAAGAAAGAGATAGATAATAAGGACAGAAAATAGCATGTTGCCGCTCTATAAATCCATGGTATGCCCACATCTTGAAACCTGTGTGCAGATGTGGTCACCCCATCTCTAAAAAGATATATTGGAATTGGACAAGGTTCAGAAAAGGGCAACAAAAATGATTATGGGTATGGAATGGCTTCTGTGTGAGGAGAGATTAATAAGACTGAGACTTTTCAGTTTGGAAAAGAGACAGCTAAGGGGAGATCTGATTGAGGTCGATAAAATCATGACTGGTGTAGAGAAAGTAGATAAGGAAGTGTTGTTTACTACTTCTCATAACACAAGAACTAGTGGTCACCAAATGAAATTAATACTCAGCAGGTTTAAAACAAATAAAAGGAAGCATTTCTTCACACAACACACAGCCAATCTGTGGAACTCCTTGCCAGAGGATGTTGTGAAGGCCAAGTCCATAACAGAGTTCAAAAAAGAACTAGATAAATTCATGGAGGATAGGTCTGTCAATGGCTATTAGCCAGGATGGGGGGATGGTGCCCCTAGCTCTGTTTGCCAGAAACTGGGAATGGGCAACAGGGGATGGATCACTTGATGATTCCCTGTTCTGTTCATTCCCTCTGGGGCACCTGGCACTGGCCACTGTCGGAAGACAGGATACTCTGGGCTAGATGGACTTTTGGTCTGACCCAGTAGGGCCATTCTTATGTTCAACATATTCAAAGCAATTTGTATCTAAGATTAGGTTGCTAAGTAAGTTACCTGATTGTCAGCATCCCTGAAAACCAGGTACATTACTAAGGTAACTAGGCAATGTTTAAATCCACGTTTAACATTAGGTACCTTGCTTTGAAAACATCAGTCATAGTTCATGCTCTTTTCAGTGAACTACGCAGAAAATGAGACCCCTTTCCGTTACTTGCAGACACATACCTTACAGGATTAAAACTTGAACATGGCTCAAATTTGCTGCTCTCTTTTTTGGTTTTAATCTTTGAATCAAAACATTAGGAATGGTGTAGCAATAGTTCTTTATTATAATCAGAGGCTGATGTCGGGATGTTGGTTGTCACAAAATCAACATAAGTTTATTGCTCTCTAGTTTCTACTAGACATATATTGAAATAAATTGCATGCAACTTACATTTTTCTCCCTATTTTGGGAGACCGTGCCCCTTAGTGGCTATAATATGTATATTTACCAATAATTTAGACTGCAGCTTATTCAGATAAAGTCCTGGAATGAAACTGAATTCTCTGTATTAAAATCCAAAATCAAAATGCCTGCAAGACACAAAGTCAATGCAAACTCCTTTGATTTTGTTTAGTAATGGAATATCTTGCAACTCTTCCTCAGGAAAGTCAAAAACCATGTGGGTCTTGTAATTGGATCTAAATGATTATGAAATTTTGGGAAATTGGTGTTTATGACACCTGCTGGGGTAGACTTCCTTCTCCAGCTGTGAGAGTAGATTGTGCTGGTCTAAACCGTATGACCTCCTCCTGACCCATGACAGAACCACTCAGGGCAATTAACTTACAAAGTGATGGGCTCCCAGTTGTTTGTTGAACTGGAGAAAATCTGCTTGATTTTCAAGTACTAATTTTCATTGTTTTGTGTCTTGCATTTGGGAAAAATCTGGGGTTGTTTTGAAACCACAGGTGATGTGACCCATTGAAACCTGGATTTAAACGTTGGTTTTATGTAGCAGATGGATAAGCTATCAGTCACTTGCCTGTAGGTGGAAAATCTTTGCTTAAGCCATTAACACTCCCAAGAGTAATACTACCTGTGTTAAGCACAGGGAAATCTGTTTTCGTACTGTGATTTGATATTGAGAAATAACAGGAGGAGATAAGCTTTATAACAGCACTGAAAAAAATCTCTGTCGTAACAAAGGAGACACATGGAGCAAAGCTGGCCAAGCTGTTTGGCCTGTGACGGGCCGAGAAGTCTGACAGGCTGCACCGGCAGGCCATGTCCCCTTCACCTCCAAAGAGCAAGAGGGCAAGATGGAAAGAAGACAAAAGAAGTTGGTAACAGGACGGGGCTGGGGGTGGAAGAATAGCAGTGAATCAGACCAGATGGTTCCCCCTCTCTTACATTCCTGCTGTATTCCCGTTATTCCTATGCTCAATAAGGAGGGCCCCAACGAATGGGGCAATGTTAATTATTTTGCAAAGGCAAGGCTAGCAATTGCATTGATAATGTAGTTTTGACAGTACTTGCCTCTCACAGAGACTCTTGAGCTGTAGCTCTCAAGCATCATTAGACTGAATGCTGTCTTACGGGAGGAATTCTGCAATTGGATGCACTCATTGTTTTCAGTGGAATATGAGCACATAGTTCCAAGAGGAGAATTTGTTTCAAGGAGAGGAAACCCAGATACTGGGAAAAGCCAGAGATGAGAGTCATTATAAGTATTGCAGCTATGTAGGTAGATGTCTTATCCACTAAAACTTATGCTTCTCGTCTGTAGGCTTGATCCAATATTCACTGAAGTCAGTGGAAAATCCCATGAATATTTATAGGCTTTGGATCAAGCATATGTTTTGACTGAGGAAAAAGCCATTTCTGTTTCCTTGAAATGCACTTACTTAAGACGGCCATGGTTTGCCCATCCACGACACAAGCCAACACCTCCATATTTTCCATAGTTTGTGGTTTCCATACTTTAAACAATGTCGTATTTAAAAGAGTAGATTAAGTGGTTAATTTTAGTTGTCACTTGCTAGAAATTGTTAATAATTACTCTTTTAGTGACTGATGGACATTATGGTTTATTTTCTGGTTTTTTGTACTTGTTTCCCTGTCCCCTCTCCCCCCACCCCCTCGCCCCCAGCCTCCTACTCCTGGTCCCCATTCTACATTAAAGATGATGCTTTGCTCTTTGATTCAGATCTGCAATCCACGCTAAAGTGAATGGGAACTGTGCGCACATAACAAAAGAATTTGGTTATGTATCTAATTTTTTCCCCTTTAGATATAGATAATACAGAAAGTCCAATCCAACCCCAATTGCTTTTTCCACTGGACTGGCCGCTTAACTATTTTCTACATTACTCTCAATTCACAAGTTGTTACTCCAAGGAACAATAAAAAAAAATAAAAAGAAACTTCTTGGTTTCTCTCTTTCCTCGTGGTTCATCTGTCTTAAAGATTTCCTTAAAGGAATAGTGAGTAGGATTCCTCAGTTCATTGCCTCCCGTGGGACTTTTGCCACTTACTTAAATAGAAGCAGGATTGCTCTCTTAAAGAACTTCCTTACTTCAAGAGCTCTAGGACCCTGAACCAGCAACCTTTACATGAATCCTCCCATTGGCTTTAATGGTGCTGCTCTCAGAAGGTCTGCAGGATAAGGCTGTAAGCGATTGCTTTTGCACAAAGATGAGCTTATTCAATATTCATGTGCACATGCAATCATGAAGCCCATCCAAGACTTTTATGTATTTCAGCTGAAGCTGCCAATTTTGGATGCAAAGCTGTGGCTTTCCCTTTCCTCTTGCGAGATACACTTTCACTTCCTAATGGGCAAGCCTGCCATGAGACGTTCACTGTGGATGGATTTCTCATCTGTATATAAACATGTCGTCCCTTGAATTATGAGCCCCAGTGTTCAGGACTTCTCCCCCAGACCATGTGGTCACACAGGTAGAAGCCCATTCAAGTTTGTCCATGCCATAGGTTAACTGCTTGCAAAGACATGAGCCGACTTGTGGGTCTGGACACAGATTGCGATATATTCCTCAAAAGGCTGAAGATGTGTATGTGCAGTCATCAGCCATTACAGAGATGATAGAAATGCAGGTAAGTTAGAAGGAACAGGAGGCTAGATTCTGATCGCAAGTTGCAGTGGGGGAGGTTTAGGTTGGATATTAGGAAAAACTTTTTCACTAAGAGGGTGGTGAAACACTGGAATGCGTTACCTAGGGAGGTGGTAGAATCTCCTTCCTTAGAGGTTTTTAAGGTCAGGCTTGACAAAGCCCTGGCTGGGATGATTTAACTGGGAATTGGTCCTGCTTCGAGCAGGGGGTCGGACTAGATGACCTTCTGGGGTCCCTTCCAACCCTGATATTCTATGATTCTATGATTTAAGACTATGTGCCCACACAGAGAGGGAGTAAGTGCTAGGGGAGTGCTATGCAAAAGAGATAGAGCTACGCAGAGTGCCATCTACTGGCCGATAACATACAGAGTCATTCTTACGTCTGTAGGTTCACTAAAGTTGTCCTTTTGTCTTGCAAATGGGTTCCAGATTCCAGCCCTTAACCTTGAGGACCACCTGACACTTATAATGGGCCCTGGGCCAGCATATAGGACTAAGTAGGACTAACGGCCTGGTTGCTGCCTCCCTGCAACAGGGGAGCGAGGAATGGCCAGAGTCTTGGACCATCCGCCCTACTTGGTGGCCAACACAGGTAGGCTGGGATGGCGAGTCACTGCTGGGAGAGGTCAATAGCAAATGACTACCCTACCTCTCAGCCCTGGAGCAAGGAAGAAGCCAAGGAGGAGTTGCAGCTCCGTGGGGTGTGTCTGCGGCTCTGGGGTGGCGCCCCCGCTTGCTCTAATAATCCCAGTGAAGCTGTGGCAGCGCGTATCCAGGGTTTCATGCAGGGCTGGACAGCCCTCGCTGGTGGGGCCCCAGCGGTTGCTTTATGCGCTAGCTAGAGTTATAAGTGCTGCAGCCACGTGTCTGGTTGCCGTGTAGACATACCCGAAACCAGTGGTTCTCAGTCGGGACTCCAGGGCCCCCTAGGGGGCCATGAGCAGGTTTCAGGGGGTCCGCCGCTAAGCAGGGCCGGCGTTAGACTCGCTGGGGCCCAGGGCAGGAAGCTGAAGTCCTGCTGCATGGGACTGCAGCCTGGGGCACCGAGCCCCACCACCCGGGGCTGAAGCGAAAGCCTGAGGAACTTAGCTTCATGGGGCCCCCTGTGGCGTGGGGCCCTGGGCCACAGCCCTGCTTGCGACCCCCTAACGCCGGCCCTGGCTTTTATATGCAGAAAAATTAATTGTGGTGGCTGGGCCATGGGGTTTTTATATGGGGGTGGGGGGGGGGGCTCAGGAAGGAATAGGTTGAGAATCCCTGCCCTAAGACACATGTTTGGCACGTTACTAACACTTCTTGGTATTGACTGTAACTGTTATTAAGTGTGCATATTTCTTAATCGTAAAGAGAATATTTCTGACATAATTGGCAAAAGAAACAGGTCTGAAAGCCAGGTGCACTGGAAAGAGGTCACTCTCAAGGCTCACAGACACAGACTTAACTCTTTCCCTCAATATTACTTTTTTCCTAATATGCCTCCCTTGATACGGAAGAAAGATTACCAGCCTCCACATCTGCAGTAAGAAAGCACGTTTGGCCCAGAGATGGTGCCCCAGCTAGAGACCACAGACAGAGCTATGCATCTGGTTCGAAGTACTGGATTTGTAGCCTTGGAACTATAGCTGTATATTCAGGTGATAAGGACAGTTAGTTGCCCTTTCTGTGCCCTCCCACTTAGGGAGAGCACAGGAACTAGCTAGTAAGATTTCTGACACAGCCTTCCATCTTGCTCACACACTGGAGGCCAGCATGTTCTTCCACCCCACTGCTCTGCAGAGGATGAGCACCGGCCTTATGAACCACGTAAGCTGTATTTTGAGCACTTAAGTGGGGTGTGTCCTTCATGCTAGTCCTTTGCACAGGGGCAAATTCTTCCCTGAGTGTGGATTTAAAATGAACAACAGATGCTTCACCAATGGATTGAAGTGTTTTGGGAGCATGGTTCTGGGATTTAGAAAAAATGACAGCCGTCCAGCACTCATGAGCAACCCTACACTAACTCCCATGCCTGGGTCAAACCCTATCCACCAAGCTCCTCCCGTGGCACAGGTGTGCAACACCAAAAAAAGCAGCAGAAACACTACGCGCGATGGACCAGTCTGCTGAGGATACGTCTGTGCTGGAATGAAAGACTCGCAGCGCATCCCGCAGCTGGCCCAGGTCAGCTGGTTCAGGCTGCGGGGCTAAAAATCGCTGTGTAGATGTTCGGGCTCAGGCTGGAGCCTGGGCTCTGGGATCCTCCCCGCTCACGGTGTCCCATAGCTCAAGTTGCAGATTGAGCCTGAACGTCTATACAGCAGTTTTACAGTCCAGTAGCCCCAGCTCTGCAAGCCCAAGTCAGCTGACCCGGGCCAGCCGTGGGTGTTTAATTGCTGTGTAGGTGTACTCTGAGAGGCTGTGCATGGGCACTCCACGCTCTCTGTACACAACAGAGAGTTGCTCTACAGCGATATGTGCTATCGCTGCAGACAGGGGACTGAGGGAGGGGAGGGTTTATAAATGGTGGAGGTTTGGTCTGGAGTAGGCCAGAGAAGTGGAGAAGCAAGTATCAAGAGCAACTGGCTCAATCCCCTACATGGTAGGTGGGGGGGCACAGAGAATGCGGATATTGGTGCTTTGTTCCATACCACAGGGTTGTGCATGGAGACCCTTTCCACGAGACCCGAGGTCCATGTAACCACCCTGTGCAAAAACCCGTTTATCCAGGCTTTGCCGGAAGAACTGGTCTTTGGCCCTGGGGTGCTTATAAAAACGAATAATCCCATTGTCAAGGAGATGGATTTCAGTTGTGTGCCTCCAAAGGGCCCCTAGACTAACCTGCTAGCATGCTGGCAGCACACCCCACCATGTTTCTGTGGACACTATGTCGTGTGTTTCATGTCAGCCTGCTCTCCACAGCTTTGCACAGTTGAATCGTTCAGTGACAGGATTAAGGAGTAACAGCAAAGGGAGAGGCATAGGCCAGGGACAAGACATACGTATTGAGTTGAGATATGAAAAAAGATGGCAGGCTAATCCTCAGCTGTACCAGAGCGCAGCTCATTGCACCTGTGGCGGTGAGGGTGGCAAAGATGGCTCTAAGGGTCTGTCTACACTGCAATGTAAGCCAAGGGTTGGTAGAACCTGAGTTAGTAGATGCTGGGTTTGTTAACCTAGGGCTTGAGTGTTTACACTCATTTGTAATACTAGGATAGGAATGGTTGAATTCTTGGGCTCCAGCATCCACACTGCATTATGCTGGCCCGAGTCCAGCCACCCATATCCCAGACTTCCTAGCGCCCTCCCCAAATGTAGCTGCTTTAGCCCTTTGCTCATGGTGCAGAGTGGGAAAACCGGACTGTCCAGAGGACACAGACATTCAGCCCATGAGATTGTGGGATACTTTTGATGGACTCTCAGAGCATGACTCCAGTGGGGCTGTGTCTACACTGCAAAGCAATAGGGCTTGAACCGCGGGTCCCGGCTTGACTCAGGCTTGGGCCTTCCCCACCGTGGAGTCTTTCTGAATCACTGTCCTCTTACACACTGGTTCCTTTGCCACACTGGGAGCCAAATCTACTGCTGGGGTAAATCAGCACAGCTATAGCCAATGGAGCTATCCCCATTTACCCCAGCTGAAGATCTGGCCCAGTAATCCTTAGTGGACAGTACTAGTATATATAGAATTTCTATATCTTGGAGAATACGGGCCTGGACTTCTCCTGCATGAGGATGTTCTCACAGTCCTTTTATAGGCAAACAAGGGGTGCCCAGATATGTTTAACAGATTATCTGTCTTCTTGGCTAGACCCTTCTCTCTCTTGCTTGGCTCAATTGCACATGCCATTGATAGGGCAATACCACGATTGTCTCTGCAGAGATAACACTAGCTGGTCCATGACACGTGCTCATCGGAGGTTTTCCCAAAGTGGATCACAGGTTTAGGCTCTCTCTCTCTTGCTCTCGCTCTCTCTCTTTTTTTCTCCTCTCCTCGACTCCTGTTTTCAATCATGCATGGCCTGTGCAGTGTCGTGGTCAGGCTTAAAGACTTACTAGAACTGGAGTCAAGATTTATGAGAATTAGATGTAACCAGGCCTCTCCCAGAGGTTTGGGGAAAACAGCTGGAGTCTGGCACTTTCCGTCATGACAAGGACTATTAAAAATTAAGAGTTGAACCAAAAATGGGGGTTAGAGGTGGGCTGGGCCAAATGTTTAGGGTTAAAATGCAAAACAAGCCCATGTAATATGCAGGGCATCTGCACGGGGGCCAGCTCTGAGAGCAAACAGCTTTCAATGCGGCTGCTAACGGGGTTTATTTTAGAAAACTCTTTAGAAACAAGAGGTTAAAAAAATGATTTCCACGCGAGGACTGCACTATGATTCAAAGTCCTGAATGGAGGGAAGCGGTTCTCCTTCTGTGCTGTCTGGAGGCGATTCTGTCCCTGCCTGCCCCACCCGGTGCTGATGTAATGCACCCCAGCCGGCAGTGTTTGTCGAGATTCCTGCACCATGCAAATGTGTGTCCCTCCTGAGCCTGGCAGGGAAAGCTGCTCTCTGAGGGGGAGGGAGGGGATAGCAAAGATGCAGGGAAATTTGAAGGCTGGGAGTGCTGGAAACACTCAGCAACAGACAAACGGGGATTTGATCGTTCCTGGTGAGAAATGGGATTTCCGCTGAACGGGCTAGTTCAGGTCACATGTTCCCAGCCTTGCTCTAGGGGGCACTGCAGAGCCAGGCCACTCTAGGAGATGCTGCAGGAGAAACTGTGTCCCCTAAACTCCTAGGGCCATGCACATGCTGTCCCATGTCTGAGGATGGTGCTGTTTAGTTCCTTCATTCCTGTTCTACTAGGGCAGAGCCTCTTTGCAACAGAAGCCTTTTGGGGGGACAGCACTTCCCTGGGAGAGTGCGGAAACTGCAATTGCATCAACCCCTGACTATGAAGGTACAAGGCTCTGGCCCCCTTTTGTGCACCGACAAAGGGAACAGACATGGTTTCGTTTCTGGTTGACGCTTCTCCTTTTGCATATAAAAGGTGTCTTGTTTAGACTCCCAAATAGGTGAGTGGAGTGAGTGGGACAACACTGGGGGTTCTTCCCACTCTTGCAAACTAAGCTCCCATTTTTATTCTGACTGTCTCATCTTGCCATGCTCCCCCGCCCCCAACACTTTTCATGCTTTTAAAAAACATTTTCAAATACTCTCCTCCCCCCTTCCACCACGTCTTCCGCTGTCGCTCAAAGAGCCCAGGAGAAGGGTGCCGTGCAGGAATAAAAGGAAGGAGGGGTGACGCCACGTGCAAGCCCGTCACAAAGATGAACCAACAAGATTTCCCATCTCCCCTTCTCTCTGGGCTGAGAGCAGGGCAGGCCCCAGGGACATCTCAGCTTTCCCATCTGGCTGGAGACTAGAACTCGGTGGCCAAGCTCTCCACGTCTGCACTAAATCATGGCTCGATGGAGATGCAACATGTTTTGCTGTTCTGTCTTGCTACAAAGGATGGGACCTTTGAAAGCTCTCAGCGTTGGTCTGCCTCTGCTCCCAGTGCCAGGTTTAAATTCCTGCCCTGGATACTATACAATTATTGGAGCCTGCCATTTTCCTGCTAACTCAGACCAGACCTCACCTCTGTTGTCTACTTGAGTGAAACAGACTGCAAGGCCTCCATCCCACGCCCCTCCCCGTCTTGTCTCTCCATCTCCGCTCCCTGCGTTGCGCGCTGCTCTCCCTTCAGCCACGGCGGCAGCAGGAGGGGAAAACCGGTCGCATGCTGCAGGCCCTGAAGCAGAAGAATAAAGGTGGTGATGCTCTTCCAAGCTCCGCCCACAACATAAACTCCACCCACCTCCAAAATGAGGTGCCACTCCGTCACACAGTTGGTCAAAATACAATCTTGCAGCCCTCTGAAGTCCAATGCACCCTTTGAGCTTAGCTCCCCCGCCTCCACAGGGCTCAGATGCCTTGCCGGACTCTGCAGGCCTCCGGGGCTTAGCTACACCTTGATGGAGCGCACCTATCCTGCTTGGCACCTTCTTGATTAGGGGGAAAAGTATGTGTTGATATCTCCCAAACACCATCCACGGATGGTGCCAAAATGAGACGTCGCTTACACTGAATTCTGTACATCTGTGACCCTCCCTCTCCTTTCTTACACGCTTCCATGAGGAATGACATTTAAATGATCGTCCCTGGGCACTGGGGTTGCGACCTCCCTGGAATAGCTCCAAGCTATTGTTCCAGACTCAAAGAGGCTGCAGCATCCCTTACATTTAGGGTTCGTCTACGCTACAAAAGCTACAGGGGCTGAGATGTGACACTGTGGCGTAGACCAGCGGTTCTCAAACTGGGGTCCGCTGCCCGCCAGGGGGTCTGCGAATCATGTCCACGGCTGCTGGCCCCGCTGATCAACTCCTTCCCCTCCCTCCCAGCACCTCCTGCACGCCACGGAACAGCTGTTCAGCGACGTGCAGGAGGCGCTGGGAGGGAGGGGGAAGAGCGGGACCAGAGTGTGCCCGGGGGAGGGGGCAGAAAGAGGTGGGGAAGAAGAGGGGCAGGGATGGAGTGGGGAGGGACAAGGCTTGGGGCCAGGGTTGAGGACCTCTGGGGAAAATTAGAAGCCAGCTTGGGGGTTTGCGAAAAATTTCAAATCA
The DNA here is from genome assembly GCF_965140295.1 of Lepidochelys olivacea. NCBI lineage: Eukaryota > Metazoa > Chordata > Testudines > Cheloniidae > Lepidochelys > Lepidochelys olivacea. The sequence goes on from NC_140416.1 coordinate 121,400,953, forward strand.
AAACGGGGGTCCTCGGGTTGCTAAAGTTTGAGAACTGCTGGTGTAAACACTTGATGCAGGGACAGAAGGGCGGGCGGGTTTCATTAAAGCAGTTTTTTCGAGAAGCAGTAGCAAGATCGACAGAAGAATTCTTCTGTCCACCTAGCTGCATGTACAGCGGGAGTTAGGTCGACCCAGCTCCGTCACACAGGGCGTGACACTTTTCACCGCTCTGAGCGACACAGCTGGGTTGACCCACGTTTTAGTGGTAGGCCCGGCCTTTGTTCATATGTTCAAGGCTTTCTTTCCTACCATCGCAGCTAGAGACGTACTTTTCTAGATCTGAATGCTGAGATTCTGGGGAGTACAATGGCGGCTTAGGAGAGGCGTTGGGAGGCCATCCTGCTGGGCACCAGCCCAAGCCGTGCTCCGATGACAGGACGCTTTCACTCGGATTGGTGGTTGCGGCCCAGCAAGAGGAGGCAGAAGCTGTGTGGGTGTGGGGAGGAGGGGCATGGCCTCAGTGTACCTTGGTTTCCCCATCCATAGGGCGGGGACGACAATACTTACCCACCTATGTACAGTATTGTGAGGCCTTTGAATAAAAGGTCCTATAACAGACAGAGGATAGCACTGGTAATGATTAGTGCGGCCTGGCCAAAGAACCTGTGCAATCTCGCGTTGCCATGCCAAGGGAATGCAGGGCTTCTAATTGATGCCATGGTAACCACCGAGAATCGTAACTGACCAGGTTGCCCCACCGTGTGAGCTGCTGGCATCCTGAAAAGCCCCTAGCATCTGCAAGCAGCCATGGCCCCACGAGTGAGAAACCTTAGCTGTGCAGTCAGGACCGGCTCTAGGCACCAGCAAAGCGAGCACGTGCTTGGGGTGGCACATTTCCAAGGGCGGCTTTCCGGCCATCCCTTTTTTTCCCCCCGGCCCTGCACAGTCAACCAATAAGCTCCTGCATGGGGCAGGGCAGCTGGGTCTGCGCGGGGGGTCCCGGCCCTGGGGCGGTCCCTGCCATGGCCCCCCGCCGTCGGGGGAGCGGGGTGATGGGGCTCCTCCCCCTGCCCACCCACCCCTGCTGCACGTGTCACAAGTGGCGGAGGAGCCGGAGCCGAGCGGAGCGGAGCCCAGGATCGGGGCAGGACCCATGGCCGGTAAGGGACCCACTGCCCTGGGCGGCTTGGCGCTGGGCGGGTGCCCCTGGTCCACCGCCCTCCCCACGGCTGACCCACCCCGCAGCCACTCTGTCGGTTACTGTCCCTTCTGCGGGGGTGGGGCCGGGTCTGAGGTTGGGCTGGGGGCCCACAGGAGGGATGTACAGCCCCGAGCACCTCACTCCAAACACTGCTATAGTATGATGCATTCTTTTAACATTACCAGTATCAGTGGCTTCTGGTGAGCGCAGTTTCTCAAAACTGAAATTACTAAAAAATTATTTATCGTCCACCATGTCTCAAAATCATTTGTCAGGATTCGCATTAATTTCAGTTGAAAGTACCAATGCAAAAAATTTAGATTTCACTGAATTGTTAAAAGACTATGCAAGTAGAAAAAACAGAAACATTCAGTTCATATACATTCTTTTAATTTATGAGAAGCTGCGCGCACCAGAAGACACTCATGTTTTTCATTACAGTGTCTAGTTGAACTCAAAATTGTTTGTAAGTGTGATTTTGTTAAAATTAAATGAGTACACTAGTAGGAAATTGTTTTATTTCACTAACTACAAATTCTCTGTTTTCATTTTTTTTAAACAGTCAAAACAGAACAAAAACTAAAAAAAAACCCATTGCAGAGTGCAAACATGTGTAAAAGCCAAAAAAAAAAAGTGGGGGCAGCCAAAAATTTTTTTTGCTTGGGGCAGCAAAAATCCTAGAGCCAGCCCTGTGTGCAGTGAGTGCAGATATCCAGCTATCCCAAGGCATGTTATAAATTCCCTCTTTTTCCCCCTCTCTCAGCACTGGTCTGATGGCTTTCTGCCAAGGCCACTTCAAGCTGTAAATTTTTAATTTGCAAGGAAAAATTACTCCTCTTATCTGCTACGCTCCTGGCAGGCCTGTTGCGTCAGCTGATTTGCTATGGTAATATTTTATTCTGTGGGATCACATCATGTGCATGCCAAGAGTCTTCCATGTCCCCCCTTCCAATCCTTTTGCCCCCTCCTTACTTGTGATGTTTTGGACTTGGGCTATTAAAATACCAAAGTCTGTCCATTGCTATTGTCTCTTTCTGGCTGATTTTTCAACAGGTGTTAATTAGTCACAGGTGGGGAAGGTAACAAAGAAAAATATTATGGGTCAAATTCTACATGGGCTAGTTGCCTAGGTGTGTAAATCAGTGCAGCATTTGTCCCTCTCTGCATGCTGTGTTGATTGCAACTTTGTGGCAAACAAAATACAATGAAGTCCCCTACAGATGAGTTCTGCTATTGCTGGTTCATGCTCTTCCTATTTTATAGTTCGAGTTTAAGGCCAGAAGGCACCATTAGATCATTTAGTCTGACCTTCTGTATATTACTGGCCGTTGAATTGCATACAGATACCCCTGTGTTAAGGCCAAAGACTTTAGTTACACCAATCCATTTCACTCCTTGGGAGACTAAATTGTGTACCACAGACAGAGAACATGAGGGACCAAGGTGCCACAAATGCCTGAGACCCCTGCAGTGGTAGGGAATTGATTAGGTGAGATTTGCCCCGATGATCCCTGCAAATGAGCCACACCCCATGCTACAGAGGAAGGTGAAAAAACTCCAAGGTCCATACCAGTCTGACCAAGGGAAACATTCCTTCTTCCATCAATGGACAAGGAGTGTATGCATAAATTTAAAGCACCCATCTGGAATGCAATGCTCTGTACCTCAAACCAGCCAGCTGCATACCCTCCCACCTGCTGGAGATAAGCACAGCTGGAGCCCTTTATATGTGGTTAATGACATTGCCCAAAGTTCTGTGTTTTCCTGTCTCCACCTGCTGGATGGAAGGGGGCGTTACTCAGGTTAGGTATTAGGGAAATCTTTCTATCGGGATAGTTAAACACTGGCACTGGTTATCTAGGGAGGTTGTGGATTCCCTGTCACTGGAGACTTTTAAGAACAGGTAAGAGAAACACCTGTCAGGGATAGTCTAGGTATATCTAACTCAGCCTCAGCACTGTGGGGGATGAACTAGGTCAGTGGTTCTCAGCCAGGTGTACGTGTACCCCTCGGGGTACGCAGAGGTCTTCCAGGAGGTACATCAACTCATCTAGATATTTGCCTAGTATTACAACAAACTACATAAAAAGCACTAGCAAAGTCAGTACAAACTAAAATTTCATACAGACGATGACTTGTTTATACTGTTCTAGGTAAGTACAATATTTATATGTAAGTTCAATATTTATATTCCAAGTGATTTGTTTTATAATTGTATGGTAAAAATGAGAAAGTAAGGAATTTTTCAGGAATAGTGTGCTGCGACACTTATGTATCTTTATGTCTGATTTTGTGAGCAAGTAGTTTTTGAGTCAGGTGAAACTAGGGGGTATGCAAGACAAACAGACTCCTGAAAGGGGTACAGTAGTCTGGAAAGGTTGAGGGCCATTGGACTACGTGACCTCTCAAGTTCATGACCACATTTTTATGATTATCCACTCTCTGATCTGCTCATAGACTTAAAGGCCAGAAGGGACCATCATGACCATCATGCTATATGAGGATGTTAGAGACACAAAGATGAAACCAAACTGAACTTGGTGCCCAGGGAAGCCAGCCATCGATGGGACAAACAGGAAAATATACCCAAGAGGATTAGTTGCTGAAAGAGGTGTGACAAAATGGCCCAAGAGGTGCTGATCTGAGTAGAAGAGCCATGAAGATGGCATGGAGGGAGTTTCTTGGTGAGGCTCCTGAGTGGCAGAGGAATGAAGAGGAAGGAAACCTGGACCAGCTATTCTTGGAGGGATGGACTGGAAGAAGCCCACGTATCTCAAGTTCAGAGTTGCTGGGCATAGCTCCTGAAGACCATTAACAAGAGCCACCCACACAAATCCCCTGGGCATTAGACTCTACAACGTGTTTCCATTGTAAATAGAAGAACACATAGGAGAAGGGTCATTTAACAGTATTAACTGGCAAATCCTGTCTACTGGTATGTGCCTGGAGGGCCCTGGCAGAGGGGCCAGTGAAGGCAAGTACAGGACTGAAGGATCCATGGCTCGGTGAGGGTTATCTGTGAGTAATGATGGGGATGGAGGCAGGGGCCAATGGATCCACTAGCCATTCCCATCGATGTAAGGGGCATTTGCAAGTGTGGGGAATGTTACTGCGGACCTGATGCTCTGTGGCTTGGGAGGATGCTGGCCTGCTTTTGTGCCTAGTCCAGCGGCTCTCTCTTGGCTCTGGGGAGATGATTTGCCCCTGAGTGATTAAGACCAGGAGAAACCCTTCCCCTGGTAAGAATGCCTGGGTCGCCATGTGTGTGGGATACAGCCTACTGGCCCCTCCCATGCCCCACAAGACAAAACCCAGAGCCAAGATTGATAGCGCTAAAAAGTAGCAAAACTACAAAAGTAAAATAAATAAGTGAGTCATAAATCAAGGCTCCCAACAATGTAATAGAAGAGAACAAGAATCCCAGACTGGATAATTAAACACAGGGGTCCCAAACGAGAGGGGAAGCAGAGAGCAGGAGGGAGAGAATTCAGGCGTCATCTGCTCAAAAACCAAACAAAATAAAAAGAGTTTCTAAGCAGAGTTATAACCCCGAGTCCCAGTGATTCTCCCCAACCAAGGCCTGGCTGACTTGTAAAATTCCCGTTTCATGCAAAAAAGGACCAAAAAGATCTTTTAGAACAGAAATACATGAGTTTTAAATAGAGAATTTCTAGAGTAGTGTTGCTACCATGGTAGCAGCTAGAGGCTGTTACGCTAAAATAAGTGGAGAGACACATGATTTGGAGCAGTACATGTATTCAGTGTCCACACCTACAAATCCAGCACAGCATCAAGCCAAGTCTAGGCAAGAAAATTTTGCCGGTAGAGTAATATCGCTTAGGGATGTGATTTCTTTTGCTAGCAGTAAGCCGTAGTGTAGGCAGTTATATCAGCACACCCATGCTTTTGCTGGTATGGCATATTTAATTTGAGGCATTGATATAAGCTATACTGGTCAAAGAACCCTGTTTTGCTGGGGCAAACTGTGTCTATATTCTGAGGGTTTGCTGGTACAGCTATGCCAGGCAACCTTTTCTAGATGGAGTCTAGCCTCAGTTTAATGTCTGCTAAGTAGGGCTGTTGGCTAATCGCAATTAACTCACAACGATTAACTCAAAGAAAGTAACCATAATTTAAAAAATTAATCGCAGTTTTAATTGCGCTGTTAAACAATAGAATACCAATTGAAAGTTAACAGCTATTTTTGGATGTTCTTCTACATTTTCAAATATATTGATTTAAATTACAACACAGAATACAAACTGCACTGTGCTCATTTTATATTGTTATTTTTTATTACAAATATTCACACTGTAAAAATGATAAACAAAAGAAATAGTATTTTTCAGTTCACCTCATACAAGTACCGTAATGCAATCTCTTTATCGTGAAAGTGCAACTTACAAATGTAGATTTTTTTTTGCTACATAACTGCACTCAAAAATACACCATGTAAAACTTTAGATCCTGCAAGTCCACTCAGTCCTACTTCCTGTTCAGCCAATCGCTCAGACAGCAGTTCTCAAACTGTCGGTTGGGACCCCAAAGTGGGTCGCGACCTTGTTTTAATGGGGTCCCCAGGGCTGGTTGAGATTTGCTGGGGTCCGGGTCCAAAGCCCAAGCCTGACGGCTTCAGCCCCGAGCAGCAGGGCTCAGGTTACAGGCCCCCGCGCCTGAGCCTGAAGGCCTTGGGCTTCAGCTTTTGGCCCCCCAGGCCGGGGAGGTGGGTCTCTGGTTTCTCCCTGCCCCTGGGATGGCAGGCCTTGGGCAGGCTTAGGCTTTGGTCCCCCTCTGCTGGGGTCTGTAGTAATTTTTGTTGTCAGAAGGGGCTCATGGTACAATGAAGTTTGAGAACCCCTGCGCTAAGACAAACAAGTTTGTTTACATTTGCAAGACATAATGCTCCTGCTTCTTGTTTATAATGTCACCTGAAAGTGAGAACAGGCGTTCACATGGCATTTTTGTAGCCGGCATGGCAAGGTATTTACATGCCAGATATGCTAAACATTCATATGCCCCTTCATGCTTCAGCTACCATTCCAGACGACATGCATCCATGATGATGATGCTCGTTAAAAAAATAATGCATTAATTAAATTTTGACTGAACTCCTTGGGATAGTATGTTTCCTGCTCTTTTACCCGTATTCTGCCATGTATTTCATATTAGAGCAGTCTCGGATGATGACCCAGCACATTTTAAGAACACTTTCACTGCAGATTTGACAAATTGCAAAGAAGGTACCAATGTGAGATTTCTAAAGATAGGACCCAACCACATCAACCACACCATCAGAGGCTCATCACTTGCACGTCTACTAATGTTATATATGCCATCATGTTCCAGCAATGCCCCTCTGCCATGTACATTGGCCAAACTGGACAGTCTCTACGCAAAAGAATAAATGGACACAAATCGGTCATCAGGAATGGTAACATATAAAAGCCAATGGGAGAACACTTGAGTCTTCCTGGACATTCTATAACAGATTTGAAAGTAGCCATACTTGAACAAAAAAACTTCAGAAACAGACTTCGAAGAGAAACAGCAGAACTAAAATTCATTTGCAAATTTACCACCATTAATTTGGGCTCGAATAGGGACGGGGAGTGGCTGGCTCATTACAGAAACAGCTTTGCCTCTTCTGGAATGGACACCTCCTCATCTATTATTGAGAGTGGACTACATCCACCCTGATCAAATTGGCCCTGTCAACACTGGTTCCCTACTTGTAAGGTAACTCCCTTCTCTTCATGTGTCAGTATATTTATGTCTGCATCTGTAATTTTCACTCCATGCATCTGAAGAAGTGGGGTTTTTACCCACAAAAGCTTATGCTCAAATAAATCTGTTAGTCTTTAAGGTGCCACCAGACTCCTTGTTGTTTTTGTGGCTACAGACTAACACGGCTACCCCCTGATACTTGACACCAAGGAGGAAGAATCTGGCCCAGTGGACTTTCACGAAAGGTTTTAGGTTGGTATTAATGTCACTGTGTGTGTTGAGCAATGCCAACAAAGAAGGGATGCTTTGTGGTGAAGGAATACGAGGAGCATATGTTTGGTCAAACCAGTGGGAAGAATGTTTCTTAATTTTTGAGACTGGACACACTTTGGTATGCTCAGAAAACCCCCAGCACTGCTTCCGATTCCTGTGGGGATACTAAAAGCCTGATTTAAACCTGGGCGATTAAAACAAGCTGTTGCCTTATGAAAATATTTGCATTATTATCCAATATTCCAAGTTAATGGCTCAGAATCAGTCTGGGTAAGAGGTCTGATGTCAGTAATCTCACTTCATCTGCAAGGCTCCTAGTATACCTCCAACCACCATTAGACGAGGGTTACAATATACTGCAGTATGGATTTGCTGGGGGTGGTTTAAAAAAGCATTCAGAATAAATGCTACATGAGGATTTGGAGTAAGGAAACAGGCTGCAATGGGATTTTCACAGTTCTCATTTGGATTCAGTGTGATGCTTGTGAAATTCTGCTATTCCAGTCCAGTGCCAACTGTGGAAAAACTCTCTGTGGCAGTTTTGTAATGGGGACAAATTCACCCTAGGGGCAGGACCACAACATTCATTGTCATGCAAGTTTGGAGTGTGATCTAAAACCAAGGTATTTGGATGTAACAGGCTTGTGCATTTAACCCTTTGCAGCATCAAGCTCATTATTAAGTATTGATTGTTTTTGGCCAAGATTGTGCCTTTGAGCCACTGCCAGTGTTGGGGCAGAGGTGAGAAGGATTGACTAAAGCAGGTGCGGTGTCCTGATTGCCTAACCTTTCTGCATGGAGCACCCATGCCTACCCAAGTCTGCTGGCTGGTGGGAATGGTCCTAGGCCCCACTCCCTTTGCAGAGGCTAGTACTGATCTGTGTTAGAATCCCCTGCTCCTTATATGCCTGTGCAATATACTCTGTAGCCAGAAGACAAAATTACTATATATAATTCATGCAGCCGGACCGGCTTCCCCCCCAAGAGCAAGGATAGAACCTTGGTCTTTTAGTTCCAAAACGCAGGCCTCTACCGCTTAAGCTGTAGGTAATCCCTTCATGTAGAAGGTAGTAATAGGTTCCTTATCCTCACTGTAGACCATACCGTAGCAGGCAGTAACAATCAGTCATGAACACTGTGCCTGCACGGATTATGCTGCATGATTGGGGCCAGAGACAGGAACACAAGGGTTGTGCCTGGTTCCCTGTAGCTCCACCCTATGCCTTCTACTTGGGCAGCATCTAGGCATGGTGTCACTAAATATACCTATCTGCTTCAGTTGTGCATGAACATTCTGGGTTCAAGTCCTACCATAGGCGCCAACTCCATGGGTGCGCCAGGGCTGGAGCATTCACAGGGAAAAATTGGTGGGTGCTCTGCACCCACCGACAGTCCAGCTCACCTCGCCTCCTCCCCTGAGCACGCCGCATCCCAGCTTCTCTTGCCACCGCAAAACAGCTGTTTTGTGGCATAACAAGCTCTGGGTGGGAGGAGCGGAAATGCAGCACGCTCAGGGGAGGAGGCAGGGATTTGGGGAAGGGGTTGGAATGGGGGTAGGGCGGGAGGGGACGGTCAAGCACCCACTGGCACTAGCAGACGTTGGCGTCTATGAGTCCTGCACCAGCCCATTCCCATAAATTATGTTCTATCCCAGTGGGTCTCAAATGGTTTTTTTCACAGACCACTTGAAAATTTCTGAGGGTCTCGGCAAACCACTTAATGATCTTTCCAAATGTTGTTTGTACCGTTAGCTAACTATGGTAAAGCGCTTTGGATAAAAGCGCTATATAAAAAAAAGTAATAATAATGAACTTTTTTTGTTCTACAAATAAAAGCGCACAACTCATATTTCAATATCAGTCGTCTTACCTGTCTAATGAGATGGATGTGTCCTCACTCCCCTGCCGTGGCAGCCCCCGAGCTGGGGCTGGGAAGAAGGGGGGGTCTCGCCCTCTCTCCTCCACCATGGCAGCCCCCGAGCTGGGGCTGGGAAGGAGGGGGGGTCTCGCCCCCTCTCCCCCACCATGGCAGCCCCCGAGCTGGGGCTAGGAAGGAGGGGGGTCTTTCCCCCACCACAGCAGCCACAGAGCTAAGGCTGGGAAGGAGGGGGGTCTCTCCCTGGCAGCCGCAGCCCTGGAACTGGGGAAAGTCACCTCTTTCTCTGGCTGCCGCAGCCCTGCACATCCCAAATTCCCCCCCACTGCCTCTTCTGATCCTACTGCCCCCTTCTTCCACCTACCCCTTATTCCCCCAAAGGCCACCACCTCACCTTACATGTGTGTCCTCTCCAGGGTCCAGGCACCCAATTAGTGGAGCCATGCCTGCGCGGCTCCACTAATTAGGTGGATGGCCCTTCATTCTTTCATGTGCGGCTGCCCAGAAGCGCACCTTAGAGGGAACTATCCCCAGACCACCTGAATGGAGCTTGCAGACGACTGGTGGTCCGCGGACCACAGTTTGAGAACCTCTGTTCTATCCATTACAGTGGCTGTGGGGTGTACACTGTAAGAGGACTTCTTTGGAGAAGCCATGCAAACTAGATAATTTCTGCCTTTCCCTGGTGGCTGTCCAATGGGAAGTTGAAGCTCTTTACGGCAATTTTCAGAGTTTCTCTTTGGATAACACACCTTCTAATGTTCAAGGTTATTGCCAAGTGATCTTTTTATTTCTTCCATACAGAAGACTTTGCAATGTCATTATCTAGTGTATCATTTTGAAAAGCACAAGGACAAATTTCAATATTAAGAAGCACTTAAGAAAACCCTAAATTCTAGTCTACATTATAATTTTTATTGTTTTGAATAATTTTAAAAGCAAACAGGTTAAAATTAGTTTATACCAAAAAAAAACAGAAAAATTGTATTGTGGTTTTAAAAAGTCTGCACGGATACTTGTTCCATTTCAACAATTATTTGTAGTGTAGCCCACATTTTTTCGCCTGGTCTCTCCTTTTAAAGATTTTGCCTTTTCACATGTGAACTGTAAACAGACTGACAGATGGAATTCTTTTGTATAAACTGTTTCAGATACACTATTCCTCCATGGCTGTGTCAGTTGTTTACAGTATCAAAAAGCCACAGATATGCCTAAAAGTAAGGAGAGTCAGTATTTCTGCCCGACATTTGCACACCATCCGTCCCATAGTTTGTAGCCTGGGCACACAGAGTGTAGCTGATGAACTCATTTCTAAAGGCTTATTCATGAGACATGTGTGTCAGTAAGAGCAATGGGAGTCGCCTCGTCTAAAGAAAGAAGCTGTTTCTTCTTCGTGTCACCACGATGGCTAGCGTGAATCTTCCTCTGCATCAGCCACAAAATCTCACAAGAGACCGATCATGGAGGGGACATACTGGTAATTTCTAGAGTGCTCCAATATGGTTGGTAGTAGGAGCAGTCCTTTGCAATCTTTCTATTATTCCTTCCCCCACCTGCCCAGATTATCCCAATTCCAGTGGTGCACATCAGGCAACTAGTTTATTCATTCCTCTTCTGTGAGTCATCAACACACAGATCCTTTCGGATCTTCACTGTCCAACTACCATAATCTCCGATGAGTAGTCCCCACTGTCAACAGTTTGCTTCTTCCCAGATTCTGGCCTGTGCCCTGAGAGATAACTGGATGTTCATATAAACTGCCTCAAATTCCCATAGTACAGTAAGACCCAGCCATGTCCCCGAAGAACTCTTCCACTAACCGGAGTCCTTCATTCCAGCTAATCCAATTTTACAGCTCATTGAAAACCGCTTACTTAAACAAAAGGAAGTTTGTGTGGGCTAGGATGGAGGCTTTTGTGCTGAGTTGTTGCTTGTGTGGCCAGCATGGCAGAGTTGGAGAGATCTGCAGAAATGTAGAGTGCATCCTAAGGGTAAGGACTACACAAGAGAAACAGAGACTAAAGCCTGGTTGAGATGAAACAAACAACAGTCCCCTTAGACAGAGGAGAAAGTTGAGGGCCAGATCCTCTGCAGGTGTAAATTGTTGTGGCAGATATTGCAACCCCATGCAATGTCTTTGGGAGGAACCATTGTACTAAATTTATGAATGGTTTATGTGTGGTTGTGTTCTACTAAATGGGGGGAGAGTTACCACAGCTCTTCCAGGAACTAACAACAGTGGGAAGGAGGTGGTGATAAAGGCAAGTCACTGAGACTGTAGACCACTCCAGAGAGGAGGTCCCACCCCTCAGGTGGTTTACATATACTGAGTTTTCCAGTGACCAGGAAACAAAGAAAGGACTTGTGATATAAAAAGCTGAGCCTGAACAGACACAGGGTCTTCCTTTTGATTCAACAAACTGACACGACCTTGGGTCCAAGAAGGACCCCAGCCCTTGCTGAAGAGTTGGAGCCACTGATGCCTACCAAAGCCTCATGCTGAAGTTGGGGGTGACCTCGGGTGAGCTTTTAGTGTGTTGGAACTTTGAGTTTTTTATATTTTTCCCCTCTGTGATGCTTTTATCTTAAGAATAAATGTACTCTGCTGGGAAAGAGCTGAGTGGTAGCTTGTAACAGGTGACGATACTGTCCATAGTCCTTGGAGAGAAAGTGATGTGTAGGTGCTGGTTATTTGGCAGACTGGCTTGGTTGGGATGTCACCGTGTATCGTAGGGGGCTATGCAGTCTATACATCCTCAGCCAGAGGGAGTGGTACCTGGGTCCCTGCCCAGAGAGAGGTGACAGCTGGAGGGCTGAGATCATACTGGGCACCCCTGGAATGGACCATGGAGGGGGAATACAGGTGCAGGTACTCCGAAACTCTGACAGTTATATCTCTATTGACCTCAGTGGATCTATGCCAATTTATAAAAGCTGAGGACCTGTCTGTCCCCAAGGGCCTCAGACAGAAAGTCGAGGTAAATTAGGCTGCTCAGGCAGAGGGACATGAGGCCCAATTCAGGAAAGCACTAAGCATGTCCTTAACTTTAAGCGTATGAGTTGTCTCATTGAAGTCAATGCTTAAAGTGGATTGGGGCCTAAATCACTAGGAAATGCCGTTCAAGTCTTCGAAGACTTTCAGAAGCCCCAAAGTCCTCCATTTAGGGCTCAATCCTGCTCTCGTGAAAGTCAACGCAAGCTGTGCTGTGTATGGTCATGAAGGTAGGCCCAAGCCCACAGGTAGATATGACTTTCTGCTAGAACCCAGAGGCCAGAAAGCTTCATGGGGTGAGGAGAGTTACTGTAAGGAGCTATGGGGGAAAAAAGTCTAGGGGCCTAAACACAGATAGGAAGGATTTCTTAGTGATTCTATGCATCTATCAGGCATTATGAAAAAGGCAGTGAATAAGAAATACTCCCATAAAGCCACCTTCTTCTCTATAGCTGGGAAACCCCAACAAATTGTCTCTGGTTCCTACCCTTGTCTTTCCCAAGAGCTTTTGGTTCGGAAGTTTTTTTTTTTTTTTAATCAGAAAGTTCACAAAAACAGAAACTTTGGGTTCTTCAGAGATCAACAGAACGCCAGAGCCACGCACCTGGGACAGCACCTCCCAAACAATCCTGTACTCGTGGGCAGAAATGCTTGTGCTGCCCGTTCAGTCCCATACGATCTCTGAACCAAAATGAGAAAAAAAAAAAGCCTTGGAAACAAGCAGGGAGAACTGGAGGTCCTGGTGATGTCAAGGAACTATGATGTGATCGGAATAACAGAGACTTGGTGGGATAACTCACATGACTGGAGTACTGTCATGGATGGTTATAAACTGTTCAGGAAGGACAGGCAGGGCAGAAAAGGTGGGGGAGTAGCACTGTATGTAAGGGAGCAGTATGACTGCTCAGAGCTCAAGTATGAAACTGCAGAAAAACCTGAGTGTCTCTGGATTAAGTTTAGAAGTGTGTGCAACAAGAGTGATGTAGTGGTGGGAGTCTGCTATAGACCACCGGACCAGGGGGATGAGGTAGATGAGGCTTTCTTCTGGCAGCTCACGGAAGCTACTAGATCGCATGCCCTGATTCTCATGGGTGACTTTAATTTTCCTGATATCTGCTGGGAGAGCAATACAGCGGTGCATAGACAATCCAGGAAGTTTTTGGAAAGTGTAGGGGACAATTTCCTGGTGCAAGTGCTAGAGGAGCCAACTAGGGGGGGGCGCTTTTCTTGACCTGCTGCTCACAAACCGGGTAGAATTAGTGGGGGAAGCAAAAGTGGATGGGAATCTGGGAGGCAGTGACCATGAGTTGGTTGAGTTCAGGATCCTGACGCAGGGAAGAAAGGTAAGCAGCAGGATACGGACCCTGGACTTCAGGAAAGCAGACTTCGACTCCCTCAGGGAACGGATGGCCAGGATCCCCTGGGGGACTAACTTGAAGGGGAAAGGAGTCCAGGAGAGCTGGCTGTATTTCAAGGAATCCCTGTTGAGGTTACAGGGACAAACCATCCGAATGAGTCGAAAGAATAGTAAATATGGCAGGCGACCAGCTTGGCTTAATGGTGTAATCCTAGCGGATCTTAAACATAAAAAAGAAGCTTACAAGAAGTGGAAGGTTGGACATATGACCAGGGAAGAGTATAAAAATATTGCTCGGGCATGTAGGAATGATATCAGGAGGGCCAAATCGCACCTGGAGCTGCAGCTAGCCAGAGATGTCAAGAGTAACAAGAAGGGTTTCTTCAGGTATGTTGGCAACAAGAAAAAAGCCAAGGAAAGTGTGGGCCCCTTACTGAATGAGGGAGGCAACCTAGTGACAGAGGATGTGGAAAAAGCTAATGTACTCAATGCTTTTTTTGCCTCTGTTTTCACTAACAAGGTCAGCTCCCAGACTGCTGCGCTGGGCATCACAAAATGGGGAAGAGATGGCCAGCCCTCTGTGGAGATAGAGGTGGTTAGGGACTATTTAGAGAAGCTGGACGTGCACAAGTCCATGGGGCCGGACGAGTTGCATCTGAGAGTGCTGAAGGAATTGGCGGCTGTGATTGCAGAGCCATTGGCCATTATCTTTGAAAACTCGTGGCGAACCGGGGAAGTCCCGGATGACTGGAAAAAGGCTAATGTAGTGCCAATCTTTAAAAAAGGGAAGAAGGAGGATCCTGGGAACTACAGGCCAGTCAGCCTCACCTCAGTCCCTGAAAAATCATGGAGCAGGTCCTCAAAGAATCAATCCTGAAGCACTTGAATGAGAGGAAAGTGATCAGGAACAGCCAGCATGGATTCACCAAGGGAAGGTCATGCCTGACTAATCTAATCGCCTTTTATGATGAGATTACTGGTTCTGTGGATGGAGGGAAAGCAGTGGATGTATTGTTTCTTGACTTTAGCAAAGCTTTTGACACGGTCTCCCACAGTATTCTTGTCAGCAAGTTAAGGAAGTATGGGCTGGATGAATGCACTATAAGGTGGGTAGAAAGCTGGCTAGATTGTCGGGCTCAACGGGTAGTGATCAATGGCTCCATGTCTAGTTGGCAGCCGGTATCAAGTGGAGTGCCCCAAGGGTCGGTCCTGGGGCCGGTTTTGTTCAATATCTTCATAAATGATCTGGAGGATGGTGTGGATTGCACTCTCAGCAAATTTGCGGATGATACTAAACTTGGAGGAGTGGTAGATACGCTGGAGGGGAGGGATAGGATACAGAAGGACCTAGACAAATTGGAGGATTGGGCCAAAAGAAATCTGATGAGGTTCAATAAGGATAAGTGCAGGGTCCTGCACTTAGGACGGAAGAACCCAATGCACAGCTACAGACGAGGGACCGATTGGCTAGGCAGCAGTTCTGCGGAAAAGGACCTAGGGGTGACAGTGGACGAGAAGCTGGATATGAGTCAGCAGTGTGCCCTTGTTGCCAAGAAGGCCAATGGCATTTTGGGATGTATAAGTAGGGGCATAGCGAGCAAATCGAGGGACGTGATCGTTCCCCTCTATTCGACATTGGTGAGGCCTCATCTGGAGTACTGTGTCCAGTTTTGGGCCCCACACTACAAGAAGGATGTGGATAAATTGGAGAGAGTCCAGCGAAGGGCAACAAAAATGATTAGGGGTCTGGAACACATGAGTTATCAGGAGAGGCTGAGGGAGCTGGGATTGTTTAGCCTGCAGAAGAGAAGAATGAGGGGGGATTTGATAGCTGCTTTCAACTACCTGAAAGGGGGTTCCAAAGAGGATGGCTCTAGACTGTTCTCAATGGTAGCAGATGACAGAACGAGGAGTAATGGTCTCAAGTTGCAGTGGGGGAGGTTTAGATTGGATATTAGGAAAAACTTTTTCACTAAGAGGGTGGTGAAACACTGGAATGCGTTACCTAGGGAGGTGGTAGAATCTCCTTCCTTAGAGGTTTTTAAGGTCAGGCTTGATAAAGCCCTGGCTGGGATGATTTAACTGGGAATTGGTCCTGCTTTGAGCAGGGGGGTTGGACTAGATGACCTTCTGGGGTCCCTTCCAACCCTGATATTCTATGATTCTATGAACTAACCGCTTTTCGTAATGAACAATTGCAATTCACAAAAAGAACAGGAGGACTCGTGGCACCTTAGAGACTAACACATTTATTTGAGCATAAGCTTTCGTGAGCTACAGCTCACTTCAACCGACGCATTTTTCAGTGGAAAATACAGTGGGGAGATGTATATACACAGAGAACATGAAACACTGGGTGTTACCATACACACTGTAACGAGAGTGATTTGGTAAGGTGAGCTATTACCAGTAGGAGAGCAGAGGGAAAAAGCCTTTTGTAGTGATAGTCAAGGTGGGCCATTTCCAGCAGTTGACAAGAACGTCTGAGGAACAGTAGGTGGAGGGGGTGGTGAATAAACATGGGGAAATAGTTTTGTTTTGAATTGCAATTCACTGGCTGGTGTGTGTGTATACACACCACTGCCCTCTACTGGCTGTTGTGTCAGAGCTGGTCAAGTGTGTGCATGGGGTTGGGGGTGGGGGCTGATAGGTTGGCTGGCCCCTACATATCAGGGAGAACTAGAATGGCCAGGTGCTCAATTTTCGACTGAAAAGTCCGGTCATAAAGGGGACCAGACAGTGTCCAGTCAGCTGTACTGACCGGACACCCAACATCCGGTTACTGCAGGCTGGGGAGGCACCGAGTCATCACTGGCACCAGCCCCTACTCAGTCAAGGCCGCCTCTTACCTACATCGGGCGGCTGCAGGTCCCAGTCCTGGCTTTGCAGGTGAGTCCCTCCCGACCCACGCAGGGAGGGAGGGAGAGGGGAAAGCAGTGAGTGATGGAGGGAGGGGGGAAGAGTGGCAAATGAGGGGGCGGGACCTCAGGGGGAAGGGGCAAGGCAAGAGTGCGGTCTCTGGGAAGAGACAGGGCAAGGAGAAGACCTGGGGAGAAGGGAAGGGGCAGAGGCGGGTCCTCAGGGGGAAGGAGCAGGGCAGAGAAGGTTCCAACACTCCTCCTGGAGTGTCTGGTTTTTAAATAGTACAAAGTTGGCAACCCTAGGGGGAGCTCTACCAGGTTCCGGTCATAAGGGATTGGTGAACTAAACTGTGAAGCTCTGTTTGTCCAGGTTGTTAAACCAACCCTACATGTTTACTTGAAGGCTCATGCTCAATAAGCTTCCAGGGTCCCCCCCGAACCCCAGTGCTGGCCCCTCTGTTCCCCTTCCCTCGCACCCCTTAGGCCACAGTGATCCTCTTAGACACCCACACTCCTTGACGTGCCCACTGCATGGTATGTACCGCAACAAGCCCACTCCTGGGATCTTAGTCAAATTGCTCCGGGAGACAGAGGCCCCACACTCGGGAGTATGATAGCTAAGGACCCTCTAAAGCAACTGCATTCTACAAGAAATAACACAGAGTCCCCCCAGCAACCCCCTAGCAGTGCCGCTAAGGATTACAGAGCATCTCTGCGTTTGAACTCTTTGAGTGATCCAACAGCACATGCCTGGAGGATTTAGGAATAGGCCTAAGAGGTTGCTATCTGGGACACCACAGTGCAGGGAGGCCAAAGCCTCCTCAAACTACCTCCACTCCTCTGCACCATTAATGTATCAGCTTCTGCCAGCCCTCTGAGAGGCCCCCCTCTCTCCCGTCACATGTAGGACCCAGCCGCAGGGGGTGGCGGGGAAACAGGACTGGAGATGGGCTCCATTTGGCAGCCTTCCCACATGCCCTGGAGGTGAGTGGGGCTTTAGGAGAGGCCTCCAGGGTTAACTTTGAGGGCTGGAAGAAGGTGGTTGAACTGTCTAAAAAGCCACTGGGCTGGAAAGAAGAGTGTGATGAAGTGATCCTGGAGGAAGAAGAGAAAAAGAGAGTGAGTGAGCGCATTAAACCATGCATGGAGAGGAAACAGGGTGAAAAAGGAAAAAATGGAGGCGAGGCAAGAGAAAGAATAAAGAAATAGAAGGGTGGGAGAGAAGAAAGGCAAATGAACACAGTCATTAGGGCAAGGGAAGCAAAAAAGCAAAGAAAACACTACATGGTTATGTCATAGGTGCAGGGGAGGCTGCGATCTTCTTCCAAAGCAGTGCCACAGAACAGTGGAGTGGGCGCAGAAATGGCCAGCTGAACTAAGGGGTATAAGGAGATGTTATATTGGCCCACAGAAACTACATAAATCTCAACATGGCCCAATTGAGGTGCCTGTTTTTGTCTCCAGGAACACACCTACCATGCAGAACACTGAGTATTATGATATGAAAAATGAATGTCTGGGGAGACCCTGCCAATGTACCTGAGAGAGAAGACCCTTCAAGACAACGAGCAGACCCTTCGCTGCATATTGGAAACAGGTTTTTCCTTCTCACACGTGCCCAGAAGTGATTTCTTTGGGAAGAGAGCCTTTGACTGAGATTGTGTGGAAGAAATTGCCTTTGTAAAGGGTTTCCAGTGAGATGCAGTCAGGAAAGAAATTATACAGCTGATAGGGTCTTTTGCATTACTTTATAAATGTGGAATGTTGAATGCTTTTTTTGATTCCACAGATTGTCGCAAGAATTTCTGGTTACTTCAGTTTTCCGACAAACAACATCAAAGTGACAATTTTCAGGGAGCGGGGGTGGGGAGTTTCTTCCTAACAATGCTTTATTTCCTTCAATTTATTTCATGGAAAATAAAATACATTTCCTGAGCAGCTGTATGAAAACTCTGTGCATTGGACATCACTCCGACGCAGTGAGGATTCACCCATGAAAGCTCATGCTCCAATACGTCTGTTAGCCTGTCAGGTGCCACAGGACTCTTTGCCGCTCTAGGTCAGTGGTTCTTCACCTTGACGGCAGCCTGCACTCCTTTGGTTCTCAAAATATGTTCTCACATCCCTTATCAAAAATCAAAATATGGTCTTGCACCCTTTATCAAAAATCATTGAAGTAGGTCAGTTCTTTAAACCTAGATAGGTTTTTTGTTTGTGGATTACAGTAATAGTGAAAACATGGATAATGTTAATAAACACATAGGTTTGATGAAACAAGGTAGGTGTACTTACGTGCCTGTGCTTAATTTCTGGTTTCGATGATTTACCTTCTACAAAAATCTGGCATGTCTCGCACCCCCAGAAAGGGCATCTCGCACCCCCTGGGGGTGCGTGCACCCCAGGTTAAGAACCACTGCTCGAGGTAGTATTTGTGTAACTGTAACACAGAGGCCCCCAGCAGAGATCAGGGCCCTATTGTGCTAAATGCTGTACATACGTATAGTGAGAGGCAGTCCGTGCCCCAAAGACCTTACCATCCAACACAGGCGCCAACTTTCCTTGCCCCGACTCTGCCCCCTCTCTGCCCCTGCCTCCGACCCCTCCCCAAATCCCCACCCCAGCCCCGTCTCTTCCATGAGCACGCCGCATGCTCCCCCCTCCTCCTCCCCCCCAGCGCTTGCCACATGAAACAGCTGTTTCACGGCGCAAGCGCTGAGAGGGAGGGGGGAGAAGCAGGACAAGGCGGCATGCTCAGGGGAGGAGGTGGAGGCGGAGGTGAGCTGGGGCGGAGGGGCGGGGCAGGGAGCTGCTGGTGGGTACTGAGCACCCACCGATTTTTCCCCATGGGTGCTCCAGCCTCAGAGCACCCACGGAGTCAGCACCTATGCCATCTAAATAGACAAGACAGACAAAGGGTGGAAGAAAGGAAATGCTATCTCCTTGTTAAAGATGGGGGAAACAATAGCTAGCTGTTATATATCTCTGTCATCAATAGATCTCAAAGCGCTTTACAAAGGGAGATCATTCACAATTTGCCTAAGTTCCTAGAGAGAGCCCATGGTAGAGCCAGGAATTGAACCCATCCCTCCTAGCACTCAGTTCAGGTTTTTAACCATAAGACTAGCCTTTCTTTCTGGTAGGGTTGACCATTTGATCAAGCCTTCATTGTTCAGTGGTGTTTTGATGTTTATGGCAAATGAGCATACAGTTGGGGTAGCAAATTCATCGTTCCACTCTTATCAACTTGAGTATTCCCTGACCACCTCATACAAACCTTTATCTCATTAGCAACCTACCAAATCCATAGTGATATACCTTCATCTCTGAGAATCCCACACAGAGAAATAGCTGAACCATGATTAAAGCTTGGGTTTTCATTACTCAGCACAGACAGACCTTGTGTGAACGCAAAGAGACAGAATGACTGTGGGCTGGGACGTAGGTCTTCCAGGGAATCCTGACACTACCATCATTCATCCTGTACCACTGAATGTCTGTGTAAGGAACTCTGAAATACTGAGCACTGAAATCTTGAAGGAACTGCCCTTTGGGAGAAATAACAACAGGGAAATAAATGATTTATCAGTTAGGGTGAAAAAGAAAAACATGCCTGGCCCAATTCACCATTACCTTGCACTTTGAGGATTCATTGACGCAAATGTAAAGTGGATGTACAACACGATCAAATCAGAAGCTTTACATCCACTTAGCACTGGTATCAAGGACAACACAAGGTACAGGGCAGTGGTGAATTGAGCCCTTTCTCTCTCTCTCAGGGCTTGATCCAATACCTATTGCAGTCAATGAATGTCTATTCATTCACTTCAGGAGCATTGGATTGGACCCTTGCCAAATCCTGATCCGACTGCAGTCAGTGAGAGTTTTGCCATCGACTTCAATGTGATCAGGGTCTGGCCCTTTGTATTTTTCCTAGAGTCCCCTTGAATCCTCACTAAGAGGAAATGGGTTGGGTAGGTGCAGGATTGGAGAGGACCATTGCTCAACTCAGCCAGGACTGGCCTGGGATAAATTATTGGTATAGACCTAGGCCTACAGCATATGAATCATTGTGCAAGGATGGTTTTGCTTTTCGGGGGGGGCTGGGGAGGACTAGAACCAAAAAACATTTGGATTTTTTTAGTATGCATCCAGAGCTTTCCACAACATTGTTGATTTAAACCAGGCCTTGACTAGGAATTTGTCTCTAATATTTCAACCCTACTCGGTTACATTGATCAATCCAGGCACTGACATTTGCTGAAATATTGTATCATATATACAGACTTTTGGCTGAGGAGCTCGACTCTCCCCATCATGTAGACATCTTTTTGACTAGGATTGGGATCTGAGGTGGGCCGATAATGTTCTATCCTTCTGGTTAATACTGTTAATATGGGAAACAAACTGAATTGAATTTAAAAACTAGACTTACTTTCCTGCACTGAGACAGAGAAAACAAAGCAGCTTTTACTGCCAGAGAGCCCAATCACAAACTCTTTACTCAGGCAAAATACAATGGAACCCAATGAAAATTTGGCCCTCGTGGGGATAAACCAGATCAAGCAGCTCCTGAAATTCTAGGAGTGTTTTGTACATAGAGGAGTTGCTGCTGTCCCTTGGATGAGTCCAGCTCCCCAGTGAGGAGAGGGGAAGAACCACTTGGGATTTGGGTACAGAGGAGGACAAGGTGATGGGAGCATAGATCCTGGGTCTGGGGTGTGTGGCAAAAGGGGCAGGGAATGGCCGGAAGAAGACAGCTGAAAGCTGTATAGTGGGGTCCCTCCCCAATGAAATCCATCTGAATATTGCTAGGCCATCTTTACCTGAGTCGGGAACTCCAGACTGAGTCTTCAGAAATGAAAAATGGCTCTGGTGCTGCAATCAGATCCATGCAGGCAGAGCCCAGGGTGCCCATGGCACCCAGGGTGGGTGTCCCCCTGCGTAGGTCCATGAACAATTAGCGTGCTGCTTTGCAATTCCTGCAATTACAGTAACAGAAGGAATTCCATACGCTGTCCACAAGTCTACAGGGAATACAATCAAAGCTCCTCCGTCCCTCCTCCCCCTTCACACAACACTCGTCCACCCCCCAATAAATCCCATTGGATTTTAAATACATTCCATCATGTCCTAAAACTACAATCCTGAAGAAACAGTATGTGTGCCACTTCTTCCCTTTGGTCTTGCTGAAGGGCTATTAAGTGGTACAGTGTGGCCGTAGACAGGTACCTGCAAATAACAGGATCAAGGCAACAGTACAAAGCATTGTCTCACAATCTTCACGCAGGTGTGAGAGAGACAAACCAGGTGGCTAAAAGGCTTCTTTGTTTGAAGCTGTCAGGAGGAGAAGCTGATTAATCTCATGCCCCCATCCCTAAACTCTCTTTTAACCGTGGCAAGGCATCTCCTCCCATCAGGAAGTCTGCAATGACATGGCTATGTGCTAAGCTCCGTTAATGTGGTCCGAGGTTTAAACACTTCAGGTTGAAAGTGGATAATTGGCGGTAGTGGATTTTGAAAGCTCACACAGGTGTCTTTGAAAAGAGGTCAGAAGTCAAGTGCGTCTCTCCTGTGCGCAATGGTGAGCCTTTCCTGAGGAGATCAAAATTCTTTTCCACAGAGCCCCAGGGCCTTGTAAGAACTGTTATTAATTTAGTTCTGTATGTTCCAAATAATAGAAAAACGATACCACATGTGTCTCTTCCTAGGAACCTGGGCATGTTCGCTCCAGAGAGATAGATTTTCACCTGGCACTTCTGGAGCGGTAGTGAAGTAATCCACTTTCAGCCAAAGCAGAAACGGAATGAGAGTTCATGTCAGGGTAAGAGATTTTGCAAACTGGGGGCGGCTATCTGAGGAAAAACAAGCGTTAATTAGTAGCTAGCTGCGGGGGAGGGAAAGAGGGCTTCTGTTAAAACAGAGGCCGTAGAGCCAGGGTGAAGTCCTGGCCTCAGGGACGTGAGTGTGGGTTTTGCCATTGAAGTCAGCGGGCCCAAGATTTCACCCATGGAGGTTTATTTAGGTTGGGATTTTCAAAGGTAGCTGAGGGAGATAGGTGTCCAGACTCCATTGGCGTTCAGTGCTTCCCTCCCATAGGCACCTTAGTGCTTTTATCATTTTCAAACCAGTGCCTAATGCTCTACGCACATAGGCGCTGTCTTGTCGTTGCCAGGTGGCACGTTCCTTGCGGCAGGGGCTATATTTCCTATTGTAAAAATAAGAGAAATTAAAATGAGATTGACTTGGCCAGCTGCAGATGTAGGCCCTGATCCTTCAAATGGTGAGGCACGTGCTTAACTTTACATAGGCCCACCGAAGTGCTTGGGGCAACTAACACCCATAACTGCGAGCCAGATTGGGGCCTTTCTCAGTAAACTGATCAGTACAAATACTGAAACAAACATGCACTTTAAACTCATCTACATTAAGAAAAAGCAGGATCAAATTAAAATTAACCACTTAAAGTCCTTTGTCACTGGTAACTCTCTTGTTCTCATAGAACGACTGACAAAACTATGTATGGAATATGCTGGCTGCATGGCATAAGCTTATCTGAACATCTGGATTATAAAAGGTAATTTTGCAGAACGGTTATTGAGTTCCAAGCAAAGGCCCTGATCTTGCAATGAGCTCTGCACAGCAGAGCCCTGCGCGCCCACAGAGCCCCATTGACGTAAGTGCAGGGCATCTTGGAAGATCAGAGCCAAAACTGGGTTGTTTTTGTGCTACATTTAACGTGTATCTTGAATTTGGAGCTGGCTCATGCTCTGGGAAATGAGGTCACCAGAACTGATTACAGTCAGGCTGGCATATGCAAGTGTGAAAGTTTCCCAGAAATTAATGTTAATGGAGAATCATAGTGCAGTTGGACTTCTCGTGTAGTGAAATCATGTAATTGTTATGGCAAGCATCACCAGGTGGCGCTGTTACACACAGACTTCCAAGGTTTTTTGCTAGTGTACAAGCAAGTTTTGAGTCTTGGGAAGACATGCTGAGGTGTTAGTTTCGGGGTTTACAAGAGAGAGGTTAGCACAACAGGAATTTGCTGGCTGCCTTGGGCTCTGATCAGAGTCAATTCTTGAGGCAGAGTTGCTCTCGGGAAGCAGGCAACAGTACAGGGTTAAGATTCCAGATCGAAAGAATTGCCTTGTCTGCTGTTTGACTATCTCATTTCAGTACCAGTATACATATAAAAATAAAACCTCTTATCCCATTCACCCCACCCCCATGTAACTTGCTCCCTGGCCAGACTACATCTCCCATAATGCACCACAGTCATGTGACTCATGATCCTCCACAACTCAGAGGAGAGAACATGGTGCATCATGAGTAAAGTTAGGATTTTGTCATGGTTACTTTTATTACAGGGACAGGTCACAGGCAACAAACAAAAATTTACAGAAGCTTCTGACCTTCCCTGACTTTTACTAAAAATAACCATGATAAAATGGGGCTGGGGAGAGGGGGAGGGAGACTGAAGCCCAACTGGAAGTGAGGCAATAAGAGTCGAAACCCCACTGTGGAAGAGGGGGTCCAGCACCCACCGTCTATGGTGGCTGGGAGCTCCGGGGTCCCCCCGCTACCTGCAGGGCTCAGAACTGCAGGGACTGCCCCTACTAGCTGACAGCTCCAGCCTGCCATTCCGGGCCTGGGAAATGTCACAGAGGTCTCTGAAAGTTATGGAATCCATGATTTCTATGACCTCTGTGATGTAATCATACCCTTCATCATGAGAGATGCAGCATGGGTAGAATGGGGGCACCCAAACTACAACTCCCACAGTGCACTATGGCAGATACCGTTTATTATCAGACCAACTAGAAACAAAATGTTTCATTTTTTCCTCGCAGAAAATTGGAATTTGTGTAGAAAAATCAAAATGTTTCCTTGGGAAAATTTCACTTTTGCGGAAACTGCATTTTTCCATCGAAAAATAATTGATGGAAAATTCCTGATGAGCTCTGGTAATGGGGACTGTTAGGCTTCACTAATTGATGCTCTTCAGCTGAAACATGCTGTAGAAGTTCAAAGGATTATTAGCCCTAACCTTGTCACTACTACTCCTTTATCATTATAAATGTTCGTTACCAATCTTACAAACACTTACCCAAGTGCCCAATAGTACATGTGCAAGTAGTCCCATTGATTTGAAGACAGTTGGACTCCTTGTATGTGCAATGTTACTCATCTGCTTTAGTGTTTATAGGAGCTAACTTAAGACCAAGTTTATTCCATTTGCAACTAGAGTTCACTGAATAATGTCCATTGCATGGTGAATTTCTTAATATGTTTCAAGTAAAATATTCAGCAGTTTCTTCTATTACTTCCCCGGCATTGTGTTCTGGGCAAATAGTCTGTGTGTTTGATTGAATTTTGCAATTTTTTTTTTTTTTTGCAAATAAAATAAGTATTACCATTTTTCCTCCCATTGTGCTCTCACCTCTAGTTGTGAACTAAGACCATTCAGAAAACAGGTTCCCAGAGGTGCAAAGCTAGTATTTATTTATTATTTGTATTGCCGTAGTGCCTAGGAGCCCCAGTTATGAACCTGCACCCCACTGCGCTAGGCACTGTCCAAACACAACAAAAAAGATGGTCTCTGCTCCAAAGAGCTTAAAGCTGCTACACTTCCTAGTCCTCTGCAAAACGTCCCATTAGTATAGCAGCAACTTAGCGATTACCACTTCTCTTTGCTCAGGCCTGGTGATACCATCGTGCTGGCCGACATTTTGATCACAAACCGGTACAGGGCCTCATCCTATAATGACTCGGGGCCAGGCCGTGCCTGGCCCTAATGCGGCTACACGGAGAAATAAGAGCACCCTCCTTTGCATGGCCTCCTGGCATCTCAGCTGTAGCATGGACAGAGTGCCTGGGTACTACTCCCTGAGCAGGTGTCTGTGTTGGGGGGGCAGGGGGAATTAGCAAAGCCCTGACACTATCCCCCAAGCCCCTGTGGGTGCGGGAAGGAATGTGTGCCTGGTAAATAGGCCAGGGAAGGGACTGTGACACTATACGGTGCCCCACCATTCTCAGAGCTAGGAACAAAGGCTCATTCTAGCCCAAAGCCATGTGAATATCTTTATTCACCTGAACCTGTTGTTCTCCATCAGACTACTCACCTCAGGATGTTGCTAATATGTTTATAGGATTAAGCCCATCATCTGTCCTCTAATCTTGTATATTTACACTGCTTTTCTCCTCTGACAATGAAACCAGGGCCTTCCATCTTTAGCCTGTCAGTGATTTCAGGTCAGATTTTCCTCAGTTTACAGTGTAAGGCCCTGAGTTTGCAAATGAATCCATGAGCACCAGGGCCTGAAGTCAGTGAGACTTGCTATAGGAGTAGCTCTGCCTGTATGCAATGGTTGCCATCTTGGGAACACAGAGAACTGCACAGGTACCCTTCAAAGCTGAAGGCATAAGCCCCTGCAGCATGAGCGAACTAGCCAGGCTCTCCAGGGGAACGCTGTCGTAGGCTCTTATCCTCCGTGAACCAGGCACAGCCCGGAACACATTACACCCCAGAGCCACTGGCAGGATTTGGGACCTCCAAACTGACTTTTTATTTTTTCTAACTCCAGGCCCAGCAAATTCAGCCTGGCCTCTGAGAGTCAGGCAGGGTCCCTTCCTTTTCATGCATCAACACAAGTATTAAAAGTCCTATATCTCTAATTATGCCCTCTAATCATGTTCTAATTATGAACATTCAGCTATTCTGAACACTCATTAATGCCCTGATCCAGCAATGTGTGTAAGCCCAAAAGTTAACTCTGGGACTTAAGCATAAGCTTAAGTGCTTTGCAGAACTGGGGGCCAAAGTTGGGCTCTTTGTTTTGTTTTTAAGTAATTGGCTCCCAGCTTAATAACCTGTGCTGGAGTCACGAGTTAACAAATACCTATCAAAACAAATATTGTATTTATTAACATTTACATCTCTCCTAGCTTAAAAAAAACCCTGCAACCCTCCTAATATTAACACAGGAAACTCAACCTGCAAAGAACATGTTAGCGTCACTTAACGATGAGACCCCAAACAAGTGCAAGGACATTCAAAGCTAAGGATGCCCAATGCAGTGATGTGCCGGGCTGCTGCAGCATAAATTGTAACAGGTCCCACAATGGTGAATGGTTGGTGATGCATTTATTTTTCTAGTGTACCTCAACACTATGGGCTTAAACATACACCCCGTACAATGGCCTTTATGCCTTTGCGGAGCCTGCTGAAATCCTTGGGGTCTGCACAAACGCCAGGGTTGGCTTGTGTGGATCTGTTTGCAGCATTGGGGCCTATGTTTGTCCATCTCCCACTTCCCTAACTTTCTCTCATGGGGAGTTAAAGATGGGTTAGCAATCTGAGAGCCACCACCACCTGGTGAGGGTGACAAATGGGTGTCAGGGGTCATGCTCACCCTCTGTTTATGGCTAGCTGAGACAGGTCCTTGAGACAGTTTTTCCCTGTTAGAACTGGGGTCATACTGTTAAAGAGGTTGAGAAGTATTGAGTTAAAGGGACACCATCAGTTTCAAATCTAGCTGTTGTCTGTTTTTTTTTTAAATGGGTTAAAGCACTTGCTTGTAGAGGCTATACCTCCCCTCTGGTTCCCGTGCAAATCTTGTGGGTTTACAATAGCAAATTCCTGTTCCTTTTAAAAATGTTTTCTCTTGTGAAAAACCCACTCAAATGACTGATTCTAGCAAAACCATGAAATGGACTCTACATAAAGTGCTCTGAAACATGCAATGTTGAAAAGAGAGTATGTTTTGTCTGAAATCTCATAAATTCACAGGAAACTTTGGTCTGTCAGAACTATAGCAAGTGAATGTATCTGAGGCAGAAGGGTGATGTATTTTAAATCAACAGCATTCCTTTAAGACCAAAATGCAGAAGAAAGTATCTCTAAGCATTACTTTGATATATTTTATATTTCCAGTTCATTTGATAGTTGTACTATGGAATAGCTGTAGATAGATGCAGATATATATGTGTTCTAGATGGATAATCAAACCCAGTTAGAAACCAAGGTTTTGCATGCCGTCTCAACAGAGTACTCAGTATTCAGTAAAGGGAGTGCAAAGGTTAGTTGGAACTACTGGTTTGTGGCAACCAGCATTTCCATTCTACACAGAATTCCTCGATTTCAATAGTTGCTTTTGTTACGAATCAGAATGAAAGCAAAGAATTTTGAAATGTCCCCCCAAAACAAAATTTTCAAAAAAATGTTATTTCAGATCAATTGAAACATTTTGGTTCAATTTTGGCTTTTTAAAATGTTCATGTTTCATAATAAAATAAAAATGATTGAAACAAAAAAATAAAAATGGAACATTCGGAAAATGTCAAAATGGAAACAGACTCATAGCAATATAGGGCTGGAAAGGACTTCGAGAGGTCATTGAGTCCAGCCCCCTGCACTGAGGCAGAATCAAGTAAACCTAGACCATCCCTGACAGGTGTTTGTCCAACCTGTTCTTAAAAACTTCCAATGGTGGAGATTCGACAACCTCACTTGGAAGCCTGTCCCAGATCATAACTACTTTTATAGTTAGAAAGTTTTTCATAATGTCTAACCTAAATCTCCCCTACTGCAGATTAAGCCCATTACTTCTTGTGCTACCTTCAGTGGACATAGATCACTGTCTTCTTTATAACAGACTTTAACATATTTGAAGACTGTTATTACATCTTCCCTCAATCTTTTTTTCTCAAGACTAAACATATCCAGTCTTTTTAACCTCTCCTCATAGGTCAGATTTTCTAAATCTTTTATCATTATTGTTGATCTTTTCTGGACTCTCTCCAATTTATCCACATCTTTCGTAAATTGTGGTGCCTAGAATTGGACACAGTACTCCAGCTGAGGCTTCGCCAGCGCTAAACAGAGCAGGACAATTACCTCCTATGTTTGTTTGTTTGTTTCCTAAATGAAATTTTGTCTAAATCAACACATTCCTGTGGAAAGTTTTGATTTGATTTTTGATTTTGACGAAACCACATTTTCCAACCATAAAACCTTCCGTTGGAGAAATCTGGACCAGCTCTAGTTGTAACTTAGGAACAGAGGTTTCACTTTTTATTAATATTGCTTGTTGGTCAAGCTGTTTTCATGGCTACAGAAGTCAATTGACACATTAGGGGAAACTTTGCTCCTCTCCTTGAACAAATGTAGTGTTTGGCATGACTTCAGAATAACCCTATTGTTTGTCATCTTCTCCAAATACACTGTAAAACTGCTGTTAAAAGGAAAGATAACATTTTCTAAGCATAAGTCAAGTACCGAGTTGCCTTTTTTAAAGTTGGTTGCTGAGAATTAATGGTGTCGGATCCCCTGTTTTAAACACATTTGGCCAGGTTTTCTATAGGCACCTCATTTATCTTGCGACTCTTTCATCTATTATCTAACCGTAAGCTTGTTCGTAGCTCATCAGCCATCCTGGTTTTGACAGAGGGGCCTGGTGATGTGCAGCCAGCAGTGCACTGTGTCAGACTCGTAAGTGTCTCTGAAACTAATGGGATGGGAAACAGCTAACCTTCTGCCACTCCTAGCAACACTCGCTGAAAACAAAACTAGAACCTCACGTCATCGCGCACCAGCAAAACGCTGAGACATGGGTCCTGAATCCTAGTGTCACAGCAGGGCTTTCTGGAGTTCACACTTCAGCAAAAAGCACTGCTTGACAAGTCCCTGGTGTCCCAAGCTTCCAACTCCAATTCATAGAATCATAGACTATCAGGGTTGGAAGGGTCCTTAGTAGGTCATCTAGTCCGACCCCCTGCTCAAAGCAGGACCAATCCCCAAATAAATCATCCCTGCCAGGGCTTTGTCAAGTCGGGCCTTAAAAAGCTCTAAGGAAGGAGATTCCACCACCTCCCTAGGTAGCCCATTCCAGTGCTTCCCCACCCTCCCGTTGGTGTGGATATCAGCCTGTAGTTCATGGGTACTCAGAAGAAACAACACATCTTGGGCCCAGAGTCGGATCTCACTTACACCCGTGTAAAGCTGGAGTAAGTCCACGCAAATTACCGATTTACTCCGCTGTCCATAGTAGGATGAGAATCTGGCCTGGTGGTTTTGGTACCAACCTGAACATAATTATCTGTCATGGTATATGTTTGTATTCCAGGATACTACCCCACATTTGCAATCCAAAGGAACTTTAGATACACAGATCTCCCCACTCCCCCACAGAAGCAGGGCTCAGCTGCCTCTGTTCCCCAGAACACCTCTCTGTGAAGCTGCTCTGTGTTGGGCTTTGGGGGTGACTATGCAGCAGGTTGGAGAGTGCCGGGGGAGCAGGAGGTTGGACCAGGAGAGGACAAGACAGGCCAAAAGCAATGTATGTTGCTCTCTCTCCAACCCCATGAAGCATCTCTGGAAAAGGATAATGCAGAGACACTCTGTACTGCCCCTTCCATGGAGCTCCCTACCTGGGGCTGCCTCAGCCAGGGATGTCCCCAGCAGGTAGCTTGGGGGCTGGGGACATACCAGGGACCAGCGCTTGGGCAGAGACACAGAGCCCCCTTGTGGATGACCCTGGCCTCTCATGGCTACACTGCGCATTAAGACTCATGTTTGAGCTCAAGCCCCCTTCCATCCACACACAAATCAGCCTGATTCGGGTCATCAAGGATTCAGCTCCTAGGACCCTGCTGGCAGGGGTGGGTCAGAGCCTGAGTCCAGCTATGACACAGGTCCAAGCCCCATCAGTTTACAGTGTGGATGCAGCTCAATCCAGAGACCTCAATGGGATTTATAACAGGTGTAGTTAGTCACTGGATAGACACTCTCACACACTACGGCTGAATCCTGGCCCCAGCGAAGTCATTGGAGGTCTTGTTATTGACTTAGAGGGGGCCAGGATTTCACCTTAGATCTTTTTTTTTAAAGACCATTATATCTTTTTAAAGAGAATACCAGACAAACAGGAGCAAAAAGCACTGAAGGAACAAATGTTTAAAGAGCTGGAACTGGCCCACAGACCCAAGTTTACAATACAGTGTAGACACACCCTTACAGATCTGCCAGGATCCTCCAGATCTGAGGCCTGTTTGGTCGTGGGGCTTTTGTGTGTGTGGAGGGGGAAACTCTACAAATAATCATCTCTGGGGGAGGAGGGGGGGGCTTGTGGAACGGACTCTTGTGGAGATTTGCTCCCCCCACGACCTCTACCACAGGTTTTGTGAGTTGAGGCAATGACCCTGACTCTAGAATTGCTGTTAATGAGTGTTTTAACACTACTATTGAGAGGCGCAACCTTTTCACTGGCATCTTTCGCAAACATGAGAAGAGGGGTGGGGTTTGAAATAAAAATACCCTTCTCTAACGATAAAAAAGCGTTTCTAAAAAGGAAGGCACATTAAGGACGACTTTACATAGAGTCTGTCCCACCATCCATGCAGGACAAGTATTTTGGAATGCTGATCCAAAGTAACCCCGTATTGGATCAGTAAGGTTTTTGCAAAATTAAAACCCCGCCTCCGTCCATCGTCCAGTTTTGATGTACTTGAATGTTTTGAATAACTGTAAGAGCTCTTGGAAATTTGTCCCCATAAAGTTGGCAGTTTATATATCCTATGAATAAAACAAGAGCTTTATTCAATTAGACTTTGCACTTTAGTTGGCAAGAGGGTGCTGATTGTCTAGAATTAAACAGTACCAAGTGGTCTAACGTGGGTAGCCTGTGGCTACTGTGCTCATTAGTGCATTTCAGAGACTCATTTACTGTTCAGCTGGTTATTATTGGTTAGACTAAACAAACAAGCCAATTGAAATAGAAGCTTTAGCTTGCAAATATAATACACTGCTGTGAATTCAAAGGTTCTCATTGATTTCAATGGGTTTGGGAACAGGCTTTAAATGATCACTTTAAATATCTCGCTCACATTTATATAGAATCATAGAAGATTACGGTTTGAAGAGACCTCAGGAGGACATCTAGCTTAAACCCCTGCTCAAAGCAGGACCAACCCCAACTAAATCATCCCAGCCAGGGCTTTGTCAAGCCGGGCCTTAAAAACCTCTAAGGATGGAGATTCCACCACCTCCCTAGGTAACCCATTCCAGTGCTTCACCACCTTCCTAGTGAAATAGTGTTTCCTAATATCCAACCTAGACCTCCCCCACTGCAACTTGAGACCATTGCTCCTCGTTCTGTCATCTGCCACCACTGAGAACAGCCGAGCTCCATCCTCTTTGGAACCCCCCTTCAGGTAGCTGACTATCTTTGGAGTCTCCCTCTCTCCCGCCCCTCTCCATGTAGAAAATTAATATAAATAGGCTGATTGCCAGTTTATAAAGAAAAGATCAGACCTTTGTTTTAAGTCTAATAGTGCTTTAGGGCCGTGATACTCAGACTGAGGCTTGGGACCCACAAGTGGCTATTTAATGTGTCTTCTGTGGCTCTTTGCAGCACATGGTATTAAAATACTGTGTGACTGAATTATTAACCAATCAAAGTTATTAACCAGTCAGGATGCTTTTACTATGTTATTAGCCAATTGTAGAATAGTTGGTCAGTTATTTTTCTGTGAAAATGTTAGATATAATACAGTAAATGAAACCGTGAATTCACATGACTGTGGCTCTTCTGGGTAATGGATTCATAGATATTAAGGTCAGAAGGGACCATTATGATCGTCTAGTCTGACCTCCTGCACAATGCAGGCCACCGAATCTCACCCACCCTCTCCTGGAATAAACCTCTCACCTATGTCTAAGCTACTGAAGTCCTCAAATCCTGGTTTAAAGATGTCAAGGTGCAGAGAATCCTCCAGCAAGTGACCTGTGCCCCATGCTGCAGAGGAAGGTGAAAAACCCCCCAGGGCCTCTTCCAATCTGGCCTGGAGGAAAATTCCTTCCCGACCCCAAATGTGGCGATCAGCTGAACCCTGAGCATGTGGGCAAGATTCACCAGCCAGATACCCAGGAAAGAATTCTCTGTAGTAACTCAGATCCCACCCCATCGAACATCCCATCACAGGCCATTGGGCCTATTTACCATGAATAGTTAAAGATCAATTAATTGCCAAAATCATGTTATCCCATCATACCATCTCCTCCGTAAACTTATCGAGTTTAATCTTGAAGCCAGATAGGTCTTTTGCCCCCACTGCTTCCCTTGGAAGGCTATTCCAGAACTTCACTCCTCTGATGGTTAGAAACCTTTGTCTACTTTCAAGTCTAAACTTCCCGATGGCCAGTTTATATCCATTTGTTCTTGTGTCCACATTGGTACTGAGCTTAAATAATTCCTCTCCCTCTCCAGTATTTATCCCTCTGATATATTTATAGAGAGCAATCATATCTCCCCTCAGCCTTCTTTTGGTTAGGCTAAACAAGCCAAGTTCCTTGAGTCTCCCTTCATAAGACAGGTTTTCCATTCCTCGGATCATCCTAGTAGCCCTTCTCTGTACCTGTTCCAGTTTGAATTCATCCTTCTTAAAGATGGGAGACCAGAACTGCACACACTATTCCAGGTGGGGTCTCACCAGTGCCTTGTATAACGGTACTAACACCTCCTTATCCCTACTGGAAATACCTCACCTGATGCATCCCAAGACCGCATTAGCTTTTTTCACGGCCATAATGTTGATCGCTGCTGAACCACTGGAGTCTGAGTATCACTGCTTTAGCATGTAAAGTCCTTCCACTGAATTCAATGGGCTTTGAATAAGTCCCTTCATTACTTAACACAGTATGTGTGCTCGGTAGACAGGTATCTATTAACCCTCTGTGCTGTTCTGGAAAGTAAGCAGCCTCATCAAAAATTGGGTTTACAGGACAATGGTTACACTTTACTTGGCCCTGAACAGGTTTAAAGGTTTGTGTGAATTTTTTTGTTCACGAATCACAATAAATTAATAACAGAATTTCTGCAAGAGCCCTAAAAATAGCACTTCATTTGACATGCCCAGCAGCCCTCTGGAAGGAAAAACAGCTTACTAATTAGGATCAGCTTCAATTCATTAGCTGATTTTTAGGGGCCGGGGTGTTGAACAATGACACCAAGGCAGATTGTGCTGGGTTGGTGTCTTTCCTGGATTGGCTGATAAAAAGGGGACAAGATGCGCAGGTGCAGTCCGGCAAATAAATCACAATATGTAATTATATTAAAAAAAAATCCCTCCATACCCAGACAAGAATATGTAACTAGCAAAACTGCCAGCCATCACCTTACCTGTATGTTATCCCCTCCTCACTTCCTCTGCTTTTCAGCCTGTAAACAATTTGGGGCAGGGACTGTCTCTTTGCATGTGCTTGTACAGTAGGTAACATGTGGGGCCCTGATCCCAGTTTTCACCTTTGGGTGCTACTGTAATAAATGCTTAATAATTGTTATAATTAATTAGTGAAAGGCTAGTCTGGTGTGGCAGTCTCTAGACTGGGGCCTGGGAACTTTGGGTTTACCTCTTAGCTCAGCATGTATCCCAAAGGCTCAACACAGAGACTCGGATTTTTTTTAAATCGCATGATAAAATCAGTTTGATCTGCATGCACTCCGGTTCAGGAATGAGCGGAGATAATCATGGCATATGATTTCTTTCAAAATGCCTGGAGTTGGCAACACTGGCTCCTGTTCTGAATGATGAGCAGTGCCTTACTCTACGTGTGGTCCTGCTGCAATGAATGGAACCACTCATGGAAGGTGCTGCTAGTCAACCTTAGCTCTATAAGAATCTGGCTCTTGATATCGGGGAGTAAGAATTTGCCTCTCTGATCTGAATTTGGTTTCAACGTGGTTTTTATTTTGTTTATGTCCAGAAAAGTGCCTGTGGGAATTCTTTTTCTTAGAGGAAAAATTAGCTCATTCATAGCTGGACCCAGTCTCAATCTGCCCTAGTACTAGATAATGTACATTACTGGAGAGGAAAGGGAAGATAGTCCAGTGGTTAGGGCACTAATCTGAGGCTTACCAGATCTGGGTTCAATCCCTTGTTTTGCTGAAGATTTCTTGTCTCAGTTCCCTATTTGTGAAATGGAATAACACCACCACTCTGGGTGCGTGCTATGAGGACAGCTATACAAAAGGTTGTTAGGTGCTCAGATACTATGGAGATAGGGGCCATATAAATAGATAGGTTAGTTGGGTCAGATACAGATCCCAAAAATGAAGGCAGCCCTAGCTAATGAAATGCATTTGCTTCTTAGCTATATAAGATGACTATGCAGAAAATTGCTTTCTATATAAATGTGCTGAAAACAATGATACTCAGACCTCAGTGATTCAGGAGCCAAATTAGTGATCAACATTAGTCAAAAGAATCATGGTAGCATGAATTCATTGTTTCATTTACTATAGTACTATATATTCTGATTTAAACAGTATGATAGGGGAAATATAAGGTTTTATATATATAAATATTATTCTCACAGCAAATAAGTTATAACTTAATGCAAGCTGATAACTTCATTGGTTAAAAACATAATAAAAGTATCCTGATTGGTTAATAACTTAGATTGGTTAATAATTCCATCACACAGTGTTTTAATATGCAAAGAGCCGCAGTAGACACATTATAGAGCCACTTGTGGCTTGCGAACTGCAGTCTGAGTATCACTGGCTTAAAATAAACTGTTAGGAACTACAGTCATTTATATTTCTGTTATATTTTTTCAAGCAAATGTTTTTTGATGAATGACAGCTTGCCAGCTTCCATGTAAATGGCATTCAAGAAAGATCCCATTAGGTTTCCAAAAGACATTAATTGTCCAATTTATTTTATGGCACAAGGAAAACCATCTTTCAGTGGCTCCTCTACATTGCTAATACACTGGTCATAATCCTTTTTGTATTCCCCCAGAATGCAGCTAACTCCATCAGACTTGGATTTCTGGTGCTGCTGGATTGCAAGGTATTTTACATACTTTGGTTACAGAATCATTCCTCTGTGTTCACTGTTTCAACAATGAAATTCACTTTCATGTCATGCATCACATCTTCCCCCACCATCATTGTTTTTTTGGATACAGTAAAGGAATAGTTCAGGGAGCTCTTTAAAATATGTGAGCAACTAGTAGTAAATGAATCATTTCCTGTTGTTCTAACCCTTTAGTGGGTTTTGGGGGGGGGGTTGGTTTTATTTTTTATTAGGAGGGGGGCAGTGTTTTGTTACCAAGAAGTTGTTCTCACATTGGTATGGGAAAACATTATCTCAGCTCATTCCTGAACCGGAGTGCATGCAGATCAAACTGATTTTATAAACATCCTTTGAAAGTGGAAATCTTTTTCCAAGAGCCCTATCCAGTGAAGGTAGGCTTATGTTGGCATTCGAGAAGACTACTGTGCGTGTTTCTGCATTGCATTAGCCACAAATCTGTCCATGTCAGTCTTGGAGTTCGCACACTGGGGAAAATAGGTGGTTTTCAAATGACCTCATTCCAGGATTTAGGCAGAAATCAGTCCAGGTACATGTTCCAGTCTGGAATGTTAGTGGGACCTCATTCATAAACTTCCTTGCCATTCCTTTACACTCAAAGGCAGGAATAAAAATCAGCCAAAACAAGCAGGAATGGTGTTTCTGAGCTAACAGACTAGGAAAATCTATAGAAGCACTTTTCCATTTTATTGGATTATTCTAGAATCAGGATACTTTTAACCATCTATATGAAACTTTTTGCAGTAACACATTCACACTCTCTTAGATTAGGCTCCAAACTCTCTTATGCTTTTTTTTAAGTCACTTTTCTGATAAACTTTTTCTTTATACCACCTTATTTTGTGCCACTGAAAATTTGGATCCTGGGAAGCTGCAAACATAGAGTGGGATGTGAAGATAGCTTTATTTAGCAAAAAGAAAAGGTCTTAATATAATTACATTTGTGCGTTGTAATTAGAACTTTGAATACAACCCCCCCAAATTCATTAATATTTTTCTGCATAAAAGCACCACGTTGGGATTATTATGATTTGGAGGGGAGACGGGAACATGCGAGATGGTGTCCCCCATAAGGCTTTATGGAAATATGCTTATGAATGTATATATGACATAACTAGAATATGTTTTTTGTTACTGTAACGATGCTGGTTCTGGCAGGACCCAACTGAGAGTGCCAATTCAGGACAAATTGCTTCAAGCACGGCAGTTAGAGACCAGGGCTGGGGTTTCTCCACCTCTAAGGCAAACCAAACCAGACAGACAGAGCAGACTTTGGTCTCACCCCACTGGCTAACGACAAGTCACACAAGAAATTCCCTTAAACACTCCAGTTTGCCAGTATCTCCACCAGTGCCACTCGTTATGGGGACAAACGGTTATGAAAACCAATACCCCAGTAAAAGAAAAAAGGTTCTCTTGATCCCAGAGGACCAAGCCCCAGACCCAGGTCAATATACAAATCAGATCTTACCCACAATCATGCTGTTGCCAATCCCTTAGAATCTAAAATCTAAAGGCTTATTCATAAAAGAAAAAGATATAGATGAGAGCAAGAATTGGTTAAATGGAATCAATTCCATACCGTAATGGCAAAGTTCTTGGTTCAGGCTTGTAGCAGTGATGGAATAAACTGCAGGTTCAGATCAAGTCTCTGGAGAACATCTACTGCTGGGATAGGTCATCAGTCCTTTGTTCAGAGCTTCAGTGTAGCAAAGTCCCTCCAGAGGTAAGAAGCAGGACTGAAGACAAGACGGAGGAGCTGCAGCAGCTTTTTATAGTCTCTTGCCATGTGGTCTCTGCTTTCTTTGTCCCAAAGACAAGCTGTCCATCACATGGCCTGGAAAAACCTCAGAGTTCTGTCCACAGGCATGTCCCTGCATACCTTCCTGAGTCACAAGGCCTGTCTGCCTTCTCTCAATGGGTCAGTTGTGTAGCTGATGGTCCTTAATGGGCCATCAAGCAGGCTAGGCAGAGCTAACACCAACCTGTCTGGAGTGTTCCCCAGAAGCATAGCATAAGTTTGAAATACAGACAGT
The DNA here is from genome assembly GCF_965140295.1 of Lepidochelys olivacea. Classification (NCBI taxonomy): domain Eukaryota; kingdom Metazoa; phylum Chordata; order Testudines; family Cheloniidae; genus Lepidochelys; species Lepidochelys olivacea. The sequence continues at coordinate 121,438,130 of NC_140416.1, forward strand.
AGGGAGCCAATATTCATAACTTCAACTACAAAAATGATGCACACATATAGACAGCATAATCATAATCAGCAAACCATAACCTTGTCTTAGACACCTCATTTGACCCCCCTTTATATAAGATTTGGTGCTTCATATGCCATGTAACATATCTATGTAAAGGTTATGATCTACTGAATCTATTCATCCTATATGTATGCACGTATCAGTTTTGTATTCGAAGTTATGAATATTGGCTGTGTACTGGCTTGATTTTTTAAGTAGCCTTTGTAAAGCATTTGGTCAGCTTCTTGAGAAAGGAATGTGCAAATTAAGTACCCAATCAAGAAGGATTTAACAAACAATGGATGTTGGAAGGCTCCAATCCGCATAAGAAGTCTTCCTGGAGACATTTAAGGTACCATGTGGGCAATGGCTGTCACCTGTAAGTTCTGAGTCATGCATGGACATGTGACTTGCCCCTGTGACCCCAAAACTCCATCTTGTAGCTGGACTTTGCAGAGGAGAGTGGAGGGGGTCTCCACTCACAAGAGAAAGTCTATTTAAGCCCCTCCATTTTGTCTTCAGCTTGCTCAAGAGATAGCCTCTCCACCCCCAAGGATACCTGAAAGAAACTGGAACAAAGGACAGTAACTACAGGGAGGTGTGAGTGATTGCTGGACCCAGACTAGAAGGAGACTAATTTGTAAAAGGAAGCTTACTGGGTGAGGTTTTTATCTGTTTTCAGTTTCTTAGACATAGACTTCAGTGTTCTATTTTATTTTGCTTGGTGATTCATTTTGTTCTGTCTGTTACTACTTGGAACCACTTAAATCCTACTTTCTGTATTTAATAAAATCACTTTTTACTTATTAATTAACCCAGAGTATGTATTAATACTGGGAGGGGGGGCAAACAGCTGTGCATATCTCTCTATCAGAGTTATAGAGGGCAAACAAATAAGCTTTATAAAGGGTAAAACAGATTTATTTGGGTTTTGGACCCCATTGGGAGTTGGGCATCTGAATGTTAAAGATAGGAACACTTCTTAAGTCACTTTCAGTTAAGTCTGCAGCGTTGGGACATGTGGTTCAGACCTCAGGTCTGTGTTGGAGCAGACAGGCGTGTCTGGCTCAGCGAGACCGGGTGCTGGAGTCCCAAGCTGGCAGTATTGGGACTGCGAAAGCAGGGGCAGAAGTAGTCTTGGAACATCAGTTGGCAGCCCCAAGGGGGTTTCTGTGATCCAACCCATCACAACAACCCCCCTAAATTCATTAATAGTTTTCTGCATAAAAGCAGCAAGTTGGGATTATTATGATTTGGAAGGGAGACAGGAATGTGCTTAGCACAGTGGGCCCCAAATAATCCATGTGTTTTAGCATGATGAAATATTATTTATATTACAGTAGCATCTAGAGATCCAGCCATGTTTGGGCCCCTACTGTGCTGTTCAGACATAAAATTAGGGACAATTTTTTCCCTGAAGAGCTCAGACTCTAAATAGACAAACCAGACAGTTCTCTCCAGATGATGGGGGATTGGTTACGTTGAGTAGGTGGGAGAAGCTGTGTATGTGTGGTACTGCCTTCTGTTGTTAGACACCCGAAAGGTGGTTTTAAGACAAAAGATTGAAGTGACATGGCCACTAAACACGAGAGATTGCATCTCACCTAGACAGTAAATAGATATATAGTGAGTATAGGACAATAAATCATGATTCTAGTGTTCATTAGCACCAGCAACATGAGGAGCTGGAGAAGAGAGGTTGTAGAAGAAGTGAGATTAGGAGGAAAGTCAACAAGTGGCACCTGACATGCTCCTAATTCTATATGGAGGGGCAGGGGATCCTAAGTAGAGCTCTTTGGGAATTTTTCGACAAAACATTTTTTTGTGGGGAAATGGTGATTCATTGAAACTGAAACTCTTCCGGAGAATGTAACAGTTCTGACAAAATTTTACGTGGGAAAGGTTTCTCCAGTCCAGGGTGGAATTTCTGACCAAAACCAGAGAGAGAGACCCCAAAACGGCCAATAGTTTAGTGCTCTCACTTGGAATGTAGGAGAGCAGGTACTTGAATGTGGGTTGGTCTCAGTTTCATCCCAAGGAGGAACAGGAAAATGTTTGAAATCTCAAAGATTCCTGGGATGGAAAAACCATTTCCCACCTATCTCTAATGCTAAGGAGCTTCAACGGTGTGAATGGAAAGATGGTGAAAAGTGGGTGGGTTTTAAGTTTATTAGGCACTTAGGAACTTGTAGGGGAAACGGAAGATTTATGGGGAGGGCATGAACTCCAGACAACTCATAAGGGAATCATATTGCTGGCAATGAGATTTTCAAAGCAGGCATGGAGACTTTGACCCTGAAGGAGGGTACATGTCTATATAGGATGTGTGTCTAAATCCTCTTAGCCGCTTTGAAAATCTCAGCCTACAGGTTTTGAGAGATTATTTAAACTGGGAGCGGAGAAGCACAGAGGTGCATTTATCTCAGACCACAAACACCATAGGTGGCTAGAAGTAGTTGAAGGATCTGTGAGAGCAGGGTTTGTTAGGAAGTATTGAATTTCCAGGGGCAAGAACAATACAGAGAACTGAGGTAAAGACACCAATCCAAACAGAAGCAGCCTGTCACATAGTGGGACAAATAGCAATGGGTGTACCATTAGCTGTTAAATGTATACACTCCTTCCTACTAATTGCAGGAGTCTACTGTCAAACATGGTAAGAGCTGTACTATTTAGCTCGGCAAGAGAGAGATGACATAATTAGTATATCAGAGATGTGGTCGGACGTTGTAAATTAATGGCGCACAGCAATCCCTGGCTATAAACAACACGGGAAGCTCCGGCTAGTTTGCGGGCTTGGAGAAGGTGAGAAGCTGAATTATCCCAAAAGGATACCATTAAAAAATCATTCCAGGATGGAGGCCACCTTGCAGTGGAACCTCTTTGGTTACAAATTCCAGGTAACATGATATGTATGCCGTGTAGTTGTAGCCGTGTTGGTATCAGGATATTAGAGAGACAAGGTGGGCGAGGTCATATCTTTGATGGGACCAACTTCTGTTGGCGAGAGCGCCAAGCTTTCGAGCCATGCAGAGCTCGCACAGCAGTTGGTTCAATAAAAGATATTACCTCGCCCACCTTGTCTCAGGGAAAATGATAGGAATATACTGCAGATCTCCAGAACAATTATTAGAGCCTTTGTCTCTTAAGGGAGCTGCAAAATCTACTGGTACAGAGTAAAGCGTTAGAGACGGAATTCAAAGACGGCTAGTGTGCCAGGACTTGCACATGAAAAGACAGAGCGGAAATCAGGATTATTTAGTCTGATAAAATGAAGAGCTCAAGTTGCTGTGACTGAACCAAAGTTGTAACAGATATTTATAGGGCACCAATTGTAAGTCACCTTTAGTGAAATTGATCAGCCCCCTCCATGTTGTTCAGTCCTATAACACAAAAACACGGTTTGATTCGATGAAGTAAATGAAAGAAATAAAAGGAAATTCTACTTCTTATAGGGCCAGATTCTACCATCCTTACTCCTGTCAGGTAATACCTCACTCCCTGTGTAGCCTCAGACAAGTCAATCTTAAGTCTATTTTTATTTATTTGGGGGATTTTGAGGACTCATAGACTTTAAGGTCAGAAGGGACCATCATGATCATCTAGTCTGACCTCCTGCACATTGCAGGCCACAGACCCTCACCCACCCACTCCTGTAATAGACCCATAACCTCTGGTTGAATTATTGCAGTTCTCAAATCATGGTTTAAGGACTTCAAGTTACAGAGAATTCACCATTTACACTAGTTTAAACCTGCAAGTGACCCATGCCCTGTGTTGCAGATGAAGGCGAAAAACCCCTAGGGTCTCTGACAATCTGACCCATGGGAAATTTCCTTTCCAACCCCAAATATGGTGATCAGGTAGACCCTGAGCATGTGAGCAAAATCCAGCAGGCACCTGGGAAAGATTTCTCTGTAGTAACTCGGAGCCCTCCCCAACTAGTGTCCCATCACCAGCCATTCAAGGTATTTGCTGCTAGCAGTTGCAGATTGGCTAGATGCCATTGTAGGCAGTCCCATCATACCATCCCCCGACCCTGCCCCAGAAAATTTATCAAGCTCAGTTTTGAAGCCAGTTAGGTTTTTTGTCCCTGCAGCGAGGTGGTCACCTGCTCCGGCCCTGAAGGGGTTAAAACAGCCCTGGGAAAGGGCTGCCCCGGGGAGCCAATATGCTAGGATGATTGGGGAGGCAGGCACAGCTGGGGCCACTCCCCAGTCAGGCTGCAGCTGGCCCTATAAAAGGGCTGCTAGCTAGGCACTCAGGTAGGACTCTCCCTCTAACTTCAGAGGGAGAAGGACCTAGCTGTCTGGGAGCTGAGGGTGGAGGCAACCGAGCAGGGCTGGGGAAAAGCGAGAGGAGCAGGGGAGCTCCTGCCTAGCAAATCCCCAGGCTGCAGGCCTTGTTGAAGGCCAAACCAGGTACTGGGGTTAAGCAAAGGCTGCAGCCCAGGGGTTAGGCAAAGGCAGCAGATCCAAACCCCCCTTTGCCAATGATGAATGGCTTGTACACTGCAGTCCGCCCCAGTGAGCGGGGGCTAGATGGTGACTGGCAGTAGCCATAGACTGAGGCAAGGTGGGGATAGAGGGTTGGGGGTTCCCTGGGGAGGGGAGACCTAGAGACGCTGAGGGTACTGCAGAGGGCAGAACCCCAAAGTAGGGGGCACCGGTGTGCGGGAGGGACATGGGGGGCCTGAGGCAAGTGGGACACTGGCCTGCAGAGGGCGCTCTGGAGGCTGGAGAGCTAATTCCCAGGATGACCAGCGGGAGGCGCTGTACCGGTGAGTCGTCGCCTTGCTACAGTCCCCACTGGACAAGGGGTAAAATTTCAAATGTGCCTATTCTAGTCATCCAGTCTGGCCTACTGAATAACACAGGCCATAGAACCTCACCCAGTAATTTCTGCATCAACCATAGCCTGTTTTTGAGCTGTCGCATGGCTTTTAGAAGGATAGCCAATCTTGATTTAAAGACTTCAAGAGAGAGAATCTACCACATCCGTAAGCAAGTTGTTGCAATGGCTAATTACCCTCCCTGGAAAAATATGTGCACCTTATTTCTAGTTTGAATGTGTCTAGTTTCAGTTTCCAACTTTTGGATCTTATTATGCCTTTTGCTGCTAGTCCATCGAGCATTTCATCTATCTGCTATCAGAAAATCTCTTCCCCATGCAGGTAATTGAGAAATACAAGAGGCCATGTAGTAGAAAGAAATGTGGAAGTACAGAAAAACCCATCCATGAATAAGATGGGTCTTAAGCCAGTTATCTATGTCTGGCTGAAACAGGGAGGAAAAGCTCAGTCTGACAATCTCTAAATTAATCATGACTGGTGAATCACATTGACTCAAGTCAGTTGATATACAATCTAGACCAACTTGTTCAGTTTTCAGTAGCCAGATGAACTACTTGAACGGACAGTTGCAAAAAGTTCCCCTCTTATTTACAACTGCCTGGAATAACTTCTTGTAATTCAGATCATATGTAATGCATCTAGATCCTGATCCAAAGTCCATTAAATCCATTTTAGGACTCTTATTGACAAGAATGGGTTTTGGGTCAGCCCCTTAACTCTTTGAAATGACAGTCATATGTCTGATTAAAGGTAAAACAACTTAATTTGGCTAAATGCCTACATAATTCACTTTCTTTGGTACAATCTGGAGATAATCGGATGACAAATTCTCTGTATGTGAAAAATATTACCCTTAATTATAAATAATTCATGTGGGTAAATATAATGCAGCATTTATTGGAGAGGTCAATTTTACAAAGTTGAACGTATTCATGTGGGAATACCATGGAGGCTGTTAATTGCACAGAGGAAGCTGTTTACAGGGCATGACAATAAGTTCTACAAAACCCAGGAATTATGAAATATATTCTTGAGTGCCATCTACTGGCACCTTGTCTAGTAACTGTTTCCATACATACAGACCCCTCTAATAACAAAGGGCAACTATTTGGTCTCTAGGGAGGGCATGTGAATTAGAGAATGCCACATCCACTTCTCTGTCAATTATCAGGTGAAATACAGAGCAACATTAGGGATTGCCTTTGGTCATTCTAATTGTCTTCCCTCAAGAGTAGAGTCTGTTCCTTTTCCTCTGCTGAATCTTAACAGAACACTAAGGTGTGACAGGTTTCAGAGTAGCAGCCGTGTTAGTCTGTATTCGCAAAAAGAAAAGGAGGACTTGTGGCACCTTAGAGACTAACCAATTTATTAGAGCATAATAAATAATAATTTATTATTATTAATAAATTGGTTGGTCTCTAAGGTGCCACAAGTCCTCCTTTTCTTTTTAAGGTGTGACACTTTCTCTGGGAGCCTAGCCTGTCAGCCACCAATCTTCTCAGGGCTCTGCCAGTACAAGTTTTCCCGTGCAAGTTAACGCTTGGTACACCCCAGTCCCCAAGATCCTCTGAAGCATCTCCCTGTAGGGTCCGGCCCCTGTCACTGGACATGCACAGTGATTAGCAGGTTCCAAGGGAACTGTATACAAACAGCTTGATTGGATCAGGTTCTTTATAATACCACCACACTGAGATATAATGCTAGTGAAATCAACCATAAATTTCTTAATATAAATTAAGATTAAGAGATCCTGAGCAAAATTAATGGAAATAGGAATGGTTACACATAAGACAGAAGTATAACACTTATTAGTTGAAATGTAACTTTAACAGGCTAAAATCTTTGTCTAAATTAATTTCTCTCCTGATTTACACATGGGGTGAAGGCAGCATTGAGAATAACCGCTCCCACGGTCACTCAACAAGTCAGTAACAGGGAGACTATGCATGTCTTTCTTTTCCCATCCCTGTTTTCACACTATTTGACTGCTCCAACTGGTCACATGCTACCACCTGCATTTTCATTTAATTCTTTATTTTTGTGGTGTATGCGGCTAGGAACCAATGATCTCTTTACTTTCCAGCTACTGCAGCTTTAAAGTTCTAAGAACTCGGCCTGTGTGCAGAGACGGCAGCCATTTTGTTCTCAGAGTTACAGCAGTCTGATGCAAAGAAGGGGCACACACACTGTGCTCTCTTGGAAAGACCTTGCTGGTCTTTCTCAGTGTTGTTTTTCTTTAATCGAAATTGATGCGGAGTGAAAATATATATTTCTTCTTTGTGCATAGGGGACATCTCATTTATAACCTATTTTAAGCAACTCAGATAACCAAGCAGCAAAGCAATTAGTTATGAGCTTGAGATCTTGCAAGTGCTGATACATTGGATAATTATGCCAATCTGAATCTTCAGCTCACAACTTTAATCTATTTTAAGCACATGTGAAGTGCCTAACACCATAATACCTAAGCACTGATACTAACTTACTCCATCCTTCTCCATTTCACATTCCTTCTTCCACTTCCTATCAGGATTATTTCTATTAAGGTAGAGGCCCAAGCCCAGGCCCTGTTGTGCTAGACTCTGTACTTACATATACATATAGTAATAGACAGCTCCTGCCCCCCATAGCTTCCAATCTAAATAGACAAGCTAGACAAAGGAAGTATTATTCCCATTTTGCAAACAGGAACTTAATCACAGAAAGATTAAGTGACTTGCTGAAGGCCATACATGAAGTTCATGGCAGAGCTGGGAACTGAGTCCTAGTCCAGTGCCTTAACCATAAGGCTTCTTTCCTTGAAATAACCTTTCATTTACACAACAATTTGTTAGTAAGCCAAGCCTGCAACACCGTCCTTAGACATTCTAAACAGGTGGGTTGCACAGGGCACACCAAGGCTGAAGGGACACAGGAATTGTGATGTGCTATTGAAAGCAAAGAAAGCTTGTGTTTAACAATGAAATTCTTTTATTCATACATTTGAAAACTAACCTGAGCCCATTAGAAGCTGGAGGCTGCTGTTTCTCGTGCTGTCCTGCAGGTCCAGCGCCACACCTTACAATATCAACGGTAACCATTTTGACCTCTATAGTCACACCCATATCCTTATACAGGAATTACCAGACTGGATGTCTGCTCTAGTATCCTGTCTCCAGCAATGAATAGTAACAGATGCTGCAGAGGAAGGTATGAGAAGCTGCCTATGGAACAACCAGCCCATTTGGGAATTTTTTCCTAATCCCAGACAGTGCTTGATTTATGCCCTGAAGCAAAAGGGTGTATATTCCTTACACATTTTTAATGTACACAATATGCAGGATTTTTGTATTATTTACATAAATTTCCAATTATTCTTTGGCCCCTGCTAAGATCTAGACTTTAGAAATATCTCGTGGCTGTGAGTTCCACAGACTGTGTGTGCGCAAATGATTGTGGTCATTAGGACAAACATGCATAAGTGTGAAGATGTTGTCAGCTTCTTTGTTTGCCATGGATCAAAGACAGCTATGATTTTTTTCCCCTTTTAATGTAATACAGCTGCTGATTATTGGCACAAAGAGCCATAAGTTTTTCCCCCACACGCAGACCTTCAGAACTCCGACTTCCTATGTTTTCATGTTAGTGGTGTTCAGAACACCTCTGCCAACAAGGAGAGGATGTGCTTTCTAATGCCAGATCTTTGAGATGTGAATTGCCCAAGCTTGCAGTGAATATTCTTTCTAATTACTCCTTCCTCGTCTCAGCCTATGAAAGCCACCACCCAGAACTTCTGAGATGAGTTTGCCATACAAAGCTAACCCACTTCATATTTTAAGAGTTCAGGCTAGAAGGCAGCCCGTGCACGTGGGCAGTATTTGGATTTGTGAACTGCCTCAGCACAGTCTAGCCACTTTGATAAGCCAAGTCGGTGCCTGCCAAACATCTACCTCCACATCCTCGACTGCGGCTTAGCTTTTAAATGCAGAACTCTAAAGGGGATAAACCAAGGACAGCTCTGGAGCTCTACATGCCAAGCCAAGGAAAATCAATCTGTTCCCCCAACCACCACCCAAACAAGCTGCTACTGAAGAAGAAAAATAAACACTACTACCTGCAGAGGCCGTATGACCCTGTATCTTTGGGGAAGGTGCCAAAAACGACTGGGGAGTGAAACCAGAGTGTGTACTACACGAGTGCCCTGGGATATGAAAGGAAAGACACTGAGGAAGTCAAACATGAAAGGAGAGTGTACATTTCCTCCCACTAGCCGCAGTAGTTAATGCATGTTCAAACAGGTAGGGAGAAGTTTTTCAAATAAAAAGCACATTTATGGATTAGTCGGAGAGATTGTCATAGATTATAAACCTTTAAGGGCAGGGACTGTCTTCCCTGGGGTTTGTACAGCACCTAACACGATGGGGCCCTGGTCCGGACAAGGGACTTCTGGGGTTTGGCTGCACTACAGATGGTAGACTCTGCTAGCTCATCTCTAGCTAATGCCCTAAAAACAGAAGCATGGACAATGCAGCACTGATGGCAGGTTGGGCTAGCCCCCGAGTCCAAGCCCACCTAACCCCTTGGATGTAACCTTACGAGACTAGCTTCAGTCACTGCCAGTGCTGCAATATCCACACGGCTATTTTTAGCACCCTTGCTGGAGCTGAGCTAGGGCGAGTCTGTTCACCCAGGCTTGGAACGTTTCCCAGCTGCTGTGTAGACATGCCCCTGGTGGCTACTGCAATATGGCACTAGAGATAATAAAGTTCATCTTTGTGAATCTGTGATCTACGTGATAGCGACAAGGCCAGTGAGATCTAGGGTAAGAGGGACAGAAATGAGATCAAACTCCCTCAGGACTCCTTCAACGTATGGCATGTTCCCAATTTCTCTACAATTGCTGAACAATCTGGGAGCAGTGACGGTGTGAATTGTTCATTTGAGCCAATTCCTTGGGCTCCATTCTCTCTGATCTTTTAAATGTGCATACTCCAAGTGCCTCATTCATCCCTTAAGCTTTCATACATACATACAACAGCCATACTGGGTCAGATCAAGGCTTCATCTAGCCCAGTACCCTGTCTTCCAACAGTGGCCAATGCCAGGTGCCCCAGAGGGAATGAACAGAACAGGGAATCCTCAAATGATCCATCCCCTGTCAGCCATTCCCAGCTTCTGGCAAACAGAGGCTAGGGACACTTTAGAGCATGGTTTTGCTTCCCTACCCATCCTGGCTAATAGCTATTGATGGACCTATCCTCCATGAACTTATTTAGTTCTTTTTTGAACCCTGTTATAGTCTTGGCCTTCACAACATCCTCTGGCAAAGAGTTCCAAAGATTGACTGAAAAATGCATAATATTTCAGGAGACAATATCATCATTGTTTGAGTTACATGAAAATGTCAGGTAAACAGGAGTCTGGCTACATTATCTTAGAATATTTCACATATGCATGTGACCATTCAATGTATGTTTCTGTTGTCCAGATGTGCAAGCTCATGCCGCACATATCTAGAAGGAAAGGCTGACTGAAAGGCTGTGAGATATCCTATAATGTACTAACAGCCAGGTCCTGCCACCCTTTCACATGTTAAGTAGCACCTTGCTACATCAGCCTCCCCATCTGTCAACTTCAGTTCTCCTTATTCATGGAGGAAAGTGGTATTTAGTAAGAGTAACAGATCCTGGTCCTAAATGGCTTATATCTCAACTTCTTCTCTGTGACTGTGGGCAAGTCACCTGATCTCTCTTCCCCAGTTCCCAATCTGTAGACTAGAGATAATTCTACTACTTTATCTCATGGAGCTGTTGTGAGGATGAATTAATAAATGGGTGCTCAGATACCACAGTGGCGTGGGCCCTATAAGCACGGCACCTAGTTAGAAGAAGGGAGTAGAGATAATATCCCATGCTTTAGAACAATCACACACCAGAAATTATAGTAATAAAGTGAAAATTTCACCAACACCCCAGAGACTGAGATTTGTTTGCAGTGACTATCCAGGAAATCCTTGGGAATATGAAATACTTTTGCAGAAATCAGAATTGATTCATAAACAGATGGATGGGCTGAATTTGTCAGATGAGGTAGCCCTACTTGACTTGCTGTGATCATAACCCAGAGAGGAGTTTTGTTGAAGTTGAACAAAATCCCTTTGGCTCTGAGTTCTTGGTCAGAGAAAAAAAAATTAAGGCTTGTTTCTTTATTTCTTCTTTGCTCACCAATAAATCAAAAACCTCCAAAGATCTCAAACTTGGCTCCGGCTAGTTCTCAAGGAGGCCAGCAGCACTTGACTAAGATGGAACAAAATCAGAGTTTTAGGGCTAAATTTTTGCTGGTATAAACCGGTACAACTCCATTGACTTCAACGAGAATTTGGCCCACCTCAGTGGTAAATGTCTAACATTCTTGCAGAGCCTAAGACATCCCTACCCACTATACACCAATTGCTGTCGTACCTAGCACTCTTCATCCACAGATCTCAAAGCATTTAGCCAAGGAGGACAATATTATTTCCGTTTTATAGATGGGGAAACTGAGGCACAGATAACATGGACTTGCCCCAGCTCCCCCAGCAAACCAGTGGTAGAGCTGGGCCTAAAACCCTCATGATGATTTCCCTGCAGCACGTGACCTGGATAGGGCAAAGGGATGATCCTTTCTCCCTCAATCCTAAACTATCCTGGTCAGCCCATTTAGCAGATGATTCCTTTCCCCATTGACTATCAGCTGGGCAATGGAATGGAGCGTGTCTGTTAGAAGATGGGGCATGACAAAGTCACTGCTGCAGCCACAAAGCTCCTAGGATGCAAGGCCCATATGGACTCCTTCTGGCTCTAGCCGCAGAGACAGGGCCAAGTGAAGTCTGTCGTTATGCTGCTTACAGCCCTAAGTAAGGGAGACGGAAGGTGTCCAACAAGGAAGAGGAGAGCTAACAAAAGGAAGGAAGAGCAAGGAAAGGGGCTCTGGGGAGAGAGAGGCCCATACTGATTCCCACTGCACAGCTCTGGTGTGGCATCGATGGTGTAAAACCGAAGTAACACAGCAGGGACGGGTATTTTTGATTGCTAGCTAGGTTTCGATGTGTACTATGGCTCTGGGAACCTGGTGCCTTCCCTGAACTTTTGGCATCTGAAGTCTCAGCCTTTAGATCGCACACCCTCACATGCGTTTAGAAGAGCTTTCAGGGGAAGAATGCACCTCGGCCCCTATCCTGCCAGGACTCGGCTCTTGGAACACCTTGTACGTTCCAGGGAGTCCCACGGGCAAGCATTTGCAGTGTTAGCCCTCAGATATATTCACATGAAGGGTCTTGGGATCCTAAGAGGGGAGCGAGAGGCCCAGCCCTACAAGGTACTGAACAGCCCCTGCTGGGAGCCGAGGGATGACACCTCCCGGGCTTTGCAAATTGCGTCCTCAAGGGAGTCCTTTTGTTGTTCTAAAATGAACAAAGGATTTCCGGCTGGGAGGAGGGTCTGGCAGCAACAACTCCCTGATTCTTTGCCCTCCTGCCTCCGAAACGCCCCCTGAGACGGGGTTGTAAGGTGCATGGTATAGGAGCTGGCTTTCTGCCCACTGAAGAGTCCCCCATGCCTGGCTACCCCCACCCTTGAGTGGTCCGTGACCAGTCTCCACTCCCTGTGCACCGTCGTGAAAGGGAGCTTTTGGGGACCCTAGCTCTGAAATGTCTGTGACTACGGAGAGCGATCGTATAACACTAACACCTGTGCTTTGCACTTGGACGGTATTGTGCCTTTCACCTGAGGCACCTCCCTGTAACGATCCCTGTCCCGTTTCGCCTGGGCTCTGCACACAGCCTGCCCTCTGCAGACATCGCACACATGACACCTCGTGAGGCAGTCGGGGCTCTCTCCCCATCCGTCAGGGTGGGAGGCCACACCCCCTCACTACACACCCGCAATGGTATTAACCTTCCGGAAGTCACAATGTGTGGTCAGATTTTTAAGTAGCGTCTCCAATAACTTTTGATTTTACAAGAGCGAGTCGCTTCACTTTAGAAAAGATTGTTTGCCTCTGCCCGCAAGTCTCAAGGCCACACCTATAAATAGGGGGCTTCATCCAGTGGCATCTACAGTGCAAGTTTTGGCAAAAGCCGTTTAACATTTGAAGGAGTGGAGGGCTGTGGGAAGGCCATTATCCTTCGAGTTTGGCAAACTCTTGAAACCTGTTTGGGTTTAACTATCCAGAGTGCAGAGATGTTAGCCTGGCTGAGACAACTTCAGCTTATTTCATATGTGACTTAGACAGCTGTTTAAAGGGTTCTGTAAGCTTGGCTCAGTTCAAACACAGGTGTATGAGATGAAAGGGAAATGGAAAAAAATGTACAACTATCCTTTTTCCATCTCTGACTACATTTCCCCCCCTTTCCATGCGACGTGTGCCCTGTGAGTCACTGAGAAAAAACTATTTGTATTTACTACCAGTAAGGAATGAAGTTTTAAATGGAAGTATGCGGTGGCTGTCTTCTATTCGCCCGTTTCATCCGCCATGTCTTTGTGTTCTGAAAACAGGCTACTGAATCTACCTTTTCCTCCTAAAATATATTGAGCAGACATTGGTATGAGGTGATGTAATGGGGGGCATTGCATAGCCACCGGGCCTGTTCATTATCTGAACTTCAGTAGTTTATGGAATACACATTGGTACTGATACTTGCTTAGCTTCTGAATGTATTCATTGGTTATAAAGACGGCTCTCAAATACACACCCTCGGCCCTTGCAGAGCTCTGCCTGTCCTGTCAGGACACAGACACCAAGGCACCTGTCTTTGTTACAGCAGGGAACAGCAGTGTCTTGATGCTACCACAAGTTGAGGATCCTACCCCAAGAACTTGGCACGTGTCTTCCTTCTATGAATGGAAAATGTCCTCAGCTGCTTGGCAACGCAGCCCCTGATCCAACGTCCAATGGTTGACTTCCAGCATCTATCTGTGTGGCACACAATGACAACTTAGCACAAGTAACGTCAACGGGGAAGTTACCTGAGTTGCTATGGAGTGTAAGACAGCCATAAGAACAGAAGAGCGTAACATAAGAATGGCCATACTGGGTCAGACCAAAGGTCCATCTATCCCAGTATCCTGTCTACCAACAGTGGCCAGTGCCAGGTGCCCCAGAGGGAATGAACAGATCAGGTAATTATCAAGTGATCCATTCCCTGTCGCTCATTCCCAGCTTCTGGCAAACGGAGGCTAGGGACACCATTCCTGCCTATCCTGGCTAATAGCCATTGATAGACCTATCCTCCATGAATTTATGTAGTTCTTTTTTGATCCCTGTTATGGTCTTGGCCTTCGCTACATCCTCTGGGAAGGAGTTCCACAGGTTGACTGTGCGTTGTGTGAAGAAATACTTCTTTCAGAAGCAGTAGCACCAGTGGTCTTGAGATTCCTCTCTTGCCACAAGAGCCATCAGTTTCTCAAGGAGTCTCTCATGTTCTGGAGCTGCTCCACTGAGGTGAGCTCTGAAATTCTATCCAATGGAAAGTTGCAGAGTGGCACCATATTTGAAGTGGAACAAATGGCTGCCAAGCCTGTAATTTCTCAGGTTGCCTGCAGTGGCCGTGATACATGCAGAAGGCTCCGAGTTCCTCTCCCACTGTAACTGACAGGTGCAAAGTCTTCTGGCAGGGCAGACAAGGGACAGGAAATAAATTAAGGGCATTGGGGACATTCTTGGTGCTGCAGACATTAAAGCAGTTGAAAATACAGCTGAACAGGAGAGGAAAGGTATTTAGTTTTGTGCCTTTTAGGTTTACATGGAGGCTGGTAGCTCTGAAGACAAGATTCAGTTTTATAACAAATGCTTTATATTATCCTCAAAATCCTGGAGCGCAGGGCTGGTGCTTTCTTATGTGAGCTCAGAACTGGGACAGGCAGGTATTACTAAAAGTTATTGCTTAATTCTAGGCGCAGAAATGCCGCGTATCAGGACATCATTGGCCTTAATGCATTTAAGAGTCAAAGATTCATAAATTCTCAGGCCAGAAGGGACCATTGTGATAATCTAATCTGACCTCCTGTATAGTGCAGACCAGAGAATAATTCCAAATAATTCCTAGAGCAGAGCTCTTAAAAAAACTTCTAACCTTGATTTTAAAATGGTCAGTGATGGAGAATCCACCACCACTGTTACGCTCACTGTTAAAAATGTACATTTTATTTCCAGTCTGAATTTGTCTAGATTCAACTTCCAGCCATTGGATCGTGTTAGACCTTTCTCTGCTAGACTGAAGAGCCCATCATTAAATATTTGTTCCCCATGTAGATACTTATAGACAGTGATCAAGTCACCCCTTCACCTATTAGTGCCCCTGAAACACTGACCCCAGCAACTTTTATGGCTATTGCTGTGTAACTCTTTTTGCTTTCATTTTTTCCAAGCCATCCTGTTAAGATTTTTCTGCTAGGGCTTAATCCAAAGTCAATGGGAGCCTTCAGGGGCATTGGACCAGGCTTCTAAGACATTTGACCTATCCTCCCATAATGGAAAACTCTTCGCACAGGAACTTAACAATGAAAAAGGTATTAACTATGATTTTCCTTCTGTTTTATTGATGTCTTGATGTACAGTATAATTTTTTTATGATAGCTGTATACCTCTCTCTCAGTTTCCCCTGCATTCCTGCCTCAGGCTCCCTTCCCCCCTCCACTCCCACAGCCCCAGTGCTAAATTGAGCAGCTCTCTGCCATCAGCACCTGGGCTACTTTCAAACTTTTGTTTGTGTGAAACTAAACTGGAAGCTGATCCTGCTATTACCCCTAGTCCCCCTTTGTTGACTAGATTTATTACTGTACAGGGGGAGGTTTTACCCACAGGAGATATTTATTCTTTAAAATCAGATCCGTTTACTGTGAAATACGAAAGCAAATCTTCACACCACCCAAACAGAAAACGGCATGATTGTCACAAACTCCAGCCTCGTTTGCATGGCATCATTCTGGACATCCGTATTCTGTAGAGTAATATACGAGATCAAAACCTGCAGATGCAAAAGACTATCCGAGAAATATAAAATAAGAACTATTTTACTGCCCTTGGGGCACAGTTTGCTTAATAGTCCCTGTTTCTAATCCTTGCCCCCTTTAAACAACACTTCCCAGTGCACTGTGCAAGGACATGATAAATCCTTGTGTTGTCCAGCTGAAGGAATTCAGAGGTATTTTGCTGGAAAAAATTCACATCAGCGTCTCCTTTGCTGAATGTGAAGCGTTCATCACATTATGGTGATGCTTTTCGGAGCTCTCACGCTTCCTCCACTCCTTCTGAGCTCACAGGTCAGTACCACCACCCCCCACCCCCACCCCCCCGCAGAAGAAACAGCCAAACACATTCCTCAAGATGAAGGCCTCCCTCTTGAAAAGTAATTTCCTTACTCGCTACCCAATGGTATTAACTCATTAAGCGCACCCAGCTGACCCAGCTGCCACTCTCTAAAAGGCCCCCACTTAACATTTGACAGGAATGTCAACAATTTAGACACTTAATGAAACCAGGGAAGGGCTTGTCCTTTTAATAGCTCCACTGACTTTCAGAGCTGAGTTACCTGGTTAAATGCACCATACCTCTGCACACAGTTTAAAGAGACTGAGCGGGACTGCTATACTCCTCATACTGCAGAGAGCCCTGGAGACAAGGGCGTCAAAAGTGTAGGGCTAGAAGGGCCCTCAAGTGGTCATCTCAGCCTAGATCCACAAAGGTATTTAGGAAGTTAGGAGCCTGTGGGCATCCAGGTTCTAGCCCATCTCCCTGGGCTGAGGCAGGATTAAGTACACCTAAAAAACTCACTGGGCCTTCTCCAACATTTGCCCTCTCATGGAAAATGTTAACTAATAAACACATGAGGAAAGGATGAGCTTCCGGTTAAGACCTGGGCTTGGTGTGGGATCTGGGTTCAATTCCTGGCTCTACTATAGACTCCCTGTGGGACCCTACGCACGTCATGTAATCTCTCTCCGCGCATCACTTCTGTATCTCTAAAATGGGGATAATAATCCTTCCTCTGTGTTTGTCTATTTAGATTGTAAACTCTTTGGGGCAGGGACTCTCTCCTAGTGTGTGTGTGTGTGTGTGTGTGTTAAGTGAGTGGCAAAAAGAAACCCCAATGTTGTCTGGGACTTTTAGGGACTATCACAATAATAATTTGCTGCTCTGAATATTCCATAACCAACATTGGCTTTAAAATATGGCTTTTTGTTCTTATCCTGAAGAGAAGCCCTTCCAAACAAGTCCATTGCACTTCAGTATATTGCACTCTGAAGAATCTCCTTCTTAGAAATGTCTGCCTATCTGGGAGGCCACAAGAAAGTATATTTGCCTATAACTAGACTGATCACTATACAGCACAGAGAGACCAACACAATGCATTAAACAGACAAAATTAAATACTGGAATGGTCTGTTTTTATAAGAACGGTGAGAGGGCCCCTTGTGAGCCATCCAAAGGGGATGTTATCTCTTTATATATTTCTGATGCTAGGGCTACAGTAGGATGTATTTTTACCACTGTTACCTCAACTGCTGGGAGCACTTGTGTAGACCAGGCACCCCATAATCTTGGCACAATTGAATAGTTATTGTTTTATAATTGACAGATAATACCAATGTTTGTTTTTCACCGATTTTTTTAGATTTTTATCATCAATTTTCACATTTGCAAGAAATTATGGGGGACCGACAATGATTTAATGACCATACACACTGAGATTCAAAAAGTTAAAGCTTTATCAACTGTTAGAACACAAATTGTCGACATTGCATGTCAACCTATACAAAGTAAATACCCTGTTTTCTCTATTCATTGCCGGGTCCATTTGTAATAAGCGTAATTCAAAAGTCAAAATCACTGGATTGTGACTCTCCAGCAGCATTTTTTCTTACTTTGCCTGTCTCAGTGTCAGTTGTTTTAGATGGAAATGGGTTTTTGTCAGTTTGTGAGTGTACAGTGAAATCAATGTTTACCGACATTCACCAATAATAATCTCGTCCTTCCAATCCTGTTTATGGAATTGTTCTGAGCAGAGTTGAAGCCAAAGCGCTTCAAGTGTCAGGGGCTGCCTAAAACCCTTTCTACAATAGCACTCCTGTTACTGCTATCCTCGGTGGATAGCGATGGTAGTGTCAATGGTTGGAAATTCTGGGGGAGGGGGGAAAGTCCTAGCACAGGAAAGGCCTGGAAAATGGAGTGAGATGTGTCTGTTCTCTGCATTGTGTTGTCAGCTAAAGAATGAGAGGGTGAAGATTCACTTGTTCCACTGGAAAATACAGAACCATGGATTCTTTGAGTCACATTTGGGGCCAGACCCAAAGGCCATTGAAGTCAATGGGAGTCTTTCAGCTGACTTCAACAGGCTTTGGATTGGGCCACTAATGTGTAATTCTTATTTGAGATCAATTTTGTGGAATGTTAAGTAGCATAGATCTTTCATATACCATTGAACTTTGGGGCTGGGAGGGAGAGCTTGGATCCAAAAGATCAGCACGTGTGTCATGTGTGCTGTTGTCACTGTGTCTGTAAGAATTGCCGGTTTCTGTAATTAATTGCATCCTAATAACCCAAGTGATCATAGATGCGCTGTCTGCCCTCTACAGCTTATTGGCACAGAAGAAGAAACCTCATAGTCTGTCTGAACAATTTTATTCAAGGTAAGAGAACTTTCTCCCTGTTGTTTTCCCCCAAGATAAATGAAATTCTTGGCCAGCCAAAAAATACAAAGGGATAAATACATTAGCTAGGACAATACAATAAATGGCCATCACAGTTTCTCTATGCTCATTTTAAAGCTACTGGATATGTGAGAAATATTCCAGCATTTTTGCAATACAGTAAATCTGTAATGTCCAAGGAAGACTGAGATTGATCTCCCTTCTCTTTAGTGTTCTGAGGATGATTTTTGGAATCTGAAATCTCACTTTGAGCAAGCAAAAAAGCAGGTGACCCCTGTGGGTTGCCTATAAACCCAAGCTTGCTGTCCAGCTGGGTTAGCGGTTGTACATATGCTTATCTGTTTTGGTTATCAAAGCGACATATTTTCTCTATCTGCCATGGGAAACTCATTTATGAAGCAGGAAGGAAATGAAGTTGCGCTTGACTGATGAAGTGCTCTGCGTGTCTCATCTTCCCACTCTTCCAGAGTGTATGCTGAAGTCACACAACCACTGGGAACATTAAATAGTGCTGGCACTCGGGTACCCCAGCACATTCATCTAATGCGTTTCTGTGGTGTGGACATTTGCACCCAACTTCTTAACAGCAATGCCAGACAAGAAGTAGGAGAATGCTAGAAGCTGTTGTTGTTTCTTTGTCCAAACTTAGAACAGGAGGGAGCTTTTCCCTCATGATAGTTTAGCTTTTATTGCTTTTTTTTTTAATTGCAGCAAACAACAGTATAGCCATGACACGAATGAGACAGCTGGGGTTACTGCCACATAAGCCTTTCCCAATGAACTTTGATTCTAACTTATAGCTCCTCTGCTAGCCTAAGCCACATATTTGATCAGACCCCACAATTCTGCTGAATTGTAAGGTTTGTGGGATTGGGTATCAGTTTGAGTAAGTTCAGTTCTATTACATGGGTTGCTGTTCTTTAAAAAAATGATACCTTTTGTCAGAGGAATTAGTGAGAGGATATCAAACTGAGAGTTTGAAGCCCAAACCTTTGCCTCCAAGTGTAAAGGCTTGTCTACACAGTGTGTTAGAATTTGCACCTCACTAATGGAGACTAGCACGCACTGGTGTTGCACACTAACTGGCCTGTGTGGATCCTGCTGGTGCACACTAAAAGTTCCCTAGTGTGAGTTAATGTAGTCCCATATTACATTAACATGTTCTAGGGCAGTGGTTCTCAACTGGGGGTCCACGGCCCACTGGGGGGCCGTTAGCCATTTCAGGGGGGCCACCAAGCAGGGCCACTTGGAGTTCTCAGTCCCAGTGCCCCAGAGGGATCAAGCCCTGAGCCACATGCCCTAGGAGCCTTTAGTGCACACCAGTGTGGTCCACACAGGCTACTTAGTTGCACAACATGCATACTACAATTTACACGCTTGTAGTGTGGACTAAAAGACAAGTCCTAAGGCTCACTTCTTTGATATTGCTTCCACAGTAGCAGTGTGTACATTGGTTTTTTTGTTTCAAAGATACCTCTGTGATACTGCACCCCATATTCATCATAGTGGTATGATTATGATAAGGTTATGACATAATTCTGATGCATTTTGTTCAAAATGTATCATGTAAGGTGTCTATGGAAAAGTTATGATTTGCTGGATATTATTATCCTATTTGTATTCATGTACCATTTTTGTATCTGGAGTTATAAATATTGACTATGTATCTGTATTTCAAATGTGGTTACTCTGGCTAGCACCCACAACTAGCCTTTCAGGTACAACAATGAAGAAGCTAGACAGTGCTGATAGCTCATCAACAAAGACAATGGACCATGGAACAGCTTTGCCTTCCTGTGAATGCTTCAGACAGCCTATGATAATGGCTGCTATGACCCAGCAAGGCATGCAAGGGCACGTGACCAAACCACATGACACTGAACTCCGTTTTGGTACCTGTATTTTTCTACAAACTGGGCTGGGAACTTAGCTTGAAACAAAGGGTTCCCGCCATAGGGAGAGACTAAATAAGGTGGAGAGTGATATCATGATTGGGTCTTCACTCCCCCACAACTCAACACCTGAAGGAAGCTCTGAAAGACAAAGGACTTGGAACAGGGGAGGGGAACCCAGACTGTACAGCAATTGCAGTCTGTGCCTTAAGAATTTGCACGCCTGCTTGTACCATCAGTCAGGGTGAGAAACTGCTAATTCAAATCCTATCTATCTAGTATGTTAGGCTTAGTTTGTGGTTTTGTTTATTTGCTAGGTAACCTGCTTCGATCTGTTTGCTATCACTTATAATCACTTAAAATCTATCTTTCTGTAGTTAATAAACTTGTTTTATGCTTATCTTACCAGTGTGTTTTGAGTGAAGTATCTGGAAAATCTCAGCTTGGTTAACACAAGCTTGTTGTGCATATCTTTCCTACATAAAGAGGAAAGCAAACTATATTAATGAACTTACATTGTACGGTATAATTCTGGGTTTATACTCCAATAAGAGTGCAAGGCTGGGGAGCTAGTAAATTGCTTGTTTGTCCTTGAGTGCCTTAGGTAAAGCACTCAGGTAGCTCGGTTGGGTGTGTGGCGCCACCTGTTGTCGTGTTGGGTGATAACAGGGCCTGTAGAGGCTGGCTGAATCACCAGCAAAGCAGTGTGAGAAGGGCCAGCCCAACTGTATGGTTAGAGGACTCAGCAGTTCTACTGGCTCCCAGACTGCACCCCGGGGGTGACAACCCTTCACAACCTCAAAACCAAACTCCTTCCAAAACACAACACTCTACTGAACACTCAATTCTCTCCCTAAGGAGAGGATAAGAAAGAAAATGAACTACATGTGACAGATGTTAGTTATTTGTCTAATGCATGACTGGAAGGTGCTCAGATACCATGGTGGTCAGGACAGAATAAGAACCTATATAGAAATGTTACCAACATCGACATGGATAAACACACAGATAGGACTAGGATGCGATGTGAGGTTGGATTTGAAGGCAAGTTTTCAGAGGTGAAAAACCAGTGTACTTATCAGGTCCCAGCTTTCCTCTCTGCCATAGGTACTTCCCAAATCCACAGCAGCCAGAGCAGAAGAATGGTGTCCAGGAAGGTCCAAGTTAAGAGTAGCCCTTTTGCATAGACATGGTGGGGAGGAGAAAATCTTATTTGTGGCCCTGTTCAGCTACCTGTAAGAATTTTTTCATCCAACTAATAACCTGGAGGAGTGGCTTGATACACAGCTGTCCAATCAACGAAATGGAAATGCTCATGCAGTTTGAGTCACACAGGTTAGAGATGGAAAGCGCTTTTAGGCCAGTTCCATGTGAATGCAGCATTATTCCCTGTCTCCAGCCTAATTTTAAATGTCACAACTGACAGATCTTTCATCACTTTCCTTGAGAGACTATTCCACAGCCTAATAGATCTCAGGGTCAGGAAGATTTTCATGCTATTCCTCCTAAATTATCCTGTTCTCCTGGTTATACATCTCTTTACAAATATCTAAATGCCACAAATATTTGACACATGTCCCCTCCTTAATCACTGCTTAGCCAAGGTATTGATATTTAATTATTTTAGTCGCCCTTCACAAACATTGATTTTTCCCAACTGAATCTCGGTTTGTTGCTTTCTCCCTGTGTTCCTGGTCTCTCTAGGTCCTTCTGAATAGGATGTGTGAATCTGATTAACATGCTGTTTGCTCCCTCTTCTAGTTTAATAAATGAAGATGTTAAGTACAGAGGCATCCATTAAAGCTTACTGGCAGTGACCACACTATAGCATATCAGTTGTTGGTTATTTCTTATCCCACGTGTAAGGCAGTAGTGCAGGATCTCTGCTATCACAGTGGGGTAACTATTAATAAGTAACTTGTTACTTAAAAATGGAATCATCTAATCGAAAGGAGTTAGGACAAACTATAACTCAGTGTCCTCCTTTTCTTTTATCCCAGTGGCAATGACAAAGAGCTTTGCCATTTGTCTGCATTGCTTCCAAGTTGTCTTTTATTACCTAATTTCTTAATAAAATCTGATGGAGATTTGTTTTTTCTTCTTTGTATTGCCTAATAGATAATAGTAATTGACACAAGGGTCACTCATTGCTGAGGTGCCTCCTTGTGGCTGGCCTAGGGATTAGCTCCACTCAGAACATAAGAATGGCCATACTGGGTCAGACCAAAGGACCAATGCCAGGTGCTTCAGAGGGAATGAACAGAACAGGTAATCATCAAATGATCCTTTCCCTATCATGCATTCCCAGCTTCTGGCAAAACCAAGGCTAGGGACACCATCCCTGCCCATCCTGGCTAATAGCCATTTATGGACCTACCCTCCACAAATTTATTTAAGTTTTTTTTAACCCTGTTATAGTCTTGGCCTTCACAACATCCTCTGGCAAAGAGTTCCACAGGTTGACTGTGCGTTGTGTGAAGAAACATTTCCTTTTGTTTGTTTTAAACCTGCTGCCTATTAATGTCATTTGGTGCCCCCTAGTTCATGTGTCTGACACCCCTGCTTCTGCTGGTTGCTTACACCACAGCCCCTCTATGACTCAGCACTTGTCAGGAACCATGGGTCTCAAACCTCAGTCCACAGGGTTCTTTGGAGCTAACAGGCTCCAACCTGCCACTCAAGGATCTCCTAACAGTTGTTAGGATAGGAGCTGAATTCAGACAGAGGACTCAGTCCCAAGAGCTAACTAGCAGAACTCTGGGGGCGCTGACTGGTCCACAGCCACTATTTAAACCCAGCACAGGAACAGGAAGTTATCCATGCAAGAGGGGTCCCCCTTGCTCTGAACTGTGTGCTTCCTGCTCTCACGCTCTCTCCCTGACTTTCTGGTATCCCAACCTGGCCTGACTCTGGTTACTGATCTGTGGTTCTTCTCTCAAATTTGTCTCCTGCTTCTGATCTCCTGGTACCTTGACCCTGCCTGATTCCTGACACTCAACTCTTGGTTTGCCCTCTGGCCTATCTTGGACTCTGACCTCCTGGTATCCGACCCAGCCTGGATGCTCAACTCTTGCTTTGACCACTAGGTCAGACTGCCCACGTCCTGGTCATGACAGCCCTCCAGCCAGGTCACTATGTAGTCCTCCCTTTCTGAGGTACCAAAGGCCCACTGGATCAGGTGTCCTTATCTGCTCCAGACAGTCTTCCAATCTAAGGCCGGGTCCTGTGCCACTTTCCCAGTGGCTGGTAGGGGAACCCGGCCCACCCACTACTCTGGGTTTGAGTCCAGAGACCTGTTTCCAGCTACTATGGTCTGTTTGCACCCAGACCTGTTGTTGTTTCCCTGGACTCCTTCCTATTCTCTGCTCTTAACTTCTGCCTGCCCCGCATCCATCTCTGTGTTTACCAACCCAAATTCCCTCCTGCCAGGGAATAACTGCAGACCTCTTAACTCTGTAGACCCAAAAACACCTCTCTTCTCTCAGAGAGTGACTGCAGACTATTTCCCCTGCAGCCCTTTTCTGCTGCCATCTTCCTGGCTTTACACCAGCACCACCTGTTCCTTCTCAGCTGTGCTTCATCTTCAATCAGCCTTTCAAACCCTGGGTCTCCCCCTGTGCAGCCTATCAGGTTAATTGACCTAATTGAACTGTGGAGTAGACACCCCATCACATACCCACCCCATTAAGACTGTATCACTTTGAGATATGCGTGCCCCCTACCTTGCATTTGACATAACTGGGCCCTCTGGTCATCTCTTTCCTGCTCTAGGTCACCCACTAAGAGGGGCAGTCTGCCCTGCTCTTCCATGGTGTCCTGGTACTTCTGCTATTGGAACTCTAGATCTTGAAAAGCTACATGAAGGTCTTTCTCTGCAGCTACCAAATTCTCAGATAGCCCACGCCCTTGCTCCATAGACTCCCCCAGCACCCTTTCCCTCAGCCTCTGAGCTGCCACCATGTCCGGGTTAGTCTCTGTATTTATCCTGGTATCTTTCAACCCTATCTTTTTGGGATTCTTTTGTCCTCCCTACCTTCCATCATTATAGAGTCTCTTCGACCTTCTCCACTTCCTTTGTGCCCAACTTATGGGCCACTGTCACTTCCTTCTGCTCTTTTACGGAGCAAGATAACTGAAACAACAGAAGCCACCATCCAAGGCACTAGGCCATCTGAGAAGGCCTAAGCAAGAAGTAACTCAGGGAGAATAGGAAGGGTTTCCCTGGAAACTGTTTGAAAATGCAGAGGCTGGGGCACTGATTGGATTGCAGGCATGTGTGGGTAGCTGTCAGAAGCAGAAAGCAGCTAGAAAAAGCCAAGAGAAAGGAGCCAGAGAAACACTGGCAGTGTGGCCCTGACGGGAAGCCGAGAGAGAGAGAGCTTCTGGGGGTCAGAGAGCTGTCTAGAAAGGAAGGCTTGGAATTGTGACTCTGCCTCATTAACCATGTATTCTTCTAATGGAAACAATCCAGCAAGGCCCCAAATTTTCACTAAGTGCTAGGGCTGAAAGGGGCACCACTTATTAAAATTATGGGCCAGATCATCACCTGGTATAAATCAGCATAAATTTACATCACCTGAAGCTCTGAGTTTTGTAATTATCCCAAAATTACTGATTTCAAGGGCCTATTGTAATTTAAGCTAACATGCTAGAGTAATTAAAAAATACACATGACAAAATTTGATTCAAATCACCATCTTTCTTGGTTTACATTTACTACAAAGGGAATTAGCTGGTAAGATGTACATGTTTATTGGTTTCCCTCTTTGTGCTTTTACAAGTATTTTTCTCTTCGGTGATTTAAACCATATGTCGAGGTACTTTGGAGGATTATTTTATCAGTTCCTCGGCAGAATGAGAGAAATACCAGGGCAGAACCCATACGTTTACACATACACCAGTAAATCATTCCTTGTTCCTGAGTAGCCAAGCTGCCATATTGATAAATAGAGCATGTCACATTAATTTAATTCTGAATCACTCAGAGACATGGTTTTGTTACAAGTATAAATTTTGTGGTGTAATGGAATGTGTTAAGCCTTTAACAAATGAACATTTAATGGCCGCTCATGAGCAACATAAATAATCAGAAATAAAATTAACAGGATTGGTAATGAGCTTAATAAATATTGCCTCATGGCTCACTTAGCAAATGCAGGGGATATTGTTGCTTCACAGGATAGGTGGGGGCAGCCCTGGCATTCACTCCCTGTTTCAGGTGACCAGAACTGGGTTATAAATATCTCACCAGGACTGAAACTTGACATACAAAACTCCGAGAGGACTTCCTTCTGGAAAAAATAATCTGCCAAGTCATTCTTGGTTCTAGCAGAAAGACAAGACCTCCTTGCACCTGCCATCCTTGCTCCCCTCTTTGCATGCTCCCCATTCTCCTTACCCACCTTCTTTCAATGTGGTCTCTCTATTCCTTTGTTTTTCCTTTCATTCCCTTCCACACCTAAAAAAAAGCCACCAACTCCCCACCCCTGGGGGAAAAAAATCATGGTACTAACATGTTTGCTGCCCATCACTCTGCTCCATCAGTCTGCATAGTCTATCCTTTCTCCTACTCTTTGTCTTGGCAATTTAGGAGCACAGTCTATTGGTCTAAGTTTGTACAGCATCTAGCACAATGGGATCAGGAGATAGGTTGGGGCTCCTAGGTGCTACCGTAATACAAATGCCACCACCACCACCCATAGCTGCAATTCCCATTGACTTCAAAAGAAGTTGTAGCCATTTACTGAAAAGTGGAAGTGTAGGAGTTGAACTGATTCCTGGGTGAATATTGAAGGCCAGATTTAGCCTCTGGTTATACATGCAACTGCAGTTGGCATCAAATGGGCAGTAGGGTTTATATCTAAGAGCAGTGGCCTCAGATAAGCTGCAGTGAAGAATTTGTGCATGCTGCTACAATGGAAAATATCTGTAGATACATAAAGGAGGGGCGCAATTAGCCCTTACTTAGGAGAAGGGAAGATAAAGCTAGCACACCGGGCAGGGGCACAGCTGAAGGTACAGGGTAGACAGTATGTGCTGTACATGCTCCCTTCTCAGCTGTGGCGATGGAAGTCACGCCATGGGTTGGGAGGTGATTTATAAGGAGTCACACATAGCGCATTCCCATTCAGAACATCCACCAACCCGTCTAAGAGCTATCGCTGCTCCAAGCTGAACGAATTCACCCTCTGCGCCTTCTAACCCCTTGTAGAACAAAAGGGCAAAGCTAATAGCAGCATGACTTGCTCAGGAGCGCTGTTGGGTTGGAGGAACTGAGGACCTCCATGGGGTGGCTGGCTCTCCCGTCTGCTGTATAACCCCAGGATACATGGGACTGCAGCCTGCTTTTCCCCACACAACATGGGCTTAACTCGCACCACCTTCCCGCAGAAGGCAGTTAGAAACTCATCCCTATTGAAGATGAACAGAAAGGGAACCTGGGAGGTGAACCTCAGAGTTTCTAGTGGTGGCCACAGGAGGGGGGCAGTGAGGTCCAAGAATATTAAATGGAAATAACCTGCTATTAAATAACATTGCAGTTATGACTAGAGCTGGTCAAGTATTCCAACAAATATCATTAATCAAAAATGGTATTTCTGAAACATTTTGCATCAAAACTTTTTGGTTTTTTTAAAAGAAAGTTCCTGTTTTTCCAATTAAACTGGAAAACAAAAATGTTTCCTGCTGTTTCCTTCCCCTTCTCCAATTTTCCATTGTGCAACTGAAAAACTGGGGGGGAGGGGGAGGAAGAGACACAAAATGGGGAATATTTCTAAGCTGAAAATTTTCACACAAATTTTAATGCACAAAAACTGTTCCTTTTTGAAACAAGTAGAATGAACATTTTCATGAAAAAGTCCATTTTTGACCAGCTGTTCTTGCGACCAAAACTCTTAAAAGAAGGAAAATTCCGAGCAAAGTCTGGTTGTCCAAGACAATCTGAGACATATCACAAGATTATTTCATAGTATGTTATAATGATATGACTTGAATATCTAGGTTTTGTACTCATTATGCCATTCACAATATATTATACTGCTGGGTTTTAAACATGCCATTCACAATATATTATACTGCTGGGTTTTAAACATGTCAGGGTAGCTACTGGATTTGTTAAATTGCATGGAATCCATTGTACTTGGAACGACTATGTGCAGAAAAACTGGATCAAGTTTTAATTCCACTGCTTTCCTTCCAAAAGGATGGTTAATATTTTCCTTTCACAACGTACTGACCAAAAGCGACTCGTAGCCCATATGCACTTTGCAGGATTGTATCCTATTTGGCAATGGATTTTGTAGGTAGTGAGACTGAGAATACATCCTTAGAATGCTTCTTTTTGACCTTGAGTATATTAGTTACTTGCTCAGACACGGTAAAGTTGTGTGACTTGCATTAGAAAACTTCTTTAGACCTTTCAGTTGTTTTCTCCTAAAAGGGCTATTCTATAATTACCTACTTTATTTCCCTGTCACATGCAATGCTTCTTGGCTTAAGTGTTAGTTTTGTTGTAATAAAATAACACTTGCTACTTAGAAGTCTCTCAGCCCTACTGCCAAGCAAAGTAGGTAAGTGTTTGCTAGACAATCTATAACTTTAGTTATCTAATGTACACAGGTGCAAGCTGAACTGTGCTCAAGTTTATCGTTCACTTAGCACAATTAAAAACTCATTCACAAATCTTAATCTGTGTTGAAACTATTATTGCTATTTCAGATTCCTGAGGTATTATTTCAACTCTTTAAGGCATACTTAGGTGTAAAAAGTGAAGCATGTGAATGAGTGTTTGCATGAGCAAGATGGGACCTTTAGTGTTTGCAGCTGTAGGCAGTTAATTTAATGGAGCCGAAATGCATTTTAGAAGATATCAGAATTTGTCCCGACAGTCACGAGCTCTTTTGCATTAGGCCATATTCTGGAATGGGTTACCTAGAGAAGTGGTGGAATATCTATCCTTAGAGGTTTTTAAGGTCAGGCTTGATAAAGCCCTGGCTGGGATGATTTAGTTGGGGTTGGTCCTGCTTTGAGCAGGGGTTTGGACTAGATGACCTCCTGAGGTCTCTTCCAATCCTGATATTCTATGGTTACACCATGCACTAACAAGATCCAACTAAAAAGAAAAACCACCACTGTAGCGTAAGCCTGGAGTCCCATACTTGATTTTTTATTCCCCATATCAAGGGACCGAACTAGCATTCATGGGATGCTTCTCTAAATACTATTAATTGTGTTAATGCTACTTAGTATTTATGTCATGGTCTTAGTTAACGTGCACTTCAGCTGTGTTCACTATACTAATTTCACCATACTCTTGTCAGATATTTATGGGAGACTTCTCACCTCCTTAAAGATGGAAAGATTTAAGCACAGAGGTTAAGTCTATTCAGAGAGTTTAAGGCCAGAAGGGACCATTAGATCATCTCATCTGACCTGCTGTATTGCACAGGCCATTTCACCCAGTTACCATTGTATTGCACCCAATAATTTGTGTTTGGCTAAAGCATAATTTCAGGAAGGCATCCAGTCTTGATCTGAAGACATCAAGAGATAGGGAATCCACCACATCCCTTGGTAGTTTGCTCCAGTGCTTAATCATCCTCGTGGTTAAACATTTGTGCCTCATTTTTAATCTGAATTTGTCCAGCTTCAGCTTCCAGCGACTAGTTCTTGTCATGCCTTTCTCTGCTTGATTAAAGTGCCCTTTAGAACTCAGTGTTTTCTCCTCATGACTTGCCCAAGAACATAAAAACACAGTGTAAGAGATGGAATTGGAACTGAGCCATTCATAGCACCAAATTTTGCATTCAGAATCTTAACTGATTTCTCTTTTACACGCTTCTCCTTTCCATTTAATACAATCAGATGCCATTCAGCAAGAGCAACTACTATCACCACCAACCCAGCTCTCAGAAGGACCTGCCTTACTAGCTTCCTGCTCCTACTAACCCACTTAAGGGCAAGGTTACTCTCTTATAGGATCTTTGTTCCCAGCATGCCTTTCTGGAGTAGCCCTTTAAATCTGACAGAGCTGAGCAGTAGGCCTGCTAAAGCAGCCATTTTACAACTCTTTGCTGCTTGCTGCCTCTTTCTTCTGCTGGTAAGTACTGTTAGGGGGCTTATTCCTTTACCCTCTCACTTCCCTGGCCCTTCTCGCATGAACAGAGAGCAACAATACCCAAAGTCCAAAGGTGCGAACAATTCCATGTTTATTGGGGTGAACTTCCAGCAAGCTTAAATCCAAGTTCCTTTTTCCTTATTTTCGAATCCCAACTTACTTCCTGTTTGCCCCTAATTTATATAGTAATATTCTTAGCTGTACCTTAACCAAACATTTTACTGAAATTTAACCAATCCTAACATATTGTAACATGATTGTTTAACCAATTATATCCCACTACCTTAATTAGTTTACACCCAGCAAAATTAATTATACAGCAGACAGAAAGAATCACAGAACCAGACTGAGATTATACAGACAAACAATAGGGAAATGGGGACTACAGTGATAGAACAACAAAGAAAAGAGGATTTCACATCCTAGCTATTGATAAGTGAGTTCTTGCCAGACAGGATGCTATCAAACTAAGTTTCCTTTTACATCTTCCAGGCACTTGCCTTTCTCTGGAGACGATAGGCATTATCAGGACAGGATTGTATTCCTAACAGTCCAATAGCACCTTATTTCAATGTGACTAGTTTGGAACGTGAGGATCTGAACATTCGCTTCCCAGCTTAAGGCAGTCTCTGCTGCTTAGCCAAAGGCCTTAGCCTAAGAACAGGGCCTCAGACTGTCATAGTGAGAGAAGGCCCTTAGACAGTGTCTTTCTTTTATACCTCTGTAAGCAGAGTCAGGATGAGTTCCACCCTGACATCTGGTGCTGAGTTGTGGCAAGTTGTGGAAAAGAACTTCAGGGGCTGATCTCATTTGCATAGGCACACCCACCCCACCTAGAATGAGGCCATAGCTGCCCAAATGGTCACTTTGGCTGCTGTGGGATCCCCAGTGTCTCTGTTATTGGGGCAGGAAGAATAAATTGTTACTACCCTGATTATGGGAACTGTGCTTGGAACTGTACTTGGCCGTTTGTTATGATGGAGGGACTCACCATCAACTAAGTAGCACTCGCTAGGCAAGGGTCATGGGTTCCAAAACTCTGTGAATTGAGAGAGGCTGGGGACAAGTATTAATACTTGGTGGCATGCTAATTACATGCTAATTGCACTGCCTCCTCTCTCCACTGTGGAATATCAGAGCTAATTTTGATTCTATTAAGAGTCTAGTTACAGGCTGCTGAGCTCACTTTGGGCTGACAGTGCACCAGCACTGGGGCTCCCCTACTACAAGCTGAATTCACCAAAGAGCTGAACTGACTAAGAGCTGAAATCACTGAGCGGTGTGTTAAGTAGTGGGGGAGCCTGAAGATAGATTGTGGAGCAGTTTGCGGGACGGCTGGAGTGCCTTGTGGACAGGCTGGTGGAGCAGTTCATAGGACAGCGGGAGCAGCTGGTGGGGCGCGGAGCGGAGCAGTTTGTGGGGCGGCGGGAGCTGCTTGTGGGCCGCGGAGCGGAGCTGAGCGAAGCAGTTTGTGGGGCGGCTGGCTGAGCAGAGGCCTATGGAGCTGTGGGGCGGTCAGCTTCAGATCATGTAAGGTGCCCCTTACCTCTCTCCTTCCCCCCCCACCATCTCCAGCCAGGTTGGGAGGTAAAGCTCTGCAGATAAACTTTCGAACTCTGGAGCTGCCCTGACCAAGAACAGAGACTTTTGGGTCATTGGACTTTTGGAACTTTGGGTGATTTGGGGTTGCTGGACTCAAGAACCAAAGGGAAAGGACACGCCCCAATTTGCTTGGGGTCGGTTTTTTTTTTTGCTCATGGGTTGTGTTACGAATCCTGTTGGTGGGTGTTTCCCCAACATAATGCCACATTGTTTCTCTCTGTTATTAAAAGGCTTTTTGCTACACTCAGACTATGCGCTTGCGAGAGGGGAAGTATTGCTTCTTGGAGGCGCCCGGTGGGGGTGGTATATATTTGTCCCAGGTCACTGGGTGGGGGCTCGAGCCAGTTTGCATTGTGTTATTGGAATGAATCCCCTAGATACTGAACCCGGCCCTTGTTGCTGCCAACTCTGACGGGCAGAAGGGTTACAGCTGAAATCACTGAGTGTTGTGTTTAGTGGGGGCAGGGCCTGAAGATATATTGCGGAGCAGCTCGTGGGATGGCTGGAGTGGCTCATGGGACGGCTGGCAGAGCAGAGCGGCTGGTGGAGTGGAGCAGTTTGTGGGATGGCTGGAGCAGCTATGGGATGGCTGGCAGAGCGGAGCCCAATGGAGAGGTGGGGCAATTGGCTTTGGACCACGTAAGGTGTCCCTTAAGCCCTCCTCCCCCCCATCTCCACCCAGCTTGGGAGGTAAAACTCTGCAGATAAACTTTTGAACTCTGGGGCTGCCCTGACCAGGGACAGAGACTTTTGGGTTGTTGGACTTTTGGGACTTTGGGTGACTTTTGGGTTGCTGGACTCAAGAACCAAAGGGAAAGGACACGCCCCAGTTTGCTTGGGGTGGGTTTTTTGCTCATGGGTTGTGTTACGAATCCTGTTGGTGGCATTTCCCCAACATAATGCCACATTGTTTCTCTCTGTTATTAAAAGGCTTTTGCTACACTCAGACTCTGTGCTTGCGAGAGGGGAAGTATTGCCTCTTGGAGGCGCCCGGTGGGGGTGGTATATAATTGTCCCAGGTCACTGGGTGGGGGCTCGAGCCAGTTTGCATTGTGTTATTGGAATGGATCCCCTAGATACTGAACCCGGCCCTTGTTGCTGCCAACTCTGGCGGGCAGAAGGGTTACAGCTCTATAACCAGCTAAATGATAAACATACGCCTAAATTCTTATACTATAGGTCTTTACAGTCAGTCTTGAATATCTATATCCTAACAAGTACCCTGAGCTCCTGTTATGCATTCTATTTCTGGGGTGATATATATTTTTTTCATAATTCATTTCAAATCAGTTTGTGTTTTGGTTTTGCTTGTGATTTGAGAACTTTGCTTAATCTAATATGCTTTTCTGCAGAGCACCACACCCGATCTCAACATAAGTGTGGCTTAGGAGAATATGTAGTGCTTAGAGTTTACAGCCCGCACTGATGAGAATAGGATATATTTCCCCATATACCTTGCAAATTGTTTATGCTGTAAAGTCCAAATTGCCAGATGCATGTTTCTAAGGCTCCGCTCACATGGCAAAAAGACTGTTTTGAAGGTGCACATCTGCAAATAATTTCTGTAAGTGATTAATAGAATGAAAGCTGCCCCATTGGCTAGGGAGCTGCAGGGTGGTGTACTATGTGGAAAGTTAGATTCAGGCCAATAGAGGTTAGCAGTGTATATGTAATGCCGACAGACCCCAGTTGGCAGCAGGCAGGATCGAACCGGGGACCTCTGGCGCTTAGTGCATGAGCTAAAAGCCAACCAGCTGTTAGCTAAGGCTATAGAGCAGACTCATTTAACTCTCTCTCCCTCTTTCCTCCCCCCAACCCCGCCCCGCCCCAGTGTCAGTGCCATTAGATGGGACAGAACACTGCACCCAGTAGGTGTGGGGGTTACACATGCTTGGGAAATAATTAGACAACCCCATTTTCTCTCATTATTATTATTATTGTTAATTATTATGTAGCATAATCCTGCTCCTTCTGAAGTCCATGGGAGTTCTGATATTCACTTAAAGGGAGCAGGACTCATGCTCCCTCTGGGCAGATCACAGCAGAAACAGGCTACTCATTGAGAAAAGGAAAAGGAAGATGGCCAGTGACCTGATTTACACCAGTTTAACTCCTGTGACTTCAGTGGAATTGCTCCTAATTCACATCAGGTTAAGAGCAAAATCTGGTGCTAGACATTCTTGTCTGTCAACCAGGCAGTTCTGTAAGTGGGAAATTCCATAAAGAATTAAACCAAGATTTTCAAAAAGTGACTAGTGATTTGGGTGCCTCAACTTGAGAGACCCCAACTTTCTGCAGAGAGCTTCAGAAGATGCTACACACCCAGCCTGGAAAATGAGGGTGCTCTGAAGGTCTCTTAAGGTATCCAAAATCACTAGTCACTTCTGAAAATTGTGTACTAAATTACTTCCAACTGACCAGCAATTTTTTCCTCAGGGCAGAACTGAATGCATCCTATTCTGTCAGCTAAATATGGCCAGGACTTCCCACCTTCTGGAGTTTGTCCTTGCGAAACTGGGACAAGTGGTTCAGGACTGACTAGTTACTGAAGATCTTGGGAATTGCTATAACTCAAGGATTTATGTTCTGAGTCCAAATGGAACAATTGTGACTGGGGCTCTCCCCTGGCAATTTGTCAGGGACAAGAAAGCCCCCTCCTGGTCTTTCCAGCCGTAATGGTATAAAATGTGTGTGTACACAAGGATGTTTCTTTAGTTTGCAGATGTACATTTCTGTGTTGCAAGGTGCAAATTCCAAGGTTCCGCATATGTTGGAAGCTGTGTTTTCTGTTGAAATGCAGGTCTGTGGTCTGTGTGTCTTCGATCTCCGTAGTTTCTTAGCATGACATCTTTCATCATAGTCATCAAGTTGGAGGAAAATACATGTGGCCACCAGATTCCTTCTCTGCCTGAAGACAGGCTGCATCCTTTAATTATCCATTACCACCCTATTTCTCCAGTTACCACCAACACTTCAGAGCTGCTCTGATTTGCCATTGTGGGATGCCCGGGCATGCAGAGCTAAGCCAAACAAAGCCTTTACACAGGGGTACATACCAAACGGAAATGGAGCTGGACTTACTTTATCCCATAGAAAGGTAGCTCAGCCGAGAAACACCCTTATCTCCCACTGCCCCCCTTTTAAGGAGACAGGAGAGGGTTGCTAAGCCCCCTACCCTCCAGAGCAGACCTTGCCCTGATCCCTTGCAAATTCCTGCCATAATGGCAGGAAGATGTGGTCCTTTTGTAGGAAGGTGGGTTATTTCTTCCCTCACCACCCCAGGGATGGGGTTTTCACTCCCCCCCACACACACACACACTTTTAAATCAAGAGCAAGCACGACCACAGACATTCCTGCCTGGTACGTAAAAGCTGAAGGAAACAAATAGGCATGTAGGATTTAAGGGCAGAAGAGACCACCAGACCATCTAGTCTGGCCACCTGCACATCCCAGACCGCTAAGCCCCATGCAGTCACCCCTGTACTGAGCCCAGTAACCTGGATTAAAGTTTTACAGCCCTCAGAAGACTAAACTGTTGTATGCCACAGGCTGAGAACAGAAGGGACCAAGATGCCTGAAGCCCCTGCAATGGCAGGGAAATGATTTGGTGGAATCTGCCCAGATGAAATCTAGCAAGTGACCCACGTCTCAAACTGAGGAGGTGGGGGAAAAACAAACCCCAAGAGTCCCTGCTAATCTGACCCAGGGGGGAAAATTCCTTCCCAAGCCCAAAAACGACAGTCAGTCAGACCCCAGGCATGTGAGCAAGAACCAGCCAGCCAAGCAGCTGACAGAGATCATTCTCTGTACAGCTTCAGAACAGTGGCCCACCCCATCTAATGTCCCTTCTCCTGCCGGGGTCATCTGATATCATTCCAAAGAGCCTGCTCTAATTGTTCAGAGGCACCATCAAGACGGATGGGATTAAAACTGCCCCTTAGAAGAATAGTCAATGTTAGGTCTAAGCAGAGGTGGATTAAGGTTTTGTGGGGCCCTGGGCAAGAGCAAGTGTGTGGGGGGTCCTCCCCACCTCTTCTGCCTGCAGCCCTGCCCATGGCCCCACCCCGTTCTGCCCCTTCCCCCCGCGGCCCTGTCCCTGTTCCACCCACGATTCCGCCTTCCCCCCCACCCCATTGCGGCCCACAATCTATTTGCTCCTTTCTGCCCCCCAAGATCGGAGAAGCTCTGCCTCCCCTGCCCACCACAGCACCAGGGCCACAGCAGGGAGTGAGCGCTCCCCCAGCCCTGAGGCCATGGCAGGGACCGAGAGCTCCTCCAGTCCCGGGGCCACAACCAGGGTCCAGGCGCTGGGGCTTCCCCCACCCTCCTCACCTGGTGCTTCTGCTAAGAAGAGGGGTCAGGGTGCAGGGGCTTCCCCTACCCCACCTGGTGCTTCTTCCGGGGCTCCGGGTTTCTCCAGGGGCCCCTAATTGGCCAGGATCCCTGGACACGGGCCCCGTTGGCCAGTGGCTAATCCACCGCTGGGTCTAGGCAATACATACAAGTTGCATGAGGCTCTGTGCTGCCTGTAGAGGAGTGGTCTGATAGTTCGGATGGGGGCAAAGGCAATAAATAGGCAGCCATGCTTGTTCCTTCTCTCCCTGGTGGGCAGGGGAGCATTTTTCTTCTGCTGCAAGTTGGCTGCTGGGTGATTCCTCTGGTGCTGCAAGGAGACATCTTCTACGTTTGCGACTTGCGTGTCCTTGCATTGACCCAACTGACATCTCACAGCTCTGTGGAGGGCAGGGCATTGGATGGCAGAATGCTGTCGTGTTGGGATATGAATCGTATTCGAAAGCACCTGGCGTTGGGCATGTGGGGCCCAGACTTTCCAAAGAGCTGTGCGCTCTCATTTGGGCACTGAAATAAGCGGCCCGAATTTTGCAAGCCATCTCAGCACACAGGCCGTAAGATGAGTTCTGGGCACTATTGAAAATCTGGCCCTGTGCGGCAGAAGGCACTGTGCCTGAATTCCAGACCCTGAGTCAGGACTGAGAGGGGCCTTCCACATACCGTGTAAAGAGGAGGTAATTTGAGACATGGGAGTGGCTGGTGCTGATAATCACCCTGGGGAGAGCATGCCGCAAGTCGCCAAAAAAGCTAGCAGCCAGCCTGCCTGAAATCCACATTCGCCACGTTGAACGGTAAATGTCTCTCTCCCCTTATTTCCCGGCATTGTCTTTTGGCTGGTAACAACATGGGGAGACGACGTTAATCAGAACTATTGCTGGATCTTCTTGACGCTGTGGTTAAAAAAAATTGTCTTAGTTGCTAAGGAATTTTATAACTAATTCCCCAGGAAATGTTGACTTGACTCTAGTGAGCCATTCTTTGCATGTCATTTAAAGTGGAATTTTGTGCTTCCCCATGGGCCAGCCCGATGAAGTTCTGCTCATGCGCTTGTCACTTGGGCCCCGATTCTGTGCTACGCTCTCCATGGGCTTCACCTGGGCAGAGTTTGTTGCAGGATTGGGGCCTTGGTCTGAGCGTTGACTCTTGTGTATGCGAGACAAATGGTGGAAGGTGTTTTCACCTGCCATGAGAGCTACAGTAAAAGTCTGCACACTGCCACCGTGTTATCACTTCACATGTGCGCCATCCTGACCCCCGCTTATGTGATTGTGAGCCGTGTAGCTTAGTCACCGGCTGCTATATTTGTCATTTGGTCTTGTGCAGTAGGTACCGCCTGTTGCCATCATGTGTGGGATAGCTGTGCTAGAAAGCCCCTTTATGTGCTGTGCTATCAATATGCTTACTTGGCTTTTCTTGATATTTCAAAGTGGAAATTTCAACAAGTGTGCTTAATGTCCTTACTGGCAGGCTGTGTGGCCCTTCCTTTTTGCTGGTCAACCCTGCAGAATTTAATTAGAAAATGAAGCATATATAAAGCAAATGTTTCCGGGGGAAACTCCCCTGAATGCCCTTTTAATAAAAGATTTAACACAGCATCTGAAAGCATTCAAGATCCAAAATTTCCTAGGGGCTCACCCCATCCATTATTCTGTCATTGCCATACAGCTCACGTCAAGTGTGTGGAGACGTTTTATTGGCTACACCCCTGTTCTCGCCATAAATAAGTTGGCTTGCCGGCGGTTTTGCTAATGCAATACTCCCTACGTGTTTCCCATCCATCCTCTGAAATAGTGGGAAAGACCCAGTGTTATGTTGGTTCCTAGGTATGCTTCCTCTGAGCAGGATCCTTGCCAACATGAATAGTCTTGAATGGAGCAGCTGATGGAGTGGAGGGATGGTGGAAAGTGCCATCCTGCTTAGTACTGGTGTACTGCTCAGTGGACCAGCTGGTGGTTTTCATAAGTGCGACATCCTCTCGTCTGGAGATGCTCGGGAATTTTGAAGGACTGAATTGTCGTCCAGAATGTTCAGTAAGGTTCAGCCCCCACAGCTGGGACCAGATTTTCCAAAAATCCCAGCTCCTATTTAGGCAACATACTAAGGGGGCAGTTTTTCAAAAGTGCTCAGCATCTACCAGTTTTCTGAGAACAATGCCAGCTTCCTGTTTGCTTCTGGGAGTCGTTGTGACTGCCGATAGTTCTCTCTATAGCTGTATACTGGTTGGGTCCCGGTTACCAAAGCGATTCCCTCCCTCTTTATTATACAGTCATTTTTTAAAAAAGGTTTCTAGGTGGAAGTTTTCCAGCGCAGAGCTAGAGATCAAAAGATTGCTGCGATGCAGGTGAAACTGGTCTCAATTGGTCAATTTTTACTCATCGTAGTGTGTGGCACCCACTAAGTCTTTGGGGGCCCCAAACTGTGAACCGTCTTCATGAACAGGTTCACGCCTTCGCTTGTGCAGCTGTGCGGTCCGGAAGGATTACAGGGCACATGCGCCAAGAAATGCAGCCTCTTTCTGCTCGTCTGGGTAATTCAAGTGCCATTGTCCCTGGTAAACATCCCGCCGTGGCCATTTCCAGTCCAAACCTTTGTACACTTGTGCAAGAAAGATTTAATAAGCCATGTTGCTTGCGACAAGTTGTCTCTGTTATAATATTAAGTGTCTTTATTTTAACGGAAGGCTTACTGTGAACATAGCAGAATATTCAGCAGCCACTCTAACCAACATTTTTATTATTTTGGGTGTGGAGGAGCCAGAGCCAGAGGACTTTGTGGGGTAGGGGAAGAGGGGACAGGGAGAGGAGTTGCAGCTGCGGAGGGGTTGGGCAATGAGGATGGGTGGTAGGCAAGCTTTGGATTTGGTGTTTGAGGAAAATCTGTATTTTACTAGCCCCAGGGGAAGGTGGAGGCAAATGGCTACTTCTTGATCACAAGGCAGATTAATGTGGTGTTTCCAAAGACGCACAGTGCAGAAGTTTGACACTGACAACTCAGGTACCTTAACCGCTGGGGGAGCATACCGTGACATGGGGATTGCTGACTACAAGCTGATTTGGCTCAATATGCAAACGATATATACAACTGCCAAAATGACTGCTACCTCCCACTAATACCGTGTCTTTTCCTCTTAAAAAAAAAAAACTAGCAAATTCAATGGCAAAAAACTGTTAGTGCAGAGTTAAGGTTGCTTGGTAGTATATTGTCCCCATTCAGAACACTGAGTAGAGCAAAATTCAAGCTTCTGAAAACAAGGAAATGCACAATTAAAATTGGCCAGGTAACCTTAACTCTTCCCTCTGTCAGCAATACCCCAATATGCCCTGGTAACACACGTTCCTTTAATTTGCCAACACCCAGTTGCTGAATTGTACAAGCATTTCATCTCCTTTTACATGCCATTCACTCTCAACCTTCGGTATCCTAACTCATAGAATAGCACATTTATGCAAGAAAACCGATCTAAAGACCAGTTATACGATTTCAAAAAACATGGCCCCATGCTTTCCCAAGCAAACATAATTGATTTCAGCATTCACAAGAGAAGCAAAATTTTGAAAACACAAAACAAAAACACCTAAGTATTTTGGTCGCATTTAGCAAATGCGTCTATGAACAAAACACACAGAGTGTTAGAAAAAACCTTAGCAAGCTACTACATCTCGCATGAAGAGCAGCAGATGAAAAAAAGATTAATTCAGAACAATTTTCATGGGCTTTAGAATTGGCCAGGAAATTAGACTAGCAGACAGCAGAAAAAGGAACCATGATGGGTTGTACATATCAGTGATTGAGTTTGACAAAGCAATGAATCTGATCGTGAAATCTACCAAGAGGGAGTGTGGAAGCCAAATGTTAGCAAAAGTAAAGCAGCCCCATGGGAGCTGGGAGGGTTGCTATATATACTGCAATAACTACCTAGGCATGGTCTGTAATTCAAAGTAGATGGCAGTTATCAACATAAGATAAACTAATCAAGGGAGGCAGAACTAAGTTTAAACCAAATAAATCTAGCTGCTGGGTCCTGCTGAAAGGTAAAATGACCGTGTAGTTCCACCTGAGGATTCACGGGAAGAATGGCTAGATTTGCTGAAAGGCCAGTTCAACGTTTGGAGAACTGATTTCGCGCAGACCTCCAGCATGTAACGCAGATTGAACGGAGGGGTTGAAAGTACATCGCCATCAGGACGCAGCAAAGGGAGAGAAACGGGGCTTGCCAAGAAAAATGAAAGAACTATGATGGCAATACAGCATGGGCCCTGGCTCCCTTTAGTCATCTCATTGCTCATGACTGGAGAAGAGGAAGTGATGAGAGAGGGTAGCAAGTCATCAGAAATTGGGAGAGGGATGCCACCTGGTGTCCTTCAAGTAGGTGACTAGGAGAGCGTTCCCCTCCTGCTACTGAGCCAAGGTTTTAAGGCAGCCAAGTGTAATAATTGGAGGACTAGCAAACCAGCCTGGATATGATCTTAGAGCTGCTTCTTGGATGAGAACTGAGCTCCCAGGGGGCTGCTTTACTTTTGCTAACATTTGGCTTCCACAGGCCTTAGCTCACCCATATTTGTGGGTCTAGTTCTCGGCTGCCTTGTGTAGCCATTGACACCGGCGCAAAATGCTACCAGAAGAACTCTCCAGTCACACTGGCGAATGGCAATAGCGCTCTGCCTTCTCGTTCCACAGGTATAAACGCCTACCCAAGGTACAAAGCGGGGGAGAACTGGGCCTTAGATCTTTCTCTCCCTAACTGTCTTCTCCTATGGACAAACTTTGCTCCCTGCTAGTACACAAATAACACAGGAAGGACTTTTACTTGGTGTGACGGGGTGCAACTGACCCTTGCGGCACCTGCTGCTGGTGGTCTCTCTTGCTGTCACCTCTGCTCCAGGGACCCGCGTCACTCCCAGGACCACAGCGTCCTCTTCGTGACACAGCCCTTTGACAGACATGCCAAACCCATGGAAAAAAACCAGAAATTGGGCTTGTTTTTGGCTTAATTGGCTTGTGAGTTGCTTGTTGGCTAGTTTTTGGCTTGTAGCTTGTTGCTTCTTTTTTTTTTATCAGCTCCTGGCAAGCAGGGGCAAGGTGGGGAGACAGTCAGGGGTGCCCAGCAGGTCCACCCCATTCCCAGACTGCAGGCCGTGGGGATCTAGTCACATAGAGTGTTGGGTTCTTAGGGACTGGCTTGTTTTGGCCTTGTTTTGAAATGGGATTAGCTTGATTTTTGGCTTATTGTGGAAGTTGGGGTGCTGATTTACCGCATGAAAGTTGTCAGCTGTGCCCTCCAGCCATGCCACACTCCCTGCTCCCTGCCTTCTGGGGGACAATATTGCAGTTTCTCAGTTCAGCTACTTCCTCAGTGGAGACAGAGAAGACCCAGGACTGCCCACTCCTCCGGGTCCCGGCCCAGGGACCCTGTAGGTGGCCGCCACTTACTCCATCTTTGCTGTCTCCTCTGTAGATCTCCGTAGGCCACTTCCCCATGGCCCCAGCACCCTCTTTGCCCTGGCCTCAAGGCCTCATCCTGCAGATCCCTGCAGCCTGCCAGGAGCTGCCTTTAGCTCCCTGGGTCTCTGCCTGCAGCACTGGTCGGTCCAGGGTGCTTGCTGCCCTCCCCCTGCAAGGCAGCCAGTTCTCCCTCCTCAAGCTCCAGGATGTGACTGAAAGTGCTCTGTACTGCAGCTCTTCTTATATGGACCTGCCCAGCCATGATTGGCTGCCTCTATAAGCCCTTCTGTGATTGGCTGCCTCCTACACATTAACCCCTGAGAGCCCAGTGTGGGGAGGGCACTCCATCACACTTGGGTTTAGTACTACTTTACTTTGATTTGACTGTTCCAACATTTCATATCCTGGAAGCCAGTAAACCAGGCAACTGTTTTTTTTGCCAGAATGCCCAGTCGAAAAAGGACCCTGGCGGCTCTAGACAGCACTGCTGAGTGGGCTGCTAAAAGTCTGGTCAGCGACGCAGCAGGGGTCCAGGGCTAAAACATTAAACTGAAGCCTGGGGCTCTGTTATTCCTCAAGAATGCTACATTCAGGGTACATGGGTGGTATAAATATTGGCAACTCCAAAGGTTAAAAAAAATCACAAGTCAGGTCCCCCAAAATCACAATTAGCTTCAAATAGTGGTTTTAAAAACACACACACATTTTGGGTTCTTTTTCTTTGCTTCCTGACTTCTGAGTCTTTACAATACACTTGGGTCACATTTTCAAGCTTTTCCCCACAGCTCCATGGCTGGAAACTTAGTTTTTTCTAAATGAAAACTGAGATTCTCACCTAATCACAAGGCTCCGAGAGCTGGGACTTTAAGGAAAACACCAAATATTGCAATATAATCATGACAGTTGGGAACACCGCCTCTCACCCTTTAACTCTCACTCAGAACAATCATTTCCTGTTCCTATGAATTCTAAAAAAAAAGCTGGAAAAACAAAAACAAATCCCTCTGATTGCTCGTTGAGTGACATGGGGGACTACAGATGTGTATGTGGAGAACGGGCTTGTACAATCTAAACAAGACAGGCTGTGAAACTTCCAAACTTCTCTCTCGTTACTAAATGGGAAATGGAAATATATTGTCTGCCAAGACAGCAGCTGGCACAATAAAACCAATAATGCCCCTGGCTGGGACCTGGCACTGACTTGTACATCTCTACCAGGAAAATTGAATGATCTTGCTAAATTGAGTTTTGACAGGAAACTAGACCAATCTATCTATCCTGCGGGATGTCTGACCACAGGCTGTTCTCAGCCCTAATACCTCTTCTAAAGTACAGTGGCACTTGGTCTACTACCTTTCTCATTTTAATCCATTTAATTATAATGGATTCTCGTTCTGATACTATATTTTAAACCAGCCAGTTTGACGGCAGCCCACAGGCGGCCAGG
This sequence comes from Lepidochelys olivacea, assembly GCF_965140295.1. Taxonomy (NCBI): domain Eukaryota; kingdom Metazoa; phylum Chordata; order Testudines; family Cheloniidae; genus Lepidochelys; species Lepidochelys olivacea. The sequence continues at coordinate 121,480,543 of NC_140416.1, forward strand.
GTCCATGTAAGCGCAGACCTACAGCTTTCCAAATGTGACGGGGGTAAAGAAAAATATCAAGAGTGGTTCTTGGTTTTTCAGCTGAAACTTTTCACTGCGCTAAATTGGCGAACCCGAAATGTTTTGTGAACGCGTGTCAGTGTCACCAAATTGTGATATCACAGAAAACGAAACAGAAAAATCAGGAAAGTTAAAATATTTCGCTTTGGCATTTTTGAAACAAAAGTTCAGTGTTTCGGTTCAAAATTACTTTTTGTTTTGATATTTTCTTCAAATGTATTAAGGCCATTAAACATGTTTAAAGGCTCAAAATTGAAATTAAATGTTTCATTCTGGGTTGAATAGAACATTGTTTGCCCTGAAATGAATTTTTTTGTATTTCTATCTCTAAATTGCCCGTGAACCAAAAAATCCATTATCTTCTCAATTCTCACTGAGGGCCCCATGCTGGAGTCTCCACTGGGGTCTCCTTGATCTATAAAATAGTTTCCCTCCCAAGGAATGGAGTGAATAGCACAGAATCCCAAACCCTGCAAGAAGGGCCCACAAGGCAAACTACTGTTGGATTAGTCCATTTTCAGTCCTGATTCCTGTGTTTCTGTCTAAATGGTGAGTCTCAGATTAATAGTTCCACTTGCTGCCTTGAAGGTCTGGATTCAGTTGGCTCCTGATATTGATCTTTTTAAAGCTTCCAAATTGAAACAATGTGGGTTTTATTAAATGATCCTTAAACTAATGTTTCCCCGTGTTGTCACTGAAAACTTTAAACCATGATTTATGCTGGCTCATAGGTCTTTGTCCGAGCAATCCCATTGTAATCAGCATCCAAGAACAAAGTGTTCTCAGCCTGACTGATGTGAAGCCTGCTGCTTTGATAGCACACTGCACGGAAAGGCTGTTCTTTTAAAGCCAAAGGAGCGAGGAACAAAGAGCGTCTCATTATCCTCTGAACCATGGTGATGAAGCCCCTAGAAGTAGCTGGGGAGATAGAACCAGCTAGTTACAGTACAATTTACAGTATGTCACACGTACCTGACATCTAGTTTTACAGTGACAGTGTTAAATTATACAACAGTTACATGGGCTGGAGATACCATGCAGCACTAATTGACTAGTCAAATGCAGACCTGACATAAGCAGGCACCACTTCATGGACATTGAAGGGAGTTGTCAGTTACCCCAGACCTGAATTTCGCATCAATCTGTGTATGCCAATTTAATATGCGGGGGTCAATTCTCCATCCCAGCTCAGGGGCACTCCCGCTAAACCCTGGAGCAGCATAAAGGGGCTTAGGGAATTGTTAAGAATGAACAAACACAGCGTTGTGTTAAAATCTCCTTCCATGTCTGTCTAAGTGAAGGAAAGCCAAGGAACTAAGAACAAAATTTGAAACTCTCCTGGACCTGCCTGGGGCATTGGTTAGTGCTGGTGGGAGGGTGAATTTATATACACCCCAGAGCACCAAAAGGTACGGCTTGTAGGGCTTACTCAGCAGAAGGGCCTCTGGTGAGCTGCAGACAAAAATATTCCCAGTGTAAGGGTTGGAGGCAGCCCATGTTACTCTGGATTTACAAAGAACCCTTAACATCCAAGTGCGGGATAGAGAAGAAAGGGGGTCTGCATGGCTCCCTTAGAACACACTACTCTGAACGGGGCTGGGTGGAGATTGGAGGAACATCCTTTCGTACTACAAAAGGGCCTTCTACGTGGACAGCCTAGGAAACATCAGTGGGGCTCATTCCCACACAACGAATATAACAGTGAGTGCCTTCCTCTCAGACAGCCCTTCGGCAGCCAGTCCTACCTCAGAGCAGCAGGCGGTTCCAAGACCACCACCCTAGACAGCAGTGGATCCAGGTGCCAGCAGGAAGCCAGCCTGAGCTCCAGATGCTATTACTGGAAAAATACATTAGAGCTTGGCATCTGGTCTGTGCAGCTGCCAAGCACACCTCATCTGTGGCTACAGGTGCTGGCTATGTTGCTGGCACGCTGAGTGGAAGAGGAGGGAAGAGGAGAACATAACACCAGGAGAGGATGTGTTTTCAGCTTAGAGCTGCCCTTACATCAACATGCCTCATGATTCCAGGGCTGCTCGGAAGGATCCAAGAGGTGACTGCAGGGTGTGTTTGTTTTAAGCTTTGCGTTTAAGCTGGGCTTTGAATATACAATTCTCCCTCCTCAAAATGCTGTAGGGCTCAGAGGAATGAGGGAATGGAGGTTCACGGCCACCGTCATTCCGGTATCGACAGCAAATGCGAGACCCTGGGCTAGGACTCTGGGTTCAAGTCCCAGCTCTTCCACAGACACCCTGGGGCTTTGGACATGTTAATCAAGGACTGTCTGTGTCCCAGTATGAGCATGTGCAGCTCCTAACACAATGGAACCTAGATCTCTGTTGGGGCTAGCAGGCGCTACCAGGATGCAAATCATAAATGCTGACAGATCCCAAAGAGGCAGGTCAGTTTGAGGCCGTTGGCGAGGGCTACAGGAGGGGCAGGGACAGCAGAGAAACAGTTTTACGCACAGTCAGGGAACTGCAGGGATCCTCTAGGAGCAGAGCTGGGGTCAGGAGGTTGCACCCCCAACTCCATACCTTCCTGCAAGAGCCCAGGACAAATCAATCCCTTCACCCCTCATTGTTGCCCACAGATCCCCCCCACTCCTCTACCGCCATGGACTGCAATCCCCCACGTGTCTCTCACAGGCCTTCCCCTCCTCCGCCTTTCAACATGGGCACACACACAGACGGCTTTGGGTCCTCTGAGCCCAGGCCCATGGCGATGGGCATGACTCTAATGCCTGTAGGGATGAGCAGGCACAAGGGATGCCACTCTCCTCTCAGCCTGCGGAGCAGGCTTCAGGCCCCATCCCTAGTACAAATTCCAGAAGATCCCCTTAGGATCCTTAAATTGGTCCCTATTGGTTTCATCTGGAGGGCCAGTAGACCCATTGCTGTGTTCCAAATCCCGGTTGTCCATCTAGAACTGGTAGGAACCTGATGAACTTTTTCAACTCTAATTTTCACTAGATCGATCATCTTCATTCCCTCCACCACACCACTGTATTCCCTACAGTTGGTCTGCCTCCCACAACCCCCCCTCAGTTATCTCCTCCCACCCCAGCTTTTATTCTTCCCCATGGTCTGAGCGGAGAGACAGCAGGCACTTCTCTGATGGTAGGTACCTGGAAACAAGCAAGTCCTATGCACACAAAGTGCTGGCAAAATCCTTTGGTGGGACAGCTGGTCTAGCCCAAATGTTCTGCTAGTTAAGAATAATTACTGTTGGACTTGCTACAGATTCCTTTGGACTCTGTGTCCAAGCAATGCAGTCCCTTACGTGGCTGTCTACTAATTGATCTAGGGGGGGAATGCAGGCTTTGATTCCCTACAGCTAGCCACATAACTCCATTGAACCAAAGTCACGCTGGATTAATGCACTGGTGAATCAGGCCTGCAGTGGTTTAGCCTTGTTTACAAAGAGTTGGCTGTCCCTCATGCTAATCACCAGTGCTTGCATTCATCACACTTGCACATGGACATTTGAAGGAGCCTGTGCCTTTATACATGTTCTCTGCTGCTCTGAAACACTTTTCAGGCCCAAATTGCAGAGGGCACCTGTTATTAGTGGTTTTACAGCCTGTCTTCCGGCACTCAACCATGCTGTGTGCGTTTTGGTTCATTCTCAGAATAGGTGCTGGTTTCCTGATGGATGCTAACGGTGCCTCTCTGCTACACTTATGTTAATGTGCATTTCCTGAATGGAGAGGAACAAACACCATTCTAAACATTTGACTTTCAGTCATGTCATAGTCTGCTGACGGGGTGAATTCTTAGCATCTGAGCTCAGTGACCTGGCTGTATTTCATATTGATAGTCGGAGACGGATATGGTTTGCAGGGTTCACTGAGTGTAGCCACTAGGACCGCATTGTACTACTTCACCGTAACTCTGCCTACGTTCCCACAATAACCATGTGATAGTGGCATGAAGCAACGCACCTGCTACATTGCATTTAAAAGCCATTTGTGTTAGGTGGCAAGAGCAGCCTCCATGGCTAGCAGTCGGGCTAGGCAGGTGTGGTAAAGAAAGAGACAGGATGAAAGGGTGACGGGGATGGGGGAGGAGCAGGATCAGTTGGGGAGACACAGAATCGCAAGGTGCAGAAGAGGGAGACACCCCCTGCAGAGCTGGGACTGGCCCTGCCTACTCTCCCCAGACACATCATGAGAAAGCAACTGGACTTCCCGGCTCCCTAAAGATCAAAAGCTTGGAGGGATGGGGTTATCCAGAGTCAGCAGGTCACATGGAGGAGACTCCACCCGCTACCATTCAAACTCCAGATGCCTCTGCACCCCAAAGCTTCCAAGGTTCCCCATCACTAGCTTGGGCTTGTTAGCGCTGAGAGCCGATTGGGGGGGGGGAAGCTAGCTCCCCCTGCTGGCCATGTGCAACTCCCCACTTACATTATTATTAAAAAACGTGTACAGTGCCCCAAAGCGAAATCGTGCTGTGCAGAGATAGATGAGAGACATCCCCTTGGCCATCTGGAGATGACGGGGAGGCAGTGGGACTAAAGGAGGCATTGATAGCGAAGGGGCTGCATAAGAGCAAGGCTGCAAGGGGCTTTATAGGCAGGGGGCCCATTTGAACTCCCTGGAATTGCTGTTGATGGACACTGGGCAAACCCTTACTGACACAAGTAGTCCCACTGGAGTTAGGCCTTGCAGGGGCGTGTCCTTGCCTGTAGGCCTGCAAAGGGTTAAAGGAGTGTGTGGGAGAAGGCTTGTGGGGGCGTGTATAGTTTTGGAACTCCTCTGTAGAAACTACACCACTTTGCTTTGCACACTTTACTTTCTGATTGGTTTGTGGGGCTGCCAAGCACATGGCACCAGCATAAGCCCACTGTAGGATGACTTACGAGGGCCCATAAATTATAGGGGCTGGCTCCTTGTCTGATTGAGGTTGGTAGGAGGCTTGACACTGACTTTGGTGGCAGTAGGATGGGGCTGTACGTGTGTAGGATTTCTCTGAGAAAACAGACAGACTTTTAGGCCTTTCCTCCACTAGAGAAGGAATTCCTGGTTCGCATCGGTTGGTGTCAGTAGCGGGATTCTGACACTCTCTGCTTGTCTTGCTCATCCTACTGGAAGCCAGTAAATATGCTAGCCCTCTTCCTGTGGTTGACCCGGACTGAGCCTAAATCATGTTGGCTCAGTCATGCTCCTGGACATGTGGGCAGCAGTCAGCCTTTACATGGGACCCGCATGTCCCCACCACTGACTGTTCTGAGGGGTATTGAATAGAATTTCCCCCTCTATTCTCTGGTCCTAGTGAAACTGGAAGATCGGTTAGCGCTGAGGGGGAGAGGCGGGGGCAAGGCTGGGGGGTGGGACAACGATGGTTTAAATCAACAGTTCCATTTTTAACAAGATGTTAGTCTTGAAAAGGTCTGCTCTGCATGTTGCCCAATAAACAAAACTCCTCTGTGAACAAGAAATGCCTGTGTATAAAAGCCTCTCTCAAAATCCTCCTCCTAAAGCCTATCGGAGCAACGTGTGTGCTAGAAATAGACGTCTGAGTGACTGAGTCTGTTTTGATTCTCTTCTCTTCAACGACCAAGGAAATCCCTATGTACAAACATTTCGAGTTAAACCATAACATCTGGAACACAGTCATTTTATCTTGACGGTCCACATCAAACAGCGCTGCAGCGCAGCCCTTGAAGATGTACAAATACTTCCCAAAGGAGAGCCCAGTCTTACAACTAGGGTACCAAGAGACTGGGGATTTAACTGAAAGGTAATGCAGCATCCATTCATCCGAGCCTGACAAGTGCGCCTTAAGAGAGTCTTAGTATGGAATTATCACTCTTAATCAAATTCAAAGAGAAAGAGATTTGTCCCAATTACTTTAGGCAGGCCTTGAAATAGCCATCTCATAATTTATAACCCAAGAAGCCTATGCATCATTTGTAGGCAGATTTTTACCCAAGAAACTTCACTTTTTCATGCAGCCAATTTGCTAAAATAAGCATCCAGCCATATATAGAGAAGTCTGTTGGCACTCGCTTCAGCGGGGAATGATTGGATTCAGTTTTCCATGGAAGATGACAATTAAAATTGTTTGCTTTGGTAGAGCCCATCCTCTCTGGGTTTTTTTGCTCTCCAAGTGCAGAATGAAGCTAAGAAGCCCAGCTCCTTTCTTTCTAAATCTCACTTCCAGGTTCCATCTTATTAAAGACATGACTTAACTTTAATGTGTGTAACATAAACGGTATCGTAAAGAGGAAGAATTAAAACAGCATGGGAACATTTGTCGTTTCGAGAAGGGGAAATGCCAGAACTTATTTCCTCTTTGGTTGTTGTTGTTTATACAGAGGATAATCCACAGCATTCCTCCACTACTGAATACTTATCCTCTATTGCAATAATTGGGAATTCCACTTTTTTTTTCAAAGTTGTTATATTATATCCACAAATAATCCATCTTGTCCAATCCATCTCATACGTCGAAGATAAAGTTGGAGCTGAGTGGCTGCAGACATCTGGCGAAGGTTCATTACTTGTAATCGTGAGCCTCTCTGTTAATGTACCCCAGGAGAAAGGAGCTGACAGGCTGCATATTTCTGCAAACTGTTCCCAGAAAGACCCAATTTCCTGACATCCATGTGGTGTCAATAATGTAGGCATGAGATGGAGTAGTGCTTATGAAATATTAAATCTTCTTACAGGACCCAGCTATAAGCAAATTCAGACCACCTGGGAGAGGGAGGTTTGCTGTGGGTATTCATACTTTGGCATCCGTATGGCATATGTGAATGATATGCTCTAATCTATGTGTTTTGGCTTATTTGCCACAAAACTTCCTGACAGTAGTACAGAAAGAAAGGGAGCAGAGGGGGTGGTAAAACACATTTCTTCATGTTTAGGATTCAAACTGTTGGAATCACTGACATTATGAAATTTACTATCACGAGCGGCCAGAGGTCTTATTATTCATCGGCGAAAAAAAAATTGATATTTCATGGCATTTGAATTAGCTCATTTTGGCCCTTGCCAATAAAAACAAAGCATTAGGGTTTTGATGTTTTAATATAATGATTTAATTCTCTTATTGATATTAGAATCCAGAAACCCAACAAATGCACAGACCCCATCAAAATTCTTTAGACGAAACGAAGCCTCTTAAATCACTTCAGCACCCTGACCTTCTGTTTCACAGCATGTATTTTATGCCTGGGACTTTTCAAACAGGGATCCTGAACGTTACAAATGTAAAGTTTTTAGCTTGCTAACCTGCATTCGGAAAGGTTGCCTAAATAAATAGAAAAACATCTGGGTTCTTTTTACTGGCAAAGGCAGCAGATACTTGACCTCAGAGCAGATTTTGAGACTTGAATATTAACATTGCCTTTTCACAGTACGGCTCTAATTTTCCACTGTTTGTGCACTTCGCCGCAGGACCCGGCCTTCGGCACCACCACCAACCAGAACGGAAAGGGTAGGCTCTGAGACGTTGCAGCAATGGGGGATAAAAACATGCATGGATGGAACATGCATGCTGCCTACACTGAACTCACAGAGGGTCCCAATCCTTCACCCAGTGCGGTCGATGGGGGTGAAATCCTGGCCCCCTCCAAATCAGCAGCAAAACTCCCCTTGGCACCCATGAGGCCAGGATTTCACTCTGGGGGTTTGTCCCTGACTGCAATGAATGCAGGAGCAAGCCAGGAGAGAGGAGCACTCTCACACTCTGTGGGGCTGACCCAAAACAGGCTCCACCAGGCTATTTGCCCAGTGCCCCTGCAGCAGTGTGCACAGAAGGGCTGGGGGCAGGCAGAGCTTGACTACTCAGGCCCTGAGCGCTGGCCAGCTCAGCTGAGTCATCACTGGCTATAAGCCCCTGCTGGAAAGGGGCAGTAGCTGATTACTCACCCACCCAAGAGGAAAGGGAGAGCAAGGAAGCAATTGTGACTCTTGTAAAGGCCCGACCTAGAGACTTCATCCAGTGTAAACAAACAAACATGCCCCTCCCGCCCCCCGCAATAAAATAATTGTATTGAAAGTGGGACTGAAATATTGCAATAAAGTGCACCTGGGTGTTTGCTAGACATGTCAAGAGGTGGAACTGGCATGTGGGCAGGGACTGACCTTAGAGACCTGAGTTTAGATCCGAGATGCACTTGTTTTACAGACAGGAGAGGGGATCTTAGCTCTGGTTGGAGGAGGGCAAAGGGCTGCAGGTTCGAGTAGATGTTTAATAGAGCAGAATGAATGAACACACACTTGCTCTTCAGCTTGGCAGGCTATGGTGCTCCTATCTAAACTCAGGTCTCCAGCAAATTCCTTCACCCCTCTCAATGGCTGCCAGAACTGGGGAGCACCCTCTTCTGTTCTGCTTTCCTTTACTCACTGCCTGGGGCCACACCCTGCCAGGCTGCAGCCCCCTTCCAGGCAAGACCCTGAGGCATGGGTGGCGGGTATCGTAGGCAGGAGTAGGTTGTGCCTTCCCAAACAGCCTAGCGTGGCCCAGCCCACACTCCGTCCCCAGGCCAGGCCCCCGACTCTGGTTCCCAGAGCACTCTGCCTTAGCTGGCCCAGGCTGGCTGGCCTGCCTCCCGAAAGGAGTCCTGGGGCTGGCTGCCCCATCTGGCTGCTTGGAGCCCCAGGGCTGGGAGCTCTGCTGCCTGGCACAATGGGGCTGGCTGCGCCACCCGGCTGCCCAGAGCACCGGGGCTGGGAGCTCTGCCGCCCCGCGCACCAGGGCTGGCCACTCCGCCCAGAGTACTAGGACTGGGGCCATGGCCCCTGGCTGCCCAGGGCTGGGGTCGAGGGCCGCAGTGGGGGTGCTCTGGGCTCCTGCAAGGCGGGGAAGTAAGAGAGGACAGATGGGGAGGGGCGAGGCCTTGGTCACAAGGGGAGGGGCCAGGGCTAGCCTCCCCCAACGGTCGGGTCACCGGTCACCCATGCCCTGAGGCCTTCTCTGCACTAGGCTTTGTGCCAAAAATTTCCAATGGTTGCTACCCTTACTTCATCTCCTCCTTTGTGCCTCCCCTCTGGTGGGGGCCAGGCCAGCTGTCAGCACAACTTAGAGCAGCCACTGAGCTGCTCTCACCTGAACCCACTTGCCTGCAGCCCCACCTACGGCTATGTCTACAGGTAGACAGACTAGCTCAGCTCAAGCTAGTGCTCTAAAAATAACAGTGTGGATGTTGTGGCTTTGGCGGCCAGCACTTAGGTTCTTGAGCCCATCCGACACCCAGGATCGGCGCTTGGGTGGCTAGCCTGAGCCTCTGCCAGAGCCAGGATGTCCACACTGCTATTTTTTGTGCACTAGCTTGAACCAGGCTACCGTGAGTCTGTCTACTTGGCTGGGAGGATCACTCCCAGCTGCAGTGTATACCTTCAGCTGTTCCAGCAGTTATTAGACAGCACATAGGACTACTCCAGGAATGCCTCCACCATCATCCCTGCACCTGGGCTCCTGCTAGGGGTGGCAGAGAGTTAGTGATTCTGACCCTACATCTTCCAGACACTCCCCCTTCCCAGAGGGAGCTAGCACAGAGGAGCCATAGGGTGCCCATTGTGCCTATTTCAGACCCAATATCTACAGGAGCTGTTGCTGCTGCACCTCATCCCTACATGGCCCACAGTGAAGCCATAGATATCTGACCGAGTATCATCCAGTGGAGAAGAGGAGGAAAGTAGTGGAGTCAGGAGACAAGAGGAGTGTTGGGGGAAGTGATGGGAAGGGAGGAAGGACCCGGCGGGGAGGGGCAGATGGAAGGAAGGAAAGAATTGGAAAAGGGACAAGGCAACTTCTTGATGTGGCTCTTTAAAGAGGAACCTCCATTGCCCAGGCAGACAGCAATAGAAGAGATGCAGAGACCTGCTCTCTCAACCTTCCCGTTGTTTTATTTCAAGTTCAGTTGGGTGATTTCTGAAGTCCAGGTTGAAGCTTTCAGAATCAGCCTGGACCTCTCTAAAGCTGCTATAGGGTCCTGAACCCTCAACACCTTCCTCCCCCCTTTTCATTATTTTTTATTGGCGGTTACAAGTCGTATTTCAACCTACTATGGATCTGGCAGCACTGAACCTGACTGCCCTTATCCTAATTGGGCTGGGGTCTTATGGGTTTCCCAAACAGTGACCAGAAGAGGATAATCCTAGCTCAGCATTCTGCACAAACATCATAGAATCATAGAAGATTAAGGGTGGAAGGGACCTCAGGAGGTCATCTAGTCCAACCCCCTGCTCAAAGCAGGACCAACCCCAACTAAATCATCCCAGCCAGGGCTTTGTCAAGCCGGGCCTTAAAAACCTCTAAGGATGGAGATTCCACCACCTCTCTAGGTAACCCATTCCAGTGCTTCACCACCCTCCTAGTGAAATAGTGTTTCCTAATATCCAACCTAGACCTCCCCCACTGCAACTTGAGACCATTGCTCCTTGTTCTGTCATCTGCCACTACAGAGAACAGCCGAGCTCCATCCTCTCTGGAATCCCCCTTCAGTTAGTTGAAGGCTGCTATCAAATCCCCCCCCTTCACTCTTCTCTTCTGCAGACTAACTAAGCCTAGTTCCCTCAGCCTCTCCTTGTAAGTCATGTGCCCCAGGCCCCTAATCATTTTCATTGCCCTCTGCTGGACTCTCCAATTTGTCCACATCCTTTCTGTAGTGGGGGCCCAAAACTGGACACAATACTCCAGATGTGGCCTCACCAGTGCCAAATAGAGGGGAATAATCACTTCCCTCGATCTGCTGGCAATGCTCCTACTAATGCAGCCCAATATACCATTAGCCTTCTTGGCAACAAGGGCACACTGTTGCCTCATATCTGGCTTCTCGTCCACTGTAATCTCCAGGTCCTTTTCTGCAGAATGGCCATTTAGCCAGTCAGTCCCCAGCATGTAGGAGTGCATGGGATTCTTCCGTCCTAAGTGCAGGACTCTGCACTTGTCCTTGTTGAACTACTTGTCCTTGTTGGCCCAATCCTCCAATTTGTCTAGGTCACTCTGGACCCTATCCCTACCCTCCGGCGTATCTACCTCTCCCCCCCAGTTTAATGTCATCCGCGAACTTGCTGAGGGTGTAATCCATCCCATCATCCAGATCATTAATGAAAACATTGAACAAAACCGGCCCCAGGACTGACCCCTGGGGCGCTCCGCTTGATACTGGCTGCCATCTAGACATCGAGCCATTGATCACTACCCCAGTTGAGCCTGACGATCTAGCCAACTTTCTATCCACCTTATAGTCCATTCATCCAATCCATACTTTTTTAACTTGCTGGCAAGAATACTGTGGAAACCATATCAAAAGCTTTGCTAAAGTCAAGATATATCATGTCCACTGCTTTCCCTATATCTACAGAGCCAGTTATCTCATCATAGAAGGCAATCAGGTTGGTCAGGCATGACTTGACCTTGGTGAATCCATGTTGACTGTTCCTGATCACCTTCTTCTCCTCCAAGTGCTTCAAAATGGATTCCTTGAGGACCTGCTCCATGATTTTTCCAGGGACTTGAGGTGAGGCTGACAGGTCTGTAGTTCCCCGGATTCTCCTTCTTCCCTTTTTTAAAGATGGACCACTATATTTGCCTTTTTCCAATCATGCAGGAACTCCCCCGATCACAATGAGTTTTCAATGATAATGGCCAAAATATTCTCAGTGGGAGAGCCAAGTAGACTTGCCTCACTATCGGTCCCCATAAAGGCAGGGGATGTTGACTTGCTGGCCCATTCACAGTATTTAGTTAATCCTTGATGCCCTCCATGGATGAGGTTTTGGATTTCTCCTCTCATTCCATTTGGAATTACAATGCAATTCCTTTTAATAATGAGTCTGTTTAATTACTCAATTGTCCACACACCACAAAGTAGTCTCTTGTCACTTCCTTAGAGTCCTTTAGATGCTTGGGCTACACACCCCCAATGTAACTTAAAACTTCCAAAAGTTGCATGTCTGTTGAGTTTGCTTTTTGTAGCTGGACTAATCTCTTTTCTGACGTGTCCACAGCATCCACATCTGTCTTTACGTCATCTCTGAGCTCATGGGTGGTTGAGTGCAATGCTGGGCTCTGTGACAGCGTCAGCTACTACCAGTTTTTTCCCAGGAACATATTTAGCAATTGCATTAAATTGCATTAACCTTAACAATAGACACTGGCATCTCAGTTAATGATACTAGTTATAAAGCAAAATGGAAAAATACAAACTTATGTGGCTCTTAAAAGACCTAATGAAGCAGTTGTGAGAGAAAAGTTATCCTCCCAAAACCGGATGACTTCCCTCCCCCCCCCCCAAAGTGAAAGGGGCTATAACATTCTCCAAGCTGGATGCGTCGAGTGGATTCAGCATATCCCTTTAGCCAAAGAAAGTGTTAAACAGACTATATTTATCACACCCTTTGGAAGACTTTGCTTTCACAGATTACCTTTTGGGATTGCCAGCGTGAGAACTTTTACAGGTATCAGTGTGGACTGGATTTGTTTACACTGATAACAGATCATAAATCACTTGTAACCCTCATCACTGGAAAAGATCTGGATCAAACACCATGCTGTTGACTCAAAGATTTTCTTGATTATGCTCCATTTTCTTTTACTCCATTTCCACTGTATGAAGTAACGGGATAGAAATCCTGCAAGGTGTATGTACACTATATGGTTCAGCATTGTCTCAACATTATTTGTACTGGATCTTCTTTCAAAAGTCAAATATTACCAAATATTCCATCAAGTTCTTCCACCTTTCTCAGTAGGCCCATCATGGCTGCCATGCTGCAGCTGAGAAGATTATTCGTCTGTGGTCCTTTCATTACATACACTCTGAATGCATGGCTTTTATCTTTGTGAGTTGTTTCTGTGGTGAACTGGCCCATACAGTTCAGAATACCTCCAAAACTAGTCAGAGCTGTGTCAGATGACTTCAGCTGTGTGAGGGGTTGAAGGTGATTGTAAGTTCTTTCTGAAGGGACTATGACATCAGCTCCTGAGTCAAATTTAAAGTCCATAGTCTTGCCGTGAATATTCAGTTTCACTCTCTAGACAAGATCTGTCATCACAAGTAAGAGATCCCAGAAACAAGGGCTCTTGGTTGTCTGTAATATTAGTTGACTCCCTGACTGCTTTATTGCAGCAAACAACTGCAAAATGTCCATATTTCATCTATTTAGTACACCATGTGCCTCTGGCTGGATATGCGTCATCTCTTGGGATGTGACTTTTTCCACACCTTGTGCACGTAGTCTGGAATTTAGCTCAAGAGTTCTTTCTCCTTGCTTCAGGGGTTTTATGATCATGACTTTTAACACTCAGGTGTCTGTTTACAGTTTCTAAGCTAGTTTGGGGTTTTCCAAGTTTGTCAAGTTGCTCTGTGTTTTGCTGTCTCACCAGTTCAGACTGCTTTGCTCTCTGTATAGATGTGGCTAAGGTTAATTCTTTAGTCAGTCATAGCTGCTGAGAAAGGTTTTTATCTGTTAACCCAATAACCAGCCTGTCTCTGATATTTTCATGTTTTGCATTCCCGGCAATGTAGGCAGAGCTCTTACAAAACATTCACCATTTTCCAATGGTTCTTGAATTCTCTGATGGAAACATATTTTTTCATAAACCACATTTCTCTGGGGTATAAAGTATGCATCAAACACAGCCAGAACCCTTTCCCAGTCATCTTTGTGACCATCTTCAATAAAGTCAAAGGGTGTAAAGACCTGCTCTACCTGCTTCCCCATCGCATGAATTTGAAAGATACCTGTATATCTCCTGGTTTTTGTGGCGTTTGCCATTTGAAATCTTGCAAGATACTGCTTCCAGTCTGTCCATTGTGAAGATTTGTCAGATTAGGTCTTCTGATTTAGTTATTGGATGTTAATGTTGGTTTCCTGCTCTCTTGCTCCAGAGGGGCTGCTGGTAGCTACTCAGTAGGGGATGATGATGTGCTGGATTATACCACCGATCTCCTTGTGCACTCCCCAGCCTCACATCAGTAGAAATATTGCTCATTTTCTCCCCTCTGAGTTCTGCAATGGTTGAGAGCATCTAGCCCATATGGATAAAATCCAAAAGGTCTTAGTCAAGCCTCTTACTTCTTGGAGGCCTTCAAGATAGTTTTCCCGCTTGCAGCTGCCTCTGCACCTGCATCCACATGCCTCACACTGTTACAATTGTTCTCTGGCTAGAAAGGCTGACATGAGCTCTCTTTGGGGTGAAATTAATGTCACACCTGGCTCAGCTATCACGTGTCCCTGTTAGGCAAGGCTAAGAACCCCTGTTTCCCTCCATCCATTTCCCTCCCCATCAGAGGAGACCAAGTCTGGAATTTGAATCCAGTCCTCGTGCTCAGTAGTATGCAGACAGCTACCAAGCCAGCAAAATGTTTCCTTTGCTTGTCTGAAAATAAAGTCTAACATCTTTGCAGACACTTAACCAGCCCTGAGACAGCTGGCAAGATGCATGGTCCAGATCTGACAGAAAGCAGTGTGAAACGATGCTGTGTAAAGTACCTGGGAGACACAAGCCTTTGAGTCCTGAATGTTTCATTTTTCCAGAAGCTGGAAATATGTAATAGGCTGACAGAGCGAAGATACTGAAAGCATCACATTGACGAAGCATGTGAGCGCCCGGCAGTGCTTTACATGAAGTGGCTAAACAATTTATCCCTTTTATTTAGGGAGCCAAATTCTGTCCCAGGTTGACCAGTTTATGCTTACATTTAAACTATAACCTATGTCAGGGGTCGGCAACCTTTCAGAAGCGGTGTGCCGAGTCTTCATTTATTCACTCTAATTTAAGGTTTTGCGTGCCAGTCATACATGTTAACGTTTTTAGAAGGTCTCTTTCTATACGTCTATAATATATAACTAAACTATTGTATGTAAAGTAAATAAGATTTTTTAAATGTTTAAGAAGCTTAATTTAAAGTTAAATGATAATGCAGAGCCTCCCGGACCGGTGGCCAGGACCCAGGCAGTGTGAGAGCCCCTGAAAATCAGCTTGTGTGCCATAGGTTGCCTATCCCAACCTATGTGTTAGGAAAATCTAGGATGCTGATATTAAAGTAGTAATGTAAGTAGATGTCACGGGGTCTGCTCACCACTAGTGTGCCTCCTCCTGGTCGCTCTGGGAATTAGCTAATTCCAGATAGATGCCTCCTGTCTGCCTCTCGCCACATGCCTTGCCTTCTCTTCCTGCCTCTCAGTGTGGCAAGATGCTCTGTGTTCATGGCTTAGCCCTCTAGCCAAGTTACACGAACCGTCCCCTTCCAGGGTACCAATGTCTCTTCTTACAAACGGGCTCGGGCAGTCCTCACATTCACTGCCCGGTTGGTGCCACTTCCCCAGTGGCTGGCAGGGTGACGCAGGCCCACTCTCTACTCTGGGCTTCAGCCCAGGGACCCTCTAATCAACAGCCAAGGTCTGTTCCATTCTGGACTTATTACCTTTTCCCTGAGCCTTCTCTTGCCCTTCTGACTCCCCCCTTCTCTGAGTTTCCCAGCTCCAAAACTCCCTCCTCCCAGGGAGTGAATGCAGACTACTTCCCTGCAGCCCCCTCTCTGCTGCCCATTTCCTGTCTTTATAAACCCAGCCCAGCTCATTCCTTCTCAGCTGGACTCCCTCATTATTCAGTTAGCGGATTACTTAAACCAACTGATTTCCTTCAACTGTGGCGTGTCTGGCTTATTGGTCCCCTTTTTAGCCTGCATTAACCCTTTCAGGGCAAGTGTGGCGTGAACACCCCATCACAGTAGGGAAGAGCAATATGTATAAATAGAAATAGGTTTTGCAACAAGTCTGAGGCCTACTAGAGTCTAGCAGTTAGCATCAGGCCTGATCAGTTGGCATAAGTGCTTAATCTAGGGTAAGAGAGGCAAGGTGGGTGAGATAATATCTTTTATTGAACCAGCTTCTGTTGGTGAGACAGAAGTTGGTCCAATAAAAGAGATTACTTCACCCACCTTGTCTCTCTACTATCCTGAGACCAACACAGCTATTGCATAATTGTGTCTGCAAATCTGAGGCAGTTTCAAAATCAGGCCCCAACTTCTGCCTGGCCCAGTTGAGTCTCATGTTTCCATGGCATTTCTGCAGTTCTGTACCATCCTCTTATACCACTGCCCCCTCATGAAGTAGATCCACAGCACTGGGGAGACTGGAAGAGATGGAGGGTCCCTGTGGCTGGATAGAAGTGCTGATGAGATCAGGAGACGAGTGAACTAGGAGTCAATTGACAGGGAGGAGAACCGGCAGGGTCGTTTAGAGGGTGTGGCACTACCAGGAGACAGGGTGAGGGAAAGAAGGAAGAGGGGTGTGTGACATTCCCCAGGGTGCAACCTGGACTGCTGTGTCCCTTTAAGCCACCAGCCTGGGATGCCGTTTCCACTGTTTTGCTGTGAACAGCCACTAGCATGTAAAATCACTTCCAGCTAAATATACGAATGCTATGCCCAGCCATCCATGAATTAGATAGAGGGCAACACCCGCATATCCCTCAGTCTCAGCCTTGCCCCCCAGAAATGTATCTTGTACTCTTCAGTAGCCCACTGGACAGCACAAGCTCATAAATAGTCTGTCATTCTAACAATGGGTAATGACTATGCACCAGCCTTATTGACCCAAGTAGAGATTTCTCCAACACTTCAATCAAACACACTGGTTTAGAGAAAACAATAAAACAAGTTTATTAACTAGAGAAAGATAGATTTTAAGTGATAAGGCATAAGAGTCAGAATTGGTTACAAAAGAAATAAAAAGATAAAACTGCAAGCTATTTCCAAAATTTACCAAGCTAACTAGGTTTTTAGCAAATATTTTTCTCACCACAGCAGATGACTCAGACAGTTCAGTTCTGAGTTCACAGTCTGGATTTCCTTTCAGCATGGGACCACTCCCCTTAGCTCAGTGGGTCTTCAGGTATTCATTGATGTTATGAGCAGAAATATATAAGGTGGAGCGGAGAGGTGGTGTAGCAACATGGAGTGGCCACCTCCTGACGCTGACAGGGAGGAACCACTTCCTGCTCCCGATGGGTGGAGCCAGACTGAGCCCACCCCTTGCGCCAGAAGCAAAGGGGCAGAACAGGAATTATAAGAGGCAGGGAAGGAGTTGGACACTGGTACCATGCTGCTGCCTCTTGAACCAGGGACCAAGCTGTCTCCACCCCTGCCTCTGGAGAAATATTCTGAGAAGCTGCTGCCAGGCGAATAACTGGAGGACCTGCTGGAGCTGCCAGCTGCCAAGTACTCTGAGGAGCCTGAGGGCCCATGAGCGACAAAGCCCTACAAACAGGTGCGGGTAGGAAGTAGTCCAAAGAAACCAGACATTAGTCTGGTTTTGTTGCCAAAACCACAGTTAATGTGTTTTGGCAGGATCCCCACTGACCCAATGGCAGGATTTCTCATCACTGTTAGTGCCCTGGGCTGGGACCTGATGGAGTAGGGTGGACCTGGGTCCCCCTACCCCCTAGTGCCAACCCTACCCCTGGGTTGCAGGCTACCCACCTTAGGCCGTACAGCCTCTGCCTGTTTGCTGTCTGCCCCAGCCAGAGAGCTGGGCCATAGACTGCTTTTGCTCTGCCCTGCCCAGAGGGCTTGAGCCTGACTGTGGTGGTTGTCTGCCCCAGCCATGGGGCTGGGCTAAACGCTGCCAATTGCCCTGTCCTGAGGGGCCAGGGCCCTAGATTATTTACTAATTTACTGAGATAATCCCCTGCTGATCAGCTCTCAGCCACTAGGCAGCATGGGGAGGCGGAGTGTCCTCCCTTTGACACTGACTAGGAGGAACCACTCCAAGCCACTACAGGTGATCAGGGACATTTTTCTACCCTTCTTATACTCCAACTCTTTATGCTGAAAAAATCCTTGCTGGGTCATGGGGGCAGGCAGTTCCATTGTTTACTTGAGCTCCAAGCTGCCCTTCAAATGAACTGTGATTTTCTTGTTCACACCTCCCCCTTTGCTGGTGAATGTCTGATTAAACCAGCAATGGTTTATTAGAACCTTGCTGGCCTGCCAGTGTGCCTTTGTCTCTAAGAAAGTAGTTTGTAGGCACCACCCAGAATGACAATATACTTCTGTAACAATGAAATAGCAAAATATCATAATTTTACATCAAGCAATGTCACACGCATCTTAATAGACAATGACGCTCAGCAGACTGCGCTTTCAAATGATACCGCACAGGGCATACTTTATACAAAACATATCCTAACAATGTGAAAGTGGGGTAGAGGGTGTCACAGGGTGCCTATGTAGAGAAATGTTTCAGAGTAGCAGCCGTGTTAGTCTGTATTCGCAAAAAGAAAAGGAGGACTTGTGGCACCTTAGAGACTAACCAATTTATTTGAACATTAGCTTTCGTGAGCTACAGCTCACTTCATCGGATGCATCAAATAAATTTGGTAGTCTCTAAGGTGCCACAAGTCCTCCTTTTCTTTTTATGTAGAGAAATGTTTTTAAACATTAGCTGCAAAATTCTGCCATTGGCTATGCATGCCCTGAAAGTCAGTGGGAGCTGTGTGCATGAGGCTGAGGTGGAATTCAGACCTAAATGCTTCCTTTGTGTTCACCTAGCAAGGAGAGGGGCACATGGTCTGTGATTGTTACCTTTTGTTGATCTATAAAGTTTGCACCCATGTTCATTCTAACAGTGCTGGCCAGCTGACTGCAGAGCTGTGTTTCTCCTTTGTAGCATGTTAGCTGTCATTCAGTTCCTTCTAGAAGAAAAGCTACAGTCTGTCTGGGACTGAGTGACATTCACCCTTTCCCTCTTTGCCCATCCCCCAGAGAGAAACAGAGCTAATGCAGGCGTTCATTCCCTGGCACCTCGGTGGGATGGTTCATTCCAACACCTTAAGTGACATTGTCCAACCAAACTGCCTTTTCCATAGTGGGCTCCCAACCTTTGGCACATGGGGAAGGGAGCAGAGTCCCTGCAGCCCCGTCTGATCCATCCCTGCTGCTCCCTGGCAAAGGTCATGGATTCCTACGGCTTCTCCATGACCGTGTGAGGGAGCATGGGCAGATAAACATTTATTTACATCAGCTCTCTGTGTTTACGCTGCCATAACCACTGCAGGCGGTGCGAGCTAGCGGCTTCCCTAGCAGCTGTGACTTCTCTCCCATTAGCAATCTGAGAATGTAACTACAGTTATCATGCCGCGGGAGCAGGGACTTGCATTCAAGCCATGCTCCACGTGTCTCCGTGAGCCTCTTTGAAGGAAAGTCACCAAGCCTCTGACGTCTCATTTCTGGACACACTGCAGCCGATGTCATTGAGCAGTTCAGTCCCTTGGTATCAGTGTAGCTTAGTCCCATTGTGGTCTGTTCCAGTATAATTGCATTACAGTTATAATCCTGGGCTGTAATCAGTACTGCTGCCTGCCTCTGTCTGACCCATCCAATTAGCTCCAGTGTCAGGAGCTGACAGCCATCCAATCCTTTGGACCAGATCCTGCCAGGTGCTGAGTGCCCTCAGCTCCCAGTGGAATCCTGCATCCTTTTGAGACGTTAGCCTATAAATTAAAACAAGGACCTTCAGCACCAAAGCATGGACCTTTCCCATTTGAGATAGACGAATAGTTCTACTAGCTTGACAGCAGTAGTGGGCTGTTATCTTCTAAAGGGACTAGAGTGGGACACTGCACACATTTTACAAGCATATGATACAGGTTGATCATGAATTCCCCTGCAGGTCCTCTGATGCAGGATCAGACAAATTTTAGTCCATACATTCACCTCCAATAAGATTTCTTATTGTCATTTATTATTTGTATCACTTCTGTAGCATTTTCCATCCTCAAAGTGCTCTACAAATGCCCACAAAAGGTAGGTAAGGCTCCAGAATTCATGTTTGCAGGTTATCTCAAACGAGGAAACTCACTCACCAAACCAGAAATTAAAAAATTCAGTGCAGCTGGAACACCAATCAATACAAGTGAAGAACTTCACAATGAAGGCTGAAATGTACCATGGGCCACCTCATCAATGGAGCTAATTTGTCTCCATTTACAGAAGCTGAGGACCTGGCCTTGTATGTCTTCCCACCACTGGGGAACAATGGGGTATCTCTTAGCCACTTTCTTCATGCATCCCATTGTGTCTCGGCGTTGGAGGATATAGCATGGTACATTTCAATCTTGCTCGATTTTGTTAGGTTCACAGAATCATAGAATATTGGGTTGGAAGGTACCTTAGGAGGTCATCTAGTCCAACCCTCTGCTCAAAGCAGGACCAATCCCCAATTTTTGCCCCAGATTCCTAAATGGCCCCCTCAAGGGTTTAGCAGGCCAATGCTCAAACCACTGAGCTATCCCTGCCCGCCATAACTTTGGTTATGTCAAAGTCTTACCAGTGTTTCTAATGCCTCTTCTGGAGTATAAATAAATATCTGTTTTTAGCTCATGGAGCTATCTTGCAAAGAACAACATAAACCAAAATAAGTTTAGCCATGGCCTTCTGGTCTGTTTTGTCCCTCATAGGACTCCATAATTGGCAGCTATAGAACTTTCCCAGACTTTGTTCACTGCAGACCTTGGGACTGTCCATTTGATTTATATACCTTGTTCATGATATAGGCATTTCTTCTATATAGCATTATTACTTTGGTTGTAATTCTCTTTATAACTAGAAATGGATCTTTTTTTTACTTAAACATTTATTCAAATAGGTTCACACACAACTTCACTGTAAATTAAAGTGAATCTTCCATGATTTCTAGCTATTAAAGCCGCTTGTGATTTTTTAGTGAACAAATCTATGCCACTGCTTGCATTGTTTGATAGATTCATAAATTTTATGACCATCTGTTATGTCCTCATACAACCAGAGAAAGGCTTTCCATTTATCTAGTGTTTCATTGTTGGTTATGAGAAACAGATTACCCTGCTCATTAATTTAGAATAAGCCTGTTTTCTCTGCCTTTTTACTTCTGATCTGATAAACTGTAAAGTCAAATTTACCAGTGTTTAAACTTCAAATGATTGATGTTTCAGCGAAGTCTAATAACAGAAAAGCCACTAAGATATGTGTGAAAAATGAAATCTGATAACATTCTGAAAGATCACATAACAAAATCTTAAATCTGATAGTATTCTGAAAGTGCCAATACAACTAAATCATAAATCACTACAACAAAAACATGGGTTATGGTTAGTTAACAGCCAAATTATACAACTATAGTTGTAATAATTTCCCATTACAGAGAGAACAAGGCTGTCATAATCTGAATTATGATTGATACTGCATATTTTCAGTGTGAAGCTAATTGGGGCACAACCATTCTAAGAAGAGAATCATGGTATCTATTCGAAAGCAAGATTGATAAGGCAGGAGATGAGATTTGCCCATTATTGTTTGAACATACAGGGCCTGATTCAAAGCTAGCTGAAAGAATTGCAAAGATTCCCATTGACTTCAGTGGGCTTTGGAATAGGCCCATCGGAGATTAGGGGGTAACTCGGGACTATTCTGGAGTTAGAGGAAACGCGTCTTAAACACTGTTTGTATTCAATGGCAAAGCTTGCTGCCATTACAAAGGACTCTTGGAATATCCTGTAGAAATAGGATCAACCAAAAGCTTTGGCTAAATTGGTTTCCACTGAAATGAAAGAGATGCATTGACCTACCAGTCAAGCCAGGGTCTGTACTAACTCCCACAATTTCATCTAGGAAAGCAAACTCCCAAATCAAGTGAGTGCTTGCGACATCATTGGCAATGCTTGGTGCTGTCTTTTTATTTTACCACAACAGTAAAAAAAATGGTGACGTCTGCTAACCAATTTTGGATCCATTTCAATTACTGAGGTTTATGGGGAAAATGTAAAGGCGTGGAGTGAAATCGTTCTGTGAAGATGTGCATGTCTCCACTCCCGTGGGTGGAAGTGGCCTGCTCCATTCTGCAGAAGGACAGGGGAATATTTAGCAGAGTATTGGTAATTCGCAGTGAAGGACAAAACCAAGCCATGGCCATGGAGTAAATGGGCACCGTCCACACCAATATGCACTTACGTGTATGTGGATGCCTGGCCCAAACAATGGTCCTATATGCAGGCAAATCACTCTTACTCCTAGCAAAATTAGAGCGTGCTGAGGTCTGTGGGTAGGACTGGTTTGGGGCACAATAAGGGTGGGTGTTGATTACAAAGGGAGGTTTCCAGTGGGAAAGCTTTGGCCAAAAGGAACAGAGATGCGCCCATGTGGTGGGATCAGAAGGTCATGCCCCTTTCCCTGCATTAGCCAGAATCTGATTGGTTGCCTTTAGCTGCACCATCATGTTGTGGAAAATCAAGTATCAGAGTGGATTGGATTTGTTCTTGAGCGTGTTGCTAATTAACCAGCAATCAATAGAGTTAAACATTCCAGCGAGTAGCTGATTTGCTAGCCAGCACAGCAGACATACTCTTCATAAATTAGAACATTTGGCAAGGCTTGATTGGAACAATCAGACATTGCTTGCCAATTGCAGTGCAGAGCCTAATTTACTAAAGCTGCTCTGTTATATGCAGGCAGGATAAATATTGACAAAGTGTCTTAGATTCTCAGATTATTCAATAACCTATTTAGATGTCGTACAGAGAACAGGTGGCTTAGTGCATTTGCCTGTCACCTCATAGCGCCATCCACCTCCCAGCATCAGTCTCGGGTAAAAGTAAGAGTGTTGGTCTCATTATAATTCCTATTTGTATATATCACAAGGGTAAATTGTGCACAAACAGGACTTAATGCAGCAACATGAGCACACTCAAGCCTCTCAGGGTATGTCTACACTGCAATTAAAAATCCGCAGCTGGCCCATGCCTGCTGACTTGGGCTGAGGGGCTGTTTAATTGCAGTGTAGACATTCAGGCTCGGGCTGGAGACCCTCCCCACAGCCCGAGCACAAACGTCGACACCACAATCAAACCGCCCCTAGCCCAAGCTCCATGAACCTGAGTCAGCGGCCCCAGGCCAGCCGTGGGTGTCTAATTGCAGGGTAGACATACCCACAGCATGTCACCAGAGCTCAACTACTAGAAGCTGCTTGTAAATCTAGAAGAAGAATGGTCTGGTGACTAGAGCTTTAGCTTGGAACTTGGGGAGCTGGGGTTCAGTTCCTTGCTCTGTATGGACTCTCTCTGTGATCCTGGGTAAGTCTCTTTGTGGTCTTAGTTCCCCAGCTGTAAAAGTACTCTTCTACCTCACAGGCAATAAATATTCTCCTCTGCAGCATGGGGTGAAGGTCACTTGCTTGGATCATCTGGGCGTATCTCACTTAATCGATTCCCTGCCACTGAAGAGGCTCAGGTATTGGTGCACCTCAGTCTCTCCTGTTCGCTGCCTGTGTTAGTCTTCTGAGGGATGTAATACATTGGTTTAATGGTGTAGTACTTTGGTTGTTGGCTGTGGTGTGGGAGTGTGTGGATGGTCTGATACACAGGTCAGGCTTGATGGTCTGCTGTTCCCTTCTGGCCTTAAACTCTGTGGCATCCAAGACTGGGAGGTGTTCAGATTCCATGGCAATCTCTGGGAAAGATTTCTGGGCAGGAGGTATTCAAAGGAACAGCCACCAGCAGTCCTCTTGGCTTCGGAATTCCTCTCTCCAGTGCCCCCGAAAGCCGCAGGGAAAATTTCCAAACTGCAGCAGATAGAGCCACCCAAAGTTCCTGCTTCCAAAGCCCCCGAGTGTGGAAAATACCCCTCCACTATACACACAGGCCTGCACAAACCCCTCTTACTGATGGGCATATGTAGCCCAGGTGAATTCTGCTGCACTCTGCTGTTTGTGGTGGCAATGCTGAAGATGGGAACTTGGACACACAGTTGCGATACTTAATTACATTTCAGCAGCACTGGGAGGCCCTAGCCACCGCCTTTTGGACCAGGCATTGTGCACACATGTAATAAGAGACAGTACTTGGTGGGGCAGAGAAGGCGAGAGCGAAATGATCCTATCTGGCATTAGAAGGCAGCAATGCCTATCGTTGTCAAGTGTGCTGTAGGTTCTGCAGCAGAGGTGGGGATCTGAAGCAGGGTGATGTCATGATATTATGGAGTAGGGTGACCAGATGTCCTGATTTTAAAAGGACCGTCCCGATTTTTTGATCTTTTTCTTATATAGGCTCCTATTACTCCCCACCCCCATCCTGATTTTTCACACTTGCTGTCTGGTCACTCTATTATGGAGAGTTATAAGGAGAGCCCCACCTCCCCACTCCAGGTTGCCCTTTATGCACTGGAGAAAATGCAGAGGAACTTGAGGGACAATTGGACTGATGAGCGATGAAGTCTGGCATTTACAGCAGAGTGGAGGCTGGGGTCGATGGCTTGATAATAGGTAGGGCGGGGCTGAGCTAAGAAGGGCCTTTTAGGCAAAGACAAATAGTTTTTGTCTGCTGTGAAGGAGCCAGTGGCGGGTTGTAAAAGGGAGAGTGTGATGTCATTGACGTGACTTCTCTGCATATTTATATGCAGAAGATAACTGGCTAGTGGTTATCACAGAGCCGCACTTTGATCCAACACGTGGACACAGAGTAAAAGGGTGCCATGTGCTCAGAAATATACTTTTGCACCAGGAGATTTCCTTCCCCACTTGAGACACACAGAATGCACAGCAACATGTCAGATTCCAGTGCTTTGCGAGACACCTGTTGAGTTGGAAACTTATCCTTTTTTCAAGTTCTCCCCAATCAGCAAAACAAACCGTACGTTGTAGCAACCAAGTGGGACCAACTTTGGCCTGATAGTCGTGCCCTCTTCAGTCAGACAAGGGGTATTGAATCTCCAGAGTTAATCAAGTTGACCTTTAGAGCACCGGCATAATTTCAAAGTATGCCAAGTTGGGTTTAGCAGTGCTTTTGTACAGCAGGATGCAATGCTCTAAGGACTAGGCCAGGACAACCAAAAATCATTTAAGCTGTGACTGTAAATAGAAGTCGTTCATTTGTGAATGACTGAGAACTGAGGCATCTTGGTAAATGCATCATGTTATTATGAGCTGTAATTCTAGGAGGAAGTGTTATTCAATATAGAAGTCAGAGGGAGGGGGAAATCCACATTATGAAGCTAATAAATACAAAAAAATAAGTGATTTAACAAAACATGTCATCAAGTGACAAGGTAGTTTTTCTTGCAAGCAGGTGCACTGCCGTTTTAGAAATATTAAATCTTAAGAGGCTTGCGTTGCACAATAGATGGCAGCCTGAAAGCACGTTGATGTTTTCTGGCAGCATTTCAGATGCAAGGGTTGTTTTTTTTATTATTTCTTTAAAGCTTCCATCAGCAGGCGGGAAAGCAGTGCCAAGTGAGAGGAATCAAATCTGGATTCAACAGGGCTCACATTCAGGCAAAGGCTTCTTGCCAAACGCCACAAGGCCAAATCGGAAACCACCACGCTGAGTTCATTACAACGGCTGCGTAATCAAAAGGTTGCATCCAGGCAAAAAAATTAATCTGTTTAATGCTTAGCTAAATTCTCAACCGTTGAAATAGATTTGAAAGAAAATTCATCGTAATCCTATTTTCCTGGGGAGAAATCTTCCAAGTTCTCCCAAACGTCCAGGAGTGGGCAGGGATGATCCATCAGGCAGAGATGGGAGCGTCTCTCTCCATTGCCATTCCCTCTGAACGATCTTGCACTGGTGCCCATTTATTTCTAACGCTTTCTCCTGACGTAGTCATGCAGAGGGAGAAAAAGCAAAAGCAAGTTTCCCGCAAAACGGACAAAGAAGATGAACGAAATGTGGTTAGGGATGAAAGGTTTTTTTATTCCTTTTCATTTTACTAAGTGGGATCCATTTGCCCAGCAATGTGGAGGACGGTGGGACCTGCAGCCCGGCACTTTCTTAATGAACAATACTCTTTATACCCAAAATCTCAGGCTGTGTGAGGGCCCAATCCAAAGCCCCAGGCAGTCAGTGGAAAGGCTCCCACTAACTTTGGGTTATGGAGCAGGCCCTAAATCCTGCATTATACAAAGTTAGCTATAGACTGCAACCTAAAGTCCTTTTCACTTGACCACAGGCATATGAGACTGACGTTACTGTCCCAAGAGCTTTGCATAGGTGAGCTCAGAGTAAAAACAAAGGAACCCATGGCCCCACTCTGTGCACTGTGCTCGCTGAAGGAGGGAGTTCTGCCTCTGCAGTGTGCTCCCCCCATCCCCTCTCTCTGGGGCTTGGAGGAGTGGGAGCGAGTGGGCCAGGCATGGGAGGGGAGGAGAGAGAAGGCTGGGCTCCTCCAGATTCTACTTCGAATCCATGGGAGAACCGAGAACAAGTCACTGCAGCCTGCGCACTAGCAAATACAGCCTGAAGGTGTTAATTTGTGCTGCTTCCCTTCTCCATGCTATAGGACTCCTTCTAAAGAGTGGTTTCAGAGTAGCAGCCGTGTTAGTCTGTATTTGCAAAAAGAAAAGGAGGACTTGTGGCACCTTAGAGACTAACCAATTTATTAGAGCATAAGCTTTCGTGAGCTACAGCTCACTTCCTCAGATGCATATCGTGGAAACTGCAGCAGGCTTTATATATACACAGAGAATATGAAACAATACCTATTCCCACCCCACTGTCCTGCTGGTAATAGCTTATCTAAAGTGATTTCCAGCACAAATCCAGGTTTTCTCACCCTCCACCCCCCCACACAAATTCACTCTCCTGCTGGTGATAGCCCATCCAAAGTGACAACTCTTTACACAATGTGCATGACAATCAAGCTGGGCTATTTCCTGCATAAATCCAGGTTCTCACATCCCCCCACCCCCATACACACAGAAACTCACTCTCCTGCTGGTAATAGCTCATCCAAACTGACCACTCTTCAAGTTAAAATCCAAGTTAAACCAGAACATCTTGGGGGGGGGGGGTAGGAAAAAACAAGAGGAAACAGGCTACCTTGCATAATGACTTAGCCACTCCAAGTCTCTATTTAAGCCTAAATTAATAGTATCCAATTTGCAAATGAATTCCAATTCAGCAGTTTCTCGCTGGAGTCTGGATTTGAAGTTTTTTTGTTTTAAGATAGCGACCTTCATGTCTGTGATCGCGTGACCAGAGAGATTGAAGTGTTCTCCGACTGGTTTATGAATGTTACAATTCTTGACATCTGATTTGTGTCCATTTATTCTTTTACGTAGAGACTGTCCAGTTTGACCAATGTACATGGCAGAGGGGCATTGCTGGCACATGATGGCATATATCACATTGGTGGATGTGCAGGTGAACGAGCCTCTGATAGTGTGGCTGATGTTATTAGGCCCTGTGATGGTGTCCCCTGAATAGATATGTGGGCACAGTTGGCAACGGGCTTTGTTGCAAGGATAAGTTCCTGGGTTAGTGGTTCTGTTGTGTGGTATGTGGTTGTTGGTGAGTATTTGCTTCAGGTTGCGGGGCTGTCTGTAGGCAAGGACTGGCCTGTCTCCCAAGATTTGTGAGAGTGTTGGGTCATCCTTTAGGATAGGTTGTAGATCCTTAATAATGCGTTGGAGGGGTTTTAGACCGCATTTGCTCCAACCCCTCAGACAGAGACAAACACCTACAAGATCTCTGTCAAGCTTTCTTACAACTACAATACCCACCTGCAGAAGTAAAGAAACAGATTGATAGAGCCAGAAGAGTTCCCAGAAGTTACCTACTACAGGACAGGCCTAACAAAGAAAATAACAGAACGCCACTAGCCGTCACCTTCAGCCCCCAACTAAAACCCCTCCAACGCATTATTAAGGATCTACAACCTATCCTAAAGGATGACCCAACACTCTCACAAATCTTGGGAGACAGGCCAGTCCTTGCCTACAGACAGCCCCGCAACCTGAAGCAAATACTCACCAACAACCACATACCACACAACAGAACCACTAACCCAGGAACTTATCCTTGCAACAAAGCCCGTTGCCAACTGTGCCCACATATCTATTCAGGGGACACCATCACAGGGCCTAATAACATCAGCCACACTATCAGAGGCTCGTTCACCTGCACATCCACCAATGTGATATATGCCATCATGTGCCAGCAATGCCCCTCTGCCATGTACATTGGTCAAACTGGACAGTCTCTACGTAAAAGAATAAATGGACACAAATCAGATGTCAAGAATTGTAACATTCATAAACCAGTCGGAGAACACTTCAATCTCTCTGGTCACGCGATCACAGACATGAAGGTCGCTATCTTAAAACAAAAAAACTTCAAATCCAGACTCCAGCGAGAAACTGCTGAATTGGAATTCATTTGCAAATTGGATACTATTAATTTAGGCTTAAATAGAGACTTGGAGTGGCTAAGTCATTATGCAAGGTAGCCTGTTTCCTCTTGTTTTTTCCTACCCCCCCCCCCCCCAAGATGTTCTGGTTTAACTTGGATTTTAACTTGAAGAGTGGTCAGTTTGGATGAGCTATTACCAGCAGGAGAGTGAGTTTCTGTGTGTATGGGGGTGGGGGGATGTGAGAACCTGGATTTATGCAGGAAATAGCCCAGCTTGATTGTCATGCACATTGTGTAAAGAGTTGTCACTTTGGATGGGCTATCACCAGCAGGAGAGTGAATTTGTGTGGGGGGGTGGAGGGTGAGAAAACCTGGATTTGTGCTGGAAATCACTTTAGATAAGCTATTACCAGCAGGACAGTGGGGTGGGAATAGGTATTGTTTCATATTCTCTGTGTATATATAAAGCCTGCTGCAGTTTCCACGATATGCATCTGAGGAAGTGAGCTGTAGCTCACGAAAGCTTATGCTCTAATAAATTGGTTAGTCTCTAAGGTGCCACAAGTCCTCCTTTTCTTCTAAAGAGTGAGGTTCAAGGGGAAGCTGCAGCGGGGGAGACCCTGCAAGGATGGTTCCATTGGGAACCAGGAAGCCAGCTGTAGGTGGGGTGAAGCCCCTATTGGGAGGGGGGTTTTTGGGATGGGAAAGGGTCTTTGGGGTTCTGGGTCCTTGGCAGAGCACCCAGAACTTCTGAGGCCTTAGGCATGGAGAGATTCATTTTACAATCCCCTAAATTCACCAACATGCAGCCACCTCTCATGGGTCAAGTGCAGGAGCCCTGTCTTCTTCTCCAAATTGTCCCAGGGAAGGTTTAGAAAAGTTGGCACCAATGTCAGTGCAGGAGACTTCATGCAGTTCACCTAAGCATGGCTGTACTTAGCAAAACCACAGATGGTGGCCAGTGGAAACTCCTATGGAGTCCATTTTCCTTCTTGTGCTGTGTTAGAGGGAAATAAATATTTCTTACAATTACTCCACAGTGAGAATAATACTCCTGAACTGGCACTGGGAATGTGGAGTAGTGAATTGAGAAAAGTCCCAAACACCCTACAGCAGTCTGGATGCTTCATTATGGAAGTACAGGCTGATTGCACTAGCATTTCACCTCTGGAAACCACCATGCCTTAGGATACGTCCCCTTCCTCACCTCTCTTTGTAACTATTACAAAGCCTCTCACTGCGGTGAGATGCCATCTGCTTAGGAAGGGCTCTGAATCAAAATAGCCTAGGTGCCATGTGCATGAGACAAAGGCGTATTAACAATGCCGTGGCAGAACCTTGCAAAGCACTTCTGTTTGCAAGTCATGTGGAAATGACTTGCATAGAATAACCTCAGCTGGCTCAGGACTTATGGGTAGCACCCTGTCGTATGAACCACTGTGAACTAATGCACTGCAATGTATAGCCACACTTCATGTAAACTTATCACCAGGGGTGGGGACAAGTTTCTCACAACATTTCATGCCTGGTATTTTGTCTGTGTTTCAGGATTTCACATCCTTGATTGCAAGGGCTTGAAAATGGTTCATGAATTGGTTTGCCAAATCCATGTTGAGCTTGTCAATTCGTGCCAAAGTACCATAGCAGCCATATTTGGGATAGTCTTGCTTGGGGGAAAATGCCAGAGGAGGATAGAGCAACATACATTATATAGGCACAGCAGCTCAGGCAAGGCCAGAACCGGCCTGTGACTCTCACACTCGAGTTCCATCTCTAGACGTGTCACAGCCCTGCATCCCCAAGAGAGCTCATGCCATGGTTGGTTCTGCAGGGTGCCAGGCTAAGCGGAGTCATCAGACTTCATAAAGTAGTGGACAGCCACTTCCAAATCTTGCTGCTGAGTGGGAGCAGGTACTGAGCTATGGCAGAGCTGATAAGCTGCTGTGTTCTGCACCAGAGTTCCTTTAGTGTCTGTGGATTCACGCCTATGTCCAGTGCATTGCCGTGATCTAGTCAGTAGCGTGTGAATGTATATATCACTGTGGCAAGGTCTGTGTCTGATAGGAGAGGGTGCAGGTTCCTGGCCAGCTGAGGATGGAATAAGGAGTTTCTTGCGCACCTCACTATTTGGGTGTCTACTGTTAAGGACTCCTGGGCTACATACAGTTTTGATAATGGTGGGGCAGAGGACCTCTATAGCAAGTGAAAGGATGAAGTTGGCTGGTTCTTCTCTGTGTCTCCCCCCAACCCACTTCCTCCTTTCCTGCATGTAGTTGCAAGTTGCTTCTCCTCCAGAAGCTGATTTTGTTCAGCAGTGGGATAGCTGAGCAATGGCCTGTCATGAAGGAGACCTGGAAAGCCCTGCTCAGTTTGGTGCCGTTACCTGTTGCGACTCTGATGCGGTCCGTGAGGAAGGACAGGAGCCATCTATGCACTTTTCTTAGCAGCACCAGCTTATGGTGAACAGAATCAAAAGTGGCAGACAGAATAGAATCAGATGTTGGAGAAAAAAGAAAAGGAGTACTTGTGGCACCTTAGAGACTAAGTTCCATTTCCAGCACAAATCCAGGTTTTCTCACCCTCCACCCCCCCACACAAATTCACTCTCCTGCTGGTGATAGCCCATCCAAAGTGACAACTCTTTACACAATGTGCATGACAATCAAGTTGGGCTATTTCCTGCACAAATCCAGGTTTTCTCACATCCCCCCCACCCCCATACACACACAAACTCACTCTCCTGCTGGTAATAGCTCATCCAAACTGACCACTCTTCAAGTTAAAATCCAAGTTAAACCAGAACATCTGGGGGGGGGGGTAGGAAAAAACAAGAGGAAACAGGCTACCTTGCATAATGACTTAGCCACTCCAAGTCTCTATTTAAGCCTAAATTAATAGTATCCAATTTGCAAATGAATTCCAATTCAGCAGTTTCTCGCTGGAGTCTGGATTTGAAGTTTTTTTGTTTTAAGATAGCGACCTTCATGTCTGTGATCGCGTGACCAGAGAGATTGAAGTGTTCTCCGACTGGTTTATGAATGTTATAATTCTTGACATCTGATTTGTGTCCATTTATTCTTTTACGTAGAGACTGTCCAGTTTGACCAATGTACATGGCAGAGGGGCATTGCTGGCACATGATGGCATATATCACATTGGTGGATGTGCAGGTGAACGAGCCTCTGATAGTGTGGCTGATGTTATTAGGCCCTGTGATGGTGTCCCCTGAATAGATATGTGGGCACAATTGGCAACGGGCTTTGTTGCAAGGATAAGTTCCTGGGTTAGTGGTTCTGTTCTGGGAGCAGCACATCTCTGTCTCCTGTGCAGAACTGATTGCATTGCATGTTCAGGCTGCCTGCCTGAGGCTTGCCATTTAGGGGGGCAGTGCTCCCATGTCCTCCCAAACTCCACCTATGACTGCCTCACCATAGTCATGTTAGTGATGGGGAACCTCAGCAGAACCTGAACTAGGCATATCTGAACTATGCAAATCTGTGAGAGACCTTCTGTCTTCACTCGAATCCCCTCCATCCCGTAGATCCTGGGACATCTCCCCCTCAGCCCAGCCCAGCATCTCCATCGCCTCTGGCTGGTGTCTCTGTGGAGAATGACTTGTTGACTGCTAACTTCCTCGAGTCTTTGGTGGATGAGCGGCTCTTCCCTCCAGCGTCTCTGGAGAGCAGCAAGGTTACTGCCACCCTCAAATTCCCGATAGCATTAAATGAGTGGGAGATGACAAGCAAGCCGTGTTCCCCTCACTGAAGCAAGGAACAGCACAGAACTACTCCCTGCTGCTGCCACCAGTTCACAGGGGCTGAAAAACGGCAGATTCCATAAAGTCCCATGTGAGTAATCACTACGGAAACTCTTGGGCACACACATGGCTGCCATTAACCCCCGTGGAAGTGAATCAAGATGGTTTCTGCTAGCCCTGCTGATCACATAGGCCAGGTTCAGTCAGTCAGAAAACAAAGACCAATACCTTGTGATCAGCCACAGCTAAGGATGTTAAGAAATTTTCAAAATGTTGACCAAATTATTATTGAAATTTCAAATTTTAACTCAAATAAAAGGGAGAATTTTCAATGAAAAATTCTCCTTAAATATTTTATCTGGTAAGAGTTTTAAAAATTTTACCTTTTTTTAAATATATATACCAGCACTAATCACAACCAGCAAACCCATCTCAAATTTCAAACAAGAGGCATGAAGATTTTGCCACACCTTTTTGCTGTCCCCTAACAGCAAAAGAAGAAAGAAATCCATGCAAAATGTTGTAAAGAACTTCAAAAATGACGACAAAACTGATCCTGTTTTTTGACCATTTCAGCAACCTGAAACCAGACAAATTCTGATGATGATTATTTCCCTGCAAATATTGTGCCCAAATGAATTATTTATTTTAGCTTAGTTTGGTAAAGATTAAAATGGCTTAAGACCAAGACTCTGCGTACCTTTTGATGGATTTCTGACCTTTGAACCCACCATGATTGTTTTTGTTCTGGGTCAGATCTAGTGCGGCTCATGAGATTTTGGTGCCATCTTGAATCTGACCTTTTATTTCAATCTCATTCAGGATCCCATCATCTCCTTTCAATTCCGGCAGCCTCCTACTCTCTGGCTGCTCCGATAACCACCTCTTTCCCCCTTCTCTCCATTCAAAATGCATCTGCTAAACTCATCTTCCTGACCCATCACTCTGACCTTGTTTTTGAATCCATCTTCTGGCTGCCTCTTATCCACTGCATAAAGTTCCTTGTCTCCAAGTCTCTTCACAGCTCTGCCCTTCACTACTTCTCTCCTCTTGTGTCTGTGTTGCTCCCATCCCCATCTGCTAATGATGCTAGCCTTGACCACCCTTTATCTGCTTCTTTTACAACCATATTCAAGCTTTTCCCCATAGTGCCCTGTGCACATGGAATGCCCTCCCTGAAATATTTTGTAAGGCCACTATCCTCTTCCCTTCAATCCCTCTTCCCTCACCTTGTGCATTTGTGATGGGGTCCCCAGGATGCAACCTGGACTGTTGGACCACTGAACCCTCCAAAATCTGCCAACCTGGGTGGGCTCTCACGTTGTGACGCTGATGTCAAACCACAAACTTCTGATATGCACTACGCTTGCACAGCCATCCACAAGTAGGGACACACCCAACTGTGTTGCATGAATGATCTCCCAGCCACTCATGAACCATCAATAGAGAGGCTCCAGCCAATTACCCCCCAGCTTGCCACTCTTGCACCCCAGGACTGTACCATCTTGCACTGGTCACAAGCCTGACCAGTGTAAGCTCATTACTTAGTTTGTCACTTCTTCATAGTAAAGTGGACATGCACCAGCCTTTGTAACCTGAGCAGATGAGCACTTTAGACAAACTCACTGGTAAGGATGAAACATTAAAATAAGTTTAACTACAGAAAGATTGATTTTAAGTGATTCTAAGTGGTAGGCATAAGGGTCAGTGATAGTTACCTTCAGAAAATACAAAGTAAACATGCATTCTAAATCCTAAAGTTTTAGTCTAAGCAAGAATTGAATCTAACACTTTTTCTTACCCTCACAGATGGTACCAGCAGGTTACAGTTCCTCAATACACAGGCTAGACTCCCTTTCCAGCCTCGGACCAAATTTCCCCAGTTCAAAGCCTTTGTCTTCCAGATGTGCTTCCGGGTGTTGAGATGGGGAAGGAGGTCAGGAAAGGCCAAGTGATAATGTCACTTCCCCTCTTTTATACTTTCTTCCAGCTTGCTGGAAAGATCTTTGCTGTGATGTGGGGATCATGCATTCTCCATTGCATATGTGCCTTCTATAAGAAGCCCCTGGGATAGTGGATTCTTTTCCTGATGGGTATTGATGAGCCATTAACGCTGTCTGCCTATTGATGGCTACTCCTTTGTTGTAACTGAAAGGCTGGTTGTGGGTGTTCCCAACCTTGCAACATATTTCAGTAACACATACAGCTATACTTCATAAGTTCACGTACCACGATAGTACATACAATGAAATGGGATATTAACGTTCAACAGATCAAGTCTTACCAAATGATACCTTACAAGGCATACTGTGTACAAAACCTATCCTCATAATATCACAGTGGTGAATATGTGGGTTCCAGGGTGCTACTTTGAGGTACAGCCTGTCACAGCATTGTTTGGCTTCTTAGTTTTTGACCCTGTAAGCAAATCTACTCTGGCCAACCTCTGTGCCCATTGCAGCCCCATGGACTTCAGTGGAGCTCCACGCAGGCATGAGAGTCCAGGGAGGTGAAACCGCTTTCAAGATTAGGGCCTTGTATGGTAAGTTTGTGTGGCAGGGACTCTCTCTTCCTCCTGTGTATGTGGATAGTGTCTAGCATAATTTGGATTCTCCTAAGTCATAAATAATAATAAACTACCACACCAAAACCTAGGCCTGAACTGGGCTTGAATCCCATAACCCTAAACTGGATCCAACATGACTGCTTCAGCACATGTCAAGTTAAAATATTTGAAGAATTCTTCCAAATGCATCCACTCCAATCAAGTGCTCATGAAGATGAGCGGAGAGAGGCCTGTTGACTTCTGTGCTCTTTGGATCAGGTCTCAGAATAGCAGCTGTATAATATTACCTAACAGACACAGGAATTTTCTGAGCTGGCCCACACTTCAGTTTTAACTTGGTTCAGACCTTTGTAAACAATTCACACTGGATCAGAGAAAAGAAGCTAAAAGACTGTCCTGAAGCCAACGTCTGGGCATGTTCACCATATCCTGTGTAAAGAGCCTATCCTGTTAAGCAGGAAAGCTTGATCTATAAGTTTGCCTGGAGCTTTGTAGATTTCGTTTCACACTATGAATCCACCCAAGAGATACCCAGCTTATTGCAGCAATATTTCCTTGGCAGACAACTCTTGACCCTTTATTCCACACAATTTCCCCAGTACCTCTGTGTTGTACGTCAGTATGGCCCAGAATGGCCCTGCAGGAAGCTCAAATGCCTCAGGTAGGAGTTGTAACACTATTTTTAATTAAATATGAAAGCAAAAAGGTTGGAAGAAAAAGAGGCTGGCAGAGATAGGGAGGTTACGCTCTTTTATCTTCGGAAGCAACGGCAGAGTGGGTCCGTACCTGGGATCTGGGCAACATGAGGTTATTCCTAACTCTGACCTGCTTTGTGATCTTGGATGAGTCATTTCACCTTCTGGTACCTTTGATTCCCCTCCCACCATTGCCTTAGCTACTTATTGTAAACTCCTTGGAGCAGAGACCGTCTGCTACAATGTGTCTGTACAGCACCTAACGCAGTGGAACCCTCATCTCAATTGAGACTTCTAGGTGCTACTGTGACACAAATAATCCATGAGAGAGAAGAAAGGAAAACAGAGGAAGTGTTTGAAAATCTTTATTTTTAAGTGGATTCTGAAACTTCTGGTAATAATCTGAACTTTTGGCTTGACTACAAAACCTTCCAGAAATTGTTGAGCTTTGCACATCTCCTAGGAACACACTCATAGCTCAAATCCTTTCTTATTTAAAGCTCTACAAACAAGCTTCTTTGGCAAATAGTTTCCTTCATACCCACCCTCCCTTTTGCAGGCTACCAGGCCTCCTAGTTTGTATTGCTATATCAATTTTTGCAATAAGTTGTAGGTTTGCTCAATGGGTTTCAAGTGCCTTAAATGTGATAGATCCTAGGAAATTTCTATTTAATATAACTGACACCTAGTGCCACAAGTTAAATACTTACAAAAACCAGGCTTTAAGGGTATGTCCTATTGTAGGAATTAACAAAGGTTGACAGTGAAAATTGCACATCCTACAGATTGCTCAAGAGCACAACGCAATATGTACATAACAAAATATTTGCCATTATGAGCAATAGTATTCCCAGGCTGTGTAAATTAATATCAATATATAAATTAATATCAGCAGAGGAAAATAATTAATTAATAAGTATTTAATTGTACATAGAGTTTATCTGTATAAACTCTATGTGCAATTTAAAATGTTTATTAATTATTTTCCTCTGCTGATATTAATTCCTGCTCTAAACCCCAATTTTCCCTTGCAATCACACATTATGTCAATATTAATGTGATAATTTATACTTCTAGCACCTTTCAGCTGATGATCTTGACGAGCTTTACAAACATTTAGGCCCTCATCCTGCAAACACTTACACAGGTGTCTGACTTTGTTTGCATGAATAGTCCCATTGACTTTCATTGGGACTGCTCCCATAAGTGAAGTTACTCATGTGTTAAACCTTTGCAGTACTGGAGCCCAAATAATTTATACCTTTCAATGCCCCTGTACAGAAGGGCAGCAATATATAGGGATCACTTTACTGAAATGCAGTTACTTCTGGGGTGGAACACAGCATCTATGTAACAATCCACAGAAACAGCAATTTAAGAATAAAGCATTTTACTAGCAAATAAGAATCCCATTTCTAATGGAAATCATGGGGGCAACTGTTGACAGGACAAGGGGGGTTGGCTAGAGGTCCTCTGCATAATTTGGTGTCAGATCAGGGTAGATCCAAACAGTGTTAGACCAGATGCACAACTATGTTCATATCAATGGGGATTAAATAGGTTAAATCATGTATTTGCTATTGAATAGTCAAGAAATGGCTGGAGAAGTGGAAGGAGTCAGATGTTTTGTAGTTCATTCAAACTGAACAGGAAAAAAAAGTTCAGAGCTGAAATGTTGCAGGTTCTTATTCCCAGGTGTGGAGTCTTGTCTTGTGCTATTTAAAACTAAATTGGCAAATTATTTACTTTTCTGCAGTAGCTACTGTGTATGTAAAATAATGATCAGACTCCAGGTGCCACCTGGTGGTCAGATAAATCTTATTAATCCCTTATACTTTCTTTCTACTACCTTATAATTCACCTTCATTAGAGAATATAGATAATATTTTCCTAGGATTATTAATGGCTTGAATCCTGGGAAACAATTTTCATAGGATGACCCTGATGGAAAATATCACAGTT
This sequence comes from Lepidochelys olivacea, assembly GCF_965140295.1. Classification (NCBI taxonomy): domain Eukaryota; kingdom Metazoa; phylum Chordata; order Testudines; family Cheloniidae; genus Lepidochelys; species Lepidochelys olivacea. The sequence goes on from NC_140416.1 coordinate 121,517,701, forward strand.
CATGGCTTATAATCACAGACTGTTAGGGGAAAAAAATCACATCATTGATCCTTTTTGCCAGTGCATTCAATGTCAGAAAGCCAGTATTTTCAACCAACAGAAGCAGGAAATTCTTAAATCTAAATTGTTGGGGTTTTTTTACATTGCATGTCACTATGGAAAAACTGCAATAGATTTAAAGCAACATTTAGTGACAAGCTTTAACAGGTTTAATACAAGTTGATTCAAACAGTTCTTTCTCTGACTCCTATCCAGTAAACAGCTTATACAGACCTGTGGGATTGTAGGCAGAAGGCTAGACACCATAAATGACTGCTTTTTGGAGCAGCTAGTCCTGGAACCCACAAAGGGAGAGTCAATTCTTGATTTAATCCTAAATGGAACACAGGATCTGATCCAAGAGCTGAATATAGCTGAGCCGCTCAGTAATAGTGACCATAATATAATTAAAGGTAACATCCTTGTTGGGGGCGGGGGGAATGGGATACCAAAGAAGTCCGCCATAGTTGCATTTAACTTCAGAAAGGGGAACTACACAAAAATGAGGAAGCTAAAAAGAAATGTAATAGGTACAAGTCACAAAAGTAAAATGCCTGAAAGCTGCATGGAATCTTTTTAAAAACTCCATAATAGAGTCTCAATTCAAATTAACAAAAAAAACATAGTAAGGACCAAAAAAGTGCCAACAACAAAATAAAAGATGCGGTTAGAAGCAAAAATGCATCCTTTAAAAACTGGTTTCAGAGCAGCAGCTGTGTTAGTCTGTATCCGCAAAAAGAACAGGAGGACTTGTGGCATCTTAGAGACTAACAAATTTATTTGAGCATAAGCTTTTGCATGCATCCGATGAAGTGAGCTGTAGCTCACGAAAGCTTATGCTCAAATAAATCTGTTAGTCTCTAAGGTGCCACAAGTCCTCCTTTAAAAACTGGAAGTCAGATCCTACTGAGGACAACAGAAAGGAGCATAAACTCTGGCAAGTCAAGTGTAAAGGTATAATTAGGCAGGCCAAAGAAGACTTTTAAGAACAACTAGCAAAAGACTCAAACTAACGACACAAATTTTAAGTACATCAAAAGCAAGAAGCCAGCCAAATGCTCAGTAGGGCCACTGGATGATTGAGATGCTCAAGGAGCACTGAAGGAAGTTAAGGCCATTTCGGGGGAGGAGAATTAATTCTTTGCATCAGTCATCACTGCAGAGGAAATGAGGCAGATTCCCCAACCTAAGCCATTCTTTTTAAGTGACAAATGTGAGGAACTGTCCCAGATTGAGGTGTCACTAGAGGAGGTTTTGGAACAAATTGATAAATTAAACAGTAGTAAGTCACCAGGACCAGCTAATTCCTACTTCTGGTCACCCAGGAGTTCAGAAAGAACTTAAATATGAAATTGCAGAACTACTACCTATCACTTAAATTAGCTTTTGTTCCAAATGACTGGAAAATAGCTAATGTGACACCTTTAAAAAAGGCCCTCGGGGCAATCACAAGCCAGTAAAACTAATTTCAGTGCCAGGCAAATTGGCTGAAACTATATTAAGGAACAGAATTATCAGACACATAGATAAAGACTATTTGTTGGGGAAGAGTAAACATGGCTTTTGTAAAAGAAAGTCATGCCTCACTAATTGATTAGAATTCTCTGAGAGGGTCAACAGACCTGTGGACAAGGGTGATCTGATGGATATAGTGTACTTAGACTTTCAAAAAGCCTATGGCAAGGTCCCTCACCAAATACTCTTAAGCAAACTAAGCAGACAGGAGTGAAGGACCTCTCATGGATTGGTAACTGGTTAAAAGACAGGAAACAAAGGATAGGAATAAATTATCAGTTTTCAGAATGGAAAGAGGTAAATAGTGGTGTCCCCCGGGGTCTGTACTGGGACCTGTGCTGTTCAACATATTCATAAATGGTCTGGAAAAAGAAGTAAACAGTGAGGTGGCAAAATTTGCAGATACAAAATTACTCAAGATCATTAAATCCAAAGCTGGCTGTGAAGAGTTACAAAGGGATCTCATAAAACTGGGTGACTGGGCAACAAATAGCCAGATTAAATTCAATTATGATAAATGCAAAGTAATACACATTGGAAAACATATTCTCACCCATCCATACAAAATGATAGGATTGAAATTAGGGCTTGGTCTACAATACATACTTACTTCAGTATAACTACATCGCTCAGGGATGTGAAAAATCCAGACCCCTGAGCAACGCAGTTATACCGACCTTAACCCGCTATGTCAATGGGAGAGCTTCTCCTGCCAACACAGCTACTGCCTCTCGCGAAGGTGGAGTTATTAAACCAATGGCTTAGACTTTCTTCACCAGATGCGCTCTGCACTGATGTAAGTTTGTAGTCTAGACCTGCCCTAGCTGTTACCACTGAAGACAGAGATCTTGGGGTCATTGTGGAAGGTTCTCTGAAAACATCTGCTCAATGTGCAGCGGCAGTCAAGAAAGCAAACAGTGTTAGGAACTGTTAGGAAAGGGGTCAATAATACAGAAAATAGCATAATGCCGCTATATAAATCCATGCTACTCCCACCCCTTGAATACTGTGTGCAGTTCTGGTCACCCCATCTCAAAAAAACATTAGAATTGAAAAAGGTACAGAGAAGAGCATCAAAAATGATTAAGGGTATGAAACAGCTTCTGTATGAGGAGTCATTAACAAGCCTGGGACTGTTCAGGCTGGAAAAGAGATGACTAAGAGGGAATATGATAGAGGTCTATATAATTGTGACTGGTGTGGAGAAAGTGAATAAGGCCATGTTATTTACTCCTTCACATAACACAAGAATCAGGAGTCAGCCAATGAAGTTAGTAGGCAGCAAGTTTAAAACAAACAAAAGGAAGTATTTCTTCACACAACACACAGTCAACCTGTGGAACTCATTGCCAGGGGATGTTGTGAAAGCCAACTATAACTGAGTTAAAAAAAGATTACCACTTGTGACAGGTTGTGTCTACACTTAAAATGAGACACTGGCACAGCTGCTGTAGCACTTCAGTATAAGTACTCACTACAGCGACGGGGGGAGGGCGTTCTCCTGGCACTGTATTGAAGTCAGCTCCACGAGAGGAGGTAACTACATCGACGGAAGAATTCTTCCATCGTCCTAGCACTGTCTACACAGGGGATTAGGTCAGCTTAACTACGTCTCTCAGAGGTGTGGATTTTTCACATCCCTGAGTGCCTTAGCTGGGTCGACCTAACTTTTCAGTGCAGACCAGTCGTTAGACACCCATGTCACTGTGCCAGGCAAATGACAGCAGATCTGTGTTGTGGTGATAAGTGATTTTCCCCCTTGTATCTGAAAGTGCGGGGCAGCCAATTCTTTCTGTTTCCCTACTCTGGGAAGAGGAGAGGTTAGATTCATTAGCGCGTTCTGCCTACTTTGCACTACTCAAGCAACTCCAGCCCGTTCCGCTGGGTTTACAGCAGTTTTGCACTGCCGGAATAACACAAAGCTGCCGGAACCTACTAATGGATCTGGCCCTAGGAAGGCTTTCTGGAGGGGTCAACGTTAAAAATGACTGAGCAGCAGTTCTAGTAATGGTCCTTGCTAACAAAAGAAATCAAAAACAAACTCGGTGAGACCATAGCAAGGGTTAGCTCTTAGATGGTTTTTGTTCTGTGTTTGTACAATACTGAGCACCATGGTGTTCTGGTCCATGACTGAGGCTGTGACCGCACTACAAATAGTCATACCCCTGCAGCTTACTAGCAGGGATGATGTATTGGCAGTTTGGTGGGACCTTCTCTTAAAGTTTGGGTACAACTCTCATGCTGTCTTTTAAATGGCACTCACAGATGAAGGTAAAAGAACCAGCCATTTCCCCTTGTTCGACGACGTTCAGTTTGCAAGTTGAACTGAGTTAGGTTCATCTATAAAGTACACACAAGCTCTTTGCATATATTGGTTCCCATAAGTGATGAAACAAAGAACTAACAATGTTTTGTAAGAATCATCCATCAGGGGCATGCTCAGGAATTTCAATGTGACCCCTTTTGGAGGGTCACATTCTGTGCCCCCGCCAAGGCCCGGGAGGGAGGAGCTCTCTCTCCCCTCCCACCCCAGCCCTGGGGCTGGAGGAATTCTGTGTCGCCAACGATTATTGGAGGGGCATGGCTCCTGCTTGCCCCACTTTGTGCACACCCCTGGAATCATTTATCCAGAGTCTTCTCCATATACAAGGAAGAAACTCCTCACCTGTGTCAGGTGCAGGAAGATAATGCTATCTGATGTCAGCCTACAAGAGAGAGACAAGGTGGGTGAGGTAATATCTTTCATTGGACCGACTTCTGTTGGTGAGAGAGACAGCATGAAACCTGTTCTTTCCTGTAGAGCCATTGGAAACAAGGTGTGCTAGAAACATAAAAGTTATTGAAAATGCAATGCATCTGCCAAGTTGTGTAATTCACATTGATACCCCTGCTCTGCCACTGACTGGCATTAATTGTATTTGCTTGAAGAGAATGTAGGAGCTTGATGCTCACGCCGGTTCTTTGATGATTTTTGGAGAGAGCTGCCTACATTTTTCATGCAGCGAGCTCTGCGTGGGTGGACCCCTGTGCCCATGCTGAGCTTGCTGCAAGATTCACGCCCCCGTCGGCTCACTGCCCCAGATGTTGGTGTGCCAGCTATCTCCTTCAAAAGAGTATTCATAAAGGGCTGGTCTCCCGAGACGCTGAGCACTCTCAGCTCCCACTTACTTTGCAGGAAGCACTCAACACTTTGCAGAAATTGGCTCCTACAGCACAAAAAGAAAGTACATAGCCTCTTCCATGACATTTGGCTAAGTAGTATTCTTCATGGTCTTATGAAGCACAAAAGCCGGATCCAAGGCATATGATCATAATGCTTTTGATTAAATTGGCTGAGGTCTGATGAGTTTTACCTAGAGCAAAAAACTTCAATCTGTGGTCGCTGACCTTGGGGAAATTAGCTGTTTGAGTAATGCAATTCTCTAATTGAAATTGAGCCTTGTTCTGTGTATAGAGCAAAGATTATGAGGCCGTTTCACATCCTCATTATTTATATATGAATCTCGTTCTTTCCCACCTTGCAGATGATGGCTTTAAACCATTGACTGAGTCAGAAAAAATTATTCCAATGATGGAAGAACAATAAGTGCTCACGTGTCTTCTCCTCCTCTTCTCATCATTGATTCCTAAAAAGGAGTCCTGAATTATAGCTTGCAAGTGAGAGTTTGATGTGCAAGACCTGACTAATTTTGGCTGTCTGTCATTAGATTTATTAGCAAAATCTATATGTTTACTTCACATCTTATAACACAATCACTAAATTCTTTGTCAATGCCACTTCACTCTGGAGAAAATAAATGAAAGGAATAATGTACTAGTGGGGAAGTGTTGGAGGGGATGCATTTCCCTAGGTGTGAGGTAGAATGGAAAAATCACATTATTCAGTACAGTTCTGAAATGGTGAGGCCAGGGTTGCTATTCTCACCTTTATGGACTCTGTTGGATTTGCACAAGGGCAAGAAGTCGAAGTGTCTGATGAGCAGAATGGGCATGTCCAGATTCACCTTCACTGAGCATTACAAAAGTTTGGGATTGTCTTGCTATGGAAAAGCTGGCAAATTTCAAAAAGGCTTGTATGCATGTGCAGCAGGTAATGGAGGCTGTGGGAGGCTAGGTCTCTACAAAACTCAGCTAATGCTCTGCACTGCAGACCTGGGGCTAGGACACTGCGGGGCTCAGAGCTCCTCTGGGCGGCCCGGGCTCCTGCTCACAGCCTGCTGCAGGAGCTGGCAGGCCAGCTGGGACTGCTCCAGGCACTGGCCGGGTTTGGGGCTGCACCGGTGGGCCGGCCAGCAAGAGCGGGGATGGGACCTTGGGCAGAAGAGTCGGAGCAGGCAGCTAGCCTCCCCGAACGGGGGGTGCACATGCCATCCATGCTCATATGCCAATTACTTTAACATCTGGTAGCTTTTTATTAACTAACATTCAGTCTTATCTAACACACAAAAACAGCCAACTTTTCTACACTTAAGTATGTTCCCTACTTCCCCATTGCTCTCTTTGGTGCATTCATGCCCCACTGATCTGGGTACGTTGTCCCCTGCATGCATGGATCTCCCTTTCCCCACATGGCAGGAGTAGGGAGTTAGTTCTATGGCAACATTATCCTTCTTCTCTGGGCAACCAACCAGGTGGAGGGGGGTAGGGCCAGGGAAAGAGTAGGTAGGCCAGGAGCAGGGCTGCAGGGAGACATGCATCATCTCTCCCACTGGCCCCCCAAAACTCTCCAGGAAAAAGTAATACAGCCTCAGGCTACATTCCCTTTCTGATGTAGCTACCTCCATGGCAGGGACCCCCCCTTCCTCTTTAAGAGGGTTTGCAAGGGCCAGACGCTGGCTGGAGTAAGTCTTTGCACTGCAGCTTCAGTGGAGTTACACTGCCAGGAAGCTGAGGAAGCAGACAGGTCATTTGAGATCTGGGTTCATCTACAGATTCCCTGTACAAGCTTGGGCAAGTCACTTAGGTCCAGATCCTCCTAGGTATTTAGGCACCCAACTCCCACTGAAACCAATGGGAGTTGAGCACCTAAATACCTTGGAGGATCTGGGTTTTAGCCTCAATGCCCTATCTGTAAAACGGGGATAATAGCACTTCCCATCCTTGGTCTGGTCTGTTTAGCTTTGGGGCAGTGACTCTCTTACTGCGTGTTTGTACAGCACCTGGCAATATAGGGCCGGGTCTTGGATGGGGACTCTAAATGAATAATAATAATAATTAATAATATAATATCTATCCATATGTCCTCAAGAGTCTCAGAAAAGCTTTGCATTCTCTGGTTTTCTCAGATATTCCCAGCAGAGCCTGCTGGGCAGTCACAAAAGAGGAAAAAGTGCATTTGAAATAAATTAGTTCTGTCACTTGCAAATCAGATTGTTTTACAAGAGCAGTCTCAAAGCTTAAAAACAATTAAATGCTATTAGGATTTCACCTGTTACAGTGACAGCAATACAGAATGAAATGTCAGGGAGATGCAGTTCCCGAGACTTGCTATATATAGCTGACTTTTTCAATACATTAAAGTAGTCTCTGTTACTTGTTCACATTGCTCTGGGCTTAAAGAAACAACATGCTGCATGTGCATGCATTTCATTTTCCCTTTGTGACTCAGGATCCAGTCTAGAGATCCAAACAGCTTGATATGAGGGGGAGACCAGAGAAATTATTCCCTTAACAAACGAAAACCCCAAACTGACGTTTCTGATCAATGTTAGCCCAAGGATTTCAAAACACTGGTTCTAATTGCGGCTATCTTTGGTCTTTGAGATTATGCCAGTGACAGCTGCAGGCTGGGTTAGCTCTGGAATTAGGGTGGAAGTGGCCCATTCCCAACAGTTGACAAAAAGGGGGGTGAATATCAACAGAGGGAAAATTACTTTTTGTAGTGCTAATAGGCCAATTCAATCCACATGGATGCGGCCCATTCCCAGCGGTTGACAAGAAGGTGCGAGTATCAGAGGGAAAATTATTTTTTGTAGTGACCCAGCCCTCCGAGTCTTTTTTCAGGCCGAATTTACAGCCAAGCCCTCAGATACAACCACATTTGCTCCAATCCCTCAGACAGAGACAAAAACCTACAGGATCTCTATCAGGCGTTCTTACAACTACAATACCCACCCGGGGAAGTGAAGAAACAGATTGACAGAGCCAGAAGGGTACCCAACAAAGAAAGTAACAGAATGCCATTAGCCATCACCTACAGACCCCAACTAAAACCTCTCCAGTGCATCATCAAGGATCTACAATGTATCCTGAAGGACGATCCCTCACTCTCACAGACCTTGGGAGACAGGCTAGTCCCTGCTTACAGATAGCCCCCAGCCTGAAGCAAATACTCACCACACAACAGAAACTATCAAGGGAATGACCTTTGCCACATCCCTGTATATACTGTGTGCTGGAACACATGCTGTGCACTTTCATTTGTCTTTGCATCACCCATGCAAGGAATTCTAAGTATTTCGAAAAGGCTCATCTTGAAGACTAAGCACCGTGGCTTTCCACTGCCTTATCTGCCTGCTTCTGGGTGATTCTGCTCAGTGACACTCACACAGCTGCACCTGCAAGGCCTCCTTTAAAAAATATGGCTGTAAAAGTCTAATTCTAAGCTTGGAAGAGAGAGAGCTGGTGACTTGGGACTTAAAGAAGCCCATAGGCCTTGTGCCAGCCATCTGCACAGGAGTGAATTTGAACGTAATGAATAAAAAGAGATCCTATAAAAGAGTCTACCACTGCCCTCCATACAACTTCTCAGGAGTGTATCGGCATGATTTGGCTGATTCCATGAGTAGCTGTGAGAATAAATACACTTAATGTGTCCAAGGAAGATTATGTTGGAAATACCACCATGTCTTACCATGCAGAAGCATTGTATCAATGGTAGTTGTTTGGATTAGATTTTTATGTTGAAGGTTAAACGCAAACATCTGACAGGGAAAGAGCATGCTCCACAATTAGGAGACTGTATGCTAGGGGTGGCCAAATTTACTGATCCTCCCAGCTGCACAGGACAATCTTCAGACTCTTGGGAGCTGGGGGACACCTAGAGGGGCTCGGGGCTTCAGCCCCACTCCTACTGAAGCCCAGAGCCCTGGCAGGGGCACCCCATGGGGCTGAAGCCCCAAGACCCCCCTCCAAGTTGAGCAGAAGTTCCTACCCGACCACCCCACTGCAAGGCAGAGGTCCCATGCTCCCCCAGTGTGAGCCACAGTTTGGCTACCCCTGCCGTATACTGCTGAAGAAACATGGGGAGGAAACCCCTCTGAAGACTTCTTACATAGTTTTAGCCTCTAATGGATTTTCATTACGTAATAGAGTTGCTGGGGGAGGGGGTTCCCACAGAGACAGCTGTTTTGTCTGTTTGCCAAACATTACCTTATACTTAGGAACTGCATTACCTGACATGGATATCCTGGATACAGTGAGAGTTAATTAGTTTAATTGATGGGAGCTTAATCTCTGAGGCCCTTCCTTGAGCTTTATTGCCATGCACTTTATTATTGTATAAGCTCTTTACCATAAATACAGAGGACGTATCCTGCCTCATACATACCTGGACAAGTGCTTATGGACCAAGTGACCTTATGTCCTGCTTAGCCTTGTAGATCTAAAGCTCAATCCATTAACTAGAAATGGCATTAAAGTAATTATTTTTTAAAGGTAAATTAGAAGAGAACTGAATAAATCATGCAATGGAGACAAACCAAGGTAGCTGAAATATTCAACAAAGAGCAGAACTGGGGTGTTCTGGAACTTGTAGAAATCAACAACTTGTAGAACTCAATCTTGGGTTGAAAGCATTTAAGTGTTATTACTACAATAGGTTATATTGATAACTCAGTCTAAGTCAGGTCCTCACAGTCACCTGACCTATGGAATAGCTCCAGGTAGACTGACAGCACAGCGTGACCTTCCGTATTATGATAATATCGTACCTCTGCATACACCCTCCTTTGCATTTTGATGTGCTGTAACTACACTATAGCCAAACCATGTTAACCAATAAAAACGAATTACGGTCTTAACTGTAAAACATTCCCAATTTATCAGTGTCTGCTAAACAAATATGATCCCAAATGTCATTTAAATATCATTAGCTGTTACTGAAGGCTGGTTTTGAAAAAGGGTAAAAACCTGTGGATGCATGCAAGGGCTGGTGTCTCCAATTTTCTAATATAGGCTCCCATTCAGCACGATATTTAAGAACAGGCCTGTCGTTAAATACATGAGTTATCCCCACTGAAGTCAGGGGGATTATTCCCATGCTTAAAGTTGAGTACATTCTTAAGTACGTTTCTGAATGAGGGTTGCAATGCCCAGCTTCCCTTGCCACTGTCCTTTCCTGGGATAGGGTATACAGTTATCATTGGAGCATTACACTGGGTCGCTGCCATTAGAGGTTTCATCATACATAGCATCCATTTTAAGATTGGGCCAGAAATCTATTCCCAGTAAATCTGTCTGATCAATTGAAAATAATAAAGACACGGGAGAAGACTAACTGTGTACAGCCGATGAAATTCTGGCCCCATTGAAATCAATGGCAAAACTCCCAAAGATATGAGTATGGCCAAGATTTCACCCAGTACCTTTATTGATAGTGGTTTCCGATTTCCTTGTGGAGCCAAACTTTCAGGTCCTGAGACACACACAACCATTGCTGAAGTTATACTTGAAAAAGTATCTGTGTCGCCTTAGAGATGCTAATTCTCTGGCCATGACTCTGGGACATGGCTCTGAAAAGTCTCTTCACTCATGGCCTGATTTCATTCCCAAGGTCCCCAGCAGCTCTGATCTCTGACACAGCCCCAGGGGGCTGCAGAACCTTCCCTCTGTTCAGTTCTGTGTCAGCAGGCCTCTCTAAATAAATCTTCTGGGATTTTAATTTTGTTTCTTTATAATCTTTGCCTGCCTCCGTTCAATATGCCAGCTTCAGCCCTTCTGTATCTGCCAATAAAAATTCCCTGTCACGCTTTTCCAGCCCTACATTTATATGAGTAGTGGTAGTAGGCAGCCTTCAGTCTCGAGAGACCATGGGTTTGCACCCCTGAAAGATAAAGAAAACTGGATTACCTCTCTAGGGCACAAGCCTGGGCAGATGATCTGGAGGCCCTGAGTTGCCCATGAATCACGACCTACCTCTTGGCGCCACCAGTAAAATCCAGAAGAGAGGAAGAACCAATATATGTGGTACCTGATCCGCTGCAGGAGTTGCTGGAAAGATACTAAGATGTTAGTACTAGGGCTGTCAAGCGATTTAAAAAATTAATCGTGATTAATCATGCGATTAAAAAAATTAATCGTGATTAATTGCGCGATTAAACACACTGTTAAACAATACTAGAAGACCATTTATTTAAATATTTTTGATGTTTTCTACATTTTCAAATATATTGATTTCAATACAGAATACAAAATGTACAGTGCTCACTTTATATTTATTTTTGATTACAAGTATTTGCACTGTAAAAAAACCAAAAGAAATAGTATTTTTCAATTCACCTAATACAAGTACTATAGTGCAATCTCTTTATCATGAAAGTTGAACTTACAAATGTAAAATTATGTACGAAAAAAAGCTGCTTTCAAAAATGAAACAATGTAAAATTTTAGAGCCTGCAAGTCCACTTAGTCCTACGTCTTCTTCAGCCAATCGCTCAGACAAACAAGTTTGTTTACATTTTCAGGAGATAATGCTGCCCACTTCTTGTTTACAATGTCACCTGAAAGTGAGAACAGGTATTCTCATGTCACTGTTGTAGCCAGCGTCCCAAGATATTTACACGCCAGATGCGCTAAAGATTCATATGTCCCTTCACGCTTCAACCACTATTCCAGGGAACATGCATCCATGCTGATGACGGGTTCTGCTCGATAACAATCCAAAGCAGTTTTCAGAGTAACAGCCGTGTTAGTCTGTATTCGCGAAAAGAGACGGAGTACTTGTGGCACCTTAGAGACTAACCAATTTATTAGAGCATAAGTTTTCGTGAGCTACAGCTCACTTCATCAGATGCATATCGTGGAAACTGCAGCAGACTTTATATATACACAGAGAATATGAACCAATACCTCCTCCCACCCCACTGTCCTGCTGGTAATAGCTTATCTAAAGTGATCATCAGGTGGGCCATTTCCAGCACAAATCCAGCAGTGTGGACCGATGCATGTTTATTTTCATTATTTGAGTCAGATGCCACCAACAGAAAGTTGAGTTTCTTTTCTGGTGGTTCAGGTTCTGAAGTTTCCGCATCGGAGTGTTGCTCTTTTAAGACTTCTGAAAGCACGCTCCACACCTCATCCCTCTCAGATTTTGGAAGGCTCTTTAGATTCTTAAACCTTGGGTCAAGCTCTGTAGCTATCTTTAGAAATCTCACACTGGTACCTTCTTTGCGATTTGTCAAATCTGCAGCGAAAGTGTTCGTAGAATGAACAACACGTGCTGGGTTATCATCTTAGACTGCTATAACATCAAGTATATGGCAGAATGTGGGTAAAACAGCAGGGGACATATAGCTCTCCCCACCCTAGGAGTTCAGTCACAAATTTAATTAATGCATTTTTTTTAATGAGCGTCATCAGCATGGAAGAATGTCCTCTGGAATGGTGGTGGAAGCATGAAGGGGCATATGTTTAGCATATCTGGCACATAAAGACCTTGAAATGCCAGCTACAAAAGTGCCATGCAAATGCCTGTTCTCACTTTTTGGTGACATTGTAAATAAGAAGAGGGCAGCATTATCTCCTGTAAATGTAAACAAACTTGTTTGTCTTCGCAATTGGCTGAACAAGAAAGGACTGAGTGTACTTGTAGGCTCTGAAAGTTTACATTGTTTTGGTTTTGAGTGCAGTTATGTAACAAAAAGAATCTACATTTGTAAATTGCACTTTCAGGACAAAGAGATTCACTACAGTACTTGTATGAGGTGAACTGAAAAATACTGTTTCTTTTGTTTATCATTTTACAGTGCAAATATTTGTAATAAAAATAATATACACTTTCATTTCAATTACAGCACAGAATACAATATATATGAAATGTAGAAAAACATCCAAAATATTTAATACATTTCAATTGGTATTCTATTGTTTAATAGTGTGATTAAAACTGTGATTAATAGCGATTCATTTGTTTGAGTTAATCACGTGAGTTAACTGTGATTCATCGACAGCCCTAGTTAGTACCTAACCACCTTTGGGGCTCCACTCCAGATTTTCTGTCTGAGTTTACTCTCATAGCCTTGCATTCTCCCGAATTCACCCATAAGACAGGGGGGCTTTTCTGTCAGGGGTTGCTCCCTCAGCCTTTCGCCCCCATGGGCTACCCACAAGGCAATAGGGTTGATGAGCCACAGGTAGTACCGTGTAATCTCCTTCAGTAGCAGGCATAGCCTGACTTATACATTTATATGAGTCCATGAATTTAAAAAGTGGTGGCAGCTTCCCTCCCCCATCCCTCTTCACCACAGTTCCATCCTCTTCAATCTGTGTTTCGGTACTGTACAAATTCATCGATGGATATGGAGAAGCTGGTATACAAACCAGGCCCCCTAATATCAAGGTCAATCATCGGACTAATAGTTGAGCATGTGAATACACATGAGAGTGAGATTGCTCTTTCCTTCTCTGCCTTTCATTTTTTATTTTATATAATATATAGCTGACATCAGCTTTCTATTTTCCCAAAGGTCTGCACCTGTTTTCCTCAGCACAGTCTTCATGCTTTTGCTGTTGATCTAGTGGTTGGCAAGAAATGAAATTCATAACCCTAGCTGTGGGCATTGCTCTGAGCATGCCTACTGGATCAGGCCCCCCACAGTGCATGCGAGGTCACACGGGTGGGGATGGAGCGATGCGCTCTTCCAAGTGGTGTCCCCCATGCGACACAAGCCAAAATCACGTCCAATTTTGTCTCAGTACTGGGCGGGAGACAAATCACTCAAAAAAGACTAGCTTAAAACCGGACGAATGGCCTGCCTATTTGTGGATCATTCTGGGGCATAGGTGGGCGGTAGGCATCCAGAAGCCTATTGGGAGGTAGCAGTGCGCGTGCTCAGAGGCAGAAACATAAGCGCTGAGGGAGTTGAGGCAGGAGTTCTGTGAATCACAGTGGAGCCTCAGTCTGGGGTTTAGGCACCTAAGTGCCTTTGTGGATCAGGGCTATAGTGACTGAACCCAACTATCTGTCTGAGACGTGCGGCGGTGTAATGTTGGACAACGTAGACAGGAACAGGGCCTGGAGGTAGAGCCTGGCAGGATGGAAGATTCCTTTGTTTTGTATCTTTTGGGATTTTGTTTTCCCTTGGAAGGGGTCAGACAGTTAGAGATCACCTGGCTGGCAGGTTACACTGATATTATGGCTGGATAGGCCACAGGATGTGTGGGGGAGGGACGGCAAACTGAGGCAGAACACTCACAGGACCATGTTATGCTCCTGCAAGGGGAGTGTTTCAGGCCCATGCCCCATCACAGCCAGGCATTGTTTTAATAAAGGGAGGGGGCATTCTGCATCCAAAACATGTATCCACTGACGTCTACCCATATTTGCATGTTTGGTTACAGTTCACCACTGCCACGTAATCCTACATCACTCACTATCACCCCAAGGTACACATTTCATCCAACTGTAATGCTGCCCAGTAAAATTGCCAAAAATATATGCCCCTTGTTAGTTCTGGAGGATCAGGTGGGGATATATGCGGGGGGGGGTGAGCGAGAGCTGAGGTCATGTGAGCAGTGCAGCTACTCATTCCACCCTTCCTGCTGCAGCCTTAGCCAGCAATTTGTCTGCGGATTACTGTCTACAAGTTCCTCTCTGATGAAGCACAGGTGGGATTACTTACGTGTGTAAAGTTAAGCACGTGCATAGGTCTTTGCAGGATTGGGGCCTACAAGAGTAAATATTTATGCCAGGATTTGTTACTTTGTTTTCCCTTCTTTATTTGCGGTGGAATAGCAGCATAAGAGCACATACAATTTACAGAAAACATTGCATTGCTAGGTATAGTATATGAATTCACGTACGTGACCCTCCATTGCCCCATTCTTTCCTTTAAATGATAGACCCTATGAACTACTCTTCTTTTGCTGTTTGCAGCAGAGAGGAAAAGAATTTCAAGCTGTACCTTTGAAAGAACATATCAGCTCCAGCGAAAGACACAACTGACCTTGAAACAACAACTATACAGAATTATCTACTAGAACGTCAGAAAAAAACAAGCTTCACAGCTTTGCCACCAGCACAAAACTCTCTCGTGGGGGATGTTTAACCCAGCTAACTGATATGTGCGACAACCCCTTTTAAAACAGCTAGGCAGGTTAAAATTCCCTTTGCGGCGGGTTTCCTGCTGTAAGCAAAGTTCTGCAGCTTTTTCAGAGCTTTGCTTAATTTGGTGAAGAGTGTTTGAGTGGGTTTTAATTAATAATGCCCTCAATGCCTGAAATATATTTGGATAGGTGTGATGCTGAAAAGGCAGAAGTGTTGGATAAATATTTCCCATCTGTTTTTGGAACAAAGTTGTGTGGTGTACCTCTGTGGTATGATGATGATGAAATACTTCATCTTCAAACAGTTACTAAGGGGGATGTTAGACAGGAGTGCTAAGTTAAACATTTTAAAATCAGGAGGTCTAGATAACTTGCACTCCAACGTTTTAAAGGAGTTGGCTCTCTAGCTAGATGATTCTTTTAAAATAAATCTGGGAAAAAAGGGAAGTTTCAGAGAACTAGAAGAAAGCTACTGTTGTGCCAATATTTAAACAAGGTAAATGGGGTGACCCAAATAATTACAGATTAGTTAGCCTGACATCAGTCCTGGACTAAATAACGGAATGTCAAGCAATAAAGCAATTGATGTCAAGCAATAAAGAATTGGAGAACAGAAATATAATCAATGCCAGTCAACGTGGTTTCTTGGGAAACAGGTCTTGTCAAATAAACTTGATATTGTTCTTTGATAAAATTACAGGTGTGGTTGGGTAAAAGTAGGTGAGTTGACTTAACACTGCACGGTGTTTGGATTATGAAATCAGCACTCTACAAAATCAGCATGGCATGCAGTAAATGGGTTAAATGTTAGATCTCAAAAGGTAATTGTGAAAGGGAAATCATCAATAAGTAAAGGGTGCTTCTAGTGGGGTCCTGCAGCCCCCAATTTTTGGCCCACTGCTATTCTTATCTGACTTTATCTCTGCCCTGGAAAAAGATATGAAATCAGTGCAGAGCAGATCCTCAAAGCAGGAGCGCCAGAACAGGTGGGCCAGGGGGCTATGCCTCCTCTCACTTTTTACGGGTTGTAAGGGTGGAGGGGGTGGAAAGGAGCAAGCAGGGGTGGGATCTTGTGGGGGGAAGAGGCAGTGTGGGAGCGAGGCCTCAGGGGAAGAAGTGGTGCGGGGTGGGAGGTATTGGGGGAAGGGGTGGTGTGAGGGCAGGGCCTTGGGGGTGGCATGGGGTAGGAGGGTGAGGCCACGGTTTGGGCGCCTGTGGCCCTCCCCACACACACTTTTAGGGTGCTTCTGCCTCTCCTGCCTCAAAGGTATTCAATGGAAGTTAGTAGATTAAGAACATAAGAACAGCCATACTGCGTCCATCAAGCCAGTATCCTGTCTTCTGACAGTGGACAATGCCAGGTGCTTCAGAGAGAATGAATAGAACAGGCAGTCAAGTGATCCATCCCCTGTTGTCCACTCCCAGCTTCTGGCAGTCAGAGGCAAGGGACACCCAGAGCATAGGATTGCATCCCTGACCATCTTGGTTAAAAGCCATTGATGCATCTTTGAGGCTGTCATAAATATAAAGGGAAGGGTAAACCCCTTTAAAATCCCTCCTGGCCAGAGGAAAAATCCTCTCACCTGTAAAGGGTTAAGAAGCTAAAGGTAACCTCGTTGGCACCTGACCAAAATGACCAATGAGGAGACAAGATACTTTCAAAAGCTGGGAGGAGGGAGAGAAACAAAGGGTCTGTGTGTCTGTCGGTATGCTGCTTTGCCGGGGATAGAACAGGAATGGAGTCTTAGAACTTTTAGTAAGTAATCTAGCTAGGTATGCGTTAGATTATGATTTCTTTAAATGGCTGAGAAAAGAATTGTGCTGAATAGAATGACTATTTCTGTCCGTGTGTCTTTTTTGTAACTTAAGGTTTTGCCTAGAGGGATTCGCTATGTTTTGAATCTAATTACCCTGTAAGGTACCTACCATCCTGCTTTTACAGGGGTGATTCCTTTACTCCTATTTACTTCTATTTCTATTAGAAGTCTTCTTATAAGAAAACTAAATGCTTTTTCATTGTTCTCAGATCCAAGGGTTTGGGTCTGTGGTCACCTATGCAAATTGGTGAGGATTTTTACCAAACCTTTCCCAGGAAGTGGGGTGCAAGGGTTGGGAGGATTTTGGGGGGAAAGACGTGTCCAAACTACGTTTCCCTGTAAACCCAGTTAGAGTTTGGTGGTGGCAGTGGTTATTCCAAGGACAAAAGATAAAATTAATTTGTACCTTGGGGAAGTTTTAACCTAAGCTGGTAAAAGTAAGCTTAGGAGGTTTTCATGCAGGTCCCCACATCTGTACCCTAGAGTTCAGAGTGGGGGAGGAACCTTGACAGAAGCTCTGGACCTGTGTCATCTGCAAACTTTGGTTGAGATTTTCAAAACTGGCTAGATTTAAACACACAACTTCCATTAAAATTATATTAATTCCCTAATTGGCTTTGAAAGCAAAGCCTGGTGTGTGGCAAATAATTATAAAGACAGGTCCTTGATACAGGGCAACGCAAATCAATTCGTAAGCTGGGCTCAATCTAACAACATGAGTTTTAACAGTCAAGTGCAAGGTCATACATCTAGGAACTAAGAACACAGGCGATACTTATTGGATTGGGCACTGTATCCTGTAAAGCAACATCTCTGAAAAGGACTCAGGGATCACTATACATAGCTAACTGAACATGAACTCCCAGTGAAATGCTGCGGCAAAAGGAGCTAACAGCATCCCTGGATGAATAAACAAGGGACTATTGAGCAGTGGAGAGGTGATATTATCTCTGTATTATATAAATGACATGTAATAATAAATAAGCCATTGCTTTAAAAATACCATGCATAAGTGTGCATTTTTACATGTATTCCTTTATGTGCATATAATTTCGATAAAATCCTTTCTCTCCTTCTTTAATAAAGAGTTCTTGTGGTTGCTTTGCTAACAGAATGCTGGGAATCATTAAGAAAGGGATAGATAATAAGACAGAAAATATCATATTGCCTCTATGTAAATCCATGGTTCACCCACATCTTGAATACTGCGTGCAGATGTAGTCGCCCCACCTCAAAAAATATATATTGGAACTTGAAAAGGTTCAGAAAAGGACAACAAAAATGATTAGGGGTATGGAACAGCTTCCATATGTGGAGAGATTAATAAGATTGGGACTTTTCAGCTTGGAAAAGAGACAACTAAGGGGGGATATGATTGGGGTCTATAAAATCATGACTGGGGTAGAGAAAGTAAATAAGGAAGTGTTATTTACTCCTTCTCAATACACAATAACTAGGGGTCACCAAATGAAATTATTAGGCAGCAGGTTTAAAATAAATGAAAAGAAGTATTTCTTCACAGAATGCACAGTCAACCCTGTGCAACTCTTTGCGAGAGGATGTTGTGAAGGCCAAGACTATAACATGGTTCAAAAAACAACTACATAAATTCATGGAGGATAGGTCAATCAACGGCTATTAGCCAAGATGGGTAGGGATGGTGTCCCTAGCCTCTGTTTGCCAGAGGCTGGGATTAGGTGACAGGGCATGGATCATTTGATAATAACCTGTCTGTTCATTCCCTTTGGGGCACCTGATATTGGCCATTGCCAAAAGACAGGATACTGGGCTCGATGGACCTTTGGTCTGACCCAGTATAGCCATTCTTATGTTCTTATGTTGATTATTAAACCCAGTTTGTGCAATTTATAACTGGGGGGGAGGGACAAGAAGTTGAGCATATCTTCCTCCACATTGGGGGAGGGGACAAATTTATGAGCTTACATTATATAGATTTCTCTACAGCGCAAGACAATATTATTTTGGGTGTACTTTCCAGAGGGGAGCTGCATTTGAGTGCTGGGTCCTTTCCTATACCGATGTACATCATGTGGTATGACAGCACCTTTGAGATGCTTTGTACCTGTCTTAAGTGGAAAATGTTTTTCCTTGTGACAATGTTTCCAGCTCACAGAGTGGGCAATCTCTCAGCTCTAGTAACTGTCTGCCTTATACCAGAGTACACAAGGATAAAGTAGTGATGCAGATTCATCTGAGATTTCTACCCAAGGCGTTGTCAGGTTCCCACCTTAATGACCCAACCATCATCCTCCCAGCATTCTTCCCAGGCCTGCCTATTTATCCCAGCAAGCCTCTTCCCCACACATTCAAAGTGGGGGGTCTACTTGGAGTGGACTACAGGCCCTAGGGTCCACCCCATTCCTTGTTGAATGATGCCAATTCCTGGGCAATGCGGTCTCCAAGAAGACCATGGCTACGGGCAGTTGAATGACACCCCTCACTGCTATGGCCTCACTCATAATTTAATGCTGGAGGGATTTTCTACTTTGCATTTTATTCCAGGTGTTGCCACTGACTTCTTATATGTTCAATGCTTTACCTGTCTGTGCCTCTGTTTTCCCAACTGTAAAATGAGAATGCTCTGGCACAGAATTGCTGTGAGACTAAATTCACTAATGTTAGTCAAGTGCTCAGAGATCCTTGGGTAGGTTGTGCTACAGAAATGCAAAGTATTATTAATGAATTAAAGGAATTGTGTGATGTGTTTTTTTGGTACTATAATTGTAATGATTAAAGAAAACAATACATACATGAACATAGTTTTTAAAAATCCCCCCAGCATTAGGTTAATCTTGCCTTTCTACATGTCTGTAAAGCAACTAACATGTTTGGTGCTATATCAATGAATACAGTATTAGACTGCCTGACAGATCTAGGATCCAGCTCCTCTGGAGAGAGATCTTACCCTCTGTACTGTAATCCCCCTTTCTGTTTGGAAGACGGATGTGGAGGAGAAAGATGGTGCTGTGATGTTACATCCCATATTCTTTATAGAAGTATGCTTATGATATGGATATGGCATAACTGAGATCTATTTTTATGCAAGCTGGGTCTTATAAGGTATCATCGGAAATGTTATAATTTACTGAATGTGATTATTCAATTTGTATGCATGTATCATTTCTGTACCTAAAGTTAGGAATATTGACTATGTAACAATTACAACTCTGTGTGAATTTAGGAGACACCCACCAGACAACAGGCCATCAGCCTTGATGGGCCATTAGGAAGAAACAATAAGACTTTGAAGATACTAATCTCTCTCCTTCCTGAGAGGTGTCCTGGGACGTAGCTGTGACACTACTAGGTCAGGTGGTCCTGTCACCTGGTACTAAATACCATCTTGGACTTCTAGTAATTTTCCACTAAAAGGAGGGGGAGGTCAAGACTGGGAAACAAAAGATTCCCACCTTATGTAAATCTTATTTAAGGCTAGGGAGTAAGGCAAACAGGTCTCTCCCTTCGCTGCCTTCCCACCCACGAAGACAGAATGCTGAAAGTACCTGAAGAGACAAAAGAACAGACCTGAGGGAAAGGCAAGGGCTGAGTCCAGACTAAGACAGGAGTCTAGTCTGTGAAGAGAAATACCTGGAACTCCAAGCTACAAAAAATCTACAACTTGCCTAAAACCACATTTAGGGTGAGAAATTACTTCTTGAAACCAGTCTCTTTAAGATCTTAAGGTTAGTATGCATGTTTTGTTTTATTTGTTTAGTAATCTGCCTTCTTCTGTTTGCTATCCCTTATGATCACTTAAAATCTGCCTTTTATAATTGTTAAAGTTGTTTTTGTTGATTATTAAACCCAGTTTGTGCAATTTATAACTGGGGGGGAGGGACAAGAAGTTGAGCATATCTTCCTCCACATTGGGGGAGGGGACAAATTTATGAGCTTACATTATATAGATTTCTCTACAGCGCAAGACAATATTATTTTGGGTGTACTTTCCAGAGGGGAGCTGCACTTGAGTGCTGGGTCCTTTCCTCGCTGTGTCTTCTCATAGAGAGCTGCCTGCAGAATGTGAGATTCTAGAGCTGGTGCATCCCTACCTGTGGGTGTGTGCTACCAAAGGCCGGAGAGCCTAATTCAGCAAAACAGGGAGCAGGACCCCAGGCTAATGGAGCAGGAAGGCTCAGTGAAATCCAAGTACATCAGGTGGCATCCCAGAAGGGGGGTCCAACTGGTCACAGGTGCCCATTTCCTTTACTTAGGCTTGGAAGGATTTGATTTTTATCAGCAAATGTTGGGAAATATCAATTTCACCAAACACACAAACAAAAAAAATATTTTCATTGAGAAATGAAAATTTACAGATCGGTAAGGTAAGAAATATGCTGCTTGAGAACTTATTAGAGTTTAATTAAAGGATATATACTCTGTATATTTTGACATACATATTAACAATTTGTGTTTTAATGGATATAAAACTAACTTTTTAAATCCCAAAGTTTGTCATTAAATAATTGCCTGATCTGCTCATTATGTCCTGCAACTGTGAACAATTAAATAAATTAAAAAATATATTAAAATGCTTAATAATAGACAAGTGATACTATCCATCAAAATTGCAAAAATAAATAAAAATTGAATTCTGCCAAGCTTATGGTTACTGGATTCTCTTTGATTCACACTGTGCCAAGTGAAAACGCACCTCCCCTGATAGACGTGTAACCAGCCAAGCTGGTACCATGCCCACCACTCCCAATTAAACAGCAAGATTGGGGGTGTCAGACAAATGGCTGTTACCTGTTCCCCTGTATTATGGGGAAAGTCATACACATGGCTGGTACTCGCTGCACCTCCCACCCCACCCCACTAGGCAGTAAGATGGGGGAGGTTGCACACATGCCTGATATTCACTACCCAAAGAGGCAGCAGGGTGGATGGGAGGGGGTCATACCCATCGCTGGTAATCCCTGTCCCAGGTTAGGCAGTAGGACAGTCACACACATGGCTGGTACCCGGTTCCCCTGTTAGGCAATAGGGTTTATGGCCAGTACTTCCTCCCCACCCCCGCACCACAATTAGGAATAAGGTGGATGGAGGCATGGGTGTGTGGGACACATACATGACTGGTGCCCCCTCTGTTAGGCAGTAGGTGGACAGGGCTGGTCTCCCCCCACCCCCATTAGGCAGTAGCTGGCTGTGGGGCTCACATGGCCTGTCCCCTCCCGTTAGGTACTACAGGGCCGTTCACCCGCCACCGCCCGTTAGGCAGTAAGCAGCTGGGAGGGTCACAGGGCCGGTCCCCTCTCCCTCCTATTAGGCAGTAGGTGCTTGGGGGGGGTGTCACATGGTGGCCAGTTCCCCTCTCTTTAGTCAGTAGGGACTGGGGGGGGTCACATGGCTGGTTCCCTCCCCCTATCAGTCAGTAGGGACTGGGGGGCGGTGTCACATGGCTGGTTCCCTCCCCCTATCAGTCAGTAGGGACTGGGGGGGGTCACATGGCTGGCTCCCTCCCCCTATCAGTCAGTAGGGACTGGGGGGGGGTCACATGGCTGGTTCCCTCCCCCTATCAGTCAGTAGGGACTGGGGGGGGTCACATGGCTGGTTCCCTCCCCCTATCAGTCAGTAGGGACTGGGGGGGGTCACATGGCTGGTTCCCTCCCCCTATCAGTCAGTAGGGACTGGGGGGGGTCACATGGCTGGTTCCCTCCCCCCATCAGTCAGTAGGGACTGGGGGGCGGTGTCACATGGCTGGTTCCCTCCCCCTATCAGTCAGTAGGGACTGGGGGGGGTCACATGGCTGGCTCCCTCCCCCTATCAGTCAGTAGGGACTGGGGGGCGGTGTCACATGGCTGGCTCCCTCCCCCTATCAGTCAGTAGGGACTGGGGGGGGTCACATGGCTGGCTCCCTCCCCCTATCAGTCAGTAGGGACTGGGGGGCGGTGTCACATGGCTGGCTCCCTCCCCCTATCAGTCAGTAGGGACTGGGGGGGGGGTCACATGGCTGGCTCCCTCCCCCTATCAGTCAGTAGGGACTGGGGGGGGGGTCACATGGCTGGCTCCCTCCCCCTATCAGTCAGTAGGGACTGGGGGGGGTCACATGGCTGGCTCCCTCCCCCTATCAGTCAGTAGGGACTGGGGGGGGGTCACATGGCTGGCTCCCTCCCCCTATCAGTCAGTAGGGACTGGGGGGCGGTGTCACATGGCTGGCTCCCTCCCCCTATCAGTCAGTAGGGACTGGGGGGGGGTCACATGGCTGGCTCCCTCCCCCTATCAGTCAGTAGGGACTGGGGGGGGTCACATGGCTGGCTCCCTCCCCCTATCAGTCAGTAGGGACTGGGGGGGGTCACATGGCTGGCTCCCTCCCCCTATCAGTCAGTAGGGACTGGGGGGGGTCACATGGCTGGCTCCCTCCCCCTATCAGTCAGTAGGGACTGGGGGGGGGGTCACATGGCTGGCTCCCTCCCCCTATCAGTCAGTAGGGACTGGGGGGGGGTCACATGGCTGGCTCCCTCCCCCTATCAGTCAGTAGGGACTGGGGGGGGTCACATGGCTGGTTCCCTCCCCTATCAGTCAGTAGGGACTGGGGGGGGGTCACATGGCTGGCTCCCTCCCCCTATCAGTCAGTAGGGACTGGGGGGGGGGTCACATGGCTGGCTCCCTCCCCCTATCAGTCAGTAGGGACTGGGGGGGTCACATGGCTGGCTCCCTCCCCTATCAGTCAGTAGGGACTGGGGGGCGGTGTCACATGGCTGGCTCCCTCCCCCTATCAGTCAGTAGGGACTGGGGGGGGTCACATGGCCAGTCTCCCCTCCCAGGCAGTAGGTGCTTGGGGGGTGTCACATGGTGGCCGGTTCCCCACCCCGTTAGTCAGGAGGGACGGGGGTCACATGGCTGGTTCCCACCCCCCCGTTAGTCAGTACGGACTGACGGGGTGTCACGTGGCCGGTCCCCCGCCCCCGTCAGTCAGTGGGCGGGTCACATGGCCGGTCGCTCTCCCGCCCGTTAGGAGGGACTGGGGGAAGAGTCACACGGCCGTCCCCCCCCCCCCGGTTACTCAGTAGGGACGGGGGGGTGTCACACGGCCGTTCCCCCCCGTTAGTCAGCAAGGAATGGGGGGGTCACATGGTCACTCTCCCCTCCGTTAGTCAGGAGGGACGGGGGTATCACGTGGCCGGTCTCTCTCCCACCAGTCAGTCACTAGGCACCGGGGGGTCACATGGTCGGTCCCTCCGCCCCCCCCCGGCAGAGGGCAGGGCTGCGCCACCCCCGCGTGCGTGACGCTGCCGCCGCGCCGCCCCGCTGGGCTGGAGCCGGCTGCGGCAGCCGGGGCCGGGTGTGAGCGGGGGCCGGGGGGGCGCGGGCGGAGGCAGCGGCCCCGTGCGCGGCATGGAGTCCCCCGAGCCCGGCCCGCCGCACGGCCCCTGGCAGCTGGGCAGCGACGCCGGCTACGGCTGCTGCTACGAGCACTCGGCCCGGGGCTCCGGCGGCGAGGACGGGGCGCGGGGCTCGGAGCACCTCCCGCCGCTGCGCCCGGCGCTCTCGTCCTCCTCCTCCGAGGGCGAGCCCGCCGCCGCCCGCCGCCGCGAGCCCAGCCTGAGCGACGAGGCCGGCGGCGGCGGCGGCTACGACTTCGACTCGGCCGAGTCCGGCACGTCGCTGCGCTACTCCACGGGCGGCGAGGGCAGCGAGGGCGCCGGGCTGGCCAGCAGCGAGAGCGGCGGCAGCGGCTTCTCCCTGGCGGCCAGCGCGCTGCCCGAGCGGAAGCGGCCGCGCTCGGCGGGCGGCGGGCGGCCCCGCTACGAGGTGGTGCGGGAGCTGGGTCCCGAGGAGGTGCGCTGGCTCTACCGCGAGGACAGGAAGAGCTGGAAGCCCTTCATCGGCTACGACTCGCTGCGCCTCGAGCTGGCCTACCGCGCCCTGGGGGCCGCCGCCGGCCCCGGCCCCGCCGGCCCCGGCCCCGGCCTGCCGGTCTGCGTGCGCGGCGGTCTCTACGAGGTGGATGTGAGCAGCGCCGAGTGCTACCCGGTCTACTGGCAGCGTGAGTGCGGGCCCTGCCCCTCCCCCTGACTCCCGCAGGCCCCGCCCGGGGGGGGGGGGGCGGACACCTGCCGCCCCTGTCCCCCGCGGGCCCCGCCCGGGCACCTGCCTCCCTCCCCCGGACCTGTCCCCCTCAGGTCCCGCCCGGGCACCTGCCTCCCTCCCCCGGACCTGTCCCCCTCAGGCCCCGCCCGGGCACCTGCCTCCCTCCCCCTCCCCCGGACCTGTCCCCCTCAGGCCCCGCCCGGGCACCTGCCTCCCTCCCCCTCCCCCGGACCTGTCCCCCTCAGGCCCCGCCCGGGCACCTGCCTCCCTCCCCCTCCCCCGGACCTGTCCCCCTCAGGCCCCGCCCGGGCACCTGCCTCCCTCCCCCTCCCCCGGACCTGTCCCCCTCAGGCCCCGCCCGGGCACCTGCCTCCCTCCCCCTCCCCCGGACCTGTCCCCCTCAGGCCCCGCCCGGGCACCTGCCTCCCTCCCCCTCCCCCGGACCTGTCCCCCTCAGGCCCCGCCCGGGCACCTGCCTCCCTCCCCCGGACCTGTCCCCCTCAGGCCCCGCCCATGGCTGGGCACCTGCCCCCCCACCTGTCTCCTTCAGGGCCTGCCTGGGGGGCGGGGGCCAAGCACCTGCCCCTTCCCCCCCTTGTGCTCCTCAGGCCCCGCCCGGGGCTGGGCGCCTGCCCCCCCAACCTGCCTCCCTCAGGCCCTGCCCACCTCAGACCCAGGTAGGGTACCAGCCCCAGAGAGCCCCCGTGTAGGAGCAGGCCCTTGCACACTCCTCAGCCCCTGCTCCCCTCAGTCCCTGCCCGGGGTGGGCACATGCCCTGGAGAGCCTCTGAGAATGGACAGGCATCTGCCTCCACCTTGTCCCCATCACTCCCTACTCAGATGGCGAACACCTACTCTGGAGAGCTCCTGGGAAGCAGCAGGCACCAGGTTCCCCTTGCTCCCCTCAGATCGCACCTGGGTGGGAATGTGTGGGAGGGAGGCTGTCAGGCTCATTTGTGTACTTGGGGTCACTCCCACACACACACATCCTGGACAGAACAGACTCAGGAAGGAGACTTGAGACTCATGTCTTCTCCCCCAGGGTCTCCCACCCCCTGAATTATGGTGGGAATGGCACAGGTTGGAGAGGCAGTGCAGATCCCTTGGAGACTGGGGAAATCACTTGATTTCTATTCTCCCCGTACATCATGGGGGGTATGGGCTGTGAATGTCACTTGTGGAGTAGGGTTTATCTGCTCTTTCAGATCATCCCCCACACAGACACAGAGCTGTAGTGGAAGAAGCACAACATAAGGGGCACTGCTCTTGGTCCCCATACATCCTGAGCCATGGTGAAATGGGCAAAAGAGTGGGGAGCAAGTGTAGTTTATTTGGGAACTGGGAGATGCATCCTTTCCCTTCCACTATGTTCTGGGCCTTTGAGAATGTCTACTACGCATTTTGGAGCGAGCCTCCTAGTCTGGGTTGATAGATTTGGGGCTAGTGGGGCTTGCACTTGTGTTCTGATAATAGCAGTGTAGACAGCTCCCTAAGCCTCAAAGCCCAAACTCCATCCCGAGCCGCAACTTAAGTGCTGTCTATACAGCTGTTTTTTAGAGTACAAGCACGAGTCCTGCTATCGCCAGGTCTGTTGACCCCGGATTGGAGGCTCACTCCAAAATGCTGTGTAGACAGACTCTGAGAGAGAGGTACCAGGTGATGAGGAGAAGACCATGAGGATCCCTCATATTCTCTGTTCCCCTTTGCCCTGCAACAGGCAGAGAAGGGTTTCTCTTCTCAGCTCTCCCCACCTACCACAACCTTGGCACTTGTGCCATGGGAGAGTGGATAATGGACACAGTTGGCCCCTGGTAGCAGAGAGGAGACTATGCAGGTCACCCTGGGAATGGGGAAAGCTGCTCTCTTCCCCCTAGCAACAGTGCCGGGGGCAGAACAGGAGTAAGTGAACACACCTGTGAGGTGGGGCAGGAGAAAATGCAGACCAGCAGTGGAAAGCTTTAATTTCTTGATCCTGTGCCTTGTCCATTTTGAAATCTGATTCAGTCTCATTAAGTCTGAGTAACAGAAGTTTTAAATAATAACATGTTGTTCAGAGAGAGGGATTTCTGAGGTTTGAAAGGAGAGATTCCTAGATGCCAGCACCTAAAGCAGCACTGTATAAGAGAGAAAATAAACTCATGGTACTGAGAAGATTAAGGATGATGGATGCTTTTCTGTCCACATAAAACTAACTGGAACAACAATGCTTGACCTTATCAGGGTTGGATTATGGATAAACAGAGCCTCTGGTGTTTCAGGGACCTCTCTCTGATCATCTGTTACTCTAGCTCCCACTCTTTACTCTCACATTTCATCCTCTCTTTGCCCTAGTATGGGCTCTCATCTTCCTCCTACTTCTGAGTCCTTAATTGTCCCCACCAAGTGAGGCAGCCTGTCCAGCCCCAGCAGGCCTGCATCACTTGGCTGTGTGCTGCCCTGATGCCTACTGCTCTGTTTCTGCTGCCTGGCTCCGGGGTGGGGGCTTGGGAGAGCTTGGGGGTGGGGGCAGCTGGGCTCCCAATGGGGAGCTGAGAGCCTGGACAGTAGCTGGGCTCAGAGCTGGAGCCCCCCCATCTGCCTCTGGGTGACCTCACCAGCTGTGAGCCCAGCAGAAGGTTCACAGCAGGAAACCTACCAGCTTTTCTTGTCAATTTCACAGCTCCAGGAGGAGCTGTGAAATTGACAAGAATGACAGCAAACAGCTAATGTAAGTTAATGCATTGCCCTAAATACACCAATATAAGTCCTACGCCTCTCATGGAGGTGGAATTATGCCGCTGTAGTAAGACACTTACATCGGCTGGAGCAAGGCTGTAATGTAGACACTGATATAATTACCTCTACCTAAACTGCCTTACCTCAACCTAACTCTGTAGTGTAGATCAGGCCTGATAGTGATGAACACTGACAATTCATTAACTAATCAATGAAATTCATTGCCCAAGTGACAGGAAGGACTTGATTAAAACCTTTTGCTTGCTACAATATTTCCTCACTAGAAGTCTTCAGATATCCTAGGTTCATCTGAGGAGTCAATTATAACATCAGAACCACCAGATTGTGTTACAGCTTGAAGAGATTAATTATTGAGAATATCTTTACCCAGTGAGTGGAGATTTATTTAATGAATATTGCAAACTAGCAAGGGTACCATGCAAATCAGTAAAGTTATTGGAGGAGGCCTCTAGATAAATATGTAACTTGAAGTTTCATTCGGTCTCTTCCATTAATATGGCAATGAATATTTGATTACACATAGCAATAATTCATAGGTCTCTTCCATCTGAGTTCTGTGACTCTGTTAGATCATCCAATCCATCCCCTTGCCAATGCAAGACTCTTTCTACAATACATTTTTCTATAGTTTTGCTCGGTTTAGTTTTCAAAATCCCAAACAATATGGTTTCTTCCCCTTCCTTTGCAAGTCAGTCTGTTCTACAGCCTAATCATAGTGGTGACAGGAAGGTTTGTCCTGATAGTCTAATTTTCCTATTTTTAATTTCATCCCACTTGGTGTTCAAACCCATCAAATATTTGTAGATTGGCATTTTGTCTTTGTCTGTGTTCCCCTTTGGTAGTCACTTCGCCAAGTTACACATACTTAGCTTTTTTAATCTGTTGTCATAAATCAATCCTGCTGCTGCTGCTAACTCTAGTTCTCAGAATGTTCTTTATTTTGAATTCTAACTGCATGTCAGGGTTGTCCATCATGTAAACTGACATCTATCAGTAGAAATTTATAACTTGAGCCAAGAATTTTGTTGTCAGGATAAAAACAAAATGTTCTTGTGCCCCCTCCACCCCCACCCCTTTGGACATTACCTACCTGAGCACGAGAATACTGCTTATATTTTAAGAGAGATGTAATACTTCCACTTCCCTTAAAGTTGACCCACAAAGAAGAAACCCTTTGGCACTGTTCCTCCTTTTTTTGCTGATGTGCAATGTATGGCAAGAGCCTGAAACGTTTTTTTTTTTTTCTTCTTCTTCTTTTTTGGAGACAGAGAACCTATTTTTAAGCTTCTCTTTTTGTACTAGTAATTCAGGTCTCATCTACCCTGTCTTTCCTGGAAGATTGTATGGACAATTGCAGAGCTAAATGGACTATGTCATCACAAATACCAAGGAGACGCTTGTGGAATTAAGAAGGAAATTTTCTTCACTCACTAAAATCCATTTTTTTTATTTTGTTAATATATTTTTTACCTCAAATGCCTGAACAAACAATTGAGGGAAAAATCTAGGTTAAAGATTATGCTCCACATCTTCAAACAAGCAGGGAGAACTGGAGGTCCTGGCAAAGTCAGGGAATTATGATGTGATTGGAATAACAGAGACTTGGTGGGATAACTCGCATGACTGGAGTACTGTCATGGATGGGTATAAACTGTTCAGGAAGGACAGGGAGGCCAGAAAAGGTGGGGGAGTTGCACTGTATGTAAGGGAGCAGTATGACTGCTCAGAGCTCAAGTATGAAACTGCAGAAAAACCTGAGAGTCTCTGGATTAAGTTTAGAAGCGTGAGCAACAAGGGTGAGGTCATGGTGGGAGTCTGCTATAGACCACCGGACCAGGGGGATGAGGTGGACGAGGCTTTCTTCCGGCAACTCGCAGAAGCTACTAGATCGCACCCCCTGGTTCTCATGGGCGACTTCAATCATCCTGATATCTGCTGGGAGAGCAATACAGCGGTGCACAGACAATCCAGGAAGTTTTTGGAAAGTGTAGGGGAAAATTTCCTAATGCAAGTGCTGGAGGAACCAACTAGGGGCAGAGCTCTTCTTGACCTGCTACTCACAAACCAGGAAGAATTAGCGGGGAAGCAAAAGTGGATGGGAACCTGGGAGGCAGTGACCATGAGATGGTTGAGTTCAGGATCCTGACACAAGAAAGAAAGGAAAGCAGCAGCATACTTGGTTATTACAGTCACTTCTGTATCCTTTGTTTGTATAGAGTTGGATAAAATGACCATTCTTAAAAACTTGGGGAACAGTTTCTTCCTTCCAACGGAGTAGCAATACCTCGTGCAATCTTTGCAGCAAGTCTTTGTTTGCACATTTGTAGATTTCAGCAGGTGAACAGTCAGATCCTGAAACTTTGTTGTTTGGAATCTTTTTGATGCTTTGTTCAAGTTCCTCTAGTGTAGCTTTGGCATCCAGTGGAGTTATAACTTCAAACCCAGGCAATTCGTCTAACACACAGTCTAATACAGACTCCCTTGAGTATATCATTCCATAGTGCTCAATCTACCTCGCAAGTTGCTTCCTTTTATCAGTTACGATATTGCCATCCAGATCTTTCAGTGGAGCTGTCTTGTACTTTATCAGCAAAATGGCCTTTCTGATGCCCTCATACAACCATCTACAGTCACTTGCATCAGCCACCTTTGGATACTGTCACAGCCAAAATTCTTGAGCACACCTCCTGGAAGCTATTTGAACTGCCTTACAAGCTTCTCTTAGGGTATGTCTACACTACGGAATAAGGTCGAATTTATAGAAGTCGGTTTTTTAGAAATCGGTTTTATACGAGTGTGTGTGTCCCCACAGAAAATGCTCTAAGTGCATTTAGTGCATTAACTCGGCGGAGTGCTTCCACAGTACCGAGGCTAGAGTCGACTTCCGGAGCGTTGCACTGTGGGTAGCTATCCCACAGTTCCCGCAGTCTCCGCTGCCCATTGGAATTCTGGGTTGAGATCCCAATGCCTGATGGGGCTAAAACATTGTCGCGGGTGGTTCTGGGTGCATATCGTCAGGCCCCCGTTCCCTCCCTCCCTCCGTGAAAGCAAGGGCAGACAATCGTTTTGCGCCTTTTTTCCTGAGTTACCTGTGCAGACGCCATACCACGGCAAGCATGGAGCCCGCTCAGGTAACCGTCACCCTATGTCTCCTGGGTGCTGGCAGACGCGGTACGGCATTGCTACACAGTAGCAGCAACCCCTTGCCTTGTGGTAGCAGACGGTACAGTACGACTGGTAGCTGTCATCGTCATGTCCGAGGTGCTCCTGGCCACGTCGGCTGGGAGCGCCTGGGCAGACATGGGCGCAGGGACTAAATTTGGAGTGACTTGACCAGGTCATTCTCTTTAGTCCTGCAGTCAGTCCTATTGAACCGTCTTATGGTGAGCGGGCAGGCGATACGGACTGCTAGCAGTCGTACTGTACCATCTTCTGCCGAACAACCATGAGATGTGGATGGCATGCAGTCCTTCTGCACCGTCTGCTGCCAGCCAAAGATGTAAAAGATAGATGGAGTGGATCAAAACAAGAAATAGACCAGATTTGTTTTGTACTCATTTGCTTCCCCCCTCCCCTGTCTAGGGAACTCATTCTTCTAGGACACACTGCAGTCACTCACAGAGAAGGTGCAGCGAGGTAAATCTAGCCATGTATCAATCAGAGGCCAGGCTAACCTCCTTGTTCCAATAAGAACGATAACTTAGGTGCACCATTTCTTATTGGAACCCTCCGTGAAGTCCTGCCTGAAATACTCCTTGATGTAAAGACACCCCCTTTGTTGATTTTAGCTCCCTGAAGCCAACCCTGTAAGCCGTGTCGTCAGTCGCCCCTCCCTCCGTCAGAGCAACGGCAGACAATCGTTCCGCGCCTTTTTTCTGTGCGGACGCCATACCAAGGCAAGCATGGAGGCCGCTCAGCTCACTTTGGCAATTAGGAGCACATTAAACACCACACGCATTATCCAGCAGTATATGCAGCACCAGAACCTGGCAAAGCGATACCGGGCGAGGAGGCGACGTCAGCGCGGTCACGTGAGTGATCAGGACATGGACACAGATTTCTCTGAAAGCATGGGCCCTGCCAATGCATGCATCATGGTGCTAATGGGGCAGGTTCATGCTGTGGAACGCCGATTCTGGGCTCGGGAAACAAGCACAGACTGGTGGGACCGCATAGTGTTGCAGGTCTGGGACGATTCCCAGTGGCTGCGAAACTTTCGCATGCGTAAGGGCACTTTCATGGAATTTTGTGACTTGCTTTCCCCTGCCCTGAGGCCCATGAATACCAAGATGAGAGCAGCCCTCACAGTTGAGAAGCGAGTGGCGATAGCCCTGTGGAAGCTTGCAATGTCAGACAGCTACCGGTCAGTTGGGAATCAATTTGGAGTGGGCAAATCTCCTGTGGGGGCTGCTGTGATGCAAGTAGCCCATGCAATCAAAGATCTGCTGATACCAAGGGTAGTGACCCTGGGAAATGTGCAGGTCATAGTGGATGGCTTTGCTGCAATGGGATTCCCTAACTGTGGTGGGGCTATAGACGGAACCCATATCCCTATCTTGACACCGGAGCACCAAGCCGCCGAGTACATAAACCGCAAGGGGTACTTTTCGATAGTGCTGCAAGCTCTGGTGGATCACAAGGGACGTTTCACCAACATCAACGTGGGATGGCCGGGAAAGGTGCATAATGCTCGCATCTTCAGGAACTCTGGTCTGTTTCAAAAGCTGCAGGAAGGGACTTTATTCCCAGACCAGAAAATAACTGTTGGGGATGTTGAAATGCCTATATGTATCCTTGGGGACCCAGCCTACCCCTTAATGCCATGGCTCATGAAGCCGTACACAGGCAGCCTGGACAGTAGTCAGGAGCTGTTCAACTACAGGCTGAGCAAGTGCAGAATGGTGGTAGAATGTGCATTTGGACGTTTAAAGGCGCGCTGGCGCAGTTTACTGACTCGCTTAGACCTCAGCGAAACCAGTATTCCCACTGTTATTACTGCTTGCTGTGTGCTCCACGATATCTGTGAGAGTAAGGGGGAGACGTTTATGGCGGGGTGGGAGGTTGAGGCAAATCGCATGGCTGCTGGTTACGCGCAGCCAGACACCAGGGTGGTTAGAAGAGCACAGGAGGGTGCGGTACACATCAGAGAAGCTTTGAAAACCAGTTTCATGACTGGCCAGGCTACTGTGTGAAAGTTTTGTTTGTTTCTCCTTGATGAAACCCCCCGCCCCTTGGTTCACTCTACTTCCCTGTAAGCTAACCACCCGCCCCTCCTCCCTTCAATCACCGCTTGCAGAGGCAATAAAGTCATTGTTGCTTCACATTCATGCATTCTTTATTCATTCATCACACAAATAGGGGGATGACTACCAAGGTAGCCCAGGAGGGGTGGTGGAGGAGGGAAGGAAAATGCCGCACAGCACTTTAAAAGTTTACAACTTTAAAATTTATTGAATGACAGCCTTCTTTTTTTTGGGCAATCCTCTGTGGTGGAGTGGCTGGTTGGCCGGAGGCCCCCCCACCGCGTTCTTGGGCGTCTGGGTGTGGAGGCTATGGAACTTGGGGAGGAGGGCGGTTGGTTACAGAGGGGCTGCAGTGGCAGTCTGTGCTCCAGCTGCCTTTGCTGCAGCTCAACCATACACTGGAGCATACTGGTTTGGTCCTGCAGCAGCCTCAGAATTGAATCCTGCCTCCTCTCATCACGCTGCCGCCACATTTGAGCTTCAGCCCTCTCTTCAGCCCGCCACTTACTCTCTTCAGCCCGCCACCTCTCCTCCCGGTCATTTTGTGCTTTCCTGCACTCTGACATTATTTGCCTCCACGCATTCGTCTGTGCTCTGTCAGTGTGGGAGGACAGCATGAGCTCGGAGAACATTTCATCTCGAGTGCGTTTTTTTTTCTTTCTAAGCTTCACTAGCCTCTGGGAAGGAGAAGATCCTGTGATCGTTGAAACACATGCAGCTGGTGGAGAAAAAAAAAGGGACAGCGGTATTTAAAAAGACACATTTTATAAAACAGTGGCTACACTCTTTCAGGGTAAACCTTGCTGTTAACATTACATACATAGCACATGTGCTTTCGTTACAAGGTCGCATTTTGCCTCCTCCCACCGCGTGACTTACCCCCTCAACCTTCCCCCCTCCCTGTGGCTAACAGCGGGGAACATTTCTGTTTAGCCACAGGCAAACAGCCCAGCAGGAATGGGCTCCTCTGAGTGTCCCCTGAAGAAAAGCACTCTATTTCAACCAGGTGACCATGAATTATATCTCACTCTCCTGAGGATAACACAGAGAGATAAAGAACGGATGTTGTTTGAATGCCAGCAAACATACACTGCAATGCTTTGTTGTAGAATGATTCCCGAGTACGTGTTACTGGCCTGGAGTGGTAAAGTGTCCTACCATGAAGGACGCAATAAGGCTGCCCTCCCCAGAAACCTTTTGCAAAGGCTTTAGGACTACATCTAGGAGAACCGCAAATGCCAGGGCAAAGTAATCCTTTCACATGCTTGCTTTTAAACCATGTATAGTATTTTAAAAGGTACACTCACCAGAGGTCCCTTCTCCGCCTGCTGGGTCCAGGAGGCAGCCTTGGGTGGGTTCGGGGGGTACTGGCTCCAGGTCCAGGGTGAGAAACAGTTCCTGGCTGTCGGGAAAACCGGTTTCTCCGCTTGCTTGCTGTGAGCTATCTACAACCTCCTCCTCCTCCTCATCTTCTTCGTCCCCAAAACCTGCTTCCGTATTGCCTCCATCTCCATTGAAGGAGTCAAACAACACGGCTGGGGTAGTGGTGGCTGAACCCCCTGAAATGGCATGCAGCTCATCATAGAAGCGGCATGTTTGGGGCTCTGACCCAGAGCGGCTGTTCGCCTCTCTGGTTTTCTGGTAGGCTTGCCTCAGCTCCTTCAGTTTCACGCGGCACTGCTTCGGGTCCCTGTTATGGCCTCTGTCCTTCATGCCCTGGGAGATTTTCACAAAGGTTTTGGCATTTCGAAAACTGGAACGGAGTTCTGATAGCACGGATTCCTCTCCCCAAACAGCGATCAGATCCCGTACCTCCCGTTCGGTCCATGCTGGAGCTCTTTTGCGATTCTGGGACTCCATCATGGTCACCTGTGCTTATGAGCTCTGCATGGTCACCTGCAGCTTGCCACGCTGGCCAAACAGGAAATGAGATTCAAAAGTTCACGGTTCTTTTCCTGTCTACCTGGCCAGTGCATCTGAGTTGAGAGTGCTGTCCAGAGCGGTCATAATGGAGCACTCTGGGATAGCTCCCGGAGGCCAATACCATCGAATTGTGTCCACAGTACCCCAAATTCGAGCCGGCAAGGTCGATTTAAGCGCTAATCCACTTGTCAGGGGTGGAGTAAGGAAATCGATTTTAAGAGCCCTTTAAGTCGAAATAAAGGGCTTCATTGTGTGGACGGGTGCAGGTTTACATAGATTTAACGCTGCTAAATTCGACCTAAAGTCCTAGTGTAGACCAGGGCTTAGGTTGCTGAGTGAATCAGTAGTAGGAGTAGACTTGTAGGTGATCAGGGCAGATCTTTTCCTCTCAATGAGTGGCAGCAGTATCTCAGAATGGTCTACAAACCAGTCGACATTTTTCTTAGTACTCTTTCCAAAACTCTTGATTGCTGCATTGTATGAACTTGTCTCCAGGACTTCCCATGCATCTGAAGCAGTTTCATTCATTCCAGCTGTCTTTGTTGGTACTTCATTAAAAAGCGGTTTCTTGACAGGATCATTGATTTGGCTCAAGTGAATACAAGGTTGTGTGCAGTTTTATTATGGTGAATCTTCTTAGCTTGAAATTTCACTTTTTAGCAAATGAGTGGTCTGTGTCACAGTCTACGTTTTCATAGAATCATAGAATATCAGGGTTGGAAGGGACCTCAGGAGGTCATTTAGTCCAACCCCCTGCTCAAAGCAGGACCAATCCCCAACTAAATCATCCCAGCCAGGGCTTTATCAAGCCTGACCTTAAAAATCTCGAAGGAAGGAGATTCCACCACCTCCCTAGGTAACGCGTTCCAGTGTTTCACCACCCTCCTAGTGAAAATTTTTTTCCTAATATCCAACCTAAACCTCCCCCACTGCAACTTGAGACCATTACTCCTTGTTCTGTCATCTGCCACCATGGAGAACAGCCGAGCTCCATCCTCTTTGGAACCCCCTTTCAGGTAGTTGAAAGCAGCTATCAAATCCCCCCTCATTCTTCTCTTCTGCAGACTAAACAATCCCAGTTCCCTCAGCCTCTCCTCATAAGTCATGTGTTCCAGTCCCCTAATCATTTTTGTTGCCGTCTGCTGGACGCTTTCCAGTTTTTCCACTTCCTTCTTGTAGTGTGGGGCCCAAAACTGGACACAGTACTCCAGATGAGGCCTCACCAATGTCGAATAGAGGGGAACGATCACGTCCCTTGATCTGCTGGCAGTGCTCCTACTTATACATCCCAAAATGCCGTTGGCCTTCTTGGCAACAAGGGCACACTGTTGACTTATATCCAGCTTCTCGTCCACCGTAACCCCTAGGTCCTTTTCTGCAGAACTGCTGCCGAGCCATTGAATCCCTAGTCTGTAGCAATGCATGGGATTCTTCCATCCTAAGCGCAGGACTCTGCACTTTTCCTTGTTGAACCTCATCAGATTTCTTTTGGCCCAATCCTCTAATTTGTCTAGGTCCCTCTGTATCCTGTCCCTGCCCTCCAGCGTATCTACCACTCCTCCCAGTTTAGTGTCATCTGTAAACTTGCTGAGGGTGCAGTCCACACCATCCTCCAGATCATTAATGAACATATTGAACAAAACCGGCTCCAGGACCGACCCTTGGGGCACTCCACTTGATACCGGCTGCCAACTAGGAATGGAGCCATTGATCACTACCCGTTGAGCCCGACAATCTAGCCAGCTTTCTATCCACCTTATAGTCCATTCATCCAGCCCATACTTCTTTAACTTGCTGGCAAGAATACTGTGGGACACTGTGTCAAAAGCTTTGCTAAAGTCAAGGAATAACACGTCCACTGCTTTCCTCCTCATCCACAGAGCCAGTTATCTCGTCATAGAAGGCAATTAGATTAGTCAGGCATGACTTTCCCTTGGTGAATCCATGCTGACTGTTCCTGATCACTTTCCTCTCCTCTGAGTGCTTCAGAATTGATTCCTTGAGGACCTGCTCCATGATTTTTCCAGGGGCTGAGGTGAGGCTGACTGGCCTGTAGTTCCCTGGATCCTCCTCCTTCCCTTTTTTAAAGATGGGCACTACACTTTGGAAGGATCATGTATGCAAGATCTTTCAAATATGTATGTCTTGTCAATACCAAGTTCAGCTGATACCAGTGCTTGAACCTTGGGTGTCTCCACAATGATGTTCTTCTGATGTTACCAGCAAAGAAGGTGTTAGTCACTGATAGAGCTCGAGAACTCTTTGACCATTGTCATTCATACATCCAATGCCATGCCTACTATTATTCAGAATGTGTGTGTGTAAGGTATGTATTTATGCTCTTCAGAGTCTGAATTGTAGTTCTGTTTAACAGACACTTTAGAGCCCTGTAAGTGGAGACGTCTTAGTGGATAGGCTGGAAAAATTGCCCCTACGTGACCTAAATTAAATTTTACCAAGCTTCGTTGGGTTGGGCACTAAAATGTGAAGTATCATAAGGTTCTTAATTAATTATATAATTTCCGGTACAGTACTATTTTCTAAAAAAAATCAGGCTCAGACAGAAGAATATTCACAAACCTGTACTGAAATTTATCTCCTAATATTGTTTAACAAGACTCAAATGGATCTGCTGATGATAAAAATATTTATTCCCCTACCTCTCTTGCCTGCAACATACTTAATTTGTATGTTTTTGGAAACCAAAGTTTTGAGTGTGGCATTGCTGTCCATAGATGCTGGAAAGTCTCCTGTCAATTTGCTCTGTTTAGTTTAAAAACGAGAGCCACTCTGCCAGGCAAAGTATCGTTGGATTACAGATGCAAAGTCCAAAGGAGCTGGTTTCCTATACCTTCATATTACACCGATGTAAAATGGATTTCAAGCTTTTTACATATCTGATTAGATTATGGTAATCTGAAGTCTGATGCAAACTCGTTACTTTTAATTGATGGGGCTGTATTTTTAACTATAATTTCTTAAAAGCTGGAACTGTAGCCCTGTAGCCTTTACCTGATTAAGGAACTGACGTGATTGTTAATGGAAGATCTGTGGAAACAGAATCTTTTATTTTACTAATGGCTTGAAAAAAGAGTGATTAACAAAAGGATTCACCTCAAACAGTTGCTGGTCTGCTGAATGATTCCTGATTGTATGAAATTAAATGAGTTTTTTCTTCCAGTCAGTGGGATCAGAATCTTTATTTTGTGGTGATATATAGTAGTAACCTGAGTGTGAGTTTGGAGGCGTCTTCCCTTTTCTTTGGTGTACATTATGTGTGATACTTTAAAAGACTTTCACTCTTCAGATCTAATTCTTGTTTTGGAGCCCGCAGTCAATGTTATAAACTGATTAAATGTGCTTCATAGAAATGTGTTTACAAGTTGTTGCAGAATACCCGAAGTGGCTAGTTTACATAAGGCAACTTCACATTTCCTTTTCACAGAGGTAGTGGAATCCTTGTTTCTTTCCCCAGTTAGTCCACTTGTGTGACAGTAGAATTGAGTTAAATGGGTAACTGAATGCATCCGATGAAGTGAGCTGTAGCTCACACAGGCTTATGCTCAAATAAATTTGTTAGTCTCTAAGGTGCCACAAGTACTCCTTTTTCTTTTTACTTGTATGTGTAACTGTTTGTGGGATCAGGGCCTAAATCTGGAAAGAGAAGAGAATCTTTGTTTAGCAGCAGGGTGGATTTGATTTAAATCAAATTGATTTCAATCATGATTTAAATCACTAGTCAGGAAGACTCGATGTAGTAATAGATTTCTACATAAAAGTGCATTTTTGTTGGTTGTTAGAACCTAAATACATATTCTTCACAACTCAGAGATAGATGTAGGTTTCATTTTTAGAAGGTGCACACTATACATTTTTAAAGTGATTTATTTTGAAAACTTTTCAGA
This sequence comes from Lepidochelys olivacea, assembly GCF_965140295.1. Lineage (NCBI taxonomy): Eukaryota > Metazoa > Chordata > Testudines > Cheloniidae > Lepidochelys > Lepidochelys olivacea. Next base: position 121,556,194 of record NC_140416.1, read on the forward strand.
TTAGTTTTACAGCTATATCTCAAAATGAATGATGGTTTGGTTATTTCATTTACCAAAGGTAATTGAAGCAGATATTTATGAAGTTCACCTCCCAATGATTATCTCCATTTCAGGTTAATCATTAATATTCAGAGGATTTTCTTGTCAGGCTGTATTAGGAGGAGAACATCCCCAGACAGACATTTAAATTGTTTTATTTAACTAAAACAACGTTATGTATTCTGGATTTTTTTCTTCAACAGCAAACATATAATAATTTAACAAAACAAGCATATGAATTTTTGAATTTAGTTAAACACTGAAGTTTTTTAAAATCAGGTTTGTTTTTGTTTACATTGTTTTTAACTAAAATAGTTAAATGAAATATTTAAAAAAACAAAAATTAAATAGACTATGTCAGCCAGGTCAACATGAGAAACTTATAATATTGTCTTCTGCAGCTAACTGAAGCAGTCGTCTTCACCTTCATTTTCCTGTTTGTTCATAATTTGGAAAAGAAAAACAAGCTTTCCTGCTTTTTCAGGTCCCAAATGATTTCTCAATTTGGAATGAATTAGTCCAAAGGAAGAAAATATTCTTTCTACATCAGCAGAAGAAGCTACTGCTGTTAAAAGTGAGATTCACTTCAACAGTCTCTATCCAAGTGCTTAAGTGACTTCTACCAGTTCACTGGTGTGACTTTCTTTAAAACGTCGTCAGCAGACATATATTTCTTGAATGGTTCTTATTCCCAAACTGAGTCTCTCTTACAGCCTGCTGCCATTATAGGCTATCCCTTCTAGGGAGAGAATGGTATGGTAGATCTCAAATCAATGAAGGCTACATTCAGAAAGACCTCAAGACTTCTCGAATATGCTGCTCAAACAGTTTCACATTTGTTTCTTCTGCCTGTCCCTCCCTTCTCACATTTATCTCCAAACTTCTTCTCCTTGTCCAGATCTATTCCACCTGCAACCATCTTCTATTCACTGAACTTTTTTGAAACTTTGCACTTTTAGAGAGCAGTAAGGGATTGACTCCGTGTACACAGATTTTGCAGAGGGACAATAGAGTTGAGGTCTGTTATTTCTCACCTGTCTCTGTCTTACATTTTTGCTGTTAACAAGCATGTTGTCTCTGGAGACACAAATCCACACTCTGAGAACTGCAAAACTAAGCATCTCTGATGGTATCTTCTAGACTGAGCACTGAGTCCCATTGGGTAGATAGAAAGATTAATGTAAATAATCTATACTGGAACCCCATCAGATTGGGTCCCTAATCCATGAACTGTTGGAACTCCTTTACAAAACTTTTCTTAAATATTACATGAATATATTGTTTCATACTATAGAATTAGAATTTATAATAACTATTCCATGGTGAGATACATTATAGCTCAAAGATATCTTAATTAAAACAATCTTTAGATAAATTGCTTTTTGAGGCAAAAACCTATCAAAAAATCTAATTTAAATAAAAAAATCAGATTTAAAAAAAATATATATTGATTTTTTTTTATCCACCCTGTTTAGCAGATTGCATTTAATGTTTTTAGCCACCAAGAATATCCCCGCCCCTATAATTTTTGCAAATCCCTCAATAAATAGTTTGGAAATATTTGTTTGGGAGTAGAGCAGGGGAAGTTTCCTCACCACTTTATAAATGAAATTACTCCCCTGAGTTGGGATGCTGGATGAAATCCTGACCATATTAAGTCAATGAGAGATTGCCATTGACTTCAGTGGGGCTAGAATTTTACCCTTAAGTCTCCTTCTTAAGGTTATGTTGTTCCTCACAATAGATCAGAGCAGTTTGCGCACCTTTCCATTAAAACATAGAAAGGTCAACGTAATGGGATTAAATATGCTTCCATCCATTTTCATAGTAGTAACCTACTGCATTCTGAAATCATTTTTTTGATGAATAGGTAGAAATCTGTACAGTACTAAGTTGTAAAAGGAATCCAAGATGTTGCCCAGATGATATCAAGTATTGAATTTACTCCAAGTGGTTGGCTTTCGTTGCACAGACCTTTCCTTTCAAACATTATGTAGAAAAAAAGTTGTCACTATCTGTCTTGGATGGTTTACTCTGTTTTTTTGTAATCAGCTATTCTTATAATAAAACTTCCTATCCTCTGAGTTCTCCCTTGAAGAAGGTGCACTCTTGGCTAGATTTGTTGGAGAAGTAGAACAAATAGAATGGCAAGTTCCCTATCCTAAAAAATTAACACACTAAACAAGAATAGGGCCAGCAGTTCGCCACTGTTACCAAGTAGTGTAGCATCTCTAGTGGCAGTCATAGTTAAAGCTGTAGTGTTTTGGGGACTCGGGTTAACACAGTGGCAAAAAACACCTAAATTCTGTCCCTTATAACTTACAATAATCACACTCTTGCTACCACCAGTGAAACTGCACTGAAGGTGAATTTTATAGATCACACTTTTTTTAGTGTGCAGAAGACATAATTTTAGACACGATGCTATGAAAGAGGGTAACAGACTTCAGGAAGGAGATGGAAGGATAAAGGGCTACAGCACATGTACTTTCCAGTGGTTCAAATTGATTTTTAGTTTTTTATGTTTTGTGATACAGGAGGGCCAGGGAGCAGTGGTAGAGTGGTCGAGGGGAAATATATAAGCCCTAGGCTAATTAAGGTGTGGTTCCCTGAAGACTAGGGAAGGTTGTTACAGGTTAATTGGAGCACCTGTAGTCAATTAAGGCCCAGTCAGGAGCCTAATAAAACCGCCTGCTTCAGGAAGGAGAGAGGACTGGAGCTTGGAGGTGTGTTATGAGAGCTGAAAGACCAGAGAACCAAAGTAGGGGAGACCTTGCCCTGCCCCAGTGTCTAAGGACTGAGGGTAACCCCACCCAAGGGGGAAGAGGGTAAGAAACCCGCAGGGGTTGAGAGGGGCTGGGACTCAGAGAAAGGAGCAAACCCAGATCACTCCCCTGCTTCCCTCCTCTGCTACCTTCCCGGGCCACTAGCAGGGCCTTCAGTGCCCAGGGGCAAAGGGTGGCGTCTTAGCTCCCCCCCAAGAAAACAGCAGGAGCCACCATACAAACATCTGCTATCTTGTCACAGTTTACTTATTTGTGATTATCAAGATCACTTTGAAGAAAGAAGCTGAATAACTTTTGCTAGCAGGGCTTGAAAAAACACCATTTACAAGTAGCAAGTGGGAATTTTTCAAGTGATGAGTGCCGGGGGCTCTAACAGTATGTCTACACAGCCCACGGCAGTGAGACTGCCAGCCTAGGCCAACAGACTTGGGCTCCCACTACCACGCTAAAAATAGCTGTGTAGACAGTGCTTTCAAGTTGCCACTCGGGCTGGAGCCTGTGCTGTAGCTCACGAAAGCTAATGCTCAAATAAATTGGTTAGTCTCTAAGGTGCCACAAGTCCTCCTTTTCTTTTTGCGAATACAGACTAACACAGCTGCTACTCTGATACCATATTGAATAGTAGCTTTTATTGATATGCTTTACACAGGTTTCCTCGTTGCTTTTTGTTCAAGCATAATTTTTTAATAATTTGTCTCTGTACATTTTAGTGCAGCAATTTACAGCTCTGATTCAAGTGGAATGAGTGAGGAATTATTTGAACCTCACTTTCTGAGTCAATGTGTATCTGTCAATATTTAAAAATTTGATAGTATTTTAATCAGTGTGATTGTAGTGTGCAGATCACAAGGTGCAGGTAGCAGCGCGAAAGAGAGAAGTGAAGAGGAATTGCTGTTTTGACAGAATTTGTCGAGTTTTAACTGGATGCAGTATTCAGTTCCTACACACACACACGCGCGCGCCCCCGCTTCAAAAGGACTTATGAGCCATTCAGAGTGGTATCCACAGTCCTTTATTCCTAATAACTATTGATCATCATTCTACCACTAATTTGATGTTTCATAGCTTTATTTTGCTTTTTATTGTTTTAAATTCTATGGTGTCGGGTGTATTCAGTCCTGATTGCTAGGAATGCCTGCCTAAATAGTCAGCCACATCTCTTCGGTTTTGGTTTATGACTGTATGATTTAAAAATTGATCTTTGCATAATGATTTTAAAACTATATATCAAATAGAGGTCTTACTGTTACATTAAAATGAACATACTCCCTGCAGTGAGAGCATTCTTACAACTCCTTCCAGAAAAAAGTCTGCTATCTATGAAAGAATGAAATTGAGTAATTTTTTGTGCAGTTTAATTTCTCATGCTTAAACTGCTTTTTTCTAAGACTAGTAAAATTTATGTGAATAGTTAGAACAAAATACTTTCTGGTTTGTCACCTTTTTCTTCCACTTGTCATCTCTGGCATTGAAATTTATTTTTAAAGATCATATATATACACACCATCCAAATGAATAACCAGCCAAACATATTGATATCTTCACACCTGAGTCATTGCAAACTATAGATTATATGTGTAAAAAATTGGAGCAGTCAAGGGAAATACCTCCCTATGAATCAAATTTTTGTGGACACAAAGTAAAGCAAAGCAACAAAATTAGTAAAACTTCACCAGTGGCAAGCAAAGGAGTAAAACATTAAATGTGAAAGAAAAAGAGCATTGATTCAGTGTAAGACTGAGAAATAAACACATCAAAGTCAAGAAGTTCCAGAAATGAAGATTTCTGCCACAAAATTAGCTCATTTTTATAGTGTAAGCTAGATCCTAAATAACATGTTAAGTCTTTAATTTTCCAAGGAAATCAGAGCCAAAATGTAGGTACAGTACATGCAACGTGTATCCAGATAATATAATAGAAACTGTAGGTTGGAATTTTCAAAAGTGTCTAAGTGACTGAGGAGCACAATTGGGCTTTTCTTCTAAGTTACTTACGTGCTTTTAAAAATCACATCCTTAATTTTTAGAATTTTCTAGGTTTTAAGTGCTTGATTTCTCAACCTTAAATTCAAAAATTGGCATTAAAATACCATTAATTTCCCCACACACCCCCATCCTTTTTTTTAAAAGGTGTGAGGGAAAAGAAGGAACAAATATCACAGCACATCTTTAATTTAGGGAGTTAGGAGGAGGCGCATCAAATACGTTCTATAGAGTGCACAGGTTAGGCTGTTGAAAGAACTGATTTTTCTTAAAACAGCAGTGTTCTGTAGTGAGGACTATGAAGTATACTTTGTTTGAAGTGTGGTTTTTAGGTGTCTGCTGGGCTTTATTTATGCTTTGGCAAAAATTTCAGTTGAAACATCAGGGGAAAGTATGTGTCTTTCACACTTAAATACATCAAAATGGCTGTATTGATTTTGCTTAAACATTCACAAAAGTTTAAGATGAAGAATTCACTTGAAACAATTATGAGGCTGAAATGGAAGTTTGGGGATTTCACCATACATTGGTAGAAACTGTAATAACTTCTTGCATTTAATTTTTTGTGCCTATCATAATTTTTAAGTGCAATTTACCAACTGATTTGTAGACTTTTCATAGATTTTTTTTTTTTTTTTTTGAGGCAAGACAGGTACATTTTGATCATCTAATCTGATCTACTGCATAACACAAACCACAATTAAAGGAGAATTAGATGTATCCCAGCTGCCAAAGCATCCCTCGGATTTGAATCCAGGAACTCTGGCATTCAAAGCCAGGGGCATAGCTCTAAGACATAGTCCCAGCGCGCCTCTCCTGCCCCTCCCCCCCCCCAAGACCATTCGAGCCTGCCCCAAAAAAAAAAGTTGTGTAATATTTTCCCAGCCTCCTTTGGTCCTCTAATTGACCCAGTATAATTGCTTAACCCTGATATATATAGTTGCTCCACTCGCTACTGAAGTGCAGTCTCTTTGTGAGCAGAACATGACAACTGATTAGCAATATCCAGCATTTATTACACTCTAGTTTAAAGGCAGGAAATGAAGACTATGGTGTACAACTGAAAATGCAGGGAGATTTTAGGTCAGTAGAACATCATAATCCATACTAGAATTTGACCAGGACTAAAGTCCATTTCTAAACCTTTTTAATACACCCATTACTGTAATATCGGTGAAGAAAATTAAACACAAATGTTAATGAAAAACTGTTCATATCAGCTTTACCAAACATTCCCACTCTTGTGAGAAGTCCCATGGAATATTCAGTGATCCTAAATGGTCACAAGGTTGGTTGTTTCTCATCTGAAAGTTAGTGTTCCCTAAGACAGTGGTAGGATAAAGTCATTACATACATGGAAGGAAAACTGCCACTTACTGACTGATTTCCTGTACCATCTCGATTTTCCTTCCAGGTCTCTCACTGAAGTACTGACCTTGTTTTACCTTGTGAAATCTGAAAAGATTACAGCTTCGGGTAGTCTGGGTACAGCTGTCTTGCACGGCAGTTTAGAGGAAGAAAGGAAGAATACTGCTTCCATTTGAAACTTGGTTGGGACTTTAGGGAGGCAGAATGCAATTACTCTAATCATGGTCAACAATCCTACTCTACCAAAAAAGCATCTTTGGGTCTGTACTTAATGTCACACTCTCACATGTGTTCATGCCCTTTCCATACATGGAACCTGAAATAAGGTTGGATTCCTTCAAAATTATGCCACCTTAACAACTTTTTAAAATCAAATTTTGGCTGTTCAAAACTAGTCTCACCTCTTGACTAAGATTGTCTGTGAGGGGGAGACTGTCCCTGTCAATAGCCTGGGTACTGCGGTTGAATGTTACAGTCTGCAGCAGCAAAGCACCACCGAGAGAAATTCTGTCGGGGTGGGGGGTGAATTAAAAATGTTAAAATTAAACTTTTTATTTTAAAATTTAGGTTTTGAAGATTTGTGGGCAGGAAAATTACAGTTGAAAAGTTTGGGGTCCTTAAAAATTGAAAGCAGATGTTTGTCGTCATTTAATCTGTAATGTAAAATTTGGAGTCACTTGTTCTGATGACAGCTTTAAAGAAGCTATGGAAGGAGTGTAATCTGATCAGAGTACTTAATGAAGAACTGAAGAATTTCTTGTAAAGATTTATGCATGGAATAGTTGCATCTTGGCTTCCATTAACAATGTATTCCCTCATGAACACCCACACCATCATGTGAATTCAGTTTTACCACACACATTCCTTTGTTGCAAAGAGTAGCTTTACTGGGTGTGTACAAATTAATTCCATCATGAAACACATATCTGACAGGTGTAAAATATAGGGTAATACAGCACAGTTTAAAATGAATAAGTGCTTCATGAGACACCACTAGCTGAAATTCACTTTTTGCTCCCCACCCTAGTCTTGTATTATGGAGGTGGTGGTTGGTGACTCCATAGTTAAAGTTTGTATTTAAACAGGACCAAAAATGTCTTTATTTCACACTTTAATGACTGAATTTAGACTCCAGAGTTGGCACAATAACTTTTTATAGAACAACTGAATTTCTGTGTCAAATGAAATATTTACTATCTTTTGCAGAGCAGACATTTAGAAGTAGACCCTTTTTGAAATTTTGCTGTTTTCCTCACATTTTTATATTCCTGTAGTTAACCAGATTCCTCACAAATCCCAAACCTCTCTCTTTCACACACACACACGCTTGCTCGCTCACTCACTCCTCCCCCTCTCTCGCTTTCTCTATCTTGGATATAGACAACTGTTGATCCTTATACAGAATAACTGTTCTGAGCTATGCAACCATAAGTTTGATGAAATCTTTTTGAGTTGTCTGCTGCTTTTGTTTTCTGAATGATATGCCTGCCTTGGCTCACAAGCTGTGCTCTATACGTAACTGGTGACACAGGGAGGCAGAGTGGGCAGCAGAGAGAGTTGAGCTCTGGTGAGAAGGGAAGCAGAGTTTGGGAACATCAGAAGTTGGGGAGTCTTTGGGGAGCCCTGGAACGGGTTTAACTAGGATGTGCTGGGACTGGGGGAAAATATCTAGCATCTAGGGGAACTTGGGGGTGAGAGCGGCCTGCATTGTTTGGAGCCTGAGTTTTGGGAAGCTGTCTGTGGTGAGGAATTGGGACTTAAAGTGTTGTTGCTGCCTTACAGGGGCTGCCTGCAGTTCCCCTAGCCACTAGTGGACTCTGTGATGCATACTTTGCAGGCAGCTTAGGAGATCTCTCTTGTTGCTTCTTCAGCAGCTGGCAGCACCAAGCGAAGGAGGCTAATTGTAGCCCTAGGCTCCTCCCAGGCCACCTGCAACAAGCTCCCATCACTAATCCTCCAGCTGCTGCAGGCCTTCTGCTCTCCCCACCTCCCAGCTGTGCCAAGCTATCCACCGCACACTCCTGACCCTGCAGGCCACCCCAGTACCCTGATTGCCTCAACACCTCAGGATCACCACCCGTCCACCCCCAGCTATACCTAGTTGCTCCAGAACCAGTGGAAGCTCTGCTCCCAAAGTGGCTGTAGCTGCATTTCTTCCTTTCTTTTCCCCTCCCGTTATGTCACAGCTTCCTGCTACAGGGAGACAGGAAGGTGGTTGCCATTCAGGAATCTCTGGAAGCAGCTTCTTGCTCTTGTGAACCTCTTTTCAAATAGTTTTTCCAATGTAATGCAAACCATATGCGCTATATAGCGATTGTATTAGAATGCTTGAGAGATTTAGCCCTCTTGGTTCTCCCATGAATCTGTGAGGATTATACCTCTATGCAGTATGTGTATTGTTAGATGGAAAGCTCAAAAAAAAAAAAACCCTCAGGGGTGTCTTGTAAACAAAAAGGAGAAAATACTGGTAAAAACAAGGACTAAAATACAGAACAACATCTGCCTTATTCTCATGTAGGCAAGTTCTGCAGAGAACCTTACTACAGTTGGTTAGAATTCCTAATGACAAAGAGGAAAACTTAGTGGTGATAACCTTACAGTCCTTGTCTGCCTCCATTTGTTTCTTTTCAGAGGAGAGCTGCTTTCTCCATTCTCCCAAAAAATCTCTCTTTCCAGGGTGGCCTGGCTCTTTTCAGTCATGAAACCAAGTTCTTTGTTAGTCTCTTTCTGAAGAACTTCTCCTTGTCATTGTCGAGAGTTCTTAGCTCCCATACATATAGAACATGTCTGAATTTGTTTAGCTGTAAATACACACGCTATGCATGCCCCAGTTGTTTTCCTAGCTCCCCTCTTTGGAGCCTACCTTTGTAAGGAAACTGGCTCACCTGGTTCCTCTGAGGGACTTCTGGTGAGTCTTGGTCTGCTCGAACCCAAAGACTGCAGAACAACTGACTTCCACCAAGGACTTCTGGCTCAGCAGTACATTAGACGGAAAGCACCAAAGGAGGAGGCACAGATCAGGATTATAGGCTTTTGTGGCACTACATCAGTTCAGCCATGCAGAAGCAGACTATGCTCTTTTCAGCTTTTGTTCCTGGTTTTGTTCCTGTGTGTTGGGGGAAGAAGATGCGTTCTCCAACGTAGTGTTGGAGCATGATGTTGATGGGTGTGAGGTAGGAGGAGGAAGTTCTGAGCCGGGAGATGTAGGTGTCAGAGAGAGTGTAGGAGTGATGAAGGGGTAGGAGTGATTTGAGGTGAATGATTTGGGACTAGGAAAGAACAGCAAAATGGTCACAAAAGGATAAAAACTGTGTTCTTCCACTGGGCTCTTTATGTAAAAGTGTCCCAGTCCTTCATTTTTGAGAGGGGGAGAGGATGCACTTTTTGCTTCCCACTTCTCCACCAACTCCCTTATCCTCCACTGAAACGCTTCATTGTGACACGTCCTGACTACAGTGTGCCCGTTTTTCACTTTGAAGGTATTAGCTTGCAGATGGAAAGGGGTTGCAGATTGCTACCTGCAGATCCTCCACTTATGTTGGGCAACAGCCACTACTGACTATAAGGATACGCTTTGGTGCAAACTTTCAGCACAGGCCTCTGATGTTTTGCATGCAAACTGGGAAGTTGAATGCCCAGCTATTCATTTTGTAAATACAGATAGTTTCATGAAGATTTAGAGGTTGGAGTGAGACTAAAAATTTGGCCCTTAGTGAGAGTGCAGTTTTATGTTTTAATAGAATCTCTGGCTTCCATACTGAAGAAATCCCTAAAAATCAGCTTCTTGCCCATATGTAAATTGGACCATTTTAAAAATATTGAATTGGGCACAAAGGAAAAGTTACTTTTTAGTAATAAGTCAACAGCAGTTACCACATTAAGGATTCCAACAGCGAAGTTAGGTTGTCATCAAAACGTAACAAAATTAAAATTCTTTTACTTATTTAGTGCTAATTTCTGGTATATTAAATACTAAATCCCTCCTGTTTGCTTTTTAGAAACGGATAAAATCCCTGTAATGCGTGGGCAGTGGTTTATTGATGGTACATGGCAGCCATTAGAAGAAGAAGAAAGTAATCTAATAGAACAAGAACATCTCAATTGTTTCAGAGGCCAACAAATGCAAGAGAACTTTGATATGGAAGTATCAAAACCTGTAGATGGGAAAGAAGGTAAGATATTGCCTGTACTGTTGTTCATATCATTATTATTTATTTGTATTACTGTGGTTATGAAACAGATTTCTATTAATATGAATGTTTCGTGTATTCGGTAATCTTGCATGGTGACTAGCGATTATTTGCTCTGGTTGCTTTTCCCATTTTTCAATGTAGCTTGATGGTTCTAGGATTTATTTCTGAATCACAAAAATGGTACCATTCACAGCGTTCTATGTAAAACTAAACTCATGGGTGAATTTCTTGTCATATCAGCATTTTGCCTCATTTCATGTTGTGGCTTTTTATTGTATCTGAAAGTCTTATTGAAACTAAAGTTTTCTGTTCATGGGCCAGGAAAAGTGCTGATGACCTCAGTCTAAACTGGCTCTAAAAGTCCAGCCAGTTACCTAAATTCTGCCATGAAGGGACCATCATTTTCACAGATCGGATATTTCATTTTTCATTCTGGCTCAATCCAGGACTATCAGAGTAGTTTGCAGTTGCATTAAATTCTGTGTGTTGATGGAAATCCGTGTATTTTAATGACCAGGCTGAGAACACTGAGCTGATGTTTCTCAAGGTTGTGAATCAAACTCATTTCACATTTTTAAGATCACACCGCTGAAATTACTGTTGTTGAACTAATTACCACAGGCAGTAGAATCAGTGGCTCTGGGTAAGTACAGCACAACAAAAGTTCAGTATTCTTAACTTCCTAGTTTTTGTCCTTACTTGCCACTATTTGTCAAGTTCCCATTAAACCAAGGACTGCATTTACAGGGGTTTCAAAATATAAATTAATTAAATAGGGCTTTAGGTTTTATTTTTTTTTATTAAGACAACTTTACTGTTAAACTTTTTTTTAAAAAATATACATTTAAAAATACTTTGGACAGCAATTACAGAAAGTGGCCCTGTGCTTGGAAGTGTTCCCCTGAGTAGTTAATTGGGAAAGTGGTGTATTATGTGTATAAATTCATTAAATGTATTGTATACGTCTGCTACAATTGATATAATAGTGTGCTACAGTAAGCAGTCTTTTACCCTCTCCAGGCTCATATGTAGCTCTCATTAATACTAATTGATGGTAGACTAGGCCTCTAATTATCACTCATAGCTGTACTGTTTGAGAGCACTGTAGAAATTTGCTGATGCTAATACAAAACAGCAACAGAAGTCCTAAATTCTCAGCAAAGATTTAATAGCAGAATAGTGAGACTTAATTACTTTCACAAAATATACTATGGAATATTAATCTATATTTAAAAACTAACCTATATTATAAAAAAAAGCACATTGTTAATATATCAGAGATCAGTAATCCAGATTATATTATTGGAGCTGGCCCCAGCCATATGCAGACGGTGGCTGCAAGCTGAAGAATTTCATGGCAGAAATCTCCCTCCCTCCCTATAGACAGGAAGTTTAGTTCCTTTTAACTGCTTTCATTTTTGGGGCAACTTTTTCTCCCTAATTTGGCTTGAAAACCCTGGGACAGCCTGTGGTATCCTTTAGCCTAGTGATCGAGGCACATCCTCTCTACCATTTCATCGTCTCTTCCGTTGCCATTACCCAGCTGATCCTCTGTAGAAAATAAACCAGTAGCTTATCAGATGTTTCTCACTCCGTTTTTCTGCAATCCCACAGTGCAGCACTTGCAGTAGAATCACACTGCTTAAGTGTATGCCAAGTGATGCTGCTTCCTCTCTTTAGACAGGAATAATCCCAGTAGATGCAAACCCCAAAAAAGTAAGTGCCAAGGAGAGAAAATGTATTCGTATTTACTGCGCTGCAGAAAGTCATCGCGGTGGGCTCCATATGCACTTGTTGTGAAGGGCATAATACTTTAAGAGCCATAGCCCAAGTGCTACTCTCATATCAGTGTCTTTCTTAGTTCTGTGTTTTCCCTTCAGGGGAATGTCCCACTCTGTAGGAGGAGGAAGCCTGAGTCAAATTATCCCTTTCCTTAGTTCTGATCCTGGATTCCAATCCCTCATCAAGGAAAATAATCATGAATTATTCAGGACCTTTAAGAGATATCAGTGGTAGGTCTTGGGCAAGTAAGAATTGCTTTGCTAGATTAGGGTGTATTCCATTAGTCAGGTGTCCTGTCTCTTGCAGTGGTGAGTACTGGATGCTTTAGAGGGAGGTGCAGGAAACCCCCTAATGGAATAACCAGCTCATGGTGGGATTTCCTTCTTTCTTAAGCCTCATAAATTAGAATCCAAGAAATGTCAGACTGGAAGGGACCTCAGTAGGTCATCTAGTCCAGCCCCTTGTATCGAGGCAGGACTAAGTATTGTGTAGACTGTCCCTGCTAGGTATTTGTCTAACCTGCTCTTAAAAACCTCCAATGACAGATATTCCATAATCTTGCTGGGTATTTGTTCCAGTGCTTAACTACCCTTGCAGTTAGGAAGCTTTTCCTAATGTCTAACCTAAATCTTGCTTGCTGCAATTTAAGCTTGTTAGTTCTTGTCCTGTCCTTAGTGGATAAGGAGAACAATTTATCACCCTCCTCTTGATAACAATCTTTTACGTACTTGAAGACCATTCTCATGTACCCCTTCGATCTTCTCTTCTCCAGATTAAACAAGCTCATTTTTTTTTCAACCTTTCTTCATAGGTCAGTTTAGCATAGGTCTTATTCTTTTGAGATGTGAAATTTGTTTAGTCTGTGTGATGCAGCTGGATGTTTTGTTAGCCATGTATATGTTTGATCCTTTTTAGTATCCTACTAAGATCTTGGCTTCAGTGGTGGCATGTAGCAGTGAGTCCCACAGATTAATTATGTATTGTGTAAAAACAGTAGAAATACAGGATCACTTTTTGTCCTTTAAGAAGGTCCAGAAAAGTAACGAGACCTTCAGGTTTGCAATATCCAGATTGATCTGTATCTGCATCCAAGAAGCCTTCATGTTATCTGAAGTTCCTTGTTATGGCTCTTCCTATCAGAAGTTTTAGGCGGGTCCTATGCTGCGTCAGAGCTCCACTTGCTGCATCTGGGTACAGAGGCAAAGTGTTGGCATTCTCCTTTTCCCTATGACTATTGGGTGCTGATTTGGTCCTGAACATGTTAGTGACCATGAGGCTACTGTAATTTAACCAGCTTGTGAGGGGCTGTTACATTGACTGGGGTTGTCTAGAACAGTGGTTTTCAAACTGCAAGTCACGACCCGGTAGTGGGTTGTGGAATGTAAGGCACTGGGTCAGGCAGCTCTGGTCAGCACCAACGACTGGGCTATTAAAAGTCCTGTCGGCAGTGCTGCCCAGCTAAGGCAGCTTAGTCCCTACTTGTTCTGACACAGCGCTGCGCCCTGGAAGCGGGCAGCAGCAGGTCCGGCTCATAGGCGAGGGGGCCACAGAGCTCCACGCGCTGCCCCCACCCCAAGCCCTGGCCAGTGGGAGCTGTGGGGGGGAGGGCAGTGCCTGCAGGTGAGAGCCATGCTGAGTGGTTTGCGAGCCTACGCCTAGGAGCCTGACCTGCTGCTGTCCGTTTCCAGGGCACAGCGCAGTCTGCCGTGCCAGGACAGGAAACCTGCCTTAGCACCCCGGCAGTGCCGCTGACTGGGAGCCGTCCGAGGCAAGCCCATGCCCCAACCCCGCTCCCCAATCCCCTACCCCAGCCCTGAGGCTCCCCCCCTCCCAGCCCCAAACCCAGAGCCTCCTCCTGCAGCCCAAACCCCGCATCCCTGGCCCCACCCCATAGCCCTCACCCCCGTATTCCAACCCTCTATCCCAGCCCTGAGCCCCTCCCACACCCCAAACCCTCATCCCCAGCTCCATTGGGTCGTGGACATCAACAGTTTTCTTCAACTGGGTCTCCAGAAAAAAGTTTGAAAACCACTGATCTAGAGTCCCACTATGCTTCAGCCACACCCTCTCCACGATCATGTCCTTGGCACGTTGTTTTTATCTAGATAGGATTGCCAGGTAAGGGGGGTGTAGAGCTGGCTTTGTGCCTTCTCAGGACCCCACAGAGCAGAGCAAAGGGGCTGTTGCATGGGCCAGAATCTGGTCCCTTGTTTTTCTGTGTGGAGAGAGACAACACCGACCTGTGGGATCGGTTGACGCTACGCATGGCTCATGGGGCACCTCATGGTCCCGGACACCATCCGATGGTCCAGGGACATCTACATCGAACACATCACCGGCCACCGACAGTACCAGGAGGTGTGAGCCAGTACGACATCGTGCATCAACTATGGGAAAGGGACTGAGAGACTTTTTCCATTGGACCATATGAACTGGAACCATAAACTCGCTGAACATTAAATCGCACCAAAGGAGGGTAGATCCATCCTCATCATCGTATCCACTCATTATACTCCACACCTGAACATAGCCATTATATGGACAACATACCCCCATATCTCAATGTCTGTACTTTGACCCATGTCATAAATATAAAGGGAAGGGTAAACCCCTTTAAAATCCCTCCTGGCCAGAGGAAAAATCCTCTCACCTGTAAAGCATTAAGAAGCTAAAGGTAACCTCGCTGGCACCTGACCAAAATGACCAATGAGGAGACAAGATACTTTCAAAAGCTGGGAGGAGGGAGAGAAACAAAGGGTCTGTGTGTCTGTCGGTATGCTGCTTTTGCTGAGGATAGAACATGAATGGAGTCTTAGAACTTTTAGTAAGTAATCTAGCTAGGTATGTGTTAGATTATGATTTCTTTAAATGGCTGAGAAAGGAATTGTGCTGAATAGAATGACTATTTCTGTCCGTGTGTCTTTTTTGTAACTTAAGGTTTTGCCTAGAGGGATTCTCTGTGTTTTGAATCTAATCACCCTGTAAGATATCTACCATCCTGATTTTACAGAGGTGATTCCTTTACCTCTATTTACTTCTATTTCTATTAAAAGTCTTCTTGTAAGAAAACTGAATGCTTTTTCCTTGTTCTCAGATCCAAGGGTTTGGGTCTGTGGTCACCTATGCAAATTGGTGAGGATTTTTACCAAACCTTCCCCAGGAAGTGGGGTGCAAGGGTTGGGAGGATTTTGGGGGTAAAGACGTGTCCAAACTACGTTTCCCCAGTAAACCCAGTTAAAGTTTGGTGGTGGCAGTGGAAATCCAGGGGCAAAGGATAAAATTAATTTGTACCTTGGGGAAGTTTTAACCTAAGCTGGTAAAAGTAAGCTTAGGAGGTTTTCATGCAGGTCCCCACATCTGTACCCTAGAGTGCAGAGTGGGGGAGGAACCTTGACAACCCGTTAAACTTTTACCCCCAATCAGGGAGATTGCAGATTATGCATTTCTTACGCCACCCATTCCTAAACCGAATTTCGCACCCCTTGATAATCTGTACCTTATTCCCTGATAACCAGAAACTTTTATGCTTAAACTCTGTACCGTTTTCTTTTTACTTCAACATTATCTTAATAAAATTATTAAATCTGAAATAAAGAAACTACAAAAGAGTCATTTGTGCTCAGCCTCACTAGACAGGACACTCAAGACGTTTTTTGCATCTGGCTCCTTTGAGTGGAGAGGTCAAAGTGGTTATCTTCTAAGATGAATCAGGGAAGGAGGCTAAGATGCAGTTCTCCATCTTCTTTTCTTCCTCCTTGAGTTTGCTTTTCTTACTTTCTCCATTAGTAACATCATGGCCTTTTCCTGTCACCTTTGTCTCTTCACCCTAGAATCTGTTCTGGTGCAGGCCAAGTTTCAGACAGATTTTTCCTCATCTACTAGTTTGTGTGTTCTGACTTGAATAAAACCAGTAGACACCTGTCCCAGAGGTTTTTTTCTGTAGGAAAGGGTGCAGAGACACAGGTGTTGTAAAGCAGAGTAACAATAATTTCAGCTATAGACAGGGCCACACTTGAAGAAGAGGAGGATAGGATGTTGGGCTGCATTTGTCTGATTGCTTCAATGTGGAGAACTTTTCCACAGGCAGTGTTTAGGGTAATGCAAGTCACAAAAATAAATCAGCAGTTTCAGGGGGAAAAAAAAATTCTGCCTGTACTTAAATAATTGTATATCAAATTATCAAATTTTAACACACAATTATAATAAATGCATTATTTCATAGTTGCTTTATTTGGAGTAGAGATTGACATTTGGCCATGTGGCCTTCCTTAAACGTGACTGTCACACCCCTGATGACTGCTGAAAACCTCAAACACTGTGCGTTAGTTCTGTTATGGTAAACACCGACCAGAAATATGGCAATTGCTTGCTTGATGTTTGTCTCTTTAAATACCAATGTTAGGTGTCACATTAAGGCCCCAAAATTAACTTTTTAAATACTTTTTTTGTATAGTTCATCCAACTCTGTAGTTTTTTTCCATATCAGATTTGTTCATTCTTGTTCTAAAAATTGATTGTCTCTGACCCAGCATTCATGAACCCAGCAATTATAAATTAGTCTGAACATAGGATGGAAGGTGAAATCACTATTGATTAAGGATGTAGTTCTCAGTTTCAAGCTTCCAAGCATTTGTGATCCATCACTTTTTTTTAGTTTTTTTTTAAAATAAAACCTTCAGTGTCTCTTTAATCATGGCTAGAATTTGTGTTTATATCTCAGATTAGTTTTCTAGAAATATTGGCTTTCTTAAAGGTCCCACACTGGCTTTTCTTGTACTGCATGTACCCAGTAGCTTTATTTATAGACTTACCGAAATTCTTGAAGGCTGAAATGAAAAAATTTAAAGTAGTGTCAGAATTTCACATTTGCTATTCTATGTAGCAGTACTTCAACTGAAAAAATGCTTTTGAAGTGAGTACAAAACACTTTACAAGATCTTAAATCATCAACTTAAATCGCAGGGTGGACTTAAAATACACTTTTACACAAAGAATTCAGAAATCACTTTTTCCTTTACATACTAGCCAGAGCTAGAGTTAAAGTTTAGGTTTTTTTATCCAGTAGTTTACCTAAAACAAGTGCAGAGAGCTATATTCTTTAGTGGTCTACGTGGAATGTCTGCAGCTGTTGTAGGAGAAACAGAAACCTGAACTCAGGTCCTGGCAGGTTTTAAAAGTAAATCTATTGTCTTAAAGCTAAATGTGTTGCTAAGATAAGATCTTAAACAGAAAAAACATGTTTTTGGGGTTTTTTTAAGAGCAGTGGTGTCTGACCTGAGGGCTGAATACATTTCAAGTCAAGGGGTCACAGTCAGTATTTGGCACAGATTCTTTGTTCTGTTCTTTGGCTTCAGGTGGCACAAAGGTAGATAAAACCATTCACAATTCCCTTTGTAGGGATTCCCCTGGCATGGGGGAATCCCTACGAGGCATAGAGTTGGTAGCCTGCAATTAGAATCATAGAATATCAGGGTTGGAAGGGACCTCAGGAGGTCATCTAGTCCAACCCCCTGCTCAAAGCAGGACCAATCCCCAATTAAATCATCCCAGCCAGGGCTTTGTCAAGCCTGACCTTAAAAACTTCTAAGGAAGGAGATTCTACCACCTCCCTAGGTAATGCATTCCAGTGTTTCACCACCCTCCTAGTGAAGAAGTTTTTCCTAATATCCAACGTAAACCTCCCCCACTGCAACTTGAGACCATTACTCCTTGTCCTGTCCTCTTCTACCACTGAGAATAGTCTAGAACCATCCTCTCTGGAACCACCTCTCAGGTAGTTGAAAGCAGCTATCAAATCCCCTCTCATTCTTCTCTTCTGCAGACTAAATGATCCCAGTTCCCTCAGCCTCTCCTCATAAGTCATGTGTTCCAGACCCCTAATCATTTTTGTTGCCCTTCGCTGGACTCTCTCCAATTTATCCACATCCTTCTTGTAGTGCGGGGCCCAAACCGGACACAGTACTCCAGATGAGGCCTCACCAATGTCGAATAGAGGGGAACGATCACGTCCCTCGATCTGCTCGCTATGCCCCTACTTATACATCCCAAAATGCCATTGGCCTTCTTGGCAACAAGGGCAGACTGCTGACTCATATCCAGCTTCTCATCCACTGTCACCCCTAGGTCCTTTTCCTGGTGTACAGAGCATATCAAGGGTTGACATGGGGCGTATTGGTTGGAGAGGAGGAATGAGAAGAGTGGCTGTACAATGGCGTGCTCCAGCTGGGTTCAGCTGGCAGATGGTCCCTTGGAAACAATAGCCAGTTGGCACAAGTTAAAGCTACTTTCTTTTTCCTCCCCTGCATTTGAGGAGCTGACCTGTGGGGGTGTGGCAAACAGGGAAGGGATTGCAGCTGCCTCGTGTGTTCCTGGCTCATACTAGAGCTACTCTTGGGGCAGCAGGTAAAGTGAAGGGAGGCAGTTGATAGGGTGGCCCTCCTAGCTTGCTCCCTGTAGAGATAGAGGTAATTCAAACATATTTCAAAATGCAGGGCATGGTTCAGAGAACACATTTTCAGTTTCTAATTAAATAAAAAAATTCTTCACCCTCCTGGGCCACAAGGTTGAACACCACTGTTCTAAAGCATTTCACTTAACCGTTTAATATTAACTGCATTTGTGACACTGTCTGTGATCTTTGGATGGATGGTTTTTCATGTGTATTCACATTTAATTAGAAGGGAGTAACGCTGGAAGTTGAACTTGAAAATAAGCAGTGTGTACAAATTTAGTACCTTTCTATTGGATCAAAGCTGCAGAAAATCACTCTAAGCAAGCCGGAGGCTCTCGGGAGCAGCTCCAAGGCAGAGGGCAGGAGCAGCACACGGCAGTGGGGGAGGGACAGCTGAACTGCCAGCAATTGATAGCCTGCTGGGCGGCTGCCGCACGGGGAGCGGATGGGGGGCTGCTGGTCCACCCTGGTTCCAAGCCCCGACCAGCTCCACCAGCTGCTCTCCCTGCAAGCAGTGGACAAAGCAGGCGGCTGCCAAACAATGTTATAAGGGAGCATTGTGCAACTTTAAATGAGCATGTTCCCTAATTGATCAGCAACAAAACAACGTTAACCGGGACAACTTTAAGTGAGGAGTTCCTGTACTGTCGCGCAATCTCTTTATTGTGAAAGTACAACTTACAATGTAGATTTTTTTTGTTGTGTTTTTTGTTACATAACTGCACTCAAAAACAAAACAAGGTAAACTTGAGAGCCTACAAGTCCACTCAGTCCTACTTCTTCAACCAATCGTGAAGACAAACAAGTTTCTTTACGTTTACAGGACATAATGCTGCCTGCTTAATTATTTACAATGTCCCGTGAAAGTGAGAACAGACGTTCACATGGCACTTTTGTAGCCAGCATTGCAAGATATTTATGTGCCAGATATGCTAAACATTTATATGCCCCTTCTTGCTTTGGTCACCTTTCCAGAGGACATGCTTCTGTGCTGATGACTCTCGTTTAAAAAAAATGCATTAATTAAATTTGTGACACAATTCTCCCCCAAAGAATTTAATGTCCCCTGCTCTGTTTTGTCTGCATTCTGCCATATATTTCATGTTATAGCAGGCTTGGATAATGACCCAGCACATGTTATTTCTTTTAAGAACACTTTCACTGCAGATTTGACAAAATGCAAAGAAGGGTATCAATGTGAGATTTCTAAAGATAGTTACAGCACTCAATCCAAAGTTTAAGAATCTGAAGTGCCTTCCAAAATCTGAGAGGGACTTGGTGTGGAGCATGCTTTCAGAAGTCTTAAAAGAGCAATGGTCCAATGCAGAAACTACAGAACCCGAACCACCAAAAAAAAAATCAGCCTTCTCCTGGTGGCATCTGACTCAGATGATGAAAATGAGCATGCATCGGTCCGCACTGCTTTGGATCGTTATTGAGCAGAACCCTTAATCAGCACAGACATGTCCTCTGGAATGGTGGTTGAAGCATGAAGGAACATGTGACTCTTTAGGGCATTTGGCACGTAAATATCTTGTGATGCCAGCTACAACAGTGCCATGAGAACACCTATTCTAACTTTCAAGTGACACTGTAAACAAGAAAGAAAAGGAGTACTTGTGGCACCTTAGAGACTAACCAATTTATTTGAGCATAAGCTTTCGTGAGCTACAGCTCACTTCATCGGATGCAGTTGATAGATTTCCACTCCATACTGCTAAATGCAGTGCCTTGCATAATGACAGGTTTCAGAGTAACAGCCGTGTTAGTCTGTATTCACAAAAAGAAAAGGAATACTTGTGGCACCTTAGAGACTAACCAATTTATTTGAGCATAAGCTTTCGTGAGCTACAGCTCAAATAAATTGGTTAGTCTCTAAGGTGCCACAAGTACTCCTTTTCTTTTTGCGAATACAGACTAACATGGCTGTTACTCTGAAACCTGTAAACAAGAAGCAGACAGCATTATCTCCTGCAAATGTAAACAAACTTGGCTGAACAAGAAGTAAGACTGAGTGGAGTTGCAGGCTCTAAAGTTTTACATTGTTTTATTTTTGAATGCAGGTTTTTTTTACATAATTCTACATTTGTAAATTCAACTTTCATGATAGAGATTGCACTACAGTACTTGCAATGGGAGAATTGAAAAATACCATTTCTTTTGTTTTTTATAGTGCAAATATTTGTAATAAAAAATATAAACTGAGCACTGTATCTACACTTTGTTGTAACTGAAATAAATTATATTTGAAAATGTAGAGAACATCCAAAAATATTTAAATAATGGTATTCTGTTGTTGTTTAACAGTGTGATTAATCACGATTAACTTTTTTAATTGTGCAGTTAATCACGATTAACTTTTTTAATTGCTTGACATCCCTAATTTTTTTTTTTTTAAAGGAGGATTTTTTGTTTAATTGCCAGCTTGGCAAATTCAACCTGGGAAAGAAAAACCCAGGTATTTCCTGCCTAGTGTATAATCACCAGGCAGCGACAAACTGCAGACTAAATTCTCTCCTCAGTTACACAAGTGCAGCCCTTATGAGTTTGATTCTCTGCTCTCATACATCAGCTTTATACCTCTCAAAAAGAAAAGGAGTACTTGTGGCACCTTAGAGACTAACCAATTTATTTGAGCATTAGTCTCTAAGGTGCCACAAGTACTCCTTTTCTTTTTGCGAATACAGACTAACACGGCTGTTACTCTGAAACCTGTCTTTATACCTCTGTAACTCTCTTCACATAGTGGACCTCCTCCCAGTTTATACTGATCTACGTGAAAGGAGGAATCCAGCCCATTGTTTTCAGTAGGGTTGTGGAAGTTTTACCTGTCCCTGCAATTGGAACTTAGTGATTTTGTTGATACAGGAACCAGAATAGAGAATCCATTTCATTCTCTCAGAATTTAATCACATATTCTTCGCCATATTGGCTTTCTGGAGCTAAAAGAATTTTGTAATAAAAGGGAAAGCTTCCTTAAGGCTTGTCCCCACTAACTGGGGTGTCAATTCTAGTGCACACCAGCATCTAGCACATTTACTGGCCCATGTGGAGCCCTCTGGCACTCACCAAAAGTTCCTTAGTGCAAATTAATATTGTCCTGTTTCAAGCAATACTATGTTAACATGCAATAGGGAACTTTTAGTGTGCGCAAGCAGGGTCCAGACAGACTAGTTAGTGTGCACTAGAATTTACGCCTGAGCTAGTGTGGACTGAGATACCATGTAGGCAGGCCCTTAGTCACTAAAGAAAGAAGATATGACTGAATGAATACACACAGAACAGTTTTACTTAGTAAGATGCCGCCATTTTTACACAGTCACTTTTTTGGGGAGAGCGTCACTTTCAGACTAGCTACTGGAAGCCCCAAATAAATACAATAGCAGTTAATCAAAACTGACTTTTAAGGTACCTATTGTTTTCCTGTTTCACAGGTGTGTGAGAGCAGTTTCTTCCAGATCACCTAACTTCCTGCCTGGTGGATACTGCAACTCTCATTCCTCTCACGATGTCCCTTCCATAACTGAACTGCACTGGTGCCTCCCTATGAGGGTAAGGTAAGTCCATCAAATGTTGAAGAGTAGTCCCAGGGCTTTCTTTTCAATAGTCTTGCTTTATATCCTGGAAGGAATGAAACGAGACTATTGAAAACCTTACAAAAATGACGGACTTGCCTTACCACCATGGGAAAACTCCAGTGCTGTTCAGGAATGGAAGGGATATCTCAAGCAGAGTGTATGCTGTGCTGTCTGACTGTGTGAGAGGCAGCTGTTCACAGACCTACGAAACAGGGAAACAGTAGGATATTTTAGCCTAACTTCCTTCTGATGACCGTGTCCTCATACTATTGAGAGAGGCATCCAGTAGCTGACCTTAAAGTTACTAACTTTTTTATTGTTTACAGATTACCTTTAAGATTTCTGCATACTACCCATTGCACGAATATACTACATTTTGTTTTTGTACGTGCCAATGCAAAGGCACTGAGTGAGGTTGATAATCACGTTGTGGCATGGTTTGTCTTTTACTGATGGTGTTAAATGTGCCATAGCCAGGATGATATAAATGTTTGTTTTATGAGAACTGAAGAAATAACATTTGGCTAACATGAATTGACACTTTTGCTACAAAATCCATTTAAAAAAAGAAATTATGTGCTTGCAGTATTTTTGAGTAATATTTGCCAAACCTGACCATTCATTTCAGTGATAATACTAATGAAAAGAAAAATGATGCCCCTTTTTAAAATTTTACTTTGAAGCTCAGTGTTTTTACTTTTAGTTGTCTACCACCTCCCTCCCTTCTCCCTCCCTTCTCTGTTCAAATGGAGAGGATATAAGGAGAGTACAGATGCTGCATGTCTTAAACGAAAGCGTTCCCAAGGTACAGTAATTGTAGATTTCTTTCTTGTCGTTTCCTCCTGGCTTAGGAAGCTTTAAATTGTAGCTTGTATATTTCAGTGAAATGTGTTAGATCTCTGTGCTTCCATTTCTTGCGCCATATTTATGTCATCTTCCCTCAGAAGGGGAAGAAAAAGCATTTTGAATCTTAGAGGAAAAGTAGAAGCATTGTGACTCTTAGAGAAAAGTAGAAACTAACAATATAATTGTGCTAGCACTTAGTTATGGTGTTTGTGACAATCATGAAAAATGTAAGCATTTTTTTTTTTGCAGCGCTGTTAGTATGTTCTGAGCTTTTCAGTCAATGAGACAGGGTCCCTACACCAAAGAGCTTACAATCACAAGTAGATGTGACCTAGAGATAAATTATGTCAGAAGAAATAGGAGCTAAAGGAAAGAAAGGTTGACAATAGATAGAATTATGAGGGTTTTTTTTGTGTCATCACTTTTTTGTGTAACATGCATCGTATTTTCTCATTTTTAAAAATTGTTTTTGACATTTTAAAATGTAGATTTGTGTGTGTGTTTTTTCACTTAGTTGCACTGTATGTGTGTTTTCCTTTTCTTTATTAAATTAATATTTTGCAATGGGAGTCAGTGCTGATCTGAAGTGAGGCTTCAGGGAATTGAAAGAGAAAGGGGAGGTTGTTGCACCTGGGATCAGGACATTATTTGTCAGAAAAAGAAACTTGTAATTTAAGTAATTGAATTCACATGATGTAAATCAGTGCACTTCATAAACAGGATCGATCCTTAAGAACCATTAGTGATTAGGGGTAGGTTTTCAAAAGTCCCATTCAGCATTGGCTTAATTCTGCTCCTTTTGAAGGCAACGGTAAAATCCTGTTGACTTCACGGGGAGCAGAGTTAGCCCTACACTGAGTGAGTTTTTGAAAATCCAACCCTAGACCTACAGTTTAAATATAGATGGTAGCTGTGAAGTTATTGTGAATTGTCCCTGTATTCTCCTAGATCTGGGTGACCCTGGATATAGATGTGTTTACGTATGTCTGACCCAAAAGACTGTATCATTTGGCACACAAAAATATTGCCCTTCTGACTTCTTTAATTGCATTTTCCTTAATTGAGCCCAAAATGCAAATCTCTGAATACAAGCTGTTAATATTTAGCTCTCGTGTACCACTTTTCGTTAGTGGGACTCAAAGCTCTTTACAAATATAAACAAGGATTCCCATGTTAAAAATTGGGAA
Source organism: Lepidochelys olivacea (assembly GCF_965140295.1). Lineage (NCBI taxonomy): Eukaryota > Metazoa > Chordata > Testudines > Cheloniidae > Lepidochelys > Lepidochelys olivacea. The sequence continues at coordinate 121,580,406 of NC_140416.1, forward strand.
ACTGAGGAACATAAATGTTGGCCTTTCTGACTTCAAAAAGTCTTTTTGGGATTACTTGCAGTATGTAAGGTAAAGCACATGAGTAAATCTTTGTGGGATTGGGTCTGTAATCATTTAATAATTGTACTGTTCTGCATTTTTACTTGCATACAAGAAATATAACTCTAATAGTAACACTTGGTTTACCCAAACATGTGCAATTGTGATCTTCAATGCATTTGAATTAAAAGTGGATGTTAAGGTGGTATGTTGTGACACTGACAAATTGATATGCCGAGGAATAAATTGAGCTATAATGTAAATAATGAGAACAATGTAGAACAGCCCTATTTACTTAAGAACAATAGTCTTTTTTAGGTTGAATAGCAACACTTCTGTTTCTTTAAAAATAAAACTGCATTTTAGATCAGCAGAGATTTTAGCCTCAACTTTATGTATCAGGACTTCAGAATTGTCTAGACAAATGGCCAAATTTTACTCCTGGTTATGCTGTGGCATTCCTGCTGATGTCAGTAGGAAATCATGCATGTATTGAAGAGGAGAATTTGGTTCTAGATTTCATAACGCATCTGCATCTCCTTCACCTTGTTGCACGTGGTTGATAATGAAGCCTGTGTTACTATTATCCACAAAAGTTCCAACATGAAACATTTTTAAAAATAAATATATAATGTGTGAACATGCAGACATACAGATTAAAAGTAAATTTGTTAAAGGGTCCCCCTCCTTTGGATACTAGATCTGACCAAAGAGGGTTTCCTTTTTGCACAATTGTTACATTAATTGCTACAGCACTTCAGGGATTGTAGTTATCTGGATTGATTTTTGTAGATTTTTACAGCAGAAATAAAAAGCAATACATTTTACACTTTGGTCCTGGTTAGCAAGTGCAAAATGAGCAGATGCTTTTCAAATATTTATTTTAAAAGGTATTTAACTTTTGAACTCAACAGATATAAGGAAATATACTGTGTTCTCACATGGTGGACTCATACAGTTCTAGTGAATGTCAGTGGTAGTTCTGCATGCTGCTCATGATGAAAATAGGCCCCAATCTTTAACATTAGTTTCTTATATCCAGTGCTAAATATGCAGAGAAATATTGTTGCACTTTTTGCTTGCTTTTTACAAAACTTGTGAGTGTGGCTCTTAGCTGCTCTTTGACAGCTGGGAAGCAAACAAAGTACCATTCAGTTTATACTTTTTTGGAGAATAATGTAGCAGCAAATGTTGGGGTCCCCATTCTCCATAACCCAAGTAGGTTAGTAGAACCTTGTGGAGTTTCTGTGGAATCCTGCCATTAGGAGGGCAGGGTTTGGTCCCAGGAAGAGGTCAAGGATTCTGCTAGCCCAAGCCAACATTTGTCCAAAAGCAAGGAACTTCCCCAACGGGTGCCTTACCACTGCACTGCTGCCTAACCCAGATCCCAGCTTGCTACAGTGCCTGAACATAATGGCATTTGCGGGGACCACGTTTCCAAGTTGATCCCCAGCTTCCCCAGGGACTCACTTCAGCGTGATGTTCCACAACATGAACCTGGAAGCAGCATCAGTTCTTGCAGACTTGGTATGCAATAAATATACACTTCTGTGATCGTGGATTTTGGGGAGGGAAGAATTCCACAGAGATACCTAGGAAAGTTGTCTGCCTCTGTTCCTAGTCTTCCTAGCCTCGTTCCAACTCAGAGTCACATCCCAAGCACAGGGAATTCTGTGATGTCATGAAGGAGAAGTATGGCATAGAGCCCTCCTTTCCCTTCTCATCTCCAAGCAGAGATCCTTGGACACGGTCTCATCTCTGCTCTTTAGAAATAAAGTGAGCATGGAGTCCTAAGATTACAATGGCTAACTTTAAATGGAAGTGTCATTCAGTAATCCACTGAATGGTTATATAAAGTGGCCTTTTATATGTGCCAAAGGTCACCCTAAATCCACATACCTTCTCTTTGTTTTTTCTGCCACTTAAAAATCTTTCTGCTTCTGTTTGTCTAGTGTCAGATTAAAACTTATTTTTCTGTGCTTTGGAGCTGCCAATTCAGAGCAACTATGTAGTTTCACTTATTTGTCCGTGAAGCAGTTTTGTATCATGGGTATGTTTTCATCCTCTCTTAATTCATTGCTGCCCTTTGTGCTGACTTAATTTATCATCAGATGGCTTTAGCTCCACATACTCTGACAATGAGACCAAAAGTCATGCAGCAGGAACAGGCATGAATGCTCTTTTCTGTGTAGCTGTTTTGTAATGTAATTGACTTAAACGTGAAGTGTAACTGTTCAAGGCATAATAGTTCAACCTTTCCCTGAATGAATTCATGAGAGCAGAAAGAAATCCTCTTCAGTGGCCTCAAATAGGAAACAGAGGACACCTCTTCACCTGTCATAAAAAACCTGCTTTACTTGAGTTCAGGCCAGGCTCTTTGTTGAGGGCTGGTAACATTGCTAAATCGTACTTGTTTGGCTTAGGGCCATTGCTCTTGCCTCTCCAGAAAATGTAGCTTCCTTGCATAGGACCGTAAGACCTAGGCCTTGTCTAGGCTGGAATTAACTCTGATTTCACCCTTCCATGTACCTACTCAGTAGTCTAAATCCCTGGTGTAGCCAAGGAAATCAATCACTTGCATGTTGTAACTTCACAACCAGTTCTCCATTTTCTGATGTAACCCCTAATCCAGGTTGAAACCTCCTTCTACTTCGTATCCCCTGTTTTCTGAACTTCTGTACCCTTGTGGGAGAAGGGTCAATTTAAACTTTTGCAAGAAAACTCTCTTTTATAGACCCCATTATCTCTATCACCCTCTGTCCATATGGGTGAAAGTGCCTAAGACCTTCCCTGACAGTAGTGGAGCCAGACACCATACCATATCCTTATGCCCCACCTTGTTCAATTCATATCCCATTCATATCATCCTCTCCTTTAAAGCGAGGAAATAATTTGGAGTCTGTGCCATCCACTGCGTATGTGGGGTCTGGTTCCACCTACTGGATCGGTGTTTTATTGGCATAGTCTCTCCATTTCAAGCTCATGTTGACATTCCTTGTCCTTCTCTCCCTCTTGTGTTGATGCTGGTTCTCCCAGACTGTGCGTGCGCGTGCTCTCTCTCTCTCTCTCTCTTTTCCTGCCAGCAAGCAGCTGGGTTTCCAGACACACTGTGTCCCCATCCAGCTTCTCTTGCTCTAATTGAACATCTGTCCAGCATCTCTGCTGCAGTGGTGCATTCGCTCTGGATGGAACGTGCCTGCTGTCTCTGTCAGCCTCTTCCCTGATCCTCTCTAGTGTCTCCAAGATTTTCCCCACCTGCTGGACTCTCTGACAGCGGGCTGGATGTCCCTGTGATCCTAGACCAGTGGTGGGCAACCTGTGGGTTGCATGCAGCCCATCAGGGTAATCTGATTGCAGGCCACAAGATATTTGGCTGACACTGACCGTCCGCAGGCATAGTCGTCCCCCCGCAGCTCCCAGTGGCTGCGGTTCACTGTTCCCAGCCAATGGGAGCTGCAGGAAGCAGCAGGCCACAGGGATGTGCTGGCTGCTGCTTCCCGCTCCTATTAGCCAGGAACGGCGAACTGCAGCCACTGGGAGCTGCGGGGGACTGTGTCTGTAGACGGTCAACATCAGCAAAATGTCTCACGGCACACAGATAGATTACTCTGGGCCGCATGCGGACCGCAGGTTGCTCACCACTGTCCTAGACAATCATTCTTTTTTCTGATCCTCCATAGTATAGGAAGTTGACTAGTTATGCCTTTGTCCTTTCTTCAGAAATGAGTTGCCTTTCTCTGCATGTCTCAATTAGATGACTTTTTTTCAGCTGTTCATAACCCATTTTACCATCTCTCTTTTCGCTGTTCCTGTCTTGAAAAGACTGAGACTTTTCTCTGTGTTTTTTCCCTTATATAGTACTTGCTTTCGCTGCTGTTGGCACTTCACTGGCAATTCCCCACTGTCATAACTGCTACTATATATGTCCCGATTTCAGGGTTAACTGCATCTTTGATCCCCATCACCACCATCTCAACCCCTCAGTCTTCATCAAGGTTTTGGGCTTCCTGGCCGTTGCCTCTCTCAGACGGAGACCCATGTCTCTCTTCCCCTCCAGACTCAGGGTGCAGTCCCTCTGCATCTCACTGTGATTTCGCCAGCAGATCTGACCCAGGTCCAGCAGCTATGGTTAACCTTTCTCCAAGGGCAGCAATGGTGTATGCTAATTACCAACCAGCTTTCACAAAGCAAAAATAAATTTATTCTAGGTTAAAAGCATTACAGAGAAAGCATATAGGAATGTTTATTGCTTTCTGTACGCTTAGAAAACATACCAGGATCCACCTATCTCATTGGGCCCTTGTAAGCCTAAGTCTTTCCACCCTTTCAGCAAGGGTTGGGGGTCTCCCTAAGACCCAAAATCCTGTCTGCAAAAAGGAGATCCCGTGTCTGTTCAAGCTCAGCTTTTTATATCTGAAGTCCCTTCTTTGTTTGAGTCTCTGGAAAAAACAGTTTGACCCAGGATATGCAAACCACCCAGGGGTTGGTGGTACTCTGGAGCTGTTTATATCTCAGGGACTGAATTAATCACCCGTCCACACCCACTATTTTTTAGTTCTTGGGGGAACAGTGGTAACCCTCCCCCACACACAGTAGAGAAGCTTACAATCACTGGTCCACAAAATACATAAAACATTCATAAATTTAGTACTATATAGTCTGCAAAGTGACTGTATGCGTTAACATTCATTGCTAGTAATGTAGCCCAGAAAGAATGTTCATTATTACCATTATTATTTGTTTGTATTACCCCACAGTGCCTAGGAGCTGTACAAATAGAACAAAAAGATGGCATGAGTGTAACATTATGGGCACAAGTGTACATCTTCCACTGCATCAACTTACTTAAGCGTTATTTTGGGAGATGTATCCACCACAGCCCCCCTGGTGTATCAGTGGTACGGCTTTCAGCAAACACTTTCACCTTGTGGATGTGGATCTTAATTTTCCTTTTTGCTCTTGGGCAGTTTGGCATAATTTGTGTGTGAGAGAGAGAGAGCGAGCATTCATGTTTTCCTTTCAGCTAAGAGTATTCTCCATTAGGGAGTCTCTCCTCCCTACTTCCCCCCCCCCCCAAAAAAAAAGGGTGTGTGTGTGGGAAGATTCCCAAAAGGAACTACCCAATTGATATGGACCAAAATATAAAGGTAAGAAGAAATATTTACCTTTATAAATGAATTTAAATTGAAATCTAGAGTACAGTCATACCTTTGTGCATCTCTCTCTTACCTGGCTTTTTAAAGCCATATTTTTTTAACACTTTTAAATAAAGGTTTGTTCCTTTTTGCTACAGCTGTTCATAGTTTCAAACTGAGTCGCAACCACGTGGACTGGCACAGTGTAGATGAAGTGTATCTTTACAGTGATGCAACAACATCTAAAATTGCAAGAACTGTTACGCAAAAGTTGGGATTTTCCAAAGGTAATACTTCTCAGCATTTGTAAATAATTTTGTAAAGATTATTGCTTTAATAGTTCGTTACTTAATGCTGTGAGAAGAAAATTCCAGGTTCCATCCATAATTTCAAGTTTGAAATTTTTGTTTGATGCATAGTTAATTTTTGTCATTGCGCTCTTGTGGGAAAATAACTCAAAGGCATTGTTAAGTTGTCATGCACATTTGTAATTAAGAATAAAACAGGTTTACTGCATCTTATTACCGAATAGCTCTGATACAGTTTCATATCACTTTAAAAAGTACATTAAGGTTACAAAGTCAAGCATTCCGAAGCTAAGAAGTGCCAGAATTAATGTTTTCTGTGCAACCTTAATTCGATCCCCCCCAATATGAAGCCATTACAGTGGTCTTTAATTACATGATCACATACTTTTTTTTTTTTCCACTGGAGCCCTGCCTCATTCACTGCACAGAATGTACCTGCTCTGGTGATGAGTAAGGGTTATGTAGCAAAGGAGGCTTTTGCCCATAGTACCGTGGGTCATTTTGTTGCAGAAGTTGAAAGATGTGTAGTGAATGAGGCAGGGGATTGCACAAAGAGAGAGGTTGTCTGTTGATTGGTGCCCTGGATAGTTGGATTCTATCCCTGCCACTTGCACAGAGTTCTTTTATGGTGCTGGGCAAGTCACTAAACTAAAATGTGCACAGGTGGCCACCATGTGTCCTCATTTTCTGGGTATTTGGGGTCTGATTTACAAAAGTGGCGAGCGTCCCTAACTACAACTCGGGACAGTGGGAGCTCTGCTCTGAACACACAAAGTGCGATAAGATGCTAAGAACGCTGAAAAATCAGACCCAAAGCATCTCCGATTGGGCAACCAAAATTAGTTGACAATTTTGGCCTTAATCTCTGTGCCTCAGTCCCCAAGTGTAGCATTGGGATAATAATATCCCCACCCCTCACCGCGGCTGTGAAGATAGTTCATTAATGTTTGTAAAGAACTAAGATGTTATGTTGAGAACACCATAGAAAAACTCCTGGGGAAATTAAATAATTCTGTACTAAGCGCAGGCTTTGGGTGGTGTGCAGTAAATAATGCATAGGGCCTCACATTGAACGATGAGGATAAACATAGCTGCCATTCATTGAGCAGTCTGTCTGACCTTCTAATACAGGTTTTTTACTGTAATTTCATAGGTTTTTTAACTGATCTTAAAAAAAATAAATAAATAAAATTATCATATGGAACTATATTGACTCCCAACATGGCCATCAGCAGGGATAATCAGATTCACAGCACAATCCTCTGCCCCTTGAACTGATGGAGTAACTGGTAGCGGTACAAAGCTTCTTTCTTCTGTATGGACCTGCCCCAAGAGGGGGATGGACACATGCTTGGCCAGTTGGTTTCACAGCTATTTGCTAGACAACCAAGGAACATTGAGACTGAGGGATAACAGGTTCAGTTCCAGGTTCTGCAAGGCCCAGAGAGTGTGCTCTTCCAACCTTATCTCCCTGGCCTCTTCCTGCATCCTGTGAAGGGAAGACAGGAGCAGCTTCTGCCCTGTTTCCATACCACACAACATTGTAGAACAAAAGAAAACTACGTACAGGAATATAGTAAAATACCCTGCTAAAAAACACACACACATAGACCCTGACAAATGAAATTAGAAGGGGAGGTTATAGTCTCAAAATATTTTCCTCCCAAAATATTTTTAAAAGGGAGGTGATATAAAGTGAGCTGGATTTTTATACGGGTCTGTGTTCTATACCATAGAGTCCAGCACGTCACTTGTCAGCTTAAAATGTGATGATCCTTAAAGATTTTGAGGACGATATGGTAGATAATCATCAATATTAGCCTGTAGAAGCAGTTGTCAAATATAGCCAGTACTAGCACCTCTAAGAATTTTAAAGCTCAGTTGTGCCAATTTAAAGTCAGTCCTCCTCTTTGCAGGCAACCCATATATAACATGCAAGGTCAGCATAATTTGGTCATGTTAGCTAAAACCAATCAGCAATTTTGCTGTTGCAAACAAGCAATGGAGCATCTCTGCTGAAATCCCTTCAAAGAAAAATTTACAATAAATGAGGCTTTTGAGATTCCAAGGGCATGTGTTGCTGTTATGAGATTGTCGCAGAATAAAGACACCATGGGTACAAATGGTGTAACAGAGGCTGGGGGAGGAAACTTGCTTATCACATCAGATGTGATTTTGTGTAGAAGTCCTAGCAAAAAGGGAGACCAGTATGTATTCTTAAAATAACTCACTGTATTGGAGCTAATCCTTTTTATACAAACAGACTCATTCCACTTTAATGCCTCTGCTTATTAATGTCTGATACCCAAAACAAGACATAGGTCTTCCAAAAGCTGTGGGTGAGATAGCCCTGATGTATCCAGCTGGCAATATAATTCAGGCATTTTTTCAGACCATAGACTGAGCTTGCAGAGTTCCTGGATAGAGCTGTGTGGAGGAGACACTTGTTTCACAAAGGATTTCAAGATTTTGAAATGTGTTTTCATTTCTGTGCAGACCAAACCCCTAAAATTTTGAAATTCTCTCTGAAAAAAAGTTTTTGGGGAAAAAATTGTTTCAGATTGATCAAAATGTTTTAATCTCATTTTATTTTGATTTATTTTTTATTTTATATTATATAATAAAATAAAAAAAATTCAAAACAAAAATTGAAAAGTTTCTTTCCAAAAATGTTGAAACAAGACATATCAGCACTCTCAGAGAATTTTTTCCATGTTTTCCTCTGAAACAAAATGTGAGCAAAATGAGCAAAATCATGTCAAATGTTTCAATTTTGAATGAAAATGGTCCTATTGAGCTTTTTAGGTCCAGCTCTATTCATAGATGAGAGCGAGAGTTGTGTATCAGTCATGCTGATGATGTTTTCTCACCCGTTGTTTAGAAATAATCTTGCCAGGAGTCTTTACATATACACTGACCACTGAAGGAGTATTGTGGAACTGTGAGAAAAAGTAATGATTAATGACTTAAGCATATAGAAAGTTATCTGTATAACAAAATGGATAGTGCATTATTCAGCTGCGTTAAAGTTATTTTCCAAAACAGCTAAGAAATTAGCAAAATCCTCCCTGGAAATTACATAAATTATGTAAATCCATAGGTGGCTGATAAGGGTCAAAGAAATTGTTTATCCAGATCTCTTAGGCTGCTTTGAAAATCTCAGCATTGTGTATGCTGATCTTTGTAAATGTATTTTATGTGCAAAATATAATTTGTAATGTTCTGGTTTGAAGCGGGCTCCTGTTCTGTCTGTGTGTATGGAATTGTCTTACTTCATGGAATATAATTGTGATCCAGGATAATGTGTTTTTTTCTACAGCTTCAAGTAGTGGGACAAGGCTTCATAGAGGCTATGTAGAAGAAGCTACATTAGAAGACAAGCCATCGCAAACTACTCACATTGTGTTTGTTGTGCATGGTATTGGGCAGAAAATGGACCAAGGAAGAATCATCAAAAACACAGCTATGTGAGTGCTTTATTATATATGCAATAGCGACTCTGAAGTCAAAAGGAGGCTGTAATAGACATATCAGGACTCTGCTGACATTATTCAAGTAGCTTATAAATGACAGCCTTCAGTGTAAAACATATTTTTCTCTGGGGCCATTTATTTTGATAGTGTGGATGCGCAAATGTTCATTGTTCTTTTCACTTTAAAGTTTAAACTTTTGTGCCTAGTTAGAGCAGTGCCTAGGAGAAGCACAAGATTTTAAGGCTATGTCTGCACTACAGCTTACGTCAGCAAAACGTATGTCGCTCAGGGGTGTGAATAGTTCTCCGCCCTGAGCGACATACGTTATGCTGACACAAGTGTTCATGTGCAGAGCTCTATGCCAGCAGGAGCACTTCTCTCACCAACATAGCTTATGCCGCTTGTGGAGGTAGTTTTTTTTTTTTTATGCTGACGGGAGAGCTCTTGCCTGTCGGCATAGAGCGTCTTCACCAGACGCACTGCACTGCTGCAGAACTGCACCTACAGTCATGGCCTTTAGTTTGTTTTAGTTCCTGGCCAGTATCCTTCGCCATAAGGGGGCAGGTCAGAGGATTTCTAGAACTGGTGGTCAGTGGCTCACTTGGTCAGGTTTGGAGAGGTGTTCCCTTGCTTCAAATCAGAGAGAATATCATCTTGTCCTTGACTGGCAGAATAGTAGGTAAGTTTAAAAGGATCTTAGAAGAAGTATAAGGAGTCAGTCTTGCTATTGTCACTCCGACAGTAGAGGGCCAAGATTATTTAAGTATGTGGAGGTTGACTTATTCTGCACGGAAATCTGCTGGAAAGAGAAACACATATCCAAAGCTTACTAATGACCACTAAACCTTTCCTTAAACATCTTTTGATGAGACTGATAAGTGAATGTTATGAATTTGTGAAGACATTAAAATATATATAAATACACTCATTGACAGTCATGCTTGCTATGGTTTATGGTAGCCAAGCTCATGACTCTTCACTGGTTTATGAAGGCTGATCCTAAAATCATCTACAGTAAGAGGGTTATCAGCTCTTAAAAAAGTGTACTTGATTATCGGAGTATGTTGTGCCTCATCCATTCTAAGAATGAAAGTCCAGTTTTTAATTTGTCTTGTGTGGCAGCTCAATATAATACTGATGTGTCCTAGTGAGATCTGAGTAGATAAGTCTTTTTAGGAGGTGCGTGTAAGATTTCTTTGCTTATTAAATGTTTTTCATTTAGTTTAAAGAGCTAGTTTGGTAATAAAAATGTAATAATAGAAGCCTTCAAATTTGTTTTCCTAGCCAGTCTAATAGTCGAGCTAGCGATGCCCAGACATAATTTTTTAATCAAGTTTGAGCTGATGGGGCCTGAGAGTGCACAGGAAGTCACTTGTTCTCCAGAGGCCAGGTTACCACCGTGCTAGAGGGCTGTTGGGAGTAGGGAAGAGCCATGCTTGGGACTTGGAGAACTCATGCCAAGGAAATGTTTGTTTGTTTTGGGTTTTTTTGCTAGACAACAGAAGAAATTGTTGTGGAGTCTTCGTGTTGAGGTGTTAAACTATATTTATCTATTTGTCAGGTACATTGATGGTAAAGATTTAATAATTTCATTTAATAGAATCATAAATCCTAGACAGATAAGGCTGGAAGGGACCTCAAGAGGAGTCCAGCCCCCTGTACTGTGGCAGGATTAAATATACTCAAAGATCATCCCTCTCAGGTGTTTGTTTAACCAGTTCTTAAAAACTTCTGATGATGGTTCATGTTATGGACATGATTCTGCATACAATTTAGCACATGTGAGTAACTTGAATCATATGAGTAGTTCCACTAATGTTTTCACTAAAGTCAGTGGAACTACTAACAAGAATATTACATGTGAAAGTAATTGCAGCATTGGGTTATATGTTTTTACCTGACTTCATAAATGAAAGCTACTCTGTAAACCTTCATTTATACATTCTTCAATAAAATCTAAGTCCAATGCTGATACATCAATAACTCGATTGCTGTAGTTAGTAAGTGGACCAGTATGTTATCTAAGTGTTCATCTAACTTAAAATGTGGCACCTGAGAGACTAACCAATTTATCTGAGCATGAGCTTTCGTGAGCTGTAGCTCACGAAAGCTCATGCTCAGATAAATTGTTTAGTCTCTCAGGTGCCACAAGTACTCCTTTTCTTTTTGCGAATACAGACTAACACGGCGGTTACTCTGAAACCTAACTTAAATTGTCATTCAACTCTGTGGTTTTTTCTTAGGATAGATTAGATTTCTTGCTGTACTAGTCACATAAACCAAGTAACCTTTTTATTTCAACTACCGTATAAGATAAAAGTTGTCGTCTTACAGCAGCAATGTGCTGGTCTGAGACTGTCTACATTACAGCAGTGATTCTGCACCAATGCAGCTACGTTGCTATAGCACTTCTGGTGAAGGTGCTCTAAGCTGATGGGAGAGAGCTCTACTGTCTACTTAACTCCTGCCTCTGTGAGAGGCGGTAGCTATATCAGTGAGAGAAGTTCTCCTGCCAATATAGTGCTTTCCACACTGGCGCTTAGGTTGGTATAATTTACATCACTCAGGGATGTGGATTATTCACACCCCTCAGCGACATAAATTATAGCGAAGTAATTTGTAGTGTAGACATAGCCTGATTCTCTTCTAGTGCTTTTCTGCTCCTACATGTTAAAAGTTCAAGAGCAAGTAATGTAAAACAAAGGGGCAGAGACCAGTAGCCCTTGATAAAATGACAGGGCTGATCTCCAAAACAACACGTATGAAACCTTAGATTCTTCTTCAGGGAGTGTCCCTGTGGGTGTTCCACTTTAGGTGAATCTGCACCCCTGCGCTTATAATTGGAGATTTTTAGTAGCCGTGCCTGATTGGGTCGCACATGTGCTGTCCCCGTCTTGAACTATCTCAGGCAGTTACGTAGCGCTGTGCAACCAACCCTCCCTCAGTTCCTTCTCTACCACCCTGGGCTTGAGATGGAGCATTTGGCAGTGCCTCTGAACTTTATCTTTAGTCTAGCTTAACTTTAGAACACTAGTTAGTTAGTTAATAGTTTAATACCCTACCTCTTCCCCATTTATGCTTTCTTTAAAATAAAATTCTTAGGAATTTAAGTTTCAGGTATTTCAGATACCCCTTAGTATAGTATAGTTACCCTCACAGGAAAAATCCTGTTCTAAGGGGCAAGCCCGGCTCCCCAAGTATTAAACGTTGCCTCACTTGCCGAGCTTCAATCCTAGTGTCTGATGGGCGCTCACAGTGTGTCCACTGCCTTGGCAAGACCCACATACTACAAAACTGCTCCCACTGCTACAATCTCAGGGCTCGTGCCAGGAGAGCAAAGGACCTACAGCTAAAACTCCTCATGATGGAAAAGTCTCTGTGTCCAGGATCACAGACCCCTCCTGGGCCCCAGTGGCGGCATCTGACAGACCCCTCCTGGGCCCCAGTGGCGGCATCCAATGGCGGCATCTGACAGAGGTTCCCCACTACCCTCTCAGAGGAAGGAGCACTCCTCCAAAAAGGCAACAAAGAAACTTGCTCCAACTTCCCCTCCTTGGGAATCTGCCAAAAAGAAATGTTTCCTGACCTGTCAGACCCCATTGGTACCAACCGCACCAAGACTATCCACTCTGAGGTAGCGGGACCATCCATTACCACAGATACCGTGTGAACCAAAGACCCTAAGTGGGCTGGCTTGGAAAAAGGCACTACAGAGAAACCTACTATCCTTGCCTCCGTACCGCTGGTGCTGCTTAAACATGGGGTACTGAGCAGCTCAGCTACAGTCTATGGCACCGCCTTCTGCCTCCACAGCGCATAGTGCACGACCCTTGGCACAGACAACCACAGTAAAGGGATCGGTACCACTGACCACACCCTCATCGGTACTGATGCTCTGGAGTTTCTCTGCCATAAAGATCTTCTGGTCTCCTCAGCACCAGAATCTCCACTCGTCGGTACTGACCTTACTCCAGCACGCTCAGTACCATGCCAACTTACCACACCACCCAGATCAGCTCCTCCTTTATCCAGCTACGTGAATGATGATGATGATGATGAAGAGGATATCTACTCCTCCCATCACTCCTTGCCTGTTCATCCAGCTGCCAGACCAGGTCCACCAGAGTACCTGAAACTCCAGGATGATACAGACACCCATGGATACCCCCACCTCTGCCATTTCCACCACAGTGGCCTTACTGGGACCCATCGGTAGCATACCGCCCACACTATCCTAAGCCTCCCAGTCCACTCAGGGAGAGGTCAAGGCATTCCCCATCACCCTCTGTACCCATACCTTCAGAACCTCTGGAAGAGGCAGTCGCGGAATTGGAGGAGACTTTGGATCAGGAAGTCACATCAGTTGCAAATTTTTCATCCTGTATCTTGCCCCCACCCACAGTGGGGAATGACTTTAAACAGTTTCAAGAACTGTTTAAGAGGATTGCAGATACCGCGCCCTTTCCAGCCCTCAATGTCCCAACAACCTTCCTCTAAACAACAGTTTTCAGGGTTTGGTTGAGGACCAGAGACACATCCCACTTTTTTCTGTTGCTGGGCCCATCCGACACCATCCATCCATTTGGAGACCGTCTGACTCCATTTCATCCAACATGGTGAAACATCACATCAGACAAATGGGTATTAGAAATCATTGAGACTGGATAGTCCATCCAATTTACTTCCCTCCTCGACCTTCTTCAGAGACCCTTCTCATGAACATCTACGGCAACAGGAGGTAAACCATTCCACATGCCTAAGAGCAGCAGAACCAGTGCCAACACAACCCAGAAGGAAGGGTTTCTACTCCCATTACTTTCTAACCCAGAAAAAAACTGGAGGATTGAGGCTCATTCTTGACATAAGAAGACTCAACAAATTTGTGAAGACCCAGCAATTCAGGATGGTCACACTAGCAATGATAATTCCAGGACCAGAATGGGGGGACTGATTCTTGGTCCTTGACCTCCAGAATGCATATTTCCACATAATGATTCATCCCTCACACAGGGAGGTTTCTCGGGTTTGTTCTGAGAACAGATCATTTCCAGTACAAAGTACTCCCCTTCGGATTATCCTGTGCTCCATGAGTATTCTCACACGGCTGTTACTCTGAAACCAAAAGACAGTAGCTCTCTTCACACAGCTTGGTCTACAAATAGCAAAAATCAACATTCACACCGGGGCAGGGGCACAGACAAGTTCATCAGTGCCTACCTCGACTTTCTGGAGGTTACAGCTTCTCTTCCCTGTCACAGGTTTACCACTCTAGTCACCACAATGCAAGCCAGCCCACAGACATCGGCCAGGACCTGCCTCCAACTGTTAGGCCATATGTCAGCAATGACATTTGTTGTCAAACACTCCAGACTGCACATGTGATGCCTGCAAGACTGGCTCAGGACAGTGTATATTCCACACAGACACAATATAAACAAGCATCTTTCAATGCCAACCAAACTAAAAAATTCTCTATATTGGTGGACTCAACCACACGATCTTTGCACAGGAGTTCCCTTTGCATAGACCCCTCCATCAATGATACTCACATCAGATGCTTCTGTGCTAGGTTGGAGAACACATCTGCACAACCACACAGTCCAAGGCTGCTGGTCCCCATTATAATCAACACTACACATAAACCTACTGGAGATGCAGGCAGTCCGCAGTGAATGCTCACACTTCATACCCATGATCAGGGAAAAGACAATGTCACTTTGTATGTTTTATATAAACTGATGGGAGGGGGCACAGCCACACTCCCTGTGCACAGAAGCTATGCTACTATAGAACTGGTGCATCCACCACAATATCGACATCTCAGCTTCCTACCTAACAGGATGCAAAAACACCACTGCAGATGCACTGAGCAGAAAAATTTCTCGTGACCATGAATGGGAAATGAACGTCAGGGTACTATAGAGCATATTCAGACAGTGGGAGTTCCCTATATATTCCTCTTTGCAACAACCCAGAATGCCAAATGCCCATACTTTTGCTCTAGAGCAGGACTGGGACCCCATTCTCCAGGCAATGCTTTTCTCTTCAAATGGGATGCACATCTATGGTACACTTTTTCCCCCGACCCCCCCCTTTTAGCCAAGGTCATACACAAATAAGGACCAATAACTCCAGGGTCATCTTGATAGCCCTCACGTGGCCCAGACAGATATGGTTTTCTTACCTCTTGAAGATGTCTATGTGCCCACCACACATTCTTCCACTTCTGCTTCATCTCCTGTATCAGGACGTGGGCCAGGTCTACCACCCAAACCTGGCAAGACTCCACTTGAGGGCATGGCTACTCCATGGCTCCGAGACAATGAAATGACCTGTTCAGAGTGTTGGAGTATCCTATGTTTTCAGACACGACCAACGGACACACATAGGAACACACGGAGACTGGAGTCTTCAGTTACAGCTCGGTTTATTGTAGCAGAAGCTCAGCTACACTCTGCAGAAGCATAGCTGTACCACCTATTTACCTTCCCCACATCCCAAGGAGGGAACACCGAGATCCTTTTGCATTTCCCCTTTATTGTAATCATCAGCCCTCCCCATTCCCAGGTGAGCAGTTCTGGTCTTAGTCTCGGCCCAATAATTGCCCTCTAATTTCCCTGCTAAATTCCCTGCCCCTGTTTGTTTACCCTCGCTCATGATCATTGTTGCCATGTAAGGGGTCATTATTGAGCCTAATATGGTTTCAGACTGTATAATTTCCCACAAATTTTCCGACAGGGCATCAGGAATTTGCTGCGGCTATAAAAGGTCCCTGGGGGCATGGTTCCAATGATGCTGGGGAGGAGTTGTTCCTTGGGTCCGCCACAAACCTTGTGGGTCCCCATAGATTTTTTGGAGGGTCGGGGGAAAAAAGTACCCCGAGAGCAGGGGTTCTGAACCTTTTTCTTTCTGAGGTCCCTGCCCCCCAACATGCTATAAAAACCCCACAGCCCACCTGTGCCACAAGAACTGGTTTTCTGCATATAAAAGCCAGGGCTGGCGTTAAGGGGTAGCAAGCAGGGCAGTTGCCTGGGGCCCCATGACACAGGGGCCCCCCACGAAGCTACGTTGCTCACTCTCCAGCTTCAGCCCTGGGCGGTGGGGCCCAGGGGCCTGAGCTTCAGCTCCATGCAGTGGGGCTTCAGCTTTCTGCCCTGGGCCCCAGTGAGTCTGATGCTGGCCCTGCTTGGAGGCCCTCCTGAAACCTACTTGTGGCCCCGGACCTCTGGTTGAGAACTACTGCCCTAGAGTACCCTCCTATGAGTTTGACCTTTGAGGGAGGTGATCTGGGCATAAGCATAAACTGGAACTTTTTCCTGTATCTGGTATGCCTCTCTATGAATCTCATATTTTTATTTCCAAGTCATGTACAATCTACACCTCTGCTCATGGCAAAAAAAAAAAAATCCAGCCTTACTGCATAGATTTTTTTTTTTTAATTTCCATTTTAAAAATTTCACAGTTCTCACACTGACCCAATTGGAGGACATTTTAACTGTAGATTAGGGATAGGCTAGTGACCTTGCCCAAGGCGCCTGTAGTGTGTTCTGTCTTCAAGTCACTGGGTCAGACAGAAGTCACCATTGGTTGGTGGTGTTCATTGCAAAGGTCAAAACAAAATTCTACTTTATAAAGTATGGTTTTAAACTTTATGTATTAATTGCATAAAAATATGGAGTTCAGTCTTGTCATTGTTTGTGAGGTGCTCAGATACATTACTGATGGAAGTTGTCCTGTAAGTAGATAGGATATATAGAATGCAGCTCCAGATGAAATTGTTTTCTGAAGGACGTGGCATGATGCATCTGTTAACTTTGTTTCTTCACGGTAGTATTTAAATACATTTCCTATCTAAATGTAGCGTGGCAGCTGGCACAACAAGCTGTTCCTGTCAAAGCTGATATTAGCTACAAAACTAATCTTAAGAAGGGACAGTACTTCCTGCTCAGCTAGAACAATTATTCACCTTACTTAACATAAACAAAATATTTCACTATGTTCTGTCTGGATAGCATAGCAGAGTGGATCATTATTGCTTATGGAGGAAAATGTCATAGGTTTCTAATCTCGTGAGTATTGGCATAGTTCAGTGGTTCTCAAACTGTGGATTGGAACCCCTAAGTGGGTCATGACCCCATTTTAATGGGGTCGCCAGGGCTAGCGTTAGACTTGCTGGGGCCTAGGGCCCAAGCCTCACCGCCTGGGGCCGAAGCTGAAGCCCCTCAGGTTACAGGCCCCTTGCCCAGGGCTGAAGCCCTTGGGCTTCAGCTTTGGCTGGCTCGCTGACCGAAGGTGGTGGAACTCTGTCTTGGGCCCCCGCATTTGGGTGAGGTCAGGCTTCAGTACCCCCTCCTGGGGGGTCACATAGTAATTTTTCTTGTCAGAAGGGGGTCATGGTGCAATGAAGGTTGAGAACCGCTGGCATAGTTTATTTTATTGGTTATTTTGATTTACAGTCCAACGCAGCATTACACTGTAAGAATGGAAAGACGTTCTTCAGTACTGTCTTTCTGGAAAATGCATCCCACCTGGTTTTGGATCTCCCCGCATTCCCTGTGACCCAACCTTACTCTTTTGGGGATTTTAATCTTGAACAATCCTAAATGAAGAAAATGCATCTCTGATATCCTGTTAATTTGCCTACATACTTTTTTGGGCCTCTTTGGATGGACATTTTTGTGGTTTTGTGCTTTTAGATTAATGCCTATTCATAGTGTTCAGTTTTGTTGAAGCAGACAATGCACTTGCTCTTCCAGAGCATTATTTTTTCTTGGGCATATTAGCTGGCATTTTTTTCCTCAGTTGAAGTGTTGTTTTCTGCCCATATTTCTAATCTCTCTAGGTTACCTTCATTCCTGAATTTCACTTTCTCAAAGTTTTGCTGGCCTTTTTTGTCTGTGCTCGGAAATTTTACTGAAATAGCTATTCTAGAATAAATTTTCTGGAATTGTTATTTTGGTAAATTTCCAAGTGTAGATAGCAATTAATTACTTAGATCCAAGGGACATATTGCATCTCGTATGTGTTTCTTCTATCCTTGAAACAACTTGACTGCATTAAGGGTGCTGTTGCAGTTTTAAGTTTTCCTTTTACCTGTTTGACTCTGACTTGTAAGGTGTTTTGATAGACAAGAGTCTGGCTTTGATAAGGACACCGCTAACTGCCTATTTATAGTTTGTCATTGGTGGCTACACTTAAATTTCCATCTTTAACTGAGGAATTCAAATGGCTAATGCTGTTTTAACATTCTCAACTGGGGATTGTCTTGCAGGGTAAATGAAGTGAAATGTTCAGTACTTTAGCTTTACTAGAGCTTAGCAGGATCTAATTGGCAGCAAAGAGGAAAAAAACGATAGCACTTGAATAAAGCCTCTTAACATAACTAATAAAAATTCTGTTCAGCTTTGAATGTCTACTGCAGCTGGTACTGAACAGTGTTTCCCACATAATTTTAAATGCTTTCCTAAAATCTTGCATTGTGGATTTTATTTTATAGACGTCTAATGCATAACTACATGTATTAAATCAAGAATGTGCAGGTGCGTTTTAGGTTACATATATTTTCCCATTACATTTTAGCCACATAAGTTCAGTTTATCCTGCACTGTCAGTTTGTGTCCACTATTGAAAAGTATTATTTAACTGCTGTATGAGAGGAACTTGATGACTATGCTAAGAATCTCCGAGGTGGCATTGAAGCAAACTTACTTGATTAGAAAAATATTAGATAATAGGTAGGGCTCAAACTTTTTGGTAAGTGGAGCTTTCTGTGCAAAATCTGCTTTTTAATGTTTTGATTTTGAAACAGTTGCCAAAAAGTGGAAACAATACTCCTGACCTGTAATTTCATTTCTCATGAAAGCATCTATTAATCTGGCCTCCACTTCTGGGAAGAGTTTGTATTAAGGATAATTTCCCCGAGTGGGAGGAACAAGAACTAGGTATGTTAGAATTTTATATGCAAATATGGGATGCATATTAGATGGTAAATCATGATGTCTTAATTACCAAGAGACCTAAATACTTATGGGGAGAAAAATTACTAATAAAATAAAACTAACAAATGTAAAACTGGATATAGTCAACTTCAGCTCTCCCTTTGTTTCGGGTTGTGGACTGAATGCCTGTAATGCTGTCACTTGGAGAGCTACAGTTCAGTCCCTTGTGGAAGCCTGCCAACAAATATTCCAGGATGCCTTGGAAGGTCACTTGAATAGGATTCAGATTGTGCTCTCTGCACCAGATGAGCCAAGTCTTTCACATTCACTTGTAGTGCTTAGTGAATAGAAGCTTTTCTGAAAATTACAAGTTGATTAGGTCTCTAGAATATCTGAATTGCGGAAGTCTTATGCCTTCAGGTTTCAGGATGTTAAATTTCATCTCTGCAAATCGAGGTGGTTGAGTGGCCTGTTAGTGAAGGAGACTTTTAAAGACTGGTGGAATCAAAGATGTGCATGCTGCCACTTTTATCATTCTGAAAATTACTTGGACCTACCAAGAAGCCTATGTTTCCAGCAAAGTAGATGCTTATTGATGTGTCCGCTAAAAATACTTTTTTTGGAATCCTTTCCATTAAAGAATAATTAAAAATGGCATCTGGCAACCAGTAAAGAATTCTTCAGGTGGCAGAACAAGAACTAGAAAAGCAGTCAGCTGAGTTTTTGTAACAAGTTTATTTTTGTTAGTAGTAGTATTTATTGTTTGTATTGTGGTAGTGCCTAGAGTCCACACCCCCAACTGTGCCAATCACTGTACGGGCATATTACAAACAAGCAGCTCCTGTCCCTGAGAACTTACAATCTAAGGGCTTGTCTGTACTACCCGCCAGACTGGCCAGTAGCGATCGATCCGGCGGGGGTTAATTTATTGCGTCTAGTATAGATGTGATAAATCGAACGTTGAACACTCTCCCATCGACTCCAGTACGCCACCAGAACGAGGAGCACAAGCGGAGTCGACTGGAGAGCATCAGCTGTCGACTTACTGCAGCAAAGACACCGCGGTAAGTAGATCTAAGTGCGACAACTTCAGCTACGCTATTCACGTAGTTGAAGTTGCTATCTTAGATCGACCCCACGCGGTAGTGTAGGCAAGCCCTTAGTGTAAGATGAGAGAACAGGCGGATACAAAAAACAGCAGGAGGGAGCACAAGGTCATGGAGACTATACTGATCATCATGTCGTCCTCCCTTCCTTTACCCTAGCCTGGATCTGCTCCTCTCACAAGTCACCCTTTGTTATGGTTCCTCCCAGGTATTAAAATAGCATACTCCTTCCAGCTGTGGATGAAAGAGCAGCACTTGGGATGGCAAAGAGTGTGTCCACCCTGCAGTTGGGAATGAGCCTTCTAGACTGGGTAGACAGACTTGTGCTAGCTCTGCTTGAGTTACCGTGCCTAAAATAGCAGCGTGGACATTTTGGTACAGAAGGTAGGTTGGGCTAGCTGCCTGACTCCAAGCTCCCTGACTCCCTGGGTCTGAGCCCAGGTGGCCAGCCCAAGCTGCTGCCCTTCCTGGAATGTCCCCATTGCTGATTTTAACGTGAAAACTCCAGTGGAGCTAGCTGCAAGTTTGTCTACCTGGGCTGGGTGGCACACTCAGCTGCAGTGCAGATATACTCCAAAGAGCCAGTTATTTCATCTAGTTGGCCTTTCTGCCCTTTTTTCTCCACCAACCAGTCAGCCAGATGGTGGAAAACAAAATCCAGAAGAGTCGAAGTCAAAGGAATGTTTTTGGCCTATGGTGATTATCTCTCCTCCTACAGAAACACCTCCACAAGGCTTTCTTAATTTGAGTCCTTTTATGACTGTCCCATTTATACTACTTTGGGAATGACTTACTGGTTTTGCTGTTCTAGCCATACATTTATATACTGGTTCTCTCTGGAAAAAAATAGAAGAATTTATGATCCTCAATAGATGAAGCTTTCTCTAAACCCCTTGTATTAATATGCGTGAACAACATTCCTACAAAGAGTGTATTTCCAATTTACAGATTAGTAAAGTGAAGTATCGAGATTTTAATTTATCCCTGTCACCATGTGGCAGAGCCAGGAATACAACTTGAGTCTTCTGACTCCTAGTCCTGTGTCTTTCATTGCCCTGTCTGTAGAGTTTTTAAGAGACCAGACTAGTCTCTGGGAAGTTGACTGCTGTGTTAATATTTTCTGATCTTGAGAGAGTTGGGTTAAGGACCCATTTATTCTCTCATAGTTATGGATGGTCTCAGACTGAAGCACTAGCAGAGAAGAGTAGACACTAATGACTCTGGATAATGTTTTCAGCTCTTCAGACACTATACTTTTTCTTTGTTATCAGCTATTAAATTGAATCTGTAAACTTGCTATACTAACTCTGAAGTTAATTTGCTTGCAGACTTTCCAGTTCTCAGTGTTGTATTGGACCTTTCATATACTGGTTGTGAATAAGCTTAGTAATGCAGTGTAATGAAAGAGAAAGTCATAGTGATAACTGCAAAGATTTTTTTAAGCCTCTAATGCACATCAGCTAAATTAAGGGATCATAATTTCATTATTTTAATCACAGAAATAAAGGCAGCAGAATGAAAGTGCACTGTAATTTTATTCATGACATGTCCCAAAACCTTTATTTTCAGTACACCATTCTAAATACATAAAATTATATCTGTGTAACAAAATGTCTCAAGGTCTGCATTGCATCCATTTTTAATATTCTTTTGTCTTTTTATATAAATCCTAAAATAACAGAATTACAGTCACTTTCACTAATTTGATTTACAAGAAGGCTGTCCCTTTAATATGATCAAAATTTCAGTAACAAGATCATTTGTAATTGAGAGAAGACAATTTTCCATTTGTTGTTTTGGATCAGTTTCTGTCTCTTCAGTTGAGTATTATTAATTCAGTCACTTGCTACAGAGAGGTGCTACCTAATAAAGTAGCTTAAAATTCTTAAGTAAATTGAATGAGAAGGAGCACAATAAAAGAAGTCTTATGATAAAAGGGCTATCCCCAAAAGACATTCATATGTTAATTTTATAAACCCTGTGTTGTGCATCGTGATGTACACCCCTGGCTATCTGCAAGGAGACTCAAACAGATTTTTATTTTGGTCAAAATTAAAGGGATGAAATTGATCAAAAAAGTGGGAAGCCACTGTATATTGATGTTTGTACAGATGAGTCCTTTATCCATTGGACCCTTGCGTTGATTGCATAAGCTATTTGCTAAACGGTTTCAATGTATGAGAGAACTGTATGGCCCGGAGAAACCTTATGTGGCACTGCTACTGTGGGATAGTGGGAGTAGGGAGCCGGTCCAGTGGAAGGACCTTTTGATTCCATGTAGGTTTGACTGTATTTGCCCTGGTATTGTAAACATTGAGATGGACAGCACAGGAATGTTTACTGGATGGAAAAAAAAGAATAAATCAATAAATCATATCTAGTTGTAAGTTGACTTGCAATATATTTTAGTGACTTGCGAATATGTTTAGTCAGACAAACTTGGCCAGTGTGTAATGTATCTGGAAAATACTTAAACCAATTTTGAGGAACTTGATTGCAATATGATTTGAAATGTGGAAAGTAGAAATTAAAAAAACAACCAACTAGAAATTCAGGATACTCTTATACAAAATGAGAGATGTGAGGAAGTCATAAATGGAGAGATTGTAGTTTTGCTCAGATTTTGTCAGTTTTTCATATTCTTTCTGTATATGTTTTCTTAAAGCTGACAGGATATTGTTGTACCCTCTTTGTTTATCATTCCTCAATGTTAAACCCAACTCTTCTACAGTGACTGAGGGACTGGTCCTCATCACCCAGAATGAGAGTTATGTGGACCGCTGACTTATGATGTTTTCAAATGTGTATAAATCCTGTCAACTTTCAATGAGACTTAAGCTCCAAAGTCTCTGAAGGCATGTCTACACTACATCTGCTGCTGAACAGAAGGGTTTTTTCATCAATGTAGTTAATCAGTTTTTCTAAGATGCAGTAGCTAAGTCGAGGGAAGAATTCTTCTTCCAACCTAGCTGTATCTACCCTGGGGATTAGGTCAACCTGATTATGGAGTTCAGGGCATGGAATTTTTCACAGCCCCGAGTGACCTAGCTAGGTTTATCTAGTCTTTAAATGTAGACCAGGCCTAAATCTCTTCTGAAAATGGGACTTAGTTGCTTTTGTAAATTTTACCTTTAATCTATTGTGACAAAAGGTTTGGACTAGTGCTACTAGCGACTGGACAATGTCTCTACAGTCTTAAGGTGGTTTTAATAAAAAAAAAATCCAGAAATAAATATCAAACTAGAAAATGTGCTTGGTTGGTGTCCCTGAGAAAAATGAAAAAAAAGTCATAGTGTGTGGGTGCTGGAGTTTCTTGGTGAACTGCTGATAGAGTTGCTAGGGTGGACTGCTTCTCCAAATTTGGATGATTGTTTGTAATGGAGACTAACCAGGAAATCCTCTTCATCATCTTGCCCAAGGGTGGTTTTAGTAATATGCCAAACCCTTCCAAACAGGAATAGAATCCTGCGCACAACCTGGGCCTCTGAGAACTCAGTATTCCATGACGTGAAGGTTCCAATTTGCCTAGACTATACCCCATTGCTTCTGAAAAGAAAGAAGAGATCCACGGATACATGAGATGAGATTGACTTTTGTGGCCCCATAACCCTCCAAGCTTTGGGTGAATTTTATCAGACAACTAAACATCTTTAAAAACCCAACAAAGGTTAGTAACTTAATTGATAGAAAGAAGGCTGCAGTATCTGACGACATATCATCCCAGTCTTAAAGGGCTCTGATGTACTGTTTCAGTTAATACTTTATTCCTGTTTATAATTTGTACTGTTTTTTATATTTGCAACTTCCACTGTTGTATGAATCCTTTATGTACCTTCTCCGGCTACTGTTAGGACACAGTTATTTCACAAAGGTGTTACTCTGCTATCCTAACTTCTTGTACTTATTGTGTGGAATTCTGTGCATTCTGCATGTCCGGTGCTTCTGCGCTTTTACCAGTTGTTTGAAGCTAGAAGCTGATTGCATCCTGTTTAATATCGATGTTAGAATTTCCGAACTCCTGTTTGTAGGCCACAAACTGTTCTGTTTCTCAGAAGAGGCAAGAACTTCTCTAGTCTCTGCCTAAGAAGTGTTAGTATTTCCAAGAACTGCTCTTTAGCTTTTAAAGTTTAACTTTTCCTGTGTCTTGTGCTATATGATGAACTTCTTCTATTCAGTCAGGTGTATTTTCTTTTATTTTGCTATGCAGGTGGCTTGCTAAGGGTGGTGTTATAAATATATTTACTGAATTTCCTGCATTATCATCTTGATAATCTCTAAAATGGAGATTCTGTGGGGGTAAAGTTAGGCTCTCAAATGAGTTTCTCTGGAGCCATCTTGTAAGAAATGGCATAGTAGAGTCTTTACCTGCCAGCATTAGATCAGTTTGTGGTTGAGGTGTTTGTATTGTCATTCTGTATCTCCTCCCTTCTCCTTCCCTTGAGGATGTCCCTAAGAAATCTGAGGATTTCCTTTCTTCTGCTGCTCTATTTAGCCCCACCACATTATGCTTTTGGCCTCATATCTAGGGTTGCCAGGCGTCCAGTTTTCGACTGGAATGCCTGGTCAAAAGGGGACCCTGGCAGCTCAGGTCAGCACAGCTGACCGGGCAGCTAAAAGTCCGGTTGGCGGCACAGCGGGGCTAAGGCAGGCTCCCTGCGGCTCCCGGAAGCAGCCGATGTAGTGGTAAAACTGCAACGGGAACATTTCTCCACCAGTAGCAGTTTTCCGGCTCCTAGGTGCAGGGGCGGCCATGGGGGTTCCGCGCACTACCCCCGCCACGAGCGCCCTGGCCCCTCCAGAGGGAGATGCTGACAGTTTCCACCCTCCTCCATAGGGAGCCTGCCTTAGCCCTACTGTGCTGCCTACTGGGAGCCGCCTGAGGTAAGCGCCACCCGACTGGAGCCCGCACCCTGAACCCCCCTCCCACATCCCAACCTCCTGACCCAGCCCAGAGCCCCCTCCTAACTCCCTCCTTGAGCCCGCAACCCAAACCCCTGCGCCATCTCTGAACCCCCTCCTGCACCTCAAACCCCCCAGCCCAGAGCGCACACCCCTTGCCAGAGCCCGAACTTCAACCTCCTGTCCCAGCCCAGTGAAAGTGAGGGAGGTTGGGGGAGAGTGAGCGATGGGGGGGGGGGGTGTGTGGAGGGAGTGGGGGCGGGGCCTTGGAAAAGAGGCGGGGCAGGGGTGTTTGGTTTTGTGCAATTAGAAAGTTGGCAACTCTACTCATATCAGAGACATCCTTCTGAGGAGGACTAATAGGGCTTCCTTCGGAGCCAGTCAGTTCCACTTCTTTATCCTTTGAATGAACTGTCTGGCTGAGTAGACTCCTCCGTTTCCTTCTCTTGTGGGCTGAGCATGCTGCTGTACCTCTTAAGCACTTACCATCCCATAGGTCTGGGGATCAAGAGGCTAGGAGTACAACCAAACCCAGGTTTTAAAAATGGGGGCACAGGTTATTTGTGTCTCCAGGCCATTTGGTCAGCCCAACAGTTTTAATATGAGTGTGAAAAAGGCAATTTCCCTTCCTTTCATTCCCACCCTCAAAAAACAAAAATAAAAATCCTTTCAGTCAAAATGAAATAGTTTTATATCTAGTTTATGGAATAGTTAGCTTCAACTGCCTATTGAAATGAAAAGCTTTCTGATTTCTGAGGGATGTAATGTGTACTTTTTGAGGAGGGAATTGTTTTTAAAAAAATCTATGTCCAAATATTAAGATGTTGGTAGAGAATATATTTTTCAAAGCACTCACAAACATCACCTACTTTCGCCTCACAACCTCCCAGTCAGAGAGGTGAGTATTATTTGTATTTTACAAATGGGGAAACTAAAGCAGAGACATGGAAGTGACTTGCCCAAAGCCACCCTAGAATCTCTCCATCAAAGTCAATGAGCTTTGAATCAGGCAGCGTATAATGAATGAGTGGCAGAGCTGGGGTAGAACTTGGGATTACCTGGTTTCCTGCTGCAAGTTCGTTCCACTAGATGCAGTTGCTTCTAACGCCAAAAGTGCAGCTTACCCATAAATCTGTAGGCAGGCCTGCAAAACAGAGGTGACAAACTCTCATTATACAGTTGTGTCCAAAATAGACAATATATGTACACCAGAGAACCTAAAGGAAAAAAAAAATCTCACATCAGCTTCCAACAGTTCATCTGAACTAGTATTTCCTGTGTGAGAACCCCAGTGTAGACCGGATTCCAGCAGCTTCTGACTTTCTCACGGTTCGTTAATTGATGTGATGATTTTAAAAAGAAAAAAGGGGGGAAAAAACCCTGGAAACTGACAGACTTTTGTCTACACTAGCTTCAATATCAATGGGATGTTTTTTCTAAAATTGCCTAGTTGTAGGCAAATCTATAATAATGATACTGCTCCAACTGAAGGCACTAAAAGGAGTTTGCTTATAAAAAGAAATACGCATGTTGGAGCACTGGACTAAGTCTCATTTCCTGTTTTCAGAACAAACTCTAATGCCTGTAATTGGGGAATAAACAGTCATTTTGGAAATGGCTCTTCCTAGCTCAGGACTACTGCCCTTTTAAAATCTCTCTTTGTGTGCTTTTACAATTTTTTTAAAAAGGAACACCATCAACATAAATCACACTTCTTTCTGAAAATTGTTACCTGCTAGCGTTGTCAGGAACACCTAAGATTACTATCACTAAAAGAGTAGAGAAAAGCATAGCTTCCTTTACTTGTTTGTTTACTTTGTGCATTGTATAGCATTTTTATATATATTTTACTGTCTTCTTTTAATTGGTGGTTAGCCAGCTTCCCTTGTTTTTTAAGAGTCTTTCACACAGAGGCAAAGGAGGGGGACTTTTTTTTTAAAGGGAAATGATTATAAAAGCCCTAAAAATGGCAGAGGGAGTCAGAGACACATTCAATACTTGAAAATACTTTTTTTTTAATTAACTAAATTCAAATAAGGCCCATGAATGCCTATGCTCAAATGTGCTTTAAAAAGAAAAGAAGCTTTAGAGAACAGTTAGTTTATTTGCAGCCATTGCCACCAGACTGAATACTAATAAACGCTCCTGTTGCTTGCTTTGAGGCCTTTCAAGCCTTCCAACCTCTCCCTTGGGAGCCATCTCACTTCTAAAGTGACAGTCTAACTCCTCAGACTACATGTAGTCAAACTGATAATTGTTTTCATGGTCATATTTTAAAAATCTAAATTAGCTTCTTTATGTACAAGTCGAATCACTTGGGTGAAATCCAAAGAGCCCATTGAAATCAATGGCACGGACTTCAGTTGAGGCCAGGATTTCACCATTCGGCCTGATTCAAAACCTACTGAAGTTAATGGGAAGACTCCCTCTGACTTTAATGGGTTTTGGGTCATGGCTTTAATATAATTCAGTAGCAATTTCAGAAACTTTATCTCTTGGGTAATTAATATACAAAGTTTCCATTATATAAGAATTAAGTACCTTAGTATAGTACATTTTAAGGTCACATGGTATTTAGAAGTAACAGTAAGCATGATATTTTTATTAATGTGTACTGCAATAATTAAAAAGCAACAGTGTGAGAAGTTTGATTTGTGTACATTATGGTAACTTTTAATTTGAAATATTGTAATTTTATTTGATGTAACCTACATCTTAGCTAACATAGCAATTTTAATTTTTTTAGGATGCGAGATACTGCAAGAAAAATAGAAGAGAAGTACTTTTGCAATCTTGCAACACATGTTGAGTTTCTGCCTGTTGAATGGAGATCAAAACTTGCTCTTGATGGAGGTACAGTTACTGAAAATACAATTTTTAGGCATGCACAAGTATTAACAAAATGGTGATTTATATTGGAAAGTACTTCTCTTTGGGACAAATATGGGAAAAGTGAACACTTAAGTTGGCTTGAAGTGTTAATTTCAGTACTTAACTCCTTTTAGATGTATCATTAATCGTAATTTTGTAATTGTGTTCTCAGAAGTATGTAGCCATATTCTGGATTTTTTTCCACATTTTATTTATCAATATATAAAAACCTTGTAAGGTTTTGAATCTAACACTTGAGTCTCTCTTTATTTTTTTTAGACACTGTTGATTCCATTACTCCAGATAAAGTGCGTGGTTTAAGGGATATGTTGAACAGCAGTGCAATGGATATAATGTATTATACAAGTCCTCTTTATAGAGATGAAGTAAGTGTTTTTTATGTATTTTGCTCTAGAGCAAGGCAAATAATGGCTGTGAAATGAAACTGCACTTCAGAATTTAAACAAAAATTTACATCGTCTTCTAAAAAGAAAGGCTTATTCTGGGGTGTCTATGAACTATAAAAACCTTGTTAAATATGGTGATTTTTGTCTTTAGTTTGGTTAGTATTAATAGCTCCCAGAATTTTGTTAGGTCCTGTGCAACACAAATGGGTTTCTGTCCCAGTGTGTGGAATCCAGTTTCACAAGTGGTGCAACATTGTGGTAGCAAAACAATAAAGGGAGGGTGGTGAGGATGGGTTCCAGCAATAAGATTGTGGCGTCTCAGCACTGGCTGTTGCACTGTGTGGTAAGGCAGAAACCTTGGTGCATTTCTTGTAGGTGTCATTTTTGTAGGTGCTCAGTTGCTTTGAATATCCTCCAACTAGATGTTCAGTTGTTTTACAAAAGAAGCTACTAGTTAGACTTACAAAAGGCCTGTATTATGGCAAAATCATGTATATAATGATTTCTTTCATAGTGCACTGTTGTCTGTGATGGGGCAATGTAGGTTTTCCGTAACAAATATAATCGTACTACCTGAAGGGGGGTTCCAAAGAGGATGGAGCTCGGTTGTTCTCAGTGGTAGCAGATGACAGAACGAGGAGTAATGGTCTCAAGTTGCAGTGGGGGAGGTCTAGGTTGGATATTAGGAAAAACTATTTCACTAGGAGGGTGGTGAAGCACTGGAATGGGTTACCTAGGGAGGTGGTGGAATCTCCATCCTTAGAGGTTTTTAAGGCCCGGCTTGACAAAGCCCTGGCTGGGATGATTTAGTTGGGGTTGATCCTGCTTTGAGCAGGGGGTTGGACTAGATGACCTCCTGAGGTCTCTTCCAACCCTGATATTCTATGATTCTATGAGTACTACAAAAAGGTGTCAGTATGGTAAAGACAAACATTTAAATAATTTTTAAAAATCTCAAACCTTGTAATATGCTGAGTGTGGTCTATATTATATATCCCAATAACAGTACTGAAATTTGTGTCTGACGATTTTTAATCAACACCATTTATGTGGAGCTTGCTTCAGTCTGATTTAGCTTTTTAGTATTAGAATGTATAGGTCCTTTTCTTCATCCCATGAAAAGAGTCAGAAAGGTAATCAGTTGTCACTTGTCTGTGTTGAAATTTCTTTTATTTCAGCAAAAACATTTTGGGGAGAAAAATGCCTGTCCTTTGTTATCCTTTTCATTTTCAGTAAGCTTGTGGTGCATAGTATCAAATAGTATCAAGCAGAGCATCTTGTTGAAAGAAGAACTGTATTTTGGCAAATGTTTTACTATGTCGCTGTTTTGTGATACCTTTTTCAGAGCACTTACTCTAATTTAAATTAGCCTCCTTGTTGTAGATTTGTATTCATTTGTATTCATTTGGACGCTTCCTGCTTGGAATTAGCATTCCTGTTTGCCGATCACATTGAGTGGTTTCTCTTCAAGCAGCTCATACTTCTAATGCTTTTCATCCAAATATCTCAAAGTACTTTACAAGCAACTAATTAAACCTCAGTATGCCCCTGTGAGGTAGATTAAGCAATGAGTAGGAATCAGTTCAGCCGTATCTGCGGAGGAATGCAGCAGCTATTCTACCTAGTAAACCTACCTAATAATTTAGAACAGAGTAGAACTAGTGTAACTACTGCTTTACAACTTTTGACTCTTCTGTAAGCAAACTGAACAAATGTATTCATGAACGGTATCTACCATTTTACTTCTGCTGCTCTCTCGCTTACTGAAGTGAGTCATGTCACTTAGGATATGTCTGCACTGCAGAGTGTGGGGGTGGGGGCATGGGCGCACCGGGGGAATTAATTACTGCATGCGTAGACATGGGCTTCAGTACAAGCTATACAAGTCCTCCCTGGATCCTGTGTAGTTACTCAGGTAGGCAAGCACAGGTTGAAGCCTGCACTGCCTCAGTGTCACTGCTATTGGTACCCAAGCTAGTTAGATTAAAGCTATCTTGTGTATGTCTATATGTGCCCCACACATATACCTACCCACCCACCCCCAAATTGCACTATAGACATACCCTCAGTCCCAACCAGGAAGCAGCACACAAACCCACTGCTAATGTAGATGGATTGCTCTGCTGAATACTATGACAACATGGCAGGTGACCCCCACCTCCAACATTAGTTGGCATTTTTCTGTAACACAGAGGCAGAACTCCAAAAGTTGCTTCTGATTTTGACTAGATAGCTGGCTGGTATGAATAACTCATGTAGCATATTATTCACATATTAAGGTTTTAAATTCTGTAGAAAATAGTGGGAAACTATGATAAAATTTGTTGCAATATGCTGGTATCTCCTACATATATGTGAACAGTTATCACTTACCTCAAGACTCTCCTCTTTGGTGTCCATTTATGGTACTGTAACGATGTGAAGATGATTTCAGTGGGTTTCTTAATTTCACAACCATGTAACAGTACCTTTGTGTTTCTTTAATAACAAAGGGTTTTGACCGATTAAAAAGATTAATTGACATGATATACATTTAGCATTTTGTCACGTATCTTCTCTTGTTAAATGCTTATTTCAGTGATCTGCACTATACTTAAAGTTTCCAAGCTCATTGTAATCTGTACATTATTTATATGTATTTTCTTGGCAGAAAATGGCCTCTGAATACAGTATAAATAGTAGTTTGCACATTTAATCCAGGGATATCTAAACATTTTCTCTGTATTAAGCCTTGCAACACCTACCCACAGTTGGTAGGAGATGCATATGGAGCACTTTGCCCACTATTGAAATGCAACCACTGCTAGGATGGAACACTGCAGCTATTTAACAACATAAAGCAACATTTCACAATAGCTTAGGACAGGAAGTGAAAAATACTGTAACCAGCTGAAACTACAGAAGAACTGAACAAATTAAAATTTGGCCAGGACATCATGATTAACAACTTTGTTCTAACAGAACATTTCATGAAACCTCCATTTGATTACAAGTGTTTAAAGAAAAGGAGTACTTGTGGCACCTTAGAGACTAACCAATTTATTTGAGCATGAGCTTTCGTGAGCTACAGCTCGCTTCATCGGATGCATACCATGGAAACTGTGATCTGTCACCTGTGTTATGTTTCAAAGAAACAGTGTCCCCTATCACTGTATTAGGCATTGATTCAGTATTTAAAGAAATGTGCCATCTACTAACAGATGACTCTGCTTCTGGAGCTGCTAAGTTTTTCTTGAAGGTCTCCCATCTGTCCATTTCAGCCTGTAGTTAGTGAGATCTGAGGAACGATGACTGCTATATAGAAAAGGAAGATAATGTGCTGTACTAGGCCAATTAATAAACTAAAATGCACAGACTGCATACCAAGGAGATTCCTTGTGCAGATATGCCCTAGTATTCCTTTAAATTACTTGGTATTTTCATAATATCTAAATATTCAGTAATAATTATTTATTAGTTATACTCTTGCAATTTTGAACAAATAAAAAATTTACTAACCTTTGCATTATTAATATCTTGCAAATTACTGTATTAAAACCCTCTTTACAAAGATGCAGTGGTTTGGCACAAGTCTTGACAGGCTTCATATCTAATATTACTTTTTTAACATCCTTTCATATTTGAAAGGATTATTTAAATGAAGATTAAGTATTACCAATATTTCAGAGTATGGACCTGAATTGGAGAAACTTCTGTGTTGTTTTTGGAACTTGAAACCTCGAGTATTCAGGAAATATTTCCAAACTACATCACACTGGTAGCATAATCTTTAAAAGGTAGTTCTTGGAGTACCTAAAGAGGATAAGCTGAAAAGGAACCCATTTTCCAGTATTTTTTCTGTCCAGACTGTAACTTCTCTGTAGTGCCCTCTTGATGTCAAATTTACCTTTGAAGCCTCCTGACATTGCACAGCCTACTTGGCAGCAAGAGAGTGCACTTGTTTTTGTGTTTAAAAGTGAGAGGTTTGTGAAGCCAGAAGCTTTAACTTTTGCCGATAACTGAGATTGATGCAGTATTGTTTTTGCTGAACCGAATAGCTAAAGAACTGCTTTACAGGTTTTTCATTTCTACATAATTTATCTGCTTGTCCTTTAATGTTTTCTCAGCTTTGTAATATGCCAGTATACTGGATGTGCCTGTACCAAAATACTTAAATTTAGTCCCAAATGACTGTAGCAGATTCTGAAAATGAGTTTTTCAGTTGGCCAGCCTCAACATTTCAACAGAATGAGGTGTCCTGCAGCAGAGAGCAGCTCTTTTGGGGTGAGAGGAGTAGAACAGAGGTACTTCAGGAAGCTGTGCTATTTAGGCAGAGGGGAAGCAAAAAAAGGATATGAGAAGGTCTCACCCTCTGCTTTCAGTAAGTGTGGCTTGAAGTTGGATCAGAAGGCCTTGAAACAGAGGCAACAGAGTAGAATACCCCTGTCAGAAGTCAAGAGACTTGAATGGCAGTGTACACTTTAGTCCAATGTGATAAGCCCTGTAGTTATCTTTGTGACATCCTCTCAGCCTTTATTCCTCCAATTCAGATTCAAGAGGCTACACCACAGTGTAAGTGTAAATGTGCTTCTCAGGACCCATTCAAGCTGCTTAATTGTCAGTCTGATTTATAGATATCTTCCCCTTGAATTTTATCTGACTGTCATTATGGCTTTCCATGAGCATGTAGAAAGCCCTTAATCAGGTTCATGAAGGTCATAGTGCATTTACCCTCTCAGTCGTGAGATATAAGTTGCTGATCTTTGAGCAACTTGATCCTGTGAGGTCAAATTTCTTGCTTTGTTTGTAAACATGCCTAGATTTTAGATGATGTCAGTTTGCTACCATATATGGGGAAATCTTGGAACTTTCTTTTCTGTCCTTCATTTGCAAACTAACTGATCAGCATCTAGTTGTTACAAATACTGTCTTCTGACTCTTCAACAAATACAAAACGACCTGGATGCACCCTTGCTCGAGTCACTGGCATCTGATTGACTATGTGTTGGTCTGACAGCGGGACCTACAGGATGTGCACATAACTTGGGTATTACGCAGAGCTTATTGTTGGACTTATCATTGTCTTGTTTGATCAAAGCTTTCCCTCTCTATCTGGTTGAAAATGCATAAAATTCTGTCAATTAAGTATGTAAATGTTGCTTGGCTGAATGATCTGTCAATCACCGAACAATTTTCAACATAGCTAACTACTGTTTTTTCTAAACCATTGTATCTCTTCCAACAATCAGTGGTGATGTATCTGCTGAATGGGTACCTCTGGGTGACATTATAACACCATTATGGATTGTGTTGGGTATATGAGATGCCATCATAAGGACTGGTTTGACAGTAATGATCCTGATATATTGAATTTTCCTGATGTAAAACAACGAGCACATGCTGTGCTCTTAACTGTCCTGTTCTCTGGGTTGAAAAAGGCCAGGTATAAGGCAGCTTGCAGTACACTCCAACACAAACTCCACCAAATGCAAAATACGTGGTTTAACCTTAAAGCAGAGGAGCTACAGGCCCTTGCTGATAAACATGACTCCAACGGTTCCTATGAGGTGGCCAAAGCTATGTATGGCCCTGCCTGATCTGCCTTGACACTGCAAACAAGTGCTGATGGTGAATCTCTCATCAGAGATCATACTGATATCTACCAACAGTGGCTTGAACATTTTATTGAACCACTTAATCGTTCCTGTTGAGTCACTGGATAATGTCTATAAACTGTCCACATCTGCTGCACTTGCCGATCCACCCACGTGAGCCAGTGTGTTCAAGTAATGAAAAATAATAAATCCCCTGGTCCCAATGCCATTCCAGAAGAGGTTTTCAGACATGGAGGAAATCTTTGCATTGGCAAGCTCTTCGAATTTTTCTTACATCTAGCTTCAAGCAGTTAGTTATACCACAGCAACTGAAAGATGCCAACATCTCAGAGCGTAAAGGCTCTGAAAGCAATTGTGGTAACTACCATGGTATCTCTTTGCTCCCTGTGGCCAGCAAGATTCTTGCACCGATCCTCTTGACCTGTCTTGTGACCCAAATCACTAACATTCTGTCTCCGTCACAGTGTGGCTTTTGTGCTCAATGGAGCACTGTTGACATGTTTTTCATCATTCCACAGTTACAGGGAAAATGTCGCCAAAAGCACCAACCTTTGTACATTGTTTCTGGATCTAACCAAGGTATTCCACACGGTCAACCACACTGCCCTCTGGAAATGGCTCACTAAATTTGGGTGTCCAGACAAATTTATTAACTTCATTTGGCAGTTCCATGGAGGTATGGCTGGAAGAATTAGCGTTGATGGTGATCTAACAGATCCATTTCCAATCACAAGCAGGGTGAAGCATGGGTGTGTCCCCACTCTTAGCTTTTTTGGTCTATTCTTTGCTTCAGGGCTAGAGGAAACCCTTTGTGGTGCTTCAAATGACATCTGTATGCGCTTCTGCATTGTTTAGTGTCACCGGAGAACAGTCTCGGTGCTCTAGAACCTCTCTGAATGAACTTCAGACAGGACCCTCTTATAGTGTGACTACCCCTCAGAGGACGCTCTCACTAGGGGAGGCCTCCTTGGGTCTGACCTCAGAGCGTTCAGCACTCTTGTTCACACCATGAGCTCCCTGCAGTGAGTCCACCTGGATAGGGACACCTGGGGAGGCCTTATGCCCCCGAAGGAACCATGCACCCCAACTTCACAATAAGCAGTGATTCTCCGCCAGCGTTGTAAAACAGAACAATTTATTAGTTATCTGGAACACAGTGTAGAACAGTTCTTGTCAGCACAGAAAGTAGGAAGTCAGTAGAAAGTAGTTTCAGCAAAGTCCATCTGGGGGAGGGGATCCAGAGTCTTGGGCTCTCCTTCCTGAGTTCCAAAGCAGGAGACTGACCAGCTTCCAGCAGCCCACCCTCTGTCACACTCAGTTGCCCCTCCTCCATCCTTTGTCTCTTTCCTGGGCAAACAGATCACCTGGGCTCTCTCTTCAGTCCTCTATTCTCCTGCTGGTCAAAACTGGCTGGCTCCCAAGATTGAGTGAGCCTCTGAGCCATCAGTTGCTAAGTTACAAAATGTCCAGGCTATGTGCCAGCAATGCCCCTCTGCCATGTACATTGGTCAAACTGGACAGTCTCTACGTAAAAGAATAAATGGACACAAATCAGATGTCAAGAATTATAACATTCATAAACCAGTCGGAGAACACTTCAATCTCTCTGGTCACACAATCACAGACATGAAGGTCGCTATCTTAAAACAAAAAAACTTCAAATCCTGACTCCAGCGAGAAACTGCTGAATTGGAATTCATTTGCAAATTGGATACTATTAATTTAGGCTTAAATAGAGACTGGGAGTGGCTAAGTCATTATGCAAGGTAGCCTATTTCCCCTTGTTTTTTCCTACCCCCTCCCCCCCGATGTTCTGGTTTAACTTGGATTTAAACTTGGAGAGTGGTCAGTTTGGATGAGCTATTACCAGCAGGAGAGTGAGTTTGTGTGTGTATGGGGGTGGGAGGGTGAGAAAACCTGGATTTGTGCTGGAAATGGCCCACCTTGATTATCATGCCCATTGTAGGGAGAGTGGTCACTTTGGATGAGCTATTACCAGCAGGATAGTGAGTTTGTGTGTGTGGTTTTTGGGAGGGGGGTGAGGGGGTGAGAGAACCTAGATTTGTGCAGGAAATGGCCCAACTTGATTATCATGCACATTGTGTAGAGAGTTGTCACTTTGGATGGGCTATCACCAGCAGGAGAGTGAGTTTGTGTGGGGGGGGGGGTGGAGGGTGAGAAAACCTGGATTTGTGCTGGAAATGGCCCAACTTGATGATCACTTTAGATAAGCTATTACCAGCAGGACAGTGGGGTGGGAGGAGGTATTGTTTCATATTCTCTGTGTGTATATAAAGTCTGCTGCAGTTTCCACGATATGCATCCGATGAAGTGAGCTGTAGCTCACGAAAGCTCATGCTCAAATAAATTGGTTAGTCTCTAAGGTGCCACAAGTACTCCTTTTCTTTTTTCCAGGCTACTATATGGCAGTCACACCTGCCCTCTTGGGGTCTCTGAAACAATCACACACCCTTTTTCCACCACCTAGATACTTGTGTGACACATAGGGGAAACTGAGGCACACTAGCTGTTTGCACCCCCTGCTGCAATACCAGTAACTTTCTGAATGAGTAGATTCATATCCCACCTTGCACCAACCCCCTACTTACAGTTTCTTGTCAGCCCCCTAGACCTTGCCACTTTCGGGTTTACATAACCCATGAAGTGCTTAGAGGGTATATGCTGTCTCTGTCGAGAAACAAGAAAGACAGGGACCCTCTCTTTAAGGAAGAAATCCAAACAACTGAAGTATTTTAATTTTTTTTGTTTTTTGTGTTACAGTAACACTCAAAGGCCCCAATCAAAATCAGGGCTTCGTTATGCTAGGTGCTATACAAATACATGGTTCTTGCCCTTGAAGAGCCGACAGTTAAATTTGAAACAAACTGGGGTTTAATTTTTTTTTTTAAGAAACATCAATTTGAGGTTTTTGTGCTACTAAATATTAATTTAACTTTTCAGTGGTTGAAGGGGGACAGCAGCCCTTCAAAAAATATATTGCTTAAAAAAGAGAAAAGCCAGTAAAGAGAACCACTGGGCTTTAACCTCTGTTTTGTAAATATAAAAAGTGATGATACAAAGACTGATGTTAAAGCCTGCAGCATACAGAACAGTGTGCAATTTTGTTTACATTCTCATGAGAATTAATATTACCCCCAAATCTAAGCATATTTAGTTGTTTTTAAAAAAATCATTTATGAGGAAAAGGTAAATTAGTTGGGTTTATTTAACCTTTTTAGAGAAGTGAATATTTTGAAGTAACTTAACTGGAAATATTTATAGATTCCAAGGCCAGAAGGGAACACTATGGTCATTTAGTCTGATCTCCTGTATAAGACAGGCCAATATTCAGTTATTAGTAGTTGTAGCGAATGAATTGTTTGTATTTGAATTTTTAAAAAAGCAGTCTAGGAAAGGAAAGGAAATGGAGAATTAGAGCAGTACTTTTGATATTGGACATGAAAAAGTAAGGCCATTGATTTAAGAAGCATAAAGGAGTTTCAGAGTAACAGCCGTTGTCACTTTGGATGGGCTATCACCAGCAGGAGAGTGAATTTGTGTGGGGGGGTGGAGGGTGAGAAAACCTGGATTTGTGCTGGAAATGGCCCACCTGATGATCACTTTAGATAAGCTATTACCAGCAGGACAGTGGGGTGGGAGGAGGTATTGTTTCATATTCTCTGTGTATATATAAAGTCTGCTGCAGTTTCCACGATATGCATCTGATGAAGTGAGCTGTAGCTCACGAAAGCTTATGCTCTAATAAATTGGTTAGTCTCTAAGGTGCCACAAGTACTCCTTTTCTTTTTGCATAAAGGAGTTTGTACTGAATGCATTTCCTAGAGAGGAGATGAGGTTTATAACAGGATAAAATGACAAAACTGATTTGGTGAGGTTAAAATACCTTTTAACAAGATGAAGAATTTTCTCAGACCAAGGTGTCCTTTTGCTGGCCAAAATATTGTGTCCTTTTAAGATTGAGAAAGCTATTGAGGGTTAAATAATAATATCTTAATTTTGTGACATACACTGATTACCCAAGTCATATCTTAGCTGGGACTTAACATGTAAGCTGCTTTTTCTTTTCTTTTCTTTTTTTTTTTGCTTACTAAATACCAAAAGATTCAGTTATATAATCCTAATGCTGATATAGACCCGTGTAGTCAGAGAAACAAATGGTGCTTTACAGATGCAATTAGAGTTTTTTGTTTGTTTTACTATAGCTGCAAAATATTTGGGTACTAAGTTAATTCATGACACTTTAATGATAATGGTGACTGGAAATCTTACAGCTTAGCTTTAGTAGTAAATTATACTGTGCAAATAGGTTAGGTATACAGTGATTTAGGGTATAGAAACAATCTCCATCAGCTGATCTGGTTTTATTACAGCCTTGTAATCTGGTCATCAGGCCTCTCTTTTGCTTCTGAATTTACAGCTGCTGAGAAGTCCATGTGCAGAGTATCTTTCTGCTGTACATACGTTTTGGTGTGTGTGTTTAACTCTCCAATAACAGTATGCTTTTAAAGACTAGATAGAAGCATCCTATCAGGTTGATAGCTTGATACTTCAGATGTGCTTGAGAGGAACATACCCTGTTCTACCCCAAAATGTGTAGAAAATGAGAAATTCATAATGTAGTGCCATGGATGCCTGAAGGTCACTTATCAATGCAGGTGTCCATGAAATGAAGGTGGGGGGGGTTCCCCAATTATATTTTTCTTCTTCCACGTAAGGTCTCTGCCATCCCAGGAAAAACATAACATGTAGGAATGGTGTGATCTGAGCACAAGACTGTTAGGCGGGAAGTCTTGGGTTCTAATTCCAGCTCTGACACTGATTTATTTCTTTTTCCCCCTGTGCCCTTGGGTAACCCTCTCTGAATCCATTTCTTTATCCGTAGTATGGTTTGTTTTGTTTTCAGTAGTACCCAAAATGTATTAGACTCAGTACAAACATCAAAGTAGGTAGTGTCCCAGGCCCAAAGAACTTACTTTGAAATTGAGATCATGCTTGCCTACTTCACATGGCTGTAGTAAGGATTCATTAATGTTTTTAAAATGTTTTGAAGCTGAGGATGTTAAATGATTACTGTCTGGCTGTGAAACATACTGCAAACATTTGTACCCACAGCTGCCATTCATATTTATATGCAGTAGCGATTCATAGAATACAACATTCTGGAAAAATACGAGTTAAAAAATGAATTCTTTCTCTCTGTGTTTTTTTTTTTTAATTAAAATTCCTGTAGCAATCTTGGGGGCATGGGAAGGGTTGGCATTTCCTTGGGAAAAACTAGTTTAGGAGAGGGTGCTGGTAAATACTGGCTTACACCAGGTTTAAACCAGGACACGGAGAAATATAATTGCATCCATGTCCAGCAAGTTGAGCGAACATAGAACGAGTCTTTTCAAATTTT
Organism: Lepidochelys olivacea; assembly: GCF_965140295.1. Classification (NCBI taxonomy): domain Eukaryota; kingdom Metazoa; phylum Chordata; order Testudines; family Cheloniidae; genus Lepidochelys; species Lepidochelys olivacea. The sequence continues at coordinate 121,619,595 of NC_140416.1, forward strand.
GAATACATCCATTCAAAACTGGGGATTAGGCTTGGTCTATCCACTACATCAAAGTTGGTCTTCTGCTATAGAATGCTGCATGGCCAAATGGACCTAGAGTGGTAACCCCTGCAACTCTACCTGCTTCTGGTTCCTTAATGCTTCAAGCCCACAGCTCTGCATTGTTGTTGTTTTCCTATAATCAAATGTTTTTGACTTCTGTTTATATAATATTGAAAACTGAAATATGAGTCCTTGAAAAAATACCAAACCAAAATGTATACAGGCATTCTGATGTTCAGTATTATAATTACATATATTAGTATTACACCCAGTGCAGTTTTACTTTTTATTTATGCAGCCCTAAATTAATCTACAAATCTACTGCCTTATGTAACCGCAATTTGAATACTGTATATAACTAAAACTAAGTATAATGTGGTATGCATTAATCAACAGTTTTAAAAATTGAAAATGCTTTAAACTGGGAGTAACTAGTTTTTCCCAGAGCAGTAAAAACTATGATTTTACCTGGCAAAAACCACGTCTGGTAAATACCAGGCCATCCCATTACTGCACTTGCTCACCAATGAAAGCATGTTCTTGGCCACCCCTTATGCCAAGTTCTGGAAATATCACTTCAGTTACTGAGTGGGTTGGGTTTTACATGTAGAACTGCTTTTATTTCGGTCTCATTCCTTAACCGCTGTGGTTGTTGGTATTTCTACCAAGGCAAGTTTTCTCCTTGAATCTTGTCTTTGTGATTCATGTGTGCGCACACAGGATTTGAGAGTAGATTACAAGTTTCTGGTAGGTTGAACTAGCATAGGAACAATATACCATCATTTTAGGACTACCATAGGATTAGTCTGCTGAATACATGCCTGTAGCCTATAGTGCATTGTTAACATTTCGATCCTCTCTTCTTGAGCATTGTTCTCTGCGTTTCAAATTCAGTGGATGCCAGCTCCACCTATCTCATTTGTGCTTTTCTTCCAGAACAGCTTCTTTCTGCCTTTTGTGGAGCTTTTTGTTAATTCTTTTTGGTATAATAGGTAAATGACGCTAATTGCAGAGATGCCCAGTAGCAGGAGAAATGGGACAGAGCAGTGTTCAGAGTTGTTGTTTATGGCATAGTTTAACCAAGCAGTGAGCAGAATAATAAAGTTCTTGATCAGATCAGGTAACGCTTACAGGACTTAGAAGCAATTTGGGGAAAATGTTTTCTGAATTTTTAGACACAAAATATCTTCATAAACCCTTTGAAGCTGATCAGTACTATTGAACACAAGGAGCTCTAAATAATCCATAACCATGTATGCCATTAGTCCATGTAAAGAATAATACACAGTCTCAGCCTGAGGTGTGGTTGTAAATGCACTTGTCTGTGACACATCTTTATACAAGCAGTGATAACATAATAGAGCTGTTATAGTTAGATGATTGAGGCACATTACTAACATGCAAAATTTGTGTGTAGTCTTAATTGGTCCTTTAATATCACATTGTATATGAAGGAATCTAAATGTTGCTACATTTAGAAAGCAGATTTTGGAAAAATACATGAATTGCTGGGTAAAGTACAATTAGGAAACTGAGATGAGTGACACTACTGGAAAATATTTAATCAGAAGCCTTGGATGTCATCAGCTGCTGTCAACCTTTATACCACCACTCACCAAAGAGATGTATTCAGTTATTTGTCTCTTCTGTATGCTGGGTGCCTCTCAAACTCTTATGCCAGTTGAATGCCTATGGGAGTTGGAGCTAATACTTCTGGGTCCATCTGAGTTGGTTTGTGCATGGTACTCACTGTCTATCTTAGGCCCCTATCTAACCATAGGCAGGCAGCAAAATTTTCACTTTTTCACTTCCACAAGAGGGACATGAAGTGGCACAGCTTGCCCCCCTTGCCGATGGCACTTACTGGTCCCAATTTTGGGGAGTAAGGGAAAGTCTTGATGATCACAGAGAAACAAAGAATCAAAAGATTCATCATTTAAGGCTCAGATTTTGTCATGGATATTTTTAGTAAAAATCACGGACAGGTCACGGGTAATAAACAAAAATTCACAGAAGCCTGTGACCTGTCCGTGATTTTTACTAAAAATACCCCCTGACAAAATGGGGAGGGAGGCGGGTCCAGCACCCACAGTGGCTGGGCTGCTGTGGGGTCCGCCCGCCGCAGCTGGGCTGCTGCGGGTCCCCTACTGCCCTTGGTGGCTGGGAGCTCCAGGGGACCCCCAACTGCCTGCTGGGGGGCTGGGAGCTGCAGGGTCCCCCTGTTGCCCAGCAGCTAGGAGCTCCGGGGCTCCCCTGTTGCCTGGCGGCTAGGAGCTGCTGGGGGCTCGCTGCTGGGCTGCCTGCTTAGCTCCAGCCCCGGGGCAGAAAAGTCAGAGGTCTCTGGAAGTCACAGTTTCCGTGAGCACTGTTATAAAATTACTTTCTTACAGCTAATACAACACTAGGGTGCCTTAGGGATTTACATTGTAATGCCCTGTATACAAGTGAATCAGCATCAGTCCATCAGCAAAGGCAGCTGGACTGCCGTTCTGAACCTGCTGACTGCTGTAGTCTTACAGAGCTCCTAAGGAGCACAGGATGTGTCTTATTGCCGGGTCAGAATGCCTGCATAACTAAGCTCTCCACATTTCCCCTAACCATAGTGGATCCTGCTCTTCTCCTTGCTTCTTGGCCCCCCACAGATTCCATACCTTAATTCCTGTTCCTAGTCAAGGGTGCCTCTCTGCTGACTCTTGTACATTTTCAGGACAAGCTGCATATCTTAACAGATCCTTATGTATCATGGGGCCCTGTGCTGAGACGGTAAGCAGGAATCAAACTGTAGATGCGTAGGAGGACTCATAGGTGGCAGCTTGTGGACCTAGGAACCATTTGTAGTTCCAAAGCACCATAGAGACCCTGCTCCCTGACTCTTAGCACATGCACATAAACATGTCTAAAGCCCTGGAAATTCCCAGACAGAGAACTGAGTTAAAATGGAGTTAAGATAGAGAGTACATGTCAGTAATTTAAGAATAAAATCCTTAGAACATTTCTTTAAAACAGGAGATTTAGAGTCAAGGTTAGTTTGTTCTCTTCTATAAATGGTTATCTTTTGGACAGTTTTAAGTTACTCGTTGATAAAGCAAAATTCTCAAGGCCTGAGTGGGCTACAGTGCAACAGTCACATTCAGTGCATACTTGAATGGCCACATACACAGCCATGAAGCAGTCCCATCTTTGAACTCATAGTAAGATGAAAAGAAACAGGGAGATTAAATAGATAATGATGAAATCTTAACACAATGTTTTCTCTATTAAAACAGCTAGTAAAAGGCCTTCAACAGGAGCTGAACCGGTTATATATGCTGTTCTGTTCTCGGAATCCAGAGTTTGAAGAAAAAGGAGGGAAAGTCTCAATTGTGTCACATTCCCTTGGATGTGTAATCACTTACGACATAATGACTGGTTGGAATCCAGTAAGACTCTATGAACAATTGTTGCAGAAGGAAGAGGAGGATCTTGAAGACTGTTGGATGAGCTATGAGGAGCAACATTTGCTTGAAGAACTTTACATAACTAAACAACGGTAATGTATTCCACATTCTCATTATTAAGGAGAAATCTGCATCACTAAATGAAACTCTTTCAGAGTTTTCCAGAGCTTACCATTACTTTTATCAGAAATGCCTGGCCACTGCTGCGCCTGTGCTGGCATTGAATGGCAATGGTAAATGGAATTCTCTAACCACAGGACAAACACATTAGTAAAGCTGTCAAAGGTAAGGGGAGCTGGGATCAGTGACTGGAATTCTGAGCCCGTGTCCTGCCCATTGTACCAGAATCAAACAGCTGGCCAGCAGGAATCATCTGTTCATTGCCAGCTGATCGATTTGGGAACCACTTCCAGCAAGGGACATTAATGCAAGGCCCTCCAAAGACATTGACAGTACTGTACCCCCGTAAAGTAACTAGATCTGTGATGAAGCTGAGGCTGCACACTGCACCTGGGTGGGGAATGAGCAGTGATAAAGGGTAGAGTTATATTTGGTGTTGGAATCTTAGTTGTGAATTTCCTGAGTTTCTAGCATTTGTTTTTTAAAGGACAATAAGTATTGTAAACCTATCCAGGTCTGGGGAGAGGAGGAATAAATGTGCTCCTTTGAGCAATTATATAGGTCCCTTCCATTGTAGGTATATTTGCACTCTAGTGCAGTTGTTGGAGAGTTTTCCCTTATCAGTACCTGTGGGGCGGCATGGTTACTGTCGTTAGTACCCATTGTTGTGTTAGAGCAATTTGTGTTTAGATTAATTTAGGTTTCGGGGGGGGGGGAGTTGTTTTTCATTTTGGGAAGTTTTGTTTGACACCAGCTCCTATCTGGGTACCGGTGTTGATACCGGAGTTATGCCTTATTCTTCTGGCTTGAAACCCTGCCACTCTTACGGCAAACTAATGCTAATTCAAGACCTGCAGTCCAGCTGCCTTAAGTACTTGGGGGGGTGGGGGAGCTCATGTTAGTGACAGATGCAGTATCTGTAAAGCATTTAAGCCACAATCCTAAAAGAACAGGGCAGTTAGACTTAAGTACCTGCTTAAGTTGGAATTGGAGCTTCATCCTCTATTGGAGCCTTCTTGCACAATCCGGGTACCAATTGCCTCTGCATCAGGCAGCAGTGCTCCTCCAGCCTTGGTTGTACCACAAGACAGATCAGTTTCACTGGTGTCAAAGAGGAGGTAACACAAGTCCTCTAAGGACTTGGTACTGGGCACCTCAAGATCAGAGGCTCAGAAGTTAAGCCTCTACCAAGGACTCAAAGGTGTACTTAAAAAGGAGGCATTATCCAGAACAAGCCTCAGAATGGGAGTTTGTTGGCTCCAGAGCCCAGTTTAGGACCAGCTTCACCATTGTCACCTCAGGTTCCAGTGTCACAAGACCAGAATACTTTCCCAGTACCATCCACTCTTGAGGCATTTGTTGAATCTGTCAATACCTCCTTCCGTAGGAATTCAAAATTCTCACTTGGCATCTGCACTGATGATCGTAGTTTCAGCTCCCCACCATGTGGAACTATCGGATTTGACAATTAGCATACAGACTAAAATGGTACCTTCTAGGGGAAATCCACAGAGGATCTCGCTATCCCCTTCTCCAGAATCTGAGCTTACCTCTCGAATACTGAGGGGACAGTTCCTGCATGGTCTGAAGAAGTGGATTCTTCTTCAAATTCTAAAGTAGGTTTGTGTGTCTCTCAGTCTGGACATGTCCAGTAACCTGTATGCAGTGCCTGCCCACCCTGGTTTCAACCCCTGTTCCAGCAGGATGCAGACCACAAGGACCCTTTGTCTGCGCACAATTGGGGGCCAGGCCCATATCAGTGACCTTTGGGGAACCCACGGGGGTTCTTCCCTCAGTCAAGAGTGTCCCCACATCCTTCCCACTCTACCTCCTTGGCTAGTCATCAAGAACATCAGTACCATAAGCAGCCCAACCTTGGTAGTGGGCCTACCCTGTGCAGGGACATGATCCTTCTCTTGAGCTTCCCTGAAAAGAGTTGAAACAGGATAAGCCCCAAGGGTCATTGGCATGTTCTTCCTCAACCCATATGAGGCTGTTATGGTGGAGCCTATTTCCTTGCCATTGGGTGACTACAAAGCCCATCAAGAGTTGTTGCGAAGGATGTCTTTGGTTCTAGGCCTCCATCCAGAGGAGGTCCAGGAAAAATCCAACAGGCTTGTGGACATTTTCAACATCAGCAGCTCCATCAAGGTTAGCTCTGCCTATTAATGAGTCTGTTCTGGAGCCTACGCAGGTTTTTTGGCAGACCCCATTGTTCCTGCCGCCTACTGCAAAAATAGCAGAGAGGAGATACTACATCCCCTCTCGTGTGTGTTAACATTTTTACAGTCCTGCCCCTCAGGGCTCCCTGGCAGTATCTGCAGCTAATATAAGGGAGAAGCAGGGTCTCCAGGCATTGACACCAAAAAACAAGGAGGTTGGGAAACTAGATGTGTTCGGAAGGAAGCTTTTATTCCACAGAAGAGTTACACCTTTGTATTGCGAAGCAGCAAGCTCTGCTGGGGCACTATGATTTTACCCGGTGGGATACAATTTTGAAGTTTAAGGATGAGCTCCCAAACAATATGAAACAAGAATTTCAGGTGATGGTGGAGGAGAGCAAGTTGGTTTCTAGAACAGCTCTGCAGGCTGGTCATGATGCATCTGACTCTGCAACTTGTTGCCTGGCCTCCATCATCACCGTATGATGGTCCTCATGGATGCTATCCTCTGGTCTCCTCCCAGAGCTTCAACAAACAATCCAGGACCTCCCCATTGAGGGGTCATCGCTCTTCTCGGGAGAAAACTGATGACACTTTGCATAGTCTCAAGGACTCCAGAGTAACTTTGAAATTCCTAAGGATTTATATTCCGGGGGCAAAGAGGAAGTCTTTCTGTCCTTATCAGACCCAGCAGTTTCTCGGAGTTGTAGCTCAAACCAACGAGGAAAGATATAGGAGTTACAAAAAATGTCCACCCTCACCTTCTGTCCTGCAGCTGCTGGTTCATCAAGGTAGACTGCATCCTCCTAGCACACATTTTATTGAGTAGGTCAAGAGCAAAGTACCAGTTCCAAGAGTGCCATCTTTGCCTTCTCTGATTTTTGCAAGTTGCCTATCCCACTTCCTTCATGCTTGGGCCCACTTCACCATGTCTCAGTGTGTTCTAAGCATGGTGGAAGTGGAATACACTCTTCAACTTCTTTCTGTTTCCTCCCTCTTAGCCCCCCACTTCCCCATCTCTCTTTAGGGACCTCTCTCTCAAAGCCGTGTTATTGCGAGAAATACAATCGCTTCTTCTTGTGGGGGCTATAGAGGAGGTCCTTCAGTTGCTCAGAGGAAAGTGATATTACTCCAGTTACTTCCTGATCCTGAATGGAAAGGGAGGTGAGGTCTCAGGCCTATTTTAGATCTGAGAGAGTTAAACAAGTTCCTAAACAAATGGACATTACGGTTGGTCACTATAACTTCCATTATTCCTTCTCTTGAGCCAGGGGACTGGTATGCTTTCCTTGACTTAAAGAATGCTTACTTTCATGTGGCAATTCATCAGAGCCACAGAAAGATTCTAAGATTCTACCAACGGTTCTATCAGTTCACAGTGCTGACTTTTAGTCTGCTGGCTGACTCGCATTCACACAGCGTATGGCAGTGGTAGCCGCGTTCCTCCAGAGATCAGGAGTCCATGTCTCCCATTATCTGGATGACTGGCTAGTAAAAAGTTGATCCAAGTCATAAACATTGTCCAGTATAAACATTATCCTGTCCAAGTTTGATGTGCTTAACCTACTGATCAACACAGAGACGTCCATCCTGCCTTTGATACAGAAAATAGAATTTATTGGAATGGTCCTCAATTCCATGATGGCCAAAGCTTCCTTTCCATCATCAAGGTTTCAGACGATGCAAGGCATCATTCTAGGTTTAAAGACATATCTCTTCTGCACAGTAAGTAGCCGTTGAGGCTGCTTTGGCACATGGCAAACCTGCATTTATGTCATCCAAATATGCCAGACTACGTTTCAGAGAGCTTACAGAGCTGATTGGCCGAGGTGTATTCACCAAAGAAACACCATATGGACACGACAGTTCAGATATCAAATTGGGTCTTCTCTTCCCTAGACAGATGGACAGAACTTTCCAACGTTTACAAGGAAGATCCCTTCACCTCAACAATCTTTCACCTTAGTCACGGATGTGTCAGCTTTGGATTGATGGTCTATCTTGGGTCTCATACAGACACAGGGTAATCTAAGATTACATATAAATGTCAGGGAGTTGCAGGTTATGTGGTTGGTTTGCCTGGCATTTCTTCCACACGTTCCAGGAAAGGGCTTGTAGGATTTTGACCAAAAATGCAGTAGCCATGTTCTATGTAAACAAAGAAGAAGGGGCTTTTAAGAGCATGTGGCCGTCCCTCCTTGTCTATCTCTGATGGAGGCCACGACTCCTCACTGTCATGCCTTGACACAGCAACTAATTAGAGGGGAATTAGCTGTCTTTAAAGCTCAGACCACTTAAACTGGGCTGAGCAATACCAAGTCTATGAACCTCGGCACTCAGACAGGGTGGGCAGCAAACAATCAGGGGGCTCTGGTTTGCGATCAGGGCAGAGCAGCAAAAGGGGTCTAGCGTCCTAACTTTAGCGGACGTTAGACTAGTGCAGGCCTCCTAGCCTACAGTTGGGAGGCTGCTACCCCAGGTGTGGGGTGGCAGGGGTTATGGGGACCCAGGCCCACCCAGCTCCACTGTGTCCCAGCCCAGGGCCCTAACAGTGGTGGATTATTCCACCACTGGGGTCAGCAGGGATTCCAGCCGCAACGCGCTGACGTGGCTTCAGGCAGTGACGCAGCCAGACTACAGTCAGCTGTCGCTGGGCTACTTCCACCCCTCCCCTCCCCTCCGGGTATACCTGCATCCCGGGGTCGTCCTCCGTCTCCCCAGGATACACCACCAATGGTAGTCTCAGCAGCTCCTCCAGGGGAAGAAGGATAAAGGAGTTGGAGGCGCAAGTGGTGTTCTCGTCCATCCTTCTCGTGGAAGGAAAAGGCCTGGGTAGGGACCGTTGAATCGTCGAAGTCAACGAATGGCTACGCAGGTGGTGTCGGAGAGAAGGCTTTGGATTCTTTGACCATGGGATGGTGTTCCATGAAGGAGGAGTGCTGGGCAGAGACGGACTCCATCTTACGAAGAGAGGGAAGAGCATCTTTGCCAGCAGGCTGGCTAACCTAGTGAGGAGGGCTTTAAACTAGGTTCACCGGGGGAAGGAGACGAAAGCCCTGAGGTAAGTGGGAAAGCGGGATACCGGGAGGAAGCACAGGCAGGAATGTCTGTGAGGGGAGGGCTCCTGCCTCATACTGGGAATGAGGGGCGATCAACAGGTTATCTCAAGTGCTTATATACGAATGCACAAAGCCTTGGAAACAAGCAGGGAGAACTGGAGGTCCTGGTGATGTCAAGGAACTATGACGTGATTGGAATAACAGAGACTTGGTGGGATAACTCACATGACTGGAGTACTGTCATGGATGGTTATAAACTGTTCAGGAAGGACAGGCAGGGCAGAAAAGGTGGGGGAGTAGCACTGTATGTAAGGGAGCAGTATGACTGCTCAGAGCTCCGGTACGAAACTGTAGAAAAACCTGAGTGTCTCTGGATTAAGTTTAGAAGTGTGTGCAACAAGAGTGATGTAGTGGTGGGAGTCTGCTATAGACCACCGGACCAGGGGGATGAGGTAGATGAGGCTTTCTTCCGGCAGCTCACAGAAGCTACTAGATCGCATGCCCTGATTCTCATGGGTGACTTTAATTTTCCTGATATCTGCTGGGAGAGCAATACAGCAGTGCATAGACAATCCAGGAAGTTTTTGGAAAGCGTAGGGGACAATTTCCTGGCACAAGTGCTAGAGGAGCCAACTGGGGGGGCGCTTTTCTTGACCTGCTGCTCACAAACCGGGTAGAATTAGTGGGGGAAGCAAAAGTGGATGGGAATCTGGGAGGCAGTGACCATGAGTTGGTTGAGTTCAGGATCCTGACGCAGGGAAGAAAGGTAAGCAGCAGGATACGGACCCTGGACTTCAGGAAAGCAGACTTCGACTCCCTCAGGGAACGGATGGCCAGGATCCCCTGGGGGACTAACATGAAGGGGAAAGGAGTCCAGGAGAGCTGGCTGTATTTCAAGGAATCCCTGTTGAGGTTACAGGGACAAACCATCCCGATGAGTCGAAAGAACAGTAAATATGGCAGGCGACCAGCTTGGCTTAACGGTGAAATCCTAGCGGATCTTAAACATAAAAAAGACTTACAAGAAGTGGAAGGTTGGACATACGACCAGGGAAGAGTATAAAAATATTGCTCGGGCATGTAGGAATGATATCAGGAGGGCCAAATCGCACCTGGAGCTGCAGCTAGCCAGAGATGTCCAGAGTAACAAGAAGGGTTTCTTCAGGTCTGTTGGCAACAAGAAGAAAGCCAAGGAAAGTGTGGGCCCCTTACTGAATGAGGGAGGCAACCTAGTGACAGAGGGTGTGGAAAAAGCTAATGTACTCAATGCTTTTTTTGCCTCTGTCTTCACTAACAAGGTCAGCTCCCAGACTGCTGCGCTGGGCATCACAAAATGGGGAAGAGATGGCCAGCCCTCTGTGGAGAAAGAGGTGGTTAGGGACTATTTAGAAAAGCTGGACATGCACAAGTCCATGGGGCCGGACGAGTTGCATCCGAGAGTGCTGAAGGAATTGGCGGCTGTGATTTCAGAGCCATTGGCCATTATCTTTGAAAACTCGTGGCGAACGGGGGAAGTCTCGGATGACTGGAAAAAGGCTAATGTAGTGCCAATCTTTAAAAAAGGGAAGAAGGAGGATCCTGGGAACTACAGGCCAGTCAGCCTCACCTCAGTCCCTGGAAAAATCATGGAGCAGGTCCTCAAAGAATCAATCCTGAAGCACTTGCATGAGAGGAAAGTGATCAGGAACAGCCAGCATGGATTCACCAAGGGAAGGTCATGCCTGACTAATCTAATCGCCTTTTATGATGAGATTACTGGTTCTGTGGATGAAGGGAAAGCAGTGGATGTATTGTTTCTTGACTTTAGCAAAGCTTTTGACACGGTCTCCCACAGTATTCTTGTCAGCAAGTTAAGGAAGTATGGGCTGGATGAATGCACTATAAGGTGGGTAGAAAGCTGGCTAGATTGTCAGGCTCAACGGGTAGTGATCAATGGCTCCATGTCTAGTTGGCAGCCGGTGTCAAGTGGAGTGCCCCAGGGGTCGGTCCTGGGGCCGGTTTTGTTCAATATCTTCATAAATGATCTGGAGGATGGTGTGGATTGCACTCTCAGCAAATTTGCGGATGATACTAAACTTGGAGGAGTGGTAGATACGCTGGAGGGGAGGGAGAGGATACAGAAGGACCTAGACAAATTGGAGGATTGGGCCAAAAGAAATCTGATGAGGTTCAATAAGGATAAGTGCAGGGTCCTGCACTTAGGACAGAAGAATCCAGTGCACCGCTACAGACTAGGGACCGAATGGCTAGGCAGCAGTTCTGCGGAAAAGGACCTAGGGGTGACAGTGGATGAGAAGCTGGATATGAGTCAGCAGTGTGCCCTTGTTGCCAAGAAGGCCAATGGCATTTTGGGATGTATAAGTAGGGGCATAGCGAGCAGATCGAGGGACGTGATCGTTCCCCTCTATTCAACATTGGTGAGGCCTCATCTGGAGTAGTGTGTCCAGTTTTGGGCCCCACACTACAAGAAGGATGTGGATAAATTGGAGAGAGTCCAGCGAAGGGCAACAAAAATGATTAGGGGTCTAGAACACATGACTTATGAGAAGAGGCTGAGGGAGCTGGGATTGTTTAGTCTGCAGAAGAGAAGAATGAGGGGGGATTTGATAGCTGCTTTCAACTACCTGAAAGGGGGTTCCAAAGAGGATGGCTCTAGACTGTTCTCAATGGTAGCAGAGGACAGAACGAGGAGTAATGGTCTCAAGTTGCAGGGGGGGAGGTTTAGATTGGATATTAGGAAAAACTTTTTCACTATGAGGGTGGTGAAACACTGGAATGCATTACCTAGGGAGGTGGTAGAATCTCCTTCCTTAGAGGTTTTTAAGGTCAGGCTTGACAAAGCCCTGGCTGGGATGATTTAACTGGGAATTGGTCCTGCTTCGAGCAGGGGGTTGGACTAGATGACCTCCTGACATCCCTTCCAACCCTGATATTCTATGATTCTATGATTCCTCAATGTCTGGAGTGGCAGAGCTCTCTAGAAGCACAGGCAAGTCCTTAGGGCAGCAGCGGTCCTCCTCGACATCCCGCTCCAGCAGCGGGGAAGAATAGTCTGTCTTCTTCGGCAGCTCCAGCCCAACTAAGCTGTAGGGCCTCCCTTTTATATCCACTTCCTGTCTCACCTCTCAGCTTCTGATGGGGGCAGGCGTGGGTTTCCTGGCTCTGCAGCCCCAGGGGCAGGTTGTGGTCCCTCCTGGTCTATCTCTGAGGGAGGCCATGCCTCCTTGCTACAGGTCTGATCTTCGCTGGTGTGTCAGGAGGTGATTCTGCCTTGAAATTTATACATTGCCAGTTCTGTACATCTAAAAGTGGCTTATCTTCTAGGGATCCAGGATACTCTGGCCAATCACCTGTGCAGTCTGTTTATCAATCACCATGAGTGGGTCCTTCGCCCAGACATAGCAAGGTCCATTTTTAGGAACTCCACTGGTGGATCTATTTGCAACAAAAGACAACAGAAAATGTCGTTGCCAGGTTTGCTCCCGCATAGGCCACAGCCTGGATTTGTTGACACACACTTTTTTACTGCCATGGTCAAATGGACTCGTGTGTGCTTTTCCTCCCATTCCTCTCTTGCCCAAAGTTCTGTGCAAAATCAAGCAGGACACGGCTCATCTTATACTTATCGCCTCAGCAGGGCCCTGTCAACACTGACAGGGTTGTTAGAGTTTGAAAACCTATCCAAGATTCTGTTGAAAACAACTCTCTCAGAGTTGTTATCCCTCTCAATCAATCCTCCGCTGTCACTCCAACTAGACACAAACTTGATTTAGCAAAAACGCAGCCACCCCATCCATCTTAATCTACAGATGCTTCATGTGACAGTCTGGAGGCTTCATGGCTGACATCTGCAGGGGGGTCCTGCTTTAGAGGAGTTCAGGACTTGCTGCTAAATAGTAGAAAAGTAGGTAAATGAAAGAGGTTCTCCAACTAGTCCAGACTGAAAGGCGTTTCCCTCGTTCTTGCTGTTCAGCGTGTGTTGGACTATCTTCTGTTCCTAAAGCATCAATGGTTAGCAGTTAGTTCATTCAGCGTGCACCTAGTGATTTTCTCTGCCTTCCACCCACCTATTGATGGCCATTCACTTTTTTCCAACCTGTTGTTCATACGAGTTGAAAAAGGCCTGGACAAACTATTTCCACACATGTAGGATCCTGTTCCCCCATGGAGCTTGACTCTCTTGTCTTAGCAAAACTGATGGGTTCCCCTTTTGAACCTCCAGCATCCTACTTCCTATTGCACCTTTCTGTGGAGGATGCATCTTTTGTGACCATTACATCGGCTAGTAAAGGGGGGGAATGAGGGCATCAGTATCAGATCCTCCATATACTGTTTTCTACACAGTTTACCTTTGCCCTTACCCAAGGTTTCTTTCTTAGGTGGTTTCCAGTTTTCATATTAACCAAGCTATCTTCTTATTGACCTTCCCGAAACCTCATGGTTGTAAAGGTGAGGAGAGGCTTTGTGCTCTAGATGTTGGAAGAGCTTTAGCTTTTTGTCTGGACCAGACTATACCTTTTAGGTCTTTGATACAACTCTTGATCATGTGTGTGGACAGAATGAAGGGCTATCCAGTAAGGTGATCTTATCTTGGATAGCCAGTTGCATGCTGTTACATTACCAGTTGGCTAGTGTGATGCCTCCAGATAGAGCAGGGGTTCTCAAACTTCATTGCACCATGACCCCTTTCTGACAACAAAAATTACTTCACGACCCCAGGAGGGGGACTGAACCCAGAGGTCACCCGAGCCCCGCCACCTTGGGTGTGGGGCAGGGGGTCAAAGCCAAAGCCCTAGCTCCACCACATTGGGTGAGGGAGCCAAAGCCGAAGTCCAAGGGCTTCAGCTTTGGGCAGGGGGCCTGTAGCCTGAGCCCCACTGCCAGGGGCTGAAGCCCCTTCAGCCCCTGGTAGTGGAGGCTTAGGCTTGGCCTCGGGCCCCAGCAAGTCTAATGCCAGTCTTGGCGACCCCATTAAAATGGGGTCGTGACCCACTTTGGGGTCCCAACCCACAGTTTGAGAACTGCTAAGATAGAGCATTGGGTCATTCATCTTGGTTCCAACTAGCTTCTGCAGCCTTTCTGGCTCATGTCCCCCATATTAGGCACTTCCAAAGCAGCAGCTTGGTCATCACATCATACATTTGTCTGTCACTACGTAAACTCTCAACAGTGAGAGACAATTCCAGATTTGAACGAGTGCTCTACCAATACCTGTGCAAATAAACTCCGAGCCCACTATCGGTTTGGACTGCTTGTAGGTCACCTGTGGTGGAATGAACACAGGTAGTTGCCCTACGAAGAAGAAACAGTTACTAACTTTTCTATAACTGTTGTTCTTTGTGAAGTGTTGCGTATGTCCATTCCACAGTCCGCCGTCGTCCTCCTCTCTGCCGGAGTCTTTCCAGTAGGAAGGAACTGAGGAGGGGTGGGAGGGGCTCTGCCCTTTATGCCTGAACCCAGCGTGCGAGGCAGCAGAGGGCACTCATGCCACCCTGATGTTTACCACTAGGGGAAAAACTCTCTGACAACTGTGCGCTGGAATGCACATATACCTACAGTGGAATGGAGAAGTGCAACACATCTCAAAGAACAATAATTACGGAAGGATTAATAACCATTTCTTCTCTTCCAAACGCTGCCAATACGCCAAGCTTCACCAACTGGAGATGGGGCTTGGCAGGGCCATGTGCTGCTACTTATGCAGTTGCTGCTCCTTGGGATGCAATTACTTCTGCTTCGAGTGATGGTCCCTTCTTCCACTGAGGGTTATGCATGCGTGCCATGCATCCGGAGTCAGAGAATTTGAAAGTGTGTCCGTTGGTCTGCGCATGCACCCTGGCTTGCCCCATGCTTCCTTCTGAGGCGATAAAGGGCAGGGCAGAACAACCACATCTTCAATTCCTTCTGACCACTACATGGTCCGGATCGGAACTCTGTGCCCTTGTTTCTGAGGCACTTCTAAAAAAGATCGTTGTACGTGGTTTTAACAAGTTTTATAGTAGTTTTACCAGTTATATTTTTCTTTTAGTTTTAATAGTTAATAGTTTCAGCTTGTTTTTAGATAGATTTGGTGTTTCCACCTCCTTCCCCCATACCCTGGTGTGGGTACCGGATTATGCCCAGGACTCCAGGCTTCAAACTCTATGCCACCTGCCCGCAATCCTTCTTGGTCAGCGACGACCACCAGCTCTGTCTCTACTGCCTGGGAGAAGCTCACATCACAGCAAGGTGCAGTATTTGCCAATCCTTCCCCACCCACACCCAAGAAGGCTGGGCACTTCACCCTCAGAAGTATCTCATGGAGCTCTCCATGAGATCACACTCAGAACCAGGCTGGGGAACACCCTGCTCCCTGTACATTGGCCTCATTTAGCGAGGAGGATGCCTCCATCTACATCCTAATCTGGTGCCAGTGGAACCACCCCCACGGACCTTTTGGTAGGACCTAGTCAGGAGGTAAGGAAGCACTCCTATAAGCATGGGACTAAGTCTTTCTCCAAATCAAAGGAGATGGATGCTCCTTCTACCAGCTCAGCCCAAGGGGACAAAGTACATTCTAAATCCCACAGGTACAAGAAAAAGACCCATATACAATGGGATCCGGCAGTTCCAGTCACTGATCCTTTGGTACTGCCATCTCCAGCACCCCTGGAGATATGGGACCCTCCCGCACCAGGAAAGATCCCAAGGGCGGCATCAATGACTGGGAAAGTGAGAGTGCCTCTTACACAAGGGAGATCCAGAACCATTGCAGCACCCCAGGAGGTCTTTGCCTTCCCAGATCTGGAGTCACCCCCTCCATCCGGCTCTGCCACTTCCAGAGAGATTATATCTCCACCAAGAGTTGTGCCTCTGATAAAGGGTCCCTCACCGTCCACACTGATGCACTACACTCTTCCAGTACCACCATTAGAACTGGAATCCACCTTCTCCTCTTCTGACAAGTCAGAACCAGAAGGAGAATCACCGTGATCATACCACTCTTATGCACCATCACGGAGTCCACCATGTCCATGGCAGCATCTACCGCCGGAACCACCACAGAGCCACTGGTTCCCCATACTATGGGGACCCTCACAATCTCCATCAGATTTGGCCATAATACCTCTCCTCGGAACCTGCCCAATCCACGAGGGAACTGTCACCTTGAAGGATCCTTCAACAGGTATACAGCTCCAATGATGGAGGATGAATTTTTAGCCTGGTTCTGGCTCTTCAGCCAGAACCGGCAAGGTTCCCTTCCTTCTCTCCATATGAGGCGGTGGGTACATTAGACCCTTCCCCACCGGATGACTTTAGGCAATTCCAGGAGCTGTTAAAGAGACTCATGGGGAAATGCCAAAATCCTTTGGAGGAGAGCCATGATTCTTCTTCGAGTAGCGTCCCTGTGGGTGCTCCACTTTAGGGGCCTGCGTGCCCCCTGCACCTCTAATCGGAGATTTTTGTGAGCAGTGTCCCCTTGAGCCTGGCCATGTGCTCCCCCTCTCTGGTGGTCTGCCTCGAGGCTATTTAGCATTGCACGGTGAACTTCTTGGACCACGCTACGCTCCTTAGGAATCTACACTGTGGAACAGAAGCAAAGATATACCTCTCAACCACACCGCAGATCACAATCTTCTCAAATACTCACCATCTCTGTGCTGTTATGAGCCACAGTGTAAGAGGCCCAGGGCTCAAAAGTGAGAACAGTCTGCACCCCAGTCCATGACCTCTCAAACTGCCTCTTATAAGCACTTTGATGAGCTGGTCAGGGACCTGAACAATGATCCCTTACAGCATCAGCTGCCATCTATACACCTGACACGCCACTCAGAAGTCACCTTACCTTACTTCACAGCAGTTAGGACCAGCTCTAGAACAAAGAGAGTGATTTCTAGCCCTGAACTTACAGGGTGCCTTCTTCCATATCTCAATACAACCATCACACAGGAGATTTCCTACTGCTTACCTTTGGGGCAGGATCATTATAGGTATGCTCCACACAAGGTAGTCTCCAAGGTTCACTTCATTGTAGTAGCATACTAACCCCGGTATAGTGGCTGGACTTTATCAGCACCAGCCTGATGCAGTACAAGCGAGAGCACTCCTCTCACTACCCACATTCACCACCTTGGGACACATCTCCCTAATATGCTGGGGAGCTCACCTACACAACAACAAGGTTCAGGACAAATGGCCTTCCACAGAAATGACCTTCCATATCACTCTTTTGGGGCTAGGGGCTGTTAGGAGTGCCTGTGCACAAACTCTATATTTCATCAAAAACAACACACAAAGGTTATGATGGACTTAATGTGACCTGTATGTTTTGTATAAACTGCCAAGGAGCTTCCAGATCTCCCTCCCTCTGCAAGACAGCATTCAAACTTTGGAATTGATGCACCCATCACAATGTGCTCATCTCCGCTGTCTGTCTACAAGGGATACAGAATGGGATAACCAACAGTCTCAGTTGGAATTTTCTCACGACAATGAGTGTATACTGAATTCACAGGTGCTTCAAGATATAGCCATCCTTGGGGGAAACATTCACTGGCAGGTGCCCTCATCTTCCCAGACAGACAGGGCCCACTTGTATGTCTTTTCCCAGTTTCCTACCCTGTCCAAGATTCTGTTGAAAATTCAATGAAACAAAGCGAGAGTTATTGTGATTGCCCCTCTTGACGATGACAAGTCTGGCTCCCTTACCTGATGCAGATGGCAGTATGCCCTCCTGTTCCTCTGACGTCAGCCCATTCCTCACCCGCTCTTTCAAAACAATGGGCTGACCCTTCACCCTAACCCATGGGTCCTCCGCCTCCAGGCTTGGATCTTTCTTTGTTCCAAGGCTTAGAAGCAGAATGCACTGACAAGCTGAAACACATGTTGCAACACAACCACAAGTTGACCACTCCACATACCTATCTACAAAATGGAAACAACTCCAAGTTTGTACCATTCCAAACGGACAGACCCAACCCCTTTTTTCTCCCTCTGATTTTGCACTACATTTTAAACTCTCACTCAGCTCCCTTAAGGTACATCTCATGGCGAACATGGCTTCCCACTTAGAGTTTGCTCAACCACTAATGCATAGACTCTTTAAGGGCATTGGGACTCTCTTCCCCCATGTGACACCACCTTCTCCAGCCTGGGACTTTAAGCTAATTCTCAGGGATTGGACTAGATGTCCCTCTGAGTCCAGGGCAACTTGTTCTCTCTTACACCTGTCCATGACGACAGCATTTCTAATTGCCATCACCTCAGCTAGACACATAGGAGAAATAGCGGCCCTGATGGCACACCCTTCATTCACTGCCTTTGTCTTTAAAAAAATAAAACACACCTCTAAGGCCGTATCCCAAGTTTCTCCCTACTTTTTCTGCGCTTTCCATATGAATCAACAGATCCATCTCCCTGTTTTTTCCCAAAACCACATTGTGACAACTGGGAGACAATTGTGCATATACTAGATATTAGAAGGACGTTAGCATTCTACTTGGACAGGACTAAGGACTTAAGGAAATCCCCTAAACTCTTCCTTTCGTCCACAGAAAGATCCAAAAGCTCTGTGATATCTCCTCAAAGACTATCCAAATGGGTCTCTAGTTGCATTCGCTACTTGCTTCCGTCCATACACAGTCCATGAGATCAGTTCCTACCTCAATCACATTCCACAGAGATACCCCTATCTCCCCAATCTATAGAGCAATGATTGGGGCCTCTGTTCATACTTTTGCAGAACATTATGCGATCACTGAAGATTTGGCCGCTGACACCATCTTTGACTCCACAGTACTCTCTGTAGTAAAAGACTCCGCTCTGAAGTCCCAGCCTCCAGTGGTGGGTACTGCTCTGGAGTCACCTAAAGTGGAGCACGCATAGGGATACTACTCGAAGAAGAAGAAGTTACTCACCTTGTGCAGTAATGATGGTTCTTTGAGATGTGTGTCCCTATAGGTGCTCCACAACCCGTTGTCCTCCCCTCTACTTCGGAGTTCTCTAAAGGGCTCTGTGGTAGAGAAGGAAGTGAGGGGGGTTCGCCTGTGCAGTGCTAAATAGCCTTGAGGCAGACCACGAGGAAGGGAGAGCACATGCACGGGCTTAACGGGACACTGCTACCAAAAATCTCCGATTAGAGGTGCAGGGGTAGACAGACACCTAAAGTGGAGCACCCATAGGAACACACATCTCGAAGAACCATCGTTACGGCACAAGATGAGTAACTTCCTCTTCCCAGCACAAGATTCTGGATATCATTCATATCTTGGGACTGGCGAGAATGGAATTGCCTTGATGTTCCAGCCAAAGACTCTGAATATCTTTTCTCCCACCCACCTCCAAATTCCCTTGTAGTCCTGGCTGCTGCTGAAAGAGCCAAACAGCAATCCTCAATGTACATTAGCAGATGAGGAAGGGAAGCATCTAGATCTTCGAGGATGTAAAATATTCTCATCTTCTAGCCTTTAATTCAGGATTGCAAATTATCAGGCATTGTTAGCCAAATATGATCTTCTGAATTATAGTAAATTCGATGAGTTTGCTAATAGTCTTCCACAACAAGATTGTGCTTGTTTTCAAGCATTGTTGATGAAGGGAAACTCATGACCAGAACTGCCGTCCAGTCAACAGAAGATGCAGCAGATACCTCCTCCAGGGCCATCGCTACAGCGATAGTCATGTGTGGAGTCTTGGCTCCATTCTTCTGGTTTTCTTAGGAAGGTCCAAAACACCACTGAGGGACCTCCCTTTTGACAAATCCCATCTTTTTAACCAGAAGACAGACAAATCACTACAGACACGAAAGGACTCTAGGGCTGCTCTTCATTTGTTAGGCATTTACACTCCTGCCCTGAAACAAAAATTCCAGCTCTACTCATCCACCCAGTGCCACAGGTCTCCTCAGTTTTATCCGCAGTGACCTTATGAGCCCCCAAGGAAATATCAAAACTCATCAAGTCTCATCCTCATCTTTTTGAGAGGCCACCTGGCAGTGATTTGTCTATACCACCATCCAGTAGAAGGTTACTCTGTCTTTACACACTTTACACTCGGGACAGGCCATCTCCATCAAGAGAATCTCTAAATGGATTTCAGGTTGCATTAAAGTCTGCTACCAGCTGTCGGGCCTACCTCCCCCTACAGGGTTGCGGGCTCACTCCACGAGAGCTCAGGCTTCAACCACAGCCTCCCTTCAGGACATGCCACTCGTGGACTTATGTAGAGCAGCCATGTGGAGTTTGTCCACACCTTTGCAGCACACTACACCTTAAAGCAGGACTTGACGGTGGATGCCTCCTTCAGCATGGCAGATCTCCGGACAACCATTCCATCCTTATCCTTGCCACCCTCCTCCAACTTAGGTGGGATGATTTAATTGGGGATCCGTCCTGCTTTGAGCGGGGGGTTGGACTAGATGACCTCCTGAGGTCCCTTCCAACCCTGATATTCTATGATTCTGTGATACTGCTTGATAATCACACTCGGTGGAATATAATAGGGACCATCACTCAAAGAAGAGAAAGTTACTTACCTTTAACTGGAGGTTCTTAGAGGTGTGTGGTCCCTATCTGTATTCCACATTCCACTCACCCTCCCTTCTGCTGCGGGTTAGTGAAATTCACCATGAAGAAGGAACTGAAGACGAAGTTCTGCCCCACCCTTTATCGCCTCAGACAGAAACACGAGGCGAGCCAGGGCACAAGCGCAGACCAGCAGATGCTACTTTCAAATTCTCCAACTCTGGACGCATGGTGTGCATGTGTAATCCTCAATGGAATACAGATAGGGGCCACACACCTCAAAGTACTTACCTGTAACTGGAGACCATCTTATCGTTTGCTGCCTACCTTTACCTGCTGCCATCTTTCAGCCTGAAACTTTAATACTGCGTTGTCTCACAACCAGCATGTATCTTGGTAAATGGGACCTCGACAGCTGCGGTGTGTAGGTGTTGGTAGGAGGCCTTCAACAGCAGGGAGACCCTGCAGGTGACCGTGACAGAGCATTGGTGGTGACCTCACTTTCACACCCCAAATACTCAGGGCTCTTATGCAGCATTGGGAAGGGCATCTTCCAGACTCCTTTGGGGTATAAGGCAGAGGCAGGGGGATCCTGCAAGAAGTGATGGAAGCTTTAAATTAGCTCCTCTCAACAAAAGCCAATGGTGGCTCTGGAAAATAGTTCTTTCCCTTTCCGCCCTGGTACCTGGCTTACCAACATTTGTGCCTTTGAATTTCTGTAGAGGAGCAAGACAAGGTGGGTGAGGTAATATCTTCTATTGGACCAATTTCTGTTGGTGAGAGAGACAAGCTTTCAAGCCACACAGAGCTCTTCTTCAGGTCCAGCACAGGACCTGGGACCAACATGGCTACAACAACACTATATAGAGAGGAACAAGACTTTCACTGTGCCAGACGTGCAGCTCAGTTCCATCACCCACTGTGAAGTGCTAGCAGCTGTTCTCTCTTAACATGCAGACTCAACTGAGAGAAATATGAAGAAACCTCCTCAGCATCCCAAAACACGTGGAGGAAGGATAACCTCTTAGACGTCATTAGGATCCGACCAGTGAAACACATCACCATTGCCATACTCTTGCCCCAGATGCCTAGCCATTCACAGAAATATTTCAAGCTTGATCCTCATTAATCTTAATGTTACACAACATATGCATTTATAAATGAATACAGCCATCTTTAAATTTTATTAATGCAGTTCAGTATGAATCTAATATGTATGTTTCTGTAAAACATACAATTACATTCTGTAACTTCAGGATTTCAAAGTTTATAATCTTCCTAAAGTAATATTGGGCTTGTGAAAATTTTTGTTCCCGGAGTAGTTTGATTTTTTCTGTTGATTGTATTCTTAAATGTTTTAAATTGTACTTACCTATGTAATGTTCTATAAGTGGCATGTGTGATTACAGCATATGGTACATCTCAATATGTAATGGGTGGAGATAAATATTCAGTTTCTTTGCTATGACCCTGGGTCATACTCTTGAACACATGTGGACTGTTGAAAATGCTGCTTTTCAGTAAGCTCCAGTCCCCAAAACCCATTTTTTGCTAGTTAGACTGATACACAGCAGAATAGGTATGTTCTACATTTTATTCATAAAACACACTTTGAAAATTGAATAAAATCATTTCTTTGATTCTGTAAAGAATTTGTAATACTACTGTTCTGCTGTGGATTGAGCAAAGCTGGCGGGCATGATAGCCGCCTTACGTTCATGCAAAACAAGGGAACAGTTAAAGGCCCCTGTGATAGCTGAAGCAGTGGACTAGACTGCATTCAAATACAGGCAGTGGCTGGGCCAGGCAGTCCAAGAGGTTTCTTGGGGTCTGATAAACACAGGAATGAGGGATTGTTTTGATTGTAGCTGTGAACTGGGGGGAGGAAAGGAGAGAAGCAGCAAAACAACCACAGAAGCAGATAGAGAAGGAAGCCAAGACACAATCAGGGATGCATGTATTGGGTAAAGTTCTGGCTGAGAAAGGGTTGGGACGGTGAGCGAAGAAACTGTCTCCTGCTGCTTGATTCCTGCTGCGCTCAGGGAATAGAACTTTGTATGTTCTTTGTTAATAAATAGGACTGCATCAAACAAATATGCGACTCCTACATCCGTTCCTTCTCCTAACAGAAAGAGCCCATACAACCTCAAAAATTGGCTAACTGCTTTTTGTACACACCATGCCTAATGAAGACACCCCTTTTTTCTAGGTTGAGAGAGATAGAAGAAAGGTTACATGAATTAAAGGCATCAACAATATCGAAAACACCTGCCTTAAAATTTAAGGTATGTATGTTCAGAGGATTTTTATTGAATGAATAAACATTTATTGTATTTACTATAAAAGTTTGCTTTCAATACACTCTACCCAAGCTGCTTTTTCTGCTTGTACTAACATAATTTTTAGATATTATTTTTTAATATTTGCATATGTATATAAAAGGATTAATATAAATTCATATATTTATTTGGGTCTTTAATTTAAAATTAATCATATATATTTATATCTAAAATATATATTATATATTATTTATATGAATTATATTAATATTACATGTTTGTTTATACCACATGTGGTGGTAAAATCCATTTTGTAAATTTGCATTTATCATGCACCTTTTGACAGTCTCACCTCTACTCTGCCCACTAATCCATCTTGCCCTGGGACTGCTTCTAACATGCCAAACCTCTGAACAGCTTCAAACCTGGCTGAACTTCCTCCAAATGTGGAATTTTCCCCCAGATTACACTGGCCTGCTGAGACACACAACAAGCTGTTTTTAGTGATAGGTTTAGGTTGATATTTTATAAGCCAATAGAGCCAATTACTGGCGCTTTATGCCATTGGAAAGAGGAGATTCCCAGCTTTCCAACTGGTTGCACAAGACTTGCTAATTTATAGTCCTATAATGTCTTTAGATATTGGACCTTAAAATATGACCTTATGTAATAAAGAAAATTAGCTCATTTTTCAGAGTTTTTAAAATTATCATTTTTTTTTCCTCCTTCTGATGTCACTGCTTTTGTACTCATGGGCCCAGATTTTTAAAGGTATTTAGGCATTGCTGTGCTCAGCGATGCAATATGTAGCAAATTTAGTAGCCTAAATCTAATTTTCGAAAGGGATTTAGACACTTAAGAGACTAAATCCCATCGACTGTTGCTTTAAGTTCCTGAATCAGTGAGGTGTTGAGTCATTGAGCACAGCAGTGCCTAAATAGCTTTAAGAATCTGGGCCTTAGTAACTAAAGTCAATATCAGCTGATAGAAAAACGGAAAAATTACTTACTAGTAATTCAGTTTGTCCTAACCCTCTTCTCTTCACCATCATTTAAAAAAACATAATCTACATCATGCTATTATCTCTGCCGGTTGGGAAACAGGAGATAGACTGATACCCTTCACCCCTCAATTCTTTACAAAGACTTGTTGTTCATCTACTTGCATTCAGTCTGAACGTTTTCAGAACAAGAGCCCTAAGAAAGGGCACGAAGCAAGGGAAGTAGGATGGGGAAAGAGGAGAGAACTATGACAAACCAAATTACTCATAAGTAATTTTCCCTTGTCATACATCCTCTCTCTTCCTCATCCTGCTGAATTTTCCATAGACTGTTAAATAGTCTATCAAAGGGTTTTATACTGGTGCCTATCACTGTAGTTTCTGAGTACCTTCATTCTGATGGAGAGCAGTTCAAGAGGAGGGGAGAGGCTTACCTTAAATATGAGAGCAAGATGCTTCTACTAAAGGAAGATTTCACAGGATGCTTCCACTGAAGGACAACTTCACAGCGACATATTAGTCCAGCTGGTTGTATGTGACTGACGTGGCGACAAGTAACTGCTGTGTAGATATCATCCACCAAAGTCTTGGCTCGTTCTACCCAGACAGGGCGATTCCTTTAATAACGCTCTAGTTTAACCATGAGTTACTGGTCTTGTTGCGGTATTTGCTGAATAAAATTCTTTGGCTGTCCAAAGAAGACAGGCAGGCAATCAGAGTAGATGGTCATAGTGGTCACATCTGGCTTTCGTATATGATTGAATGGGCCTGTACTACATTAATTGAAAAATGTGGCCACTGCTGCTTTATTGCCCAGAGTTCCTAAGATCAGGGAAAGTCTCTAGTCCTACTTAAGTGAGAGTTAAATGCCTGCTTGATCTTGAGCAAATAGACACATTTCTCTGTCAAGACAAGTTCAGGAAGAAATCCAGAAGCTACATTGCCTGGTGATTAATGGGAAAGGAAGTGGTGCATATAACTGCTCCTTCTGGCAGGGGGGGAAAACGAAGATTTGGAGGGTCTTTGGTCAGTGCCCCAACTCATCATCCCAGTCAAGGTGGTGGCCACCAAAATAGGATCTTTGGAGTTAAGGACTTTAAATTTCCTCCCCACTGATAGCCCTAATGAGGGATTCACTAAAACTCTCAGGGCTAGGAATGGTAGGCCTCACTGAGGGGACCAGGAGTTGAATGCCAGAACTCTACTAGTATCTCACCAGACATGTAAAGTTTAGGGATGCAGTCTCGTTTTGGCCTTGTCTGTGGGACAACAGCTGTGGAAAAGGAGGAAAAGGCTAAAGAAGAATTCTATGTGTTTCTTATCTGAAGAATGTAAAAATGCTGGGAAAGCTAGCCGTGCTGTGGCATTGGGGCATGTCAGTTGTCATTTTTGCTTCAGTGGTCAAAGATAACAGCATGATAGAAGGATTTTCCTTTAAGAAGTGGAAAAGAGGAGGGACATACCACAATTACTTCCTGACCCCAAAGCTGGTGATTAGTTTATTTAACTCTGCGTTTGTCAATACAGTTACCCAAGCTATTTCAAGATTCTGTGGCACTTTTCACAAAGATTCTTAAGGTCAGATAACCCTGGTTCCCTGGGGAAATTTCAACATATTAGAACTCAACTTTTGTATAGCAGCATCCTCTATCCAAAGATGTCAATGGTGTTGAAAAGACACTGATGAATTACTAGGAGTACAACTGAAATGCAGCCATATCTGAGAGAAAAGGAGGTCTTCAGACTTCTTGTAGCAACGCTCTGTAGCAATTCGGAACAGAACTGCCTAGTTAAATTCCCCATGTAATACTAGTCTGCTAGCTTCGTCCCTTCATTTCTTGTCCTCAAAAGTTTCATGGTGTTTCTGGTGCAGTTAAAGGGCTATGGGCTACACTCTAGAGGTGGCTGCAGTTTCGTGCTCAGCTGAAGTATTTCCTCGGTCAGTAAAGTTCTTTGCAATACTTCTGGATGAAAGACAATATATAAACATATGATGCAGTTATCTTCATTGGCCTCCCATTTTAATTTCACCTGTAAATATCCCCAGGTGTCCCCTTCATTTTGCACACATTCTCTCATTGAAAGGTGCATTGTCACACATTCATTTTCTCATTCAGCTGCTCTTCTAGTCTGGAAGAATTACACAAAGTCTTGAATGGTATTGTTGGTGATTTAAGTTTTGATGCTAAAGTAGCTTAGCTCTGCTTCTTGTGTATCATTCCTCCCCAGTAATTCAGTTTGTCTTCTGAATCATAGCTGTCGTCATAATCTATCTTTGGAAGGCAACATTAAAAATAAACATTGCTTCTGTTATTAAACTGTGCCATTGACAACTTGCTGCTGTATTTCATACAAATAGGTAATATTCCCCGCCGCTGCTTCAACATCTGGCCTATCCAAATGAATGCTACCTAGTTTTTAAAGACACTGGCCTCCTGACCTCAATAGATCATCATATGGTAACTTGCCAAATAAACAACATGCTTGATAATGCCGAGAGTCTAATGGCTTCAGTTCCTCAGTTTGAAGGAATTCATTTCTGAAAGGCTCTCTTTTGATTCTGTGGAGATTCACTTTTTGGTATTAATCCGAACCATTACATGGGATACACAATACCCACCTGCAGAAGTAAAGAAACAGATTGATAGAGCCAGAAGAGTTCCCAGAAGTTACCTACTACAGGACAGGCCTAACAAAGAAAATAACAGAACGCCACTAGCCGTCACCTTCAGCCCCCAACTAAAACCCCTCCAACGCATTATTAAGGATCTACAACCTATCCTAAAGGATGACCCAACACTCTCACAAATCTTGGGAGACAGGCCAGTCCTTGCCTACAGACAGCCCCGCAACCTGAAGCAAATACTCACCAACAACCACATACCACACAACAGAACCACTAACCCAGGAACTTATCCTTGCAACAAAGCCCGTTGCCAACTGTGCCCACATATCTATTCAGGGGACACCATCACAGGGCCTAATAACATCAGCCACACTATCAGAGGCTCGTTCACCTGCACATCCACCAATGTGATATATGCCATCATGTGCCAGCAATGCCCCTCTGCCATGTACATTGGTCAAACTGGACAGTCTCTACGTAAAAGAATAAATGGACACAAATCAGATGTCAAGAATTATAACATTCATAAACCAGTCGGAGAACACTTCAATCTCTCTGGTCACGCGATCACAGACATGAAGGTCGCTATCTTAAAACAAAAAAACTTCAAATCCAGACTCCAGCGAGAAACTGCTGAATTGGAATTCATTTGCAAATTGGATACTATTAATTTAGGCTTAAATAGAGACTTGGAGTGGCTAAGTCATTATGCAAGGTAGCCTGTTTCCTCTTGTTTTTTCCTACCCCCCCCCAGATGTTCTGGTTTAACTTGGATTTTAACTTGAAGAGTGGTCAGTTTGGATGAGCTATTACCAGCAGGAGAGTGAGTTTGTGTGTGTATGGGGGTGGGGGGGATGTGAGAACCTGGATTTATGCAGGAAATAGCCCAGCTTGATTGTCATGCACATTGTGTAAAGAGTTGTCACTTTGGATGGGCTATCACCAGCAGGAGAGTGAATTTGTGTGGGGGGGTGGAGGGTGAGAAAACCTGGATTTGTGCTGGAAATCACTTTAGATAAGCTATTACCAGCAGGACAGTGGGGTGGGAATAGGTATTGTTTCATATTCTCTGTGTATATATAAAGCCTGCTGCAGTTTCCACGATATGCATCTGAGGAAGTGAGCTGTAGCTCACGAAAGCTTATGCTCTAATAAATTGGTTAGTCTCTAAGGTGCCACAAGTCCTCCTTTTCTTTTTGCGAATACAGACTAACACGGCTGTTACTCTGAAACTCTACAGTTGATTAAGTCTTGAATCTACAAGTCTAACCTAGCCGGGACACCACATCAAAAGACTTCTTCATATAGGAGAATATATAGTAAAGAACACTGACCCAAGAAGGAAACCCTTGTCCACCTGGACATTGTCAGTGATGAATTATCAATGGGCCTGAAGGAACAGGAAAAACCCTCCTGTGTCTTGTAATCACTGGATCCATTTACCTTTTCAAATACTTGTCTAGTCTGCATTTCACCTAAGCTGAGTTTACTGAAAACTCCTTTTTAAGTATCAGCTATCAAGTATCAGATGGCAGTCACAGCAGCTTTCATGATACCCCTTTCTGAAACAGGAATTGCGCAGACCCTGAATGCAGGTGTGTCAGATTGGCAGGGTTGAAGCTTACCTGCATGATTTAAAGGATTATGCAATGATGATCTTCCTGCATTTAATGGTCACCATATTTTTATTGTTGCTATTGAAGATAAAATGAAGTTTTCAGTCAATTAGGAAAATACAGGATTCTGTGCAAAGCTTGGTTATAAAAGAGAAGACCTGCTCTGTAATTGCTCTGGAGCGGTAATATAGATGATGTTTTGTGGCTTGCAAGATGGCTGGCGTTGCTGTAGAAATAAAGTCCTTATATTAAAATGGAGTTTGAAAAGAACATCCCTGTTGAAGAGAGAATCTTGTTCTGAAGTGTGTTACCAAGGCCAATTTAGAGGAGGAAGAATTTCTTAAGCAGTACTGAAGTCTGGTGAATGAAATGGACCATTATTTCCTCTGTCTTGCTCCGTATGCTGCCTGACATGTAACAGTTGCTTCAAGAATCCAAGAATTCAGCATATTCACTTAATAAAAATGCAGCCGTTTCTTTTGTCCACTAAATGATATTGCCCTAGTAATTATTCTGTTGTAATGAACTGCCAGATATCGGGAAAGTTACAATGAAGTTCTGATGATAATAGAATGAATTTTTCTGATAAGAAAATATACTAAAGGTTGAAAAGTAATTTTGACTTGTGAAAATATATTTGACTACAGAGTTTTACATTTGATGTTTCTAGGGGACTGGAAGTCTGAGGATTGGTAATGGGATACGAAGCCATTCACCTCTAGGTCAATGTTGAATCCCGGCCCAGGTTGGTAGTGACCAAAAGTCGTTACCACTGATGCATGTTCAGTGACCTATGTCAGACAAGTTAGTGGTCTCAGCCCAGTTCTCAGGGGACAGGTTTGCAAGTTTAAATTGTCAGTGGAGACTGAACTAACCTCTCAATGTCAGAGGCAGTCCCTCCAGAACCAGATTGCAGTAGATTGGGTCCATATGAGGGGAGCTTGCAAAACTACCACTGTACTGTACCTATTCTGGATGTAACGGTTCGCAGTCCTTGTCATACTGGCGTCTTTTTCACAAGTACCAAATCATTCACTCAACCTAAGATGTTTCTAAGAGGTTGTGCATAACACTGGTGTGTGCGTGTGTGTGTGTACTACAGATGTAACGTAGGTAGTTTTTGATTTTCAATATAACTTGCTTTTCTGCTTCCTTGATGGTCTATGTATCAGAAACAGCCACAGAGCACTTCTTTAAAGTGAAGTTAAGTAGTTGTGGTAAGCTTCCTGCAATTTCATGAGAAATCAGACTTCAGCATTACGAACTTCATAATTTTTCTTTAATATCCTCCAAAATCAGCTCCCTCACCCCACCCCCTATAACACTTGTATGCCTCCTTCAGTAGAGGTATCATACTGAACTGAGACAGTGTTTGTAACTTTCCAAAGTTTGTCTTACATTGTGCAGTAACATGTAAATTTCTTATCACGTTTAAGGGAGATGGAAAGTTTACCTGTATTGTATTGTGGACTTCTTCACTTTTACTACTAGTACTTAATAATGTGTTTCTGAAGTCCCTCTGTTGAGACATTGAGATTTAAACCAAACCCCGCAGTATGTTAGAAAGCTACATTTTCTCCAGCTATTAATATAAAATGAAATGTCTCCTTAGGTTGAGAATTTCTTCTGTATGGGATCTCCATTAGCAGTATTTTTGGCATTGCGTGGCATCCGTCCAGGAAACAGTGGAAGTCAAGATCACATTCTGCCCAGAACTATTTGTAACCGGTTGCTAAACATTTTTCATCCAACAGATCCAGTGGTGAGTTTTTATTGCAGTTACAAGCTTTTACCTCAAGAGTATTTTTAAATAAAGTCTGCTGAAGGACAATAAAAGATAATATGTAAGAAGTGATCTTCAAAGTACTTACATCAACATAGGTATGTTTCTGCATGCAACATGGTTTTGCAGAACAGCTTGCTGCCAGTCATCTTCCAGTGTCTTGGGTTTTGTAATTGCAAAATAAATTATCACTAGAAAATGCAATAATGTCCTATACAGTACTTATCCTTCCTTTGGAAATAGTTTACTCCGTAACAGAGTGATTTTTTTATGCATAATTTGAACACTACTAAATCACTAATCACTAATGATTAGTTGTGGTAGAATTCGATTTCAATTGATAAAGGTTAGGTAAATGTTGATTTCAGCTGACAGTGAAATTGACGAAAAAAAATATAGTCAATAGCAACATATCTGCATGGATTGGGTGTCACTGGCCTTGCATCCTCCCCTGCATCTTGGGCCCCTGGACTATGTGGGGAACCCACTGTAACCCCACTATCAGTGCTGCCCTAACTCCATCCCTTCCCCCTTTCATTTCTAGCAACTGTAAAAATTAAAAAAAAAATTAAAAATAGAAAACCTCTTAAACATAAATATTAATTGTCAAAAGTAGAAAAAAATTGACTACTGCCAAGCCTACTAATGATATAATGTTGCATTCACAAAGAAGCTGCACTTTCCAGTTAAAAACTTGGAGACTTCTGTGATAAAACTTCTATTTCTACATCATTATAGTGTTACTAGCAGTTTTTTAGCTTTGCCTGGCGCCAAATATCATCTGACTGCAATGGAGCTTCGCTGATTTACATCCTCTTAAGGATTTGTCCCAACATCTCTAACTTGCCAGACGACACTAAAATGCCTAGTGGAATTTGTACTAAGAGGTCAATCAGATTGTAATTGACTGACCCTCTCACAAATTGAAACATTCTTTCAAGGTAGCCTATTTTCAAGGTAGCCTATTTCCCCTTATTTTTTTCTACCCCCCCTCCCCAACGTTCTGGTTAAACTTGGATTTATGCTGGAAATGGCCCACCTTGATTATCATGCACATTGTAAGGAGAGTGGTCAGTTTGGATGAGCTATTGCCAGCAGGAGAGTGAGTTTGTGTGTGTATGGGGGTGGGGGGGTGAGAAAATCTGTATTTGTGCTGGAAATGGCCCACCTTGATTATCATGCACATTGTAGGGAGAGTGGTTGCTTTGGATAAGCTATTACCAGCAGGAGAGTGAGTTTTTGTGTGTTTTTTTTTTTTTTTTTTTTTTTTTTTGAAAAAAAAAGGGGGTGGGGGGGTGAGAAAACCAGTATTTGTGCTGGAAGTGGCCCACCTTGATTTTCATACACATTGTGAGGAGAGTGGTCACTTTGGATGGGCTATTACCAGCAGGAGAGTGAGTTTGTGTGGGGGCGGAGGGTGAGAAAACCTGGATTTGTACTGGAAATGGCCCAACTTGATGATCACTTTAGATAAGCTATTACCAGCAGGAGAGTGGGGTGGGAGGAGGTATTGTTTCATGGTCTCTGTGTATATAATGTCTTCTGCAGTTTCCACGGTATGCATCCGATGAAGTGAGGTGTAGCTCACGAAAGCTCATGCTCAAATAAATTGGTTAGTCTCTAAGGTGCCACAAGTACTCCTATTCTTTACATGGACTCGGAAGATCATAGAATCATAGAATATCAGGGTTGGAAGGGACCTCAGGAGGTCATCTAGTCCAACCCCCTGCTCAAAGCAGGACCAATCCCCAATTAAATCATCCCAGCCAGGGCTTTGTCAAGCCTGACCTTAAAAACTTCTAAGGAAGGAGATTCTACCACCTCCCTAGGTAACGCATTCCAGTGTTTCACCACCCTCCTAGTGAAAAAGTTTTTCCTAATATCCAACCTAAACCTCCCCCACTGCAACTTGAGACCATTACTCCTTGTCCTGTCCTCTGCTACCACTGAGAATAGTCTAGAACCATCCTCTCTGGAACCACCTCTCAGGTAGTTGAAAGCAGCTATCAAATCCCCCCTCATTCTTCTCTTCTGCAAACTAAACAATCCCAGTTCCCTCAGCCTCTCCTCATAAGTCATGTGTTCCAGACCCCTAATCATTTTTGTTGCCCTTCGCTGGATTCTCTCCAATTTATCCACATCCTTCTTGTAGTGTGGGGCCCAAAACTGGACACAGTACTCCAGATGAGGCCTCACCAATGTCGAATAGAGGGGGATGATCACGTCCCTCGATCTGCTCACTATGCCCCTACTTATACATCCCAAAATGCCATTGGCCTTCTTGGCAACAAGGGCACACTGCTGACTCATATCCAGCTTCTCGTCCACTGTCACCCCTAGGTCCTTTTCCGCAGAACTGCTGCCTAGCCATTCGGTCCCTAGTCTGTAGCTGTGCATTGGGTTCTTCCGTCCTAAGTGCAGGACCCTGCACTTATCCTTATTGAACCTCATCAGATTTCTTTTGGCCCAATCCTCCAATTTGTCTAGGTCCCTCTGTATCCTATCCCTGCCCTCCAGCGTATCTACCACTCCTCCCAGTTTTGTATCATCCGCAAATTTGCTGAGACTGCAATCCACACCATCCTCCAGATCATTTATGAAGATATTGAACAAAACCGGCCCCAGGACCGACCCCTGGGGCACTCCACTTGACACCGGCTGTCAACTAGACATGGAGCCATTGATCACTACCCGTTGAGCCTGACAATCTAGCCAACTTTCTATCCACCTTATAGTGCATTCATCCAGCCCATACTTCTTTAACTTACTGACAAGAATACTGTGGGAGACCGTGTCAAAAGCTTTGCTAAAGTCAAGAAACAATACATCCACTGCTTTCCTTCATCCACAGAACCAGTAATCTCATCATAGAAGGTGATTAGATTCGTCAGGCATGACCTTCCCTTGGTGAATCCATGCTGACTGTTCCTGATCACTTTCCTCTCATGTAAGTGCTTCAGGATTGATTCCTTGAGGACCTGCTCCATGATTTTTCTGGGGACTGAGGTGAGGCTGACTGGCCTGTAGTTCCCAGGATCCTCCTTCTTCCCTTTTTTAAAGATTGGCACTACATTAGCCTTTTTCCAGTCATCTGGGACTTCCCCCGTTCGCCACGAGTTTTCAAAGATAATGGCCAATGGCTCTGCAATCACAGCCGCCAATTCCTTTAGCACTCTCAGTTGCAACTCATCCGGCCCCATGGACTTGTGCACGTCCAGCTTCTCTAAATAGTCCCTAACCACCTCTTTCTCCACAGAGGGCTGGCCATCTATTCCCCATGTTGTGATGCCCAGCGCAGCAGTCTGGGAGCTGTCCTTGTTAGTGAAGACAGAAGCAAAAAAAGCATTGAGCACATTAGCTTTTTCCACATCCTCTGTCACTAGGTTGCCTCCCTCATTCAGTAAGGGGCCCACACTTTCCTTGGCTTTTTTCTTGTTGCCAACATACCTGAAGAAACGCTTCTTGTTACTCTTGACATCTCTTGCTAGCTGCAGCTCCAGGTGCGATTTGGCCCTCCTGATTTCATTCCTACATGCCCGAGCAATATTTTTATACTCTTCCCTGGTCATATGTCCAACTTTCCACTTCTTGTAAGCTTCTTTTTTATGTTTAAGATCCGCTAAGATTTCACCGTTAAGCCAAGCTGGTCGCCTGCCATATTTACTATTCTTTCGACTCATCGGGATGGTTTGTCCCTGTAACCTCAACAGGGATTCCTTGAAATACAGCCAGCTCTCCTGGACTCCTTTCCCTTTCATGTTAGTCCCCCAGGGGATCCTACCCATCCGTTGCCTGAGGGAGTCGAAGTCTGCTTTCCTGAAGTCCAGGGTCCATATCCTGCTGCTTACCTTTCTTCCCTATGTCAGGATCCTGAACTCAACCAACTCATGGTCACTGCCTCCCAGATTCCCGTCCACTTTTGCTTCCCCCACTAATTCTTCCCTGTTTGTAAGCAGCTGGTCAAGAAAAGCTCCCCCCCAGTTGGCTCGTCTGGCACTTGCACCAGGAAATTGTCCCCTACGCTTTCCAAAAACTTCCTAGATTGTCTATGCACTGCTGTATTGCTCTCCCAGCAGATATCAGGAAAATTAAAGTCACCCATGAGAACTAGGGCGTGCAATCTAGTAGCTTCTGCGAGTTGCCGGAAGAAAGCCTCATCCACCTCATCCCCCTGGTCCGGTGATCTATAGCAGATTCCCACCACTACATCACTCTTGTTGCTCACACTTCTAAACTTAATCCAGAGACACTCAGGTTTTTCTGCAGTTTCGTACCGGAGCTCTGAGCAGTCATACTGCTCAGATGCAAAATACTTTCCTACCTTATGAAAACAAAGAAAACTGAAAGGGTCATGCTGAATGTAATTCCTTAATGAAAATCAATATGATCACAGATCAATAGGTAATGACTTTTGAAAATTAGCCTTTGATCCATATGCAATAAGTGAGCTATTTATTAAGACAATCTGAAAATTCCAATGTATATTTCCGCTGGCATGCAAAAGTACAATTTCAGTTGGAGAGAAAAGGTGGGTGAGGTGATATCTTTTATTGGACCAACTTCTGTTCGTGAGAGAAACCAGCTTTCGAGCTACACAGAGCTCTTCTTCAGGGCTGGGAAAGGTACTCAGTGTCACAGCTAAATAAGAGATTGAACAGATTATTTAGCATAAGTGGTTAACCCATATTCTAAGAGACCATTCAAGGTGAATTGGCCCGTTAATTCCCCTGTAGTCATAGGACAAAAAGGGTGCAGTGTCCTTGTAGAGAAGTAGATCACATCATGTAATGGGCCAGCCAAATACCCAAGAGAACCTGCTTCAATACAGAAATAAACCCCCCTCCTACTGCACACCCCTGGTTGTCACCTACCACCCCATCCTGGAATCCATATGGGGTTATCATCAAACTACAATCCAGACTCAATGACCCCATCCTGAATGAAATCTTTCCTGAACCCATTTTTCTGACCTTCAAACAACCCCCTCCCCTCCAACCTCTCCAAGCTCATCATCAGAAGCAAGCTCCCCACAGACCAGGACACACCAACTCAAAGCAGCACCAGACCCTGCCAGAACAGATGCAAAACTTGCAGACATAGCTCCCCTGCTACAATGATCTACGCCCCCCACAACACGCCTTTCAAGATCCAGAAGTCCCACAACGTGTAGTGTACCTCATTGTCACAGGGTCCACTTACAAGGTTCACCTCTCCTGGCTTCTCTGGGGATTAGCTCCTTCCAGGTGCTGTGCTTTCCTCTGGCAGTCTCTCCACCTGTATCTGCAACTCCAGGTGCTCCTTCTTCATGACTTGGCCCTCCAGCCAGGTCACTATATGTGTTTCTCCTTCCTGGGTACGAGTCTTCCTTCAGCAATCCTAGGCAGTCTTCCACTCACTGCCTTATAGCTGTGACGCTCTGAGGACAGGTCTACACTACAAATTTACATCAGCGCAGCTGCACCGATGCAGAAAGCTCTCCCGTCGGCTTAATAACTGAAACTCTACAGGGGGGATTACAGTAGTCATAACTACGTTGCTTAGGGGTATGGATTTTTCACACCCCTGAGCGACAACGTAGTTATACCAAAGTAAATATGTAATGCACATCAAGCCTCTATGTGCCTTGAAAGCTTGTTTCTCCCCCAACAGAAGTTGGTTCAACAAAAGAAGATATTACCTCGACCAACTTGTCTCTCTAATATCCTGGAACCGACGTGGCTACAATAACGCTGCATATAATTTCAGCTGGAAATTTTTAATTAGGCGCATGCATGATACAGGCTTTGTTAATGGGCTAATACCTTTTTTATATAAGAACATAAGAATGGCCATGCTGGGTCAAACCAATGGTCCATCTAGCCCGTATCCTGTCTTCCGACAGTGGCCAATGCCAGAGGCTTCAAAAGGAATGAATAGAACAGGGCAATTATCAAGCGATCCGTCCCCGGTCATCCATTCCCAGCATTTGGCAGTCAGAGGCTGAGGGACACCCAGAGCATGGGATTGCGCGCCAGCATCTTGGGTAATAGCCATTGATGGATCTATCCTCCATAAATTTACCTCATTCTTTTTAAATCCCAGATACAGTTTTGGCCTTCACAATATTCCCTGGGAACAAGTGTGTTGTGTGAAGAAGTACTTCCTTTCATTTGTTTTAAACCTGCTGCCTATTAATTTCATTGAGTGACCCCTAGTTCTTGTGTTATGGGAAGGGTTAAACAACACTTCCTTTTTCACTTTCTCCACACCAGTCATGATTTTATAGACTTCAGTCACGTCCCCCCTTAGTCATCTCTTTTTCAAAGCTGAACAGTCCCAGTCTTTTTAATATCTCTTCATCTGGAAGCTGTTCTATACCGTTAATCATTTTTAAAAAGAAAAGGAGTACTTGTGGCACCTTAGAGACTAACCAATTTATTTGAGCATAAGCTTTCGTGAGCTACAGCTCACTTCATCGGATGCATACTGTGGAAAGTGTAGAAGATCTTTTTATACACACAAAGCATGAAAAAATACCTCCCCCCACCCCACTCTCCTGCTGGTAATAGCTTATCTAAAGTGATCACTCTCCTTACAATGTGTATGATAATCACGTTGGGCCATTTCCAGCACAAATCCAGGTTTTCTACATACACACACACACACACACACACTCTCTCTCTCTCTCCTGCTGCTTATGCTCAAATAAATTGGTTAGTCTCTAAGGTGCCACAAGTACTCCTTTTCTTTTTGCGAATACAGACTAACACGGCAGTTACTCTGAAATTAATCTTTTTTTGTTACCCTTCTGTGTATCTTTTCCAGTTTTAATGTGTATTTTTTGAGATGGGGTGACAGAAACTGCATGCAGTATTCAAGGTGTGGGCATACCATGGATTTATATAAAGGCATAATATTTACTGTCTTACTATCCCTTTCCTAGCCGTTCCTAACATTCTGCTAGCTTATCTGACTGCTGCTGCAGCGCGATCCATGTAAGAAGGATTTATTTTAAAGAAAACTGCTGTTTAACTCTTGGTGACGGGGGCCCTAGAGAACTGACGTGCCATCCTGTCATCTGGCCCTAGCCAAATACATATCCCAAAAGTGAGGCCAAGATCTCTGCTCCCTGAAACACAGTTAAGGATATTGGAATTTTCTGAATATAAAAGCCATCACGGGACTGTGACTTACCCATCCAGTCTACTACTTTTATCTCACTATAGGCCCCAATTCAGTAAAGTATGTAAGCTCATGAATGGTCTAATTAAAGTTCAGTTGAACTAATCACACGTTTAAATGGTTTGCTGAATTAGGGCCATAAGTCTTTATTTCTCCCTCTCCACCACAGCCCATCTACTGAAGAGCTGCTCATTGAATACATCTACAGTACACTTTTTTTACCTCGAGTTAATTGAGTGCCAATTAATTCAAAGGCAAGCGTGGCCACTCCCTACACATTTGATCCAGGCTACAACCATTTGTTCTTTACCCTAAAGATTACCTAGATTTTGTTCAGTGGTGAGTTACAGAGCAAGTAAGGAGATGCCAGAAAAGTAAAACTTGCTGTCACCTGTACTGTGCAGAAATGGCTTCTGTTGAAAATAAGTGTAATCAGGCTTCTATCTTACTCCTCACACTTTCAAAGCTCGCTACCTAAATTGTGTCTACAATTGCCACATTTGCATAATAAATCTGTTTGTTCAGCTTGTGCAAGCAAAATTAAATAGCCAGTTTTAATGATTTGCTGTGAAATGCAGAATCCGTTTATCCATATAGAAATGAAAGTATTTTGCTGTGCTGTAATATTAACGGTACTTTTCACTTCTGATTAAACAATATGGTAGTAGCAGTGTTGCAGAGTAATATACAAGGATATATGCATAAGCAGCGAGGAAACGAGTCAGTTTTCCCAGAAAGTGAAAACAAATATGACCACAGTGTATCTTCAACATTAGTCAATTTCTGGCTATTAATTTGCTGTAACAGAGCAAGATTTCTTTTCTTAACAGAGTGACAGGGATTGGGAGCAACGAACTCCTGAGTTCTAATTCTGACTATCCCACTGACTCACTTTATTGCCTTTGGCAAGTTATTTTAGTTTTTATATGTATCTCTTCTGTAAAATGGGGTTGCTGCTGTTTATCCATTCATCCCCAGGGGACTGTGAGGATGAATCATTAGTGTTTGTTCAGTAGTTTGAGGATGAAGAGCGCTATATATTGGTAAGTAAATTTAATCTGCAGTGTATGTCACTGCTCAGGATTTTCTTCTCTTGAATTTATCTTGCAGGCCTATAGACTAGAACCTTTAATTTTGAAACACTACAGCAACATTTCACCTGTCCAGATCCACTGGTACAACACTGCAAACCCTCTACCTTATGAGCACATGAAGCCAAGCTTTCTCAACCCAACAAAAGAACCTACCTCAGTCACCGAGAGTGAAAGTATACCAACCATACCAAGCCCAGCTACTTCACCAGTCATGGTTCGACGCCATTATGGGGAGTCAATAACAAATATAGGCAAAGCAAGTATATTAGGTAACTGCTAATTAAATCTTTTCATATGTACATAACACTTTTCAATTAGGTTTCATGCAATAACATTTTGATTAATTGTTAATAGAGCCCTATTTTCATACAAAGCTTCATTTTTTTCCTTTGTGATATTGAAGGCATAACAATAAATGTGCTGTTGTGGTATCTTTCCTGTACTTCCACACCATATGTGCAGTGCTAATTTAAATCCAAATAAACTTTTATTTAAGGGAATGGGATGTTTATATTAACTACAGCCAATGTTATTTTTTTGCTACTGCTGTCTTATTTGTTGCATGTTTAATTGAAATAACCTCCTGATGGGTTAATAGTCAGTATCTAATAATCAAATGTTATCAGTTAGCAGCATGAAGAATTAAAATGTTTGCATTAAAATCACATTTCACAGTATTGGCAAGTGGCAGCAAGGTCCTTGGTTAGTAATGAGAAATGTTGGTCTTCGTTTAACTTAATATAACATGAATTTCCAGGTGCAAAATTCTAACCTGACATGTTTTTCTGTCCCCTTCATTGTCCTTTAGCATCCTGATCCAGCTTAAGCACTAGCTTACCCTTGAACATATAAACAGTCTCTTTTGCTTTTGATGGGGTTACTCATGTACTTAAAGTTAAGTATGTGCCTAAGAGCATTGCTCAGGGTGGGCCTACACTGTTTGGGTTTTATACTAAAATAACTAGAAAGAAGTTTAAGCAAGGTAGCTTGCTCTTGAGTTTCTTCCCTACTGAGCAAGTAAATCTTTATTTTCTATCTGCTTAAGGAATTAGTCTGATTTATAGAATACTTCTAAGCAAGATCTGACATCTCACTACATAGCTTTTTTTTCTATGTAAGATCTGTATATTTAACGTCATTTTACTATGAAAGTAGCTTTTTAACATAGCCACAAGATGGCAGCAAAGTCAGGAGAAAATCTTAGAGACTAACCAATTTATTTGAGCATAAGCTTTCGTGAGCTCCAGTTCACTTCATCTTCATGCATCCGATGAAGTGAGCTGTAGCTCGCGAAAGCTTATGCTGAAATAAATTGGTTAGTCTCTAAGGTGCCACAAGTACTCCTTTTCTTTTTGCGAATACAGACTAACACGGCTGCTACTCTGAAACCTGTCAGGAGAAAATGTTATCATTCTTAAGGTTATGAATCTGTAAACTATCTTAAACTTTCATGCAGTGATTCTCAAACAATAATCATCCCCTTTCAGTGATGATATAGCACTTCTAAGTCTCTCTAGAAATAGTGCAAGCATAAGAAGTTGATGAAAGGAGTGTCCTCTCATTAAAGATGATAATGTGATTCTTCTTTCACATAGAAGGTACTGTAAATATTGTGAAGTACCCAAACCCAGTGTGTTGCAAAATGAATGAGATCGTAAAAGAATTTGTCTGTAAAACAGGAATTAAAATAGACCTTTTCAGTATTGGATATTTTTGAGGGGGGGGTCCAAAACTGTTCTTGCATATTTTTGTTTCCCTGGCTACAGTTTCTGAATTATAACCTTGATTGTACACTAGATGTGAGTCACATGATAAAAAATGTAGACTTAATTTAAATAAGCTGTTGTTTCCACCCTGGAAAAACATGAGTAGTGTTTTTCTTTCTCTTTCATTCAGCTGTAATTGATGAGTGTTACAGCCACTTTAATTTGTGGTATGATTTAACAGTCATGGTGCCTGTCCTGTTTTGTGCTGAATGCAGGAGCTGCTAGCATTGGGAAGGGTCTTGGAGGGATGTTGTTCTCAAGATTTGGCCGATCTAGTGCACCCACTTCACAAACTTCTGAGACTGGAAAAGACGGAACAGAAGGCGAAGACAAGAAGCCAGTTGCCATTCATTCTACTGTTGGAATGCCGACCTTCCCACACAGCAGCTCTGGCTTCCTTGACCCCACATGTTAGTGTACCTTTACATTTAGCAGCTAGCTGTATCTTCTGGCTTCTCTTTTGGAAATGGAGACTGTTTTTTAAGTTGACTTTGGATGGATTTGTTGTGGGGGGAACGGGGGACATGGAAATGTGTGTGTTATAACAAACATATGCTCCTATTAAATTGTTTCCTGGGTAGCTTTATGGTAAAAATTGGGTTCATTCCCATTCATTAAATATTTTTCAATTATTTCCAGAGGCTTAAATCTTTGATCTGTTCTTTTTTTTTCTTTTGCTCTTTAAATGGTACATATATTTCACAGAACTTTAGCTAGTACAGTAGAACCTCAGAGTTATGAACACATCGGGAACAGAGGTTGTTTGTAACTCTGAAATGTTCGTAACTCTGAACGAAACATTATGGTGGTTCTTTCAAAAGTACAACTGAACATTGACTTAATACAGCTTTGAAACTTTACTATTCAGGATTAAAATCCTGCTTTCCCTTTATTTTTTTAGTAGTTTATGGTTAGCACTGTACTGTATTTGCAAAAAGAAAAGGAGTATTTGTGATACCTTAGAGACTAAAAAACTTATTTGAGCATTTGTTAGTCTCTAAGGTACCTTGAGTTGTAGTTCACAAAAGCTTATGCTCAAATAAATTGGTTAGTTTCTAAGGTGCCACAAGTACTCCTTTTCTTTTTGCGAATACAGACTAACACGGCTGCTACTCTGAAACCTGCACTGTATTTGCTTTCTTGCTTTTTATTTTTTTCTCTGCTGCTGCCTGATTGCGTACTTCTGGTTCCAAATGAGGTGTGTGGTTGACTGGTCAGTCCGTAACTCTGGTGTTCATAACTCTGAGCTTCTACTGTCCATTCTCTGCTACAATGGTCTCTAAAAGATCATTGGAAAAATTCAACATAATTGCCTCAGAGAAATCCAGTTTCATTTATAGTAGAATGCATTTTTTTAAATTCTCCAGTATATGTCTGGCACTAAGACATACTTTTTGGTGATGTACAAAATAAAGAGAGAGACACA
The DNA here is from genome assembly GCF_965140295.1 of Lepidochelys olivacea. Lineage (NCBI taxonomy): Eukaryota > Metazoa > Chordata > Testudines > Cheloniidae > Lepidochelys > Lepidochelys olivacea. The sequence goes on from NC_140416.1 coordinate 121,660,667, forward strand.
GTCCTTGCCCCTAACAGAGCTGGTCCAAATACAGGACAAAAATTTAGCAAAAGCTTTTATGAAAAAGAGAGCACTTTCTATGCCAAAATTCAAAATGTTGATCAAATTAATTTCAAAACTTTCAGTCACTCTATTGTCAAGGCATTTACTGTCAAAAATTTAGTCTAATCTGAACTTTCAACAATTTTTCAGTGACCCCTTATTTCATCTTTTTTGACTTCACACGCTCTCAAAGGTGTTTTCCCTATATTCATATACACAGTACTGCCCAGTCAATCAAGTTCAAAGAGATGACTTTAAATAATCATAGGAAGTCAAAGCTCTATATGTGCAGTCAGATGTTTCACTCTGACAATTTTAATGTTGGCATTAAGATAAAGCTGAAGTTTTGTTTTTCCTTTTCTGAAAAATGTAAGTGTTGTCAACGTGGGCTTTGGATTGGGCTTGTGCATCTTAAATTATCTCTGTAGTAACAGATGAGTCAAGAATATAAGCCGTGCTGCATCTTGTGGTAGCATCCACATGGTACATCAGTTAGCTAGATCAGAGCTAGCTTCAACAGATAATCTGAGTGACTCATTCATCGTACAGGGCATAGGTTTAATTTTAAATTTAGGGAAAATATGGAGGAGTAACAGTGATCGTTGTTAAATCCTATTGGGGGGTTCTTTTCAGGAAACTCAGCAACTCCAGCCTTGCCACCCAAACCCTGTATCTCTCTATTGTGTTCCATAGATGGAGATCCCACAGTTTAGCCCAGCCAGGCTGACTCAATCCATGGCTGAAGTGTTAACTTCAGAAAGGCCTGCTGCATGGATGTGTGTAAATCTTGCTTGTATCCCAAGGTTCTGTAGTGAAATCGCCAAGAGATAAAAGTGTTTTAGCAGTTTGCTTGCAGAGAAACCAGAGTCATCTGAATTACTGTATTTGGAAACCAGTTAGATGTTGGTTGGAAAATATTAAGCCCTATACCTCCCTGAATGTTGTTGATATCTTGATTGTGGAGATTTTGAGTGATGATATAGTTTTTTACCCTTTGTGCCAATGGCTTTGACAAGCAATTCTATTTTTCTCCAGTATGTTTTTTGGCCTTTGTGGCTAACTAGGATTTTAGCTTATCCATTTCATGCGGTTGCTCCTTTAGAGCTAAGAAAATCTCTGCAAATGAGTTGCAACAGTGTGTTAATTGTGGTAGCAACTAAGCCAGTTAAATGTGCAGTAAAGGCTGCTTTGATGTGTGTGGTATAGCTGTTGAAATAAAAGAACAGCTGCCGAAACATTTTGCAAAAATCTGGAAACTTAAAAGGACTGACTTTCTGAATAGGGACTGGGACTAAAGCCATGCATCCGATGAAGTGAGCTGTAGCTCACAAAAGCTTATGCTCAGATAAATTGGTTAGTCTCTAAGGTGCCACAAGTCCTCCTTTTCTTTTTGCGAATACAGACTAACATGGCTGTTAGTCTGAAATTTTCAGAAGTGTCAGTGATTGTCGGGTACCTTTATTTGTTTCGGTGCCTAACTTGAGACATCCTAAAGGAGCCTTATTTTCAAAGGGCGGATGCTCCATACTTTCTGAAAATCTGAGAACCTTCAAGGTGTCTTAAGTTGGGCCCCTAAAAATTAACTTATCAGTGTATCTCTAGTCACTTTTGAAAATCTTGGCCTAAGCCTGTTTTTTAGAAGAAAAGATCAGGACATCTCCCAAGTAATTCCAGCTAGTTACAATGAAGATTAAGGTTGTTAAAAAACTGTTCTTTCCCGACCTTCAGTGTTTTCTGTGTGATCTATCCATCAATATTGTATTATTTGTAGTAATTGCATATATATATATAAAACCATACATGCGTGAGTACACGTGCACACACACACAACATACATACATATATATACTAATTACAAAATGAGAACACTTTAAACCCTCAGCACAGGAATATTGGGTATTTTTTATATACAGGCAAGTAGAAACAAAAACAAATGATAGAAGAATTAGCATGTGTTTTTTCTTTTCAAAGTATGGATCCTAGTAACACTTCCTGTTTCTATTTTGTTTCATTTCTAGTGGAACTGGAGCACAGGATTGATTTTGAGCTCAGGGAAGGTCTTGTGGAGAGCAGATACTGGTCTGCAGTAACATCGCACACTGCATATTGGTCATCTATGGATATTGCTCTCTTTCTTCTAACCTTCATGTATAAACAGGACCAAGAAGATGCTGACAAATCAAATTTAGACCCTGTTTGAATTTTTTTTGTTTTTGTTTTGTTTTATTTTGTGGAGGGTGGGAAATTTTACAACAAATGGCACAAAACTGATGTTTTACTGTTAAAACATAGCGTCTAAGGCATGGAAGTTTCAGGTTTAAGTGCATGTTTGGATTTTTTTTCCTGTTTTTAAAGAGCAAAAATGACTTATATTTAAAAACACTTTCGTTTTAAATATTTACAGACCTAAAATTATTCCAAATTCTCATGATTTTGATTGTATAAACAAGCCAGAAGATGTAGCATCACATAAGCACTGTTGGTGCAATGTGCTTGGGTGACACATGCTAATGACCATAACTGCTGTTTAGTTCATTAAAATATAAAGATTAGTCAACTGAAACTAATTAACTTTCATTAACAAAACATACGTTAGCTGCAAACCTAAAACTGCCATGTTCCTATGTTTTATGTACCAGTAAATAATAAACATTGGTGTCATTTTTCTAAGACTTTATTCAAATCTACAGGTTATTACCCACAGTTCCTTTGAAAGACCATTCTTACTGCTGACTTCAAGGGTGTATTACACATAACTTGTTTAGAAGCTGCTGGAAAAGCATGAGACAAATATTTGAAATACTGTAATTATAATTTATTATTACCTCTGACTAATTGCTTCATTTATTCCAGTGTATAAAACATTACTTTTTTACTGGTTTCTTTTGGCTTAATTTAAGAACCACATTTATTTTCTACAGTGTTAAGACTTTTTCTCAGATATACATATCTTTGTACTATTCAAATGAATATATGGACACTGTGGCACACTTTCAGTATTTTTTTCATTAAAAATAAATCTTTGTGGTTTCACACAAATGACACTAGTTACATTCTTCTCAAAGGTAAGTAACCTCTTTCATAGACCCCTGCCTTTTTGGTCACATGTCTCACAAATGACTGAGGGCTTATTTTGGACTTCTCATTAGACTTAATTTGCAGTAGCCAAGTGTGTTCCATTTACTGCTACTGAAAATATGTGCAATAATGTATTGAGAAGAAAGAGTGCCACTTAAAACGAATTTGGTGAGCTCAGAAGCATTTGCATAATTGATATCAGAAGCAAACAGTGTGATACTTTTTATTAAAAGCCAAACAAAAGAGTTCTGCCCGTGTTTCATTTTATGAAAATCAGACCCCATCATGTGATTTCTGTAAAAGGATTGCAGTTGTAGCTTGATCAAATTCCTAAGGAGCCAGGAGAGGACTGTTACGAAGAAAGGAAATCTTCAAATAAAGAACTAAGTCAATTCTGGGATCATAAAACAGAATTTTAAGGCTCTGGAGCAGAAGGGTCAAATACGCGACCTGTGTGCTGGACCCAGATGATGTGTTCATGTGACCTATGTCATATATTTTTTTAAAAAGCGTTCTTGGTGGTTGCAAACAGATCCAAACCCAGTGTAAACAGATGCAGTAATGTCTTCCTGAGACTGGAGACAGCCTGAAGAGGTAGATATGGTGTATTTTGACTTTAATAAGGCTTTTGATACTGTCTCATATGACCTTCTCATAAACAACCTAGGGAAATACAACCTAGATGGATAATGAAAAGGAGTACTTGTGGCACCTTAGAGACTAACCAATTTATTTGAGCATAAGCTGTCGTGAGCTACAGCTCACTTCATCCGATGAAGTGAGCTGTAGCTCACGAAAGCTTATGCTCAAATAAATTGGTTAGTCTCTAAGGTGCCACAAGTACTCCTTTTCTTTTTGCGAACACAGACTAACACGGCTGTTACTCTGAAACCTGTCATTATAGATGGATAATACAACCCACCACTATAGGTGGGTGCATAGCTGGTTGGAAAACCATTCCCAGAGAGTAGTCATCAGTGGTTCACAGTCCAGCTGGAAGGACATACCGAGTGGGGTCCTGCAGGGATTAGTTGTGGGTCCGGTTCTATTCAATATCTTCATCAGTGATTTAGATAATGGCATGGAGAGGTTGCAAGTACATTGGAGGATAGGATTAAAATTTAAAATCTAGACAAACTGGAGAAATGGCCTGAAGTAAATAGGATGAAATTCTATAAGGGTAACTGCAAAATACTCCACTTAGGAAGGAACAGTCAGTTGCACACATACAAAATGGGAAATGACTGCCTAGGAAGGAGTACTGCAGAAAGGGATCTGGGGGCCATAGTAGATCATAAGCTAAATATGAGTCAACCGTATAACACTATTGCCCAAAAAAAAAAAAAAAGTAAATACTATTCTGGGATGTATTAGCAGGATTATTGTAAGTAAGACACGAGAAGTAATTCTTCCGCTCTACTGTGCACTGATTAGGTCTCAGCTGGAGTATTGTGTCCAGTTCTGGGTGCCACAAATATGAGTCAACAGTCTAACACTGTTGCAAAAGAAGCAGACATCATTCTGGGATGTATTAGCAGGAGTGTTGTAAGCAAGACACGAGAAGTAGTTGTTCTGCTCTACTCCACACTGATTAGGCCTCAGCTGCAGTAGTGTGTCCAGTTCTGGGCGCCACATTTCAGGAAAGATGTGGACAAATTGCAGAAAGTCCAGAGAAGAACAAAAATGATTAAAGGTCTAGAAAACATGACCTATGAGGGATGATTGGAAAAGTTGGGTTTGTTTAGTGCAGAGAAAAGACTAAGAGCAGGCATGATAACAGTTTTCAAGTACATAAAAGATTGTTACAAGGAGGGGGATGAAAAATTGTTCTCCTTAACCTCTGAGGATATGACAAGAAGCAATGGGCTTAAACTGCAGCAAGGGTAGTTTAGGTTGGACATTAGGAAAAACTTCCTAACTGTCAGGATGGTTAAGCACTGGAATATACTGCCTAGGGAGGTTGTGGAATCTCCATCATTGGAGATTTTTAATAGCAGGTTGGACAAACACCTGCCAGGGATGGTCTAGATAATACTTAGTCCTGCCATGAGCAGGGGACTGGACTAGATGACCTCTCAAGGTCCCTTCTAGTCCTATGATCCTATGAAATGACGTCTGTGAGATATGCACCCCTTGGGGTGTTAAATCTGAAGACCACTTTAGTGTAAGCGGTAGCTATTTCATTGCTTATATTATTGGTGGAATTTGGAAAGGAAGCCCACAGATTGAGACTAAGAATTTGGTAATAGCTAGAGAAAAGAAAGGAGAAGAGACACAAAGACAGAAAAGATGGTGAAAATGGAGGTTGGGGAGGGAAGAGATCAGGCAGAAATAGAAGAGTTCTAAAGCTGGCATATTCTCCCATTGATATACCTACAAAGGGCTATGCTCTAATTTTGAATTTTGTGAAAACCTTCCATTTATCTCAGTGGATTAAGGATGTTTTATAATCCTAAATTTTTACCCTGGCCCATGGACCATAATTAAAAATGGAATTATGCCCTCCAAGGCATTTGTCCCTGGCACCATTGTCTGGAAGAACATGTCTTCGAGTAGTGTCCTTATGGGTGCTCCGTGTCCAGATGTGTCCACGTGGCTTTGGTCAGATATTTGGTAGCAGTGCCTGTTCAGCCCATGCAGGCACTCCCGACATCCTCATGCCCCACGCCGAGGATACACAGAGCTGTACAGGCAAACCGCCCCCAGTTCCACCTCAGCTGCTTTGGCCTGAGAGAGAGTGCCTTGCATACCTACTTCTAACTTAATCTTTAGCTTAGTCTTAGGTTTCTCGAGTATTAGTTCTGTGTAGTTACTTAGTATTTTCTCTTTTATGTATAGTATTATAGTTCCTTTACTTCATTCAATGGGATTTTTTCCTCTGTTAAGCTTTTCTCTTCCTCCTTTCCCCCTCTGTCTGGGGTTCTCCTTGGGGCTCATTGCTGGGGTATGCCAGGATCGCTGAGATTCAAGTGCTGTCTCATCTGCTGGGAACCTGTGCACACCCCTGTACAGTCGTCAGAGATTTTTGTCTTAGCGGTATCCGTAGGGTTGACTGTGGTGCCCTCTGGAGTGGTTTGCTCATGCGTCAGTATAAAGTCCTTCTTACTGCCCATAGCAGTTGGTCGGAGCACATTTTTCCATTGCCTAGCAAGTGGTTAGCGGTTCTCTCCTTTCGTTGAGCTTTTAGTGTCTTGTAAATAGTTTGTTGACTGTAGTTAGTAAGTTATTGTCCTGGTAGGGACTTTGCCCCAGGCAGGGCATGCCCCCGTCTCCAGGTTTTAAGCCCGGTTCTGACTGTAACAGGCCTGTCCCTGTTAGTGACCCCCATAGCAGCTGCCTGAAGTGCTTGGGGGAGTCACATGTGAAGGACAAGTGTCACATCTGTAAGAACTTTCATCCCAGAACGCAGAAGGAGCACAACATCCGTTTGAGGGCCCTCCTCATGGAGGCTGCTCTCTGCCCGGCCTTGGAGCTGTCCTGGCTGGACTCTGCTCTGAGTACTTCAGCCTCAATGCATAGTGCACTCCCGGCATCGGGCTCCACCCGGCACCGCTTTCCTTCCTCAGTGTCCAGGAAGACCTCAGAGAAGTGTGACTCCCCGGCACCAAGGTAGAAAGGCCAAGAGGTTTCAGCTAAAGGATCCAGTTTGGGCCACCCACCCACCCTGGAGCTACATGGGGGTACCTCCGTGATGGGGTCCTCTGGCCCCTTAAGGGATCCACCACTGACTCTCGGGAGTAGTAGGGGACCCAGAATCATGGCGGGTCCCCAGACCCTCCTGGTGCCCAGAGAGCAAATGGACTCAGCACCACACAAAATGCTGGACCCGATAAAGGCTCCCTACAAGGGCAAGCCTGCCTTAAAAACCCCCCAGAGGGCAAGCGAACACCACCAGTCCCTGGAGCTGAGGCAGCAGTCTCTGTCTCCTTGCCCCAGGTCTCCGCAACAGCCCAGGTCACTGGTTTGTCTTAGGTCACTGGCACTGGGGCACCTAATATACCGACGCATGAGTGCAGCTCTCCAGAGGCCGCCACAGCCGATGCTATTCATGCCGCTAAGGCAAAAATCTCCAATGACTAGGCTGACCAGAGAGCAAGTGTGAAAAATCGGGATGGGGGAGGGGGTAATAGGAGCCTACATAAGAAAAAGCTCCAAATATCGTGACTGTCCCTATAAAATCGGGACATCTGGTCATCCTAGATGACTCTGCACGTGGGCGTGCACACACATCTAGAATGGAATGGACATGAGCAACACATCTGGAAGAGCAACAGTTACAAAGGTAGGTAACCGTTTTTTTAAAATATCTGTAACGGTGAAATTCAAGATGTTTAAAAATGCTGTGGCCATGAAATTTGCCTGAATGGACTGTCAATTTGGTAGGGCCCTAATCATGTGATCTGAAGGTATAGTTGGAATGTCAGATCATCCAACTGCCAGTGTTTCTTCCACTAGAGAGGAGTTTGGCTTTGCAAGGTGCATCTTCTGGTAGTTTTCTTCAGAAATCATTAGAGATGGAGACCACCCGTTGGGTTGTCATGTCTACCTCCCTACCAATCTGTGACTGTTTCCAGTAGTCTGTCCTTGAGTGCTCTGTCAGTTTTAAATTACTCTGGCCACAGGACTTTCACTGCTGTCCTTGCTGTTAAGTCATTTTTCCTAGTATTCAGCTTCATAAGAACATAAATATTCTTTTACTCAATTCCATCCCTTTCTCCGAGTTCTACCACCTTGGGCCACATTAAGGAATTCCTCTTCTTTTGTTACTTTCGGCTTTTATCGCCTATATGTCTAACCGCAAAATCCCTTTATTTTATTTCACTTTCCTAACTGTTACTTGCAAAACCATCCAGTTAGTTTAGTCCTTTTTCTGGTTCCATTAATGAAGAGGGTAAACATAACTGGGCCTCGCTCTCACATTTTCGTTACTCTCCTGATCTGCATCTCTTCCTCACTTGCGATTTATTGTTGTCCATTTGTTTCTTCAGCCAGTCGTCAGTCGGTGTGACTGCCCAAATCCAAGTCCGTTTGAATTTATTTGCAATGGAGTAAGTGCATTGTAATTCTTACTTAATGCAAGTAAGAATTCATGAGACACCATATGAAATCTTTTACTAAAGTCAGGTACAAGAACGTATTTCTTGAATGTCTTTTTTTCTACTGACTTTGTAACTATCAAACAAGCAGCCAAGTTTCTCTCAAAATTTGTTCTTTGTTTATTTCTCATGGGTCCATTAATTGCTAGATACTTTTTTTTTTTTAACCTCCCCTCTGCATTGCTTTATTTAACTAGGATTGACCTTAATTTATCTGATGGTAATTTGCAAAATTATCTTCCCATTCTCTCCTTCTGTTGCTGGATTTCCATGATTTTTCAAAAACTGACACTAATTCAGTAAGCTCGCTACATATTTGCCTTAAGACCCCAGGGAGCTGTATCTAGACCTTCTGAATTATTTTTTCCAATTTTTCCAGGTATTACCCTATCAACTGTACTCTTCATCAACAACTATACTGAGCAGATTTTCTTTCCTTCCTATACCTGTCTTTTCTCTTTGTTGTGAAAAGTTTTTTAAGCAATTCACAATCTCATCCATGTTAGAATCTTTGTGTTCCAGCTTATTGAATGGACCTACTTTCTCTTTTCTTTTTTTCCCCACCCCACCCTTTTCTTGATGAGTTTGTAAAAAGCCCTTCTTTTTCCTCAACACTAGACCTTTATTTTTAGTTTCTCTCTCCCTCTTCAGTGTATATTCTCCAGTACAAGTTCTCTCTGACCTGTGATTCTTAAATTAATTTCTCCTAGTGCCTTTGGCTGCTTCTTGTGCCTTGATTTGTCCACTGGAATTGTAGCTTGCATTATGGTAGTGTCTTTTGAGGATGTCCTGTGTCTTCAAAATTCATGGACTCAAATACTGCATGGCCACATATGTGCCAGATTTCTTATTTCCTAACATTGATTTTGTTGAAATCAAATAGCCTTGTATTGTTGTATCCTATTAAACTTATTCCTTGAAGCCCTGATTCAGCAAAGCACTTACGGATGTGCTTAACTTTAAGCGTGAATTTAGATGTTTTGCTCAGGTGGGACCTCTGTGTTGAATTCAAGCAACTTTGAGGTCATTGGCAGCATCAAACTTCCTTCTGACACTCTCATCCTCAGTCAATTCTGTCCTGTTGGTAAGCAGTAGATCTGGGATGGCTTCCCCGGAGGCTGGATTCTCTACCTTTTTGAGGTTTTCTTGTACATAGATATATAAATCTATTTGATTCACCTTTAGCTGTATTTGTTGCAATGTTGTGTGGTTCCCCAAGTGCGATTACGAAACCAGTTAAAAATACACACACACACATCTGGCACTGACAAAACATCAACAATCTGTTTTCATCTTCCAAAAATTAAACCTCTAATCTTGAGGAGAGAAATACCTGGGCAAACCGGTTTGCAGCAAGCTCTGAAGTTCAATAAACTCTGCTGCTCTTGGGAAGCAAATTCCAGAATAAAAATCTTCCTCTGAGAGCAATTGTAGAGACTGTCAGCTAACACATCTCAGCTAATCTTTGGTCAGAGTATGAGGAGTCAGTGAGTCTCTTGCAAAGACGTCAGTCCCATGTGTAATCTCTTGTGGCTTTGAATGCCTCAATAGTTTATCAAGAAAGAGGCTTTCATTTTCATTCTCCAGTTATGTGAATGTCTGTCACAGATTGATTAACTTCTCATTTAATTTCTTAACCAAAGTGTGCTGCATTTTGCTGTTCTTGACTTCATTATGAAATTGTATTTCTTTGGCCATAAACGTGGAAATTTGTCACAATATTACCTCAGCTGTAGATAGTAGCTATCAACAGTATCATTCCAGGTGTCTAAATGCTTCCTCCAGTTTATTATTGTAGGTCTTATGCCTCTGTTCAACAGGGAGGAACTGGCTGCAACTGCAAATCTGAAGGCACTTTGGGTGAAAGTGATAACGAGATAATAGATTTCCTGATTTTTAAGAAAAGGAAGGAGTTAGAGATGCAGAATAAGAACAAGGAACTTCAAAGAAAAAAAGCAGACTAACTAACTTAGAGAACTGGTAACTAAGGTCCCATGGGAAAAAAAGCTAAGGGGAAAAGTTCGGGAGAGTTTGGCAGTTTCTCAGAGACAATATTAAAGCCACAACAGCAAACTATCCAGATGTGAAGGAAAGATAGGAAGAATAATAAGAGGCCAATATGGCTCCATCAGGAGCTCTTTAATGACATGAAAAGGAATCCTTCAAAAAGTGGAAATATGGACAAATTACTAAGGAGGAGTACAAACGAATAGTTCAAGCATATAAGGACAAAATCAGAATGGTTAAGGCACAAAATGAGTTACACCTAGCAAGGGACATAAAAAACAAGAAGAAGAGGTTCTATACATACATTTGGGAGAAAGATTAAGGAAAGTGTAGGGAACCTCCTTGGGACCAGACCCTTTGGTCGTTTGTACATCTGTATTGAGCCTGTTGTTTGCTCCAACTGAATGCTGCTCTGCAGTTTTGGAGAGTAGTTGCCACACTCTGCTTGTCGACATGGAGCTGAATTCATCCACTCTTACTATTAGTGGCTGCTGGAGTGCTTCACCAATCTCCAGTTAATATGTGCTAAGCACATAGCTCCGCCAGACCTTCAACAAGATGCTAATACTTGGAGAGCTGTGACAGGTGAAACCAACTTAATACATCTCCATTTGCCCTATTCCCCATCTTCATACAGGAAACATGCAGCACCAACTCAAAGGTTTGCATGTATTCAGGGGAGGAATCCCGCTCCTGCAGACCAGGGTATGCCACCACGGCTGATCACCCCTTGTCTACAGCAGCTCACCCGCTTCTGGACAAGAGCGTACTGGCCTTTTCCCGTGCACAGGTGTTGCGAGTGAACGCATTGGTGGGAGCCCATCCCTGGACCTGCCTCCTTGTCCAGTTGGTCATAGGTCCAGACCAGGCTCAACAGGCTATTTTCTGGCTCATCTGGAATTGCAGCAACTGTGCTACGGCTTGGCCTGATTTCCTCCCCATGTTGTGCCCGTGGGGCAATGCTGCGGACAGCAATGCATCTGGTGGAAGAGTGCCTCCCTCGAGATCTGGAGGGCGGTTTACCACGCCTAGCCTCCCTGGATTCAGTGGCTCTCCTCTGGTTACAGCACCGGCACAACAAGCTCTGACGTCTGCGTCTGAGAAGAAAACGCTGCTGCATTGGCATTTGAATTAGTCACTTTGCAAGTGTCAGGCCCCTGGGTCAGCTGGGCAAGCCAGCCCGGACATCCGCTGCCAGTGACCTTTTGGCCACCGCACCACAACATGGATCTCGCTGTTGCCAAACATTTTACAGCAAAGTTTATACTTAGCGCAAAACCTTTATTGCGATTTTTTTTCGCATCCCTCTGTAAAGCCAAAGTGCCTTAACAACAGGAGTCCAACTGTGTCAGGAGAAAAATTATTATCTTCTCTATCAATCAAGGTGTCTCAAATTTAATGTCCAGTACTGTCTTGTGACTAGCCAGAGCTAGAAATGAGTCTATGAAACCACTAGAAAGAGGCTGCACTCCCAGTTTTCTCCCATGAGAGAGAGCTTGGATTTCTAGCCCTGCTGTTTCATGTAATACAGGAATTTAGTCACTCCCTGGACTACACCTGTAATTTCATTCCTGGACTTCAGCCAATTAACTGTTGTGTGGGAAGCATCCGTGTGGTCTGAGGAAGAACAAAAGTTGATTCACCAGGTTCTTTGGAAAAGCAAAATACTGGCTGGCCAAAAGCTGCTCCGAGGTTTGGAATGTTGCTCCAAATCTTCAGCTGGTGCAAACTGGCATAACGGCAATGGAGCAATGCTAATGAACACCAAGTGAGGCTTGCAGAGCAGCAAGGGGCCTGAGCTGCAAAGACGGAATTTGGATCCGAACTTCCCTGGAGCTAGGGGTGGTTTTTGTATTAAGCACTACAATTTGGGCTCATCTGTAGCTGGAAGTAGTCTCAATAGAAGTCAGCTGGCAGGGTACAAATGAGGAAGCAAAATCAATACAGTTTCCTCCATGGCAGAATTAAAGGAATTTATTCCAGGAAAATCATGACTGCATATTGCTAGTACTTTCAAGAGGTAGTTCTTCACCTGCTGGAATGTGAATAGCCCTTAGCTTTCTTTTGCTGGAATGAGAATAAAAATCTGTGCTTAAGCACTGTGTCCGATACACAGCTTGATCTAATGTGCAGAGAAGTACCTTCACTAAAGAATCTTGACTGCATTTCTCCTCACTAATCGACCCTTTACACTGAGGGTTTATGTTGATCAGACGTCTCAGCTGGATTCCCTTGGTCATGAGAAAAGAGGGTAGGACGAGACAGCCGCTTCTATTGAAGTAGTTACCAAGTTTCTCATTTGCATTTTCCACAGGCTGCACCTGTTTCCAGTTACATGAAGTTCTCACTTTTTGTTTAAGGTTTTTGTTTTTAATTTTCAAATAAACTTCGACCAGTATTACAGATGAGCTGTTGGGCAGTGTGCCAAGAGAAGTTCATGGATTCAGTGCAATAAAGAGACGAGGAAAAATGACAAAATAAAAATGTTGTTTCAGAAGGTGTGTGCGTTGTGCCAAAGAAATAAACCATGGGCCTTGTCAACACTGGGGTTTTAGCCACTCCTAGTGTAGGTATGTTGCACCAGAGTGAACGGGGCTGTGTACCAGTGCAGCTCACTCAGTTTTGAAACAAGTATTATGTGAAGCCAGGGTCGGCCGCACCAGTGACAATGAAGACCCAGTTTACATCAAATGCAGAGTGTCTACAACCAGTGGTTTGGGACAGTTTGACTATACTCGTGTACCTACAGCCCTAATGTACACAAGGCCTTAGACTTAAATAAGGGAAAGTAGGAAGCATGTGCAACTAAGGAGGGAGGAGAGCAGCACTGCAATGGGAGGAGAGTTCTGACTTTATCGTTTGTGAAAGGGACAGAATTTGAAGTGTCTATATTTAAAAACTGGGAAGGAAAAATCTGATTAAATAATGGCAAAACAGTATCTGGTCCTAGGGTGACCGATCAAATCTGTGCTTAAAATTGTCTCAAGTTTAAGCCGCGCAAAAAAATATTTTAATTTATCACTGGAACAATGTGATGGGCGTCAGGAGGTGCATCTTCAATGCATGTTCCACCCTGCTGCTTTGGTCAGAGGTCTGGTTGTGATACAAATGGGAGCAAGGAGTAACAGCTGCAGACCTACCTCCACTAAGTAGGATTAAAGGGTGTAGATTCTAGGTAGAAATTTGGTTCACCCGCAAGCACGGGCTCAATTTTGACGTCATACCCCTCCCCCGATTCCTGCTGAAATCAATGGCGCGGCTGCTGTGATCCCTAAGAAATTTCAGTTCAAGGAGGCGGGTCTTGAAACTGGGTCTTAATTCTACACCCTTCTAGGGCAGATCATCCTCTGTCCTGCCAACTGAAGGAAGTTTGGTCTGGCTGTGGGGTGTGCTGGTCTTATTCCTCCTTCAAACCCCAGGAAAGCAGCGGATTGAGCCCAGTGGGCAGAAAAGAGGTGGGATCGCAGCATGCTCTAGGGCATGACACCCTGCAGAGAATTCTGCTACCCGTGGATGGAGTGGAATCTTACGGTAGAGAAAAGAAGGGCGGTGCAATCAGAACCAACTCCCCAAGTGACCACAGCCGTTCCTGAGGGCCATTCGGGGCAGCACCCCACGAAGGGACCTGTGGGAGTTCTGCTTCTGCAGCATCTCATGGAATCTTGAGGCTCGTGAAGGCCCAACCCCTCATCATCCTCAATGGAATTGGGTGGGAACTTGGCACGCTCTCCTGTGGCTTTTCCTGCCATGGGATTATCTCATCCACTGTCCCTTGTTCATTCTATTTTCAGCTTCTCAATAGGCTGCTTCTGCAGGGAAATTGGGCCAAAATTCCATGCGATGACAACATGAACCTTAAAGGGTTTTTTTGGCATTGTGTAAATGTAGAAGTTCATAGATGCTGAGGCCACAAGGGACCCTTATGATCTGGTCTGACCTGCATAGCACAGGCCAGAGAGTTGTTCCCAGCTTTATTGGGCTGCTCTCTAAAGAGTTTTCACTCCCTAGTCACTGGGCCAGAGAGGCATTAAACAGCATTTTTTAAGACTTTGTGGTTGCAAACTTTGGGACTATTTGACACTTTTTTTCAATAAATTTTGATCCTGGAAAGCCATGCAAATGTATGTAGATATATTCATATTAGTGCCATATTCTTTGAGCAGGGGATTGGACTAGATGACCTCCTGAGGTCCCTTCCAACCCTGATATTCTATTATATGATTCATGGTATTTCCTATTGCTGTGCATCATTAAGGCTTTTAAGACAATTTCCAGCCATGTGGGGAAAATAATCCCGAATGTAAGGTTTTGTAATAAATATTTTGTCAAACTTGGTTATGTTGCACAATTATACTATTAGTATTTTCGATATATAGACTACAGTTCAACCTACATTATGAAACTTCATAGGGAAAAAAATGTCTGGGTGTGAGACATGTTTCTGGATAGTAAAAAGTCTTTTAATTTTTCCTTCATGGATTTATTCTGGGATAGCTGGAGCGCGTGTGTGTATGTCATTGGGGGTGTGTGTGTGTGTATATATATATATATGTTTCTACGTAAGTGTAGTGTTAAAAAGCAGCGTTTTATTTAATATATGTCTAAAGCGGGGTGGGGAACCTCCAGCCTGCTGGCTGAATCCGACCCCCTGCTTCATTTCATCTAGCCCATGGCAAGTCTGAACACCCTGGGCTGGAAGCCCTGCACCTCAGCGTCCACACACACACACGGGGCTGGAGCCCTGAGCTCCATCTCACTCGCTGCGGGGGTAGGGTTGCCAGGCCGTTAAGTCTGGTCGGCTCCGCACAGTGGCTGGCATGTCCCTGCGGCCCTTAGGCAGAGGGGTGATCAGGGAAGCTCCGCGTGCTGCCCCCACCCCCAGCGCTGGCTCTGCATCTCCCACTGGCTGGGAACCGTGGCCAATGGGCACTGCAGGTGCGTGGCCTGTGGGAGCAGGCACCATGCAGAGCCCCCTGGCTCCTCCAGCTAGAGGCCAGACATGGCAGCCGCTTCTGGGAGGAGCTCGGAGCCAGGGCAGGCAGGGAGCCTGCCTTAGCCCCACTGCGCCACTGACAGGGAGCCACCTGAGGTACAAACCCCCCTGCCCCATCCTGAACCTCCTGCCCCCAGTCAGAACCCCCTTCTGCACCCCAACTCCTTCCCAGACCCTGCACCCCAAGCCCCTGCCCCAGCCCTGAGCCCCCTCCCATACCCGAACTCCCTCCCGGAGCCTGCACCCTGCACTTTCTCCTGCAGCTTAACCCGCAGCCCTGAGCCTCCTCCCATACCCAAAGTCCCTACTAGAGTCTGCACCCCACACTTTCTCCCGCACCACTGCCTGAGCCCACTCCCGCACTCCAAACCCCTTTGCCCCAGCCCAGAGCCCCCTCCCGTACCCCCAGCCCCACCCCCACCCCAGAGCCCACACCCCAGCTGGAGTCCTCACCCCCTCCTGCATCTTGAACACCTCATTTCTGGCTCCACCCCAGAGCCCAGGGGAAGCCCCAAGCCTCTGCACCTCCCTGCAGGCCAGGAGCCGCGAGCACCAGCTTGCCCCACTGCGGGGGGAACCCCCGAGCCTCCACACCCTCCTCTTCCCCCCCACGGGGCTGTGTGTGGCTCATGACTGATTTTTTTCAGTGGGTCAGTGGCCCCTGATAGAAAAAAGATTCCCCACCCCTGGTCTAAAGCATATGTTACATACACAGAATTTTATCTGCTCCAGGTTATTGTATTAATTAACCTGTTAACACAATTATCTCTGACTCACTTTAGAGAGACCCATCCAAACCATGTTTTTTCTTTAGGGTTGGGTATAAATAATGGGTGAGTCGTGTGTTTTCACTCTGGCCTTATTTGTGGATGGGCAGATGTAGTTCACAGTATTGTCTGATACCTTATGCTTTTTTCATCAAGTTAAAGAGCACAACTTTCTCTTCCCCCACCCACCGGTTGACTCACACCCCAAGTATGTTTCTGGTCAGGATGTCTTGTGATTTTTTTTTTTTCCCCTGACATAAGGTTTTTCTGTTTCCAGTGTTTGTAATTAACATTGAGAATTGTTCACTTCTCTCTCAAATGTTCTAGGTCCCAGGAGTGGGGGGATCTCCTGGGAAACAGACTCGCCTTTTGCAGAGCAGAAAGTTACTTAACCATCATTCTTGTTCTCTGAAGTAAATTCTAGAAATCCACCCTGCCCCCCTCCTCCGGGAATTAGTTTTAAATAATTGGAACCATCTCTGATTTGCTCCGACACACTTCAAGCAGTATGGGGGGGAGGTCTCTTTTCCCCGCAGCCCGGGAGATCTGCACCCATCAGTTCCCCAACTGCGGTATGTAAACACAGTGGTAATGTGAACCAGTGACGTTTGGGAACTCTGCTGGCTCGACTATAAAGAATTTTACAGAAACAGTTGCCCACTTTCAGGGATATTTTGGGGAAATGAATTTCATCTTCCACTTGTAGCGCCACATAAATCTCAGGGCCGTGACCTTTGTCTCTGAGTCAAAGCGTTCACTGCACTGGTAAATTAGGAACACAGAATTTACTGTGCTAGATTAAATTATTAACCCATCTAGCCTGGAATCCTGTCTGTAGCAGTACCAGGGCTTGAGAGAGAGGGAAACCCATGCCACAGCTTCCTGTTAAGCAAACCATAAATCATCTAGCCTACGCTTTGTGATTGTGACCTCACTGGCAGTAGGCTCACACCTGCAAGTGTAAGACCCTGTTACCTGTGTCAGCAGCCATTTTTAAAAGCCAGCCAAGCAATCTGATGGATGTTATTTATTATTTGTATTACAGTAGCACCTAGGTGTGCACACACAGTAAGGGTCTGCCGCTGCTCCAAAGAGCTCACTATCCAAAGCGGTAGGGAAGATCAAAAGGTGGGAGAAAAGTATTATCCCTTTTTTACAGATAACGAACTGAGGCACCAAGAAATGACTTGACCAAGGTCACATGGAGAATCTGTGGCAGAACCAGAAACTGAACCCAGGTCTCGTTGAGTGCCAGCCCAATGCTTTAAACACAAAGCCATCCTTCTCTGGGAACTCCAGTACTGGTGAATTTCATTGATCCAGCCGGCTGTGAAAACGCATTTCCTTGGATCTGTTCTAAGTGCACTGCCTTCTAACTAGAACTGGGAGGGGGCCCCATCTTCTGTTTTGCAGGAAATTCTACTATTTTCTCTTGTTCCAAAACAGAACGTAAGCAAAAAGTTTCTGAATTTCCCATGAAAGAAAATTCAGGGGAGAAAAAAATCTGTTTCGGATGGATCAGAATGTTTTGTTTCTATTTTGACTTTTAAAAATGTTTGTTAATGTGAAAAAAGTTTTGAAAAGTCATTTGAAATGAAATTTCATTGAAATCTACATTTCAGTATTGATCAAAATGGCCTCTTTCTTAAAAAAAAAAAAAATCAAAATTTCCAATTAGCCTTACTTCTAGTATAATCTTGTGTCTCTTTGCTCTTGCTTCGGGAGACTGAGTGAAGACAAGAGATGGATCAATTTTCACTAAGTCCTTCACGATTTTACATATTTCCCATTTCCTTTAACATTTTTTTCTTTTCTGGGATAACTTATTTTGGCCCTTGTCTTCACTAGAAACTTTTACTAGCAAAAATGCAGCCAGCTACTGACAAAGTGATTCCAGCAAAGCATGTTCCCATTTGGCTGCCTGTGCTGAGACTCTGTGTGTCCAAACAGCACCAGGTTGTATCAGCAAAAGACGTGTGGCATTGTGAATAGGCATCCTGGTGCCACCGCTTCCTGGTGTGATGCCTTGTAGGAAGTCTTCCCGTTGTGTTATGGAGCTACATGCCCTCATGCCTCTCAGAGAAATGTGAGACTGGGGGGCAAATTCCCATAAATCCCACTGTTCTATCCCATAATTCGCTTTGTTTTCAATCTTGCTTCTAGAAACAAGGACGCTGCCCTGAGCAGAAGGACTGTTGCCCGTTTTAAGTACTGAACAAGGGATTCTTGTGTATTCGCAAGCCCACAAGCTACTGAGGACCAATGGACAGTGAGTGAACCTGACCCACTGTTGCCGATATTCACTGGCTGACTACATGGGGTGGAGTGGGGTTTGAGGTATCAAGTGGAAGGACATAATCGAGAGGCAAACCTGGGATGACCAGAAGTGGCTGCAGAGGTAGAAATCCGCTTTCCTGGAGCTGTGAGCTCACCTCACCCCAGCCCTGCCCAGACAAGAAGATGAGCGTTTCTCAGGCGGTGGAGAAACAGGTGGGATTGCTACTGTTCAGGCTTAGGGTGACCATACGTCCCACTTTGGCCACGCAGTCCCCTTTTTAAGCCCTGTCCCGGACATCCTGGTATTTTTTGGCAGAAATGCGCATTTTTCCCGTTGCTCTTGCCAACTGATCATCAGTTAGCAAGAGCAAATAGAACAAATGCCCAGTTTGCCAAAAGGGTGGGGTGTGTCCCCCTATGAGGATGTGGAGGAACTCTTAGGGGGGTGCCAAGCAGCAACAAGAGGTGCTGGGCAGCACATTTCAAGCTGTCGGCCCTGAGTGGCGCAAGGCGAGCAGAGACTCAAGCTGGTCCGGGGCAACCGTGCACGGGGGACAGCTCAGCCGAGCGGCACCACCTGGCAGCTCAGGCCAGCCCCATGCAGTGTCCCGTTTTTACTTGGTGAGCTATGGTCGGCCCAAAGTGGGCAATCAGGTGGGTGCTGGTAAATCAATGGCAGAGACGGTTGTCATCCAGGTGTGCTAGGTGATTAAGCACGTCCTGCTGTACAAGGTTGTCAGCCTGGGCCATGTGCAGGAAATAATAGATGGATTAGAATCCTAGAATCTGAGGGTTGGAAGGGACCTCAGGAGGTCATCTAGTCCAACCCGCGCTCAAAGCAGGACCAATCCCCAACTAAATCATCCATCAATCATCCTAAATCATCTATAAACTGGGTTTCCCCAACTGAGCTGAGGCAAAAGATGGGACCCACATCCCCATTCTCTGGTCCCCCTGCCTGTCCTCAGGTCAGCAAACACGTTCTCTTTCCTGCAGGAATGCCATACTGCTCTTTCCCTGCCAAGCAGAGGAAATTCAGCATCTCTTTCCTGGACTGTGATGCACCAGGGGGCGAGATTGAGCCATGTTTGTAATTGCCATGTAGAGGAGACAAGGAAAGAAGCATCAGTTCAAAACACAGAAGTAGGGTTGCCAGGTGTCCGGTTTTCAACCGGAATGTCCAGTCAAAAAGGACACCTGACAGTGTCCAGTCAGAAATACTGACCGGACTCCAAAAGTCTGGTTGCCACCTGCAGGAGCAGGGGTGATGTGTTTGGAGGGGGGGCCCATGCGGGAGCAAGCACTTCCCCAGATTAGCCTGCTGGGGGAGGGGGGGGAAGAGGGGCTCTGTCCTTCTCCCACTACCATCATCACCTCCCATAGCCAGGCTCTCTCTCACAGGCGGCCACTGCGCTGGCTGGACTCTCACACCGACCCAGAGTGGAGCGGCCAGCAGGAGAAGTGGATAGTCCCGCCCTTCTGCTCCCCACCTGGGCCAGGCTCTCAGGGTCAGAGGCTGAATGAGCTGGAAACATGCCGGGGAGTGGAAAGGGTGGGACCGCTCTGCTCTGGGTCAGCGTGAGAGAGAGCCTGGCTGTGGAAGGCAGCAGTGACAGGCCACCCCCTGCCTAGTCCCGGCTGCCGGAAACTGTCCAAACATGCCAGGGGGGCAGGTGCAGCGGGAGGAGAGAGTCTCCTCCCTCCCACCCCCCACAGGTAACTAGTGGGGTGGGGAGAGTACAGTGGTTCCCGGGCTGGGTGCAGGGGGGTGAGAGGAGTGAGTGGGGGGCAGGCCCTTGGTGGAGGTGGTAGAGCAGGGAATGGGACCTCAGGGGGAGAGGCGGAGCAGGTATGTCCAGTTTCCAGAAATTGGAAAGTTGGCAACCCTACACAGAGGGCATTTTAAATGGGAGGCGGTCTCTGTGTGTGCAGCAGAGGTCAAAACTTTGACCAGACAAGACACCACTGAAAGGACAGTTGCATTGTGGGTTTCTTTCTAGCAGACTGCTTCTACCTTCTGCATCTGCAGTGGCCGTATGCCACCAGAACTCTACTGGTAGAGGGCTTATGTCGCTCAGGGAAGGGGAATAATTATGCCAGCAAAAGTGCAGGGTTTGGTTGACAGGACTCAAAATTAAGTGTTTCTGGGTAATGGCACCTTTAACCCCCTTCCATGGGCTGCTCAAGGAATGCCCTCTTCGGTGTGAGACATCTAGCCATCACCTGTCTCTGGGCATGGATAAACGTCCCACTCCCTTCTTGACCCGGTGATTTCAGGCTGCCGCTGCCCTCTCTTGACTGATTAGCCCAAGCAGGTCTGCCAAATGTCCAGCCCCCTGCTCTGTAGTTTCTCTCCAAGGACAAGAACTGTGTTTTTACCAGTGATCACATGGGTCTGCCAAAGCAAGCCCATTCATTTAAGGATAAAAGCATCCCAGCGAAAGCATATAAAGAGCAATAACCTGATCTACACGCTTACTTAAACATACCACTAGTCATGGATTGGCCCTGGCAGGCCAAACCCCTTCCAAACCTTCAGCGAGGGTTGAGCCCCTCACTTGGACAAAAGGTCCTATTCATTTGCTGGATCAGAAAGGAGTCCCCGAGTCTGTTTAAGCTCCGTCTTTATATCCCAAGTTCGTTCGTTCTTTTGCCTCTTGCCTCTCCTCTAGGATTGCCCTGAACCCAGTCTAAGCAACCTGTGGCAAATTCCCGGCACTACTATGATGGGTCTCACGTGTTCTCTTCTTGGGGTGGGGGTTCAGGGCTCTGTTTCTTGCCCCTGAACTGGGGCATTAACTGCCCCACTAGTGTCCTAGGGGAGGGGAGTGGAGAGGCAGGGACCCAGGCCTGCCCTCTACTCCGGGTCCCAGCTCAGGGATAGCAGTAAACCACTTGAACTAGCAGTTCGTTCCCCTGGGCTATTTCCCTCTCCTGTTCTTCAGCTTATGGGGCTTCCTGCCCTCCCTCTACACAAACCAGGGTCCCTTTACCTAGGGTCTTGGTCTTCTTAGTCCACCACAGCACTTCTCCAAACTCTCCTCTGCTTCCCTCCAAACTGCCCTCTGCTCCAACACCAATCTACTCTGCTTCAATTCCTCCACACTGCTCTCTGCTCCAAACCACTCTGCTTCAACTCCTCCTCCTGTCCGACTGAAGCAGGGGGGTTTTATAAGGTGACTGGCTTCAGGTGCTTTAATTAATCTACAGCAAACTCTCTTCCCTCTGCAGGGAATATGGTACCCTCCTAACACTCTCCTGCTGCCCTCTGGCCACGCTGTATCACAAACCCTCCAATGGTGGTATGTCTCTGGAGCTGTTTATGGTCTCAGCAATCTGCCAGAGTTACCCCCAGACACACACTGCTTTTTAGTTCCTGGGGGAGCTGTGGTAACCCCCCACCCCATCCCATGCCATAGAATCGGTCACAGGAACCCTGTGCTCAGGCAGTGACCCACAAACCTCAGATGAGCAAAATTACAGTTGTTAAACATCTGTTTTCTGGATTCCCTCGCCCCAGATTAGAAGATCAGAAGGACCTTTGTGCTCATCTCCTGCATCACACAGGCCTTAGGACTTCCCTGAATTGATTGCTGTCTCAGGCCCAATAACTGTGGTTGAACGAGAGCAGATCTTTCAGAAAAATATCCTATCTGGGTTTAAAAATTTCCACTGATGGAGAATCTACAATTACCCTTTATAAGTTGTTCCAATGGTTAATGACACTGACCATTATAAATAAAAAGTGCATATTTTAAAGGTTTTTTTGAGATGCAACAAATATGCCAAAATACCAGATTCATCAAACCTTTTCTTTTTCCGTGCAGAGGTAATGCTTGTCATCCTTGGGGACTAGATTATTATCGCTGAGCTGGGACTTGAACCCACACGCCTCCTGAGTCCCAGTGCTATAACCACACGGGCCAACCTTCCTCTCAGTTAAGATGGGAAGGGGTACAGGAAGAAGGGGCAATGCTAGAAAATGAGGCTTGCAATTTTCCCACTCGCTGTGCACACAGAGCTCCCACTCACGGACTAGGCCCATGGATGGGTTTGAACCAAATCCTTCAGCATTGCAATGCAAACTCTTCTACTTGAACTACAGGGATAACTCCATTTTCTGGTAGCAATAATATGCCATTCTAGAGCCATAGATATTTAAGGCTAAAAAGGACCATTAGATCACCTAGTCTGACCTCCCATATAACACAGGCCAAAGAACTGTTTCCCCTTATTCCTGTGCTGAGACCAATAACTTGTGTGTTGACCTTCCAGAAAGGTATCCAGTCTCAGTGTACTGACATCAGGAGGTGGTGGGTACAGCAGAGCCAGTGAACCAGCCACTGTCGGAGGGGTATGACACACAATTGCCATGTATCTACATAGTAACGGGAATTTTGTACAGTTCCTATCTCTGGGCCCTCATTGTCCCATCTGATAGGCTAATTTCTTTCTCATCCTTTACACTGCATGCTCTGCTTTTTTGTTAGTCTGAAAGGGTTCTTGGCCTCCTTTCTGTACGTCTTGTGACAGGGTCGGGCCGGATGGCTACAGGAGAGTAATAGAAGGCAGATATATTAGTCCCAGGTTAAGTAGGTCCCTTTTCCCTGGGTAAGGTAACAGGGAAGGTTCCAGAACAATCAGGAACCTTCTGGAGACAATTAAGACAGACAGACTGATTAGAACACCTGCAGCCAATCAAGAAGCTGCTAGAATCAATTAAGGCAGGCTAATCAGGGCACCTGGGTTTAAAAAGGAGCTCACTTCAGTTTGTGGTGCGAGTGTGAGGAGCTGGGAGCAAGAGGTGCTAGGAGTAAGAACATGGACTGTTGGAGGACTGAGTACAACAAGCATTATCAGGTACCAGGAGGAAGGTCCTATGGTGAGGATAAAGAAGGTGTTGGGAGGAGGCCATGGGGAAGTAGCCCAGGGACTTGTAGCTGTCGTACAGCTGTTCCAGGAGGCACTCTAGACAGCTGCGTTCCCCCCAAACCTCCCAACTCCTGGTCAGACACAGGGGGAGTCGACCTGGACTGTGGGTTCACAAAAACGGCCAAACTGAGGGCTGCCGTGAGGCTCCAAGGCGAGCAAATCCGCCAATAAGCACAGGACCCACCAAGGTCAAGGAGGAACTTTGTCACAATCTATTACATAAAAGGACTACTGCACTTCTGGCGGCTTGGGATAGATTACCCTGGTTGTAGGAGCTGTCCAAATGTAATCTTTCCAGCACTGTCTGTGCCCCTCTGGGATTATCATCATCTCTGCCATCCCCATGCTACTAGAGCATCTGCTTCTGTCTTACCTTTGAGTGCTAATTTCACGGGCATTCTACATCATTTATTTAGCTTTGGTTTATGATCTTTCCATTCTCGTTGTCTTTTTCAAGGCCCTTTTCGTTTGGTGGCAGCTTTTCCACTGGCACTGTTGATTTGTGCCCTGGAGCTGACATCGTGTGCGCCATCTGGAGGCCCCATGCTCAAAACTCAAGTGTTCTCTTGGATGGAATTGGACCGTGGAATATTTTTTCACAGCTGGAAGTCCTCCTAATACAGAAAATAAAATTCAAAGCTACCCACACAAAGTTTGGCCAAACAACTACTGAGAAGGGAGGGGTCTGATATTTAAACTTAATGTTAGGAAAAAAATATTCTGGCAACGAGATCTGTTGGACTCCATTAGTCTTTAACAGTCTCCCAAAGGAAATGATGAAACCTTGTTACTTGTGTTTACTTTAAACTGCACAAAATAAAGAACTGGAGGCCTGGGGCCTGATCCAAACCCTAGTAAAGTCAATGAAAAAACTCACATAGGCTTCAGTGGGTTTTGAATCAGACCCTGTGGGGAGAAATTCTGCATTGGGTGGCCAAATTCGGTCTCTTTTCCTCTCATTGCTAATTGTGCTGTCAGAATAACAGCAGTCTTGGGAGTTTTCTAGCCCTTTGTGCATTCGTATGAGATGTTGGGCAGTCTTCTCCCTGATCAAAGAGCTTGTGCGCCTTCCCTTTAATGCTTCTCCATCTGAGACATGAAACAGAAAATATTCTTTCCCAAGAGCAGTCCAGTCTTCCTCCTGCCCTTGAATCTCACATTGTCTGGCTTTCTTTTCCATGCTTCTGTTGGCAGGCCAGGGCTTCTGAATCAAGTCCCCAGGGACGACATTAAACATCCTATGAAAGAGGAAGAGGTAGTCACCAGAGCAGCCGTGCCTAGAGAAGGGGAGTTCTGCAGATTGCCGCTTGCCTTTGCCAGATGGCACATCAGCTTTCCCTTAGTCATCCTCAAAGACACAGTGTCACCACACTTAACCCTAAGGGGACTTACAGGCACTTGGCATGTCCATTGAGGCATATGCCCTAGCTGTGCAAAAAAAGCTATGGAGTTCCTGCCACTGCCAATGGTCCTGATTGCCCTCAGTGGATGGAGCTGTAGAAACCACCAGCTCAGAAAAAACTCCGTTTATCGCCACATGCCCCTAGGGCCTAGTCGGCAAGTGGGAGCTGCGTGCGCTAAGTTAGCGGGATAATTGCAAGCCTCATTTTCTAGCATTGTCCCTTCTTCCTGACCCGATTCTTAATCAAGAGGAAGGATGACCTGTAGTATGATGGCACTGGGTGGACCACAGCTGGACCACGCCCTCCCTGTGTGAGTCTGGGCACATCACTTAATCTCTCTGGGCCTTACTTCCCCATCTGTAAAATGGGGATAATCATCCTTTCTCCCATTCTTCCTTTTGTCTATGGAGCTTGTGAGCAATTTGGGGCAGGGGTTGTCTCTCACTATGTGTACGTACAGCACCTAGCACACTGAGTCCCGATCTTAGCTGGGGCTTCCAGGTGCTACCAGCTCACAAATAGTAATAATCAGTCATTTCTTTCTTTCCTTGCAGATTTCCTCTCCTCTGAAGGCTTCTCTCATTACCCTGTTGTGTGGCATCTCTCATTCAGGTCTTGCTTTTTGCAGCCTCTCTACCCAGTGCTTTCCTTCAGCCTGATACAGTCAGATGGTCCATGATATGATTTCCTCCCCCCTCTCCCACCCTCTTGATGTGTGTTTGGCCTGTTCCCTCTCTCTCTGTCATGACGACTGGCTTCCTTTACTAAACTGGCTGACCCCAGAGCCTACTGTATATAACTAAGATTCTTTGCACATTCCTTTGTGTAATAATCCCTGTGCTGCTATCTAAGGATTTTTCCATATGAGTGTGGCCAGAAAGTACTGGCATTCCTCTTCTATACACACCAGCCGTCCTGCTACTAGAGCACTACAATGTTACCTTTAAATGTCCATTGCTTAGAGCCAGTCGCCAACGTTTTAGTCTTTAAGTCTATCAACTGGTGTTCTGTGGGCCCATGCCCTAGTCACCGGACTTGGTTCACCACATGGGTAGCTGTGAGTCTTACATTTTACCAGCCCGTCTCCTGGTTTGAGCCAATCTCCTTACTTGGTTCATTTTTTCATCTGATTTCCAATATCCTTATTAGCGTCACACTTCGCAAAAGTCCCCACTGACTTCATGGAGGAAGGTACCATTCAACAGGATCTCCCTGGAGTCTTCAGGAATCAAAGACTAATCTTTAATGTGGATGTCTGTGTGCGACGTTGAATTCAATTCTCTTCTGAATTAATGAAATCACTGGGAGAAGGCAGCCCGGCATGCCTAGAAATAGACACAAGTTGGCAAGGGCTCCACGATGGGTAGAAAGGATGGTCCAGGGGTTAGGAAGCTAGCCTGGGATTTGGGAAACCCAGGGACACTTCCCTGCTCTGCCAGACTTTGTGTGTGACCCTGGGCAAGTCACTTAGCTTCTCTGTACCCCAGGTCCCCAACTGTACAATGGGGCCCTTCCTTACCTCCCAGGGCTGTTGTGAGGCTGAACACATCAAAGACTATCAGAGGCTCAGACACTACGGTGGTGGGGGCCATCATGAGCACACATGGTGCTGGCAAATAGCTCACAGGTTTATATCCTCTGCAATGGGAAGGCTCTTCAGAACGGGAACTGATTTATTCAAGAGGAATTTTGAGGACGTTACAAAAACGTATGTTGTGATTTGAGGCAAAATTACCTCTCTGGGCAAAAACCGGAAGGGGTCAGTTTAAAGCTTGTGAAGACTGGTAAGAAAACTGGAGAGAGAGAGAGATGATGCAATTGTAACTGAAACCACTAAGCACCACAGAGCTCTAGGAAACTACCAGGGATCTAGGATAAACGTTTCAGAAGGGCCTGAGTCCCATTTTCAAAGGGAATGTCAGTGCCTAAGTCTATTAAAGTGCCTACATCACTTTTGGAGATGGGACTTGGGCTCCAAAATCACGCAGGCGCTTTTGAAAATTTTGCCTTTAGAAAATATGCTGAGATTGAGCAATGTTCCTTTGGCTAGGGATGGACCCTGGGAACCTCTTTTCTGCAGAGATGGTGAAAGGGAGAGGTGACTGGATGGCTCTGGGGGTTGGTAGCGGCGTACACCAAGCCTTTCTTCCTTTGGTCCACAGGTCTAACCATAGCCACGTCCGTCACTCCCCTCGGATGGCTCTTAAGTGACCTGTACAAAAGGAGACACTAGTGTCAGTCTAGTGCGTGGGAGTGGTGGCTACAAGCAATCTCTGAAGAGAAGGCACGTAGAGAGGATGAATACATTTCTAACCCTAGCAGTATGATGCCTCCCAAGTCTTTGGCGCGCAGGATAAATTGAGGGCATTGATCAATCTGGCACCTTCCATGTGCACTGAATTCATTCACTCTTTGTTAAATGACAGCGCAGGAAATATGTGGTTTGGATCTTCTCCAGCCCCGTTGGTGAGCTGCATGTGCTGGGAAAGCCCGTTCAGACCACACCGTGGAATGTTCTGCTCTTAGCACAGGAAGCAAAATATCTGAAACAAGCCTCTGATCTTCAGGCTACTTTATTCCCCACCTTAATATTTTTGAGCTGGTTTAGGGTTCTGTCCTCCTGGTGTATGTTTTAGGCAGATGAAGAACTCGTTTGTTTAAGAGCAGCTTACGGGAGCTGCGATAGAGGAGAGCAGTTGTATGGAAACAGTATTTAATGTTTGTGCTGTTGATACAAATGGTTTAGAAAGAGATGTTTCTGGGGCAGGGCTGAAGGCAATATGGAGAGTGTCCAGGCATAGAACACAGAGATCCATTCTGGACTGAGGATAGTTAGAACACAAGCCCTGTCCTTCGACTGGTGACTCTGTTAACGTAGCCCGATCCTGCAGTCCTTCCTACTGACTGCAGCGCAAGGTAGGCACACACAATGTACCTGATCCTGATTTTGTTATGTTATTGTTGTGTCATTAACTGGGGCTTTCCTGGAGCCACAACCTGCAAAAACTAGCATGTAAATTACTCAAGTGGCTCCGATCCTGGTCCACATATCCCAGGGACTCAAAAAGGTGTCCTGGTATAGGGGAATGCCTAGTAGGTACAGAACTGGCTTAGCCAGCTAGCTCTGTACCATCCTCTTCCAGCCCCACCAAAAGGGAGCCCCGGGGGTGGGGGAGGTCCCTAGCTAGTATATATGTTAGAGTGGCCCTCAGGCTGCTCTAGGTTACTCTGGAAGCAGTCTCCCATCCCTCCCTCCTGCCATTGGATGAGCACAAAGGTAGCATACAGTCATTTGGTCCCCTGCAAACCAAATGCCCATTGACCTCAGCTTTATCAAGCTCAGTTGAGGATCTAGCCCTAAATCCTCACTGTGCTCCATACAGATCTCCCCTCTATTGCCACTCCTGATCTGATAGCTCAGCTGATCCGTGATGTTCTGGGCCACAGGTTATGCTGGAATGGCAGCAGTGCACCATATTCTTTAGATGTTTTTTCTGCGAAGAGGCGACAGCTCCATGTATGTTGTTTGATTCTATAAGCTGTTAGCCCAGACTAGAAATCTGCTTTATAAATACAGGGTATTTGAGTTTTAAGGAGGAAATGCGGATCCTCGCTACATGGAGCCTGTCTTGGCTGGCTGTGTTCCTTCTGGTGCATTTGTACTTGTAAAAGGACTGCGATATACGTTGTTAAAAGCCAGATTCCTACTGTGGCCTTTCAGGAGAACACATCGGCCTCGCCAAATGCCTAGGCTTACAAGAATAGCTGTTTAAGTTTCCACATAAATGCAAGGGCAGCCCGGGGGTGGATTCCATTCGGACTGCAGGCAAGGGTACAAAACCATCACTAAAAAAAACCCCACCCACAATCCTCAAACCATATCCAGCAGGATGACAAGTGCAGCCTGTGGAAAGCCGTCCCCTAGGCTGAGGGACTTCAGCATATCTCGTAGATCTAAACTGCCATGAGAAATATTCCATTTTCCTTTTATTGGACCCAAATTACAGATGGTCCATGTGCTTTCCAATACTGCCTGGACATTTGGGTCTAAACAAAACATCCAAACCAGCTTATTAGTGAGTTTCTTGCAAGGATGTTCGTGTAAAATGTAACCAGGTGAGGTTGGCTAGTTTAGACCTAAAATATAGGGTTTGTTTTTGCAGCAAAGGGAAGGTGAAGGGGGTTGGATGAGTTCATAAAACAAGGGGCCAGATCCTCAGCTGGTGTCAATCAGCAAAATCTCCCATGAACATTAATGGAGCTGTGGTCATTTACACCACCTACAGATCTGACCCAGTGTGAATAAAAATGTCCTCCGGGGTTTTATTTGAAATGGCAGTACAAAGTGATATGTGTAACAATTTTAAAAGTCCGCTTCAATGGTGGAAAGACAAATGCATTCCCATGTTGGTCAGTTCCTTTCCTGGTTTTCTCATGCCCTGACCGTGAACACACAGCGAAGCTGTCCCAGTATGTCCTGCCCTGCAAGCTGACTGAAGAACAAATGTTAATTAGCACAGAGTGGGGAACAGTAAATGAATTGTCTTGAAGTCCCCATTTCATAAGCGAAACAAGGTAAGGTTCATTTTGGTAACACAGGGGAGAAATGTCTGTAATGATTTTTTAACTTGTTCCCTTTAAATCTGTAGGACAAGGGTAAGTATATATTACCCTGGTTAGAAATAAGTTTGTGTATATTTAAAGTCATAGGGAGGAAAATTGATTAAATCATTCGTTAAAGGTATAAGTATATTATTTGATCTACCTTTGTGGGTACCGGCTCTACTGTATAAATAGTCCCAGTATCTACTGGCACCATAGTGGGGGAGATTAAATGGTTCCACAGTGGATAAGAATAGATGATTTTTTAAAAAATGGATTTTTAATTGAAATCGGCTTGTCTTAATTTTATTTAAATTCTGTTTTTCTATTTAAAAATAAACCTGTTTAAAATGAAATCTGAATTTAATACAAAATATGTTACGGTCTTAACTACTTATAATTCTGTTGTAAATGTGAAATATGTTTTGATAAGAGATGTTTGTGTATCCAAAATATTTAAGGTTGTTTTGTTTCACAAAAATAAAATTGCTATCCTGTTTTACGTGTTTAATTACATTCCATTTACCACCCTTATGCAGCTAGACACAAATTGCGACAAAAAGTTAATTATTTAGTAAATAGGCAAGTTTTTCTCCAGTTTCTCACATACTAAAATGTAGACTGAATAAGAATCTGAAAATATTATGCTACATAATTGCTTAAATAAATGTCTAGTTATTAGTGTACCTCCTATGTAGCAAAACAATGTATCAAATCTACTCAATCAACATGTTTTAACGGTTATATCAAGGAGTGGAATGCCCCTTTCTTTAGAAAATAAGTAACTGACGTACAAATGGAAAAGTTGATTAGAATCGATTCTTTAAATCGAGGCTTTCCACTTGGTGATTTAAATCATGATTTAAATTGCCTTCATTCAAGTCAATCCACTCCAATTTTAAAAGCACAGGGGGAGAATGAGAGGTACAGCTTTATTTTTGTTCTTTTACAGACGCCTGTGTTTTTATGGAACATTCCCGTAGTCTCTTTTTGACTCAAAAAACTCTTCACAAGACTCAATAAATGATGGTTAATCAGCTGGTTCACTGACACATCATTGGTGGGGTCCAGATATTTTTACTGGAGTGTTTCCTGAAAGGCAGCTGTAAAGTTTTGAGCCCTTGCCGTCCTCACAGTGTTAAAAGGCTGTAGGTGCTCTCTGGGGTCCAGAAGGCCTTGTTAAAGGAGACGAGGTTTTCCTTGTATATTCACAACCCCCCCCAGCTATGGTCAGTGGGTGATGCACTGATGCTACCATGGATGTACATAGTAATAGGTAATAGAGCCCCCAAAATGCTCTCTCTTTCCTGAAAGAAGTCAGGTTGCATTTTAACGGCCTCCTGGCATACAGCAGAGTAGTTCGGTTGATTTGGAGGAGCAATGCTGATTTACACCGGCTGAAGCAGGAGCTAAAAACTTATTCAGATCAGAGAAATCAGACCTATTGTTACCAGGGTTGGCTCAAGCCCTAAGTAACCTCTGCAGCTGCTTGCCCTGGAGCTCCTGTGGGGCCAGTGGAGGCTATGGAAACTGTTCCCTGCTACTCCCCCCACCTCCCCGCACCCTGCCTAGCTGTTCTGGGGGGATGGTCCAGGTTACTTCGATCTGCCCTCTGCTGGGCTGGGCTCATGGGAAGAGCCGTGGGTGCCACACTCTGAGGGTGCCCTGTGCTTTGGCATGCAGCATTTCAATTGCAAAGGGCTTAGCTAACTGAGGCCGGCTTGGGCACTCGACCTGTGATTGCCACGTACACCAGAAGGCTGCCATTTTCCAGCAGCGGCTTTGTGGCATCATTTGGCCACAGAGAAGCAGGTTTGGTCTGAGATGGGAACTGTTGCACCTTGCCATTGGGTGGACCATATCTTAACACCAAGATTGTCTAGGCCACCGCTCCTCCCATTCACAATGGCAAGGATCACCTCTTCCCCCACTTCTGGGAGGTACGTGGCTTAGCAGACAGGAGATTGGAGTGGGTGACCTTGGGCAAGTCATTTCCCTGCCCTGTGCCTCAGTTTTTCCACCTGGAAAATGGGCCTAATGGTACTGACCTCTGTAAAGCACCTTGCTAACTAAGGCTGAAAATAGCGAGGTAAGAGCTGGGTATTATTATTACTGTGCGACTAAAACCATCTTGTTTCTCATTCCAATTCCACAACATCCCATCATGAAAAAAAAAATAGGGAAGTATTTAATGTACTTTTAGCTTCTTTTAATGCGAGGTAGCAGTTGGAAAAAAGGCTGCAAAGCCAGCAACATGTGACCAGCCAGCCATGGACAACTAGCAGGTGTCCCACTGCCCACGGTTTGAGAATGGCTGCTCTGAGATATTTTAAGTAGTCCAGGTTCAATAAAACACAAGACATTTTTATTTCTTGATAAGACCTGGGAAGTCTCCCAGGAAGTAACAGCTTCATATTCCAGTCTGTAGAGATTCACGCTCATCACTGTAGAATCTGAGTAGCTGGGGATGCCAAGGTAATTGGCATGTTTCCCAATCCTGGAGTTGGGGAATGGGATGGAAGGTTTGCAGAGGTGTCTCCTTCGCTTGTTCCAAAGTGAGGAACGGGGAAGGAAGGATAATAGCACTGTCCCACCTCAGGAGGTGCAGAGGATCAAAACCATGCATGAGTGCGAGGCTGCTGCTAAGAGCCAGATGAGTAACTAGCGCGAGAGGACATTGCAGAGGAGGGGAGCACGGGACAATCCAAGGAGCCAGAGCTGCAGGAATGGCAGTGCCTAGTGTGGGCAAACTGATGGAGAAGGCAGGACGGGGTTTAAAGCCAGGGGAGGTGAGAGACATCAGGTCTGAAGGGGGAGGGGAAGCTAGAAACAGGTGCTGAGCAGAAAAGCAGCATTAGCAGAGCGCTGGGGGCAAGTAATTTGGGCAAGAGGCGTAGTGCTCCTGAGCAGTGAAGGGACATGCAGGTGCAGGCAAGGAGACAACAAGCTTGTTACCCAACAGGCCATAAACCTCCTCATCTTTGGCTTTGTTTAAAGGTCTGTAAATGTCCCTGGTGCTTGGAGCCATCTGTCTGAGGTTGGAAGCCACCTAGCTAAAGTTCTGAATGACACAGAAGGGCTGATTCCCCCATGCAGCCAGGTGTGCAGAGCCATGGAGGGCTGTCCCCCTGCCAGGGGCTGAGCGGCCCCAGTTCCCTGGGAACAACTCCACCACCCCATCCTGTCACTCCTCTTGGGGACAGTCATTTTGATCCTGTGCTGCCTTGACAGCTTCAAGGTCGGCGCTGGTAATGGCCATAGGAAGAGTGATATTTTCAGTGGGGAGCCTTGGGAATTGGCTCAAGGCTGATTTATAGACTCACTTTTCAGGAGCTTTTCATTTTCCAGCAGTGAAACTGGCCCATTCAACAGAATGGATGGCGAGCAAAGGTCCTATCAAATGTCACACATTCACCACCAGTCCTCCCAGTGGCATGGCAAGGCAAAAGGGTGTTGCTGAGGGAGATGTTCAACAAGGACAAGTGCAGAGTCCTGCACTTAGGACGGAAGAATCCCATGCACAGCTACAGACTAGGGACCGAATGGCTCGGCAGCAGTTCTGCGGAAAAGGACCTAGGGGGTTACAGTGGACAAGAAGCTGGATATGAGCCAGCAGTGTGCCCTTGTTGCCAAGAAGGCTAACAGCATTTTGGGCTGTATAAGTAGGGGCATTTCCAGCAGATCGAGGGACGGGATCGTTCCCCTCTGTTTGACATTGGTGAGGCCTCATCTGGAGTACTGTGTCCAGTTTTGGGCCCCACACTACAAGAAGGATGTGGAAAAATTGGAAAGCATCCGGAGGAGGGCAACATAAATGATTAGGGGACTGGAGCACATGACTTATGAGGAGAGGCTGAGGGACCTGGGATTGCTTAGTCTGCGGAAGAGAAGAATGAGGTGGGATTTGATAGCTGCTTTCAACTACCTGAAAGGGGGTTCCAAAGAAGATGGATCTAGACTGTTCTCAGTGGTAGCAGATGACAGAACAAGGAGCAATGGTCTCAAGTTGCAGTGGGGGAGGTTTAGGTTGGATACTACAAAAAACTTTTTCACTAGGAGGGTGGTGAAGCACTGGAATGCGTTACCTAGGGAGGTGGTGGAATCTCCTTCCTTTGAGGTTTTTAAGGTGAGGCTTGACAAAGCCCTGGCTGGGATGATTTAGTTGGGGATTGGCCCTGCTGTGAGCAGGGGGTTGGACTAGATGACCTCCTGAGGTCCCTTCCAACCCTGAGGTTCTATGTTGCTGTAGACTGAGATTGGGCACTATATTTTGTGGTGGCCTGGAATGTCCTGCCTTCGCAGCATCTGCAACGCAAACTTGTCAATCCTTTGTGCTGCTGAAATGTCAGCTGCTTTTAGGCTTCGCTGGGGTGTACTCCTGGCAGGAGCTGAACTAGGCCAGGTGGGCCCAATCAGCCAATTAGGCTGCAAAAGGGGGAGACTGAGGCTGGAGGAAGTTAATCAGAGGGAGGCTCACCTGTAAGGGCACAGGTGGGGCTTCTACAAAGCCAGGAGGCTGGCAACCATATAGAGGCTGCAGGGAGGCAGTTCACAGTTACTCTCTGGGAGGAGGGAACTGTGTTTGGAGGCCGTAGAGATGAAGTAGCCCACGGTTACTCCCTGAGATAAGGGAGTTGAGTGGCTGGCAAACCCAGAGGTGTGGGGCAGGAGGTAAGGAAGAGGCGCAGGGAAAGGCAGCAAGAGACAGGAGGGAACAGACAGCTGCTCTGTAGAGGGTCCCTGAGCCAGAACCCAGAGGTTCCCCTACCAGCCACTGATGGAGTGACGCCTGGGGCAGTGAACGGGGCATTGCCTGAGACTGCTAGTGAGCAGGGACTTCCAGGAAGGGGGAAACCCCTTAGTGACCTGGCCAGAGGGCTGAGTCACAAAGAGGAGGCCGCAGGCCCTGGCATGAGAGAGCATGATGCAGTGCAACCGCTGGCAGGGGCATCTGCTTGGCAGAGCTAATCCCCAGGACCGCCGGGAGGCAGCAGCATCCGGCAGTAAGTAGAGCGCCCTGTCACAGGTGGGCTAACGGAAGATGTGGTTTCTATGGCACTCTGTTCTATTGCTGTGTGGCCCGACTGCCCACCTGAGGTCTTATTTGTACTGTTACTTATTGCTCCGTGTCTGGGCTGCAGACAGAAGGCTGGTACGATTATGTCTTGAGGTCTCCAGGAAATAGAATTTATTTTGAGGCTGGATAGTGTTCTCTGCCCCTGGGAAAGGCAAGGTACTAAGATTCTCTAGAGCATCGAGTGCTGCTAGCTCTGAGATCATTTGTGCAGAAGCCTGCCGAGAGTCCGTTTTTAGAAAGGCAACCAAAGTGACCCTGAATCTAACTATTTACATGGGGCTCTTGCACCGGGTACTCAGCAACGCGGGTTTAATGCTGGATGTGGTGGCAGCCACTGAAAGCTTGTGAGTTGCTGCCATTGGATGTTTGGCCAGGTGAGGCGAAGACTGAATGCAGCCACACTTGCTTTCCAGGGGATGATCCATGTAGCCTCCTTTGAGAACCTCAGGATGAGCCTCCAAGGGGGTTATCACCAGGTGGCTGGCCCTTTAAGGGGAGCTGGGCCCAACCTCACTGAATCAGCTACCTCTTCACAGACTGATCCGCCAGGGATCAGGTGATTCTAAAAGCTGGCGAGTAGGCCTGTTGAGGAGATTGCTGCCAGGAGCAGGCAGGCTCTGGTAGGAAGCCCCTGGGTCACGGTGGGGGAAGAGTACTACAGGGACCAGACTAGCGCCTGGCACCCCTATCATGTCAGGCCCTGGAGTATGGTGACTCTCTCAGACATGTGACAGGTAGAGTGGGAACCTGCTGGGAATAGATCGGCCCCCTGCAGAAGATCCCAGGCTGGCAGGGAAGAGGTGATAGATGTGCTGAATTGTGTTAGTTGGAAGGAACCAAGTTGAAGCTGTGAGAAAAAGGGACTGGCCCAGGCTTGGATTTGGCACTGCTGCTTTCCTGGGCTCGGGAGGCAGGCTGGCACCCTGTCAGGATCCACAGCAAGCCACTGTGTGAGAAGATCTGTGAGGCAAAATCAGAGAAGGTGCACGTCACCCCTGCTACCGCCACCTCCTGCATTAGGGCTTGTACAGCTGCGGGCTGGCTGGTCCCAGCTGCAGTTGATACTATAGTGCTGAGCATGGGATAACGACCTAGAGAGAGAGATCTGCAGCAAGGGACTCCCAAGTGTCTGGTCTGGGAGCTGCAATGTGCTGCTAAGCGTGTGCCCTGGTCTACAAGTCCTCCTCGGAGACCTATAAGCTGTGAGTTCAGAAGCATGGCAGAGACGGCCTATAGCCACACGCTGAATCTGGCAAAGTCTGGTCCTGCAGTTGTCATAGTTGGCTGCAATTAGGGGGAATTTCCCCATCGCTATATGGCAGTAGGGTGAATGGAACAAAGGGATAACTGCCATGCTCTAGGCTTCCTCTTTAGCTGAGCTCACGGTGTCCTCCAGCGCGGAGGGAGGAAAAAGCCCAGATGTGTCGGTGCCTCAGGAGAACTTCCTCTTAACATACCTCCTTCCGTTACAATTACGACAAACCTTCAAGAGTGTGTTTACAGATCAGTAGCGCAGGCCCTTTAAAATCCTCTGTGAATGGGGGCATCTAATTTCTGCCTGTTTACAGCTTTGGAAGATGAACATCCTGGCTAGATTTCCCAGGGGCTGGTCCTCAGCCCATTAGAGATGGGCAGAATTGGTTGGCCTAAAGGAAGGGGGACAGTTACCACTGCTTTGCAAACATTAACTCATCTGACCGGGCAGTGATGTCCTGGCAATATATTAACTTCCTACAGAAATGTTCACTTTTAGCCTAAGGTAACCCTGATGTAGTAGGGACATATGGGCTGCAAAGGGGAGGTGGGGATGAGGGACTTGGGAATCATCCCAAACATCCCTTCAACCAGCTGCCCCCAGGATCTCACTTCTGTCCAGCACGTCACTGGACCTGTGAAACTGGCCAAGCGTTTAAACCATTTGTCTAAGGCTTGCAGTTCCCATTTTGAAGCGAGTTTAACAATATTATTGAGCAAACACGGTTAATCTGCTTATGTGGCATTTTAATGTTAGTTTTCTAAACAACCACGCTGTGGAGCATGTTTATTCTGTTTTTAAAAAACAGCGTTAGTCTGTTCTGGCATTACAGTGCAGCCTGCTGAACTTCCAAACGGTCACTTATTAACTCTCTAAAGGGGCAGGTTTCCCAATTTAATAGCCAGGGTGCTTAGTTACATAATGCCTTCAAACTGAAGACACCCACAAACCTATGTGTGTCATCTGAGATTAGTGGTTATATGAAATTAATGCGGACAATGATTTGTTAAAGGGTCAGCGCTGTCCATGCTTAAGAAGAACAATAATCTTGCGGTTAAACCACAGGACTGGAAGGCAGGAAATCTGGGTTCTTTCCACAGGTGGCTTTGCTGCAGGCTTCTTGTAGACTTTAAGTAAACCTAATCCTCTCTGTGGGCCTATAAAAGTAGGGATTGCAATACCGACATCATGGACGGCTGCTATCGCATTCGGTTACTTATGTTTCTAATCACTCTGGGATCTCTGGATGAGGGGAACAGCATTGCAAAGTATTAAAAGTAATCTTTCAGTATGAATCCCTTTCACTTAGATGGGCCATTAATAATGTGGAAGCTTAAAGCTGGAATCTGTCTGCAAATCAAATTGGTCTCCTGCAGCCTGGCTTGTTGTTTGCTGTGCCCGAGCAGTTAATTTGCTTGCATGCTACATTACGTGCGCAGAGGTGACCTCATCCCGTTCCTGAGCTGCATCCTACATGAGCTCTTTGTTTTCTTTCCAGTGCTTAAAGGAACAGCACTTCTCTCAGCTGAGCCACTGCTCCAGTGGTTTATTCTTTTGGATGCTATACCGTCACCCCAAGCAGCTGTGAATATTATGGAATCTTTCAGTGCTGTTAAATGAAAGAGTGGAGAAAGATTTACAATCTCAGCATTTGCTCTGGGTTTCTTTGCTCAACTTTTGATTTGAAATGCTCACATGCGTGTGATTCCTCACCTGCCCTCAAATACCAGAAGCTCCATCCCCCATCACTCCCCTATGCCGCCCTAAAACCCAAATGACATGAATCCTCAGACCCCTCTCCCACATCATACAGGGCTCTGCTCCAGTCTTCTCTTGGCCAGACTCCAGCTCCATGCACCAAAGGACCCTTCATTATCATCTGTACAACTCCTTGGCAAAGTGACTGGTGGCCCCTCACTCTGTTGATGCTCCTGGAGATCTGAAGTAGCCCATTTGCAGCCTAAGCTAATATCCACTAAAGTCAGTGGAAAGACTCCCATTATTAAGATGAATGCTTGTAGCCTGCTTCCCCCTCCAGTGCTGCAGGGAACCTCCACTGTAAAATGCATAGCTTGCTATGGAATCCTAACATGATCCAAAGATGCCTAGTTCCTAGAGGAGACCAGGAGATCTTCACCTTCCTCACAAGATCACCTCTTCCTGATCAGAACAGGAGGGACTTAAAAAGCCACCAACTATATCCAGTGCAGGGGCAACAGGAGGGAAAGTGACATCATAGATGAAGTCCTGAGGGGACGGGGGGGAAGAGACAAGCTTTGCAACTAACATCCCCAGAGAAGCCAAGATCAGTCGCTGCACCACCGTTCTTGGCATGCATTGAAAGATCATCTTTGAACCCAAATGATTGTTCCTAATTCTTCTACAGAGACATCTTAAACTGAGGATGTCTACAGTCCTTATCCCCCTGGTAAACGGTGGGGGAGTGGGGATTAGTTTTGTTAAAGCTGTAGGACGTTTTGCACTTTTCAAGCGGTACCTCCCATACTGAATGAATTTTCCATTAACCTTCTATCTTGTTTATTTCATCCTGAGTAGGACGACTGCAGGACTAACGGCTACGTGCACAAGTATGAAAAGGTTCTGGAAGCATCTGCCACCCTTGTGAGGGTGAGATCTGGACATCATGTGTCCCCTCCTCGCAGGGAGGTTCTTAATACACATTCAACATCAGACCATAGGACAAATGTAACAAGGAGTCCCTAACTGAAGGGACAGAGGGGTGAGTCTCTGGTGTGGTCATCCCTTTCTCGAGATGTGGCTACATCCCTACCACAGATGGGCCCCCTCCCAGCCGTGACAAAAATTTGCTCTGGAATGCACCAGATTGCCTCAGGCATCAGGTATTTTCAAAAGCATTGATAGGCTGAATGGGCCTCCTGGAGTCGCCTACAAGGTCTCCACGCCTACCCCACCTCCAGATTACACAACAGGACAGTGTGCTCTACCTTGGGATTTGCCCAGCCAGCAAAGATAAACATTTCCAGTCAGTGCAATTACTGATAGAAGCTCGTCTGCCTCCTTCCTTGATTACAGCCAGGAAAAAAGCGTTTCTGTTTAAACAGGGAAACAGTCCCCAAGTCCCTAGTTTCTTTCCTCTGCAAACACAGGCACCCTACTACACAAGGCTTATCACTCCTTAAGGAGACAGGGTTCTTGAGGTTTTTTGTGGGAGCCACTTGTTAAAATAGCAGAAGCCCAGCTCTGCATGCATCCAAGATCAAAACTGAGACTTGGATTCTGGCTTCCAGTTCATGTCTGAGTCTGCAGGGCAAAGCGAGATCTGAGCTGTGAATCTGTGGGAACAAATCCAAGGCTTGACTCTTTCCCAGAGTTTCCTTCCAGGTGATATGTAATAATTGTTTCAAACTGTTTACACAAAACAGTCATCAGCCTAGCCTGAAGCTAAATGCATGTTCTGCAAAGGGAAAACTCCAGTCAAGGGCTAACAGTGTGAGGGAAAAAAGCCCTGTTTGGAAGAACTTGGGCAAAAAGCCCATCCTAGAAGAATGTGGGGGAAGAAAAGTGATAAAGGAAAATGTGGTTTGGTTTAAGTGTCATGTGTGTGTGTGTGTGTGTGATTTTTTTTTTAAACTGCCGTGCTTAATAATGTTAGCATGTAAGTGGACACCAAGGTTTTCATGTTAACAACACATTACAAATAATAGAATGACGGGAGGAAGGTAGGGTGCAAATCCCATGGTGATGGGTGCTGGATCCGATAGAATAAAACTTCACTTCCCTTGTTTAGCGGGAGGCTGCTTTGTTTTTATAATGCTGGTGAAGAATACATTGGTTTTTACTCCACTGTGAAGGCTTGCAGAGCCTCTGGTTGCTATCACAGCATTCTCACTGGAGATGGTTGAATAGCATATATGAATAATTTATTTGATGCATTTTTCCCACTGGCTGCCCAACAAATTGTTTACAAATAGATGTTTTCCACTATTTGGTCAGCTCTTTAGATAGTGGAATAATAGTCAGAAAATGACTGGTGAAATTTTTTCCTAATGGTTGGTGAATAATTATATTGATATTTTTTTCCAGTACTGTCAATTCCAGGAATTTTAGTGTGCATCTCTCAACAGCTCCTGGGGATGTGAGAGTTTCAAATTTAAAAAAATTAAGTCAGATAAAAGGAAGGCCTTACGGTTGTGGAGAAAAACTTGAAACTATGAAGATCTAGATGCAAAAATAAGAAAGCAAACAAAAATTTTTTTTTTAAAAGTGGGGTGGCATTTCTGCTGACCTTCCAGCTTTAATTCTAATCAGCCACCCTGTAAGGCATTCTTTGAATCAGCTTTGAACTGTATCTCTTCTATTTATCTTCTCCTAATAAATGGCCATGACTGCATTTAAACACTCCCTTTTAGCCAGAGAGCTCAACAAACTGATTACATACAGGAATTATATCATTAAAATGCAGCTCTCTCTGGGGTGGAAGATGGCAGCCTTTACATGGTTGGTGTAGCAAGAATAGACAATAATGCAAAACAGACTTTGAAAAATACTCCATAGTAATTACTCCATGTAATTTACTGTGTAAAACTGTAGGTAGACAGAATGTGGAATTTAACCAGAAGGCTGAACACCCCCTCTTCTGTGAGGAATTCCATGGAGGTTTTTTAATAACCGCAAAGTGGTGAGGAGCTCAGTTTTGTATTTCAGCCTAGATCTGGCACTTCCATTAGCAGGATGCGCTCTAATATCAGACAGATTAGAGCGGTCATTCTCAAAGTATGGTCCAAGATGGCTGGTGAAACAGTGCTGGCTCTCCTCCTGTATCCCAGCAAAGAATATACAAATACCATCCTAATATTACTTTTCCACGCAAGTCATTGCTGTAGTATCCCTGGAGATGTTACGCTATTGTAAAGAGGGGGAAGGCAGTCCTATGGGATTGTGAACAGGAGAGGAATCTGTCCACACAACAATCTCTCTGAAGAGATGGTTCACTGTTAAAAATGTTGAGACTCCCCGTGCTATATCACTGGGGCAGTATTGCAACCTGTTCAGACATCAGCACCGCTTCCTGCAGCGTGTGAGGAGATCATTTCTGATATGAGAGGACTCTTTTGTTATATGCTTGTCTGCTAAATAGACCAGTGGTTGGAAGCTGAAGTTAGACAAATCGCATCCAAGGAGCAATTTTTTTTTTAACAGTCAGGGTAATTAACTACTAGAAGAACTAGGGAGGAGGTGGAGTCTCTCATTTGACATCCTTACATCAAGGCACAGTGTCTTTCAGTGCTCAAACAGAATTTGAGCTTAATACAAGAACAACTTTGTGAGAGTCTTTGGCCTGTATTATGCAAGAGCTCAGACTAGATGATTATAATGGTTCCATCAGCATTTAAATTCTGTGATTCTATGGGCTGTCCTTTGATAGAGAGTATCAATCAGATCTGTGGCTGAAGCCCACAACTTGACTCCCTTCTGAGAAATTGCAACAGACCCATTCTATAGCATTTGTGACTTGGGAGCTACTGTTGGAAGTGCAAGCTCACGTGGTTTCCATATGACAGCACATGAAAGATGAAGTCAGTCTTCAGTCTAGTTCTTTTAAAAGTAAAATGTCTGAAAAATCTAAACTAAGTGTAGCCAATAGAGCTGTTTGAACTATTTGTTATGAACAATTCACTGGTGGAATTTGGCCCTGTCTTCTATTCAGGAATTGTCCGTGACAGTTTGTCAAAGGTTGACACACACTGTTGAAGAACCTGGTTGGGTTTTCATGAACTGCCTGTAGCAAAAAGAAAAGGAGGACTTGTGGCACCTTAGAGACTAACCAATTTATTTGAGTATAAGCTTTCGTGAGCTACAGTTCACTTCATCGGATGCATTCAGTGGAAAATACAGTGGAGAGATTTATATACATAGAGAACATGAAACAATGGGTGTTACCATACACACTGTAACCAGAGTGATCACTTAAGGTGAGCTATTACCAGCAGGAGAGCGGGGGGGCGGGGGTGGAAAAACCTTTCGTAGTGATAATCAAGGTGGGCCATTTCCAGCAGCTGACAAGAACGTCTGAGGAACAGTGCGGGGGGGAATAAACATGGGGAAATAGTTTTACTTTGTGTAATGACCCATCCACTCCCAGTCTCTATTCAAGCCTAAGTTAAT
The DNA here is from genome assembly GCF_965140295.1 of Lepidochelys olivacea. Classification (NCBI taxonomy): domain Eukaryota; kingdom Metazoa; phylum Chordata; order Testudines; family Cheloniidae; genus Lepidochelys; species Lepidochelys olivacea. The sequence continues at coordinate 121,702,343 of NC_140416.1, forward strand.
TGTATCCAGTTTGCAAATTAATTCCAATTCAGCAGTCTCTTGTTGGAGTCTGTTTTTGAAGTTTTTTTTGTTGAAGAATTGCAACTTTTAGGTCTGTAATTTAGTGACCAGAGAGATTGAAGTGTTCTCCAACTGGTTTTTGAATGTTATAATTCTTGACGTCTGATTTGTGTCTATTTATTCTTTTACCTAGAGACTGTCCGGTTTGGCCAACATACATGGCAGAGGGGCATTGCTGGCAGATGATGGCATATATCACATTGGTAGATGTGCAGGTGAACGAGCCTCTGATACTGTGGCTGATGTGATTAGGCCCTGTGATGGTGTCCCCTGAATAGATATGTGGCAACGGGCTTTGTTGCAGGGATAGGTTCCTGGGTTAGTGGTTCTGTTGTGTGGTGTGTGGTTTCTGGTGAGTATTTGTTTCAGGTTGCGGGGCTGTCTGTAAGCAGGGACTGGCCTGTCTCCCAAGATCTGTGAGAGTGATGGGTCGTCCTTCAGGATAGGTTGTAGATCCTTGATGATGCGTTGGAGAGGTTTTAGTTGGGGGCTGAAGGTGATGGCTAGTGGCGTTCTGTTATTTTCTTTGTTGGGCCTGTCCTGTAGTAGGTGACTTCTGGGTACTCGTCTGGCTCTGTCAATCTGTTTCTTCACTTCAGCAGGTGGGTATTCATAGATTCATAGATATTTAGGTCAGACGGGACCATTATGATCATCTAGTCTGACCTCCTGCACAACGCAGGCCACAGAATTTCACCCACCACTCCTGTGAAAAACCTCTCACCTATGTCTGCGCTATTGAAGTCCTCAAATTGTGGTTTAAAGACTTCAAAGAGCAGAGAATCCTCCAGCAAGTGACCCGTGCCCCATGCTACAGAGGAAGACGACAAACCTCCAGGGCCTCTTCCAATCTGCCCTGGAGGAAAATTCCTTCCCGACCCCAAATATGGCGATCAGCTAAACCCTGAGCATATGGGCAAGATTCACCAGCCAGATACTACAGAAAATTCTTTCCTGGGTCACTCGGATCTCACCCCATCTAATATCCCATCGCAGGCCATTGGGCCTGTCAAGGTTCCTCCCCCACTCTGAACTCTAGGGTACAGATGTGGGGACCTGCATGAAAAACCTCCTAAGCTTATCTTTACCAGCTTAGGTCAAAACTTCCCCAAGGTACAAAATATTACACCCGTTGTCCTTGGACTGGCCGCTACCACCACCAAACTAATACTGGTTACTGGGGAAGAGCTGTTTGGACGCGTCCTTCCCCCCAAAATACTTCCCAAAACCTTGCACCCCACTTCCTGGACAAGGTTTGGTAAAAAGCTTCACCAATTTGCCTAGGTGACTACAGACCCAGACCCTTGGATCTTAAGAACAATGAACAATCCTCCCAACACTTGCACCCCCCCTTTCCTGGGAAATGTTGGAATAAAAGCCTCACCAATTTGCATAGGCGACCACAGACCCAAACCCTTGGATCTGAGAACAATGAAAAGGCATTCAGTTTTCTTACAAGAAGACTTTTAATAAAAACAGAAGTAAATAGAAATAAAGAAATCCCCCCTGTAAAATCAGGATGGTAGATATCTTACAGGGTAATTAGATTCAAAAACATAGAGAACCCCTCTAGGCAAAACCTTAAGTTACAAAAAAGATACACAGACAGAAATAGTTATTCTATTCAGCACAATTCTTTTCTCAGCCATTTAAAGAAATCATAATCTAACACATACCTAGCTAGATTACTTACTAAAAGTTCTAAGACTCCATTCCTGGTCTATCCCCGGTAAAGACCAGCATACAGACCGACACAGACCCTTTGTTTCTCTCCCTCCTCCCAGCTTTTGAAAGTATCTTGTCTCCTCATTGGTCATTTTGGTCAGGTGCCAGCGAGGTTACCTTTAGCTTCTTAACCCTTTACAGGTGAGAGGAGCTTTCCCCTGGCCAGGAGGGATTTCAAAGGGGTTTACCCTTCCCTTTATATTTATGACAGGGCCTATTTACCATGAATATTTAATTACCAAAACCATGTTATCCCATCATACCATCTCCTCCATAAACTTATCGAGTTTAATCTTAAAGCCACATAGATCTTTTGCCCCCACTGCTTCCCTTGGAAGGCTATTCCAAAACTTCACCCCTCTGATGGTTAGAAACCTTCGTCTAATTTCTAGTCTAAACTTCCTGGTGGCCAGTTTATATCCATTTGTTCTTGTGCCCACATTGGTACTGAGCTTAAATAATTCCTCTCCCTCTCCAGTATTTATCCCTCTGATATATTTATAGAGAGCAATCATATCTTCCCTCAACCTTCTTTTAGTTAGGCTAAACAAGCCAAGCTCCCTGAGTCTCCTTTCATAAGACAAGTTTTCCATTCCTCAGATCATCCTAGTAGCCCTTCTCTGTACCTGTTCCAGTTTGAATTCATCCTTCTTAAACAGGGGAGATCAGAACTGCACACAGTATTCCAGGTGAGGTCTCACCAGTGCCTTGTATAATGGTACTAAAACCTCCTTATCCCTACTGGAAATACCTCTCCTGATGCATCCCAAGACCGCATTAGCTTTTTTCACGGCCATATCACATTGGCGGCTCATAGTCATCCTATGATCAACCAATACTCCAAGGTCCTTCTCCTCCTCCGTTACTTCTAATTGATGCGTCCCCAGCTTACAACTAAAATTCTTGTTATTAATCCCTAAATGCATGACCTTATACTTCTCATTATTAAATTTCATCCTATTACTGTTACTCTAGTTTACAAGGTCATCCAGATCCTCCTGTAGGATATCCCTGTCCTTCTCTAAATTGGCAATACCTCCCAGCTTTGTATCATCCGCAAACTTTATTAGCACACTCCCACTTTTTGTGCCGAGGTCAGTAATAAAAAGATTGCTCCCAAAACCGATCCTTGAGGAACTCCACTGGTAACCTCCCTCCAGCCTGACAGTTCACCTTTCAGTAGGACCCGTTGTAGTCTCCCCTTTAACCAATTCCTTATCCACTTTTCAATTTTCCTAGTGATCCCCATCTTATCCAATTTAACTAATAATTCCCCATGTGGCACGGTATCAAACGCCTTACTGAAATCTAGGTAAATTAGATCCACTGCATTTCCTTTGTCTAAAAAATCTGTTACTTTCTCAAAGAAGGAGATCAGGTTGGGTTGGCACGATCTACCTTTTGTAAAACCGTGTTGTATTTTGTCCCATTTACCATTGACTTCAATGTCCTTAACTACCTTCTCCTTCAAAATTTTTTCCAAGACCTTGCATGCTACATATGTCAAACTAACAGGCCTATAATTACCTGGATCACTTTTTTTCCCTTTCTTAAAAATAGGAACTATGTTAGCAATTCTCCAATCATACGATACAACCCCTGAGTTTACAGATTCATTAAAAATTCTTGCTAATGGGCTTGCAATTTCATGTGCCAATTCCTTTAATATTCTTGGATGAAGATTATCTGGGCCCCCCGATTTAGTCCCATTAAGCTGTTTGAGTTTCGCTTCTACCTCAGATGTGGTAATATCTACCTCCATATCCTCATTCCCGTTCGTCATGCTACCATTATCCCTAAGATCCTCTTTAGTCTTATTAAAGATTGAGGCAAAGTATTTGTTTAGATATTGGGCCATGCCTAGATTATCCTTGACCTCCACTCCATCCTCAGTGTTCAGCGGTCCCACTTCTTCTTTCTTTGCTTTCTTCTTATTTATGTGGCTATAGAACCTTTTACTATTGGTTTTAATTCCCTTTGCAAGGTCCAACTCTACTTGACTTTTAGCCTGTCTCACTTTATCCCTACATGTTCCGACCTCAATAAGGTAGCTTTCCTTGCTGATCCCTCCCTTCTTCCACTCCCTGTATGCTTTCTGCTTTTTCTTAATCACCTCTCTGAGATGCTTGCTCATCCAGCTTGGTCTACAACTCCTGTCTATGAATTTTTTCCCCTTTCTTGGGATGCAGGCTTCCAATAGCTTCTGCAGCTTTGATTTAAATAATCCCAGGCCTCCTCTACCTTTAGATCCATAAATTCTTCAGTCCAATCCACTTCCCTAATTTCCTTAATTTTTGAAAGTCAGCCCTTTTGAAATCAAAAACCCTAGTTGCAGATTTATTTTTGTTAATCCTTCCATTCAGTTTTAACTGAATTAACTCATGATCACTTGAGCCAAGATTATCCCCTACAACCATTTCTTCTATGAGGTCCTCACTACTCACCAAAACCAAATCTAAAATGGCATCCCCTCTAGTTGGTTCAGCAACTACTTGATGAAGGAATCCATCAGCTATCGCATCTAGGAAAATCTGAGCCCTATTATTATTACTAGCACTCGTCCTCCAGTCTATATCTGGGAAGTTAAAGTCTCCCATGATCACACAGTTTCCATTAGTATTTACTTTATTAAAAACATTAAAAAGGGCTCTATCCATATCCAAATTAGATCCCGGCGGTCTATAGCACACCCCAAGCACTATCCCAGGGGAGGCTCTAATAGTTTTCTTCCCCAATGTAATTTTTGCCCAGACAGACTCTGTCTTATCCATTCCATCGCTTCTTATTTCTTTACATTCTACCTCATCACTAATATACAATGCTACTCCACCACCTTTACCTTTATTTCGATCTTTCCTAAACAGCACATACCCTTCAATACCTGTAGTCCAGTCATGACTACTATTCCACCATGTTTCTGTTATTGTAGTTGTGAGAATGCTTGATAGAGATCTTGTGGGTGTTTGTCTCTGTCTGAGGGGTTGGAGCAAATGCGGTTGTATCATAGAGCTTGGCTGTAGACAATGGATCGTGTGGTGTGGTCTGGATGAAAGCTGGAGGCATATAGGTAGGAATAGCAGTCAGTAATCCAGTATAGGGTGGTGTTTATGTGACCATCGCTTATTAGCACTGTAGTGTCCAGGAAGTGGATCTCTTGTGTGAACTGGTCCATGTTCTCTGTGTATATAAATCTCCCCACTGTATTTTCCACTGAATGCATCCGATGAAGTGAGCTGTAGCTCACGAAAGCTTATGCTCAAATAAATTTGTTAGTCTCTAAGGTGCCACAAGTCCTCCTTTTCTTTTTGCGAATACGGACTAACACGGCTGCTACTCTGAAACCTGCCTGCAAGCAATCCTTTGGATCTTCAGAATCTTGAAGTAGGTATTTGGTCACCAAAGTCAGAAGGCATGGTTTCTGTTCCATTTTATAAACAATGGTGACACCTGAAGAAACCATTAGAGCTTTGAATGTGGCCGGCAGAGCCCATGGGGGTCCTTTTGTGGTGAGAGCTATAGAAGATGAGAAGGCCTAGGAAAAGTTGGGATATTTAAAATATTTTCCTGATCTATTGCACAAGAAAGAACATTATGTTTTGCTGAAGCACTTAAGATCTACTGAGGAGCTAAGCATCATTATTATGATTTTATCTATAGATTCATATTCAAATATAACTGAGCTCTCTCCTAAGGAAGACACCAACCAGATTTATTGTCTGTCTAGTAGATTTCACATTTATTTTTCTCATGTCAAAATTATTATTAATGATTTGTAATACAGGGGCAACTGGAGGCACTTGAGATCAAGGCCCTATTGTGCTACACACTATAAAACATAGTAAGAGACTGTCTATGTCCTAAGTAGATAAACCAGACAGGAAGTAGCATTATTCCCATTTTACAGATGGGTAACTGACATATGCAGAGGTAAGTGATTTACCCAAGGTCACACACAAAGTCTGTGACTGAGCTGGGGATAGAAACTAAATCTCCCAAGCCCCTGTCCAGTGCTTTAACCACAAGCCAATCCTTCCTTTCTGTGACAGTGCCCTTGAAAAATTGTGTGTATATGCAGAACAATTAATACACTTCAGCACAAGAATAAAAGATCCTCCCCTAATATTCAGGTGAACAAAAATCCATCATACAAACATCTTTGAAACGGCAAAGTAAAACATGGACCAAGCTGGCTGGACCAAATGAGCTCTCCTGTTCAAAAATTTTTCACTATTCACCAGCTCTTGTCAGTAATACTGTGAACTTCTGGCAAGTACTCTCATGCCAGACAGTCACCAGGAAATAGATGGAGCAATTCTCTCCCCCCTTCCCCCACTGCAAGGTTTAAAAGCAGGATTTTCATATTACTGGTTAGGTCTGTTTATATGCTGCGGCATTCCACCCTGCAAGTCTGTGTTCCAGTCAATCACAGGGACAATGGCACTCAGTTTAAACGTCAGTGCTGTTGCAATTAAGTGGGCAGCAGAATATAAACAAGTTGCAGAGACCTGGGCTCACAGAAAGCAGGTTTTGCCATTTGACAAGGCAGTAATTCCCTTGGAGGGAAAGGGACTCTTGCTCTCAGTGGTCAGCAGGAGCATTGTTAGGGGAGGAGGGCTGGGTGGAATATTTGAGGGACCGGGAGATATGTACCAGATCTGCTAAACCACTTACAGCTGCAGAATTTTCTTCTTCTGATTCTCATTCTATCTGATTGGGGTGGGTGCTTCTGGGTGCTATCATTCCTATGCCTAAGCTCTTTTTAGCTGCTTTCTAATATTGGACTTGCTACTGCTTCAGAATTTACTCCCAATACTACATTTCTTTTCAAAATGTTTCTGAGGGAGGAAAGTATTGGTTGAAGCTAATTAAGTTAAGTCTGTAAAGCACTCTGAAATCCTCAGATGGAAGGTGTTATGTAAGGGAAATATAAACACACAAATGAAATTATTATTTTAATAATTATTAAAAGTATATAGGAAGGAACACATTACAAATGCAAAAATGCCACAGAGAAAAAGATTGCTCCTTTCATCTTTTCTAGGATTTTTCAGAAATGTTGCCTTTGCTGAAGAGTAAACTCAACTCAGACAGAAGGGTAAAAATCTAGAGTTGGGCAAATAGTGCAGTGTTCATGAACGTTCCTTAGGATTCGAAACAGCTGTTTACTTTGAGCAGGTCTGTGCCCTGTTAAATTTGCTACTCATGAACATTTGAGCAAACAAGATTTTGTCTGCATGGATGTTTAGGTGTTGGATCATATTAAAGAAGTTCTGTATTAAAAATCACAAATGAGTTTGATTCCCCAGAGTTTCAATTCCAGGGTATTACTAATTAAGAGGTCTCTTGGTTTTTGGTGCTGTTTCTCTCCCTCTATGTGTGAAACTTGCAAGCTGCTAATTGTGTTAGTACATTCTAAGACAGAGTCTGTTCTCAAAGCAATTCACAGAGAGAGAGACTCAAAGCAATACTCTGTAACAACAGAAACAGCACCCAGAGACTCCCCGCCCTTTTGTTGTATTAACAATTGTGATTAAAATAGAGATAGAGGAAGTATGTGGATGGATGCTTGGTGTGGATAATAACTGAATGATCAGGGAGGTGCCAGCCTAAGAATCCAGTGTCCATTGGCTGAAGAAGGCGTCAAGTGGAAATAACCAGAGGACCCCCCCTCCCCCCCCCCCCCGGAGGGCAGACTGGAATCCACCCAACAGCCTCAAGAATGGGAGAACCAAAGAACAAGATAACATCTTGGAGCCGTCAGGAATGTGCTATCTGCTGATTGATTCAGCAACAGCATGATGAAGCAATTCCCATAGACTGGCATAGGAAGAAATTCCTATAAAAATAGACTCTAAAAAGTGAGAACTTTGGGGTCTGATTCTGCAAACCAACTTCCAGGAGCATCAGATGAGCATCTGACAAGGCCCTGCTCCCTCCTCATGTCCAGGCCACCTGGCCAGTGGCTTGGCATGAGCAACTCTAAGGCTGGTAACTATGATAACAACCTTGCAGAACCTGTGTGCGTGTGTTTGTATGAATGAATGTGTGAATAAATATGAGATTGAATGGAATGTTATAGCTATAACTAACTGCTTACTATGATTCTTTCTGTATTCACAATAAATGTGGTATTTTGCCTTTTTCCCTTTAATAAGATCCTGCTGGTTTTTATTTTATTGGTACAACATTTTGGTGGAGAATTGCGAAAGGGGGAATATTGGTAAAAAACCTCAGTTATTGTAAATATTGGTGTGCACACCGCCAGCTCTAGTGAGCTAGGCATTTCTATTAGGTTAACCAGACCTGCTGGCCTTCGAGAAGGTAGCAGGGGACCTGCTGGCCTCCGAGAAGGTAGCAGGAAAAACAGATTAAACCAGACCTGCTGGCCTCTGAGAAGGTAGCAGGGGACCTGCTGGCCTCCGAGAAGGTAGCAGGAAAAACAGATTAAACCAGACCTGCTGGCCTCTGAGAAGGTAGCAGGGGACCTGCTGGCCTCCGAGAAGGTAGTAGGGAAAACAGATTAAACCAGACCTGCTGGCCTCCGAGAAGGTAGCAGGGGACCTGCTGGCCTCCGAGAAGGTAGCAGGGAAAACAGATTAAACTGGACCTGCTGGCCTCCGGGAAGGTAGCAGGGAAAACAGATTAAACCAGACCTGCTGGCCTCCGAGAAGGTAGCAGGGGACCTGCTGGCCTCCGAGAAGGTAGCAGGGGACCTGCTGGCCTCCGAGAAGGTAGCAGGGGACCTGCTGGCCTCCGAGAAGGTAGCAGGGGACCTGCTGGCCTCCGAGAAGGTAGCAGGGGACCTGCTGGCCTCCGAGAAGGTAGCAGGGGACCTGCTGGCCTCCGAGAAGGTAGCAGGGGACCTGCTGGCCTCCGAGAAGGTAGCAGGGGACCTGCTGGCCTCCGAGAAGGTAGCAGGGGACCTGCTGGCCTCCGAGAAGGTAGCAGGGGACCTGCTGGCCTCCGAGAAGGTAGCAGGGGACCTGCTGGCCTCCGAGAAGGTAGCAGGGGACCTGCTGGCCTCCGAGAAGGTAGCAGGGGACCTGCTGGCCTCCGAGAAGGTAGCAGGGGACCTGCTGGCCTCCGAGAAGGTAGCAGGGGACCTGCTGGCCTCCGAGAAGGTAGCAGGGGACCTGCTGGCCTCCGAGAAGGTAGCAGGGGACCTGCTGGCCTCCGAGAAGGTAGCAGGGGACCTGCTGGCCTCCGAGAAGGTAGCAGGGGACCTGCTGGCCTCTGGGAAGGTAGCAGGGGACCTGCTGGCCTCCGGGAAGGTAGCAAGGGAAAAACGCATAGATTAAGCTATGATTTCAGAATCTAGGCTGTGTCACTTGCTAAGTAATACCAGCAGTGACAAAGAGATTGAAATATCCATGTTAAGATGTTTAAAAGAAAACAGGGTAAGCCAGTACTAGAGGGAGGAATGGAGTCAGAAGGAACTCCAACCTCACCTTTTGTTAAAGAAATTACACCTTTTAAACAAATCCTTCAAAAATTTGGGCACAGTCTTTGGACTAAACAAGCCCTAGCTGATGTCTGCACTATTTCGGACCTAGAGGATAGATTGGCTCAGTATATCCTCATATACAAACCTTCTAGTGCTGCCAAAAGAGATGCAGCAGCAATTTGGTTGTTGTGGGAGGCATGTAAGGATTCTTCCCTCCGCTTGTCTTCATGTAAAGAGGAAAAGGCACAAATGGAAAAGGGAGCAGACAATTGGAAGGTGCTGGCTACAAATACCCAAAGCCAGCTGAAAATAGTGAAAGAGGCACTCCAGGAATACAAAAAGAGTGAAAAAGTTAACTCTGCAGAGGCTGGAGGGAATTAAGCAGTTAAACTTTGTATTTCACCCAAACAACTTTTAACCGAAAATGTTAAAAAGGAAAAGTGTTAGAGCATTCTTGGTTTCTTTGCAGCCATTCTGAAAGAAAAATGGGCCCTTTTCCAAAGGAATGTCTGTAAATTAGCCAGGCAAAAATAAACTATCTGATTAAAATCATTTGACTGGACAATTTAGTCAAATTTGCTAAAAGAACATAAGAGGGTTCTATTGGAACTTAACTGCGTCAAATGTATAAAGGGAATGTAAGATGTAAAAAACAGAGCAGTGTGGAAGGGATGTTGAAGGAAAAGAAAATGTGTATGTATCTGTGTGTGTGTAAATATGTAAAGTTCTAAGGACCAGTTAGTTTTGTTTTTGTTTTAAATAATGCCACTAAAAATCCATTTGACTCTTTAATTCAAAGTTGCAAAACTGACAGACCTTTTTGCTAGACACAGGTAATTAGTGTTGTTTGGCTTTGGGATTTGGCATTTAACCCTTAAAAGGTAACTCAATGCTTTACAAAATTTAAAATGTTTTTAAGTTGTGGCTGCAGCAGGGCAGTCAAAATCAGGAGAATATAAAAAAAAATAATTTTGGATTCTTTTTGTTTGTTTTTTGTTTGTTTTTTGTAACAAAATAGCAGATGAGAGTTGTAGTAAAAAAAAAAATTAAAAAAGACAGTGCCTCTCTGAAGCAACAGCAGGGGTGAGGTGCACAAAACAAAAAGAAGCAATGTTAGAAACACTGAGTCTTAAAATGGCTCTGAGTAATCAGACTGTCACTTTGATAAAGGTACATGAAAACTCTGTAAGCAAAAAAAGAAATAGTGACACCTTATGTAAAAATGGATCTGGATAATGTTATAGAAGTTAAACTATGGAAGAAATGTGCATTTGCCCCAGAACATGTGCAGGGTATATTGTAGAAGGGGCAAAAGAAATGCAAACATACCATGCTACTTAATTAAAATGCTATTAGGGCTCCAAAGGGAGCCACAATAGGTTGGGTTTTCTTTTTCAGATTGCTGTGTGTTTTGGAAGCAGAAGTTAAAAGTAATCAAAACTCTGGTGAAAGTTGATTGTGTCCCTTTTAAGATAGAGTCTCTGAGCTGCTGATGGCTTTAAATCCAAAAGCAGGAAGTTTCTGTGAAAATGCAAATTACCTAAATGATAAAGGAAGGAAAGAACTAGCAGCACAAAGGAGCTGCAGATAAAGGACATACCTGGTCAGCAAACAAATTGTCTAAATAAAAGGCATGGGATAACAAGATAATTTTAATAAATGTAATGATAATAAGTATCCCTGTAACAACGTATAGTGTGTATGATTTTTGGAAAAATCCTTTAAGGTCGTATGGTAATGATGCTTCTCAGTTATTACCTGTAAATAAAACTTAAAGCTTAACACAGCAGGAAAAACATTATAAACTTGGTCTGCTGTATAAGAAGGAAAACTCAGGGATTTAATGACTAAACAGTGGGAGAATTTCCCCATAACCCTTAAAAGATAAAAGCCTTTGAAACCTGGCCTGCCTATAGAACAAAAACAGGAAAATATGGGGGCAATTTCTCTGTTTTGCCTGCAATCAGCAAGGGTATTTGTAAAAGAAATATTTTAAGCAATAATCTGCCACCCCAAAAGGGGTAGAAACATGTTTTTTTGTCTTTCAGAAAATCAGGAAAAGCTGCCAGCTGAAAAGCAACCCAATACCATGAATCTACTGTCACAATAGAAATTGTGTTCTGTGTTCTATGTTTTGTCTTGTGTTTTGTGTTGTTGCTAGCACTGTTGTGTGTTTAAAAAAAAATACTGAAGACCTGCAGGAACTTAAAAATAAATTAAGCTTTCTGTCCCAGCTACAGGACAGCCTGATACAAAAACAAGTACATGCCAAATGTAGACTTGGTCCAAATTGGTCTGGGTAACCTAAAAGGCCAATGGAATCTTTAGTAATGGCTTAATACTACCACATGGCTTATCCATAAGAAAAAAATATATATATTAGAAATAGGAAACTACACAGCCATAGCTATGGGATGCACTGAAATGCAGATACTTGCACTAGCTACTTTGGAACACAAAATGTTCTGGGTCATATTGGGAAATATTAAGGGTTTGATGCATTTGTTAAAAAAGAAAGAGATCATTGTTTGACACCTATCAATATGAATGGATGCAATATGTTTCCACTATTGTAAACCAGACTTGTTAATGGGAGAAATTGTTGTCAAAATTGCACACCAACAGTCCCTGGAGGCAAAGGTATTGAAGGTTAACCCACTCCCCATATTACACATGGGATCCTTTTGGCTACCCTGGACCTTGAGCCAGTGGGCTGGGGAGGGAGGGAAGCTATTGGACACTAGAGGTTGTACCGAATGGACTCCTCAAAAGTGGGTGTGCCTCACCTTGCCTGTTGCCCCAGAACCTTGTAGTAAAGATACATCACTAGGATCATGTATGTGGCATGAACTGGAATCACAAACTCAAATTGCCTCACAGTACTTTCTCTTGAATAGGCTACATAGAAAGTGACACTGACGATTATAAATCTTAGTGTCAAAAGGGGGATTATGTTGGATCATATTAAAGAAGTTCTGTATTAAAAATCACAAATGAGTTTGATTCCCCAGAGTTTCAATTCCAGGGTATTACTAATTAAGAGGTCTCTTGGTTTTTGGTACTGTTTCTCTCCCTCTATGTGTGAAACTTGCAAGCTGCTAATTGTGTTCGTACATTCTAAGACAGAGTCTGTTCTCAAAGGTTTCAGAGTAGCAGCCGTGTTAGTCTGTATTCGCAAAAAGAAAAGGAGGACTTGTGGCACCTTAGAGACTAACCAATAGAGAAACTCAAAGCAATACTCTAACAACAGAAACAGCACCCAGAGACTCCCCGCCCTTTTGTTGTATTAACAATTGTGATTAAAATAGAGATAGAGGAAGTATGTGGATGGATGCTTGGTGTGGATAATAACTGAATGATCAGGGAGGTGCCAGCCTAAGAATCCAGTGTCCATTGGCTGAAGAAGGCGTCAAGTGGAAATAACCAGAGGACCCCCCCTCCCCCCCCCCCGGAGGGCAGACTGGAATCCACCCAACAGCCTCAAGAATGGGAGAACCAAAGAACAAGATAACATCTTGGAGCCGTCAGGAATGTGCTATCTGCTGATTGATTCAGCAACAGCATGATGAAGCAATTCCCATAGACTGGCATAGGAAGAAATTCCTATAAAAATAGACTCTAAAAAGTGAGAACTTTGGGGTCTGATTCTGCAAACCAACTTCCAGGAGCATCAGATGAGCATCTGACAAGGCCCTGCTCCCTCCTCATGTCCAGGCCACCTGGCCAGTGGCTTGGCATGAGCAACTCTAAGGCTGGTAACTATGATAACAACCTTGCAGAACCTGTGTGCGTGTGTTTGTATGAATGAATGTGTGAATAAATATGAGATTGAATGGAATGTTATAGCTATAACTAACTGCTTACTATGATTCTTTCTGTATTCACAATAAATGTGGTATTTTGCCTTTTTCCCTTTAATAAGATCCTGCTGGTTTTTATTTTATTGGTACAACATAGGGAATTGCTCTCCTCTGCACAAATTAGTGTATTTGCATGTGAATATTTATGTCTATTCCTTACACATAATTTTCCTGCCTCAGTCATTTAATCAGGGAGCAGAAACTACACCAACTGACTTAGGTGACCAGACCCAGACTGCAAATAGCCCATAGCTTGTCCACAGTCCATGAGCTGAAATTGGTTTGCATGAAGTGGGTTGTACTGTTTATAAACAGAAAAGTGGGCTATATTTATCTAACAAACCAATTGTTGCAAAGAGGCCAACCATTGCCACCGAGGATAGCTGTTTTCTAAATAAAACTTCCTGTAGTCAGAGAAAGCATTCTACCTAGAGTCACAGAAAGAAAAGGCAGAAGTCCACAAGAAGTGTCAGGCGTGGGAGCTAAACTGAAGGCAGATCTGGTAGGTATCATTTATGTCTAAATCTCAGCACTGTGCTTTGGCACCTTATTTGGTTATTGCTGCTTTTCAAGAGCGAGCAGTTGTTACAAACAGGGAGAAGAGCTCTCAGCTACTTCACTGCTGCTGACGCAAGTGCCTCAGCTTTACATTTCCAACCTTGCCTTTGAGTTTCAGTAGAGGATTTGAGATAAGGCTGACTGCATATCCACGCTCACATGGTTGAGCAACAAAGTTCTGGGAGGAAAGGAAAAGTATTAAGGAAAATGTCATACAACAGCTCTATCCAAGACTAAGTTACAAGACTGTAGAGATCAGAGCTTTGCCCAATTTCATTCAAACAAACATGCAAAATTGTTTTAGGAGTATGGGAATACAATGGCCATCCATACCATAGTATGAACTGACAATGCTACAGCATTATTTGCTTCAACAGAGCTACACTGAATTACATGAACTGGAGATCTAGTCCAAATTTTTAAGTTGACACTATCCCATTTGTAATACTGTTACCCCAGTGTTTTCAATTTGGAGCAACTCAACATAATACAATGTTTCAAAACCTCTAAATGTTAAAACAATTGTTCCTTATTCTTAGTCACTCACCATGTAAACAAAATTCTACAAGTCTCAGAACAAAGCAGAGGGCTAGGTACACAGACCTTGAGAGGCTTGAGGTTGACTTTTGTTTAGAAGCTCCCAGAAACCACAGTTGTTGTAAGGCTACGGGGGAAACGGGGAAAAAAAATTATAAACCTATCCGGGTTTATCTATACTGCATCTGAGAGCAAGCCTCCCAGCCTGGGTCTGGACTTGTGTCAACACAGCTCACACTAGCATGGAAAAAATACCTATGCAGACATTGCCTTAATATTGCCATTGGGGCTGGAGCTTGGGCTCTAAAGCCTACCCCACAAGCTAATATCAAAGCACCACCTACACGTCTTTCTTTAGTGCACTGGTGTGAGCCCCGATACCACAAGTCTGTGGACCTGGCCTTTGAGGCTTGCTCCGAGATGCTGTGTACACATACCTTACAGCATTTTTACTACTACTATTATAAATTTAGTCATATAACAGATTAAAGCCTCTATTATAGGGCTTGATCCTGCATCCATTCACATCAATGGAAAAACTCTGACTAATGTGTAGGATCAAGTCCACACCCCTTTAGAAACTATATTCTCTAGGAAAGGCAAGACCTTCTTGGAAGCTGGTGGGGACAGAGTTTTTGGACAGAAAAGGACCCTTGCGAGGTGTCACGATCCCTCCCTTCTCCTGTTTTCTCTTAAGAAGAACAGTACATCCTGTTTAACATCCACATAGCTGATTTTATATATTAAAACTAAAGCCCATCAGGCTGACATCCTGCTAGGGTCACCCCCAGACTACATTGCCTAGTTAGTAGTCTTGTTGGAACATATGTATCATTGGATGGTAGAGTACAGGGAGCAGAGAATTTCTTTTCCCTTTATGTCAATTCAAACTCTTATTTAAATACAGTTCCTAGTTTATGGAGTGTAAGGCCAGGAGGAACAATTAGATCTAATCTCTCGTCCTGCATAACATCGGCCATAGATAGAGCCCTGCACGGATACAAAATTTATATCTGCATCCAATCCACAAACACGGTCTGTGGATATCTGCAGATTTGCAGGGCTCTAGCCATATAATCTTAAACTAAGGTGAGGTTTTTGCCCACTAAGAAATGGTTTAAAAATTATTTTCTTTATACCTCTCTAGTCCTCTAGGAATGACATCTAGGTATCATTATCCGTTATATGTTTATGATTTCTGCATATCTGATTACTGAATACATGTATGGGGGAGATGTGAACTGCTCCAAGATAATACATACTGCAGGTTGTGTCATATGTTGTATGAAACATAATCTTCTAAAATATAGATTTGCACAATGATCTCTGATCTGCCATGAATTTGAAGTAATGATAATTTGGCTATTTTTATACCTAGGCATATTAAGATTGCTTAAATCATCTACAGATGGCCTGATTCAAACTCTGTGTGTGTGTGTGTGTGTGTGTATACACACAAACACACACACACACAAAGGTAGGAAACATTTCTTAGAGTAGGAAAGCATTTCCACCCTCCCCAGTTGCTCACAATCCAAAAACAATTTAGCTCACTCTAAAAAAAAAAAGAAAAGAAAGTCACCTTTAGAGCTAAGTCTAAGCATGGAAAGTTTCAGCACCAAACATTCTCCCTCTCCCCGCCAGCAACATATGACCAACTCAAAAAAGAACAGGGGTCTATAATGCAAAAATCTGATCTATTTTATATATACATTTTTAAAAATTTGAAATTTGATAATTTCATTTTTTGAAAACGGTTGATTTTGAAAATGGGAAAAATAATTTTAAAAAACCTGCAGACAATGAAAAACTGATTAATTTAGAAATAAAAACAATGCCATGAGCATGCTTTCAAAATTCCCACGAACATTAAATAAACTTTCAAGCAGCTCTATAGAAAAAACATCCTTTTGGGATCAGCCCACAAAACCACTTCCCTCTCCTCTCTCAAATCCCTCCTGCAGATAAGATTCTGCCACACACTGACAGGAAACTAGCTTAGAATTTGTCTAAACTGCTTGAACTACACTGGTATAGTTAAAGCACTACAACTTTCCTCTTATGACAGTTATGATGGTATAAAAGTGCTTATACCAATATCACATTTTCACACAGGAAGACCAATAAGCTACATCTTTATATTGGTAATAGCTCACCTTTCCTGATCACTCTTGTTACAGTCTGTATGGCAACACCCATTGATTCATGTTCTCCGTGTATATAAAATCTCCCCACTATATTTTCCACTGAATGCATCCGATGAAGTGAGCTGTAGCTCATGAAAGCTTATGCTCTAATAAATTTGTTAGTCTCTAAGGTGCCACAAGTACTCCTTTTCTTTTTACGGATACAGACTCACACGGCTGCTACTCTGAAATGTGTCCACAATGGGTTTGTACTTAAAAAAAATCACAAACCTAATTCATATAGTTAGCTTGGTATAATTTTCAGTTTATTAAGTCTCTAAGCCTGCAAAGTTTAAAAGTCTGTAGGATCTAGGCCTAAGCCATCTACTTACTATTTCACTTACGTATCACATGATTGAATAGGTCATCTTTATGAGGGAGGTACAGGTATAGAGGGGCATAAAAGAACACTAGATTTGAAGGTGGGAAATGCTGTGGGGACAGCAGAGAGAGCTAACCTGTGAAGGGAGGATGATCAGAGGGAAATCTAAAAATAAGCTACAGCGAAACACACAGTTAATCACTCTGCTTGCGTACTACATCCCTTTCCCTTATAGTTTGTCGTTCTTACACCGTAAGCTCTTTGTGGCTGGGACTGACTTCCTCTGTGTTTGGAAAGCATCTAACTCATTGTGGGTGCCCCCACAATGTGCATAACAATAAAAGTAAATCCAGTTTTGCTTTTGTTTATGGTCAGTTTCACTTTCAGGTCCCCCCTGCTGTAGCCTGCAACTTTCACACACCATCAGGTGGGCACTGTTTGTTTGCTTCAAAACATATTTCCTCTGGAATTTTGTGGGAATGCTGTTTTTAAGCAACTGTGTTAAAGTACAAACTGTGTACTTTTGTGTTGCTATAAGGTTTTATAAAAGCAGGTCCTTGCTAAATTTAAAGCTGGAGCCAAATGGGAAGCAGACAATTTGCCTTTCAACCTCCTATTTTTCAGGCAGTCCTTTATTTCTTTGAAAGCCAGGTTGTCACGCCAGTCCGTTGGCAGCCTAGACTGGTCAACATTTCAGTCCTTCACACCCCAAACCAACCTGATCCATGGATCTCTCTGAGGCAGCAGTTCTCAGACTGCAGTCCAACTAGGACACACCTGTGCGCTTAAAAAAAATTCAAAATGTGCTGTTCTGGTCTGGCAGGGGGCAGGGCTGGCGGAGGGGGAAAGAGAGTGAGTAAGGCAGCCTCCAGGAATGCTGCTGCCACCAGGGGGCTGGAGAGTGCTGCACAGGGTGGGAGAGAGTGGGTCTGTGGGTAGGTTGGGGGGGGTGTGTCTCTGGGCACTAAGGGGATGGGGGGCTGGGATTTAGAGTTTTGTTGGGATGCTGCAGCACCCCTAGGTTTTAGGTGGGGCTCAGCTCCAGGGGTTGGGTCAAGCTGCTAGGCCCCAGACGAGGTGGAAGGGTGTCTAGCTCCAGCTGTGGGCTGCCTGGCCCCTCGTAGTGGGGTTCCGGGATCCAAACACCTGGCCCTGCGCAGTGGGGTCCTGAGATCTGGCTGCCTGGCCCCACACTGTGGGGTCCTGGTCTAGCTGCCAGGCCCCGCCAGTGGGGTCCCAGGGTCCAGCTGCCAGACCCCATGTGGCAGGGACCAGGGCTTCAGCCAGTGGTGAACCCTGGAGCATCCAAGGGGAAAATTTGGTGGGCACCCACCGGTAGCTCCCCGCCACACCCCTTGCCTCAGCTCACCTCCGCTCCACCGCCTCCCTGAACGTGCTGCCCCGCTCTGCTTCTCCGCCCCCCAGGCTTCCTGCGAATTAGCTGTTCGCGCAGGAAGCTGGGACAGGCTGAGAAGCAGGTGGCGGCTTCCTGCTCAGGCCCAGGGAGGCAGAGGTGAGCTGGGGCGGGGGGGGGGGGAAGAAGGGCACGAAGAGGGCCACCCGCACCGCAGCAGGTAACCCGGTCGGGGGGCACGCACACAGGGAAACCGCTCCCCACCCCAGCTCAGCTCCACCACCCTGGGCCTGAGTGTGAAACCGCCGCCTGTTTCTCAGACCACCCCGGCTTCCCAACGAACAGCTGATTCGCAGGAAGTTGGGGGAGGGGGCGGAGAAGCAGAGCGGGGCAGTGCGTTCAGGGGCAGAGGCAGAGGTGAGGTGAGCTGGGGCCGGGCACGGGGTGGGGAGCTGCCGGTGGGTGCTCTGTACCCACCAAATTTTCCCCGTGGGGGCTCCAGCCCCGGAGCACCCAGGGAGTTGGCGCCTAAGGTGCCACTTTTGATGTGATCAGTGGGGGAGCAGCTGCTCCCTCCCTAGCTATGCTCCCCCGCCCCTAGGAGCCACAGGGACCTGCCGGATGCTTCCTGGGAGCTGCCCTAGGTAAGCACCGCCGGGACTCCCCACCTCGCCCTCTGGCAGGTGCCTCTGGCTCTTAAGGGTGGGGTGGGCACCCACTACGGTGGCCCACGAGACCCTCCTGCCTGGTTCTGGGGGCAGACAGGAGAGGGGGGAGGATGGGGCAGGAGTCCCAGTAGGAGGGGGTGGGCAACGACCCCCTCGTGGGGTGAGGAGGGAACCCATTGTTAAGATTTTGGCAGCTCATCACTGGCTCCAGCTGCCTGGCCCCGCACTGCAGCGTCCTGGGCTCTGGCTGCCCAGCTCCGGGGTGTGGGTCCAGCTACCAGATACCTGGCCCTGCGCTGCGGGGTCCGTGTCTGGACACCCAACCCTGCATGGTGGGGTCCCAGGATCCAACTGCTGGCCACCCAGCTCCACACAGAGGCTCCACACAGCGGTGTTCCAGGGTCCGGGGTCCAGCTGCCCGGTCCCACGCGGGGGTCTAGGTCCCGGCTGCCTGGCCCAGTGCTCTATTCCTGGCCCCACTCTCGGCGGGGGCGCTAGGCATAAGGAATTGTGGAGGGATTGGTTGGGGGGCGGGGGGCACAGTGGTTCTCAGCCTGCGGCCCACAATGGTAAACAGGTTGAGAACCACTGCTCTGAGTGGTTAGAAAGCACCAAATAACCACACTGCCCAGGCACAAAAAACATATACCACAGCCCCCATGCCCCACCCCAATGTCCTGCTTCCCCCCACCCCTCTTCTCTGCCCCACACATCCTTGTCCCCTAACCTGGGGGTCCTCTGGCCCCTTTGCTCCCACTTTCCCTTGTCAACATGTCCCTGACACTCCCTCATGTCTCCCTCCCTCTCCTCATGATTTCCCAAGTCCCCAACATCCCCCTCTCTCTGTGCCCCCTTTAGCCCCCTCCCAAATCCCCAGCACCCCCTTCCCTTTTCATTCCCTCTCACATGACTCCCAATAGCCAATGCCCCTCCCCTATGCCACTTTCACTCCCTCCCAGAGCCCCCATGATTCCCCCAAATCTCCAGTGCCGCCGCCTCCCCTGTCCCCTTGCAGTCCCCTCACACAGCCCTGTGGCACCCCAAATCCCCAACACCCTCTCCCCACGCTCCCTTTCATTCCCCCCACAGCCCCCATGCCCCCCACCCCCTCGGCCTCCATGACCCCCACCTCCTTCCCCTATGCCCCCTCTCCCCCTCACTGCCTCAACACCCCCATGACCCCCACCCCTTTCCCCTATGCCCCCTCTCCCCCTGACTGCCTCAACACCCCCATGACCCCCACCCCTTTCCCCTATGCCCCCTCTCCCCCTCCCTGCCTCAACACCCCCATGGCCCCCACCCCTTTCCCCTATGCCCCCTCTCCCCCTGACTGCCTCAACACCCCCATGGCCCCCACCCCTTTCCCCCTCTCGCCCCCTCACTGTCCCCACGGCCTCCATGACCCCCACCCCCTTTGCCCCCCTCCCTGCCCCAACGCCCCCACGGCCCCCATGCCCCCCACCTCCTTCCCCTATGCCCCCTTTCCCCCTCCCTGCCTCAACACCCCCATGACCCCCACCCCCTTTCCCCCTCTCGCCCCCTCCCAGCCCCCGTGACCCCCACAGCGCGGCCCCCCGCGGGCGGGCGGGCCGGGGGTCCCGGGCCGGCCCCTCCTGCAGGCCCGGATGTTGGCTCCGTGCCGCGCGCTCAGTCCTTCGCTTCCATAAAAGGGCAGCGGCTCCTCGGGATTGGGCTGGAGCCGCCGCCCCCCGCCCGCAGCGGCCCCTAGGCAGCGGCTCTGGGGGGCAGGGGACGCGGTCGGGCGGCGCGGGGAGGAGGCGGAGGGACAGTCCCGAGAAGCTCCTGCGGGACCGGGCGGCCCGGGCCGAGCCGGGCTCCAGGCGCTGAGGCGGAGGTGAGCCGCGGCCTTTGGAGCCGAGGGGGGGTGGAACCCAGCCGCAGCCCGGCCCCATTGGTGGCGGCTGGGGTGGTTCTGAGGGGGGGGTGTGGCAGTGAGGGGGGCCCCATTGGAGGTAGCTGGGGGGTGTTTGTGGGGGCCCCCATTGGAGGCAGCGGGGGGGGGGTGTGGCAGTGAGGGGGGGCCCATTGGAGGTAGCGGGGGGGTGTTTGTGGGGGGCCCCATTGGAGGCAGCGGGGGTGTGTGGAAGTGAGGGGGGGCCCCATTGGAGGTAGCTGGGGGGTGTTTGTGGGGGGCCCCCACTGGAGGCAGCCGGTGTGTGTGGCAGTGAGGGGGGGGCCCACTGGAGGCAGCCGGGATGTGTGTGTGTGTGTGGCAGTGAGGGGGGGGGGCCCATTGGAGGCAGCCGGGATGTGTGTGTGGCAGTGAGGGGGGGCCCCCATTGGAGGTAGCTGGGGGGTGTTTGTGGGGGGCCCCCACTGGAGGCAGCCGGTGTGTGTGTGTGGCAGTGAGGGGGGCCCCCATTGGAGGCAGCGGGGGGGGGGTGTGTGTGGCAGTGAGGGGGGCCCCCATTGGAGGCAGCGGGGGGGGGTGTGGCAGTGAGGGGGGGGCCCCATTGGAGGCAGCCGGGATGTGTGTGTGTGTGGCAGTGAGGGGGGGCCCATTGGAGGCAGCCGGGATGTGTGTGTGTGTGTGGCAGTGAGGGGGGGCCCCATTGGAGGCAGTGGGAGGTGTGTGTGGCAGTGAGGGGGGGCCCCATTGGAGGCAGCCGGGGTGTGTGTGTGGTGCTGAAGGGGGGCATACACACATACCCATGGGAGCCCCAGGGCTTCACCATTTCCCTGCCCCCATTATGCAGTGCAGGAGGATTTGGGAATCTAACCCAGTGTCTTGCCTGTGGATCGGGCAGATACGCAGGCAGGCACATCCCTGCTGCTGCATCAGCTGTTACTGGAGTTTGCTGCCTTAAACAAAGCGCTTTCTAGCAGCTCGTCCAAAGAGGGTGAGTAGTGGGAATAAGTAGCAAATGGGGGAAATCCAAGCAAGGGGTTAACAAGTGTTTGCAGGTCACAAATGGGGGGCAAAGCACAATGGAGCTGCCAGAGGCTTGGGAGTATTAAGGAAGACCTAGGAAAATGCTAGTGACTCCTATGATGCAGATGTAAATCTGCTCGAACCGTTTTCTTATGCAGTGTAGGTCAGATAATCCTGCTTCTTGCTCTCATAGGCTTGCATTTTTGTTTCTGTATTTGTGTAGTTGGCAGTTATGCACTTGGTGGCAGTCAAACAAAATGTTCTTTCTACACCCCTGTCCATTGCATAACTCAGATTTTTGTAACGGGAGCCCTGTTGTGAGCTGTGATGCTTCTTTGCAATCCTGGGTGGGGAGCTCCAGTACCCTGGGCATGTACCCCTTTGCACAGATTTTTTTTTTCTCGTTTGCTTTGTAATTTATTGTGATGAGTTTGAATGATATTTTTCCATTAGGGAACTCTTACTTTCTAGATCGTGTGGGAGGGAAGAGACCCATCCCCCTGAGCAAGCCCTTCTGTTGGCTAATGAATGCCATTTCCTTTACTCTCACAGGAAGAAAGAACGATGGCTTTGGACGGTATAAGGATGCCAGATGGCTGCTATGCAGATGGGACGTGGGAGTTAAATGTCCATGTGACGGACCTGAACAGAGATGTTACCCTGAGAGTCACAGGGGAGGTGCACATTGGAGGGGTAATGCTGAAGTTGGTGGAAAAACTCGGTAAGTTGTAATTTGGGGAAAAGGTGTGGCTCTCCGTGTAGCTGAATGGTTCTTCTCCATGCATGGAGGGGTTTACACATCTGTGTCACTTATGGAACAGATTCCATTTTTTGTAAATCTGGTTTCCAAAGCTCAGGTTTTTTTAAATGAGAAATCTGTTGTACCTCAAGTGTTGTCCATAATTAAAATGGCCCAAATTGTTTTTGTTCCGAATGCATAGTATTTACATGTACGAGTGAACATTAAACGGTCATTTACAAGTGGACCATGTTGGTGTATTTTAAAATCTCAATATTGAAATTAATTTTTGTATCCCTTAACTCTGCTAAATATCTCAAAATAACTTAATGTGCCCCTGATCAGCTGCTTGATCTCTCCGCCTTAATCTGCTAGCAAATTTTTTGATGCATAGCATTGGGGGAAGCTTGTTGTAGATGTGTGTGGATTCCTTTGCTTTATATGCTTAACACGCTCCAAGAGGTGGATTTAATTTTGTAACTTAAGGGTGCTTAATACATTGTGAAATGCATTTGAAGTATTAGAGATCAAATCTTCAGTAGAACCTCAAAGTTATGAACTGACCAATCAAACCACACACCTCATTTGGAACTGAATGTATGCAATCAGGCAGCAGCAGAGATGGGGGGTGGGGGAGGCAAATACATTTAACTCAATACTGTATTGTAAGCTTAAAAAAAGATTTGATATGGTAAGGCAACTGTTTCTGTGCTTGTTTCATTTAAATTAAGATGGTTAAAAGCAGTGTTTTTATTTTGTGTAGTAAAGTTTCAAAGCTGTGTTAAGTCAATGTTTAGTTGTAAACTTTTGGAAGAATCATAATGTTTTGGTCAGTGTTATGAACAGCCTCCAGTCCCAGGGTGTTTAACTCCGAAGTTCTGCTGTAGGTGGAAGTCCATTCATATTGCAACTAGAAAGTTCACTTGGTCCCATATTTTGTTATAAATCCATAGTACTTTGTAAGGTATTAATATTACTTGCTTTGAGTGGAGACGGAGGTCTGTTGTATACATGTGGTTTGTTTAGGCAGGTAAATGGTTTCTAATTATGAAACCCTATGGTAAAAGGTAGACGAGAACATTCTGTGGCTGGGCCGGCAAACCTTTAATGAGAATTTTGTAGGAATGTGTTTGTGAGACAAGGTGGGTGCAGTAATATCTTTTATTGGACCAACTTCTGTTGGTGAAAGATACAAGCTTTCTGTTGTATGCAATTATTAAGCTTATTAAAGTGTTCGTTCGTTTCTGCCTGCCGGTATTTTGAAGGGGTGGGGCAGCATTTGACTAGTTTTGACTGTTCCGGAGGGTTCCAACTACAAATGGCTTGAGTAGTAGTACATTAACTTCTAGGAAATTTTTGTAGACTGTTTCCTGGTGTTACAACGAACACTGATCCAATTTTTTTGAATTAAACCATATCCTGCAGCTTTTTCAGTTCTTATTCATGTTAAAGTCCGCAATTAATACAACTGCCTGTAATGCTGACCAGTGTTGTCTTGTTTCCTGGAACGCCCCATCTGTCTGTCTGTCTGTATCCATTTATTGAATTTTGTCTTCTACTTAGATTGTCAGCTTTTTGGGGCAGGGACTGTCTTTTTCTTCTGTTTGTACAGCTCCTAGCACGGGGTTGGGCAAACTACGGCCCAGAGGCCGCATCTGGCACTCCAGGCATTTTAATCTGGATCTTGAGCTCCTGCCAGGGAGCGGGCTCTGAAGCTTGCCCCACTCCGGCACTTGCCCTGCTTTGGCACTCCAACTGAGGAGCGGGGTCAGGGGTTTGCCCCACTCCGTACAGCTCCCAAAAGCAGCGGCATGTCCCCTCTCTGGCTTCTCCATGTAGGGGCAGCTAGGGGGCTCTGCACACTGCCCCCGCAGCTCCCATTAGCTGGGAACTGCAGCCAATGGGAGCTGCAGGGGCAGTGCCTGTGGACAGGGCAGGATGCAGAGCTGCCTGGCAGCACCTCCATGTAGGAGCTGGAGGGGAGACACCACAGCTGTTTCTGGGAGCTGCTTGAGGTAAGAGCCACCTGGAGACTGACCCCCAACCCCCTGCCCCAGCTCTGATCTCTTTTCCCCACCCTCCAAACCCCTCGGTCCCAGCCCAGACCACTCTTCTGCACCCTCATTTCCAGAGCCTGCACCCCCAGCTGGAACCTTCCCACACCCCAACCCCCAATTTTGTGAGCATTCATGACCCGCTATACAATTTTCATACCCAGATGTGGCCCTCAGACCAAAAAGTTTGCACACCCATGTCCTAGCACAAGGGATTCCTGGTCCATGACTCCTAGGCTGATAATACAAATTAGGAATAAGGGTTGCAGTAGTCCATTCAGTTCAGTAAAACAGCTTAAATGAATAAAGGTTTCAATTAGGACCAAATCCTCCAGGATCAAATGGAGACTAATATAGAGGGCAGCATCACAACATCCAAATAACCTTCAATTTCACACCTGGACAAAGGGCCCATTTGTGTGGGATACACTAAAAGGAAAATCTGAACCAAGAGGCATAGAATGGCTGGTTGTATTTCAAAGAAGAAATGAGCTTTTGTATATTGGGTGAATGCCATTTTACAATATACTGTCTGTGAAACTAAATTTTTTTAATGTTAAACTTTCTGCCTCAGTAAGAATCTCTGAAGTCTAATAGTCAAAATGAAGAGCCAAATACATATTCTGAAACTCTCATCAGTGGTCAGCTATTTTTTCCTTAACAATATGGTAGAGGCAGATTCATATAATCGCTCAAATAAAATATTAATATGAATTGCCTGGCACATGGCTATGGCGGTCTAATTATCTGAGCTGACTCTTTTGGCTATGCCTACAAGTCATACTTAAACATAGATCTTCATTGTGTGTTTTTTTAAGCCATCCTGCACAATACTAAGATTTTCATATTGGTATATTAATGATTTGAAGTTGAAGGAAGGAAAAGGCAGATATAAATATACTTGCTTCAAAAGGAAGCAAGTGTTTGCATGAAGCATTCTTGTTCTTGAGGTAGCTTTGGCTCTGTAGAAAGTTTCAATCAGCTATTTTTGTGCCCCAGCTACAAAGGGATCTACTGAAGGTGACTGCAGCTGTTTTTAGGACTCAAAAAGTCAATTAGCTTCTAGAAAACCACTGACTATCATGTAATGAATAAATAATGTTTCCCTCTATCTTTATATTGCATTGATTAGAATTGGTATCAACTTACAAGAGAGATTAGAAAGCTGTTTAAATACAATAGAATGGTTTAAAGCCCCCTATTCAGGAAAGCCAAATTGACTTCAGTGGGGCTATTCATGCTTAAAATTCAGCACATACTTAAGTGCTTGGCTAAATTGGGATCTAAAATCAGTAACCTCACTGGTTAAGTGATTCAGAACATGCATAGCTCAAGCAATGAGTTGTCTTGTGTAAACTGCATTTTATTCAGAACCACTCCTTTTTCCCCCCCCACCCCTTCTACATTGTATTACAGTTTGGATGAGGGGGCGGGGGTGGAAACTGCCACCTTTCTGACCCCAGAGAAAGGTACGCCTTTCATATCTGAACATGGGCTTGTTTCTCGAGGGTGCACATACACGAATCTGAATAATTCTTCTCCAACTCCGATGGTCACACCCTTCAGTTTTATACAGTGTCTTCTTTGTTGTTGTTTAGCCGAGCTATATGTTTAGCTCCTTTAATCTTTCTGCAAGTCAGTTCTTCTAGCCCACTAACTCTTTTTTGCACTCCCTCCAATTTGTCAGTATCTTCCTAGCCATGATGTGCACAGAACTGGCTTTGACATTCCTGGTACAGTCACAGCAGGGAGTTACAGAAAAGGCACTAGTGCCTTTCTGCTCTATGACATCATTGCTTCTCTGTGTAGCAACTTCTCTCCCCCCCCCCCCCCATTGTGTTGGCTTCCCCAATCCCCCTTGCTTATAGCAAGTCTATGCTAGCCTGTCCACTATCGGCCCTTGGTTTCTTTCAGTATTGTTTTTCCTAATGCCTCCCTTCCAATGATTTATCTGTATCTTGGATTATTCCCCCCCCCCCCCCGATGTATTAGTTTACATCTTTCCAAGTTGAAATTCTCATCATATTATGCCCATATTTTTAACCTCTGCCAGTACTATTTTTTTTATCTATTATCTTCAGTGATCAGAACATCCAAATGTTAGTAACATGCTTTGAAGTCCTTCTTCCAGATTGGTAATGGAGATCTTAAAGGGACTTCCTCTGCTTTAAAAAATCACATTCTGTATGAATATTTTTGAGGCTTCTGTTATGAGTAATGTCTAAAATTACTATATACTCTTATATGTTTTCCAGAGTCTTTTGGCTTTGTGTATTTGACAAGGCTTTTGTCTAGTCGGTTAGCTGGGAGAAACTGGGTCCCTAATCCTGCAGTTGGACATGCAAGTGGATTCTGATGCTCATCCAGACTTCTCCTGAAGTTAAGGAGGCTCAGTAGGGGTGTAAGGGCACACCCATCCAATCGATCCAGGTAGAGGTTGGGAGCCTAACTGAAAAGACTTGCCTAAACATCAGCAATGGAGCAGAACTAAGCATATTGTCCTCTTTGAGGAGCAAGGTAGGGGAGGAAAGCTTCTCTTCTGTTCTGCTCAGCAGCTTGGGGAGGAAGGTTGCAGAGGCTCCATATTTATATCTGACCACAACTAGTGGGTGCTTGAGAAGTCTTCGAGGAGTGTGGCTGAGAGCAAGGTCTGTGCAGAGTTCCTTGATGAGAAAGAAAACTTGTTTGTAGTATCTGGGAGATCTGTATGTGTACTTGGATTTTCACCAGGGTTCTGTCTTGTGTGTGGAGTAGGGAGGATTCTCCTCTTTTTTTCTTAGCTGAAAACCTGTAGGTCTGAGTGGCTTGTGTAAATTCATTCCTTGCAAGTACTGGGTGACTGTTTTCAAATTTGAAAAGCTCACTGGGAGTATGCACAAAATAAAAGCTGGTTTCAGAGTAGCAGCCGTGTTAGTCTGTATCCGCAAAAAGCAAAGGAGGACTTGTGGCACCTTAGAGACTAACAAATTTATTTGAGCATAAGCTTTCATGAGCTACAGCTCACTTCATGGGATGCATGAAAATAAAAGCTAGTCGTCTTGTTCCAGGCAACGATTTAAAAAAAAATCCAAGCAGCAGATGAAGACCCTGGTTACCCAAATGAATTACAACAATCAGTTTGCTTACCTGCTATTGGTGGCCCCCACTTGGGTTCAGTCATTTATGTAGTGTGAAACATGCCATGTTTTTGGCAAAGTCTTCTCTGCAAAATAAAATGGAAATACTGACACTTTAAGAGTACCAGCATTTAGTGCATAGTCCAGACTATAATATGCTTCTAACCAGCTTTATAAATACTGTGTGAAAGCATAAATTGTAGTATAGTAAATGTGTCCATTAATCTAATCTTATTGTGACACATTATGCATGAAAATGCAACTGTTGATTCAGCATATGGTCCTGGGTTTTATTAATTAAAGAATAGTTTATACTAAGTTGAGCCCTTGCCACAAATGACTGTGAAATCCAATTTTAGGCCTGGCTGTGCTTTTTTAAATAGGTTTGGATCCATCCTGTTTACAAAACATCAGTTTGGTAAACCCCTAGAATACTAAAAAAACACAACCTTGAATGTCTGAAAAAGCTGTTTCCTGTTGGGAAGCAACCCTGCTCATCGCTTCTCTCAGTGCTATAAACATTGCATACTGATTCTTCAGTTTAACTAGAACCATGATCTCTTTGTGGAGGATGGGACTTGCTGTCAAAATGGCAGGAAACTCATGCTGGCCACTTGTTCAGTGGCTTTTGAGAATCTTGCAGTACTTAGCTTTCTGCATATAGTTAATCTTAGTGTCCATGAGAGCAAAAGGGGGGAAGTGAACAAAGATTTGAGACCACTTAATGATGCTCTTAAAATACTTGCAAATTAAAACTTGCCCAACTGCAAATGCATGCAAGAATCTTTCAGGGATGGCTCAAAATGAGAAGTATAAATGATGTGTCCGACAAAAACAGGAAGTGGGCAAGACATGTTTGGCAGGTGATTGACTTAAGACGGATTTATAAACTATACTTACAGAACTGTGCAATGAAGAGTTGTTGGGTGCCTACTCTTTTTTTTTTTTTTAAAGTCATGACCGTGAGTCTGTGTGGATGTACGTACATACATGTTAGAACCTGAGGGTCTGTGTTTTGGGGTGGGAATGCATTAACGGTACTTAATAAAAACAGGTGGCTTTTGTTTGTGGTTTTTTGTTTTTAAAAAATAGGATGTGGGCTAAAGAGAACTGTCTTCAGAATTTTGGTTCTTTTTTGGGTTGAAAGTAAAAGGTCTAAATTTGAAATCCTCAAAGTATTTCTCACAGGCAGACACATGTGGTAAGAGGATAATCCTTGGGGTGTATATGTGCTGAGGGGATGCCTAGTAGTCCTGTCTGAGTCTTTATGTATATCATAGTACCTCAGAGTCTGTATGGACCTCTTGGGTCTGTAACTGCCAATGTAAAGTTGAGTACCATGCTGTTGACTGTGTAGTGGCTGTCATTTTGGGCAGGGGAAAAGATAAGGTCGTCATGGCTCTGATTCACAAAAAGCAGAGGTCTTAGGTTTGTAGGTGTATGGGGCACTCTCTTTTAAACCCAGTGTTCTACCTTGGCAAAATTTTGCCCTGTCTCTTCTCTAGATGAGTTGTCAGTCACTGGAGAGGTGGTTGTTCTTCACTGGTGCAAGGCTGTTTCCAAAATGACTGGTGGTTAAATGTAAAACATTCTGTCGGCATAACTGGTACTTTTTGGGTGCTAAAACTTTGAAATGTGTTCCCAGTTCATGAAATCAATGAAAAATAGAGCAGAGTCGGTTCTTTGGAGATAGAACTCTGTTCTTTTTGCATATTGCATTGCCAGTACAGCTAAAAACTTACCTCTTTAGGAAGATCAATTGTGCAATTCAAAGCATTAGTGTACTTGGAGTCATGTTCATTTTTGTCTTAATGGAGCACTTAAAGGGTTATGAATAAAACAGCAAGAAAGCGCAACATTATTGATTTACCAATTTTGTATTTGAGGTTTTACAGTACTGGATAAGTGCTTGCAAATATTAAGACTGTTAATTCAGAAGATTGTCTTCAACTTGTAATAAATCCTCTTTAAACAATTATTTAAGATTAAATAGTACTAAAAATTTCTATTGCGTGGGTTACAGAATACAACCACAAGCTATTGTCTTTATTTTCCATATATGTAGCTTTTTATTTGAATTTCTATAAAATGACTTAAGTGAAAGCTAGCTGAGTGATCAAGTGTACTTTCCCATAATACAAGAGCAGTGGGGCACTCAAAATCTAAGAGGCAACAAACATAATGATGGCTATAAAGGAAAATACGTTGTGTAATTAAACTGCGGTACTCTACCCTGGCGGAATGAGCCAAAGCATTTCTTTCAATAAAGATTAGCTGTCTTGAGGAGTAAGAGCATTTTTATTTTATTTTTTTTTAAACTTGGGACAAGTGGTGTTTTGGTTTGGTTTTTTGTTTTTGGTTACAAGAGCTGACAACACATTACTTCTGGTCATAAGCTGATCATCAGCATAGTTTTTTAAAGCAGTTTCCTTCTGACCTAACAGTTTAGTCAGTTCTTAAGACTGATATTTTTCAGAGTAACAGCCGTGTTAGTCTGTATTCGCAAAAAGAAAAGGAGTACTTGTGGCACCTTAGAGACTAACCAATTTATTTGAGCATGAGCTTTCGTGGGCTACAGTTTCCACGACATGCATCCGATGAAGTGAGCTGTAGCTCACGAAAGCTCATGCTCAAATAAATTGGTTAGTCTCTAAGGTGCCACAAGTACTCCTTTTCTTTTTAAGACTGATATTGGGTACCTAAACATACTGTAGATATAAAGAAAAGTGCTGTGTATGAGCCTTGTAGATATAGTTGCAAAGAACTGCTAATGTTCTATTTGAGGCATAGTAGTAAGTTACCTCTGTATAATGTGATAAATGGCTCAACGTGCTAAAATTCCATAAATTTCCTTCCTAAACAGGAAATGACTTGTGCAGTTTGGCATGCTCACTCTTCAAGCCGTATTTGATGCTAAACACAACTCTAGCTCTTGAATCTGTCTTGAGGAAAAAAGCATTCCTGAAAGATTCAGTACTTGTAGTGATTTGGATTTTCCTATGTATTTTCATCTCAATTAGGTCACTTTTTCAATAACAGTGGTTAAAATGGTCTGTCAAGATGTAGGTTAATGACCACAAAGGACACCTACCAAAGGCTAGGCATGGGGTTTGCCTTGCTATGGAGGGCAAAATTAGTCATCTTTCAAAAACTGCACATTTTGAGGGCAATGATATCTTCTCAAATTCTTTAAACTGTCAGGTAGCACTTAAGCCAACAGTTTTTGCTTTCAGGCAAGAAAAAATATCACTATTTCCAGATAGTAATGGCCTTAATATAACATAAATTTGAATATTGCCAACTAATTGTCTTTGCTTCTGATCCATGTTGAATCTCTCCCTTGAATTAAGCACTTCAGTTTATAGTATAAACAAAGCAGGCTTTATTTTTATAATCACTAGAAGTGTGAGATGAGAAAATGGAAGTATACCTTTAATGTAACCAGTTAATCATACATGCTTCAAATGGATCCATGTGGGCAGGCCCCTTTTCCCACACAGAGCCCTTTTGATGACTTCAGTGGACAGCCTTGCAGGCACAATGATTTGCACAGTCTGGGTTAAAGTAACGTAGCCTTTCTTACCACAAGGGGAAATGTTCTGCTAAGTCCCCAAACATCTGAGAAACTGAACACTTTTTTTTTTTAAGAATAACTTTTTGCTTCACAAAGCTATAATAGTTTTGCCAAAATTTCAATTGACTTCACCAGTATATTGCAGATGTCTATATACAGCCTTTAATTACCTAAACCCAAACCTGTGTTTATCAATCTGCCCACCCCCAACCAAGTGGAGCCAAACTGGCTAAAAGAAGTGCCTCTGAGTTTGGATAACAACCCCTCCTCCCTGTACCACCTGCAGATGTGGGAGGAGAATTCCCACAGATCTCAGTTGTCTGCTTGCATTTGGTTCATTTTATTGTTAGATAGCATTTGATATCTTGCTATTTAACTTCAAATTAACTGCTTGCTTGAAACAATCAGGTCTTGTGGTTTTCCCTGCAACATAAAGACTTGGAGGGTTAGAAAGAAAATTGGGACCTGGTTGGTTTAAATAGGTTGCTACAGTCTCTCACGAATACCAAAGCACTAGTTTGTTATACCACAGACAGGAAATTGTTGGGTTACAGTTTAGACCCAACCCAAATCAGTAGTTTCCTCTTAAGACT
The DNA here is from genome assembly GCF_965140295.1 of Lepidochelys olivacea. NCBI lineage: Eukaryota > Metazoa > Chordata > Testudines > Cheloniidae > Lepidochelys > Lepidochelys olivacea. The sequence goes on from NC_140416.1 coordinate 121,734,026, forward strand.
TTCAGGTTTCTGTTTTACGTAATGTGTTAAGAGAGTCTGACTTATTTTAGAAATAGTTTTTAAAAACCCTCATTAAAGCAATCCATGTTCATATACTTCCCTTTTTTCCCCCTAGTCAGTGGCACATCTAGCCTTTGCATTTTCTAGCTTTCTAGTTTACTAAAGCACAAATTTCTATCAAACCTGCAAAAATACTGTTTTTTTACAGGAATACTGTCATGACTACTATTTAAAAAGGTATCAGTTAGTGTTACACAAATTTCCCGTATTTAGTAGTATTTCATACCTTTCTCTGTGTTTAGAAATATATATCCAAAAATATTTAGTTAGTGTGACCATATATCTAGGAACAAATGTATTTGTATGTGGCTGGAATTTGTTTGGAAATTATTAAAGTATAGCTATATCTGTGTTGTGGCATAATCTGATAGATTAATAAGGATTTATATTTAATCACTTTTTAGATGTGTATTGATATGGCTTGTGCAGGACAGCTATTTTGCTGATGCTTCATCATATAAGAGATCCTGCTGGAAAGTAAATTGAAATGCACATCCACTGATAGAGGGAGGAAAAACTAACACTAGACTGCAACTTCCCTTTCCACACCCATGTAAAATCTGTTTCTCCTTCAGTCAACTGAGATGCAGACTGAGACAAAAAGTTCACGTCTGGACTCTTTATCCATCCCTGGTTGATTTTTAACATTGTGACTTGTTCTCTCATGGGGGGGGCGGGGAAAAAGAGGACTTGAATTCTCCTAGGAGTTGGGTGGGAGGATGTTTTATACTAACGCTGTTCTGTACACTTCCCATTACAACTTCATTGGTAGCAAAGGTTTTGAGCACCAGTGTAGACAGGCTTCTAGTGTGTTAACTAAAGCTGGTTGGGATTTGTTTACTAAATGTTTCTTTTTATTAGAAAATGCTGATTTACTTGAACTGAAACTGTCCTTGGGAAAAATTTGGTTTTGATTAATTTCTTGGGGTTTTTTTTTAAGTGTGGGAGGTGTTTTTTTTTTTTCCAAAGTTGTTGAAACACATATGTCCTGCTTCAACACATCTAAATGAAAGTTAAGGGGTTGTTTGGTTCAAAATGACTTTGCATTTTAAAATTTTGTTAATTTATAGTTAAGGAGAAAAAAGTGTTAGTTGACTCAATCTGAAATTTCTTTTAGTATGTGAAAATTTCCAAGATTTTTGACTTTTTTCATGGGACAAAAGAAGTCTCAATCTTAAATTCTTGTGCACTGAGAGAACCATTTCCCACCAGATCTAGTTTTCACCATCACGTTGTCAAGACCTGCTCTGACACTATGGCGAAGAGGCTGGTAGCAGCCTGTCCACAGTAGCACTCTGACTGTTGCTACTTTTTTAGTGAGTGCTAGGAATTGCAGGCAACTTGAAGAAAACTTGCTAGTGTCAGTGTAGACAGCAAGATTGACATTCTCCTATTCACAGAACAGTAACAGCCTGGGCAGTAGCATTGCAGTCTTTCATGTGCTACACTGTCTTGCAGAAGCAGTTGTGGTGGTGTAAGTGTGAGATCGCTTGTTCTCCACAGCCATTCAGTCCTGTTACAAACTCCACCCAGTTCTTGGAAACTTTATAGACCAAAAATCAATCTAATATAAACTATTTAATAAATATTAAACTGTACTAAATGTTTCTCGGTCACCATGTGTGCATTTTTTGGGAAGTCGTAATTGCTTAAATTTAAGTGAAATTTGAAAGGTCATAATCTTACTGAACTCCGCTATTGCTGATGTTACATAGAGCCTGACTTAAAATAACCTCCAACTTCAAAGTCTGGGCTGGACTATCACTCCTGCATTGGCACAATATAAAGGCACGTTAAAGGACAAGTTTGTACTGTAGACTTGACAACAAGTAACACAAAGAACTTCGTGCTGTGCTAGACTTGTGGGCTTGACAAAGACCCAGAGGAGGGGTGGTAGTGCAAACATGGCTTTGCACCATGTTTGTGGCTCCAGATTTCTGAGCCAGCCAGGAACCACCCAAGCTCAAGACCGTTCTAACTTATGCTTAGCTACCTGCAGCCCCAAGGGACTATTCCCGCAGCCAAGAATAGCTATAGCTGAGAAATGGTCTAGCCACACCTCCTTTCCCATGTCATGCCCCCACTGAGTTACCATGCCCACCTGAAGACAGCAGCTAAAGTTAAGATGCACAACAATCTTCTTAGCAAACTGGCAGGCTTCTCATGGGATGCTCGTGCTCCAACTTCGCAGATGTCCGCTCTTGCCACCTCATATTTGGTGATGGAGTATTGCACACCAGTTTGGAATCAGTCATCACACACCAAACTGGTGAATACACAGTTACATGCTGCCATGCGTATCCTCTCCGGCACCCTGCGTCTGACTCCACTCTCATGGCTTCCAATTCTGAGCAATATTGCTCCTCCTCATATCAGACGAGAGGTTGCCACTGGCAAGTTACTGGAGAAAACACGCCAACTCAAGCCTGCTGCTGCACAATGGCAGAAACGTGCCAGCAGCAGCCGGCCGCTTCTGGGAGCGACGTGCGGCCACAGCAGGCAGGCACGCAGCCTGCCTGAGCACCCTGCTGTGCTTTGGGACTTTAGCAGCCCAGAGACTGCGAGGGTCAGCCCAAGAGCCTCGCGGGCCGAACAGAAATGTTAGACTGGCTGCATCCAGCCCACAGGCCATATTTTTCTCACCCCTGAGCAAGAAAGATCTCAGAATCTTGACATTTTAAGTAGTCACAAGTAGAGTTAAGTGCTTTTATTACAGAACTGTGTACAGTGTGGACTTTTTTAAAATCAAGATTTACTTTTTTTAATCTGCAGTAGAAAAGATGTTTCCAAAGACAACTTAGAACACACGATATGAGAAATATATTGTAAGTGTTGGCAATCAACCTAAATGCCAGGCTGAGCTATTAAGGGCTAGTCTACAATTGAAATGCTACAATGGCACAGTGGGGTTCTCCCATTGGCATAGTTAATCCCCTGGGAAGACTTCATCTGTCAGCCTAGTGCTGTTTACTCCAGGGGTAGATGAGTTTAACTATGTCACTGGAGGGAGGAAGAGGAGAGATGGATTTTTCACATCCCAGGGCTATGTAGCTGAGTCAACTTAACTTTTGAGTGTAGACCTGGCCACAGTTCCAAGGAAATGTGAAGAATGGGGAAGGCAAACGCTGCATTTGGAAGACTCAAAAACATCTCCCTCAAGATAAAACTGAATGTTTACAAAGCAATTGTTATCGTCATCACAACATATAGCAGTGAGACATGGCAACTTACCAAGAAAGGTACACACAAGCTGGATGCATTTAATCACAAATGTCTGAGAAGAATATTGGGAATAACCTAGAGAGATAGGAAGATAAATGAAGTCAGAAAAATTACTGGACAAGGTACCCTCTCACAAATCTACAAATGAAGGCATCAGTGGCTGGGACATGTACAGAGAATGGAAAAGAACCCTTGAATGGAAACCAGAAAATGCAAGAGGAAAGAGAGGAAGACCACGAATAACATGGAAACCAACAGTTCTGAACAACATCAAGCACCCCAACATGAAATGGGAAGATTTGGAGCGAAGGTCAGTTGACAGGCAAGGATTGCAAATGTGGGTAGCCCAATGTGCAGCAAAGCATGGGATGGACTAAGGTCTGGTTGCAGTAGTAGTGTACTCTCTAGAATAATTCCACTGCTCAAGGAATAAGGTGCTCTACACCCTGAGTAAGCATGTTATCTTGCCCTTAACTCACTCAAGTAGTACCAATGGGACTACCCAAGGAGTATTACAGTTTGGCCCTATTAGGCTAAATAATAGTGATTCCTCTCTGGTAACATGTGATTGCCTTAGTCAAGCAGTGACTTTTACTAAACTACATGGGTCAGAGAATTGTGAGAATTTGACTTTTTTTTTTTTTTTTAATTTCTGATTGGACATTTAACTTTACTCTCTATGAAAGCAACATTGTTAGATTTGAAATAAAAAATTCTCAGTAGCTTGTTTTAAGTATTTGAGGTGTGTGGTATTTTTTGTTTTGGGTTTAATTGCTAATACAACTTATGACACTAAAACTTTTCTTGTGGCAGTTCAGGTCTCTTGGCTAGTTCTGCATTCTTAGTAGCTTTTTCTTCTCCCCCCCCCCCCCCAAATTTTTTTGGTGATTACCTAAAGTTAATGGATTCTCTAAAGGCAGAGCGGGTTTCAGTAAGCTGACTAAGAAACTGCAAGTGGACATTTCAAGCTCTTCTTTTGCCACCTGCTCTTGTTCCCTGATTATTTCCATTTGAGAAGCCTGCTGTGTAGTGAAGTAGTCCAAAATTTTAAAACATTTGTTCTTCCGCTGTGGCAAAGACCACTGCAGGGGAAAAGTTGGTTTCTCTCCTGCAAACTGCATTGACATGTCTGGCCACTGATATCCGTCAGTTCAAAGGTTTTTATTTATTGATCACCAAAGAAACAAATATGGTTGCTTGAGGATGGGGTTTTGGTATGCATTTTTTAAAAATATGATTGGGTGATCAGTAAAATTTCTGTTGCATCGTGACATTTACCTCCTTATTTAGACTTCTACTTTGATACTGTGGGTTGACAATCTGAGATTGAAGAAACTAACAAGCACTTCACACACTGCTTGTGTTGTAGACTTGTCCTTGGGTATGTCTTTCTGCAGAGTCTCCTGAAGTTCCTTCTGCATTTCAGTAGTAGCAGTATAACCGCTTTCTGTTTAGCAGAGCTGGTCAATTTCTGAAAACTCAAATTTTCAGATTTTGGTTTTTCTGGTCATTAACAGATCTGTTTAGTTTGTCAAAAGTGATTTGAAATAGGCTTCAATCTAATCCACATGTCTTCCATACTTGTCTCTAGTTCTGTGGTTTACTATTTTGGCAATAAGTGTCAAAATAGAGGGCAATGTTTCAGTCACAAATTGTCAGGCTAGTTCTTAAACTGTTCAAAATGCTCACTCACTCACTCAATTCTCCTACACAGCATCTCTTCAGATGGCTTCACTTAGAGCAGATGGGTAAAAGCATTTTAATTACTTTAAGTATTTTACAATTTCATTACAATTTTTCTTCACTGGGGTACCAAGATCTTTGGCTAAAGATGTCAAGTACACATTACAGCCACATGCAGTGAGTTTCATGCTTTGTCATTGTTCTCTACAAGATTCTTCTTCTCTTCCACATTTGCAGGATTATCAACATCTAAGATGCACCCATACTGAACAAAAATTCTGGTTTTACTACTTTTGAACTGAGTATATCCTGGTGTTTGTCAAATGTACATCCTCATCTCCTGTTGTCACATGTTCACAAACTATTGAACTATGATGACGATGATTAAATGTTTTATGATAGTGCCCGAAGGCCCTTATTGGGATTGGGTCCCCATTGTGCTGGGCACTGTATATAAGGGAAAACCAAGAATCATTCTCAAGATCACCCCACCCATTGAGACTCCAGAGTTTTCCCCTTAGGCATTTGCAAAAGCTTTCCAATCCCATTGTCGTTGGGTGCAGCATCCAGCAATTCTGTATGAATGAGTCCCTGATTGAGGCATCAAGGGATACATCTACACTGCAGCTGAGAGCATGCTTCTGAGCCCAGGTAGATAGAGGTGCATTAGCTCCACTCAAACTAGTGTGCTAAAAACTGCATCATAGGCTAGCCACCCGAGCTCAGACCTAGGGGGTTGGGCAGGCTTGCACTTGTATGGTTCGCTCGTCTGTGTTGCCATCTACATTGCAATCATTTTTAGCACACTAGTTCAAGCGGAGCTAGCATGTGTCTCCCCACCTGAGTTGGGAGGCATACTGCAGCCTGCAGTATTGATATACCCTAGGTCAGTGGTTTTCAAACTATTTTTCTGGCGACACAGTTGAAGAAAATTGCCTGCAACTCAACGGAGCTGGGGATGAGGGGTGTGGGAGAGGGTCAGGGCTAGGTGCAGGGGTGAGGGCTGCAGGGTGGGACTGGGAATGAGGAGTTCAGGGTGTGGGAGGGGGCTCTGGGCTGGGAGTGCAGGCTCTGGGGTGGGGCTGGGAATGAAGGGTTTGAGGTGCAGGAAGGGGCCCTGGGTTTTCGGGGGGGGCCTCAAGGCAGGGGATTGGGGTGTGGGGTTGGGGCACGGGCTTACTTTGGGCGGCTCCCAGTCAGCAGGCGCGCTAAGGTAGGCTTCCTATTTAGGAAGTGGAAGAAACTTTCCATCCCAAACTCCTAATTTATCCCATAATAACTAAAAATATAATCTTAGGTTTTGACTCTCATGCTTGGTTTCACCCCAAAAGTGTTTTGAAATAGTTCAACTAAACTGATTTGGGCCCTTGTTGGTAACATGACGAAAATGTGATCGCAGTTTAAAAAAGGTGTCCTTTTTAAATTTGCCCAAAGATGACTCGAATAGGTTTTCAAGCATCTGATCCTTTGTGGATTTGGTTGTCTTTTGAGGACTTTGTATCTCTGGCATATTTGAAGGAATCTGGCATACAAAGGTAATTGACATATGAGGGAGAGGAAGGACAGCATTTCGTTCAAATGGTGGTTTTTCTTTTTTTTTTTTTTTTGCCCATAGTACAGTAAATCAGCTTGCTTATTGCTTTACTTCATTTGTCTACAGAGTATGTTACCTCAACATGAAAGTTCAGGTCAGGTTAAAAGATTAGCATCTCTGTGTCCAAGGCTATCAGTCAGAATGGTTGATTGTCTGCACATCTCCACTCACATTATGAAACACAACCCTCTGCCATATTTGATAATCTTTTAAAGACCAACTTCTAACCTTTAGAGAAAAATTTAAATATGGATCCATTCCAGTAACATCTATATAAACTTCACTCTTCATTAAAACCTACAAATGAAAGAATCCAGCAGCATTTAAAAATAACTATTAATATTTAAATATTTTTCCTAAAATCAGTAAAAATGTCTATACTAATCACCAGAAGATCCAGACTTCTCACTGACTGAAACAGTCTTCAAGAGCATTTTTGGCATTAAAATGTTTCATTGCTTCTACTAAGCCTTGCATCTCTGTTGCTCTTTTCACATGTGGTATGTAATCCTTTTCTAACACTGCCAAATGATGCAGGAATTCTCTTCAAAATATTCTCAGATGGCATCTTTTTTTTGACCTGGAGATATAACCTTTCCCCTTTTCTCTCTCACGCGTGTGCACATGCGCAACTTTACTGTAACTTATTGCTGTAACATTTATTTTTTTGTAAAAAAAGAAATAGTTTTTCTCTGACACCTATGTAAGAACACAGTTGCTTTTGATAAGTGCTAAACTGTTTTCACTCTAGATCTAGAACTATTCACTGTATAGGTTGTTATGCATCTTGTAATTCTTTCCAGCATACAGTGGCTACTTACGCTAACAAGTATTGGGGGCTCCAGCCCTGGTTGGCTGGAGATATTCTTTCCCTTGGATCTCTGGCAGCAAAACTCCATCTCTTCCACACACCCCGCCCCACCTCACCCCAAACAGCTGCATGTTAGCGCTCTCTTAGGTAATCTCAGTAGAAAGAGCCTGCAACTCCCTCTCATCCCCACCCCATTCCCATTCCATGCATGCAAAAACATCTCTCTCCCCCTCTGGACTTCTCAGCAAGGAGTGTACACAGTCTAGGCAGCCAACTTGCATCTTAAAAAAAAAACCCAAAAAAACCCCACCCCAAAACAATCTGCTTCATACATAATGCAGGTATTGGACTAGTTCCTTGATCAAAAGGTTCTTGAACTTTTGAAGTCAAAATGTCTGATTTGCCTGCTGATCCTAGTGAATATCTTAAATGGCCTTAAATGTTTAAAATATTTTAGGAAAGCAGCAGTAATTTTTATCACTGCCTCTTCTAGAGCTACAAAGTAGAATTTTTATCTCTTGGAATAAACTTTCCATCTAGCAATACTGTTACTAATTACAAACCATCATTGTTCCTTCAGCTCATGTTGGAGCTGACACTAAACTTCCCCGAGACTTCTTAGGGACCTCTTGGCAAAACCAAAGTTATAAAAAGGCACAAGCACAGCTTAAAATTTAAAAATACAAAATGTTAAGAGATCTTTTGAAGGCATCCTACTTCAATTTAGGTATGGATAGTGACAGGAGGGAAGACAAAGTCCTTTGGAGTTGCTGCATCACTTAATTCTGCCTGAAATAATATTTAAAGTCTATTTAAAAAAAATGCACTCTTGCAATACATACGAAACCACCCTTGTGTGTATCGTACTGTAGTCTCCATCAAATATAAGGTGTAAAAGTGATTTTTTTTTGGAATTTAAGTGGAAATACTTAAGGCTGGGTAGCATAACTTCATATATGCCCTTAACTGCCTCTGAATACAAGCCCTGATCATGCAACTTGACACATGTTTGTGGACCTCTGTGACCTCATGGAGCCAATGGAACATCAAGGGGTACAAAAAACTGCAGAAATGGGGTTGAATGCAGTATGCCTTGCGCCCAGTCAGAGGCACAGGTCCTCTTTGTGAGAAGCCTATGCCCCCTTCACATAGCACAAAATTTCCAGGTCCTGGAGCAACAGGACCCCTGCATGTTCCATATGTAGTAGTAAGGAAACAAGACCAAGGAAATGGCACAAGAGGAGGCTTGTGGAGTTTCCAATCCACCTGTGCTGGCTATGTTCATGGAGGGGATGAGCCAGGCCCATTTGCCTTGGTTACTGAATACATATATGAATATGATTACATATCTGAATTACGAATAGGAGGACTTGTGGCACCTTAGACTAACAAATTTATTTGAGCATAAGCTTTTGTGAGCTACAGCTCACTTCATCAGATGCCTGAAGTGAGCTGTAGCTCACGAAAGCTTATGCTCAAATAAATTTGTTAGTCTCTAAGGTGCCACAAGTCCTCCTTTTCTTTTTGTGGATACAGACTAACATGGCTGCTACTCTGAAACATGTCATATCTGAATTGTGGATGGGCTGCAAACTCTGTTAAATGCTAATATAAATTGACATTTCTCTGACTTCTGAGAATGACTAGACTGAGTACAGTGATGCTTTCAAAGACGGATCTTGTACATGGTGTTCAGCATTTGTGAACGTTGGAATCGGGAAACCCATAACTTTTCTAATATCAATTCTATGGACAAATAATTGGGCTAAGACTGTGGCCACTGCAGTTTTGTTTTTAGATTGGGATTTTGGGAACAATGGCTCTTTTTACATCACTCTTTTGAGAACACAATAAAGAAATCTGCTACCCTAGATACTGACTCTCTTTATAACCATTTAAAAATCAAATGGGAACCTTTTTTTGGCTTTTGTCCTGCAGCCTTTTAAATTTTTTAGCTCAAGCTTGGAAGTTAGCGGTAGGGGTAGTGAAGGGAAAGTATTTGGGTTTTACTCTTAGCGTTTTTTAAAAAAATTTCTAGTAGCATAACAGACAGACCTACAGAGATTTTGGTACATACTTACTCAAAGTTATACAGAAACATAGTTCACAGTGGCACTTCATTAAAAAATCCCATAAGTCATGTGGTGAGTTAAACTGTCTGAGGGTTCATAGTATAGCAATGGTTTCATCAGAGGCCTAGGTGTAAAATGAAACCTAGTGCTACTCTGCAGAAATGGCTTCCTGAGGTAATGTACATGGCTATCACAGTTTCCTTTTATCCTAATCCACGTATCAATATAGTGGAGGTTAACAGTTTGTCAGACACAGCATGCACTGGGGGGAAATGGCACTTCCAGGCCCTGGTGATTATGATGTACTCAGCCATTTTTTCTTATCACACACAAGTATGATGTTCCCATTTTAAATATAGGATGTCCCAAAACAATGAGAAAATAGTCTGTTTAATGCAAGAGTATTGTATACACTTACTGAGAAGTCATGGATTTTCAGAGTGTCTGTCAAATAACATATAGAAGGAATAAAAATATCTCCTGTTGAACTGGAGAGGAAAGGTGTCTTTTGAGTATATACCATGGCTCTCTAAACTTCTGACAAGGGGAGCAAATTGGCTGAAGTAAATTTGTTTTTGAATAGTTAGTCTTCCTGGACTAAATAGAAAGCTCTTTGCATATACTGATTGTAGAAGAGTGAGGCAGTGGCCTACTCAAGGGAATATGAGTAACTTAGTGTTTAGTTCTGTAACCATGCAAGCTAATGAATCAGTCAATATAACTTTCAAAACATTTCTAAATCCCTAAAGTGCCACTAGTAGAACAATAAAACTTTACTTTCATGGTAGAAATATTCCTGCTCTTTTTTCACTGCAACAATTGGAGCTGAAGAAAGCATTTAAAAAGTTATCTTAACTATGATATTTTGGTAGCTCATCCAAAAAATTAGCTTCATTTTGAAGTGCCTGCAAAATGTACCCAGTGCTTTCATGTTTCTCTTCATTTATATCTGCACTCTGAGCTTAATGTTGTACATGATTTTAATTCTGGGATTGGCAGTCTAGGTTTATTTTCTGCTACGTGAATTCTGGATGTGAAATAGAACTATCTTAGATGCAGCTTCCACACTTCTCCCTTGAGAGAGAGAAGAGGCTGGGACTTGAAATGCTCAAGTTTCAGCCTACTGCGATGTCACATTCTTGCTCAAAGTCTCTAGAAGAATCATCCAATAAAATGGAGAAAGTTGAGACCTGAGATTCCTCTTGATGCAGGAAAAGAAGCTTTGGTTTTTCCCTTCCCCCTCCCCCTCTCAATTTGACCCATTCTCCTCAGTAACATAGAACATAAGTGGGTCTGCAGTTTGAGCACCTTCAGTTAACAGCTCTGGGTTCTGTGTATCTCAAATCCGCCCCAGAGGCTGCGTATGAACCGGACTTTGTAGCACTCTCCCTTGAAATTACTTGGCTAGAAAACTGCAATAAAGCAGGCTTCTAGCCAATTGCCATTGAAGACAATTTCACGTTTCTCTTTGCTAGTAAGACAAACAGCAGGTATGCCCAGACAAATCACATGTTCACAATCTGAGCTCACTCTAGGGATATCTTCTTCCCAAGAGGGGCATGCTGAAGGGTTATCTTTCTGTCAGAGGACATCTGTGCTAAGGCCTTGTCTATGTTACAAACTTTGGACGATGCAAGTTACTCCGGCATAAAGCCGCTGCAGTAAGAATATTGCTTGTGTGCTTCTGTACCTGGAGCTATGCATACTCATCAGGAGTCCTTGTCTGTGCAGTGTGCAACCCACCTCCTGGGAAGTTTTGGCAATGCATAGTGGGAAAGAAACAGTCACACGAGAGACTAGGAGTAAGGGGTCAACTTCCCAGTATGCAACTGTCTTCATCCCATGTCACTTATATCTCAACTTTTTCCACCACCCCCCCTTTTTTTTTTAAATCTCATAAACCCATGCAGCCCTCCTTGCTCTCCCCCATCTCTGACAGAAGCATGGAGCCTGTAGAACTCTGCACTATTGTCATAAGTGTCACAAGCGCAGAACACATGATCCTCCAGTATCTGCAGAGCCATACGAAGAACTGAATTGGCAGGGAAACATGTGACGATTTCTTGGAGGACAGATTGCTGTGGGACATAGCAAGAACCAATTAAAGGTGGTTGGTGAGGTAGATGGAGTACTGCTTCTGGGCCCGAGAAACAAGCACTGACTGGTGGGATTGTATTGTATTGCAGGCTTGGGTTGACCAGTAGTGGCTGCAGAACTTTTGGATGCAAAAGACCACAAATCTGGATCTGCATGCTGAGCCTGCCACAGCCTTCTAGTGCAGGGACACCAAAATGAGAGCCGCACTGACAATGGAGAAGCGAGTGGTGATCACACTGTGGATATTTGAAATGCTGGGTTGCTACTGGTCAGTGAGAAATCATTTTGGAGTGGCAAAATCCACTGTGGGGGCCATTGTAATGCAAGTGTTCAGAGGCATTAATCGTTTCCTGCTATGTAGGACTGTGACTCTCCGCGGTGTGCAGGACATAGTGGATGGGGAGCAATAGGTGGCAGGCAGGTCTTTCCCTATTTTGGCATAAAACCACCTTGCCAGAGTACATCAACAGAGAGCTACTTTTCTACGGTTATGCAAGTTGATGGCTAATCGACATCAACAGTGGTTGGTCAGGGAAGGGGCATGACGCTCACATCTTTTACGAACACAGAACTGTTCAGAAAGCTGCAAGCAGGGACTTTCTTTCCCAACTGGCAGATTACCATTGGCAATGCTGAAATGCAAATAGTGATCCTGGGTGACCCAGCCTACCCCTTGCTCATGAAGCTGTATACAGCCACCTCGACCACACCAAGCAAAAGGTTCAAGTACTGGCTTATAGCAGGTGCAAAATGACAGTTGAATGCTCTTTTGATTGACTGAAGGGATGCTGGCATTGTCTAATCACAAGATTCCAGCTCCGGGGGGGGGAATCCCAATGGTTCTAGCTCCCTGCTGTGTCCGGCATAATATCTGTGAAGCAAAGGGGGGGAAGTTGCTTCTGGGTTGCAGGATGGAGGTGGAGCAGCTGTCGGCTGAGTTTGAACAGCCAGACACACAGGCTATTAGAGCTCAATGTGGAGCTGTACAGCTCAGGGAGGCTTTACTGTGGCTCACTGTTAAAGTGCTCTTTCAATATGTAGTGTGAGCTACCTGGCCCTGGTGTTTTGGGGCCTATTAGGAATTGTAGAGTGCTTGGGGTGCATCTATGAATATAACGCTGACCACGCACCTATTGATTTTTGAGGTGCTTGCTGTACATTTAGGATTACTACACTTTGTCACTGAACCTATGAGTTCTCACTCTGTACAGTAACAAGTCAGAAGGTGCTTTCAGAACTGCTAGGCACTCTGCAGCATGTGTTGTGAACTAATACAGAGTAAAATTCTGTTAATCTTTAACAAAACCAGTGCAAAGAAAAATCTTCAGTTTAAAAGCACATACATTTAAAACGTAAGTTCTGTTCACTAATTTATTATGAAGAAAGAACATTCATGTCCATCTTACCTACACACGCTCACCTGTGGGAAACCACGCTTGCTGTATATGTGAAGCTGTAGTTGTCCGTAAGGTCCCCCAGTGTGTAGGGGGTAGGGATGTGGCTGCTGATGCCCCATGGAATGTGGGGGGTGGGGAGGTGATGTGATGGAGTTCTCCATGGACCGCAAAGGGAAGCAAGCCTGCGATGGTCGAGCCTGAGGGAGACTGCAGCATCTGTTTGCTACTGGAAAAGCCCCATTGTGTGCTGGTGAATCTCCCTCTGCTCTTCCTGCTGGGATGCCTAGGTCTTCCTGCTGTCTGCTCTTCCTTCTCCAGGCTGTCTGCAGTGTGCACCTTCCAGGTCCTTTGCTCACAGCGTGGTGACCCTGACCCTGGCACTAGCATCTCCTGCAGCTGTGATGCAGCAGCACTGAATGCTGTCCCGGGGTGGGGAGAGAGCCACTGAGAGGGCAGCTCGAGCTGGGGAGCGGGCTTGGAGCCCACCTGATGGGGGCTGTTGGAAAAAGCTGTTAGAGAAGAAGAAGAAAAATCAAGATGCTGAGCTGGAGGAGGAGTTGAGGTGATTTTATTCTCCTGTTCTTTAATTTTAAAGGGCTGGGAAATGAGACCAGGGGAAAGAAGGAAAATAGGAACAATTTAAAGTCAGGAGAAGCGGCAAAAAATAGACCTGCGTAGGTGAGCAGAGCATTAGAGAGAGAAAGTAGAAGTGGGGGACCTACAGATATCCTGAAGGGAATCCAGGAAAAATACTGAAAGGAAATTGCTCAAAAAGATGTTGGATGAAAATAGATCCTGAAAACCGTACATGAGAAACCCGCCCACAAAGGACCTAAAGCGGGCTAGGCAAACTTTTTGGCCGGAGGGCCACATCAGGATTCCAAAACTGTACGGAAGGCTATACCTCCCCTAACCCTGTCTTCTTCCTGCCCGCCTCAGAACCTCCAACCCCCACTACTCCTTGTCCCCTGACAGGCCCCATGTGACCTCCCCCTCTAAAGCCCCTTTCAGAATGTGGCCCTGCAAACATGGGCAGAGGACTCGGGAGGGGCAGGGGCGGCCAGAGAGAAGCAGCAATTTTTCCCCTTCGAAGCGCCACTTCTCTCCAGCCAGCTGCGCGGCCACCCGCTGCTCCTCCTGAGTCCTCCACCCGCGTTCGCTGCACTCCTGCCGCCTGCCTGGTCCCCTGAGGCTGCAGGTGAGCCTCCCTTCCTGCTCTCCCTTGCCCCCGAAGTGCAGCCCCCTTCTGTGCGGGTGGCACGGCACGCTGAGGCTGCGGGGGAGGGGGCACAGCAGGGGAGGGGGTACAGCCTCCTCAGCGGGGAGCTCAAGGGCTGGGTATGATGGTCCCGCAGGCTGGATGTGGCCCCCGCGCCATAGTTTGCCCAACTCTGACCTAAGCATATGAACAGGGAGAATGAGCTATATTCCATCGATAGATATCCAAACAGTCAGAGGTGCCTAGTGGACAAGTGAGGGCCTACTAGGTGAAGGAACCCCACTTGTGGATAAACTTGATGCAAAGAAGTACAGCCCCAGGAACACTGAGTCTGTGCAGCACTTCAGGCCAAAGAGAAGCAAAGAATAGGACATCAAGACTGAAGCTGGACTTACAGCCAAGGAGAGGGGAAGTTTTTTCTTCTCTGAAATGAAACCGCATGTTGTTGTGTAATCTTTTGTTCTTAAGAACAATGCCTTTGGCATTAACTGCACAGAGTAAGGAAGAGTACCATGTACAAACTCTCTCAAAGGGTTAATGTGTTAGTAACCTGAAGCTTCTTATTTTAAGTGGTAAGTACTTGGTCATGTTCTATACCTGTGGTTCTCAACCAGGGGTTTGCGTACCCTTAGGGGCACACTGTGGTCTTCCAGGGGGTACATGAACAACTCCTAGATATTTTGCTTGCTTTTACAACAGGCTACATAAAAAGCACTAGCAAAGTCAGTATAAACTAAAACGTCATACAATGTCTTGTTTATACTGCTTTGTATCCTATACACTGAAATGGAATTGGAAATATTGTACTTACAATTTTATAATTATGGTAAAAATGAGAGTATACAATTTTTCAGTAATAGTGTGCTGTAACAGTTGTCTGTCTGGCTTTTTTGTAAGCAAGCAGTTTAAATTGGTGAAATTTGGGGGTACGCAAGACAAATAGGACTCCTGAAAGGGGTACAGTAGTCTAGAAAGGTTGAGCCACTGTTCTATATTTATCTTCCTGGTACAGCTTTTGGGTTTTCCCCTATTAAGTTCTTAAAAACCTTAAAATTATCTCTTGTTTTGTGGTTTGCCTCACTCTCCTCACAGTTAGCCCAGCTTAGCCTACCTGGATCACTGCAATGGTCTGCAGCATTGGCTTGTAAGATGTCATTGAACATGTTACCCTAAGTCCTCTTCTTTCTCCTCCTTATCTGGCCTCCAGCATTGCACGGGTGTGGAGGGGCAGCTGCTGATAAAACACACACTGTTACTGTTGTCCATATAGTTAAAATGGAAAGTGAAAGTGAAGAAGATTCAGACTACCCTTTCTTTGCTCCTGTAAACTTTTTAAACAAGTCATACCTACTGACACTTTTGTACTTTGGAGTGCTTGTGCATGGTGCCACTCGCAGCACCAGCCCTGGTGAGGATGACCCTCCGGGGTGAGGGAAACGAGGAGGAGGGAATTGCTCAGTTGGATGAAACGGTGTATAGGGCAATAGCACTAAATGCTGGCGCCAGTTTCCACAGGTGGTGATGGCTTTAGCTGGTATCTCACTCCTGAAGGTAACAAAGACAGGGAGCACAGCTGCCGCTGGCATCCCAAAGCTGCCTGGTCCTATATGCTGCTAGCAGAGGTGAAAGTAAGCCGGTATGGGCCGATAGAGCATACCGGTAAAGAAGTGGCCAAAGCATTCAGTACAAATGGGTAAAATAGGCTAGGTTTAACTGTAATAGTAATTAAAAAATCAGATTTAGCACTTGAATTAAATATATTTTACATTCTCTAGAAACAAAATGCTCCCCTTCAGTTTTTTTACTTTTCGTCAGGTGAACGACATTCATGTGATTCCGAACGTTCGCTTTTGAGTGCCTCACGGTAACTGCTTGCTTCTTATTGGTCAAGTCTTTCATTTCAGGTGCGCAATTTACAGTAGAAAGCTCCTGGTGTGACTGTCCCCTCTGTTGGAACAATGTAATTAAATGTAGTTGATTGCTGTCATAAATATAAAGGGAAGGGTAAACCCCTTTGAAATCCCTCCTGGCCAGGGGAAAGCTCCTCTCACCTGTAAAGGGTTAAGAAGCTAAAGGTAACCTCGCTGGCACCTGACCAAAATGACCAATGAGGAGACAAGATACTTTCAAAAGCTGGGAGGAGGGAGAGAAACAAAGGGTCTGTGTCGGTCTGTATGCTGGTCTTTACCGGGGATAGACCAGGAATGGAGTCTTAGAACTTTTAGTAAGTAATCTAGCTAGGTATGTGTTAGATTATGATTTCTTTAAATGGCTGAGAAAAGAATTGTGCTGAATACAATAACTATTTCTGTCTGTGTATCTTTTTTGTAACTTAAGGTTTTGCCTAGAGGAGTTCTCTGTTTTTGAATCTAATTACCCTGTAAGACATCTACCATCCTGATTTTACAGGGGGATTTCTTTATTTCTATTTACTTCTATTTTTTATTAAAAGTCTTCTTGTAAAAAACTGAATGCTTTTTCATTGTTCTCAGATCCAAGGGTTTGGGTCTATGGTCACCTATGCAAATTGGTGAGGCTTTTTATCCAACATTTCCCAGGAAAGGGGGGGTGCAAGTGTTGGGAGGATTGTTCATTGTTCTTAAGATCCAAGGGTTTGGGTCTGTAGTCACCTAGGCAAATTGGTGAGGCTTTTTACCAAACCTTGTCCAGGAAGTGGGGTGCAGGGTTTTGGGAAGTATTTTGGGGAGAAAGACACGTCCAAACAGCTCTTCCCCAGTAACCAGTATTAGTTTGGTGGTGGTAGCGGCCAGTCCAAGGACAACGGGTGTAATATTTTGTACCTTGGGGAAGTTTTGACCTAAGCTGGTAAAGATAAGCTTAGGAGGTTTTTCATGCAGGTCCCCACATCTGTACCCTAGAGTTCAGAGTGGGGGAGGAACCTTGACAATTGCAGAATCACACGCTGCATAATTCAGCCTTTGCTAAGAGGGAACGACTCACTGGAGCGGAGATGTTGCTGGAAGGAGCCCAGTATTGTGAAATCCATGAAGGCCGAATGGATTGCAGCAAACATCCCTCTCTGCAAGCTAACCAACCACCCCTAAGCGTAGTTGGAGAGGGAATCCTGAGTTGACCTCCAAGATTAGGGGAGCTGAAAGGCAGCAGGCAGGGAGGTCTAAGGAGCTCAATACAAACAGGACTAAGGAGTGTGATTGTGCAGAAAGCCCCTTGCTCCCCACCCAGTTAGCTCTTGGGCTAGTTCTCCTGTGGACCACCCGCTCTCCAGCATGCAGATCCACATGCGCGTGTCCTTTGGGGACAAGGCAGCCTGGGGAGCGAGTGTTGTGTGCATACTGCAGGACAGGGGGGTGGCTTTGCACTCAGTGCCCAGGGCACTGTGCTCTGCTTCCAGCCCTTGGGTTCATTCATTATTCATCCAGCTGCAGAAGGGAGAGCTCAACGGGCTGCAATCAGGGAGAACCAGAGCCAGGGACCCTCCTTCCTTCTGTATCCGGGTTCTTTGGGGGAGTCTGCAGCTGTGCCTGTTGCAGGTGGCTGTGGGGTGGCAGAGGCAGGAGCCAGCAGTGGGAGGCAAGGCATGGGGCTTGGCAGTGCGTGAGCTGGGTTCTGAAGCAGCTGGCACCGTGGGTGAAATTTCTGTCTCATGCCTCTTTCCCACTGGAGCTGTTTGCTGGTCTGTGATACCCCCCAGGCTCCTGCCTGTCCGATACACTCACATTTAAACATGCCCGTTAAAGTGAGGAAATGGGGGGTGGGGGAGGACTGTCAATCAAAAAGAACAGCAACAAATGAAGAAGCGGAAAGTCCTCCACAAAAGGGTACGTCTAAAGCTTTAATGTGGCAGCACTTTAACGTGGCTGTGTAGTCACGTGCTGTAATAAAACCACCTCCGTGAGGGGCTCCCAGCACTGTAGCACTGTCTACGCTGCCACTTACAGCTCTGAGAGCTGTGCTCCCAACCCTGGGAGCTATTCCCCTCACGGAGATGGTTTTATTACAGCACCGGGAGAGCTCTCTCCCAGCGCTGGAGCCGCGACTACACAGCCCCGTTAAAGTGCTGCTCTGGCAGCACTTTAAGATTGGCTGTGTAGACTTACCCTTAAAGTTACTACCAATGCAGTAGCTGTCTGCTCGTTTTATTCTAGAGTATTAGTCATGCAAAGGGATCTATGAAGTTAAGTGTGTGGGAGTGGAGGTGGGAAGTGGGGTTGCAATACAACCGTACCAGTAAAAAATTTGTTACTTTCACCCCGGCTGCTAGGCTGCACGCTGAAATGGTGGCTGCCGAAGTTACCCTTGACTGGCATGGGAGAGAGTCCTACTGTGGAGAAATAGGGCTGCCATCTCTAGAAACTTTTGGGAGAGGATTGCAGAATACCTCCATGAAAGTTTCATGGAGATGTCTCAGGAGCATTCAAGGGACATCACTTTGTATGTAAACTGCTCCACATGGATCCCTTGCCTAACTCTACAGAGGCATGAAAAGCTGATAGCGATGCTACGTCTTTATTTACTCCTGAAGGAATTCCGTGCCAGAAAAATTCTGCTCACATTTTTTTTAAAGTTCTCTATAGTTTTGTCCAAACTAACACTATACAATCACACCAGTTTCAGTTATTTTGGTAATTTGGTAACAATACAGACCCAAAAAAATTCATTCAGGAGTAGAAAGTTAAGGGAACCCCTAGAACAACCCAGTTCCTGCTTCTCTGCCCCCTCCCCCCAGAGCTGAGCTTGCAGGGGCAAGACACTCATACCCATGACTGGGCTCTGGGAGGAAGGGGGTATCCCCTCCCCCACAGAGCCCAGGGATCCAGAGGAGAAACTGCCTGATGCTGGGTCCTGGGTTGTACAGAGTTTCCTGTATGGCTCCTCCTTCCTTCAGGGTGTGTGGGGAACTGCAGCTGTCCGGAACCCTCCAGCTTCCCTCTTCTCCGTGCCCCCCTACCCCGTGTCTTCTGTTTGTGAGCTGGGCTCTGCCAGGTCCACCACCCCCTAGTTGCAGTGAGCATCTTTTGCAGCCCATTTCTTTGCTGGGGGGGGGGGGGAATTCTGTGCAAAAAACATTAATTTCTGTGCAAATTCTGCACTGCGCAGTGGTGCAGAATTTTCCCACCAGTATTTGTTGCACTTCTAGTGCAAATAAATAGATAATTGTACCCTGTTAAGTTGTGGACACTGTCAGTACATCATTGTAATGGGGAATACAATTACACACTTACTGCTGTTCCTTCCCCTGCATCGGCCTCACCTGTACTTGACTGTCGGGTACACTGCACTGCAGTAGAGTTTCAAACAAGTCCTGGCCTGCAGCATAGGTGGATCCTCTGGTCACATGTACTCCATCCTCCTCACTGTTCATGCTAGGTATCTGCAGCTCAGGTGTGTGGGGTGGCAGGGGTGTCTCTGAAAAGTATGGCACTCTGCTCTTTGCAAAAGCAGCGGGTCTGCAGCTCGGCACCAGATTGACTGTTGGCCACCCTGGCCTTCTGTTGTGCTTGATGCAGTTCTTTTGCTTTCACACAGCACTGCTGCTTGTCTCTGTTGTACCTGTTTTCCTGCATCCCCCATGCAATCGCCTTGCACACACCCATAGGAATGTGAACATGTCTACAAAGCAACAAAAAATCCTGCAGCTGGCCTGTGCCCACTGACTTGGGCTCAGGCTGTGGGGCTGTTTCATTGCTGTGTAGACTTGTAGGCTCAGGCTGGAGGGTCCCAGGGCTTGGGCTCCAGTCCAAGCCTGGACTTCTGAACAGCAACAGACCACTCTCGCGGCTCGAGCCCAAGTCAGCGGGCATGAGTTTTTCTTTGCTGTGTAGGCATACCCTAAGGCTGGTCCTTAGCTCTGCTTGAGCAGACTCTTCTCCCCACAGGCCCAGGGGATCTAATATTTCCTGTCTACTCCAAGCCAGAGTATGTCTCTAGCATGTAACCAGCATGGTCAGCTGGTCCGTTGCACCAAACAACGGAGAGCTGCTAGGTGTGCTTGTCAAACTGCATAATCGGGAAAAGGCATTTCAAAACTTCATGGGGCTTCAAAGGCCGGGGAGGGGAGGGGAAGGGAAGGGGCTTCCAGTCTGTGACCCCCAGAGCAGAGGAATTCACAATTGTGACCAGAGCCGTCAGTGTTGGGCAATGTGGGAGTGCTGCTGGAGAACTATTAGGGTTGACAAAAGTAATGTTGTGTCTCCACTCATGCTGCACTGACCTTTAGTACGTCAGCTGTGGCTCAACACCACTTGGGGAGGTGATGTCATTGCATTGCTGTAGTCGGGCACTTACATCAGTGAGAGACAAATTGGAGTGTAGACCACGTGCACAACGAGGTCCACACAAGGCTGCTTAGTCGACCCAACTTTGTAGTGTAGACCAGACTAAGAGTTAGTGACCAGGAGAAAGAGTGTGCACGCACACATGTGTGCTTATCCTCGCTGTATTGCACCAGTGGCTCAGCCTGGTTCAGGTCTGCTTTGTAATTGCAGACAAATGGACACAGCATGTAGCCCTGTTCTGGGGGGATCTTGCCTACTCATGACTAGCACCTCTAGGCAGGATGAATACAAACTGATTAAAAATAAAGATTGGATTTTTGAATTTAAATAAGGTTTATTATTAAAAATAAGCCTATTTTGAAATTGACAACTTATGTTAAGGCCTAAATTTATTGTAATGATTTAAAATAAATATATCCTACATATTTGCTGCCAAGTTTTTTTTTTTTTAAAAAAGTCAGGCCACCGAATGCGTGGAAGTCACTGGCCATGCATCTGGAACCAGAGTTAGAAGTGCTAAGCTGGATTTTGACCACAGTAGCATCTTCTGCGTGTGTGCAGAGAATATTTTCTTCACTTCAGTTTATGCCGCTAGTTCAGGTCAATGTTTGACTAATTCAAAGTTAAGAAACCTATTGGGAGTGAGAAAGAGGAAAGCTACAGATAATGCTTCCTTTTTGTTCAACAGATCACTTTGTTTTAAATGCAAAACATGTTTTGGTGAACTTTTTTTGTAGGTGTCCAGCATGTTTAACGTAAAGTAAAAATTAAGAATCTGAATAAATGTAAATTCAGCTATATAATTGTTTAAGTATAGCTATAGTGTGTCCTTTTTCTGGTAGAAAAAGAAGCACTAATTTAGTTGAAAAACTATTTAGGTGCAAATCAGCATGTTTTATTGGTTACCAACAAATGAGAACTAGCACTTCTGGGAAAAAAATAACTAAAGTACAATACAAAACCTGATTAAAATAAATTATTATTTATTATGAAGACTTTCTGCTTGTTGATTTAACTTAATTAAAATCACTTCGTAAATCAATCCATCCTCATCGTAGGGGTCTGTCCCTTTGGTGTTACTTGTCCAGCTAGTCATGCCAATAAAGTCTTACTGAGTTTAAATGTTTATACAGTACTTACCTTAAAATGACAGTTGCTGTACAATCAAGTAAATTTCATAGCTAAAAGTAGCAGCTAGTGAGCATAATTTAATAGTTAAAGCATGCTACTGCAAGTCAGGTCTTCTGGTTCTGTTCCTACCTCTGCTGTGATTCGTTGTATGACTCTGAATGCATGATCACCACTGCTTCAAGGTCCATAACTCTCTCAAATGGATATTATACATATCTGAGTCTTAGGTTTGTAGGGAGTCTTAATGCTTGTGAAAAGTAATTTTGAGATCCTTGTTGAACACTCAGATTCACTATTTGGAATAGTAGTAGGAAATGTGTTCAATAATTGCAGTGCATACAAGCAAAAACCCCTCTCCTGCTGTCACACAACTGTTACCAAGACAAATTAGTCAGTAGACAACTGAGACATTTTAATGAACATTTAGAAACCTATGATAGGACATAATTGAAATACTTTCAAGTCTCTCTCTGCAAAACTAACTTTAACAACTCGTTGCATTTTATAACTTGGATCTCACATTTTGTTACATCAGAAACCACAAATTCCTAAACCTAACATGGTCATTGAAGTCTGACCTAATGGGGCTATTGCTAAATGTAGTTTTATCCAAGCTGTATTTTTAGAAACTTGCTGTTTTTTAAATGACCACCTATAGAACTGCATTTGTAAATCTAGCAAGTTTTGTTTGAATAAAGAAACCTAACTATCTGTAAGGTAGTAACAAGAGTCTTTGCATAACTGTTTGATTTTTACCTTTCGTAATGCACAACATTTTACTGTATGCAGAGCGTTCATCTTGGTCCAAAGACAGTGCCATGCAAATTGCTGCTTGATTTTTTTTTTTTTTAAACCACAAGTCCACCCTCTGTAGCGCTGAAGCTACACAAGTGTTACACCATCAGTGTTACACAAGTTATACCATCAGAGGACCCAAACACATCAGCCACGCCATCAGAGGCTCATTCACCTGCACGTCTACTAACGTTACATATGCCATCATGTGCCAGCAATGCCCTTCTGCCATGTACGTTGGCCAAACCAGACAGTCCCTACGTAAAAGAATAAATGGACACAAATCAGACATCAGGAATGGTAACATACAAAAGCCAGTGGGAGAACACTTGAGTCTTCCTGGACATTCTATAACAGATTTGAAAGAAGCTATACTTGAACAAAAAAACTTCAGAAACAGACTTCAAAGAGAAACAGCAGAACTAAAATTCATTTGCAAATTTACCACCATTAATTTGAGCTTGAATGGGGACTGGGAGTGGCTGGCTCATTACAGAAGCAGCTGTGCCTCTCCTGGAATGGACACCTCCTCATCTATTGTTGGGAGTGGACTACATCCACCCTGATCAAATTGGCCCTGTCAGCGCTGGCTCTGTACTTGTGAGGTAACTCCCTTCTCTTCATGTGTCAGTATATTTATGTCTGCATCTGTAATTTTCACTCCATGCATCTGAAGAAGTGGGGTTTTTACCCACAAAAGCTTATGCTCAAATCTGTTAGTCTTGTTGTTTTCGTGAATACAGCCTAACACAGCTACCCTCTGATACTTGACAAGTGTTAGATTCAAATTGACTCTATTTTCAGTGCCAATTTCATAAACTTTCAGGATAGCAGAAGCTGGACTTCATGTCCAAAGTTCATTGTAATGAGATATCAGATTTTCGAGAGTAGCCAAGGCCTTGTGCAAGTTTGCATGCTTTTCTATATTTGGTTTTGTTTAATTTGATTGTACAAAGCTGCTGAAAAGTTTAGCTGACATTCCCACTTTCTAGCTCCAGGATTCTACCAATAGGTTTTTTTTTGTTTGTTTGCATGCTTAAAGAAACTGTCCCTTTATATTCTGTGAACTTTCTTAGTGATCCTGAGATCAAGATAGAATGCAGGTATAAAGAAGGAAGATTCATTGTAATTCAGATTCTTCTTCCATCTCTCCTTGTCTGAGCATCAGTTAGCTTCAGAAGTTCAGAGATGTGCTTGCAGAAATGTTTTTTATAATAAAACTCATATCCATTATATGGCATTTGTACTGTCAGTCATCTGCCTTTTTAAGGTTGGCTATTTTAAAAATGCTTGTTTTGGTGCTTGCATGTTAGCTAGTTCTTTAAACTCCTAGATTTTAGAGGTGGAGAAGACCACTAACATCTACAGTGGAGTTGCATCTTACACGGGGGATAGGTTCTAAAGTCCGTGCATAAGGCGAAAATCTCATATCAAAATTACCCTTGAAAATTTCTTAAATTGCCCATGAAGTACAATATACTGTACATGGTTTTGTGTATACAACCCTGTACAGTAATATGTATACACTAATGTACAGTATATAATAGAGTACTTGTGCAAAATACAATTTTACAGTACTGTATTTTTAATTACAGGGGATAATAAGGGGGGGTAATTACAGGGGGTCGTCAGAGCTTGATGCTGATCCAGGAGACAGAGGTGACGGAGAGCGAGTTGTACACTAAGTGATTGGCTCCTGTTCAGCTCAAGAAGTTGATTGCGTAGACTCATCTGCTGCTGGTTGTTTCACCTTGAAAAACATGGTGATCGGCAACTGTCGCTGTTGTCTCTTGAGCTGCTCAAACATTTCTTGATACGGTCTCAAATCGTCCCTAATGCTACATGTGATTTTTGAGGCTTCGTTCCATAGAGGGATCATATTCAGAAATTAAATCATTCAAGTCTTTCGCCGCTTGGAACACTTCAACAAATTTATGAAGATTCCAACTTGCTGGCTCTTCTTGGTGGTGGTGGTGGTCGTCGTCATCTTCGTTTTCTGTAGACCATTTTATCAGTTCCTCTAACTCTTTTTGTTAGTCAATGTTTTTTTTTTCTCTATGGCTCTCAATTAATTCTTCAATTTTTTCCTCAAGGCTGTCGACGAAGCCATCACCACCCACTTGCCTGGCCACCTGAAAAATGCATTTCACTTCTTTATCAATGGTCAGGAAACCCTTAAAATCATTCACACATTCTTTCCATAGGTTTTGCCAATATGCATTGACTGTTTCAGGCTTGATTGCATCCATTGCCTGCTTTAATATAAGCGATGCAATCGGCAGTGTTGAAGGACTTCCAGCACATTAAGATTGGGATCAGCATCCACAGTGCTACGTGTCCATGAGAACGTAAGCCTCTTATACGTGGCCTTGAAACAGCGAATCACGCCTTGGTCGAGAGGATGGAGGTGGTATTGGCCGGGGGGGGGGGGGGGGGAGAGAGACTAGTTCAACGTCGTTATTCGCAAACCGGAGTGCCACAGGGTGGCCAGGAGCATTGTCTACGATCAGCAACACTTTAAAGTCAAGTCCTTTCTCTTTGAGGTACCGCTTGACCTCCAGAATGAAACACTTGTGGAACCAATCCAGAAATAATGCTGCCATCACACAAGCATTTTTATTTGGTTGCCAGAACACAGGCAGGAGATTTTTGTTCTTGCCTTTTAGGGCACGGGGATTTGCAGCCCTGTAGAGCAAGCCCGGCTTTATTAAATGCCCAGCTGCATTGCCACAAAGCAACAGTCACACGGTCTTTAGCTGCTTTGAAGCCAGGGGCTTGTCTTTCTGATTTCGAAGTGAGAGTGCAGTTGGCATTTTTTTCCAGAAGAGCCCAGTCTCGTCAGCATTAAAAACTTGTTCCGGAAGATAGCCCTTTTCTTCTATGATTTTCTTTAATTGTTCAGGGTAGGCTTTTGCTGCCTTTTCATTGGCAGAGGCAGCTTCACCAGTGGTCTGCACATTTTTGAGGTTGAAGCGGTTCCTAAAACTGTTAAGCTAACCGTGGCTGGCTTTGAATTCCTTCTCCTCAGAAGTCTGTCCCTCTTCAGCGGGAGGTTTGAACAGCGTGTAGAGGCCAAGAGCCTTTTCTCGCAACATGTTGCCATCGTTAGGCACATGTTTACGGTTCATGTCTTCTAGCCATAAGTTTAATGCCTTTTCAGTCTTCAGTCTTGGAGCACTTGATGCCACAGCTTGATGAATTTTTCTCTCTAATCTTGATGGCACGGATGCTAGATTCGCTGCGGCCATATTTACGCGCCACGGAGACTAACATACCGTCTCTCAAAAGTCCAACACAGCCAGTTTTTTTCTCCAGTGTTAGAACAGATCGCTGTTTCTTCAGTTGAGCACCAGATGAAGTAGTTGGCTTGCATTTAGGGGCCATGTTGTACGAAAAATACGTATAGTATCTTTAAATACTAGAATCACACTCCAGTGCAGTGAGATGCTCACTATATGAGGCACGAGGGAACTGAGACTGACTGGGGGAACAGTAGATTCAGGTCTCCCATCTCACGCTCACTCCGGGGCATACGCTCATTGAGTGGAATGGTGAGTGGAATCACCCACACTATTTACAGGTACCTTATTTTTCTTTGCCAAGTGCGTATAGTTGAATTGATGCAAGTTAAATGCGGGTATGATGAGATTCGCCTGTACTGTAAAAAGACTATTGGCTGTAACGCAGGTCAACTAATTCTCTGATCATAAGAGAATCTGCTTTTAATATAACACCAGAGGATTGGCAAAGCCTCTCCATCAATGGATGTACTTTGCAGCGCAGTTTTAGTAAGCTTCCTTTTCATTGTTGATAAAGTCTGAAATCCTAACAAAAGCTCAAAAGGGTTCTTCATCACTGGAATTTTCAGTCAAGACTGGATGCTTTTCTAAAAGGCATCTAATTCACCCAGAAATTGTAGGGGTGGAGTGGAGAGTAGTTCTGATTTCCAGTGTAACATAGGACATAGATCAGTCTGGTGCCTTCTAGCCTTAGAGTCTATCAGTCTATGAAATACACAAGTGATCATAGAATCCATAGAACATCAGGGTTGGAAGGGACCTCAGGAGGTCATCTAGTCCAACCCCCTGCTCAAAGCAGGACCAATACCCAACTAAATCATCCCAGCCAGGACTTTGTCAAGCCTGACCTTAAAAACTTCTAAGGAAGGAGATTCCACCACCTCCCTAGGTAACACATTCCAGTGTTTCACCACCCTCATAGTGAAAGTTTTTCCTAATATCCAACCTAAACCTCCCCCACTGCAACTTGAGACCATTACTCCTTGTTCTGTCATCTGCTACCACTGAGAACAGTCTAGATCCATCCTCTTTGAAACCCCCTTTCAAGTAGTTGAAAGCAGCTATCAAATCCCACCTAATTCTTCTCTTCCTCAGACTAAACAATCCCAGTTCCCTCAGCCTCTCCTCATAAGTCAAGTATTTCAGTCCCCTAATCATTTTTGTTGTCCTCCACTGGACATTTTCCAATTTTTCCACATCGTTCTTGTAGTGTGGGGCCCAAAACTGGACACAGTACTCCAGATAAGGCCTCACCAATGTCGAATAGAGGGGAACGATCATGTCCCTCGGTCTGCTGGCAATGCCCCTACTTTTACAGACCAAAATGCCATTGGCCTTCTTGGCAACAAGGGCACACTATTGACTCATATCCAGCTTCTTGTCCACTGTAACCCCTAGGTCCTTTTTTGCAGAACTGCTGCCTAGCCATTCGGTCCCTAGTCTGTAGCCGTGCATGGGATTCTTCTGTCCTAAGTGCAGGACTCTGCACTTGTCCTTGTTGAACCTCATCAGATTTCTTTTGGCCTAATCCTCTATTTTTGTCTAGGTCCCTCTGTATCCTGTCCCTACCCTCCAGCGTATCTACCTCTCCTCCAGTTTAGTATCATCCGCAAATTTGCTGAGAGTGCAATCCACACCATCCTCCAGATCATTTATGAAGATATTGAACAAAACCTGCCCCAGGACCGACCCTTGGGGCACTCCACTTGATACCGGCTGCCAACTAGACATGGAGCCATTGACCACTACCCGTTGAGCCCAACAATCTAGCCAACTTTCTATCCAGCTTATAGTCCATTCATCCAGGCCATACTTCTTTAACTTGCTGGCAAGAATACTGTGGGAGACGGTGTCAAAAGCTTTGCTAAAGTCAAGGAACAACACGTTCACCACTGTCCCCCCTCATCCTCAGAGCCAGTTATCTTGTCATAGAAGGCAATTAGATTAGTCAGACATGACTTGCCCTTGGTGAATCCATGCTGACTGTTCCTGATCACTTTCCTCTCGTCTAAGTGCTTCAGAATTGATTCCTTGAGGACCTGCTCCATGATTTTTCCAGGGACTGAGGTGAGGCTGACTGGCCTGTAGTTCCCAGGATCCTCCTCCTTCCCTTTTTTAAAGATGGGCACTACATTAGCCTTTTTCCAGTCGTCCGGGACTTCCCCAGATAGCCATGAGTTTTCAAAGATAATGGCCAATGGCTCTGCAATCACATCCACCAACTCCTTTAGCACTCTCGGATGCAGCGCATGCAGCCCCATGGACTTGTGCACGTCCAGCTTTTCTAAATAGTCCCGAACCACTTCTTTCTCCACGGAGGGCTGGTCACCTCCTCCCCATGCTGTGCTGCCCAGTGCAGTAGTAGTCTGGGAGCTGACCTTGCTCATGAAGACAGGGGCAAAAAAAGCATTGAGTGCATTATCTTTTTCCACATCCTCTGTCACTAGGTTGCCTCCATCATTCAGCAACGGGACCACGCTTTCCTTGACTTTCTTCTTGTTGCTAACATACCTGAAGAAACCCTTCTTTTTACTCTTAACATCTCTTGCTAGCTGTACTGTACTGTAAATATTTACTTTATGAATGAACCTCTAATTTTGGTAAACTTTTTAGGAATCTCATGCATACATGTAGATGACCACCTGTGGAAGGATTTGTTTATTTGCAATAAAAATATGTATAGCGGACTTTCATTTTTGATTAAACTTTTTTTATGCTGACACATAGCCCACTATCTTCAAAAAATGAATCCCCAAGTGCAGTGGAGCAGCTTTCAACACACCAGTTGAGGGTATGGGGAGCATTTTTGTCACTAGTTTTGGCAGCTGACCTGACCCACAGCATAATTTTAGAATAACCTCAAATCTTGTAGATGCTGTTTTTGCTCCAGTGATCCTTGCTGGCAGAGCACACTGTGTGGCTCGACTCTGTATGTTGTTGTGAGAGGGGAGGGGTTAGAAGTGTGTAACCAGTTCTAAACCAGCCAGGGATTCCCCCCACACTTGGGAAGATCCTCATTTGCCCACTTAAGGCAACTTTAAGTCCCCTTTGCACCATTTAACCAGTGCAAATGAGATTTTGGCAACACTAAGGATCTGCCTTACCACACCGGGTCTAATGTATTAAGACGTCAAGAGAGACAAGGTGATAATAGGAGGACTGAAGAAGGAGAGAACAGTGTAAGCAATAAATCCTAACATTGTTCATGAATTGCGCTCTCCCTTGCCTCATGTCAAGTAAATCTAACTAGCTTGTTGGATTATGAGGAAGGAGCTGTGTCATAATTCTCTATGTATATTCTCCCCCTATGGAATTGTAGACAAATGTCAAGAAGTTCACTGTAGCACTTGGATTGTTGTTGATATACTTATCTTAAAAGTGTAATGGGGGAAACCGCATTTGTCATGTCTGAAATACAAAAGACTCAGAGGCAGTGTCATACAGCATGTGGGAGTGTGGACTTCCATTCTGCGTTTTGCAACACGCAGTATGTGCTGCAGGGGTGTGTGTGTGGGTTATCTGAGATGCCTTTGGTTTGGTGGGGGGGTCCCCAATTTGAGTTCTTTTATAAAGAGGCCTGATTTTCAAAAAGTCTGTGATATCTTAATGTTAGTACAAGCTATTTGTGATGGGGTAGAGTATGGGGTTAAATCCCATTTTTTCACTAGATTACTCTGAAAGGAAGGTTTAAAAAAATCATGCTTCTGTTTGAAAACCTCATACCCTATTGTTTATAGGTAACAAGTGAGGAAATATCATTCTCGTTTTATTCATTTAAGGGCACTTTGTGTAAAATTAGTTACACTTCTGTCCCTGTGTAGGTGGCCTGTTTCATCTTTTGGTTGTGTGGATCTCTTGTATTGCAACATGGGAGATAAACCTAGGCAATGACTGTAAAACCTCAAAAATTGACAAAAGAAATGAGCAGCAGATGCCTTCAGTATGAGATCTTGGACAGGGACTTAGAAACAACCCAGGTCTCTCTACCCTGCTACTGTCTGGCTGTGAGATCCTTAGTAAGTCACTTGAACTTTCTATTCCTCTGTTTTCCCCCTAGCCTTTGTCTTGTCACTAATAATTAATATTGCGGTGGTGCCAAGAAGCCCACTGTACTAGGTGCTGTACAGATACTTAAGAGACAGTCCCTGCCTCAAGGAATGTCTTCCAATCTAAGTAGAAGAGAATAAACAACAGATGCATGTAACAGACAAGGGAAGCGCAAAGAAACAAGGAGACAAAACTGCTTGCTCAAAAAGCAAGTGGTTACAACATACTGGTTTGCTAACTGCTTAGGTGCTGCCAGAAAAACTGTATAACTGCTCACTGTATTTCTACAACCTCAAAAAAACAACGGGACAGTGATTTCAGTTGTGGCCACTAGGTGCTATTGGAATACAAATAAGGTATCTTAAAATACTTATTTGAAACTGACTAGATTTCATGTTTGAAAGAGGTGAGTGAGACCATATCGATTGTTGGACCAACTTCTGTTGGTGAAAGACCAGCTTTTGAGCCACACAGAGCTGTTCGGGTCTGGGAAAGGTACTTACACTGCATTTAACAACAGATTTCATGTTGACTGCCACTATTTTAATGAATATATTTTCAAGTAGAAATGGTTCTTAATCTATTTTCTCAAATTACTTTTCCCCTCTAGATGTCAAGAAAGATTGGTCAGATCATGCGCTATGGTGGGAAAAGAAGAGAACCTGGCTCCTTAAAACTCACTGGACCTTGGATAAGTATGGCATACAAGCTGATGCTAAGCTCCAGTTCACGCCTCAACACAAATTACTCCGCCTTCAGCTTCCAAATATGAAGTATGTGAAGGTGAAAGTGAATTTCTCTGATAGAGTCTTCAAAGCTGTCTCTGACATCTGTAAGACGTTCAGTAAGTATCCGATACTTAGAAAACTAAGAGGCCTTCTTCTGGTTTCTAGACAGCTGTAATTGCTTAGTCAGTTTAAAGTGGCATTTATCTGCAGTGTCCGCCTTGTGCAAAATCAAATGTGAAGTTTAACTTTTTTTTTCCTGTCTTGGGTTACACATGCTGGTGCTACCTGATGTTAGTGGGGTTTTATTTTCCCCCTTTGTTTTACTGTCTGACAACAATCTGGGAATAAAATAACTTGGTTTTTATGAAAATCCAGTCGTGTAGGTGTAATTACTTAGTTGAAAGTTTATACACTTAAGGACCATCAATTATCTTAATTGGTTAAAAAAAAAATATTTTGCCCATCAAGATAAAACATAATTTTTAACAAATACAACCTAGAGAAACAGTCCTTATTAAACAAGGCTGTACTCAAATTTTGTCATTTTGTTAAAATTGTTGGAGTTGCCTCTTAATTTGGATGTAAAATCACACTGGATAACTTTATTTAAAAAAAGCCAATTTCAGTTTAGAGGCTGACTTGTTGTTTATCTGCCAGGCTCACTGCTTCTCCAATGGAGAAGCAAATTAGTGATCAAATGAGGGTATTTCACCACAGAACCATTTGGTATTTCACCACAGAACTGTCTGGTGCATTGGTTCCATCTTCCCCTGCTGAACGTACTTTTGTTTTTGTTCTGCCTGATGCATGTAGAACAGTGTGCCCAAAGCCTATGGATAGCATTGAAAAATATATCGATCCCTCCTACCCCTGGCTGAAAGAGAGACTCTAGGAACCCTCTACCTGTACACTAGGCTTACCGCTGATGTGATTGCACTTCACTTCAAAGCTCCTGTGGAGATCCCCCCACTACCTGTCCTGGGTGTTCATGGGTCTCCAGGGTCTAGTCCTTCTCTCTTCACTTGCCAAATTGTGCATATTAGTAATACATTCTGATTTGGCGGAAGTATGTGTAAGAGGTAGATATATGTAAATGTCTAACTTAGGTTTTTTACTTCAGTTTCGTGGTTACTGCCTTCTAGTTACCATCTCCTCATCGCAGTCTGTGTTAGTCTTGCTTATGTGGGAGGATTGCATTGCTTTCCTTCACTCAAGGGCAGTCTCCGTTCCAAAAGGAAATGAGCATCAGAGTGCTGTCTTCCGAATCGGAGTGTGCAATTTGAGCTTTGTCATAGTAAATCTATTTTGGTTTTCAAAAAGAAGATATGGATTACTCTTGGTTGACTCATTCATGTCATTAGGCAGGAAGTGTTCAGCTATAAGTGAACTGTTACGACATGGCCCCCAATACATAAATAACAATGTTATCCACAAGCTATGAAGCTGATGAAGATTCTTTATAGTAGCCTTTTTACTGCTGTTTTAATGGCAACTGAAAATTGCTACTTTTTAAAAAATAAAGCTTAACCAGCATTATTTTAGAATAAATACCTTGTTTTTACTTTTTTAAGACCTTATCTATCTAGGTATTAAACTCTTTCTTGCTAAAGATGTCACGAGGTCCTGCTTTGTTGCTAGTGAATTTTTGTAACAATGAGTCACATCAGGAGAGTCTGATGTAGACAGTCACCCAAGGAAAGCTTTTTTTTTTCTTCTTCTTCTTACTAGCTGGTGCCACAAAACATTCAGAACCTTAAAAGGGCTCAAACTGTAGTACTTATTTTGTTGGGTTTTTTTGGTGTATATTTTAAGAAGGAAACATTCAGAAGTCCCTTAGTTTTGAGAGTTTGGAAATAACTTTTCTTCCATCCTACTCTATGGCAACCTTCTGTAGGTGAGAGGTAACTCTTCATTGCAACTGGGTGCTATGCAGGAAACACTCCCAATCTCTTGCCTCTCTTCTCCCTGCCACCCCCCAACCTTTTGAAGAGTTTGAGTACTGAGGCATGTTGGTTTTGCAGAATTTCTTCCCAGTCCAAGACGACAGAGAATGCCCACTCAGTAAGTGGGCTGATTGTTTTGTCTTGTCAAATCTGCCCAGGGAGTATTTGTTACTGAATGTCTGAGGGGAGAAAGCCGGTTATCCCAAGCATGGATTCACATTTTTCTTACTGAGAAAAGAATCTAAAAGGTCCCCTGGGTGTGAGAATGGGGTCTCTAAAAAATCAAATGCCCTGCTGTTCTTAAACTACTTATTGGCTGGTTAGATGAGGTGAAGGTTCTGGGTTTGTTTTTTCATTTCCCCTAAAAGGTGTGGGTAGCAGGAACCTAACTAAGCCCCTTGGGCAAACAATCTGAATTATATTGCTCAAAACATTAAGGGTTTCCACCAGCATCCTCTGTTCTTCCCTAGTGGCTCGCTGAGTATTAGACTTGGTTTTAGGGGGGCTAGCTCATCCCAGCTCTTTACAGTACCTCTTCTCCTGGGGCATGGAGTTGTGTGTGCGGGAGGTTCCTCTCTTTTTAAAGAACCCTGGATTTTACTCGACCTGACATGTCGGACAACAAGTTTAGCTTCCCAGAAAAGAAACCTACATCTAGTTCCAGTTTTGGGGAAACCGAAGAACGGTTTCCTTTGTATACTGAGTAGTAAGCCCAAGCGTTCCTTCTCAGCCCTAAGCATGGGTTCAAAGACTTTGAGCAATCTCCCTTCTGCTTGCATCAACGGAAGTCTGAAAGAGGTTGCATTTTATTTTTCAACCCAGTAGGAAGCTGCCATCTTGGCTTCTTGTGTCATTTTCCATCATTTCTCAAGGGTATCCTGTTTGTGTTTTTTCTCGCGCTTCTTTTGCTCTCCAGAATAATGTCTTCTCTCCCCTCCCCTTTTCCCAGGTCAGGAGAAAGAGGAATAGGGAATATAAAACTCTAAAAGGAGATGATGGGTTAAAAAGCATTTCCTATGTTGCAGTTCTCTACTGCTGCCAATCTCTGTAGTATCTGAGTGCAGATGGGGGAGAGGCTAATTTTTGTAGCCAGTATTTTGCTGATTATTTTGAGATTTGTCCAGTTTAACCCTGAAAATAGCCAATAGTAATCCCACCAGTGGTACTTACCTTCCTGCAGTGTCCCCTTTTTATCTGACTTTAAAAATGGAGCCATTTATAATCCAGTGTTGTCTGAATCAGAGTGCAGGAGAAAAACTGTTTTAATGACTAAATCACTCCCTTGTGTTTTGGCTGTAATGGTACGCTTACTTTTAACCCCCAGAACACTTAGGATCCACTGAATTGTATAGTTAAGTGACTGTAATCCTTGATGCTGTGAATCATGGTGAGCAAGCTAGTTAAGTAGTTATATTTTTAGAACATTACATTTAACAGGTGTATTGTTGTTGCATTTGAAAGGTGAATTTATTTATTAAAATTACGAAATGTCAGAATTAAGGTTGCACAGTGCACCTTAATTTGGCCCCTTGTATGCATGCATTATGCTAATTACATGATCACATACTATTTTTCTTTTCCAAACGTTCAATTCCGTGCACAGGATTGTCACTGCTCACTTAATGAGCAGTAATGGAATATTTTTGTATTCTCAGGTTTCAGAGTAGCAGCCGTGTTAGTCTGTATCCACAAAAAGAAAAGGAATACTTGTGGCACCTTAGAGACTAACAAATTTATTTGAGCATAAGCTTTCGTGAGCTACAGCTACTCTTTTTTTTTTTTTCTTTTTGTATTCTCAGTGTTCAGTGTGTCTCCATCCTTTATTGATTGCACACTATATACAATCTATGTATTCAGAGCAGAAGTATTAATTTCCTCATGAGGGTTTCTGTGGTGCTCATCATTGCAGAATCTGAGTGCTTCACAAATATTTTATTTTCACAGTCCCCCACCCCCCGAGATGAGGTGGTATTACTATCCCCATTTTATAGATAAGGATCTGAGACACGAAGACAAAGGTCAAAAGTATCCACTAATTTTGGGCACCCAATTTGGAATGTCTTGAATCGGTTTTCCCTCCTTTTCCCTCCCCCAAGTTTACTTAGCATTGTAGAGCACTTTCAGAGCGCTACTCCCACCAATTTCAGGTACAATTGTGAGTGTTCTGCATGTCTGCAAATCAGACCCTACAGTCTCCATTCCAGCACCCAGAAAATGAGGAATACACAAATAGTGACCACCTCTGGAAAGTTTTTGTTTGTTTAAGCAATTTGACTAGCATCACATAAGAACTCTGGAATAGGAAGCGATAGGATTCAGTTCCCTAGGACAGTATTTAAGTGCCTTAACCATGAGACCGTTCTTTCTCTTCCTCTAATCCCCTGTGTCCTTCACTACACATCTTCCAACAGGAGACCTGTCTGAGCTGCTCAGCAAGTAGGTCCATAGCAGCTGCTGAGGGGGAAGAACTCCTAGCAGGATCCGTACTACACAATCCACACCCGAGTGTGCAGGTTGTAGAGCCCCCATTGGTGCACCAGAGGATGGTTCTGGCTGATGGTATCAGACTCTGACCTCCTAGACTATGATGAGAGGGAGTGTGTGTGCTTCTTACCGTCCATTTCCTCGCTGTCGTGTCCTGCCCTCACACCAACTGGCGGGACCTGCTGCCACCTGAGGAGGGCAAGGAACCCCTGTGGACCAACCTTTACTCCACAGCCCTCTAGGGATATTAGTAGGCAGCTTTTCCACGGAGCCATGAGCGCAGGCGTGTACCTGGCACAGTCCACAAACTCCCCCAACATCAGTCTGTCTTTTGCAGCAAGAGGGAGACACTGGCACGCCTCTATGTAGGGTGCGTCAGGTTGCAGCCCTTCTTTTGGCTCCTCCAGAACCTCTTACTGAGGTTCTGGCTGTACTTTTCCCTGCACTTCCTCATTTATGCACACCCCATCCATGGCCCCACAAAGTTGCAGGACCTCCTCAACCTCCTCCTGGCACCAACCAAGATGGCCATCCATCAGCCCAAGAAGAGGAAGCTGGGGGAGGGGGAGAGCGGTGCGCTCTACGACTGTGGGGCTTATTTCTGTTCCCTTGTTTGGTCACATCTCCAGGCAGAGGTCCTCTGGGCTGTCCCCTCTGACTCCCTAGTGGACACTGTTTTGAGTTCTCTGCTTGGTGTCTCCCTCTGGATCCTTTGACATAATTCCCGCCCCTGTTTCTTCATAGGAGACAGGCCTTTAGTTGTGGGTAGGCTTAGACTTGTCTGTGCCAGTACAACAAATAGTAAATATCTTCCAAGTTGTGCACAAAATAGGAGACAGGTCCTTCAGACAACATCCCTAATTCATCCCCAGAGCAGGTCCATCCGAAGTACTGAATAAGGCAGGTGTCTATATTTAAAAAAAAAAAAAAATCATGTAATATGCAATTAAACTCCTATGCCCAAGGTGGCCAAAGTAAGATTGCAAAGGCAATCTGAATTCTGGCATTTCCTGACTTGTGAGTGCTTGACTTTTTGCCACCTTACTTAATGGTGTGTGTTTTTTAACAGTTTGTCTGCAATTTCCTAGCCTTTTTAAAAAAAAAAAAAAAAAAAAAAGCAAACTGAAGAAACAAATTCCATCATGTGGCATCCATTGACAATCATAAGGGTCACTGGCAGGGTTTTAAATGCTCTGCCTAGACTTTACTCCATTAGTTTAAGCAGCAAACGATAGCAGTAGAAGGTTATAATCCTCTGTAAACCAGCACTGAGTGGGATCACGTGCCCTCTTTGCCACAGGGTTTCACAGATACTTGCTGACAGCAAAAGAACAGTGAGATTCAGGAATCCTGGGTTCCCTAAAAGGGAACGTGCTCTATTTTTCTGGTACAAACTCTTCTGCCCATTTTCCCCCACAAGCTTAACCCCTTCTGCTTCTATTTTCTCCCACTATTCCCCCCTCCAGTCTTGATCTCAGTCCCAGCCTCTGCTGCTCAGCCTTCTCATTCCAGTGCTAGTCTTGTTGCCCAGCCATTCCCCATTTTCTCCCACTCCTGGCTTCTCATCTGATCACTCTCTTCTTCCCACAGCCTCCTGTCACACCTCCATCCCCATGCTCTGTCCCCCTCCTTAGGCTTCTTCCCCGATTTGTGTGCACCCCAGCTTCTTGTCCCACTCTGCTCAGCCAGTTCTAGTTCTCGCTCTGCATCACTGACATTCACTCTGCTTTTCTTCTGGTCTCAGTCTCCCCTCCCTGGTTCTCTGTCCTCTTGTCCCCCTTTTGAATTGAGCAGCCTTCTCTTCCCCACTGCGTGGGTGGCAGCAGGTAAACATTGAAAGCACAGGAGAGACCGATTCCTTGCTTTTGGTTCTGGTGTCCAGATCAGGTAAGTCCTGCCGAGGCTGGAGCATACCCAGTGTGGATAGAGTCTTCAGGAAATCAAGCTGTGAAGGTCTAGTGAGTCTGAGCATGTGCAAACTGATTTTTATCCCTCCTCCCCCCGCCAAAGGCTTAACTTGCGCAGATTTTCATGAGGATGGCGAAAGGCAGGTCGCTGGCACAAATGTGACCACCTGCTCCAAAGCATGGGGCTGCCAGTGTTGTTCAAAGAAATAGTTGCCTGAGGTTTTTTAACATAGGCAGAACAATGCGTTTTTCCCTAGCCTCATTCTTGGGTACAGCCAAACTGTTGTGGCTAGAATTTCACAACCCTCTTCATACCCCACCCCCCCACCAAAAAACAAACAAACAAAAAGAAAACCTGGCAGTTTTTATAAGCCTCTGAAAACAGGAGCTGTTTATAATAAGTTGTGCTGGGCAATCTTAACTAGAGGCTGTGTTACCAGTTGTGTGTGCAATAGAGATCTCCTTCTGTTTGCTTCCCCTCTGAATATTTTCTCCTTGCTTTCCTCCTGTTTAGAAATTTAGCTTCTTGACATCTTTGTTCAGAAGGACCTGAATAATAATGGCAAAAGCTGTAACTTGAATTGCAACTTCTCCCTTAGGGAGGGGGATGTTTATTTTAAACCTCTCCCATGGAGAGCTATAGCACTGTGTGTCCTCGCTATCCAGGTCATCAAAATCTTGCTAAGCATGTCCAATAAGAGAGAGAAGCAAGGGCGGGGAGGTGTTGGGGGGGAGGAAAAGAAGAGAGCCATGTTTGAGAGTGTTACAGAACAGAGAGAAGAAAAGGGGCCAAAAAGATCCACTTTAGCTATTCTGGATATTTGTCGCTTGAATATGAAGACTGATGGGCAGCAATGTTCAAAAGCTGACTCTTGGAACATGGGGAAGGCCACTCTTCTGTACCTTGCAGCAGTGCCTTGAAGTTATCTTAAGTGGCTTGTTTGGGTGTTTTTTAGTCACTGTTGAGGGGGCGAAAGGGGAGGTCTCTTCCTCAGAACAAAAACGGTAAGGCTAAGAATCTTGGGCAGAATTTACTGCACTAGAAGAAGACGTGTCAAAAGAGTAATAGACCAGGAATGAGGGGTGTTTTTGTTTGTTTGTTTTTTTTTTTTAATCAATGGAACTGCGTAGCTAGGCATGGAGTAACTGGCTCTTGAGCTCCATACTGTTAATGGTAGTTCACAAAGTATTTGAACTATTTTCTGTGGTATGCTACATGTCATGGCTGACAATGCAATTACACTGAATATAAATGAATTACTTGGACTTGGACATTTATGGCATAGTGTCACCATAACTCTCTGCTGTCTTGCAATGAATGTGATAATGCAGTGCATGACTGATTTTTTGCAATGAACCCATTTTCTGGAACGGGCCTTAATAGTAGGGAACTATTGTCTTCCAGCAGTTTATAAAATGAATGCATTGTAAACTTCTGGCACTGCTTCCATTACGATTACAGCCTTCTTCGCAATCAAGGTCCTGAGGGGCCTAGCATACTGGTTTCAATACAGTCAATTAGCTATAGTTTCTTATAGCGAACAGCATCATATCTATTACAGTAGCCACTTTGTTAAAAAAACAAGAGCTGGAACTTGGTAGACTGGCTCATGAAGTTTTGACAAAAGCCTTTTGTGACTGTGTGTATTAGCTGGCCTCTAGACTTCTAGAAACACATTTTTAAACTCAACTTCTAAAACCAATGTGCCCTTCTAGTGTATTAATATAGACAGGTAATTGATTATCCTATTCATCTTGTGCAGTCTAAAGTAATTCCCAAGGACTACTACGGTCATTGACAGGTGACTTTTACCCCCTCTTCTCTTCCTTTGGTGCTCTTCTGAGACAGCAGGTGTTGCTTCCTCCCCCATTGGATCTGGTGGACAGGTCACCTCATGGGAGTAACTCTGCACATATGATCTTGTGAGATTAGAAGGTATGGCAGGAGTCATGACCCTTTTGTCTGTACACATTGCTGCTGTAGCCCTTGGACTTCACTAGCAGCTTGCCCAAAAGATTTGGGACACTTTTTTTTTACTTCTCAGTTCTGGCCTCTGGTGGCAGGAGTGAGTAGAATTTGCTGCTGCAATGTGCCTGAGATCTGGCTTCCTGCCATCCTACTGTGCTGAAGGCCCTGTGGAACTGAATGGGCTTTACCAGACAAGTGAAGGGTCTAATGGCCCAAAGGGCAGAATCTACCAGATGCCTCCCCAATTACCCCAAGACATGGGGAATATAATTCCTAGAGTAGGGCCTGTGAGAATAGAAGTGAGACCTATCCCTACCTCCCGTGTCCAGTGATAGAATTTCTCAGGCAGGTGTTCTTGCTGACAGTTCATTTTGGAACAGAACCTGTAGGGCAATAAGGTGCTGAAGACTGCACCTGAAAAATTTAATCTCACAGTAGGGACTACAGAGAAAGTAAAACTCTGCTTTTTAAAAAACAATTTTTGTGTGCCTGTATGAGATCCTACCTGTAAGGATAACACCTTTGCAGTTCTGTATTCTTATTTTGCCTTCCCCTAGATACAGATTGATGGGAGATGCAGTATTGTAGGGTATACTAGCTCAGTGGTTTGAGCATTGGCCTGCTAAACCCAGGGTTGTGAGTTCAATCCTTGAGGGGGCCATTTAAGGATCTGGGGCAAAAATTGGGGATTGGTCCTGCTTTGAGCAGGGGGTTGGACTAGATGATCTCCTGAGGTCCCTTCCAACCCTGATATTCTATGATTCTATGATCTATGATTATGAGACAGATAAGGAGATTATGTGCCTTCTCCTCTCACAGACACTTCTGATTTTTTTCTATACAGCAAACAACTCCTAAAATATTCCTATTCATTTTAGGATATAGCTGTGGAGTTTGGACAGCCCTTTCTTGTGCAGGAGTCTGCAGTGTGAGTTGGGAAAATCTCTCACTTCAATTTAGACTGTAAGCTCTTCAGGGCGGAGAACGTGACTGCCGTGCACTGTACAGCACTGCTGCTGCTCAGGAGAAATAACTCTGTATATAAGATTGCAGAAGTCTTAGTGGTGGCTGAATGCGTCACATAACTATTCACAGGAACAGCCTGCATTGCATAATGGCTTTATTTGATTATGGGGCCATGGAAATCTTGCATATTCCCATGCCCTTTTACAGCTTTCTTGCAGGAGGCTCCCACTTACTCCGCTGCTGCCTACAGCAGTTACCAGTATTCTGGAAGGAATAAGAGGCCCAAGGCAGGAAATTTTATCTGCTGCGAGAGGAAAAGCAAACTGTAAATTGCAAATGCAAAGGATTTCTCCATTGCTTCTGCTGTTCCTGCCCATAGTTCTGGTCCTGGAGCTGTAGAGTGAGGCTGACTCTAATACCATTATCTTCTACACCAGGGGAGATGCTATCATTGGGGGAACCAAAATATGAGAGGAGACTGACCCAACTAGGGTGAGGCGAGGTACTGGAAGTACACCATAGCCTTGAAAAATTCTTATCCTTCAGTAGTTCAGGCCCCAAACTTATCCTTGGTGGAAGATGAAATGTCATTTGTTTGCCTTCCAAGCATACTTGTTCCCTGGGTCAGAAGTAACTGCGCACTACAGGGATGTCGCTCTTCTCCACGGGGGGGAGGAGTGGTGTGTGGCTATATGCTCCCCTTTCTCTTCCTTAGTCTTGGAAAGGAAGGAAATAAATAGGAAGTGGAAGTGCCTAGAAGAAAATTCCCTTCCCCTTCCCCGCCCTGAAGTAAGAAATAAAATTGGAGAGAGATGATGCATGGGTACAGGGAGAGGGAAGCTGTGCAGAAAAGGCATGTTTGTTCAGCTACCTGTGCGATTCTTTGATAGAACTCAAACACATTGCTACTAAAATGTATATCTTCCTGTATTATGTAGAGGCACTAATTTAATCCTGCAATACAGGTTAGTTAAATTACTGCAGTCTACTCCATGCTGAAATTCTCAGTGCTGACATGTCTGTTCTTTTATTAGTTCTTGTGTTGCAATCTGCTGGGAGAGGACATTTAATTTAATATAACAAGCTGCCATATGCTGTATGATTGATGGACAAGGGGAAAGCTAAGAGGAGTAAAATCTGGTTCATTCCTAACAAACTAGTGTTGCATATGACCACTAAATGCAAGCTGATACTGTGTGGCACGGGCATTTTGAAGGGCAGTGATGCAAGTAGAGCTGTGGAATACAAATCTTCTCGAGTAGTCTAGACACCAAATTTGACCTACCTCTTCAAAATGACGTCTCCTCCAGTATAGAATGTCCTCCAACTTCCTCCAAAAAAAATCCTATTTTTATAAATGTAAATTGCTTGGTGCTCCTAGAAACAAACATATGCTGTTCCCAGAACTTTGCCCATTCTTGCTGATAATACACAAACAAGCAAACATGAAGTAGGTTTTCGCTGAAACTAGAAAAGCTATATTTGCAACTTTTATAAGTAGTGCTCACAATGGAGAGTTAATATAAAACCAGGAGGTGGGGGAGAATGTTATACTGTACTTGTCCTGCTTCTGTTGCAAACATAAAGAAGTCTTGTTATTGATCTCTAAGTAGCATGTTGTAGCTTCTGTATATCTTAGGGTTTTCCAACACTGGCTCAGTCTCTACTTTTCTTAAAGACTGCAAATGGGTAACTGATCATAGGTGCAGCTCCTTCCCTAAAACTGCTCCAAGGGCAGCCTCATCCTGGCGTTCCCGTCTTTCCGTTGCTTTCTGGAAACAAAAATATCAATGGAATGCTGATAAAGCTTTTTGAGTGCTCCAGGGTATACAGCATGGATCTAATGAAAGTCCTTATGACTCTGAGCAATTAATGACACTGGGAAAGCCTCTAAAGAAAAAAGCACTTGAACTAGAGTATACCAGTTTCCATTATAGACAGAGAGCTAATGAAGAATTAACAAAGTATATGTTTGCAGTCTTGCTACCAGGAGAGGATCTGGTAATGATGTAACAATTTCCAAATGTATTGGAGGGGGATATGAATGGAAGAGAAACTTTCCATTTAAAGGGCCACTGTCAACTTTAAATTTTAGTCTTGTTTTTTCTAAGTACTAATCTGCACTGATCAGTTTTTGTGGCTTTTGCAGTTGCATTTTCCTATATTTAGATGGCTTTTGTCTTATGTATTGTTGTGTGAAAAAAACCCAGACAAACATACAAAACTGATGATAAAGGAAAATAATACAACTGACTATCCACAAAGTAAGCAAGGTTGGAGGGAAAAAAGATTTCCCTCCTCCCCCTCTTTTCTTCCTGTCAGGTAACCTTAGGTAACAGGTAACAAGAATCAGTGGATTTTTTTTCTCCCTTACTGTGAAGTTGGCATGGCCAGTTTTTAAAATACTGTGCAGATCATGTTCTGAAAGCACCAGTAAATGCTGGCAAACTTGGTATTGTTGCAGTTCTTACAATTCTCTGTATGGTCTGGTGCAGAGAAGAACTGGATTTACTCACTTTGTTTACTCTAACGAGCTTAATTTAACTCTAACTACACTTCAAGAGGTTTTTTTGGTTGGTTGTTGGGGTTTGGTTTTGTTTTTTAAGCAAAAAGGGCTTTTGTGGGGGAGGGAGGGATATGTGTGTGTACTCTAAAAGGCATCTAGCTAACTTGAGGTAAAAAATTGGGGATCTTATCCCACTTGTGGAAATCATCAGAATGTTTAACAATAGCAGACTGTTCTATTTCTGGACTGTCTTATGATATAATACACTTGGTATTGCTGTAGTTCTTCTTTTCTCCTCCTGAGCCCCCTTTTAATTCTGCATGGCTCGTAGCTACTTTCTTCACTTCATAGGCAGTAAGTGGCAGGAATGGAAGACTTCGGTATTGAAAAAAGGGGAGGTATCTTAATAAAAATCATTTACAGTTCTATTATAACTGGTGTATTACAACAGCTATCGTGAAACTTCCCTAGGCATTTCCATTCTGTTTAGAGTCGCCTAACTTTTGAGCCTTTTGGGCTAAAATTTTCCACTTCTGATCTCTGCCCAAGTGTAAACTATATTTTGCGTGTTGAAGGTTGAGCGCAAAACATGCTAATTTTAAATGAACAGATAGCGAGAACAAAACTACTTTCCCCATTATAAAATGATCATAAAATCTTGATGTTCATGAGAGAGTCTCCTCCCTTCCCAATGATCTAAGTGGTGGGCTAGGAATATGGTGGCCATAGCTTTTTGAATGGACTTGAGGAGCTGCATGGTTGCAGTGTTAAGAATCTGGAGAGGAGGAGGTTAGAGTATCTGTTCTAGTCCTTCTCTTGCTCCCCCTATCCCTTCAGTCTTTTCATTTCTCACAGCCGTATTTTTCAGAGGGTTGGAACCAGATCCAATTTGCCCTGCATCCTCAGAGGTTATTGGACACTTCAAGAGACCTTTCTTTGGAAGAACTGTCCTCAAATTGCTGCTTCTACCTTGGAGGCAAGAGAACAGTTGGCCTTAGCCCAAATAAATGTCTAAACAATTGGCCAACTGCACAATCTGTAATAAATGTACTGAATACAGTGAGCTGCTGTACACAGCGTGGCAGTGGGGTGTGAATTCTAAGGCGTTCCATGTTGTGCACGAAGTGGCCCAGGTAGACCCTGCTGGCGCACACTAAAAGTTCCACAGTGCATGGTAACATAGTACTGTTGAAAATGGGACACTGTTAACATGCACTGAGGAACTTTTTAGTGCATGCCTACAAGGTTTACATGGGCCAGTTAATGCACAACTGGCTGCATATTAGAATTCACACCCCACTTATGTGTACTACCCAACCATCTATACAAGCCCTGTCTCTTACTATCTCTGACGCAAGTAAATCTCATTAAGAGCATATTGTGACCTGTTGTATGGTCTAATAATGTACAACTGCTAACATAGCTACTGTTTGTTTTTTTTATCACCTCAAGTGACTTGAAAAGCAATATTATTATTTATTATTATTATTTTATTTTGCCTTTGGCATTCACTGTAAAACTTGTGGCACCTTAGAGACTAACAAATTTATTCGAGCATAAGCTTTCGTGGGCTACAGCCCACTTCATCGGATACGCAGAATGGAACATATAGTAAGATAGATAGATATAGATATAGATACATACAGATAAGTTGGAAGTTACCATACAAACTGTGAGAGGCTGATTGATTAGTTAAGTCCATAACTGCATAAACTTAAGCCATGAAACATGGTCCATAGAACTTCACTTGCATGCAGAAAAAGCAGAGTTTTAAGTCTGAAATGGTGAGGGGGTGGCTTTTGAGGTTTCATTTTTTCTAAGAATTGTCATGCTGATGTGTAACAGCCCTAACTTCTGACTCACTGGTTCCAGACAATGGTGACCTATCTGAGAAACATTCCCACTTCAAAACATGCTTCCTACTTTAGGGGAATGGCTTCAGCGCTAAAATGAGGATTTCTCCTAGACGCTGGCTGACTGACTGCTGTAGTGTGTAGCTTTGAAAAATAAAGTTGTAGAGGATTTGTATGTTTAAACATCTTCCTGATCGTTTAGAGATCCCGGGCATGGGGAGTCTGAATAAATCATACTGTGGAGAAGATTTTTCTCAAGTTCATTTTTCCAACTGGGTTTTAAGCTATGGGAAACCAGCATAAATGTTAACAATTTCAAAGTTTTGAGGTTTCAGAGGGTAGCCGTGTTAGTCTGTATCGGCAAAAAGAACGAGGCGTACTTGTGGCACCTTCGAGACTAACAAATTGATTTGAGCATAAG
Organism: Lepidochelys olivacea; assembly: GCF_965140295.1. NCBI lineage: Eukaryota > Metazoa > Chordata > Testudines > Cheloniidae > Lepidochelys > Lepidochelys olivacea. Next base: position 121,778,487 of record NC_140416.1, read on the forward strand.
CTTTCGTGGGCTAAAACCCACTTCAAAGTTTTGAGGGTTCTTTGTGGTATATATTCAGACTGTAGAAATGTGTCATCAGTTGAATGTTCATCTATATTTTCAACATCACTTACTTTGATTTGTGCATGCACATTTAGACTAAAACTCTATGAAATAGCACATTGGGTAGTTGTATCCTTATGTAAAAGTAGCTTCCCTCCCCTCCTTTAGATCTGATGTGACTTATGTTAGCAGAACTTCTAAGAAGATTTTTGCCTAATCAGGCATGTTAAAATCTGCAATTAGAGTTCTGTTAATCTTCTCATGACTGATAACCTTGCATATTGAGGCAGGCAGTTCTGATCAGAGGACCCTTGTTTCATTTATTTTCATGTCTTCTTTCCCAAGCCCTTTAATCACAAATAATACAAGAACCTTGCAAGTCTGAAGGCAGGAATTTCTCAAACCACAGAGAATTTGGGCCTAAAGACTCAGGTTAAAAAAAAAACAGAGTCCTCTCATTGCTGTTCCTTTGTATTCCTCAAACAATCGGTTTCCTCAAGAATCTGGTTAGGGGAGGGGTGGTCAGTGCTTTGCTGTGGGCTGTGAAAGTTAACCAGTATAGGCACTATCAGGCTGGGGGGAGGGGAGCTGGTGTAGAGAGAATGCCCTGCCACTCACCCCTTCCCATTTAAATCCAGGGTTTCTGCTTAAACTTTTCTACTGATGTCAGCTACTTCGCTGTCAGTGGAGGGAGGTGAGAGGACCAGTCTGTTAGCTAGACAGGTCCCAAAAGATTTAGACTTTAAAAGTCAAATTCCAACACTTGTTTGCTTCCATGTAGAGTCTATCTAAAGTTCATATAACAAGTCCACACTCTGAAGGTACTTTTTTTTTTTCTTTAAATCCCAGTCCCCTGGGGCTACTTGGGGTGGTGGTCCATGGAAATTACAAATAGTGGTAATAGCACTAAATACTTGAAATCCTGTCTAATGTCTAAGGTGTGTGGGTGAAGAGAAATTCTCATCACAAGGGCTCAAAAAGAAATTGAAGACTAAACAAAAGGCAAAGACTAAGGAAATCTCTCCCACCAGAGATGGAGCCTCTGGTCAGCCACAAGCCATTTCAGGCCCTAGGAAATCAAGATACAATGAAGGGGAAGGTTGTCACTTGACCCAAGGGCTGAAAAGGATAATAAAAGCATGAACATTTTAAGTTGGTGGGACATCTTCCCACCTACATTTCTGAAATAAACACTCTGAAATGTTTGTACTCTAGTTTTTTTACAAGAGGGATCTTTCTCCTTTGAAAAATGAACACTCTTCGTGTGTGTGTGTGTGTGTGTGTTTGGTTTTTTCCCTTTAAAATATTTGAGTAGCTTGGATTATTCTGCCCAAGCCAAATGGCTGATTGCTAAAGGGATCTGGATAATGTGAAAAGTGTAACAGGATCTGGCTTGTGAACATCTTCCTCTCTTCCCCCTCCCCCCACCCCCCTTTCAGGCCTGTATGTCAAATTGTAGTGTTCTAAGACGCTATTTCTGTTGCAAACTAATCCTAGACCTTTACAGAAGTATAGTGAAGACTTTTTAAACAGATAACTGATCGAGACATCTGTAGAAACCTGTGTCCAGTTTTTCAATCCACAACTTTTTCATATCCATGTGCACTGCAACATATTTTTGCAGATTGTTTTTAATGGCACATTCACAACATAACCTTCGCCGGGTTTGCCAGCATATTTGTGTGAGTGAGTTAACAGAGGGGCTATCATACATTTACTTAAAATAATAGTATGGTGTAAAGAAACAAGCCCTTATAAACTTTAGAAAAATACAAAAATCTAGATAGAACTTTGAACTTTGTCTCATACAGTCCTGTTGTTTCTTGTGCAAAATGATAGACTTAAAAAAAAACCCCACAACCTCATGGTGACAAAATTGCTGATAATAGAGTAGGACTGGCATAGCTGTAAAAATACTATACTTTCAGTACAGCTTCCTCACATGATCACAGTGACATTTCTCCTGAATTGCCAACTGTTTACTGGAGCACTGTCCCTTCAAAGTGACTTTATGCGGGTGAGAACCTGCTTCCACTGAAATAAAGTGCAGAAATCCAGTTGACTTTAATTATTCACTTCCCACTGAGATTATGCCTTTGATATATTTTACCCCATTCACTGGATATATTTAACAGTGAATTATTTCAGCAAACTAACCTATACAGGTGTCAAGTGACCTGAAACTTGGTTAAAAGTGCAAACCTATTTGAAGGACTTAAAGTGTTTTATACCACTTCTACCCATTAAGGGAGTCTCTCTTGCTTTATATGGTTAAAATAAGTACTGGGATCTGGATCTGGAGCTATATAGCTACTTTTTGTCCCAGTTTCTAATTAACTACAGTACTACCATCTGGTAGTCCTTAAACTCCTGGAACTTATTTGCTTTAGCTACAAAAACTAAACACCATGTTTGCCAAGGCCGTTTCTTTATTCAAAACATGTTTTAAGATCCTCTGTAAATGTACTAATCATATGTAGTAGAACACAGACCTTCTCCCCCCACCCCAATAATTTACTGAATGATTAAAAAGTACTTCAATAAAATGTGTTGTTTATTGATTGTTGCTTTCTACATCAATTTTGTTTCATATTTCTAACTTAAGTTAAAATCATGTTGCTAGCTTTTCCTTAAGGAATTCCTTTTGAATTACTTGTCTGGGGGAAGACTTGACTTAGTAGTCACATTGAAGCTATTACAGGCTCTGAGGTGGGAAAAAAAATACATTTTAAAATGGCTATCTAATGGGCTAAAATTCCTAGAGTTTCTGGGTAAGCAATGCTAAATTTATGAGGCTGCTGAGAAATGGATATAATGGCTGTGGAATTTGTGCCAGTAGTTTAACTCTGCTAGAAGTTGTCAAACTTTTATGAGTAATAAGATAATACCATTTTAGTTTTTTAAAAAAGTATATATCTTTTACTAGTGATCTGGTAACACATTTTTAAGGCAGCTTCCTAAAACTTTCTATATGTAATCTCAATATATCTCCATCTGAAGGGAGTATCATAAGTGACTGGGAGAAAATGGTAAAAACTTGCTTTGAAATCAGATGGTCAATGTTGGTTAATTAATTGCTTTCAGAAGACTAGGCTGGTTTATAGCCCACCCTTTGGAAGCCTATTTGTCTCTTGAATCTCATTTGAATGATTTTTTGCTCCAGAAACTAATGCTGGCTTTCAGCTGAAAGGGAATATCAGTTGCTAATGTACTGTAAACAAACATAGGAATATAAAATTGCAGTTGCCTTGATTTTTTTATGCTATTTCTAGTTTAACTACCTCTTGCACAACAATCTCAGATATTCCAACAGATTTTGCATAGTGTATGCATTTATATTGTGTACAATAATTTATCAATATAACTACCTACATATACACCCTAGTTATCACTTTGAATAAGGCACAAAATACATGTGTTTAGTGAAACTAAACTTAACTGTGTCAAGGTATCTAAAGCATGTGTGGGCGTTTGGGGTTTTTTTTTGTTTTTGTTTTTTTTAAAGTAAGAATAAGTAAATTAAGGAGGCTTAAGTCAAGGAAGAGGGGAAAGTGCAAAAGTCGACTGATTTAAACCTTTTCAAAAAGGACTAAATATGTTAGACAACTAAAACTCGGAAATACTTCACTACCATTTTCCATAGAAGCAGTTGCAGTGTTTACCACAAGGATGTTGCACTATCATAAATAAGATGTATGGTGGTCTGAAACAATCTTGTATACTGTGGTCCACACAATGACCATGTTTGAGAATGCCTTGTGTATGCTAAGCAAACTGGCTCACCTAGATATTTGAGAACATCTAGGACAGAAGGTGGCCTTGGGTGGTTTTTCTCTAAATCAGAGCCTGAAAACAAAAAATGCACAGAGTGCTTATAGTTAACAGTGGCTTACATAAAAGAAACTCAGCTTCTAAAAGTGTGTTTCATTCACACAGTTGGTGGTTGGAGTCATTACAATGTTAATGTGTGCTGCAGGGAACTCTTAATCCTTAAATTGACGTGATGGAACAGAACAGCTTCTTCATAACTATTGAAGTCGGTATTTGGGGTGCTTTAATAATCAGATTATTGGCACAAGAAGCCTCAGCAGCACTGAGGAAACATGATCTATCCTGTCACTGGGTATGTAGTTTAAAAAAAAAAAAAAACTAGAATAAAATACAAATACTAGATATCAAAAGGCAGACCAATAATAGCCATCTTACCTTGGAAAATGCAGTAAATATTTTTCTTTGTAACTTGTATTATTTTCTTTTTATTGTAACTACACTTATTTTCACTGAGTACTGCACAGGGAAGAACCCCAGCAGCAGCATAATAGCACTATATTTAAAATGCAGGACAAAAAAAATGTGAATACATAGTTTGTCATCACGCTTGAAGTAAGATGGCTAGCACTGATATTTATACTGGAGAGTTGGGTCTGAAAGGAGCAGTCCTGGGGTTTAAGCACTTAGCCCTGGCCTGCATTACAAACTTATGTCAGTATAAGTGTGTAACTTAGGGGTGTTTGAAAAGCAACACCTCGGAGCAATACACTTATACCGACCTAACTGCTGGTATAGAGGGCTTCTCCTGTCAACACAGCTGCTGCCTCTCCAGGAGATGGAGTACCTACACCAATGGGAGAAGCTCTTCCATCGGCATAGGTAGTGTCTCTGGTAAACTTTTGCCCCTGCAGTGCTGTAAGTGTAGACAAACCCTCAGGTTTGATGGATATAGCTAGCCTTCACTAGAGTACTGCAGCTATCTGATCCTCAACTGTGACTGATTGTTGTAAAGCAAACACTGGGCAATTAGCTCAGAGTGCATCCGTGATTCTTACTTTTTATCCTGGCATTTCCCTAGCAAGTTTCTAGTGCAGGAAGATGCCAAAAAGTATGGAAATCAACCAGAAGACTAAAAAACACCTGTCTCATTAGAGCATAATGCAGATGTGCCAACTCATTTATGTGGTGAGAGCCAAGTTCCAATTTTAATTATAGTGCTGTGGCTGGGGTAACCTACATGCTATCCACAGCAAACCACTATTGTCAATGGGAAGCTTGTACAGTGATCAAAGGTAAAACTTGTTTGGTTTCTTAACATTTAAAGGCTGGAAGTCTCTTCCTGAGCGCACTATGTGATGCTAGAAAAAGAAAATGTGGTTGCTTTCCTTGCTACTCTAAGAATTCAAAGTCTTACATGGTGCTAACTCGGTATTACCTGCCATTGTCATGCAGGGTCTGCTGAAACTAGTTAAAAGCAGCCAGTGGAGTTCAGAGCACAGACACAGCTCTTCTGCAGCTGAAACTCCACTTTCCATGCTTATTCGTAATCTTCACTTGACATATTTTATAGCTTAGATCTGCATGTTGCCGTCTTTCGTCCTTACATTAAAATGGCTTCATGTCCAGGTGAATGCTTTCCTAGCTTAGTTACTCAAATATCAGTCCCACGGAACTTTTTTTCTGGTTTCAGCAAGGGAATTCTGAATTCCATCTAATTTGTTTATGGATTAGTTCTATGTTTTGATAGATGATGGGCTTCATTTTCCTATAGAGCTGTTTCCCAGTAAGAGTTGGGTGCAGACAGGTATAAGCAAAGCACCATCTTTGTCTGAAATGATCTTGTGGTTTAGTGTGTGTATTTTGCTGATGGCTGCTTTGGGCTAGACATTTTGGCCGTGCCTGCACTATCATTATTTCTAAAATCTTCCTGTGGTGCAGCTCTGCCTGTGGTAGTATTCATGTATATTGCCAGCATTTTAATTAACCCTGCTCAGGATGGCTGTAGCTGGCAGGTTGGTTAACATCCGCCTGTCTAGTGCTCTGACTATTGATACCTCTGGTGCAGTTCTGTAGTCGGTTAACAAGGGAGAAGTTATTGGCTAAATGAAGACCCATAAACAACAGAAAAAACGTTTTTCAGAGGTTTACCCTTTTAATCTGATCGTACCATAGAGCCCCTTTGATATCAGAAAATTTAAATCTTTTGAAATTTGTCAAGTCAAAATAAAATTTGACACTATTGCTTTAAATCAAACATCTGTTATTGAAACAAGGGTTTGGGTTGGGAGGGTTTTCTGTGTAACAGAATTACTAATTGTCAAATTAAATCCACTTCTCCCCTCTAATTCAGAATCATCCAGTATCCTGGTCGCACGCAGGGATGAAGGAACAAATTTTTATTTCTGTGCTTCAGAAGATGTGTAAACCCTCAGTTGTGTGGGCAGAGTAGAGGGCTTGCCTTCTCTTTTGTCAGCCCCACCTGAAATCCTTCCCTGTACATTCTTGTCCAGTTCATCACAATAAGCAATCTTTGTATAATCTTATTTTAGATGTATGCAGTGTAGTTGTAGCCATGTCGGTCCCAGGATATTAGAGAGACAAGGTGGGTGAAGTAATATCTCTTATTGCACCAATTTCTGTTGGGGAGAGAGACGAGCTTTTCCACCACAGGTCTCTGAAGGAGAGCTTTGTGTGGCTCGAAAGCTTGTCTCCCTCACCAACAGAAGTTGGTCCAATAAAAGATATCAACTCACCCACCTTTTGCCTTTCTCAGATGTCAGTTTGTATGTATTGATTTCTCGGGGCTAAACTCGCAAAGGGACTCGGGCGAGGAAATCACAGAAACAACACTGTGACTCAGAGTCTGAATTAAGCACCTTGACTCCCTACACAATGAAGGTAGAGAGATCGCATCTTAGACTGCCATTCACAAAAGCTAGCACACTAGGTGGGTAGCCACCTAAGCTAGCCAATGGGAGATGCTGATGACAGGGGTGTGTGCTAAGCCCCACCCCTCTCACAGAGCTAGGTGCTTAAGGCTGGGTTGCAGGGAGGAGACTAGTGGGTGGTGGGAGGAGGAGGAGACCTCCTGCATAACCTTTAGCCCAGTGACTCAGTACTCACCTGGGATGTATGGGAGACCAGTTGAAATTCTCCCTCTACCTCATGAGAAGAGGTGGGATTTGAAGAGGCATCTGCCCCCTCTTAGGTAGGTGCCCTAAGCATTGAGCTGTGGCATATTCTTATGTGGGTCTACCTCAGTCTCCTGTTGAAACTGTTCCACTTTGGCTAAATAGTCATTGAAGCAGAGAGACTGGACCCTGGGCTCTCATCTCTCAGGTGAGCATCCTACCCACCAGACTATACACTTGTTCTCTCTCGCTCTGGCTCTGGATGTTTTGAGTGGAGTTAGGTGGCCTATGAACACACCTATTGGCTCGGGCCCTGCAAGTGAGTTAGACGGAGGAGTGCCTATCTTCCCTTAATGCATGGGTCGCTCTGGGGCTTAGGCAGGCACCTGGATGTCGAGAGGGAGGCAGTATGCATGCTCACAGGCAGAAACATAGGTGCCGAGTGAATTTGGGTGTCTACAGGGTTAGGTGATGGCTGAGTGGGTTTTTTTAATCTCAGTGGTGCCTAAAAATTGGATGTAGGTGCCTAAGTACCTTAGTGAATCTATCCCTAGGTCTCCTCAGCAGCCAGTCAGAAATATAGTGCCCTAAAACCTCTCTTGCCCTAGAACAAAGCCAAAACTCACAGTAACTAATATAAGAGTACACTTAAAGCCTGCATGTTTGTCATGGCCATAATTTCTGTGACACAAACTCTGACTCTTAGAGGGGCTTCATTTAAAAAATCATAAGGTTTTGTTATCCCTTTTCTTTGTATAATGTGCTTTAGAGATTATGGGAAATCTATAAACCCATTTTACATTTTGCTAATGTAGGGGTTTTATCAAATTGTGGCATAATAGTGTTTTATCAAATGCAGGTATATATTCTATAGGTATTGTGGAGTGTTTACTTTAATCATAGAAAATAAACACAGTGGCCAAGATTTTTAAAAATTGGTCCTTCAAGATAGGTTCCTAAACCTGTATTCCAGCGTCTAAATGAGTGGTTTGATTTTTTCAGAAGTGCTGCTCTGGCCAATCATTTAGGCACCCAAATCCATATTTAGGCGCCCATTTTTTAAAATCTTAGTCAATAGTTGAAATGCTTTGCATCATACCATGAGTCTTTTTTTTGCCACAACAACCAGTCTGACTAACAGGCGTTTGAAATATTTCAGTGTAATGTACTGTACCTGTTTATGTGAAAGTGTGATTACCTGTACAAATAGCCCAGTTAGTTCAGGTAATAGGAGTCAAACCCAGAAACTGCACCTGGACTGGCTCATAAGAAATCCATCCTCAGCCTATTAATGGTCAGAAAAATCAAAGAGGTTTCGATCAGGAAATCTGGCCAGGAAACAATTGCAGGTTTATTTCCTTTTAAGCGCCTCCCCCCCGCCAAAGGCTAATTTGACAATTCCATACTGAGAAGTGTTGCCAAAATCTTTGTTTATTTCCACGCACACAGCCTTGTTTGCAGGACAATTTCCCAGGTTAAAGTCTGCAAGTTATTTGAATTTGTCAACAGTAGAAACAATTTTTTCTTTATTAAAATGGTAATTTTCTCCCCAGACATCAGACATCCAGAAGAACTCTCTCTCTTGAGGAAACCCAGGGATCCAACAAAAAAAAAGAAGAGAAAGATAGATGACCAAAGTGAAGATGAGGTGCTTGAACTGGAGGGACCGTTAATCACTCCAGGATCAGGTGAGCCTAAACTTGTTTCTGGAGTTATTTGGGGGAAGGAGGCTGGGAAGGGAAAGGAGCAAGAGGAAGGGGAAGGAAGGTCAAGTAGTATATTGGAGCATATGTTAAAGGAAAAGATGTATTGGTCACACCTAATCCATTGGTGCCTGCACAAGAAATGCACTGCAAATAAACTTTGCAGAAGTCATCTGAGAGCTATTTAGTAGTTGTATGAATGAATTCTAAATGCTTTTACATATGTAAAATAGAACAATGCCAAATATTTTGATTTTATTTTTTTAAAGTTGAGTCTGATTCTTTTAGTGTCTAGGGTATGTTACTGATGTGTTTTCTTACCCTGTTACAGAGGGAGTTAAATGGAGTGTCCAGTCTTTTTATTAATTTCTAAGCTTTTCCTTGTCCCATATTATCACAAATACCTAGCTGCACTTGTATATAGAATGACTTGCATGTTGGCTTTGTCACTGTGTTACTGCAGGAATTCTGTCTTTGTATGAATTATGAAAGGCTGAACAATGGGTGTTCTCTATTCTAAGCAGATTCCATAAAGCTTGAAAGAGTTTTACTTGTATTAGTATTCTTTATATAAAGGCACAAGCTTCAGACTGTTAATATTAAAAGTTAACCTCATGTTCTTTGTTCATTGTATAATTTCTAATGGTGGAATGGTTTGCATATCTGGTAGATAGTTTGAACAGTGGCTCACGGAAACAGAACAATTGCACTACAGAGAAAATATACTTACTGTGGTTTCTTAGAGTAACAGCCGTGTTAGTCTGTATCCATAAAAAGAAAAGGAGGACTTGTGGCACCTTAGAGACTAACAAATTTATTTGAGCATAAGCTTTCGTGAGCTACAGCTCACTTCATCGGATGCATTACTTACTGTGAATGTTAAATTGAGCCAGACGTAGTCTGTTTGAAAAATTGAACTGTTGTTCATCAGAACTGCTTTCACCTTGGTGGTGTTGTAAATCCAGTAACTGAAGGAGAATATTGCACCAGTCATGAGAACCTTAAACTAGAATGGACCTTTACAAATGCTTTCAGCAGTACATTCTAGTTCTCTGCATGTTTCAGAACTGCATGTCTTCTAAAGATGTTGCTTATTAATCAAGCACAGGAAGGGAAGTGTAGACAAGAAGTTACACTTGTAATATCTTCCTTAATTGCTCTTAAAATACCAGCGGTGGACATAACACTGACATTATCAGAACCACCAATGATTCTGAACTAGCAAGGGAATCGAGTGAAAATAGTTTTTTTCCTTCCCTTCACCCAAATCAGTTGGCTACCCAGGTCTGGTGTGGGGTTAAGGCATCTCTGCATCTTTAAGTGCTGCCTTTAGTTCGGCATATAAGCCTATGTTTGCTTGCTGTGATTTAGTTAAATGCATTTAACTGTAAAGTTTCTATCCCATTAAATAGAAATTGCATATATTTAACTTGAATATCCTCACGATAATTAACAGCTGTTGTTCAGTTTGCCCTGGTACTGCACTGATACCATTTCTGTGCTATTGAGTACTCATGTGACATGAGTAATCATTTCAGGTCATGCCTGTCTCTATGCTTACGGATTTACATAGGTACATTCTGCACATTGAGATACCCTGACCAGTAGACGCTGGACTTCTAGGCAAATAACTGTAGGCAAAGCTGATAGTGCTGCTGACATCTAAGGTTACCTGACATTTATTATAAGATCCTGTTTTCAGTTGCTTATAGGTAGGGCTCGGTGTCTATCATGGAGGTCGCAGAAGTCGCGGATTCCGTGACTTCTACAGGGACCAGTGTGGGTGACCCAAGGGCCGCCCAAGCAGCTGGCTCCGGGGCCAGCTCCTCAGGTGGCCCCGGAGACGGCCACACCAGCTGCTGCTCCGGAGGCCCCAGGCAGCGGTCCCCGGGTGTCCGGCCAGAGCAGCCACAGTCTGATGGCCCCGGCAGCTGGTGCCGCTGGCCCTCTGTGCCCCCACCAGCAGCGTCCCCCCTAGTGTCCCGTACCCCCCCCCCCCCAGATTTAATCACAGGTATTTTTAGTATAAGTCATGGACAGATCATGGGCAATAAACTCGTGGCCCGTAACCTGTCCATGACTTATACTAAAAATACTCGTGACTAAATCGTAGCCTTACTTTGCCAAACGGTAACCATTCAGTCTGAAATTTTCCATGCCAGTGTCCACTTTAGGCAGACATTTATTTATTTTATTTATTTATTTTATTTAAGTTTCAGCTAAAATGGTAAATCTGTTTCGGGGAATGAGATTGGGGGAAAATACATTGTTTTGCCCATGTTGAAAAATATATAGCCATTTTGTAAAGGAAATTCTAGCACCTCCTGTGGTTTGGAGCAGGAACTTGAAATTTGGCAGAGGTTATGGCCTTGTGAGGACTGTGCTTCTTGCCATCCCTGAGAAAATCTGCTCAAATTTGTCCTAGTTATAAGCATTTGAAAAAATCAGTAAGTTCAGACATGTTCAGTAGAGACTTGCTAGAGCTTTCAGAGTAGCAGCCGTGTCAGTCTGTATACACAAAAAGAAAAGGAGTACTTTGTGGCACCTTCGAAATGAAGCAATTTATCTGGGCATAAGCTTTCGTGAACTACAGCTCACTTCATCGGACACATTCAGTGGAAAATACAGTGGGGAGATTTATATACATAGAGAACATGAAACAATGGAATTAATTTGCAAACTGGATACAATTAACTTAGGCTTGAATAGAGACTGGGAGTTGATGGGTCATTACACAAAGTAAAACTATTTTCCCATGTTTATTTCCCTCCACTGTTCCTCAGACATTCTTGTCAACTGCTGGAAATGGCCCACCTTGATTATCACTATACAAGGTCCCTCCCCCCCTCCTGCTGGTAATAGTTCCCCTTAAGTGATCACTCTCCTTACAGTGTGTATGGTAACACCCATTGTTTCATGTTCTCTGTGTATATAAATCTCCGCACTGTATTTTCCACTGAATGCATCCCATGAAGTGAATTGTAGCTCACGAAAGCTTATGCGCAGATAAATTGGTTAGTCTCTAAGGTGCCACAAGTACTCCTTTTCTTTTTGCTAGAGCCTTGCAGCTTAATTCCCTGAAGATTCTATCCACACTGGGCATGTTTCAGTCCAGTGCTGCAGAGGACTAAGCAGAACTTCCTTGTAGTTGAAATTCCCAGCAGGTCCAGACTCTGGTGGGTCCAGACACAGAAAATGAGAGCAGAGAGCTTGTCTCTTCTCTGCTCTTAATGCCCCACTTTTGTTCATACCCAGTCAGCAAAGAAGAGGAAGCCACCTGATTCGAACTGAGGGGACCAGAGCCAGTGAGGGAGAGAGTAGATTTAGGAGCCTGGGAAGACCCACACTGGAGGTTAGCAGGAGTTGAAGAGGGGAACTGGAAACCAGAGGATGAGACACTTACTGGCTGGACAAGGAGACTGAGTATCAGTGGGTCAGGAGGAAGGGGAGTATCAGTGGGTCAGGAGGAAGGGGAGTATCAGTGGGTCAGGAGGAAGGGGAGTATCAGTGGGTCAGGAGGAAGGGGAGCCAGATCTTACAGGGAGCCAAGGTGCAGGGAGTGGCTGGACAAGGAGCTGGAACTGGGGGAGGCAGTGAGAGATTGGATGAGGCATCTGGGGAAGGGAGACTGGGACTCAGTCAGTGAGGATGAGGAACAAGTAGGTTATTGAGACTGGGGAGAGGGAGAGAAAATGCACAGAAAAGTCTGTGCCTACTAGCGTACAGTCCACTACAGAGCTTGAAATGAAACCCACAATTGCTTAATCTTACTGATCCTCTGCAGTCAGTAAGCATCTGCGAAATCCTCTGGCAAAGAGTCTCAGCCCTTTCTACTGCTGGTGCATATAGAGGATTACAACCTGTTACTCCTGTCAGTTACGCCATTAGCACAAGAGCCAACGTCTGTGTGGTAGATCTAAAAATTCCAACCCTGCTGATGTCCCTTGTGGGTGTCAATATAATAACACACAATGGCGTGCCTTTTTGAAGAAAGGAAATAGTACATTAAGAATGCAAAGTCAAGTGCTCAGAAGTTAGGAAATGCCAGAGCTAAGGTTGCCTGGGAAACCTTAATTTACCCCTTTGTGCTGATACATTATGATAAGTTTTTAGTTACATGATCACATAGTCTCTCTTCCACAGGAGTGCTGTTTCATTCAGTGCACAGCATATCCCTGGCAAATCCCATTGCAAGTGCTGGGACGGGCAGGCCTAAGCTCAGAGTTGTACAGGGAAGAGTCAGTTGTCTGAAGGAATCACGGTCTCATTTGTTGCAAAAGGTGTAAGGTGAATGAGGCGGGGGTTGCAGGAAGAGAAAGGATGGGCAAGTAGTTAAGGCAGTTGAATGTTGCTCTGTGCAATTGAATTCTGTACCTGCCACTGTCACAGAATTCCTGTGTGATGCTATAGGCAAGTCACTTAAACCAAATTTTTCATAGGTAGCCACTAGCTGTGTGTTCCTCATTTTCTGGGTGCCTTACACCTACTGTGGGTGTCTGATTTTTCAGGAGTGCTGAGCACTCATACCTGTAACTAAAGACAGTGGGAGTTATGCTTTGCCTGTTCCATAATACTACATACCCTGAAAAATCATGTTTTCAGTGTCTCAGATTGGATGCCCCAAATTAGCACGTGATAGGCATGGAATTGCTCTCTTCCCCCTCCCCGGTGTCCTTGCTATATATTAACCTATGAATGCTGATGTGTAATAGTTTTACTGACATTGATGTGAACTGGTCACTGAGATGTGGTTACTGTATAGCTGTGGCGGTTGGTTAGAATTTTCTCTCTGAGTATATTGATCTAGCTTAATAGGAGGCTGTGGGAAAAGCAAGCAGGAAAGCAACTTAGAGCTAAATAAGGACACCTTAGTATGCACTTGAAAGACAGCGAGGCAAGCGGTTAGCTTCAGTAATTGTCTCCAAGGCGTTGCAAACCTGGTATCTCCCAGTGTCCAGCACAGAGACTAAAAGAACACTAAAAGGTTAAAAAGCACTCCTAAGGGAGTCTAGGAGGGAGGCTGGGTTACTTGTCAGCTACTGTATCTAGAGAGAGCAGAGGCTCTGTGGAGGGTGTCTAAAGAAGTGGGGCCAGGGAATGGTAAGCCTTAAGGAAAAGCTAGATGTGTGTACAGTCTGCTTTATTGATTTTAAGAGATCTTTTTGCTGAAATGCCTTTGATCTAAAAATAAATAATACTTCACTTTAAGGAAGCTGTCTGGTCACCGTATTGATCACTGTCATTGGTCTCAGAAGGGATAAAACTGCAAGTTCTGAGCCTAGGTCACGCCTGCTGAGGTGATAGGTTAATTCCAGGTGACTGCAACCCAAGGCCCAATCTGGATGTGGGGGAATTTATGTGATGAGTTCTCCCCCACCCCAATGGAGGTAACGGCTTGATCCTGAGATGGATAGATTAGGAGCAGTGTTCCCTCTAATTCTTTATGTCCATGTGCGGAAGTCCCGTGTGGTGGGGGTGGGGCTGAGGGGTTGGGAGTGTGGGAGGGGGCTCAGGGCACAGGGTTGGGTGCTGTGGGTGGTGAGGGCTCTGGGGTGGGGCTGGGGATGAGGGGTACGGGAGAGGGCTCGGGACTAGGGCAGAGGGTTGGGGTGCAGGCTCTGGGGTGGGACTGCAGATATGGGGGTTGTGGTGCAGGCTGTCCCAGGGCTGCAGTGGGGGGAGAGGACTCCCCGCAACCCAGCAGGTGGGGCTGGGTGAGAGGTGCCTCTCCCCAGCCACCGCAGCTCCAGCGGGGCTGGACTGCGGGAGGGTCTCCTCTCGCCGGCGGGGCCGGGCCAGACTTGGGGAGGGGCTCCTCTTCCCCACTTGCCTGCACTGCCCTTGAGAGCCTGCTGCACGGCTTACAGGGAACACAAATCAGGAGGTGTCAGAGGTGCAGTTTGCCCAGGAACTGTGACATAGTGTATACGTTTTACTTTCGTCTCTCTGTGCCTCCCTTTCCCCATCTGTAAAACGGGGATAGCATCTCCCTCATCTCATGGGGCGTTGGGAAAATAAATCAGTGTTCGCAAAGTGCTGAGACTCTAGGGATGAGCATGATAGAAAATCCTGTGAGGAAACTAACAATTCTGTATTTGACACTAGTGTGCCCACTACTGAAATACCGTGTTGCAGTTCTGGTGTCTACGCTTCAAGAAAGATGCTGAAAAATTGCAGAGGGTTCAGAGAAAAGCCATGGGAATGATTGAAGGACTGGAAACTAGGCCTGGCAGTGAGACTGAAGGAACTCACTATATTCTGCTTCCCAAATAGAAGGTTAAGGGGTGATTTGATTTCTGTATTTAAGAACCTGCATTGGGAACACAAATTTGATGCAGGGCTCTTCAATATAGCAGCATGGCCCCACAGTGTGGTTCTGTGCGGTTTTAGCTGTAGAGCGCTCTAATGTGCTTCACTCATAACTGCCCCATATAGATCCTGCTGGTGAGAACAAAAAGATACCTAGTGTGTGTTAATATAGTCCTACAGGACTACATTCAATACAAACTAGGTATCTTTTCATTCATGCTCTACATAGGTCTACCCAGGGCAATTACAGCACCACACACTAGGGAGCTGTACACTTCACACCCTCATAGACCACACTGCAGTGCTCTCTAGACAAGCCCTTAAAAATATGCTCTAGTTCAACCACAACTGTTGGACGTGAGGCAGAAATTAATTCATGGAAGTCCAACTGCCTGCATGATGCAGGAGATTAGACTAGATCACGGGTCTCAAACTCAGTTTACCTTAGGGCCATTGCCAGTCCTCAGATCCTCCCAGCGGGCCAATACTGTCACTGAAGATGGTGTTCAGAAAAGAAAACGTTTATATTGTATTTTTTATTTCGAATTTCTTAGAAATAATAAAATTGTCATTGAACTTTATACGATTCTTCACCTGCCAGAGTGTGTTTAGTGTTTGCCAGGCACCTGGCAACGCTTCAGTTCTGTCAGTTTGTTGATGTTTGGCCTCAGTGACTGAGCCGTTGAAACCTTCAAGATTGCAGCAAGGTGGGCATCAGATAGGTGTTCGGTATGTTGACTTGTTTATATTCATTGTGGGGGAAGAAGTGACTCTGCCTTCATGGCGGACTCTGCCCCATGACTAGTGATGATAGCTCTGTTCCTCTCCCGCAATCAATGGGAGCTGCAGGGGGCAGCGCCTGCCTCGGACAGCCGGCAGCATGGCTGCATGGGTCTCGTCGCCACGGGACGCAGTGGGGAGGTTCATGGGCTGGGACTCTGAGACCCTTGGACTAGATGAACACGAAGGTCTCTTCTGGCCATAAAAATCCGAATCTCTGAATTCCTTATTTCCTGCCCACTATTCAGACCCTGATCTGGAGACAGAAGTAATATAACATCCATACTTCTATTTGAAATTCCCCTGTTTCTGCATCCAAGGATTGCATTAGCCCTTCTGACCACAGTGTCGCACTGGAAGCCCATGGTTAGCTAGGTATCCGCAATGATCCCTACGTCTTTTTCAGAGTCACTGCTTTCCAGGATAGGACCCCTCCCCTCCTTTGTATGGCTTCATTGTTTGTTCCTCAATGTATGATCTTACATTATGGCAAGGTTGAAATGCATATATTGTTGGATTATACCCAATTTGCCATGTAATCCAGATTACTCTTTATCAGTGGCATGTCGTCTTCATTATTTACCACTCCCACAATCTGTGACATCTGCAACTTTATTGATTTTGTTTTCTTCCAGGTCATTAATAAAAATATTAAATAACATAGGGCCACGAACTGATCCGTATGGGACTTCAAGAGACACACACCCATTCGATGATTCCTTATTTATAATTACATTTTGAGACGTCTGTGCCATGCTGACTTTGTATGTTATAGTTTCTTAATCAAAATGTTGTGCAGAACCAAATCCAATGCCTTGTAGAAGTCTTAAGTGTAACATCAACCAAACTTGTAATCCTATCAAAATGATAGTTTGACAAGATCTGTTTTGCATAAACTCATGTTGATTGGCACTAATTGTATTATTCTCTTCTAATTCTTTATTTATAATTACCCAGGTCATCCCATTTATCCTTTTAAAATATTGGTACATTAGCTTTTTCACAGTCCTTTCGAGCTTCCCTAGTATTGCAAGACTTACTGAAAATTAACATTAATGGTCCACAGAGTTTCTTGGGGTAGCTCTTTTAAAACTCTTGGATGCAAGTTATCCAAATTTGCTGACTTAAAGATGTCTAACTTTGGTAGCTGCTATTTAACATCCTCGTTAGTTACAGCTGGAATGGAAAATATTTGATCGTGGCAGGTACATCTGGCTTTTTTCCAAATTCAAAACAAAAATATTTATTGAACCCTTCACCTTTTCTGCATTATTATCAATAGCTCTACCATTTCCATCTAATAATGGACCAGTGCCATTCTCAGGGTTCCTTTTGTTTCTCTTGTGCTTTTAAAAAGAACAACCAAACAAAAGCAAAAAAACCCCACCTCTTTCTTACTGTCCTTAACTCTGCTGGCCATAGATTTTCTGTGTTCTTTTGTACCCCTTAACAATTTTCTATAATTTTTAACTTCTAATTTATATTAATTGCGATCAAATTCCCCCCCCCCTTTTTTTTTTTTGTCTTACAGATATAATTTGTATTATTGCTGCTCTCACTTCCCTTAGCCAAGAAGTTTTCTGGGCACCTAGCAAAATGTTCTTAAACAGTTCCCATTTATCATTCACATTTGTCATTCTTATTTTTCTGTTTAAACATGGATTCAGCAGGAGGCAGAGATGTATGGAGGCAGGAGAAAATAGTGAGATAGTTAAGTATCAGGGGGTAGCCATGTTAGTCTGTATCCACAAAAACAACAAGGAGTCTGGGAAATAGTTTGCACAGAAAAATTTAATTGTATTTTCTACTATTTGAGTTGTTTCAGAGTAACAGCCGTGTTAGTCTGTATTCGCAAAAAGAAAAGGAGTACTTGTGGCACCTTAGAGACTAACCAATTTATTAGAGCATAAGCTTTCGTGAGCTACAGCTCACTTCATCAGATGCATATCGTGGAAACTGCAGCAGACTTTATATATACACAGAGAATATGAAACAATACCTCCTCCCACCCCACTGTCCTGCTGGTAATAGCTTATCTAAAGTGATTATCAGGTGGGCCATTTCTAGCACAAATCCAGGTTTTCTCACCCTCCACTCCCCCCCCCCCCACAAATTCACTCTCCTGCTGGTGATAGCCCATCCAAAGTGACAACTCTTTACACAATGTGCATGACAATCAAGTTGGGCTATTTCCTGCACAAATCCAGGTTTTCTCACACCCCCCCCACCCCCATACACACACAAACTCACTCTCCTGCTGGTAATAGCTCATCCAAACTGACCACTCTTCAAGTTTTTACTATTTGAGTGCTTGACTTGGCAACCTGAATGAGTTTGTGTGTGTCCTCGCCCATGCGTGTGGATGCAATTTTATATATATATTGTAATCCCTTCAGGGCAGATGGTGTCCCCACCCAGGTTCTGAGCTAGGGAGAAAAGGAATGCAATCATCCCCTAGGCTCTGGTGTGGCATAGAGCTGTACCGCAGCTGCTGTTACTACCTTGAGGCTGCAGTAGCTGCTTTTCTCACTGTCTGCAGTTCCAACAAGGGATGCAGCCAGCTTTTCCACATCACTTTTGATGCCCTGGTCCTTCTCCATTCTAGGAGCCTTTTGAGAAAGGATCACCGAGGAGCTGCGATTCTGTAGCACGCTTTGAGTGTAAATCTCCTATGCAGGTTCCCAGTATCCAACAGTATCCCACTCCACGTACAGCTCTACTCTCAAGGCTCTTCCTCCCTTCCCACTTTTTCTGTGGGCATGGAAGATGAGCACAAGGCTTGCCTCTTAGGCAGCAATCTGATGAATAACTGCACGCACTCGCTCCAGCAGTAAGCACTCTTCCTGTTGTGTATATTTGTATTGCACATTGGAACAACTGTGTAAACCTGATTGCGTTGTATTTTAAAAAGGTGTATTTTTAGCACATGGTGAACAATATCCTAGTGTAAACAACAAAAGTTTGTAGCTTTAATTTGTGGTAGTTGGTCAAGGTAAACCTGAACTCCCCATTATAGTTTCCTTCAGCCAGCTAACATATTAAAACTAACAAACTGCCTTGTCTACACTAGGGTTTTAGGATGTGTTAAGACACACCTCTTTTCCTAGTAAAGGCAAGGCTATAGATTGGGAATAGTTTTCTAAGAGCAGTGGAGAACTGATGGCTTGAGACATATTTTAGGGTGTGATTTTCGCCAGTGGAGTGTGTTGGCCTGCATTTGATCCCAATGAAGTCCATGGCTTTTGCAGGCTTGAAAAGAATCTGGCTTACTCTGCTGTAGCAGGATCTTCTCCCCCGCACGGATAGTAGTAGTTAGGATGTATGTGAGACAGAAATCAAGGGGATGTGACTGAGTACAGGGTGTGGATCTGCTGAATTAAATGGCACTGATTTTACACAGTCATTCTTCTGACCATAGAAGCACTTTGAGTCTGGTTTAATTGAGTGCCTAGGTCTTCTGCAGTTTCCACAGTATGCATCCGATGAAGTGAGCTGTAGCTCTCGAAAGCTTATTCTCAAATTGGTTAGTCTCTAAGGTGCCACAAGTACTCCTTTTCTTTTTAGGGCACCAGTGTAGCCTTACAAAAGTAACTACATTGCACTTCCATTTCACAATAGTAATACTTTTAAAAGAAGGCATGAAAAACAGTGAACTGAGAGAATGACCACTGGCTATCTGTACAGAAGCAATGAAGAGCTAATAATGGAATTTAATCCTCAGAGAAGAAAAACAATGGGCAGATCTATATTACTGCTTAAGTCTATTTTAACTTGCATCACTCAGGTTTGAAAAAAGAACAGCCCCTAGAGCGATGCAAGTTACAGCTATCTAAGCACTGTCCACACCGGGGCTATGTTGGCAGGAGACGCTCTCACTCCAGGATAGCTTTCCGCCTCTCACAGAGATGGAGTAGTTCTGCTTACGGGAGAACACTCTCCCATTGGCATAGAGCATCTTCGCCAGACGCGCTACAGTGGTGCAGCTGCGCCGATGTAGAGCTGTCCAATGGGTACAAGACGTTGGAAATATATCTTATTTATACTAAAGCGACGTCAAACTCATCTGCCTGATTTGCAGACACAATTGTAATAATGCTCATTAGGTGTGTAGTAGTTGTACTTCACTTTTGAAAGTCTGGGTCTTAGTGTGATAATTAAAAGGAATACCTCCAGTGAGAGAAATGGAGACTGTTTACTTCTCCATTATTTCCAGATATCTGCAGACTTAGGAAGCCAGCTCTACATCAGTTTCCTCCTTTTCACATTTGGAATCTTTCCTTTGCACCCTTGTGAGCTAGAAAACTGTTTCCTTTTTAAAAGGAAAACCACCCTTTTCCCCCCCCACTGAATCTGACATAGGGGCCAGTTGCATATCTTAAGTAAGAAAAGCTTATTCTGAAGAGCAGGTATTTTACACTGGTGAATTAAAGAAAGGACAGTACTGTGACACTGGATTTGGAGTACACACAATAGCTTTTTAAAGAATTCTGGACCAACTGCTTTGAATTGAGAAAAGCATTTTGCAATATGAATGAATGGCCTAACTGAAGACTGAAATAGACGTTGTTTTAATACAAACCCAATCTCTCAT
This sequence comes from Lepidochelys olivacea, assembly GCF_965140295.1. Lineage (NCBI taxonomy): Eukaryota > Metazoa > Chordata > Testudines > Cheloniidae > Lepidochelys > Lepidochelys olivacea. The sequence continues at coordinate 121,798,814 of NC_140416.1, forward strand.
CTCTCCTTTCATTTCTTCACTCTTGCCCTTTTACCATCCATCTCCACCTTGCAAAAATTCTCCCTCCCCCTAACTCACAAAATGAATGAGTAAAGTAACCTCTGTACCCTAACATACTGCTTTTAAACAGGTAGGAATGTTTTGTTTTTTGTTATTTAATTAACTTTTCAGGGAGCTGCTTAAGCTGATGCTTAAATTCTACCCTTTGTCACCCTTTAAGAAGGAGATACTTTTTTTTTTTTTTTTTTCCAAATAAACCCCCTGAGGATTGATGACTGTAATTTCAGCATAAATAATACTCTGAAGTTGGGACTTCATTTGGTCCGTGTGCCCTGATGAAAGCCAGCCTGCCAAAACATTGGCCATTTATTTATTAACATTCTCTAGAACGACAATAAGGAGAGAGTATTTTTTATCCAAATATCAGGTTTGCCTGAACACACAGTGAGAAAACCCTTCCATGTACTGTTGAAAGTTCTGCAAGAACCAGGAGTCTAAAGTCAAATAGTTGAACCAAAAGACTCAATTTCTCTCTGCTCGTGCTGGGACTTGGCTGAAAAATCTAATTGTTATAGAGCAGCTTTCATGCTGAGCTCAAACCTGCCAAGTACTACACACTTTGGAGAAATATTTTTACGCGCACACACACCCCACTTAATGCACATATAATCTGACTTTCACATTTTCAAGTGAAAATAAGCAGCCTTTACAGAGTGACCTGTTGGTTTATTTAAAATTCTGCTTTTTTGAGAGATGCCAAGAGTTGGGGAGAGACAAAGAATACAGATCAACTGCATATTTCTTCCCTTTCAAAAACAGCTGAGATGATCAGAACACACTGTGGCAACACAAGTATCTTGAAAACTGCTAAACAGGACCTGCTTTGCATCTGGGTAGCTGGACTCTCGCCAGCATTAAGTGCAGTAAAGAGGCAAGGCAATTTGCAGTCATGTTAAGAAATCTTAACTCCCGGTGTCTCAGCAGTTAAATAAACTGTTCAGATTGTCATTAAGGAGTTCAGAGAATCCAGGTCATTGGTGTATAATCAAAGCCATTTTATTAATAAATAAATAAATTTAAAAAAAAAAGCTTTTTGTATATCCAGTTCACCACATCGTCTCTAGTTTTAAGACAAATCTGTTTAAATATATCATTCTCAAGTTTACACCTTTGTTCCAATGTGCAATACAAATATACACAGTGGGAAAAGTGGTCACCACTGAAGAGAGCAAGTGATGATCAGGCCTAACAGACTTTTTCATATTTGTTACACAGAGGTGAGGAGTCAAAATATCCAAACTGGTGAATGACCCATACACCACTCCCAGGGTTATTGAAAACTTCCCTCAAATAGAATTTGTGGGCTTGAAAAATTTACCAGACTCAATAGAATAATTATCAGCTATTTTTAAAAGGCAGGCCTTAAGGCTAGGCGACCACACGCTGTTCTGAAGAGTAAGCAGCACATTTCATAAAGTTTGGTCAGTAGATAGCAACAGCTACTCTTACTGATACATCTCACATGTATGGAGGCTGTCAAAATTGACTTAATTAGGGCATGGTTTAAAGAGGGTAGTTTTGGTTTCAAGTCCAACTTGCGAAAACAAACATATGACATAATGTAACCAAAATATTCTAAGTCTTTTACAGTTGTGCATGTTTTTCTTCATCTGTCCCTTTTTGTTTCTGACTTCTCTCATTGTCTCCCTCTTGCCTTCTCACTTCCTTTCTTTCCTTCTCTGTAGGCACTGATGTTCTTTACATCGGCCCAGTGAAAGGTGAGCCCCACCTCATTAGACTTTTGTCCCTGTCCCCTGTGGCTTCTTTGGCTGTCTCCTTATTTTCCTACTCTTCTAAACTTTGACTTTCAAAATGCGTAAGCAACAGATTATCTACTTTTATTGTCTCCAGTAATACCCCCAACGTGCTAGGTGCTGTAGAAACATAAGAAGGCACAGTTCATACCTCTAAGGGTGGATTTCTAAGTATTTTCACATGGGTTAAATGTAAAGTGAACTTTTGATCTGTCTTGTTTATCAAGGATAGTTAAAATAGGTTAGCTTTTCATAGGAAAACAAGCATTGCAGTGTCCGGTTTTTGTGTTTTGTTCTTTTTAAGTCTCAGGATTTTTAAAATCTATTTACTGTATTTGTTTTGCATCGAGCGTACAGAATTTGAACACAAGCTGACTTCACATGTTTGTTCCTGTTCTGTTAGGAAGCATATATTCAAGTCCGGGACTTTATAGCAAAACAATGACGCCCACCTATGATTCTCACGATGGAAGCCCTCTGTCCCCAACTTCTGCTTGGTTTGGAGATAGTGCTTTATCAGAAGGGAATCCTGGTATACTTGCTGTCAGCCAGCCAATTACATCCCCAGAAATCTTAGCAAAAATGTACAAGCCACAAGCACTTCTTGATAAAGCTAAGATCAACCAAGGGTGAGTTAAAGACATGTATTAAAAACTTAAACTGCATTCTTAAAATGGTTACGAAGTCTCAACCAGACCCTTTTTTTGTTATCTGTTGTTGACAACTTGCAGATGGCTGGATTCGTCAAGATCGCTCATGGAACAAGATGTGAAAGAAAATGAGGCCTTACTGCTCCGGTTCAAGTACTACAATTTTTTTGACTTGAATCCAAAGGTACTGAGTTATTTCTGTCTTGTACATATGGCCAAACGTTCAAAAAGTGGAGATCAGTGTCTGCACTCAGAATGCCTGCACGCCCATTTGTATGGGCTACTGCTCAGCTGCCCATCTGTGAAAATGCGATCCTGTGTCTTTCAAATGATAAATACACTGTATGTTTGTTTACACATCAAGACTCTGCTAAATGAATAAAAGCAGGTGGTTGCCTGAGCCTCTGTTAAGGGAATTCTGGTTGTTTCAATGTCGAAGTGGTTTAGCATTTAAATTTCAAGTAGAAATTTGGATGTAAAAATAAGTCTAGTGATGTTTGTTCTCTTTTTAATTAGATATGTTTGAAGTGTAAAGGGCCCCAGGCCGCCTTTTGCAGGTGCTTTATGTGTGTGTGGTGTGTGTTTGTGTTTCACTATAGTACGATGCAATCAGAATCAACCAGCTTTATGAGCAATCTAAATGGGCTATTCTTTTAGAAGAAATAGAATGTACGGAAGAAGAAATGATGATGTTTGCAGCGTTACAGGTAAGAGACGGACCCTTTTTTTTTAATTGAACTCCATTGCAATTTTGTAGCCTTCTGTAGGCTTTAAATCAAGGGGTGGATTGAAACTAAAATTCCCTTCAACTAGTTCAATAAAAGCCTTGCTTTATCTTTGTCAGGAAGCTGAACTTTCTGTTCTAGTGAAACTTGGCTTGTTTCCTATTCTCTAGTGTTTACTTAAACTTTTTAGGTAATTTAAATATTTGCTTCTTGTTACTTCACATGAAAAGGAATTTAGATTATTTTCCCCAAAGATGTGTGTATCTATCTTGACTCTTTTTTTGCCTTTAAAAAAAAAATACAAATAAGTACATTAGGTTACTGAACTGTATGTTTCTGGCTCTTTGCCCCTAGAACAGCTGATGATGATCTGTGGGTTTCCCAGAACTATTTATCTGTTGTGCAGAATATTATTATGTGCAAATTTGGCATCGGTAATACATGTGGTGAATGCTTTTAACATTCATTTCCATAAGACTGGTTGTAAACTGTGTCTAAGGGTGGTCCCAAGTATATCTGGCAGCCAGGTTGCTTCTCTCCTCCACCATGCAGAAACATCTCTGGCCTAGCAGATCCAGGGCTGTATGGATTTCAACCCATGGCAGTCATTTTTGAAGGGGGGGAAAAAAGAGAGAAAGCAAGAATGTAAAAGTTTGTTCTCCAGTTTTCCTATAAGAGCAACCCAAGGTGCATGATGTTTGACATCCACTGTGACATCAAGAGTTTCAGCTTTGTAGATTTAATTGTGGTATGGCTGTGGCAATTATATCGTCTCTGGATTATAATACTTAGTCACAAGTTTCTGCCTTCAAAAATACTTATTGAATGAACACCAGAGAAAATAGCTCTCCCCCGGAAAGATCATTTCTATTTTAGGGTTTTATACTGCTGCCCATTACCCTAGTGCCTGCAGCATAAAATAGATTGGCAGTAGCAAAATCCCTAGTGGACTTCATGGAATTTCTGGCTCTCGTTCTTCCTCAGGTTATAGAAGGCTGTTTGGGGGTGTAGGTTTTTTGGGGTTTTTTGTTTTTTCTGGTGAGGTAAAAGAGGGAGCAGATCATGCTATGAATGCCATTCTGCTTATGATTTAAAAAAGGGTTTATCAAATAGATTTTGCAACATTTCCTGAAGCTGGTTAGACTCTGGATTTTTCTGTACTCCTTTGGAAGTTCATTCCACAGCCAGATCCCCTCAGCTGAGATACTTTGTGTGCTTTTAGCTGGACACTCTGATCTTTATTGACCCAGAGGCGCACAACCTTCTTGGAGCACCATAGCTGGAGATGCAGTCTCTAATGTAGCTGATCCATTAACTTCTTTGAAGAATTGCTTCTAGTGTTGTAGATTTGTTGTAGATCTGAATGTTGTTTCTATGCCACTGTCTTTAAGGAGCATGAATACTTTTCTGAATGTGCACAATGCTGCTTTTATTGCAAGGCAATACATAGAAGGAATTTAGATAGTAGCAGTTGCTGAAATGGCAATCCCAGCCATTTTATTTGTTATAATGAAGTGTATTTGCAATACAAACACTGGTATAGTGTGGGTAGATGGCAAATACATAGAAGACCTAGACTTTGCTGCTGATATTGTGCAACTGAATGACGTCCCTCAAAAAATTACACAGACGATATGGCAAAAATACCAGGCCAAGTAGGACTCAAAACTAGTTATGCTAAAACAAACATCCTTGAAACCTGGCATCAAGCAGTAATATCAAAGTAGAAGACAAAAATATCAAGAAAGTAGAACAGTTTACATACCTGGGCAGCATCATATTGACTAATGGAGACCTCAAGAAGGAAGTGACATCAAGGATGGGAAAGGCATCCCCAGCATTTATTAGACTCCGTGAGATATGGAAATCAAAGATATACAGTGCTCAAACAAAACCGAGGATTTTTAATGTAAACATAATCTCAGTGCTAGCATATGGCTGAGAGAGCTGGAGATCTACCAAAATATTAGACACTTAACTAGATGCCTTCAAAAATAAGTGCCTAGAAAAGATGATGGGCACTGGTTGGAAAGACTTAGTCGCCAATGGAGAGAGCTGAGAAATCACCAACCATCAGCTCGTCAGGAATTGCAGGATGTATTTGAGGCATGCACTGTGGATGCCAACCCACAGATTCCCCAGGAGGCTGGCAAGTGGAAACCAACTGATGTGAAGAAACGAGGATGCTGAAGAGAAAACTAAGAACCCTAGCAGGGAGGACAGAACAGTTGATCTCTCAACACCCTAGAGCAGATGGAAGCAGCTGCAAGTGACAGAGGAAGGGAAGAGACTAGTTTCTACCCTGTGCCCCAATATTGGTGGGGGAAGGATGTAATAATGTGATAAGACCAGCCATTTGCATTTCAAGTTGGCATTTCCCATTGCACCTTTCTGGTATAGAATGAGTAACTGGCTAAACTTTGTTGTAGCCTAAAATAGATTATTAGGTTTGTCGTTTGGGGTTTTTGGTTATTTCTGTCCTGCAAAATCTAAAGAAGACTATAACAAGAGTTGAGATATGCCTATGTCTACCCTGAGTACAACTCTGGTTTGTGACTAGGTCATGCTCGGACCCTATTACAAAAGCCATGTTTGAGGTGTCTGCACAGCAGCCTTTTCACAACAGTCACCTGTCAGCTGGGCTTGCACGTTCAGTTACCATACAGTCGAGCTGAGCTTTCCCCAGAATAAACTAGGACAAGCAATCTGGTAGCCATCCTGTGCTGCCTGGGAGATAGAGCTCCCAGAATTCACAGAGCAGCACCAGCATCACTTGAGGCAGTGCGTTCCGAGATGTTCTGTCACATGGAAAGCTAGAAGGGATGAAGATCAGCCAAACTAGTTTCACTAGCACCATACAGCAAAATGTGTAACCATAAAACAGAGAGCTGTCTGCCACATGTTAACCATGTTGTCTGGACCCAAACCTGTGTAGAGCCAACTATGTCATTCATGTATTCTAAACTGAGTAGGGAAGGATGGGTTTGTGATTAAGGCCCTGGATTGAGACTCAAATCTGGGTTCAGTTTCTGACTCTCATGCTTTCCCTGTGATCCTGGCCAAGTCACTTCGGGTGGAATTTTCAAAAGCACTTAGCATTGGCCTAACTCTGCTCCCATTGAAGTTAATGGTAAATCTCCTATTGACTGCAGTGGGAGCTGAGCTAGGCCAACGCAGAGCATGCTTTAGAAATCCCACCCATGAGTTCTGTGCTTCAGGCCTCCATTTGTAAATTCTGTTGTATGGGTGATAGAATGAAGCCTGTTTATGTAACTGGCTAGTCCATTGTTTGCCCAGTAGAGTCTATACTACAAGCACAATTGCAGTTTTAATAATGTTTTAATGTTTTAAATGGGAGCATAGAGCAATACTATAGCTGTATTATCTTCTGGTTACTTTAATATAGAACAGCATAGCACTCATCTAAAATGGATTGCCAGCCTCTTCTCCAGTGTTGTTGCTGTGGTCATTCAAAGTGTGATCCCGGGGGATACCATATTGTACCATGGCTTTCTTTTTGGTTTTTCCTTACAGCTATTTAAGTGGGTGACAATGAATGTGACAATAGTGAGATTTCTGCTCGGTCAGATAGATGTTCTATGATTCTGTTAAATTAAAGTACAGTGTATTTAAAATCAACAGGGTCTCTAACTTGTGTTTCAGTACCACATCAACAAACTATCAATCATGTCATCAGAAAATCATTTGAACAACAGTGACAAAGAAGTTGATGAAGTTGATGCTGCCCTGTCTGATTTGGAAATTACTTTAGAAGGTGGTAAAACATCAACGATTCTGGTAAGAGTTAATGACTTCTTAAAGTTTAAATAAATGCTTGTGATCAGGCAGACTTAAGTGGTACTATAGTAAGTTTGCTGATGAAGCAACCTTCCTTCTTTGATCCCTTCTTATTTGTCTCCTCTGCACTAAATAGGCCTAATATTTTTAATCGCTCCTCAGGTGGAAATTTTTTCCCTTCCTCTGATCATTTTTGCTGTCCTTCCCTGGACACTGTTTCTGCTGTATTGGGTATAAGAAGGGTTGATTAAAACTAAGCATAGGGTTGCCAAGTAGTATGAAGGCCCGCTAGTGGGGATAGTATTTTTGGCATTGTGCTCTAGCCCTTAATGCAATATAATACTCCTTGACCAACACTGTTGTTGAGCAGATGATTTCACTGTGCTGTTCAGTTACCTCCTTTCTCTGTCCTGAGTATTTACAGTTAATTTAGAACCCATTGACACGCATCAGTAGATCAAATTGTTTGTTCTAATATGTATCCTTTCACACTGAATGTTACCTGCCATAATGTTGCCCAATCAGCTAGCATATAAAGATCCTCCTGTAGAAATGAAGTATAACAATATATTTGTGGCTATAGCAACAAACTGAGGCATGAAGATTATTAGATTCTAATCTAGTATGAACCACAGGTTGCCTCTGTGACCACAAGTGAGTCACACTGGCTTCCTTAAGTTTACACTGCTGGGTGAAGTATGGCCTCACTAAAACTTGAGCCATTATACATGGGAAATACAACAGTGTCAAGGAAAACTCAGATTAAATTTTGATTTAATTAATTTCTGTTTCTTGTACTTGCTTAGAAAATACTCAGTTCTGAATGGTTTCAGAGTAGCAGCTGTGTTAGTCTCTATTTGCAAAAAGAAAAGGAGTACTAGTGGCACCTTAGAGACTAACCAATTTATTAATTTAATAAATTGGTTAGTCTCTAAGGTGCCACTAGTACTCCTTTTTCTTTTTTCAGTTCTGAATATATTTAGTTTTTCTTCCACTATTCCTTAATTAGTGGACAAAGCTTTACGGTGTCAAAAATAGCCACCATGTTTCTTCACATGTAACTTTCACAACAAGTAATGGTGAAAATATCATTTGGTTAGTGTTTTTGGCCTTAAGTAGCTTAATATATTTCAGGGTTGTTTTCCTATATCACATGTTTGTTTGTATTACCGTAGCACCTAGGAGCCCTAGTCAACCAGGACTAGTTTCAAATGATAAAACTTCTAAAACACAGTACTATTGTAGTACTTGGCTCTTCCATAGAATAGAACTGTGAAAGAAGAGTTAAGGCCAAATACCAACCTTGAAAGGTTTCGGTATCTTCAGTCAGTGGAGCATCACACACTTTATGCTGGCTCTGAATTCACTTGTTTATGTTCTAACCTTTTCAAGGCATAAAAGACCAAAATCTTCAAATTTGGTTTTTTTTCTCTTTTAGCAGCCATCTTAAGTATATTTTTAAACTATTTATAGTGTATCTTTTTGAAATTAATGTGGATCTTTTGCTTGCTAAAATATCATTATTGATAACAGAGCTTTAGAAGTATTAACTTGTGCTGCTTCTGATGGATGTACAGTGGGAAGAAGGAAAGCCACTATTTATGTAGGATCTAGACCATTTTCAATAGGAGGAATCTTCATATTTCAGTGCCACGAAACGTCATATTGAGGAGCCTACCCTGCCAGATAAGAATGAAGAAATTTAGAAATGGCACATTGGTTGAGACTGTCCATTTCAGTGTCCACCTCAGGATGAATATTTTGTTTGTTTTTTTGTGACTCTGAAATCCATAGATATGTTCTAGGAGTATAGTCCAGTGTGACAATACTGAAAGATTTTGCCATTTTAGACCATTGGGAAGCAATTAAACAACCCCTTGTGATATTTTAAAGCAGCATCTTTTTGGGGGGCTCGGGTTCAAGGGAAAAGCCGTGAAGTCGTAAAGAACCTGCGCTTCTTCTCAAACACCAGGCCAGTCTTAAACTACTTCGGGGGTGGGGGTGTGTGTGTGGGGGTGTGTGTGTGTGTGTGTGCAGAATCAACTCCAGAACTTCAAGTGCAGTACGGACCTTTTAAAAACCTATATTAATGAGTCAGTTGTCTCCTGCTACTTGTGTGTTGAGTAAAGAGTTTCAAAACAGCACTTCTTTGGAGTGAATTTTCTTCTCTTTCTCAGTCTGTGAAATAAACTGTATTCTAATAAAGTAGTCTGTGATCTGTGAGCCCTTGACATTTGACAATGAAGTTTTATCAAGCTTTTCCCCCATCGTAACTGAGGAAATTGCGTGGCATTATCCTATAAACTGAATCACTGTCCCCAGTGCCTTGTTTTTGGATCCTCCCATCCTAGAACTGAGTCTTGTATCTGGCAGACAAATCAAATGAATGATGTTTTATTTTCAGGGTGACATCACTTCAATTCCTGAGCTTGCCGACTACATTAAAGTGTTCAAGTAAGTACTGATGGGAAGAGGCGCTTGTGAAACTAATGTCAATGAATAATTAATGACAGTACTGCATAATTCCCTTTCTGCTCTGCTGTCTGGATTCGTTGCTGCATGCTACTGCTTGGGTTTGTGTGATGTGAAATGTCTTCTAACACATTGACTTCATAGTTGCAGTCTAGCTAAAATACCCTGGTGCTCTAGATATTAAAACTTCCTGTTTGTTTCCACTTTATTTTGCACCTATTCTATACACTGGCCACTTAACGTTATTTAAAGGACTCAGCTGTAGCTTTACTACATTTTCTAGTACACTGATTCAGTTCTTCAGATGTATAAGAATTTCATTGCTCCATGCCCCTCCCCACCCTCCCACCCATACCCCTCCGGAGTTGCGGGAGGGGACATGCTTTGGCTACACTTCACCATTAGCTGGTGCTGAAATGTTTATATTATGTTATGCTAGGAAGTTAATCAAGCAATCCTAAAATTAGAACTGTCATGAAACTAGAAACCTTACTCAAGTGCTTTTCTTGGTTTGAGAGACTAGATGAATAACAAACAAGTGTCCTTCTAATCTGCCTGTTCTCTTCTGGCTGCCAAAAGGAGCAGGTCTGAGTTAACTGCAATGCTCTTCCGGCTCATGTACTGCTTTTTTTGTTATAAATTGGCTCATGGTATGTGGAAACTGGGAATAGTCATGTTTGAATCTTGACTAAATATTCTGGCAGTCATGGGCATCTCTTGCAATTGAGTGTGCATCATGTTAGGGAGATGATGAAAGTTCTGGAATCTGTGCATAGATCTCAATGAGACTTCATGGGTTAGGAACAGAAGAAAAGCAACTGCATGAGAACAGGGTTGTAATTAACCTTTATTTTGTAATGGTTTGTCTTCTTGAACCGTAGCCTGTCATTTGTTTACTGAAAGGTTTTTTTGTCCATCTTGTAAGGCATGTTTATCAGGTTAGCTATAGTACTTGACTCAGTCTGGGTCTCTGTGGTATATTTTGATTGCTACAGCACAGTTTCAGAGCTAGTGTGTCTATCCATCTGTGTGAATTCTTTTTAAAAGAGAGAGGCTTAGTTTTTGATACGGTTTGACATAATTAATTGTTAATAAAGGCATAACTTGGGAAGCTAGCTGATTAGCTAACTAGAGTTGTGGGACTAACATCATTTATCTTTTGGAAGGTGTTAGACTCACTAGACTCTCTTGGATCCATGTACCTAAGGAAAGAGGAGGTGAATATTTAAATTGAATTTTTAATATACAGAAAGGTTAAACAAATCTAAAAAATCTATAAGGCAAAGCACTGGGTGCTCTAGGATCCTAAATTCTCCAGACCTTGCTATAATCATCATCTTTGTCTTTGCTTGAGCTACAGCATCTGCTTCATCTGTTGCTGCAGTTTGGACGAACTGGGGCTTTGTTCTGTTTCTTTAGCCTTCCACCAAAGAAAAAGCCAAGTGTGTCTGAGGTGCTGAGAATGACTTCAGCTCAAGCTGCCACTACTCAACAGGCAGCAGATCTAGATTGAAACCAAGGTGTGTTCCTATAGGCATCTGGTTTCCTAAAGAGAATATCTTAACTGTAAAGGACTCGACTCACCTATAAAGAGACTAGAGTGTATTGTGAGAACTTTTTTTAAAAATGGGGCCAGGCAGTATGTTATAAGAAACGCATTTAAATGACTGTGTATAAATTGGCCCAATCTTGGATGGGACATGTCCTTTGCATTCTTCGGGCATGTTTTAGAGTGTAGAAGTTGCTATACTAATTCATGAAAGAAACACTGTTGTCCCTGGGGCTTGAGAGACTTACCTCACACCTACCAGCATGATGACTAAGCTTAGTAGCCAAAGTGCCCTGCCTTGCCCCTTGCAGGTTAAAATGAGGGTTGCAAAGGAAAATGTGGATCAAGACACACAGACAAATGATGGAAAAACTTGCTCGCTCTTCTTCTCTGGCTAGAGGCTGAACATCTTTAAATGAAAACTGGGGGAGTCATGGCAGCAAACTTTTTGAAACTGAGCCTTCCTTCCCACAACCACATACAGGGCTATTGTGATATCTTAGAACTTTAGGATGGAGAAAACTGATGAAGGCAAAATGAGTGAGACCAGACATCTGCTCATCCCGAAACCAACACTTCATTTAAAAGTTTTATTTCACTAACTTCGTTTAAACTTCACTTGAACTTCATTTCACTAACTTCATTTAAAAGCTGGGCCTTTGGCTCTATTTTTCTCCCCCACCTCCTGACTTCCTCCTAACCCTTCCCCCACATTTCCAGGCTTCCTCCAGTACCAAGGACTTCTCTCTCCCTACAGTCTTTAGACTGGACAGGAGGAGTCAGTTGTTTTCCTGCTGTTTCCTGGGCATTTCCTCTTTACATTTCACATGCTGGGAATTAAGCCTTGGACTACACTGTTCATTGAGCCCCATAGTGCTCTCTACCCTTAAAATGGAGGAAGCAGGGCAAGCAGAGAAGTAGCCAGTGACTCGTGGGAGGGTCACGAAGGGTCGAGTGGCCCCCCGCAGCAGCCAGCCCCAGCCCGAGAGAGGGAGGGGCAGGGCCAAAGCCTCTTCCAGCCACACTCCCTGGTGCAGCACAGCATCCTGGATGACTGGGAGAGCACCTGGCTGTGGCAGTAGCAGGCTGCCCCCCGCCCAGGCTTAGCTTCTTGGGACAGCGGCTGAGCGAGCCGGCGGGGGGGGGGGGAACCCCCTCTCCCCCACGGTGTCTCAGAGTCCGCTCCTGCGGCGCTCTCGCAGCTGGCTGCTGCTGCGCACAAAGCATGCTGGCTGTGAGAGAGCCTGCCACCTGACGGGGGAGGGGTGGCAACCTGCTCCCTGCCCAGGCTCTGCTTCTGCGAACAGGAGCTGACTCTGAACATGCCGCGGGGGGGCCCTCTGACTTGCTGAGCCTGGGCGGGGAACAGGCTGTTGCTGCCACAGCCCAGCACGCTCCCAGGCAGCTGCTGCACTGCACCGGGCAGCATCCAGGAATGGCTCTGTCCCACTCCCTGCCTGGCTTCGGCTGCCAAGAAGAGCAGCCGAACATGCCAGGGGGTGGGGGAGAGCCAGCGCCGCGGGAGGACAGAGCCCCACGCACACATACACTGGTAACGTGGGGAGCAGCGGGGAGAGCACGGGGGCACCCAGGCTAGGAGTGTGGGAGGGAGGAGACGTGGGGAGGTTGTGTCCTCCCCTTCAGCTGGTGCCCACCCGGTATGGGGGGTACCGGTCGTCTTAAGGAGGCAGAAAGTCAATGAGAGCTGTGCTGGGTGATGAAATGGGATGCAGGTACGCAGTGGGAGGCCAAAATAGGTGCATCAGTGCTTTAAATACCGGAAGTTTTATGCTGGAATGAGCCTCTTAAACCTTTCTCGAAGTTCACCCATTAGCAACTAAAATACTTGATCCACTAGAGTGAAATGTAAAATGCCATGGGGTGGGGATTAGAATTCTGTGGGTTTCACGCATGAGGATGGCTACTTCTACATCCTCGTATGGCTTGGTGGAACAGAATATCATGAAGGGCTTCTGTGGAGCTAGCGTTCAGGCCTCCCACAGAGAGGGAACCGAAACCTTTCACTGGACAGACCCCTTTGTAAGGGGCAAGCAAGAGAGACAGCTGTAATAAACCATGTGAAATCAGGTGCCTAAAAGATTACATATGCGTGGCTCTGATTTTTTTGTTTAACAAACCTCATGATTTTCAATTAAATATCAAAGCATTAACTTTCAAAATAATTAATAAATAACTTTCTTTTAATATTACAGAAGAAAAACAACCTTTTTCCATGATTCATGGAAGCTTCTTTTTATAGGCATTAGTAGGAGTTAGTCTGACACTTGTCCCCTATGGAAGTACTTGGAGTCAAGAGTCCAAGCTTGTAACCTTTTTTATTTTTCTTGAACAAATCTTCTCTGTAAGAGGGTAATGAAAATAAGCGGACAAATAATTGTGCAACTCCGTTACTGATCCAGTGGGATCACTCATGCATCAGTTTGTTTACTGTACATCATTGTAAGCTCGGGGTTTTAAACCCTGCGGAAGCAGGATTTGGTTGGGGAGGTAAGCAAAGGGAAAAGCTGTGCATCTGGCTTTCTGAATATAAGAACTTCAATATGGTACATGTTCAAGGTACAGAAGATCAGCTTAAGAGCCCAGCTACCTACAATGTCTCTTAAACTAAGCGCTGTTACCCAGGTGAATTGTAGATCTAATGTAGTAATATCGACCTGTCTGGCAGGCCTAAGAAACTGACGCTAAAAGGTTACAAACAATACTGGTGCACCTTCAAAGACACGTCCATTTCCTGCTATAAAAGCAAAGATGAATCCAGTGGGACTCCAGCTCACCAAATGAACTTAAGAGGTAAGGAGAGATGCGTGCCGTTCTAGTAACGTTATCCAAACAAGTCTGTCATTGTCACCATTTATTTCTACATTCAGATTCCTTTTGTTTTACACTTCAGATGTAGTGTTGAGTATTAAAGGAAGTGTTGAGTATTAAAGGAAAAGTGACTGAGGTTTCTAAGTATGGTGTAAAAATACACTTCTAAATAAGTGATTGTGATGATAGCATAAATAATGCTGTATGGATCAGCAGGCTCGTGGAAAACTTAGCCTGTTTTCACACAGAAAAAATATTCAAAGCTCATTGTTGAAATCTGCATTTATTTTAGTTGATGGTACATGTGTCTGGCTTTTAGAGTGAAGCAAAAATAAGTTAGAGCATATAGGAGCTGTATATTATGTAATCCTATTTTTTTGTGATGGACTTATTGAAATAAACAAGTTTAGACTTGTAAACAGCAATATTTTCTCTTCAAATGCAGCCTTTTTTCCTCTCCCCTGTTATGTGAGCACACAAGTCTTACGGCACGTCTTCACTGGCAACGTTAAAGCGCTGCCACGGCAGCTCTTTAACGTGGCTTGTGCAGTCACAACACAGCTCAGCACTCTAAAAAAAACCACATCCACGCCGGGCTGGTGAACTGTCTATACTGCCGCATTACAGCGCTGAAATTTGCAGCGCTCAGGGGGGTGTTTTTTTCATACCCCTGAGCGAGAAAGTGGCAGAGCTGTAAAGTCCCAGTGTAAGACTTGCACATTACGTTTAAAATTCCTAAGGCTGCTGGCCTGCCTTATATTCAGAAGTCAACTATTCCAGCTCAGAGGGCTATGGAACAGCAGAAACTACTGACAGCTTTAATTTTTTACCATGAAGGCAACAACAGACAGGCTGCCAAATGATCTCAGACTATAGTTACGGAGATGTGTAGCCTGGAATACCTTTTTGGGAGCTTTTGACGTTGCTGCTTCTGACTGCATTTTAAAAGAATCTTGGAGACTGAGTTGAAATGAAGCCCACGTTAACTTAGATGTTTTCAAGAAACTGGAGTTCTCAAAATGCTTAACATCTAATACAAACATTTTAAGATTTTTCAGCAACCAAATTTGAGGAAAACTAGTGCCTCAGTACTGAAGGTATAAGCAGCACACCCAACCCATGTAATTTTTACAGGATGATAGTTTTAGATTAGTAACACCCCACCTGACACCTGGTTTTGCTGTTATAAGAGAATTATTAGACTAGGTAATTCCATTCAAAATGTTGGTCCATTTGAGAGGAAATGAAGGGTCAAGCAAATTTTGTAATGCCAAATTTAATTGAACTTGTATAGCGTTTTTGTTTTTCTCCCTCAAAATAGATCTTGCTTTTCATTTTTCCGTCCATCGTCTTGGAGATGATTCACCACAGAAGCTGAAATGTTATAGCCTAGATTGTAATTTAAACAGTTAGCTAAATCCCGCAATGTGGGTTTACATTATTATCTGCAGTACCACACCCTTTGCAACTAGGCAGATGTCTTGCAGCTAAAGCCAGAGCTATCCGTTTGCTCCTAACACTGTTTTGTACTTTTTCCTCTGATTTCCCTTAATTTTTTACTTGCTTTAAAAACAAAGCATGGTGTACATTCTTCAGCCAGGTTATAACACATCATATCACTGGGATACTGTTTTAATACTATTAGACTGGAGTGGTGTGTGTGTGTGTTTTGTTTTTAGAGCCTGTGTCTCCGTACACACTAATCACTAGCTCTTTTATTACAGGGTGCGAGGTTACTCCTGATGTAAACATCTCTGGTCAGAAGTTTAATATCAAACTTCTGATTCCAGTTGCAGATGGTATGAATGAAATCTGGCTTCGCTGTGATAATGTAAGTCCCTGACTGGCTTTGTTTTCTCTTTGCCCCCCATATACTCCTCCACCATGGCTTACATTTTGATAGGCTGGTCATATTCTTTTGACAAACGCACAGCATTGTGTGTATATAGATGTAATGTACAAGACTGGCCCTTACTCCTTTTCCTTATGTACCACTGTTATATCCTACACTTTGGTCAGAGTTTTGGCCCATTGTATGTCTCTTGTACTGAAAAATGTTCGATTCTTGTACTGAAAAATTCGACAGAGCTTTGTTTGAACAGAAAAAAGAAAGATTTACCTTCCTTTTGAGTGCCCTTTTTGCCTTTAATTGCAGGAGAAGCAGTATGCACACTGGATGGCAGCCTGCAGGCTAGCCTCCAAGGGCAAGACCATGGCAGATAGCTCGTACAACTTAGAAGTTCAGAATATTCTGTCATTTTTGAAGATGCAGCATTTGAACCCAGATCCACAGTTAATCCCAGAACAAGTCACAACTGACATTAATCCAGAATGTCTGGTTTCACCTCGCTACCTGAAAAAGTACAAGAACAAACAGGTACTGGGGTTTTAGTCATTTTCCAGAAATCTTGTGTTTAACCCAAAGAGTGAAATCCTGGTCCCATTGAAGTCAATGGGAGTTTTGTCATGGCAGTAGATGACTTCACTAGGGTTAAGATTTCATCCTAGGTACATCGGATGTTAATGCATTTTAACAGAATTTGACAATGTTACTACTTAAATCGTGTGTAAATTTAATTTTTGGTTTTGAACCAATATCAAGTGATTGCAGCATGTGATCCCAGTGATTTTAAGTATGTTTTATTCAGAGTATGTATGTCAAATTTGCAATTAGATAGCAGACGTTGACAGTCTCCCAGAGTCTGAACAATGGGAGTCAATTATTTTATGCACATTTTTGAAACTTCTGTAATATGGTACACAGAAAAGAACAACATCTGCACATCAGTAAATTGGTCAATTCTGTATACCTTAATATTAACGTAATGGGATGTTTGTGGCAGAGTAAATCAACAGTAGGAATTGATTTTTAGTTCAGTTCATGTGCACAAAGCTCATGCAGAAATTCTTGGGATTAATTTAGATTCCCATTGTTTACAAAGTGTTCTACACAGGCTTTGCTGTAATGTAGTCTGTATTTTTTTTTATTTGCACTGTTCCAACACTTGTAAATAGATGAAATACCAGCCATTGAAAATGTATATTTTTAAAGAACTGTGACTTAATTTGAGTAGTAATCTATATCTAGTCAGTGAATGGTAGAATCATATTATTTCTACCACAAAACAAGCAAATACGTGGGTTGCACAAAGTCTCACAGTATTTGGCTAAAGTTGCAAAAATAACTAAAGCATTGCTCAGTGTCTCTGATGATTTAATAAACTCAAGTACACTGATTGTTAATCTGTAGTTAAATTACTGTGTCTGAATCTGATCTCTGGAAATCAGAAGGGGGATTGCCATGCAGAGAAGCGGGAAAATGTAGCTATTTATTGGCACAGTATGATTTCCTGACAGTGGAATTTCATTTTCTATAGCCCTTATTATTCTCCAAATAAGCCTTTATATCCATGGGGACGGGGAAGGATTGCATATATAACAAATTATAACATATATAAGACATTGTAGACTTGATCTTAGTAAAATAGACCCTGGGGAAACAATTAACTCGTATTATTTACATAGTGTGTTTATATCTTGGCTAAGAAGCAATAGGTGCAACACTGGAGATAACAGTAAAAGACTTGTAAAAGCCAGGCCAACGATTCTGAAGCCACAGATCCCTTTTGAAGATTAGTTAAGTATAAATAGAGCCTTTCATTTATAAAGGCAGCAAGAATGTTCAGCAGTTTTGCCCCCTTTGCATTTTATTAGTTTCCTCCTTCTTGGTGTCCTGGAGGTTGTGTAAGTTGCATTGAGACTGTTTGTTTATCACACAGCATCATGTGATGGGGGAGTGATGGGGAATGGAGGAAATGCTGCCCTCAGGGAATTCATGGAATGTAGCCTGCCAGCTAAAAAAGGAACACCAAGTTATTGCAATTTATTAAATTGAGGGTAATTTTCGGGGGGAAACTTCTCACCAAGTGCAAATTTATCTGAAATGTACATTTACAATATCCACTGATCTGTTAAAGATAAATGTCAAGTTTTCACTAACCCATACAGTCTCATTATTGGACTAATGATCTCAATAGGTCAATATAAATGTGAATGTCCTTGATCACGTTAACTATTGTATCAGATGGATGAGTTGGTCTGCTTAGGAATGTGGTGATACGGACACTTGGTTTACAAACCAGCCCTCTAACTGGTTCATGGTTTTACTGTAAACTGACATTTGCAATATTACAGGTTTGCAAATGGATTTAGGACGTGCTAAGACAGAAACACAATAGCAAACTGTTTAGATTCATAATGTTTAAATATTAATTTGTGAATTCTGATTTGGTTTTGTGGCATTTACTCTGCTCAGACCAATGAATTTCTGTGGTTTTACATCTAAAACATTCAGTCCAAAATAAACAGAAGACTGCATTTATGGTTGCAGTCCTTAGTGTAGCTGTATCCTCAGGAAAGAGGATGCATAAAGCAGATGGCAATTTTAATTTTTGTTTTCCTTGTGTAATTTTAGAATCTCTGTAGCCACTGAACTGTGTTGGGCATTTTAATTTATTCTCTGAGAAAGGTACTATGGGGATATTTTCCTCATATCTGAAGTGACCGAAGCTAGTTTTTTTAAATGGTAAATGGCTTTGCGCACTCTAAAGAGAAGTAAAGCTGAGTCTCGTTCAACCAAAGACCTTGAAAGAAGGCTGAGGATGGGAATTTTCCCTCTATTTTTGACTTTGGCCACTGGTGGAATTCTGAAATGCCTATAAAACGTACATAAATCATTCTAGATGAATGAGACATTCCTAATTTTTGATGGCTGTAGAATGAGGGATGGTTCTATGTTTCCTTGTTCCCTTTTTTCATGCTTGCATTCACTTTTTGCTGTTTTCCTTCCTAAGAAAATTTGCATGTTTTTTGCTTGAACTTCAGTTTGCAGATAATTTGCACTTTTTTCTTTGCTTTGTTGCCATATTTCTGATTGCTTTTTTTTTTCTTTCTGATTCCTTTTCCTTTATTCGCATTGTCATCTACAGCCAGGCTATATAAGAGACTTGGTAAGTGACAGTAAAAATAAATAAATTTAAAATTCAGATTAATTTAATTTAAAAAATAGTTTAAAACCCTTTCATATGGAGAGTAGTCCTAAAACAAAACACCTAGAGGAACATAACTCTCTTAGTATTAATGATGATGATCCCCAGTGATTTTATGCTGTCAATCTGCTAATAAGAATCCTTTATACTAGAAATGTACATTTCAGGAGTTGATTCTCATTGTGCATCTTAAAATTTAATGTGTACCCAAAACGTTTGCATCTATAATCATGCCTGGCATATAAAAATAATACCCACAAATATTTAGTGGTGCTTAGGTAAAAGCAGCTCCATATTTATCTTTTATTAACTATGGCACGAATGGCAGCTATTTTCTGTGACATACTCCATTTCATGACCGATAGCATATGATGCAGTTTAGAAACTGCAAACATCTGTTTGACAGTGTAATTGACTTACTAAAATTCCCAACAGGGAGTCTAACATTATATACATGGTTTTGGGTGTGTAGGGTTTGTTTGTTTGTTTTTTGTTTTGTTATGGTTTTGGGGGGGCGTGTGGTTTACACAATATTTCAAACGTTACAACAGTTGCCTGAAGACTGTGTCTAATCACATTCAGATCACAGCCAGGATATTGGAGGCCCATCAGAATGTAGCTCAGATGAGTCTAATTGAAGCCAAGATGCGATTTATTCAAGCTTGGCAGTCTCTACCAGAATTTGGCATCACACACTTTATTGCAAGGTCAGTGGTTCTGCTAAGTAATAAAGTAAAATTTTCATGTATGAATGTGCAGATTATTGTCTTATTTGAAGCTACCATGAGATATTCCTAGTTGGGAACAGTGTAGTTTATACAGAAACAGCTTCTGTAAAATGCTTTAATATGCATAATTATAACTTCACACACTACGTTATTTGCATGTAATACTTAGAATTCTATTTAAATGTCTAAGGAAGGATTTTAATCCATTGCTGCATTTATTGATCCTCTCTGTAGCTCTGAAGTAATAAGTTGCATCAGCACTGGAAAGAAAAATGAAAATTACATTGGTTCAGCTTGTTTTATGAGTCAGTCCAATAATTGAACAAACAACATTTCTGCATATGTTTAAGATTTACCTTTTATAAATCTAAATGTCATAGATTCCAAGGGGGCAAGAAAGAAGAGCTGATTGGAATTGCCTACAACAGACTCATAAGAATGGATGCAAGCACCGGAGATGCAATTAAAACGTGGCGATTCAGCAACATGAAACAGTGGAATGTAAACTGGGAAATAAAAATGGTAAGCAAGGTCGCATTTACAGAGCTGGGAAACACTGTTTGCCCAAATGTCCATTGTAAGGCGTCTTTTTTTGATAAAAACTACATATACACATGACTTAGATTTAGCCTGAGGGTTCCTCCTGATTTTGTTGGATGGGAGGACACTGCTCGGTTTCATAAACTATTTCTCTTTCTCTCCTTTGAGTCCAAGATTTCTTTTTAAACTATTTACAGTTTGTGTAGGGTTTTTGAGTGCAATTCCGTCTTGTGTGAGCTAATTCATTTACAGCATCCCCAAGAGTTTCTTATACACTATAAGGAATCCACTTAAGATTTTACTACTTCCTTGGAAATAACAACTGTATCACACCTCCCCCACCTAGCTGGGCCTGGTGATTGTCTAGATTGGCAAAAAGAAAAGGAGTACTTCTGGCACCTTAGAGACTAACCAATTTATTTGAGCATAAGCTTTCGTGAGCTACAGCTCACTTCGTCGGATGCATAAAAGTGGAAAATACAGTGAGGATGTTTTTATACACACAGACCATGAAAAAATGGGTGTTTATCACTACAAAAGGCTTTCTCTCCCCCTACCCCACTCTCCTGCTGGTAATAGCTTATCTAAAGTGATCACTCTCCTTACAATATGTATGATAATCAAGGTGGGCCATTTCCAGCACAAATCCCAGGGTTTAACAAGAACGTCTGAGGAACAGTGGGGAGGGGGAAGGAATAGGTTACCTATTTCCCCTTGTTTATTCCTCCTCTTCCCCCCCCCCCCCACACCCAGATTTACGAATACAGACTAACACGGCTGTTACTCTGAAACCTGTCTAGATTGGGTGGCTTTGTGTCTTGGTGATCTAGTAAAGTTTTCTGATTTGTATTTATTTATTTTATTTTTTTAAATGAAGCTATTTCTAGGAAGACATTGTTTAGCTCTAATGTATAATCAGTGTTTGTCATTTGGGGACCTATTCTACTTCCATTAGTCAGCGGAAAGGTTCTTTCTGACTCCAACAGGAGAATCTTTAAAAACCAGTGTTTAAAAACTATTCAGTGACCTTTTTTCACTAAACCCCAATTAGACCCTTATTACTCAGAAGATGTTTCTAGTCTGTGTGCAAACACGCAGCCCGATACCGAAGCAAAATGAAACTTCTGGGCTAAGAGGGTAATACTGGACTGCTTACTGTGTATAGCTAAATTACCTAGATTTTGTTTTGTTTTAGTTTTCACTTTTTTATTTGCAGCCCAACTTAGAGTTCTGTGGAACTAATGGGCAGTCAGTATCAGATGCTGTTGTGTAAACATTGAGCTGGTCCTCTAACCAGCTTTTACTGTACATACATAAACCCCCACCAGCACTTTGCAGGTGCAATGCCTGGTTAAAACTTCCCACTGTTGTGGTATTTAAAGGGCACATGCCTGTGAATATCCACAATTAGAGGCTGAGGGCTGAAAATATGTCCCAGTAGCGTTAAATTTTGGGGCGGTTTGGATTTTTTTAACCAGTTCCTTAAGCCACAGTATCCCAGGTTGTTCAGACCAGATGCTCTGCAAGGAACTTGTTGGCTTCGCTCATCCCAGAGTCTGACTGGTATGGTCTAGCAACACTACTGGCCTCAAGAATTAATAAACCGTACCATAGGTGCCGACTCCATGGGTGCTCCTGGGCTGGAGCACCCACAGGGAAAAATTGGTGGGTGCTCTGCACCCACCGGCAGCTCCCCGCCCCAGCTCACCTCCCCCTGAGTGCGCCACATCCCGCTTCTCCCCCCTCCCTCCCAGCTTGCCACTGCAAAACCGCTGTTTCACGCGGCAAGCGCTGGGAGGGAGGGGGAACGCAGCATGCTCGGGGGAAGAGGCGGGGCTGGGGCGGGGATTTGGGGAGGGATCCGATGGGGCAGGGAGGGGGTGGAGTTGGGATGTGGACTTTGGGGAAGGGGTTGGGATGGGAGTGGGGAAGGGGTTGGGATGGGAGTGGGGAAGGGGTGTAGTCAAGGCAGTGGTGGGGGGGGGGCACGAACACCCACTAGTGCTGGGGAAAGTTGGTGCCTATGAACAGTACATCACTGGAAGGAGACTTTTCTGAAGACTTCAAATGAGACTGTTAACAGAACCATAATAGGCTTCTTGGGGGAAACTAATAAATTGGGGGGCAAATGCTGGCCCCTAATAGTTCTCTATCCAATCATTTTTTCTTTTCAGAAAATAGACATAGAATATCAAGCAGGAAACTTTAAACAATTGCTTACTACAAGGGAGACTTTATTCCATCAGGGGCAAAGGAGATTTAAAATGTTTGGACAAGAACAATATTTGCTTCATCTTAAGCTACATAACTGTGTTTGTTTAGACAATACAGAATACATCTAGGCTAATGGAGAAGCACAGTAATGTGGACAGGGGGAACTCTTGAAGTTGGTATAATTAACATGACCATCTTGTTGATCCTAATCCAGTGTCTTTTGCACTGTAGGTTACCGTAGAGTTTGCAGATGATGTAAGGGTTTCCTTCATTTGTACTGAGGTGGATTGCAAAGTGGTTCATGAATTCATTGGTGGCTACATCTTCTTGTCAACACGAGCAAAAGACCAGAATGAAAGTTTAGACGAAGAGATGTTTTACAAACTTACCAGCGGTTGGGTGTGAGTTTGATGTATTGTATACTGAGAGAAACCCCATGGCCATATTAATATTTAACTTTAAAAGCTGTTGTTTGAAATATGCTGCTTAATAAAGTAAGCTTGAAATGTATCTTTTTTTTATCATGGAAATTTTTGCATTACCAGACCAGTTAATGTGTGTGCACTAATGAGCACTTCCGTTAATCTGCTATGAAGAGACAGTTCATAGGCTACATAATGTAGCAAATTCTGCCGTTGGTCTTTAGACACAAGACACAATGGGCAGATCATGATCAGATTTGACTGATTTAAGATAACCAAATTATTAAGAGAACTCTAAGCCATCTACTATAAAGCTATCCAGGGCTTAAACTATATGAAGTCTATTTATCATGTTTAATGCATGTTTTTTTCTTTAGTGTTTTTTTTTATATACTGTAAATTTGACCTCCTGTTTTTTAAGTCCTCCTCCCTTTGAGTAGAATTTTGATCTCTATTTTCACACTACATGAATCAGGACAGTTGCAGATGCCTGATAGTTGTGTGGGGCCCTGAAGAACAGTCCTCTGTTAGTCTGTTATAGTTTGGTTTATTTGTTAACTATTTCCTTTGGATAATCATTTATATTGTCTCTTTTTTTTTTTTATTTTTACACCGTATTGTATTACAACACTCTTAGTACTCACCAGCATACTCACTGTCTGCCTATGATATGCAAACTTTTTCATTACAATATGAAGTAAAGGTCTATGAAGTATAAGTTTTGTGTAACTTATGTAAAAACACAAATTTTATAAAATTGTACAGTTTTTTTAACTAGTCTCACAAGCCAACTAGAATTTTGCATAGATCTAGTGTCCGCATTAACTATATAGTGCTTTTAAAAGGATATGGATAGTAATTTAGAAATTGACATACAATACATTTTTATCTAAGTTAAGTATGACTTTGTTAGAGTTGTGCAACACTGTCCTTAATAACTCTAATGCCTGGAGTTGGGGTGTCCCCATACATTGCACCAGTGCAGAATTAATACTAATAAGGGAGCTCCTGTCCCACCCAATGCCGAGGAATAACCAGTATTGTGTTCCGATAGTCTGTGGTTTAAAGACTATGTACAAATGCATTTTATTTTAAATAAAAGTCGGACCTTTTATTTAATGTTCAGTTTCCACTTCTGGTTCTTGTGCCTTGTGTAGAGTAATCTTAATTTCGTACCCTACCAAATAGATTTACCAGCACGTTCTATAGGATTTCACAGGTTCACTGTTGCTAATAACTTGTCCAGTTGCATAAGAAATCAAACCTTGTGCTGTGATCCCATCCTATCTCACAAGCAAGTGTTGTCTGGGTGGGTCAGTTCTTGGATGGATCACCTTCACGGCAATCCCTAGTACTGGGGATTAGATAGGTAGCACTCTTCTCTTCCATGCCAGTACTGAACAGATATTGCAGCATGGTACTGGGGGGGTGGAGGGGACTTTCTGCTGCTAGCCGGTGGTGGTGTTGTCTTTCAGACGAAATGTGAAATGGATGTCTTGGCTACGGTCACTAAGGACTTGTCTCCACTTCAAAGTTAACTCGAGTGTTGTCCCTAACTCAAGTCCCATCCCCACACACAAACCCTTAACTCAAGGTGCAGTGGTGCTTGAGTTGGCTAGCCTGTCATGGGGTGTAGGCTAAAGCCTGAGTCAGCAGCTGGTGAGCTGTGCTTAATACAACCTCTCTGCAGTGTGGACGCAGGCTAGCTCCACTCAAATGCCACTGTCCTCAGTGCCTTCCTGCAGTTTCCCCGTGCGACAAGCACAGACAAGTTCTCCCACAACTTACTGGCCAGCAATTCAGAGGGACTCCGCTTCCTGCAGCATGAAGAACCATGGATATGCCCCCAGAAGTCTGAGCATCACAGATGAATGAGTACAGCACCAGTGTGGATGCAGCAGCTCTAGTGTTAACTTCCCACTATAGCCACTCTCACAAGCTAGGCTAACTTGAGAGGAGTGACTCCAGTGTGGGTAACTCGAGTTAACTCTGCAGCAAAGACATTCCCTCAGTATCCTACAGCATTAGCCAGGTGGTTGGGTGTGTTAACCCCCACTGTCTCGCCTCCCTAAATGCTCCCTGCATTTCCAGTGGGCTATAGTGTTCTTTCCTGATCGTACACTGATATGTAGCATTGCCATATGCAGTAAAGGAGCTGCTGTATTTCACCACACCACACAACAAAAACACTAACTCAGGAACCTGGCCTTGCAACAAAGCCCAATGCCAACTCTGTCCACATTTATTCAAGTGACACCATCATAGGACCTAATCACATTAGCAATGCCATCGGGGTCATTCACTTGTGGGAACGGTCACCCGCAGCCAGGCTAAACAAGCAGTGAGGCCTAGCTCTGTTCCGAAACTTCTATCAGGACCCGGTCAGGGGTAATGGACCCGGACCCCAGGCCAATGTCTGCAACAGCAGTAGTGGATCCAGTCCCAGAGACCCAGACGGAACCAGTCCCAGAACCGGAACCAGCCAAACAACCAACACCAGACCCAGTGTCAGCACTGAATCCAGTACTTGCAACCTCAACACCAGAGGGCCCCACCGAACCTGAACTGGCAGCAGCCGATAACCCTACACAAGAGGCTCAGCCGGAGCCTGAATCCCAACATAGTGCACCAGCAGAGAGCGGTTCACAGTCAACGGAAACAGCTCCATCCCCTATATCGCTTCCAGAGGGACCAAGCCTAGGTCCACAATCCCATGAGGAACTGATGTCTCCAACATCAAGGGAACAGTTCCAGACCGAACAGGAAGCAGATGAAAGCCTCCAGAGAGCTTGGACGGCGGCACGGAGCAACCCACCGCCTCTCAGCTCTTCAAATCGATCCAGGTTTGTTGTAGAAAGAGGACTTTTATACAAGGAAACTCTTTCTGGTGGACACCAGGAAGACTGGCATCCTCAGAGACAGTTGGTAGTTCCAACTAAATACCGGGCCAAGCTCTTGAGCTTAGCCCATGATCACCCTAGTGGCCATGCTGGGGTGAACAGGACCAAAGACCGTTTGGGGGGGGGTCATTCCACTGGGAGGGAATGGGCAAGGATGTTTCTACCTATGTCCAGTCTTGTGAGGTGTGCCAAATAGTGGGGAAAACACCAAGACCAGGTCAAAGCCCCTCTCCAGCCACTCCCCATCATTGAAGTTCCATTTCAGCGAGTAGCTGTGGATATTCTGGGTCCTTTTCCGAAGAAGACACCCAGAGGAAAGCAGTACATACTGACTTTCATGGATTTTGCCACCCGATGGCCGGAAGCAGTAGCTCTAAGCAACACCAGGGCTAAAAGTGTGTGCCAGGCACTAGCAGACATTTTTGCCAGGGTAGGTTGGCCCTCTGACATCTTCACAGATACAGGGACTAATTTCCTGGCAGGAACTATGAAAAACCTTTGGGAAGCTCATGGGGTAAATCACTTGGTTGCCACTCCTTACCACCATCAAACAAATGGCATGGTGGAGAAGTTTAATGGAACTTTGGGGGCCATGATACGTAAATTCGTAAATGAGCACTCCAATGATTGGGACCTAGTGTTGCAGCAGTTGCTCTTTGCCTACAGAGCTGTACCACATCCCAGTTTAGGGTTTTCCCCATTTGAACTTGTATATGGCCGTGAGGTTAAGGGGCCATTGCAGTTGGTGAGGCAGCAATGGGAGGGATTTGCACCTTCTCCAGGAACTAACATTCTGGACTTTGTAACCAACCTACAAAACACCCTCTGAACCTCTTTAGCCCTTGCTAAAGAAAACTTACAGGATGCTCAAAAAGAGCAAAAAGCCTGGTATGATAAACATGCCAGAGAGCGTTCCTTCAAAGTAGGGGACCAGGTCATGTTCTTAAAGGTGCTCCAGGCCCATAAAATGGAAGCATCGTGGGAAGGGCCATTCACGGTCCAGGAGCGCCTGGGAGCTGTTAATTATAGCCTTCCCCACCTCCAACCGAAAGCCTAAGGTGTGCCATATTAATTCTATAAAGCCCTTTTATTCCAGAGAATTAAAGGTTTGTCAGTTTACAGCCCAGGGAGGAGATGACATTGAGTGGCCTGAAGGTGTCTACTACGAAGGGAAAAGTGCTGGGGGTGTGGAAGAGGTGAACCTCTCCATGACCCTTGGGCGTATGCAGCGACAGCAGATCCAGGAGCTGTGCACTAGCTACGCGCCAACGTTCTCAGCCACCCCTGGACTGACTGAACGGGCATACCACTCCATTGACACAGGTAATGCTCACCCAATTAGGGTCCAACCTTACCGGGTGTCTCCGCAAGCTAAAACTGCTATAGAACGGGAGATCCAGGATATGTTACAGATGGGTGTAATCTGCCCCTCTGAAAGTGCATGGGCATCTCCAGTGGTTCTAGTTCCCAAACCAGATGGGGAAATACGTTTTTGCGTGGACTACCATAGGCTAAATGCTGTAACTCGCCCAGACAACTATCCAATGCCATGCACAGATGAACTATTAGAGAAACTGGGATGGACCCAGTTCATCTCTACCTTGGACTTAACCAAGGGGTACTGGCAGGTACCGCTAGATGAATCTGCCAAGGAAAGGTCAGCCTTCACCACACATCTCGGGCTGTATGAATTTAATGTACTCCCTTTCGGGCTGCGAAATGCACCCGCCACCTTCCAAAGACTTGTAGATGGTCTCCTAGCGGGATTAGGAGAATATGCAGTCGCCTACCTTGAGGATGTGGCCATATTTTCGGATTCCTGGGCAGACCACCTGGAACATCTACAAAAAGTCCTTGAGCGCATAAGGGAGGCAGGGCTAACTGTTAAGGCTAAGAAGTGTCAAATAGGCCTAAACAGAGTGACTTACCTTGGACACCAGGTGGGTCAAGGAACTATCAGCCCCCTACAGGCCAAAGTGGATGCCATCCAAAAGTGGCCTGTTCCAAAATCAAAGAAACAGGTTCAATCCTTCTTAGGCTTGGCTGGTTATTACAGACGATTTGTACTGCACTACAGCCAAATCGCCGCCCCACTGACAGACCTAACCAAAAAGAAACAGCCAAATACTGTTCAGTGGACCAAAAAGTGTCAGAAGGCCTTTAACAAGCTTAAAGCGACACTCATGTCTGACCCTGTACTAAGGGCCTCAGACTTTGACAAACTGTTCCTAGTAACCACAGATGCGTCCGAGCGTGGTGTGGGAGCAGTCTTAATGCAGAAAGGACCTGATCAAGAATTCCACCCTGTAGTGTTTCTCAGCAAAAAACTGTCCGAGAGGGAAAGCAACTGGTCAGTCACTGAAAAAGAATGTTACGCCATTGTCTACGCTCTGGAAAAGCTACGCCCATATGTGTGGGGACGGCGTTTCCACCTGCAAACCGACCATGCTGCACTGAAGTGGCTTCACACCGTCAAAGAAAATAGCAAAAAACTTCTTCGGTGGAGTTTAGCTCTCCAAGATTTTGATTTCGACATCCAACACATCTCAGGAGCTTCTAACAAAGTGGCTGATGCACTCTCCCGTGAAAGTTTCCCAGAATCAACTGGTTAAAATCGTCCTTGAGATGTAGAAAATATTGTTAGTCTTTATGTACTTGGTAGTATATTTAGAGATGCATGTGTCTTATTAACTCTGTTTTTCCTAGAGCTCCAAGAAGAAATCCCAGCCAGTGTTTCACCCTAGCTGAGATTTGGGGGGCGTGTCATAAATATAAAGGGAAGGGTAAATCCCTTTGAAATCCCTCCTGGCCAGGGGAAAGCTCCTCTCACTTGTAAAGGGTTAAGAAGCTAAAGGTAACCTCGCTGGCACCTGACCAAAATGTCCAATGAGGAGACAAGATACTTTCAAAAGCTGGGAGGAGGGAGAGAAACAAAGGGTCTGTGTGTCTGTCTATATTCTGTCTTTGCCGGGGATAGACCAGGAATGGAGTCTTAGAACTTTTAGTAAGTAATCTAGCTAGGTACGTGTTAGATTATGATTTCTTTAAATGGCTGAGAAAAGAACTGTGCTGAATAGAATAACTATTTCTGTCTGTATCTTTTTTGTAACTTAAGGTTTTGCCTAGAGGGGTTCTCTATGTTTTGAATCTAATTACCCTGTAAGGTACCTACCATCCTGCTTTTACAGGGGGGATTTCTTTATTTCTATTTACTTCTATTTTTATTAAAAGTCTTCTTGTAAGAAAACTGAATGCTTTTTCATTGTTCTCAGATCCAAGGGTTTGGGTCTGTGGTCACCTATGCAAATTGGTGAGGCTTTTTATCCAACATTTCCCAGGAAAGGGGGGGTGCAAGTGTTGGGAGGATTGTTCATTGTTCTTAAGATCCAAGGGTCTGGGTCTGTAGTCACCTAGGCAAATTGGTGAGGCTTTTTACCAAACCTTGTCCAGGAAGTGGGGTGCAAGGTTTTGGGAAGTATTTTGGGGGGAAAGACGTGTCCAAACAGCTCTTCCCCAGTAACCAGTATTAGTTTGGTGGTGGTAGCGGCCAATCCAAGGACAAAGGGTGGAATATTTTGTACCTTGGGGAAGTTTTGACCTCAGCTGGTAAAGATAAGCTTAGGAGGTTTTTCATGCAGGTCCCCACATCTGTACCCTAGAGTTCAGAGTGTGGGAGGAACCTTGACAGGAGAATTAAAACAATGGTCAAGGAGAGAAGAAAATTAAGTGAGAATGAAAGCCAAGGAAGAAATAGGAGAACAGGTAAAAGCAAGACTGTGTGTGGTGACTGCAAGTGAGATGAGCTTAAACACCTCATCGCTCATGTGCAAATATGTAAATACCTGTAACAACAGTGTGTGGCCCCCTGGCTCCTGGCAAGCTGCTAGCACAGCCCTTTGTGGTGCAAAGATTGTCACGCTGGCTTAGACCTCCAGGCAGAGAGATCTGGAGAAATTCTGGCCCCTGATCTCTGTGAAAAAGGGATGGAGAGATTCCCCACCTGCGCACACAACACCCTGCCTGCTGCCTACAGGCACACACAAGCACCTTTGTCTGGTAAGGAATCTGCTACCTAGGTCTACCTTCCGGTCTCCTTGGTCTGCACACACTTCCTCGCAGACAAGCACCTTGGCACCCTTGTGTTAGCCAGGGATAGCTGGGTCTCTTCAAGGCTGAAATGCTAGGAGGAGCTCTGCCAAGTCCAAGCTTGAAATTCCGACAGCGATGGAGAATCTTGCAGCTGGGAGAGAGATAGAAGGGAAGGTGAACTGAGCAGCATTGAGGAGTCAGGAGAGATTTCTGTCCAAGAAATGGCATTCGTAAACCGGCTTGGCCACATTCCTCTGAGCTCTGTTAAACATGGGCCTGTCTCCCAGGCAGCGTTTGGACTGCATCTCACTCCCTATTCATGCCAAAGTCGGTTCTGACTTGTCCCTGGTCCTGTCCCTTCTGCCTTATTCCAGAGACCCTCAGCCTGAGGCAGAGCAAACAGAGCAGCTGCCACCATGTCCATTAGAATCTTAACTTGGCAACCGTCTTTGCAGGCTGCTGGGAGCAAAACCTCTCCTGTGGGCCACCCAAGCTCCTTCGTGCTTCTTCCTCTGTCCCCACTGTGGTGAGCAAGCCAGAAGCCAAGAGATGCCCCTCTCCAGAGCTGCTGAAGGGGACCACCGCTGCAGCTGCTCTCTGCCAGAAGAACAGGCTTTTGAGTCAGGATGGAGGTTCCATAGCCACCGCCATCCCCCAGCAGAGACTTAGCCAGGGATGCCTCTGCAAATTCAGGCCAGTCCTCTGACTTCAGAGGTCTTCAGACTGAGTGCTCCTCAGGGATAAGTAAAGTAATTCCCCACCCCAGGCCAGCTTCTCTCTAAAAGGAAAAGCTCCAGGGTCTTCTCCCATAGTTTGATCACCTGAGTGACTCACCAGGAATGTGGCCTGCTAGTCAACTCTCCTGCCCAAGAGGAGGATTGGGGCAGTTACGAGATCTTAATCCTGCATTGCTTCACCAGTGATGGATCAGAGGATGAGCATCATGGAAGCATCAGACCTATGAGCTAAGCCCTGAGCGGTGCTAAGTTTTGATTTTTTTCACTAACACCACTGGTCGTTCATGTTCAACATGAGCAATTACTGGCACACCATGATCTGATAGATCTTGCTCTAGTAGATGCTGGATTAAATACCATATGCAGTAAGGCCAGGTGGAGGAGAGCACTTAGGAACGTGAATGTGGTATGTTAGTCATAACCCTGATTCCTCTCTCTGCCTTTTTAGACTGTGAGCTCCCTGGGGCAGGGGCTGTTGCTGCGTCCGTACAGCGCCTGGATCTGGGCTGCATCTGCTACTGCGTGTGAAATAGTAACTAATCTGGAGAGGAAAGATTAACCTCTCCAGAGGGGAAAGTAAAAGTCATTGCGTAAGGAGGCCTGTTCCTGTCAATACACTTGCACGACCGCTGTCGGCGTTTGCTTTCCCTGAGCGTGAAGGGTGCGCTCGCTCTTGGCAAGCGTGTAACTGGATGTACTGTGCAGAATGCCGCTTCCTTGTAAGGCTTGTAGGCGGCTGAGCTTCCTCCGGTTAAACCCTGTACGCACAAATGGTGCCTGGAGGAACAAGGAAGCCTTTTAACAGCCAGCTCAGGAGCTGCATGCATAGCAAAGCCATGTCCTTCGATGCACCAGGTAATACATTAAATATTAGCATTTTAGTGTGTCTATGGAAAACACACCAATCTGGGCATGCTAGACAGCCTGCTGTAGCTGATTCTAGTCTGTCATCCTTCTCCTATTTTATGTTGCTATCAGTAGCTCTTGGGGAGAGGCAAAGGGCTTTACTCCTCATCGTTTGTCTTCTGATTCCTCACCCACTCAGCTCAAATTCTTGTGTCACTTACCTGTCCTGGCTGCCCCCCACCCACAAGGGCCTACGTGGTTCCAGCTCAGCTGCATAAAAGCATTCCAACACACGCTTCACAGACAGCTGCAACTTGTGACTCCTAAAACCCCTGTTAAAATTAATTTATGCCTATGCATCCGTCTTGGCTAGAACTGTATCCTTCCCACCCATCCCCCCGCCAGCTGTTGTGCTCTGGCTAAATCCTTCATTGCAAGCTCTCTGATGAGACTGTTTTTTCTGTGCGGTGCTTAGTACACGGGGGCAGGCCTGACCCCTAACTGGAGCGTTAGATGCTACTGCAAGAGAAATAACAATTGCCATAACAACAAAGGTGGCCCAGGTTATTTTGTGTCATTTGCTGCCAAGCTTCCAAGGACCTGCCATTGCAGATACACATGGTGGTGTGCATCTTGGAACGGAAGGTGCCAGGCTGCAAGCTGCTGCCGTTGAAACAGTGCGGCCCTTTCCAAAATAGAATGAGACTGCGAAAGGGACTACATCTTCAAGTCCTTCATTACCGGCATCCTGAACTGCTACGACTGTCACCTGTGACTTGCTGCTAGATTCCTTACGCCACCCGGCATTCAAAACAAGTTACCTTGTGTTGACAGCCTGCAGTATTTCACCTCCATCCCATCCCATCAATGTATGTCTGATGTTTCCACGCTGTAAAGAAAATGTTTTGATGAAAGGATTCAATTACTCTTTGCTTCTGCCAGACCAATACAATACAGGCTTCCATTTAAAAAAACAAAAAAGTGACCTCAACTCTCCGCAAAACAGCTCTCCGTAATTTTTTTCCATCCTATGATTGTGATCCCCTGATATAATTATTTTTTGCAAGGACTTTTCAATCTGACAATCCCCTTGGCATAAGTGCACCAAGTTCAATGCTAATTATATTTGCGCAAGGGAAAAATTGATCTACTTACAAGCCAGACTTAAAATGTTATGGGGTAAACATTACATTTTATCCTTTCAATTGGTGGTGTAATGAAATTTAAATACAATGTTATTAGTATGATGAGTAAAGATCGGTGCAATGGAAGGGAAAATAATACTTCCTGATTAGGACAGAACTCAGTTTACAAAAGTATAGTTATAATTGTGAAAGCCTCTTATAAGACATTTACAAAACTAATGTATTCAGACACTAGCCGGATTGCTATCGATTTATTATAAAAGATCTTGAGTACCTGGTAGTAATGCACTAATATCTCCTCTGCCTGCCATTTGGTCCCTGGAAGAACGCATCATAGTTATGAAGTCCACTCCCAAAATTAAGTTCCTTAACACAGCAAAGTATTTATTTGTTAAAGTGAATCCCATTTGATGGTTCCCAAAGCATGTGGTCTTTCCAATGGTTTCTTGATGCAATTGCATTTGCAGACCGAGGTACTGTGGCATGTGATAGGTTTCTTTTTTTGTTTGGTCTTCAAAGGAAAAATACTTCTAAGTCAATAGAGGTTCCCTCCATCAAATCAGTAAAATTGAAAATGTGAAATGAGACCTCCCTCAGGAAAATGGGTATCAGAAATATTGGATTATCTCATGGGACAGTGGAAAATTGGACTCTTCAGTATGTTTGATAATTGGTTGATCCTACACAGTCTTCTCCAAGTAACTGTGGATAGGACTATGTATGATATGTAAGCCGTGGCTTTGTTGTGCTGACAGGCACTCGCTCCATTGAATGCAACTACATAATTAGTCTTGATAGCTCTAGCAAATACATTTTCACTTGCTCCGACTACTGATTAATAACACCTCGTTTTTCCATGTTAGCCTTCATGTGATTAACAAATTCATGTCTACGCTACAAGGAAATCTCCCACTTCTTTCTCAGCACAAAGCAGTCAACCGTTTGGATGTATAATCTTCATTTTGTAGTTCATATTGCCACAAAAGTAAGTGGAAAAACCCAAATACAGGGTGATGGTAAAATATGGTGGTCACTGAGTTCTGAGCCATCCAAAGACTTTATTCAAACCTGCTGGAAAAAGTCCACCTCTGCCTGCACAGTTCCACCATCTTCATCTGAAATGAGCTAGCGTGTGATTTGTTACTGTTTACCTGCAAAACTCGGCGGTTGTATAAATGCAAAGGAAGAGCAATAATGGAAATCATCCCACTTTATTATCACTATGGGAGTGCCTAAAGGCCCTAACTGTGATCAGTGCCTCACTGCGCTAGGTGCAATCAAAACAGTTCCAGCCTGAAGAAACTTACAAACTAAATAAGGTGGGAGGAGAAACAAAGACAGGAAGTGATGTGTCCAAGGTTACACAGCAAGTTAGTGGCAGAACTGGATCTCCTGACTCCTAATCCTGTGCTCTACCCACTATACAACACTGCCTCATTTCAAATGAAAGTAGTATTTCTAATTTACTAGTTTTGACTCTAGATAAAGACACCCAGTCCCTAATGTTGTCTAGTTACTAACTGAATTTCCTTGTCATGAAATATACTAAAGTGAAGAAGCTATCCCAGCCAATGAAGCTAATAATTACCTTCACATTGCAATATTTTTTTTTAATCTAAAACCAGGAATGCAGAAGTGTCATTGAAAAACTCCACTGACCAAAAACACAAGCTGCAGCTGTTCCTTTTTCACACAACTTTGGGTTTCAAACCCGGATCACAAAACAAACGTAAGAGAGATCTGATGGCAATGCCAGCTGGGGGAAAAGCCTGGCTCAGAACGGAAAGATGATTCCAGTAAACGTGTACGATGCAGTCAAGCCAGACAGTAGGGGCATTGTGAAGAGAGAGCAGACAGGAAGCCACGCTACGATTAATCTGGAGGTTCTGCTGACTGGCCACAAATGGGGGTGTTAAATGAGAGAAATAAATCAAGTGAGCAGTCTGTGGTCCTGATGGAGCTTTGCTTCCTGCTCAATATGCAGACAGGATGTGCATTAGCAGGTGGGTACCACCGTGCTCACCAATGAGACAGGTGGTTATTATTGCAAGGGAGAGCCTGGTCCACTTTCCAAAACCCTCTGGGGATGGCAGAGAGAAGCCCCCTAGAAATTCACTCTACTTTCTGAAGACAGCACAATTCTCTCGCATGCCTGTGGTCGAGAACTCCATAGAGCTCCTTTGCTTTCCCTTGCTGTAGGATGGCGCCTTCTTCCCTACCAGTACCCTGAGAGAAGATGTCTGGTGTTACATGGCTGTTTAAATCAAGAAGACAAAAGCAGAAGAGGACCCAATGATTGGCAATAGACGCTAGACAAACTAGAAATATAAACCAAGTTTTTAACCATGATAGGAATTAGCCATTGGCACAGATTACCAAGGCAGGTGGTAGATCATCCATCACTGGCAATCCTTAAATCGTGGCTGGGTGTCTTTGTAAAAGACATGCTGTAGTTCAGCCTTACTTTTTGGGCCAAATGCAGGGCAGACTTCTCCAGCCTGAGTTATGCAGAAGGTTAGATTAGACAATGCCAAGGTCCTTACAGGCGATGGATTTTTAAAATTGAAATATGGAATGATAAAGGGGGGAAAGCGATTTTCTGCTAGATACCAACGTCTAACCTTTCTTCGATGCAGCTATTAATAAAATATGACTGTGCCATGTCTTATTAGTCAGTAGGACATTCACAGGGAACTGCAGAGCATCTCTCTCTTTGGTACTACAGGGAACCTTTAGTAGCTAAGCTTCTTGGTGTCTTATTTTAAAAGGAAAAAATGAATTACTTAATTAGCCCCCAATTGATTTGTGTACAGCGCTCTGGGCTCTCCCTGATCCTATCACCAAGCTGTAAAAATTATGTTGTGAGGGCAACTTCTCTCCTGATTGACTGTACATCTGTGCCACCCCTGCCATTACCCGTGCTACCCCAGCTACTCTGCCATTTGTGCTCACGCTCACTCCATGAGAGCTAGCACGACTGTGTGTACGTGAGCCGGAGACTCACACTGCCAATTCAGAGTGGAGACATCGGCCTTATTGAGCCATGAGACAAGTCTGATCTTTAGTTTAAAGGGGGCAAGTACAAATATTTCCCTGGGGGAATGCAACCAACAGATGGACCATGTATAACAGAAAAGACCTGTGCACCTTTAATCATTGGCTTTTCTCTGCACCATAGTGACTGTCACCAGCTGGTCTAGGTGTAATGTTGACTCACATGGGGCGACAGCAGTGGGGATCAAACCTGGGACCTCGATGCATGAGCTAAAAGGAGACACATGTCACTTAGCTCAGGCTGTAGCTGACTCATCACTCTCTAGATGGCCGGCCTAGCCACTAGAGTGGGAGAGAGCATCACACCAAGCAGGAGGTTTCATCCTCTCCCCGGGTACGGACGAACCTCCCCAAGCTTCAGAGACTTCCAGAGCAAGTCCCCACTTGCCGGCCTTGGGGTTCAAACCTGGGGCCTCTGAAACTCAGTACAGGAGCCTCTACTGCATGAGCTACAAGACACACGTCATGTAATCATGGCTGTAGCAGGGTCATCAATCTCTCGCAGGCTTGGCCACCACTAGAGGGCGTGTCATAAATATAAAGGGAAAGGTGTATATATAAACCCCTTTAAAATCCCTCCTGGCCAGAGGAAAAACCCTTTCACCTGTAAAGGGTTAAGAAGCTAGGATAACCTCGCTGGCACCTGACCACAATGACCAATGAGAAGACAAGATACTTTCAAAGCTGGAGCGGGGGAGAAACAAAGGGTCCAGGTCTGTCTGTGTGGTGCTTTTGCCAGGGACAGAACCGGAAAGGAGTCTTAGAACTTAGTAAGTCATCTAGCTAGGTATGTGTTAGATTCTGTTTTATTTAAATGGCTGCGAAAATAAGCTGTGCTGAATGGAATGGATATTCCTGTTTTTTGTGTAACTTAAGGTTTTGCCTAGAGGCATTCTCTATGTTTTGAATCTAATTACCCTGTAAGGTATTTATCATCCTGATTTTACAGAGGGGATTCTTTTTTACTTTTTCTTTTATTAAAATTCTTCTTTTAAGAAACTGAATGCTTTTTTCATTGTTCTTAAAATCCAAGGATTTGGGTCTGTGGTCACCTATGCAAATTGGTGAGGATTTTGACCAAACCTTCCCCAGAAAAAAGGGGGTAAGATTTGGGAGGATTTTGGGGAGGAAAGACATTTCCAAATGAACTCTTTCCTAATAATAATAATACCGGTGTTAGACGTTTGGTGGCGGCAGTGAAAGTCCAAGGGCAAACGGTAAAATAGTTCATACCTTGGGGAAGTTTTAACCTAAGCTGGTAAAAGTAAGCTTAGGAGGTTTTCATGCAGGTCTCTACATCTGTACCCTAACATTCAGAGTGGGGAAGGAACCTTGACAGGGGGATAGAGTGCCGCTCTGAGCAAGCCAGGGTTCCATACTGTATGGCACGTTTCCAAGAACCACCACAGACTTCTCCGCGCTTACGGCCCATTCGGCATTTTCACTTTCACTATTTCTCTGCCTCCTTCAGTTCCATATTTCTGTGATTGCAACAGGCAGTGCCTGCCCCAGATAAGTCAGGAACCCAGCTCAGTTTGGCTGATTCATAAGACCTTTTTATTATGCGGGGAGCTGCACCAATGCAGGCGTCGTCTCCTTTCTTATAAAGGAGAGCAGACCAAAAGAGTTGTACGTACCCAGCACGCCTGCACTCATACTCCAGAAAGCACCAGCAGACTGCCAAAATGACTCGGTTGCATTGCACTGGAAAAGCCTGGCTAATCACTCTGAGCCCTGTCAGAGAAAGCAACCCCAGGAAGGAAGTTAAGCACGTGCTTAAAGTAACATAAGGGTTTAAGAATCTTAACAAAATTTGAAAGGCAGTAGATATTTGTATGAATGACAAGAATGCCCAGAGTTAATGCTAACAAAACTACTGGAAGGGAGGTTTTATGGAACCTCCATCGTTGGAGATTGTTTTTTTTAAGACCAGCTTAGCCAAACACCTGTCGGGGATGTCTTGACAATACTTAGTCCTGCCTCAGCATAGGGGGCTGGACTAGAAGACCTCTTGAGGTCCTTTCCAGCCCTATGTTTTTATGTCCCAGTCTACACTACAGACTTATCTCGATATAACGACGTCACTCATGGGTGTGAAAAATCCACACCCATGAGCAACACAGGTTTACTGACCTAACCCCTCAACATGTAGATAGCACTATCTCGGCGGGCGAGCTTCTCCCATTGCCATAGCTACCGTCTCTTGGGGAGGTGGATTAATGGCGCCGACAGGAGCAGCTCTCCCGTCGGCATAGTAGTGTCTTCAAAAGTGCTACAGGCGTGCAGCTTCACCCACACAGCGCTGTACATGAAGACAAGCCCTACGATTCTATTCCTCGTGCAGCCCAAACCAATCTCCATCAGAGGTCAGGATAAGACCTGTGTGCAGGCCAGATTACCCCACACTTGCTCATGGTGATTCCTCCCCTTTCCTGACAAGCATCTGTGACTGGCCATTGTCAGAAACGGGAAGCCGACTTAGATGGCCTTTGGTTCTGATCCAGTCTGGCAGTTCCAATGTTCTTGTACTTTGCTGGATCAGGGCTCAAGTTAGGAACATGATTTGATTTTTTTTTTTTAAAGTCCAAAAGTGGAGAATAAAAGGATGATTGCAAAAGCTTGTGAGATAAATGATAGCAAACATTGTAAGTACAAAAGCAGAAGGGGTCAGTGAAGGGTCATGGGAAGGCAGACATTGCTTTAAAAAAATAATCTTCCCTTTACAGGACAATGAGGAATGTTTGCCACAAGCTGACAACACATACGTAGCTCCGTCTTGAGGGCAGGAAGAAGAAATACCAATGGAAAAGACTCATCCCAGAGCAGGGAATGATAAGAAACGATAAAATGACAAAAGAACCACTGGATTCTTTAGCAGAGGTATTTAGACTCTCTCTGGAGGACAGCTGTTGATGCTGATATGCTTATGCTTAAGAATGTATTATTATTATTTATTTGTAGTATCATTGTGCCTCAGAGCTAAAGTCATGGACCAGGCCCCACTCTGTTAAGCACACATTAAAGGACAGTTTGAAGGAGGAAGTTTTGTGGATGAAAATGCAGAGTTTCCTCCAGGCAAGAAGGGGCCTGAGGGTAGTCTAGACCTGTACACTGAAACATCCGCCACTGGAAATGTGAAGAAGTAGCAGAACAGGGACAGAACTAGGAAGTTACAGTTGGGTTGAAGAAGATCAAGATGAGCAGACGCCCAATGTTGTGGGACTTTTTTCTTTGAAACAGCTGCTGAGAAGAAACCATCAATGCATTTTGCCTTGACTTTAGGGAAGCAATAGATAAAATATTATTGAAACCCTAATCTCAAGAGCCAGGGAGTTCGGTGTGGTGTGGACCTGAAGCAGCCTTGTGCACAGAAGACTTGTGAGTGGAAATAGAATGAATGGGAGGTAATTAGGATTCAGTATTATGGCCCAGTAACTTGCAAGATAGAGTATGAAAGGGTGACCAAATGCACCCTTGTATGCACACACTCCACATCATTGTAATAATCTTTGTACAAGATGTCTCTTGTTGAGGTATCATTTGAAAACTAATAACGCACTGGTCAGTAATATCATGATGAAATGTGTGTGGCAACATTGTATGTAAAGTTATGAATTCCCCTGACTGATGTTGGTGGCATATGTTTAAACCCATGTTAAACAAAGGAATGTGTGTTTACTTACCTCAAGTTACATATAGATTGTAAACAGAGTCCTCTGAGAGCAAAAGGGGGAAGATGGGAAACAAGGAAAATGTGCATTTCAGGAAACAGAGGTGAGAAGAAACAGCGTGCAACCTCTTTCACTACCAGACCCCATGTCTCCATCCTCACAGCTGGAAGGACCTTTCTCTAGGGGTAACCCTCAGGGAAATGCATTTCAAAGGAGGACTGAACTGTGAAAGAGAGGGGCAAAAACACCCCACTGGTCTCTCCCTCTCCATCGCTCTTTGTCACCTAAGAGGACAAAAGAAACAGCTGTTGGACTTTGGGAACAGGTCTTGGCCTAAGAGTTTGGTCAGCCATGTTACTGGAACCCTATGGTTAGGGACTTCATCTTGAACAAAGTCTAGTTAAGTTTAGGAGGCTTGTTTATTTCTCTTGTAACCATTTCTGACTTTAATGCATTGTACTCGCATGAAACCTCTCTTTGTAGTTAAATACACTTTTTATTCTTTAATCAAAACAAATCCAGTGCTGTCTTAAACTGAACAGTGTGGGTAATTCCCTTCAAAGTAGCTTTGATACGTGAAGGGGGGGAGGGGGGGAGTAGCTCCCTTTGATGGACACCCAGCCAGCCAGTTAGCTGTAAAATCCCTCTTGGACTGTTCTCTGCTTGCTTTACCTGTAAAGGGGTAACAAATCCATGGGTAAAAGAAAAGGACTGAGCACCTGACCAAAAGAGCCAATGGGAAGGTAGAACCTTTTAAAATTGGGAAAAACTTTCCCTTTGTCTGTTGTTCTCTGGGTTGCGGGGACAGAGCAGCAATGCTGTGTAAGGCTTGAACCAGGTATGAAAATTCATCTTCCATACCTAGAAGAAATTATTTGGATAGGGAATGTTTTTAGTTAGACACAATCAGGTTTATTTTTTATTTTGGCTTGTGGATTTCCTCTGTGCTAACCCCAGATGCTTTTGTTTGCTTGTAACCTTTAAGCTGAACTCCCAAGAAAGCTAGTTTGGGTGCTTGATTTTTGGAATTGCTCTTTTAAAATCTAGCAAAAGCCTAAGTTCCAGATGTAATTTTTTCCTTTTTGTTTTTAATAAAATTTACCTTTCTTAAGAACAGGATTGGATTTTTGGTGTTCTAAGAGGTTTGTGCATGGTGTTTGATTAGCTGGTAGCCACAGCTAATTTCCTTTGTTTTCTTTCTCAGCTATTCCCCGGGGGGGCGCGAAAGGACTTGAGAGTATCCCAGAGGGAGAAATTCCCAAGTGCTCCTTCCTGGGTTCAAAGGGATTTTTTTTGCATTTGGGTGGTGGCAACGTTTACCAAGCCAAGGTCAGAGAAAAGCTGTAACCTTGGGAGTGTAATACAAGCCTGGAGTGGCAAGTATTAATTTTTGGAGGCCCCCACTTCTGCACTCGGAGTGACAGAGTGGGGATTCAGCTTTGACAGTAGCAGACTGTTCTATATTGATGCCCTTAAAGGACTGTCCAGGAAAGGGCTGTGCAGTGCAGAACACACGTCTTAGGGGGGAAATCCAGAACTGGGCATGTGTTAGGGGGTCATCCTGCAAGTACACCTCTACTCCAATATAACACGAATTCGGATATACCGCGGTAAAGCAGCGCTCTGGCAGGGCGGGGCTGCACGCTCCGGCGGGTCAGCATGTCTGACTCCCACACGCTGCTCTGAGCGGTGTGTTAAGGTGCCAGGCCGGGCCCAGGGTTTGGCTAAGGGGCAGAGGGTCTCAGGGGGCAGTCGGGGACAGGGAGCAGGGGGTTTTGGATGGTTTGGAGGTTCTGGGGGTGGGGCGGTCGGGATGGGGGCATTGGATAGGGCGTGGGAGTCCCAGGGGGCCTGTCAGGAGGTGGGGGTGTGGATAGGGGTCAGGGCAGTCAGGGGAGAGGGAGCAGGGGGATTGAGTAGGGGATGGGGTCCTGGGGGTAATTAGGGATGGGGGGGTCTCTGGAGGGGGTGTTCAGGGGACAAGGAGCAGGGGGGCTTAAGGGGTAGGGTCTTGGGAGGGGTGGTTAGGGGCGGGGGATCTCTGGAGGGGGTAGTCAGGGGACAAGGAGCAGCGGGGGTTCTGAGGGGTCAGTCGGGGGGGCGGGAAGTGACTATTAATAATGGAAATGGTCGAGGCCAAAGCAAGTTCGATATAACGTGGTTTCGCCTCTAACGCGGTAAGATTTTTTTGGCTCCCGAGGACCGCGTTATATCGGGGTAGAGGTGTAGTAACCAAGGCTGCTGGAAGCGA
The DNA here is from genome assembly GCF_965140295.1 of Lepidochelys olivacea. Classification (NCBI taxonomy): domain Eukaryota; kingdom Metazoa; phylum Chordata; order Testudines; family Cheloniidae; genus Lepidochelys; species Lepidochelys olivacea. Next base: position 121,840,296 of record NC_140416.1, read on the forward strand.
AGTGTGACGGGGGCTGCTGACCGCCAGCTGGGATCAGAGTTGCTGGCCCAAGGCTGTGGCTATGCACAGACACACCAGGTGCGACCTGCGGGCTGTGTGACTGGTTGTGAGCGGCCCAGGTGGGAGCTACAGCAGCAAAGCATTGGGAGGCCCCCAAGGTGGCAAGGTAAGCGATGCCCCAACCCCCCACTGGTCTGGATTGCACCCCGGAATGTCCGAGGAGGAAGGTGACAAAATGTGCTGATGGGGACAATCAGTCTGAAGGAACCGGTAACGTGGCTCAAGAGAGAGCCTGGGAAAATGAGCAACGTGGCTGTCCCGTGGCTGTGGGAGAAGAGGACAAGCGGGCAGTGGCGGCTCGTGGTCTTAGCAGAGCCGTGACAGAAGTCAATAGGATAACAGGACAGAGAGTTAGGGGCTAAATTGCAGAGGGCTTCCGAGCAGCAGTTTACCATGGAAGAGGGAGGGACATGACGGGGAGGGCAAGGCAACCATTTCTAGTCTACACCCAGGCCACTCCATGGGGGGGAATCCTAGCATACACAATGCTTGTGGGACAGCCACTGAGCATAGGGCTGGCTGCTACCCAGGACCGCCCCCATGCATGGCCTAATTAATCAGGAGCTAACGGAGAGGACTCCCCAATACCTATCCATGTAGCCAACCTGCTTCTCTTTCCTGTCTAACATCCTGGCGATAGCTAACAGTTCTGGACAGACAGGTTCTGGGGCCCCCATCCCATGGCGTAGAATAGTTTGAAATGCATTTTGTTGTTAAAATATATGACGACGACTCAAGGCCAGAATTGTCATTAGTGGCCACTGAGTTCAGAGGCCTCCATTTTTGGGTGCTGACCTTCGGCCTGATTTTTCCGGACGAGCCAAGCACCTCAGACTCAGGGTGGGCACCCAAAATCCGTGACCACTTTGGAGAACGTCAGTGGTGGTTTTTAAAGCAATTAAACCAAGGGTTCTCAGAAACCGCAGGGCCCTATGTGTTGGTGATGGATGGAAGAACCAAAAGCCATTTGACAAGATGGGTGCCTAACATTAGAGTGATAAATCCGTGCAGAGTCGTGGAAATCCAGAGCTTGAAGGGACCTCGAGAAGGCAGCTTGTCTGTCGCCCCACACTAAGGCAGGCAGAGACAGCATGCTCTGCTTTTATGTAGTCATGGATAGGGCCCTGGACTGGGAATCAGGAGACCTGGGGGGGGGTCTATTCCCAGCTCTGACACTGATTTGCTGTGTGACCTTGGGCATGTCTCTTCACTTCCATCTGCCTCTGTTTTCCCATCACACTTTGCTTCTTTGGGGCGGAGATTGTCTCTTAGTATGTGTTTGTACAGGGCCTAGCACACTGAGCTTCTGCTAGGAGCCAGTCATCTACAATTACTACTGCAATACACGAAACAATAGCCCATTCTCTAGAGGTGAGAAACAATAGCCCATTCTCTAGAGGTGAGAAACAATAGCCCATTCTCTAGAGGTGAGAAACATGTGGCGGAAACCGTGCCAGATCCAGAGATGAACCCATCAAAATAAGAATTCACAGACAAGCGCCCAAGCCAGCCTGTGGTTTTCTTTGCTGTGTGACTGTCTGAGCCAGGCAATCACCTTGCATTAAAAAAGAAAAGAGTTGGTAATGGGAACCGGCTGCCTGAGTGCAAAACCACTTTGCTTAATGCAGTGTCGGGGGGAGTTGCATGGCTGTTTGAGCTGGCTGGCTGCTGGCTGCCTCATCTAAAATTCATATAGCTTTTTAAGCCTGAAGTAATTTAATAGCCAGCAGATGGGAGATTCACATGACCTTTTAAGCAAGGAATTGCACAGCGTTCACCGGCCCTTCGTAGGCCAAAATGAATGAATAATTTACAGTGCAGAGAGCAAGCGCTGGTGTGAAGCACAAGGCTCTGTAGCCCTAGTTATCCCATGATGTAGCATAATGCTGAGTATGTCGCACGTTATCACCACGGAGGAAAATGGCATTGCCGGCTGACGCTTAATGATCCAGATCAGGACATAACTCAGCTGTTAACTCCTTTCTCCACTGCTCTCAGGCCCATGCTCAGATTCCAGTGCTGTCGAGACCGCTGTGTCAGGCTGGCTGGCAGAGGAGACACGCTGCTGGTGAAATCCCCAGTTGTTTGCCAGAATAACATTCTTGGCTTCAGCAAAGGTTAAGAGTCAAGACACAGCTACTGGCTGCACAGACTAGACCTAGCCAGCGTGGGCCAGAGTCCAAACTGGGGAGCCCTCATGGCTGATGGGCCGTGACATGGAGCCTGTCGGAATGAACGGGACTGCACTAAAGCAATCCTCTCTCTAGCCACTAGCCCTCGCAGTGTGGGGAGAGCACCAAATTTGCATGCAATATAAGTAAATTTGGGTCTGCAAGAAGGGAGGGTCATCATAATGAGAGACCTCCACTCGGACCTTGGTTTGCCCAAGGAGGACTTTGCTTCAAATTTCTCTTGCTATTTGGACCACCTCAACCTTTGAAGAAACTTCTCTCTGAGCTAGGAGACCCCATCTCGTAGTTACTCAAAGTTCTGGGGCATTTTGATGCTGAATCCTATTGTTTGCCAGAGACTTTCTGGCTCCTGTAACAGCCCTAGGTATTACCCAGCTGCAGAGCATGCTCACAAAGGATTCACGTGTTAGAAGAAGTCTTTGGAATGGATCTGGATTTGTGGGGGATGTAGTGCCATGGGCACACAATTGCTCAGTGGGGTTTGGTGATAGAGCAACTCAGGTTCCATGGCCCAGCTCCTCAAAAGGGTATTTGGGCACCTAACTCCAAAATCAATGGGAGTGAGGCACTTAAATACCTTTGAGGAGCTGGGCCCATCTGGCTATGTGACTCCTAACATTTCAGCTCACCCTTGGACGCTCCTGGATCCAGTTTGTTATCAGGAGCTCCAGAGAATGCACTGACCAAGTGTTGAGTGGATGAGACTTTTGAGGATGTGTCAGAGTAGTACAGAGAGACTCCAGGCCCAGTTCTAACTCATTAAGCAAGAGAACCTCTTAGCTCCCCTATGCTTCTGTATGGCTCAGTTTCATTCATGTTTTCTATTGTATGTTTCCTCACCCATTATCTGCATCCCAGAAGCTAGCATTCAAGAGCTCCTGGCTGGCCACCTCTTAAGAGACATCCTAATTGCACGTGCATTTCTCTGAGCCCAGCAAACCAGCAGGCGTGGTTTTGGAACACGATGCCTAGTGCAACTTGTCTTACCCCACTGCAAACTGGGAGAGATTGTGCCAAGAAGGGTTCAAACTGGGGGCCCTGCTGGGTTTAAGGCTGAGTTTTAGGGCCAGCTCTGCCCAAACACACCATATAAAGGCATCTGTGGCATATTGTACAACTAAACTTTGCACAAAATCCCACCGAAAGTCCGACACGTAAAACAGTGGTGACACTCATTTTACGATGTAGTACAGTCATTTACGCAGAACCTTTCACCCAAGGATCTCACCGCACTTTGCAAAGAAGGAGGTTGTACCTGGGGTATAGATTAGGCAACTGAGGCAGAGAGAGCTCAAGTGAGATGCCCAAAGTCATACCGGAAGTGGATGGCAAAGCTGGGTCTCCAGCTTCCCACAGCCATTCTCTAACAAGTAGGCCTCTGGTTCCACCTAAACCACCACTGTTTCTTCCTGAGTGATCGAGGGCCCTCTGGCTGCACATGCAAAACTGTTTCTTTTAGCTCTCTTATGATAAATTGAGAGATGGGGAGGGGAAGGAAGCCACTCAACGAAACAGAAAAGGAAAGGATACTTATAAATGATTTCTTTCTATATTCACCACAGTAATCTTCAAGAGGGTCATAATTTACTGAGCCTGAACAATTACAGAGAGAACTTTCATTTCCTGTTACAGTATCTGAAAGTAACTTACAGCAAATCAGCGGCCTGAGATCAGCATTGACCTTGACCATATCCTCTTGCCCCAGCAGTAATCCCCGTAGCAGCAGGAAATGCAAGAATGATTTACTTGGAAATCCCCGATCCAAGACTTTTGTGTGACCATTTAGAGCTCGCTTTGGCTCTTCAAAGCAGAGATGCACAGGGTTGAACTGTCCGAAGGTCAGACCTCAACTGCTATTTTGAAGGTGTGTCTCCGGCAGGGGTTGAGGGCTCTCACTCTGTGGGGGCCCTTTGCCATGTGGTGCCTGGTGCAACGCCATCAACCGTGGTCATGCTGGCTGGCACAAAGGTCCTTGGCATAATGTGTTTGATGACGATGACTGTGTTCCTGGGAGGCACTCAGCTCCTAGCCGTGAGAGTGGACTTTGCCGTTCTAACCCATCTCGGTGATTTAACAGTGCCTCAGGAAATGCCTTGACATTGGCCGGACAATGTTTCGGGAAGAACAATTGGAAAGCCCTTTATTTCCCCCCCGCCAGCTTTGCTGGCCAGCATAATGAGTGGTGTCCTCCAAGGAGCAGTTAGTGATGAATTGGGAACACTAGCATGCAATAAAGCCAAGCTGTGCCAATGGGATGAGTCAGCTAAACATGAAAGAGCCTGAGCTATGTTCTCTCCAGGTTCGGTACTTTCCATCTTTAGACCCAAGAAAGAATTACTGCGTGACTTTAGCAAACCTCTCAAACATGTCACATGAAACCACAGCTTTCAAACCCTTCGTGCTGCTTGGTTATTGACTGAAATCTTCTATCACTGAATCTTTCCACCAACATAGTGATTCCTTCCCTGTGTTCTCGGTCAGATGTTTTCTGTTTCTCAATGAATAATGTTCTGGTCTGAATCTGGATTTAATCAGGTTTACCTTTTGGTTAAAAGGGGGGAAAAATGATAGCACTGATATACCAAGGCTGAAGTCTTCAGGTTTATGACACTGTTTTTCTAAAGTAGATTAAAAATACCATAGATGTAATCTAAATGAGATGCGCCTCTTAACCTCCTCCAGTTCCATCATGCTCGACTTGGACTCTCCGTTTTTCTCCTTCAGGGTGTGAACTCATTAAGTAAGTGAAAAGCCACCCTGAGCGTAATTCTACTCCCAGTCTCTAAGAAGCCATTTGAAAACGTGCTGACAGTTTCAGTTAATCAGGCTAGGGGTTCCATCTAGGCCCGTGCTGAGCTCCTCCTGGGAGGTCCTGAGTTTCTGGGGCTTGAGAGCTAGGGAGGTATGCTGGACCAGGCCACAAATGTGTGCTTTTCCCATTGATTGAAGTACAAGGCTAACAAGAAAACTGATGTCAGAAATGAGTCTCTGAGACCTGTACTGTATCGGATACTGTCATTGTCAGGGAATGTTCCAGTTCAGGGCAACAGAATTCATCCCACAGACAAAATTATACACAAAATTAAATTATCCTTATTAGCATCTAGGCAGGTTGCCAGATGGCTGTTGGTTTCCTTGCTTTGATGGCAGTAGAATCAGGAAGACGTGGATTGGGGCGAAGCTCTAATCCGTTTCTCATGTCAGATAACGTTGCGTTACACTAGAAATCAAAGAGCGACCCCCTCAGCTCTCAACAATAAATTGCTCTGTCTGAGGTGCAGTGATGAGCGTGGAACGATTTTCAGATGGTGGCTCCGAGCCTGCAATAATCTGCCTAGTGACGTTAAGCTGGGCTGAGCTATAGCCAGGCGTGCGTGCTCCTTAGAGATACAATGGTTTGTAACACACTGCAGGCATTTATTTTAATTTGTTTTACTGTGGAATCTAGCTACTATAGTGGTAAATAATCTACAAGTAGCTACGACGGATGGTTTTTTAAATGCATAAAATAAAGCATTACGAGAACATTCCCCATTCCTGTTTTTTCCTTTAAAGACCCTATAAAGTATAACATAGTCAGTGTAGTGCGGACACGTACACTCCTCCGTTTTCAGTGGCATCGCAGACAGCCCTTTTCAGCTTGCTGCGTCCATCCAGCTGCTCAAGGCATTTCAGGATTCTTCCCCTAAAACTACTACTTCTATTTGCTTAACCACCTCAGCTGGGTTTCGTACTCGGAGAACACAATCGAGGCCTTTTCCCAGGCTGTTTTCAAGGACGGGCGTCTGCCCACAGCCTGCAATGCACTAAGGAATGCTGAGGAGGCATTTCCCATGTTACACTTGGAAAACCCCTCTCTAGCAATTGTCTCCCCTCGTAGCTACACATGAATGTACCCCAGGGAAAGCAATGTTGCTAGAACTGGTTGGTTCCTAATTTTTCAATCTGGCGAGAAGTTTGGAGGATTTTTTTGGTTTGGATTTTATGATTTTTTGTCAACATTTGAAATGTTGAAATTTTAAAAAAAAACACAACTTTTCAAAGGCACCTAGGTGATTTAGGAACCCTGAATACCTAAGTCACTTAGCTGCTTTTGAAAATGTTATCCCCCCATCTATAGTTGGTTGAAAAACCTCTTTGAAATTGAATTTCCCTCAACATGTCTTTGACAATGTTCCCATTTGTTGTAATGAAATTCAAAATGGTGGCAAAATTCTTCATTAACATTTTTTGGAAATTCAAATAATTCTGACCTGCTTTAAAAATTGTACTTAAAAAATGAAAGCCAGAATAATTCCTTCCTTGGCTGGCTGTCCCCAAATGCAGAGGCCACAAAGGTGTTTTATCTGGTTATGGAGGAAACAACATTCATAAGTCTCTTCAGCATTTCACCTCACGCAAAGCAGCATCTGCATCTCGACAGCCTTTCTTGGACTGTGCTGCAATGTCTGATTTAATAAGCCAGACTGATGGGAGGTCTCCAACATGAGCGTTCACACTCCCCCTTGGCCTAGAAATGAGCATCTTGCTCAGATGGGAATTTTGCTCTCTTCTGGGCTTGTCAGCAGATGGTCAGCCCCGAAAAACAAGCTGTGGTTTTCTTTCCTGTACTAAAATTAAAATAAATAAATAAGAGCATCCTGTGTGATAAGAATGTTACTTACCCTGGCTCTGTAATTGCCAGGCTCTGGGATATGTACTGGAAATCACTCTCTTGTTCCTAGCTCAGTGAAATGTACTGAGGCAGACATCAGTTCCCCCAAGGGACAGATGCAAGAATAGCCTGGGTGGGAGACCTTTCAAAAGAACAAAGAGGAAGGCAGTGCCAGGTCCTCATTGACTTCCAGTGGGGGTGGATGCCAGGCTGCCCTTTGTGCCTTTGAAAATCAAATGTTTGTTTACCACCTGTTCACTTTGTGCAACAGAGGCTGGCGGCATACTCACACGGAAGGACATATTCCTCTTACCTTTGCTCCTGGTGTGCAGCACCTTGACCTGGAGCAAAGCCATTGCTTCCATTGTTGTTCTTTAAGATTTATATTGATGTGCCACCTAGCTGCCAACTGGCTGGTGGCACGATTGTCCTAGGAGCTGCACATCTGCAGGATGTATGTATAGTAATGACTATACAGACATTGGATGGGAGCCAGGCCCCTTAGCCTACCTTGGACCTGGTAGCTTGGGGTAGGAACACAATCTCCCTCAGATAAAGGCATGAGTGCCCCCGAACATAAGAACGGCCGCACTGGGTCAGACCAAAGGTCCATCTAGCTCAGGATCCTGTCATAGAATCATAAAATATCAGGATTGGAAGGGACCTCAGGGGGTCATCTAGTCCAACCCCCTCCTCAAAGCAATACCCAGCTAAATCATCCCAGCCAGGGCTTTGTCAAGCCTGACCTTCCGACAGTGGCCAGTGCCAGGTGCCCCAGAGGGAATGAACAGAACAGGTGATCACCAAGTGATCCATCCCCTGTCGCCCATTCCCAGCTTCTGGCAAACAGAGGCTAGGGGCACCATCCCTGTCCATCCTGGCTATAATAGGCATTCATGGACCTATCCTCCATGAATGTATCTAGTTCTTTTTTTTAACACTGTTACTGTCTTGGCCTTCACAACTGTGAAGCGTTACAGCATCGAAGACGACATAACAGGTGGATGCAGCATGATGTCAGCTGGGACCGGAAGAGGAATCATAGAATCATAGAATATCAGGGTTGGAAGGGACCCCAGAAGGTCATCTAGTCCAACCCCCTGCTCGAAGCAGGACCAATTCCCAGTTAAATCATCCCAGCCAGGGCTTTGTCAAGCCTGACCTTAAAAACCTCTAAGGAAGGAGATTCTACCACCTCCCTAGGTAACGCGTTCCAGTGTTTCACCACCCTCATAGTGAAAAAGTTTTTCCTAATATCCAATCTAAACCTCCCCCACTGCAACTTGACACCATTACTCCTCGTTCTGTCATCTGCTACCATTGAGAACAGTCTAGAGCCATCCTCTTTGGAACCCCCTTTCAGGTAGTTGAAAGCAGCTATCAAATCCCCCCTCATTCTTCTCTTCTGCAGGCTAAACAATCCCAGCTCCCTCAGCCTCTCCTCATAAGTCATGTGTTCTAGACCCCTAATCATTTTTGTTGCCCTTCTCTGGACTCTCTCCAATTTATCCGCATCCTTCTTGTAGTGTGGGGCTGAGGCTGAGGGCCACAGCTGGGGGCGGGGACGGGGCCCCAGGTGTGGGGCTGGCAGCCAGGATCCCACATGCGGGGCTGGGAGCGGCTGGGAGCAGGGCCAGCAACCGGGACCCTGGGTGTGGGGCAGGGAGCAAAGCCCGACATAAAACCTGGTGGTGCTGCAGCACCTCCCGCCCCCAGTTCCCAGGCCTGTGTTTGTAAGCCTCTCCATCAAACTTTTCACCAGTCCCCATCAATGCTGCTTAACTCTTCCTCTTGCCGGCTCCGTGATGGCCTTAACCCAGCCCTCGCCACAACGCCGAAGGGATGCCAGAAAACATTCCCTGGGTCAGTTATCGCAACGTGCTCCCTGCCATACACTGTGGGGCAGGCCATCAGCCGGTGTAACTCGAGGTCGCTCCATTGAATTCATGCCAATTTGCACCAGCTGAGGCGTTGGCCAAACGTTTCTGAATGACTTTCTGCCCGGTTGCCTGTCGGTATTATCTGCAGGCAGCCTGGCCATGCTTAATAAACAGTGAGGTCATGTTATCAGGGAAGCAGTCAGGATATGGGGGCGGGGGGGGGGGCGTGTTTGACGAACAACAGACTCATCGCCCTCCACCCTGAGCTGCGTGGCAGAAGCTGCAGCGCCCGGGGAAGCACGTCTGAGTCAGAGCTATCACCCGTCAGATTAATCGAAAGAACCCGTTTTTGCGCTTACGCATATTTTAGGGGCCTGCCCTTGTTCCCAGGGAAATTGATGGCAAGTCTCCCATAGTGCTTGGTTAGGATTTAAAACTGTTTGCTTTATTGATTTTATTGATTTTATTCCGGGTGCCCTGGCTTGTTCCACCGTCCTGGCTGCAGGTGCTGCCCAAGTATATGAATGTTTCTACATTGGTGAGAACATAATCCTCTATCTGCACTGGGAATATTAAAGGTCATCATCTCTGTCTTATTGCAGTTGATTTTCAGTCCAATTTGCTGGCTGAATGCGTTGTCGAGTTGTTTTTTCTTGTATATGGTGTTGGGTATGCGATAGGAGAGCGACATCATCTGCGAAGTCCAGGTCTTGAAGGGATGAGAAGCGAGTCCATTTAATACCTCTTGGCCTGTCTTCTGTTGTGTGCCGCATTACCCAGTCGATGGCAATGTTGAAGAGGATTGCAGACATGACACACCCCTGATGTACTCCTGATTTGACTTCAAAACTGAGCTCACTGTGATCAACACTGCATGTAAAGTTGAAATAGAAGCTTTTGATGACATTGATTATACAGAAGGGGATTCCATATGCCCGCAGAATGCACCACAGGCTGGTCCTGTGAATGCTATCAAAAGCCTTCTCAAAGTCTATGAAATTTATGCAGAGTTGCCATTGCCATTCTAAGCACTCTTCTATTATGTTTCATAGAGTGAAGATCTGGTTTGTGCATCCACACCCTTTCCAAAAACCAGCTTGCTCTTTTCTGAGAACGCTATTGACTCCCTCTGATATACGCTGAACTATGATCTGACACAATACATTGCTTGGCACAGATAAAAGTGTGATACCACGCCAGTTATTACAATTACTGAGAGGTCCTTTCTTTGGTATCTTCACTATAACCCCATTGGTCCACTCATCTGGCACTTTTTCCCTTTCCCAGTCTGATGTAAACAGAGGGGCCAGGATAGATGCTGCTAACTTAGGATTTACCTTGAACAATTCTGCACTCAAGTTATCCTTGCCAGGAGCTTTCCCATTTTTTAAGGATTTGATGGCTTGAGTGATCTCTTCCTTAGCTGGGGTGTCTGTGCTGATATTAAGATCTTCTTCTGCCTCCTGGATGTTTGCTTCCTCTTTAGGTGGCTCCCTGTTCAGCAATTCTTTGAAATTATCTGTCCAGCACACTTCTTGTTCTTTTCCAGTTGTTAGGTGGTGTCCTTGTTTGCTCCTGATGAGAGTGTTTGTTGGGTCTGCCGTTTACCACTGATAAGCTGTGTCATTCTGTAAATGGTTCCTTGTTCACCATGAGCAGCTGCATCCTCTGCTTGTGTTGCCAGATTACCAACATAATGCCATTTGTCCACTCTCACAAGGCGTTTGACTTCCCAGTGTGCCTTGCTATACTGCTCGTGGTATTTGTCCTTTAGCTTCTGGGATTTTGTATATAAAACTTTTTTTTCTTCAGGGCTTGTCTGGTTTCTATGGTGTTCCATGTGCTGGGTGTAATCCAGTCCTTCCTTCGCTTCTGCCTGTAGCCTAGACAGGCTTCACTGCTCTGTTTATACATTGCTGTTACTTTGTCCCACTTCTTGTTGATCTCCTCATCTGCATTCCCCTGCTCTTCGTCAAGGTCTGCAAGTGCTTGAAACCTGTTCTTTAACTGCAGAACGAAGGCTTTCTGTATTTCAAGGGACTTAGCTTGTCAATGTCATAATGTCTATATCCCTTGTTTGGTGGACCCACACTTCTCAGTTTTAGCTTGATGGAGGCTGTCACAAGGTGGTGGTCACTGCCAACATCTGCATCCCTTCTCACTTTCACATCTGTCAGTGAGCGTCGCCATTTGCCATTGATCATGATATGGCCAATCTGGTTCTTATCTCTGCCATTTGGAGAACACCATGTCAACTTGTGAATTTCACGATGTTGAAATAGGGTTCCGCTGATGACTAGGTCATTCATATTACAGAAATCAACAAGCCTCTCTGTTTTCATTCATGGTGCCACACCCATGTCTTCCCATTGCTCTGTCGTTGTTTGTGTTGTCCTTACCGATGTTGGCATTCTGGTCTCCCATGACGATAGTTAGGTCCTGGCATGGTACTGTCTCTAACTCCGCTTGTAGTGCAAGGTAGAATTTATCCTTTACCTCTTTATCACTGTCATTTGTCGGATCATAGCACTGAATCAGGCTGATATTATGTTTCCCGTTCAGTCTGGCCCTCATAAGTCTGCTGCTGATAGACCTCCACTCCCTTCTTCAAAAGGATGGCAACACCCTCATGGTGTTGTCCATCATCCCATCCAGAAAAGAGCAAAGTTTTTCCCAGGGCCGTTGTTAATCTTCCTGATCCCGTCCATCTGCTCTCGCTGACACCCCGGATGTGTAAGCTGTAGTGTCTCATCTCCGCTGGGACCTGAGTTGGCTTCCCTGTTTCATACGTTTGTCCATACGTTCCAAAAACCAAGTTTGTTTTTTGTCTTGGTGTTGAGCACTTCAGTCTTCATGCCAGTGGCTTCCTTTTGGCTTTCACCACTGGCAGTCATATGGGTTATCATAGAATCATAGAATATCAGGGTTGGAAGGGACCTCAGAAGGTCACCTCGTCCAACCCCCTGCTCAAAGCAGGGATTCCTGAAGGCCTTCACACACAGAAATGGGCGATTTCTCCATCGCCGTTTCCATAACATATTTTGTTTTTTACGGAACAGGGTTGCGGACCCTGTGCCTAACCCCCAACCTGGAGGACCAGGGTGTCTGTTTTGTCTGGCCCCTCCCCCACAGACCAATCTGGCCTGGTTGAACCTCCCAAGAGCAAAATGCCCCTGCCGACACAGACTCTGGGGATCGTTACAGCATGCAAGCCGTCCCACCACGACACGGCACGGACACCAGAGGACAGGGCTTGAACTACAGCACTAAAAATAGATTGGCAGACATTATGGCTTGGGCTGGAGCTCAGGCCCTGAAGCTTTGGGCAGGGGTAGGCTTCACCAGCCCAGTCACTCAGTGGCTCACGGCCATTCCCTTTGAGGAGCCTGAGTGTAACTGAAAGTCAATGGGACTTAGGTTCCAAGGGTACATCTACATTGCAATAAAAAAACCCAGCAGCACCAGTTCTCAGAGCCCGAGTCAACTGACTCTGACTTGCAAGGCACGGGGCTGCGGGGCTAAACACTGCTGTGTAGACATTCAGGCTTGGGCGGGAGTCCAAAGCCACGTCTACACTCCGCAGCTAAATTGGCGCCGCTGCGATTGATGCAGCGGCATCGATTTAGTGGGTCTAGTGAAGACGCGCTACGTCGATGGGCCAGCGCGCTCCCGTCGACATCTGTAACCCATCTCAATGAGAGGCAGAAGCTCAATCGCCAGGAGAGTGTAGCCCATCAACATAGCATAGCGTGGGCACCGCAGTAAGTCGATCTAAGGCACGTCGACTTACGTTTCGTTATTTATGTAACTTAACTAGCGTCACTTAGATCAACTTACAGCATTAGTGTAGAACAAGCCCAAGCTCCAGCCTGAGCCCAAATGGCTACTGAGTAGCCCCGCGAGCTCGAGTCAGCTGACCCAGGCCAGCCACAGCCGGGCTGTGGGGCTTTCATTGCAGTGTGGATGTACCCACAAGTACTTGTGAAAATTTTATCCTAAAGCTGATTTTTCAAAACATTTTTACCTAAAGGGCCAGATCAGCAGCTGGTGTAAATCAGCCAAGCACCACTGAAGTCAATGGACCAGATTCCTCAGTGGTGTAAACTGCTGTCCCTCCTTTTAACTCAATATGCCAGATCACTAGCTGGCGTAAATCAACATTGTTCTATTGGTGCCAAGGGGCTGGTGTAAATCTGGTGTGAATCTCACTATGCCTGTCTGTCCACGCAAAAAAATCTGTCTATAAAATGCATAAAACAGAGCGAGCGATTCAGAGCAGAAACTACCTTTGACATCTCACCCAGTATTTGTAGCCAAAACCAGTGACATCATTAATGCTCACACTGCCTAAAACAAAGGAAATTATTACATCTGGAACACACAGTGCTCAACTTTCCTTCAGGCACTCGGTCACAAAACAAATCAGATCATCTTAATGACTCCGTTCATAATTCCCAAATAACCCTGCAGGATTTCCTGACCCCACTGGCAGTACAAGGTCTGAGGAAGGATCCGGTACTGCAGGAGAGAAACAATGGGAGACGTTTAACTGGATGCAGCTCTGTGGTTTTGTTTTCAACTACATACCATTAATACTGAAAGCCACACACCAGAATAGTGTACGTGCACATGCATGAACACACACAGTATGATTCGACATTCTGGCTCCCTCCTGCTAATATACCTCCAGAAATATTTATTCTCCCAGGACGAAAGTTCAGTACGAAAAATCACAAAGCATCGTGCTATGGAACACGTTTTCTTTGAAGCAATGGTCACTAAGACATTGCCATGTGGCTGCACACCGGACCCTAAGAATTAACTAACACCGCTAACCCACGTAGAGGAACTAAGCTAGTGAGATGGCCCGAGAACAGAAGAACGGCCAGACTGGGTCAGGCCAAAGGTCCATCCAGCCCAGAATCCTGTCGGCCGACGGTGGCCAATGCCAGGGGCCCCACCGAGAGCGAACCTAACAGGTAATGATCTAGTGATCTCTCTCCTGCCACCCATCTCCACCCTCTGACAAACAGAGGCTAGGGACACCATTCCTTACCCGTCCTGGCTAATAGCCATTAATGAACTTTATCCAGTTCTCTTTTAAACCCTGTTATAGTCCTAGCCTTCACATCCTCCTCAGGCAAGGAGTTCCACAGGTTGACACTGCACTGTGTGAAGAAGAACTTCCTTTGATTTGTTTTAAATCTGTTGCCCATTAATTTCATTTGGTGGCCCCTAGTTCTTATATTATGGGAACAAGTAAATAACTTTTCCTTATTCACTTTCTCCACACCACTCATGATTTTATATACCTCTATCATATCCCCCCTTAGTCTCCTCTTTTCCAAGCTGAAAAGTCCTAGCCTCTTTAATCTCTCCTCATATGGGACCCGTTCCAAACCCCTAATCATTTTAGTTGCCCTTCTCTGAACCTTTTCTAATGCCAGTATATCTTTTTTGAGATGAGGAGACCACATCTGTACGCAGTGTTCAAGATGTGGGCGTACCATGGATTTATATAAGGGCAATAATATATTCTCCATCTTATTCTCTATCCCTTTCTTAACGATTCCTAACATCCTGTTTGCTTTTTTGACTGCCACTGCACTCTGCGTGGATGTCTTCAGAGAACTATCCATGAGGACTCCAAGATCTCTTTCCTGATTAGTTGTAGCTGAATTAGCCCCCATCATAGCGCAGGTATAGCTGGGGTTATTTTTTTCAATGTGCATTACGCTGCATTTATCCACATTAAATTTCATTTGCCATTTAGTTGCCCAATCACTTAGTTTGGTGAGATCTTTCTGAAGTTCTTCACAGTCTGTTTTGGTCTTAACTATCTTGAGCAGTTTAGTCTCGTCTGCAAACTTTGCCACCTCACTGTTTACCCCTTTCTCCAGATCATTTATGAATAAGCTGAATAGGATTGGTCCTAGGACTGACGTGTGGGGAACACCACTAGTTACCCCTCTCCATTCTGAAAATGTATCATTTATTCCAACCCTTTGTTCCCTGTCTTTTAACCAGGTCTCAATCCATGAAAGGATCTTCCCTCTTATCCCATGACAACTTAATTTACGAAAGAGCCTTTGGTGCGGGACCTTGTCAAAGGCTTTCTGGAAATCTAAGTACTCTATGGCCACTGGATCCCCCTTTTCCATACACCAGCCTCACAGTATTACAAGCATTAGAATGTGTGGAGTACTGTAATACAATGTATAATATCACCACCTAGAGGCGGAAGGAAAAAATGAGTGTAGACATGATATCCATTAGTCTTTACCCCAGGCTAGAGACTGCTAGAGGGCTTTCCCTTCACTCTCTCCCCTGGTTCTTGTCACGCAGACAGAGAGCAGAAGGCCGAAGTGCAGGCAGTGTGCCGTTTATTGGGGTTAGTTCCAAACGAACAGATCCAGAGCTCGACACGCCGGCAGAGCCTGTTTCCCAGTGTTCCCTTCCCAGCTCTGACACCGCAGAGCATTTACCCCATGTCCCCCTTCCCAGCTCTGACGCCACAGAGCCTTGCCTGGGTCCCCATTCCCACCTCCTCCTCCTTAGCAGGCCCACATATAGCTGCACTGCAAGCCTACAATCCCACCCCTTTGTACCCCAGGGGAGGGTAAAAGAGTGAGGCTCTGCTGTGGTCAGAGACAGGCATGTCTTTGGTCTTTTAGTGTTTTATACCTTCCCCACCCCCCAAGCCCCTTTGCCCCTCCCGACTGGTTGCTTGACTTTGCCTTGAGATAGTGGTTGAGGCAATCTTAAAGTGTGCTCTGAGGCCTTGTCTACACTGCCACTTTACAGCACTGAAACTTTCTTGCTCACGGATGTGAAAAAACACCCCCCCACCACCCCTGAGTGCTGCAAGTTGCAGTGTAGACAGCGCCCCGGCGCTGGGAGCTTACTCCCCTCAGGGAGGTGGTTTTATTACAGTGCTGGGAGAGCTCTCATCTACACAGCCACTTTAACGCTGCTAGTGAAGACACACCCCGAGTCACACTTTAACTGCTCTTATCTGTTCCCATTGTACGAACAAATCCATCTGACTAAGCAGAAGCAACATCACGGTTTCTTTGTCCTTTGTTCACGCTTATTAGTATAAGAGAGAAGAGGATCAAAAAGTCAAACCCAAAATGCTATCCCAGGCTGACAAACAGACCTATATACTAACAGAGACTATGCTAATGGCAATATTAGTCTTATTACAGTAGTGTCTAGGAGCCTAGTCATGGCCCAGGACCATATTGTGGTAAGCGTGGAACAAAACAGAACAAAAGGCTGGTTCCCCTCCTCCTCAAACAGTTTCTATACCTTAGGTTGATTAGATCAGATCTTTTTGAAACAGGAACTAAAATGATGAGTCAAAGATACTCTGCTGTCATTGTGGTAGTACGCACGGGGTGATATCTTTTACTTACTGACAATAACACGAAACGTTACACATCTTTTCCCCAGCTGAAGGCCCTGGCAGACAGCACTGTGTAGGTTTGCCGTGCAGTCACAGGGCCAGAAATTGTTGTTTCGACCATTTAATTCTGCCACCATGGCTGCAGCCACCCTCAAAAGGCTGCGATGGCGTCCTGCATATGCCAGTTCCGCCCCCGTTCTGCACAATAGGAACAGGTGGGGCAGTGAAGTGACCAGGGCATGGCTGGATTTTTCCTCAACATGCCGGTGTTTCTGTTTTTCATATGGCTTATGCCTGATGTCACAGCTGTAAAATGCAAGCGTCAAAGCCCACCTCTGCCACTGGGCAGCAGCTAAATCTGGCAGATCCATTTCTGTTCCTAGAGGTGAATAGTTTGTAAATCATATAAGCGTCCTCCCATTATTAACACTTAGAAATTCCCACAGTCGCTGGAACGAGGGGTGCTGCAGCACTCCCCTGGCTTGAAGTGGTTTCCATTGTATACCGGGGTTACATGTGGTTCAATGGCTTTCAGCACCCCCACTATAAAAACTATTCCTGCACCTCTGGAAATTTCTGATTCCAGATAGAACAAGAGAGGCTGAGAATTCTATCAGCACACAGTTTTCTTCTGCTTTTGTTGCATTTCTGGGAGCGAAGGCCACTGACGTTTCGTTCCCAGCTGGCTTTCTGTGTGGTGTGACAGTATTTGTGGCTGGGTCATGCATCATGTACTAACAGTCGTTCTAAACTGGGGTCAAAATGTAATCACGCCTTTTCAGTAACGGCTTGGTCTGCTTCAATGGCACGTTCCTTTTCTTCAGTGCTGGCCTAACTTAACTGTACCATTGATTTAGTATGGGAATCAAGTTAAGCAGACACTTCTCATAACAAGCTCTTCGATATTATGGTGACGGCTAAAAGAAATCTCAGTCTTGTGACATTCTTAGCATAGCCACTCTGGACACTGCTTCAGTGGGGGGGTTTTTCTAGCCACTTGGTAAATATGCTTTTTATACTGGATCAGTCCATCAAGGGTATAATTAAACAGTAAACTATTTCCAAGACCCTGACTTGAGTGCCACCTACTGGTAGAGATTGAGGCAAATCTAATTTTTTTCAACCTTTGTCCCTTGGATGGCTGCACAAACCCTCCGTTTTCAGGCCTGGCTGTGGGTGCATGTCCGGGCCAGGCGTCACAGTTAGCATACGGTTTCTAGTGTCAATGCCAGCTTGTTCGGAATATATGTGATGCCGATGATTGAGAATTCCAGCAGTGGCATCCCTACTAAGCAGTTTAACTAGTTCTCAACAGCCACAGTTATGGCACATGGCACAGGTCTGGCCTTGTAACATTTTGCCCTGATTCAACAACCTCGTGTATTTTAACCCTGCACAGGTTCAAACTTCTTCCTATATTTTTCATGTTTGCTTCTCAGGTCCAGTTTAGGGGTAAGTAATTTATGGTGCTAAGTAAAAATGCAAAAATTTTGGGACAGTAAGTGTTAAGTGGAGTTCCTGGGGCAATCCTAGGGAGAGGTTATTGCAAATTCCCCAATCCCATTATGCAAAATCCCAGCCTTGTGAGGGAAGGGAGGGTCAGAGTCTGCTGATCACCTGTTAGAAAGGGCCAAAATCAAAGGTCCGCTGGTCTGCCTAGTCTGGTTCTGGATCTAAAATGGATGAACTTGTAACCATGGGGGAAAACCCAGTTGTGAGTCTTGAAAGACTGAACTCAAGAAGGATGTCGATTAACTGCACAGGGGTCAGAGAAGAGCCACACGAATGATTAAAGAATTGGAAAACATGCCTTATAGAGAGAGACTCAAAAAGCTCAATTTGTTTAGCTTAACAAAAGGGAGAGTAAAGGGGTGACTTGATCACAATCTGTAAGTATTTACATGGGGAACAAATATTTAAGAATGGGCTCTTCAATCTAACGGACACAGATCTAACACAGGGGTTCTCAAACTTCATTGCACCGTGACCCCCTTCTGACAACAAAAATTACTTTGCAACCCCGACGCGGGGGGGCAGGACGGACCGAAGCCTGGGCCCGCCTTAACCCCACTGCCCCGGGTGGCAGGGCAAAAGCTGAAGCTCAAGGGCTTCAGTCCCGGACCCCAGCAATTCTAAGCCATCCCCAGTGACCCCATTCAAAGGGGATCACGATGCACAGTTTGAGAACCGCTGGTCTAACACATGATCCAATGGCTGGAAGTTGAAGTTAGACAAATTCAGACTTGAAGCAAGGCATACATTTTTAATGGTGAGAGTAATTAACTATCGGAACATCTTACCAAGGGTCGTGGTGGAATCTCCATCCCTGACACTTTTAAAATTAGGAGTGGATGTTTTTCTTGAACCTCTGCTGTAGGAATTATTTTGGGGACGTTCTCTGGCCTGTGTTATCCTGGAGGTCAGCCTAGATGATCACAATGATCTCTTCTGGCCTTGGAAACCTACTGGAGCCCTAGGTTGGAGTTGGGGTGATCTCTGGTAACCTCTTTAGCATGTGTGTAGGTCCTTTTATTGTTTGTGTTTTCTCCATAATGCTTTTACCTTAAGAATAAATGTGCTTGCTTAAAAGGAGATATGTGATAACTTATAACTGTGGGCAATACACTGGTTGTAGCCCTTAGAGAGAAAGGAACGTGCAGGCACTGGCCATTTAGGCAGCTTGGCTTGCTGGGGATATCACCAGGTAAGGCGGGGAGCAGGGCAGCCTTAAAAATCCAGTCAAGAGAGAGAGATGCAGATCTCTACTCATGAGTGTTGACATCTGTAGAGCCAGGAACCTAGTGTGGGTGTCCTTGATGGACCACAGAGGGGAAATACAGGTGCAGTTGCCCTGAACTGTGACAAGGAGATTAACATTTTACCTGTTCTGGGGAATCCTGGTGTATGAATTTGGATGGAATATATGGGCACAAAGAGTCAAATGTGTTAACATGATCCTGTAACAATTCAACATTACGCAGTTTTAAACAAGATTTAGGGTTGGGTAGGCAGAGACCTCAGCCTGCTTAGCACCATGGCAAACCCGCTGTTAACAATCCTTTTAACCTTTCATTAAAGACAGAAAAGAAAGAAGAGGAGTTAAAGCATTTGACCTGTAAAGTATTAAATAAGGCTTTCATTCTAACCATAACCCTTGCTCCCTCTCCAAAGGAAAAGCTGCGGAAAGGTTTTATAAGGGAAAAACCCTTCCTTTGACAGTCTTTTAGATGGTATTAAAGATGGTAATAACTGTTGTCTTTGGGGAAAAGAGAATAAATTATTTGTAAAGGGTTGGAACCGCTGCTGCTGTTAAATACAATCCCATTTCCAACAAGACAAACACACACAAGAGGGGAGAGAGAAGACCAGCAAAGATACAAAATGTAGCTTCTACCTCTGGTGCTGACTCTCACCTGCAACCTCGCTGCTGGAAAAACACAGGCCCAGCACATGATCTTATCAGCCACTCCGAGACCTGGCCAACTTGCATCAGCATGAAGTTGTTAGGGCATTGCTTTTAACAGCCTCTTTCTAGTCCCAGGCTCACGGCAGTGTTACAAAAGATGCAGCCGTGGCCAGCTAAGCCAGACTCTCATTAATCAGAAGGAAACTGGCAAGAGATAGGAAAGAAAATAAATAAGGTGGGGAAAGGAAAGAACCCATGGGGGGAGGGAGGAGTTGTGACAAAGTCTCACATCCCAGGTAGTATACAGGACTTAGCTGAAACCGCTGAAGGTGGCGATGTCATCTGGGTGTGGGTCCGTCTCTCTGGCCTGGTCTGGTGAGGTCATCTCTCAGGATTTGGGGGGGAGGGATAGCTCAGTGGTTTGAGCATTGGCCTGTTAAACCCAGGGTTGTGAGTTCAATCCTTGAGGGGGCCGTTTAGGGATCTGGAGCAAAAATTGGGGATTGGTCCTGCTTCAAGCAGGGGGTTGGACTAGATGACCTCCTGAGGTCCCTTCCAACCCTAACCTTCTATGAATCTATGATTAGACCAAAGAAGGTCCAAAGGTGTTGTGGCAGATCCTGGGGTCCAGGAGATGGTGGGTTGGCAGACAGGATGGTGAAGCTCGCTGCAGCGGTTGTTGGCAGACCAGATCTTCCTCTGCCTGCTTTTCCCCCTCGAGTCTTTTCTTTTCACACCCCAAAAGGAAGTGATGTGTGGAATAGCCTGGCCTCCCATTATTTGGTTCACCAATTAGGCCTAATTTCTGACTCACCTACGCTGATTAATTGATTTCTGGTCCTGCGCCTATCTTGTTTATCAGGGATGGTGATATCAAGTTAGGCCTTCTGCTTGTACTAATTCAGTCTGTCTCCCTTTTGCGCCTTTTCTCATCCACATTTGTTGTTATAGGTTAGTGGAATTTTTTTCCCACTTTCCCAAACTTGAGCTCCCAATTAGCATAAATTTGTAGGCCCCATTATTACAACAGCTCTTAACCAAGAAGCATGAAGATACCCTTCAACTAATAAAAGAAGGTCCTTGGAAGTTGGCCAAATTGCCCCCAATGCCTAGACTCTCTCACTATTGGTGGAAGCAGACCTTGTGACCTCTGGTAGGCACCATACTGGTATATGCTAGTACTAGGTAAGGTGAAATTGTGTCATCGTTGGTCCATATTTGCTGCAGTCAAGAGCAACAGCTGGTATCTGGTATCCAGAGAATGTGGATTATCAAGTCTCCAGTGACAATAAGCATTTAGTAAAGTACATTCCTAAGAACTATAATCTCTGTGAGGTAAACCATGATAGAGAGTGCACTTTCCATTGCTGAAGGGGAAATGTCATAACTGTAAATCTTGGCATAGTTGCTGAAGAGAAAGCTAATCCTTGTAGTTTTCCTTGAACTCACCACACTGTGCTCAGGTTTTTCCAAGGGTCTCTGTCCGACCACTGCATGAGCTTTTGTTCCATTCGTGCTGCAATTTCTAGGCAGAATACCTCTTGGCAGAGCGAGGCTTCTCTTAGGCGTTGGTGGAATGGGAGCCCCACTTAGCTCAATGCTTTACTAGCTGATGATCTGAGAGGTTAAAGAGGTAGTTTGCCAGGAAAAAGCCAAAACGCTTTTACTGAATGGATAAGAATATATTTTAGGTTCCTGATGGCTATCAGCTGTAGTTTGCTGGGCACTGTTCACAAAGGGCAACCAAACAAAAGCAGAGTTATATGAAATATACAGGGCCAGACTGTCGTTTTTTTTTAAAATGGCCCACTTGCAAAAGCACAGATGCAATTGCCCGTGCATGCTATTCTCCTTGGTGCATATGCAAACTGAGCACTTGCTCCTGAAAATAACAATCTCATTGTGATACTGGCCATACAACAAATTGGCCATGTGTGCCTGATAGCTCAGTAAAGCCATTGTAGTCAATGAAAAGATTCTTATTGAGTTCAAATGGTTTGGGATCAGATCCTAATTGCACATCCAAATGTAGGAGCTAGGGTGACCGGAGAGCAAGTGTGAAAAATCGGGAGCGTGGGTGGAGGGTAATAGGAGCCTATATAAAACAAAGCCCCAAAATCGGGACTGTCCCTATAAAATCAGGACATCAGGTCACCGTAGTAGAAGCAATTGGACCTGCATCCCTACGTGCACAACCAGGCCTACTTTTTAAAAAACCAAAAAAACAAAACTGGCTTTAAAAAGTCTTTGAAATGACAAAAATAAGATGGTTGTGTCCTGAAACATCCTCTGTGACGGTGGTACAGTCCTTTAGGCAATGACTTGCACAGTGTAAAAAATCTCTGGATTTTGTTGCAAATCTTGTGATATTTGGTATTTCTCTCACTGCCCCAGCTGCTGGACTCAAGACAATACAGTAGATTCGCAGCTTTCACTTTAAAAAAAGTGAGTTTCTAGCCCTCAGAGTTGCCGAGAAAAGCTTAAAAACAGGAACCTGTTAGTATCACAAACTGGAAGGCCAATTAAGCAACCCCAAAATGCATTATTATTTAAATCTTGTGATATGCAAACCAACCTCATGCTGCTCGACGGTTTGGGATCAACAGGACTTCTACCTTCAAATGGAATTATCTGACAAAGGTTGCCAGGCCCTAGTGAGTGGATGTTGGAAAACCTAACGATACAGACCATTATATTTCTTTACGCCCAGATCCTCAAGGGAATTAGGAGCCTAAATAGTTCAATGGGAGTTAGACACTTAAATACCTTTGAGGATCTGGGCCTTAATTCTTGTTTGGATCCTTTCAAGGCAATGTGAGACTTTAGGCTTCTGGCTTGTGAACTTCTCTGGGAGACATATACCTTCTTATCCAGCTTGGCTAGGAAATATTTATATTTTGTTTGCTGCAAACCTGTTTTTTCTAACACCTCCCTTTCCTCTATACTTAAATTATATTTGGCTTCTTGGCTAAAGATTGGGTAATAATTTCCAAACAGGCAGACAGGTTCCAGATGCTCTTCTTTTTCATAGCTGAAGTAATGTTATCATAAGTCCCGAATAGACACCATTTCCCAAGCTCCAGATGGCCATCTGGGTTGCTGGAGATCTTTGTTCAAGGGCTGCCAGATTTTCCCTGCCATTTTGTTAAATTATAGCAGGTATTTAGTTATCGCAATTTGTCCGAGACTTAGGTTAAATATCCACACAGAAGATGTCTCAAATGGGGGCCTGTTTTTCCTAAGAAAGATTTACTGATGTGAGATAGGCGAAAGGATTCTGTCCTTTACCTAAATGGCTGCAGCATATTGAGCTGTTTTATGTAGTCACGATACAGACCTTAAATATTTTGCAACATTCAAGAATTGTGTATGACTAGATAAAAAGTTACTCATTACAGATTAAAAAGACGCAAAACAAAATAATCTCATGGAATATCCGGCCCTGGGAATCTGTTTCCAAAACAGAGTATAAACAATTAGTTTGTCACAAGGAGTTATTCATTCTTACCGCGATTTGTCATATGGTCAAGTGAAGGGAGTGGGGTTTTCCTCTCATAAAGCAGGGTATTATTTTAGGCTCAGACATTTACATCAAGAAAATACATTTTCCATGACTCCACATGTCCTGGAGTAATTAATTTGTAATGTCCTCATCTTGAAATCTCCTTGCTTCAACTCCCTCAAACATGGAAAAGCCATGTATTTTTCTTGCTACAAAATGTTCCAGTATGGAACTGAAGCCAGAAAAGCAGAAATGTGTCATCCCAAACTCTGACTGGGATGATTTAGTTGGGGTTGGTCTTGGTTTGAGAAGGGGGTTAGACTAAACAACCTCCTGAGGTTTCTTCCAACCCTAATCTTCTATGATTCTATGACCTGCCTAGTTCTATAAAAACCAAACCCAGGTCCCAGTGAAGTCAGAGACAATTTTCCTTTGGCTACTGTGAGCCCAGGATTAGCCGTCACTGCTTGTCTTTAAAGAGGATTTTTTAAAGTGAATGTGTGCTCATGTATGATAGATAGAGAAAGCTCGAACATTCAGGAGAGAGTAGATTACCTTAGAAATATCAGGAATATTAACTCTGATTTCCCCTAGTTTTGCTGAAGGACTTTCCATTCTCCAAAATGTTAATTAATCATTGAAGTTAAACAAAACCAAAACCAAACAAAAAGGGGTGTGAACAATCTAAAAATGCTTCCCCCTTTCTATTGCTCAACTTTCATTTGCCAAGGCCTGGCCTACGGGCCCTCATTGCACCCATTTAACTTAATCTCTTAATAAATCAAATTAGTTAAATCAGTTCATCTCCCTTGCATGGACGATCTTAAACTGGATTAAGGGTGCTTGGCATCAATTTAGCTTAATTCATAACTAGCATTTAAAAAAAAACTTAATGAACAATTCCATATCTAATCACAAAAATATCTGAATGACTGAAAATGCTTAACGTCAAGCCAAACCTGAACAATAACTGCTTAAAACAGCTCGTCATGCTGCAGATGTCACAGTTCAGGACAATTGCACCTTTATTCCGCTCTGTGGTCCAGCGAGACTCCTGGTTCCTCAGCCATCACCTCTCTTGAGTGGAGACCTGCATCTCTCTCCCTCCTGACCAGGTTTTTCCTGGATGCACAGTTCCCTGCCTACACTGTGATATCCCCAGAAAGGCAGACTGCTTAAACAGGGCAGTGTCTGTGCTTTGCTATCTTTCTGAAGGCTATAAACAGCATAATTGCCACAGTTATGAGTTACCACAGAAGTCTTTCTAAGCAAGCACATTTATTCTTAAGGTGAAAACACTATAGAAACACATATTAATAGCAATAAAAGAACCTATGTGCATGCTAATAAGCTTGTCAGAGAGCACCCATCAGTTTTGTGGGGTCTCAGTAGGCCCAGGAAGGATTGGGGCCCCCCTCAAACCAGTCTCGGCTATTTGCTGGATCAGAAAGAGGGCCCTAAATCAGTTTAAACTCCGGCTATTTATCCAAAAATCCTTCATTTGTCTCTGGCGAATCTAGCTGGAATTATTCTATGCGAGCCTTTCCAGATGGTGGTATTTCTCTGGTGGTGTTGCAACTTGAGTGAATTTGGCCAATCACCACCCCCACCCCGCACCTCCTCACTCATTCTTAGTTCCTGGAGGAGCTGTGGTCACTCTTTCCCATGAAATTACACACAATCCCTGGCCCAGAGTGCTTACTACAATAAAATCTCCCAGAGATATTGCAGGAAATTGCCAGATCTGCCAGAGCAGTTGTTCAGGTAATGGACAGAATCCTTTCACCTATCTCACATCAGTAAGTCCTGCCTCAGGAAAGGAAGTTACAACAAACGGAATTAAGCTAAACCAATTTTAGCCACTCAGTTTGATTTAAGTGTGTCTACACAAACGCAGCAAACTGATTTAGTTAAATTGGTATAATTTCTATGTTTCTTTTAGCTATTGGGACATTGTCATCTTCCTAGTTGTTCAGTCCCCGCAGAGTCTCTTAGCCTAGATAGGACCTTTAATGCCAAAGTGGATCCTAATGAGTAATCCATGAAGTTCCTAGTATGAACTGTACAAAATCCAGCTCATTCTGGCATCAGAGCTTTGGGTGTAACTCATACAAAGAGGGTGGTTGTTTTTTTTTAGTCTGGTCACTGTTGGGTAGTACAAGTTAAAACTGAGTAATGTAGGTTGTTTCCATGGTAACAGAGTGTGATTCACTAAGAGGGTAAGACACAAGAGGGAATAAACATAGACTAGTGTGATTACATATCACAATCACATAATGGGAATGTCCATTCTGTAATGACCTTGTTCAGCACAACTTCATATTCAGTGTACATATGTTACCTGATCTCGACTTATAAAACAGGTTTAAGACTAAGCGCTCATGGTTATTGTATTTTTAATAGGTGACACTGTGATGTAAAACACCCTCTGCCACGCTAGCTGGAGCTGCTGATGACCTTCAGTGCCGGCCTCAGGCAGAGGGTCAAAAAGCAGGGCAGAGACCCCAAACTGGTGTTTCTATAATTGTCTAACCTATAATTAGATTTCACCAACCCAGTAACGTAAGTGTGAACTCCTAAAGCATTATAACAGTCTTACCATAGAGTCGCAGCCCTGGTCTACACTACAAGTTTAGGTTGAATTTAGCATCGTTAGGTCGATTTAACCCTGTACCCGTCCACACGACCAAGCCTGTTTTGTTGACTTAAAGGGCTCTTAAAATCAATTTCTGTACTCCTCCCCAGCGAGGGAAGTTGTGCTAAAATCGACCTTGCTGAGTCGAATTTGGGGTAGTGTGGATGCAATTCGACAGTATTGGCCTCCGGGAGCTATCCCAGAGTGCTCCATTGTGACCGCTCTGAACAGCACTCTCAGTTCAGATGCACTGGCCAGGTAGACAGGAAAATCCCCGGGAACTTTTAAATTTCATTTCCTGTTTGGCCAGCCTGGCGAGCTGATCAGCACAGGTGACCATGCAGAGCTCATCAGCACACGTGACCATGGAGTCCCAGAATCACAAAAGAGCTCCAGCATGGACCAAATGGGAGGTACTGGATCTGATCGCTGTATGGGGAGAAGAATCCGTGCAGGCAGAACTCTGTTCCAAAAGACGAAATGCCAGTATATTTGCCAAAATCTCCAAGGGCATGATGGACAGAGGACACACAGCAGTGCCGCGTGAAAGTTAAGGAGCTGAGGCAAGCTTACCAAAAAACAAAGGATGCAAATGGTTGCTCTGGGTCAGAGCCCCGCACATGCCACTTCTATGATGAGCTGCATGCAATTCTAGGGGGAGCCCCTACCACTTCCCCACCACTGTCCGTGGACACCTGCAAGGGGGAAGTCTCACACAATAGGGATGAGGATTTTGTGGATGAGGAAGATGAGAAGGAGGAGGTTGAGGATAGCTCACAGAAGGCAAGTGGAGAATCCCTTCTCCCCGGCAGCCAGGAACTGTTCATCACCCTGGAGCCAATATCCTCCTAGCCCTCCCAAGACGGGATCCCAGACCATGAAGCCAGAGAAGGCACCTCTAGTGAGTGTACCATTATAAATATAGTACAGGGTTTAAAAGCAAGCGTGTTTAATGATTAATTTGCCCTGAAGACTTGGGATGCATTCGCGGCCAGTATAGCTACTGGAAAAGTCTGTTAACGTGTCTGGGGATGGAGCAGAAATTCACCAGGGACATCACCATGAAGCTCTCCTGGAGGTACTCTCTGTGTTAGCCTCAGGAGAATGATATAATTCATGGCCACCTGGTTGAAATACGGGAAATTTGTTTAAGGGGACATTCAGAGGGCCCATTCCTGCTGTTTGCCTTTGGCTGAAAAGAAATCACCCCTTTTTTTCCTCCCGCAGCTGCAAATGTTTCTACACTCCCCCATCATCTCCATCCCAGAGGCTAGCGCAGATTAGAAGGCAAAAAAACCGCACTTGCGATGAAATGTTCTCAGAGCTCATGCAGTCCTCCCACACTGAAAGAGCTCAGCAGAATGCGTGGAGGCAGACAGTGGCAGAGTCCAGGAAAGCATTAAATGAATGCGATGAGCGGAGGCAGGAGCACGATGAAAGGAGGCAGGATGCAATGCTGAGTCTAATGGGGGAGTAAACTGACATGCTCAGGCATCTGGTGGAGCTGCAGGAAAGGCAGCAGGAGCACAGACTGTTGCTGCAGCCCCCGTATAACCGCCTGCCCTCCTCCCCAAGTTCCATATCCTCCTCACCCAGATGCCCAAGAACGTGGCGGGGAGGCTACGGGCACCCAGCCACTCCACCCCAGAGGATTGCCCAAGCAACAGAAGGCTGGCATTCAATAAGTTTTGAACTGTAGTGTGGCCTTGTCCTTCCTGCCTTCCCTCATCCACCACCCCACCCGGTACTTCCCTCCTCACCCACCCCTCCCAGGCTACCTTGCAAGTTTTCCCCCTATTTGTGTGATGAATCTATAAAGAATGCATGATTTTGAAACAATAATGACTTTATTGTCTCTGAAAGTGGTGATCGAAGGGGGGAGGTCGGTTGGTTTACAGGGAAATAGAGTCAACCAAGGGGGCGAGTTTTCATCAAGGAGAAACAAACAGAACTTTCACACCGTAGCCTGGCCAGTCATGACACTGGTTTTCAAAGTTTCTCTGATGTGCAGTGTGCCCAGCTGTGCTCTTCTAATTGCCCTGGTGTCTGGCTATGCATAATTGGCCACCGATTTGCCTAAACCTCTCACCCCACCATAAAATTCCCCCCCTTACTCTCACAGATATTGTGGAGCACACAGAAAGCAGCAATAACAATGGGAATATTGGTTTCGCTGAGGTCTAACCTGGTCAGTAAACTGCACCAGCGAGCTTTTAAACATCCAAATGCACATTCTACCACCATTCTGCCCTTGCTCAGCCTGTAGTTGAACTGCTCCTTACTACTGTCCAGGGTGCCTGTGTACGGCTTCATGAGCCATGGGAGCAAGGGGTAGGCTGGGTCCCCGAGGATAACTATAGGCATTTCAACATCCCCAACAGTAATTTTCTGGTCTGGAAAGTAAGTTCCATCCTGCAGCTGTTCAAACAGACCAGAGTTCCTGAAGATGCGAGCGTCATGCACCTTTCCTGGCCATCCCATGTTGATGTCGGTGAAACATCCCTTGTGATCCACCAGTGCTTGCAGCACCATTGAAAAGTACCCTTTGTGGTTTATGTACTGGCTGCCAAGGTGGTCCGGTCCCAAGTTAGGGATATGTGTTCCGTCTATCGCCCCACCACAGTTAGGGAACCCCATTGCAGCAAAGCCATTTAGTATGACCTGCACATTTCCCAGAGTCACTGACCTTGATAACAGCAGCTCAGTGATTGCATTGGCTACTTGCATCACAGCAGCCCCCACAGTAGATTTGCCCACTCCAAATTGATTTCTGACTGACTGGTAGCTGTCTGGCGTTACAAGCTTCCTGAGGGCTATTGCCACTCGCTTGTGAACTGTGAAGGCTGCTCTCATCTTGGTATTCCTGCACTTCAGGGCAGGGGAAAGCAAGTCACAAAGTTCCATAAAAGTGCCCTTACGCATGCGAAAGTTTTGCAGCCACTGGGAATCATCCCAGACCTGGAACACTATTCGGTCCCACCAGTCTGTGCTTGTTTTCTGGGCCCAGAATCGGCGTTCCATGTCATGAACCTGCCCGATTACCACCATGATGTCCAAATTGCCAGGGCCCGTGCTTTGAGAGAAGTCTGTGTCCATGTCCTCATCACGATCGTGATCGCGCTGTCGTCGCCTCCTCGCCTGCTTTTGCAGGTCCTGCACATACTGCAGGATAATGCACGAGGTGTTTGCAATGCTCACAACAGCAGCGGTGAGCTGAGCGGGCTCCATGCTTGCCGTGGTATGGCATCTGCAGGAGAGCAGAGTTGCAGCAGAAGCGGTGGATGACGACGGATGCCACGAGAATAGATATTTATACAGAATGACGAGAGGACCTGTGAGGTGGATTCATGGCACCAGGAGAGCAGAGTTGCAGTGGAAGTGGTGGATGACTACGGCAGTTAGCAGTCCTACTGCACCGTCTGCTGACAGCAGTATGGCATCTGCGTGGAAAAAAGGCACTAAATGATTGTCTGCCCTTGCTTTCGCGGAGGGAGGGGCGACTGACAACATGTACCCAAAACCACCCGCGACAATGTTTTTGCCCCATCAGGCATTGGGAGATCAACCCAGACTTCCAATGGGCAGCAGAGACTGCGGGAACTGTGAGATAGTACCCACAGTGCAACGCTCCAAAAGTCGATGCTGACCACGGTAGTGAGGACGCACTCCGCCGACTTAGTGCGCTTAGTATAGACATACGCAATCGACTGTATAAAATCGATTTCTAAAAATAGACTTCTATAAGATTGACCTAATTTCATGTTGTAGACATACCCTTCATGATAGTTGGTCACTTTACACCAAAAATCACAACACTATTCAGGTTAGTCCCAATCACAAAGGACCAGTCACTTAGCCCAAGTCAGTTTGCACCTTAGATCTCAGCCTAAAGACGATGCTTGCAGCCAATTCTATAGTAAACTATGTAAGGATTTATTAACTAAGAAAAGAAATGAGAGAGTTATTACAAGGTTAAAGCAGGCAACATATATACACAGATGAGTGACAGTTACAGGTTTAAAAGGTGACTGAGTAAAAGTAAGCTGTTAGCTCTGAATGTATTTTATGGCTAACCCAGGCCTGTTTTGTAGCTCCAGCCTGGGGAGAGTCCAAACAGCGAAAGAGATAACACATTTTCTTGTCAGCTCTTTTTATTTCTTTCTTCCAGAATTCAAGCTGAGGGGACCTAGCCTCTTTATGGGTGCAAGGGGGTAATTAATAAAGTCTTTGTATTGTGATGCCCCACGATGGCCAATTTAGTTTTGATAGGTCTTCTCGATGAACAGGAGATGATCTCTTTTGACTGGGTTGACAGTTACCATGCAAAAACTTAAATATTACCTTACAGCAGATGATAAAGAAATTGAGAGATTAATGAATGCAGCAATTTACATGTATTTTATAAAGTCTAAAAACTAAATAAGTCCAACACCCATCTTAACCATTCTGACAGACAGGTGAAACAGACTGGTTTCCAGCAATGAATTTGTCAGTGCTTAGCTGAGCCTAAGCCTTGGCGAGAGCTAGCCCCTGGTCTGCCAGTGTCCCAACCTCATTCCCCCTCCCTTACTAAATCCCTGGAGCCCTAAGAGGACCTCAATGTAGAGCACAAATCACAGGAAAATGCTAGATAGATGCTAGATGGTTGGGCAACCTCTGTGTTGGTTGATAGAGCCCCAGTGCCACCCAAAAGCATCTAAAGATGGTAAATTTCAAAATAGTTGGATGCTTTAGTAATGAGAGCTGCCACTTGTGCCGTTAATGGCGGCGATTAACATTTCTATAGAGCTTTCAATCAGAACAATCCCAAAACATTTTACACATAGAATATTCTGTACATAGGACTCATATCACCCCCTACTGACATGCAGCCACCTCTGAAGTAAAAAGAGAGCAGCTGTTCAGCATTACACACCAAAAATGCCCAACATTTTACAGCAGGAAATGAAGAAAACTGTAATCAAGTGAAGCTACAAGGGGAATTATATGAGGCAGTGTGTGACTGCAAACTGGAATTTCTCCAGCATAGTGTTTTAAGCACACTCTATATGTCAAAGGTGCCGTATGGGTTTTTAGTGTCCACAAGTGGCCCAGGCCTTGGTTTTATGTTCCCTCCTTCTGAGGTTGATCAAATCCAATAAAAAATCTTTATTGGCAGGCCAAGCTGTACAAATATTGCCAAATTATAAAAAAGATGGAAAGCTCAGACAGGGGAGGAAGATGCAATGTATCAAACATCATCTGCCCAGGTTAGAGACACTGGAATGCCCAGGTTGGTGGTGGCGGTGGCGTGTGGAAGGGCATTTATCTCTAGTGCCTAGTTGTTGTTAATGTCCATTCCTGGTTGTGAGGCAGATGCCTACATGCCACAATCGGCTGTTGCTTTCATTTCTCCCAGAGTTGCATATGGTATTTCTTCCTCACTTCTGGATGGAAAAGCAATTCTGAGGGCTTGAGGGACTATCTTCTGGCAAACCTGAGTATCTTGGCTAGCAGAGTAGAAAAAGTCTCTTTGTATAGATATCTACCCCGGCCCAGTTCTAATTTTCAGGTTGTGATCACTAATTGTATACATGGGAAGAGTTGCTAGCTGATTGTATTGTGCTGAAGGGATCAGCAAGTGGGTCCAGTGGCAGTGTAGTTTGTTATAATTTTTCACCTGCCCTTCCCAGGGGGTTATGTATTGTCTTTTCAGACTTCTGTTTTGTTCCTAAGATACTTATATGGCCCCTATAACGATAGTATCTGAGCATCTCACAGTCTTTAATGTGCTTATGCTCATAATTCCCCTGGTAGGTGGGGCAGCGCTATTATCCCCATTGTACAGATGGTGAACTGGGGTACAGAGAGGCTAAGTGACTTGGCCAAGGTCACACAAAAGTCTGTTGCAGAACAGGGAATTGAACCCAAGTCCTATGCTAGTGTCCTAATCGCTGTAGTATCCTTTCCCCCTTCCACAACTTATGTGTCATTTGGATTTGGGTGGGGTTGTTTGACAGATGTAGCAATGCCAGGGTCTGGCTGTGGTGTGTTCTTGTGGTTTCTGGTGCTTGGAGGTCCACAGATGCAGTGTTGTTAATCCAAAGTGCTCAAACACTTTTGAGTCAGGCCCTCAAAAAAGCAGTGGGATCAGCTGCAAAGACAGGAGAAATTTAAACACAATGACTCGGGGTCCAGTTCATTTGCAATCTGATTACAAGGCCTTTAGGGGTTATGTTTCCACATCTTTCTCCCCACCCAAGAGGGCTAGAAACCGGCCTTATTCAAAGTAACAGCAGCTCAGCCTCTCACTTATTGCTGGGACTCCAGGAACTGGGGCCTTCAAGGGTCCCTGAGTCTCTGGGGGGCGGGGGGGGGGGGGAGGAGAGAGCCGGGGGGGGGGGGGGAGATTCCATGGGTGGAGGCCCCTCGGGTGGTTGGAGAGGGACCTGAACATCTGTATGGAGGTGGGGGGAGCGCTACGTGGCTGTGGGGGAGGTCCCTGTGGGGTGGGGTGAGTCTCCAAGTCTTTGTGGGGGGGAGCTCCAATTTTGTGCGTGGGGAGTTCCCAAGGGGAGGGGAGCCCCATGTGGGTGGGGAGGACCCTAAGTCTCTGTAGGAAGGGGGGTGCCCACTTGGGGGTAGCCCGTAGGGGGAGGGGCCCCGAGTCTCTGTAGGGATT
Source organism: Lepidochelys olivacea (assembly GCF_965140295.1). Taxonomy (NCBI): domain Eukaryota; kingdom Metazoa; phylum Chordata; order Testudines; family Cheloniidae; genus Lepidochelys; species Lepidochelys olivacea. The sequence goes on from NC_140416.1 coordinate 121,872,694, forward strand.
GGGAGCCCCAGGTCTCTGTGTATGTGGGGGGGATTTCCCTAGGGGGAGGGGCCCCGAGTCTCTGTAGGGATTGGGGAGCCCCAGGTCTCTGTGTATGTGGGGGGGATTTCCCTAGGGGGAGGGGCCCCGAGTCTCTGTAGGGATTGGGAGTCCCAGGTCTCTGTGTATGTGGGGGGGATTTCCCTGGGGGGAGGGGCCCCGAGTCTCTGTAGGGATTGGGAGCCCCAGGTCTCTGTGTATGTGGGGGGGATTTCCCTAGGGGGAGGGGCCCCGAGTCTCTGTAGGGATTGGGAGCCCCAGGTCTCTGTGTATGTGGGGGGGATTTCCCTGGGGGGAGGGGCCCCGAGTCTCTGTAGGGATTGGGAGCCCCAGGTCTCTGTGTATGTGGGGGGGATTTCCCTAGGGGGAGGGGCCCCGAGTCTCTGTAGGGATTGGGAGCCCCAGGTCTCTGTGTATGTGGGGGGGATTTCCCTGGGGGGAGGGGCCCCGAGTCTCTGTAGGGATTGGGAGCCCCAGGTCTCTGTGTATGTGGGGGGGATTTCCCTGGGGGGAGGGGCCCCGAGTCTCTGTAGGGATTGGGAGCCCCAGGTCTCTGTGTATGTGGGGGGGATTTCCCTAGGGGGAGGGGCCCCGAGTCTCTGTAGGGATTGGGAGCCCCAGGTCTCTGTGTATGTGGGGGGGATTTCCCTGGGGGGAGGGGCCCCGAGTCTCTGTAGGGATTGGGAGCCCCAGGTCTCTGTGTATGTGGGGGGGATTTCCCTGGGGGGAGGGGCCCCGAGTCTCTGTAGGGATTGGGGAGCCCCAGGTCGGGGGGGGAGGATTTCCTGGGGGGAGGGGCCCCGAGTCTCTGTAGGGATTGGGGAGCCCCAGGTCGGGGGGGGGAGGATTTCCTGGGGGGAGGGGCTCCCCAAGCGGGGGGAGGGGCCCCGAGTCTCTGTCGGAAGTGGGATGCCCCCATGGGGGTAGCCCGCAGGGGGGAGGGGTCCCGAGTAGGAATTGGGGCGCCCCCGCCGGGGGGAGGGGCTTTCCTCTCCCAGCCCCGCCCACTCAGGCTCCGGGCCGCCCAGCGCTTTGCCCGGAGTTCCCGCGGGGCGGGGCCCGGGGCCGGGGCCCGCGGATTGGCTCTGCGTCCGCCCGCGTGTTGGCCCCGCCCCTGCCACGTCCGTGCGGCGAGTGCGGCGCGGAGCCGGCGTTGAGGGGAGGCCGCTGGAGCCCCGCGCCCGTCGCTGCGTGAGCGCCCTGGGGGGTACGTTCTGGAGGGGGGGCACGTTCTGGAGGGGGGGGCAGGTTGGGGGGGTTGTTCGGTGGGGGGGCTGGGTTGGGGTACATTTGGTTTGGGGGCTGGGGTGGGGGGCACGTTCTGGGGGGGACCAGGTTGGGGGGTTGTTCGGTGGGGGGGCTGGGTTGGGGTACATTTGGTTTGGGGGCACGTTCTGGGGGGGACCAGGTTGGGGGGTTGTTCGGTGGGGGGGCTGGGTTGGGGTACATTTGGTTTGGGGGCTGGGGTGGGGGGCACGTTCTGGGGGGGACCAGGTTGGGGGGGTTGTTCGGTGGGGGGGCTGGGTTGGGGTACATTTGGTTTGGGGGCTGGGGTGGGGGGCACGTTCTGGGGGGGACCAGGTTGGGGGGTTGTTCGGTGGGGGGGCTGGGTTGGGGTACATTTGGTTTGGGGTGGGAGTGGGGGGCACGTTCTGTGGGGGACCAGGTTGGGGGGGTTGTTCGGTGGGGGGGCTGGGTTGGGGTACATTTGGTTTGGGGCGGGAGTGGGGGGCACGTTCTGCAGGGGACCAGGTTGGGGGGTTGTTTGGTGGGGGGGCTGGGTTGGGGTACATTTGGTTTGGGGGCGGGAGTGGGGGGCACGTTCTGCAGGGGACCAGGTTGGGGGGTAGTTTGGTGGGGGGGCTGGGTTGGGGTACATTTGGTGTGGGGGCTGGAGTGGGGGGCATGTTCGGTGGGGGACCAGGTTGGGGGAGTTGTTCGGTGGGGGGGCTGGGTTGGGGGGCACGTTCTGCAGGGGACCAGGTTGGGGGGTTGTTTGGTGTGGGGGGTATGTTCAGTGTAAGGTACGGGAGGGGAGGTCTGGGGAGATACAGTAGTTTAAGGGGGGGTGCTGGCTGGGGCGGGTACACAGTGGATGGGGGCTGGGCTGAGGGGGCACATGTTGGGAGAAGGGGGGCTGGACTGGGCATACCGGGTGGGTGGGGGGCTGGATTAGGGAATATCCAGGGGTTGGGGCTGGACTGGGCATACCGGGTGGGTGGGGGCTGGATTAGGGAATATCCAGGGGTTAGGGCTGACTGGGGGAATACATGGTTGGGAAGGAGGTTGGGGCTAGGGGGCTCCTGATGTGTGGGGACTGGGGTGAGACTGTGTGTGGGGCAGGTAGAGTGGGGGATATGGTGGCGGGGACAGGGGGATGAGAGTGTAGGGGTAAGAAGTCTCTTTCCTCCTAGCCCAAGGCTGACCCTGGGTGTACTTCATTGTAACTTTTCCATGCAGACTAAGCTAGCGTTCACCTGTGGCTGGGATCCCTGGACAGCTCTCCCTTAGGGGAGGTCTGCCTGGTCTCCTCTAAAGAGATGTTCACTCCCCTCCTAGCTTTGTTTAATTAACTATGGCGACTAATGGCTCTGTTTGTGAGAATACAAATTTTAAGTACGGTAGAACCTCAGAGTACGAACACCTCGGGAATGAAGGTTGTTCGTAACTCTGAAATGGTCATAACTGAACAAAATGTTACGGTTGTTCTTTCTAAAGTTTACAACTGAACACTGACTTCATACAACTTTGAAATGTTACTTTGCAGAAGAAAATGCTGCTTTCCCTTGATTTTTGTAGTAGTTTATGTTTAACACAGCACGGTACTATATTTACTTTTTTGTTTGTTTGTTTGTTTCTGGTGCTGCCTGATTGTATACTTCCAGTTCCAAATGAAGTGTGTGGTTAACAGGCCAGTTCGTAACCCTGGTGTGCGTAACTCTGAGATTCTACCATAGTTCTGTTGCCATCTGCCCTGGTGTGTCCTGGAGACTAGCACAGCACAGTGATGTCAGAAGGGAGTGGAAGGAGGCAGGCATCTCAGAGTTGCTACAGTGAGGACATGTTTCAGAGTAACAGCCGTGTTAGTCTGTATTTGCAAAAAGAAAAGGAGTACTTGTGGCACCTTAGCGACTAACCAATTTATTTGAGCATAAGCTTTCGTGAGCTACAGCTCACTTCATCACATGCTTTTTCCACACACCTTCAGTGTGGTTCAAACTCTTCCTGATGGTGTAGGCTCCCAGCTCACTTGACTTCCTTGGACATTGCTCACATGTACCCAACTGCAGAACGTGGTCTTAGAAGTGGAAGTTCCCTATAATTAGTTTGCAGTACACTGAAATAGTTTTTGACTGCCCCTTTCCTGCCAGGCCCCTCATCTTTGGCAAAGGAGGACAGGACTTTTTCAAAGCATATTCATGTCTGTTTAAACTGTCATGGGTGCTGATATTGAACAGGTCCTCTGCACTCCTTCCCAGTCTGAGCTGGGATTGATCCAAGCTCCTATTGGTTTCTAGAGGAAACCCAGAGACCAACCAGCCTTGTGTCTTGTAGCGTTGAATTATATAAGTCAGTTTATTACTTTATCAAAATAATACTAAATGAAAAGATGTTAATTTTCCTGGTGTTCTCTTCTCTAATATTTCTTTTCAGTGTGTGTTCTGAGCATTCTCTAACACAATACTGAAATTACTTCCAATTTTGTTCTGCATAGAATATTGTTTGAGTAGAGCTCTATTATTTTACGATCAGCCATGAGTTCTGGGTAAGCTTTTTAAAGAGAGAGGTTAATAGCAGCATAGGATGATCCAGCAACTAAAACTAGGCATGCTCGGGTTTATATAGTCCGACATAACATTAGCTATCATATGAGGTATCAGAGCTATGGCTTGAATTACAGTGGCTTAGTTCTTGTCAGCCTTAGAGTAATTCAAACACCTATTATAGCTTGAAAGTCCACTGCAGACTTTGGCATGGTCTAGTCACTAAAGCCCAGGACTGGGCATCAAAAAACCTGCATTCCCATTCCTGGCTTTCCTGAGACCTTGGGAATGTCACTTAACCTCTTGGTGCCTCAATTTCACCACCTTTTAAAATTAAGATAATACTTCGCTACCTCATAAGAGTACTAGGCTTAATTTGATTGTATAGTTCCGTGAGATCCTTCAGTAGAGGTTCAGTGTTACTTCCAATTTTTTTTTTTAAAGGTAGGTGGAGAGTTTCTGTTAGCGTTTACCCAGAAGGGATATACACTGCAGATGTTTTCATTTAAGTATATCAGTGTTTGTGAAAAGGGCGTATATGTAAAGGTCATCATATACCAGCAGGTAGAGAGAAAATATTTAGTGCTTCCTGTTGTACTCACAGTGCTGCCTTCTGATCTGACACTTCTGTGCTCTGGATTCCATTAAAATGCCTCATACGTAACACATTCTGCATTTTTCCCTAGACAGCATTACAGAGATGTTGCACTGTCTTATAATTCATGTAAAAGGCATTTTTTGAAATATAGGGATCCCAATAAAATACGTTTTACAACTTAGTTTACTTTGGCATGTCCAGTGGTATATATGAACACTGTATCTTGCATTGAAGAGCGGTGGCTTTTTGGTTCAACTGAAGATAGATAAAGAGGACTCTTTTTAAAAAAGAGAAAATCTAGCCTCAGAAGTCGCTCTTTTGCGTTCTAGTTCATTTTATATACCCCATCAGATAGTCTAGTTACAGAAGCCACACACACACAGAATGTACCTCTAAATTAAAGAAATCAGCAAAATTTCCCTTGTTTCCCATTTTTTATTCTCCTCCCCCGACCCACTGAATAACAAACATTTCCCTCATATTCTATTTTAATCATTTACAGTTGTCACACTGTAACCGTGGCAGTGCCAGCCAAGTGGTGAAACAGTCAGTGAAAACCTACGCCTTTCAGTAAAGACTGCATTCGATTTTGTAAATTTTAAACTACTACTGTGGCCTTGAATGGATAGTTGAAAAAAAAATTCTATCAGCAAAAAGTGTGTAATTTTGCTTATCCAAATTGCAGTCTCTATAGTTTTGAGGTACAGTAGCAAAGTTTGCATTTCTTCTTCTGTATTTGGAGTGCTAGATTTTTTGAACTGGGTGTAAATGCTAAGCATACTGTACAAAATCTGCTCTAGTTACCTTAATTCCATAAGAAGTTTGATTCATTAGCACAAAAATTAAATTAAATGGGCTTTACTTAACATGCATTAAGGAACTTCAAAGTATGTACTTTTATTGTTTGTTTTTAATCCCAAATCCTGGTAGGTTCTAGTTCAAACAGTACAACTGCTGATAAAGTAAATAGGAGATTAAATTTCATTAACTTCTCATTGCATCATAGAGAAAACACGTTACTGTGTAAATAGCTGGAATAAGGGTATAAACATACAATCATATTACTATGTAGCTACCAGGATTACTGGGTATAAACATTAACTCAATCTCAAATGTTTTTTATAGAATGCATCTATGTTTTGATTTCAGTACACCTCCTGCAACCCCTGCTGCCATGATGCCTGATGACATACCAATGTTTGACCCACGTCTCCTTCAGGAACTTGACTGGAGCCAGAACATAGCAACATTTTCTCCTGCCATCTCGCCTTTAGACCCAGGGGGTGGTTTAGTTCTGAGACCCCTTTGCACTGCTGATATAAATAGAGGTGAAGTCCAGTTCTATTTCCTATTGTGTAATGAATATTTTGGATCAGAATTGTACACAGTGCAACCTGCACTCAACCATTTCCAGTAGGTTGCCCTCACTTCATTATTAACCATTTTGAAATCATTCTGAGATTTACAATCCAATCCAATCTAATCTGTACTTTAGGTGAGAACCACCTCTTATATCTCATCTAGGTCCGTATAGGGCCCCATTGTGGTAGCTGAGTGCTTAGGCGTTTGATACTTGCTTGTGGTCACTTAAAACAGATTTTCCCGATATTTAGAATGCACTAAAAACAAATCTTAAAGCTCAAATCTTTCAAGTAATCCACATGTTCCTGTTCATCACAATCTCTTGTAGAGGTAACATACATTTCTTTTTAAAAACAGTATACTGATTCGTATTCATTTGAATGTTAGAAAATTCAACTAATTCTTTAGCTGTGGAACTTGGGAAAACTTGTTTTGAAAATACAGTTCAACATTCAAATTATTTCTCTGAGGATCCATGAAAATGTAAACCTGATAGGGTATGTCTACACTGCAATTAAACACCTGTGACTGGCCTTGTCAGCTGACTTTGGGCTCATAGGGCTCAGGCTATGGGGCTGTTTAATTGCAGGGTAGAGGTTCAGGCTTGGGCTGGATCCCAGGCTCTGAGAACCTGCAAGGCTTTAGGGTCGTACCCATAGTTTCTTAGCATTCTGCCTTTGCTTTGATTCACGTCTCTTGTCTGCTTTCAAAACACTTCATTGTTACAGCATTAGACAATCATTTAACATTGCTTATGGCGTGAGTTCAAAATTAATGTTGAATTCACTTTCAGGATATAGAATTCTGTCAGTATACGTATGGAGTATGTGGAGTTCTTTACATGTAACTAAACTAGACGGTAGGTGGTATATGGAGAAGTCGATTCCCTTCACATCATGAATCTCAACGTACTTAAAAACTTCACTTTACTTGGAACACGTCATTGTTGCTTTTGTGTGGTATGTGTTACATATCTTGAGGGAATACAAGGGGGCGTTCTGTTTCAGTAATCATTCAGGTGTCACATTGTCTCCTCTGCGTGGGTACAACTATATGGTGTAAAGTGCTGTTTTTGCTTGCACAATTATGTGCATAGACTTACAGATTAGAATTTGTACCTGAAATGCTGGAACCATATTCTTTGGGCTTCTAGTTAATTGCTGATCTTTATCTGGTATTAAACTTTTTTGTTGTTGTACTTTTCTGCAACAGGCTTTTTTAAGGTTCTGGGTCAGCTGACAGAAGCTGGAGTTGTCAGCCCTGAACAGTTTATCAGTGAGTACATTATTTGTTATTTTGGCATTTGAAAAGGGGAAGGGTGGGAACAGGAAGTTATTAATGTTGACAGCAAATCTGATCATGAATGAACCTCTTGACTTCTGTAGCTGGATGATGCCACAGGAGAGTTTGTTAGCCCAGGCCTCTCCAGGCAGATTTCAGCATTTTGAGGTGGTTTAGGATCTCATGGTCACTGTGACATTCATTCGCCTGTCCCAGGTGACTTCAGAGTTCACGCGCACAAATGGGGCAAATTCTAGTTCTTTGTGTCCAGGTAGAGTTTTAGAGAGAACGTGTCTTGTTATGGTCTGTCCATCACCACTTGCAGTTTGAAGTTGGGGCTTGTCTTCGCTCCTGTTGAGGCAGTGAGCTTGTTTCACAGATTCCAAGGCCAGAAGGAACCATTGTGATCTCCTAGTCTGACCTCCTGTGTGACTAGGGCCCTACCAAATTCATTGTCCATTTTAGTCAATTTCACAGTCATAGGATTTTTTAAATTGTCAATTTCATGGTTTCAGATATTTACATCTGAAATTTCACAGTGTTATAACCATGAGGGTCCTGGCCCAAAAGAGGGTTGTGGGGGGGTCATGGTATTGTCACCCTTACTCCTGTGCTGTTGCTGATGGAGGTGCTGCCTTCAGAGCTGGGCAGCTGGAAGCGCAAACATGAGGGTCTCATGGTATGGGGGGATGTCATCACTTTCTGAGCAGGGGTAGGGCCAGCCTTACAGTGAATGACCACCCAGGGCCCCATGGTCGGGGGGCACTGTGGTTCCACACACACCTGCCCCCCGCTTCCCCCCCAGCCCAAGGCCTCTTTAACCTCCAAACACTGGGCCTGGAGCCGGGGATGGGCAGGGGTGGGGCAAGGTGACAGAACCTTTGTAGAAGTGCGGGGGGGAGGAGGGGGCACTGGATTCAGGGGCATGGAGCCACACACCCTCACTTTTTAACATGGGCGTAGTTTGAGGGGCCAGGAGGCGGTACTGTTTCATGGTGTGGGAGCTGATAACCGTGATCAGGTCCCCCACCGTGAAGTGCAGCTCTTACCCAAGGCTTGCAGTCTGTGAGGGAAAGTCTACCTCCTAGCCCCCCAAACTATGCCCTTGTTAAAAAGTCAGAGGGACATGGCCTCCTGAGTCCCCTGGTTCCAATGCTGTCCTGGTGGGGCTGGGGAGGGACAGAACGGGATTTCCTCTTCTCCTACAGAGGCCGCTACCGGGGCTGGGTTAGATCCACCTCTGGGAACTTCCCCCTGGCTGCAAGAAGCACTGCAGCTGATCCCTGCGCAATGAGCCCTCCCCCCGTGGTTGGGAAGTGATGGGGGCAGGAAGCAGTGTGGGGATGCGGAGCTTTCTGCAGCTGGAGGAGGTTCCCGGAGGTGGGTCTCACCTGGCCAGCCTCCATCACGACCCTTGGTGAGTTGTTCCAATGGTTAATTACACTCACCATTATTTCCAGTCAGAATTTGTCTAACTTCAACTGCCAGCCATTGGACCGTGTTATACCTTTCTCTGCTAGACTGAGGAGTCCATTATTAAATATTTATTTCCCACATACTATAGATATTTTTAGACTAATCATTGTTAAGCTAATTCTCTAATTATTAGCTAATTATTAGCTAATCCTTCTCTTTGTTAAGCTAATTAGGTCAAGCTCTTTGAGTCTATCACCATAAGGCATGTTTTCTAATCCATTAATTATTCTTGTGGCTCTTTTCTAAACCCTCTCCAATTTATCAACATCCTTCTTGAATTTTGGGTACCAGAACACACTATTCCAGCAGCAGTCGCATCAGTTCCAAATACAGAGGTAAAATAACCTCTTTGCTTCTACTCGAGTTCCCATTTATGCATCCCGGGATTGGCTCTTTTGGCCACAGCATCACACTGGGAGCTCATGTTCCACTGATTATCCACCGTGACCCCCCAAAACTTTTTCAGAGTCACTGCTTCCTAGGATAGAGTCCCCCATCCTGGAAGTATGACCTACATTCTTTGGTATACATTTACATTTAGCTGTATTAGAATGTATATCATTTGCTTGAGTCCAGCCTACCGAGTGATCCAGATTGCTCTGAATCAGTGACCTGTCCTCTTCATTGTTTACCACTTCCAATTTTTGTGTCATCTTGAAACTTTATCAGGTCACTGATAAAAATGTTAACTAGTGTAGGGCCAAGAACCCAGCCCAAATCACATTCTGAGACTTATCAGTTAGCCTGTGTTTAATCCATTTAATATCTGAGTATATTATGTCAACACAATTACCTTTATCTACCGAACTTGTAATCTCATTAAAAGAGAGACCAAGAAAGGGTATGTCTACACTGGCAAGTTTCTGCGCAACAAGTTTATCCACTTTTATTAAAGCGCTGGAATTAAACTGCCGTTGCATGTCCACACTGTGCTCCTTGTGACGCTGGAGCGCATCCACGTTAGCCGCTCTTGCAGTGGCAAAGAGAGCAGTGCACTGTGGTAGCTATCCCACTGTGCAACTGGCCGCAGGGTGCCTCGGGAAGGGCTTGCAATGCCTCACGGGGAAGGCACAGCGTCCCATGATGCCGATTTCTCAATCCCATTGTTCCGTGGGCATCCTACTAGATTCCCAGCTGCTTTTCAACTGAAGCGGAGGGTGGGGCAGAGTGTATGACAGGGAATGTGTGTGTATGGAGAGAGAGAGAGTGTGTGTGTTTTGGGGAACAGAGTGTGTGTCACACACCCACCCTCAACAGCACAAGCATTCCACATTAATGGTTTGCTTTGTGTCCCGGAGCAGATCAGCACAGGACGCAAGGGCTGTCAGCTTTGAAAGGGGCAGGGCAGCCAGCCATGGTTCAAAACCATGAGCAGACCGGCCACTTGAGGGGTAATGGGACCCTTCCGGAGGCCAGCTGATTGCTTTCTGCGCTGTAATGTGTTTACACTGCCAATACGGCGCTGGAGCCTCTGCACTGTAAGGCTTCCGACTCTCGTCGAGGTGGGATTTTTTTGCAGCGCTGCAACTGAGGAGTTTCTGCACCCAAAGCGGCTTGGCAGGGTGTACACCTTGGGAGTTACACTGCAGAAAGCGGCTTTACTGCGCAGAAACTTGCCAGTCTAGACAAGGCCTGAATTAGGATCTGTTTTCCATAAACCTGTGTTGATTTGCATTAATTACATTACCCTCCTTTAATTCTTCACTGAGTCTCATACCAGCTGTTCCATTATCTTGCCTGTGATCAGTGTCAGGCTGACAGGCCTATAATTACCCAGGTCATCCTGTTACCCTTTTTTCATTGGTCTGCTTACAAAAACTAATAGGGCTTCAAGCTAAAGTCTGTCACTGTGAGGAAGAGTGATCTACCTTGATCTTAGCGGGTCTGTGATGCTAGCAGCAAGGGAAGGGTCTTCTCCCTGCATCTCAGAACACAAGAATTTGTATTTTCTACTCTTTTTTAGCCATTTGCATCCTAATTTGAAACAGATCCTTTTTGACTGTTGAGTTTTGTCCGTTTCTAATTTCTTGATCGCCTCTTGGGTTGTGGCGTTGAATTCTTCAGTGCTATGAATTAGAATTTATCCTTCGAAATAAGTTCATGTGGCTGTTAGTTCTAATCCATTAATAAAATGTGTCTATCTTACTATTCTCCTGTTCCCACAGAAACCTTCGAACACATGAAGAGATCCGGTGATTACTATGTGACTGTTGTGGAAGATACAAATCTGGGACAGATTGTTGCTACAGCAACACTGGTTATAGAACATAAATTTACTCATTCATGTGCAAAGGTGTGTTTGTGCATTCCAGACTGTAATTATAGAGAAAAAAATTACATTAAACTAATTGTTTTTCAAAAATAGTAAATACAGTTTACTGTCAAACTGAATAAGATTAGTATACTCTTAATGTAAGCTACAAAGACATTTTAAGATCTGTAAAAAGAAAAGGGGGACTTGTGGCACCTTAGAGACTTACAAATTTATTTGAGCATAAGCTTTCCTGAGCTACAGCTCCGATGAAGTGAGCTGTAGCTCACGAAAGCTCATGCTCAAATAAATTGGTTAGTCTCTAAGGTGCCACAAGTCCTCCTTTTCTTTTTGCAGATACAGACTAACACGGCTGCTACTCTGAAACCTGTTATTTTAAGATCTGTTTTCCTTGCCTGTCAAAATATGATGCAATGGTAGAGATTCACTTGTTAATTTAACTGAAAAATGACTTAAAGGTGCTATAGTAAACTGAACACACACGCATATATTTCCTCAGAGAGGAAGGGTAGAAGATGTTGTAGTAAGTGACGAATGCAGAGGAAAGCAGCTTGGCAAACTGTAAGTATTTCTTCACAGTCTTTACCTTGTAACACCATACAGGTCAGGAACCCCGTATATCCCATCCAGTTTCTAGCATCTGTTAACACACATGCTATAGTTGCTTCGATGAACATGTACGGATCAATAACTAGGCTCAAGCCGTAACAAATCACTCCTCTGCGTGTGCATGCGGACATGGGCACACCCCTCAAGTCACATTGTGCTCGAGGGCATGTTTGACTAATGAATTGCAAGTACCTACCTAACAGCTGAAATGAACTGCCCTTTAATAGATGCTTCTGCATTCTCCATGGGAAGTTAGCTAATCTGTTTTAATTCATGTGAATCATTTTACACAATGGCATTTCATGATCTACTGTAAGAAAGGGTGCTATGCTTCCTTCATGCCGCTGCAACAAACTCAAAATGAATTTTTTTCTCCAAGTAAAAGTTGAAGTAATATTTCAGGTAGAAAACTGAACGGCCTCTATCACTGCAGTTTAAGCTTCTACTGCACAGAGAGGTATCATCTAATAGTAGTAATGAAATGTTTGCATTCATGCTGAAGAATTGAACTTTAATTGATCCAATGCCATTTTATATAACCATTCATGTTCTCTGTCTCTTTCAGATTAATGTCTACGCTTACGTTGCTAAGTAAGAGACTGAACTGTTATAAAATTACTCTCGAGTGTCTGCCCAAAAATGTGGCTTTCTATAAAAAGTTTGGATATTCAGTATCTGAAGAAAACTACATGTGTCAAAAATTCTTTAATTAAGAACTTCCAGCTTTTATTTTGTAAAGACTATTGGTGGAGGACATTGTGATACAAACTCATTCTCTTCATGGAAAATTTAAATAGTTTGTTGCTGCAACTGTAATGAGCCCTGTAGATACCGGACAACAGATGTGTAAAAATTGCAATTTGAATGACATTTTCAAAGGTCTCGGGGGGTGATGAGTTGTTGGTACTAATTTTACTACTGTTCAGCCTAAGTGAAGCTTTTTTTTGTTTTGTTTTTTTGTTCTTAGCTGGGTTATAAAGGGTATGGTTTTTAACAAAAGGTATATATTTTTAATCACAAAATTTTTCTTGCCTTGTATTTTTCTAAAGTTCTGCGCTTCTTGGTAGCCAAAGGGCAGGTAATGTGGGGGTTGAGCTTCTCTCTGTACTTCATTGAAGGAAAATGTAATCTGTGTGGGGAACACACCCTATTACGCAGCAGTAGTAAGGCAGAAAAGGAACTTGTTTTATTTCTAACCTTAAAATGTAGACTTCAGTGCTATTGACATTAATGTACCTAAAAGTTTCATAGCCATTAGCTTCCAAAAATTAGATTGAACAGATTATAGTTGGAGGGTATAATGTGGCTATAGTAGACATTTATTGGCCATACTTCATTTATATTTTAAAATATCAACTGAATACAGACTACATATTCAGGACCTGCACTTTAGCTGATATATTGGAAAGATTCAAAGCAGTCACTTACAAACTTGTGGCTTGTGCACAGAGCAAGGAAATTCTAAACTTGTTTAAAGTGCAAAATATTTCTCTCATCTTGAGTAAGGCTTTCCGTATTTCTGTTCTATTTAGATTAATGTCATTTGAGAACAAGAGTTAACACCTTCTGTATCAGTGATGTGCTCCAAGTTAGTGAACACATTTGACTTATTACTTGCCACACTTGATTCTACTGGGCCAGATATACATTCTTCTTTGATGGTAACTGCTTACACAAATTGAATTGCTGATTAGCAAAGAAATCCCAAATCCTGGTACCAAAAGCTTGAAGCTGCTTTGGATTGTCCTGTCTGCTCTTAACATTGGGTAAATGATTTTAGCAATTCTTGCCACTGATGGCAATAAAACCCTTGTTTCAATGGTAACATATGGTAGGAGAGTGACAAAAACTACAGTTATGAATAGGGTATTGTGAGTAATGAAGGTTACTACAGAACAATCTCTTCTTGTTTTTGAACAATTAGGCCTTAGAAACTGTTCTCTTTTCAGCTGAGGACTACTTTAAGTTGTGGTGAGGGTTCTGTTTAATGTAATCGATAGTACTCTAATGTATTGTTTTCTTGGTGATGTCTAGGTTTTATTTATTTTTTTTAAAAAAGCATTGTTTAATCTAAAATAAACAGACTGCCATATTTTCCTTGTCCTTAATGTGTTTCACATTGAGGTTTATACCAGCTGTGTGTGTACTTCCTTAAAATTGTCTAGATCCAACCTGATCGTTTTTGCCTTCCCTCATCTGGAGATCACCTTTTTAAAATATCTGTTAAAGATCATGGTCTCTTTTCTCCGAGTGATTTAAATAAGGATATTGGATGCAGACCAAACTTTCTTCAGAACGACCATTCCTGAGCTCTGTAAGGAGAGACTACAAAATAAAGAAGCCCAGTAATACTAATAGTAGCTAATTGGAGACTATCAATCACTTGAACTTTACCAGTCCTGGAGCTGGAGAACTCCTGTTTATTCCACCTGGGGGTCCTAAACCTGAGCTAAACAGTCCAACCCTTTGCTGAATGTGACAGAAGCACACCTAACTGTTGGGAGATGGTACAGTATGTAAATGTATTTTTGCTACCAGCCAAGTTTAAAATGAATACGTTATTGCTGAGAAAGCTAGCAGCAGTGCAAAAACACACAGCCTCTCTCTTCCTTGCTTTAACCGTATGAAGTTCAGAAAGTGCTAGTGGACATTTAAATAATGAAGTGACTTTCAAGCCTTTGTGATTAAGACTCCAGCTTCCTATCAGAAGTGACAGCTGGTTTATGCGACACCAGGTTAATGTGGATTTTCCTGTTCTTCACAACTTTAATCAGATGTTGAACTTTATCTAGTTTAAAGTACATTACAGTATGCAGTGGTCTTCCAGGGGGTACATCATCTCATCTAGAGATGTGCCTAGTTGTATAACAGGCTACATAAAAAGCACTAGCGAAATCAGTACAAACTAAAATTTTGTACAATGACTTGTTCATACTGCTCTATAGACTATACACAGGAATGTAAGTACAGTATTTCTATTCCAATTGATCAGTTTTATAATTTTATATGGTAAAAATGTATGTCAGCCATTGTTCAGGAATAGTGCGCTGTGACACTTCTGTATTTTTATGTCTGATTTTTGTAAGCAAGTTGTTTTTAAGTGAATTGAAACTCGGGGCTACACAAGACAAATCAACCTTTCCAAATGACTGTACCCCTTCAAGAGTCTTGAGAGCCACTGATCTACGGGACCTAGTCCATTCAGGTCCTTATTAGAGTGAGATGGTTCCTGGCCTCATTGCTTCCCAATTAAAAATAACTGGTAAGTTCGTAAGAAAACTTGTACAACATGTAGAGAGCTGTTATAGGCCTACCTTATATCGATTTAAGACAGTTCAAGGCTTTGGTCTATTACATGTTGGATAATGCATTTACTGGGAGAAATCCAGCTCACGCATCTTGCGCTGACGGGTACGAGCTTTCCAAAGTACTGTTCGCTCTGTATCAGAGGCTACATTCTGAACCCTGGCAGACTGATGGTAGCAAAACCAGCAGTTGTTGAAGTTACCTCTTCCTATTAAGCAGGGTGGCTACTGCACCTTTAGCTGTGCCAGTCATCTATGACTTGATAACTTAAGGTTAAACACAGTTAAACTGTATGGAGTTAACTTAGACTACATCTACACTACTGTAGTAAGTCAACCTACGCTGTGCAACTCCAGCTACGTGAATAACAACTGGAGCCAACGTACCTTAGGTCTAGTTACTGCAGGGTCTACACAGCAGGGTGTCGACAGGAGAGAGTCTCCCATCGACTTACTTTGCTCGCCCTTTGACCCCTGTACTCTACCCCTGACAAGAAGAGTAATCTGCTGTTGATTTGGTGGGTCTTCTCTAGACTTGCTAAATCGACCGCCAGTGGGAAATATTACCTTCTGCCTGTAGCCTTGATCTACTGAACTGGGGAAGCATACCTTTAGCGTTTGAAGGTGTGGCCAAATTGGCTCACAGTCCAGCTGACTAAAGAGCCACTAGTAGTCAATCACACCGTTGAACTTGGATGACCATGAAAAGTTTAAGGAGCGGGGTGCTGCAGGACTCCATGTTTAACCGTAGCTGAACTGCTTTAAAACAAAGTGTCCTGTTTTTTCATCAAAATTGATAACATGTACATTGATTTTACTACCACTTCTTCCACAGAGCTGGGGATGGCTGAAGTTTGAGAGTATATAAAACTTTCAGGCAACACTAATTTAAGAAGAGCAGAGAAATGCAAAAGATTTACAGTGTTAAATGCTTTATCCATACAACCAACCAAGAGAAAAATACTTAGTGACATCAGAGGCAAATAGGGGATCGCAGTCACTTTATTTGGCAACTGAGTACCTCTAGAGCAGTGGTTCTCAACTGCGGGTCTGGTCCCCAGGTGGCCCCACAGCTGAAGCCCTGATCCTGGGCACGCTGCCCTCCCATCTGCAGGGCTGAAGCCCTGAGCACATGGGCAGAGTTAGGGACATGGAGGGCATTGCCCGCAACCTGCAGTACAAGAACACAGTGGTCCTGGGGACAGCTCCACCCCCCACATCTCCTCTCCCCACCCCAGCTCAGAGGCAGGAAGCTGAAACCAGGCAGTGCAGCTGGTGCCATGGAGCGGGCAGGGGCAGCATTCCTTCCTCTCCACAACCCATCCCAGCATTAAAATAGCCCAAAATGATCAGTTCATTACACGGGACCGACCTGCTACCTATCAAGGGTTTAATAGACATCATCCTTATCCTCTGCTGGATGGATCGCTGTCAGTGCATGTGTCCCAATGCCAGAAGTATAACATATGTTAGCTAGGTTAATGAGGAGCACAAGGCTGGTATTGGGTGGCACCTTAAAGCCTAACATTTATTTGGGCTTCTGGTGCAGTTGCAGAAGTGTTTTTTTTACCCATGAAAGCTTACGCCCAAATAAATCTGTTAGGCTTTAGAGGTGCCACTGGATTCCTGGTTGTTTTTGTGGATACAGACTAACACGGCTACCCCCCCATACTTGAAGTCTGGCATTAACGTACTTTGGCAGTGTCTCAAGTTTGCAAGCAAAGAGGAGAGCATCTGGGTTCATCCTCAGATTTGCCATTCCAGTAAAAAGCGTAACCAGCATTTTCTTCTTCTCGCTGCAATTTGCCAGAAAGTCTCATCTCACTGAGTACAGCAATATCCATACTGTACCATGCCAATGTACTGTGAGTATAGCGGCCCCTTGCTCAGGTCTCCCGCCTCTGTCCAGGAGGGCGTGAACAGTCTGAGTTGCAAAATTTATCTGGGTTTTCCCTGTATTTAAACAGCAGAAGAACTGGATAGGCACAGCACTCCAGCAGGTTTGAGTAGAGTAAGCATTTTTTCCAGGGATCTTCTTCCCTTCCCTCTACGAAGAAAGCAGTGCTGTCCCCTCGACAAGGCTGCTCTGACACCAAGGCAGAATACAAGCAGGACCCCTGCTTTAGTCTACAACAAATGGCCATCCCGCCCAGGCTGTCTGCATGCAGGATTGTGACTAAGGACTTCCAATCCCCATTGCCACAAGATGCTGATTTAACAGGCTGCAGTGGGTACTGTGTTGCTGACTCACCTGTATTGTGACTGGACTATATTGAGAAAAGTGTGTGCAGTTCCAGGCCCACTCTTTCATCCCCACAACCCACATGCAATAAACAGGGCAGCAAATGTGGAAGTAGGTTTAAGTGTAGGGTTCCTTCTCCTAGCAAAGGCCACTGACCCCTTGTGTTACTTATGGAAAGGCAATTGTATGCCCCTCTAGGTTGTAACTGGCTGCAGCTTATTTGATAGCAGCCTACATTTGCCATGTCCAGATCTGTCTTCGTTGGTATTTTCTAGGGGCAGCATCATCATTCTGCTTCTCCACCCCTCACTGTTGGTACTGCCTTCACATTGTGCGTAACTGCTTATTCGACAGGTTTCTCTGCTTATATTGCAGCTACCTCCCTTTTCTGGAAGACACTCCATGAGCTGAGAACATGCTGGGTGGCAGATGCCACTGCCCATAAGTTGCATAGTAACATTATGGGATGAGTAATAAAGCATGCAGAATACTGAGAATATGGCTCCCAGCATTTAAAAAAAAAGAAAAGAAAAGATGTATTATAAGCATTAGGAGAACTTCGTTACACTGGATTACAGCTGCTGGTAGCGCTCTTGTCAATTTTTGGAGTGACTGACAATGGATATAATGGAAACACTCACCTTGGAGGCTGAAAACTTCCTCCAGCTGATATTTACGTTCAAGATTTAAAAAAATTAAACAGTTCAGCCATTACCAAAACCAGCCACACAAATGTATCACCAGAATGGGTAGGAGTAGAAAGTGCAGGTGGCTGGAAAACAGTGACCCAGCGAAGTGCCTTTGAATTCTGTTGATTTGACCATGTTAGGAAGATACGAAGGTCTCACGGTGCATACTCAGGGGTATAGTTATGATTTAACAGCATTTAATCCATGTTCTAAGCAAAAGAATATTGCAGTGTGCAAGTCCAGCTATCTTAGCAGTATAGGGAACATGCACATCAAATGAGGCAATGCTCCGATGCAAAAACCCTGACTCTGACCTGATTATCTAGTGTGTGCAAGAGTCATGACTCACTCAATGCACATTGACTGGAACAATATACAGTCATTGAGTTTAAGGTAAAAAATGACCATTAGATCATGTAGTTTGACCTTTATAATTTCATCCCATTATTATATTAATCCTAGTAACTTGCTTGACTAAAGTAAAAGTTGAAATTTATGTGCATAGAATATATAGTTTATAAGGTTGTAGAAACTTGCAATAGGACAGGATGGCCATATAAAGGAAAACCAGGCGGAGGTTGGATTCTTAAATACCCAAGTCAGGAATGCCAGTATATTAAATCTTCACTCCACTCCACCTGTGGTTCTGAAGAAGGACACAGTCTAATTACCTGAACATCTAGTTATTTTTCTACCACCTTTATGGTGCTCAGTAAGGCAGGGCTCTAAAGGAACTATTTTTTCATTCACATCTTTTGTTTCATGGATCTGGCTGACATACAAGCAGATGGCACACAGAGTTGCAGAAAATGGAGAGGTGTCACTGATGAAATAAGCGGATAGGCGTTAAGATTGTGTGAAAAACCTTGGCAATTCTTGACTCGAATGCTTGAGAAAAATCAAGGTTGCACAGCTAAGTGTTTTTTAAACAGAATTTATTAATTTTAACCTTTTTGGAGGTGCATAGATCTTATCCTCAATGGCAGAGACACTCGCTGGTGTTTGAGTGAAACATCAGTGTTCCTCCATTCGGTCGACCAGGCTACAGTCTTGTAGTATGCTTTCACCACTACTTGTCCGAAGGTTCCCTTGTTTGATACAATACACGGGAAAGGCGTTGGAAATGAGTTGGAAGGCAATGGTTCTATTTTTAATTTTGTTACATCCACTATTGGCTGACTTAACTAAGTTTGCCAAAACCTTATACTGATTCCTGCTCGCTAACAGAAAGATTTCAGTCCTAGTATACATCAAGTTGAGATGGTGGTTTCCCCTTTGCTTAGTTTAATACATGACCCTTTTAATTTAATAATTTACTCTAACCAGATACCGTTATTAGATTAGCTTGCATTATACTAATGGAGGTTTTTAGATCAGTATTTCCCCTTCTCAAAGACTAACAAGAGGGCAGTCAGTGTATTCAAAGATAAATTGGTACCCAGTGGGGTTTTATCGTGAGGATAAAAAGTCAATGCTGTTCAGATAATTGAGGAGGTTTCAACTGCTAACAGCAGAAGGTATATAGAAGTTTGTAAAAACAGGATACATTTCCACTTTTTGTAGGTTTCTAAAAGTGGAGTAACTAAGCTGCAATATATACTTAGAACACAGTGAATTTTAGCAAACTTTTCTTTACTAAAGTCTCTTGTTATAAATTACACAAATAACTTTATAAACAAATCCCCCCAGCTTGCATTTTGTTTAAAGTAATAACTTTATATCATACAAATAAAGAAATTTCAAGTATGAAAAGTGCATTATTGCAATAATACCTCTTTGCAAGTCCAAAAATCTTGGTATAGAATAAAACTGTAAAGTGTAAAAAAGGAATAAAACAATCAGTGCCATCTATTCATTCAAGAAGTCCAACATATTAAAATGTTGCTGTGTGTGTGTTGCAGAGGCAGATTTACATCTGGAAGCAACATGTAT
This sequence comes from Lepidochelys olivacea, assembly GCF_965140295.1. Classification (NCBI taxonomy): domain Eukaryota; kingdom Metazoa; phylum Chordata; order Testudines; family Cheloniidae; genus Lepidochelys; species Lepidochelys olivacea. The sequence continues at coordinate 121,892,263 of NC_140416.1, forward strand.
TTGAAAAGAAGCTCTGGGTGTGTTCATTGTTTTGTGTTAATTTATCTTTTCTAGTTTTCTTCACTTCCACGTGCAGGGTTTCACAATCTCTAGGAATAGTGGTGCTCTACGTCACCCATTCTGTGCTGCTGCCACTTGCATATTTCCAAATTCTTCCTCATCCTCATGTGTTCGCTTCAAACTTCCTAAAAAAAAAATTCGAGAACATGCTTTAAGAAGTCAGTTATTATAAGCACCTATCATCATCAAGATCACAAGACAGTTTGCATTAGAAACTCAAATCTGCACACACTCAACCTTCCAAAACTTTCACCTTGTGGGGTGAAGCTTTCCTTTCTTGGTCTCTGACTAGTCTTCCTCCAACAAAGGCAACACTTTTCCCACCGTGAAACGTTCAAGTGCACTTTGTTACCGGACATGGCTACAGCAAACAGCTCAAATTCAGTTTTTGATAAAGTTAAAGAATTAAGCAACTGAAAAATCATATCTGAATACGTGCAGTGGGTGTGGGCTATTAAAGCCTCACTCTTCTGTCATCACGGCATGTGCTCCCTGCCTGGCCTGATCAGAGGCCACTGTTGGGACGTGAGGGAGGGAGACTAAAGGTAACATTTTAAAAGTGCCCAGTTCTCTCAATTGAAACACAGCAAAATCCTCCCTCCCAAGCAAAGCTGCCTTAGCTTTAGGCATGGAATATGCTCTGATTATTGGCTGCCCTCCCATCTGGATCTCCACGTAGCTCAGGGCTTTCAGCAGGTTCTGGGGATGCATGCCACAAAGCTACCCTTTCTCCAGTATATCGGGGAAGTGGAGCATTTTCAGTACTCCATCCTAAACATAAGATTGCAAGTAACTCCTATATACCAATTGAAGTCATTTTTCACCCAGAGAAACAGATGCACTGCACAGGTAAGCCTGACCATTGTTGCCAGTGGAAATCACTTCACAAAACCAAGCCACATAACTGTCCTTAGGAGACAAGAGAGTAGTTACAAAGAACAGAAGAGACTTCTTACCTGTAGTACCAGGTGGAACAGAGAGTGATCTCTCCAGCTGCAGTGGTGACATCGTCTGGATAGTTAATTTTGCTAGATAGATGGCTTCATATTCCTAAAAAAATAAGGACATATTGCTACTAGGTACACATGGACCTTTGCAAAGTAAGGAGACACTGGACTGTAAGTTAGAGAGAAAGCTGCTTAGGACAAAGGTTAGAGGAGGGTTTATGGGAATGAAAACGTTTAGTAAACGAGTTATGCTTATTGGAACACATCCATCTTGTTAGCCCCATTTTTCTTTCTTGTGGCAGTTAGTGTTCAAACTGAGACAGTCGGGGCAGGGTGGAGGAAAGAGATGGCATCCACCTAACAGTAGCTGCACGAAGTGGGTATTCACCCACGAAAGCTCATGCTCCAATACGCCTGTTAGTCTATAAGGTGCCACAGGACTCTTTGCCGCTTTTACAGATCCAGACTAACAAGGCTACCCCTCTGATGCTCGCACTCAAAGAGGAGAAAAAGATTGCATAAACACAGGTTCTCAAGGAAGGATGTTTCGGGAAAAGGAGGCAGTGTTGCTCCAGGGAGGGGACTGGACTATAAAGCAACTGAACTGTCAATATAGGACAACTGCAGTGATTTTAGACAGGGGCGCAATTGCATAGGGCTGTGAAGATGAAGACAAGGTATTATTTTACTGCAAACAAATGCCACAAATTTAGAAATAAGATGACTGCACAAGGAGAGGCTTCCTATAAATAAGATACTGTAAAAATAAAACTAAATAAATTGTCTCACCACCAGGCAGCCAAGTGGATGACTGACAACTATTACAAGCCCATTTCAGCAGATCACCCCAGGCTTCCCAGCCATTTACGCAAAAGACCTATTTAAAGCTGGTGGTAAATCTATTTAAAGCTGGTGGTATAGGGATGTCAAACCTTACTACTGAGCTATTTTCTGTTCTCCGATATGATGCCAATAAATGGAGTGATTGTGGACCACGGTATCTGCTTTGAAGTTCTCCCGTCTGCCGACTAACCAGTAGTTAAGAAGCCCTAAGATGATGTATGAAATAACAGATTTTCATTTCTTACTGATGTCTGAAGTTGCTTTTTTCAAAGTTTGATTCTGGTAACTGATTAAAGTGACAGCTCTCTTCTCCCCCACCCTCCATAATTCCAGATAAACAAGTGTCAGAGTATGCTAACAAACATTCTAATTAGATTAATTTTAAACCACTTGAGAAACACTGATTTTTAGTTGCATAAGAATATACATAACTGGCAGGAAAGGAAGCCATGTGATTTAAGTTATAACCAGGAAAAAATGTTACCTGAAGTTGATGGACAAATCCAGCATTAGGATTAATACAGAATCTTCTTTCTTGAACATAAGTAAATGCATCCCTTAACGAGAAAAAAGATCTCTGCACTCATCTCTTTGGACTGACAAAATAAATACAGCTAGACCAGTCTATTGCTACTGGCTCTAAATTCTTAGGGGGAAACACTTTTCTTTAAAAGACCATTAGAACTAGCCCTTCTGTACCTGGACTAGCTTGGGGGTGTAGGAGAAGGTGGCTTTAGGCTCCCCCTTGCCTAAGGCCACAAGGTTGGTCTCAAGGCACAGCGTTAGGACATCTCTAAACTGCACTGGGTGGCAGAGGCCCCAAGGGACTATTACAGCTGGTAAGAACATGGGCATTGCCACACTGGAACAGACTAGTGATCCATCTAGTCCAGTATCCTGTCTCCACCCGCTTCAGAGAAAGCTGAAAGCAACCCTGAAGCAGGCAATTGGGATAATCTGCCCAAAGGGAAAAGTCTCCTCTCAACCCCCAAGAGTTAAAGGTTGACTTCAGCCCTAAAGCCACAGAGTGTATGTCTCTTTGAAAATTCTTTATAATACTACTAAGTTAAATCATTACTTTACATTTACAATTAAGTACTTGGTTGGGAAGGCAGCAGTTATCTTAAACTGCAAATGGACCAATGTCCCATAAGTATATTTTAAATTAAACTTTTAATTTCTACGGATAACTTAAGACAACTAAATTCCAAATCAGTTTAAATGTACTTTTCTTACCTGTACTTCACCCCAAATGTTTCCATAATGTATGCAATAACTAAGGCAGCACTGAAAAGAAACAAACTATTTAGAAAAAAAAACATATTGCATATAAAAAACAAAAGAAAAAAGGGAAAGGTTCCTACCTTCTAGAAATCCCTGCATTTCCATGGACAAGAACTTTTCCTGAGAGGACAGAGAATACCTTGTATAGATGTTTGTGTGTGTGTGTGTATATATATATATATATATATATACACACACACACACACACACACACACACATATATATACACACACTTGTATAAAAATTATTCTCTCCCAAGTTTACCAGCTTTTCACCTTAAACACATCTATGCAACAGCAAGGTATTTGCTTAAGAATAATAGGTTAGTGTCTTACAAATGTTGTTTTACTTCACTCTAGATCACTAATTGGGATCCTGTTAGCACGGATCCTTGTAGAGGAGCAAGGCCCTATATTTAAAAACAAAAATCCAAGCACATGAATCTGTATTAATTTCCAGAACACAATCAAATCTGCAGTGGACACACTGCTCTAGGAATAGATTGGTTAACCAAGTTTGGGTGGAAGGGAGGGAGAATAGTTTGTATTGGGCCTATATTAAAATGCAGTGTTAAGACTAATTCCACTACCAGGTTCATGAGCACGCAAAATGACAAGCGCCAGTCAGCCAAAAAACCCAAACATTTGGGAAATCCCCACTTTGGTACTTGTCAGTTACAAGTATTTAAGCCCAGATACACACAACTAAACAAGTGGATTTTTAAAGCTTCGTAACAAACTATTAGGATATTAGGTAAATCAAAGAAAAAGTGAATCCAAGCTTACCTCCAGTTTGTAAACTTCCATCAATAAATTCTTTAGTCTATAGGGAAAAGAGTGAGCTGGTTATATGAAGACATGCAGTTCCAACTAGAGCTGTAAATACTAACACCGTTTTTACATTTAAAAACTGAAGAGTTTTCACACCAAACATCATTAGTCAATATGTAAAGATTCACGATTTTACATGCTAAATATGTCACTTAACTGTTCTACATACAAATTAGGGGTTTTTTTTTAATGAGAATTTTGAAATACAAAGAAAAGTTTTGGTGGACAGTTATTTGAGAGCTACCTGAAGAGATTTAATTAATTATCAGAAATTAAACACATTTTAGTTAAGCATTACCATGAACAAAGTTTGTTATTTATAATCCCACCATGATCCCAAGATACTTCATGACAATTCGATGCAAACAGCCTATGCTATCTGGAAGTGAACAGATGAAAAGCAAAATACCCAACAGAAATATAATCTGGGTCAAAATAAAGTACTTATGAAGAATTACATTGATGTCGGTATATCTACTGTAAAAAGCCACCTTTTAAAATCTCTTGTGTAGGTTTCTATTAATCAACCAACAACATGGGATTTGTGGTCTAAAGAGCTCTCTGGACCAACACCAATATGAGATGGTCAAATAGTGCTGGCTCTTCCTTGTTTCCAGCTGCTGCTCAAGCCCCCAGTCTCTTAACTGCATAGAAGAGCCCAGTAACCTTCAAAAGCAGCTGGAAATGAGACATCTCTTTTTTGGGTCATAGCTACATAGGAGAGCAAACAAGAGCCATCCTGAATGTCTACAGCCATATCCAGAGTAAAACAGTTACAAGGAACAGGGCAGAAAAGAGGACAAGGCAGCAGAGCAGCACGTGCAGGGGAATGGGGAGAAGGCAAGTAGCTGCAAAGTAGTACATTGGATTAATGATTAGGAAGGGGGTGGCTATTATGTGGTCCACACTATGAAAACACTAGGACTACTGTAAGATGCAAGACCAGATGTGATTTCGCTCCCTCACAATTTAATTTGGGGGGAATTCCCATACAATGCTTCAATTCTCTCAAAAACAAACAATCCAAAGTGTACAAATTGAGATTCAGCATTTCTGTAACCACATTTTTCTGTTTAATGTTCCAGAGTGTAACTAGATATTTAAATGATTGATTTTTTTATTATGAATATTGCATTTTAAGTCCTTTAAAGTAGTTTAAGATATGCTACCAGAAAATGAATTTAAATTTTGCACCATTCAGTTTCCTTTCATTTTTTAAGCTGACCTGTACTAACATTTGCTGTAAGGAAAAAAATATAGGGTTGATTCTTAGAAACCGAGCTTTTCCAAAATATCTAGTAATTCTGGGTACACATCTTAGGATACTTTAAATGGGCCTGCTTTTCCGAAAGAGATGAGCACCCACTGAAAATCAAGCGCTAATAATAAAATAATAATAATAATACCACCACCACCACCTCTCTCTTATATAGTACTATTCATCAGCAGATCTTAAAGGTCAGTATCATTGTCCCAGTTCCGCAGATGGGGAAACTGAGGCACAGAGAGGCAAACTGACCTGATCAAGGTCAATAAGGAGGACAGTGGCAGAGCCAGGAATAGAATCCATTATAAGATGTTTCAAGTTAAGCACTGAAAAACTGCAACACCCAAAATTACTAGTCACTTTGGAAAATCTGACTATGAACTGCTCCATCCACAATCCACTCAAACTGACAGACCAAGATACTTACCGTAGGGAAAAATCGTATTATATTTTCAACTGGATTATCTGCAATATCCAAGACTAAATACCTGAAATTAAAACAGTTACTGTAAGCATAAAACAGTCTTACATATTGCCTTTTCTTTAATGGGTACAGTAAATCTGGAAGGTAGCTTTGCTGCAATGTCATTCAGAAAACTGCATAAGATGTTGTACAATGCCATATAAAAGAGCTAGCCTCATTTTCCTGTCTCAATTCCAGGACTACAGAGAATGCAGCACCCTTGTAGGCCGTTAAAAGGTTCTGACTGAATCTGAAGGATCCTATCCAGTTCTCAGCTGGAAGGATGAGATCCAAAATGCAGTGCAAAACCGCTAAGGAATCAGAGATGCAGAGGACCACGCTGGGTATGAATTTATATATAATGGAACTGAACCACTATTCCATATTTCCAGTATTATCAAGATGTTAAATTGTACTGAACTCTCTTCTGGGGGCCTGTGTGCCACAAGTAGGCTGCATATATTGTCTTTGAATCTGTTATTGCAACAGTGTTTCAACTTACTAAAACAAACTATAACCAGAACTGACAGATCAGTAATTGGAAGACAGTTGGAGACTATTTGTGTATTTGTTTGGTATACCACAAAGTACTTTGTGGCATGGTGAGACAAATACACATTTTAGAGAATATCTGACACACCCTTGTTTATTTTAGTGTGACATTTTTCAAACAATTAATATGAACATAACACGATTACTTGAGAGGACCATGCTAGCAATAAGGAAAACACCTTTAAAAATCCCATTAAATATAATTAAAGCATAGCTTTTCAAAATAAGATCTTCAATATTGTTTTATTTTTCAGAATGCTGCTATGTTAATTGCTTACCTAAATAATTGTTGGAAGTTTGGTTTAATAAAATTTGCTTCAATATTTTGCCGTATGCATATCACATGGGTTATTCCATGTTTTTGAAGTATAGGTAGCTGCAAAAGATAAGAATTTAGGTAAACTTTTTAAAGAACACGTATGTTTTTTATTGTAGCATATTAAGAGTTATAATGAAAAATGACATGCTATCCTTAAAATATGATCTATGTGAAATGTTAGATTGGGGTTATCAGGCAAGTATATAAAAAGTTAATACATTTAAGACTAGACCTCCAATAGTCAGATAAAGAGAAGAACTGTTTTATCAAATGTAGGGTTATATGGAGAATGCTCCTGGCAGCAGGGATAAAAAAGCATCAAGCAGAGAGGGGGTTTAAAAAAATGGTTTCCCCACCCCCAACACACCCTTCAACTTCTTGAAATCTCTCTCAAGTTCATGTGCCATGTGGTAATATTATTGCTAACACTGAATCTTGATGGAACCAGTCCATAACAGGCGAGAAATTATATTTCTAAACTATATGATGTAATTTTGCAAACTTTTTTTCTGCCTCTGGGATATGTTAAAATTGAACCACTTAGTTCACACTACATAAATATTATATTGACTGATCTGATTTATGGTTTAACACTAACAGAGAAATAACTCTCAGTGGCACAATATCCATTGTCTGAACAAAGTACAGAGGAGCATTCACAGAAATATCTGCTTGCCACAATCTATGTAAAGTTCTTTTAAAAGAAGTCAATCTATAAATTCAGATTTTGTTAATTATGGTGAAATCACTAATAAATTCTCATCACCTTCAGGGGAAGTCACTGAAAAATTGTTTATACAATCTAGTATTACAGATTCTTTTATCTGGAGTGAGTAGCGTAGTTGTATACGGCAGAGGCAAGTGAATAAATCACTGTAGCTGAGTTCAGGGTCTGACTTCAGGAGTTAACATCGTAGGCATGTGATTTCATGAGACTCAGCTTTCATTTGTTTAAAAATAAGTTTTGTGCTCTCCTGATTGTCAAGAAAAGCTCAAAAATATGAACTGGGTGCAACAGATACAAAGATGTCTACCTGAGTCCGCAGACAGCTTGAAATAACAGCTGAGAGGTGTGAACTGAACTGCCCCACGTATCAGAATGGGGTGCCAATTCCAAGACTCACTGCTCTGGGAGGAGTGGGGCCACAGCACAGGGGCACAGGCCAAGGAACCTCATGTCATAATGTGCCTGTAACCCCAGATTACCTTCATCCTGCCCGAGTTAACACATTTTTTTGAGTTTGCAAATCTGACAAACCATAGCAGGTAATATAAGAAACTCCTTGCCTGAGGAGGTTGTGAAGGCTAGGACTATAACAGGGTTTAAAAAAAGAACTGGATAAATTCATGGAGGTTAAGTCCATTAATGGCTATTAGCCAGGACGGGCAAGGAATGGTGTCCCTAGCCGCTGTTTGTCAGAGGGTGGAGATGGATGGCAGGAGAGAGATCACTAGGTCACTACCTGTTAGGTTCACTCCTTCTGGGGCACCTGGCATTGGCCACTGTTGGTAGACAGGATACTGGGCTGGATGGACCTTTGGTCTGACCCAGTATGGCCTTTCTTATGACAATACGTTATTCATACTGAGTTGTTGTAGCTGTACTGGTCCCAGGGTATTAGAAAGACAAGCTGGGTGAGGTAATATCTTATTGGACCAACTTCTGTTGATGAGAGAGACAAGCTTTCAAACTACACAGGCTCTTCCTTGGGTCTAGGAAAGGTAGTCAGTGTCAGCTAAATACAAGGTGGAACAGACAGTTTATCATAAGTAGTTAGCACATATTCTAAAAGGGATGATTAACAGTCCACTCCACCTTGAACGGTCCCTTGGAATATATGCTAACTTCTTATGCTACACTATCTGTTCGACCATGTATTTAGCTGTGAGACAGGGTATACCTACACAGCAAAGAAACACCTGCAGCTGGGCCGTGAGGGGCTGTTTCATTGCTGTGTAGAGTTTTGGGCTCAGGCTGAATTGTGTGGTGGGAGGGTTCCAGAGCTCAAGCTTCAGCCTGAGCCAAGAAGTCTACACAGCAATGAAGCAGCCAGAGCCCCGCAAGCCTGAGTCAGATGGCATGGGCTAGCCACAGGGTTTTCTTTGCTGTGTAGGCGTATCCCCTGAGTACTTTCCCCAGACCTGAGGAAGAGCTCTGTGTAGCTCGAAAGTAGAAGATGGTCCAATAAAAGATAATTACCTCATTTATCTTGCCTCATTTATACTGAGCTCATATATGAAAGACTTCAGAGAGTTGTGTAAACATTAACTATATGCAATTTACTTTTTCACAATAACTACGTTAAAGTGACAGGTTTCAGAGTAACAGCCATGTTAGTCTGTATTCGCAAAAAGAAAAGGAGTACTTGTGGCACCTTAGAGACTAACCAAGCTCACGAAAGCTTATGCTCAAATAAATTGGTTAGTCTCTAAGGTGCCACAAGTACTCCTTTTTTCTTTATGTTAAAGTGCAAAAAGCAATTTTGCTAGAACTTTACTTAGAAGAGAATATTCTGAAAAACGTACCTTGCTTTTCATAGCTGAAGAATATGGGCCTAAAAATAAACCAGGTAAAATTTCCTACGGGGGAAAAAAAAACATTAAACATCAACTCAAAAAACTTAGTTAAAAATGCATTGGGCTCTCAACTCCAACTGTGGCCATGGAAACAAGTAATTTATCATGTTGTGAGGGACATGTTATCAAGTGTCATTTATAACAGGACTAGGAAAAAAAGTTTTGTAAAGTAAAAGAAATGTGATCCATAAAAAGAGACTCTTATTTTTGAAAGAGAAATCAAATCCTTTATATGGACAAAGTTCAAGTTAGATTGCCGCACCTTATCTAGCCCTCATTTAATTAGTGGGTTTCAGTGGAATTGTGAGCTGGCATGAAGGCAAGTCATCTTAGGTATTCCAAAAGCTCACTTATGTTCAGTTTACATAAATTATTTCACTTTATATGATAGTTAGGAACAAATGATTAATTTGTATCCAGTTATCCTCCCTCCATTCAATCTCACTTTCAGGCATGTCCAAAGAGCTTTATTTTATGCAAGGATTTGGCTGAAAGGTCATGGTACTAACACTTAAATTCCCCAAACGCTGCTATTTGAGAACACCTGCTTCTGAATGAATTTAAGTCAGAAGCAAAGTTCTAGTCTATTTGTAGTTCCCATGCTCTAAAACATACATGAAGACAGAAAACTGTATATTTCAGGCGTTGAGAGAGAGAGAACAAGATTCCCAATTAATAGTGTTTTTTAAATTTACATTTGCAATACTGATCCCAGACACCCTTCATTCTAGACTGTCCTCTCCTCATTCCTCTTCCCCCATTAAAAAAATCCCTAGCTTCATACTTAAACCTCCAATAGAACACAGCACATGTCCAGCAAAAGAGATTGCTAGCATCCTCCTGCTATATATTGTAACTACTCTATGCTAGCCACTAGGGGTGGGGAATTCAAGAACAATGTAGCATGCACCCTCCCCAGGAGGCATATCTGCTGCAAAACTGCCAGCCTGCTATCTAAGAGCCTGAGGTTAGTTTTGAACTCAAGTCTTTCATTTGGCAACTCCACGTACTTACTGAATGAGCCACTGGGCTTTGGCTCAAACGAACAAATTAGGGTGTCATACCTGCATCTCTCTTCTCATGGGATAGGTCCAATCCTTTAAAAAATAAAATAAAATATATATATACATACACACACACACACAATAGGGAATGTGCAAAAAAAGCTAGCAACCAAAACAAACAAGCACATTGTGAAATAGTCTGTTTGCTGGAAAATGGATTTTCTAAATTAAGCCAGCTGCCTGCCATTTCATAATCTTCTACTAAACGCATCTTGGGTCAAAATAAACTGCCAGAGCAAAGAAAGTTGGACTAATTAGCAGAATTCCAACCAAAGGGAAGAGTGAAATTAAAACTTTTCATGATGAGTGGATCAAGCCTAACCTGTGTCTAAACAGTTTTCTGCATTAGCCCTGGGGGATACAAAATTCTGGTAAAGGCGATGTTTCTATGGCTATAACATAGGCAAAGGTACACATCAACAGGAATCTTGCAGGTAACACCATATAATCCATCACTTGATATTAGCTTTGCCAATTCCAGAAACTTACTCCATATTAACACAGTTTGCCAATTCCACTGCAGAGTAAGCCACAAAAAAGTCATTTCCATTTTTCTTTATCCTAGACAATTGTACGGGTTTGTATGCACACCTCCTTGCATCAAGCCAGAAGGACCTGAATATTCCTTTTAGTTAGTGTGTATCAGATTCCTGCACCATCACAACCCCTTCCAAGTTGTTGTGGGGATGCATTTCTGCCAGTGCAAGGTCACTACAGCCTGCCTTGGCTCATTTTGTACCATCCCCTCAATCCACCTGCACATTCCAGATGCTGGAACCAGCATTCCAATCTCCCCCCACCCCGTTTTTTTTGTGCCTTACAGAACAACTGCCAGAGCTGAGTTTTAAAACCTATCAACACAGTCTGTCCAACTCCTATTCTTTTCCTCCCTGACAATCCAATATCCCTTCCTGCTGTTCACTCATTCATTCCCTATCCCATGTGAATTATCTCCTGCTCTCCAATACTTTAGGGGTTAATCAGGATCAGGCCCCGCCCCCCATGGTAGGTATTCTACCAACACAAAGAATTTACAATCTAAAAAGGCAATGGGGGGGGGGAGGGCAAATGAATAAAACATATATGCAAAGAGAACAGGGTGATAAGCACACCTGCTTAGTTTGCCACAGTGTGTGTATATTTACATAAGCTTTCCTCAATCCGCCTTCCATGGAGGCGCTAATAGTTCCTTTGTTAAAATTTATACAAACTCTTCCCATTTGCCCTTCCAGGGCTCTGCCAATATCCCTTTTCCCCTTCCCACCACCCCTTTGGAAAATTAATAGGTTATATAAAAAGACATACTTATTGGACAACTGCTGACCATGCCTTTAATGTGTCAGGGTTACAGTAGCAGTTTATATTGCAAGGAAAGAATTACGGAATGTAACCCCTAGATTTCAGAAGTGGGAGCAGTAGCTTCAGGTCCCAAAATCGCAGTATGGCCAATTCAAGGAATTTGGGGGAGCCATAAATACTGTTAACAACGTAATATATCGCTTCCCTCACTTAGATACATGTCTTAAAACAAAAATAGGTACTCAGTGAGGCTTTACAGACTAAATGATATTTAGTAGGGATTATATGGGATTTGGGTATCAGAGTAAAAAATTTTCCCTAAGCCCCTGGATTGCGGAATTGAATCTGAGACAGCATTTGAGGAAAGTTCAATTCAAATTAAAATATGGAACCACATTTTAAGAAAAATTCTCCCTATTACTGTGTGAAAAGACTACACAAACAAGGAAAATGGATTGCAGTGAAACTGATTACACAGAAAACACTGCCAAATGCACAAAGTAAATACATTAGTCAACTTTTAAAAAGTTATCTTCCATTTACACTAATCATGTGTTACTTGTAATAGAAGGTACATTCTATGAGATAAATGTGATTTTTAGTTGATTGTGTCCTTTGTTTTGAATGTCTGGTGATCATCTTAAGGATTTCTTCTTATTTACACAAAAAGGTGGGTTTTGTCCACGGAAAAAGAAAATCAGTCCTACTGCTTTGAAAGTCTGCCTGAATATAACTGATTGTACTAGTCTTATATTTGTTTGGAAATGAAATCTGAAGAGAGTTTATTATAGTACTTTGGATAGTTAGAAGCGTGTGACAAAGTGTGGACATATTGATAGCCAGTATCTTTCCTTTGATACCTAGGCAGATTGAAAAGAACCTCCCCTTTTAAAAATGTGTCTACACACACATTTGCACTAGTTTCATTAAACCAGTGAAAGCCCTGTGTGTATTCTTATCTCAGTTTAATTTAAACATGGTTGTAATCAATTTAAGCTAATCTGAAATAAACCTGATTGAAACCAAAATGAGAACATCCACAAAGGCTTTCATTTTGATCTAATTATCCATATAGACAAGGCCTATGATTTATGTATGCTTTTGGTGTCCTGTACCTGTTGTACAAACACACTTGTGTGTTTTGATAAACAGTGTTTAGTTGCTTTGTATTGTTAAATTTAGAAGACACAGTCTTAACCTAAAATATGGTGAAAATGCACACAGAGTGCATAATCTTGTTCGAAGTTTGGTCTGAAGGATTACAGCATTAAATATACAATCAATTATATTCAGGCAAGACTGAGTCCTACTGCTTTCTCATTTTCTTTTCCTAGGGACAACACACACCTTTTTGTGTAAATACTTAAACAGAGCATAAACAAGAAAGCTGGCACAAATCATAATAGGGGCCAAATGCTGCAGCAGAAAATGTAGTTGTGCAAGAAAAGCAGGCAGCAATTAGCAATACACAGTCCAGGGAAAGAAAAATAGGGATGACCTGAAGGTATTCCGAATGAAGAAAAATGTCACAGTGTGCTCTCCAGACATCAGTCTCCAATGTCTCTGGGAAGTCTTAAGGGTACAAAAGCCATTCTCTACTGGGATCTCTTTTGGACAGTAGGTATCAGAAAGATGCTCTCTCAGATTAAGTGCCTTCTTTACCCGAAAGCACACGATTAGTTACTAAAAGATTCTAACATAAAGTGCAAGAATTATTCTGGTGGTTTCATGATAGCTCTCCAGCGCTTTTGCACTCAACAACACAAGATTATTCCGTTACCGTACAGAAAGTATATGAAAAAATCCTTGTCTGTAGATTAAGCCCTGGCAGATGTCTCACACCAAAGAATTCATCCCACCATCACTATTTTCTCCAGAGTGACAATGCTCTGTGCATATTGCCTGAGATACACAGCAGACAAACAATAGTAAGCATCTCCTTACAGATCAGACAGAACGTGGGAATTTTGTTACGAAAACAAACTCTACTAAGACATGCCAACTGGATACAGTAATACGGCTAAGCTTTGTTAACCATTTTGTAGATTATATCCACGCAGTGAATGTAACTCAGCAGCAGATTAAATGGTTCCTATGGTCTGTAAATCACCAAGCTGAAGAGTGCCATGTAAAAGGTGATCAAGAAAAGCCTTACAAAGCGGTATTGTTCATCTATAACCAGCTATCCCAAACTGGATTGTGGCTCAGAGGCACAGCTGTTCAGAGAGAATGTAGGGGGACTGCAGGAGTTGTGAAAGAACTAAAAGGAATACACAGCATAAATCCTGCACTTGTGTGTCCCCAAGAACCCCAACTAATGGCTCAGTGTAGAGTGCAGAATGTGAGGGAGTTTTAAACAGTGTGTGGTGTTTGCCTGCATTTACCTTCTATGAAACAGCACATACTCCATTACAAAAATCACGTATGACAAAGTGCAAATACTCACATGCGCGCACACACCATGACAATGCGTCACTGAAATGGTACATGTTTGCTTTGATAGCTAAGGCCTATGAGTGCATACAACCACACTGCACGTGATTCAGTCTTTACTGGAGCTCAGCTCTGGCTGAGGAGCAAGCAATCCATGAAGATTAATCTTTTCTGGTCCTGTTGAGGTCAAAAAATTGTGCCTGCTCATGATTATGGTCAGTAGCATAGGTGGCCTGTGAAACACTTTGTATTCTGGATGAGAGGCACAAGCTCCAAAAAGTGGTGGAAAACCTGGTGTTTCATGTAATAAGCCAACCTTGTATTTAAGCATTAACTACGAGAGAGAATGTGTGTTCTGAAGCAAGGGATGGCTATTAACACACAAGCTGGGACACTGACTTCTATATTTAATATTAATAACCGGAGAACTGTTGGACAAACTCCCTTTGCCTGTGTGAGGAACAAGTTTGGCCAAGTTGTAGGCGAGGGGTCCGGGGACAGTCAGGGACAGGGAACGAGTGGATAGGGAAGGAGTCCCGGGGGGGCCGTCAGGGGCCGAGAAGCAGGGGTGATCGGATATGGGTCGGGCCACACCTGGCTGTTTGGGGAAGCACAGCCTCCCCTAACCAGCACTCCATACCATTTCAGAAACCCGATGTAGCCCTCAGGCCAAAAAGTTTGACTACCCCTGCTATACAGTAACCTCCTACTACTGGATCAATGGAGACTAAATAAGTGTCCTGAGGTCCATCTAGGACTATAACTACAACCAAGTCAGAAAATCTGGTTATATTACAGTTGTCCCCCTGATTAGGTTACAGTTTGCAGTGTGGATGGGTCTGTTACAACCAGATGGGAGCCTTGGGCATGTCAAAGGCTTTAGTCCAATTATAGGAGAGAGTTAAGTCTTATCCTGTCCACATTCTAAAATGTAACAAGTCTTATTTTGACTATATTTATGGTGGGTATGGGCCATTAGGGGAAAGTCCCCTGCTCCACAACAGTCTGACTTCATTGCTACTATCTCAATTTATCCTTGATATCATGGTCTAGGGATCCACAAAAGTACATAAGTCATTGCAATGCTCCCTATACAACACATGGGGGAAATAGATGCCTAAGAAAGGGATCCACACAAGCCAGGATGCTAGGCAGTTGCCTACCTAAGCTAGCCAATGGGAGATGCCAATGAGACAGGGATGTGTCCTAAGCCTCACTTCTCTCTCAGACTTAGGTGCTTAAGTCCATGCTGCAAGCGAGACACCTCTCTCTTCTTGCAATTCACAGCCACGAAACCTGTCCTGCAGTCTGGTGCCTACACCATTTCTTTCCAGAGCAGCTGCGGCACAAGCCTAACTCCACACAAAATGGTTGGGGAAAGGAGGTGGCAGACTCCCTTTTAACCTTTAGCTCACTGGTTAGGGTACTCACCCAATATGTGGGAGATGCCAGTTTACTTCCTCTCTCTACCTGACGAGTGGGGTTTGAACTTTCAGGGACATGCCCTACCTACTGGACTGTGGAGTCATTCTCACTCTCTCTCTTTGGCCCTATGAATAATTATTTAATACAAAATGGACAGCTTCAAGAAGAGAGATAGAGAGCCACATCAGAATATCCCACAATCCAGTGGTTAGGGAACAGTTCTCAATTTCCTATCTCCCTCCAAATTCAATGAATTTGAACAGCAGGAGGGAAACCTGATTTACTTTGCCCTAATTCCCTCATTTCATTTTCTACTATTAGTTTGTTCTGACAGTTTTAGCATCTTGTCCTCACACCACAACTCTCCATGGTTGTGGGTTTGTTCTTTCACTTACATCCTCTAATTCTTTCCCCCTGTACTTATCTTGAAATCTTTCTTCTCTCATTAGCTAATCACTTTTTCCATAAAACATTGTGATATCGTGCATTAAGGGCCATATATAAAACTTAAATTGGTTGTGCTGATGGCACTTCTAAATAGGAGTGCAAAATACAACTGCCAAAAGGCCATAAAACGCATTAATAAAGTGATGATTGAACATCCAATTATATGAATTTCATCTAGTCTGATTCTTAGTTTTGCCATTAATCAGATATACATAGTTAGGCTGCTGAAAATATATTCAAGAGAAAGGTCTGAATATTACTGACAACCACCTTTTCTGTCACTGTAAAATGTGCTACTTTAATCTCCATTTCCTACCAGGGATTGAAATTCTTAGTAGCCACAAAAAGGAGCTGCCCTAGGGTAGTACCAAGCAGGTACAAATAGGCTTTCTATAAGGAATGGAGCTGGGCAAGAGAAGGTGTCGAACACAACTTCCACACAGATCTTTCTAAGGATGGTTAAACAGGATTTGACTCTAGTGCATCCATGCGCTGCTCAGAGGCACATCCACAGAAGCAGCATTTGACAATAAGCTTCTAACAGTTTGTTTTCTGTAGATAAATCAACTATTTTTGCAGAGTACTTCTCCAGTGCAGCATATAAACTGCCATACAAATATTTTAACCTTTGAAAATACAGAGTGAATGCCAAAGCAGAGGTGGGAAGCAAGTTAATTGACTACGAAGACAATGGGGAATGGATAGGAAAATAAGGCTAAACAACAGGGAAATTCATGGGGCAGGAAGCAGACAGAACAGAAACAGGTAAAGATAACTGAAGAGAAAGAGGGAACACACAGAGGAAAGAGAAAGTGTGCTAGTGGGCTAGCACGTCCTTTCAAGAAACAGGAAAAGAGTAAACAAAGAAAATTAAGACAAGGGAAACTAGAAAGAAAATGGAAAAATGTCCATAAGGGAAGGAGAGATGGCAAGAACAAATACTTTGTTTTGTGTGCTATTTTCTCCACCTTGTTGCATTAGTCTGGAAGAAATCCCATAACAATTTACAAACACTAACTTGGAACCATTAGATTACATCAATGCAATATTCTATTAACAACAGATGATGGAGGGTGAAGGCAGAGCGCTGCCTCTCACTGTTAGGCACGATCAGAGTAGAATTTTTGTTTTTTTCAACAGGATGAAAATAGGGGTCTTGCCTACTCTATTGTCTGGATGACTTTGAGAACCCATGAACATCTAGTAGGATAACACCACAAATATTAAGGAAGTGAACACATTTGCAACTGGCACCGGGGAAGGGATTTTTTTACTAAGATTGTTTAAAACTGTTTTTATTTACATCTAATTAGGAAAAAGGTTGAGTTTTTACTGGACTGTAGTTAGAAAATGCACCTCTTGTAAACGGAGCACATTGATTTGGACAGTGATGAGACAATAAACATGGAGCCTCACAATGTCATTTTTACAATTACTTTTCAGATTAGGCCATGCTCCTGGAAGCTGCTGCATGCAAGTAAACCTCTGTGGCTGTTGGGATTCCCACTGACTTCAATAGAGCTCCACAGAGGTGCAGGGTCTAAACCAGTGGTCCCCAATCGGTCGATTGCAATCTCTGGTTTCGCAGCGTGGCTGCCACTAAGGCAGGCTCCCTGCCTACCCCAGCCCCACACCACTCCCGGAGGTGGCCAGCATGGCCCTCGGGGCAGGGATCTCCCTCTGCACTCTGCTCCTGCCTGCAAGCACCGCCCCCACAGCTCCCATTGGCTGGGGGAGCTGCGGGGGCGGTGCTTGCAGAGAGGGGCAGTGCACAGAGCCACATGCCCCCCCGGCCTTTCCCCCGGGGCAGCAGCAGCAGCAGCAAACTGGCCCCTTCCAAGACTCGTATGGGGCCGGTGTAGGCAGGGAGCCTGCCTCAGTCTTGCTGTGCCCGCTGCCGACTGGGAGCCGCTGGAGGTCAGTGCTACCCAGCAAGAGGCCGTACCCCAAACCGCACCCTGAGCCCCCTCCCAGAGCCAACACCCCAAACCCCACCTGTACCCCAACCCCCAGCCCTGAGCCCCGCCTGGAGCCAGCACCCCATACCCCCTCCTGCACCCCAGCTCTGACCTCCCCGAGCCACTCTGCCCCAGCCCTGACCCCCCCAGAGCCAGCACCCTGTACCCCAATACATTGCCCCAGCCCAGAGCCCCCTCCTGCACCCAAATTCCTTCCTAGAGCTTGCACCCGTCACCATCTCCTGCACCCCAAACCCCTGCCCCAGGCTCAGCCCAGAGCCCCCTCCCACACTGCAAACTGCTCGGCCCCAGCCCCAACCCCAGCCTGCTGAAAGTGAGTGAGGGTGGGGGAGAGCAAGTGACAGGGGGAGATGAGTAAGCAGGGTGAGCATAAAGTTTGTATTAAGAGGGGTTTTGCTGGGTTTCATTTTACAGTAATCTATAGCTCATGTAAAAGTGAAAGCTTAAGAAAATGTTCCCAGTTTTTCTTATATTTTTAAATGTTTATACAGAATAGTTGTAATCCATCTGGGCAAAACACACAGATTACAAAGTTTTAAACCACAGACAACTGACACAAAATTAGTGTTGCTATGAATGTTTACCACTGTCAAACACTTGTTTGCCAAACAAAATGAGTCCTCCCAATTATTTTTATATGGAATAATATAATAGACGAAAGCAATAACTAGTATGCAAAATACACCAAGACAGTGGTTCTCATCCAGGGTACATGGGGGTATGCACAGGTCTTCCAGGGGTACATCAATTCATCTAGATATTTGCCTACTTTTACAACAGCCTACATAAAAAGCACTAACGAAGTCAGTACAAACTAAAATTTCATACAATGACTTGTTTATATTGCTCTATATACTATACACTGAAATGTAAGCACAATATTTATATTCCAATTGATTTATTATATAGTTATATGGTAAAAATGAGAAAGTAAGCAATTTTTCAGTACTAGTGTGCTTTTGTACTTTGACGTCTGATTTTGTAAGCAAGTAGTTTTTAAGTCAGGTGAAACTTGGGGGTACACAAGACAAATCAGACTCCTGAAATGGATACAGTAGTCTGGAAAGGTTGAGAGCCACTGCACCAAGAGACTGAACTCCGCATTAAGAATGTTTACTTTAGGCACCTGCATCCAAATACTGAACTATAATCCAAACTCTAAAAATTACGACTACAAAATGGAAATTTTAAATCCTTAGCTCTTTTTTTCTTCAAACTAAAATATTTTAGCACTAATTACCACTGCAAGTATGTTTAAGGGTCTCCAATTACATAAATCCTGCTTTTTTCTACATTTCTGGCAAACACCGATTATCTTTGTCTCTCGAAATTACGATTTTTCTTTATTTATTCCTTCCTTTATTCACCATCAGTTATTACACCTGGGTTCTGGGGAACAGTGTATTAACTACTGCTGTAGAACCAGCAGAGGAAACATGTGTACAAAACATAGCTCCTAAATGAGTGTTTTTTATTTTAATTTCTCAGCATCTGAGCAGAGGGTTTTCTCCAAAAGGTTTTAAGAATTTAAAGCAGTAATAATCAAATTGTTAAAGCGGGATGAACTTTGGATCTAGGGTACTTGACAATGTGCCTTTAAGGTACAGGAATGTAGAAAAAGTTATACCAATTTTTCCCCTTGTGTAGCTTCTGCAGTTTTTCATGGAATTTGGCAAGCAATAATTAGAAGATGTAGGCTAATTATTTGAGGTTTTGGGGGGTGGGGTTTGAAAGAGAATGAGAAATTAAGGTTTAAAATGATTTTGGAGCATGTAAAATCATTATTCAGAAGGCTTTGACATGTTCAATATTACTGATCCATAATAAAACAAATGCTTATAATTGTTAATACACATTCACAGCATCTACCAGATGCGCTTTGCCAGAACTGTGATATATTTCTAGTATGTATCAAGATGCACAAAATATAGATAAAGACATTCTCCATAGGAATCTCGATGGCTCTGTGAGCTGGAAATATGGGTTCAATTTCTAATCAGATTACAAGTGGAAAACAGTAAAGAAGTGGTCTCATCCAAGACCTTATTGGCTCATGTCACAAAATTGCACAATTTAGCATTACTGCAGTCCGTGCATCAGCATGGAACAGTGGAGATAATGCAAGTCAGGACTGATGTGTGCTGGCAGAGATGTGTGGCAAAAGCTTGATGACAGCACCTGCCTGCCTTCATTATGTCTACCTGGAGACGTGACTGAGCTCCTCCTTTGCATGAGCACTAAATTCATTCAATTAAAGTAAATACAAAGAAAAATTAGAAAACGTGAGCCACCCCAGTAATGGCTCTGTGTGTTCATATGGGAGAGCCAATAATTATTTCCAGTCCCTGAGAAGGTAGCAGACTACAAATGCTGCTGAGGCATGATGAACTTAACCTCACCCCAGCAGGTAAGGGTAAATGCTGCCTTGGGTTTCTTAATGCAAGCCTTCAAGCTCAGTGGTTCTCAACCAAAGGAGCAGCGAGCAGATTTCAGGGAGTCCGCCAAGCAGGGCCAGCATTAGACTCACTAGG
Organism: Lepidochelys olivacea; assembly: GCF_965140295.1. Classification (NCBI taxonomy): domain Eukaryota; kingdom Metazoa; phylum Chordata; order Testudines; family Cheloniidae; genus Lepidochelys; species Lepidochelys olivacea. Next base: position 121,912,584 of record NC_140416.1, read on the forward strand.
CCAGGGCAGAAAGCCGAAGCCCCACTACATGGGACTGAAATCCCTGGGGCTGCAGCTGAAGCCTGAGCAATGTACCTTTACGGGGCCCCCTGTTTCATGGGGACCCAGGCAATTGCCCTGCTTGCTACCCCTGAACGCTGGCCCTGGCTTTTATATGCAGAAAACCAGTTCTTGGGCACAATTGGGCTATGGAGTTTTTATTGCATGTTGGGGGCAGGCCTCAGAAAGAAAAAGATTGAGAACCCCTGTTCTAGCTAATTGAAGGGTGGCACTGATGAGCTCTGAAAGGCATCTTTATCCAAGGCTAGTAGCTGCAATATGCAGCCTGAAAAGGTCGTCCCAAATAAATCAACTGGCCTGTTGATTTTTACTCTTGGATATTATGCAGAGAGAAATGAACTCGAATAGGAAATTTTACATTACAGAAAGTAGTACCCACTGTGACTTAGGGTGAAGATACTGATGCTCCTATCAGATGACATTCCCAACATTCTTGATCATTTTTAAACTGTGATATTTTATGACAGGTTTCAGAGTAACAACCGTGTTAGTCTGTATTCGCAAAAAGAAAAGGAGTACTTGTGGCACCTTAGAGACTAACCAATTTATTTGAGCATGAGCTTTCGTGAGCTACAGCTCACTTCATCGGATGAAGTGAGCTGTAGCTCACGAAAGCTCATGCTCAAATAAATTGGTTAGTCTCTAAGGTGCCACAAGTACTCCTTTTCTTTTTGATATTTTATGGTTACTTAATCTACCACACTAGTCTTAGGTATTACAGGAGTCTCAACAGTTGTGTATTGTTATACTACTTGTACTAATCTACCTTCTTGTGGCAGTGTATAAGAGACGAAGTTTCAGCTTTCACTGATTTTATTTTATTTTTGTGGATTGGACAATTTTAATTTACTTCATTTGCTTCTCCAAAGCACATTTTAAGCACTGGACTTTATAGCATCATAAGTGATTTTAGGTTTCTCCTTGTCAGTTTGCTTTAGTTTTATAAAGATATTTTCTAACATCAGTGGTATTACAATCTTTACGCCTCCCTACAAATGGGGATTGAAGGGATGCAAGTTAGACACAATTTACATTTTGTAAAAACATTTACAAGACCTGTGATCAATAGAAGTGTTTTCACAGTTTAAAAAAATATTTCCAACTTTTTTCCTGTCACATTTACAGCCCTAATATTATGGTATTATGTTAATGTCTGAGAACTATGAGGGATTAGTCTGTTTTCATTATCTGCACTGAAAAATGCGAACAGTGAGAAGTAAAATAGATTTATAATTTCAGTTTTAAGGAACTAAAATCGCTGTAACATTAACAATGATATTTATTTTCAAAATAGGTTTACCCCAGTGTCCTTTTAAACTATGCTAGCTAAAACTGAAGTTTAAAATGTCATCAACCACAATTCTGGTTAACTACTTCTGGACACAGCTGTAGGTAGCATGCATGAGTGCTCCGAAGTGGGCAGATATTTTGTTTAAACAAACAGATATACTACTGACTACCCTGCAGGGGTTGTGAACACAACTTTTAACTTGAGTTCAGATACAAACCATATTATAACTGTGTTTGAGAACGTGTCTAAAATTTTAGAGAGTTACCAGACCTAGTAGGGAAAGTACATTAAAGAAATAGTACCAAAACAAGAAAACAGATATAGTAAATTAGGTATTGCAAATAGCTTACCATAATACAAAACAAGCAAGCAACAATAATTCCCATCAATATGGATGTAATAATTGAAAGCATCTGTGAAGTATGCAGCAATTTATAAAACTGTCAAGATTTTGGACACTGTCAACATCCAACCATAAATGCAGTGGCATTTTGTGTTCCCCATATGTCGGGCCCTAAAAATTTCATGGCGTGAAAAACGCATCGCGACAGTGAAATCTGGTCTTTTGTGTACTTTTACCCTGTACTATACAGATTTCACAGGTGAGACAAGTGTTTCTCAAACTGGGGGTCCTGATCCAAAAGAGGGTTGTGAGAGGAGGAGTCGCAAGGTTATTATAGGGGGGTTGTGATATTGCCACCCTTACTTCTGCTCTGTCTTCAGAGCTGGATGGCCAGAGAGGGGTAGCTGCTAACCCAGCGACCACGCAGCACCCTGACTTTCGTGCTGCGGCTGGTGGTGGTGCCTTCAGTGCTGGGCTCCTGGCCAGCAGGTGCCACTCTCCTGTCACCCAGATTTGAAAGCAACATCGTCACCAGCACAGAAGTAATAGTGACACTATCACAAACCCCCTACAATAATCATACAACACCCCCTGCCCCCAAACAACCCCCTTTTGGGTCAGGACTCCTACAGTTGCAACACCAGGAAATTTCAGATTTAAATATCTGAAGTCATGAAATTTATGATTTTTAAAATCCCATGACTGTAAAAATGGCCAAAATGGACTGTGAATTTGGTAGGGCCCTATCCATACGACACTATCAAAAGGGGCACACTTGTGCCTGTTTGAAACATATGAAAACACATTACCCCTAGCCAAGACTGGCACTATAGATTTAAGCGAAGTTCAGAAATCAAACACCAAACTGATCTCGCTCTTTTGACACCACACCAGGAGTAGTTTTGTCTTAGCCGATATTGCCACCTGTCTTAAACTGCAGGGCAGTCACAGCTCTTGAACACTAGAAGTATTTCCTCAACAAAGGATCACCCAGTGCTCCAAACTGTTTCTACTATATCTCAGTTAGTAACCACCACATATCTGGAGAGGGGGATTTCCAGGTGACCCAGCCCCCTTCAATTTCTAAGAAGTGAGGTAGCAGTCAACTGTCCTGCAGCCCACGCTATCAAATCAGGGGCAACCTTACAGGCAGGTGGAGACAGCAGCTGGTGGAAAGTCCCTCGTGAATCCCACAGAGGAGAGAAGGCGTTAGAGTCAGTGGCAGGCTGGGGTGCCAGGCGGGTGCCTGGGGGGGGGCGGGGGGCCAGGCGGGTGCCGGGGGGGGGGGGCCAGGCGGGTGCCGGGGGGGGGGGGCCAGGCGGGTGCCGGGGGGGGGGGGCCAGGCGGGTGCCGGGGGGGGGGGGCCAGGCGGGTGCCGGGGGGGGGGGGCCAGGCGGGTGCCGGGGGGGGGGGGCCAGGCGGGTGCCGGGGGGGGGGGGCCAGGCGGGTGCCGGGGGGGGGGGGCCAGGCGGGTGCCGGGGGGGGGGGGCCAGGCGGGTGCCGGGGGGGGGGGGCCAGGCGGGTGCCGGGGGGGGGGGGCCAGGCGGGTGCCGGGGGGGGGGGGCCAGGCGGGTGCCGGGGGGGGGGGGCCAGGCGGGTGCCGGGGGGGGGGCCGGGGGGCAGGTCGGACCTTGGGGGCAGGTCTATTCAGTAGCAAGCGGCAGAGGGCTCAGCAGCGACCCTCACAGAAGTTACTCATCAGGAGGCACGGGAGGGAGGGTCCCTAGGCACCCTGTGGGGACCTGGGGGCTGCCCCACCCGCTGGCTTGAAAGGGGTTCAATGGTCCAGCGCCCCCGTAGGGGGAAGGGGGGCCTGAGCGGAGACGCCAGGGGCAGGCAGAGGATGGGGGTGACGGGGCCCCCCGGGGGGGCAGGAGGCCCCCGTGAGGAAGCGGGGGAGGGGGGCTGTCCCGGAGGCGGTAGGGCCGCGTGGGACCGTGGCGGGGCAGGCCGGGGCACACAAGGCCTATGCCGGGGCCGGGAAGGGGGGCGCCGATCCGGCGGCGCTCGGGCCCCTCAGGCGGAGCGGGAGCGGGGCCGGGGCGGGGGGAGGGGACGCCCCAGGCCTGAGCGCGCGGCCGGGCCGCTCACCTCGGAGTCCTCCTTGGCCTGCGGCAGCGCCGGGAAGGCCGGCCGGGCGAGCTCCATGGCCGGGCGCACTGCGGGCGGCGCGGCGCGGCTACTCGGGCACCGGGCCCGCGGGCCCCGCCACGGCAGGAGGGGAAGGCGGCGGCGGCGGCGCGCTCAGCGGCTCGCACCCGGCCGCCATGCTGCTTCCCTCCCGCGGCCGCCGCTCCCCGCCAGCCCCCCGGGCGCCGCTCCAGCAGCGCCCTCGCCCCGCCCCCCGCCCCCCCGCGAGCCCGAGGGGCGGGGTCCGGGCGCGTCAGAGCCTGGGGGCGGGGCCCAGCCGCCTCAGAACCCGGGGGCGGGGTCTCGCTCGCTAAAAGCTAGGGGGCGGGGCCTCACTTAGTCAGAACTCGGGGGCGGGGCCTCTCTCGGCAAGAAGAGGTCGGGGGCGGGGCCTTGGCCGGAGCCCGGGGGCGGGGCCGCCCTTGGTCAGAACTCGGGGGCGGGGCCTCTCTCGGTAAGAAGAGGTGGGGGCGGGGCCTTGGCCGGAGCCCGGGGGCGGGCCCCGCGAGCTCCGGTTCCGCGCCGCGCCCTCTGCTGGCTCGGTCCAGCCCCTTGCGCTTCGCAGGTGCGCGGGGCTCAGGCGGGCACCGGCCGCGCCCCGGGAAGAGGCTGGGCTGGGCGGTCCCTGGTTGTGCCCAGCGCCCGGGGATGGGGGGGAAGCGCTTACGCCAGGCCCAGGAGGACCCGGCTTGGCTTGGCCTCTCCTCCCGCCCCTGGGCGCTGCAGCCTCCTGCTGCACCGGGACCGGGCTCTGTCCCTCCACCCTGCAGCCCCTGCGAGGACCCGCTCCGGTGCAGCCTGGCTTGCTGAGAGCTAGGGGTGCTGCACAGATGTCGCTGATCCTCCTTCCGCCCCGACACCCGGCCCCAGGTAACCTACACTGCCCTCTCGGGCCAGCTTTCACCTCCCCTCCTGTCCTGCTGCTCTAACCTGCCACTTGCTGCGGTGACTTTCTCTCTTGATCTCCCTCCTGCCCCCTCTCGTCCCCTCCCTCATCCCACGCTCTCGCAATACAAATGTGCGTTAGGTTCTCCCAGCTTAAAGAGCCCACTTGCCTCTCCAACTCCTGTCCCTCCTGCCTGTCATCTCTAACCTCATTGATCAAACTGTCTAGAGGGCTGGCTGCCTGGACTTTCTCCACTCCAAGCCGGCTTCCACCCCTGGCAGTCCATTGAAACTTTAATGACTTCTTTCCCCTGCTAAAGCTCAGAGCTGCCCTCTCTCATTATTTATGTTGCAGTAGCACCTAGGAGCCCTAGTCATGGGCCATAACACCATGGGGCCAGGCGCTGTAGAAGTGGAACAAAAAGTTAGATTGTAAACTTTTTGGAGCAGGGACTAAGTATAAGACAAAAGATGGATACAGGCAGGTGGGGGGGATTCAAGGCAGTATGTGCTACCATCCTTATCCTCCTTGACCTGCCAGCTGCCTTCGATGCTCTTGACCAGTGGTTCTCAACCTGTGCCACAGTGGGGGTCAGGGTCCAGAGTCAGGGCTGCCACCTGGCCCCACACAGCAGGGTATGGGTCAGGGCTGTTGCACAGCTGGATGTAGGGTTAAGGCTGCCACACGTCAGGGTCTAGGCTGATGGCCAGCCCCGCACAACAGGATCTGGGGTCAGGGCTGCCCCATGCTGGGGTCTGGGCTGCCTCATGGTCCCACACAGCAGGGTCCAGGGTCAGGGCTGCCCTGGCACTTGGCCCCACTCTGTGGAGCTGTCTCTGGCCAGGGGGTGCTAGGCATAAGGGTCTGCAGGGGTTGGGCACTATGGTTCTCAACCTGCGGCCTAGGTAACACATTAAGGACTGGGTATGCGATCCACAATGATAAATAGGTTGAGAACTACTGCACTTGACTATGCTCTTCTAGATATCTCATCCTATCTTGGTTTCAGTGACTGCTCTCACGCTGATCACTCCTTCAACAGATCTTCCTCATCCCCCTCCAACTTTCTGATGGTTCCCCAGGATTCCTGTCTCTTCTTCCTCTACACCGTGTCTCTGGATAATCTCACTTCAACTATCATATCTGGGGAGACAACTCACAGATTATCCACACCTCTACTCCAACCTGTTTCCTTCTGCCCACACTAAAATCTGACCTCTCTGATCTCTAGCCATCATCTTCAACTCAACATGCCAAAAACAGAACTCCTAACATTCCACTGCCAGCCTACTTCAATCACCGTGGAGAATACCATCATCCTATCCTTCAGGCCTGTAAACTGGATGTCATCTTTGACTTGGTCCTCTCTCTAGGTCCTCACATCCAGGCTGTCTCTAAATCTCACCAATTCCTTCCGCATAGTGTGTCCAAGACACAGCCTTCCTTACCTATCCATCCACACAGCTAAAACTCACATCCAGGCTCCCACTATCTCACTGTCCTCTGACCTTGATAAATGCAATCTTGCCTCACAAATCTGTTCAAAATGTTGCTGAAAAGACCTAGCTGATTTCTTTTTACCATTACCCCTCTCTGGGTACTACCACTGGCTTTCCTTTCTCCAGTGTATCATTCATACACCTACTTCTCTTCACTTTCACAGCCCATCGCTACCTACCTGTCATTTCATATGCTATAAAGATATCAACTCCTGCTCTGATCAGCCAATGATACCAGCCTGAATAACCCATTTGTTAAATTTTCCCCTTTGTACTTTCCCCAATGCTGCCTCATCTGAGAGAGGAGCTCCCTATAAATATCCACAAAGCTATCTCATTGTCCTCCTTCAAACTTCTACTAATATGCCTACAAATAAATAAATAGGCAAATGGTGGGCTGTGATCCCTGCCTATCATACTGACCAACATGGGCTCATCCCAGCTGTCTGTGTCCACCTATTTTCTCATCTTTTACTTAGATTGCAAGCTCTTTGGGGCAGGAATTGTCTCTTTGTTCACTGCATGTACAGCACCTAGCCCAGAAGTGTCCTGGTCCATGACTAGACTTCTTGGGGTATGTTTACATTGCAACTAACTTGACTCAGGCTGGTGGGGCTCAGACTGCAGGGCTGTAAAACTGCCATGTAGGCATTTGGGAATGAGTGGGGAGGGTCCCAGAGCCTGGGCTCCAGCCCCAGCTCGTTTGACAGCCCCGCAGTCTGACCCCACAAGCCAAAGTCAGCTGACACAGGCCAGCTGCAAGTGTTTAGTTGCAGCAAAGACATACCCTTTGGCACTACCCCTCAAAAGGAAATAACTACAGCAGAACCCATTTATCCAATCTAATTGGGACCAGGGCCAGATCAGAATCAAAAATCCAGATAAACTGGAGAATGGGAACGTGCGATGCTGCAGCGCCCTCTAGCAGCCACAGGAGAGATCACCCACTCTGGCTCTGGAGTCCTGGTTGTTTGGTTAGTGCGGAGAGCCAGAATATGGAGGGTCAGATAAATGGGGTTTTACTGTATTCTGCTCTTGCCACCTCATTTGAACAAATCTTGCCTATTTGCTTTCCTTCACAGCCAGGAACCAAATATGTCTACTGACCTCACTGCTGAAGAGCGGTTTGCTCTCAGTGAAGTGACCAAAACAACTTAGATATTAGCAAAACAGCAGTTAAACATTCAGTTGTATGCACCACAGATATATGGATCTTTGTAACATGCTATGTTTTAGCTTGAGCTTAATAAGATGGTTTTAGTTAGATTGTATGATATAGGAATCGGTTTCTCTACCTATTGTATTCATCCTTTCCAAACTCATTTATCAAATTTGTATATATTATAAGATGGCTGTAGAGCTATTCAATTTTTATTAAACTTTTGTCTAATTGGTTCTGAATACATTTAGACTTTCTGTAACAGCAGCATTTAACCATGCATATGGACATCTAGCCCAATTTGGAGTGGTTTCATGATGGAAATAAACTGACACCGATTTTATACCACTGACACTATAGACAAGGTAACGTTATACAAGCCTGTTTTACTATTACATTGAGATAAACATGCATGCTCTTTCATATGTAATGATCATCATTAGCTTGTTTTATCCACTTATCAAAATACTGTTGCCTGTGCATTGTAGTCGTTTCAGTTCTGTATTCTAAACTAGTTTATTAAAAGCTCTTTCGTGGTTTTAACAAGGATAGTACTACAGTTCATTCTGTACTCGCACATAAGGCAAACTGAAATGGCATGACTTTAGAAAATTTGTAGAACTAATCTAACAGTTGTTTCTGAGTTGGGTAGGCACAGAATAATCCAGTTGGGGTAGTCAGAAGTGGCCAAAAAATGGAGTCTTAATACATACAGAAGCATCACTCTTGGGATGTTTGTAAAATTTACCTAAAAGTTGAAGTAAAATACAAGCACTATGGAAAACATTTCCCTACACACATCAAAAGTAGAATGAAAAAATCCACACTGATGCAATGTGCTGGATTGTGTGAACAAAGCACTCCTTGGCTTCTGAGCTAAAGCCATTTTATCATGCTTGAATGATTACTCAAATTAGCAGCTGCAATAATCAGTTCCCAGTATATGTGGAGGTATTAGGCAGTAGGCCAAATTCTGGCCCATTACACCTGTACAATCCACAGCAGAACAATACTTAGCCCTCTCTGTATTCCATACATCTCCCTGCCCCTCCCAAAACAGTGTAGTTTAGATGCTACACTTTTACTAGTTTATGGAGGATAGTCTCAGTTGTTATGACAGCTAGGAAGGTGGAGTGGGGAGTGAGATGTATTTAAAAGAGTGACTAAGATCACCTAGTGGGAGGAGAGCTGTTTTTACAAAGCAAAATAAATTAAGCCTCACCTGCTTGACAGTTTGTCGTTCTAGAGTGAGGCCCTGATACGGTTACTCTTTAAACACTAAGTTAAGTGGTTTTTATAAAATCAAAATGCTATTTGGCTGTGTAGGTTACCTACAAACATTTAGGAGTGTGGCACTTTCAGAGAAGTATATATGACCCTTTTTGAAAAGAATTGTGCTAACCGAAATCAGGCTATAACAAATATTGTTTAGTTAATGCATTTTGAGCAATGATCATTTAAATTGTAGTTCCAATTGAATCCCTTCCCCAGGTTTCAACAGTGGAATCTTGAAACAAAAATAGTACCTTATCTTCTTCCACATGGACAGGCAACATGAAATTGTTACACACTATTAAGAGCTCATTAGATTACATTTCCTAATGTGTGTTTTAGGTACATTGTATCTGACACCAGTTTTACCAATAGAGAATTTTGTATAGATTGTTTATCAAAATACATGCCTAAATCAAACATGATCATTAATATAAGAGATTAGTAGCACTTTAAGTACCTAAAGAACTATAATGAATGCTCTTATCTAAAGAGGTAGAGAGGAGGTACATACGAAAGACTTAAACAGGTTTTATTCAACTGTTTAAAGGAAAATGATATAAAATGCCAGGAAATGCACTGACTGTCTTAAAATTTGCTAAATTCAACCATTTGGGTATGTTTATAAATTCACACAGTAATTGTTATGAGAACACACCTCACTCCTTAACTTGGGCTGCAATGAATGCCACATTTTCAGAACTGTACAGAACACACTTCTGTAGCTGACTTGTAACTAGCATCAATTACTTGCTTATGGTGTTATACATACACTTGTAATAAGATCATAGCCAAGAGGTACATTATTTCTGTTCTTCTATACATTAATCCAATATCTCCTGTGCAGTCGATCATTAACTATGTGGTTAATTTAAACAGGTTTGTAGTCCAGCTTAGACTCCAGCTTCTTAGAATCAGCTACTTTTCTAACAGCTTTCATGAAGTCTTCCTGAACTACGAAGTCATGATCAGCACGAATTGCAAACATACCTGTGAAGAACAATTTGAGAAACTGCTAGATATTTACAGAATTAGTGATACTAGCAGCAATAATATAGATCTGAGACATTCCATTAAGTCTATCACTTTGTAATTAAAACATTGAAAGGATCAAAGTTAAAAGTTACATACTCCACATGGTGACAGCTTTTAGAGTGGTAGCGGTGTTAGTCTAGATCAGCAAAAACAACGAGGAGTCCTTGTGGCACCTTAGCCACAAAACCCACTTCATTGGGTTTTAGCCCACGAAAGCTTATTCCCAAATAAATTTATTAGTCTCTAAGGTGCCACAAGGACTCCTTGTTGTTTATACTCCATAGGGAGATTCAGTGAGTAACTTTAATCAGTTTTCTATTCTTTTCATGCACCACAGACATGTTTGGAAGCAGAGTAATTATTCTGGAATAAAGTCACTTTTATTCAGGCAAGGAGCATCCACACAGGGCTGTTGTATCAGCTTAGCTATAGAGGTATAATTATTCCATTACAGCTATACCAGTTACCTTCCCAGTGTAGACAAGCCCTGACAATATTTTCTCAAGTAGAGTAAGGCAGGAATATATAAGACTCATTTTCTGTACTACTTAAATAATGGTATAAGCCATAAAGAAATATTTGTAAAAAGCAAATTTTTGTCCAAGTTGGGTAGACATGTTTCACCCAATTTCAGGGAACTTCATTTTACTATTTCTCCCCACACTTACGGTGTACGGGCATATATATAGATCCTTTCCAGTGTGCATTTGACCACAATGCCAGTGTTTCAAGAGATTCATTTTTATAGCGCTTTGAAACTTACCAGTGAAACTCACTATTATGTTAACCTAAGTTTCCAGCCACTGATGTAAAAAACGTAAATGCTAGCTGATCCTCAAGAATGGGTACCTCATTCTAGGGTATTTAAAACAATGAAATGTTTATGAACCTCATGTTCATCTATCATACTAAGAACAGATCAGAGAAACCAGTAGTGAGTATTTAATGTTTATAGCAAGATTCAGCACATCAAAATTAAGAACTGAGCAAACGAATACAAGTGAGTGAGGAGCCTCTTACCGGCTTCAGTACAGACATTTCTCAGATCCGCTCCATTAAAGCCATCTGAAAGCTTCACAATTGCTTCATAATCTAGTAACAAAACAAGAATGCCAGTTAACTAGAAGTACAAAGTAGTTTGTACCATTGCAGTGCAGCAGCAGCTATAAAAAGACCCATGAATATTCTACTTTCATTCTCAGTGGAAGTGAAAACGTTCGCTACCTTGATGATTGTATTTACCAGCTGTTATTCCCCCATTAACATATAAATCTAGATAAAATAAATCCAGATTATATTTAAAAATTACTAAATTTGAAAATACATACACCAGAATTAAATAAAAAAAGATGTTAAATCAATGTTATAGTTGAGATTTAGATGCATCTGAATAAAAACAATTTCAACATTTATTATTCCCACAATAACCATAACTTGGCCCCCTAGCACAATGGGCTTTAAAAAAAAAGTGTTAAAAGCTCTATCATTACACATCCACAAAGTGTGTAGCTGGGTTACAGTTTCTAGGGTATAAGTTCACAAGTTCTGTGCATTTCAGATTTCCAGCAAATTTTTGACCGCATATTTAATTTTGAGTTGGGGGTACAAAATACTGTGTGTCTGAATTAGCAAATCCATTTTTTCCATAACTTTTAAATTCAAATATATTAAACCACAAATCTGATTTTTACCAAAAACTTTTCAAAATAGTTTCCCTTTTCATTATGGCCACCACAAGACACACTAGCTGAAAGGTTATTTTTATTTTATGTTAAGAATCTGAAAACTTAGAACTAATATGGCCACCTGAGCCATAGCTATCATTACTGTAATTAAGTGGCATTCTAGTGTAACAAATCTACAGACATTTGTAAGATCACAAAAATGGAAACAGTTTGCAGATTACTTATCTTCAAGCCAAGGCTTACTTACAGCCAAGGCTTGAGAAGTCTGACACCCACTGACCAGACACAAACAAAAAACAGGTGTCCCTCACAGTGGGTCCAAGAACTAGACAGAACTGCTAAAGAGCTTAGTACTGCTCAGGCTCCTATCTGGTTTCTTGAAAAGGGTATGCTGTGGTTCCTTTCAGGGTGCTATCTGGATTTAACTTCACAGTTCTCTTTTGTATCAGCTTTAGGTAGTAGGTGTCAAACTGAGCTCCTCTCTCTTCTTCCTGTGAGGGAGGAGACTCTTCTTCTTCTTCCCATCTCACATCTCTTGGAAACAACAGGCAGGGAAAATGCCCTCCATCAGCAGTGAAGAGGTGTGCTATTCTCAGTCTCTCGTCTTTCCTGTTTTCATTTCCTCTTCTCTACCCCACCCCCAAGTTCCTGATAACTTCACAGTGTCTCAGCTGCTTCTCACAGATTTCCTCAAGGCAATCTCAGGGGGAAGCCAACAAGATTCTGGTAGGCCTGCAGTCATGTAACTGACCAGAATCTTGTCAGTTTCAGTGTACAGCTGCCTCTCCCACCAATGTCCCAGATGAAATTTGCCCTACTCCTTAATGGCAAGTGCATTCTTTTCCAAATTACAGTTACAGCACAACCTAACAGCAATATTACTGCAATTAAAAAGATTTCCATGTAAAACCAACTTTTCAGTTGCTCATAACTTTCAAAGTTTTCCTTTTGGACAGAAGTACCCTTGTTTGTTCTCAGACCCATATATGGTTCTAAGATTTAATTTTTTTTGACAAATGGGAATGTTTGCTTACAGCAAGGTGTTCCATTATACAATGGAAAGAGTCCAACCTGACGTAAATCAGACAGTTTCTCTGATTTGTAGCCAAATTTAGGAGGGTTACTATATCCCTAACCCTCAGATTTTTACAAAGTGCGGTTAAGCAATGGTTCAATATGGATCTATTTAAAAAATACTGAGGAACATTTTTGGGAAGGTGGGTGTTACGGTAACCAGTAACCAATTCACCTTCCCCTCACTTTTACACTTGGGAGAAATATTTAAGCAGTTCACGTACTTACCTATTTCACCATGTTTAGTGATAGGACCTGCATGAATCTTCAATATATCTAATCTGGCTTGTTCATTTGGTAAATCAATATCTAAAAAGAGAGGGTTGTTGTTTTTTTTAATTAAAATGGGTGAACAAGGGTAATGTACGGAATTATACACACGCTTAAGAATACAGATGTCAACTCACGGATTTTTCTATCCAGTCTTCCAGGACGCAGCAATGCAGGATCTAAAGTGTCTGGTCTATTTGTAGCCATGATCATTTTAACTCTGTGCAGAGTGTCAAATCCATCCATTTGATTCAATAACTAGAGGAAATGGATTTTTTTTTTAAAACAAGGAATTTTTTTTTAATTTGTTCATAAATCTAATAGCTCACACCATTTTCCACACACTTCATTTTCATTAGTGATCATTACAGAAAAAGGATTGGTGGAAACAATAGTCCTAAAGCAATGCTACCCGATTCTTAACTGTAATGATCCAAGAATACCACCGCTCCCCACATATTCCATAAAGGAAAGTTGAAAAAAAAAAAAAAAGATAAAAAGTCAGAACAAAACAGCTCAAAGATGGAAGATTGCAACATTCTAGTCACCTTGCATTCTCTCTTTTTCCCTCCAAATACTAAAAGCCAGTGATTGGCAGTTATACTTTCAATATATTGCATTAAGGATGATTCACACAAACTGTGTTTGCAGAACAGCCCCTAGAACATTCAATCACCCCTGAAGACATTTCATTAGATATATCCAGTTCTGCTATGGAAAACTCAAACCTCTATCCTTTGTGATTATTTTATACTACAAGTGAGGTAGATATATTTGCTTAATATGCATTCCTTTTAGGCTGGGAAAACTGATAAACCAGACCAGTGGGATCACACACACCAATCAGACCTAGAATTCTTACAGAGAATTGTGTTGCTGATTGAGGGTTTTTTTAAAAAATTCTCTTTAACATGACTGACTGTTCCATTTCCAATTACCTTAGTTCACCATTGTATTTAATATCCCAAATTGATGACAATGTGTTTTTAACTTTAGATGTTAGATATTTTTTGAACAGAAAGCCTCTATCCTGCAGAGAGGTTCTGCAGGGAGGTTTTTCCCTTGAAAGAGTTAATGCCCTCCAACATCTAAACAAGATGCGTTAAGTGTTGGTGTAGTCAGTTCTTGTGGACGAAGCACAGAAGCCTGAGCTCAAGACTTTGCAGATAAAGGCTCTCAAATCACTTTTGAAATTAATTACATACAAATACGTGGCTTATGCATTTTGGATCTCAAACTGTTTTAACTGCTTTTTTTTAAGTGAAGTATCTCAGTTCACTTTTAACAACACTAGTGCAGCAACAGTTCTAACAATCTGAATATATGGATTTGCACATCTATTTTTCGCTTTACTATAAAAGATTACGTATTAGCCATTTACCTCCATTAGGGTTCTCTGAATTTCTCTATCAGCTGAAGTTCCCTCAGAGAAACGACGGCCACCTATAATATATATTAAATTTGAAAGTTACCTGTACGTTTTTTTTAAGGATCAAAATGGTTTCTGAGCTAAATAAATGTTAAAGTACTAAAAATCAAATTATGTATTAGGTAAAGTTAAATGCATGCTTAGGAGTGTATCTTGATCCAGGCCAAATGCAATATCTGATTTTAAGTTAGCTGTAATGGGCTCCAGAAGCAAGTTGAAAGGAGAGGTATCCTCTACCCTGTTCATTCCGCACAAAAAGGTTCCCTGACAATCAACTTTGTATTAATTCTTTTTAAGAAAAGAGAGACTATTACTTCAGAGCTGGCTTAAATAATCACAAGAGACTTTAGCCATCGTACAGTCCATTAGCCTTACCAATAGCATCTATTTCATCCATGAAAATGATACATGGCTGATGATCTCTGGCATAGTTGAACATTTCTCTGATCAACCGAGCGCTTTCACCAATGTACTTGTCTACAATAGAACTAGACACGACCTGTTGAAAATGAACGGGTAACATGAGCAAACAGACTGAAGTACAACCAGAGGGACTGTCACTATTTGAAAAGAATGCTGTTATTTTTACCTTTAAGAAATTGCAGTCCAGTTGGCTTGCAACAGCTCTGGCTAGTAGTGTTTTCCCAGTACCTGGACAGACAGAGACTGAAGTTGTTCAAATTGTAGACCAATCGGTAAAGTTACCGACTGAAATATATTTCAAGGGTACAGAAGTATAACAGAATACAGCAACAGGTTTCCAAGGGGGCAGCTCAGCACTAATTACATTGTAAGGCAGAGGCCCCCAAACTGTGGGACGGACGAATGTTTGGGGGTGGGCAGCTGGAGCCCAGGCCAGCCCCCCAGGGAGGGAGCGCCACCCAGCTCTGTCCCTGTTCCCCAGCTGCTGGCCCCACCCCCAGCTGTTGCCGCCTTGTCCCTGTCTGCACCCCCCACTCTCAGAGCTGCATCCCCGCTCCCAGCTCCAGGGGGGGCACGGATATGGTAAGGGGGGGATGCAAGGTAAAAAGTTTTGAGACCACTGTTGTAAGGAGAACTGAAATTCAGATGCCTAGATGATAGGTTTTTGGACACGAAGTCTCATTCTGCCTTAATTATGGACAGAACTCAAAACTGGAAATGAAAGGCATCTACAGACGTGTACTCACCTGGTGGGCCATACAGCAAGCAGCCTTTTGGAGGTATAATTCCCACACGCTGAAATAATTCTGGATTTGTAAGTGGTAACTCTATTACCTGAGAAAAGAGGCAGGTAAGTAGTGTTTTGTTTTAAAGAGATCCTTGACTATATTACTCTATGCTTAGATGCTATGGTATATACATTTATGGTACAATATATAGGTATGGATTTCCCCATAACTTCTTCTTTCTTTTCACTACTAATCCCAGCAAGCACAATCTCTTTATACAGGATCAGAAAGAGTTAGCTATAGAAATGCTGTCAGGGAAATTTTCTTCACCTGTTTTATGGATTAAATCTGAGGATCTGCACAACTCTGCTCTTATTCCAATCTCTCCAACATCTTGTCTAAACCTTCTTGTAACTTGCTCCTTTGGACAAAGTTCCGCCCCCAGTCATACACATGAATATCCACAGTAACCCATTTCAATAGTTACTCCAGTCCAAAGACTAGAATTTGGCCCTTTGTCATTCTCTTCCACTGTGCTTTGCACTTTTACTTTGACACCCCCTCAACTTGGAAGCATCCTTCAAACCCATCTATTTTAGTATAGCCTCCCAATGTTAATCTCATTTGCATCTCCACACCCTCTTGTACCCGAACTGTTGATGTGCACATTATATTCCTCCGAGCCAGATTACCTGCAATCTGGTATAGGCCCCTGTTCTTTCAGAGCCTATGTTACGCACTATGTACATTTATGGAGATCAAAAAGTATTTTTAAATAGTGTCCCTAAAAGCTCTCCTTCCTACATGAAGTTAATAAGGTGCAAATAATGCTATTCTTTAATACCCGGTCTCATGATTGTTTAAGATAAAAAAACATGATATAACATGGTTATCTACATGCTTATGACACAGAAAGGAAAACCCTCCCCTATCAGTATAAAACCCTTTCCTGAACATCTTTAAATAGCATGTGTTAGACTTTTTAGACCTTTCAATCCACCCGGCACAACACAGAAATACATACTGAATAGAGGTAATTAAACATTCAGTACCTCTCTTAGCTCCCTGATTTGTTCCGATAACCCTCCAATCTCAGAATAAGAAACATTCCCAGGATCTTCATGAGACATATTGTAAACTAATGGATCCACTTCCCTTGGCAAGTATCTGTAGCATTTGAGTATTAATAAAACAGATGTTATCTTTTCATTCTGCACACACTGTATACTCATCAGTCATATAATAAATCTTAGTGCTGGTTGGCAAATGCTTGTTTCCCCTGTGAAAAATTGACAAAAAAAGTTTCCCTCAAAATTTTGTAATAAACATTTTTTCATCTTTGCAGTAAAACTTTTCAAAGATGAAACATTTTTTGGGGAGGGAGGGATTCACCAACATGCCCCCAACTGACAAAAAACAGACCTTTCCCACAGAGGGTTTGTTTTGATTAAAAAGTAATTTCAAACAAAAAACATTTTGATCCACTCTAATAAAGCTGTAAGACCACCCTGAAAGTATTTGCCCATATAATGTATATATATGTATTTAGAAGAATTTGTAAAGCACTACAAGATTTATTATTCATACCTAATATCTGCAACATATTTAGACCAACTCTATCCTTCACATAAAGGGAAAAAAAATTTTTTGGTGGCAAAAGCTTACCTCATAATAGTTAGTGTGGTCATGTCCAAAGCAACTCTTGTCCCAGGCTTCAGCTTACTTTTGTCAAGCTAGTTTCACAAGAGATTTTTCTATTAGAAATTGACTCAAAACAGCAAAGTGATGGAATTCTATATTTCTACAGTAATTGTTCTTGTTTGGTATGACAGAAAAAGCATTTAGTCTCAACAAGGATTCAGATGGTGACCTTCCCCTTCTTCAGACACAAGCGAAGAGAGCTGATCAAGGGGAATCTAGTGGTTTCCACTACCCCTGCAATTCGGGCAGGCAGTTTTGCTGACCATGTCTTCCTACAACAGGGGTGGGCAAACTTTTTGGCCCAAGGGCCACATCAGGGAATATAAAATTGTATGGCGGGCCATGAATGCTCACAAAATTGGGGTTGGGGTGTGGGAGGGGGTGAGGGCTCTGGGGTGGGGCTGGGAATGAGGAGTTTGGGGTGTAGGAGGGTGCTCTGGGCTGGGACCGAGGGGTTTGGAGGGGGCTCATGGCTGGTGCAGGGGGAAGAGGCTCAGGGATGCAGGCTCTGAGCAGCGCTTACCTCAAGCAGCTCCCAGAAGCAGTGGGCATGTCCCTTCTCCGGCTCCTACACGGAGGCGCAGATAGGCAGTTCTGCATGCTGCCCCATCCACAGGCAACGCCTCTGCAGCTCCCATTAGAGTGCAGAGGAGCTGGAGCAGGGCCATGCCGCAGCTTCTGGGAGCTACGTGGTGCGGCCCCTGACCCAGTGCCCTGGCCAAAGCAGGACTGAGCCGTGTGGTGCGGCCTGCGACCATGCGGCCTGCGACCCAGCACCCTGGCTGGAGCGCCGAAGTGGCCCCCGAACCAGCGCCCCGGTCAGAGTGCCGGTGAGGGGCCGAGCCGTGTGGTGCAGCCCCAACCCCATGCTCCAGAGGGAGCTTGTGGGCCATAATTTGCCCACCCCGTCCTTCACTCTGCTTCCTGTTGCTAGACCATTCCTGACCTATGATGGTACTTTACCTCTCACACAAGATCAACTTGCAACGTAATTACAAATTTTACAAAAAAGGACAAATTAAAGCATTATATCCTGCCTTAATCAGAACCCTGCCACTCTCCATACCAGGCAGACCCACTTGCACCAAGTGAATTAGCACTCATCGGCACCTGTACCTTACACAAGGAAATTATTTCCCTTAATATTTCATCGCTTTGGGAACAGTGATTGGTAAATATATGTTGATTGTTTGGCATCATGCTTCGCCTCTGGGCATTTTACAAGAAGTTTTTTTATTCAAGAGTTACAACTTTTATTATCCAGACAATAGCTAGCACATCAACCCCTCCATGCCCAAATAAGGTATATTTATTGTCATAGGCCCTTAGAAAATGAATTGTTCATCCTGCTGCACTATTTACAAGAAGCGGGCCTGTGCTGTATAGAACTGTGTAGGGAATGATAGTTAAAAACTATGCAGTTACTTTAGTGTTTTGATTTTTTTTTTTTTAAATTGCAGTGATCCAAACAGGCCATTCCCAGATGTATTTTTGTACAAATCTAGCCGCAGTGTTTGTCAAGATATATGAAAAACAATCACGAACACTTGTGTCTACCTACGCAGATGATAATAAATGTAGGTGATTGTAGTTTTGAAGTTTTCCAGAACTGAGAAGCCAAAGCATATCTATGCAGCAAAATTTACAGAGTTATGGGACTATGTCTATTGCACTGTTAACACTCTTGTGACACTTATACCACAACCCTGAGTTTTGCCAGGTAGATGGGCACATAGAGAAATTCCACAAGGATGATAGGCAGACTCTTTGATCTATTCTTTACTCTCTGTAATTAGGTGTTTTCCCAATAAGTGCTCCAATACCTCTTCGTTCCCCCAAACACCATTAGAAGCCCAGCACTTATATGCACCACATGACAAACAGCATGAGCACGTAGCAGAGATTAAAAAAAAAATTGGTAAAGCAGCATTTGAATGTCAAGGTCTAGGCAGTCTTTTTAAACAAGTCTGTAAGTTGTAAATCTGTCTAGGTAAAAAGAATTTACATCATCCAAATGGATACTTCAATTTACTTTACCATTTATAGATTTGTTAATGTTTTTATTAAACCATAGTCTACAAGACTGTTCAGCTTACACTTTGTACATGACAAGTTGAAGAACCCAGAGAATATATCGGTATTGTAGAACACTTGCAACTTTAATCAGTCTATCAAATAGTTTGTACTTAAAAAAAAAAAAAAGTTAATATCTATAATGAGGTTTGGTTTCTTTCCTTTCTAGTGGAGATCAACTCAGATACTAATATTAAGGTCACATTGTTTCCTTTACAGAAAAAGCGTCTTTCTTCTGGTTTAGATTTTTCTAAATATGGGAGAATATGTTCTGATGATATGTCAGAAGTCTCAATAATGGCTGCCTCCTTCCAAGAATATTAAAAACATTATATTAGACAGCATATTTTATATATTCAGAAGTTATTGGCAGACTTGATTAAAAAAGTCTAAAGTGTAATATTGTTTATACCTTCTTGAAAACCTGACTTTTCACCTCTACCAATTTTGTCATTCTCTATTTAGAAGATACATTTGAAACTAGAAATTTAAGGGTATTTCTCTTCACTTGCTGTTTTCTACATAAATAAAGTATGTACCAACATCACCAAGTAGGCGGGAGGAATAGCTCAGTGGTTTGAGCATTGGCCTGCTAAACCCAGGGTTGTGAGTTCAATCCTTGAGGGGGCCATTTAGGGATCTGGGGCAAAAATTGGGGATTGGCCCTGCTTTGAGCAGGGGGTTAGACTAGATGCCCTCCTGAGGTCCCTTCCAATCCTGATATTCTATGTACAGTTGTGCTAACTAGGGATTAATTTGTGCTCCTTCTGCTGATCCTACAGTTGCAGAACATTTTCAGTAAAAAATGGCTTAAAAGACATCTTGGAAAGTAGATTTAAAACAAAAAACCCAACATTGGATGGCTATTCCCTGCTAAACATAAAAAATGGACTACATTTTCAGTCCATGAGGCTGGGTAGTCACAGCAACAGCACTGCTGTAAAAAAAATCAACTCCCATGAGGGAAGTAGCTCCCATCATTGGTACACTGTCTACACACTGCCACTTTACAGCGCTGAAACTTGCAGCGCTTCGGGGGGGGGGGGGGTGTTTTCACACCCCTGAGCAAGAAAGTTGCAGAGCTGTAAAGTGTCAGTGTAAACAAGGCCTTATTGTTTTCTTTCCAATGCCAGCTGCCTAAAATGTCGTATCATTGGCTATGGCAATAGCACCATCCCTCATTCATTTTCATTTTGATAGAAGTAGATGAGGTAGCAGGAAAAAGGTGGAGAATGACACTAGAGAAAGACAACCATTTCCTGCAATAACCCTCTGAAATCAGCATCTCACACTTTTATACAAAAATCCCAAGAGTAACTTGAAGTTTATTCCTGCTGGCAAGGCTGGTAGAGGGATTATTTTGTGTGAAATATACTGAGATCTCATGAGCAATGAACCACCTTATAAAATCTAGGCAGACAGACACCAGACCCTTGGACAGAAAGCACAAAGGTTCTGCAAGGTCATTTAGAGAGAAAGCTAGTCATGTCCTGTAGTAGAGTTGTAGCTGCTTTTTGATGGTCACAAAAAGTAGTCAGTGGGGTGGATTGTGAGGATACCAAGGGGAAAAAGAGTTTCATGAAGTTAGGCCTAATGCACCAGACTATGAATTCAGTTTTCAACTAGGATGGAGATGGGAAAGTCACAAAGGAAGCCAAAGGGAGGTTATGCAGACCCTGTGGTCAACAATGGAGGTGAAACCTTTCTAAACACTCCAAGCTTCTAAGACCTTATCCGGAATACTGTGGACAATTCTGCTCATCCACATTCAAGAAAGATGAATTCAAACTGGAACAAGTACAGAGAAGTCCTACTAGGAGGATAAGGGGACTGGAGAGTCTGTCTTACGGGAGGAGACAAAAAGAGCTTGGCGAGTAGAGCTTGGCAAAACAAAGGCTGAGAGGAACAAGGATTGCTCTTTCTAAACACAGCAAATGGGTAAACACCAGGGAGGGAGAAGAGCTATTTAAGATAAAGGACAACTTTGGCAGAAAAACAAATGGGGATAAACTGGCCTTGAGTAGATTTAATATAGAAATTAGAAGGTTTCTAAACATTTAAGGAATGAGGTTCTGGAATAGACTTAATAGCTTATACTTAACTTTATAAGAAGGATCAAGCTGAAAAACTAAAAAAACCCAAAAAACACGTAACATCTTGGACTGTGGGCGCTTCGCTTTATTATTCCCAAGAATCCATTCCAGCATTCCTCGCATATCACTACCTATCACCAGGGTGCAGAGAGCACCATATCTATATGTTGTTAGCCAAGCGCAGCTTACAAAGTGAAGTACGAACTTGCTAACTTTAAAAGTGAAACAAGAAAAATGACTATAATACTTAATATTAGATAAGCTATTTAAAAATATCCAAGCAAAGCAGAGTTACCTGACGACGACAGCCAACCACATATCTTGGTCCATTTGTAGCTTTCACAATGACTAGAGAGAGAAAATGACAGAGAAAATAAGATCATACTCTTTTTAACCCCCCTAATTGCTAGTGCGAAATAAGTAGCAATTATACAGTATTTTCAGAGTGATGTCTACTTAGTAATGCTCTATTTCATTCTTTTAAGAAAATCATAATTTAATTGGCTTATTTTAAAAACCAGAGGTTTCAAAAAAGTAAAAAAAATCACCTAGGGAACTTACATTTCTCTTCTGTTAACTGTTTAAGAACCTCACCAACAATCTATGAAAAAAACGGAAACAAGTATTAGCTACATCTATGCATAAAAGTGGCAATTTCCACTTTTATGCATCAGATGAAGTGAGCTGTAGCTCACAAAAGCTTATGCTCAAATAAATTGGTTAGTCTCCAAGGTGCCACAAGTCCTCCTTTTCTTTTTGCCAATACAGACTAACATGGCTGCTACTCTGAAAGCTACATCTATGAAGTTGTATTAGTATATAGAATAGTTAACATAAATTCACAGCTCCATCCCTGCTCCTTTTCCTGCTCCATAGGAGAAGCTTACAATTCTATTTCTTTCTCATTGCCCCATACACCAGGAACTGTTAAAAAATACACCTACTCTGTGTACTTACCACCTGTAAAGACCACCCCATGGCACACATTTGCTCTGATGGTATCATATCCCATTTTAATTTTAAATCAATTTTAAATCCATCTGTGGTAATAACTTGCTAAGCACAGCTCATCTACCCCACGGGGCCACATACAGTTGTGACGTTATGTATATTGCATACCTGTCCAACACTTTGCAAAGCCTTGAGGTCATTTTCAGATTTTTCATACTGCTTGGTAAGCTCTTTCAGTTGTTCCCTTACTAAAAAAGAAAAGAAAGGGATTTGCTACGCCTTTAATCCACTAGAAACCAAGTGCAAGGGCTGGCCACTTTGCAGAGCAGATATAACCGCATTTAACAGTTTCTGGGTAAAGTCAATACAGGAGAATCGGCAATTAGCTATCCTTGCTAGTAGCAGTAACTATCCCAGAACAGATACCCAGACATTAACTCTGGCTTGCGGACCAGGTATCCTGGGTTAAGCCCGGCACAAAACCTAGGAGAATGCGAATGGGAGAAGCAAGGGTCTTTAATCGCTTGTCAATAGGCATATATCCCTGCCCCTGGGTGAACAGCGTTAGCTCCGCTGGTCCTACCCACTCCCTGCCTAATAACCAGTGGGGGGGGGGGGGCGGCTAGGACACTTGGACCCGGACATGTCCCCCCAGGATGGGCGGGGATTAACCCTCCCCTGACTGGATCAGGGCCAGAGCCCCCAGCCCAGCCTCTGCGGACACCCAGGGGCAGCAACCCAGGAGCCCCCGCACCGGGTAAAGAGCTTCCCCCTTGGGAACCGCTCCCCGCTCCCCCCTCCAGAGGGCCCGGGCCGCTTCCCTCCCACAGGGGGCCCGGGCCGCTCCCCGTCCCTGGCGGCCCCGGCCCCCGACCCAGCGCTGTGGCCGGGCGGCGGCTCCCGGCGGCGCTCACACTCCTTGAGGCGCCCGTCGATCTCCTTGTGCTCCAGCAGCTTCTTGCGGTAATCCTGCAGCGCCTTGTCTCTCGGGTCCGCCATGATGAGCAGGCGCCGCTCATAGGGAATGCCGGGAAGGGCCATGGCCGCCGGGGGCAGGGCCGCGCGCCGCCAGCTGCCCCCGCCCGCCGCCCGGGCGGGCAGCGCCCCCTGCCGCCGCGGAGGGCAACGGCGCCTCCAGCGCTGCGCCGCGAGGCCCGCCGCCAGCCGCGCACACACCCCCCCCCCCCTCCCTCCGGGTCCTAGCGCCGTCCGCGCCAAGGCAGGAAAGGGAGGCAAAGCGCAGGGCTTCTGCCGGGAGGAGTGCAGGGCATGGGGGCGGGTGTGTGGCCAGATGTCCCGATTTTATAGGGACAGTCCCGATATTTGGGGCTTTTTCTTCTATAGGCTCCTGTTACCCCCCAGCCTCTGTCCCGATTTTTCACACTTATTGTCTGCTCACGTGTGTGTGTGTTAGGGTGACCAGATGTCCCGATTTTATAAGGACAGTCCTGATATTTGGGGCTTTTTCTTATATAGGCTCCGATTATCCCCCCACCGCCACCCTCTGTCCCGATTTTTCACACTTGGTATCTGGTTGTGTGTGTGTGTGTGTGCAAAAAAGCATTACCTTGCAACATTGTAAAAATGATTCAAAGTAAAAGTTGTACAAATATATCTATTTTTAAAAGAGCCACGCATCAGCAGTACTCACCCCAGGAGCTCCGATCCCGCCACCATCTATGCAAACTGCTAAGCTTTGTGCACATGAGTTGCTCGCAAGCATAAAGTTAAGCCTCGATCCTGCAAAGGTTTACACATGTGCCTAATTGTAGGAGGAACACTCTGCAAAGATCCTTTCTCAGTGTTTATCCTTCCATAGTTTCTATAGCAGGCTGGATCTTCCCTACCACCTGTGATGGACATAACAATATCCTGGACAAACCTTACTGAATTGAGTTTAATACCTTTGAGGTCCATTGTGTTAAAAATGCAATTGTTTATGTGTTATTGTGAGTTTGTATGTAGCTTCTCTAGGAGGAGTGGATATGCTGATGTAATTCCTCTGGTTCTCAGCCCTTTGAAGCCACCCCCCAGAGAGGATCGCAAATACTAGTTCAGACAGAATTCTCCCGGGACCAGAAACAGAAAGGAGTTTTGGAGAAATAGCCTGGTTTTAAACTGCCTCTGGGTTTTTTGTTCTGATCCAGCAAACGGACGGGACCTCTGTTCCACAGAGGGCCCCAAATCCTTACGGAAGGGTTGGAAGGACTAACACAGACGAGGAGGAGACAATCTCTCCTTAGATTGTGTGTAGGTGCTTGTATGTTTTTAATATGTTTTTTCTGTAGTGCTTTTACCGTAAGTATAAAATAGGCTTGCTTATATAACCCAAGCGGCAGCGTGTTTCAGCAGTAGTAGTGGGAACTACAAGTTGTGAACTACAAACTGTGGCATGCTGGGAGAATGTCCTGGTTCCTGCCAGGACGCACCCTCTGCCCTCCAGGTAGGAAGCTGACTGACGCTGGGAGCACCAGGCAAGCAAGCAAAGAGGAGGCTGCTGGATTGTCATCCTGTTCTATGTTTCTTTAACGACTAAAACCTTGTTCCTGGTGGTTTGTCTGAGTGGGTCTGGTCTGAGGTGAACTCACACTGACACATAACGCAGAGCACACAGAGGAGCCGCTGGGCCAGTTTCCCAAAGTGATGTAAAAAGCCCCAAAGCCAACTTACCCTAGCTTGGACAACCTCATACTGGGCCAGTGAACCGGGGCAGGGTTAGACTTAGAAAGAGTTGTGTGGTAACTTTATAACTGTGGGCAGTTACATTATTAGTCTCTGAAGAGCAAGAAAGTCAGCCTGCTTCTGCAGATTATCTTTTGCCAGGAATAACACAATGAAGGCAGGGAACTGTTCAGTCTGGAAATACCCCAGGCAGGAAGGAGAGAGACATGGTGTCCTTCCAAGAAAGGTGATGACTGAGGGCTGGAAGCCTGAGCGTGGGTGCCTTTGCCAGACCAGTAAGGGTTAAATATAGGTGCAGCTACCCTGAACTGTGACAACACCACCAAACCCTGTGGGTCCCCTAGGATCTACAGACACGGGCCATCTGGTTGGAGGCTCCTCTCCTGGCCAGTGGCTACAACCCTTTCCCTGCTTCCTGGCACTGAAGGCCATGATTCCCACTGGCCACAGCTGCTTCAGAAGCCATTAAAATGGCAGATGGAGCGCTGTGGACATGGTCTTAAAGTCACAAGTAACTTCCACTGCATTTGGTGGTAGGGCCATCCAGTTGTCATGCCATCCCACTGTGTTGATGCCAACCTAACGGAGCACCTTCCCATTGGAGGTGGACTGGGAGGACAATGCAAAATAGGAGGCTGATTTCCACCCCTTTTCCTCGTGGGATGGTGAAATCCAGGCATGGAGGGTCTGATTTGTGCACTGATCTTGCAAGCACAGTCTGGACCACAGAAACCAATTTATGCAAATAATATAACTTTCCAGAGTAGGGCCCGGGATGCCAGGGTCAACCTCCAGCTGGAATTCCCAGAGACCCAGGAAGACAATGAGGAGACTTCAAATACAAGAAATGTGAGCAGCAAAATGGTGAGAAAATAGACCTGTGGATCAAGCACAGGACTGTGAGTGAGAAGACCTGAGTTCTATGGCTACAGATTGTTTGTCTAATCCTTGGCAAGTTACACGGACAAAAATGATCATACACGGGTTCCTAACTTTAGGCATCTAACTCCATATTTGGGCATTTAGACCCAGATCCTCAAAGGTATATGGGCACTTCAGGCACCTGAATACCTCGGAGGATCTGGGCCCTAGGCCCCGATCTTCCACTGCTGTCCATATGGCCAGGCTGCTGCACTCACCACAGAGCCCCAGTGAAGTTACTGGGGTTCTGTATGGGCATAGCAGTCCATCCACATGCTGTCAGTTACAGGAAAGCGGCCTTAAATAGAAGTGGTTTGATTTTCAGATGTGTGGCATTGCACTGGAGGATGTCAATGGGAGCTGTGAGGGATCAGACCACTTTTATCCGGGTGTCTAAACATTGAGCTAGGTGACTAACTTTAGGTGCCCAGGTTTGAAAATGCAGGCCTTAATCTTCAGTGCCTTAACTTCCCTTTTCGTAATGCAAAGGCTATTTTTATTTCCCAATTTTACTGGGAAGTTGTGAGGTGCTTTGAGTCCTCAGATGGTGGATGTGGTAAAGTACATAGTATAGTTTTATAAAATAATGAACAATTAAATGAATAATCAAATGACTCAGATGTTGTAATTGCATAGTGAAGAGTCAATTGCTGCTAAACCAACAAATTCTTTAACTACAGTGCACTCAGGTAGCATCAGAGTTGCACTAAGGTTTCAGTTGCAACAGCTGAGTGACCTTTGCTGAGTGACCTGAGTGACCTCATTTTGTACATTATCACATTGAACCTGCTGCTCTCCAGAGAATGATTGAGGTCAGGGTTCTGCCTGTTGATGATGCGCACAGGGAGAAATCTAGGTCATTATAAAGAAAGAATGTATTGCTTTACTTAGTAGTTTATAGATAAACAGTAAACATTTTTGACTCTTATTGGACCAGTCCACACGAAGACATGTAACAATTTTTGAAACTAGTTTCAAACAGTGAGGTGCCCACACTTGGGTTGTATCCATCCTCACCATGTTTACAATACAAACCATTGGTCCAATCCTGCAAATTCTTTATCCATGAGTTCAATAGGATGTGAGTAAACTTCCATATATGTGTAAGTATTTGCAGGATCAGGGCCTAGGTTAAGCCATGATCAAAAGCCATAATATAACCTTGCTGGGTAGAAATTGTCTTGAGCATGTTTTGTGAAGCATGGTTATTTTCAACAGCATGGTTGAAGTCTTTCAGTCATGGTCATAATGCATACAGGGCCCAATCCTCAGAGATGCTGAGTGCCATCAGCTGAAGTCAGTCACATGGTTCTTGTGTGGTACGGTTGTACACTTGCATGGTTTTGCGTGTGACTGGGCTTTGTATAGTTCAGTGCATGGTGCCGCTGTACATTGGCATAATTTGTGTGCAGATGGTAATTCAGTGCATAGTACTACTGTAGTCTGGCGTGTGGTGTGGCTGTTCTGTAGCAAAGTTGGATGTGTGGTTGAATCACTCGCACAAGATGAAGGCAGAAGTGGTCTACATGACATGGTTTGGTGTAGGGCTATATGCTGGTACAGTTTGGAGCACTGGTGCCCATCAGATTCCTGTGTTATTTGATGGATAGCACAGTAGTTAACAACAGTTTGGTGGATTGACATTGTCTGGTGCATGGCAGATTCCAGTGCCATTTAGTGCATTGGCATGGCTTGGTGTTGGTTTGGTTTTGGATGCCTACCCATTCTGGCTAATAGCCATTGATGGACCTATCTTCCATTCCAGTTCTTTTTTGAACCTTGTTATGGTCTTGACCTTCACAACATCCTCTGGCAAGGAATTCCACAGGTTGGCTGTGTGTTGTGTGAAGAAATACTTCCTTTTGTATGTTTTAAACTTTTTGCCAATTAATTTCATTTGGTTACCCCTAGATCTTGTGTTATGAGGAGTAAAGAACACTTCCTTATTTACTTTCTCCACACTAGTCATGATTTTATAGACCTCTTTCATATCTCCCCTTAGTCGTCTCTTTTCCAAGCTGAAAAGTTCCAGTTTTATTAATCTCTCCTCATATGGAAGCTGTTCCATACCCCTAATACTTTTTGTTGCCCTTCTCTGTACCTTTTCTAATTCCAATATATCTTTTTTTAGATGGGGCGACCACATCTGCATGCAGTTTTCAAGATGTGGGTGTACCATGGATTTATATAAAGGCAATATGATATTTTCTATCTTATTATCTATCCCTTTCCTAATGATTCCAAACATTCTGTTCGCTTTTTTGACTACCGCTGCACATTGAGTGAATGTTTTCTGAGAATTATCCACAATGACTCCAAGAACTCTTTCTTGAGAGGCAACAGCTTATGTAGACCCCATCATTATATAGTTGGGATTATGTTTTCCAATGTGTATTACTTCGCAATTGTCAACATTGAATTTCACCTGCTACTTTGTTGCCCAGTCCCCCATTTTGTGAGATCCCTTTGTAGCTCTTTGCAGCCTGCCTGGGACTTAACTTTCTTGAGTAGTTTTGTATCATCTGCAAATTTTGCCACCTCACTGTTCACCCCTTTTTCCAGATCATTTCTGAATATGTTGAATAGAACTGGTCCCAGTACAGACCTCTGGGGGACACCACTATTTACCTCTCTCCACTCTGAGAACCGACCATTTACTCCTACCCTTCGTTTCCTATCTTTTAACCAGTTACTGATCCATGAGCGGAGCTTCCCACTTGTCCCATGACAGCTTATGGTGTTGCCACGGCCTGGTGCATGGCACACTTTGGTGCATCAGCATGGCTCGGTGTTGCAACAGGTGCATGGCAGATGCCAGTGTAGCCTGGTGCATTGGCATGGCTGGGTGTTGCCATGGTTTGGTGCATGGCACTGGTGTTGCTAGGGCAGAGGTTCTCAAACTGTGGGTCGAGACCCCTCGGGGGGTTGCAAGCTGTCAGCCTCCACCCCAAACCCTGCTTTGCCTCCAACATTTATAATGGTGTTAAATATATAAAAAAGTGTTTTTAATTTGGGGTAGGGGGTCGCATTCAGAGGGGCTTGCAATGTGAAAGGGGTCACCAGCAGGGCCGGCTTGGAACGCGGGGACCTGGAGCCCGGCCCTGGTCACCAGCAAAAAAGGTTGAGAACCACTGTGCTAGGGCCTGATGCACTGGCAAATACGAGTGTAGCCAGGTACATTGGCATGTCTGGGTGTTGCAATGGTTGGGTGCATGGCACACGTTGGTGCATTGACCCGGCTGGGTGTTGCCAGGGCCTGGTGCATGGCACACTGGGTGCACTGGCCCGGCTGGGCGTTGCCAGGGCTGGGTGCATGGCACACTGGGTGCACTGGCCCGGCGTTGCCAGGGCCGGGTGCATGGCACACTGGGTGCGCTGGCCCGGCGTTGCCAGGGCCGGGTGCATGGCACACTGGGTGCGCTGACCCGGCCGGGCGTTGCCAGGGCCGGGTGCATGGCACACTGGGTGCGCTGGCCCGGCCGGGCGTTGCCAGGGCCGGGTGCATGGCACACTGGGTGCGCTGGCCCGGCCGGGCGTTGCCAGGGCCGGGTGCATGGCACATTGGGTGCGCTGGCCCGGCCGGGCGTTGCCAGGGCCGGGTGCATGGCACATTGGGTGCGCTGGCCCGGCCGGGCGTTGCCAGGGCCGGGTGCATGGCACACTGGGTGCGCTGGCCCGGCCGGGCGTTGCCAGGGCCGGGTGCATGGCACACTGGGTGCACTGGCCCGGCGTTGCCAGGGCCGGGTGCATGGCACACTGGGTGCGCTGGCCCGGCGTTGCCAGGGCTGGGTGCATGGCACACTGGGTGCGCTGACCCGGCCGGGCGTTGCCAGGGCCGGGTGCATGGCACACTGGGTGCGCTGGCCCGGCCGGGCGTTGCCAGGGCCGGGTGCATGGCACACTGGGTGCGCTGGCCCGGCCGGGCGTTGCCAGGGCCGGGTGCATGGCACACTGGGTGCGCTGGCCCGGCCGGGCGTTGCCAGGGCCGGGTGCATGGCACACTGGGTGCGCTGGCCCGGCCGGGCGTTGCCAGGGCCGGGTGCATGGCACACTGGGTGCGCTGGCCCGGATGGGCTTTGCGAGGGCCGGGTGCATGGCACACTGGGTGCGCTGGCCCGGCCGGGCGTTGCGAGGGCCGGGTGCATGGCACACTGGGTGCGCTGGCCCGGCCGGGCGTTGCCAGGGCCGGGTGCATGGCACACTGGGTGCGCTGGCCCGGCCGGGCGTTGCCAGGGCCGGGTGCATGGCACACTGGGTGCCCTGGCCCGGCCGGGCGTTGCCAGGGCCGGGTGCATGGCACATTGGGTGCGCTGGCCCGGCCGGGCGTTGCCAGGGCCGGGTGCATGGCACACTGGGTGCACTGGCCCGGCGTTGCCAGGGCCGGGTGCATGGCACACTGGGTGCGCTGGCCCGGCGTTGCCAGGGCCGGGTGCATGGCACACTGGGTGCGCTGACCCGGCCGGGCGTTGCCAGGGCCGGGTGCATGGCACACTGGGTGCGCTCGCCCGGCCGGGCGTTGCCAGGGCCGGGTGCATGGCACACTGGGTGCGCTGGCCCGGCCGGGCGTTGCCAGGGCCGGGTGCATGGCACACTGGGTGCGCTGGCCCGGCCGGGCGTTGCCAGGGCCGGGTGCATGGCACACTGGGTGCGCTGGCCCGGATGGGCGTTGCCAGGGCCGGGTGCATGGCACACTGGGTGCACTGGCCCGGCGTTGCCAGGGCTGGGTGCATGGCACACTGGGTGCGCTGGCCCGGCGTTGCCAGGGCCGGGTGCATGGCACACTGGGTGCGCTGACCCGGCCGGGCGTTGCCAGGGCCGGGTGCATGGCACACTGGGTGCGCTGGCCCGGCCGGGCGTTGCCAGGGCCGGGTGCATGGCACACTGGGTGCGCTGGCCTGGCCGGGCGTTGCCAGGGCCGGGTGCATGGCACACTGGGTGCGCTGGCCCGGCCGGGCGTTGCCAGGGCCGGGTGCATGGCACACTGGGTGCGCTGGCCCGGATGGGCTTTGCGAGGGCCGGGTGCATGGCACACTGGGTGCGCTGGCCCGGCCGGGCGTTGCCAGGGTCGGGTGCATGGCACACTGGGTGCGCTGGCCCGGCCGGGCGTTGCGAGGGCCGGGTGCATGGCACACTGGGTGCGCTGGCCCGGCCGGGCGTTGCCAGGGCCGGGTGCATGGCACACTGGGTGCGCTGGCCCGGCCGGGCGTTGCCAGGGCCGGGTGCATGGCACACTGGGTGCCCTGGCCCGGCCGGGCGTTGCCAGGGCCGGGTGCGTGGCACACTGGGTGCGCTGGCCCGGCCGGGCGTTGCCAGGGCCGGCTGCGTGGCACACTGGGTGCGCTGGCCCGGCCGGGCGTTGCCAGGGCCGGCTGCGTGGCACACTGGGTGCGCTGGCCCGGCCGGGGGTTGCCAGGGCCGGCTGCGTGGCACACTGGGTGCGCTGGCCCGGCCGGGGGTTGCCAGGGCCGGCTGCGTGGCACACTGGGTGCGCTGGCCCGGCCGGGGGTTGCCAGGGCCGGCTGCGTGGCACACTGGGTGCGCTGGCCCGGCTGGGCGTTGCGAGGGCCGGGTGCGTGGCACACTGGGTGCGCTGGCCCGGCTGGGCGTTGCCAGGGCCGGGTGCATGGCACACTGGGTGCGCTGGCCCGGCTGGGGGTTGCGAGGGCCGGGTGCATGGCACAGTGGGTGCGCTGGCCCGGCTGGGTGTTGCCAGGGCCGGGTGCATGGCACACTGGGTGCGCTGGCCCGGTTGGGGGTTGCGAGGGCCGGGTGCATGGCACACTGGGTGCGCTGGCCCGGCCGGGCGTTGCCAGGGCCGGGTGCATGGCACACTGGGTGCGCTGGCCCGGCCGGGCGTTGCCAGGGCCGGGTGCATGGCACACTGGGTGCGCTGGCCCGGCTGGGGGTTGCGAGGGCCGGGTGCATGGCACAGTGGGTGCGCTGGCCCGGCTGGGTGTTGCCAGGGCCGGCTGCGTGGCACACTGGGTGCGCTGGCCCGGCCGGGGGTTGCCAGGGCCGGCTGCGTGGCACACTGGGTGCGCTGGCCCGGCTGGGCGTTGCGAGGGCCGGGTGCGTGGCACACTGGGTGCGCTGGCCCGGCTGGGCGTTGCCAGGGCCGGGTGCATGGCACACTGGGTGCGCTGGCCCGGCTGGGGGTTGCGAGGGCCGGGTGCATGGCACAGTGGGTGCGCTGGCCCGGCTGGGTGTTGCCAGGGCCGGGTGCATGGCACACTGGGTGCGCTGGCCCGGTTGGGGGTTGCGAGGGCCGGGTGCATGGCACACTGGGTGCGCTGGCCCGGCCGGGCGTTGCCAGGGCCGGGTGCATGGCACACTGGGTGCGCTGGCCCGGCTGGGCGTTGCCAGGGCCGGGTGCATGGCACACTGGGTGCGCTGGCCCGGCTGGGGGTTGCGAGGGCCGGGTGCATGGCACACTGGGTGCGCTGGCCCGGCTGGGCGTTGCCAGGGCCGGGTGCATGGCACACTGGGTGCGCTGGCCCGGCCGGGGGTTGCCAGGGCCGGTTGCAGGGCACACTGGGTGCGCTGGCCCGGCTGGGCGTTGCGAGGGCCGGGTGCATGGCACACTGGGTGCGCTGGCCCGGCTGGGCGTTGCCAGGGCCGGGTGCATGGCAGACTGGGTGCGCTGGCCCGGCCGGGCGTTGCCAGGGCCGGGTGCATGGCACACTGGGTGCACTGGCCCGGCGTTGCCAGGGCTGGGTGCATGGCACACTGGGTGCGCTGGCCCGGCGTTGCCAGGGCCGGGTGCATGGCACACTGGGTGCGCTGACCCGGCCGGGCGTTGCCAGGGCCGGGTGCATGGCACACTGGGTGCGCTGGCCCGGCCGGGCGTTGCCAGGGCCGGGTGCATGGCACACTGGGTGCGCTGGCCCGGCCGGGCGTTGCCAGGGCCGGGTGCATGGCACACTGGGTGCGCTGGCCCGGCCGGGCGTTGCCAGGGCCGGGTGCATGGCACACTGGGTGCGCTGGCCCGGATGGGCTTTGCGAGGGCCGGGTGCATGGCACACTGGGTGCGCTGGCCCGGCCGGGCGTTGCCAGGGTCGGGTGCATGGCACACTGGGTGCGCTGGCCCGGCCGGGCGTTGCGAGGGCCGGGTGCATGGCACACTGGGTGCGCTGGCCCGGCCGGGCGTTGCCAGGGCCGGGTGCATGGCACACTGGGTGCGCTGGCCCGGCCGGGCGTTGCCAGGGCCGGGTGCATGGCACACTGGGTGCCCTGGCCCGGCGTTGCCAGGGCCGGGTGCATGGCACACTGGGTGCGCTGGCCCGGCCGGGCGTTGCCAGGGCCGGCTGCGTGGCACACTGGGTGCGCTGGCCCGGCCGGGGGTTGCCAGGGCCGGCTGCGTGGCACACTGGGTGCGCTGGCCCGGCCGGGGGTTGCCAGGGCCGGCTGCGTGGCACACTGGGTGCGCTGGCCCGGCCGGGGGTTGCCAGGGCCGGCTGCGTGGCACACTGGGTGCGCTGGCCCGGCTGGGCGTTGCGAGGGCCGGGTGCGTGGCACACTGGGTGCGCTGGCCCGGCTGGGCGTTGCCAGGGCCGGGTGCATGGCACACTGGGTGCGCTGGCCCGGCCGGGGGTTGCGAGGGCCGGGTGCATGGCACAGTGGGTGCGCTGGCCCGGCCGGGGGTTGCCAGGGCCGGCTGCGTGGCACACTGGGTGCGCTGGCCCGGCCGGGGGTTGCCAGGGCCGGCTGCGTGGCACACTGGGTGCGCTGGCCCGGCCGGGGGTTGCCAGGGCCGGCTGCGTGGCACACTGGGTGCGCTGGCCCGGCTGGGCGTTGCGAGGGCCGGGTTCGTGGCACACTGGGTGCGCTGGCCCGGCTGGGCGTTGCCAGGGCCGGGTGCATGGCACACTGGGTGCGCTGGCCCGGCTGGGGGTTGCGAGGGCCGGGTGCATGGCACAGTGGGTGCGCTGGCCCGGCTGGGTGTTGCCAGGGCCGGGTGCATGGCACACTGGGTGCGCTGGCCCGGTTGGGGGTTGCGAGGGCCGGGTGCATGGCACACTGGGTGCGCTGGCCCGGCCGGGCGTTGCCAGGGCCGGGTGCATGGCACACTGGGTGCGCTGGCCCGGCTGGGCGTTGCCAGGGCCGGGTGCATGGCACACTGGGTGCGCTGGCCCGGCTGGGGGTTGCGAGGGCCGGGTGCATGGCACAGTGGGTGCGCTGGCCCGGCTGGGTGTTGCCAGGGCCGGCTGCGTGGCACACTGGGTGCGCTGGCCCGGCCGGGGGTTGCCAGGGCCGGCTGCGTGGCACACTGGGTGCGCTGGCCCGGCTGGGCGTTGCGAGGGCTGGGTGCGTGGCACACTGGGTGCGCTGGCCCGGCTGGGCGTTGCCAGGGACGGGTGCATGGCACACTGGGTGCGCTGGCCCGGCTGGGGGTTGCGAGGGCCGGGTGCATGGCACAGTGGGTGCGCTGGCCCGGCCGGGCGTTGCCAGGGCCGGGTGCATGGCACACTGGTGCGCTGGCCCGGCTGGGGGTTGCGAGGGCCGGGTGCATGGCACACTGGGTGCGCTGGCCCGGCCGGGCGTTGCCAGGGCCGGGTGCATGGCACACTGGGTGCGCTGGCCCGGCCGGGCGTTGCCAGGGCCGGCTGCATGGCACACTGGGTGCGCTGGCCCGGCCGGGCGTTGCCTGGGCCGGCTGCATGGCACACTGGGTGCGCTGGCCCGGCCGGGCGTTGCCTGGGCCGGCTGCATGGCACACTGGGTGCGCTGGCCCGGCCGGGCGTTGCCAGGGCCGGCTGCATGGCACACTGGGTGCGCTGGCCCGGCCGGGGGTTGCCAGGGCCGGGTGCATGGCACACTGGGTGCGCTGGCCCGGCCGGGCGTTGCCAGGGCCGGGTGCATGGCACACTGGGTGCGCTGGCCCGGCCGGGCGTTGCCAGGGCCGGGTGCATGGCACACTGGGTGCGCTGGCCCGGCCGGGCGTTGCCAGGGCCGGGTGCATGGCACACTGGGTGCGCTGGCCCGGCCGGGCGTTGCCAGGGCCGGGTGCATGGCACACTGGGTGCGCTGGCCCGGCCGGGGGCTGCGAGGGCCGGGTGCATGGCACACTGGGTGTGCTGGCCCGGCCGGGGGTTGCCAGGGCCGGGTGCATGGCACACTGGGTGCGCTGGCCCGGCCGGGCGTTGCCAGGGCCGGGTGCATGGCACACTGGGTGCGCTGGCCCGGCCGGGCGTTGCCAGGGCCGGGTGCATGGCACACTGGGTGCGCTGGCCCGGCCGGGCGTTGCCAGGGCCGGGTGCATGGCACACTGGGTGCGCTGGCCCGGATGGGCTTTGCGAGGGCCGGGTGCATGGCACACTGGGTGCGCTGGCCCGGCCGGGCGTTGCCAGGGCCGGGTGCATGGCACACTGGGTGCGCTGGCCCGGCCGGGCGTTGCGAGGGCCGGGTGCATGGCACACTGGGTGCGCTGGCCCGGCCGGGCGTTGCCAGGGCCGGGTGCATGGCACACTGGGTGCGCTGGCCCGGATGGGCTTTGCGAGGGCCGGGTGCATGGCACACTGGGTGCGCTGGCCCGGCCGGGCGTTGCCAGGGCCGGGTGCATGGCACACTGGGTGCGCTGGCCCGGCCGGGCGTTGCGAGGGCCGGGTGCATGGCACACTGGGTGCGCTGGCCCGGCCGGGCGTTGCCAGGGCCGGGTGCATGGCACACTGGGTGCGCTGGCCCGGCCGGGCGTTGCCAGGGCCGGGTGCATGGCACACTGGGTGCCCTGGCCCGGCCGGGCGTTGCCAGGGCCGGGTGCATGGCACACTGGGTGCGCTGGCCCGGCCGGGCGTTGCCAGGGCCGGCTGCGTGGCACACTGGGTGCGCTGGCCCGGCCGGGGGTTGCCAGGGCCGGCTGCGTGGCACACTGGGTGCGCTGGCCCGGCCGGGGGTTGCCAGGGCCGGCTGCGTGGCACACTGGGTGCGCTGGCCCGGCTGGGCGTTGCGAGGGCCGGGTGCGTGGCACACTGGGTGCGCTGGCCCGGCTGGGCGTTGCCAGGGCCGGGTGCGTGGCACACTGGGTGCGCTGGCCCGGCTGGGGGTTGCGAGGGCCGGGTGCATGGCACAGTGGGTGCGCTGGCCCGGCTGGGTGTTGCCAGGGCCGGGTGCATGGCACACTGGGTGCGCTGGCCCGGTTGGGGGTTGCGAGGGCCGGGTGCATGGCACACTGGGTGCGCTGGCCCGGCCGGGCGTTGCCAGGGCCGGGTGCATGGCACACTGGGTGCGCTGGCCCGGCTGGGCGTTGCCAGGGCCGGGTGCATGGCACACTGGGTGCGCTGGCCCGGCTGGGGGTTGCGAGGGCCGGGTGCATGGCACACTGGGTGCGCTGGCCCGGCTGGGCGTTGCCAGGGCCGGGTGCATGGCACACTGGGTGCGCTGGCCCGGCCGGGCGTTGCCAGGGCCGGGTGCATGGCACACTGGGTGCGCTGGCCCGGCCGGGGGTTGCCAGGGCCGGTTGCAGGGCACACTGGGTGCGCTGGCCCGGCTGGGCGTTGCGAGGGCCGGGTGCATGGCACACTGGGTGCGCTGGCCCGGCTGGGCGTTGCCAGGGCCGGGTGCATGGCACACTGGGTGCGCTGGCCCGGCAGGGGGTTGCGAGGGCCGGGTGCATGGCACACTGGGTGCGCTGGCCCGGCTGGGTGTTGCCAGGGCCGGGTGCATGGCACACTGGGTGCGCTGGCCCGGCCGGGCGTTGCCAGGGCCGGGTGCATGGCACACTGGGTGCGCTGGCCCGGCCGGGCATTGCGAGGGCCGGGTGCATGGCACACTGGGTGCGCTGGCCCGGCTGGGCGTTGCGAGGGCCGGGTGCATGGCACACTGGGTGCGCTGGCCCGGCTGGGTGTTGCCAGGGCCGGGTGCATGGCACACTGGGTGCGCTGGCCCGGCCGGGGGTTGCGAGGGCCGGGTGCATGGCACACTGGGTGCGCTGGCCCGGCCGGGCGTTGCCAGGGCCGGGTGCATGGCACACTGGGTGCGCTGGCCCGGCCGGGCGTTGCCAGGGCCGGGTGCATGGCACAGTGGGTGCGCTGGCCCGGCTGGGTGTTGCCAGGGCCGGGTGCGTGGCACACTGGGTGCCCTGGCCCGGCCGGGCGTTGCCAGGGCCGGGTGCATGGCACACTGGGTGCGCTGGCCCGGCTGGGTGTTGCCAGGGCCGGGTGCATGGCACACTGGGTGCGCTGGCCCGGCTGGGCGTTGCCAGGGCCGGGTGCATGGCACACTGGGTGCGCTGGCCCGGCCGGGCGTTGCCAGGGCCGGGTGCGTGGCACACTGGGTGCGCTGGCCCGGCTGGGTGTTGCCAGGGCCGGGTGCGTGGCACACTGGGTGCGCTGGCCCGGCTGGGCGTTGCCAGGGCCGGGTGCATGGCACACTGGGTGCCCTGGCCCGGCCGGGCGTTGCGAGGGCCGGGTGCACTGGCAGATCGATGGCCGCCTGGTGCGCGGGCCGGCTCGGCCCGCGGGCTGTTGCCGGGCTCGGCTGGGGGCGCTGGCGCGACTCGGGGCGTGGCGGGTGCCGGGCGCGGAGCCCTGGGGACGCGTCACCGCTGCCCGCGCGCACCCGGCTCCTCCAATGGGGCAGGGCCAGGTCAGGCCGGGGCCGGGCGCGGGGCGCGTCGCACGTCCGCAGCCGGGCGGGCGGGAAATCCCAGCCGCGCCTCGCGGGGCGGGGCCGCCGGCCGGGTCTAGGCCCGCGCGCGCCGGGCGGCCCCGCAGAGACCCGCGCCATGGGCCGCTGCCACCTGCGCCGGCTGCTGCTGCTGCTGCTGGGGCTGCTCGGGGCGGCCGCTGCGGGGCCGCCGCTGCCGGGCTCCGCGGAGCAGAGGTGCTTCTGCCAGGTGAGAGAGCCTCCGGCCCGGGCCGTGCGCGCCGCGGTGCCCGTCCGTCCTCTCCCTCCCGCTGCCCCTCCCCGCGGGGTCCGTCCCTCTGTCCGTCCGTCCGTCCTCCCCGCCTCCCTGCGGTGCCCTCCGTCCGTCCTCTCCCTCCCGCTGCCCCTCCCCGCGGGGTCCGTCCCTCTGTCCGTCTGTCTGTCCGTCCTCCCCGCCTCCCTGCGGTGCCCGTCCGTCTGTCCTCTCCCTCCCGCTGCCCCTCCCCGCGGTGCCCGTCCGTCTGTCCGTCTGTCCGTCCGTCCTCCCCGCCTCCCTGCGGTGCCCTCCGTCCGTCCTCTTCCTCCCGCTGCCCCTCCCCGCGGGGTCCGTCCCTCTGTCCGTCTGTCCGTCCGTCCTCCCCGCCTCCCTGCGGTGCCCGTCCGTCCGTCCTCTCCCTCCCGCTGCCCCTCCCCGCGGGGTCCGTCCCTCTGTCCGTCCGTCCTCCCCGCCTCCCTGCGGTGCCCGTCCGTCTGTCCTCTCCCTCCCGCTGCCCCTCCCCGCGGTGCCCGTCCGTCCGTCCTCTCCCTCCCGCTGCCCCTCCCCGCGGGGTCTGTCCCTCTGTCCGTCCGTCCTCCCCGCCTCCCTGCGGGGTCTGTCTGTCCGTCCTGTCCCCCCCCCCCGCTCCTGCCCCTGCGATGTCTGTCCGTCTGTCCTCTCCCTCCATCTGCGCCTCCCCCAGGTGCCTGCCTGTCTGTCTGTCCGTCCGTCCTCTCCCCTGCTGTCTGCGCCTCCCCCAGGTGTCTGCCTGTCCGTCCGTCCATCCTCTCGCCCCATCTGGGCCTCCGCTTGGTGTCTGTCACAGCCTCCCTGTTCTATTCCCCATCCCCATGTTACCTGCATGTTTCTCTCTCCTGTGGGGTCCCCACACCTGTCACAGCCTCCCCTACCTGTCTCCTCTCTGTATCTGGGGTGACCGGATGTCCCAATTTCATAGGGACAGTTCTGATATTTGGGGCTTTGTTTTATATAGGCACCTATTACCCCCTAACCCATACCGATTTTTCACACTTGCTATCTGGTTACTTTACCTGCCCCGTCTGAACACTCACTAATCCTCTCCTTAATCCAGGTTGTGAAGGGTGGGTCTCCAGACCTGTGTGAGGGTTAGGGCTGGCTTGGCAGTGCTGGAGTTTGAAGGTCTCTGCTAACTCTTCCAACAATTGACCAAGGGTCGTGGTGGATTCTCCATCACAGAGAATTTTTTCAGTCAAGGCAGGATTGTGTTTCTAAAAGCTCTGTTCTAGGAATTATTTTGGGGCATTCTCTGGCCTGAACTATGTAGGAGGTCAGACTAGGTCAGGGGTTCTCAAACTTCATTGCACTGCGACCCCCTTCTGACAACAAAAATTACTACAGGACCCCAGAAGCCTGAGCCCACCCAAGCCCCGCCATCCAAGGAGGGGGGCCAATCCAAAGCCCCACTTCCCCAGGCCGGGGGGCTGCTCGGGGGCCAAAGGCTTCAGCCCCAGGCAGGGGGCCTGTAACCTGAGCCCTGCCGCCCAGAGCTGAAGCCCTCGGGCTTGGGCTTTGGCCCCGGGTCCCAGCAAGACTCAACCAGCCCTGGCGACCCCATTGAAATGGGGTCATGACCCACTTTGGGGTCCCAACCCACAGTCTGCGAACTGCTGGGTTAGGTGATCACAATGGTCCCTTCTGGCCTTGGAATCTATGAAACCCTAGGCACAGCACAGACAGCAGCAGTACATGCTGTCCCGTACAGCCCTGCTGCCAGCCCTGCTGAGCTGGAGGGACCCATCATCAAGGGGTGAGAGACAGTATACTTTGCAGGCATATTTATAGTCCTTAGGCCAGGGGGAGTCAAAAGGGGGACTGAGGGCCAAATCTTGACCACCAGATGCTTTTGAACAGACCCCAAAATCTTTTTATTTACTGCTACTACTACTTCTTGTTTTTTACTATTTTCTCTGAAGTCTGGATCTTGACTATACCTTGACCAAGAAATTTGGACATTTGCAAAAAAATAGACTATCCCTGGTCTAAGGTATTTTAAAGATGTGCATCACTATAGTATCTGAGGGTGAAATCTTCCGATCTGTCCTATTTCTCACTTGTCACATTCCCAGGAGTCAGGACTATTCCTTATGCTTCTGACATTCAGGAGAGAGAGGAGAGCAAGAGAGAGATTTTGACAGGTATTGAGATTTGTCCTGTGTACAAGCCTCTCTTGTAGAAGAGATTAAAATATAAAATCCAGTGTTAAGACTGTAATGTATAATAAAGTTTTTGTTGCAATGTTAACTCTTCCATATTGCATATGCTGGCTCTTATTCTCAGCCGGTGTAAAGCAGCATAGCTCCATTAACTTACACCAGCTGAGAATCTGTTCTGCTATGTATGACTAAACAACAGCCATGTATGTGCAAGGTAAGGACCAGATCTTGCAATTATATGAACGAACCCCATGCAGAATCCCCAACTTCAGGGCCTAGATGAGTTAAAATCCCCCAATCTGGGGTCTAGATGAGTTAAAATTGCAATGAAGTATTTAACACTTTCATTTTCTGACCCATGTTTAAACCTTGTAACCTCAATGTGACAATAATAGATTTTGCATTAACTTCCTCTTTCTTTTCCATCTATAAAAAAGGAAGTGGGAAATGGGAACTATGGAGTTGCACAACTGGCTTGGGTTAATAATCATTTTCATGTACATAGCCTCTTCCAGTTGTGGATCTCAATGCCCACAGATTTGATATTCAGATGTCAGACATAAACTGCTGATAAAGAATAAAAAATGTTCAGTTCTTTAAAGGTGTTTTGACTCTATATAACCATAGAGACTGAATAGAAATTGGGAGAAAGAGGCATTAATTAACACAAGTACAAGTCTAATGAAAAGCAAGTACCACTGTATAAAGCAGTATGGGACAGACATAGAATAGTGCTTTGCATATGCACACTGAAAAGGTTAAGGAGTACTTGTGGCACCTTAGAGACTAACCAATTTATTTGAGCATGAGCTTTCGTGAGCTACAGCTCACTTTATCGGATGCATACCGTGGAAACTGCAGCAGATATTATATACACACAGAGATCATGAAACAATACCTCCTCCCACCCCACTGTCCTGCTGGTAATAGCTTATCTAAAGTGATCATCAAGTTGGGCCATTTCCAGCACAAATCCAGGTTTTCTCACCCTCCACCCCCCTACACACAAACTCACTCTTCTGCTGGTAATAGCCCATCCAAAGTGACAACTCTCTTCACAATGTGCATGATAATCAAGGTGGGCCATTTCCTGCACAAATCCAGGTTCTCTCACCCCCTCCAAAAACCACACACACAAACTCACTCTCCTGCTGGTAAAAGCTCATCCAAAGTGACCACTCTCCCTACAATGTGCATGGTAATCAAGGTGGGCCATGTCCAGCACAAATCCAGGCTCTCTCACCCCCCCCTTCCCCCCCCGGGACACACACACACAAACTCACTCTCCTGCTGGCAATAGCTCATCCAAACTGACCACTCTCCAAGTTTAAATCCAAGTTTAACCAGAACGTCTGGGGGGAGGGGTAGGAAAAAACAAGGGGAAATAGGTTACCTTGCATAATGACTTAGCCACTCCCAGTCTCTATTTAAGCCTGAATTAATAGTGTCCAATTTGCAAATGAATTCCAATTCAGCAGTTTCTCGCTGGAGTCTGGATTTGAAGTTTTTTTAAGATAGCGACCTTCATGTCTGTGATTGCGTGACCAGAGAGATTGAAGTGTTCTCCGACTGGTTTATGAATGTTATAATTCTTGACATCTGATTTGTGTCCATTTATTCTTTTACGTAGAGACTGTCCAGTTTGACCAATGTAAATGGCAGAGGGGCATTGCTGGCACATGATGGCATATATCACATTGGTGGATGTGCAGGTGAACGAGCTTCTGATAGTGTGGCTGATGTTATTAGGCCCTGTGATGGTGTCCCCTGAATAGATATGTGGGCACAATTGGCAACGGGCTTTGTTGCAAGGATAAGTTCCTGGGTTAGTGGTTCTGTTGTGTGGTATGTGATCTCTGTGTGTATATAATATCTGCTGCAGTTTCCACGGTATGCATCCGATGAAGTGAGCTGTAGCTCATGAAAGCTCATG
The DNA here is from genome assembly GCF_965140295.1 of Lepidochelys olivacea. Lineage (NCBI taxonomy): Eukaryota > Metazoa > Chordata > Testudines > Cheloniidae > Lepidochelys > Lepidochelys olivacea. The sequence goes on from NC_140416.1 coordinate 121,954,253, forward strand.
CTCAAATAAATTGGTTAGTCTCTAAGGTGCCACAAGTACTCCTTTTCTTTTTGCGAATACAGACTAACACGGCTGTTACTCTGAAACTGAAAAGGTTGTTCTTTTTTCTTTTTCCTTTGGGTGGGGATGTTTGGCACTATAACTTGTGCATCTGAGCTCTCTAAAGCCAGATTTTTTTTTTCTGCTGCCTTTTCTTTTAGAATATAATTTGTTTTGTTAATAGCATTTTTCATAATCGCGGTATCCCAAACTTTGTCACCTATACAATACAGGGGTTTGGGTATGTGCTGACAGTGTAAGGAACGAGAATAGCTTGTATGTCCTCATTAGCTCAGACATGGCACAGGACGACACTGGGGATGTTAGTACAGACTTAAGATAAAACTAGTGCTTACAACATTTCAGATGCTGGACCAAATAGGTCCTGATTCTGCAATGAGCTCCACATGGGCTGGTTTCACTGAGGCTCCCCATGGGGGAGATTGGGGCCTAACTTTTTTGACAGTTACGTTACAGTTCCTTTACATTAAGGCCACTACCCAGTTCCGAAACTTTATCAGAAACGGCAGTGTATAACTAAAAACAACTTAACAATTTCACATAATGTTGCTGCTTTACCATCTGTTTCATTAGCACTAAATATCATTTCAATATCCCCGTTCCAATAACTTTACAAACAGCTCATCCTCCACTCAGATATTCTTGTTTATGATGCATTATATGCTTTAATCAATCATTAAAGTCTCCCTGTGGACTCCCAGCAACTTATTGCACATATGTTGTTTACAGACCTGTGTAGTTCCTTTGTGGAAACACTGCAGCTGTTTGGTGATGGGCAGTCTGGATTTTGGTCAAACATTGTGCAGTTAGGCAAATGAAGGTTATTCAAATAACACAAGGGTGGGGTTTTTTTTGGTTTTTTTTTTTTTTTGGTCAGTTTGGTACCTGGCCATAATAGAAAACATGAAAAGTTGGGCCTCAAGAATATCTGATCCTTTGCTCCTTGAACAGATTTTTAACTCATGTTCCTTTTATTTTTATTATTTATTTGTAATTATGACAGTGCCTAGGAGCCCTCGTCACCGTCACCCTTCTGATCAAGAACTCCGCATGTGTTAGGTGCTGTACAGAGACAGAACAAAAAGATGGTTCCCAGAGAGCTTACAATCTAAGTATAAGACAAGAGACAACAGATGGATACAGACAGAAAGGGGAAGTCAAGGAAACAGTGAGACAATATTGATCAGTGTGCTCGGGCGTGGTATCAGCACACTAATGGCTGTCAAGTTTTTGGTAGGCAACATGGCAAAGGAGAGTTTTTTTGGAAGGATTTAAAGGGGGAGAATGACAGGGCTTTGCGGATGTCTTTGGGGAGTTCCTCCCAAGCAGTAGGGGCAGCAAGGTTCCTGTTTGAAAATTTAATGAGTGGGTGGTGGAGGCTGACATCATGGTCTAACCGAAGGTGTGAACAGACGTTTCGGTAGCGAGTAAGAGATGATGGGTAGGGTGGGAATAGGCTGTGAAGGGCCTTGCAAGTGAAGACAAGTAGCTTGTGTTTAAAGAGACAGAGAAGGGGGAACGAGTGGAGGAAGGCAAAGAAGGGGCGGCATGGTCAAAGCAACGGGCTAGGAGAATGATCTCCTTAAGTTTGTGTCTTCAAGCCCTGCCCTGACCACTGAGGCATGAATTCATACCTGCCGACACGCAAAATGTCTCCATAGCGCCATCTGGGGAGCAAAACTGGGATGCATCTTCTAACTTAGAGGTTCCCAAACTTGGTTCATGACTTTTTCAAGATAAGCCCCTGGCGGGCCGTGAGACGCTTTGTTTACCTGAGTGTCCGCAGGTACGGCCACTCGCAGCTCCCATTGGCTGGGAACGGTGAACTGCGGCCACTAGGAGCTGTGAACGGCTGTACCTGCGGACCCTCAGGTAAACAAAGTGTCTCGCGGCCCGCCAGGGGCTTACCCCGAATAAGTCGCAAACCAAGTTTGGGAACCCCTGTTCTAACTCTATTGGCAGCTGCAACTGCCTGCTGCAAACACACACTCTGAAATGTCACCTGATGCAACTTCAGTCTCCACAGTGTGAGATGTGGCCAGGGAACTCAATAGGTGAGATGCCGATGAACGCACAGCTCTGCACCTTGCTCCTGGAGCTACCAGTGAGGCTAACGTGAGAGCCCTGGAAGCCCAGTCTTGGCCCTCATGTCATACAGGAATCACCTGGATGAGGTGTGGGAGGGGAAGGACTAACTGGATCCCAGTGTACAGCCACTGTGGCAGAAACTGGGCTTAGGAGCCTCCTTAACTGAAGATCCCTCTCTGGCCATGAGCTGCCAACTCACAAAAAATTAATGAGTTGATCCCGAATTTGAGTGGAGTACCACAAGCAGGGAGAGCTGGGAACTAGGGTGGCTGCTGATACAGGCTAAAAGATGCTCCTCGTTCCATCCACAGAGATGATCCCACTTCCTGTTCTGACTGCAGGTGGGGATGGCAGGGTAATGTGTCACCATCTTCCCCACTCTCGACAGCTGGGCTGGGGACAGGTGGCAGCGGGGGGAGGAAGATGCACACACCATGGTAGTGAAATCAGGGAAGCTTGTGGGAGTCATTGCACTGACTTAAATGGGAACTGGACTGGGCAATGAAAAGGAAGGGGGCGACGGAGAGAAAGCGAGGGAGGAGGGAGCAAACCAGAAATGGGGGAAGAAAGTAGAGGGGATAGAGTGGAGAGGACAACTGCAGAACAGAGTGGAGAACTAGACGAGGGAACGACCCCAAGGTATGCTGCAGAGGGGAAGGAGGGAGATGAAGTGAAGGAGGAAGAACCAAAGCAAGGGAAATATAGTCAGATTTTTATCTGATGGGGTTTAGTACCAAAATATTGCAGTGATCTAATGGTTGTGTTAGGTACCCACGCCATGCCGATACATTAGCATTAGAGAGTTAATTAGACATGCATACTGAATTCCAGTTGCATTCCTTCATGAGAAGACCCAAACTCCCTCAAGAATCTGGGCCACTCATATTGTCTGGGATGTTTGTATCTGCCACCTGCAACTGCATGATGGCTTTAGTGTTGCTATCTTTTGTTTGGGCAAAACCAGCCCTGCCCTCTTGCCTCATGTCCCACTTACACACTCCTTCCATCTCTGGCTCCACCATAGCTTTAGTGTTGCCTCCTTTCGCTTGGGCAAAACCAGCCCTAGCCCCTGGGCTCAGGGAAACCCAACTGTTCAGGTCAGCGAGTCCTGTGAACAATGAAGCACATGGCACATGTTTGTGAGTATATCAGCTTGTGTGTTTCATCTTAAACAACTGTTCCAGATAAATATGTATTTTTTAAAGATGTCCTGTAGTGTGTGGCATATGTTGTCAACATATTTATAATTAAGATGTCGCTGCCATGACAGTAGGTGCTGTAGATACCCAAATAAATAACATTACGGCTTCAGCTAAGGGGCCTAAAGCAGCAGGGAAAGACACTGATACAGTGATGTATGTCCATATAAGAACCTATAAGGAACTCTGGAATTACACTAGACCAGAGGTGGATTCTTGTGTTTCCTGGCTGGACTTTGCATTTTGATCTTGGCTATTTCTAGACTTTCTAGGGCAGGTCAGCTTAGCCAGGGCAAAAGTGAAATGGAAGCCTTATTAGTCTTATTGGGACCTTTCTCCTTGCACAAGTAGCATTGCTTCGGTCCTCTAGGAGACTTGGATCACACAAACTGACTTTCAGTGCCCGGTAGCTCTTTTCTATGGGACCTCTGGTGTCTCAGGCTTCAGCATCTTTGAGGCTTCCTGGCTTCATTGGCTCCTGGTCTGTCTCCCTTTACATTGTCTCCAGCCTTTGGCTCCTCAGGAAGGGAGGCAGTGGTAGGTAAGCAGGCCACTAGTGCCTGTTAGACCATGTGTCTGCTTGAGAACTGAACCATTCCTAACTGGTAGGCTAGAACTGGGTGGAGCACAAAGGGTGAATTCCTGAGTGTATTAAGTCAGTGGGAATTGTCAGTGGAGCGAGGAGTTCCATGTACCTACACTAGTCATGCTGAATTGTTCTGAACCCTCCGTGTGGCCTATCTTTTCCCTTTTGCTGTTCTAAACCCAGTTGCAAGGCTTGCTGGCTCCCTATACTGCAGCTCCGGGAAGCAGCGGACTCTGGGCTGTTTCAAAAGACAGTCCGTGCCCAGGAGAACTGTCTGCACAGTGGTAGTGTCCTCGATCCATGCTGGTATTATTGCCATCCACGCTGCAGGCCAAAACAGCTCAGGTTGAATCAGTGAAAGCAAATACAATCCTGGCAGTGTTTGGCATGGATGCCATTTGAAGCACTTCTGTATGCAGGTGTTCCATGTTTTTCAAGGGTGCCAGCAGGACCATGTTCTCAAAATGGAACATTTTTCTAGAGTAGATGAATCATTAGCTGCCTAGATTTACACCACAGTAGCTCTGAACAGCCAGCTGGATTACAGTCAGCGGCGTTCCTTGGCTTAACTGAAGAATGCAATATTTCCAGAAAGTAGCAATGAGAATTTTGAAACAGAAATGAGAGTAGACTAGGGATTAGTCAGTTAATTTTTTTTAACTGGGTGGCTTAACCTGGTGATAAACTTAATTGCTGAGCTCTTAATTTTACAGCCATTGCAATACAAAACCCCATCAGTTTCCCAATTACAGAATTGTAGAAATGTAGGGCTGGAAATGTCAATGTTTCTACTGAAAACATGAGGTCAGGTGTAGGAAATAGTACTAGGTTTGCTTTGTAAAACAGGAGGCTCCAAAACCAAACATAGAACCATAGTTTTGTAACAAAAACATATTGTTTATGGGGAAGAAGGAGTGCTAGCGTGGTAATGTAGACTTCCTTTCCATTGGGTTCAGCAAGCCTCGATTGTGGTCCACGTTGCCCAAATGATTTCTTTAAAGGAGTTGATTCCACAGTACTGACGCACAATACAAATGATTCAAGTTTGAAGACGGGGCTCCTTATTCCTCAGCCAGCAGACTAGGCCATTGCAAAGTCAGTCATCTGGTGCTTTTTGCGAAGGATGCTAATTGTTCCATCCATCCATTCTCTCCTCCATGATAGTGTTTAAACAAGGAAAGAAAGTGTTCCATTGCCATTGCCCCTTGCCCCCTTTGGGGGTGAGGGAAGGGAGCAAGAAGGTGTTTAATTGCCCCAGTTATCAGAGTGCCTTACAGAAGTCTTCAAGTGAGGTGACTAGCATCTCTTGCCTGGTTCATTCTTTCATTCTTCCCTTTCCCAACAATAATTTTTAAATGTATATTTTTAAAAATAATTTAATAGGTGTCCATGCTGCTCTGTGCTTGTCCCAGAGAAGGCAGGTCAAAGAAGTGTGCCTTCCCTGGGAGTGGAGTATACAAAGGTTTGTGGTGCTACTTTGGTCCTGTGGGATTTCATTCCGCAGTCTGGGACTGGCCCCTGAGAAAGCTCGGTCCCCCAGACAGATGAGATTTACCCTCCTTTGCACAGTTCTTTTGGGCCTGAGGAGCAGACCTATTTCTGTGGCCCTCATCCCGGATCTTTAGGTATACTGGGCCCAAACTGATGAGTGCCTTAAAAATAAGGACCAAGACTGTGAATTACGTGCAAGTGAGAGAAGAGAATTAACAAGAAGTCCTTGAAAACAACAACAACAAAAATTCTGCTGTCTATATACCTCCATATTTACTTTGCTCCTTGCTTCTCTTTGAGTATTATTCCCGTCACCCCCGGCAATCACTAGAACAGTACCATGAGAAGTTTTCACTTCGCTGTCACTGACCATGATGCCTGTAAGGAGCCTCTGTTTTCCATTATCCTCTCCTTCTGCCTTTGCCTGTAGCTTTGCTTCCAGTGCAATGAAGAGGGAGCTGAGATTTGACAAGATCAGATATTTTGGAGACTGAACTAATATTGTGTCTGCGTATAAGTGGTTATGTGCTATAGATTTCTACTGTTTTTGATAGGTATTGAAGGATGGGGTCAAGGGAACATATTATAATCTGTAATAAAATTCCTGTGGATATTCACTTCCTAAACTAATATATATATTTAAATAAAGTCCTTCTTGGTCTTAAGTCCTTGAATTTCCAAAACTGTAATATTACTCGACACTGGATAATGCCACATTGCTATATGTTGGACTGATGTGTCAAAATCCAGTATAAGTCACCAACATAATGTAAAGGGTTGAGTGCTGAGAGTACTTTAGTGTTTGAACACTGAATTGGTCACTTCCTACTCTGTCTACTTATTTGACATTGTGCAACTTCCTCTTTGAGCCAGCAATCTGTGTGCAGTAAGACCACAAATGAATCTGTCTTCTCATGCGGTCTTAAAAAAGCACTGAACAACAACACAGCCCACTGAGTTGCTTTCGAATGATGCAAGAAATGTTGGCTTTTTAAACTAGATTTAACGTGAATGCTTTCTTGGATCTCTGTAACTGATGCCTGAAGAGATTCCATCATATTTTGTCCAGTTCTGATTAAATCAACTAAATGGCATCAACACAATTGCCTAAAAACAGTTTATTAAAGTGGTTTAATAGGACTTTATTTTGGCCGTTGTGAGTTCTGATGGTGGTATTGTTATTGCTTAATTGGTCGTGATGCAGGGGACTGGCACTTCTTACGACCCTGAGATGCTACAGGGATTGTTGTCCGATAAGAACCTAGGTAGGCAATTGCCATTGGTATAGTTCTGTTAAAGTTCAGGGCATTCAGCTGGATCAGGCCCTAAAATTGTACCTATACAATTATGTGGCCAAAGGAGTGTATTTATGTGTGCTTTGTAGACAGGACAAGAGTGTTTACGTGTAATGCTACAACTTAGTCAAATGTTTCAGTCAGAATCTAATATTTTTTAAAAAGAGTGAAGTATTCATGAAATATCAGTTCTTCAGCAATATGCCAACTATGAATAAGTTTTGGAGAAAGGGCATTCCTCCACAGAGATTTACAGACACCAAGATATATTGCAAAAGGCACAAGACAGTTCTCAAAACTGTATCTTAAAAGGGAAAAAAAAAAAACCCGACCCCCTCGCCCCCGGCAAGCCAGTACAGCAGGATTGAATGCTTGTTAATTCTAATTAACCTCCTTATCTGGTAGCCTCTTAGGAAAAGTCTGGGAAGACATTTTGTATTAAATACTCACTGTGCACTGTACTTAAAAATAGATCCTATATTTTGTTCATATTAACTGTCATATTTTATTTTTTATTCAACAGGTCACTGGTTACTTAGATGACTGCACCTGTGATGTGGAAACCATAGATACATTTAACAACAACAAACTTTTCCCTAGATTAAATAAGCTTCTGGAAAGTGACTACTTTAGACATTACAAGGTATTTTCATCTTCAAAAATTATATTCATTGCCAAAAATACGTCGGGACTAGATAAGTAGTGTGGTTTTTGTTAAGTCTCCATATAAGTTACCAATTATCTTTTAATTCATGTATTCTTGTTTTAGGAGCATGATCATAACAATTCAGGCTTTCATACTATCCGGAGAATCTTAATTTGAGGCAACATATTCTTCAGATAAATTATATAAAGTTTTTTTAAGAATTGCTTCTGAAGCATTTTTTTCCCCCTTTAAAGGCTTTAGTGGTAGAGCAAGGAAGTGGTTTTTATGCCAGGTGAAGTATGGAAAACATTTACTGGGGCAAAAACTGTGCAGTGAGAACAGTGTTTTGTTTCCTGTACTGCATTTTGTACGCATGAAGAGGCATTTAACAAGACTGAGCGAATTGGTCATTATAACTTCTATCCAGTTTTTATTAAACTGGTCCTTTACCGGCCAAATTCTGCCCGCAGTTACACCCATAATAATGTCTCTGGAGTTGCATGAATATAAGCAGTGCTTAATTTGTGCCAGGGCAAAGCCCTGGCACTTCTAGGCTTGGCAGCTCATAGCCCCAGCACCTCTGGGCTTGCTACATGAGTTACGAATGTAAAAAAATTCCTTGAACCCTGGCACCTCTTTCATTACAAATTAAGCACTGGATATAAGTGAGTTTAGAATTTGGCTATTTGTGCTTTAAAAAAGCTTTCTATCTGGGGAGTCAAACATGAGGCCGTGTTTGAGTATTTGGCTGTAGTTTTGTCTACTGCTGTTTAAAAAAAAAATCATTACATGTTAGGGTTGTTTAGAAGAGCACTACTTGGATGTTGATATTTTGAGGCAGATAAGGGGGCAATTCAGAATCTGCTCTAGGCCCAGGAGCACCTAAGGAATGCCCTACCAAACGTCTGAAATCTTTAATTAATGTCACCACATTTAATGTCATATGTAAGGTCACCGCAACTGAAAACATTTTTCCTGTGAGAGAGAAATACAAAAGTTTATCCCGAGTCTTTTCACCAATGGTGAAGTTCACTCCTGTGTAGAAAGCCAGAGCATGAGCCCTGCGTCACTTAAGCCCTTATAAAAGGGTGGATTGCTGTGTGCTGAGTTACACCCTAAATGAGAATTATTACAAAAGTTATGGATTAGGTAACAAGTGTTATTACATTAGGCTGTGGTTCATGTAATTGGCTTGGTTATGTGGATTTGTATAATATGTAATTAATTTTTATGTATAATTCTTTACAGGTAAACCTAAAGAAACCTTGCCCTTTTTGGAATGACAGCAGTCACTGTGGGATAAGAGACTGTGCAGTAAAGCCTTGTGCACCTGTAAGTACACAAATCTATTCAGGTCCAGATTTGTAAAGGTATTTCAGCATTGTTGCTGTGCCCAGCACCATAACACCGAAGTCTCATTTTCAAAAGGGATTCAGGCATTTAGGAGCCAAAATCCTGTTGATAGTCAATGAAAATGAGACTTAGCTCTTAAATAGGTTAAGTGTTGCAAGGCTGTGCAATACCTAAATACCTTTACAAATCTGGGCTACAGTAACTTGTTTCTTCTCTAGCCAATCTTTATAGAGGACGAGCAGAGGACAGCAATCCACGCTTTTGCTTACTGTAGCTAACACAGTTGTAGCTCTCTGATCAGGCTTATGTAGAAAAAAATGGGAGGAAACTACTAAAGGGGCTAAACTATTAAATATTTAAGGTATTGTTTGAAAAAATAGTTTGGATTACACCAGATTTGATTAGAGAATCATTTGCTGACAGTACAAAAAAGCTTTGCAGTCATACAATCCTGTATTTACCATGAGTCTTAATTTTTCCCATTTTAAAAGGGACATTATGTCTGAAAATTGTTCATTTACTAGTGTTACAAGAAACACCTAAAATCACTATAAATATAATGTGTGTGTGTGCAAAATTTTATATATAAATCACATTTTAAAATTACCAAGATTGGACACTTAGAGTGTAACCTCAGATCTCTCCATAGTGAACTGACTTACTCATTTGCAGATTCACAAGCAGTTTCTTGTATATGAAACAATTTTTTCTCTGACTTCCCTGCTTCCCAAGTACAAAAGCAAAGGCTCTTGTCCTTACATCTGACATTTGGACAGAGTACTGGAAAAGAGCTAAGGAAAAATGTCATCTCAGCTGGAGGCAACTTCAAGGAGTCTGTCAGAAGAGAAGGGATAGAGAGGAAGTGAGGGTGTTGATTTGGTTGTTAGATTGACAGACACGATCATAAACCACATGATCACAGCAGAGGACTCAGAGAATGTTTCCAGTTTTAAACCTGTTTTTTTAAATACCATAGCATTTTTTATGTTAATGGTCCATTTCTGTGTGTTGTGCTGATGAAAGCAGTCAAAAGAATATAGTACTCTAAAGGTAGAAGGCTGCCTGGTATGAGCTGATCCTATTTAGATTATATTTTCTGTGTCACTATAGTTAATTTTCTTAAAAAGCATGGTGCACATTTCAGTAATCTTGCCTAGGAAAAGAATTGGCTTTTCTTCCCTGGATAGCCATGTTGTAACACCTCAAATATAGAGGTAGGGAGGCCTGATTAACAGGAAATATACCAGCTGATGTAACCCTTTAAAACAGTCTAGTTCAGGAAGAATTACCACTCACTCACACGTACTGTGTATTCTGTTACATTTGGCTAATTTCATCTTCCTTCTTCCCACTCCTCCCAAAAAGTCAACATGAATATGAATTACTTATTGGCTTTTCTGTGGCACTCCCCTCCATAATATGAGTGGCTCACAAATGTTAACGAATTAGCCTCCCAGCACCCCATGGGATAAGAAAGCAAGCATTCTTGTACCCTTTTGGGGGAATAGGGAAACTGAGGTACAGAGACTTGGGGCCTGATTCTGATGTACGCTAAGCCCCCTTACACCACTATGGCAGTATAGAGGAGCCTAAATGTAAATGAGAATAAGGCCCTACAGGAAATGCCTAAGATTAAAAAGGATGTTGACAAATTGGAGAGGGTCTAGAGAAGAGCCACGAGAATGATTAAAGGAATCGAAAACATGACTTACAGTGATAGACTCAAAGAGCTCAATATGTTTAGCTTAACAAAGAGAAAGTTAAGAGGTGACTTCATTATAGTCTATACCTACCTACATGGGGAACAAATATTTAATAATGAGTACTTCAATGTAGTGGAGAAACATATAACACAACCCAAAGGCTGGAAGTTGAAGCTAGATAAATTGAGACTGGAAATCAGATGTACATTTTTAACCTTGAGAGTAATTAACCTTTGGAACAATTGACCAAGGGTCATGGTGGATCCTCTGTCCCTGACAATTTTTCAATCAAGGTGGGATGTTTTTCTAAGAGCTCTGCCCTAGGAATTATTTAGGGGAAGTTCTATGGCCTAGTCGACAGGAGGTCAGACTAGATGATCACAATGGTCCTTTCTGGCTGTGGAATCTATGAATCACACAGGAAGTCTAGGGAGGGGTCAGGAATTGAACCCAGATCTCCTGTATCCCAGTCCAGTGCTTTAATCCCAAGACCACATTGCCCTTCTAACTAATTTTATTGAAAGCTTTTTGGTCAATTTCCTAATGTTTCCTAAAATTAGCTTAGACGACCACATCAGCATGATGGATAAAATGTGTCTGTTTTCTATCTTGCATTTCAGAATGAAGTCCCTGGTGGGACTGAATCTGCAAGCTTTAAGGTATGTGTGTCTGTATGAATGGTTTGACTTGTGACTGTTATATTTCACTACAGCAGTTAAAAACCTCTCTAATCAGATTAACATCAAGTATACCACAAATAACCTCTGTTCCTCCTGACAATTGCTGTTTAGAATATTGCCTCTTTTTAATGTCATAATGCTCATAAAGCTACTTCCCATTCAAAACAACTAAGCTCTTGGAGTTTCAGAAGTTGCCAGTGGGGACTTCTGAGGTGAAATCCAAAATGATCACCACAATCGCATGGGCCTCTAAACATCTTCAAATACCCTGCTCCTTTTGTAGAAATACATGTTAAGATGAAATATTGACAGATAATTGTGAGCTTTAGGTGCTCAGCACCTTTGAAAATCAGACCAAATACTTTAATGGATTTGGGGAAGGATTTTACATGCAGTAAATCAGCTATTTCCTCTTTGCCTTCTAGTATTCAGAAGAAGCCAGTAAACATGCTGGAGAATGTGAGGAGGCTAAGAGACTTGGAGCCGTTAATGAATCTTTGAGGTATAATTTCATTCAATAAATCATTACATTTGTCATAAAGAAAAATTAATACTGACTCTCAAACTGTCTCTCTTTATTCTCTGTAGCGAGGAAACCCAGCGAGCCATGCTTCAGTGGACCCAGCATGAAGATTCTTCAGACAACTTTTGCGAAGCTGATGGTATGAGGCTTTGTCTAGTGTGAATGATTTTGAGACAATATTTAAACAAAGGCTGATTGCGCAGTCTGAAAACTTTGTAAAAATGTAAGCTGTGAAATAATATACTAGTAAGTCTGAATTCTGTGTGTTTAATCTTTATTTGTACTTTTTTGAAGAGATGCAAGAACGACCCCTTATAAAATTTGCTGGAGTGGTAAATGTGATTGTCCATATTCCTTAACTATGCAATAGTTCAGACAAAGGCCACGTTTACACTGTGGGTGTTTCAACGGCACAGAAATGGTACCGTGGCTATAGTGCCGTTGTATAGATGTTTCCCATGCCCACGGAAGGGGTTTTTTCTGTTACTGCAGGAACTCAACCTCCATAGGTGACAGTAGCTAGAGTGATAGAAGCATTCTACACCAGTGGTTCTCAGACTAGGGCCGCTGCTCGTTCAGGGAAAGCCCCTGGCGGGCTGGGCCGGTTTGTTTACCAGCCGCGTCCACAGGTTCGGCCGATCGCGGCTCCCACTGGCCGCGGTTCGCTGCTCCAGGCCTATGGGGGCTGCAGGAAGCGGCGCGGGCCGAGGGATGTGCTGGCTGCCCTTCCTGCAGCCTCCATTGGCCTGGAGCGGCGAACCACAGCCAGTGGGAGCCGCAATCAGCTGAACCTGCGGACACGGCAAGTAAACAAACCAGCCTGGCCCGCCAGAGGCTTTCTCAGAACAAGCAGCGACCCTAGTTTGAGAACCACTGTTCTATACTGTCTACACTGGGGGTTAGATTTTCTTAGCTACGGTTCTCAAGGGTGCAGATTTTTCACCCCTCTGAGTCCCATGCTATGTCAGCCTAACTTTTAAGTGTAGACCAGACCAAAGTGAAATACTCTGACTGGCATTCCAGCTGGCAATACTGAGTGCTGGAAAACTGTCCCCCTGTAACAGGGTGTATGCAAGTACACGCGCTGTGTAATGCAGGCTCCTTTCTGAAAAAATACGTCAGCTGATCTTGGCAGTTTCATTAAAGTGGCAACTATCTATCTTTGGAACAAAAAAATGTTTCACATTTCTGAGCAGGCATACAGGTTTTAACTTTCATTTTTCAGGGTTTTCAGTGGATTCATTGTGGCTCAAACTTGAAACTAGAAGACAGGTAAGGGTGTGTCTATGCTGCAAATGAAGGTGTGATTGTAACACAGGTAGACGCACCTGTGCTAGGCCGTGTCACAATAGCAGTGCAGATGCAGCAGCGTAGGTTAACGTTCCCCAGCGGGCTTGTGCCCTGGTTCTGGGTTCATGCTCTGGCGGCTCGCATGCGCTGAAGACCATGCTTGCCTCATCTATGCCGCTATTGTTACCTATGCTAGCTAGATGAAAGCTACCCTGGGTGTACCTAGCTATTTTACAGTCACAGCTTCTCTTGTGTGTAGATATAGCCTATACACTGGTTGTTAAGGGCCAGATTCTGAAACCCTTACTCATTTAATACTCCTCTTTCAATATATTCCCACTGCTTTCGGTGGGGTTACTAGGGTGACTAGACATCTTGATATTCGGGGCTTTGTCTTATATATGCAACTTTACCCCACCTTCCCCCCCCAAAAAGTGTCCTGATTTTTCACACTTGCTCTCTGCTTACCATAGGGGCTATTCAAAGAAGATGGTATTACTCAGTGTGAGTCAAGGTGGCAGAATCTGGCCCTGAGTATGTAGTTTTTCTTCATTTCCTTTTATCCTCAACTAAGGCCTTCCTTTCACAGATGTACAGTCTCCTGATGCAGAGTATGTGGATTTACTTCTGAATCCGGAACGCTACACGGGTTACAAAGGACCAGAGGCTTGGAAGATCTGGAACAGCATTTATGAGGAGAACTGTTTCAAGTATGTGGTTTGACAGTCTCTCTCTCCCTGTGAGCTTTGGTTACTACTCATTGCGCACAAATACATCTGATCAGATGAAAACTTCCCCCACAAATTCTAAGACAATTGTTTAAGTAGGGGGGGTTTCTGTGAAGGTTGTTGGAAAATGTCCATAGACAGGGCTTTTACTGACATTCTTGTCTTCAGGATTTGTGTATAATATTTTTAGCTATCTTTTTCCTGGTCACACCAATAAATATTGTTGCTGATTAAAGGCATGGCAGCTGCTACAATGCCATATGGTAGGATCTGAGCATCACCCCTTGGTCCCAGGCTGGCTAAGAACTCTGCACAGACAGGATCTTCAACTGCAGAAGAACAGGATTCCTTCAGATTGCTCTCCACTAATCCTGGTTGACTCACTGGGTGGTACTGATGGGTCTTAAAGGAGCCTTGCCCAAGCTGCATCTGCTGGGAGGTGGATTGCTACAGAGTGGGGAATATCCGGGGATCATTGAAACCCTGAGAAGATTTGGGGCAATCTTTTCAGTGGCGTTGCATCACCATTAACTACAGCGGTGACTCATCCCCAGAGTAATTAAATCTGTGTTTGTTGGACTTGTACAGTGGGGAGGTAATGACTTTATTGAAGATTCGTCACCCCTCCCTTCTAGTGAAAGGCTGAGAGAGCCCTGTAGGCATGTCTGAGTCCTCCAGCAAACATTCCTGGTTTTCAAAGGTGTGTTTATGTCTGCGTGTTTGTGTTGCCGTCCTGCTTATTGCATGCTGTTCCTGTTAGCTTCCTGTATTCTGAACTCAGTGTTCCAGTTTTAGTGTGAGTGTGTGCGTACGCACACACATAGCATTGGATATGTGAAGTTACTCAGGGCTTGCTGCTACATACCTTCCGTTTGGACTGTTCTGTCTTGTTCAGAATGTTGCTCACTTAACTGGTCCATGGTTATTACATGTCCTGATTGGCCACCTACCTGTGTGTCTTGCTTCGATTTCCCTGTGGTTTGGGATTGCTGTTCTGTGGTATATAGGAGTATAACATTATGGCCACAAGTGCTTCTATTCTTCAGCCCATGCTGCCTACACATTCTTCACCTGTTAACTGGTGATACTCTGTTTGGAAGTTTCGGAACTACGTGCAGACCCTGCAATACTCCGATGTGGCTAGATTACCCGTGCTGCAGGACTGCTTAGTGCCGTGATGGCATTGATATATATGATGCACTCCTGGAGCCCAAGTCCTTCTCTGACGTGGCTGTGCAGCACCTCAGTGAGTATTTTGGGACTGGGGATTCCATTCTGCTAAAGAGGAAAATGTTTTTTCAAGCTTTTTGCCAGCAGCCCAACAAAACCATACGTGAGTGTGTATGTTGTTTGCAGCAGGTGGCCCGGGATTGTGAATTTGGGGATGTTATGATTGGTGTAGCCAATGATCTCCTGGGTGAATGGTTTTTGGCCAAAGATGCTAGAACTCTTAGCTTTTGATGCCACAGTTGCTAAGAGTGAAGCATTTGAGAGGGCTCAGGCTGAAAAGGTTCTGTGTCTACGACTGCTGCTACCCTTGAGTCTACACTTAAACTGTCAGCTGTCCCTTCTACTTCCGTCGCTCAGAGTCGTACAGCGCTACCTACTCCCACACCCGGGTCTCAGCCATGAAAGTTTCCAGCTCCTCACTGTTTCTGCTGTGGTATTGCAGGTCACTTGGCCAGTTTCCCTGCTTGCCTGGCTAGAACTGCTAAGTGCTGGGCTTGTGGGAAGGAGGGACACTTTCAGTTAGTGCGCCATGGTACACTGGTTCACAATGTCGGGAGGCCTGTGGTACATACTGTACGTGTGGAGCTGCAGGAGACCGCCTTTACCAGGGGATCTTGAAGTTTTCTTTGATACGGTCTTCTCCTGTGGCAAGGTGCTGGAGCGGGTATCCCTTATTGCAGACATTAATGGTTCACTGCTGAAGTGCATGGTGAAGATGGTAAAGTTTTCTCCCCTCTGGATTAGTTTCTAATCTGGCCATTTGTTGGACTACAGTGGTGATAAAAGCTTGGAATTTGTATGCTTTGCAGACAGTGGGTGGTGCTGTGTGTTCTACACACGCATAGCCTGTCCTGCGAAGTTTTACACTGATAAAAGCACTGCTGCGAATGCCGTTCCATTGTTGTCCTGTGATCTGTACTTACAGCTTGGTATTCTGCATGAATTCGCACAGGACACCTTGGTGGTGTTATGTTGGCTAGAATAGAAGTGGATACCCAATGTACCATTCAGAGACACCATGATTTATTTAATGGGGGTGATGTTCTCTCAATGGGATATGTGTACTCTCTGCAGCTGGATTCAAATGCCAAGCCCTTTGCATCACCTGCATGTCATGTACCTCTGCATTTGTGGACAAGATCCAAGCAGAATGGCAGCGCATGGAAGATAATGGTATCATGCGGGAGGTGGAAGGGCCTATGGAAATGGAGCCCCCCCCCAAGGTGATCATATACAAAAAGAATGGTGACATTTGACTGTGCACAGATTTTAGGGCACTTAATAAGTATATGAAACGTGAGCAGTTTCAATTGCCAACCTTCAAAGAGGTGACCTGAGTAAATCCTGGATTTTCTCTGTGTTGGATAACTTATCTGGTTATTAGCAAATACCTGTGGCTGAAAGTTTGCAGTTGTTACTGACTTTCAGCATGTCATTTGGGGAGGTACAGCTATCAACAACTCCCTTTTGGGTGAGTCTCTGCTCCTGAGGTATTTCAGAGACTGGTGCCTCACCTCCTTGCTAATATCTAGATTGCATGTTGATATTTGGATGGCATTTTCATCGTTGCTAAGAGTCCTCCTGAGCGTAATGCTGTTCTGGACCAGGGCTGGAGCAACTCCAACAAGTTGGCATAAAGTTGAATGCGGCCAAGTGCAGTTTTGCAAAAGATGGTGTAGATTTTCTAGGGCATTCGCTGTTGGCCGATGGTGTGAAACTGGCACCTGAATGGCTACAAGCTGTTGCTTTGCTACCATTACCCACAGATAGTAGTAGTTTAAGTTCGATCCTTGGCCTACCTTGAAACATAGGTGGTCATGTTCTGTCCCATTTTTAGTACCTTTGCCAAGTCACTGTGGGGTTTAACCCAGGTCCGGTTCGTTTGGACTGAAGAGGTAAAACAGGCTTTTGAAATCTTGAGTCAAGCCCTCTGTCATATCCAATCATATGCATACTTTGATCCAAAGAAGTCGGTAGTGATTCAGTCGGATGCATGCAATTGGGGACTGGGCCTTGTTCTGCTCCAGGAGGGATGGCTGGTTATATTTGCCTCCCATATCCTCATCCCAATGGAAACAAAATATTCCTAGATGGGAGCGAGAATTCTTGGCATGGTTTTTGCTATTGTACACTTCAAAGTCTACTTAGTGGGGAGACAGTTTACATTAGAAACTGATCGTTTGCCTCTTTGGGCCTCTGTCATAAAGCCATTGACCTGCTGCAGCTTCACACTCAGCAGTGGTTTCTTCAGTTGCAGTAGTATGGCTTGAATTTGGTGCATTACCAAAGGAAATCGTCATTTGCTTGCTGATGCTCTTCTGAGAAATTCTGCTGTGATGGTGCCCTTGTGTGCAGAAACAGCAAAGTACACCAGATGCTTTTTATTGGAAGATCTACCCGTTGACTTAGGGCAAACTGATGCTAAACTGTGCAAGATGGTACATGCTGTACAGGCAGATTGGATGGACCCAATCCTTAAGAGAACTTGGTCTACATTCTACAAAATTTGTTCTGAGCTCATGGTGAAGACATGTGCTGCTCAACGTATCTTATGCAGAGAAGCCCGGGTGATTGTTCTAGCAGCGTTGTGACAAACAATCCTAGATGTGGCCTATGAAGGACATTTGGGAGTTAAAACAAATGAAGGAACAAATGCATATTGATGCAGGGTGGTCAGGGCTGCACTGGGACATAGAGCATCAGATGAAGGCAGGCTCAGCATGCACAATGCATAGAATAACTGCTCTTCCAGCCCCTTTGAAACCAATAGTCATAGACAGACCATGGCAGAGAATTGCAGTGGATATTCTTGGCCCCTCAGTTGCACTGTGTGGCTACACGGTGTTGATGGTTATGGAATATTACTGACATTACCCCTTTGCATTCATAAATTCAGAAGGCACCTCAAGGAGCTCATTTCTTGCCTAAGCAGTTAATTTGCAATGTTTGGCCTACCAGGGAGCCTTGTTTCCGATCATGGGACACTTTGTCTGGAGAGTTTGTGAAGGCTTTCTGGCGAGGTTTGGTACAGTACATTATAAATTTGCTGTCTACCCTCCCCAAGGAAATGGGATAGTGGAGAGACTGCATCGGACTCTGAAGAACCGTGTAGCTCACATACTTTTGAGTCATGGTTTATAGGATATTTGGAGTACACCTCATGCATGGACTGTAGAAACCCCTTTCTATCATCTCTTCAGCTGACCTATGAGGACCAACTTGTCTATGCTGACAGAAAAGGTTGATCCCACCTCTTTGCCATCCTCAAAGCCGATGTGACTAGGAAATATGCGAGTTTCAGAAAGTGTATCCATGCATGAATCTATGCATTCTATCCTGGACACGTGGTGTATGTTAGGCAAGGGTCTGGAAGCGTTTTTGATACTCGTGACGTGATCTTGCGGGTTGCAGGGTACAGACTGTGGCGAGTGCGTTTATCACATGGAGAATGTCTCGTTAACCAGCGAGAGAGATCCTGCCTACTGACAGGGGAACGGAGAGGGAGGAGGACACTCCTTTCTGTGTGTGCCGATGTCACGTGGCCAGTTGGGGAAGTTGAGCTGAATCCAAGGTATAACCTACAGGATCACCTGGTGCTTTTGGCAAGGTACTGCTGACCTTCTGGGGAGAAGAGAAGGAAACTGTATGTGTGGGGGGGGCATTTTGCCTTCCTGCTTATTGCTTCCTGAATTCAGTGTTCTGGTTCCTGATCCTGGATGTGAGTAGCGTTGGGTGTGTGCAGGGTTACTCAAAGCCTGCTGCTACATACCTTGTTCTTTGGACTGTTTCTTTGTTTTGTTCAGACTGTTGCTGACTTAACCGGTTCATGGTTATTATATGTGCTGATTGACAACCGGCCTGTGTGTCTTGCTTCGATTTCCTTGTGTTCTGGGATTGCTGTTGTGGGGCACATCAGAGTGTAACAAAAAATTTTTTTTGGTAATGCATAAAGAAAATCCACATGGGGCACAATTCCTCTTCTTTTTTGTGTTGCCACCACCTTGAAATCTGCATGGGCAGAGGAAACAGTTCTACGCCAGTCTGGGTTGTTTGACTTTCATGAACTTGTAAAATGTTTTTGCAGAGCCAAGTGACTGTTCCATACATAGTGATATTACATATTTAAATTATTTTGTCTCTTAGGCCTCGGACCATAGAAAGACCTTTAAATCCCTTGGCTTCTGGCAGAGGTGAGTCATTTATTCATCCCACTAAGCTATTTGGCAGCCCATGAGTTTTAGTGGCCTTAATGATAAAAGCTATTTATGCTGGCTCTCTGAATTAAAAAGAAAAATGATTTAGATCAAGCCTAGAACTGTGTGTGTACCATAAAGGACATTGCAGAGGGATGATGTTTTGTTGTGTAACAGCCCAGGAAAAACAGTCTGAGTCAGCACCATTGAAATCAACGTGAGCTTTGACGTTGACTGGGAACAGGATTGGTATATGGGCACTCACTTTTTATACTTGAAGATGCTAAGGGCATTTAAGAATGTCCCTATGAAATAAGGCCTCCATTGTATTAGCCTCTTTACAAACATCTAGTAAGAGATGGACCCTGCCCTAGGGGTTATGATCTAAATAGTCAAGATGAACAAAGGGTGGCAAGGAGAACAGAGTCAGAGAGGTGAAGTGACCCAGGACACGCAGCTACTCAGTTGCAGAGTTGGGAATAGAACCGGGGTCTCCTGACACCCAGTCTAATACCCTATTCACTCGACCACACTGCCTCTCTCCTCTTCATTTGAAATCTAACCCTATTGTTCATGCTAGCTCTTATGTATGAAAGCCGGAAAAAACATTTGTCCAATTGCAGCAGTCCAGGCATCTGTGTTGACACCTAATTTTAACCATGGGCGTTAGCAAAAGAGAAGTCTGGGGACTGGGTTTTCACTTGATTTAAAAGAATCTGAATTCTGTCCGCAAAAGCTCCTGCAGTTCATTCTTTAACACATGAAGAAAATGAGAGTATGCTCAAAGAGCAATGTAGCTGGACAAAATAGACAAAGGAAAATAAAATAAGAGTGCCGCCTTCTGATGATCTCATTGTACTGTGTGTGTAACTTCAGCTTTGTCTTGTCCACATGAGAAGGTAAGTGGAGAAATCCCCATTTTGCAGATGAGGTACACAAAGATTGACCCATTGAGGTCAATGTGAGTCTTCCCTTAGCCGTGAATGAGCTTTGGATAGGTCCCTAAATAACTTACCCAAGTCACGTGGGAAGTCTGTGGCAGAGGTGGAAAGAGGAAAGCAGGTCACCTACCTTCCAGTCCTGTGTTTACTAATCCTGTGATCATTTTTCTTCCCCCAAAGCCCTTGGGAGTGATCTTAATACCTTGTAGCAGTTACTTCCGTGCTAGTCAGTCTCTCAAAGCACTCTGCTTATCTCGTACCTTTACTGCACCAGCTTGAGATAATCTAACGTGCACGTATACAATGCTTTTAAACACTGGTAACACTACTTATTCTCTTGTCTGAGCCGATTTAACAACAATATCTGGATAGTCTTTACACTTTGGAATTAATTCTAGTGATGTAATTTTTGTTGTTGTTTTTCCCCCTCCCCCTAGGAGATGATGATGGTGAGTGACTTGTGTTGATTTCTGTTGTGGTCAGGAAAAAAAAAATGGATACAGAACTTTTTGCCTCTGCCTCTTCCACAATCTGAAGAGTTAGCATAGTCAGCAAGGCAAGCAAAAATGGGAATAGTTTTGAAATCTTCCTTTGTTCAGTTTCTCTTGCATGGATCTATTTAGCTTTACAGCTACAATCCGCTTAGCGTAACAAAGAGAAAGTTAAGGGGTGACTGGACCACTCTAAGTTCCTACATACGGAACAAATCTATAATAACGGGCTCTTCAACCTAGCAGAGAAAGGTATAACACAATCCAATGGCTGGAAGTTGAAGCTACACAAAATCAGACTGGAAATAAGGTGTAAACTTTTAACTCTGAGAATAATTAACCATGGGAACAACTAATTTAAGAGTCCTGGTGGATTCTGCACTACTGACCATTTTTAAATGAAGATTGGATGTTTTTCTAAAAGATCTGCTGTAGGAATTTTTTTGGGGGGGAAAGTTCTCTGACTTGTGTTATACAGGAGATCAGACTAGATGTTTACAATGGTCCTTTCTGGCCTTGGAATCTAGGAATCTCTGCGACTCCTGAAGAGAACATGCCCCATACTTGAGGCTAACAGCCTTTGAGTGGGGTTTTCAAAAGAGCCAAAGGGTTTTAGGTGCACAGGTTCCTGGATCAGCTGAGGGCTTGCACTGTGGGGCTAAAAATAGCAGGTTAGCTGCTCAGGCCGGAGCCCAGACTCTGGGAGTCTTCCCCCCTGCTGGATTTCAGAGCCTGGGCTCCAGCGAGAGCCTGAACATAGGCATAGCTATTCTTCACTCCGCAGCCTGAGCCCGAGGGAGTTGACCTAGGCTCAGAGACTTGCTGCCTTGGGTCTGGTTTGTTTGTTTGTTGACTGTGTAGACAAGCCCCCCGGTGCTTTTCAAAACCCCATCCCATAAGACCTGGACGGGGCTTGCTTGTTTTGGTGTGGCGGTGGTGTGTTTTATAACTCTGTTAATGCTAGTTCATTTGTGGCAGAGGGAGCTGCTTTTATGTAAAGCAATGCCATAAGACTGGGGCTTTTCACAGGAACCTAAACACCCAGCATCACTGAAAGTCAATAGCAGCTGGCACCTATCTCACGCTTTCAAGGGCTTGCTCCTGTGAGATGCCAAAATGTCCTCAACTCCTATTACCTTCAAAGCTGAGGGCGCTGTATACATCGTAGGAGTATTTAGTGCCTTGCAGGACTGAGCCCTGTGCACATGCTCTGCCTGTTCCCAGTTCTTTGTTCCCTGTGGCTTGTTTCTTTCTGCTTGTGTTCTTTCTCTGCATTTTCTTCCATCACGCAGCCGTGAGCAAATACAAAGTCCCGGTTTATGAGATGGCTGTAGATCACACTGACCTTCGTATTGTTTTTATTTCTCTGTTATAATGTTGTGTCTTCTGTCAACAATAAAAACCATTTGTTCCCTCTTCCCCTCCCAAAAAGGGATGCAAGCTGTTGCCCACCACTTCCCCTGGGGTTGTGTATTCTGCAGTGCAGTGCTCCCAGCTCCTGCTGATATGGGTGGAAAAGACTCTAAACTTTGCTTTGCTACAGTGTCAGTATTCTGTCTTTAGCTGCTAGCAAATGTCGAGTCTGACATTGGTGCCAGTCAGCTGGGAGGCTCTTTCAGCGGGGTTTTGTGTGTTCTCTCTTGGAAAAACTTGCAAAACGCAGCTAGGCCCCAACCCTGCAATCAAATTGGTATGGGCAAACTTTTCTGCCTGTGTAATCTCACCCCAGTCTTTGCAGCTCTGCATTGATTGGTTCAGAGGTCTGGCTGTGGTGTTCTGATTGGCAGATCATCACCTTACCATGTACATTCCTACTGTGACACCAAAACCAACTGTGATGTTACGACAAGAATGACCTCATAGGAACGGAGATACATGGATTCTCTCTTAGCCTGTAACTTTTTCCTAATTGTTTTGTGTGCTCTGAGAACAGCATTGAACAAATTTGTACCATGTTTTAGGTGATTTATTTTGGTGAATGTGCAAAATTTTCCTTGTCAAAGCTCTCGTGACTGTTTGTTTCTTCATTTCCAGGGAATTCCTTTTACAGTTGGCTGGAAGGTAATGGTTTGTTTTTGTTTTTTGTGAGTGATACAAAGTGGACTTTCTGTGGTGGTGGGGGAGCGGGGCATTAATTGCCAAAGCAAACTATGATTAAATTAGATCTCTGATAACACCAAGGGAAGGAAATTCAAACATCCGCTTTATTATTTTATATTTCGACTCGTTTTCCTTTCAGGCCTCTGCGTAGAGAAGAGAGCTTTCTACAAACTGATTTCTGGCCTACATGCAAGCATCAACATCCATTTGAGCGCCAGGTACCTCTTGCAAGGTGAGTGTGACTTTCTGCCTTATTTCGCTAAGAGCCAGGCTGCTTCTGCAGTCAGCTCAGATGGGAATTGACTTCCACTGCTTCGTAAAATACTAGCTGGTAGCCCATTTCAGCAGGGTTTGGGTCCAGCTTCGCTCTCCTTCTCTTCTCACTTCGTTCTTCTCATACTTCCCTTATACACAGATGACAGCTGGGTGTGGAAATAAGACGCACGAGGTTGGGTATACAATTATCCAAATGCCTTTAGAAGTCTTAAATTTTTAAAAAATTAATTGGAAACCAAAGCCAAAAATTCCAACCATAAATTTAGGCTCCTGAATCCAAATTTGGGCACCTGAATCAAAACCGGCACATGCTCAGAAGTGCTGAGCATCCACATATCTCATTGCTACTGAATGGAGCTGCCGGCATTCCGCACCTCGTACTGAACTGCTGGAATGTGGCTCACGTTAGGCACTCTGGGTTGAAAATGGCTGGCCTTTGCCCCTTATGCTCCTCCAGAGTCTCCTCACAGCTCATTTTGGAGTAACTTTGTGCTTTGCTCGTTACAGTAAGTTTAGCAGTAATTTCTCGCAGGCATTCTGATCTCTTCAGTTAAGCTTTTCCAAGATTCTTTAACTTTTCCCAGAACATGTACACTGCTTCTCTTGAGGTACCTAAATATGGACTAGATGCCTGAATTTAGACACCCAGCTTTGAAAATTTTGGTCCACACTTCTCAGTAGCATGATTTAAATGACCTCTCATTCCTCAGAATTGGCCAAGAATTGTAATACACTGCTTGTACAGACAGACAACTGCACATATTACAGGATTCCTTAAGACTTCTTAGTACAGCAGTTCTTGTTTAACAGACTCGCTGGTTAAGTATCTGTAACCTGCGCCAAAGGTGTCTCTTTATCCAACACTGCGTGTCAGTTAGTCACCGGATGGTGGTTACATCTCTTACGTTTGTATGTAGTTTCTCTCGTTTACAGAATTTTTTTTTTTTTTTGGAGCTTGAACACTAAAAATATTTTCACTAGTCCTCATTTGGACAAATCACTTTTTATTTTGCTGCACGTCTAGTTAAAAAGGCAGCACACCACCTCTCAGTGCAAGGACATCACTCATTTCATCCGGGGGTGCCTGAAGCTCTGGGTCCAGCATTAATTCTTGTTGCAATAAAACAGGGGAGCTGTTTTCCCTGTCTGTCTTCCTGCACAGGAAATCGTCCCATAACAAAGATGCCTCTCTCTGAATTTTGCAATGAGTTAATGGTTTTTGAGGGTAGGAATGAAGAGACAAAGGAAATTGGGGCATCAATCAATGTATGCTGAACTAAGAGATCAGTGGATTGGATACTGCTAAGGCCTCGTGTTCATGCAAATTACACCAGCTTAACTAAAAGTTTGTTTTTAAAACAGATTTAATTACCAAGGGGGTTGCATCAGTTTAGACCTGCATAGATCAGTTTAAAACTGGTTAACTTGATTTAGGTTGTACCTGTAAATTTACCAATATAAGCCAGTAAGATGATTTAAGAATGTCCACACAGGGTTTTAAATCTGTATAGAAAGCTAGTGCAACTTTGTGTGTGGACCAGGCTTGAGTTTTGTAAACATTAAATTCTAAAAATTAACTTTAACCACATGCATGGCATAGTGGGAAAGAAGTTTACTGCCCAATTTTCAAAGCCACCCTTTCCCCTTTTTTCTTCTCTCTCAGATACGTGGTTGGGGACGACGTGGGGACACAACATTACTGAGTTTCAGCACAGATTTGATGAAGTCCTTACTCAAGGAGAAGGTTCTAAGAGGCTCAAGAACCTGTATTTCCTCTACCTAATTGAATTACGGGCGATGTCAAAAGTTCTGCCATTCTTTGAGCGCCCAGGATTCCAGTTATTCACGGGGAATAAAAACAGAGACACAGAAACCAAAAACCAACTGCTGGAAATCCTTCACCTAACCAAGTAAATAATGCTGGAAAGGGAATAGTGTGCAGCTATGAATCTTATATTCTCCTTCTTAAAATGTTTTAGAAAATAAGATTTTTTTCTGTAGTGGGATGGTATGGGTCAGCTAATTATTTTAATTATTATTATTCCAGTGTGCTCTGAGTAGTGATAATACCTAGCTCTCAGAGCTTTTCATCAGTAGATCTCAAAGCGCTTCACATTCTTGTAATGTATTTAACTTAACACCCCGATGGCACAGGGCAGTGTGTTATCCCTATTGTACAATGGAGAACTGGGGCAAAGAGAGGCTAAGTGACTTGCCCCGGTATCTGAATTCAAACGGTCAAACCAGGTACTAAACCCCCTGTTTAATAGTTTAGGTTGTCTTTAAGCTTTTGCAGAACTGAGTTTAATAATGGCAGGTTTCAGAGTAGCAGCTGTGTTAGTCTGTATCCGCAAAAAGAACAGGAGTACTTGTGGCACCTTAGAGACTAACAAATTTATTAGAACATAAGCTTTCATGGGCTACAGCCCACTTCATCAGATGCATAGAATGGAACACACACACAATGAATAAGTTGGAATATGAACATCTTCATCATCTGGACCCATGGAAAAGAAGCCCTTGAGGAATTCCACCATGATTTCAACAATTTCCATCCCACTATCAACCTCAGCCTGGACCAATTCACTCAAATGGTCCATTTCCTGGACACTACTGTGCTAATAAGCGATGGCCACATAAACACCCCCTATACCGGAAACCTACTGACCGCTATGCTTACCTACATGCCTCCAGCTTTCATCCAGACCACACCACATGATCCATTGTCTACAGCCAAGCTCTGAGATACAGCTGCATTTGCTCCAGTCCCTTGGACAGAGATGGACACCTGCGGGATCTCTCTCAAGCATTCTTACAACTACAATACCCACCTGCTGAAGTGAAAAAACAGATTGGCAGAGCCCGAGGAGTACCCAGAGGTCACCTACTGCAGGACAGGCCCAACAAAGAAAATAACAGAACGCCACTAGCTGTCACCTTCAGCCCCCAACTAAAATCTCTCCAGCGCATCATCAAAGATTTACAACCTGTCCTGAAAAATGGTCCCTTACTCTCACAGATCTTGGGAGACAGACCGGTCCTCGCTCGCAGACAGCCCCCCAGCCTGAAGCAAATACTTACCAGCAACCACACAACAAAAATCACTGGCCCAGGAACCTATCTTTGCCAACCTATCCTTGCCAGGGCCCGATGCCAACTCTGTTGACATTTATTCAGATGGCACCATCATGGGACCTAGTTGCATTGGCCTTGCCATCAGGGACTCGTTCACCTGCACAATCGACCAGTGTGATATGTGCCAGCAGTGCCCCTCTGCCATGGACATTGGCCAAACCGGACCGTCTCTACGCAGAAGAGTGGGGACAGGTCTGACCTTGGGAATCATAACCTTTGAGGACCAGTGGGAGGGCACGTCAACCTCTCTGGCCACTCAGCAAAAGATTTGGGGGTGGCAATTTTGCAGCAGAGGAGCTTCCAACACAGACTCCGGCGAGAAACTGCTGAGCTTGAATTGGTGTGCAGGCTTGATGCCATTGACTTGGGTTTGGGTGGAGACTGGGAGTGGCTGGGTCATTACACGTATTGAATCTGTTTCCTTAAGTATCCCCACACCTTGTCGTCAAGTGTCTAAATGGGCCGTCTTGATTATCACTACACAAGTTTTTTTTCTCCTGCTGATAATAGCTCATCTTAACTAATTAGCCTCTCACAGTTTCTGTGGTAACTTCCAACTTGTGGGTGGGTGGGTGGGTGGGTGGGTGTGTGTTATATATATATATTATCTCTTACTATATGTTCCATTCTATGCATCCAATGAAGTGGGCTGTAGCCCACGAAAGCTTATGCTCGAATAAATTTGTTAGTCTAAGGTGCCACAAGTCCTCCTGTTCTTTTTGAGTTTAATAACTGTTTGTTTAGCTGTCACTTCTGAAACTTACTTTCTATCTGACTGATCTGCGGAACTCTAGTACTAGCTTTACACTGCAGTCCAAAATAACTTTAAACATCTAAAAAGCGATGGTCTTGGATATAGGGCGAGACTCTATTATAGGATGTATGGGGCATGTCAGTTAACTAAGATTAGAATCTGGCCCTCTGCCTCAGAGGGAGATGCTGTAGTTCGTCAGTTTCCCATGCCTGGTCGCCTATTGTTCGTGACTGAGACATGGATAACTCTTATTATAAAAATTAGAGAATTTTTATGTGTATGCAATAGATTTAAATGATACTGTAAAGTAGAGATTCAGAGCCCAAATGACTTTTGAAAATGGAAATTAGACTAAGTGACTTAGCTGTTTAATTGCCTTTGACTTTCAATGAGACTTAGGAGCCAAAGTGCCTAAATCACTTAAACAGGATGTAAGCTCCTGTCACTTAAGGATTTTTGGAAATTTCACTCTTTTTTCTTGCTTCAGGTCTTTCCCTTTGCACTTCGATGAAAACTCATTTTTTGCTGGAAATAAAAAGGAAGCTGCTAAATTAAAGGTAATTGTTCACCTTGTGTCCCCCTTCCTGAAACTACTTGCTGACAAAATAAAGGACTTCTCAAACTGGGTTATCAGACTGAATAGGATATCGTAAGACATTGATATGCTTAAGTTACTAGACCAGAAATATCCAACTGGAGTAAACATATTCACTAGTTTTCTTAGCATGTCTGATAATGTAGAAAGCTCAGATGCACCACAACACCTGTCTGGTAAGTGTAGGGTACAGCCTGCCTGATAGAGCCCCCAATACCTGAAAGCATTTCTTTAGGCACTAACTAATCAACATGTGATTTTTAAATCTCTTAACCATGTAACAACGATGTTCTGTATTTAAAAGTCCTATTTTTTTTTTAAAGGAAGAATTTAGGCTCCATTTTAGGAATATTTCTAGAATTATGGACTGCGTTGGGTGTTTAAAATGTCGTCTTTGGGGAAAGTTGCAAGTAAGTCCAATAAGCAATTTATTCCATTTTTACAGTCTAGCACAGGGGTGGGCAAACTCTTTCTGGCCTGAGGGCCACATTGGGGTGGGGAAATTGCATGCAGGCCCATGAATGTAGGGCTTGGGCAGGGGGTTGGGGTGCGGGATGGAGTGCGGTGTGTGTGTGGGGGGGGGGCAGGGGTGCAGAGTGCGGGAGGTGGCTCCGGCCTGGCACTGCTTACCTTGAGTGGCTCTGGGGTGGCAGCAGCATGCACTGGGGCTAAGGCGGGCTCCCTGCCTGCCCTGGCCCCGTGCCAGTCCCAGAAGCGGCCGACACCATGTTCCCGCAGCCCCTAGGGGAGGGTGGGATGGCCAGAGGAGACTGCATGCTTCCCTTGCTGGCAGGTACCTCCCCCAAAGTTGCCATTGGCTGTGGTTCCCTATTCCTGGCCAATGGGCGCGGTGCCTGGAGGTGAGGGCAGCGGGCAGAGCCCTCTGCCCCCTCCCCCAGGGGCTACAGGGACGTGGTGCCAGCCACTTCTGGGAGTGACATGGGGCCAGGGCAGGCAGGGAACCTGCCTTAATCCCTGTGCCACAGGGCTGGCAATCCCACAGACCGGATCCAAAGCCCTGATGGGCCGAATCCAGCCCATAGTTTGCCCACCTCTGGCCTAGTGCAAGGGGTCCTGGTGCATGTCTGGGGCTCCTAGGTACTACTGAAATACACATGCCTAATAAATGAACCCACTCAAAAATGACTGTTTGTATTAATCTGTTCAAATAAAGTGATGGGAAATGAAGTTAATTTGCTAATCAAATGGCACACTTCCTACTGTTATATTTATACTGCACAGACTCAGGGCTTGGGTACAGCTTTGAAGATCCTCTTTTCACAAAAACTGATAGAAAACATGCCAGAAAGTGGTCCCTCTTCTGGATTCCAGCTAACGAGACAAGAAATAGTCTCCTTCTTTAATGCCTTTGGAAGGTTAGTTTAAAATTTTGTGTTTTGCTTTTTTCCAATCTAAATAAAATGTAAGGTGGTGCATACCAATAAAGTATACTGTGATTAGTAACTGCAGCATTAACTCTTTAAAAGATGAGCAGACTTCCTGATGATTACAGTTCTAAATTTCAGTTGATTGTTTTGATATAGTTTAAAGTAGGAGTAAGCAATAACGTTCTGTTTCATTTTCTATGATTTAAAGATAATGCTTAAGGCTCTCATATGAAGAATTCAGAAGTCTGTAAGAAATTGCATGTATCTGTTTTAGGAACACATTGTCCAACAAAGGTACCCATTTTTAGGTCTCTGTTTAATGTGGAGGCTGACCTTTAAAGCTTCGAAGTTGTATCAGTTTACTTTTAAAACATTTATTTGCAAGAGTTCTGTTTAACAGACATCCATCAATCAGGCTCTTTGGGAGCTGGGGAGGTTTGTTTGGCAGTAACTGTGGAAAAAAACCTTTCAAAAGAAAGACGTTATTGAAAGATGTTTTGGTTACACGCCATACCTTTGTTCCGTTAACAGGTCTGGAGTTCTTAGTTAGCTCACAGGGGTTTTCTGTGAGATTCTTTGCACCAAGTTACTGGCTTTTAAAGTTTCGTAGTCCTGGTTTATAGCTAAATTAATTTCAAACCAAGCCTCTGAGTTTTATCCTCTAACGCCAGTTGGTAGCACATGGCGGGGGAAAACTCCAGGGTAGATAAGTTGGTCTGGAAAACATTAAGCACTTTCTTCAGCAGGTTGACATTTTTCAGCTTATGCAGAGAGGCAAAAACACAAACCAAAAGCTCCCATCCTTTTAAAAAAAAGATTTCTGGCTCCTGAGATTCGCTTTTTAATGTGCTGATTTAGTGGTACCTTAGAAAACAGCTTGTATGAAATTGGGAGCATGCCACAGGTGAATATTTCCAAAGGAAGCTGATTAGTGACACAAATTCCCCCCCCCATCCCCCCCAAGTCCTTTTATGTGCTAAAGTACTGTGCAGGAGTCAACTCCAATCTGAAGCTGTATCCAGCAATCAGGGCTTTCATTCCACTTTATCTTCCTATCTATATGGGCTGGAAGTGCTTTGTAAAACAAACATTTAACTACATCAAGACAAACTGAAATGTTCATTTCTTCATCATATGTTTGTAAATGACTTTCAAATCAGCTAGTCAGTATCCTCTGTTAAGGAAAAAAGAATACAATGAAGGAGTATAGATTGCTGTTATTATATGGGAAGTTAAACAAGGGACTTGCCCTGGTGGTTCTCTCACTGATGCCAAACCTCCTGTAGCAAAGTGCATTTTGCAATAAAATGACTTGGGGTGTGCAATTCAGAAACTTTTAAAACAAACCAGTTTATCTGTAAGTTGTTTCGACAGCCCTTCTGAATGGCTGTTTTAATTTTATAGATGGCTTCATGACAACCTCTGTTGAGCAACCGTATTTGACCACACCTTAGCTAACGTTCTATTTATGAAGGGCCCACTTCTGTTATCACGATTAAGAATGTATAATTTACATATGGCTTTAAAATGAGTCAGTAAAACTTGTTTCAGTTCCATAATTCCTTTTAACATGCAAAAATCCTTAGCTGCAAGAACGGTTTTCTAATGTTATTTGCATTTATATAAAAACATTTAAAATGAGTCCTTGTGTATTTTAGATTTCTCTTACCTTTTTTCCTCCTTTCTCTTGCATACAGGATTTCAACTAGCATTAGAGAGCTGGAAAACTTCAAGAACTTGTTACGAAATATGTAGTGAATTTGTCTCTCAGAAAGACTTAAATTACCTTTTTTATTCTGTTTTCTATAAAACAGAGGAAAAATCAGGTTTCCTTCACACTTCAGACAACCAATAGGGAAAAGACACTGGAAGAACTCTTCACTTTACAGAATGATTGCAGCAGTAACCTGCTGAGACCAAATCTTTTGTACAAAGCAGCTGCTTTTTGTAAAGGGGGTGGGGGAAAAATTTGATTGTGTAAAGTAAAATGATCAGTTTTTATTTTTTGAAGATAATTTTGAATGATTGACTAATTAAATATGTGCTGCACTCCTTCCTTTGATAAAACTTATGTTTGTTTACCTTCAGAAATTGTCAGTCTTGGTGAAAATGACACTGGACAAATGCAGAAATACAAAATACAACTACAGTAACTCACTAGGGGT
The DNA here is from genome assembly GCF_965140295.1 of Lepidochelys olivacea. Taxonomy (NCBI): domain Eukaryota; kingdom Metazoa; phylum Chordata; order Testudines; family Cheloniidae; genus Lepidochelys; species Lepidochelys olivacea. The sequence goes on from NC_140416.1 coordinate 121,985,163, forward strand.
TGTCTGTGTTCAATAGTTTTTTCCAGACCCCACCATTTAAGTTGTTTTAAAGGCAACATTTTGAGAGAGTGTAAAATAGAAACACTCTTCACTTGGTACAGTCCTGGGGCATACTACAGCGTAGCTTGGAGGAGCCACCTAAACTTCATGGTTGATGATATAAAGGACAACTGCTCTCTGTTGCTCTAGGTTTGTCTATAGGGGAAAGCTGCACCAATTGAAATAAAGGTGTGATTCTAAACCAGTGCAAATCCCTGCTTGGATGCACTTTATTTCAGTTTTAAACCAGGCTTCTTTCAGTTTAGCTTAAGTCAGTTAGGAATCAGTTTGAGCTTATGCTCAAACTGCTTATGCAAAAGCTTATGCTCAGATAAACTGGTTAGTCTCTAAGGTGCCATTAGTACTCCTTTTCTTACTGCTGTAAGTGATCACACAGAGGTTTGCATCAATTTAAATCATTTAAAAATCCAGTTAAAGTGAAACTGGTGAAACCTTGTGTAGACAAAGCCTAAAACAGTATTTGCTCTGACTACACTTTTCCCTTAACCCTATTTTAGAAAGGTAGTTGAGTACAATATGCGAGTTGGATACTTCTAGTCAAATCAAGAATGGTTCTATACAAATGAATCTCAGTGCATCAGCAATCACAGCAGGTCTTAAAGGTTGCCAGACATTTCTTCCCCAGAGGCTGAGATGAGACTGGCACATCTCCCTCAGCAGGTGAGAAACTTCTCACACCAGTCAGCTTAACTTCCGTACCTGAAAAGATAATGGAGCAAATAATTAAGCCATCAGTTTGCAAATATCTAGAAGATAAGGTGATAATTAACAGTCAGCATGGATTTGTCAAGAACAAATAGTCAAACCAACCTTTCTTTGACAGGGTAACAAGCCTTGTGGATGGGGGGGGGAAGCAGTAGATTGATATACCTTGACTTTAGTAAAGCTTTTGATATGGTCTCGCATGACCACCTCAAACAAACTAGGGAAGTGCAACCTAGATGGAGCTACTATAAGGTGGGTGCAAAACTGGTTGGAAAACTGTTCCCAGAGGGTAGTTCTCAGTGGTTCAGTGTCATGCTGGAAGGGCATCACGAGTGGAGTCCCACAGGGATCAGTTCTGGGGCTGATTCTGTTCAATATATTCATCAGTGATTTAGATAATGCCATACAGAGCACACTTAAGGTTTGTGGACAATACCAAGTTGAGAGGGGTTGCAAGTGCTTTGGAGGATAGGATTATAATTCAAAATGATCTGGACAAACTGGAGAAATGGTCTGATGTAAATATTGAATTTCATCCTAAGGACAAACACAAAGTACTCCACTTAAGGAGGAACAATCAGTTGCACACATACAAAAGGGAAATGACTGCCGAGGAAGGAGTCCTGTGGAAAGGGATCTGGGGGGCATAGGGGACCATAAGCTAAATATGAGTCAGTGTAAGACTGGTGTGTGGTGTTTTTTTTTGCTTGCAACACAAAACAAAAAAAATACCACCCACAAACATTCTGGGATGTATTGGCAGGAGTATTGTAAGTAAAACTAGTAATTATTCTGCTCTACTCTGCTGATTAGGCCTCAACTGGAGTATTGTGGCCAGTTCTGGATGCCACATTTCAGGAAAAATGTGGACAAATTGGAGAAAGTCCAGAGAACAAAAAAAAAAAATTAAAGGTCTAGAAAACATGACCTACAAAGGAAGATTGAAAAAACTAGGTTTGTTTAGTCTGGAAAAGAAGACTGAGAGGGGACATAGTTTTCCAAGTACATAAAAGGTTGTTACAAGGAGGAGGGAGAAAAGTTGTTCTTAATCTGAGGATAGGACAAGAATCAATGGTCTTAAATTGCAGCAAGGGAGGTTTAGGTTGGACATTAACCACCCTGACAGTTAGGAAGTTTTTCCTAAACACTGGAATAAATTGCTTAGGGAGGTTGTGGAATCGCCATCATTGGAGATTAAGAGTAGGTTAGACAAACACCTGTCAGGAATGGTCTAGATAATACTTAGTCCTGCCATGAGTGCAGGGGACTGGACCTCTTGAGGTCCCTTCCAGTCCTATGATTCTACACATGCACAAGGTGCAGGGAAAATGAATGCCAGGGTTTCCCCCTCCTCCCCCAAGAGGGCTATTTCTGGGCCCTGGTCCTGGCTTTCATTCTCAATATGCCTTACCTTGGCTAGTATGGATTTCCCACAAGCTGCTCTCAGGATGGGGGGACATTGTTCTTCCCTGCTCCACCAGCCTGGCATGTACAGGGAAGAAGTGTGCATGAGCACGTCTCTTCTCTTCCTCATAGCCTGGCCAACAGCCTTGTGTCGTTCAAGATCCTTTTGTATTAGTTCCTAGCTCTCCAATAACTATCCCAGCTGCAACAGGTCAGGCACTATGTTCCACTCTGGAAAAGTGGGCAACAAATGTAGGGACTCGGTCCTCCATCATTGTTGGTTGGAAAGAGCAATTCCTTCCCCCATGCAGCAGCACACAGAGAAGATCTTTGTCAAGTGCAGAGCCCCTGCTCTCGCTCACCACTTTTTCCTGAGCAGCAGCAGCAAAATTGGGGAGAACCTGTTGGTTCCCCTCCTCTGCTGCCAGCCCTCAGTTTCCTGCTCGTGCCAGCCACATGTATTATTTCCCCACCCCAAGCCCTGGCTTTTAACTAACCATCACATCTGGCAACATCCACCATGAGGTTTCATTGTTCAATACAACCCCACCCTAGTTAAACACAGTTTCTGGAAGGCAATCACCTCAGACTTTTGCTGTTTGATGACTGATGGCAGCAGTGGCTAGGGTCACGTGCTCCCTTAGGGAAATGGGTGGATTTTTTAAGTTGACAGCAGAAAACTTGATGGTAAGCTAGTGACTGAGCATACAAGTTCTGCTCTACCACTGAGAGTGGGTGTGTGTCATGAGGAGGGCAGGCTGCCTCTATGCAAGAGCCACAAGTCATTTGGTTTTCGGTCACTGGGCACTGCAGAGAAGGGTGGACATGGAATGCCCTTTGAGCCGAGAGCTAGGCCCAGCCTGTGTTATATTGACCACGTTTAGCAGGGTAGTGCCATGGGGGTAGGTGCTGTACAGGCGCAAGTGGCAACAGGCCCTGCTCTGAAGAGCTTAGGATTGAAATAGGATGATGGGTGGGGTGGGGAAGGGGAAAACACACGAGCAGTGGGAGGGTGGCCACTGGCAAGGCCTGGTCCATTACTCCACCTCCCTCAGCACTGTGCCATGCAAAGGGAGGGGGGCAGGTAGTAACAGGCCTAGCACTGGCAGGGGTTGAGGTTTCCTGGTACAGAGGAGATGGGCAAGCCAGGGTACTAGGGAAGTGGAGGAAATAATGGCCCATGTGGTCATCCCCAGGAGCTGCTGGCCAAGGTAGAGGGCAAGAACCAGGAAGTCTCACACAGCTGCAGGCCTGGAACCATGTGAAATCAGGCCAGAGGGAAGTGAAGAGATGTGGGGGGCTAGGCCCACAGCCTCTCATCACTGTAATGGCCCCCTCTCCCCACACCACCTGACACACATACCTAGGGTGCCTTGTCCACTCTCCCTTTGTGCGTGTTACTGGCTGCGTAGGTGCTGCCCCCATAGCCTTTACTGGCTGTGTGCATGTGCCTAGTGCCTGGTGTGTTGTCTCCCCCCCCAAAAAAAGTTTAAGTATATCCTCCCCCAGGGCCCAGAGCTTCAACCCACTCAGCTGCCTTGTTACAGCAGAGGGTGGGCTCTGAGCTTGCCACATGCCCCCGGGGGCACCTGGCTAGAATCAAGGCTGGGTGCACAGGCCAGAAGTGTGTCCCCCCATAAAGGGAAACTCTGTTCAAGCATGGCAGCTGCTCCAACCGCACAGCTTGTGTTTACGAAGTAGGGAGAGGAGTGCCAGAACCCTTTCCTTCTACATTCCCAGGAACAGAGATGGAGGGTTGCAGAACAGAATGAAGAGGTGTGGGCAGGAGGGGTGAGAGGCTATGTCAAGGGTAGCTTGCACCTCCCCTTGAGGAAAGCTAGGCCCTCACCCCTCCTGCCCACACCTCTTCATTCTGTTCCAAGCTGCAGACAGACACACACGCACACTTACTGCTCGTTACAGATACAGAGAGTCACTAAGATGCCCCAAGTCACCTCGTGGATTGGCAAGTTGCAGACCGGGCTCTTATGCTTGTGGTTTTCCTGCATCAAAAAAGTCACTGGACCTTTCCAGCTGATCCACATTTGGACAGTAATCCTACAAGATGTGCCACGGGGAATGCTTGTTAGGGAGCACAAGACCCAAACAGTAGTATCACTTTCCCCAGTTTGTTCAAGCCAGAAGATTCCTCTTAGACTTACGCACTCAGTCTCTTTAGATGTGTCCCTTTAGCAAGTGTGTGGAAGCTGGCTCTCCGTGCAGGAATGCAGCAATTGGGGGTGGGGTGGGGGGGGCGAAAGAGAGAAGGAGGAGGAGAAGAGAAGTCACATGGCTTTAAAATAATTTCAAACTTGGGTAGAGTCCACTGACCAGTGGACAAGTGATGCAGAGACCCTAGTTGCCTAACTGAAGGCAGCACCGGGAACAGAATTCAGCCCAGATGCCCATAAATAGCACAGGAGAATTTATTCCACATAGTGCTTGGTTACAGTTTAGTGAACAACAACAAATAGGTACATTCATTGGCCACAGCTTCCTGTTGCAACCAGCTCTCGACTGGTTCTGAAGCTGAGAAACGGTTAAACCATTACAAAAAAAATATGGAATGAAAGGCAACTATGCATATAAAAGTCATTGTACACGTCAGCTATAAATTACTTCAGTAAAACACAACACCGGCCCCAATCTGAGCTGTCGGAGTTCTGAAATTGACGGCCATCCATACAAAGTAATAAAAACCAAAACGTTTGCTAGTCACTCACTAGTACACACTTAAGCAACAAGACTCACTGCCCTGATCGGTGATCCTAATGAGAGGAAGATCATATTGTCGTTCTGTGCGTCAGTGCAATATGAACAATGAGTCTGTAGCCCTTTTTTTTTTTTTTGCACAACACTCCCTTCCCTCCAAAGGAAACTTAAAGTGCTCCTAGTGCTTTGGACTTTTAAGCAAAAACAGGGGCCAGTGGCTGAACTTCATGTCTTTGGTGACTTATGGGAGGGGGAAAGAGAAGGGCTGCGGCTGGAGTTCAGGTCCCTAACTAGTTTCACCATAAGTCAAGCAGCGATCGAGACAGAGCAACTGGTTTCTGAATCCCAACCTAGGCAACGAGACGGGTCTTACAATGGTAGCTAAAATAAAAGTAGCTGGGAGAACGGTTTTCCTAAGTCCTTTCTGGCTCGAGCAAGAAGGATCCAGTGATCTGCCAAAAATAGTCTCCGAGCCTTTAGAGGAAGGAGTACAGGTTGCCTTTGTTTTGGACCAGGGAGCGAAAGAGGAAAGTGAGGACATTAGAGTACCCCTACACCTCAAGCCAGCTGCTCAGTTTCTGGGTGGGGGTTATACAGAGAGAGGGGGTCCCTGGTCTGCCAGCTAACTGGTTCAGAACTAGCTCAGTAACAGCAAGGATTTAGATCTGCTCACTATACACTCAAATGTTCTTTCCCCACACACATCCTAGGCCTGCCCCCCAGTCGCCACTATCTTCTTTGAGAACCAAGAGTTTATTCTTGGAAAACGTGGGTCACACCCACCATATAGCTGCAAGCCTGGGAATCAGCATTAAGGCTAGACAGTCACTTCAGTCATGTTCCATGTGCCAGCGGTATCCCCACTTGTCTAGTGGGGCCATTTCCCCACTGTCCTACAGACATGGTCTTGTTCAGTCCCTCAGTGAAGTTCTACTTTAACATCAAACCTTAATTCAAGTTTAAAAACGAAGCACGCCCTTGGAAAGTGCATGCAGTTGATCGGCAGGACCAGCTCCTGCCATCAGCAACATATGCCAACTGTTTAAGCTTCTAAAGGAATGTAAGGTGGAGAGATCCTGGGGATGCTGGAGAGAGCGGCTGCCCTACACTAGCCATAGCAGCTTTGCCATAGAAGCATGCTTTTCCTTGTAGGAGCTACTAATCTGTGTAGACCAACAGTGTATTTAACAGCTCACTTTAGAGCCTATCTAAACACCTGTGCATCCTCACAGCCACGTCTTGCTTTCCTATTTTAAATAGGGTGCTTTTGGACACAGTTAAAAAAGTGATTTAAAGACCAACTTCCTGCCAGAATATAATCCTGGACGTTAAAAAAACCTACACATTCCATTAAATGCTACTCACTCATTAGACCCACCCACCCTCCAGTGCACATGCTGCAACGAGATGCCAAAATTTATCCAATACTTCAACAGGGGGTCCCCCTTGTTCAGGTCATGTTGCACTACTTTTACATTACATTCAGTGGAATGTCATGGGACACTCATTCCTCAGACACAGTACGAAGAGACAGGAGAACTAGAAGTTTTGAGGCAGTCCCAAATAGTGGCACAGATACCACACTGTAGGCTTCCCGATTTCTGTCAGAAAAAGCTGCCATGAAAGTGAAGAGAAGTTTTCATGTTTTAAGAAGGACCTCTAGTTTATATTCAGCCAGGTTAAATATAAAATTGCTATTATCCCCCAAGGCAGATTAAGCACCAATTCCACTAGGGAATGCAGTGAACAGATCCTAGTATGAAAGAAGCCATGTTATGTATTGGTTTCGGCCAAAATAAAATGCTCGCGCCACTTATCCAGACTCACTGCTAGGTTTGCTTGAAGAAACCACCTGGCAAGGAGCATGCCTCATTGACACATGCTCTCTCCACAAGCTTAACAGTAACTACTCATTCTGCTTGCTCTAGGTGGCATTTTTCTGTTTAAAAGAGCAGAGATGGTTACTTTTCAGTGACCTTCATGCTAGAAACAGCCATTGAGCTCAAGCCTTTAAAGACCTTCGCACACCCATGCTTTAAGGTTTGCTTTAACCCACAGTCCAGCTAAGAGTATTTTAGTAGTCTGCTGACATGAGGACCAAGTTAGAGTAAGACCACATCCCCAGCAAAGAGACACTAAATTTGTATTGTGAATATGGCACATTATACATTAGGTAACTTTCTTCATTAGTATAAATCCCACACAGTTTCTCTGAAGAGAGAGAGATTGTGTCCTTGGAGTGGATCAGGACACCGAGCACAGCACGGTCTACATATTGACGCGCCCGTCTTCACGGGATGACCTCTCCCCAGTCATGGATGTGCAATTAAAAGTAACATGGAACAGACGCAGGCTGTTCCAAAGGGAAGTCGGAGCGTGACGTGTTCCTTCAGAACATGCAGATAAAAAAAGTGCAAATATGCATCTGATGTTGGTCTAGTGAGTCAGCTCTGGGGCTTCTAGCTGCCAACGAGCATCTTGAGAAGACTTGACCTCCCTCCCAAAAAGCTCCCAGAGATTTTTCACTTTCCCTTTGCTACACAGTACCATGAGTAACAGTTTTACATACCACACACAGCCTAAGTCTCCAGGTCCTGGTTTACAGCTGCAAGAGAGAATGGAATGTTTGTGCAGATGGAGTTAGATGTTTGGAAAATGATCGGACTCCCACGAAAGCCGCCCCAAGAGAAGCGAATCTTGGTGGGGTTCTTCAGTTCTGTGGCGTGGAGTATAAGCTGTGGTGATTGTTAGTTTCCAAATCACTACACGTGAAGAGCAGTGGGGCGGTGTCTGGCTTAGGTCCACTCAGACAGGGAATAACCGCACAGCTATCGCTCTCAGGCAGAGTGCCATACCAGCCGGAGCACTGAGGGGTAGCCAAGCTTTGGAGAGAAGAAATGGGAAATATTGGTTAGAGATGAGAGTCTAGAGTTATTCCAGGATTGTGCTGTCTAGTGCTGGAGTTCTAATGCAAAAAAAGTTGAAAGTGGCTTCAGGTAGGAATCTTTGTCCAACGCTTCAACTTTTCAGAGGTGACCAGTGATTTTGGGTGCTCAACTTGACATCTCAAAGGGCCCTTAGTTTTCAGAGAGTGGGCGTCCAGCACCTAAGAGGCCAGGACCTTTCTGATGGGCATCCTAAGCGGAGCATCCAAATAAATAAATAAAAAGTACGGCTGTCAAGCGATTAAAAAAAAAAATCACATGATTAATCATGCTGTTAAAGAGAATACCATTTTAAAATATTTTTGGATGTTTGCTACATTTTAAAAGATTGTAATTTCAATTACACAGAATAGAAAGTATACAGTGCTCACTTTATATTAATTTTGACTACAAATATTTGCACTGTAAAAAATTTTTCAACTCACCTCATACAAGTCCTGTAGTGCAATCTCTATCATGAAAGTTGATCTTACAAATGTAGACTCATGTACAAAAAAAGTGCATTCAAAAATAAAAATGTAGAACTTTAAGAGCCTACCAGTCCACTCAGTCCTACTTCTTGGCCAGCGAATCACTCAGACAAACAAGGTTGGTTACAATTTTCAGGCGATAATGCTGCCTGCTTCTTGTTTATGTCACTGGAAAGTGACAACAGGCGTTTGCATGGCACTGTTGTAATTGGCGTTGCAAGGTATTTACATGCCAGATGGGGCATACGAATGTTTGGCATATCTGGCATGTAAATGCCTTGCAACGCTGGCTACAGAAGTGCCATGTGCACGCCTGTTCTCACTTTCAGGTAACATTGTATGTAAGAAGCAGGCAGCATCTCCTATCAATGTAAACAAACCTATTTGTCTTAGTGATTGGCAGAAGGAGGACCAAATGGACTTGTAGGCTCTAAAGTTTTACACTGTTTTGTCGAGTGCAGTTATGTAACCAAAATGCAGATTTTCATTTTCATGATAAAGAGATTGAACTTCAGAATTTGTAGGAGGTGAACTGAAAAATACTCTTGTTTAACAGATTTGAGCATAAGCTTTCTTGAGCTACAGCTCATGAAAGTTTATGCTCAAATAAATGGGTTAGTCTCTAAAGGTGCCACAAGTACTCCTTTTCTTTTTGCGGATACAGACTAACACTGCTGCTACTCTGAAACCAGTTCTAGAAATAGCTCCTAGAAGTGATGAGTGAACTTGTGTATATTTGTCTTTATTTTAGGGCTGTTGATCGCAGCTAACTCACAGGATTAATTCAAACAAATTAATCACATTTATAACTATCCAAAAATATTTAATATTTTTTTAGTTACAACACAGAATACAAAGTGCAGTGATCACTCTATTTTTTGTTACAAATATATGTACTGTAAAAATGATAGGTTTCAGAGTAGCAGCCGTGTTAGTCTGTATCCGCAAAAAGAAAAGGAGTACTTGTGGCACCTTTAGAGACTAACCCATTTATTTGAGCATAAACTTTCATGAGCTGTAGCTCAAGAAAGCTTATGCTCAAATCTGTTAAACAAGAGTATTTTTCAGTTCACCTCCTGTTTAACAGATTTGAGCATAAGCTTTCTTGAGCTACAGCTCATGAAAGTTTATGCTCAAATAAATGGGTTAGTCTCTAAAGGTGCCACAAGTACTCCTTTTCTTTTTGCGGATACAGACTAACACGGCTGCTACTCTGAAACCTATCATTTTTACAGTACATATATTTGTAACAAAAAATAGAGTGATCACTGCACTTTGTATTCTGTGTTGTAACTAAAAAAATATTAAATATTTTTGGATAGTTATAAATGTGATTAATTTGTTTGAATTAATCCTGTGAGTTAGCTGCGATCAACAGCCCTAAAATAAAGACAAATATACACAAGTTCACTCATCACTTCTAGGAGCTATTTCTAGAACTGGTTTCAGAGTAGCAGCAGTGTTAGTCTGCATTTGCAAAAAGAAAAGGAGGATTTGTGGCACCTTAGAGACTAACAAATTTATTTGAGCATAAGCTTTCGTGAACTGTAGCTCACTTCATCGGATGCATCTAGAACACCTGTCATGCCAAGATGCACTCAGAAAAGCCTGGATCTCAGTCTGATGAGAACACTACAGCCCCGCTAAGTTTTCATACATCTTTTGGCTCAAGATTGTTATACAGCAATAATGGTTACTCCAGGGGGAAAAAAAAAAAAAACCAAAAACAAAAACACACCACACTTTACCCAGGACTTTCTGCAGCTTGCAAGTCTTCACCAGGAATTCAGCAGTTTTTAGTTTAGAGGTACACATGCCTGTAAACCTCTATGCATTTTAACAAAGACTTTTTCTCTGACTTTAAGCACCCAAGAGTGACCTGATTTTCAACAGTGGTTAGCACCTGTGGCCAAAGTCCATAACATAACTGGAATATGCTTCATGCAAAAGGTCTCTTGAAAGGTATTACAAAGTTTATAATCTGAATGTGATCATCCTATTTGTATAAATGTATCACTCTTGTATCTGAAGCTAGAAATATAAAATATAACTGAGTGCCTATTGTAAGTATGCAAAATGGGGGCCATTAATGGTAGTTTGGAATCTTGATGGCTCCCATTAACCAGGACAATTGTCTGTAGATAGGTTTCAGAGTAACAGCAGTGTTAGTCTGTATTCGCAAAAAGAAAGGAGTACTTGTGGCACCTTAGAGACTAACCAATTTATTTGAGCATGAGCTTTCATGAGCTACAGCTCACTTCATTGGATGTTTCACTTGTTAGTCTTTCTGTATACGTGTGTGCTGGCAAGTGGGTAATGAAGTCTTACAGTGACATGTGATCATGTCATCTGAACTAGAATCCATCTTTAACCTGATGCTTTTTCATTGAGAAGGAGGGATGGGAACCCAGAGAGGGACAAAGGATTTCAGCCTTGTGCAAAAAAGGTATATAAGTGGGTGGAATAGAAAAAAGGGAGGCAGCCATCATGAGAGCGCCCCTAGCTATCACCTGAGCTGTAACAAGGGCTGTACCAGGGGAAAGGATTGTGCCCAGACTAGGAAGGTGTCTGGTCTGTGAAAAACTTATTGAAATATCCCTAAGGGTGAGATTTTATCTGTATTCAGTTCTTATTACTGTACTAGACTTACAAGTTTTATTCTATTTTGCTTGTTAATACACCTTGTTCTGTCTGTTACTACTTGGAGCCACTTAAATCCTACTTGCGGTATTTAATAAAATCATTTTACTTATTAATTAACCCAATTAATACATACCGGGGGGCAAACAGCTGTGCATCTCTTTATCAGTGTTATAGAGGGCAAACAGCTTTATAAAGGGTAAAATGGATTTATTTAGGGTTTGGATCCCATTGGGAGTTGGGCATTTGAGTGTCAAGGACAGGAACACTTAAGTTGCTATCAATCAAGCCTGCAGCGTTGGGACACGTGGTTCAGACCCTGGGTCTGCGCTGGAGCAGACTGGCGTGTCTGGCTCAGCGAGACAGGGTGCTGGAGTCCCAAGCTGGCAGGGAAAGCAGGGGCCGTAGTAGTCTTGGTACCTCAGGTGGCAGCTCCCAGGGGGTTTCTGTGATCCAGCCCATCTCACTCAGGTCCTTAGTGTAAGCCACAGCTTATGTTATGAACTGCCTCATTTATTTGGTCTACCGGTTCGAGGCCCCTTTGCTAGGAAAGATTCTTTGGCTTAAAAGAAGAGCAGGAGTTGGGTGCTCTGTAGACACTGTTTGCTGCTCACAGGTGAGAGTCGAATGGTGATTCTGAATATCTGAACAGCTCCCCACCTACCTGCCTCCTTCTCTGGCACCAAGTCTTGGCAAGTCCTCGTCACTGTCATATCGCCTTGGATTGTCAAAGAAGTACGCTCTGGAGCTATAACTGTGACTGTTGATCATGCCAGCTGGTGTCTGTTGATAAAGGTAAAAAAAGCACCCAGTTGTTTCTAGAGATTACGTAGTGGAAAAAAAAAGCAGCTATTTAGCTTGAGTAAATCAGACAAGTTTCATGTGCAACGAGCAACTTGAAAAAGATCTTAACCCCAGAGCAATTAGTTCATAGCCTACCAAGTTCTGAGTGAGCCTCTGAGCCCGGAAGAACAGCACCACAAAACTGGTCGGCACAAGCTCCCAGAGGAAGAGGACCACTCCAAACACCACATATTCTTCACCACTGACTTCCTCCGTATGCATCTGGAAACGGAGAGGTTATGGTTAAGCCTGGAGAGTTGGGTCTTTAAAAGAGCACTCTTGGGGCGGCGGGGGGGGAGAGGAGAAATATGAGTGCGCGCATACACACAGATTTTCCCCAAAGTGATGGGATTCCAAGAAAGACTAGGATGCAGTGCACAAACTCTTCTGGATTTCAAATCTGGAAAGAGTTCGGATTAGTGTTGCACACTGCAATTGCCAGACTGGCTCAGATCAGTGGTCCAGCTAGGGCAGTGTCCTGTCACTAAGTGGCCAGTACCAGCTGCGACAGATTTCAGCTGAGAGCTTCCACATCAAGCCTACTCAGTTTTCGGGGTGGGGTGGGGGGATGGGCTAGTTCCTTAGTGTAGAAAGTGGACCCCTCACCAATCAGAGCAAGTGTTTCATGTCAACTCAGGCATCTTATAGAAGGTTTCTAGATTATAGGGTGGTACATTGGAGGCTTACACCCCCCTATATACAGTGATGTGGCAGCTAGTATCCCACCACCACCGCCTCTAGGGCGGAGGGTATGAGGCCAGACAGATGTGATCTCCACACCTCCACCATGGTTTCAGTCAATCCTGGCTGGCCACAGATGCTCAGGACCTAGACTGACCTACCGAACGGTCTATACTGCAGCACCGTACCTAGTGCCATTACACCAGCTCTACAGGTGGGCACTCGCCATTAAGAGGGTGCAGTTTGGTGTCCAATTAAGATCTCGCTGAGGTTTAATCTTGTGCACTTGGTCAGTACTTAGATGCTTGGCAAGCAAATCCCATTCAATGCATCTTACTGTTATGGCTAGAAACAGGCTAGCAGCAGTGACCTGGAGTAGTCGTCACCACAGAGATCTAACATTTGGAAGCATTTGTGACAAGTAACCCCCGCAGGTTAAAGGAGGAGCCTAAGAAAGTAGCGGCAGGGTGACAGTCATATTTCCCCTTAGACTCAAATAGCTTGGAAGGCAGCTTTTAATGGATTAGCGTCAGGCGCTAGTTGCCGGGGCTGCTCTTGGAATCTTCGGGGTCAAGCTCCTCTAGAGAGGTGTCTAGTTGTAGACAGCAGGTGTGTCACATTAAGCCTCACATTCCTCTTAGGACGGACTGTTTACAGGGAGTCTCAGGAACTGGACTATGAGAGCTTTTTAAGAACACTACAACAACATCCTTAGCGAGATCCCACGCACCCAGAACATTGATTTTTCTCCTCATTAGCCATTTTCGGGCTTAGAGACACCCCCCACACCACCTGCCAACACCCACTTGTTGATATTACTAGTTACCTTATCTGAAAAGTTGTCCCAGCCATAATTAAATGGACTAGGAACATTCTCTGGAGATATGGCCACTGCTACCAGATTATAGCAAGCCCTTGAAGAGTACAGAAGAACAACTACTGAACCGACGAGGATAGCCTGGCAGACGGATGTGCCCTAAGAACCGGGGGAGGAAGCAAAATACGTTAAAAATCTAATAGGTTGTTACACAAATCTTCCCATAAAATTGTAATTTTATGCACGGCAAGTCATGCATGCATGATTGGACCCAGAACATCTACTCATCACACTAGCTTTAAATATTCTAGTGACAGCATGGTTAAGAACCCTCTTCTGGGCCAGCGGGGAGTTGATTGCAATTGTCCAGTTCCACATGACTGTTTCTTACCGACCTTTAGGAAGAGAAGTGGAACCTTGCAAACCACTGGGAGGATTATTCTAGTATTAGGTCCCAGTTGCATAGTGGTTATTTTTGCAAGCAAACAATTATACAGATGACCTGGCTAGACAGGTGTAGCTTAGTTATACCAAAACGCAGGTTGAGTTTGGTCTTCATTTATGGCGCTTTGTTGCCACTAACTTGAGGTGTGAAACCCCATTACATTGGTTGGCAAGTACAGCGCACACACTGCAGAGAGGGCTGGAGTACTGATGTAGCAACAGCCTTTTAGGAAGTTTTTTTGTCAAATAAGAGAAGCCTTGGTGTACTACTGATTAGGAGCAATCCCCACAGCACGGCTGCTGCTGGGGAGAGGAGGCAAGAGGAGAGAATAGGAAGGTCAGTGGAGGACACTGAAATTCTACTTCCAGAAGTAGTGACTTCAGATTTCAGAACATGCTCACAGATCTTGTCTCAGGGCAAAGGAAACCAATTCTGAGCAGAGGAAGTCAGTACCTCTCTGAAGGCGATTTAAATTCCAATTCATGCAACTGTGACTCCTGCCTGATCATGCTGCAGAGCCACAACCAGCAGCACAGAGCCCTTATGGTCAGATATTGCAACTTGCTGAAACACCTGTCTGTTTCCCCCACATACAAAAGTGACTTGCCAAATGTGCCTTTGAGACCCAGAATGTTCAACCAGAAGATAGAGTTTAGTTCCACTTTTTCCTTGTTTTGCAGCACAAGGCTGTGTTTGAGAACTGGAGCAACTGCTGGCAGTTTAACTGATCCCAAATAAACTTGGGCTCTTTAGCTCCTGCCTCCTTGACAGTTCGCTCATCTCAGGAAAATACAGAAGGGAAGTTTTGGGGGGAGAAGATGGGAAGCCATCAGGATCTACATCTGCTCCCTAAGATAAACTATGCCAGGCTAGACTATCCAGTCTATGAAGTGCCTTCAGTATGCTGAGTCCGTTAGACAAATATGGGGCAAGGTCCCCTGAATCATGGACTCTGCAGGTGGGAGGGCGGGGAGGGGGAGAAGGAATCTCTTACTTGCTGACCCCTTCTCCTATGCAAGTTCAGATCAAGCAGCAGAAACGCCTAAGGCAGAGGAGACAGGCTGGCATTTCATAGGGGTAGTCGTTTAAAGCCTGTTAGCTCACTGGCTGCCACACAGCAGACCATGTGCAAGAAAAAGCTCCAGTAGTCACTGTCCATAGTTCCAAGGAGAGGGGAAGCGTCGCCTACCAGCCGATGATGTAGGCATGGGTCTAGCGAAGTGACTCAGACATAGGAGTCATTGCCTTGGGCAGAGGAGCCTTGTTGAGCTACAGGAGCCCAGGCTCCCAATTTGGCCACACACAGGAGCTGCTAATTCCTGATCACCAGTAATCAGACCTAGCAACATCCTCATCCCTTCTTTGATGAGGAGGTGAATGCTGCCCAGCCTTGTTTGAGTCCGTCTCCACTGACAGGGGCTTTGCAGACCCTGGACAGAGCATGGTCACCATGGGAGAAAGTCATCTAGCCCCATCTCCAGCAGAGGCAATGCTGCCTTTCATCAGGCCATCAGCCCAGGTTTAGAATTCTGGCTCCAGTAGTAACAAGAGTCCAGGGCTCCTGCAATGGAGAGAGACCGTGTGATGGTGCACCCCATAAAGCTCTATGGAAATATGCTTGTGTGTGTGTGTGATAACTGGAATATGTTTTATGCTACATATGCCATGTAACATCTCTGTAAAGGTTATGATCTACTGAATCTATTCCTCCTATTTGTATGCCTGTATCATTTTTGTAGTTGAAGTTATGAATATTGGCCACGTACTGGCTTGATTTCTAGATAACTTTGCGAATTCCCTTCTCCAGGAACTGACCAAATGCTCTACTAAGGTTAAGTGCCCAATTAAGAAGCACTTAAGGAACAATGCATCTTGGAAAGCTCCAATCCACATAAGAATGTCTCCAGGAAGACTTCAAGATACCATGTGGAGCTGGACTTTGCATAGGAGAGAGGAGGGGGTCTCCACCCACAAGAGAAAGTCTGTTTAAGCCTGTGGGAGACCCCTTCATTTGGTCTTCAGCCGGCTAAGAAGATGTATCCTTGGGGGTGGAGAGGCTCTCTCTCCTTAGCCAGCTGAAGACAAAATGGAGAGGTCTCCCACAGGCTTAAACAGACTCTCTCTCTCCTATGCAAAGTCCAGCGCCAAGATGGAGTTCTGGAGTGACTTGCCCAGGTGACATGTCCATGCATGACTCCCAGTTTTTACAGGCAGAAGCCATTTCCCACATGGTATCTTGAATGTCTCCAGGAAGACTTGTGTGGATTGGTGCTCAGTGCTCCCAGTTGATAGAATGCGGTTGTGTCTATACATCCTTTGGTCAAGTCTGGAAACCTGGGGAGGTAAGGAAAGGCATTGAGAGGGGGAACCCCAAGCCAGGTGCAGTTAGCCCATAAGGAGGAGATGCTACATGTAATGGAGCGGGATACTGCTTCTGACACAAGTCATGTAAGCTGGCTTTCTTCTACAACAGGCCACCAGAGTTTTATTACTAGACTGGGTTGCTAGTGGATCTGGTTTATGGGTGTCACATTAGCAGAGGATTGCAGTTACTACCAAATGCCTCGACATTAAGTGTCAGATAGCAACACACCATCAGTACCAGATCTTGACTCTGTACTGAAACAAGTGATTTAAGAAACTCAAGGAAAAAAAAAAAGTCCAGTATTGACAGTTATAGTGATCTTCTGTTGCACCAACAGATCTCCTGCAAGCACAAACACAAATTGAAGACCCCAAACTGAAAAGAGTTTGACTAGTTCCAGGCTGGAACTCTTTTTGTTCTGTGTTTGCAGAGCATCTAGCATGATGGGGTCATGGTCTTGGACTTGCACCCCTATGGACTGAAGTAAATAATTCAGCACAGCTTAGACAGCATTTACCTACCTTTGACTCGAGGTAGACGTTTGCCGATGACATTTTTGCAAGTTTGCACATACAACAAGCTAATGAAATGGCACAAAGAATGAAGAGACTGTCATTGACTAGTGCCCGAACAAATACTGTCCATCTCAGCCGACTCTCTGGGACATCTTCATGGATAAGCATTGCACAAGTTAAATTCACAACGAGAAAGAGAAGGCTGGTAAATATGGAGCCCAGATACAACAGGACCCTGGAAAAAGAAAAACTGATTGAGCAAAACAGTCTGAAGAAGTCTCTACTGCCGCATCATCTCCCTTGTTCTCTATTAGTTCATTTTACTCCCAGCATTGTTCTTCATTTGCTATAACTCAGCAAGCTAGCAAGTGTGAAAGGTCAGTTATGTAGACAAGGAATTAGGGAAGCCATTTAGAAGTCAGTTTAAATTGTTTAGTCAGCATAGTGTGTAGAGCACGGGTATTTAAAAATCACTCAGTTGGTAGAAGCTTGCAAGAAATCAGGAGTTACAAGATTCCTGTCTTTCTATCTTAAAGTTGCAAGATAAGAACTTAACTACTGGTTTAACTTACATTCATGTAAGTTAGAGGCTCTGAGAGTCAGCCCAACCACCATCAGCCTTGGTGAAAATAAGTGGCTGCAAACACAGTCGAATCTACACTCTCCATTGAGAGTTGGTCTCCTGATGCAGGTCCATTAGTTCTTGGCCTATGGGTCTAACAGACACAATCTGAAGTCCTGCCTTCCATACAGAAGGATGTCCTACTAAAATGACTTAACACGCAGGCTTGAGCCACAGGCGTGGTTGGTGTGTTGCGAAGCCACAGCATGGGTTCACAAAGGTCCACAGAAGACAAGACTCCCTCATTGGCTTATGGCTAGATAGTGAATCCCAGAAGTGTTCTACCATGGTTCTCAGCCTTTTCATGGGTCACCCTAACCTGCTGGAGCACCAATACCCTCCCATGAATTACAGAAACATGTGCTGTCTAATGCAGTGCTCATTCTAGAGCCTTAGGCTAGGTCTACACAGCAGCTAAGCCACCTGCAGCTGGCCCATGCCAGATGACTCAGGCTCGTGGGGCTGTTTCACTGCTGGAGCCCAGGCTCTAGGATTCTGTGAGGTAGGAGGGTCCCAGAGCTTTGGCTCCAGCCTGAGCCTGGAAGTCCACACAGCAATGAAGCAAGCTTGCAGGGTTCAGGTTGTGGGGCTGAGCCAGCTGGCACTGGCCAGACATGGGTTTTTTCATTGCTATGTAGACGTACCCTTTGAGAGTTGCAGGGAAGCTCTCACTGGTGCTGTGTGTGTTAGTAAAGAGGGGCAAACCAGGAGCTATAGCATCTCCCTTTTGGGTACAATCGAGTCCTTCACCCCCAGACCCACATAGGCACCCCAATCCGATGATCAGGCTGCCCAGTGACTAGCCCACAACTTCTTCAGGGCTTTGCTTTCCACCCTGTACTCTGAGGTAACTGAATTAATCTTTGTTAAACATCTGGGTAAGAGACAAAAACAAAGCTATGGCTATGAAGTTTGAATGTAGCGTTTGGTAGATTTCAGACACCGACTATCTTTCAGGTACGCTGTACTGTTAATACACCCAATGAGAGCATGTTTGGGGTAGGCAAGAAGAGGAGTCACTTACTTGTACTTATTGAATTCTGCTGCACATTTGACTTTGAATATAACCTACAAAGGAAGAGTGTGGAAAGTTATTCTAACATGCTCATAGTATGTGTTACAGTTCATGTTGTAGTCACATTAGAAGGGATTCTGCTCAGCAAAGAGGGCAGAAAAGGGTGGGGTTTCTAGTTCTCCATACTCTTAATACTGTTTGTAGCCTGCAACCATTTGCCACATAGAAAATTAACCTGTTCTGCTAGGTGGACTGAATAGGTCATGAGAGTTTAGTCTAAACAACTGTTTTAGTAGCTAAGCAAGTAATTTATGAATCCAGTTATTCGTTGGGCAATAACTGCGAATCCTGTCTTGCTCTGAAGGACTTTACAAGGAGAGTGGGATTTGGTCTTCAGTAGCTGAATGTGAGCTACATTGTTCAGCAAAATAAAGTTGTGACAAGCTTTTCATATTGAATATTGTAGGACCTCAGTCATGTTTAATTTCTTTATTAAAGAAAGGGCTTTAGCTGCTATTCTTAAATTAGACATTAGGGGGCTATTTCTGGTTAGCCTTTTATATTTGATTACGTTAGAACTCATGGCAAACTATATTGCAATAGAGTACGTGCACATTCGCTTCTGGGTTTCTTCACCCTGGCAGAAGCTCAGCTGGCTATATTTGCTTAATGATTCACCATATATTTGAAGAAATTCTTCAGAAGGCTGAAGTCCCAGACGTGCTGAATTCTGCAGAGTAGAGGATAGATTTACAATTTCATATGTCTAGAAATGTGATGAAAGTTAGCAGCTCATGTGATGTGTCAATCTTTGGAGCAGCTCTTCAACTGGGAAGGGAGCAGTATGGGCAAGTTGAGGCTATAAGCACCTCTCCTTCTTAAAAAGGGTGTTGGGTACACGTGACATAAAAGGGTACAATCCAGACTAATGAGCAGATGTCACCCCTGCCCTGTAACCTTGAGTACCTTACAATGCCTTGCTGAAGTAGTTCCCATCTGGACTGCTCACAAGTGGCTTTCCAGCATGCAAGCCACACCTTGAGCGTCTGCATCCGATGAAGTGAGCTGTAGCTCACGAAAGCTCATGCTCAAATAAATTGGTTAGTCTCTAAGGTGCCACAAGTGCTCCTTTTCTTTTTGTAACTGCAACCTGTCAGTTACACCCTGCTTCTCACCAGCCTTGGTAATACTGCAGGAGGACCCCAGCATACCCTGCAGGTCATGTATGTCCTGTATTGCCCAGGCCCCTTTGACAGTACAAAATGTTTTAAGTTTGTTATTCCTTTGAGTGAATAATATGCACATAACTTGTTACCCAAAACAGAATTACCCAGACACTTCAATTTAAACACTCTGGATTAGATAAAACAGTAAAACAAGATTACCTACAAACATTGAGTAAGAGTAATGATGCACAGAGTCAGAAACTGTTACAAGAAATACAAATACCTAACAAACAAACTAGATCAGAGTCAAGCAAAGTTTCTTAACACATGCTTTCAGCAGTCTTACTGAAGAACCCCTGTGTCATAGTGTGGGGGACTCAGGGCCCTGCATGCCCCCCCCCCACTTCCTGCAATTCACCAGGACTCTCAGCCAGACTGTAAAACAGAAGGTTTATTAGAAGACAGGAATAGTCCAAAACAGAGCTTGAAGGTACAGGAAACAGGACCCTTCAGTCAGATCCATCTTGGGGCTGACCCTGATGCTGGACCTCCCTCTATTTTCCCCAGCCAGCTTCATACTGAAACCCCCCCTCCAGCAGTCTCACCCAACCACACCCCCTGCTTCTCCTCCAGCCTTTGTCCAGTTTTCTGGACAGAAGGTGTCACCTAGCCCCAACCCCCTCCTGGGCTCAGGTTATGTGCTCATGTATCAACCCTCAAGTGAAATCCCACCCTGATATCCCACCACCAATGCAGACTCTATCAGTAAATACCCCCCACTGTCACACCCTGTCAGAGTTCAGGGCTTGCTTTCTTTGTCACTTCAGGTGCACTAATGCGATGGGCAGGGAGAAGAGATGGTGCCCTGGGGTGTTTCAATCCCTCTCTAGAAAAAAAAACAAACCAAAAACAAAACATTTCCAGCTGGGAAGTACGAGACAAAAGTCTATGTGGAAGGATGTTCCCTTCTGGATTTCTTGCTCCTGTTTCAGCTTTCTTTGTTTCCCTCCAGGTTTGATTATTCTGTTTACTGCTTAAAATGCAAATTAAGCAGAATACACATTGCTTTGTTTAGGACAAACTTATTTCCCCACCTCAGTTTCGGCAGGGTTGTGGGGTTTGGAACATGTGTTAATATCATACATGCATAATTTTATAGTTTCACATACAACGTTGCCACATATTTTATCAGGATGATCCTGACCAGCAGGTGAGTTTTCAGAGGATGCCTTAGAAGACATACTATTGTAGTATCTTTTAGACAAGATGCGTAGGATGACCACCTGTCCTAATTGGGTGGGACAATCCTGAAATGCAGTGTTCAAGTCCCAGTCAAAATCACGCCAGGACGGCATTTGACCTGGGTTCCCTGCGGCATTGCTTCACATCTGTCTGAGGTTCCGGGGTGGCACCAGCTTCTTCCCAAGGGGTGAGGTGGGCCTTCACCCCCCCCCCCAAAGGGCCCCACCCCCTGGCCAGGCCGGAAGCCGAGCCATGGTAAGAACCCTCATAGGCAGTCTGCTGTGGGGAGCCCCGGACCCTCCTCCTGCCCTAGGCAGAGGGCCAGTGTGCCCAAGAGCAGCCCCTGACAATGTCCTAAAACAGAAGCTAATGAGGCTCTCATATTTTGAGACCAATCAGAGCATCAGTATAAGACTTTGTCCTTTAGAACATGCCTGCACACCTCCGGAGAAGGCAGATTCCTAACCTCTTTGAGCAAGTGGTAGCAAGGCAGGAGGGAGTCACTCCATCTAGATCAAGTGTCTATTGCTTTTCAAACTGCAGTGAGTCATCATCATATGGTGCTGACTAATGCTTCCAGTGTCTTCACCAAGGACTTAGGCAGGGTTTGAACTTCAGTGAAACTGGCACCTAGACCCTGTAGGCTCCTTTGAAAGATTCTAAGGGTACAGGAACCAGACAGACAAGTCTCCGGCTACTGAGATGCACGAGACAAGAATGTCGTGACCTTCCTATCTCCTAATCCTAACTCAGTAAAGAGCCCTATTTTTCAGTGGAAGTTAGCTGGCAACAGCCTCAACGCAGCTAGCAAGTAGAATGGCCGCTACTTGCATTCAGGCTGTGAGGGTTTGTAACACATCACCACTACTTTCAGCGTACGAATAATGAAAGTACTTACGCAGGAGGAGGAGAAGAAACATGATTTTAGTCTTTGGAGAGCATTGGCTGTTGCTTACAAGGATATGAGTATTTACTGGGCTAGTCTGGCAAGGAAGAGTTTTGAAAGAGTCACACTCATATGGTCTCAAGATTTCTGAAGCCAAGGTGGCAAGTTTGATGGGGTAGCACAGCTTTGAAGGAAGCTTGGCATGGTTTTGCTGAAGGATTGGGAGTAAGAGACTTTACCAGTTCTAGCAGACACTTGCCCTTGGATATTAAAACAGTTGTATGATCATTGCTCAAGAGCACCCACTGCTGCAGGAAGCTATACTGAAAGGCTAAGCTCCTACAGCTTCCACATCATGGGTGTTTTGTGGCTAATGAACCGCAGTTTGCTGCTGACTAACTGGGCAACATTCTGACCCGACATCTCCCTCTGCCTTCATGTCTGAGCCATCAAAGCTGCCAATTCACATTATGACAGGCTTCAGAATACAAAGTTTCAGCAACTACAGATGGCAAAAGGCTTCTAGGAAACCTTTGCCACAATGAAATGGCCACTAGCACTCATGACTGAACATGTGTCCAATCCAATATGGCAGGTCTGTACAGTACAGTATCCCATCTGACAGTGGCCAGTACCAGACTCTCCAGAGGTGAAGAATGCCACATAGACAGATGTAGGATAATCTGACCCCCCAAGCCTGTTAGGCCTAGTAGCTAGAGACTGGCTTAAGATCATCAAAAGCTCAACTTATTTCTGAGACTAGATATTTTGCCTCTCAATTCATCCTGAAGAGCTATTTCTCCACCATGATATTGACAGTGCAAGGGCTTTTTCCATATTCCTCCAAGCTGTGACTATTGCTGGCATATCAGCGGGACATGGGCCGGCTATGCTGGGGATTTTCTGGTTTTGAAACCAGCAAGAGGGACATCAAGATGAGTCAACTGGAGAAGTCCGTGGTTAGCGAGTGTTTGTGTATCCTGGACATCTGTGTGTCAATTAAGAGGTTTGTATCATCATCCTGAGTGACGATTCTGAAAGGCACAAGTCAGAGCTCAGACCTGGCTTTTAAGAGATTAAAGTAGAACAGAGTGTTTGGCTTGTGCTTTCTTCCCCCAGCACTCTTTGCTACACTAAAATCCCCTGCACTCCCAGTGGGACTGAGCCATTGATGGGAGGTCAGAGAGAAAGTCTTGTTTATCTTGATCTAAAGAGTCTATTTCTTAGTACTTAATTGGCTGTACTAGGCAGCAGGTTCCCTGTCCATGACCGTTAGACACTGATGCAAGCATTGAAGCGGCCTTGTAAAGAGTTTCTAGAGCATCCCAAAGCTCCGGGATCCTTGTTCAGCTGCTGCCATGAAGAGTTGAGGATGAGCATGCAGGACCAGTACTTACAAATATTTCAGGGTGAGCAAAATTTGAATGATCTATAAGCCTTGGCAGGAGATAGACTTTAATAAACGCCATCGTCGTGTGTTAGGTCTCACCTCCTCAACGCCAATTTTAACAGTTTAGGCAGGCCATAGCTTACTGCTACTAAAGGCTTTATACTATTTGCAAACCCATGACAAGTTATCCAGTAGGTTGCCATCTAGAAGAGGGTCTTATTTGCTAACAGGGTACATCAGGATTTAGCTGTAGCCCCCAGAATTAGGAGTTTTACCCCTCAAGATTAAAGGGTGGAATTCCAGACCTCTCAACACTGGCCTAACTCTGCTGCCCTTGTATTCAATGGTAAAAATTCCATCAATTTGGATGGGAGCAAAGTCAGGCCAGTGTCAAGAGCTTTTGAGGGTGCGGGGGGGGGGGGGGAAGAGAACAAACCCTAGCAGGCCAAGACAGAATGATCAGCCTCTTGAGATGAATGGGGAACCCCACCTCATGGTGCAAATTCACTGCACAGCAAGTCAGGGACTGGGGAATTCAGGGGTTCCTTGATGCTGCGATGCAACAGTGATGGAGCTGGTGGATCTGCTGCTCATTTGATTCACTGGTCAGATGCCCAGTGTTCCTACCCCATCCAGTGGGGCAAGCAGTGTAGCAGCTACTCCCTGCATTTGGAACAGCAGCCCTATGGGAGAGGGGCAAGAACATTTTCACAACCTCCCCTAAGTGCCAGCAGAATCCTTCAGAGCAGCTAGCCTGTCCACCAGCTGTGCTCTGGGGGCTGGGGAAGGAACACATGAGATCTGGGCCTTAGACAGTTCACACCTGTCCTTCCACAGACTGCAGGCTCAGGAAGAAAGCTACACATTTGGAAGGGTCTTGGGGTTGCAGAGGACTCCAGTTATGTAATGAAAGCAGCCAAAATTGACAGGTGAACTTCCAATTTGCCAGAGAACATTTCCCCACTTTCCCTTGGCAAGTGGATTTGTCAAGCCTTTGACAGGTGGATGCTCGTAGACTTTAGATGATCATGATGGTCCCATCTGGCCTCCTGCACATTGCAGGCCATAGAACCTCACCCACCCATCCACTCCTCTAATAGTGCCCTAAACTCAGGCTGAGTTACTCAAGTCCTCAAATCATGGTTTAAAAGACTTCAAGTTACAGATAATCCATTTACACTACATTAATCTTGTAAGTGACCCATGCCCCAGGCTGCAGAGGCAGGTTAAAAAAAACCCCAGGGTCTCTGCAAACCAACCCAGAGGAAGAGTCCTTTTCAACCTCAAACATGGTGATCAGTTAGACCCTGAGCCTGTGGGCAAAACCCACCATCCAGACACCTGGGAAAGAATTCTCTGTAGTAATTCAATGTCTTGTCTCCAGCAGTTGGGGATTTTTGATACTGGCAGTCACCAGTGGGCCACATGCCATCATAGGCAGTCCTGTCATACCGTCCCCTCCATAAATTTATCAAGCTCAGTCTTGAAGCCAGTTAGGTTTTCTACCCCCACTGCTCCCCTTGGGAGGCTGTTCCAGAACTTCAGTCCTCTGATGGTTAAAAAAAGTCGCCTAATTTTTGAGTCTAAGCTTGTTTATGGCCAGTTTATATCCATTTGTTCTGAGGTCCACATTGGTGTATAACGTAAATAACTCCTCTCTCCCCCTCCCTGGTATTTATCTCTCTGATGTATTTATAGGGAGAGGTCATCTCCCCTCAACCTTCTCTTGGTTAGGCCAAACAAGCCAAGCTCTTTTGAGTCTCCTCTCATAAGACAGGTTTTCTGTTTCTCAGATCATGCGAGTAGCCCTTCTCTGCACCAGTTCCAGTTTGAAGTCATCTTTCTTAAACATGGGAGACCAGAACTCCCCACACTACTCCAGGTGAGGTCTCACCAGTGCCTTGTATAATGGTACTAACACTTCCCTGTCTCTACTGGAAATACCTCACCTGATCCAACCTAGACATTAGTCTTTCATGGCCGCATCACATTGACAGCTCATAGTCATCCTGTGATCAACCACTACACCCAGGTCTTTCTATTCCTCTGTCACTTCCAACTGACAAGTCTCCAGTGTATAGGAAAAATTCTTGTTAGTTCCTAAATGCATGACCTGGCACTTTGCATTATTAAATTTCACTCTGTTTCTATTGCCCCCAGTTCTTGTATGATATTATGATCCTTCTCCATAGTGGCAATAAACTCCCAACTTTGGGTCATCTGTAAATTTTATTAGTACACACCCACTTTTATGCTAAGATCAGTAATAAAAAAAAATGGGACCAGTCTTATTTAAGAACACTGAACCCTGAGAAACTCCACTAGTAGCCTCCCTCTAGCCTGAGAGTTCACTTTTCAGTATGACCTGTTGTAGCCTCCCCTTTAACCAGTTTGGTTCCACCTTTCCATTCCCACATGGAGCCCCATCTTCTTCAATTTAACTAATAATTTCTCATGTGGAACGGTCTCAAATGCCTTACTGACATCCAGGTTGATTAGACTGACTACATTTCCCTTTAAAAACAAACACACACAATTATCTTCTCACAGAAGATGATCAGGTTGGTCTGGCACAATCTACCTTTTATAAAACCATGTTGTATTTTATCCCAATTACCATCCACCTCTAGGTCTTTAACTATTTTCCCTTTCAAAATTTAAGACCTTGCATACAATTGAGGTCAAACTAACAGGCCTGTAGCTTTTTAAAAATAGGAACTAGATTAGCAATTGCAGTCAGTGTACAACCTGAGTTCACAGATTCATTAAAAATCCTTGCAATTGGGTTTGCAATTCCATGTGCCAGTTCTTTTAATGTTCTTGGATGGAGATTATCCAGGCCCCCCAGTTTAGTCTCACTGAACTGTTGGAGTTTGACTCCCACTTTGGATGAGGTAATTTCTACCTCCATATCCCCATTACCATTAGCCACCGTCCCACTATCCCTAAAATCTTCATTGCCTTAGTTTTTAAATGAGAGTAAAGTATTTGTTGAGGTGTTGGGCCATGACTAAATCTTTAATCTCCACCCCATCCCTCGGTGTTTAGCAGTCCCACATCTTTTCCTCATTTTTTCTTATTTATAGGACTACAGAACCTTTTACTATTAGTGTTAATTCCCTTTGGAAGGGCCAACTCTGCTAGGCTTTGGGCAGTTCTCACTTCATCCTCACACTTGGATGTCCAAGAGGTAGCTTTCCTTGCTGATCCATCCCATCTTCCATTTCTTATATGCTTTCTCTTAATCACTTGTTTGAGATGCTTGCTCATCCAGCTTGGTCTGCAACCCTTCCCTAGGAATTTTTTCCCCTTGCTCAGGATGCAGGCTTCAGATCGCTTCTGCAACGTTGACAAAGTAATTCCAAGCCTCTTCCACATTCAGAGCCTTGAGTTCTTTGGTTCAGTCCACTTCCCTCACTAATTCCCTAATTTTTTTAAACTTGCTCTTTTGAAATCAAGGACCCTCATTGCAGACCTATTTTTGTTCATCTTTCCATTTAGTTTAATTGGAATTAGGTCCTGATTACTAGAACCAAGGTTGTCCTCTACATCCAGTTCTACTACCAAATCTAAAATGGCATCACCTTTTGTTGGTTCATCAACTGTTTGGTGAAGAAATCGGTCAGCTATCACATACAGGAGAATCTGTGCCCTTCTATTATCAGTAGAACTTGTCCTCCAATCTATATCTGGGAAGTTAAAGTCTCCCATAATCACACAATTCCCAGTAGTATTTATTTCTTTAAAACCATTAAAGAAGTCTCTATCCATATCCAAACTGGATCCCGGTGGTTTGTAGCACACCCCAAACACTATCAGGGGAACATCTAGCAGCTTTCTTCCCTAACAGACTTTATCCATTCCATCACCTATAATTTCTTTAGAGTCCACCTCATCATAAATATACAATGCTACTCCACCACCCAAGCAGTTAGTATGTATAAGAGCATAGATTTCTAGCTACAAAGTTTTAATATGGCCACATGTCTTTGAATCAAGTTGGAAATTAACAGGAAGGGACAAGAAAAAGGAAGGGGCAGAGGAAAAAAAAAGCCCTAGCAGGCTGAGCCATATTGGCCTGGCAGACCTGTACAGGTCCCTTGGTCAAGCAGAGCTTCTTTGTGCCAGCCTGACATACAGAGGGACTGTTCAGTGCTGTACCAAGACTGGATGGCAGTACTGGAGTTGTAAAGGAGAAGTCTCTCTAGGAAGGAAGGAAGGAGCTAAGAGCTGTAAGTACTCCACATAAACACTCGGCACAGGCAGTTACCTCCAAAGTCCCCCATTCGAACAGTCAGAGCACAGGGATGTACCTCTAACCACTGCTTTCAGTTGGCCAGAAGGGATTCTATATTACTCCTTAGAACGATCTTGGTTCGCCTGAAGTTGTTGGAAGTCCCTCTCTCCGAGCATAAAGATAAGAGACCGAACGTGGTTGCCTAATTTAAAAGGAGAGATTATGGAGACATCTGGGTGTGTTGTTACCATGAACCAGTCACATTTGGATATGCTCTTTTGTCATTAAGAACCATCTACACTCAAGAGTTAGGTTGACGTTGTCACATCCTGACAAAATCTTAGTGTCGATGCAGCGATGTCATCGAAGAATGCTTTCATTGATGTAGCTACTATTGCTTGAGGTAGAGGTATTCCTACAGGAATGGGAAGACCTCTTCCATTGGCACGAGCTGCCTCTACACTACAGAATTATGCCAGCTATAGCTATGTGGCCATATGGTCTCTGTATAAGGTACATCTTTGCTACAATCACACACAGTTCAAGCCCCTGCAGTGTAATAGTACAGGCTCTTCTAGGACCACACCCCAGAAGTGCCCAAAGTTTGCACCAAAATCAAACAACAAAAAATCTTTCAGTCTAACCAAGAGAGGAAACCAAGAACAGAAACTGTGGAAGGTTAGTTTCTTCCCTCCCAGAATGTTAGTGCCCTGATCATAAGGTCACTGACAAATCACAAGGGCTTGCTGGGATGCACTCTGCATTTCCCAGCACAGAAAGGTGGCAGCAGGTCTACTATGTCACATGGTGGTGGGCACTTCCAATTTCTGGAGACTCCTTAGCTGGTGAACCAGGCAGTTTTAACACTGTCCAAGATTCCCACCACCCAGTGAACCCATCCTTAGAGTCATACTGTTGAAGAAATATAGGAGAACCAGATAAAGCTAATGAGGAAAGGTTTAAGGGTACAAGAATGAATGTGGAGCATCTTGGGAGCTCACCGATTAGTGACAGAACTGTTCAGTTTCCTTATCTAGCTTGGATATTTTTGGGATACAAGAACTCCCAGGCTGGGTATGATTTAATTACACTGGAGCAGATGTGCATGTACAGAAGGGGAAGTGGTCTAGTCAGTTCAAGAATTACAAAAAGAGAAACCCAGACAGGTTGGAGGTCATGGATAAGCCAACCTTAGGGATGCAGCCTGCCAGAGGACCTCTTCGCCTCCTGCAAGGCAGAGCCCTGAGTCATATTGCTATACACGATAGGGAGTGATGAGGGCAACACTTGCAAGCAGGCTTTTGTAGAAGGGGAAGCAAGTGGTTGCTGTGGCTGAAGTTACTCACAAGGGGCCTCTCCAGATGATCAAGGCAGGGAGTGACTGGCAGTAGAGGGAGAAGACTTCTTTCAGAACTAGCCTACTAGGAAGATGCCAAGATGGCCACTGGCAGTGGGGTGCAGGTGGAGAAGCTATTTTAGGTTTCATCTGGAGTATCATTGACAGTTCAGTCTCCAAGCTAACTCTTAGATTTATAATTTGGAGATACACCTCTTTGGAGGCATGATTGGGGGGAAAAAAGTGTCCCATTTGAGTCAAATTGCTGACTTGGACATCTCCAAGGAAACCAGATCTCAGACTAAGCCTGATGAAGTTAAGATGAAAGCAGAACCTCATGAGTTGAGATGGAGTAAGGAGAGATGTGGGTTATGTATCAAACTGCTTGTTCATTAGGAGCATCAAAGTACGTAACTAGCTAGCAACAGAAGGAAAACCACAACTGCTACTGCTAAAGCAGCAGGTCTCTGGCGACCAAGAATAAGACTCTCAAAATGAGCGTTGACAAGTTGAACAAGAAAATTACACAGTGGGGCTGGAAGCCCAGAGAGAATCCTAGTCTGTTTTTATTCTGCACTTTGTTGGGGAGGTGGGGGGCATGGAATTGTGTTTTTCAAACAGGTAATTCATACAGAAATAATGTGATTTGTCAGTAGGGGTTTGTGAATTAGAAGCCTAGTACAGTTTACCCTCACACCCCAGCACCACTTTCATCTTTTAGCTCACAAACAATTCAAGCATGA
This sequence comes from Lepidochelys olivacea, assembly GCF_965140295.1. Taxonomy (NCBI): domain Eukaryota; kingdom Metazoa; phylum Chordata; order Testudines; family Cheloniidae; genus Lepidochelys; species Lepidochelys olivacea. The sequence goes on from NC_140416.1 coordinate 122,014,402, forward strand.
GTTTGATACACCCAGGTCAGCTGGGAGCCACAGTGACATGAGATATAAAAGCATTGAGAGGGGGGAGAAAAAAAAAAGCCATGTTTCTACAGGGTCCTAAAGGCCTTGATTATTCAGTCTTCTCTAAGAAAGCCAATGGGTAGCCAGCCTAATCTTCTGCTTTAAAAGAGGTGCTTACCACCAGCTTGCAAGTCAGGTATTTGAATCATGGTGTACTACTTCTACAGCTCCAAAGATGTTACTAGGTGGACAAGGAGGACTTGTGGCACGTTATAGACTAACAAATTTGTTTGAGCATAAGCTTTCGTGGGCTAAAACCCACTTCATCGGAACCATGGAGTGGAAAATACAGTAGAAAGATATATAGTTCCATACCACCCATTCACAGATTATCAAGAACTGAAGGACAGTGTCACCTAGTTTGTTTTAAGTGTCACCATTTAGCAAGTTGTAATTCTATACTAAAGGCCTTGTCAATGCAAGAGTTGCACCCACTTTCTAATTCCATTTAGGAACAGTTTTTAGATTGGAGTGGCCCCCTTGTGGTGGCACCTCTTGTTTCAGATTAAGAGTCCCCTGTATGACTTTAGCTGGGTCATCATGAGCTAAATCAAGGCAGTTCCTTACTGATTAGTTAACAATCTAGGACAATCTTACAGCCAAAGAAAGAAGTGTAAACACAAGGGGGTTGTTCCAGTCTAACCTTGCCAGTTTCATCTGTAGAGCTCTTGGGTCTCAGCTCAATTCTTCTGGAGGGCAGGTGAACAAATGGTTTAGACCAGGGGTTCCCAAATTGGGGGGTGGGGGGTGTCAAAAGGTTATGACCAGGGTCACAAGCTGTCAGCCTCCACCCCAAACCCCATTTCACCTTCAGCATTTAGAATAGTGTTTATATATGTGTTTCTAATTGATAAGGGGGGGGTCCACACTCAGAGGCTTGCTTTGTGAAACAGATCACCACTACAAAAATTTGAGCACCACTGGCTTAGACATTGCAGGCACTCTCTACCCCTGCCTTCTCAGAAACACCATGGGCCCAGTTGTCCACCACCTTGCACCGAGTGCAGTTGCTCACACTTGTGCAAGCAAATGCTGCTATTCTGACCCACAAGGATTTTACACCCACTTTGTACGACTTTCAGCCTGTGGTCCATGGACCAATGGGGATCTGCAGACTAGGCCTAAAATTTCCAAAGGGATCCACACCCCCACATGAATTTTTTAAATTTTTTTTTTTAAAGAGGGTCCACAAATAAAAAAGGTTGCAAACCAGTGCTCTAGTGTATGTGACTCCAGAGGCTAGTTGAGGCTCCAGCCCCCCAACCAAATATGTGAACATAATTTTTAACAAAGAGACAAGCTATTCTAGATTTCCCCCTCCTCAATTCAAATTCCATAGCTACTGACATTTAGATTAATATTTGTCTTGATGCTAGAACTAGGCAAGGAAAAAAATCAACACCCCTCCTCAAACCCATCTCCCCCGCCCCCCAATCAGTTCTCCTTGCAAAATAAAGTTTGTCCTTCCCTTTATCTCACCCATTTGAATTTAGTTTGCAATTTCATAAACAGAATTAGCTTTGAAGAAAGCCCGATGCACATAAAACATATTGCAGTATTTAAGTAATTTACACATGTAACAAAAATCTAGGCACATTGTTACCAATACGAGCCCAATTATCCCCTCTTCCCTTTGCCTTTTGGGGACATATTGAATACCTACTAGTAGGTAAATTCGAATTTGGCAGAGAAGACAGCTGTCAAACAACAAATGTTGCATAACCACCTATTTTATTACCCTATGTGTTTATAGCTTTGACAGTTTTTAAAAATTGACAGCTTCACCAGTCTTCAGGGTTTTTGTTTTTTGTTTTGGGGGGGGGGGGGGAGAAGAAAAGGGAAGAAATGTAGAAGAAACTGTACTGCTCATCTTGTGTGCTATCATGTGAATGCCAATGTCCTAGGGAAAATGAAATCAATTCCCCTGTGACTGAAGGATTTCAGTGGGTTGGAGATTCCTTTGTGAGGGTGTTAAACAGCTGAGAGCTGCAGAGTAAGGCAATCTCAACGATAATAATACAGCTAGCCGGAAAGTATTGCCAGATTAGTTTGTGACTTGCTTCATCAGAGTCCATGCAAAGGGGGAGCCGTTCATCAGAGGCCGGGCTAAGGATAAATATCGGGGGGAATTTGAGCGGGGGTGGATTAGACACACACAAATAAGCTCTGGAGGGAGAGACACGAAAGCCAAGTGACAAACAACAACAAAAGCCACCCAAACGGCCTCGCAGATGTCCCAGTAAATAGTGGCCCATTGTGTTAGGGGCTGAGCAGCGACTCTAGCCCTGAGCCTCGGGTTTGAGGGGTGAGCGCGGGGTCCCTGGAACCTCAGCACAACAAGGGGCAGAAGAATAAACCTGCTAATAATAAAAAAAAAGAGGGGGGGGGGTGAGAGAGGGGAAGACGCAGCAACAATAGCAAAAGAGGCTCTAGCTGGTGACGTAATGGTTGGCGACCGTCCAGCCCCTGCTATCACCACTTTATCTAGTCCCCCTTAAAACCTCCCCCACAACACAACACAACACAACACAGCCCAGTTGAGCAACGCGGAGGTTATTTGTCTTCCCAAGTGACACTTTGTGTGTGTGTGGGGGGGGGGGAAGGAAATCGAGGCAAATCCCCGCAGCCTCCCCCCTCCCCAGTTCGCTGAATTTGGTAAACACACACACACACACCAAACCACAACAACAACACAGCCCAGTTGAGCAACGCGGAGGTTATTGGTCTTCCCAAGTGACACTGTGTGCGTAGGGGGGGGGGGAAACAAGGAAATCGAGGCAAATCCCCGCAGCCTCCCCCCTCCCCAGCCCCAAGTTTGCAGAATTTGGTAAACACCCTCCCCCCCCAACCACAAACAACAACACCACCACAGCCCAGTGGAGCAACCCGGAGGTCATTTGTCTTCCCAAGTGACACTGTGGGGGGCGTGTGTGTGTGTGTCTCTCTCTCTCTCTGTGGGCAAGAGAATCGGGGCAAATCCCCGCAGCCTCTCCCCAGATGTGCAGAATTTGGTGTGTGTGTGTGTCCCCCCCCCACACACACACACACAGCGCCGCGAGCGGGACCCCCCCCCGCCCCGCCCCGCCCCGCACCTACCTCGGCGAAGTAGAGGTGGAGGAGGCAGAGGCTGGCGAAGAGCAGGCAGCCCGGCGAGCAGTGGAGCAGCCAGCGGGCGAAGGGCGGGCGCGGCAGCGGGGCGGCCGGCGGGGCGGCCGGCAGGGAGCCGGCGAAGAGCACGGTGCGCAGCGCCGCCCACAGCAGGCAGAGGAAGAGGCAGAGCGTGCGGTAGCTCAGCCGCTTCTCCCCGGAGCAGAGGAGCAGCCAGAGCTGCAGGTAGGCGAAGAGGAAGAGGGAGCCGTACAGGGCGGTGTGCAGCACCGTCAGCCCCAGCGCCACCGGGTAGGGGACGGCGGGCATCGCCCCGGCGGGGGGGGCAGAGACGGTCCCGCTCATGGGGCGGGGGAGCGGCGACGGGATAAAAGGGGGGGGTGTAAAAACCGGGGGCGGGGAAAGTCCCCCCCCCCTCACAGCAGCGGCTAAAAACCCATGCAACAAAAGAGCCCGCCCGCCCGCGCCCGGCTGCAGCGCTCCCTCGCTTCGAAAACAACTCTCGGCTGGAGCCGATCAGCTGAGCCAGATTATTTGAGGCGCTCGCTCCGGACGGCGGACTCTTCTCATTGGCTCCCGCCGGGCCCGCCCGCGCCGCTCCCTTCCGCCCTTGCCGGTGGCGGCTGGGCCTGCCAGTCAGAGCCGGCCCGCCCTCCGCGGGCTCTCCGGGCTCCGTTTTGTTCTTGGGTTGCCGTCGCCGCCCGACTCGGTTTCCGACCTCCCTCACTTTGTTCGCCTCTCGCCGCCTGGCTTGTTCTCCCGGCTCAGCGAGCCGCCGCTGTGCGGTGCGCCCTCCCGAGCCGCAGCCGCGCGCTGCCTGGGACTGGGATCAGCTGCGCGGAGACAGGCCTGTGCGGGCGGGCGGGTCTGTGCGGGGGACAGGAGCGGCTCAAGGTCTGCGGGGAGGCAGCGCAGAGATCCCCATTGCGATAGCGGACCCCACAGATCCCCATTATTATAGAGCGTTTGCTGGTGAGATCGCTATAGGGAAGGTCAGCGATCCCCACAGCTGTAGGGGTAGCTCAGAGATCCCCACTGCTATAGGGGAAGCTCAGAGATCCCCACAGCTATAGGGGAAGCTCAGAGATCCCCACTGCTATAGGGGAAGCTCAGAGATCCCCACTGCTATAGGGGTAGCTCAGAGATCCCCACTGCTATAGGGGTAGCTCAGAGATTCCCACTGCTATAGGGAAGGTCAGCGATCCCCACTGCTATAGGGGTAGCTCAGAGATCCCCACAGCTGTAGGGGTAGCTCAGGGATCCCCACTGCTATAGGGGAAGCTCAGAGATCCCCACAGCTATAGGGAAGGTCAGCGATCCCCACTGCTATAGGGGTAGCTCAGAGATCCCCACTGCTATAGGGGAAGCTCAGAGATCCCCACTGCTATAGGGAAGCTCAGAGATCCCCACTGCTATAGGGGAAGCTCAGAGATCCCCACAGCTGTAGGGGTAGCTCAGGGATCCCCACTGCTATAGGGGAAGCTCAGAGATCCCCACTGCTATAGGGGAAGCTCAGAGATCCCCATTGCTATAGGGGTAGCTCAGAGATCCCCATTGCTATAGGGGTAGCTCAGAGATCCCCACTGCTATAGGGGAAGCTCAGAGATCCCCACTGCTATAGGGAAGCTCAGAGATCCCCACTGCTATAGGGGTAGCTCAGAGATCCCCATTGCTATAGGGGTAGCTCAGAGATCCCCACTGCTATAGGTAATACCTAGATCTCCAGCACAGTAAGGTTTAGCTTGGCCTGGGTCTTTCAGCCCTAACTGTGGAGCAGCACCTGTGTCCTCCTGCTATCAAGAGTGAGCCCTGTTACCTGCGCGCTGGAGGCATCCAGTGCCACCACTCTCGGCAAGAAAGGCCCAGAGACACACAGGAGCGGAGGTAACGCGGGGCTGATGTGATCCCATCCCACCCGTGCCAGAGGAGGGAAGGATGGAGAACTTCACGCCACTGTCCTCGGGGCAAAAAATGGTGTCTGAAACACGCAATAGCGCCTGCCAGGTGAGTGAGGCCCCGAAGCCATCCTGGGGCATGCTCCATTTGATCTATTCACAGTGCAGGGCTTTTCACAGACTCCAGTGGGAGGGTCCCTAAGGCCAGGCCGGACAAGCAGACAGAGGGCAGGAGGCAATGTGTAGACAAGCCAGCTTCAGTCCCTGACCAGGAGCAGAAATTGTTTCCATCCAAAAACATGCATCAGTGAACAGGGGCTTTGCACTTGACTGTAATCAGATGGGACAACATTGGCTCCTGCAGCCTTTGCAACCCAAACCATGCTGCAGGGAGCTGACTTGAGAAGTGAGAACCAGAAAGTGAAAGTGAAACCTAAGTGAAAGTGTCCTGAGGGATATTTCCTTTGTTCCAGCTGCCAGGGAGATGCAAACAGCACTGGGGGTGAGAAGTAAATTAGCTTTTAAACAATTCTAGTCATTTAAAGTGGGGTTGGTAACAGAGGAGAGGGTATAGGATACCCCCTAGAGATTCCCCTACACAAAGGGACAAGTTCAGCTGGCTTTAGGGCTTATGTGCACCCTGGAAATGATCAAAGCAGCTGGAGTGCTTGTATATCTTCTAATTCCCTGTGTGTGTATTTTTGCTTTTCCATTGATTTAAAACCAGTAAGAGGTTAAACAGGAAATGGCATGGGACACACAGATTCCTGGAAAGAGTTGATGTAGAACCCTAGTGTAAATGTCTAACATTAATAATAATAATATTGTGTAGCTCTTATAGAGTGCTTTATGGGCCTGATTCTCCAGCTCCTTAGGTGTAAAGCACATCCATGCAAAGTGTCAGCCTTCTGATTGGGTAGCATTTCACACCCATTCCTACGGAGCTGTATATTCAAAGGGCTGTATACGCATAATCTCATAACTCCCCCATGAAGGAGACAAATGAGTATTTTACAAATGGGGAAACTGAGACAGTGAAATGAAAGGACATGCGTAAGGCTGTGCAGGGGGTCAGTGGCAGATCCAAGACTAAAACTTGGAGCTTCCTCACTCTCACTCAATGCTCTTTCCACTAAACTCTGCAATGTTGGGACACAACCAGTTAACTGAGTGATGCAAACAAACTGGCAAGGACTTTGGTATATTTGTATTTATATTTAACAAAGAGAAACAATTCTGCACCAGCTCTTAACTGCATAAATCTCACAAAAGTGGCTGAAGTCTTTCCTCCTTTAACTCCTCCTCCCTGTTGATGAGTCCCTCCCCCATCCTCTGAGAATGGGGAGCTCTTTGGGGCTTGGTTTTTGGATCTGAACTGGGAGGTGCCTAGCTCAGTGGTGGGAGCTCAGTCAGAGTGAGTACATGTACGCTGTCTACCTTTCTGTTACCAGACTTAATTTACTGTGACAACGTTGTCTTATTACTCCCGCTCCTTGAAAGGGCGGCATGCAAGTTCAATTGCTGGCCAAAGCATCAATGATTTATTCCTTCAGATATAGTTTAGGTAAGACAATATTACCTTCAGCTCTGTTTTGAGCATGGACTGTAAAGGGACTGCTCACCCTGAGCAGGAGTTGAATATCTGTAAAGGCGATAGAATAATTACAGATACCACAATGAAACTACATGGCCAATGCATTTACCAGAGTGCTTGCATTCCCTGTTTCAAAGCGGATGAAATATTAATAAACACTATGTACAAATAGTCTTCTTTAGCCAGAGCATTTTAAGAACTATACATTGTAACCAAAAACCAGCCAGTGAAGAGCTCGGAAGGCAGTGTGTTCTAACGGACAGAGCATTGGTTAAACGTCCGAGACCTGGGTTCTAATCCTGACCGTGGAGAAATTATTTCACCTCTGTGTGTTCCTCTTCCCACCCTTTGTTTTGGGAGCTCTGTGGGGGTGGGGGCCAGGGCTGTTTTACTATGTACAACGCCTTGTGCAATGGGGCCCTCGTCTTAGTTGAAGCATGGGGGATCTACTGTAATACAAATAATAAAGTAACAAATCAGCATGTTGCAGACAGCGTACGTAGGCCCCATTTTCCACTATGGCTAGTGGTCACTGGTTTTGGGTGTCCAACTGGAGACACCCTCGGGGCCTGATTTTCAGGGGGTAGGTGTCTTAAGCTTGATCAACCCGTCCCAAACCACTAATCGCTTTTGGAAAATCACACTGACTAAATCAATCACAGCCAAAGCTGGAGCCAGGACTGGAACCTGCTTGGAAAACATGGTCGTTCCAGTCTGAGCGAAAGGAAAATTGTAAATTGCATTTCTGGTGGAGGCACAACCCGTTGGCTCTTGCCAGCTCTTGTTTATCTTTGGTTTATCTCAGATTCCACCCTGAGCTGAACACACAAGCCCCACTGAAATCAGCAATGTACAAGTGTTGGTACCAGAACATAAGAATGGCCAGACTGGGTGTAACCATGCTGGTTCTGGTGGGACCCAACGGAGAGTGCCAATTCAGGACAAATTGCTTCAAGCAGGGCAGTTACAGCCCCAGGCTGGGGTTTTTCCACCTCTAAGGTAGGGTGACCATATTTGAACATTCAAAAAAGAGGACACTCTATGGGGGGGAGGGGAGGGGTATTTGCTCGCGCCCCCCACCCCAACCCTACCCCTTCCCTGCCCCCATTCTAACCCCTTCCCCAAAGTCCCCTCCCCAATTTTGCCCCCTCCCTGCCCCATTGGACCCCTTCCCCAAATCCCCACCCTGGCCCTGCCTCCTCACCACAGTGCGCCGTGTCCCCCCCGCCCCCCCCCAGCCACGCAAAACAGCTGTTTCATGGTGCAAGCGCTGGGGGAAAAAGCGGGCACTTTCTCAAATGATCAGCGTTCACTCTCTTGAATAATCAACTCTTCTTTGTGGAAAAATAATAATGGCAAAATCCTGGACATTTTTAGATATTTAAAAATTCCTCCCGGATGGCGATTTAAGAACCAAAAAGCCGGACATGTCCGGGAAAATACGGACATATGGTAACCCTACTCTAAGGCAAACCAAACCAGCCAGACAGAGAGGACTTTGGTTTTACCCCCCTGGCTAACCACAAGTCACACAAGCAATTTCCTTAGATACTTCAGTTTCCCAGTATCACCATCAGTGCCACTCGTTATGGGGATGAATGGTTATGAAAACCAATACCCCAAGAAAAGCAAAAAGGTTCTCTCGATCCCAAAGGACCAAGCCCCAGACTCAGGTCAATATACAAATCAGATCTTACTCACAAATCACGCTGTTGCCAGTCCTTTAGAATCTAAAATCTAAAGGTTTATTCATAAAAGGGAAAAGATGCAGATGAGAGCTAGAACTGGTTAAATGGAATCAGTTACATACAGTCATGGCAAAGTTCTTGGTTCAGGCTTGTAGCAGTGATGGGATAAACTGCAGGTTCAAATCAAGTCTCTGGAGAACATCCACAGCTGGGATGGGTCTTTCAGTCCTTTGTTCAGAGCTTCAGCGTAGCAAAGTTCCTCCAGAGGTATGAAGCAGGATTAAAGACAAGATGGAGATGAGGCATCAGCCTTTTATAAGTGTAAGAACACCTCTTTGTTCTTACTGTGGAAAATTACAGCAAAATGGAGTTTGGAGTCACATGGGCAAGTCCCTGCATAGTTTGCTGAGTCACAAGGCCTGTCTGCCTTCTCTCAATGGGTCAATTGTGTAGCTGATGGTCCTTAATGGGCCATCAGGCAGGCTAGGCAGAGCTGACACCAACTTGTCTGGGGTATCACGCAGAAGCATAGTATAAGTTTGAAATACAGACAGTAGAGAGCCACTATTCATAACTTTAACTACGAAAATTATACACACATATAGACAGCATAATCATAACCAGCAAACCATAACCTTGTCCTAGACAACTTATTTGACTCCCCTTATACAAGTTTTGTTGCCACTACAGGAGCTTGGTTGAAACAATAATCTATGCGGTCCCAGATTATGTCAACATCATCACACTGGGTCAAACCAAAGGTCCATCTAGCCCAGTATCCTGTATTCCGACAGTGGCCAATGCCAGGTGCCCTAGAGGGAATGAACAGAACAGGTAATGATCAAGTGATCCATCCCGTTGCCCATTCCCTGCTTCTGGCAAACAGAGGCTAGGGACACCATTCCTGCCCATCCCGGCTAATAGTCATTGATGGACCTATCCTCCATGAATTTATCTAGTTTTTCTGAACCCTGTTATAGTCTTGGCCTTCACAACATCCCCTGGCAAGGAGTTCCACAGGTTGACTGTGCATTGTGTGAAAAAATACTTCCTTTTGTTTTAAACCTGCTGCCTATTAATTTCATTGGGTGACCCCTAGTTCTTGTGGTATGAGAAGGAGTAAATTACACGTCCTTATTTACTTTCTCCACACCAGTCATGATTTTATAGACCTCTGTCATATCCCCCCTTAGTAGTCTCTTTTCCAAGCTGAAAAGTTCCAGTCTTACTAATCTCTCCTTATACGGAAGCTGTTCCATACCCTAATCATTTTTGTTGCCCTTTTCTGAATCTTTTCCAATTCCTATATATCTTTTTTGAGATGGGGCGACCACATCTGCACATAGCTCCAAGGTCAAAACACAGTATGTAGTATCTGGACCTGTTCTGCAGGACAGTTGACAGAAAGGAACAGATTCATACTCATAACTGTGCCCTCCAAATATATAATAATTACCCCTTTGGACTCAAGTGAATAATCAATATTCTGGGTCTTGTGGGTTATTTCTGTTAGGAGGAGAAATTGATGTAGTCTGGTATGTCCATGATGCAATCCTGTTTATTTACAAGAATGTACAAAGTCCTATTCCCCTGAATACACTGGGAATCAAACTGTCTCCAGCTGTTTGATTCCATTTGCTTATAGTCCCAAGCCTCTTTCCAGCCAGTACTGTGCCCACAAAGCTCTCTTGTTCTTTGCTTTTTCCTAGGTTCACACTACAAAGTGCTTCTGTCTGTCTGTCTCTGGGGCTTCCTTGCTGCCATCTGTATACGTCTGTGGTGTTTCTGCTCCTTCTCTCACACACAGATCTCCCTCCAAGAATACCTCGCCCCCTGCATTTGCATTCAAACTCCTCCACCCATATAGTGCAGATTCCTGACCAGCTTTGGGCGTGGCCTGTCTTTTGAGTGGCGGCTTCTATTGCTTCAGCTATCTATTGTAGAAAGAAGCTTGATTGTTTTTACACTTATCCTCAATGAAGAGGCAGCTCTTCTACCTTCAGTGAGGTTTCACTCAGCCCCCCAAAAAACAAACATTACTTACACACACACAAATATTAAAGGAACATTATTAAGGTTGCAAAGTCAAGTACTCAAAAGTTAGGAAATGCCAGAACTAAGGTTGCCTGGGCAATCTCAATTTGACCTGCTTGTGCATATGCATTACGAGATAGTCTTTAGTTACAGGATCACATTCTGTTTTTTCCACAGGACCTCTGCCTCATTCAGTGCACAGGATGGACGGTGCTCAGTCAATCAGTAGCTATTCAGTACTTTGTTTTCTCCTTGCTGCTCAATGTGTGGCTCCTAGTCTTTTTTAACTGACCACTATTCAATCCTTGCTTTTTGAAGGCAGAATTATATATTTCCTCATGGGATTTTCTAGGATGTCACTACTCTAGTATCCGAGTGTTTCACAAACATTAATCTATCTTCACAAAACCCTGTGAGGTGCGGGGGTATTAAACCCATTTTACAAACGGAGAACAGAGATATTCAGGTCAAAAGTGTTCGCTAATTTTGGGTGCTCAGTTTGAGACTCCTAGGACCTGATTTTTTCAGAGTACCTAACATTAGCTCTGTAATGCTCTAAGTAGGGCTGTCAAGCAATTAAAATCACAATTAATCACATGATTAAAAAATTAATTGCGAGTAATAGCACTGTTAAACAATAGAATATCATGTGTTTACATATTTTTGAATGTTTTCTACATTTTCAAATATATTGATTTCAATTACAACAGAAAATAAAGTGTGCAGTGCTCATTTTATATTTATTTTTGGTTACAAGTATTTGCACTGTAAAAAAACAAGAGATAGTATTTTTCAGTTCACCTAATACAAGTACTGTAGTGCAATCTCTTTATCATGAAAGTTGAACTTAAATGTAGGATTACGTACAAAAAAACTGCCTTCAAAAATAAAACAATGTAAAATTTTAGAGCCTGCAAGTCCGCTCAGTCCTACTCCTTGTTCAGCCAATCACTCAGGCAAACAAGTTTGTTTACATTTGCAGGAGATAATGCTGCCCCCTTCTTGTTTACAATATCCCCTGAAAGTGAGAATAGGCGTTCGCATGGCACTGTTGTAGCCAGCGTCGCAAGATATTTATGTGCCAGATGTGCTAAAGATTCATATGTCCCTTCATGCTTCAGCCACCATTCCAGAGGACATGTGCCCATACTGATGACGGATTCTGCTTGATAACAATCCAAAGCAGTGCAGACTGATGCATGTTCATTTTCACCATCTGAGTCAGATGCCACCAGCAGAAGGTTGATTTTCTTTTTTGGTGGTTTGGGTTCTGTAGTTTCCGTATCAGTGTTGCTCTTTTAAGACCTGAAAGCACGCTTCACACCTCATCCCTCTCAGATTTTGGAAGGCACTTCAGATTCTTAAACCTTTGGTCGAGTGCTGTAGCTATCTTTAGAAATCTCACATTGGTGCCCTCTTTGCATTTTGTCAAATCTGTAGTGAAAGTGTTCTTAAAATGAACAACATGTGCTGTGTCATCATCCGAGACTGCTAGAACATGAAATATATGTCAGAATGTGGATAAAACAGAGCAGGGGACATGCAATTCTCCCCCAAGGGGTTCAGTCACAAATTTAATTAACGTATTATTTTTTTAACGAGCGTCATTGGCATGGAAACATGTCCTGTGGAATGGTGGTAAAGCATGAAGGGGCATACGAATATTTAGCCTATCTTGCATGTAAATACCTTGCAATGCCAGCTACAAAAGTGCCAGGCAAATGTCTGTTCTCACTTTCTGGTAACATAAAGAAGAGGGCAGCATTACCTCCTGCAAATGTAAACAAACTTGTTTGACTGAGCGACTGGCTGAACAAGAACTAGGTCTGAGTGGACTTGTAGGATCTAAAGTTTTACATTGTTTTGTTTGAGTGTAGTTATGTAACAAAAAAATCTACATTTGTAAGTTCAACTTTCATGACAAAGATTACACTACAGTACTTGTATGAGGTGAATTGAAAAATACAATTTCTTCTGTTTATCATTTTTACAGTGCAAATATTTGTAATAAAAAATACACACTTTGTATTCTGTGTTGTAATTGAAATCAATATATATGAAAACGTAGAAAAACATCCAAAATATTTAATAAATTTCAATTGGTATTCTGTTTAACAGTGTGATTAAAACTGCAATTAATCACAATTAATTTTTTGGAGTTAATTGCGTGAGTTAACTGCGATTAATCAACAGCCCTAGTTCAAAGCACATCTTCCATTGACTTCAGTTGTAGCTGAGTGCTCAGCACTTCTGCAAATCATACCCCAGGGCCTCAAGTCAAGCACTCAGAAAATGAGGAACACGCAGTGAGGGAGGGTCCTTCAGACAACAGCCTCCTTCACTGCAGATCCTGATTCATCCCCAGAGCAGGTCCAGCCTATGCACTGAGTGAGGCGAGGGTCCTGTAGAAACAAATAGAATGTGGTCATGTAATTAAAGATCGTATCAAAATGCACAGGGGGAGGAGAATAAGGTTGCCCTGGCAACCTAAATTCTGGCATATTCTAACTTTTGCGCACACAACTCTGCAACCTTACTAATGTTTTTAACAAGTTTTGTGTGTGTCATTTCTCAGGTTTTTCTAAAAAAAATAAAAATCCCAGAAATTCCATCACGTGGCATCACATTGAAATGTGCATGGTCGGAACCTTTAGCTCTACTGTACAGATCCATGCCACTTGAGCTAAAGTAGTAAGTGACAGCAGTAGTAGGTTGTCATCCTCTATGTGGACCAGCTCTCGCTGGGGATTGAACACTTTGCCAGTGAGGTTTGCAGATATTTGCTGACAGCAGAGGAATGGTGAGAAGAAGGAATCTTCCATTCCAGGCTCTGGAAAGGTGTGTTCTTCAGTGGGTACAGACTCTTCTGCCCATTCCCCTCAAGCTTGGCCCCTTCTGCCTGGTCCTGGTCCTAGAGTCACCCTTTTGGACTCCCCATCCCATTCTCAGTCTCCCTCTGGCCTCTGCTCTTACTTCCACTCCTTGCCCAACCAGCCCCAGTTCCACCCTTCCCCCACTCACTCTGCCCCCCCCACAACATTGCGCAACCCAAAGGCTCCCTCAGTCTCCCTTCCCGGGCTCCTCATCCAAACTCAGTGCTTTCCTCCCCCCCCTTCCAGCTCCTTCTCCTAATCTCCTCCTCCCCCTCACCTCCTTCCCTTGTCCTACTGGTTCCCAGACCCACACTCCATGCTCAGCTAGGTCCAATCCCCTCCCCAGCTCCTTATCTGATCTCAGTCTCCCCACACCCATTGGCTCCCAGTTCCCACTCTTTTCCTCCTTGGCTCCCAGTCCCAGTCTGTCCCTTGCTCCCATTACCGGTCTCCTTACCCAGCCATTCCCAGTCCTCCTGCCCTCTTGTCCCCGCTCTCCTTGCCCAACCAGTCCCAGTTCAACACCCTGATTTGTCTCTGTCCCCATCCTAGCACCCAGTTGTCCTCCTCTGACAATTTGCGACTCACCACTGCAATGTCTCCTACTGGCTTGTCCTGGGGGTTAGCTCTGCTAGCCAGTGTGCCTTCTTCTGGTGAGGTCTCACCGCCGCCACTTCTGCTCCTGGACCTGTGTCATTCCCAGGACCACAATGCCCTCTCCAGGACACAGCCCTTCAGCTCTGCCACACTCAGTGCTCCCCCCTTCCAGGGGAACTGCAGTCCACTGTCCAGCCACTTCCCCAAGTGGCAACTGCAGCCCAATGTTTGGCCACTTCCTCCACGGCACCCCAGTACTCCAGGCCCCGGCCCACAGACCCTGTAGATAGCCATCACTTGCTGCATCCCCTCTGACTCCTCAGTAGATTTCCCTGGGCCACTTCCCCGTGGCCTCAGCCTGCAGATCCCTGCAGCCCGCCAGGAGCTGCCTTTAGCTCCCTGGGTCTCTGCCTGCAGCACTGGTCGGTCCAGGGTGCTTTCTGCCTTCAGCCTGCAAGGTAGCCAGTTCTCCCCCCTCAAGCTACAGGGAGCAACTGAAGCTGCTCTCTCGTCTGCAGCCCTTCTTATATGGGCCAGCCCAGCCCTGACAGGCTGCTCCTCACAGCCCCTCTCCGATTGGCCGCCTGCTGCGCAATCTCCCTAGGTCTCTATTAACCCCTTATGGGCCAGTGTGGGGCAGATGCCCCATCACACCTCCCCACACACATTTTACACCCCGCTGGTTCTCAGTCCCAGCCTTTCTCTCTGGACTCATCCAATCTCAGTGCCCCCCTCAGCTTTTTGTCCCAGTCCCTTTGCCCTGCCAGTCCCAATTCTCCTCCCACATCCCAGCTCCTCCTCAGACCTGTCTCCCTTCTCCCTTCTTCCCACTGGTTCCAGTCTCCCCCCAGCTCCTCATCTTATCTCAGTCTCCCTGCCCACCCATGGCTCCCAGCCATCACCCTCCATTTCCCTCCCTGGTTCCCAGCCTTGTCTTCTTGCCCAGCTTGTCTCTGGCTCCCATTTGGCTCCCACTCCCATCCTTACCCAGGCCCAGTCTCCCCCCGACTCAACTCCCAGTATCAGTTTCTCCCTCCCTCCCCCTGCCATCTTTGGAGCGCGGCGGAAGCTCCCGAGAAGTGGGGGGGCCACAGGCATGCGGACCGGGGCCCCGCCCATGCTCCACCCCTGCTCTGCTCTGAGGCCCTGCTCCCCTTGGCTTCTTCCCCCGGGGTTCTGCCCATGCTGCACCGCGTCTGTCCCCCACTCCGCCTGTTTCCCTGAGGCCCCCCTGCCTGCCGCTCGCTCCTTTCCAGCTCAGGGGACGGGGCGGAGAGGCACAAGCGGCAGCTGGAGGGGTTTGGGGGGAGGGAATGGAGAGGTGCAAGCAGCAGGCGGGGGGGGCCCTCTGGGGAAGAGGCCAAGTGGGGCCTTGGGGCACAGTGGGGGTGGAGTGCGGGGGGGGGAGCTTTTGGGGAGGAGGCCGAGCTGGGGCTGACATGGCGATATAAGAACTTGAGCCCTTTCTATACCAGCTCTTCCACTCTTGCTGCACCATGTTCCCCTGATGCAAGTCCCAAATTATCCTTCAGGTAAAATCCCCCATCCAAAGCCCATCCCCGGCCAGGGCAATATCCGAGTGCTGTCATACGCAGGGGCTTCCCGTGTTTGCTCTTATCTTGGCTTGCTGTGGGTGACTGCTCTCTGCTCACATTTACAGGAAACCACTCCTGCCGCATCTCAGGGCCTGTTCTGTCTTTGTCACGGTCAGATTTGCACCCACGTAAATGGGGGGAGAACTGATTCCAGCAACTTTACAGAAGTAACCCGGCTTCCTCTCTTACATCTTCTGTACAAAGTCCAGTTCTTATTTACCTAACTACAACGTTAGAAGTGCCCCACATCTAAGCATTTCTCCACTCTCCATTTGTATCTGGCTGTCCAGTTTATCTACCTGCATGTCGAAAGTGCCTGTCACTGAAGGCTCTGGCTCCATTTGGGAATAGCTCAGACTCATCTATCTGTGCAGCCAAACTGGTGCTGACCCCTCAGGCTGGACAAAGGCAAACTATAGAGACAAGGTGGGCGAAGTAATAACGACATCGTGCATCCACTGTGGGAAAGGGACTGAGAGGCTTTTTCCATTGGACCGTATGAACTGGAACCATAAACTCAATGAACATTAAATCCCACCAAAGGAGGGTAGATCCATCCCCATCATTGTATCTGCTCATTCTACTCCACACCTGAACATAGCCACTGTATGGACAACATACCCCCATATCTCAATGTCTGTGCTTTGACCGGTTAAACTTTTACCCCCAATCAGGGAGATTGCAGATTATGTATTCCTTATGCCACCCGCTCCTAACCGAATTTCGCACCCCTTGATAATCTGTACCTTATTCCCTGATAACCAGAAACTTCTGTGCTTGAACTCTGTACCGTTTCCTTTTTATTTCAACATTATCTTAATGTAACCCTTCTGCCCATCAGAGTTGGCAGCAACAAGGGCCGGGTTCAATATCTAGGGGGTCCATTGCAATAGCACAATGCAAACCGGCTCGAGCCCCCACCCCACCTGGGACAAATATATACCACCCCCGCTGGGCGCCTCCAAGAGGCAATACTTCCCCTCTCGCAAGCGCATAGTCTGAGTGTAGCAAAAAGCCTTTTAATAACAGAGAGAAACAATGTGCCATTATGTTGGGGAAATGCCACCAACAGGATTCATAACACAACCCATGAGCAAAAAACCCACTCCAAGCAAATTGGGGCATGCCCCTTTCCCTTTGGTTCTTGAGTCCAGCAACCCAAAATCACCCAAAGTCCCAAAAGTCCAATGACCCAAAAGTCTCTGTCCCTGGTCAGGGCAGCCCCAGAGTTCAAAAGTTTATCTACAGAGCTTTGCCTCCCAACCTGGCTGGAGATGGGGGCAGAGGTAAGAGGCACCTTACCTGATCTGAAGCTGACCGCCCCACAGCTCCATAGGCCTTCGCTCTGCTCCGCTCCGCCAGCCGCCCCACAAACTGCTTTGCTCAGCTCCGCTCCACGGCCCACATGCAGCTCCCGCCGTCCAGCCATCCACGAACCGCTCCGCGCCCCACCAGCTGCTCCCGCTGTCCTATGAACTGCTCTACCAGCCTGTCCACAAGGCACTCCAGCCATCCCGCAAACTGCTCCACAATAGATCTTCAGGCTCCCCCACTACTTAACACAACGCTCAGTGATTTCAGCTCTTAGTCAGTTCAGCTGTTTGGTGAATTCAGCTTGTAGTAGGGAAGCCTCAGTGCTGGTGCCCAAAGTGAGCTCAGCAGCCTGTAACTAGATTTCTAATGAAATCAAAATTAGCTCTGATATTCCACAGTGGAGAGAGGAGGAAGTGCAATTAGCATGTAAGACCCTCACTAAGGGGCCCATGCCACCAAGTATTAATACTTGTCCCCAGCCTCTCTCCATTCACAGAGTTTTGGAACCCATGACCCTTGCCTAGCGAGTGCTATTCAGTTGATGGTGAGTCCCTCCATCATAACAAAAGGCCAAGTACAGTTCCAAGCACAGTTCCCATAATCAGGGTAATAACAATTTATTCTTCCTGCCCCAATAACAGAGACACTGAGGATCCCGCAGCAGCCAAAGTGACCATTTGGGCAGCTATGGCCTCATTCTAGGCAGGGTGGGTGTGCCTATGCAAATGAGATCGTCCCCTGAAGTTCTTTTCCACAACTTGCCAAACCTCACCACCAGATGTCAGGGTGGAGCTCATCCTGACACTGCTTACATTAATAAAATTATTAAATCTTTTCTTGGACAAACTTTTGTTCTAGAACACTGGATTTATGGCTTGTTACAGCCGTCTGTAACCCATTGACCCCCTTTTGTCCTATGACTGAAGAGGTGTTAACGGGCCACGCTATGCTGAATGGTCCCTGACAATATGTGCTAACGACTTACCCTAAACAATCTGTTCCACCTTGCATTCTGCTCTGAGGCTGGGAATTCCTTTCCCAGACCCGACAAAGAGCTCTGTGGGGCTGGAAAGCTGGTCTCTCTCTCACCAGCTGAAGTTGGTCCAATAAAAGATATGACCTCACCCACCTTGTCTCCGTAATATCCTGCCCCCGACAGGGCTACAATTACACCGCATAAAGGCAAAGTGTGTTAATTAAGGGTTTCAGAGTAACAGCCGTGTTAGTCTGTATCCACAAAAAGAACAGGAGGACTAGTGGCACCTTAGAGACTAATCAATTTGTTTGAGCATAAGCCTTCGAATGCATCCGATGAAGTGGGCTGTAGCTCACGAAAGCTTATGCTCAAATAAATTGGTTAGTCTCTAAGGTGCCACTAGTCCTCCTGTTCTTTTGTGTTAATTAAAAGCGGCAAAGAGTCCTGTGGCACCTTAGAGACTAACCGATGTATTGGAGCATGAGCTTTCGTGGGTGAATCCCCACTTGTGCCACTACCAGGCACTAATGGCTGAGTTAGGGCTCTTGCTGAATGTGGACAAGGCTTGGACTCTAGCTAGCTCTTGCTTTGGCCGTGTGGGTTGATTCTCCAGTGCCTTGCACCCTGATTGATGATTAATACTACGGCTGAGTGGATGTGAAATGCTACCAGATTACAAAGGAACACGATATAATTGTTTGTTCCTAGCACAATGGCGTTCTTGTCTATGATTGGGGCTCCTGGGAGCTGCAGGAATTCAATAATAATAATACAATCGTCTTGCAAAGGTGTAAATGATGACGCAAGGTGCAAGACTGTGGAGAATAAGGCCTGGTGTCCGTTTCCCTATTCATTCCCACTCTTATTTACTTCTAGGCCTCCTTTCAGGATACTTCATTACGAAGCAGCAGGAATTGACCCAAAGGTAAAGCCGAACTTAGACTTCCCCCCTGTAAATCTGACTTTTTAAAATACTCCCCTCCACGTCCCAGCTTTCTCAAAAAAGACACAGAGCCCCCCAGCATTCCACCTGCCACATCTCATCCCTGGGATGGGAATTTTTGGGAAGTTTGGTGAAATTCAGAGAGAGATTTGAAAGTTACAGTGTCTCAAAAGTGTCTCTGTCACTGGAAAATGCCCTAATTCTTTCTTTTTTGAGGGGGAGGCGAACTCATCCTGTCTCCAGAAGGGTTTGGTGTCCAGCCTCCCTGTTTGTTTTATTGGCCTTGCTGGGGGAGAGGTGCCTTTGAGTTGATTTTGGGGTGGGGTGGTATTTGGGGAATTCCCAAGTTATAAAGAGCTGGTTTGACATGCACAGAGAGCACTATTTACAGTAGAAATAACGTAAACATTTATAATTTAAACTGACCTTCTGCTGACTCCAGCCTTTGCTGCAGTCACTGTTGGAGTGAGCCAGCGCTGGGGGTCATGGACAGGGGGAAGGTAAGCAGGGGCGGATCCAGGGGGCAGGAGTCCAGAAGGAGGGCATGGGGGGAGAGGGAGGGGATTGGAAAGGCAGTCGACTGGAGGTAAGGGGCACATCAAGCATTAGCATGGAGTTGGGCTCTCTGATCTTGGACTGTGGGGCTCTGCAGAAGGGGCAAGTGGAGGGGGATGCAGGACACTGGTGGGCCATGGAGGGTGATGCAGGAGACCCCGTGGGCATAGGGTTGCCAGGTGCCCAGTTTTCGACTGGAAAGTCCGGTCGAAAAGGGAACCTTGAAGTGTCCAGTCAGGTATACTGACTGGACCCAAAAGTCCGGTTAGCCAGATTATTAACCCACACCAGCCCCTGCTCAGCCGGGGCTGCCTCCTCACTGCAAGCAGGCTCCTTGTCAGGCTGCAGTAGCTCCCGTCCCAGCCCCAAAGCAGAGGGAGCCCAGTTGGGGGGTGGGGGTGGGAGAGGGAGGTGGAGACAATCCAGGGAGTGACAGGGATGGGGCGGAGAGGAGTAAGTGATGGGGGCGGGGTCTTGGGGTCCGGTTACCAACAAATTGAAAGGGGGTAGAGAGTGTGAAATGTGGGCAAATGAGAGTGGGCATGGGGGACATGTAATGGATTGAAGGGGTCTGGGGAGCCATAGAGGGAATGTGTGTGTGTGTGTGCGGGACAGATGTGTGCAGGTAGGGACTAGAAGAGATGTGGGTGGGATCAAGCAGACAGCTGGAGGAGCAGATAGAGAGGAGGGAAGAATAATGGGGGAGATGGAGGGATGCTTGGAAGAAGGCCAAGGGCCTGAACGAGATGGCAGCTACTGGGGAGCATGAGGAGTGGCAGAGAACAGGTGCCTGGGAGATCTTGCCAGGCCACAGGAAGGCCTGGAAAGGCTGGTCATTGCTGAGGGTGGGTAGGGTCCCAGGGTGGGGTGTGCAGGATCACAGTAGACGTGGCCAAGCAGTGCGTGGGACGATGGGACTGGACATAACAGGGAAAGAGCACTGGGGGGTTGAGAGAGGGTGGGGTCTTGTAAACATCTTAAAAATGTCAAACGCTTAAAATCTTCTAGGTATAAAACTTTAAGCATGTAATGTCTCCCCTCGGCGGCTCCCATAGTGCCCTGGCTGGTGGAGCCCCTGATCTGTCACACTCTGCTTCCTCCAAACCACGGAGAGAAGGACGCTGCTCTCTTTTCCCCGCGACCAAACAATGATGCTGCCTTGCAAATGCTCTTCCTGATCAACAAGCCGTCCCTGATGCAGGGGAACAAACAAGACAGCAGAGCAAAGTTAACTCCAGTTACTTTACAAACAGGGAGGAGATCATCAGAGCCTCTCAAATGAGAACGAAATTCTTCTGCTCTGTCTAAGGGGTTTCCAGAGCCGTCAGTCTCTGTACTTTATTAGGGCCTGATTCAAAGCCCATGGAGGCCAGTAGAAATCCTTCTGTTGATTGCAGTGAGTTTTGGGTCAGATTCTGTGTGCTTCCTAGCTGCTTCTCTAGGCACCACAGTGACAGAAATAATAATAATAAAGAATTATACTAATTTGAAAAAAATGTTGGAACGTGTTTAAAACTGCAGCCTGTGTTTTTCAGGCAGTATTAAAAACAATGTCTGTTTTTAGGAGACAAGTTTAAGTAGCTGGTGGAGAGTGCATTCTTTTTTACTCCTGTGGGAATTCTGCACCACTGCGCAATGCAGAATTTGTGCAGAAATTAATGTTGTGTGTGCAGACTTTCCTTTTCCCCCCTTCAGAAATGGGCTGCAGAGCTGCTGACTGCCACTATGGGCCGCTGGACCCAGCAGAGCCCAGCTCACAAATAGAAGACACTGCCGGGGGCGGGAGAGGGAAGGAGCTGGAGGGTTCCTGGCAGCAGCAGTTCCCCGCAGTCCCTGAAGGAAAGAGGAGGTGTGCAGGGAACTCCCCATGAACCCAGGACCCAGCATCAGGCTGTTTCTCCCTCTGGATCCTTGGGCGTCCATGGTAGGTCTCTGGGGCGGAGGGCGCAGAGAAACAGGAACTGGTTGTCATAGGGGTTTTTTTAACTCTCTACTTCTGGAGGAATTTTTTTGTCTGTACTATGACAGGTTTCAGAGTAGCAGCCGTGTTAGTCTGTATCCGCAAAAAGAAAAGGAGGACTTGTGGCAGCTCAGGAAAGCTTATGCTCAAATAAATTGGTTAGTCTCTAAGGTGCCACAAGTCCTCCTTTTCTTTTTGTCTGTACTGTTACAGACATACTTACTGACAGGTATTTTGAAATAAATTACCAAAATAATTGAAACTGGCATGATTATATAGTGTTGTTTTGACAAATAAAATATGCAGAATTTTAAAATATTGTGCACAGAATTTCTCATTTTTTGGTACAGAATTTTAATTTTTTTGGTGCAGAATTCTCCCAGGAGTACTTCTTATGCCCCTGGATATTAAGCATCACTCAACAAGGAGCAGACAGATACAATGGCATGTACTGATGGCGGTGCTTATTATTCAGCTTGGTCGAATTAGATTTTTATAATTTTGATGGATAATATCAACATATTTTTAAGCATTTTTTCTCTTTGTATCAATTTACATTTTCATTTACAATTTACATTTACATTTACAATTTACATTTACAGTTGCATGAAATGCTGGGGAAGGGTCAGACAATTATTTAGACATTGAGATTCAACAGTTAAGGCTTTATAAACCATGTAAATAAATTGTCAATATCACGTATCAAACTATACAAAGGAAATATCCTTAATTCAACAAATCATACCTGTTTTTACTGTTCATTTGCTAGTCTCTTTGTAACCAGCCTAATTCAAAAGTCTAAATCACTCAGTTTTGACTCTTAAGTTCTCAAACAGCATTTTGCTTACT
Source organism: Lepidochelys olivacea (assembly GCF_965140295.1). Classification (NCBI taxonomy): domain Eukaryota; kingdom Metazoa; phylum Chordata; order Testudines; family Cheloniidae; genus Lepidochelys; species Lepidochelys olivacea. The sequence continues at coordinate 122,036,443 of NC_140416.1, forward strand.
TCACCTACCTGTACATTTAGATTATTATAGAAGGAAATATATTTTCATGGGTTAGTGTGTGTGCGGTGCAATCAATGTTTATTGACGTTTACCAATAAAAATCTAATCCTTCGAAGCCTACTTACTATAAAGTGGAATTTGTGTGTACGTGTTTTTTAAAGTGTCCTGTTTTCCATGCAGAGAGCAGGAAAGGCAGAGTACTTGAACACAGAGCGAGAACCTGAAGATTAGGTGGCTCTGTCTCTTTGCTAACTATCTCTGCTGTTGGAGGGTGGCCGGATTTTTTGTTTGTTTTTGAGCACTACTGCTATAACAGCCTCAGTTTGTTGGGGTTGCCAACCTTCCAGGATTGTTCTGGAGTCTCCAGGATTCAAAGATTAATCTTTAATTAAAGATTATGTCATGTGATGAAACCTCCAGAAATGCGTCCAACCAAAATTGGCAGCCCTAATAGCTGGGAGCACAGATGTCACAATATACGGTCTCATGGTCTGTCCTAAACAAGAGGTGTTGAGTAAAGAAATCATCTGCAGCTATAGTGCAAAACAAAGGGGCTTCTATGCAGCTTGAATCCCAGCTTTGTCTCCCTTGTTTGCCAGGGGACCACACCTAGTTTGGAACACTATACAGCGAGCAGTGACATCTAGTGGCTGAATCGTATATTGCAAACAAACATTACAAACCCTAGGACAAAATACAACATGGTTTTACAAAAGGTAGATCTTGCCAAACCAACCTGATCTCCTTCTTTGAGAAAGTAACAGATTTATTAGACAAAAGAAACGCAGTGGATCTAATTTACCTAAATTTCAGTAAGGCGTTTGATACGGTGCCACATGGGGAATTGTTAGTTAAATTGGAAAAGATGGGGATCAATATAAAAATTGAAAGGTGGATAAGGAATTGGTTAAAAGGGAGACTACAGGGGATCATACTGAAAGGTGAACTGTCAGACTGGAGAGAGGTTACCAGTGGAGTTCCTCAGGGATCGGTTTTGGGACCAATCTTATTTAATCTTTTTATTACTGACCTCGGCACAAAAGGTGGGAGTGTGCTAATAAAGTTTGCGGATGATACAAAGCTGGGAGGTATTGCCAATTTAGAGAGAGACCGGGATATCCTACAGGAGGATCTGGATGACCTTGTAAACTGGAGTAATAGTAATAGAATGAAATTTAATAGTGAGAAGTGCAAGGTCATGCATTTAGGGATTAATAACAAGAATTTTAGTTATAAGCTGGGGACGCATCAATTAGAAGTAACAGAGGAGGAGAAGGACCTTGGAGTATTGGTTGTCCACAGGATGACTATGAGCCACCAATGTGATGTGGCCAGTGAAAAAAGCTAATGTGGTCTTGGGATGCATCAGGTGAGGTATTTCCAGTAGAGATAAGGAGGTTTTAGTACTGTTATACAAGGCACTGGTGAGACCTCACCTGGAATACTGTGTGCAGTTCTGGTCTCCCATGTTTAAGAAGGATGAATTCAAACTGGAACAGGTACAGAGAAGGGCTACTAGGATGATCTGAGGAATGGAAAACCTGTCTTATGAAAGGAGACTCAAGGAGCTTGGCTTGTTTAGCCTAACCAAAAGAAGGTTGAGGGGAGATATGATTGCTCTCTCTAAATATATCAGAGGGATAAATACCGGATAGGGAGAGGAATTATTTAAGCTCAGTACCAATGTGGACACAAGAACAAATGGATATAAACTGGCCATCGGGAAGTTTAGACTAGAAATTAGATGAAGGTTTCTAACCATCAGAGGAGTGAAGTTCTGGAATAGCCTTCCAAGGGAAGCAGTGGGGGCAAAAGACCTATCTGGCTTCAAGATTAAACTCGATAAGTTTATGGAGGAGATGGTATGATGGGATAACATGATTTTGGCAATTAATTGATCTTTAACTATTCATAGTAAATAGGCCCAATGGCCTGTGATGGGATGTTAGATGGGGTGGAATCTGAGTTACTACAGAGAATTCTTTCCTGGGTATCTGGCTGGTGAATCTTGCCCACATGCTCAGGGTTCAGCTGATCGCTATATTTGGGGTCGGGAAGGAATTTTCCTCCAGGCCAGATTGGAAGAGGCCCTGCGGGTTTTTCACCTTCCTCTGTAGCATGGGGCACGGGCCACTTGCTGGAGGATTCTCTGCACCTTGACGTCTTTAAACCATGATTTGAGGACTTCAATAGCCCAGACATAGGTGAGATGTTTATTGCAGGAGTGGATGGGTCAGATTCTGTGGCCTGCATTGTGCAGGAATTCAAACTAAATGATCATAATGGTCCCTTCTGACCTTAATATCTATGAATCTATGAATCTATTACACAGGAGAATCAAATATGGGTGACATTTTCTAATCCTGCAATGTTCTTGCAAAGATTCCTTATTATATGTGTTGGTTCTGGATAGAAGAACAGCACTCCGTAGCTTTGGGAGGTTTGATGAACTGGATGCATGATTTTTGCTGGGTCGAGCTCACCCAAAGGCCAAGGGTCTGTGGGAGGCTCCCCAACAGAGCCACGTTGCAGCGTTGCTAGTGTGTGTGTGTGTGTGGGGGGGCAGCCATGGAGAGAGCAACCCATTAAGATTCAGGGGGTTCTGTATCAGCTCCTCAGCAAGCAGCATGGCGGGGCGGAGAGGGGGAGCCACTACTGGTTACACAGATCCTGCTGCAGGAGCTCTGGCCCCTGTGCCGGTCCAGGGATGGCAATTGCAACTGCAGGGCTGGCCTACATCCTGCGCAAAAAAGTTGGAGGCTAGATCCAGCTCCCAAAGTTTCATAGAGGTCCCCACTCCAGCTTTGCCTCAAGGAGAAGAGGGTGTGACTTTCACCTTCTGTGCGTGGATGAGGGGGAAATGCAATAAATATCTCACGTGTCTGTTCTCTTCTTAAACAATTTGTGCCCAGTAAAAAGGCTTGGCTGGCCCTTGTGTTACCGTGATTTCACTCTAATGGAACTGGTGTAAAACTGGAGTAAAGAAACAGCTAATCAGGCCTTTTGGGAAGCTCTTTGTTCATGCAAGTCATGATCAGTAGAGTGTGTGAAGCTAGTTTGATCCTAATCAGTTACTAACAAGAAACTGGGGAGGGGGAGTTGTGATCTGAAATATCTGTATGTAGGTGGGCACTGTTTTCATTGCTGGACACTTGACTTTCTCTAACCATCTCAAAAAAACCAAAACCAAACCAACTAAACAAAAATCCCCAGCCCCAAACCACAACCACAGAGGGTTTTGCAGTTGCAAATGTAATTAATAAGAAACAGGAACGGCCTGCAATTGTAATCAACATTAGCTTTGCTGTAACTGAATCCATCTGCTATTTTTACAGTTAGATAAACTCGCATTTTAATCGTTGGTGTTTATTGGCCTCGTCACATTTGTAAATTACAGTCACAGATCTGGAAATCTATGTAAACAGCAAGCACATTTTTTTTTTTCCAGACGTGGCTTCTGCAGTGACTTTAACTGAGGAAATCATGCTCCCCCAAATGAACGGAAGGCTTTCTTGCTGCTCTCTCCTCCTGTTATGTACTTGTTACATGTCTGCGGCAAGAAATGCAAATACACTGCAAGAGCTGAGCCCCCAGGAGTATTTTGGTAGCTTGCAGCCGGGAAGAGCATCCCTAGTTTATTTTAGTCGAGACGGTATGTATTTTAAATGCGTGGGGGTTCTCATTATCCTGGCTTCGCAGGAGAAATAAGCAACTCGAGGGGAATGTTTCACGTGCTTGTGAGAGGGAATAACATTGTAGCTGTGGAAAAGGCCTCTTTGGCAATGGCGCAAATCAAATGGTCACAGTTCTTGGAAAAGTTGAAACCCTAAATAGTTTGACAGAACACCTCTTAGAGCAGGAATTTACCAAACCCCCTGCATATTCCCGGTGATCACAGAAATGTGAGGAGGGGAGCACTTTCCTATTGTTGTTCCTGTTGGAGGCATCCAACCTGTAGGTTGAGCGGCCTGGGAAGATCCCTGTGTCTTTGTCAGACCCTGTTGCCTTCATCGGCGCTCTGTGTGCGCATAAGGAACTCCTCTTGTGGACTAGCTTGCTGAAAGGGGGTTGTATTTCTCTCCAAAAGTGCCTCCTTGGGGGAAGAGGAAGTAACACTGCCCCTCTCTGTAAAATGGGAAACTGAGGCAAATAAGGCCAGCTTGTCATACCTGTATCTGTGTTGACGAGTAGCTTATGCCACAAGTAGCCCTGCTGAAATCAGTGGGGAAACTTGTGGAGCAAGATACTACTCAGTGCGAGTAAGGGTAACTCAGTCTGGTCCAGAGAGATTAGGTGACATTAGGTTTTGTTCTAGCTACTCTACCTGGTAATCAAGAGGACCAGAGATACAGAGAAACCAGCTCTTATTGCCTTGCACAATGACAGGTTTCAGAGTAGCAGCCGTGTTAGTCTGTATCCGCAAAAAGAACAGGAGTACTTGTGGCATCTTAGAGACTAACCAATTTATTAGAGCATAAGCTTTCGTGAGCTACAGCTCACTTCATCGGATGCATACAGTGGAAAAAGAGACTGCTGAATTGGAATTAATTTGCAAACTGGATACAATTAACTTAGGCTTGAATAAAGACTGGGAGTGGATGCGTCATTACACAAAGTAAAACTATTTCCCCATGTTTATTTCCCCTCCAACTGTTCTGGTAAAGTGCTGGAAATGGCCCACCTTGATTATCACTACAAAAGGTCCCATGTTGTGTGTCATCTGTCCCTCTCCCCCCCCCCCCCCGCCTGCTGGTAATAGCTCACCTTTCCTGGTCACTCTTGTTACAGTGTGTCTGGTAATACCCATTGTCTCATGTTCTCTGTGTATATAAAATCTCCCCACTGTATTTTCCACTGAATGCATCCGATGAAGTGAGCTGTAGCTCACAAAAGCTTATGCTCTAATAAATTGGTTAGTCTCTAAGGTGCCACAAGTCCTCCTTTTCTTTTTACAGCTCTTATTGGTGTTTCAGTTTCTCCAGGTGCCCGTCTGTTTCTGGAACAGCTAGAGAACTCAGTTGGAGCGCTCCAGGACTATGGGATTTCAGTGGTGAAGGTAAATGAACATGTCATTTATTTTCCTAGCTGAGAAATGTAGACGTCTGTTATCTGGTGGGGCCGTAATTCTGATCACATGGGCACATGGGACAGTTCTCCATACAGGTGGTTATGCTGTCACTGTCTGCGTAACAGATGTATTAATGTGTTGACAGCAGATAATTCTCTCTATACTCCAGCACTAGCATTGCGAGGCTGCTCGCTGGGAAGGTGCTGCTGTCATCTGCCCGATCCTGCAGTTGGCTCTCTGCTGGCAAACCCCCGGCTTGCATGGAACTCCATTAAACTCAGTTGGATTCCATGTGAGTGCAGGAGTCTCCCTACATGGATCATGGCCAGGGACTCCCATGATACATCCCCTCCCATCTCCAGTAGGGGAGGTCATGGTGCATCATGGGCGATGTAGTCCGAGCCCTGCCCACAGAGGACAATGGGAGGCACTATGGCAGCATTTCTAAACGGTTATATTTTCAATATTCAAATTTTGGCTGGAAAAAAAATCTACATTTACTGTGGGGGGGACGGACATTTTTCAACGAGCTGAACCTTTAATCCTTATCCTGAGGCAGGTTCAGAGATGACCTTTTGGCTGAAATTTCACATGCTTGCTTTCAGTTTGAGGAGAAGCATAAAGAAATTTTCCTCAGCCTTTTCTATTAAGACATAAATGTTATCCTACTATGCAGATTAGTACATTGCTATCCAAACATAGTTTGGGCTTCCTATAGGAGTAACTGGGTGAAACTGAATGAAGGTAGCTAAATTATGTTTGTTTGAGAACCGTGACTTGGAATTTCCTGACTTCTGTGCTTGTAAAATCTTATCTGTAACACTGGATCCCATTCACATTATCACTTAATTGCATTTTTGCATATACAGTAGGTTTTAAAAGTTCTCTTTCATACAGTTGGACCATAAAATGCTTCCAACTTTATATATTTGTAGGTATCTGTGCATTGAGATTTATAACGACTTGTTTTACGTACCCAGGTTAATTGTCTCAAAGAAGAGGTATCAAGATACTGTGGGAAAGAAAATGCCTTAATGAAAGCATACCTATTCAGGTGAATGGAGTTTTATTGCGTTCTAGTGACTAAATAAAATACTGTGGATTGTTTTTTGAAAGCTTCTCTGTTGCAAGGATTTAAGGAAACCACGTCAGCAAGCTGACATGTCAGGCACTGGAAGGATGTAGCAATGAAGGAGACTCTTTCCATCATGATCCTTTGAAACTAGTGGAAAGAGCTCCATTTTTAGATCAGGCCCGTAAGTAGTAGACAAGCTGTCTGCCAGTCCTAGAAGCCTCTCAGATTATCCAGGAAGTACAGGGAGGAACCTTTATCTTTCAATGATGAATCAGCATGGAAGATTCAATTTAAAATTGTGATTTAGGTGAATAGATGGAATGGATACCACAAGTCACTCTTATAGAGTCCTGGAAATGTAAGGCTGGAAGGGACCTCAAGAGGTCATCTGGTCCCCGCCCTCCCCTTCCCATGCCCAGGTAGGATTAGGTATCCCTAGATAGATCATTGCCCTGTAATAGTACTAGACGGGAATGGGAGGAAGGGGTTAGACCATACAAGAGGTGCCTGGGTGAATTTAGTGTGATTTTCTTGACTTTGTTGGAGATAAGTTGCTTGGTGTTATTTTGGAGGAAACAAATATTTATACAAGGCAACTGCAGTCATTTTACACCAAGAACTGGTGTATAAGCGAACACTTTTTTGGTTTCTTTTTTAACAAACCAGGAGGCTGAAGTTACAAGGAATAGAGACGAGAGTCTGCTAGACTGCAGGATTTCATTTGGGGGAAAAAAACTGGACTGCATCTCCCATGGTTATATGACTCCCTTGATGCACTGTAGAGGTTCAGCCAGAGGGCGGACCATGATGCATCATGGGAAATGTAGTCCAGCCAGGGAGCCTGGCCCATGGAGGAGAATGGGGGCATGAGGCACCCAAATTACAACTCCCACGAGGCACTGCATGGCTCAGGAGCTATTGACCTGATCAAAAATGAAATATTTCATTTAGATTTTCATGGTGGAAAACTGAAAATATTTGGCAAAAATATTTTGTGAAAATTGGATTTTCAGTTGAAAAACACTTTGATGAAAAATTCCCAGTCAGCTCTACCCTGTGTGGCCCAGCCACCACTAGAGGGGGTCAGAGCACCACTCGGAGTAAGCATGGGTTACATTTGCTCACCACTGATCAGACTCCATACCTGACAAAGGATCTGATCCAAAGTGCACTGAAGTTAATGCAAAGTGGGCTAATTAAACGATTCGTTCTGGATCTCTTGCAGGCTTGTTACATTGAAGACACCACCAAAAGCACCTAAGTGAGTTAGGTGCTCAACTCCCATTGACGTTCACATCCCTTGCACAAGCGCTTTCCTTTTAACTGACCTGCCCCATTTAAGAGGATTCTCTTGTCTCCTCTCAGATGAGCATTTTGGGCGATGTCTGTCTAAAAGATAAATGCACTAGTTCAGCCAAAGGCATTGAGCTCAGTGCAGGAATTATATGGCCTGTTATGCTGGAGGTCAGACTGCATGATCAGAATGGTCCCTTCTGGGCTTAGAATCTGCAAAAAGAATCAGGAAATCATCTACAAGGACGAATAACCTCTATCTTGATTTATGACCTGGTGGTTTGTTCTCTTTCCCAGAGGTAACGTGTTGCTCAGAGAATTCCCCACAGATGCCCTGTTCGATGTGAATGCCATTGTAGCCAATATCCTGTTGTAAGTAGAACGAACATTCAGTGTGAAATCATTTGTTTTGTCTTTTCACTTGTTGCCTGAAGCTTTGCGTAAACATGAACTCAGTACATCCTGGGGGACTATTTTCAACTGAGCTGAAGCTGGCCTCTTTGTTGGTGTAATTTAGCCCTGCAAAATGAATTACGGAGCAAATCAGAGCAGTTGCATCTGCTGCTTCCTGAGGCAGGGAGCCAGAGGTGCACCTGCTCTGGTTTTTGCCTGCAATTGTGGGTGAAAACTCTCTGGTTTCTTTTGAAGAACGCTGTAAATGAAATTTTTATGTCTTCTCAGTGCCCTCCTCTTTAACGAAGTTAAATATATTACAACGCTGGTGGAGCTTCAGAGTCTAGAAAATTCTCTGAAGCGAAGATCAAATGTCGTTTTTGCCTATGTGCCAGCAATTGGAACACCAGGTAGTAAAATCAACCTTCCATCTTAATATCCCTTCAAGAGCTTTTTCTGTTTTTTGAGAAGATCGTGCAGAACTGAGTTTCTGACCTAGATCTCCAAACATCTTGGTTTCTTTTACAAAACGATGCAGACTCTACTGAAATGCATGCAAATTAGTCAGGCATATATTTTTCTTGACGCCGATTCCTAAAATCTGGCCCATAATATTTAGCACGGGTGAGGGAGTGGACTAAGAATGTATTAACTGGATCAATTCCTTTTTTTTTTAGAGCACAGAGCAGTAATGGAAGCTGCTTTTGTACATGGGACTGCTCACCAGTTTGTTTTAACCACAGAAGTGGCGCTGTTGAAGACCATTGGGTGGGTATAACCCTCTGAGAAAGGGTCTCATCTGAACTGCTTATGCTGTTGGGTTGGTTTGGTCACAGCCCCCCCGGTGGGAAGAAGTGCAGACCCGGGTTTTGAGTGATCCATAAGTAGCCCCGTTGAAACGAACGAGACTACTCTTGGAGGAGAGAACTCTTTGCTGTAAATGTAGCAGAATCTGGTTGTTTGCGGTCGGAGGAGCAGACGTGGGTGAACCAGGTTAGTTTCAGTAGAGCTAGCACAAGCTTTTGCCCTTACGTTGAACTGAAAGTGCAGCTGTGCTCCGAAGACTGAAAAAAGCATCTGGGATGGCACATTGGCAGCTTCTCACTGATTTCCCTAGCAAATGAAGTCACTTTACCAATGAAGAGCTGGTTTTTCTGACTGCCAGTCCCGCAGTCATCCCGGTGTCTGAGAGCCAAACTTTGTTCTTCATGACTTATGTCTTTTCCTCCTCAACTGGCTGTGGTGCTGTCAAGGTTCCTCCCCCACTCTGAACTCTAGGGTACAGATGTGGGGACCTGCATGAAAAACCTCCTAAGCTTATCTTTACCAGCTTAGGTCAAAACTTCCCCAAGGTACAAAATATTCCACCCTTTGTCCTTGGATTGGCCGCTACCACCACCAAACTAATACTGGTTACTGGGGAAGAGCTGTTTGGATGCGTCTTTCCCCCCAAAATACTTCCCAAAACCTTGCACCCCACTTCCTGGACAAGGTTTGGTAAAAAGCCTCACCAATTTGCCTAGGTGACTACAGACCCAGACCCTTGGATCTTAAGAACAATGAACAATCCTCCCAACACTTGCACCCCCCCCTTTCCTGGGAAATGTTGGATAAAAAGCCTCACCAATTTGCATAGGTGACCACAGACCCAAACCCTTGGATCTGAGAACAATGAAAAAGCATTCAGTTTTCTTACAAGAAGACTTTTAATAAAAATAGAAGTAAATAGAAATGAAGAAATCCCACCTGTAAAATCAGGATGGTAGATACCTTACAGGTACAGGAATTAGATTCAAAAACATAGAGAACCCCTCTAGGCAAAACCTTAAGTTACAAAAAAGATACACAGACAGAAATAGTTATTCTATTAAGCACAGTTCTTTTCTCAGCCATTTAAAGAAATCATAATCTAACACGTACCTAGCTAGATTACTTACTAAAAGTTCTAAGACTCCATTCCTGGTCTATCCCCGGCAAAGACAGAATATAGACAGACACACAGACCCTTTGTTTCTCTCCCTCCTCCCAGCTTTTGAAAGTATCTTGTCTCCTCATTGGTCATTTTGGTCAGGTGCCAGAGAGGTTACCTTTAGCTTCTTAACCCTTTACAGGTGAGAGGAGCTTTCCCCTGGCCAGGAGGGATTTCAAAGGGATTTACCCTTCCCTTTATATTTATGACAGGTGCCCATCTCTCAACCTGGATGTTTTAAACCCCCAAATTTACAACATTAAACAACCCCTGAAAAGTCAGAGCAGGGAGAGCTGGTGGCTCTGTCAGTCACACATGGAACCAGAGGTCAGGATTCTGGGGCGGAGGCGGGAGAGACAGAGCTCTAAAGTGAGGAAGCTGACGTTTTTGGGTGGAAGATCAGACAAATCTGTGCACCCGATTCTGTGAAGCATTAAGCCCTATAAACCCAGCATTGAGCTCCCTGGAAAAATCATGGAGCAGGTCCTCAAGGAATCAATTCTGAAGCACTTAGAGGAGAGGAAAGTGATCAGAAACAGTCAGCATGGATTCATCAGGGCAAGTCATAACGGACTAATCTAATTGCCTTCTATGGCGAGATAACTGGCTCTGTGGATGAGGGGAAAGCAGTGAACGTGTTGTTCCTTGACTTTAGCAAAGCTTTTGACACGGTCTCCCACAGTATTCTTGCCAGCAAGTTAAAGAAGTATGGGCTGGATGAATGGACTATAAGGTGGATAGAAAGTTGGCTAGATTGTCGGGCTCAACAGGTAGTGATCAATGGCTCCATGTCTAGTTGGCAGCCAGTATCAAGTGGAGTGCCCCAAGAGTCGGTCCTCAGGCCGGTTTTGTTCAATATCTTCATAAATGATCTGGAGGATGGTGTGGATTGCACCCTCAGCAAGTTTGCAGATGACATTAAAGTGGGAGGAGAGGTAGATACGCTGGAGGGTAGGGATAGGATACAGAGGGACCTAGACAAATTAGAGGATTGGGCCAAAACAAATCTGATGAGGTTCAACAAGGACAAGTACAGAGTCCTGCACTTAGGACAGAAGAATCCCATGCACCGCTGCAGACTAGGGACTGAGTGGCTCGGCAGCAGTTCTGCAGAAAAGGACCTAGAGGTGACAGTGCACGAGAAGCTGGATATGAGTCAGCAGTGTGCCCTTGTTGCCAAGAAGGCCAACGGCATTTTGGGATGTATAAGTAGGGGCATTGCCAGCAGATTGAGGGACGTGATCGTTCCTCTCTATTCGACTTTGGTGAGGCCTCATCTGGAGTACTGTGTCCAGTTTTGGGCCCCACTCTACAAGAAGGATGTGGAAAAATTGGAAAACGTCCAGCAGAGGACAACAAAAATGATTAGGGGACTGGAATACATGAGTTATGAGGAGAGGCTGAGGGAACTGGATTGTTTAGTCTGCGGAAGAGAAGAATGTGTGGGGATTTGATAGCTGCTTTCAACTACCTGAAAGGGGGTTCCAAAGAGGATGGATCTAGACTGTTCTCAGTGGTACCAGATGACAGAACAAGGAGTAATGGTCTCAAGTTGCAGTGGGGGAGGTTTAGGTTGGATATTAGGAAAAACTTTTTCACTAGGAGGGTGGCGAAACACTGGAATGCGTTACCTAGGGAGGTGGTGGAATCTCCTTCCTTAGAAGTTTTTAAGGTCAAGCTTGACAAAGCCCTGGCTGGGATGATTTAGTTGGGGATTGGTCCTGCTTTGAGCAGGGGGTAGGACTAGATGACCTCCTGAGGTCCCTTCCAACCCTGATATTCTATGTTTCTGTGATCGAAGTGTTCTCCGACTGGTTTTTGAATGTTGTAATTCTTGACGTCTGATATGTGTCCATTTATTCTTTTATGTAGAGACTATCCGGTTTGGCCAATGTACATGGCAGAGGGGCATTGCTGACACATGATGGCATATATCACATTGGTAGATGTGCAGGTGAACGAGCCTCTGATAGTGTGGCTGATGTGATTAGGCCCTATGATGGTGTCCCCTGAATAGATATGTGGACACAGTCGGCAACGGGCTTTGTTGCAAGGATAGTTTCCTGGGTTAGATAGTTTCCTGGTGTGGTGTGTGGTTGCTGGTGAGTATTTGCTTCAGGTTGGGGGGCTGTCTGTAAGCAAGGAATCTAATTAGCTAACAAAGAGAAAGTTAAGAGGTGACTTGATTACAGTCTATAAGTTCCTACATAAGGAAGAAATGTTCATAATGGGCTCTTTAGTCTAGCAGACAAAGGTCTAAGATGATCCAATGGCTGGAAATTGAAGCTCGACAAATTCAGACTAGAATTTGGTGTATATTAAGGTGTATATTAATGGTGAGAGTAATTAACTACTGGAACAATTTACCAAGGGCTGTAGTAGATTTTCCATCAGTGACAATTTTTAAATCAAGATTAGATGTTTTTTCTAAAAGTTCCGTTCTAGGAATTAGTTTGGGAAGTTCTCTGGCCCGTGTGGTGCAGGAGATCAGACAACATAGTCCCAGTGGTCCCAGTCTGGCCTTGGAATCTATGAATCTATGAGCTTTTATCAGACATGTCTGCCAAAGGACATTTATGTTTACCCTTTCACCAACTAATATCTCACAAAGAAAATCATTCTGGTCAGATCCTACAGTGAGAATTGACTTTGCTAAATAGGGTAACTTTTGCTTTGCACATTGCAATAGCGTAAAACAGGGGTTCTCAAACTGGAGGTCGGGACCCCTCAGGGGGTCACGAGGTTATTAAATGGGGGTCACGAGCTGTCAGCCTCCACCTAAACCCCGCTTTGCCTCCAGCATTTATAATGGTGTTAAATATTTAAAAGGTATTTTTAATTTATAAGCTGGGGGTCGCACTCAGAGGTTTGTTATGTGAACAGGGTCACCAGTACAAAAGTTTGATAACCACTGAAAAACATGACATGGTAACGAGGAAACTTGATCAAAGATAAAGTTATCTGGCTGTCCACTAGGTGGCATGGTTGCAATTTTTTTAGAACATTGATGTAGGCTTGTAGTAGTTAAAGAAGAACATAGATTCATAGATATTAAGGTCAGAAGGGACCATTATGATCATCTAGTCTGACCTCCTGCACATCGCAGGCCACAGAATCTCACCCACCCACTCCTGCGAAAAACCTCTCACCTATATTATCAGAACAGGATCCGCAGCTGGTGTAAACCAGAGTAGCTCCATTGATCTCAGAGGCACTACACCAATTATTATCAAGTAAGCATCCAGCCCACTGAGTCCATCCTGCTGCAAGAGCAGGAACTATCATGTATTAATAGAATAATACTTATTTAGCTGTCCTATAGCACTTGTCATCAGTAGATCTTAAAGTGCTTTGCAAAGGAGGTCAATGTCATTAGCTCAATTTTACAGATGGGGAAACTGAGGAACAGCGTAGGGAAGTGACTTGCCCAAAGTCACCCAGCAGGCCAGTGGCAGAGACAGGAAAGAACCCAGGTCTCCTGAGTCCTAGTCTAATGCTCTATCTGCTAGGCAATGCTGCCTTTCTTAAACTGAAGCTACTCTTGATTTTAGTTTAAAGGTCAAGAAATTGTTCATACAGGGTTGCAAATGTAAATAATGAATCCCAAGTTGTCAGATGTAAACACCATGAGCCCAGCCCTATAAACCCTTACTCCTGTGAGTAATCTTTTCTCACATGAGGATTCCCACTGTAGCCAATAACAGAGTAGATCCCATGGCATTTTTCATTATGAGAAAGACTGAAATAGCCTTGAAGTCTGACTTCCACCACCATTGAAATCAGTGGGGCCAGCTACCCAGCTCTGGCTTCAATGGAGCGAGGCCATTTGACTCTGGTAGAGGGTAATTTGGTAATATGCATAGGTTTTTAAGACTATTTTGGCACAATACTGCATCTTAATGCTAGGATTGGTTGAATAGACCCCAGAGTCTTGAACACCCACCGGTGTTAGCTTTGGATTTGAGGGTTGTCTGTTCTTGCTAACTTTAAAATCTTGTTGCAGATTTTGGTTCTCCTTTCTCTGTTGCATCAAACACAAGCTTGTCTTCACTTTCAGGGCCCTTCATGGTCTCCGCCCACCCCAGCCCTCATCTCTTATTCTCTATCAAGCTGTTGATGCTCATCTCTGCTCAGCCCGTCATGCCAGCCTCACTCCTCCGCTTGTCAAATTTTCAAACAACCTCTTTCGTGTTTTCTGCCACGCTGCCCCACACGTTGGGAGCACTCCCTGTCATCATCCACAAAGCCATCTCCTTAGCCTCCAGATCCCTTCTCAAAACTCTCCTTTGCCATGACGCCTACAAAAACCCTGACCACCGTTAGGCTCTTGGTCTGTGTGTTGACCGGTATGTCTCATCATTGTTTCCCGGTACTCCTGTCTCCTTCAGCTGTCTCTTGTCTTACACTTAATGTCCTTGGGGCAGGGACTGTGTTTGTTCTGTGTATGTACAATGACTTGCCCAATGGGGTCCTGCTCCGTGACAGGGACTCGTAGGCACTACAGTAATTCCCACAATAATAATAATTTTGGGATGTCTTAAATACAGTAGTGAACTCTGTGACAGACTGACAATGTCCTGCCATATCCTGGACAGACCTCATGGAATTAAGATAAACTTTAATGAGTTACGGCAAACCTTATTGAATTAGGGTTAATATCTTTGGACGCCAGTGTATTAACAATGCCACTGTGTGTGTGTTATGGTGGAGTTGTATGTACCTTCTCTAGTATGAGGTGGAGGCTAGTGTAATTCCTCCGGTTATCAGCCCTGTGAAGCCACCCCCTGGAGAGGTGTGCCTATATTTGTTCAAAGTGGATCCTCCAGGGATCAATAGACAAAGAGGATTTTTGGATAAATATTCTGGTATTAAACTGGCTCAGGGCCTTCTTCCTGATCCGGCAAAGGAACAGGATGCTGGTCCCTGGAGGGCCCCACTCCTTAGGGAAAGGAAGGACTGGGCCTGTAAGCCTGAGTGCTTGTTCTGAGCGGAAGCTGTGATGAACTTGAAACCACAAGGAATTGCCCTGGGGTGGGGAGCTGAAGGACTGCTCCTGCCGGAGCCCAGATTAGGGTTGGGGTGAGCCCCGATAAGCTTATTAGCGGGCATGTAGGCTCTTTTATTGATTTTAACATGGTTTCTCTAGAACGCTTTGTACCTTGCAAATACAGCAAGCTTGGATTGGCAGTGTTGTGTGGGACCTTGTCACTGTGGCAATGATACCTCTTACCTGTTTCGGAAGGGAAAGCTAGCAGGTGTGCTTGGGCAGCCCATCTCTGCTGGGAAATACACAGGGAAGGCAGGGGACTGTGCAGTCAGAAGGGAGAGAAACTCCTGTCTCCACCCAGAAACGCCGGGGTTGGGGAGCCGGAAGCCAAGAGTGGCTGCCCTGGCTGGATCACTGAGCGGAGACGCAGGGGTATGTACCCGTCTCAGTGTATTGTTTTTCTCCTCTAGCTGTGAAGATTCTGATGCATTGTCTGCTCGTCTCTTCTTCTGCCATTGTCAGCGGGTCCCGGATCTGACCCAGCCATGCAGGAGGACTCCCATGGAGCAGTCACTGACCACGCTGAACATCCACACGTATCTCAAACTGATGGCAGAACCCCTTGTGGTATGGGTTGAAATGATACTCGCCATAATCTGCACTGCATTAAAGCACTCGAGGCTTGCCTGGAGCCCAGAGCAACTCCATGCGCAAGACCTGGGGTGAAATCTTGACCCCACTGAAGTCAATGGCAAAACTCCCATTGATTTCAGTGGGGCCTGGGTTGGATCCCTGGGTGTTAGTATGTTGGTTGGGAGCACTGTAGAGGGTATTGTACCCTCCAGGGGGACAGGGGGGAGAGAGAACTCCGGAGCCTGCCTCAGAGCTCTGCAGAGGGTGTTTGTGTCCCTGCAGACATTTCAGGGCGGATGCTCTGGTTGTGTAAATTGACTTCCATGGGTTCACACCAGCAGAGACTGCCCCCAACCTCTGTGGCTGCCAGGTGCCTGGGGCAGTATCCCCTCCGCTGAGCTAGACGTGGAGAAATGGGTCAGAACGAGACTCCCAGGGTGCACGGGACACTCTTCATTGGGGTGTACTGTGTCCTGGCACAGTCATGCAGAAGATCAGTCATGCCTGGGTCTGTCATGCAGAAGATCAGTGGTCATGTGTTAGCTGCAGCAGCTTGATGAAAAGGGGGAGGGAAAAAGAATCCAGGTCGTACTGCTCATTCCTGGTGGGATTTCTAAGCCATCGTAGGGATTAGGGTGCTGGGGGTCAATGGTCTCAGATAATAAGGTGTAGATTTTTAATAGTGAAGGTAATTAACCATTGGAGCAACTGACGTCGGGGTCTGGTGGCAATTTTAAAATCCGGATTGGATGTTTTCCTCAAAACATCTGCTCCAGTTTAACCACACCGCTTGGACTTGAAGCAGGAATCAACTGAGGGAAGACCCATGGCCTGGGTTATGCAGGAGGCTGGACTAGATGATCACAATGGTCTCTTCTGGTCTTAAAATCTATGAACATTTCAGCCTAAATTGTCACAAGATGCTCCTCCATTTAAATATCAACCCTAATGGGCGTATTCAGATGGCAACGATCCAGATTTTGGTTTTGGGGTGATTGGATCCTGTTTATTTAGGATAAACTAAGATATTATCTCATTACCTACTTCGCATAATTATCTAAAATCTAAGCTTGTTGATCACCTGTGTGTGGTCGCTAGCATAGACTGTGAAGATATTTAACCATTTAATTGTATCTCTTCTCTAGACTGAAGTTGCTGAAGATCCAGAAAAGGTTTCAACTGTCCACCTACAGCTCGGCCTGCCGCTGGTATTTATTCTCAGTCAGAAGGAGACCTATGAAGTTGATAAGAGAACTGCTGAGTTTGTTGCATGGCAGCTGCTGGGGAAAGCAGGAGTTGCCCTCTTATCAAGGTATTTAAGCTCAGTAATATTAACATCTTGTATAAGCAATCCTTCTTTTGAAGGCGACTTATATCTTTGTGTTGTATTCAGGCCAACTAACAAGTGCTACACTTTCTGTTCTGTTACACCGGTATACATTCAAAATAACTTTAGTGAAATTACACTGGACTTATACAAGAGTAAATCAGAACAGAACAGAGCCCTTGACAAGTTGTCAAGTTATTGGTCCCGGCATGCAGAACTGTTTTGCTGACTCATCTTGGCAGTCAGACCAGGCTGGCCTCATTAGCATCAGCCCAGGAGTATAAAAGAGGGGGCGTGTGGTAACACAGGAAAGAGAAATGGACAATTTGGGAAGAAGCTCAGACAAAGGATTGTGTTTTGTTCTTAAATTATGAGTAAAGGAAAACCCAGGAAGGGACAGGAGTTGTGGATGCTAACCCAGAGTATGTGCTGGACTGAACTGGGCTCTCTGCATGACAGAACTCCAAGTAGGGTCTGATTGCTGTTTGTGATACTATTATCAGTGAGCAGGCCGCTTGGAAGATCCTGTGCTTTTGCTGCCTGGTAACTCTGAACTCTAAGGCATCTCATGGCAATGTGCTTGCACTCTGTGAGGAGGGGGAACAGGGTGATGGCTGTGCACTTTGCAAAAGCCCTGTCCGCTGCCCTCTCAGAAGTTGCACTGTGGCAGCTTGTGCAGAGCCTTTCCTTCTGGGTTTGGCTTTGGTCATCCATCAGATTGCTCTCTGATGCCTGCTGGAATTACCTCCGGCGCTCCTGGCAGCCGCAGTAGCCGCTAGTCTAACTCTGCTCTCCCTGCAGCCAGCGGTAAAACTCCCTCTGACTTCAGTGGGAGCAGAGTCAGGCCAATACCACGTAAGAAACCCATGCCCTTCAAAACAGCACCGCGAGAATTCACACGCTTCTCTGCTTTACTTTGAAAGAAATATACAAGACACACTGACCTAGATCCAAGGCTATGGCTGAGCAGCTCACAGCACAGCTGAGGGGGTGGGCAAAGGTAGCCTGGTATCTCCCCCTGATTAGGGGGTCAGATGCTGACAGCACCCCTTTGCTGCTAGAGAACCACCAGTACCCATGAGTTAGGCAGTAGCCAGGGCAGACTGTTACTTTATCCATGACACCGTTTAACATCTGATTCGTATTTTGAAAGGGATTCTGTAGATCTGAACTTTCTTCTCCGGTCTAACGTGGCCCTCAAGACAGCAGAAGAGGTTAGTTGTTGTATTTATTCATGACACGATTGGTTCACGTTTAATCTGATTGCTTGAACATAGTGCAGTTCCCGGTAGAAGTTCGAGGTGTTATTTTTCATAATTGTTTTCCTCGCTATTCTTTAACAAATCGCCTTGGATGCGTAAAACTGACATTTCTTCCCTTATCGATGCGTTTAACAGCATGGGTTCATTAGCGTAGGGCTGCTCATGGCTGCTGACACTGAGCTACTGGCCAGGTCTACACTGTAAACGTACATCGGTATAAGTATGTCGCTCAGGGGTGTGAAAAATCCACCACCCTGAGCGACACGGTTCTACCGAGCTAACACCCCTGTGCAGACAGCATTATGTCGATGGGAGAGCTCCTCCTGCCCACAAAGTTACCGCCTCTCGCGGAGGTGGATTCGTTATGCCAAAGGGAGATGCTGTCCCGTCACTGTAGGAGCGTCTTCATGGAAGTGCTGCAGCATTGTAAGCGTAGACCTGCCCTCTGTGAGTTAAGAGAAAGCAAGTGTTATAACAAGGCTGTAACAAGGTGGCTCACCCCTTAAGGGCCAACCTTGGTCATAGACCGAGTCACACCTGGGCGAGACCAGGGTGGTGGCCTTATAAGGAGGATGCAGTGAAGGGGGTGGAGGGAGTTCAGGAGAGGGTGAAGACTCTGAGACACCGAGAGAGCTGCAACAGAGGAATGCAGGGGAGCAGGAGGATCGTATGGGGAAACCCCAATGGAATTTGGGCCTAGAAGCTTGGGGTGAGAAGTTTGAGCTCCAGCAAGGGACAGCTGGGAGGATGGGCTGGGAGAGGAGCCTGGAGCAGAAGCAGAGCTCTGGCTGTGAGAGGAAGCCCCAGAGCTAAGTGTGGCTTGCTGGGTGGTGATGGACTTTCTTTTGGCACCCTGAGGATTGCTAAGAACGGCTTTTGTTATTAAAGCAGCCCCAAGCAGGGGGTGTTACCCACTTGAAAGCCTGCATGTGTATGGGGCTAAACAGGACAGGGTGACTGCAGAGCGACCCCTGGCCATGAGAGGGTGCTCAGTAAACAGCCTCCCCACTACAGAGTCCCTGGCTTTAAGATGGAGCTTCATAAATGTATGAACGGGATGGTATGCCGAGGTCACCTGTGATAGCTGGGACTGGAGTCGATAATTCAGCTGAGCCCTTCCATTCCTATGTTCATGTGTGTTTTGGGGGCAAAACAGATACGGTGAAATTCACCCTGTGCAGAAAGCCAGCATGAGGCCTATGAACCATTTAAGACTCCCGAAGCCTCCAAGGATTTGAACTTCACAGAGGCCTTTGACAACGTGCCTCCCAAAAGGCTAGTAAGGAAGCTATGTTGGGGTGGCGTGAGAGGTAAAGTACCTTCGGAGGGACCTGCCCATGCTAGGGATCAGGCAGGTGGGATGCTGGATGAAGTTCAGTGTTGATAAATGCCAGGTAATGCACATTGGAATGAATACACTGAATTTCTCACGTGTGTGCAAAGCACGCAGGATTGGACCTGAATCTAACTTCATCCTTGGGTTTTCCACTTGTCAAGTGAGTGACACACACGTTCCAGCTCTGCTGTCTGAGACAAT
This sequence comes from Lepidochelys olivacea, assembly GCF_965140295.1. Taxonomy (NCBI): domain Eukaryota; kingdom Metazoa; phylum Chordata; order Testudines; family Cheloniidae; genus Lepidochelys; species Lepidochelys olivacea. The sequence goes on from NC_140416.1 coordinate 122,055,987, forward strand.
AGGACGAGCCCCTAGCTTGTTCACTGTATTTCTGCTGTAATGAATTTCCTTTTAATCCATTTTGTTGAAATTACACCAGATAAGCCTTTGCCTGCACTGGTAGGTCTTTTACATACAGAAGGTGAAAGCAGCCATCTAGCCTTATGAGCCCGTAGCCACAGAAACAAGGGAATGGAAAGGTAACAAGGGCAGAATGAGAATACATATCAATTCAGTTTGTTCTTCTGGTTTCATGTAAACACAATCCAGTTACACCCAGGATTCTGTTCTTCATCAAGGCCCTGTTTTCCTCAGAACGATAATTTGTGAGAGGTTCCCAGACAGAGGTGAAATGGTCAGGTTTGAGTGACACACAGAGCACACAGGAACCAAGGGTACGGCTGTACTGCAATAAAAGACCTGCCTCTGGCCTGGGTCAGCTGACTCGGCCTGGCAGGGCTTAGCTTCTGGGGCTATAAAATTTCAGCGTAAATGTTCAGGCTCAGGCTGGAGCCCAAACTCTGAGACCCTGCTAGGTGGGAGGGTCTCCACCGATGCCCAAATGTCTACACTGCAATTTTTAACCCAGCAGCCCGAGCCCTGTGAGCCGGCGTCGGCTGACCAGGCTCTCAGACTAGGTGCTGCAGGTGTTTAATCACAGTGTAGACAGATCCTTAATCTGCCCTTTGCCTCAGTCTCCCATCTGTACAATGGGGAGGATGTTTCCCTATCTCTCAGGGCTGTTGTGAGGATAAAATCCGTAATGATCCTGAGCTGCTCAGATGCTCTGGGCATCAAGGCCAGATAAGTACCTAGTTAGACAGCTGGGAAGTAGTGGCAGACCATGTAGAATCCAGTCCAGTAAGAGACATTTTCTGATAACAAATAGCGGTATGGAGTGAAATCCTTTGGTATAAAAGTAAAACCCATCAATGGGAGCTCATCCCAAAAGCCGACAGCAGCTCCTTGCTCAGAAAGGGCCTGATCCTGCAGTCGGACCCCTTGCCAGTGTGGGAGCCCTGCTGGAAACGAGGGGGCAGGAACAGGGCCCAGATTTGTTCAAAAGTTCATCACCGAAGAAGGATCATCCAATGGTGAAGGCGCTAACCTACAGCTCTGGGTGCAAGTCCCTGCCCTGCCACAGATTTCCTCTGTGACCATGGGCAAGTCACGTAGCCGCTCGGCGCCTGAGCTCCCCACCTGTGAAATGGGGGTAATAGGACTGCCCTGCCTCACAGGGGTGTTTTGAAGAAAAAGTAGGTTACAAGATTGTGAGGTGCCCAGGTGGTCCCTAGGTGGGGACTGTTTGATTGCCTTAGGTATGTAAAACAGAAAGCTGTCAAGATTGTAGTCATGGTTCCAATTCCTCTCAAATAGATTTCAGTCTTATTTTGATTGCAAGTTGCGATGGCAGGGGCTGTCTATTGTTTGTCTTGTACAGCACAAACACATCAATAAAAGTTAATAAGGGTATTTCGTGGTGCTGCACAAAATATCCTCTTAGCGGCAGCGTAGATGTTCATAAAGCAAAGGTCTGCTTTGCGTAACATGGTTTGTAACAGAGGAAGAAGGTGGAATCCAGGCACGAATCTAAGTTTGGGAAAGGAAAGGTTCTTGGACTTCTATCTGAATGGGAGACCTTTCTGTGCTAGAATCCTTCTCTGTGTCAGGATTATGGTTACTCCGCTGCAAACGGTAGTTAGAATTCTTATTTTCTGGGAAGACCAATAACGCATCAGCATTTCATTAACGTTCTTGATCGTCTCAGGGGACCTGCTCGTGGCCCCAGTAGCTTGTCTGAAATGGGCGACGGCATCCACTTGCAGAGCAGAGTTTCGAGTGGACGTGTTGCATAATTTGTAGACATCTGCAAAAGCAGGCGTTAGCCGCTAGGCAGCTTTTGGCGGCTCACGTGACGCTAATGTAGCCGCCTGGTGGAGGCCGGCAGCCAAGCGCGCACAGTTCTGTCGCTGGAGGGAAACCAGACGCTCTCTCCTGAGAGGTGTGGCAACAACCAGGTGTGTTTTGAGTAAGATCCACGTGAAAAAGACACTTGCTCCTGTTCTCCTTTTTTCACCAGTGCCGGTGGCTGGACCACATTAACTGCAAAACACAAGGCTGGGAACCCGCTAGATTAGTATAAATATGGGGTTTTAAAGCTACTGCTCAGAGACAGTAGGAACTGCCTGGTCCCAAGACTGAACCCTGCAGGGCAGCTCCCACTGGGGAAGGGGTGTGGGAGGGTAGTTCTGGCGGCAGCATTGTCTCCCCAGTTTGCTGCTGCGGTTCCCAGTTCTTGCCAGCTGCCCTGTGCTGACCGTAAGTGTGCCAGGGAATAGGAGAGGGGAAGAGAGGAGAGTCACCCAGCAGACACCACAGCGACCCTCTGGGCAGGAGGAGGAACTGCAGAGTCGTCTCGACTTGGATGCCTGATGTTCCAGCTGCCGAATGTGAGAGTCTGGAGCCACACGCAGCAGCCCTAGAAGTCTACTGACATGTCCAAAACCAAACCAAAAGTGGCCACATGGTGCCGTTGAGTGCCCTCTTGACTCCACTTTATATTGCAGTGACTCCAGCCATTGCAGGGCACAGGTGCACATAAATGCCCTTGTGTCCCAGCTGGTGTTTTTCTCTTCCCCAGGGTGCGCCGATCAAATACCTGGTTTTGGAAGATACTGATGAAATAATAGCCCTTGTGGAAGACAAGATAAAGGGCGAACAGATCCAGGAAGATGAGGATGAAAGTGACAATAATGACCAGGGTAACGCTGGTGTTTGGAATTCTCCTTTTCACGCTTAGTCACGTGCTCGTTAATTACTAAGGAGAGTTACTCATACAACGAGGGCCTCCTTGCTGGAGACATTCTGAAGCATATAGAAGTACTGTAGTCGCACTGGCCTATGTGATCCAAAATGGCTTGGGTGCCTTAATTTTTAAGGCTCCAACTCGAGACACCTGCTTTTCAGAGGGCGGGTGTTCATCGCTGTCAGAAAACCAGGCCTCTTTGAGGTATTTCAGGTCAGGCCCCCAAAATCCAGAGCCACTTTTGAAAATCTAGGCTGCCCTCTTTTGAGTGCCCATGGGTGCTGTGCTCAAATTCCATTTGCGTTAGAGAGCACGTGCCCGGGCAAGTCTTCCTTTAAAATACATTCCTAGAAAGTTGCTCATGTGAATGGGATTCCTAGATAAAAGTGTTCTGTACTCCAGGGGTCACATCCTCAGCTGGCATAACTCTGCATCATTCCAGTCACTTCGGTGAAGCTCAGAGTTCCTAGCAGAACGGTGCTAAAGAGTATATCAGTAGCAAGCCCTGACTGCTGCTTATTACACTGATCAGAACAGTCTCCCGTCTTATTCCCCATCTGCCTGTCCTATCCACTTCTTGTCTCTCATCTCTCTTAACTCTTTGGGCCGTGGACTGTCTTTGTTGTATGTATGTACAGCATCTAGCGGAATGGGGCCCTGATCTTGACTGACGCCTCTAGGTGCTACTGGAATATATATCTGCATCCTAATAAATTGCTTGGTTTCTTCGGTCTTTTCAAACCCTGGCAAATGCTGAGTTCCTGCTGCATCTGTCTGCTCCTGTTTATGTGTACGTTGATTTGCTGTAGAAATTCAAGATGATCAGGTGATGGAAGCGGTTTACAGAGACAGGAAGCGAGAACTCCCTTTGGAACTCATCCGTACCCTGACAGAAGAAACTTTTAGTGCTGCTCTGACGGAGACCGCCCACGTGGTGGTGCTATTCTACGCCAGTTGTGAGTACAATACACATATCCATAGCACCGTGGGTGCACATTTCTTGTATAGTTTAGTATATTGTTACAGTCCCTGTATTTATTTTGTTCTTTCTATTTAAATAATAGCTGAAAAGATGCCAGTGGGAGGCTCCAGGTGTCCTCACGCACCCTGAACAATACAATTAAATCGACTTCTGTAATAGATTAATACTGAACAGAGACAAGCTTTTTGTTTTTGAAGGTCTCTATATCAAATACTTAGGTATTTCTTTTGCAGTGACATATAAATTCAGTGTAATTCTACCTTCCGCATAGCAAGCCTAGTGCCAGAACAATTCACCACGTTAAATTGGAAAGCTACCATCGCTGTCTATAGTGATGGCAAAGCTTGAGACACTGAAGACGCATGATATATGGAGAGTAACCCATCCTGTCGACCATGAGTGACCCCGCTGCCGACAGACAGGCCGTGTGTGATGTACCGCTGTTGACAGTGTCTCTTGTATGTTGCAGGGGAAGCGGTGTCCCTGGCGATGTTGCAATCGTATGTAGAGGTGGCCATTGCATTAAAAGGTACAGTGCCAAAGCTCCATTGCATGGTTAAAAAGCAGGCGGTGTTCATACCCTGTACCATGTCCTCCTTTTACAAGAGAGGAAGTTTAACTGATGTGTATATATATAGGCACCGATTCCGTGGGTGCTCCGGGGCTGGAGCACCCATGGAGAAAAAAAAAGAGTGGGTGCCGAGCACCCACCAGCAGCCTCCCATATCAGCTCCTCCCCCTCCCCACAGCACCTCCCACCCGCTAGTGGGCCCAGCCGATCAGCACCTCCCGCTCCCTCCCAGCGCCTCCCACCCACTGCAATCAGCAGGTCTGCAGCGTGCAGGATGCGTTGGGAGGGAGGAGGAGGAGCGAGAATGGGGCGTGCTCAGGGGAGGGGTGGAATGGGGTGAGAAGTGGTGGGAAGAGGCGGGTGGGGGTGGGCCTTGGGGGAAGGGGTGGAGTGGGGGCAGGGCCTGGGGCAGAGCGGGGGTCAAGCACCCCCGGCACGTTACAAAGTTGGTGCCTCTGTGTATATATACTGTGGGTGAATCCTGGCCAAACTCCCATTGAGTGCTATGGGGAGAGGATTTCATCCAATATATATACACGCACATACAGACACCCGCGGGCTGCTCTAATTTCTGCAGGCTTGTAATAGCTCCTGAGAGTACATCTACACTGCAATAAAAGACCTGGCCCGGGTCAGCTGATTCAGGCTTGCAGGTCTCGGGCCGTGGTGGTATAAAATTGCAGTGTAGACATTTGGGCTTGGTCTGGAGCCTGGGCTCAGAGACTCCGTGAGGGGGGAGGATCTCAGAGCCTGGGCTCTCCCCCGAACCTGAACGTCTACACTGCAATTTTATAGTCCCACGAGCCTAATTCAGTGGACCCGGGCTCTGAGACTCGGTGCCATGGGTTTTTTATTGCCGTGGGGATAAAACTCCATCGGGGCCGTTCTATGGTGAGGATCACTGGAGCTCAGCATTATCCAGCCCTGCCCCCAGAATGCCCCCTCCTGTTCCTGATACGCCCTCCCTGTACTGGGAGAGCATCCCCGGAGGGACTAGCATAGAGCCAGGCTGGAGGGAATCCCCCGCTGCTGACCCAGGGAGGTGTTAAGTCCTTTTGTGCCACTCTGACCACGTATTAAAAGGGACCTTCACAGGACTGAGGATCTGGCCCATAGAGTCAAATTCTGTTTTCCGTTACATTGGGTGTAAATCCATTGACTGCACTGGGGTTATTCCGGACCAGTGTAAACAAGAGCAGAAATGGGTTGCAAGTGGGCATGAATGTGGACAAGTCCAGTCTGAAATATAAAGAGCAGCAGGTGTCAAAATACGGTCGTAAGAGCAAGGAACGTGCTAACATCAGGGACAACTCTTATTCGGTATTTGCATTATAGACGCTCTGAGCCCCACCCAGGGATCAGGGCTCGGTGTGGTACAGACGTGTAACAAAACGACAGTTCCTGGGCCAAGGAGCACGAGGCTTGTGTGTGAGTTGCTTGTAATGCGAGGGATAAACGAATAACACCTTGGAAACAAGAACGAGAGCCATTTACCTACTCCACTACATGGGGAAAGTCACCCTTAGGCACTAACAGTCGGTAGCTACAGTAAAGGAGCAGTTACAGCAAGCATGAGGACAGTGGCAGAAGGTGAAATAACTCTTGGACACAAAGAGGCAAGAACCTGCCATAGCAGGATGCCCGTGTGACACTCCCAGGGGTACCCAGGCTTGGGAGTTACCTCACCACTACCCGCCCTTAGTGTGAAGCAATCTTGTCTTCACTTGCTGTGGGTCAGCTCCCTGAAAACACCAGCCTCTGGCACAAGCACTGCCTTCCAGGCCTCTGCAAGCTTCGCTCTCCCTGGACAGGAAGCAATAGGTACATCCCTACAGCTGAGTCCTCAGAGCCTCCCCTGCAGTGTCCAGCCCCTTCTCCATGGGACACTCACAGAATCACCAGGCCTGCTGTTGCCAAAGGAACAGTACACACCAGCTTGTCAGATTCACCTCTTGCCCAGCACTTTGTTCAACACCACAGCACTGAGATATATTTCCAGTGAAAACAAGAACGGGTTTCCTGTCAAAGAGTAGAGATTCAAATAATAGTGGGTCTGAATATTGGAAACCAGTGGTTACATATAATACAAAATCATAACACGCTTTCTAGAGACTAAACTTAACAAACAAGTCACTCTCTTGTCTAAAGAAGTTTCTCGCACCCAAAGTTCTCTCCAGTGGTTTCAGCCAAGCCTGAACTTGTGATGTAAACCTCCGGATAGGGTTCACTCCCCTTAACTCTTCCTGTTAGATTTTGTTTTCCCTCTGATGTCCTCTCAGTCCTTCATTTGCTTTCAGCTCAGACTCGTGGTAGGTGACTCGTGAAGGAGAGAGTGCTCAATTGACATGTAAACAATAGATGATACAGACTTTAAGGTCTTATTTTCAGTGTCTAGACACATAACTCCATACACAGTATCTGTACATACATTTCACGATACTAATGACCAGCGTGACACTGGCTCTCGTTTGAGAACTCATGCGACATTCTTTGGTGAACCCAAATGTACATACCAGAATCAGGAGATTCCTGTAAGCCCCTTGACAGCTGGCAGTACGAGATTCTTGGGTCATAGTCCCCAAATCAAGGAATGTAAAATGATGGTGCCCTTGGGGGATGGACACTGTCCTAATTACCTGTAAAGCCTCATAGAATCATAGCAATGTAGAGCTGGAAGGGACCTCAAGAAGTCATCAGGTCCAGCCCCCTGCACGGTGGCAGGGCCAAGTAAACCAAGACCATGCCTGACAGCTGTTTGTCCAACTTGTTTTTAAAATCTGCCAATGATGGGGATTTCATGACCACCCTTGGAAGCCTATTCCAGAGCTTAACGACCCTGACAGTTAGAAATTTTTTCCTAATATCTAACCTAGATCTCTCTTGCTGCAGATTAAGCCCATGACTTCTTGTCCTACCTTCAGTGGACAAGAAGAACAGTTGATCACCTCTTATAACAGCCCTTAACATATTGGAAGACTGTTATCAGGTTCCCCCTCAGTCGTTTTTTCTTAAAAAAACAGGGCCTGTTTAGTCTTAGCCTTTCTTGACAGCTCAGGTTTTCTAAACCTTTGATCATTTTTGTTGCTCTCCTCTGGGCTCTTTCCAGTTAGTCCACATCTTTCCTAAATTGTGGTAACCAGAACTGGACACAGTCCTCCAGCTGAGCCCTCACCAATTCTGAGTAGAGTGGGACAATTCCCTCCTGTGTCTTACAAACAATAGTCCTGTTATTACACCCCCAGAATCATATTAGCCTTTTTTGTAGCTGCATCCTGCATATTCAGTTTGTGGTCCACTGTAACCCCAAGATCCTTTTCAGCAGTATTTCTGCCTAGCCAGTTATTCCCCATTTTGTAGCTGTGTATTTGATTTTTCCTTCCTAAGTGAAGTACTTTGCACTTGTCGTTATTGAATTTCATCTTGTTGAATTTAGACCAATTCTCCAATTGTCAAGGTCATTTTGAATTTTAAACCTGTCCTCCAAAGTGCTTGCAACCCCTCCCAGCTTGGTGTCATCTGCAAATTTCATAAACAGACTCTCTACTCTGTTATCCAAGTCATTAATGAAAATATTGAATAATACCAGACCCAGGACAGACCTCTGGGAGGGCTTATCTAATGGAGTCCTGTAATTTGACAGCAAGCCATTGATAACTACTCTTTGAGTATGGTCTTTCCACCGATTGTGCACCCACCTTATAAAAATTTGATTTAGACCACATTTCCCTAGTTTGCTTATGAGAATGTCATGCAGAACTGTGTCAAAAGCCTTACTAAAATCAAGGTCTACTGCTTCCCCCCTTTCCACTAGGTCAGTAATCCTATCAAAGAAGGAAATAAGGCTGGTTTGGCATGATTTGTTGTTGACAAACTCATGGTGTCTATTCCGTATAACCCTATTATCCTCCAGATGCTTACAAATTGATTGTTTAATAATTACTATCTTTCCAGGTATTGAAATTAGGCTCACTGGTCTATAATTTCCGAGGTCCTCCTTGTTCCCCTTTTTAAAGATAGGTACTATGTTTGCCCTTTTCCAGTCTTCAGGGCTTTCTCCCATCTTCAGGAGTTCTCAAAGATAATTGCTAATGGTTCTGAGATCGCTTCAGCTAGTTCCCCAAGTATCCTAGGATGAATTTCATCAAGCCCTGCTGACTTGTATACATCTAACTTATCGAAATATTTTTTAACCTGTTCTTCCCTGTTTTGGCTTGCATGCCTTCCCCAATTGTTAATATTAATTTGTGTTGAGTATCTGGTCATTAATCTTTTTAGTGAAGACTGAAGCAAAATAGACATTAAGCACCTCAGCTTTCCTGATGTCCTCAGTTGTTATCTCTCCTTCCCTGCTAAGTAGAGGACCTACACTTTCCTTCCTCTTTCTCTTGCTCCTAATGTATGTCAATCACCTCTTCTTACTGCTTTTTATGTCTCTTGCCAGGTGTAACTCATGTACATCTATGGCACTACATAAATTATACACAGCAATAACAATGATGAGGGTTATCTTAAAAGACAATACACGCATATCATCAGGTGATCTGTGAGTAGAGAAGGATGGGTGGAATTGATCCTTAGAGGAAGTCTGCACTACTTTCTGAGTCACATGGGCTCAGTATCCCTCATTCCCCTTTGGAAAATAACCTGTCACTGCTGTTGCTGGTGATTCTCCTGGCTCACACCTGTTGCTGGCAGCAGTGATCTGCCATGACTGGGGTTTCTTGCTTTGGTCACCTTCTGCCCAGAGTGTCCAACGTACAGTAAGCAGATGTCCTAGCAAGCCTGAACCACAGCAGTGCTGTGCAGAGCCTTGACAAGGAACAGAGTGTGGGGCTTGTGGACAAGAACCCAGGAGAGGGAGCTCTGGAGATATAATTTGTGATTTGCTTTGGTTTGATACTGTTCAACACTTCTGGCCTTTTAAACCCCATGAAGGGAATCTGGCCAGAAGCTTTGCTAGCTGCTGCTGTTTGGTTAAATAAAGTCCTGAAAATAAACAGGAAATCTCAGAGAGGGTTGCTGCTGTTGTTGTTATAACAATATTTTTTTACTTAACCGGTGAACTTCCCTCCAGCTGTTCAGACCCTGCTGCTGTCATGCTTACTACATGGGTTTGCAACAGCAATCCTTGCTCTGGGGGAAGGTGGGTGAAGTCCTGGCCCCTCTAAAGTCAATGGCAAAACTCCCATTGACTTCAGTGAGGCCAAGATTTCACCACATGTGTGGTAACACGTCTCCACTGGGAGTCATTACATCTTCTACCTCCTCACCAGTGGCACCATATTGAGCGAGGAAGGAAGCTGTCCGGCTCCTCCATGCCATAGCGTGATCTGGTCCGGTCTGAGAGGGCAACTCCATTATCCTGCAGCTAGTTGTGGGCATGTCAGAAAGAGCCTGTGGGATCCTTAGGTAGAAATAAAAAAAAGGAAGGGAAGGCAGCAGGCATTTGTGAGTGTGGCTGTTATGAAACGAGGCTCCGACCAAGCATCTGTCTGATCCTCTTAATGGGAGCCAACAGCGTCCCTGGTGGGAAACCTAATTAAAATGAAAACAAGAGCTGAGCTCGAGTGTTCAGGTATGTCACAAGTGTCAGATCAAGGCTCTCCTTGCTCCCCCCTTACTCCCTTCTCCCCATGCCACAGGCCTGTCCAAATACATGTCTGTTCCATTGGAACCTTGCTGACCAGAGTGAAGGAAGGTTGCGGCTGTGCTGAGAAAGGAAGATAATGAGTAGAGCTGCTTGGACATTTTTCCTTGAAAAGGTTTTTTGATGAAAAATGCCCTTTTTACGCAAATCAGAACACTCAACTCTTTCTTCTGCCCCTGCCCCCTTGAAACAAAGTGTTTCGATAGTGCTGAAACGTCCTTTTTTTGACACTTTCGGAACAGGACATTTTGATTTTTTTCGCCTTTTGAAATGAAATTAATTGGTTTTCAGTACATTAAAAAAGTTTTAAAAGTTCAAAATTGGAATGAAATCCTTCAGTTTTATCAAAATGTTTGTCGACCCCAAAACCACTTTTTCCCTTGGAATTTCATTTCCTGGAAAATGTTGACACTTTTTGGTTACGTCCCGTTTTGGAACAGAAAACATTTCAAGATTATGGAATTTCCCCATGAAACACAAAAACCCAGTTCCCGTTGAGATCTGATAATTAGCAACAGGAAATGGAGCTGTCTGTGAATGATCTTGTGACCACTAGGTGGCGCCAAACAATTGAAGATCAATAACAGCATCTCATGCCATTAAACCAGTGGGAAATGGAGGAAACAGGATGCCACGGGTGGATTTCTCTTCCTGGGGTGGGGGTTTGCCTGGTAAGTTACCTAGAATCACAACACTGGGAGGGTAAAGTGTGGCAAGCAGGGCATGGGCTTAAATCTGCCATCTCTGGGTATTGGGTCTAGCCAAGGCAGGGAGTTAGTGGGACAAAAGGGAGCAGGGTGCTCTGGCTTTCCAAAAGAGAACTGAATCCTTGTGGTGTGTGTCACGTCTCTGGGCAAAGCAGCCACAGGGTTGTGTCAGGTGTGGTGTGAGATCCTTCCTCTTCCCTGAAGGATCGGTGATCTTGAGCTAAGGGGGAGACTGGAGGCCAGTGTCTTCAGGCTGGAATTTTCTGATGAGCCAATACGTTATCCAGGGAAAGTATGCTGTCCCGCAGGGCACTGAAATGATGTGCGCACGCTCCCAGGTGCCCTTACAATGAGCAGTACAGCAATCCGAAAGGCTGGCATTGCCCTGTGCGGGAAGGACCCTATGGCGACCTCAGGCCAGGCGAGAGAGCCAGGAAAAGTGTGAGATAAGCTCTTCCCCCTCCAAACAATGGTGGAGAATCCTTCCTAAAAGTTGGCGAGCCCTTTGCCCCCCCTTATGGCCCCGCCCCACCCCTTCCGCCTGTGGCCTCTTCCACCTGAGGCCCTACCATGGCCAAGCCAGAGTGAGCAGGGAGCCATGGACCCTTCACCTGGCCTGGGGGGGGGAGAGAAGGACAAGAGCAGCCCCCTGCCCATGTCCCTGCCCCACGGACTCCGCCCAAGGCAGGGGGAGGGCTTGTGACTCCCCACAGCTGCCCACTATGGCTCTCCCTGACCCAGCTGTGGCCAGGGGATGGGGCCTCAGAGCTGCGCAGCCCGAACATGGTAAGAGCTGCGTGGCCGGGCAGCTGTGGGGATCCGCGAACCCTCCACCTGCCCTGGGGGGGGGGCCTGGGGAGCGGGGACATGGGCTGGGAGTTGCTCTTGCCCCCACCTCAGGCAGGCGGAGGGTCGCGGTACCCCATGCTGCCTGGCCTCCCGGGCTGGGCTCCAGCTGCCGGCCTGGCCTGGGGGGCAGGGCCTCGGGAGGAAGAGGAGGAGCAGGGGCGGGGAGGCCCGTGGCAGAAAGTGGGAGGGCCATGGCCCCCTGACCCTCCCAGTTCCAGCACCCTTGCCTCCAAAGCTGGCCATGTTCTCTGCTCTGGCTCCGTCCCCTCCACGGCCTGTTACAAAAGCCGGATGATACTATTGCATGGTTTATCCCGGGCAAGGAGTGGCACTGACTGTCTCCAGCGTGGTCTAGGGCTTGGAGAGAGACTCTCCCTGAGTTGCTGGCTAAGGATCTGTGAATCAGGTTAGTCCTCTGTGGATGGCGGCTCTGCCAGCCACGGCTGGCTTTGAAGGTTGTCAGTTTGGATCCGGTCCCAAGTCTTGAGGCTGTGCCCTGGGCCGTATTCTCTGTGGAGTTTTCACACAGGGAAATTCTTCCTTCCTCTCTGGAGACCTCGGCCATTATAGTTTTATGGAGGCGAGCGCTCCCCTTAACAATCTGACCTTGTTCATAACTACCTGGAGTGGGGGGAGGGGGGTCATATTCTAATCACTCCTCACCTCTGGCCCTGGACTCTTTCACCCTTTGTCTGTTTGGGTCCGGGGTTTTGTGGCCATTTGGATAATTAGCTCTCTGTTGGCTCAGTAGGTTGGTTTTTTCACCTCCATTTTGGAGCATTAGAAGTTAGGTTTGAGGATGATGGGGATTCAAGCCCATTGCTGCTTAAGCATTGCGTGACTTCATCTTTTGATGCCAAAATCCAGATAACTGCATTCAAAGGTCTTTTTAACGTTCCTTTTGTTCTGCATCCAGGAAGAGCAGCAATCCATCCCATTGCTAAAATTCTCTCTGGGTGAAAAGTGCCTGAGAATTAACAGAACCAGTGATGTAGGATTGCAGCTGGCTTTGCCAGAGGCTTGAACGTCCATTTGAGAAGACATCAGCCAAAGGCCACACATGGGTTGCACAGAGGAGTTCAGAAAAATGGCATTTTGGACTAAGTGGAGGATCTCAATAACCAACTTAAGCAAGAGTTTAATTGAGTTCTTGAGATTCCCCAAAAAGAATGGAGTCTGGTGACTGGGGGAATGTATTTTGCTGCGAGAATAGTAGAGGTTTTAGGAATGACAGCTGTATCAGGGCCTCAGTTCCCCTGATCCAGCTGAGTTTCGATTGGCATGATGTCTACTCTCTGTGAAACAAGAAGGAGTTCTGCTGTGAGAATACACATGGGTGGACGCGATGGGCTATACAAACCTACACGGGCCAGAGTCTAATGAGGCTCCGAAGCATGGGATTTTCAAAAGCACCTAAGTGACTTAGGAGCACAAGTCCTTTGGCTCAGCTCCTCAAAGGTATTGAGATACCTGACTCCTACTGAAATCCAATGAGATTTAGGAGCCTAAATGCCTTGGAGGATCTGGGCCATTGTGCCTTTATGCAGAGGTAGAAGCCAAAAATTAGGCTCCTGTTTTTGAAAACTTTGGCTGTGGGGAATTTAATCTTTGGAAAGACTGAACACAATGAGAGTGGGGAGTGAATTCCTGGGATCCAGAGCTTTTAGGGAGATGGGTATCTCTGATGGTTGGCAGTTGGACACCAGGGGAAGGGTCCCTACTAGTTTGGAAGTGGTGTATTGTGTGTGTGACTGCTGTGGGTTGCAGATGAGGAATCTAAAATTCCCGGCAGCTTGACTAACCCCAGTGACCCTGCACTGGCTCTGTGACATAGCACATGTGTAGCTGAACCCTGGATATTGTTTGACTCGAAAGCTTTGTTTATTTTATTTTTTTTACATAAGAGTTCAGCCAGAAGTTCTGCAGTGGATATGACAGTACGTCAGAGGGGTTGAATGCTTATTACTTGTTTGTGCTCTGGGCCCAATCCTGGACGGAGCTGAGCACCTGCTGAGAAGAGCTGAATCTGAATATGACGACTGTATTATTAAAGGTTGCCAGGAGCTGCCTTACAGCGGTGACTCTAAACCTTTCCAGACGACTGTACCCCTTTCAGGAGTCTGATTTGCCTTGTGTACCCCCTAGTTTCACCTCCCTTAAAAATCTACCCGCTTACAAAATCAGACATAAAAATACAAAAGGGTCCCAGCACACTAGTACTGAACAACGGCTGACTTTCTCAGTTTTACCACATAATTCTTAAATAATTCGGCTGGAATAGAAATATTGTACTTACATAGAGCAGTATAAACAAGTCATTGTCCGTATGAAATTTTTGTTTGTGCTGACTTTGCTAGTGCTTTTTATGTAGCCTGTTGTAAAAGCAGGCAGATCTCTAGATGAGTTGATGAACCCCCTGGAAGACCTCTGCGTACCCCTACTTCCACTGCCTTGAAGAACATGCTGGCTGCTGGTAAATAAACATGGACTGTAATATCTGTAGCTGCTGCATGAATGTTTCTCTTCACGTTGCAGATTGCTGACAAAATGGCTCCATTGCGATCCGGGAGCCCAGTTCTAATCTGATGCCACGTCCTCCCTTTTCTTTTAGCACTGAAATGATTTTGGGGCGGGAGAGGAGTACCAGAAGATATCCAAGATTAGAGCTATTAAATAAGACAACTGGCCAGTTCTGACGTTGAGGGGGACGTACTTGCATCTTGCAGCTCCAACAGCTACACAAGCCATTTGTCCTTTGCTGTAATGTTTTGACGTCACCTTACTGTCTTAATGGCATTATAACCCCATGGTTCAGAGCTGACTGTCATGTCTTCTGTACGTACAGTGTACACGGTGCAGAAAAAGCCGCAAGTTAACACTCCACTGAACGTGAAACTGCTACCGGCGTTTCACTGAGTGGCATAATGAGCCACACAGAGGAACCAAAAATGAACCAAACATGCTGTGCTAATTAATACATTGGCAGACAGGGGAACAATAGTTAAACTGAATTTTAATAAGTTCCATTGCAATTAATTTATTATTGGGATGATGGATGGGGTTCATTTAGGGCCAGATTCTGATACACTTGCTCACACAGACTGGTATCTTACTATGCGAGGAGTCCCACTGATTTCAATGGCAGTACTCCAGGACTAAGGCACGGCTCTGCATGAGGAAGTATATCAGAATCTGGCCCTCAACACTGCAGTTACGGTAGGTCCAAAACCAAAAGGATTTCTAACAGTTAAATACCGACAAATGCAGTAATATCCAAGGACTCATTTGGAAAGCGCTCTGCTAAATAATTCATCTTTGACTTCTCAAACTTTATTGTAAATATTTTTGTTTTCCGTCACAGGAACCCAAGGAATTTCGCTTGCCAAAGTAAATTGCTGGGACTGGCCTGATGTCTGCATGAAGCAGAATGTCACTCAATTTCCCATTACCAAGATGTATGAGAAGGGAGCAAGACCACTGACTTACACTGGCATGCTTGGAACAGCGGAGCTGCTCAGATTCCTCAGGCTGTGAGTGTCTTGTTGATGCCAGTGTCATTAGTATTTCAGCTTGACATTTCTGAAGGCTCTTTAGTGTCGCAGAACCGTAATCCATTTACATAGTAATAGTTTGGAACCTAATTTTAGTTTCAACACCAGGCTTAGAGTTTAGCTGGTAGGTCTGGAATGAGCTTAACAACCTTCCACACCTTTTCAGTGTCAGGAAACAACTTTTTTTAAAGGTTACGTCCATCCACTGGTTTGACTCTCCCTGTCACAATAGAGAGACACCTTATGTTTGTTTATTGTTTGGAGAGTCATGACCTACGGGCCTCCAAACTCAGGTCCACAGGAGCAGTCATGCTCCAACCCTCCACTTGGCAACCTGCTGACAGCTCCTTACCCAGGACCCGTGAAGCCTATGCCCAGTTTGAGGCTCTGCCCCTGAGCTCCTATTGGCAGAATTCCTGAGCAGCTGATTGGTCTGCTGGCCCTACTTAAGCCAGCAGCAGTAACAGGAAACTGTCCAAACAACTGGGATCCATCCCGCTCCCCCAGTTTGACTTCCCGGCATCTGACTTGTGGTTCTGATATCCATTTTATCTTGTGCCTCTGACCCCCTGGTATCCTGATCCAGCCTGACCCGACTTGTGGTTCTGATCTAAAGTTTGTTTTCTGCTTCTGATCTACTGGTATCCTTGACTCTTGTCTCATGACTGTGGACTCCTGCTCTGACCACTAGGTCTGGCTGCCCACAACCCAGCCGTGACCACTTGTTTGGACCACAGTAACTGCAGGGCCAAGCCCGGTGCCCACGACCCAGCCGCACTGCCACAGCCACTGGAAGCATAGGACTCCCCTGAATGGGACCTCCTCTTCCAGGTGGATACTCAGGCACTGCATGTTGCTCAGATGATCAGGGACAACCAGAAGCTGCAGGAGCAACTGAGGCAGCTCAGCACCGCCAGTGCCACCTGCCATACCCTGGCATGAATGGTTCAACGGGAACCGCAGGCAGTTCCAGGGTTTCATGAACCGATGCCGCCTTCTGTTTCTGATGTGTCCCAGAATCTATGCCTCTGACCAGGCCAAGGTGGCCCTGGTAATCAGCCTGCTGATACGAGAAGTGTTAGACTGGGCCTCCCCCGTGCTAGAAGATCATAGGCTGGTGCTGTCGAACTGGGTTGCCTTTCTCCAGCTAATATCAATCATCTTCAATGACCCACCCTGAGCTCAAATGGCCGAGGCCACCCTGAGGAGACTTCGGCAGGGGCACAAGGCACAGCGGCCTCCTATGTGGCACACGTCCGGATACAGAGTGCAACTAAACAGTGCAGCTGTACCAGTTCCAGTGGGGGCTTGCAGGAAGAAATCAAAGACAAACTGGCCTGGGTAGAGATGCCTGCGGGCCTAGACACCCTTGTGGACCTTGCCAACTGCATAGATGAGCAGCTGTGAGAATGAAGAAAGGAGAAAAGATGTTCCCTGCAGTTCCTCTACAGGCCTACTGGGACGTCACCTTCTGTATCGCCCACCAAAGCTGTGCAAGCCAACCTGCCTCATCAGCGCCTCACTCTTGAAGAAAAAGAACGGCGCCGTCAGTGCCACCTGTGCTTCTACTGCAGCGACCCTGGCCATGTCATCTCGACCTGCCCAGTACGAGTGCCAAGCAGCTTGGGGAAACAAGTCAGTCCAGACACAGTGAAGAGAACCGGCCTGGTCCTTGAGGGAAGAGAATTTCCCTGTACCCTAGTCTTCACTGAGACCCACCCTGAGCCCCATCCAGGGGCTTCCAATTTGCAGGTACCCCCTATCCAGCTGCGCATCCTGAGAGATCTCCAGCAGATCCCCCTCCAAGAGACCCTCATCGATTCGGGAGCAGCAGACAATTTTGTGGATCCAGCTACAGCTCAGACCCTACAGATTCCCCTGCGACATGAGGCCACACCGGAGATGATTGGAACTGTTGATGGCTCTCCACTGTCTTTGGGTCCTGATGTGGAGGAGACTGTCCCCCTGGAGGCCGTTATTCAGGGACACAGAGATAATTAGATCTGGAATGATCCATTCTGCACATTTTCCCCTGATAGTTGGCGTCTCCTGGCTAACCCTTCATGATCCCCTCATTCATTGGTGAGAACAGAAGGTCACGTTCCCATCAGAATTCTGCTGATGGTGCGGCCAGGGACCAGGAAGGGTTGCATCCAGGCCCAAGAAGGTTCAAATAGGTATAGTTGCCCACACTGAAACACCTACTCGGGGAACTGTGGAATTCTCCCGCCCCCCAGTACTGCAGCTATGCTGATGTCTTTAAAAAAAGAATGCAGAAAGCCTCCCCCCACATTGGGACTATGATTGTCCCGCAGAACTCCAGCCAGTGGTGAAAATATCGTTTGGGCGGATCTACGCAATGTCAGAGCCTGAACTGGTAGCGTTACGAGGACACCTCCAAGAGAACCTGGCCTGGGGGTTCATCTGCAGGTCAACCTCACCAGCCAGTCCTTTAATAAAAAAGGACGGCAGCCTCCGCCTCTGTGTTGATTACCGATCCCTAAATCAAATAACAGTCCAGAACCACTAAGCACTATCCCTTATCTCTGAGTTGTTGGACCATGTGGATGCTACCCACATATACACTAAACTGGATCTCCAATGAGCTTACAATCTCATCCATATCCAAGAGGGGGACTGTCTTTCAGACCTGCTATGGACAGTTTGAATATTTGGTCATGCCATTTGGATTGACTAATGCCCCAGCAACATTTCAGCACTTCGTTAATGGTGTGCAACAAGACCTCCTGGGCCAGTTTGTAGTTGTATACTCAGATGATATATTGGTCTTCTCAGATGATCTGAACCAACACACCATTCACATCTGTACAGTCCTGGAGAGAATCTGATATCACGGTCTATACGGTAAACTCGAAAAGTGCGCATTTGATCAGACCTCAACTGAGTTCCTAGGTTTCATCCCATCCCCAGCAGGAATCAAGATGGATCCACTCAAGGTCCAGGCTGTCTGCTACTTGGCAGCCCCCCCCACAACGTGTACAGCCTATAACGTTTTCTAGGCTTTGCAAACTTTTACTGGAGGTTCATCTCAAATTTTTCTAAACAAGCCAAGCCCCTCACTCCCCTGCTCTGGAAGAATGCCCAGTTTCACTGGTCGCCTGAGTGCCAGCACACATTCAAATAACTAAAGCTTGCATTCACCACTGCTCCACTATTGGCCCACCCAGACATGGCACAAGTTTTCATTGTGGAAGCCTGTCTCTAGCACACCGATTGGGGCAGTCCTCTCCCAGAGGCACAGACCCAAACAAATATGGCATCCTATTGCCTACTACTAGACAAAGCTTACCCCATGCTGGGCAAAACTCTGGGATCTTGGACAAAGAGTTCATGGCAACTAAGGCTGCCTTTGAAGAGTGACACTACTTGGAAGGGGCCTGTTGTCTAGTCCAAGTATTTACTGATCACAGGAACCTGGAGCACCTGTGCAGGGCTAATGCCCTAAACCATTAACAGCTCTGGTGGGCCCTAGTCTTCTCCTGGTTCAACTTTACCTTGATCTACCATCCAGGAAGTAGAAATGGCAAGGCTGAAGCCTTGTCCCAAAGGTATGGCTCTGACCCATGATGCTCCTGTCCACAGCCAGCCAATGTTCTCAGTCCCATAATGTCCTTAATGCAACCCACTGCCAGGACTTGCTGATTCTCATCCACCCTGCCTCTGTCTCTGGAATTCCACCTGATGATGTGGCCATTATTGACCAAGAACCACACAACACCCAGGAGGGGATCATGTTCATAAGGGACTGCATCTATTTCTCCCTTCCTCTTCCCTCCCTCCAGACTGGCGAGAGTGGCAGTTCTTCAACTGTGCCCACAACTCCACCCTGCCAGAATACTTGGGGTGATATAAAACCCAACGATTAACATCCTAGTACTTCTGGTGGCCCGGTATGTGCTCCACAATAGAGACCTTTGTTGCCTCCTGCCAGGTGTTTACCTGCACCAAAGTACCACACCAGAAACCTCTGGACACCCCATTTCAGCCCTGGGAGGCAATTTCCTTGAACTTTGTGGTAGAACTACCAGAATCCAGCGGTTTCACAACCATCCTGACAGGGGTGGATCAATTTTCAAAAATGGCCCACATCATTCCCTGCACGGGTTTAGCCTCTGCAGGGGAAAATGCCCGGCTCTGGATAAACAACGTAGTCATCTTCATGGCCTCCTGGATCACATCACCTCCGACCGGGGGCCCCAGTTCACTGCCTGCTTCTGGTACAAGGCCCTACATCTATTAGGGGTCTACGTGCACCTGTCCTCTGCCTACCATCCTCAGTTGAGTGGCCAAATGGAAAGAATCAACCAAATCCTAGAGCAATACCTATGATGCTACACTAATCACCACCAGAATAACTGGTTTACACTATCCCATTTTCCAAATTATCATATAATAATACAGAATATGTATGCATAGGCCAGAGCCCCTTCCTTGTCAACTATGGGTACCACCCCTGATTTCACCCACAACTATCAACATCCTGCCCCAACCTCTTGGCCTTTGACCTAGGTCAACATGTCCATCACATCCAAGAAGAGGTGAAGGGACACCTTGAGAAGGCAAAGGAGGACTACAAAAAGTATGTAGATAAGCATAGGCAACAAGGACCCACCTACTCTGTAGGACAAAAGGTATGGCTTTCTACAGAATTAACAGACCCTCTCGGAAGCTATACCACCAGTTCCTTGGCCTGTACCAGAGTCAACAACAAATCAACCCATCACCGTTGAGTTCCAGCTCCCTAAGTCCCTTAAAGACCACCCTATATTCCATGTCTCACCTCTAAAACCCTACACTGAGAACTCATTTCCCCAACAGACCCCAATCACTACCTCTACCAGTGCAAGTACACGGTCAGGAGGAATACGTTGTCCATGAAGTCCTTAATTTCAAGGTCAAGTGGAGTAAGTTATGGTACCTGATTGACTGGGAAGGTTGCGGGCCCAGAGATATGCACTTGGAAGCCAGCTGAGAATGTTAATGCTCCTGGCCTGGTTTGAGCCTTCCATAGGAGTCACCCGGAGAAACCTGAACCCATGTTGCCTAGAGAGCGCCCCTAGGGGTGGGGGAGATGTCATGACTCACAGGCCTCAAATCCAGTTCTGTTGGAGCAGCCATACTCCAACCCGTCACTTGGCAGCCTGCTGACAGCCCCTTACCCAGGACTGACAAAGCCCAGCCCCAGTGTGAGGCTCCACCCCTGAGGTCCTATTGGCGCAGTCCCAGAACAGCGGATTGGCCCGCTGTCCCTATTTAACCCAGCAGCAGGAACAGGAAGCTATCTGACCAACTGGGATCCACCCTGCTGTGAACTGTGTGCCTTGTGCTCCGGCTCCTCTTTCCCTGGCTTGGCTTCCTGACATCCCAACCTGGCTTGACTCCTGGCGTCTGACTTGTGGTTCTGCTCTCCATTTTCTCTCCTGCCTCTGACCCCCTGGTATCCCGACCCAGCTGACTCTTGACTCCAGTCTCGTGACTGTGGACTCCGGGTCTGACCACTAGTTCTGACTCCTCACGACCCGGATGTGACAACAAGCCACAATCTTCTGCTGTTAGTTACCTGGGCCGTGATCCAGGAGGGCACTTTGGGTGAAATCCTGTCTCCATTGATGTCAGTGGCAAACTCCCATTGATTTCCATGGAGCCTGTAGGTCACCCAGTGTTTACACACACACACGTGCACATGCCTGTGGGCTGCTCTAAGTTTTGCAGGCTCAGGGCCCACTGTGCTGTAAGGATCACTGGTGTGCAGCGTTATCCAGCCCTGCCCCCAGAATACCCCTCCTGCTCCTAGAGCAGACCCAGGAGGACTGGCATAGAGCCATGCTGCAGGAATCCCATTGTCTTCACTGGGGTCAGGTTTTCACCTGTTATTTTAACCAGGGAGCAGCTCCATGGACTTCAGTGGGCACTGGATGAAGTCCCCGGTGCAGATTGGAAGCTTCCAGGATCCTAACTCTCAGAAAAGACGATGCAGTGTGAATCTGACCCATGCCCTTCCTGGCTTGTGGAACAGAGCCATGAACAACTGTTGCCACTCCTGAAATAGCTGACACCTCATTCAGAGCAGGAATTTATCCTTCCTCCTCCAAACACAAGAGTCCACCCAGCACTAAAGAATCCCAACTTGGATATTTTAATCCTAGCCAGCTACCGCCCAGGATCAAACTTGGTGGGCAGAGGAAATTATTTTGGGGCGTTTTCAGCCATGATGCTGTCTGCTTTGATTTGAAGGTTCACACTCACAATTGGTTGATCAGTCCGTAGTCTAGGCATACTCTTGGATTCCTCGCTGACGCTGAGCTCTGACACTACAATGGCTGTGAGTAACCCTTCCTACCATCTCCGGTTGGCTTGGAGACTCCATCCCATCCTGGTGGATGAAGACCTGGCCTCCCTTATTCATGCCTTCATCACCTCTTGGCTGGACTACAGCAGTTTGCTGTACCTGGGCATGAAACCTTCAGCTCTTAGGAAACTCCAGTTAGTACAAAACACTGCAGCGCATCTTCTCAGCAACACAGGCTGCCGTGAGCCCATCAGACCTGTTCTCTGCTCTCTATGCTAGACTCCTGCAGAATTTCAAATCCAGTTCATGGTTTCAGTCCTTATCTTTAAAGCGCTTCATGGCCTGGGCCCAGGTTACCTAAAAGACTTAGGTTACCTTAAAAGACTGTTTAAAGCTCTGGGATGAAGAGCAGAATTGCCAACCATGGTCTTATGGCCCAATGGTGCTCTCAGCAATCAAAGTCAAGGCTCATCTGTGCAGGAGACAGAACTTTCTCTGGGGCAGGTCCGAGCCTGTGGAATGAACTCCCATGGGAACTAAAGACCATCACAAGCCTCCCCACTTTCTGCTCCAAGTGCAAGGTGCATTTCTTGACCTTGCCCTCTCTAATATAAACACAGAGCAACAGGTATGTTTAACGAACAAAAACCCACCCTACCGAAACAAGATGCTCCACTCCACATGCTTCTCCCTCTGGGGAGAGGGTAAGAGAGCAAACCCATGACATGCGTAGTCATGATACAGATCAGCTGTCCCTTCCCAGAAGCCAGTTGGGATTTTCCCTGGTGCCTCTGTCTTCCGTTGCTCTCTCTCTGTTGTGGTTTTTGCTTCTTTAACAAAGCTGCATGTTTTGTTTTTTTTAAAATCATGTTGAACAAAGCAATCCCCCCTGGCTTTCATTCATTTCTCTAGAAGCAGCATTTCCTGCCCTGTGAAGCTGACCACGATTGAAGAAGTGGACGATTATTTAAGTGGGGAAGTTTATGCCGACTCGTCATCATACCACAGCACATCAGTTCTGGGAGTATTTCACCCTAGCATGAAAGAAGGTAAACATGGCACTTTGTGAGAGAGAATACAAGGTTAGCAGGATTAGGAGCTCCTATCTGGTACCTAAAGATGAGGATTTCTGCCATTTGAGAGGAACTCATTGGTTCCTTGTTTGTTAAATGATGTAACTGGACATATGTGTTCACATTGATTATTTGCAGTACGGTAGTGTCTAAATGAGAGCACAGACCCACTGTACTATTGCCCGTACAACTAGTGGGAGACAGTCCCTGCCCTGGAAAGCTTACAGTCTAAATAGACAAGATGCATAAAGGGTGAGAGAACAAACAGAGGTGAAAGTGACTCATCCAAGAAGCTGAGAACAGACTCCAGATATCCTGAGTCCTAGTTTAGTGCTTTGTCTACTGGACCAGTCTAACTCTCTGTTGGTGTGCTCCTTCAGTTGATCTCCAGTCCCAACAAAGGCTGTTCCAGAGAACGAAGCCCTACACCCCAGTTCTGCAAGCAGGTACATGTCGGATGACTCTTGTGCCCTGGCATTGACTTCAGTGGCTCTCCACACTGGGACACAGGTCCATTCACATGGCTCCCCTCTGCAGGATCGGGGCCCTCCCTTTAGAAGTTTTCTAGTGATCTTTTTCCTGTAGGTTCTGGAGCGAACCTGTTAATGATGGTCTGTTGCTTGTACTCCAAAGGAAGCGATTTCCACACGCAGGCAATAACTCATTTCCTCTCTCAGAGCAAAGATATTGAACTAAATTACGGCCCTCCAGAGAGAGAGAGCATGGCTGCAGAGGTGGAAGATGTACATGCAGTGGACCGCATGTATTCCTCATGTAGCAGAGCTCTGCGAGACAGGATATCCAGCCAGAAAGGAGTAGCCAAGGTAGCACCGCAGTGGGGGTATTGTAGGTAAAATGGAGATGGCACTTTCCTTATCAGCCCTGTGTCCCACAGCTCTTAATATCCCCAAGACATGCACCTTCTGGGATTGAATATTCTCCTGCTTAATGGTTTTTTCCAGCCTGCTTCAGAATAAAGGCTGTATGTGCTGAATAGGGTTAAACCACGCTTGTTTCTTGGGGATTGGCTTGATTGAAAGTCATTCACTATAATACCCCCCTGTATTCCAGCCCATGCCTCCTCTCCTAGCTTGGCTACCCTTAGGGCTTCTTCTGTGGGGCCTTTGTCTTGGTACCTGGCACACTCTTTCAGGCTTTCACACTCTCTTTAGCACTGTGTAGGCTAGTGGCTAGAGCACGGGCCTGGGACTCAAAAAATCTGGGTTCAATTCCTAGCTTAGCCACTGGCCTACTGGGTGAGCATGGGCAAGTCACTTCCCCTCTTTGTATCTACATTTCCCCATCTATCTAATGATGCAGTCCTCCTTTGTGAAGTGCTTTTAGTTCTACTGATGAGAAGCACGATGTAAGAGCTAGGTGTTTTATTATCATTACCTGGAGGACCTCTCTTTGTATGCAGGGTGGCGTTACATGGGATTGGAAGGGATGTCCTGGCTCATTGGGTCCAGGCTCCAGCTGTCGCAGGCAGCCCCAGCAAATAATCTCATTAATAAACGTATCAAGTTCCTCCTTGAAACCTGTTAGATGGTTTGTTTGCCCACCAGATAATCTCTTGGTGGGTCTGAGTTACCCGAGGATGAGAGAGATGTTTGCACTGTTAACACAGTGTTGTTTGGATTCTTGTTGTTATTTGCATGTGGGTAACTCAAGATCAGTCTTAGGGGTTTGTGGTTTTTTTAACTCTGCCCTTTGTCAGTCCACTGTCCTGAGAGGAGAATGCATGATTTCCTTGTGAACTCAAGTACCGGTGGTTTAAAAATAACAGAGTGCTCAGTTACTATGGCCACAAGTAACCACCTAGATTATTTTCCTTCCCTTCCAAATGTCATACTGAGCTATGATACACCAACTCGGTACGCGAGACAAGGAAGATGGGTTTGATTGGGTGATAAGTAAGAAGGAGCCTTGGAGATCAAACCACAACTGTAGATTGTGCGTGTCAAGTTTTGGTGTGAACTCTGCATCATGCTCAGCTTTACAAACAACCACCCTCCTTATCTTTCCAAGCCCTGCAACAAGTGGTAAACCATTAATGCTCATGGCAGAACAATCTCTCATTATGTGGCTGCAGCTGGGTACGCGCCTCGTGGAATGAGTAAGTTATGAGAGATGCAGTAACCTGCAGCTGTAGGGCTAGCAGAAAGAAGTGAGCATACAAGTGCATATCAGGCCCATCTTCCTGTCCCACACCGGCTCCCGGTCAGCTTTTGGTGCCAGTTTAAAGCCTTGTCCTAATCTTCAGCTCAATTAATGGGTAAAGCCCCAGCTAGATTGAAGAGTTTCTCTGGGACAATGCAGACCACAAATATAATGACAATGTGCGTGAGAGCCAAGGACAAAGCATTCTCCGTTGAGGGGATCTAGCTATGGAACAAATTTCCAGGGAAAACCAAGGTCCGGCCAGTCCAAAGACTGATGATCTCAAGGAAACGCTACACACCCTTCCTCTCCAAAAAGGCCTTCCAACTGTGAGAATGCCATTCCCCGCTTCTGCCAAGCAAATCTCAACCAACCCACAATCCGCCCAACTCCTGGAACAAATGAAACCAAAAGTACGTTAATAAATTTTTAAAAAATCAAAACCAAAACCTACCCCAAGCAGAGCTTCTACCCCATGAAGGGAGACATGCCAGTGGCTCTGTGAAATCCACAGGGACTTCACTGTTGCTATTAACTTTACATGGAAGGTGTCCAGACACTGTACTTGTGGACAGTGATATTAAACCTTAAGCTAAATAGATAGGACAACTGAAAATTCCTGGTGGTCATCTTACTTTACAAGCTAAGCAGGCTTGGAAGTGGGTAGTGCTTGGACCCACTGAAAATCTTCGGTGAGGTGTCGGTGGTTACTCTTAATAATTGTATATGCTGAGGGCTCAGGGTCAAGAGGAGGGGTAGTGAATCCGGTGGCTATGACTGCACACGCAAATGAGTGGGATCCACTGGCTAGTTAGGCATCTTACAAGCCATTGGCCCCCCAGTCACCCCATTTGTGTGTGCAGGCAGTGGGTGCACAATTGCACATGCATTCTTTAGCATGGACCTCCAGCATCTGCCTTTAAACATGTGATCCTCTCTCCCGGCCGATGGGAAATAATACTCTGCGCTGACGTTTCCGCAGGTTGAGTTCTGCTTCCGTTTTCTCACTTGGTTCCCATGAACCCCATCCTACCCCTTCCCCTCCTCCATAACCTGATCTCTGCAGAGGGGCTTCCAGGAAGTCTGAAGAAAGGATGGGTCTGCTGGCACAAGTGGTATCCTCCTCTCGCACCTTCCCAAGCCCCACGGCAGGATCCATTGGGTTTCCATCCTCTCCGTCTGCTGATGGAGAGGAGGCCATCTGGTCCATGATGTTTCTAAATGGAACCAGCCCTGACTTTAATGTGAGAGACTAAAATGACTATATATCAACCCGGAGAGGGGAAATGGGCAGGCATAGTTCCCTCAAAAACAGCTCAAGAAATAGCCAGGCTCGCCATGCCCCAGTCAAAGCCAAGCTGAACATCACATCCTGTCAGTTACCTTCACCCAGCTTGGAAACCTGCGAGCCTCTGCCCGTGGTTGGAAAGCAGAAAGAGAGAAGCTTTGCGGCTGGGAAGGGATTCTGGGAGGCAGATTGGTTACATCTTGCTCCATAGCACTCGTTTCTGTACTGCACCTCCAGCTGGCTTCAGTTACGCACCCGCACAAGCCACGCTCTGACAGAAGGGGGTGAAAATGTGTCGAGGGCACAACGTGAGTGTAACGGAATTAAAGACATAGGGCTGATCGGCAATAGTTAAGGCACAGTAGGGTAAATAATAATGGTATTTAGCACCGCTATGAAGCCTGATCCAAAGCCCACTAAAGTTAAAGGAAAGGCACCTATTGACTCCCAGGGGTTCTGGATCAATTTCATCAGTAGAAACTAAAGCATTTTTTATAATGGCGGTGGGCGCTGCCATCTCCATGTTAGAAACGGAGCACAAGGCCCAGCTTTCCAAAAGCCGCTTCTAGCTTTGAGGGCATCGGGGCGGGGCCCACAAATCGAGGCCTTCAAAATGAATGGCTGCCTGCAAAAAATGTGGGATGGGCCCGACATTGCGGAGCAAGTCAGAAACAGAGCAGGGGACAGATCCCAGGTCTCCTGACTTGGGGGAAAGCTCGTTTCTTTGCTTACCAGAAGGAGGACGTTTTTCTCATGACACTTTTACTCCAGAAAAGCTTGGCTTTTCCAGGACCTGAAGTTAGACTAACAGGATGTCCAGCTATAAACAAAAGAACAATCAATGCACTTTCAATGAAATTGTATTATTAGATTACCATTCAAGCGACCAAATAAGTGTTTTCCTAAGGGCTTGTCTACAGGGGGAAATGTACCAAAATAGTTATAGTTATTTTGCTCTAAATTTCTGTGTGAATGGTCTTATTCCAGAATAATTATTCCAGTATAACTATTTTGGCAAATTTCCCCATGCAGACAAGCCCATCGGGACATCTCTAAAGAACAGGGACAGAGAAGTTTCCTGGAAAAATTGGGGGCAATCACATAGAAGATTAACTTGGTTTGATACCAAAAGTTGGTTGATTCTTTAAAGATACTGGAAATAAAATGCTCTCTTAAATACTGGCTTCATTGTGTAATTAGGAAGCACCTGTAAGACTCCTAGCAGTGTTTGACAAAGTTCCTGGCTCACTGACGGCTAGTTAAAACACTGCCTGACTGCAGGGTTTTCAGCGGGCCTATGGGAAGGGGATGAAGGGCTTATCGGCCTGCATGCAGCATTGAATCTGAGGCCAGTTAATGGCAGTCTTTCCATTGACTGCATTGGGTTTAAGATCAGGCTACTTGTGAGGACTGAAGTCTGAAGGGAGCTAGAATAGAGGCTGAGAATGCACCTCAACATGTGTGCTTACGGGGTGTGTCTACACTGCAATAAAACACTGTGGCTGGCTCGTGTCAGCTGACTGAGGCTCACGGGGCTCAGACTGTGGGGCTATAACATTACAGTGTAGACGTTCGGGCTTGGGCTGCAGCTGGAGCTCTGGGAACCTTCCCCCTTGCAGGGTGTCAGAGCTCAGGCTCCAGTCCAAGTCTGGACGTCTAAACTGCAACTTTAGAGCTCCGCAGTCCGAGCCCTGTAATCCTGAGTCATCTGACACAGGTCAGTCGCGGGTGTTTTATTGCAGTGTAGACGTACCGAAAGGGGTCTGCAGACACTGGAGTCCTGGCTTGCACAAATGCCATCCCTGGAGTCCTGCTTAGTGTTGTCAGGCCCAGGAGTTCAAAAAACATCAGTCAGGTCCCCAGAATCATAAGGTTGGCTTAAAAAAATCAAGAGCTTTCTAAAAAACCCAATACATGTTGAGTTCTCTTGATTTCCTGTCTGGTGTTTGAGCTTGGAGGGGGGGGTGTCACCTTTTCCAGCTTTTCTCTGCACCCCTGAGGACTAGGGTTTTTATTAAAAAGTCAGTGCTTTGCTGAATTAAATGATACTTCTCTTGTCGCAGCCTTGGTCTGTCTTGTCAGTTTAGCGACTGTAGGCTCTTTGGGGCAGGAGCTCTTTTGCTATGTCTTTGCACAGCATGGAGCCCCAATCTCCGTAATTCTTCGACCACTGTTGTTATTATTTATGGTTATTGTGGGAAAGCCCAGGAGCCCCAGACAAAGGCCATGACCTCATTGCAGTAGGGCACAGACCAAACGCAGAACACAATGATGGTTCCTGCCCCATTGATTCTGGGCTGCAGCCATAGGCATAGAGGGGATTTCTGGGTGAGGTCCTATGAACTGTAGTTGCAACCCTGCAGCCCTGATCTTTCTTGGTTGGAACCTCTAGGTGTTACTGTAATACAAATAATGTGGAGTTATCCGTTGCTTTGGATATCACCCATCGCCTTGGAAATGACTGCTGCGTCTGATGCCGTGTTTTAACCGCATTGCGTGATCACAGAGTAGGCGTTGGCTGGGCAGTGGTAAAATGTTTGTTTAAGCTGAAACCTCATGAATCGCAAAACCAGTAAGGAGAGTTACAGACAAAATCTGAGGGTTGCACAGATTTGAAAGAGGAGCCTGGCATGCGTCCTGATTGGCGCAGAGCCATGAAGTGGGGTATAGAACAAAACACTTGTTACAGCTACAACTCGTCTTTGTTTCTCAGGATAATGTTTTAAGCTATGTTTGATATTTGAGCCAACAGCGAATAACAATCACAAATCTGCAGTGAGGTGTAATTGATGCCAGTGCAGTTTATTGTGCCATGTCTCTCTTACAATACATTCACCTCCCGTTTATGATCTTTCAGGAGACTTACAAATATAGCACCCATAAAACCTACGGGGTTGGTCGTGGAACTTTTCCATTGCTGTAGTGAAGAGTCACGACAGTATTTTGAATTTACAAACAGCTGACTGATGTCTAGAGGTCACTGCAACCCTCATCGAGAGGCTAGACATACTGCGTTCTGAGTTACTGCTGGATAGAGTATGATTTCATAAGACACGGCTGATATTTGGGAACTTTCACTACTGGATCATGCTCAAGGTTTCTTTTTCCAGTGAAACTTTTTGTAGGACACAGAGCTCTCTCCCTTGGCAGTTACCGGTACTCTCCCTGTTGTTCCAATGTACTTTTATTCTAGACAAGCATCAAAGCGTTATCGAGGGCCGTAGGTGTGAAGAGTTGATCAGATTCTGGGGGAATTAAAGCAAAACCCAGTTTAACATTTGCTGAATCTAGACCATGATTTTTTGGGTAGGGTTCATTATCTCATGGAGGAGCCATGTTAATTTCAAGGCTTCTGGTTCCTACAGAAAACTCAGCGGTTGCCACAGTGATCACTTCAAAAGGGAACTCCAGCAGTGGGATAGGCAGACAGCTCTGGCTTCGCCTCAGACAGCCCCCAAAAGGCTGAGGCTCAACAGAGGCACACGAAAGAGGGGGACGATCCAGGCCACAATGTGGAATTCATTGAAAATCTGGTTCAGCTGAGCGCAGTCCCAATTCAAGAAAGTATACTCCTTGCCCCTGCCTATGTAGGACAGCACTTAAGCATATGCTCAAGTCTCAAGCACCTGCTTAAATGCTGTTCTGAATAGGGTTAGATTTAAGCACCTGCCTAGGTACTTTCCTGAATTGGACTATATGTTGTGACAAAGTTCCTCCTCTACCTTGGTGGGTCTTGCGCTTATTGGTGGATTTGCTCGCCTCAGAGATTCATGGCAGCCCTCAGTTTGGCTGTTTTCATGAACCCACAGTCCAGGTCGACTCTTCCTGTGTCTGACCAGGAGTTAGGAGGTTTGGGGGGAACCCAGGCCCGCCCTCTACTCCGGGTTCCAGCCCAGGCCCTGTGGAATGCAGCTGTCTAGAGCGCCTCCTGGAACAGCTGTACGACAGCTACAACTCCCTGGGCTACTTCCCCATGGCCCCCTCCCAACGCCTTCTTTATCCTCCCCATAGGACCTTCCTCCTGGTGTCTGATAATGCTTGTACTCCTCAGTCCTCCAACAGTCCGCGTTCTCACTCTCAGCTCCTCTTGCTCCCAGCTCCTCACACGCACACCACAAACTGAAGTGAGCTCCTTTTTAAACCCAGGTGCCCTGATTAGCCTGCCTTAATTGATTCTAGCACTTTCTTGATTGGCTGCGGGTGTTCTAATCAGCCAGTCTGTCTTAATTGTTTCCAGAAGGTTCCTGATTGTTCTGGAACCTTCACTGTTACCTTACCCAGGGAAAAGGGACCTACTTAACCTGGGGCTAATATATCTGCCTTCTATCACTCTCCTGTAGCCATCTGGCCCAACCCTGTCACAATGTCTTATGTCCGCCTGGACACTTCCTAGAAAATCTTCCTTACACATCCATCCCACTAACATGTCTCTGTTGGTTTATGCACTTTTGTGGTAGCCGTGCTGGTCCCAGGATATTAGAGAGACAAGGTGGATGAAGGATATCACCTCACCCACCTAGTCCCTGTATTTCGTTTATATTATTTGACAAAAAAAAAGGGAGGGGGCAGTTCAGCTCCCTTTGCTGCTGATTTTTTTTGCCCTCCTCTTTTTAAGCAGCTCTTCCTTTAGGGCTTATTTTGGTTTTGCCCCACCACCAGTGCTTTGGTAAAGTTGTTCGATCAAGCAGCCAAAGATGAGAAAATTCCAAAAATCAAAGGTAGCACCTATCACTTTCATTCATCCATGTTGTGCATGCTATATATATTACAGCACAACCAGGTCTCACAATTTTATCATGAGGCTTGTGGTATCTGGTGGCTTTACTTTAAGCCCCAACTCCTGGAGTCATGTGATTTATGTGAGCATCTCAGCTTTCCTTTAAAGAAAAATAAGAGCATTTCTAGCTCTTGTGATTGAAGAGAAGAGCATGAAAATGTGACCTGAGTGTTCCCTAAAAGCTCATAAACAGAAGGCAAAGAAAGAGAACCCCACATGTATTCTTTTCGACCCAATCCCATGGTTTATCAGAGCCTGACTCACGGTTTTTGAATGCTTAAATGTGGCTATGCTGCTTTTGTGGTATACATTCAAACCAAAAACCAATATTTTGAGTCTTAACATTTAATAAGGATTATGAAAAGCTACATATGTGTGACTTGGCTGGGTTAAAGTTGCAGCCTTAAGTTTTGGAAATTCCTGGCTTCTCCTAAGTGTAGGAATTCTCTCCTTTAATCAAGAAAGAATGCTGGATTTTTGCATTTAGCTGTCATGCTTGGAGGGTTTTTTTAAGTGTGTGGGTGGGGGAGATAGAAAAATGGGAACTACTCAGTCTGCAGAGATTCCAGACTGTGCTGGGTTGAGCAATAGAGCCTTAAAGACTTGGATCTGTAGCTGCTAGACCAGTAGTTTACGAGGTTCGCCCCCAAGTGTAACTTGCATGTTCTAATTAGATAAGCAGCCGCCCTGAACGGAGGCCTCCTGAGTTCTGCGTTAGTGGCCTAGAACATCTTTGCAGCAGCTACAGTTTAGGGCAATGTCAAGATAGAAATTGCAACACCGCCCCTCTTTTGATTAGACGGTGACCTGTTCCTGAGATTTTAAACATTTTGGGGCAGAGACCAGCTTTCTGATCAGTGTTTGTACAGCGCCTAGCACAGTGCGGTCTTGGTCCATGACCGGGGCTCTTTGGTGCTATGGAAGTCCACATAAATAATAATCATTAATAATTAATTCGGAAGGGTCTCGCCAAGTTTTAAAAGTCAAGCCAAGTTTGAAGGAATTAGTTTGCTGGATTTAAAGGTGTGTAAGCGTAAAATCAGTAAGACAGTGTGCTTGTATTGGCCTTCCATCAGGATGTAGATACTATATATTATTGGTCATTGTTTGTATCATCGTAGTGCCTAGGAGTCACAGTCAGAGAGCAGGACCTCACGGTGCTAGGCGCTGTACAAACACAGAACAAAAAAACAGCCCATGCCCCAGGCTTTGCTATTGCTGCCAACAGTGTCTGATCGTAGAAATGCAGGGCTGGAAGGGAACTCAGGAGGTCAGAGACAACACCAAGTAAACCTAGACCATCCCTGGCAGGTGTTTGTCCAACCTGTTCTTAACAATCGCCAAAGACGGGGATTCCACCACCTCCCCTGGAAACCTGTTCCAGCACTCAGTTGCCCTCTCGGATTTGCAAAGGGAAAAAATGCACTTTTCTTTGGGATGTTTATTTACTTATTTATGTATTTTTACAGCAAGGGAAGCTTTTGTCAAAGCAGGAAACATGCTCCGGGGATATGTAACAATAGGACTGTATGCTGAAGATGATGCGTTGGTTCTGTAAGTGTTTGTTTTTTTCCTTTTTGGCAAGAATATGAACTGATCTGCACCTGAGTGAATTCCGTTGTATTTTAAGGACAATGTTCCAACTGTCTGGGCATTACCATAACTGTTTAAATACAGCTACAAGCCATAGTGTAGAGAGGGCCATAAGGCCTGCACTGCCCTGTAAACAGAGATGGGCGACAGGGCGTGGATCACTTGATGACCTGTTCTGTTCATTCCCTCTGGGGCACCTGGCACTGGCCACTGTCGGAAGACTGGATGCTTGGCTAGATGGACCTTTGGTCTGACCCAGTATGGCCGTTCTTATGTTAGCTAACTATGAGAGGACCCTGGGCAGGAATGCAGGAGAACTGGATTCTCTCCTGGCTCTGCCACTGACCTCCTGGATAAGCTTGGATAAGTCACTTTATGTCTCTGTTGAAGGATTCTTTTTCCCAGTCTCAGTTGCTAAGTTTTCGCTTTCTTGTCATCTCACAACCTTGCTAGTTCTCTACCCACAGAATTGGCCGGGGCAGGCAAGATCAAACTTATAATGTAAAAAAAAAAAAAAAAAAAAGGCAGAGTAGTGTGGGGGTGTGGAGAAAATGTTCATCCCTCCTTCACCCATCAGAAAGAAGCAAAAGAAAAAGTCTCCCCCTCAGTTTTTCCCCCCTTTGTTGGTTACTTTTAGCTGCTTATTTCTCCTCGGCTTCCTGTGCAGAGTGGGCCTGATCCAAATCCCATTGAAGTCCATGGCTGTCTCTCCAGACCCCATTCCTTCAGCCTTCAAAAGGGCATCAATCTCAGTTTATACCCTGGGCCCCAAGAGTTTCTTTGTGCTATAAAGCCATGTGGCTGGGAACCAACAGAAGGGAAGCCCCTTTCTAGAATTTTAAAGCCAATGCAAAACTTTGCCCAAGTCCTTGTTGACTCTGCTATATTGCAGCGAGCGGCTGCTGGCCATTTCAATGTTCAGACACACGGCGCTAGGTGCTTCCTCTGTGCTGGGCATCTACAGTTTTCCCACTGAGGCCGGTGAACATAGACCCCCATTTAGGCCGTGATTCAGCCCACCACCTCATCACATGCTCAACATAAAAGCGAATCAGGGCCTTTGAGCTCACTCCTGCGAGGGGCCGAGCAGCCGGGGCCAGATTTTTAAGGGTGTTTGGTTATCTGAAGAAGCAGATCGACACGTAGTAGGATTCTCAATTCACCGAAGTGCCAGACTCCCATTAACATCGGTGTTTGCAGCCTAGGGACCTATCTGCATCTTTTGGTGCCTAAGTACCTCTACAAATCGGGTTCTCCATGCTCAATCCAGCAGACCGTGTAAGCACATGCCTGACTTGAAGCATGTGAGGAACCCCACTGAAGTCAGGGCCAGACTGGAGGATCACGGTGGTCCTTTCTGACCTTAAAGGTCTGTGAGTCAAGCACAGAGTTCAAATGCTTTGCTGGATCCTAGAGTGCTCAGGACCTTACAGGATTGAGACCCTGATGACTTCAAGTCTCTCTCCCTCCCCTGCCTTTCCCCACAGTGTACTTACTCCAGCCCCTAAGGACATAAACAATGCGTTGTGCGTAAGATGTTGCATTCAATTGTTGTAATAAACCATTTTCCTGTAGGGCCCGTAAATATGCTGTTCCTCTTCCAGCGCTGCTTCTAGCTAGGCATGAAGATCACAGACTAGATAGCATCCCGCTATCAAAACAGAGTGCACCGGACATAGTTCAGACAATCAGGTCCCAATTACTGGAAACATTTGTAAGTATAATTGCTGTGTACGATAAAAATAAATGCACTTTCTCAGTTACACGGGGAGTTCACGAGATACTGCATGACCATCTGCGATGTGTTCATAGATGTGTTTAAACAATTGCTGGGAGGGTGGGGTTATATCTAAGTGGTGCCTAGGCTTTGCACCATTCCACTGGAGAGGGGTGAGTTTCACACCCACATGCGTTGTTAAGCCCGCTGGATTCATGTGTCTGCGTTCCAGGCGTTTTAAACACGTCCATAATCTGAGCAGCTTCCACCCAACATATAAATGGCACCACTCCGTAAAATTAGCCCCTGCATTCTTCTGGCCTTGATCCTTTCACCCTAAAACCCATCTCACTTTGTTCTCTTGCAGCCAGAAATCACAGTGGAAAATCTCCCCCACTACTTGAGCCTGGAAAAACCCTTACTCATTTTGTTCAGCGATGGAGGCCTAAATCAAAGAGTGAGAATGGAAATGTTGAGTTTGGCGAATGGAAAAGGCCACGAGGCATTTCTCGCTTGCTGGATGAACCTGTGAGCATGAAAAAACATGTTTGCTTCTTTCCAGGACCCTAGCTCACAGCATTCTGAGGGATGCTAAAGCTGGTTCTGCAGTTACTGAAAACACCATCTAGCTGTTTTTTAAACCAGTTATTCAGTGTGAACTCACTGGGAATCATGGCAAGGTTGCCTGGAGATGCAGGAGGTCCATACCAGTCCTATGTCCATATTCCTATGCTGATGCTGAGTTATTTAGCAGTGATTAAAGTCTTTAATAATGTAGGCACGTACAACAGCGAAACAGTGACCCAAAGAGCCAAGTGCAGTCAGAGTTGAATGATGACTATCCAGGTTCAAGGAAAACTACTAAACTGTCAACTACTAAACTATCAATAGCCTTGTTCTTGTAACTGATGCCATTTATTTTTCATCCATAGGAGAACAGGGTCAATTAATTCTTGCTGAAGGAGCTCATTTGATTGATTTTACTTTCTTAGTAACTAAGGTGAAAATACTCATGAACAGTGCAATGAAGGGCTGGGTGTGGGAGAGAAAGGAAAGTTTTCAAAAGAAGGAGCGAAAGAATTAGAGCAAAAGAAGGGACCGGCCCGCCCCGCCCAGCCCCAAGCAACCGACTTGCACAACAGAGCAAAGATGACAGCCAAGAAACACAAAGTTGCAGGAGGGAAGATTTTTATCCCTTCCCCCACATGTATTTTTAATTATTCCATCTCTTAATTTTTTTCTCTTCCCCGAGGCACCTCAATAAATTAATCAGAAAGTGCTCTGCCTACAAGAACTGTACTGCGGGGTGGGGAATAATTTAGCTGATGGGGAAGGCACCTTCTTTCTTTTTTTAAGAGAAAACAACCTGGTTGCCAGTAATGTGTGGGATATAAGCACCCGGTGAACTTTTGGCCTTCTCAAATTCTCCCTTCCCGCCCCTGTCCTCCACTCTTCTTTATTTAAAAAGGAAAATCACCTTTTTGGAAGGAAGAAGTCTAGTTTCAAAGAGGAAAAGGTTGTGTCGTTTAAATGGCTAGACTGGGAAGGAGATGCCTGTTTGCTTTGTAGCTAGTAAAATGCACCCTCCTCTTCTAGGGTGAAATTCACGACTGTGCAGAAAACCAGCCACACGCCTCGGCAGCGCTCATCGCAGGACTTAAGTGGTTCATAAGGCTGATGCTAATCATCTTCACATGAGTGAAGTCACCCCCGCCCCCGTGCCCCTACACAGTGGGCCACACTTCCTCCCTATTAAATGGTCGCTCTCACACAGATACATTAGGTCTGATCCAGCTGAAGCACATTTACCGAGAAGCACATGGGTAATCTTATTGACCTCCATGCAACTGGCCACATGCTTGAAGTTAAGCACGGGCTTAAGTGCTTTGCTGGATCAGGGCAGAGCGCTCAGCACCTCACAGGATCTGGCCTTTGCTGCTCATCCCTGTCGAGGGTGACCAGATAGAAAGAGTGAAATATCAGGACAGGGGGTGGGGGTAATAGGCACCTATATAAGAAAAAGCCTCCAATATCGGGATTGTTCCTATGAAATCGGGACATCCTGTTCCTGTCTCATTGCTAAAGTGTTCGTGAACAAGTTCAATCTGATCTGTTCCACAGGAAAACCACTCCTGTAGGCAGAGGAGTCCTAAAGGCATATTTCAGCATTCCACCTCCTCTGCCACTTCTTGCTTGGGTGAACCTTCATTCCGGCGGGGAAGTATTTGCATTTCCTTCGGACCAATCTGTCACCGAAACGAACATTTTGTCTTGGCTCGAGAAATTAATAGCCGGGCTCGAGATTCCCAGCAGTAAGTATGCATGTTTGTGTGATGTTTCTAAGCACTGTGCTCAATTGTCTGTCATGGTTATTTAATGATGGGAAAGTACAGTTATTCTGTGCTTGAGCCAAAGCACAAATAGTCCAGCCAGAAAAGACCACTCGGATTCTGCAGTCTGAGGTGCGGCGCTTTGCGGGACTGCTTATTTTCCAGAGCCGGGTAGGAATTGTTCTGAACTGCCATCAGTTTTCTGCAATAATCCACAAACCTGTATTTGACCCCCATTACTGAGAACTGGGCTTTCTCAATGCTGACTGCTCATGAAAAGCCTCCTGAGTCTGCCCCAATTCTCATACTAGGAACTTCCAGTGCTAGGCATGCAGCCTTCCTGTGCATTTACTGGCAAAGTGCGGTATCGGTGGAAGTGCAGTATCGGTGGAAGTGTGGTATCGGTGGAAGGGGATCTGGTGCTTCGCACCGTAAATTCTTTGAAGATGGAGTATTGTTGTTATTAGTAACTGTGCAGTGGCTTGTGTGACTCGGGAATTGAGGTGGAAAAAGCCAAAAAGCTTTTCATAATTCGTCCCTACAACAATTTCAGACTCACGATCACTAAACTAACACTCAACTTTGGAACAATGTGAAATATAAACCTGGTGTATTGTTAAGGACACTGGGGCAAGACCAGGTGTTTTTCTGAGGCGATAACCTAGGGCCTGATCCAGACCCCATTAAAGTCAATGGAAAGACTCCAGTGGGTTTTGGGTTAGCTTCCTAGTGGCCAATAACAAGATTGTGGACATCCCTTTTTAACATAGTATCTACCAGCTGTTGTCCCCAAATCTCTTTTCCTCCACAGCTAAAGACATCTCTACATGCCCATGTACTCTGGGTAGTTTCTGGTAAGTGGAGTCTTTTTCTCCACTGGAATAATTCCTCAGAGATCCTAATTTCCAAACCATTTCCAGTCAATGCCTACAGAACCAACAGCTATATTCTTTATAGTACTGTTGAGCTCAGGATAGCACCTGGATCCTATGGCGACAGGTGTAGTGGTAGGGCTGATCGATAGCGGGGATGGCACAGGCGAACAGGAGATGGAGCCTGAGTGCTAACATCTAGCACCCTTCCCGAACGACTCTTTCCAAACTAAAATCTGGATAAGCTGGTTCGACTGGATTCTAGAGTGCTTGTTTAAAGCCGACTTATCTAAACACACCAGATGTTGGCAATGTCAGTGCGACTCACATACAGCAGCTTGGACAAGGGGACACGCTTTTTGCCAATGTTCTTGTTGAAATACGCGTCCCTTTCTTCCGTCGAAAAATTTCAGAATTTGAGACGTTTTGAGAAGCGCTAAACCCCTGGAGACGGTTTGGCGATTTGTCCCCCTCTAGTGGCAGGGCCACATATTAGGTTTATGAGTCTGCTACTGCTTCCTAGTAATAGACTGGTTGGTGGTGGAGACTGAACTCAGGACCTAGTGACCTAAAAACATGGCTTCTACTTCCTGAGCTAAGAAGTGTGTGCACCGTGAGGCAGCGGCACCCTCATAAACCTGTTACGTGGTCTGGCAACTAGAGGGAGACAAAGCTCCGCACGGTAGTAATATGTGGCGCTTTTGTGGTAATAAAAGGCCCTCAACAGCTGTATCGAATTTTAGTTTGGAAAGAGTTGCAAGACTAATTTATCTCATGCTTTAATGCCCACAAATTGTAGAATTACCAGTAAAAATATACGTAAGAACCTTTCTTATCTAATGGAAACAGTCTACCTCCCTTCCTTTCAGTAGTTTTCTTGAACAAGATAACGATCTCCTACTTCCTGTTATCAGCAGAGTAATGCTCAATTTCTCGCCTTTCTGTCCAATCTCCCAATCTTGGTGGGCCCGAAATGACACCAACATCGTTCAGTCTCTGGTGTTTCCCCAGAGTCTGTGCGAACGATCTGAATGTGCTCACCTTATATTGAAGGAATCATTTTCTCTATCGTGTGGGCTTTTCATTTGTGCCCATGTCCCGTTCATGGCAGGACTGGGGCCTTTGTGTAGAATTCACCCATGGGCAGAGTCAGGACAGTGCCCCAGTGATGTCCCACATAAGCCCTTTTCAGCCTTTAAGTCCCAATTTCAGCTTTTGTGCATATGTTTATGCCTTGCATGCTATATTTCTGTTAGGGCATTTTCCTTTTGTAGAAACCTAATTCAGCAGTACACTGAATTGTTTCTTAATTCAGGCTCCAGTTC
Organism: Lepidochelys olivacea; assembly: GCF_965140295.1. Taxonomy (NCBI): domain Eukaryota; kingdom Metazoa; phylum Chordata; order Testudines; family Cheloniidae; genus Lepidochelys; species Lepidochelys olivacea. The sequence goes on from NC_140416.1 coordinate 122,094,524, forward strand.
AACAGAGCATTTAAGCACATGCTTAAGTCCCCACTGAAATCTTTTTTTTTAAATATTATTGTCAGAGTTGTCCCAACTACTTCATATGGCAGATGTGATCTCCACCTCCTCCCTGTTCAGCTGTGACATACTAATGCATTGGAAGGAGATTTCCTTTGTACTTAGAACAAAGGATTTGTCTTAATACTAGTCCTCTCTTCTAAAGTCAGAACAATAGACAAGACATCCACTGTCCACCTTTTTCAACATACTTAATACTTTTTCATGGTGGGTGGGTCCAGTTTGGTTCTAGTCAAATAAGGTCAGCGTGGTTCCCTTGTGCAGCAATTCTAGAGGAGCGAAAATAACTTTTAAACAATGAGCTTTATTTGCACACATAAGAACATAATGCACAATACATAATACACATCAAACATAATACACATAACACACGATAACCAAAGCCTGTTGGTTTGCATTAAATCTTTCTGGGGACAAAATGGTTTGAAGGAAGGGGATAAATGTGATGCAAAGCTTGAATTTTTTTTTTAAAAATCCACAACTTTGGGGGGAAATGGAGATGTTTTGAAAAAACACCAGTTTCTCATGTGCAAAACAAGAATATGGTATTTCGAGTCCTGTCCCTTTAAAACTCCTCTAGCCCTTTGGGAACTTTTTACAGGTGCTCACAGTCTTACGCACTGGACTTCACCTTGGAGGGCAAGAGATCTCCTCTACTACAGGAGGAATTTTAAAGGGCCAGGACTGCATATTGTATTTATTAAATTTACTGTATTATTGTCCTCAAATTGAAGGCCCTGTTTAAAGACGAAATCCATTTTCAAAAATACAAATTCTTTGCAGCCATGAGAAAAACAAATGTCCTGAGTAGCTCATGGAAACTGCAGTTAAATTGTGATTTTCATAGCTGACTGAAACTGCTCTGGCCAAAGAGAAATGATAGGCCCTGGCCTGCACTGAGAATCGCACGGTGAGGGATCTACAGGACTGTGCAGTTCTCAGTGCAGGATCTGGGCCTACCTGCCATCCATTGTGCCCCAACCCTCGGTCATTAACTTCTGATTGTATCCTCTTCTCAGCTACTTTGTCTGATGAAGCCTGGAAGCCTCCTCTTCCTGCTTACAATTTCTTACACATGATGAAGGCCACCCTCCCTGAATTCACAGTGCACACAGTTTATAGTCGTGGTGGCACCGATGAGCTGCAGCAGGCAGAGGAGGTCTCTGAGGAGAAGCCGACTGTCCGAGAGGAGCAGGTGGAAGAACCGGGGCTGGAAGCAGAGAAAGGCCAGTCGCCAGGGAGAGACTTGCGTGGCACGGCCCCAAGGCTGGCAGGAAGAGAGAAGCCACCCAAGCGACACACGGAGCTGTGATGGCCAACGATCAGCCTACAGGTGCTAATGAAGGCCGTTAGAAGGGTGACCAGGATGTTCCTCCCATGCTGATCCAGCATTTAAAATGGTCACAGCAATTCTTTAAACCCAAAAGGGATGAGGTTGTGTGAGAAACTGGCCATGGAGTGAAGGCCGCAGCAGGATTACTATTTAAAGCCCCATTTCCAAGCTGATCAAGCGCAGGTCATTCTGTCTAGCACTACGATCTGTGTTACCACTGCCAGTCTCTGAGAATGTTCCTGCGGGTGCATCCCAATGGCCAGATGGTCAGGTCACTGCATAAATCTCACCCGTTGTATTGTGTTTCATGGCAAATCAGGAAAGGAAATAGCTTGGCATTCTGCTTTTTGCAAGCTGATCAGGATGTGAACAAGCTAATTCCTATGGCTGAGGGCTCTGTCCACACACCGAACTCACCCAGTCTAGTTAAAGCCATAGTGTACGTGCAGTTATACTGGTATAAATGTGATTACACCAGCATAAGGCACCTTTATACCAGTATAAGTGCATCCACACTAGGAGCTGTACTGGTATAACTATGTCGGTAGAAAAATCACACCCCTCATGGAAATAGTGACATCGGTACAAAAGCCGCGTGTGGCGCTGGCCTTAGAAAAGGGGAGCGGAGTGCGGAAGACAAACACACTGGACTTCCCAGGTCTTGTCTTTCCCCTGACTGCTTGGGTAGGCCTAGCTCTGCTCAGCTGAGTCCATCACTCTGCTGTTTCGGAGCAGGGATGGGCCCGGACATACAAACTGGCTGGCTCCCTGCAGGCTGATTGCAGGCAGCCGTCATCAATCATCTCACAGTTCCTCCCGTGGTGACTAGTCAGGGGGCTGCGACGTGAGCAGACTAGGAAGGGAGAGCGCGGAAGGACAGCCGTTCAGAGCTGGGCAGAAGGCATCAGGGTTTAAAAGGAAGATTTAAAAAGATTTAAAAAGAGAGCCAAGGCTGATGGGAGATCTGTTTCACATCCTCTTCCAGATTGGGAGACTTACCACCCCGGAAAAAGGCAGCATCCCTTCGGCGCTTGCTTCCCTTTTACAATCAAGGGTGGTGGTAATCCACGTTCCCTCTATGGTGCACGGCGAGGCTGCACAGTTAATTAGCAGAGCCGCACTGCACTCGGATGTGGCCACGGGTGGGCCTGGAAGATGGCAGTGGGGTGAGGTGGGGGCTGGTGGTGGGATGGGGTGTGCGGGGCTACGCTGTGGAGAGACGCCTCTCCCTCCCAGCCCTGGGGCTGCAGCGATGGGGCGAGAGGCCTCTCCCTCCCAGCTCTGGGGCTGCAGCGGGGGAGCAAGGCACCTCTCCCTCCCAGCCCTGGGGCTGCAGTGGGGGGAGAGACGCTCTCCCCCAGCCCAAGTGCTGCTGAGGGGAGAGAGGGCTCGGGGGAGTCCTCTCTCCACGCCCCAGCCCCGGGGCAGCCTACACCCCAAACCCCTCATCCCCCGGCACCACCCCAGAGACCACACCCCCAGCTGGAGCCCTCCCCCCTCCCCCCTGCACCCCAACCCTCTGCCCCAACTCTGAGCCCCCTCCCAAACTCCAAACCCTTCAGCCCCACCTCCACCACACATCACCTCCATATTGGTGCACATAACAAGAAATCATTCTGCACAGGGGTGGGAAAAATTAGCGGGAACACTGATGGTAACGTATTCATTTGTGGGGCCTAATCCACAGGGGCTACTCACGGGGGCCTGGGCTGCAGGATCAGGCACCTGCTAGGAAGGGAAGAAGGCCTGGTCAAGATCCGTTGAAGGCCGCGGGAATGTTTGTGCACAGGATCAGCTGGCATCCGCTCATTTCAACAAACTGCCCTTGGAACGAGCCCTTCACACCACTGGGCTCAATTGCCCAGACTCCTTTATAGTGTTAACACACGCACAAAAATGCTAATCAATTGCTCAGAGCATTGTAAAATGCTGTGTTTTCCCAGACCTGCATGCTGCTTAGGTACCCCAGTGATGGGAGTTATTTGGAATGCCTGGTTGGATAGAAATAGACGTAGAGCTGTTTGGTTTTCCCGAGGTCCCTGACTGAAACAGACCATTTCTTGACCTAGTTTTGAAGGCAGGCTTCAAAGCAGACGTTTCTTTTTTTTCTTCAAGGTTGTATTATGAATCTAACACAGGCCTATCGGTTAATCGCAGTTAACTCATGAGATTAACTCCAAAAAATGAATCGCGATTAATCACAGTTTTCATCACACTGTTAAGCAATAGAATACCGGTTGAAATGTATTAAATATTTTTGGATGATTTTCTACATTTTCAAATATATTGATTTCTATGACAACACAGAGTAAAAAGGGTACAGCGCTCCCTTTACAGTATTATTTTTATTACAAATATTTGCACTGTAAAAATGATAAACAAAAGAAACAGTATTTTTCAATTCACCTCATACAAGTACTGTCATGCAATCTCTTTATCATGAAAGTGCAACTGACAAATGTAGATTTTTTTTGTTACGTAACTGTACTCAAAAACAAAACAATGTAAAACTTTAGAGCCTGCAAGTCCACTCAGTCCTACTTCTTATTCAGCCAATCGCTAAGACAAACAAGTTTGTTTACATTTACGGGAAATACTGCTGCCAGCTTCTTATTTACAATGTCACCTGAAAGTGAGAACAGGCGTTTGCACGGCACTTTTGTAGCTGGCGTTGCAAGGTATTTACGTGCCAGATATAAAAATTTTATTAAAGCTAATGTAAAAATTATATAATGCACAGGTTGAGAAAAAAGAAAAGGAGTACTTGTGGCACCTTAGAGACTAACCAATTTATTTGAGCATGAGCTTTCGTGAGCTACAGCTCACTTAATCGGATGCATCACGAAAGCTCATGCTCAAATAAACTGGTTAGTCTCTAAGGTGCCACAAGTACTCCTTTTCTTTTTGCGAATACAGACTAACACGGCTGTTACTCTGAAACCTGTCATTATGCAAGGTTGAGAAAAGTGTGTCTGTACATCTGGATATAGTGTTTAGATTATCCACAGATACAAAGTTTGTTTAAAAACTCATAAGATAACATCTAGTACATAATCTGCAATAACCCAAATTCAGATGAATAAATTTAATGATACAGCTTAAATATTTGAATCCGAATACTCAGGTACCTCACTCAAGAAAAGTTATACAGAGAGTTAGTTGTAGAAGCTATAGGAAGGAGTGTAGATTGTCCCTCAGTAATTGAGCATTTAGGATGTGCTGTCCCTTAATAGATATAATCAATCAGAGAAGTTTTTCAGTTACTTTCTGATTTCGCTTCTCTTCAGCACTCCAGCTCATCTCTCCTGGTATTGCCGATGTCCGGTTCTAGATAGATGTCCCTTGAAAATGTAGAAAACATCCAAAAATATTTAAACAAATTGTATTCTATTATTGTTTAACAGTGCGATTTAATTTTTTTAAACGCTTGACAGCCCATACCTAATATAAAAAGAGCAGGAGCCTGTAGTGCTGTGAACTATTCCCAAGGGAAATAAAGGGAACAAAGTGAACTGGATCCTCAGCTGGTGTCGATCCATTCTAGTCTACAGAGGTTCTGATGCTACGCTCTTCACTAGTAGCTGAGCGCCTTCTAGTAGTGACTGAAGCAATATGACCAACATCTGGGACATGCTCTTTGCTCTCTCATCCTATCCCCAGGAGGAGAAGCGTGCGCAGGGGTGTGCTTTCTTTTGGAATTTTTTATAACCTATACCCAGGGTCTGCGGAGCGCCATTGGCTTCGGTGTGATGACTGACAATCGAGGATCTGGCCCGGTGTGTTTCATTAGTAAGGCCCTACCAAAGTCACCCTCCACTTTGGTCAATTTCACAGCCGTGGTATTTTAAAAATCATAAATGTCATGAGTTCAGCTATTTAGATCTGAAATTTCCTGGTGTTGTAATTGCAGGGGTCCTGACCCAAAAAGGAGTTGGGGGGGGGGCGGGTCGCAAGGTTATTGTAGGGGGATTTGGGGGTACGGCCACCCTTACTTCTGGGCTGCTGCTGGTGGCAACGCTGCCTTCAGAGCTGGGCACCCGGCCAGCAGCCGCTGCTCTGCAGCCGCCCAGCTCTGCAGGCAGCGCAGAAGCAAGGGTGGCAATAGCGCGACCCCCCTAAAATAACCTTGTGACCCCCCTGCAACGCCCTTTCGGTCAGGACCCCCAATTTGAGAAATGCTGTCTGCCCCAGGAAATATGTGTCGTATTGGGTAAAAGCACACAAAAGACCAGATTTTGTGGGAGGAGACCAGATTTCAGTCCGTGACACATTTTTCATGGCCTCGAATTTGGTAGGGCCCTATTCATTAGTGTAAGTGTGCTCACCGGAAGGTGTGATCTCTCTCTCGGCCCACTGAATGCTTACTTGTCAGAGGACCTGCTGATCTGAAATGGAGTTTGTGCCAAGGGAAGGGTGTTCAGATATCCCTGCTCTTCCTGACTGTTCCCTCTGTAATTTGGCTGCGTGGCAGGGATGCTGTTACCAGGTAGGAGTGCGAGAGCCTCACCTTTGTTCCTGGCACTACAGGCCGCCCTTGTGTGGAAGGCGGGTGGGGAGGGATCGTTTTTAAAATGCGAACGGCCCCGTGAGAATTGAACCCACAAACTAGACCTTTGTGCTCGCTGCAGCCCGCTGCTCTCACCTGCAACGTCCCCCTTGGAAGGAGCGCACAGGGAGGGAGGCTTTGAAAGGCAGATGATTGTGCTAACAGCTGAATCGCTGGTCATGAACACACGTGGAGTTCTCTGCTAGCAGCAGGGAGAGCTTGCTGGCATTAGCCACTCTACACCGAGTTACACTCCAATAATTGTCGCGTTGGGCCTGATCCTGTTGAAATCTAAGTGTGTTTTACTGTTGACGTTAGTGGGAGCAGGAGTGGACCCTTCACTGCCCCCGGAACAAGGCCCTATACGCTGCTCAAGACCCACAGGCTGATGGAGGCTTTAAATGATGCCCAGTTTAGGCTCTCTTTGCTGTCGTGAACTTCACTTTTGGTTCATAGGCACAACCACTAAGGGAAATTCCATCCACTGTTCACAGCTCTTGGAGAAAAAGAAGCAAGGGATTATTAAGGTGTCTATGCCAGAAATCTTTAAATGGAGCCAAAGGGAATGAAGACGATTAATATCCCCCTCTTTGTCTAATGCACGTTTAATAGCAATGCAGCCTTTGTGTGTGAGCAGGGAAAAGTTGACATGACAGCAAATGCCCCAGTACAGGTATGTTGCTGTCTTTTATCTACACCAAATCAAATCTAAATACTAAGGTCTTAGGCTGGCACTATTCATTTTGAGCCAGATCCAGGAAATGTCCATGTGTTAAATGTTAAATCGAGATTGGATGGCTTGTTCTGAAGTTATTGGCTTGGTTCGGAAATCACTGTGTGGAATGCAATGGCCTGTGTTATGCAGGGGATCAGTCTGAATGAAAGCCCTAAAATCTATGAATAACTTTGCTCGGGTGAGTAGCCGTGCAGTGGGACTATTCACCCAAGTAAAGCTAACCATGTGCAGAAGGGTTTGCAGGATCAGAGCCCTGAGTAGTCCCATTGAAGTCAGTAGCAGTTTTGCCTGAGTGAGGAGCACAGTATCGGGTCCTAAAACATGTTGGATTATTCAGGTTTAGTCTGGGATTTTTAGCTGAGAAGCTGTACTGAATTTTCCGACACCAGCAGAAAACGTAAGACCAGACCGATCCGTGCATATAGGAGAGAACTCATCAGATGTCCGAGGTATACTGCTGCAGTGTTTGGTTATCATCAGAATGCCCACAGTTCTCTTCATCAGCTGAGAAAAGGGCTCTGGGTTACACTGATGTATTTGCTTTGGGTCCGAAGCAATCCCGGGGAAGGATAATGGATGGACACAGTAGCAAGAGGGAAAAAATCATCGACAAACCTAATCCATTCAGGTGGTTTTGAGTGGGAAAAAAAACACTGTGTTTGTAGGAAGAGGTCTTGAATCCTTAGGGTACGTCTACACTGCAGTGTAAGCCCAGGGTTCAGACTCAGGCTCAAGGCTAATGCCCTTTCTGTCTAAACACAAATCACGCTAGTCCAAGGCTTGGACCCAGAGTCCCAGGACTCCACAGGGATGCAGGGTCTGAGCCTGAGTCAAGCCGGGACCCAGGGTTCAAGCCGTATTGCTTTGCAACATAGACACAGCCCCACTCGATGCGTGCTCTGGGAGTCTGCCAAAAGTATCACACAAGCCAACTTTCTTTGTTCTCTGGACAGTCAAGTTTGGTGGACGATCAAGTTTTCCCATACTACACCCTGAACAAAGGGGTAGAATGGCCCCACATTTACGGAGGATGCTAGGAATTCTGAGATATGGGTGGTTGGACTTGGGCACACATAATACAGGGAAGACGAAGGAGCCCAAGGTGAGACCCAGGGTTCAAGAATTCCTAATCGGGGTTACAAATGAGTGGAGATGCTCAAGCTTTTAACAAACCCAGCATGGGCTAGCTCAAGTTCTGCTATTCCTGGGCTTACATTGCAGTAGAATAGCATTAAGATACAGAATGAATCCATGTCGTGCTTCAAAACAGAAGTCCTTTTCAGTGCACGGTATGTGTCAAGGGACTGGAATGAGGCCAATGATCTTTGTGTGACTGTGTGTATTGATGCATTTAAGTTAAATGAAGCACAACTACAGTGAGCATCAATTATATCCATTTCCTTCTCGGACATTGAGTATTAAAGTGTCATTTCATCTGTTTAAGCCGCAGATCTGTATTTCCCAGGACGTTGTGTTTGAGAATTGCATGTGTAGGGCATGGTGACTCGATGTTATGTGCACCTTAGACACGTGGTATTGACCTTTCCGGTCTTTTCACTGAACACTTTTTTCTTTTTTTGACTGTGTGCAGCTGACTGGTCTGTTTGAGTCTCTGGGATCAAACACCATGTTGAGCCCATTTGTTAGGCATTTGAAAAGGCCTCCGCTTGCTTGTACAATTCGGTGGGGATTTCTTTTCCAGAGACAGGCAGGGGACAGCAGTTGCAGAGGCACTTGTTCCAGGAAGGAGTGATAATACTTAGCACTTGCATTGTGCTCTCCATGTTTAAAGAGCTTTCCAGGAGACATTGGTTGGATAGGCATGGAAAGCATCAGCAGCCCCAGGTTTCCTTTACTCTGGCATACGGTGGCTGGTTTGGCCTTGTGGAAAGAGACAGGGAAGCTTGGAGTGCTACTGATCACCTCTTCATGTGCATTTTCATCTTTTCTCTCGTAAACGGGCTGGACATTACCGGTGAGTTAGACCTGCTGGTTCAGCCTCAGTGGAGGGAATGTAAGCTATTTTATGTCCTCCTTTGAGTTCAGACTCCCCCTGCTGGTTTACTGTAGCACTGCACTCTGATCCCAGTTGGCTCTTGGAGACCATCTTCCCTCACAAGAACAAATCGTGTCAAACCAACCTGATAGCTTTCTTTGACAGGGTAGCAAGACGTGTGGATAGGGGGGAAGTGGTAGATATGGTATATCTTGACTCTAGGAAGGCTTTTCATACTGTCTCGCATGACCGTCTCATAAACAAACTAGGAAAATACAACCTGGATGGAATTACTACAAGGTGGGTGCAGAACTGGTTGGAAAACCATTCCCAGAGAGTAGTTATCAGTGGTTCACAGTCAAGCTGGAAGGGCATAATGAGTGGAGTCCCGCAGGGATCAGTTCTGGGTCCGGTTCTGTTCCATATCTTCATCAGTGATTTAGATAAAGCCATAGAGAGTACACTTATAAAGTTTGCGGACAGTACCAAGCTGGGAGGGGTTGCAAGTGCTTTGGAGAATAGGATTAAAATTCAAAATGATCTGGACAAACTGGAGAAAGAGTCTGAAGCAAATAGGGTGAAATTCAATAAGTACAAATGCAAAGTACTCCACTTAGGAAGGAACAACCAGTTGCACACATACAAAATGGGAAATGACTGCCTAGGAAGGAGTACTGGGAAAAAGGATCTGGGGGTCACAGAGGATCAAAAGCTAAATATGAGTCAATAATCTTGCAAAAAAAGCAAACATCATTCTGGGATATATTAGCAGGAGTTTTGTAAGCAAGACATGAGAAGTAATTCTTCCGCTCTACTCCGCGCTGATTAGGCCTCAACTGGAATAGTGTGTCCAGTTCTGGGTGCCACATTTCAGGAAAGATGTGGACAAATTGGAGAAAGTCCACAGAAGAGCGACAAGAATGATTAAAGGTCTAGAAAACATGACCTATGAGGAAAGATTGAAAAAAATTGATTTGTTTAGTCTGGAGAAGAGAAGACTGAGAGGGGACATGATAACAGTTTTCAAGTACATGAAAGGTTGTTACAAGTAGGAGGAAAAAAATTGTTCTTCTTAACCTCTGAGGGTAGGACAAGAAGCAGTGGGCTTAAATAGCAGCAAGGGAGATTTAGGTTGGACATTAGGAAAAATTTCATAGATTCATAGATATTTAGGTCAGAAGGGACCATTATGATCATCTAGTCTGACCTCCTGCACAACGCAGGCCTCAGAATTTCACCCACCACTCCTGCAAAAAAAACCTCACACCTATATCTGTGCTATTGAAGTCCTCAAATTGTAGTTTAAAGACTTCAAGGAGCAGAGAATCCTCCAGCAAGTGACCCGTGCCCCATGCTACAGAGGAAGGCAAGAAACCTCCAGGGCCTCTTCCAATCTGCCCTGGAGGAAAATTCCTTCCCGACCCCAAATATGGCGATCAGCTAAACCCTGAGCATGTGGGCAAGATTCATCAGCCACATACTACAGAAAATTGGAGAAGGGATACTGTTAAGGGGGCAGTGAATGGGAAGACTGCCTGGGACAGTGGGGTCCTGAGAGACTGATCCATGCACTCCCCCGGGAGGGGAAAACTACAGTGACCTGGCCGGAGAGCCAAGTGACGAAGCAGGAGCAGTTGAGGCCTGAGTGAGCAAGACACAAGAGAATGATGGAGTACAACCGCATCAACCTGGCAGAGCTAAACCCCAGACACGGCCCAAAGGAGGTGCTGCAGTGAGTACACAGGTAACAAACACAATCTCTGGCAATATTGTTCCCACGCCATCAATTGCTATCACCAAACCGGCAAAGCAAGCACAAGGTTGGAAATCAGTGTTCTTGGGAAGGGTAGATTTGAAAATCAACTTGTAGTGACAGAGGACTTGTGAGGGGGTGGGGGGCATTTGGGAGGGTAGGGAGGGTTAATATCCACAGAACCACACAGGTCCATCAGGGGAAAGAAACTGGTTTTTATTTCTGTCCTCGCCATGACTGCACCGCAATGGCCAGAGGTGAGAAGCTCTAGCCCATTGACTGGTATCAGCTGGTCTTTCTTTCATTTGCTGGCCTAGGTTGATAATGTAGGCCATCCCATCCAAGCATCCCAAAGTGCCTTGTACAGAAACAGGAAAATGCATCTGCTCTCTTTTCCTTTGGTGATTTTTGTTTGTTGCCTAACCCTTTTTAAGGTTGCTAATGTTTAGCTTAACGGCCAATTGATCTGACTGTGATACTGTTCTTCCCCAGGATCAGGCTACCCAGAATTCACACTATGGAGTTCAATATCTTGCGGGGAGTCTTGGGGTAGATGACAGGAACACTCACACTGAGGGCAAAGTAAAACCTTAAATACCTTTAGTACAATAATGGATAAAGCTAGAATAGACCCAAGCCACATAACAAGATAGAGATAATACAGGTTCAGGGGATATGAGTCAACAGTGGATATGAGTCAACAGTGTGCCCTTGTTGGCAAGAAGGCTAATGGCATTTTGGGCTGTATAAGTAGGAGCATTGCCAGCAGATCGAGGGACGTGATCATTCCCCTCTATTCTGCATAGCTGAGGCCTCATCTGGAGTACTGTGTCCAGTTTTGGGCCCTACACTATAAGAAGGACATGGAAAAAAATTGGAAAGAGTCCAGCGGAGGGCAACAAAAATGATTAGGGGGCTGGGACACATGACTAATGAGGAGAGGCTGAGGGAACTGGGCTTATTTAGTTTGCAGAAGAGAAGAATAAGGGGGATTTGATAGCTGCTTTCAACTACCTGAAAGGGGGTTCCAAAGAGGATGGATCTAGACTGTTCTCAGTGGTACCAGATGACAGAACAAGGAGTAATGGTCTCAAGTTGCAGCGGGGGAAGTTTAGGTTGGATATTAGGAAAAACCTTTTCACTAGGAGGGTGGTATAGCACAGGAATGGGTTACCTAGGGAGATGGTGGAATCTCCTTCCTTTGAGGTTTTTAAGGTTAGGCTTGACAAAGCCCTGGCTGGGATGATTTAGTTGGGGATTAGGTCCTGCTTTGAGCAGGGGGTTGGACTAGATGACCTCCTGAGGTTCCTTCCAATCCTGATATTCTATGATTCTATGATAGGGTAATCTGTGGTAGCATTCTATGCATAAGCTCTTAGAATTGCACACTCACACCCTTAGTTGAAGACCTTATGATAGGAGACAAAGGGATCAGCCCTGTCTCTGGCATGCCACAGTGTCCAATGGTCCAAGTTCCTCAATGAGTTTGAAGGGCCAGGCAGTAGAGAAACAGACAGCAATGGAAGAAGCCCAGGAAAGAACAGACCCAGACCCAGACCACATGGTGACTGCCCTGTTATAGGACCAGAGCATCATCTCCTCATGCTCAATCCTCTATGCCCATATTTAGCCTTTTCACCAATGTAATACTGAGGTGTACTTAGTCTATAGGTGAACATACTGATACACCTGACTGCTACTTCAGCACATGATACTACCCATCACCCCTCGCTTAAGCGGATTTGTGGTTATTACTTCCATGTCCCTTGCGGTCACACTGACTGGAACATTCTAACTCCTACCATCGAGCCAGCTCTCCTTAGTTCCCGAAATCTAAAGGTGACCATTGATCTGTGTCAAGGGTTATGGCCTTCTTAACCCGCTTATGCTAACCTATACTCCAGCTAATATCTTACAGGATACAGGCCTGTAGGGTTCTAGCGTTACAACGAATATAACAGAAGCAACTAAATATCATAAAGGCAAGCCAGTAAATATAATGGGCCCAGTGAATATAATGGGCAAGCTTACCCTATGGGCTACATGTTTTTAACCTTGGGGATTATTGTTCAGTTTCCCAGTTAAGAAGCTGGCAAAGATGAACGCCAAAGTCAGTTTTATTTTGTTTCATCCACAACTTACTCATGCTCGTTGGATGGTTGCTGTATAAGTTTCCTCCAACTGTCCTGAGAGTGACCTAAGAGCTGAGCTGCAGAGATGGTGGCTGCTTTTAGGGACAAGAGACGGCTGAGTGTCCAGCCCTGCTTGGTCCAGGAGCTTTGGAACCTGGTTGTGATGCTCTGTGTTGTTCTGCCACATAGTGGCATCTGTGTAGAGCAGGGAGTTTGCAGAGCCTGTATTTGATGGGGGCTGGATGGGCTGTTAATAAACTTATTCTGGTCATGTTCGATAGTCTGGCCCCTGCACTTGTTTAGGAGGCCCTGGCTGGGGCTTAAGTGGAGGTGGGAAGGAGTCCCCCTTGTCGCCCCATGTCACGGTTCCTCCCCCACTCTGAACTCTAGGGTACAGATGTGGGGACCTGCATGAAAAACCTCCTAAGCTTATCTTTACCAGCTTAGGTCAAAACTTCCCCAAGGTACAAAATATTACCCCCGTTATCCTTGGACTGGCCGCTACCACCACCAAACTAATACTGGTTACTGGGGAAGAGCTGTTTGGACGCGTCCTTCCCCCCAAAATACTTCCCAAAACCTTGCACCCCACTTCCTGGACAAGGTTTGGTAAAAAGCCTCACCAATTTGCTTAGGTGACTACAGATCCAGACCCTTGGATCTTAAGAACACTGAACAATCCTCCCAACACTTGCACCCCCCTTTTCCTGGGAAATGTTGGATAAAAAGCCTCACCAATTTGCATAGGTGACCACAGACCCAAACCCTTGGATCTGAGAACAATGAAAAAGCATTCAGTGTTTTACAAGAAGACTTTTAATAAAAAATAGAAGTAAATAGAAATAAAGAAATCCCCCCTGTAAAATCAGGATGGTAGATATCTTACAGGGTAATTAGATTCAAAACATAGAGAACCCCTCTAGGCAAAACCTTAAGTTACAAAAAGGATACACAGACAGAAATAGTTATTCTATTCAGCACAATTCTTTTCTCAGCCATTTAAAGAAATCATAATATAACACATACCTAGCTAGATTACTTACTACAAGTTCTAAGACTCCATTCCTGTTCTGTCCCCGGCCAAGACGACTACAGACAGACACAGACCCTTTGTTTCTCTCCCTCCTCCCAGCTTTTGAAAGTATCTTGTCTCCTCATTGGTCATTTTGGTCAGGTGCCAGCGAGGTTACCTTTAGCTTCTTAACCCTTTACAGGTGAGAGGAGCTTTCCCCTGGCCAGGAGGGATTTCAAAGGGGTTTACCCTTCCCTTTATATTTATGACACCCCAGCATTAAGAGGGATGCAAGTTGTGGTCCAGGGAGGGCCGAGGAAAGCATTGTTTAGCTTAGGTCTGGCCCAGACCCCGTTGAGGCCTGCATTAACATGGTAAAATGCTGTTTACATGGGGAGAGCAAAAGAGCTTCTGATCTGTGTCAATAGGGTAAAAGAACAAGATGCACCACATTGTTGGCTCATATTCAATTTGTGATCCACTATACCCCCCAGATCCTTTTCAGCAGTATCTCCCCAAGCCTGTTATTCCCCATGTTGTAACCCTGCCTTTGATTTTTTTCCCCCTTCCTAAGTGAAATACTTTGCTCTTGTCTTTATTGAATTTCATCTCGTTGATTGCAGACCAATTCTCCAATTTATCAAAGTCATTCTGAATTTTCAGCCTGTCCTCCAAAGTGCTTGTGACTCCTCCCAGCTTGGTGTCATCCCGAAATTTCACAAGCACACTCCCCGCACCATTATCCAAATCATCAATAAAACCATTGAGTAGTACTGGACCCGGGACAGACCCATGTGGGACCCCATTAAATACACCCTCCCAGTGGGACAGCGAACCATTGAGAATTACTCTTTGAGTACAGTTTTTCAGCCAGTGGTGCATGCGCTTTATAGTAATTTCATCTAGACCACATTTCCCTAGTTTGCGTATGAGAAAACCATGTGGCATTGTGTCAAATCCTTGCTAAAATCAAGGAGAGAGACAACACCCTCCTGCTCCCAAACCTCTACCCACAAAAAAACACAGTGGGGGGTGGGGAAATCCCTTCGTGACCTCTGGCTAAAGCCCTGAAGCATGAGATTTTAGGGACATAAGACAGGCTTTGGGGGAGCTACTTACATATCCCTGATTCTCTGCCCAGCCCTGTCCTTGGCTGAGTTTGCAACTTACAAGGTTCTCAAACTTATGCCACGTGGCAACAGACCCCAGGGGACAGCTAGCTGGGTATAGCCACAGTGCAGCATGCTGTGACCAGGGCATCTCACTGTCTCTCTACACTCCGTGTGGGAGGGCCCCAAGGGGGCCTGGCACAGGTTACACATGTTTTGGGTTCAGCGTCACTGCTCAGGGTCGCTGTGAGGATATTTGGTGGTTTTATGGATGTGGCAGCCAGAGGTAAATTGTACTGTTACGAATTATACCTGATAGGACACGCATAAAACTGCTGCGAATTATACCTGATAGGACACGCACAGTTCGAATCTAGGCTGAGGCACATGAACAAAGTCCACAACTGCAGAGTTCCCAAAAAACACTAAGTTTATTACGCTCGAGCGTGGTGCCCCCCTGCTAGCCAGGAGGGGACCCTGAATGCAGATTATACAAAGGTTATATACCTCTTAGCAAAGCATGTTGCCCTCGTGCATCGGAAACCTTAGCCAACAAACAAACCCTTTTCTTATCTACCACCTATCCCTGCTTGGTGCATTCCTTGTGCTAAACTAGTATGTTAATTACACAGCATGGTCCTAAAGCAATGCATCAGTAACTTTTATTATCAGGATGGGAGGCCTCACATCAAAGGCCAGGAGATAGGGAGTTAGGGACAGACAAAGAAAAGATACCGGGAGTCAAGGCAGGCTGGAGACAAGGGGGAGGATTTTCACAGGAATGCAGTATATAAGGAACACTCCTCCTGGTGCATGATGTGCTTGCTTTTAGACAATGGTGGGCCCCAAACCAAAATGGAGTCATATGTGCTAACTTTTCCTTAACAGTACCAGTTCTGGAGACTGGAGATGGGCCTGATGAATCTCAGAGTTCTGACCCAGAAGTAGATCCGAAGTTTGGAGATGCTAGGATCCCAGGTTTTGGTTCAGACCTATCTTTTGGGGAAACAGATGCTCTTTCAGCTGATGTGTAGTGAATCAAGGTCTGTAGTTAAGTGATGATGACTCATTATGCCTTGATAATACATTCCACTTGTAACAGGAAGGCCACTTACATGACTCCCCGGTTGAGCTTTAAGGGAGAGCTTGGAAAGACAGCCAGCTGGGTCACCCATCCTGCCCTCAGAGACCCTCAGTCTCCCTGAGAAACAGAAACAGCTCATAGCTGAGGTTAGTCAACTACCATGTGGCTTTCACTCTACTTCCTCTGGTCAGCATTGGAGCTGCCCTGGTTTGTTGAGTCCTCTGGCTCAGGCTGACGTGAGGAAGTGACCGTAGCTGGGAGTTATTTTCTAGGTGATACGCCCTTGTTCACAAAACTGTTTGATGGTGAACCATGGTCCCCTGGTGGTATCTATCTCTGTTCGGCGGCTAGCTTGTGAATGCCAGGTATGGTGTGGTGCTATGGACCAGCGCCTCATGGACTTGGTGGAGCCAGGCCCATCGCCACTTTTTGACCTACCTCCTCTCCTCTCAACCACTGCAGCGTGCACCAGGCGGCCAGCTGGCTGGGCTCCCTGCTGCGTCCTCTCACCCTCATCCTTCTCCCAGCCCCACCTCCTCTTCAGCTTTCCCCTGCCTCTCCCTCCCTTGTTGTTCTTTGCTTACCCCTGCCTCTTGCCCCTGACATTCCAGCTCTCCCACCTTGACTGTGCTGAGCACTTGCTCCCCAATCCCACGAGCCCTCTACTGCCCTTAATCCTTCATAAGAACGGCCATACTGGGTCAGACCAAAGTCCATCAAGCCCGTATCTGTCTTCCGACAGTGGCCAATGGCAGATGCCCCAAAGGGAATGAACAGACAGGTTATCATCAGTGATCTATGCCCTGTCACCCAATCCCAGCTTCTGGCAAACAGAGGCTAGGGACACCATTCCTGCCCATCCTGGCTAATAGCCATTGATGGACCTATCTTCCATGAATTTATCTAGCTTCCTTTTGAACCCCGTTATAGTACTGGCCTTCACAACACCCTCTGGGAAGGAGTTCCAGAGGTTGATAGTGCGTTGCATGAAAAAATACTTTCTTGTGTTTGTTTTAAACCTGCTACCTATTAATTTCATTTGGTGGCCCCTTGTTCTTGTATTATGAGTAGGAGTAAATAACACTTCCTTATTTACTTTCTCTACACCAGTCATGATTTTATAGACCTCAATCATATCCCCCCTTAGTTGCCTCTTTTCCAAGCTGAAAAGTCCCAGTTTTATTAATCTCTCCTCATACAGAAGCTGTTCCATACCCCTAATCATTTTTGTTGCCCTTTTCTGGACCTTTTCCAAATCCAATATATCTTTTTTGAGATAGGGTGACCACATCTGCACACAGTATTCAAGATGTGGGTGTACCATGGATTTATAGAGAGGCAAGATGATATTTTCTGTTTTATTATCGATCCCTTTCTTGATGACTCCCAACATTCTGTTCGCTTTTTTTTGACAGCCACTGCACATTGAGTGGATGATTTCAGAGAACTACCCACAATGACTCCAAGATCTCTTTCTTGAGTGGTAACAGCTAATTTAGACCCCATCATTGTATATGTACGGTTGGGATTATGTTTTCCAATGTGCATCACTTTGCATTTATCAACATTAAATTTCATCTGCCATTTTGTTGCCCAGTCCCCCAGTTTGGTGAGATCCTTTTGTAACTCCTTGCAGTCTGCCTGGGACTTAACTGTCTTGAGTAGTTTTGTACCATCTGCAAATTTTGCCATCTCACCGTTTACCCCTTTTCCCAGATCATTTATGCTTATGTTAAATAGGACTGGGCCCTGTACAGATCCCTGGGGGCCCAGTATGGATTCAGGCACCCTGCTCCCTCCCCATTTACCTGCCTCTCCCAAGGTAGGCCCCCACTACTGCTATGGGACCGCTGTTGAACCGAGGCACCTGTGACCCTAGGCCCCCCTGCATTCACACCCTGCACATTACTGCAATGCTGTCTGTACAGAATAAGCCTTGTGAGGTATCCTAGGAAAACTAACACCCTGGTCAATGACACCATTGTAATAAATACGGAACACTCTTATGTGTAAAGTTAGGAATTCTCTCTGTGTGATGCTACTAGAGCACATTTAAGACCCGATGGCCTGGCCATTTCCTTGGGTGCCTGGTGTAAGCCAGCTAAGAATCTCCCCCTTGCTCCTCAGCCTTCAAGCAGAACTTTTTTGGTTTTGCTGTTCTTCCCTCTTGCTTAAAATATAAATCATACCTCCCTCCCCTGCCAAAAAATAAAAAAATTCAAGTCTTTCTCCAGGGGGAAAAACCCAAACGTCAAAAAAGGAAAACTATTTTGAAACCTAGGTCATGATGTGTTTTAGTGAGATGAGACGATTGCACTAATGAGCTCCAATGTGGGGGAGAATAACAGATCTGGCCCTGCTCATGGACAGAGCGCAGAACAATCACTATGGTCAATGGACAGATTTATTGCTCTGACTAGCCTCAAATCAGATTCATCCTTGCAGTTCTGGCTTAGTTTTTTTCAGTCTCAGAGACATACACTTTTATCCTTTGGGGCAGGCAGCCATATGTGAATTTTGCACAGGGGATGAGGCACCCTCAGTTTCCTGGCAGGCAGAGGTGACAGATCTGTGGTTTCTTAAGTGCTAAAATCCACCCCTTTCTCCAAGGGACCTATCTCTTCAACGCACACTCTGAAGAACCTACCGGGAAAGTGAGTAATGAGGTCACAGCAGCAGTGACCTTCATAAACAAACAGGAGGCTAGAGGGGCATTTTAGTCAGTGTTCATCTCGGCAGGTTGCCCCCCGCCATGTGGTAAATGATGTACTGGAAAAAATTAACTTTACGATCTACTAATGTGTCTGGCATTTGTTGGCTGTAAGAATATGTTCAGTTCACCAGAAGGTGTGGCATTAGAGGAAGGAAAAGGCCACCAAAAATCCCAGTTGTTTGCATTCCACAGGTTTTAGAAAGGAACCAATTTCTGTTCATTCCAAATTTTTTGTGAACATTACCGACAATTTCTGTGGTTTTCCCTTTTCTTATTAGGATACTGGCATAGGACATGGGAGACCTGGGTTCAGTTCCCTTCTTTGCCACAGAGAATAACCTTGGGCGAATCACTGAGCTGCTCTCTGCCTCAGTTTCCCCATCTGTACAATGGGGTAAAAACACTGCCCACTTCAGAGGAGGGGTTGTGAGGATAAATGTACTAAAGAGTGTGACCTGAAGGAGAGCTCTGTGGAAGCTCAAAAGCTTGTCTTTTTCTCCCCTACAGAAGTTGGTCCAATAAAAGTTTGCCTCACCCACCTTATGTCTCTAGGGCTTGTGAAGTGCTTTGAGATCTACTGCTGAAAAGTACTATGTAAGAGCTAGATGTTATTATTATTGTCCATTTTGCCACTGAAGGAAGGGGGGGAGAGGAAAACACAAAAAAAACCCCTAAAATTTTCCAGATTTGTCAGCAAAAAATGAGAAATTAATTTTTTTTCCCACAAAAGATTCTGAGTTTGAAAACAGGCCCCTTTGCACTGGGAAAACATTGCATTTGAAATACTTCCCTCAGATATGCTCACTCTTAAGAGCTTCAAGGATGCAATCGCAGCTAAATGCGACATGGGCTGGGGAGTTTCATTTCTTGGGTCCCCACAGCTCCCCTGCAGACTGTTCAGCTGGCCAGCTGGAAGGAAGAGACTGAGCTGCCAAGTTTGCATCCAGAATTGAACTCCCCAAGGCTCAGGGCTGCTTGGGATCCATCCCGCTACAGAGATAAGCACCAGCTGCAATGTTTAGACATGAACTTCCCCACCCTTAACTTCAGAGGCTTGGCGCAGGGATTCTGTTGCTGGCCCATCTCGAATAGAGCAAGACAGGGACAGTGAGCCTGATTCTGATCTCATATATGCCGGTGTCGCTCCGGAATGGCACAGCAACTGGAGGAATTACACCAGTCTAAGTGAGATCAGAACTTGCCAGGCAAGGACCAAGGAAGCTGCAGTTAGAAACTGCAGCAGGGACTTGACAAGGATCAGAAAAGCATAGGGCTAATGTTAATAGGGGAAAATTAGGGCTAAGAGAGTGATTAATCAAGGGCATATAGTGGCTTCCAGACTTCAACATGAAGAATAAATGGGCCAGAGCCTTATCTGGTGTGAATCAGTGTCGCTCCACAGACTTCAATGGAGCTACACCAAATTACACAAGCTGAGGATCCGGCCCATCTGTTAGCACAATTTCATTTAAAAGCCTCTTTTGCCCTAACCCAGCGCTAGCCTCCAGCACTGTCAGGTAACTGGTTCTGCTACCCGTTTGGAATCTCAGCTTTTAGCTTGGGATGCACGATTTCCATTGCAGTCAATATTCACTGGTAGAAGCCTAATGACAGTGACTGCTCTTAGTTGAATTCACTCACTCAATACTTCCTGTGTCTGATGGGATGTCTATGCTGCTGGCACCGGGTGTGATTGCAGCTTGAGAGACAGACCCAAGTTCAGGTACCAGAGGAATGAAGCCATGGCACCAAGTGGTTCAGCCCAAGCTGCCATGCCTTCACTGCTCCAGTACCTGAGGCAGCCAGATCAAAGAGAACAAGGGTATGTCAGTGCCTGGAGATGGCAGTGGAGGCCTACCCTGGGGTTGACGGCTGCCATCTAGTTTCAATTGAAAGTTGGAGGAATTAAATGGTAGTGATGAACCTTGTCCTGCAGTTGTCTACCAAAAAGGCCAACATAGTGTAGAGCTCGTTCAGCAAAGGAATGTTTTAGTTTTAAAACAAGAAGCTGTATTGGTCCAATATACGTACTTTGCAATAAAAAAAATAAAAAATTTAAAAGCTGTATCTCACCTTTCCAAAAATAAAACCCTGAGGCCAGACCCCCAATTGGTATAGCTTTACTAAAATCAATGCCAACTTATTTGAGATGTGGATCTGGCTCTTAGGTTTTTTCCGTCAGCAATTTACTCATAAACTACAAGGAAAATCTATTTCCCAAGACCAGATCTGTGACACTCCTCTGCCATACAAATATTTTCTTAAGATAAGTCTTTGGATGTGTCAGCTACTTGAAATGGTGGTGGTTTCAAATGATTGTATTGGGTCTGATAGCTAATATGAAAATCAGACCCTTTCTCCATTCATTATAGTTTAAAAGTTCACTTGGTGGTTCTGGCCAGCTTATGACAAATTTAGTTCTTGGAATCATCCCATGGGAACTACGCAATCCATCCAACATTAGCTTGGCATTTGTTCATCGGCAGAAATTGAAAGTCTTTAATTATTTCGACTGCCATCGAGTTGTACCCTATCATGGTTGATGTAGCTTCTGCAAGAATATAGTTTGCGACAGGCTTCCTGCTTGTTTTAGTCCAACACTGAATATGCTGGAGAATACAATGTGCAAAGACTTCCCCTAGATTGTTTACACTCAATTCTTCCAAGGCCCAATGCAATGTCCATTAAAATCAATAGAGAGCTCCCCACTGATTCTTAAGGCATTGGATCAGGCAGTTACGTGGGCACAGATCGTCAAAGATATTTCAGCACCTCTCTCCACTGAAATCGATGGGAGTTAGGCGCTGAAGTACCCTTGGGGATCTGACCCTTGGGGCCTGATTTTCAGACATGCTGAGCACCCATGACTGCAACTGAAGTCAATGGAAGCTCTGGGTGATCAGCCCTGCTGAGAATCGGGCCCTATCCTGTCAGGAAGCATTGGCAGTCCTTTATCCTGTCCTGACGGTGCCACATCTGAGCAGGACGGGCGATTGGAACAAGTAGGTCCGTGATTGACGCAGGGGTGGGCGTGATTCGAAACCTTTAGCCAGATTGAATTTCGGGGCATGGGTGAGGCCCAATCAGCTGAGCCTTAATGCCGGCAGGACTGGGATGAGATTGAGTGTGGCGGGGAATCAGCTGGGAGAGCTGGCAGAATTTGTGGTGGCACCCGCCCTTCCCCCACAGGCACTGAGAAGAGAGTGCAGCTGCCCTTTGCAGAACGGCAGTGCAGCGTGGGCATGCTAGAGCCTGGCTGCCCAGGTAGCAGCTGTGGCCATGCGGGCTTCATTGCATATGTGCCTGAGAGATCTGTCCTCTCTCAGACAGGGCTGGCCCCAGTCATCTGTGCCCTTGTTGCCTGGAGGTTAGATTGCTGTCATGGGCTCCACTCACTAAACAGCAGGTTGCTTCGGGATCCCATTATGCTAGCGCTCTGCAGTCTGCACTGGCTCCCAGTAAGCTCCTGGGTGGAATTCAAGGCATTAGGGTTAGGCTGGTTACCTGACCGACCGCTTCTCTCCCTGGGCCATAGTGCCTCAGCAGAGAACTGACGTTGCAGGGGGCAGCATGCCTCAGGCATGGAAGTCGTTTGGCCTGGGCCCAGAGTTGTTCAAAGTCCAGGCAGCAAAGCCCATCTTGTCCCCAGGCTGTTGGGGAAGGGATAAGGGTGAGGGATGTCTGTGGGTATCTATATCTATAGAAAGACAAGGTGGGCAAGGTAATACCTTTTGCTGGATCAGCTGCTGTTGGTGACAGAGACAAGCTTTCGAGTCACGCACAGCTTTTCTTCAGGTCTGGGAAAGGTACACAGGGTAGATCTACATGACAGGGCAGATGCACCACGGTAGCGCTTCTGGTGAAGATGCTCTAAGCAGACGGGCGAGACCTCTCCTGTCAGGTTAATAACTCTGCGAGAGGCAGTAGCTATGTCAGCGGGAGCAGCTTCCCTGCCGCCACAGCCGCTGTCTACATTGGGGGTGAAGCTCGCTATAACTACGTCACTCAGGAGTGTGGATTTTTCACATCTCTGAGCGAGGTAGTTATACTGAAGTAGTGTAGAGCAGTGGTTCTCAAAGCCGGTCTGCCGCTTGTTCAGGGAAAGCCCCTGGCGCGCTGGACCGGTTTGTTTACCTGCCGTGTCCGCAGGTTTGGCCGATCCTGTGGATGCGGCAGGTAGACAAACCGGTCCGGCGTGCCAGGGGCTTTCCCTGAAAAAGAGGCGGACCGGCTTTGAGAACCACTGGTGTAGAGGAGTCATCACAGTTAAACACAAGGTGGAACAGGTTCTTTTGCAAAAGCAGTTAACACATATTGTGAGATGCAATTCAAGGCAGAGGGGCCTGTTAACACCCCTGCAGTCATAGGGCAAGAAGGTGGAGGTTAGTGCATTGCAGTGTGTTGTAATAAGCCATAAATCCAGTGTCTTTATTCACTCCAAGATTTTTAGCGTCCAGCAAAGTTACGAATTTAAGCTCCCAGGCTCGTCTTTTGAAGGAGCTTTGCAGGAGTCCTTTGAGGATGAGGACTGAGAGCTCAAATTTGGGGTGATGGCTTTGTGACAATTGTTTGCCCACATGTGATAAGGTTGTTTGGTCTTTTATCACTTTTCTTAGTGAGCTCATCTGAGAGCACAGTTGTTTCACCCACATAGTTATTGGGGCATTTAGCCCACTGGATGTGTGCACCGCATGTTGTGACAGGCATATGTAGGAGCCAAGGGTCCTGAAAGGGGCATTGGGAGAGTACTGATCATCCCATCAGTGGAGATATGGCTGCAGGTTTTGCATCTGTTCTGGCAGGGTCTGGTGCTGCTTTGAGTTGGTGGCTCCTGGTCTGTGGGGGGCTTAATAAAAATAAGAGATTATTATCTTACCCCATCTTGTCTCTTTAATATCCTGGGACCAACATGGCTACAATACCAATGCAAACAACAGGATCTATATCGATATCTACAAGAAGTAATTCTTCTGCTCTACTCCGTGCTGATTAGGCCTCAACTGGAGTACTGTCCAGTTCCGGGCACCACATTTCAGGAAAGATGTGGACAAACTGGAGAAAGTCCAGAGGAGAGCAACAAAAATGATTCTTCTTAGAATATGCACAACGTGCTTGAGGTGGCATGTGACCAGGATTCATCACTGAATTTGGTCCGCTGGTTGGATCATTAGCTTTCCTGGCCCGGGAAGTATGACATGAACACTGATCCATGACCCCCCAAAAATGATTAAAGGTCTAGAAAACATGACCTATGAGGAAAGATTGAAAAAATTGGGTTTGTTTAGTCTGGAGAAGAGAAAGCCGAGAGGGGACATGATAATAGTTTTCAAGTACATAAAAGGTTGTTACAAGGAGGAGGGAGAAAAATTGTTCTCCTTAACCTCTGAGGATAGGACAAGAAGCAATGGGCTTAAATTGCAGCAAGGGTGGATTAGGTTGGACATTAGGAAAAACTTCCTACCTGTCAGGGTGGTTATGCACTGGAATAAATTGCCTAGGGAGGTTGTGGGATCTCCATCGTTTGAAGTTTTAAGAGCAGGTTAGTCAAACACCTGTCAGTGATGGCCTAGATAATATAGTCCTGCCACGAGTGCAAGGGACTGGACTAGATGACCTCTCGAGGTCCCTTCCACTCCTACGATTCTATGATGGCCTCAGAGGGAATGAGCTGTCCTAGCTATTGTATTTTGCATAGTGTATTGGAAGTCCTGAGCAGAATGCAGGGCAGGCGCCTACAGAATTGTGTATAAATCAAAACCTTGGCTTGGATTCTTGGCAAGCATATAGCCCACCAGCTGGCTTGAATATGTGCTTCATCTGCTCCCTGCACTGATGCATCACTGAAACAGATGCCCAGTAGAGGGGGATAGTGCTTTGCAGCAGGGATCACTGGAGGCCCCAAGACACTATCTGGCTTAAAATGAACTTTCCTCTGTCTTGCATCTCAGGAGAAAGACTCCTGGGAAGAAAGCCTCCCGGGAAGAAAGCCTCCCAAGTGGCTTTTCAGCCTGACCCGTCTTTAACATGCGGGATGTGAGCAGATGGTTGCTATCTCACTCCCACTGTAGGGACGCATATTGTTATAAACAGGGCCGGATTAATCTTTTGTGGGCCCAATGCCAAACTTATTTGTGGGGCCCCCATAGGGGCAATGGAGCTGGTGCGGGGGGGGAGGGGTTTGGTCCCCAGAGTGAGGGGCCAGCCAGGGGCAATATGGCATGGCAGGGGTGGCCGCGCTCCGCCCAGCCCAGTCGGGAATAGCAAGGGAACTATTTATACAAACTGGTAGTTGCCAGACGCACAATGGATTGCCTGGCCCTGTGCTGCCAGCATGCCCCTTCCCCTCGGGGGTGGGCCCATTCTGTACCACACCGCCCCCCTGCCCAACACCGGAAACCCTTCCCCCCACCGATTCCCTTTGGCCAAAGCCCCCCCGGACCCGCTATGCCCAGCGCCCCTCCCCAGACCCTGCCAGAAAGGCACAGAACCCTGCAAAACACCACAACTGCCCAGCACCCCACACAGAACCCCCACTCCCTAGTGCCCCAACACACAGAGATCTTCCCCACCCCGTCACAGCCCAGCACCCACCCCTGGCCCTCCTGAGACCCACTCCTCAGCGCCCTGCCTCCCAGCCCCACCCACCGGCCCTGCTGGGAGGCGACTGTGTCTGCCGGGCTGAGCTGTCGTCGCAGCCAGGGCTGGTCCCAGGGTGGGGGAAATCACTCTGGCCCCTCAGAAGTGGTGTGATCGGCCAGGGCCTGCCCCGCCCGGGCTCTGTCAGGACCCACTTGCCTGGAGGGGCCCAGCCAAGCCCCCCCACTGCCCTCCCTAACTGGCCGAAACTGGCCAGGCTTCTGCACCAGTCCCAGACGGCTCAGCTCCGGGGAGACAGGTGGGGAGAAGCAGAGACTGCCCGGAGCCAGAGGTGCACTGGGGTCCGGCCAGGGGGCAGAGAGGAGCCCTTGGCCGGCCGGCGGGCAGGCCGAGAGGAGCAAGTGGTGGGCAGGGAGCCAGTGGGCTGGCGGGGTCTCAGGGCACAGGGCAAGGAGAGCAGGTCGGGCCCCTTCTGAGCATGGGCCAGGTCCACGGCGCCATTGTAAACCCGGCACTGGTTATAAACAGCAGAATCTGGAGCAGCTGCCTCGGGCTGAGCCTTTGCTTCAGCATTAGGCCATGCCGGTCTGCATTCACCTCTGAGCAGTGGTGAGCTGGAGCTGGTTGCTAAATTTAGTCCCTCACACTCAGGTCGAGGATGGCGGAGCTGAGCTGGGGTGGGGAGCGGTTCTCCTGCGGGGGCCCCCCCACCCCCCGGCTTCCCGCGAATCAGCTGTTCGCGCGGGAAGCTGGGGCAGGCTGAGAAGCAGGCCCAGGGAGGCGGAGGTGAGCTGCGGCCGGGGGGGGGGGGGGGGCGCGAAGAGGGCTGCCCGCACCGCAGCAGGTAACCCCAGGGGGGGGGGGAGTGCAGGAGAACCGCTCCCCACCCCAGCTCAGCTCCGCCATCCTCGACCTGAATGTGAGGGACCTGCCAGATGCTTCCTGGGAGCTGCCCCAGGTAAGCACCTCCGGGACTCCCCACCTCGCCCCCCCAGCAGGTGCCCCTGGCTCTTAGGGGTGGGGTGGGCACCCACTATGGTGGCCCACAAGACCGTCCTGCCCAGTTCTGGGGGCAGTCAGGGGACAGGGGAGGGGGTTGGATGGGGCAGGGGTCCTGGGAGAGGGCATCAAGAAACATGGGGGGTTGGATGGGACAGGAGTCCCGGGGGGGCGGGGGTGGGCAACAACCCCCTCGTGGGGTGAGGAGGGAACCCGTTGTTAAGATTTTGGCAGCACATCACTGCCTCTGAGCCCTCTTGCCAAGAATCCAGGCCTGGGGGCCAGCTGGTAATAAAGTCAATGCCACACCACCTGCCTCCTTCCCCAGCCACCAGCAGAACTGGGGCTCCTGACTGCCCTATACACTTATAAAATGGTGTGTGAGATGGGGCGCCCCTGGCAGCAATAGCAATTGGGATGTGTGGCGAAACAAGAGATAGCACCATGGGTACATCGGAGCAGTCAATTCCCAGGCCGTTTGGTGTTTTCCGTTCAGGCACCAGCTCCTGGAGTCCTGTGATGTACACCAGACTCTTGGTTTTCATTTGAAAAAAGAAAAGGAAATTTCTAGCCTTGTGGTTGCAGAGAAAAGCTGGAAAACGTTACCCTCCCCTACAGGCTAAAACCCCCAGAGGCAAATCAAAAGACCCCCCCAACTTTACATATTTATTTATTTTCAAATCTCACGATTTGTCAGGGGGGCAACTCATGCTCTGTGAATGTCTGGGGCTGGCGATAACAGCTGCTGCTTCTCTTTTAACAGGACTTCCCGGATCCTGCCAGGAGCTTAGGCTGCCCCGGGAGGGCATCCAGCTGTTAGCACTGGCAGGCAGCAGGACATCCCGGGGGCTGCTACCAAGTGTGTCTGAACAGTTGTGGCTGATTTTTCCATTTGCAGTAACTCCAGCCTTTCATCCTGTAACTGGGGCTCTTGTCCCCCACCCACAAGTACCCCTCTCTCGGGTGGGGGGAAACAGATGGTCCTTGAAACCTCACCCCCCCAGAAATCCCTGCTGATCTATGGACTAGGCTGAGAGGACCCTACTCCCTAGCTGCCCAAAGAGGCATCTGGTCCTTGTCCCTCCCCTCAGCTACCTCCTGCTGCTGCCATGATGGGGACCTAAGTCCTCCCTCAGACATCAGTTACAGAAGGCAGAACATATTCCCATCAGATGTAGGAGCCTGTCATTCCCAGGCCCCCGATTCCAGTCTTGCCCCTACCGCCTTACAGCCAATCAGGAGTCACTCCACGCTTACAGACCCCCCCATGTTCGCTTCTGCATGTGGCCAGAGCAGCAGACCAATGAATTGACTTTGGTGTGTGTGATGGGGTGCTAGGATGGCTTCCCACCCCATTCCATCCTCTGCCCCCTGAACACCACGCCCTCGCTCTTCCCCCTCCCTCCCCCTCCCAAAGCCTCCTGCACACCGCAAAACAGCTGATCGCGGCAGGGGGAGGCGCGTGGAGGGAGGGGGAGGTTCTGATCCACAGGGCCTGCCGGCAGGTGGCAAACCCTAAGGGGCAGGGGGGGGCTGATATGGGGGGCAGCCGCTGGGTGCTCAGCATCCATCATTTTTTCCCCGTGGGTGCTCCAGCCCCAAAGCACCTATGGAATCAGCCCTTATTGCCTAAACCCTTTCAGGGCAAGGGTGGTGTGAACACCCCATCACAGAGTGGCTGAAAACCAGACCTAAAGTTGGCTGGGTTGGAGGGGAAAGGCATTGATGCCTGTTAACTGCCAGAGAGCTGGAAAGATGAGTGGGCAAGAGAGAGAGCCTGGAAGAATGACGTCCCCACAGCTGTCACAGGGCAGACAGACATTTCGCTGAACATCCGATGAGAACCTCCACTCAGAGTGCAATTAAGAGGCAATCTGCCCAGCCAGAAATGGCTAACGGGACTGTTTGCTGACTCTCAAAAAATGCTTAGTAGAAACAGAGCTGGGAGGTTACTGCAGAAAAATTCCCTAAAGGTAGCCAGGCTGAGAGTGTAAAGCAAGGGGAGACTGGCAGATAGCTGATATGAAAATCAAGGGAAGATCTGGGTCAGAGAAGCCCAGGTAAAGTCTGCTTTTCAAAATGAATCTTACTCCTTTCTTTATGTTAACTTCAGGGAATGCTCTAGTGAATCAATATTTGCCTTGGCAATAGAAGGCTGAAATGTTTATTCAGTAAGGGAAGGGGGACAATAGTATGTGACATCTTCCCCTTTCCCTCCCCCCCTCCTGGTGTCCAATGAAAGCTTGAATTTTGGATATTGTGTATTCACGATACAATGCTCGTGGTAAAGCTGCAAGCCAAAAACCAGTTGCCAAATTATCTGAGCGTTTGCGGGGGAAATCACAAGTTACTCACGGACAATTTGCAAACAGAAAAATAGGCAAAACTCTCTTAATGGGCAAAAAAATAGGAAGAAATTACTTGCTGCAAATGGGCTGCTCATTTCTAACTGGAAGTATGCAAACAAATGGCAGCGGTGACCATTACACATCAATCAAACCATAATAAAGAGGGGAAATCTAATCTACTTTCATGGAAGCCAGGAAGGTAAAACAGGGTGGAGCTCTTCAAATTGCCCTGTTCTATACCTCTTGGGCTGCTGCCCAGTCCTGGTGCTTCCTGCAGCTGCAGGAGGTACCTGGAGGTGGGTCTGATCTCCCTCCAAACGTGGCTATGCCAAGGAAGAGCAAGTCCTGTCTCGCCTCAGCCTGGCCAGGACTTGCAGCTAGGAGCCCCTGGCTGGGGTGCTCCTAGCAGCATAGAGGAGATCAGACCCACCTCCAGCAACTTCCTGCAGCCGGGTAGGTTCCAAGAGGTGGGTTTGATCTCCTTCCCAGAGCTGCTGTGCAGGGGAAGAATATGTCCCATCCTTCCCCAGCCCAGAGGGGACGAGCAGCTGGAGTAGGAGCCCCCACCTTGCATGTCCCCAGCCCTGCCCCACCTCTACAATAGCTAGATTTCGTGGAAAGGTCAGATTTCATGATCCATGACATGTTTTTCACAGCCATAAATTTGGCAGGGCCCTAGCAGTGTGACTAGATAGGAAAAGAGTGAGATGTCATCTGCTCAGGAGTTTAACAAGTTGTGAAATTCCTCTCTTACCCAACCAGCCAAGAAAAGGTCACAGCAGCCAGCACTCTGAAAATACTATCCCTTTGATGCAACAGGGCAGAGCTGACCAAAAATAATACAAAGGTTGTGGGGACGGGAACCACTATGGCTCTTGTGAAACAGTGGTTTGTTGCCACAGCTAGATCCTCCTGGCACAGCACTGCCTTGAGGGGAACCTGGCACTCGTCGTTGGCAAACTGGGTTATTTCAGTCCACACAGCAGAGTAAGCCAGAGGCACAAAGAGGTGTGTGGTGGTGGGGAGGTAGGTGTGGGATGACTGAGATGCTGTTATAACAGAGCCTGCTGATTTCTATAATTGCACCGTCATGATCTTCACAATAGCCGGAGGTGGTTGTTTGGCTTTGAACTATGCTGTTGGCATGGCCAGTGTATCCCCAAAATACACCACTACCTTCCCTGTACTGTTTATTTTAGCCCCTTCTTCAGCTGCTTGTATTTGATCTGCTGGCACTCAAGCAAAAACGCCTCTCTTGTCTTTATAGGCTTCCTGATTAGTGAAGGTTAATGTCCTGAACATGCATCTCCTGCTGCCAGTGCTGTTTAATCTCCTTAGCCCTCTGCCCCACCTGGCTCTGGCTTCACCCCTGCGTCCTGTCTTACAGCTCCCGCTTGCTGGGATGCGATGGGGGCGGAGGATGACTCACCCCACCTTCCAAGTGACATAGGCATGAGGCATCCAGCCACAAAACAAAACAATTATTCTGAGGTTGGGTGTGTCCTATGTGACAACACCACCACCAGCAGCAGCGTGGAATGCACTGAGTGAGGCCTTGTGCGTGTCCTGCAAATGAGTCCTTCACCCACACGTATGGCCCTCTCGTGCCTTATTAGGGTTGCAGCTGCTGGGATTTGCAGCTGTTTCATGGCCTAATTCATTTGGCTTTCCCACACAGGATGCTTCTGCTTGCCATTACATTTGCCAGATGCCTGGGGTGAAATCCCAGCTCCATTGATATCACTGGGAAAACGCCCACTGACTTCAGGAAGGCCCAGGATTTCATGCCTAGCAGCCAGAGAGCTGAACTATAGGCTAATATCACCCAGGGCTCTGTAGGCAGTGCCCTGGTGAGAACCCCAGCACCTATCCCTGCTGCTGGGCTGGGTGTTGGGATCTGTACCCAAATGCTCTCCCTGGACATTGCTAGGGGGCTCCATCTGTTGTGAGCAGCTGCTGCGTCAGTGTGTGTCTGGAAATATGTGAAGATCCGCTAATGTGGTTACTGGAAAATTAAAAGGAGTTTTGCTCTAATACTGAAACCCAGCACTTCCTTTCTGCTGAATGAGGAAAGGAGATTGTGACCAGCTCCATTGTCTGTCTCAGGGGCTGTTCATGGCTTTCTGTTAGAAGGTCTCTGGGGAAAGTAGCTCAGAAGTGAAACTGGTGACGGGATTCATGGCAATTCACCACTGCCCATAGTGTTGTGAATAAGCGGCTGTGAACCTGGCTTGGTTCTTGTTAATTTCATGCTGCAACTTCTTGGAAGAGGCAGCTAATCTGGGTCTGTCTACACTACACTGTAAACCTGGCCTCTGACCACTCCCCTGCCACCCACACACACAGTGGTCTGAGTCAGGCCAGAGCGTCCACAAGATTCGGGCCTGCAGGCCAGTGATATGGACCCAAGCCATAGTCCTGCTAGAATGTGGGTCCAGTGCAGATGCAGCTCAAGTCCAGGTAGCCAGACTCAGCCAGACTCAGCAAGTACTGTCTTACAATCCCCTAAGCCTGGGTTTCCCAGCTTGTCCATCCCAAAATGTCTCACTTGATTCCCAGGAACTGGAAGCACCCCACATTAGTATCCGTGAATTTGCATCTGTGGTTGACCGGGCCTGCATAATGATGGAGTAGCTCTCTTTGCAGTTGATGTATTCATGTGCTCCTTGCAGAGGGCAAACTGTCACAGTTCAGGGCAACTGCACCTGTTGTGGTCCAGCAAGGGCAACTACACTAGACTCCAACCTCCTCAGCCATCACCTCTCTTGGGGAGAGACCTGCATCTCTTTCCCTCCTGACCAGGGTTTTTCCAGGCTGCACAGTTCCCTGCCTGCATTGTGCAATCTCCAGAAAGTCAGACTGCCTAAGCA
Organism: Lepidochelys olivacea; assembly: GCF_965140295.1. Classification (NCBI taxonomy): domain Eukaryota; kingdom Metazoa; phylum Chordata; order Testudines; family Cheloniidae; genus Lepidochelys; species Lepidochelys olivacea. Next base: position 122,125,812 of record NC_140416.1, read on the forward strand.
GGCCTGCTTTGTCTTCTCCTCAGAGGCTATAAACAGCGTAATTACCCACAACGGTGTTACCCCTGAGCTCTTTCTAAGCAAGCACATTTATTCTTAAGGTGAAAGCATTACAGAGAAAACATTCAAACAATAAAAAAACCTACTTGCATGCTAATAAACTTACCAGAGATCGCCCCCAACTCCAGCAAGGGCTCTGGTAGGAGTCAGTTCTTCCAACCCCACACAGGGTTTTTTCTGACGTCACAAGATCATAACAGCTCAGTACAAGCACCCCCATGGGGGAGGGGGCACAGAGGAGATAGTGACGAGTGGGGGGGCAGGCCTTGGGGGAAGAGGGGGAGCAGGGGCAGGAAGAGATGGTAGAAGGGTGGGGCCATGGGGGAAGAGGTGCAGCGCGGGCAGGGCCATGGGGGAAGAGGCCGAGTGGGGGCAGGGCCTCGGGGTGGAGCATGGGTGAGGCCAGGGTCTGGGCACCGGTGGTGCTTCCACTTCTCGGGAGCATCCGGCAGTGGGATTCTGAAGGTGGCAGGCCTCCGAAGGGAGGTGCACCACATTTGGCATTTCTTGTCCCATTTGGGGAGGCTTATCCTCCCCAAACCTCTTATACCTGCTGCCCATGCTCTGGAGCAACTGCTGGTTATCCCAGGTCTGCAGGACGATGTGGTCCCCCCAGCCTATGCTTGAGGCCTGCCCCAGAGGCACTGGTCTACCTATGGGGAAAGTACAGCTATGGCCGCAAGCAGGAGCCGTATCAGGGGGGTCCTGGCTGGCATGCCAATGCCCCCCTCTGAGCGGGGCCTTTAGCAGATCAGATACCACTGTCCACCAGCATCTCAGAGGTGCTCAGCCTGACCCCCAAAATCGGACTGACAATGTGGGTTGAAGAAGTTCTTCCACCAAGTTGGGATCCATGTTGCTGTCTCCAGCCACTGGGAGCGTGTGGTCCAGAAATGGCTCGGCTGGATATGCTGGCAGGTTCAAACCATGGGCTTGGAAACACTGAGTCAGCAGGTGTGAGTCCCACCGCCCTAGGCTTACTATGCAGTGTAGACATGGCTTAAATTAAATGTCCTGGTGTAGAGGGAAGTTTCTTCCGATATACAGGTTGTTCAATAATGGTTCATTACAGGCAGGGCCGGCTGTAGGATTTTTGCCACCCCAAGCAAAAACATTTTTTGGCTGCCCCCGCTTTTTTTCCATGCCCCCCCCTGCCACCGGCTCCATCCCCAACTCCACCCCTTCCCAACCCCTTCCCCAAATCCCTAGCCCCGCCTCCTCCCCCGGGCGTGCCGCATTCCCCCCCCCTTGCCTCCTGCAGCTCTCCCCCCACTCCCCAGCTCACCTCCGCTCCACCACCGCCGCCTCCCTCGAGCGCGCCGCCGCTCGGCTTCCCCCCCCTTCCTCCCTCCCTCCCAGGCTTGCCGCGCGGCAAACCTGGGAGGGAGGGGGGAGAAGCGGAGCAGCAGCGGCGCGCTCAGGGGAGCAGGCGGAGGCGAGCTGGGGCGCCGGGGCAACATTTCTAGGGGCGGGATGGCCGGCGCCGGAATGCCGCCCCTAGAAATGTACAGCCCCGAGCACCTGCTTGTTTTGCTGGTGCCTAGAGCCAGCCCTGATTACAGGGTTCCTCGTGCCTTACTCAGAAACAGCTGACACTGGCCGCTGTTGCAGGCAGGATACTGAGCTAAATGGAGCATAGAGAATGGATCTGACCTGGCAATTTCCTCCGGCATAACTTCCCTTTAAAGAAAACCAGAGATTTGTGTATAATGCTGTCTAGTTTCTCAATAGTGGCCACAACATGCTGAGGTTTGATAGAGCTGATAACACAGGAGTGAGCTGTAATGGAAATTGAGCTGAAAAAAATCTTGTATTGTTTGTTTTCAGTAATTGCTCTTTGGCAAGGTCTTTGCTTTCACTGTTCTTTCTCTTCCCCTGTCACCACACTCTCTGAAGAAGACCATTCACCCTCTGCTGGTCTACAGCCACGGATTTCACTCCAGGGCAAACCTTTCTTAAGTGCTAAAGTGAACGAAATAGCTTGTTGTAATGTATCTGCAACACTTAGCAAGCTGCTTGGGTTATCTTTTGTATAGCATCAATTAAAAATCACTTAGGGCTGTTTAGCCAATTCAGCTAACCTTATTACACACCTGTAGTAGGACCTCTAAATGGCTTGTTCTGAAATTGCAGAGCAGCAAACCTTTCAGAAGGATGCTGATAAATTCGAGAGGGTCCAGAGAAGAGCCATGAGAATGATTAAAGGATAGAAAAACATGCCTTGTAGTGAAGGACTGAAAGAGCTCAATCTATTCTGTTTAACAAAGAGACGTTAAGGGGTGTGTTGATTACAGTCTATAAGTATCTACATGGGGAAGAAATATTTAATAATGGGCTCTTCAAGCTAGCAGAGAAAAGTCTAACACCACCCAATGGCTGGAAGGTGACGCTAGACAAATTCAGACTGGAAATAAGGCATACATTTTTAATGATGAGAGTAATTAACCATTGGGACAATTTACCAAGGGTCGTGGTGGCTTCTCGATCACTGACAATTTTTAAATTGGGATTGGATGTTTTTTCTAAAAGCTCGTCTCTAGGAATTATTTGGGGCAGTTCTCTGGCCTGTGTGATACAGGAGGTCAGATTAGAATAGGGGTTCTCAAACTGGGGGCCGTGACCTCTCAGGGGGTCGCGAGGTTATTACGTGGGGGGGGTGTCATGATCTGTTGGCCTCTGCCCCCAAACCCTGCTTTGCCTCCAGCATTTATAAGAGTGTTAAACATTAAAAAATGTGGTTTTAATTCATAAGGGGGGGGGTCGCACAGAGAGGCTTGCTGTCTGAAAGGGGACACCCGTACAAAAGTTTGAGAACCACTGGACTAGAATGATTGCAGAGGTCCCTTCCAGCATCGGAATCTAGGAATCATTTACCTTTCAGGCTGAATTTTTCTATGCTTGGTAGGGTGACCAGACAGCAAGTGTGAAAGATCGGGACAGGGGGTGGGGGGTAATAGGAGCCTATATAAGACAAAGCCCCAAATATCGGGACTGTCCCTATAAAATTGGGACATCTGGTCACCCTAATGCTTGGTGTCTTCTGGAGAGTGGATTTTTCTGCTAAGGATGAGCAAAATTCCTTCTGAGATTTTTGGGTTTGGAGAGGGTAGACTCTTTTCTTTCTTCCCCAAACACTTTTTCTTTAAATTCCGCCCCCCCCCCCCGGCTATTTAGACAGGGTTACAGCAAAAAGCAACAGGCATGTGTCTGTAAGCAGGCATGGACAGCTCCCTCTTTGAGGACTAGCGTGTTTGCCTGGTTTGTTTTGAAAGTTCACTTTACCGAAACGATGTCTATCGGTTCATTAGGGCGAGCGTGCGTGGGAAGACAGGTGAGTGCTTAAAATGACACTGTCAACTGGACATTGAGTCCACTTCAAAACATGACTGAGGGGGGCAGTTTCCAGAAACCTGTTGTGACTGATGGCTGTGCCTGGTTCCTTGGGTGTGTCTGAAAATCTCTGCTCGTAGACCCAGGGAACACAACTGCCCTGAGTGGCCCTAACAATTCTCGTACTGCAACTGCTGTTCTCGATCGTTTTGAGGGTCCAGTTCACTGGAAGACAAGCAGGCCCTTTATCCCTGCTCTGCTGGCACAGAGGCCAGAAAGGTCCAGTCATTGGGGACTCCCCTCCTGCCCCTCCCCCCCATGACACCCCTTCAAAGCAGGAGCTGAATAGAGAAGAGGCCTGGGGAAAAATCTAGCAGCCTTTTTGGCAGGGAAGGTGTCTGAGCTCCCTTGGTCTGGCTCTCATCCTGGCAAGAGCTGTTGGAGCTGTCTGGCTTTTGTCTGCAATGCTAGCTGCTTCCTCTGCTGATGGGAAAGGGAATTGTAGCCTGCCCCAGCTAGATACTACTGACAACATGGGTTTTCTCCCTCCGCCCGTAGCGTGTCACTGAAAGTCAACTATTTCCCTGATGCAGCAACAGCGCGTGACCGTTTCTGGTTATGTGATCCAAAAACAGCCAATGGGATCTCTGTAAAAAAAAAAAAAAATCCCTAAGGTTGGTGTGGTCAGATATTTATTAATAGCTTATAAAGCACTGTGGGAAGAAGGGTGCTCTGATGCAACGTGATTTAGTAACTCAGAACCCTCTGGGTTCAGATCATTTTGTGGCAGATTCCAAATGTCTTGCTTCCTTTTTGTCATGCCAAAAAAGGCAGTCTGCTTGATGGCATGGCAGAAGTTATGCCATACCTGTCCGGAGCAAGTACCTCTCTGGCCTCCATCAGTGGAGGGTTGGAGCACCTCACAGTCTTTAACATTTGGCCCCACAGCACCCCGTGAGGTAAGGCGGTGCTATTATCCCCATTGTACATATGGGGAAACTGAGGCACAAAGAGACCGAGGGCATGGCTACACTTGCAGATGTAGAGCGCTTTGAGTTAAACCAGCCTTCAGAGAGCACAGTAGGGAAAGCGCTGCAATCTGTCCACACTGACAGCTACAAGCACACTGGTGTGGCCACATTAGCAGCTCTTGCAATGGCTACAGAGAGCAGTGCATTGTGGAAGCTGTCCCAGCATGCAAGTGGCTGCAAAGTTCTTTTCAAATGGGGGTGGGGTGGGGTGGAGTGTGACAGGGAGTGTGTTGTATGTATGTGGGGGGAGAGAGAGTGGGTTTTTGGAGGGATGAAAGCATGTCAGCATGCTATCTTGTAAGTTCAGACTGCAGCAGACCCCCGCAACCCCCCACCTCTCTTTCTCCCACACAGCATTCCACACTAATGGTTGCTTTGTCTCGGAGCAGCTAAGCAGCCGGCTGTCAGAAACAGAGCTTTCAAAGGGCATATCTGCATTCCTGCAGCGATTCCAAAACAATGACAAGAGCGGCCACTTGACTTAAGGGGATTATGGGACATTTCCAGAGGCTGATCAGAGCGCAGTAATGCAACACCTTGTTCACACTGACGCCTGGGCGTTTCAGCCAAGGCGCAACAAGCGTTAATCCTCTCACCGAGGTGGAGTACCAGGAGCGCTCTAGCCGTAGAGTCAGTGTGGATGGGGAGCGAGCTAGGGCGCCCGGGGCTGCTTTAATGCGCTCTAACTCGCAAGTGTAGCCAAGCCCTAAATGACTTGTTCAAGATCATACAGGCAGCATGGAGCAGAGCAGGGAACTGAACCCAGGTCTCTTACAGCCCAGTGTAGCCCGCTAACCACTGGACCATTCTTCCTAGCTTGTGCGACTATCACTATACCACATTATAAAGACACATCTCATACATGCTGGGAGGAAATCTGTAAAGACTGGGGCCATTCCAGATTCCTCCTCCTCTGTTAAAAAAATAAGTAGGATGCATCAATATCAAACAGGGCTTAACTGGAAAGAGTACAAGGATCCTTTGTTTCTAACTTGTGAGGGGGACAGTAAGCAGCATGGACCTGCGCTATTGGGCTTTTAAGAGAGGACATCTCTGTGCATCAAGACCCAACAGCACTAGTCAGACACGAGGGCATCTGCCTCTCTAATCCTCACCATCATATGGTCAAAGCAGGTGTTACACAAGAACAAAAGTCTGAGAATGAAACCCCCAGAGACCTGCAGCTGCGAGATGTCTTGGCCAAGCCAATCCAGCCTGAATAGCAAGAGACTTGGAAACTGGGAAAGCTGGAGTGAGGACAGAGAACTTGTTTACTTGAACCTTGGGAGTGACCCCTTGGCTGCTGTTTGGGAGCGAGCAGGCCTGCATGCTGCTGCTTTGGCTATTAAATACTCATCCCTGCTCAGGGCCATGCTAACAGGAATAAACAGAGGCAGGCGAAAATCATGAGCTAATCCTGCCTGGGGGCCCATAGATCTCGCTTACCCGGGAAAGAAGCCACTTACCCCAGCATGAGTGCAAACACATAGGGCTTGAATACCCCCCATGTAAGCACTGGGTGGTGAAAGCCACACACCGTTGTGGGAACAGCCACAAATCTCTGCACCCTAGCAGTGATTCATCCCCAGGACCACGGCACGGCCACAGCCCTGTGAGACGAGGGCAGCTTTAACTCCAGCCAGGATTCCACACCACAGGAGCCAGGCTGTCTCAGGCACCTTTGGAGATGGGCTAAATCAGCTCATTTCCTGGGGGCTCTCCCCGTGCCCCTTCCCTGGCCAGCCGCACCCGCGCCTTGGGCTCCCACAATGAGCTCCCCAGCAGGGTGGGAGTTGCAGGTGGCTGGCACGGCTGCACCTTCCGCTCCAGCTGGATTGTCATTTCTGGGAGCCTCCAGTTTTCCACGGACAGAACCCAGGTGGGTGAATCTGGCCTTTCGTTTATAAACCTGTGTCCCGCCAGGGGAAGGGAGCCTCGAGCACTATGCTGCCATTAGCAGACCTCAGAGGCTATTACAAGGCCCAGTGGAGGCAGCTTAGGGTCTGCACAGTGTTGTAAGGAGGCTGAAGGAGAGAACGAAGCAGCGCGACAAGTGTGGGAAGTAGTGTGAAAGCAGCGAGAGGTCAGGAGGGTGTAACGGCAAGGGGATGAGCTGATATTAAGGCCAGAAAATTATGCAAGGCTGCTCCATATTTCAACCACCTCTCTCTGCTGCAGAGCCAGGATCTGTGAATATGGGGCTTTTCTATTTTTATCCAAGCTGACGTGTAACTTCCATTCTCTTGAATGCAAACTTGCCGTGGTTTTCTTCAAAGAGCTAGACTCCGCGAAACCTTGCCTCTGGGGCCGACAGTGCTGAATGAAAGCCCTTCAGAAGTGGGGTACATCTGAACCGATGCATTGGGGAGGGGGAGTCAGTTTGAGACGCACTTCCTAAGAGGAGAGAGCGGGCCTTGTTTTTCTGAAAAGGACCGTTGGCAAGAACCAAGTTTGATTACTGTCGCTGTGACACGACACTGCTGGGGGCAGCAGGACCTGAACCGGCGACCTGAAAGCAGGAACTTCGAGTATCTGAGCTGAAAGACGTAGCTCTGTAAGCCTTGGTGGGAACAGGCTCATCAACTGCTTTGTGACTCAGTCCTCCCGTAGAAGGGGACAGAGCAACACACAGGGTTACAGTGTCATCAGTCAGACATCTCGGTGAAGCCTGTTCCCTCGATGCGTAGCCTTGGGCAGGACCCAGGGACAGTCTCCAAGGTGATGTAGTCCAGAAGGATTGCTGGGTCTGTCTGGATCCAAACTCTTCAGTAAAGAGTATCCTCATATCCAGCCAGGTCCTCCCTGTCCTGTACCAGCAGGGACATCCTGGGTGCCACGGTCGTAGCAGAGAGCTTCACAGAGGTGGTGCTGTATCCAAGTGTTTTCAGATACAGTGCCTATGTATGGGAGAGCTCAGGAGGACGCTGAGTACCTTCTGGAGTGACATGGAGAGTGAAGGTGGAGAAAGGGAAAAAGCAGTAGAAAAGATTTTCATGGAGCTGCAGAAGCAGCTGGTGTGAGGTCCTACTGCAGAGAATGGGAAAGGAAGTTTGGACCTACATGGGGAACAACTATTTAATGATGAGCTCTTCAGTCTAGCAGAGAAAGGAATACCACTACCCAGTGGCTGGAAGTTGAAGCTAGACCAATTCAGGCTGGAAATTAGGCATAAATGTTTAATTGTGAGAGTAATTAACCATTCAAACGATTTACCAAGGGTTGTGGTGGATTCTCCGTCACCGACCATTTTACAATGATGATCGGATGTTTTTCTAAGAGCTCTGCTCTAGGAATTATTTGGGGGCAGGTCTCTGGCCTGTGTGATACAGGAGGTCAGACTAGATGATCACAATGGTCTCTTCAGGCCTTGGAGTCTATGCTACTTACAAGACTCTAGCCCAGAGGCGCCGACTTCCAGAGTTCCCGGGGGGTGCTTGACCACCACCTCCACCCCGCCTCTTCCCACCCCACCCTGCCCCTTCCCCACCCCATTCTGCTGCCTTCCCCCACCTCTTCCTGCCCCTCCACTCCTCCCCCTCCGCCCCAGCGTCTCCTGCATGTCACTGAACAGCTGATTGTAGTGGGCGGGAGGCAATGCGGGGGGGGGGGGCAGGAGCTGATCCGTGGGGATGTCGGTGGGTCCTGAGCACCCACTATTATTTTTTTGTGGGTGCTCCAGACCCAGAGCACCTATGCCTATGCTCTAGCCCAGGGGTTCTCAAACTTCATTGTACCGTGACCCCCTTCTGACAACAAAAATTACTAAAGGACACCAAGAGGGGGACCGAAGCCTGAGCCTGCCCAAGCCCTGCCACCCAGGGTGGGGCCGGGGGGGGGGGAAGCCTCAGCACCACTGCCCATAGCTGGCGGGCCAAAGCCAACGCACAAGGGCTTCAGCCCCAGGCAGGGGACCTGTTAACGCGAACCCCATCACCCAGGGCTGAACCCCTCAGGCTACAGCTTCGACCCCAGGCGGTGGAGCTCGGGCTTTGGTTTCAGCCCCGGGTGGTGGGGCTCGGGCTTTGGCTTTGGGCCTCAGGAAGTCTAAGCCAGCCCTGGTGACCACATTAAAATGGGGTCATGACCCCCAGTTTGAGAACAGCTGCTCGAGCCAAAAATGAGTGCTGAGGAAGGAATTGCAAAAATGCTGCCTGACCGAGCCAGCTGTGAGAGCTACCATTATTCCAGGGGAATGTAAGAGGATGATAAGGAAGACCATACAACACAGGCTATTAAATCATTTAGGCACCTTTTGAAAATGTTGTCCCTTAACTATTAATCTTGCCTTCCAAAGGGCTTGCAAACCCTCCCAGCTTGATGTCATCCAAAAATGGTATAAGTACACCCTCCACTCCCTTATTCAAATCATTCATGAAAACATGGACAAGGAGTGGAACCAGATAGTAGTGGACCTTTACAGGACCCCACTAGATACACCCTTGCAGTCTGACAGTGAACCATTGATCACTGCTCTGCAAGGATGGTCTTTCAACCACTAGTGCACCCACCTTATAGCAAGTAATTTCACTTAGACCACATTTCTCTAGTTTGCTCAGGAGAATGTCACGTGAGACTGTCATGGGGGTGTTACGAATTACACCTGGTAGGACACGCACACAACTGCTGCGAATTACACCTGGTAGGACACGCGCACAAGTGCTATGAATTACACCTGGTAGGACACGCACAGTTCGAATCTAGGCTGAGGCACAGAAATAAAGTCCACAACTGCAGAGTTCCCAAAAAACACTAAATTTATTACGCTCAAGCGTGGTGCCCCCCTGCTAGCCAGGAGGGGACCCTGAATGCAGATTATACAAAGGTTATATACCTTTTAACAAAGCATGTTGCCCTCGTGCATCGGAAACCTTAGCCAATAAACAAACCCTTGTCTTATCTACCACCTATCCCTGCTTGGTGCATTCCTCGTGCTATACCAGTATGTTAATTACACAGCATGGTCCTAAAGCCATGCATCAGTAACTTTTATTATCAGGATGGGAGGCCTCACATCAAGGCCAAGAGACAGGGAGTTAGAGACTGACAAAAACCAGATACTGGGAGTCAAGGCAGGCTGGAGACAAGGAGGAGGATTTTCACAGGGATTCAATATTTAAGGATTACTCCTCCTGGTGTATGATGTGCTGGCATTTAAACAATGGTGGGCCCCAAACCAAAATGGAGTCACATGTGCTAACTTTTCCTTAACAGGGGAGTATGTACCCCACACTGATCCAGCAACCAAAGGGTTATCACAGGCACTGCTGATTGGCAGCCTCACCACAGCTGAGAGGATAAAAGGGCTGAGAACCAGCTGGGCAGGGCAGCCACCAGAGGAGTGAGCGGGCTGGAGAAGGGACCTCCTGCCAGGAAGCTGTTGAAGGAGCCACCCAGGGACAACACCCTGGAAAGAGATGACCAGACCGCCAGGCTGAAGAGCCGGCAGAGACCCGGGGGAAGGCAGGAAGGAGCTCAGAGCACACCTGGAGTTGACGCACCCTGATCCAGCTTATCTAGCTTGAGCATGGGTGGCGGGTGAAGCTTCCCCTCGCGGAGGCTAGCTCACTGTCCTGCCTCTTAAGAACATAAGAACAGCCATACTGGGTCAGACCAAAGGTCCACCCAGCCCAGTATTCTGTCTGCCGACAGTGGCCAATGCCAGGTGCCCCAGAGGGAGCGAACCTAACAGGTAATGATCTAGTGATCTCTCTCCTGCCATCCATCTCCACCCTCTGACAAACAGAGGCTAGGGACACCATTCCTTACCCATCCTAATAGCCATTAATGGACTTAACCTCCATGAATTTATCCAGTTCTCTTTTAAACCCTGTTATAGTCCTAGCCTTCACAACCTCCTCAGGCAAGGAGTTCCACAGGTTGACTTTGCGCTGTGTGAAAAAGAACTTCCTTTGATTTGTTTTCAACCTGCTGCCCATTAATTTCATTTGGTGGCCCCTAGTTCTCTTCTGACAGCAGCCCCACCCCCTGGCCCGCCCTGCTCCAGGCCCCGCTGGTGGTGTGCATCCCTCCTCTCCTTCCCCCCTCCTCCCAGCTCAGCCCCCCTGCCACCACTCGCTACGTGCATTCCTCCTCTCCTTCCCCCTCCCCGCTTGGCCCCCCTGCCGTCGCTCACCATGTCCGTCCCTCCTCTCCTCCCACCGCCTGCCTGCTCGTGCGGCGGCGAGGGGGGGCTGAGCAGGGAGGGGGAGAGGAAGGATGTGGTGAGTGCTGGCGGGGGTGTAAGGAGTTTTACGTTATGCGGTATAAAAAAGCGAGAAGACCACTGGGTCTAAGGTCCCAGGGTACGGCTGAGGGATAGAATAGACAAGGGGAGGACACGCCTGAAGTGGGGCTGTCCTTCTGAGCGGCAGCCCGCGAGATGCGCACGTCGAGAGGCAACGTCCCAGCAAACGAGCTTCCCTGCTCTCCCTCCAGGTGCTCCGTAGCCGTGGTTCATCCAAATTCTGTTTTCCTCTTGCCGACCGTCATCTAGGTGGCAGGCAGGCCGGGATCCGACATTGCAGTCACGGAGCTTGTCCCGTGTCCGGAGGTCCATCTCCAAATATAGTATCACCGCTGTTAGTCACCCATCTTTGTAAGGGGTAGTGGGGCCCGGGCTCAACGCCCGAAGTTCCAAGTTCAACCTCTGAGTTATGTGTTGTACTATCGTTTGTTTAATAAATCTTTCTTCAGTTTCATTTCCCCAGAGATCAGGCATCCTTCCAGTGATTCGGAGGCGGGAGGGTCTTACAGGTGATCGATACGAAGTTGGGTCGAGTCATTACCATATGTGGCATACCTTTAACGTTGCAACTTCTAGCCATGCAATGGGGGGGGGCTGAGCAGGGAGGGGGCGAGGAGAAGAGGGATGCGGGAGTGGGGGCGCTGAGCAGGGAGGGGATGAGGAGAGGAAGGATGTGGTGAGTGGTGGGGAGGGCGAGCGAAGGGGTGAGCAGAGGAGGGATGTGGTGAGCAGTGGTGGGGGGGCTGATCAGGGAGGGGGTGAGAAGAGGAGGGATGTGGGGGCTGAGTGGGGAAGGGGTGAGGAGAGGAGGGATGTGGTGAGTGGGGGGCAAGCGGGGAGGGGGCAAGGAGAGGAGAGATGTGACAGTGGGGGGGGTGAGTGGGGAGGGGGTGAGGAGAGTTGCGAGAGTGGGGGGGCTGAGAGGGAAGGGGGGGAGGAGAGGAGGGATGTGGTGAGCAGAGGTGGGGGGGCCGAGCAGAGAGGGGGTGAGGAGAGGAGGAACAGCCGAACGATGGCAGAGATCTCCGGAGAGGAGGGTGGGGTGCTGAAGGGGAGCAGCCAGGCAGCAGCAGACTCAGAACGCCGGGCTTTTATATGCGCCATGCAGGTTCCCGGGTGGCTGAGGAGGCGATATCTCCCTGGGTAATCACCCTCGGGAGTCCAAGGGACCCGGGAAGCTGAGCAGCAGATACCGTTTCTTCAGCAACCCAGGAACCTGCATGGTGCATAATAAATAAGCAAAAACTTCCACTGGAAGCCCACTCCCAGCAGGCCGGGGAAGAGGCAGGACCACCGTGGCCCACGCGTCCGGCTGCTGCAGAGTTGTCGGTAGCTGTGCCAGCAGAGGCTTAGCCTCCCCGGTCTATTATACTCACTGCCCATGAGCTTGAGGTTCCTGAGCTGGAACCCAGTGGAGTGGGTGGGCCGCAGTTCCTCTACTAATTTACTGATGGACTTAAGAGCAGAGGGAGGTTTCAGATTCCTGGGTACCAAGAATAGACTAACAGCCCTACCAGGTTGTGATCACTCAAGTGATATGCCCCCACCAGGCCAGAGGGGATGCCATTGCACCGACTCACAAGGACCGTGTCCAAAGCCTTACTAAAATCGAGATATATCACATATAGTGCTTCCCCCCTCAATCCACCATCCCAGTAACCCTGTCAAAGAAGGAAATGCCATAGGTTTGGCATGATTTGTTCTTGACAAATCCAGGCTGGCTATTTCTTATAACCCTATTATCCTCCAGGTGTTTGTTGGATCGTATTCAAGAAGTTCTGTATTAAAATCACAAATGAATTTGATTCCCCATAGTTTAAATTCCAGGATATTACTAATTAAGAGGTCTCTTGGTTTTTGGTGCTGTTTCTCTCCCGCTCTGTGTGAAACTTGCAAGCTGCTAATTGCGTTAGTACATTCTAAGACAGAGTCTGTTCTCAAAGCAATTCACACAGAGAGAGACTCAAAGCAATACTCTGTAACAACAGAAACAGCACCCAGAGACTCCCCGCCCTTTTGTTGTATTAACAATTGTGATTAAAATAGAGCTAGAGGATGTATGTGGATGGATGCTTGGTGTGGATAAGAACTGAATGATCAGGGAGGTGCCAGCCTAAGAATCCAGTGTCCGTCGGCTGAAGAAGGCGTCAAGTGGAAATAACCAGAGGATCCCCCGGAGGGCAGACTGGAATCCACCCAACAGCCTCAAGGATGGGAGAACCAAAGAACAAGATAACATCTGGCAGCACGGAGCTCTCAGGAATGTGCTATCTGCTGATTGATTCAGCAACAGCATGATGAAGCAATTCCCATAGACTGGCATAGGAAGAAATTCCTATAAAAATGGACTCTAGAAAGTGAGAACTTTGGGGTCTGATTCTGCAAACCAACTTCCAGGAGCATCAGATGTGCATCTGACAAGGCCCTGCTCCCTCCTCATGTCCAGGCCACCTGGCCAGTGGCTTGGCATGAGCAACTCTAAGGCTGGTAACTATGATAACAACCTTGCAGAACCTGTGTGAATGAATGAATGTGTGAATAAATATGAAATTGAATGGAATGTTATAGCTATAACTAACTGCTTACCATGATTCTTTCTGTATTCACAATAAATGTGGTATTTTGCCTTTTCCCCTTTAATAAGATCCTGCTGGTTTTCATTTTATTGGTATAACATGTTTACACATTGATTGTTTAATAATTTGTTCCAGTATCTTGGTTGCAATCTTTGTAGAAATCAAACAGGTTGAGAAACGTTGACTTTTCTTCTGATCAAAGCCAAGAATAAAGAGTGATTCATCACAATGACTACAAAGAACAGAATCACTTGGTCATAAATTCTGTGCTGTCCATCATGCCCTCAGAGCAGAGCAGATGAATACTCTAGTGTCTGGGGAGAGGAAGCTGTATGGTATCTTTCTAAAGCAGATAATCGGGCACTATCTACACCTGAAAGTTGCTAATAGCAAGTCCTGGAAGCAGCGCTCTGATGTAGGGCTTGATCGTAGGCACCTGAAATCAATGAGAAGTGGGTCAGGTCCATAGGCCAGAATTTCTACAAAAACTGAGCACGTGCAACCGGAGCCGGATTTTTCCAGAGATCAGCCAGACTTTCACAAATACCCAGCATCCCCCTTTGGGAGCAATGGGAGATGTTGGGTGTTGAGCTATTTTGAAAATCCGGCCACCTGTGGGTAAGACTGGGGTTCTCCAACCTTTCCATGACACAGACAACATCTTAATAAAAAATATCTGATAGACACTCCCATTCACGATCACACAGACCCCACCTCTCTCCCATCTGGGATGGTGACAATTGCAGCAATTGTTCGCATGGAAAAATATTATTAGGAAAGTATCGGAGATACCGTTTAACTTCTTTAAATGTGGTTTAGCCACTGGAAACAAGGAAGAGGAGCCTGCATAATCAGCAACTTTCCACATTCCACCACCAATGTCAGAGTGGATCACTGGTGGTCCACGTCCTGGGAATAATGGCTGTAAAAAGCAGGACTTTAATCTCAGTGCACAAATGTTCCTGCACTCACCGAATAGGTGTAATAATAATAATAATAATAAAAAGGTTAACATTGACTCCTGCTGATTTTATTGTTTATTTGCTCTATGAACCAATAGTCCTCACAGTTACTGCTCTTCACAGGAACAGCTGCAGCAATAATGAGCAACTGATTTATGTCAGATTTTTCTCGACTGGGACTGATTTAATAAAGTTTTGCTAAAGCAGCTGGAAGGAGCCATTGTTGCCATAGGAACCTGGCAGGAGGCAACATGTAGGGTGTGGGTTTTCTTTGCAAACTCTTCTATGAATGATCTGCGTTGTCCAGACTTCTCTCTAAGAGAGGTTCGCCCCAAAGAGTCTGATTTCCTCCCTGTGACGTGCTGCTGCACTGTGGGGCTTTCCATAGAAGGAAAAGTCTGCCTAACCAGCCTGCCCTAAAATCCTGGGATGGTGGCAGCCATCTTGAATCTCCTCAATTGCTAGCCTAGGCCTCGATCCTGCATTCCTTGTGCACTTAAAAGTCCCTCTTGACTTCAGAACCCCTCAGTGATTGGTTTGGGGTGGATTGGACCTATACACCATCAACTATAACTGCAAGCAGCCTGGCTTCATCTTTCAAACTGGGGTGTCATGGGTTGGCCTGAACCATATCGACTTCAGCGGAATTATTCCTAATTCATTCTGGTGTAGAGGAGAGCAGAATCAGGGCCCACAGATCTAGAACGCCAGAATGGGCTAGCAGAACCACTGGGCTGGAACCTCAGCTGGTATAAACCATCACAGCTCCATTGACTTCATCCATTGTCTTCAGTGGAGCTGTGCTGCCATCCGAGGATCTGCTCCCAGGAGTCAGCCGGGCTTTGGTGAGTTCTATATTTAGCAGCACCTTCTTCCACTCCAGTTAGCAGATAATTCTTTATTTTCTCTTGGCTTCGTCATTTTAAGTGCAGAATTATTTATTTTCAAGGAAGCAATTAATATACATTTGCAAGAGTCTCAAGCCTATAGCTTGGATTCCTCCTGAACTCATTCCCAGGCAGTCGGTGAGGGCAAAGTAATGAGTAGCCAGATGCCAGATTTGGAGACTGTGATGATACATCTCATCTGATGGCTGAACTTCAAGCCTTCCCCCAGAATTAAATGAAAACCATTTCCTGCAATAACAAAGGAGCATGGACAGATGTTTTCACTTGTTGGCTTTTTCCTGGCTGTCCTTGTGCGGGGTATGGAATGCTACTGAGAAATGAATGATGTTTTATAAATGCCTTCAAAAAGAAAAAAATCACACATCAGGGCTCATTCCACTGTTCATATTCCCTTCTCACAATGAATCCCTGTCTTCTGAACTCCTGGAATGTCTTGGCAGATGAAAGGTTTCAGAGTAACAGCCGTGTTAGTCTGTATTCGCAAAAAGAAAAGGAGTACTTGTGGCACCTTAGAGAATAACCAATTTATTAGAGCATAAGCTTTCGTGAGATGAACTAACTTCCGTGCGGTTTTCTGCACATATGCTGCAATCAGCTCTTCTGTAGGCAAGACCATGGAAATGTTATAAAGGTGTCACTTCCCACATGCTGTTGGCATAACAAGGGAAGAGTTCAATTAACCTCTCTTTGGTCTATTATTACCTACATTGCCTGTCACTCTCTGTCTCTGTTTTGATTTGGGTGGCTGCTCTGAGAAGTCATTCTGGTATGTAGGTCATCTTTTTTGATGTAAGAGAAAGCTCTGGGCCAGATCCTCAGCTGGTGTAAATTGGTGTGGCTCCATTGAAGTGATGCTGGTTTACACCAGCATAGCTCCATGGACTGCAGATTTACACAGCTGAGGATCTGGCCCAGCCAGAGAATAAAATACAAATCACATGTGTACTACTCAAAGGAGAAGTCTTAGGGTATGTCTACACTACGGAATAAGGTCAAATTTATAGAAGTCGTTTTTTTAGAAATCGGTTTTATATATTCAAGTTTGTGTGTCCCCACAGAAAATGCTCTAAGTGCATTAACTCGGCGGAGTGCTTCCACAGTGCCGAAGCAAGTGTCGACTTCTGGAGCGTTGCACTGTGGGTAGCTATACCACAGTTCCCGCAGTCTCCGCTGCCCATTGGAATTCTGGGTTGAGATCCCAATGCCTGATGGGGCTAAAACATTGTCGCGGGTGGCTCTGGGTACATATCGTCAGGCCCCCCTTCCCTCCCTCCCTCCGTGAAAGCAAGGGCACACAATCGTTTCGCGCCTTTTTTCTTGAGTTACCTGTGCAGATGCCATACCACGGCAAGCATGGAGCCCGCTCAGCTCACTGTCACCGTATGTCTCCTGGGTGCTGGCAGACGCGGTACGGCATTGCTACACAGCAGCAGCAACCCGTTGCCTTGTGGCAGCAGATGGTGCAATAGGACTGGTAGCTGTCATCGTCATGTCCGAGGTGCTCCTGGTCGCCTCTGTGAGGTCGATCAGGAGCGCCTGGGCAGACATGGGCGCAGGAACTAAATTTGGAGTGACTTGATCAAGTCATTCTCTTTAGTCCTGCAGTCAGTCCTATTGAACCATCTTATGGTGAGCAGGCAGGCGATACGGATTGCTAGCAGTCGTATTGCACCATCTTCTGCCGAGCAGCCAAGAGATGAGGATGGCTAGCAGTCGTATTGCACCATCTTCTGCCGAGCAGCCAAGAGATGAGGATGGCTAGCAGTCCTTCTGCACCGTCTGCTGCCAGCCAAAGATGTAAAAGATAGATGGAGTGGATCAAAACAAGAAATAGACCAGATCTGTTTTGTACTCATTTGCCTCCTCCCCCCTCTAGGGGACTCATTCCTCTAGGTCACACTGCAGTCACTCACAGAGAAGGTGCAGCAAGGTAGATCTAGCCATGTATCAATCAGAGGCCAGACTAACCTCCTTGTTCCAATAAGAACAATAACTTAGGTGCACCATTTCTTATTGGAACCCTCTGTGAAGTCCTGCCTGAAATACTCCTTGATGTAAAGCCACCCCTTAGCTCCCTGAAGCCAACCCTGTAAGCCGTGTCCTCAGTCGCCCCTCCCTCCATCAGAGCAATGGCAGACAATCGTTCCACGCCTTTTTCTGTGCGGATGCCATACCAAGGCAAGCATGGAGGCCGCTCAGCTCACTTTGGCAATTAGGAGCACATTAAACACCACACACATTATCCAGCAGTATATGCAGCACCAGAACCTGGCAAAGCAATACCGGGCGAGGAGGCGATGTCAGCGCGGTCACATGAATGATCAGGACATGGACAGAGATTTCTCTGAAAGCATGGGCCCTGCGAATGCATGCATCATGGTGCTGTGGAACAGCGATTCTGGGCTCAGGAAACAAGCACAGACTGGTGGGACCGCATAGTGTTGCAGGTCTGGGACGATTCCCAGTGGCTGCGAAACTTTCGCATGCGTAAGGGCACTTTCATGGAACTTTGTGACTTGCTTTCCCCTGCCCTGAAGCTCATGAATACCAAGATGAGAGCAGCCCTCACAGTTGAGAAGCGAGTGGCGATAGCCCTGTGGAAGCTTGCAACGCCAGACAGCTACCGGTCAGTTGGGAATCAATTTGGAGTGGGCAAATCTACTGTTGGGGCTGCTGTGATGCCAGTAGCCCACGCAATCAAAGATCTGCTGATATCAAGGGTAGTGACCCTGGGAAATGTGCAGGTCATAGTGGATGGCTTTGCTGCAATGGGATTCCCTAACTGTGGTGGGGCCATAGACGGACCCCATATCCCTATCTTGGCACCAGAGCACCAAGCCGCCGAGTACGTAAGCCGCAAGAGGTACTTTTCAATAGTGCTGCAAGCTCTGGTGGATCACAAGGGACGTTTCACCAACATCAGCATGGGATGGCTGGGAAAGGTACATGACGCTCGCATCTTCAGGAACTCTGGTCTGTTTCAAAAGCTTCAGGAAGGGACTTTATTCCCAGACCAGAAAATAACTGTTGGGGATGTTGAAATGCCTATATGTATCCTTGGGGACCCAGCCTACCCCTTAATGCCATGGCTCATGAAGCCGTACACAGGCAGCCTGGACAGTAGTCAGGAGCTGTTCAACTACAGGCTGAGCAAGTGCAGAATGGTGGTAGAATGTGCATTTGGACGTTTAAAGGCGCGCTGGCGCAGTTTACTGACTCGCTTAGACCTCAGCGAAACCAATATTCCCACTGTTATTACTGCTTGCTGTGTGCTCCACAATATCTGTGAGAGTAAGGGGGAGACGTTTATGGTGGGGTGGGAGGTTGAGGCAAATCGCCTGGCTGCTGGTTGCGAGCAGTCAGACACCAGGACGGTTAGAAGAGCACAGGAGGGCGCGGTACACATCAGAGAAGCTTTGAAAACCAGTTTCATGACTGGCCAGGCTACGGTGTGAAAGTTCTGTTTTGTTTCTCCTTGCTGAAACTCCCCGCCCCTTGGTTCACTCTACTTCCCTGTAAGCTAACCACCCTCCTCTCCTCCCTTTGATCACAGCTTTCAGAGGCAATAAAGTCATTGTTGCTTCAGATTCATGCATTCTTTATTCATTCATCACACAAATAGGGGGATGACTACCAAGGTAGCCCAGGAGGGGTGGTGGAGGAAGGAAGGAAAATGCCACACAGCACTTTAAAAGTTTAAAACTTATTGAATGCCAGCCTTCCGTTGCTTGGGCAATCCTCTGTGGTGGAGTGGCTGGTTGGCCAGTGGCCCCCCCGCCGCATTCTTGGGCGTCTGGGTGTGGAGGCTATGGAACTTGGGGAGGAGGGCGGTTGGTTACACAGCGGCTGTAGTGGCAGTCTGTGCTCCAGCTGCCTTTTCTGCAGCTCAACCATACACTGGAGCATACTGGTTTGGTCCTCCAGCAGCCTCAGCATTGAATCCTGCCTCCTCTCATCATGCTGCCGCCACATTTGAGCTTCAGCCCTGTCTTCAGCCCGCCACTTACTCTCTTCAGCCCGCCACCTCTCCTCCCGGTCATTTTGTGCTTTCCTGCACTCTGACATTATTTGCCTCCACGCATTCGTCTGTGCTCTGTCAGTGTGGGAGGACAGCATGAGCTCGGAGAACATTTCATCTCGAGTGAGTTTTTTTTTCTTTCTAATCTTCACAAGCCTCTGGGAAGGAGAAGATCCTGTGATCATTGAAACACATGCAGCTGGTGGAGAAAAAAAAGGGACAGCGGTGATGGATGATGATGAGCGGTATTTAAAAAGACACATTTTATAAAACAGTGGCTACACTCTTTCAGGGTAAACCTTGCTGTTAACATTACATACATAGCACATGTGCTTTCGTTACAAGGTCACATTTTGCCTCCCCCCACCGCGTGGCTGCCCCCTCAACCCTCCCCCCTTCCCGTGGCTAACAGCAGGGAACATTTCTGTTTAGCCACAGGCAAACAGCCCAGTAGGAATGGGCTCCTCTGAGTGTCCCCTGAAGAAAAGCATCCTA
Source organism: Lepidochelys olivacea (assembly GCF_965140295.1). NCBI lineage: Eukaryota > Metazoa > Chordata > Testudines > Cheloniidae > Lepidochelys > Lepidochelys olivacea. The sequence goes on from NC_140416.1 coordinate 122,145,433, forward strand.
TTTGAACCAGGTGACGATGAATTATATCTCACTCTCCTGAGGATAACACAGAGAGATAAAGAACGGGTGTTGTTTGAACACCAGCAAACATACACTGCAATGCTTTGTTGTACAATGATCCCCGAGTAAGTGTTACTGGCCTGGAGTGGTAAAGTGTCCTATCATGAAGGACGCAATAAGGCTGCCCTCCCCAGAAACCTTTTGCAAAGGCTTTGGGAGTACATCCAGGAGAGCCGCGAATGCCAGGGCAAAGTAATCCTTTCACATGCTTGCTTTTAAACCATGTATAGTATTTTAAAAGGTACACTCACCGGAGGTCCCTTCTCCGCCTGCCGGGTCCAGGAAGCAGCCTTGGGTGAGTTCAGGGGGTACTGGCTCCAGGTCCAGGGTGAGAAACAGTTCCTGGCTGTCGGGAAAACCGGTTTCTCCACTTGCTTGCTGTGAGCTATCTACAACCTCCTCCTCCTCATCATCTTCTTCGTCCCCAAAACCTGCTTCCGTGTTGCCTCCATCTCCATTGAAGGAGTCAAACAACACGGCTGGGGTAGTGGTGGCTGAACCCCCTAAAATGGCATGCAGCTCATCATAGAAGCAGCATGTTTGGGGCTCTGACCCGGAGCGGCCATTCACCTCTCTGGTTTTCTGGTAGGCTTGCCTCAGCTCCTTCAGTTTCACACGGCACTGCTTCGGGTCCCTGTTATGGCCTCTGTCCTCCATGCCCTGGGAGATTTTGACAAAGGTTTTAGCATTTCGAAAACTGGAACGGAGTTCTGATAGCACGGATTCCTCTCCCCATACAGCGATCAGATCCCGTACCTCCCGTTCGGTCCATGCTGGAGCTCTTTTGCGATTCTGGGACTCCATCATGGTCACCTCTGCTGATGAGCTCTGCATGGTCACTTGCAGCTTGCCACGCTGGCCAAACAGGAAATAAGATTCAAAAGTTCGCGTTTCTTTTCCTGTCTACCTGGCCAGTGCGTCTGAGTTGAGAGTGCTGTCCAGAGCGGTCACAATGGAGCACTCTGGAATAGCTCCCGGAGGCCAATACCGTCAAATTGTGTCCACAGTACCCCAAATTCGAGCCGGCAAGGCCGATTTAAGCGCTAATCCACTTGTCAGGGGTGGAGTAAGGAAATCAATTTTAAGAGCCCTTTAAGTCGAAATAAAGGGCTTCATAGTGTGGACGGGTGCAGGTTTACATAGATTTAATGCTGCTAAATTCGACCTAAAGTCCTAGTATAGACCAGGGCTCACTCCCACGTTCCTCCAGGCAGCAGACTGCCTGAGCAGTGACACATTTATGACATTAACAGTGGGCAGGGGATGGCCAGTATCAGAGACAAGGAACCAGTCTCTACCCTGCTTCTGTACTGGTTTAACAATTGAACTGAGGAAAAATTCAATCTCAATCTCTCTCTCTCTAACATTTTGTCAAAACAATGGCCATTCAACATGCAGTTTACTCATCCCTTTTTCCTCTTTTACACCTAGAGAATGCTCTGATTCTTCTACAGTCTTCCTGCTTCTGATGCATTTAAAGAAGGGTGTGTACTATTTGTCTTTGTATCTTTGCATCCTTAGATCAGCTATCAGCTCTTCACATTCCCTTTCTGTCTTGCTAATTGTCACTCTCCATCTTATCCTCCCACGCTAATTTTTCATGCCATTAGCACTGGAACACATGGCCTGGATGGTTATAAAAATATTGAATATAGCCATTTGACCACATTGTCCTGTTTCCTCTGCTATTTCCTTTTTGTTATTGTTCTGGGTCAGGTCATGCCTTCTTTGCCTTCAGTATGCTTTTATTAAGCAACATCCTTCCTGATTTCCATGGAATTTAACTCTAAATAGAACTGATGGGGAATTTTTTTAATTAAATGTCTTTTCATTGGAAAATGCCAATTTGGCAAAACTGAAAGTGCTCCCAGAAACACATCTATTTCGACATAACTTTTGCTGGAAAGGTTACTCAGGTCCAGGATGGAATTTCTGGCGAGGGAGAGTGAACCTAAAACTGGGTGACCCATGTTTAATGCCTTGCTCCAAATCAGGCAGCACAAGGACTCAGACATGGGTCTTCCATATCCCAGATGAATACCACTGGGCTACTGGCTGGGGGGAAATCATTCTCTCACACTTTTTTTGTGAAAATTTGCTTAAGATCTTGTGTTCATTCTGATGTGGAACAAAAGCTAATGTTGAAATTTAGAAATTCTTCACCAAACAAAATGTGTGTTTTCTGGGCAGCCCTAATTCCCACCAGAGATAGGATCCAATGGCAACACTTAGATGGGTTTTTGAAAGACCCTGTGGTCCAGGACTGGCGGATTGGTTTGGGCTATTACAAAGAGCAACTTGGATCTGACTCTGTTTGGATTTTCAGCACCCACAAAACCAAAGGTGTTTGGAGCTGAGATTTGGTGTGGACCCATCTTAGAGCTCTATCTCACCTCTTCAGGCTGATTCTAATTAACTTCCTCATATTTTTAGAATCTCTCATCTTGAAGTTGTGTCACCATCTAGGTATGATCCCTCCTTGCCCGCAAGAGTGTCAAACCAAGTAATACCACCGGGGTTATTTTTTAGTTTCAGGAGTGAGGTACTTTTCTTTTCAGTACTGACAGATAGCTACTCTTTCCCCCTATTTTATGGCACACCATGAACCTTGGAAATGTTAGGAACCATTAGGAAAGGGATAGATAATAAGACAGAAAATATCATATTGCCTTTATATAAATCCATGGTACGCTCACATCTTGAATGCTGCGTGCAGATCTGGTCTCCCCATCTAAATAAATAAATAAATACATTGGAAAAGGTACAGAGAAGGGCAACAAAAATGATTAGGTGTATGGAGCAGCTTCTGTATGAGGAGAAATTAAAAAGATGGGATTTTTCAGCTTGCAAAAGAGTTGACTCAGGGAGGATATGGTGGAGGTCTATAAAATCATGCCTGTTGTGGAAAAAGTGAATAAGGAAATGTTATTTACTCCTTCACATAATACAAGAACTAGGGGTCAAGCAATGAAATGAATAGGCAGCAGGTTTAAAACAAACATAAGGCAGTACTTCATCACACAAGGCACAGTCAACTCGTGGAACTCTGTTCCAAGAGATGTTGTGAAGGCCAAAATCATAACAGGGTTCAAAGAAGAACTAGATAAGTTAATGGAGGATAGGTCCATCAATGGCTATTAGCAGGGATGCACCTCCTAGTCTCTGTTTGCCAGAAGCTGGGAATGGGCAACAGGGGATGGATCACTTGATGATTACCTGTTCTGTTCATTCCCTCTGAGGCACCTGGCATTGACCTCTGTTGGAAGACAGGATACTGGGCTAGATGGACCATTGTCTGACCCACTATGGCCGTTCTTATTGAATTCCACTTGGTGAAGAACTCTACTGCAATTTACCAGACTTATTTCTCATTGACAGGACCCCATCACAGAAGCGACATTGACGGCACAGTCTAACTCATAGGGGGGTTACTTAGATATAAGTGGAGAGACTATGACCCGGGGGGCAGCAACTTTGCTGGCCCAAGAAAGATTGAAAAGAACATGTTAAACCATTTAGGGATTTGATTACCTTCATGTGTATGACTTTGTTGTGGCAGTTAGCTGACTATAATCGTGATAGGATCTTAAAAAAAAAATCATAATATGAGAATTGTCACTGTGCTTTCCAGTTAGGTCTTGATTCTGCTGTCATTCACATGGTGAAATCAGGAGTGACTCCCCTGAGGCCCATTGAGTTACTTTGTGAGGTCAGAATGGGGCCGTAGACTCTTTGGAGAGCCAACCCGAGCTGAGCTTTTGAAAGGAAACTATTCAAATGCTATTATTAACGTTTGCTTCTAACATGCCCCAGCTGCTGTTCTGCAGAGCCTTCCTGAATTGCTGTATGGGAAGGGTCTTGCCAACAAATGTTCCTGGCTTCTGAGTGTAGATAAACTCTCTCAGCTGGGTTTCTGGGCCCCAGTAGATAGGGAGAGTGGGGACAGGTTATGAAGGGCCTTGGAAGTGAAGACAAGCACCTTATGTTTAAAGGGGGAGCCACTGGGATGATGCAGAGTGGGGTAACACGATCAGTGATGGATTAAGAAAATGATCTTTGCAACAACATTCTGAATGGATGTGAGCCAGGCAAGACTGCATTTGTCAAGGCCAGAGACATAATACACCTATGTCTCTCTCCTCCTTTCTTGGTTCCTGCTGAAGAGCCCCAGTTTATATTCTTGTTATTAGTCTGTAAGTACATGAATTTTGTACTATTAAAGTTCATCCCATTTCTATTACTCCAAGTCTCCAGGTCATCCAGTTCTTCCTGTATAATATTCCGATCCTCCTCAGTATTGACAATGCCTCTAAAGTTTGTCATCAACAAATTTCACTCCTACTTTTTGTGCTAAGGTCATTAAAGAAAATATTAAATAAGATCAGTCCCAATCTGATCCTTGAGGAACTCCAATAGTAACCTCCCTCCAAATAAGTTTCAGCACAATCTGTTGTCATCTCCCCTTTAGCAAGTTCCACACTCATCTTACAATTCCCCATCTTCCCCAATTTAACTAACAATTTTCCTTGTGATACTGTACCAAGTGCTCAACTGAAGTCTAGATTAGACCGGCCACATTTCCCTTGTCTAAAAAATATCAATTATCTTGTCAAAGGTACCAGGTTAGTCTGGAACCATCTACCTTTGGTAAACCCTGGCTGCATTTTATCCAATTTTCCATTTACCCTACCTCATTAATTATTCTTTCCTTCAAAATTTGTCCTAAATCTATGCAGTGAAGGAGCTGAAACTCTACCATGAAACTAGAGGGACCAAACACAACAAATAATGAATAGTTGAAGGTATGATTAAACCAAATAGTTTGCAAGCCACTGTAGGCTGAAATATGTTCAAGCCTTTTGGAATAATGGAAAGCCATTTGTATAAAGAGATGTGGCAGAATTCAATTTTTTTAAAATTATTTCAATTGATAAAAATCAATACTTATTTTTAAGCTTTTTTATTTTTATCAATTTAAATTTTAACAGGTGTGGGACATAATGGGGAAGGGTCAAACAATAATTAGTTACTGATGTTGACAGTCAACAAAATTAAAGCTTTATAGTGGTTAAAACACAAACTGTCAACACCACATGTCAAAATATACAAAGTAAAGATCCTTAAATCAACCTCTAAGAAGTGCTGAAGCAGGATTTTTCTTGCTTTGCCTATCTGTAAATTTAGATGATTGTCAATGGAAATATTTTTCTGCCAGTTTGTGTGTGTACAGTGAAATCACAGTTTACCGACATTTACCGATAAAACTCTAATCCTTCCATGCCTATGTATAAACCAATTCTGTCTGTGACCAGTTCTCAAATAGGAAAAGAAAAAACTAGTTTGCCAACCACCTGTAGGCTGAAATCTGTTCAAGCCCTTTGGAATAATAACAAGCCATGTGGATAAACTAATTCACTTTGTGAATAAATCACAAACAGAAAAGGGGAGTCAATTTGTTGACTAGATTATTTGCTAGAAAAAAATTCACTGTGCTCTGATGATGACCTCAAAATACTCTAATAATTCACATTTGTAGAAGAAAGGCTGTTGTTTTTTAAAAAGCATTTACCTTAAAAGAAATGTTTTAAGTGGCTTGGCACTTAATTGTTTAAAATTTTCAAATCCTTTTTATGAAATGTTGTTCAGATATACACTTGGGCCCAGATGAACTTAGGTGCCTAAATCCCATTGACAGCAATGGGAATTAGGTGCCTCCTGCATACCTTTGGACAGCTGGCCTTGATGTTTGCACACCATCACTCTGCTTGTACGTTATTATTGTGATTTATTATTTGTATTGCAGCTGCACAGAGGAGCCCCGGTCATGGACCAACACCCCATTGTGCGGATGCTGGACAAACACAGAACACAAAGAGGGTTCCTGCCCCAAGAGCTGATCCATCCTTTTCTCCCAGCCTGTCTTAGAACACCTAGTAGAAGAATGGGTGGCTTGTGGGTGGAGTCTCTAGGCTCTGTTGCAATACAGATAACTAAGATTAATATAATAACAAGCCAAAAATCAGCAGATCATCTACAGTTGCAGGCCCAGTGATTTCAAAGGGAGTGAGGTGCCCAAATACCTCTGAGGATCTGGGCCAATGTGCCTGAGACATAAAGGTACCTGGTATTATTGCAATCATCTCTTGTTTTATTGCTTACCTCCACAATCCCCCGAAGAAGCATTTTTTAAAAAAAACGAGGTCATCCATATCTAGGGCATGTTTTTGTGAAACCTGATGTGTTTGATGTAGCTCTTGCTTACAGGAAACGCATACCGGAAGAAGACATGCCCTGGGGGAAGTTATTGCCACTGTCAGTCTCCAAGCTTACACAAGTGCGTGTAGTCAGGGGTTTTAGTTAATTCTGAGGAAGAAAATATGCAGGGGAAAGTTAAGTATTGTGCCCAAGCTAACATAAATTCTCGTGAGTGGAGGTGTCCTGGAACCTGAGCCCTCACTGTGGGGAGCCAGGACTGAACATGGATCCATTTATATCCTCAAGAAATTGACTGTTAACATAAAAAAGATCATGATGTTGTCCTCCAACTACAGCTTGACTTACCGTGAAGGTCAAACACTACAGATCTCTTCAGGAGACCAGAAAACCTCCGGATATGTGAAAACAAATCTCTCACTACTCTTGCTCTACTGTTACCCAGACGTCTTTATTCACTTGTTTCATGAAGTGTTTCAGTGTGGACTCTTAGGATTATAATTATTATTGTAGCACGTCAGATGTGGAAGAAAGGTATGGGTTTATTTGTGTATAACCCCCAAGAACATCAGCACATATCATAGAATCATAGAATATCAAGGTTGGAAGGAACCTCAGGAGGTCATCTAGTCCAACCCCCTTGCTTAAAGCAGGACCAGTCCCCAATTTTTGCCCCGATCCCTAAATGGCCCCCTCAAGGATTGAACTCACAACCCTGGGTTTAGCAGGCCAGTGCTCAAACCACTGAGCTATAGCAGAAGAAAACCGGCTTGCATATAATAATGAGAACTGGAAGAATGAGTGAAAGAGACAAAATGGGTGAGGTGATATCTTTTATTGGACCAACTTTTGTTGGTGACAGAGACAAGCTTTCAGGCTACACAGAGCTCTTCTTCTTCTTCAAGTCCACTCAGTCCTACTTCTTGTTCAGCCAATCGCTCAGACAAACAAGTTTGTTTACATTTACAGGAGATAATGCTGCCTGCTTCTTGTTTACAATGTCACCTGAAAGTGAGACCAGGCGTTTGCATGGCATTGTTGTAGCTGGCGTTGCAAGATATTTACGTGCCAGATGCGCTAAAGATTCATATGTCCCTTCAACCACCATTCCACAGGACGTGTCCATGCCGATGATGAGTTCTGCTCAGTAATGATCCAAAGCAGTGTGGACCAGCGCATGTTCATTTTCATCATCTGAGTCAGATGCCACCAGCAGGAGGTTGATTTTCCTTTTGGTGGTGGGGTGCTGAAGTTTCTGCATGGGAATGTTGCTCTTTTAAGACTCCTGAAAGCATGCTCTACACCTCGTCCCTCTCAGATTTTGGAAGGCACTTCAGATTCTTAAACCTTTGGTCCAGTGCTGTAGCGATCTTTAGAAATTTCATATTGGTACCCTCTTAGTCTTTAGAAAATCTGCAGTGAAAGTGTTCTTAAAATGAGCAACATGTGTTGGGTCACCATCCAAGACTGCTGTAACATGAAATGTATGGCAGAATGCAGGTAAAACAGAGCAGGAGGCATACAATTCTCCCCCAAGGAGTTCAGTCACAAATTTAATTAACTCATTATTTTTTAAACGAGAATCATCAGCATGGAAGGATGTCCTCTGGAATGGTGGCCAAAGCATGAAGGGGCATCCGAATGTTTAGTGTATCTGGCACCTAAATACTTTGCAATGCCGGCTACAAAAATGCCATGAAAATGCCTGTTCTCACTTTCAGGTGACATTGTAAATAAGAAGCGGGCAGCGTTATGTCCCGTAAATGTAAACAAACTTGTTTGTCTTAGCGATTGGCTGAATAAGAAGTAGTACTGAGTGGACTTTTAGGCTCTAAAGCAGAGGTGGGCAAACTACGGTCTGCAGGCCACATCCAGCCCGCGGGACTGTCCTGCCTGGCCCTTGAGCTCCCGGCCAGGGAGGCTTGCCCCCGGCCCCTCCCGTGCAGTCTCAGCTCGCCGTGCCATCAGCGCTCTGTGAGAGCCGCCAGGTGTAGTGTATTAAATTGCTCCCCATAGGAACGTGCTACTTACAGAACACCAGGACTGGCAGCCATAAGTAGTACACTGTAAGTAGCACATTCCTATGGGGAGCAATTTAATACACGACACTGGCCCTCCATACAGTTTTGGAACCCCGATGTGGCCCTCAGGCCAAAAAAGTTTGCCCACCCCTGCTCTAAAGTTTTACTTGGTTTTGTTTTTTGAGTGCAGGTATGTAACAAAAACCCTACATTTGTAAATTACACTTTCACGCTAAAGAGATTGCGCTACAGTACTTGTGTGAGGTGAACTGAAAAACGCTGTTTCTTTTGTTTTTACAGTGCAAATATTTGTAATAAAAAATAATAATATAAAGTGAGCGCTGTACCCTTTGTAGTCTGTCAATATATTTGAAAATGTAGAAAAACGTCCAAAAATATTTAATCAATTCCAATTGGTATGCTATTGCTTAACAGTGCGATTAATTTTTTTGAGTTAAGCGCGTGAGTTAACTGCGATTAATCGACAGCCCGACTTCTAAGTTGATTTTGTTGCTGAGGTTTGGAGCTGAAACCAATAAATGACTTCAGTGACGTTACTGACAAAATATTGTTTTGCTGGAGTGCACTGTTTGTTCGGTGTCAGAATAAACAGCCAACGAAAACGCTGTTCAATCGTCAGAATGGACCAATAATAATAAAACCTCGCTCTTATCGCGTGCTTTGCATCAGTAGATCTCAAGGCGCTTCACAGGGCGGGTAAGTATCATTATCAGAATGAGGCCAGAATTTAAGGGCAGGTCTAGACTTAAACCGGTGCATTGGCTCAGCTGCACCGATGCCACTTAGTGTGTAAGGGAAGACAGGAAAGTTTCTGCCATTGGGATAGTTAATGTAGCAGTGTGGACAGAGAAGCTCTCCCGTCAACATAGCGCTGTCTACACCGGGAGTTAGGTTGGTATAACTACATTGCTCCCACCCCTGAGTCCATATTCATAGAATATCAGGGTTGGAAGGGACCTCAGGAGATCATCTAGTCCAACCCCCTGCTCAAAGCAGGGCCAGTCCCCAATTTTTGCCCCAGATCCCTAAATGGCCCCCTCAAGGATTGAACTCACAACCCTGGGTTTAGCAGGCCAATGCTCAAACCACTGAGCTATCCCTCTCCCCCCCAACAGCAGCAATGACAACACACTAGTGTGGTAAACCTGGCCTGTGGTATTGGTGGAATACTAATACACTCATGTCAGGCCCCATCCTGCTCCCACTGAAGTCAAGAGGGCACGATTTTCCAGTAATCCCGCTGTTCCTCCGTTAGCTTTCATGAAGATTGGGTGAGATCAAGATGGTTCAATAAGGTGGTTAACGAAGCCGGGAACGTTTGGCCACTGATTCAGTACAAGCAGGATTGGACTCCCCATGTTTTGCAACAGCTGCGGTCACAAGCAGTGGCAGGGAAACATGTTGGCTTTCTGCCATTTGTGCATTTTCACCTCTTAAATCTGACTCTGTTGCCACTTCCCTGTCATCGCTTACAGGCCAGAGGAGTGCCGTGTATGTGGAAGCTCTGTTTTTTGGCACACAGGAATCAGTGTCCTTAGAGCCATCAAGTCACTGACCCGGCCTTCTTAAGCCCAGCAAGAATCCCTGCCTTGCCCCGAACACTTATTCACTTTCTCCAAAAGTTTTGAAAACATCACAGATATGGACTCAGCTCTCTGAATTTAACAGGCTGCAGGAAGCTATAGGCTTGTGCATATTGTGAAGCTGGCAAACCAAGTGCCAGCTCTGGCCAAGGCCATAGGCGTTACCTAAGAACTGACAAACTCATAACTGGAAACCAAACCAGCTCATCTGTAGGTTACTTTTGTTCAAAATAGGTATTAGTCATATAAGAAGGTGTAACGATGTTGGTTCTGGTGTGACCCAACTGAGAGTGCCAATTCAGGACAAATTGCTTCAAGCAGGGCAGTTACAGCCCCAGGCTGGGGTTCTTCCGCCTCTAAGGCAAACCAAACCAGCCAGACAGAGAGGACTTTGGTCTCCTGCCACTGGCTAACCACAAGTCATGCAAGCAATTCCCTTAGACACTCCAGTTTCCCAGTATCACCACCAGTGCCACTCATTATGGGGATGAATGGTTATGAAAACCAATACCCCAGTAAAAGCAAAAAGGTTCTCTCCATCCCAAAGGACCAAGCCCCAGATCCTGGTCAATATACAAATCAGATCTTACCCACAAATCATACTGTTGCCAATCCTTTAGAATCTAAAATCTAAAGGTTTACTCATAAAAGGAAAAAGATACAGATGAGAGCTAGAATTGGTTAAATGGCAGTAATGGCAAAGTTCTTGGTTCAGGCTTGTAGCAGTGATGGAATAAACTGCAGGTTCAAATCAAGTCTCTGGAGAACATCCACAGCTGGGATGGGTCATCAGTCCTTTGTGTAGAGCTTCCGTTTGTAGCAAAGTCCCTCCAGAGGTAAGAAGCAGGATTGAAGACAAGATGGAGGAGCTGCAGCAGCTTTTTATATTCTCTTGCCAGCTGGTCTCTGCTTTTTGTCCCAAAGACAAGCTGCCCATCACATGGCCTGGAAAAACCTCAGAGTTAGGCAGGTCCCTGCATGCCTTGCTGAGTCACAAGGCCTATCTGCCTTCTCTCAGTGGGTCAGTTGTGTAGCTGAGGGTCCTTAATGGGCCATCCAGCAGGCTAGGCAGAGCTGACACCAACTTGTCTGGGGTGTCACCCAGAAGCATAGCATAAGTTTGAAATACAGACAGTATAGAGCCAATACTTATAACTTTAAATACAAAAATGATACAGGCATACAGCTAGCATCTTCATAACCAGCCAGCCATAACCTTGTCTTAGACACCTTATTTGACCCCCTTTATACAAGATTTGGTGCCACTACAGGCCCTTGGTTGCAACAATGATCTATACGGTCCCAGATTATTTCAATAACGTCACAGAAGGTATTCAGTGTTTAGACTATAGGAAATGCCTTGTAAGTTGTTGCACGCATTAATTTCTGTAATATCTGTATCCCATGCTATCAAGAAATATGTCCATTTTGCTTTGTAACTTTGAAAATGTTTGCTCTGAACTTGTGAACCCAGGCATGGGAATCATCCTCTTCCCCCCCACCCCCACCCACTCAGGACTATCAAAAATATTAAGTGAGCCATTATAAGACAAAAGCCTTCTTAACTGCCCCATCCACCCACAGAGAAATATGTGCAGCAGGCCTCCTCCCGTCGGTGTGAATGCTGGTGTTGGATCATATTAAAGAAGTTCTGTATTAAAATCACAAATGAGTTTGATTCCCCATAGTTTAAATTCCAGGATATTACTAATTAAGAGGTCTCTTGGTTTTTGGTACTGTTTCTCTCCCTCTCTGTGTGAAACTTGCAAGCTGCTAATTGTGTTAGTACATTCTAAGACACAGTCTGTTCTCAAAGCAATTCTTTGTAACAACAACTACTCACATAGAGAGAGACTCAAAGCAATACTCTGTAACAACAGAAACAGCACCCAGAGACTCCCCGCCCTTTGTTGTATTCATCTCACTTTGCTAACAATTGTGATTAAAATAGAGATAGAGGATGTATGTGGATGGATGCTTGGTGTGGATAAGAACTGAATGATCAGGGAGGTGCCAGCCTAAGAATCCAGTGTCCGTTGGCTGAAGAAGGCGTCAAGTGGAAATAACCAGAGGACCCCCGGAGGGCAGACTGGAATCCACCCAACAGCCTCAAGGATAGGAGAACCAAAGAACGAGATAACATCTGGCAGCACGGAGCTGTCAGGAATGTGCTATCTGCTGATTGATTCAGCAACAGCATGATGAAGCAATTCCCATAGGCTGGCATAGGAAGAAATTCCTATAAAAATGGACTCTAGAAAGTGAGAACTTTGGGGTCTGATTCTGCAAACCAACTTCCAGGAGCATCAGATGAGCATCTGACGAGGCCCTGCCCCCTTCTTGTGTCCAGGCCACCTGGCCAGCGACTTGGCATGAGCAACTCTAAGGCTGGTAACTATGATAACAACCTTGCAGAACCTGTGTGTGTGTGTGTGAATAAATATGAAATTGAATGATATGTTATAGCTATAACTAACTGCTTACTACGATTCTTTCTGTATTCACAATAAATGTGGCATTTTGCCTTTTCCCCTTTAATAAGATCCTGCTGGTTTTTATTTTATTGGTATAACACTGGAAGAGAGAAATAAAAATAGTGGACATGAAGATTTTTCATCTGTTCTCTGTTTGAACTCTCACAGGGCCAGAGACACCAAACTGAAGCCAGAGATCCCTAGGGGTTACTCCTGGGTCCACCCTGAAAGACATTTTGGATGGACAGACCACTACAACTCAGTCACTCTTAGGATTTAGATTGCAAGTCATTTGTGTGTCTATGTTTGCTTGCTTTAACCTATAAATAACTCTTATTGTTTCCTAGTTAATAAACCTTTAGATAGTTTATGATAGGATTGGCTACAGGTGTCATCTTTTGGTGTAAGATCTAGGGTACCAGTTGATCTTGGGTAAGTGACCGGTCTCTTGGGACTGGAAGCAACTTGAACATTTTGTGATTTTTGGTGTAAGTGACCATTTATCACTCAATCCAGCTTGCCTGGGTGGCAAGATAGACTGGAGAGTCTAAGGGACTGTCTGACTCCGGGGTGACTCTTACAATGATCCGGGAGTTCACATTTGTCACTGGCTTGGTGAAATCTAATTACAGAACATACCACCGGTTTGGGGTGTTGGCCCTGTTTTTGACAGTCTGTCCTGATGTAGGCACTCATGATTGGGAGCCACTCCAGGCAGCATGATACATCTCTCTCCATGTGAGCTTGTTTGCATTGAAATCAATGGACTAGCCTGCAGCTTTGCTGTGTATGGGATGGCACATTGCTGTCTCAGCAGCCACACAGAAAAGAAATCATGCCTCAGAGGCACTATGATCTACCTTTCTCCTGGCGTAGTCACTTGTTGAGTTGGGTATTAATGACAGGATACAAGGCCGAAGAGAATCCGGCCTGGGGGTTTATCACTAGAACAAGATTCCCACACTTTAGAAGGATGATGTGGAGAGGCTTGATTTGCTGCTGCCCTTGCTTTACCGGTGTTGTGGATAAATTTAAGGTTCCAAGTCAGGGAAGCATCTCAGGATAGCACCTCAGCATGGGCTCAACTTTAAATATGTTGAACGGCTTTCCTGAATTGGGGCCAGGAACATTAAATACACTAAAGAAAAGAGCAAAGATCGCAGTTCAAAGATTATTTACGGAGTGCCATGATGTGGTCTCCATCAGTGCTCAGCATTGGGAGTCATGCCTCTGACACAGACTGCGGGGTCTCCGAGAACGGAGCACCTGCTCTCCCTGCAAACACAGAGCGTGCTTAGACAGCTAAAGGTGCAGCATCACTGTTTCAGAACCATCACTCCGCTGGCCACTAGCCTGCTTTGCTAGCCACTGTGAGTTTGGAGTTACAGTTTGTGTCAGCCACAGGTTAATTCCCGGCAAGTCCACGCTTCATGCTGGCAGACTGATCTGATTAGCTCCAACCAGGAGGTACAAGCAGTTGGCGTATCTAGCTGATGAAGAACGATCTCAAGGCTGGGAGAGAGGAGGTTCTGCTGGGAAAGGCCAGGCTTGGGGAAGTTAGTGTCATTGTTCGAGTAATCAATAAAGGGGATAAATGTGGACTATATTTAGGGTGCATATCTTTTCTCAGAGCAGTGTGGGAACGCTGCTTGCTTCCATGCTCCCTCTTACATGCCTCATCAGCACAGCAAGAGTCCCACTTCCTTGTTTATACAGGGCATTACTAACATATGGGGAGAGCAGGAGAGCCTGGAGCTGCCCGTGAGGAAAGTTCAGCCAAAGCAGAGCACTGTAACTGTGCTGATGACAGTTGCCAACATAAATGCTCTGATGAATGCAATGCAAAGCCACATACAGGTCGCTTCTGGGACATTTCAAACCGTATCTCAGAAATATACACGACTGATACCATTTCAAATAACGAATCCCTATTGTGTGTGTAACCCTTCTGCCTGTCAGAGTTGGCAGCAATAAGGGCCGGGTTCAGTATCTAGGGGATCCATTCCAATAACACAATGCAAACCTGGCTCGAGCCCCCACCCAGTGACCTGGGACAAATATATACCACCCCCACTGGGCGCCTCCAAGAGGCAATACTTCCCTTCTCGCAAGCGCAGAGGCGGAGTGTAGCAAAAAGCCTTTTAATAACAGAGAGAAACAATGTGGCATTATGCTGGGGAAACACCACCAACAGGATTCATAACACAACCCATGAGCAAAAAACCCACCCCAAGCAAATTGGGGCATGCCCCTTTCCCTTTGGTTCTTGAGTCCAGCAACCCAAAATCACCCAAAGTCCCAAGAGTCCAATGACCCAAAGGTCCCAGAGTTCGAAAGTTTATCTGCAGAGTTTTACCTCCCAACCTGGGTGGAGATAGGAGGGGGGGGGGTTAAGGGGCACCTTACGTGGTCCAAAGCTGATTGCTCCACCTCTCCATGGGGCTCCGCTCTGCCAGCTGCCCCCGTGAGCTGCTCCAGGCATCTGACAAACTGCTCTGCTCCACCAGCCACTCTGCTCTGCGTCCCACAAACTTCTCCTCCATATATCTTCAGGCTCCCCCACTACTTAACACAACCCTCAGTGATTTCAGCTCTTAGTAAGTTTAGCTTTCTTGTGATTTCACTTTGTAGTAGGGGAGCCACTTTGTAGTAGGGGAGTGCTGGTGCACCATTAGCCCAAAGTGAATTCAGCTCAGCAGCCTGTAACTAGACTCCTAATGGAATCAAAACTAGCTCTGATATTCCACAGTGGAGAGAGGAGGAAGTGCAATTAGCATGTAAGGGCCTCACCAGGGGGCCCATACCACCAAGTTTTAATACCTGTCCCCAGCCTCTCTCCATTCACTGGGTTTTGGAACCCATGACCCTTGCCTAGCGAGTGCTGCTTAGTTGATGGTGAGTTCCTCCATCATAACAAAAGGCCAAGTACAGTTCCACTGTCCTTGAGTCACATAATCAGGATAATAACAGTTTATTCCTATCCCAATAACAGAGAAACTGGGGCTCCTACAGCAGTCAAAGTGACCATCTAGGCAGGGTGGGTGTGCCTATGCAAATGAGATCAGCCCCTGAAGTTCTTTTCCACAGCCCACCATGACTCGCCACTAGATGTCAGGGTAGAGCTCATCCTGACTCTGCTTACATCTGGAAAGGATCCACTAAGAAGGGATTTTCAGAACATACATCAAGAAACTCAGAGTTCCTCATAGCAACTTCTTGCCTATGTGCATTAAATGGGCCAGATCCTCAGCTGGGATAGCTCCCACTGAAGTCATGGTCAGTTGGAGATCTGATGACATTTTTAGTTTTGATCGTTACATAAAATAAATAAACCCTGACATGACTCAAGTACCCTCAGCCTAGTCACTAAACACTGGCTGAGTTCTTAGAGGGGCCATGGCAAAAGTACGTCTCAAGGAATAAGAAGAAGAAGGTAAAAAACCTTATGGCTCAGTTCAAGAGGGGGAAAGTCAGTGCATGGAGGTAGCAAGTCCCTATTAATTTTCTCCTTCCAGCATCAGATTGTTGGGAAATACCTTGTATGAGGGGCACCGGGGGGTTTGGTTTAAAAAAAAAAAAGGATAGAAGGCAAGAAGTTGATTTACGGATATACCCAGGGCATACATACGCACCACGTGCACAAAACCAGTGTTCTGAGTTGAGCTGGTCACTGCGTCAAAATAACTTTCCCGAAGATGAAAAGGAGGACGTGTGGCACCTTAGAGACTAACACATTTATCTGAGCATAAGCTTTCGTGAGCTACAGCTCACTTCACTGGATAGATACAGTGGAAAATACAGTGTGGAGATTTATATACACAGAGAACATGAAACAATGGGTGTTACCATACACACTGTAATGAGAGTGATCAGGTAAGGTGAGCTATTACCAGCAGGAGAGCCGGGGTGGGGGGGGGGAACCTTTTGTAGTGATAATCAAGGTGGGCCATTTCCAGCAGTTGACAAGAACGTCTGAGGAACAGTGGGAGGTGCAGGGGGAATAAACATGGGGAAATAGTTTTACTTTGTGTTATGACCCATCCACTCCCAGTCTCTATTCAAGCCTAAATTAATTGTATCCAGTTTGAAAATTAATTCCAATTCAGCAGTCTCTCATTGGAGTCTGTTTCTGAAGTTTTTTTGTTGAAGAATTGCCATTTTTAGGTCTGTAATTGAGTGACCAAAGAGATTGAAGTGTTCTCCAACTGGTTTTTGAATGTTATAATTCTTGACATCTGATTTGTGTCCATTTATTCTATTACGTAGAGACTGTCCAGTTTGACCAATGTACATGGCAGAGGGGCATTGCTGGCACATGATGGCGTATATTACATTGGTAGATGTGCAGGTGAAAAAGCCTCTGATAGTGTAGCTGATGTGATTAGGTCCTATGATGTTGTCCCCTGACTAGATATGTGGACACAGTTGGCAACGGGCTTTGTTGCAAGGATAGGTTCCTGGGTTAGTGGTTCTGTTGTGTGGTGTGTGGTTGCTGGTGAGTATTTGCTTCAGGTTGGGGGGCTGTCTGTAAGCAAGGACTGGCCTGTCTCCCAAGATCTGTGAGTGTGATGGGTTGTCCTTCAGGATGGTTGTAGATCCTTGATGATGTGTTCGAGAGGTTTTAGTTGGGGGCTGAAGGTGACGGCTAGTGGCGTTCTATTTTCTTTGTTTCGCATGTCCTGTAGTAGGTGACTTCTGGGTACTCTTCTGGCTCTGTCAATCTGTTTCTTCACTTCAGCAGGTGGGTATTGTAGTTGTAAGAATGCTTGATAGAGATCTTGTAGGTGTTTGTCTCTGTCTGAGGGGTTGGAGCAAATGCGGTTGTATCGTAGAGCTTGGCTGTAGACAATGGATCGTGTGGTGTGGTCTGGATGAAAGCTGGAGGCATGTAGGTAGGAATAGCGGTCAATAGGTTTCCGGTATAGGGTGGTGTTTATGTGACCATTGTTTATTAGCACTGTAGTGTCCAGGAAGTGGATCTCTTGTGTGGACTGGACCAGGCTGAGGTTGACGGTGGGATGGAAATTGTTGAAATCATGGTGGAATTCCTCCAGAGCTTCTTTTCCATGGGTCCAGATGTTGAAGATGTCATCAACGTAGCGCAAGTAGAGTAGGGGCATTAGGGGACGAGAGCTGAGGAAGCGTTGTTCTAAGTCAGCCATAAAAATGTTGGCATACTGTGGGGCCATGCGGGTACCCATAGCAGTGCCGCTGATTTGAAAGTATACATAGTCCCCAAATGTGAAATAGTTATGGGTGAGGACAAAGTCACAAAGTTCAGCCACCAGGTTAGCCGTGACATTATCGGGGATACTGTTCCTGACGGCTTGTAGTCCATATTTGTGTGGAATGTTGGCGTAGAGGGCCTTCTTGTCAGCCTTTTTGATTATGATGTCAGAGTTGTTTCTGAGGCTGTGGATGGCATTGTGTTCTGCACAGCTGAGGTTATGGGGCAAGTGATGCTGCTTTTCCACAATTTCAGTCCGTGCACATCGGAAGAAGCACTCTATGTAGAAGTCCAGTTTGTTGTTTCGACCTTCAGGAGGAGTCCACCCAGAATCCTTCTTTTTGTAGTTGTGGTAGGAAGGTCTCTGTGGATTAGTATGTTGTTCAGAGGTGTGTTGGAAATATTCCTTGAGCCAGAGACGCCGAAAATAGGATTCTAGGTCACCACAGAACTGTATCATGTTCGTGGGGGTGGAGGGGCAGAAGGAGAGGCCCTGAGATAGGACAGCTGCTTCTGCTGGGCTGAGAGTATAGTTGGATAGGTTAACAATATTGCTGGGTGGGTTGAGGGAACCACTGTTGTGGCCCCTTGTAGCATGTAGTAGTTTAGTGTCCTTTTTCTTTTCTAGAGAAGCAAAGTGTGTGTTGTAAATGGCTTGTCTAGTTTTAGTAAAGTCCAGCCAAGAGGAAGTTTGTGTGGAAGGTTGGGTTTTTCTGAGAGTATCCAGTTTTGAGAGCTCGTTCTTAATCTTTCCCTGTTTGCTGTAGAGGATGTTGATCAGGTGATTCCGCAGTTTCTTTGAGAGCGTGTGGCACAAGTTGTCAGCATAGTCTGTGTGGTGTGTAGATTGTAATGGATTTTTTACCTTCAGTCCTTCTGGTACGATGTCCATCGGTTTGCATTTGGAAAGGAAGATGATTCTGTCTGTATCTGTATGAGTTTTTTCATGCAGTTGATAGATTTCCACTCCATACGGCTAAATGCAGTGCCTTGCATAATGACAGGTTTCAGAGTAACAGCCGTGTTAGTCTGTATTCGCGAAAAGAAAAGGAGGACTTGTGGCACCTTAGAGACTAACCAATTTATTTGAGCATAAGCTTTCGTGAGCTACAGCTCACTTCATCGGAATGCATCTGATGAAGTGAGCTGTACCTCACGAAAGCTTATGCTCAGATAAATTGGTTAGTCTCTAAGGTGCCACAAGTCCTCCTTTTCTTAGTTTGATAGCATCCGGTCTGGCAAGAAACTACTTGTCAGTGGTTGTGGTTGTGAAACCCTCATTTCTGTATTGTTTTATCTTTCTGGCCCCCACTTTTCTATTGTTAATCTGTCTGGTTCTCCAATTGTTTCTGTCTGCTTATAATTAATTTTGCTAGGTGTAAATTAATTAGGGTAGTGGGCTATAAGTGGTTAGAGAATTGTGTTGCAATATGTTAGGATTGGTTAGTTAAATTTCAGTAAAATGATTGGTTAAGGTATAGCTGAAAATATTACTATATAAACTGGGGTCAAACAGGAAGTGGGAGGGAAATTGAAATCATGCTTGCGAAGGGGCGGGGAGGGGAACGGGAATAGGGAACAGGGACACAGGCAAGGCTCTGCAGCATCAGACCTGGGAAGAGGGACACGGGGTAAAGGCTCTGCAGTGTCGGAGCTGGGAAGGGGAACACGGGGCAAAGGCTCTGCGGCGTCGGAGCAGGGAAGGGGGACGCAGGGGAAAGGCTCAGCGGCGTCGGAGCTGGGAAGGGAGAAGCGGGGGAAAGGCTCAGCGGCGTCGGAGCTGGGAAGGGGGATGCGGAGGAAAGGCTCTGCGGTGTCGGAGATGGGAAGGGGGACGCAGGGGAAAGGCTCTGCGGCATCGGAGCTGGGAAGGGAGACGTGGGGTAAAGGCTCAGCAGCGTCGGAGCTGGGAAGGGGGACACGGGGTAAATGCTCTGCAGTGTCGGAGCTGGGAAGGGGGGCGCGGGGGAAAGGCTCAGCGGCATCGAAGCTGGGAAGGGAGAAGCGGGGGAAAGGCTCAGTGGCGTCGGAGCTGGGAAGGGAGACGCGGGGTAAAGGCTCAGCGGCGTTGGAGCTGGGAAGGGGGACGCGGGGGAAAGGCTCAGCGTTGTCGGAGCTGGGAAGGGGGACACTGGGGAACAGACACTACCAGCGTGTAGAGATAAGCCCGACTGGTGTGAAGGGCTTTGAATATGCTTGCTTGGAAACTAACCCCAATAAACATCATACTGTCTGCGCTTCGGACTTCTGGTCTTTTGCTGCTTGCTGTCTGCATGACAAGAACCAGGAAAGTGGGAGGGTTGAGGGAAAGCCCTCTAACAACGAGTCCCGGAGCCAAGCTGGAGGACAGACAGGCTAGGGGTTAGGGAGGAGCCTGGGATTTAGGAGACCTGGCTTCACTTTCCTGCTGTGGTGCAGACTGCCTGTGTGACCATGGCATGGCTACACTAAGCCCGGGCTCTGGCTCAAGTTTAAGCCCAAGCCCCCTCTTCCCTCCACACACACAAATCAATCTGACTCTTGTCAGCAAACACTCAGGACCCAGGTTCAGGGACCCAGCTGGGGGGGGGGGGTTAGAGCTTGAGTCCCACTGAGATTTAGGTCCATGCTCTGTCCTTTTGCTGTGTGGACGCAGCTCAAGCAGACCCATGTCAGAAGGTCTGTGTAGTGCAGTATGGACGCATTAGCCCGGCTGTGAGACCCAGGTCCAGCAACTGTACGCCCAGGTTTACAATGCAGTGCGGCTGCTCAGTTGCAGGCTTGCAAACATCAATTCTGCAAGCCCGGGTCCCCCAGACCTGAGTTTCTAATGCAGTGTAGACGTACCCGTGGCTTTTGCCTTCCTGTGGTCAGCTCCCCATTTGTAAAATGGAGGTAATAGCGTTGCCCTGCCTCACAGGAGTGTTGTAGGGGTGAATAGATTAATTATAATGAGCTGCTCAGATACTACAGTGATGGGAGGCCGTATAAGTACCTTAGATAGGTAGATACCTATGCACAGGAGAGTTGTCTAGCCAGTATTTCTTTTTAATAGCAGCTTCCTGGCTACCCTTTACAGCAGAATCAAACCTTGAGTGGGATCTGTGAAGGGACTTCGGTGTTCCCACACTGAGCGTCACAGCACCAAACTTTTAGGCGCCTAGAAAATCCCAGGAACAACATTGTGATCCACAACACTGAGCCAGGCGCCTTGGCTCCCTGTACAACAAATGGGGAGAGATAGATGCCGAAGCATGTGATTGACAAATGCCAGCACGCTAGGTGGGGAGCTGCCTGAGCTAGTCAATGGGAGATATTATCACCCTGACATCTGCTGGGAGAGCAATACAGCGGTGCACAGACAATCCAGGAAGTTTTTGGAAAGTGTAGGGGACAATTTCCTGGTGCAAGTGCTGGAGGAACCAACTAGGGGCAGAGCTCTTGACCTGCTGCTCAGAAACCGGGAAGAATTAGTAGGGGAAGCAAAAGTGGATGGGAACCCGGGAGGCAGTGACCATGAGATGGTCGAGTTCAAGATCCTGAAATTGGGAAGAAAGGAGAGGAGCAGAATACGGACCCTGGACTTCAGAAAAGCAGACTTTGACTCCCTCAGGGAACTGATGGGCAGGATCCCCTGGGAGAATAACATGAGGGGGAAAGGAGTCCAGGAGAGCTGGCTGTATTTTAAAGAATCCTTATTGAGGTTACAGGGACAAACCATCCTGATGTGTAGAAAGAATAGTAAATATGGCAGGCGACCAGCTTGGCTTAACAGTGAAATCCTAGCTGATCTTAAACACAAAAAAGAAGCTTACAAGAAGTGGAAGATTGGACAAAAGACCAGGGAAAAGTATAAAAATATTGCTTGGGCATGCAGGAGTGAAATCAGGAAGGCCAAATCACACCTGGAGTTGCAGCTAACAAGAGATGTTAAAAGTAACAAGAAGGGTTTCTTCAGGTACGTTGGCAACAAGAAGAAAGTCAAGGAAAGTGTGGGCCCCTCACTGAATGAGGGAGGCAACCTAGTGACAGAGGATGTGGAAAAAGCTAATGTACTCAATGCTTTTTTTGCCTCTGTCTTCACGAACAAGGTCAGCTCCCAGACTACTGCACTGGGCAGTGCAGCATGGGGAGGAGGTGACCAGCCCTCTGTGGAGAAAGAAGTGGTTCAGGACTATATAGAAAAGCTGGACTAGCACAAGTCCATGGGGCCGGATGCGCTGCATCGGAGAATGCTAAAGGAATTGGCGGATGTGATTGCAGAGCCATTGGCTATTATCTTTGAAAACTCATGGTGATCGGGGGAAGTCCCAGATGACTGGAAAAAAGCTAATGTAGTGCCCATCTTTAAAAAAGGGAAGAAGGAGGATCATGGGAACTACAGGCCAGTCAGCCTCACCTTAGTCCCTGGAAAAATCATGGAGCATGTTCTCAAGGAATCAATTCTGAAGCACTTAGAGGAGAGGAAAGTGATCAGGAACGGTCAGCATGGATTCACCAAGGGCAAGTCATGCCTGACTAATCTAATTGCCTTCTATGACAAGATAACTGGCTCTGTGGATGAGAGGAAAGCAGTGGACGTGTTGTTCCTTGACTTTAGCAAAGCTTTTGACACGGTCTCCCAAGTATTCTTGTCAGCAAGTTAAAGAAGTATGGGCTGGATGAATGGACTGTAAGGTGGATAGAAAGTTGGCTAGATTGTCGGGCTCAACGGGTAGTGATCAATGGCTCCATGTCTAGTTGGCAGCCGGTATCAAGTGGAGTGCCCCAAGGGTCGGTCCTGGGGCCGGTTTTGTTCAATATCTTCATAAATGATCTGGAGGATGGCGTGGATTGCACCCTCAGCAAGTTTGTAGATGACTCGAAACTGGGAGGAGAGGTAGATACGCTGGAGGGTAGGGATAGGATACAGAGGGACCTAGACAAAATAGAGGTTTGGGCCAAAAGAAATCTGATGAGGTTCAACAAGGACAAGTGCAGAGTCCTGCACTTAGGACGCAAGAATCCCATGCACCGCTACAGACTAGGGACCGAATGGCTCGGCAGCAGTTCTACAGAAAAGGACCCAGGGGTTCCAGTGGACGAGAAGCTGGATATGAGTCAACAGTGTGCCCTTGTTGCCAAGAAGGTCAATGGCATTTTGGGATGTATATGTAGGGGCATTGCCAGCAGATTGAGGGATGTGATCGTTCCCCTCTCTTCGACATTGGTGAGGCCTCATCTGGAGTACTGTGTCCAGTTTTGGGCCCCACACTGCAAGAAGGATGTGGAAAAATTGGAAAACATCCAGCAGAGGGCAACAAAAATGATTAGGGGACTGGTACACATGACTTATGAGGAGAAGCTGAGGGAACTGGGATTGTTTAGTCTGTGGAAGAGAAGAATGAGGGGGGATTTGATAGCTGCTTTCAACTACCTGAAAGGGGTTCCAAAGAGGATGGATCTAGACTGTTCTCAGTGGTAGCAGATGACAGAACAAGGAGTAATGGTCTCAAGTTGCAGTGGGGGAGGTTTAGGTTGGATATTAGGAAAAACTTTTTCACTAGGAGGGTGGTGAAGATCTGGAATGCGTTACCTAAGGAGGTGGTGGAATCTCCTTCCTTAGAAGTTTTTAAGGTCAGGCTTGACAAAGCCCTGGCTGGAATGATTTAGTTGGGGATTGGTCCTGCTTTGAGCAGGGGGTTGGACTAGATGACCTCCTGACGTCCCTTCCAACCCTGATATTCTATGATTCTAAGTTGACCAGAAAAGGTGTGTGCTAAGCCCCACCCCTCTCTCAGAGATAGGCACTTAAATCCAGGCTGCAGAGAGGAGCTTAGCTCTGCTTAGTGATCCGCAAACGGGCCCCTGCCATGTGGAGTCTGACGGCTTAGGAGCCTAAGGTGTGTCTTGCAGGAATGACTTAGGCAGCTACCTAGCTCCACACAAAACAGCCAGAGGAGGCATCTGCCTTCTAGCCCAATGGTTAGAGCACTTGAGCCCCAGGTTCAAGTCCCCCCCTCTCTGCCAGAGGGGGAGGAAGGGATCTCCTAACTCCCAGGTAAGTGCTCTGTACAGTGTATGTGGGGTTCTCTCAGTCTCTTCTGTTGAAGCTGTTCCTCTTTGGATAAATAACAAAAGAGAGATTGGAGCAGGGGGACTGGACGGGAATCTCCCCCCTGAATGCCCTAACCACAGGGCTACTGAGTCATTCCCATTCGCTGTGTCTGTCTCTCAGGCCCAAAGACTTTTATTTATTTATCCCAAAGTGGATAAATACTTAAATAGCCATTGGGCCAGCGACTGAGCGGGCGGGCAAGAGAGAACGCTCACCACTAAGCTCAAAGTTATATGGTGGGCACCACCCCTTCTTCCCACTGGACTTTGAATGTGACCTGACCTGGTAGGGGCTCACTGAGCATGGCTGCCAGACTAGGGGACATAGGTGGCTGAATGCCCATCTTCCCCGGCTCATGGATCGCTCTGGGGCTCAGGCCTTCCAGACACCTAGTGGGAGACGGCAGCGCACATGCCCAGAGGCAGGAACATAGGCACTGAGGGAAATTTCACTTTGAAAAATTTAGGCACCAAGCGATCTTAAGCACCTGCAGGGCTCAGCGGGAGTTTCATGGATCACAGTGGAAGCAAATCAGGGACCCGGGTGCCTGAGTACGTTTGTGTATCTTCCCGCCCCCGTCCCCGTCCTCTTCTTCTTCTTCTTCTAAAAGACACTCACTACTACAGTCAGCCAGCAGCCTCAATATTGGTGGTGTCTCTTCCTAGCTTAACTTGGGCCTGTTAAGCAGCTTTTATAGCCAGGCAACAGGATCAGCTGACTAGCAGCCAGCCAATCAGAGGGCAGCTCCCTCCTTAAAGCTCTTCCGGGGGGGGTGGGAACAGTTTGCTCTTTCCAAGTTGCCTTCTAGAATGTGGCTGTTTTCTGGAGCTGCCCTCTCCAGATAAGTTTATATGCCCTTTGCCCTGGCAAAAGGTTTCCTTGCATGCTACTGATTGTACTCTTGTAATTTCCTTTCTTCTTAGGATGAGGCATTTTCCTACCATGGCTTGCTAATTTCTGACACTGAGTCTGCCCTTCTCACTAGGGATAATCCATTAGGAAGGCTTGTCCTGGCAAGGATTGTGGTATTGAGTGTTCTGTAGACAGGGGTCAACTAGCTCTTAATCTGTGCTGTCATTTCTCATAGGAGAGTGTTTGTCAAGTAGATAAATGAGTATGAACTTCTGAGTGACCCCAGCAATACGGAACATGCTGAGGATGTTCCTGGACTGCATCTCAGAGTAACTTGGGGAGGGAAGGTCTTCTCCTTCTTCCCAGTTCTGGGGCTCTCTGGCTGCTGGGCTGGTCCTGTAAAACAGAATCGTCCCAGGATGGATCTAGGCTAGATGATAATAGCCTTGGAGTTGCCATTCTGATTGTGAGGGGGACAGAGGGGTGTTAAAGAAACCTTATGCTGCTGGAGAGTCTCCTCGAGGAAGGGAGAGTCCTCCACTGCTCAGATGTGCGGGGTTTATGGCTGCTTGGCACTGGTGGGCTGGAGCAAAGTTCTCCCTGTGCAGCTAAGGATCTGGGCTGGAATCTGTGTCTGTTAGAGCTGGGTGCTGAAAAGCATCTGGGTGACAAGTGCTGACAGTGTAGTGGGGAAAGGACGGGGGCAAGCATTGTCTCTAGATTTGGGTGCCTCATTTTGTGGGTGCTCATGGGGCAGGATTATGGCAATCCGGGGCCCTAGGGACACCATAACATGAAGGCCCCGTGGCCCTGATGCCTCACCCTGTCCCCTTGTTGAAGTGGGTGTGACTGGGGGGCGGGGCAGGTAGAGGCCGGGGCCCTTCTCCCTCCTGGAGAGGCATAGGTTCCTACAGGGGGCCTGTCAGTGCTCATTTTAGCTGTCAGGGCATATCTGCTCTGCTCCCCTTCTGCCACACCCAGAGCCCTCTGCTGCACTGGTCTGGGAATTAACACCCTTTTGTCCCGCCTGGAGCAGCTCACTCCTTCAGGCTATTGTTTCAGGCTCTCTGCAGACTCCAACAGGCACCTCTGCATGGGTTCTGTTTAGTTAACATTTTCAAGCTTTCCATTGTGGCCATGAGTTCTAGCAAGTAACAGTGCTGAGTCAATTCAAATCACATGACTCCAGGAGGTGGGGCCCTAAGAAGAGTCCTGTGGCGCCTATGTCTTAATCCAGCCCTTGAAACACCTAGTATCTGGGTTGGTTGGTTTTTTTTAATTTATTTTCCTGTGAGATGCTGTGTCCTAAGAGCTCTCATGGTCTTTGGTGCTGTGCCCGCTCGGCCCCTCTGGGCACCCAAAATCAGTGGCGCCTTTTACGAATGTTGATCTTAAACTGTGTCACAGTTTACGCCACCCTGCTAACACGTGTAAACACAGTGGAGAAACGACAAAGAGCATGCGTAAACCCATGAGGTGCCTTTTTCTTTCCTTCGTACAAGCCATGAGTGATCCCTTTGGAGTAGGCAATGCCAGTGGAAATGGCACTGGCAAATTCAATCAGAGATTAAATGTCTGCCCCGGGGACCAGAACCTCAGGTGGCATAAGTCACTGTTGTTCCACTGAAGTCAGCCTAGGTCTGACCCAAAATCCGTACTTCACTTTCCTACAAAAGGAAACCTTGCCAGTGCCTCTCCAGAGTCCTTGTTTGGGAGAGGACTTTAGGGGCACAGCGCGGAGAAGGCGGTGATTTGTATGAACACAAACGAACTATTGTGGGGAGGTTCTTGACCAAAAAGGGGCCCAGTGAGTGCATTGAATCTTTAAAATAAACCAACCCCATTTTAAAAAGGTTTTTCTTTCATCACCCACTGGCCAGATCCTCAGCTGGTGTAAATCAGTGATCTGACCCAAAAGCGAGCCAGGCCCAAGGAGCGAATAATCTGGTTTGTATGTGGCCGGCTTTGAAATGTCTGTTGGCAACTTTGATTCTCTCTCAGGGTTGCTCAGCTCATGAAGCTGCTAACAGAATTGTGCTCTCACCTCATAAAAGAGCGCACGGATGATAGGAGATTAGAGTGCGGCACAGGGCGGCTTGCGATATAGCAGGCTTTGCTACGGATTTTCTTTTACAGCCTTTTTAAAAGCCAGATGCTGAAAGTGATCTTGACGATGTTTCGTCTTCCGATTTTTAAAGTCACTTGTGACTATACACAGGAAATGGAAAACCAGTGTGGGGCCATTACTGACTGGGGGAAGCAACCTAGTGACAGAGGATGTGGAAAAAGCCGAAGTACTCAAGGCTTTTTTTGCCTCTGTCTTCACAGACAAGGTCAGCTCCCAGATTGCTGCACTGGGCAGCTCAGTATGGGAAGAAGGTGAGCAGCTCTCAAGTGGTGAAAGAACAGGTTAAGGACTCCTTAGAAAAGCTGGACATGCACAAGTCCATGGGGCCGGATCTAATGCATCCGAGGGTGCCGAGGGAGTTGGCTGATGTGATTGTAGACCCATTGGCCATTATCTTTGAAAACTCGTGGTGATCAGGGGAGGTCCCGGACGACAGGAAAAAGGCTAACGTAGTGCCCATCTTTAAAAAAAGAGAAGAAAGAGAATCCAGGGAACTACAGACCAGTCAGCCTCACCTCAGTCCCCAGAAAAATCATGAAGCAGGTCCTCAAGGAATCCATTTTGAAGCACTTGGAGGAGAGGAAGGTGATCAGGAACAGTCAACATGGATTCACCAAGGGCAAGTCATGCCTGACCAACCTGATTGCCTTCTCTGATGAGATAACTGGCTCTGTGGATATCGGGAAAGGGGTGGACGTGATATACCTTGACTTTAACAAAGCTTTTGATACGGTCTCCCACAGTATTCCTGCCAGCAAGTTAAGGAAGTATGGATGGATGAATGGACTATGAGGTGGATAGAAAGCTGGCTAGATTGTATGGCTCAACGGGTACTGATCAACGGCTCGATGTCTAGTTGGCAGCCGGTATCAAGTGGAGTGCCCCAGGGGTCGGTCCTGGGGCCAGTTTTGTTCAACATCTTTTTTAATGATCTGGATGATGGGATGATGGATTGCACCCTCAGCAAGTTCGCAGATGACATCAAGGTGGGGGGAGAGGTAGATACGCTGGAGGGTAGGGATAGGGTCCAGAGTGACCTAGACAAATTGGAGGATTGGGCTAAAAGAAATCTGATGAGGTTCAATAAGGACAAGTGCAGAGTCCTGCACTTAGGACAGAAGAATCCCACGCACCGCTACAGGCTGGGGGACCAACTGGCTAATCAGCAGTTCTGCAGAAAAAGACCTAGGGATTACAGTGGATGAGAAGTTGGATATGAGTCAGCAGTGTGCTCTTGTTGCCAAGAATACTAACAGCATATTGAGCTGTATTAGTCGGAGCATTGCCAGCTGATTGAGGGAAGTGATTATTCCCCTCTATTTGGCACCGGTGAGGCCACATCTGAAGTATTGCACCCAGTTTTGGGACCCCCACTACAGAAAGGATGTGGAAAAATTGGAGCGAGTCCAGCCAAGGGCAATGAAAATGATTAGGGGGCTGGGTCACATGACTTATGAGGGGAGGCTGAGGTAACTGGGGTTATTTAATCTGCAGAAGAGAAGGGTGAGGGGGGATTTGATAGCAGCCTTCAACTACCTGAAATGGGGGTTCCAAAGAGGATGGATCTAAGCTGTTCTCAGTGGTGGCAGATGACAGAACAAAAAGCAATGGTCTCAAGTTGCAGGGCGGGCGGGGGGTTAGGTTGGATATTAGGAAAAACTTTTTCACTAGGAGGGTGGTGAAGCACTGGAATGCGTTACCTAGGGAGGTGGTAGAATCTCCATCCTTAGAGGGTTTTTAAGGCCCGGCTTGACACAGTCCTGGCTGGAGTGATTTAATTGGGGTTGGTCCTGCTTTGAGCAGGGGGTTGGACTAGATGACCTCCTGAGGTCTCTTCCAACCCTAATCTTCTAGGATTCTATTATTGAGTAGCTGCAAATTGCTGTGAATGTTTCAGTATAGGTTTAGCTGCTCCCTACATCCATCATCATCAGTGTTTAGTGCTCAAGGGCCAGGGTTCAGAAGCATAGATCTCTACCCCTTGAGCAATAGAAGTACATCTGTTACTTGGTAACAGCAGCATGTTTGTATCTTTGTGTCTGGACCAACCACAAGAGGGGAACATATGACACACACTGGTGTGGATTACAGATGTGCACTACCCAGTTGTCATGTTAATATTTTGGGGCCCAATCCTGCAAACATTCACTGCTGGGTGTCCCACTGGCTATTGCAGGATCAGGCTCTTGGCTCGGATCTTTTGCTGCTTGTTGTTTTTGTTTTCCATTCCAGAAGAGGTTATTTGTCTTAATTTAAAAATCCATTGTGTAGGAAAGGAAATTATTGTAAGATATTGTTGACAAGTTGCAGCCCCATCTGGCTGTTCTTAAATAGATAAAACTCCCATTGAAGTCAGAGGGGCCGTAGCCTGGCAGATTCTATCCTGTGGCACAAATTTTGGATCAAATTCAATTAAAACAAACAACCCCCCAACTCTGCGCGATAGCTTCTGTAGCCTTGTATGGCTGTTTCCACAGGATGGAAACTGGGCATATTTTTAGTTAGAAACACTGATGTATATAAGATGTCACTGCTGTGCATTTAATTATTATTAGATCTTTGACTTTATTATTTCTCCCAACTCTCAAATTGATTTTTTTGATTTTTTTTTTTTTTTGGTAACATGAACAAGTCAGCTTGATCTTTTAGGATTTTAAACCCCAGCAGCACCACACAGGGCAGAAAGGAAAAGGACAATTCCCTCCATCACAGGGAGGAGGCTAAAGGAGAGGGCGTCTTTAGGAGGCTTATCTTTGCTGCTGCTTCTGGGACAGCAGATCGCCCCCTTGCCCATCGGGCACACAGGACGAGCCATGAGGCCTGCCTCCAGACGTGGAGAGTCCCAGGGATCTGCATGGGTCCTGAGGAGTCCGTGGAAAGCTGGGGACCCTACGACTTCACGCTGTGTCTGTGCCTTACGCCTGGTACCACCTGGTAATATGGTTCTAATGCAACCACCACAGCTATCCCCACCACGCGATACACCCTCCCACTGTGTTACCTTTCTTGGGGAGTCCCCTCCAGACCAGGGCAGGGAACGAGGCCCATCTCCTGGCCCAGTCTCTATAGAAGGAATGACTGTCTCCTCTTCACTTAGGGATCCTGACCTGGCGAATGGCGGAAGGGTCTCTGGAATTGGTTGGCCCCTCCTCCATCCACGTTGTAGTCATGCGCATGGAGGGTCGCCCTGCCACTGTGTGGTGTGTGTGTACTCACACATACATGCAACCTGGCCTGCTGCTGCTTCATAAGCCATGCTGTTAACTCTCAGGATTTTACCCTGGGTCTTGCCATTTTTGCTGTATTTCTTAAAGCCCTGGTTCCTGGAAGCAAGAGAGTCTGGGCTTTCATTTAAAAACCCTTTCAGTTTCTAGCTCAAAGGTTCTCACACGGGAGGGGGGGAGGGTGCCACCACCCTGAGGTGAGCACAGAATGTATTGTGGGTGGAAGAGAGGGGGTGAGAAGCAGCCGCCCAGCACCCTCTGAGCCCCCCCTCCTCTGAAGGCAGAGCGGAGAGCTGTGGCTGTTGGCTGGGTGCCCACCGCTGAAAGCAGCACCGAGAAGTAAGAGGGGCAATGCCATACCATGCCACCCTTACTCCACTGCGCTCCAGGCCCCCAGCTCTGAAGGCGGAGCCGTATACTATCGGTATATGACATGTGCAGCGGTGGAGGGGAGGGCGTAAACTACTACAGACCCGAAGAAGGGGGCGCGCAATCGAATACATTGGAGAACCACCGCTCCAGCTCTCCTGGCAGCAGAGAAATGCTTTAAACCGTGAAGTGAGTGCACTCGAAAGGCTCAAAAACCTGCAGGTTAATAACAGGAACCCCAAGTTGCATTACGTATTGTAAAAAAGTCCCAGGAGCTTTAAGCTAATCTCCTGATTTTGGGGGCCCGATTCAGGATTTTTGAATGTTTCAGATGGGCAGTGCTGCAAAAGCAGCTGACCATGTTGCATCAGCCTCTAGCGTTTGCTCTGATCATTTGTTCTATCTGTCCCCATTTTTCTTAAAAATTGCATATTTGTAGTAGTAGAGTTTAAAGCCCCAGTCATGGAGCAGGGCCCATTGCGCTAGGTGCTGTATGAGCACAGAGCAAAAAGACAGTCCCTGCCCCCCAAGGGCCTTACCATCGAAGTATAAGTTAACAGATGAGGAGCACAAGGAAACAGTGAGACCATATTGAACAAAAATTATTCCCGGTTTCATTGAGAGAGTCGACTGGAGCTGTATTACTCCATTGAGCAGGCTGGTTTTAAATGCTGCGATATGAGACGCTTCATGGAGGATGTGGTATGATTGAAAATGTGATAAGGCACAAGAAAGTTAAAGCAGGTCAAAACCAGCAACCCAGTCTTAAATTGTCTTGCCCTTTTGTATCTTGAAAGTTTCCAGTGTAATTACTTTTCAATGTCAACAGGAGGTTGTTCCCAGGGCTGAGCCCAGTGGACCAAGATTCCACCCAGATCTTCACGTCTGCTGTTTGAGAAAGCCACGGAAACAACATTTATAACCAGTCCTGGGCTGCTGCAAACGGCCCTGCCCTGAGTTCTAGTCCCTACCCCACGGAGTTTACAATCTAAGTGTAAGACAACCCCAGGCTCAGGGCACCCCTAAACCTCTGACTACCAGAAGCTGGGAGTGGAAGATGGGGGTGAATCTAGGGTTGCCAATTTTCTGGTGGCAGAAAACTGAACACTCTTGCCCTGCCCCTTTCTCTGAGGCCCCACCCCCACTCATTCCATCTCTCCTCCCTCCATTGCTTGTTCTCCCCCACCCTTGCTCATTTTCACTGGGCTGGGGCAGAGGGCTGGGGGGCAGGAGGGGTGAAGGCTGTGGCTGGGGGACCAGGCTCTGGGGTGGGGCTGGGGATAAGGGGTGTGGGCTGTGGGAGGGGCTCCAGGCTGGGGGATGGGGTCAAGGAGTTCAGAGTTTTGGGAGAGTGCTCTTGGCTGGGGCAGGGGGTTGAGATGTGGGAAGGGGTGAGAAATCTTGGTGGGGGTACAGGCTCCAGGTGGGGATGAGGGGTGCAGGAGGGGGTGGGGGCTCTGGGAGGGGGTTTGGGTATGGGAGGGGGTACTGAGCTGGGGCAGAGGGTTGTGGTGTTGGGGGGTGAGGGCTGTGCTTGGGGGTGTGGGATCTGGTGTGGGGACAGGAATGAGGGGTTTGGAGTGCAGGAGGGGACTCTGGGCTGGGGCTGAGGGGTTTGGAGTTCAGGAGAGGGTGTGGGCTCTGGGAGCGGGTTCTGATATGGCACAGGGGGTTGGGGTGTAGGAGGGGGTGAGGGCTCCAGCTGGGTGTGTGGGCTCTGGGATGGGGCCAGGGATTGGGGTGTGGGAGGGGGCTCTAGGCTGGGGGGGGGTTCGGGTGCAGGAGGGAGCTCCAGGCCAGGGAGTAGGGGCTTGGGATGCGGGGGGTGCTCTGGGCCGGGGATGAGGTGGTTGGGTGCAGGAGGGGGTTCTGAGCTGGGGGTGCAGGCTCTGGGATGGGGCGAGGAATGAGAGACTTGAGGTGTGGGAAGGGGTGCAAGGTGCAGGCTGTGGGTGGCGCTTACCTCAGTCAGCTCCCGGAAGCAGCTGGTACATTTCTGCGGCCCCTAGGCGAAGAGAAACAAGCAATCATTTTTTGTTCAATATTGTCTCACTGTTTCCTTGCGCTTCCCATCTGTCCATATCTGTCTGTTGTCTCGTCTTATTCTTAAATAGTCCGTGCCCCCAAGGAACTGACAGCCTCTTTTGTTTGGAGAAATTACCAGGGAAGAGTATAAAAATATTGCTCAGGCATGCAGGAGTGAAATCAGGAAGGCCAAATCACACCTGGAGTTGCAGCTAGCAAGAGATGTTAAGAGTAACAAGAAGGGTTTCTTCAGGTATGTTAGCAACAAGAAGAAAGCCAAGGAAAGTGTGGGCTCCTTCACTGAATGAGGGAGGCAACCCAGTGACAGAGGATGTGGAAAAAACTAATGTACTCAATGCTTTTTTGCCTCTGTCTTCACGAACAAGGTCAGCTCCCAGACTACTGCACTGGGCAGTGCAGCATGGGGAGGAGGTGACCAGCCCTCTGTGGAGAAAGAAGTGGTTCGGGACTATTTAGACAAGCTGGACGAGCACAAGTCCATGGGGCCGGATGCGCTGCATCCGAGAGTGCTAAAGGAGTTGGCGGATGTGATTGCAGAGCCATTGGCCATTATCTTTGAAAACTCATGGCGATCCGGGGAAGTCCCGGACGACTGGAAAAAGGCTAATGTAGTGCCCATCTTTAAAAAAGGGAAGAAGGAGGATCCTGGGAACTACAGGCCAGTCAGCCTCACCTCAATCCCTGGAAAAATCATAGAGCAGGCCCTCAAGGAATCAATTCTGAAGCACTTAGAGGAGAGGAAAGTGATCAGGAACAGTCAGCATGGATTCCCAAGGGCAAGTCATGCCTGACTAATCTAATTGTCTTCTATGACGAGATAACTGGCTCTGTGGATGAGGGGACAGCGGTGGACATGTTGTTGCTTGACTTTAGCAAAGCTTTTGACACGGTCTCCCACAGTATTCTTGCTAGCAAGTTAAAGAAGTATGGGCTGGATGAATGGACTGTAAGGTGGATAGAAAGTTGGCTAGATTGTCGGGCTCGACGGGTAGTGATCAATGGCTCCATGTCTAGTTGGCAGCCGGTATCAAGTGGAGTGCCCCAAGGGTCGGTCCTGGGGCCGGTTTTGTTCAATATCTTCATAAATGATCTGGAGGATGGCATGGATTGCACCCTCAGCAAGTTTGCAGATGACACTAAACTGGGAGGAGAAGTAGATACTCTGGAGGGTAGGGATATGATACAGAGGGACCTAGACAAATCAAAGGATTGGGCCAAAGGAAATCTGATGAGGTTCAACAAGGACAAGTGCAGAGTCCTGTACGTAGGACGGAAGAATCCCATGCACCGCTACAGACTAGGGACCTAGTGGCTAGGCAGCAGTTCTACAGAAAAGGACCTAGGGGTTCCAGTGGACGAGAAGCTGGATATGAGTCAACAGTGTGCCCTTGTTGCCAAGAAGGCCAATGGCATTTTGGGATGTATATGTAGGGGCATTGCCAGCAGATTGTTCCCCTCTCTTCGACATTGGTGAGGCCTCATCTGGAGTAGTGTGTCCAGTTTTGGGCCCCACACTGCAAGAAGGATGTGGAAAAATTGGAAAACGTCCAGCGGAGGACAACAAAAATGATTAGGGGACTGGTACACATGACTTATGAGGAGAAGCTGAGGGAACTGGGATTGTTTAGTCTGCAGAAGAGAAGAATGAGGGGGGATTTGATAGCTGCTTTCAACTACCTGAAAGGGGGTTCCAAAGAGGATGGATCTAGACTGTTCTCAGTGGTAGCAGATGACAGAACAAGGAGTAAAGGTCTCAAGTTGCTGTGGGGGAGGTTTAGATTGGATATTAGGAAAAACTTTTTCACCAGGAGGGTGATGAAGCACTGGAATGGGTTACTTAGGGAGGTGGTGGAATCTCCTTCCTTAGAGATTTTTAAGGTCAGGCATGACAAAGCCCTGGCTGGGATGATTTAGTTGGGGATTGGTCCTGCTTTGAGCAGGGGGTAGGACTAGATGACCTCCTAAGGTCCCTTCCAACCCTGAGGTTCTATGATTCTATGTTTGTACAGCCCCAAGCACAATGGGCCTGGTCTGACCTGAAGAAGAGCTCTCTGGAAGCACCAAAGCTTTTCCCTCTCACCCACAGAGGCTGGGCCAATAAAAGATATTACCCCTGCCATCTGGTCTCTTTTTAAACTAGTAAAACCAGGCTCAAGTACAGACAAAGCCTTTCGTCTGTGCTCTCCAATAGAAAAACATCTCTTACAGCTCCAAAGTTCAGAACAAGCCCTCACAAGCTGCTGTCCTAGACTGCAATGTCCTAAATATGTATGTGAACACATGCTGCAGCTTGTTGAAGCGTATTCTGCTAGAGAGAGGCTGCAATTTGCTGTAATAATTGATGTGCTATGAGGATAATACATGTTATTCCCTGAAATATAAAACCTTGTATTCCAATTGAATGGGCTTACCAGTGTGGCTGGTAAACTCCTTGGCCTAGAATTGCTTAGCTTACAGTGAAGGGTTTTCAAACAACACAGGCTATACCAGCTGATTTGCAATCTCCACGAACCGTGCGACTTCCTCGAACTGAAGCAGCTGGGTGGTTGTGCTTTACAAACACAGGCAGGCTGCACCAGTTGTGTTTTGCAATCTTCTTGAGCTGGAGTGGTTGACTCATGAAACTCACAAACGCCATAAATCAGAGCGACTAGCGATGCTTGTGAAGCTGAAGGTGCCGCTGGGTGCCCGCAGAGCTGCTGAAGTCTGCCAAACCCTCTTCCCTCGGGGAGCTAATGCCTTCCAAAACAATAATGAAACAGTCATTACTGAAGACACATGAATAAACCGAACAGCATGGGTCTGAGAGCCTCACGCTTCCGAGCCACAACCTTCCAAAATAAAAGCAACAGTTTGAAAACTCTGCAAAGTTATAGGTTTTTTAACTCTTGGAAAATCTCTCCTATTTCCAAAATGCCATATCTGATTAACTTCAAACTTTCCCTAAAATGACTGCCTGGCAGGAGATCACAGAAGACATTTCAAACAGAGGAGGGAATGAGGAGCGATGGGAATTGGCATCTAGTTTGGTTGGTTTTTTTCTGTGTTTTGGAGGAAGCTTCATCATCAAGCTCCCAATGAATGGCTGTTTACAATCCTAGTTACTGTATGGAGTTGTACAGCACTGCCTTAGTACAGTAGTTCTTTTATCTGGGGTCCCTCTGTGACATACAAGGGTACAATCCAGACTAATGGGTAGCTGTCACCCTGCCCTGCAACCATGGGTGTCTTACAGTGCCTTGCTGTGGTAGCTCCCATCTGGGGTGTTCACAAACAGCCTTCCAGACAACAAGCTACACCCTGAGTGATTGTGTGTAACTGCAGCCTTCCAGCCATGCCTTGGTTACGTGATCTGGCTCTCACTGGCCTCGGTTATACTGCAGGGTAATCCCAGCACACCCCCAGTCCTGGATTTCTCCCGAAATGTCTGTCCTGTACTGTCCAGCCCTCCCCTGGAGAGTACAAACATTTCAAGTCTGTTTTCCCTTTAAGGGAATAATATGCCAGTTTATTATCTGAAACAGTTATTCAGGCATTTCAAATTGAATACATTGGATACAACAGTAAAACAAGTTTATTAACTGAGAGATATTTTAAAGTGAGTGCAAGTAATGAGGCATAAGTCAGAAATGGTTACAAGAAAAAAAGATAAGACCTTCACTAATACCTAACTAACCAACCAGATCAGATTCAAGTAAAGCTTTTCACCACATGCTTTCAGCAGTCTTACTGACAAAATCTGTAGGGCAGGACCCCTCCCCCAGAGTCCAACGCTTGCTTCCTTTGTTGCTTCAGGTGCAGTGAATGCAATGGACAGGGAGAAGAGAGAGGGGTGCCTTGGGGTGTTTGTCCCTCCTTTTTATAGTTTCAGTCCCTCTCTCAAAAAAAACATTTCCAGCTGGGCAATAGGAGACAGAGTCTATGTGGAAGGATGTTCACTGCTGGCTTTTTCTCCCTGTTTGGGCTTTCTTTGTTTCCCTCCCTGCTTGATGACTCTGTTTACTGCTTAAATGCAAATGCATTTAAATGCACGTTGCTTTGTTTAAGGCAGACCTGTCTGTCAACCTCCGTTTGGGTGGGGCTCCGGGGTTTGGAACACGTGTTCACAACCTCATACAGGGAAATCTTACCACTTCACATACAATGTGGCCACATGTATTTTATCAGGAAGATACTGATCAGCAAGCTGAGTTTTCCCTTACAAGACATGCCTTGTACAAAAATTATTCCAATAGTGTTTACACAGGTGTATTCTGTCACACCCTCCATGGCAATAATTCCTCCCCTTTAAAGTATGGGTCCCAATTCTCTGTTCTGCTCTGGGGAGGCTTGGGGGATGGGTGTTCAGTGTAAACTTGGGGACTGGCCCTTACAGTTTTGTGTGGCTGCTCTGCATGTTGGCCGGCCCGAAAGCTGGTTTATTCAGCCTGGAGAGGATCACCCCAGTGTATGGCTGATCCTCCAGTAGTATCGAGCTGCCACTCAGGCCCTCCCCTCCCTGCACAGTGGGAGGCCTAATGGAAAGAAAAGGAGTATGGTGGAAGACCCCTGCACTACACCAGTTCTCGTATGCTTTTGTCCCACTTTGTGGCTATTGCAGCCTGGTGCATGTTAGAGCAGTCCTCAGGCTGCTCCAACACAGGTGTGCAGGGGCGGGGGGGAATCACTCCTCCATGGAGCATCAGCAGGTAAGGGAGTGTGGAGGGGAACTTTAAGCCCTTCATATACCTGCATGTGCTGACATGCTGTCTGTGATGTTCAGCCACTCCTAGGATCTAGCCCTGTATCTCCACTTGAGTGCCTTGTTTGATCCAATCTCCTTCTGCACCCTCAAAGAACCCAAATCCTGCAGCCTCAGCTTGGGCAAAATCCTCATTTGGAGTTAGAGGAAGCTTTCATAGAATATCAGGGTTGGAAGGGACCTCAGGAGGTCAGGGGGAGGGGATAGCTCAGTGGTTTGAGCATTGGCCTGCTAAACCCAGGGTTGTGAGTTCAATCCTTGAGGGGGCCATTTAGGGATTTGTGGCATAAATTGGGGATTGGTCCTGCTTTGAGCAGGGGGTTGGACTAGATGACCTCCTGAGGTCCCTTCCAATCCTGAGATTCTATGATCTAGTCCAACCCCCTGCTCAAAGCAGGACCAATCCCCAATTAAATCATCCCAGCCAGGGCTTTGTCAAGCCTGACCTTAAAAACTTTGAAGGAAGGAGATTCTACCACCTCCCTAGGTAACGCATTTCAGTGTTTCACCACCCTCTTAGTGAAAAAGTTTTTCCTAATATCCAACCTAAACCTCCCCCACTGCAACTTGAGACCATTACTCCTTGTCCTGTCCTCTTCTACCACTGAGAATAGTCTAGAACCATCCTCTCTGGAACCACCTCTCAGGTAGTTGAAAGCAGCTATCAAATCCCCCCTCACTCTTCTCTTCTGCAGACTAAACAATCCCAGTTCCCTCAGCCTCTCCTCAGAAGTCATGTGTTCCAGACCCCTAATCATTTTTGTTGCTCTTCGCTGGACTCTCTCCAATTTTTCCACATCCTTCTTGTAGTGTGGGGCCCAAAACTGGACACACTACTCCAGATGAGGCCTCACCACTGTCGAATAGAGGGGAATGATCACGTCCCTCGATCTGCTCGCTATGCCCCTACTTATACATCCCAAAATGCCATTGGCCTTCTTGGCAACAAGGGCACACTGCTGACTCCTATCCAGCTTCTCGTCCACTGTCACCCCTAGGTCCTTTTCCACAGAACTGCTGCCTAGCCATTCGGTCTTAGTCTGTAGCTGTGCATTGGGTTCTTCCGTCCTAAGAGCAGGACCCTTCACTTATCCTTATTGAACCTCATCAGATTTCTTTTGGCCCAATCCTTTGATTTGTCTAGGTCCCTCTGTATCCTATCCCTGCCCTCCAGTGTATCTACCTCTCCTCCCAGTTTAGAGTCATCTACAAACTTGCTGAGGGCGCAATCCACGCCATCATCCAGATCATTTATGAAGATATTGAACAAAACTGGCCCCAGGACTGACCTTTGGGGTACTCCACTTGATACCGGCTGCCAACTAGACATGGAGCCATTGATCACTACCCGTTGAGCCCGACAATCTAGCCAACTTTCTACCCACCTTATAGTGCATTCATCCAGCCCATACTTCTTTAACTTGCTGACAAGAATACTGTGGGAGACCGTGTCAAAAGCTTTGCTAAAGTCAAGAAACAATACATCCACTGCTTTCCCTTCATCCACAGAACCAGTAATCTCATCATAGAAGGCGATTAGATTAGTCAGGCATGACCTTCCCTTGGTGAATCCATGCTGACTGTTCCTGATCACTTTCCTCTCATGTAAGTGCTTCAGGATTGATTCTTTGAGGACCTGCTCCATGATTTTTCCGGGGACTGAGGTGAGGCTGACTGGCCTGTAGTTCCCAGGATCCTCCTTCTTCCCTTTTTTAAAGATTGGCACTACATTAGCCTTTTTCCAGTCATCTGGGACTTCCCCCGTTCGCCACGAGTTTTCAAAGACAATGGCCAATGGCTCTGCAATCACAGCCACCAATTCCTTTAGCACTCTCGGTTGCAACTTGTCCGGCCCCATGGACTTGTGCACGTCCAGCCTTTTTAAATAGTCCCTAACCACCTGTTTCTCCACAGAGGGCTGGCCATCTACTCCCCATGTTGTGATGCCCAGTGCAGCAGTCTGGGAGCTGACCTTGTTAGTGAAGACAGAGGCAAAAAAGCATTGAGTACATTAGCTTATTCCACATCCTCTGTCACTAGGTTGCCTCCCTCATTCAGTAAGGGGCCCACACTTTCCTTGGCTTTCTTCTTGTTGCCAACATACCTGAAGAAACCCTTCTTGTTACTCTTGACATCTCTCGCTAGCTGCAGCTCCAGGTGCGATTTGGCCCTCCTGATTTCATTCCTACATGCCCAAGCAATATTTTTATACTCTTCCTTGGTCATATGTCCAACCTTCCACTTCTTGTAAGCTTCTTTTTTATGTTTAAGATCCGCTAGGATTTCACCGTTAAGCCAAGCTGGGCGCCTGCCATATTTACTATTCTTTCGACTCATCGGGATGGTTTGTCCCTGTAACCTCAACAGGGATTCCTTGAAATACAGCCAGCTCTCCTGGACTCCTTTCCCCTTCATGTTAGTCCCCCAGGGGATCCTACCCATCCGTTCCCTGAGGGAGTCGAAGTCTGCTTTCCTGAAGTCCAGGGTCCGTATCCTGCTGCTTACCTTTCTTCCCTGTGTCAGGATCCTGAACTCAACCAACTCATGGTCACTGCCTCCCAGATTCCCATCCACTTTTGCTTCCCCCACTAATTCTTCCCTGTTTGTGAGCAGCAGGTCAAGAAAAGCTCCCCCCCCAGTTGGCTCCTCTAGCATTTGCACCAGGAAATTGTCCCCTACGCTTTCCAAAAACTTCCTGGATTGTCTATGCACTGCTGTATTGCTCTCCCAGCAGATATCAGGAAAATTAAAGTCACCCATGAGAACCAGGGCGTGTGATCTAGTAGCTTCTGCGAGTTGCCGGAAGAAAGCCTCATTCACCTCAAGCCAGAACTAAATAAGGAGTTCAAGGTCTGGCTCAGAGAAACCGTGGCTACCATCTGGGCCAGATCCGACCTCCGGTGACATCAGCACAACACTGTGGATTTACATTTGACTTAATGGGATGAGCGAGAATCAAGCCCCGTAGTCTCTTCTAGCAGCAGAAAATTTCTCCTCTCTTTACCCTCAATAGTCTGCTGGAGAAGGGAATTGGGTCACCCTCTCCTGAAAATCCAGAGGAATTCAGATACCAAAACCCAGCCCTTCACGCACTCTGATGTCTCTGCTATGCCTTGAGCCACCCATGTTCAAGCTACTGGCTGCAGATATGGAATTCTATTGCTTTGCTTATATAAAAGCTCCTAATTCCAAACACAGCTGGGTTTCATTGCGACCAGCTTCTCTCTGCTCTGCTTTACTAGCTCACAATTATAAACGCTTCCTTGGCAACCTAAGTCCCCCACAGCCGGCTTTTAGCTATCACGGGCTGGTGTCCCTGATTACATGATGTCTCCTGACTGCCTCTGCACTGTTTGTCTAGAAGCTTTCTAATGCAACAAAGGTTTATTGTAGGTTTTCCTGAAGTTATGGAACATCCTGATTAATTCATGTCTCCAGTTCTCATTTAGTTCCAGTGATTTAAAAAAAAAAAAAAAGGATAATTGGACAAAAACTGAAGCCTGGCTGATGAACTAGACATGACGATAAATGTGGGAGAGAGGGGAACGGAATGGTTTTAAAGAGGCGATTTCCAGAGCATTCGTTGTTTGAAATAAAGTCCTGAACACATTGGCCAGTTCACTTTTTCTTTCCTTGCCTTCCGAGAAGATGATCCTGTCCTATCTGACTTACATTTGAGGCCTAAACATGAGAGGAGGAGCTCAAATTAGGGGATCCTTGTGGGTTTTTGGTTCTGGATTGAACATTTGTGGGTCATGATTCAGTTAAGAGGCTGCCTGAGGTAATGAAGAGGCCCCAGATCTCTGCTCTGATCAGCATTCATGCTACCTGTACTCAGAAGAGAAACCTCAGGTGCAAAGCAAAACCAGTAGTGGGGTCACACCCGCTACATAGAGGGAGGAAGGATGGTCTTAAGGTACTGGACTGCAACTCTGGAGATCTAGATTCAAATTCCCATCTCGGTCACAGACTTCCTGTGTGACCTTGGGCAAGTCACCAAGGGAAACTGAGGCACATGGAGACAATATGTGCAATGGGGATAATAGTATGGCCCTATCTCATGAGGAGGTGTGAGGCTAAATCCATCAGTTCTCGAGTAATGGGAAGCCACACAACTACTGAGATAAACAGCGCTGCTCATCAGGAGAGCCCACATTCTCTTCTGAATGCAAGTCTCAAAAATAAGCCAGGACAAGAGAGGATGACTGTGAACATGGGCCAAGTAGTAACTTAAAATGGCTAGTCAAAGAGCACCTGCAGGTCCCTGGTTGTTAAAACCCAGGGATCAGCCCGTAACTTAGAACAGGGTTTCAAAAACCACTGCAAGCTGAGCCCACTTCCGGAAGATGAAACCAACACCGCGACGGTCTAGCGAAGGCGACACCAGTTAGGAGTGGGCCAGGACTGAGGGGAATACTGGATCCCTTGCTTGTTGCTGTCTCATTCCTCTTTCTGAGCCCGATTGCACCTAGTATGCACTTGTCTGTGCTGGGGACAGTATGCCAAACCCTTGGGCTGCTTGCCGGCAGAAATCAAAGCGCCCAGGAAACCGGAGGGCTGCCGTTGGTGCGGCGTCAGAAGCAACTGGAGGCCCCGGGGTCTCTCTCCAGGCAATCCGTCTGGTATTGCTGAGTGCTGTGGAACAGGGAGCCCAGGGATGGTTCTCCGTGCACTCCACGTTTGCATGCAGGGAGAAATGCCTTAACTGAGTGCTCTGGCCAGCTCTGAAATACACCATAGT
This sequence comes from Lepidochelys olivacea, assembly GCF_965140295.1. Taxonomy (NCBI): domain Eukaryota; kingdom Metazoa; phylum Chordata; order Testudines; family Cheloniidae; genus Lepidochelys; species Lepidochelys olivacea. The sequence continues at coordinate 122,187,209 of NC_140416.1, forward strand.
CTGAGCATTCATCAAAGACTGCTAGGCCGCAGCCTCAGCTGGGGTGAAGCCGCACAGGTCTTTTAACCTCAGTGGCACTATTTGACCAGTTTGGCCTCCTGGTGCATTAGGATCACCGTGTATTTGGGGTGGAGCTGGCCGATATTGTGCAGCTAGTAATTTTATCAAGGGTCTCCCACAAAAATGTTCCCCCTTTGTCCCCACCTTTGTCCCTGGGAGGAGTCTGCTGAACATGGGGTTGGATGAGGGATTAGGGAATCTAGTAATTTTGTTCCCTTGCTTAAAGGGCCACTTTCAACCTAAAGTTTCGTCAATTACAAAAAAGCCATTTCAGTTCCTGCAGCAGGGTGACCAGGTGTCCAGTTTTTGACCAGAACACCCGGTTGAAAAGGGATCCTGATGGTTCCAGTCAGCACTGCTGACCAGGCCGTTGACTGTCCGGTTGGCGGCACTGTGCAGCGGCACTGGCAGGCTCCCTGCTAGCCTCTTCATGGCTCCCAGGAAGCAGCTGGCATGTCCCCTCTCTGGCTCCTACGTGTAGGGGCAGCCAGGATGCTCCGCACTCTGTCCCCATCCCAATCGCCACCCCTGCAGCTCCCATTGGCTGGGAACCGTGGCCAATGGGAGCTGCAGGGGCAGCGCCTGTGGACTGGGCATAGGGAAAACTGAGTGGGAGACCATGGGCCCAGTTTTTTGTGGGGGATTGCCACCCTCCAAACAGAGGTGAGGCATGGGGGGCCACAAGGGGTTACAAGCCACTGCACCCCCCCCCCTCATTTCAGCAAAGGCAGAGCTGCCCAACTGAAGGAGGCTGTGTCTGGGCTCAGCTGAGTCTGCAGCTGAATGCCGCCTCCTGGGTCCTAGTGCCAATCATGCTCCCCTTCTGTGTGCTGGGAGCCTTCCTGTTTTCTGTGAGTGCCTGTGATGGGGCTGGGTAAGGGGGTGGGTGGGGGAAATGAGGGAAGTGGGGAAGGAAGGAGGGGGGTGGAATAGGGGAGGGGAATGCGGGAGTGAGGGGAAGGTCATGGAGAAGAAAAGGGGATGTGGGGGAAGCAGGAGCCTGGCATGTGGCGTCCCCTCGGCAGTAGCTGGGTCTCCCCTGGTAAGCAGGCCCATGGAACCCTCACCCTGACAAGCCCTGCCCCCCTACACTTGAACCCATCTGACGCCCCCCATACCCAGACCCCCACCCCACTGAGCCCGAGCCAGCTGCACCTGGACCCCCACCCTACCAAGCCCCACATCCCCCAGCACCCAGACCCCATCACTGAGCCCCCCACACATTGAGACCCCCCTCACCATGCCCCATCTCCCCACACCCAGCCCCTCCCTCCTGAGCCCCAACCAGCTTCACCTGAATCCCCTGCAGAGTCCCATGGCCCCTACACCCAGAACTCCCCAATGAGCCTCTGTGCGCCCAGATCTCCCACTGAGCCGCCTGCGCCCAGATTGCCCCACACAGACCTCTCACTCTGCACCTGGATCCCCACACACTAAGCCCCTCCACACTTGGATCCTGCTGGGCTGAGTCTGCTCACCCACACCCGGCCCCCGGGGTGTTTCTGGGGCAGACCCAGCCCTTGCTCTGTGTCAGTCGAGTCCCTGTACGGGGGGAGGAGGGGGCTTCAGGGTGATCTCCCATCTCAATGCCACTAGTGGCCTGTGCTCCCCACTGCCATGGTGGAGCCACTTTATTTACTGACAAATGAAATTTTCAGAATTTTAAAATGTGTGTAAAATTTTAAATTTTTGGATGCAGAATTTTTTATATTTTTGCACAGCATTCCCACAGGAGTACTTTTAAATCCCTGGCTTTAGCCCCTACGAGGTATTGATAGAGGCGTGTTGCTGCCTGAATACTCAACAGCAGAGAAATTGAAGATATGGGGGCAGGGATGGAAAAACTAAAATAAACCTTTTATTGTTTGTTTTGTTTTTTTAGCCCCCACACCAAAGCTTTGTTTCCCTAAATTCAGAAGAAGCGGTCGCTGACTTCAGCTAAGAACTTTGCTTCATAATTCATCTTCTCTGTCCCTTATCTTGTGTGACAATGGCATGATTTTTTTTTCGAAAGCATGGAGATTGCTGGTGGTTTCATGAATGCGTTCGGCTCAGTTTCATGGTATGGGAACGAAAAGAAGCCAAGAAACGAAGCAATCTCTTGGCACATGGTGTTAAACAAACCGGACTGCTGCAAAACCGTAGCGAGTAAAATTGTCTTTATTTATAAAGCCTGAATGAAGCTAGTGCTTTTGCAGGCATGTGGGGCCGAGTACCAGGTGGTTAACTATTTTTATCTTCCTTGATCTGTTAATAAAATACACTTCACATCTTTAAAAAAAAAAAAGTTGATATTTTTCCTTGGTTAAGGCTTACAGTCAGCCACGGAAATCACATGCCTTTTGGTCTGGGCAGAGTGCACGAGTGATTATTCCCGGGCCTGGAACTCACTTCCAGGAAAGAATTTTTCTTATGCAAATTGGAGACGGGGTGAGGATTTCAGTCTGATTCATCAGAGTGTTTTTGTGTTTGCATCCAATGCATAGTGGTGTGAAAAACATGGGGGGGGGGTCTGTCAGCACCCCCACATCTGCCTGTCTCCCTGCCCAGCAATTAATTCTGCCCCCAAATTAATTTTGTTCCTGGTCCCCAGCCTCCCATCTCTTCTGCCCCCTTCCTGTCTGACCTCTTGCAGTTAGAAAAGTTCTTCACCCCTACTCTCCCAGGTCTTGCAGGGGGGCTGCAGCAGGATACCCTTTGCCCCTTCCCAGGTCAGGTGGGAGGGAGAGGAGCTGTTCCCTTTGCTCACATGAGGGGATAGGAGAGGAGGGAGGTGAGTCACCTGAGTTGCTAAGCTCTTTCTTACCCCCGAGAATGGTGTTGGGTTGTAGGGGGAGAGAATGCTGCCTGTTTCCTGTGGCAGCCCTGATTGGCTGCTCTACCCAAGGAGGCAGGGAAGTGGGGAAAGCAGCCAATTAGAGGGGCTCCCCACACCCTAGGTGATACTGAAAACAATGCAGCCATTAGTGACATAGCTCACTTCTTAGAAATGGTATTTCCCAGATCAGTGACCCACGGTGACTGGGCACAAACCATATGTAATCCCTGTCCTGGTCCCATTCCTGTTTGAACTTGACATCAAAAGTCACTTTTACATCAACAGGAGATGACTGGGACCACCAAGTGGCCAGCTTGACAATGGCAAAGGATAAGGATCCATTCGTCTCCTGAAGACCATTGAGAAGGTTCCATTGGCTCCTGCCTTTAAAAGTGAATCTCTTTCTTGGGGTGACTTCTGAATTGAAGTGCGATTTCAAGTGCCGACTGATCAGTAGCTGGCCTTGGTTACTGCAACCATAGATTTACACGAGGCGTTGCATTCTGGGATGCGCGCAGCCCCAGCAGGGTGGTAGAAGAAGCACCAATGAAACTTACTTCCTGCCGTTGGTCCCCTCTGTGTCTGTGGGCCAGTCCGGCTCCGCCGGTGACCCATAGACATCAGAAGGCCCAGGAGTCCGTAGCAGTGAGCAGGAGCAATTTACTGGTTTTAACCTGCTTTTCTGCTGAGCAGGATTTTAAGGACTAGCCTTTCAGTGAAGAATACAAGGGGTTAACTCAATAGGCACTACGGGAGTTTAAATAAGGGCGCTACTTCACATACATGCATTTCTCATCCTGGAGGATCCCAAAGTAATACGGCCCAGTATGGTACTTGGGCATCAAACACCATGTCAGGTATGCACTTAAACGCCTTTGAGAAGCTGGGCCGATATGCTAAGGCATACTACTGGTATAATGCCCTAACACTGCCCTTCTTATAATTCCTAGATACTAGGGTCACTGGATCAAAGTAAATGTCTGACACAAATAGACAACTTCCAGCATCACTGCAGAGGTGCTACCCCGAGAAATCAGGCAAACCTCTACACTTTCAAATGGTCCCAGGCTTTTAAATGTTTTCTAAAAAAATTAAACTTCCAAAGTAAAAGGGAGGGGCCCACCAGAAGCCCACTTTTGCACAATAATTAACACAAAGTTGAAGCCAGAAGCTAAAACCACAACTGGTGTGATCTTCAACTAGCATCTAAGAAAGTGAATGGGCCTTGCAGGGGGCCCGAAGGCTGGCAAAGGAGGAGTATTTCATAAGAATGGCTGTACTGAGTCAGACTAATGGTCCATCTAGCCCAGTACCCTGACTCCTAACTGTGGCCAGTGCCAGGTGCTCAGAGGGAATGAACAGACCAGGTTAATCTCAAATGATCCATCCACTTTGTCCATTCCCAGCTTCTGACAATCAGACTCAGAGCCTGGGGTTGCATCCCTGACCATCTTGGCTAATAGCCATTGATGGACCTATCCTCCATGAACTTATCCAGTTCTTTTTTGAACCCTGTTATAGTTTTTTCCTTCACAACATCCCCGAGCAATGAGTTCCACAAATTGACTGTGCCTTGTAAGAAGAAGTATTTCCTTTTGTTTGTTTTAAGCCTGCTCCCTATTAATTTTGTTGGGTGACCACTAAATCTTGTATTATATGAAGGAGTAAATAACACCTTTTCCTCCGCACCAGTCACTATTTTATAGACCTCTATCCCCTCTTAATCATCTCTCTTCCAAGCTTAAGCCAGTCTTTTTAATCTCTTGCCGTACAGAAGCTGTTACAGACCCCTAATCATTTTTGATGCCCTTCTCTGTATCTTTTCAAATTCTAATATCTTTTCTGAGATGGGGTGACCAAACCTGCACACGCTATTCAATGTGTCGGCTCACCATGGATGTAGATAGTGGCATTATGATATTTTCCTAATGGTGCCTAACATTGTTCCTTTTCTTGACTGCCGCTGCACACTGAGCAGATGTTTTTAGAGAACTACCCACAAGGACTCCAAGATTTTTCTTGAGTGGTAACAGCTAATTTAGATCCCATCATTTTGTAGGTATAATTGGGATTATGTTTTCCAGTGTGTATTACTTTGCATTTATCAACACTGAATTTCATCTGCCATTTTGTTGCCCAGTCACCCAGTTTGGTGACATCTCTTTGTAACCCCTTCGCAGTCGGCTTTGGATTTAACTATCTTGAGTAGTTTTGTACCATCTGCAAATTTTGCCACCTCACTGTTTATCCCTTTTTCCAGATCATTTATGAATATGTTGAATAGGACCGGTCCCAGTACAGACCCCTGTGGGACACCATTATTTACCTCTCTCCACTCTGAGAACTGACCATTTATTCTTACCCTTTGTTTCCTATCCTTTAACTGGTTTCTAGACCATGAGAGGACCTTCCCTCTTATCCTATGACTGCTTACTTTGCTTAAGAGCCTTTGAGTGATCTTGTCAAAGGCTTTCTGAAAGTCCAAGTACACTATATCCACTGGATCACCATGGTCCACACGTTTGTTGATCAGCTCAAAGAATTCTAATAGAGTGGTGAGGCATGATTTCCCTTTACAAATGCCATGTTGACTCCTCCCCAACAAATCATGTTTATCTGTGTGTCTGATAATTCTGTTCTTTACTATAGTTTCAACCAATTTGCCTGGTACTGAAGTTAGGTTTACCATCCTGTAATTGCCAGGATCGCCTCTGGAGCCTTTTTTAAAAATTGGCGTCACATTAGCTACCCTCCAGTCCTATGATACAGAAGCTAAAAGATAGGTTACATACCACAGTTAGTATTTATGCAATTTCATATTTAAGTTCCATCAGAACTCTTGGGTGAATACCACCTGGTCCTGGTGACTTATTACTGTTTATCAATTTGTTCCAAAATCTCCTCTACTGAAACCTCAGTCTGGGACAGTTCTTCAGATTTGTCACCTAAAAGGAATGGCACAGGGGTGAGTCTCCCTCACATCCTCTGCAATGAAGACTGGTGCAGATAATTCATTTAGCTTCTCCACAATGGCTTTATTTTCCTTGAGTGCTGCTTTAGCATCTCGATCGTTCAATGGCCCCATTGATTGTTTGGCACGCTTCCTGCTTCCAATGTACTTAACATTTTTTTGCTGTTTAGTTTTTGAGTCTGTGGCTAATTGCTCTTCAGATTCTTTTCTGGCCTGCCTACTTGGCTTGCCAGAGTTTATGCTCCTGTCTATTATCCTCATAGGATTTAACTTCCAATTTTTAAAGGATGCCTTTTTGCCTCTCGTCATTTTTTTTACTCCGTTGCTTAGCCCTGGTGGCGTGGTTTTGGCCCTCTTACTATGTTTTTAAGACCATTGAGGGGTGAGTCAATTCCTGGCGAATGCCCTGCCAGCTGCCCCATCTCTCTTGTACCGGCAGGGCTCCATCTCTGGGGTCTCCACTGATGGCTGTCAGTGACTGGGATGTGGGTGGTCATGCCTAGGGGTTGGAGTTGGTAGCCAGGAATAGGCGCCCAGGTCAGAGGCAAAGTCAGGAATTGAAGCTGAGGGTCAGAGCCAGGTTATCTGCAGTGAGACAAGGCCGGGGCAACACTGGATTCAAGGCAGGAGCGAGGCTGGGAACAAAGAAGAGCTGGAGCTACTACTGCTGAGGGCGAACGCTTTGAGCAGCCACTGAACTAACTGCCGTTGTTGGGCTTACAAGCTGCTCTGCTGACTCTTCCCACCAATCGGGGGCATAGCCTAAGATCAGGCCTCTGCCATGGCCACATACAGATGAGGATCTAGTCCACTTCTGTCTGCATTGATCCACTGAAACGGGTGGAATTATTCCGTTCCCTGTAGGTTCTTAGGCTACCCTCATCCCCGTTCTCAGAGCACCTTCTAGTCCATGAAGCAATGTGATGAGTGTCTATCATATTTATACAGCCTCCATTATCATAGTCTCTGAGCACCTCACAGTCTTTAATGTGTCTATCCCCACAACACCCCTGTGAGGTAGGGCTGTGCTATTATTCCCATTGTACAGAGGGGGGAAACCGAGGCACAGTGTCTTAAGTGCCAGTTCCTTCAAGGTATTGAAATCAACGGAAGTTAGGAGCCTAAATACCTTTGTGCATTTGGGCTAAGTGAGCTGCCCAAGGTTAGGAGCTGAGGGATTTCAGGAAGGGGTGAGGTTTTTTTTACATGGACGGGGAGGTACCAGCACAACAAAGGATACAGAGCAACTATCCAGCTATGGACAGGCCAGTTGCCAATAACCTAGTTAGAATTACTTGGCCTGTAGGAAGGGAGGAATACAAAGGCCACCCTCCTACTAGCAATATGGGAAAATGGAGGGGTAAGGGGGGGCTAAATGGGATTTCTATAGTTACATTCATTCATAGATTTTTAGGTCAGAAGGGACCATTATGATCATCTAGTCTGACCTCCTGCACAATGCAGGCCACAGAATTTCACCCACCACTGCTACAAAAAAACCCCTCACACCTATATCTGTGTTATTGAAGTCCTCAAATCTTAGTTTAAAGACTTCAAGGAGCAGAGAATCCTCCAGCAAGTGACCCGTGCCCCATGCTACAGAGGAAGTTGAAAAACCTCCAGGGCCTCTTCCAATCTGCCCTGGAGGAAAATTCCTTCCCGACCCCAAATATGGTGATCAGCTAAACCCTGAGCATATGGGCAAGATTCATCAGCCAGACACTACAGAAAATTCTTTCCTGGGTAACTCGGATCTCACCCCATCTAATAGCCCATCACAGGCCATTGGGCCTATTTATGAATATTAAATTACCAAAACCATGTTATCCCATCAGATCATCTCCTCCATAAACTTATCGAGTTTAATCTTAAAGCCAGATAGATCTTTTGCCCCCACTGCTTCCCTTGGAAGGCTATTCCAAAACTTCACTCCTCTGATGGTTAAAAACCTTTGTCTAATTTCTAGTGTAAATTTCCTAGTAGCCAGTTTATATACATTTGTTCTTGTGTCCACATTGGTACTGAGCTTAAATAATTCTTCTCCCTCTCTGGTATTTATGCCTCTGATATATTTATAGAGAGCAATCATATCTCCCCTCAACCTTCTTTTAGTTAGGCTAAACAAGCCAAGCTCCCTGAGTCTCCTTTCATAAGACAAGTTTTCCATTCCTCAGATCATCCTAGTAGCCCTTCTCTGTACCTGTTCCAGTTTGAATTCATCCTTCTTAAACCCAGCAGTGTATGTGACAAGAGTGATGGATTAAAAGCAGACTAATTCAGAGTGAAGGGTCATGTTCGCTTGAGAGAGACCTGGTGAATCCAAGACCTTGTCAAATTCTCCACTATCTCGCTACACGTACCATCTGCCAGCGAGGTCAGATGGAGTGCCACTCAGCACAGATCTTGGCCCATCCAGTAAGAGACTCAAACGCTAGTGTCTGAGCATTTGCAGGAGGGATGTGTGAAACAAGAGAGGAGGCAGCGGGACCATCTGGCTGAGTGAATACAGTGAGCACAAAAATAAATTCTATTCGTGTCTTGGCTGAATAAAGCTGTGACTGAAAATGTCCGGGGAAGTTTGGACTTGAAGGGCCTGATTCCCATCATGCTTCCTCTGGTTTTATACGTTGACGATTGTGGCTCTGAGTGGAGTTACTCCTGATGTGAAAGGAGAGTAGAATGGGGGGGCCCAATTCTCTAACTGTACAAAGTCCTTTTCCTCCAGGATTTCTTACCCAGGAAGGAGAAGTAGCAGGCAGATTCAAAACAGACTTCGTCAAGTAAGTCTTCTTTAGTGGTCTAACTGTCGGTCACCATTTACCTTCACCTTGGGCCAGCTCCTTAAGGACAGACACCTATGTTGGGGTGATACATGTCCTACAGCTTACAAGCACAAAGAATAAGGGGTTTGCATTGTCTTGTAAAGAGAGGGTGAAATCCTTCAGTAAGGCCAGAATTTCACACACCCCCTTTTTTTTCTTTGAAATTCTTTGTTTAAGGAAGGTGACCCTGGAGTGTTACTATACTAAGAATTCCTCCAAAAAAAAGGAAGATCACCCCCCGTCTATTTCTTTTTGCCCTGGTATTTACAGTTATCTCCCATCTTCAAATAGGAAATCTTATTAAACTTAACAACGGCGGGTGGCAAATGTCCAGTGTTGAATGGAATCTGTTTTAGACTCACTGAGCCAGATTGAAGTTGGATCAGGAAATGGGAATAACAGAAGCCTGTAAAAAGGCTATTGCCATGCTGATGGGGAAATAAAATAAGTAAAAAAACAAACAAAAAAACAAAACAAAAAAAACCCCACCAAAAATCACACAGAAAACCAAGGAAGGAAAGACAGTGACGTAGGTTAGGTGGGGCTTGCCCTCTTACACAGTACAGTCAACTGCCAACAAGAACAGAAGCTAGTCTAACAGGAGGCCAGCTAGGTATGATAAATATGGTTGAAGTTTTGCCTGTACAAAGGGTAGTAACACAATTTTAGGGAACGTGTGAAATGATTCCTGCCCTGCTTGAAATTGGAAAAAATACCCTTTGATTTTGCTAATCTGCTCAACTCTACATTGGAAACTGTAACTAGGCAGAGACCCCAAGCTAACCCAAATATTTGTGTTTAAAAAGGAAAAGGGAAAAAAAAGTAAGCATGCAAAAAATGCACAATGAGTTTGAGGAAACTGACTAAAATTCAGTTCCAAATGAAATTCTCAGTTGGTAAACTAATCACTTTAAGAACTCTGAGCTGGAGACTACAATCCCCATTTACCTACTTACCCCAGAGGCTTCTACTACTCTCTTAGCTATTTTAATTTCCCTGGGATAAAGGGTCTCGCAGGAGTTATATCCACAAAGTATTTTAATAAATACAGAACACTGGCATGGGAGGATGATTGGGAAAGTTAGCAAACCAGCACAAAAGGAAAAGCATGGCAGAGAACTTCTACTAAGTAAGGGCGATTTCAACTATATATACAGTAAGCAGATGGCAGAATTGTCAAATAAGGGAGTGAGTTTGATATACCCTCGGGAAACAAAGACATTAAAAGCTGCTGAAGTAAAGGATCCTTTCTCCAAGAGAGAAGGAGCAAGGTAGAGCAAAGCTCGCCATGAAATAACATTCTAAACGATTAGTTACATTTAAAGGAAGCAGAATCCCAGGGCCCAGGGAACATCATTCACACATTAATTCCTAACAAATGAGTAAGGACATGGGTGAAATTGCAGTCTTTAAAAGTTTACCAGATCCAGGCACAGTGCCTGGTATTGAGAAATTTGCAAACATTGCTTTGTTAGTATCTTATTAATGAGTCAAAAGACAAACAAGGAAGCCGTAGCCCAGTGGGTTTAAATGGAGTTGCGACGGAAACCTTTGGGAACGTCACTATCTTGTGGGATTTCATGGAAGAACACATAGCAAAGGATGGAGAGCCAAAGTCTGTCCCCAGATACACATGTGAAAGCCCCGGGAGCGGGACATGCATGCTTGTAGACAAAATTGGCTCAGTATTAGTATAAATTCAGGCCAGGGGCATCGTGCTGGAATTCTTGTAAGAACTATATTCTTCCTGTAGCAGGGAAAGGCAAGTTTGTGGGTGTCCTGGAACATGCCTGCGATCATCAGAAGCTTGACAAGGGCCCCTGTTGGAGGTAAAGACTGCAGAAATAAATCTCACATTTTTATTTCCTGGGGCCTACCACGTGATATTTTTCCCCCTCCTGCTCACATGACCGCCCCCGTCCCAGAATCGCTAACACCTGAATCTTCGGCTACGTCTACACGGCAAAGAAAAGCCCATGGCTGACCCATGCCCGCTGACTCGAGCTTGCAGGGCTTGGGCTGCAGAGCTGTTTCATTGTGGTGTAGGCTCCCTGGCCGGAGCCCAGGCTCTGGGACCCTCACACCCCACAGGATCCTAGAGCCCAGGTACCAGCCCAAGCCTGAATGTCTACACAACAATTAAACGGCCTTGCAGCCCAAGTTGGCTGGCACAGGCCAGCCCCAGGTTTTTCTTTGCTGTGTAGACATACCCATAAACTCTTAAAATGATCTCTGCCAGGGTCGAGTTGCACCCTGACTGTTGAGCTTCACGATCTCTCCACCTGCTCGTCTTCCTGCTTAGAGGTGGGATTAGTCTTTGTATTAGAATAGCTCTTGGGAACCCCGATAACTTTACCCACTGGCTCTCACCCTTTCTCTGGTTGGAGTTCCCTCCTTGGGATGGATTTGTACTTGGACACCACCTTCCCATCACATCCTGAGAGCTGCTCCCAGCTCTTCCTTCCCCCTCCCCCTCTTGCTGCTCTTTCTTTTTATATTTTTGCTTTGCTCGCGCACATGCATTTTGCTGACTCTTCTCCCCTCTCTGGGAACTCTGATCCTCCACTCGCCAGAAGTCTACAGGATGCTGAGGACCCGGGAGCATCCACAGCTGACCCAAATGCCACAGGAGCAGCCAAGTTGCTACCTTTTGCCCCATCCATGGTCCAATGGTTCATTCCGGTCATAAAATCTATTAATTTCTGAGAGCTGCTCCCTTCAGCCAGCTCAATGAGCTGCTACAGTCGTAGCAAAGAAGGGAAGCTCCTTGGTTTTGAAGCAGCTACCTACCCCTATAGAGACAAATGCATGTTTGAGGAAAGTGTTGAGATGGATCTGGGATCCTGCAGCTTTTCCTACCACCACCCTGTTTCCCTCCTCTGCCCCTGAACTAGTGTGGTGCTCCCATGCTGGGAAACTGACCAGATTAGACATCCACTAGCTGTAACATACTTCTGAATTTCATGTACGGGTGCAGATAACAAGGAGTTAGAAAGTACTATTTTAGGGGTTGAGTCTGTGGTTTGCAGGACTGCATCCTTCTTACAAATATAAAAGTTTACCACAAACTTTTGTCTTACTAAAGATATTGGCCCAAACCCTTATCTTAGGTGCTCCCCGGGACCGCCCCCCACCCCCACCCCGTTGCAGATGGAGATCTGTACGACTGAACAGATTTCATAGCAATGTAGGGTTGGAAGGGACCTCAAGAGTGCATCTAGCCCAGCCTCCTGCGCTGAGGCAGGACCAAATATACCGAGACCATCCCTGACCTTTGTTTGTCCACCTGCTCCTTAATAACCTTCAGTGAAGGGGTTCCACAACTTCCTTGGCAGCCTGTTCCAGAGCTTAACAACCCTGTCAGTATATAAGCTAAATCTCCCTTGCTACAGCTTAAGCCCATGACTTCTTGTCCTACCTTTGGTGGACATGGAGAACACTTGATCACTGTGTCCTCTTTATAACAGCCCTTCATGTCATGCGGACTGTTATCGGGTCCCCTCCTCAAGACTAAACATGCCCACTTTCTTTTAACTTTTCCTCAGAGGTCAGGTTTTCTATTAGTTTTGTAGCTCTCTTCTGGAGTCTCTCCAGTTTGTTCATATCTTTCCTAAAGCATGGCACCCATCCAGGTGAGGGCACGCCAGTGCTGATTAAGCAGGGACAATTAACTCCCAGGTCTTATGTATGACACTCCTGTTACGAAACTCCAGAATGCTATTAGCCTTTTGTTCGCCAACTGCACCATGTTGGCTCATATTCAATTTCTTATCCACTGTATCCCCATCTGTCTTATTATCTCATACCTGGTCAGACTCTAGAGTCCAAACACTGTGCATTTCAGAAATCCCATCCCAGCCTTGTGAAAAAATGTATTATGCAACCAGACCAGAAATTCCAGAATGAACAGTTCAAAGATACAGAATAACTGCTATGCAAGTTTAACAAAACACAAGAACTTAATGTAATTCTGTATGTTGCTTTTCATCATATTGGGGGAAGGGGGTGGGACACCTCTAAGATTTGTGCATTCCCTCCCCTCCACCCACAGCCCTGTTTTTAAACGAAGGCCTGAGGGCTATGTGCTGAAATACAGGTTTGTGTTTCCCACAGTCGCAGGCACAAATGAGGAATTTGCCTGAGCAAGTCATTATGGAGGCCTGAATTTCCAGAAGTGCAGAGCAGCCACAGCTCCAATCATAGCCAGTGGAAACAGATCTTTGTACGTGTGAAAGTTCCAGCCTCTTCTAAAAATCTGCTCCACAAAATGAAGGCTACGCACTGTATCGATATCATAGCTTTATCACGGAAACCTCCACAACAGATAAAAATATGGTAGCAATCATTCCTCCCACAGCAGCTCAGTGGAGTCTTTTATTCTTAAACCAGGAAGAGATTTTCATCACCCTTGCGCAATACTATTCTCTGTCTGTCATCTGCCCACCCACGTTTCAGAGGCTAGAGAACTTCCTGTGGATCGTGGCTAACTGACAAATTACACAACCGCTGGCTTTTATTACCATCTCCGTTGTTAGCAGTTCTCCTTCTTCACACCCATTCAGACTATGAAAATCAACAGCATCAAGTGTCTGACCTTCAATAATTCTTTGGATGAGAACAAATTCACAACCCCTCTAGTATTATTTGTATCTTACGAATAGCATGCAAGGTTTTATGTTGTAATAAGTCATTTGGGGAGCAAGTGCGTGTTTTGGAATTAGTGGAGTCAAAACAGCATTTCTTTCATGGTTGGTGTCCTTTCCATCCTGAAAAGCAACATTTTCAACATCAGATCTATTTATGTAACTTGGGAGACACATCATTTGTGGAAAAAATCGATATTTAATCACACCGCTGTGGAAGTGGGCAGTCATGCCTGATTTCTTCATTTCAGTATTTTTTGTTCTGGTCAGAAGTGGTGTCTTTCAACTCTGAATAAACAAGAGCTTGTTGGGAATTGTTCATAAAAATGCCAATTCATGAAATCTGAAACTTCTCAGAAGAGGTTTGGAGTCCATGAATCCCCCAACTAAAAAAAACAATAAAAAAATTGGAAAAAAGTTTCAAAATGAAAGTTGCTGGTTTGCCGATTTGAAAGAGCTTTGTTTTTTTTAAATATAAGCTAGTTACAGGCGAAGGTAGGTTGAAAGAAAAACAGTCAAAATCTCAACAAAACATTCTGAAATTATTGAATTGTAACATTTCAATTGACCTCAACTGCACATTGGGGTTTTTTTGGTTCACTGCTATCTTTGAGATTTTGACTTTGTCTCCATCAGAGATTGTGCGGGGTGTGGGGGAGGGTGGACTTCAGACCTTCAAATATTTGGGGGATCGGAAAACCATTTCCCACCTACTTCTAGAATAAACCCACCTACTCTCTCTTCCCAAGAATGTTCTTGATGTTATAATAAACCTCCTTTTACTGATATTTTTTTCCCCATTGTGTTGTAATCTAGCCTGTAGGCTACACGTTTCATCCATATGACTGACTATTTTCTGACTTGTGACTTCTGCATGAAACCACATACGATTCGGACAGCTACTTTGGAAAGATGATTTTTATTAGAGTAATTTTATGTTATGTCAATTGCAGAAATACAAAAAGCTTCAAATCTTTTCATTTTGGGTATTTTTAGACAAGAAATAAAACTCTTAAATATACAAGATCTATTTGCATAAAATACCATGAATGTTTTGGGTTTGTTTTTTTTAAAGAAGTGGAGCAACACTCCTCCTGGGCCTGTTATCCTGAGTAATCCCATTTGGGAAAATTCATCTCTAGTGTAAGCAAGTCTATTGACTTCCATGAGGGTCCCATAGAAGGGAAGGGGAAAAGGTTATGTAAAATAAAGCCATTCTCAGTTGAAGTTTAATGGGCTTGGATCCTCTTGCCCTGACTTCAGTGCGGATTGCACAGGGTGTGAAATCAATGCAGAATTTGGTCTGAAACCACTAATAACAAATGAGCCAATCCTGATAACATACCATTGGCAAGAACATACGTAGCAGAGAGTGCGTACCTGACAAACTGAATGCATTTTTATTTAAATAAAAATCTCAATAGAAAGCAACACCCTGGCACACTGGAAATAACACGATCATATAAAAATAACCTCTTAAGTTTAACGAACAAAGTGCCTCAGTTTCCCAGTGAGCAAAATGTTACTGACCTTCTTTGTAAAGTGCTTTGAAATCTACTGACGAAAGGCACTAGAATAAGAATTGGGTATTATTAGGTGGTCAGTGGATCATGCTCATCCTGAGACTCCCATCTTATTAAATGGGAGGGGATCTGGTTACGGCAGAGGCTGAGAACTACGGAGCTAGGTAACTCTAACGTTATCCTCTGTATTACGGGGTCAGTCTAGCTCCACCCTCCAAAATGGGCCCTCACGTCTACCCTGTGGAATTCTTTTGGTGCAATTTTCTCTTCACCCCTCTCTGAACCTCTGCGGTCCTCCTTGGCAAAGCCAACAAAAGGACAGCTGCTGATCCACACTAACATCCATATATCAGGTTTCAGAGTAGCAGCCGTGTTAGTCTGTATCCGCAAAAAGAAAAGGAGGACTTGTGGCACCTTAGAGACTAACAAATGTATTAGAGCATAAGCTTTCGTGAGCTACAGCTCACTTCATCAGATGCGTAGAATGGAACATATAGTAAGGATATATATATACATACATACACACAGAGAAGGTGGAAGTTGCCCTACAAACTGTAAGAGGCTAATTAATTAAGATGCGCTATTATCAGCGGGAGAAACAAACTTTTGTAGTGAGTTTTTTTCTCCTGCTGATAATAGCTCATCTTAATTAATTAGACTCTTACAGTTTGTATGGCAACTTCCACCTTCTCTGTATGTATATACATATCTTCTTACTATATGTTCCATTCTATGCATCCGATGAAGTGGTGTGTAGCCCACAAAAGCTTATGCTCAAATACATTTGTTAGTCTCTAAGGTGCCACAAGAACTCCTGTTCTTTTTATCCATATATCAGCGTCATGTACAATATACCACAGTCTGTCTGAAAACCTGCTTTACATGCGGCACTTAAGGAAAACCGTATCTTTTTCAGAGGAGGGATTTTAAGTCATAGCTTAGTTAGGGCCCTGATTAAGCAAAGCATTGAGAACTTAAGTGCTCTACTGAATCAGGGCCAATCGCTCTAGGAAAAAGGTCTTTCCAGCACACGGCGGGCTTGGACAGGAGACAGCTATCCTGCTTCCACTGAACTCAGTGGAAAAGCTCCCCAAGAGTTCTGTGGGAGCCAGTCCATAATGTGAAATGAAGGCAGCTTCCTGCTTAGAATCACAGTTGGAATCACAGCTCCTCTGGAGAAGCCAGCCTGGTAGAAGGTTCCCTCTATCTTGTGAAATATTTCCCACTGATATTTAAGACTTCACGTCGTCATTCCCACAGCTTTACCTAGGATGAGATGTGATGATTACATACATATCTTGTGTGGTATTTCTTCCCTGGCCTTATAAGGAAAATGCCTACGAGCAGGGGCTGCAAAGACTTGTCACGCACAGGGCTGTATCAGGCTTGCATGGAAAGAGTCACTTAAATACAAAGGTGTTGGGTCCTCTAGAAAACCCCTAGTGAGACGGCATGGGAAACTTCCTTCCGTCTGCACAAGCAACCATCTCTCCCAGCACTGAAGGGCAGCAGGCCATGCCCCAGCGGGTGCACCCCAGCTTCAGAGATGCAGGGGCCCCATGCTTAGAAGCATGTTCAGCTCCTGATCCTACCAGCGCAAATGTGTGTGTGTGGTGGGGGGGAGATGGGCATCTGCTGTAAGATGGAGGCTGGTTGCAGCCCAAAGCAAAGCTCTTTGATCCAAGAGGTTGTTGAGGAGGTGCGGGGGCTGAGTGCTGCAACACAGGGGGGCTCAGTTGACATTTGCCCACCATTAAGCATGACCCTACTCATGGAGAGCTGCTCTAAAAATCAGGATTCTGGAGCAGAGAGATGTAACCCTGCTTCTGCCCATCCTAACAGCTTTGACCCTAAGAGAGGAACCCAGTTGGCTTTTCTTCCCCTAGCTGTAGGGCAGGGGTTCTCAAACTGGGGATTGGGACCCCTCAGGGGGTCACGAGGCTATGACCTGGGGGGGGGGTCGCACGCTGACAGCCTCCACCCCAAACCCCGCTTTCCCTCCAGCATTTATAATGGTGTAATTTATAAAAAAAGTGTTTTTAATTTATAGGTGGGGTGGGGGTCGCACTCAGGCTTGCTGTGTGAAAGGAGTCACCACTACAAAAGTTTGAGAACCACTGCTGTAGGGCACTTGGAAAACAGAGTGACAAGAAGCGGAGCTAGCTTTAGCCTTCCTCCCCACCCCAAGGCAAGACAGTAGTTATACGAAGGCACATGGCAAAACCGATATCTCTGAGACAGAAATCATAGAATCCTAGAATATCAGGGAGGGAAGGGACCTCAGGAGGTCATCTAGTCCAACCCCCTGCTCAAAGCAGGACCAATCCCCAATTTTTGCCCCAGATCCCTAAATGGCCCCCTCAAGGATTGAACTCACAACCCTGCGTTTAGCAGGCCAATGCACAGGGCTCTCAAGACTTCAGTTTCAGTAGTTAGATAAATGGTTAGTTAAGCCTCCATGAAGCTGATAAGGCCTTGGCGGGTTTAGCAACAAATCAGTAAGCCAAAGCTCTATTATTAACTCTTCTGTGTCTCCCCACCAAACTGTCACTAGGCATAGTGTTAGAGAAAACATCTGTCTCCTGGACTTACAGTAAATAGCCACTAGCTTTTTAGCGTTTCAAACACACTAGAGTGCAGCACATGTCCTCAGTTCAACATGAAAGTTCCTGTTTAGTGGCAACAGAAATCCAGTTATTGATTAGCCTCTAGGATGCTGTCCCATAAATAGAAAATGCTCACTTTAGATGGACTTCTCTTTCGCTTTTTGACAAACCCTGCAGCCTCTTGTCAGCCAGACTGCAGCTCAATCCATTGTACAGTAAATATATTTGTTTAGTAAGCTAAAAGGCCAGCTTCCCATCGTGTTTATACTTCTAAGTTTGTTCATTACCCTGAGGAGCCATTTCAGCAAGGTCTTCCAGATGTCTCCACTGAACGCTGCTTGTGACTACTGCCCGCAAAGGTCAATCTGCTTATTGGATTTTGACTCTGCAGCAGGAGTCGTCTGCATGTTGTCTTGGGTCTTTAGGGACATCTGACAGCACAGTACAGAACGGATTACCCTCAGAACTGAAGGTCTAAGGATGACAAAGACCCAAGGGTCAATAATTGGATTAATTGCTAAGAACCTCAGCGCTAGAAGGTCCTTCTTATAGTCTTCGTTTTGCATAAACATGTTCATATAGGCCCGAATCTGTAAAACATAAAGGGAAAATAAAATGCAAGACTGATCCTAGGAGTATTTTGATGCACAAGTATAAAACACCATTTCAAAGGAACTTCTATATTCACAATAGACATTTCGTTGTCACTGGTTTAAGTGAATTTCATTCTAATGAGATGCCAAGCTGGTGGACCGAAAGGCTAGCGCTGGGTGGGAGACTGTTTCTGGGTCCCATGAATATTTTCAAGAATTCAAAATTTTTTCCATGTCTTGATTTGGGATGAAAAGTCAAAATCTTGAAAATATTTGTGAACTGAGAAACCAATTTTTTTTTTCATTTCAGGCAAATCAAAAAGTTGATTTCAAAAATTTGCCATTTCAACTTTTTTACCCTTTTTCAGTCTAATTTGTTTAAATTTCAAAAGGAAAAGTCATTTTGAACGGGAAAACTAGATTTTTGTGTGTAGAACATGTCAAAATATCACTGACAATTTCAAACCCATTTTTTTTCCCCCCTCAACACTTTTTTCAAGTCAGGAAATTTGTCGAACTCCACCCTGTGTCGAAAACGGTTTAGCTTTCGACAAATTGATTTTCTTCAGTTAGGTCTACTCACTGACATTCTCTTTTTATCCACAGGACAGGCAGAATATGAGCAGCCTCACACAATGCAAGCTTCTCTCCATTCTGCCTAACCAATATATAGAGCCGATCAGGAACTTTCTGACACATTTTTCCATTGCAGAATGCAGATTCATTAAGCGAAACACTTCACAGAAACACATCTACTGCATTTAATTGGGGCGGAGGGTGGGGAAGCCTTTTGACAGTGATGAAGCATTCCATATCATAGGACTGGAAGTGACCTTAAGAGGTCATTTAGTCCAGTCCCCTGCACTCAAGGCAGGATTAAGTATTAACTAGACCATCCCTGGCAGGAGTTTGACTATCTGCTCTTCAAAACCTCCAGTGATGGAGATTCCACAACCTCCCTAGGCAATTTATTCCAGTGCTTAACCACCCTGACAGCTAGAAGTTTTTCCTAATGTCCAACCTAAACCTCCCTTGCTGCAATTTAAGCCCGTTGCTGCTTGTCCTATGCTCAGAGGTTAATGAGGCAATTCTTTTACCTCCTCCTTGTAACAATCCTTTTATGTACTTGAAAACTGTTATCATGCCCCCCCCTCAGTCTTCTCTTCTCCAGACTAAACAAACTCAATTTTTTCAATCTTCCCCCAGAGGTCATGTTTTCTAGACCTTTAATCATTTTCGTTGCTCTTCTCTGAACTTTCTCCAGTTTGTCCACATCTTTCCTGAGACGTGGCACCCCAAACTGCACAAAATAGTCCACATGAAGCCTTGTCAGTGTGGAGTAGAGCAGAATGACTTCTCATGTCTTGCTTACAACACTCCTGCTAATACTGCCCAGAATGATATTTGTTAAAAAGAAAAGCAGGGTTACACAGCTGACCCATATTTAGCTTGTGATCCACTATGACCCCCAGATCCCTTTCCACAGTACTCCTTCCCAGGAAGTCATTTGCTATTTTGTATGTATGCAACTGATTGTTCCTTCCTAAATGGAGCACTTTGCATTTGTCCTCACTGAATTTCATCCATTTTACTTCAGACCATTTCTCCAGATCATTTTGAATTTTAATCCTATCCTCCAAAGCACTTGCAACCCCTCCAGCTTGGTATCATCCACAGACTTTATAAGTGTACTCCCCATGCCATTATCTAAATCACTGATGAAGATATGGAACAGAACCAGACCTAGGACCGATCCCGAGCCTTTATTTGGAAAACGCTTGAGCACGCAGACACTTTGCACATGTGTGGGAGCTGCAAGGATCCAAATGGCAGGGTGGCCTGATCAGCTGCTACAGCCCGCTCTGTCACACAACTTCCAGATGGAGAAAAATGTCTAAAGAGAAACCTGTTTCCCCATTTCTATGCATTTACATGGAAAGAACTCACATACACGTCAATGAATCCTCTTCAGACTAACTCCACCAAGCAGGAAATTAAATGAAGAGGGAATAAACACCCCCCCGATTTTAGATACCATTAACATTGTACGTGGCACATGCAGAGTCCCTTCTGCAAAAGTCCTTGTTTTAGTAACGAAACTTTGCAACTAGGTATCGCTTTCACCCCAAGGTTTCAAAGGGTTTTACAAAGCTCGGTAGCTGTTATCCTGATTGCGCTTTGCCTCCCCAGCTGTACAGAGAGAGGATGAAATTTGCTCTGGGTCACAGAGTGACTCAGCGGACCACAGAACCCCAGCTGTCCTGACACACAGGCTTCTACTCGAGAGCCCATGGCTTCTTTTTCTGTTGATCTCTGATACATATGGCATAAAAGGGTTATTTAAAGACATAACTTCAGACCTTCATCTTTGCGTGTCTCCATTTTGATGGTCTTAATGTCTTTTGGCTTTAGGTCCATTCACGGGAGATTTCAGCTTGGGTTAAGGGGAGTTCGAACAGTTCAGTCATGTTTCACTTGTGGGTTTTGAAATGCATATTTCTTGGGCGACCGCTCACACTAGGTGCAGTGTTCCAAACGACTACATGAACAATGTGATGTTAAAACTGGGATTACACGCTCCAGGAGAGGCCGCCAGTCTGTCCCACGACAGTGACGTCTAATCCCTCACAGCGGTGCTAAATTTTCCAGCGGGCTACTTTCTCACCACAACCCAGTAGCGAGAGTTTAGGCCAAAATGGGATAGTCCCCACAGCTTATTCCCCCCCAGAATGTCAAGTCGCTAAAAGAAAAATGAGGAAGGGATGCCAAAGGGAGGCCCGAAGAAGAGGCTTGGCTTGCCCCCAAAGTCCCAGAAGCTTTTTCAATACCAGGTTGAGACAAGGGCAATTTACGATTCCCCAGGGAGCCTATTTTCCTCCACACACCCCTAAGGAACCAATCAGCTGGCTTTGGTATTTAAAGAAGCTGTGACAAGTATGACTAGTCCCATCCAAAACATCCCTTCCACTCCCCCCGCCGCTGCCCCCGCCCCCGGCAGATGTGAGGCATGTGAAAGCACAAGAATGAATCCATCACTGAGCGTCGTAGCTAGCCCTGAGCTAAGCATGGCAAGAGACTTCATTTATCCAAACCTGCAATGAAGTCAATAGATGCTTAAGGGATCATTTATTAACGTATCCAGTCTATTGTCAGGTTGCCTATCGTGGCCTTCACCAGCGTGTGTAGGTGCAATCAATGAGCGTGGAAGAAAAACAGCTCTAGCCAGGTTTCTGACCTACTCTATGAATTTATTATGTCTGACAGCCAAAATCAGTTACTTCCTTACATATGCTTGTTTGCTACTTCATGGAAGAGCTGACAATCCCTCCTGGGAAGATGATGCAGCAAATTTGACTCATGTGACACCAGTTGCTCCGTCTCAGGTCCTGGTCCCCATGAACCCAGAGCTGTTTAGCAACCCCGGATGTATCTAACTTCTAAAGCGGTGTATTAAAAAAGGAGATGAAGAGTTTGAGACAGACAATTAATGCCTTAGCCATTCACTTCAAGCGACCTGGGTTCAAATCGTGTGCATGCTGCAGCTGAAAGCGAGTTGAATCATCTCATACTAGTTACTAAAAGCACCAGATGTTCTGACGACTCATGTCATGACTCGGGACTTAGTTAGTTTGGGGGAAAGTTTGCCCTACAACTGCTTATGCAGGGTCGGCTTTACAATTGATGCTACTGGTATATCACCTTCATGGGCACTAAATTCAACCATCATCCATGTGTGTCTAATTAAAAAAAGATTAGCCATGGCAAGGAATATGAGTAGTGTCTACAATTATATTACCAAGATAGATTTAGGACTTTCAGTCCTCATGCTTCAGGGCAGAAAGAGGTAGGAGCAGGAAGAAATCCCCAGTGGTATGCTACTGTACAACTGGGTACCTCTATAAGGGTTTATATGCTTTCCTCTGAAGGATTCACCACTGGCCACCTACCTGTTCTGCTACCTGTGATGACAGCTAGTTGGTCTGTTGTTCTATGGCAATATCTATGTTCTTCTATGGAAAGAGTAGACCAGAAAGAGAATCTCCTAAAGCTAAAAGGAAAGTAACTGATTGTGAGTCAGTTCTCAAAGCCATAAGAACTAGGTCCAATGTCCCCTTTCTCCATACTCATGATGCTTGTTTCACCTGATAATATAAGAATTTTTAATTTCTCCTTTGCGGCGCACTGTGGGATTTCTAGATATCTGATCGAATGAAATGATTCTACGTACAAATACTAGGCTGGTAGAAAATACACTTCTACCATCCAGGACTTTTAACTAGCTAGTCACTTTATGCTGCTCACCAGACTGCAAAAAACCTTCCTCTCCAAAACAGACCCACTGCAAATGTATACGTACTTCCAAGAATGCCTGCCACGAGCACACCAGCAGTTACATCTCATGTCTGCACATGACTCAGCCAGATGCGGGAAAGTACCATTAGGAGCAGAGCTAAAGACCCCTAAATGAATTTAAGGCCCATCAGTTGGTGGTGGAGCAGCTCTTATGATTTCAAGTCCAAAACCACAGGAAACACAAGAGGCTGCTAGAGGTTATTACATTTCCTTGATCACGCTCTTGAAATTCAAAAATAATGGGGCAGCATGTCCAGTGGTTAATTTGTCCATTGGGCCTTTCAGCTCTCCAAGTGCTAATGAAAGATAATGTCATTCTAATGCTGGGAATGTAAAATTAGCTTTGGCCTTATTCCCAACGTGGGTGGGTTTGGCTTTTCACAGCGAAAAAAGAACTGAAAAACAGAAGGAAAAAAAATCACCCAAACCATCTTCTCTCTCAAAAGTGGGAAGAATCGAACTATCTGACTATCGTCGACTGGTAAAGGGTTGAGTGACATGGCAGCTCTGAAGGGGTCCTATTTAATTTGAACGACAAGAGAAATTACACGGGTCACACGGGTTATATTTTTGAGGGGGGGCATTCTAGCAGTTAGAACGAGGGAGTCAGAAGACTTGGGTTGTATTTCCAAACCTGCTGTTGTCCAAAACACTTAATCTCAGCGTGCCTCGGTTTCCCTACCTGTCAACAGGGCCGGCTCCAGTGTTTCTGCCGTCCCAAGCCACAAAAAAACCCAAAACTTGCCGCCGAACGGGAAGGCGGAATCCTGCCTGCCGAACACGGAGGCGGAGTCATGGTGCGGCCGCCGAAGAAGAGTCGCGTCCCCGCCGCCAAATTGCCGCCGAGCGCAAAACGCGCTGTGACGGAGCGACCGCTGAATTCCCGCCGCCGCTGAGGGCGGATTGCCCCAGAGCCTGACGTCCTGCCGCCCCTTTACATTTGCCGCCCCAGGCACCTGCTTGGTTCGCTGGTGCCTGGAGCTGGCCCTGCCTGTCGAATAGGGAAAATACATGCCTTTATCAAGCATTTTAACGCCTTCGGTTCAAAAGGAATGTCTATGCTCAAAGTTCTTATGAATTGTAAGTGTGTGGAGCATATTCTCCGATCCCATATCTTTGTTTATGGACACAATCTTCAGCTTCAGGGACACCAGCTTTTTCACACAGAAATGAACATTTGTGTACCGGTGAGGGTTTGTGTGTGCACAGTGGCTGTTGGCTGTCTGTATCTGCCAAGGCATCCTTTCCCCTCACAGTTGAAAACTTGGCTCAGCGGGCAGAACTGTATCCTCGTTTCCACTTGTACAACCACGTGGATGCATGCATGCTGACTGACAGCACAGCAAACCGTGTCCACGCCACCCCCGTGATTTTGTGCATCCCTGCACTCACCTAACTGCATTTATCTACGCAAGCTCCGTTCCACCTTGGCAATTTAACTGACCTGTGTTACGTCAGTTACAGCCATGGAGCCTGCTGATTTGTGTACCCGCAAGATGACACATGCAAACACACTGAGCTGTGTCAGCTCAGCTCCTTCCCTGCAACTGCACCAGCCCCTTCAACCTTGCTGGCGCCCTCAAAATGGCACAGCTCAGTCCCACTGCATGTAAGCTCAGCGACATGGGCCTACACTTGATCCATGCAACCTCGGTCAAGCAATTGCCACTCTAGGGCCCTGTGAACGCCTCTTGAGCCCTGTCACCATCGTCTCTCAACTCCCAGAAAGTGGATTTCTCCTCATGAGTCCCCGGGGAGCTAGAAAAGTGCTATCTCCATTAACAGATGAGGAAACAGAAGCACAGAGCCACTACTGCGATAAAAAGCCCATGGCACCGTCTCAGAGCCCGGATCAGGAGCTGGAGCCCGGGCTCCGAGACCCTTTCCCCTCGTGGGGTTTCAGAGTGTGGGCTCCAGTGTGAGCCTGAAGGACCACGCAACGATTGTATAGTCCCAGAGCCCTGAGCCAGGCCAACCACGGGTCTTTTATTGCAGTGTGGAGGTAGCCTAAGGGATTTGGTCAGGGAAGCTGTGGCAGAGTCAGGAACAAAGAAAGGATCTTTGTGCTTCAATCTAGTCCAGTGCCTTAATCCCAGAACTCAGTGGGGCTGCCTGGTGCCCTCATCTGTATGGGTTTCTTTGTAATACAGGGACTAAAAATAAGCGGGAGAAGGCCAGGCGCCGGAGGTCCCCCAGGGCAGGGATTAACAACGGAACCAGCGGGAGAAGGCCAGGCGCCGGAGGTCCCCAAGGGCAGGGATTAACAAGGGGACCAGCGGGAGAAGGCCAGGCGCCGGAGGCCCCCAAGGGCAGGGATTAACAAGGGGACCAGCGGGAGAAGGCCAGGTGCTGGAGGCCTCCGAGGACAGGGATTAACAAGGGGACCAGCGGGAGAAGGCCAGGTGCCGGAAGCCCCCAAGGGCAGGGATTAACAAGGGGACCAGCGGGAGAAGGCCAGGTGCCGGAAGCCCCCAAGGGCAGGGATTAACAAGGGGACCAGCGGGAGAAGGCCAGGCGCTGGAGGCCCCCAAGGGCAGGGATTAACAAGGGGACCAGCGGGAGAAGGCCAGGCGCCAGAGGTCCCCAAAGGCAGGGATTAACAAGGGGACCAGCGGGAGAAGGCCAGGCGCCAGAGGTCCCCAAAGGCAGGGATTAACAAGGGGACCAGCGGGAGAAGGCCAGGCGCCAGAGGTCCCCAAAGGCAGGGATTAACAAGGGGACCAGCGGGAGAAGGCCAGGTGCCGGAGGCCCCCAAGGGCAGGGATTAACAAGGGGACCAGCGGGAGAAGGCCAGGTGCCGGAGGCCCCCAAGGACAGGGATTAACAAGGGGACCAGCGGGAGAAGGCCAGGCGCCAGAGGTCCCCAAAGGCAGGGATTAACAAGGGGACCAGCGGGAGAAGGCCAGGCGCCAGAGGTCCCCAAGGGCAGGGATTAACAAGGGGACCAGCGGGAGAAGGCCAGGCGCCGGAGGCTCCCAAGGGCAGGGATTAACAAGGGGACCAGCGGGAGAAGGCCAGGTGCCGGAGGCCCCCAAGGGCAGGGATTAACAAGGGGACCAGCGGGAGAAGGCCAGGTGCCGGAGGCCCCCAAGGACAGGGATTAACAAGGGGACCAGCGGGAGAAGGCCAGGCGCCGGAGGCCCCCAAGGACAGGGATTAACAAGGGGACCAGCGGGAGAAGGCCAGGCGCCGGAGGCCCCCAAGGACAGGGATTAACAAGGGGACCAGCGGGAGAAGGCCAGGCGCCAGAGGCCCCCAAGGACAGGGATTAACAAGGGGACCAGCGGGAGAAGGCCAGGCGCCAGAGGTCCCCAAGGGCAGGGATTAACAAGGGGACCAGCGGGAGAAGGCCAGGTGCCGGAGGCCCCCAAAGGCAGGGATTAACAAGGGGACCAGCGGGAGAAGGCCAGGTGCCGGAGGCCCCCAAGGGCAGGGATTAACAAGGGGACCAGCGGGAGAAGGCCAGGTGCCGGAGGCCCCCAAGGACAGGGATTAACAAGGGGACCAGCGGGAGAAGGCCAGGCGCCGGAGGCCCCCAAGGACAGGGATTAACAAGGGGACCAGCGGGAGAAGGCCAGGCGCCAGAGGCCCCCAAGGACAGGGATTAACAAGGGGACCAGCGGGAGAAGGCCAGGCGCCAGAGGTCCCCAAGGGCAGGGATTAACAAGGGGAC
The DNA here is from genome assembly GCF_965140295.1 of Lepidochelys olivacea. Lineage (NCBI taxonomy): Eukaryota > Metazoa > Chordata > Testudines > Cheloniidae > Lepidochelys > Lepidochelys olivacea. Next base: position 122,213,271 of record NC_140416.1, read on the forward strand.
CAGCGGGAGAAGGCCAGGTGCCGGAGGCCCCCAAAGGCAGGGATTAACAAGGGGACCAGCGGGAGAAGGCCAGGTGCCGGAGGCCCCCAAGGGCAGGGATTAACAAGGGGACCAGCAGGAGAAGGCCAGGTGCCGGAGGCCCCCAAGGGCAGGGATTAACAAGTGGACCAGCGGGAGAAGGCCAGGCGCCGGAGGCCTCCGAGGACAGGGATTAACAAGGGGACCAGCGGGAGAAGGCCAGGCGCCAGAGGTCCCCAAGGGCAGGGATTAACAAGGGGACCAGCGGGAGAAGGCCAGGCGCCGGAGGCCCCCAAGGGCAGGGATTAACAAGGGGACCAGCGGGAGAAGGCCAGGCGCCGGAGGCCCCCAAGGGCAGGGATTAACAAGGGGACCAGCGGGAGAAGGCCAGGCGCCGGAGGCCCCCAAGGGCAGGGATTAACAAGGGGACCAGCGGGAGAAGGCCAGGTGCCGTAGGCCTCCGAGGACAGGGATTAACAAGGGGACCAGCGGGAGAAGGCCAGGTGCCGTAGGCCTCCGAGGACAGGGATTAACAAGGGGACCAGCGGGATAAAGCCGGGCGCCGGAGGCCCCCAAGGGCAGGGATTAACAAGGGGACCAGCGGGAGAAGGCCAGGTGCCGTAGGCCTCCGAGGACAGGGATTAACAAGGGGACCAGCGGGATAAAGCCGGGCGCCAGAGGCCCCCAAGGGCAGGGATTAACAAGGGGACCAGCGGGAGAAGGCCAGGCGCCGGAGGCCCCCAAGGGCAGGGGATTAAGGAGGGGGCCCGGGCCCCTGCACTCACCGTGAAAGGCAGGGAGCAGACGATGAAGGTGATGGTCATGATGGCCAGGAGGATGAGGTGATCCACCTCCTCGGACACGGAGAGCCTGCGGCGGCCGGCGCGCTGCTCCAGCGAGGCCAGGCGGCGGGAGGTCTGCCCGCGGCGGTGCATGCCCAGCAGGCTGCGGACGACGCTGAGGTTGCAGAGCAGCACGGCCAGGATGAGCAGCAGCAGCAGCGAGGCGTAGAGCAGCGAGTAGGCGGCGCCAGCCTCGGCGGGCTCCAGGCTCATGTGGATGAAGCACCAGGTGCCCGGGCAGTACTGCACGTAGCGGCCGAAGCCCAGCAGCGGCAGGGCGCAGAAGGCGGCGGCGAAGGCGCAGAGGGCCGGCAGGGCCAGCAGCAGCGCCGAGCGGCGGCGGACGAAGCGCTCGTAGAGGTAGGGCTGGCCCAGGGCCAGGCAGCGCTCCAGCGCCATGGCGAAGAGCGCCAGCATGGTGGCCAGGCCGAAGAAGCTCATGGCGAAGGCGAAGTAGGGGCAGAGCTGCCCGCCCTCGGCCAGCGCCTCCAGCGAGCGGTTGCGGCCGTAGGAGGCCAGCACCACGGGGCTGACCAGGCAGGTGCCCAGCAGGTCGGTGAGCACCAGGACGGTCACCAGCACGTGGAAGAGGGAGAGCGGCCGGCCGCGCCCCCCGAGCCGGCGCCGGGCCAGCAGCGCCAGCGCCGTCAGGTTGCCCAGCAGCCCGGCCGAGAACATGACGGCGCTGATGGCCGGGCTCTCCTCGGTCTCCAGCAGCTGCTCGCTCCGGCAGTGCGTGATCGAGCCGGCCTCGTTCATGGTGCCGCCCGCCCGCCTGCTGCTGCCGCCGCCGGGCCCGGGGCACAACCGCGGCGGGAGGCGAGCGCGGCAGCAGGCGGGAGGCGCGCCGAGCCGGCCCCTCGCCGGGCTCCCCGGGCGCGCCCCGAGCTCCTCCCTCGCCAACAGCTGGAGCTCGGGCCCGCCTCCCCGGGCGCAGCTGCCCGCCGCTCAGGGTCCCTCCCGCGCCAGCCGGGGCAGCGCGGGGCGGGGGGCTCCGTCCTGCTTTCCCAACCGCTGGAGCCGCGGGGCCCCGCCTTGCGCGCCCCAGCCGGGGAGCCCGGGCACCGCCCGCTGCGCGCTCCTCCCTGCCCAGCACCTCTGGGCAGCGGGTGGAGATCAGTCACTGCCCGCGGGGTCCCCCTGCGCGCGGGGAGAGGCTCCCTCCTTCCTCCCAAACAGCCGGGGCCCCCCGCGCCCCTGCCCCTTCCCCGAGAGCACGGGAGTGCGGCCCCGGCCCCCGGCGCCGCTGGAGCTGTGCCCCGGCTCCCTCCCTGGTGGGCTGGGTCTCTGAGCTGGGCGCCGGGGGGGAAGGGATGCAGAACCTCCCACCCGCAGCCCCTGGCTCGCCCCACTGCCACCGTGCCCAGCTGCCTGGCTCCAGGCGGAGCCCCAGCCGGAGGGGAAGCTCACCACAGCGCTGCATCCCCCGCGGCTAGACACACTGGGGACGGGAGTCCCCACAGGACAGTTGTTACCCTCACGTCGGAGCCCTAGGGATGCTCCAGCGTTTCTTCAAGGCACTTTTCTAAGTGGCCTGGAAAGGGCAGAGGGAGAGAATGAGAGAGGGAGCAAACCCCGAGGGCAACCCCCCCTCCCAATACACCCCCCAGGGCAACAGGCTGTGGACCTACAGGCAGACAGAAGCACCAACACACAAATGCACATGGAGGAACGCTGCCCCCCCAGGCAGCAGGCACCAGGCTGACAGGCAGGACTCATGGGGAGAGGCACTGAGAACAGCCTCATCTTGGTGCCTGCCACAGCTCCTGATCGAGACACTTTGTCTTTCCAAGCCCCATTCACCTTCCCTGAAAGAGGTCTGCGCCCATCTGCACCCGCACATGAACCATTCAATCCCAGTCCAGCTCTCCCGGTTGCTGATCACCAGCAGCTACCTGGGTTCCCTTCCCAGTGAGTACAGGGCTACAAGGCCACACTCATCCCAGCTATAGCTCACCTGCTTTCACTGCTGACAGCACCCACAAGGCACCTGACAGCCTGAACAAAGAGTTACTGAAACACCCCTGCCCAGTTGCAACTGCTACCCCAGTTTGCGGTAACACCTGCAAACTCTCTAGGCTGGCCATACCAGACATTGGGGCCTCTGGATCTGCATAAATGTAGATCCACAGCCCCTCATCTGTCCCCTACCAAGATCACATCCAGCCCACCCCAAAGTAACCTTCTGCACCTGCCCCACGTCGCCTTCAGCAAGAAGCAAACTGTGGGCAAGAAACATGGACTAGACAAGAGATTTAGTTGGTTCAAAAAGCAATTCAAATTCAGTCAGATGCTGATCTTTTCCATTTATAAGTACATTCTTGAGTGGAAACAGATCAACATTCTCACAGAAAACAGATTCACCGTTGTGGCGGGTTCAGTCACAGAGACCCCCTTGGGACTGTCACCTGCTGACACCACCTCTGAGCCCATCTTCTTTGTCAGCTTGGGACTTCAGAACCCTGCCTTGTCGAGCCAGACACGCCAGCCGGCTGCAAACACAGACCCAGGGTCTGACCCACGCCCCCAAAGCTACAGACTTAACTGAAAACAGCTCAGCAAATACTCCTGTCTCCAGCACCCAGACACCCAGCTCCCAATGGGATCCAAACCGCAAATAAATACATTTTACTCTGTATAAAGCTTAAACTCATAAATTGGCCAACCTCCATAACACTGATGAAGAGAGATGCACAGCTGTTGCTCCCCCAGGTATTAATCACTTACTCTGGGATAATTAATAAACAAAAGTGAGTTTATTAAGTATAAAAGGTAGGATTTAAGTGGTTTCAAGTAATAACAGACAGAACAAAGTAAGTTACGAAGCAAAATAAAGCAAAACACTCAAGTCTAAGCCTAATACATTAAGAAACTGAACACAGGTAAATCTCACCCTCAGAGATGTTCCAATAAGCTTCTTTCACAGACTGGACTCCTTCCTAGTGTGGGCCCAATCCTTTCCCCTGGTACAAACCTTGTTAGTTCCAGCTCAGGTGGTAACTAGGGGATTTCTCATGACTGGCAGCCCCCTTTGTTCTGTTCCACCCCTTTTTATATCTTTGGCACAAGGCGGGAATCCTCTGTCTCTCTCTGGGTTCCCACCCCTCCTTCTAAGTGGAAAAGCACCAGGTTTAAGATGGATTCCAGCATCCTGTGACATGTTCACATGTCACTGTAAGACTTTATTACCCACTCGCTGGCACACACATATACAGGAAGGCTTTCAAGTAAACAGAGCCATTTACAACCAGTTGTCCTAGTGAATGGGAGCCATCAAGATTCCAAACCACCATTAATGGCCCGCACTTTGCATAATTACAATAGGCCCTCAGGGTTATATTTCATATTCCTAGTTTCAGATCCAAGAATGATACATTCATACAAATAGGATGAGCACACTCAGTAAATTATAAGCTTTGTAATGATACCTTACAAGAAGAGCCCTTTTGCACAAAGCATATTCCAGTTACATCATATCCACACTTATAAACATATTTTTATAAAGCATATGGAGTGCAGTGTCACAACTGTCTTACTGCTCTGTGTAAGCACAACAAAACTAAACAGGCAAACTGGATGCTTAGCATAAATAATTATAAAAAAGCTTTCTATTTTCTAGGAAGAAAACAAGAAGTAAAGAAACTAGAGCTGATACGTCTGTCAGACATACAGGGCCTGGTTCTGATCTCTTATGGGTATAGATCACGTCACTGAGGTCAGTACAGTTACCCCAGTATGAGTAAATCAGAATGGGAGCCGTAGTTTTTATTGGTGACTGACAGTTTCATTGACCTGTACATGTGCTGTTTCACACATTGAAGCATCTGTGGAGCCTGGTTTTGGTCTCCCTGACCCCAGTTATTCCTTTAACTTCCAATGTGATATATGCCATCGTGTGCCAGCAATGCCCCTCTGCCGTGTACATTGGTCAAACTGGACAGTCTCTATGTAAAAGAATAAATGGACACAAATCAGATGTCAAGAATAATAACATTCATAAACCAGTCGGAGAACACTTCAATCTCTCTGGTCATGCGATTACAGATATGAAAGTTGCGATATTACAACAAAAAAACTTCAAAACCAGACTCCAGCAAGAGACTGTTGAATTGGAATTCATTTGCAAATTGGATACAATTAACTGAGGCTTGAATAGAGACTGGGAGTGGCTAAGTCATTATGCAAGGTAACCTATTTCCCCTTGTTTTTTCCTACCCGCCCCCCCAGACGTTCTTGTTTAACCCTGGATTTGTGCTGGAAATGGCCCACCTTGATTATCATACACATTGTAAGGAGAGTGATTACTTTAGATAACCTATTACCAACAGGAGAGTGGTTTGTGTGGGGGGCGGTGGGGGGGAAACCCTGGATTTGTGCTGGAAATGGCCCAACTTGATTATCATACACATTGTAAGGAGAGTGATCACTTTAGATAAGCTATTACCAGCAGGAGAGTGGGGTGGGGGGAGAGAAAACCTTTTGTAGTGGTAAACACCCATTTTTTCATGGTTTGTGTGTATAAAAAGATCTTCTGTACTTTCCACAGCATGCATCCGATGAAGTGAGCTGTAGCTCACGAAAGCTTATGCTCAAATAAATTGGTTAGTCTCTAAGGTGCCACACGGCTGTTACTCTGAAACCTTCCATGGAGTGGTTTCTGATTTACAGTGGAGGAAGAGATAGCTGTGTCAGGTCGTGGGATTGTGAGAATATTCACACTGTTGCCCTCTTGAGGGGGAAAAGTAAGACCCTCCATGGCTGTGGTTTTCAGACTAAGTTCAGGAATGTTGAATAACAAACGGGCAGCCTTTGAATTTCAAGGGGCTTCATGTGCCAAAGTTTTGCTAAGTGAATGTTTGGCACGTACAGGTCATCAACACCACTTTCCTCAAGCAGCTGGAAGCATGCCTCCATGGTGACTTAAAACACTATCGACTCACATGGCATCTCCACTGGAGCGTGTTAAAAAACGGACCACTTTGGAACTCTTCAGCTCCCAGTGTGATATTTGGTTAAAAGTCCCTCAAAGATTTACTGGCTGAGATCCACCTATAAACCCCAGGCCATTTATATTCCCAAGTACAAATCTTAACGCTCTTCTACATGGGCTCTCAGACGACAAATATGTATGTGGTTACTTCTTTGTATGGAAGGGTCTTCAAAAAACATTCAGCAAACAGCATATAAAAGGTACCGGGAGCTTGTCTACACTTGAAACCCTGCAGGAGTGCAGCTGTAGCGTGGGTGTAGGTAATCCACCTCCCCAGGAGGCAGTATCTGTTGATGGGAGAATTCCTAGAGCTGCCTACAGCAGGGGTTAGGTTGGTGTCACTGCGGCACTCAGGCATCTGGATTTTTCACACTCCTTGCGACGTAGTTAAACCGACCTAATTTCCTAGTGTAGACTAGACCTGAGTGCTTCTACTGCAGTTCAAAGGGAGAAACAGCCCAATTCTGATCTCACTTGACACTGGAGTAAGTCAAGAATAACTCAGATGAAGAGAGGGATATGCTGTGTAAGGACTGGCCCAGACTGGGAATTTACATCGGCATAGTTTTGTCTCTCGGGGATGTGGATTTCACACCCCTGAGAGTCTAACCCCCAGTGTAGACAGCACTAGCTTATCAGAAGAATTCTTCCATCAACCTAAGCCTTAGGTCTGGGGGATCATCTCAAATCAGACAATTATCCAGGGGCCGAGAATGCCATGGCATGTGAAGATATTCAAAGATTAATATATTGGAGCTCAATCTTTCGGAGTCTCAGAGCTCTGCGTGGTGCACCCAATGGAAAGAAGGCGATGGGATGCCACCTTTCCGCCATACCCCCTAGTCCTGATCCTGGGAACTGCTCCAGTGCTTTAAGTGTTTATCCAGGGGCGGGGGTGGAGTTGTCAGGCGTAACAGACCTGGCCTAAGCCTAATCAAGACCAGACCTGGCCTAATCAAGCCAGGTCATGGAGGGGCAGCTTACTGTCAGAGCGGTTAAGCACTGGAATAAATTGCCTAGGGAGGTTGTAGAATCTCCATCTTTGGGGATTTTTAAGAGCAGGTTAGACAAACACCTGTCAGGGATGGTCTAGATAATACTTAGTCCGGCCTTGAGTGCAGGGGACTGGACTATACCTCTCAAGGTCCCTTCCAGTCCTACGATTCTATGAAATACCCCTTGAGACTTTGCAATGACAGTGTGCAACGTACACAGCCTGCAGCAGTTCTAATTCTCTCCTCTGGTGCGGGGTGGGAGCCAGCAGTTTAAATCCAATGAGCTGGCAAAGTCCCTGGAACCCAATGCTTTCAGCAGACCATTCTGGTCTTTGCACTATTCCACTGCTAAATTCTTCTGTCTGACTCCCACCCCTCCTTTTTATAAACTCCTCCCCCTTCTTCTTGAGTTCCCAGTGACTGGATGTGTCCTGCCTGGCTGCTTGCCCACAATGGAAATCAGTTAGTTGTCTGGCAAGTCTGCAAGCGCAGAGTACCCCAAAACAAAACCAAGAACTGTGTGTCCTCTCCACTGTTCACTTATTTACACCACTAACTTCTGCAAAGTAAGCATGTGGGTTACACGTGTTCCCCAGTAACTGCCTTCATTGGAGACCAATTAGGAGGTTCAATTTTGGATCCCCTATTCCTTATCATTGTTAGCATGTCTGGTCTAATAATTACATTTGAGGCAGTGTCCGCTATTCCTGTGCATTTCACAGATCCTAGTATACACTCAATAGCCAAGTGGCCATTATTGTTGTTTAATTGTTGGGTTAAGTTTAGAGGCGAGAGCAACAAGGGTGATGTTGTGGTGGGCTTGTGCTGTAGACCACCGGATCAGAAGGATGAGGTAGATGAGGCTTTCTTCAGACAACTAACTGAAGTTTCCAGATCACAGGCCCTGGTTCTCATGGGGGACTTCAGTCACCCTGACATCTGCTGGGAGAGCAATACAGCAATGCACAGACAATCTGGGAAGTTTTTGGAGAGTGTTGGGGACAACTTCCTGGTGCAAGTGCTGGAGGAACCAACTAGGTTGTGCTCCTCTTGACCTGCTGCTTACAAACAGGGAAGAATTGGTAGGGGAAGTAAAAGTGGGTAACAACCTAGGCAGCAGTGACCATGAGATGGCTGAGTTCAGGATCCTGACAAAAGGAAGAAAGGAGAGTAGCAAAATACAGATCCTGGACTTCAGAAAAGCAGACTAAGACACCCTTAGGGAACTGATGGGCAGGATCCCCGGGAGGCTAATATGAGGGGGAAAGGAGTCCAGGACAGCTGGCTGTATTTTAAAGAAGCCTTATTGAGGGCGCAGGAAAAACCATCCCGAAGTGCAGAAAGAATAGCAAATATGGCAGGCGACCAGCTTGGCTTAACAGTGAAATCTTTGATGAATTTAAACTCAGAAAGGAAGCTTGCAAGAAGTGGAAATTTGGACAGATGACTAGGGAGGAGTATAAAAATATTGCTAGAGCGTGCAGGGGTGTCATTAGGAAGGCCAAGGCACAATTGGAGATGCAGCTAGCAAGAGATGTGAAGGGTAACAAGAAGGGTTTCTACAGGTATGTTAGGAACAAGAAGAAGGTCAGGGAAAGTGTGGGACCCTTACTGAATGGGGGAGGCAACATAGTGACAGATGATGTGGAAAAAGCTGAAGTACTCAATGCTTTTTTTGCCTTGGTCCTCACAGACAAGGTCAGCTCCCAGACTGCTGCACGGGGCAACACAGTATGGGGAGGAGGTGAACAGCCCTCAGTGGGGAAAGAACAGGTTAAGGACTATTTAGAAAAATTGAACATGCAGGAGTCCATGGGTCCAGATCTAATGCATCCAAGGGTGCTGAGGGAGTTGGCTGATGTGATTGCAGAACCATTGGCCATTATCTCTGAAAATTCGTGGCGATCGGGGGAGGTCCCGGACGATTGGAAAAAGGCAAATATAGTGCCCATATTTTAAAAAGGGAACAAAGAGAACCCAGGGAGCTACAGACTGGTCAGCCTCACTTCAGTCCCCGGCAAAATCTTGGAGCAGGTTCTCAAGGAATCCATTTTGAAGCACTTGGAGGAGAGGAAGGTGATCAGGAACAGTCAATATGGATTCACCAAGGGCAAGTCATGCCTGACCAACCTGATTGCCATCTATGATGAGATAACTGGCTCTGTGGATATGGGGAAAGCGGTGGATGTGATATATTTTGACTTTAGCAAAGCTTTTGTTACAGTCTCCCTCAGTAATCTTGACAGAAGTTAAAGAAGTATGGATTGGATGAATGGACTATAAGGTGGATAGAAAGCTGGCTAGATCGTCAGGCTCAACGGGTAGTGATCAAAGGCTCCATGTCTAGTTGGCAGCCAGTATCAGGCGGAGTGTCCCAGGGGTCGGTCCTGGGGCCGGTTTTGTTCAACATCTTCATTAATGATCTGGACGATGGGATGAATTGCACCCACAGCAAGTTTGCAGATGACACTAAGCTGGGGGGAGAGGTAGATACGCTGGAGGGTAGGGATAGGGTCCAGAGTGACCTAGACAAATTGGAGGATTGGGCCAAAAGAAATCTGATGAGGTTCAACAAGGACAAGTGCAGAGTCCTGCACTTAGGACGGAAGAATCCCATGCACTGCTGCAGGCTGGGGACCGACTGGCTAAGTGGCAGATCTGCAGAGAAGGACCTAGGGGTTACAGTGGACAAGAAGCTGGATAGGAGTCAGCAGTGTGCCCTTGTTGCCAAGAAGGCCAACGGCATATTGGGCTGCATTAGTAGGAGCATTGCCAGCAGATCGAGGAAAGTGATTATTCCCCTCTATTCGGCACTGGTGAGGCCACACCTGGAGTCCTGCATCCAGTTTTCGTCCCACCACTACAGAAAGGAGGTGGACAAATTGGAGAGAGTCCAGCGGAGGGCAATGAAAATGATCATGGGGCTGGGGCACATGACTTACGAGGAGAGGGTGAGGGAACTGGGGTTATTTAGTCTGCAGAAGAGAAGAGTGAGGGGGGATTTGATAGCAACCTTCAACTACCTGAAAACTACCTACGAAGCTCCTCTGCCATGGAACCTTCAGCAGAGGATGGCCAAGTACCTCCAGGAAACTTTCTTGGAGATCTCTCTGGAGGATTCCCATGAGATCTCAGCGTGCATCAAAAACCCTGTTCTGCCATACTGATTAGCTACATAGGGAAATGTCCAGCTCAAAGAAACACCACCAGCCTCCCACATTTCTATGCCCTGAACCCACCTCCGCACTACACAAGCCACAGCCACTTACGAGGAGTCTCATCTCCTGCTTCTTGCTCGCTGGGAGAGCAACTGCTGAGACGGGCTAGACACCTCTGGAGTGTAGAACCATTCCTGGCTGCCTGCCCCACTGGGCGACCCCACAGGGAGCCGCACATCCTCATCTAACTCCACCTCTTCATCAATAAACTTCGTCCTCCAGGTTAGGTCCTCTTTCCGCCACCTCCAAGCTTCCATGGGGCTCTTGGCGATGGAGGTGGAATCGCCATTGAGGATAGCATCCAGCTCCTTTATAGAACCGGCAGGTCTTAGGTGAAGCACCTGAGTGACGGTTTGCCTCCCTCGCCTTATGGTATGCCAGCCTCAGCTCCTTTATCTTCGCTCTGCACTGCAGCGTGTCCCGATCATAGCGCTTTTCGCACAAGCCTCCAGAAATCTGCCCATAAGTATCCCAATTCCTATGGCTCAAGCGCAGCCTCCTCTCCCCATATACTGATCGGATCCAGCAGCTCTGCACTGGTCCAAGCGGGAGAGCGTTTGGTGTGATAACCCGCCATGGTCACCTAGGAAGATGCAACGAGACCTCTCCATGCTGAGCAAACAGGAAATGGAATTTCAAAAATCCCTGGGAATTCTAAGGGGCGGGGGGGATGGTGGTTTACCTGGCTGCAGGGCAGAGGAGTTCAAACTGCTGACCAGAGCGATCAGGATGGGCATTGTGGGACACCTCCTGGAGGCCAATTAAAGCCGATGAAATGAAGTGTGGTGTTTAGACTTGCACTTTTTTGGCAAAAATGTAGAGGAAAAAGACGTAAATCTCTTGTGAGGGTGGATGTATTTTGTCACCAAACATGGGCATTTTCCTCCACAAAATTGCCTCACACTTACTGTTTGAGTCAACAAACGGCAGTTTTGGTGACAAAACGTGGTAGTGTAGACAAGGCCTTACACAGTACCAGCATTTAACTGAACTGCTTCCCTTAATTTTTGCATTATTGCCAATTCCCCTCATGCCATAATCCAAATGTACCTGTTTTTCTAATTGTTCAAAACTGTCAGGACCCAGATTAGAACCCCCTTTTCCATCATTCATGTTAGACCCAGAGCTGTACTTACAGGGCTCATGGTGGTTGGCTTCCATCTTCCTCACTAGCAGCTGCTTCCTCTTCTGGGGCTCGGCTGCAAAGAAAGTTTCAAGCTCAGTGGCAAATTCCAAAGCCTCTCTGCATGTCTTTGGCCTCCTCTTGCTGATCTTGATCTGCAAGTCCCAGTCCAGCTGTGAGTCTAAGAACTGCTCCACTGCTAATTTATCCTGAAGCCCTCAGTGGTATCAGGGTCTTAGGAACACAAGTATCAATAGATCCTCTACCAGGTCAGGTGGGGTTTCTTCTTCCCTCTCCTTCTAGCTCTTAGCTGATCCCTGGCCAGCTCAGTTTGACAGCTGGCTCTAAACCACGTCAAGAGTTCGTCCCAGATCTGGATAACCCAGTCTCTTCTCTGGGGATAAATTCTATGCCACCCATAGGCACTGACTCCATGAGTGCTCCAGGGCTGCACCCACTGGCAGCTCCCCACCCCAGCTCACCTTCGCCTGCTCCCCTGAGTGCGCCGCGTTCCCACTTCTCCTCCCAGCGCTTGCCGCCACGAAACAGCTGTTTTGCGGCATAACAAACTGTGGGAGGGAGGCGGGAGGAGCGGGAACGCTGCGTGTTCAGGGGGGAGGCGGGGCCGGGATTTGGGGAAGGGGTCCAATGGGGGGGGGGTGTCGAGCACACACCGACGCCAGGAGAAGTTGGTGCCTACGATGCCACCATCAGAGCTGGTCCAACCAAGTTGGCTGCTCAAAATCCCCCTGTCCATCTTCATAGTCATTCATCTGGGGGCTATGACGTTGAACTGAGTCAAATAAGCTTCCTAGGAAAAATTTCCCTCAAAGATAGTGAGCCTTTTGCAATATTTGCAGTCCAACCTCTCCCCTCTGGGTGTCTGTGGGTTAAAATAGGGTAGAAAAATGTTGTGAAAGTCCTGTCTGGCCCAAATTGTCTGGCTAGCTCTGTTTCTCATGCAGGAGACTGAATTCCATGGTAGTCTGCACCCCTTTGATTTCCTTCTGCAGCTGATCTTTTCAGTCCTTGCTGCTGCTTATGTGTTAGCAAGCTCCAAGTTGGCCAGAGCTTTCCTGGTCTCCCCTATTCCCTGGAAGGTCTTCTGGTCCATGCCACTCAGGTTGCTGGTCACCTCACTGACTGTCTTGCCAATCCAGACTGGGAGTTTTGGAGGTGGGGTTTCCCAGTTTGCCCAAACGCTTTGTAGTTGCTGCCCCAACAAAGATTTTATCTGTGACTGCAAGTTAGCACTCAGTGCTTTCTGAGAAGCTTCTGCAGGTTGCTTTAATTCCTTTTGTGAAGACTCCAGCTCCTGTGTTAGCTCTTGTGTAAATTCCTTTTGACTCTCTTTGATTTCTGCGAGCGCTGTCCTCATTTCTCCCACCCTGGGTCACCAGGAATACCAGCTTACAATTTCTCTCCCACTCCTCCACCTGTGTTTGCCCCTTTTGACCCGAGCAGTCCAAAAATTCAGGGTCCTGGGGATCGTTTCAGTTGGGCGGAGAAATTGATGATCCTCGGGTGTGCCTCTGAGGCAATCCTGTTTATTTATAAGCAACGTATAAAGTTCTGTTTGCTTGAACACAGCAGGCAGCGAACCACAAGAGACGGTATCTTTGCTCACAACACCCTGTCAGCTTTCCAGCCAGCACTGAGCCCAAAGGCTCTCTCCCTGGGCTTTTCTCAGGGTCATCCTCTCCCGGGGCTTGTTCAGGCACCGCCTGGTGCTTCCAGGCTGCGGTACTGCCTTTTCTCTCAGCTTCTCCGGTGTTTCTCCTGCTTGCTTTCACAGGCACAGGAACCTTCACAAAACAAGCCAGTGAAACCCCTCTGCCCACCCTCGCATGTGCCTGTGTTTTGGGCGGAGACATTTGCCTGTTGTTTGAGGTGGAGTCTGCTATTGTTTCAACTACCTGGTTCCATAAAGGAGCTTAATGGTGTCTCACAACTTTCTAAAATGAAGGGTGGTCACACCCATCCCATCCCATGGACTGTCATAGAATCATAGAATATCGGGGTTGGAAGGGACCTGAGGAGATCATCTAGTCCAACCCCCTGCTCAAAGCAGGACCAATCCCCAATTTTTGCCCCAGATCCTTAAATGGCCCCCTCAAGGATTGAACTCACAACCCTGGGTTTAGCAGGCCAATGCTCAAACCACTGAGCTATCCCCTGGGCTTGATCCTGAACTCCTTACTTGGGCAAGTTGAGATCAACTGGAATTTTGCCTGAGTGAGGACTGTGGGATTGGGCCTCAAATCATTGTATTTTACTCTACTTATATTTCTAGCTAGTGCAGTAATGAACACACAGACATTTCCCATCGTGTGTATACTGCAGACTACATGGCTGGTGATGGATGTGATTTTTAACATACTCAGTTACCTTCATTACTTGCAGCAAATAGAAAAGATAATTCTGCGCAAAGAGTTTGAATTGTTTACTGCCATAAACCATGATTAAAACACATCCCTTTATTTACTGTCCAAGTGAGACAACACCTAGCTGCACTCGGACAAATGCATTACAACAAAACTTTCCTGTTGTGTGCTTTGACATGTCTTTAAACATTCACTTTTATAGAAGCTTTACACAGGAAACAAGGTACAGGGTGAGCTCCAGGACTGGGACTGAGCATGGCACCCCTGTTCCTAGTTTCTCGCCGTGGTTCCATTATATTTAAAAATTTTTGTTTGCACATTTAAAATAGCTGTGTGGATTAACCCACTGCTGTGCTGAAGAGGGGGGACCAGCCAACTCTGCACCCCCATTCTCTACCCTTCCCCCAGTTCAGACCCAGTGGAGCTCTGTCCACTGGTCCAGGCTTCCACACATGGGAGGTGGAGCCAGAGGGAGACTCAGCTTCATGCCCCCCTTTGTGCGATTTGCATAAGTCATGTAAATGGGCATGAAATTAACCAGGCTTTCTCCCGAGTGGGGATTTGCACCTGTCACAGCTGTCCGTGTCTCATAGACTCATAGATATTAAGGTCAGAAGGGACCATTATGATCATCTAATTGTACCCATGCAACTCGTCGTGTGGACAAACTGCGATTTTCAGGGCCTCTGCGTGGGTGGCCCCGGGTGCTCACTGCCCTGTTGCCAACTCTCGAGATCTTTTTTCATGAGTCTCGGGGTATTTGGTGCTTTTTCTTAAAGCCCCAGCTCCTGCAGTCATGGGATTAGGTGAGAATCTCAGCTTGTTTTTTTTTTTTTTTAAAGTGTCCAGTCCTGAGTGGCGTGGAGAAGAGCTTGAAAACGTGACCTGAGTGCACCCTACAGATTCAGAAACCAAGAGCCCACTGCTGATGACTTTAAAATCTCATGATTTGTGAACAAATCTCACAATTTTGGGGGGCCCAAGTCATGATTTCTGGACACGTTGCATTGACCGCACTGCTCTGACACCCCGGGAGCTGCAGGGCTTGAGGGCAGCTCCTGTTGCTGTGGGGGGAATGATTGAGGGGAAACTCCACAGTGCAGGGAAGGAGGGATCCTCATGGAGCTTTCCTCCCCCAGGGCTCCCTCCTGCGGGCTTCCCTGTGAGAGGGGTGCTGTGGCCCATAACTCTATGCAGGACTACCAAGTGCCCAGCCCCTGGGGTGACACCTGTCCCTTGCTTGCCAGCAGCTAGCTGGTCTCACTGCCTTCCCGGCACTTGCAGCTCTCCCTATTGGGTCCCAGGGGAGAAGGAGCCACCCGGACGAGGTAGCAGCAAGCAGAGGCTAGTGGACTGATGGTGGGGCCTAGTACAGACTCCAGGCCAAAACACCCAGCTACCCGCAAACTCCAACCACCCTGCTAAACCAGACCCAGCTGCAGCTCGCAAGCCCCAACCCCGCCCACGGCTCTCACATATGAGGCTCACAAAACTTGGCTGCTCTATCTAAATCAGGGGTCGGCAACGGTTGAGAAGTGGCGTGCCAAGTCTTCATTCATTTAAGGTTTCGCGTGCCAATAATAAATTTTACATTTAGAGGGGCCCCCTGATGGAAGCCCAGACTGGCAGCGGGCTGAGGGGGGCCGGCAGCTGGGACCCCAGCTGGCAGCAGAGTGCGGCTAAAAATCAGCTCGCTGCCAGCCTGGATGGATCAGGGGTCTAAACACACTGCTTGTGACTGTTATGCTCCTAAAACAGGACGGGGCTTAATATTCTGGCTCTGATCCTGCCGGCACTTACTGTGGGTTTACCCCGGGGTAAATCCACTGACCTCAGTGCGGTCACCCTCGCTTTACACCAGCATCGGAACAGAATCGGGCCCTTTGCTTGGATGTCACTGACAGGGCCGGCTCTAGGTTTTTTGCCCCTCCAAGCTCCGAGAGCGCAACTGCCCAAGCAAAAAAAAAAAAAAAAAAACGGGGTGGCCGGAACACCGCCCTTGGAGTTGTGCCGCCCCAGGCACGTGCCTGCTTTGCTGGTGCCAAGAGCCGGTCCTGGTTACTGATTAAAGATGAGGATGGCCCCATTGCTCAAAGCTCTGGGTGATGCCCCAGGAGCAGCCCGGTTTGCAGGTCCTTCCCTGGCTGCAGCCCCTGACCGGTGCCGCCTACTCCCCCGCCTTGCGCTGGCTCAGCTCTGCTGGCTGGCACATGGGGGAGGTGAAGCCAGGGTGGTGCGCGATCCCCACTTCTCTCTGACCCCCCCACCCCCCATTATGTGCTTGCCAGGGAGACTAGCGGCTCGAAGAGCCTGGTGTTTTCTTTGTGCCTGGACTCCTGTCTGGGCAGGCCAGGCGGGGGGCTGGGGATACACTAGAGTGACCAGATGTCCCGATTTTATAGGGACAGTCCCTATATTTGGGGCTTTGTCTTATATAAGCACCTATTACCCCCCACCCCCTGTCCCGATTTTTCACACTTGCTGTCTGGTCACCCTGGGATACACCCCTCTCCTGCCCCGTGTGCCTACACAGAGATAAGTCACAAATGAGACTACGCTAGGCTGGAACGTTGGTTTGTGATCCGACGCTCACTGGGCTTGATCACTGGTCATCAGCAAGGAGGTTGACTTCGTCAGTAACTTCAGTTCCAAATACCTCGCAGCTCCTGCACGCAGTGAGACGTGCTTCTCCGCAGGTGAGCTCCCAGGAGGCCGCCTGGAGCAAGGCGGACGAATGTGATGTAAATGTGCCAGAGATTTATTTTCATGTAATGGAGTGAATTGGTTTATTTCAGCACTGAGCTTTTCAGATGGAGGTCAGCTTAATTGTGCATAGCATATAGTGCTTTTCACTGTCAGTGATAGTGATAAAAACAAACAGGGGTTTCTTTGTCTTCAACAACCGTGAAACTCTGATTTACCCTTCCCCCCCAATATATAATGATCTATTTTATGCGTATATAACCAATATCTCTTTCCGCTTTAGCAACACTGCAACCCTTATCATTATGGCCCCGATCCAGCAAAGCAGTTAAGCAAGTGAATAAATTTAAGTGCATTGGTTTATGGTTTTGCTGAACTGGGTGCGTATATTACTAGCAAGAGACCAAATTCTTCCCAAAGTCGTGTCCAAGCCCAAGTGGCGCTGAGGTCAGAATCTGGTCCAATATGTCTGGACAACTTAATAATAAAGAGTCTTCCATAAAGACAGCACTCTGAAGACCCGTTAAAAGTGCATTTTGCAGAGTGGTTATGATGTGATTTTCAGCCCCCTTCCCCCCTTTGCTGCTCTGTAATATTTACAGCCTTAATCGCTGTCACAGTAGACTGCGTGGTTTGTTGTTTGCTTAGTTTGGTTTTGTTGTTTTCTTGGCATGAGTGAAGATTATTTTCCTGGAAGCTAATGTAGCTCTAAATACCCATGCGAGGCTTCAAAATTTTCAGCTGATAGTCGCCATTGAGTATCTGTTTCTCCAGTAAAGGGAAAGTTGTTGGTTTCTGCCTGGACTTGAAGACAGGAAAATACCAGCTGGCATGATTTGTTCATTTCGTATTTAGTATTTCTTTCTCTCCTGCCAGTTCCTTGTTTACCTCCCGCTGTCTTGTCTCTCTAACGAATACCAAATGTTCTTTTAAAAGAAGAGAAGATTCCAAAGCATTGTGCCACTTCCAGTGATAATCTGAGGTGTTGTCTGCACAGGACACTTGCATCAATTTAACCTAAAATGTGAATTTAAGCCATTTTACTTACACTGGGGGAAACCCTTTTGTGGACCCTCATTTCCATTTATGAGTGACTTAATTTTGGTTTTGCTTTTGAAATCAAAGCAAGCCAGAAATAAGAGTGCCCACAAGGGGTTTGCATTGGTTTAACTAAACTGGTGCAAGTCTGTGTGTAGACAAGGCTCCAATTTACATCCCTAAGAAAATCAGGAGATATACTGGGTTAAATTCAGTGGTGCAAAGTCTTAGGTTTGTGTCCAGGCCAAATTCCACAGTGACACACACGGGAACATAAGTTACACGTTGGGTGTAGAGTGGTTAGAAAATGGGTGTACATGGTAAAGTGGTGTAAGTGGCATGCCTGCTGAATGCCAAATGGGTACAAAACAAGCATGGCTTACATGCCTGGGGGCACAAGCGGAAAGAGGGGGAACATGGCTGGTAAGGAGACACCTCTGATGTTAGCTGCCATGGGTCCACCCAAACTCTTCAGTGCAGCACCCGACGGGGTGGGCAGAGGGGGCATTATACCAGGTGCAGGCAGCTGAGCACTGATGCAGCTCTCAGTGCAAGTTAGAGTCCATGGATGCTCTAAGTTCCACAGACTGGTTACAGCCCCACTGGGCCTGTTACACCAGCCCTAGATCAAGGGAGTGCAAGGCGCTCTGGCTATGGTCCCGAATGCTCTCAGCACACCCCAATGCAGGAGATGGTGTGAAGCCAGACATCTGGCCCTCTGTGTTTGTCATGACCCTGCAGATCTTGCACCTGGGTCCATGGGGTTTCCAGCCCCCCGGCACCGCCCTGCTGTCAGCCAGTGGCTCGCTACCACTGACAGAGCGGAGACACCATGAAACCTCAAGCTATATCAGAGAGGCCTCCCCTGGGCCCTGATTGGAGGATCACCAGGACCTCTGATTGGTCAGGGCTTCCTATTTAAACCAAAGAGAGGCACAGGAAGTTGTCTGCACAACTGGGCTTAACCTAACTGCTGCTTTGCCCCCTCGCCAAGCCCTACAGATGTGGGCCTATTTTCTGACTCGCTCTGGATTAGTTTGACTGGCTCCTGTCTGATTTCCAGTGCCTGGACATGATATTTCTGAACAGGTTGTGGACCACTAGACCTGACAGCCTACGTCCCAACCCTGATGGTGTTTAAGTTATACCTACCATGGAATTTACCTCCAACATTTCTACCCCTGCTGACACTGGCCTATTAATCTTTTCTATAAAGTGAACAATCCAGTGTGATTGGTCAATATTTCCTCTCATGTTGTCAAAGTTCCTTCCCCACTCTGAACTCTAGGGTACGGATGTGGGGACCTCCATGAAAGACCCTCTAAGCTTTTTCTTACCAGCTTAGGTTAAAAGCTTCCCCAAGGTACAAACTTTGCCTTGTCCTTGGACTCTATGCTGCCACCACCAAGCGTGTTAAACAAAGAACAGGGAAAGAGCCCACTTGGAGACGTCTTCCCCCCCAAAATATCCCCCCAAGTCCTACACCCCCTTTCCTGGGGAAGGCTTGATAAAAATACTCACCAATTTGTACATTTATGACACGCCCCCCAAATCACAGATAGGGTGAAACACTGGCTGTGATTTCTTCCTGGAGCTCTAGGAGAAAACAGAGTTAATAAGACACATGCACCTCTAAATTAACTACCAGTGTATAAAGACTAACAATATTTTCCCCATCTCAAGGATGATTTTAACCAGTTGATTCTGGGAAGCTTTCACGGGAGAGTGCATCAGCCACTTTGTTAGAAGCTCCTGAGATGTGTTGTATGTCGAAATCAAAATCTTGGAGAGCTAAACTCCACCGAATAAGTTTTTTGTTATTTCCCGTGGCGGTATGAAGCCACTGTAGCGCAGCATGGTCGGTTTGCAGGTGGAAATGCCGTCCCCAAACATATGGGTGTAGCTTTTCCAGAGCGTAGACAATGGCATAACTTTCTTTTTCACTGACTGACCAGTGGCTTTCCCTCTCAGACAGCTTCTTGCTGAGAAACACGACAGGATGGAACTCTTGATTCGGTCCTTCCTGCATTAAGCCTGCTCCCACACCACGCTCGGACGCATCTGTCGTTACTAGTAACGGTTTGTCAAAGTCTGGAGCCCTTAGCACAGGGTCAGACATGAATGTCACTTTAAGCTGGTTAAAGGCCTTCTGACGCTCTTCAGTCCACTGAACGGCATTTGGCTGTTTCTTTTTGGTTAGGTCTGTCCGTGGGGCGGTGATTTGGCAGTATTGCGGTACAAATCGCCTGTAATATCTGGCCAAGCCTTAGAAGGATTGGACCTGTTTCTTTGACTTTGGGACAGGCCACTTTTGGATAGCATCCACTTTGGCCTGTAGGGGGTTGATAGTTTCTTGACCCACCTGGTGTCCAAGGTAAGTCACTCTGTGTAGGCCTATCTGACACTTCTTAGCCTTAACAGTTAGTCCAGCCTCCCTTATGCGCTCGAAGACTTTTTGTAGATGTTTCAGGTGTTCTGCCCAGGAATCCGAAAATATGGCCACATCATCAAGGTAGGCAACTGCATATTCTCCAAATCCCGCTAGGAGACCATCTACAAGTCTTTGGAAGGTGACGGGTGCATTCCACAGCCCGAAAGGGAGCACATTAAATTCATACAGCCCGACACGTGTGGTGAAGGCTGACCTTTCCTTGGCGGATTCATCTAGCAGTACCTACCAGTACCCCTTGGTTAAGTCCAAGGTAGAGATAAACTGGGCCTGTCCCAGTTTCTCCAATAGTTCATCTGTGCGTGGCACTGGATAGTTGTCTGGGCAAGTTACAGAATTTAGCTGACAGCTGTCCATGCAAAAACGTATCTCCCCATCTGGTTTGGGAACTAGAACCACTGGAGATGCCCATGCACTGTCAGAGGGACAGATTACACCCATCTGTAGCATACCCTGGATCTCCCGTTCTATAGTAGTTTTAGCTTGAGGAGACACCTGGTAAGGTTGGACTTTAATTGGGTGAGCTTTACCTGTGTCAATGGAGTGGTATGCCCGTTCAGTCAGTCCAGGGGTAGCTGAGAACGTTGGCGCGTAGCTAGTGCACAGCTCCTGGATCTGCTGTCACTGCATACGCCCAAGGGTCATGGAGAGGTTCACCTCTTCCACACCACCCGCACTTTTCCCTTCGTAGTAGACACCTTCAGGCCACTCAGCGTCATCTCCTCCCTGGGCTGTAAACTGACAAACCTTTAATTCTCTGGAATAAAAGGGCTTTATAGAATTAATATGGTACACCTTAGGCTTTCGGTTGGAGGTGGGGAAGGCTATGAGATAATTAACAGCTCCCAGGCGCTCTTGGACTGTGAATGGCCCTTCCCATGACACTTCCATTTTATGGGCCTGGAGCACCTCTAAGACCATGACCTGGTCTCCTACTTTGAAGGAACGCTCTCTGGCATGTTTATCATACCAGGCTTTTTGCTCTTTTTGAGCATCCTGTAGGTTTTCTTTAGCAACGGCTAAAGAGGTTCGGAGGATGTTTTGTAGGTTGGTTACAAAGTCCAGAATGTTAGTTCCTGGAGAAGGTGTAAACCCCTCCCATTGCTGCTTCACCAACTGTAATGGCCCCTTAACCTCGCGACCATTTACAAGTTCAAATGGGATGTGGTACAGCTCTGTAGGCAAAGAGCAACTGCTGCAACACTAGGTCCCAATCATTGGAGTGCTCATTTACGAATTTACGTATCATGGCCCCTAAAGTTCCATTAAATTTCTCCACCAGGCCATTTGTTTGATGATGGTAAGGGATGGCAACCAAGTGATTCACCCCATGAGCTTCCCAATGGCTTTCCATAGTTCCTGCCAGGAAATTAGTTCCTGCATCTGTGAGGATGTCGGAGGGCCAACCTACCCTGCCAAAAATGTCTGTTAGTGCCTGGCACACACTTTTAGCTCTGGTGTTGCTTAGAGCTACTGCTTCCGGCCATTGGGTGGCAAAATCCATGAAAGTCAGTATGTATTGTTTTCCTCTGGGTATCTTTTTTGGAAAAGGACCCAGAATATCCATAACTACTCACTGAAATGGAACCTCAATGATGGGGAGTGGCTGTAGAGGGGCTTTGACCTGGTCTTGGGGTTTTCCCACTCTTTGGCACACCTCACAAGACTGGACATAGGTAGAAACATCCTTGCCCATTCCCTCCCAGTGGAATGACTTTCCCAAATGGTCTTTGGTTCTGTTCACCCCAGCATGGCCACGAGGATGATCGTGGGCTAAGCTTAATAGCTTTACCCGGTACTTAGTTGGAATACCAACTGTCTCTGAGGATGCCAGTCTTCCTGGTGTCCACCAGAAAGAGTTTCCCTGTATAAAAGTCCTCTTTCTACAACAAACCTGGATCGATTAGAAGAGCTGAGAGGCGGTGGGTTGCTCCGTGCCGCCGTCCAAGCTCTCTGGAGGCTTTCATCTGCTTCCTGTTCGGTCTGGAACTGTTCCCTTGATGCTGGAGACATCAGTTCCTCATTGGATTGTGGACCTAGGCTTGGTCCCCCTGGAAGCGATGCAGGTGATGGGGCTGTTTCCGTTGACTGTGAACCACTCTCTGCTGGGGCACTATGTTGGGGTTCAGGCTCCGGCTGAGCCTCTTGTGTAGGGTTATCGGCTGCTGCTGGTGTAGGTTCAGTGGGGCCCTCTGGTGTTGGGGTTTCAAGCACTGGATTTGTTCTGGTGCTGGTTGTTCCACCAGTTCCGGTTCTGGGACTGGCTCCGTCTGGGTCTCTGGGACTGGATCCACTACTGCTGCTGCTGACGTTGGCATGTGGTCCGGTTCCATCACCTCTGACCGGGTCCTGGTAGAAGTTTCCAGAATAGAGCTAGTTGTGACATCTTGTTTAGCCTGGCTGCGGGTGACCATTCCCACCCTCTTGGCTAGCTTCACATGATTGGCCAAGTCTTCCCCCAACAGCATGGGGATGGGATAATCATCATAGACTGAAAAAGTCCACGTTCCTGACCAGCCCTTGTACTGGACCGGCAACTTGGCTGTAGGCAAGTCAAAAGAGTTTGATTTGAAGGGTTGAATTGTCACTTGGATCCCTGGGTCAATCAAATTGGGGTCCACTAAGGAAGCATGGATAGCCGACACTTGTGCTCCAGTGTCCCTCCACGTGCTGACCTGCTTCCCGCCCACACTCACAGTTTCCCTCTGCTCTGAGGGTATCTGGGAGGTATCTGGGCCTGAGGACCTTTGGCGTGATTCCGGTGCAATGAACTGTAATCTGTTGGGGTTCATGGGGCAGTTGGCCTTTACATGCCCTGGCTCGTTACATTTAAAACGTCGTCCAGCTGACGGGTCACTGGGGCAAGGTGGGTTGCGGGAGAACGGTGTAGGCAGAACGATAAGGTGTCTGGAGTGTTCCTTGGGGTGTAGTTGGGGCCTTGGGCTGCCCCCGATAGTAGGGTGTGGTCTGAGGTTGTATCTTCTGGTATCCGCTCCAACTGCGACCACTTTTTTTCTTTTCTGCCACCTCCACCCATTTGGCTCCAATCTCCCCCGCCTCGATTACAGTTTTGGGCTTCCCATCTAGGATGTATCTTTCTATTTCCTCAGGAACACCCTCTAAGAACAGCTCCATTTGAATTAGGAAGGGCAAATCTTCTGGAGAGTTAACACTTGCTCTTGATATCCAGGCATCCCATTGTTTCACAATGTGGTAGGCATGTCGGGAAAATGACACGTCTGGTTTCCACCTTAGGGCTCTGAACCGCCGACGGGAATGCTCAGGTGTTAGCCCCATTCTGACTCTCACCTTGGTTTTAAACAGTTCATACTTGTTCATGTGTTCCTTAGGCATTTCAGCCACCACCTCGGCTAAGGGTCCACTGAGCTGCGGCCTCAGCTCTACCATGTATTGGTCTGTAGAGATGCTGTACCCAAGGCAGGCCCTTTCGAAGTTTTCTTAGAAGGCCTCGGTATCATCGCCTGCCTTGTAGGTGGGGAACTTCCTGGGATGTGAAGCGGTACCTGGAGAAGGATTGCTAGGGTTTGTTGGTATATTCTGTTGAGCCTTTGCCTTCTCCATCTCCAGTGCATGCTTCCTCTCTTTTTCCTTCTCCTCCAGTTCTTTTTCCCTTGCCTCCATAGCTCTCCTGTGGGCAGCCTCTAGGGCTTTTTCTGCGTCTTTTGCTGCCTCCATTCTGGTTAACTCCAGTGTGTGTTGTGCCTTGGTTTCTGTCATCGTAGCCTCTCTGTTTTTAACTAACTTTACACTCGAGAGTTAGAAAAAAAACCACAAAACAAACAAAGAAACAAAAAAAAAACCTGGCTTGTAAAATTTTGCTGTGCTGTAACCTGACACCTATGTTCTCTGATAGCTATTCTCAGCCTACAGAAAAACCCTTTTAAAAAACCACCTCTGTCTCCAGGCAAATAGACAGAAAAAGCCTCTGGATGCTCTTAGCTAAAAAAACCACCTCTTCAGATCTGTGAAAAACTTGTGAATTTCCCTACAGGAGGTTAACTACCCTGCCTTTAGGTAGAGAAAACTCCAGCTCAGAAAAGAAAGATCCCTTTGTTATGCCTGCTGCTCCGTCCCCACAGGCAGAGACACAGAATTTACAGCTGCAATCCTCTTTTAAAATCCTGCTGTGCTTCTGGTTCAAAATGATCCCTCCCCTCTGCCACCATGACAAGGTTCCTTCCCCACTCTGAACTCTAGGGTACGGATGTGGGGACCTGCATGAAAGACCCCCTACACTTTTTCTTAGCAGCTTAGGTTAAAAACTTCCCCAAGGTACAAACTTTGCCTTGTCCTTGGACCCTATGCTGCCACCACCAAGCGTGTCAAACAAAGAACAGGGAAAGAGCCCACTTGGAGACGTCTTCCCCCCCAAAATATCCCCCCAAGTCCTACACCCCCTTTCCTGGGGAAGGCTTGATAAAAATCCTCACCAATTTGTACAGGTGAACACAGACCCAAACCCTTGGATCTTAAGAACAATGAAAAATCAATCAGGATCTTAAAAGAAGAATTTTAATTAAAGAAAAGGTAAAAGAATCACCTCTGTAAAATCAGGATGGTAACTACCTTACAGGGTAATCAGATTCGAAACATAGAGAACCCCTCTAGGCAAAACTTTAAGTTACAAAAAGACACAAAAACAGGAATATCCATTCCATCCAGCACAGCCTATTTTACCAGCCATTGAACAAAAGAAAATCTAACTCATTTCTAGATAGATTACTTACTAACTTTTTACAGGAGTTCTGAGCTGCATTCCTGATCTGTTCCCAGCAAAAGCATCACACACACAGCCAGACCCTTTGTTCCCCCCCCCTCCAGCTTTTGAAAGTATCTTGTCTCCTCATTGGTCATTTTGGTCAGGTGCCAGCGAGGTTATCCTAGCTTCTTAACCCTTTACAGGTGGAAGGGTTTTGCCTCTGGCCAGGAGGGATTTCATAGCCCTGTGGACAGGAAGGTGGTTACCCTTCCCTTGATATGTATGACACATCTCCACTCCAACCCTGAAACTGAAACAACTGGATGCTCACTGGTACTGTTACTTCACAGCTGCATGCGGAGTACAGAAACAGACACAGGGATTGCTCTTGACGGGTCTCACTGTTTCTCTTCTCAAAGAGGGCCTGATCCAAAGCCCACTGAAATCTCACTTACTTCAGCAAGCTTTAGTTCAGACCCTGTATGTACTGACGGCCTCTGTTTGGCCCTTGAATCTTCTTGCACTGGTACTAAAATACAGCCGGGGCATGCAGGGTTTAATAGACCCATGGGGAACACCCAGGCAGGCCTTACACTACAAGTGTGCAGGCACCTAGTTCATCGTTTACCATCTGTGCCATTTAATAATTGCCACCCTGATTTTTCCCAAGTTTTGGGTAGTTAAAAGGTGCCCTGACCTGAAACTCTGTGCCCCAGAATTCAAGCTAGACTGGAGTTTTATGGCTGATAACTAAGGCTGCAATTCTGTCACGGAGGTCACGGATTCCGTTGACTTTCCACAACCACTACTGGAGTGGCCCCAGGGCCAGCTGCACCGGCCACTGCTGGTCCTGGGGAGCACCCCAACAGTAGCTGGTGCGGCTGGCCCTGGGGACCACCCGAGCAGCAGCAATCCCAGGTGCAGCCAGAGCAGCGGCCCCATGGGATGCCCTGGAGGCCATCGGGAGAACGGTCTCCAGGGGCCTCGGAGCAGCAGGCCACCGGGGGCAGTCAGCCCCCTCTGCTGGAGTAGGGCCCCCCCCCCAGAGCACTAGGGCCCAGGAGCAGAGATTTAGTAATGGTTTTTTATAGTAAAAGTGATGGACAGGTCATAGGCAATAAACAAAAATTCACAGCCAATGACCCGTCCGTGATTTTTACTATAAGTACCCATGACTAGAACTTAGCCTTGCAGATACCCTCTGGTAGTAAAAAGAAAAGGAGGACTTGTGACACCTTAGAGACTAACAAATTTATTTGAGCATAAGCTTTCGTGAGCTACAGCTCACTTCATCGGATGCACCCGATGAAGTGAGCTGTAGCTCATGAAAGCTTATGCTCAAATAAATATGTTAGTCTCTAAGATGCCACAAGTCCTCCTTTTCCTTTTGCGAATACAGACTAACACGGCTGCTACTCTGAAACCTCTGGTAGTAGGCATTTATAAATAAAGAGCTGACCTAGCTAGGACAGGATTTTGTTCACATCAATAGAATCTACATTTTTAGAGCATCTTGTAGCAGGAAAGACTGCACCCCCGCGTGCCTTACAAACCCTTCCTACTGATCACAATATTTATTGCTGTACAGAGGCCCACGGATTTCAATGAAACTATAAACACTATACTTGAGGGGGTTGCAGGATCCACTCCTATTTCACCAATTGGTTAAATGCTGCCACCTCTAGGACAGAATGCGAGACAACATTCAGAAAGACGAGTGATTTTAGGAATGAGTTACAACAGAACAGAGATGAGGACTCATATGTCCAATTAAAATGCCCCTCGAGCTTCAATGCACACAAAAAAACCTCACTGACTTCAGTAGGAGTTTTGTCTGTGGCAGGATGGCAGTTTCTGGCCCACTTAAGTATCCTTGGAGCTTTTACAATAAAACAAACTCATCGTGAATAACCGCAAGCATGTATCTGAACAAATGATTAACAGTTTCAATATAGGGATAAAACCACAAGCAAGAGAAGCATGCAGTTCCAAAGCCATTCAGCAATCGCAAGGGGTTTTAGGCTTGCTTGAAAACGAACTATTTTAAGGCAGCCAAAATTGGAAATTGTTCCAAATTCTCTGACGGGGTGCCTGAAGAGCTGCCTCAGAGCACCTCAATTGGATCAGCCCCTCCAGGCAAGATAGGCAGGGGGGATGCCTCGTTTGTGAATCCCGACAGGCCTAGCCGTGACTTGTATATCAGCACTTAGGCAGCTGGGTGCGTGCCCACCCGCAGAGTTTTAGGGGACTTTGTCGACAGGAACATAGGGGGTTAGGCCACAGCTGAGCTGGGGGATTTGATGATCGAAATTTTGGACTTAGGCAGCTAAAGTAGCAGGTAGGTGCCTAAATCCCTTTGTAGACCTAGCCCTCATTCCCTTTGTGCCTCAGTTCCCCATCTGTAAAATGGGCATCTTAGCACTGGCCTACCTCACAAGGGTGAATACATGACACTGTAAAGCACTCAGAGTCTAGGGTGATAGGGGCCATCTAAACACCTGAGATAGACAGAGGCCCCTAACTCCATACTTCTGCACCTAAATAAAGAGCCAGGTTTTCAAATGGGCTCAGCACCTCCAGGTCCCAGTGAAGTCAGTTAGGTGGTGGGTGCCCAGCACCTCTGAAAACCAGCCGGTTTATTTCGGTGTCTAAATCTGGATGTAGGGACCAAGCCTTACCTTAGCACCCCAAGTTTGAAAATGCTGGCCTAAGTTTACACGCCTGCTTTTAAAGACGTCCCACAGGTAGGGCCCTACCAATTGCATGGCCGTGAAAGACATGTCACGGACCATGAACTAAGCCCTTCCCCAGGAAATTTGATGTCCCCTGTGCTGCTGGGAGCACCCCAGCTGGGGGCTCCTATCTGCAATTCCCGGCTGAGCTGGGGAGGGACAGGACGTGTCCTTCCCCTGCACGGCCACTCTTGGGGAGAGATCTGATCCACTTCTGGGTGCCTTTTGGATTGGGACCCCCCAGGGTTACAACACTGTGACATTTCAGATGTAAGCATCTGAAAACCTGAAACTGACCAATTAAAAAACTCTCTGGCCATGACATTGATCAAAATGGACTGTGAATTTGGTAGGGCCCTACTCATAGGTCTTTGAGTACCTCTGGTTTGTGTCTAACACCACACAAGCACAGGAAGGAAAATGCCAGATCACTGAGTGACCCATCTACTCCAGTATCATGATTCTGGCAATGGTTTTTATCAGACACATCAGAGGAAAATACAAAACCCCGCAGTGTACAATTAACAGATAATTGGTCCATTGGAGAAGCTTGTTCCTAATTCCAGGCAGTTTAGTAGTTGGCAGATCCCGCGAAGCAAAATGGTTTATATCCCTTATCTAATGTAACTGTGGATGTATTTCCTTTAATCATTTCTAATTCCGCTAGGGCTCCCCATCTCTATTCTGGGGCCCTGGTTCAGCATTTACTCAGAGGGAAAAGTACCACCTGAAGAGGGCTTGTCTACAACAGTGTTTCCTGACCCGCCAGTGTGGTGCGGGTATGTTCTAGATGGGTCACCACCAGGGCTGGATTATCCCATCACTGGGCCCTAGACAAACATAGACTTTCTTCCGGCCCAGGGTGGAGGGGAGGCCCCGGAAGTCTCCTACTGAAAGGCAAGCCAAGAGCAATCTTTCGTAGACTGTGGGAATGTGACAAGTCTTCCCCAGCTTGATGTAAAACAGCAACATCAAGTTTCTTCCCTTAAGGTGCAAAGTTTCACAATAAATATTTGCACAGGTTTCTTCCTTGTAAAAACTCTCACTCCAGCCCAGATACAGCAGAATAAATATCACGTGATACCACAATAAACCTGACTAGCCAAGTAAACACGGATCGAAACACACCTTTCACCAGACAGGTACCACGATAATACTTGCATGGTCTCATATTCTACATATTCCTGTAAGGTGGTTTCTGTCTTTGATACATGTATGTAACTTGAATCAGCATTAATGGCAGTTATACATGTAGTGTGGGAGGAAACTAAACCCCAGTTTAAATGACCATTTTGTCCCCACAGCTGCTCCCATTTTGGGCATTTTCTCATAAACTTGCTGCTTCTTTTAAGCACACAAGAAAGGCCAGACTGGGTCAGACCAAAGGTTGATCTACCTCAGTATCCTGTCTTCCGACAGCAGCCAATGCCCGGTGCTTCAGAGGGAATGAACAGAACAGGGAATCGTCAAGTGATTTTGCCATACAGATATTATTCAAATAATTGCAGCGAGCCAACTAGCTATTGGACTGACATGACCCTAACTTGTCAGCGTTGTACAATACCTTGGGGAGGGCCCCTTTAAAATGCATCAGATAAGAACAATCATTCCCAGACTGGTCGCATAAACTTCCATTGTTAAAGCAAAAGATCAGTGATGTTTGTTTACCAAACAACGGAAATCATGAACAAGGTATAAATCTCAGTGCTGGCTAAAGAATAATTTATTGAACAAACCATACAATGCAACAGGATGTTGCTTTCTAAGATACATTTTTTAGCCCTTGTTTGTCCCCAATGAATAGTTAAAGCACTTGAATGACTGTAGCATATAAATGTAAATGCATTACTCCACTGCAAGCCTGTTTACTGTCTTAAGACCCAACCTGACAAAGATTTACTCCCCTGCATAACTTTATTCACGGACTACTCAGAAGAGTAAAGTTACACCCGTGGGTAGATCTCTGCAGGTTCCCTTCGGGCCGTGTCCTGCAGTAGTTCTGCACACAGAACCCCCCTTATCTCTAACACCAGAAAGAGTTCTCTGTGCAAATCTAGGGCAGGGCTTGTCTTCACTGCAGAGCGTTACCTACCAGCCCCAGCGAGAGCCGTCACGCTGCAGAACAACGAGGAGTGTGGCATCACTCCAGCACCACCGAGCCTTTGTATTAGCAACACAAAATAGCTTAATCCCCACCGCATTACTAGCTTGAATGGGAGCAGCAGTGGAGGGTCAGGCCACCCAGCCCTGCCTAGCCAGCTAGCTCGTGTTTGAGCACTCAGGCTAGAGGTTTCTGTTGAGTTGAGTTCAGGGCTGCCCTCGAGTTATACCTGGAGCTGACTCTACAATGAAGACAAGCCCACTGAATCATTGCTGCTGGGTCTGATGCTGTAGGTACTGTGCATTTGATACCATCTGGCTACTGGATGACGAGATAGATTTATTGGGGTGGGGAGGCAGCTACATGACACTGTGCACTGCTTTGATTTATTTGCAAAAGGAAGAGTTTTATTTTCCCTTATCAGACTTTGGTGACTCCTGATTTAGGCTTTGATCCTCTCAGCAGATCCCTGTGAGTAGACGCGTCTGTCCGCCGGCAGCCTGCTGAAATCAATGGGAAACCCCCAAAGGCAACAGGGCCCACCCACGCAGTGTGGCTTGCCGGATCGGGGCCATACTCAGAGAGCAGCACTTGATACCACAAACTTGATTTTTACCAAGTTCTCTGGGAAGCAGAGCGCTGTCACTTCATGAGATTCACTGTTACTCACATGGCCACAAACTTTCAGTTCCAGTCTGTAACAGGAAAGGCAAAAATGCAATAACGGAGGAATGCCTCTTCTCTGTACATGTCCACAGCAGAACGGCTAAGGCCCTTGACCTTCCCCGGAATACATTTCTGTATTTTCTTACCGTGTTTATAGCAGATCCACCGATCCACAACATTTGGCATCATTAGTGAGATCGGTTTGATTAGGTAAACAATTCCTGGAACAATATTCCTTCGAGTCGAGTTACCAAAGATAGCAGAATGCTCTTCACCGCGGCAGCTTCGGTGTCGAGGTCATAGAAGCCGAGGCGTTGTGGCTTTTTTAGAGTTCAGTCTTCTGCAAACCCTATGAAGGAACTTGCGAAAAACTGATGTCCTGAAAATGATGAACACCCAGGGGTCCACAATGGAATTCACAGATAGAAACCTCAGGGCCGTAAGGTCTGCCTTTTCATTAAAGTCAGCGGCAAAGGCTCCGACATAAGCCCGGACCTGTTTTAAATAAAAAGATCTAATTATAAAACCTAACAGCTGAGCTCTGGCAATAAAGTACAGCACTTCGTAAATGACTTCAGTAAGCTCCCTACATTCAGTCATCATACTCGACGGCTTTTCTGCACTGAATCAGCACACGGCTCATTCTGAGATTGCGCTCTGCTTAGATCGACATCAAGCTTAACTAAAACCAACTGAGCAGGCAGATGGATCAGTCAGTAAACAATCTGGGATCAGGCAACAAAACAGTAGTTTCTGTGCACATAATTACACTTCATGGGACAGATCCTCAGTTGGTGATGGGGCGATGCCCATTGGTGCCAATTGAAGATCTGGTCCTATACGTTTTAATTGTTTAACAACTTACAAGCTCAGCAAGTGGTATGCAGGTGAGCACAGTAGTGCTCAGCGGAATATAGTGAAGGCATGCAGGGCTAGCTTTGAAGGCTAACACAGACGGGTTTTGATAAACTGAATGTCTCATGAGGAAAACGGCCTCATTTTGATCTCCGTTGCACATGACTGGTGCCACTGAACTCAATGGCATTGGACTGGCATGAGATAAGAAGGGGGCCCGTATTTCTGGCTGTGCGTTGGCTACTAATCAATGCCCCCATTCAATCTCGATTCCAGGCCCTCGAGTTGCAGGGCTTGGATGTCATTAGCAGACGTGCAGATCTGAGAGGATGGTTTTGCCATTCCGACATGAATGCATTTTTGTGCCAGATAAAGGACATGTAAAGCCTTCTTCCTAAGATGGAAATAAACTGGTTTCTCCAAACTATCTGTGCCTCAGTGTCCCCGGGCTAGATCCTCAGCTGGGCTGAGCTGGGGAGGGCAAGGTGGATCTAAACAACCTTTGCATTCCTCTGATCCTGGCACCGCCAGGAAACAAAATAGTCCCCGGCATAACTAAAGCAACTTTAAGGAAAGCTCCGGGTAACAGCCGCTGGGAGCAGTCCCCTAAGGAGAGCTCCTCTGTCCAAGGATCAGGCAGCGTGCTGTGTGCTCTGACACCTGCCCCACGTGGGTGAGGGGAGTGGGTGACGTGCAGTCAGCTACACTCGCTTTATACCACCCTGGGATTTCCCGGTATCAGGGATCCCCAGCAGTGCAGTGCAAAGAAGCTGGGACAGAGTGTCTGGAAACAGGGCTGCTGCAGAGCCAGTCTCTGGGCAACCTAACGAGTGCAGCTGGCCTCCAGCCCGGGGCCTCATTGGCCACCATGAGTGTGGGAAGAGTCAGCTGACCAGCTCTTAAGCCCGGCAGTAGCTGCATCTCACCATCTACTCAAAGCATTTGATTTGCCCATGGCTTTGACAGCACCTGTCCCTGCCTTGGTTCATTCCAGGTAACCTGGTTCTGATCCCTGCTTTTGGCACTGACCACCTGGGCTCGGCCTGACTCCTGCTCTGTCTCCTAGGTACAATCAGGGCTTAATTTGTGCCAGGGCACGTGAAGGCTAATCCCCTGCACCTCTAGTCTTGGCAGATCATAGCCCCGGCACCTCTGGGCTTGCTGCATCAGTTAGGAATCTCTAACAGCTGGACATGACTGCCACATCCCAGTCCTGTGACACAGGGGCTGAGGATGTGAACTAGACTTCATCTGTCTCAAACACAGGGGATAATAGCGCCCAAATTTGTGAAGACGTAAATGCTGGAATGAAAGGCATGATGGCCCTGATTCTCCTTTCACTTTACACTCTCAGTCAAGTTAATTGTGATTTAGTTTCCCCCTGGTGGGCAAGGAGGACCAGGCCCGCTCTCTGTGAAACGTTAACTACTGGGGAAGCAAATGTGTAAGGAACAATTGAGCGTTTGCAAACACGGCAGATCATAGGGACACATTGCAGCTGGGAAGGAAACAGCCTCCTTTCTGATGCAGCACAAAGCGAAGTCTACGTAGGGGCAAAACCTGAGCTCAGGAATTAGGTCACTGGAATTAGGACTGGAGAATCCTCTGACAAATGGAATTGCTCATGGATCAGGAAATCCCATCACTGGTTGCATTAAACAGCAAGGTGAGGTCCCAATCCTGCAAACCCTTAGGCAAGGGAAATAAGGAGGAAGAGCTAGCAGGTGAATCATAGAATCTCAGGGTTGGAAGGGACCTCAGGAGGTCATCTAGTCCCACCCCCTGCTCAAAGCAGGACCAATCCCCAATTTTTACCCCAGATCCCTAAATGGCCCCCTCAAGGATTGAACTCACAACCCTGGGTTTTTAGCAGGCCAACGCTCAAACCACTGAGCTATCCCTCCCCCCAAGAAAATCATAGAATCCAAGGGTTGGAAGGGACCTCAGGAGGTCATCTAGTCCAACCCCCTGCTCTGCAGACAACTACTGGTCTGTGGGTGAACCCCCTGAGAACGTTTTTGAGGGAAGAGAGAAAAACCTTGGAAAGGGGGCCTTAAACTTTGCTTGTGGGCCCGACTTAGCATTAATCCTTTCTAGGCTACATGACAGTGCTTGTAGAAACACTTGGTGCAAGAGTTCAATGATCTCTTTCCGCATCTCCATCATTAAGGTACATTTATCGTACCAATAAACCAATCCAGTGATGTGTACTGTTGAAAGAATTCATAACTATGCTTCTTGGGTCAGAGTTAAGGCTGGATTCATTTCTTCCCCCCCTGATGTATAAAATGTTATGTCATCTTTGGTCTGCTTCTGTGGCATGCAACAGCCTTCTGGGCAGGTAGCAGCTAAAATAGCTTTTTGAATTTTGATCGTTGCAAAATACCTGGTGCAAGACAGTGGCAGAATGGAGACGGCAAAAAGCCCAAATGTTGTACTGCCTCCAATCTAGGGATTGGAAAAAACGTTAGGGCAAAAATCTCAGAGAGATGACGGGCAGTCGGTGAGACTTTTTAATTCCTACATAAATGAACATGTTGGACCTGATTCTCCTCTCATTGACATGGGTGTAAATCAGGAGTAACTCCACTGAAAACAATGGAACAACACTGGTGGAAAACTGGTGTGAAAGAAAAATGAGGCCTATTATTTTGAGACTTTCCTTTAATGCACCTATTCCATAACCGTAAATGTGCTTGTTTTTACACGCAGTGGTGTCGTAGCCATGTTGGTCCCAGGATATTCGAGAGACAAGGGGGATGGGAGGACATCTTTGACTGGACCAACTTCTGCTGGCAAGAGAGAGATGCTTTCGAGCTGACACACCACTCTTTTTCAGGTGTGTGTAGCTGGAAAGCTTGTCTTTCTCACCGACAGAAGTTGGTCCAACAACAGATATCACCTCACCCACCTTGCCTCTGGTTTTTTTTACAGTAACTGAAGATTTGCAACCTTGAATGATTTGAAACTTAAATGTTGCTTTAAAAAAAACACACACCATTTTAACTATGAAGTCATCATCTCCATAAAATACCAGTTTTCGCACAATATTTAGTATGATGATAATTCTTGTGTGGTAAGAGTGCCCCCTTGTGGACACAGTAATGTATCACCTTTGAGTTCCATTATGGTCTTAGGGCTTGTCTACAAAGTAGAATTGTGCTGGACTAGGTATTCCTAAATTGCTCCATGTGTATGTAGACAAACCCTCAGTCACCTCAGAGTAAATCCTGGATAACTCTATTGACTTTGTTGGAGTTATGCAGAGTTTTTGGTGGCATAAATGTGATCAGAATCGGGTAGAATTGGATTGGAGGCTAGCAACTTAGTCTAAGGACAGATTTTTAAAGGCATTTGGATGCAGAGAAGCACCTAGTAAGATTTTTCAAAGGTGCCTAGCTCCCACGGAGAGTTAGGTGCCTAATGGTAGAGAGGGGGCCTAAATATCTTTAAAGTCTGGTGTCATTTTGTTTTACTTTGCAGAGCGTAGTGTAGAAGGGATACACAGAAGGGGATTCGATTCTAAAAAAGCCTTCTAACCCTGTGGTTCTATGATTCGAAGTACTTAGACTGGAAATTCTTTGGGCGGAGACTGTCTTTTTATTCTGTGTTTGTGCACCTAGCACATTTGTGGACCCCGGCCCATGACTAGAGCTCCTAGGAACGACCTCAAAACAAAGAAATAATAATAATGGAAAGGGGGTGAAGAAAACTGAAACACGTGTAAACACATGAGCCTACGCGCTCCCAAAAGTGCTTCTTTGGCTTAGTTTTGGTACGTGGCGTTGACTTTCCCTTGTAAATTTAAGAATCACTATTTATGTGAAATTTATTATTCTCATTTATGAGAATGCCCACTTTTTACTTTCACTAGATTCAGGTTTATGCTCTATTTCTTTAGTCACCGTCCATATTGAAGGAGAGATTATGTGCAGCTCAGGGGCTTTATCTTCTTTGCCCAGAGACTGCTAAACCTTCTCTGACAACTTTAACTTGGATCCAGGGGTCATAACGAAAAGAAAAGAAATGTTTCTTCCCCTTTGCAATGCACAGGTATTTTAAAAACAAAACTCCTGAATTCTCTTACAAGATCCTTATCCCACCTGTATTATTCAGCTGGAACATTACCAGTAGGTCTCTGTGCAACATCACATTGTATATTTGTCTCCTTTTCTAAAAAAGGGTAGGAAAGTCCATATACAAATACAGCACTTAACCAATGTTTATTGTCTTGGAGAACCACTACAAATTTACCTATTAAAAACTCCACTGAAAGGGTTTCCCATTAGCGGGCTAACACAAGACCACAAAAGCAGTGACATTTACAATTAGGGTCTAACAACACACAGACACACTGATAAGGAGATAGGGCATTCTGCATTGGCTTTGGAAGATCCTCAACTGTGCGTTTTCTTCCTTTTGTGGTTTTAGCAGACCTTTAACGGTCTTTGTTTTGTGTTGAGTCCATTTCAATTTTATAGGTTAAAAACATTTGGTGCATACAATGAATCTGAAAAGAGAACTGAGGAATGTGATACCCAGGCTATGAAATATTTGTCCTATTTACTGTATCCACCGTGTACTGGAGGTGCAGCTTATTCACTTCTGAACGTGAAATATAAAAGCTGGTCTCGGCTGATTAACAGCTTTGTCAATGGGGTATATGCTTTTGGATGCCTCTTTATGTTGCCCCAGCTGTTTGTGAATTATAAGATGACACCAGTTGTGATACTCGGTCTGAACTTGCACAGGAGTATATGGCCAAAAAATATATTAACTTTTTGGCTGATTAAAAAAATGATTATGCATGATAGTGACAACCCATTCTCCCAAGCACAATGCTCCTGTTGTTTTTAAAATAATGGTTCCC
Source organism: Lepidochelys olivacea (assembly GCF_965140295.1). Taxonomy (NCBI): domain Eukaryota; kingdom Metazoa; phylum Chordata; order Testudines; family Cheloniidae; genus Lepidochelys; species Lepidochelys olivacea. Next base: position 122,248,975 of record NC_140416.1, read on the forward strand.
TTCAAAACCTGTAGTGCGGAACAAAAGGGCTAATGCTTACCTGCAAAATCATACTTTAAAAAACCCAAACCATTAAACCTCTCTGAGCTAAAAAGGGGTGATGGGGTGGGAGGTGGGTGAAGCCTACTAAAGGTATAAAATCTACCAGATTGTATTTCCAAACACATAAAACCTTCTCAAATTGTGCATGTGGTTTGTTTCTTTGGTGTCTTTTCCTCCAAATTCAGCCCCTAAGTCTCTCCTTGTGGTTAAAATCTCACATTTGATTAGTTTTGATTTTGTAGCTGTAAATCACTGACAAAGGAATTCTGAATATTGAGATGTCCTTAACGGCACTAATGGGCACCACTAAAGTAATTGCATTTTGATTTAATGGCTTTTTTCCCTCCAAACCATACTTTCATATATACAACAGTGTTAAGATATGTGCCGGATCTGGATGAGATAGGTAACTGAATTAAGCCAGTTTTCAGAGTATTTTCACATTTACACAAGTGAAGCTGTGGAAAGAAAATAAGGGCTTGATCATTTATTAAATCCATATGATCCTGAGTAGTAACCCTACTCATATGAATAACGCCAGAAGAAAAGCCATACTGGGTCAGACCAATGGTCCATCTAGCCAGGGCTGCCCAGAGGATTCAGGCGGCCTGGGGTCTTCGGCGGCAGGGGTCCTTCCACGCCGGGTCTTCGGGGCACTTCACCGAAGACATGGAGCGGAAGGACCCCCGCCTCCGAATTGCCGCCGAAGACCCGGAGGGGAAGAAGCCGCAGCGGGTCCTTCACTCCGGGTGTATTCGGCGGCACTGAAGGACCCTCCCTGCCACCAAAAACTCTCGTGGGGGCCCCTGAAAACTCTCATGGGGGCAGGGGCCTGGGGCAAATTGCCCCACTTGCCCCCCCTCTGGGCGGCCCTGATCTAGCACAGTATGCTGTCTTCCAACAGTGGCCTGTGCCAGATGCTTCAGAAGGAATGAACAGAACAGGGCAACTTCTTGAGTGATCCATCCCCTGTCATCTAGCCCCACCTTCTGGCAGTCAGAGGTTTAGGAACACCCAGAACATGAACACCCCATTGCACCCCATGGGAGTACTCACACAAGTAACCTAATGCATAACTATTTGCAGGAATAGTTCTTAAATTAGCACAGCCCACTTTCTTCTGTGAAATGCTCTATGTTAATATGAAATTCAGAGTGTTATCCAGTGCTGGAGACATGTCTCAATGGATAATGTTTTAGAGAGAAAAGGACATGAAAACCTCCCTCGCATAAGAAATCGGGGCATGTGAGGAGAACGTGGGTAAGATTTGAGTGATCTGTGGAAGGTGAATGATGCTTCATTGAAGGTTTAAGATTTTTCACAATGTTAATACATTGGACACGTGCCTGAACGGACTTGGGTCTCCTTTAAACTGTGGGTACGGGTGGAAAAGTGACTCTGAAATACACAAACACTGGTGTTTCTTGTTGGCTGATGGCCAGGAACTTTGTAGTAAACGTCTCAGTGTACTCATCAAAGTAGGATCTTCCTGGGGTTTAGCACAAAACCTCACTGATCGTAAGTCAAGTTGCCTTGTTTGTACTTCATACGCCATCCACAACAGTGTGACTCTGGAATCAAAAGCTTTTGCTGTCAGCTTTGTTGACAGCGCCTGAGAAAAAAATGCAGCTTGCAAGAGTTGCTGTCATGGATCTGTAACACTGTAAACATGTGGTTATTTTTAATAACTGTCTCAGTAGAGAAAGCAAGCCACTGACTTACAGTCTGCGGTTGTAATAACCATGACACAGTGTAATTTGCAAGGGGTTCACCTCCTTACTTGTCCCTTGGTTTATGAGTAAACGGAGGGCTTCTTAGTCGATTCAAGCAGGCGAGACATGGAGCTTACAGAGTAAATAGAGCAAGGAGGTGTCATTTTTAGGGTCACTGTGAGAGCATACCCACAGTTTAAGAGGAGACTCTACTTGGGCACCTTGGGGTGCCCATGTCACTTTTTTTTCCCCTTTCTTTGTTTGCTCTTAAAAAGTTTTTAGTGCCGGTGGAAAGGTGCTGGATTGCTCCCCCAGAAAAGGCTCAGCATGGACTGCAGAGCTGAGAGGGTGGGTCAGTGTCCCTGTCCACTCAGTCCTTGGTATCTCCGCAGAGGCTGTCAGCAGGAGTGCCAAAGGACAGACTCAGTCCACCCACCCATTTCAGGTTGCAGGGAGCTACCCAATTAACCCCTCCTCCATCACTGCTGCCCTGGTCAGCTTTCAACAGCATCCAGAGCCTTCCGCTGTTTTATCAGCCCATGTGCCTCTGTCCATCCTCCACACCCAAGAACAGTACCCTGGAAGTTATCAGTTCCAGAAGTCTGGTAGTGACAGAAAGTTACCCACATCCTTTTAGTTAGAGCTACTGGGCCTTTATCTGCACTCACGCCATTGCCTTCATTCACTGCAGCAAACATATGTACAGGGGGTTCACCCCACTCATCCTGACCACCCCTAACACTGGGACAGTGGTGCTAAGTTTTCGGCCTCATTTTGCCCTCCTGAAGATGTAAAGGGGGCAGAGGAATCAGGATGGGAAATCCCAGCCATTAACATCAGCGGGGAGAGGATTTCACTCGCTAGCTTTGATCCCCTTTGTATGGATGTGGGGGGCAAACCGCTTACCCACCAGCGTAGTTCCTTTGACTTCACTGGGCTCGCACAGGCTAATAAAGTGGCCCAGTGTTGGCAGGATTGGTGTGTCCCAAAACCCAGTTTTCCTGGCTGCACGTGAAAGCCGACGCTCCAAAGGCCCCCTGGAAATAGGGCCGCTTCACAACTGATGTCAGGGTCGATGTGATTTTAAACCCTGGGTACAGAATACACCCTCTGAGAGGACACCCTCCCCGTGGGGGGAGAGTCAGGAGTGCAGTGGACCCCCTGAATGGGGCATAGCGCCCCAGCCCTCCCCTTTGCCTGGCACCCTTAGAAGCACCAACCCAGCTGCCCAGTGCTTCCAGGCGAGGGCCAGGGGTGAAGCCGCCCAGGGGACAAGCCAGCTTCTAGCAAGGAGGGTGTAAGGCTATACTGGGGCGAGGGGGATGTTACTCCGGCCAGACCCAAAGCCCGCCGATTGAAGTCAGGGGGAAGACGGCCCTCGGGATCAGGGCGGCCCCCAGTTACGGTGGGGCGCTTGGGCCCCCCTGCAGGATCGGGACCTTGCACAAGCATCGCCCCAGCGCCCTCTCTCCCCCCCCGCTGCTACTCACGATGAGGGGCAGGGAGCAGACGGTGAAGAGGACGGTCATGAGGCCCAGCAGGACGAGGTGATCCCGCTCCTCCATGCGCGGCGCGGCGGGGGCCCGGCCGGCGGGCGGGCCGCTGCGGCGGTGGGGCCGGCGGGCCATGCGGTAGAGGCTGCGCATGCTGGCCAGGTTGCAGAGCCCGATGGCCAGCCCCAGCGCGCCCAGCAGGCTGGCGTAGAGCACGGAGTAGCCCCGCGCCGGGGCGGCGCCGCCGGCCATGCGGATGAAGCACCAGGTGCCCGGGCAGTACTGCACGGTGGCGCCGACGCCCAGCAGCGGCAGGGCGCAGAAGAGGGCGCACAGGGCGGCGGCGGCCGGGGCCAGCAGGGCGGCGGCCCGGCGGCGCGGCAGGCGGCGCCGGTAGAAGTAGGGGTGGGCCAGCGAGAGCCAGCACTCCAGGGCCATGGCCAGCAGCAGCAGCGTGGGCGCCAGCCCGAAGAAGGCCATGAGGAAGGCGAAGAGCTGGCAGAGGCGGCCCGGCGGGCCCCCGGCGGCGGCCCCCGCCGGCCACAGCTCGCTCAGGCTCCGGTTGCGGGCGTAGGCCACCAGCACCATGGGGCTGAGCAGGCATTTGCCCAGCAGGTCGGTGACCGCCAGCGCGCTCACCAGCAGGTAGAAGGCGGAGGCCGGCGGGGGCCGCCCGCGCCGCAGCCGCCGCTGGCCCAGCAGGAAGAGGGCGAGCAGGTTCCCCAGCAGCCCGGCGCCGAAGAGCAGCGAGCTGGGCAGCGCCGACTCGCCGCCCTCGAGGGCGCGGCTGCTCCGGCAGCGGTAGCCGTCGGCTTCCATGGGGAGCGAGAGAGGAGCCCGGCGGGGCGGCGGCGGGACAAGAGCCCAGCCGGCCGGGGCGCTGGCCCCCCGGGGATTAGCGGGGAGGAGGGTCCGGGAGCTCGGCCCGCTCGGGGAGGGGAAAGGGAGAGCCCGGCCCTGCGGGCGGGGGAGGGAGGTGCCGGCTGGCCGGGTGTGTGGGGGAGCGGGGCTGCCCGCCGTCTGGGGGCGGGTGGGGGCCAGACACGCTGCCGGCGCGGGAGGGTGTCCGGGAACCCGACGGGGCGGCCAGGGGCAGCCTCGGAGGGAGCCCCGGGCAGCGGCCGGGCTCCTTCGCGGGGCTCAGACCCGCCCGGGAGGCTGCTGCGGGCGAGCAACGGGGCCCGGTCTCTGTGGGTCGCTCTGCCCCGGCTCGTTTGTCTCCTCGAGCGACGGGACCCGCCCGGCGGGGCCAGCCCCGGCGACAGCAGCCTGCTGCCCCTGCCGACACAGGGCGAGGTCCGGCGGGAAACCCCAGCGAAAACTCCGGGAGGTCCATGGGAGGCTTAACCAGCCCTCGCTGCTATGGCCCGATGCAGCCCCCCCGCCTGAGCCGCTTTGCCTGCGCTTGCCCGGTGCCCGGCTTTACCCGGCTGTCTGCGATGTCTCCCGAGCAGCTCGGAGGACCGGGGCTGTGCGGTGGGGTTACGCTAGGCAGATAATCAGTCCTCCGCCCGAGCAGCCTGCGTGCACGGCTGTCACCTCCGGGGAAGGTTTCGCTCTCTTGGCACTCGCTTGCCTGTGACTTCAGCTTCCTCTTCCCCCCAGCTCGCTGCTCGAGCCTGTGCGGTTTGCAAATGTTTCGGTCTCGTTTTGAAGAGCGCACGGCATCGTGCCGAAGCGCTGGAGGAAGCCACTCGCCCCCAGGGAGGAAAGTTCCCGACTGGCAAGTTAAGAGGGTGCGGGGGCCAGCCTGTGGGTTTCTGTTTCACGCCACCTTTCCCCAGGCTTGGGATGCAATTGACGTTTTGGCCCTTGTGGTCGCAGAGAGAAACTCCTGAATGGGAACTGATGCACTGATAAAAAGAACAGGAGGACTTGTGGCACCTTAGAGACTAACAATTTTATGGGAGCATAAGCTTTCCTGGGCTACAGCCCACTTCATCGGATGCATGCACTGATGTCTCCCAGAGTCTGCGGAAAGACAGCTCCTGTGCCTCCCCTGCTGCGCAGAGCTTTGCCAAGGAGGAGCTGTGTGAAATTCCTAGAATCATAGAAGATTAGGGGTGGAAGAGACCTTAGGAGATCATGGAGGCCAACCCCCTGCTCAAAGCAGGACCAATCCGCAACTAAATCATCCCAGCCAAGGCTTTGTCAAGCCGGGCCTTAAAAACCTCTAAGGAAGGAGATTCCACCACCTCCCTAGGTAACGCATTCCAGTGCTTCACCACCCTCTAGTGAAAAAGTTTTTCCTAATATCCAACCTAGACCTCCCCCACTGCAACTTGAGACCATTGCTCCTTGATCTGTCATCTGCCACCACTGAGAACAGCCGAGCTCCATCTTCACGTGAAGTAGTTGAAGGCAGCTGTCAAATCCCCCCTCACTCTTCTCTTCTGCAGACTAAATAACCCCAATTCCCTCAGCCTCTCCTCGTAAATCGTGTGCCCCAGCCCCCTAATCATTGTGCCCTCTGCTGGACTCTCAAATTTGTCCACATCCTTTCCTGTAGTGGGGGGCCCAAAAATGGACGCAATACTTCAGATGTGGCCTCACCGGTGCCGAACAGAGGTGAATAATCACTTCCCTCAATCTTCTGGCATTGCTCCTACTAATGCAGTCCAATATGCCGTTAGCCTTCTTGGCAACAAGGGCACACTGTTGACTCATATCTGGCTTCTCATCCACTGTAATCCCTAGGTCCTTCTCTGCAGATCTGCTGCTTAGCCAGTCAGTCCCCAGTCTGTAGCAGTGCATGGGATTCTTCCGTCCTAAGTGCAGAACTCTGCACTTGTCCTTGTTGAACCTCATCAGATTTCTGTTGGCCCAATCCTCCAATTTGTCTAGGTCACTCTGGACCCTATCCCTACCCTCCAGTATATCTACCTCTCCCCCCACCTTAGTGTCATCTGAAAACTTGCTGAGGGTGCAATCCACACCATCCTCCAGATAATTAATAAAGATTTTGAACAAAACTGGCCCCAGGACCGACTCCTGGGGCACTCTGCTTGATACTGGCTGCCAACCAGACATGGAGCCGTTGATCACAACCCCCACTGAGGCCGACGATCTAGCCAACTTTCTATCCACCTTATAGTCCATTCATCCAATCCATACTTTTTTAACTCGGCTGCTCAGTTTCACAGCAGCAGTTGAGCACCTGTAGGTGACCGAGCAAGGGGCAAGATTAATTTACGTTTCCATGCTGGAATGGAGGCAACAAGGAAGCTACCCTCGAGAGAGGACCCAAAAGCATCAGGAGGCTGGAAGAGCCCTCTCCCCACCTTTGCAGCAAATAGATCAATGGAAGGGCTAGAGAAGACATTCCCTCCTCCAGCAGCCAACAGGGGTCTGGTTTGGGCTGGGACGAGAGAGAAAACTTCTTTCAGCTAATGGTGGACAAAGATCCCAAATTTATCATTAAGCTACAAGGCAGAGGCTGATGAGATAGTTAGTGCTCTCAAACAGGATTCTTCTCCTTTGCCTTCCACCTCCTCTTGCTGTTGACTACCCTCCTCCAATCTTTTCTACTGGCTAGTAAGTTTCTGGTATATTTTTTTCATGTCCACTCTTTGGGATCCCCAAAATTCAGTAGTATTCGAGAAGCTGGATATGAGTCAACAGTGTGCCCTTGTTGCCTAGAAGGCCAATGGCATTTTGGGATGTATACGTAGGGGCATTGCCAGCAGATCGAGGGACGTAATCATTCCCCTCTATTCAACATTGGTGAGGCCTCATCTGGAGTACTGTGTCCAGTTTTGGGCCCCACACTACAAGAAGGATGTGGAAAAATTGGAAAACATCCAGTAGAGGGCAACAAAAATTATTAGGGGACTGGAACACATGACTTATGAGGAGAGGCTGAGGGAACTGGGATTGTTTAGTCTGCGGAAGAGAAGAATGAGGGGGGATTTGATAGCTGCTTTCAACTACCTGAAAGGGGGTTCCAAAGAGGATGGATCTAGACTGTTCTCAGTGGTAGCAGATGACAGAACGAGGAGTAATGGTCTCAAGTTGCAGTGGAGGAGGTTTAGGTTGGATATTAGGAAAAACTTTTTCACTAGGAGGGTGGTGAAACACTAGAATGCGTTACCTAGGGAGGTGGTGGAATTCCTTCCTTAGATATTTTTAAGGTCAGGCTTGACAAAGCCCTGGCTGGGATGATTTAGTTGGGGACTGGCCCTGCTTTGAGCAGGGGGTTGGACTCGATGACCTCCTAAGGTCCCTTCCAACCCTGATATTCTATGATTCATAACCCCCACCACCAATCCTCACTCCTCCAAAAGTCACACACCTTTGTGTCAGAGAAGTCCCATCAGCCATTTCTTAGCACTGATTTTACTTTTTCAGTGTTTTCACGTGTCAGTCCCAGACACACCCAGGTGCAGTTACTATAGTTTGCAGGTTGTTCACTAATGTTTTTTGAATTGAACAAGTATGAAGAAATGATTTCTGCTCTGTCACTTTTTTTGCACATCTAAATAAATGCACCAAAAAAAAAAGGTACCAAGGTGACAGATGCCTTAGAAATATATAAGACTAAAAACTTATACTAAAAAGTCAGGTGTCAATTTTAGTAAATTTTAGAGTGTATGAGTATAATGGGTTTGCCCTACATTTCAAATGTTGCAGGAAAATAACGACTAATTGTCAAGTCATCTATAAAATATACCCGTAGATTACATATAAGGTACTATTCCAGCACTGGTGAGGCCTCAGCTGCAGGAGCGTGTCCAGTTTGGAGCACTATACTTTCAGAAAGATGTGAACAAATTGGAGAAAGTCCAGATTAGGGCAGCAGCAGCAGCAACAAAAGTTTGGAAAGCAAGAGAAATGTTGAAATAATTGGGGTGTGTGGAATTTAGAGAAGAAGCTGGGTGGGGAAGGGAGGACCTGATAACTCTACAAATACGTAAAAGGTTGTTATAAAGATGGTGATCAGTTGCTTTCCATGTTCACTGGAGGTAGGACAAATTATTGACTTAGTCTGTAGCAAGGGAGAGTCAGGTTTGATTTTAGGAAACCTTTTAACAATAAGGGTAGTTAACCACTGGAACAGTTTACATAGGGAGGTTGTGGAATCCCTGTCCTTGGAGGATTTTAAGAACAGGTTAGACAAACAGATCAGGGATGGTCTAGGTATACTTGGTCCTGCCTCATTATGGGGGATGTTGAGGTCCCTTTCTGCCCTGTATTTCTATGATAGATACAAGATAAGGCCGCAGTTCAGGAAAGTCTCTCTTAATGCTTATCTTTAAGTTTAAGTACTGTCCTGAAGAGAAATGAATGCAAGCATATACTTACATGCTTTCCTGAATCTGGGCCTAAAGGAGGGGGGGGGGGAAAAAACAATTCTCATTGGGAAAATAATGAAAATGAAATCTTCCAAACGAGAACATAGTATCAAACTCTTATAAAGGAAACATGCTACATTCTTTCGCGCAGCCAAGCAAGCTGGACTGTGAGACAATATCTCAGCATCTTTTAGATGAAGAACAGAAAATGCTTTTCTTGAGAACACATTTTTCACTTCTCTGCTTGTTCATATCCTGACTAGATGATGTATTTTATGCTTGTGAAGATAGGCTATAATAAATATTTTGCATATTTGGGGCCTGATCCTGCATTCCTTGCACACGGAGAGCTCAGCAACTTCCAGCTGTATAAAGAATGCAGGATTGGGCCCCTCCTAAAATCAGTTGTTTGGGGATTCGGTTTAGGTTGAAAAAGAAAATGGTTTGGAAAACAAAGTGAATTTATGACCCTTCTTTGCACTTTTGCGGTGTAACATGGTTCACAACCCACCCCTCTTCCTGGGGCCTGCTTGCTCTTCTTCAGATTGTGGAACATCCGTGCCTTTATTTACCTAATAAAATGCCCCCCCCCACCCGGGTCCATCTATATACAAGCTTTACAGGCAGAGTCAGCCTTCAGCTAGGAGGCCTCCAGCTCCCTCCCTGGCTGACTTCTCCCTTGCTGCTGTCTGTCTCCCTCCCAGCCTTTATAGCCCTTGGCTTGTCAGGCTAGTAGATGTTGCCAATCCTCAGGTCGTCATCAAGCCTTTTCCATCAGCCCCAATCTGCTTCCCTTGATTGGAGCTGACCAGGCAGGGGCTAATTAGGTGCTTTTGCACCAGCACCCTGCTGCAGGCGGTAATGCCTGGAGACAGGGCAGATCCACAGCTTATTTATCTCTGCTGAGGATTTACATGAACAATTGACTCCAGCCGAGAATCTGCCCCAGCCTCTGCAGGGCCTGATCGGCTATTCCAGCAGCGTGGAGGAGAGAGACAAAAATGTTCTGTTGTTTCTCTTTTTCGTTGGCTCAAATGCAAACTGTTACGAAGAGCTGAAGAACCATAGCCCTCGGGAAACAGAGAGGGAAACTGAGAACCCATTTGTCCCAGACCCTGGGTCACTTGCCATTGGTGTTACCGCAGCAGTGCAGACCCCTGCCAGCATAATGCTGTAGCATTGATGCAGCCTACTCTGATTGAAGAGGTTTTCCTGCTAGGTAGGAACGCCGCCTCCTTGAGCCATGGCAGCTAGATTGATAGAAGCAGTCTTCCATCGACCTAGCTGTGTCTTCTCCAGGGAGAGGCTGACAGAGTGGTGACACTCAGAGGTATGGATTTTTCATACCCGTGAACAGCTTGGCTACATGTTAAGTGTAGACCAGGCCAAAGACTGGAAGATATGCATTAGTCAAACCAAGTTATTGAGTTCAATACATGGGTGATTGGATGACATTTTCTGGCCTGCATTGTCCAGAGGGTCAAACTGGATGATCTAGTGGTCCCATCTGGGGACCTAAAATCTATGAATCTGTGTTCAGAGTGGCCTGATCCTACAGTGGTGAGTGCACTATAAATAGGGCCCTACCAAATTCACGATCCATTTTGGTCAATTTCATGGCCATAGGATTTTAAAAATCAGAAATGTCATGATTTCAGCTATTTAAATCTGAAATTTCATGGTGTTGTAATTGTAGGGGTCCTGATCCAAAAAGGAGTTTGGGGGGGGGGGGGGAAATCGCAAGGTTATCGTAGTGGGGGTTGCAGTACTTGCTACCCTTACTTCTGCACTGCTGCTGGCGACGGCCCTGCCTTCAGAGCTAAGCAGCTGGAGAGCGGTGGCTCCTGGCCAGAAGTCCAGCTCTGAAGGCAGAGCCGCTGCCAGCAGCAGCGCAGAAGTAAGGATGGCACAGTGTGGAATTGTCACCCTTACTGCTGCCCTGCTACCTGCAGAGCTGGGCCCTCAGTCAGCTGCCGCTTTTGTCTGGCCACCCAGCTCTGAAGGTCAGCAGCGCAGAAATATGGGTGGCATGGTATGGTATTGCCACCCTTACTTCTGCAAAGCTGTTGGCAGGGTGCTGCCTTCAGAGCTGGGCACCTGGTCAGCAGCTGCTGCTCTCCAGCTGCCCAGCTCCGAAGGTAGGGCAGAATTATGGGTGGCTATACCATGACACCCCCCACCCCTAAAATAACCTTGTGACCCCCTTGCAACTCCCTTTTGGGTCAGGACTGCCAGTTTGAGAAACAGGGGTCTCCCCCCGTGAAATCTGGTCTTTTGTGTGCTTTTACCCTATATTATACAGATTTCACGGTCCGTGATGCGTTTTTCATGGGCGTGAATTTGGTAGGGCCCTAACTATAAATAACTGGGTAAATAAATGGTTGAGGGACCATTATTTGCCTTCTGGTGCCCCCCGTTGTATAGGTGTATCATAGCCAATATCAAGGGACCCTGATCCTGTGCTAACAAAATCCCATGGGAGTTTTGCCATTTACTTCAATGAGCGTAGGATCAAGCCCCTGCAGAACATACCAGGCAGAACAAATGTTCTTGGAAGCACTCAGTTCTGTTCTAAAGGCTATGAGAGGCACAAGAGAACAAAAGTTGTTGCTTTTTATTACTCCCCCTTGTTAAATGTGTATTTTGTGCTGTCCCTAAAAATAAAAGATGATCGAAAGATTGTTAACAATTTAAGGTGACCTAGCATTTAAACCAAAATGGATTGAGTCAATTAGCCATGTTACTTTTCATTATGCAGCCCTAAACAAGCAGATGGTCTTTTTTAAGGTATCATGTTATCCATTAATCAAGAACCACGGGCCCTCAGAAGTACACTTTCTGACTGTGTTATGATACTGAGTGTTCCAAATTACTTTGGAGACGCAAGCAGCTTCACATTAAACATTTACGGTAATGGAAAAGTTGTCCAGAATATATTTCATCTAAATATTTTTGGAGACATGAGATATTTCTTCTCACCATGAGCCTGCTCCTGCATTCCTGCTGTGTCTAATGTTCCTTTTGGGTACAGACGGAGTGGATGACTGGGAGCCAAAGTGCCTGGACTTTCTTTAAAAAAAAAAAAAAAAAAAAATCTCTTATTCATAATTTTCTGTTACAGTCACCAGTAAAATGTTAGTTCCCGTTCCTGCATGCTGCTTTACCCCCGATTGATTTCGATGAGGTGTTGCATGGTTGTTGGGGGTCTGTCCACATGGAACAGCTTGCAGGATTGGGACCTCGTCGATGAGTGGCAAATAGTAAGGACAAAATTCAACAGGAATCAATACTTCTGAGGGGGGGAACTCACAACCTGTCACATGTGAGTCCTCAAGTCCCTTGGGATACTATATTAGAAAAATACACAGCTACCAAGCATTCCTAAATGTAGTAAAAAATACATTTGTGTAGGTGGTGGGTCTTGGGGGTGCTCATGTTACTGTACAACGAAATGCCACTATATGTCAAAATATTTGGCTGAAAATCAGAAATGACAGATGGCCGCCAGCTTGTCCTCTGAGCTCGCTAGACCCACCCTGTTCTGGCTGCCCTTTATGCACATTATTTAGATGTGACCTAAAAAACTCTATTCCCTAGTTAAAAGTAAGAGAGGCAGCATGGGCTAGGGGTTAGATCACCGGCCTGGGCACCTGGGTTGTGTTCCTGCCTCTAGTGGCCGGCTATGCAACCATAGATGAGTCATTTTGTCTCTGTTCCCCTGCCTGTTCTTCAACTATCTTGTCTATTTAGACTAAGATCTTTGGGCAGAGATGATCTCTGCCTCTCTGTATGTATAGTGCCCAGCACAAGCGTGGCTAGGGCACTACAGTAACACAACTAATAACCCTAACAAAGACAAGCTTCCCATCCTCTGTCCATCTAAACTTTGCAGGAAGAGGACGCAGCATTGTCGTCTCACTGTTTTCTTGTATTCTCCTACCAGGAGCTCTCTCTTGTTTTATACTTAGACTGTAAACTCTTTGGTGCCAGGACGGTCTTTTTGTTTGGTGTTTGTACAATACCTACCCTGTTGGCCCGTGACTGGGGCTCCGAGGCGTTATGTATTTTTACAGGACTGATTCAGAAATCCGAGTTAGGATCAGCCATTCTTTCTGGGCAAATGTGAAGCTATAGCTCTGTCAGGAGAAAATATAAAGTTTTGTTACTGAAATTTGGTCAGTTTCCCATATTTCACCTTTCTTCAGACATGATCCTATCTTTGTCCGTTATGGAAGGATAAGGAATTATCCCTGCTCAGCACAAAGAGGCAGAAAATGTAAATGGAATATGGAAAGCTTTAGTCATCCTCAAAGAGTCTCACATACTCTTCCGCAAAATTATTTCAAACAATGAGAGTTATCACAGAGATCTGGACCATCACAATGCTTAGAGCCCCAATACCCTGACATTACATGATTTAATATCATAGAATATCAGGATTGGAAGGAACCTCAGGAGGTCATCTAGTCCAACCCCCTGCTCAAAGCAGGACCATTGTCACTAACCTCATATTTTCTGTAAAGACTTGCCTCGTTCTTAATCTAAATGTTTGCAATGGTGTTACATTTGCTGTCTGTCTGCACCTTGTCACTTGCAGGATTAGAGCCCCTATTTTGTAACTCATCACACTTCTCCAGATGTCTAACATTTGCTTTTAAAGAGGGCGGATCAGTCCATTGCATTGAAAGGTGACTGGTACAACTTTGTCTGCAGTTCAAGCCTTACAAATGATTGTATTGGAAGAGGAGGGAATAGACCAGACAAGGAACAATGTATTGGTAGGTCACATTTTCTCCTATATTTACACGGTTGGCTTTTTGTGGGCAGGATCATCTTTCCTACAGTCCCTAGCACCCTGATCGGACCCTGTAATACATTAAGTTGGAACAGCATCCAACATTGTTGTGGCTGAAAAGGGAGTGTGATGGTGGTGACACACCTATCTCCTTCATTATTGTATAGCAGAAAGTCTGCAGGGCTCCAATTCCCCCCCGCGGCCTGCACCTGTTAAGGAGTTCTTCTTTGAGGGCATTGTGCTAGAATCTAAAGAGAAATGGGGGGGGGGGGATCTCTTCTAGGATCCTTTAAGCAATACAGGGCTACGCAAGATAAAAATCAGATAATATCAGATAAAATACTGCCATTCAGTTCACTTGCCATTGAGTTCTACAATAGCTGAAGAAAGACTAGAAATACCATAACTCAAAAGGAAAGAAAAAAAACCAAACAATATGAGCCTTATACAAACTCACAGCCAGTTTCTTGGACTGTATCCTGGCTGCTTTGCATTGCTCAAACAGCACAAAGGAGTTGGAAACCTGCCCTCGAATGACAGTGGGGAATTCCCCAAATGTAAGTGATGTAAAGCAAATGCTGGGTGATGTCAAGCTGCAGGTGGCATGTCGGGGTGGGCTGGTGCTGGGAAGGGGCTGGCGTTGGTGACTGGGTGGGATCAGAACGTCCTGCACTCCAGGCAGTCCTCACTGGAATAATTCTACCGCTGCGGCTTGGGACCTCAGTTTGGAAAAGTTAAAGCCCAGTTAGAAACCTTCAGGTAGAAGGTGGCCTACTAATGGGCAGAGGTAGCATCTTCCATTCCCCACGTAGGTGTGTGGGGCAGGGCAGTGAGTGATCCAACGGCAGCCAACACATGGTGGCAGTTCAGCAGTGATAATAAATGACTTTCATGCAACTGGGCTGCTGTGAAAACAGTCTAGATCAGAGCAGGAAAGCAGCTGACTTCGGTGGGAGCAGGGTTGCGCCATTCGTGAGTCAACAGGCAGACATTATTTCATCTGCTTAGGAATAGGAAAGGCATCTGAATGCCACAATAAGCCAGGCCGGGTGATTCCCTTAGCACTTTAGGCAAACCTTGCTTGGGCACTGCTTTGCAAGCAACTGCTCTCGAGTCATTCGTAACTTTTGTCCGATCACATCACATTGGTTTCCAGAAACACACAAAATAAATAAAAAGGCCCCGACTGCATGGTTTAAACAAAATGTATTCGCTGCTGGAGTAGATGTCCGGAAAAGCCAGTGTTTGGTAGCCAGAAGGTAGGAAAAGACACCGTTCCTTGCTCCACTTTAACTGTTCCCTTCAGTGTCATTGACGAGGTCATTGTTTTGCTACTGGTCAGAACCAGGTGCTGGAAATCACCCATGCCTTAGTCACACTGTTATGGTGCAGTCAGTGGCTGGTGGTGGAGTCAACCTGCCCTTGGGGTCGCTCCGGGATGAATTGTGCTTCAGGGGCAGGTGCACTGTAAGGTCTGAGGCCTTCTTCTGCAGGAAGCAGCAGCAGCCCAAGCTAAGCAGCAGAGAGTCACATCCTCACCTGCCATCTAAATTGCTTCAAAACAGTGTAATAGCGGGCTGTTAAGAAGGCGCTCCTGTCCTAACAGGACTTACCATCACCAGATAAAGAAACAGATCTTAAGATGTTTAAGGACAACAAAAATGATTAGGGGTATGGAACGGCTGCCATATGAAGAGAGATTGATAAGACTGGGACTTTTCAGCCTGGAAAAGAGACAACTAAGGTGGGTTATGATAGAGGTCTATAAAATCTTGACTGGTGAGGACAAAGTAGATAAGGAAGTGTTATTTACTTCTTCTCATAATGCAAGAACTATGGGCCACCTGATGAAATTAATAGGCAGCAGGTTTAAAACAAACAAAAGGAAGTATTTTTTCCCACACAATGCACAGTCAACCTGTGGAACTCCTTGCCAGAGGATGTTGTGAAGGCCTAGACTATAACAGGGTTCAAAAAAGAACTAGATACATTCATGGAGGATAGGTCCATCAATGGCTATTAGCCAGGATGGGCAGGAATGGTGTCCCTAGCCTCTGTTTGGCAGAAGCTGGGAATGGGTGACAGGGGATGGATGATTCCCTGTTCTGTTCATTCCCTCTGGGGCACCTGGCATTGGCCACTGTCAGAAGACAGGATACTGGGCTAGATGGACCTTTGGTCTGATGCAGTATGGCCGTTCTCATGTTCTTAACTTTGTTAGATAGCATTCTGTCTGGCAAGGAATCACTTCTCAACAGTTGCGATTGTGAAATCTCTACTTCTTTATTGTTTTGTCTTTATGGTCCCTACTTCTCTATTGTTTATCTGGATGGTCTCTGATTCGTTGTTTGTTTTGTCTGTTACATAACTCATTTTGCAAGATTTAAATCACTAAGGTGGTGGGGTATGGTTGGTTAAAGAATTGTTTTTAATGGGCGAGGATTGGTGAAAAATACTGTTTTGTGGTACTTTAGTTTAAAATGATTGGGTAGGGTCCTACTTCGCTGGACCCAAGTTTTAACTATATGAACTGGGGTCCAAAAGGAAGTTCTTCGGAGCCTAACTCAAGGACACAGCTCAAGATCAGAGCTGCCAGAGCTCAACCCACCGCCAACCACACTGTGCAGGAAGCTGGAGCTCCGGACTTTCTATTCTTGACTGGCTACCAAGAAAAGTTCGACTGCCTTATTGGGAGTGGTGAGCATAGAATGCACACGCTAAGCATACAGTTTTGGTGACCGTTAATAAATAGAGGTTAAGGATATTACCATGTAAATCTCTTTCACTAATAAAAGGCCCCATAAACCCACAGAAGATTACACCAGAGCCCTAGGAACTGAGTAAGGGTTGGTACTTATATTAACCAGGTTATGTCCAGAGCCTTAGGAACTGGGGAAGGGTGGGTGCCTAAATTAACCGGGTTACACCTTGAGCCCACAGAAGGGTAAAGATGGGGTGCCCTAGAGTGTGTGGGTAACACCTCTTGGAACTCCGCAGGGCACAACACAGAACAACTCTAAGCCAGTTAGAGCGACGGATGCCTGAGCCATGACAGTGCACTATAGAAAGTGAACGAATATACGGTTGAATCCTCCCAGGCATGGGAGAATTCCCCCTAGGGGGTTAAATGCCTTCTCCTGAAGTTGGAACTGTATCAGGCCAGTGATGTCAGTTAAGTTAAGAATCTGGTTGTCACAGCACGGTCATGGGCCAGACCTAGCAGTCTAAGCCTGAGGCCATAGGCACGAGACAGGAGTGGGGATACTGGGAGATCAGAGGCAGGAGACAAACGGGAGATCAGAACCACGAGTCAGATGCCAGGAAATCAAGCTGAGGGAGTAGGAAGCACAAGGCCCGCAGGGCAGCACCCAGTTGGTCAAACATCTTCCTGTTCCTGCTGTTGGGTTAAGGAGGGCCAGCCAGCTGTTTTGGGACTCCACCAATCAGACCTGGGGAGCGCGGGGTGGGGGGGGGCAGAGCCTCACACTGGGCCTGAGCTTCATGCGTCCCAGGTCAGCTATTGCCAGCAGGCTGCCAGGTGGAGGGTTGGAGCATGGCTGCTCCTGTAATGCGGTCCAGGGTTTCAGAGCAGTGGGTCATGACACTAGGTTTGAGAGATGGGGTTGTCTCTCCCACTTTCCTTCTCTCCACCCCAGCGGGCCAGGATTTGGCTCCTTAAGCCTTGTCTCCTGCGGATCTTTCAAGACCCTTTGGCCGCCGCGCTGCTTCCCGGCCTCGTTGGCCGAGCAGTTTCTTTCCTAGCAGCCATTCGTCCTGTTCTAAGCTGAGTGAGGAGAGAATATCACTGGAGCAAACACTTTGTCTCCTTGTAGCAAAGCACTTACTCACCGGCACGGCACCTCCTCGTGGTCGTCCTTGGAACTAGCTCTTCCAGCCTGGAGCGCCCTCTGCAGGCTGGTATCTCACCTGCCTTAGGGCTCCCGTGTCCCTCCTGGACCCCAATGCCCCTTACCCTGGGGTTCTGCCCACAGCAGGGGAACCCCCAACCCTCTAAACCCACCTTGCCTCAGTGGCTACTGCCAGTCATCATCTAGCCCCCGCTCACTGGGGCAGCCTGCAGTGTAATGGCCACTCATCACTGGCAAGGAGGTTGGACCAGCTGCCTCTGCCTATCCTCAGGCTGCCCCTCTGCAGCCCCAGTATCTTTTGAGCGTTTACCAGGCTGGAGCTCCCCAGCTCCCTTTGCCCTTCCCCAGCACTGCTCTGCTCTGCTTAAGGTACCTTACTCTCAGGCAGCTAGCCCTTCCCACTCCCAGGCTAGAGTGAGACTCCTCAGCTTCTGGCCCACAGCCCTCTTATAGGGCCAGCTGTGGCCTGATTGAGCCTGCCACAGCTGTGGTCAGCTACATAGTCAGCTTCCCCCAGTTGTTCTTAATCTCTTTCCCTGCTGCAGCCGTCTCCAGGGCTGCTTTAACCCCTTCAGGGCTGGAGCGGGGGGACCGCCCTGCTACACTCCTCTTGTACAATCCTCACCTGTATAGGCTTTCGGGGAAACAGTTTTATAACCAATCGTTGCAATTATTTTTTTTTAATTGTGGGCTCCACCCCTGGAATTGACGCCTTACAAAAATATGTTTCCAATCTGGTCTCCTTTCCCCCAGTCCTTCTGCCCCAAGCTTGTGATTCAGAAAAGCATTTACGGATGTTCTTAATCTTAAGAACCTACCTGAATCCCATTGATATCACTGGGCCGTAAGCAAATACTTAAGTGAAGTCAGTGCTGAAGTGCTTTCCTGAAGAGGGGTGATTCCCTGAAAAGGGGCCTAATTAAGGCTAATGTTTCCCAATCTAGGTATCTAAAGTGAGCATGTAAATCCTTATGTAGGCACCCAACTAACAGGTCTGGTCTTCAGAAGTGCTGAGCACCTGTAGATAACACAGAAGTTAGGGTTTGACTGTGTTTCATTAAAATGAAACCAGACAGAGAGTCAGGACTTAAAACACTCTCAGCCTCTTAAGTTCTAATCCTAGTACCTTCAACCATTTAAAGGCCCACATCTCTCCTTCAGGTGTAAGTCAGCCAGAGCTCTGTGAAAGGAGAGATTGCACTATTGGATCCTAACTGCACAAACAAGTTCACAGTTCTAAATTTAAGCCTTTTCTGACTAATCAAATAACCATTAAAAAAGCCCTTGTAATTCTCTCCAGCTGTAGAATTCCAAAACAGCTTGCCCTGAGCCAGCTGCACTGCAAAGAAAATGTCTGTGACCCGCCACAGTATGTGAGAGCTGGGCAAAGCAATATCCCCAAACTAGTCAAGCCTGGAGCCAAACCCTTGGTATAGGCATTGACCAAACGGATGGGCAAATGACATTGACGTGCATAGTATCTGTATGCCACAGACATGTTCCATTGTCACACTTTACCACAGACTCTATTACTTACCTTTTGTAGCAAATACAGTGTGGCCCAACACCACTTCTTCATATCCCAATGCCATGTGCCAAAAGCGGAAAAGCAGCAGCGTGCATCAGCCCTACTATGTCCCTTGAGGACTATGAATGCAAGGGATAGCTGGAAATACTGGAACATTTCCCTAATTGCACAAAAATTGGAAACCCGTGGCAAATTTTGGACACCCTGATGCAATGACCAGAGAAAGTAAAGTGAGCCTTCCAGGGCTGCTGTCAGTTTTGGAACTGGGGATGAGCTCAGGCCCTAGTATAAACTAACACAAGCCACATGGCATATCCCCTACACTTTTTGTGAAATCCTGGAACTTCAGACGGTTACCAAAGGAATAACAGGCCAGATCCTCAGCTGTTGTACATGCCTGTAGCTCCATTGACTTCAGTGGAAGGATGCCAATTCATGCCAGCTGAGGATCTCAGCCATTGTATTTCGAAACGTATGTGTTGAGAAATGGGAATTGGGCAGAATTGTTTCTAATGCACTAAAAGACCTAAAAAATTGGGAAGGGAAATGTAGTAAAGAGGGCATCTGCTGTATATTCCTCTTTAGGACACTGCTCCGGGTGGGGAAATCCTTGCTGAACTCCGCACTGGCAAGACAGTGCCTATTTGATATTCCGATAGGACGCTGAATCCATGAACACAGCTGCTTCTGGTTTTGCTTGCATCAGGACGGAAACATACATCAAATTCCATAAACCAGGGGCTCCCAAACTTTTTCATAGCATGGACCACGTTTCCATAGAGAGATTGTCTTGTGGAGGCAGCCATCCATTCCCTCCCATAGGGGATCAGATAGTATCCTTGTGGCACGACAGCAGTTTGTGACGTGACAAATGGCTATTCGGAATGTCGTTTGAGTTGTCTCTCAGTGCAGGGTAGCACCCGGAAAGACGAGACGCCAGCACCATGTGACCAACCAGCTCAACGTAAGTCCTCAGCGGACCATCGTTTAGAAACCACTGCCATAAATTTTATTCTTCTAAGTCACCTACTACAGGACCGGCCCAACAAAGAAAGTAACAGAACGCCACTAGCCATCACCTTCAGCGCCCAACTAAAACCTCCCAGGCGCATCATCAAGGATCTACAACCTATCCTGAAGGACGACCCCTCACTCTCACAGACCTTGGAAGACAGGCCAGTCCTTGCCTACAGAAAGCCCCCCAACCTGAAGCAAATACTCACCAACAACTACACACCACACAACGAAAACACCAACCCAGGGACCAAACTCTGCTACAAACCCCAGTGCCAACTCTGTCCACATATCTATTCAAGGGACACCATCATAGGACCTAACCACATCAGCCACACCATCTAGGGCTTGTTCACCAGCACATCTACCAATGTGATATATGCCATCATGTGCCAGCAATGCCCCTCTGCCATGTACATTGCCCAAACCGGACAGTCTCTACGCAAAAGAATAAATGGACACAAATCTGACATCAGGAATCATAACATTCAAAAACCAGTAGGAGAACGTTTCAATCTCTCTGGTCACTCAAGAACAGATCTCAAAGTGGGAATTCTTCAACAAAAAAACTTCAAAAACAGACTCCAACGTAAGGCTGCAGAACTGGAATTAATTTGCAAATTAGATACCATCAGATTTGGTCTGAATAAAGACTGGGAGTGGTTGGGTCATTACAAAACCTAAACTTAATTTCCCCAACACCAATTTCTCCCAACTGTTACTCACACCTTCTTGTCAACTGTCTGTAATGGGCCACTCTCTTACCACTTCAAAAGTTATTTCTCCTCCCTTGGTATCCTGCTGTTAATTGATTTATCTCATTAGACTGACCTAACACTTGGTAAGGCAACCCACATCCTTTCATGCATTTATACCTGCTCCTGTATCTTTTACTTCATACATCTGATGAAGTGGGTTCTAGTCCATGAAAGCTTATGCCCAAATACATTTGTTAGTCTCTAAGGTGCCACAAGGACTCCACGTTTTTTTTTTTTGCTGACCAGATAAAATTGCTCTCTGGAGAGTTCTAAGTCCCAAGAAAAGTTGATCATGAGAACTGCTTGAGAATGAAACTTTAATGTAAGTGGATAAAGACTGCAAACTGCTAATGGTCTGGTCCGATTAGGCAAACTCTGTAACAGCTGAGTAATATATGTGCGTAAGCCTCATCACAAGAAATCTTTTGTGTTCAGAATCTTTAAATCATTTGTCCTTTATTTAGAAGTGGAGGCAATTCCCATTAGATTCAAGATGTATGCTGGCATGGAAAAGCCTCTTCCCAGGAATGGAAAGACTCAGGGATATTTCCCAAAGTATCATAGAATCATAGAATCTCAGGGTTGGAAGGGACCTCAGGAGGTCATCTAGTCCCACCCCCTGCTCGAAGCAGGACCAATTCCCAGTTAAATACTACTAGTGCATTGCCTTCTTTGGAATGGTTGCACCATGGTGACTGGGGATGCTGGATACATGAAAGAATGAGAATGTTATTGTTAACCATCTGCTGCAGAGTTATGGAGATGGGAAGCTCTCCCTCCACTGCTGTGAATGTTCCTGCACAAACCAGCTGTCAGGCACATGCTTGCATGTGTGCTTAGTTGCAGGCCTTGTCCCTGGGGTGACACTGGCCTTTCAAGGGGGAGCCGGGTCAGTGCACCTGTGACTGGCCAGCTGACCCCAGCTGAGCTCTGAAAGAGGGCACTTGGGCTTGGAGAAGGAGCGAGCTGGTGAGGGGGAGGGAACCTTGGTGAGTCAGGCTGAGAGCCAGGCAGGCAAGGGGCAGAGAGAAGGGAGCTGGGGCTCTCACTGCCTGCTCCCTGGGATTCGGGAGCCCTGGAGAGCTAGGACGTGAGGGGCCAGAGTCCCTGGGGAGGGGAGGCAGAAGGAACCTGAGCACTACAGGGGGAAAGGCCCCTGGGAGCTGTAGCCCAGGGTGAGCTGAGGAACCGTTTGTGTTGATTGGACTGAAGTTTGGACACTAAAACCGCCTAAAAGAGCCCTTGGGGAGGCAGTGAGCCCTTAGCAAGCTGGGGAGACGCTGCCTTCTTGCTTCTCTGGAAGCTTCCTATAAATCCCCACACGGAGTTCAGTGGAAGTAGGATCTGGCCCCATTGCCCTGCAGCCTCTGAAGCAATAATGACTGAGGTCTGTGCCATGTGCTTTCTGGCATGATCATGTTCAGAGTACAGAAAAGGAAGCAAGGCAGCTGAGCGGCAGGAAAGGCAAGACACGGCAGGGTGGAGATCTGTAATAAACATCTGAAGACAACAAGCTTCTTCCAGAAATCTAAAATAGCATTGTGCAAGCAGAGACCTCAGTAACCTTCCTCAATTACCACTGCCAATGCGCGCACGTCCTCAGTCTGGCCAACCTGTGCTCTGCCTTGCTGATCTGTGCTCAACTGTACCGCGGGGCGGGTGCATGTTAATTGTTTTAAAGGAGAAACAAATAGGTGCTAAATAACTCAGCAACTATCCAAAGGAATGAAGGAAAGATATCATTCCAGCCAGGCACCCTTCTTCTTGGATTGGGCCCTTAAAGAAAATGAATTTCCCCCTGCAGTGCCCTGGGAAGATTGTTTCCGTGTTCCTGACCAGGTCTTTGGAGCAACTGCGGAGGAGCTGCCCGCAAAGGAGCCATCAGGTTTTCCAGGGGCCAGTGCATGCTGGGGATTTGAGAGGTCAGCTTGTGCTGTGTGAATCCTTGGGCAGTGCAGACATGGTCTGTAAAGGTGGTAAGTATGCACCTGAGAACTGAGTGTCAGTGCGTTCCTTCAAGGGGAGCCCATCCCCTGAGATAGACGCACACATTTAATTTACTTACCAAGCCAAGTGCGGCCAGTCGTGCACCCACCGTTGTAAAAACCTAGATCTGCGGCTAGTTGATGTAGCTCCAGATCTGCAAATGCTTTCAGGCACCTAACTCCTCTTGACCCCAATGAGAGTTAGGCACCTGCATAGCTCCTCTTATTGCTGCATGTGTATGCTGAGTGGAGACTAGCCCAGTAGGAATTTGCCCATTCCTGCTTCTTATTGCCTGCTTAAAACCATCAGGTCTGATTCTCTGTTCTGCAATAGCATCTTTGCATGAAATGCCCATAAAGCCCAGGCCCATCTTAGGGTTACCATATTTGAACATTCAAAAAAGAGGACACTCCACGGGCGGGTATTTGCTCGCGCCCCCTACCCCCCGGCCCTGCCCCAACTCCACCCCTTCCCTGCCCCCATTCCAACCCCTTCCCCAAAGTCCCCGCCCCAACTCCGCCCCCTCCCTTCCCCATTGGACCCCTTCCCCAAATCCCCACCCCGGCCCTGCCTCCTCCCCTGAATGCGCCGCGTTCCCCCTCCTCCCCACTCCCTCCCAGCCACGTGAAACAGCTGTTTCGCGGCGCAAGCACTGGGAGCTAGGGGGAAAAAGTGGGCACACTCTTGAGTGATCAACATTCACTTTCTTTCTCGAATGATCAACATTCACTCTCTTTCTTGAATGATCAACCCTTCTTTGGGGAAAAATAATAATGGCAGAATCCCGGACGTTTTTAGATATTTAAAAATTCCTCCCAGATGGCAATTTAAGAACCAAAAAGCCAGACATGTCCGGGAAAATACGGACATATGGTAACCCTCCCCATCTGGTCAGCTGGAAGTTCCCCCAGCACTGGGGCTGCTCTAACTTATGTTGGGGACCAAGCCAGCCCCTGGCAGGCCCCAAAATCAGGCAGCCGCAAAAGGGGGGCAAATGACCTTTTGCCTTCTCCCTCCCCACTGAGGTTCTGTAATGAGCACAGGTTGGCTAGTCCTATGGGCGTTGGGGGCACTGTAGTTGGTTGCTGTGGAAATTGTGAGGATGCTGGTATGATGTAATTGTGGGAGTTAGTGGAACAAGCAGAGTTATTTGAAAGAAGAAAAGTTATTTCCTGGAAATCCCCATGGACCAATCCCACAACCATGCACATGTGGCCCTTTCCACAGTGACAGAGTGCTGTGGATTTCAGCATAGGGACTCAGTGCAGGAGTTAAGGGGCCATCTGTTTAAAGGGTCCATCTCCGTGTTAATTACACGGGATATAAGACAGCTGCTGTAGTGGTTGTCAGACGTTCTGATAAGATGCCAGCTGGGTTTTTACATCAGATACCTCGATGCAGAAGAGGCAGAGGATGTATGAACTGATTTGCTGATTGCGCTTTTGTCTCAGGGGACTGTTTACAGATAAGCCGGGGTAGTGGCAAAGAAAGCTGGGCCAACAGCAAATGGCTCAGATTTCTAGTAACTCTCAGGCACAGTGTGGGCCAGATTTTTCCAAACAGCTCAGCTCTCCCGTACACACCTAAATAAGTAGCCAGATTTCGAAAAGCCCTCAGCATCTATCATGCAACCAGCGTGCTGGGTGCATTTGAAAATCAGGGCCGACTGTAGTGGCTGAGCTTTTATGAAAGTCCGGTTCTATGAAGTGATTAAGGAGCTGACTTTTCTGCCTCACTTCTTTTTGCACCTGTACTTTTCTGGGGTGCAAATGACTCCCAGAACAGTTCTGCGTATGGAGTGATTTCCAGTGCAATTGCTGTCACAGAGGTTTCTGACTGCAGACCCAAATCTAGTGCCTGGATATGTCAATGACAGTCAGTGCTACAAAAGAACGGCCATACTGGGTCAGACCAAAGGTCCATCTAGCCCAGTATCCTGTCTTCTGAGGGAATGAACAGAACAGGTGATCACCAAGTCACCCATTCCCAGCTTCTGGCAAACAGAGGCTAGGGACACCATCCCTGCCCATCCTGGCTAATAGCCATAGATGGACCTACCCTCCATGAATTTATCTAGTTCTTTTCTGAACCCTGTTATAATCTTGGCCTTCACAACATCCTCTGGCAAGGAGTTCCACAGGTTGTGCGTTGTGTGAAAAAAATACTTCCTTTTGTTTGTTTTAAACCTGCCAACTATTAATTTCATTGGGTGACCACTAGTTCTTGAGTTATGAGAAGGAGTAAATAACACCTCCTTATTTACTTTCTCCATGATTTTATAGACCTCAATCATATGCCCCCTTAGTCGTCCCTTTTCCAAGGTGAAAAGGCCCAGTCTTATTCATCTCTCCTCATTCAGCAGCTGTTCCATACCTCTAAACATTTTTGTTGCCCTTTTCTGAACCTTTTCCAATGCCAATCTATCTTTTTTGAGATGGGGCGACCACATCTGCACGCAAAGAATACTGCTGCAAACGTGGCCTCTTTCCCCTTTCTGTGCTGTGTAGACTATTGTGCTTCTTTTAGGACATGACATAAAACGCAATGTGGACTATGCTAGATGAAAAACAGCCCAAGAGACAATTATCTATCAACCCATAAGTCAGTAAGGATGTCTACAGCACACCCTTCCTGGGGGAGCAGGTCACTAGGATTCCCTCCTGAATAAGACGCCATTCTGTTCAGCAGACTTTAGGCAGTGGCTCCTTTTCTTGTCTCTCTTTTGCATTTAAGAATCCAAATAAAAGTTTAAGGCCAATTTTTCAAAAGACTCCAGCGCCATCCCCAGAGAACAAATAGACTCTCTGGGGAACGTTTTCAGAAGGGCCAGAGGACAGGTCTACACTGATGACTGCCTGTAGCAGGGTCGTATTGGAAAACCCGGGAAGTTTTAAAGGCTCCTCCTCCACTGGACCCAGGGACCAACTGATTACGGGGCACAATTAATGAAAAACAGGGATCGGAGTGAAGGTCATAGGTTCAAAACGAGGATACTGGATGGGGACACTGAGCAGAGAACCCCGAACAGCGCCCACTGCTCCTCAAAGCTGTCGAGAGAGCCAGCGGACTCTGCCCAGTGGAACTCTGCCCGGATGCATGAAACTAGGGAGGAATGGAAATAGGCCCCGCAGTCGCAGAGCACCACCTCGTCCAACATCCTCCTCCTGGTATTATAGATGGAGACTTTGGCCAGAGCCAGGAGGAGGTTGATGAGGCGGTCTCGCGACTTCGTGAGGCTATGGATAGGGTGTGCGAAAAGGAATAAGTGTGACAAAAAGTGCAGCCAGAATCTCAACAAGAGGTTCTGGAGGAGCCGGAATAGGGGCTGCAACCTGGCGCATTCGAGATAGGTGTGCACCAGGTTCTCCCTCACGCCGCAAAAGGGGCAGGCCTCAGGTATAGGGGTGAACCATGCCAGGTGCATGCCCATGCTCATGGCTCCATGAAGGAGCCACCAGTGGATGTCCCCGGCGGGCTGTGGGACCAAGGTGGAATAAAGGCTGGCCCACCAGGGCTCCTCACCCTCTCTAGGTGGAAGATAGTCCCGCCATTTGGTGTCGGGGCGGGACACAAGGGTGAGAAAATGCAATGTATGGAGGACGAGCGTGTATAGATGGTTTCTGGGCATGGTTCGAAACCGGACCGGTTGCAGAGTATGCAGCCGGCTCAGAGCGTGGGAGCGGGGAGGCCGGGGGGGCTCATGGAACGGGCCCAAGAATAATGTCCAGAGGGCCAGGGGTGAGGGGTGAGCGGGGAGCATCCTCTCGCAGGGCTCGCTGCAGGAAAACGAAAGAATCGGGTGACAAGGCGGCCTTCACCTCCTGGAGTACGCACCTAGGGGTCGTAAGGGTGGAGAGCCCCATGCGTCGACCAAGCACGCGAGGCACCTCCCAGTCCCCCCGTCGTAGTCCAGGAAGTCTCCGACTCTGGTGGTTTCTGCCAGGACCAACCTCCGACACACCGAGGGAGACTCCGCCACCTGCACACGGAGATTGAGGTTGTGTAGCAGGGGCTCCGCGAGGAGGTCCGCTCCCTCAGTGGCCACAAATAACCTGGTCGCTGAAAAAAGCTTCCAGGTCCAGAGGAGGTCCTGGAAGAAGACCGGCAGCTTGGAGAGGTCTCATGGAAGGCCTCTCGGATGGGGAAAAAAGAGCTGCCCGTCATATCGGAGCCCTCAGAGGCGGCGGAGGAAGGCGTGCACCAACCACGCCGGACTACCTGCACCGTAAAGGAGTCTCTGCAGGGCCTGGAGGAGGAAGAACATGGACCTGGCTGCACAAGCAAACCAGGCCCTGTCCTCCCTCCTCCAGGGGAAGACTCAGAGCCCCTGCAGAGACCCAGTGCAGCCCCGGCCAGAAGAACTCCAGTGCCATCCTCTGGAGCCTGGCCAGGATCCTTGGGGCCGGGCTCAGGGTGTTGAGTTGGTGCCAGAGCATGGACAGGACCAGTTGGTTCAGCACCAGCGCCCTTCTTCGCAGGGAGAGACACCAGAAGAGTCCTGTCCATCTCCGCAGCCGCTCACCCAGCCTGGCCTCCAAATCCTGCCAGTTCTCTGGCGGAGAAGGATGTGTGGCGGATAGATGAACGCCAAGATAGAGCAAGCGGATGGCTTGAAGCACGGGTGGGAGGGAACTCGCCTGCCACCCGTCCCTGACCACCAGGCCAGAGCTCTTGACCCAGTTGACCCGGGCAGAGGAGGCCGCCGAGTAAATGGCCTGGCAGGCCTCCACCAGGTCGTCTGGGTCCTGGACTATGAGGAGCACGTTGTCGGTGTACGCCGACAGGACCAGCCGCAATTCCGGCTCCTGAAGCGCCAACCCCGTCAACCTCTGGTGGAGGAGACGGAGGAAGGGCTCGATTGCCAGAGCATACAGCTGGCCCGAGAGGGGGCACCCTTGCCGTACTCCCCGCCCTAAGCTGACCGGCTTGGTCAGGGTCCAGTTGAGCCTGACCAGACACTCTGCATCGGCGTACAGCACCTGGAGAAAGCCTACAAACTGGGGCCCGAAGCCGAATGCCCGCAGGGTGCCCAGGAGATACCCGTGGTCCACCCTCTCGGACGCCTTCTCCTGGTCCAGCGACAGGAGGGCAAATGACAGACCATCCCTACGCCCCAGTTCCAAGAGGTCCTGGACCAAATACAAGTTGTCAAAGATGGTCCGGCCCGGGACAGTGTAGGTCTGGTCAGGATGGACCACGTCCGCCAGCACGGACCCCAGCCGCAGTGAGATGGCCTTCGCTACGACCTTGTAGTCCATGCTGAGGAACGAGACGGAACTCCAATTCCGTAAGTCGCAGAGGTCCCCCTTCTTCGGCAATAAGGCGAGCACAGCTCACCTGCAAGAGAGAGGGAGGACCCCAATTTGCAAGGACTCAGCCCAGACGATGACAAGGTCCAGGCCGAGGACGTCCCAGAACACATGGTAGAACTCCATGGTCAGCCCATCCATGCCCAGAGATTTATTAGTGGGCATGTGACGGAGGGCTTCCAAGAGCTCGGCCAGAGAGAAAGGTAACTCCAGCTGTTCTCAGTCGCCCACGCTGACCATCGGGAGTTCGGTCTAGAGCACCCTGCGAACATCGGTGTCGGTCGGATCTGGGGAGAAAAGGTTAGCGTAGAAGGCCCTGGCCCTTCCATGCATCTCCTCCGGATCCGTGAGGGGGGTCCTGGCCTCCGCCAGGAGGCAGGTGAAGTGCTTTTTGGCCCCTCTCCTTTTCTCCAGGGTGTAGAAGAAGTAGGAGCCGCGATCCATCTCCCGAAGGAGGCAGATGCGGGATCGAACAAAAGCCCCCCGGGCTCGATGGTCCTCCAGGGCCCGGAGCTCCTCCCTCTTCTCCCGGTATGCTGCACGGAGGGGTGGATCCTCGGGGCCGGAGGTGAGACGCCTCTCTAGCTCTAAAACCTCCCGCTCCAACTGCCCTATCGCCGCATCCCTCTGCCGGGTGGCACTCCAGGAGTAGTAGCGGCAGAAGAGCCGTGCGCACACCTTCCCCACATCCAACAACCACCTTGCCGAGGGAAAGGCACGCCGCTGCCCCCGCCAGGCCAGACAGAACTCCTGGAAGGACGCAACGAAGCCCAAGTCCTCCAGCAAGCTGTTATTAAAATGGCAATAGGCCGGCCCCGAACTGAGAGAGGCTGTCACGGTCACCAAGTGGTGATCCGAGAACGGGGCCAGCCGGATGCCGGAGGCGTAGGCTCGTGCCAGATGGAAATGCGAGATATAAATGCGGTCCAACTGGGAGTGGCACGACCGAACCCCCTCCACCCGGACATAAGTAAAGGTAACATCGTCGTCCGGTGGTGGTCGTGCCAGACTTCCACTGGGAGTGATGATCCACGATCTCCCTGAAGACGCCCGCGGCTGCCTGGGATGTCTCGACTCCTGAGCGGTCCCGGCCCTCGAGGGTGGTGTTGAAGTCCTCGCCCAGGACCAGGATCCAGAGTGCCGAGGAAGGCCCCCTTGCCTATGATGACTGGCTTATACAAACTTTAGTCAGCCTCAGTGAAAGGGGGCTAGATGGTGACTGGCAGTAGCCCATAGGCTGAGGCAAGGTGGGGATAGAGGGTGGCGGTTCCCCAGGGAGGGGAGACCCAGATCTGCAGGGTATTGCCTGGAGGGGCAGCACCCCAGGTAAAAGGGCACCAGGGTCCGGGAGGGACACGGGGGCCAGGGACAGCGAGACACTGGCAGAGGGTGCTCTGGAGCTGGTAAAAAGAGCTAATTCCCAGACAGCCAGCAGGAGGCGCCGCTGGGTGAGTCTCGCACCGTTACACTGCCCCTGCAGCAGCTTGAGTCTGCAGAGGTGGGCTTGTGCCATGGCGCTAAAAACAGCTGTGTGGATGCTGGAGGTCTGGCTCTGAAGCCAGGGTGGGGAGTGGGTTTCAGAGCCCAAGCTCCAGTCCAAACTGGAATATTTACCCAGCTCTTTACTCGCTGCCTGAGTTTATTTCCCACCATGTAGATGTACATGACTTAGGTGCCTAAGTCCCATTTTCCAAAGTGACTTTGGTGCTTAAGGGCCCACGTCTCCCGGAAAGGCTCGAAGGGCCTGCATCACTTTTGAAAATGGGAGGCTCCTAAGGCAGTTAGGCCAAGATCCTCAAAGGTATTTAGGCTCCTAACTTCCACTGATTTCAACTGGGATACTGGCACTTCCCTGCCTCACAGAGGTGATGTGAAGAGAGATACATTCCCAGACTGTGAGGCGCTCCGACCCGGGGTGCGGGGGCCATGTAAGCACCGAAGTTAGCTGGATAGAGCGGTGGTACTGCGGTGAGTACATGAATCTTCCAGCCGCACTCCCGCGTGGGCCTTTCAGTGGCGCATGTTTCCTTGGGTGTCTACACTGCGTATTAAGGCCAGGAAGAGACTCGGGTTTGAGCCCAAGCCAACCTATACAAAGCAGGCTGACTCGGGTCCGCAAAAATTCAGGACCTGGGTCCTAGGGCCCTGCAGTGGGGGTGGATCGGAGCCTGTTGCTTTGCCGTGTGGATGCAGTTCACGCCACAGACCTGAATTGGAAGATCTGCATAGTGCAGTATGGACACGTTGGCGTGGCTGGAAGACCCGGGTCAAGCAATTGTAAGCCCAGGCTCACCATGCAGCATGGGCTTGGAAACGCTGAGTCCACAAGCCCAGACAGTGCAGTGTAGATGTGGCCCTGTGCCGCTCTGGGTATAACTGTCGCTGTTCTGGGGGGCGCGGGGGGGGGGGATGGGGGTGGGTGGCGCTGGTGGGCGGCGCTAGCCTGGCCAGACAAAGGGAAGGAACGACCCAAACCGCTCGGGGCCCTGGAAAGTGAGGGCTGAGGAAATTGGAGGAAGGGAGACCAGAAGCGGTGGGTCCTCAGCCCAGCCCAGAATGTTCTTTAGCCGGGCTGATGGAAGGCGGCTCTGTGCGGAACCGCACCCGGCAGTCGTGCCTATTCGTGCTGTCACCAGCCTGCGCAGGAAATACAGGGCCCAGATTTAAAAATAGCAGGGATAGAACCAAGCTGCCACACCCAGGCCATCGCAGGCAGCTTTACTGCGTCCTGGCTTCTGACGCGTCCCCTACTAGGACTTTGTCAGGGGTGAGATTGGGCGCTGCACAGAGGTTACAGAAGCTGCAGAGACCTACCCGGATCTTGGCTCCAGACACAGGGAGACAACAGGGCCTGCCTGTCCAGTGCTTCCCCCTACCCCACAAACTCCACACCCAAGCGGGTTTGGGGCGTGGGGTAGGGATACAGGGAGCTGCTGGGCCTGCGCTGGTATTGAGCTGACTCAGCGCGCTGTTCCCCGCAGCCCCTTACAGCACAGGGGCTTGGCAGGAACCATGACTCAGGCATCTCTGTGAGTCACAGTTCCTCTCCCGAGTCCCTCCTGGGCCTACACAGAGTGGAGGGGAAACTCTCAGCCTAGCCCAGGGTGGGCAAGGCGCGGTGCGAAGTCAGGACTGGGAGGTTGGGGCAGAGGCAGCTGAGTGTCTTAAAAAGGGCTGGACCTTGGGGAACGGCTTGAGAACCGGTCGGTGAAAGAATCAAATTCTCAAATATTTTGGTTTGCTGTATACATTATCCTTCTGAAAACTATCCTGGCTCCTACATGACCCCTGAGTGCTAACAAATATGCTTCCAGCAAGTGAAAGTCAGTGAAATGTTCTTACAAGAACCCAGAGCTGTTGAACATTCGCGGAGATGCTCCGCCATCTACTGGGTAACAATTTTGCTGCAAACCCTCGTGGATCTCACAGCAGAAAATGCTAGCACAGTTACAGCTATGGTTGGAGACTGACTGCGATTTTATTAAAACGCTAAGTAGAACAAAGAGCTTTCTGCTCCTTGGTCAGCAGCAACACTGTTCTTATTTGTATAACTGGCCATTTGCACATGCAAATACCAAATGTGTGCAGGCAATCACAATTACCTACACAAATAGGCATGCATATGTGCCCATATCTTTGCATGCACAATTGCTTATGTGACGCTCCGGCTCTAAATAGCTGGGGAATCCAGTGTCGGATGCTACCAGAAAGACGAAATGAAGAGTTATCTTACAGTTTGGACAATGTATTTCTGGCAGGTCAAATTCCAGGGTCAGGGCCTGTTGTTTAGAGAAGCTTGTCTCCAGATTGCACTAGGGCTAACGAGGGGCTGACCTCAGAGATAGCAGATGACGACCCATACCCTGAATTTCACTTGGAAGGGAACCGGCAGCCAAGGCAGAGTGTGGTGCACAGGGATGTTACGCTCTCTCATTCTGTCCTATGTAAAAGGAGAGCAGCCCCATACTGCACCAGTGGGAGGCCCAGAGCAGCTATCAGGTTAGCCCCAGCTGCTACAGTATGTTGCAAAAGAGCTGCAATGAGGAGACACAAGCCTGGGTTATCGAGATGGAATCTGCATCTTGCAATCCTCAGGCCAGCCAGAGCTGAAAGAAGGGAGGAGTCCAAAGTCCCTAAGATGGCGAAGGTCTTTGATGAAGGAGGGCTGATGCCCTGAGCTAAGGAAGCAGAGATTAACTTGCCAGTTCTTAACAGAGTCCTCACCAGCCAGCCTGGTGTCCCAGTGAGGGGGTGGGCTGGAGGTCTCCGGGTCCTGCCACGCCCATCCCAGGAAAGGAGCAGTAGAGGTCCTTCAAGTGGGCTAGAGTGGCTGCAGGGGAAGCAGCCAATGAGAGACTCTGCAGGGAGCAGCCAATCAGGGCTCAGCAGGCCATATAATAGGAGCTGCAGGGCCAGTGTGAGATCTGCAGGCCCAGCATGAGAGTTGTAGGGTGACCAGATAGTAAGTGTGAAAAGT
The DNA here is from genome assembly GCF_965140295.1 of Lepidochelys olivacea. Taxonomy (NCBI): domain Eukaryota; kingdom Metazoa; phylum Chordata; order Testudines; family Cheloniidae; genus Lepidochelys; species Lepidochelys olivacea. The sequence continues at coordinate 122,281,249 of NC_140416.1, forward strand.
TGGGACGGGGGTGGGAGGATAATAGGAGCCCATATAAAAAAAAAAGCCCCAAATATCAGGACTGTCCCTATGAAATTGGGACATCTGGTCACCCTAGTCTGCTGGCAGGGGCTGGGGGACTGGCTCCAGGGGCTGAAAGGGCTGGGCAGATCAGTTGCTGGCAGGGACTGGGTGAGCGAGCGAATAGCTTCTGACTGGTTGCCAGACTCAAAGACGGGCTACGGGGAAGTGACCCAGGGAAACGTAGAGCAGCAATTAGTAAAGGGACGCATCACGAGGCTGCTATGCTTAAAGGGTCCCTGGGTTGGGACCCGGACCAGTGGGTGGGAGCAAGTCCCTCCCCCCCCACCAGCCACTGCGGGAAGTGGCTGCACCCTAAGGAAGGGAATTAGAACTGTGGCCCCCCAGGGAAGGGGGCTGCCCTGGGACTGACTCAGCGGGGAGCTGCGGGCAGTGAACCTGGCTCAGCAGAAAGGCTGGGGTAACTGAGGACTCAAGTATAGGCAAGGAGCCCCCGGGAAGAAGCCTTTGGGATGCTGCTCAATTGCAGAGTAGGAGCCTTGCAACCTAGCCAGACCAAGCGAAGGTACCGTGATGGGCCTTGTCGGACTGATTAAAGACTGAGCCCAGGGAGGGCTGAAGGACAGTTTGGATTGTGTACCCAGGAAGGGGGTTGTTTGTTTCGCACCCGGACCGAGTGTGACTCGGTTGGAGGGCTGAGTCCCTGAAGACCGGCTTGGCAAGCGCAGCAGACCACAGAGGAAATGGAGGGAAAACCTGCAGGCACGCACATACTGGACCAGGGGGTGCTCACGAGAGGTCAGTGCACCCCATTACAGTCCCATATATTTCCCGTTGCTGAAGAGCAGACGAATTGTCGTACTGAGTAGGTTCTGTTCCTTTGGTTGAATTGAATTAAAGGGACATAGATGTTGTGATATCCTTTTGCCATTAACAGGGTTCTAAAAAAGATTTACAAGAATAACAAGAATAGCCAGTTACCATAATTAACAAGAACAAAATTTTGTAAGGGCTATTAAACCTTGTGTTTCAGGGTTCATGCCGATCTCTATCTCTGACTACAGGAGACCAGAGTAGGGGGCAGATTATCCGTTCTTACTAGACACGGGCTGGGAACAGTTTTACACGTTCCATGAGAATTGTCAAGCTGTCCAAAAATCTTTCCCGTCCTGAATCAGGAGGAAAAATTGAAATCTTTAAAATAGTCACAAACTGAAAATATGAAAAAAAAAAAATTCAGATCGGGTCCCCTTTCGTTCTGATCATTTCTAAACGTTTCTTTTTGATTTCATCCTTTTTAGTGTGTATCTATGTTTTATAGTTTTTATAATTCTAAATTCACTTACATTTTAAAATGAAGAGTTGTGTCAGTCCCAAAACTAGAACTTTTCATTCAGCGAATGTCAGAATGGGATGTTTAGACATCCACGCTTCTGCCCCCAATCACCCCACACACACACACACACAGACTATCCCCACATGGGAAATTCATGGAGACCAAACCCTTTCCCATGAACTGGTTTGGTTTTGATGAATGGGCTTTTTCTCCCATCAGTTGAGTTCTCACACTTCCTCTAACGCAGTGTTTTTCAAACCATGGGTCGTGACCCACTGCTGGGTCGCGGCATGCAAGGCGCTGGGTCACCTTTCTCTGGTCAGCACCGCCGACCGGGACATTAAAAAAGCCTGGAACCCCTGCTCAGAGCCCTGACCCCCCTCCTGCACCCCAACTCCCTGACCCAGCCCTGAACCCTCCCAAACCCATAGCCCCTCCTGCTCCCCAAACCTCTCATCCCCACTCCAGAGCCCTGACCCCCTCCTGCACCCCAAATCCCTGCCTCAACCCTGAACCCTCCTAAACCCATAGCCCCTCCTGCACCCCAAACCTCTCATCCCCACCCCAGAGCCCTGACCCCCTCCTGCACCCCAACCCCCTGCCCCAACCCCCTGCCCCAACCCAAAGCCCCCTCCCACAACCTGAACCCCTCATTCCTGGCCCCACCCTGCAGCCCTCACTCCCGCACTCCAACCCTCTGCCCCAGCCCTGAGCCCCTCCCACACCCCAAACCCCTCAACCCCAGCTCCACTGGGTCGTGGGCATCAACAATTTTCTTCAACTGGGTCCCCCAAAAGGAAGTTTGAAAACCATTCATGTAAAGCATCTGGTGTCAGCCAGAGCATCATTCCTTAAAAATTTTGGGGTGGGCAAAGTTGTGTCATCATCGCCACTCCCACCTCCCCCTCGAGGCCACGGCTACTCGTGGGGGGTTAGTGGGCCAGTCCCATCCTAGACAGGGGGCGGGGAGCTGGCGGGCTGGTCCTATCCCGAGGAGTGTGTGTGTGTTGGGGGCGGAAGGGGGCTGTCTCACCAGTGACTGGCCCTAGGACAGGGAGTGGGACTGGCTCATTCACTCCATCCTCGGCTCCAGCCCAAGCTGCCAGTGCTGCGACCCGGCTGGCTGGGGGGCAGAGAGGTGCTGCTGACAATGTGGCGATTAGCAGCCCTGACCCAGCCCACCCCACAGCAGCACACACAGGCCTTGGGGAGACACCACAGCGCTGGCTGGCGAGCAGTATGAAAAGTCGCGGGGGGGGGACGACACACAAACACCAAGGTTGGGGGAGCAACTGCCCCCCAACTCCCATCCCATAGCAAATAATGGCCCTGGTGCCGGCCACTTTCAGAGGCAGGATGCTGGGCTAGACAGACCTCAGGTCTGATGGGGTCTGGCAGTTCCTGTGTTCCTATGACAGCCCCAAGGGGACAGAATCTGGCCCTACTTCCCCTTCGGGGGACTTCTGGCTCCTCCCCTCCCTCTTCCTTAGCCCCTGGGAGCAGGTTAGAACAGGTGCCGGGGTCAGAATGTGATTCCCCCGTGATGCACTGCACGGCCCTCAGACACAATGTCTCCCAGCCTTCCGTGCGGCGGAGCAGAAGAGATGCTGCCACAGCTAGAGTGGCCAGCGCTGGCTGGACGTATTCCTGGAGGTCTCGTCACAGGACAAATTCATAGAATCATAGAAAATTAGGGGCTGAAGAGACTTCAGGAGGTCATCTAGTCCAACCCCCTGCTCAAAGCAGGACCAACCCCAACTAAATCATCCCAGCCAGGGCTTTGTCAAGCCAGGCCTTAAAAACCTCTAAGGAAGGAGATTCCACCACCTCCCTAGGTAACGCATTCCAGGGCTTCACCACCCTCCTAGTGAAAAAGTTTTTCCTAATATCCAGCCTAGACCTCCCCCACTGCAACTTGAGACCATTACTCCTCATTCTGTCATCAGCTCCCACTGAGATCAGTCTAGATCCATCCTCTTTGGAACCCCCTTTCAGGTAGTTGAAGGCTGCTATCAAATCCCCCCTCACGCTTCTCTTCTGCAAACTAAACAAGCCCAGTTCCTGCAGCCTCTCCTCATAAGTCATGTGCCTAATCATTTTCATTGCCCTCAGCTGGACTCTCTCCAATTTGTCCACATCCCTTTTGTAGTTGGGGCCCCAAAACTGGACGCAATACTCCAGGTGTGGCCTCACCAGTGCCGAATAGAGGAGAATAATCACTTCCCTCAATTTGCTGGCAATGCTCCTACGAATACAGCCCAATCTTTCATTCCTGGAGACTCCAGGACAATCCTGGAGGGTTGGCAACCCTAGCCCCAGCACGTCTCATAGGATTGCAAAGGCTGCCAGTTCAGTATATTAATCACACACAGCCAGCCCTGCCTGCGTTCCTTTAGCATGTGGCTCATGGACTTTCTCTGTTTAATGGGATTTTCTCACAGGAGTTTATAAGGCTCCAGGTATGCTGCCGGATCAGCCCATTTTCAAGTTGTTTTTTTTATCAGCGTCCTTGTGAAACTAAACATTCATTCCCCGAGCCGGCTCAGCGCCCTGGGTGGATTAAATTCCCTGCAGCTCTCTTGCCAGATCAGTGCTGATGTGCTGGGGCATGCTTTACAGCCTGCCGGTACCAGGCTGTTGGAAGTTCCCGGAGACCCCCCTCTTTGCAGGCAGAGGCGTCGGGATACGCTCCAGAGACAACGTTTACCCTTTAATCATAACAGAGACCCGGCGCGTCGTCATTCAGCTTGACCTTTGCGCCAGTCTCGCCCCGTAAAAACAGTTTGGGGGCCATGCTGCAGGCTATGCTGCAGGACTAAATCAAAAGGGGGTGGAGGAGCAAGGGATGGAGGGGAAGTAAAGGCCCTGTTTTCTCATTGAGCACAATCAAGCACGTGGTGGTGAAAGGGCCGCCCCCCCATAGGGCGGTGGACACTAGCCTGTGCCCATCCAAGCTGGGGCACGGCTGCCCTGCACACACGGCCTCCGGACAAGGCAAGTGGCTGAGTATAAAACATGGTGTCTCTGTGCCACCCCCCCCAGCTCCCATGGGGATGTTCAGCTCCCAGGGGCAGCGCGATCACTGAGCGGCAACAGGCTCTGTCGAGGGTGAGTCGTTACAGGAGCAGTGGCTATAAGAGCGGCATTGGCCTGGCCCGGCTATCTCCTGTCCTGGCGTCACCTGCTTTGGAGGCCTTACAGGCCGGCTCTGTGTCCCGCAGTGGGGCGGGGTGGAGGGGCCTCGTGCTGTCGTGCCTGCAGGCCCGGCGAGGTGGAGGCTGCCTGTGTTCGGCTAGTGCCAGTCGCACAGGAACGGTGTGGAGAAACGTTCCGTGCCCAGCAGCAGCCTTCTCGTGGGCTGGGGAGGGAAGGAGGTGGGCGTGATCCGGCCCCCTGTCCGCTGCAGTGGGGAAGGGAGCGGTGGCCAGTCGTTCCCTGCCGGTCCTGTGGGGGGCCGCGCCCTGAAAATGTGCCTGGGAAAGCCGATCCCAAGCCTGTGCTTGTGGGATTTGTTTTCTAAAGGGCCAGATGGGGGCGTTAGGCTCAGCCCCGAGCACGGGACAGCCCGTAGTTCTGCTTTCTGGGGAGGAGCACAGACACCTCTCTGAGGCACGGTCTGTCAGAGCTCCCCTTCATAGCGGGGGAAGACCGTCCTGCAACGGCCCTTACAAGACAAGCCCTTTACCCTCCGGTGCCGGTGGGGTGAAGATATAGCTCTGCCTGCTCCCCGCCGCTCCCTGCCCCTCGCATCCCCCTTCCTACCCACTTCCTTGCTTGGCAGGAGTATGAGGTACGCAAGCCCTATGACCTGGCCCAAGATCTGGGTATTTCCTATGTAGCCGTGTGGCAGCTGGAGTGAGGTGGACCTTTTTCTCCTGCGTGGCTGTGGAAGAACAGGACAATGTAAATAACTGATTCGTATTGTCACCCCTTTGCCGTGTGGTTGGGGCCCCAGTGGTCGGCTTCTCATTGGAGGTGAAATCAGTGATGAGGAGTCTGGCTATATTCTTAAGGTAACTTGTTTTATTTACCAGTCCTGGAACAGAGGTGGTCACAAACAGCGCACAGGATCCCAGCCCAGACACCAATGCCTGGGTTCCCAGGGAGCATCTCCGCCCCCACAAAAGTGGCTCTAGATAGAGAGATGACGGCAGAGCGCAAACTCCCCTGCTGCTTGCAACACCTCCCCCTTAAAGATACAGCATCACAAAACTAACACCAATGCAGCGCTTCTTCCAAGATTGTACTCTGCTCTGACACAAAGAACGAATAAATGTAACTGCACCCACGGGTGACACCCACCATAACAGGTTAAACAAATGCAATCCTGAAACTCAGTACCTGGGGTGAGCAGGTGAAGTTTGTCCTTTTCAGTCTGAAATTACCTAGATGATGCTCACAGGCAGCGCACACGCCTCCTGTTTCAGGGAGGAGGAGAAGGAAATGAAATAAAGCATTTAGTGGAAGTTAATTAACTATTTCACTCTCCCCAGAAAGCTATATATGCAGCTCACATCATCCAGCAGCCCTAGCACAAGAAGGAATCAGTCCAGGAGCTACAAATCTGGAAATGCATAGAAGCAAACTCGAATCCTGCTAGGGTCTGCAAGTAGGCTGCAGACACGGTAAAGCCAGGTGTAACCCACACACCTCCTGGGCGTGGTGCTCTGTCCCATCTAGTGGTACCGAGACCACTTAGAGAGAGACCAAGTCTGTTTTACAGCCTCGGCTAAGGGCCATGTGGCTTTTAGCTCATGCAGCAGAGGTTCATGCACTAAGCTCCAGAGGTCCCTGGTTCGATCCCACACGCCAACGACTGGGGTCTGTCGGTGTTACACAGGTAGGCTGTTTTAATGGGCTTGTTGCCTTTAGGTGAGCTGTACATTAATTCATTGCTGATGCCATCCCTAGTCAATGTCCCAGCTGCGTCATTTATCAGGCTCCAATGATTGTAAGTGGATTTTACTGTGCCATCGGCAAAGTGATGAGATGGGGAAACAAGATTGTTAGCAGACTGCATCCTCTCCTAGGGCTAGATGTGAAGTCAACGTCGCAACTTGCTTATCTTATGGCCACAGTCCAGAGACATATATTCATTTCCACTGTTATATGTAATGGGACATAGCCTGAAGTCTGTGCTCTGGCCAAACTCTCTTGAAGTCAAAGGAACTCGAGGAGGACAGTACTGGATCCACTGATTAACTCATTCAGACTAATGGGCATCTAATCTAATTTGGTTTTATCTATCTATGGTACTTCGATGGTCCCCATCACCATGGCATCTGAGATCCTCATGATCTTTAATGTATTCATCCTCAGAGCCCCCCTGTGGGGAACAGAGAGGCTAAGTGACTTGCCCAAGTCCACAGGTGATGGAGTGTTCACCCCCACACTAGCCTGGAAGGGGTTAATGAGGCTGAGAATCAGATAATGCTGCAGCTGAGGGGAATTAGGTGGCCTAAGCAACTCCTGACTGATGATGGAGCCCAGATAAGAAGGAACAGGCGGGGCTGGTACAAAGCCAGGAAAGCGGCAGTGAGAAAGGGGCTGCAGTATGGAAGATCTGCAGTCATGCTCTGGGCTTAGCGAGGGAAAGGAGGAAGCCAGGGGGAGAATAAAAGCCCGAGGATCCGGGCCCTGAGGGAAAGGCGTACCCAGAGAGGTGTCAGAGAAGGAGCCTGATAGAGGGGGTGTAGGAAACAATCCAGGGAAACAGCAGCAAGGTTTGGGGCAGTGAGATGTTGGCTGCTGGTTGTAGTCCCTGGATTGGGACCCGGAATAGTGAACAGGACCATGTTCCCCTACCAGCCACTGGGGAAGTGGCACAGCGTGGACAGTGGACCAGAAGATTGGCTGAGACAGCTGTCCAATGGGGCTGTGATAACCCCAGAAGGGAAGGACCTAGCTGGAGGGCCAAGCCATGAAGAGCAAGTCAGCGGGAGCAAGCTGAGTCCCAGAGAGAGCAAGAGTGAGCAAGACAACGGAAGATATATATATACATAGAGAACATGAAACAATGGGTGTTGCCATGCCCACTATAACGAGAGTGATCAATTCAGGTGAGCTATTATCAACAGGAGAAAAAAGTCGTCATGTCGTCATCATGAATAGGTCGGAATAGAAACAAGAGGCTGCTCGGCAGCTCTCCAACACCACTTTCTACAAGCCATTACCCTCTGATCCCACTGAGGGTTACCAAAAGAAACTGCACCATCTGCTCAAGAAACTCCCTGACAAAGCACAGGAACAGATCTGTGCAGACACATGCCTAGAACCCTGACCTGGGGTATTCTATCTGCTACCCAAGATCCATAAACCTGGAAATCCTGGATGCCCCATCATCTCAGGCATTGGCACCCTGACAGCAGGATGTCTGGCTATGTAGACTCCCTCCTCAGGCCCTACGCTACCAGCACTCCCAGCTATCTTTGAGACACCACTGACTTCCTGAGGAAACTACAATCCATCGATGATCTTCCTGAAAACACCATCCTGGCCACTATGGATGTAGAAGCCCTCTACACCAACATTCCACACAAAGATGGACTACAAGCCGTCAGGAACACTATCCCCGATAATGTCACGGCTAACCTGGTGACTGAACTTTGTGACTTTGTCCTTACCCATAACTATTTTACATTTGGGGACAATGTATACCTTCAAATCAGCGGCACTGCTATGGGTACCCGCATGGCCCCACAGTATGCCAACATTTTTATGGCTGACTTAGAACAATGCTTCCTCAGCTCTCGTCCCCTAATGCCCCTACTCTACTTGCACTACATTGATGACATCTTCATCATCTGGACCCATGGAACAGAAGCCCTTGAGGAATTCCACCATGATTTCAACAATTTCCATCCCACCATCAACCTCAGCCTGGACCAGTCCACACAAGAGATCCACTTCCTGGACACTACAGTGCTAATAAGCGATGGTCACATAAACACCACCCTATATCAGAAGCCTACTGACCGCTGTACTTTTACATGCCTCCAGCTTTCATCCAGACCACACCACACAATCCATTGTCTACAGCCAAGCTCTACGATACAACTGCATTTGCTCCAACCCCTCAGACAGAGACAAACACCTACAAGATCTCTATCAAGCATTCTTACAACTACAGTACCCACCTGCTGAAGTGAAGAAACAAATTGACAGAGCCAGAAGAGTACCCAGAAGTCACCTACTACAGGACTGGCCCAACAAAGAAAATAACAGAACACCACTAGCCATCACCTTCAGCCTCCAACTAAAACCTCTCCAGCGCATCATCAAGGATCTACAACCTATCCTGAAGGACAGCCCCTCGCTCTCACAGATCTTGGGAGACAGGCCAGTCCTTGCTTACAGAAAGCCCCCCCAATCTGAAGCAAATACTCACTAGCAACCACACACCACACAACAAAAACACTAACCCAGGAACCTATCCTTGCAACAAAGCCCTTTGCCAACTGTGTCCACATATCTATTCAGAGGATATCATCATAGGACCTGATCACATCAACTACACTATCAGAGGCTTGTTCACCTGCACATCTACCAATGTGATATATGCCATCATGTGCCAGCAATGCCCCTCTGCCATATACATTGCCCAAACTGGACAGTCTCTACGTAAAAGAATAAATGGACACAAATCAGACGTCAAGAATTATAACATTCAAAAACCAGTCGGAGAACACTTCAATCTCCCCAGTCACTGAATTACAGACCTAAAAGTCACAATATTACAACAAAAAAACTTCAAAAACAGACTCCAACAAGAGACTGCTGAATTGGAATTAATTTGCAAACTGGACACCATTAAATTAGGCTTGATTAAAGACTGGGAGTAGATGGGTCATTACACAAAGCAAAATTATTTCCCAATGCTTATTTCCCTCCCCACTGTTACTCACGCCTTCTTGTCAACTGTTGGAATGGGCCATCCTGATGATCACTACAAAAGGTTTTTTTCTCCTGCTGATCATAGCTCACCTTAATTGATCACTCTCGTTATAGTGTGTATGGCAACACCCATTTTTTCATGTTCTCTGAATGTGTGTGTATATCTATCTATCTATCTTCCTATTGTATTTTCCACTGCTGATAATAGCGCCTCTTAATTAATTAGCCTCTTACAGTTGGTATGGGTACTTCCACCTTTGCATGTTCTCTATATGTATAAATATCTTCTTACTATATGTTCCATTCTATGCATCCGATGAAGTGGGCTGTAGCCCATAAAAGCTTATGCTCAAATAAATTTGTTAGTCTCTAAGGTGCCACAATGACTCCTTGTTCTTTTTGCTGATACAGACTACTAGGAGGGTGTCTTTTCCACTTTACACAACAGAGGGTGCAATTGTCATTACAAATTCTCACCTTCGCTGCCCTGCATGGAAAAGGCCCTGAAAGCTTCATCAAGTTTTGTACCCACTTCTTGTTTTTTTCTTTTTTTTTTCTTTTAAAATCTGCCTAGTACATAATGTGGAAAATACCAGGGAGCAAAGCAGCCAGAAGCGGAGAAGATCTTCCCCTCTGCAATGCATTACTGCCATTGCATGGTAAAAAAAAACCTCGTAACCCCTCATTTATTAAACACAAAAGAAGCAAGTCCTGACCCGCACTGGGAAGGCACTGGGCAGAGCAGAGTTGTGGTTCCACTACTCAGAAAGGGAACAGAATTCAGAGCGCACCAGCCGTGCAAGGTCTGCTGGTGGGTTTAGCGGCAGACTGGTGAAGAGGTGGGTCTGCATCTATGAGGATGTATCAACCGTCGCCCTGCAGAGGTGGGGAAGACAGCAGTTAGCTGGGGCACAGCGTGAGGGGGAAGAGTCCCTGCCACCTCAAACATGATTCTATCTGAGTCAGGTTCTGATTCTCCCCTCCTTACCGGAGTAGTTGCACCCCTTCTCATTGTGCATCGAGAGTCGTGACTAGCATCTGTCCTGTCTGGTTTGTTTCTCCCTCTCATCCTCTCTCCAGGGATGTATTCATTCGGTCTGTGCTCTCGGAAATGATTTGTAAGTATCTGACTATCATTAGGCTACAATTGCATTTGCTTTCATATGGCTCCACAGGGGAGTTTAATGTTGTTTGACAAATCTTCATGCTCATCTAATCCTTATTGCGGCATGATGTTTGAGCCAGACCTTTCATTTGAATAGGAGTTGCCCGGGGGTCCATCTTGTTCAGTATCCTTTCTCTAGTATGGCCAGCACTAGCTGCTTCAGCAAAAAAAACTCTGCAGAAGGTAGTTATGGGGTAACCTGACCCCAGGGAGAGTTTCTTTCCAACCCCCATTAGGCCATGTCTACACAAGGAAGTTCAATCAGTTTAACATCAGATGTGAATTTCTAGCAATTTAGTTAAATGGGTTCAATCCCCACTCCCCCATGGATGCCCTTATTTAGGTCTAACACTGGTTTCTTTTGGTTAGTTTAAATCGAATAGGAATTGTTTAAGCTAAATTGGAATAAATGACTCTTAAATCAGAATAACTGCCCACCATTTGCACCAATTTGAAAAGTGATTTAAATTAAACCAGTGCAATTTTCTTGGGTAAACAAGGGTTTAATTAGAAACTGGCTTAAGCGGTCAAGTATGAGGGGTTAGATCCCTTCCAAACTCTTGGGGATTTTCCCCTCTAGACTATTTTGACTAATTGGCGTTGGCTGAAAGATGGAGGAAATTTTGGTGTAATTGCTGCCAATATGTTTTGTGATTTCTCATAGAAATTTAGATTTTCAATTTTTTCCCAACCTGCTCTACATTCTAAGAGGATCACTCCTGCCTAAAAGACCCTTCCTGTGAAACACCCATAAGTTTGCATTGTTTATCCCCCCAAAATCCTAAATTTAGAGATCTAGCTCAGGGGTCGGCAACCTTTGAGAAGTGGTGTGCCAAGTCTTCATTAATTTAAGGTTTTGCATCCCAGTAATAAATTTTACATTTAGAGGGGCCCCCCCGACGGAACCCCAGACTGGCAGTGGGCTGAGCGGTGCCGGCGGCCGGGACCCCGGCTGGCAGGGGCTGGCAGACAGAACCCCAGACCAGCAGCGTGCTGAGCGGCTCAGCCCACTGCCGGTCTGGGGTTCCGGCTGCTGGCCCGGGGTTCCATCCATCCAGGCTGGCAGCAGGCTGAGCGGGGCCAGCAGCCGGGACCCCGGCTGGCAGCAGCGTGCCACTAAAAATCAGCTCCAGTGACATATTTAGGATCTGGAAAATCAATGGTGGAATCCCGCTTGGGGTGAGATGAGCAGAGCAAGCGCCAGACTCTGGGAAGGGTCTGAACATTTCTATTAGAGGCACTGCTATTGAGTTCTGAGGTGGAGAAGTGCTGCCACGCAAATGGAGATTCCTATGCGAATCCTTAAGAATAGATCAAAGACAACAACCTTCCAGCAGTCAGAGTACCTTACTCTTCAGCATGGACTCTGTCCTTCCTCGGCTCTGTCTGCGACTAAGGGTAACTTCATGTTACTGTCTCTCTGGGTTATTGATTTAAATGCTCAGGAGTCTGCGGATGACCTTGGGAAGTTTCTCAGAGTGGCATTAATAGCCCATTCCACAGGCTGTAGAGGGCCAGATTATGCTGAGTAGCACCTTACTCTTAGATTTCAACGAGACTACTCATGGAACAAGACACTAGTTAGCAGGAGGAAGGCTATCGGGGTCCATCTCCAATATATTAAAGCACAGTTGTGAGAGGAGAAACAGGAATAGAAATGATCACCTGGGCCAGATCCTCAAATGGTGCAGATCATTGACTTCAGTGGAGCTACATCTGCCCATTGACCCTCTAGCACCAAGGCCTGATGCAAAGCCCATTGAAATCAGTGGGAGTCTTTCCATTGTTTTCAATGGATTTTGGATGAAGCCCTTATTGTGGAAAGGATGCGGAAGAGCTAACAATGGAAATCTATTCCCTGTTGGAAAAGGCCGGCCTTTTCCAGCCAAAGAGTTCCTGTTCCAGCTTATTTATAGGCTCCCACACCTGTATACAAAGCCTAACTAGGATGGAGTCAGCAAATGTCTGTCTTGCGTTAATATAGTAACGGGATCTGGGCTTCCTACAGTCCAGAGCATCAAAAAATCTCCCGGGGGTGTCAGCTTCCTGCAGCATCGGTTGAAGAACTTTCCATCTGAGCAGTCGTTAGGGATTTCCTCATATGCTCCTGCTGCAGCGCCTGGCCTGTGCAACATCGTCTGCATAAAAATTCAAAGAATGCTGCTGCTCGTTCACTGCCGGGCCAAAAGGGCTGTATCAAATATGAGGCCACAGGGCCAACGACACAGAGGGCTTTCAAGCCGCATGTTCTCAGAGCACTAACTGTTGCCTGCTTTGGAGAAGAGGGGACCTATGCACTGCATATCGGCAGTGTGACTTATGGCGCAGACGAGGTACCGTGCTGCATTTCAAACATACCTAGGGAGACCGTACATCCAATTTTGGCTGGGACAGTCCCTTTTTTAAGCCTGTCCTAGCTGTCCTGGCTTTTTTATGGCAAAAGTGGGCATTTGTCCAATGTGATCAGTTGGCAAAAGCAAACGGGACAAATGCCCACTTGGGGGGGGGAAATGGGGTGCAGTGGAACATGTGAGGGGGGAGTGGTGATGCCAGCCCCGCGCAGGGGGAGAAGGGAGAGGCAGAGCTCCAGTGGGGGGGGCAGGCAGGGCTCTAGCCAGCAGTCTCATGCGGGTGGCAAGCAAGGCTCGGGTGAGCAGCGATGCCAGCCCCAGTCTTTTGGAAATATGGTCACCCTATTTAATATGTGTGTCGCTGCTCGCCTGAATCCTGCCTGCCCCCTGCATGGGGATGGGGGCTTGGCAAGTGGCTTGGGCCAGCCCCAGGATGGGAAGGGGGAGGGGCTGCCTTGCATGGTGTCCCATTTTCCCTTTGGGAAATATGGTCACGTCACCCTAAACATATCCTCTTTTTAAAATTCCCCTCTTTTAGGATGCCCATGGGTGGGTCTCGCTCTGACCTCTGTTATGTGTTTGAGCAGGGTTTGGAATTTCTGATTGTCCTGTCAAAAGATACAAAATGCCACTCCCCTCATTCATCGATCCTTGCCTGGCCAGGAGATACCTCTGTGTCTCACAATGAACAATGTAATACTTATCGCTACCACTGTCCCACACTTGCCACCGGCTTCCACAGCGAAAGATGGTTGCTCTGCATTTAATCCCCTCTTTGCTGGTGCCGAATTACCTAAAACATTTGATTTTTGCCTTTGAGCAACGAACTGTAGCAGAAGGAATTTCTACACAGTGAAAAGCCAGGAATCAGGGACAGGCATCAGGATACGTGTGTCTCAATGAGCATTGCGGAAACCTGAGAGTTGTTTGGGGAAATATACAACAAAAGGTTCCTTCTGTAAAGATCAGCACTTTAAGACGCCTGAAAATATTTCTATATGGCAGTAAGAAGAAAGCACAGTTTCAGCACATGGGAAAATGATGGCTCTGTATTGGAAATGCAAAACACTTATGCAATATGAGCTGATATTAAACAAGAGCGTCTTGTGTTTCTCCATAATTGAATTGAATGAAATCCTTTACATCAGGAAGAGTTTTGCATGAATAAGAACCAAGTAAGGACTTCTGGCTTTGTCCCAAAGTGAGACTGTCACTAAGAAAATCAATCACTGCCAGATGTAAAAAGAAAAGGAGTACTTGTGGCACCTTAGTGACTGCCACAAGTCCTCCTTTTCTTTTTGCGAATACAGACTAACACGGCTGCTACTCTGAAACCTGCCAGATGTAGTTACAGATGCCATCTCACTTTCTAGTGGGGGAAGGGCCGGACAGACACCACGACTGAAGTCAATGGAGCTATGCTGACTTACAACAGCCAAGGAGCTGGGGCCGTGTTTCATTCTCATCATTTAATGGTCATCTCCTGACATGCGGTGGCAAAGAAAGGTCAAGCTATTGATAAGGAAGGAAGGAAGAAAGGGGTACAACAGATACAATTCCTTTTTCTTTTCAAACTTTGCCTCTTAAATACATTTTTAAGGATTTGCATTAGCCAGTTGAGCTGAGATTTTCCAAACCTGCCTATAGGATTTGAAACCCCAATCCTGTTCTCCTCGAACAAGGACAAGGAACTCAGATCCCTTGGTTGACTTAGAAATTCTCAGCCTTGCTACATCTCTGGCTGGGAGAACCAGGAATAAATCAGCTTCAGTAGCTGGCCTTTCAAAGTAACAGGTCCACATTTTTTCTCCTCCACACGTAAAGGCACCTTTCCACAGCCGAGCTCAGCTGGAGTTACCGCTGGGATAAATTTGGCTCCATCTCTCTGTGTGGAGGCCTCTCTTATCGACATCATCAATCAAACCTTTCACTGTGCTAATCTCAGGGACTATTGGGGGAACGACAGCTGGGCCCCACGTTGCTCAGACCCAGAGTGGACACCGGCATGCCCCCTTCCCTTCCCCATCTGAGCAGTGGGAGAGTCCAAGAAGGAGATGAGTCAGCAGAAGTCACTTTCTGCTCTAAAGAAGAGATATACAAATTAAATGAAATCTTGTCCCAAAAAGGGAAATATTAATGAGGCTCTAGAGACACAGGGCCAGTTGCTCAGCTGATGAAAATCAGCATAGCCCCATTGACTTCCAAGCTGCCGGAGGAACCCAAAAGGGGCTTCCCCTGGACTCACTATGGAGGTAAATGCAGACCCAGATGGTTCTGTGCAACATTTCAGATGGAAATGAGTTAAAGTCCAAAAGGCCAGGGCACAAAGGTCTAGAAAACATGACCTATGAGGGAAGATTGAAAAAATTGGGTTTGTTTAGTCTGGAGAAGAGAAGACTAAGTGGGGACATAACAGTTTTCAAGTACGTAAAAGGTTGTTACAAGGAGGAGGGAGAAAAATTGTTGTTCTTAACCTCTGAGGATAGGACAAGAAGCAATGGGCTTAAATTGCAGCAAGGGAGGTTTAGGTTGGACATTAGGAAAAACTTCCTGTCAGGGTGGTTAAGCACTGGCATAACTTGCCTAGGGAGGTTGTGGAATCTCCATCACTGGAGATTTTTCAGAGCAAGTTGGACAAACACGTCTCAGTGATGGTCTAGATAATACTTAGCCCTGCCTTGAGTGCAGGGGACTGGACTAGATGACCTCTCGAGGTCCCTTCCAGTCCTATGATTCTAAGATCCACATTATCAAGTGGAGTGCCCCAAGGGTCGGTCCTGGGGCCGGTTTTATTCAATATCTTCATAAATGATCTGGAGGATGGTGTGGATTGCACTCTCAGCAAATTTGCGGATGATACTAAACTGGGAGGAGTGGTAGATACGCTGGAGGGGAGGGATAGGATACAGAAGGACCTAGACCAATTGGAAGATTGGGCCAAAAGGAATCTGATGAGGTTCAATAAGGATAAGTGCAGGGTCCTGCACTTAGGACGGAAGAACCCAATGCACAGCTACAGACTAGGGACCGAATGGCTAGGCAGCAGTTCTGCGGAAAAGGACCTAGGGGTGACAGTGGACGAGAAGCTGGATATGAGTCAGCAGTGTGCCCTTGTTGCCAAGAAGGCCAATGGCATTTTGGGATGTATAAGTAGGGGCATAGCGAGCAGATCGAGGGACGTGATCGTTCCCCTCTATTCGACATTGGTGAGGCCTCATCTGGAGTACTGTGTCCAGTTTTGGGCCCCACACTTCAAGAAGGATGTGGATAAATTGGAGAGAGTCCAGCGAAGGGCAACAAAAATGATTAGGGGTCTGGAACACATGAGTTATGAGGAGAGGCTGAGGGAGCTGGGATTGTTTAGCCTGCAGAAGAGAAGAATGAGGGGGGATTTGATAGCTGCTTTCAACTACCTGAAAGGGGGTTCCAAAGAGGATGGCTCTAGACTGTTCTCAATGGTAGCAGATGACAGAACGAGGAGTAATGGTCTCAAGTTGCAGTGGGGGAGGTTTAGATTGGATATTAGGAAAAACTTTTTCACTAAGAGGGTGGTGAAACACTGGAATGAGTTACCTAGGGAGGTGGTAGAATCTCCTTCCTTAGAGGTTTTTAACGTCAGGCTTGACAAAGCCCTGGCTGGGATGATTTAACTGGGAATTGGTCCTGCTTTGAGCAGGGGGTTGGACTAGATGACCTTCTGGGGTCCCTTCCAACCCTGATATTCTATGATTCTATGATTCTATTACCAAAGCTCAAGCAGAGCCATTCCTAATGTGTTGGGATACAGAAAAATACAAAGGACCAAATCCTGCTCTTCTTTACATTTTGTGCAATAGCAATAACTACTACCCAGTGGGGGTCAGGAGGAAACATCACCCATCGGCAGTTTAATCCAGAGTTGTCTACCCCAGAAGCAGCTGGTACTGGCCATTGTCACAGAGTAGATGCTAGAAAGACCACTGGTCTGGCTCAGTTTGGCTGTTCCTAGGTCAGGGCAGAAGTAGGCACAAAGGCCCAGATCCTCACAGGCTCCTATGTCTATTGATTTCAGTGGAAGTTAGGAGCCTAAATACCGTTGAGGATCTGGGCCAAAGTGAACCAATCTCCTTCTTGCCTGTAGCGATCTGTGTGAGAGAATGTTGTTGATTTGTGATCAAGCTTTTAATATTCATGGTTCGGCAGCTTGGATCAATTAAGTAAAGAAATCTGAGCATCCAGCCAATGGGCCCGTTTGACTATAATTAGATCCATCTGTTTCAGACACAAAATGGCTAATAGCTTTAGATTGCATCTATCATTTCTCCAGATAGGCTCCCGCACTTCCACTCACTCTGACCTGTGGGAGTTGCAGCAGCAAGGATAATCGTTCATTTTTGGAGGAACATCAGCCATTCTTACTGCAGCTGCCACGATCACATGGAAAACGAGTGGGATGGAGAAGAAACTAATTTTCCCTTCCGAAGACTATGAGCAGTGTTTATTTGCCGCTAGATAATAGCACTTTGGTTGAGAGGCCAGCATTAGCCTTTAGCGTGACTCAGGGATACGTGGTGAGAATGTGCTGAGCATCACGCTCAGCTTGATTAGCAAAGCGCCCTGATCAAAGAATTTCCTAGTAACTTCCGTGGAGTTTTCAATATCCGGGAAACAGGAAATCCCATTGAGAAAATTGTCAGCACATGACCTGCGACTGCGTCTTGGCACAACTCCTGTTGACTCAAGTTTGCAAAATCAGACCCTAATTGCAATGGGTGATGAGCAAGGAGCAGAGTGAACCGGTTTAAGAGAAGCGTTTCCCATTGCTGCACTTCATTTGCCCTGGTGAAAGACCTAAACTACCAGTTGGCTATAGAACACGTACTGTACCTTTCTTTCGGGGATCTCTCTGGTTAAATCACAGCAGCCGTTCAGTTGGCCAACAAACAAAGCTAAGGACATTTTCAACACCTCCGTTTTTGACACCTGGGAGCTGGGTTTTCAGAAATGTTTTGCACCCATAAATCCAGAGGTGGGAGGATGGGCCAGTGATTAGGGCACTAGTCTTGGACTTAGGAGACCCAGGTTCCTGTGTGGGTCCTTGTTTGGCCACAGACTTCTCGTGTGACCTTGAGCAAGTCACTTAAGTCTCTCTCTGAGCCTCCATTCCACAAGTGATAGCACTTCCTCATCTCCTGGGGGGTTGTGAGAATAAATCCATTAAAGACGGTGAGGTGCTCAGATGCTACAGATAAGTCCCCAGTATAGCTAGAATTGCAGTCAATGGGGGTACTGAAGCTGCAAGTGCTCGGCAACTCTTAAAATCAAAGCTCAGGGGTCACAAGTTGGACAGTGAGGCACCCAGAAAATAGTGACCATTTGTGAAGGCCTCAGTAAATTATGTCCTTGTGCAGAAACACTGAGCCAAATCCTGATTGTAGATATCACCGTGTAACCCCCACTCACTGGGTGTCACTGAGATCAGTGGGTGGCCTATAGCGTGACTTAGTTACACTGTAGTGTTTAGTGTGTGCTACCATATAGAGCAGTGAGAACCTGTCTGTATCCGTCTGTTGTCTCTTTCCCAATACTTAGATCATAAGCTCTTTGGGGCAGGGACTTCTCTTTTTGGTCTGTGTTTGTATAGCACCTAGCATAATGGGATCTTGGTCCATGACTGGGGCTCCTAGGCACCATGATATAATAATGACTGCAGAACCCAGTGGGTACTGCCAGCTTTTGGGAATGCTGAGGAAGGACTAGTTGGACAAGAGTGAAGAAAATAGATTTCTCCTGTAAATGTTGACTCAGACAAGCTATAAATCCTGCAGACCTGTGGCTTTGCTTAGCACGTATCTTTGTAGTAGACAATCATCGACTTCTCACTGAAAAGAACAACAACAAAAAGAAGGCAAAAACATTCACTTAAAAAAAAAAAAGGGACGCAATCAGCTGCAATCATTACTAAAGATAAATCAGCAGCTGCTGCCCTATTTTGTAGAAGATATTGTGGAGTTCTGGATTTGGAGTGGTAGCCAAATTCGCCACAAGAAAAGTTCAGTGCTATGAAGTAGGCCAAATGGACTAAATGTAGGCTCTCTGATATCAATCATGACTCCAAGTTGTTGTCATTTGATAGCTATTTAGTGATCTACCCAACATGAAAGGAGTTGTTGGTCGTATTCTGTTATTTTATGACTGCCAAACGTCTCAGCCAGTTGGGACTGTACAACACAGAGAAAATTATTGCTCTGGCCCAAAGCATTTATCCAAGGAATGGGTCTGTTGTGCACATCACAAAAACACCATCACTCTAGAAATCCACCCAACCTCCCCCCACCCCTGGGGCATGAACCTGGCAAACAAATAGTGGACGTCTTCCCTAGAAATGTGGTGGAATAAAGCATCTCTGCTTTTGATTCCAGTTGCTCCCCACAGCTCCAGGCATGACCTCTGCCTTAACAAGAGTGAGTCTGACTCAGCTAGTTGTCATCTGGTCTTGGTTGCACATTATTTACTATTTATACTGTGGTACCACCCAGGGGTCCTGACTTAGGGATCAGGGTCTATTGTGCCAGGCCCTGTACACACAACAAAAAACAGACCGTGCCCCAGAGCATACAACTAAGGCCCTGCTTCAGGGGAAAGCACTTAAGAATGTGCTAAACCACTGGGTGTTATTTTAGCCAGTGGAACGTAAGCGTGTGCATAATGCTCTCCCGGATTGGCATGCTTTTCTGAATCAGGGCCTATGTATCTGACGAGGTGAAATAGAGAGAAAGACACATTGGGGAAGTCGTTCAGCTACATCATCCGTGTCCGTGTGCACACAAGTGCCATCTATACGTATCTGGGGGCTGGGCACCATTTTGAAAATCTAGAGTGAAATCCTGGCTTCAGTGGCCAAACTCGCACAGAGTTCAGTGGAGCCAGGATTTCACCCTTAGCTCTAAGGGTGAGGAAACGGGCCCATGTGTGCTTCACTTGCTGGCAAAGGAATCCTGCAGCGGTTCTGTGCTGCTCAGGCCTGGAGGTGACAGCATCTATTACTCCCAAAGCTGCGGACTTTGTGTGCGAAGACATATGTGGGTGCAGATCGGACGAACAAAGGGTCCTTGGCCAAGACGCAAGATCGAGCAGCTGTAAGAGATTCGCTCAAAAGCCAAAAGATTAGTAATATGAAGAGGGGAAAGGGAGGAAATACCCCCCATCCGTCTCGTACATTTCCTCTCTCCCCTCCTGAGCGCCTCTGCCATGTGGTGCGGTCTCCTGCTGTTTAAGCATCTTAATGCTTTTCCCCCTTTAAAAAATGCTCCCGGCCTTGCTCCTTACCAGCGAAGTTAGAGCCGTGCATGAGAGTGCGAAGCTCTCACGGTATGTCACCGCAGGGACGTCTGCTAAGCCCTCTTGGAATTGACATGCTTCAGACAAACATTCCCTTTCCTTCCCGGATGACATCAGCACAGACTGCGAACCGACCCGGGGCTGAATGTTGTGCGTGTACAATATTTGCCGGGTTAACAGAAGCAACTGTTGCCTGCACTCTGTCAAAGCGTTGATAAGAGCTACTGCAGGTATCGTGTCAGGCTGAATGCCTGTGTTAGGGGGGGAATCCTGGTCCCACTAAAGGCAAAACTCCCACTCATCTCAGTGGGACTAGGAGTTCACCCTCTGGGTTTAATACTGGATCAAGCTCAGCTTTACTGAGCACAGAAGTATTGAACTAATTTTTGCTTTCCCATCCATAAATTCAGTCCAGCTGTTTTAGGAGCATAGTGTTCCCTTAGTGGGTAACACACTGGACTGGGACTCATAAGATCTGGGCTCTGTTCTTTTCTCTGCCCCTGGCCCGCTAGGTGCCCTTTGGCAGGTCACTTTAACCTCCCTCTGCCTCAGTTTCCCCATCTCTCCTTTGTAGAGTGCTTTGAGATCTCCTGTTTCTTCCTACTCCCAGCGCTTGGGTTATGACTTGAAGCCAGAGGGTTTATATCCCTGCAAACGTTTTTAAAAAATCCCTGTGAACGTGAAGCAGGATGGCTGTGTTCACTGTCTCTATGTCTTGACCTCAAAAGTGAGCACCATGTGGTGGCATTTAAATCCACACCCATACAAAACTGAGACCAAATGTGGACACAAATAATACCAGTGAAACTAACCCCATGCCAGAGTCCAAACACTTAACAGCAAGCCCTTCCTCTTTGAGCAAAGCTTTTCCACCAAGACCAGAAGAACATTTAAAGCAGTAACCACAGCCCTCCCCTTCAAAGAAATCAACCCCAGGCAGAGCTTCCTCTAACCAGGGAAGCAGATGAGGGGAGGAGACTACATGAAATACACTAGCAACCTCGTGCTGCCGATCTGTTAATTTAGGAGGCACTGAAAAACTTGCTATGTTTTCAAACAGACACCTTCCTGCTTTCTCCTATGCTGGCCCTCCTGCTTGGGAGGAGCTCCCCGTAAACGGACACAAAGCTACCTCCATATTTCCCTTCAAATCCCTGCTCCAAACGCTCCTTTGCTGTGCTGCAACAGCGGTTAGACTGCCAGTGTGCTGAGACCGCAGCCGATCAGGCTGACCGATTTCATCTCGCTGTTTCCTTGTGCTCTCCCTTTTGTCTGAATCCATTTGTAGCTCTCGTCTTCTACCTAGATTGGAAGCTCTTGGGGGCAGGGACTGTCTTTTGTTCAGCATTTGTACAGCGCCTAGCACAATGGGCTCCTGGTCCATGAGTAGGGCTCCTGTAGTAATACAAATTAATAACAACAATTAATGGGCACCCAGTGCATACCCTAAGGCAGACAGATGAAGATGATTAGGCTTTGAGGTTAGGTTTAAGAACTCTACGTTGTTTCTGTTCTGATTCAAGGGTGCTGGAACGGGGGGAAGGGGCCATGACCCTTCCGCTTCTGAAAGTGGACAGGCCTTTTCGCCATGGGGCTGGCCCTCTGCCCCTCCTCTTCCCTGAGGCCCTGCCCCCTCATCCCGACCAGGCTGGAAGCAGGAGCCTGGCTCAAGTAAGGGTGGGCAAGGAAGCCCAGGCAGCTGTGGGGACCCGGCTCCAGCTTCCGGCTTGCCCGGGGGGCAGGGCCTCGGGGGAAGAGGGGCAGGGGCAGGGCCTGGTGGGCCCCCTCCCCACACTATTACAAAGAATCCTTTGCTCCTGTTCTGATCCTTGTAGAATCAAAACATAACCCAAACCAGCCTGTTCTCCGCATGGTCCTTACGCCATAACATGACGACCTCAAATAGAAGCACAATGACAACATCACTTGGAATCCGTTTTTGTCTTCAAAACGTCCCAGGAGAAATTAGCATTTCCTGTTTATTTTCTTAGCTTCCCCTGGTGCAATTTCTAATCAACTCTCCAAGGGCTGTGGGGATTTCCTGTCCGTGCTGCAGCCCCACAAACTCTCACATGCTCTCTGGTGTCGAGTCTAGCTGTAGTTTTCCCTCCGTGGGTCCAGGGTGTGTGGGTAAATATTGTTGACTATCAGGCCTCATCGGTGCAGATGGCACTTTGCAGACGGGTACAAACTGAGGTCCCTGTCCAGAGTAGCATGCAGTATAAAGACTTGATTGTGTCTGGTCATGTCTGGGTGCATAGCGTGTGTGGTTGGGGTGGGGAAGAAGGGGGAAGGCATTTTTGCACCCGACCTCCCTTTTCATTCCAGGCATAGTCTCCGTCCTTGTGTTCCTCTGAGTGTGCTCCAGCCCAGTGCTGCTAGCTCTCCAAAGGGGGCGAGGGCCATGCCCATCTCTGTGCTGGGGGGGGGGAGTGTACGCTGCACCCTGCTTGAAAATGGCACACCAGCCATGTTCCTATGCAGGGCCCGCCCTAGACCAAATAGTGCCCCAGGCGAGGAGCATCTTTGGCACCTCCCCCTTCCATTTGTTAAGCTTTTGAATACCTTATTACCTTAATACAGCACCCCGAGCGTGGCGCCCCCCAAACCCGGCACCCCAGGTGGTCGCCTAGGTTGCCTGCCCCTAACTCCGGCTCCATTCCCATTCCAGAAGTTCCCAGTGGGGCACACTGCCCCTTACTGCAGGCTGCGGCGTTAAGAACCATGGGGCTTGAGGTTACAGCACTGGAGTGGGACTCAGGAGAGCTGGGTTCAATCCTCTTCCTGTTTTATCTTGGGCAAGTCGCTTAATCTCTCTAGGGGAAAGGTGTGAGGAGGTGTTAATTTAGGCCCTTGCATGGTATGGCAATGGGGCCCTGCTGGGAGCTATGCAGATATGGAATCACAGTGCAGCCTGAGATAACAGACAGTGTGGGGGGAAGGCTGCTAAGGAAGTAGCTAGCTAAGCATTTGTAAGACACCAGTGGCCACCAAGGTGTGTGGCTTTACAAGTGGTGGATAATATAACCGACTATGGGATTAGGTACGAACTATCCATTGATGAAATAAACCAACCCCTCCCTCTCAAACTGTATTTAATGATGCTTGTAGAATGGCATGAAAAAGGGGCTGATCATTTGTGGGTTTTACCCACTGCAAATCAGCAGGTGGGAAAGTGTCAATTATGTGGCCACTCAAAGCGGCAAATTACGAGCTGAATGGGGACAGTCCAAGTGATGGCCAGACACAGCAGTGATGAATCAGCACGGCGTTCGGCCTGTTTCTACCCAGCGTACAGCTTTAGAAGGCGGCGGATGTTAGACTTGATAACTGCCCTCCTGAATGCTTTCATGGCTGTTAAAAATCTTCTTTGTACACAAATGTATTCCATATTATTACCTTTGAAAAAAAAGAGAGCCCGATCTGTTTCTACTTTTCAGGACCAAGCAAAAGGAACACACGTGGTTGATAATAAGCATGTCTCTTTGTTAAGACGGAACTATTAAAATAATTAAAGCCCAGCAGACAAAGATTGCGGTGTTAGCTATTGGAAATACAAAACCCACAACCCAGAGTCCATCCACTGGGCAGTGTCTTTTGCCACGGGTTCTTAAGTCCAACAACCAAAGGTTTCTTTAATGTGCCCCTCCCTTCTCCCTCTACCGCACCCCACTCACAGCTGTTGTCCTCGGTCAGTGAAGACCCAGATTTCAGAAGGGCATTAGTGTGAGTTCACCTTGGGGGGGGGGAAGGGGGTGGAGAAGGCACCTTGGTCACTCCTTCAGCCACTCCAATTGCACCACTGGCCACCTCACCAGCCTCTTGCTGCTGTGCCAGCTGCTGGCTCTGTACCCCGCCAGCCACTCCGCTTGCTCCCCCTGGATGCCAGCTCCGCTCGGTCCAAAGGGATGTCAGTAGGTGCTTGTGCAGAGATAATACAATGTTTCAGGCCAAAGGGGCATGAGTAGGGAATGTGAAAGGTATAGTCAGATTATTAGCTGGAGAAGATCAAGGTTTACAACGGTAAAGAATCAGGCCAAGATTTTCAAAAGCAGCTGGCGCTACTGGCTGCCTCCATTTTGGGGGGCCCAAGTTGAGACACCTTAGAGGGGCCTGTGTCTTGGAGAGTGCCGAGCACTCCTCCTTTGGCAAATCTCCTTTATGGGGGATCAACTTGGGTACCCAAAAATGGAGGCCCCCCCAGAAGGACTCATCCCTGGTGAAACTCTCGGCTGTCGAACATTTGATTGAGTGATGTGGCTTCCCTGGCTTTCTGCACCCCCGTTGGGATGGGCCGGAGCGGGGTCTAAGGAAGGGCAACCAGCTGCATGCTGTAGGTTTGCAAAACGCCAGCGTAAAATCTCCACGGACTCACAGTCGTGTGTGTGTGTTTCCTCGTCGTCAGCTGGCCAAGAGACCTGCCCAGCCTTCCTCCAAGCCTTGCAGCTTCGGATTGCCTTGCCCCTGGGGGGAGATGGAGTCAAGTGAACCTCACCGGCAGTCAACGCAGGGGGGCCAAACCAGCCCAGAGGGCTCCCCACACCAGAGCCACGTTGGCACACCAGCCCCTCAGTGCATGGCTGGCCGTGGCAGTAGGGTGACCGGAGAGCAAGTGTGAAAAATCGGGACAGAGGGTGGGGGCTTGTAATAGGAGCCTATATAAGAAAAAGCCCCAAATATCGGGACTGTCGCTATAACATCGGGACATCTGGTCACCCTCCCTGGCCGGGGTGTGAGCAGTCCAGCCCTTAGCACCCCAGGGGGCTGATTCAGTCCCTCCACCACCCCACAGCTGGGGGGGGGGTCTCATACACAGAGGGGTTGATCGTAACCCCGACCTTCCCCCCCCCTGTAATCCGGAGTGTGCAGCGCACCAGCGGGGCCGGGTTGTGCTTCTCCAGCCCCCGGCCAACGGGGGCCCCGCGTCCCCCACACGCGGGGCTGGGGGGCGCTAGGCTCCTGCCGGGGGTGTGGGGGGGGGACCCCCCAGGGCACCGCCGGGCTTAACACGAACCAGCCGCGGCGCCGCTCCGGTTTCTGGGGCCGGGCGCGATTGGCCGCTGGCCGGGCTCGGGGCGCCCAATGGCGGCGCTGGGGCAGAGCCGAGACCCCGCCCCGGCCAGCGCCGGGAGCGCAGGTCGGACGTGGTGGAAGCGGCTCCTGGGCTGGAGATTCCTGCCCCTGCCGCCGCCGCCCGGGAGGGGAGCCAGCCCCGGGCCGCCGCCGCCTCCGCCGCCCCGCCAGGGCCCAGCATGGGGCTCCCCGCGCTGCCGCCGCCGCCGCTGCTCGTTCCCTGCCTGCTGCTGGGCTGGGCGGTCGCGCTTCCCCGGCGGGAGCTGCTCCCCTTCGGGGCGCCCCGGGGCGATCGGCTGCTGCAGGACGGGGACGACGAGACCTCGGCCGTGGTGACGCTCGGGAAGCCGCTGCTCTTCTACGAGACGCGCTTCAGCCACCTCTACGTGAGTGCCCGCCGCGGGGCTGAGCGCCCGGGCCCGGGCTCGAACCCGCGGCCGCTCGCCCCGGGGCTCCCGGGCGCGCCCAGGCTACAGCCCCCCGGCGGCAAGAACTAAAGCTGAAGGGCCAATAACAGCCCGCAGCGGGGTTATTGGTCCGGGACTGGGCAAACCTTTTGGCCCGAGGGCCACCTCTGGGTATGGAAATGGCATGGCGGGCCGCCCCGTCCCTCCCATTGGCCGTGGATCCTGGCCAATGGGAACTGCAGAGCCGGCGCTTGGGGCAGGGGTAGTGTGTGGAGCCCCCTGGCTTCCCCTACACATAGGAGCCAGACAGGGGGGAGAGGCTGCACGGAGCCACGGCACGCATGGAGCAGGGCAAGCCCCCGACCCCGCTCCCCAGCAGGAGCTCGAGGGCCAGATTAAAGGGTCTGATGGGCTGGACGTTGGCCGTAGTTTGTCCAGCCCTGGTCTCAGAAGTTGCGAAGAACTTGGTGCATCCGTAGATTGTCCTACGTGCTCCCCTTTCACCTAGCTATTCCTACCCCTCTGTCTAGCTAATGGTGCTGGAAAACATTGTGCCCAGCTGCTTCCCCTGGCGTGGGGGGTTGCCTGGAGTGAGCCTGCAGCTGGGGATGGAGCTTACATGGGTGGAGAGGAAAGAGAGGAAGCTGAGTCTTTGTCGTCGTCCCCCCTCCTTCCCCCCTGCCCCCCCCCGTAATGTTGGGTAAGTGAGGTCCCTTGTGGCTGGGCCCCGGCTGGACTGAAAGCCCCTGGATGGGGTGGGTGGAAGGACTTGGCTCGGAGGGAGGAACTGGTGATGCAGAGGAAGGGTGGGAGTGTTGCACTGAATGGGATCTTTCTGCGCTGCAGCTGTTGCTGCCTGTTGACAGGAGTCCTGTGTGGGTGGACGAGATGGTGGAGAGGGCTTTGAGCAGAGTTGTTTGCTGTCTCTTGTAGGTAGGAACCAATGGGATCATCTCCACCCAGGATTTCCCCAGAGAAACCCAGTATGTGGACGATGACTTCCCCACTGACTTCCCAGCGATCGCCCCCTTCATGTCCGATATTGACACCAGCGGCGGGAGGGGGAAGATCTATTACCGGGAGGATGAGTCCATCGAGGTGCTGGGCCAGGCCGCTCGCCTTATCCATGCTGGATTTCCTAGTGCAGCTGCAGCTGCCTTCGCTCCCACCCATGCCTTCGTCGCCACCTGGGAGAACGTGGGTGCCTATGAGGAAGTGTCTCGAAACTCGGAGCCCTCCAAGAAGGTAAGGCCAGTGTTAATAAAAAGAACAGGAGTACCCGTGGCACCTTAGAGACTAACCAATTTATCTGAGCATGAGCTTTCGTGGGCTACAGTCCACTTCATCGGATGCATAGAATGAAACATATAGTAAGAAGATGTTTATACATACAGAGAACATGAAAAGGTGGAAGTACCGATACCAACTGTAAGAGGTGAATTAATTAAGAGGAGCTATTATCAGCGGGGGGGGGAAAGGGGGGGGCGGAAACTTTTGAAGTGATAATCAAGATGGCCCATTTCGGACAGTTGACACGAAGGTGTGAGGATACTTAACATGGGGAAGTAGATTCAGTTAGTATAATGACCGAGACATTCCCAGTCTCTGTTCAAACCTAAGTTAATGGTATCTAGTTTTCATATGAATTCAAGTTCAGCAGCTTCTCACTGGAGTCTGTTTTTGAAGCTTTTCTGTTGCAAAATTGCCACCTTTAAGTCTGTCACTGAGTGATTAGAGAGGTTGAAATGTTCTCCTACTGGTTTTTGAATGTTATGATTCCTGATGTCAGATTTGTGTCTGTTTATTCTTTTCCATAGAGACTGTCCAGTTTGGCCAATGTACATGGCAGAGGGGCATTGCCATCATGTGCCAGCATATATCACATCGGTAGATGTACAGGTGAACAAACCCTGGATGGTGTGGCTGATGTGATTAGGTCCTATGATGGTGTTCCCTGAATAGATATGTGAACAGAGTTGGCATTGGGCTTTGTTGCCAGGATAGATTCCTGGGTTAGTGGTTTTGTTGTGTGGTGTGTGGTTGCTGGTGAGTATTTGCTTCAGGTTGGGGGGCTGTCTGTAAGCGAAGACTGGCCTGTCTCCCAAGATCTGTGAGAGTGCAAAAACACTAACCCAGGAACCTATTCTGGCAACCAAGCCCGATGCCAACTCTGTCCCCATATTCAGGGAACACCACTCTAGGACCTAATCACATCAGCCACACCATCCGGGGCGTGTTCACCTGCTATAAATCACCTGTATAAATATCTTCTTACTATATGTTCCATTCTATGCATCCAATGAAGTGGGCGGTAGCCCATGAAAGCTTATGCTCAAATAAATTTGTTAGTCTCTATGGTGCCACAAGTACTCCTTTTGGTGTATATACTTTTGGTATACTGGTGTACTATACTTTTGGTGATACAGACTAACATGGCTGCTACTCTGAAACCTGCCAATGTTAATGTTAGCTGCTGTGATCCCATTGGGATCTGAAGAAACAGTGTAATTCCAGAGAGAGATGTGGCTGGGAAAAGGTTTCTAACCAGAAATGCATGGTGCAAATATTACCCACGTCAATGGCCCCTGTTTTTGAGCATCTGTACCAGTTTTCCAGACTAAGGTTATGTCTACACTGCACAGTTATCCCAGGTGACTGGCACCAGGGTCTGAGCACCCTGGTTAGCCTTACTCAGGTGTGAGCATGCCCACTGCAAATGTAAGAATGACAGACCCCGGTCGTTGTCGGGTGGGATCGAACCTCGGACCGCTGAAGCTTAGTGCATGAGCCAAAAGCCACATGGCTCTTAGCTAAGGCTGTAGAGTAAACTTATTATTCTCTCTCTCTAAGTGGTCTCGGTACCACTAAAGTGGTCAAAACACCACACCCAGGAGGTGTGTGGGTTACATACTTCCCCTACGTGGAAGTCCATGTTCAGACACTTCCCAGTTGAAATCCCGGATGAGCCCCTGCTTGTAACACCGACAGTCCCTGGTTGTTGGTGGGCAGGATCGAACCTGGGACCTCTGAAGCTTAGTGCATGAGCCTCTACCGCATGAGCTAAAAGCCATATAGTCCTTAGCTAAGTCTGTAGAGCAGACTCCTTAATCTCTCGCTAAGTGGTCTCGGTGCCACTAGATGGGACAGAACACCACACCCAGGAGGTGTGTGGGTTACACAAAGTACTACCTGCATTACTGTGTCCCCAGTGTTTCTACCCTCACCCGTGTGTGTGTGTGTGGGGGGGGCAGATCGCAGGAGGGCTGTCTGTGATGAGACACTCTAGGATTCCTTCCCTGTAAGTTATGTCAATTACTGAAGAACTTGTCAGTCCTCCAATGCCCTTCCCACAACTCCCCCCAGAGGACAATCAGCACTTGAGTGATTTAGCCCTTATCTTTACTGCAAAATGGTTGGCTTTCAACCTGAGTTAAAGTGGAGTTCAGGCTCTAACCCATACCCCCAGCTGGGTTGGCTAGCCTGGGCTTAAAGTGCCTCTGGCTTAACTGTGCAGTGTAGACATCCTAGGGTCCGACTCCCTGGGTGCTCCGGGGCTGGAGCACCCACAGGGAAAAATTGGTGGGTGCTCTGCACCCACCGGCAGCTCCCCACCTCGCCTCCATCTCCTCCCCTGAGCGTGCCCTCCCCACTTCTCCTCCCAGTGCTTGCTGCTGTGAAACAGCTATGGGAGGGAGGGGGGAGTAGCGAGGACATGGCCCACTCTGGGGGGAGGTGGGGAAGAGGCGGGGCCGGGGTGGGGACTTTGGGGAAGGGGGATGGAGTTGGGGCGGGGCCAGAGGTGAGGGGGCACGAGCACCCACTGGCACCAGGAGAAATTGGCGCCCATGGTAGACATACCCTAAGACCTGTTCACTCACGTGCTCTCGAACATCTCATGGAGCATCAGCTGAGCCAGAGCTCAGACGTGGAGTCACAGCCCAAACTCCGTGGTCTAGAGGGACTACAATTGAACAGCTGAGGGCAGCACAGCTTGGATCTCTCTTGGTGAGGCTAGAATACCATTCACAAACCCCTTAAGGACCGATTGTGAGACCCTGACTCCAAGGAGTCGTGCTGAAGTCAGCTGGGCTACTCTTGTCACTCACTTCTCACAAGGGATTCACGATCTCTCTTGCAAACACCAGTGGTGGAAATCAACGGTCATGAGCTATTATAATTTGACTACTAACAGCATCCACTCAACATATACAAAGACTCTGGTGGTCTCTGCTGCAAAGACCTTGCAGTACAGTACCGATAGGGCCTTTTGTTTTCAGTTTTTATTATATTTAATTTTCCTGGGAATTTATCGGTGTTTATTACTACAACAACGAAAACAGGTGGAAAAAACAATTAATAATTTTTCTGGGTAAATATCAGGGTTTATTTTGGTGGATGGCAGCTCGGGGGAAAAGTCTCCAGTAGCTTTGATGAGTGGAATTCAATGTGGTTTGCTGCAGAACTAAAACAGAACTGAAAACAAAGTGTCACCTCTGAGTTTAAGAAAACAGTACATCTCTCATCCCCCCGATGAATCTTTTCATTTGAATAAACAGTTTACTGTTGTAGACTTAGAACTATTAGCCTATAAATATTTACATTTAATAATTGGGCCACATCATTTGCAGCGCATACACTCAACTTCATCCTTTTCGCCTGTTTTTTTTTTTAATTTTAAATACTTCCTTGTGTTCTGAAACGTATTCTGA
The DNA here is from genome assembly GCF_965140295.1 of Lepidochelys olivacea. Lineage (NCBI taxonomy): Eukaryota > Metazoa > Chordata > Testudines > Cheloniidae > Lepidochelys > Lepidochelys olivacea. The sequence goes on from NC_140416.1 coordinate 122,311,524, forward strand.
GACAGATTTTCATTTTCTTCCCATGTTAGTGTATCAGATCTTTAAACCGTTATCTGCTAACAGCTTGAAATGTGTGCGGGGCGGGCGTAATATTCATGAGTACATTCAGATGCGCACGCACTTCAGAGTTGTGTGCATACCTGTTTGTTGTGTGTATCGTCTAGCCCAATACACAGCCTTATTTCAACAGACAGCTTTGCATATACACACAGACTAAAATGTATTATTGTACAACAATCCATTGCATGAGAGAGATGTATTTCCCTAATAAAACGATTGATTTTTTAAAATATATTGGAATGATACAAAAGTAGGTTGAAAATCAGAAAAGAAACAAGTAATTCTTTTTGTAAAACCTGGGGTTGTTGGGGTTTTTTTGTAAAAATTGGTTTAAACCAAAAACGAAGGGGCTTAAGTATAGACAAAGAGAGAGCCAAGCAGGCGCTTAGAATGCTCCGGGTGATGGTATTAGCTAGAGGTGGTGCAGAAATCCCCCACTGGCCTTTGCTGAAAGGTTCAGCTGCAAATGTACCTTCAATACAGTTGCTCTGGATTTACAATGGTGTAACTGAGATCCGAATCTGGCTCAGAGGGACTGATACTTGTGAGTATATCAGGTAGGATTTGGCCCAGGATTTGTGATTTGATTTTTAAAAAAATATTTTTTAAGCACTCCAAACATTTTGTTAATGATTTGGGCTCCTATTCTCCTTTTCTGGGGTTTGTTTTCCAAGCTACTCGTTAACAAATGTCTGTGGGGAATAGCTTTCAGAATTTCCACTGTGGGTTGATATGGAAAGTAGGCACCACTTAGATCGGGTCTCAAGAACTTCCTGCAGTGATGCATGCTTTTCAGAGACACGAACTGATAACACTCATGAATAGACTGAAACACTTTCAGATTCACAGCACTTGGATTCCCAAGTCATTTCATGGCTCTGGCCCATGAAGGCGGAAATTGCTGTCATGATGAACGCTGTTCACTGGTCTGATCCCTTACTGAGGGGGTAGGGAGCTCCTAGTGTTGTCATTGCCCCGCTCCTTGACTTTTATAGTGCTATTTGCACATCTCTCATGTGCTCTGAAAGCCTGGCTGTAGTTTTTGTTTTGTTTTTGTTTTTTAAATCTGGAATTCTTTTGGGTTGCAGAGAAAAAACTTCTTGAAAAATACCGTTGATTTGCTGTTCTGAGCTACCTGCGTGCAGCTTGCTGATGACATGCTAACATCATGTTGCAACATGATAGGAACATAGCAGTTGTCATCCCAGGTCAGCCTAGTGCTCCATCTAATCCAGCATCCCTGTCTCTGACGGTGACTAGTACCAGATGCTTCAGAGATGGGCAATTATTGAATAAATTGCAGTAGGGAATTTTCTTCCCAACCCTATCAGTTAGGAGCTGGTTTGTACCCTGAAGCATGAATATTTATATGATTATTTATATATACACATGATATTTATATCATGGCTACATCTAGGCTGCATATATTTCTCTCCGCCCCACCCGACTTTTCAAAAAAATATTACAGTAGAATCGCAGAGTTACGAACACCTCGGAAATGGAGGTTGTCCATAACTCTGAAATGTCCTTAACTCTGAACAAGACATTACAGCCGTCATCCATGGGGAGGGAGACGGAGGGTTGGGGCTGCAGCCACGGGTGGGGGTATGTGTTAAGGCTGTGGCCGGGGTCAGGGCTTCTGACCCTCGGGAGCACCAGAGCTCTGGGCTTTAGATCTGGGAGGAGCTCGGGGCTTCAGCCCCACAGCTCTTCTCCCAGTTTCAGCCTCGCGGGGGGCACCAGGACTCAGGGCTTCAGTCCTGCAGCTCCATTCCTGGCTTTTGCCCTGGGGGGCACCGGGGCTCAGGACTCTCCACGGCTCTGCTCTTGGTTTGAGTGAGGGGAGGGGTGCCTGGCCTTTAGCTATAGGGGGAGCGCTGGGGCTGAAACCAGCGCTCCCCTCATAGCTAAAGCCCCAAGCCCCAGTGCCCCCCACAGGACTGAAACTGGGAACGGAGCCATGGGGCTGAAGCCACAAGCCCCAGCACTCCCCCAAGTCTAAAATCCTGAGCCCAGTGCTCCCGAGGGTCAGAAGCTCTGACCCTGCCCGGAGCAAGCTAAAGCCCAGAGGCAATAAAGTATTTGCTTTGTGTGTCTGTCTGTCTGTCTCCGCGGCTGCCTGATTACTTCTTGTTCCAGAGGGTGTCTGGTTGACCAATAAGTCCGGAACTCTGGTGCTCATATCTTTGAGGTTCTACTGTAATGTAACGCTGACTGTTCTCATTATCCAGTTGTCTATACAAGTGCCCTATCCTTTTTTGCATCCTGCTAAACCCTGGACCTCGCTGGTACCTTGTGGCAATGAGTTCTGCCGGCTAACCAGCCACATGTTGTATATGCAAAATATTTCCTTTAATCAAGTTTTAAATTTGCTGCCATCCTTTTGTTTTTGTATGATGATGAGAAGGCAAATAGAAGAGCCTGATCCTGTGGTGGAGATAATGTGGCCCAGCATTGCCATGTGCTGACAGAATTTCACTATTCTGCACTTACTTGTACTATAGTATTAAGAGGTTGCAACGGTTAAGGGTGTCTTCAGAAAACAAGGTCTCCTTTGACCTTTACTCTCCTCATCCATCCAGCATATAGGCTAGTGCTGCTTCCCCATGAATGTCTTTCTGCATCTCCTCCTTCAGGTCAAGCATGGGATGTGGAACAGCCTGTTTTAGGACCGAGAAATCTCCAAAGCACTGGCCCCTGGCCTCTTTGCTTCAAGAACCTTACAAATAGACTCTTTCTCTCTTCCCATGGGCTCTTATTAGGTTGTTTATCAGTCCTTTCTGCTGCCTCTCCATGCTTGTGATGAACAGTCTGGCTGAATGTCAAGTTGCCTTTCAAGCTGTCAAAGTGCCTCTTTTCCTTTGGCAATGCATCTCCCATTCCCAAGTGGAGCAGTATTGTCCACCGCTTTCCTCTGTGGACCCAGTGGGTCTCCTGGAGGTTGGCTGATTGACTGGAAGAAAAATCCCATGCCGTGCCAAGCAGCGAACAGGAGTGCAGTCCTCCCCTCAACACATCTTCTTAAAAAAGTCCACTGCTTAGCAGGGTTGCTGTCGCTGGAGCCACCTGGCCCAGTTGTGGGTTTTGGGGCCATGCCAGTGCATCTCTGTTGCAGGATGTTGGTCTGACATAGGAAGTGAGGGTCACTGGTGGGGTTTGTGCTGAGGGTTTTTTATGGCCGGTTTGGGAAAGAGCAAGAGAGAAATGGAGTGACAGCATTTCAGGACTTCCTAACCTGGTACCAAATGGGAGTGAAGAAAAATATGTTCTTTTTGAAGGAGGAAGTTGCTATATGCATCAGGGAAAAGAATCGTACAATCACTAATTAAAATATCAGCTACTTGTGACATGCCAAGCATCGATCACTCAAGGAGCAACAATTTTGTTGAACTCAAGTGTTCAAAAATCTGTCCCTCCAACTCAAAAAAATCGTGAGTGACTTAAAAATCATGAGGCTTTTTTTTTAAAAAAAAGAGGGGTTCTGTTTGCCTTCTAGGTTTTGAACCTTTGGGGTCACATTTTCAAGCTTTTCTCTGCATGCATGAGTTAGTACCTTACTTGCATTTAAAAAAAAAAAAATTTGAGATTCTCACATAATCACATGACTCCAAGAGCAGGAGCTTTAAAATAGACACCGAATGAGACTTGCGATAAAACCGCAAGATGTAGCAATGCTGGATCAATATACTGTTGCTGACAGTGCTGCTACTGAGTTTGTTTAGGGACAGCATTTTGCAGACATTTCTCCATGGTGTTTTTTATACAATGGCACACTCTCTTGATCGAGTAACTGAAAACAGCAACAGTGTTTGTGAGCAGTATGGTCTCTGGCAGCCTGCACAGTGAAGCGAGTTGAAATCTGGCTTACCCTTAGCTGGAGCTCTGGGAAGCTGCACTGAGGTGGAATTTGCCTTCTATGGCTCTTTTAACAAGTGTTTAAATGGCCAAACTCCATTGAGATCAGCCTAGTAACAAGCTCTGAGCTAACCGTTCTTGCTCTTTGACCTCTGTCCTTTACACTCCATCCATCCCTCTTATCTGTCCGATTTCTCTCTAACCCTTCTGGCAAACCTTAGCAGTGATTCCCATCTGATTATCCTCAGTTTGTTCAGTGAGGACTTAGTGGGCAGAATCAAGCTCCAGAGTAAACTCTGTTGACTGCAGTGAGGTTGCACCAGGGATGGATTTGGTGCAGTCTCTGATTGCCCAGCTTTGTAATGTGTTTGTGTCCCCCGTCCCACCCCAATCTTTTTCAGTGTAGCTTTGTTTGTGTTGCTGAACTGCTGTCACTGGGGCATAGTCCTAAATGCCTGGGGTTGTGAGTGTGGGTGTGCGTCCTTCACAACAAACTCCCTTTATATAGGAGGGATGATGACTGCCTTGTGGAAATGCTAAGAAACTCTACAAATAGAGCTGGGGCCCCTTTTTGGCTGCTGAAATTACTGTAATGAGAAAAGTCCATGCTGCTGAGTGTCTGTCAAGCCAAAGGCTAACCGACGTGGGAGGGCATCTTTCCGTGACTTTACCCGCATCGTCACACTTAGAATTGGATCATTAGTAGGATTTTATTTTCCATCATTTCTCTGAAAAGGCTTTAAAACATCATTTCAATGCCTTCCTTCCCCCCAGATAAAACACTAGCAGCTCACTCTCATTCTGTACTTATGTTTCAGTAGCCCTTAAAGGACCCGATTTGAGAGCAGGGCCCCTTTGTGCTAGTGTAACCCATGCCTGCTGGGTGTGGGGCTCTGTCCCTCTCTAGTGGCACCTAGACCACTTAGAGTTAATGAGATTGCTACAGCCACCAAAGAGCCATGTGGCTTTTAGCTCATGCAGTAGAGGCTTATGCAGTAAGTTTCAGAGGTCGCAGGTTTGATCCCACCTGCCGACAGTGTTACAAGTGGGGCCTCGTCTGGGCTATCAACTGGGAAGTCTCAGAAGCTTGGGGTCTGCTTCCTCGGCTAGGGGAAGTACATAACCCATGCCTGCTTGGTGTGATGCACTGTCCCCTCTAGTGGTACCTAGACCACCAAGAGATTAACGAGTCTGCTACAGCATTGGCTAAGAGCCAGGTGGCTTTTAGCCCATGCAGTAGAGGCTCATGTGTTTAGCTCCAGAGATCCTAGGTTCAATCCCACCCACCAACAGCTGGGGTCTGTTGGTGTTACACTAGGCACGTGGTACATACACATAGTAGGAGACAGTCCCTGCCGGTATGAAAGGACAAGACAAAGACAGTGAGAAAGGAAGTATTATCATGCAATTTCCAGCTGGGGAATTGATGGACACAGAGATTCAGCCTCATTAAATCAGGGAGCCCAAAACTCAGGGGGGAAAAATGTTTTCGTAGAGACTGGGGGACGGATTCTTCTCCCGCTGGTGCAAAGAAGGAGTAACTCCAAAGCAGCCAATGGGGTTACAGCCATGAGAGGGCTGATGTGAGATACAGGAGAATCGTGTTTCAGGATCACTCAGAATGCAGTACAAAGGTTCCTTTAAACCTAGAGGCAAGATTGAAAGGCAAGTCCAAAGGAGTTCAGCATATCAGAGGTGTGGGTTGTCCTGCAAGGTAGCTCGCTCAGGATGAGTTAGGACTAGTTACCCTGCAAGGGGCTAGCTGTGAATGCCCGCTGCTCATGAACGCTCCGCGGAACATTCAGGGGAAACATGCACCTGATTGAGGATAACCTCCTGGCTTTGCCGAAGTCAGTGACAAAGCTCCCATTGATTGCGCTGGTGCCAGGATTTCACCCCAAATTTTCAGGACCTCTCGAAATGCCCACCTGGTAGCAGCGCACTGTGGTAACAGAGACAGCAGTTTTATGCAGGTCCTGATGATCTTGTACTAGGGGGTCAACTTCTGAGCAAGCAATGTACCAGAGTCCAGAACGTGGCCAGCGATGTGTTTTCTCTCTACTCTCCCAATGTTCTGACCAAGGGTGTTGATGTGAAGCCAGGCCTTGGGGCTCAGTTTGGAGAGAGAGTTTGGGAGATTAGGTGACGGCAGAAGGATAAAAGTCTCCTGGTTGTGAAGGAAAAATCAGATGTTGTGGAGGAGTTTCTTGTATGCTCAGGAAAAGAAGAGCTGGGGTTAAGAGCCCAGAAGATAAAGTAGAGAAAATGATGGAAGAGCCCCATTGCAGGGGAATAGAACGTCCTGGTAATAACTCACTGGGAGCCTGTGGGGAGGAAGGGAGGGAAGTGGAATTTGTTTAGGATGGCGTTGAAGCAGATGAATGTCTCACCCTGGAGCCATGCAAGTGTCACAATGCAGTGCTTGTTATGTGGCTGATCGCCCCTCAGGTGATGGAATTCAGCCCTGGACAGAGGACCAGTACGAGACCTGCTCAGCACTTCTTTTGAGGAGGAAGGATGGGGATAGGGCACTGGACTTGGACTCAGTTCCTGGCTGAGTCACAGAATTCCTGTGTGACCTTGGGCAAGTCATTTAATCTTCCCCGAGCGTCAGTTTCCTATGGGGCTAATAGCACTGCTATAGCTCAGATGGGGACTGGGGATGAAATCAAATAGTGTTGGTGAAGTTCTCAGATAGATGTGCTGGGTGGCTGCCCAGGGTGAATTTCACCCAAGGACAATGGACCAGGGACCTATTTTAATTTTGGGACGCCCTATGAGCTTCGCTAACTGGAGCCGCTCCTTGATCAGTCTAAAAATTCCTGCTTATAACTAGTTTTTAGACAAGGCCAGTGTAAATCAGCACAGGTCTACTGGCTTCACTGGGGCGATGCCATTTACATGGCCCGGTGTTGGTTACAAGGTACATCTCCTCCAAGGAGACCTGTGATATACTGAGTCACCTTCTGAGGAATTAGCAGCTTCCTTCCAGTGCATTGGGCCTTGTCTCCACACACAAGTTGCACCAAGCCACTAGTGTTGGGACAGTTATGCCGGTATAAATGTGTTTATACTGGGATATCGTACAGTGACTGGGAAGAGGAATAAGCTACACTGGTAGAAGGCACCTTTATACTGATATAATTATGTCCACATGTGGGGTTGTACCAGTAAAACTATGTTGGGAAAAAATTCACATTGATAACAGTACAAAACCTGTGTATAGACAAGGGCTACAGCCACGTCTACACTACAACCTTCTGCAGGTGTAGCTGTGTCAGTCAGGGGTGCAAAGAGGTGTGATCCCTGACCGACTGAGCCGTGCCAGCACAATGTAGATATAGCCGCAAACCTGCCCTTTTACCAGTGTAGTTGTTGTACGACACTCATACGAACTGCGGCTTTGCTAGCATAGCTGCGTCCACACTGGGAGTATAGTGTGCTGGTCAAGCACTTCTAGTGTAGATGTAACGCCGACCGACCCTGGTCATCAGCGGGTGGGATTGAACCTGGGACCTCTGGAGCTTAGTGCGTGAGCCAAAAGCCTTGTGGCACTTCTCTAAGGCTGTAGAGCAGACTCATTAACCTCCACGTGGTCTCAGTACCACTAGGTGGGGCAGAACACCACACCCAGGAGGTGTGTGGGTTACACAGACATAGCCTAAGTAGTCGTAAACTGACAATCTCAGGATTTTGGAACAGATTCTGATCTCCTCTGATCCAATGGACAACGCGCTTGAAGAAAGACTGCAAGCAAATTGGAGAGAGTCCAGCGGAGAGCAGCAGAAAGGAGAGGAGGTTAACAGAACCTGACCTCTGCGGAAAGGTTGAAAGAACTGGGCATGTTTATCTAGAGAAGAGAAGGCTGAGGGGGGAAATGATCTCAGCCCTCAAATATGTCCAAGGTTGTTATAAAGAGGACAGTGATCGGTTGTTCTCCATGACAAGGACAAGAAGTGGCTTAATCTGCAGCCAGGAAGATTGAGGTTAGATGTTTGGAAAGGCTTACTGACGCTAAGGGTAGCTAAGCACAGGAAGAGGCTACCTAGGGAGGTTGTGGAATCTACATCCGTGGAGGATTTTAAGGTCAGGTTGGACAAAGTCCTGTCAGGGCTGGTCTAGGTCAGCGTTTCTCAAATGTGGCCGCATGCAGCCACCAAGGGGCTTTTCTTGACGCCACAATCTCCTGGGCTGTGATGGGTGGGGAAGAGGGAAAGTAGAGGCCACTCCTTGTTGCTGCTGGATGTACTGCCTTGGTGTTGGTGGCTGTTGCTGGGGCTGTCAGCAGGGGTTGGGTCTGGGGACATCTGGGACACAAAACTGGAGGAGCAGGCAGCCAGTGAGTTCCCCACCATCCCAGAGGTGGTGGAGGTCAGGCTTTGGGCATTAGCCCTGGGGAGGCGGCAGGCTCTGGCCACGGGGGTCCAGGTTCCAGCCCTGGGCTCCAGCCACAGAGCTTCGGGCTCTGTCCCCGGGCCCCGTTCCCCAGCCGTGGGGCTTTGGGATCTGACCACAGGGCTTCGTGCTCCAACCTCCCCCGGCCACCCACCCACCCTCACTGCCTCCCCTGACCCTTACCCAGGGTTGAATTTGTCCCCAGGCTTGCCTGGGCTGAGTAAGTCTGCTGTGAAAAGTGATACTTGTATGTTTGTTAATATCACTTTTCACAGCAGACTTACTAGCTAGCAATAAACAAACTACAATGATTTGGACGTGTCTATGTGCATATTTGTTTGTTTTTCCTAAAGCTAATGAAGTATTGTAGGAAAAAGTATGAGAGTGGCCACCAGCAAGAATTGATGGCCGCAATCTGAAGCCACCAAAAATTTTGTCTTGAGAACCCCTGGACTAGGTATATTTAACTCTGCCTCATCATGTGGTGCTGGCCCCCCTTTTGAGATCCCTTCCAGCCCTACATTTCTATGATTCTATGACTAGAGAGATAGAAACTAGAGATAGGGACTCCAGGTATAAGTGAGAACAGAATCTAGCCTCACGTTGTTAATAATGTGTCTTCCTGTAGCCGGAGGATGCTCAAAAACACTTCACAGGGGCATTTCCTGGCTCACAGTGGCAAATTCAGGTGTCTCTCTTGCCCCTGTCTGAGTTGGACAGAAGCTTGAGGCATCACCACTTGGTGGGGGTGAGCTAGGGTGCTGTGTTCGTCATCGCTAATTCCTACACAGCCCCCTGTTTATGTAACAAGGGACGCTGACAGTCTTGGGAGGGTTGTTTATGTCTGAACATCAGATCAGCGTGAAAGGCAGGTGAGTAATGGGAGGAAGAGCTGTGGAAACCATAGTCCCCACACAGTCTGGTGAATGATCTCTGTTCCTGACCGCAGCCCTGTTCTCCTGCCCTTGTTTGGTCCTCTGCTGTCCTGACCAGAGGTTGCCATCTGGGCTGTCTTGCTCCCTAGGGACTGTGTCTGGGGCCAGCAAAATTTGTTTCACATGTAACATGTCTGGAGACTGAGGACTAATCTATGGACAGATGGTGAGTCTCGTGGTCTGACTGGCTGGTGGGCAGTACTGTAGAAGTTTATGCCTGGATTTCCAAACAGTGGAAACTCCTTATGATGGGATCATTGTGGTGTGAACTGATCATTCTCTCCTTGTTTGAAGTGGACCATTTGCACCAATTCCACAAAAAAATCTCATTAAGCCAAATTTAAACCACATCCTGTTGAGCCAATGAGCCATCTCTCTCTCATACAAAATAACGAATGCTGAATGTGGTATGGTTTTGGTTCTTCCTGAGCCGCTATTGATCTCTGGCTGCTTTCCTGTGTGAGCTGAGGCAAGAATTCAATGTTAGCATTCAGTCAAACACAAATCACATGAAAAGTGGCAGGCACACACTGCATTTGTTCCTCTGTACAGTGCTGGGGTTGGTAACAGCAATTCTATTAGCACATTCCAGACTCAATTTTTTTGCATGGCGTTCCCTATGATATGCTAGGAGGTCTCTCTTCAGCGTTAAAGCCCCAGATTGCACATTTCTTGTAGTTCCAGCTAATATTTTGGGCCCTCATTCTCTTCTCTTGAATGCCAGCGTGCTCTCTCTCTGTCTGTGTGTTGGAGACAATTTCCCCCCTTTCCTGTTTTAAACACCCAGAACAGATCACACTTACGGATCATTTTGTAACACATGTAAGATTGTGACACTAAATTATTTTCCTAGATTCAAAAGGCGATGATTGTAATAATTCGCTCCTCAGTGAAAGAGACGTGGGGGTTTGTAATAATTCTAATGCTGGCCATACATGGGGAAGGGGGAAAGAGACACATTGCTATTGACACATTTTTCTGGTTAAGCACATTGAGTGGGATTTTCCAAGGGAATGAGATTCCCAGTTCCCAGAGAATTTCAGAGAGGCATAACTCTCCTGTGAAATCCTAGTCTGTCATAAACATACAGCTAAGGTAGCATAAAATCCCTCCTTTACCTGTAAAGGGTTAAGAACCTCAGATAACCTGGTTGGCAGCTGACCAAAAGGACCAATAAGGGGAGAAGATACTTTCAAATCTGTGGGCGAAGGTTTTTGTTTTGTGTTTCTTTGTGTTCTCTCCGGGTCAGTGAGGAATCAGGGCAGGGAAAATACAGCTCCTAAAGCCATACCTGAACTAAGCATCTAAGATTACAAATTGTAAGTAATAGGAAGGAAATATGTTAGATTATCTTTTGTTTTAACTTGTGAATTTTCCCTAGGCTAAGAGGGAGGTTTATTCCTGTTTTTTTTTTGGTAACTTTAAAGTTTTGCCTAGAGGGGCATCCTCTGTGTTTCGAATCTGATTACCCTGTAAAATTACCTTCCATCCTGATTTTACAGAGGTGCTTCTTTTACTTTTTCTTTATAATAAAGTTCTGCTTTTAAGAACCTGATTGGGGTTTGTAGTGTCCTATAAACCCAAGGGTCTGGTCTGTGCTCACCTTGTTTACTCTCAAGCCTCCCCAGGAAAGGGGTTGAAGGGCTTTGGGGGATATTTTTTTTGAGGAAACAGGAACTCCAAGTGGTCCTTTTCCTAAATCTTTGTCTAACTCACTTGGTGGTGGCAGCGATACTGTTCCAAGGACAAGGAAGAATTTGTGCCTTGGGGAAGTTTTTAACCTAAGCTGGTTAAAATAAGCTTAGGGGGTCTTTCATGCAGGTCTCCACATCTGTACCCTAGAGTTCAGAGTGGGAAGGGAACCCTAACATAGCCGTTGTCCCTACCTCTCAAGTTTTCATCACAGGAGATGTTATCCAGTCTGGTCCCAAAGTCCCAAGCCCCTTTGATGCACCCTTATTTTTAATTGCTGTAAACCAGTGGTTCCCAAACTGGGGTTTGTGAACCCCTGGTGGTTTGTGAAATGTTACAGGGGGTTCTCGGGGGGAAAAAATTCCCTAATGGTGCACAGAGCTGTCGCTTGGGACCCCGGGCAGCATGGAGCCCCTGGACTTCCAAGAACTAAGCAGATCAAAGCAAGCGTATCTGTCACATTGAGGAGATTTAAACTTCAAGACTCCTTATAAGAAATGGAAAGGGAGGTAGATATTTTTTGCTGTTTTTAAAATTAAATAGGCAGCTAGTCTTGTTTTCTAAAATTATTATGAAGAACAAGTTTAAGCTTTGTTGTACCGTGCATCGTTTGCCTGGACTGCTCAAGGCCCTGAATGCGTGTGTAGGAGGAACGATTTGAGTTGGCTTCTTAAATACTGTCATGCTGTTTCACATCTGATACTCCTTGACGAACCATAGGAGCCTTGTCTTATAACAGGCTTATTCCAAGTGATACAGGCTACGAAAGTGAGATCTTGGAAGAGTGTTGCCATTTTCGATAAAAATACTGTAATGATAAATAATAATTAATAATAGTGTGTAATAAGCATGTCATAAAAACAAATTTTATATTTCCAAGATCACTGCTTTTATCATTTATACTCAGGTAAAGGAGAAAATCCCTGGAAATATTCATTTTTAGGAGGGGGTTTGCGAGACTTGACATTTTAGTGAAAGGGGTACACCGGTTGTTAAAATTTGGGAACCACTGCTGTAAACTAATTGCATCAAAACCAAAGTCCCATGTAGCTGAGGTCAGTTTGTGTCCCTCATTCCAGGGCTTTCTCTCACGCATCCAGGCCTTTAACAAGTCTCCCATACGTTTGTGATGATGCTTTCTTCTGCAGCTGAATACCTTCCAGGCAGTCTTAGCCTATGATGACTCCGACACCTACGCCCTTTTCCTTTATCCCGATGACGGCCTTCAGTTCTTTGGGACTCGGCCCAAGGAGTCTTACAACGTCCAACTGGAGCTGCCAGCCAGAGTGGGTTTCAGCAGAGGCGAAACGGATTACGTAAAGAGAGAAGGGCCGTATTACACTGTCACCAGCAGCGAGCAATCTGTGAAAAATCTCTACCAGTAAGTAGCGCGATGGGAGCGCGTTGAACGGCGTGTCTGTATAACGCGGTTCTTTCATCAGTTAAAACCCCAGGCTGCTGAAATGCTGGATCTGTCAGAACTAAAAGCAGAGGCTGCCTCAGGGAAAACATCCCCTTTGGAAACCGTCTTCTGCTTTGGGATCCTGTTACGCAGAAATGCATACCGATCATGTTGCCTTGATTGCTGGTTTCCTACTGTTTACTTACCCCTGTTATTGCACTTAGGTAATGACTAGCTCAGAGGTCCCCCTACGGGGGTCTAGAAGAACATTCGGGGGGCGTGTCTGGGGCCCAGGCCAGCCCCCTTGCGGGGCAGGGAGGGAGCAAGCGCCACCCAGCTCTGCTCCTGGCCCCGACTCCGGCTGCTGGTCCCGGCTGCCTGCCCTACAATTGGGGTCCCAACTGTCGGCCTTGGCCCTGGCCGAAACGCTGCCCCCGCCCCAGCTGCGGCCCCAGCCTTGACACCCTTACCCATCCTCCCGGAGCCGTGACCCCGCTCCCGGCCCTGTGGGGGAGGGTGCGGACAGGGCTTTGGGGGTCGCGAGCTAAAAAGTTTGGGGACCACTGGACTAGCTGAATCAGTGTTATTTACTCCTTCTCATAACACAAGAACTAGGGGGTCACCAAATGAAATTAATAGGCAGCAGGTTGAAAACAAAAGGAAGTATTTCTTTGTAAAACGCACAGTCAACCTGTGGAACTCCTTGCTAGAGAAGGCCAAGACTATAACAGGGGTTCAAAAAAGACCTAGACAAGTTCCTGGAGGATAGGTCCATCAATGGCGATTGGGCAGGGATGGTGTCCCTAGCCTCTGTTTGCCAGAAGCTGGAACTGGGCCACAGGGGATGGATCACTTGATGAGCTGGCTGGCTTGGAGATCATAATAGGTGCTATTAAGACATGGAAAATATGGAAACAAGCAGGCTGGATGGGTTGTGTATTGACATTGGTCAAGCCCATATGTTGGGTGAAGCCCCGGCTCCACGGAAGTCAATGAGAGGTTTGCCGTTGACTTTAGCAGCTCCAGAATTTCACCTGTTCTTGCCAATGCTCCTCGGTGCTTTTGATGAGGTAGAACATAGTCCAAGTTTTGTGGAACAGGCTATCGTTATAGCAACATGCTCGCTGTTTTCAGGTGTGTCAAAGGTGGTTAGAAAGAGGAGGGTGATCAGCAGTGGTCCCTCTAATTTTTCCCACCCATGTGCAGAATGAATTTTGTTATGTGCATCAATATTTCTGACACATCACCTCAATAGTGGTGCACATAACAACATCCATGTGGCTGGGATGGGGCTGGGGCTCAGGGCTGGGGCAGAGGGTTGGAGTGCAGGGGTGTGAAGGCTCTGGCTGGGGGTGCAGGCTCTGGCATGGGCCCAGGGATGAGGGGCTCAGGGCTGGGGCAGAGGATTGGGCGCTGGGGGGGGTGCGGGCTCTGGAGTGGGACCAGGAATGAGGGGTTTGGGGTGCAGGAGGGTGATCAGGCTACGGTGGGGAGAGAGGACTCTTCTTCCCGCCCTCCCACCCCCCCACACTCTCCCTGCCACAGCAGCTCTGGAGCTGGGGCTGAAGGATAGGGGTCCCTCCAGGCATGGTAGGGGCAGCGCACCCCAGCAGCTCCAGGCTGGGGGAGGGCTGCCCCTGCCATGCCTGGGTCTGGGCCAGGCCACTCCGGGGTCGGGCTGGGCCGCGCCACACCTCCCTGGCTGCGTCTGGGCCCGATCTGGCCATGCCGCCCCAGCTGCGGCAGGTCCGGGCCGCAGGCTAAGTTGGGGTTGGAAGAGGGGTGCCCCGTAGCAGCAGATCTGGCCGGGTTCCCTGAGTGCCTGAGCGGCACTAAATAGGTGGCTGCATGGCCACACGGCTTACAGGGAACTTAGGTGATCAGTTGTTCTCCATGTCCACCAAGGGTAGGACAAGAAGTGATCAGTTTATGTTGCAGCCAGGGAGACTGAAGTTAGATATTAGGAAAAAACTTTCTAACTCTAAGGATAGTTAAGCACTAGAATAGGTTACCAAGGCCGGTTGTGGAAACCCGTCATTGGAGGTTTTGAAGAACAGGTTAGACAAGTACCTGTCAGGGCTTGTTGAGGTGTACTTACTTCTGCATCAGCACACAGGATGGACTAGATGACCTCTGGAGCTCCCTTTTAGCCCTAGGTGTCTAGGAGTGTATGAATTCTGAGAAAGTTAGAGCCGGAGACATCAGAATCGGTTGCTGTGGAAGCGATTGTGATGTCACCAACCCGTTACAGACTTCAGTAGGGCTGAAACTCACCCACGTACAGAGAGGCAGAACACCGGTGAAGCCGTCAAAGCTGGGCTTATATGATCCTGAAGTGTCCTATAGGCCTTGTATTGGCCTTCTGCACAGAGGGGGGATTTCATCCAAACAATGGGAGCCGTTGAGCTTGTGAAATGGCAGCCGTTCTGTACGTTATCACTGTTCTCAAGGACCAGCTGTTCTGCGCACAGCTGACCTCAGCCGTAAAGAACAAGGGAAGAAAAAGAAAAAAAAAATGCAGAAAATGTGACATAAAAGCACAACTGTTTCTAAAGAAACGTTTTTTCCCACAAGGCACTAGTGCCTTTTAAGGCCGGGCGCAGCTCAAATCGCAGGCTGGTTAGAGCTGATCAAATTGAATTAAAAAACAGCTGTGAAAACATATGGAATGGGATTTTATAAGAAATAAACTTTTGATTTTTCCTCCTGACCTAATAAATATTGACCCTCTCCTGTGCCAGAAAGATCATTGCCGAAATTTTCAAATGGGATGAGTGATTCCAAATTAAGGGGGGCCAATTTGAGGCCCCTTAAGGGAGGCAGTGTAGTGGAGAGAATACTGCACTCAGGAGACCTGGCTTGGCCATTGGCTTGTTGGGTGACCTTGGGCAAGTCACTGCCCTGCTTTGTTCCTCAGTTTCCCCATCTGTAAAATGGAGATGATGATACTGGTCCTCCTTTGTGAAGCACTTGGAGATCTACCGATGACAGGGGCTAGGTATTATTAAAGGGGTCTGTTTATTGAGAGGGTGAGTAGTTAGCACTTTCTGAAAATCAGGCCCCTTTAAGGTGTTTCAGGTGTTTGCCCCCCCCAAATTACTCGCCATTTCTGACCGTTTTGACCCATAGCTCCAGTTGTACAGTCTTTTCTCAGGCAGATCTCCCATGGAGCACAGTGGGAGATTTTGTCTGAGCAGGAGTTGCTGGATGGGACGCTCTGTGATTTGTAAGCAGCTGTAAATAGCAGTGGCATGTAACTGTTTGTAATTTGTCTCTAGAACAAGCAACTCAGGGATTCCTGGTGTATGGGCCTTCCACATTGGCAGCACCTCCCCGCTGGACAATGTCATGCCAGCTCGAGTTGGTGAAAAGCCTTCTGAGGGGCATTCCCAGCAAACTCCGGAGAGCACGCTCAGCAGTGCCACCTTGGAGCAGAACATCCTGGACGCTGACTACCCCGATGAGAACATAGACTATGCCGAGCCCTTTTACGATGAGAACGAAGAAGACGACATTGAGTACCCGACCGAGCTGGTGCCTGATGTTTACACGAGACTTGATGTTTTGTACAGCGAGCCAAGACACTCCGGTGCCAGGCTGGATTCGGAGCTGGAATCCACATTGCCGTATCCGGTGTCCAGCCGTCGCCCGGCCTATCCTGAAGTGCCCGGGATGAAGGAAGGCCCATCCCAGCTGCCTCCTGCGTTGGAAGATGAAGTGGAGTCCTCCCAAGAAACAGGAATCAGAAACCCATCCTCACTAGAGACCGAGGACAGCCTGCTGGAGCTAACGACCCAGGGGCTGCCAGCAAACCCTGAACAGGACAATGCCCAGCCCTACCCAGACAGTGGAACTGTACCGTCCGAGACGGACATCTTTTCAGTCTACCCACAGGGGGAGGTCATGCTTCAGGGCTACCCAGAGAACTCCCCTCCCTTTAATCGTGGGAGGCAGGTAGTTGGTGTGGACGAAGACGGCAGCTTTAACCGGGAGGGTAAGTGAATTGAATCCAAAGTGTCTGTAACTGATTTCCAGCTGTTGGGTTTCTTTGTAGCTAACAACGTTTTCACCAAAAAGACCTGTTTGTTGATCAGGAAATGAGTGAAATTAAGATCCACTGAGCCAGAACCTTCCCTAGCGTAAACTGGCATCGACTGCATTGAAGCCAGCTGGACTTAGGAGTTGACTTCCACTGAAGTCCGGGGAGCGACGCCGATTCACACCAGCTGAGGATGTGGCCCATCGTGAGCGATTTAACTTGGCGATGTCCCGCAGAACTTTGAATATCATATCCACTGAGCAGTAAATGACCTTCACCCCAGCAGTGTGAAC
This sequence comes from Lepidochelys olivacea, assembly GCF_965140295.1. NCBI lineage: Eukaryota > Metazoa > Chordata > Testudines > Cheloniidae > Lepidochelys > Lepidochelys olivacea. Next base: position 122,328,195 of record NC_140416.1, read on the forward strand.
TGAAAGCAGAGTAACACAAGGCCAGATTCTGATACCCTTACCTAGAATTCAGCTACATCAAAGGGAAGGGAGATTTAGCTTAAGGTTCGGAGTGTGGAAGTACAGATAATACAGTGGCAGGAGCATTGTTATTTTGGGCATTGTTGGGAGGGGGTCACTGTATAACCCTACACTGGCTTTGGGTGAGAGAGATTTCTCCACCGCAGGGAACTAACTGCCGAGATAACACATTTGACAAATGCTTCTAATATTTAGAAATCTTATTTTTTAACTTCCTGTAACAAGGGTATGAGGGGCTGCCCCGGCTCCCAAAAGGCAGGGGAGCTACGTGAACTCTTAGGGGGATTGGATGATCCAGAACAGAGCGAACTCCAAGCTTACTCCAAGCTTCATACTCCACAAGGACCAGGTGGAGGTGATGAGATTGCCTGAGAGTTTTTTGGAGACTTTTTAAGGACATGGTAATGGGGCCAGATCCCTTGGTCCTACACCGGGGATGGGGGGGGGCAGGAATGTGGGAGAAGGTAATGAGTCCCCAACAGCGGAACCGTCTCGGTGGGAGGTAGCGTCTTTGTGTGAGAAGCTTGCATTGGCTGGCTCATTGTGCTTGTCTGTCCCTATGACAGCTGGCACAAGCCGGAGGGAGCTCTGCCAGATGTCCTCCTGAGTAAGCTGACAGGGAAGGAGAGTAAGGAGTTGTTGTTATTGATGTGCAGAGAGAGCGGGGTTGGGGATTCCAGCCCTTCTGAAGGATGAGGCATGATGTTTAACAGCTGCCAGATAAAGGACGTAGCCTGGCTGTTGGGTGAGAATTACAAGCTGCATGAGAAAAAGTTGGCCAGGAAGGTGAAAAGCAAGAAATTCCAGAAATTGAACCTTTCAGCCATTGCAACGACGGGCAGTTGAGAACTGGCCCTTACCAAGGCAAATGCTCGAGAGCACCAAGGCCAGCTGTAGTTGTGTGTGAAGTTTGACGTACGCTGGGCCAAACTCGCCCCAGGTGTGATTGCACTGAACTCAAGGACGTCGGCTCTTTTACGGTGATGCCCACAAAGGCTGCAGCTTTGTAAGCCACTTCGCTCTAGTGAATCGTGGCATATGAAATGAGGTCACGCACGGGCCCAGGGCAGACCAATGGTGATCGTGTCTCTCAGTATCTAGGAGGGATGCAGGCTGGAGTTTTCACTTGGGGCTAAGGAGTTAGGTGCTAAAATCCCATTGATCTTCAGTTGCGGTTGGGTGCCTAACTCCCTAAGCCCCTTCAAACCTCCCAGCCTACATGAATTTTACAACTGTCCTTTCCTACAGTTGTAAAATGGCCAATGAGAGAAAAAATGAGGTAAAATGAGAATGGCCAGTGGAGGTGTTGGGTTTCATCATTCACACAGTCACCCATCCCACCCCAGTCTGTGGCAGGGGGGAGTTCACCCCTGTGGATGGGGACACTGGCTGGCTGCAGACCCCATGATGGAATAGAGTTTGCAGGTTTCCTGTACCTCTGCAATTCTCCTTGGGAAGGATTTTTCCATTACTACATGCCTGGCACCTGGGTGGAACTGGGGAATGGTGGAAACCACGGGCTGTCTCTCTAGGGCATTTATAAGGCACCTATTGTCTTGTTCACCCGTGGAACACCTATCGTGTTTTCAGTTGTAGCGGGTGTTTGCAGGCCCCGATCCTTCAGTCCTGCTGCAGGCTAAACTCCCTTTGGGGTCAGCGAGAGCTTTGTCTGTGCAGAATCCCACCCACCTTGAAGGGACAGCTGACTGTCCAACTCCAAACAACGACGGCGAGATGGCAGGTGTTGTCAGGTTTCCTTTAAGATCTGAAGGTTTTGTCCTTCTTTGTACAGCTTTGCTAGTAGACTGCTGTGCAACTGGCGATGTGCGAAGGCATGGTTCCTTACTACGTGCTAACCTGTGCTTTGCGTGTAGGGTTCACGTACAATACCGCCAGCAAGGAAACCTGCCAGTGGAACCAGAGCCTGTGTTCCCAGCATGCCTTCTGCACGGACTACGCCACCGGCTTCTGCTGCCACTGCCAGCCCAAGTTCTATGGGAACGGCAGACACTGCTTGCCAGAAGGTAAATTGTAGCGGGTGTTTGCAGGCTTCAAAGCTTCTGGCATTGACTTGTTCTTTGAGACTGATCCAAGGCGTCGTGTCTTCTTCCAGGGGCCGCTCACCGTCTCAACGGTAAAGTAAGTGGGAATCTCCTTGTGGGACAAACGCCCGTGCGGTTTAGTGCCGTTGACTTACATGCCTACATAGTTGGAAACGATGGGAGAGCCTACACTGCCATTAGCCATATACCTCAGCCAGCAGCTCGTGCGCTCATGCCGCTGACTCCAATCGGAGGTCTCTTCGGGTGGCTTTTTGCTCTGGAAAAACCAGGCTACGAGAACGGCTTTAGTGTCACTGGTAAGTGGAGTGCGTCACGTTTGACTACGCAGTGCAAACAGGGCATGGGCTGGGGCCCATTGCTCCCCAGGGGAGCCTCTCCCGTTGACTTTGGGGGGCTCTCAAGGAGTGAGGGGGTGGCATGGAACAGCTAATCGTCAGGAACGCCCAGTGTCTTCTGAGCTGCTGCTTGTTTTCTCCTTCTGAATCTCCAAAGTTATGGGGCTGGTTCTACTGATGGAGGAAACTAGTTATTCTGGGGGATTGTGGCAGGGTTAGCTGCCTGCCATGCACACCCTCCCCCCAGCCAGGCATGCTTCCGTGGTGCCCTGCTAACAATTTCTCCCCTCTTCAGGGCTCTCCCGTTACATTCCCTTCTCCCAGGCCCTCCTGGCCAGGCTTTTATTTCCTTTTCCCCATACGGCAAACCAGAGCTACGTCTGACACAGTAACTATTCCCCTGCTGGGCTGAGGCTCTGACCCTGCCCCTCAGCAACTCTCCAGACCGCCGTCACGGTGGGAGCCTTCTGGTGGGACCACCTGATCCAACCCAGGTGTGGCTCCTTTGTAATCAGGCCTGGCTAGGCCTCGGGCCTCTGGGACAGGGGTATTAAGTTGTCTTGTGTAATGGTTATATACTTCCTTAAATTTCCCCTCCTCTCCTCACACCTGATGTCTTTCAACCTTGAGCGCCCTAACCCCCATTCCTCCTTTTTATTCCCCTTATGTGACACTCCCTGTCTGCTGGCTGGTCTTCTCTGGAGCTCTCCTGGAGTGGCCAGAGGGTTCACTACAGGGGCAAGAGGCATTTCCCTCCCCCCGGGACTAAGGCCCATAGCCAGTGGGAGGTAGGTGCCGCAATACCTCCGAGGACTGGGGCTTAAGTGTGCTGTCTCTGGGTGCTCCCAGACCCCGCAGACTTGGAAGCTAAAGCACCAAGCAGAATCTCCATCTCCCTGTGATCCCATTACACCAGTGTTGGCCCAGCCTTTACACCGAAAACGTTATTGCCAAAAAACTTCTGAACGTGTAGTGCGAACTTGGGTTTGGACTCCAAGTGACTAGCAGCGTTGACCTATTCCGGGCTGGGTAACGACTTGGATGTGTAACCGATTAGTCTCCCCTTTGTAGATGCAGGCAGTGTGTGATATTAGCACATGCAGATCTTTAAAACAGCCTCTTGAATCAAAAGGCTTCAGAAAAGGTCGGTATTATTGACTGGTATTTTCTGGTGCCGCTCTGTGCTAATGATCGGTTTGTGTTATCTGTCTCAAATATACTCTAAGGAATGGGTAAAAAGATTGTTCGTTTATCCATTAAAACGGCTGTAGCAGAGCTTGGTTTTCTTCCCTGTTCATTGTAGGTGCTAAATTCACCCACAGTTTGGAAGTCACTTTCTACCCAGGAGAGGAGAAGGTCCATATCACTCAAACAGCTGATGGCCTGGGTCCAGAAAATTACCTAAGCCTTAAGACAAATATTCAGGGCCAGGTGCCTTTTATTCCGGAGAACTTTACTGTCCACATTGCACCGTACAAGGAGCTTTACCACTACTCTCACTCAGGTAGGACTGAAGGACTCTCATGCATTGTGTGTTTTTGTTTTGCAGAGCAAATGTTGTTCGCCTGCTCTTAGCCAGGCTGCCCACAGCTTGATATACACACTGGAATTCCGCAGTGTTCTGCAGGGTTTTTTCAAGTAACCAATGGTCATTTTTAATTTTTTTCCACCAGTATCTGCTGAGAAACTGCTTCCTTGCAGCACTCACGCTCTCCCTTTTCTAGGCAGAAGGACTCAGTGCATTTCCGGGTCTCCTATAACATTCTCCCAGCCGAAAAGGGCTGGACTGCAGAGATGGAGTCCAAATCCCAGATCAGAATCCTCCCCTGAATTTGGCAGGTGGGCTCTGCCTCGCTGAAGGGATCAGCCGAAAGCCAGGAACCGAACAGTCCAGAATATTGGGGTGTTTGGAATCCAGAGCTGAGCCCTGACTCGGATTTTGTAATCTCAGATTGGCATGGCTGCCATTGTAACGTGGCTGCAGGAGTCACGTTTGAGTGATAGACCGCCTCCCTCCCATCATCTTCCTCCCCCACCCTGTGCTGTGCATGCTTGCCCATCGTGAAATCACTACGTTTCCTGCTAGGGTTGCCAACTTCGTAATATTTAAAAATGGAATCTCTCCCGCCCTGCCTCTTCCCCCCCCGGGGCCCTGCCTCTGCCCTGCCTCCATTTGCTCCTCATTCCCCCTCCCCCTGTCGCCCGCTGGTCTTCATGGCTTCCCCCCCACAGCCTGGTTCAGGAGGGACTCTCCTGCGGAGCTGGGGTGGGAGCTGCAGCTGCCCGATGCAGGTAGGAAGCGGCTCTGGCTGAGTAGGGGCTGGCGTGGGTGATGACCCAGAGCCTCCCCCGCCCACAGTAACTGGACTTTGGTTGTCTGGTCAGTAGATCTGACTGGACGCTATCAGGTCCGCTTTTCAATCTGGCCACCCTATTTCCTGCATGGCAGTGCTCAGGGCTAACCAAAGGCCATTGGCCCAAGCCCAGTGCTCACATCTCCAGAGAGCGAAAGTATCATAGTCATCAGTGCACAGAATTAGTCTGTGAAAACACGGTTGTATTTATTCCTTTCTTCGTCTTCTCCCCCACCCCTTCCCCATTGCTTGGGCTTATCCACCAGTTGTTGCATTACTCCTTGGAGCAGGGACTCCATGTTTGGAAAGTGCCCAGCCCAGCAGGGCCTGCATCCCTGATGGGAGCCTCTAGGCACTGCTGCGGTGCAAATAATAATAATTCATCAAGCTACCGCGTGCTTGTGTGACCAGGGTCCTTTACGCTGTTTTGCAGCCGTGACTTCCACAGCTTACCGGCGGTATTTCCTCACCTTTGGGAGTATCAACCAGACCTTTGCCTACCGACTGCACCAGAACATTACCTTCCAGGACTGCCTGCCCGCCCGCCACCACAGGGTCGTTCCTGCCGTTCAGCGGCTGAGCGTGGATCGGATCTTCGCTTTGTACAACGACGAGGAACGGGTCCTGCGCTACGCCATCGCCAACCAGATTGGCTCCAGCGAAGGTGAGCTCTGCCGAGTCCTCCCCGACTCCGTTGGCCTGTTGAAAGCAAGGGCCGAATTCCCTGCCGGTGCAACGCCCCCACTTTCAGCGTGGCCTAAAACAGCAGGCGGCAAGGAGAAGGAAGATCGGTGTCAGTCTACCGTGACTACAGGCATGGCTGTGAGCGGAGCGATGAGCTGCATCACCGGGACTAGACCTGGGGGGCCTTGTGCCACTGAGTCACAACCCTCCCCTGCTTCCCCTTGGTCCCTGGGGGTTGTGATTTCCTAGCAGTAAATTGCACCACCCCCCAGTGGCTCAGCGGGGCTGGGCAGGGGGTGGACGGGATAGAGTCAGAGCTCTCTGTTCATCTGCTCTAGGAGGAGTGACCGGCTGACTCCAGTGGCCCCAGACCAAAAGTCTCGGTAGCCCATGCGCAAGGGCAAGGTGAATTTTTCCTCCTCTGCACAGACACATGGTCCACGTGGCAGTCTGGCCCTGGGTGTAACTGCTGGTGGAATGATACAGTTCCTGTGAGCACACCCAGGCTTGTACACGCTCCAATTTTCCCTGTAGAAAATATCTGTGGAGCTCCTGTAGGCCGTGTGGACAGGGGCCAAATGCCGCTGACCTCTCTGGCTTTGCCCCGTTTTCACCCAGGTGGAGTTTCCCCACAGCTGTTAGATGACTATGAAGGGATTGGATTTTTTGTCCTGCTAAGCACCTGCCATGATGATAGATCCCTGCAGGACTTCATCTGCTCAGGATTTGCCCCCCAGCAAAAGCTGTTAGTTTGAGTGCCTGGGGTACCAGCGAGGGTTTTGCTGGCAGGCCTATGCTGTGCTTTGAGACACGTTGTTTGTAGGCAGCTTTTTCCCGCTGTAAACTCTGCTGCACGGCTGGGTACAAAGCTATCCATGCTGCGGGCAGAGCTGGTCCAGAATCGCCCCGCAGTGTTGCTTCGTGCTGAGTTTTATTCTCAGTGTTGAAAGGCAGAACTCTGGGGTCTGGTTGGTTTGTTGGACTTGCAAACCCTCCCCAGCCATGAAAAAATGTAGTGACAGGCCAGGTGGAAAGCAAGTACCCTCCCCGCCCCACACCTCCCACCCCCATCTCCTCCTGCCTTCTCTTGGCAGAGGTCTGTCTCCAGGCTGGCATAGCCAGTGATACGGTGGCCCATAGTTTGAAATACAATGAACCCCATTTCCCAGCAGCCACTGCTGCTTCCTACAACTTCAAAACTTTAGTCAAGAAAGTGGTACCATTTACCCCGGCTTTGTGAACTTTCACACGATTCCGCTTTGGCTCTAAGACAAAAGTAAAGTAGCAAAAATGGGGATTTTTTTCCACCCAGCTCTACTGTGGTGGTGTCCTGTGTTAGAGGAGAACGAAATAGCTAGGTTGGTAACACAGCTACAAACGGACTTGGTGTCTCCTCATTCAAAAATGCACCGGGACATCCACGTGTTACCCATCTAGCCATTTCCATCCCTTCTTGCACAGCATCAGGACAGCCCGTTTGCAGAGTGGGGTGGAAATTCCACATTGCTGCTTCATTATTTTTGCTCTCCAGCCAAAGCAGATTCTACATTAAACCTTACTGGGAGTTCTGTGTACAGGGGTGGGTGTGGGTGTGTGTGTGTGTGTGTAAGTAATCTCTGTCTAATCTACTGGCCCAGGAGTTGCTCAAGAAAAGATAGAAGAAAAGCTCTCTCTATGTCTGTACAGGACCAGATTTGGAGCCAGATGCTGTATTCCTTTTATTTCCCGGAGTGGGAGTGGGGTGATCAGAGGTGGTGCCGAGTGTATTTCGTAGTACCATGTGTGCAGTGGGCATTGTTCTGGGTGCGTCTGGCAGCAGTGTAAAGACTCCAGGGGCGCTGGATCAGGCCCCGGCTGTGTCTGCATCGTTACCTGTTGAGTTGCATATCACCATCGGTGGCGAAAAGACAGAGAAGCCGGAAGGCCTGAAGTGTGGATATACCATGGGGGAGAGCTGATTAAGGCCAGGTGGGTGGGTGCTAGCCACCGTCTGGTTGGTTAGGTGGGGGACGCTGGCTCTTCTCTGTCTCCCGCTGCTGCCCTCAGAGTAGAAAGCTGGTAATCCCTCCGAAGAGGGATCTTCCTCTGAGTGGAGCCTGAAACCCAATCTCCCTGTTGGTCCCCAGGGAGCTGTTATCTAATTGGAATGCGTGTAGGACAACACAGCTGTCTGCGCTTTCTGGGAGCCTCATTGTTTCCAGGAGGATGGAGTCAAAGGGCCGTGTCCTTCCTGAATCAGTAATTGGGAGCCAGAGCTATTGACCCCCCTCTTCCCTTCCTGACTGTGTGGAATTTAAAGGGCACGTTGACTCTCGCGGGGGCAATCACCTGGGAGTGGAGCGCTCTTCCCCCTACAGGGTGAAGAGAGAGGGAGCGTGCAGGGTGGATGTGCTCTGCTTAAGGAGCCGCTCCTTGGACAAAAGCCTCCCCAGCCTCCTACTCCAAGCAAGTAAATTAGCTCCAGCTCTTGGGGTCAGGAAGTCAAGCCATTTAATAGAGGCCATAAAGGATCCAAAGGGGGATGCTCCTGTTGGCTAGCCAAGTGCAATAATGAGATAGAGGAGGAAGCTTTTGAGAGCACAACCAGGACCGAATGTGAGAGGGATTCAGAGTCTGCAACTCAGGGACGTCTCAGTGTCGGGGGCTTGTAGCAAACGAATTACACCAGGATCACGGCCAAGGCTGCGTAGCGCCCACCTGGGCTGATCGCAGAGATGGGCATGAGAACCCAGGTCCCAGCACCCCCAGAACTTGGGGGAGATTCAGATCCGCAGGCTGCTCCGCTGCCAGCCCTTCTCGGTGTAAAGGGGCAAAGCAAAACCGGGTCCGCGGGAAGGCTGGGGCTGGAGTTAGCAGCTGCGATTTGTAGGTGGGGCTGTGCTCCGGCCACAGCCAGCAGAAGCCCCGGCAGCCTCCCGAAAGCCAGGCAGTGTGTGCCCGGGGGCCTTGGGCTGGAACGTTCCCAGTGCCGGTCCGATGCATTCTCAGCAATACGCTTCTGGCTGGAGCTGCCGGAGTCATGTTAGTCCCACGCTAGTGGGAGTTCTGCTGCTAAAGCCGCTCCTGCGTGCTGGGCTGAATCTACGCTGGGCCGGGCAGCTTGTCTCTGGCCCAGAGCATGTGCCCTGGTGAGTAAGGAGCTGTAAAATGCCTGAGTGCTCCCCCGGCTGGGCTTCCTGGATCACACATCACAGCCTGGTAGGAGAGCAGCCCTTGCAAGCCCCTGGTCCCTGTGCAGGTTGATGGGGAGTGGGGGAAGTCCCAGCCCCCGTGCATTGGCCAGCACAGCTACACCCAGTCCCTTACTCAGGGCTTCTGGTGAAAACACAGTCCAGCCCTATGGAATCCGATTCATGGAGTCCAAGGCCAGACGGGACCATTGTGATCGTCCAATCTGACTGCCTGCATAGCCCAGGCCAGAGAACTGCCCCTGGATAATTCCTGCCACAGGGCTTTTGGAAAAACAGCCAACCTTGATTTAAAAGTCACCGATGGAGAATCCACCACAACTCTTGGCAAATTGTTCCCCTGGTTAATTACACTCGCCCTTAAAAATGTACACCTTATTTCCAGTCTGAATTTATCTGGTCTCAACTTCCAGCCATTGGAATGATTTTGTGGTTTGCATTCGTTACCCAGAGGGGTATTCTGGGACCTGTCCAAATGTACAGTAGATCACACCTGCTCCCTCTAGAGTCGAGACGGTAACATTATAAATCAGGGTGTTCTTCCAGCTGGTTTTCAGATGGGCCAATGTAGATCATGCCAGTTTCCATCAGGAAACCCCATGAAAACGCAGAAGCAGAGGCTAAATCATTTGAATTACGAGCTTGGTTGAAAGCTGGCGAGTCTTTACTCACTTCGTAAGGTGAGGTCAACAGGCGTTTTGCTCGTGTAAGAACGGAATATAGACTTCAGGGTTTGGTCCTGACTGGTCTGTATTTATTTAAAGCTGGTGGAACTTTACCATCCTGGAAAGTCCTTTCGTTGAGTTTTTCAGGGTTGTTTCTAGGAGACCTTAACCAGCAGTTCTCGATTTCCTCGCAAACTTGCAGCTGGTCAGGGGAAACATTTTCAAAAGCACCTATGTCACCTAGGCCCAGATCCTCAAAGGCATTCAGGCATCTAACTCCCATTGAAATCAATGACTTCCCTGAGACTTAGGCTCCTAAGCCACCTAGGTGCTATTGAAAATGGGAATTAGAATCCTAAATCACTCAGGGGCTTTTGAAATTTCTACTCAAGGGCCCAATCCAGCACCCATTGAAGCCATGCAGACTCCATGGGAAAGACCCCCTTGGACTCCACTGGGTGTTGGGTCAAGCTCCTCTCCATTATGAACTGATCTTGCCAGTGAATTAAGAGGTAACCTAGAGACAAAGTCCAAAGCCGAATTCAATCTCTCCCTGACTTCCCTAAACAAGGAACTTCAAGAGCTAGTCCTGGCTTTGCCTGGGCACCGTGCAGGGGGCAGCACATAGGAACAGACTGGGGGCAGATTGTTTCGGAGTCACACTCTGCGTCCTGGTTTCCCCCTGCTCCGTGGGGGACGCACCCTGGCACAGGTGCGTTGGCTGTTGTGTTGGCAGGCTCGAGCCAAAGCTGCACTGTTTTCCATCCTTTCACGTGCAGGAGGAGCCTATCTATGGGGAGCCCGTCTAGCGGATTAAGGGGGTGCCTTCCACCTCCTTATGGTCTATATGGGATGCAGGACAGAGCAGCGTCCAGCCCCAAATTAGCCAATAGCTGCATCCCCAGCAGCATGTACTGTGGTTCTTCCTTTATTTGGGTGACCAGCTGTGCTTGGTTTAGCTTTAGAAAGTGCCAGCAGGCAAGGTGCATTCACTCACCATTGCGTGCCTGGGTCTTTCTGCACCTCTAGGACACCATTATCCTCCCGATCTGCACGGCACTGGGATGTTCTTCCCCCTCTCTGCATCCGACGCATGTAAGGGGAGCAGAATGCCACAGGCCAGGTTCGCCTGGTGGGTTAGAGAACTTCGCCCTTCTGCTCTGTGTGCGAGTGATACGGTGGCCAAGGGGCAAGCTGTAGTGGCACCAGCGGCATCTTCATTGCCTAGCCCATGCCGTACAGCTGTGTGCCCTGGGGAGGCAGTGTGGTTCAGTGGGTAAGGCCCTGGACTGGGAGTCGGGAGAGCTGGGTTCTGTTTTGAGCTCTGCCACTGCCCTGCTGGGTGACCTTGGGCAAGTCACCTCATTTCTGTTTTCCTTCCTTCCTTCACTTTGGGGCAGGGAGACTCTTGCTAGGTGTCTGTGCCTAGTACAACGGGGTTCTGAGCTCAGTGGGGGCTTCTGGCTTCTCCTGTAATATAAATACCCGTCCCGAGGCTCCTCAGCCAGCTTTGCCTTTTGCTTTCTGGCCAATCTAGGTGGCGCCGACTTGAGCACAGTGAACCCCTGTTATGACGGCACCCATGCGTGTGACACGACAGCACGGTGCCAGCCGGGCACCGGTCTGGATTACGCCTGTGAGTGCACGGCCGGCTATTGGGGAGATGGCAGAGACTGTGTGGGTAAGTGGAGAACCCTGCTAGCGGCTGCTCGCCCAATCGCAGGCTCAATTCTGCGGGTCAGGCGTCGTGATCTACAGTCCACCATCTTGCCTGTCTCTGTATGTCCTTACTGAACGGCCGAAGGGAGATTTATAATGATACTTGCTTAGTGGGAGTGTACCCAGCACTTTTCACCGGATGAGCTCAAAGTAGGGTCAGTATCATGGTCATGGGGAAACTGAGGCACCCAGCAGGTACGGCCCCGATCCGCACAGGTATTTAGATACCTATCCGCCATTTAGGTGCTACTGGCATTTCCAAAGCCACTGTTCAGCTGCCGCCTAACCCAGGAGGTGCCTAAATCCCCCAGGCTCCTAAGTTTCTGCAAAGCAGCCTCCCCGCCGATGCCACCTCCCAGCTAACAAGCTGCTCTGAGCCCCGCTCAAGCTGAAGCCTTGTGGGCCCGGAGGATTCTCAGACCAGGCAGGGATCCTGTCTCACCAGCAGGGCCTGACCCCAGAGGCATGTTCTGAGTCTGCCTCAGGCCTGACACCTGTCAGGAGGAGGGCTGGAAGCAGGCTGCTGATACTAGGGGGTGCTCACAGCACCCACACAAAGACCGCCAGTGCCCATGGAAATGTAGGGTGGGCAGGAGAGTGTGAGCAGCAGACTGCTAGGGCCTGGGCTGTGTTACCAGGTGTGCCCGTTACTTTGGGGTATGCTCATTTATTAGGGTTACTCTTCTGGGCGGGTGGGATTCTGTAATTCTATTAATGTACTGCTTATGTCACTTGTGTCTTCGTATGGAGCTCTACTCCTTCCTTCTGCAAGTCCCCTCCCAATGGAGCTCTCCTGCAGGCCCCAGGTTCCCCGGGGCTGGGTTCCTCCAGCCCTAGAACTAGATGGGCTCACACACTAACAGAGCAAGTCTGACCGGGTCAATCAGCGCTCTCCAGCTGATCCCCTTATCTGTCCCCGTACTCAGTGGGCTGGATTGAGCAGCACTGTCAAGGCCACAGGTTTAACACGTCCCTCTCCCACTTTCACCTCACAGTTGTACTGATGGTAGCACTTGATGAGCAAACCCCACAGTATTCTGGGGCACTACAGGGATCTAGCATGGGGGAAGATAAAAACACAAAAGAGTAAAGTTCAGAGAGAGAAGCAACCTGCTTAACCATAACAGTTATTTACTGAATAATAGTGATCACTACACAAGGAGGGCTAAACCAACATAACGTACATGGTTAAAGGTTAATACCTGAGGTAGAAAGGAAAATGGAGAGAAAGAGGGGGATCTCACCCACTCCAGGAGGCTTGAACTGGTCGGGGTTCCCAGGTGATGGGGGTAGCTCAGGGTGCTGAGGGCTGGAGACAGGCAGAGCCCCCAGCACGGTCAGTCAAGAGAAGATGGATTCCCAGTGGAACTGATGCAAAGTTTGGATCTAAGCATCAGAACACTTACTTGGGCATAGGTAGGGGTATTTACAGAGAAAATACAATGGTTCAAGGGCGAACACTAGATTTGTTTATAGATAAACTGATGACTCAAGGGTTTTCTTTAGGCTAGACAATAGAAGCCGATCACTCTTGGCGGTGTTTTCTTCCAGGGAGCTCACAGTGCAACTAGGCTGCTTCAGTATTTCGGAAATGCTCAGATAAAGTGGTTAGTCTCTAAGGTGCCACAAGTCCTCCTTTTTCTTTTTGCGAATACAGACTAACACGGCTGTTACTCTGAAACCTGTCAGTATTTTGGACTATCAGTCAAGGATTTATTGCTAGAATTGGTCTGATAACTGCTGAGCTGGGTGTGGGCCGGTGTAGGTTCATTAACATCTGGAGCAGAGATTCCCATGACGCAGTGCGTCCCTGCTTTTCTGGTCCCAGAGTTCAGTGCGGTTCTCCAGTCTCCATTCTGTATGCAAATTGAGATGTCTCCCTGTCCCATCTCTCATGCAGATGAGGCTAGGGGAGTTGTTTCTGTTCTTCATTCTGTATGCTAATGGAGATGTGTTAATCTCGTCACCCTTGTCAGGAGGGGTCTAAGTGTGTCTCCCAACACCCTTCCCTGCTCTCTGCAAGTTTTTTCCTCTGATGGATTTTGGTTTAAACGAGGGGAGGGGGTGTCTTTCATGAGTCCCACAGGCTGGATACTGCACCCTGGTTCCCCAAGAACACAGAGCTGACTGGTATCAGCTGCCTCAGCGACTGACCTGGCTCAGGGGCCTGTCTCCAGGAGCAGGTTTGTGGCAGAGGAAGGTGCCCATCTCTGGTGCATCAGCCTGGAACACCAGGCCACGGCCTAGGCGTCTTGAGTCCTGCTCCTTCCCTGCCCCGCTCCTTGGCATTTCCCTCCTGGCTAGCTTTGGCAGCACCCCCTGCAGCGTGCTGGCTTCTGAGGATCCTTGTCGGAGAAGCCTCACTCACCCCATGCGTTGTACAGAGAGCACGGGTGCCTCGCTTGGGGCAGAGAATGCCTCAGGCCGCCGAGGGGGGAGGTGTTGCAATGCTGCCGAGCGACGCCTATGTGCCTTGGAGGATCTGGGCCAGCGACTTGCCAAAAGCCACGTCGTAATAGAATAATACTTACCTAGTAGGTAGCATCCTTCGTCCATGCAGCCCCAAGCACTTTACGAAAGAAGGTCAGCAGCAGCAGTACCCACATTGTACAAACGGGGAAACTGAGGCAGGGAGGCACAATGACTTGCCCATGGTGACTCTTCAGGCCAATAGACCGTAGGTCTCCTGACGCTCAGGCCTGCGCTCTATCCCCTGGACCATGCTGCCTCCTTTGTGGGCCTGTGACAGAGGCGGGAATAGATTCCCTGAAGTCTAGTAGTGCTGGGCCTACCTGCTGAACTGGAATCCAAAGTTTCCGGGAGCTTGGTTGCGGGTTTTGGCCCAGCTCCAGGGTGTAGCCCCGTCATCTAATTATGCTCTAATTATGTTGAACATTTTTAGTGGGGGAGGGAAAAAAGTCTTCCAAGAACTTTGCTGGAAGGGAGGAAATTATAGACACATGTTTGGGGGGAAGTGGGATATTCGGAGCCTGATTCTGCCCTCAGTGACTGTCATGGAATTTGGGAGCAGCTTCACTGACGTCGGTGGGGTTACACTGGTGTAAACGAGGTCCGGCTCGGGCTCTGTGCGTTTGAGCCGAGTTGGTGTTTTTCTCAGACTGAGTTGATGTTTGTTAGTACAGGAAGGAGCTCATAGATCTGCTTCCCCTTAAAAACATCTGCAGACATTTCTCTCTCTCTGTGTTGGCTCTAGTGGAGGGGGGCGAAATGTTCCCGCTGAAAGAGAGCCAAACCAGTGCTTAGGAAGGAAACGTTTACGCTCCTGATCAGCCGGTTTAAACGGAGACCCCTGCGCTGAGGCCCCCGGGAAGTGTTAAAAGCAAATGTTTTCCCCATCCGTCTGTGTAATCGGATTCTTCTCTTCCTGCTCAGACGTCGACGAGTGTGCGGAGAGCCTCAGCAGATGCGGCCACCGCTCCATGTGCATCAACTCTCCAGGCAGCTACCGGTGCGAGTGCCCCGGCGGGTACCAGCTGGCTGTTGACAGACACACCTGCGTGCGTAAGTGTCGAGCCCATTTGCGAGTCTTCCTCCCCCTCCCCGCGACCCCAGCTGTACATTCCCTGCATGCTATAGCACGGGTCAAAGGCGTCTTTCCCAGGATCCTGCTCCCACTGGAGTCGGAGGGAGCTTTGCCATCGCCTGGCAGTTAATCGAGAGTTGGCCCCAAGCACTCGCCGGGGCCCGTTCAGTTGGGGCGGGGTGGCCAACCAGCATCTCCAGAGCCACACTCGGCTCTTCAGAAGTTAACATGCGGCTCCTTGTCTAGTCACAGACTCCGGGGCTGGACCTACAGGCGCCAACTTTCCAATGTGCTGGGGGGGCGCTCACCGCTCAACCCCTGGCTCTGCCCCCACTCCACCCCTTCCCGCCGCCTCCCCTGAGCCTGCCATGTCCTTGCTCCTCCCCTCTTCCCCCCCAGAGCCTCCTGCACGCCACTAAACAGCTGATTAGGAGGTGCGGGGAGGTGCTGATTGGCGGGGCTGCTGGTGGGCGGGAGGCGTGGGGGGCGGGGGAGCTGATGGGGTGGGGAGCTGCTGATCTATTACTGTGGCTCTTTGGCAATGTACATCGGTAGATTCTGGCTCCTTCTCAGGCTCAGGTTGGCCACCCCTGAGTTGGGGCCTAGCTGGGCCACCCGTATTCACCCTGATCAGCGCTGCACTCCCGTGAGCTGCCCCCGTTGATTGCCAGGGGACCACCCTGGTGAGCATTTGTTAATTACCGTGCTCAGGGGTGGTGGAGTTAGGGCTGGCGCTTGCCAAGGTGTTGGCCCGCACACAGAGCCCTCTCCCCTGAGCTCGGGGGCTGCTTTCATGCAGATAGCTCACCCGAGTGCTGCTCGTCCTCCATCGCCTTCCCACAATGCCCCCTGTGCACCCAGAAGGACAGACACATTCTCCCGCCACTCACTGCGGCTCAGCACCCTGTGCACCACGGGGTGCGCCCCTCCCCAGAAACCCTGCCGACACGCACGGGGGACCGCAGCACCAGTGAGGACCCAGTCACGCAGGCGGGGCTTTGCAGGGTGGCTGCTCGCACCTGGGCGAGGCTGACTTGGAGCTCGGACCCGGGTGCAACTCCCCGGGCTAACCCTGCAATAACCCAGGCCCAGGGAGGTGGGATGGGGCAAAGGTGGCCTTCCACCATCTTTCAGCCTGGCGCAGGCCAACAGCACAAGTTAAAGCAGCCTGGGGGCTGTGATGGCTTGTAATGCCCCCGCGAGGGCTGTAAAGCCAGTGGGCATCACCAGAGCTCAGCACACTCTGGCCAGGCCCCCCCGCAGCCCTGCCAGGCCCTTCTGTGCAATGGGAGTGGAAGCATAGAGATGGCGATGCTGTGCCAGGGCCTGACCCATTTGCCCTGTGACAGTGCAGTGGGATGGAGAGGGCTGGCTGGCTGCTGGTCATTTATGTGACAATGTAAAACCCACGCCCACAGGGGAAGATGCTTTCCTTGTAGGGGCTCTTGTTGGGCCCATTCCTTTGAATGGCAGACGGGCCAGGGCTGGGCCCTCTCGCTGCTGTACCCAGCGCTCTGGTGAGCCTGCCTACAATGGCACGTAGCCGATCTGCCACTGCCAGCAGCAAATACCTGCAACGGCCGGTGATGGGACACTAGATGGGGAGGGCTCTGAGCGACTACAGAGAATTCTTTCCCAGGTGCCTGGCTGGGGGATCTCACCCACAGGCTCAGGGCCTAACTCAGGGGAGGGCAAACTAGGGCTCGAGCTGGATCCGGCCCATCAGGGCTTACAATCTGGCCCACGGGATTGCCAACCCCATGGCGCTGCAGGGCTAAGGCAGGCGCCCTGCCTGCCCTGGCCCCGTGCCGCTCCCAGAAATGGCCAGCACAATGTCCCTGTGGCCCTTGGAGTGGGGGGGCGGAGGGCTCCGTGTGCTGCCCTCACCTCCAGGCATTGCCCCCTCAGCTCCCATTGGCCGGGAACGGGGAACTGTGGCCAATGGGAGCTTGGGGGTGGGACCCGCAGGCAAGGGCAGCGTGGGGCAGAAGCGCTTGCCCCACCCAACCCTCAGGAGCCACTGCTGGACACGCTGGGCACTTTCGGGAGCAACGCGGGGCCAGGGGAGGCAGGGAGCCTGCCTTAGCCCCACTGCATGCTGCTGCCATCCCGGAGTCACTCAAGGTAAGTGGCGTCAGGCCGGAGTGTGAATGTTGAACCCCTCGTGCACCCTGCACCCCAACCCTGAGACCCCTAGCCCCCTGCCGCACCCCTCCTGCACCCCAACCCCTTGCCCTGAGCCCCTTCCTGCACACTACATCCCCTCCCACACACTGCACTCCTTCCCGCACCCCAACCCCCTGCCCCAGCTCTGCATGCAATTTCCCCTCCCAGATGTGGCCCTTGGGCCAAAAAGTATCCACCCCTGGTCTAACTGATTGCCAGATTTTGGGTCAGGAAGGAATTTCCCCCAGGTCAGATTGGCAGAGACCCTGGGGCTTTTTCACCTTCCCTTGCAGCGTGGGACATGGGTCACTTGCAGGTTTAAACTAGTGTAAATGGTGGATTCTCTGTAACTCGAAGTCTTTAAACCATGATTCAAGGACGTCAGTAACTCAGTCAGAGGTTAGGGGTCTATTCCAGGAGTGGGTGAGGTTCCATGGTCAGACTAGATGATCATGATGGTCCCTTTTGGCCTTAAAGTCTAGGAGTCCGAGAAAGCAGGCAGCCCCAGGCCACTCACAATCCTCGTATCATGTTGTTCCCTTTCCAGCAATCCCCCCGCCGTCCAACCCCTGCGAAGACGGCAGCCACACCTGCGCTTCGGCAGACCGGGCCCACTGCGTTCACCACGGAGGCGGCTCATTCAGCTGCGTGTGTCTCTCGGGTTATACGGGCAACGGGCATAATTGCTCTGGTATGTTCACTCAGACTGGCCTTGCTGGGCTCCCCACCTACCTCTTTCCCTCTGGAGTGCTCCCCTGTCAGGACCACTGTTCTCTGCTTGGACCGTCAGGGGGAGATGCCAGTTTGGGTTGGTGATAACATGCTGCAAAATCCGGATCTGGACTCAACATTCAGGGGATGTTGGCATGGCCCCATTCCAAAGAGAGAGGCCATTTGCAAAATTCAGCCACGTTTCTGGGTTCAGACTGTGAACACTCCTAAAGGACGGGGTCCTTTGGAGCTGAGGGGCTGTTCTGGGCCCATCTGTACATTAACTTATCCCCAGGTGTGTCCTGGCCCTTGTTGGGCAACAGAACGTACAGCCTGGGCAGGAGGAGGCAGGGTTACTGCGAGCCTTATGCCTGTTGGATTTTCCTCGCAAGCGGGCACCTCGCCCAGGATCCAGCTCCTATGTTCATTGATGCCAGTGGGCATTGGGCCAGTGTCTTCAGCAGGAGCAGGACTGGATCCTCCTTTAGCCTCAGGACTGGGTTGTGACTTTAGACCCAGAATCCTCTTCTGCCTCCTCATTGCCCTCTGGGGAGAGGCGTGGGAATGGGGTAGCGACTTGTTGCTGGCTTGGACCAGGAGTAAATTATGGCAATCCCAACCCCTGTGCCAACTCAGCTGTGCTGGCTGGTGAGTGGGTGGGACGAGCCAAGGCCCTGCCCACGCCCCATCCCCGTGCTTCAGGGATGGAGCAAAAGGATTCTTAGTCCGGTTTAGTCCCTTGCCCAAGGACTGGAGATCCAGCGTAAGGAGAGATTTTATTCTCTTACACAGATGCATAGTCCAGGGTCTGAACTCGCTGCATTCCTCTCCACAAGCCCCTGCAGACCATGGCCCGAGAGTCTGGTACAACTGGGCTCAGCAGGGGCTGCCGTGGTACGCATCACCACAGCCAGCTGTCGAGGGCATCAGTTTCTGCAGCATGGAGGGTTTGCAACCCGTTGATCGAGTCCACCCCTCGAGGCTCGGGTGATGCCCGCAGCCGGGGCCGTGGACAGCCAAACCGCTCCCTGCAGAAGGGGGAAAGCCAGCGTCTTGGCGGAGGCCCTGAACATTCTTCTGCCGGGGGGCTTCTCCTTCCCTCCCCTTAGGCTCTGTCCTGCTCCACATCTGTATTTACCGTGCCCAATACATTCGCTGCCTTTCTGCAGCTGGAGGTGTCGCTGCGGCAGCCGGGCCGCGAGAGCAGTGCCGACGGGCGCGCCCTGGGCTAGCCGGAAGGGATGGGCAGAATGACCGCGTGCAGGAACCCAGACACTCACACGTGCCTTGCACTTTCCTGATCCCGGTGTACTGCCCTAACACGACTAGGGAAACGTATCAATGAAGCAGGCCGTAGGCTGTAGCTATATTCCTAGCCGCCGTGGAAACCGATGGGATGGGACGCTGGCCTGCTTCCCGACACAGAGCTCTGGGCTGGGGACAATCGATAGCAACAGGGTCGGTCAGTTTCAATCGGGTCTTCAATGCGGGTTGCGCTCTGTGGGGTCAAGGGTGACGTGCAAGGGAGTCAGTCCCCCACTCACGCTCCTGCGCCGGCAACCTGGAGCCTGGGTCTGGGAATAAGCAGGACTACGCCCTCGCTTGCTGCATCCCCCGGGTGGGTGAGTGCGAAACCGACAACCCGGGCTCTACCATGGCACCGCTGAGCCTGCACCTGGGGTGGGGCAGGGGAGGGTTAAACATGGTGGTATAGACCAGCTGTAAACTGCTACCTGGGATAGCTCAGTGGTTGGAGCATTGGCCTGCTAAACCCAGGGTTGTGAGTTCAATCCTTGAGGGGGCCATTTAGGGATCTGGGGATTTAGTCCTGCTTTGAGCAGGGGGTTGGACTAGATGCCCTCCTGAGGTCCCTTCCAACCCTGAGATTCTGACTCTACTGCAGATGTGGATGAATGCGCCGAAGGCAGATGTCACCAAGCCGCCGCGTGCTACAACACGCCCGGCTCCTTCTCGTGCCGCTGTAAACCAGGCTACCAAGGGGACGGCTTCCACTGCACACCTGGTAAGGGCTCACGGGCTGAAGGCCTGATGCAGTACGAACGTCAGGACAGGCCCATGCGTCGTCTGAGCATCATATAAACACTGCTCGCGTGGAAGGCGTGTGACTGCTCCGTTGGGGGGGGGAGGCGGTCCGTGCTCAGACTGTGGCCCCACCCCCATTCAGCCTCCTCCCCTCAAAGCCCCACCCACACTCCATCACCGGCCCTGCTCGGCCCCCTCCTCAAGGCCCCCACCCCTGACCACCCCGTCTGCTGCTCGCCCCTCAGGGGAGGAGGACGAGTTGGAGCGGGGTGTGATGGTGGGGCCGCAGCCAAAGCACCCACTATTTTGGTGGTGGCGCATACCAAAGGCCGTGGGGCTGGCTGTTTGGGGAGGCTTAGCCTCCCCTGGCCTCTTATACCCACCGACTCTGACTGCTAGCCTTGTATTGGCTTCCCTCGTGCAGCCTGTTTTGTGTGTTCTTGCCCAAGGCTGGACAAAAGTCACTGAACACATGAGCCTAGTTCTCTTTAGCTGAGCACACTGGCAACGTGTATACCATGCTCCCCTTTCTATTGACTGCACTGCTAGAGGATAATTGCCTACTACTGCTACCAGAGGTGCGCCATTCGCTCAAATGGTAGAGGCCCTGCTGAAGGGGCCAGGGTCAAACCCTGCTGATGCTGGGCAGAACAAGTAATGAGTACTTTAACGGGCGGATTGTAATTTATAGCACCATTCACTGGTGTATGTACAGCGTGAGTATGTACGTGGCCAAAGCTTATCTGTCTGGTTTGGCCAATGTTTGCCATGGGGGGCAATATGAAAACAAATACCCAAAATCTGGGCAAGTAAAGGAAGCTGGATTGCAAGGTGGGGAGGGGGGGTGTCAAGTGGTTAGAGCAAGGGAGAAGCAGTTGCGACTCATGGGGTCTAGTCCTGACTCTGCCAGTGACATGCTGTGTGGCCTTGGCTGATCACCCGACCTCTCTATGTCTCAGTTTACCAATAGAAAGGGGATTGTGCTATTTGCTTCCCATGCAAAGGTGCCTAAGGCTGGAGCACTGCCCGGAACAAGCTCAGAGAGGCTGGGGGGAACGACTGTCCCCATGGGCGGTGGGACTAGTCCCCAGCCCCGTCCCTTCAGACTGAAGCCCCACCCTTCTCCCCCTCCCCCGCCAGAGCCCCAAGCCCCCCACCACGACCAGAGGAGCCCTGAGTCCCAGCCCACCAGCCAGCCCGGAGTGCTGGCCAGCCCTGGCCCCAACCGGCCAGCCCAAGCACCGGCCCCAGCCACCCCGAGTCCAGGCTGCCGGCCCACGCTAGCCCCTGCCCGCTTCGGGGGAGAGGCTGAGCAAGGGTGGGCAGAGGAGCAGCCTGGTCTGGGCCCACAGGGGAAGAGCGGGAGGCAGGAGGGGGGTCTTGCGGTGGAGCATGGGCGGGGTCACCCAGACTGTTTGGGGAGACTTAGCCTCCCCTGGCCCCGGCTATCCGGGGCTGTCCACGAGTGTTTGATTTTTACCTCGGCCTCACCCCTCTTTCGTTGCTGTGTCGGTTGCTCGCTGTTGCGTGCCTGTGGGCAGAAGCCGCCCAGCGCCTGACGCCGTGTGAGCAGGAGCGCCTCTATCCAAAGCCCGCCGGTGGGCCGGGGGGCGTTTCCGCCCGCCCGGGGCTCCACAGACCCCAGTGCGACGCCGAGGGGCGCTACAGGCCGCTACAGTGCCACGGTAGCACTGGCTCTTGCTGGTGTGTGGACGGAGCTGGGCAGGAGATCGCTGGGAGCAGACGCCCACCGGGCACCGCCCCGCCGCGCTGCGGGACATCGGGTGAGTGAGCCCCGCCCTCCTGAGGCCACCGTGGGAACTGCCGGGGGCCGTGACACCGGTACCAAGGACGCCCGCTTTTCAGCGTGCACAGCCAAAATGCACCTGGGTTCCTGAGTACTACGCAGCCCCAGCCCTGGGCACGGGGGGTGGCAATGGAGGAGGTGGCGCTGTAGGTCTATGAGCCCTGGCTTAGGGGCTGATGTTGAGGCTTTGAGCCCTGTTCCCTCCTGCTCCTCCACACATATTGGCTGGCAGTGGGGCCCGGGCACTGGATTGGGCTCCAGGTGCCAGAGGGTCTATTTCCAGCTCTGCCACTGAGCTTGCGTAACTCACTTTACCGCTTTCGATTGGAAGCTCTCTGGGGCAGGGACGGTCCCTCCCTAGGTATTTGTACAGCACCTAGCACACTAGCTATTGTCATAATATACTGGAGCTGTGGGTGCACCACACCTCTCAGCATCAGGCCCAGAGCAGCAGGTGTATTAAGGTCCCTCTGCTGAGAGTGAACAGAGAGGGTTACTAATCTGTCTGCTGAGTAAGGCAAAGTACGTGGAGCAGGGCTTGTCCCATGATGGAACAAGCCCCCCCTGCCCCCGGTGAAGTCCAAGCAGGCTGAAGCCACTCGGGCCCAGATGCTTAAGGATATTGTGGCACCTGACTCCCATTGAAATCTCTGGAAGTTAAGCACCTAAATCCCTTTGAGGTGCTGAGCCTCGGCCCCCTGCTGCTTTGGGGGAGGAAGAAGGTCACTGGGGAGCTTCCCAAATCAACGTGACCTTTTCTGTTTTCAGCTCCCCTTTGAGATCCCAGCCCCACAAATCGGAGCCTTTTCTCGTACCGTTCCTGAGCTAAAGGCAAGGCCCTTCCTAGGGAGGTTGTGAGATGCCCAGTGCTCACACCTGGGGTCAGAGCTGCATTGGTACAAAAGGGATTTCTCCATTCTCCCTTCCATTCCCATCCCATCACTGTCCTCGCTGGCTGGTTATATTTTGCCCTTCTGGGCACGCGATCGGGGATGGCCCAGCTTACGATCAGCACCCCCCATTTCCAAATTGCACTCAGCTCAGTGGGTTGTGTAACCGGTGCTAAAAGCTGTTCAGAAAATAATTCAAACAGAAACCACCCCCCTTCTTTAGCCGTAAGGCTATAGCCTTTTGCTTAACCTCTAAATACTTTCCTAAGCAGAGTTCCCGCTGTGTTCTGTATAAACCAGTCGGCTGCTCTCCAGGGCTTATCATTGGCTCAGACGGTTTCCAGAGCCCAGAGTCAAAGTGTCAATTCCTGTACTTGACCCTGCTTCGGTCCTCAAAATGTATCTTCTCTTTACTGTAGTAAATGCCACCATCTCTTTTCATGGATACCGATTGCCAAGGCTGGCATTGTACGGGTTAGAATGACCTGGGTTGGGAGCGATGAGTAAGTCCTTAAAGGGACGCCGTCCCATTGAAAGCTATTATAAACCAGCCTGAAAATACTTCAGATGGCTGCACGTTTTCCATTAAGCTCGAGTCAATTTTAATTATTTTGGGCGCTAAACTTTTTTTAGCGTCATTGATGGGCCTGGTGCAGGAACGCCGGTGAGCCTTGCAAGGTGGAGCCTGTGCGTAGGGCTTGTGTGTGTTGTAAGGAGAGTCTGGCCCTGCTCCCATCCGAACCTCTTACCCTTCGCTGTAGAGCCCACCCAGAGACCGCAGACGATGTGTGAACGCTGGAGGCAAAGCCTTCTTGAGCACTACGGTGGCAGGCCACGTGAAGACCAGTACGTACCCCAGTGTGATGCTCTGGGCAACTTTAACCCGCTGCAGTGTCATGGCAACAGTGGGTATTGTTGGTGCGTGGATGAAAGCGGCAGAGAGGTTCAAGGAACGAGATCGCAACCTGGCATTCCCCCTCCGTGTGAGTACGCAATGATTTGCTGGGGGGAAATGGTGTATGAAACAAAAGGCTTGTTGGGGCAAGGAAAACAGTCACACTGCTGCTAGTCTAATGCTCGTAGATTCACTTGGGTCACAGCCAAGGGTCTATAGACATTGCAGATCAGAGGATATAACTGATTAAGGTCCTGATGCTGCAATGGGATCCAGATGTCTTTTCTGCTCCAAGTGCAGGATCAGGCCCTAAATCAATCATCAGGAAGCTGAACTGTCATCCATCTAGCAATGATTCCAGTGTGGTAGATTTCAGAAGTGTGGAACCGGAGGAAGAACTCGGTGTAGCTTGAAAGCTGGTCTCTCTCCCACCAAGAGAAGGGGGTCCGATAAAAGATACGACCTCTCCCACATTGTCTCTGTGTGTGCGTGCACTTGCCCACACACAGTCTTAGAGCTGGGTGGAAAATTCCCATCAAAACAAAGTTTTGACAAAGAAAATGGTGGTGGAGCGAGGGGCAAACGAGAGTGTTCCCCCCCTCTCCCCCCCCACACACGCACACGTCTCCACCTTGAACTCTGCTCAGAACAGCTGATCTTCCCCTTCCGGAGGTCACTGCATCCTTAAAGTCTCTCTGTGTGAGGTCAAGCAGGAATGTAATCTTTGTGTTTGACTGACAGGTCTCCCCAGCCTTGCTCCTCCCACGGTCCAGCCCTCTCCTCGTCCTGATGTGACTCCGCCCACTGCAGGCACCTTCCTGCTGTATGCTCAGGGACAGCAAATAGGCTATTTACCGCTGAACGGCACAAGGCTTCAGAAAGAGATGGCAAAGACCCTGCTCTCATTGCATGTAAAGTATCTTCTTCAGAATGCGTTGAGTCCAGCAGCTCAGGCTTTAAAGGATGCGTATTCTGTGGTGACAAGTCGATACAGAATCTTTGCCTCGGGAGATGAGCTGTCTGTATAAGTAATGTATATGTATGTAACACCAGTACCCCGGGGAGAGGGGCCGGGTGATGGGAATTGTCTGACTAAGTTAAAAACAAACCCAACTCTCTTGCCCAAACTGGAGCAGGCTAATCAATCGCAGTGCGGCCTAGCCCCCACCAGGAGGAGACCGAGCACTACGCCAAGCGGACATGGCTTACGCATTCCACCTGGCCAGCTTGAACTTGAGGTTTCCCAGTTGAGTTCTCTGTACAGGCCACCACTTGTATTGCCATGCCCCGCGTGTGTTGTCAGAGCCGGGGATTGAACCTCCGGCTCTGAATGTATGTGCTTCTGCTTCCTGAACTGCAAGACCCAGGTCTTGGAGACAAGGCTGTAGTAGACTCATCGACCTTGCTGTGCCATGGCCACCACTAGAGGGACACAAAGCCCCTCACCCAGTGGGCCTGGCTTGTGTATCAGGATAATATTTTCAGTTTTGTCATCTCTCTCCTCTTTCTCCATCCAATAAAATAAAACCAGACTCTGAGGTGGTGAGGTTCCAACGACCAGAAAACAGGAGGCAAAACCGGTCAGTTATCCCTACTGTATGAAAGACAGCCCCTCCTCTTTCCCAGTCACTTGCCTCCACTACCCCAGCAACATGGGCAGCATTCGTCTCCCTCCTCTCAACGTTCCTGAGCGACTTTTTTGCTCTCCTCTGCCCCAGTCTGTTTTTAAGACACTATCCACATCGTCACTCTGTAAATATCTCTTTTCAGGCCAAATAAGAGATTGCTCTCAACTATACAAATGATTCCAAGGTGTAACGTCCATTTGAGCTTTTGCTTCAGATACTCCGTTGAGAAAGTATTTGAACCTTTCCCCAGCCCCTTCTCTTTTTATATCTTTTCTCCCTCCTCCTCCTCCTCCCCATTAGAGACAAGCCACTTAGTCACACATATCTCAAAAGGGGTTAAACAGGCAGACAGACACTAAGAATTGGGGCATGACCATCAAATCTGTATCTTGGTGGAAAATATACTTGTGAAATATTCCCTCCTGAAAGCTTGAAGGGCATTACATGTGTTGGCTACAATCTTGTACAAGTCTCTGCTTGATCCCGGAGGTTTTTTTAAAGCCCAGCTGGAGACAGACATGTGGCTTGGACATCTGTCTTAAATAAGAATTCCCAAAGATTTCAGTACAAACCCTTAGGCCGTGCAACTAACAAAACCTGGACAGTAACACACCAGTGCTTCAGCGTAGAAGGAAGCACTTCTACATTCTTCCAGCCTGAGTCTCTCAAACCAAACAAAAGTCAGACAAATAGAGCGGTTCAAATTCTCTGCTGGCTGAAACGCAACTCAAGTTGGTAGAGCTGCAGCCACTTACAGCAGCACAGAATTTGGCCCCGCTGGTTGAATTAAAGTATAACCACCCATTTTGAACTTTGATGTCTTACAATCTTATTCCCGCACACAGAAAGGTTGCTCATTTTAACCAAATTGTACCCAGCAGAACTAAAGTGACAAACCTCAAGCTACGGCTAGAACGCCGAGCCAGGCATCCAGGATTGCCTGCGTCAGCTCTGCCTCCCATCAGCTGCAGCCACGTAAAGACCTTTGCAGTGGAGAAGAATAAGTAAAAATAATTTATAGATATATTTATCCCTACAGGGTTCCATAGTGGTTGGACTAGATTATGATTGTCGAGAAAAAATGGTCTATTGGACAGACGTTGCTGGTCGGACAGTTAACCGAGCAAGTTTAGAACCAGGGGCTGAACCTGAAACCATTATTAACTCAGGTAAAACACCATTTCCTTGGGATTGAATATGGCGGGTTTGAACACAGACATTGAAGCTGTCGTCCACATAGCAGAATCACAGTGGGGCTGGGAATGAGGAATTTTTGAGCTCTAATCCCAGCTTTGACGCGGTCACTCTCTATAACCTTTGGCAAGCCATTATCTGCCTGGCTTTCCCAATTAGGCATCACAAATTATGATAGATTCTGGGGAGGAGAACTATGATTACCAAGCAAGATGGAACAACAGGGATAATAGTAAACCGCCAGACAGGGGTACAGGGAGGATTAATTACTTTAAATTTTGTAATATAATGTATTACAGTAGAACCTGAGTTACCAACACCAGAGTTACAAAGTGACCAGTCAACCACACACCTCGTTTGGAAGCAGAAGTATGCAATCAGCCAGCAGCAGAGACGGGGGGAAGAAAAAAGAAAAGCAAATACAGTACAGTGCTGTGTTAAATGTAAACTACTAAAAAAATCAAGGGAAAGCAGCATTTTTCTTCCGCAAAGTAACGTTTCAAAGCTGTATTAAGTCCATGTTCCGCTGTAAATTTTTGAAAGAATCAGAACGTTTTGTTCAGAGTTACGAACAACCTCCATTCTCGAGGTGTTCGTAACCCTGATGTTCTACTGTACATAAATACCAAGTATGAGCATGAAATACTCCCTTGCACATATACTGACCGTGCTCCTCTTTGCATATCCTTCCAGGCCTGATGAGTCCCGAAGGACTCGCCATCGACCACTTCCGCAGAACCATGTTTTGGACAGATAGCGGCCTGGACAAAATTGAGCGTGCAAGATTGGATGGTTCTGAGCGCCGAGTTCTGTTTGATGCAGACCTTGTGAATCCTCGTGCAATCGCTGTGGATGCAATCAGAGGGTAAATGGCAGCACAGCACCCATGCTTTGGAAAAGGCTGTCTTCTCACAGACCTTTGTGTCAGTATGTTCATAGGGTGGGTTGGAATGAAATGAGATTCACCTACAGGGCCACTGACTACAATGCTGGACCTAGGAGCCGCATTTTCAGTGTTAAAAGTCAGACCCACAATTCACCTCTAGCACCGCTGCAATAGTGGAAGCTGTAGTGTAGACAAGTCTCAGAACAGGGTTAGAGAAACCTGCTAGTAAATACATTGGCCTCCTGGCTACCCTGCTGGAAAAGCACCGGTGGCTAAGTGATCTGAATTTTCCTCATGTACATGCTGCCCCCTACAGTAATTTATTAATCAGTCACTGAGACAAAACTCTCTGTGCTCTAAATAATGAGTAAATGCTACCTAGCTGCAAATCAAGTAATAGTGGTACTGTCTGGCATGATAGACATTTCTCTCATGTGCACACGCTCCAGCTAGTTATTTCCTTAAGGGTGTGTAGGAAGGAAGCTCTCAAAATCGCAACAGTCAGAGCGTGAAACACTTTTGCCCTATGCATTGTCCCCTTTTATTTACTAATCTAGTATTTGGCTAAATTTGCCAATTATATTCTGTGTTCAGATTTAAAATATTATTGAAAGGTTTGAATCTTGTGCAAATTTGGAACACAGGTTTTATGACGATTGTTATAACCCCCCATGTATGTACAGTTGCTATCTAGAAAGTTAATGGGACTGGCCCTAATCACGGAAGAATATCTTTAATCTAATCATTGCAAATGATTGGTTGTAAAAAAACGTTCTGGAGCTTGTTCAGCTTTCCTTTTATGGACTTTCAAATCCGCTAATGATCTGTTCCAGAAAGCAGACTGAGAGGTCTGGGACTTTTCTGATAGTTATTGCAAATTCTGTTTTTGTTTTTTTTTAAATTGGTTCACCCACTGTGCATCCTTACTGAGGTTTTTTAATTGGTTCCCTCACAGCAACCTTTACTGGACTGACTGGAATCGTGAAGCACCTAAAATTGAAACCTCAACCATAGATGGAGCTAACAGGAGGATTCTGGTGAATAAGGACATCGGCTTACCAAATGGCTTGACTTTTGACCCGTTCTCCAAACTGATTTGCTGGGCAGACGCAGGTAACTTAAGCTAATACAGATTGAAACATACTGGAAACAAAGCACAGCTATAAAAATTCTCCTTACGCTTCCTCACCTCCCATCATCCCCCCATAACAAACAAACACAGTAGACTTTTTTCACACATTGCCTGTCTAAACATGACAAATTTTAGATTGAAAAGGCAAAAAATACTTTACTGACTTCTGAAAATGTCCTACTGAATAATATGGTCTTGCTGAGGCTGTGTAAGTGTGTTAGCTGGCCTCTGTCAGCTAAAAGATTGTGGACGATATTCCTCTACCATGAATTAGGATTATGTATGTGAATAAAGTGTGGATGTCTTCACAGGTTAAGTGAGCGTAGGGCAGACCAGCTTTAGAGCCACCGGCAGAGGGCTGTATATAGAACAAAGGCTTCCAACTTCAAGCAGTAGAATGTAGAAACTCAACGTAGATAGGAGATTTTTATTTTTAAAGGAAAGGTGAAATAATTTAACTTCTAAAATTGGGATGCCCCTTTATAGTTTCTACAAAAGCGTTCCTTGTTTAGATTTCTCCACAGTTCTTTTGCATGCTGTTTTGACTGTCATGAATATTAATGTGGAATTGTAACATTTAACACACAACAGCTCGTACTTCATCACAAGGGTGTATTGGCTGCTATACACAGATGGACATTTTCTGTACCTATACAGCATCTAAGGAGAATGCAGGTGTAGATGCATTTTGTACTGAGATATGTTTCAGGACCGAGTTTAGAGTCTACATGGGTCTTTCAGTGAATACTGTATATATGGCACAGATTGAAGAACTGAGCCTCTGTACTCAGGCGCACAGACAAAAATAAAGTACCCTATATACTTGTTCATTAGCCCGTTTGTTTATAAGCCGACCCCCCCAAGATGGATAGGTAAAAATGGCAAAAACTATATGAACCTTTCATTTCAGGAGTTGGCAAACTTTTGCTCCCGGCCCATCAGGGTAAGCTGCTACTGGGTCAGGACATCTTGTTTACCTCGAACGTTCGCAGGCACGGAGCCCCTCAGCTCCCAGTGGCCGCGGTTTGCCATTCCCAGCCAATGGGAGCTGCGGGAAGTGGCGCGGGCCGAGGAACATGCTGGCCACCATATCCCACAACTCTTATGGGCTGGGAACAACGAACCGCGGCCACTGGGAGCTGAGGGGCTCTGTGCCTGTGAACGCTCCAGGTAAGCAAAACAACAATGTATTAGATATTCAATAGAGCTTAAAATCGTCAAATTTTGGTGTAGACCCATCAATAAGCCAACCCCTTCTCTTTAATGCTTCACTTTTTAACCAAAAAAATTCAGCTTATGAACAAGTATATATGGTAAATGCTTTCCTTTACATACCTATAGTGGATTGAGTAGAGGTGCGTGCGTATGTACCCAGTCAAAGTGGGAATGCCATTTGTCACTATACTCCCAGGATAGAATCAATTCGACATTGGTGAGGCCTCGTCTGGAGTACTGGGTCCAGTTTTGGGCCCCACACTACAAGAAGGATGTGGAAAAATTGGAGAGAGTCCAGCGGAGGGCAACAAAAATGATTAGGGGACTGGAACACATGACTTCTGAGGAGAAGCTGAGGGAACTGGGATTGTTTAGTCTGCGGAAGAGAAGAATGAGGGGGGGTTTGATAGCTGCTTTCAACTACCTGAAAGGGGGTTCCAAAGAGGATGGATCTAAACTATTCTCAGTGGTAGTGGATGACAGGACAAGGATTAATGGTCTCAAGTTGCAGTGGGGGAGATTTAAGTTGGATATCAGGACAAACTTTTTCACTAGGAGGGTGGTGAAACACAGGAATACGTAAGCTAGGGAGGTGGTGGAATCTCCTTCCTTAGAGAAGGTCAGGCTTGACAAAGGCCTGGCTGGGATGATTTAATTTTGGGGATCGGTCCTGCTTTTGAGCAGGGGGTTGGACTAGATGACCTCCTGAGGTCCCTTCCAACCCTGATATTCTATGATTCTAATTCCTCTAGGGTAAAGAAAACACCTTAAAAACCAAAATTCTAGTCCTCCTGAATTATGTGGATTTTCACATTCTTTAGAAGGAAGGGACCTAGGATACAAGTTTACTGATCAGGACTGTTCTGATTATTATCAACTTCTAGCTTGAGTAAAATTCCATGGAAAATACACTATTTCTTGCCTGATTAAATGTTTTATTTGTAAAAGGTACTAAAAAGCTGGAGTGCACGTTACCAGATGGAACACGAAGGCGTGTCATTCAGAATAACCTCAACTACCCCTTCAGCATTGTTAGTTATGCCAATCACTTTTATCACACTGACTGGAGAAGGTAGGCTAGTAACTATTACACTCTGGATGGTCACCTAACTATTTAAAAGGCAAAATGCCAGCATGTCATATTAAGCAGCAAGCCAGCCTATTCTGAGAGTTGTATTAGTAACAGTTATGGCATGGTTTGGGAAGTTTCTGTTCCATCGCAATTGTTCAGCCTACACTGAATGATGTTGACTCACTAGAATATCAGGTTCTTGTTTTCCAAGTTGCCTTGGTACTATAGGCAGGGGTTTTCAACTGAATTTTAACTAATATACAAGTTAGTCATTTTTACAGAAACCATTTGTGTCAAATAGACTGCAAAATCAACCCCATATTCTTCAAGCCAGTTCTGGTTAGTAGTCCTTTCAATGGAGGCCCAAATGGAATATGCGCTTTGTATTAAAAGCAGCGTACAAAGGTATATGATGATTTTAAAAGAACCTACCCCAGCTTTCACATTATCAATGCAAAAAAAGTATGAATGGGGCCACAGCTACATTTTTATAAAACATTCTTGGTGTCAGGAAAAATCTTGAGACTCCCATTTCCAAATGGGAAACATGCCCCATAACTAAGGTCCTCTTCCTGTTTCTTCCACCCACTCCAAAAAACCCTTATAGTGACAGTAGTGGCAACAAAGAACCACTCCCAACCTCATTCCATTATTTTCAATTTAAACCTGTGTGTCCTTTCCAAATTTTTAATGACAGACATTTGGGACGTAATACCACTGCCTTTGAAAGTTCCCTTAATGATTCTGCCCTGTGCTGATTAAAATAACATTAGCACAACGAAGCGGCTTGATGCAGAGTTACTGGGTGAGGGTCTCTGGCCTGTGTTATGCAGGTGGTCATAGAATTTAAGACACAAGGAACCATTATAATTTATTCTGAAGATTGAAAGACTATTTATTTCTGTGGGAGACTAAAGGATTTCTCACTTTTGTTCATAGGGATGGTGTTATAGCTGTGAATAAAGACAATGGCTTCCTTACTGATGAGTATCTTCCAGAGCAGAGATCACATCTCTATGGAATAACTGCAGTTTACCCATACTGCCCAGGAGGTAAAGTCCATCTTGTTTAGTGTAGACCAGCTACTGCCAATATGTAAATTTCACTATCTTAACATGAACTTCCATCTATTTCCTCTCCCTCTGCAGCAAGAAAATAATCTGCTACTTCAAGTGAAAAAAAGTTCAATCTTTACACCAGGAGGAAGAATTCCAGACCCAGAAAATTATCACTGCACACCACTGAGGGGAAGAAACTACAAAAAAGGCCATTGATATTTACTGAAGGCAATGAAGTGATCTAGTTTAATGCAAAAGATTATCAAGTATTTTTTAAGTTATACCTCAATCTTTACTACTGTATTTTTTTAAGATGACATTTTGATATATTGCAAGAAAATATAATGGCTCTGGGAATACTATGCCATTACTCTAATTTTTGCTTATGTAAGCAATTTAAAAAAAATTTAGTGTAACTTTCTTAATCCAGTATTTTATGGGAGGAAATTAAAAAAAATGGACAATCTGACCAATAGGTTCTTTTTAGCCAAAAACTTAAATGTGAATGGAAAGATTTTAATGCAGTGTCTTACCTGGGTCAATTAATCTACAGCCCTGATCTTGTGTGTATTTTAGAAACTGTGCTGGGAAATGGCAAATGCATTAAAGATTTTCCAACATACAGTTCTAGATATCTTTCCCTCTGCCTCAATGCATGTCTTTTAGTATTTATATTAGAAGAATATGCTAACTATGGTCCTTAAGTGCCTCCAGAGACCTACCCATTATTGACCAATCCATGTTCGTAAATATCTGTTGAAATGTAACTTCTCACTTTTTCTAGGTTATTTCAGTAATTAAATAAAGTATGTTTTGAATTTTCCATATGATCTAGGTTTTTGTTGCATAGCAGAGTTCAGAGTAGTAGTAACTGTACCAAAACTAGGATTTCATAATGCAGAATATAGCAACACAGAACTCTAAAAGGGCGTGTTATATAAAGATTTGCAAACACAAAAACAAAGCAAGGAATAAGAATGACTACTATACTTGGCAACTTATAGATACACATTGTTCTGTTTAGCATTTCCCCAACTTTATTTAAAAGAAAAATGATGGTAGTTCACTAGACCAGTCAGGATTCCATTTCCTCTGCTTTCTTTCAAGAGAGTGGAATATCCACTTCAAAATGCATGCCAGAGTTGTACATAGCTCCTAATTGTACTAAGTACACAGGAGACTATAGTCTTCACTTGCTCATCTTCCAACTTTCCCCAGTCTGTGGTCTGTCTTTGGATCAGCAATAATTGCCTGAACTGCTACGATAGCTTCATTAATTTTTGTTTGCAGCTCTCGGAGTTCCTCTATATGCAGCAATCGAAGAATTTGGGCAGCTTCATTAAGAACAGCATCTAGTTCATTGGCAAAAGGAGAAATGGATTAATAGCTAATAAGCACTTTCCCTTTTAAAACATGGAGACACTCAGACCAGAATAATTCACAGTTGTATGAAAAGCTCAGAGCACAAACTAAAGTATTCCAAATTTGCCATGAACCCTTTTGTAATAATGGGCCTGATTCTCAGGCCTGGCCAGCGTGTTCTGTGCAAGACCTAAATTGGCTTTACACAACCTCTGTGGTACTCCAAATCTGAAGCTGCCCAGGATTAAGTGAACAAGGGAGCTGCAGCAGACCTGAAAATGAATTAGTTTTGAGTAGTAGTTTAAGGGTAAAAACTATATCTGTGGCAGTCAGAGTAGACTAGACTGTAGACAGTTAACCATTATTCACTCAAACAGAGAGCACATCAGTTTGTACTATTATGTCTGGCTCAAGTATGCTACCTGCAAACCAATAATCAAAACACAGCAGATCAACACTGGTTCCTTTGGCAACCATTAAATCAACAGAAGTCCTCTGCCAGGAGAAACAAGGTTTTATAAACAAGACACTTTCAAAAGGATAAATCCCTCCTGCAATAAACTATGTCAGTCTTTATATGGCAGCAACATGTAAACATTATCCTTAGACATATTCTACTCTATCAATATACCAGTAGTCTTCTACTTTTATGCTCCAGCAGAAGATGGAAGAACTTTTGTAAACAAATTCCTGCAAGTAAGAAAAACCATCCCTTTTTGGCTTCTATCCGCTTCTGGAAAAATTATGCCTTTTTACTGAACATGTCATGTACTTCTAGAGATTAACTATGTACTTCGTCCAATGCAGCATCATGTTTAAAACAGCATATAAAGAATAAAATCTCTTACCTCCTGTGTCAAAACCAAGAATGTGCTTTTCTAAAGCAACAGGCAAACCCTTAAAAGGAAAAAAAATTAAAATGCCATTAGAAATGCTTGGGAAAAAATTAGACTAAACTTTGGAATAAAATGGACCATAATTTTGCCCAACTAAAACACAAATGTGATCATTCCGGTTGAACCCACCTGAGTACCATGTTCCTCACAAGGACAGCATTTGACCCAGTTTAGTGCAATGTGTAATCTAGCTGTACATCAAAGGGAAAGTTTCATCCTTAACACCATTCCCTACATTCATTCATTCTCTTGCCTGCTCGTAGAGCACAGAGTGCACACTTTGGATCACCTTCCAGCTTTCGAGCAGATTGCGGTAGCCAAGTTTCTAAGTCCTATTTCTACAGCATTGCTAATAGAAATGCCAAGACAATCTCACAGTGGCACCACTGTAAGGTTACGTCTACACTGCAGTGACGCAGCTACGCCACTGTAGAGCCCCAGTTTAGACACTTCCTACATTGACAAAAAAGGTTTTTTCCCCTCAACGTAGATAATCTACATCCCTGAGAAGTGGTAGGTACATCAATGGAAGAAGGTTTCTGAAGGCCTACACGCATCTACACCAGGGATTAGGTCTACCTAACTATGGTATTCAGGGCTATGAAAAATTTGCATGCCCTGAGTGACGTGGCTAGATTAAAATTTAGTTTTAGGTGCAGACCAGGCCTAATAGTTTCAGCTGAGATTTTACTGGCTGGGAGACAGAAGTCCATGGACAAGGATAATACAAGACTACTTAAACACAAGAGGGAACAATCCAATTACTAAGGCAGTTCAAATTTTATGTAAGACTGAGAGGTCACAGCCAAACCAAGCGAATTAAGTTAAATGTAGCACAACACCCTCAGTCCAGCTACACAAAGGCTCCTAGAGCATGAGGAAAGTAAGTGGTCCTTTATATGCAATGTTCTCTCCATCTCCAACCTGTAAAGGGTAACTGTCAGATTCAAACTTTTATATTAAATTTCCTACCTCTTAGATTTTTTAAGTCTTTACTTGTAATCATCTAAAGTGTTATTTCCCACAATTTATTCTGTTTACCTCTTCTACTACATTCATCTGACACGATGAAAACAATTTTCTCTAATCAGTATCATACTGTACATTCACAAGATGCTATATGTTTGTATTGCAAACGCTCCAGAAGAACATTAAATTTCAATGGAAACAATTTTTAAAATTTGTGAACCGCTATAGATGTTTTCTATAAACACGCATTTAAAAAAAACCCAAACTTGGGACCTAAGTTGACCCTCATTGCCTTATGGGGCCTTAGAGGCCTGTGGACGTAAGTGAACTCAGTCAGTTCCTTGTGGACTGGTTCCCACATACAAAGAAACCCCACAAAGCTACAACTAGCATCTTCAGTCTTGAATGAGCATGGACACACTTTCAAAACAGTCATGGCCCAATGTTTCAATGCAAATTCGGTGTTTAGGAACTACTCATGCAAGATCTACAGCAGGCTTTGAAGCTACTACTCAGAAAGTTGTTACCCACATATGAAAGCCCCTAGCTTCCGGGGGCCAGATAATCCATGTGAAATTCTTCATTTCGGAAGAAAGCGAAAAAAATATTTCTACAACATAAACATGACAACAACCAGTCGTAAATTGGTGACTTGTTAGTTTTAAAGTGTGTTGGAGGACTGAGGCCACTAATGTTACTTTTCTGATGAGAAATACTATTTGGTAATGCCTCCTTCCCACATGGACATGGCGTCAGCTCTGTCCCTGGAACAGAGAGTCCTTTTGGTGATACACAGTGATCTATGGCTCTCATAGCAGCTGTTCATCCTGGCAAAGCGGCAGGGAAGTCATTCTCTTCCTGGATCATGTGGTATCTGTTATTGGGGCAGGCAAGGAGCTGTGGGAGCAACAGATGTTTCTGCAGCAACAGTGGGTGTGCTCTTATTCCCCCAGTGGCTCCAGGCTTTTTGCCCAAAGTGATTTTTAGTTCTCTAATGGTGAGCTGGCAACCTGAAATTAGGCCCTGACTACAATACATAAAGAAAAGGAAACAAGTGGTCATTTAAAATCCCCTCCATCCACTACACTAATTCACTTTACAGACTCATGTCCAGGAAGAATCAAATTTAATAAGCAAACCAATTTCAATTTTGTGTGACCAAAAATAATTGAAGTCACCTATCGTTTTTGCAATCCAGTGCAAATAAAATGAAAGCCTGCCTGATTTCAGGCTGTGCAAAACCTTTGCTTCAAGACTAGCCGTTCCATGCACGTTTTATCCAGCACGGAAGTGTCACTAAAATTTTAAATACTAGTCCCTTAAAATAGAGGGCTATCTTTTCTTTAGAAGCACTGAGGGATGCCATTATACAATTTGTTACACAAGACAGTTATTGTTTTCCAGTGACTCTAGTATACATTTATACCAGATGAAGTAAGCAGTGCTGCATTGAATCATGTGCACTGTACAGCAAGGTCTAGACAATATGGTGGTAAAAATGCCCTTGTCCGTTTTACACTTGAGCTCCTGAACCAGCCCCTGGGGTATTCGTTAACTCGTGCTGACCGTTAATGGCCCTCTCAAAGGGCCTCTCTGTTGGCCAGGTTCACTGGAGCACATTGGACTTGACCTACCCCTTCCTACCTCTGACACTCCCTATGTCAGAAAAACCCCAGGAATCAGATGCTGTCTTAAGGCAGCTTTATATCCCCTTTGTGTCATAAAGAGGCTTTATGAAGGGATGAGAATGTGGTCTTGTGGCAAGACACCAAAATAATTAATGTAACTACTTCCTCTCCCTTGTGTCTACTGTAAAGACTTTACAGTATGGACACTGATTGCAAACCTTTAAATACTGTAATACAGATAAAATGATCTTGTACTGAAAGCTTCTTATGTTTATAGACGGAATTTGTTTTCATATTTCAAATATACCTAAGGTACATTACAGGAATTGGAAAGTGTTCATATTCAAGTCAGTGATAAAAGTTTCTCTTCAGCTAAAAGTATAATCAGAATCTTAGTCTAGACTCTGATTAAATATTGACCTAGAGCTATAAAGTGTCAGTTAAAAAAAATCCTAGTTCCTATTTAAGTAAGTAAATCTACTGACCTTAAAAGATGTAGTTTTTGAGAGTCCTAGCCAACTTAAGTTTTCAGTTTATTCACAGAGCTGGTAAAAAACAGGTGGGGTTGTGCAAGTCTCCTCACAGAGTCCTGGCAGCATGCCTCATCCTTCAGTTGGAGAAATCATCTCTAGGAGTTCCATTTCTACATCCATTTAATCCTTAGCCATTGTGTTGAGGCTGCCAAGAATGTCAGTACGACAATTTTTATGCAGAGTCTTGTCCAAGGGGCACAGGAAAGAGACCATAGCTTCACTGAAAGCAGTTATTTAATAGCCATCAGACAGCTCAGGTTGGTAGTGTCCAAAGTTGGGCAAAGTCTGAAAAGTTTGTTACCCTCTCTATCCCATTAAATTCCTAATGATTTAACTTCCTAAAAGACATTTTGATCAATTTGGCACCTTTGGTCTTTCTTCCTCCTAGAAGGTGTGTTGTGGAAGATCCAGTAGTTCATTATATAATCTATTTATTCTGCTAATCTGATTTCCCAACTCTATGCAGCACCACCAAGTTGTGTACATTCATTAACTAAGTATCTGAGTGGTTATGTTACCAAAACACTCATCCTCTCACAAACCGATTTCCTCCTTACTATTTGTCTTGGTCACTTACTGCATCACTCTAAAAATTTAGTCCATAAGAACTCTGGGCTAGTTACTGGCTCATTCTATGCCTTCTGTGAAGAGCCAAACACACCTCTGGGAACTACAAAATATTAACAGATAACCCTGATTGCCGAAAGTAGAGAACAAAATGGAATTCTACCCTCTCCCAAACAAAGAATAGGCTTATGTTTTCTCATAGCAGTTACTAGTGGGGGGGCAGGGCGGGGAGAAATCAAACTTCTGTTTTCCTACTCCAACACCGTAGTGACGCAAGTCACAGCAGCAGAGGGTTAGCTTTCAATTTTACAAGCTTAACATCCTATAACTGAAATTGATATCGTAATCTCAGCTGTTCACATTTCTCTTCTGGTAATAGTTTTAAAATCTAATTCAACCACTAAGGTACTGTGACAGTGCGCCTCATATTGGTCATAGTAATATTATGATGATAGGATTATGGCATAATAATGATGCATTTCATACAGGATGGGTCATGTAAGCGGTCATTGGAAAAGTTATGATTTGCTAAATATGATTATCCTATTTGTATGCATGTATCATTTTTGTATCTGAAGTTATGAATATTGACTATATATATATATATATATATATATCTGTATTTCAAATGTGGTTACACCTGGGTAACACCCACTAGGCAAAATGCTTCCAGCTAGACAGCTGGTGGTGAAGGGCCTATTTAGGATAATGGGCCATTAGGAAAAACAATAAGCCTTAGGAGAAGCTTATCCCCCACCTGGTGAGCCTTCCTGAGAACTCCAGACAGCCTGTCAGTAATGGCTGCTATGACTCAAGGGCATCTGACCAGACCACATGCCTCTATACTCCATTTCGGGTACCTGTATTTTTTCCACAAACTGGTCTGGGAACCAAGTTTGAAACAAAGGGTTCCCACTATATGGAAAAGCTATATAAGGCAGGGAGTGACATCATCTGTTCTTCACTCCTCCACAACTGAACACCTGAAAGAAGCTCTAAAAGAAAAGGACTTGGAATGGCAGCAGGGAGCCCAACTGCAAAGCAAGTGCAGCTTGTGCCTTGAGAATCTGCAAGCCTTCTTGTATCATCAGTCAGGGTGAGAAATAGCTAATTCACACCCAATCTTTCTAATATCTTAGGTTTAGGTTGTGGTTTTGTGTATTTACTAGGTAATCTGCTTTGATCTGTTTGCTATCACTTAAAATCTATCTTTTTTTAGTTTATAAACTTGTTTTATGTTTTGACCTAAACCTGTTTGCCTTTAAGTGAAGTGTCTGGGAAAAAAAATCTCAACTTGGTTAACACAAGTTTGTTGCATGTTTCTCTCCATGTTGAGGGAGAGGTGAACCGGAAAATAAATTCATACCGGTTGGAGTTTCGACCAGGGCAGAGCGGTACAGCTCTGGGGTCCTAGGCTGGGAAGCTGGGGATATCTTGGCTGTAGCCTCTCTATTGTTGGTTCATGCAGTGGCTGGACAGCTGGCATGTAACGGTAGCTCAGTGTGTCCCTGCCCGCGTGAATGCTGGTGGGAGTGTAGAACTGGGAGCAGTCTGCAGCTTGTCCCAGCAGCACAGTGTGAGAGGGAGCCCAGGCTGGTGGGTCAGAGGGCTCAGTGGAACCACCCAAGGTGCCAACTGGAACTGGGGAACCCATCACATGTACATTTCGGCCTTTGTTTATTGCACCACTGCTTACTAAGTCAGTGTGGGTTATAACTCAAGACTCATTTGTAGTCACCAGTTAACAAGTACAAGAAGTGCCATCTATTTATCATACAGTATGTGTGCTGTGATGTAGGTATTATGAGGAATGAAGGGACCTGCTACTCTTGAGCACATATAGATGCTTTTTAGGAACAGTTCTGGACGATGCTTTGCCCTAAAGGTGTACAAGTTGCCTTTACTACCTGAACTCAGTACACCACACCAGCAGCTCGTACTGCAAGTAATGGAATGAATGGCCAGAATGTTTAAGAAACGACTCTGATAAACCAGAATTATTCCCTGTGAACATTCCTTCTGTGATGTTTGTCCAAAAGCATTCTGAATGCCTTACAAACCTATTAGTATTCAAAATGGCTCTGTAGCCGTATTTGCACAGATATATTATTCATGCAATTCTTTAATTACGGAATTATACATCTCCGTCATTTCTCTTGGATGGGGGGGAAAGAAGCCTAGATTCCCTCCCAAACTCCCACAAAAGTCACATGAGAAGCTAGAAACAGCATATTCTACACTACAGAGAAGAAAATAAAATACTTCCACTTGTTTATTTAGCCACCACTACTACTTGGAAACAAGAGTCAGCCCAGGACCTCTCTGCCAATTTCACTGAAATGATACTGAAACCTGTCGTAGTGTACATTACTGTAATGTTAGAGGATTGTGATTACACTCCATTAAGCAGTAAACTTTTGTTTAAATAACTATCATTTACAAATATAGCTATATTTGTAATATGAAAAATCACATGCATTTGATTATGCTTTGTGACTTTTCCTTTGCTCTTTCAGATTCAGGTTTGCTGTATGAAGTGGATAAATCATCTTCTACTTCTCCTACCTGAATGCTACCACATACAAATAACATTTCTATATTTAAATGTACTTGACTGAACACTGTAAAGACTCATTACATCAGGTGGACTTGTGTTACATGCACATACCTCCTTTGATTGATTTGCCTTTCCTATGGCGTCCTGAGTCAAGCGCTCTTGAACCAAAATGCGAATTGCCTAGGAAACAAAATTTGAAGACCAACATAAGAATTCCATGTTGATGCATGTCTCTCCAGTACTCCAAGGAAGTCAAACAGCTTGAAGCAGCTTTAACTCTACCAGAGGCTAGCTCACCCCCAGGATGAACTAGCCATGGTCCCCTCCCAAGTCAGCAGTACCTACTTTTGAGGCTATGCTGTCAACTGCAAGGCCCCCAAAATTTTGCGCTACTGGAACCTTTCCATTGAATGTGCTTTCTGCAGCTGGGAGTCCTTTGCGATGATCTAAGCCCTCATCCACGCGCACAGAATCTGAAGTAAATCTGGCTATTGAATTGTTTATAAAATGTGAAATCAAAAGGACCTGTAATATTTAAAAATGGGGGAAAAAAGTCCAGCCTTGATCTTGGATATCTTAGAATCCTTCTGCCCATCTGATTAATTTACTGGCTCCTGCACTTGGCAACTTGCACCACTCCAGGACTATTCATATTGATACACGTCTGTATAAAGGCCTCTAAAAATAACAAGGGATATGAGCGAGCCAGAATTCGACCATAACAAAGCAAAAAGCCTGCTCATTACAGCGGTTTCTCTCACCATTTCCTTGCTGAGTTATCCAAGTTTGACAAAAGCACTCAAAATTACTTCATGCATCACTTCACTTTCTATTTCTCCTGTTGCTTGGCATATGATTAAAGTTGACATGTGACATTACAAATTGATCTATGGCAATACAGAATTTTCTTTCAAACCAGGGGAGCTAGCATTGAGAGAGATTAATTTGACTAAGAATATGAATTTGTTTAGTATATCTCATGAAATCATTACATCTCGGATGATCATCAAAATAATGAGACGTAGCAAAAAGAAAATTATTTTAGCACAGTTGGTACCTGTGAGGAAGATGTTCTTCCCGGCCAACTTCTCAAAATGTTAGTTGGGCAAAGAGAATATAAAGGAATTTTTGCTTTACTAGCTACTAAGGTTTAGTAAATTTTAGCTGGAACTCGTTCTCTCTTAGGTTTTTCTAAAGCAGCCATTGTATAACATCCAAGTATTAATTTAGATTATCACATTGTTCACATACAGATATTATGTATCACAAAATTGTGCACAAACCGCAATTCCACTGACACATTCTAGCAATATCAAGCCACGAGAACAAAATTAGGGTGGTTTATGTAGCCAGAACTGCCAACATGGAATTTTAGTCTTAACCCAGTTAAGAGCAAAAGAGCTCTCTCAGGATGTTCTTTGCCATACTCTCCTCTTGCCTGATTTGTTTTGTCATCCTCTCCACATTTCTGGTCCTATTCACTGCTTTTCTCTCAATTTTTTTTTTCCCCAAACACATTTACATAGAAGAACATAGTACAAATATAGTAGGGCTGTCAATTAATCGCAGTTAACTTGCGATGAATTGTGATTAATATTTTAAATCAAGATTAATTTGAGTTAATCGCAGTTTTAATCTCACTGTTAAACAATAGAATACCAATTGAAATTTGTTAAATATTTTGGATGTTTTCTACATTTTCAAATATATTGATTTCAATTACAACACTGAATACAAAGTGTACAATGCTCACTTTATATTATTCATTACGAATATTTGGCACAGTAAAAATGATAAAGAAATAGTATTTTACAATTCACCTCATAAAAGTACTGTAGTGCAATGTCTTTATCATGAAAGTACAACTTACAAATACACTTTTTTGTGTGTTACATAACTGCACTCAAAAACAAAACAATGTAAAACTTTAGAGCCTAAAAGTCCACTCAGTCCTATTTCTTGTCCAGCCAATCACTAAGACAAACAAGTTTGTTTACACTTACGGGAGATAATGCTGCGGGCTTCTTATTTACAATGTCACCTGACAGTGAGAACAGGTGTTCGCACAGCACTTTTGTAGCCAGCATTGCAAGGTATTTATGTGCCAGATATGCTAAACATTAGGACGCCCCTTCATGCATTGGCCTCCATTCCAGAGGACATGCTTCCATGCTGATGACACTCGTTAAAAAAATAATGTATTAATTAAATGTGACTGAACTCCTTGGGGAAGAATTGTAGGTCTCCTGCATATATTTTATGTTATGGCAGTCTCAGATGATGACCTAACACATGTTGTTGGTTTTAAGAACACTTTCACTGCAGATTTGAAAAAAAGCAAAGAAGGTACCAATGTGAAATTTCTAAAGATAGCTACAGCATTCAACGCGAGGTTTAAGCATCTGCAACGCCTTCCAAAATCTGATCGGGATGGGGTGTGGAGCATGCTTTCAGAAGTCTTAAAAGAACACTCCGATGCGGAAACTACAGAACCCAAACCACCAAAAAAGAAAATCAACCTTCTGCTGGTGGCATCTGACTCGGATGATGAAAATGAACATGCACTGGTCTGCACTGTTTTGGCTCATTATCGAGCAGAACCCATCAGCATGGACGCAAGTCTTCTGGAATGGTGGTTAAGCATGAAGGGACATATGAATCTTTAGAGCATCTAGCACATAAATATCTTGCGACACCAGCTACAACCGTGCCATGTTGAACACCTGTTCTCACTTTCAGGTGACACTGTAAACAAGAAGTGGGCAGGCTTATCTCCTGCAAATGTAAACAAACTTGTTTGTCTTGGTCATTGGCTGAACAAGAAGTAGGACTAAGTGGACTTATAGGCTCTAAAGTTTTACATGGTTTTATTTTTGCAATGGAGTTACTTTTTGTACATAATTCTACATTTTTAAATTCAACTTTCATGATAATGAGATTAACCTAATACAAGTACTGTAGTGCAATTGAAAAGTACTATTTTGTTTTTTACAGTGGAAATATTTGTAATCAAAAATAAATATAAAGGGAACACTGTACACTTTGTATTTTGTGTTATACTGATTTCAATTACATTTGAAAGTGTAGACTACATCTAAAAACATGTTATTCCATTCTTGTTTAACATTGCGATTAATTTTTTAAATCGCCTGACAGCCTTAAAATATAGCAATTATTGCTGTCTAGCACTGGATATAGTGAAAATGTAAAAACTACATTTTTAACATAGCTATTACAGGTTTCCATATACTTCATAAGAAGGCATTACAAACTTCTAAATCCACACTATCTCCAAAACAAATTTACACTAGATTGTAGACTCTGCAGGGCAGGGACCTTATCCTTTTATTTGTCTGAAATACCTAGCAGGTTTTTGGTTGCTGAACAAAACAAAGCTTATAATAAAATGTGGAAATGATTTTGTTAGTTTGCTCCAATCCAGTACAATTATGTAAGAATACAGTTTTGAACTGAGATTCATAGAAGACTTCCAGAGTTCCATCACTGAACCACAGATCTTCTGTGCCTTTCAATTAGTACTTGGGATCGGAGCATAAATTAGAAAATTAATCAGCCAATTTGCTTTATCTGGCCACTAGAAAGTCTGATTAATTTACAGGATAAAATAAAATCTGCTTTAGTTAAGGCAAAGTGGAATGACAGTCATGTGGAAAAAGTACAGGACTGGAAGTCAGGAGAAACAGGTTCTAATTCTGGCTCTGCCACAGATTTTTTAAGAGACTCTGGACATATCACCTAGCCTCTGTCTTTAAGTTTCTCCCATCTCTAGAATAGAATACCATTATTTATCTCACAGGTATGTTGTCAGGTTTACATTCATTAACATTTTTAAAGCATTCAGAGATGCTGGAATAAAAGGCATGAAATAAGTGCAAAGCAGTAGCTTTAGATGGCTCAGAAGCATTCCAAGTACTGAACACGAATTCTCAGATAACGACTTCAGGAATTCTACCAACATTTGTTGAAAATCTTTGAATGCCCATATCTTCAATTTGGAAGATCATTTTTCTTTTACTCCAACCAGAAATTAAGTACAAAATGTATTAGCAGACAAACTTTTATTTGCACCTAAAAAATCAAAAGTTACTGTCTTCACACACTATGTTATGGGTGAGTTTGTTTCCTGGTAGATAATAGTTGCTCAGACCAGATTCCCAAAAGATGAAAAACTAAAGATGTGAACCTCACCTTAAGCATTACCAAATAGTCGTCATGTCGCTGGATTTGAAGAAGGTTAGCCAAAGCCATCACTCCAGCCTTAAAGTCAGGATTATTCACTGCAAGATAAATACTGTCATTATATTTGGTTCTAAAATGCAGGTCAGATTTCTAGCTCTGCATGTATCAGACTGATCACAAATTTGAATAAGGGGTTCACAGTAACTTGCATGAGTAATCCCACAAGACTACATAGGTGAGTAAGGGATTCACAATCTGGCAATATGTTTGTTTAATCTACATTTCATTTTATAAAGCAAGCAAACCCTGAGAACTGCTGAGCAATTAAAGTGAAGCTGTATTCTGAAAACTGATTATATAAAAATGGCAATAAAGTGTAATTAGCATTATTTTCAACCCAGTATGCATGTTAAATACATGGAAATGTCTTAAGAAGCAGAAGGCCAGTCCGGAACAGCAGGGACCAGAGGCAGTCAGAATGCATTGTGCTCTTGGGCGATCAGCACCAGCTCCCAGGGCTGGGTGTCTTGCTCCCCTCCAGGAGCCAGCACAGGGACCGTGGCCAGGCACATCCCCTCCCCCACAGACATGGGCCCCTTGCCTGGGGAGCAGCCACTGCCCCAGCCCCCCGGAATACCCCTTGCCCCGGGGACTCCACCGGGCCCCTGGACATCATCCATACTCCTATTGTACAGGCAACTGCCAAAGTCCCACAAGGTACCGAGGGAGACTGGGTCATGTGATGGGGAGGCTGATGTCGCCATGACACCTCCCGGTCACATGACAGGTTCTCCCCACCACCATAACACTCCCAGATCATGTGATGGTGTTCCCCTCCCCGCATTGCCATGACAGTGTGCAGGAGGGGG
This sequence comes from Lepidochelys olivacea, assembly GCF_965140295.1. Taxonomy (NCBI): domain Eukaryota; kingdom Metazoa; phylum Chordata; order Testudines; family Cheloniidae; genus Lepidochelys; species Lepidochelys olivacea. The sequence goes on from NC_140416.1 coordinate 122,373,085, forward strand.
TGTTGACGGGGTAGCAACTAGGGATGTAAAATATTAGTAAACAGATATAATTTTAACAGATTCAATGGGTAATTTTAAAAATATTTACATCCCAATAATGAATATAAATCAGAAGTTAAGAATTTTAGGACAAACGAAGCAAAGGGACACAAGGAGAAATCTATGGGCAGCAGAGTTAGAGAGAATAAGAGGGAGTTTTTTAAATATACAAGGAACAAAAAGAACCCTAACAATGGTACTGGTACATTACTAGATGGAAATGGTAGAATCATCATAATAATGCAGAAAAGGCAGAAGTGTTCAATCAAATTGTCTTTTCTATGGGGGAGGGGGAGACAGATGATAAAATCTCATCCTATGGTGATAACCACTTTTTCCATTCTGCTAGTATCTCCAGAGCAAGATAAACAGAAGCAACTAAAGTAAAACATTTTAAAATCAGAAAGTCCAGGTAAGTTGCATCCAATAATTTTCAAAGAGCTGGCTGAGGAGTATACTGGACCAGTTACAGAAAACTGAAGGAAAGCTAATCTTTTGCCAATTTTTAAAAAGGCTCAATGGCACGATCCAGGTAATTATAGGTAAGGCTAAGATTACGTCAAGGAGGTCGCAGAAGTCACGGAATCCATGACTTCCAGAGACCTCCGAGACACTGGGGCACCACAGCTGCCCAGCTGCTGTGGGGAGGACCAGGCAGCTTCCCAGCAGCTGCCACAGGCAGGGGTGAAGGGGGAGCCGGAAGCTGCCCAGCCCTGTAGGGCAGTGAGGGATCCCTCCCAGCTCCCAGCCCCATGGGCAGCAGAGGGACCCCAGAGCTCCCCAGGTGCTACCGGCGGTGTGGACCCCTGCAGCTCCCAGCCCCCACAGGCAGCGCCCCGCCCCACAGCTCCTAGTTACCAAGAGCAGTGGGGGACACCCCCCCACACACAACTCCCAGCCACTGGCCAGTGGTGGGAGGCCGCAGCTCTCAGCCGCTGCATGCAGCGGGGCCAGGTGCTGGACCCTCCTCTCTCCCCATTTTGTCAGGGATGTTTTTAGTAAAAGTCAGGGACAGGTCACAGCTTCTGTGACTTTTTGTTTATTGCCCATGACCTGTCCATGGCTTTTACTAAAAATATCCATGACAAAATCAGAGCCTTAATTTTAGGCCTGTCAGCTTGACATCGATCCTGGGACTCAAATACTTAAAGGAGGGTAAAGTAATTAATGCAAATCAACATGTTTTTAGAAAATAGATCCTATCGAACTAACCTGATATTTTTCATTAAATTACAAGTTTGGTTGATAAATGTGGTGTTGACATAACATCCTTAGACTTCTGTAAGTCATCTGACTTGGTACCACATGACATTTTGATTAAAAAAATAGAACTAAATAAAATTAACGTAGCTCGTATAAAATGGATTAAAAACTGGCTAACTGATAGGTCTCAAAATGTAACTGTAAAATCATCATCCATCGGGTATGTTTCCAGTGGGATCCCACAAGAATCAGTTCTTGGCCCTATGCTATTTAAGCTTTTTATGAATAATCTGAAAGCAAACATGAAATCATCACTGATCAAGTTTGCAGACAACGCAGAGATTGGGGAAATGGTAAATAATGAAGAGGACAGGGATCTGGATCACTTGGTAAAGTGTATTTACCAGTTTGCTTCTGGGAATGTCACATGGGACTGCGTTAAAAGCATTAATAAAAATCAAGACATAGCATGTTGATTGCTCTCCCCCATCCACTAGTCCAGTAACCCTGTCAAAGAAGGAAATTAGATTGGTTTGGCATGATTTGTTCTTGACATTCATGTTGGCTATTACTTATCAACTTATTATCCACTAGGTGCTTACAAATTGGTCACTTAATAATTTGCTCCAATATCTTTCTAGGGATCAAAATTACAGTGTAATTACCCAGGTCATCTTTTTACAGATACGTACTATTGTTTGCCCTTCTCCAGTCCTCTGGGACATAACCCATCCTCCTTGAGTTCTCAAAGAGAACACTAATCATTCCGACATTGCTTCAGCTAGTTCCTTAAGTACTTACGGTGCATTTCATCAGGCCCTGCCGACTACACTACATCTAGACTAGACTAGACTAGACTATTTAGAATATTCTCTTTCCCCCCACCCCCCTTCTTCTGGCTTGCGTTCCTTCCTCCTCATGCCCGAATAAAACTCTAGGTATTTTGCTCTACAGGAAAAAGATTCTCCCACCAAAACAAGCTCTTCATCAATCCAATTAAAAAAGACTGAAATTAAAATGGAGTAGCTATTTTGGAGCAAAACACTAGCACTCGTCTCTCCTTCAGTATAAATGCAGAATCTTGGGAAATAAAGCTTTCAAAATGAACATCAAAAGACATAGCATGCCCTGAGATAGGTATTTTCAGTACAGGATTAGAATATCAGAACCCACAAATTTCAAAAACTCAGAAGATGATTTTCTCAATTTATCTCGTATCCAAAATGCTAAAATATTGACTTTCAGGTTCTCGCTTAAAATATACATAGAGGTTGTAGATTTAAGTGGAACAGATTGAAGGAAGATGCAACAACAAAAACGTTTTTCTAGAGATCAAAAAGAAAGTTACTACATACTTACCATCCAAGTTTATCAGTGGCTCTGCATTTTTTGCAGCATTATCAGTATTTTTAGCACTGTCAGGCGTGGAGTCCTTATACTTATCAGCTGCCAAAATAAAAACAGTTTTGCTTCATGAATGTAAAATTCAAGTGAGAGCTAATAATTAGTTAAAAATTAATAGAGCTCAAAAGCATAGAAAAAAGCATTATTAATGCACATTGTTAGCTGCAATTGGGCCAGCTGCATTTTCACCACATGGTGGAAGACTGGCAGCCAAATCAGTTTGTAGAGGTTTCAGTTGTTTCCCCACTACTGAAACGCCAGAAGAGTAAGATTCTAATAAACCTTACTCAAGTAGGAGTTGTTACTACTGCCTACGTACTAGCTCAAAGGAACAATTTGATTCTTGTAGAGTTAAGAACTACTATAAAAAAAGGTTGTCAACTAGCTTTCCAAGTTAGAGCCGCTTCAATATTAATGAAGGTGACATTCAGTAATCACTCTAGATGGGACCATTAGTCACACATTTCAGTTGACCCTGATCCTTGGACATTGGATGGATGAGTATGACACTTTACTATACAACTGACACCATTCCTATTGGATAACATGATAGGAATATTGCCATTTGCTTTCATATTGGGGAAAAAAATTAAGTATATCTTGCTAAGAACATGTGACTTGTTATTTCTGAAGATCAAAGATATGCTGAAGACAGACAAAGATGTCTTTTTCTGCACCTCCGTGCCTCACATTGATCCCATAGTGAAGTCAACTCTGTGTATTACTTCAATCCTTCCTCTGCCAACAAACTAGGAAACCAATTTTGAGTTTGCTGTTAAAAATCAACCCAGAGAAGTTGCTCTGGAAAGGAGAAAAAACTCTTATTTTGAATGTTACAAAATAAAAATAGGAATTCATAAAAACGCTGAAAGTAAATTACACCTTTTTAATAAACAAACTTTCTGTGCGTTCTCCTTGCCTCAGTTTGAAAAATCCTGTAAAATATTAACAAAAATCATTCAAAACCATTTCCCTACCACCTTTAAGTAAAGGTATTTAAAAAATCAACCATACCATTATCTCCATACTCAAGCCTAACAGCTAACCCAAGAAGCCAATCAATTGTTTCCTGTCGTTCTTGTATCTTGAAGGGACAGTTAACATCTTTCAGATACTGTAGAGGAGGGAAAAAAAAGGGAAAACGCATCCATCATCATGGCTGGTTGGGAGAGAACATATCCACGAACGAGTCAGCAGGGCAGAACTGCTTTGATAAATAAGCATTATGGACAATCACCTCTTCTATCAAGCTCTGTATTGTCAGAAGGCTAGTATTAATGAATGATGTCATCCTGAAATTCGTTATACTCCCACTGTGGTTCCTCTGAGGCATTTCAGTGCTTCCCATGCCACAATTCATCCATGTCTCTCAGCTTAGTACAGTAAAAGCTTTTTTATCCGGCTTGTTGGGGGAATGTCAATGAGTGAGTGAAAAATGCCGGTTAACTAAGAGGGAGTGACTTTGGGTGTGGGAGGGGGCAGGGGGCTGGGTCACGGGAGGGGGTATGGGCTCTGGGAGGGAGCTCGAGGCAGCAGCTTGGGGTGTGGGAGGGGTTTTGGGGTGCTGGATTGGGGGGGGGGGGCACTCATCTCAAGAAGCTCCCTGCAAGCGGCAACCTGTCCCGGCTGTTCCTAGGCAGAGGTGCAGGAAGTGGCTCTGCGTGCTGCCCTCACCCCGCCTTGATCACTAGCTCCACAGCTCCCATTGGCTGGGAACCGCAGCCAATGGCAGCTGAGGGGGTTGTGCGTGCAGGTAGAGGCAGCATACAGCTGCCGCCTAGGAGCAGCTGGGACAGGTCGCGGCTTGCGGGGAGCTGCCTGAGGTGAGTGCCCTACCCCCAGATCCCAAAACCCCTCCCACACCGCAAGCCCCCTCCGGCACCCAAACTCCCTCCAGAGCCTACACCCCACACCCCCTCCTGGACCCCAACCCCCAGCCCCGCACCCTCTCCCACACTAGGAGCAGCTTCCAGAGAGCCACACAGAGCCAGCCTTGCTGGCCCCAAGCCAACTGGACTATACACTGGACTTTCTATGAAGATTAGAAATGTCGGTTTATAGAGCTTTCCAGTTGGTATAGGGCCGGATAACACAGCTTATACTGGAATCATATCTGCTTCTGAGCTAGTGAATAATTGATGTTTTCCTTATAATATTATACACAAGAGATTTAAGACACTCTAAAACATTCTAATTAAATTTATATTTTATGCCACCACCCTGAGCCCCCACATTTCTTCCAACAACACAAGCAGGGAAAGCAAAGGACAGGTCAGAAAAACTGAAGAACTACACCTCCAGTGCTTTAGGGCTCAATTCTACAAAGTCCTGAGCACTTTAGCCTCATCCCTCAAGACACTGAAGCATGCAAGTAGTCCCACTGAAATAAATGTGCTGAAAGACTAACGGCTTTGCAGTATCAGATCCAGAGAGTGTTCAGCACCTTGCAGGATTGTGCCTTCAGACAGAAAGGAATGTGGATGTCACACACAGACAGTGAGGAGAGTGTCAAAGTGTTCATGCACAGCAGGTCTGCCACAAATAGATGGCTGTCTACCATGCTTTCTGCACGCAGTGGACAATCATCCATCAGAAGTAGCAACAGATGGAGTTGGCTACAGTAGACCTTTATATGCTGCTAAAACTAGGATTATCTGATCCTAGTCAGTTTCCACCTTGGTGTATAGTTTCATTTAGAGAAAAACTGACTATTTTTAGTCCCTTTCCTTCCGCATCAAAGGCAGAAATACCTTATCCAGTAAAGAGGTAAAGATACCAAATATTGCAAAAACTGATAGTGTTTAGATTAAAGTGGAAATTATGTACAACAAATTAAAGCGTTCAATCACCCCTGCATTTTGGTTTCTGTAAAATATTTAGATTTCTAGCAAATTTCGAATTCATCATTTTCCCCCTTTCATACATATTTGTTGTATGCAGTGCTGTTATAGCCACCTTGGCCCCAGGATATTAGACAGTATGTTTGAGGGAATATCTTAGATTGGACCAACTTCTGTTGGTCTCTTCTTCAGCTTTGTGTAAGCACAAAAACTTGTGTCACACACCAACAAAAATTGGTCCAATAAAAAAAATATTCCCTCACCCACCTTTTCTCTCAAATATTTGTTGTAACATATAAATTGAGTAAAAAGAGAAATGGTTTATCACCAAAAACTACCACCACACATAGGCTATAACGTGTTCTACTATTTCAGGTACAAAGTTACCTTTTCAAAGGCTTTAGGCCATTCGTCATTGTGTATGTTTCTTAGATTTCCTCGGTCTTCAATCTTGTAGTGTCTGATTTTCTGGTCTTCGAGCCAGACAATAAAGTTTCTAAATTCTGTTTCATCTAAAGCCAGAAATAAAAATAAGCTAAGAAATAAATCAGAATAAAGTAATGTTTTCTTAGAAACAGAAGTCAATGAGGGAAGAAGCAGGCCCTTAAATTCTGATCCACTGCATGGAGGTAATTTAAATACCTGTGTCCCCAGCCAATTAATTTTCTTTTTAAATTCTATTGTCCAGTGATTCCAATAATACACCTTAATTTATAATCTTTCACCATGTGGTCTCTTGGTGAGAATTTACTTGAGTGTTTAATCATGTTAAAAAATGGGCTTAAACTTCTAATCAGTCAACAACAAGAACAGATTTTTGTCAGAAAATGTAGTTATAATTACAACTAAGCAAAGTATGAAGAGAAAGGAGAACAAAGCAATGATAGGAAAAAATTGCAATTCAATACTCTATCAAGTCACAGGTTACAAGACGGATTGGCTAGCAGGTCACTGAAACAAGGATGCTACATTTTGTAATGTGCATCAACACTGTCTTGTAAAGACAACATTCATATATATGATACATGTACACGCCCCTCTACCCCCTCATGAGGCAGAAAGAATTTTGTTCCTGATCAGTGATCCAGGACTGACATGAACAAACTTAAAATATTAAAAACTGTCCATGCAGATTCTTAGGGTGAGATAATTAAGATACTGTGCTAAATTACATTAAATCAGAAACACATAATGGCCCCAGCAGTATCTGTATCCATCTGTGAAAGCATTCTTAGTCAGAATGCAAAATTTCAGTGCTTAGAGTATGGGTGTTATTTCACTCTTCAAAATTTCCTGTCAGTCTAGTTTCTCGGAGGCTAGTGTCCCAAGCTAGCGTACCATCACACTAGAGCTTAGGCATCTGGATGTCTCGAGTGACGAAGCACTGTGCATGCTCAGACGCAGAAAAACGTATGCCTAGGAAACTTTTTTTTGCAAAAACTTAAGCATTGAGTGAGTTCAGGCACCTACAGGGTTCAGAGCAGATAAACAGGGGTTTTGTGAATCCCAGTGGGGTTTGATTCTGGGATTTAGGCACTTAACATGGCAATTAAGCACCTAAGCCCCTTGGCGAATGTAGACCTGGGTTTCCTGGCTCTCATTCAATGTAAAATGCTTATTTCAAATCTAACAGGTCCTACAGAACAATCACTAAATTAGACCAATTGAGGTCTGGGGATGGAGGGAGGGGTGCAAGATGGTTCTCTCTTTGGCCATGAGATCCAGAAAACAAAAACCTGCTCTTCAGTGATATAACACGTTAATTTCTACACACAGTTGATGGATATTTTTAAGCTATAGTATCTCACATTGGCCCCTCAAAGCAGCAGGGCTATTTTGCATTGGTTCAGTGCTTAATATCCTGTAGCAAATTCTACTCCTGGACCTCGGACGAGGGTTAATTTTCAATCCTTGCAGTGAGCTATTCTTTCAGGAGGGGTGGAAATCGATATTCCCAATGCCTGAAAAAATGTTTTGGCAGAATAATGTACCCTAATCCTGTTGAAAGCAGAAGGGAAAAAACAAAAAAGAGATGTGCTCCCAACCTAAATGAAGTGGAACTGCCTGACAAGATAGATTTGATAAGGTAGACTCAACAGTGATCAAGGTGCACCACAAAGCACTTTAGACAAGCAACAATGGCAAATGTCAGTATGCAAGAACATCTCTTTTCCACTTTCTGAACAAACCACCTGAAGCTTAAAACTGAACACACAAGCCAAACTACACATCTATCGATCTATATATGTCTATCTCCCAAAAGACTACAGTAAAAGAACATTAAGGCTGCAAAAATCAAGCGCTGAAAAGTTAGGAAGTGCCAGAAGTAGGGATGCCTGTGCACATGCATTATGATACAGTCTATAATTACATGATCAGGTACTATTTTTTCCATAGAAACACCACCTGATTCAGTGAAGGTTGGACCTGCTCTGGGGAATGAATCAGGGCTATGTGTGAATGAGACCTGTCTGCAGGACAACTGTACCTCCTTGGTTGTTGATGTTGGAAGGTGTGTAGTGAACAAGGTAGGGATTGCAGGAAGAGAAAGGATGGTCTCATGGTAAAAAGTCAGCCAAACGGTGCACTGCAGAACTGGGTTTTATCCCTGCCTCTGGCACAGAGCTCCTACAGCAGGCTTGGTAGGTTACTTAAAACCAGACTTTTCACAGGTAGCAACTAAACTGTGTGTTCATTTTTTTAGGTGTCCAACTTGAGATCCTGGGATCTGAACTACAGAAGTGCTGAGCACTCACAGTTGCAACCAAAGTCAATCAATCCAAGCTGCGTCTGAACACATAAAGCAATATATAATGGAAAGCACTCTGAAAAATCAGTTACTAAGCATCTCAAACTGGACATCTGTGCCTCCTCCGGTCGATAACTGCAAACATGGGTATATAATATCACCACCTTAGCCCCCAGAAGTCTTGTGAAAATAAATTCATTACTGTTTGGGAAGCACTCAGGTACTGTTGTGATAAACACCATGGAAAAACTCATGAGGAAATAATTCTGTGATCAGGGAAGGGTTTAAATAGTGTGCGGTCAGGTAGGTCTAGGGCCACATCCTTAACAACGAAGATGAAACAAAATATGGAATAGCTGCTCATTAACTAAGCAAATCCTATGCACGGAGACAGCAGCCTGTGGAAAAAAAATTGAATATGATCAGGTAATTACACACTATAAAACAATGCACACACCCAGCTGAAGTAAGGTTGCACAGGCAACTTGAATTCTGGCATTTGCTAACTTTTTACAGTGTCACTTCACCACCTTCATGAATTAAATTTAAAATGAATTAAAAAATAAAAACACAGATTTTGACCAGAAACAGCCTTATCGTACATTGTCCAGGAACATCTCTTTCATAGCCTGATTGCCAGGAAGGACAAAGCATGGATTTCAGAGTAGCAGCTGTGTTAGTCTGCATGGATTGTTAGTTAACACCATTCCTAACGCTGCCTTTCCCCAGTCCAGGCAAGCCGGCAGTGGGGAATCCACCCACCCCAAACACACACTTTTCTTTCCTAGGGGAGGGGAGGACGCCGGGCCACACAACCCTGTGTGCATGAAGCCAGCAATAAAGGCTGGAGCAGCTGCCAACCAGCAGCTGGGCATATGGGGCCAGAGGCGGCAAGCGTTTTTATTGGAGGGCGGAAGCCAAAGGGTCCAGTAGCTCATTTGGGAGCAGCCCTGGAGCTCTGCAGGAGCCGGAGGGGAGGGGCGCTCTAAGGCCAAAGCTAGGGATGACGATAGGGGGGCTACCAAAGCAGAGGAGGACAGGGTGCCCTGGGGGCCACCAGAGCGGGGGGGGGGGGGCATAGCAGGCCGGAGGGGGAAGGGCCGCGGGGGAGGGGGCAGAGTAGGCCTGAGAAGGAAGGGGCAGGTCAGCTCTTTGGGGGGTGGGGGGGCAGACCAGGCCTGAGGGGGGAAGGGGCGTGGCGGCGGGGGGGGGGGGGGAGGCGGCAGAGCAGGCCGGAGGGGGAAGGGGCAGGTCAGGTCTTTGGGGAGGGGGCAGACCAGGCCGGAGGGGGAAGGGGCAGGTCAGGTCTTTGGGGAGGGGGCAGACCAGGCCGGAGGGGGAAGGGGCGGGGCGGCGGCGGGGGGGGGGAGAGGCAGCAGAGCAGGCCTGAGGGGGAAGGAGCAGGTCAGCTCTTTGGGGAGGGGGCAGACCAGGCCTGAGGGGGGAAGGGGGCAGAGCAGGCCGGAGGGGGGAAGGGCCGCGGGGGAGGCGGCAGAGCAGGCCGGAGGGGGGAAGGGCCGCGGGGGAGGCGGCAGAGCAGGCCGGAGGGGGGAAGGGCCGCGGGGGAGGCGGCAGGGGGGGGAGGCGGCAGAGCAGGCCTGAGGGGAAAGGGCCGCGGGGGAGGCGGCAGAGCAGGCCTGAGGGGGAAGGAGCAGGTCAGCTCTTTGGGGAGGGGGCAGACCAGGCCTGAAGGGGGAAGGGGGCAGAGCAGGCCGGAGGGGGGAAGGGCCGCGGGGGAGGCGGCAGAGCAGGCCGGAGGGGGGAAGGGCCGCGGGGGGGCGGGGCAGAGCAGGCCGGAGGGGGGAAGGGCCGCGGGGGGGCGGGGCAGAGCAGGCCGGAGGGGGGAAGGGCGGGGCGGGGGCAGCGGCGGGTGGGGGAGGGGGCAGAGCAGGCCGGAGGGGGGAAGGGCCGCGGGGGAGGCGGCAGAGCAGGCCGGAGGGGGGAAGGGCCGCGGGGGAGGCGGCAGAGCAGGCCGGAGGGGGAAGGGGCGGGTCAGCTCTTTGGAGGCGGAGGCGGCGGGGGCATGGCTCAGGGTAGCCCGCGGACGGTGAGAAGGGCCCGGAGCAGCTTGCGGGAGGCGGAGCCCGCCCGGGGAGAGGGGCCCGCGGCCTCGTCCCCTCGCTCGCGGCGCCCGGCCCCGCACCTCTGCAGTTGAAGCCGGCGGGGTTGTGGTAATCCAGCGCCGTCAGCTTTCGGCGGAACATGGTCCCTCCGCGGGCCGCAGCGCCTCAGCCTCCGCGCAGCAGCCGCTCGCTCGCAGCGCCGGGCAGCAGGAGAGGGGCGGGGAGAAAGGGGCGGCCTAGGCCGCCCACTGGCCCAAGGCCGAGAGCGGCAGCGGCCGCGACCAATCGGCTGCCCGCGGAGCGAGCGCGAGGGACGACGCCAGCGGGGAGGCAGGCCGGCAGAGGGGTCTCGCGTTCAACCAACTTTATTGACAGCGCCGCAGGCGGACACGGGCAGGCAGCGGAGGGGCGGGGCAGAGGGATAGATGGCGGGGGGCGGGGCCGAGAGAGGGGGTGGGGGCTGTGGGCGGGGCTTAGGGAGGGAGAAGGGCAATTAGGGCACAGGGAGAGGCACAGATGGGGGGAAGGGAAGGGAGGGGAGGTGGCTGGGGAGGGCTACAGATGGAGGGGGAGGGGAGATGGCTGCGGGAGGGCTACAGATGGAGGGGGAGGGGAGGTGGCTGGGGAGGGCTACAGATGGAGGGGGAGGGGAGGTGGCTGGGGAGGGCTACAGATGGAGGTGGCTGCGGGAGGGCTACAGATGGAGGGGGAGGGGAGGTGGCTGCGGGAGGGCTACAGATGGAGGGGGAGGGGAGGTGGCTGCGGGAGGGCTACAGATGGAGGGGGAGGGGAGGTGGCTGCGGGAGGGCTACAGATGGAGGGGGAGGGGAGGTGGCTGGGGAAGAGGTATGGGGTGGGGGCTGGCTCACTGAGGAAGTAGCAGAGCTCTGCTGTCCTTGCTGGTCAGCCCTCAACTGGTCTAGGTCACCTTCTTTTAACTCCCCTCTCCACACCTGACATTGGCTGTAGGTTTAGTAAGGCAGGATCAACTGGGCCTAGGAGCCTCCCAGGCAGGTTCCCATTCACCAGAGCCCATCCGTTGGCCCTAAGGGGTCCCTATCGGGATGTCACTATAGCTGTCCTAGCCATTATATCATTCTTCATTAGCTGGAAGGCTTCAGCTGTTGACTTGGATCAGTGGTATAAGACTCAGTCTTCTCACATGATGAGGGGTATCTACATAAATTGTTCCAGCAAAATCATTGCTGGTACTTGGACCCCTGTCCACCGCCTTCACAGATCTCACAAGTTCTGTGCCACAATGTAGGGTCAGGCCCCTGGAGGATACCACTCCTGAAATTGCTGGTGGAATGTTTCCTCCAAGATACCCAAGGGGTCCAAAATATGAGTCCCGCATAAACTCAGGATGTTACTAGCGGTAACTTATACGAGGCTGTTTGCGCCATCCTGGTCCAGTACAGGACCAAAAAGATTACCCATGGCTCAGGTTGCCATCATGCTGCCACTGCCGCCCTTTCAAACATTTTGAGAAAGACCCTCTGAATCATCCTCAGGTCACATCATTGTTGGTCTGATAGGATCAGAAAGGCAAGGCCCTGCCACTGTGGGAGATCACAATCTGTTTGTGACTTGTTGCACTAGCTGTTGTTGCGGTTGCTGCCGGGCAGCTAAATCCTGGATCAGCTGCTGCTGCGGTGTAACCATCTGCTGGAGGTGTTGTTGGTGTTGGGCATTCTGCTCTGCCATCTGTTACAGCAGTTGATCCATGTCCCTGCTGCTGGGGATGCATTTCTTAGGTTTTGTTTTTGTTTAAAGTCCTGACCTGCTCCCTTCTCCAGCGGCTAGATCAATGTCCACATTCTCCACCAAGTTTGTACGGTTGTGCCCCCTTGTGGCCCCTCCATGGGGCTGGATGCGCTGCATCCGAGAGTGATAAAGGAGTTGGCGGATGTGATTGCAGAGCCATGGGCCGTTATCTTTGAAAACTCATGGTGATCGGGGGAGGTCCCAGACGACTGGAAAAAGGATAGTGTAGTGCCCATCTTTAAAAAAGGGAAGGAGGAGGATCTGGGGAACTACAGGCCAGTCAGCCTCACTTCAGTCCCTGGAAAAATCATGGAGCAGATCCTCAAGGAATCAATTCTGAAGTACTTAGAGGAGAGGAAAGTGATCAGGAACAGTCAGCATGGATTCACCAAGGGCAAGTTATGCCTGACTAATCTAATTGCCTTCTGTGATGAGATAATTGGCTCTGTGGATGAGGGGAAAGCAGTGGACGTGTTATTCCTTGACTTTAGCAAAGCTTTTGACACGGTCTCCCACAGTATTCTTGTCAGCACGTTAAAGAAGTATGGGCTAGATGAATGGACTATAAGGTGGATAGAAAGCTGGCTAGATTGTCGGGCTCAATGGGTAGTGATCAATGGCTCCATGTCTAGTTGGCAGCTGGTATCAAGTGGAGTGTCCCAGGGGTCGGTCCCGGGGCCGGTTTTGTTCAATATCTTCATTAATGTTCTGGAGGATGGCATGGATTGCACCCTCAGCAAGTTTGCAGATGACACTAAACTGGGAGAAGAGGTAGATACGCTGGAGGGTAGGGATAGAATACAGAAGGACTTAGACAAATTGGATGATTGGGCCAAAAGAAATCTGATGAGGTTCAACAAGGACAAGTGCAGAGTCCTGCACTTAGGATGGAAGAATCCCATGCACCGCTACAGGCTGGGGACCGAATAGCTAGGTAGCAGTTCTACAGAAAAGGACCTAGGGGTTACGGTGGACGAGAAGCTGGATATGAGTCAACAGTGTGCCCTTGTTGCCAAGAAGGCCAATGGCATTTTGGGATGTATAAGTAGGGGCATTGACAGCAGATCGAGGGACATGATCATTCCCCTCTGTTCAACATTGGTGAGGCCTCATCTGGAGTACTGTGTCCAGTTTTGGGCCCCACATTAGAAGAAGGATGTGAAAAAATTGGAAAGCGTCCAGTGGAGGGCAACAAAAATGATTAGGGGACTGGAACACATGAATTATGAGGAGAGGCTGAGGGAACTGGGCTTGTTTAGTCTGCGGAAGAGAAGAATGAGTCGGGATTTGATAGCTGCTTTCAACTACCTGAAAGGGGGTTCCAAAGAGGATGGATCTAGACTGTTCTCAGTGGTAGCAGATGACAGAACAAGGAGTAATGGTCTCAAGTTGCAGTGGGGGAGCTTTAGGTTGGATATTAGGAAAAACTTTTTCACTAGGAGGGTGGTGAAACACTGGAATGCGTTACCTAGGGAGGTGGTGGAATCTCCTTCCTTTGAAGTTTTTAAGGCCTGGCTTGACAAAGCCCTGGCTGGGATGGTTTAGTTGGGGATTGGTCCTGCTTTGAGCAGGGGGTTGGACTAGATGACCTCCTGAGGTCCCTTCCAACCCTGATATTCTATGATTCTATGATCAGGCATGACTTCACCGCTGCGGATCCCCAATTGTTGGGTGTTACCCCCCACCAATCTAGTGCCATAGTGCCGAGTGCCTTCTGGCGAAGGCACTCTAGAGTCCTACTCCTTCTGCAGTGATCGAGTCCAAAACAAAAAGGAAAACAGTGAACTAAAAATCAGGGTCATCTGAGGATTTGTCAACAGGACCCTGCCTTTCTGCTCTGTGTTTGTCTCCATCTGGGTAGTCCCTTCTTCTCCATCTGCCTGGGCCTAGTCATTCCCATCCACCAAATGGCTCTACAGATCTTGTGTACACCCTATTACTCTCTTCTTCCATTTCATCTGCCAGCAACTTCTCTACACCTGTCAGCGAGTATACAGGCTTCAAGCCAGTCCATCTGCTTTTACTCCTGCCATAACTGGACCAAGTCCATTTGCTTCTAATGTGGTGAAAGGCTGGAAGAGTGCTAGGCATGCATATGCAGTCGATGAAATATGAATGAAAAGTTAGAGGCAAAATTAAGACTCCTTTTAAAACAAAAAGACAGTCAAGCCTCTGAATGCATCCGATGAAGTGAGCTGTAGCTCACGAAAGCTTATGCTCAAATAAATGTGTTAGTCTCGAAGGTACCACAAGTCCTCCTTTTCTTTTTGCAGATGCAGACTAACACGGCTGCTACTCTGAAACCTTTAGTCAAGCCTCTGTTTTTTACATGGTTGTAGAAAAATCCATTTCATGAACTAGAAGGCCATGGCAGAGCTTTCCCATAGATGGCAACTGAGTAACCGAGCCCAATGCCACCTTAAGATGACTTATAATTGTTATAAAGTCAGATTTTACGCCCTGTTGTAGGCTCCCCAGGATCACCTCTGTGCTGCTGAAGTTAATGGAACATGGCACAGTGCAGGGTTTGTCGCAGCATATGCTACTACAATACTGAAGCCTTATTTTGGACACATTCTTTAAGACAAGATTTGACCTTATTCTAAATATTCATTTTAGGAGGACTGCTTCCGTCAGAGACGGATGGACTTCCTCCTCAAATATGAAGTCTAAATTACAGTAATTTAACATTTAAGGCAGCAACTGTGTAGGAGTCAAATATCACTCATTTAATATTAAGAAAGTTACCGAGTCCAGTATCTACACTCACACTTTGCATTTAAGCTAAAACGATAGTTATGATTGTAGGATAACTAAAATGTCCAGGGAAACTCCCTTCTGTAAGCACACACTGTATGTGGCTGGCATTATTAAATTATTCATGTAAAGATAATCACTTTAGATCTTCAGTCCCCAGCCAGCTCACATTTAGGAAAGATGGGCACTTCTCCCACTGCCTTTAGAGAGCAGAAGCCAAGTAACTGTAAGAGTTTTGTTCTTACTGTTTCCTTGTGCTCCCCCATCACCTGTTGGCTATCATTTTGTACTTAGATTGTAAACTATTTGGGGTAGGACCCGTGATGTTTTGGGATTCATACCAGACCAGTGAGGGGTTGTGTCACCATTTGCCCTGCAGCCCAAGGTGCTCACAGCCCAGACACCAACAGCTGGCATACATGCATGCAGATCACACCCTGGCTTCCACTGTCCAGTTGCTATTTTCAGAGTGACTCCAATACCACCCAGTCCTGAATTTCCCCAAAATTGTCTCCCTGCGACATCCAGCCCTTGGACACTCACAGAAGTAATGAAATACCCTGCTCCTTTAAAGAGCAACTTGTTATCTTGACTGGAGCTAAAAATCAGTTCAATCAAAGCATTGGATTGGTTCAGATAAAAGTAAAACAGGTTTTAAGGGAGTTCACGTGTAAGGGATAGAGATAGAAAGGGTTACAAACAAACAAAGTAAAACTACTCTTGCTAATGGCTATGACCTAACTTAAGCTGCTGTCTTTGTTCAAGGTGGTTTCTTCACCAATTTTCCTTTTCCAGCAGTGGCTGACTAGCTCTTAGTCGCCCCACAGTGTCCAAGGTGCTGCTTTTCCTTGTCTCCTTATGTGAAGGATAATGTAGGGGTTCACTCCTCCGCTCTTTGAAATGTATTCTTCTGAAATGTATCCCCAGATAGAGTTCCTTTTCCCTGCTGGGTGCGAACACCACGCTGTCTTCTTCCCACTGGTAATTTTCACAATGCAAATGATCTCTTCCTGCAACCTCCAATACAAAGGAATAACCCACTGAATTTGGTCACACCTGGTTTCAGGTGCTGGCATCTTTCCTTTGGAGAAAACCGGTTTATCAACTTCCCCCTGACTTACCTGGTTTAAACACAATTTAATCACCTATTTCCGGCATATTATCTATAAAGTCCGTTGTGGGTTTGCCATGCATGCATCATGCAAGAATATTAATGATCAGTGAGTTATTAGTTTTCCAATGATACATTACATGCCACGTTTTGGTTATAGATTATGACAACAGTGTGTTAGATGTAGTGAGTATGTCTGGCCTGAATAAAAGTTGCTTACATAGCGTAGTGAACCACCACTGGGCTTGTGCCCGTTTTGCTCTGCCAAAACTGCATGTCTAACTGCCCCTCTTGTGTCCTTTCTTATTCTTTCTTCCATATGGTCCTGTGGGTTTAGAGCAGTGGTTCTCAACCAGGGGTACATGTATGCAGACGTCTTCCAGGAGGTACATCAACAACTCATCTAGATATTCGCCTAGTTTTACAACAGGCTACATAAAAAGCACTAGCGAAGTCAGGACAAACTAAAATTTCATACAGACAATAACTTGTTTATACTGCTCTATCCACTCTACCCTGAAATGCAAGTGCAGTATTTATATTCCAGTTGATTGATTTAAGAATTATATGGTAAAAATGAGAAAGTCAGCCATTGTTCAGTACTACTGCGCTGTGATACTTCTGTATTTTTATGTCTGATTTTGTAAGCAAGTAGTTTTTAAGTGAGGTGAAACTTGGGGGTACGCAAGACAAATCGGACTCCTGAAAAGGGTACAGTCGTCTAGAAAGGTTGAGAGACACTTTTTTCGAGCCCTTTCCGAAGCTGATCTGCCTGCACATTCTTCTTGCAAACACTTTCTTCTGAGAGGCTACATGCCCAAATTATCCTCTCAAAGTATTTACAAATTATAAATATTTGGGGGGGGGAAGATACATACTTAACATCACTATTCATTCATCTGCTTTTGGTACATCCTATTTGCTGTCCCTTGTCTAGTCACTGGCTGTTTAGAGTGTGCAACCTCTAGGGCAAGGACCATCTTAACTTAGCTATATGGACAGTACCAAGCACAGTTTGGGTGGTTTTTTTATAAATAAGAAAATACATTTACATTTACGGATCTCTGGCTTTCACCGCCTTTTGAATTTGAGTTCAAATAAGACTAGAACACGTGTTTCAAAGCTGCAGCATTCTCCACAGAAGGTAAGTACTCCAGCAGTTAGGCTGTGTACAGTAGAAGTCGCAGAGATAGATGGGCAATGAGACTGTTGTGCCAGGAAACAAGAGAAAGAATTGAGTTTCCCTTACCTGCCTGCTTTAGGTGGATGAAGTTAGAATTTGCCTGCAGAAGTCCAAACTGGCCAGCAGAGGGCTTATGAGAAATGTACTAATTCCTGATTCTTTACAGTGCATTTGTAAGAAAAGCGTGATACATTTATAGTAACGTTTTTCACATTTTAATTAGATACGATATGCATCTTTTAGGTGCAAATGCAAACATCCGTTCATAAAGCTGAACTTAAACACTGCTTTCTAGCTAAATACGGAGTTTTATGACCAAAATTAAAGAAAGGAGGATGAAGATGAAAGTTAGATTTCTATCAGGCATTTAAAAAATAAATATTAAAAGGGCTACACACCGTATGATTTTGCACACCCTTTTCTTCTCTTCATACCTTTCCTGTTATTGCTACAATCCACTTCCTCCTCTCACTGTCCCTATCTTTTAGGAAAAATATGGCCATGGAGCAGTTCTGTTAAGACACTCGCCAATTGCAGTCTTGTTCCTATAATAAACTCACAAGGCCCATGGATATGAAATAAGAATTTTCCTTTTATTGGCTTTAGCTTTGCCCATCTTTTCCTTTACATTTATTTTCCTAAGATCAACTTCAGTTCAACATCCACTTTTCAGGGAGGTGCTATTTTTACAGCTAGGCAGATTAAGGTGCATGGAAGCTAAGCTACCAGATAAGGAAAATGCCATGATAGCATGTGGCTTCTAACCAAGCTTTCACTGTGAGCAAAAATTGCCTTTTTATTTGGCCATTGTTGCACCAGAGTGAATTTAAAGTAACTCCAGCTGAGTTAAAGTCTCTTTGCACCAAATTGTATTACAAAAATTGTTTAGCTCATATTGCTCCTGACTTATAAGGTAGTCTCCAGGGCATGGAGTCCAGAAATGGCCCATATGGCTTTGGAAATGCCAATATTTGCTGCCAGATGACTACCAGACCCTACTGTGTATTTTACATCATACCATAAATATTACTGCTGTGTTTCCATTCCATGCCGCTCTGGAAGCAGAAGTACCAAATGACAGTGATGTAGTTCTCAGAACGGTTCCAGTACAATTTGTAAACAAGAGACTTGGAAACTGAAACCTCATTCTTAGAGCTCATCCATTCAGGAAACTGAACCCTATTGTATATCCAATCAAAATGAACCAACATGACTTGTATTTCGAATGCTGACTACACACTGCCGCCTAAGACCTTCCTGGGTCACTTTTAAGAGTTCTTCATAAAAACATTCACCAGGTAATTTCTAACAAATGCATTCAATAAAACAGTGAAAAGTCATGACCCTTATAGAATTCAACTGGAATTCTGGAGTCTTTTTGATCCTGTTAGCTTTTCTAGAGGTTTTTGGAACTGGCATAGAATTTAAAAGAGAATTATACCCCTGCTATAGCATTCTATAGGAAGATTCAAAGCACCAGTGAAAGGGTATCCTTCTCTATTGAATTCTGCAGGTTTTTAGAGCGTGACAGGATCCCCGGGGTGCAACCTGGGGCCATGAGACTGCTGTGCCCCCTTAACTCTCCAGTCTGGGCTGTCTCTCACAACGCTTTGCTAGTGACAAGCAGCAAGCCCCTCCAGGTGCTGTTATCACTCAGCACAACCACATGTGGAGTCCCCACACCCAGCTAGATTGCATGAATGCTCCCAGAGCCAAGCACGAATCACACAGAGAAAGGCACCAGCCTAATCCCCCCAGCTCCCAACCTTGTACCTCAGGAATATAACATCTTGCACTGCTCAAGACAAGCAGTGCAAATTTATTAATTGGCTCACCACTTCATCAGTGGAACGTGGATAGATGCCTGAACTATTTGGTAAGGGTGAAGTTACAGTAAAGATAAAGAGTTAAACAAAGTTATTGACTACAAAAGATAGATTTTAAGTGATTATAAGTGATAAGCAAAAAGTCAGAGTTACTTACCAAAGAAAAAGAAAATATAAGCAGTCAGTCTAAACTCGCAACCCTATAAGACTGGGCAACATCTAGATTAAGCAGTTTTTCTCACCCCACTGGCTACTGCAGTTCATAGTACACAGGTTTCACCTCTGAAACCTGGGCCAGTCCCTTCTGTTGGAGACTTCAGTCTTCTCAGTGTCCTTGTTACTGGCAGCGTAGGTAGGGGAAAGATAAAGGCCAAGCACGGGGCCCCTGTGTTCTGTTTTATACACTTAGTCTGTGTGCTTGGAGAATACAAGTCCAGGGCCAACCATGTCTGGTGGGCATTGCTGAGTCCACATGCAAGGTTGAACAATTCCCCTGGTGTGGCCTTATGCAGGTGAGTCATTGAATTGTATCTCCCTTGCTGGATAATGGCTGTTGATGGTTGTTTGACACCTGCCCGGGCATTGGTTATTTTCCTTGCTGTTTTCTCTGGGGAGATAATATCTGGC
Source organism: Lepidochelys olivacea (assembly GCF_965140295.1). Classification (NCBI taxonomy): domain Eukaryota; kingdom Metazoa; phylum Chordata; order Testudines; family Cheloniidae; genus Lepidochelys; species Lepidochelys olivacea. Next base: position 122,392,654 of record NC_140416.1, read on the forward strand.
TGATTCCCCAACTTACAGCATGTGTGACTGACAACCATACAACACAATCTCATAACTTCATGTGCACTAATGATATATATATTTAGATAGAACAGTGACTTTCTGCAGATCCTAACCTTTCCCCGATACCATACATGGCATGCTATATATGCAAGATCACAATTATATACAAATGAGGAACACGGAGGTTACAGGGTGCTCCCCCGAGGTACAGAGTGTCACACAGAGTTCCTTATATAAAATCCTGTTACATAGAACCCTGAATAATTCTCTGAAAACATCCTCTCAGTGTGCAGCAGCAGTCAAAAAAGGTAACAGAAACCATTAGAAAAGGGATAGATAATAAAACAGTGAATATCATAATGCCACTATATAAGTCCATAGTACACCCACACCTTGAATATTGCGTGCAGGTCTGGTCACCCCATCTCAAAAAAGATATTTTAGAATATATCTTGGAAAAGACAGAAAAGGGCAACAAAATAGATGAGGGGTATGTGTTAGAGAGCTTATTCCTTCACTCTCTCACTTCCCTGGTCCTTCTCACATGAACAGAGAGCAACAATACCCAAAGTCCGAAGGTGCAAACAATTCGATGTTTATTGGGGTGAACTTCCAGCAAGCTTAAATACAAGTTCCTTTTCCTTATTTCCGAATCCCAACTTACTTCCTGTTTGCCCCTAATTTATATAGTAATATTCTTAGCTATACCTTAACCAATCATTCTACTAAAATTTAACTAACCAATCCTAACATATTGTAACATGATTATGTAACCAATTATATCCCACCACCTTAATTAGTTTACACCCAGCAAAATTAATTATACAGCAGACAGGAACAATCACAGAACCAGACAGAGATTATACAGACAAACAATAGCAAAGTGGGAACTATAATGGCAAGACAATACAGAAGTGAGGATTTCACGTCCCAGTATTGATAAGTGAGTTCTTGCCAGGCAGGATGCTATCAAACTTAAGTTTTCTTTTACATTTTCTAGGCACTTCCCTTTCTCTGGAGCTGATAGGCACTATCAGGACAGGATTGTATTCCTAACAGCCCAATAGCACCTTCTTTCCATGTGACTACTTTGGAATGTGAGGATGTGACCGGTCGCTTCCCAGCTTATGGCTGCCTCTGTCGCTTAGCCAAAGGCCTTAGCCTAAGAACAGGGCCCCAGACTGTCACAGTAAGAGAAGGACCTTACATTGGCAGACAGTGATTTTGATTCTTTCTTTTATACCTCTAACTAGCCAAGTGATAAGAATACACCTAAATTCTTAAAGTACAGGCCTTTACAGACAGGCCTGAATATCTATATCCTAACAGTATGGAACAGCTTCCATACAAGGAGAGATAAAAAAGACCGGGGCTGCTCAATTTAGAAAAGAGACGCCTAAACGGGGGATATGATAGCGGGCTATAAAATCCTGAATGGTGTGGAGAAAGTGATTATCTACCCCTTCACATAACTCAAGGACCAGGGTTCACCCAATGAAATTGGTAGCAGATTTAAAACAAACAAAAGGAAGTACTTGTTCACACAATACAAAGTCAACCCGTAGAACTCGTTGCCGGGGATGTTGTGAAGGCCAATATCATATCTAATTCTTTTTTGAACCCAGATACCTTCATGTGTTGGACTAGATTGATAACTGGTATATTTCTGATATGGGAAATGTAAGAAAGAGTGACTCCACAGCAGACCCCAGAATTTGGTCTGACCATTAGAAAGAAATATGCATCGGATGAAGTGAGCTGTAGCTCACGAAAGCTTATGCTCAAATAAATTGGTTAGTCTCTAAGGTGCCACAAGTCCTCCTTTTCTTTTCGCGAATACAGATTAACACGGCTGCTACTCTGAAACCAGAAAGAAATAGGTTTCTCAGCCACCCTGCTGAGTCTATGTCGACTGAAATTGCCTGTCAGTTTTACAAGGTCACTGTGAACTGTAGAAGCACATCCAGAGACAAAGAGATTGTTCCAAAAGTAACAAGCTAACAGCTGTCCTTTTTGGTTGGTACAACTTTGTTTTCCTGACCTCTGGAATAAGATGTGTGAACCCCCCACCCTTGCATGCTTATCTTGTTCATTTCCTTTTAGATATAATAAGTGGGATGAATAGACTTATTGAAGTCTGCCACGTCCCACTGATTTTAGAATGGTTATGTTAAAGGATGGGTAGATGATAAAATGCAGATGTAACAGGATATACATTGGCGTGCGAGTGTGATTGTATCCATGTATGTATGATTGAATGAAGAATGAAAGATTAAAGGTTGAGGTGCCAGCCTTAAAATAAGACTGTTTGGCTGAAGAATACAGTGGACGAGATAGCCCGATAACCCTGAGGGCATACTTGCCCCAAGGACAGGAAGGCCAAAGAACAAGATAACAACATACTGACATTCTGTCATTGCTGTGCCATCTGCATGATTGACTATCACCTCAAACGTGAGAACAGTGATTGACTATCACTTCAAACATGAGAACAGCATGATGAAGCAAACCCTGTAAACTTGTATGATGATAAATCCCTATGAAAACAGACCCTGAAGACTTTGGGTCTGATTCTGCAAACCAACCTCCAGGAGCATTGGATGTGCATCTGACAAGGCCCTGCTCCACCCTCGTGTCCAGGCCACCTGGCCAGTGACTTGGCATGAGCAACTCCTAGGCTGGTAACTATAGCAACTTTTCAGAACTTGTGTGGCTATGTGTGTGTGAGTGAATGAGATGTTATAGTGATAACTGATTGCTTACTCTGATTCTTTCTGTATTCACAATAAATGTGGCATTTTGCCTTATTCCCTTTAATAAGATCCTGCTGTTTTTTATTTTCTTGGTATAACACATGGAGGATAGGTCCATCAATGGCTACTAGCCAAGATGGTCAGGGACAACCCTATCCTCTGGCTCTCCCTAAACCTCTGACTGCCAGAAGCTGAGACTGGACCACTGGGGATAGATCACTTGATATTTGTTCTGTTCTATTCATTCCCTCTGAAACACCTGGCATTGGCCACTGTTGGAAGACAGGATATTGGGCTAGATGGTCCACTGGCCTGACCCAGTATGGTCATTCTTATGTTCATTTCTGTGGAATGCTGTTGGATCGTTCCAATGGAATTCTACGGTTCTTTTCCATATGGGGAACAAAGATGCTAAATTAAACCAAAAACAAATAATTCACTACAAGTTAACTAGTCAGCTTTTGCGAGGTGGACATCCCCTAGGAACACCTGAGCTGAGACCAACTGAATTTCACATACATCTTCTGTATAGTAAAGACTGTTAGTTACTATTGTACTGTCCTATATCTGAGCCTATGAGCGAGAGGCGAAAGCTTTCTGTATCCTGGGCCAGTATTGATCCCCTGAGCAAGCATTTCATTTCCAGTTAGTGCTTCAATAGAGAGAGACTCAGGGGAATGCAGCACCCTTCAAGATAAATGTTGATTTAATTCCTCTTGTTAAGGAGAGGCTATTAGTTAAGTACCAGCATGCTCAGCACTGTACGGGACACAGACAGTACAAGGAGCTTACACTGACCAGCTAGAAGGTCATTGCAACAGGGAGTGGGAGCCTTTCCTTTGGACTGGGAAAGAATGCACTTATGTTGTCCGCACAGAGGAAGTAAAGCAGCCACTCATGCTGTGAAGACCTTAGGAGAAGATGGTGGGAAAACAAAGCTTCCCCAGGAAGAAGACAGCTGCACACACTGGGTGGATGTATGCTTGTATGGAAGGGGAGACAGTTTATAGGAAAAAAAGAATGGAATCTGGATTATTTCCACAGGGGCATGACCACACGCTGGGCCAGTTTAAGTGAACCTAGGTGAGTGACACTAAGCTGGTGTTTCACACAGAGCTCCCATGCAGCAACTGGGAATTTGGAGTCTCATCCTGGAAAGGCTGAGCACGTGCCCCCACAAGAGAGGAGATCTGCCTTTTTCTGGGAGACAAAAGCATCTGCCGGAGATGGGGAGGTGAACTTGGAACCCTTTGCTTCCTGGTACCTTTTACTGATGGCAGACTGGTCATTTCCTCCTGGGCTGGACTTTCTACTCTAGTTCCATTATGTGTCCCTGGGACTTTGGAACAGGGGCAAGACAGATTCTCTCCTCCTCTCAATCCTTGCTCATAGATCCAAGAATTTATCCTCCGTTTCCAAAGCCTTTGACAGTGTCGAGTAGCTGAGCCAAATCACCAGCTTCTTCCAGAGGCAGACGCTAGGATGTGGCTGACAATACCCTCTCACCTCCAGGAGGCAGCAGCTGCGGCTTTTCGTGCTTGACTCCATTTTTACGTTTAGGAGGGGCTGAGGGAGAAACAAGGGGGTGGAATGAGGATGACAACTGGCCTTCCCTGTACAGACTGAACCTTCAGCTTCCCTGCAGTGGGATATAGTCACCATCCTCTGAAGGAGGTAGGTTCTAAACATTTACAACCCACTGTGCCCTGTGTACTGGTGATTTGCACCTGTACAGATGTGCTGCACTGGCAAAAAGATAAGCTGTATTGGTGTAAACCTAAGCTGATAACATCCCAAAGTAAACTGTATCAGCATAAACTCTGGGCAGCATGTCCCCATTAGGGGGTTGCAGCAGCTAACTACATCAGTGGAAATTTCCTTAAAAGTAGACAGAGGCTTAGAGAGGGTCCTGGGAAAGCTGAGGTTCTGAAAGGCCTCTTTCCCTTTCACACCGTCACAAAAGCTGCTATTGAAACCAGCAGCCTCGTTTAATACATTGGGGAGAAATCTGTGGTTTACTGTTAGTTTGGAAAGTTCCCTAAACCAACATCATACCCCAAACACATTTGGTTCTGTCATTAGGAGCAGGAGAGTAAGCTTGTGAAAAAGACCCCCCCCCCAACACTGCTACTTTAAAAAGCAAACAGACAATATTTGAAACAAATCCAAAATTTTATTTCATACACATACATTGATCACATGGGATGAGTGTGTGCACTATATCACAACTTCAAGTTTCCCTGTTTAAAAAAAAAACAAGAACAAAAAGCGAAACAAAAAACCCCACTGACATTTACACTGACCCTCTTCCTGAGGACAGATCGCTTCTTGTGTAGGTGGATGCATCCACCTATCTGGCTGACATGATATAATGTACATGTTGCAACTCACCACTGCTATAAACAAAGTTTGTAAGGCTGGGGTGGGGGAGGGATCAGGTGCCCGCACACAGATATTTTTATTGAAAAGACCTTCAGTATGTCAAAAAAATTATGTTGAATATACAGAATCAATATATTTTCAATATTGAAATACTAATTTTACTTTTTTATGGGGGAAAATTTTCGTGGTAGGTAAAATTTCTACTTTGCTAATGAAAGCGGGTCTGTGTAAATATAAATACTAGGGTGAGATTTTCTGGTTGCCTCCCCAGTTTAAAAAAAAAATATCAGAACTATAACAAAAAAAGAGACAATGAATGTTTTGGTGTAATTTAAAAATCTCCTTATATTCATTTCATGTAGCATTCTTCTAAAGAATTTAAGCTGTAAAATATGTAAGTCATTAAAAAGTTATGACAAAACTTCATGACAAGATTGGAGTACTGTTCCAGGATTAGTGAGATTTAGGGTCTTGGCTAATTAAGATATGCTTCATTGTCAGTTATAGTAGATCTTATTAAAAAAAACAGTTGCAATTTACATTGTTTTTACCACTACAAGTGAAAACAGCTGTAGAGTTACTCATTGGTCAAATGAAACCTAAGCTAGTCAAACATACAGTATAAAGATTGAAATACAGGATCTTGTATTTGAAAGCTAGCAAGGCAAGTCGTACACCATTTAGCTACTGGTTGTATTGTATAAATATTCCCAGATGCCGAGAATCAGAAAGAGAATCCACTGTTACAATAAGTGGTTTTTGCCACAGAAACCCTTCTGCCTGTACACAAGGATGTAAGTAGAAAAGTTAGTGTAAAAAAAAAAAAAATTTCTACTTTGTTACAGGCTATACAGATTTTCTGACAGGTACCTTAAGACTCTGTCCTTTTAAATACAAAAATTTGAACTCATACCTGATTTGGAACTTCATATTAACAGGGTTGCCATGGATCTGGAATTATCCTAATTTTATAGTTGCTGGGTTTTTGAACAAAAATGAAAGTGTTCTAAGGTTTCAGAATAGCATGAAAAGCTAGAGCCGCTCTCAACCAGTGGCACAGAACCTTATGATCAGATCCTTTATTAATGAGGTTTAGGTTTGAGGCGTATCGGTGTCTTTGCAATCACAGCAGTCCCACTTCAGGCCAAAGGCCAGAACACAATTTTAACAGCAGTAGAAAGGCAAAGCTGACCTTGAGGAGATTCATGTTTTGAGTCATATACTGTAACCTGTCTCTCAGAACTCTTTATGGGGCCATTTCAGATGGCCTCAGCCTCTACCTGAAATATTAGGTATTTGTGGTGTTCAAATTGATATGTTTGAGCCTATGGGCTTGTCTTCTCACTCTCCATCTGGTTATGGCAAGTTTCCTAAAGCTTATTAAACAAATGTCAATTTCAGGCTACATGTAAGCAAAGCACTGGGTGCTGCCACCAGGACACCATTCTGACGGTTTGGCTTTGCCCCGATTGGCAGGGCTCATCCGATCGATTAGGGAGCCACTTCTACATCTTTCTTAATGCCTCATTATCCCGCTTGTAGGCTTATAAATGGAGGCACATCTGTAACAGCAGCTCAAAACATTACATGCACAAAGCAAGGAAGTTGCAAGCTTCCACCTTAAGCCGTGAGGGGTATGTTGTGTCAATATTCCATCCTGTAGTTGGGGGCTTTATTGAAAGATGCGCCTGATTTTCTTTACTCTCGTCTTGTTTCCTGCTGGGATGTTAAAGCGGTAAGAAATACATGGTGAGAGCTCAGAAAGGGCTGGATAGTTAGTGACTGGATAACAGGAGTCCAACATATTAACAAAAGTTTCAGGGGTTGATAGATCACCCTTAGTCCTTCACTATGGAGTCCTCTCACTATTATAACCATATGCACATTTGCCACCTGCATTTGCCATTGTTGGGGTACAGAGTACTATGGCCCTTCTGTTATTAAAAGCATTTTCTGAATAATCAGTGGGGGAAGAGGGGATTGAATTTAGCAGTCAGAGTCGATGGCAGAGGGAGTTTAGAGCCAACAGAGTTGGGAAAAGATACCCCTTGAGGGCAGCATAGCAGAAGCAGAGAATTGGGCAGGGGGTGGACAAGCTTGCAGTGCCTTCCAGCTGAAGCCCCCCGCTGAGTCAAGCCGTGCTTGGATCAGCCACTTAGTACAGTGGAGCAGCTGGCTTGCTGTGTGCTGGTTCTGTCACGCTGCTTAAGGGACATGGTTCAGAAAAGATGTGCTGCTGTGAAAAGTTAATACAGATAGAGGGATATTAAAAAAAAAAAAAAAATCAAGATATATGGGGAAAGAAGAGGCACCGAAGGGTATGGGACCAGAGAAAACTTGGTCAAAATAAATGTATATCATTTTAGTTCTTAGTTTTACCCTGTGACCTCCAGGGATCTGAGTGACCCTAAACTCCTGGTATAAACCATCCCAATTTCAGGAATAGGCTCCTCAATAGCTGGCAACCCTACATAACAGGAGAGGTATTTCAGGCACATCTAAGGCATTTGAGTAGTTTCTCTTTGCTGTCAGAACATCTTTTGTTTTTTCTCTACAGCTTTTCCACCAGCACGTGGCTCCAAACAATAGAAGTTTCTAAATGGAGTGAACACAGGGATATTTTCATGCACTATTACTTAAAAGTAGTCACAAAAATATGAAGCACCAATCACAACACCTGATTTACTTTTACTTGCAAAATTGAAGCTACCATATACAAGTGTGAGAAATCGTGGTAATAGGTTGCTAGAAACACAGACAGACAGCATTCACATGGCAGATGTGAAGTATCACTGACTAAGCCCTTGCTAAACGGTTTAGTTTGTTATCTTTTGAGGAATCCCATCCATCTCTGGGCTACCCTAATGCAAAAAAAACAAACAAGCACAAGACCGAACATGAATATAATAGTAATCTAGCCTGTTGTGATATTTGACAATTCAACTTAAATAAGAGTATTATTTGGAAAAACCCAACAATAATCATTCCAGTGAGGTTATACACAGCCTCAGCCTTTACCTTGCTCAGCTCAAGTGTCTTTTTTAAAGATGGGAACAATCAAACAAGGGTTTGTTTTTTGTTGGGGTTTTTTGGGAGCAGAAAAGTGACACGCTTAATCTTTACATATTTTTCTACCTCAGATCTTCAGCCTCACGATGTAGATCTTATGCCCCAAAAGGTGACCAGTTTCTTTAAACATGCACATCTCTGGAGCTTCCAGGCCTTGTTATTTTTTAAATTCCGTGGACTAGAAAGTTGTCCACGTTGCTAAAAACGCTACATCAGTGTTCAAAGCGGGCCAAGTGCATGTCAGGCTCATGGAGGGCTTACAGAATCGCACAGAAGAACTTCTTCTCTCTAAAGGGGTTTTCTGAAGCTGGCACCGGGGTCAGTAGAGGGTCTTCCTTGGCATGGGCTTCGCAGTATGCCATCAAGTCTGCCGCTGCTTTTGACACCTGAAAATAAATGCACACACTGTATAACTTGGATGAACTACACTGTCTGGAGCGCCTCCACTTCAGAGCACACAAAGGAGAGAGTACTTCAGCAGCACGGAATTAAAGGGTCTTATTTGGCCGAATGGAAGACTGAGAAGTTGCCTCAAGTTCCTACTTGCTCCTCCACTCTGCTCACTACCAATGGATGGACTTTCTAGCTAGACATTACAATAATCATAGCACTGTCCTGGTTCACTACTGGGCATTCACAGTATCCCTTAGGTAGAATGGAATAGGCTAGGAATCTGAAGTACTCCTGAACTATGAGATCCATTTTAAAATGGTGCAGAAAGAGGGGAAATCCCCCTTTAAACTGCATTACTCTTCTACTTAGAGAACAAACCCTTCTGAAGCAGCTGTAAGCATCAGCAAACTTCCGTGCAGTTGGGCTAACACTTTAACTGCAATGTAGACATACCCTAAGTGACTAGTGCCAAACACCTGCAGCTGGCCCATGCCAGCTGACTTGGGTTCAGGCTAAGGGGCTGTTTAATTGCAGTGTAGACGTTCTGGCTCAGGCTGCAGCCAAGCTCTGGGACCCTTCCACCTCCCAGGGTCACTAGAGCCTGGGCTCTAGCCCAAACTGGATGTCTACACTGCAATTAAGCAGCCCCAGCCCAAGTCAGCTGGCATGGACCAGCTGCGGGTGTCTATTTGTAGTGTAGACATAAAGGCCAAAGTGGAGATCCTCGCCCAGGCTTTATTCAGTCCTTACTCATGCAAGTGGAATTTGCCTGACGAAAGCCTGAGGGAAGACCTCCAACCAGAAAATATAATGCAAACTGAACTTCACCCTTCCTAGATGCTAGTGCTGTAACAACTGGAACTTCCATTGTTTTTCTTCCCAGTATGGAGTATTTGCATTTATCACGTCTACACTAGACACCATAAATCGATCCCAGATAGATCGATCACTACCCGCTGATCTGGCGGGTTGTGTAGACATGGCCTGAATGTTGAAGATCCTCTCCTGGCCTTATAAATGGGCTGGTCACCCCCTCAACACTGCACATGCACAAATTCAGTGTCCCAAACTTTCATCCGCTCCCTGGAGATTTCCCAATTTAGTCTAAACTTAAGAACAATCGATGTAAATCTTTGCATAAGCTTCCTTGTAGGCAGGGTGTTGCTATGGTTATTTTACCCTGCAAGACCTCCTGTCTCATCTCCTAGCTCTTGGATTCCACCAGTTATCTTCCAGGGTTGGAGGCTAGGGGGCCATCCACCTGATCTGACTAGGCCTCCGACTCCTAGAACCTGAAAAACCTACTACAGGGCCACTCTCCAGCCAACCCTCTACTGCTAGGAGCAGACACCAATATTCGCCCGTGTAATCAATTCTGAAGCCCAGTTTACTTTGTGTTTCTGGAGCCTGATGAGGTCAATAAGAGGTCAGGGCAGGCCAGCTGGGAGATCTGACCTAGTAAAGAAGATCACCTGATCAGATGGCAACTTCCACTTTCAGTATAAAGCGGAAGAATAAAACAGACCTGCATTTTTGCTGTAACATCTTTGATGTCCAAATCCGAAACAATTTCTACACAATAAAATACATTTTATCAACTATCTAAAACTTGTGTGGATTTCTTTTGATGGTTTTCATTTGCATCTCTTTCAGGCAATCCAGCCTTCTAGTTCTCTACCCCCCCCCCCACCACCACCACCACGCAGCCTCTCTTCAAGGCATTTAACAGCTAACACAAATCTATTAGCAAAGACTAAGAGAAAATCTATGCGGGCTGCAAATCTATATTTATCTCCGTTGAGTTACAGGCAGGCTTTTGATCCATCAATACCTTTGATCTGATTTGATCTTACCAAGAAAAAAAATTCACACACTGTGCAGGTCACACTAGACTGCAAATAGCTTGCAAAAATACATGCTACAATATTTATCCACGATTATAAATAAAAAAGGGATGTGGCAGGTCATCTTTATACCACGTCGACCCCTTCCAGTGGAGGGTTGTGGTTGCCACGGTAACAAATATTGGTGGATACAGTTATCTATTCAGAACAGGAAACTGGCTCAGTGGAAACTCTGGAGCAGCGAGGAGACATTACCAAGTGATGAAGTTCAGATATTGGTATGTCCCACTTGGGAATCAGCGACATTTGACTTGGAGCCAACTTGAACACAGTTTAAGCAGCAGAGTTACATTACGCCTTTCAAAACCTGCACGTATTTGGGGGACAAGATTCGGAATATATACCGGAGCATGAAAACCATGCAGTTGAATGCATCAGATTGGTACTTAAGCTGAAGAAGCAGCCGCCATAGATGCATAATTCTCCTTTTGTGCAGGCAGCTGGTTTTTTGGCACGCACCATTACGTGTCTGTGCCCACATTCAATACAGGCACCCAGTTTGGAATGCTGGCCTCTAAAAACCGAATCTGTCCATGATCACAATTGTAATGATTGTTTATAGTAGCATTCATCACGTGCTAGGGGCTTTCTGGACAAACCAAGAAGGGACAGCCCAATCCTGAGGAGCTCACCGTTTAAGGACAGAAGTTGGTAAATATTGGAGGGGCAGAGGCAGAATTGCGCCCATTTACTACAACTCAGATGAACGTTATAGGGGCTCATTATTCCAGTGTAGTAACGTACGGACCAGCACTAAGAGACCTATATGCAGCCAACGCAGAGGAAGACCTCCCCGAAAGGATCACTCTTTTCCCCCCCGCCCCATTGGGAAAAGAGACTTGAAAGGATAACTTTGCTTTTCATTTTGCTGCATTTCTCTAAGCAAGTCCAGGTAAACCACTGAGCCCAATTTCATGCATTAACATTATCTGAAGAACAAAGTGTCTGAAATACATTAAATGAGATGCTCAACTGTAGTCGTCTTCAAACAATACCAATTCATTGTGAAAGAGCATCTTCCCGTTTCCTAAAAGGCCATATAATTACCACTGGTTTAACTGAATTTCCTAAACCCTCTAGTTTGCCCATTGGGTACAGTTCATGGTCACACCAGCAAAGTATCCATCACTGAATAGGAAAGCTAGGAAACTTTCTTAATGTCACAGATTTGAAGACAGGAGGACCATTATGATCATCTAGTCTGACCTCCAAGAGAACACAGGCCAGAGATTTTTGCCCAGTGAGATTCCTGCATCTAGCCTGACATAATTTAGAAAAAACTATTCAGTCTAGATTTAAAGACTCAATGATGGAGGATTTACCGCACCCCTTGCTCATCCATTCCAGCAGTTAATTACCCTGACCGTTAAAAACAAAACATTTGAAGTACGCAAGTTCACACTGGAACTTCCAGCCATTGGATCATGCCTTTGTTCGCCAGATTAAAGAGCTCTCGAATATCAGATCTCTTCTCCCTAGGTAACTGTAGGCCGCGATCAATTCCACTTAATGTTTTGTTCAATAAGCTAAATACACAGAGCTCTAGGGCTTGGGGGACACTCTAGACCTCAAATCTCCCGCTTGTGTTTTATAAGACGGGCTACATGGCTTCGGTAATCCTACCCGGCCTTAAAAATCTATGACTTGATAGGACTTGCAGAAGACTCGTCACAGGACCACGAAGAACACGCTAGTTACCCAGTGCTTCCAACCGGGCTTTACCTTTATTCGGTCAATGTTGGCCTCCATTTTCAGCTGTTCCACCAGCTTCCTGGCTTGCGCGACGCTGGCGGTGTTGTTGCTGGCCATCCGGGCGGCGGTCGCGCTTTTCAGATGTGCTGTGGGAACCAAGTGAGTTAAGGGTTCAGGGCGGCAGCCGTGTGAGTCTGTCTCCGCAAAAGGAACAGGAGGACTTGGGGCACCTTAGAGACGGACCAATTTATTAGAGCATGAGCTCTCCTGAGCTACAGCCCACAGTACGTCAGGGAACGAATAAACTGGATTTGTCGCAAGTGCCGCAGTGCCATGGAATCTAATAAAGGGTGCCTGTGATTAACAGAGATGTCGGGGGGTGGGTGTGAAGTTTAGTGTGGTCTCAATCCATTTTTTATATGGGTAAATGGCCTCAAAAGATGTAAAGCCTGGATGTAGTAACCTTGTCATGCTTCTCGCAATGTTCCTCCTCTTTGCAGGGTCTATAGCAGTTAGGAGTCAAAAATGATAAGGGTCCCATAGCCAGAAGCGCTATTCCAGCACTGAGCAATGTTCTCTCATCACACCACTACACAGCAACGAAGTTAAATCTAGATTTGCCTGTTGGCGTTAGGTGAAAGAAGCAGGCCCACCATTTATATCCTTACTTGGACAGGGAAAGGGAAGGAGATCTGGGGTTGGAGGCAGACGGGAACATACTTTAGTTTTACAGCTCTGATGGGGCTGAGTCTCCAGTGCTGTAACCATCCATCACCTTGTTGTTCCCCATGGTAGATTTTTAAACTGCACTTAGCCTGCTCTTTAGGCTACTGCTGTTGCTCTGATGCAGACCAGCTGTAAAGCCAATGGTGTTTTCACTGTTGGCGTAATGCAGCAAGCTTTCTAGAGAGCAGATAGTTAAATCAGTAATTAGGATTTTCACTTCCAGGTGGGTAGGAGAGAGAAGTATCATTAATGGAGAAACTTTTCCCATTACCTTCCCAATCAGAACAACAGCGCTATAATTATGCGCGGAATGCAAGCAAGCATTTCCTCCAGTCCTGGAACAAAGTAGCATCTACTATAAAAGCCCCTCTCAGTTTCAACTTTACATGACAGCAAACGGATGTTTTCAACAAGGTCTCTAGTCGACAGCTTGAAGTGTCTTTCAAGCTGCCTGTAGCAGTAATATCAGTCATTATACTGTATTTAAATACCAAGCTTTACTATAAAATAATTAGGAAATACGCACCCGTGCAGTTAAGTAGTTGGCTGTAATATACCGATTTCTAGAGACAGACATGGTGCATTGGTCTAGCATTTCACTGTCCGCACAACAAGTGAGCATTTAGATGCAAAACAGGATATTGTCACTTCCTGTTTCTTTAGGGTTTCCTACAAAAGGATAACTGCAATCGTTCATTATGTTGCCAAGTCTACACGGTCTCTATAAAGCATGCTTTTTTAAGTTGGCTCTGCCTACACTGGTCAGAAAAACCAGTGTGTGCATCTTTCCAGCAAGGGCTCCATTTAAGCAGGATTAGTACTTTGCAAGCACAGACATGATCAATGTAAGACATGAGACACAGTTGAAGTACATTGGGCTATCCCAGGCGGAGCTAGGAGAATAAACGGACTTTTCAGATTTCTGGCAGTTCCGGGGTGGGGGGTGGGGGTGGGGGCGGGAAATTAGTTTGTGTCCAACTGAAACTTTTGGAGAATTGAAAGATTTTATTTCAGGTATTTTAATAAAATGAAGGGCTCAATTCATAAAAGCTGAGGAGGCAGCAGTAATGCACCCCCCATAGCCTTTAGCCTGGTGGTGAGAGCACTCACCTGGGATGTGAGAAAGCCAGGTTCGAATCTCTGCTCCTGCCCCCCCGAGGCGTGTGCCCAAAGCACCAGGCTATTGGCTATTCTGGGCTCTCTCTCAATCTCACAGGCTGAAGATGTTCCACTTTGTCCAAACAAACAGTCACTGGAGCAGGGATTGGAACCCAGATATCCCCCCCCGCTCCCAACTGGGGACAGTCAGGCGTTCTCACTCTTTCTCCCAGCCAATGACTATCCAAATATTTTATCATTTCTCCCTGGGCACATGTAAGAATTTCTGAGCTAGAAAGACCAAGCTAGAGTCAGCTCTGTATTCTCTATGGCCCATATTTTCCTTCAGAGAGATAACGAGTAAGGGGGCAGAGAGGCATTTCTTCAAAACAACCCCCCCTCAAGGGATCTCCAACTGGCTCTGAAAACCGTCAGAAGGTCTAGTTTTGGCCATTTTAACCTGAGCCAGCTTAAAGGGAAGGATCCAAGGGTGGTCACCCTACAGCGCTTGTGTTAAATCCTTCAACTCAGGAACTCATCTTGGGGACTGCTCAGAGAAAACCAGAGCCTGACATGAAGCCACTGCAGTGCAGTTCCCATTTAGGCCTGTCAGCTTAGGATATGCTGGGGTAGCAACGAGGAGCAAGTGGCAAAGAAAGCTCATAGTGGGTTCTGGGAAGTGGGCAGGCGCAAGCCCACCCATGGCTAAATGACTCTCCACCAGCCTATGGGGACGATGCACTGAGTCCGGGACTCAGGCTGGTAGGTAGGATGTGTGTTTCAAGGAGACCTTGAACTCGAAGAAGAGCTCTCCACAAAAACCCCTCCTGATCCCCATGCCTTCTCCACACCCAATGTGCCCTTTGCACTTAGAATTAAGTAACAAAGTGTTTTACCAAAATGGTCTTCTCCGTGATTTGCTTCTCTAGTGAAAGGTCTGCTGATCTTCAGTAGTCAATACCTTTAAGTGGGGAAGGGGAAAAAAAAAAGAAAAAAAAAAAGAGAAAATTTATTAGACTGACACTTTACATTAGATCAAGGTCGTTGAATGACTGCAATGGTACAGACAGTACTTGGAAAGGAAGAAGTGTCAAAACATCATTCAGAGGCTCAGCAAGCTTTAAAACTCAGTTCAGAAAGGCAGAATGTACTGGGGGGGTGGGGTTATTCCAAGATGCTTGGAGAGATGACGTATTGATTTTTAGTCTATTCACTTTTCCGTACTGCAACAGGGGTGAGACTAGGAGGGCGGAGTTTCAGGATTTCTGACAGAAATTCCTTCCACTTGTCTCATTCCTCATATAAACAGGCCCGGTCTAGTCATAAGCATCAGAGGATGACTGATAGGTACACAGACCGATCAAATACTGATTCCAATTCACTACACTAGGAAGAAAGTTACACTACGTTTACCTTATTTACAAGACTTTTTAATTCACTTGGGTCAGGAATGGACTGAGAAATGTTTCAAGAGGAAAAAACCATTTAACAATGAAGGAGATCTGTCATTACATGTGCATTTAATTTATATTACATAGAATACATGAGGGTGATATGGTATAACATTGTCAGTGGCCCTCAGTTGGAAAAGCCAAACTGGACAGTCTCTATGTAAAAGAATAAATGGACACAAATCAGATGTCAAGAACTATAACATTCATAAACCAGTTGGAGAACACTTCAATCTCTCTGGTTACTCGATTACAGACCTAAAAGTCGCAATATTACAACAAAAAGACTTCAAAAACAGACTCCAACGAGAGACTGCTGAATTGGAATTAATTTGCAAACTGGATACAATTAAGTTAGTCTTGAATAGAGACTGGGAGTGGATGGCTCATTACACAAACTATTCCCCCCCCCCCCCCAATGCTCCTCAAACGTTCTTTTTAACTGCTGGAAATGGCCCACCTTAATTATCACTACAAAAAGTTCTCTCCCCCCCGCCCCCCGCTCTCCTGCTGGTAATAGCTCATCTTAAGTGATCACTCATTACAGTGTGTATAACACCCATTTTTTCATGTTCTGTGTGTATATAAATCGCCTCACTGTATTTTCCACTGAATGCATCCGATGAAGTGAGCTGTAGCTCACGAAAGCTTATGCTCAAATAAATTGGTTAGTCTAAGGTGCCACAAGTCCTCCTTTTCTTCCTGCATAGCTCAGTTATTATGCAACCACACCACATTCCTGCTATTAGAACTGTAATATCATGCTACAGCACCCCTTCATGTATTCTATTTTATATAGATTGTGTGATATGCACACAGATTATATAGACAAACATGGAGCTGTATAAGGAAATTATAAGACGACATTTTAAGAAGCAAGCTAGAGTTCTGAGATTTAAGATAAGTTGTTAAGCCTCTTCAGACAATACTTTATACATAACTACAACAGCAGTTGACCTCTTCCTCACTGAATTGCAGAGTGCATTAAATTCTATTAGATCTGTAGCTGAAAGATGGTTTGTTGGAGATCTGCTTGGAGAAGCAAGCCCTTTAGGGACCAGTGCACCCACAATTTCACTGCTTCTTGCCAACCCCTGGAGCAAGCACTGTTTACAGTTTACCTCCTGTTGATTTAGGAGCCTGGAATGCTGGAAGGAGTTCACTGGGTTAGAGTCTGCCTTTCATACAGATGTCCGCATTTACACTAGCTAATCTACATGTAAACTGACAAACTTGTTGCTTTGTGGTTAGCAGTGAACCGCTGTGACAGAGAAATACAGACAAGAGCTGGAAGAAAACAAGATAGCTTTCCTGTGCAGCTCTCTGCATGGTTCAGAGTACAGGGTAAGTTCATTTCAACTTTAGACTTGCTCCTCCTTACACACCTGGAGCTATTTCAGAGAAGTAAATGTTTGACCAAGATCAATACATGCATGATAAAATGAACTAATTGGCTACAGATGTGTCTCCAAGTGCCATTCTCTACAGTGCAGGCTTTTTTAAGCCAGTGAAGACAGACTGGGACCTAGTTTGGGTAAATTTGCCCAGTTTCATTGTGAAAAGCTTTTCAGCAGCTGCTAACATTTGAATGCGGTGTTCCCTAGCGGAACCTGGTGGGAGGAGCGATTCCTGTCTACCCCACAGGGAAGACCAAGTCATTTCTACTGCAGTTGCATCTCGAGGTCCCAGCTAAGCTCAGGCTCCCCTTGTTCCAGATCCTGTCCAAACATGCAGCAGCAGGGTGGCCAAATTTCTAATGTCCGAAAACCAGGCCCTCCCCAGCCCATGTCTTGCCCCCAAAGCCCCACTCACCCCTCTCCTGAGGTCCCACCCCTCTCCCCGCCTCACCTCCAGCATGAATAGCCCCAAGGGACTTGTGAACCCCAGCTCCAGCAGGCTGCCAGGGAGTAAAGGTCAGAAGAGCCCTGCAGCCACACAGGAGCAGCCCCCTCCCCCTCCGCTGCCCACCCCAGAGCACAGCCAGAAAAAGCACCTGGCTGGCAGGGCAGCTCGCCTCTCTCCCTCCTGGGGAACGATCCCTGCCCGCTGAGAGCTCCTTACCCCACTCGCCATGGGCCCTGCACTCTGGCCTCTGCTGCCACCCTGCAAACCATGCTCCTCAAAGGGGCTGCCTGCGGCCCGAGCTGGTGCCTGGCGTCCTGCTGCAGGACTTGCTGCTTCAGGGCTGGGCAACAGGCTGCCACTATTCCCCTCCCCCAGTAACCAGACTTTTAGTGTCCGGTCAGTACAGCTGACTGGACGCTGTCAGGTTTCCTTTTCAAGGGGTCTTTCTGGTCAAAAACCGGACAACTCTAAGCAGGAGGAACTTCCTAGCCCAGTGAATTTACAGTCTGAAGACACAGAGGTAGGAGGAAAAAACAGAGGCACAGAGCCAGAAAGTGACTTGCCCAAGGTCATACAGCAGGTCAGCGGCAGAGTTGAAGTCAGGTCTGCTGACTCCCAGTCCAGTGATCAAGCCACTACACCTCACTACCTCAAGTGCCCTGAGAGCCACAGATGAAAAGTGTTCCTGTACATACAGAGCATTATTACAGCATTTCCTTCACAGTGAAACGGGACAGTTAGGGTTGCAAAACAGTTTCCGCTACAACCCAACTAGCTCAGAGCCCTGAAGAATTCACCTGGTGGGGTGATGTTCTCCACAGACACTTGGTCTTTGCTCAAAGGGATTTTTTTAGAAAGTCCCTTTCACCATTTTTGAGTTGGGATGGGAAATATTTCCTTTCCACACCATGAAAAACCTAGACATTCCCCCCTCCCCATAATTTAAAGAAGGGGAAAGGAGATTTGGCATGTAAATAGTCTTCATTGGGAAGCAAGCCCATAGGCAGAGATCACATCGCAGGGGGGGCCACAAAAGGCAGGCAGGTTTGATAAATCAGGCAAGTAAAACAAGCAGAAAAGCACCCTTGCCTGTATTGTCTACAGGCTGGGGACAGAACTAGAGGGAAAAATCCCTTTGCCTATGCTATCCCTTAGGGAGACCTGTACAGTCTCCCCTACTCACAGGGTGATCACTCTGTGACATCAGTCCCCTCCAGAGCTACAGTTTCCCCTTACCAGGGCAGCCTCCTCCCTTTATATCCAGGTCCCCTTTGATTATTAACTGCAGCTGGAGGACCCTCCATCCAGGTCTGATGCTTCTGGCAGGTGTTCCTGATTTAACTCCTTGTCTCCAGGTCAGATCATTAACCCCTTGCTGCCCTCACCTGAGGCGGAGCTGGTGTACCTCACCACAGTCCATAGCTAGGTACGGGATGGGGAAGAAAGGAATTAACATTTGAAGACTGCAGAGTGTACACAGACAGCAGAAAGCATTAGCAAGTCTGACAGCTCGCACTTTGAGACACACGCTCTGGAAAGTGCAAACTACTGAGAATGTGCAATAGCCACTGACTGGCGCCAGCTTGCTCTACCTTTGAATGTCTTTTCTCATTATTTTCCCCCTTTTTACCCCTTTCCTACCAGGAGCAGCCCCCAAAGTGGAGAGTCCAGGGGGTGCAGACATGCATGATCGTAAAGTTAAAGTACCTTTGTGTTTGCAAGATTGGGGGCTGCTGTCGCAAAGTCAATCAGAAAAAAATGAAGGGACCATGTTAGTTCAATTTTCCACAGCCGTGCTCATTTAGCTGTGTTGCATTTTTATTTTTCCCTCCTCCCTTCTGAAATATGCACGCGAGAATGTTACTGTTTATGTTGGTAAAGTGAAGAGCCTGACTTTGCGATGCTCTGACTGGTTTCCCTAAGAAAACAGCAACGTTAGAGGGCCGAACCCTGCTCACCATTCTCTCTGAATAGCCCCATTGGATTCAGGGCGGTTACACATGCGAAGGTGAGTAGGATTTGCTGTAGAAGGTGGTTTTTAGCTCTGTTATCTGAAAAGGGTCATAGCTCAGTGATCAAGGAGACATCAGAAGTAAAAAAAGAGTGACAGAAAATCAATGCCTTTCGTACGCTATTCAAGAGCTGTTCACCATGCATGAATGCCATTTCTCATTTGAGGACATATGAAAAAAGGCCTTGCCATTGAGCTAAAGCTCCCGTCTCCGCCTCCATCATTCCCCCTGGATCCTTCCATTTAAAATGCAGGCAGACCCCCGCTGGCTCCAGGAGGCTCAGCACTGGCTCAGCTGCCGGGAGAGGCTCCGAGGAATCCCAGGAAATGATGGCCAACCAGAGAGTGGGGCTGATAGGGAGGATGGGGATAGGAAATGCCCAGACCTATGACATGGATAAGGGATGGTGACACCTCAGGCAGAAACAGGGATTAACGTCGACTTGAAACTAAACAACATGGTTCATTTTGATTCTCTTGGCTGAAAATTCCAGACATCAACTTTTCCCAATAGAAAACTTTTATTTCAAAGAAACCCCATTTCCCAATGGGAAAATGTTTAGTTTGAAATTTTTCTTCCAGCCCCAATTGTAAATTGCAGGACTGGGGCCTCTGATAGGACACGAACATGAGCATTTACCTTAACATATTAATATTTGATATTTCCAGATAGAAAATATTCCTAAAGAACAGAACAAATATAAAATTGTGTTTTTCTTTGAGACCATTACTGACATGCCTTTCAAAGTGTATGATTAGAGATGAAATTAAAAACTTATCAGTTGGTAGAAAGGTACTTCTGAGCAGAGGCTATGAATCAGAGACTGGGGCAGAGAAGGAGAATTGCAAAGAAGTTATGTGAAAGAGCGCCCTGCTGCAGGGAGCAAAATTGTGACCTGAATTAAAAGCAAAAAGAAAAATCCACTATCTACATTCCTGGGATCTCCCAAAGCTAGCAGTGACCCTATTCCTCAATAAGGAAAATTTAAAAATTTTGCAGTGAGTGATGCTTTCGTTCACTTTTTCCTTATCAAGTATGAGTGTGTGAAAGCAGGGTGTTATATGCAATTCCCATCTTTTGCTCTTATCAAAGCTTCCTTTCTGCTTAGCTAGAGATTTACAGTTTGAAACAGCACCATCCTTGGCCATGGAAGACTCTGAATGTAGCTGAAATGATATTGCTCTGATCCTCAGGGTGGCACTCAGAAGGTCCACAGCCTTCATGTGCTATGTAGCAGGGGCTCCTTCTGCTGGGGACGTGCTGCCCAAACTACTCTCCACGGCTCTGTGGCATGTGGACTGCAGGCCAAGTAAGTAAGCCCACAAGTGAGGAAGCGTGAGGTGTAAACTACTTGCAATATTGTCATTTGGCCACTAGATGTCTCTGTATGGTGTACCGGGATTCAGCCAGGGTGCAGTCCCTGGTAAGTAGAGGAGACACAGCTAGAGCTCAAGCTGTGTGGAAGCCCATGTGTGTGTCTGTAGTTTGCAGTTGCCTTGCTCAATAAATGCATCCTGCTGAAGATGGACTATGACTCTGTGTATCTCGCCTAGAAGATTTTGGGGTGGTGCAGCAGCTAAGGAAGAAACTGCAGCTCCGAACCTCTGCACCAATTACTTCCCAGGGTGAAACTCCATCAAACACAGCACATTTACTGAAGTTGTGCACAGGGGCTAGGATTTTTCCCTCAGTAATTCATCTTCACAGCAGATTTTTAAGATTATAAATTTTGAAGTGCTGATCATATACTACCCACCGTGTTCAAATACCCATCTTTTCAACCACAATTTTAAATGCACGCTTTTCATCTTATACGACGTTGATTTAAATTGCTATTTTGACAATACCAACTCTACTTTTGCAAAGCTTTTAATTCTTCTCAGTTCAGTTTCACTGTGGAGCTTTTCTGAATGTAAGTTTGTACATTATTTTCAAACCAACCAACCACACAACTACGCACGAGCATACACCTCCAGGAAACCGTGGACAATCTTTGGTCAATAATAAGTTCAGATACAAGAGCGCTCAATGAAATTAAAAAGAAACAAAGCACAGCTGGAGAAAAGAAATGCTTTTTTACACAATGCATAATTACCCTGTGGAACTCATTATTGCTAGATATTGAGAGCAAGAGCTTAGCTGATTGAAAAAGGATAGACATTTATACAGATAACAAGAGCATCTACAGTCATATTAGACAAAGGAAAAAGCGTATAAAAAGGGCTATAAACCTCAGGTTCCAAAGAATATGCCAACACTCATGAGTGTTTGGAAGAAACTTCTCCTATTATCAGGTTATTGCATAATTATTGCATAATTATCCACTTAAGATTTTTGGCACTTTCCTCTGAAACATCTGGTGCTGGCCGCTTTCAGAGACAGGATGTTGAACTAGCTGGATGATTGGTAAGATCCAAAGATGGTCCAAATACAGTGGTATGTCAGCTGCCATTGGGTGGATTTGTGCAGAAACAATAACACAGAGATTATTATTGCAGAATATGTGTGCATGCGTGTATAGTTAGGTATCCTATTTGTGTTACTGGGATTTCCCAGTATCACTTTCCTGCTTTTTTGTTAGACAATACACGCCACCCATTATCTCGAATAAGATTCTCATAGCACAGATGTAGTAATTATGCAGGACAACATTTTCCAGTGGTAAATTGGAACCAATTTAATCAGAGCCAAAGGGAAGTCAAGAGAAAATCCAAGACCAATAGTCTACCTGAATCTTAAGAAAACATACTAAGAAGCAACTTAACTTTACAGCAGTTCCTGAATCCCAATGAGGAATGAACTTTTTTAATATCTAATATAAATAAGAAAACCACACTAAAATATAGCAATATCCATTCTATAACAAAGAAAGGAATTTTTCTTCTTTGCAGGGAAAAGAAACCTTTTAGTGAAATTCACAATGGAATACAGACAGCCTCTTCTATCTGCAGCTTAATGATGCACATGTTTCGGATAATGGGGTTCTTGCCTTGGAGACCGCAGGTTAATGAGTAAGGATACTGTTTATTTCCATGATAATGATGTTTATAAAGTATAGTATATAGGTACTATGTCCCTGGGGTATTACACTTCAGTTACAGCTGTGTATTTCTCACGATTGTTTTGTTCCTTATCCTGTGTACACAGGGACTGTGGATTATTTATGGCATTTTGTAATGGGCTGGATTCATCTGACAAGCAAAACACAAGAAACTCAGACACTTCTCCAGGCCCTAAAACTTTCCAGCTGGGTTAGCCTCCCCAGCGCCTACACTCAGAAGAGCTAACCGACTTGTCTGAATTTCCCAGTTTTTAAAAAATAAATAAGAGTGCTTTGTATACTTGAGCAACATTTTCCTCTTTGATGCTTTTTTGGCTCCAGAACTGCAGACTGGCCACTTGTGTTCAGAGGAAAAATACTTCCATTTGAACAGAAAAACTAAGACCTTCCCCCCTAAGAACTATGGTAACTGGAGATCCTAGGCCAGGCTTTATTCATCTGAATCCCGTGTTTCTGAATTTATTTCATGCCGTACTTTAGAGTTCAAAAATACATGGAATTTAAAATGGTGCTGTCTACCAAAAACACCTTTCATGTTGTTCATTATTCTCAGGGTAACACCCTTATTTGGCCATTTACACTTGTTGCCTTCAAATTTAAAAATTACATTAACATTTTGTCATTGCCCTTTAAAGCCCCGATCCTGCAAATAAGCCATGCGGAGCCCTACAGGAGTCAGTGGGCCTTAGCCCAAGTGAACGGGTCCACCTGCATGGATCCCCTAGGTCCTGACCTAGGTCTACCCAGAGGGTGCTCGACCCCCCCTTGACCTCTGCCCTAGGCCTGCCCCCACTCCACCCCTTCCTACAAGCCCCTACCCCTGCCCTGCCTCTTCCTGCCCCTGCTCCGCTCAGACCCTGCCTCCACCTCCCCCCCTCCCCACAAGGCCCCTCCCCTGCCCCACCTCTTCCTGTCCCCGCTCCACCCCCTCCCTGCTCCCACCCCTGAGTGAACCTGTCCCTGTTTCAGTCCTCCCTCTCCCTCCAAGCACCTCCTGCACGCCACAGAACAGCTGATTGCAGCGGGCAGGAGGCGCTGGGAGGGAGGGAGAGGAGTTGACCAGCGGGGTGCCGACAGGCGGGAGGCACTGGCAGGGAGGAGGGGAGCTCGCCTTGCTAATTTTTTTCTACACCCATGGAGTCGGCGTCTCTGATGGATCCTATTGCAGGATCATGACCCAATGCTTCAATTCAGCAAGGAACTTAAGCCCACGACATCATTGGCAATACTCACATGTTTAGAGTTACGTATGTACTTAAACTTAGACTCTGACCCAGCAAGTTCTTAGAACTTGGAGAGCGTTTTACCTATGGGACATGATGATTCGGGCAGCTTTCAGGGTGAACATTAAACACAGGGGCCCATCACTTACTCTGTTTATCCATCTTTGCTACGTAAGTGTTCAGTGGATCAAGCAGTTGTCCGTTTGGAAGTGCCTTGGCTTGATTCTCTCTTCCTCAGAAGACATTTGTACTCAGTCCATCATTTTAGGACTAACACAGAGAACCTATTTTCCCCCACAATTATTGTGAATTTTGTTCGTCTCTGCCTTTGTTTTGTACTGCACGGACGCCCCGTATCTTCACCCAGGTGAATGGTGGTTGTAGCCTAACGTGTCTTTTCCGAATGTTAATCAACACTATATTCCATCGTGTTCCTATGACTTCTTTCCAGTCCTGCTGCAGTCATTTAACTCATGCTAAATTTGGAAAATACCTTTTTCTAGAATGGCCCATGATGGTACCAACTAATGGGAACATACTGCATACACAGAACAGAAAGTCTAATTTCATTTTGATCCCAAACCACTGGAGACTTTTTTAAATCAATGGTAGATTAATTTACAAAGTTGCCTGCTACTCCCTATCCAATACAAGTCTGTAGAGTGTTAAGATTCACTGAGCTACTCTAGCTAATAAGAACCATGCCTTTCCCTGTATCTTCCCCTCTAGAAGAACTCAGCAATGGCAAAGAGAAATGTAAATGGGTCGTGAAGTCAATGGTGCTACGCTCATTTATATCAGTTGAGGATCAGGCCCATGTGAGGCCACCAAGTTTATAATCCGGTTTCACCAACTCCCCCGCCTCCAAGAGATGGTGCCACTTCCCTGGAGTGGGGAAGGCCACCACAGCCCACACTAGGCAGAGACCCAAGGGAATACATGCAGAAGGCAGGCCCCCAAGTGCCGAGACGCCATCTGCTTCTGTGCTCCCTCCAATCCCGCTGTAGCAATGGGGCCAGGGCTAGCAGTGACATTAACCTGCCTCCCGCTCAGCTCCCACCCATCACTCCTCTGTAGGCTCAGAGCTGCAGCCAGGTGACTTCATGGCACATTTTACAGCGCAAACCCTGCTGTTCTGACAGGTGAACATGCAACGTAGAGCAGTTATTCCTTTGACTCCTGCCCTCTTCCCCAGACCCGTAGAGCCAGATGTGCCCCAAATGAGGGCGGGGAGAGGCAGTTACCAGATGAAATGCTATCACACAGCTCCTTTTCCCCCTCCTCACAGGCTGGGAGAGCAGGCTCCCCTCCACACAGCATGAATGGGTGGGACCACATGGATCATGGGACTTGAAAGTGTCTTGGAACTGGTGAGGTTCAGACCGCGCCATATCCTGGGTACAGCCCAGAAAGGACAGGTGGCTTGGTCTCTCCCACCAAGGGACAATCACTCCAGATTGCCCTTCCTGCTCAGCACTCTGGGAGGATCTGTAGCATCCTTCCAGACAGGCCTAAGGCTGTTTCCTTTCTAGCTGATTGTTGGCCATGGGGTTATTTTTGTGGCTGAGGGTAAGTTATTCATTGTATGCAGGGGTGGGTCCTTGACAAACTTTGGCTTTATGAGTCAGCATTGGCACTCAGTTACCCTCTGGTCTGACACCTCCACTGCAACACGTAGATACACTCCAGATTTACACCTATGTAAATGGGTTCAATACCTGGCTCATACTGGATGAAGAGTCCAATAGAAACTAGGTTTGGAAGGTTTTCGCCCAGAATTCCAGGTTCCAGCCCGCATCTTCTAAGGACTGGCTCAGCTTACCCAGAAACCACCTCACCCCTTGTGATCAGGTCTACAGAGGAAGAAGCGCCCAATGGTTAGGGTGCCAGCAGGGTTCAATTTCCTACTCCTGTGTGATCCTGGCAAAGTTAATTAGAACCAGACTGATTGCAATGGGAGCGAGGAGCCTAGATGCTTTTAAAAATCTCACTAGGTCCCTGCCTGCAGCTTTCGGTGCCTAAATACCTTGGCAAACCTGGCCCTCAGACATTTCTGCACACAGAACTTTTCTATACACTGGAGGTGTTTATAGCAGCATAGCTTATTCCTGCAAGGAGGGATCCACACTCAGGGTTGTACGGGTACAACGATTTCGGTAATGGGGGAAAAACCTCCCTCCCCATTGAAATAGTTTAACCGGATATAGACCAGGCCCTGATCTCTCTGTGCCTCAGTTTCCCATCTGTAAAATGGGGATGTTACAATGTATTTAGCCTCCAGACAGTGTTAAGACTGTGAGCTACCTCAGCCATCCCACAACAGCCGCAGTCCACAGAAATAATGGCACTGTTATCCTCAAGAGGGAGTTGGTTGTTTTTTATTTTATTTTATTTTTTTTTTTTTTTTTGTGTGTGTGTGTGTGTGTGTGTGTGTGTGTGTGTGTGTGTGTGTGTGTGTGTGTGTGTGTGTGTGTGTGTGTGTGTGTGTGTGTGTGTGTGTGTGTGTGTGTGTGTGTGTGAGAGAGAGAGAGAGAGAGAGAGAGAGAGAGAGAGAGAGCGCGCGAGCAAGTGCTTTCTCAGAAACTGCCCCCCACACCCTCCGGGATCAGGCGTGACCATGAAACTCGGTAACCTCACAGCAAAAAGCAAATCCCAGTTCCCAAGCCTAGTTCACAAAACGACCACAACCACCGCCCAAAGTCCGGTCCCTGCAGACCGGAGGTGAGAAAGGTAAAGATACCGGTGAGAGGACTGAGCCTAATGTTAGGGGGTGATGAGTCTAGTGCAAGAACACAGACCCACAGATCTGATAGGACAGCTGTAAATAAGTAACTATTTTTCCCCCCATCTACATAATTCCCCCCACTATTATCTCTCTCTGCCGTGGGAATCCCTCAGGCTAAGCTGTGAAAGCTGGTTGGGGTATTTTTTTTCAGTATTATTGTTGCTTCTGAAAAGGTTTCCCTCTAAAATAAGCTGCTCATAGTTTGAAAACAATTTTTATTAACCCCACCTTCAACACCCTACACTGATCAAAATAATAAAGCCAGGGGCCAAATCTCCAGCAGGAGTAATTTGATGCAGTTCTATTCACTTCAACACAGCTGATGATCCAGCCCAAAGGTATGAAAGATTTAATGATGCCCAAGTGACACGTATTTCATTATTTTCTTAACAAAGGGAAAAAAAATGAAACATTAAAATCGGGCGGAGGGGTTTCCTTAACTGGAACAAAGGTTTTGATTCATAAATCATGGTTAGTGTTCATACACTTAAGGATGCTTTCTTTTTAATGCAGTCTGTATTTGTGTGTGATTTATGAGGCGGTCTTTCAATTTTGAAAAGCAGTTCACAAATTGGAGGGGAGCCAGCAAAAAAGAGTGGTAACGAGGGAGTTTCCATAGAAATGGGTTCATTATCATGCTAGCATCGGATACCTTCTGAGAGCAGGAGCGGGGGAGGGTCCCAGGAAAAGTTCAGTTTATCATCATAGAGGTCTTTAAAAACAATGTTGGTTTGTTGCTGAGCCTTGTTCCTGGACAAGTCTCCCACTTGGGCTGGGTTTTTTGGCATGTTTGGCATGGTGATTGTGCGAACAATTGCTTAAAGCAGGCCAAAGGGCACTTGATGGGACATTTTGGTCCACTGAGCCCCCCTGCAAATAAGGACTTGCAGTGATTTCAGAGCAATCTGGGATTTGTGACAGTTTGGTAAGCAGTCCCAGAGTTTCACTGAACGTCACTGAAAAGGCAAGCTATCAAAGCGAGTCCAGGTGGATTGTTTTTAAAGGGCACAAAAAGCATTTCGGGGTACACTCCATGGTAGGGTTTAATAAAGAAGACTGAATAAACCTTCGGCATTTCGATTGAAAGTGTAGTACACCATCCAAAGAGAGATTTGCTTGTCCAGGTTGGGACTGGTATCATCCAAGTTAGAAAATGATGATTTGGGTTTGGGAGAGAGACAAACTCAGACAGCTGGGTTAACTTCAGCACTGCTGGTTCATAGTATGCAGCCCACTGGGCCCCAGGAGAAATGCATCCCTAAGGAAGGCGGATGGTGTTTCTGTCTCTGCTCTACCCCAGGGATGTGCTGTGGGATTGGGCAGGTGAAGTATCTCCTCCTTTAGACTGGGGCCACCCAGGAGGGTCACTGGCGGAGAAACTCCTTCACTGGGACAGCAACGGAAGTTTCTTCCGCCCCTGCAATGCCCCTTTTTGCATCAGCGACACCCACTTAGGCTGCTATCCATAAAGAGGGAGAGAGAGACACTTCCCCTGGATGCCAACATCCTCAGATGGCGTTCCTATTTGCAAGACCTCCATGTACACTGTGTACGGCAGCATAATTCCTTCCAGTGGCATTTATGCAGCAGTGACTTAGTGTTTGTCTACAGCCAAAGGTTGCACCACTTTGATTATAGATAAAGCAGTACAATCACCATAGCATAGACACAGTTATATTGGTATAAAGGGGCTTATTCCCATATGTGAAGGGGAATGAGCTATCCCAGCATATGCCACCTTCACACTGGTAGAACTGCACCCACTAGGGATTGTACTGGTAACTATTTTGGTAAAAAAATAATCACGCCCCTAATTGATAGTCACACTGGTACAAATATTGTGTCAAAAACAGGCCGTGGGGCTGTTAATAGAAGCAGCAGCCAGAGTTCTCAAGGGGTATTACAGAAATGGTGGGGGGCTGAAAGTGGAAATAACCAAGGATAGTTTGATACTTTGTTCCAGCACATAGAGAGACGAGAGCTGGCGTTTTTCAAAGAGTCTAAAGGAGTTAAGCACCTAAATCCCATTGAAAGTCAATGGAAGTTGGGCATGAAGGGTATGTCTACACGGAGATAAAAGACCCATAGCATGGCCGTGGCAGATAAGCTCCGATTCCGTGGGTGCTCTGGGGCTTGAGCACCCATGGGGAAAAAACAGTGGGTTCTCCAAACGCACCGGCAGCCCCAGCAATCAGCTCCTCCCCCTCCAGCGCCTCCCACCCGCTGGTGGGTCCCAGCAATCAGCTCCTCCCCCTCCCCACCCAGCGCCTCCCAGCCGCCAGTGATCAGCTGTACAGTGGCATGCAGGTGGTGCTGGGGGGGGGGTAGGGGGAGGAACAGGGTGGGAAGGGGTGGGGTAGAGAAGGGGTCGAGCACCCCCAGGAACTCAGGAACTCGGTGCCTCTGGTGGCTGGCCCGGGTCAGCTGACTGGGCTTGCAGGCTCAGGCTCCTGGTTTTAGTATTGCAATGCAGACAGACCCTGCGCCGGCATTTTTTTTTTCAACTTGATCAATTAAAACGGTCACAGTTGCATAAAATTATGGGTTTTAATTTTTACTGATTTAAATTTTCATAGTTGCAGGAAATTATGGGGGGGGAGGGAAGGTGTCAGACAATAATTATTTAATAACCACAGACATTAAGATTCAAAAAATGAAAGTGTTATAGCCATTAAAACACACAATTGTCAACATCACCTGTCAACATGTACAAAGTAAGTATCACTAAATCAAGCTCTACTAAGTTCTCAAGCTGCATTTTTCTTATGTTGCTTATCTGTAAATTTTGATGATTATCAATGGAAATATTTTTTTGGTGGTTTGGGGGTGTGTCTGTGTATAGTGAAATTGACATTCACCGACATTTACTGATCATAATCTAATCCTTCCAAGCCTAGTCATATGTAGGTACCCAGTATTAGAACAAACTACCAATGAAAAAGAGTCCTTTTTATTTTAAGGAATTCACATATTTTCCCTCAAGTGTTGGCAAGAAGCAAAGATTTCAGCAAGCACAACAGTAACAACATCCTTCCTGGAGTCACACCATCAAAGGCATAAAAATGGCAGTGCTATTAAAACAATCAAGTAACAATGCGTGTTTTTTATTTACGCTCAAGTAGCACCGACTGGCACCAATCACTTTGCAAGGTGTTAAACAAAAGACAGTCCCAGACCCGAATTATCAATGAGCTGCAATATACAAGTCTATAGAATACTCTATCTTTCCACTTTTGAAAGTACCTTCACAAGCAGAAGATATCTGATTTTAGGAGGTTCTTAATCTAGCAGCTAAAGGCAGAAAAAAGGTCTAATGGTTAGAAGTTGAAGTTAGGACATATCTAACGGCAAATAAAAGATCTACGTTTCAAATGGTGAAGCAAAATGAAAGGTGCATTTGGAGTCTTTAAATCCAGATGGGATGAATAGGCTCCAAGCTACAGCCATGCTCCAATTCAACCACAAGTTATTGGGCTTGATATTGTTCCTTTATGTCATGGGGAAGAATAAATAATTCCTTCCCCTACAGCGATTGCTGGGTGACATTCTGTAACCTGGGTTATGCAGGAAGTCAGGCTAGATGATCAGCGTCGTCCCTTTTGGCTGAAAATATCTATGAATTTATACGGCCCCGAGAGGCAGAGTGGAAAAATTCTGAGGAAATCAAGAAGTTCTGGGAGCTCTCTCGTATGGCAGAGCCAGAATATATGGAACACGGCTCCCGGAGGGGACACAGGCCACTATGAAATATACAAACAAATCAGGTCAGAGGAATCAACGGTATAAAGACCTGAAAAAGAATGAAAGAAAACAAGGCATACAAATTGAACAAAAACCCAACAATAATTCTAATATAGTTATATGGTGCCATAGGTGTGCATGGGACTTTTGAGATGAAATAGAAAGACAAGGACTCTGAGGTGGAGAGTTTACAATCTCCAGGGTGCAAATGTCACGATTTTGTTTTCTTAAAGCCCCAGCTCCTGGAGTCATGTGAAGGTGAGAGAAAAGCTTGTGTGACCTGAATCCTCCAAAAGGCAAAACAGAACCCCCCATTTATTTAATTTTTAAAATCCGCCGATTTCTCAGCCAGTCTCATGGTTCCAGGGCAGGCCTAACACATGATGTTTTAAACACTCAAGGTGGGCAACAGTCCAATCTCAAGTTAGATGAAAGGCAGAAAACAAACTGACGACACACACAGGGAGTTGTGGATTGGGAAAGTAAAAACCTTAGAATCAGAGGATACAGTTAAGCCCTTGGAGACATACAGACCCACAGTGCTGGAGACACGGTAACTGGTTACAGCTTGAATTTCAGCTATACTCAAACTGCCTTGGGCCTCAGATAAAATTATCAAAAGTGCCAAACTGATTTAGAAGCCTGCCTCCCGTTTTCAAAACTGATTCCAGTCCCTAGGAGTCTAAGTCTCATTGACAATGAATGGGATTTACGCTCCCCCCTGTCTTTGTCTGCACACCGAAGTTTCACCAGTTTAACTTAATTTGGTTAGTTTGCACATTCTTATTTCAGTTTAGCTTACACTGGTTCCCAGTTGCCATAAGCTAAATACATATAGATCAGGTTTCTATCAATGTAAAGGCATGTGTACCTTTGGGCAGCGTGTCAAGTACATACCCATGTAGCCCCCCAGCAGGGGTATGAAGAGCAGGAGAGGGTGAGGCGTGGTTTTACGCACCCAAGCCATGCCTCCCCATCTGCAGTGCCACAAGGAGCAGTGTAGTGTCTTGCTGCCCCTCTGCTACCGGAGCCTTTTCCCTCCTTGGGAAAACACTCCCCCGGGGAGGAAAGGCTCTCGCAGGAGGCGGGAGCTTTCCCCACTCCTTCCCCTGCCAGAGCTTTTCACGGACACGTGTAGCTACACAACGCAGTTTGGATGTAGCAGGCTTTTCACTGCGGCGTGTAGCTACATGGACCCAACATGCCGCCACCACGGGCGCATAGTGTGGACGTCGGCCAAGGGTGTCCAGGCTGCCTTTGGCACCAGTTTGACTAAAATCAATTTTACCTCGCACCTTTAGTTAAACCAGTGCAACTTTACATCTAGAGAAGTTGCTAGACTCGCACCCACCTACTCAGCTCCTCCAGATTTGGTCCAGGGAACCACACGTAAATGGTCACAAGACGAGTGTAGCAGGAAAAGCCACTAATGAGATGGGAAAGTAAAAGGTAATATAAAGCAGGGAGTGGAGAGGAAGAATGGCTCAGTGGCTACAGCACTAGCTTGGGACTTGGGAGATCAGAGTTCAATTCCCCGTCCCTCCCCCAAACACCACCATCATTAGGCTAATGGAAGTTGGGCAGCTAAAAGAATTAACAGCGCACATGATACAATAATGTTTGTAGAATCTTTGTTTGCCTTATAAATGCAAGGTTATAAAAATACGGACCCAGCGGAGATGTCAACTGTGATTGCACTCAGATGGAGTGGGGCTGACACATCTGCCTGCAGTCTGACTCTGAACTCACAGATGAGAGTGAGCTGTAGCATCCGATGAAGTGAGCTGTAGCTCACGAAAGCTTATGCTCAAAGAAATTTGTTAGTCTCTAAGGTGTCACAAGTACTCCTTTTCTCATTATAGTGTGTCTGGCAATACCCAATCTTTTCATGTTCTCTGTGTATATATATATATATATATATATCTTCCTACTGTATTTTCCACTGCATGCATCTGATGAAGTGGGTTTTAGCCGGCGAAAGCTAATGCTCAAATAAAGTTGTGAATCTCTAAGGTGCCACAAGTACTCCTCATTCTTTTTGCTGATACAGACTAACACGGCTACCACTCTGAAACCTGCCACAGTGGTGGTGTTTTAGGACATTGACACGTTTGTGAAATTAACTGAACTAAGCCGAGCCTCATTCTAGTCTCCATTTTGTCTGATGGGCTGGACAGAGAATAAAAATAACCAGAATTTCTTAATCTCACTCTCCCTTAGTGCCTTTGTCCTCTGGTCTAAAGCTCTGGGAACAAAGGACACCCCCCCAAACACAAGGTCGTTGACAATTTCATTGAGGACACCACTGATTTAGGGGAGGAAAAGAAATCACCCCGATCCTTTCTTAATGGAAAATGAAAAATAACTTAAGGGACTGGTTTAAACCTAATCAAATGTTAAAACTTACCCAGAGGCAAACCAGTAACTGAAGTGCTGAAATTCTACTATTTGTTTCTCGCAGAATGAAGAGGTAAGAATTAAGCCTCCCACCCCAAAGGTTCCCAAATGGGAACCATGGCTCCTGTATTTAAATAAAAAGCTACGAGTACTTCTGAAGTTAGCTGGTTGCAAAAAAGAAGAGAAAAGGCAAATGAATACGAGACTCATGAATGTTATCTGCTTGCTGGAAGCTTTCCGTTGTTACTTGATGCTCTTTAAGCAGTTACTCTGTACACCACAGTAGAGTACATCAGTGATTATCTCAAGGGAACAGGTCTTGGGTAAAACAGTATCTAGCTCTCTGGTGACCGAAAACTCACATTAAGGGATATCTGCAAGGTTTACAGGACTAAGATTAAACCTCTCCTCCGGGTTTTGGGTTTGCTATTAAGTACTTCCATTCCTCTACTCCATTCTTGTATGAAACAAACAAGGATTCTGATTTTAGGACATACGGCTAAGAAACCCAGCGCCCAGGTTTGTTGGTGGGTCATGCAACAGAGAAGGCAGGTTGTCAGAGTGTTGCAACCTTGGCTTTGGGGAGCTTGGAAGACACTTCAGGATCAGGATGGGGTTGGGTTTCTTTTCATTATTTTTTGAGGCTTATTAAATCGCAGTAACCTTAGCAGCACCCCTATAAAAAGGGAGAAATGTCTGGTTTTAGGCCTAGTACAGATGTACCGAGGACGGTGAGACTCGCACACTAGCTTTCTCAGAATGGGCTGTCCCACTTCATGCCTTAGTGAGCACCCAACGTTTCTCACGGAGATCAAGGAGATTGGAGGGAACTTTACAGCTTCCCAGAATACTCTAGTACCTGGCAGAGCTGAGCTCCTCTGCCGTCACACAATGGGCTTACCTTGTTCGGCCCTCAGTGGGACCCACATGTGCCCACTGACAGCAGAACATCACCCCTCAGTACTCAAGCAGAATTTTCCTTTCCTTAACAACCAAAAATATTCCTCAAAAAGTCCCCAGATTTAGTATTTACTCTTAAGAGAGAATTTTTTGGAGTATCAAACATACCATGAGATATTAATTCCTGCCATCCTCCTGCAGAATTACACAAATGGTAGGAAACAGACAAAAACTTTAGTTTAGACACCAGTGTTCTCACCGGCACTGAAAACACGCCCGGACTGTCCACACTACACAGCTGCATACTCGGCCTCAAAATGCAGCGGGGCATGTACAAACAGCTTCAGGGCTGCCCTCCTGGTTGATATTGTCCTCAGAATACTTGCTAACACCACAGCCTTATCTCTGGAGCATGCTTTTTTAAAAAGTTAATCACTGTTTAGAACTTAAAGGGGCCACTAAAATTTTGCCCAACTGAAGGCCACGCTAACAGCTAGCCAAAATCTTGTGTGTGGGAGAGTTGCTACTTTTTTGTAGGTGTAAGACCAAGTGTCTCCTTCCTCACTGGCTGCCATGATTTTGGCAAATCGTTAAATAGTAAACAATAGGGAAGGTCACATAGATTAAGTCCAAATGCATATGAATGTTTTCCTAACCCAGGGATAGCTGACAGGTTCCTTTCCTGCTCTGTGCCCTTCTACTACTTTAATAAAAGACCGCACGCATGATACCGGGTTTAGCTTTTTACATCGACAAAAAACACCATCTCAACCTGAGAGGCATTCCCTGCAGATCCAGGCTCAAGGACACTAGTGGGGCAGTTTGGGGAAGGAGCATGATCTAGCTGTTAGATCACGGAACTGAGAGCCAGGCCTCTTGACTCTGATTCTCAGCTCTGCTGCTGGCGCACCGCATATCCTGGGCCAAGTCACTTAGGCCCTGGTCCTGCAATGAGTGTCACACGGGCAGCCTGCTGCCCACTGTAGGCTCTGTCCGTGCCTGCAGATTGAGTCCTTCAGCCTAGACTGTCAAAAAAGTAGCAACTGATTTTGGATGCCTCTCTTCTATTCTATAGACATTTTTATACCAGGCCCATCCCCATTGTATCTGAGCACGCGACTGAAGTCGCCCATGCTATGGGATAGAAACAATAAAGGAAAGCCAGATGGACGGATGACAGGAGAGGAAATTTTTTTTCCAGGATTTATCACCTTTTTAAGCTTGTGCCTTAGAATAGGTCGAGACTAAAGCCGGTGGAAACTTGTCCATCAAACATATTTTTGATAAAAGGCAGCTTTTCAACAGTCATGGAAATTTCCTGTGGAGATTTTCATTTTGGTCAAAATTTTCTGGTTTTTCAGTGAAAGAATGAAAAATGTTCAATTTTGAGTTCTCTCACTCTTCTTTTCTCAGGGTGGAGATAGCTGAAAACAGATTTTTGTTCTTTCGTTTTGTTTTCATTTAGGCAAAAAAGCAAAAGTTCACGTTAAACCATTTTTTGTTTGTTTGTTTCATCTGAAACATTTGCAGAAAATATATGTGACCAGCTCCAGTCCTGACCTTTTTCCATGTGGCTATTTGTGCCGCTAAGGTAGTTCAGAAGACTCAACTGAAGTTGCAGCCACACTAGGTTCTGAGGATATTACAGAGAAAATGCAATGCCGGGGGATCCGGTGTGTAGGATGTCTTGATTTAAAAAATCAATCAATTTTCTATATCCAACTGTTTTAAAAAGTGAAAGCCCATAATTTTGTTAGCCATGATAGGAACACTTGTGCAAATAACTGTCAGAATACTGAACGTATGGGAATGTAAATGGTGTGTTCAACACCTCGCACAAGGAGTCCCCTGACTGGGGACTCTAAGCACTCTCCAGTACAAAGCCACAACAGCATCTGAACGATCTCCAGATCTTCCAAATGCCAAATTACACACTGAAATAAAACACACTGCTCTGGAATTTTTCTGTCATTTTTACAGCTCTTGAGCAGCATGTCTGCTGATGTAGAACTGTGCTAAACAGAGTGGATGTAACGTGTCGAGCTTGCAGATCAAGGTGCATGCCTGTTTCTGATGAAGTAGTCATTTTCCTTGCCCTGCTGGCTCCATTTTCATACCCAGGGTATCCTGGCCAATATTCATTTCAGTCAATGTTTTCCCTCCTTTTGCTACATAAGATGCAGTCGACTGTCAGGGAAAATAGTTAGCTTATTTTATTAGCCCTTGATAGAAAAAAAAAAAGGGGGGGGAAGGTGCTAAGTCCAGGACAAAGTAAGTGTTATACAGGGAAGGCTAGGATCCAATGAACACCCCCCCACACATACACATTTTATTGCTGTTGGAAAAGCCTTCCATGGAGATGGGGTACACTGTACATATTGTACTCACCTAATGTGATCACACCATGAAATTCAGTAGTATTTACTTACTTCGTAACATGTCATAATTGGGTGAATAAAACGAGCGTGTTCTCTCATGGGCCCATTTGTCACTGGTTGATCTGGAATACTGAATTGGGCGTCCCCTCTCCCTCCTTTTGAAACAAACATTGGTAGTCAACACCCAGAGCTGCTCTGCCAACAAAAGGTTATGACTTAACATTGGAATGTGTTCTTGAACGTTGCCCATCAAAAAAAAAAAAAAGTGTTTCTGGGACACTGCTCCCCCCTCAGTCCCATATCTCCCCAGGCTTATTATCAAACAGCTGCGGTTTTCCTTATTGTCCTGACGACTTTACCATCTTGCTGTGACTGGCTGTTGGTTAGGAAATAGTTGGGTGGAGTGTGTGTGTGTGGGGGGCTTTCCTTCACAAGACAAAAAAACAAACCAGCTTTGCTGCCTTCTGTGTATTGGTGGAGAAGTGATCTTGTTTTCCAATGCCCAAGAGCAAACAACGCCTTCTTCACTAATCTTTAATATTCACACTTCAGGGGAAATGATTAATTGCACTCTTAAACAATAATAGAAAGCTGAACTTACAAATGTAGAATTATGTACAGAAAACAACAGCATTCAAAAATAAAACCATGTAAAACTTTAGAGCCCACAGGTCCACTCAGTCCTACTTCTTGTTCAGCTAATTGTTCAGACAAACAAGTTTGTTTACATTTGCAGGAAATAAGCCTGCCCACTTCTTGTTTACAATGTCACCTGAAAGTGAGAAGAGGCATTCACATGGCACTATTATAAGCCAGTGTCACAAGATATTTACATGCCAGTGCACTAGATTCATAAGTCCCTTCATGTTTCAACCACCATTCCAGAGGACATGTGTCCATGCAGATGATGGGTTTTGCTCGATAACAATCCAAAGCAGAGCGGATCGACGTATGTTTATTTTCATCATCTGAGTCAGATGCCACCATCAGAGGGTTGATTTTCTTTTTTTTCGTGGTTCGGGTTCTGTAGTTTCTGCATCGGAGTGTTGCTCTTTTAAGACTTCTGAAAGCACGCTTCACACCCCGTCCCTCTCAGATATTGGAAGGCGATTCAGATTCTTAAACTGTGGGTTGAGTGCTGTAGCTATTTTTAGAAATCTCACACTGGTACCTTCTTTGCATTTTGTCAAATCTGCTGCGAAAGTGTTCTTAAAATGAACACGTGCTGAGT
Source organism: Lepidochelys olivacea (assembly GCF_965140295.1). Lineage (NCBI taxonomy): Eukaryota > Metazoa > Chordata > Testudines > Cheloniidae > Lepidochelys > Lepidochelys olivacea. The sequence continues at coordinate 122,429,698 of NC_140416.1, forward strand.
CATCACTTGAGACTGCTATAACATGAAATATATGGCAGAATGTGGGTAAAACAGAACAGGAGACATACAGTTCTCCCCCAAGGACTTCAGTCACAAATTTAATGAACACATTTTTTTAATGAGCACCGTCAGCATGGAAGCACATCCTCTGGAATGGTGGCCGAAGCATGAAGGGGCACACAAATGTTTAGCATATCTGGCACATAAATACCTTGGAAATAAGAAGCAGGCAGCAGTATCTCCCGTAAATGTAAACCAACTTGTTTGTCTTAGGAATTGGCTGAACAAGAAGTAGGACTGAGTGGACTTGAAGGCACTAAAGTTTTACATTGTTTTGTTTTTGAATGCAATTATGTAACAACAACAAAAATCTACATTTGTAAGGTACACTTTCACAATAAAGAGATTTCACCTCGTACACGTACTGTAGTGCATTGAAAAATACTAGTTCTTTTGTTTATCATGTTTACAGTGCAAATATTTGTAATAAAAAATAAGATAAAGTGAGCACTGTACACTTTGTATTCTGTGTTGTAATAGAAATAAATATATTTGAAAATGTAGAAAAACATCCAAATATATTTAATAAATTTCAACTGGCATTCTATTGTTTAACACTGCGATTAATCGCAATTAAATTATTGTAATCGTGATTAATTTTTTTAACTGCGACTAATTGATAATCCTAAAAAAAAAGCAATCCAGTACAGTACAGTTAAATGAAAACTACTTAAATAATAAAGGGAAAGTTTAAAAAAAGATTTGATAAGGTAAATAAACTGTTTCTGTGCTTGCTTCATTTATATTAAGATGGTAAAAAGCAGCATTTTATTTCTGCATAGTAACGTTTCAAAGCTGTATGAAGTCAATGTTCAGTTGTAAAACTTTTGAAAGACCAACCAGAACATTTTGTTCAGAGTTACGAACATTTCAGAGTTATCAACAACCTCCATTCCCGAGGTGTTTTTCTCAGGTTCTACTGTACATAAATCCATGGTACATCCACACCTTGCATACGGCATGCAGTTCTGGTCACCCCATCTCAAAAAAGATCTATTAAAATTGGAAAACATAGCGGCCAGGGCAACAAGACTGATCAGGGGTATGGAGCAACTTCCATATGAGGAGAGATTAAAAAGACTGGCGGTGGTCATCTTAGAAAAGAGACAACTAAGGGGTGATATGATAGACGTTTATAAAATCATGACTGGTGAGGAGTAGGTGATTAAGAACAAGTTATCTACCCCATCGCATAACACAAGAACCAATGAAATTAAAAGGCAGCATGTTTAAAACAAACCAAAGGAAGTACTTTTTCACACAACGCACAGTCAACCTGTGGAACTTGTTGCCAAGGGATGTTGTAAAGGCCAAAACTATAACTGGAGGATCAGTCCATCAGTGGGTATAAGGGATGATCAGGGATGCAATCCGTGCTCTGCCTAAGCCTCTGAGTGCCAGAAGCTGGGACTGAACAGCAGGGGATGGATGGATCACTCAATAATGTTCATTCCCTCTGGGGCAGCTGGCACTTGCCACTGCCGAAGACAGGATACTGGGCAAGATGGACCAGTGGTCTGACCCATTGTGGCTGCTCTTATGCCTCAGTTTCCCCATCTGTAAAATGGGGATAATGATACCGACCGCCTTTGTAAAAGCTTTAATGAAAAGCGCTGTAGGAGAATTTGCTGCTGTTATTACTCCAACGTGCCAAACACAGGGCAGAGAGAGAAATTCCCTCTCACTACTGGGAATCACAAAAGACGTGGCATCAAAAAGCAATCAGGGGAAACTGTGCCTGACCTGAGGAGAAAGGTGAGAGATGGCACCACGCTCCATTGCAAATCTTGCACTGGCTCGGGAGTGGACACTGCTGACAAACGCACACAGAGGTTGACACCCCAAATATTGTGTGGCCCTTCCCTATAACACAAACTCGCAGGGTCTTTCGCTCTTATTCTCCGGCACCACTAGCCGAGACTGTCATGTCAACAACATTGTATTGTACTGGAAGCAGCTTTAAACCTCTTGAAAAACAGTGCCTGAAAGATTGCAAAAGCTGATTGTGCATGAGCTTAATGGTACATGCACATGCAAGGGTCTGTCGGCCTGGCTTGTGCGCACGATCTTGGCGTGCACTATTTAACAATCTGCCCCCCTTGAATCTCCTGGTAGGAGTGGTCAGGGGCATGGACACCACCCAATTGAGCTAGAAGCACAAGCTGCTGTGTTATCACGGGCTTCCCCACCACAGCCTTTCAAGGTTTCAATTTCTCCTTTTGCAAACAGTGGTTTTATGAAGAGATGACCAGGCATTTCAGGTCCCAGTGACATTTCGTCTTTGTGGTGGTTAGACACAAGGCCGAAGGCAGCATGATCATCAGACCAAAAAAAACCACACAGGCCGGAACATCTTGTGATTCGAAGAAATGAACGGCTAAAAAAAAAAAATACGCATGACATGAGAAGCAGTGTAAGAAACCGATTTGGAAATAGTTAGGTGTAAGATTACACGGGAAAATGGTCGCCATTAACATTTAAGACAATGTTTGTCAAAGAGTACAGAGCACAGATCCTGGGGAAAACATGGAGGGCTTGGCTGGGAGCGTGTGGAAGATGTTTAACTACATGTGTTCATCGTTAGCACCACATAGCAAGGTCGACATGGGGGCGGGAGCAGGGGAGGAGAATCGGACACAAATGGTTTCATTTTCCTGAAAAGGGTTTAAACTGCCAGGAGTTTGGGAAATGCTGATCGTACACATTGGAATGACTCATTTTTAAAGAGGAGCTTTACTATCAGGGGAGGATGTCAGAACCTGGGGTCCTGAAGCTGTTCCTGCTTGTCAGCCTCCTTTCTCACGGCTGCCAGGCGGCAAGGTGGACCACGGGGGGGAATACATCCACTTCTGCATTCCAGCTCAAATGTCGCCCGATCCCGCCTGCCTTCTCCATCCACTGGGATGCTTTTGAGAAGTCAGTGGAGGCCAGATAGAATAAGGAAAATTCAGTTCACAGTAAAAACATGAGCACAAAACTCAAGATCAGCTGAGTGCAGGAGAGTCGGGGGGGGGGAGAGTCGGGGCAAGTTACACCTCCCTGATTCTCATGGTGCATTTGTGCCTGCCGGGGCCCTATGTCTGAAATGAGAGCAGTTTCGGGGCTGATCTAACTTATGCCAACTGATGAGCACACACCATTTGTGAATTGGCATAGTGCAGGCGTCTTCCGTCCAGTACACCAGAGTGTGCATGGGGAGGGGGGATGGGGTGGAGGAGGGGCAACTGACACAGGAGCCAACTATGCCACTTTATACCAGATGGGAACTCCTGGGCCAAGGGACCTCTCAGCTGGCCAGTTAGGCTGAAATTCTGGAACAGGAGGGGAGAATCTGGGCCACCTTTGGAAGCCAATTATCTCACAACGAAAGTCAAACACTGGAATCTTTCAACAGAATTAAGAACTGTTGGCATGGTAACCGAACAGGAACGCACAGGGAAAATAGCTTGGGAACCTCGAGCTGAAGAGAACCTTGGATCCCTGCACAGCTGACAGCTGTGGACACGGAAATCAAACGCAAACTGAGATGCTCCTCACTCTTGTCCCATCACACTGGGATCGGTTAAGTTATATTTACAGCAGCTGAGAAAAAGGAGGTAAAAAGCAGGCAAAATCTGGGGGATAAATGGTTATTTTTTAGTTTATAATTTTCGTTCACTACTAAATGCACAGATCAGCAAGGAGATAAACGCAGGCACGGCACATTCACGTCCCGTCGATGTGCAATAGCCTTTCAGAAAGAAGTGAACAGTTCCTGGTAGCAGAAGCAATAGCTCAGATGCTAAGATGTCTAATCACACCATATCCCCCTGACAAAAACTATTTCCATAGGACAAAGTGCCTGAGACCAACTAAAGGGAAATAAATGCAAAAACCACAAAAGGGGAATGTTTCACAGCATCTAAATAGTACTGGGGGATTATTAAACCCTACTGCAGATGGAATTTTTCAGTATATAATTTCAGCATACCCAGGACACGGAAGTCCAAGTATCTGAATGATGGATGTAAGTTTCCTTCCCTGGGACAGGCAGTGTTTGTGCCCAGTAACTCCAGGGTTTGGCCTATCTATCTTAGGCCCCCAGCACCACAGTATCTGAGCAGCTTGCAGTCTTTATGTATTTAGCCTCACAACCCCCCAGGAAGGCTCAGTGACTTGCCCAAGGTCACACGGGAAGCCTGTGGTAGAGTAAGGACCTGAACCCTGCTCTCCCAAGTCCTAGAGGAGTGCCCTAAGCACTGGACCAGCCTGCTCTGATAACCACATTTTGCTGCATCACAGTAAAGGTGAGTGGTGTTTCCTGCAATCTACCATCACCTGGGGGTCAGTTGCAAATGAAGGTCCAGATTGAGTCTCCTGCCTGCACAGGTGTAAGAGCTGCATCTTTTGCAGGGAGGCGAGAAAGAGGGTGCAAGGAGCCTTCCTTTCCCTTCCAAGCAGGTAGAGAGCAACACAATCTGTCCTGGATGCTAGTACGCACAGGAGGGAAAGGGACAAAAATAAGGTCATGGCCCCACCCAACAAAGCTGACCCATGGGTCGGGGGGTTGGGGCCACTGTAGCTTGTGCTTCCTCAGAGCTGCTGCAGGAGCCGTTCCTACTTCATGCACAACAGGAAAACGTATCTATGCTTATCTGAGAATGTCCTTTCTTTGAGTAAGGATGTCCACAGATCCGTTACAATGGGAGTGTCAGTCGACTTGCAGCTTGGGGCAGGTTGAGAGCAGACCTGTCAGTCAAGGGCAGATTCCCTGAAATTCCCTCCAGCTGAGATCAATCCAAAGTGAGATTCAGATCAGTGTGCTTTCCTACATTACAGATTGTGTTACTATTACTCCTGCTGCAGAGCACGGGAAATTCCCCTCCAGTGACAACAAACCCAAATCCTGGGATATCCATTTCTATCTGTATTCTGGATCACGCATGGTGTCTTCAGGAAGAGCTAGATCGGTGGATCTTATTACTCATAGAATGGACATTTTCAGGTGAGCCCAGGTCATTTTTCCTATTCTTCACTGCGCCTAAGGCCACGGATCGATTACAATGGATGTTTGCAGCAGTGTGCCTCCGGGCACCACAATCCTTTAAATATGGACATCCAAACCCAGGTATATTATATAGCGTTCATCTTCCCCTGGGCACCAAAGTGTGGAGAAGACTTCTGCCAAAAAACCAGCATTGGCTGACCATGTGGTGATCTAGGAAATACATACTTCTGACCTGAGATTGTCAATGTTCCTTAGGACCAGACTAGCCTGCTTAGCAGATAGAAGTCTTTACTTTGGGAATGATTGTATGACAGTTGTGAGGATTACCTGTCTGCATTAAAATCCTGGGTCTCATTAGAGAAAGCTCCCAACTTCAAAATGTGCCTGATAGTAGCTATCAAGAGGTTAACTTTCGTGGATAAACACCTAGCACCCAAATAGCTCCCTTCAAAATCTGATTTTAATTACAGCTTTCATCATATACCCAATAGAAAGCACCAATATGTTTTACTGTGCAATAAATTCACAAGTACACAGCTGGATCAGCAACCCCATTTTCCCCTCCCCAGTGTCCCTGGGGGAAAACAAGAGTCTTGGCTTGGAAGCAACAAGTTCCTATAATCGCAAAATTATTACAGTGTCTCTTTGTACAACTCTGGACTGCTGACCCTTAATGGGAGCAGCCAAGAGCACTTATTTCATGTTAATTAGCAGATCCTTTTTTGGGTTTTGTTTACAACAGCTTACTCTTAAATACTTGCTAGTCTAAAAGTATAGAAGTTTGGGGAAGGTGTTCATTAAGAAAAAATAAAATGAATATGTTTTATGAAGAGAGCCATTTTGTTAGGAGTTGAAACTGGTGAAAGGAAATGGGTGTTCTTGATTATGTAAAGACCTACGGCTAGTTTTGTGACATGTACACTGCTTCCCAGTGCAACTAGCTCAAGGCAGGTCTACACGCAAAGTTGCACTGGTTTTAACCAAATCAGTGTGACATCAGTCCTTCAGGCCAGGTCTACATGTGCCAGGCTTTGCCGGTATCATTCTACCAGCACAGAACTCCTTGTGTGGACGCAGCTGCACGGGCAGAATACCGTGCTTTTGCCGGTCTAGGTTATTCCTCTCCCACCCCCACACCTGAAGCAAAATCAGCGATACCAGCAAAGATGCAGTTCTGCTGGTAGAACCAAGTCTACACTAGGGGCTTTCGCTGGCATAGCTACGTCTGTCACAAGCCACAGCCCGTCACACCCCGACCGACACGGTACGCTAGCAAAAGTCTGTAGCGTAAACCTGGCCGGAGTTAAAACGGCGCAACTCTGTATGGGAACTAAGTCTAAAGCTTGTGTATCACCTTGGGGCACTGGGGCCGGCGTTTCCCCTCTCACAAGGGTACAAATCACAAGTGCCTGCAGTCAAATTCTCTCTCAAATTCATTTCTCTTTTTCTTCTATTATCTGCCCTGGTAAGTGATGCTTCAAGCAAAATGGAACCCCCTAGTGTAAGTATCATTAATTGCGCTAAACGTACAACTGTTACGCAGATACTCTTACGCCACTCAGATACTTCAGGTCCTTTCCCTGGTGAGCAAAGGTTACTTTCCGTATCTAACCGAGAACCGGTCGCTTGATCATTAACCCTGTTTATCAAAAAGTTGATCCATGGCACATGCTCTTTGAAAGGGCTGCCAACATTTGCCTCCACAATCGCCCACTGCTGGGCGATTTCTTCTGCTTCTGTGAGCATGTTTTCTTTTTCCAGATCAATGAAAATCAAAACCGTTCCCTTTCTGCTCATAGGTGAGGCTTCTTGCTTCTCCCTCTTACAGCAAGTCACTTACACATCGTATCACATTTAGAATTACGGCCTGATCTTTCTTTTTCCCTAATGGAGTTTTCTCTTCTCAAATGATACCACCCAACTCACACCTTCACCGGCGTCTCATTTTAAGTAACGTTCAAACAAAGCCTAATAAACCGGCCCAGCCTGTGGGAATCAATCCAACAAGTTACATCAGCAAAGAAACAACCCTGTTAGCAGTCCCATTAGTTTAAGGCCTCAGAGGAGTTCTCTTAGACTGTTTTAATTAGGTATCCATCATACAAATGAATTAATTAATTAGTGATAAGCACCTGAAGTGCATTACTCATAAGAATCTATTTTAAGCTTCAAATACACCAAACAGGTCACACCCCATTACTACATCAAAGCAGAACAAAGCTTCAGTATCTCAGGCCTGGTTTACACTAGAAAATTAAGTTGGGTTCACTACAACGCTCAGGGGTGTGAAAAATCCACGCTGCAGTTTGGCCACCCCTGCTCTGTACTGTTCTGGTGTCTACATTTTAAAAAGGATAATGAAAAATTAGAGGAGGCGGAAAAGAGCCAGAAAAACAACACACCGGGACTGGAGAAAATCCCCTATAACCTGATGCCAATGCGCACACACCTTCCTGGGGAGAAAATATCGGTTACTAAAAGGCTCTTTTATCTAGCAGAGAAAGGCAGAAAAAGAACACTGGGCGGGAAGCTGCAGCCAAATTCAAATCAGAAATAAGGCCCACATATTTAAGGGTTAATCACCTTCACCACTGGAACAAACTCCCAAGGGAAGTGATGATTCTCCATCTCTCGATGTCTTCAGATCACCCCTGGATGCGACACACAGGTCACTGGGCTCAATCCAGGGGTAACTGGATGAAATGTAAGAGCCTGCGATCTATAGGAGGGACTGCGATCCTTTTTGCCTTAGAATCTATGCATAGAGAGTCATGCTATTTTATTTTATTCTACACAGGTTCTTATTCAGCCCTCATCACTGGAGTATCCAAGCACCTGGCAGACGTGCACTAAGCGACGTGACTAACATCTGTCACGTGCGGTTTGTTCATTTTCTCATCCATTATCTGATTATCATAATGGTCCCCGAGTTGGCCATAAAAATCACTGAGTTTATGAAACCAAGGGACTTCTGGCCACTTTAGTTAAAAGAACATGCTTCCTGGAATTAGTCAGTACATTGTTTAAATCAATACCTTGAGGGTAAAATGCTCGGTGCACTAACCGAGACAGTGTGTTCCAAGTTTTAATCGGAGGACAGGCTCTGTTAGGAGTGGGAGTTATCACAGCACTGTGATGCATAATGCAGTCTCTGGTCGGTGGAAAGGCACAACAAGCAGAACAGAGGGCACAAAATAAAGCCACGGTTGCTTTCCCCCACGCCCCCTCCACAAAACCATTAATACAAACGGAAAGTGGCACATTCCCATAACCATTTTCTGATCAGTGTCTGAAGGCCCTTCCTCAAATGAGTTAGCCGCTGTTACAATCTGCAGGACTGAGCCATCTCTGTCCACACTGAACGTGATCCCAGCCCTCTAATTCAGAATCAAAGCTCTGGGAGCAGCACACATGCCCTAGCTCCAATTCACAGCACGGCTGTGAAGAATGAATATGGGCCCAGGGAAAGCAGCTTTGCCCTGCTTCGCACGCTGGCCTTGGATACAGAAGGCAGAGCAATACCGAAGAGAATAGGCAAGAAAAGGGCTGCACCAAAGGCAGAAGGGGCAATTCCCCATCTATTTTAACGCTCTTCTCAACTGCAAATTCTCCTAAGCATCACACAGAGGCCTAGTTCCTACATGGAGAAAGATCATTAGGGGCCACAATGGGATTGACTGGGAACCCCCACTGCAGCCCTCCTGGAAAATGGGAGGGCCACCCACATACATGTTCTTCTGGTGGCCCCCACGGGTGAGCACCCCAGGCACCCATTTGCTTCTTTCTGGGTGGGTGCTCCACCCCCACTCTGCCCTGGGGCTCTGACCCTTCCCCTAAGGCCCCACTCTCGCTCTGCCTCTTCCCACCCCCACTCTGCCCCCTCCCCCGAGCATGCCCTGCCCCTGCTTTGCCCCTCCTCCCCAATGCCCCACCCTCACGCCGCCTCTTCTCACCCCGCTCCCTCCCCCCAGCCCTCTTGCCCGCTGCCAAACAGCTGATAGGCAGGGCCCGCTATTTTCTTTCCCCGTGGGTGCTCCAGCCCCAGAGCACCCACGGAGTCGGCGCCTATGGTCAGCACCAATCAAGGCAGCCACCTGCTAGCAAAATAAAATAAAATAAAAATCCTTGGCCGTTGAAACATAATCCAGTTTACTCATCAGTCTGGTGGTAAAGTACCAGCAGTAGGCATGAGGGCGTGTTTGTTAATGCCTCTGAGAATTAAGTGGCTTTGAGGCGATGTCATCATCACTGGGAGCTACACGCCCATATCTACTGAACTGTATCATTTCAGGAAACAGTGCCTCTGTCCACATCTAAACTACACAACCCCCAGTCCACTGTAAACAACGGTAAGACTGCATCTTATGCAAGATGCCGGTAATATTACAATTAGAGCCACGCAGATCATTGATAGTGCGGTTCAGTGGACATACAGTAAATAAATACAATTCATTTCAGGTTGAGCGGAAATGAAATGGTTTTGAAATTTTCGGCTAACTGGGAAAGAAAAATTCGTTTTGAATCAAACTGTTGAGCTCTCAAACTTCTTAAAAGCTTTCAAAAATAAAATTGAAGTCAATTTCAAAACAAGTCATTTAGAATCAAAAATGTCAAAAAGTTTTGATTTTTTTCTGATTATTTTTACAGGTCCTCTGCCCCCCGCTGCCCTCAACAGAAAGAATTGGATGAATTCGACCGAAGTTCGTGAAATGTTCCCATCGACCCAGTCTGCGTTTTTTGACAAAAAAGGTTCAGCCAAAGGTCTCCCAACTCTGGTCACAGTTCTAGGGAGAAGCAAAGCCCTGCGCTCACATGCCAACGTCATCCTGCCTGCCATGCAGGGTGCAGATGGGTGCTGCTCTCCCGTCCCCAAATTCTCTAACCAATGATTTTCAAACATTATCCTTCTTACCCTGCATTTGACTGGAAGGGCAGCGCTTAAATGAGCAAAACGTTCTGTATATTTAACGGGACTGATTTTACAGCCAATTAGTAGTGATTCAAGGGCCACAGACACAAAATGAACTATACTATACAAAATGGGAAATGACTGCCTAGGAAGGAGTACTAGAAGGTAGTTGTAGCTGTGTCATAGAATCATAGAATATCAGGGTTGGAAGGGACCCCAGAAGGTCATCTAGTCCAACCCCCTGCTCGAAGCAGGACCAATTCCCAGTTAAATCATCCCAGCCAGGGCTTTGTCAAGCCTGACCTTAAAAACCTCTAAGGAAGGAGATTCTACCACCTCCCTAGGTAACGCATTCCAGTGTTTCACCACCCTCATAGTGAAAAAGTTTTTCCTAATATCCAATCTAAACCTCCCCCACTGCAACTTGAGACCATTGCTCCTTGTTCTGTCATCTGCTACCATTGAGAACAGTCTAGAGCCATCCTCTTTGGAACCCCCTTTCAGGTAGTTGAAAGCAGCTATCAAATCCCCCCTCATTCTTCTCTTCTGCAGACTAAACAATCCCAGTTCCCTCAGCCTCTCCTCATAAGTCATGTGTTCCAGACCCCTAATCATTTTTGTTGCCCTTCGCTGGACTCTCTCCAATTTATCCACAGTCAGTCCCAGGATATTAGAGAGACAAGTCGGGTGAGGTCATATCTTCTGTGTGGCTCGAAAGCTTGTCCCTCTCACCAATAGAAGTTGGTCCAGCAAAAGATTAAATTACTTCACCCACCTCGTCTCTCTAGGAAGGAGTACTGCAGTAAAGGATCTGGGCGTTATAGTGGATTGCAAACTAAATATGAGTCAACAGTGTAACACTGTTGCCAAAAAAAAAAAGAAAAGGAAAGGAAAAAAAAGAGCAAACATCATTCTGGGATGTATTAGCAGGAGTGTTGTGAGTAAGACACGACAAGTAATTCTTCCATTCTACTCAGCACCGATAAGGCCTCAGCTGGAGCATTGTGTCTAGTTCTGGTTGCCGCACTTCGTGCAAGAGATAGACAAATTGGAGAAAGTCCAGAGGAGTGCAACAAAAATGATAACATCTAGAAAACATGAAATACAAAGAAAGACTGAAAATACTGGGTTTGTTTAGTCTGGAGAATAGAAGACTGAGGGGGTACATGAAGACACTCTTCAAGTACATAAAAGGTTGTTATAAAGAGGAGAGTGATAAATTATTCTTCTTATTCACTGCGAGCAGCACACGAAGCAATGGGCTTAAAACTGCAGCAAGGGAGGTGTTGGTTAGATGTCAGGAAAAACTTCCTAACAATAAGGGTGGTTAAGCACTGGAACAAACTGCCTAGGGAGGTTGTGGTATCTCCGTCATTGGAGGTATTAAAGAACGGGTTAGACATACATCTAACAGGGATGGTCAAGATAACAGTTTGTCCTGCCTCAATGCAGGGGAACAGACTAGATGACCTACAGAGGTCCCTTCTAGTCCAAAATTTCCACGCTTCTATGATGGATAGATGGGTTTTCTGGAGGAGGGGGGAAGATGCAAATAAAAATGCAAATCAGGATAGTCTGTCAATGATCTAGACCAGGAAGAGCTCATATTATCCTGACCTCCTATTATGTATTCATCTTACAGAAGTGCCTAGAACCCACCCAAAGATCAGGACCTCATTGTAGTAGGTGCTGTTCAGACAAGTAGCAAAGACGACAGTCCTTGTCCAGCTCACAGTCCAGGTGTTGGACAAGACGATCCTTCACAGATTTCAAAAGACACTGCCCATCATCCACGCGGTTCAGCTCTTGGCAAGGACAGTTGTCCAGCCACCCCTCAGGGCCAGGAAGGCAAGAGCTATTTAGCTTCTCACATGCCTGCATGGGGTTAACTGAAAGCACAATGGAGTCGAGTTAACGGTGGGAACCAAGTTAACTTGTTTCTGGTTGTACCTACCAGGAACGATCACTGCTGGAGGGCAGCCAGCAGCCGGAGGTGAAGGTTTGGGGAGCAGAACACAGTGGGGGACTTGGGGAGAAAAGGATGTGAGAGGGAAAGGAGCAGGGGAAAGGAGTGGATCGGGAGCAGAACATACCCGAAACTCGGGAAGGGGTCCATGTCTGCAGCTGCCCCTAGTCAAGAAAGTAAGAAAGAAAGAAAAGGAGAAAGAAATGCAGCAGCAAAAAGGAGACTAAAGGGTAGGTCTACACTGCAATGTAAGCCCAGGGTTAATGAGACTCGAGTCAGCTCCCCTATATTAGGGAACTTGGACTCGAGCGTCCACACTGTATTTTAACCCTAGATTAAGAACTTTCTAACTGGTGCTCGAAACTGTACCGTGCACACCGAGTCAGAGTCCCTAGCGCCTCGCCCTCCTGCCAAAATGCGGCCGCTCTAGTCCTAGGAACATGGTGCACTGTGGGAAAACTTTACTGTCCACCCTGCATGTTACCAAGAAAGCAGCTCGCTTTGCAAAAGACTTCGTCAGTTCAGTCTCCATTGAAAGCTCTGATACTGTCGTGGCGAATCGGTGATCAGCAGAGAATGATGGGTTAATGCTGACCTGAGCTACTGCTTTGCCAAGAGGGTGCAGGATGGTTATCGTTTTCCATACAGTGGATTGCAGATTGTTAGGAGAGAGAAAGTGAGAGACTGACTAAGGAAGTTGTCCCACAGAATTGTGGGATACTCCCAGATTACTCCCAGGACCTGAGTCAAGCCGGGCTGCGTCTACACTGGGAAGCAATAGGGCTTGGACCCTGGGTTCTGGCTTGACTCGAGCTCAGACTCTCCAGCTGTGCAGGGTCCTGGGACCCTGGGTCTGAGCTCTGGGATAGACACAAAGGGGGTTAGCCTTAAGCCCAGGCTCATGCTGCAGTGTAGACATACCCTAAGATTATACACTGCTCAGGTCACTGTAGCGTCCTAAGAGCCCCAAGAGGCATTGCTAATGCCAAGTAAAGATCACATTTAGGCTTTCATAAAACGTGGCTGCAAGGGGCACTGACTTGGATTTTCCTAATACTCTGCAGGTAACATGCTGGAAGAGTTGTAAGGCCTAGAACAGGGTGCGTTTGCCTCAGGCTACTCCCCCAGATCTACCTTTTATAATTTCTTAAAAAGTTACTTCCCTTTGTAAAATCCTGGAACAGCGGTGCAGCAAGCCAATTTTGGGAGGGCTGGGTAAAGGGAAGTAGGTTGCTCACACAAGCCTCCCTGCTAATTCTCTGTAGGTGGGGTGACCCATATTATGTCAATTAAATTTTACTTCTGAGCCCCACGGCTGTGTTCTTTTTCAGTGAAAGCCTTTTAGTTTAACGAAGAAACAGGTTAAGGTGGCAGTTGGTGTACCTTGGGTCTTTCCTAATGCAATTAAGAGAACTGGGTGCTGACTTCTGCTGCAATTCTCACAGGCCCGGGCCACCAAATTGGGACAAGTAACTTTCAGCCACATGAAGTGTCTAGAAGGGCTCAGGCCTGGTCCATACTTAGCATTAGCCCCAATACAGCCGTCAGCAGCCAGCAATCAGCACAGCTGCACCAGTGCTAAGCCCAAGCATAGACAAGGAAAACAGGGATGTGCATTGGTTGAACTAATCCGGGTTTCAAAACCAGGATCCGTTCAGACGGCGCCCAACCACGGCTTTCTGCGGTGAAGCCAGGGACTTGCATTAGTGCACCTACACCAGTCGCTGGCCACTGAAGGACGAAACACGGATCCAGACAAGGCCTAGCCTGCCTAGTCAACCACATGCTGCTTCCGACGCCGCCCACCAAGCTCTTTGCCCCTTCAGGCCCGGCCAGTCAGGCTCGTAAACCTCTCTCACTACTCCCCACAAGCACAGTGGCTCATTGGGTAGCAGCCTGGTGGTCAGGGGCGGTAAAGGGAGTCCTGGGGCACTCCCGCTCCTCCTGGTGGTGGCGCTCTCATGAGAAAGGCTCCTCTGCGGTGGTTACCATTAAGCAGCTGGAGACAATCCAAGTGGGAACCGGTGGAGATTTTCCCCGTGCCGGGCCCAGAGGAGTAGCTTACCAGGACCTACTTCCCAGTTCGCACACAGAGGCAGATCATCCGTGTGTCTTAATCAACACTTCATCTGCTTCCACTAGGCTAGGCAGCCCCTAAAACAGGGCCTGCCGCGCCCCTCCCAAGTCAGCTCCTTGTCCTATCTAGAACGCCCGGTACGGTATATTGAACAGGTTGGTCCACTCTAATTAAACATCCCAGGGCAGCATTCTTGAAGTCCTTAATAACAGGACGGGACCACAAAGCACCGTAAAGCTGATGTGGGGGAATTTCCATCCCCCTGCCCCCCACCTAAGCTTGGCCTCTCATGTTGCGGCTATGGTACAGTCTCCTTTCATTTTCACAAATACTTTTCACGCTCTGTAGGGATGAATCCTTTTTCTGTGTCACTCTCGTAAAGCAACATCTGTGTTCTCATTAGACAGCTCAGTTTTAAAACTTCCCCTGCTGTTGCCTTAGACAAACATATAGGACTTGATTTATCGGGAGTGGAATGATTTAGGAGGCAGGCAAAGCATAACCAGCTGGGGCATGTGGTTTGCAGGCTAGCGACACCCATTGATAGCAAGACTAACAGTAACTACAGTAGTTCCTCATCCACCGTTACGCTCAGTGCTTAATTTGTAATGGAAGAGGTGCCAGGGCTCAAGCAATTTTTTTACATTCATAACGGATGCAGAAAGCCCAGAGGGGCCAGAGTTATGAACTGCAGAGTCTAGAGGTGCCCCGCGGGGCTCAACCCTGGCACAAATGAAGCACCGAGTACGCTGTATGTTGCATTCTAGTTACAATTTGGAGTTCGTGCAATAGAGGAGCAATCGTATGGGCTGGCTAGCCTTTGATTTAACTGCACAGTACTGCCTCTGAGGCAATATTGAATCGGCCCCTGGCTCAGACACCCAGATTCGTAGCAGGCGCTCATGGAATTCTGCTTGCTTGCCTGATGACACCCCATTTCCTCCTCTCATTACTCATAGCTGTTACTCTTCCAAAGGTACCATCTACCCCGGTGGTCAACGGCAAGCCCCTCAGGCATCCTTCATAAACTCCTTTTTGCCCCATCATATGCCCACTAAGGGACACTGTTTGTACAGGGCTGCATCACAATCACTGGCTCCCCAGGAGGCATGGTCCTCGGGCAGTCTTGCATTGTGTGGGTACGTTATGCACATCAGGTCCTGCCCAGCCTTGGATGCACAGCACTAGACTTAACTTAGGTTGCACTGACCCAGGTTTTTAATGACCATTTCATAGGTGTCCTTTACAGAGAGATGTGAACTTCAATGGCAGTTTTATACCAGCCACGGTATAGCACCCAAAACTCTACCATTATACGCACAACCTATTAACAGAATATCTGTTCATTCACCCCTGCAGGCAACAGAGGTCGGGTAACATACTATCAGACCACATTCAGGACAAAAACATTAACTCCTCTGACACCATTTCAGTTCCACTTACTGCGTATCAAATAGGAGTGACACACTCATTGGAGGGCTGGGGAGGTTTAAAGGATTTATAACCCACTTACAAGCCTTTGGTCCAGGCTGAAGCTCAACATTTAAGGTATTTTGACTTTTCACTGAGCAGTGATTTGCCTCTCCCCAACCCACAACTCTCATAAAAGATGGTGTGGATCTCATAGTTCCTAAAAAGTGAGTCTGACAGCACTGTCAGATGGCCCAGGCTTCCTCAGACAGCTCTGCCGGTACACCTCGTGGTAATCTGCAATACCCTGGTTATGCCTCTGCTAGATATTTCCTCAGTCAAACTCGGCTGTGTTGACAGGTGCTGTAATAGGGTGAAATACCTCCGAAGGACAAGGCAAGTTGTTCTGCTTTTGACATCAACCCAGGTCTCCAGAGAGACAATAACCACCCCACCACACCATCTGATCAACTGTACATTATTTTAATACAGTGCCATCTAGTCAACACTATAGCATTCCCATGCTAGGCTTGGCAAGCCAATCAACTGACCAGTCAATTGTCTCTACCTATTATTTGACCAAGGTCAAATACTGTCAAATACTCCAGGAAGAATACCCTGATGTAGGTGATGGCCTATCTTTTTTGACTGCATCATGGTGCTGTTAACAAGTCTGCTAAAACGTCTCGATCAATCACTTTACTCTATGCAAAGTGGAAAAAAGATGAACTAACTGAAAGTTGAGCAACATGATTCACTTGTTGAGTACACTTCAAGTTTGCAGACGATACCAAGCTGGGAGGGGTTGCCAGTGCTTTGGAGGATAGGATTAAAATTCAAAATGATCTGGACAAACTGGAGAAATGGTCTGAAGTAAACAGGATGAAATTCAATAAGGACAAATGAAAAGTACTCCACTTAGGAAGGAACCGTCAGTTGCACACACATACAAAATGGGAAACGACTGCCTAGGAAGGAGTACTGCGGAAAGGGATCGGGGGGTCATAGTGGATCACAAGCTAAATATGAGTCAACAGCGTAACACTGTTGCAAAAAAAAAAAAAAGGGCAAGCATCATTCTGGGATGTATTAGCAGGAGTATTGTAGGCAAGACACAAGTAGTAATTCTTCCGCTCTGTGCTGATTAGGCCGCAACTGGAGTAGTGTGTCCAGTTCTGGGTGCCACATTTCAGGAAAGATGTGGACAAATTGGAGAAAGTCCAGAGAAGGGCAACAAAAATTATTAAAGGTCTAGAAAACATGACCTATGAGGAAAGATTTAAAAAATTGGGTTTGTTTAGTCTGGAGAAGAGAAGGCCGAGAGGGGACATAATAGTTTTCAAGTACATAAAAGGTTGTTACAAGGAGGAGGGAGAAAAATTGTTCTTCTTAACCTCTGAGGATAGGACAAGAAGCAATGGGCTTAAATTGCAGCAAGGGAGGTTTAGGTTGGACATTAGGAAAAACTTCCTAACTGTCAGGGTGGTTAAGCACTGGAATAACTTGCCTAGGGAGGTTGTGGAATCTCCATCATTGGGAATTTTTAAGAGCAGGTTGGACGAACACCTGTCAGGGATGGTCTAGATAATACTTAGTCCGGCCTTGAGTGCAGGGGACTGGACTAGATGACCTCTCGAGGTCCCTTCCAGTTCTATGATTCACTGCCATCTTCCAGAACAAACACTGTCTATAGATCTTTATTTAGATACCAGGCCAGCAACATACAGGGTGGTTTACAAGGCTAAAACAAGCTAAAAATCCCTGCTCTGAAGAGCACAGGACCTAATCTGACTAGACAAACATACAGAAATTAACTCAGAAGGGAGTGAGCGAAGGAGAGAAAGGTTCACAGTCTGTAAACCTCCTCCTGCAACACAAAGAATAAGTGCACAGCCATTAACATGCTAGCAGAGGTGGTCTGCTGCCTACCTAGTATACGCACATTTTAAAATGTTTTTTTTTCTTTTATAGTGGCAATGTTTGTTTTATTGCTATTTAATTTAATTCTTTCCTTTTGTAACTGTTCCGTCTTGAAGAAAGCTTACATTTAAATGCCAACCTAACATTGCAAAAAAAAGTAATAATAAAATAAAATAATCATCCTCCTCCTCCTCCTTTCATTTTTTAGAATCATCCTTTCATTTTTCATTTCATTGGGTTTTGCATTTTACTGAGTTAAAGTAACTCAGTTATTTGTTGTGGTTTTTAATTAGGCATAAGTATCTACCTTTAGGCTAAGCCTATTGGCGACCATAAAGTCTTACTCTTTTTTATTACTATTGTCACTGTTCTAATAAATTAGTGCTTTAAAAATATTTGACTATTTTTGACAATATTTGACCCCTCACTTGACTAGTTATTTTTGGACTAGTCAAATGCCCAGCTCCATTCCATACAAAATGTACGTAGGTCTGTATGCTGTAACAGTCCTCATTACAGACCAATGTGATATTAAATAAGAATTTATATAGCTAAAACTAAAATGGATCTATCAGAACAATAATCTATACTGCTTATGTTAGCCATTTTGTTAGATAGATAGCTAGATACTTTCTTTATCTAAGGCCAAAACCAACCTTAGGTAACTTTAAAGTGCAGTCAAAGTATTTTTCCATACTTTTTATAACAAGTTCTTCCAAACCCACAAACAGTTACTTAGAATAACCCAGTGGAAGTATACTAAAGTCTACAGCAGTGGATTTAAAAATAAAAATAAAAATTGGATTTTTATTTAAAAATTGGATTTTTATTGTTATTTAAATTGCAACAACTTTTTCGTTTTAAAAATAAACTTGTTTAAAATGAAATCTGAATTTAATACAAAATACGTTAAGGCCCAAACATATTATAATCTTTTAAAACATTTAAATAAAAACTAACTATGCTGAATCCATGAGGCTCTATCGAAAACATTGAGTTAAAGGCTGCTTTTCTAGATAAAGAAAAAAATCGGGAGGGGATGGGGGGGACATCTAACTTAAGGTTAAGCTTTATAAATATGACAAAAAAAGTCAAATACTGTATTAAGGGCTTGATCCTGTGGGGGACTCACAGGCTGTACTATGGGTACAGGATTGTTCAATAAACATAAATTTTATATGCTGTTTTGTGTGTTTAATTAAATTCCTTCTACCATGTTACTGCAGCTTGACACAAATCATGACAAAAAATTAATTATCTCGTTAATAAGCAGCATATCATTCACTATTTTCTAACATTCTAAAAAGTGTACAATTAATAAGAAAACTTCAAGCAATATAAATAATAATACAGTTATTAGTGTACCTTCCTAGGTAGCAAAAATATGTTCCACATATAATGTCAAGGCTCTACTTAGTTGTAAAACAACATGTTTTAATGGTTATATCAACCAATGGGGACGCACCTTTCTTAGAAAACAACAAGTACAAATGGAAAAGTTGACATATCGAAGATTTAAATCGAGGCTTTCAACTTGGTGATTTAAATCAATCTACCTTGAGTAGTTCCTTCCCATAGTTCCTGCTGAGTTGATAATGAATTTAACTCTCTAAGCAATAGTTTTAGAGTTAGTAATTGAGCAAAGAAACAAGGTGGTATTAAGAGGAACAGAAAATGGAAAATCGCTGTACAGATGGCACAGCACAGTTGGCTGATTCAGAAGAAGGGTCTGATGAAGTTAGTGGAGATTATATCTAAATATGGCAAAGAATATGGTCTAGAGCTAAATATGGATGAGACAAAAAATATTGTCGTGTTAACAAGGATCCTAGGAAAACATGTAAGGTTCCAGTGAATGACACAGCCATAATTTCTACTTAGGAGCCATCATTACAGAAGATGCATGATCAGATACTGAAGTCAACACCAGAATAGCAAGAGCAAAGGAGACATTCTGAAAGAACAAACATCTGATGACAAAGGACATAAATTTAAATTCTGAGACTTAAAAACTTACATTTGGTCTATGTGAAATTATGGCTATGAAACATGGGACATTCAATCAATAAAAAAAACCCACAGTCCTTCAAATGATAGTGTTATAGAATAATTCTCAAAATACTATGGTAGACTGCATAACCAAGGAAAAAGAATTGGAAATGATGGGATCTCTAGCAAAAGCTAGTCAGAGATCTTATGTAAAGGGCACATTTTAGGGGGCTCAGTGGGTGATACTTGTTTATGGGCACTGGAAGGGAAAGTTGATGGCAGAAGAACATGAGGCAGAAAAAAAAAAAAATCTTGGATGGATAATGTTTTAGCCTGGGTGGATCAAAAGGACAATATTCATCCACAAAGAGATTAGCAGATGACCGTACAGAATAGGCTGCCAGGGTTGCAAACCTCTAGTCGTGGAGATGTCTCATCAGAAGAAAAAGCAAATAGTGTTAAATGACCTGGACTTTGCAAACAGACAGGAGGAGGAAAATATTTGAACCTACCAGCCTCAACACCGTCTTTACAGTTGCGATACAAACGACAAGAGCAAAGAAATACACATGTAAGGACAACGTGCCATACTTAAATCTCAATCCATAGTGCCGAATTACCAGCCTAGGAGGACATTTCCAAATCCAATTCACTTTTCTCTACAATGATGCAATTACCATCCTGTTAAAGTTAGTTAGTTCATTCTAGGATCATGTCTTTCATGCAGCATTAAGGAACATTAAGCACTGTGGGTTGCTCAGGAGTGCTTTTTGCCAGCTAAGATGGATATAAATGGACCACTAGAGCACAGCCTCCAATATCTCAATGCCACGAGACTTGACAATTTCATCTATTCTCCCTCTTCCCCCACCCCATCTTTGATTTCTAACTCTAATTGTATTGAAACGGAACATTGTAAACAGTTTTTCCTTCTGTAGACACAGTTCCTTACCCATACAACTATCAAACACCAGAGGTGATTAAAATTGAAAGCCTACTAATGCCGTTTGCTCACTGCATTCCTCTGAACTGCAACTATGAAAATCACTCAAGTCAGTTGTACTTCTGGGTGCAAGGGGTGGATTTAAAAAACCACGGTCTACTGGTGTTTTTAAAAAATGAATGGAAACGTTTCTATTGGACTTAAGAGTCTGTGGAACCCCTCCCCCATCCTAAAAAAAAAATCTAAATTTATCATTCGCTATTCTCTCTCTCTGTTCTAGGTTTCTGCTTTAAGAGCAGCCTTCTCTCTCTCTACCATGATCTTGAGAGATTAGTCTTTTCATTGCGAGCTGATGCATCCACAGCAACAGTCAG
This sequence comes from Lepidochelys olivacea, assembly GCF_965140295.1. Classification (NCBI taxonomy): domain Eukaryota; kingdom Metazoa; phylum Chordata; order Testudines; family Cheloniidae; genus Lepidochelys; species Lepidochelys olivacea. The sequence continues at coordinate 122,450,333 of NC_140416.1, forward strand.
CACATCAACAAAGGAGAAGGATTCAAGAACGAAGGAAAGCTGGAAGGAGAGGGAGGAAAAAATCCTCCTTACAGGCATTTATCTCGAAGCATCAGCCAGGAAGGGAGAGAAATAATGGACATAAATTAAGAATAGGATCCTCTAAGAATAATGTATGAGTGACAATTATAATAGTCTTCTAATAAATATTGCATTTTATTTTTATGGTACCAGCATCTCACAAACCCCTTGTGTCTCTACAACAGTGAGCCAGACAATGGATGAAACATGACACAAAAATCATTCAAATAATTGAAATAAAAGCTTGGCTGAAAACTGGCAAACGGCAAGATCTATGCTCTTCTCTTAGAACGAGCAAAGCCCCCAGTTCTCCAACTGGATCCCTGCTGGCAGACCCCTCCACCAGTATGATGTCCAGCTGATGTCAAACGGATTCAATGGCAGGGCCTAAAATCTGTGGTAATTCCCGACTCCAGTAAGAAGGGACTGCACTGACCCTGGCTGCTGAGTCAGATGTGAGCTATGTCTATTCTTCGACCCATGAGTCCGCAGGACCACCTCTCTCACCTCACACCTGCCTTAGAAGGCAGAAGTAACACAGGACATTAGAACCTCAGCTGGATACTTGGGACTCAGCCTGTTTAAGGTTTTGTGAATTGTAACAAAAGCCTAACAATCTGCTTCCCGAAAGGCAGCGGCGCAGAACCCTCTGCACCCGATGCCCACTGCCCTGCACTGAGGCCAGTCATTTGTGCAAACGAGCACGCAGGACACAAGGCAGACGAGCATCAGTTCCAGCCGTTTAAGGTTCTGCAGACTTGAGAATGGCACCATTTCAGAAAAAACATCGGGTCCTTTGTTCTGGAAGGTTTTATTTCAAACCACTGAGCTTGAGCCGATGGGAATTCTGCTGATCCCTCTGGGCACTGCCAATGCAGAAGCCACAGTTGCCCCAGCAAGCTTTCTGCATATAATCCAGTGCCTTTGTATGTCTGAGCTTTTTGATACTGTGGATTTTGCCACTGCATTTGCCTTTCATATGCCTCCCCTACCATCCTGGAGCCCACTTCCTATCCAGGATCACCTACCTCTGTGGTCTTCTCTTTCACGTCCTTCCTTAAAACACACCCTTCTCCCCAGAGACCCATAAACCTCTGCTCTCCCTTCAAAGACAAATTCTTTTCCTGTCCATTTGCTCACGTCTAACAGCTCTGGAATGAATAAGGCACATGACACACATCACTGGCCATGCACGTTACTTCCTATGCCATCCCATCCTTCAATCTTCACCAACAAAGTATCTACTCGGGGCATCTCGCACAAAGACAGGAGATCATTTGGCAAGTACTTTGGGCAAGCTGCTTTCTGGTTTGTCTGGTCTTTTGGCGCGGTCTACACTGCAATCCGCGGTGTGACTGCGGCACGGGAAGACAATCCTGTGTTAGCTTTACCAGCTAAAGATAGAACCATGGCAGCCAGTGCCACGGTGTCTACATTGCTATATTAATTCATGCCGCAATCACCCCTCAGACTGCAGTGTAGACACAGTGTAGACACTGCAGTGTAGACATACCCCTGTGGAAGTATAAGGTTGTATAAGGGGACATGCTGGATACACTGTATACGAGAGGGCATGCCAAAACATGTTACAAAGTATCTGAGGGAGCACACGTAGGGACAGTTAGCTTTTGAATGGAGAAGCAATTAAGATAGAGCCAGCACGTCGAAGAAGCAGGCATCAGAATGGAAGGTGTGAAGGGCAATTAGTTAAGTTAACTGGAAGCTGCTAAAGGAGATTGTTAAGGGTGGCAGGTAATTGAAGATACGTGACTGGTCTCAGGGATCTCGAAGGGTGGTGACTAAAATCTTTTTCTTCTTTTGTCTGTAACTTCTCTGTAACTTGTTCTCCAGCAAGCTGTATAAAATTAAGAGACACAAGCCCCACTCGGGGGGCTCACTTCTAAATGTATTAGCAGAGCAGCTTTGCTAATAAAACAGAGTGGTCTGATAAATTGTGAGTCTGAGTCAAACTTTGACACCCCTTAAATATTAAGCTCTTTGGAACAGGGACACAGTTTTCTGTAGAGTACGCTTCACAATGGGGTATCTAGATGCTAGTGGCATAGAAATAATAGAAAATCATTGGGAACCTGAGCATCACGAATGTTACGCATATAAGGGTTTGCAGGATCTGGCTCTGCAATAGCCAGCTTTTTGGGTGAAGGACCTAGTCTGCAGACCTGTTAGCACAGTGCCTGACACGCTGTGGGAATTATACAAATAATATATTAAAAAAAAAACCAAACATACGTATTATGTTTGGGGAAATAGACAGCAGACAAGCAAATCAGGAAATTAAGAATAAACTGATGCAGGGGGAGATGCAGCTTAAATTGGGCTTTCAATGTCTCAGCAGGCAAAGTTCTCAAATTAGCATTACATAGGTCATGACTTAAGTAAAGCTTCCCCCTCTGCTTGTGTCTTCTGTCCGGATCAGCTGGTGGGACTATATCCCAGGTATGTAAGACTAGCAAATGCGTCAGCAATTCAAATCAGCTGTAATACAGTGAAGTGACCACCCTGCCTAAATCCTACAGGGCTCTCCCTTGGGGGTGGGGGGTTTTCAACAATTTCCCTCGTTTGGGTTCCCAGTTTTTAAGTATTAGAAAGTAGATTGGGCCCGATTCTTAGATATGACAAGGCCTGGCCCCTTTCCCCACTCTGGCTGCTAAATTAAGGCCCTAAATGGGGTAGAAACTATCCCAACTCACTGCCCTACCTTTCTAATCTCCTTTTCCACCTTCTGCTGCGATGGGCCAAGTTCAGATTGGATATAAGCAGATGCAACTCCCATGGAAGTCTCTGGGACAAATGCAACCATACCATGTCCAAGGGTTGCCAGGTGTTTCCTTTGCGCTGAGTTGTTGAGGTAACCTTGATGGAACTCCATGGAAATGTATCCTGGATGTAACTCCATGGAGGACGTGCCATACCATTGTAAGAATGTGGCTCAGTGTTTTTGAGGAAATAAGGTGACACTCAACAGCCAGCTTCTTCCAGCTGTTAGCCACGGGTGGATTTCAGCTTGTGCTGCAGGAGGTTTGCTGCAGGATTTAAGTCTCGTGGCAAGCCTAGTGGAGTGGGGATGGCAACACGTAGAGTAGCTGAGCAGTGCGGCTTGGTCCAGTGTGAAATTCATGGCCAGATTTACAATGACCAGATCATAATCATTTAGCTGGATCTCCAGCATAATACAGGCCAAAGAACCTCACCTTGCAACTTCTGTATCAAGCGTATAACTTCTGTTTGAACTATGGTCCAGGATGCAGAGCCTAGTAATTGTGCTAAGTTTTTCCAATGGCTACCACTGTACGATCACATTTACCCACAATTTGAATGGTTTGTTTTCCAATAGGTTTCACCAGTAAAATTCAATCAAATGCCAGAAATCTTTAATATACTGAATGTGTCTTTAAATTACATACGGTGTCTGGATTACCTACAGGGCAATTTGAATAATTATTCAATCACTATTGGAGGTAGACAAATCAATCTTAGGAATTGCTTCTGTGGATTCAGACAGGTCTGAATTATGGACCAAAAAGTGTACAGCCTGTTATTTACCACCAGGCACTACAGTGCATTTAATGCATGTCTACCAAACAGCGATGTTTGTCTAATGAAACACTTGTCAGCCTCAGTTTACTTTACATTAACGCTCCCATGGGTAGCACTAGACTATTTGACAGGTTTGTAAATTACATTGTCCACACCACCACAATGAATAGTAATTGTGAAGGTGGGTTTTTTCCCCTCTCCTATAACCGACACCTGCCTGTTCCTTCAAAGACCTAATCAAAAAGGGAATAAACTTGTCTAATTACAGGACTGAGCCAATATAACGGCTAGTTTCAAGATAAGTTGCTCATAACGTGCAATTCCACAAAATGGGCCACAGTGTTACACCAATGGGGCATCTAATTCCCACCCCAACCTTTGCTGTCTCTGGCATCCAAAAACTAATGACCAGTGGATCTATGTACTGGGTATTTACCACAGTATCTGAGAGCTTGACAATCTTTGAGGTGTTGATTCTCCTGGGAGGTAAGGAAATGCCATTTTACAGTTGGAGACCTTAAGCCCAGAGAGTAAATGATTTGCCCCTGGTTACCCAAAGAGTCTGTGGCAAAATAGGGACTTGAACTCAAGTCTTCCAAGTCCCATGCTAGTGCACTAACCACAGGCCTGTTCCGACCCAGTTCTAGTGTTAACTTCACTTCTGCCCTCCTCCCCCTCTCAGGGCTCTGGTCTCTGACTGTCACCTTGCTCAGGGAAGGAACTCACACTCCCCTCCCCCAAGATTAGGGATTTAGGCTGCAATCTCCTCTTGCAGGTCACTGTTATCACCTTAGTACTGGGAGTTTAGTTAAGCATCTGCCATCCTGCTCTCTCTCCAAGGCAAGGAGAGAGTTAACCAGCGGCCAGTCAGCTTTCATAAAGCTTTGTATTAATTCAGAACAAAAAGCATTACAGAGAAAATGTCTCTTGAAAACAACGAGGAGCTTATCTGTGGCCTGCTGTCCCTGGTGTTCTCCATCTTCCACCCTGGGGACTCCAGTAGATTGCAAAATCTTTCAAACCCTTCCAGCAGGGCTCTCCTGTTAGTTCTTGGATGCAGGAGAACCCTGAGTCAGATCAGTTTGTGGCCTTGGCCTCCCAAAACAGGTAACAGTCAATGCCACTTCCCCCAGGAGGCAACGCTTCAAAGCGCAGGGTATCAGCTTAACCGGCGTCAGGACTCTGCATTAATCACCCTCCAGCGAGTCCAGATTCCATAGGAAATCCACCCAGCGAGCCAGGAACATGCAGATACATTGGTACAATAGTCTACGAATATCCCATGCGCACACAGCATCTGGTACATCTCAGTCGAACAGTCTTTGAAGTTTCCCGGCTCCCAAGGTCTCACATCTGTGAGACATCCTTCCTCATAATCTAGCATTCCTGTTTTTGCATTTTGCCACCTATCAAAAGGGCTACAATGTGTTTGAGAATCAGAGGGCATCGCAGCTTCTTTGACCAGTGAGCTGCATTCACAACTGCTAAGCCATAGCCGATATATTTGTGAAAGGCCCTGCACCTGCTAAGAAAACATGCCGTGTACATGCCTGGCTAGGGCAATTTAATCACAAATTATGGTAACTGTCTTATTAAAACTCATACCACTGGAATATAAAATGAAGTCCAGACTTTTCTTCCATCCATTCTCTTTTCTGGCCTGTTTGGCAATTAGGATTCTGCTATTCCCGGACACGCTCCATTGGGAGGAGTAATTCACAATGGAAGGTTTGAGAGCCTGGTTTGTGTGCCGTTTAACGTGGGTGTGTTTCACTGACGTTTCACTTGCTGACAATCAAGTTCTACATTTAACGCCAAGAAACTTATTAGCGTAGGTGGTTGCATTGCTTCTTTTTTAAGAACGCCAGATTGAAGGTCAAATGTGAAGCTCTGTAAAGGAAACCGATTTCAGATTGATATGAAACAGTGCTGGGGGGCTGCCTAGCCATTCGGAAAACGGATATGGCAAGAATGGGGCTGTCTGGTTAAAAGTGATAAACATCAGTCTGAAATTTTCAGTTAGCTCTGCCTTGGTAGCATTAGGGTTTATTTCAGGAATATGCGGAGATTGCTCGGAAGGGTAACAGCAACTGCATGGAGGTTTAATTTACATAGTTACGTCTTGCCAGACTATTACAGCACACCCCAGCAGAGCAACAAGAGCGTCAGCTAACAGCATGCAGCAACGAGCAAATGTGAAGGCAATAAACGTCCAATGCCACCTTGATAACATTCAATACTCTCTAGAGTGGGCATAGGATGGGGCATCAAAGTATGGGGCCAGAGTCACTCCTCTGGCAAGGATATGCCACACATGAGCCTACAGGTTTATTATTTGCAATGTGATAACTCCCAGAGGCTGCCTCTGCCCTTCACTCCAGGTGCTGTACAAACATAGTAAAGAAAAATCCCTGCCCCAAAGAGCTTACAGGCTAAGTAAACCAATGGGATTCCCCCAAGCCTAGCCTCCCTGGGAATAGAAGAAACAATCAAATCCCTTTCTTCAGCGTGAATGGGCTCTCTTGTCTACTGTAGTTGTCTCCTGCTCCAAGTGTCCTTGAAAAGCTGATGAGTAACTCTTTATAAGGCACAGATCCCACAGCTTGGTGCTTGGAGAAGACCATGGCTTGTTAAGTTAGTTTAGTTGGGGGCCAGGATGACTCCCTACCTTAACGCTGACTTGCCTGGCTTTGAGCTGTATTTTAGTTTGCCACCTGTGAGCTTGTTTTCACTGCAGAGTTAATTCGGATGTTACCCTCACACAAGTCCTTGTCCACACACAAAAACCCCTACGTGCAGTGGTGCTTTTAATTCCCATTGTGGGCCCAAGAGGAGCGACAGGCTAAAACTTGAGTTAGCACAAGTTGTCAGCGGCTAATATGACCACTCTGTAGTGCGGCCACAAGCTAGCACCATGCGAGTGCTCCTAAGGCTCCAATGCCTTCCCACAATTCCCCCATGTGCCCTAAACGGACGGACAAGTACTCCCACAACTCCGTGGGAAAGAATTCCTAGAAGGGCTCAGCGGACGGCCCTTCTAAGAACCCTGGGCTGTGCTCCCGGAAGACTCAGCACCACGCACGCACAAGCGAGGGCAGCAGCGGTGTGGACACAGCAACCCAGGCGTCAGAGCTAGGCTCGGAAGGGTTAGATTTGTACTGTGAAGCGTCAGTCAATGCCAATTTCACGGAGGGCAACTGCACCTGTATTTCCTCCTCCGCGGCCCAGCAGGGCACCCTCTCTGAGCTCCTCTCTTGGGTAGAGACATGTGTCTCTCTCCCTCCTGACTGGGGTTTTTCCAGGCTTCACAGTTCCCTGCCTAGACTGTGATATTCCCAGTAGGCCAGACTGCCTAAGCAGGCCTGCCTCTGCGCTTTGCTGTCTCTTCAGAGGCTATGTACAGCTGTGATCACCCATGGTTTTCAGGTATCACACAGCTTTTTCTAAGCTAGCACATTTATTCTTAAGGTAAAAGCGCTACAGAGAAAACATTAAACACACTAAAAGAACCTACACACATACTAATGAGCTTACCAGAGATCACCCCATACCCCCAGTCTCCCAAAAGGGTTCTGGTCCTTCCAGCCCTTCCTCAAAGATTAGGGCTTCCCATGGACAGAGAGTCCTGCCCACTTGCTGGATCAGACAGCCTGTGTTTAAAGGGCCTGCTGTCTATCCAGAAGTCCTTTCTTTGTCTTTGCCCCTGGAGAATCCAGTTTGAACCAGTTTATGCGAGCCTCTCCAGGGGGTGGTACCTCTCTGGAGGTGTTACATCCTGAGCAAATTTGCCTAATCACACCCCTTTATTCTTAGTCCCTGGAGGGACTCTGGACACCCTCCCCCAAATTACATACAATCCCTGGCCCACAATTGGTACATAAACTCAATACAAGAAGATATCCCACAGAGATTGCAGGAAATTGCTAATCTGTCACACACACACCAACCGATGAAAAACATATTTCCATAGATGATGATAAAGATTTACAAAGCAAGAAAGTAAGAAAAATGCTACTTAAGAATTTATTGGGGTTTGATTTAAGGATATTTACTTTGTAAGTTTTGACATGTAATGTTGACAATTTGTGGTTTTTTGAACCTCAATATCGGCTGTCATTAAATCCTTCTGTTGTCTCCCACCCAGGATTTCCTGCAACTTTGAAAGCTTAAATATATAAAAATAGGGGGAAACAATGCTTAAAAACAAACATAGAAACTATAATAAAATTCAGAGGGGCAGCCGTGTTAGTCCGTATCCGCAAAAAACTGAGGAGTCCTTGTGGACCTTAGAGACTAACAAATTTATTTCAGCATAAATTTGTTAGTCTCTAAGGTGCCACAAGGACCCCTCGTTGTTTATAATAAAATTAAAACTCAATTCTACTGAACCTAATTATACCCCAGTGCAGCTGCTCTGACTCGAGTTAAATCTGCAGTGAAGACTCATACTGCCAGTCCGAGCATATTCACCTATTCTCCTTCAATAAGCACATCCTTCCTCTCTAAATGATGCACCTCGCTGAAGGGTCTCGGAGTAAGGAGACAGTTTGCACCTGACTGGGGGAGGCTCGAATGGGGGGGATTCTGGGAAACAGTCTTAAACTGAAAGCTAAATCCTGGGAAAGAGACATGAGGGCTCAGAGGCAGTTCTGGGAAACTGAGCTACTATAAATGGCCTGGGGTTTTGCAATATTCCTTCCATTCCAGCATGAAAACTTCTGTAGTACTGGTTGGACTCACCATTACCACACTGTGTTTTGTTTGTATTTCAGCTTCTCAAGCTTTAGTCTTTTCACTAGCGTGTTATCTGGGCTTTCAAAGGAAAATCTCAATTTATACTGACATATGAAAATACCACGTCTAGGCAATTTCCCCATGAACCCCTTAGTGAGGGCCTTTTCAAAAATCATCTGAGTGTAACTGAAGAGATCAGCTCCCTAATGCTGGCAATCAGAGGCAACTGCATAAAGCAGGACCACCTTTGACTTTGAAATCGGTATTTGCCCCTGGCTCTTGAGAGCTATACCAGAGTTTCCTCAGACGGAGGGTTACGACCCAGGAGATGGCTCTATGTAAAAATTCAAGAAGCATTTTCTCTCTCTTGTATGCAAAGGCTGCACTGAAGATGGGTTAGCCCTTCAATCTATTGGCTGCCTCTCTGCCCCTAGTTTTGGCCAGCAGTTTTACCCCCTCATCTCTGAGGCACACTGTGTCTTTGTCCAAACCGTTTTAAGGCCAGGCTTCATTTGCAGTATCCAGATTTCCAATCGAAATGCAAATATTCACTCCCTTCACTGCTTCTGCAGTCTGCTGGCTCTGGCTGTATCATCCCACTGCCAAGTCTTCCAGTGGTTTCAAAATGCAAGTGAATTTCTTCTATTCAGGCTTCAATGTTGTTCTTAAATAGGGCTCGGCTAGTGGAAAAATCCATTTGGGCCCAGCCCTTGTAGGCCTTATTCAGGAAAAACTCCCACCGATTGCAATGAGATAGGACACCAGGATCACGCTCTTTATTTGGAACCAGTTGTCAGAGCTGGACGTAACGGGGCTGAGGAAAGAGCAACTACATCCAAATGCAGGGACTGAGTTCTTGGCTTCGAGCAGGAATTGGGTCCACTTCAGCCAGGCATCAAACTGCAGAGGAAAAAAATAAGTGCTGGTAGCCCCCCAGGCTCCACCCCCGACTAAAGACCCACCCACCAATGATGCCAAAAGACATTGCCTCTCATAATAGGCTACACAAATCTTCATACTATGACCATCCCTTTTCTTCCTTGCATGCCTGGGTCAGCAGTGAAACAGACAACATTTAGATTTACATTGTACTCATTAGGCTTCAGAGTCAACCACCCAATGTGATAAATGAAGCAGTCACATCTTTTAAAGCTAGTCTTTCAAGCTGCCTGAAGACTCATGCAACGTTACTGCCTGGGTCCATATTCAGTAGATTATTTCTGCAACTATAAGGGCTAGACATTTGTATTTTTAAAACAAAATAAATACACAGATTCTGGAGCACAAGAGCTCTTTTACCAGGGAAAAGTACAGGATCACCAGGGGGGCCCAATCTGACCCCTGATGTGACCTAAACCTGGGCATTGCAGTCTTGCATTTAGCGCTTTACATCACACAGAGTTCACTTCAGGTAAAGACTGCATGGCAATCTTCTGATATTATGAATCTTAAAACATGTTTCTTTGGACCTCTGACACGTATTCGATTTTCGGCACAGAACAGATTGTACATTTCATTATCGCACTCCTCTTCCCTTATCTTTGACTAATACAAGGTAAAGGCAAAGAATTTGGACCAGAAAGGAATTAAATGAACACTGAATATCTTATACTGGGCTATGACGGATACATTTAACTAGAGCAAGGCAAGAAGCATAACCCAAAACACTTAGTGCTGGCAAAATGAATCAGATTGGCAGCCCGTGCAAACCAACTCATAGAAACATAGATTCTAAGGCCAGAAGGGATGCTTAGGATCAACATGTCTGCTCTGCATAGAACACAGATCATGAATTTCACCACGTGGTTCACGTACCAAGCCCATTACTCCTGTTGAAGCTAGAGCCTGCCTTTGAGAAATACACCCAACCTTGATTTAAAAATTTCCTGCAACACAGAATCCACCACATCCCTAGGAAAGCTGTTCCAATGGTTAATTACCCTCACAGTTAAAACTTGCCTCTTTTTTCTAGCCTCAGTTTGTCTAGCTGCACTCTGTATGGTGACCACATAGGTTTGAAAAAAAAAATTACAAGGGGATTGTACAAAAGACAAACGATGTGTATTTTTACAGGGAAAGCAACCCATAATGTTTAATGCGAGACACCAAATCACACCGTGGAATCAGCGTGTGTGAATCTTTGTCCAATTGCTCCTGAAATACTTGTACAAGATGCACCGGACAACGGCCATCACTTCAAACAAGGCACGCAGCATCAGCGTTAAGGGAACAGCTGTAGGGGTGTGTGACGTTATGAGTGTAATATAGTATCTTATTGAAAGATGACAGAATGAGTTGCATCCGATGAAGTGAGCTGTAGCTCACGAAAGCTCATGCTCAAATAAATGTTAGTCTCTAAGGTGCCACAAGTCCTCCTTTTCTTTTTGCGAATACAGACTAACAGAGCTGCTACTCTGAAACCAATTAACTCACAGACTTACCAGACCCATGGCCAAACTTGAGAGACTGGTTAGGAAGATATGTAAATTAAGAAAGCTTTGAAATGCAAGCCTGTATTGTTAGAGATAGAAGGGTAGATGTTTGTTCAGGTCTTGTGATGTAAGCCAACAAATCTTGTCTATAGTTTTGATTCAAAGATCAAAAGAAGTATTAGTATTTAGGAAGACACTTGAGGGAAACTGTATTATTGTCTATATATTGAAGGTTGTGGTAACCTGTATCAGAACTGTTTAATGGATAAATTACCCTGTGCTAATTGCCATGATGTTTGGAAGAAGGAAAGTTATGCCTATTGTTTTCTGAGGCCAAAAGGCTGCAGGAAATGTATAAAAACCCTGGGACACGATCCTTCTTTATCTCAGATCAGCTGTGGTTTTCAAGAGGGGGGAAACCTTAAGCCATAAGGATTGAGATCCCCAGTCACGGACTGGAGTCACCTTGAATCCGTACGGACACTGGACTATAACCTGTGGACTATTTCTAAAAGGACTTTTGGCAACTACAAACTCAGCTCTGCTATGTATCTGAACCTCAAGAATTGAATTCAAGTCTGTATGTATATTGATCTTTTAACCAACACACACTCTTTTTTCTTTTTAAATAAATTTTAGTTTAGTTAATAAGAATTGACTATAAGCATGTATTTTGGGTAAGATCTGAGTTACCATTTGACCTGGGTCTGGGGCTTGGTCCTTTGGGGTCAGGAGAACCTTTTCTTTTCTATGAAGAAATAACATTTTCAGAATTTATCATCATATGTTTGACATGTGTGTCTGGATGGAGGCCGGAAGCTGGGTACTTTAGGGGAACTTTAGGGGAATTGGAGGATTGGGCCAAAAGAAATCTGATGAGGTTCAATAAGGATAAGTGCAGAGTCCTGCACTTAGGACGGAAGAACCCAATGCACCGCTACAGACTAGGGACCGAATGGCTAGGCAGCAGTTCTGCGGAAAAGGACCTAGGGGTGACAGTGGACGAGAAGCTGGATATGAGTCAGCAGTGTGCCCTTGTTGCCAAGAAGGCCAATGGCATTTTGGGATGTATAAGTAGGGGCATAGCGAGCAGATCGAGGGACGTGATCGTCCCCCTCTATTCGACATTGGTGAGGCCTCATCTGGAGTACTGTGTCCAGTTTTGGGCCCCACACTTCAAGAAGGATGTGGATAAATTGGAGAGAGTCCAGCGAAGGGCAACAAAAATGATTAGGGGTCTGGAACACATGACTTATGAGGAGAGGCTGAGGGAACTGGGATTGTTTAGCCTGCAGAAGAGAAGAATGAGGGGGGATTTGATAGCTGCTTTCAACTACCTGAAAGGGGGTTCCAAAGAGGATGGCTCTAGACTGTTCTCAATGGTAGCAGATGACAGAACGAGGAGTAATGGTCTCAAGTTGCAGTGGGGGAGGTTTAGATTGGATATTAGGAAAAACTTTTTCACTAAGAGGGTGGTGAAACACTGGAATGCGTTACCTAGGGAGGTGGTAGAATCTCCTTCCTTAGAGGTTTTTAAGGTCAGGCTTGACAAAGCCCTGGCTGGGATAATTTAACTGGGAATTGGTCCTGCTTCGAGCAGGGGGTTGGACTAGATGACCTTCTGGGGTCCCTTCCAACCCTGATATTCTATGATTCTATGATTCTAACTGCATTATTCAGACTTCTGAGTAACCAGGGAGGTGCTATAGAAGCTGTTTGGGGCTGCCTTGGTAAATCTAATTATTGGAATATCCACCAGCGTTTGGGGTTTGTTTGCCGTCTGTTTGCAAAGTTCACCCTGACTGAGTGACTGCAGCTGGCTCCCACAGGCACCACTGTCACAGGGTGGTAGGGTGAGCTAGCTTCCATGCCCATCTAACCCTTGCCTTCTCTGAGATTTCCAGCAAGACTCTCATGTGCGAGGAGGCCACTCCAACAAGAACTGGAGCGAAACTCATTTCACACCAGTCGCGTAGCAGTGGTTGCTATTTTATTGAGGCTCCTATATTTTTCACAGCATCACCATGGTACCTGAGCGGCTTCCAGGGTTATGAATAAACAAGTGAAATGACTAAGCCTAGTGACTACAGACCTGGGCCAGAATAAGCCAATAACCTGGAGGTGAAAGGTTGCTATCTCGTTACCCATCTCCCCACATCCACATCCCCTCCTCCCACAAGCAATCTAGCCTGAGATTCAAGAGAACCTGGATGGGTCAGTCCTTACGGTTTTTAATAGCTACCCCTACATTTAGATAAAAATGGCAAATCCCGGCTCCGTTATTCACCCCTGTTTTTTCCCAAATTGTCACAGTAAGTACAATGTGATACTGCCCCTTCCCACATCACGGGTCTCTTTGCCCAAGTGCTGTTCCCTTGCTACTCTTTTCTCAGTACAATCCACGGTTGCCTTGCCTGAGCCAGGCACTGAACCCACATAATATCAAGCTGCTGGTCCAAAAATGTAGCAGCAGCTGCTTTGCAAATGTGAGTAGCTGCTTGTTCTTATTCAGTCCTGGCTAGGGAGCCAAGAAACACATATTGGGTGGCACAACAGTTGGATTTAGCATCCAGGACACAATTCTCACATTGCAGCGATGAAACTGGAGCAACTGGAGGAGATGCACAAGCAACGCCTCTGCAACTTAACGTTACGCTTCACGCAAGATCCAAACGAAGTGGCCAGAAGTTGTGTTCAAGCCCCTTATTAAAGGGTGAGAGAAGCTACAGAAATCTATCCCCATTATGACCTCAAATCACATTCCTGCAATGGCACTAGGCTTTGGTGCCGACTTTTAGTTTTCCTGGGGGAGGGGGCTCCACCCTGAGGCCCTGCCCCCACTCCGCCCTTTCCCCCCCAAGGCCCTGCCCCTCGCTTCACCTCTTCCTGCCCCTGTTCTGCCCCTTCCCCCAAGGCTTCACTCCGCCCCCCTCCCCTGAGGCTCCACCCACACTCCGCCTCCTCCAGCCCCCTCCCCGAAGCCCCCACCCACCGCTGCTCTCTACCTTCCCTCAAACCCCTCCCCGAGCTGCCAAGCAGCTGGTCGGGGGTGCCACCAAACAGCTGCGGCTGGTGGGTGCTGAGAACTCACTATTTTTTTCCCCGTTGGTGCTTCTGCCCCAGAGCACCCATGGAGTCGGTGCCTACGCCAGGCTTTGATGCCTCTTCCATTTGCTTCAGAGCATCAACAGCTCAACCTAGTGAAAGACAATGGACCTCTCTGTTGACTACTTATTTCCACAAGGGTGTGAGATAATTGAATGCTTCACTACAGCTTGCTTTAGGAGCACAGAATCATCTTCCTCCCCTCGTTTCACTTGAATAATAAAACATCTCATCTATGATGCTCATCCATGGTGAGTTTCCATTTTTTCCCCCACTATAAACTCTATTTTTCAGGAGGTTTAGGCATTTTGCCTTGCGCAAAATGACAGACCCCTCTTGTCAGCTGACAGGATCGAACCTGGGACTTCTGATGCTTAATGTACGAGCAGCTACTGCGTGAGCTAAAAGCTGCATGACTATTAGCCATGGTTGTAGCAGACTCATCAATCGGTAGCTGGGCTAAGTGCCACTAGAGGGGGACAGAGCGCCAAGCAGGCATAGGTTACACAAGGTTTACTCGAGTGCATTCCGCACCAAAAATTTTAAAATTCTGCGCACAATATATTAAAATTTACAGAATTTTGCAGACATTTTTCACATAAATGTGGAGGCTCCAGCATGGCATTGGGGAAACACAGGCTACTGGCTGCACAGAGGTGGGAGATCACTCTGCAGCTGCTCCCCCTCTGCCCCCAGGACATGGACTCAGAGGTGAGACTGCACCCAATCCTGACACAGTGCAAGGACCGGGCCTGCCCCAGAAACACCCCAGGGTCCTGCCCCTCCATGCCAGGTGCACCAGGTGTGGGCAGGCAGGCTCAGCCCTGCAGGATCCAAGTGTGGAGGGCTTTAGTGTGGGGGGGATCCAGATGTGGGTTGAGAGGGTTCTGTGTGGGGTAAGCTGGATGCGGGCAGCTCAGTGGGGGATCTGGATGCACAGGGGCTTGCTGAGGGGTTCTGGGTGCAACAGTAATGGGACTCTGCAGTGGGGGTCCAGGAGAAGGTCGTTGGGGGTTCAGTGGGGTTGGGGGGCACCTGGGGAGGGATAGAGCTCGGCAGGGGGGTCTGAGTATGGGGGGTCCAGATGCGGGTGGCTCATCGGGCTGATCCAGGTGCAGAGGAGGTGGGGCTCATGAGGGGGGTTCACAGTGCAAGAGGGTGGTGAGGCTTGGTGGGAGGGTCTGGGTATGAGAGGGTCTGGATGCAAAGGGGTTGGGCGGATGGGGGAGCAGCTCCCTGTACAGAGATCCCTCCCCCTGCAGCTGAGGAGCGATGGGTGCAGGAAGCGGGGAGTAGTTTGCAGAGCTTCCTCATGCCTGGGGAGAAATCTGGGGGTGGGTCTGATCCAGCCCTGGATGCTGTGCAGGGGAAGAGGAAGTTCTGTCTTCCTCAGCCCCGCTGGGACTAGCAGCTGAGCCTGGCGCAGGGTAGGAGCCACCAGTTGGGTCTTCCCCAGTCCCGCCCCCTGCCCCACAGTGATTTACATCTCTGCCTGCTGCCCTGGGCACCAAAAGCCTACTGCCAGTGAGGGTTGCATAGCCGCTCTTGTGGCTTCCCTTTGCTTCCCCATCAGAAAGTCATTTTTCTGCAGTGAAGCAAAGAAATCTGTGGAGGGACATGAATTCTGAGCATGTCCAGAATTCCCCCAGGAGTAAGGGTTGAAATACAGTGTAGAAATTTAACATTTTTTAAAAAAATTATTATTTAAATCACTGTGGGCTTTACTTTGAAAGCAGTAAGACCCAGCTTTGATAGATAACATTGGGCACTTAGAATCTGAAATTCTTTTTTTGACCCTTAGAATCTGTCAACAAATCAACAAATTCCAACAAAGGAATCAATTCTGAAGCACTTAGACTAGAGGAAAGTGATCAGGAACTGTCAGCATGGATTCACCAAGGGAAAGTCATGCCTGACTAATCTAATTGCCTTCTATGATGAGATAACTGGTTCTGTGGATGAAGGGAAAGCAGTGGACCTGTTATTTCTTGACTTTAGCAAAGCTTTTGACACGGTCTCCCACAGTATTCTTGTCAGCAAGTTAAAGAAGTATGGGCTGGATGGATGCACTACAAGGTGGGTAGAAAGTTGGTTAGATTGTCAGGCTCAACGGGTAGTGATCAATGGCTCCATGTCTAGTTGGCAGCCGGTATCTAGCGGACTGCCCCAAGGGTCGGTTCTGGGGCCGGTTTTGTTCAATATCTTCATTAATGATCTGGAGGATGGTGTGGACTGCACCCTCAGCAAGTTTGTGGATGACACTAAACTGGGAGGAGTGGTAGATACGCTGGAGGGTAGGGATAGGATACAGAGGGACCTAGACAAATTGGAGGATTGGGACAAAAGAAATCTGATGAGGTTCAACAAGGACAAGTACAGAGTCCTGCACTTAGGACGGAAGAATCCAATGCACCACTACAGACTAGGGACCGAATGGCTCGGCAGCAGTTCTGCAGAGAAGGACCTAGTGGTGACAGTGGACAAGAAGCTGGATATGAGTCAACAGTGTGCCCTTGTTGCCAAGAAGGCCAATGGCATTTTGGGGTGTATAAGTAGGGGCATTGCCAGCAGATCGAGGGATGTGATCGTTCCCCTCTATTCGACATTGGTGAGGCCTCATCTGGAGTACTGTGTCTAGTTTTGGGCCCCACACTACAAGAAGGATGTGGAGAAATTGGAGAGAGTCCAGCGAAGGGCAACAAAAATGATTAGGGGTCTGGAACACATGACTTATGAGGAGAGGCTGAGGGAACTGGGATTGTTTAGTCTGCGGAAGAGAAGAATGAGGGGGGATTTGATAGCTGCTTTTAACTAACTGAAAGGTGGATCCAGAAGAGGATGGATCTAGACTATTCTCAGGTGATAGCAGATGACAGGACAAGGAGTAATGGTCTCAAGTTGCGGTGGGAGAAATTTAGGTTGGATATTAGGAAAAAAACTTTTTCACTGGGAGGGTGGTGAAACACTGGAATGCGTTACCGAGGGAGGTGGTGGAATCCCCTTCCTTAGAGGTTTTTAAGGTCAGGCTTCACAAAGCCCTGGCTGGGATGATTTAGTTGGGGATTGGTCCTGCTCTGGGCAGCGGGTTGGACTAGATGACCTCCAGAGGTCCCTTCCAACTCTGATATTCTATGATTCTATGAAATCTATCCCCAGCCAGGGCATTCTTAAGAGCTAGATAAATCTGCACCCACAGTTTTTTAAAATGCTAGACTATAATATACAGAGTAGAGAGAAGGTTAAAAAAAACAAAAACAACAAATTGTGATATTTTAAAATTTGAAATTTGTGGTGGGGGTGGGGAGGAAAAAAAATTAAACATTTTTGGTAAATTTTCCCCCTCAACCAGCTCTACCTAATTGTTCTGTCCCCCTTCCCTTCTTAAGCATAGTTCCCACAAGTCCCAGTGCATAAGGCCTATGCATCACTAAATGCCACAAAGGTTCAAAACATGCTTTTGGGACATAGTAATTTATATTAGTATATATTATAGTTTGCAATGAATTACAGTCAAGCCAGAAGGGCGTATCAAGAGGGGCTCTGCAGGGATCTGCTTTGAGTCTGGTTCTCTTCAATATCTCCATAAAATGATTTGGATTACAGCAGAGAGAGTTCATTTATAAAGTTTGCGGACAATAAGCTGAGAGGGGTTGCAAGCACTACAATTCAAAATGATCGTGACAAACCAGAGAAATCGTCTGATATAAAGAGGATGAAATTCAACACTGACAAATGCAAAATACTACATTTAGGATGGAATAATCAGTTGCACAAACACAAAATGGGAAATGACTGCCTAGGAAGAAGTACTGCAGAACAGGATCTGGGGGTTACAGTGGATCGCAAACTAAATATGAGTCAACAATGTAACACTGTCACAAGAAAGCGAACATCATTCTAGGATGTATTAGGAGGATTGTTGTAAGAAAGACAAGTAGTAATTCTTCTACTCTACTCAGTGGAGCCCATATCAGTACTGGAGTATTGTGTCCAGTTCTGGGCATCACAATTCAGGAAAGATGTGGACAAATTGGAGAAAGTCCAGAGGAGAGCAACAAAAATGATTAAATATCTGGAAAACATGACATGGTTTAGTCTGGAGAACAGAAGACTGAGGCGGGACATGAAGACACTCTTCAAGTACGTAAAAGGTTATTATAAAGAGGAGGTTGATAAATTGTTCTCCTTAACCACTGAGGATAGGACAAGAAGCAATGGGCTTAAATTGCAGCAAGGGAGCTTTAGATTGGACATTAAGAAAAACTTCTGTCAGGGTGGTTAAGCACAGGAACAAATTGCCAAGGGAGGTTGTGGAATCTCATCATTGGAAGTTTTCAAGAACAGGTTGGACAAACACCTGTCAGGGATGGTCTTAACACTCAGCCATGCCTCAGTGCACAGGACTGGACTAGATGATTTATCATGTTCCTTTCCAATCCTACATTCCTACGATTGCTATGATATTGTTTCTACAGACCTCGACCAGATCAGGGTCCCAACGTACTAGACACTGGACACTCATACAGTAAATCACCAACAGACTCAGAACTGCCACCCACAAGTATTCAAAAAGCATGAGTCAGGCTCCCAAAAAACAGGATATTGGCTTAAAAATCTGAGTGATTTGGGGGTTATTTTATTTGCCTCTGTTTTACAGCATTTGGGGTGCAGCAGGGCCACATTTTCAAGCTTTTCTCCCCAACCATGGTGGCTAAAAACTTACTTAAGAAAAAAAACAGAAGCTTAGATTCTTTCCTAATCACGTGCCTCCAGGAGTTGGGGCTTTAAGAAAGCCTCCAAGTATCACAAGACATGCGATAAAATCGCAACAGTTGGCATCGCTAGGGACTTAGCGGTGCATAGGACTTTGCAGGCTTTCTGCGGAAGGGTAGAGAATGGCAGTTACACACATTCCCTATTGCAGGTGGTTAAGAGGAAAATATGTCCTCGTCATTCCCAATTTTAAAATTCTCCGTTCTTTAGCACGGTCCTCCTTATAAGAATGCCCTTTTTTTTTAAACGCAGAAGAAGCTAGCTTCCCAAGAACAGTGCTATGATACTGTCGGAGGAGTGTATATATGACAGAGCTGGAAGGACCTTGCTATAATTAGCACAAATATACTCTTAACCATGCCACTATTTTTCTGGAGTCAGTCAGTCATCAGGAAAATGCTACGTGTCGCCTAGCTCCATCTGTGTGGGAGGTTAAGAGTAGCAGCTCTTGTCTCTTACTGATCTCTAGAAGTGTTGTAAACACCAGAGATTCCATAATTAAATGTCTGTGTCTATTTGCAGAGGCGCTTTGTGCGAACAGCTGCTCTGGCAGTGAGCACTAACCGCTCCCTGCACATGGGGATGATCTCTGTGGGTAATAAACGGGGGTTTACAATGAACCTTAGATTTCTCTAACCTGCACTCTGCCCACTAAAGCGTACATCTACACTGCAATTAGACACCTGTGGCTGGCCCATGCCAGCTGACTTGATCTCAGGGGCTGTTTAACCTCGGTGTAGACATTCAGGCTCGGGCTAGAGCCCAAGCTCCGGGACCCTCCCACCTCGCAGGGTCCTAGAGCCCAGGCTCTAGCCTGAGCTGGAACGTCTACACTAGTGGTTCTCAACCAGGGCTACAGGTACCCCTGGGGGTACACAGTGGTCTTCCAGGGGGTACATCAACACTTCTAGATATTTGCCTAGTTTTACAACAACATAAAAAGCACTTAGCAAAGTCAGTACAAACTCTAAAATTTCATACAATGACTTGTTTATACTAAACACTGAGAAGTAAGTACAATATTTATATTCCCATTAATTTATTTTATAATTATATGTTTTTTTCAGGACTAGTGGGCTGCGACACTTCTGTATTTTTATGTCTGATTTTTGTAAGCAAGCAGTTTTTTCAGTGAGGTGCATCTTGGAGATACACACAACAAATCAGACTCCGGAAAGGAGTACAGTGCCCTGTGAAGGTTGAGAACCACTGGTCTACACCGCAGTTAAACAGCCCCTTAGCCCGAGTCAGCTGGCAGGGGCCAGCTGTGGGTGTCTAATTGCACACAGACATATCCTAAAGACTTCCTTTAACATACCAAACCTCTGAGCAGCTTCATACAGCCACCATTCAGAAAAATACTAGCAGCCTGGCGCATAAATAGTCCCCCCATCTCCCGCAGTGTGGAACTTCCCCTCCCCCCAGTATCACACCCCCTCTGAAGACCTGAGCTAGTGATTGGTTGAAGGTTTGGTATCTAGCACTGCCACAGAGCTAGAAACAGGAACTTAAATCACTTTAAGGGGAGGTTCCCAGCAAACCCCTGAACAACTGGGTTTCTTTAAGCTCAGATGTTGCAAAGTGCAGAAGAGCTATTTCAGGGGACATATAGAGATTTTCAATTTATTAATTTACATTTCTCTCCCCGACCCCTCTGGTTTCACAGGTGGAGGGACACAAGCAATAGCCCCAGTAAAAGTTTTAAGAAGTCTAACATTTCGAAAGTGGGTTTTCTGTAATATCCCTGGGTATACACGAACTCCCTGGCGGTGCGGTATGGAGGTTTTAGCAGCATGCGTTTGGAACAACCTGCATAACCTCACTCATGGCTTTGCACACCCAGCTAATACCAGTATTGCTATTTCATGCAGCTAGAAGTTTTATGCCACACCCCCTCACCGTGCATTGCTTATTCTGTAGAATACCATGTTAAAGGAACATTGCAAAGCCAAGCACTGAACATGTAGGAAATGCGACAATTAAGGATGCCTGTGCAGCTTAATTTGGCCCCTTAATTTGACAGTCTTTAATTACATGATCACACATTATTTTATTCACAGGACCCCTGCCTCATTCAGTGCACAGGATGGACAGTGCTCGGGAATGAGCATCTATCCAGTTTGGTTCTCTCTTCTTAAGCACATAGCATACCTAATCATGGAATATCAGGGTTGGAAGGGACCTCAGGAGGTCATCTAGTCCAACCCCTGCTCAAAGCAGGACCAATCCCTAATTTTTGCCCCAGTTCCCTAAGTGGCCCCCTCAAGGATTGAACTCACAACCCTGGGTTTCGCAGGCCAATGCTCAAACCACTGAGCTATCCCTCCCCCCCTTGCGTCCCAAGGCCTCGTTCACTGCATGCTACTCAAACCTTGCTCTGAAATCAGAATGATTAGTTTGCCCCCGGGCTTGTCTGTGGTCCTCATCACAACATTATCTGAGTGCTTCACAAATACAGAACGGATTTATTTTCATAGCACCCCTATGAGATGAGAGGGTATTTGCCCCATTTTATGGATGGGGAACTGAGGTATAAAGTTACATGGCACTGAAAACAGGGTCTTATAATGGGAAGTGTTGGACAACCTTAATAGCAATGCTACCAGCTGTCATTATTACAGTGAGCTGTCATGGGACGTGAAACAGTTACCCCTTAAGCTCAGGTGGTAGAGGTACATGCTGGGGAACCTGAATGTCCAATGTTTGAACCTTTCTGATAGCCCATAATCCTTAAACTTACACATGACAGAACTCCAGCTTGCAGCAACGTAGTCCATGGGATGAGGCAGTAGGCTGGGAATTAGGAGAATTGGGTTCAAATCCCAATGCCACCCTGGCCTGCTGCATGACCTTGACAATCTATTTCTGTGTCTGTTTCCCATCCCACCCTTTATCCGTTTACACTGCAAGATCTTTGGGACAGGGACTGCCTCTTACTGGGTGTCTGTACACAGCCGAGCATTTTGCAAGCTAAATTCTATGGTGAGTGTGTCAATTTCCTCTGGGGGGATATATTCCAAACTGGAGGCTCACCGGTCAGATTTTTAACATATACTCAATGACTCAAAAAACAGGGGTAACACAAGATAGCAAGACACGCAATCGCTGGACACTTGCAAATGCTGGACAGCATAGTGCATCTGTTCATGGCTTGTGGGAACGTCTCCTCCCTGGGTGAAGAGAAACTAACGCCCAGGCTGCAGACAATACACACTCTATAGGGAAGTGAAAGGTGCACATGGCATTGCCATCTAGTGGCCGGACCACAGAGAGGATGAGGGCCTTTCTATTACTGGGTTCTCAACTTTTTCTTTTTGAGGCCTCTGCCAGCCCCAGAGCCTGGGCAGCTCTGATCAGCTGCGCAAGCAGGCAAAGGGGGGTAGGAGCTGAGGAGCAGCCGCAACCCGGGCACCAGCAGCAGACAGGGGAATGCCACAGCTGCCCACTCCATGGCACCACCGCAGCCAGAGGAGCAGCTGCCTGGCTCCAGCTTCCCACCCAGACCTGACCAGAGGTGGGGGCCTGAGGGAGAGGAGGAGGGATGTGGTGGGGGTGGAGCTGCCCCCAGGACAGGCCCATTCTGGGCAAGGCACTACAGTTTGGGGGTGGCAACACCCTTGTGCCCCTTTAACTTTGCCTATGGACTCAAGGCTTCAGCCCCATTCCTTGCTTCAGTGGGGGGTGGGAGGGAAGGTTGGGGTTTCAGCCCCGCCATTCCCAGCTTCAGCGGAGAGGGAAGCTCAGGGTTTCAGCCTCATGCTGCTCCTGGCTTAAGTGGGGAGAGGGAAGGGGAACTCAGGGCTTCAGCCCCACACCGCGCCGTTTCAGTTCCATAGGGGGGCGCCAGGGCTCAGGGTTTCAGCAGGGGGCCCCCAGGCCCCCCACCGAAAGGACTGCTGGTCTAGTGGACAGAGCACTGGCCTGGGACTCAGGAGACCTGGGTTCTATTCCTAGCTCCTCTACTGGCCTGCTGGGTGACAATGGGCAAGTCACTCCACGGCCCAGTGCCTCAGTTTCCCCATGTATAAAATGGAGAGAATACTGACCTCCTTTGTAAAGCGTTTTGAGATCTCCTGATGAAGAGGGGTTACATAAAAGCTAGGTATTATTACTACCAGTAGTAGCTGCAGGAATTCTCCCTTAGCTCAACTTGCAGACGCCTATATTAATGGGGCTTAAACATAAGGGCTCTAGTCCTGTTTACCCACATGTGCAGTGGGTGAAATCATAGGCCCATTTAAGTCAATGGGCGTTTTTCCATGGACTTCAATGGAGGGACAGGATTTCATCTTGTCCATTGCTTGCAATAGAACAGATCCTCTAGTGCAGGAAGGAAGATTTTTGTGGGGTGTAAGATGAGCAGCTTCAAAGAGAAACAAGAATCCCAATCATTTTAGTGGCCTTATATTGCTCAGTCTCCCCTAGGCCCCAGAAACTATCAGAGACCATTAGGGTGACATCATGGAGCACCTCAGCGGGAGCTAAAAGTGGAAGAAGACATACAGAGAAGCAATGCAAACAGGTTCCTGGTTAGCCGTTGAGCTGACACCAGCAAACTGGTTGAGTCCGTTTGGTTTTTTTGGTCTTAATGGTGGTTTACTTCCTCACAGACATGCTGCGTTAGCCACCTGAAACTTAAGGGACACCAACAAGCTAAGAACTCCTTCTTCTCTCCAGACGTTTTTAAACACCCGAGATGGCAATACGTGAAAAATGAGAAAATAAGTTTTCTTTCCCCATTTCCCACCCCCGCCCCCCTCCAGTTTGTTCATTCTGCATTTGACAGCACTTTCGGTGTAGACAGATTCCCTCATTCAGGGCTTCCCCTGCAGAATCCATCAGCTGGCTCTGCACAGATCTTTCCCAAAGCAACAGACTAAACAAAAGCACTTTAAAATAGGAAAATGTGATTGTATGCCACAAGCCCTGGGAGGGGGACCCAGGGGTAGGAGTAGTGTCTGACACCACTTCTTACTTAGGTTTTATTTGTTGTTGTTTTTCGTTTGTTGTTTTTCTTTTTAAAACTGACTAAATTTCCAGTTGATGACTAACGGGGTCAACCGCCTCCCGAGACCCGACCTTACGGCTACTCTGCTTCAGCTGCCTTCTGCTCAGTTCCCAGGAATAATCCACAAAGGCTTTTTGTTCAGAGACACCATTCCTGGGGGCTGAGTTTATTAACAAAACAGTTTAAAACAATCCTGAAAGTCAAGTCTCAAAATAAGCTACACCCAGCCCCCATAGGCACCGACTTCCACGGTTTTTGGTGGGTGCTTGACCCCCAGCCCTAGCCCTGCCCTCACTCCACCCCCATTCCACCCCCTTCCCCCAAGTTCCCGCCCCTGCCCTTCTCAGTCTCCTCCCCTGAGCGCGCCACGTCCCCGCTCCTCCACCCTCTTGGAAAGTCCTAAGTGCCGCCAAACAGCTGTTTGGTGGCGGGAAGTGCTGGGAGGTAGGCAGAGAAACAGGGATGCGGCAGGCTCAGGGTGGGAAAGGAGGTGATGGGAGCATGGCTGCTGGTGGGTGCAGAGCACCCACGAATTTTTCCCCATGGGTGCTCCAGCCCCGTAGTACCCATGGAGCCAGTGTCTATGCCTAGCCCTATCCTGTCAGAATTCTCCACAGGCCTCCACCTGCCTTTTCCAGCCATCTGGCTCCACATGGTCAGCAAACCAGCCGCCTCTGCTGCTCTCCCCCTGGTTTTCCAGGGTTCCTGCAGGAGCCTTGCTACTTCCCGCTTTTTCCATCAGCTGCTCCCAGGCTTCCGTCCTGCCTGGTGGGAAAGTTAAACCCCCTGCCCCAAGAACTAGCCCAGGAATTTGTCTCTTCCTCCCTTCTCTCTCCAGGCCTGGCCCAAGTTAGTCACACGGCCTCATTCATTATTACCCACCTGGGGAGGTGAGCACATCTAGTCACAGGTGGGGCTGAGGCCCCATTTCCCCTTAAAGGGCCAGCCACCCTAGGACTGTGACCCCTAAAACTACTTTGATTCCCATCTCTTTGCACCCAATCCCTCTTAGATTCCACAGCTGACAGACCACAGCAGCGATTAAAACTCACGTTCCTTAGGTGCTACTGAATAATCTTGGCATTTTAAAGAGACTGAAGCACACTTTCCGGGACTGGCTTTGCTCCAAAGGGCACAGCAGTTTCCTGAGAGGGCATAGTTTAATTTCAATGGTATAGCAATAAGCCTCTCTTTGTCTAAATGCTCTACACACAGGGAAAACCTGGGAGAGGGAGATTCTCTCCTACTTCTGAGCAAACCTAAATTACCTACAAATTACCATTTAAAAAAACCTCATCCTCTTTGGACATCCAATCCCCCTATTGCAACTGAAGTGAATTTCCATTCATTTTAACCTTGTGTGGGAGGTCCTTATGGGATCTGGAATCCAGATCCCATAGACGGCTGTGAAAATCTTACCCACAATGTCACATAGACATATTCCTCCTTCCTTTTACTTATCCATTGGATTTCGTGCACTGGGTGTTTTATCACAATGAGTAATGCAGAGCAATGCTCTGCTAGTCCATTCTCATCTCTGCTTCAAAACCATAAGAAAAACTCCCCCAAAATCTTCCTGGTGTCTGGCCCTGCATGACCTTGCCCTGCACCTTTGGTGAACAACACTGATTTCTACAGGACTCAGCCTGGACACACAAGTGCATCCACCCCCATCACACTGAAAGATTGGGGCTTGAGTGTGCCTAACTCCCTAGGAAATCAAGTGAGCATTCTGCTGCACGGAGACAGGAGGATCCAACGATTGGGGTAAAATAACACTTCCTTAACTGATGTTCAGACATCTTACTTGAATTTGGTAGTTGGCTTATATCCTCCTATTATCTCTTGGACTAGGTTTACTCTATCAGAACCTAGCTGTGGCCAGCAATTTTTCCAGCAAGAAAAACTGCTTTTAGTAACAATTATGGGAAATGTTCTTCCCTAAGGCTGTTGTGGTAGGACTACAGGACTGCTTGATAAACCTATTTTACCAAGATCAAGATCCCACCCACCAGCTAGAAGAGCTTATCTAACAAGTGTGAAAAGTTAGTACAGTATCTCTCTCATTTGTCTGCTTCCCAGTCCTGCAACACCCATTCATGTTGCAGTCACACCGAGTAAGTGGATCACAATAACCCATTTAAAGCTATACAGTTAAATCAATTAGGGTGACTAGTGTAGCTGGATTGCTGTAACTTCAGCCAGAGTTGCAAAGGGCGTCGCTTTCACCATGAGCTGCTCCAAGCCTGATTTCACTTTCAACTTCTCTGAGTAATCTAATCACTAGACAGTCAGTTGTTTGCTCCTGGCACCAGGAAGATATTGACATTTACATACAAGTCTGACGCTAGTTATGACCGAGAGAACACTTCATTATAAGAGTCCCATTTCCAAGCACTTGTAATTGGGGGAGAAAAAAACGCTCAGGCTTATACTTGTCTCAGTCTATCTTTACTCAGCGCACAGTCAACCTGTGGAACTCCTTGCCTGAGGAGGTTGTGAAGGCTAGGACTATAACAGGGCTTAAAAGAGAACTGGATAAAGTTCATTAATGGCTATTAGCCAGGATGGGTAAGGAATGGTGTCCCTAGCCTCTGTTTGTCAGAAGGTGGAGATGGATGGCAGGAAAGAGATCACTAGATCATTATCTGTTAGGTTCACGCTCTCTTGGGCAGCTGGTGTTGGCCACTGTCAGTAGACAGGATACTGGGCTGGATAGACCTTTGGTCTGACCCAGTCTGGCCATTCTTATGTTCTTAATTATAATTATTTATTTGTATTGCTGTCGCACATAAAGGCCCCAGTCAGGGATCTGGGTTCCATTGTGCAGAGTGAGGTACCTGTGTAATAAAGAGACATACCCTTCCTCAAAGAGCTGACCACCTTACCAGAGGATTCATGGATTTTAAGGCCAGAAGGGATTGTTATGATCATCAAGTCCGATCTCCTGCATCATACAGGCCAGAGAACCTCAGCCAGTAACATCTGCATTAAGCCCATGACTTCAGTTTGAACTAGAGCATCTCTTTTAGAAAGACATCCGGCCTTAATTTAAAGACTGCGAGAGCTGGACAATCCACCATCCCCCTAGATAAATTGAACAATGCTTAATTACCCACCAACCACACTTAAAAATTTGCACCTTATTCCTACTCTGAATTTGTCTCTCTTCAGCTTCCAACTGCTGGATTTCGTTACACTTTTTCCTACTAGATTAAAGAGCCATCTTCTATCAGAAATCTCCTCCCCATGTAGGTACTTGTAGACCATAGTCAAGTCACCTCTTGATCCTCTCTCAGACAAACTACATAGACTGAGCGACAATGATGGTGAGAGATAACAAGTGAAGAAAATTAATGAGTGAGGAGCAAGGGGAGGACAAGATAAGGATGAAAACTAGTTTGATTTGGCTTAAGCAGCAGTCACAGTACATCCATTGTCCAGTCACCATGGAGTGTTCTGCAGGCAGAGGATTCATTTGTTTGTAAAGCTTGGAACAATTCCATTTGCTCATTTCTTCACTGGGCGGGAGGAAGCGGGGAGAAATGTGTTTTTTCCTGGCTAAAGTCAATCTTGAGAGACTTTCTTTGAATTCAGATATCTCCAAATATAGATCTATTTTAAACTTGCCGTGGGACGACACATGACCTGGACATGTCTGAAGTAGTATGGTTAATAAAACAAAAGTGATGGAGCTGTCCAAGACTCGGACCATGCTGCACACTGTTGGACACTAACTGCTTTACAGTGCAGCAAGCTGGGGAGCTCTGGATGGAACAGTGAACAAAACCAAAGTGGCTTTGGGTTTTTCAGACTTCGTCAATTGGGCTTTGGCCTCGTAACCCAAACCCAGGAGGGTTTGCCTCAGGCTCCTGCTCTCTCCAAACCCTCAAAGCTTTGGAGAGAGCTCCACTTTCAAACAGCCTTAATCTACAAATTATGGGCTTCGACCAAAGCCCATGGAAATGCTCCCAAGGACTTCAATGGATCAGACCCCCTATGCAGCTGGAGCCAGACCCTAGCTGCAGTCAATTAAGAGTTGCAATAAGTGTTTGGTGCATACATTTGAAGCTCACATCACCCATCACAGATTGGCCTTTAGAAAAGGTAAGCGCCATAAACTGTTAATGCAAAATGATGAGTGAGGTTTTCTGCACACCAGTCAGGAAATTCAAAGTCTTGGTTCCCACAGCAACCATCACCTGGTTCCCCTGGGTATATAGAGTATTTGCATTAATAGTCATATTTTTATATAAAGCCAGGCAAGTTAACAGCATATGAAGCAACACAAGGCCCCGGTTACGGCTGGCGTGGGAACCGTAACACTGTATTTACTGATGCTTTGCTCACCACAATGTTGCACAAACTTAACTTTCCTCCCACGTTGAGTATTACGTTTCTTGGTCTTAAATAAAAGACCATTTTGGCTGGCAGACCACAGATTCTGGCTGGAGCTGTCTTGACCGACTTGAACCCCAATCATTGTTGCTTTAGTACAGCCACAGAGCACTTGCCTGTGAAGCAGTAGTTCCCCCTCGGACTTCTGCCAGTGAATTAGATTTGTACGTACAGCTGCTGCTGCAAGATGGCCAATTTAAGGGGCATCCCATGCCCTGTGCGTTGCCCTTAGGAGGGAAGCAATTGTGTATTTAAGCTGTCAGGCCTGGCTCTCCGCGGAGGTGACAGGGATAGATTTCAAACATCCAGATTCTCAGGGCCCCCCCCCTCAGTCACAGGTTCTACACCCAAAGCGATGCATGCTCATTAGATCTGGCCACAGCATTCACTGGTGACATCTCACCGTTTCCCTAGGACTACTCCAGCTGTTATTGTAGATGGGGACAAGAAGAAACGGACATGAATAAGGAACCAAAAAGAAGAAACAGCAGCAGCTAGAAAAGAGGAAAGGGTCTGAACAACATAAGTAACTCCCAGACGCCTATTGCTACTCCTGCTTCCATCAAAGCTCATGTGAGTTTAAACTTTTACCTGACCTCCTGCTTCCTGCTATAAGTTAGGCTAAGAGCGGAAAGCTGGCCGGCTTTTTGTAAGTGCTGGAATGTTTCCTTCGGTGAGTGGTGCTCCGTCTGCAAAAGTCGAGCTGAAGGCAGGGTGCAAGATGCAGCCGAAATGGAACTGTTCCCCACTCCATTGTAATGCCCCCCCTCCTTGCCAGTGCATCATATTTGTAATCATTTGAAACAGTTACATGAGTGGTGTCAAACTCTTTCAGGGGAGAGGGTCAAATCCCATGTTTAACTATGGCCCATGAGCAGGGGTATCAATTTAGCGCTATATCCTAAATCCCCAGCAGATCTCCCATGGATGTCAATGAGATGCTTGCCCAGAGATCACAGCCTTCCTGTGGCAAATGAAATTTTAGTCTTCATCACCTGGAATTAATTTTTCAAGTTCATGCGATTAGTGTGAGTGAGGAGCTCACAGCCTGAAACACTGGCTTTGAGAGGTATCTTCCAAATCTGGCAGAGAACACCGTACCAGTGACATTCAAACAGGAACTTTCTTCACAATGCTGATGATTAAAAATAGCGAGGGTTTTAAAATGAAAGCTTAGATTCCCCAGAATTGGACACAATGCAAGCCACATACAGATATCAAACAGGCCGGGGATCCAGCCCATAGACTAGGTGTATGAGAGTTCTAGCCTACACAGATCCACTCTGCGAAGAAGCCATTCTTTGCCTACATTCAAAGCATTAAAGCACGTCTCCCTCCATTGCTACAATACAAGATCTTGTCCATCTTAGGAGAGCCAGTAGAGGGAGGAGGACTTCAAAATCTGATTTGCCCGCACTTCGGCAAAGCAACACGCTGAAGCAGAAGCCAGTAATGAGAAAACATCTGACGAGGTTTTAGAAAGGGGAGGGGGGGATACATCAAAGCAAGCTTCACCGAACTGATGAGCCAATCAGCAAAAAGTAAAAAGATGAGACAAGTGGAAGCAAGGAAGTGAAACGGACCCCATAAGAATGTAGCGAAAGAAACAGAAGTAAGAATGAGCATTAGCCATGGCAGGAGAATCGCAGTCGGGCCCGAGGCACCATGTCCGCATATTGTTTTGGCTTTTTAACCAAGCTCAGGGAATAGCCCTGAAAAACGTTCAAAGTGAGGGTGGCAGCAAGCAGCAGTATCAGAGGGAAAATCCCTCCGACGTGAGGTTGTGTCTGGGGTGGATGGATACAGGCAAGGTAGCCCCGATCCCCTTCCAATCCTCTGGACATTCGCTGCTGTGTCCCACAGACATCAAGGCATTGCACTTCCAGATTTCCCAGCTTTGTGGCTTAGAAACAAAGTGGGCCCCCCCGCATCAGCCTCACCCGCTGACCAACATGCTGCTCTGGAACGGGGAGGGAAGAGCCAGAGCATAGCACACAGGCCCTGCCCCGCTGCACTCATGACTTGGGAGGTGTTGTCTCGGCATCCTTGTGGCGCTCATCTGCCCTCTGAAGAAGAGGAACCCGCTCCCCCAGCCTGTCTCCTTGCTTCAGCGTTTCAACTCCCTTAGTAACAGACGCTCTCCCGAGGGGCGGGGGATGAAAGGGGGCCTGTCTTCTTGAAAACCTTGGACAACCAGCTCCAGGGCCCCGTGTGCGAGGAGACTTCAGGCAACGGTGGCTTTTGCAGCTGTGGAGTCGAGGGCAAAATTTACAATCATTCAGGTCTAATTTTGCGCTCTTCAAAAAAGGCAAAATTCCCACTACCTTCCTTGGGGACTTTCACCTGGGTGGGGCATACAGGATCAGGCCCCAAAACTCTTGAGGGTCTCTCCTAGAGTCCACACAGGTCTACAGGTCTCTCCTGGTGAGAGACTTCAACAGGGATTTAACATCGCACAATCCGCCATCTTGCCAGGGCTAATTACTATGGTAACCACATGTACTGGAGGTGGTTGTCCCTTAAAATGACTCACGGATTTTTAAAAAGAAAAAAAGCTTTGCCTCTGAAACACCGTTTTTAGGCTGAAGACGGCATGCACGCACACACGCGCCTTGCAGGAATACTGTCCCCTCAGTTATCGTGGAACACAGCTGCTGTGATCTTTGGAGACAGAATCGGCTCTGCCTTCCTCTTGGTGTGAGCAGAGAAAAAAAAAACAACCCCTTGTATGCTTCAGCCATCTAAAATAAATCCATGCAAGTCCCAGCACTATAATCCACTAATGGGACTTTGTCAATTGTTTAGAGATAACATACGTGCTTCTGTTGCAAATGGTTTGCAATCTCGTGGCCCTATTTTAAAAGGTAGAACTAAAACAAGCAAGAGAAGCAAGGACATGATATTTGCTAGTGGATTAGAGAATACAATGGAAGGAATTCTAACTTGATGGGGCAGATTCTCCGCCCCAAACAAACTCAGCCAAGTAGAGGGCGAACACAGAAGGAACCTGGTTACAGTTCTCTAACCCTGAGCCAAAGGGCCTAGGCACAAGTTAAAGTTGCAGGTCAGCAGCTCTAACTTATGCCAGTGGAGGATCAGGGCTAGCAGAGTTCCCCTCCCTGCTCCCAAAACCATCCCCTCCTCCCACCCAGTATGAGGAGTGAACGGGGCGCACAAAACTGCTACACGGACTCTGCCAGCTTTTGGCAAGCAGCGTTCCCCTGCACAGAGCAAATGCTCCACAGGCCATCTCTGGTTGCTTTAAAGCCACTTTCCACTGCTTAGGGCCTCAGCAGCCCTGAGAACCCAGCCCCCAGCATGCAAGGAGCATCCTCCAGGCCACTTGGCTTGGCTTGGCTTATGGTCACACTGGCTCTCACTAGCCTCTTTTCAGCACTGTTCGGTGGAAGCTCAAAGCTCTGTTCACCCGGCACTCAGTCCATTTTACTTGCTTCTAATTCTATCTTCCCCAAGGCTAGAGTCAGCTGTTCTCCAATGCATCTGCCAATTACTGTCCTCTGCTAACAAGAGCCAAGGCTAATTGTCAGCTGTCATCTATGGAAAGCAGATTTCATTGGCAAATTAGGAAATACGGAGCAGAAATCATGAATCATTCACCTAGACACACACTATGGAAAGCTCTGCTGATCTTAAGTTACTGCAGGACCAAGTATGATTTAGAGCTTGCCAGAAAACAAACCAACCCTTTTCTTCTCTCACAGCCTAACATCATCACCTTTCAAAACGAGAGCAGAACGTCACCTTGGCCTGAATCCAGCCAGAATGGCTAATTCTTCTTCTTCCTCTGCATTACATCTTCCACGTCTTTGAAATCGGCCTTTTCTTGGCAGCTAACTGGCTGATTCCTTCTAGGCAAACAACTCGCAAACAAAAAACCCTGTGGATTCTGCTCACTCTTCATGGTAAGCCAGCTCACTGGCCAGAAGCCAAGCAGATAAAGGTACTGAGCTAGATCCTAAGCTCTAGCCAAGGAGTTCTCGGTGCAGCTGAGGAGAGGGTTTGCACAAGCAGGGGTTGCCCTTCACCAGGCCAGTCCCTGGCTATGGGTTAGGCTACTCTAACCTGCACCAGTGGGCGGGGACCCCAAGGAGTGGTTATGATGGCTAGGGATCACTGGAGTGAAGGGGAGGCCTGACCGCCCCTCTATCTTCTGAGCACACATCCTAGGTTAGCAGCTGAGTGGGCAGAGTGGTTGGCCTAAGAGCAGATATGGTGACCCTACAGTACCCCAGGTTCCCCCACCAGGGGAGAGATTTGCCAGATTTTGGCCACATTGCGGTGGCATGGGCATGTAAGCGAGGGCAGAATCTGACTCATCATCCAGAAGAGGTTAAGATGGTATTGGCTCCTC
This sequence comes from Lepidochelys olivacea, assembly GCF_965140295.1. NCBI lineage: Eukaryota > Metazoa > Chordata > Testudines > Cheloniidae > Lepidochelys > Lepidochelys olivacea. The sequence goes on from NC_140416.1 coordinate 122,482,773, forward strand.
GCATCGTCACTCACACACCCAGAGGTAGTGCCGTGCCACCAGGAAATGCACACACCGAAGTATTCAACAACAGGGAGGAAACTAGGTTTATAACTTTCCCTGAAATCAAAATCCAGTTGCGAGCCAATTTCTCAAAGGCCAGCATGAGAAATAGATGACTAGAGAAGGCACCAAGATGGATGCTTGGGCACTGGCTGAGCCCATCTGAAGTTAGCTACTTCGGTTGAATGGGAAGCCAAGGCAGCTCCCAAGGTTTCCTTTAACGTATGTCTCTGCAGACTGCCTGAGACAGAGCAGCACTTTAAGTGCAGCCCTGTCTGGTCTGAACTGTGTTTTACAGTCGCTTTCTAATGGGACAGAGGTTTTCATTAACCAGGACTGACCCCTCCCTGGAGCTTCCAGCTGGCACGGGGCGGAGGCTCCCAGACTCCCTGAACTTGGAACACGCACCCTGCAGCGGCAGCCCACTAGGGCAGTGCTTGCTCATGCCAAGATTTCAGGTGAGCCGATTTCTGCTGCTTGTTCTGCGTCTGGAGAGCTAGTCTCAATATGTTCCGAATAAACTGCTGGCCCCGGTGAGATTGGGGAGTAAGAGCTGTGCCAGCGGGATTCCCTAGAGGTACCACACCAGACTCACTAGGGTATGGAAACAACCTCACTGCTGCACCTGCTCTCCCACATTTCAAGATTAGTTCCCAAGCTGCAGGCAACAAAATCCAAGACACTTTTTTTTTTTGGGGGGGGGGGGGGCAGGAGGGGATCCTCAATTCTGTACTGCTTATAGTCCCAGATATTTTCTGGTTGAACTCGCTCTGTTCATCACTCCTGCTCAAGATATATACCATACCACTTTCCATAGGGGGGAGGGATAGCTCAGTGGTTTGAGCATTGTCCTGCTAAATCCAGGGTTGTGAGTTCAATCCGTGAGGGGGCCATTTAGGGATCTGGGGCAAAAATTGAGGATTGGTCCTGCTTTGAGCAGGGGGTTGGACTAGATGACCTCCTGAGGTCCCTTCCAACCCTGATATTCCATGATCCTATGATAGGATTGCCACTGGGTGTACAGCACCTACACTGCCCCCAAAGGAGTAGGGAAAAGGCTTCCCAAACAAAGAGACAGGACCACAAATATTTCTCACCTCCTGTGCATTGCCTGAAGACACATCCCCATCACATAGGGGGAGGCTGAGTTGGCAGATATGGGAAATTAAATACACCATTGACGACCAAAAGCAGAAGGTACACACTGCAACTCCCACAAGTAAAGTGGACACTCCCTCCTTTAACACTCAGTCACAAGGATAACTGGGATGGAAAAGCACAGCGGCACGAAGCATGCCTTGGAGAGAAGCAGTCCAGCAAGAAACTCACAGTGCTAGCCAAGTCGTTCCTGAATGCTGCTTAGAAACCTTCCTCATGCAGCATTTAAAAGCAATTAGCAGCTCCAGAAAAGAAAATGGATCATTCTGTATCCAGTTCAAATCCTTCTCCAAGACTGTGCACAGCCTGGCTCCTCCCTAACTCTCCAGCCTGGTTTCCCACTATCCCCCCACCCATGAACTACAATTGCCAACTCCTCCCGCATTCTGAATGCCCTCCTTTCACTCCCACGCGATGTGGATGCACCATATTCCAGGACGCTCCTTATACCCAGAACGCCCTCCCTAAATCAGGGCACCCTGCCTGCCCTTTCTTCCATCCCCTCCTTGCCTAAAGCAAAAACAGAAAATGCATCTGTGCAAGGGAAAAAATATATTAAAGAACCAACAGGACATGGGATCCCATGACCTGATTCCCCATTCTGGAAACACTCATCGGTTCCACACTTGTTTCTGATAGGCTCCTGGTACAGTAACTAATACTGTAATGAGAAGAAAAAATGTGTTTAGTATGTAGACATGACTCCTTATGTAGTTTGCAGTGTTGTTGTAGCCATGTTTGTTCCAGGAGATAAGAGCGACAACGTGGGTGAGGTAATCTTTTATTGGACCAACTTCTGTTGGTGAAAGAGAGAAGCTTTCAAGCTGACACAGAGCTCTTCTTAAGGCCAGCTTTAAAAGAGGGGGGAGGGGAAGTTTATTTTCTGGGGAAAACATAACAAAAGCAAAACAAAAAAACTAATATATTTTGGTCCCTTCTTGGTTCCGGGCAGGGTGATGGGGAGGAATCTCATCCAAACAGTACTATGACTGAGGCAGAATAGATCAGCAGCCTAGTGGTACTGATTTATGTCCATATTCATGGTGAACAATGGGGTAGGGAACGGACGGTACCAACTGCAATGCTGTGCTGAATTGAGAAATGCTATAATCAAAAGATTTGTGGTGTATTAGAAAAGACCTATTATAATCCTCTGAATAAGTGCTTCAACAGCACATGGGGCCTGCATTCAGAGCACTGCCTTAAATTAAACTGATCAAGAATCTCCGCGTGGCTCTTTTACAGCATTAGAGACAGGCTTTTGCACTGAGTGCTTCTAACACACCACATCTACTCAGGAGATGCAGGCAATTTAAAAAACACAAGCGCTTCACCCTAGTGCTTTCTATGGGATAATTAATGGAGTCTCATTTCAGTTCATCCACTGGCCATATGGCAGAAAAGAGGATTAAAAATTTCAGTCTCAAAATGTATTCAGTGAAATCCAGTTAATACAGCCAAACTATAAGCAAAAAAAAAAAAAAACCCCAAAACAACCAAAAATAAAACCCATTATTGCACTGGACATATCATGCTGCCAGTATACATGGAAACCTTTTCCCTTATACAGCATAGAAATACAGGTTAATCTTCTGGTCCAAGCTATCTGACAATTCAGAGGTTTGTTTACTGGGCAGAGAACTACAAGCTGTGCTTCGGTGTTGTCTTAGGGAGAGCAGTGGGAGGATCCTGATTGGGAGTTGGCCAGAAAAATCAGTTTTATGCCAGTCTCTGGTTCCTTAAATAAAATATGGAAACAATAAACTGAATTTTAAATTACTACAGTGAGCTAAATACAACAGGTATCACAGTATGAAAATTACTTCTGTCCTACAAGTTAACCTTTTAGTTGATTATTCTCTAACTTTAATAATATCTTGGGGGTGGTGTGAGAGAGATGGGGATTTTTGTATACACAAAGCCGTTTTCAATCAAGGTAGCAAGAAAGACTTACATTTCAAGTGATTCTCCTCTATCAAGTCCCTTATTTGAAAACAAACCCAGGGAATTAAGTTTCCCAAGTTCGTTTCCACCTGCATCTGTATATCATTTATATAGTTTTGCATATATTTCTAACAGCAATGTAGACAAAATACTCCTCTGCCATGGTTACTCCTCATTAAACAGTTACAGATCACCAGTATTTCCTGTTAAATCCCAGTAATAAAAATAATAATCTGAACTCAAATCCTTTGTACAGATGCTCCTTTGTGCTTTGTCCAAATGCTTCTGTATGAGGAGGTGGAGTAAGGGTGTGGATAATACTTTGGTATTCCATCTTTGGTATAAAATGATAACTTTAAGGGGTGGAAAGATTCTAATCCAAAGAGACTGGGAATTAGACATTTATGTATGATTGAAATGCTGGAGTTTGGTTTTATACTGACTATTTCGGGGAGGAAGGTTGATTTCAGTTAAATGAAAATTCCTCCCCTCCCCTTCCCTTCCCCAAACAAATAAATAAATGGAACACTAGACCTTATTCATCCATGAAAAAGCTTTTCCTACAATGGTAAATCAATTGATTAACTGAGGATCAAAAATTCTAAATTAAATCTTTGTTGAGGAGACTGGACTCTTTGTAAAAGGTCCCATTTTTATGGACAGTCTAATCCCCAATCTGTTTTTCCATGCAAAATTTTTACAATCTGAATTCCCAAAACAGTCCCTTCCCTGTATTCCGATTTGTGAATGGCACTGCAAAGGGGAGTAGGAGACACTGATATTTTAAAATTAAAACGGACTTATCATAGGATCTCTCCAGGGGAAAGCATTCTGCACCTTGTTTATTGGCCACCATTCTGCTAAGAGACCAGCAATCTGCACTTCCACTTTTTGGTGCTCCATCTCACCATCATCAGGTTGAATGCCACGGCCCATTTTGTCGAGAAAGCTGAAGTGAACACTTTGGAAATGCTTCCTAAAGCGGAGCATTTCCAGCTGAAACGAACGCACGGTTACGGGTTCGAACGAATCCGTTTCTTCCTTTGCTTTAGAGTAAACAACTTCAAATATACCTAACACCTCCCAGCGGAGCGTGGGCGGTTTCCCTGGCTATCTGAGCAGGGTATGCATGTCTAGCGGCCACTTTCCTGCGACCCTCAGTCCCTACGACCAGACCGTTTGCAAACGGCAGCCACGCAAGGCGGATCTCTGGAGCCCAGCTGCACCTATGGCTGTCAAGCAAAGCAATTTCCGCGCACGCTTTTACCCGTGATGATTGCAATTCACATCCTCCAGCGGCAGCCTCACTCCACAACCATGTAGCGTGTGTGAGCAGGCGGGTTTAAACGAGCGACCGTACCAAGCCCCCGCGCCGGCTCACGGGGAGCGATGCACACGCGCCGCCCGGCTCCGGCTCCGGCTCGCGGGGAACTGGGTGGAAACAGCGTCGCGCCGCTTGCCTGCCCCGGTGTAAATGGGTCGGTTTAACAAAAGGACCCGGCGGCTGAGACTCGCCCAGCCCGCCCCCGTCGCTAGCCAGCCGGGGCCGGAGCCGGAGCTGAACGGAGCCGCCCTGAGATCGGTGCTTTTACCTTCTAGCGCCCTTCGCGGCTCGCCCGAGGGGGAACAGCTGGAGCTCGCCTTCTCCGGCAGGGGCGGCGGGCTCAGCGGCGTCCCCACCCAGCCTTGTCTGCGATCATCCTCCGGGGGGCAGGAAGCAGCGCGGCTCCGACTTCCTCCTCCCCGCCGCTGGCTCCGCGCTCGCCCCGCGCCCGCTGCGGCCCCCGCCCCGGCCCGGCCCCGCGCAGCCGCCTCCGCCCACGGGCCGCCCCCCGCCCGCCAGACCGCCCGTCCGCCCGCCCCCAGGCGGCCGGTGCCCGCAGCTCCGGACCCCGCAGAGCCGGCGCGCCCCGCTGCCTCCCCGGCCCCCTCCTCTGCCCCACGGATATCCCCCCCCCCGCCACACGCCGCCACCCCCTCCTCTGCCCCACGGATATCCCCCCCGCCGCACCCCTCCACACACCGCCACCCCCTCCTCTGCCCCACGGATATCCCCCCCCGCCGCACCCCTCCACACACCGCCACCCCCCCGCCCCAGGGATATCCCCCCCCGCCACACGCCGCCACCCCCTCCTCTGCCCCACGGATATCCCCCCCCGCCGCACCCCTCCACACACCGCCACCCCCTCCTCTGCCCCACGGATATCCCCCCCCGCCGCACCCCTCCACACACCGCCACCCCCCCGCCCCAGGGATATCCCCCCCCGCCACACACCGCCACCCCCTCCTCTGCCCCACGGATATCCCCCCCCGCCACACCCCTCCACACACCGCCACCCCCCCGGCCCCGGCCGCACCCCTCTGCCCCCCCCGGCCCCGGCCGAACCCCTCCACACACTCCTCTGACCGACGGATATCCCCCCCGCCACACCCCTCCACACACCGCCACCCCCCCGCCCCACGGATATCCCCCCCGCCACACCCCTCCACACACCGCCACCCCCCCACCCCACGGATATCCCCCCCGCCACACCCCTCCACACACCGCCACCCCCCCACCCCACGGATATCCCCCCCCGCCGCACCCCTCCACACGCCGCCACCCCCCCGCCCCACGGATATCCCCCCCCGCCGCACCCCTCCACACGCCGCCACCCCCTCCTCGGCCCCACGGATATCCCCCCCCGCCGCACCCCTCCACACACCGCCACCCCCCCGCCCCACGGATATCCCCCCCCGCCGCACCCCTCCACACACCGCCACCCCCTCCTCTGCCCCACGGATATCCCCCCCCGCCACACCCCTCCACACACCGCCACCCCCCCGCCCCACGGATATCCCCCCCGCCACACCCCTCCACACACTGCCACCCCCCCCCCCGGCCCCGGCCACACCCCTCCACACACTGCCACTCCTTCCTCTGCCCCACGGATATCCCCCCCCCGGCCGCACTCCCTCCACACACTGCCCCCCTTCCTCTGCCCCACGGATATCCCCCCCGCCACACCCCTCCACACACCGCCACCCCCCCGCCCCACGGATATCCCCCCCCGCCGCACCCCTCCACACACCGCCACCCTCCCGGCCCCGGCCGCACCCCTCCACACGCCGCCACCCCCTCCTCTGCCCCACGGATATCCCCCCCCGCCGCACCCCTCCACACACCGCCACCCTCCCGCCCCACGGATATCCCCCCCCGCCGCACCCCTCCACACACCGCCACCCCTCCGTCCCCGACCGCCCCCCTCCACACACTCCTCTGACCCACGGATATCCCCCCCCACCACACCCCTCCACACGCCGCCACCCCCTCCTCTGCCCCACGGATATCCCCCCCCGCCGCACCCCTCCACACACCGCCACCCTCCCGCCCCACGGATATCCCCCCCCGCTGCACCCCTCCACACACCGCCACCCCTCCGTCCCCGACCGCCCCCCTCCACACACTCCTCTGACCCACGGATATCCCCCCCCGCCACACCCCTCCACACACTGCCACCCCCCCCGCCCCACGGATATCCCCCCCCGCCACACCCCTCCACACACTGCCACCCCCCCCGCCCCACGGATATCCCCCCCAGCCGCACCCCTACACACACCACCCCCCCCCAGGCCGCGGCCACACCCCTCCACACACTGCCACTCCCTCCTCTGCCCCACGGATATCCCCCCCGCCGCATCCCTCCACACACCGCCACCCCCCCCCGGCCCCGGCCGCATCCCTCCACACACTGCCACCCCTTCCTCTGCCCCACGGATATCCCCCCCCCCCGGCCGCACTCCCTCCACACACTGCCCCCCCTCTGCCCCACGGATATCCCTCCCCGGCCGCACCCCCTCCACACACCACTGCCACCCCCCCCTCTGCCCCACGGCCGCACCCCCTCCACACACCACTGCCACCCCCCCCTCTGCCCCACGGCCGCACCCCCTCCACACACCACTGCCACCCCCCCCTCTGCCCCACGGCCGCACCCCCTCCACACACCACTGCCACCCCCCCCTCTGCCCCACGGCCGCACCCCCTCCACACACCACTGCCACCCCCCCCTCTGCCCCACGGCCGCACCCCCTCCACACACCACTGCCACCCCCCCCCTGCCCCACGGCCGCACCCCCTCCACACACCACTGCCACCCCCCCCTCTGCCCCACGGCCGCACCCCCTCCACACACCACTGCCACCCCCCCCTCTGCCCCACAGATATCCCCCCCCGGCCACACCCCCTCCCCACACTGTCGCCCCCCAGCCGCACCCCCCCGGATATCCCCCCGGCCGCACTCCCTCCACACACTGCCCCCCCCGCTGTCCCACGGATATCCCCCCCCGCCGCACTCCCTCCACACACTACTGCCACCCCCCTCTGCCCCACGGATATCCCCGCCCGCACCCCCTCCACACACTGCCACGCCCCCTACGGATATCTCCCCCCAGCCGCAACCCCTACACACACTGCCATCCCCCTGCTGCCCCACTGATATCCCCCTGGCCGCACCCCCTGCAAACACTGCCTCCTGCTGCCCCATGGATATCCCCCCAGCCTCACCCCCTACACACACTTCCACCCCCCCACTGCGCCCCCGTATCCCCCAGCTGTCCCTACACACACTCCCCCTCTGCCTCATCCCCTACACACACTGTCCCCGTATCCCCTAGCCTGACCCGCAACACACTCTGCCCCACTGATATCCCCCCCAGGCCAGCCTGTCCCCCCATATCCCCCGGCTGCCGCTACACACACTGCCCGCCAGCATCCCGCAGCCTGACCCCCAACACACACTGCACCCTGTATCCCCCAGCCTGACCCCCAACACTCTGCCCCTCTGATATCCCCCCCCAGGCCGGTCTGACCCCTACACACACTGTCCCTCCTCCACGGATATCCCTCTGGCCTGACCCCCTACACACACTGCCCCCACCTCCATCTCCTCCCCATCCCGTACCCACCCTACCACTCCCAGCTCATGCTGGCCCTCCCCACACACTACTACCCCCCACGCTGACCCCCCCACTTCCCCACCTGCTGGTCTCCCCTCTACACACACTGCTACCCGGCACCCCCCGCCCCGGACTGATTCCTCTATACACACTGCTACCCCCTCTGCTATTCCCCACCCCCTTCTACACACACTGCTTCCCCCCCCCCCCAATTTGGTAGCCTGACCCCCCTACACACTACTACCTCCCCCACCACTGTCCCCACTCTGCTCCCCCCACCTCTCGGGCCTGACCTCCCCAAACATACTGCAGCCCCGCTCCCCTGCCTCCCTATCCCTCCCCCCCCCCCCATACACACTGTCAGCCTGCTCCACCAGTCCCCACCCCCTTCACAGGGCTGGCCCTGACCCACCACCATGCTGCCTGTAGGAGCTAATCAAAGTGTTTTGCTTCTAAGCAAACCTTTCCAAAGGGAGCAGTGACTCCTCTGGGGCGAGGTAACTGCAGGCCGGGCAGGTTTGTCCCCATCTCCCTCTCCCCTAGCATTGCTGAGCTGGAATAGAACCCAGATCTTCTCAGCCCCCCAGTCCAGGGCACCGTCCACTTAGCTGCACTGCCTTGGGCGGTGACACTACATCTGTAAGGAGGCTATTTAAATATTTGGTCCCTCCTATTTTCTTTGATGTTGTAAGAACAAATATAACTCCGTTTCTAGTCATTTAATCTAAAGTGTCCTGTAACAAGTCTGAAAGCTCTAAAGGGGAACATGTGGGAAGAAATCTACCATAGGGAAGCACTGAGGTAGGGTTTATTGCTGGGTTTTTGGTTTTTTTGTTTTTTTTTTTTTAAGATGGCTTCCTTTTTTGCCCCCAGTATTTGCACCCAAAAATAACCAGACACAATTTAGCTCATTTAGCTGTCAGCACCTGATTAGAGACTTTTAAATATCTGATTTGTAGGTGTAAATAGCCCAAATTGTACACCAGGATAATTATTTGCACCTGCAAAATTACAGGCACAGAGAGCAAAAGAAGTCTACAGTTGTTCTTTGCAGGAAACTATACACACTGAAGATGGAATGAAATGCTTTATAGATGTAAAATGTTTAGATTTTTGCAGGTTTGGCAAGTTCAAAATGCTAGTCTGAGCTGCTAAATACCAGCTCACCCAGGGGATCGGGTGGGTCCAAGTGTGGGTGGCCAGCCTGACCCTCTGCCAGTGCAGCAAGGTCCACACTGCTGGTTTTATTGAGTTAGCTTGAGCCCCGTTAGTGCGAGTCTGACTACCCAGGCTGGGCAGCTCGCTCCCTGCTGCAGTGTAGACATGCCCCTGGGGGCTGTGAAGCAAGAATCTCCGTGGAATCAGGTGGCATTTTACATGATGCTGCTTTATTAAAATTCTTAATGAAAGCTGTAATATTTTAATGGGCTCATTGTCTGGCTTGGCTCAAGCAGCTTAACGGAGCTGATTGTGTTTCTGACTAGCAGAAAAGATTGCAAAGAGAAGGAATGATATGAGGGATTTGAAATCTTCAATCTACTGAAAAGTATCATGAATCTTTTAGCAAGAACCAGAGCTCTTTGAGTCAGAGACTCCTTTTATATGAATGTAAAAGTATATGGCCATACTGAGTCAAACCAATTGTCCATCTAGCCCAATATCCTGTCTTCCGACAATAGCCAATGCCAGATGCTTCAGAGGGAATGAACTGAACATGGCAATTATCCATCCCGTCCCAACTTCTGGCAATCAGAGGTTTAGGGGCACCCAGAGAATGGGGGTTGCATCCTTGACCATCTTGGCTAATTGATTAATCTATCCCAGTTATAACTTTGGCCTTCACAGTGTCCCCTGGCAATGAGTTCCACAGGTTGACTGTGTGAAAAAAAATACTTCCTTTTGTTTATTTTAAACCTGCTGCCTATTAATTTCTATGGCTGACCCATGGTTTTTGTGTTACGTGAAAGGGTAAACAACACTTCCTTGTTCACTTTCTCCCCCCTGCCCATTCATGATTGTATAGACCTCGGTCATATCCCTCCTTAGTCCTCTCTTCTAAGCTGACCAGTCCTGGTCTTTTTAATCACTCCTCATCTGGAAGCTGCTCCATCTCCCTGATCAAGTGCATAGTGCTTAGCACAACGGAGTCCTGGTCGGGACCTCTAGGTGTTCTGGCAACACCCATCCATAATGATAATACGCATTTTACAAGAGACACCCTTTATTAGCAGGATAAAGAGACAGCAATGTTCAGAAGTGGTCACTGGTTTTGGGGAGGGGGGGGCGCCTCATTTGGGACACTTTGAGCCTGATTTTCAGAGGCGCTCTGAGAGCCGTGAGGACTGTTTAGCTGCATGAAATCATTTGGAGAGATGTTTACTAATAAGGGGACTTTCTAAGCCTGGATGCATGGGTGGACCCATGACCAGTATCCTGTATCACCCTTAAGCTTGAGCCTGGGTCTCTGAGGACACGCAGCAACGTCTCCCACCGGGATCAGAGCCTACCTCTGTAACCAAGCTAATGGCTTCAGTTTATACACACTCAGAATAGCCCAGTGTAATGCGCTGGTTTATTGCATGTCTATCACGCGTGGCTACCTACTGTGGCTACATCAACCTCCTGCTTACTCACAGCTAACAATCGCTCCTTGATCATAAGTAGCAGGGCCCTGGGCCGTTTGGTACAGCAGATCACAAATGCGATCCTTGTTGACAGCCGGTATGCATGCACGCAGCCACAGCTTGCTACACAGGATCACCCGCGGAGACGTCCTTCTAGTTAGCGTCTTTTAGTTGACTTGTGATGAACATCATGTATCATTTAGTAATTGTTAGTACAACACACCTATCTAAAGCATCCTTCTCAGACCTATGCCACAGAGCTGTCAGACTACATCTATCCACCTTATGTACAATCTTAATGAAATAATGGCAACATTTAGCTTTTCTGATAGAGCTTTTCCCTCACAGACCTTAAAGCACTTTACAAGCTTAATGGAAGAAGGCTCATAAAGCCTCACGGAAGTGGGTGAGCGTAATCATCCCACTCTTACAGATGGGGACACGATGGTCCAGGGATGTTAAATAGTGTGCACAAAGGAATACAAGGGGCAGAGACAGGAATTGAACCCTGGTCTACTCCCACTCCATCTCCTTAACCACAAGACTTTCCTTTCATGATTTCTGGAAATTCTCACCGACCAGCAAACAGACATCTCATACGAGCACAGATCTGAATAAAGAACAAGTAGCAATGTGGCAGGGGACTGATTTTGTAGTTGGTCTAATGGAAAAGTTCTGACGTTTTTCAACGCTCACAGGACCATATCCTCCAACTGTGGGGAAAATCATTGTCGTGCCATTGAAGTCAATGGTGGTATGAAAAGTTACACCATTGTTTTTATTCTCTATCTGCTGCACTGCCGGGGTTACACACATGGCTGCTGTGACTTTTGCATCCTGTGCCTTTGCCTGAGCATGGACCGGAAACAGGCCCCTTTTCAATTCAGTTCGAAACATTGTAACGGAGTATTCGAAATTAGACCATCTGGGCCTGATATTGCGTCATGGGTTTAGGAGACAAACCTTTGATGGAGAGCTATCATTTGCAATACCATTGATTAACTCTTGCATAAACACAGGCTACAATCAGCTTGTCTTGCTAGGGCATGTCATAAGAACTTCTGAGCTTCCCCTCCCTTTTGCTTCTTGCATTCATCTAGAATTTCTGTAGATTTCCTGGAAAGGATGCAATGGACTGTGATAACATGGGTTTCCCCTCTAGTTACCAAGGCAACACTGAATGACTGATTTCCTATGTTGCCATGCAAATGCAGTGGATGATGTCGGCCTTTGTGCAACACAAGGCAGGCAGTAATTAAAAAACAAAAAATCCACAAAAAACCTCTCCAACAACCTGTAATCCTATTTCCTCACACCCAAGAGAGGGGAAAAACATTTTCACTGTAAATCTTTTTCTGTCCCAGATGGGGAGTGGAAGTCCTTTTCAATGATCATGAGCCTGCATAGGAGGGGGGGGAGGAAGTGTGTGTGGGGGGAATACCTTTTGCCAGGCATATTGAACAGATGACAGGAGAATTACACAGATGCCTTTTTTTTTGGTGACTAATTCCACCAAACTGGAAGTCTTGAACATCCACTTTACTTATAGCCACAATGTGGCTCTCGTGATTTTTCCTTTCATCTGATCGTGTGGGGCTTCATTTTAATAGCAGTTGAAAGGATTCACAAGTTTTCATTTTTAATTCAGTGCACACGCACACAGCTCATCTGGGTCATAGGTCCTGTACTGCCAACATCTAATGGATACTCTCCCTTAGCCCAGGAGGGAGGGGCTTGTGCTTCTGAAGCCGGAGGAGCTGTACGCCATCCCCAACGTTGCCACGAGGCCTGGTACCAACTGAGAATTTTGTAACTGGATTTGTTACAACATTTAATGGACCGAGCGTGACGACCGTTGCTGGCCATCAGGAGGTCAAAGGATGGCTACATATAACTGCTGCACAGAGGACTTTCATAAACGCTTTCTCAGCGCCCTACTCAACAGCATTCGCAGATGCCAATAATCTAACCGAGGAACAGCACCTCCGATGCCAGAATCCCAGCCAGTCACGAGAGCGGCTTTGAAATCAAACTCTACATTGTCAAATGATCTAAACTTGGGTTGCTTCCCCCCCGCCCCCCACCGTTTTCCTTTGCGCCTCTCCAACCGACTGTATAAAAAACAAACAAACAAACAAACAGCAGGAACGAGGGACTCATGACGTGACTGAAGTCCCACGGACCAGTGTCCCTTCCCACAGCACTTCCCTTCCCCCCTGCGGCACCCCACTCACAGTGGTTGTCCTTGATCAGCGAAGACCCAGAGTTCGGAGGTGCGGCTGCAGCCTCACCTCTGCCACTGGCTTGCTGCTGCTGTTCTCTCTGCCACCGCTGACCGCCGCCTCGGCTACTGCTTGCCACTCACGGCCACGCCTGCAATGCCACGCTCCGAGGCTCCACCCTTTAGCCCACTTCTTAGTGATTCCGCCGGGGAGTGGGGGGACTTCAGCTGCCGCTGCGTCTTCGTGGCAATGCTGGTCCCACACCTGGTCTAAGGCTGAGCCCCTAAACTGGTGAGATTTCAGCTCTAGTCATCGCAGATAACTCTCAATTGAGTCCAACTGGTTCGGTCTTTAAACACCAGGGAGGGTCAAATGGGACTCAGGGACTTGGCTGCACTTCAGTGTAGACGCTACCTGTACTGAGAGGGGGGTTCTCCCATCAGCACAGGTAATCCCCCTCCCCGACAGGCAGCAGCTAGAAAAACAGAATTCTTCCAGCAACCTAGGGCTGTCTACACCAGGGGTTAGGCTGGCTTAACTGGGACTGGCAAGGTGGGGTGGCATTCAGGACTGTTTATTGGTTTCCATAGATCAGTGACTCTCTTGTGCTCGGAGAGTAAAGTGTCTGTGGCTAAGAAATTCCTTTGCTAAGCCCATGTTCCTGGCTTTACCGCCACATTGTCCCTGAAAGGGTTAACTGGCAAACCAGAGCTCCCACAGCCAGGTGGGCTTTGGGAAAACGCACTAAGCAACAGGAGGCCAGGGAGGGCCCTGGTTCTGGTTCCAGGGTCTAGGCAGCTGGACTGCAGGGTCCCACTGCCCAAGGAGGGTGTCGGACACAGGGGCCACACCTGGGAGTGTGTCTGAGAGATCCAGAGCTACGACCAGTGTTCAACCACTACCCATTGTACCACCCTGGCAACCCCCTTATTCATGGGGTGACCATATTTCCCTATGCTGAATACGGGACACCTGGTAAAATTACTCCTATTCAAGTGAGTTCAACGGCAATCAGAACTATGCGGTACAAACCTTCAAATGAACATTAAGCTGACTGAGCCCCTGTTAAAAAGAAATACTGCCTAGGTTCTTTTTATTTACCTTCTTGGCTTTAGGGTTCACAGGGGGAGGGGTGACAAACACACCCCTACGCCATGCCCCGCCCCCTGCTCACACACACTCCCATACACCTCTCTCACACAGGGGGAAGGGGGTGGGGGTGTGTGACTGAGCAACATGACCCTCCCTTCCCGGTGCTCTCTGCCTTCCAGGATGGACCCACCTCTCCTGGTACCATGTCTTCCCGAGGCAACACATGCAGGGATATGGGTTTGGGTGTGCATGCGCAAGGTCACATGCCCCGTTTCCTCAGATTTCTGCCAGGGTTCACACCAGGATGTGGCCAGCAGCAGCCTTTCGGCACTGTGCGGGAGGGAAAGGGGAGTTGGGGAAGGGAAGACCTGGCCCGTGTCTTAGATTCATAGAAGGGACCATTACGATCAACTAGTCTGACCTCCTGCACAATGCAGGCCACAGAATCTCACCTACCCACTCCTGCGAAAAACCTCTCAGCTATGTCTGAGCTACTGAACTCCTCAAATCGTGGTTTAAAGACTTCAAGGAGCAGAGAATCCTCCAGCAAGTGACCCGTGCCCCACACTGCAGAGGAAGGTGAAAAACCTGCAGGGCCTCTTCTAATCTGCCCTGGAGGAAAATTCCTTCCCGACCCCAAATATGGCGATCAGCTAAACCCTGAGCATATGGGCAAGACTCACCAGCCAGATACCCAGGAAAGAATTCTCTGTAGTAACTCAGATCCCACCCCATCTGACATTCCATCACAGGCCATTGGGCCTATTTACCATGAATATTTAAAGATCAATTAATTGCCAAAATAATGTTATCCCATCATACCAGCTCCTCCATAAACTTATCGAGTCTAATCTTAAATCCAGATAGGTCTTTTGCCCCCACTGCTTCCCTTGGAAGGCTATTCCAAAACTTCACTCCTCTGATGGTTAGAAACCTTTGTCTAATTTCAAGTCTAAACTTCCTGATGGCCAGTTTATATCCATTTGTTCTTGTGTCCACATTGGTACTGAGCTTAAATATTTCCTCTCCCTCTCCAGTATTTATCCCTCTGATATATTTATAGAGAGCAATCATATCTCCCCTCAACCTTCTTTTAGTTAGGCTAAACAAGCCAAGCTCCTTGAGTCTCCTTTCATAAGGCAGGTTTTCCATTCCTCGGATCATCCTAGTAGCCCTTCTCTGTACCTGTTCCAGTTTGAATTCATCCTTCTTAAAGATGGGAGACCAGAACTGCATACAGCATTCCAGGTGAGGTCTCACCAGTGCCTTGTATAATGGTACTAAAACCTGCTTATCCCTACTGGAAATACCTTGCCTGATGCATCCCAAGACCACATTAGCTTTTTTCACGGCTATATCACATTGGCGGCTCACAGTCATCCTTTTCTTTTTGGGTCATCCTATGATCAACCAAGACTCCAAGGTCCTTTTCCTCCTCCGTTACTTCTAATTGATGCGTCCGCAGCTTATAACTAAAATTCCTGTTATTAATCCCTACATGCATGACCTTGCACTTCTCACTATTAAATTTCATCCTATTACTATTACTCCAGATTACAAGGTCATCCAAATCTTCCTGTAGGATATCCCAGTCTCTCTCTAAACTGGCAATACCTCCCAGCTTTGTATCATCTGCAAACTTTATTAGCACACTCCCACCTTTTGTGCCGAGGTCAGTAATAAAAAGATTAAATAAGATTGGTCCCAAAACCGATCCTTGAGGAACTCCACTGGTAACCTCCCTCCAGCCTGACAGTTCACCTTTCAGTAGGACCCCTTGTAGTCTCCCCTTTAACCAATTCCTTATCCACCTTTCAATTTTCATATTGATCCCCATCTTTTCCAATTTAACTAATAATTCCCCATGTGGCATGGTATCAAACGCCTTACTGAAATCTAGGTACATTAGATCCACTGCATTTCCTTTGTCTAAAAAAATCTGTTAATTTCTCAAAGAAGGAGATCAGGTTGGTTTGGCACGATCTACCTTTTGTAAAACCATGTTGTATTTTGTCCCATTTACCATTGACCTCAATGTCCTTAACTACTTTCTCCTTCAATTTTTTTTCCCCCCCAAGACCTTGCATACTTCAGATGTCAAACTAACAGGCCTGTAGTTACCTGGATCACTTTTTTTCCCTCCTTTCTTAAAAATAGGAACTATGTTAGCAATTCTCCAATCATACGGTGCAACCTCTGAGTTTACAGATTCATTAAAAATTCTTGCTAATGGGCTTGCAATTTCATGTGCCAATTCCTTTAATATTCTTGGATGAAGATTATCTGGGCCCCCCGATTTAGTCCCATTAAGCTGTTTGAGTTTCACTGCTACCTCAGATGTGGTAATATCTACCTTCATATCCTCATTCCCATTTGTCATGCTACCATTATCCCTAAGATCCTCTTTAGCCTTATTAAAGACTGAGGCAAAGTATTTGTTTAGATATTGGGCCATGCCTAGATTATCCTTGAGCTCCACTCCATCCTCAGTGTTTAGCGGTCCCACTTCTTCTTTCTCTGTTTTCTACTTATTTATATGGCTATAGAACCTTTTACCAATTGGTTTTAGTTCCCTTTGCAAGCTCCAACTCTACTTGACTTTTAGCCTGTCTCACTTTATCCCTACATGTTCTGACCTCAGTAAGGTAGCTTTCCTTGCTGATCCCTCCCATCTTCCACTCCCTGTATGCTGTCTGCTTTTTCTTAATCACCTCTGAGATGCTTGCTCATCCAGCTTGGTCTACAACTCCTGCCTATGAATTTTTTCCCCTTTCTTGGGATGCAGGCTTCCGATAGCTTCTGCAGCTTTGATTTAAAGTAATCCCAGGCCTCCTCTGCCTTTAGATCCATAAGTTCTTCAGTCCAATCCATTTCCCTAACTAATTTCCTTAATTTTTGAAAGTCAGCCCTTTTGAAATCAAAAACCCTAGTTGCAGATTTATTTATTAATCCTTCCGTTCAGTTTGAACTGAATTAGCTCATGATCACTTGAGCCAAGACTGTCCCCTACAACCATTTCTTCTGAGGTCCTCACTACTCACCAAAACCAAATCTAAAATGGCATCCCCTCTAGTCGGTTCAGCAACTACTTGATGAAGGAATCCATCAGCTATCGCATCGAGGAAAATCTGAGCCCTATTATTATTACTAGCACTCGTCCTCCAGTCTATATCTGGGAAGTTAAAGTCTCCCATGATCACGCAGTTTCCATTAGTATTTACTTCATTAAAAACACGAAAGAGGGCTCTATCCATATCCAAATTAGATCCCGGCGGTCTATAGCACGCCCCAAGCACTATCCCAGGGGAGGCTCTAATAGTTTTCTTCCCCAATGTAATTTTTGCCCAGACGGACTCTGTCTGATCCATTCCATCGCTTCTTATTTCTTTACATTCTACCTCATCATTGATATACAATGCTACTCCACCACCTTTACCTTTATTTCTGTCTTTCCTAAACAGCACATGCCCTTCAATACCCGTAGTCCAGTCATGACGACTATTCCACCCTGTTTCTGTCATCCCTAGAATATCCGGTTTCACTTCCTGCACCAGTAGCTCTAGTTCCTCCATTTTGTTACCTGGGCTCCTCGCATTGGTGTACAAACATCTTCATTTTTGCTGTTTGGCCTCGCTCACATTCTGTACCCTATTAGGCACGGGCATTCTACAGCCAGTAGAACCTATTAGACTGGTATCCACACTGCCCTTCCTCCTTATAGCCATTCTCCTACCCAAGACTGTATTCTTTCTTACTTCGTTTTCTTCCCTCTCAATGCTAAAATCCGGCGTGGAGATTACCGGGACATCTCCCAACCATCTCCCCCAGATTCCTAGTTTAAAGCTCTCTTAATCTGTTGTGCCAGCCTCCATCCTAGAAGTCTATTTCCTTCCCTACTCAGATGAAGTCCATCCCGAGAGATCTGTCCTCTGTCCATGAATGCCTCCCAGTGGCCATACATCCCAAATATCTCCTTATAGCACCATTGTCTAAGCCATCTGTTGATAGTCATAATCTTGTCAACTTTGTTGCCCTTCTCTAGGAACAGCCAGAATCCCACTGAAGATCACCTGAGCCTCGATTTCCTTAAGCGTCTTCCCCAGCCTAGCACAGTCTCCCTGAATACTTTCTAGCGAGAATCTAGCCGTATCATTTGTTCCCATATGAAGGATATTTAGGGGATTCTTTCCCGCTCCCTTTAGGATCCTTTTCAACCTCAGGTCTACATCCCATATCTTAGCACCTGGAAGACAGCACACCCTTCTATTCTCTGGATCAGCTCTGGTTACAGGCCTGTCTATTTTTCTCAGTAAAGAGTCCCTGATCACATAGCTTTGCCTTTTCCTGGTGACGGTGCTATTCTCCAGTCTATCCCCTGTTCCCTCTGGCTGCAAGTTCTTTCCATTCCTATTCTCCCTTGTAATCTTCTTCAACCCATCCTGTATCCTCCTGGGGCTCATTTTTGGTGTAGTCTCCATTGACTTTTCTCCTTTTCCTATAGGACTAGCCGCTCTTCTTTTCTTCCTTACCCTTCCACCTTCAGTGACTACCTGCTGAGCCCCTTCTTCATTTGCCAACTCTACAAACCTATTCTTGAGCTCTATTTCTCCTTCACTAGCCCATCTTTTCCTCTGCTGGGTTCTTTTAGTCACATGCTTCCACTGACCACTTTCCTCACCCAGTCTCCCCTCAGAATTCCTCAGTTCTGCTTCCATCTGCAAGTCTGAGCTTTTCCCTTCAGATACCTCATGTCTTTGCTCCATAATCTGCTCGAACCCCTTTCTAAACTCAGACTTTCCACCTGCATCTCCAAATCTCGGATCTTTTCCTCCATCAGCTCTATCAGACAGCATTTCATGCAGACAAAACTCCTACCAGGTACCCCCTCCAGGATCATGTACATACCACAGCTTCCACATCTAGTCATCTTCATTGTGTCTTCCACTACACGGGTCACTCCCACTGCTGCCTCTGTATCTGTAATAGCCTTCCCCCCTAAATCCTGTTAATCTGGGAAACAGGAAACACACCAAAACACCACCCCCCACAGCAAAAACAAATCCCAAACAAGCACCACAATACAAACTCCCCTTACAAACTCCCACTGAAACTCCCCCGTTTACAGCTCTGTTTCCTGGCTCCTGGGCCGCTACAGCTCATCTATTCTCTCCTCCCGCACCTGCCCTCCTCACTTGTCCCTTCCTGCCCGCACAGTGCCAAAAGACAGCTAACACCTCCAGGCTGCTGTAGGCCACCAACATAGCCCAGCCACCTCTGTCTACAGCATGGGCAGGAAGGAGTTAAGCCCTAAGGATGCCTTGTGCACCAGGGAACCTAACTGCAGGGGCTTCAGGGAACCTGGCCAAAGAGGTGGCTCAGCAGGGGAAAGTGCCTAGGGGACGCAGCAGCCCCATGCTCTCTGGGGGCAGGGCCCAGGGCAGGGCGGGAGGGCAGTTAAAGAGGGTGCTAAGCCCCTGCTGCGGGGGCTGCTGCGGAGCCTGCATGTTCGGGGCATGAAGAGGCTGGAAATTGCTTCCTCCCCCATCCCCAACCCCACCCCCACCCCAGAGCTTAGCTGAGGGACAGAGAGCCTTCCCCATGCCAGCAGAGTGCAGGACTTTGGCACATGCAGGGCTTGACTCTTCCTGGCCAGCACCCCAGGCCGGAGGGTTTGGGGCTTTCCTAGGGCACCAGCCCAGCCAGAGGCAGTGGGGGAAGGAAGGAGCTGTTGGCTAGGCTGTTGGTGAGCTGAGCGCTCTGACCAGGGGCTGGTTCTCCACATAGCACTGGGAAACGGGACGCACTCTGCTGTGTGTGTGTGGGGGGTAAATGCAAGAGCAGTGGTGCTGGGGGGCAAAGGGGCAAAGCAGGGAGAGGACAGTGAGGGGGAGAACATAAAGGGACGATGGATGGCAGCAGAGGCAACAGGTAACCATTCGCCACCTGCCCACACTCACCGGCTGCTGCAGAGTGCAGCCATTGCTGCCCAGAAACGGGGCGGGGCCCGACTGGCTGAGAGCCAGCACGCAGCCCCCGCGCACTGCATCTTCGCCCCGCCACCAGCCTTGCACACCCACCCCCATTGCTGGCCACTAGATATCCCCACTTAACACTGGTGGGCGGGCAGCTGGCGAACAGGGATCCAGCTGGCAGCAGGACCCACCAGTACCGATGTGGGGGAGAGATAAAATATGGGACAATTTGCCAGTTTTTAAGAAAACGTGAGGACACCTGCAGGAGGGCTTAAATACAGGTCTATCCCTTTAAAAACAGGACGTCTGTTCACCACTGCCACGTAATTAGGAAATGTTTTGAACAAAGTGTGTCTTGTGAGGTATCATTCTAAAAGTCTTGATCTGCTAGACAGTAACATCCCATTGGATTGTGTGTGCTATCGGCGTATGTGAAGTTACGAAGTTTGGCTACGTATGTGATATTGAAACATGTAGTGAGGTTGAACACACCCACACACAGCCTTTCAGGTACGACAGTAAAAAGGTCAAACAATGTGAATGGCTCATTGAGGAAATGCCACAAGCACCAGGATTCCCCAGGAACTGTGAACAACAGAAACCTCTCTGAGATAGCACTGCGCCATGGGAACGGTTTGACCCAGGTCACAGCAAAAGAGCTTTCCAACAAGTGGGAAGACTATATAAAAACGGGAAATGACATCATGATGGGACCTCACTCTCCCAACAACAACACACCTGGAAACACCTGAGGAACAAAGACTGAACGAGGGGGAAGTGATGGTATCCTGTGTATGTAAACCTGGGAAACCCAAGCTGCAAAGCAAAAGCAGCTTGTGACTTAAGACCAGCCTGTTTATCACTCAGGGTGAGAATTTGCTAATTCATATCCTACCTATCTAGTATGTTAAGCTCAGTTTGTGGTTTTTGTTTATTTACTAGGTAATCTGCTTTGATCTGTTTCCTATCACTTATAATCACTGAAAATCTAATTTATTTTATGTTTTAATCCAAACCAGTGTGCATTTGACTAAGGTGTCTGGGAAAAATCTCAGCTTGGTTACCACAAGTGTGCATGGTCCTCTTCACATACAGGTGGACTTGGTATTAAACCCATGTACTGGCCAGATTTGACCAGGGCAGGATGGTCCTGCTCTGGGGTCCTAGGCTGGGAGGCTGGTGATTAGAGAGCCTGCATGTAACTGCAGCAGGGTATGTCCCTACCTGTGTGAATACTGGTGAAAGTGCAAGCTTGGAGGGCTTTGCAGCTTGTCACAGCAGTTCAATGTGAGAGAGGGTCCAGGCTGGTGGTTCACAGGGCTCAGTGGTACCCCAGTTCCAGGTGGAACCACAGTGGGAACCAGGATCCGATCACAACAGTCTGGTGTTTGAACAGAGAGGGGGCTTGGACCAGGCTGCAACAATGACCCGTCACAGGAATCCATGAATACAGTTATACATGCATCTTCAGATTCCAATAGCATTGCACATCATTTCAGCTGTACCCCGGGGGTTACTAGATTAGTACCAGGTGCCATGGTCAGACACACTTGGGGCACTGTTGAAATGAATACCCAAGGAGAACTCTCCCTGAACCATCTTATCCAGAGACTCTTCAGGGCAGCCATGGATTTGTTAGTCTCTTTGCAGAAATACCAAGAGCACCCTTGGGTGAAACATAGAATCATTTGAGAGGAGAAAATATTTTTGTGGCAGCTTGTTTTTAAATATCTTAAGTGGTTGAAGCTGCTCAGTGGCTGGGAACACCAGAATAAATCCTGGAGGAGAGAAACTAGTGGGCAGAGTGCAGGTGAGTGGGTCAAAGGAACATGTATATAAAAACTATTTTTCTATCATCCTGCTACAGGACATCAGGACTGGAATTATTTTTGTATTAACACTATCATAAAACCCCTTGCAGTAGAAACCAGCTTTAACCCTTGTCTCTACTAATGATGTCACATCATTACAAAAATGTATCTTATACTCCACACTTACTGTAGTTTTGCAGGAGAAAACTATCCACCATAAACGTTGTGTTCTTTAGAAATCTAATTTTTAATAGCTGAAAAAAATGGAAATGCTTCTAAGGGGGGGGGAAGTTGTGTTTGAAACAGAGCTGGGGAGAAAATTTAAAATTTTGATGAAATTTCAAAATTTTATAAAGAAAATCGGGAATAATGTTGATGAGTTTCAATAATTCTGTTCCATTTCTAAAAACCACCTCTATAGCTAGCTGAAGTTTTTCAAATTTTAAATATTTAAATTTTGGAAAGGGGGGGGGTTTAAAAATAATTGTAAAATTCCCAGCTCCTGCCTCTTAATTTTGCCCAGCTCTATTTCAAACCAATGGTTTCTTTATGATGTATATAGAAATTGTAGCGTTTTCTTTAAGAGTGGGTGAGGGCTGCTTGTTGCCACGGTAGAAAAAGCCAGTCCAATTTACTGTGATTTTGCCAAGAGTCTCTATGGAATTTTGACATCACACGTACAAGAGACTGAAGCTTGAACGGAGAGAGGGAAGGCGTTTGGGGGTAACAAAAACCAAAGAGTTTGTTTAACTTCTATGTACTTCAAACTCCTGACAGCCAGTTGGGAGAAAAGCTCTTTGTTTAAGATTCAAACACAAGTGAAGGCTGAGACAAGTCTTGCTTCAGTTCTCTAGTCCCCAGCAGTGTCCAATAGAAATTCGATGCTAGCCACACTGCTAGCCAGACTTGTGGTTTTGAATTTTTCTTATTAGCCACATTATAAAAAAGCCACATGCATTAGCCACAATTCAATAGCCTATTAGCCACATGTGGCTAGTGGCAAACGTATTGGACATCGCTGTCATAGGAGTTCTCCAGTAACAAACAGGGAATATGACTGTTAATATTCCTGCTATTCCTAAAGTATAAAAACCAAACAAAATTAATTTTTTCCAGGCTCTCTTCTCACAATCATAAAGCAGCAAAAGCAGAAACAGACTTCTTTTCCATGTCACTTGTAAAGCATTAATATTTTTATCAGCCAGCTCCAAGACCCCTTCAGCAGCTGCTCTGCGGTTTCCTTACTCCAATGACGTTTTTACATTTATCTTCAGAGAACTTTTGTTCTTAACTGAGCATGCCCACATGCTTTCAGTTTATGCTTTACTGGCCTGAAGTGGCTAGCCTCATCTTCTGCTTTATATGGGCAAGTCCTTTGCCATCATGCCGCTGGCAGCTAATATAAGCAAAGCAGCAAGGGAAGAACTATGCAGTGGTCTGGAGAAATCAAGAATACGTCGATACATTGTCTCATAAGTTAAAGGTATCGGTAATGGAAAGAGTCACTTGCTATACCAAATGATACCAGTTCTAACTGCAGTTTCGGTGGTTCAGTTTCCAACAGGTTTCGGTGTCAGCTGCCCGTTGCAGAACCTGGAAAGGGGTCCTCAGGGTATTTGAAGCAACAGTTAACCCAGCAGGAAGAGATTTGTATAATTGCTCCCCACCCCTGCCAAATCAGTTCGGAGCTAGAATTCTTTTCTATTTTTAAGAACAAAGTAATACGTTCACCATGCACTGTGGTTGTAATAGCAAAGTAAGGTCAAAGAAGAGCTCCTAGCCAGTCCTGGTTTTACAGGGCATACGACCTACCCCAGACAAATGTACACTGACATATTAGCCCAAACAGAAACCACAGCTCACATCAAGAGTAGGGCCCGTTTCTGATCTTACTCAGATTTTTCACCAGTAGACCTTCACTGAGTTCAACAGCTTTACTGCTGATTCACACCAGGTGTGACCCCGGTCCCAGGCAATAGGCTCGCAGTGCCCAGAGCATCTCTTCAGTGCAGACCAGGAAGGGGAGGGGGGTGTCACTACCTGCCCTGAAACTCAGCCTTCAATGCTAGGCTACTGAGGTTCACAGCCTGGGCACCAACCGCCAGCATACATGTATGCA
This sequence comes from Lepidochelys olivacea, assembly GCF_965140295.1. NCBI lineage: Eukaryota > Metazoa > Chordata > Testudines > Cheloniidae > Lepidochelys > Lepidochelys olivacea. The sequence goes on from NC_140416.1 coordinate 122,506,695, forward strand.
GGTCCCACCTTCACTTCCACTGCCCAGTTACTCCTTGCAGGGTGATCCCAATCCCCTCCCAGGCCCGAATTTCCCCAACACTGTCTGCCAATGTGACAATCTGCTGAGGCACCCAGAACTGTGAGTAACCGGGTTATCCCTCAGCCTCAGCAAGTGAGAGTTTTGCTATTGCTCAGCTGCATGACACCAGCCTGTCTGCCCTACCAGCAAACTTTTCAGGGCTCGGCCGGCCTAAACCTTGCCTTTTGGGTAACAAATCGTGAACCCCAATTCCCAAGTTCCCCAGAGATATCCCCCTGCAGTGTCTAGCCCTCTCCTGGAACACTCTCAGAAGTTACTGAGTTTGTTTTTCCTTTAAAGAGACCACACACTGCAGGCTCATCAATTTAACTGGCATCAAACACACTCTTATTTCAAGCACCAAAAACTCATTTAATAGTAAAAGTATATTTAACAAAAGAACATAGGATTAAGGGATACCTAGAATAAAGAATAAAGATAGAAAGGGCGACAAGCAAACAGAACTTTTAAGACTAAAACTTAATTTCTGCAAGTTCTGAAAATTTTTGCTTTTCCTAAGCAGGTTTCTCACCTATAGTCATTTCCCAGAGACTTCAGCCCCCTTGGTTGAAGAATAAGTTCATGGAGGAAGGTCCATCAATGGCTATTAGCCAGGATGGGCACAGATGCAAAAACCATGCTCTGAAGTGTTCCTAGCTTCTGATTGAGGGAAGCTGGAAATGGACAACAGGGGATGCATCACTCAATGATTGTCTGTTCTGTTCATTCCCTCTGAAGCACCTGGCATTTGCTACTGTTAGATACTTATCCAGTGTTCTGTGATTTGAAGAGCTCTGGCCCTTTGAATCTCCCATGTGATGGATACCAAAATGCTTTTCTATTTCTGCTTATATCTCCCAAAGTTTATTCACCTTGTTATCAGAGGAAGGAAGATTTCCTGCTGTTCTCCCCTTCCTGTTGACTTCCCATCACCATGCTGATTCATGTGTAAATGGGATTTCCATTTTTGTGATCCCATGATGTTTAATTTACACTGGAGATGTTAGATAGCTGCTTTCACTCCTGTCTGGGAGCAAACATGTTTCTCCTTGTGTTTGGTCACAGACTTTAAAGCAGAATATCAGTGAGTATCCATAATTCCTCATACAGTGTTAACAGAGATATTTCACAATGAGATGAATCACCGGTGCATCGCAGAAAAAACTTTACTTGATACACTTTTATAATACAGTGATATTGCATACAAGCAGCTGATTCAGTTGCTTATCATTTGAGGTTCAGCCCCCCTCTCATTATAGCCCAGTAAACATTTGCAATGTATTCTTCTGAGGCGTATCCCCAGATGAAGTTTTTCTCTCCAGCTGGGATACAGAAGCCAGGCTGTTTTCTCTCCTGCTCGTTAGCTTTGTTTTACCTTACATGTAAACGTACCTTCCTTGTCTCTGCCTGCCAGCCAGCCTGGCCAGACAAGCAAATACACATTCCTTTGTCCAGGACAGACTGGACTTAGGTCTTGCTTGCCAAACATACTTTATCCATAACTCTTTGTATGCACCCTGTACATACACCACCCAAGAATATTAATGATCAGTGAGTTATTAGCTTTCCAGTGAGATATTACGTGTCACCTTTTGGGTATATATCACGACAACAGTGTGTTAGGTGCAGCGAGTTTGTCAGATTTGAGCAGAATTGCTAACATAGAATCATAGAATCTCAGGGTTGGAAGGGACCCCAGAAGGTCATCTAGTCCAACCCCCTGCTCAAAGCAGGACCAATTCCCAGTTAAATCATCCCAGCCAGGGCTTTGTCAAGCCTGACCTTAAAAACCTCTAAGGAAGGAGATTCTACCACCTCCCTAGGTAACGCATTCCAGTGTTTCACCACCCTCTTAGTGAAAAAGTTTTTCCTAATATCCAATCTAAACCTCCCCCACATAGAGTAGTGAACCACCAATGTGCCTCTGTGTCACAGGATCCGGAGCTGGCATTTGTTCCATGAAGCACCACCCCATAGCACAGCCTGATCAAGCAACTGTGCAGAATTCCACTCACCCATTTGCCGAGGGGGATCACTGAGATTAAAGTAACAGTTTTCTCATTACAGTGAAGGGTGAACGTATAGATTTTGTGGCTGACCTGGCAAATTTTCCATGATGGTTTGGCCAGGCCAGGGGGATATTACAAACAGTCACAGAGCTAAAGCAAAGAGGCCATGTGGGATGAAGAGGAGCTGGGAGGGTGCCTGGCTCATGGTGTCTGTAATGGGGTTGGCACCCACATCTCACAAATGCCCCCCCAGTTGGGTGTGTCCACAGTCTTTAAACAGTCCCAGCCCTGCCATTGGGCTGTACCACCAGAGCTTCCTTCCTGTAGGCAGTGGTTTTGCCCTCAGTCTTCAGCTGGGCCTCCTGACAGTTCAGTCCCCTTCTAGGGGTTTACTGACATCCAATTGTAGGCCTTTCCCCAGTGACCTATGTGGGGGGGGGGGGGAACCCTGGGTCATCCACTACTCCAGGTCCCAGCCCAGGAACCCTAAGAATAGCAGCCACTCACCGCTTTAGTAAAACTGTCTTCAGTTCCCTGAGCCACTTCCTTGCGGCCCCAGCCCTTACCAATGTCTTACCCTTAGCACTGGGCTCTTCTAACCTGAGGCCCAGTAGCCAGCCAGGAGCTCTTCCTTGCTTCCCTGGTCCCTAGGAGCATTGGGCTGGCCATTGTGCCACAGTTCCATCAGCCATCCACCCTCCACCAGTTCAAACAAAGAACTGCTCCCTCTCCCCAGCGCTGTAGATCCTTTTTATAGTGCCCTCCTGGGTCCTGATTGGCTGTTTCCCCTGCAGCCCCTCTAGCCTGCTTGGAGGACCTCTCCACTGCTGCTTTTCCAAGACAAGTGTGGCAGGACCCTGAGGCCTCCAGCCTAACCTACCTCTGGGCCTAATCCACCCTGTCACAGTGTCCATGCAAGGACCGCTTGTGTTAAACAAATATTTTTAATGCCATTTGTAACTTTGCGGCCACATAACAGCACCCAAGCGAAAGCCCGTCCCTGGCTGTGGCCAGCTCTCTGCTCTGGGCAGCGTTCACAGAGCTCCTGCTGCGTGACCAGGGGAAGGGTGACCCTTAGAATTGCCCACACCCTTATACAGCACTAGCCGCTGCAACCAGAGGTGTGACTGCAGCATGTCGAGAGGTACCCAAGCCAGCTTCGATCTAGCTCACTCGCTCGCTAAATATAGTGGTGAAGATACAGCAGCATGGGCTTCAGCATGGGCTAGTGATGGGAGTTCGAACCCAGGAGTACCAGGTGGGCGAATACAGTCCACACTGTTGTGTCTTCACGGCTATTTTTAGCCAGGCTAGCTGGATCAAAGGTAACATGGTTTGTGTCTACACAAACTGCAAATCACACCTCTGCATACCCAGAGGGGGGTTTAAAAGATTCTCAACAAGACACTGCAGAGCGTGCAGTGCTCCTCAGGACAGCACAATCAGGGATCATTAAAGACTGACTGTATAGGACAAGCTGAGGATTTTATCCCCCCTTGTGGCCTTCTGTGGCCCTGCAGGCACACTGTATACAGTCCCCATTGGGGACTGGTTTATTTACTCATTCTGCAGAGGGAAACTCCAGTTCACACCCACTCTAGGTCCATATAAGAATCCTGGCGAGTTGCCGCCCCTGTTCAGGAGGTCCCAGCTCTTCTCCTGGAGCTGGGCTGCGTTTCACACAGGACTTTTGCCCCTCTCCTTAAGACAGGGGCCTCCTAACTCTCCTTCCATAGCAGGTGTTGTACTTTAAGCCAACTGTAGAGGCACGTGCAGCTGGCCCTTTCCCCAATCCATCCTTCTACCCTCAGGTTGGGTGGGTTCAGTGACCAGACCTTCCCCGGCTTCTGGCTTCTCCCAGCTAACGCAGGGCCCTGCAGCTGTCCTCTTACTCCCATGAGTGTCTACAGGCATCTGTCCGGATACGACGGAGGGTGAGAGGGAAGCCCTGCCTCACCCTCTCTGCAAGACTCCAAGGTACGGTAACAGGAGTCCATCTAAATGCTACATCTGCCCAGGACCTCTATGCCCATATCTCCTCAGACCACCTCCACCTCTTAAAGAGCCATGCCATGGGATGGAGAGGACTGACCTTAAGGGCCAGATGACCAGGTCACAGACCTCAATGCACATTTTGAAAGACTTGCTCTATCACCATCATATGTCTCTTGGGCCAGCGGGGCAGGGAGGGGGGAGAACCATAGGCCAGATCCACAGCCTCCACTGAAGTCAATAGAAAGATTCCCTTCGACTTCAGCTGGCAGGGGACTGAGCTCTTGGGCACCATGACGGTGAACAATGGACCATTTTCCTAGGGCCGCGGAGCCCAAGAGAAGGTCCTTGAACATTGATGCTCCCAGTGCTTCACACGAGGGCCGTGTCAGGCCACTTCTAAGTCAGGATGCTGTATAGTGCCCCCCTTTGGCTGGGCAGCAGCGTGAGATGCTGGTGAGCGCAGGACTGGCTGGGCTAGGGCTAGAGCCATTCCTTGCATGGTGGGGATTTTCAGAAGCATTCAGCACTGGCCTACCTACTTCTGCCACCACTGAGGTCAATGGGAGGTTTACCACCGGCTTCACTGGGAGCAGAATTGGGCCATTGCTGAGCTCTCTGAAACACCCTAACTTACCTTTCTTTTCCCCAGCCCTCAGAGGTGGCTCCCGGTGGTTGGGAAAAGGAGGCAGAACAGGGCTGAAGGTCTGTGCGCAGGGAACTATCAGATCATAATTTGAAACCATCTAAGTTTTCATCTGACTATAATAAAATCTGGAGGATATTCTTAGTAACAAACAACAATAAAAAAACCCTCTGAGTCTGTTTCTCTCTCTCTCTCTCCTCCTGCCTTTGCCTCCTGAGTGATGCAATTAGCTACACTTGGTATTTCCTGTTGCACTGGCAAATAGCAAGGAACTACTGTGGGCCGTATGCCAACCCCTGAAGCCCACCTGTAACAGCTAGTGCCTCAACTGTCCGTCTTTGGGCACAGCTCTTCTCAGGGCCAGTTCTAGTCTTGGGGCACAAAAGGAAAGCTCGTCAGCGGCAATTGTTTTAGGAAATCATAAATGAGGTGCACATCATTCTATGAAGCTCAGCACGGCAGTCCGGGGTCGGTGGGGGGGATCGTCCTTAACACTAGTGGGTTACAGAATTCCCAGGGGGTCAATTGTAAATCCAGAGGGGTTGGGTGGTGGGTGGCGTTTCCAATCGGCCTCTGTTTTGCAGAGTGGATTTGTTTGTAGTCTTAGAATTGCACAAATGTAGATGAAGGAACAGAAAGATCCTATTGTGGAATGCTCCAGCTTCCACTCAACCCCATTAAAGGGCAGGGTAGGAAAGTCAACTGCTGTCGCGTTTGCATCCTGGTAACTAGAGTTGCTAAACAGCACATGCCCTCCACTGGACTGTGTTATTGTCTTACGAGAGAGCGCCAAGATCCCAATCAAGAGTCAAGCCCCCTTTGTGCCTGGTGCTGACATGGAACAAAGCCAACAGTCCTTGTCTCAGCGAGCTCACAGGCTACACATCAGCTTGGCCACAACAGGGGTGTGAAACAGACCAACAGGGTGGGCTGGATGGGAGGCCAGGGGAAAGCTAAAACAAAGTTTAGCAGAGAGGTCACAGCTCACCCCCTGCCTTGCCAATGGCAGACGGGGAGGGACCCAGGCTTCGTGACAGTGACAGCTTTATGGATCTTGACAGGGCTTCCCCCCATATCTGTAGCGGTTTTGTGGGAGACGGAGATCGTCAGAAAGGTGCTAGAGGAGAAGTGGACAGGCAGGTGGTTGAGGCCACCATCATGGGCAGAACAAAGGCCAGCACTGACAGCTTAGTAAACTAGTAGATGGTATGGAGAAGGTGGGGTTGAATGATAAGGGTTTCGTAGGCAAGGAGCCTATGTTTGCTCTAGCTGATGAGGGGGAGCCAGTGGAAGGACATAGGTGATGTGGCCAGAGCAATGAGCCAGGGCTTGGATCCTGGCAGCAGCATTGTCAATGGACTTGGGGTGGGTGGGAGGAGGGGGCACCGTGGCTGGCGACAAGGCCAGGGACGAAGTGAGCATAGTAGTCAAAGAGCATGATGAGGATGATGATGAACATAAGTAGCAACTGGAGATGGGCTCAAAGCAAATCGCCAGGCCTGGAGCACCCCTGAATTCTAAAGACATTTGGATCTGGAGTGGGTGATGCTGGCCAATTGCCAGTAGCTGTTTCCTACAGTCCATCGTCAGTCAGAAGGCTGGCGGGATGAGAAAGTGGAAATGTATCCCAACACCTCCTGGGTGTGGTGTTCTGTCCCATCTAGTGGCACCGAGACCACTTAGCAAGAAATTAATGAGTCTGCTCTACAGACTTAGCTAAGGGCTATATGGCTTTTAGCTCATGCGGTAGAGGCTCATGCACTAAGCTTCAGAGGTCCCAGGTTCGATCCTGCCCGCCAACAACCGGGGTTACAGAAAGAACTGAAATGGTAAAGTCTTGGGTTCCCAGGTGGCCTCAGCTAAACTCACCTGTGATGAACTTCTACAAGGAGAGGAATTGACCCATCAGTCAATTACTGTTCGAATCCACTCAGTCCTCCCCCTTGAACCAGGGAGGCAAATCTCCTTCCCGAATCACGTTGTACCCTGGCATGAATAACATTTACATCCGCCTCCTTTGATCTGCTCCCATTATCCAGCACTTGGCAAATGTTACCCTGCTGGCTAGCAGCAGGTCGCAGCCAGTCAACAGGCCTCAGCCTGAATCTCCTCACAGCAGGGGCAGATGTACGCAAAGTGACCTGGAGAGGACCAGAACAAGGCAACAGGAGGGAGAAAAGGCACCTGAATACTTCAAACCCAGTCCAGGTCATAAGGAAATGTTATTTCAGAGCCGCCTGGTCCATTGCAAAAGATCCTGGTTGTTTAGACTGCGGATGCTGGTCACATGCAGGTTTCGGTATCTGAGAGGCAGTTGGGTCTGATGTTTGAATCACTGCATCCCAAACAAGAGGATGGGCCAGTGGAGAATCCTGGGCAAAGCGGACCAGATGTCTAGTGTCTGTATTTTGATCCAGTTAAACACTCCCAGCCAGAGGAGGCTCAGTCGGTCTCTCTCTCGTTGGTGCCCAGGCATTCTGCATTACGTGTTATGTGCCTTTATATCAAAATAACAGGCTCATGCCCGGGCAGCTGCACACAGCACGTAGTCCTTCGCTGGGTCCCTTTGCTGGGGTTAGAGTGGGTCGGGAATTTTCCAGCCAATAGAATGTGTCATTTCCAGCATGTTTTGATTTTCCATTGGGAAAAACTGAAACGAAATCTCCATTCAGCGTGAACTGAAATAGTCAGCATTACACCACCTTTTCCTGCGGGGGTCTGCACTGGCTTGTGGGAGTTGTAGTCCCACTCCTTGATGGGCTGAGCTCACTGGACTACATCACTCCAATACACCATGGGTCTCGTCCCCTCTGACTGAGATGCATGGTGCAACCTGGGAGCCACACGAGGACTTGAACACCGATCTCTCAGCTTCAGGGTGCTGCTGTATCTGTAGAAACATCTCCCATCCCGCACACCATTCATCCCTCCACCCTTTGCATGATCTCCAATCCAGTGGACCACCCTTTGGTGCTCCACCCTTTGGTGATCTCCAATCCAGCCATTCCCACATTTATCTGCAGCCCTCAGTCATCCTCTTACTGCACAGTATCTCCAGTATCTCCCCCTATCTCCATTCTCTTGTTGCCCGCTTGCACTTGCTTCCAAATCCCTCCACTGGGGGCAGGGCGACGTTGTCCAAATTGCAATTTTTGGGTCAAAAAAAAAAATCAGGAAAAAATGAAGTGTTTGCAAATCCAACCACACCCCCCATCTCTCTTGCCTTTTGCCTCAAGTTCTACCCTCTCCCACTCACCTTCAAACCCCAGTACATCTCTGCCCCCACTCCCATGTCCCTCCTCCCACACAGACCTCTTCAACACCTCCTTTGCCTCTTCCTCCCACCCATGTCTTGAGTCCTCCTGCCACGCCACCCCTTGCTCTCAGAACTCCCTCCTGCTCCCTGCATGCCCAACAACCACATGGACGCCCACCCCAGAAAGCACAGGGAGCATCTGAGACTAGGCCTGTGTCTGGACTGCACTGTCTATGTTAGACTGCCACTGTTCCTTCGAGCAGGCACGGATCCTTCCTTTATGGTTGGGACAGCAGACTGCAGACATAACCTCACCAGTACTGGGAGACAGATTTGCATGAACTTTTCCTGGCTCCCAAATTGAAACAAGACCTCTTTGATGGCCTCATGAGAACCACGGCTGCAGGAAGCTGAGGAGATGGGTAGAATCACTTCTGCCGGCATGCCCAAGTGTGTGACTTCAAACCTTCCCCATACCTGCTGTAAATAGATGATCCTACAACCACATCCATCCATTGGCTCTTCCTATCCTGCCACCTACTGGTCCCCCCTCTTGCCCAAATTCTCCCTTTGTCCTGCAGAGCTATTGGAAGCTCAGCTGGCCCATGACTCACCCTTACCTATTCAAATGCTGCTTCTGCTCCTGGCATTCATTCACAAGGCCAAGTGACGTGCCAGGTGTTTCAGGCAGACAATAGGAAGAGAGCCTGGAATCCCCTCCGGAAAGCAGATATTTTTGGATGGCCGTTCAAGTGCATTTGACTCCTGCCAGATGCAGGAAGAAGAAAAACAAAAGAAAGCAAGAAAAGAAGAAATAAAACCAGGAAGCATGCTCCGGAGGGGAAGCCAACACCAAAAAAAAGAGATGGGGCATTGGCTGATTGGTCTCATTTGATTAGCCAAATAACTATGGGACGCCCACCATGCCACCCCCTTCCACTTCCCACAGGGGTAGTCAATAGGTGGACTGCAGGCCAAATCTGGACTCCCAGACGCTTTTGAACAGACCCCAAAATCTTTTTATTTACTTATTATGTTTTGAATTATTTTCTCTGGAGTCTGGACCTTGATTCTCCCTTGACCAAGAAATTTGTACCGCCACAAAAAATAGTTGACTATCCCTTTCCTGAACCCTTATAAAGTGATGTTTCTGCAGAGGGCACCTGCACGTGGGGGCTAATCCAAAGTCTAGTTGATACAATGGAAGGGTTTTCATGGGCCTTGGATCAAGCCCTTGGTAACCAGTTACTGTTCTTTACCAGAGCAAGCACTGGGCTGCTGTTTGCAGAGATTAACTGTAGTCCCTTTGCTGTTTTTTCTTATGTCTACCTTCTGGGTACTCTGGGACAGTGTAATGGTTTTGGGGAGTCTCTCTGTATAACTTATCTGGTTGATACGTTGAAGTTGCTTTTATGAAACTGCTGTAGGATGGAAGGCCTCTCTGGCTCTGTGCATCCGACATTGCTGTCAAGCCTTTAAGCTTGTATCTCCCAGCCCAGGGACAGCGGTGGGTCGTCAGAACTCGACTGTCTATTCAAGGTCCCTGGGACAATGTCTTTGCTCAAGCTGGGAGCAGAGGCTTTCTCCTCTTGTCTGAAGAAGAGCGAGAAATGGAATGAGTGGAAATTCTCTCAGCAGGACACAGGTGACCAAGCAGGAGGTTACACAAGGACTCATGGGGAATGGGTCAACAAGGAGCCACACAGGAAGTTTGGGCAGGCCAGGGGAAGGGAACAGACAGAGTAGGTGAGCTGAGGGAAGAAGGCTCCAAGCCATGCACTGCAAAACGAAGGACCCTGAACAGCTCCACGTGACCCTGACCCCAGCCAGAAGAGTGCCCTGGAGTGGTGAGGAAACTGAGGCAGGGAAGTGTGTGTAGAGTTTATTATCACACTTGGATAGGTTTCTGTATTTGTCGTGCTATTAAAGAAAGAGCAATAACGGGTTAGCATCCAGTGCAAAGTCTGCATGTGTTACATACTCCACCTTATCCTGTGCCCCTGAGAGCCTTAAACTGCAGCCAGTACGGTGCACACCTGAAGTTCAGAGAGAACGTGGGCATAAGATACAGGGGAAGTTTGGGTCCAGCAGCTAGGCAGTAGGCTGCATGGTCTAAGCTCATAGGAAGGGTGCCAGATAGAAAATCTGCACCCTGTGAGTGCTTGCAGGCCCTAAAGCAGCAACAGGGCCTGGGATCTATGGGCTTGAAACACCCGGGGACTCAACAGCAGGATCCCCTCACAGCCGTCTAGTGAGTGGCCAAGAGGGGGCGCTCGACTGGAGCTGTGGCAAACAGGTTCTCTTTTGCTCTGCACACTGGGCAGGTGTTAATAGCAGTGCAAGCGAGAAGAAAGATGGCCCAATTGTTAGGGCTCTAGCTGAGGTCTTGGGAGACTTGGGGTCAAGTCCTTGCTGTGCCACAGACTCCCTGTGTGACCTAAGGCCAGCCAGTTTGCCTCTCAGTAAAAGGGGAATAATAATTCTTACTTCCCTCCCTCACAGAGGTGGTGGGAGGGTAAATAAAGCAAAGGCTGAGGCATGCAGGTACGACGGGGATGGGGCCACAGACGTTCCATCTCTTGGTATACACTATTATCCTGATATCCTAGCACTTCACACCGCTTTGTGCAGGTGCACGGGACTACACAGAGGAGCGCGGACACAGCGATAAAAGCCTCTGGGGAGGAAAAGATCCCTCGAGAGGAGAGCATGCCCTGGAAAGAGGTTAGACCCTCCATGGCAATGTGGCCAGGTCCAAACGTGAACGCCACGGCACTGGCTTTGCAATGCTATTTAAACAATGAGAATAAATTGAGGGTTCTTTCAGTTGGCTTCTTTAGTGAGCCTTTGGGCTCAGGGTTTCAAGCTTTTCACTAGAACGAGGCGTTCTAGAAACTCAGATTTTTGAATGAAAGCCAAGCTTCTCACCTACGACTCCGGGAGCTGGGGCATCCAGAAAAGCCACAGAATATCCCGAGACTCCCGGGACACTCTCAAGAGGGCTGGTGTCAAGGGCCGTGACATAGACTGCTAAGGCTCCATTGCCAGCCTTCTGCTCAGGCAGGAAGTGAGACATCTTTTAGAAATCTGTTGGCCCGTTAGAGTCCACGGAGCACAGCGCCATGGGGACCGTCTGTTAGCCGACGGCCAAGGATGTTTGGTGAGGTGCCAGCTATGCCCGTTTATACCATCCGTGACTTTAACCGCTAGGACGCACTGTCCCTTCGCGGCGGGCAGCCCGGGCTAGGCTGACGGATGCCCCAAGGTCCTAACCACCCGTGACTTTAACTGCTAGAGCTCAGAGCTCCTTCGCAGCGGGCAGTCAATACTGACTGACAGGTGCCCCAATGGCAGCACTAAGAGCCTCTCCACACCCGTGACTTTAACTGCTAGAGCTCAGAGCTCCTTCGCAGCGGGCAGCCAGGATTGACTGACAGGTGCCCCAAGAGTTTGCCCCGTGGAGGCGGCACAACTCAACGCTAGGCTCTTAGTACTCTCACCTAATGGCCAGGCTTTAGAGCCAAAACGGCTGAGGTTCTTTAATTGTGTTGGCTGCTTTACAGTAAACCAGAGAAAACAAGTCAGGCTTATGCATAAATGGTTACCAAAAATTTATTAAGCTAGATTCTAATCATGTCGTTACAAAATTGCTAGTGCCTACTTATTTAAATGTAGAGATGTTACACACACAAACAAGTTACAAAACTGAAGCCACAATCCCAAAGAAAAGAAAACAAAGTATAGAGCTCTATTTCAAAATATGTGTACACTAAAGATAGGAGATCAGGTGTGGGTGCTTCTTACCCTCCTTGCATCTCTCGATTCCAGCGGTGCCAAGCCAGGATCGGTCACTCAATTCCGCGGAAAGACGAATAAGGGACAAGGCGTAGGGACCCTCTTAGCTGCAGAAGCCTTGGGAGGCTGTCACTTATCTGACCAGCAGATAGATAGTGAAAAGCACTCAAAAATCATGGTGCTGTAGGTCCCCTACTTATACCTCTGTACTCCTTTATTCTCTTTCTCCTTTCTTATGCCAAATTGAGGCTGGTCTGTCGGGGTGACGCCAGCTTTCGCAAGAGTAGTTTACACTTGCAAAGGAGAGAAACAATAAGTGTCGACTACTGGACATTTCTTTTATCAGGGTAAATATTTTCCCAACTAGGATGTTGGTGTGTGTGCATCACGCTATTTAGTAGGGGCTAACAGCCATGTCTGTCACAGGGCCTCTGCCTGCTGTGAGCTTAATCGTTGTATCTGTTCCCAGAGGCACATTGTAGCAGCACACCTGTGCTTTCACAGCTTCAAAGGCTGTGCTGGAATATATGTTAAGTGCCCTGTTCCTGCTTCCTCCTGTGTTTCCAGCAATGCTGGTCTGAGAGGGGGGGGGCTGGCTGTCTGGCTACATTCCACCCCCTGATGCACCACACTACATCCCAGATTGCAAGGTGGCGGTGATGCCAGCACCTCTTGCCCTCCTTGGGGAAATCTAGAAATACCCAACAACCAAATTAGAGGATGAGGGTTCGCGGAATTGGGTAGGATCCCTTTTTAGCTCTAGGTATCTGATTTGTGTGGAGGACAGAGCAGTTTGAATCAAACGCTTCATAATACATAAAGTTACACAAAAAACAATTACAATAATTAAAATGGTTAAAACAGTATTCACAACCGAATGTAAAAACGGGGAGAGGGAGAATCCCAAGTGTTGAGCTAACCATTGCATCCATGAGGTTTGTCCATTCTCAGCCACTGCATGTAGTGGTACAAATTCAATTCCCAGTCCATTGGTTGAATCTAGCAAGGTGCACATCCAGCAATTTGTAGCACCAGCAGCTGAGGCGATGGTTTGGATTGCTCCCCGAAGAGGATGTTCTGGTATTGCCAAGGTGACTGGAGCCAACAGAAGGATCATGAGGGCTTGCAGGAACATATCTCTGGTGGGTCGTGTTCTAGCTAAAAAACTTATTTTAAAACCAAAAGCAAAAATTACACCTGCTATTATAAGTAATGGCAAATATATCAACAGTCCATAGTAGTCTCTAGTGATCAAACAGGTCTGCTGCATGGTCCATTTTGCTGACAGGTTAGCTGGCAGGTTGCTCGGAACCATGGGACCATTCCTGCAATAAATCACATGGTCAGCCGGTCTTGGATGCGATCCAAGCCTCTGTAATGGTTATTAGCCTTTTATCAGCATTTAAGGCACTCCATACACCTTTCTCTTTATAGGCGTGCAAAACGCAGGTAAAGGTTCCCAGGGCTGGGTGTTTAATCACAACAGTATCTCCGGGAGCATACTTGGAACTGTGCAGTGGTGTTCTGGCAGGGGAGATAGCTTTCCCTGTAGGGAAGAATCCCCTGCTGATTGGACTTCCTGTAGGAGTCTGTCTGTTGTTTAATCTCTGCACCACTTCGTCCAGTCTGTCTCCCCATGTGCCATCAGTAGGCTTCAAGTGATTCTTTAGCAACCCATTCCATCGCTCGACCATGCCATTAGATTGAGGTCGATATGGAAGGTGGAAGGTCCATTGGACTCCATGGTTAAGGGTCCATTCCCTTACAAGTTTATTCTTAAAATGCGAACCATTATCTGATTGGATTTCTTGAGGCATTGGGACAATTGCTGTTAAGCGGTTTAGTCCCATAACTGTGGACAACCCTGTTGCCAATCGGGTTGGATATGCAAAACCAATCCCTGAAACAATTTCTACTCCAGTCAAGATGTATTTCCACCTCTGCCTTGTAGTGGGCAGTGGTCCGACATAGTCGACCTGCCAGGTTGCCCATAGTGTTTTTCCATCTCTTAGCCTGGCAAACCTTTGTCCTTCTACTATATGTTTTCTAGTCTCAGCACAAATAGTGCAGGCTTGTACCAGGTCTCTAGCCTGTCTGTGGGTGATAGGCCACCCCCTGATATGTGCTTGCCGCACTAACTCATCACTTCCTGTGTGTCCTAAATTATCATGTAACCATGAATATAAGCGTTCCCATTCTACTTGTGTGGTAAAGAGCTGGGCAGCTGCATCGGCTAAATTGTTTAACTGTGCAGCTGGGGTATTATTCCTCTGATGAGCTGAGACATGTCCTATAGACAGGGGTTGTTGCAGGGCATGCTGATATAACCACTTCCAGTATTCCAGTCCCCAGACTGGTTTACCTCCTATTTCCCAGTGGTTATTTTTCCAGTTAGTGATCCACTGAGTGGCACCTGCCCATACCGCATAGGAGTCCGTATATACTGCGGTGGCTCCTGCTTCACAGGCCAGTTTAATTGCAGCCAATTCTGCAAGTTGTGCTGACCCATCAATTTCAGCAGTTAGGGGTGCTGCAGAGGTGTCTGCAGGCACTGCTGCAGCTTTTCCCTTCCATTTTCCTTTTACCAGCCTGGCACTGCCATCAGTGAACCATACTCCCTCAGGCTTAGAAGGATCAAATGGGGCAGCATCCTTAATGGGAGACTGCTGTGGAGGTAGGCGGTATTCATCAGGCATTCCTACTTTCCATAGGGATTCCTGAATCATAGTGGGGTTTTGTGCAGTGTCTGCACTCCCTACCCTGTGGTGTATGTAAAGTGCCCATCTTTGGATAGTCATCTTTTGTGCTACACCAGGTGGTAACTCTTTCCCTTCCAATATAGGTTTAATGATTGGAAGAGGAGTGTGAATTGTGATGTCCTTATCCTGAGTTAATTCCTCAGTTTCTCTCAAGGCTGTGTAAGCTGCCAGAAGCACCTTCTCATAAGGCGTGTAGTTAGCCTGTGACCCTTGCCATGACTTGGAACCAAACTGAATTGGTCGTCTGGGAGCAGTGTCACTTTCTTGCCAGAGAGCATAAGACATTCCAGTGGCTCCCACAGTTAGGTACAAATGGAGTGGGGCTTCAGGATGTATGGGACCCAGAGCCTGATAGGTGTGTATCTCCCCTATCAGTTGCCTGAGGGCTTCCTCATGGGCAGGAGCCCATTCCCAGGCAGCACTTTTCTTTAACAAATTGTACAATGGTCTGGCTATAATGGCAAAGCCAGGTACATGTTTTCTCCAAAACCCCAGGGTTCCCAAAATCTGTCTCAATTGATCTTTACTTTCAGGGGAGGGTGCCTGATTTAGCTCTTGCACAGTGTCATTAGGCACAGACCTCCTACCTCCCATCCATACAGTACCTAAGAATTTTATCTCTTGGGAGGGACCTTGGCATTTCTCAGCTGGTAACTCTAAATTAAGGGCTTCTAGTGCTCCTTTGATTTGATTCATAGCCTCCTGTACCTCTTCTGAGGTTTTCCCACCTATTAAGATGTCATCAATGTATTGCACAGTTTGTACATTGTGTGGCAGTATAAGGTCATCTAGGACCTTTGCCAGTGCCCCATGGCAAATAGTGGGTGAGTGTTTAAACCCTTGTGGCATTCGGGTAAAAGTGTATTGTACACCTTTCCAAGTAAAAGCAAATCTTTCCTGGTCAGCTGGTTGCAAAGGGACCATGAAGAACATGTCCTTTACATCTAATACTGCTAGCCAGGGTTTATCCCAGATTTGTATGGTGTTTACAATATCTGTTATGCTAGGGACTGCTGCAGTTAATGGTCCAGTGTTACTGTTTAGCTTCCTATAGTCTATAGTGAGTCTCCATTTGCCATTTGGTTTCTTGATGGGCCACACAGGAGAATTAAAGCGAGAGTGGGTACGAATTAAAATTCCTCGCTGTTCCAAATCTTTGATCAGGTCAGTAACAGGGCTTATGGCCTCAGCTGGGACATTATACTGCTTTATGTTTGTTACTGTTGAGGGCGGGAGAGCAGGTGCGCTGCTCAGTAAGTTTACAGAATAGTGGGGAGGGCTTTCCTCTTCCAGGTGGGTGGCATGAGGAACAGAACTGACTCCAAAAGCCCATCTTTCCCCATTAATCCTTCCCTTCTTTCCTCTTAAAACGTCCATGCCCAGTATGTTGGCATTGCCCAAAATCACCTCATATTTTCGGGGCTGATGGTGGGGTTGCAATGGGATATCCAGTTTTATCTTAACTAATGGGTAAGTTATGGTACTGCCATTTACCCCTGTAACAAGTACTTGCTTTCGGCCAGTAGGTGGCAAGCCCTGAAAACTTTCTCGCTTAATCATGGACCTTTGAGCCCCTGTGTCCATTAAGAAAGGAATAATGTGTTTGTCATTTACAGTTACATGTATCCGGGGGTCTTTTGCTGTTGTTTTCTCCTCTTTGGATTTAAGCTGGTTTATTAGGAGAGGAGATTGACCCCCGCAAGTTAGTTTCCCTGCTCTGGTAACTCTTGCAGTTGCTGCAGCAATGGAGTATACCGGGTGTCTGCAGGTGGGGAAAGAGGAGAGAGCTGCAGAGGTGCACTGGGAGTAGCATGAGTTGTCTCCCAGTCAGCTCTTTTAAAGGTGGTTAATAATTTTAGCCGCTCTGTGGGCAGTCCATTTATCACATCTCTGGGATAACCTAAAGCCAGACATTGTCTCCACAACTTGGCTCTAAGCTCCTTTTCCTCCTGGGTTGGCTCTCGCTTGTTTTTATGTCCTTTAGATGGTGCCCCCTTGTTTCCCTGAAGGGAACGCATCTTAGCTTTGCCTGTCAGTGCTCTGATGTCTCCGAATTCTCTAAAGTATGACACCAGAAGGTTTAGCAGTGCCCGAAAGGTACTGTTATGTGCTGCAGCTTCTGATCTAAGGGACAGTGCCATAGCCCTGTGGTTACTCGGAACTCCCTTAAGCAGGGGTCTGAGATCATCTACATCTACCTGACCCTCCCATGGGCTTTCATAGGCTAACTCTTGAGGGTTTTGGCCAAGCATGCTAATAACAGCCACAGTTAATAGAGCTGTTTTTACCTCATCTATGTTGGTCCAGTGCATTACTGTGGGTTCATCTCGGTCTGCTGGGTAAATTCCTCTTGCCCATTGACAAGCCAGAGACCAAAGTGTTTTAGGGGTGTTCCCCTCTGAATGTTCCAGGAATATTCCTGCACCTAAGTTAAGGCGCTCAGTTTCTTGGGCTGTCAGGCGTATATATCCACCCCCAGTGTCCCAGAGGCAGACCAGCCACTCTATTATACCTTCCTCAGGCTTTTTAGCAAAATCTCCCTGGATTGTTTTTAACTCCATGGGAGTATATTGGCGGGTGGTAATTTTGGTAAAGTGTGTTGGAGCTTTACTCCCTTTTCCCTTTTTACCTCCCTTCTTTGTTTTTGAAGAGGTGGATGGATAATTGTCATCCCCTTCTTCATCCAGCTCTGCCCCACTCAAATTTTCCTCATGTTCTTCTGATTTGTGATGTGTGATAGCTGGTCTTAATTTTACAGAGGGACCTTCCTCCTCAGAGGAGGGGGACTCATTTGCTGAATCCCAAATGTCTCCATCCCATTCCTCAGGGTCTAGCCAGAGAGCAGTCTCAACTTTAGCCCGGTTGATACTGCGTGTTTTAGTCTCCAGCTTTTCCCTTCGTTCTATCCCTTCTTTCTCAATTAAGGGAAGTAATCTTTTCTGAAGATGTTCCATATCCCTATTCAGTGTTCTTACTCTGGTATCTAAATTCTGGCATTCCTGGCGCAGTGTGTCCCTTTCCTGTTGCAGCCTATTAAATTCTATTGCCAGACTATGATAATCCTTACAGGCAGCTTGCCAAATGTTAGTAAGCAGCCATATACAAGCACCTTTTCCTTTCCCTTTCTTCATCTTGCAGGCAGTTCTCCAGTTACAGAAATGCTGCCAGATCTCTGCTGGTTTTCCCCAATATTTCTCCAGCAGTTCTTTGCTCCACAGAGGATTTCCCCATCCCTCTTGGGTCAAACTTTTCTCTAGCTCAGAGAATTCTGTGGTGTTTATCATGACTGGTTTCATTGTGTTACTGTAGTGCAGCCTATATCACAATCCTGTTCGTGACGCCAATTTCTGTTAGCCGACGGCCAAGGATGTTTGGTGAGGTGCCAGCTATGCCCGTTTATACCATCCGTGACTTTAACCGCTAGGACGCACTGTCCCTTCGCGGCGGGCAGCCCGGGCTAGGCTGACGGATGCCCCAAGGTCCTAACCACCCGTGACTTTAACTGCTAGAGCTCAGAGCTCCTTCGCAGCGGGCAGTCAATACTGACTGACAGGTGCCCCAATGGCAGCACTAAGAGCCTCTCCACACCCGTGACTTTAACTGCTAGAGCTCAGAGCTCCTTCGCAGCGGGCAGCCAGGATTGACTGACAGGTGCCCCAAGAGTTTGCCCCGTGGAGGCGGCACAACTCAACGCTAGGCTCTTAGTACTCTCACCTAATGGCCAGGCTTTAGAGCCAAAACGGCTGAGGTTCTTTAATTGTGTTGGCTGCTTTACAGTAAACCAGAGAAAACAAGTCAGGCTTATGCATAAATGGTTACCAAAAATTTATTAAGCTAGATTCTAATCATGTGGTTACAAAATTGCTAGTGCCTACTTATTTAAATGTAGAGATGTTACACACACAAACAAGTTACAAAACTGAAGCCACAATCCCAAAGAAAAGAAAACAAAGTATAGAGCTCTATTTCAAAATATGTGTACACTAAAGATAGGAGATCAGGTGTGGGTGCTTCTTACCCTCCTTGCATCTCTCGATTCCAGCGGTGCCAAGCCAGGATCGGTCACTCAATTCCGCGGAAAGACGAATAAGGGACAAGGCGTAGGGACCCTCTTAGCTGCAGAAGCCTTGGGAGGCTGTCACTTATCTGACCAGCAGATAGATAGTGAAAAGCACTCAAAAATCATGGTGCTGTAGGTCCCCTACTTATACCTCTGTACTCCTTTATTCTCTTTCTCCTTTCTTATGCCAAATTGAGGCTGGTCTGTCGGGGTGACGCCAGCTTTCGCAAGAGTAGTTTACACTTGCAAAGGAGAGAAACAATAAGTGTCGACTACTGGACATTTCTTTTATCAGGGTAAATATTTTCCCAACTAGGATGTTGGTGTGTGTGCATCACGCTATTTAGTAGGGGCTAACAGCCATGTCTGTCACAGGGCCTCTGCCTGCTGTGAGCTTAATCGTTGTATCTGTTCCCAGAGGCACATTGTAGCAGCACACCTGTGCTTTCACAGCTTCAAAGGCTGTGCTGGAATATATGTTAAGTGCCCTGTTCCTGCTTCCTCCTGTGTTTCCAGCAATGCTGGTCTGAGAGGGGGGGGGCTGGCTGTCTGGCTACACCGTCTAGGCGCCGTTCCGGGGCCTCGGTCTCTGCAGAAGACAAGTGCAATATGCTCTCCTTCCGTGCGTCACATGCTCTGCTGACGCCAGCTGGGGAACGCCAGCACTTCTCACCGTCCTTGCTACCTCCACATCGTCTGCTCCCTCATCATTTCACAGTCCTGTCAATACTAAATCCCAGCAGGTACCAGCTGAGCAGGCTGGGAGACGGCGGCTGGGAGGGTGAATGAAGTCAACAGGAGGTGAGTGCCCAAATCCCACTGGATTCAATAGGAGTAGGGTGCCTAACTCCCTTGGGCTCCTGGGACAATCCCAGCCTTTAGTCCTATGCTCATTTACAAAAGGGGTGCCATGTGACAAAAGCAACGCAGGCTGCCCCCCCGCCATCTCCCCAGTGAACCTTGATCTTGTTCCGGAGAGACCATCTCTAGGGGTGCATGAGTAGCTCAGATTTCATGGCCTACTGAGTCCATGGACCTACTGGAACTGCCAACAAGGATGCCAATGGAACTGGCTTAAAAGCACCAACTCCCCTTTTATGGTCCGTGAGCCACAAGATATCAGTGACATTATATTCTATACTCTCTAGGGCTCAATACTGCACTCAGCATCCTGGCAGCCTTTGTGTCTGCCTGCTCCTTTCTGTAGTCACAAGGACCCTTTCCCCACACCACACGAGTTCATGGGCGGCATCTAGTCATAAGCATGAGTACGCAGCAGTCCTGACCTCCCTGGTATTGTCAATGGACACAAGAGGAGTTGTATTGTAACATGGGCTTTTCCTAGAAGAAACACCATTGCTCAAAATGTTTGTCTGTATCCCCACAAGCAGGGGAGCAGGGGCCATATTTTCATTGTGTCTGTACAGCGCCTGGCACAAGGGAGCCCTGGGCTCGTGGGTGCTACTGCAATACACATAATGAATTGTAACTTGCTTCGACCTCCTCTGGGATACACAACTTAGGCCAATGGTGAGTTCCGGTTAGGAAATAATCATATGCCCATGCATTGAGAAGTAGCCCATTCATTCTCATGATAGCACTGTATGTCCTGAAACTGGGACCAAGACATGTGGTCAGAGGGTTCCCCCTGTTTCATTGGTAGTGTAGCCTTGTCCAAAACTGCTGTTCCATAGCACTGGTCAATATTAGCATCGCGAGAAGCAGTTCTCTCAAGGAGGTGCCCACATGTACCCATCCTGTGATGCTCCCAATGGTGACACAAAAGCATGAGTACCAACCTGGGGGCAGGCTGTTAAAAACCAGGGCACAAGCCCCACAGTGGTTGTGAGTTCTAAACTTCGATTTCACCAACCCACTGTACCAAGGACAAACTCCTCAGGCCCTTTAATGGCCTTAATACAGAGACTCAGACACTCCCCTGGGCTACATGGGTCTGTCTTACTCCCCAGGTGAGCATAGCTCTGAGATAGCTGGGCTCTTACACCAAGAATCACAGCAATATTCAGATGAGTCCTGATCGCAAAAGACAAGTCACTTACCCCAGGTCAATTGCACTTTAGGTCTCACACCAAAGACAAGGCTTGAAGCCAATCCTATAGTACCTAGGAAAAGGAAATTGGAGCATTATTTCCAGGGTTAAAGCAAGCAAATATAGACACATGAATGAGTTACAGTCTTAGAGCAAGTCTACACTTCAAACACTGCACTGATGTATCTGCACCACTGTAATGCTTTAATGAAGATGCCCTTAGCTGACAGGAGAGAGCTCTCCCATTGGCCTAGTTAACCCACCTCCGCGAGAGGTGGTAGCTACGGCAACAGGAGAAGCTTTCCCGCTGACATAGCAATGTCTACATGGGGGGTTAGCTCAGTATAACGATGTTGTTTGGGAGTGTGGATTTTTCACACCCCTGAGCGATGCAGTTCTATCGATTAAGGTCTGTAGTGTAGACCGGGCCTTAGATTTCAGAAGGTAATGTAGGCATCTATAATCAGCAAGCTCTATTTTTCCTTTAGGGCTACCCCAGGCTAAGCAGCTGGGGATCTCTTGCTTATGCCTAGAAATACCCTGCCCACCCAGAGTCCAAGCAGCACTGAGATCCTTAGCGCCATTGCTCTGGAGTTTTTATCTCCCTCCTAACGTGCGCTGAGCTGCACACTCAGCTGATGGCAGCAGTCCACACACATGACTCCTCTACATGGAGAAGAGAGCAGAGCAACAATAAGGGTCTTGAGTCCTGTTGTTGATGGTTTCTCAGTCCGGATGTAGCGCGTTTCCAGTTGTAAGATCCTGCGGTAGCCCATCTGGTATCAAGGGGTCTCGTCTTTCAGGAAGGGTGTGATGCTTTCTGTAGATGAGCAACTCCTTCCACTAATTAATGTCCCTCTCTTTTGTGGTGATTTGTGCAGTCACATGACACCCACTCCAATATTATGTTACAATATGGAGCACAGATATTAACAAGTAAGATTTAACACAGGCACCAACGCACAAGTATCTGACAGAGTCCAAACACTGAACGATTCTATGATGTTACTGACTTGAACTGGGACTGTACAGAACATTGTTGCAACCAAGGTCCTGTAGTGGCACCAAATCTTGTATAAAGGGGGTCAAATAAGGTGTCTAAGACAAGGTTATGGTTGGCTGGTTATGAAGATGCTATCTGTATGCCTGCATCATTTTTGCATTTAAAGATATAAATATTGGCTCTATACTGTCTGTATTTCAAACTTGTGCTATGCTTCTGGGTGACACCCCAGACAAGTTGGTGTCAGCTCTGCCTAGCCTGCTGGATGGCCCATTAAGGACCATCAGCTACACAACTGACCCATTGAGAGAAGGCAGATACACCTTGTGACTCAGCAAGGCATGCAGGGACCTGCCTATGGAGAGAACTCTGAGGTGTTTCCAGGCCATGTGATGGGCAGCTTGTCTTTGGGACAAAGAAAGAAAGACCACTTGGCAAGAGAATATAAAAAGCTGCTGCAGCTCCTCTGTCTTGTCTTCAATCCTGCTTCTTACCTCTGGAGGGACTTTGCTACACTGAAGCTTTGAACCAAGGACTGAAAGACCCATCCCAGCTGCGGATGTTCTCCAGAGACTTGATTTGAACCTGCAGTTTATTCCATCACTGCTACAAGCCTGAACCAAGAACTTTGCCATGACTGTATGTAATTGATTCCATTTAACCAATTCTAGCTCTCATCTGTATCTTTTTCCTTTCATGAATAAACCTTTAGATTTTAGATTCTAAAGGATTGGCAACAGCGTGATTTGTGGGTAAGATCTGATTTGTATATTGACCTGGGTCTGGGGCTTGGTCCTTTAGGATCGAGAGAACCTTTTTTCTTTTACTGGGGTATTGGTTTTCATAACCATCTGTCCCCATAACGAGTGGCCCTGGTGCTGATACTGGGAAACTGGAGTGTCTAAGGGAATTGCTTGTGTGACTTGTGGTTAGCCAGTGGGGTAAAACCAAAGTCGTCTCTGTCTGGCTGGTTTGGTTTGCCTTGGTGCGCATAGAAACCCCAGCCTGGGGCTGTAACTGCCCTGCTTGAAGCAATTTGTCCTGAATTGGCACTCTCAGTTGGGTCCCACCAGAACCAGCATCGTTACAGCTTCCTTATCATTCTAACACCTATTGTACCACTATTAACCCACAGGCAGATTGCAGCTGTGTATCTGTCAGTGTCCAGCTGAGACCTTGGCATGAGCTAGCCCCTGGCCTGCCAGCATCACAGTCACTGTACATGCATAATGGTTGCATTTCCTTACTGGTTAGTAATTGCATTCCCCAGCTGCATTGAAACTCCTGGCGAGACAATGGAAACGAGGACAGTTTAAATACATGGCTGCAGATTGTGAAGCCGAGTGCTGAATGGGCGTGCAGGGAGATCGTCCCCTCCTCCAAGTGTTTTGTTGTCATGCGAGCGGAAGGCCGACACGCTTCTGGTATCCCAGGGATCACTGACAGCGGGTTGCAGCCTGGCTCCTGGGCCAGGGAATGATGATGGCTCTGGGACGGGGTGTATAAACCCACACCAGCATGGAAAGGGGTCAGGAGCTCCTTTGGGCTGGAGTCGCCTCACCGTGCTGCACCTGCAAGTCATGCCAGGACTGGAAGAGGAGTTTAAAGGAGGAAGCACCGCTCAGTAGTGCCAGGAGCAGCCCTGGAGAGGGAGCAGGTTTCTGAGCTTCCCTCTTCTTCTCTGAGGAAGAGGGAACACAGATCCTCTGTCCCCCAAAACGGGGAGGAGACTGTCTTGTAGAGCTTGTCCTGGTGTTGAGGTAAAATCTTTGTTTTGGTATGTTTCTCCTCTAGCTTCCATCTTGTTCTGTAAAATCAACAAGTTGGACTCCATTTTGGACACCCTCCTTCACGGAGAGCTTCCCGCCCCGCCCTTTGCCTTTTTCGAATTAGAGTGGGAAAGGCAGGGAGCGGTTAGGATCATGTGACTGCGTGGCCTGCCCAGCAACCGCAGACTATTTAGATGGGAGCCGCACTGCTGCTCGGGGCTGTCCAGCCTCGTGGCAGCCAGCGTCTCCCACATTACCAGCCGGTGGAAGGAGTCCAGCTAGGCCAGGAGCATAGCGTAAGGGGTCAGGTTCCAGCGGTGTCGTACACTGGACGCACCTATTTCCATTTCCACCGGCGAGTCCGTCCGCTCAGGATGACGCGCAGGGCACGGAAGACAGAAGACAAGCCACGTACCTGGTGATTGTCGCATCCTGTTCCCGCATTCCCGTGGTCCAGCGTTTCCAGTCTTCATTGGCTCTGTCCAGGATTCCAGAACCATCCTCGTTGTGGTGTCGGGGTTCGTTCCGTGGGACAGTTGGGGTTCATCCCTTGGACGATCGGGATTCGAGCCCTGGACAAGGAGAGAGCTGGTACTGTAGTTTCCTTTTATTGTCTTTTGGTTATCCCAGTGTATCAGGTGTGTGGGCTCCAGACTGCAAGTCCATTTGCATCTGCTGTTAATAACTGAGCTGTTTGTTATTACTTGTGCTTTTCCTATTACCTGTGCTATTATTATTTAGCTTTGTAACAAGGCTTCTGCTTTTAAGACCACGTTGGTCTAATAAATCTTGCTGTATTTGCACCTTACCCTGTTGATTTTATTCTTAACTACCCCGGGTATGGGAGCGGGAAGGGCCTGCAGGTTAGCCCATCTTCTGAGCGGCCTCAGAAAGTATACACCTTAAAATCTGTTTCAGGCTAACACTGGAGCCCCAGAAAGCTTTGGGGAGGCCATGATCCGTTCAGGGCCCTTCTGAAGAACAAGAGGCCAAATATCCTGGCTAGACTTGCCTGCGGGCTTCTTTTGTCTTCTTCGCCTTTTTGTTTAATCTCTTTCGCTGCCCTGGGATTGCTTGTTTGCTTCACTTAGGACTCTGAAAGGGGAGAAATAGTCAGAAGCCCTTGGTGGGAGGGCGGAGAGCCTGTCATTGCTAGATTGACAACTGTAACGATAAGGCCTTTTCCTGTAGCCATATTGTAAGGCCTAAGGCCTTTGTCTGCAGCCATGTTAGGAGAGCAGCAGCCCTTAGCTCAGAAGCAGGAAGTCGCATCCTCACGTTCCAGCTAAATGACATTAAAACACTATAAGATCCGGCCGTTAAGAAGGAGATCCTGACCTAATAGCACCCACTATCACCAGATAAAGAAACAGATCTTAAGGTGGTTAAAGAAAACTTAGTTTGATAGCATTCTGTCTGGCAAGAAACCACTTATCAACAGTTGTGGGTGTGAAATCTTCATTTCTTTATCGTTTTGTCATTATGGTCCCCACTTCCCTATTGTCTGTCTGTGTGGTCTCTGTCTGGTTCTTTCATTGTTTCTGTCTGTTACATAATTAATTTTGCTAGATGTAAATCAATTAAGGTGGTGGGGTACGATTGGTTAGCGAATTTTGTTTCAATATGTTAGGATTGGTTAGTAAAATAATTGGTTAAGGTAGAGCTAAGCAGGACTCAAGTTTCACTAGATAAACGGGGGTCCCAAAGGAAGTTCTTTGGGAACCAGCTCCAGGACACAGACCCAAGCTCAGAGCTGCCAGACCTCAACGCTCTGCCATTGACACCATGCAGAAACTGGAGGCCCCCAGATGACCTGATCCTGACTGGACATCAAGAAAAGTTTGTCTGTCTTACTGGGAGTGGTGAGCACTATATGTGTATGTAAGCAGTGTCAGGATGAGCTCCACCCTGACATCTGGTGGTGAGGTGTGGCAAGTTGTGGAAAAGAACTTCAGGGGCCGATCTCATTTGCATAGGCACACCCACCACGCCTAGAATGAGACCATAGCTGCCCAAATGGTCACTTTGGCTGCTGTGGGATCCCCAGTGTCTCTGTTATTGGGGCAGGAAGAATAAATTGTTATTACCCTGATTATGGGAACTGTGCTTGGAACTGTACGTGGCCTTTTGTTACAATGGAGGGATTCACCATCATCTAAGTAGCACTCGCTAGGCAAGGGTCATGGGTTCCAAAACTGTGTGAATGGAGAGAGGCTGGGGACAAGTATTAATACTTGGTGGCATGGGCCCCTTGGTGAGGGCCTTACATGCTAATTGCATTTCCTCCTCTCTCCACTGTGGAATATCAGAGCTAATTTTGATTTCATTAGAAGTCTAGTTATAGGCTGCTGAACTCACTTTGGGCTGACAGTGCACCAGCACTGGGGCTCCCCTATTATAAGCTGAATTCACCTAAGCGCTGAAATCACTGAGTGTTGTGTTAAGTAGTGGGGGAGCCTGAAGATATATTGTGGAGCAGTTTGCGGGACGGCTGGCGAAGCAGTTCGACACGGAGCAGTGTGTGGATGGCAGGAGCTGCTTGTGGGCCGTGGAGCTGAGCGAAGGAGTTCGTGGGGCGGCTGGCGGAGCGGAGCGCAGCTGAGCGAAGGAGTTCGTGGGGCGGCTGGCGGAGCGGAGCGCAGCTGAGCGAAGGAGTTCGTGGGGCGGCTGGTGGAGCGGAGTGCAGCTGCGCGAAGGAGTTTTGTGGGGTGGCTGGCGGAGCGGAGTGGAGCGCCGCTATGGAGCTATGGGGCGGTCAGCTTCAGATCACGTAAGGTGCCTCTTACCCCCGTCCCATTTCCACCCAGGTTGGGAGGTAAAGCTCCGCCGATAAACTTTCGAACTCTGGGGCTGCCCTGACCAGGGACAGAGACTTTTGGGGCATTGGACTTTTGGGGTTGCTGGACTCAAGAACCAAAGGGAAAAGGGCATGCCCCAATTTGCCTGGGGTGGGGTTGTTTTTGCTCATGGGTTGTGTTATGAATCCGGTTGGTGGTGTTTCCCCAACATAATGCCACATTGTTTCTCTCTGTTATTAAAAGACTTTTGCTACACTCAGACTATGTGCTTGCGAGAGGGGAAGTATTGCCTCTTGGAGGCGCCCAGCGGGGGTGGTATATATTTGTCCCAGGTCACTGGGTGGGGGCTCGAGCCGGTTTGCATTGTGTTATTGGAATGGAACCCCTAGATATTGAACCCGGCCCTTGTTGCTGCCAACTCTGACGGGCAGAAGGGTTACATGTAGAGTGTGCATTCTGTGTTGGTGATTGTTACTAAATAGAGGTTAAGTAGGATATTAGTGTGTAAGGCTCTTTCACTGGTAAAAGACCCCGTAAACCTGCAAAAGATTAAGCCCTGAGTCCAGAGGGAATTGGTGTTTGCTTTGAGGCCAGAGGGAAGGGGTGTTTACCCAGAGCTTGGAGGAGTAGAGCCCGGCGCCCACGGAAAGGTAAAGTTAAATGCCTAAATTAAGAGGGTTACGCCTGAGCCCTAGGAAGAGGGTAAGGGTGGGTGTCCTAGAATGTAAAGTTATGCCTGAGCTCTTAGGAACAGGGTAAGGGCAGGTGTCCCTAGAGTGGGTGAGTAACAGAGAATTTTGTGTGTGTAACACGGCGGTCGTGCGCTCCGGAAGGACTAGACTTGTGTGAATGCACTTTCCATGTAGCATCTGATGGGGAGAGATCCCTGAAAGGCTCTCGTGATGCTAAATTCACACTCTTCCTGCTGCCCCCTCCCCCCCACCCCCTGCCAACTTCCGGAGTTTAATCTACTCTCTCTCGCCTTCTTAAACCTGTTGTGAACCCCAGGCCAGATCCAACCTGCTCATGTTCCGACGAAGAGATCTCAGCGCGAACCTTCCCGCATGGCTCCAGCCCTATTTCCCAGTGGCTTGCTGGGGCTATTTTTAGCAGGTTTCCTTGCCATCGCATGCTACCAGGTCGTGGGTTAATCAGTCTGAAACTCTGGCTAATAGCTCGCTGCTGCAGCGTCCATTACTCCCCCGCCTGCATAATGGTTCTCATGCGTCTAATCAGGCCTATCAGAGGCTGTCAACTTGGGCAACGCTTCGTGCATGCCAGCTGCACTGGATTTGAGCAGACATAGCACAGAACCCCAGCAATGAGCACGAGGAGTTGCTCTCCCTCTGAGGGAGCTTTGCATCCTGCGATTAGGGAATAAAACCAGCACAGTGACATTTCTAGTCACATGTTTCAAGTGGCCAGTTCTGTGGGTTTAAATCACCCTCCCCTTTTAACCGGAGGACAGTGCAACGGCTGGAACCCTGCCTGGGCATTTCACGGATGTGCACAAGACTCTTCGGGTCCAACTACACAGCAAAAAAAAACCCCAGCCACCGGCAGTGAGGCTCAGAGCCTGGGTCAACTGACTTGGGCTCAGGCTACGAGGCTAAAAGGAGTGCAGACATTCAGCTTGAGCTGGAGCCTGGGCTCTGAGCCCTTCCCCCACCGCGCCGGGTTTCAGAGCACGGGCTCTGATCCCCTCCCTCACCGCACTGGGTTTCAGAAGGCGGGCTCCAGCCCCAGCGTCTACACAGCTATTACAGTGTGAGCCACATGAGCTCGCGAATCAGGTGAGCTGGACTCTGAGACTGGCTGCTGTGGGTCTGTTTTTGCAGCCTGTACCCGTTGTTTTCTAATTCTGCTGTGCATGTCTCCAGCCAGGCGTGCAAAAATGGAAGCATCGGCCACGTCGGAAAGCCTGGGCCTCTGCCACGTGCCCCAGGTCCCAGAGAGCTAGCCATGCAACCCCCATGGTCTAGCTTGTCTGGCCCTGTGGTTTAACATGAAGAGCATCCTTCCTCCCCTCAAATGGGAGAAGGTGCCAGCCATCAGCAGGACACTTCAGTTTAGTGCAAACGGAGAAAATCTGAGGTTGAATGTCTGAATATACACCTTCCCACCCCGCCCGCTGAAAAGAATTATTATATTTTATTTTGACTTAGAAAAAATAAAAAGGATGCCAGTCAAAGACTCTACCAAGCAGCGGACCATAATCCCACATTGACGTGCCCATGTATCCCAAACTTGCCTACGGTGGGGTTTCTTGCTACTTCATTTGGGGCATCTGGTACCAGCCGTCATTGGAGACAGGACACTGGGCTACATGGACTATGGGGCAACCCAATACAGCAATTCCTATGGCCTATAAAGCTAGCTGAAACTGACCATCCATCTCTCTGTTAGATGCCTGGGCACACCGAGTGAGGATGGAGGCAAGAACATTCAGGAAAAAGAACAGCCAAAATACCCAGGCTTGCCCAACCACAGTCAGAGTGGAATGCTGGTTGGGGCTGCATTGCTGCGGCCGGGAAACACATATAGAAGCATTACTCTTGGAAGCGTAAATAGTCAGCATACTCCAGATAAGACTCCCTTTCCTCTGCACATACTCAGGGCTTGTCTACACCACCCGCCAGATGGGCAGGCAGCGATCGATCCAGCGGGGGTCGATTTATCGTGTCTAGTATAGACGCGATAAATCTACCTCTGAGCGCTCTCCTGTCGACTCTGGTATGCCACCAGAACGCGAAGCGCAAGCAGAGTTGATGGGATAGCGTCAGCTGTCGACTTACCGCAGCGAAGACACCACGGTAGGTAGATCTAAGTACGTTGACTTCAGTTACGCTATTCATATAGCTGAAGTTGCGTATCTTAGATCGACCCCGTGCGGTAGTGTAGACAAACCCTCAGATTGAATATTACACAGAATCATAGAAATGTAGGGTTGGAAAGGACCTTCAGAGGTTAGTCCAGTCCCTGCACCTCTACTGAGGCCACCCCTGCAGGTCTTAGTGTAACCTATTCTTAAAACTCTCCAATGATGGGGAATTCAAAACCTCCCTTGGAAGCCTATCCCAGTATTTAACTATTATTATAGTTAGAAAGTTTTTCCTAATATCTAACCCCAAATTTCCCTTGTTGCAGATTAAGCCCATTACTTCTTGTCCTACCTTCAGTGGACATGGAGAACAATTGATCACTGTCCTCTTTGTAACAGCCCTTAACATATTGGACAACTGTTATCTGGTTCCCCCATGTTCTTTTCTTAAGACTAAACAGGGCCAGATTTTTTTAGCCTTTCCTCAGAGGTCCCGTTTTCTAAACTTTTTTATCATTATTGTTGCTCTCCTCTGGACTCTCTCCAATTTGTCCACGTCTTTCTTAAAGTGTGCTGCCCGGAAATGGACCCCATACTTCAGCTGAGGTCTCACAAGTATCAAACAGAGCAGACAATTACCTCCTGTGTCTGACAGACAGCATTCCTGTTAATACACCCCAGAATGATACTAGGTTTTTTGTGTTTGATTTTTTTTGGAACTGCATCACATTGTTAACTCATGTTCAACTGGTGGTCCACTATATGCCCCAGCTTCTTCTCAGCAGTTCTACCACCTGGCCAGTTATTCCCCATTTTGTAATTGTGCATTTAATTTTTCTTTCCTATGTGAACTACTTTGCACTTGTCTTTATTGACTTTCATCTCGTTGATTTCAGACCAATTCTCCAATTTGTCAAGGTCATTTTGAATGCTTATCCTACCCTTCAAAGTGCTTGTGTAACCCACACACCTCCTGGGTGTGGCGTTCTGCCCCATCTAGTGGCACCAAGACCACTTAGAGAGAGAGAGATTATGAGTCTGCTCTACAGCCTTAGCTAACAGACAGTTTCCTTTTAGTTCTTGCTGTAGAGGCTCATGCACTAAGCTCCAGAGGTCCCCGGTTCGATCCTGCCCGCCGCCAACTGGGGTCTGTTGGTGTTACACTTGCAACCCTGCCCAGTTTGGTGTTAATCACAAATTTTATAAGTGTGCTCTCCACCCCATTATCCAAGTCATTAATGAAAATATTGAATAGTACCAGACTCAAGACAGACGCTTGTGGGGCCCCACTAGATATGCCCCCTGTCTGACAGCAAACCACTGATAACTACTCCTTGAATACAGTCTTCCTACCTGATAGTAATTTCATCTAGACCACATTTCCTTACTTTGCTTATGAGAATGTCATGTGGGACTGTGTCAAAAGCCTCACTAAAATCAAGGTCTATCACATGTACTGCCTCCCCTTACCCACTAGGCCAGTAACTCCATCAGAGAAGGCAATTGGATTGGGCTGGCATGATTTGTTCTTGACAAATCCATGCTGGCTATTCCTTATAACCCTATTATCATCCAAGTGCTTACAAACTGATAGCTTAAGAATTCATTCCCATGTCTTTCCAGGTATCAAAGTTAGGCTAACTGGTCTATAGTTCCTGGGGTCTTCTTTGTTCCCCTTTTTAAAGATAGATACTATGTTTGCCCTTCTCCAGTCCTCTGGGACTTCAGCCAGCCTCCATGAGATTTCAAAGATAATCACTAACGACTAGCCCGAGCTAGTTCCTTCAGGATTCTAGGATAAATTGCATCAGGCCCTGCTGACTTGAACACAGCTAACATTTCTAAATGTTCTTTAACCTGTTCTTTCCCAGTGGTGGCTGGTGCCCTTCCCCCTGTTGTTAATATTCATTTTGTTAATTTTCTGGTCACAATTTACTTTCTTACAAGGAAGACTGAAGCAAAATAGGCATCGAACACCTCAGCTTTCTTGAGACCATCTGTTCTTAGCTCGCCTTCCTTGCCACGCAGAGGTCCTACACTTTCCTTCATCTTTCTCTTGTTCCTAATGTATTCATAACATCTTTTCTTACTGCTTTTTTGCCCCTTGCTAGGTGTAACTCATTCTGTGCCTTAGCTTTTCTGATTTTGTCCCTGCATGCGTGTGCTAATCTTTTGTACCCCTTCTTAGCAATGCAACTGTGTTTCCCCTTTTTGTAGGATTCCTTTTTGATTTCCAGGTGATTAAAGAGCTCCTGATGGAGCCATTTTGCCCTCTTACTATTCTTCCCATCTGTCCTTCACATTGGGATAATTTGCTGTGGTTCCTTTAATATTGTCTCTGAGAAACTGCCAGCTCTCCTGAACTCCTTTTCCCCTTCGATTTTCTTCTTTCCATGGACTTGACCTACCCGCAATCTGAGTTTGTTAAAATCTGGTGGGGGGCTTTTTAAGTCCATTGTCCTTATTCTGCTTCTTTCACTCCGGCCTTTCCTTAGAATCACGACATCTACCATTTCATGATCAGTTTCAACTGAATTGCCTTCCACCTTCAGATTCGCACCCAATTCCCCCCTATCGGTCAGAATCGAGTCTAAAATGGCTGTCCCCCTGGTTACTGCCGCTACTTTCTGAAACAAAACTTTGGCGCAAATACGTTCCAAGAACTCACTGGCCATTCTGTGTTTTGCTGGTTTGTGTTTTACATGCATCACAAATGCAGGTTTCAAGTGAAGACACCGGGTCTCCTCCCATATTAGGGAACAGTGAAAAGGGCTCAGCACAGACCGGTGACTTCACATGCTACTCATGGAAAAACAGACAACTTCCCTCCACACATAAGCCTGGGAGGATTTCATAGAGCAGTATGGAGAACTGTCATCGGCCTATGATCATGCTCCTGGCTGCTGCATTTGAAGCCCCCTAATGCTGCTGTCACAATCTCTTGCCCTCGTTGGAGAGGATAATCAATGCCAATCTCAAGACATATTTATGCTCAAAGAAAACGTTTTAAACATTAGCAATTGCTCCAAAGGCTTTACCACCTCAAAGCAGATCAGAAAAAAAAACAACCACCACTACGGAGCAAGATTGTCCTTCATCCCCACTTTGTAGGGAGGGACAACAGGGAACTTGGATCAAAATCATAACCCGCTGGCTGGTGTCTTTGGGTGATGTGCCCTGGTCCAATTAGTCTTTGCAAGCAGAAGCCCAGATTCTTTGCTGTGCAGTCTCCAGGGGGCTAAGGGGAAGGTGGAGCTCTCCCAACTGGTTACACAGCTCCTTGATTCTCCGTTTGGTTTTTGTGCCAATGGCAGCAGCCCAGGGCAATATAAATATTAAAACAGAAATAGAATGAAGACAGGATTTGGCCCATTACATGTCACGGCAGGTCTACAGGAGGTTAGAAATCGAGGGCCCACACCTCCTCTCCTTCCCCAGGCAGATCACCCATTGCAAGGAATGGCACAATGCATGAAACGGCGTGTACACAGTGCAGATTGCTAGTTGCCATCTCTGGTAGCATTTCGCAGCTGCCCTGACGCGTTCCGAGAATGCTGGTCACTTCTACCCGGAGGAGGAGGAGGAGGATACATCTTATCTCACTTCAATAAGTCTGTTTGGACCTTCTGACCAATGAAAATTAGGCCTGAATTTCTACCCGTGCTGGAGTAGGAGGAGCACCCAGCAGTGGCCTGAGCTATGTTGTCACAAAGAATTACCATTCCCAGCATCTTTGCAAAGGGCAGGCATTTCAGCCAAGCGGCAGTCCCTGGCTAGTCCAGAAATACCCGTCACCCAGCAGCCAGGGGCGGGGGGAGAGATTGGGAAGGGTGCTGAGCGCACACAATTGCGGTCGCGGTCAATCGGAGCCATGGCAGCTCAGCACCTCTGCAAATCAAGTCCCTAGCCTCTAGCTGCTCAATCAGATGCAGCCCCCCTCCCCCCCCCAATACACTCTCCCCCCAGCTCAGCTGGCAGAGCTGCTGATTGCACCTTATCTTTGCCTTCCCAGTCTTCTGCCCCTAAGACTCTGTTCCTAGCTCGATGATGGCACCAGGCTCTCCGTGCAGCCACTACCCTAGCACCCGCGGGGATGGGCCAGCAGCAAATGCCACAGGATTTGGTGCTTAAAGACATCCCCGCCAAATTCGGGCACCAGAATAGAGGGGGATGTTCCCAGATTTGGGGCGAGGAGCACAAACAAACCACGTCACGTCCTTTGCAAGGGCTGGATTGCTTTTAGACACACCTCTCCCGCTCCTGCCTCACTTGACTCTGACATTTACATATTTCCCATACTAACTCACACTTCATTTTCATTTTCATTTCAGACTTACCTTGCAGTCTAAGCAGTAGTGAAATGCCAGGCTCTAGGGTGACCAGATAGCAAGTGTGAAAAATTGGGACAGGGAGTGGGGGGTAATAGGAGCCTATATAAGAAAAAGCCCCAAATATCTGGACTGTCCCTATAAAATCAGGACATCTGGTCACCCTACCAGGCTCTCTGCTCACTGCCTCCTTTCAGCCAAGATCAAGGCCCTACTGGGCGAGGTGTTGGACACAGAGAGATTCTTAGCCCTGAGCAAAATACAGTCTAAAGGCACAAACAGCAGGAGGAGAGAGAGAGTGGGGAATCGATTTGGCAAAGGTCACACAGCAGAGCTGCTAACAGAACTCAGGTTTTTGGAGTCCCAGTGTCCTGCTCTTCTCGCTGACTTTCATTATTTCTTGCTATTGTTTGTACGACAGATGCCCAGAACTGAGCAGCACTGGACGGTTGTGATCATCTAGTACCACAAGATGGCATCGGAGTCCTCTTTCTCTCTCTCCCCTTAGGGGAAGGTGGAAGCGGTCAGCTTGCAATGGAAGGGATCCAATATTAGCAAGAACTGTGAGTAGGCGCCAGAGTCCCAGGTGGTCTTTGTGGCATGATCAGCATCAGCAGGATGTGTTCAGCGGTGTCACTTCCCGGCTTGGCTGTGGGGGGTTTGTCTGGTGCTGTGCGAGGCTGGATACACTAGGGCCGGCTTCTGTAGTTTATAAGTCTTAGTGGCATGGTTAAATGAGTGTATGTGATATGACTAGAGTACGAAAGATCATCTTGTCTTGTGCCCCTGCTCCCCCGTGTTATGGTTATTTACACTGCAGCATTTTTGCTGTCTAGTTCCTGTCCCGCCTCCGTGTCTTTTCCGTGAGCAACAGAGAATGAGGACATGTGGGAACCAGTTGGGTGGCCTTCACAATTTGGCAGAAAAGAGAGCTAGGTAATTGCCTTGATTTAATTCTGAAAGGCCAGGTTGAAGAAAGCAGCATCTGGGGTCAGTCAGAAAAGGAGATGGCCAGAGAAAAACAGGGCCCAGGTTTGAGTGTGGGTATTAGAATTGGATAAGTTCATGGGGGAGAGGTCCATCAATGGCTATTAGCCAAGATGGTCAGGGACGCAACCCCGTGCGCTGGTGTCCCTAAACCTCGGACAGCCAGAAGTTGGAACTGGACGACGGGGTGGATCACTTGATACTTGCCCTGTCCTGTTCCTTCCCTCAGAAGCACCCGGCATTGGCCGTTGTCAGGAGACAGGGCAGTGGGCTAGATGGACTGACCCAGGGTGGTTGTTCTTGTGTCATTGAAACATTGGGACAGCCCAGCTTCTTGTGCTGGGGCTAAACCTTGGAGGCTTGCAGGCTGAAGGGCCCTGAGGTGTGACGGTGGGGTTTTCTATTTGGAAAGCCTCGTGCGTGTCCTTTCCCAGCCCAGAGAGGAGGCTGAAGAAAACTTTAGGCCTTGAGAGAGAAGTGCCTGCACCACAGTGTAATGAAAACCAGACCCACTGCTCAAGCTGCACTTGGGTCAGCGTAGGAATCCTTGGTTTCTCTAGGGACATCCCTGGTCCTCACGGCCATGTCGGCCGAGGGCCACCCACTCCACAGTGGATTTTATCCTGATGGCACCCATGGGAGCCGGCTGTGCTGTTAGCCGGAGACCTGCAGCACTGAGCACCCCAGCGATTGGCCAGGGTGACACAGGGAGCCTGGGCAGAGCAGGGACCTGAACCTAGGTCTCTTGAATCCCCAGCCAGCGCCCCCTCCCTCTTATCTGTCTCAGCCCAACGTCGTCCCCTTGAGCCCTTGACCCTCTAAGCCTGGATCAGCTGGGAAGGAAAAGCCCCAGCTCCCACTTCAGCAGCCTCTGAGCCTAACCTGCCCCAGCTGGCGTTAAGGGGGTGGGGTTTCTGTGTAGCCCAGTGCATCCTGGGGCATTGTGACATCACAGAGGCAGATAAAAGGGCCAGTGCAGCCACACCCATGGAAGTAGAAGGAGTCTGTCTGATTGCGGGGGCACAGCCGGTTCTTAGAGGATCGCCGGCTCCTTGAGGAGTCAGAACGGGGAGGGAGGCAGCTGGCTGCACCTTAAAGATGGCCTGGTATCCGGGTTCAAGACTGAGAGTAACAGTAATCCTTGTACCGCTCTGCGATCTGCCTCGCCCCATTAGTTCTACACAGATCCACCCCCGGGGAAGGGCTCAGTAACTGAAATGCTGCCGCAGACCAGAGGGAGGCCTGGAGAGTTGGAGAGACGCTTCTCCCGCCCGATATCGGTGCCCATCCCCATGGCCTCTGAGCAGCTTCTCCACTGCAGGGCAGTTCTGCTGCTCCCTGGGCACGGTCAGCTGCACTGCTCCCACTCCCAGGCCCCAGCAGGATTGGGATGAAGAGGCCAAATCAGCTGCTGCTAAAAAAAGGAACTTCATGAAAGTTAGTGGAGCTGCCCCTTGTGGCCCAGCAAGGAACGCTGGATGACAGATCAGGCGATGGGAGGGCTGGGCAAAGGAAAACCAGGCCGCAGATGTAAAGGGAGAGGAGGCAAAACAGGCAGGAGAAAGGGCTTCTCAGCCCCTAGTGCTAACACAGGCCTGCGTGCTCACTTCTCTGACAGTCGCACTGGGGGCTGGGTTCCTTGGCAAGCCCTGTGTGAGACCCTCGGTTAACCCTTCCAGCTCCAGAGCTGGGACTGCTCCGCTCTCGTGCTGTTTGCTAAGGTTTGGCAAAGTCATAAGCAACTGAAACCAGAGTCTTCTGATGGAAAGCGTGAGCTGCCTAAAGCTCTCGGCCTATGGCAGGGGTTTGGTGCGGTGGAAGGTTTGAAAGCCTGGAAATTCATAACTACATTTGTGGAAACAACCTTAACTCTACTCCAATATTCCAAAACACTCTCCACGTATCCTCTTTCTAATGGTAAGTCTTAGTCAATTGTTACCAATACCTGGGGCCAGGTTCTCAGCTACAGCAGGACAGCAAGTCAGCCGGGTCTGGGATGGTCACCTATGTACTCCTCTTTGCACTCCCCGGAGCCCCCTGCCACACATTTGTAGGGCTGATCCCTCGGCATAGAGTTACAGCAGCCTGAGAATTTCTCTAACTCACTGGTTCTCAACCCGGGGTTTGCAGAGGTCTTCCGGGGGTACAGCACCTCATAGAATCATAGAATATCAGGGTTGGAAGGGACCCCAGAAGGTCATCTAGTCCGACCCCCTGCTCGAAGCAGGACCAATTCCCAGTTAAATCATCCCAGCCAGGGCTTTGTCAAGCCTGACCTTAAAAACCTCTAAGGAAGGAGATTCTACCACCTCCCTAGGTCACGCATTCCAGTGTTTCACCACCCTCATAGTGAAAAAGTTTTTCCTAATATCCAATCTAAACCTCCCCCACTGCAACTTGAGACCATTACTCCTCGTTCTGTCATCTGCTACCACTGAGAACAGTCTAGAGCCATCCTCTTTGGAACCCCCTTTCAGGTAGTTGAAAGCAGCTATCAAATCCCCCCTCATTCTTCTCTTCTGCAGGCTAAACAATCCCAGCTCCCTCAGCCTCTCCTCATAAGTCATGTGTTCCAGTCCCCTAATCATTTTTGTTGCCCTTCGCTGGACTCTCTCCAATTTATGCACCTCATCAAGCTGTTTGCCTAGTTTTACAACGGGCGACATAAAAAGCGCTAGCCAAGTCAGTACGAACTAAAATGTCATACAATGACTTGTTTGTACTGCTCTATATACTCTCCACTGAAATAAATGTAAGTGCAGTATTTCTATTCCAATTGCTTCGTTTAAGAATTTTATGGTAGCCACGAGAAAGTCAGCCATTGTTCAGCACGAGGGTGCTGTGACACTTATCACTGATTGTGTAAGCAAGTCATTTTTAAGGGTGGTGAAACTTGGGGGTCCACAAGACAAATCAGACGCCTGAAAGGGGGACGGTAGCCTGGAAAAGTTGAGAGCCGCTGCAGTGATTTACACTGGCTGCTAAAGGCCACAAGGGGCCAAAATTACAGCCATGAATTGGTGTAGCGAAAGGGTCTATTGGCCACCTCCCCTTTCTACACCGGCAGGGGCGGAGAGGGGCGGGCAATGGTGTAAGAGTCTCTGTCCCACTGCGAGCTGATCTTCTCTGCCCCAGATAAATAAGCTTTAGGGTCATTGCTTATCAGACAGATCAGTTGTATCTCCCTGTTACCTTGTCCCTCCCCCACCGTATGTTTGTGTCCGCCTGTTGGTTCATCTTGTACTTACATTGTAAACTCCAGGGGGCAGGGCCTATCTCTTTGTGCTATGTTTGTACAGAGCCTAGCATAACGGGGCAGGGGCAATGCAAATAATGAAGAACATGCTAAAGCCCATTGCTACCCTTCTATCCCTGTGGCCGGGGTGGGATCAGCTGTCTCACAGCAACCGGTGGTACAGGGAGGGCGGCTCATCTCTATGGGTCCGATTGGGAGTGAAATCAGGAGTCACAGTGCTGTCAAATGCCTGAAAGTGAGATCGGAACCTGGCCTAATTGATTTCACCCCAGGGCAGCCCTTTACAGCAATGAACCTGCAAAGCCCCTCTTTTGTGTGACGGCAGCGTAAAGGGCTGGCAAAGCACACGTACCAGGCACTCATTGTGAAGAGTGCTGTGCCGAGTCTGGGTCCACCTTGAGCAGAGCAAAGCGGCCTGAGGGTGCCTCTCCCCTGGCTGAGTTCCAGAGCCCAGGCTCCAACCCGAGCAGGAACGTTATGCTCTAATAAATTGGTTAGTCTCTAAGGTGCCACAAGTCCTCCTTTTCTTTATGCTGCTATTGTTAGCCCTGTAAGCCCAAGTCAATTGACCCCGGCTCAGAGTCGGTGCCCCAGGTTTGTCTTCGCAGTGTAGACACACCCTGGTCTGGGGCCCGGCAAGCCAAGCCCTGCAGAAGGGACCCACCCCCAACCTGTCTCAATCAAATGCTTTTAAATCTATAACCAAAGGAAAGGGCCAGGTGCTAGGTCGCCCCTCTGCACTCCTCTACCCCACCACACGAATGAGAGATCTCGGGGATGTATTCAATCACCTCAGGACTTACAAAGGAAGGTAGGAAAAGGGCCTTGGTCTCTTTGTAAATGAAGAATAGGGAAATAAATAGACAATGTTTGGCCCAGATTTTGCTCTCAGTTACACACCAGCTGATTTGCAAGCAGGTATGTAGGTGCTCGCACTCATTGATTCCCTTTGCTTCACTCCCCTCTGCAACCTTTTGCCAAATGCTAATTTCTAGGCCATAAGCTGTATATAATCAGCAGGGCCCTAGGAGAGAACCCAGCCCCAAAGCTGTGTCTAGCCCCCAACACATTCCAAATGGCAATGAGCAGGCAGGGGTGGGGGAAGAGACTAGCAAAAGGAGGAGGGAAGGGGAGAAGAGTGTGTGGCTGGTGGAAGGGGAGGACAGAAAAGGACAGGCAGATGGGCTCTCTCAGGTATGCCCAAGTGAAACAGACCATGGCAAGGTTTGCCATAAGTTGGAGAATGAAGGGGGCGTCAAAGAGGGTGGACATGACAGAATCCCCCTGTCCTAGCGAGGTTCCTGCTTCCAGCATAGACAACTTGCAGGCCCTGGTGCAGCGGTCAGGCCAGGATTGGAAGAGGACATACTAGGGATGAGACGCTGTGGCTGAAGCACCCTCCAGCTGTGCTGGCATAATGGCCCACAGCTGGCTTCTGCAAGACACCTCAATATAGAGCAGCCCGGGAGCTGCTCTAAGCTGGGAGGTGTGTCGTGGCTGCACAGGCCCTGAGGTTGGGAGGCACAAAGGTGGCTCCTTTCTTCTCCCTGCTCTTTTCCTGCCCCCAGCGCAGGAAGGCGCAATGGTGAAGTGGCTCCCTGCAGCCAGCCCTGCCTCCTTGTCAGTGGGACGACAATTTAGTGCTATGGATTGTCTTATCAAAGGCAGGTTCCCACGCCTTCCTCCCCGGTTTGGCTTTTGGATCTTCCACCTTTATTAGACCCTTGTGGTCAAGGCCACAAGGTGAGACCCAGCCAGAGTCCCTCACACCCAACCACATTGTGCGCTGACGTGCGTGAATGACCTCAGGGGAACGCTACCCAGCAGCAGAGGTAACAAACAACAGCCGGAGTGCCTGGAATTTCAGCCCGGCTCTGAAATCCAACGCTCCCCCTTGCGGAGCGGGGAACTGCGCTCGCAGCACACAGGGTGGGGGTTTCCTAATCCCGCTTGCGCAGGAGACAAAGGGTTAATGCTCACAAGCGGAGCGCAGGAACCAGCCTGGAGAGCTGCCCTGACAGCACAGCCCCGGCAGGCTCACCAGGAAAACAGGCCCAAGGGAATCTCCAGGGTGCAGAGGATACAGTGATGTGGTGAACTGCAATGATGCCGTTAAAGGGTCAGATGCTGTCCTCCCACCTGTGGCCCCTGCTGGATCAAGTTACAGGGACTCCATCTGCTGGTTTGTGGTGCATGGAGGGAAAGGGCTCCCAGAGGCACTTTTGTTAACAGCCACACATCAGCACAACTCCCACACCAGGGCTAGGGCTTCTGGCCGAGTCTCGCCTCCTGCTGGCCACCCGCCAGTAGGAGAAGCTGCAAGAGCCAGACAGTAACTTTGGGGCCCAGATCCCCAGTGGATACCAATCAGCAGATCTCTCCTGACTTCAGCGGGGAGCATCTGGCCTAAGAGGTACAAAATTGCCTTCGGGCTGAGTAACTGGAGAGCTGAATCCCCATGGAGCGCTGGCTGCCTAGGGTGCGGGCAGCCTTCTTGCCAGATGGGCTTCTCTCCCCGTTCAGGGGAAAAACAGAACCTGAAGAATAACCCCCCCACCCGCCGCCGCCACCACTCCGACCACCTGCTGTTTAATCCAGGCTGCTATACAGGTCTCTCTCCACACCCCCACAGGACAGCATCTTCCCGTCCTCTCCTAACAGGGCCCCAGGTGCATCCTTGTTTCTACTGCTCCTTCTGTTTTTCTACATTCTCTCCTTTCTTAACTCAGCTTACGCGGTGGTTGTCCCAGCTGGCGTGCAATACAGCTAGGCTTTGCTACAGGACTTTGGCCTATCGATCATGTATAGATCATTCACTCTGAAACCACAACATTAGTTACATGTTGAAGAGGGACAGCAGGACACTCTCAGACCTGGCTGTTGTTTAAACAGGAACTTAAGCTTATTGACTCAGCTGTAAGGATCAAAGTCAACACAGCCCACAAAGGCAGGGGTCTGTGCTGGTCAGGGAGCTGGAGTGTTAGACTAAGTCCAGAGGAGAGGGATTAATGGGCAGAGCGCAGGTGACGCTGTCAAAGGGAGCACTGGGTTCAATTCCCTTCTCTGCCACAGACTTCTGGTGTGACCTTGGGCAAGTCACTTAGTCCGCCTGTGATTCATTTCCCCATCTGTACAATGGGGGTGAGAGCCCTGCCTGAGCGGGGAGTTGTGAGGATAAGTACATTCATGACTGTGAAATACTTTGGGATCTCCTGATGAAAAGAGCTAGTGGTATTTATTATTATTGCTTGGGCTACCTTCTGGTGCTAAAACCGTGTCACCTCCACATAGGCACTATATCTGTCCACACATAGCCCTTCTTTAGAGCTGGCCTGTCACGCGCGCCAGCCAGGAAATTCAATGGTACGATTCCTTCACTTATTTCCATTTCACACAGATGCCCTATCAAGGCCTGGCCGTTCACAGCACAGAGTTATTGAGGCTCATTAAGCAAGCAGATGCTTTGTTCAGGAGCCAGGAGTACTGTTAACCCAGCTGCAATATGCTGATACTGTCACATGCATGGCAGCTCTACGTAGGGCTGAAGGGCTTGGAGACCAATCGACTAACCCAATGGCACATAGTGTGCTTCACATTTCGGCTTTCCCCCATTTCTCCAGTGCTATGCCCATTGACTTCTGTGTGATGGAAGGGCTCACGTGACCAATGCTGAAGCCGACCTACATGGTTTTTAGAAATGAGGGTGGCCAACTGTCCAGGTTCCTTCCCCACTCTGAACTCTAGGGTACAGATGCGGGGACCTGCATGAAAGACCCCCTAAGCTTATTCTTACCAGTGTAGGTTAAAAACTTCCCCGAGGTACAAACTTTGCCTTGTCCTTGAACCGTATGCTGCTGCCACCACCAAGCGTCTTATACAAAGAACAGGGAAAGAGCCCACTTGGAGATGTCTTCCCCCAAAATATCCCCCCCAAACCCTACACTCCCTTTCCTGGGGAAGGCTTGATAAGAATCCTCCCCAATTTGTACAGGTGAACATAGACCCAAACCCTTGGATCTTAAGAACAATGAAAAATCAATTAGGTTCTTAAAAGAAGAATTTTATTTAAAGAAAAGGTAAAAGAATCACCTCTGTAAAATCAGGATGGTAACTACCTTACAGGGTAATCAGATTCAAAACATAGAGAATCCCTCTAGGCAAAACCTTAAGTTACAAAAAGACACAAAAACAGGAATATCCATTCCATCCAGCACATCTTATTTTACCAGCCATTAAACAAAAGGAAATCTAACCCATTTCTAGCTAGATTACTTACTAACTTAACAGGAGTTGTAAGGCTGCATTCCTGATCTGTTCCCGGCAAAAGCATCACACAGAGACAGACCCTTTGTTCCTCCCCCTTCAGATTTGAAAGTATCTTGTCCCCTCATTGGTCATTTTGTGTCAGGTGCCAGCAAGGTTATCCTAGCTTCTTAACCCTTTACAGGTGGAAGGGTTTTGCCTCTGGCCAGGAGGGATTTTATAGCTCTGTATACAGGAAGGTGGTTACCCTTCCCTTTATATGTATGACACTAAGTTTTTGACCATGGAGAGGCCTGAGCTGCTGAAAATACTGAGCACCCGAAGTCTGACCATTCGGGCCACAAAAATCACTAGTCACTTTTGCCACTCGTGGCCAGTGCACTGCTTCGAAGTCACAGCGGAACTCCTCTGCAGCGCCTGGACTTGGCTACTGGCGCCTCCCCACCGCTCTGCTGGGAGGCGGACACGGTTATGCCGCCGCCAAGGGGATCCAAGCGTCAGGCGGAGGGACTGAGCCGAACAGTCTGAGCAGCTGGTTGTCATTTCCAAGGGGATGTTACCATCAGCATGAAAAGTAGCGGTCCCTGTTGCATACGCTTGCCTCCGCATCCCCAAGGCTTCTCTATTGACTGTGTTTTGGTGCCGGCCTCTGTAGCAATAACCACACTGGATTTTACCCGTGTGATTATTCAGGCATTAGAAGATTTACTCCTTCCAGCCACAGCTCCTATGCTCAGAAGAGGGAATACAGTGGAACTGCTGATATCCGGGAGCTGGAATGACTTTTTAAAAGTATGCCCCCCTAAATTAGTGACACGCCACGTAGCTGTCTTTGCTCTAGCTCCATGGTCTTCGTTCATACCAAACACCCATTGACGTCAGGGCTCAGCCTGGGCCCCAAAACAATGGAGGCTCCCTAAATCACTCGTTGCTTTTGCCACTCTTAGTCGGTGTGTGTAGGTTCTAAGTGGCCGTGCAACTCCCCTCCAAATCAGGGGAGTTTGGGATGAGTAAGAACTCCAGGATTTTTGGAGGCCGGGGGGAGGAAAAGGAGAGGCTTGTGTTTGGGTGTAGAGCTTGGTGATATTTTTCACACAAAACATTTTCGGTGACAAAAATGCAGCTTTGGATCGTCAAACATTTCCTGAAGTCATGTCAATTGCAGCAACTTGATTCAGTAAAAAAGGCAAACAAAAAAACAAAACCAACGCCCCCGCTCCCTCCACCCCAAAACCAACCACTCAAAACAAATTTTCCAAAAAGTGAACCCATTTCAAGTCAACGTCTTCTACATGCAACATTTCGATGCTGATTTGAAACGCCCGCTCCTTTCTAAATGACCAATTTCATTTAAAATAAAATTTAAAAGGAAAAAAGCACAAAGTGTTTTGTACGACTCTGAACAATGTTTGCTGATGTTTTGATTCACCAAAAATAGCTTAAAAAAATTGTTCTTGAGTCAACCCAAAACTAATTCCCCCCACTCTAGAATTGCCATTGGGCCCTGGTAGATAGAGCTCTTGGGCACCGCAGTAATACAAATCATAGAATCTCAGAGTTGGAAGGGACCTCAGAAGGCCATCTAGTCCAACCCCCTGCTCAAAGCAGGACCAGTCCCCAACTAAATCATCCCAGCCAGGGCTATGTCAAGCTGGGCCTTAAAAACCTCTAAGGAAGGAGATTCCACCACCTGCCTAGGTAACGCATTCCAGTGTTTCACCACCCTCCTAGTGAAAAAGTTTTTCCTAATATCCAACCTAAACCTCCCCCACTGCAACTTGAGACCATTACTCCTCGTTCTGTCATCTTCTACCACTGAGAACAGTCTAGATCCATCCTCTTTGGAACCCCCCCTTTCAGGTAGTTGAAAGCAGCTATCAAATCCCCCCTCATTCTTCTCTTCTGCAGACTAAACAATCCCAGTTCCCTCAGCCTCTCCTAAGTCATGTGTTCCAGCCCCCTAATAATTTTTGTTGTCCTCTGCTGGACGCGCTCCAATTTTTCCACATGCTTCTTGTAGTGTGGGGCCCAAAACTGGACACAGTACTCCAGACGAGGCCTCACCAATGCTGAATAGAGGGGAATGATCATGCCTTTTTCTACGAGGCGAACATTAAATGCCCAAATTTTGACAGAACACAAATCATTATTAATAATTACTCACACAGCTCTATTGGGGTATAAAAGCCTAAATCTTGTCAGGTACATACATGCACACAGAGTTAATTATTTAGGATCTTTGGTTTATTTTTAAACACAAATAGTTATTGCACATGAAAACCCCCTGCTTCAGGAAGGCGCAGGGGCCAGAACTGGATTGTTGCCTCAGAGAACCTGGCTTGTGGACCTTGCAATTTGTAAGTGGGTTAATCACAGAACTGTAGGGTGGAAGGGACCTTGAGAAATCATCAAGTCAAGCCGCCTGGGCAGCGGCAGGATCAAAGGGCCAGCCCATGCCCTTGATTTATGGATT
The DNA here is from genome assembly GCF_965140295.1 of Lepidochelys olivacea. Taxonomy (NCBI): domain Eukaryota; kingdom Metazoa; phylum Chordata; order Testudines; family Cheloniidae; genus Lepidochelys; species Lepidochelys olivacea. Next base: position 122,551,020 of record NC_140416.1, read on the forward strand.
ACGCCTCCTCCACTCTGCCCCTCTTTTTAGCACCTGCTTCTATAGTGTGACTCTTTGGACAGCTCTCTGTGGGGTCAGGATCCTCATGAGGGGTGGGCCAGGGAGTCCACAGAGAAGATGGCCAGTGGTCTTTTCTTAGGGTTGTCAACTTTCTAATTGCTGAAAACTGAACACCCTTGCCCTGCCCCGCCTTTTCCCCGAGGCCCCGCCCCTGCTCACTCCACTCCTCTCCCCCTTCCCCAGGACTCACCTGCTTCCTGCAGACACAGGCTGGGAGGAGCGGACGTGGAGCCTGCGCGATCGGGGCACAGCGCTCGGGCTGTGGCTCCGAAAAGGAGCCTAGTGAGCAAACTCTGCAGCCTTTTGACACTCCCCTTTCCCACTCTCTCGCTTTCAATGTACAACGGTGTTGAGCTTTTCCTGATTTCCCGTTACCTCCCCATTGACTTGTAATGGGATTAGAGCCTGGCAACATCGCACAGCAGAAAACGATGGTGAGATTTGATGGTTTCATTGGATCTGATCTGTGCAATGCTCTTTGCATAAACGCAAGCTAGATGTTTAACTAAACTTTTTCCAGGGATAACCAAAAACAACATTACAACAGAATCAATAAAGGTCTATTGAAACCTAGTAATTTATCAAGAGGGATCGAGGTAAAACCTTTCAAACCTCCCTACCTAAAATCAGGCATCCCCGTTGGGCACCTTAAGAAAGCGAAGTCGATTTTCAGGGGTGCCGAGCACCCACAAAAACCTCTGAAAATCAGGTTGCTTTTTTGTGCGCACACGTGAATATACAGGTAGGTGCCAAGTTTTCAGTTATTGGACATCACCAGATGCGGCATAATCATTTCTTACAAACTATCTTCTTTACATGGCAGAAGAAGTTAAAAAACAAAATAAAACAAAAAAAACAGTGCAAGGAATTCCCTACAACAGGATCATATTCATTTTTCTGTCCTACATAGACTCTTAATACAAGATGTCCATTGTTCCAACCTTTGCTGAGTGTTGTGTCGGAGAAGTCAGGCCAGGGTCAATCAGGGCGCAGTGGGGCGGAGGGAAGGGGTCGGTCAGATAACTGGCAACCTACCTTTTCCTAAGGAAAAGTAATGCAGCTCAAAGGCCTCGCTGTGTGGAGGGTGCAGGATCCAGACACAGCCAGGGAGGCAATCAGATCCACTGCGGCTGCGTCAAGAGGTGGAGGGGAAGATGCGACAACCCTGGGTAGGGCATGGAGGCTGGGGGGCCTGGTTCATACAGGCCTGCCTGCCAGCCAGTCTGTGAGGATCAGCAGTCTGGGGACAGAGCTGTGGCTCATTGCATGGAGGGAGGAATGCTGGCCCCTGAAGAGGGGGACCTGAAAGGGGGGGCTGCCCTCAGCCCTCCTCCTGCAGGTTTCCCTGGAGGATACGCCCGCTGGTGGAATTCCGTGGTATCCCTAGGGAGCGTTCACACACGTGTTGGACAGGGCACTGCTCTCCAATCCAGCGTGGTGTCCCGGCTGCTGCGGGGCACCCCTACCCTCACCCAGCACAGGTGCCGGCGGCTGTTCAAGGGGCATGGAGCATTGTTCTCAGTCTGTGGAAGAAAGGAGCACACACACTAAAACAGAGCAATACAGACAGAGTGGTCAGGCCGCAGTTAGACCGCTAGCCTGGGCCTCAGGAGGGCTCAAATCCCTGTTCTGTTGCTGGCATCTTGCATGACCTCTGGCAAGTCATTTGATTTAGGCCCAGCTCCTCAAAGGTCTCTCAGCACCTAACTCCCATCCTGTTGACTTCGGCACCAATGTATCTTTGAGCATCTGGGCCTTAGTTGGTCTGTGCCTGTTTCCCTAGACAACGGGGATAATAGTTTTGCCCTCCTCACGTGGAGAGGGGGAGTTGTGAGGATGACAGATGGTGAGGTGCTGAGACACTGTGGTAATGTGGCCAAGAACCACAGATAGCCATAGGCCCAGTCATTGCTATCTGCCCCTTCTGAAGTGCTGACCTGACACAGCATACATCTGGTGCTGTGGTGACCTCTACTTAAATGACCTTTGCTCTGGAGACATTTCTCTGTTCCTCAATCAAATGGGGTACATCACACAACACACCTGCTACCCCATAAGCCATCCCCCCACCCCACCCCGACATTGTCTGATGCGATGGGAGTACTTCAATAAATCATACACCAGGAGTTCTCAGCACTGGCATAAAATGTTTGATTGGTTGAAATGTCATTTATGTTCAATCTGAAGGAACCTACCCACTCCCACAAGTGTCAGAGCAGACTATCAGAATTACTGAAGAAGGAATCTGCAAGCCAAAGGAAATACCTACTCTTAAGAAGCTCAATGTTACACAGATGTAACCACCAAAGGATTTTGTAGACTATTCACAGATTTTAAGATTAGAAGAGACCTCCTCTCATTTGACCTTCCGTGTATGACAGACTAGAGAATTTCACCGTTACCCTCTATTGAGCCCAATAACTTGTGTTTGATTAAAGCATCTCTTCCAGGAAGACATCCAATTTTGAAGACACCACAGGACGGAGAATCCACCACTTCCCTTGGTAGCTTGTTCCCGTGGTTAATCACCCTCACAGTTAAAAACGCTGGACCTTATTTCTATTTTGAATTTGTCTGGCTTTACCATTCAGCTGTTGGTTCTTGCTTTACCTCTCTCTGCTAGATTACAGAACCCTTTAGAGCCCAATATCTTCATGGATTCCAAGGTCAGAAGGGACCATTGGGATCATCTAGTCTGATGTCCTGTATGACACCAGCTACAGAACTTTATTGATACCTTGTAATCAGGTCTCCTCTCTCTCTCTCTCTCTCTCTCACTGTAAGGCTTTTTTTTTTTTTTTTTTTTTTGAGAACTCTATTTTTGTGGAGCTTCTCTGCACCCTTTTCCATTTTTCAACATCCTTTTAAAAATGTGGGCACCAGAACTGAATGCAGGATTCCAGTATTGGCCTCATCCGTTCTTGCATGAAGGATAATTTCGCTGCAATATTTTCATTGAAGAACTCACAAAACTTCAACAATTAGTTAAAACATTTTTTATATTGTCAAGACTCATAGTAATGCAAACAACTGTAACTTTATTGTAATTTCTAACTGTACCATGAAAGGCACATAAACTTCAATGTAACAAAATAATTCCGCTATGTTTCCACACGCACACTCCCTTTCTCGTATGGTCGTGACAGGAAGATCCTTTCACAGAAAGGATTATTTAGTTTGTGCATGCATATAGCTCATTATTGCAAACGTATCAGCGTAAATGTCAGAAGGCAACAGACACCAAATCCGGACGTTGACCATTTGGGGATTTCTAACCGATGCAGAATAAATAACTTTATATCATACAGCTTTCTAGTACCAAGTGTAGAATACAAGATATTGATTGCCTTTTCAACTGCCAGCACCCCACATTACAAAGATCGTTTTGCAACAAATTATGAGTATTATGACAAAAGCAATGACGTGTCTTGTTATGGGTCAATGCTGTCTATTCATGTAAGTTAACTACTTATGAATCCAAGTAGAACACAACTTGAGCAAAACCACCATGTCTGCGGAACCACATGAATGATTTCATACTTTTTGGTTGGAGTATAAAGCAAAAGGCCCCGATCCTACAATTGGGTCCAGATCAGCAGACCCTCATGGAAACCCATGAACAATTTTAGGGCTCTGCATGATTGCAAAAGGTTTGTCTTGTACAGACTGGATTGCAGGATCTGGACTGAAAGTAGCCCGCTTTCTCGACGGCATAAAAGCACTATTTGCATAATTAATCCTTTAATTACATTCTTCCCCCTATATTTTAACAAAATAAATAACAAGAACAAATAGGGCTCATATCATGTTGGGGTCTCTTCAATGATATGGGTGCTTTACAATTTTTAGTTTGGCCAGGGTCATACCAACGCGCAGCACATACCATTTCAAGAAAAACGGGTTTGCCAACAATGAACGCGTGAAGATGAGTAGGAGGGAAACCTTACATATTGCACACCACCACTGGGGAATAAACGGACAGAGGAGCAGGTATTTTGTACAATCCTTTTGACAACAGAAACTTGGCTTATCCAATCAGTTGGCAAGAAAAAAAAAATCTGACCCTGTGAATTCAGAATAATTTTTCTTTTCCATTTTTGACAGTTGAACTTTGATAACTGCAATGTGATATAGCTGTGTATATTATATATGTTGTATAGACACTGTGTGCGGGTATATATAGTGTATATATCAAACATCCATGTATACAGATCTGTGGTCATCCCCAGAGATACAATCCTAGAACCTGAAAATTCTGCTTGTTCTGCAAGAGGGGATCATCTTTTGTGCAGGAACTCAATGTGACTCAGCAGAGAGGGAAGAAACTCCAGCGCCAGCGAGGTGGACTTTTAAAGCTTGGAGACTTTGCACATGGCCGAGTTAGATCTAGTTTTGGCTTGTGCTGATGTGGAAGGGAAAACCGCTTTCAACTGATGCAGAACCTCTCCATTGCTAGCAAGAGAGACGCCCGGCACCAGGGATGGTCTCGAGGATAGCGGTGCGAGTCTAGCTCCGCAGCTAATCGGTGCATCTCCTATCACCTGCAGGAAGCGTTGGCCAGCAGGTGGCGGGTGATCCTATTGCAAAGCACCCTGCAGTGAGGTGCTGGGTGCCACCGAATGCTGCCCCCTATTGATGCGCCTGCATGCTTCACTGCTCACTCTCCCTGCACTGGCTAGACAGTACCATGGCAGCAATTGGCTACATATATCTCACACACAATGCAAACACTGATGTTATTATACATAATGGGCAACATTCACTGATATGTCCTGAATGTTCTCCCCCCACTCGGGCAATGTAAAGCCCTCACAAACTTGGCAGCAGAGTGATGAAAAGTAGCCAGTGTTTATGGAAACCCTGGCACATTTTCTAGCAAAAAAAACTATGTATCAGGCAGCAATGCTGTAGCAAATTTTGCAGTGTTCGTTATTTGCTCTATAACACTGTCTCCCGTATAGCGATAACACTGATTACGGTGCCCCCCTGCGCCAAAACTCTGAAGTCCTTTTTGTTACCAAAAACACACCCGCATTTCTTATAAAAATATCACACTCCTTATTTATAAAATAACCATTTTGTTAAGAAAAGTTTCCAGTTAAAAATATGATATAATCAAAATATGGTAAACTATGGCTGTAAAATACTAAATCCTAATTAAAAATAGGTCCTTTAAAAAGAGGCATTGTGCTGTAAATATTAGTTGCTGTAATGCTTTGCCCCATATTTACTGATTGTAAAATTATCATGACACCTGTTCATGTTAATGTCATTAGGACACTCCATCTCGAAAGCTGCACCTGTCGCATTTCTGATAGAACATCTTCCTCCTTTCATCAGAACTATTTAAATGGTAAAGTATTCAATGATGCGTGGAAAGCCTTATTTAAAAGAACAACAAAACTATGTTAACTGAAAACAATCATGCTAACAATGCAGTTGCATACATATTATTTGCAACAGGAAAGTATTTTTTCACCTTCCAGACAGTTCGTGTTAGAAAAAAACAAAAAAACGATTGTCTATACGTATTATTAAAGGAAGGAAGCATATTCTTGGTATAAAAAGTATTTTAGAACAAAAATAAAAAGGGTCTATAAAGATCCAAACATATATAAACATATATAGAATTTTATATATGTATATTATATATATTTAAGGTACTTTGGTCAGCAAACATTATTGCTACATTATATATGATCTGTTATTTTTCATTTTTCTTTAAAATAAAGAAGAAGTTTAGAAGCTTTCTAAGTTCCCATGTAACATCAATCTGATTTTTGTAAACTTTACAAAATGCTGAACAAAAGCTCTGTTTGGAACCAGATTCCAAAGGACATTTTTGGAAGAACTGGGATCACACAATACGGCAACTGCAACTGAACTCACGGGTTTCCACGGTATTAGGAACGTGCATAGCGTTTCTTGTCTAGTTATTGCTTAAATCTCATCTTCTTGATACTGGCATTTAGGATATTTACATTTCTTTGGCCTGACAGAACACAACGAAGGGAGTGACGTTTTCTTTTTAGCATCTACAGAAGCTAAAGCGATGGCTATACAACAAGAGGCAATGGCATCTTTAGGAAAAGAAAAAAAAAAAACCTAAACAAAAAAACCCCCAAAACCAAAAAAAGACAAACCTGACCAGACTCAAGAGCCTTCCTGAGGCAGGAATAAGAACGTAGGATTATCTTTGAATAGGTTAAATAAAGAAACGATGTCGTGCTTCTCCAAACTGAAATAAGATCATCAGTATTTTGCACCAACTACTTCCAAATAAGAAAGAGAATTCCTCTCTCCCTCTGACTGATTAACCTAAACAGGGCTTGGTCATGCCACACAATCTCTATCCCTACTGCCTGGGTACTACTCAAAGTGCAGTGGTAGCTAAAGCCTTGATTTGTAGTAGCAAAGGGCCAGGTGTGTAGGCAGAAGGAAAAACCATATGGCACCAGACACATTTCAAGGAAATATCAATAGATTTCAAGTCTTTCTAATAGTGCAGGTAGCCAGTCCAGCCACAATACAGCTGTGGAGCTTAAACAACGAACTCTGGAACTTCATCATTGGTCAGATCCAAAGAGAGGTATTTGCTCGTTCTTTTGACTGGGAAACTGTCCTGGATATTGATACACTGCTGAGCCAAGCAGCTGTTACAATAGAGACCGTCTTCATCCAGTTCGTGGCCACAGCCAAACGTGTAGCTCTGAGCAGTGTCCGCTAGCTGCAAGAAGTCTTTTTGGTAAAGCCGGATGTCATCCAGGCTTAAGCTGTGCCGGTCGGAGGAAGTCTTTGGTTTTCTGCAGGCGGTCTGTACAGAAGAGATTACAGGAGGAGCGTTAGCAGGCATCAGTTGTCAATCTAAAAATTACATCACTGGTGCACCTGTGTGGCAGCCAGACAGCACCATTATGCACTTGATGGTCTTCGCTCACCCTAAATATAACTCTCCCGTTACATATACGGAGATATGGTGAATGTGACCAGGGACTGAGGGGGAGATTTTTAAAGGCAAAAACAGCAGTTAGGTGCCAAGTCAGCAAAATTCAGGGGTCAAATTCTGATCCTACTAAAAAGTCACTGGCAAAACCCCCACTAACTTCAGTAGGGTCAAGATCTCACTTTAGGTGTTTGGACCCATTATAAAGATAGAGGCCAGCTGCCCAATTCAAATCCAGATGTGGGGTTGGATTTCAAATAACCCCTAGATCTGGGATCTTGGTTTGGACCTCTCTCTAGACAGCGATAACTTAGTCTGGTACAGTCATTCAGGAGAGCAAACAAGTCAGATCCAGCATTGTGAGTTAGCGCATGTCTATTCTGGAGCGGAAGGTGTAATTTCCAGCTCAAGCAGACATTCCTGTAGTAGCTACATCGCTGGGGTCCTTGGAATCGTCTCTGCAGACAAACTGAAAGCAGGATATGGGTGATGCTGGGGTGTTAAGTGACATTGTTGGAGCCCATACTGCTGTATGTCTCTGGACAAAGGAAACTTCCTGGGCATTGTAACACACCAACATTCGGGATCAAGATTAGTGATGAGTTACCTCAGAAGGGCTGTGGGTTTGGTTTGGATAAAGCACTGGGATATAGGGCTGGTGTATTCCAATCTATTAAAGTCTCTGGGATCTGGAGATTTGATCTGATGTTCTTGTAAGGTTTCTAGCATTCCCTGTTTCTGACGTGGTGAGAAATGCAGTGGGAAAAGGCTCTCCCTGCTGTTTGCTTTCAAAAGGCCCAGGTTTGCAAAAAGGAAATATAATGTTTTTTCACCCCCAAAGCTAAAATTTACCCAAACTCTCCGAAATCCCATATGAATTTGGAGCAAGGTACTGGATGGCTTTTTTCCCCCCCTCCAGATTGGTTTTTCCATGTCTAATCAAGACACGTCATTTGCTTTAGATCTAGCCGTATGTCTGAAGTCTCAATGCATGCATACCTGAGGCAACGAGTCGCTGCTTTGACCACGAAGTCTCACCACTGTTTCTGAAGAGCTGGATGTGGATGAACTCACTTCCTTTACGATTAACCCTGAATTAGGAAACAAGGAAAGAAACAGATCTAAGTCTGGAGTGATTTAGAGTCACCTTCTGGGTTGCCAGGATACATTGCTGCCTGGTTAAGTTACCTTACGGAAGCCACATTTAAAATTGCACAGATGAAGTACTTGGTATCAACATTTTTGTCACATCAAAAGAGATCCTCTTTAGTTACTCGGGGCCATATTCATAAATTAATCTAGAGGGAGTCTGCACTGGTGTCTCTTCAACATGTATGTTACGCCAATTTAGCCTCCCTCAGGCACACAGGACCAAATTCAGAGATGCTGAGTATGTTAGATCCCTTTACATTAATCTTGGACTCCTCTGCTTACACACAGGACGTCACTGTGTATGTAGGTCCAAGCAATTGTCAGTTACACATTAAAAGGCCACAAGAAAGATGCAAGAGGCTGAGGTTTTCCCGCCCCACTTTAACTTGTGTCTTTCTACAGCTCCTCAGCAGATATGACTCCCATCAGCGGAGCAGAGAGCATTTCAGAAGCACGTGGAGAAACTAAGTATAAAGAGTTCACGATACTCCCTGCCTCCGAATTTGGCTCCTTGAGTTGCTTCTCTAGCCACAGTCGAGAGCTGAGATAATTGAAACTGAGTCTGTATCTTTTAATAAACTCCTATGCAAAATGTAAACAAAGCCAATTTCTGATTATTCCTGAAGTAAGAAAATAAAAGAAGGAACCTCTGTATTCTGGCACTATATTGATGCTCCAACGGAGCCCCAAGGTGAAGGGTTCCACTGAGGTTGGTAGGAGTTTTGTCATCAACTTCAGCGAGGCCAGGATTCCTCCTATGGTTTATAGGTGGCCTGTGACTGAGGGAGAAAACTGGGATGACAATGCCAGGAGACTCCATCAGAGCTTCACTGATTTACACCTGCTCAGGATCTGGCCCTATATGCTGATGGGCTAACGGTGTTCACTTTACAGTTCTGGAACTACAAACTTCAGTCCACGGTTTTCTCACCTTAAGAATGCATCAGGTGTTATTGTAACCATTACAGCGATCTAATCTTTAGCAGTTATAAACCCTCCCCATAACCTCCTGCACCCAGTGAGAAGCTGAAATGTGATTAGTACTTAGGAATAGGAATTTCTCCTTTTCTAGGCGTGCCGCAAAAATCTGAAGTACAAATCCTGACACACCTGGGTCAGGGCCCCAGTGCATAGCGGCAGTTCACTGACACAGTCTCTCTAGAGGGCAGGGTGGCCTTCATCTGACAACGTGCTGCTGAAAGAATGGTGAAGCTGACAGAGGAGAAGTGCTGAAGCGTTCTTGTCCTTTGAATGAAGATGGGAAAGGGAAGTGAGATCAAGGAAAGAAACTATGAAAATGGAGACAAAATGTGCTAAAGTATCTTCATTTGGAGTGAAGGCCAAAATGGCAAAACCACCATGCAGGTCAGTTTAACAGTGCCGTTTACAAGAGAGGTTTTACTTTCTATCTAGATGAAAGAAGAAAGGGCACTGTGTAAAGATCATTAGAACTGGTGCTAGTCATTCTGAAAGTAACGGAATTCATTTTTAATCTCTCACAAATTAAGAGACTAAATGGATATTTAGACACAAATCACAATTTTGTCTGACAAGGTTTCACCTGCAATTGTTACAAGCAACACCTACAGCTGCTACAGCTACAAGAGACTAGAGAAAGAGATGATTCCTCTCTATTTTTTCCAGTACGTGCCTTTAGTGGCCTTGTGCATAGAGTCAGTTTCACCATTCCCCCTGGAGAGTCAGTAAATCTCCGTTCAATTGTGGGCCTGTCACCCAGCAACAAAGGAGTGAAAACCCCATTTAATAAAAGGAAAATGGGATTGCAGAATGACAGCGATTGCCAGAGGCCTTCCAGGGCAGGTGCAGAGCCTGCATCTTCTTCCAACTTATTTCTGAAAAGGTCTAGATTTCAAGTCGATGGTGTCCTTCAAAATGGGAATGGATCATAGAAAAGTAAAATCCTCCTAACAAACAGCCTTTGGCTCAACTGATCACATCACCTAAGAACCCATTTTACATAAGTAAACGGATCAGATTTTCCATAACGCCGGACATGTGCATCTGCACCATGGTAAAGTGCATGTTCATATAGACAGGATCTGCATGGGATTACTGAAATTACACACGCAATCGGGGAGCTGTGCACGAAACAGAGCTGGGCAAGTGCACACCTCAAGTTCTGAGGATATGACATGTTTTGTTCCTCAACTCTTGGACTCGAAAAACAATTGGGACACTCTGTTGGGCCGAATTCTGCATTGTGTAAGTGGGCTAAACTTCCAATAGCTCCAAAGGAGAGAGAGATGCTTACACTAGGACTGAGTTTGGCTCAGTATGTCTATTTTTACTCTATATGAAATTCACCTGTGTGCATAAAGCTTTATTTGGAGGGATTAGGTGGGACTGAAGTGATACGGTATGTAGACTTTCTGCCGGCCCCCTGCAAAGAGGTGAATTTCATCCTAGATGTACTGATAAAAAATTACATATATTACAAGCTACCGAAGTGAAATGTGCTTTTAAGATCCTCCCACTCCTGGCAATCCCTTATCTTAAAGCATCACCATGGTTTCCAGTACACATTCATCTGATCTTTAGTTTGACCCACTGCTACTGTGCAAACTCCTCGTTGCAGGTCCCGTGAGTGGTTGCCTTACGCAAGTTTCACTTGACTCAAAATTAAAACTGGCATTTGCACCATCGAACCCAATGCTGCCACACAAAGAAAAGGAGATGAAGGGAGCTGGAAATCCTGCTATTGACCTCCTCCCCCAAAAGCAATCTAGTAGACTGTCCCACTTTGTGCTTTTATCTCACACCTGAAGGTAAATTCATGGGGATCTGACCTCCTGAAAAATCTGACTCCAGCTCTGTTGTGGCATTTGTCAAGATGACCCTTTTTCGAATTGCTTCTCATCCCCAGCACTTCCACCTATGTGCTCTTAGTGATTTCACCCACCATCATAGAAAGCAAGGTCAGGCATTTCCCCGTGGCATTTTACCTGAGTGTCCGTTAAACTTCCGTGACGTCAGCATATCCTCAGTGATGTAGATACACATGTCTGGGCTAACCTCGAAGGGCGACTCATTTGTCTGCTCCAGCTCCCGGGGGTCATCCACCAGCATTTCTATTTCTGAAGCCGAAGAAGAAGAAAAGATTGAATTATTTTCTAACATGGAAAGAGTGCCAGAAAAAAAATCCAGAGGCTCTCGGAGCTATACAATGGTTTGTCCCTACTGGCCAGCAGCTGCCGCATAAAGATAATTCTTGAGTCCTAAAAAGCAGCAGTGAATGCCAGTCACGACTGCAGAAATGCTTGAGAAAATGATCATCTGTTATGTGTGTCACGGTCGCACCTACAGGTCTAAGCCACATGGTTGCTAGGTGCTGCACTAATGAGCTGAGGGTACATCCACACAGCAACTGGCAGGTGTTGTTCCTAGCCCGGGTAGACAGACCCACACTAGCTCAGCTCAAGCTAGCGCGCTAAAAATAGTAGCGTGACCGCTGTGGTATGGGCGGTCACAAGTCCAAGCTTGCCCAACGGCCTGGATTCAAGCTCTGGTAGCTAGCCCGGGCAACTGCCTGTGCCACAATGTCCACACTGCTGTTTTTAGTGCACTAGTTTGCTCCCCTCTAGCATGTCTGTCTACCCACCTCTAAGCTCCAGTGCGGACAGACTCCCAGGGGCCCAATCACCCGCATTGTGATGCTGGAAAGGGATGTCTGGGGTGACACGCAGGGGAAATCATTTGCCTCCTGGCTGTCTTTGGCCAGCACTCCATCCCACCAGCAATATTCAGCACCATGACTGCTTCTGGTTGGATGCTGTGATGCAACAGCAAGGCTCAGGGTTCTCACGGCACGGCCCTGATTCTTTCCCCTGGTGTCTCCAGCACCCTCCCGAGCGATTTCAGGCTAGGGTGCGAGACTGGCGGGGACGAGCTGCTTGGAGCGGGCACAACACCGAAAGCGGTTTCACTGCCAGCGGCACTGACGTACCCGTCTAAGCTAGGAATCTGTTCTCTCCTGCGCAGAGCCTATTTCAGAGGCTCCGCTGTGCACGGGTGGAACGCAATGACCCCGACGGTTTGGTAACAGATCTGTTGCAACTCAGCAGCCAGCGAGACAGACTGCAGAGAGCGCATGTGGAATGGAAGCCATCCGCTCGGCTTACCGTCATCCTGAGAGTCCTCCTCCAGCCGGTCCTTCCCACCGCTTTCCACCCCGGAGGTGTGGGAGCTGCCGTGGCTGGTCGTGGAGCTGCAGGTTTTCAGTTTGCGGTGCACAGCGGTGCCCAAGAAGCTGTCCTCCGGCCCCGTCTCCCTGGGCTTGGTGTCCGCCTCGATGCCGGAGGTGTGGGAGCTGCTATGGCTGGTCGTGGAGTGCCGCGAGAGGCGCTTGTGCTTGGCACTGCCCGCGCTGCTCCCGCTGGCTCGGGAGCGTTTCTCCAGCTGGTCCATGTCCAGGTCCACGGTGTCGCTGATGTAAGACTCCCGGTACTGCTTCTTCTCTGCAAGGCAAGCCAGCAGCATGGTCACTCCCCCATGGGAGCCTGGCGGGCTGCGAGGGGCGCCAACGCACCCGGGATGCGTACCGACCCTGGGCCAGATTGGGCCTGCGGACAAGAAGATGCTTGTTCCCTCTCCTCCCCACCCAGTGTCTCCTGCCTTTGGGCAGCTGCTAGGCAACCCTGCAGCCCCTGAGCTGTCAGCGGTGCGGGGACAGGGCCATGGCCCTCAGAGCAACTGGCTGAGCACACAAGTGGGGACCGGCTGCCCCGCGGGCACGATGGCAGGGGCACTCCCTCCCGAGGTTGTATTCGGACACCCCTTTCTCTCCCTCCCCCCACAAGGGGGTGCACAGCCCCAACGCCGGCAGGGCCTGAGCCCTCCCTGGTAGTTACAGACTGCCTTGGGTCACGCAGTGCAAGGGATCACTGACACGGCTCCCTCCCAGCACCTCTGGAGCTGACTATCCCCAAGGAGGGGCCAGGAGAGGGAGATGGAGCCAGAACCAGCCCCACCCCCAGCCTGTGAAATACCAGCTACACAGGACCATGCAGGATGCACCCTCCCCTGTAATCCCGGGACCCTGATGCACAATCCCACCCTGCAGCGCATTAAGGCCCAGTCAGGCCTTATTGATGCAGTGCAGCTATCTAATTATGGTTGTGTTTATCGCAGCACAGGGCCTCCTCCTGACTCCTCCGATGGCCAGGGGCCTTATCAGTAGACCAGCATCTGTCTACAGTGTGGTTATCACCCAGCTTGGTCTGCTGACGCTCAGCCCACACAAACAACGGCATGCAGATTTCCCGCAGGGAGCACATTCTTGATCTAAGTGAGCTGCAGGCTGCGTCCGGCCAGGCTCTGACTGGGAACACGCTGCACAACACGGGTCCCCAGACAGCCCCTCGGGTGGAGGTGGAAGGGATTTTTAGTGGCACCAGTGTGCCAGGGTAAATTCAAACCATTCGCACGGACGTGACTTCAGGATTGGGGAAACTGAAGGCAGGCTGAGTTTCAGGGCAAAGCCCGGTTCCTTGCCTGGCTGCCTTTTGCTGGAAAAAGCGGCGCGGCAGGCCAGAGGCTGAGTGCACTGGGGAACTCAGGCCGTGACACATGGAGATCAGTTGCCCTTCTCATGCTGGAACTGCGAACTTGACTACGCCCTGCCAATGCTATCTGCTGAACAGCAAAGGCTCATGCATTTCTACACACAGCTCTCTGCAATTTGGTCCCACTGCTGGCAAACAGCATGGAGTCCAGGGAAACGGCTCTGGGCACGCAACGGTGCAGGGAGTGGGGCTGAATCTCCAGCCCCAATCTGTCTATCTGCTGTGCAAGCCGGCCAGCGTCACCCCCATGGGGTATAGAAGGGCAGTAGCTCTGATCCCCCACCATAACCCACGGCTTGGGGACTCACATGACCCACACTGGCTATGCCACCTGCACTCTCCCAGCCTACTCTCAGGCTCTGCCTCCACGCTCTCCTAGACCGTGCCCATCGCCATGGTGTCTGATCTCTGTTGTGGGGCTTGACTGCTTGGCTCCGGATTCCCTCTGCACTTCCTAGCCCTGTGGCACCATGGGGAGATGGCATTTCTGCCTGCTTTTGGCCCTCACACGGCCACAGGGAGGGGTTTGCCCCTTTGATACTAACAGCCGGGGCTGAAACTTCCCGATTTCAAGAGCACCAGGAGGTGGGGAGCTGCTCGTCCCAACAGCCCACAGTCCAAGTCCCTCCTCCGAGCGCGGGTGGGAACTCGTTCAGAAACCTGCGCACACAAACTGTACGGCGCGCGAGCCGGAGCGGGAAACCACAGGAGCAAGGCCAGTAGGGCCTGCTTATGCTTAGAGCGTGCCGAGGAGCATGGGTGCTGCAGAAGCAGACACTGGGGCCTGGCACGGATGGCAGTGCCCCCACCGCGCCAATTCAGTCCTGACACGAACCCTTGCTAGAGGCCACAGGGGAGGAAACTGCAGCCGCGGGCAGCAGGAGAGCTGGTCAGAAAGGGTCCGAGGAAACACTGTTCTCATCGGAATTTGCCAGTTCAGGGAAATGAGAATGTTTCTCACATGTGGTCCGATTTCTCCCAAGAACCCACTGAAACCCTGCCAACTGGAATGCCGCAGGGCTGGCGACCCCAGGGATTCCAGGCTCTGCGGCTCTGGGTCACCTCTGGGCCTGCCCCGGGGCTGGGTGGTCTCTGGGCCTGCCCACCAGGTGGACTGTCCTGGGGCTGGGGGGAAGGGGGCAGCTCTGGGCCTACCCCGAGGGACTCCATCCACTTTCATGGAGAATTTTGAAATTCTTGGTTTCCCTCCATGACCTGGAATAGCCTTCCTCCACCCAGCTCTAGACAGCAGCTCAAGCCAGACGAGAGGTTGCAGCTCCACTGTTCGGAGTCAGACTGTTGTAAGCTGCGGGGGAGGAAGGGGGGAGCAGTAAAACACAGTCTAGCCCGATTAAAAAACAGCCGAGTACCTTCATTCTCCTCAAGTTTCCGGACATGCCGCAGGATCGGCTGCAGGTTCATGTAGAGGCGATGGCTATTGCTGAGAAGCTGCAGGAGGTGCCTGGAACGCATGGGACAGCCTGTATAGTAGATGAGTTTCCGGGCCGATGGCAAACCATCCGGCAAAATCTCAAATTTCTTACCCTGTGCGGAGCAAGGAGGAAATATCAGGATCTGCACTGCAAAGGTTTGTAAAGGGAGGCATCCAGCCTGGAATGCAGAGACCGATTACTCTGTTCCCTTGTGAAAGGTAAAGGGAGCTTCGAGGGAATGGTGGGAATTTGCTCTATTTAAGAAGACTCCTTGAAGTTACGAGCAGAACAATCAGTTACCCCAGGGCACATTGTCTTGCAGTGAGACAAACATAGGAAACAAACACGGTTTGCTCTGCATTACACAATACTGCCAAAATCCATGCCCAGTGTCAGGGCTGGCAGGTTCCCACGGCAAGACCGGGCAAGAGGTTTGGCTTCAGTTAATTATTCAGTTTCACAGGGGGGAAAGTAGTAAGTGCACGAGACACTTCAGCAGGAGAACAAACAGATGCATTTACACAATTTAATACACAAACAATGCTTAATGCTCCTGTGTCAGGCAGGAGGTTAGACAAGAGGATTATAATGGTCTCTTCCGGGCTTAACATCTATGAATCTTTCTAGCACCAACTCTGCTCTCTTTGGTGTGATGGCGAGCTTTGCCAGTGATTCCAATAAGAGTGGGCCCTGGTTTAACAAGTTCCCAACCTGTACATTCTATTTGATGGTTGAGCTGTAATGATCTAAAGGAAATAACAGATGAGTTACTCTGGATGAATTATTTCCCCCTTTACTAAGACCATAAGAACAGCCATACTGGGTCAGGCCAATGGTCCATCTAGCACAGGATCCTGTCTTCCGACAATGGTCAATGCCAGGTGCTTCACAGAGAATAACAGAACAGGCAGTCAAGTGATCCATCCCATCACCCACTCCCAACTTCTGGCAAACAGGGGCTAGGGACACTCAGAGCATCGGGTTTTATCCCTGCCCATCTTGGCTAATAGCCATTGATGGACCTATCCTCCAGGAATGTATCTAGTTCTTTTTGGAACCCTGTTACAGTTTTGGCTTTCACAACATCTCCTGACAATGAGTTCCACAGGTTGACTGTACATTGTATTGACTTTAAGATGCTCACATTTAAATACCCAGCAACCAAGCAACTTGATGGATTGGAAGAGATTCTAGCAAATTTTCAGGAAAGCAGAGTTTCTAAAACTGCTTTCATACCTGTACCATTATGGGGAAAAAGAATCAAACCAGGACTATTCATATTGATTTTCCTCACAGCAACATTTCGTTATTGCTCTCCAATTCAAAATGAGTTCACACTTGAGATTTAGCTTCTTGCTGTTGCTAGGTCTAGAGTGCAGAGTGGGGGGTGGGCTAAAAAACCCAGAAGAGGCTAAAGGAAACAGACTTTTCCCAGTCAGGTGCAGAGTGTATCTGTGATCTTAGAGCTTAATAAAAGGTATGAAGGACTTTGCAGGCTATTGTGTTTCCATGAAGCAGTATTCCTCAAAAATGTATCTGGGCAAAAATGTCAAAAGTAGCTAGAGATTTGGAGTTTCTCAGTGTTTAGGTGCCAAATCTGTGACACCTTAAAGAGCCTGTTTTTCAGCAATGCTGAGTACCCGGCCTCTGAACATTTTGGCCATTGTGAACACAAAATCTTAAGTCTAAAATATTCAGGACTCCCACCCAGCTCAGCCAGCTCCTTCATGGCTTGGAAACTATTGTTACAACCCACCAGATAACAACCCAGCTTGTAGTCTCACTTCCCTGTCCTAAGAGCACTGTAACATTTGCCTTTTTCTGTACGAGGTTCTGATACACTGGTGTATTACAGGGAGTAATTCCACTGTTTTCAGGTTTTTGAAAGGGGTTGTCTTCAGTGTTGTTACATGTATGTAACAGATCAGAATCTGGCTATATGACAGTCACAGATTTGTAAGATATACAGTTAAGTACAAAGCTGACTGTGAGGAGTTACAAAGGGATCTCATAAAACTGGGTGACTGGGCAACAAAATGGCAGATGAAATTCAACGTTGATAAATGCAAAGCAATGCACATTGGAAAACATAATTCCAACTATACATATAAATCGATGGCATCTAAACGAGCTGTTGCCACTCTCAGAAAATCTTGGAGTCATTGTAGACAGTTCAGTGAAAACATCTGCTCAATCTGCAGCGGCAGTCAAAAAACTGAACAGAATGCTAGGAACCATTAGGAAAGGGATGGATAAGATGACAAACTGTCATAATGACACTATATAAGTCCACAGTATGCCCACACTTCGAATACAGTGTGCAATTCTGGTTGCCCCATTTAAAAAAAAGATACATTTGAATTGGAAACGGTACAGCAAAGGGAAGCAAAAATGATTAGGGGGTACAGAACAGCTTCCATATGAGGAGAGATTAGAAAGACTGGGACTGGTCAGCTTGGAAAAGAGACAACGAAAGGTGGATATGGCAGAGGTCTATACAGTCATGTATGGTGTGGAGAAAATGACTAGGGGAGTGCTATTTATCCCTTCACATACCACAAGAACCAGGGGTCACCCAATGAAATTTATAGGCAGCAGGTTTAAAACAAACAAAAGGAAGTATTTTTTCACATAACGCACAGGCAATCTGTGGAACTCATTGCCAGGGGATGTTGTGAAGGCCAAAAGTATAACCGGGCTCAAAAAAGAATTAGATAAGTTCATGGGGGACAGGTCCATCAATGGCTATCAGCCAAGATGATCAGGAACACAACCCCATGCTCTGAGTGTCCTAAACCTTTGACTGCCAGAAGCTGGGAGGGGATGACAGAAGATGGATCACTCGATAAATACCCCTGTTCTCTGCATTGCCTCTGAAGTGTCAAGTATTGGCCGCTGTCGGAAGACACATACTGGGCCAGGTGGACTACTGATCTGACCCACTATGGCCATTCTAATGTTCTTATAGGCAGTTTGCAGGTTAAAGGGAAGCTGATGAAAGATAGGAAGAAACATCACTGTTAAAAAAGAAAGATCATATGTTACGAACCCCTGATTGTTCTGTACTCACCACAAATACAAGTTTTCCCACGTTTGTCCAGGGGAAGTCATAAAGCAACTGTCTTTCTTCATTTAAATTCTGAGAAACAAATTGCACACAGAGAATGGGGTTTAAGAATCCTGAGACAGATTCATTACTTTTACTGACTTATGAACAAGCTGAACACAGCTGATAACATCTTTCACCCGCACGTTCAAATTTTGAAGCACTGTCCTGTAAGGTCTCTAGTGTAGACATGGCTTAAGTTTCATGAAGCCATCCAAAAGGATAAAATTCTCTGTGATGCACATAGGTTATTCTGCATTCATTCATTGCCTGCCAATCCCAATGACATCAATGAAAACTCAGCCTCTGGAATGCATGCAGAATATCCAACACAGATCCAAAGTGCAGCTCAGAGAAGAGGATTCTGCTGAATGACTTTTCTGTAGCTGACATCTCGCAGAGTCAAAGCAATTAATAATATTTGCACCCTTTAGCAATTTGCTCAGGAAGACGTTTGTCTGTGCAAATTCAAGTGCTGTAATACACTGTAAATTGTTGATGATACCTACTGGCGTGTGCGTGTCTTGCAGGTTCCCCTCCGTGTTACAGATCTCAGCTAGGGAGCTGTGACTCTTTAGTTCATGCTGTTGGCTCTGGAGATTCCTCAGTTCAATCCTTGGGGCACTGGCTAGCAGTTTAGCACATTTCTAGCACAGTTAGTGTCTAACAGTTAATTTTTACTAGATGATTGACCCAAACAGTGATTGTTGAATTTCAAAAGTATTTGAGAAACTTCTGATTTTAAAAGAAATAATTAAAAAATAAGCAGGAGTCAAAATGGCCAACTTCCACTGGTGAAGCAAAAGCCACTAATTCTTGACGATGAAACCTGAGGTCATCAGGTGAGGAAAATGTATCACTATTTTCATTTCAGACAGCCTGATTTCAGCGAGAATTGCTCAAGATATAAGAGCATAAATGAGAGCAAAAATTGGCTGATGGATACATTTAGCTACGTACCTGAAAGATCTGTATGCCCCGTGTTGTCAACCCAAGGGTTAACGAGGCTTCGATTTCCCTTTTGTCCTAAAAAAAATCCACAGTGCTTTTAGTAAATAATTTTCAATATAAAATAAACATCATACAGTAGATCCCTGAAGAGAAGAAAGGCAATAGCCAAGGCTGTCATTTTGTGGGAAATAACTGTAGCATTATGCTGTTTAATAATTGCATGTGGATGGCTCATGCTTCTTGGATACAATACGTAAAAAGGATTTGGGTGAGAGTTATTGGAGGTACTGGGCATCCGTTGCTCCTCCCGACTGCAAATGGAGTTGCAGGTGCTTGGCATGTCTGAACAATCAGGCTCATACAGATATAAATAAAAGCACAGCACTATCAAACAAATGTGAGAAAGAGAGAGAGATTTTATATATAAACAACATGGTCTAGAATTGGTGATACACACACACAGTTTTGACAGCGCTGCGATTCTCAGATACAGGCATGAGAACCCCCATCAAGAATTCTATTACACTCCCTGTCAAAGCCACCCAAACATTTTCTAGTTTCAATTTCTATAGCAATATATTAAGCCCAACTCCTCTGCATTTCTGAGCCAACACTTTTGCATTCCCATTTGCTACCAGGAAAGATTTTGAAACCTAGAGACAAAGATCGCACAAGTTCCTGTATCACTTAAGCCTACTGCATCTGTTCCAAAAACTGAATGTGTTTGAAAGATCTACAGTGTATAAATCTACTCCTACTGTGTAGGTATCTTCTCTAAATCACTTCCATCTGCTGTGCAGTAACAAACACAGTCTCAAATATTCTATACTAGATGTTATGTCATTAAAAATGCACATCAATTGCTGGGTTTATTTGAAGCACTTTATGTAAATAAATCTAAGCAAACTTCTTAACTCAGACCCCCAAAAATAGGACTCACAGAAAAGTGACAGAAATTAAAGACAGTTCTGGAAGAGGGGCTGTAAAAACCTTTAGGTTTCTGCAGAAGACGTTTTAAAAGAGAAGCTCAATTGTCTTTATTTTTAAAGACGACCCATTGTCTGATGTTTAGACAAAAACTTAAGAGGGAAGGAGAGCATGCAGAGGCAGGGCTGGAAAAGCCTCTGATGCATGTTAACCCTGGACATTCAAGACACATTAGGCATTATCCATCCAGGCAAACACCCGTGTTGGAAGGTGTGTGATGTCATTATTGGGCATCATCCGTAAGGGTTTCACAAAGACCGTGGCTTGAGAATAGTTACTGTTACAGGCATCCAGGGCTGGATCATGACTCTACAATGTGCCCTGTGTAAGGGCTGGTGCATCACTGTAGCGCCCCAGGAGCAGACCGAGATACTGGGATCCTCCATGGCTTCCCTTTGCTGTGGTGGGAGGATCAAGTTACCCCTCCCAACCCCCATTCACCTGGCCAGCTATTCTGGTCAGTGAGTATGGATGGAACGGGATGGGGGGCCCCCTCTCAGCTTACTTGTACCCAACAAGGGGTACCAGGTGAGTAGCCAGAAGTCACTATCTTAGCGGAGGAGGAATGGGAATGGCAGGGTGGTGATGATCCAGCCCTAAGGCAAAAATCAGGTAATCATCACACCCATGTGCCTGAGTGTGAAAGTAAGAGGCTCCAGATGTGAGTTTGCCCCAAACACAGAGCACTCTGACAGCGGAGCCATCCCTACCATTCTAACGGAGGATTTGAGATTCATTAAAGAGATGGGTATTTGGGAAGGGTTCCCCCCCTCCCACAACCCCCAACATTCACATGGCAAAGCCAAAACCAGGCATGTAACAATACATAATCTGGGCCATTATTTCAAATGCTCCAACGATTGACACGTACTGAATCCTCTTACAGGCAGGAGAATGCTGACGAGAGGAGAACTGCCCCCAAGAACCCATCATTGAAGACATTGGAGAAATCCTTTTATCCCAGCAACAGGCCAGCTGTGCAGCCGGTGGAAGTAGGCATGGCTCTACTGAAGGCAGTGGAATGTTGCCGATTTACAAAAGGGGCTTGACACTGCAAGGGAGTCAACGGGGCTTTTGCCATGGACTTCAACGGGAGCAGAATCAGGCCCAGGTGGGGATTTGGAACAACAGTGCAATGAAAAGACTTAACAACTCAATTGAACAGTTCAGGTCCAGTGACTTCAGTGAAGTGACCCCTGATTTCGGCAGAGCACTTGCTTAAGGTTAAGTACGTGCCTAGGCACACGTCGGTGTTCTGTTGAATCGGGGCCTAGGTGAACAATCATTTAACTTGGCTTTAGATCATTGTAACTGCATTTCACGGAGTTACTCCTGATTTACGGCTGCATAAGCAAGAAGAGAATCATGGCTTGTGTGTTAACACAGCAGTATTAGGAATGGTTCTGTCAGAGCTAATGCCGGCCTCTGTTGAAGCGCAACTGGGTGGTGTTTATTAATGCTCCGGGGGGAAAAGGAAGAGAGACACGGAGGAAAAATACACGCTGCTTTCCTATTTCACCCATTGAGCGAAAAAGAGGGTAAGCAAAAGTAGGTCATTTCAAGCACAGACAACATGGAAAAATAAATCTCGCAGCTGTTTCCAGCCGGATGCCATCTCCATAGTATTCAGCATTCGAATCCTCTTTAATAATTCATCATATCTGTATTTGTAGTTTGCTGTTACTCAGCTCTCCAGCAGACAAACTTCTTCTCTTTAATGTGAGGACTATTACAAAACGTCTTGTGAAACATCAGGCTGTATCAAACAAATTGCTTCATTCCCAGGAGGAAAGAAATGTAAATTTGTCATGGGAGGATGAGAAATTACCCCAGAAATCTTGTATGCTACGCAGCATCCAGCTCACCCTTCCCATCGGTATATTATGCCTGCTTTTCATCTGGTCTCCTCTTAACTTTTAAAAATAAAAGCACTATAAAAAGCAGCAATATCCGGCCTCTTGAAGGTAAATGCATCACTGATCTGCCTCTAAGACTGAACCATGATAATGATCAAGTGACATCTCAAATGCAGCACTTCCCAAAGCATGCTAGAAATTATTCAGCAGCTGTCCTTTTTAATTAAAAGCACCCCAAATGAAAAACATATCGTTTGCCCTGCAGATTTGCCACCCTCTCTTACCTTATACAATCTGTAGTAATGAACAGCGACATCATCCAGCCGGACGGCCTCCTTAATATATTTAAGATGTGCTTCGGAGGCCGTGAGTGCAAACTGATCTTTGTGCATGTTTGGAATGTGCTTTAAGATGTAGTCTTTCCCTCTCTTTGTCAGCACCTGTTAGAAGAAAATCAAGAGACACCAGTCAGTGCCTGCTCTTGGGATGAAAGCAGCAGCCTGCAACTGGCCTGCTGCTTCTGAGAGGCAGGAAACCAGTAACCATTTTTTTTTAAAGTTAGGTTTCCATGTGGGGTTATGATCTATTGTACCACCTGTTAGTCTATTGCTCTTAGACATTTGCACAATATCTGAGCATCTCACCATTCCCCTGTGAGGCAGGGCAGGGCTAATATCCCCATGGGGAAGAGTAGCAGAGAGAGAACAAGTGACTTGCCCAGGCTCACACAGGAAGTCTGTGTCAGAGGAGGGAATTGAACCCCAATCTCCTAAGCCACAGGCTACTGCCCTAACTACTGGGCCATCCTTCCGGCTACCAGCTGTCACCATGTTCTGCGGCTGAACCGGCAACACTGGGAAGCCACTGAGCTCCTCCTGCTAGCGCCGCACAGCTAAGGAGCTGTTACTTGGCACCGAAAAAGCAAAATCAGGGGCAACAGCGAAGTATTAAAGCAGATCCACTGACCAGAGTTTCAAAGACAGACTGGGGCACAACAGCCTCCACCCCGGGGTGCTGCCGAGCAAGTTCCTGGCTCAGCATGCTTTATTTTACCTCGAGCTGCCCAGGGCTGGATGGTGGCAAACAGACCCAGCCCCCGCCTTAGGGATAACGCGCCAGCAGACTGTTCCAAGGGGGGGACAGCACTCCAGGACAGCCAGGGAAAGGGGGGAGGCAGCACCAAGTGCCCCGGGGACATAGGAAGGAAACCACCAGCCTTTCCCCACTGCTATCTGCGCCTCGCCCTCCACCAGTCTTCAGTCGGAGAGAGGCTGCTGCAGGCCCCTGCATGGCCTGTGCCCCGAGGGGGTCAGACTAGCCCATCTAATGGGCTCTCCTGGCCTTTAGCACTATAAAGGAAGACCTGCTCTCCCCCTCTCCTGTGCCAAGTGTCCTTAAACCTCTCTCCTGCCAAGGGTAGAGGGACCACCTGCCGGGGGAGGTTTCTAAAAGCCCTGGGGTGAGGGAAGAGCAAGACAGCACCCAGGGCCCAGTGCAGAGCACACCGAAGTTGAAAGACCCCCCCCCCCCCAACTCCAGCAGGCTTTGGGTCAGGCCACAGCTTTTCCAAAAAGTTCAGCTCCCACAACTGGGGCCAGGTTTTCCCAGGAGCTCAGCACAGGGGGATGTCGCAAGGATTCATTAGTCAGGGCTTGCACAGTGCTTAGCCAATGGAGGAGAGGTCTATATATGGTAAGTGCTGGGGGCTATTATTACTCAGTGGATCTGTTCCTACACAGGGCTGAAATTCCTCCCGATCGCAAAAGCACATTCGCACAGCCCAGACCCTGACTGTGGAAAGGCGCTGAGCTCCCTTCCAAACCACGCAGAACGCAGTGTTTAACTAAGCCAGGCATGTACCTTGGGCTTCCACTCAATTATAAATACTTGGCCCTTCCACGGCCCTGAACAATCACAGCCATGGTGCAGGCGGCTACCGATCACCCCCATTTTGCAGGTGTGGAAGCAGGAATGGAGGGGTGAAGAGGCAGTGCTGGGAATACAACACTCCCCACTCCCAGACCCACACTCCCACCACCAGGTACAACATCGCTGCCCTGCAGGATTGCCATTTGCTTCATTCCTTCTGGCTACCAGATGTAGCGGGGGTGTTACTGGAAGAACGTTCTGCTGCAGGATGCTGGACCTCAACAAACCATCTGACAGATGATCCTGGAATCGTCACAAACGGATCCAACAGCATGAAATGCCGAGCGCGGGCTCTCTTCTCCATTCACGTTTGCTGTAGCCAAGAGGTTAGGTCCCCGAAAACCAGCAATAAGGGACTGTGACGTTCGAGGCCGGGAGTGCACCTGCTTTTCAGCTGCAGAAGGCCACCACGCTGCCTCATGGCACTGCTAGTGTGTTGTGCTCCACGGAGCGTGTGCTAGGCTGGCAGAGCCCCTTACTGCAGACGCTTCTGTCGATGCAGTCCCAACACCACTGCCCCACCCGACGTTAGCTACGCCGGCGAAAGCACTCTTCTTCCTGCCTGGGTGTGCCGACAGCTCTGTTATATGGCGTGTGTGTGAACTTTTCCACACTCCTAACCAGCTATAGCTCTGCTAGCAGAGCTTCATAGCACAGACCAAGCCCGAGAGAGACAGAGACCTTCCACTCCAATGACACGCCTGTGGCAATTTGCACCAACGCCCTTGGAAGCAATCCCGTTTAGTTCACCCATACAGTCCCACTAGTCAATGGGCGTTTCACAGAGGTAAGTTCAAGGCAGAATTTGACCTACCAACATAATCAAATGGTACCGTTTTCCAACAATGTATCACCCCTACAGACTGAAATTCTAGAAGATCACATTACATTAATGCTAGTTTTCATTTTATATATATAAAATATATGTATTTATTTGCCATTATACGTGGCTATGGACTATATTCATGCTGAGTAGTGGGTTTTATCCTCTGAAATTTCAGACACTGGGCTAAGACATGGGTATAGCACAGTTAGAACATAAGAACGGCCATATGGGTCAGACGAAAGGTCCATCTAGCCCAATATCCTGTCTTCCTACCAGGTGTCCCAGAGGGAATGAACAGAACAGGTAATCACCAAGTCATCCATCCCCAGCTTCTGGCGTACAGGCTAGGGACACCATCCCTGCCCATCCTGGCTAATAGCCTTTGATGGACCTATCCTTCATGAACCTATCTAGTTCTTTTTTGACCCCTGTTCTAATCTTGTCCGTCACAACATCCTCTGCCAAAAAGAGGCTAAAACACGGGAGTGGGGAGGTATGTGTTTTTATTTTCTATTCTTATTAAGTTTGACTCTTCCATGAATTGTTCACAATGTACACAAGGTTCTCTGGATATGAAAGCTTGCACAGAGATCTTTACATTAACAATCATTCAGAATCTGTATGCAGAGATGCGGCCACGCTCCATAGACTCCACCTCCGAGAAAGCAGCCAGTTATTTCACCGGCAGCAAGATGTGGCTTAACGTGTGGCTCCTGGAAAGCACTTCATTTAAGCAATTTTCAGGCGATAAAATGTGAATAAATATCACAGTGCAAAGGGCCGTTCTTGAGCCCTGGCATCTGAGGCAGGGAAGCAGGCCAGTCTCACAGAAAGCCTACTTAGGTATTTAGCAGAATCGAAATAGTACCAGCTGAGCACTTCACTTTGATGTAGCTCAGTCTGAAATCCATGGTCAGAGATAAGCATGTGTGGATCTCATTTTACCAGCATAACTATGTTGGTTAAGTATGAAAAAAACCCTATGCTCCTAACCGCCAGAAAAAGCCCCAGTGTCAATGCAGCAAAGTCCTTCTGATGATGCAATGTAGTTTGGGGAAGGGGTATAGTTATACCAGCAAAAGAACTTTTATAAGCTGCATCTCCACGCAGAGGATTTACCCCAACAGCTGTACTGGCAAACCTTTCCTTGAGCAGATAAGGTCTTAGTGTTCACCAAGAGAAATACAGTGATCCACTATAGACAGTTATTCTTGACCATTTTTCAAACAGCTTATTGCCCCGTTCTTAACTAAGAGAAAGGACAGAAAACACCTACGAGCACGGGTGCTTTCCTTTAACAAAGCTCTTGGGAACCCACAAAGTTGCAGCAGGATTATTCTAGTGCTCAAGAAATAGGACTGACTCCCCAAAAGCAGATTTTTACTTCCATTTTCAGCTAGCGATTTCGAAGTCAAACACCCAAATACCATTAAAACTCAATGTGAACTGAGTGCTTAACTCCCTTAGGCTCCTTGGTAACGCTTTAAGGTAATTGTCAAGCATTTCAGCAGCTGGTTATGAGACCAGTTGGCTCAATTCTGCCCATTAAGTACACCCCACTGTACTAAAACAACTTTCCGAAGTGATTTTTTAGATTCTGTGTGGGACATGCAGTGACTCTGGGCTAAGAAAATGAGGCGATTACTCTTCAGCTAAATCGGGAGTTGTCCGACACCAGCGAGCTCTGTTAAAGAGAATAAGGGCAGCAATCAACAGGGACAACAGTGCCTACATCTTTATTAACCTTTTCATGTTGAATATCCAATGGCTACTGCAAAACCATTGACACGGACGAGTCACTGTTATGTTGATTCACATCTACCAAATACACAATATTATATTAAAGTTCAGTCTCTTTAATTGCTCCTCTTTAAAACCAATATATATTCACAGCTTCTCTCCTCTGTTCTAGCTGTTCAGAGCAATTGATTCTTTTTAAAGTCTGTTTACTGGAAAGCACTGATTGAGAAAAGGACTTTGGGGTCAGGGTGAACAGCGACCGAAGAGGATTTTCCCAGGGTGATTCAATGGCTGAAGAGCAAAAGCAAACCCTGTAAGTATAAGCAGGGGCATACTGAGTAGAAGCAGGCAGGTGTTAACGCTGCAAATGGCACCAGCGAGGCTGCGACTGCGACACTGCGTCCAGTTGCGGTGGCCACACTTCAGAAAGGACATTGACGTATTGAAGGGATACAGGGAAGAGCTCTGAGAAGGATTCGAGATAGTTGCTGAAAAATTTTCATTTCTCGATGAACCTCCCCCCTGCCCTCACCAAAAGGCATCGACATGGGGTATTTCCCATGGAAATTTCCATTTTCATGAACAAGCCGTTGTGAAGAGCTCTACTTGCCTCTGTTCAGGACAGACGTACAGCTGTGGGGCACCGTGACGGGGTGTATAAACCCCACACCAGAACTGAAGGAGTTAAGGAACAATTCTGGGCCCAGACAACTCCACCCTTCTACCCCTCCATGGCTGGCTCCAGTTGGAGGCGGAGCTTAAAAGGGAACCAGATAGCTCAGAAGGGGCCAGAGAGAGCAGGGCAGAGACCCATCCTGAGAGCTCCTGAGGGAGGGCTCTGCAGAAACCATTCGCTGGGTGGAAGAGCCTGCCTGCTCAGCCTTGTGGGGCTGCAGCTGCTGTTATTTGCTTTTCCTTTATTACCTTCCCTCAGACTTCAAGCCTTTGGGTGGGAGGTGGATGGTAGGAAGCAGCCCAGGGAGAGGCAGCCTTGAGCTCTGCCTTAGTCACTGTATGCCTTGGGTGAGTCACTCTACTCTCCTGCCTCAGTTTCCTTATGTGTAAAATGGGATTGTTACTATTGTGGCACATGAAAGATTAGTTAATGGCTGCAGTGTGACCGTTTACACTTGTCAGGTGTTATAGATGGGTTACATATCATTTCTGTTCACTTTCAAGCGAGCTGAGACAGTGAGAAAGGAGCTCATTTGTCTGCGGGTTGTTGACCGTTCTGTAAAGGATTTAAAGTTTAAAGAACTCCCAGCTGGGCTGAAGGCTTGAATGCACTGTTCCATCCTGATGCACTTTTATACCAGGTGAGATGTAAACTCCTGAAAAGGGAGGTTTGAAATGGAAACACTGGCTCAACCCTGCTGTAAGTGTGTAATCAGACTATTTCGCGAGTGCACTCATGTTTTCAGTGGGGGGTGTCATCTGGAGTCTTAACATACAGAGAAATCTCACAACCTGCCAGCAAAACACATCAGAGACTGCAAGTTGTAACGTTAACACACAGGCAAAGAGAAATAACCATCCATGCACTAATGAAAGTAAGGCCCCGTTCCTGCAAACACGCACAGGGGTAAAGTTACCTATGTGCATAAGGGTTTGCAAGACTGGAGTGCATGATAGATGCAGATTGGATATAGCTGAAGAGCTATGAGGAGTCCCAGAGAACTGCTAAAAAGGCCACAGTAGCCTGACATATTTATAACAATTTGCCTTAATTTTAAAAAAAAAACAAACCTGTTTCTGGTAGAGCCCCCTTTAAACAGTATCATCTGGCATTTAAAAATCACCCAGCAGGGTTTTATGAAGGCATTGCTGTTCCCCTGCTGATGTTTATTAGGCTTTTCAGCAAAGGGGAAACTGACTAAGGGCACAGTCCAGTAATGCAGTTAAGCCCATGCTTAACTTAAGCACCTGAGTAGTCCCAGTGGACCACTTGCATACTTAAAAGCTAAGGGCTCTTCTGGACCAGGGCTTCTAAAGGAGAAAACAGGGAAACTGACTATACATGAGGTGCCATGAAAAACCCAATTGACTAAATTTCACGTTTCAGAGTAGCAGCCATGTTAGTCTGTATCCACAAAAAGAAAAGGAGGACTTGTGGCACCTTAGAGACTAACAAATTTATTAGAGCATAAGCTTTCGTGGGCTACAGCCCACTTCATCAGATGCATTGAATGGAACATATAGTAAGAAGATATACACACAGACAGAGAAGGTGGAATTTACCATATGAACTGTAAGAGGCTAAAAGGAGGACCTGTGGCACCTTAGAGACTAACAAATTTATTTGAGCATAAGCTTTCGTGAGCTCACGAAAGCTTATGCTCAAATAAATTTGTTAGTCGCTAAGGTGCCACAAGTCCTTTTCTTTTTGTGGATACAGACTAACAGGGCTGCTACTCTGAAACCTGTAAGAGGCTAATTAATTAAGCAGAGTTATCATCAGCAGGAGAATAAAACCTTTTGTAGTGATAATCAAGATGGCCCATTTAGACAGTTGACAAGAAGGTGTGAGGATACTTAACATGTGGAAATAGATTCAATAGGTGTAATGACCCAGCCACTCCCAGTCTCTATTCAAACTCAAGTGAACGGTGTCTAGTTTGCATATTAATTCAAGCTCAGCAGTTTCTGGTTGGAGTCGGTTTTCGAAGCTTTTCTGTCGCAGAATTACCACCCTTAAGTCTTTTACTGAAATGAAGAGCAACGACTTTTCCCCACCCGCGTCTCTCAGCGACCGCGCTCTGGTAACTGCAGCAGGTGATGGTATGACAACATTCTAGGACTGAAATGCGAGTTGCACGTAGACTGTGTCCCTTTAACTTCGCACCTGTTTTCTGGTGCAGGAGAAAGACTGGACCCATCTTGGCATTTGGTTACTTGCACGCCGGCTGGCTTCAGCGGCGGGGAGCGATGTAGAGAAAGCAGAAGAAGATTTGCACTGCCCGCTCCATGGTCGTGCAGGAAGGGGGCTGCCAGAGAAGATGGCTGGGCCAGGAGGTGGGCAGGCTTGAGTGAGATACATTCCTGTAGGCTTCTTTATGTGGAATTTTAAACCCATTAAAAACAAAAATTCAGGTGTGGATTTCCAGTTGGACGGTGTGATCTCATCTGTAGATTATGCTGGTCCTGCAGTACCACTGGGGACTCTCTGCTCTGGATAGAGCTTCCACGGTCGCACAAGTTAGAGACTGAAAACTTCTCCAAGGCAGGGCTGCAGCCTCCTCTGAAGTGTGTCCAGCATGGCTCTCGCCCAATAACGACACCACCACCTATCAGCTAGCCACAATACAGTCCCAGGCTCCACGCGATCAAACACAGCAGCAAATGGACCACTTGCACCTACTGTCAGAGTATGGTCTTAACAGCACCTGCCACGCCCATGTGAAGACAGGGAACTAGCTTTACTGAAGCAAGCGTTCCATGCAGCGTGTTTCAGAGGTGCGGTGGGTACATGCGCTGCCTAACACCTTCAGTGCCCTTCTTTTGGTGGGCAACTCACTGGTGGATTGTCATGGCACACAACATTCCTGTGTCGGGCAAGTAGTGTGAATGTCTCTCTCATGTAACCAGCTGGACATCCTCCTTCGAGCTGGATCTGTAAGTTCCACAGCGGTCACCGGACAGCAATAATTATGAATGAAGCAACCCCAGCATCTCCCTCCCTCTCAATCTCTCACACACACACCCCCCAAAACCTCCCAGGGACCTGAATTTTCTCTTTGGAGAAGGGGAGGAGGATAGCCTTCCCAAGCATTTGCAGACATGGGGACGCAGTCAGTATGTGTCACCCCTTCCTCCCCGCTCTCTGCGCAGCCAGGAACGGGAAGGAGAGGTGAAGCTGCTCATATGCAGCCCCGCAGCTGCAAGGCCTCCTGTGTTTTGTCTCCCGGCCCAGCCTCCACGCCCCACTCACACTGCTGCTTGTGGCTGCTCCGTGCAGGCAGGAGCGCGACCAGGAGCTGCGAGGAGCCGCAGGGGCAGCGATGGGCAGAATGCACGAGGGAAAGACGCGCTCTCTCTGGAAAGCCCAAGAACCACACAAACCCCCCACCCATCAGAGAGCCAGGGCCCCCAACGAGCTGGGGCCAAACGGCCCCACTCAGCACACTGGGCTGCTCCCTCCACCTCTGGACGGCCACACGAGCAGCTGTGCCGAGAGCAGGAGAAGCAGGGACTCAGATCTGGAGCTCTGGCATCCCAGCAATGGCTGGGTGGTGGAGCAAGAACTTGCCAGCTCAGCAGGGGCCCAGCTGACCCCGCAGGGCAATGGGGTGTGTGCGGTAGGCTGACCAGATATCCCGATTTTATAGAGAGAGTCCCGATATTTGAGTCTTTTTCTTATATAGGCTCCTATTACCCCCCACCCCCGTCTCGATTTTTCACACTTGCTGTCTGGTCACCCTAGTGTGCGGGCACAGAGGACCGAGTTTGCACCGTGCCCAAGCGCTCACGCCGAATGTACAACCTGGCTTCGCTATCCCTGCAGCCCATAGCACTCACTATTACTATCCACTCACACTACTCCAGTGCATCCATTGCTGCTCAGGGGTAAACAGGCCCTTGCTTTGGGCTACCTGGGCCAGCTGCATGCTGCGGAGTTCCCATCAGCCCATGGCTTAGTCCACAGGCCTTTCCAGTCTCACTGCTGCGAGCCCTTCCCTCTCTCCGGAAACCTGAGTGCACTGAATGTAGAATCATAGAATATCAGGGTTGGAAGGGACCCCAGAAGGTCATCTAGTCCAACCCCCTGCTCGAAGCAGGACCAATTCCCAGTTAAATCATCCCAGCCAGGGCTTTGTCAAGCCTGACCTTAAAAACCTCTAAGGAAGGAGATTCTACCACCTCCCTAGGTAACGCATTCCAGTGTTTCACCACCCTCTTAGTGAAAAAGTTTTTCCTAATATCCAATCTAAACCTCCCCCACTGCAACTTGAGACCATTACTCCTCGTTCTGTCATCTGCTACCATTGAGAACAGTCTAGAGCCATCCTCTTTGGAACCCCCTTTCAGGTAGTTGAAAGCAGCTATCAAATCCCCCCTCATTCTTCTCTTCTGCAGACTAAACAATCCCAGCTCCCTCAGCCTCTCCTCATAACTCATGTGTTCCAGTCCCCTAATCATTTTTGTTGCCCTTCGCTGGACTCTCTCCAATTTATCCACATCCTTCTTGAAGTGTGGGGCCCAAAACTGGACACAGTACTCCAGATGAGGCCTCACCAATGTCGAATAGAGGGGAACGATCACGTCCCTCGATCTGCTCGCTATGCCGCTACTTATACATCCCAAAATGCCATTGGCCTTCTTGGCAACAAGGGCACACTGCTGACTCATATCCAGCTTCTCGTCCACTGTCACCCCTAGGTCCTTTTCCGCAGAACTGCTGCCTAGCCATTCGGTCCCTAATCTGTAGCTGTGCATTGGGTTCTTCCATCCTAAGTGCAGGACCCTGCACTTATCCTTATTGAATCTCATCAGATTTCTTTTGGCCCAATCCTCCAATTTGTCTAGGTCTTTCTGTATCCTATCCCTCCCCTCCAGCGTATCTACCACTGCTCCCAGTTTAGTGTCATCCGCAAATTTGCTGAGAGTGCAATCCACACCATCCTCCAGATCATTTATGAAGATATTGAATAAAACCGGCCCCAGGACCGACCCTTGGGGTACTCCACTTGATACCGGCTGCCAACTAGATATGGAGCCATTGATCACTACCCGTTGAGCCCGACAATCTAGCCAGCTTTCTACCCACCTTGTAGTGCATTCATCCAGCCCATACTTCCTTAACTTGCTGACAAGAATACTGTGGGAGACCGTGTCAAAAACTTTGCTAAAGTCAAGAAACAATACATCCACTGCTTTCCCTTCATCCACAGAACCAGTAATCTCATCATAAAAGGCGATTAGATTAGTCAGGCATGACCTTCCCTTGGTGAATCCATGCTGGCTGTTCCTGATCACTTTCCTCTCATGCAAGTGCTTCAGGATTGATTCTTTGAGGACCTGCTCCATGATTTTTCCAGGGACTGAGGTGAGGCTGACTGGCCTGTAGTTCCCAGGATCCTCCTTCTTCCCTTTTTTAAAGATTGGCACTACATTAGCCTTTTTCCAGTCATCCAGGACTTCCCCGGTTCGCCACGAGTTTTCAAAGATAATGGCCAATGGCTCTGCAATCACAGCCGCCAATTCCTTCAGCACTCTCGGATGCAACTCGTCCGGCCCCATGGACTTGTGCACGTCCAGCTTTTCTAAATAGTCCCTAACCACCTCTATCTCCACAGAGGGCTGGCCATCTCTTCCCCATTTTGTGATGCCCAGCGCAGCAGTCTGGGAGCTGACCTTCTTAGTGAAAACAGAGGCAAAAAAAGCATTGAGTACATTAGCTTTTTCCACATCTTCTGTCACTAGGTTGCCTCCCTCATTCAGTAAGGGGCCCACACATTCCTTGGCTTTCTTCTTGTTGCCAACATACCTGAAGAAACCCTTCTTGTTACTCTTGACATCTCTGGCTAGCTGCAGCTCCAAGTGCGATTTGGCCCTCCTGATAACATTCCTACATGCCCGAGCAATATTTTTATACTCTTCCCTGGTCATATGTCCAACCTTCCACTTCTTGTAAGCTTCTTTTTTATGTTTAAGATCCGCTAGGATTTCACCATTAAGCCAAGCTGGTCGCCTGCCATATTTACTATTCTTTCGACTCATTGGGATGGTTTGTCCCTGTAACCTCAACAGGGATTCCTTGAAATACAGCCAGCTCTCCTGGACTCCTTTCCCCTTCAAGTTAGTCCCCCAGGGGATCCTGGCCATCCGTTCCCTGAGGGAGTCGACGTCTGCTTTCCTGAAGTCCAGGGTCTGTATCCTGTTACTTACCTTTCTTCCCTGCGTCAGGATCCTGAACTCAACCAACTCATGGTCACTGCCTCCCAGATTCCCATCCACTTTTGCTTCCCCACTAATTCTACCCGGTTTGTGAGCAGCAGGTCAAGAAAAGCGCCCCCCCCTAGTTGGCTCCTCTAGCACTTGCGCCAGGAAATTGTCCCCTACGCTTTCCAAAAACTTCCTGGATTGTCTATGCACCACTGTATTGCTCTCCCAGCAGATATCAGGAAAATTAAAGTCACCCATGAGAATCAGGGCATGCGATCTAGTAGCTTCTGTGAGCTGCCGGAAGAAAGCCTCATCTACCTCATCCCCCTGGTCCGGTGGTCTATAGCAGACTCCCACCACTACATCACTCTTGTTGCACACACTTCTAAACTTAATCCAGAGACACTCAGGTTTTTCTGCAGTTTCGTACCAGAGCTCTAACAGGAAACATGTAACAGGAACATAGGCCAGCCAGGGATCTTCTTGGTCATCAAGCCCCCTGCTACCACAGGCCACCCCGGCACATAATCCCCCATAGGCCTCTTGGGACAACAAACAGCGAGCATTATGGTGAAGGAGAAACACCACAACCCTGATGTCCAAGCACAGCATCTGCATTCAGACCCAATCACGAGCCCATTTGTTTGCCCGGCATGCATTTTCCACTATGCCTGAACATACCCATCTTCCACCACTGCCCTGACGCGGGATCCTGCCACGTGGAACGGATCAGAACAATGCTACTGGCAGCTACCACCACTTGGGTTCCCTCTCGCCTACGAAGCTCCCATTCAGGATATTTCTCGTTCCGATTCACTTCGCGCTCCCTCCGCCTTTGGACACGAGTGGGGGAAGAGGGCGGTCATGCACACGGAAGCTCTCTGCCCGGGGGACAAGGAGACGGCACCTACCCATGCAGGGAAGTAAGCCTCCGGCTCGAAGTACTTCCCATAGTGCTTGTTCCTTTTGAAGTTCCCAAGGTCGGCCTGCAGCGCGAAGGCTGCCAGCAGGAAGTAGGCCTCCTCGCGCAGCACACACTGGGAATGCAGCAGCTCCTTTCTCAGGTGCCAGTAATAATAGTATCTGGCTGCTCGGTCACTGGGGAGAGAAGAGCAGAACCGTGAGCGCATGCACGACAGAATGAACCTGCCCCGCGGACCGTGGGCCCGTGACGCAGACCACACTGCTCAGCAGCACCGTTCCCCCTGCAAAACCAAGTAATTTCCAAACGCTGGGGCGGTGGGTGTCTGGGAGCGCTGGGAAGCCACACGGGGGCCAAATGCGCCTCCGGGCTACGTTCTTCGCTGGCCCCATCTCAGAGCTCCCCACAAGAGGGCGGGGCAGAGTTTCCAGCCTTCAGTACACATCAGAGGCTCTGCCTGTGACTCAGACCCCTGCGAGGCAGCAAGCACGAGGCGCTGGCGTGAAGGAAACTCAAGGGAGGGCATCTGAGGAGAGGGCAACGGGGAGGTGGGGCCCGCCAGTGCAGGGAGGGAGCTGCGACCGGGAGCAGAACTCACAGCTGATTCGGGGGTGCAGAGCAAAGATGCTGAGAAAGGAGGCAGGGGATTGCAGGGAGGAATGGGGGGGGGCAGGACGGCCGCTTATGGGCACTGATGTGGTGGGGACAGCTTGGGGAAGGAGGGAAGGAACTGAAGCTATAGCTAAAGGGCAGCCAGAGGGATCCTGCCTGATTCCCATGTCCCTCTCCAACTTACTCAAAAGTTAGCTGCTCCCCAGACCCCTCTCATCCACTGGTCCAATGGATCTCACACAGCACCCGCCTTCCTCCCGTCCCCATGGTATCTCTGGGTTGGCTGAGTATAGGCAGATCTTGCCTGAGCACAGGACAGTGGGGATCAGGAGGGCACAGGTGCCCTTACATCTGTGCGTGCTGGGCAGGTACAAGAGGAGAGGGAAAGGGGTGTCTGGTGCTGTCAGGTGCTTGTGGCAATGTTAGCTCGGTCTCTGGTTTCTATCTCTCCTTGCAAGGAGGGAGTTGTGCTGTCAGGGGAAGAGGGGCAGGGCCAAGGAGCAGCAATGAGACAGGCTTGTGTGGAGGATGCTCTGCCATGCACCGAGACTGGGGCTGCTTCGGGTCTGAAGGCTGCTTCTGACCGAGCTAGCATCTTTTAATGGCTCTACATTTTACTCTTAATTGTTCAGTGACATTTCCCCCGCACATTATTAAGGAGCTCAGACATGGGACCTCACTCCTGAGGTGGGGGGCAGCGTCGCTCCCTGCCACGGCAGCTGGCGCAGACCCAGTACACAGCGACAGCTGTCAGTCAATATCTCCCTGTTGGGCTCTCCCCATCCCCAGGGCTGGGAGCCGGGGCCTGGATGGGCAGGATCCAGTCGCTGCAAAGGATCAATCAGATGCGGA
The DNA here is from genome assembly GCF_965140295.1 of Lepidochelys olivacea. NCBI lineage: Eukaryota > Metazoa > Chordata > Testudines > Cheloniidae > Lepidochelys > Lepidochelys olivacea. Next base: position 122,586,853 of record NC_140416.1, read on the forward strand.
CGCATGGGAGGGACCTATCGGGAAGCAAACCAGTCGGGGCTCTTTCTGGATCTGCAATGTCTGCGCCACAAAAAAAGCTGGACATTGCCTCCTATTTGAAAAATCCACCCGGACAGAGGGGCAAACAAGAGGCAAACTCGGACGTACGGTAACCCTACCCTAGAGAAACTACATGACCACCACGCAATCCCGCCCTAGCAGAGGAAGTCACCACAAAAGAATTCTTAGGTCAGGGTTCTCTGTTATGCACACATCTGTGTTTGTGTGCACTGCCTGAGCAAAGGACAGGGGGTTACCCATCTGTAGCAATACAGTGGAAAGTTCATGTAAACAATACATAACTGAGTCAGGCTCTTAGTCATTGCCCTCTGTTTTCTTCAGTGAACAATTTCTCCCTTTAATTAAAATGGGTATTCCAAGGAGTCTGCAAACCCTAAACACAATCACAGTCGTTCTCTACCTTTATTGTACCTCCAGGACCGAAGCTCGAGCCAGCACCTCTTACGGTTGGCAAATAAAATGTTTGAAAACTGCTCAGCTCTGAGCTGTGCTGGAGACTCTACCATATTTCTAAGCAGTGACGAGCTTCATAGGAGGAACATATTGCAGTTTTAGCTACTGCACATATCTATTGACCTATTCCTGACATCCTTGGGCCACATTCTGATCTCGCAGAGACCCAGACCTTCCCAATGGGTTTATTTACACATCTCAGTAGTCCCAGTGACCAAGGACTTACACTGATAGAAACCCAAATTCTCAAGAGGTAGGGGTTGTGTAGAACTTGCACACACAAATATGCACGCCCAATTGCAGGCACACGTTGGCTAATAGGATAGACGAGGTCTGCCAACAAGCAAAGGGATAGCTGCGGCGATACTAGCTTGCGCGGTTAGAGTAAAATGCAGGGCCAACCATGGGTGCACGACTCCATGCAATTTTGGGATGAGCCATGTCACCCTTCTTTTTGGAAAGTTCGGCTCTATGGCATATATTGTTAATTGAACAAAAGCTGAATTCTGCCTGCTTTTTGCTTTACAGTGGAAAAACACAATACGTTGTAAACCAACCTGCCCAAACTATATCACAAAAGACTCATTGTATCTTGCTAAAGTAAAAAACAAAACAATTTCTCCCTGCTCAGACCAGCCATACAGGAGCACTTTGCTAATGTTAATCTTTATAAGGATAGAAATATGAAATTGATCACGTAAAGGCTAGTTACAAATAATTTTTTTCCCTAGCAATCCGCTGTTACTGGGGGTCTATGACAAAGTTACAATACATGCAATGAACTCTAACCAAGTAGGAATAACCCAAGATATTTTCTATTTTTTTCCATTAACAATAAAGCATTTTTTGGTGCAAAAACGCATTCTTTGTAATATTTTCCCCTTACCTGATCAGTCTGCCATTTTCCACATAATATTGCACTCGAAAGTGGATAATCATCGGGGGACCAAACTGGTCAATGCCCTGCAATAGGGAGAAAATTATTCAGAGTTCCTTCCCCAGAGGATATAAAGAAACCATTGAGAACATAATTTTTTGCAAAGTTTTCTGTGAAATCAGAAAGATAATGCAATCTTTGATGCTCTATATTCTGTTTTCTCAGTGCAAAATTTATCATGACCACCACATCCAGGAAACCAGAGAAGGTGGAATGTAGATCAAAGTCGGGCTGTTTTTCTAAATTGTACATTTTTTATAAAAATGTTTTGAAGTTTTCAAAAGTTTCCATTTTTTGGGAAAACTTCCAAGGGAAAAAATATTTAGCCTGTTGGCTGCTGTTCGATCTATTTTATCCCTTTATTTTTCATGCATCTTTTGCTGAGTTGCCAATTTCATATGGTCAGGTTAGCCACAGGGTAGGATATATCTCAAAATGAGAAAGCTTCAGATTCCGTTTCAAAACGGAAAAGGTTTTGAGTTCAACAGTTACTGGATTTCAAAAATGGGGCAAGGGGAAATTCTGAGAAAAATTCTACAAAAATTTAAGAGAAATAATTCATGTTGTTCTGAAAAAAAGGCAAGATTCCAGTTATGAAATTTTCAAAAATTCTGTAAATTAAAAAAAAAAGACATTTCCAGCAGCTATAAGGGGAAGGGGGGACAGACGCCATTGTTGTGTTTGGAGTTTGTTATTTTAATGCATTTTTTCCTGTTCTCTACAACTGTCATAAATATAAGGGAAGGGTAACAAACTTCCTGTATACAGTACTATAAAATCCCTCCTGGCCAGAGGCACAAAATCCTTTTACCTGTAAAGAGTTAAGAAGCTCAGGTAACCTGGCTGGCACCTGACCAAAAGGACCAATAAGGGGACAAGCTACTTTCAAAAGGGGGGTGGGGGAGGAAAGGTGTTAGTCTGTCTGTTCTGTGTGCTTGCCAGACACAGATCAAGGAAGCAAGCAATCCATCTCCATTAGAATGAGTAAATACTAGCAAGGGAATGCATTAGCTTATTTTTGTTTTGGCTTGTGATTTTCTCTGTGTTGAGAGGAAGGTTTATTCCTGGTTTTCTTTTTGTAACTTTAAAGTTTGGCCCAGAGGGAAATCCTCTGTGTTTTTGAATCTGATTGCCCTGTAAGATTATCTTCCATTCTAATTTTACAGAGGTGCTTCTTTTACCTTTTTTCTTTATAATAAAGTTCTGTTTCTTTTAGAATCTGATTGGGGTTTTTTTTTTTTTTTTTAAGTGTCCTAAAAAAACCCAAGGTTGGTCTGTGCTCATCTTGTTTATTCTCAAGCCTCCCCAGGAAAGGGGGTGTGGGGGCTTGGGGCGATATAAGGGGGAGTAGGAACTCCAAGTGGTCCTTTCCCTGAGTTTGTCTAAATCACTTGGTGGTGGCAGCATTACCTAATCCAAGGTACAAGGGAGAATTTGTGCCTTGGGGAGTTTTTAACCTAAGCTGGTAGAAATAAGCGTAGGGGGTCTTTCATGCGGGTCCCCACGTCTGTACCCTAGAGTTCAGAGTGGGGAGGGAATCCTGACAACAACCTACAAGAGATGCCGTAGAATATGTCTAGGTTGGAACTTTTCTGCAGAGATTCAACTCACACTCACCCCCATTGCTTTCCTTTTGGGGACCTCTTGTCTCTCATTACAAGAAACCATCCCCTAACCATTCTTGTCTGACGTCTCCTACCCCAGAGCTTGGTATATGGGTTGACTAGCTTTGACAGATCTGCCAGTTATCATGAGGGTTAATGCTCTGGGATCCTAATGTAGTTCCCAAATGTTCCCTAATTTAGCCTCCCAGACATCCTGCAATCCAGCAGTATTCAATTGCCATCTAGGTAATCTTTATTTTCTCAAGCTTTTCATTTATAAATCACTTAACAATTGAGAATTTCAGATCCCCTCTTGTTTTGCAGGTAGACAGGCCACGCATGAAGAAGTCTTTTTGAGCAGCCCTATGCCACTCTCATCAGTAACAGTTGATTCGTTTTTAATTAATTTTGCATGCTTCAAGTTTTCCTCTTCGTCTTATAAATTATGCACCCTTCAAACCTTCCCCTAAGGTATAACGGCTCCAGCTAGGTGAAACATGGAATCTGTAGAGAGGAAATAACTGGCCCCTCTCAACCCAACTCTTACGGTCATACCTTGCTAGCTTCTTTCTTCCATTCCTTTGGGCAGTATTTGTAGAGTTTCTGTGATAACTCCATATACACATGTTCATTGTCTGCATTAGAAAGAGTGGAGATAAGAAAGGAGAAAGCAAATGGTTCCCCAAGATTTCTTTTAAAAAACGTACTATAAAAATTTCACACCCACAGTTATGCAAGCTCCCAAATACATTTCAAAAGAAGAAAATGCAGCATTATTTAAACACTCTCCAGCGTAAACAACACATCCACATATTTCCTGTGGAAAAGTATCAGATCTTCATCCATGGCATTGGTGAGTATTCTTGATCCTCACCTTTCTCATACCCTAGAGCAGGGGTCGGCAACCTTTTAGAAGTGGTGTGCCAAGTCTTCATTTATTCACTTTAATTTAAGGTTTCGCGTGCCAGTCATACATTTTAACATTTTTTAGAAGGTCTCTCTCTATAAGTCTCTATATTATATAACTAAACTATTGTTGTATGTAAACAAGGTTTTCAAAATGTTTAAGAAGCTTCATTTAAAATTAAATTAAAATGCTGATCTTACACCGCCGGCCCGCTCAGCCCGGTGCCAGTCTGGGGTCCCAGCCCTGTCCACATACCCAGCCCTGTCCACATAGAGTAGGTACCTACCTTCTCCCTGGTTCTGGCCCATTCTCTTCTTCTCTCTGCACTGAGATGAAGGTGGGAGTGCACTGAGAACAGGGCTGGGGGTGAAGGAGCAGGGTGGGGATTGGGGTGCAGGGTCTGGCCAGGAGCTAGAAAGAGGGAGGGGGCTCAGGGTTGGGGTAGGAGGTTTGGGTGTGGAGCGCTTACCTGGGCAGCTCCCATTTGGTGTGAGGGGTGCAAGTGGGAATGTGTGGGGGGGTGTGCAGGAGCGCCCGTTTGGTGCTCAGGGTGGGGGTGAGGATGTGGATGTGGGGGTGCAAGAGTCAGGTCATGGGGTGTGGGGGGCTGGGTACGTGTGGGGGGTGCAGGAGTCAGGGCAGGGTGTGTGTGAGGAGGGTGCAGGAGTCAGGGCACGGGGCTGGGAGTGAGAGAGGTGCAGGTGTCAGGGCAGAGGGCTGGGGGTATGTGAAGGGGGTGTGGGGTCAGGGCAGAGGGCTGGGATCGGTTGCAGGGAGGGAGAGAAGGAGGGGCAGGAAGCCTGCACGCTGGGGGGAAGAGACGGGGAGGGGAAGCTTGCCTGCCCTGCAAGGAGAGAGTGGTGGGCAGGGGCGGAGAAGAGTGGGCCGGGCGGGGCCGGATTTTTAATTGCACGCTGCTGTCCCCGGTAGACAGCAGCGCACCATTAAAAATTGGCTCGTGTGCCATAGGTTGCCAACCCCTGCCCTAGAGGTCCTAGAAGCTTCTTTCTGGATTCCTTGCAAGAGCCAGCCCTCACAGGTAGAAGCCAGTGACTATGCAGTGTGGCAGCATGTTCTTGCTTTCTATAGAACTACAGCACTATAAAATATTTATTGTGCTTACTCTTATTAAAAGGGACAGTAACATCTTTGGTGCTTTGTTCAGCCCCACTGTTTGGGGTCTCTGAGGGTATGTCCACACTGCAAGTAAAAACCTGCAGCTGACCTGGGCTAGCTGACTCAGGCTTGCGGGGCTTGGGCTAAGGGGCTGTTTATTTGGAGTGTATACCCAATGCACAGCTACAGACTAGGGACCGAATGGCTAGGCAGCAGTTCTGCGGAAAAGGACCTAGGGGTGACAGTGGACGAGAAGCTGGATATGAGTCAACAGTGTGCCCTTGTTGCCAAGAAGGCCAATGGCATTTTGGGATGTATAAGTAGGGGCATAGCGAGCAGATCGAGGGACGTGATCGTTCCCCTCTATTCGACATTGGTGAGGCCTCATCTGGAGTACTGTGTCCAGTTTTGGGCCCCACACTTCAAGAAGGATGTGGATAAATTGGAGAGAGTCCAGCGAAGGGCAACAAAAATGATTAGGGGACTGGAACACATGAGTTATGAGGAGAGGCTGAGGGAGCTGGGATTGTTTAGCCTGCAGAAGAGAAGAATGAGGGGGGATTTGATAGCTGCTTTCAACTACCTGAAAGGGGGTTCCAAAGAGGATGGCTCTAGACTGTTCTCAATGGTAGCAGATGACAGAACGAGGAGTAATGGTCTCAAGTTGCAGTGGGGAAGGTTTAGATTGGATATTAGGAAAAACTTTTTCACTAAGAGGGTGGTGAAACACTGGAATGCGTTACCTAGGGAGGTGGTAGAATCTCCTTCCTTAGAGGTTTTTAAGGTCAGGCTTGACAAAGCCCTGGCTGGGATGATTTAACTGGGAATTGGTCCTGCTTTGAGCAGGGGGTTGGACTAGATGACCTTCTGGGGTCCCTTCCAACCCTGATATTCTATGATTCTATGATTCGGGCTTAAATTGCAGCATAGGCTCTGGGACTGTGGGAGGGTCCCAGAGCCCGGAACGTCTATACCACAATTCAACAGCCCCTTAGCCTGGGGCCAGCTGGCATGAGCTAACCACAGGTGTATAACTGCAGTATACTATAGACATACCCAGAGTGGTTAATGCTCCCTGACAGCGAGGGCCAGAGCTGAGCTGAGCTAAGCAGGGAGATGTGTTACAGGAAAGTCACTTGCTAGGCGAACTCAAGAGCCGCAAACAGAGGCGGCTAACAGGAGAGTTTTGGAGGGAGTGTGAGAGGCTCTTTTTCCAGGTTCAGCTGTATTTGCTATTTCAAGATGGCCAGCCATGGAACAATGGTGGTGACCTGCAATGGATGTCCCATGTTTTCTTTCCTGCCTGAAGCCAGAAGGGATTATCTGTGCCTGAAGTACAAGCTAGTGGCTGTGCTGGAGAAAAGGATTCTTGGATTGGAGGAGCAAGTAGAGACAAGGAGGAGTTCCTAGACAGCCCAGTTCAGGAAACACCAGCACCCCAGGTTCAAAGAGGAAAGGAGCCGGCCACCAAGGAGTTGGAGAGGGAGGACGTCAGAGAGGTGACCTGGGAGTTTGCAACCACCAGAAACAAGAGGTCATGGCAGAATCTGAAGTGGCTGGAGATAGATGAGGAAGGACAGCCTGTGGCTTCCAGGGAGATGACGACCAGGAGGAATTACACAGAGCTAGAAGTTTCCAATCGATACCAGGTCCTCAACGTGAAATCTGTGGAAGAAACCTCTCAAGATCCAGCTGGTCCAAGGGAAAGGAGGGATGTACAGGGCACACCTGGGGCTGGCAGCTTGGCCCAACCTGTAAGAATATTAAACTTGCCCAAAAAGATCTCCAACTATCCAAGGGAGACAGACAATCCTTGTTGGGAGTTCAGTACTCAGAAGAATCTAAAGAACATTCGTCAAGAGACAGGCGGACAACAGGGTGGCGTGCTGCTTTCCCAGAGCTAAGACATGAGATCTTACTCTAAGACTGGATAGGCTTCTGAAATGGTCAGGCAAGGATCCACTGGTGATGGTTCATATTGGCACTAATCACACCATGTTGCGGGATATATCTCAGATAGTCGATCACTTCAGGGAACTCGGAAGCATGCCCAAGTGATCGTCTCTGAGATTCTGCCTGTCCCACGAGTGAAGGAAGCCAGAAGATCTGGCAAGTGAACCATTGGCTAGGTAAGTAGTGTAGAGTTTTGGTTAAGCGGAACATTGGTTCCCCTTCTGCTGAAGTGGAAGTCATCTTAACTCGACGCTCCCCCTGTCCCCATAGAAGATGGTCCAATCTCCTCAGGGACCGGCTGGCTTGAGTAGTGAGGAGTATGTTAAACTAATAATAAAAGGGGAGGGTAAAAAGAGGGAAGATCTGAGCACTCAGCACAAAATCAAGATGAGAACAAAATTAATCAAGGAACCAAAGGACATTATCTATTTCTGAGTCACTGATAACTTAGAAGAAAATGATCCTGAATGCTTATGGGTCAGTGTCCAAACAGATAAAGCACAGGATGGGATATTAATTGGTATCTACTGAAGACCACCAAATCACACCAAGGAATAGGATGACCTTCTCCTTATGTATTTATCTATAAAGTATAGGAAAAAAGCTGAATAATCATGGGGACTTAATTATGAGTGGCATATGCTGGAAATCTCATACCATCAGAAATAAAACATCTGTGGACTTTCTGAAGATTAGTCACAACAATATCCAAACTCAAAAAAGTGTTGTATCCAGCATGGGGCAATTCTATACTAGACCTCACCTGAATCACATGCAGGTGAAGTGTTGCTTTCATAGCCCTCCTCAACTCCTGCCATTGCCAAATGGATCTCAAAGATTGGAGCCGCTACCAGGAGCTAGATTTTTCCTGGGCAAGGCAGCAAGGCCCAGATCCTCAAGGGTATTTTGAAATCACTAGAAGTTAGGAGCCTAAATACCCCTGAGGATCTGGGCTGGAGTTCCAAGTGAATTATCAAAGCCTTTAGAACTCATGCAACCCTGTAGACCCAGTCCCCCAATTTGATTTGCATTATCAAGGTCTTCATTGGATAGTGTAGTGGGGTGGCTGCCCCATTCCCACAGAACAGGGGTTAAAAGCAGCTCTGGAGAGGGCTGCATCTGAGATAAAAAGAGTGAGAGCAGCTGAGGGAGTAGCTGACCACAGCTGTGACCAGTCCAATCAGGCCACAGCTGGCCCGGATAAAAGGGCTGAGAGAGGAGCCAGGTCAAGAGTCTCACTCCAGCCCTGGAGTGGGAAGGGCCTTGCTGCCTTGGAGCAGGGTACCGGAAGCAGAACTGTGCTGGGGAAGGGCAAGAGGAGCTGGGGAGCTCCAGCCTAGCACCTCCACAGGCTGAGGGACTTGTTAAAGGCCTAGAGAGGTACTGGGGCTGCAAAGGTGCAGCCCGGGGATAGGCAGAGGCAGCTGGTCCAACCCCCTTGCCAGTGATGAGTGGTTTACAGACTGCAGTCTGCTACAGAGAAAGGGGGCTAGAGACGACTGGCAGTAGCCACTGAGGCAAGGGGGACACAGGAGGTGGGGGTTCCCCTGGGAGGGGAGACCCAGAGTGTGGGGACTGCTGTGGTACCAAGGTAAGGGGCACCAGGGTCCAGGAGGGACATGGGGCCTGTGGCAGGCGAGACACCGGCCAGCAGGGGGCGCTCTGGAGCTGGAGTTGAGCTAATTCCCGGATGACCAGCAGGAGGTGCTGCGGCGGTGAGTATGCAACCTGCTACAGATAGTAAACACTTCTCAAATAAACCCCAGCCCCTACATTTCTGTTCCTGAGTAACTTCAGAAGAGAGCAGGGCATTCTATGTACACCTACACTGCATTCTGAGCCCAAGTCCCCCTTCCATCCACAAATCAGTCTGACTCGGCTCAGCAAGCACTCAGGCCTCCGGTCCTAGGACACTGCGAGGCAGGTGGGTCAGAGCCTGAGTCCTGCTGAGGGTCAGGTCCAAGCCCTGTCATTCTGCAGTGTGGATGCACCTCAAGATGAATCCATGAGCCAGGGTCCCACTGACCTGGGTTTACGATGCAGCGCAGAAGTACCTTCAGACCCTGATTCAGCCAAGCACTTACGCATGTGATAAAATCCCATTGACCTCAATAAGAACTAACCACATACTCAGGTGCTTTATTGAACAACTTGGATATGTGCTGAACTGGGTCTCAATGCAGCACGGCACTCTGCACATACTGAAACTCCTCTGACATTTTGGCCTCGTGCAGTTAGTCTGGACTCTGGGAGTTACCTAGCAAACACCCCACCAAGAAATGCTGCTTGGTGAACAGATAAGGAAGTAAACAATCAAGCATAAAATCTGCGGGGGGACTTTGAAGGAAACCAAAACACATTTTGACTCAAGATGTAAGGAAGAATTATTTGTTTTTTGAAGCAGTGATTTAACACCACTTCAGGAACTATAAAAGTACGTAGGAGTGCCTCTTTAACAGCAGCAGTGCTCACCCGGGGCTTGATCCAACTCTCACTGACTTTAGTGCGGGCTGATTGGGTTCCCTGGAGGCTAGACAATATCAGAGAGCACATGACAGTTTGTTTGAACATACAGAATATATAGAAAACTGCAGGAAAATAGAACTTAAATGTGAGCCAGCTCCAAACCAGAGCCTTATCCTGTCACCAATCAGGGCACACAATGAATGGGGATTTCCGGGTGAAGAGGGACAGTGCTACAATGGACAATACTTTATATTTATCATCCCTTGTTATAATAATGCTCAAGTTGTTTATCAACATTTCACTCATGACGTGGCAGGTTTATTCCTATTCTGGCAACCAGCATACTTCTGTTGCACATCTGTATGTGACATAGCATTGTTTGAAGTATACAAGTTCAGACTGAGACTTACTTTGTATGACGCTGAGTCCAAAGAGATGACAATCCCTTAACCTCAGAAGGTCGCATACCTGGACAAGTAACTCACGACATAATATTTTAACCTGCAGCAGAAAAACACAGGATTGAAAATATTAACGAGAATCTGCCAATATGTTCTTCAGGTGTTTTATGATCTTTAATCAAGCCCCATCCTGAAGCCGCTGTACATTCCCGGCTTCCACTGAAGGTCAATGGGAGCTTTGAGTGTGTACCAAGAAATGTAAAACATTAGGCACATAAATTATGTATTCTATACCATGCATACTCCAAATTCCAGCTGATCCCATTACCCACTGCATGAGACAGACATTTAACTACCTAAAGGTGGGCCAAGATGGTCACTACTTTTGATATCAGCCTAACAAAATATTTGCCTGTAACAAAACAAAATGCTTGCTACAGGCAAGGCCTTTCACACCGACAGGTATTGGCTACAGTGCCACAGATCCACAGTCACTTAGGACCTCAAGGTTGTCACTATACTGTAGGTGGTGGCCACTCAGCACTGCACAGGAAGAACTAAACTCTGGTCTTCTCCAAGGATGAAAATCAACCTTGTGCAGAGGGCTGGTGTTAGGCCTAGGAACCACCAAAGTCCCAGGACCTTAGTTCTGCATAGTCCCTGAGAAAGGCCAAAACCTATCACTTGTGCTAAAAGAAGATCTTCTTTAGTGGTATCAGTATTAGGGCTTAGTTATGACACAGACCAACAATTCCAATTCCAGCCAGTCTGTGGTTCAAAAACCCACATATTACAACATCAAGGACTCACAAGAGTTTAAGAATAAAGCAAACTAGAAGTGTCCCCCATGTTGCTGCTCCTGTTAATTTGCAGTAAAGGTTTTCTTCCCGTTGGAGTTCTCCTGAAGGGTCCGGTTCTCCATTGTCCTGCACTGTGCGCCGTAATTTACACCCAGGCAAAAGAAGTGCAATATGGATGTAAAACACTACCAACCTGATTCCGTAGCATTTCTACTCCCACCTGACATTACTGTGAACAACTACACATAGTGCAGGGGACAGGGAATCAGACACACAACTCCTAGTTCAGAATCTCATTAACCTATAGAGTGGAACAATTTTGGGTTTCTTTCTCTAGAATAAATTCCAGTCCAGCCCTTTGAAAAAGCTAAGAAACCCATATTATTGTCAAAAGGCTCCATTCTGCCTCTATGTTCACCCTTCCAAAACCAATGGGGGTTGGGCATGCATGTCAGGGGCTTAACTGGACCCAGTTCTAATGATACATAAAGGAATGGATCACACCTAAAATAACGTCACTTGAATTTAGCTAGAGCAGTGCACGAAGAATGAATTCTCAGAGCATCAAGCCCAATGAGACAGAGAGAATAAAATCCTGATGTGCCTTCAAATGTGAGTAACCGTAAAAGGAGTAATACATTTAAAACAGCAGAAGACTGACCTCTTTTAGAAACACATTTGTTAGATATATACACACACATATTTTCTGTGTCCTAAATCAAATATATTTTATATAAAATGGAGAGGTTACCAAAAAAGTGAGCTTTTGTACATACCCTCCAGTTGCCACTTTTCCACGCTGTTTGATGTAAACGGGCATAGAGAAGAAAGGCAACTGCGTGCCAAGTGGACTTCTTAAAAAAAGCCTGCTTTAAACTAATTTTGAACACTGTGTTGCAAGGAGAGTTGCCCTGGGCAGATAACTCTGCTCATCTGTCAGTCAAGTGGCAGCCTGGAGATGACCTGTGTCACAGGTGTCAGTGTGTGATAAAGCGACTCCATAAGTAAAACAGGGGCAAATCAGGACAATGCAGGCTGTGGGTACAGCATCCTAGGAGACCCAATGCTAGATGAATGCACAGGACATACCTGGGTTAAGGCATTTACCTACATTTATAATGATGTTGAGAGAATCGTCGTTGGGAAGGAAAATACAAACGCTGCGGCGGTCTTGCATGATTCTGTTATTATGGAAGTTCAGTTTGTTCATTGTGTTCTGGGCTCTCTCTAGTGGTTCAATGCAGCGCTCCGAGTCCTGGCAGAAACCTCAGGTTCAGAGCACTCAGCAGCCAACAGCTTCTCCTCATCACAAACCCATCACAGGAGGGACATTCTGGCCTTTGTCTCTGGGGGTGCCATAGCTGGGAAGGAGAGAACACGTGAGTGTCATATCAACAGGGAAGGGATCTCAGCAACCTTCTTTGAACAATGGAAGGGCTACAGAGCTTTAGGCCCTGGGACGCATTTCAGTGGAATCGTTTCCCTCAGTGGCTCTCAGCCTCTCCCATCCTGAGACCGTATGTTACAACAGAAAAGGGTTCCCCGCTCCAGGGCCGGATTAACGCATAGACACATGTGGCATGTACCTAGGGCCCCAATTCGTGGGGGGCCCAACCCAAGCAGTGCTGCGACCCTGAGACCCAGATCACAGTGCCACTCATTCAAATTCGGACTGGCTGCCCCTCTGTCACGATGGGGCAGGGGGATGCACCAAATCTGAGTGAGTGGCATCATGATCTGGCGCAATGGGTCACAGCACCACTCAAACCTGGCCTAGCCGCCCCCCGTCATGAGGCCCAACCTGAGCGGGCAGTGGGGCGGCCCACGTTGCTTCTCCTTGCTGCTTCTATGGGGCCAGCTTCTGCACTGGGGCTCCCTGCACCAGGAGCCTGCCTAGCTTTGCCTTGCTTCCAGCAGCCCACATCCCCTCTACTCTGCCCGCAGGACTTGCTCAGCAACAGCCTCAAGACCTGCTACAAATACGGAGAGCTGCAGCGAGTGCCCACGTAGGGGAGCCAGCCAGGAATCCTAGAGGGATGGACCGAAGGGGTTAACAGGGCAGCATCTGTGCAGCGGGGAACCCTGGGGGACGGACCTAAGGGGGTTAACAGGCAACATCCGTGCAGCTGAAGCCAGTCACTGACTGATCTGGAAAGGGAAGGTTAACTAAGCAACATCCATGCAGCACAAGCTGGATGTACTTGGGTTACAAAATCATAAGTGCAGCTATGCTGGCCAGGGCAGGGTTAGTATAAATGCATCCCTACTGTGGGAGCATCTACTTTAGCTGGCCTGTAGAGGGGCCAGAAGTGCATGTTTGCCTGGGTTAATCTAGTCCTGCCCTTCTCTCTTGGGCACCTGCCCCTCAGGTTGGGAACCCATCACTTACACTTAGCAACAAAAAGCCAGCTGGATTTACATTAATTTCCTAACACCGTTAGGCATTTACGAAGTGATGTGGAATTAACAGCTGCAACTCTCAATACAGAAGTATTTGTATTTAGTTCGCTTGCTTTGATGAAATGCAATTCATTGTTATTCAGTGTCTTATGTGATAGCCTCTGTACGAGCTCTCTAATGCTACCAATGCATCCTCAAGGTACGTTCTGACCATCTGCCTCTCGGAGGATTAACGTGGGATTTGTTATTTCTCATTTAAAACATCCCTGCCCAGTTTTAAGGTACAGCAGCAGACAGAATTACCAAGGAATAGCAGTTTTATAAGAGGTATCGCAGACAGCAGCAAATGATGCTGAAATTTCACTGCCCCACTTCTACAGACCTGTTTCATGAAAAATTACACGGCTACTGAAATGGCCATCATATGACACCATCTAGGAGGAGTTCTCTCAGTCCGACATCATTAGCACAGATAGGAGCTTTCAGACCTTTGAAAAATGATAGTCATCTCACCCAATGTAGTGATTTTGAAAAGGGTAAACAAAAGTACCACGGCGTCCAGGTCTCAACTTTCCTTTTTGGAAACATACATTGTGTCTGTGATCCTCCCACTGAAGTTGAACACAGGCATTTTTGTGCCGGGCTGGTCTTTGGCCACGTGGGCTTGGATTCTGCGCGCACACACACATAACTAGCTGGCCATACACGAGCCATCTCATTGTGTTCAACGTGTAAATGGGTTACAAGATCAAGGCGTTAATTCCTGCTCTGTATATTTCCCAATATACAGACACCCCCTACCCCCTGCACTGTCTGCATACAGAGTCTGCACTCCTAGGAGTGGTATGTTAAAGTCTGACAAGTTGGTGAGGTTTCAATGCAAGGTAAAACGTACTATTATATCAGATTTACCTTGGGCAGACTTTTACCACCCAATCTCTTCCATGCTAAAGCTAGAAGCCTTAAGTGCTCTGCAAGGCACTCTGTTAAAACAGTCACTCACGGAAACTATTTGGACTGGGTCTTTGCTCCCAACTATATTAAGGCCCCAATTCAGCAAGGAACTTAAGCACATGGATAACGTTAAAACAGGCTGCCAGTCCCACTGACTTGTGGTATTCATGTGCCTAAATATCTTGCAGAATCAGAGAGACTTACTCACTTAAAAAACCCACCCATTATGTTACCTGAATACTGCTCTGAGTTCCCACCCATACAGGCAGTGTTGCAAAGAGGACATGACATACCATTTTACCCATATGAACAAAACCAGGTCTGAGGTCAATCTAGTACGTATCAGAGTTACACAGAACCACGAAACCTCCTAGGACCGAAAGCTCAGAGACATTAATTACAGTGGCCAAAAATTCCAACTGACTCTGAAAAGCCTTGAAATGGCCGTTTTATTCTTTTGGCTTGGTTTCAGACAAGCCTCTAAAGGGCTTTACTGGCATATTAAGAAGGGGAAAATGTATATACGGCAAGAACAAAACAGTTCTTTTTGGAAAGAAACAGGAGTGCACTTGGATTTAATTTGTTGCCGCTAGCAGAAAGAATGGGTGGTACCTTTATAACTGCTCAACAACATACCCCCAGCTCTGCTGTATTTAATCCATTTGTTTCTTCCATGATCACTTATATTCTGACCCCTGATTATTTCAGGATTTAACAAATGAAAAAAATCAAAATGCGCTTCTGTTTTTACAAGACTATAAATTGGAAGCTCATAATTCTTTCCTTTCGGGTTTTAGAGAGGCGATTTTTTTCATTCCTATACAGTTAGCATAAGTACTTCCCATTTCAGTATCCCCCTCCTCCCCATCAAAACTGTTCTATAGGAGGGATGTTAGAAGTTATTAATGTCTTATTGAAATTTGACTCCTTAAATGGTCTTAACGTCAGGAAAATTTCCTCTTAAAATATACATCAAATATCCTCAGCTGACATGCATCGGCACAGCTCCACTGACATCAACCAGCCGTGGATCTGGCTCCATATTCCGAATTAAACTGCAGTCTCTCTTTTCAGGAATTATCTACTGGTCATTAACGCACCTAGAGAACGAAGGAATGTTTCTGCTCACCCACTTTCTATGTGTTAAATTAGAAGCACCTAAAGTCTCACCACTGGGAGGAAGCCACAATTTTCTTAGCAGATTTAAGAAGGAGAAATGGGAAAGGCTCTGAGACATGAACCATCACTACATACAACATTTTGTAATTCAGCAGCTGAAAGGCTCCAGTCAGATGGGAGATATTACTGCAGTTGCTTTACTGATATAATTTGCAATGGTCTAAAGTGTAAAATTGACCATCTCCTACAGCTCCGTTTTGATCTTGTAATAAAGTGGATGGGTCAGCCCAAGGCTGCCCAGAATATGACTATGCTCAGATTCCAAGCACCTCAAATGCTGGAATACATTCAAATTTCTCTACTTCTATCTGGTGACAGGGAGAGCACATAGTGACGCTAACCCATCTCTCTCCCAGCAGGGAGGTCTTATAGCAACAATCCTCCAGGCTGACTGGCTAGCAGACAAGGGCAGCACTATCTTTCCAGCTACCCAGATGAGACTATGAAGGACAGAATTTACTATTGCTTCTGGCCTTTTCCAGGAAAAGATCCTTGTGTCCCTTGATTCTGACTTCACTTGTTTTCAAATCAGAACACTTATAAGCTGTGTTGCAGAGTAAGACATCAGTATGTCTCCGTTGTTGTTCCCCATGGATCCCATATCGAATAGGTTATTCCTTCTCATTTATTTACTTGTTTGTTTGATGTTCTGAATGCTACATTTAGAATGAAGGACGCAGTTTGGTCCCTTCTCTTCTAGTCTAGTGTATCAAAGTTCTTATACTGCACTCTCACTATGTGCCATGACCGTACATCTGACACATGCCATCCAAGGCAGCACTGTCCAATGGACAGGGTACTCGACTGGGACTCTGGATACCTGAGTTCAGACTGAGAGCAAAGTTCAACCTGGAATTAAAACGGCTTTAACAGTGAGGGTGATTAACCCCTGGAACAGATTGCTAAGGGGTGGGGTAAATTCTCCATCACTTGGAGTCTCTCAATCAAGATTTGCAAAAGATCCATTCTAGTTCCACTATAAGGTGCTGGGCTAATCACTGCATGAAATTCCCTGGCCTGCGTTATGCAAGAGGTCAGATTAAATGATCATAACAGTCCCTTCTGGGCTTAAACCTGATTAATCTTGCACTGGCTCTGCCATGGGCTTGCTTTACACCCTCAAACAAGGCACTGCACCTCCCTGTGCCTCCGTCTCCACTCCTGCCCTCTGTTTTGTCTAATTAGACAGAGCTCTTCAGGGTAGGGACTGTCGTCGCTTAGGAGGTATTTGTACAGCGCCTAGCACAATAAGGCCCTGATCATACTTGTGGTCTCTGGATGCTACCGTAATACAAAAAACAGACTTGGGGAGATTTACCACTGATAGGCCCTAAACTAACCAAACTCTTGTAATGGTCATGGAATAGTTCAAAAGAACCTGGCCTCAAATGCATGTTTATCACCATTTCCTCTCCTCAGACACTCCCTTGCGCTTTGTGGGAGTTTGAACGAGGATATGCAAAATTGTTGTTGGCCTCCTTTCTGCAGCCTATGACGCAGATGGTTTGCAATGTCTCATGTGACTGAATAGTCCAATCCAAGATTTGCATGGTCTTTGGCAGTTACTGAAAATGTGTGGATCTTGCCTGGGAGCTGCTTGCTTCCTAATGGCTCTTTTCTCCTCAAGCTGTAGGAGCCAGCTCCTGTCATGGACTTTGATATCCTGATGGAGACAATGGTGCCACTTGTTACAATAGGATATGCAAAGAAGCTTTAAATAGGATAGCAGAGAAAGCGGCAGTCTCTCTCCTTTGCAGAAAGTTCTTCACTGAGTATTTCAGTGGCCCTCAAAAAGGAGAGAGAGAGAAAAAAAGTCAGCTCAAAGCAAGATGTCTTATGAAATACTCTTCAGAGTACGTGCTCAGCATACACTAGGCACAGAAATGAAGGGGTCCTTCAGCTGACGGAGGTTTCGGTTGAATAGAAGGAGACTCATTTACAGCAGCTGCCCTTAATCTTTCTAGTTTTCCCTTTGATAAGAAAAAGAGCAGTTTTGATGGTATTTATAAAGAATAACTAGGCAACACAGTGGTAATGATATCCGGTTATCAAAAACATTTTCTTTTAAAGGGTGAGCTCTGAACAAGTAGTTTTAAGTCACCGTGATGATTTATGAATGCCCAGATAACCTACACAATGAAACATGCAAATGTCTCGCATAGAAACTACTTTTTCTTCCTTTTTATAACCTGTTGATTTACGCTCGCACTGAGGAGGCTGCCCCCTTCCTTCAGCAGATATTTGCCTCCGACCAAAAGAGAGCACTGGTCTCCGTGCCAGTTTCATTTGCCTATTCTGAAAGTGCCTTACACTAAACCCTAGCCTTACCTCTGCAGTAACAAAGTCATGAAACTCAGAGTGAAGGGCCCCCTGTTAAACTCAGCTCTGAGCTGTTGAACGTAGGCATTATGCAGACATCTTTCAGTAAGGGCAAGTCAGCCCCCATGCTCCATGGCCGCAGAGTCCCCCTGGAGAACTGGTCTGATTCTGCTGGGCAGAAATGGAGCTAGGGATTGTATAGTGGGGGACATACTCCTGAGCAGAGCCTCACCCTGCATGGGCTTCCTGCACCATACCATGACGGGTGGGTGGACACACAGGCAAGGCTGGATATTTTGATGATCTTCCTATGATCGGGAGAGGGGCTGGAGCAGGCTCTGTGGCCTGGCTGTGGAGCCTCTATATTGCCTACATGGGGAAGGAGTCTTCCTCCCTCTCAACCTCTTGTATCTGCTCAGGTATTAGCCTGTCCACATGGGGCAGACACTGGTCTCAGGATTTGGGCGTATACAATTTCATGACACTAGGTAATGTGGCCTAAGGGAGATGAGTTGAGTGTTGCTAATGAAATTCCCTGAATTGAACTGACAGAATCAGTCCCGACTATGACAAACCAGGGTCTAAATAGAACAGCCACGTTAATTTCAAGGCTCATTAAAAATTATAGGGGAAAACAAAATTGCACTTGCCACGTACCCACAGCCCTGAGACCTCAAACTGGAGAACTCCGATTTCCTCCAAACTCATTATTTGGTAACTCAGGATAGGAGGGTGGGGGGACAGTGACCTCACAGAGGCTGGTGGGATGGAGCAGAATGGAAATCAGGCTCTTCTAGTTTGCATCAAAATCAACAGGATTCTGCCCAGAGTGGGGGGGAAGGGTGGCCATAGTGTGGTGTGGGCCTGGCTGGGTGTACAGCTTGGCCTACTCATACAACGAAGTAGGTGACCCTCTACTATTCTCCCTGTCCCCCTGTAATTTCAATCCAAGGTATCTTTTTTTCCCTTCCTAAAAAGCTTCCTTCCAGCAGGAAACGTCACTGGTGCAGAATGGTGACTCTGGGATTCCTATATACACAGTCAGGAAAGCACTGGGGATGCTGGAGGACACATGGAGCTAATTCAATGCAAATTATTCAAAGGCAAAAGACTTCATTAAAAAGGACACCATCAATCTAGGGAGGGAAATCACTTCTGTCTGAATTCCGATTGGTCCATTCGAGAAGTAATACCTCAAATTATTATGATGAAGCGAGATTAGAGGAAGAGAGCTCTGTTTTTTCAGCTTGTTTACTCTGGACAGCGTTTGACAGCATTTTGCAAACAGTCTCTCAATGACTCTGCAGCAAGTATGCTCAGTTTACAAGTCTAAATATGTCCAGTGATTTTAGTGAGTGCTAATGTGAGGGCCACCCTCTGAGCTGAAACACCAGGGATCGAACTGGGGCCCTCCAGACCTAAAAGCGTGAGTTGCTCCAGCATGACCTATAGCAGAGGTTCTCAGCCTTGTTCTTTCTGAGACCCCCCTCAACATGCTATAAAAACTCCAGGGCCCAGTGGGGGAGGGGGGGAGAGACTCAGGCATAGGCGTAGTTTGACTTCTATTTTGGGTGGGAGCAGGGGCCGGCAGGGCTCAGGCCAGCTCTGAACAGCAGGGTGGAGGAAGGCAGCACCACCTCCACCCGACTCACCTCAGCAGGCCACCCACCTGTCTGGGCTGTGTGGGGTAGGGGTTCAGGTCAAAAAGTTTGAAAACCACTCAGGATGCAGGCAGGGAGTAGCTAGGGGCTGAGTGCGAGCAGGGGGGTAGCTCAGGGTGTGGGCAGAGGGGTAGCTGGGGGCTGTTTGCAGGCAGGGGGGTAGCTCGGGGTGCCGGGGGGGTAACTAGGGGCTATGTGCGGGCGAGGGGGGTAGTTAGGGGCTGTGTGCAGGCAGACGGGTAGCTCAGGGGTAGCTAGGGGCTGAGTGCGAGCAGGGGGGTAGCTCAGGGTGCAGGGAGCGGGTAGCTAGGGGCTATGTGCGGGCGGGGGGGTAGTTAGGGGCTGTGTGCAGGCAGAGGGGGTAGCTCAGGGTGCAGAGAGGGGCATGTGGGGGGGAGCTCAGGGTTCAGGGATGGGGCACCTAGGGGCTATGTGCAGGTGGGGGGAGGGTAGCTCAGGGTGCAGGCAGGGAGTAATTAGGGGCTATGTGTGGGTGTGTGTGGGGGTAGCTCAGGGTGCAGGCACGGGGGTAGCTCGGTGCAGGGATGGGGTACCTAGGGGCTGTGTGTGGGCAGCGGGGTAGCTCAGGGTGCGGGGGGGTAACTAGGGGCAGGCAGCTCAGGGTGCAGGCAGGGGTTAGCTAGGGGCTGTGTGCAGGCAGGGGGGAGCACAGGGTGCAGGGATGGGGTACCTAGGGGCTATGTGTGGGTGGGGGGGTAACTCAGGGTGCAGGCAGGGGACAGTTAGGGGCTGTGTGGGGGCAGGGGGTAGCTAGGGGCTGTGTGCCAGGAGGGCTCCTCCGTGGTCACTGCTCCTCAAGGGCTCTGCTGGCCACAGAGCGGGGTCCCCCTGTCTGGGCGGCTCTTACCAGCTGCATGAGCGGAGGAGCAGCCGCAATTCCGGGCACCAGCAGCAGATGGGGGAATGCCGTGGCTGCCTGCTCCATGACACCAGCAAGAGCAGCAGCTGCCCGCCTCCGGCTTCCCGCCTCTGAGACCTGGCCAGGGGATGGGGTCTCAGGAGTGGGGAACGGGGGGGGGGGGTATGGAGCTGCCCCTGGGACTGCCCTGCTCTGGCACTGCAGTGGGGGGGACGGGACACGCAAACCAGTGCTCGGGGTTTCAGTCGCGGGGTCCTGAGGCCCCCCTGAAATCCTTGGTTGAGAACTGCTGACCTAAAGAACCAAGGCTCCACAGCTGGGAGCCGGAACAGACTCCTATCTTCTGTCAATTGGCGCGGAGGGGGACCAGGAAAACACCCTCGCCCTGGGATACACCAGCACCACAGCCTGGGCCCGGAGCATCGAACAAAGCTCCTTGGGTCTCACACCAGCTGGAACAGAGGGCCTCTCCTCAGCAATACCCGTGCAACCCCTGGCCTTCCCATTACCCACTAGTGGCAGTTCTGTAACCCCCACTGGCTGGAGGTTACACAGGTGTGACTGACTGGACCTGAAGGATCCTTTGGTTGATAATGTCGTAAGGTGGAAGAGAACCCAGCTCCCTCTCCCATGGCTGGGCTGTCTCTGCACATCTAATGGGAGTCCAAAGCAGCAAACGATCATTTTTCCCACTACAGGCAGACGACCTGATTCTGATTATATCCAGCTGCTCCAGTGCATGAGTGACCAAGATGGAGCTCTGCTCTTGTGCCGTTCAGAAGCTCTTATCCGCGGGAGCATAGCTCCCTTTCGGTCGCTCTGGATCTCAGCCAACCTTCAGTTCCCAACTTTTCTCCCTCTTGTTAGTCCAGACAGTGCAGTTCCTAATTATGGTGGCGCTCCACTCCTGCAGAACCCCTTAGTCTGAGCCCTGCAGTGCTTCACATTGCAAGACACACTCTGCAAGGTTTCAAATTTCCACTGGAGCCATCTCACCCTCAGTCGCTCCCAATTCCTTCCTTCTTATCTTAGAAGCGCTGCAGAAGCATTATATGGGCACATCTGACTGGTACAGGTTTTTATAAACAGTGCACTGGTGTGAGCAAAAGGTTTTTTCACCATGCCTGGGCCACGCAGACTTTACTAGGAACATGAAAACCTCAGGGTTGTCAGTTCTCACTATTAATTTGGTGTTTTCTTAAAGCCCCATTTCCTGACGTAAAGTGATTCTGTGAGAATCTCGGCTTTCATTTAAAATCAAAGAGAGTTTCTAGCCTTTATGTTGAAGGGAAAAGTGTCACGATCTAATCCAAACGCACCCTAACAACTCAGATGCAAACAAAAAACCCTAACAGTTGTTATTTTTAAAATCTCATGATTTAAGACAACCTCATGATTTTGGGGGCCTGAATCATGATTTTTCAACATTTGGGTTGGCAATACCAAAAACACAGTTAATATCTAAATTGTTCCACACAAAATGAGCCAAAGGCACTGTTCCTCACCGGGATCAACAGAATTACACGAGCCTAGAGTTTCTAGGCCAAGCCATTTGGATGAAGTGAGCCAACAGAAACCATGGGAATGGTTTCCAAAAGTGAAACCCATCTCATTTTTCAGCCCCCCAAATCTTCTCAATACCTGGTCAGGTTTGTCCCAAACTTTCCAAAAATATTCTATCCTGGTCTAAAATCCGGCATGTGAAATTTCAGATGGATCAGTTTGGTTTGGCAAAGTAGAGCGTGTAGGATGAAATTCAGCTTGCAAAATCTCAGCCATAAATTTAAACTAATACTCATCATAATCACAACCACAAGGGAGAAAAGTGATTTAGGCTTCCAAGGAGGTTTTGTAAGCAGACAGCAAATTTTCACTTATGCTCTTGGCCATGCAGTGTAAAAGGGCCTGAGCATAAATGAGAATCTGGTCCAGAGGGCATTCTGAAGAGCTATTATACAACTTTCTGATCGTGTCCCTTAAAACAAAGGCTTCCTGTTAGAGGAAAGATCTTTGTACATATTAGATTTAAAATACAAACTTTCAGCTTTCAATTTGTTTTTCATAATACTTCTTGCAATGTTAGCAATTTAGTGAAGACTTTCAATCAAAAACTCTTTGGAGAAGGGAACTTTCATTTACTAGGGGTAACATTTTTCAAAGTAAAAAGAAAAGGAGTACTTGTGGCACCTTAGAGACTAACCAATTTATTTGAGCATAAGCTTTCGTGAGTTGTAGCTCACGAAAGCTTATCCTCAAATAAATTGGTTAGTCTCTAAGGTGCCACAAGTACTCCTTTTCTTTTTGCGAATACAGACTAACACGGCTGTTACTCTGAAACCTGTCAATTTTTCAAAGTATCTAAGTTCATTAGGGGTCCAGTTTCAAAAGTGACTTAGAATCCTTAGTGCCTAAGTCACTCTCTCATTGAAAGTCAGTGGGAGTTGGGTTTCTAAATGTCTAAATCACTGTCGAAAATGAGACTTGGGTAACATTTTATGATGTGTCTTAGAATACTAAGTCCCTTGGGCATGGCTGGAAATTTTACTCAATATGTTTGCATAGTGAGACTTTAACCTGGTTGGCTTTTAGCTCAGATGATAATATTTCAGTTCTTCAGATCACCTGCTCTTCCTAGGTGATCCTACAACAAAATTCACAAGTGCTAAATTGTGGCATCACATTAACTTAAATAAGTAAGAGGCTGGGCTGATAGTCACTTTGCTAAAGAATCAAGCAAAGACAAGCGGAACGGTGAGGGATTTGGGTCCTTATTAAAATACAGGCTTCAGAGACAACAGCAAAGGGAATACTGAAGAGGGAGACTTAGAAAATTGCTTTTTCTGTAACTGGTTCCTTGTTTCCAGTTTGTTCAGATACAAAAAAGGTCTCTTTAAAGCAGCAGGAAATAAAACCAACCCCTAAAAGTAAAGGAATACCAATGGACACAGACAGGAATAAAATCTAAATCTAAACCTTAGGTCAAGGAACCACACAAAGAAGAGTCAGACACACCTGTTGCAATCTCCTCAGCCTGTGGGAACAGAAACCAGGATTCGTTGCTGATAAGCACTTGCTGATACTGAGGGGAGCACCCAACGAGTCTGGTGAATTTAGCTGCTGGCACTTAAAAGGTTAAACTAAAAACTGTTCTCGGAGTCAGGCGAGAATACAGCTCCAATTCCACAGAGCATCAAGTTAATATCACATTTCCTGCTTAGACTTGAGACTGGTCTCGTCATTTAAATTAGAAATTAAAAGACTAGAAAAGATACACAAGCTGAAAACAGTGAGAGCCACAGAGCCTGCACGCATTGCTTTGTTCAGACAGTCAGTGCAGCCTGATGCAGAAGCAAACATCTCCCACCATGTGGTTCAGAGACAGCCGTTTAAGGCACTCCCTGCAAAACAAGCCAATGGCCTTAGGATACTGAGCGAAGAAACTAACTTGCATGCATCCAACGAAGTGAGCTGTAGCTCACGAAAGCTTATGCTCAAATAAATCTGTTAGTCTCTAAGGTGCCACAAGTACTCCTTTTCTTTTTTTAACCTGGGGAAAGGGCTGGCAACAATAACACAGCCCAGTCTGTGGCAGAGCAACAAGCTGTGGACCACCACACAGCTTCTCTGGTGCCTAAAAACAAGTCACAATTCCAGTCCCTTTTGGTCTCCATTTGGCAGCCGGGACTCCCCACAGTGCTCAGCTGCAGTGTGAAAAGTCTTTATGCAAGGAGTTGAGTTTAGGTCAGTTCCCTTCCCGCCATGCCCTCTCTCCTGTACACTTCACAGCGAATGATTCAGGAGCATCACACAACATTATTTAAAGCAAATAAGGTATCTCATGCATGCTATGTACAGTGTGAATTGATCAGAAGCAATTTATCAGGAGTAGCTGAGCCTGGACTACTGAGGTCTGTGTGAACACCACTCACCATGCTCAAGACCACCAGTTAATATTTTCAAAAGGGACTAGCAATTCTGGGTGCCTCAATTTCTAGAGGCCCAAGCTGAGACAACCGAAGAAAACCTGATTACCCACCAGGAGCTCAGCGCTTGCTTTGAAATCTGGCCTGTACATGGGACTCAAGTCAGGCCCCCAGAACTGAGAAACCCAAAATCTTTAGTTCCCTTTGAAACTCCTGGCCCACCGTCTTTTCACATACAGTATCCTAGCAAACATGGGCGCCTCCGCCCCACTACCATTTGTGAGATATTACTGTACTGGATGGGAGCTAGCTTTCTTTGCAGGCCACAGAAGTGCGGACAGCAAGATTGGTCTGATTTGGGTGTCATCGGGTTTGTGGTACCGTGACTCTTAGTCAGCTACAATTTCTGGTACTATTTTTTGCCCTATAGTTATTGGAGTTGATTCTTCTTCTCACTAGGGCCGATGCTACTAACCAATTGAAAAAGGAGATTTGTTTTTTTGCATTGCATAGCTCTAAACCCTAGAGGGAGAGATCACATTACAGCCTAAGGCCCACAAATCATATTCAGATAAGTAGTCCTGCTGAGCCGAATTGGGGAACCCTTCTTCATGTCAAGATTGTTTCAGGAAAAGGACCTTCTGTCGGGAGAGCAATGAGGCTGATTAGAGTAAGGAACTACCCACGTGGGTGAGCCTGCTGCTATGCTGAGCCTACTACCTGTCATGCTGACCAACACTACCCGGAAACAAGGAGACACTCCCCATCTGTTTGCATCCATCCGTTGTCTCTGGTCTTAGACTGTGAGCTTATGGGACAGGGATGGTCCTTCTGTTCTGTGTTTGTGCAACACCTACCACAGTGGGGTCCTGGACCATGACAGACTCCTGCACATATGATAAAATAACAATAAATAGTTATGAGTAACAGCTTCATAAACTGACCCACTATGAGTAAGGCAAGCAGGATTTAGCCCTGTACCTATAGAATCCAAACACCACTGGTAACTTTACCAGTAACGGAGTAACTCTAAGAACACTGGATCTGGTCTGTGAAGCTAGACGGTCCCAGTAACATTAGCCATCATTACTGCTTACTGTAAGCATGCAGAAGAATTAGTTGCTTTCCAATATTAAGCATCTCCATACATAGCACAAGCTGGGTCTCCACTGGCGTCCCGAGTTCCAGGATGGGAGTTGGCTGCTTTAATCCCACTTCAGCCCTGTTCTTAACTGATGAGTAACAGCAGCAAAATAGGAAGCGTTTTTTGATGAGAGCCCCAGAAAAGCCCAGCTGCCCTGTCTGTGTGCAATGCCCGCTGGCACTGGTCACACACTGCTAACACAGAAACCTGGGGGCCCTCTAAGTGCTACTGCAATACCAATAAAAAAAAGAGGAATAAGAAATGGCGCCAGAGAGAATGCGTGCAGGAGAGAGGCTGCCAAGCCATGGCGAAGGATCCTAGTTGTATCAGAACAAAGGGAGCATTGTATTCGCTACACAGCTATAACAAAATGCAATCGAGATAATAAACTAGGAATAAATGCTGGATGGAAACACAGATACAAACAATGACTGAGTTTTTGGGTGAAGAGTAGAGGCTCTCCTTTCCTGGAGCCCTGAGAAATCCAGAGAAGGGGCAGCAGGTGGAGAAAGCAAAGTGTAATGGTGGGGTGAGTGGAACTCGTTCTAAACAGGTCTGGTTCTTACTTCATCACACTTGATGGTGTCGGGGTACAAACTTTCAGTGAGAGAAGGAATGTCAGATGCAAAGCAAGGTGTTTTGCTGATGGTGTCATATTTCCCTTCCCTTCTTAATCACCTCTAATCACCCAGCAGACCCTGTTCTTTCCTGGGGCTGTCCAGGGGCCGGTTTGCTCAGTACAGACCCCTGCTCTCCTCCAGAGTCCTTCCTTTTTCCTCCCGCTTGCTATGATCACCACAAATTGTGCCAGCGGTAAGTCAACGTGTCAAACAGCAAACGGTGCTGGGCAGTGGCTGAATGGGCAGCCACCCATCCAACCCAAGAAGGCAAAAGCACGTCTCCTACGTTTAATGACTAGTCTTTGCCATCTCTGTAAATGGAAGATGCAGTCCATTCCTGAACCCAAGCCTTCCTCCTTGC
Source organism: Lepidochelys olivacea (assembly GCF_965140295.1). NCBI lineage: Eukaryota > Metazoa > Chordata > Testudines > Cheloniidae > Lepidochelys > Lepidochelys olivacea. The sequence continues at coordinate 122,612,991 of NC_140416.1, forward strand.
CAAAAAATCAGCAACCAGTAGCAATGCTCCTGGGCCAGCTCCCCCATTTCCCTTGGATTTCATAACAACATTCGCAGAATAAGGCCTGGCCTACATTTAGAAGTTAGATCAATCTAGCTACATGGCTCAGGGCTGTGAAAAACGTTACACCCTGAGTACCGTGGTTAGGTCCACCTAAGCCCTAGACTAGACGTTGCTGGATCGACAGAAGAATTCTTCCTTCGACCTAGCTCCCACCTTTTGGAGAGATGGCTTAACGCCCGAGACAGGAAAACCCCTTTTGTTGACGTAGACAGCATCTACGCTACAGGAGCGCAGCGACACGGTCACGGCTGGGCCGCTGCCGTATAGACGTAGACCCTTAGAAAAACAAAATGAAAGCATGAAGAGTATCCTTTTATAAAGGAAAGTTCACACCGTTCCCAGGGCAGGAAGACCATTCAACATTCAGAGATGCAACCTCTGGCTGTTACCTATCAACTCACATCCACCCAGCAGTTCCTGGTCCAGCAAATGCTACTGTCAAAAATGCCAGAAGGTGCTCTGAAGGGTAGGAGATGAGCATGTCAGAATAACCAGATCACTTGATTTTTACTTGAGAGGGAGGCCTTACTTCTGAAAGATCTCTACAGCGTAGCTTGGGTGCACAACCACAATTCCTCTGAACTAAAAATGCTCATTAGTCAGGAAGGATCAATTAAATGGTCCAATAGCGAAGAAGGAGCTTACTAAGGACACTGGCCATAAAGTCATCCCTTGCTTATCAGAAGTTAAATTTTAGGGACCAATCCTGTACCCATTTTTCTTCCCTCACTCCATTTGTCTGCAACATCCACTTGGCGCCTTGTCATAAAGCTAGTCTGTGAGTTCCTTTGGACAGGAACTCTCCTGCTGTTTGCTTGTACAGGGCCCAGTGCAAACGGGCCCTGATCTGTGAGTGGGACCCATAGGCAGGGCTCCTTTTCAAACAATAACAATAGTTCCCCACACACCAAGAACTCCCAGTGAATTTGAAACTTTAGGGAGCAAACGGTCAGCCAACCGGTCATCTCTCATTCACTATTGCGATGTCGACTCCCGTGTACCGTCCACCCAGGACACCAACCTCCAATGCCTACTTGCTACACCGTCAAACAATCTCCTTCGTATTTTCTCCCATGCTGCCCCACATGTCTGGCAGGAGCTCCCCATAAACACCCCCCAAACTAACTGTCCTCCTTCAAATCCCTCCTTGGAACTCTCCTTTGCTGTGGTGCTTACAAAAAACGTGATTAGTCTGAGACCAGTGCCGAGCCTCTTGACCCAAATTGTCTCACTGCCTCCTTGTATTCTGCCCGTCTGTCTGCATCCACCTTTTCTTACACTTGAATTATCAGCTCCTGGGGGCAGGGACTGTCTTTTTGTTCTGTGCTTGTACGCGCCTAGCATGGTGGGGCCTCGGTCCTTGACTGGGGCTCAGAGGTGCTACGGTAATACAAATAATCAACAAAATGACTAATCTCAGATACCTGAAAAATTGGTTTCCATGTTGAAAGAGATGCAGGCACTTGGGTTTGGTCCAGTAAAGCTCAACTTTTAGGCTAAGTGTCTTTGAAAGGCACCATACAACCAGGCTGTGCACACTTATAGAATTCATGAATTTTAAATTCCAAGATCCACTTGCTTTTTTTGACAAACACCTGTGATATGAAGCCATGTCAGATGTAGGAACCAGGCACAAAAATTCCTTTCAAACATGATGCATTTCTAGCAGCCTGTATCCAGCGGGGGGGGTGGGGGGGGGGGGGAGAATGCTGGACTCTGGAAAATTCTTTTCAAGCATCTGCTTCTTATTTCTACAATGTAATCTTTGATTCCTTCATGCATGGGCCTTCCACAGAGCTCCCTTTGGCACATATGCCGTGCTGTTTACTAGTGAGCGATTCGACTCTGAAATTCCTATTATCTGGCAGTTAAGAATGGAATCTGCACATTTAAGTTTGGTTATCCTGTCCCTAAAATATCTGCATCTGTTACCTCTAAGAAGGGTCCTGACCCACTCAACTGCCCTGGACGAATTCCATCCATTATTTGATCAGAGAAGGCATTAAAAACGCAGGGCCTGATTTCTAGACAAGCCGAACACGCTCAGCTTCTGCTGACTTTAATTGGATCGGGGGGGGGGGGGGGGAAGGGGGGGGTTGCTGAGCTCTTTGGAAAAAAAATCTGTCTGTAAGGAGCTAATGCTCCCACCCAGCGGTGGATGAATGGAGGGGGCAGTGTGGGGGCAGTTTAGCTCCAGGCCATGTTTTCCCTCGTCTCCGAGCTCATGGAAATCATAGAATCTCAGGGTTGGAAGGGACCCCAGAAGGTCATCTAGTCCAACCCCCTGCTCGAAGCAGGACCAATTCCCAGTTAAATCATCCCAGCCAGGGCTTTGTCAAGCCTGACCTTAAAAACCTCTAAGGAAGGAGATTCTACCACCTCCCTAGGTAACGCATTCCAGTGTTTCACCACCCTCTTAGTGAAAAAGTTTTTCCTAATATCCAAATCCTTCAGCTCCCACTCCAGAGGGTCAGGCCTCCCGCTCCAGACACCACGCGGGAACTGTTGGTGTTCCAAGCAGCATTATCTGCCACTCAGTCCCCTCAATAGGCTGTGCTCCGCATCTGCACAGGGGGAAGGTCACGGTCGCTTGAGCAGTGCTACAGAAGTGGAGGTAGATCACAGCTCACCACAGGGGAACAGTGCCCCCCCTGCAAAAGCTCTGGGATCTGTGGGTTGAGAGCAGAGCTTTCTGCAGATCCTTAGCCACTGCAGGTTGGAGGTCCGTGCCCCCAGCTCCTCTGTGGTCCCCAACTTCCTGAGCAGACCCCTTGATGGAAACTCCATGAGGTTCACCTTGGATCACCCAACCAGGGCCTCTGCTCTGCTCACGTGTTTCCTGTGGCCGTAGAAGGCTGGTTATTTCTCACACCATAGCATCATTTTTCCTCATTAGAGCACAGATTTCTTCCTTCACCCCAATCACACCCCCTGCCAGAACACACCGAGTTGGCATTGTCATGAGAATGCTATTTGTGACCACCTTCTATGGTCACTATTAAAACGCCCGATGAAGGGAGAACAGAGAACATCAGTTCAGAGCAATCGGCAGATAAACCCTGGAGCTAGTCTGCACTGCTCCGATTCCCCGCAGTGTATTGTTCTCATTGTGTGACACATTTATTCCTCTTCAGAGTGTTACAACAGATTTTCCACCTACTGTATTTAAATAGCAAAGGGATCATCATTGATGGATACGAGAAACAGAGTTCTGAATAAGTCCTTGCATATTTTTACAACACAGATGTTGCCAAATGTTTTTCACACAGCCACCTTAAAGCATTAAACGAACTCACTAGCCACCGACTCCTGGCTGAGCCCTTAATTCTTAAGAGCTACTAACAGGATAAAAAGGAATGGATGAATTGAGGGGTTATACAATAAAGATTTGTACAAGGAAAGTAAAGCAAAGCAAGGATGAAATGTCCAACTGAGGGAGAGTGGAAAGATGAAATTTACCATGCTTCACTTCACTCTGGAGGAATTTTTTATTTTTAAATTTTAAAAATGTCTTCTTCATGATACATCATGTCAGTGTAGGTATGCAGCAAGCTACTGTTACAAGTTTTAAACCCCTCACTTAATACAACTTCTGCTAACCAAAAGCTGGATTAATTCAATTCATGTTTGCGGTTGCCACATAATTAAAATTGTCTCCAATTCTGCATGCATTAAAAAGTTTCCATGTACTGTATGCAAGCAGATGAAAGACCTTCATTGGAACAAGAGCTCTTCATTATAAATATCAGATTATTTCATCTGGCACAAAAAGCCAGAAATTGGATGTTGAAAAACCAAAGTAGAAAGAAAGAAAGAGAGGATTTGCCATATTGAATTAGATGATTGGACCATCAGTTTCCATACCCCACCTCTGGCAGTGGCCAATAACTGATGCTTTGGAGGAAGGAAAAATGAACACACAATAGCCAATTATGCGCTGCTGTATATGGGGGAACAATTTGTTCCTGAGCACAGCAGATGACTGTCAGATCCTGAGCATCTTAACACTGGTATAAACTTTCGTGGCTTTAATAAAGACAAGAGAGTTACTCCAGATCTACAGCACTGAGGCCAAGATCAGAACCTGGCCCAATCGCTCTGCAACTGACCATATGACTAGGGTACCCTTATCCGCAGACATTAGCAACGGTCACAGTTCTCCAGACCCTTTCTGAAACCCAGCCACAGGATCTGATCCCAGGACGTCCTTCCGCACTGTTGTGCTTATGTCTCATTCTGAAGCCAAGAGGAGAGCTGCCAGAGCACGTACCTGAGCACAGGGAGGATGGAAAGGTAGGGGGTGCACTTACACAGTGAGCTGAAAAGGAAAAGTCACACCAAACTGTGGACTGCTCTGGGAAGGATGAAGGCAGACTACTGTTTGACCCTTCAAAAGGACAGATCTTAAAGTTAAATGCTCAAAAATGTAAGTCTGATAGCGTGGCAGACCTTGGGAGACAGGCCAGTCCTTGCTTACAGACAGCCCCCCAACCTGAAGCAAATACTCACCAGCAACCACACACCAGAACCACTAACCCAGGAACCTATCCTTGCAACAAAGCCCGTTGCTGACTGTGCCCACATATCTATTCAGGGGACACCATCACAGGGCCTAATAACATCAGCCACACTATCAGAGACTTGTTCACCTGCACATCCACCAATGTAATATATGCTATCATGTGCCAGCAATTCCCCTCTGCCATGTACATTGGTCAAACTGGACAGTCTCTACGTAAAAGACTAAATGGACACAAATCAGACATCAAGAATTATAACATTCAAAAACCAGTCGGAGAACACTTCAATCTCTCTGATCACTCGATTACAGACCTAAAAGTGGCAATTCTTCAACAAAAAAACTTCAAAAACAAACTCCAAGGAGAGACTGCTGAATTGGAATTCATTTGCAAACTGGACACCATTAAATTAGGCTTGAATAAAGACTGGGAGTGGATGGGTCATTACACAAAGTAAACCTATTTCCCCATGCTTATTTTTTCCCCCTCCCGTTACTCACACCTTCTTGTCAACTGTTGAAAATGGGCCATCCTTCGAAAGGGTTTTTTTCTCCTGCTGATAATAGCTCACCTTAACTGATCACTCTCATTATAGGCCAGAATTCTTGTGCCAAAGTCGGTTTCTGCACAAGCTAAATTAGGACTGTTAATTTAGGATCAAAGGGGTGGCACTCCTAGGATTTAAATAAGTGTTTCTGCAGGTGCTTCGGATCTATCCTGGGCTGCTGAACCCTTACATTTTGGGGCAAAGCCTGTAGGGAAGCCCTGCCTCTCATGACAGAAGTTACCCAATGTAAATATATGAAGGCCGTACGCTGCAGCACAAAATAAAAGTCTACTGGAGTTACACTCGGAATAAGCCAATCCTGTTACTCCAGGGAGGCGTACCCCACCTTAGATGTTCAGCAAACAGCGCTTGGGGACACTAGTTATTGCCAGGGTGGGGAGCTATTGGAGGGGGAAGGCAGAAGTCACATGGGGCCCGATTCTCCTTTGCCCTGCACTTTGGGCACTCATTTACTCCACCGCACAGCCAAGCTTTCCACCTGATTTGCACAAATAAAAACGAGGGCACAAAGGCCCCGATCCAGTTCCCACTGACATCAAGGCCCTGCATGGCCACCAACAGGAGCTGAATCAGGATCAAGATGCAAGGCAATCGAGAATCAGGAATGAGCTTCGAAAGATTTAAAAAAACCCAAACATCCAGACAAACACTGAAAACTGAGCAGGTTTCAGAGTAGCAGCCGTGTTAGTCTGTATTCGCAAAAAGAAAAGGAGTACTTGTGGCACCTTAGAGACTAACAAATTTATTTGAGCATAAGCTTTCATGAGCTACAGCTCACTTCATTGGATGCATCCGATGAAGTGAGCTGTAGCTCACGAAAGCTTATGCTCAAATAAATTTGTTAGTCTCTAAGGTGCCACAAGTACTCCTTTTCTTTTTACTGAAAACTGAGTAAGTTCCCCAGTATCAGCCCAAATTCTCCGCTCAGCTCTGGTGTAAATCCAGTGACCTGGCCCCCATAATCACCTTATCTGAACGCCTTGGTGTCTACTTCTCCTCACAACTCCTGCTAAGTTTCACACTCTACTGATCACTGTGGAGCTGCTCTGCTGTCACTCCTGCAGCACCCAGGGTTTCAGACTCCTCTGTGGATGGATTACCCCTTGCCACCCCCTAAAAGCCCTTCTCACTGGAATGTACAGAGCCCCGGCTGAGCTGCACTGCACGGGACAGACTGTCAGCGATGCTACTTGCAAAGGAGATTTGGCTGAAATCATGTGTCATTTTCTCTGTTCAAACACAGAAACAAAACAAACTGATATCTTGAAAAGGGAGAACAGTTCCTGCTGCACAACACAGTATCAATCATATCTGTTCTGGTTTGGATGCAGAACGCTTGGCAGTTTTCAAGGTCCAGAGCCTCATCTGGTATCAATTGGCAAAGTATATATCTGCATAGCTCCATTGTAAGTATGCAAAATCTACACCAGCTGAGGAGCTGGCCTTTCATGTTCATTTGTAAAGATACACCTTCATCTGCCGCCAGTTTCCTGAAGAAATACATTTCTGAAGGCTCAACTATTCAGGTCCAAATTCTGGTTGCTTTGTGCACATAAAACGCCCACTGACAACTGCACCAGTAAGGCATTTTGTCTGCACTAAGTTGTTACCCCCAAGGAGAAAACCAATAGCTTGTTTAATGGGACCCAGAATTGCTAAATCTTCTTTGTTTCAACCCAACACCACGTCATGCTAATATCAGGAAACCTGTCTGTATTTGCTTCTGAATCTTTGAGGCAAAGTGTGATTTCCTACAAAAAGACGAGAACCAAAACCATTTCTGATTGCTACCAACCCAGAAAATATCTGAAAACATGACGTTCCACTAGATGTATACGCTGCTGAATAAAGGCAACACTGCAAAAAGCAATGGAAATACACGGGGCCTGCTGCTTTAGCCACACATAATTGAAACGTTGTTATGTGTTTTTGTTTTTTTAATCATACCAAGTAACAAGGAGTGGGTGGGGCCTTGTCTCTGCCCTGCCTCATAACACACGAGTCCGTACAGGAGACGTAATCTGTGCCAGGTAGAGGGCTGAGGCAAGTACCTTGTTCCAGAGGAGCTGGGGGGCAGGGGAACCAGGGACCAGGGTGTGACTGAGTCACAATTCACTCTCCGGTCTGTTCCTAGGGCAGAACCTATAAGGGTACGTCTACACTGCAATTAAACACACGCGGCTGGCCCATACCAGCTGACGTGGGCTCAGGCGTAGGGGCTGTTTAATCGCAGTGTAGATGTTTGGGCTTAAGCTGGAGCCTCTGCTCCAGGACCCTGCAAGGCAGAGTGTCCCAGGGCTCTGGCTGCAGCCCAAACCTGAATGTCTTGAGCCCCGTCAGCCGAGTCAGCTGGCCCTGGCGTCTAACTGCAGCGCGGACATACCCTAAATCCTGCCCCTACATTCAGGGCTCATGGTGAAGCCACAGACTAATACGGAGATATTAAAGTGTCCATCTTCCACGGTGAACACCACCGAGATAAACCTGCGCTCTGTCCATTTGTTTTCCCCCAAATCTTTCCCAAGTGCTTAAATCTTCAAGTACAATTTTTAAACCGTACAAAGAGCTGCAGCTGAACACAACGGCACGGATGTGTCTGAACAGCTTTAAAGGGAGGGGAGGCAGTTAGCGCAGACAGACTGGGGGATTTGCCTTGATGACAGCGACAACCCAACCACCATCTCCAGAAGAGGGGAGCAGCCTGGCTGCACTAACCCCATGCAAAACACAGACTAATTCTGGGCCTGTTCCACCAACTCTTACTCGCGTAAGCAGTTCTTGCTCCGACAGCGCTCTCACAGGAACCAAGGGCAACGCCTGAGTGAGGAAGGGCCCAATCCTGCCAGCCTACGTGGTTACATTTTCCCTGTGGGCTCGATCGTGCATGGTGCTGACTGCCCTCAACTCCCTCAACTCAGCAGGAGCTCAGAGCGCTCAGCATGTCGCAGGATCATGCCCCAAGCATAGAACAGGGTCAGAGTCCGTGCTGTGCTTCCCAGGGGGCATGACACACAAGGAACGACTTGGGGGAGGGTCGGGGGCAAAGATGGCTACCAGCCATTTCTGCATCCCCCATATTCTCGGTCAGCTGGGGACTGATGCGGTTTCTGGCACAGATGCTACCCACGCTGCTGATGGACTGCCCCGCAGCCTGGAGCAACCCAGAATCTTCGTAACAGTCAGTGCTGCAGAAACACCTCGCCAGCCCCAGACACTGCCCCATCACCAGGCTCTGCAAGGGTCGAGGGCCATGTAGTCCTGCACTGCTCTGGTACCAGGAGAATTACCCCCCAGCAAGTTGCAGTGCCTTTACAACCCCAATATACCTCCAGAGTGGGGAATAAGGACCTAGGGCCAGAATCCCACCCCCCCTCTCTTTATACAGAAGTAACAAACCAGCACCAAGATCAAATGGGAAGCAAGTTCAGGACCTATGATCAATTGTCTTCCTACACCACAGTAAGTCCGCCACTCTTTTTTGGCTCCTGTTTCCCTCCAGCGTATCCTTACAGAAGTTCCTATGTGTTGTTTTGCTTTATAGCCGTAACTAGCAAAACGGTTAGTAGTAAGACATGGAGCATCCCTCATCCCATACAAATGATTAAATAGCGACACCAAGGCAGAGCTATGTTTATCAGTTTTTAATATTCTTCAACAGTAAAATTTCAGGAACAAAATCTTACTATTTTGTCCCAACGCTGCTGCAACATACAATATCTTTCCCTCTGATGTATAATAAATCCCAGCAAAGCTGAGCTCACCCTGGCATAGCACAAAAATGGCACTACATTGTCAATGAATATTTTTCCACAGGCAGTGTGGTACATTCACCCCAGGACTGTAATTAGCGAGGAGACTCTGAAGGCTGTAACTCTTCCTGTTTTGAAATGACCCATGTAATATTAATCAATAGAATGGGTAAGTTGAGCACAATTATAGTGCAATTTAAGGATGGTTTGTTGTATCTGGATGGAAACAATTATCCTACAAGGCAGGAGCTTAGGAGGGGAGACATAATTATGTTTAAAACAGAGGCTGTTGGGTATTAGAGAAGAATCAGAAGAGCTAACTGGATCAATTAGTATTGTAGTTAATAGGCAGGGGTATCATGTACCAGGCCAGCTGGCACAATTTACACTGTGTTTGTATCCAGAAGTTCCAATCTGTACTGATGACATTGTTAAGGGGGAACAGACAAAGAACTGCTGGACAAGAAGGCGGCACTCAGCTAAGTAAGTCTGTCCCGTTTGTTTATTTTAGCCACATGGACAATCCTTCAGCATTCTCTCCCTCTAACTTATCTAGTCAAAATATCCTGTTCCCTCTTGATTTCCTATTTATAGATGCCTAGACTTTAAGGTCAGAAGGGACCATCATGATCATCTAGTTTGACCTCCTGCACTTTTCAGGCCACAGAACAGGTCTCACCCACTCACTCTTGTTATAAACCCCTAACTTGTGGCTGAGTTATTGAAGTCGTCAAATCATGGTTTAAAGACTGAGTTACAGAGACTCCACCATTTACACTAGTTTAAACCTGCAAGTGACCAGTGCCCTAGGCTGCAAGGGAAGGCGAGAAACCTCCAGGGTCTCTGCCAATCTGACCCGGGGAAAATTACTTCCCAACCCCAAATATGGCGATCAGTTAGACCCTGAGCCTGTGGGCAAGACCCCTCAGCCAGACCTGGGAAAGAACTCTCTGTAGTAACTCAAACCCTCCTCATCTAATGTCCAATCACCAGACACTGGAGATATTTGCTGCTTGCAGTCACAGATCAGCTACATGCCATTGCAGGCAGTCCCATCATACCATCTGCTCCATAAATTATCAAGCTCAGTCTTGAAGCCAGTTGGGCTCAACCAGCTTTATTAAAGCCCTTCACAAGATTTCATCGGTCACTTCTAAGTTTTCTTTTTTCCTTTTTCAGAACAGGTGCTCCGCAGGGCACGGGACTGTGGGTGGGATTTAGAAAAGTGCCTCAGGCAGCGAGATGCCCGGTTCCAACAGACATCAAGGGGAATTGGGCACTTCATTCCAGCTTGGGTCTTCCTGTGTGAAGAGTGGGGACTAATACACCTGAGGCCAGACATGGAGACTCTGGCTCATAATTAACAGTACTGTTGGGCAGATTTTTAAATGTATTTAGGCACCTAACTCATTGACTTCCATGGAAGTGAGGCATTTAAATACCTTTAAAAATCTGGCCTTAACACCACAAGCAAGCCCACCCAAATCACTGCAGTGATGCCCTTTGTCCCAATCTGGTCCAGAATAAGGACAACGAATAAATTCAAGCTTTTAGCCTCTCTTGTATCTATGTACGTAGCCTCTTACATAGAGCTTTTCACAACAAGTCTAACAGGAAAGAGAGAATATGTATACATAAGGATATTTCCCATGAGTCCCATTGGATATCCCTTACTCATGGGAGCAGTTCCAATGAAGATACTGGGACGACCCACTTGAGTGACAGCTACTTAGTGTGAGGGTGCAGAATTGGGTTCTTTAAAAGAACTCTGCAAGTAATATGCGAAAACATGCATTTGAGGAAGAGACTTCTCCCTCCACGGCTTCTCTTTCTACAGTTAAGTAATAACCAGTGTTTTATTAAATCACAGCCACGGGAATGTCTGGGATGTCATACATTCAGGCATTATGATTTGGCTGCAGGAGGAGGCAGAATCCATTTGTTTATCCACAACTGTAATAAGCAACACAAATGATAAGTGGAAATATTCAGAACCCAGTTATGATCCCACATTATACTGAGAATTGTCTTTAAAATTAGCAACCATCTTAGTTGTTTATGCTGCACTCCTTCCATGGCAATATCTTTCCAATGGAAAGGTGTCCAAAACGCAACGAAGAATTCTAGACAATATCTCCTCTGTGCCTAGCACAACAACAGAATATAAATCCAAAGAAATGATTCTCTCTGTCTGTGACACATTCCTGTACCTTGTTTATTTTCCACTGGACTCAAACAGTGAGCTGACTGATTCAAGGATTTTTCCACAACATACTCTCAAGCCCAGAACCTCAAAGATATTTTAACTCCTAACTTCCATTGAAATCAATACAAGTTAGAAACCTAAATACGTTGGAGGATCTGGGTATAGATCCTTTTCCTCATCAGTAACGTACACTGCGTGACTGCTCCTTTACACACACACCCAGTGCGTAATTTGTAATGAAACAGGTGCCAGGTCTCAAGCATAATGTATGCAGCAAGCCCAGAGGTGCCAGGGCCACGAACTGCCAAGCCTAGAGGTGCCGGGGCCCAGCCTTGGCACACATTAAGCACTGCACACCCACATAGGTGATATACAGACAAGCATAGTGGTGGCAAAAGTAAACCATAAGGTAATGTGCTGACCGTAATTAAAAACATTTTGTCCCTGGTTGCTAACGTAACCGTTGTCATTGGTGTCAGTCAAGAAAAAAAATATAACATTTTACATTTCCTTAGAAATTCTATTTGAAAATTTTCCTCTAGTTCCATTTGGTCTGCTTGGTTTTGCAACAGAGCAGCAGATTGATTCATCTACTTGTGTCCAGGCTCCTGGTCCCCTACTTAAATATTTACATCATTGCAGTATTTGAGCACCCACCGAAAGACTAATGGAGTTGACTGGAACTTCTACTGGGGTTATTACTCTCCTCCAGAAATTTCACAAAGGAAATGTTTCCCTATACCAGTAGGTCTCTCGTAAACTCTTTCCAACTAAGAATTCTAGTTCCCCATCACTTTTTAAAATGGACCATTCTTTTCTTCACCTTCTGTTTACTGGGATTATAGATAACAATCCTGCCTTTAACTCCTTAATCCAAGAACCAATGTTTCCTTTTTGGTCCAATGAAAGTACTTTTAATTTGTTTATATTTTTTCCTCCAATGCTCTTTCCTGCTAGAATGTTTACATTGTTGAAAGCCTTCTGTGTATTGTTCCTACTACTCTTCATATTCCTTCTTAACTCCATTGACAACCGTTGCCCTTTCCCTTGTTTAGGCTTCCCCAGGATGAATATCAGCTGCAGTTTCTTCAGCTGTTTATTAGCTACATCTCCTTTTTCCCCATCCAACATTACAGAACTAGAGCCAGAACAGTTTAGTACTTTGCAATAGAGAAAGATAGTATCCGCCTACAACATGGTCCAATCGGTATCAGCACTGCAAGATAACCAAAAGCTTCTTGGAAGGCACATGATGGGCCTGATCCAAAATCTGCTGAAACAGGGGTTCTCAAACTTCATTGCACCGCGACCTCCTTCTGACAACAAAAAATTCCTACCCAACCCCAGGAGGGGGGACCGAAGCCCTGTGGGGGGGGGGGGCCGCAAAGCAAAACCTTGAACCCCACGGCCCCGGGAAGAGGTCAAATCAAAGCCAAAGGCTTCAGCCCCAACCAGGGGGCCTGTAACCTGAGCCCCGCCACCCGGGCTGAATCCCGGGGGCTTTGGCCCCGAGCTGCTGCAAGTCTAAGCCAGCCCTGGCGACCCCATTAAAATGGGGTTACAACCCACTTTGGGGTCCCAGAAAAACTTTAATGAGTTTTTGACAGACTCTACTAAACAAACTCCATTCATGCTGAAATGAACAGAATCTGATCCTTCAAATTGAGGCCCAATCTTGTTCTCACTGAAGTCCATGGCAGCTTCGCCCTAACTTCAAATGGGAGAAAGATTAAACCATAAGGAATTACTTTTTAATCCCTGAAATGATCTTCAATGGTATTCCATAAATGAGCAACCAAATGGCCAAAAACAGAATGGTATTGAGGGGTTTTTCTACAACTGACTTGGTATTGCCTTTCTTAAATAATCCTGTATAAATTTAGCATCCTTACAATGAGCACACACTACAAATTACATTACTGGCTGCTTACATTTCAGATGGAAATAACCTCTACCAAACCAGAGCAGCAATGTGCTTTGTTTCAATTGACAATGTTAATAAACTTCACTTCCTCAGAAGAAACAGGGAAAATGCTGATTGTTTAAAAGAAACATTATAAACCAGAAAGCGCATAAAGCTAGATTAACAACCAGGCAGATATTTTAACAGCCATAATTTGTATATTCCATCTGGGGTCCACAGCATATAAAAAACAGGGAGGAAGAAGTTGAGATCATCTTAATTTGAAATTCACATATATTTTTACATCTGGTCTGAATTAATCTGTTCAGAGCACTGACTTTCATGTAAAGGAATAATTGCTTACAGATTTTGATTTAAAAGAAAATTTCATAGAATCTCAGAACCACAGGGTTAGAAGGGACCGCAAGGGTCATCTAGTCTAACCCCCCTGCCAAGATGCAGGACTTGTTGTGGAATTCTTAGTTTCAATAAACTAAGAGTTAAAAATTAATATGACCAAGAACTCCCTTACGAAGTGAGATTAGAAACAAAGTACGTGTCCAAATCTGAACTCACCATCAAAAGTAGCTGAGTTAAAGGAAATAGCCTCAGTTTCAAGCATTTTGTCCAAAAAGGCCAAACTAATCCACAAATTTATCCTCCATTTAAGAGGGTCAGAGATTTTATAAAGCAGTGTTAAATCAGCCTAGGAATAGAAAAGGTCTGGCAGTTCAATCCGCACAGTTTTGTAATTTTTCTTATCAGGAAAAAGGGTTTGGATTGGCGTGAAAATATTCTTATGAAAGTAAAATACATCAGCCTCATACAAAAAAGCTGACTCCTGTCCCAACAAGACAAAAACATATTCAAATGTTTTTGCTGCACTAGCCAAGTTCTTCACACTGACTAAATAGGTGGGGCAAGTAACACCACTTCTCACTATAAGATCCTGTTTTCAGTTGCTGACAAAGTTGCCAAACTTTAACCGTTTGGACTGAAATTTTTCATACTGGGTGTTTGCTTCAGACAGTTTTTTGGGGGGAGGGGCGGGTATTGTAAATTAAAGCCAAAATGGTTCTGTCATTTCTGAGAATGAGACTAGGGAAAAATACATTGTTTTGCCCATGTTACAAAATTCCGCAGACTTTTCTTCTGAAAAGCTCTAGCGCCCCCAGACTTTGGAGCAAAAAACTTACATTTGGCAGGGGGGTGGCCTTTGCGCAAGGGATGTGCCTTTTGCTGTCCCCATAAAGAACTGCCCAAATTTGGCCAAGTTATAAGCCTCTGGGGGAAAAAAAAAAAATCTCAGTTTGCACATGCTCAGTAGAAACTTAGATTTTAGCAGCTGAAAGACACCAAAGTTTCTGTTCACACTGAGCGCGCTCCAGCCTACAGCTCAGCAATACTTTCCCTGAAACTGCAGCTCTGGGCGAGGCATGTAATTAAAGACTGTATCATAATACTCATGCACAAGGAGGCATATTAAGGTTGCACAGGCAACCTGAATTCTGTTTTTTCCTAACTTCTGAATGCTTGACTTAGCAACCTTAATAGTGTTCTTTTAATATAGTTTTTTTGTGTACAATATTTTTTTTTTTAGAAGAGCTGCTAAGTCCTACAGCAGAGATGACCCATACCTGCTGACAGTTGGGGGTGGGGAAGGGACGAGGCAGAGCGAGGGCAGCCCTGGCTTCAGCTGTGTTACTGAGCATGCTCAAGCCATGTGGACATACTCAGTACAAGCCAAGCAGCAAAACTGGGGGGATGGGGGGGCATGTGACCCTGCATACCGCCCCCCACCATGCATAACCTTTGCCCTACAGCAACTCTAAACTTGCACACTCAACTTTTCCCCCTTGCAACAATGTTGCTAACACACACTTTGGGCATGTCTACACTACAGCAGCACAGCTACTGGGGTTTCTCCGTCACTGTAGTAAATCCACCCCTCAAGAAGTGGTAGCTAGGTCTATAGAAAAATTCTTCCATCGACCAAGCTGCATCAACAGTGGAGGTTAGGTCGACCTAACTATGTTGCACACAGCAAAAAATTTTTCACAACCCTGAGCAATGTAGCTAGGTCAGTCTAATTTTTAGGCAAAGACCAGGCCTTCCTGTCTGCTTCAGCAGTGCTTCCATAAGAAATGACAGATGTGCTGATTGCTGTAGTCACCCACTGGTCAGATTTTTATCTACTCTTGCAAGTCAATTAAAACACTAACTCAAACTCTAGGTATTTGGCTGCCTGGACAAGATAGCATGCGGATAAAATAACTAGATAATAGCGCTCCACTGTAGACGTCTTTCTTGCTGATATATTACTCCAAAAAGAGTTTAAATACAGATTTTAAAATATTTCATTTTACTTTCTAAAAATGTATTACTTAATTTTCAGTACTCAGTACAAGAGTAAATATTTAAGGCCCTGATTCCACAAGACTCAGGTTCACATATAACTTTACTCATGTGAATAGCCCCAAACGTTACCCCCAAACTGAGGCACTCAAAAATCACTAGTCACACTAGCAAATCTTGGGGTAATATGTCCCAGTTTAGATGGTAACTTGCTCCCTATTGGACTACTCTCATGAAGAAAGCTAAGTATATTTGCAGGACTGGGACCTAAATTTCCACTTTCTCACCAACAAAGTGCGTCATTAAAAGGTTAAGCAGTTTTATCTACCAGACTTCCATAATCCAGAGAGGATTCATCTGTTTTATTTCTTTTATCGGCCACACATTTTAACAAAACTGTCTTACCAGTTTACTTATAAGGTGTTTTCCTACAAAATCCTAATAATGTGTTATGAAATCATCAAATTAACCCTCATAATTCGCTTTAGGATCCCATTCCTACCTCCACAAAACGGTTAGCAGAACTACTGATTAAAACGGGAGCAGGCGAAGGCTAAATCTGATTTTGAATAAATCCTACTCATATTAATGAGCGGCTATATTGATGTCAATAGGCATACTAGTGCAGGAGTAAGAACTGCTCCCGTGAGTTAGACTAGGAAATGCAGAGAGCCGAAATGACAGTTCAGTATGGAAAAGTCTTCCTCTAGAAGTACCGATGCTGTTAAATTTCAACTCCCAGAAATCACTAAAAGGAAATGACTAACATTCTTGGAAAATGAAGCAACTTGCAGTTTCTCCAACACCACTTACTAATCCCTAAAATTGCGCCCTGTGGCAATAAAGAGTAGTTCATGCAATAAACAGCAACATTAAAATAGATGCATATGAAACCAAAACACTGAAAATGTCTATATTTCCCAAAGGAAAGGAACAGGAAAGACAATCCACGGAGATTTTATTACATCATCTCAGCTTTTCAAATCACCGCATTGAAAAGAATAAAAAACCCAACATTTAAACTCAAACTTGTATAGGACAAACACACAAAAAGTGCTTTGAATGTTACCCTGCTAGAAATAATGGAATCTACTAACTGGGTTGACTTTTATTTTCAAAGAAAGCTATTTCTGCTGTTACATTTGTATCATATTCAATCCCTCACCAAGACATTGGCTTTAGCAAAAATGTCAAGGTTCCTATGATCACCAACTTAACAGGTGATCCGTCTAAAACTACCAGCCTTCATGTGGGCTTTAAAATCTCCTTGTTTTGACACATTTCCACCAGTTTGTGCCTTCAATTCTTATTAGGGTCAATGGGTTCGCAACTTAACATCCCTATAAAGGTCTGATTTTCTGAAACACCCACCTTCTGCAAAGCAGGTCCCTTTAAGGTCTCACCCAAACACAGAGGCACCCCAAATCACTAGCCACTTTTGGAAACGATGGCTCCTAATTATTTGCATTTTAGCAGCGCCCTCTAGGTTCAAGTCACTGTCTACACACCTGCCCTGAAGAGTTTCCTCCAGGCTCGCACTCCCCGCACATGTCATGCAAAGTGCCAAGAAAAGCGAGTACCTTCTTATTATTAGTTTTCGCGCAACTCCTGGAAGCCCCGGGCCTGGGCCAGGACCTCACTGTGTAAACACAAGACAAAAAGCTCATCAACGCCTCAAAGGGGCTTTATCTTTATAACCCAAGGCTAGGACAAGCGGGACCCCCGGACAGCGGAGGGGCTGGGCAGAGCCCTGCCGGGCCGCTCCAGGGCGGGCACTACCCGGACGCGCCGTGCCCAAAGCTCGCCTCCCGTTCCCACAGCCGCGTCCCGCCGCAGTCCTCGAACAACGCGAGCCCCGCGGCGCCCCCGCCCGCCCCGGGGACCCGCCCCGCAGCCCCCACGCCCCAGCCAGGCGGCGTGACAAGCGCCCCCCGAAGGGAAGGGAAGGGGGCGCCGGCCCAGCGGGGCGAGGGAGCGGGGGTCCTCCGGGGCGCCCCCCCTTCCCAGGCCGGTCCCCTCGCCTCGCCTCGCCGGGCCCGAGCCGCTGCGGTACCTGGGCGAGCGTCCCCCGGGCTGCCGCGCTCCGGCTCCCCGCTTCCTCCCGCCGGCCCCAGAGCGCGGCCAGCTCCGGAACGCGGCCCCCGGCGCCGCCAGCCGGGAACGTACCAAGCCCCGGGCTGCGGGGGAGGAGAGAGGCGGGCGGGGGGGCAGGGCCCGGGCGCTCCGGCAGCGCGGCGCGGCGCGGCGCAGCGCCCCCCGCCGGCGCGGCGCGGCGCAGGCCGGCCCCAGGGCCGCCCCCTCCTCTTCCTCCTCCCCCTCCCCCGGCGCTGCGGCTCGGACCCCTCCGCGGGGCAGCCCTTGGTACAGCCCGGAGAGCCGTCCCCGTCCCCCCCGCAGCCTCTGAGGGCATGTCTACACTGAGCCGCGGGAGTGACTCCGGATTGAGCCTCAGGCTGGCCGGGCCAGCAAGCCCCCAGGAGCCGCGACCCAGGACACTGCTGGGGGGTCAGAGCCTGAGTCCTGCTGTGGCGGGGGTTCAAGCCCTGTTATTCTGGAGCGGGTCGCCCCAGCCCAACAAAGCCAAGTTTTGACGAGCCAATCAATAGTCGTTGGGTTGTAAACCAAACTGAAGAGTTCTGAAGAGCAAACAGGCAGTGGGTTGTAAACCAAACGGCAGAGCAGTTCCACTGAGAACGGCTCAAACCACGGAGTAGTTTTCTGCCCAGCCACAGTTTGTGTTGCCCGATTATATTCTGCAAGTACATGCCCACAGGGGCTGGAACGAGGGGTGCAGCTGCACCCCCCTGGCTTGAAGAAGATTCCATTATATACAGGGTTTAAAGTTTGGTTCAATGGCTCGCAGCACCCCGGCCCTATGTTCCCGGACCCCTGTAGGTGCGCTTCCCCCCCAATAGACATCAAAGACACCGCTAGCTCATCATTAAAACAGTCATGGCATAAGCCCAATTGTGCCACCTTTGCTCATATTGTGTAGTACCTTAGGGCAGTGTTTCCCACACTCGGGACGCCGCTTGTTCCGGGAAAGCCCCTGGCGGGGCCGGGCCCGTTTGTTTACCTGCCGCGTCCGCAGATTCGGCCGATCGTGGCTCCCACTGGCATGGTTCGCTGTGCCCGGCCAATGGGGGCTGCGGGAAGTGGCGCGGGCCAAGGGACGTACTGGCTGCCGCTTCCCGCAGCCCCCATTGGCCTGGAGCGGCGAACCACGGCCAGTGGGAGCCACGATCGGCTGAACCTGCGGACGCGGCAGGTAAACAAACTGGCCCGGCCCGCCAGGGGCTTTCCCTGAACAAGCAGCGTCCCAAGTTTGGGAAACACTGCCTTAGGGCATGACTCAGTGTTAGTATTGGGCAAAACATTTAAACTGGCACCAGTGGGATTTCAGCACATACTTAAGTGCTTTGCTGAACAGGGATGAATGTAAGCATTTTCTTGTATCAGAGCCTTATTATACCAATAATCCCATTGCTTTTCAGTGGTACTCAGACAAGGTTAGTTAACTGAATTTAAGTTACATTGCTATCTGCAAGAGAAATGCCTTTGTTGCATTGGATTTCAAAAGGGAATCATTGCAAAAAGTGGACATTTAATTGTGTAGGCAAAGATATCCCTGAAAGATTTTGGATTAGTCAAACAAATGAGCACAAAGAAAAGGAGTACTTGTGGCACCTTAGAGACTAACAAATTTATCTGAGCATAAGATTTCGTGAGCTACAGCTCACTTCATGGGAAGCATGCAGTGGAAAATACAGTGGGGAGATTTTATATACACAGAGAACATGAAACAATGGGTGTTACCATACACACTATAACGAGAGTGATCAGGTAAGGTGAGCTATTACCAGCAGGAGAGAAAAAAAAACAAAAACCTTTTGTAGTGATAATCAAGGTGGGCCATTTCCAGCAGTTGACAAGAACGTGTGAGGAATAGTAGGGGGAGGAAATAAACATGGGGAAGTAGTTTTACTTTGTGTAATGACCCATCCACTCCCAGTCTTTATTTAAGCCTAACGTAATGGTGACCAGTTTGCAAATTAATTCCAATTCAGCAGTCTCTCGTTGGAGTCTGTTTTTGAAGTTTTTTTGTTGAAGAATTGCAACTTTTAGGTCTGTAATCGAGTGACCAGAGAGATTGAAGTGTTCTTCGACTGGTTTTTGAATGAGCACAGTACCAGGAAAAATATGTTCTACTTTATTCTACCATATGAGTGGACTGATCTGGTAAGAATACCATTGCTTTCTTCGAGTTCTATTGAGAATGATCATTAATTTTAGCTCAAGTCACCAAACATTTTAGCACCTGTGCTTAAATGAA
This sequence comes from Lepidochelys olivacea, assembly GCF_965140295.1. Taxonomy (NCBI): domain Eukaryota; kingdom Metazoa; phylum Chordata; order Testudines; family Cheloniidae; genus Lepidochelys; species Lepidochelys olivacea. The sequence goes on from NC_140416.1 coordinate 122,632,709, forward strand.
CAAAGTTGTTGCAGGTCAGACATCTGGAAAAGGCATATTCAATATCTTTTATGTTCCTCTTAGGATCGGTTCATGATCATCTCTATATTGCTATCTCTTAAGACACATTTGATGCCAAATAGTAATTGTGTATCTCATATGGAAAGATAAATTAGTTCTGCTTAATATCTTGGAACATAAGCACAGTTTCTTAGCCTGCCTTTTCAACATCATTTACAGCCTTTGAGCTTGCACATTTTACGCATTATGAATAGTGCATTTTCTTGGGGTATGAAACCTTGCTACAAAGACATTGAGATGATTAGATAAAGCAAATGAAGTATAATTCGAAAGCCTGGATAATTTACTGGGTTTTCTTATCTGTGCTTATAACAGGATGTACAGTACGTATAGCAATACAGTTAACATGCACATTTAATTTACATATATGCTAAATGGTTAAGTGAAAGTTTTTGAGCCAGATTCTCCACTGGTATAAACCAGTATACCAGTGGAGGCCAATTGTGCCATACCAGTTTACACCAGTTGACAATCTGTTTCTTTATGCAGAGAGAAAAACAAATAAACTTTAGCTGGTATCCTCTCTATCTTTTTTTTTTTTTTAAGACAAACAATAGATCCATTAAAAATTCTGGAATTAATACTATTAAAAACAGGACATGGAAGCATAGACGGAAAATGCAACTGCAATAAATTAAATTATATTTGGACAAGATGTAACAGAGTCTTAACAATGGGCTTTTCTCTGCAAATTTCAGAAAGGGAGCCATTACTGTGGCTGAATATCTCATTCACTTAAAATGCATATAAATATTTTGAACTAGGATATATTTACGTTAACAGAATTGAGTCTGCAGGGCCTAGCAGCTGCTTTCTACAATCCTGTGTCATTGCCAGTCAAGTTGCTTCTGCAACAGCATTTCAGTAGTAGCATTGTTGATGGCAAGAATAACTACACAACTGTGCAATGAAGAAACCTGGCTTACCTCAAGTAGATTTTCCTATAGTTTTGTTTAACCAGTTGAAAAATGTAAGCAATGACCCAGAGTAAAAAATGAATTCATCTGCCCATGAGCACCAAGCCCACTAAAGAACATTTGAAAACATTGGCAAACCAAAGTTAATTGAGCCATTTAGTACAGAGATTATTTTTAAACATCTTTAATTCTATGCATTTTAGGTTTGTGATGGGATAGAGCACAATCCCTTGTCAATATACTTTATAATTCTAGGCCATTGCAAAAAAATTAACATAATTAGTTAAGATGTTTTTTCATGATATAACCATGTGTATTATACCACACTAATTAAATCCAGAGGATTGGTTTTTTAACAACATGTGAGCTTTCTCTTTATATTATTATTTAATATTTGCATCTGCACCTAGAACTCTCAATCAGGGATTGAGGTCCTGTGGTGCTAAGTGCATACCTATAATTAAAAGATAGCCTTAAATAACTTACTGCTATGATATAATATAATAGAGTCTAAACTACTGCACACAATATATCAACACATCTGACAATAATACAGGCCTACAGTGTGTAGAGAGATGCTGGACTGAGGGCTTCACCAATATAGTATGTTCTAACACAAACAAAAGCTTTGTTTAGTGATAATTAAGGCTGCCACCCACCCAAAACTATACTGAATATACATAAGAATGGCCCTACTGGGTCAGACCAAAGGTCCATCTAGCCCAATATCCTGTCTTCCAACAGTGGCCAGTGCCAGGTGCCCCAGCGGGAATGAACAGAACAAGTAATCTTCAAGTGATCCATCCCCTGTCACCCATTCCCAGCTTCTGGCAAACAGATATAAAAATATAAACTTTAATGCTCTTCCATCTAATATCTTAAAATTCATAAAGCCCTCATCAGGAGGTTCTTAAGTTTCTTACATCTCCTTTTCCAGCTTCACTTTTTGCCTAGTAATAATACCTAGTGCTTGTCATTGGTAGATCTCAAAGCCCTTTGCAAAGGAATTCAGTGTCATCTCCACTGTACACACGGATATGAAGTTTGTCCTTGTGAAAGGTGCTAGGTTGACATCACTCGAGGCTGAAGTCCTCTTCCCACAAGAGCCTATAGGCCCCAACTCTGAAAAGCACTTCCCCACGGGTAGAGCAATGCCAGCAGGAATATGAATTTAGGACCGGGACAGCAAGAGCGGCAGCAATAAAGCTCCCTGCATTGTCTTGATCGAGAAGGAACCCTACCATGTTCAGTGTCATTGCCTATACTGAGGATGTGCATGTTTTACATAATATACGTCTAATGTACCTGGGTTTATGCACTTCTGGGTAAGTAAGAACCATTTTAATAATGTGTCTTCTTTATAAACTTCCAGAACCACTGGTACGTGTTATAAAATATCTCCATGAACTTGTTTATGGAGGAATCAACCACTTTTTATTCCGCAAGCCTTATTCACGATGAGTAAGTAGTAATGGGACTGCTTGTGTGAAGAAGGGCTGACAAAATAACGAGGGGTCTGATTCTCTGCTCACACATGCATAACTCCATTGTCTTTTGTGAAGAAACGCCCCCCTCTTCATGCTGGGGAGAGGAGGAGGTGAGATCAGTAGTAAGGCTAACGTTTCTTTAGCATTATCTGGCTTGGCTGCAGGGCCAAATGCTTTTGTTTCCAGTTACATTAAACCTTACTGAGAAATCCTTGCATGGACCGTGTAATAAAAAAGGAGTTCTGTTAATCTTGAAGGGGGGAAGGAGTTGGTTTTTTTCTGTATCGATGTTTTCATAGCATCATAGAATATCAGGGTTGGAAAGGACCTCAGGAGGTCATCTAGTCCAACCCCCTGCTCAAAGCAGGACCAACAGCAACTAAATCATCCCAGCCAGGGTTTTGCTAAAGCATGACTTAGACCTTAATTAAAAAGAGCTGCTCTCTACAGAGTCACCACCATATATTGTTTGCCATAAACTTTAATGAAGACTTGGAACATTTTTTTCCCAGAGGATCTGGGAAAGTTCTTGCTGCATCTCCATACAAGCTGAGAAATGGCATCAACATTTCAATGCAGTATACCGAGAACACAGGGATAAATTTGGCCGTTGGACTGCCGTTAGCTTCTTCCATTAGGGTCAATGCCAGCACATGAAGGCAGGCCGCACCCATGGCTTCTTTTGAGCACACATTTCACTGAGGGTATGGATAATGGAAAGCAGCATCACATACAGTTAAAACCTTTATGTCCTGGGGGAAAATATAGTAATAAAAGTGTGACTGTGTTGGAGAAATGCTGAAGCCTCTCGATTGTTGTCATGAGTAACACCACAGAGTGCCCTTTTTACAACCAATATTCACAACCCGCTAGAGCAAATGAAGAGATCACTTTAGTGCTCCAATAATTAAAATCTTGAAGGTATTTCTTGAGATCGTTACAGCCTGACATTTTGGGAGAGGCTGGTTCTGTCCTTAATCTTTTACGATCAAGTTTAGAATAGGTAAAAGTTGCACTCTCAGTGGGTCACAGCAGAAGCCATTTGCTAACGATAAAGCTTGGGCTTTTGCTGCTCTCAGCAGGACAGTCTCATTATATTTTGGTTCTAGAAATAGCCTCCGCCATTCTAAAGACATAATTAAGTCTTTGTCTTACTTAACAACTTGCACGATAGATGGGCACGAATGCATATTCATGCATGAACACACACACACACACACCACACCACACTTTCCTCCATCAAATAAAATTCCCATTGACTTCAGTAGGAGTTTTCCCTGAGAAAGGAGTTCAGCATTGGGCTTGCACAGGTTCATTGCAGAAAGAAAGGAGGCAGTGTTGCCTAGAGGAGAGGGCACTAGAGTGGGATTCAGGAGACCTGGGTTTTATTCCTGGCTCTGCCACTAGCCTCATGAATGATCTTGGGCAAGTCACTTTGTCGGTGCCTCAATTTCCCATCTATAAAATAGGGATAATGACACTGCCCTCTTCTGTAAAGTGCTTTAAGATTACTCATGAAAACCTTTCTATAAGTGCATGGTATTATTATTTTTATTAACGTTTTGTAGTATCAACAGTTTTCAAATTAAATAGGAGACTCATTTTGCCATTCAAGGAACAAAATGTGTTACCAAACCACACAGGACACTGAATATAAAATACCTATCTGTGCCCTTTCCCTGGTAGACTTTCCCAGCTAGCCTCTCACATTATTCCTACAGTGCTGTGTTATTCTAAATTCCATCCATTAGTGGAATTGGTCTTCATTCTGCCACGGAATCAGCACCAGCCTCCCTCATTACCTGGCTGAGCTGAAAATAACCGGTAGTATGCTCCGGCTATATGCCATACAGCTGAAAGAAAGACACAAGCACGTATGAGGGGGACTCAAATCATAAACCTTTGCAACATTCATTTTAGATTTATGAAAACAGTCTTAAATTATGTTGACATTTTAGGGGCTGTATCAGCTATCTGTGCTAGGCTGTAAGTGGTTTATTCCTGATGATTGTATCCCCCATGCCACCAACTCGAATTTTCTCTTGTAAAGTTATCAAGTCATGTTACATTTTGGTTTGCTGTTATCTTAGTCTGCAACTTTGCCCTATGGCGATCCAAAGAGTTACTGGCAAATCCAACAGAGAGGTTGTTTTCTGTCTTTGAGTTTTGCATCTGTGTAAAAGCCTGGGTCAGTGAATCTCTCTTGCTGTTGGTTCCTACTACTCTGGTTCAGTCCATTAGCAGAAACTGACTGCATGCTGGAAATCTGACTTCCATCCTCAAGGGTCCAATCTTGCAATGTGTGGAGAGTCCACAGCTTCCATTGCAATCAATCACAGGTGTGGCCCTAGGGAGATAAAAACTGTCTTCCACAGGGAAGTGGAGTATGGAGTGAATTGTAAAAAGAAAAGGAGTACTTGTGGCACCTTAGAGACTAACCAATTTATTTGAGCATGAGCTTTCGTGTTCATTAAAAAATGAGGTGGATGATTGCAAAGGTTAAACTCTAGTGAATGTGGGGAGGGGCTGGGTGAGTTTGCTCAAACAGCTGCCCAATGCAACTTAAGGCTCGTCCACATGTGACAGTTTTGCATTTTAATTATAGATGTGTTTTTAAACTGATTTCGATATACTGTTGCAAACCCCTGTGTGGACACACTTATTCTGACCTAAACCAGGCCTATTTCGATTTAATTTAAGTCAATTAGGAATCAATTTAAGCTAAACTGAAATAAAACTGTTTACACGCAGGTTTGCGCCGGTTTAACTAAATCCGTTTAAAACCCAATTTACATCAAACCAGTGCAATTTTCTTATTCAATAAAGCCTTAGTTTTTTCTTATCTTCTGCTTAAGATCTCTAAGCCTTTCCTACCCATCCACAGTGCTAAAACTCTTGTCCCAGCTCTCATGATCTTGTGTCTCAATTACTGCAACATCCTTTTTTCTGGCCTTGACAAATGCACCCTGGCCTCACTCATTTCCTTTCAGAGTGTTGCTGCAAAGATCATTTTCCTAGCCTGTTGCTTTGGCCATGTCACCCCCTCTTTGAATTCCTCTGCCGCCTCCCTCTTCTCTCTTGCATCAAACAAAAGCAGCTTGTCTTCACTTTCAAGGCCCTTCACGGCCTATACCCACCCGGCCCATCATCTCACATTCACTTTCAATCTGTCAGTGCTTGTCTCCAGTCGGCCCACAATGCCAGCTTCCATCAGCCTCTTGTTACACTTTCAAAGGAGCAACTTCGGGCTTGCTCCCATGCTGTCCCTCACGCTTGGGAGAAGTTCCCTGTAAACATTTGCAGAGCTACCTCATTAGCCACCTTCAAAACTCTCCTTTGCTGTGATGCCTACAATGAAGCTAACAGGGATTAGGTTACTGATGTGCAGAGAGCACTGCCAATCACGCTGACCAACGCTGTCTCATTGTTTCCTCGTGCTCCCTCTGTCTGCCTGGATCTGGCTGCTGACTCTTGTCTTAGAGTTAGATTGTAAGGTCCTTGAGGCTGCAACCATCTTTTTGTGTGTGTTTCTGCAACACCTAGCACATCAGGCTCCTGGACTCCAGGGCTATGGTAACACAATAATAATATTAAAAGTTGTGATCTCTAGCTGAGCCAGGCCTCTCAGACAGACCATCAGTTGCAGCAAATTATGGGGTAGTCTTTTGATGTTAGTAAAAATGTCCAAGCATGACCAGTTTGAGCTCACCAAATGCATTTGGCTTGGGATCTTAATCAGATTTGGACCCAGATCTCCTGAGATGGAAGACATGGGAATTAACCAACCCAATGTACCTACCACCTAGCAATTCCATCTGCAATTCTGGGTCTTCCACTGAGTTTGAAAAAACTTCCCAATTGTGCGCAGGAGCTGAAAACAAAGTTCTGCCCTGAAAGAGAAGTCAGTTCGGGTTACAGGGGAAACTGACCCACTGTCACCTAAACTGATTCAACCTTTAGGCTTTGTTTGAAATTGCTGGAGTTGTTGATTTCAAGCTAAATTGTTAACTTCACCCGGCAATGATCAATGATAGCTGGATGTGTCAGCTGTCGTTGCCAGGCCAGTGGCAGGCAGCCATCAGAGACTCAGGCAGGAATGTCAGAAATGCAGAATCACACACAGTTCCAGGATCCTGGACTGTCCTTCCCTCTGCCTGCTGGCAAAGTGAGCCTGGATTCCCCTTAGTGAGGCCTAGTGTGCTCCATGTAACACACAGCACGAGCACACAAGTCTACATTGCTGTTGTAAATGTAAACTTCTTGCCGAATGAGAGTTTGGGTTCTGGTTTGGCTCCAATAGTCCACTCCCATCTGAGATGCGTTCCCCAGACACTGCAGAACCATAATAATGCCCTGTCTTAGCTGGGGAAGCCAATATCTACCACACACAGGGGTTAGCAAAATGAATCAACAAGATCTGGGCTGAGCCAAACAGTTCCTGAGGAGAGCGAGGTTAGACTGGAATGAGAGGATAAGAAATAAGATCCAACCTCAGTTCACAAGAAATGTCTGAAAGACTGAGAAAGATTTAAGGATCCATTCTCAACTTCTCTTGGTATATTGGAATTTACATCTTGTCTGTAGCTCCTTAATCGAGATGAAAATACTGAACAGCTACTGTTGATATGGTGTGTTCTGACCATCATTTACAGCTGCCTAGGACTTAGAACCATTTCAAAGCTCAGAGTCAAATTCTCATGTCACGCACACCAGTCCAATCCCAGTGAAGACAGTGAGGTTGCACTGGTGTAACGAAGGAAATGTTGGCTCTTTATGCCTTCTGATGTGCAGATATTTAAGGGACTGTTGGTTAGGGGCCTGAGCACAAGAATGAGCAGTAGGAACTCTTGATTTGCACTGAAATATATACAAGGCCAGATCCTTAGCTGGTGTCAACTGGCAGAGCTCAGCTCTCCTGACTTCACTGAAGCTATACCAGTTGACACCAGCCGAGGAATGGGTTCAGGATTGCATTTGAAATTCACATGATCTGATGGTGTTTGTGCTAGGAACAAACATGAACTCTCCCTCCTGTTGTGTGTTAAATGAGTGAACTAGTGACTACCGTCATGAAAACAAGTGCAATATTTGAGGGCGGACACAGCCAAGAAGATAGTATGATTGTTTTTACACCTCACTCCAAAGATAGACTCGGTAGTGTAAATAGCAACAGGACTTGGTGAATATCTTCAAGAGCTGGTAGATCTGATGCCTGTACATTTAAGAGTTATCTTACTTTGCAGAAAGGTCAGACCAGTTTTATGCCTGTGGCTGTGTAATTGCGACCTGGAATACTTGCTAATATAAAGGAGAGAATGATGTCTTTGTCTGCTGCATGGTGAAATGCACTAAACATATTTGGATAGTGAATGCTGCTGAAATAAGTTGAAAGTCACAGTGCTACCATTCGCCACTCACTATTCATCCAGCCCTTCTCATCCAGGACACACTATTAATGGCAAGTATTTCAGTCAATGATTTTAGCCTTTTTTCCACTGGTTAATTATTGATAAACATTTTGGGCCAGATCCTCAGCTGGTGTAAATTGGCATAGCTTATTGAAGTCAGAGCTACACTGACCTACATCAGCTAGCCCTTGAATTTTTACATCTCTGATCATTATTTGGAATTGTCTACTGAGCCCTTTATGCAAACATTTCCCCCTCTGGGTCATTTGCAAACCACCTAGTAGATAATCAGGGATTCCAAGGCCAGAAGGGTTCAGTGTGATCTAGTCTGATCTCCTGTGCAACACAGGCCAGAGATTTCACCCGAGAATTCCTGCACCCAACCCAATAGTTTCTGGTTGAATGACAACATTCTTTTAGAAAGACATCCAGACTTGATTTAAACACACCATGTGATGCAAAATTTACCATGTCCCTGGATAATTTGTTCCAATATTTGATTGCCTGCAGAGTTAAAGATGTGCACCTTATTTCCAATTTGAACTTTGCTGACTTCAACTTCCAGCCACTGGATCTTGTTATGCTTTTGTCTGCTAGATTAAAGAGCCCTCCAGTAGCAAAAATCTGCCTATGGAGGTACTTCTAGATCATGATCCAGTTGCGTTTCTCAATCTTTTGTTCATTAAGCTAAATAGATTGAGCTCCTTTAAATTTTTAATGTAAAGAAGGTTTTCCAGACCTCAAATCATTCTCACTGCTCTTTTTTTGAACCCTTTCTGATTTTTTCAACATCCATTTTGAAGCGTGGACACCAGAACTGGACACAGTACCCAGTTATGGACTCACCAGTGCTATATAGAGAGATAATACCACCTCCCTACTCCTGTTCGATATTTTCCTGCTCATGCACCCAAGGATTGCATTAGCCCTTTTTGCCATAGCATCGTACTGGGAGATTATGTTCATTTAGTTTCCACCACAACCCCTACATTCATTTCAGAGTCACTGCTTTCCAGGATACAAACCCCCATCCTGTAAGTATGACCTACATTCTTTGTTCCTAGATGTATGACCTTGCATATGACTTGGGTGAACAATCACACATACTGAATAACAAATAGGCAAAGGGAAACAAGATGGGGGAGGTAATATCTTCTATTGGACCAACTTCTGTTGTTGAAAGAGACAAGCTTTCGAGTTACACAGAGCTCTTAGGCAAGACTCAAAGGAAACAGGGATATAGGTAATTTAAACCTTGGTGCTTTCATTCATGGAAAAAACTAGTAACTGACTGATAGAAGTTAAAAAGGAACTACCCACATGGGCAGGTTATTCCATAATCGCCCACTAGGGAGTTTCTTGCACCATCCTCTGAGGCAGCTGGCGTTAGCATTTGTCAGACAGGATATCAGACCTTTCATAGAATCATAGGACTGGAAGGGATCTTGAGAGGTCATCTAGTCCCATCCCCTATGTTCATGGCAGTATTAAGTATTATCTAGACCATCCCGAACAGGTGTTTGTCTAACCTCCTCTTAAAACTCTCCAATGATGGAAATTCCCAACCTCCCTGGGCAATTTACTCCAGTGCTTAACCACCCTGACAGTTATAAAGTTTTTTCCTAATGTCCAGTCTAAACCACCTTGCTGCAATTTAAGCCCATTGCTTCTTGTTCTATCCTCAGAGGTTAACGAGAAAATTTTTTCTCCCTCCTCCTTGTAACAAACCTTTTATGTACTTGAAAGTTATCATGTCCCTTCTCAGTCTTATCTTCTCCAGCTTAAAAACCTCAATTTTTTCAATCTTCCCTCCTAGGTCATGTTTTCTAGACCTTTAATCATTTTTGTTGCTCTTCTTTGGACTTTCTCCAATTTGTCCACATCTTTCCTGAAATGTGGCGCCCAGAAATTTCCCCAAGACGATCCCTGTTCTCTTTCTCTTTTTGTGTTCTCTCATTCTCCTTTTTCAGTGACCCCCAACCCAGTTGGGGATAAAAAACACAATACAGTACAAAAATACCTCATCAGAAATCCCCTTCCCCCCCAAACACAGTCTCTCTCCTCTCGTCACCCTCTGATCCAGTCTGGAAACTCCCGTGTTCCTCATGCTTCAAGATGGGGATAGGAGTCTTGCTGGTCCACAAGCCTGCAGCATGTTTTCCCCATCAGTTTACTTTGCCTTGTTGGATGGTGAGTAACAAAGGATCATACCCAGCAGCCTTACTGGTGGTTCAAACTCTGCTCTCTCAATAGCCTCAGCCTGACAGCATCTCCCTTTCTTCTTCTAGCCTTAGTCCCATCTACTATACGAGGTCGGCTCTTCAAGTCCTTCTCCATTCTAGTCTGTCTTGAAGCAGTTCCTTGGAAACTCCACAGCTAATCAAATCCTTTTGTTTGACGTCCATCTACTTTTGGGTCTTCCAACTCTTCTCTTCCCTTCTGCTTCTATATTTCCTATATAGTCTTCCAATCGGCTGGTCATATGGCCAAGCTATCTAAGCCTGGACTCCCGTAACTTTTCTATAATTGGTACCACCTTCGCAACTTCCCTAAATGTGTTCCTTTCGAACATGGGCTATCCTCATAACGCCAAGCATTCATCTTAACATTTTCATTTCAACTGCATTCAATATCTGTTCCTGTCTCTCCCTCAGTGCCCAGCACTCGGAGCCGTACAAGAATGGAAGTCAAGTCATCACCTTGTAGATCTATGATAGACAACCTATTAAACTGAAAAGTAAGATCACGCCGCTCACTTGTTTCCATTCCTTTCCTGTTCTGATTATAAACTGGCTGTTGAGTTCCCTTGTCAGGATCAAGCATACAGGGTGATTTCCTGCATAACTCTGTTTGATCCAGAAGAAGCAAACTAGGAATGAGGGGGAACACAGTCAGCTGGGGTTAAAAAGAGAAAGTAAAGCAATCGACCAGTTAAAAGGTATGGTAGAAGCCCTGCATGGTGCCACCTGAGAACTGCCACCTTCAGGCATCTCTTCCCAGATTGGGAATAACTTGAGGTGATGTCTTGTGTTAGGTCTGAGTGCACATGTTCATGTCCTCAGAGTGTCCAGCGTGACGATATCCCCAGCTCAGAGGAGGCTGCCCGTCCAGCTCTCCAAGATAACGGTGCTGCCATGGTAAAGTAAGTGAGAATGTATTGTGAGTGAAGAGACGGGTGACAGCCCCACCTGCCCGGCAGTGGGGGAAGACAGCTCCATGAGAATATTTCATTCCAACTAATAGAGCATATGGCGATTTTATGAGCAGGGTTTTGTGCCGGTCCTGTTTTTTGGCAGATGGCAGTGGTTGGTTCTTTTAGTGGAGCACTTGCCTTTTTGCCAGACACTGCTGTGTAAGAGTCCATCCATCATGCCAGCCCTTAGAAACGGCCAAGACAGAGACTTGCCCCATGCAGTTCAGTTCGAATTCACAGATCTTTTAACTGCTATCTCCCTTCCCTGCACCTTCAGTACCAGGCCATCCAGCCTGCCCCAGCCAGCATGGCAGAGCAAAAGGGAGGGTGAGGATAAGACTCTCCAATACCCAGGGGTTAAAGGAAGGCCAACAGGTGGAGCACAGCTCTGCCACCAATGCCCGGCCTTCCCGTTGACAATACAGAGTTTATCATAGGACCAAAGATGGCAATGTCTTGGACTGACCCCAGGGTTTGAACCCAGGACCTCCAGAGTTAAAAGCATGAGGCGCCGGCATTTCAGCTAAAGAGCAGGGCTAAGATCCCCAGAGGTATTTAGGCACCTAAGTCTCTTACATGGGAGCAGCAGCAGATACATAAGCCTTTATGTGGAGCAGACAATGGAGAGTGACAACAACCTGTATGTTTCCAGTGTGGTTCCCAGACGCTGGCTGCGCACAAACATAGATGCCCAGTAGCCATTGCTGGGTTTTGTTTTATTTATATATCTTATAATTACACCCCCCAAAAAGCTTTCAATGCCTTGGAGCCATCACATTGTGCTACTCTCTGCTCCTGTTGTAGTGTGAGAACTGAGGTACACTCCGGGAGCCGCTAGCCAGGGCACCAGGTTTCAAGGCCAATGCTACCCACCTGCTAGGCTCTAGATAATCATCGTTCTTAGCATTTACACAGCAATTCACCCGTTCAAAGCTCTGTACAGATGCCAACTCACTACAGAGAGAGAATACACCTGACGGCCTGTCAATCAACTTCTGGACAGGCGGAGCGTTCCCTGCGGCACTGTTCATGCATTCGAAAGAGGGTTTTGTTTGGTGCACATGAGCTCAGGCTCCAGGGGACAGAGGATGGTGGCAGAGGAGAGATCAAGGAACAATAATATTTTCATAAAAAGAAGAGGAGGACTTGTGGCACCTTAGAGACTAACCAATTTATTTGAGCATAAGCTTTCGTGAGCTACAGCTCACTTCATCGGATGCATTGCTCACTTCATCGGATGCATTCAGTGGAATGCATCCGATGAAGTGAGCTGTAGCTCACGAAAGCTTATGCTCAAATGAATTGGTTAGTCTCTAAGGTGCCACAAGTCCTCCTTTTCTTTTTGCGAATACAGACTAACATGGCTGCTACTCTGAAACCTAATATTTTCATAGATTAGTATGATATATTTGTAGCATTAAGAGCCTGGGTCAAGACCCTGTTGTGCCAGGCGCGGTACAATCACAGAATAAAAGAGACAGTCCCTGCTCTGAAGAGAATTATTGTGGTGACTTGTATTGGACACTAGTGGGGGGAGCAGAAGCGTGGAGGAAAGAGAGAGTGAGCTCAGAGAACTCAAAGCACAATGGAAGCACTTGAAAAGGGCATTATTGGGCTAAGTATCATGGGCCAGATTCTCAGCTGGGATAAGTTAGCATAGATTTCAGTGGAGCTGCATCGTTTACACCGGACGAGACTCTGGCCCTGGATTTTTAAATAATACATTTTCTGACCTAAAATCTAGGGCCAGAGCCTTAGCTGGCCTCAGTCGACACAGTTCCACTGGAGGAATGAAATCAATGGATCTACACCGATTTACGCACGCTAATGACCTGGGCCCTATATTTATGCTGGTTGTTTACTTTTTGGCTCTGACCTGGGCTCAGGAAAGTAACCAAAATAGCAGTCTTCTCTGGGATCTGCTGGGAGCAGGAAGAGAAGCAAAAATCATCAGCTAAATGATCTGCATGAAAGACTGGCTCAGTGTTAGGACGTTCCCCCGTCTTACAGGGGATCAGGAGGAGCTGTTGCTTCTCTCCATGCTGATGTGGGTCCTGACAGACAATGATGGACGGTGAGAAATGACAGTTCAGCCGGAGAAGCTAGAATACAGTGGAAAAAAAGAATATCTGAACATGAGTCCCCACGGAATCCTTCAGACCTGCTTAACAGGCCTAGCATTGCCTGAGAAGGGGGCAACCAGCAGGGACCAATTCAATTAGCATCAAACCAATGGGGGGAAAAAGGCAACCCAGAGATTTAAAGGGTTACTTGGCTTGCCCTCGCTTCCCTTCTTAGGTTAACCCCTCGAGTAATAGAGGGAATACCCAAAGACCAGGACTTTTCATGCAGCTCTTGAAAGCATGACATTTGACGGCAATGCACGGACTTCTGTTCCCTTCACAATGTTCTGATTTATCTATTTAAAAAAAGCACCGAAAAAAATATATGATTTTCAAAAAGCAAAGGCTGACCCATTTTCAGTGGTTCGAAAATGGATTTTTTTTGTTTTGTTTTGGTTTCTGATAAAATAGTGTTGGCATTTGGTTTTCTAAAACTGAACATTTGTACTGAACCCCCCCTCCAAAAAAAATTAACCCCACCCCCATTGTTTTTTTGGTTTTTGAAAAGAAAAAGATTTGCCCCCAGTTTTGTCTTTAGTTTTTCTCTCAAAAAACTAAACATTTTTGAAAGGATATTTTGAAGAAAAAGATCTTTTGTAAACTTCCTGACAAAAAAGAAACAACCACCTCCCCCCACTCCCTACAACTATCATTTTTCAACCAGCTCTACCAGTCAGTTATTTGGTCCTTGACCCCACATCCTATTGCATGAGAACACTGCAGCAACAACCTCTCCTGGAGTGGCTATAAGACATGTTAAGAATATAACACTTTTCTCTGTTGACTTTAAGCTCTCCGTGTTCTTGCAGGCTTTGGTGGCAAGTTATTTGATGAAAAAAACAACAACAAAAAAACAGCAAGCTTGCTTTCCGGGCAAGTTCCTGCAAGTTCCCATGGCTTTACTTTGGGCTCAAAATGAATTTTTATCATCCTGCTGAGCCTAAAAGTGTGACAAGCTGAGGAGGGACAAGGTGTCTTAGTTCTGCAGTTGAGACGGGCAACATTTCTTCTGGCTGAAGGCCAGAGTCTGACATGGCTCAGTCAATTCGAGTCTTAGGGCTACAGAAGGTATTTAGAAAAGTTAGCCTTCTGGAAACCAAATGACTGTGTTTGAAAACACATCAGTTATCCGGCAGTCATTTGGGAGGCCAGAAAGTCAAGGTGTTTGCCATGTGATGACCATTCCATTTCTGCCTGCCCAAGTATGAGATAGTTAAGGAAGTCTTTATTGGCCATGACAGCCAGGAGGTTTAGAACAGAGGGCAAGGAAAGATGGCTGCCGTGAGGACATTCTGGGGATGTATTTTTGCAATGTCATGATGACACTTGCCTGAGCTAGCTGTTTCCCTTTGGCTGTTGGCCTCCTATAACATGCTACATTACACACTGTGCTGTTGGGAGAAGAAGAGAAATAAAAAGTAGGCATTTTGAGTCTGATTACAACGTTCAGAACCACCCCTCTTTATGGCTCTTGTCGTCTAGTTCCATTCTTGGAAGCCTTTTGGCCAAAAGCAGGGCGGGGGTGGGGGGGTCGTGGCGTTTGCTGTAGCAGCTCATGGGATCTGAAGACTTCTTTGGGGGGGGGGCAGTGTTCACCAGGGCTGGAGCTTCTCAAAGCTAATGCAATCCAAATACTAATACCACCATCTCAGGTCTAAAGCTATGGCAGACGGCCATTTCCAGTGCTTTACCTGATGCAGTTCAGTGGAGGGCTTGATTTTGGGGATGGCTAAAGATTCTATTTTATTCGGGTCATCTTCGGACCGATCAGGAGTCTTGCACAGAAAGTGCTTGACTTTACTTATGCAACCAGATTTACTCCGTCCTCTGGTGCTGAAGTGGTAGAGGAGCTGTGTTAACGGGGAGTAGAACCAATATAGTCGAGTAACTGGGCCAGGGGAGGCATTTATCCCCCAGGAATTACTGATCCATTGCACCACTTACTTTATAAAATTGATCTAGGGAATCCTCTTTTGTCAGATCTTTATACACAAGGATTTTGCTGTAAGCACAGCGTTTTAAGACAATCATATAAAGTACGAGAGTCAATATTTTTATTCTTAGCAACAACTGTTTATTCCTTTGTGCGGGGCTTTGTAAAGACACCTATTTTCAACAGGGAGTAACTAAGCGGCAGGACATAAAACCAGTGGTCATGAGCCATTTGGATGCTGTTTCAGAGAGAGCAATGCATTGTTGGCAACCGGACCTAGTACTGAGTGGTTTGTCTGTCTCAGTCGTTAGACATTCCTTGATATGCATGACTGTAGTGACATCATCATCGACAACAGAGGGTCCAGGGGGAGGCAAGATCTGGATACATCTAACACATGTAGGCCCCAATCCTGTAATTGGATGTGGGGGCAGGACTTTCAATCGCCTGGAGCTCCAGTGACTTCAGTGAGATTTTGCATAAGCAGAAGGGTCTGTCTGTCTGCGTGAGCAGATCTGACTGCAGGATCAGAGCCTTCACTTTGGTTCACAGCACTGGATCAATTACATTGTTCTACCTCTGTCATTGGCAATTGCATAGTTCCAAAAGAAACTCTTCATCGGGGGTGGGGGTCTCTCTCTCTCTCCCCCACCCCACAGAGGGCACATGAAGTATCAAGTAAACGTCAAGGAATCAAAGAGTTAAAAAGCAGTGTGTCTGATTGCTACTCTGATCCGGGTACACAATATTCTATTTAAAGACAAATCTTCACCATAAATTAACAAATGACTCCTTGTTTGCCCAAATGTCACTATGGGATAAATGTCTACCCTCAACCACATCAGTTCCACTGCTGTAACTACAGTCAGAATTAAATGAACACAAAGTTTGGTTCATCCCTGGTGTAAATGCATTGACTTCATTGGAGGTACAGGTGGAAGGAATCTGGCACTTGAGATCAGATTTTGGTCTCAGATTTACATGGGTGTAACTATTGAAGTCAGTATAGACTTTCTCCAGTTGGAGTGATTCAGTTTTACAGTCGTGTAACCCAGATTAGAATCTTGCCATATAGTTTTAAAATAACCAAAACGCCCGTGCTAAAATGGGACATACCCCAAAATGTTACTAACAGATTCTACCCGGAAACCTAGTCCTTTTTCACACTGTCTTGTTGTTTTACTTCAGATCCATGCAGAAATGCCACCAATTTCTGTTTTATGATGTCTCCAGCATGTTTTAAACTTGGCTGCCATCTCACTTCATCTCATCTGAGCCCTTGGTTCAAACCACAAGCATGACTAGCTCACCAATTATGCAAAAAGAAAAGGAGTACTTGTGTACTTTTTGCGAATACAGGCTAACACGGCTGTTACTCTGAAAACTCACCAATTATGAGATCTTGAAAATGTTAGCAACATGGAGAAGCTGAAATTTATGCTGAATGGGCCTTTTGTCATCCAGTCCAGGATCTTACTACTGTGTTTTTACTGTTTAAGGGGGTTTCTAAACTGCTGCCTTCGAGTACTAATAATCCCATTACTCTATGCAGTAATATTTACTTGGGGGCAGGGGTAGGGGGGAAATATTTCTTATAGTGACACTTTAATTGGCTGCAAAACTTGCCTTCTTACCTATAATATAGATTTTTCAAGAATAAATAGATAAAATGCTTGGGCAATCTTACTATGTTTTCTAATCTATCCATCAATAGCTATAGGAGGGATACAATTTTCAGAAGTGCCTAAGGCCCAGGGTTAGGCATCTAACTATCTTTGAGGATCTGGGTCTAAATGATTTAGGACTCTAAGTGCCATTTTTAAGTGACTTAAAATAAATAAAATAATTATTCCGAGATCTTACATGGCATTTTTCATCAGCAGGTCTCAAAGCCCACTCACAAAAGGTCAGTATCAACCTTATGTGTACAGATGGGGAAACTGAGGCAAAGAGGTGACTTGCCCAAGGTCACCGAGCAGGCCAGACCTCCTGAGTTCTAGTTCAGTGCTCCCTCCATTAGGCAATGCCGCCTCTCATTTCAACTAATTTATGGGCCGTCACAGACCTCACTGAAGCTGATAGGTGTGCTAACCATCTTTTCATTTAGGCTAAATGAGTGAGCAAATTAAATGCCCTATGGTTTAATAATAGCTAAAACAACCAAAGCCACTGCCCAAGGCCCCAACCACTAAGGCAAAGCCTGAGTAGTAGGTGAGCCATGAGGCCTCCGAGGTTTCCCTGGAGTCGGATTGCACATTCAGGCTTAGAGCACTGATTTGGTCGCAGTTCTCTGTTGGAAGGTGTGTGAAAGGAACCAGAAAGCGAGCAGCCAATGAGAGAAGCCGGGTAAATGTGACCTTGGGAGGGAGTGAAGAGAGTGCTTCTTTTGGGCAGAGAGCTGGCTGGAAAGGCAGGCTTAGAATTTTCATGGGTTCCTCCAGCGTTCAGGGAAGCAGGATTTTGCGTAGGTTCTTTGTAAAGAAAACAGGGTTATACTAAAGAAATACTTGATTTGTATAGTCAGTTTCTCCTCCTAACAGAAATACATTAAGGCCTCAGATATTGGCTAACTGCTTGGCCCAAGGGTCAACAGCATGTATTAGATTCAGCTGGGCAGGTGGAGTGCTCATGCATGGCCCCAATGTTCAGAGGCATTGTTTCAGAGTGTTTTTCAAAGAAATGCATCAGAAAAAAATAGTTTTTGACCATGAAAAGCAAGTAGGGTGACCAGATGTCCTGATTTTATATGGACAGTCCCAATTTTGGGGTCTTTTTCTTATATAGGCTCCTATTACCCCCCACCCCCGTCCCGATTTTTCACATTTGCTGTCAGGTCACCCTATTCACAAGTGACATGAGACTGTACCATCGTCTTTTACCTACTATCCATGAATGCAGAAATAACACCCTTTGCCTTGGTACAGGTTAGTTAGGACAAAGTCACACTCCACTACCATGGGCTCGGTGGTTTAACAACACATGGCCAGAGAGTCACTTTAGAGAACAGTCTGCTGATTCTGCTAGTCTTGATTCCAAAGCTTCTGCTGCCCTAGAAGATGAGGCCTCTACTTCCTCTCTGGTTGGTGTCACCATGGCAATAAGTCAGAGACTATGCTTAGAGCTGTCCCACACCAAGAGGAATTAAACCAGTGCTAATCCTAGAAGATGCATTTACTGAGGCAGAACGTCCCTAAGCGTTGTCAGTTGCTCTGAGGTATTGGGCCACGTAAGTTCCACCTACCTGGAATCTGGTCGACTTTGGGAATCTGACATTGGTTGTTTGTGACCCAGCATTCTCCGCTCCATCATGCCAGCTCCATCGAATGCTCCTCAGTCTGTATTTACTTTGAAGCTTGTGCAAATACTGTCCTTGCGGTGACCTGGTCTGTCTTGGCAATGGTGCTGCCTCATCAATCGAAATTCACATTAACGAGCAACTCTGTCACGACCCTGCGAGGTTCATGGGAGCAGACATGCTCCAACCCTACACCTGGCAGCCTACTGGCAACAGCTGACCTGGGACCCACAAAGCCCAGCCCCCAGTGTGAGGCTCCGCCCCTTAGGTCTGATTGGCAGAGTCCCAGAGCGGCTGATTGGCCCGCTGGCCCTACTTAAGCCAGCAGCAGGAACAGGAAGCTGTCTGACCAAGTAGGCTCTGCCCTGCGTGCCTTGTGCTTCCTGCTACCCCGGCTGGATTTCCCAGCATTCTGACCTGGCGGGACTCCAAGCATCTGACTTGTGGTTCCCCACCTCCATTTTGTCTCTTGCCTCTGACCTCATGGTATCCTGATCTGGCCTCAATCTGGGTCTTGACTTGTGGTTCTGACCTCCTGGTATTCCGATCTAGCTAACTCTGGACTCCTGTCTCATGACTGTGGCATCTGGCTGCCCATGACCAGCTGTGACAGGTAGTGGGCCACATTTTATTCATGAGCATGATGCTTCGAGTTCATGGGTACATGGGATTCTTTCACACCTTTCCGTTCCTGCCTCAGCACAGAGGGCTAGACTAGATAATCTCTCGAGTTTCCTTCCAGCCCTATATTTCTATGATCTTATTCCATGTGATCAGAGCAGTTTGTACCACACAAAGACAATACCTACACTTGATCTATTTATTCACTATCATCATCATCATCATCTGTATTACAGTGGAATCTAGAGGACTCCACCTTGATCAGGGCCCCACTGTGCCAGCTGCTGTTCATACACTTAGTGAGAGGCAGGCCCTGCCCTAGAGATCTTACAATCTAAATAGAGAAGACAGCTAAAGGCTGCAAGAAAGTATTATCCCCATTTTACAGATGGGGAACTAAGCACAGAGAGGTTAAATGATTTGCCCAAGGTCACACAGGAAGAGAGTGGCAGAACTAGGGTGTGAACTTAGAGACTTTAAGGTCATTAAGGACCATCATGATCATCTAGTCCAGGAGTTCTCAAACTTCATTGCACCGTGACCCCCTTGCTGCCTCAGGTGGGGGGACCAAAGACGAAGCCCAACCTGAGCCTCGCTGCCCAGGGCTTTGGCTTCAGCCCTGGGCCCCAGCAAGACTAAGCCAGCCCTGGTGACCTCATTAAAATGAGGTCGCAGCCCATTTTGGGGTCCCAACCCACAGTTTGAGAACCTCTGATCTAGTCTGTCCTCCTGCACATCACAGACTACAGAACCTCACCTAACACTCCTGTAATAGACCCCTAACTTCTGTTCCATGCATTAATCAGGAGACCGTCCATCCTGTTTCTTTCTCTTCAGTCCCAAAGTGTTTGCTCCTTATAAGTGAATTTATTCCCTTTTGTATCCATCACCAGGGCTGTGCCTGCTTCACACTTTTCAAGCTAGTAGCTAATATCCACTGACTCCAAAAAAACCCAAAACTAGATTGATTTTGTAGAATTACAATTTGCATAAAAGTCCTCCTAGAACGCTACATCCTGCTTTGTATCCTTTCTCCCCTGTCTCTTTATCCTGAGGCACTGAGTACAATCCTCTGGGGTGCACAGCGTTTTTAATTCCATGGCCAGATTCAATTATAAAGTGGAACCAAAAAGTTGCACATTGTATCTCTCTATTTACCAGTCCAATCTGTGATTTCTGGATGAGTCCAGCCCAGTTTTCTATAGCTCAGTGGGAGCAAGGATGATTAATATGATCTGGGGCTTGGGAAACTGTTTGTTGCATCCTGCAGTGTTATTTATTTCTGCAGAGTAGTGGCTGTCCTTATTGTACCAGCTTCACAATAATGAAGAGTAAGAGCTAGTTTGTTTTGTTAACACCTCTAATAATTCTCTGTCACTGTACTCCGCAAACAGAAATCCAGGGCAAGACAGCATCTTTCAGATGAGGTTGGTTTTGCTGATCAGCCTAAGCACCCGTAAGTATGTAATGCCTTTTGTGAACAGCTCAATGCCGTTATGTACACAGCTGAAGACTGTAAGGAATAGCAGCAATGTCAACATCCTTTGTTGATTTAGTGTTGTAGCAAATTGTGGACACACAGCATCCTTTCATCTTCATAGTTTTCAGTGAGCTAGGAATTTGTGTCTGCAATTAAATGCGTACACACGCTGCTGTCAGTTACATGGGTGTAAATGAGGACAGAATTTAGCCCACTGTATATAAAAACAAGCTGTGTATGTGTGTGTGTGTGTGCAACTTTTTCATTAGGCCCAGGAGCAACTACGATATCTGTCTTAAACTGCCCCTGGCCTTCCACTTTAAAATCGTCATTTGGTCACATAGTGCCTGGAAAAATGCTCCCCCACTGCTTGCCCTCTCCGCAGTAAAGCCACTGACGGCCCCGCTTTTCCTGCTTGAGTTTTGATTCGCAAGGTCAGTCGTCCCACATTCCAAAGGTAGGTGAAAAAATGTGTTTGGAGAGCAGGGAATTGTGCCAGAACAATGACTCATTGTGTAAGTATCAGCCAGTTCACTAGTGGGTCATTGATACAGCAATAGGGACATTGTCAATCTAAACAAGGCCAGGCAAGCGGCTGATGTCACATGGGTTTGCCAGGATTCTGGGCAGCCCTTTGAGATCACTAACCTGAACTACAGCACAGCTGGCTCACCGCTCTACTTTTTTATATGATGTTCCAGTGGGGCTCTATTCACAGCCAGACCCTCACTCACGGGGGTGCCATTGATTTACACCAGCACATGTACACCAGATTTTAACCTCTTCAGTGCTGGTATTTAGGGAATCCTGATCAAATTCCCATTGTCTCCAATGTGGCAGGATCAAGTCTTTACTGCCTGACAATAGGCACAATTTTCTCCATGTCCTGGGAGAAACAACATAGATCCCCCTATGCCCGACACAGGCTACTTCTCTGGATGTTCCATCAGGCTCAACAACTGACAAGTGTGCTCCTGCAGAAGTGGGTGTTAGTGATTAGCAAGGACCTTTTCTTCACACTACCTGGCCCCACACATTCCCCTTCTGAACTAACAGGAATGAGGCAGTGCATGATAGAAAAGTCACTCATCAGGAACAGATTTTGGCCAAAAAGTGCTGTACAGTGACATCAGGCCTGTACAGTAAGATCAAAGCCCATGGGGCATGGGTCATTTGCAGGTTTAATCTAGTACAAATGGTGGATTCTCTGTAACTTGAGGCCTTTAAATCATGATTTGAGGACTTCAGTACCTCAGCCAGAGGTTAGAGGTCTATTACAGGAGTGGGTGTGTGAGGATCTGTAGCCTGCAATGTACAGGAGGTCAGGGATGGTCCCTTCTGACCTTAGAGTCTGTGAGTCACTGAAGTCAAAAGAAACACTCCCGTTGTCTTCAGTGGGCTTTGGATCAGCTCCTTAAGCATTATTATTTTCTATGTAGCTCAGCTGATATATGGTACATATATATAGATGCCCTTGTCTATATTAGGCATACTTCATGGTACAGTGAAGCCTGAAGATCAAGGAAGCCCCAATATTTAAGACTCTGTGTTCATTTGGGAGGAATACTCCAGAAGAAATAATATTTATATAGTGCTGCTGGAGAGAAGGCCCCTGCCACAATGAGATTACCATCTGATAGAGGGGATGCCGCTAGGTACATTACATACTATCATAAGAAGAAAGAAGGTAAGACGTTCCAAGGCTCTTAACTCTTAGCCAACAAAGTCTCTACTTTGTCACAGGTGGGTAGGACAACCTTTTGTCATCTATCTCTCTGGATAAATGAACAAGGGAACCTTTGGGAGCTGACCAATCCCCAATCACTGCTAAAACCAGGCTGTTTCAGTCAATGTGCAGATTATGAGACTATTTGTAAGAGATTTAAACTTTCTTTGAAACAATCATTACACAATGCTTAGACCTTCTGGGCAGGAACTGTCTCTCTGCTTTGTATTTGTACGGCACCTTGCACAATGGGCCATGAGCCATGACTGGGGCTTTAGGGCAATACCAATAATAATAAGAAGTGAGGGCAGGATAGTGCCTGATTTGAACACTTTCACTAAAGGAAGTCAGTGAAGCCTGGCTCTTTTGAGTTTTCTACATTTAGCTGATCGATGATCATGAAAAATCCAGCTCATGGCAGATGCCATCAGAAATTGGGACCAGATCATCTGCTGGTATAGCTCTATTGATGGAGCTACATCCATTTCCATCTGTCGAGGACTTGGCCCTGGATGTTTACTATATTGCCTTTACTGTAGCGTTTGTGGTATTTCTTTCCTGAGAAAAGATGATGAAAGAAATAGCATAGAGCATTTCACTAGTGTCACCCACTCATCACTTATGGACAAGGATCCTCACTGAACACTTGATCAGTCTGAACCGTAATCCTCTTTCTACCCTCAAGCAAGTGTCCATGAGCAACAGTAAATGCCATCATCGGAATGTGCATTCACTGTACTAGAGTTATGGTCAATGGATTGCGCAGAACTTCCAGACACACGAAAAATCTGCAGCAGCTTCCTGCCTGTCTCCCCCAGCAGACAGGTGGAGAATGCAGACTTTAACCTCATTGACACTGGCTGGAAATCCAGAGTCACACCACTGAAGTCAGTGGCGTTACATTAATGTCACCAAGATCTGAATTTCTCCCAGTGCATAGAAGCACGACTCAAGGAAGCGATTGTGTAAACTGTTCTTGGTGCTACTTTCAAGCTAGTGTAAAGCTGGGAAAAGCAAGGTTTCAGTTCCTATTCTCCATCTAAAAAGGGCGAATTGCTCTGTTCTCTGTCCCCTGGCGGTGCTAACGCTGGTTTCAAACCTGGCACTGCTGCACATACACAAACAGATGCCCAAGTGAAGGTGGGTTTAATGAGGCCCAATTACATTCTTACACACTCCCATCAAGAGAGACATTTCTCTGGATCCTCGTTGTGCAGAACATCAATCTTACGGGGTCAGCCACAGGCAGTAAATCTCCGCCGGTTGGAAGCAGCACATGAGAATTTATGTCCCCCATTTGAGTTCCCATAAAACAACATAAATACATCACAGAATTAGAATGTTACTCAACAGGAACGAGAGGAAAGGGATGGATGGCCAAGGCAATTCACAGCAAGGGGCAGTGCATCAGCTGTACCCTCAGGCCCTGTGTAAGGATCTGGAAGACTAGAACCCACTAGGCCAGACCACCCATGTCCCGGATGTGACACTAGGAGGTGCTGTGACCCTGAGAAACCCCTCTCTGGCACAATCCTTCACCCACTCCTTCCCTGCTGGGGTGGGGGAGGGAGGGGTAGTGAGTTGCGGACGGTCTATACTAGGAGTTGAACACAACACTGGCGCCCCCTTGCTCTGGCTAGCAAGTAGGAAAAGAAGGGGTGTGTGGGGGGGGCACCCATCTTCTCCAGAGAGCAATACTGGGTGTGCAACATCCTCTTACTTCCCCAAAAGGTTGTTACAAGGAGGAGGGAGAAAAATTGTTCTCCTTAACCTCTTAGGATAGGACAAGAAGCAATGGGCTTAAATTGCAGCATGGGTGGTTTAGGTTGGACATTAGGAAAAATTTCCTAACTGTCAGGGTGGTTAAACACTGGGATAAATTGCCTAGGGAGGTTGTGGAATCTCCATCGCTGGGGATTTTTAAGAGCAGGTTAGACAAACACCTGTCAGGAATGGTCTAGTTAATACTTAGTCCTGCCGTGAGTGCAGGGGACTGGACTAGGTGACCTCTCAAGGTCCCTTCCAGTCATACAATTCAACGTGCTGAGACCTAAGTAGCTTTCACAGGAGTGCAAGGGGGATTCTTCCCTTTCCAGGCACGTTGTTTTTTCTTTTCTTCCAGCTTTCTGAAGCAGGGTCCCGCGATGGGCTTAGAAACCTGCAGTGCCCCTCACGCTGGCTGAAAGAGGGGTGGGATGACTGCACTGAGCAGGCCTGCTTTGGGCACTGATGTGCATGCTATTTATGACGTATCCCCCAGCATAAAAGCCTCATGCAAACTGCTCTCAGCATGCCCCAAAGGCCTAATCCAAAGCTCATCGGGGTCAGCAGAAAGCATCCTATTGACTTCAGATGCTAGGTCAGAGCCCAGACTGAAGGAAGCTTGGCCCGAAGCACAAGGAATCCCACAGCTAGTAGGTAGCCTTGGAGCAGATTAAGCTTGTGAGTGCTGTGTCCTAGGCTCTGCGTGGGAGCAAGCTGCCAGAGCTGCAGTTTTCCCCATGGCATCTACTGCCACTGTTGGCAGTGAGCATGCCTGTGCGGCACTTCACCCTGGCTTTACAGGAAGGGGCTCTGCTAAGGATCGCATTTAGATTTAATGAAGCAGCTGTTTGAATGTTAAATCAGATGCAAATTGCTTATTAGAATATACTAGCTGGGATATGAATGGCTATGTACAAGGATCCATCTCTAGATTAGTCAATAAATATTAGACCTTAGTAAATAGATTTTAAGAATCCAGTTCTACTTAATTAACAGCCAAGAAGTGCAATTAGAGGCAATCCAGCAGACCGAGCCCTCGCGCTGTGAAACACACTGGCCATGTTTGCATACACGGTCGTCATACAGTAATATTCAGCTCTGCAAAGCACCCAGAGCGCTGCATGAGAGGCATCACGGCCTAGTCCCAAAGCCCTTTCAGTCTTTCTACTGGCTACAGTGGGCTTTGGATCAGGCCCATCGGCCTGGCTCACGCTCTGAAGGCACTGGGACACCACGCCTGCCCAGAGGGCTGCCTGCATGGATCCAGTTGTAGGATCGGACCTGGGAGTGAAAAAAGAATCACTCCCGGGCAGAGCTCCCATGCACCTCCTGGGCCCTGCACGTGAGGCTTGAGTGGTGCCTAGCCCATGTAGAAGCCCTCGCTGAATTTCCACCCTAATTAGACAATTTTAATTAAACGTTAGCTGATTGATGTATTGAAGTTAAACACTAAGGATCAAGTCCTGGGCCCACTAGAGCTAGCAGCAAAACTCCACTAAAGTCCGGGGAGCTAATTTTTACTTGTTAGATTCAGTCGCATAAGATGATTTGTATTGCATGTGTCTGTATCTTCCCATTGTACCTTCCCATCTATCTTAGGTTTTTCTAAGGCAACTACCCACAGGTGCTGACTTTTGTTTTTGCTGGTGGGTGCTTTTGAAGAGGTGTGTTTGGGGAGGGGGGCTCTGCCAGTTTTGGGGGCAGGCTATTTTCAGCATATTTATACACATCTTTTATATTCCAGTGATTGACTGTGGGTCTATACCTGGTATCTTAGTGGGCGTGGGGGACCTTGGGGGAAGAGGCGGAGCAGTGGCGGGAAGAGACAGAGCAGAGGCGGGGCCTTGGGCCGGAGCAGGGGTGGGGGTCACAGGGCTTCTAGGGAGCTTCTAGGGAGCTTCCAGCACGCCTGTCCAGCCTCCCGAAATGCAAGAGTCACATGCTGCCTATGACTGTGGCTCCTGGGTGCTGAGCTTTCCCTAGCTTTTTCGGCGGGTGCATGAGCCCAGGAACACTCACGGAGTCAGTGCCTAGGCAAACACTGGTTTCACTGTTCTATGTGTGGTTAACTAATTACTAAGAACCTATTTTCTGATGTTTAATATTAGACACACAGGAACTATTCTAATAAATCTAAATTATGTGAGTAATTCAATGCATTTGAAGTATTGCTCAACTGTGGTCTGTTAGAGATTGGTTTGCTTAATAATATAGCTGGAATCCGAGTTTCTCTGTTTGCCGGCTCCATTTCTAATCTGGGGGGAGATTTAATTTTAATTCAAAACTTTTAGTTGCCAGCAAGTTAAGTGTCTCCTCCATCTGTATCTTTTGTTAGAAAGCTGTTTGTAATTTAGGGTTGCCACATCTCAGGTACAAAAAGCCAGGACGTCAAGCATGATCCTGAGCCCATAAAACTGGGGTGTACAGAGCATCCTTACAGACTTCCCACGACAGCCACTCAAAAGAGGGACGAACCAGGGAAAACCTGGACATTGGCAACTTTATTCTGACTCAAATCCTCCCCCCCGCCAACCCCCGCAGATTAAACAAATCTACTAGCGCTATTTTATGCACAAAATGAGTAAAAGCCACATATCACCTGGAATAACCTCAGCCTCTGATTGGAAAATCTGCATTTACACTGAAAAACCAAACATTTGTTTGCACTAATCAAGGAGCCTGATTGCCAACTACTTGATTTGCACATGCAAAGATCTGTTTGTGCATGCAATTTGGGTAATTGCACATGCAGACGGTTGGCCATGCCAATTATTCTGCACATGCGAATTTAGAGGCTGGTTTGAAGCAGGTTGAAAAGGTGGCTCTAAGGATCCAGCTGTCAATGGGCTTTGCGTCAAGTCATTAAATAATTCAGAGCTGCTTCTAACCTAGAGCTACACACACGGTACAGGGCTCATGAGAGCAATGCGCTCAGGCTTTCTAGTGCCAGCAGAGCTAGCGCAAGGCTCCAGGATTTTTAATCTGGCAGAAAAAATATATTCCCTCATTCAATTCCTACCTTATTTTGGGTTTTTCCTCTGGCTGTACCCTCCTTCCCCCAGGTTTCCCATGTACCCTGCATGGGACCAAAATGATGGTGCAAACACTCCACTGCGGCAAGAAAGAAAACACTGGGTGGGGGCAAATCCTCTTTCCCAGTCCCTGTTTTCATTCTTGGTTTGCTGATTACGTTACGCCAGGAGCAGCGTATCGGCATTTAGACACAGCCCTTTCCTCACACGTGGAGTGGCTCCGTCTCAAGGAGGCGCTGCAAAGCAGGGAAGCCTTCCCGTTCCTCCCAGTTATAACCTTAGCCTGGCAATTCTTAACCAGGTGCTCGACTCCCTCACTGGGAAGTGGTGAACGGCTTCCAGCTGAGCCTGCAGCCATGTCCCCGATCAGGGTGGTGCTGTGAGCACTCTGTCACCGGGTTAGAGAAGCAAGTAGAATTCCTTGCTAATGCAGTAGGCTTTTAAACGCATGCCTGCTGTGAGACAGGGCTCCAGTACTCAGGGGAGAGTGAATGACAGATTGACGCTAACTTAGATTTCACATCCAAATCTAGATCCTGAGCAAGCCACTGTGGGAAGCATTTTGAAAAGACAAGCGGTCTTACATAGAACTGTCACTGCAATGGAAAGGAAGCATGGACAGCTCCGAGTGCTGTTAACTGAGTGGGGCACAAATCCTTAACACAATGAAATCTAGTGCCTGATGAACTAAGGAGAGTTATGTTATGACTGTTTATTGCAATGACCAATTTATGGATCTGATCTTGTCAAAACTTGCCACAGTTGACACATTAAGACAACCTGCCTTTGACTAGCTTTGCCTTGTGTGTAATTGTCATTGTGGGTATGTCTATGCTGCACACTAAGCTCAGGATCTGACTCAGGTTTGAACCCAAGACCCCGTTTGTCCACACACAGATCTGCCTGATTCGGGTCTGCAAGCACTCAGGATGTGGGCCCTGGGACCCTGCTGGGAGGTGGGTCAGAGCATGAGGCTCGGGCCCAAGCCCTGTCATTTTGCAGTGTGGACGCAGCTCAAGCTGCACATCTGAGTCAGACAGTCTGTGTAGTGCAGTGTGGACGTGTTAGCATGGCTGTTAGACCAGGTACAGCAATTGTAAGCCTAGGTTTACAATGCAGTGTGGGTGCTCAAGAGCAGGTTTCAAACCACTGAGTTGACAAGCACAGGTCCCACAGATCTGGGTTTACAATCATAGAATCATAGAAGATTAGGGTTGGAAGGAACCTCAGGAGGTCCAACCCCCCTGCTCAAAGCAGGATCAACCCCAACTAAATCATCCCAGCCAGGGCTTTGTCAAGCCCAGCCTTAAAAACCTCCAAGGAAGGAGATTCCACCACCTCCCTAGGGAACCCATTCCAGTGCTTCACCACCCTCCCCGTGAAAAAGTTTTTCCTAATATCCAACCTAGACCTCCCCCACTGCAACTTGAGACCTTTACTCCTTGTTCTGTCATCTGCTACCATTGAGAACAGTCTAGAGCCATCCTCTTTGGAACCCCCTTTCAGGTAGTTGAAAGCAGCTATCAAATCCCCCCTCATTCTTCTCTTCTGCAGGCTAAACAATCCCAGTTCCCTCAGCCTCTCCTCGTGAGTCCTGTGCCCCAGCAGCAGGAGGGCCAAGGAGCCAGAACAGGCCTCGGGTACGCACTGTGCCAGAGCCCCTCCCCCAGCTCCTTACCCCCATTCCCTGCTGGCTCAAGGCTTCTTCCACCCCCAGCAGGGAGAGGGGCTGCTGTGGGTTCCAGGCCCACTCCCCGCCATGTGAGGTGCACGGTAGGTACCAGATTCCCACATAGCCCCATGGGGGCTCAGCTACCACAGCTATGGAGGCCACATGAGTACCTGAGACTTGGAAGGGCCGTGCCCACGATCACCCAGCCGGGCAGTGCTAGGACTAGAACCCAGGTCTCCTCGCTCCCACTCTCAGGCCTGCTCCACTAGACCGCACTGCCTGTCCTGGCAAATGGGGTCTGCTCCAGGGTGCAGGGCCATTCTCCGGCCCCTACACTGTGCAGCTGTGACTGTGGGTCATGTGATGGAACCAATTATCCTGAGCAGACTTGGCCAGGAGAGACGCCGTTTGAAAATCCTAGGACGAGCTTGAGTTTCCTGCTACTCTTCACACATTCAGGCATAAAAGGAATTGAGAAACCATCAGATGCACATCTTTGTCAGGCACATACCCCTTGAAAATAATAAGAACTGCGTTCCAGGAGCATGTAGGGGCTCAATCAGGGATCACACCCCTTTTGTACCAGGAGCTGTACAAATTTGCAGTGAGAAACCCAGTCTCTGTCCCAAGGACCGTACTGCATTTGGCCCCAAAGCTATAACTGGATCTGCACCTGTGGCTTTAGGAAACAATGGTCCTCCTCTTAATACTTCATCTCTACTAAACTATTCAAAAAGACTTTGCTGGGATAGTCAGCAAATCCCAGCGATCTCAGCTTGTACTATCCATGTTCCTTGCGTTCAGTTTCCTTTGACCCACCAGGTTCCTGGCAGGCAGAATGCAGCAGCATAGCAGATGGGTATATCCAAGGTGAAATCAGCCTGTCTTCTTTTAAATGCAAGTGTCACATGGCACAATGTCAGAGGAGAGCCGGGTGGTAGAAAGAAATGTAACCGAATATGGCACAAGAAATGCACACTATAAATAAAACATGTAGAGGAGGATTTTGTATTCCCTGCATGACCACACCCCACCCTATCTACACACACACAGATGCATACTCTACTATCTGTATCCATCCACATACACGGTGCCAGGGCAGTTCCACTGTGCAAAAAGCAGGGGAAAACAGGCTTTGGGGTTTGTACCCAGCGAGAGCTCCCTGCAGACCCGTGCAATGGGGATCTGGCTGATCCCCTGGTCATTGCTCTGAGAGGGGAAAAGGGGAAGCCATGTGGAGGCTCTTCCAGCCCAGAGGTTGCAACAGCAGCAGCCTGGGAGCAGTGGTTTCTAGCCCTCAGTCCCCAGAGTAATGCCACCTGGCTGCTTGGGCTGTGTGCTGGGGCCAGAATTTGGGGCGTAACCAAAAGGCCCCAGCCAGCCGGTCGGCTCTCGCCCTGAAAGGGCTTCAGCCAACATGTCGTTTGTGTGACTTGTGCACGGCCCGGCAAGGGGACAGATCTGAAGGCTTGCAGAGAAGCGATGGTAAATCAGGCCAGGCGCTGACGGCTGACGCAGGGATGTTACAAGTAAGCCCTGTGGAAAAATGTAACAAAGAGACCCCTGCCACTCTGTCCCTGCCATGCCGACTTCCCCCTGCATCTGTCAGCATGCGTCCCGGACGCTCTGTGTCTGCAGCTACCTCATCAGCCTCTGTGAGACGCCTCTGGCCTGCTGCCAGAGGGGAGAGGGCAAAGGCCAGACACGGGAAGGAGGACTGCAAGAGAGAGAGAGTGAGCTCCCCTCCTGCTATCACTGGGTCTCCCCCAGCTGGCATTTTTAAAGGGCTCTGGTCAAGGTTTAATGCTAAGAGCATCACGGCCACGTGGAAAAGCTTCCAGGATAACCTCCCCAACAGCTAGCTTAAGCTCCAGGCGTGCTCCCACTGACGGCAACACTCCCATGAATGGGGCTGGGTCACCCCGCTGGGGAAAAGCAGGAGGGACCAGCTGTGAATCGTTCCCACAAGAAGTGACAGCAGCACGGAAGAATCAGGAAGCCCAGTGAGGATCCAAATGCAAAGGGAGCTTTATGACTCTTCCCAGGGCCTGCGGGTTGGAACCACTCTGGGAGCTGGAGGGCTGTTCATCACACGCTTGTCTAATTAAAGTGAAGCAGGAGGGAGTTGGAGCGACAGGTTGACTCACCTTCCCCAAGGCTAGCTAGTTAGACTGGCGTGTGTGGGTGAGTTGCAGGGTTGGAGGGGGAAGCAGATGCCTGAGTCATGCTCCCACTTAAATCAATGGGAAAATTCACTTCAGAGGGCCCCTGAAGTCAGGCAGGCAAAACTGGGAGGCAGGAAGAAAGCAGGATCTAGGGCATTACTACTGCTTTACCGTACACCACGCTGTCAGGAGTGCATAGGACTTTCACAGAATCTCAGGGTTGGAAGGGACCTCAGGAGGTCAACTAGTCCAACCCCCTGCTCAAAGCAGGACCAACCCCAACTAAATCATCCCAGCCAGGGCTTTGTCAAGCTGGGCCTTAAAAACCTCTAAGGAAGGAGGTTTTTGTGCTAGTTACACAAGGTCCCTGCCCCCAAGGAGCCTGCAAACTAAAGTTGAGTTTACAACGTCATCGGCAGAGAGTTTGTCATCTAACGGGGGCGTTGCTGGAGCAGAGATGTGGGGCAGGGGGCAAAGAGCAATCAGAAGCAGAGGGATGCGTTAGGGCTATGTGTGAGAGGCCCAAAGCACCCCAGTGAAATCACCATTGTCAGCAGGATGTATTGGTCCCACCTAGACGCTTCATTGTGCTGGGCGCTGTACGTATGTGTCTACACACAGTCCCTGCCCCAAACTGCTAATCATCTAAGTAGAAATCAATGGAGTTGGGTCACACCCAGGGAGTGCAACAAGAACGGGATCTCCAGTACATACAGGCATGATCCCAAATGGGTCTGTTTAAACCGCAGGGGCTCAGTGCTGGCCCAGTCACAGGGGTGTAGCAGCTACCCCAGTGTAACTCCAGGCAGACCGGAGCAATTGCTGTTGGAAGCACATCACCAGCCACAGCAGGGGTGTCTGTCTTGTGTAGTATTTAAGGACAGAGAAATGGGAGGAGGATACTGCTGTGGATCAGCAAGCCACAGGGGGTGAATACTGTCCAGGACCAATGGCTTGTTGTGATTCACAGGGGCATGACCCGGCTGAATCCAAAGGAAATGACCAGTGTCAGGGACAGCTGCAGCAGGAAGAGAGCCTGAGACATAAGCCCTTGTATCAGAGGCCTGGTATGAGGCAGGACCTGCTTATGGAATTTGGCAAGAACAGGGCTGATATTGCAGACATGCTCATGCCTAAGAAATGCTAGGCACAGAGTGCTCACGCAAACACATCCCAGTATCAAATGGTACCAGAACACCCCGATATCAAGGATGGTACAAAAACATTCCCCAAGGATAGCAGGAAAACACTGACCCCTCCTAAAAGATAAGGATGATAGTATGTAATAGAAATGTTTTGATTGAACCAACATGGACAAGGTGATAACTAGCCAGGTCAGGGGGCAATGACTATATCAGAGGCACTACTAACTTGTTTGTAATGGGGTATAAAGAGGTATCTCAAAGGGAGTGTCTTTGTCCAGCTGAGAGGGGAATGGAAAGTCCCGCCATTCACTGAGCTGCATCCGTTGTCGCGGGCATACATGTCTTAGTATCCTCATAGAGTCTGACAGATGCTATTACCGTGCTTTGTCGACAATAAAGCTGGCCTGGCGCCTTCGTACCTTAACGGATCTTGTGGTCATTGGGCGGTTCGCTCCAGGTCTGCTGTGCTGGCTGTCTGCACAGAGCTGGGGCAGCACACAGGGAGAACACACACACATAGCCAAACATCTAACCACACCGGTGACCCACGACCGCTGATTACATCCAAGCTCTATGAATTGCAAGAACAACCCCACAGCACCATGTGTGACCCTTTTCTAGCAGAGGGCTGTGCTGCTGGGGAAATAAACCCAGCCCCTTAACAAAGGAATAAAAAAGGCCCGTACCAAGATCTCCCCGACGCAAGAGACTCCCAGAGCCCAGCAGAACTGGATCCCCCACACCGTTTCTTCATTAGGGTTTAAGCATGGCTGAGTCTGGGGAGGAGCTGAGAGAAAAGGTTCAGCTGTGAAGCTCCGTTCTGCTTTCTTACAGATGACGTATGTACTGCAGGAAGAGCGCTCACGGCTTGCAGGGTTTGCTCCCGCGCTCGGCACACTCGGCCCCATGTAAAATGTACGTTCCCCTCAAATGTTTGGGCCTGCAGAGAACATTCAGCCAGGAGCTCAGTTCCTGGGGGCAGTTTGGAAAGCTGACCATCGGTTCTCTGGTTAGGCTGTGGGATGCCTCACTGCAGAGTCTGTAGGAAACTCAGGAAGAGAAGGGGTGTGGAATGGCAAGGTTACTCACCTCATAGGAGGGGCAGAGAGAGAGAGAAGGAAATACTATTTTGTTTTTAAACTGCTCCTATTTGCATGGGGTACTCTCCACCCCAGCAATGCAATTTGCCTGGACATGAAACCGTCAGCCCTGAGGCAACTGCAATCAGCACAGAACATTGCAGCACATCTCCTCAGCAACACGGGCTGCTGCGAGCACATGCGACCTGCTCTCTACCCTGGCTTCCCAGCGAATATCACATCAGACACAAGAAGTCGGGTGTGAAATCTGGGCCCTGCTGCAGTCCGGGGGAGGTTTGCCACTGATTTCAATGAGAGCAGGGTTTCCTCCTTGGTCCTTCCCACCAAGGCATTTAATGATCTGGGCCTGGGGTAAAGATCACCTAAAGCATCAGGATGAAGGTCGTGGTCAATAACTCCACTCCTCAGGCATAATGGAGCTTTCTGCTGCAAGGGCAAAACTTGTCTGTGGGGGAGAGGAGTGTTTTGGGGGGGCTTCTTCCAGACTGTAGAACAAATTCCCACAGGGACTGCCACAAACCTCACCCCCTTCCACTCCAAGTGCCACGTGAATTTTTTCCCACCTGCCTTCACTAATGTAAGCCCAGGGCACAGCACACCAAAATACACATTTAAAGATGTATTTTTAAAAAATCCACATGCCATTTTTCCAGGAAGAAAGGAGGGAGGGAGCAAGGAAGGGAGGGACAGAAAGAAGTTCAGGGTAGTTGCTACTCATGTCACTCAGTGTCCTTCTGGAAGTCATTGGGACTTCCCGGTGATGGGTGCAATACACTAACCAGAGCAGAACGGCAGCTAGGGATCCACTACAGTCTATCATGGCATGATGTCTTGCCCTGCCGCTGGCTCTTCATGGTTGCAGGGGGCTGCCTGCATGGCTGAGCTTGCAGGATCAGAGCCCAGGTTTGCAGAAGGCACAGAGTTGCTGTGGGTCAATATCGCTGTTGCACAGTCACACTGAGTTTGCATCCTAAAAATCTTGATGAGCTGTTATTATTGGAAAGACACCAGCTACTGTGTTCTAAAGCAAACACCCGAAGGCAAAAGGGAAGAGTCTGTGTTATGTGCTGCTGGCCTGAATATTTTCACTTTGGAAAACAAAGTTGTTTATGAGCTATACAAGCACAACAAAGCAAAAGCAGCTGCAGCTGCTAACTTCTTTTATGTGCTTTGTTTCTCTCCTCAATTTTTATGATCCAGACATAAAGCTCTGGAAAACAAAGGTTTAGAATAAAAGCACTGACCCCAGCTTACATAGTGGCATAAAATAGACAGCTCTGATTCTAATTTTATATCTCTAATATGAGCTAGCGATATCAGTATAGAATTACAGCAGTATCCTTTATCTATGTGTGCAGACAGATCACAGGTGGAGCTGGTACAGCGTCTACAGGTAAGGTTGCCTGACACTTCCCATTATAAGACCCTGTTTTCAGTTGCTTATAAGTTAGCCAAATTTTAGCTGTTGAGACTGAAATTTTCCATGCCAGGTGTGTGCCTCAGGCTGACGTTTTTTGAAAAGTTCCAGCAAAAATTGTCAGTCGTTTTCAAGAGAAAGATTAGGAAAAGATATGTTGCTTTTGCCCACCTTGAAAAAATTCTTACAACCTTTTTTGGTGAGGCTCTAGTGCCTTGAAATAAGGCCTTGAAACATGTCAGGAAGGTCACCTTGGTATCAGGGATGTGCCTTATGCCGTCCGGTGAAAAACCGCCCAAATGTGGCCAACTCGTAAGCCTTTGAAAAATTCAGCTTGCCCACACTTAGTAGAGATTTGTTGGAGTTTGGCAGCTAAATTCTTGAAGATTTTGTCTGTACTGAGCATGCTCCACCCCAGGGCTGAGCAGGGACTTTCTCCGCAATTGCTCCTCCAAACGGAGGAGCAGGGCGCTGTTGTGCTGGACACAGGAATTGTGAGCCGGTAGATTGTCTCCCTGGTGCCGTCGGTGCTCCCTGCTGGGGTCCAGGCAGCGCGGGGGAGGAGGAAGCTGGCTGACAGAAATAACAAGGGACAAGAACTGGAAAGGGGTGGAATAGAGGGGGTGGATTGGTACAAGGAGTCTGCGGGTGGAAGGGAAGACTGGGACGGGCACCTGGGTGGGAAGGGGTGGGAAGGGGTGGGGCGGGGGATGTTGCAATTGGATGGGCAAGGAGCCAAGAACTGGGGAAGACTGGACTGGCACAGGGATAGGCTGATGGGGACAGGGCAAAAGGGGTCGGGCTTGCGGGGGAATAGGGGCAGAAGAGTCTGTGACCACTAGAGCACACCCCCTGCACAAACCTGGAATGGAACCCAAGATTCCTGAGTCTACTCACCCCTCTGCTGTCAGCAAATATCCCTGCCCAGCAACGTGAATTCTGGCCTTTTCTAACTTCTGTGTGCTTGACTTTGCAGCCTTAACGTTCTTTTAACTTAGGTTTTTTTGTCCGTAATACATGTAATCACACATGCAGAAAGGGAGAGAGAAAAAGAGACAGACATCGGTACTGAAAGGAGGGGAGTGTAAAAAAGACCGCAGATGGGTGAGTATATGAAATAGCCCCCCCTTCATCTCCTAATGACAGAGAGGGATTTCATTGTGAGAAGGAATGTTTGCATGGATCAGAATGTAGTCAGGAGAAAGAAGTCTCTGTTGATTCTGCACTTAAGTGACTCTCTGTTCCCAGAGATACAACAGCGTGCAAGATTTTTTCCCAACTTGACTACATTTCTCAGCACTGGTCTAAATGTGTCACAAATTCCAGCCATGTGGAAGAGGCAGGACACTAAGTGGGTAGCTTCTGAAGGGGGAAAAGAAGCAGAGTTGTAAAGGGGAGACTTGTTTCAAGAGGAAGTTCTGGTTGATGCAAACTCGACAAAGCTACCCCCATCCCCAAGCAAGTCAGTAGAAAGAGACCCACTGACTTTCAGGCCCTACGTTGTCTGGGGAAAGCAGGACTTTTAAATGTCATATGGACCACACCTGGGGGCTGGCCTTTCAAAAGTGTCTAATGCAGCAGTCCCATTACGAGCAAACCATTAGTGGGGAGGTGCTGCCTTTGAGTGGGATTGGTTTCCCAATTCCCTTAGGCTCTTCTGTAAACCTCCCC
Organism: Lepidochelys olivacea; assembly: GCF_965140295.1. Taxonomy (NCBI): domain Eukaryota; kingdom Metazoa; phylum Chordata; order Testudines; family Cheloniidae; genus Lepidochelys; species Lepidochelys olivacea. The sequence goes on from NC_140416.1 coordinate 122,668,918, forward strand.
TCATGCATTTAGTGCAGCCACACAGGCTGTGCAGTCCCTATGGCTTGCACCAGCCTTTGCAAGAGAAATACGTGGAGTTGGTAGGACCTAATGAAAGCACTGAGTTTTCAGACAAACAAGCATCTAATTAACACTGACAAGGCCTCCAGATAATAAACACTGAAAGTTCGTCACTCTGAAGTATGTGCTGAGTTTGTTAAATACCAATTTAAGCAATGAAAGGTGACATTCCCCACCCCCATGCAGGTAAACCTGTACAATTTTCACCACCAAAGAGTAATCAGCACTTTAGCAGTAAAAGAAACAAAAAAAGAGTCCACCCAGAGTGGACAGTTGGGAATGTGTTAAAGACACCCTACAGGACGTTAGGTTACTCTCTGTTCACACGGCACCACCCATTTCAGTCCGAAGAATGCTGCCACATGGCTAGAGGTCAAACAACGGAGAACCCTGTTTTCCTTCACTCTGTTCTCACGTGAGCCTGGCACTGAGTGAGGCCAGGAAGCCCTTTTGATTGATCATTTGTGAGGCACGTTCCAAGTTTCTCAATTACATTTTACAAACTAATCTCCATTCAACTGGCTTCTTGTGCTGTACAGCACCTAGCTGATCTGCCACTGGGATGCGACTCCCACCATTTCACCCGCTTTCCCACGCTGTCCTCAGACTTCATCCTGCTAAGAGCTACCTCCAGCCAGCAAGGGCTGGACACGGTCCCCTCAGAGCTCACCCACATCGTCCCAAGCATTCAGCGAGATGGGACTCAGTCAAGATCAATGTAAGGCACTCTGATTATAGAATCATAGAAGATTAGGGTTGGAAGACACCTCAAGATGTCATCTAGTCCAACCCCCTGCTCAAAGCAGGACCAACACCAACTAAATCATCCCAGCCAGGGTTTTGTCAAGCCAGGCCTTAAAAACCTCTATTCCCTCCATCCCCCATGGATGGAATATGCTGTCTTCTCCACTGGTACAGGGAGTGAAAGAGCAAACCTGCCTCTCACAGAGGTTGAAGAGGTAGCTTAGAAACAATCAATCATTTTCCAGGCTATTCAGACAACAGCCTATTGTACATACACTTTTGTCTTATTTGTGACATAGATAGCATGGTTTGTTATGCAGGTCAATTCACGCAGGTAAGAAATAGAATAAAAATTCCAGGTTGGTTTCTCAACTGGGATAAGTTGGCATTGGTTCTAATCGAGCTAGGCTGATTGTGAGCCAGATTCTCAGCTGGTGTCAAAGACCTGTGTGTGGTTGGCAAAGCTGATCATTCCACCACAAAATGAGGGAGACCAGGGCCCCACCTTACCCCTGTTATTTGGGGTGAGTTGTTTCTTCTAAACTTTCACTTCCATGAAAGCAGCATAGCACAGATCGAGTGAATATGGCACATCTGAGCAGGTTCGTCAAGATTACACTGAAGATCTGCTATAGACATCACATCTATCTTCACCCCCATCCCTCCACTCACATACCACACATATACTTTCTGATGAGAAGACAACTATCTCAACAACTGGATGAAGCTAACCCAAGGAGCTGACAACCTCACATGCGGCTGTATTTCGATACCCTTGCTCACTTGGGATAGACCCTTTACTGCACATGTGGTCCTACTAAAGTCAGCGGGACCATTGGCAGGTGACCATGCCGCTCAGACACGAGTGAGGGTGTGGGAGTGTGGCCCACAACTGTGATCTGAGAACAACTGAAGTCAAGGGGAGTTTTACCATGGACTTTAGTGGAAGCAAGTTCAGGCCTTGGAGTAATGTCCAATCCCCAAGTAAGTCTCGCCATTGGTAGCTTGGCACCTGGGGGGAAATCCTGGACCCACTGAAGTCAACGCCAAAACGCCCATTGACTTGAAAGCGGCCAGCTTAAAATAAGAATTGTTAATTCTTTTATTGATCAAAAAGAAGTCAAAAGCTCTACACTAAGATCACGCTACTTCCTTTCTGGGGAAGCGTGTCATCCTTCTCGCACAACGAACGGAATGCAGCCCCTTAAGCCTTTCAGATCTTGATCGTTTTCGGTGCCCGCCTTTATAAAGGTATATTTCTGAACAGTTCTGCTGCGGTGTCTCGGATTTCGCTTTACAAACCAACCACGCTGGTGATATATGGGGATTATAATGGGGTTATACAGTGTGAGCTGAGCTAACTAAGCAATATTCATTTTCTTCTTCATTCTGTACATGGAACCTGGGTAGTAATTTAGGGAGCCCAGCTCTGACAGCGTATGCACATTTAATATATTACATACAATTAGCATTCCTATTGCTTTTGCAGAGCTCAATCCTGCATTACTAATCAATGCATCAGGTATTTGCTATCTGAAAGGACAGATGAGCATACCAGGAAATCAAGGGAAGGCATCTGTCTAGATCGGGAGTTAATCTGATGTTCACAGAAATGCACTCCATGAGGGATTGAGTTAATTATGTCTTGAAAAGGCTGGAGCAAGTGATTCCAGCCACATTGTCACATGCCAAATTGGGGTGCAAAGTGAGCAGACCACACAGAACGGCATCATCCTGAGAATTTTACTGTCTGGGCCTCGTATTCCTGCTACGTGGCTTGGGCAGCTGAGCCTTCTTACGGAGTCACTAGGCAAAGTCTGGTCTATTGCCATCATGCTTAGAAAAAAATTTAAAGCAAAAGGCCTTTAGGATTTTCACAGTGAAAACGATTTCTTCCAGAGGGCCAGATGTTATCTAAAACCCCAGATACACAAAAGCAATTCTTGCCATCATTCGGTAGACAAATTCTAGGTAAGGAAACGTGGAGAAGAATAAAATCAATAAAAAAAAAATACCTGCAACCTCGAATCTGGGTCCGTTAGTTGGGCTAGTTTGATTTGTAGGTCATTAGGTGAGCTCCATATGGAAAAGTCCTATGGAAATCAATACAGAATGATGGCATATTAAAACCAACCTTTAGAATTCCACAATAGAGCTGACTTTTGCTATTCAGCTGGTGTGACAGCAGAGCGATGCAGAACTACTTCTGCTGACTCATCAGACCAGGTGAGCCCTACTAGGTCCAACCTACATCTATAAATCAGGGGCAGAGTGGGGTTGGGAGTTGGCCGAGCCTCTCTCTAAGGCTGAGAAAACTGGGAGCAGGGGAAAGGAGGTTCTACAGGAAGTCTAGGACCAAGCAAAGCTCCAGAAAAAATGGATACTATATTTTATGTTTGAGTGTGATTCAAGTTAATGAAAAAGGCAAACTGCAGGGCAGTGGGAGAGGGAGTTTGAACACTAAGCACATGTGTGTGTATGCACGCACATTTGCTTTGTTAAGAGTAAGGTGGAGTCTCTAACCTGCACTGTTGGTTTAAAAATTCAATAGAATCTCTATTGTGAAGAATCTCATTTTCTGTGAAATTCCATGGCATTTAAGAGTAATTTCTAGAGCACCTCATGGCTTTCATCCTTCTGTCAGGCTTATCCATAAGGGGCATTTTAGATTCCCTTTCTTTTTGCCTTCTGCAGGTTAGAAAGGCATTCGTTTCAGGCCTGCCTTTCCCCTAGTGTGATTGTAATATTCTCCATGCAGAGCGACATCTGCCCTGCTCTAAGTGACAGCTTGTGGCTAGACATCAGATACAGCAAGAGAGAATGAGATTTATAGCCAGGTCCCTCCTCACTCCATGACATCATGGCTGGAAAAATAACAACGCCACAATCAGGCTTGATGTCCTCACAGTTAAGAGAGGCAAGGAACCACAATCCAAGCCCTCAACTGAGTGTCCTACCAGAGGCCAGCAAGAGTGGAAATCTCTATATCTCACCATGCCTATTTCTGCTTTAGTGACTTTTGTGGACAGTGCAAAGTGGAACATGATGTGTGTTTAGTAGAAGGTGATGAAAATCGAACATCTCCATCAAACCAGACAAAACTGGAGGGAGGAATAGCTTATCGATATGTCCATTTACTAAATTTTAAAGAGTTTAGTAAAGCACAACTTTCATCTCTTGTCAGATCCAAAATGGACGTAGGGACTGATTGTGGTGGCTAAACCGAAGCCTGACTGATTAGAAGTGAAAACCTTTAGAACCAGCCTGCTTTCGAGCCTCCTCCCACCCGATCCCCTGGGTCTAATTCCAACCACAATCCCTCGCTAGCAGCTCTGGGCATTCATTTCCAATGAGTCTGCAAAAAAATAATCATCGAGAGAACAAAGAGCCTCAAGTCTGTGAATGTGGCCAGAGATGCAGGGAGAAATTCCAGGTGTTTCTTGTTTTCCACATCAGTGGCTCCAGCTCTGCATTGGCTCTTGTTTACACAGCACTTCCCTAGAGCCAGACTTCTTCAGAGGCCTTACTTTAAAAAAAAAAAAAGGCAAACTAAAAATCCAGGAGAATACAGTTTGTACCTTCTCGTGAAGAAATGCCTGCACTGTACTTGTGCTGGCTGAAAGAGCCCTCAGGTCTAACCCAGGCTGGTGTGATTTATTAGTAGTAATATCATAACTAATAATCATATCTTATAGTGAGATTGCACCTTTCCTCCCACAGTATCTCTAAAGTTTCACATACTGCATGTAAGATGTACAAGCATGACTTCAACTGCCAGTGTAATGCAGCCACCTCTGGAGTGTAATACGGCAACTGACAGAACTGCAGCTTAGCACAGGCGATCTAGAAGAACATGTCTCACTGAAAACACAGGGAGTATTTAGGGCAGCAGAATGCACTTACCACATCTCTGTTGAGAAGCGTTACAGGATTTTTAATAGTCTTGGACCAAATCAACCTGTCCACGGGGAAACACAGAGGAGCAGGCCAAGCCGAAGAAAACTCTATGACTGATCTTAGATACTTTCAGGGCCGCATCAGCACTGTATCTATCCCCACAACATCCTTGTGAGGCAGGGCCGTGCTATTATCCCCCCAGGACAGCAAGGGAGCTGTTGCACAGAGAGGTTAAGGGCCAGATTTTTAACGATACTTTAGTCAGTGATTTCAGTGGGAGTTGGGCACCTAAACACCATTAAAAAGCTGGTCCAAAGTGACTTGCCCAAGGTCCCACAGGAAGTCTGTGCCAGCACAAGGCATTGAACCCCGGTCTCTGAACTACTGGCCTAACCATTGGAGCATCCTGTCCCTCTCAGAGAGTTTCTCCTAAAAATCCATGTGATTAAATGCACTGGACCAGGACTCAAGAGACCCTGGTTCAATTCCCAGCTCTGCTACATGTTTCCTGTCTGACCTTAGGCAAGTTACTTAAGATCTCTGTGCCTCAGCACCTTCCTGGACTCATGGAGGGTCTGGTGAGGATACATCAATTGATGTTTGCAAGGGGGACAATTTAGGTACCTGGACAGATATCTCCTAAAGGCCCTAATGCTAGGCATTGCTTCAGTTCTTACTCAGAATGACACCAAGTGAATCACTACCATGCGGAGCTTGCGACTTTCTTTGGAGATCTCCCATCCAAGTAGGGTTGCCAACCCTCCCGGTTTCTCCGGGAGTCTCCCGGAATCAGGCCATATCTCCTGGAGGCTACTAAAGCCAAACTGGGAGATTTTAGGCTCTAAAAGCCCCGTGGGGCTAAGGCAGGGATGCGCTGCGGCTGGCACGTCCCTGAGGCCCTGGGGGGAGGGGGCAGGGGGCTGGCAGAGTGTGGTCTGCCCCCTGCCCCTCACAGGGGCCACAGGGATATGCCGGCAGCTTCTGGGAGCAGCGCTGGGCCAGGGCAGGCAGGGAGTCTGCCTTAGCCCTGCTGCACCGCTGACCGGACGCTGCCCAAGGTAAGCACCTCCTGGCTGAAGCCTGCTCCCCATACCCCCCTCCCGCACCCCAACCCCCTGCCCCTGCCCCAGCCCGGAGCCCCCTTCCACACTCTATACCACTCGGTCCCAGCCCAGTGCCCGCACCCCAACCCCCTGCCCCAGCCCAGTAAAAGTGAGTGAGGGTGGGGGAGAGCAAGCGACAGAGGGAGGGGGGATGGAGTGAGCAGGGCGGGGTCTTGGGGAAGGGGAGGGGCCTCAGGGAAGGAGCAGGGCAGGGGACAGGGCAAGGGTGTCTGGGTTTGTGCGATTAGACATTTGGCAACCCTATATCCAAGTGTGAGCCAGTCTCAATCTCACTCTACCAAAATCAGAGCCCAAGGTGTGGTGGCTGAATTTACAGAGGCCATTTAATGCTGCATATTGAAACCCTGCCTTCTGCCTTTGATTTTTACCATGCCGCATCATGAGTGGATCTTTACGATACTGATCTGTTTGCATAACTGGGAGGCACTGAAATTGACTCCCTCCACAAAATACGCAGCTTTAATCTGCATCCAAAGAAACATATCTTCTGTTACACTCAGAAAAATCTTGCAGTAACGATCATCCAGGTTAGATTAAAGGTCAGCCGGGAGACCCAGCAGCTGAATAAGGAGGATGTTGTACATGTTTTCTGGAACCAGTTTGCCTTATTTCTTAAATTCATCATTAAACAAAGCTTCCCTCCTTTCTCCTAGAGGGGTCTCATTGTTCTTGCACTCCCTAGGTACAACCCTTCCTTAAAGGACATTGCCACTGCGCTGGGTATTTCTAGGGAACTAAGATCTCGTAAAGCAGACAGCGATAATCCTCCTTTTGCTGCCAAAGCATCGTCATCCGTGTTTACAGACAAACCATTGTAAGGGTCCCTGCTTCTAGTGAAAGCGCCCTGAACAACGGATGGAGCGGGCACTGCTCTCAGGCTAACTAATGGAACCTGGGACCTTATATGGCCTAGATCCTAAAGGTATTTAAGCTCCTAACGTCCATTGAAATCAGTGGATGTTAGGACCTAAATAGGTTTGAGGTTCTGGGCCCTAAAGTCTAGTAGAGCTGCTGAGTGGTTGATTCACTGATCCTAAGGCCAGACAGGCCCATTGTGATCAGCTGGTCTGACCTCCTGTATGACACAGGCCAGAGACCTGCCAAATAACTCCTTGATCAGAGCTCTTAGAAAAACACCCAATCTTGATTTTAAAAATTGTCATTGATGCAGACTCCACCAGGATCCTTGGTAAATTGTGTTAACAGTTAATTACTCCCACCGTTAAAAACGTATGCCTTATTTACAGTCTGAATTTTTCTAGCTTCAGCTTCCAGCCACCGGATGGTGTTAGACCTTCCTCTGCTAGTTTGAAGAGCCCATTATCAAATATTTGTTCCCCCTGTAGGTAGATACAGGCTGTGATCAAGTCACCCCTGAACTTCTCTTTGTTAAGCTAATAGATCAAACTCCCTGAGTCTATCACCATAAGGCAGGCTTTCTAATCCTTCACTCATTCTCATGGCTCTTCTCTGAACCCTATCCCATTTATCTTCATCCTTCTTGACTTGATACACGGTTCAAGTCTCTAACAAAGATAGGTAGGTTTCAGAGTAACAGCCGTGTTAGTCTGTATTCGCAAAAAGAAAAGGAGTACTTGTGGCACCTTAGAGACTAACCAATTTATTTGAGTATGAGCTTTCGTGAGCTACAGCTCACTTCATCGGATGCGCATCTGATGAAGTGAGCTGTAGCTCACGAAAGCTCATACTCAAATAAATTGGTTAGTCTCTAAGGTGCCACAAGTACTCCTTTTCTTTTTTTAAAGATAGGTAGGTCCCTCAGGGTAGGTTTTCATTGGGAGAGATCGGGTGAGTTCGGCAGGCTGGATGGGGGCCAGCCTGAAGTGGCTGTTTGCGTCGAGTCTGTATAAATTCTACCTACACTTAACAAACTAACTGTGCATGTGGACAACGACAGCGGCTGATTGTGCATCACCCTCTCACGTGTGGGCAGTACCAAGCAGCGCGAAGGAGTGGTTAAACCAGCAGACCTGGCTATGGGGGAAGGGGACATTGCTGGGTTCAGGGGCTTCCTCGGGTGGCAGAGAGCCACCTCATCCAGAGGCATCCCCTGCACGGGAGGTGTGCCAGAGGCATGGCCAGGGAGGAGGGGATATAGCCAGGGGCAAGGCATGGAGACAGCTGGTCTCTGCTTAATTGTTGCTCTGCTAAACCCAAGGAGTAAAGCTTGTGAATTACTGCAGACAGGGCAGGCTGTAGTGACTGATGGGGCTTTCTTGCCTACCCGTAGGAGGTTCCTGGGGAAGCCTGGTCTGAGGGGGCACTGGCCGCATTGCTCCTGCAGGAGACAGGCTTTCCAGGGGCTGCGTGGAGCCAGCAGGCCAAGTGTTCGAGTGAAGCCCCCTTGTCTCTGACAAGATCCCTTGCCCGAGGGAATAGACCCCTGTCACTTCTGCAGGAGAGAGGCACAGGGCCCCCCTAGACTGAACTGCACAGACTTTCCCCAGCCTGCCTATGGGAGAATGGGGCCAGCGGGTTATTATCTGGTGAACTCCAAGCCTTAACTCTATGCATGCATCAGCACACACATTTTTAGCTTCCCTAGAGCCATGCGAGCACAGCTAGGGACCAGATAACCTGAATGCATGGTACCCACAACTAAACAAGGCAGATCAAGGACTGATCCTCCAAAGTACCGAGACCTTGAAACAGTATCTGAAAAAAATCCTCCCATTGATCTAAAGAAGGCTATTCATTTTGGGTGGTACTTTTTCAAGCACCTAGGGGATTTAGGAGCACATCCAATGGGACTTGTGCTCTTCAATTCCTTAAGCACTTTGGAAAATCCCACCCTTCAGAGATACAAGTGTTGGATCAAGTTCTGCCCTGGTGAATGCAGGTGATGAGACCGTTGATTTAAAAGGAGTTCCATTTATCACAGCAGGGCTGGATCTGGCCCAGAGGCTGAGAAAGAGAACAACCCGACATCCACTGGAAGGTTTTATTCAGGGAGGTTGAGAATGCACTAACTGTAAACCAAAGGGAGACAGTCCCCAAGCTCTCAAACCCAGGTCTCTTTACATGAATGGCGCAGGTGACTGCAGGTCATCCAAGGGCAATGTGGGGAACTAAAGCCAGGGTGATGAATTAACGCACACCCTGTGATAGTGACGCATCGGCTTCGAATGTGTTTGGAAAGATACTGAAATCAAAGAGCGAAGATGATTTGTGGGGAGGGGGCAGGAGAGGTGTGAAGAGTCAAAGGTAGCCCAGATGTTCCCAGCGAGGAGCCAATCTATGGAATGTGGGAGGCAGCTGGCTCCTTGCTCCAAACATCTGCAGGAGTCTCACATTCCTAAAGTCACTAGGAGAGGTGCCTTACTGCAGCCCTTCATGCAGGCTGCGGGGTGTGGGGGGGCGGGAAGAGAATTCAGGCTGCATTTTTGCATTCTCATTAGGGCTGAGATGTGTTGTCAGGTCAGTCCCATGCAGACAGGTCTCCAGGCTTTTTTCCTCCTCTGAATCCATCCCCTCTGATTTCAGGAAGGCGAGAAATAGCGACACAGGCCTTCTTCCGTTTTTACAATCCGATCGCAGAACAAAGCCATTTGCCGAAAAAGAGGCGTGAGCCTGTGCTCCAGCTCTCTGTTGGTAAACTGCATTTGGAGCACAAGGGCTAGCAAGTCCAGCTGCAACAGAGCAGATCAGACCAGACGATCACAGTGTTCCCCTCTGAATGAATTAACTGTCCACTGTGTGGTCAGACAGGGCCGAGCTCACCTCCGCGGTGTTGCACTGGTGCAGTAAGAGAAGGATTTGAACCGTGTGGTTGAAACAACAGATTAAAACGTGCCTTGTCACTGTGGGATAAACACCAGCAGCTTGATTCTCCTTGGCCTGGGCCCGGCGCACTCCCTGGAGCGCAAAGGGAACTCAGAGGGGCTGGGAAGTGTTCGAGCCATTTGCACATGGGGTGTGTGTAGTGGGGGGGAGGAGGGGAGGGGCTTTGTGGTAATGTTTGCTACGCCGCATAGGGCGGGAGTGCTCTGCACATTCCCCTTGTCCTGGCCCAGCGGTTATCTCCTCAGTGGCTGCGTCTAGCCACGCTGTCCTCCGCTCGTTAATCAGCAAAGTTAATGGAAGAAGTGCACCTCGCACTCGGAAAGGGAAGCAGTGAGGTCTGTCATCCTGATCGCTGGGGGCACACTCAACGAGGGGGCACTGCTGAAGACATTGGGCTTAACTGACTTTCCCAGGACCCCAGAGTGTGTCAGTGACAGGGCACTGAGCTTCATGGATGTACGGACTCTTCCCGCCCTGCGGACTTCACTGCATGCAGATAAGAAGCTCTTCCAAACGATCTGAAATGCGAGCTCTCTGGCTCTCTCCAAGGCTTCAGACGTCAGCAGCCAGGAAAGAATTTCCCCCGTCGGGTCGGGACGGAGAAGCAGCTTCAGGGCAGCTTGAAGTTCAGCTCAGCAACACCGAGCGTGTGTCCTGCTTCTTGGGGAGGAGGTGGCGTGAGCAGCTTCATCCAGATAGAAAACAGGATAAAAGAGAGGCTGAGGGCGAGCAAGGAGAGCTTGGCAGAGATCCAGGGAGCTGCACCAAACAGCTGGGAGTGGAAACATGCCGCGGGGGGAGGGGGGGGATTTGTTTTAAAGTAGAGTGAAAACCAGCCCTCTTTCGACCAGCCTTCCTAACCCAGCTTGATAGCAGTGGACATCCCTTCCCAGCTGCCGCCGCTGGCTACCCACCACAGGGCACTTTGCTCCTACCTGGGGCTGAGGGCACATTTCACTGCACTGGGATGGTCAGGGCCAATTTCGACAAGCTGCTGGGCTGAGCGATGGAAGGGCCGTTGAGAGCTGGTTCCATGAACATCCTTCACGCCTCCCTGAAAGGCCTGCGAATGCCAACACGCAGCAAGGGGGAGCGCATCCAGACCATGTGGCTTTTCTGCTCCTCTCGCTTCCTGGGCTGCCCCGTTCCCTGCAGCGGAGTCCCTCCCTATTTACACTACCGCCGTAATCAGCCACTGTCATCTGGGTCCTGTTAGCATGATGACTGCCATCTTGGCCAGCCCCCTGGGGACCTTCAGAGCTGAAAGCATGGCTCTAGGGCCTGAGCTAAAGACCCAGCATCTGCAGCAAGGGCTGTAACAGACTCACATCCTCATCAGACTGGGCACGGGACCAGGGGAAGGGGCATATAACACACTAGCAGGGGGTCATGGGGGAAAAACCTCAGCTGCCCTTTAATGAAGTGCTCTTAGAGCAGGGGACTGGGCATCAGAAGACCTAGGTTCTACTTGTGACCCCTGCTCCTGGCTTGGCCAACGCTCTTAATGGCTTTGTGCCTCGGTTTTCCCTTCTCTAAAACATGGATAACCATTCTAAGCCAACTCTGAGAAGCACTTTGTGATTAAACACTAGGGAGGGCCACAATCCTCCTGTTGGACGTGGTGCTTTCATTTCCTCATGTCACAGACACAACCCTTCATAGAGCGGGTTATTTAATGTGATGTTTTCCACACATCATGTTTTCCACAAGGTATGTCCTTGTGTTTGGACCCAGCAGCCTTTGAAGGGAAGACAAACACCTCCTGAGTCAGGCATCCTTTAATCTTTCATTTCTTGCTCATCTATAATGGGAAATGTTGTTGATGCCTGTCTGTGCTGACTGCAGATTGTGAAGGGCAAACGGGGACTCATGGAAAAAGCCAGTGAGCAGGTCACCAGAAACCCTTTGCTTTTTGGATACACTACATGCATCCCATGAAGTGGGCTGTAGCTCACGAAAGCTTATGCTCAAATAAATTGGTTAGTCTCTAAGGTGCCACAAGTCCTCCTGTTCTTTTTGCGGATACAGACTAACATGGCTGCTACTCTGAAAACTAAAAAGAATGCAGAGAGAACAACCTGGCAATTTCTGGGCCATTCATTTTCAAGAAGAACCTCTTACTGAAATCCACAGAGAGTTCTGCTTAAAAACCAGCAACATGTGTGGGTCCTTTCTTATTGGGATCCAAGAACTGAACCTGATGAAGTTAGAAATGTCTCTAGGAGTTTCTCCATTAGGAATGTTGCCTTAGAAGAGGTTATGATGATGCTAATTCAGAATTGTCATGTTTTAGGGCTAGGTCCTGTGCCCACTGAAGTTAATGAGAGGTCTCTCCTTGATTTCAAAGGATCCAGGATTAGACCGTTAATCCAGGATTATCAAAGGAAGTTAGGTGCCCAGCTCCCATTGAAATGCAGTGGGGTTTGGTGCCTAACTTCCCTTGGCTCCTTTGAAAGTCCCAGCCTCAGTGTTTCATTGTGTCTGTTTAATCCCCTCAGTCCCACCCAGGAGACTTTGGCATGTTCACACGCACCCAGTTTGGGAGCAGCCCAGCTTTCCAGCCCCACGCCCTTTGTCTGTAGCTCATCTACTAGGCTGAGCCTTAGGCCGAAATCATTTCAATACACTGATGCAGTCTCTTTGCCAGCTTAGGCACCAGCTCTGCTTTTCGGGCCCTTTGTAATTTGTCTGACACCTTGCTCCTGGCAGGTGTGATTCACAGCGGGGGGACTTTGTCTATAGTACATGTTTTCTTCCATGCGCTGTTTGTTCACTACAGTTCTAGGATGTTGGGCCAAATCAAGATCTATTAAACAGAACTCACCTTAAATCATTTGAGCTTAGGCTGCTAGGAGGGACTTTTGATTAATTTCACCCCTTGATATGAGAAGGGACAGTAGCATAAACAAAGCCTAGCAAATGCTAGGAGCTATAGTGGATGACAAAGACACCAGGGGCTGTATTCAGTGGTTCTAATGACCTTGTTTTGTTCTCTGCTGTTACCACATTTGGCAGGAGATTGGATTCATTTCCATAAACCACTGTTCCCCTGATTTATACCTTACATGCAGATTGCTAAACATACATTTCTGGATCACTGGCTTTCTTCTTTAGGTCCCTAGTGATTACAGGGAGGTTGCATTACCCCCCGGGGTAATTAATAATAGTACTTTGTGCTTACACAGAAGTTTTCATCTATAGACTTTTGCTTTACAAAGTAGCATTATCTCCAAATCTCTAGGTCTGGTGCAGTTACTGGGGCGTGCAGTGGGAGACGAGCATGGCTTTCCACCACCCTGACTCTGAAGCCAGTTCATCCCTTGGCAAAAAGTAGAGACATCTGATGGTTGCTCTAACTTGTTCAGCTAGAAATGGCCCGCAAAAGTCTGCGACACCAGACAGGGATTGTTGGCGCACAGCCGGATTTTGGACATGCCCCTCAACCCAGGAGCTGCCCGGAAGAGAGAACTGGAACCAGCACTAACTAGCTCTATGCCACCCTATGGGGTTCCCCCAGACCAGAGGAATACCCAACGTATTAGAACAGGGCCAAAATCTGACCTATTATCCTTGTTTTCCATACAGAATATAAGCGAAGGGCGGGAAGGTTCTGTGATTTGACAAAGTCACACAGCACATCAGTGACAGAACCTACATGGCTTGATGCCACCTACATGTTCATTCCACTACAAGACCATCTGTACTTACTGGACCCCAGCAGTAGAATATTCTCCTCTTCAGGAAACCTTTTCCAGGAGCCATGCAGAGAGAAAACACCAGCTTCCTGGGCTCCTACCACCTCACCCCCACCCTTTGTATCAGCATCCATAGCCTTTAGATGCCCCTGCTTGGCAAATGTTCTTAGTTTTTGCTATTGTGTCTAAGCATTTGGTTCCCCAGTTTCCCACTAGCGCAACAAATCAGTCTCATTCCCTGCCATTGGAGAGACCTTGGGCATTGGGGCGCCTCGGTCCCTCCGGTTCTCTGCCTGCGGCACACAACAATTTAGTCTCCAAAGGACTGATGTGTGTTAGTCTAGTGAAACTATGTGTTTCTATGACTAAAGAGTGGGTCCTGAATTTCACATAGTGAGTGCAGTGTGGGGCCATAGGGATGGCTGGGGTCTTCTTGATACCACGGCTCACAATAATTTCAAGGAGCGTTTAGCAGCTTAGCATATCAATTAGTATTTGAATAGAGTAAGAAGATTATTGGCGCAGCGCAGATGAAGAGCCACTGCTGGGTCGATGACGATAACTCACGTGCTCTCATCCCCGGACTGAAAGTCCTTATGAATTTTATGCAGAAGAAGTTACTATTATGGATCTACAGAAGCTGCTTTTCTAAATGAGTTCTCCAAAGGCACTAGATCCCCATTCTGGGCTGATACACTGTAGTTTGAGAGCTTTGGGTATTAAAAAAAGCCATTTTTTTGAATTAGAGATGTATAAAAAGCATAGCCCAGAGTGAATTTTTTATGGCCAAGTTATAAACTCTTCAATGTTGGGGATTAACGTGGAGACATTGATACAACATTAACTACTCTGGCATAACCAGCCCTGCTGGGCGTTAAAGCAGGGCGTGGGGGACAGGGCATACAGCCAGCAGCTCATTTTAACCTGCACGGCCTGTATAATCTTGCTTCTCAGTGATCTGCACTACAGAACAGTCCAGGGGGTATTTTTAGAAACACAGGGCTCAGTAGTTTCTGCCCCAGCTCTGAGAGCTTTAGACCCATCCCCTGGAGAAAATGAGGCAGAGGGGGAGCCAAGTCGATAATGTCATTACCTTCTACCCCTGAGCAATGGCAGGGTGACCTCCCTAGTGTCCAGCCATCATACATGATCAAGCCCCAGTGAGAAGTTCCTGTCCTACCAGCAAAAAGCACTTGTTAAAAACATAACAGCGGCCATACCGGTCAGACCAATGATCCATCTAACCCAGTATCCTGTCTTCCAACAGTGGCAGGTACCAGCCACGTCAAAGGGAATGAACAGAACAGGGCAATTATTGCGTGATCCATCCCCTGTCGTCCAGTCCAAGCTTCCGGCAGTTGGAGGTTTTGGGACACCCAGAGCAGAGGGTGGCATCCCTGACCATCTTGCTAATAGCCGTTAAGGGTTCTATTTTCCATGAATGTATCTAATAATTCTTTTTTGAACCCACTTTCAGTTTTGGCCTTCACAGCATCCCCCGTCAACGAGTTCCACAGGTGGATGGTGCATTATGTGAAGAAGTACTGCCTTATGTTTGTTTTAAACCTGCTGCCTATTGATTTCCATCAGAATGGTGCCCTGAAATGCCAAGCCATAGGTCCAACTGGGCTGGGAGCAGTATGAACGTACTAGGGACTGGTTTTCATTAGCCTTACAGAATTTGTACATTGTATGGCACTGACCAAACACTGGGCCCTGCCAAGGTTGCTCTGTTCTGGTGGAGCAGCACAAAGCCACCTTGAATCGGTTCTAAGGCGACAATGGGGGATTCCCCTAGTTTGTGAGAATTCTGGCCTGGCCCCTTTCCCAGTGCAGAGGGCATGTCAAGTCCAGCTCAGGTGGGACGAGAGAGTGTGATGGGGCTGGAAGGAGCGGAGTCAGAGCAAGATGCACTCTGCTGCTCCCTGGTGAGCAGAGTGATCACAAAAGCGTGCTGTACCTGGCATAAGTTGAAGCAGATCCATGAACTTCAGCACCCACCTCTGCAAACATTGTGGCCTTTTCATACCATCCCTAGTGGTTCCCCTTTGTCCATGCACAAAATGGCACACCCTGCAGTTAATTGTGGACACAGCCACCACCCATTGCACATTTCCACGTCCAGCACTCAGGTACTTTGATGTCTATATAGTAGCGTTTGCACCCACTGTTAATGGTGCACGTAACAGTAGCACATGGAGTCAGTGGCTATTGACTCCTGGCATAAGCCTTGAGAATGCTGACCCAGGTCATGTGACTGGAACCAAATATATGGAGACTGGTTTGAGGCCTCGTTCCATAAATCTCGACAGCAACTCACTAAAATAACAAAGTGGGTAAATGAAACTGTCCCCGGTCTTTTGGCTGGCTTTTCTCCATTGTGTAATAAGCCAGTTCACTGCTGGAGAGCAGGAGCATCAAAGTACTGTTCTTCTAGAATCATAGAATCTCAGGGTTGGAAGGGACCTCAGGAGGTCATCTAGTCCAACCCCCTGCTCAGAGCAGGACCAATCCCCAACTATATCATCCCAGCCAGGGCTTTGTCAAGCCTGACCTTGAAAATCTCTAAGGAAGGAGATTCCACCACCTCCCTAGGTAATGCATTCCAGTGCTTCGCCACCCTCCTAGTGAATTTTTTTTTCCTAACATCCAACTTAGACCTCCCCCACTGCAACTTGAGGCCATTACTCCTTGTTCTGCTACCACTGAGAACAGCCGAGCTCCATCCTCTTTGGAACCCCCTTTCAGGTAGTTGAAAGCAGCTATCAACCTCATTCTTCTCTTCTGCAGACTAAACAATCCCAGTTCCCTCAGCCTTTCCTCATAAGTCATGTGCTCCAGGCCCCTAATCATTTTCGTTGCCCTCCGCTGAACCCTTTCCAATTTTTCCACATCCTTCTTGTAGTGTGGGACCCAAAACTGGACACAGTACTCCAAATGCTGTTAGCCTTCTTGGCAACAAGGGCACACTGTTGACTCATATCCAGCTTCTCATCCACTGTAACCCATAGGTCCTTTTCTGCAGAACTGCTGCCGAGCCATTCGGTCCCTAGGCTGTAGCGGTGCACGGGATTCTTCCGTCCTAAGTGCAGGACTCTGCACTTGTCCTTGTCGAACCTCATCAGATTTCTTTTGGCCCAGTCCTCTAATTTGTCTAGGTCCCTCTCTATCCTATCCCTACCCTCCAGTGTATCTACCATTCCTCCAGTTTAGTGTCATCTGCAAACTTGCTGAGGGTGCAATCCACGCCATCCTCCAGATCATTAATGAATCATTAATCATTCTATTGGAGGTCTTTATCCAAACTCTTCCCTAGCAAAGCCCCAGTATACAATGATGCTAAGTATGGCTGGGAATTAATCTAAATTTGATTCCCATATGGGAGTCCATATTTTTCAAACAGAAACAAACCCAGTTACACAGGCAGAGTTTGGTTCTGGTTTGAGCTGGGCACAATCACCAAGTTAGGATCCTGATTTGGACTCAGATCCAAATGTCCCCAAAGCACCAGAGTAACTGTCTTCTGACTTGACATTCAGCTGATTATCTGCGTATCTACAGTCTCTCTGAGAGGCACATCACTTGGGAATTTAAGCATCACAAAGAACCAGCAATCACATTCAGATTGAGATAGTAACTTCAGCCTGAGTTCAGCTGTTCAGATTTATGTCCATCTCTAGTTCTTAGCACCAAATACTCCAAATACTAGCCTCACTGTTCTGTGTTAGAAATTAAACTGCGGGACTTCACCTGAAAACACCTTCATCATGTCAGTCCTGATCCATCTGCCACTCAAATCAATAGCAAAACTCCACTTGTCTTTGGTGGAGCAGGACCAGACCCTTTGTAAAATTAAAATATTCCTATTTATGAATCTATTGAATATAAAGCTGCTACATAAAAATATTAGGCCTTCTCATTTGCATTGAGCTGCAAGTCCAACATAAGGTGATAATACTCCTCAAGTAGCAGCTTCTTTCTGAGGAGTTGGCCCCTACCTACCAGCCATCCCAGTTGTGTGCACGAGAACCAGCACAAGTCCCATGCAGCAGCGCACAGAAAACCCACCTCCGCCCGGGGGTGAACTTCGCTTATACTGAATTTATACCAGTCATTTGAGCTGCTTCTGCCTCACTCAACCCAGCTATTGAAATGCGGCACACGCAGGGCTTCCCAAAAGCCGTGTGCTGCTGTACAGCGGAAGCGAGCCATTCACCCTTTCCTCGTTAAATGAGCAAGTCACGTGACTGGGCCATGATCATCTGTTGGCTCTGGCAGCCCACAGGAAATGAGTTCTTGGGATCAGGCCACAGCGGTCCACACCACAGAGAAACCACCGCCAAAGTCTGCGCTGATTGGTACCGTGCAGCAACTGACGGGGTCCTGAGGCTGACTGGGTCAGGAGAACGAAATGCCTACAGGCTCATCTGCCCCTTAAGGGTAATGGGACCTAGCGGTCAGCCCATCCCGAAATGTGGATGGCCCTTTAAGAGTTTGAACGGTCCAATATCTCTATATAGAAGGAGAAAGGGAGATATGGACAGAGAGGAAGTTGTCCCAGGAATGAGTGATGTGTGGGAGAATAATCCTGTTGCTATATCTTTAAGGGCCAGGAGCCTTGAAGAGAGGGTGGGGCAAGGCTCCCCACTCCCCCAATCAATTGGGGACCAGCATAAAGGCTGCCTCCTCTGTTATAGCAGGACAGACACAAGGAGGGAAAGGGTGGGCTGCCAAGCAGCCTAAAGGGTAATTAAGGAAAAGGAGCCAGCTAGGGGAGAAGCCCCAAGAGCTGGCTAAAGGGCCCAGAGCTGGCTAACCCAGAACTCAGCTCCTGGGTAAAGAGACACTGTCACTAATGAATACAGCCCCAGTTCGCAGACGAGGGCTGGGGATTCTGGCTTAAGGAGGGGTTGAAAAGGGATAACCCCTAAAAGGAATGGGGAAGGCTGCCCAGACTAGAGACTGTTTTCAGGTGCAGGACAAGAAGGTCTCCTGAAGGAGCCAGCAGGACTAAGCCTGAAATGATGAATGGCCCTAGATGTACCTGACTGAGCGTGGGTTTATGGAAGGTCAGTCTGGACTTGTTCATAACTTGGGTGAAGGGAAGTGAGGCACGGGCTCACCTGCAGCACCAGACCTGATGGAAAGGGGGTGCACCAGGGTGACCTTCATTCCATCAGACCCTTTCACCCCTAAATGTGGCTGATCCATTTCTCGGCTGAGGCACGCTGGAAAAAAATGCCATGCAAAATGTACTGAATTACCAAGGCACAGCAGGGGTGCAGGGAGGCTGCCCTTTTAATAACAAGTTATCTGTATTTCTCAGCGTGAATTGGGCCATTTACAGTAACTTTGGAGTGGTTTTTATTTCAGTACATGGGCCAGTGACGTGCAATCAGCCATATTCTACAACTAAGACATGACTGAAAAATTCTGTTTGATTATTTACATTGATTAGGGTGGCTAGTCTCTGCTTGGGGTGGGGGAGGGTTAAATATATATAATTCTGCTTTGTAAAATTCCTTTCTAAGAGCCTGAGTAGTAGGTGTAACATGGAATGACTGAGTTTGAGAAAGTCATGAATTCTTTTGGGTACTATTTTTAAAAGTGCCAAAGATGCAGATCCTCAAAATTATGTAGGTGCCTAACTCCCATGGCTTCCAACTGGAGTTAGGCGCCTAAGTACTTTTGAGGATCTGGGCCTTAGGCCTTACAATGCTGAGAGGAGCAGTACCCACATACTTTTAAAAATCTGGGCCACAGTCTCCTACGTCCCACTGACTTTCAATAAGACTTACACTCCGAAGTCACATAGGGCCTGATCCTACACCATTGAGGTCAGTGGAGGATTGGACCCTTTGTTGTTTTTGAAAACTTTGCAATTCATCTGTATTACTTAGATCACAGGATACTGACACTAAGCATACCCTGGAACACTGGAATACATGAGATGATAAAATATGCCTTCCTATTTCTCATGTGTGGATGTTTCGAAGACTTGGGTACCTTATCATATATGGGTACTAGAGACTTTGTATAGTCCTAAAATGATCAAGCGACATGACTTTCCCTCTATTTTTTGCACACTGATCTATATACCATACGTGGCATGAACACAGGCAATCCAGCACATCTTTTAGTCGTTAGCCAAAGCTTGACGCAGATGAACATATCAAAATCTCATGCTAGAGATCAAGGCTTCCCTACATGTGCACAGGGAGAATACATACCTGGACACCGTTACACATTAAACAGTGTTGCTGCTTTAGGCCTAGCCGCAGTCGGAAAAATAGCAGCTCTTCAAAGTGAGATTTGGAATTTTGCAATGGTAGTGTAGGTTGCTCAGGGAAAGCACAGGTGAGCAGTGTATATTCCTTTTGAAGATCTGCAAATCCCAGGATTCTTGCACAATCTTCTCTGCTACAAAGACAACATCACAGCCCTAAAGGCAGACAGAGGTATGAAGCCTTAAGCAACTATAATAGCTTGGTACTGGAATTTGTGGTGTCTATCTAAAACGGACACACTGTGGCCATACCCTGAGTCAGCATGTTCTCTCCACGGCTCAGGAGGAGGAATTCTACAGTTAAGTAACTGTGAGAAACCCCAAATCAGAATGTATCTGCCATGATGAGCAGAGTGGTTGTAGCTGTAACAGTCCCTGGATATTAGAGAGACCAGGGGGGTGAGGTAATATCTTGTATTGGACCAACTCCTGCTGGTGAGAGGGAAAAGCTTTCGAGCCACACTGAGCTCTTGTGTGGCTCAAAAGCTTGTCTTCTCAGTTCAATCCAAGATATTACCTCACCCCCACCTTGTCTGCCATGATGAGCAGAGTCAGTCAGATGCTATGCCAGTATCTCCTCCGTGCCTCACTTTTCCCGAGTCACCATTAGATTTAAACTTGTGTGAAGCGAACTGGATTAGAACCTTCTCCTCCTGCTATTGGTCCAAATCACCTACGCTGTGTCTCCTAGAGAACTGCCTTTGGGCACTGGTCTGAGGTAAAAAGAAAAGGAGTACTTGTGGCACCTTAGAGACTAACAAATTTATTTGAGCATAAGCTTTCGTGAGCTACAGCTCACTTCATCGGATGCATGCTGTAGCTCATGAAAGCTCATGCTCAAATAAATTTGTTAGTCTCTAAGGTGCCACAAGTCCTCCTTTTCTTTTTGCGAATACAGACTAACACGGCTGCTACTCTGGTCTGAGGTGAAGGTCTCATCCAAAGTATTCCACAAACTTCTAGGCCACTGCAAGCCATGCACGCTCTCCCCACCCCTTGGATTTTCAGGTAAGTTGCAGGGCTGTGCCCTCATTCCATGAAGGCTGAGATTCGTTAAGAGGCCTGAGGGAGAGAGGAACGCATCTCCCACTGACGTTCCTTGGAGTTGGACACCTGACTGTCATAGGTAGCTTTGAAAACCCCAACCTGTGTCTCCTTCCTGCATTTTGGGCCTGCTCCTCAGAGAGATCTTCTGTTGACTCATGTCCTACTTTCCAGTTCACTGCGCCAAGGTAAAGAAAGCCAGCTGCTTCCATCCTTCCTCACCCTCAGAGCATCATAGACCCCCTTTTTTAGGACCCCCGTCACACACTTATTTTTCTCTGAGGTTGAGTAACTCAGGCAGTATTTTTCTGTTAGTAAAATATCGTCTATTATCCAAGCTCAACAAGGTCTGGATAAGTCTTCCCTGCATCCTTCACTCCGCCCTAGCACACCCGGGCAGCAGCAGCGGGAAGTTAGCCAGTACCATGCAAACTGACTGTTCAAAGAAAACAGAGGGGGAAAGCACAGGAGAGACAGCGGGGACTGAAAGAGAGAGCAGAGTCCCTGTGTTATATCTGAGATGTTTCTCTAACACAGTCACGGATAGGCCAGTTGCTAAGGTGTAAATAGTGAGACATTTTCATCACTCTGAAGGCAGACCTTATTTGCTGGAATAAGGAAATAAAGCCAAGTGACAGCCAGCTCCCACCGGCTGCATTCCACAAGTTTGTTCAGCCCCAGACAACGTGCTGTGTTTGGTCTCTCCTCAAGTCTCCCTCGGAGTCTGTGATCGCTCTAGCGTGGCCTCTTGCTACTGGCTCCGAGGTGAATAGCAGAAAACAGCCAATTATTTTATTTTCTATTTAAAGTCACGTTCATGAGAGGCATTTTGAAATGGCCCCTGCACTTCAGCTTCAAAGCCTATCCTGACTTTGGTCTCCTCACCCTGATTGCAAGCTGGAGGGCTGTTATTGCTGATATTTATGTCTGATGTGCCCCGGTTGTGACCTCATTAACCATGCAGCTGCTACTGCAAACATGTGGTGAAAACTCCAAAGGAGGAGATTGTCTGAAAACTGCATGCTGCCCTTTGTGTAACTTATTTTAATTCTTAGGCTCAGATCTTCAGTGGTGTAAATCCAAGACGCTTTTCAAAAGAGCTACACCCATTTACACCAAAGAGCCAATCCTTACTGCTGCCCTCTTTCACTCACCCTTTATATTTAGTTTATAGGAGCCAATTTTGCTCACCAATGTTGCTGATTCTGATGACTGCATGATAAGTAAGGCCCTATTTCATTGGCAATATTGTGGCTCCCACAATATTAGGCTTCTGCTGCAATTTTGTCAGCCGTGTGGCTCCTGCTGTGATCCTGGGGTGGCGGGGGTTCCCACTGTCAGCCCTGCACATGGCGGGGGTTCCCACTGTCAGCCCGGGGCAGCCGGCGGCCAGGGGCCTGCTGTCAGCCCCACACATTAATGACTGTAATATAATTGCATCAAAATGTCTGGTTATCAAAAAAAAATATCATCAGGTACAACGTAATATTTGAGTGTTTACATTGTTCCATCAAATTTTTCTTAAACAAATAGGTCTTTTCTGGCTTTTCCAAATTACCACAATTAATCAATGTCCATTATTACTTTTCCAAAATTTTCCATTTTGTGTTTGCAGTTTAGCCACCATTATTTGACAATCATCCCACAGTAGGGCCTTAATGACAAGGCTATTTTAGTATTAAAAAGGACACCATCAGCTGTATAAATCCAGATAAAGAAACTTGAGAGCTAGTCAATTTTAATAAACAGGAGTTCATAGTCTGAGCTATAACACCTGCTCTAGTTCCCCTGAATGCATCTCTGTGATCTTTTTACAATCTGTTTCCTGGGGGGGGTGACGAACTTCATGGTGTGGCCACAGAACAATTTGCAGGATTGGGGCCTAATGGATGATACATGGGTGAACTGTGAACCAGAACCAACAGGGATTGTGGCCACATGCACAAAAAGATCATTTGCGAAGGATAAGAAACCCCTTTAGTCAGAAAAACGGAAACACTTCCCCTTGATCTCTTAGTTACAGTGAGTGGGTAACAATAGTAGATTTTTTAAATCACACTTTTGTCTGTTTAAGTTAACCATGCCCCTTTAAGGAACTAGAATTTATCCAGCAAATGCCAATGGAATTTGGACTTTTCTCTTGAGATGAGCTGGAGAATTCTGAATTAGATATTATATATCCTGTTAAAGGAACACGACCAACTCATATTTGGTCCTAAATGTAGGTTTTACAAGAACAAGCTCTCAGAGAATTTAAGAACACTCGAAATGTTTGCTTCTTGTAAAACAATTCCAGTGAAAAGAGTTTCCCGGCAGTGTCTGCAACCCCAAAATAGCAGTGCTAAGCCCCTGAAAGTGAAACTGATTGTAAATGAAACCGGGTATCAGTTTAATCTGACAGTTTTTCTTTCAATTGCTACTGAATAGCCTAGGCTCTTATCAGATGCTATTCTGTTTCGGTGTATTTTGTAGCCAGCTTTAAGATTGGTAATTCATATCTCTAACTTGTAAGAGTCAAAGTCAGGACTCTATATTTATTAATGTAGCTCAACCTCACCCTCAAATCCAGTGTAATGCATGTAGAGATCATACAATAATTTCGTCTCTCTTTTCCTACAGAAATTCATTCAAAATACCTGCCAGGTGTGGTGGATACTGGGTTATGAGCAGAATGAATCATTCTTATGGCCTCACTAGCACATTGTACAATGTAGCAGAGAAATGCACAATTGACATGGAAATACAAGAATCATAGAATCATAGAATATCAGGGTTGGAAGGGACCTCAGGAGGTCATCTAGTCCAACCCCCTGCTCAAAGCAGGGCCAATCCCCAATTTTTGCCCCAGATCCCTAAATGGCCCCCTCAAGGATTGAACTCACAACCCTGGGTTGAGCAGGCCAATGCTCCAACCACTGAGCTATCCCTCCCCCAAGCTGTCATGCTAGTCCTACTTCACACACACAAGTGCCCAGCACCATCGCTCAACCCACACCCAGCTCCAAGAGAGTGGTCATGGTCAAAAAGCAAAGGAGACATGGCCAGTGGAGACGGTATCCTTCCATGCCCACAGCATACACTCAGACATGGCTTTGGGAAAGCACAGGTTAGTGTGGCCAGAGGTGAATGGGAAGATTAATAAAGAATTAAAGGAGGGTAATGTAATTAATGCAAATCACCCTGCATTTATGGAAAATAGAGCCTGTCAATCTAATTTGATATCTGTTTTCGATGAGATTATAAATTTGGTTGCCATTAAATGCAGATTTATTGAAATTGTTCATGGGAAAAGGTTGGTTTTGATGAATTTCCTGACTTGAAAAAATCCTTTTCAAAATTCCATTTTGACACCTTTGAAATGAAAAGTTTCAGATTTCTGTTTTGAAATGACTTTAGTATAAAATAAGTTAAATTTCTGAATAAAAAAATTTAAAGTGAAAGAAAAAGAGGTCAAAAGTGAAACATGTCAAATGTATTCAAAGGAAATGTTTCAGTGACCTGAACCTATCCTCCCACCCCCCGTTCATTCATGAAAATTTTTGGAAAACTGGTTTAGCCTTAAACAAGAATTCCTGCTGTTGGCCTCACATAGCCCAGATAGATTATTATGGTGTGATCTGTGGCTTGACCCTACCAGGCACTTGCTTGAATCCCTGTTGCCCATTGATCTGTAGCATTCAGGGTTTGCCAAGACAGTTCCTGTCCTGCATCGTGGCTGCTTTCACAGCAGTTGTATAAACAAACTGATACCTTAGTGTGGGAACACGGTGCTCCGTGAAACACTGTCCACTCTTAGATGCACACCAGCCCACTGACGTTCCCAGGCTGGGCACAGCTGGGATGGAGAATCTAGCCCTGTCACTGTAGATCAAGAGGTTCACTAGCTGACGAGGAAGTACAATAGGACTGGATCTTAGTGAAGCCTTTCTGAATGCTTCCCATCCTTTATATTCCTTTACCCTCTGGCCCCGGACCTGAGCCAAGGAAGAGTGCAATTTCCACCTGGTGTGTTTTACGCCGGAAGAGCTACTGCACAAACAGAGCAAGAAGGGGCACGCCTTCTCTTTAAGAAAATGAAGGATCAGGGACAGCAAATGTTCAGTGAGTGTTTCAGTTACCACCCACCCTAGGAAAGAAAATTCAGATGGGTTCCATAATTCTTCATTTGATTCATTAGAAACAATCCCAGAAAATAAAGCGTATAAATATGTAAGGAAAATGGCCCCGCATAGCTAGCTTCAGTAAATCACCTGATCAACCCTGTATACTTAGCTATGCCTCATTCACAGTTATTAAGATCTTTCTGCTGTTAAAATATTATCCACCCATCTGGGTAAGCCCAGACTATGGCTAACCTACTTATTAGATGAGCACGATGACTGAACAGTCATGAATGTTCATACAGCCCACACATATTGGGTGGGAAGGTTGCCACCCACCCAGATTTTGTCTAGAGAACCTAGTTTTGACAGGTGTGTTGCAGTTCCCATTGTTAATCCTGAATGTGTACACCCCTCCAGGGTCATGAACAGAGCTGGGAGAATCATGTGGGGGAATTTAGCCCATTTTCCTAGGCACTAATTTTCTGCAAACAGACTACAATTTTTATAAACCTGATCCACTGAAGATAATGGGCATTTTGCCAGTGATTTCACTCAATGTGAGCAAAGCCGGGGCATGTTTGAAATATTTCCACCAGTGGTTTGGGTGAACAAATCTCAGGAATGGCTGGCTCGCTCTCTGAGCTGTGTGACTGTCACATGGTACCGTGACTCTTCCCTGATTGGATGACTTAACCTTTATAAACAGTCCATTCACTTCTGCCCCAAACAAACTGGATTCCATGGTGACAGCAATCTGGATTACAACCACGAAAATTACTTTCCCTAGATATTCCTGTGAATAAACCCCGGTCGCACAAACATTGGTGAAAATCAAATCAGGAGGTGGGCAAGTCCAAATGAAACCTGGTTCTAATGAGAAATCACTGGAATGTCCTTGCACAATATTGCTCACTAGTGATCATGTGAGGTTTCTGGTGCCATCTTAAGCCAGACAAGTACCACTGTCCTGATTCCTTGGTGCCTATCCATAAGACACTGTCTGGCAGATAGATTCTCCTGCTCTAGAAAGCAGAAAAGCCTTAAACTGGACAATGCCAACCAGCAAAAATCTTTTGAGTTCCAACGGCAGTTTCTGGTGGGAGAAAAGCTGACAAAGAGCCAGTGACCTTTGGTGCCTTCCCCCAGACCACAAGCAGAATGCAAGCCCCTGCAAGCCTGTGAGTTCATTGTCGTTTGCCCAGTGGACTCCCGTGGAAGAGCCAGTGGAATAAAAGAGCAGAGGTGCACTTCACACTGCTCCAGGCACCGCAGCCAGCACAGCTGCTGAAGACAGAGGGGAAAGCTCCAAACAAGCTCTCCTCAATCCAGTTTTGCTCTGTGCATAGAGTTTGGAGCACCCTTGGGACCTCCAGGCTGCAGGATTCCTGCAGTTCATTAGACCTAGGTCTGAGCACCTGGGGATGTGAGAAAACCTGGATTTGTGCAGGAAATAGCCCAACTTGATTGTCATGCACATTGTGTAAACAGTTGTCACTTTGGATGGGCTATCACCAGCAGGAGAGTGAATTTGTGTGGGGGGGTGGAGGGTGAGAAAACCTGGATTTGTGCTGGAAATGGCCCATCTGATGATCACTTTAGATAAGCTATTACCAGCAGGACAGTGGGGTGGGAGGAGGTATTGGTTCATATTCTCTGTGTATATATAAAGTCTGCTGCAGTTTCCACGATATGCATCTGATGAAGTGAGCTGTGGCTCACGAAAGCTTATGCTCTAATAAATTGGTTAGTCTCTAAGGTGCCACAAGTACTCCTTTTCTTTTTGAGAAAAGCCTCAGTGAGTCAAGAATGTAACAACCAACAGAGCTGGCCCTGGCTGTTTTTCTACCGAGGGTGGAAAACGTTTTTGGCACCCCTCCCCCAAACTCCTGAACCAGCAGAGCAAAAAAGGCAGATGAACCTAGTGATGTGGTGCCCGTCCTGCCTCCCCCAAAGATGTGCTGATTTGTTACCCCGATCACCCACCCCCTCAGGCCAGCCCCGGTAGCCCATCTCCTCAGCAACACCAGCCCTTAGAGCACATGGCCTCCTCTCATCCCACTGGCTCCCCTGAGAATACTGGGTCAAGCCCAAAGCCTTATCTTCGAGGCCGTCTTCATGGCACCAGCCACCAGAACCCCTCGCTCTGTGACAATGGTCAGGTGCTATGATGCTGCCAACCTCAATGCTGAAGCTCGTGGGAGCTGGAGAGAGGGCCAAGGCTCTGGAATGCATAGGGAAGGTAAGAATAACCAGAAATTTCATGCCCTGCAGATCCAAGGGCAAAACACACATCTGTGACTTAACTCCCTATCTGCAACTGAGATCAGCAGAGAGCAAGAGAACCGAGGAAGAAAAAGAGGTGCAGACAAGAAGGAAAAGAAATAAAGGCGGAGGAGTGGGATGGAGGGAGGCAAGGAAAAAGGAAATAAAAATTAACTAATGCATTTACCCAGCTGCGTTGGAAAATTTGGCATCACACCTTTTGTATATTTGCTCTTAATTCTATGAAAGGCACCCAGCTACCACTGTGACGAGCAACATTATCCATCCGTGGTCAGGTAGAGGGATACCACATAGTCTGGGGATCCACCAGCACTCAAGATTTTCATGGCCACACTCAACGGCCATCTTTCAGGGATAGCTGAGAATGAAATAAATCCTGGCATCAGGCAGACAAATGGATTATTTGATTTACTAAATGGTCATTTCCACCCCAACTCCTTCCCTCCAGGAATGCTCTCCTAACTCCTGCTAGTGAAAAAAAAGGTACACCCAGCAAAGCTGTTTCTTTGTGAAAGAGGGCTGTATTTCAGAATGGCACCTTTGGCCTGAAGCGAGAGATGGGCCAATGTTAGACCCAGAGCTAGATTAAGTGCAAGCTAAGGTTTTGGATGTGGGTTCAAAAGGCTGAGCCTAAGCTAGGGTTAGGTTTGGGATTTGCATCTAACTCATGCAAGATGCATTTGACCCAGACGCCCACTGGTGGTTCGTGACTCTGTGTCAACAACTTTTGTCAGGCCTGCTACACTCACCGCACCTAACATGCTTGTCATACTCTGTATTTAAAAGGTGCAATGTAAGGTGTCATATAAACAAAAATTTACAGCCCGTGACCTGTCTGTGACTTTTATTACATACCCCTGACTGCTGGGGGGGTGAGGGGGCAGAGGCCAGTGGCACCAGCTGCCAGGGGCCACCGTGCAGCGGCTGCTCCAGCTGTCCCCAGGGCCGCCCACCCGCCGCTGCTCTGGCCGCCCCCAGGACTGCTGCTCGCTGACAGCAGCGACTGATGGGGCTGTCCCTGGGGCTGCCTGAGCAGTTAGGCCAGGGGCTTGGGTGGCTCTGGGGTCAGCCCCAGCAGCCGCTGGAGAAGTCACGGAGGTCACGGAATCCGTGACCTCCATGACAGACACGGAGTCCTATCGATAGGAAAAGGCGGGGAGAGAACCCCTAGTTATCCTTTGCTCAAGGAGACAAAGAAACCCAGTGCTCTGGGCGCTGTCTGTTGGATCCCGGCTCAGGATTGGCCAGCGATGCTGGAAGAAGGACTGGGGTAAGAAAATGCCTTTGAACAAAAGACTCTGGTTTGTTAAGTTAGGTTTTAGCCTTAGAAGCATCTTTTTTCTTTTTTGTTTGAAACATTTCTATCTTGATTCCTTCTCCTTGCTCCCCCCTTAAATCTCTGGTCTTCGTTAATAAACTTACTCTTGTGTGCTCCAAACTGAGGGGTGAAATCCTCAGCCACACTAGCTGGCTGGTGCTCTGCGCAGTCTCTTTAAAAGAGCAGCAAACTTGAGACGGTTTTGTGAGTGCTACAGGGAGAGGGGCTGGGCACTCCAGGGGCAACGGTTTGGGGCAAACTCGGGACTGTTGGGGTCACCCTGCGAGGAGCACCCAGGCTGGGGGGCGTGAGGGTGAGGCCGTTATGTGATGAGCAGGCTGCAGGTGGCAGGGCACTGAGTCTCAGCTGCACAGTGTAGAGGAACCAGGGTCACAGGGCAGGTGGTGTCACCTCCCCACCCTCTCCCTAAGCTGGGCTGAATCCCACAGCTGAATCGTCACACTGCTCTCGGGAGAATTTTGGCCCCAAATGGCAGAAGGCTCATGAGCGCAGCTGCTCCTGGGAGATTTCTTCCTTCTTGTACAGTGGTGAGCTCAGGTGAGCAACTTCACATCATCTTGGACCTCATCTGGGCCAGATCCAGGAAAACAACTCATTCCGACCTAGAGCCTCCGCCACAAGAGTGGGCTCGAATCCTTGTCTCCCCTTCTCCGATCCCTTGCCACGTTGGCGCTGTAACCACTGCCTAAAAGTTTCCAATAGGGCCAGAGGCCACCCATGGCTCGAGTTCCTCCGAGCTGGGCACAATATCCCACAACACCTGCCCAAGACAGGCTTGTATCCTGGGATGCAGACAGAGACATTAGATCCCAAGGGATGGAAATGCTGCTGGTGACACTGGCAAGCGCCATTCACCCCCGGTGGGGCAGGAGGTTTGAACGGACCTTGTCCCCCACATTGAACAGGCAGAGCTGCTGCACCTCAAGAGCTACTGCCTCGGAGGACGGCAGTCAGCATTTGCACTGCAGTCCTTCCCAAGAGTGTGGCCAGAAGAGAGAAGCTTTAAATTGCACCCAGCTCTCCACAGGAGACTCACTAATGTTGGCCGCTGATTCATCACATCTCCCAGCCATCACACCTTGGCTAGCATCACTCAGCCTGGGGCTAAGCCAATCATCTCCCAGCCTGCCAGTGGAGTAGGTGTCATGAGCACCACTGCTATTCCCGTCCGTGTTGACTGGGGGATACTGGAGCCAAGGGGACTGGGCACTGCACTGCACTTGGACTCAGGAGTCCTGGGTTCTCGTCCCAGCCACTGGCCTGCTGGGCGACCTTGCACAAGTCACTTTCATAGAATCATAGAATATCAGGGTTGGAAGGGACCTCAGGAGGTCATCTAGTCCAACCCCCTGCTCAAAGCAGGACCAATCCCCAATTTTTGCCCCAGATCCCTAAATGGCCCCCTCAAGGATTGAACTCACAACCCTAGGTTTAGCAGGCCAATGCTCAAACCACTGAGCTATCCCTCCCACCCTATGTCTTTGCCTCTCCTTGCCTCAGTTTCCCCATCTGAAGAAGGGTGATCCTGAAACGGACTTCCCTTTGTAAGCACTTTGAGATCTGCAGATGAAAAGTGCTACATAAGACCTCGGCATTATCATAATGTGAGTCCAGGGTTACGCCAGCATTAGCACAGGTTGAATGTATCCCTCGGTGTGTCAAAGAAAAATCCCGGTAACGAGAGCGGCGATGTGCCTGGTCCAAGGCACCGGTGTTGTGAGCTGTGTTCGATTTAAGCGGCGGTGATCTGGGCTGAGTTCGAAGGAGCAGGTTCTGTGTTTGTACGGCCCATTGTTTTAAAAAAGGGTGACATGGTTTGGAGGAATGAAAGGAAAAAATCAGCCTGCCGGTGTGATTGGCACCACGTGAAGAAATAATCCCAGCTTCTCCCCAGGGAAGGAGGCACCTGGAGCCCTCGTGCCAGGAAGGAAGTTGTAAATACACAGGCACTTTACCCCAGTGCTCATAGCCTGGACGAAGGCAGACAAAGCTGGGTCAGGTGCCAGGATTGTTTTGTGGCTTAATAAAATGATTAATGTCTCTCGTTTGCTTTCAGTTCAGGGACTCTCTCACCTGCCGGGCTGCTGGTGACTCAAGGAGAAAAAATGCACTTTTTTTTACCTTAAAGTTGGCCAATAGCACCCGATGCTGGGAAATTCCCCTCTAGGAGAGGCCAAGTTTCTTAGCCACTCTAATGGAAAGGGAGGAGAATAGGAACACAGGCTGAAACAGGAAATGCACTCGGCATGAACTAACGGCCTCACTGAAGGGGGGCTCCAGAGCAAGCCCTGGAATCAAAAGCATTGTACGTTGCCCTTCAGTGAGCGAGAGCCTGAACTGAACTCGAATCAGCACCTCTCGCTAGCAGGGGGAGGGGGAGTCCAAATAAGCATCTGTGAAATAGCTGCAATGACTTCTGTTTGGTTTACACTGATCATCTGCACAGCTTGCGAGACGCCAGTTTTGTCTGGATATCGCTGAGTTCAGATCATCAGGATTCAGTGCAAAGGGAGCCCAATAGCGGAGCTGACATACTGGCATTAGAGGAAGGATACTGGGGGGAATTGAAAGCTGGAATCCTACCGGATTTCACTCCCACACTGGAGAGTGGCTCCTATATCAGAGCAACCTACCAAGGCTGGATTTAAACAAAGGCAATAAAAGTCACAGTGCTCCAGGATCAGGCCCATTTCACAGCTTAGCTGCTAGGGGAATATTTGCCATCACAGCCTGATGGATAACGAGGGCTCTGCGTGATCTGTGCAAGCAGGCCCCTTCCTTTGAGTCCGAAAGTAGACAAAGAGTCGGGGAGGGGAAGAGACTTCGTTTCTCCTCTGGAAGGAAGGAGGACGTACTTCTCAAATGATGCAGCACCTACAAACTTCGGGGACGGGCAGCCTAGAAATGCACCATATAATAAAATTCATAATGATTAAGGGCCTGATCCAAAGCCCATTATGGTCTCCCCAGGGGCCTTTGGATCGGGCGCTCAGGGAAGCAGCTAGCTCGTTCCCCTGTTTTTTTCCATTCAGGAGACATCTGGGAGGCGGCATACACCTGTGCGTTTATCTCGCCCATAGTATGATCATTGCCACATGGCCCTTTTGTTGCAGTAAATCAGATTCCCGCGCCCTTCACTGCAGGGGCTGCTGCTTATTAACTGGTTTCCTGACAAAGCAACGATTCAGTGGTTTGCCCAGCCTTGAAATCTTAAACCTACTGGTTTGGTGGATGGTTACACGAGGCCCTTCTAAACTGCTTGGAACAAGGAGATTACAAAGGGCCGGTCACCAAATGGGAGAGGGAGGTTGGAGTGGGGCTGGCAGGTTTGTTAGGTGAAAGGTGCAATAGGTGAGTTAGAAGGAGCCCTCCCAATTGTGGAGTTTTCACAGCGCTGGGCAAGAGAAGCTATTGCGGCAGGAGCGGAGCACGGGGCTAATCTGTCCCCAGGAATCCCTGACCGGCAGAGTTAGCACCTCACTTTGAACACCACCCAGCGCAGCTTGCAGGAAATCTTCCTGCTGCTGGATTTGAAGCGGAACTGCACACTGCTGTCGTAGGAGCAGGCCAGGAAAGGCCTTCATCCCACCCAGCTGGGAAATCCTAATTGGGTAACGCACGCACTGTGATGCTTGTTATGAAGCCACTTCCCAAAGCGCAACTCAGGAATGCAGGATCCTTATTTCGGGTTCTTGTAATAAGCCGCTCAACAGGAATTGGAACTGCCGAACAAGTCACTGCAAGCTCATCTGAACTAGGTGGAGAGCCGCCCCCTCCGCTCCTGCTAATTCAGGGTTCATCTCGTTCCTGGGCGATGAGCATAGAGGATTGCTTCACCCAAGAGTGACAGCAAGATTGTGGCCATCGGGCAAACATCTCCTCCCAAATCCTCTCCCAGCGCTGGGCACATGGGGAGAACAGAATCCCCGAAGCAAGATCCACTGGCAAAGAGCTCAGAAAGGAACAGCTCTGCCCCCAATCACCAGCTAGCAGGTCCCTGCTGTGACACGGGCGGCTGACATCTCCATCTGGGAAAATCAGTTTTCTTGAGCTCAAACCAAGGATCGGGTGGGAGCCTGCAGACGGGGGACCTGGGGGCGTACATTGACGCAGAGGAGTAAAAAGACTGATGCATTATACGGCGGGACCCCAGTGCCCCCTCAGCATAACACCACCGGCGTGGAGGGATGTGCACTAGGGATGACGTTTTATGAACTGTCATGGCTCAAACAGGCTTCCCCCTCATTGAGGCCCTTGGCTTTGCCTTGCCATCACGTGATGCCAGGACACAGTAGAACAGGATGCATCACACTACGGGTAAGGCTGGCCCTAGTGCAGGCCTGCAGTCGTGTGACAGGAGGCTGCAGGGAGCCCCCCCTGCAATGTGCGCCGTGCCCCAGGGTCATGGACAGGCTCCGGCTCTGTGGAACTCACCAGCTGTGCAAAAGGGAGCCAGCTACATCGTCCAAGGGGAGGGTGCAGCACATGCCCCCTCCTATGTGCTTGCTGGATCTCTGGAGAGGCTTGGGCTTGCACCCCCCCGGAACAGTGCGTCTCCCCTATTTGCTCTTGTGGCCCAGCATCACAGGGCAGCCCTAGCCAGCACTGTTAACCTTTGGGCACCGATAATTGCTGACCAATTACCTGGGTGCTGAGCGCTCACCTGGAACGTCTGCCATTCGCTCTTAGAGGATAAGATTTCCCTTTGTTCCCGCAGTGCAGGTGCAGTGGTAAAGCCAGCCTACGTGGTCTTATATTACCGTAAGGGAAGCCCTTCCAGAGTGAGCATAAGCACTGTGGTCGGATGCCGCTCCCCAGTGAAAGGTGCGACAGCCTCATTACATGGAGCACTTTTCCTGCTGTAAGCGGCTGGGAAGTGCAGAGATATTTACCGTTGTTGCCACGGGCCCGCGTCATTGTGCTTCGTGGAAACGGCACACAAAGAATACTGTCCTCCGAACCTGGGTTTGGGGTGAGGGACGGGTCCTGCAGACAGTCACAGCCTGATTTACCAGCACCCCGGGCTCAACTGTGAAAGGGCTCAGCTATTGCACGGACTGAACTATTGTTGCAAGCATAGTCCTTCCTTTTCAGACTCAAAGATGCCCTTGCAGGCCTGCGGCCCAATGAGTTTAAGTGGTATTTTCCCCCTCTTTCTCCTAACTCAGTTTCTTTATGATCTGCTTCTCTATCCCTCCTAGGACCATTCCTGGGCTGCCTCTCTCTGTCTTCTCCCAGCCTGGGGAACTGTCATACTGGGTCAGACCAACAGTCCATCTAGCCAGTACCCTGTCTCCAATACGGCTAGTACCAGAGCTTTGGGGGAGCATACAGAACAAGCCAATTTTGGAGCGATCCACCCGTCTTCCCCTCTCAGCTTCTGGAAGTCAGAGGTTTAAGGTCACCCAGATCATAGGCTTACATCCCTGACCATCTTGGCTAATTGCCATTGATGGACCTCTCCTCCATGAACTTCTCTCATTCTTTTTTGAATCCAATTATACTTTTGGCCTTCACAACATCCCATGGCAATGAGTTCCACAGGTTAATTGGGCGTCGTGTGAGGAAGTACTTCCTCTTGTTTGTTTTAAACCTGCTGCCTATTAATTTAATCAGGTGACTCCTAGTGTTTGTATTGTAGGACAGGATAAATATAACACTTCTCGATTCGTTTTTTCCTCTCCAGTCGTGATTTTATAGACTTCTATCATATCCCCCTCCCCCCATCGTTCTCTCTCTTCTAAGCCAAACAACCCTCCTCTTTTTAGTCTCTCCCCATACGGAAGCTGTTCCTCACCCTTACAGTATGGAACCTAAGCAGATGAGCCTTGAGAGCCATAGCATGGCTTATTACCATGTTATTCTCTAATGCAGCAATGTGAACACCATACAGCATCCCTCACACACACACACACACTCCAAGAAGCCAGGGGGCCTATGATCTAGTGGAGAAAGGGAGAATCACCTTTCTAAGTCCCTTCCATCTAAGATGTCACGACGCATATTTTGGAATTGCTACTGGCAAGACTTCCTGGCTCCCGCAAAATCCAGCGCTCAATGGACGGCACTTAGAATATCTACCTTGCCTTGAATGCACAGCCCATTTTCCCATCCGCAGCAGCCCCGAATCAACGGACACGTATGCGGTCGCTCAGAGGTACCGTGAGTCACCATCATGACTCTCCGAGCTTAATGTATTTCTCTTTAATGAAGCCACCAGGAGAACCATGTTCTGAACACAGTGCTACCATCCCTAGCAATGACCGGTGGGCTCTGGGTATCAGGACCTCCACTCACGCTAGCAGGAAGAGGAGCCCTGTCCCAGGAGATCTGAGAAATCAACAAAGGGCTGAGATTTCGTGCAGAAAAGTGCCTAATTTCAACCTAAGTTCATGCTCACAAATGCAGAAGCATCATTCGTTTTAATTGAACATTGTGGCACGGAACACTGGAACTCTCCTCAACCCAATCCATCATGGTGTATTTCCTTTTGCAGATGTTTGCACTCAACTGCACTGACTCAGCTTGTGTTTTGGCAGCTAGAATCAAGCTGGGAGGCTTGGCTCAGCTCTGGCCTTTGAATTTTCAAGCTTGCCTAGAGCTATTATCTAGGCAATAGATCATTTAATTTAAATACATGAAATTATGTTGGCCAGTAGCCTTTTAATCACGACTAGGCCCTTTAGCCATCCTCAGCAAACCCCTTCTCGGTTTTGAGCACAAAGACGGAGGAACCCCCTGCCAGCCCTTGAATGGGGGATTCCGTTCCAAGCATCAGGATGCACGTTAAAGCATTGCAAACATTGTCAGAAAAGCTGGGCCAAATTCTCCTGTTGGCGACACCTGTGTAAATCTGGAGTGACCCAGCTGGTGTCAGTGGAGCCACCCTGGATTTACACGGTAAAACAGACCATAATTTGGCCCAATATTTGTTATTTAGGGAAGCAGTTACCCGTTTTCTGGGACAGTAATACTTATATCACAGCAGCACGCAGTCCCTGGCTGAGATCGGGGCCCATGAGCTAGGCATTGTACATACACATAGTAAGAGACAGTCCCTACCCTAAAAGAAATTACAGTCTGAATAGACAAGACAGACAAAGGAAGTATTATTATCTCAGCTTTATAAAGGGGAAACTGAGGCACACAGCAATTGACTGAACTGCCTGAGGTCCAAGATGGAGACTGCAGCAGAGCAGCGAAATGACCCGAGTCCCAGCCAGAGCCATAACTCTAAGACCATCCTTCCTCTTTTAAAAGCGATTCCAAACCCTCTGGGACGTCCCATAGCAAGCAGTCGGTCTGTGCTGCTCTGGGTCAGCCTGGAGCACAGCACTTCTCCAAGATGGATCGGATCTCTCTGACATGGGACGTGTCACAAGGGATTCTTACCTGTGGTGTGACCTCGTCCCAGAGGGTTTGGAATCGCTTTGCTAACTACAGCTCCATGCCTGTGCCAGGAGGGAAAGCAGAGACGCCAAGCGCCGTGTTGCCTGGTCAGGTCTCAGTTTGGAAGACGTAGAGGCATTGTTGGAATATTCCCCTTGGTCCTACGGTCTCAGCTAGGGCCAGGGCAGGGGTGGCAATGACAAAGCATCAGTGAGGCACATGGGCTGGGCATGGGTCAGCAGCTCAAACCTTCAGTGAGTGATCTCAGTGCCATCTCAGCTCTGGGCTCCCTGCCAACCACGGCAGGCAGGTGCTTCTCTCACCAGGCCCTAGTACTTGCCACCAAGAGCACCAGCTGGCTGAGCGGCTGGACCTAAATATTCCATCGTGCCCTCTCGGGAACATGGTGCTGTGCAAGGGGCAATGCGTTAGACGTCCCTCCTAGTGACAGAGATAATGCCCTGCGGCTCAGACAGGAGAAAACTCTGTGCACCAAGCGCAAGGGTGGCTCAGATTGTGAGCCCGTCACTCCTATTAATAGTTCCAGTGAAGCCCATTTTACACCAGCTAAGAATCTGGCCCATCAAGCTGCATTCTGCTCTCAGATGTGCACCCAGACGTAAACCCAGAGCAATTCCCCTGAAGTCAGTCAAGTTACATAGGTGTAAAATCAGCGGAAGTGACAGCAGATTCAAACCCAGAGTTTAGACAGAACTTTAGATATTGCTTGCCCACTACTGCAATACAGACACCTCTGAGGTGGAGTACAGCAGCTGTGCACTGCAATGGCACCGAAGGGTTTGAGACAGGAAGCAAAGAATACCACATCCACAAAACTACTGAACTGCCCTTTGCGAGGCATAACTCAACTATGTAAGTGTAAAGGATGGTTATTATTATATGAATGACATCGATAGGCACTAATCACACTGCAGATGAAAAGGATAGGCAGACACTGCCACTTTGGTAAAGGTGTCACTCTCCCCCCTACCTTGCTAATCAGAATTATCTGCCAGCCGGATGGGTGCCCGGCCAAATAGATTTCAGCTGCAACCTGGACTTCAGAGGATGGAAAAGGCAAGAGGGAGTTCCTGCAGTGGAGGAGCTCTGTGGTTTCCCTTCTGAAGCCAGCCTTATAATCTCGGGCTACGCGTCATGTGCAATTGCTACATCCTCAAGCACGTCCAGCAGTAATGCACAAGCAACTACCCATTAGGCACCGCTGAGAGGTGGGGCTGCTTCAGACCTGCCACCTTTTATTATTTCCTTGCCCAGCTGGAGCAACACCAGCTAGAGAACCTAACACAGAGCGGCACGCAATGAAGATTCCTTCTCCCCAGGTCTCTGTTAAACCCGCACATTTTAGGACGTCCGTCGCCCCCTCGCCCCCCAAGCTATAACTCCATCTTTAGGGCTGTTCTAAATAAAATAACTTCCAGCTAATGCTGCTCCCCCTGGACTTTCTTCAAGTCAAGGGAAGGGGAGGATGAAAATGTATATGTCTGAACAGAACCATCACAATCCCATCATGCGCCCTTCCCACCTCACCGGTGGGGAATGCCTAGGACACCCATACACTGCTGTTAAAGAGACATGCAGCTGGCAAGGTTTTGAGAGCAGATATTTGCCAGGTGGAATGACTGTAAATGGGTCTCTTTGCTCTGCCTTCAGGACAGCTCCTGTTCAGAAAACTCCCTGGTATAAGACAACAAAGCTCTTAGTTTCATCAAACCCCTTAATGCAGCATCTGTAATGACATCTCTCTATGAGCCACTGCGACTCCCAGGGAAGCCAGTGGGAAATGCAGGTATGGAGCATGAAAAACACCGAGAGCTGTTTAAAAGGCGAAAACCAAGTTTTGCCCCAGGTTTCAAAGTTGGATTTTTTTCTCTCCAAAACATTAGAAATTGAACCATTTTCTCCCAACGTCTTTGATATTTAAATTCTTTAAATCAAAAATTCTTGCAATATTGCATTGACTAAAAACCCGGTTTTCTGCAAACAAAACATTTCAGTAGCCCCTTTGAAAATGTTTTCAATATTTTTTTAAAAAGATGACATTTTCCACAAAAAAATAAAAACTGACCGTTTTTCGTGAACATTTTCATTTGTACAAAAAGGCCATTTTTTCCCATCAGAAAAAATACCCTTTTCATTCAAAACATCTTGACCAGCTCCCCAAATTCTGTGATTTGTATATGTTGAAGCTGGAGGGTACAAAAGGGACCAGATGTCCCGATTTTATAAGGACAGTCCCGATATTTGGGGCTTTTTCTTATATAGACACCTATTACCCAGCACCCCCTGTCCCAATTTTTCGCATCTGCTATCTGGTCACTCTGCATGTAGCATTTCCTTAATTACATATACATCTGTTTTATTGTGCAGTAGGAGACCTTATTCAGTATTATAAGGACAGAATCCAATACCACGCCATCCTCCAACATGCTGGTTTGAAATGAAGCCTAATCTGAGCATTATAATCTCCCTTTTGTACTCTATTTCATAAATTAGTTGCAGAAGATAATTGTGTTTGACTCTGTCCCACCTACTGTAGTTATGGCAAAGATATTTAATGCAAGTTTCCAGTACAGAAGAGTCTGACTTTGTTCTGCATCATATACATGGCTAACAATATTTGTCTTCTCTCACTACCAACAAAGGGAAAGAGAGAGAAAACAACCCAAAAATGCAGATAGATTTATACTCTATAGGCCATTTAGCATGTCTGTTTTTACTGGATTTGCTAATGGGCACATGATGGATGAACAGCATGGAAAACAAGATATTCCTCTTTATTAAAGCCTCATTAAGACTTTTTATGGTTATCACTGGTGACAAATGATGCATTCCTCGCTACAGAATGGAACAATAAAAGCTAACTCTGGTTGATTTGGACTGGAAAATTCATTATTTTCTCTGCCAGTGGGTTTCTCCAGGGAGAGATACTGCATCACATGGATGGAGAAAGCCCAACTGGATTGGCCGGCTTCGTACAAACAGATGAGAGGAAAATATGATGGAGAGGGAGGAGTGCATCAATTATACTCTATTTGCTTTAATAACCCCTGTTATTGCCTGGCTCCATATTTACACATTTTTTTTATAATAGAAAGAAATATTAAAGCTCCATTAAAGCTCAGCACTGCTGTGATAAAAAGGCAGAATAGGAAACAGACCTGATCTTCATGGTTAGAAAATGGCAAGGCCCCGTCTTTATGAAGTTACTACTCAGGCTTCCGAGAAGCTGAACAATGCAACTAAAGCTCGCTGTCAAGGGAATCGATGGGTTGAATTTATGGCAGTGCGCCGCATAAGGATTTGGAAATCAGTTTAACCTTATCTTGTTTTGGGTCTCTGATCTCACCTGGAATCTCATCTTGCAACATTCCTTGGCACAAGGAGAGCTTTTATTGTACACATTTTGTGTTTATTTCTCTCAGGGCTGTTAAATTGGACACCTGCCTTTCTCCAAGCTTCCTACGAAGCCATGTATTTGCTCCAAGATTAACGTAACTATCGTTCGACTGAAGTAGGAGCTGGTGCAGCTGCTTTTCCCTTCCTTCTCTATCCAGAAGGGGAAAAGCAGGAGACTCTCTTACACCATAAAATGATGGCTGGTGCCCAGCCCCTACACATCCAAGCATTGACTATTGAAGGGGGGTGGCGAAGGGGGAGGTGTGTTTGAAATCCAAAACCCAGCCTAAACCAGCATTTTGAAAATGGGTGAGGCATCTCTCTTTAAACACACACCAAAACTCCAGGTCTAAACACTGCCCAGACTTTGGGGTGTTTGAAATCCAGAGCCAAATATTCTGGCTAAACACATCTCAACCAGCACTGGAGTGTATGTGGACAGGATCCAGGATAGGAAACTAAGGAAAGGAGAGAGGTCAGGAACCACTTAGTCAGTGAGGTCACATGGTGTTATTTTAATAGCAGCTGTTTCCCCCAGATACTGCACTTTACTACCTTCAGTTAAAGACGGTTTCTATTAGCTGCTCTGATTGCTGTTCTGAGCAGTTCATTCTATTTATTAACTTCTCTCTAAATAAAGTCAGCCCATTGTAATTCCTCCCTATGCTCTTATGTGGCCTGAGTTCAAGTTCCCTTGTGCATATAGCCTCATAGCAACTATTCCACGGAGTGAAACTGGTGCTAGTCAGCCCGTTGACTATTCTTCCTTACAAGTGTCTGGGGGACTGACCATTATTAATGCAATAAGGCCCTCCAGACAGTGCATTTCTGGGAACAACCAGAGCAGAGCGAGAAAGGGACAAGGCCAAAGATCAAGTGGTTTTAACGGCCCAAGAAGTGGCATATGTTGGCTGAATGGAATTGATGGAAAGAAAGTCCTGCCGGGTGCTCAGCTTGGCTCTCATAGGCACTATATAGTCCTCGAGACCAGAGCTGGTCAGGGGCTTTTTGTTGGAAAGTCATTCCAATGAAAAATGCCCTTGGCCAAGAAATGTTGATTTTTCCCATCTGGAAAATCAAAATTTTAGCTCCCCAGTTGCCACTCTGGAACTTCTTTCGATGGAACAATTTGATGATGAGCCTGCTGAGAGATAACATGAAATTGACAAGAGATTTCCAGGAGGACAGCTGAGAAGCAAAAAATTCCATCCCACTTCAGGATGAATTTTTTTTGCAAAAAAGTGAAATTTCAGAAAGAATTTCCATGTTCTGGCCATCTCTAATGGAGACAGAAGACTAGTACACTGGAAAAATGCTCATTACAATAAGGAAGACTTTCCAGGGATCAAGAGGGTATCCAGTTCTTTGATGTGCACACCCCAGGTTTCATAACTTAATCAAAACATTGCCTCCACCATGAAAGCCAGATACCATCAGCCGATCAGATTTGTGGGGGGGAAAAGATGGAATTATGGGTGTTCTCATAAAAGCATGAAATGTGCTACAGTCTTAGGGCATGACCCAATAAAGATGTTCAGATATGGGATCATCACCAATTCATGCCATGTTGTCTGTGGCAGTCATTTTAATAACACTGTCATAATTGGAAACATTTTTGTTGTTTTACAGGTGGACATACAAGGGATGTAGTCTTGGTTTTCCTTCAACATGACCTTAACATTGGTGTAAGGACACATTTTGTACTAATTTTGATAGTGAGCGTGGTCTTGGGAGAATTTAATCCCAGTTCTCTTTTCTTTCAGATGCTACTTTGGTTGCCTGAAAGCTGCTTGGTGATTGGGTAATATTACCTGTACACAGTGGCGAAATATATTAGATTACTATTGGCTAATACTAATGCTTCAAATATGTCAAAAAGATACTAGCTTGTCTGACAGCCAGGTCCATCAACAGGCACATCCCATTCCTATATTGACTGGGACAAGTGTGCACTTTATGAGGAAGACACAAGTGCAGAGTTGATTAATCCATCAGAATATAAACGAGAGCATGTTGGATCTGGCTATCAAACTCTACTATAAAATGTCAGATGTTTCCATAAGCTGAATGCACTTCCAATATCCACAGACATATGTAGGTTAGAGGATGGTGATGGTATTGAAAAGACTTTGAATGAGAACAATGGACATTGGCACAAATCCTGCTACATCAAGTTTGACAGGACCAAACTTTAAAAGGGTAAAACGGATTAAACTGTGGATCACCCTGATGCAGGGCTGGCCTTACCATGAGGCGAACTGAGGTGGCCAAATCAGGTGCCAGACTGTGGGGGAGCACCACTAGGACCCAGAGTTTCAAAGTTTTGACCCAAGAGAGGGGGAATGGGGGCATCCTTTGAGCTCCCTGCCTCAGGTGCCAAAATGTTGTGGGCTGGCCCTGCCTTGATGATCTGCAGAGGAAACACACATGTTTAAGTGACCAGCACAAAGGACCTCCAGAAAAAGAAGCATGAAATTAATGCACCATTAGAAGACCTCCATGAAGCTTCCATCCTCAGCATCGATACTGAAGTCCGCAAGTGTGCACTTCAGCTGCAAGACCAGCACTTGCTTGCAAAACCAAGCGCATGCGAGCTAGTGGCCCATCATGCAAAGATGTTTGGTGTCTCTCTACAACAAAGTCATGGAGAACAAAACTGAGCAAAGCAACACAGAGAAGATGTCACATGGGAAGATTGCCCTTGATGAACTGATAACATACACCGCAGAGACAAGACTGAATGAAGATGTGGCTCCAATCTTTAAACTAGTGGACCTCACCAGGCTCTGCACAGCTAGACTAGAACAGCTGGGGGTGACACTGGCTGGGCACATTCACAGCACTGAACTAAAATCCTGTATCCTTTCATACATTCCAGATCCCCAAGCACATGAAGAAGGATGTGATGTGCTCCGTGCCTTCAACTAGGCTATTGGACATGCCCTCCGAACAGCATGTGAGGAAGACTCTGATGAAGAAGAACTTCATCAGTCCTAAACAGCCAAAATTATTCCAAGGGACATGTTTCAAATGAAGACAGTTTACTGGATCATTTGACCCTGGATGCCAGGCACAATCTATGCCTGTGTCACTATTGGCTCTTATGTCTGTAGCATTGGATGGTCCAAACATTAAAATTCAGTCAGACCAAGTTTCTATTCATCCAGCTCCCACTACTTTGGCACTACGCTTGAAGTAACAGAAAGTTTGTACCACAACAAAGCTTGAGAAATGCCTTTACCAAGCTACGTTGGTTTTGAAACTTTGTGCACAGACATGAAGAAATGAGCTAGATACCTTCTTTAAACTTGGATTGAAGCCCTAATCCTGCTTTAAACAAACTCACAAAAATCAATAAGATTATTGATTTCGTTAATTTTCTTTGCTAGGCCATGGAAGGAAGTGAGCTGGAGACAGCTCTTAATTGTTTACCAAGAACAATCCTAAAGCAGGGATGGAGCTAATAGAGGAATAGAGGGGGTGATCGCCCCCCAGCCCACTCTCCGGCAGCCTTCAGGTGCATTCGTGGCTCCATGGGATTCCCCCCCACACTCACCTAGCAGCATCTGGTTTGGGATCAGGGCCTGTGCAGCAAGCTGAGAGAATCTGGGCCATCTCTCCCTAAATCTCTAGCCTCTCCTGGAGACTGAGGGGGAATATCTATGCTATAACTACCTGCCTACCCTATCGACCCTAAATTCTCTGCTGGTATAAACTGGCCCAGCTTTGTTAAAGTCAATGGGATTCTCCATTTACTTCAGTAGGCTTTCGACCAGGTTGTCTATCCCAAGTGCTCCGTGGCTTCAATGAAACTGTTTCAGTTCAGAACAGCTGAGAATTTGGCCTAAAGTGTCCCATGGTCTAACCGATAGTATAACAACATCATTGTTCGTACTATCGCAGGTATATATAACTTTTCAACATTTAGCCCCCATGTCCATTCCCTTACATTTGTCATGGCTCATTTAACGGGTATCCAGAACCTTCCAAGGGTCAGTAGCCTACCACTGGCACCAATATGCGATGTGGCCCTGCTTGCATGGAGCAGAAAAGCTGCACATGACGGCTGCACTGGGAAGCTTCAACATGGTTCCTTCATCACAATGCTTTCAGCTGGGAGACTATTGGCCAAGTCTCCTTCTTGAAAGGCCACATCCACATTTTCTACACCTGCTTGAAATGTAAGCGAGCATTTTGCACCATGTTGGGGCACCATTGGCTCAGGTTGTGAGCACTCAGGAGCATCGTTTGGGGTGTAATTTGTGTGCTTTTGAAGACTGGGTGTAGCTTCCTTAGTTTTGGATAGAGCTGGTCAGAAAACTGAATTTCCATCCCCTGGGAAATTCTGACATTCTGAAATTTGTCGAGACGAAAAGTTGAAATTTTGAAATATTTCACAGAACAGAATTTCTGGAAAAATTTGATTCAGAAACACTGAAATGAACTTATCAGAATGTTTCAATTTGATCATTATAAAATCAAAGTAATGTGGGGCTGGTCGGGTCAAGTAAACCTAGACCGTCCCCAACAGATGTTTGTCCAACCTGTTCTTAAAAACCTCCAATGAAGGGATTCCACAACATCCCTACTCCAGTATTTAACTGCCCTTATAGTTAGAAAGATTTTCCTAATATCCAACCTTAACTCCCTTGCTGCAGATTACTGCTTATTCTGTCTTCTGGGGACATGGAGAACAACTGATCACTCTCCTCTTTAACAGCCCTTAACCAATTTGAAGACTTGTCTGGTTCCCCCTCAGTCTTCTCTTCTTAAGACTAAACTTGCCCAGTTTTTAAAAATCTTTTCTCCTAGGTCAAGTTTTCTAAACCTTTGATCCTTTTTGTTGCTCCCCTCTAGCTTTCTCCAGCTTGTCCAGACCTTTGTTAAAGTGTGGCCCCCAAACTGGA
The DNA here is from genome assembly GCF_965140295.1 of Lepidochelys olivacea. Taxonomy (NCBI): domain Eukaryota; kingdom Metazoa; phylum Chordata; order Testudines; family Cheloniidae; genus Lepidochelys; species Lepidochelys olivacea. Next base: position 122,713,010 of record NC_140416.1, read on the forward strand.
CACAGTACTCCAGCTGAGGCCTCGCCAGTGCCGAGTAGAGCGGGACAATTACCTCCAATATCTTACACACAGCACTTCTGTTAACACGTCCCAGAATATTGGCTTTTTTCACAGCTGCGTCAAATTGTTGGCACATATTCAGTCTGGGATCCACATGAATCCCCAGACCCTTTTCTGCAGTTCTATCACTTAATCCCAAAGCATTAAGAAATATAACAGCCCACACAAGTCAGAACAAAAATTGAGAAAGTCAAAACAAAATACTCCCTGTTGATTTTGAATCAGTCTGAAACTTTTCCATCCAAAATTTCATCAAAATCCACATGTTCCTGTGAAACACTGAGTTGTGATAAAATAGCCTTTTCCAATACAAATCTGTTCCATGCAGACTTGTTCAACCAGCTCTAGTTTTAGCCAAGTGTTCTGCAGGCAGCAAATTGGGACTGGAAAGTGCTGTCCAGCTACAAGTGCCGTGAACCTCTATGGTGAGCCAGATCCCACCGGCTACACTCACACCGAGACATACCCTAGGCCACAAGTAGGCCCATTCATATCAGTGCACAGTAAGGCACGATTCGGCCTGGATAAAGGCAGCAGAATCTGGCCCTATGTTTTCATTCGCACACTTTTTCAAGTGCCACAAGATGTGATTTAGGGCTTAACATGCCAAGCCTTATGTGACTGAGTGACCCTTGTACCAGTGAGAAGCCCCATTGACTTCAGTGGAGAACTCCTGTGAAGAAGGCCTACTCACGTGAGTCAGGGTTGGAAGAACGGGATCCGGTTGAATTCGGAAAACACTTTTTCGTAAACCGTCGCTGAAATTTTGGCTCCACTGAAGTCCATGGAAGCTTTGTCGTCGACATCAGTCAGGCCAGGATCTCACCCTTCCTTACTCCTAGTGAAGCAGGCGGGTCGTTGCGCAAGGTGGGAACTTGTTTTGTCAGCCCTTGGGCCCTTTCTAAGGTTCTAGAGCACCTCACAGCCTAGAACACCTGGCAGAGTCCCTCTGCCTTCCCTTTGCAGATCCACTTCACCACCTGTTCCTTCCCTGCTGTTCATAGACATGCAGGAACTTGAAAAGGAACAGTCAACAAACCTGTTTGTCTTCATAACATGAGGGAGAGAAGAGCAAGGCTTGTGGGTGGAAGCAGCTCTTTCCTCTGTTCCACAAAGCAGGCTTGTCCTCCGAGGCCAGCAGTCCACCAGGGCAATTAGCTGTCTTGTTTTCCCAGAATAGCTACCCAGAAATCCATCACCAGTTCCTGCCATCTTGCAAAAGAGTCCAGGGGCCTGATTTGCACTCACGGCGGTGTAAATCAGGAGTAACTGACGACTGGTGTCAATGGAGCTTTACACCAGCGTGAACTGGTGTAAGCAGGAGGAGAATCAGGTCTCATGCTTCTTAGCTGCCTTCAGGCAGATCCAAGGAATTTGAATGAAAGGGAGCTGTTCTCTCATCAGAGATGAGTTTTAAACCACTTACCCCTGGGAGCTGAGGAAATAGGTATGGCTGCTAGATTTATTTCTCAGGTGACTTCTCTGCTAAGCTCATCACTGCAGAGTCATTCTCCGCTCGTGCCATAATATAAATACGTACTTTTTCATCACTTGGTCATGTTGAAAATGTCTTTAAAACAACCTGGGGCCCAGTCCTCACACAGACAATACTCCCATTAACTCCTGGGGGAGTTACGCTTGTACAAGGACTGTAGGGTCATCGTACTCGGGGCACTCAGAGTAATTCTGAGTTTGTGCCTACAGAGCCAGTACCTGTCAATGCAAGAGCACAAAAAGAAGCTAACAGTGGAAGCAGCGTCCAGATCATTTCCATATTTCCCAGCCCTGGATAATTTATCCTGGATAGGATCAACAGCCAACAGTTTCCATTTTCAGCTCTGTAGCCTTCTTTAATTTTCCTGTGTTTCTGTATTATTCCTCCTGACACCGGCGGAAAGCTCTTCCCAATCTGATAACAAAACTCTCAATGGACTATGGCCAGAAAACTCTCACTCATACAGTCTGTGGGCCAAATCCTGCCTTCATTTATCCCAGTGCAATCCCACTGGCTTCAAAGCAGTTGCAGCCATGTAACTGAAAGGAGAATCTGGGCCACACATTGGCTGGAAACATTCAGTAACTTTCAATCTCCTCTGTGAAGTGGTGAAAGTAGAAATCATGTCTTGATGGTACTGCACTCATGGGAGGGACACAAGGGGGGCACGTGACCTCCCCATGTGACTCCTCCCTGCCCTGCCCCCAGCCTGGGGCCCCCACACTCTCCCCATCCCCTTGGACAGCCAACATCAGCATGCTTAACTATGCACTTTCCCCCCATATATGTAGTATTCAGTCTGTTTATATGGAATATGGGAGTTGGGTGAGGAGTCATTTCAGAATATGTCTGACTTATTAAAAGACAAATTTCAGGTAGAACAGTGTCCTAAACTGCTTTATGGTATTGTACCCAAACATTGCATTTCAATGGGGGATTCAACTTCCTTTAAAGGAACAGACTCCTGAAACTCTTACCAGTCCACAAAAGTGGCCCATAGTCATGCAAATAGTCCCATTGTCTTCAACGGGATTGATCAAATGATTAAGGGTTTACAGAATTAGGTTCCAAGTTTGTAAATTGTTCTGGATGAAATTGGCAATGCCTGAGCTGTCAGATCAGAAGGAGCTTCATTCGAATAAAGGTGGGCAGATGTGTGATGAGTCTTAGCTCCGTTGCTAAGATGAGGAACATATTTTCAGCGAAGTTCTTGGCAGATTCCTGAGGCAGCTGGTTTAAGGATGTCAGTGTCCGGCATTATAATCTTCACTTATAGTTCTCTCACCCACAAAGCTGGAAAATGAGGCATTTGTTTTCTTTGTTTTCTTTGCTCCAGTTTCAGTTAACAAAATGGGTGTTAGACTAGTTTGGCTGCAAAGAAGAATTCTATGTACACTGGGGACAACACCTGATTCCCATCAGGCTGCAGAACTGAGCTGACATGAGAATCCATCTGGTCAGTGCAAGCAGAGGCATTCCTCTAATGATTTGGACTTGATGTGATGCAGTGTGGATGTCATGGATAATTCAGACCAATGGGGAGAAACAGAATCAAAAACACTGTTTAAACACCTTTCATTCCCCCACCCTCCCCTCTTGAGGACTCCTGACCAACCTAACAGCACAATACATATGCTAACAAACTTAAACAAAGCTTTTGTTTGAGTTTGTTAGCATATGTATTGTGCTGTTGAAGCCATATAAAGAATGAGCACCCTCCCTAGCCATGTTCTGCTCCTTTAAGGAGCAGAGCACAGCCCCACGCCCCCTCTGGGGGTGGGAGGGGGCTAGCCCCAAGTCTTTCCGATACCCCGCACCCGCTAAAAATTTCTTGCCGGTACTGCATACTAGAGGGTACCGCCCTACTTGCACTCCTGCCTCTGTGATAAATATTTAAAGATGGCACCACAGAGAGCCTCACAAATTAACTTGAAGCAATAAGAAAACATGCCATTGTGAATACATCAACATCTAGAAAGCTTCTCTTAACTTAAGGCACCACTTTAGTACTCAGATCTCTGCCAGATACAATTCTTCTAGGTCAAGCACTCATTCAAAAACAGATACAACATACACTCAAGATTTTGGTGTATATATAATATATATACATGCAACATACAGTCAACCTGTGGGACGCTTTGCCAGGGGACATTGTGAAGGCCAAGACGATAACAGGGTTCAAAAAAGAACTGAGTAAGTTCATGGAGGATAGGTCCATCAATAGTAATTAGCCAGGATGGGCAGGGATGGGGGCTAGACAGACCTTTGGTTTGACCCGGTAGGGCTGTTCTTATGTTCTTATAAAAAAATGGAAAATGTTTTTTTCTCTGTAGCTAGTGTGGAATAAACTATTTAGAACTACAATGGCAATTTTCTGTAGGCAACGCTTATAACGCAATATACACGGGCCAGATCTTCAGTTGAGGTAGTGTCTGAACACTGACGAAGTTGCACTGAGCCACGCCATTGGAGGCTCTGTCCTGCGATGTAGCTCTAGATAAGAACTGTGCATGTATCTCATGTTTCCATTTGCTGGCCAAACCGAATCACTGAAAAAAAAGTTTGTTTGGGGTCAACCCAAAACAATTGTTTTAAATTTTTTTCGGCAACCCAAGAAAGTTAAAAAAAAAAATCGTTTTGGGTCAAATGAAACATGTAGTTCAACCCAGAATGAAACACTTTATTTTGTTTAAGTTTTTTAACGTTTTTCAATAAAATGGAAGTATAATTTGAAACAAAAAGTCATTTCAAATATAAAAATGAAGGCATTTTGTTTAGAAAAGGTCGAAACAAAACATTTAAATTTTTGGGGCTTTTTGGGGGGAAATATTTCAGTTGACCCAAATCTGCATTTTTTCAAGAGAAAAAACATTTTGTCCAAAAAAATTCACTCTGCTCCAGACCATGATAGAAATGTAATGAAATGAGAAGGCTGGGGAGTAAAATACAGAGTGGAAGGGCTCGGTAAAGATGCAGACTCCAAGAATTGCACATTCACACACCACGCTCCTCGGCGTAACTCCGATCCGTCACCAGGTAAACAAAACTAAGTATCACCAGTAGGCAGAGAAGAGGAGTACACAAACACGTTTCTAGTACAGAGCACCCTGATCCAACCCAAATCTCCCATACATAGCTGGATGTAATAGAAATGTCTGCAACATGAAAGATGGAACACATACATGTTGGTTCCAGAACCCCAAAACAATTTTCCAAATATAGGACTAGAAGGGACCTCCTGGGCTTTTGAGTCCAGTCCCAGCTATCATCGGCGATCCTGGCATATCACCCCATTCATACATTTATGAAGCTCCATCTTAAAACCAGTTAGGGTTTCTTGCCCCCACTCCTCCTATTGGGAGGCCGTTCCAGAACCTCACTCTTCTGCCGCTTAGAAACCTTCTTTAATTTCCAGCCTGAAGTTGTTCATGGCCAGTTTATCCCAATTTGTTCCTGTGCCAACATTGTCCTTTAGCTCAAATAGCTCTTCCCCCTCCCTGGGGTTTATCCCTCCGCTGTATTTACAGAGGTTTTGTAGGAAGACTGCTGCTTGGACCCACATCTCACATTGGGCAGGCCCTTCCCTTGAAGTCACTGACACAAATCCCACTTACTTCAGTGAAAGCTACATCGGGTCCCATGCAATGCTCACATGTTACCATGTAGGTGTCTTAGGAAGGCAGTTCAATGGCATTATACACATTAACAGAGAATCATGGACTCATAGGACTGGAAGGGACCTTGAGAGGTCATCTAGTCCAGTCCCCTGCACTCCTGGCAGAACTAAGTATTATCTAGACCATCCCGAACTGGTGTTTGTCCAACCTGTGGTATTTTTAAAATCCCCAATGATGGAGATTCCACAATCTCCCTAGGCAATTTATTCCAGTGCTTAACCACCCTGACAATTAGGAAGTTTTTCCTAATGTCCAACCTAAACCTCCCTTGCTGCAATTTAAGCCCATTGCTTCTTGTCCTATCGCCAGAGGTTAAGAAGAACAATTTTTCTCCCTCCTCCTTGTAACAACCTTTTTCTTGAAAACTTTTATCATGTCCCCTCTCAGTCTTCTCTTCTCCAGACTAAACAAACCCAATTTTTTCAATCTTCCCTCAGGGGTCATGTTTTCTAGACCTTTAATCATTTTTGTTGGTCTTCTCTGGACTTTTTCCAATTTATCCACCTCTTTCTTGAAATGTGGTGCCCAGAACTGGACAGCAGTTGCAGCCTAATCAGGCCTGAACATCCTTTGTACCACTCCACCTTGGCTCATCTATTAGTGCTTTTGCTCCCAGCAACACCGAATTGTCACTGCAGTGCCACAAGCAGCAGCAGAATCAAACGATTAACTGGATTTGTCAGCTAGTCTCAACTTCCTGGTTATCAGGCTTGACTCCTTGAAATGCGGTCATTTTTGCTGCTGCTATTGGATCAGACCAGACAGTGCATTTTTTTGGTTAAAAGACCACAGGCTATCTAACCTGACACAAGTTGTCTCTAGATCCTTTTTCCCAAGATGGTGGGTTTTATGCTGGTGTAGAGTCCCTGGACTATGCGTAGATATCAATGTCTGTATCTCCTTTCACCACTTATACCCCTTTGGCCTGATTCACAGGAATAAACTGTAGCTCAGACTGGCTCAGCCAAACTGGCAGTGACCCCTGAATATGACAAATCTCTCTTTAAATGGTGTGCCTGGAAAATTCTTCCTCAAAAGGTAAAACAAACGAGAGACGTCAGCACAAAAGGTTTGGGTTTCAGGACATGGTTTTGCAAATGTCACAGCCTTGGTGGCTAGGTTTTGTTGCACTTGCTGTGGGTTGCTTGAAGACCATTTAAAAGGCCTACAGGAAAGGAGCGGCAAGGCTAACATTTACCCTCAGACGTCTCGCTGGAGAGTGCTTGTCCGGGCGGACTCTGTCGTTCGAAAGAGCGGGCGGTGCATGCAGCAGGCATTCTGAAGCTGTGTGAAGAGGGGCTGACCGCATGCCCGCAGCAATGCCTATTTTTCATGTCCCGCAAAGGCCAGAGCATTTATCATGCACCTTCGTGGTCTTCCTTCAAATGATTCTACAGCTTACCAAAAAAATGGACATGCTCCAGCAGATGGAGCGAGGAGGTGGAAAGGACCAAAGACTAGCATCCTGCAGTGTCAGGTTCAGGCCATGTACATTTCAATTCCCCCTGACCTGAAATGTCAGCTCCTTTCCAACAAGACGTTGCATGAGAGAAGGCTGCTCCCTTGAGGTGCGACTCTTGTTCTGTTTCACGGCATACAAACAGAGAAATTAGATAAAAAACGTAAGAAGCCCTTGCTGGAAGATTGCAGCATAACCCTACTTCATTTCAGAACTCAGAACACGCAAGAACCCCAAATCAGAGAGAGACAAAGCAGGCTGCTTCCTACAACAAAGGCATAGCTCCTCCATGTTACCATAGGCTGGCTGGCTGCAGATTGACTATTGCTAGGCCCAGTTGGCTCACTACCATGTAGATCCCACTAGCCGGCAAGCAGGACCAGAAATATAAAGCAACAGCCTACAATTTAAACACAGTGTTCAATACACCACAACTCCTTTATTCCCAGGGCAGGTCCGGGAATACCAGTTCTCCAGCTTCCTGTTCACAGCAAGTCCAGACAGCGAGAGAAGAAAAGCGAATGTGCGTTTCATTCGGCCGTTTGTCCTCAGAGCAGGCTTTTGCTGGCGTTCGTTGTCAGCAACGGATGCATAGATGCCACCTGCACTAAGGAGGAGTTGCAAGGCCTGCTGTAAACAAGTAAAGGCAAAGATTTGCAAAACTCCTTGGCGACTCAATGGAGCTAATGGATTGTGTAGCTACATCGCCCTGTCAGTTCTGCAGTGCATACAGCGGGGAGCAGCCCAGCCTGCGGGTGTGTCTACACTGGAATTAAAAGGGCTGGCTGACTCGGGCTAAGGGGCTGTTTAATTGCAGTGTAAACATTCAGCCTCAAGCTGGAACCCGGGCTCTAGGACCCTGCGCAGTGGGAGGGTCCCAGAGATTGGGCCAAAATGTCTATACCTCAATTAAACAGCGCCTTAGCCCGAGCCCTGCGAGCCTGAGTTAGCTGGCCTAGGCCAGCCACGGATGTCCAATCGCAGTGTAGACACGTGAGGCTGCAGAGAGAGGCTGTGGGAGTGAGACAAGTGGTGCAGATCACAGACAACAAGGTGACGCATGGGGGTGAATGCTAAGGAAAGCAACACTGGCTTCACAATAGACCGTGGGCTGTGTTTAGCTTCAGTGGAGCAGTGCCCATTCGCACCAGGGATGAATGGGGCTCTGCGGCTTATATCTGGCTCAGGCAAAGCATGAGCTCCTGGCCTGGCTCCTACAGGAGATTTGTGCCCATCCCAGAATGTAGCAGGGGAGGCCCCGGGGTGGAACAGCAGTGATGTGCCAGGGCTGTCTGGCCCTGGGACCTGATATCAATGAATGTGTCACGTTCCCCAGCACCACAATATGTCCAAGGCCATGTTTCCAGCTGCTTCCCTGAGAATCACAGCAGTGTGAGCCTTCCCCTGAGAAATTCAAAGGGAAACGCAGTTTCCAGGAATCACTGGAGCCCTCCCTCCGGGACAAATTCTGATCTCCGTACTCACACTGAACAGAGCCCTACTTCGGGAGCAGACCCATTCGCTTCAGTTAAACTACCCCTGGAGTAAGGTACTACTCAGCCTGAGGAGGGCATCAGGATCTGACACTGGAGGCAGCAAAACAATTCAATGTGCCCGATTCTCATCTCCAGCTAGTTTTATCTGAATGCGCCTCTGTCAACTTCAGCGACTCCCAATTAACTGAGAAGGCTCTAAGTGCATTCAATACTGGGTCCTTTTCACACACACATTTCAAATTGCAGGAATTATTGCCCTCATTTGCCTAATGCTCGATCAATTTACATTCCCCCTGATGTCTGACCCTACTTTATCAATCCAGGTTTGCTTTTAAAAATCTCCCAACGCTGGTGATCCGCAGCATCTGACCTTTATTCTACATGGACACGGCAGCCACGGAGCTGAGTCAAGCGGTACACGTCCAACTTACACAAAACCCTTCTCATTTTCCAAATTATTTTTCCTTCCTTCCAACATGCACTTAATTTTCTTTTTGGTTTTGTAATCCTCAGGCACCCTGGTGATTTTGGGGGGCAGTTCATAGCATTCGTGTTCATGTTATTTTGTCTCCTATTCCCATATAGTATTGTCCTAGCAAAGCGTTATTTGACATGCAACATATGCACACATCGCTGTCGATAAGCCAGCAGAACAGCGCTTCACAGCGGCATAACTGATAGCCCTTCGGGGCCTCCACTGAGTTTCTGAGATCTCCGGTAACTTCAGGTTGGAAAGATTTGCAGCTGCCTCTCACCAGCTGTCAGACTCTTTTAAAAAAAGCTTCTAGACAAACAATGTTGCGCAAGGTGTTGCTGAGGGATGCAACTCCTGAGTTTAAGTGACCACTCTTAAGGCTGACCCGTGACGCCATACACGGATCACGCCTCTCGAGCTAAAATATCCCAGTGATAACTGGCGATCAAACCCCAAACTCAGCACAAAGCTCTGTCCGGGTCCAAATCACCACTGGTGACAGATACCCCGGTGATCTCTCTCTTGCAAACGCCGGCTACACTTGCATGGCTTGTCGGGCCCACAGGGCGCATGGCCGCACTGCGTCTGCGAGGTGCGATTCCCAGCGTGAGCAGACATGCTCGCACTAGCTCAGCTTGAGCTAGCGTGCTAAAAATAGCAGCCTGGACACCGTGGCTCTGGCACTTGAGTCCAAACCCACCCCACGCCCTGGGTCCGAGCTCGGCTGGCTAGCCCGAGCTGCGACAGCCAAAATCCTTTTCTTAGCATGCTAGCACAAGTCTGTCTACCTGGGCTGGGCCTCATACGACCCAGCTGCAGTGCAAAGTCCCAAAGACTCATTCAGCCGAAATGCAGAAAAAGACCAATGAGTCTGCAGTTGCTCCCCACTTAAAATCCCCAGCTGGAACGCCGGAGTAGGCCCCCGATGGGCATTTAAACTCTTTAACACTATTTGCTAACAACAAACTAGAAGAGTACACGTCTCCTTATATGTTCAAGCCATTCTCCCACTGCCTGCTGAACCCTCTTTGAAGACTTATGGAACGATATAAAACAACACGTTTAAACAGGTTCGCATCACTGGTGCCTTTGAGAACTTAAAGATTTGTCTGATGGTTTTTATTTCCCTTCCAGAGACATTCTTCTAAAGGTTTATGATCATTTTCCTACCTGCTGCTGGAGACATTTATGAGTTGGGTTCTTGCGTCTGGTCCATGGGAATCTCCAGGGTAACTTAATTGAACTGGAAGATTAAACCCGCAAGAGAAAAACGGAAGTGTCTTTCAAAGGGCTAAATAACTCAGGACAGATTCCTCTTAGGCCAAATCTGGAACCTCATCCTTCAGGAAGTTTGGGCCAGCACTGGGACAGGGTGGCGGGGACAAATAGTCCTCAAAGTGCCTTTCTCTCGGAGCCGAGTAAAACATTCATTTCCATTGCTGCTTCTGGTGAAGCCTCAGCTACTGAATTAGTCACTGGGAATTATTGCTCTGCTAGAACTGGACCTGCCCCCCTTTTTTTTTGACTAGCTTCCAACTTCTCACGGCATGTTCTTACCTGCTCACAAGAAGAGAGTCCTGCCACGAAAACCTTTCAGAGAACCAAGCCAACCCCAACGGACAACCTCGTTGGGCTTATTTTGCTGTTTAGCCAAATGACATGTATGGAAAGGAAACAAAAAGTAAAACCAATTTAGGAAGGAGCAACATGGTGTGAACTCTCCCACCAGGGCTGTCAGTTGGTTAATAGCTTAGCTTCTTCCAAGCAGATCAAAAGAACATTGATGGCAAGCTGGGACTTGCTTCCCCGAAGAGGAAAGGAACAGCCCAGCTTATTAAGCAGAGAAGGAATGTGGTTTGCTTAATACGAGCAGTCAACATAGAAGAGTAAAATGATGACAGATGTGTAATCACATTTCCTTTAAGTCGAATACCAGGAGATATAGTATTTAACATAACTTTTCCCAAGACCAAGCACCAGAGCAGGCCTGCTAAGAACTCATTTGGCAACCAATTTCCACCGCATTAAACAATCAAAATTCAGAGTCTCTTAATGTAAGTTGCTGACATGTTCTGAAGAGTGGATTTCTCCTGGTGCTTTAAAGTGTAGGAGGAAGATGTTTTTGAAAAACAACTTCAGGCTAAGCTAACTGGCCCAGCTAAGCAGGATTGGGGATTTCAGGTAAATTCATTTTATTTGAAGATCACAATTAAAGTAAGGCTCAGATGGCTTTTTATCAAGGGAGCAGTGGTGCCAGAAGTTAAGGTCTTGGTTATAGCCACCATTTCCAGGGCTGGCTAGGCAAAGTACGGTGACCAGACAACAAGTGTAAAAAATCGGGACCGGGGTGGGGGGTAATAGGAGCCTATATAAGAAAAAGACCCCAAAATCAGGACTGTCCCTATAAAATCGGGACATTTGGTCACTCTAAGGCAAAGGTAGAGCAATTTCACACCATCCACCACAACAGAGTGAGTAGGGAAGAAAAGCAAATGAACCCCAGCTGCCAGTGTGTGTGACGTATCCACAGAGCTTCTGATTCTGCTACACCACCCAGCAGAGGGCCTGTTGAAATGAGTGCAAGGAGTCCCATTGACTGCAATGGGTGGGCAGCTCGGAAGGCTGTTCCTTTGGCTCAAGCTTTAGTTAGCTCAAGCTCGTGTTTGCACCAAGAGTTCTGGGTTCAATACCCAGCCACGACTAAAATGAGAATGACTATTACTGTAGTACCTAGGAGTCCCAGCCCCAGCCTGGAACCCTGTGGTGCTAGGTGTTGTATAAATGCAGAACAAGACGACTGGCCCTGCCCCAAACTCCTTTTCAGGCGGTCACAGAGCTTCTACAGCCACACAAATGGGGGGTGTTGGAGCAATGATAGGAGAAGGTTTGGGAACCCTCCCAACAACTGCGCTACCTATGGCAGGTCGTTGTTCTTGGTGGTCAAACTGTTTTGGTTTTGATACAAGCCTTTGCCAGTCAGTGCTGGGCACATGCCAAAGGGGGTAATTGCGTTCTTCCTGCCTAATCCCCCTCCCGGACCTCCAGCTAGAGGAGTTCTTATTAACTCATAAGAACATAAGAGAATGTAAGAATGGCCATACTGGGTCAGACCAAAGGTCCATCTAGCCCAGTAACCTGTCTTCTGACTGTGGCCACTGCCAGGTGCACCAGAGGAAATGAATAGAACAGGGAATCATCAAGTGATCCATCCCGTCGTCCATTCCCAGCTTCTGGCAAACAGAGGTTAGGGACACCATCCCTGCTCATCCTGGCTAATAGCCATCGATGGACCTATCCTCCATGAACTTATCTAATTCTTTTTTGAACCCTGTTATAGTCTTGGCCTTCACAACATCCTCTGGCAAGGAGTTCCACAGGTTGACTGTGAGTTGTGTGAAAAAATACTTCCCTTTGTTTGTTTTAAACCTTCACTTCCGAACCTCCTCCCGCGTTGTGCTACTGGAACAGAATAGCTTCTGCTTTCCCACTCCTTATCCCTACAGTCTGGGAAGCACTTGAGGGGCCCTCGGAAAGCAGAGCACCCTAAGTTCATAGGGTTATTCTTGCCATTTATAATGAGGTTAGTAAATCCCCATCTCCGGCTGAGCATGACTTACTGGTATGTGAGATAGCCATCAGAGGGAGGGTCTGGGAATTGGCGAGAGCAAGGCTGGGGCTTGAGGCATTTCATTCCTGCAGGTTGTACAAACCCCACAAAAAAATGTCCTGTACTGCTTGTAGGCTTGGGCTGCATTTCATCAGATCCTGAGCCAGTGCTCCCTGAGACAGCCCCTTTCACCCGGAAAAACTGGAGTCATTGGCAAATCATGCCACCCTGGGGAAGGGGCTGGGCGAGAGAGTTATTCAATTTGCATTCATTCCCCTCTCCAAAAACCCCTGATAACACTCACTATTTTCACCAAAGGGTGATTTTTCAAAGTTAGGGTCTGATCCTGCAGTGAGTTCCATGCACGAGGAGCCCTGCACATGTTGTGTCTTTTGCTCCTTACTCAACAAACATAACATGAAGGTGCAACGGGGGCAGTGGGGGGGGGGGGGGCACAAAACTGTACTGACTGAATGTACAAAACATGCAAGGGATAGCTCCACAGGTTGGGTGCTGCTGACTGCTTCTAACACAGACAACACAGTGAGCGCCCCGAGAGGGCTCACAAAGTATTTAAAGGGATACAGTGCCCACACAGAGCTCTATTAACTTAAACAGGCCTCCATCTGGGCCTCACAGGGCTGCCTGCATGGGGCTCCCCGCAAGACCAGGGCCCCAGACATTTCTATAGGTGATTTTGGCTAATCACTCCTTGCCCCAGAGCCCCAGGTCAGTTTTGCCAGTGGAACTGGCTTTTTCCTCTGGCAGAAATAAGACAGGCACTTTTGACTTTAGGAGAACAAAGACTTTCTCATTTCTGGGAGAAGTGGAAAATTCAGAGACAAAGCTGCTAAATATTTTGCCTTTTGCAAATTTAGGAAACATACTATTGCTCTCCACTGCCCCTGCTGCTCAGGGGATCCAGTTTTGAGGTCAAATTAAACCCTAGGGCTTCTGATCCTGCCAAGCATTACACCCACACATAACTTGACTCACCTGAGTCAATGGGATTGCTCATGTGACTAAATTTACTCCCTTGCTGGCATAGTTGTAGGATCAGTGCCCTGATTAAAGAACCCCACTGCGGGATGGCTACTGTCCCTTGCCATAGACTCTCAGGAGTGTTTACAATCGCTGCGAACTGCATTATTCAGGCATGTTTCACAAATGCAACAGACCAAGTGAAGGAGCTTCCAGGATTTCCCGAGGCGTCTGTTCCATTGTTCTACTGTTCTTACAGTCTTAGGAAGTTTTTCCTGAGATTTAATCTAAATCTGTTCTCCTGCAGTTTGAACCCATCGCCTTTTGTCCTGCCCTCTGTGGCAAAAGAGAACAATTTTTCTCCATCTTTTTTATGGCTGCCTTTCAAGTATCTGAAGACTGCTGTCCTATCCCCCCTTAATCTCCTCGTTTCCAAACTAAACATACCCAGTTCCTTCAGCCTTTGCTCATAGGGCTTGCATTCCTTTGCTCGCCTCTGGATCCTTTCCAGTTTCTCTACATGACAAGGGTCCTCTATTCTCCCAGGCTTTCCTTGAATTAGTGGGTTGATCAGGGTGCAGGTGGGTTGGGGACGATCCTGTTTACGATGGGTGGGGGTTCGAAAGCAGCTAATGGGGTGGATATTTATCCATTCCGTCATTATTGGTCTACAGTCTTTTATCCAGGGTCTTCAGTGGTTCCACTGAGCAGGGACTAGAGGCAAGGATGATGCTGTGGTATAGATGTAACCAACCCTGTCATGGCTGACAGCAGGGCTTGATCACAGGACCTTCCACACCAAAAGCACGAACCTATACCACCTGCACCAAAAGACTAAGTACATTAGTATGAACAGTATGACAATCAAACCTTTTTGTGGACCAGCCATTAGAGGGGGACAAAGAGAGTGGATAGAGCACTAGACTGGGACTCTGAAGACCACGTTTCTATTCCTGGTGCTGCCATGGCCCCACTGGGTGACCTTGAGCAAGTTGCTGCCCCTCCCCGTGCCTCGGTTTCCCCAATCTGTAAAATGGGGATAATGATATTGACCTCCCTTGTAAAGCATGTTGAGATCTATGGCTGATGCGTGCTATACAAGAACTAGTATTATTAGCATGGCTCTCAGAGTCGTCAGGAGGATCTCAGTGCGGGTGTTACGGCAGCTTTGGGGTTGGTGATGCAAGTGCAGTTCTAGCATGCTTGGGAGCAGAGCGAAATAGCGGCTGTAGCAGGCCATGCTGTCTATCATCACCGTAGCAATAGGATCCTCTCTGACTGCAAAGGAACCAGTTTTAACAGTACAGCCAGATTCACTGAGGACTAGTCGAAGAATCAAGATTTCACCTGCTAATGCGAATTCCCGATTGCAAACAGGGAAGTACCCATTTGGTTCTAGCCAGCTGAGCAAGCCATTATTCTCCACTGAAGTGAGCCTAAGAAATGGCGGCATATGGGCATTGTGGCACTTGTGAGCATGTTACATGCACACAGCTATGCTGCTCACTGCTTTCACAACTGTGCCTTACTACTGTCTCCGCCACTACAACCGCTGGCTCCATCCCCAAAGGGGCTTTCATTAGTCTGAGCGTCTGGCAGCGACTCCAATTAAACCATTGTTTCGCTCGAACTGAGCTTCAGAGGGAATGAACAGAACTAAGTAATTATCGAGTGATCCATCCCCCGTTGCCCAGTCCCTGCTTCTGGCAGTCAGAGGTTTAGGGACACCCAAAACATGGGGTTGCGTCCCTGATCATCTTGGTTAATAGCTGCTGATGTACTGATCCTCCATGAATGTATCTAATTCCTTTTGGAACCCACTTATACTTTGGGCCTTCACAACATCCCCTGGCAATGAGTTCCACAGGTTGACTGTGTGTTGTGTGACTTTTGTTTGTTTTGTCAAAATAAATGAGCAATCTCATTGGCTGCCGGAGCAATCAACTTGCATCTAGTTTTGCTTCCAGTTGGCTGGCAGGGCTGTAAATCCACCTCTGGGTCCACCCCACCCCCTCCCAGCAAAACAAGGAATGAGTCAAACTAGCCCATTTTTGCATCTCTGGATTCCCAACAAGCTGCAAGTAACCACGAAGGTTGCACAAACTAGAGCTCCCTGCACTTAAACCTAATTAAACAGACACCTTGCAGCTGGCTGATAAAAGTTGTCCCTGCTCCTACAGGGAAATTGAGATCCTGGAAATCGTGCCTGTCTGCCTTCCAAATGCAAATGCAACCCTGTGGCAATTCGGATAAATTGAATATAGCATAACCCTGCAGAGCTTGGTTTAAACTTTAAAGAGAACAAATGGATCCATCCTTAAAAACCTCTAAGGCCCGGTTTGATAAAGCCCTGGCTGGGATGACTTAGTTGGGGTTGGTCCTGCTTTGAGCAGGGGGTTGGACTAGATGACCTCCTGAGGTCTCTTCCAGCCCTAATCTTCTATGACTCTCTAAGTGAAGCAGTACTGTAATGATCAGTATGATTGAAGCCAGCGTTTCTCAAATGCGGCCACCATGGCCCCATGCGGCCCCAGGTGCTTTTCTTGCCGGGATTAGGCCCTGCACCCCTCTGTAGTCACCTGGGGCACAACGCTGTAGAAGCAGGCAGCCAGCAAGTTCCCCACTTTCCCTGGGGTGGTAGGGCTAAGGATTTGGACTTCAGCCCTGGGGTGGTGGGGTGGCAGGCTCTGGACATGGGGCTTCGGGCTCTGTCCCTGGGTCCTGTCCTCCAGCTGAGAGGCTTTGGGCTCTGACAGCAGGGCTTCAGGCTCCAGCCCCGCATTGTCTCCCTCAGCCCCACACCACTTACCCCGACCCTCACTCCAGGGCTTAATTTGTCTCCAGCCTTGCCAGGGCTGAGTAAGTCTGCTGTGAAAAGTGATACTTGTATGTTTGTAAATAGCACTTTTCACAGCAGACTTACTAGCAAGCAATAAATAAATTACAATCATTTGGACGTGTCTGTGCATATTTATTTGGTTTTCCTAAAGCTAATTAAGTATTTTAGGGAAAACATAATCCCAACTATACATACAAAACGATGTGGTCTAAATGGGCTGTTACCACTCAAGAAAGAGATTTGGGAGTCATTGTGGATAGTTCTCTGAAAACATCCACTCAATGTGCAGCAGCTGTCAAAAAAGTGAACAGAATGTTGGGAATCATTAAGAAAGGGATCGATAATCAGACAGAAAATATCATCTTGCCTCTATATAAATCCATGGTACACCCACACCTTGAATACTGCATGCAGATGTGGTTGCCCCATCTCAAAAAATATATATTGGAATTGGAAAAGATTCAGAACAGAGCAACAAAAATGATTAGGGGTATGGAATGGCTGCCATATGAGGAGAGATTGATAAGATTGGGACTTTTGAGCTTGGAAAAGAGACAATTAAGATGGGATATGATAGAGGTCTATAAAATCATGACTGGTGTGGAGAAAGTAAATAAGGATGTGTAATTTACTCCTTCTCATAATACAAGAACTAGGGGTCACCAAATGAAATTAATAGGCAGCAGGTTTAAAACAAACAAAAGGAAGTATTTTTTCATACAACTCACAGTCAATCTGTGGAACTCCTTGCCAGAGGATGTTGTGAAGGCCAAGACTATAACAAGGTTCAAAAAAGAACTAGATAAGTTCATGGAGGATAGGTCCATCAATGGCTATTAGCCAGGATGGGCAGGGATGGTGTCCCTAGCCTCTGTTTGCCAGAAGCTGGGAATGGGAAACAGGGGATCACTTGATGGTTACCTGTTCTGTTCATTCCCTCTGGGGCACCTGGTATTGGCCACTGTTGGAAGACAGGATACTGGGCTAGATGGACCTTTGGTCTGACCCACTGTGGCCGTTCTTATGTTCCAGACTGTAGAGAGCAGCAACAAAACACAAAACCTCCTTAAAAGGCTGACAGTGTTGATGTTTTTTAATAGCCATTGATTTGGCTCCCAGATTGTGTCAGCTGAGAGAATTAGGGTAGCAGGTTGTGATGGGAACTGCTGAGCTTGGAAAGTTTCCTTCCGGTGTGAATGCTCAGTGTTTGCCCTGCTGTGTTTCCAGGTTTAGGATACCCTCCAAAGGCTCTGCAGTGGGGTGGAATCCCTTCCAAAGCGCGACTCCCTGGGCACAGCAGAGGATTAATCAGAAACGTGCATGACAATAGCCGATTCAGCACAGAGGCAGCTCGTTTCTGAGGTGATGAAGATGCTGTACTAGAGGGCAGACTGCTCCTAGACAGCTGGAGAGAAGCACTGTTGCTTATTGTAACACTGCAAGTGGTGTCTGCATGGATTTGCACTCTGAAAGTGAAGGCTTCTGATGAATGGGACCAATCTCTTTTAAACCATAAAATACCTAGGTGTCCAGATGCTGTGATCTAGTGAGCTGGTTGAACAGAATGCAGTCCAAGTGCTTCTATAACTTGGCCATAAAAGGTTTTCTGTAATGAAATTTGACTCATGAGAACATCCATCCTATGCTGGTCTGAGCAGCAGAGGGGGTTGACAAACCCCAGCTATTTTTCATGGGAATTTTTAATTGTATGTGTGGGGTTTTTTTTTTTAATGTCTGGCAAAAATATTTTAAATAAATAATAATGTCAATTAATAAAAATCCCTGAAACTGCACACTGAAAAAAAGGTCACTTTTCAAAAACCTTTTTCAGTAAAAATATTTGGGTTTTGGTTAAATTAAGGGGAGGCAATGGGTGGACATTAATTCATGATCCCAACTCCCCTATGACTCAGGATCACTGCTCTCATTTTGCAGATGGCTGCACTGGGAAATAGAAAGATTGGGCCTTGCCTATAATAGGATTTGTAGTCACTGATGCAGCTGCCCTAGTGCAGATGAACAATGCCAGTGTAAACTGGGACTTGCACTGGCTTCCCACTGGGGAAAGCAGCACAAGTCCCAGTTTATACTGGTACATTGCACCTGCACAAGGGGCTTTACCTGGTGTCACTACTTCAGCCGCAGTGTGGACTTGCCCACAGTCATGCCAGTCAGTGCTAAAGCCAGGAGAGAATACAGGAGTCCTGGCTCCTGGGCTGTGCACTACCCACCAGACCACGCTATCACCTATGTCCATAATATTTAATCTTCCTAAAAGTGTAAAGCAAACAAAAAACCCTGGTCATTTCCGAGTACAATTCCAAATTCCTGCAGTGGCTGTTTGTGCTGTTATTAATCTCAGTGCAGACAAAGTTAGCGTCCCCCTTGTTTGCAAAGAAATGATGGGGGAAAGTGCAGTATTGTGCTTTAATAATATATCAGGGAGATTGTTTTCACAGTGCAAGAACAATAGCCATCATCCGGACATCACTGCACTGTCTGCAATCTCTTATTCATCGTCACAGTTCAGACCCTGCTTTGCCATTGGGATGGCTTTGAAATTCAGTCTCTGTTCATCCAAGATAAAAAAGGAATTTTTTTTTCTGGTCTGTTACTCATGTATTTTGATGATTCTTTTATGTGTCAGCCTATTACATTTAACCCTTGCTGCTAACAGAAGTCGGATACACTTTCTATCAGATCTTCCTGATTAAGTGATGTTTCGAGAGAGAAGCCAGCTGGGGAAATTGAACTCAGGAGGGGGAAGAAAAACAGCTTGTAAGGCTGGAGAGAGCTCAATTAAATGTAGAGCAGAAATCAAGCCAGTGAGAAATCATCTTTAAAGAACGTTGGAACTCAAATCAAGTCCATCAACCAAAGGAGCCCAATGCCATCCATGGATTCAAATGATCAACCATGTCACAGACAGGGGATGGCACATAAAATAACACTGGAGGCAACGGAAAGCCAGTGTCCTAGGTGGTGATGCTGCTTGATAGAATCATAGAATATCAGGGTTGGAAGGGACCTCAGGAGGTCATCTAGTCCAACCCCCTGCTCAAAGCAGGACCAATCCCCAACTAAATCATCCCAGCCAGGGCTTTGTTAAGCCTGACCTTAAAAACTTCTAAGGAAGGAGATTCCACCACCTCCCTAGGGAACACATTCCAGAGTTTCACCACCCTCCTAGTGAAAATGTTTTTCCTAATATCCAACCTAAACCTCCCCCACTGCAACTTGGGATCATTGCTCCTTGATCTGACATTAGCTACCACTGAGAACAGTCTAGCTCCATCCTCTTTGGAACCCCCTTTCAGGTAGTTGAAAGCAGCTATCAAATCCCCCCTCATTCTTCTCTTCCGCAGACTAAACAAGCCCAGTTCCCGCAGCCTCTCCTCATAAGTCATGTGTTCCAGTCCCCTAATCATTTTTGTTGCCCTCCGCTGGATTCTTTCCAATTTTTCCACATGCTTCTTGTAGTGTGGGGCCCAAAACTGGACACAGTACTCCAGATGAGGCCTCACCAATGTCAAATAGAGGGGAACGATCACATCCCTTGATCAGCTGGCAATGCCCCTACATATACATCCCAAAATGCCATAAGCCTTCTTGGCAACAAGGGCACACTGTTGACTCATATCCAGCTTCTCATCCACTGTAACCCCTAGGTCCTTTTCTGCAGAACTGCTGCCGAGCCATTCAGTCCCTAGTCTGTAGCGGTGCATGGGGTTCTTCCGTCCTAAGTGCAGGACTCTGCACTTGTCCTTGTTGAACCTCATCAGATTTCTTTTGGCCCAATCCTCTAATTTGTCTAGGGCCCTCTGTATCCTATCCCTACTCTCCAGTGTATCTACCTCTCCTTCCAGTTTAGTGTCATCTGCAAACTTGCTGAGGGTGCAATCCACACCATCCTCCAGACCATTAATGAAGATATTGAACAAAACCAGCCCCAGGACCGACCCTTGGGGCACTCCACTTGATACCGGCTGCCAACTAGACATGGAGCCATTGATCACTACCCGTTGAGCCCGATGATCTAGCCAGTTTTCTATCCACCTTATAGTCCATTCATCCAGCCCATACTTCTTTAACTTGCTGACAAGGATACTGCGGGAGACCGTATCAAAAGCTTTGCTAAAGTCAAGGAATAACACATCCACTGCTTTCCCCTCATCCACAGAGCCAGTTATCTCGTCATAGAAGGCAATTAGGTTAGCCAGGCATGACTTGCCCTTGGTGAATCCATGCTGACTATTCCTGATCACTTTCCTCTCCTCTAAGTGTTTCAGAATTGATTCCTTGAGGACTTGCTCCTTGATTTTTCCAGGGACTGAGGTGAGGCTGACTGGCCTGTAGTTCCCAGGATCCTCCTTCTTCCCTTTTTTAAAGATGGGCACTACATTAGCCTTTTTCCAGTAGTCTCGGACTTCCCTGGATCGCCACGAGTTTTCAAAGATAATGGCCCATGGCTCTGCAATCACATCCGCCAACTCCTTTAGCACTCTCGGATGCAGCGCGTGCGGCCCCATGGACTTGTGCTCGTCCAGCTTTTCTAAATAGTCCCGAACCACTTCTTTCTCCACAGAGGGCTGGTCACCTCCTCCCCATGCTGTGCTGCCCAGTGCAGTAGTCTGGGAGCTGACCTTGTTCGTGAAGACAGAGGCAAAAAAAGCATTGAGTACATTAGCTTTTTCCACATCCTCTGTCACGAGGTTGCCTCCCTCATTCAGTGAGGGGCCCACACTTTCCTTGACTTTCTTCTTGTTGCTAACATATTTGAAGAAACCCTTCTTGTTACTCTTAACATCTCTTGCTAGCTGCAACTCCAGGTGTGATTTGGCCTTCCTGATTTCACTCCTGCATGCCCAAGCAATATTTTTATACTCTTCCCTGGTCATTTGTCCAATCTTCCACTTCTTGTAAGCTTCTTTTTTGTGTTTAAGATCAGCAAGGATTTCACTGTTAAGCCAAGCTGGTCACCTGCCATGTTTACTATTCTTTCTACACATCGGGATGGTTTGTCCCTGTAACCTCAATAAGGATTCTTTAAAATACAGCCAGCTCTCCTGGACTCCTTTCCCCCTCATGTTATTCTCCCAGGGAATCCTGCCCATCAGTTCCCTGAGGGAGTCAAAGTCTGCTTTTCTGAAGTCCAGGGTCCGTATTCTGCTGCTCTCCTTTCTTCCCTGTGTCAGGATCCTGAACTCAACCATCTCATGGTCACTGCCTCCCAGGTTCCCATCCACTTTTGCTTCCCCCACTAATTCTTCCCGGTTTCTGAACAGTAGGTCAAGAAGAGCTCTGCCCCTAGTTGGTTCCTCCAGCACTTGCACCAGGAAATTGTCCCCTACACTTTCCAAAAGCTTCCTGGATTGCCTGTGCACCGCTGTATTGCTCTCCCAGCAGATATCAGGGTGATTGAAGTCTCCCAGGAGAACCAGGGCCTGCGATCTAGTAACTTCCGTGGATAGAATCCAGTCCCTCTGCTACTAGTGAAGCTGCTGCTTTGCTCTAGAAAACAGCCCTGGTTTGTTTCTGAAGCAGATGACAAGAGCCCAGATTTGCCTCCTAGTGACTGCATCATACTAAGCATGCTTCTGAACATACCTATGGTACTTCTGTGACTCCTCAGCACTGTGGTAACCAGGCGCATCACACTCTTTAGATATCCCTGCAATGTGCCTGTGAGGTAGGCAGGGCTATTTACCCTGTTTTATAGACAGGGAACTGAGGCCCCGAAGGACTAGGTGACTTGCCCAAGGTCGCACATGAAGTCTATAGCAGAGCAGGGAACTGAACACAGGTCTCTAGCTAGCACCCTAACCATGGGCCCATCCATCCTCTCAGTTTTTAAAGTGACTGAGAGTGCCTCAAAGAACTTTTTATTTATCTCCTTTGACCTAATTTTGTCACCATTTTTCAGACAGCACTGTGGTATTAATCAGTAAATCTTCATTAACCCCCTACAATAGCCATGACACAGAGAGATCCCTGATTAAACCAGCATCATTTATCTTCCTGACACGGCCTTAGAAATTAGCCAGTGGCACAAGATAGACGTGTCTCCAGCATCCGGGCTACATTCTGAAGACAGATGGGTCAGGGTTGAACAGCAGGTTTGCATGGACATGTGTGATGACATCTAGGGGTATGTACATTGATCCAGCTCACACGGCCTGCTGCCTGAACTCCGATGAACCTCAGATTTTCTGCACACAGGTGAAGGATGGGCACAGGCCTTCGTGAGTGCGTAACACAGCACATACCGGAACATGGACCTGTGGGGCATAGCAACTCCCTCCGGTCTGCTCACTGAGCAAGTGGCACCTCTCACTAGGTACTAAAAAGGGAGCAGCCATGAGTTTTGGACCTCAGGGTCTCGCAGGTGGCCCCAGTGAGAGCTCATTCTTCATCATGTGTCTGCAGCACGGGGCTCTCCGATCCTCCCTATGTAATGCCTGCTCCAAAGCCCAGTGAAATCAATGGAAACTCTCCCAGTGACTTCAGTGCACTTTAGATTGGGCCCATGGGCAAAAAAATAGAAAGAGCTGCTCCACTCCCACCTGCCCAGGCTCACACTCAGACATGTGGAGTTATAGCACAGATCCAGGCAAGGGGCTAGCTGAAGGCTGCACCTCATGAGTGGCTGCAATTTCTGAGGGCTCCTCTGGCCTGGGACATAATGGGGAAAATAACAGAATGCACCCGAGGAGAGACCGGAGGAAGGTGCCTGGCAGGGGGAGGCTGTGAAAGCCTTGGAGGAAGGGAACGCAGTCACGATTCCAGCTTGGAGCGTGCTGGCTACTGGACTAAGTGACAAGCATGCATTCCGTCAGTAGTAGTCGTGAACGTAGGACACAGACAGTAATTACTGGGTTCTCCTCAGCGCTGGTGAGGCCTCAGCTGGAGTATGGGGACCCGTTTTGGGGACTGCACTTTAGGAAAGATGAGAACAAATTGGAGAGAGAGTCCAGAAGAGAGCTACAAAAATGAGAGGCCTAGAAAACGTGACCTATGAGGAAAGGTTGAAAGAATTGGGCATGTTTAGTGTTGAGACGAGAAGGCTGGGGGAGGGCATGATAACAGTCTTCCAATATGTAAAAGATTGTTATAAAGAGGACAGTGATCAATTGCTCTCCATATCCACTGAAGGTAAGACAAGAAGTAATCAGCTTAATCTGCAGCAAGGTCAATTTAGTTTGGATATTAGGAATAACTTTCCAGTCAAAGGGTAGGTAAGCTCTGGACTAAGTGACCAAGGGAAGCTGTTGAATCTCCATCATTGGAAGTTTATAAAAACAAGCAAGACAAACATCTGTCAGGGATGGTCAAGGTTTACTTTACCCTGCCTCAGCGAAGGGGGCTAGACTAGCTGATCTCTTGAAGTCCCCTTACAGCCCTATGATTCTATTATAAGCTGAGCAAGCAGCAATGTCTAAGGTTACAGCTGCCCAAAGCTTTTCATAATAAGAGGCTGTTGTCAGTTGCTTAGAATTTTGCTAAACTAACTGTTTGGGCTGAAATTTTTCAGGCCAGGTTTCTGCCAAATATGTATTTTTCTGGAAAGTTTCAGCTCAAACAGTTCAATGGTTTCTCAGAATCAGGGTACATATATTCCCCATGTTAAAAAAAATTCTTACTCCTATTTTGTTGACACACTTCAGTGCCTTCACGCTTTCAAGCAGGGATTTGAAATTTGGCAGAGAGGTTGTCCTGGTTGTCAGGCATGTGCCTTTTGCCAGCTCAGTGAAAATCAGTCCAAATCTGGGCAAATTATAAACCTCTGGAAAAATAATCTCAGTTTGCACATGCTCAGTAGAGATTTGTTAGAATTTAACAGCTAAAATTGCCAAAGATTCCATCTGCCCTGAGCACGCTCCAGTTCAGGACTGCATGGGCAGAGTCAGACTTTCCCTGCAATTATTTCTCTCTGCTTCTAGGGCACTGGGCACCAGCACTGAGCACTCAGTGGCACCCAGGCAGTGTGGAGGGCTCCTGCAGAAAAAATTGTGTGATTATGTAATTAAAACCTGTATTATAATGCATACACACCAGGGGGCTGAATTCAGGTTGAATGGACAATCTTAATTTTGGCATTTCCTAACTTTTGAGTGCTTGACTTTGCAACCTTAATGATGTTCTTTTAGCACAGCTATTTGGATGTAATACACGTTTAATTGGTATAAAACCAGCTCTTTTGCGATCAGACACTTGTCACAGCAAGCTGGAGGGACACCCATCCAACTGTATAGGTGCCAAACAGAACCAACTGCTATGAGTTTTGAGCTTTTGCAACATATTTTGGGAAGCTCAAGCATATTTCAGGGGAGCCATTCACACCAGCTGAGGATCTAGCCTGTAGAGGCAGGCATAGGCGAGATATACGATGCAGTATACCGTATGAAATCCTGTATAAACCAAGGCCCATCCGCACCCTTTCTAGTGGCAGAGCATAATAATTAGAGGTAAGGTATGTTTGACATGTTGTTAGAGATAAGCATGGAGACAAGAGCTTTAACAATATGCTGTTTATTCACCACTGTGGCATGGTTACCTCGCTCACACATACAATAATTTCCAGATTCCTTTGTTCTTTACCCATAATACCCTGCTCTCTCCAAGGCTTCAGGTCCATTGCCTGCAAAATAACTCTCAACTGCCTTTCTCTCCTCCTCTGCCAGGTGGTGCCTCCTTCAAAGCCCTCCTTCAAATCCCTCATTCACTAAAAATGTCCAAAAAAAAATAATAATCAATTTTGGTTTGGTCTCAAACTATTTTTCAAATCTTTCAGAATTTCCAGCGAATCCAAAAAATCCATTATTCACCCAGCTCTCATTCCTAATCCCCAAACTTTTCCTTTCCACAACGGTGGGCCTTTGTATTGTCTCGCATTTATTTGCATTGTCTTAGTTAGACATTAACCTCTTCAGGTTCGGGAACGTGTTTTATCAATGCATATAAAGTGCTGCAAAAATTAATGACTGGGCCATTTCTGTTTATTATTAAACAATCTTACGGACAGCAGTTCCACAAGTATCACCCCTCCGCCCACCTCTGATCGATGGCACTCAGCCACCTTCCTGCCACCTCCCCTCCACCCCATTTCTACACATTGTTCTTCTCTGGCCAAGAGAACAATAAGGCTTTCTTCTTTTCCCCCAGCCTGGAGAAAATCAAACAGCCTAAAACTTTACTCATCTAGTCATCTCCCAGGCAGGACTGGCAGTGTGCCACATTGGTGCCAGGTATTCATTAAGTGGATGAATCAATGAACCAGTTAAGACCAAGAACAGCCCCTCACTTTGTTCCAAAATACCCACTGAACTCAGAGCAAACTCTTTTTAGGCATCACACAAGTTTAGTTAATGTAATGGTTTTTTAACAAGTTGGTCTGTCTCTTTCTGCTCCATAGTTGCAGCTGGTACTGGAAAACGATCATAGAATCACAGAAATATCGGGCTGGAAAGGACCTCAAGAAGTCATCTAGTCCAGCCCCCTGAACTGAGGCAGGACCAAGTTAACAGAGACCAGCCCTGACAGGTGTTTGTCCAACCTGTGCTTAAAAACCTCTAATGATGGGGGTGCCACAACCTCCCTTGGAAGCCTGTTCCAGAGCTTAACTACCCTCAGAATTAGAAATTTTCCCCTAATATCTAACTTAGATCTCCCTTGCTGCAGTTTAAGCCCATGACTACTTGTCCTACCTTCAGTGGATACACAGAACAGTTGATCACCATCCTCTTTATAGCAGCTCTTAGGATATTTGAAGACTTATCACATGCCACCTCAGGCTGCTTTTCTCAAGACTAAACATGCCCAGATTGTTTTAACTTTTCCTCACGGGTCAGGTTTTCTAAACCTTTATTATTTTTGTTGCTCTCTTCTGGACTCTCTATATTTTGTCCACATTTCTCCAAAAGTGTAGAGCCCAGAATTGGACACAGTACTCCAGCTGAGGCCTCACCAGTACTGAGTACAGCAGAACAATTCCTTCCAGTGTCTTACATACAACACTCCTGTTAATACAGCCAAGAATGATATTGGCCTTTTTTGCAACTGTATCACGTTATCAACTTATTTTCAATCTGTGGTCCACTATAACTCCCCACATCCTTTTCAGCCGTGCTACCACATGGACAGTTATTCCCTGTGTTGTAGCTGTGCATTTGAATGCAGTACTTCGCACTTGTCTTTATTGAATTTCGTCTTGTTGAATCCAGACCAATTCTCCAATTTGTCAAAGTCATTTTGAATTCTACTCCTGCCCTTCAAAGTGCTTGCAACCCCTCCCAGCTTGGTGTCATCTGCAAATTTTATAAAGATACTCTCCACCCAATTATCCAAGTCACTAATAAAAATATTCACTGACCCAAGACTGACCTTTGCTGGTTCCCACTAGATAAACCCAGTCAGTCTGAGCTGCACGTTCTGCTCCTTTCGCCGCTGCAGTTCCCAGGAGAGCCCTGCAGTTCAGGGCTCTTCCAGGACTCACAGTGGCAAAAGGAGCAGAATATGGGGCTGCCAGGCAGTCCCATGCCAGAAGTTCCTCCGGCATGGCTGTACTGCCCCCAGCTCCGTCCTCCGGTGGGGCTTCTCTACAGACCCCAGACAGGGTAGACGCAGCTGCATGGAAGGGCTGGCGGCGGGGCTGGGGGGTGATACAGCCACACTGGAGAAGCTGCCCCATGTTCTTCTCCTCCTGTGTTTTTCCAGTATGGCATACCGGGTATAAATATCTTACTGGTACGGTTTACCAGCTATAAATATCTTACTGGTACTGCATAACGGCTATAAATATCTTACTGCTATGGTGTACCATACCGAACCACCCTACTTGCACCACTGCTTATCCCCCTGTTATCCTCTAGGTGCTTACAAACTGATTGTTTAATCATTTATTTCAGTATCTTTCCAGGTATTGAAGTTCGGCTGACTGGTTTATAATCCCGGGGGTCCTGTTAGTACCTATCTTTAAAAAGAAAAGGAGGACTTGTGGCACCTTAGAGACTAACCAATTTATTTGAGCATAAGCTTTCGTGAGCTACAGCTCACTTCATCGGATGCATGTCGTGGAAACTGTAGCTCACGAAAGCTCATGCTCCAATAAATTGGTTAGTCTCTAAGGTGCCACAAGTCCTCCTGTTCTTTTTGCGAATACAGACTAACACGGCTGCTACTCTGAAACCTATCTTTAAAAAGGGGAACAATGTTTGCCTTTCTCACCGATCTTCCATGAGTTCTTGAAGATAACGGCTAATGGTTCTGAGATCAATTCAGCTAGTTCCTTTCGTACCCTAGGATGAATTTCAACAGGCCCTGCCAACTTGAATACATCTAACTATTTTTTAACCTGCGCTCTCTCTAATCTGTCTTGTAGGAAAGACAAACCAAACAAGCTGTTCTAATCCAATTTTCAGCCTGGTCCAAACCAGAGCATACTGGAAATCTTATGAGAAAATGTGGACTTGCAGGATTTCCACTTTGGAGTGGTATCTACAATAATATGGAATTTGAGGGCAGGCAGGCCTGAGCTCTGCCCCACCCATTCTCCCATGACATCACAGGAAACTGATGAATGTGACTACCTGACCTCACCAAAAGATCCTGGAGTAGAGGCCTGCAGAAGGTGAGAAGATCCCAAAGTCTATGATGATATACTTAGAGAGAAAAATCCTTCACCTCTCCAGCTGTCAGCCTTCTCTCAGCAAAGCCCATCTTCAAGTCCCCTGGACTTCCACTGGGAACTCAGAATGTGTTTCAGTCCTTGGCTGAGGGAAGGCCCATGAAATTTGTTCTACTCTGGGTGCAGAGCACGAGCAATTCAGAACAGGGAGGGGGCAGAGATAAAATGAAAGCAATGGGAGGAACGGGGAACATTTCCTCGTTGCCCTATCAACTCTTGCTGTAATGGATCACTCGCCCCTAGCCCATCCTTAGTATCCAGATGTGTACTGCGGCTAGCTTAGCAATGACACTCAGGGAGGTGGGCAGACTGGGTTTAATTGTCGAGCTGCTTGCTCACCAGAGTGTCGGCGGATCCCTCCCAGCTGAAGCAGAGCGAGAGCAAGAGGGGTTCAGGTGGTTGGCCCTCAGAAGCTTTCCCAACAATAGCTGCTTGCTCCAGAGCCTCCACTGTCCTCCCCTGCCCCAGTCCTGCCCTGTAACAGCTCCAACGCAGTAATCACAGCCACAGCCTCAGGCCACGGGTCGTTCTGCCTCGCAAGCTCACAGAGCTCCCCGGCCTGTTCAAATGGAGTCAATTGCCAGAGTTGCCAAAAGTCGACAACAGTGTCAGGTGGCGAATCATCGTCCGCAACGGAGATGCTGCTGCTGCACCCGACAATCACCACAGTCACATTTCTGACTTTTCTTTGCTAAATCCAAACCTCTGTGTGGTTTGTCGAATGCCCAACAAGTAAAAGGCTGCGCTTTGTGCATACATTGGAGCCGGTTTTTGGAAGAAAAGCTGCCATGTCCACGAAAAGCGTCTTGACGGTTGTGTTTTCCCCCGCCCCGGCTATTACACAATCACTCCAGTAAGTAGGGCCCCGCGCTGCCAGGAATGTATTGATAATAATAGATGCCATTTGGAAATGCGGCGGCTAGACCCAGCTGATGGCAAAGACGCCAACGGTTAAGTGTAGTCATTTAACATTCTCATTTTGGGCCCTGCTCAGGCTAGCCAGACACGCATGCTTTGGCTGGGAACCTCTGCGGTTCCCACTTGTTCTAGAGGTAGAAATCTCTATGTAAAATATCCCTGAAGCTCACACTTTGGGCATCAGCAACAGCGCCAGATTGTGCCCCTTCTTAGTAATATCACGGTAGCATTTGAAGTCTCCAGGTCCTCTAGATTTGTCCTAAGCACTGTACATACCCATAAGAAGAGACAGTCCCCGCCCTGAGGAGCTTACAATCTAAATGGGCAAGGGCCAGAAGGTCAAAGAGAGAAGTGAAGTGACTCAGCCAAGGTCACACAGCAGGTCAGTGGCAGAGCCAGGAATAGAATCTTGAGTCACAGTCTCAATGGTCCTAGCCGCTGGACCACCCTGCCACAGTTTGTGGTGTTCCTCTGGGGAAGTTACTGCAGTAATGACAGCGATCATTAGAGATGGAGCTAAAGCCTAGATCTCCAATTAATTCCGGGTCTCTTTGAAACCTGTATTTGGAACCAGATCTGAGCCCCAGGCTGGACCAACCCCAAACTTGGGGGTCTTCAAAATCTGAACCTGGCTGTGAATTCTGCCACAGAGATTGGCACAGCAGGGTTGGGGGTCGAGCCCCTCAGGATTCCTGGGCCCAGCCTTGTTGGGGTTACGAGGACTCTGCCAGACAGGAGAGTGGAAGGGGAGTCCTCAAGGGCAGGGAGGCCACTGGCTAAAGGAAGTGGGAGCAAAGACTCAGATCCTTTCGCTAGCCCACTTCACTGGGGTAGTGCAGAAGCTAGGAAAGTTCTCCACAATAGCGGGACTATTCCCCCGCTTACACAAAGGTAGGACATTAGGTTAACATATGAATATAGTAGACTTTCAGCTTTGGAGTGGTGTAATGGGGCAGCTTTAGGGTAAATAAGAAATCAGGATCCTGGAGTTAAACCAAAAAGAAAAGGAGTACTTGTGGCACCTTAGAGACGAACCAATTTATAAATGGTGGGATCAGTTTGCTAGCTGGAGAAGCAGGCCTCGCCCCTGCTAGAGCAGGACAGCCCTGTGTTAACCGACTAGAATACTTTCCTGTGAGCATTTTCTGCAGTTTTTGAGGATGCT
Organism: Lepidochelys olivacea; assembly: GCF_965140295.1. Classification (NCBI taxonomy): domain Eukaryota; kingdom Metazoa; phylum Chordata; order Testudines; family Cheloniidae; genus Lepidochelys; species Lepidochelys olivacea. Next base: position 122,742,865 of record NC_140416.1, read on the forward strand.
CAGTGAAAGCCGCACCACAAAGGAAGGGTGAGGACCAGCTGACTCGTACTCCGCCCAGTTCCGGCAACTCATGGTTGACATTTAGTGGAATGAGGTGGCCCAATTGCACCAATTTTGGTGTAGATTTAACGAGGAGGTAAAGGACGAGCTAGCCTTCATTGAGACCCTAGACAGCTTGGATGCTTTTATGGACTTCTCTCTCCATATTGACAACCAGTTACGTGAGCAAAAGGAGGAGAAGACGGTAACCATACCAGTATCTTGCCCACACTCCATGCTGAAAATCCTAGGGCCCAACCACAGACCAATGCAGGTTGATCTGGCCCACCGATGCTTGACGCTGGAAGAGAAGGAACGGTGACTGTTCAATAACTTATGCTTTTATTGAGAAGCACCATGATATGCCTCGCCTCTTGCCCATCACAGACCTCAACCAGCAAAGAATAAGGAAATGAATGAGCCCAGGACATGTGGGGGACCAGCCTGGGTACCTCCAGGGCTCTGAACAACCCCATAGCCCTTGAGGGAAACATGATCCAGGACACTTGGGCCCTCCCCACACTTACAAGTACATATATAGTCATGTAAGCCAATTCCCCCTGAGAGGGCCCTAATGGATTCAGGGGCTGCGGATAATGTCATAGATGCTGAAGCTGCCCAAGCCCTACAAATCACCCCTGAGCATACTACTACCAAAAACTCACCCCTGGAGAATGGAATTGTGAGATATTAGACAAAGAGCTGCTTGTGATTAAACCAGCCTTCAAAGAGTGGCACCATCACCTCGGGAGAGCTAGACACCCGGTGCATGTCTTTTCTGACCATAAGAACCTGGAATATCTGCATGAGCCTCAAGCCTTGAAAACACAGCACAGGTGGGCATAATTCTTCTCGCAGTACAACTTCCTCATCACCTATCGACTGGGACTCAGGAAAGGAAAGCTGATGCCTTATCGAAAAGAGGAATACTACCAAGAGGGCGAAGAATCTAATGAAGAACCACCCAGTCTCCTAAAACGTTGCAACTTCCTTGGTGCCACAATGCACCAAGCCCTGCCTGATCGAATCCAATCCACCCCACAGTGTGGCCCAGTAGTCCAGGAGGTGATGAAACAGCCAAGCAAATGAGAATCAGAACCCAATGCAATGCTCCAGTCAGGACAAAGTCACAAACCTCAATGGGCACATACAAATTCCACTGGGGAGCCCGCAGATAGAAATGCTTCACCTCTGTTGTGACATTCCATTGGAGGGCCATTTTGGCCGCCTTCAGACTTTCTGTGCGGTCTCCTGTTTTTTTGGTAGCCCTATATGCTGAAGTCCTGGACTGAGTTGACTTGTGACCTGTGTGTGTGCACCAGGACGCTCCTTGGCAATCTAGTACCCCTGGAGGCCCCACCTAGACCCTGGACCTTGATCATCTTGGATTTCACAGTAGAACTCCCCAACTCTGACAGCCACTCTGTGATCTTAACTGTTGTAGACCAACTGGCCAGAATGGCACACTTCATCCCCTATGACTACCTACCTTCTGCTGAAACAGTGGCTCAACTCCTGGTGGTGCACGTTGTCGGTCTTCATAGGCTTCTGAACCATAGCACTTTGGACCGAGGCCTGTCTAATGCTTTGAAACACTCCAGTTACTGAATGTTTGGTCTTTTATCTCCTCTGCATACCACCTCCAGACAGATGAGCAGACAGAGAGAGTGAACCACATACTAGAACAATACTTAAGGTATTTTGTCAGCTATCTGAACTGGTTCTCCCTCCTGCTTTATGCAGAGTTCTCATACAACACCATCAACCATGCCTCCACTGGACAGAGTCACTTTTTTGCAAATTACGAGGTCCACCGAGCCTTGCCAGCAGCCTCCCCAAAGCCAGCAGCCAGAGACTGGATCCAATGAATTCATCATACCCAGGAGCTTAAGGAGCACCTCAAAGATGCAGACGAAGACTACAAGTGGTACATGGACCATCAGTGCCAGGAAGGCCCAGCTGTCACAGTGGGCCAAGAGGCCTGGTTTGCAGCAAAACACTTCTGTATGAACAGGCTATCCCACAAGGAAGACCTCCAGTTCCTTGGATGTTCATCTGGATTTGTCAGCAAATCAACCCCATCACCTTCAAATTGCAGCTCCCTTAGTCCCTTAAGACATACCCTGTTTTCCATGTATCCCTCTTGAAGCCTTACATGGAAGACCCCTTTCCCGAGCAGTCTCCAACCGCCATGCCCATCAGTCCAGGTTCAAGTGCATGAGGAATATATATTGCACGCTGTCCTCGGCTCTAAATTGCAGAGGGGGAGACTGTACTACCTCATGGATTGGCAGGGCTGCGGTCCTGAAGAGTATTCCTGCTACCCATATTACCCATGTCCTTGCCCCTGACCTGTTAAGAAGATTTCACCAAGCCCATCTGAACAACCAGGCCTGGCAGCAGCCCAGAGGAAGGGTACCCCTGCAGGGGGTGGTGATGTAAGGCTCCACGGGACTAGAACCCACGTCACCTCTAGGGGGACATGCAGAGCCACATCCTAAGAGCACTAGGAATTATTAGGTGCTGCAGGAAGTGCCGCCCAAGGGTCCAGTGTGAGAGCACCCTGTGGTCTTCTGTTTGGTCCATGCTCACTACTTAGCCTGGATGGTACCCCAGGAAGTTGTCTGGGCAGTCTCATACACTTCTGGCTTGCTGTGACTCCAGACTTCACATCCCTTGATCTCCAGTCTCTGAGCCTAGCCTGACTCTGACGCTGGCTCTCGCCTATTGATTCTGGCTTTAGCGATTACTCTGATCTTTGCTCACTGACTTACCACCTCATGCCTGTCCTTCACTTGGTGACACCAGCCCAGTCATGACTTCTAGGCCAGGCCACCTATGCCCCAATCCCTTACAGCGGGTGACTTGGCAATTTCTGAAAGCAAGGCCCCTTTATGAGCCACTTTTGAAAAGTGAGGCTTACGTGTCCGTTCAAAGCAGCTTGACTCTCAAATATTGAATAGTCACTAACTGTTCCTGAACAATCTGCAGACCAAGAGATAGTCACAGAAATTGTCTGGCAGATCATATCAGATAATTGATACAGCTGAGAAAAGCAGCATCTGTTTGCAGCCAACTGAAGAAAAGAAGTGGGGAAAAAGCCAAGAACCATCTCACTGGATTCTAAAGAGTTATTTGTTACAAATTACCCCTCTAGCTCTCCTTTTGCATTTACAAACCTGTTTGAGAATGCCCACATTTGTTGGAAGTAAGTAGCTCTGAATATTAAGTATGCTGCCGATGTGGCTGTCCTTCATGAGTGAATGCAGGAATGGTGAATAATTAAGGCCCTTAATTAGTTTAAAAATAAATGGGTTGGCAAGAGGAACAGTATTATTTCAGCTACTGATCAGAGAGAATTGGAATAAGGTCTCCTCAGGTTGGGTTGAGAGGCTCGGAGATGTAACAACTTTACTTGAACAACATAAAGAAGTTGGCACAGGGGATGAAGTGCTTCAATTTGCTCATTGAATAGGGCCACGATTGTCAATATTTCAACCATAGGAAAGAGCAAATATTTTAGCGCTATAGTCTGGTTGGGAAAACCATTTTATTTCACCATTGCACTATATGATGAAACACAAACCGCGCTGGGTTAAAGACTGTTCAGGGACAAAGAAGTTACGAGAGATCATACTCTAGGGAATACAAAATAAGGAATAGCTTAGAGAAGGTGAGTTGCAAGGGGGCAACTGATTTTATCCAAAGGCAGCAAACTTGAATCTAATCAAAAGAAATACTTTACATCACGAGAACAGGACTTCAGGGTGTAGTTCTTTAACAGCCCTGCTGAAAGCCATGACCCTTTTACAGGGAAAAACTATAACAGAGTCAGCATTTCAGAGCCAGTGAAGGAAAACAGGCGAATCCATGAAGTCTAGGAAGGTAACAGACTGATTGTAAAAGAAGGCACAATACCAGTTCCATTTTCCATATGCTGGCAGATCTCATATAACCCATCACGCCAAACAAGTCTCATTGAACTGAACTGCTAATGCAAGCAGGCCCACATAGGAAGACAGGAATTGCTAGATTGCATCAAACCTGTGGTCAGTCTAATCTAGTATCCAGTCCCCAATAGCAGCCAGCACCTGGTGCTTCAGAGAAAGGTGCAAGAGAAACTCCACAATAGCAGATGTGGGAATGTCTGCCCCTGTGAAGGTCTCATCCTAATCCCTAATAGTTAGAGATTGGTTTAAACCTTGAGGCAGGAGTGACTATTTCCCTTCCAACATATTTTGCTCTTTGATGTTAATTAGAACAACTCTAGTCTTGTTATCCATTTAAAAGTCTAATCCCTCTTTGGATTTTACTAAACTCTTGACTTCAGCAGTGTCCTGTGGCAATTATATACAATCTAATTATGCACGGAGTGAAAAAAGTATTTCCTTCTATTGGTTTGGAATTTGCCACCTTTCTGTTCCAATGAACATCTCCTTGTAGTATTGGCTGAGTTTTTTTCCTTACAGGACCATATCCTGGCTAAAACCACTTTGGCAGTTAGTTGATCTAGACCAGCGGTTCTCAAACTTTAGCAACCATAGGACCCCCATTTTGATTTTAAAAATTTCCGTGGACCCCCAAGCCCTTCCACTCTGCCCCAGGCCCCACCCCATCTCTTCCAGCCCCCACTCGACCCCTGCCCCTTTCTGCCTCCTCCTCCTCCTCCCTCCCAGTACCCCCTGCATGCTGCTGAACAGCTGTTCCCCAGCGTGCAGGAGGCACTGGGGGGGAGGGGAAGAAGTTGATCAACGGGGCTAGCTGACCCCCTGGAGTACCTTCATGGACCCCCAAGACCCAGTTTGAGAAACGCGGGTCAAGGCTATAGTGCTCTTGCTTACTTTGTTTCCAATTATAAGCATCAAATCTGCAGCCCTGGATGGAAAAATAGGATCTAAGTTAGTGGCGCCCAAACTTTTCCTGTTTCGCCCCCCCCCAGTGACAGAGTCTGTCCATGCTCCCCCTCTGTTATTGCACAGTTGGCTCAGCAGAGACACTTGGGCTGAAGGCAGAGATGGGGGTGAGATGGAGCTGGCCTGGGGGCAGAGAGGGAATGAGGGCAGAGTTGGACTGGGGGTGGAGAGGGGATGGAGTGGAGCAGAGCTGCAGCCAGAGCGGGGCTGGGGGCGGCGTGGAGCTGCGGCTTGGGTGGCCGAGCTGGGCTGGGGGCGGAGCGGGGCTGGGTAGCGCTCCTTCCCACCTCCTGTGGGAGCTGGCCCGGGTCCCGCTGTGCACCCCCCAACCATTCCCCCATGCCCCCCTAGGGAGGTGCACGCCACAGTTTGGGGACCTCTGATCTAAGTCATCTACTAGCACTTTGGGGGTGAGAAATCCAGGGCTGTGGAAGGCTTTGGGCTTGGTTTCCCCAACACGTTTACCCCAGTTTTATGCTAGCATAACTCCCCTCAGATGCTTTGTTTCGTGGTCCTGTGTGCCTAAGAAGCTGGGTTGGAAGGAAGCCCTGTCCCTCCACCCCAGGCTCCAGCTTGTTGGTTACTTTAAGAGTGCCCAAAACTAGGATGACAAAAAAGAAAAGAAAAAGCGTGTGTAGGAAGGAACCAAATCCAAGAGGCTTCCAACAGCTTTAAACCCTGCAGCAGTTTCCTGCAGGGAGCTTCATCGCCTGGGCATGGTGAGTTTTCCTGTCTGCGTCCGTGGGACCAGAATGTTGTGTGCTGGGGTGGGGAGTGCGTTGACCACACAGCTCTGTCTGGATTCCCTCTGTGCACTGGGCAGGGTTTTCCATTCCAGGACTCACTCCCGGCCTGCCCCAGTGATAGACAAGCTGCTATGGACAAAACGAGAGTGGGTTTGGTTCTGTTGTTGTTTTTGGAAAACTGAGAACGTGAAGTAACTGTGCTTGCTTTTTTTTTTCTTTAATACTTAATCTTCCTGTAAGTTTGGCCAAACAGCCAGCCCAGTACAATATTCTGGGCCAATTGCTGATCGCCCTGACACTGGAACAAAATCAGTAGTAACTCCATCCACATTGATGAAGTTATTCCAGATTTGATCCAGCATAACAAGAGATCCAAATCTGGCCCTCTGGCTCAAAGCTCAGTACTGGGGGCGTCCTTTCAATTTGTTACACCACACCCTTGTCATTACAAATTTCCACACATTTCTCCTGCTGTTATTTGCATCATCTTGCCAACCCACAGCTATAAAGGCTATTCAACTGGAACCAAACTCAGCACAAAATGAAAAACACTGAGAAAGCATCACTCACAAGAGGGGAGATGTAATGGGATTAGCCATTACTAGGGACTCTGTGTGGGAGATCTGGTCTCATGAGGAGGACTGCTGTCCATGGCTTATGCAATCCCCTCTGGAAGACTGCAAGCATTACTCATTAGACTTGGGCAGATTTTCTGTTTTGCAGGAAATTCCACGGTTTAGAATTTCCCATCCTGACATGGAAAGCAAAAAAAGTTCCAAAATTTTCCACACAATGGAAAAGGAGGACTTGTGGCACCTTAGAGACTAACCAATTTATCTGAGCATAAGCTTTCGTGAGCTACAGCTCACTTCATCGGCTCTAAGGTGCCACAAGTACTCCTTTTCTTTTTGCGAATACAGACTAACACGGCTGCTACTCTGAAACCACACAATGGAGTTTTTTGTTTTTTTTTAATGGATTCAGGTTAATCAAAGTGTTTTATTCTGATTTCAACATGAAAAAACACTATATAATTTTTGAAAATGTTAACGGTCATTTCATAAGGGCCATACTGGGTCCATCTAGCCCAGTATCCTGTCTTCCAACAGTGGCTGGTGCCAGATGCTTTAGAGGTATTGAACAGAACAAGGCAATTATTGAGCGATCCGTTCCATTGTCCAGTCTCAGCTTCTAGCAGTCTAAAATGGAGAAAACAAAACAACTCCTCTCCATTCCCAAAGATGACCACGTATCAGAATGCTCTGTTCCATTTTTTTTCTCCTAAACAAAATTCCACTAAAAAAACCCCAGCAATTTACCACAAATTATTATTTTCTGACAGGAAATATTACATCAGAAAGTCTCCGACTACCTCTATTGTTTACCAGAGCAACAGAAAGTTCATGAGATGCACTTCCAGTGAAGGACCCAATGCCCCCTCGCATTGTTGTGCTGAAGGAGTAATTCCATTAGAGTAGATGGAGTTAAATCTGAGGAGAGCATCAAGTCTCTAGAGCCCTCACTTACTCCATGGCATTTTAGCAGATTATCCGAATCATAATCTGGATGTGAGGTTTTTTGGAGTAGGAGTATATGATTAAAATCCTGGGTTGTATTTAAAATGCTGTGAGGTTTTGGCTTCGTACATCTTATTGTGTAATTATGTCCCTTACCATCTTGCTCTTTACCATTTAATCTAAAACTTGGAGTCTGTTGGAGATACGTGTTGGGCTGCTGTGCACCTTCAGCTGCGGAACTCCTTCCTGGCAGAAATCTGTGCCACGAATAGCTAGAGCTGGTTTAACTTTGCAAGAGTTTCTGAAGTTGTTTCTACTTTCTAGGGGTCAAAATGGCTCCCACTTCTGCTTTTCACAATACATTATTAAAAATTTCAACTGGACAGAACATGTTAAACAGAAAGACAGCTTTCTCAGTTCAAGGATGAGTTGGAAAGCTATTTCAGTAAAATTATTGATTCAAATGTGCTGCCTTTTTGTGTGTCTCTACAGTGCCTAGCACAATGGGTCCTGGTCCATGATGGTGGCTCCTACATGAGATAATACAAATAAATAATAATAATGTAATGGAAATATAATCTCAATAATGTCCACATTTTTTCCATGAAAAGATTTGTTTTAGATAAAAAAAAAGACCCATTTTTGGATAAAAATACATTGTGTGAAAGATTTCAGCCAGCTCTAGGAAAATCCTTAGCTAAAGAATTTAAATCCCATTCGGTTTCTGTTCAAAGAACTGGTGGCAAGATTTTCAAAGCTGATGAGTACCCACAGCTCTCACTGACTTCATGCCTGTTGCTCTGAACATCAGACCACGAGGCTCCACTCTGCATTGAAATGCAATAGATACTGCCCAGGAGCTGCAGAAGTGGGTTGTGGGCACACAGCTAAGAAAAGATAGTGGGGGAACGTGGGTTAATACATACACAGAGAGAATGGAGAGGTTGAAAACTGAAGACTCCATCTGAATTTATTTGCTCAGGGGTGGCCAACCTGAGCCTGAGAAGGAGCCAGAATTTCCCAATGTACATTGCCAAAGAGCCACAGTATTACGTCAGCAGCTCCCCATCAGCTCCCGCCCCCCCAGCACCTCCCGCCCTCCGGCAGCCCCGCCAATCAGCGCCTCCCTCTCCCTCTCCGCACCTCCTGATCAGCTGTTTCGTGGCGTGCTGGAGACTCAGGGGGGAGGACGGGGAGAGCAAGGGCGTGGCAGGCTCAGGGGAAGGGGTGGAGTGGCAGCAGAGCCAGGGGTTGAGCAGTGAGCACCCCCCGGCACGTTGGAAAGTTGGCGCCTGTCGCTCCAGCCCCGGAGTCGGTGCCTAGACAAGGAGCCGCATGTTAACCTCTGAAGAGCAGCACGTGGCTACGGAGCTGCAGGTTGGCCACCCCTGTATTTGATATTTTGAGTCATTTTCAGGGGGAAGTAAGTCTCCCATGGCATTAATACTTGGTTTCAGTTGAGAATGAATTACCAAAGAGAAATACAATTTTGAAAGACATAGGCAAAGCAAAAGGGTATATTGCTTTTCAAGTAGGTCCCATTTATTTGCCAATCCAGCCCACTTTGGAAAGGAAAATGCCAACACCCCATCACAACAAACCTAAACCATAGAAACATAGTCCTCACCTGCGATACATGAATGATTCCAATTAGAAGGGGCTCAGACTGCAACAACCATGATCCAGGGTTCAGACACTCCAAAACTCAGGGTAGTTCACATTCAGAGTATTTGGTTCAGCCCATTAAAATACAGAGACCAGTGGCAAACTGCAGATCAAGTGCTGGAATTTTGATTTGGCCCTCCTTTCTTATCCCCATAAGCCTCAACTCTTCCATAGGTTCCAATCTACACTTTCTCCCTCTCTCCCCCAGGCATGTATGCATATGTGATGGACACCATCTTGGCAGACACACTCGGGACTGAGCCAGGAACCTCCCAAGCTAGGAGCAGCTCGGACTGCTAACGTGCTATAGCTGGCAGCTGTAACAGATTCATATCCTCTGTGGATCGGGCACTGAGGGGGACCTGTGACACACACTGACCAGTGGGTGAGCCACCCCCGTCCCTCCCCGCCCCATTCACCTATGGGAAACCGGGCTGATTGGCAAGTCAAACATTTGAGAGTATTCCCTTTTGCTTTGTCCACATCTTTCATAATTATTTTTCCTAAAGTGATTCTCTCTCCTGCAGCTTCTTCTCCTGATGGGCCCTTTTTGAGGAGGTGCACATGCTTGAAACACTCAGACAGCTTCTTCAAGGGCCCTGTCCTCTAAGTAGTTACTGAGCTGTGTCATCCAGTATCTTCAGAGCACCTGTTCCACCTAGAACATTACCTTCCAGAGTAAGGTCTGAGAAAGGAAGGTCTCTGTAAGTAACTGCAGCTTCTTCTGGATTGAAAGATTCATGCTATCTAACTTAGCATGTACTTTCCCAATTTGGAGGCCTTAATGACAAAAAGATGGGCTGACCAATGAAGAGGACTTTGTGCGACGCGTCCATATTCTAATGGATTTCAAAAGGAATAGAATGGAGGCACCAAGATATGCAAAAATAATCTTCCTTCCCTCAGAAAAATAAGTCCCCTTGACATGATATTATAGGGGCCTCCATACTGTAGTCTCTCCACCCTGATGGAAAGCTGTCAAGTCACAATTTTGACCTCACACATCATCATCTGACTCAGCCAGGTCAGGCATGATGTCCTGAATGCATGTTCCTGCAGGAGAAGGAGGAGTTTCATTCCTCCCCTTGGCTTGCACGACAGCCATTTTTCTTGCAAGTTAGAAACAGACCTCCAGGGAGATTAGACTGAGGCTTTGATTGTGGTGACGGGAGGCAGCAGGACCCTCCCCACTGACGCATTAAACAAACAGGAGAATAAAAAGCTCTTCAGGCAGACTGCATGATCAAAGTCCAGCAGGCTCCAGAGCATTTCAATAAGTGGCACATTTATCTTTAGTTTATCAAGTGCAATGACTTACGAGGGACCCTTGAAAAGGGGGTCTTGGCTGAGCAAACATTTTGTACATGCTGAACGTATTGAAAAATGTGCAGGGAGTCACCAAAGGAAAGCTGTCCATTGGCCTAGGAACCCTTGTGTGCACAGAGCCTCTTGTGGTTCTTTGCAGATGGAGGCAGGGACAGGAGAAGTGCTGGCCTTTGACCAAGCTGTTCTCTCAGCAAAGGGTCAAAGTCATTTCCATCTGCCATTACCACCACACCAAGGACCTTCACTAGATGGTGACATTTACAAGCTGCTGTGCAAAATACCCGGGAAAGACAAAACGTTTGAATCTCCTTTATTCCCCCTAGCCCTTAGTGACCATTGAGTGTTGATCATGCATATTACTAATGACAGAAACATTATGCAGAATGACCCGAGGGCAGGGGTAGGAGAGGAGTAAGGAGAGTCAAATGAAACCTGCTCCATAACACCATAATGATTCCCACGATGCACCTGTATAAATCTTCCCTGAGACCATTAACTTTCTAGCATTGCGTGGCAGCAGGTTAAGCTGATTGAATGTCTCTTCAGCGTTTTAGAAAAGATGATTGCTTTGTATTCATGAGAGTTGTAGGATCGGGCCAGCTCTTTGATTTGGCCATGCTGCCCCCCCACTGGATTTCAGCCCACCAATCGCAGCAGACAGTCCGAATGCAAGGGATTAAAAAGTCTTCTTTGCAAAAATTCACCACACATTGGCCAGATCCTCCGCTGATGTAAATTAGCAGAGACCTAGTGAAGTCAACAGAACTATACTGGCTTACACCAACTGAGATTCTGGTCCACTGCCTCCCCCTTTAAAAGACATCTCATGTCCTTCAATATAGACAAAAAATGGATATGGAATATTTTATGCTTCCAACATTATGCAAAACTTATACTAAATTATACCCCTGAGGGAAAACGTGTGTGTGTATAAAGCTTTTAATTTAAAGACATTGCTATAAATCCTGTACTAGTGGGTGGCTGAGAAACAGAACGGGGCAAGCTATTCTGACTAGCACTTGTTAGGATGTTAGCCCCTTTTGGGGGTGAGTCATTTAAATAGATTTTGGAAATGTTAGTTGTGCCCCAAATGCACTAGGCGCTTTCCACAGCACATAGGAAGTCATGGCCCATCCCCCAAAGAGCAGAAAGCCTGGAGAGACAAGGACGTATGACAGACAGGAACACGAGATACGATACAACTAGAGAGGGTTAAAAAAAAATCATGAGTTTGTTATTTCCCACCCACTCCCCATTTTTGGGCCAAAATGCTGATGAGCTCCAGATACAAACACCCACGTCGGATAATCAGGGTGATGACAGGCACACGTCTTACGCTGGCTACAAGATGTAGAATCATAGACTCGTAGGACTGGAAGGGACCTCGAGAGGTCATCTAGTTCTGCCCCCTGCACTCATGGCAGGACTAAATATTAAACTAGACATTTTTGGTTTTTTGGGTTGTTTGCTATGCATTTTGCAAAAGCCTACCCCTCTATTTGGCAGCTTCAAGCACTGGCCTGGGCTGGGTTGTGAAAAGAATTTAATGCCATAGCTTCCCATCAACTGCTCCATTGCACTTGTCTCCCCTAGTTGGCTCCACCAGTTAAACTTCCTAGCAGATCCCCTGGCAGATGAATCTGATTTTCTGTAAACTGTCAGTATGCTTATTATGCCACTGCAGGTTGGGGATGGGGAGCTGAAAAAACAAAACCAAGAACTCTACCTCTTCCAATCTTCAGCAACCCCTGCGGCTGCTATTTGCTATGCAACAATTCCATAGAAGGTTCTTCCACCCCTTTTCATAGAATCATAGAATATCAGAGTTGGAAGGGACCTCAGGAGATCATCTTGTCCAACCCCCTGCTCAAAGCAGGACCAATCCTCAATTTTTGCCCCAGATCCCTAAATGGCCCCCTCAAGGATTGAACTCACAACCCTGGGTTTAGCAGGCCAATGCTCAAACCACTGAGCTATCCCTTTTGCACAGGTGCAGAGCACTATCATTTGTTATCATCCAAGTGAACCCTTGTTATGGGTTGAGGTACAACCCATTGAGATTGATAGGTATGAACTCACCTGTCAATTAACAGAACTTCACACAGTTTTAGTGACTGCCAACCAGCTAGTGGGAATTTCCCCAATGAAAATGATCAGCCAGGGAGAAGTATCAGGGCAAAGATTTTACTGATTGCCTCAGAGGTACTGGGACAAGAATTCTGGCATTGTGCATTGCTGGCTTTTCAGGGTCTGTTGCCAATAAGCAGTTAGTGGCATGTATGCACTGAGTAAATCCCAGGGTGGGCAAGCAATTCCAGTACATCAGGGAGCCTGCAAACAACCTTTGCCTTGGACCTGATCCCCAGGCACAGCTCCCACATGCTGTCTACTGTGTTCTTCAACTGCTACCCTTCAACTGCTACCCTACTCCTAACATGCAATGAGCTGCAGTGAAGTGCTTCAAGCTAGGCTAGACCAATGGGGGCAGACTCAAAACAGACAGAGTCTGGAGAATGTTTCAGGAAGATTGCAGATATTTACAAAGATTACTTATGTTTCTACAGAGCGAGACCCAGTATCAAGTGGCTGCACTGTCTCTCTGAAGCCCCTGTTATGTTACACGTCTGCAGTATTAATGACGTCCCTTTAAAGATAAAGGAAAGTTCTGAAATGACCCTACAATGCAGCATCCTAGTGGTGCTGAACTGTGATTTTCGCATATTCAGCCAAAGTTCTCTTGCCAGGATTCGGAGTTTTCTCTATAGTTCCTGCTTTGGCACAGCTGATAACTTGCTCCTTTCACGGTTACCTTGTCCTCCCCCTGTTGTGTCTTGCAATAAACTTAGACTGTAACCTCTGTAGGGCAACACCCTTGCCTGATCCTTGAATGGTTCCCCGGGCACTACAGCAATGTAAAGGATAATTCCAAGTTCCATGGAGACAGGTCATCTCTCCATATTGTACCAGTCATTGTACTATTTGTCCACCAAAAGCACATCTGCAGAAAGGTAAACATTCCCTGACTGGGAATTGAACCTAGGACACAATGGTGAAAGCACCTGACCTCTACAGTCTACACCATAAGGGAATTGATTCAGGTAACGTGTATGCCAGGAGTACTATGCTAATTTAACACCCAAATCAAAGCTAAATATACAATGAAATTTTACTGTTATGGCCAAATTCTGTCCTCATTTCCACCCAGTGCAGTTTCTCCAGCCCCAATGGGCTTACTCAGGTTTACACCGAGACAGAATTTGGCCCTTTGCCTTTAACCACGTACAGTGCCAGGAATCTACACGTTTTGCAGCAGAAGAATCTGTTTATTTTCTGTAACCAATTCAGAATTCATGAAAACCAGCAGGAGCCCAAATAAAAGGCTTATCACTGATGAATGACAGACAAAGCTAGCAGCAAAGAATGAATGGCTGTGCTTGTATTCTGAACAATATACCACTGAGTGACATTGTCATTATGCTTGAGTAAGCATAAGTGTTCAGCACGTTAAGCCTCAGGTCCCTGGCTGCTTAAGAATAGCCCAAGTAGGCTTTTATTAGGACTCCTGGTTACATTTTGAGACAAGCGAGGGAAAAAAACAACAACACACTACCATTGTTATCTGCATCAGGCTAGATTTACACCAGGAACCTGGGCCATCACTCTGACTGTAGCAAGCTCTTTATTCTTTGGGAGTCTGCAGAAGTCTAATGATGGACTGGAGGAAAAGAGTCAGAAGTAGGGTGACCAGACAGCAAATGTGAAAAATCAGGACTGGGGATGGGGGGGGTAATAGGAGCCACTATAAGAAAAAGTCCCAAAAATCGGGACTGTCCCTATAAAATCAGGACATCTGGTCACCCTAGTCAGAAGTGGTGTAAGGCAGTATAGCTCCATTGACTTCAATGAAGCCAGCCCAATTTACACCATCTAAACTGCTTGCCCAGTAAGTGCAAATCCTGCTTAGTTTTTTTACTTTCAAATGCGATGTTGCAAAAAAAATGTTTAAATGCTATTTTGGGTTTTATTAACAGAGGCATAGCCTGCAAGTCACAGGAGGTGATAGTACCTCTCTACTGGGCACTGGTTAGGCCTCAGCTGTAGGACTGTGTCCAATTTTGGTCACTGCTGTATAGAACAGATGTGAAGAAACTGGAAAGGAGCCAGAAGCAAGTGACAAAGATGATCAAAGGAATGGAATGCAAGACATATGAGCAAAGGCTGAAGGATCTGGGTATGTTTAGTTTGGAAATGAGATAAGACTGGGATAGGACAGCAGTCTTCAGATACTTGAAATGCTGCCATAAAAAAGATGGAGAAAAATTGTTCTCTCTTGCCACAGAGGACAGGACAAGAGGCAGTTGGTTCCAACTGCAGCAGAGCAGATTGAGATTAAATCTCAGGAAAAGCTTCCTAACTGTAAGAACAGTAGGACAATGGGACAGAGGCCTCTGGAGGTTGTGGAAGCTCCTTCACTGGAGGTTTTCAAAAGGAGGCTGGAGCCATCTGTGTGGGATGGTTTAGACACAACAAATCCTGCATCGTGGCAGGGGGTTAGACTAGATGACCCTTGCGGTCTCTTCTAACCCTGTGGTTCTACAGTTGAATGGTTTATTCCCAGTCAGTGCTTGTATGGCTCAATTGGTTCTTACTAATATTCTGACCCACCAGCAAAAGAGAAAGACAAAAGCTTTTTACTTGTAAAGAAGTTAGTAAAAGAACAGCTCAATCTCGTATTGACTTTGGGCCAAATTCCTGATGCAACTTCAGTGAAGTCAATGGAGTTTAAACAGGCTTGAATTTGGTCCCTGGTGTCTTATCAAACAACCATCCTAACAAACGGTCAAATTGAAGAGGACATGAATTAGTTTAGCCCGGACCCCCATAGCGTTCATAAAACCCCAGCATGGATCTCTGAATGGGACAGAGGGGCCAAGTGAATCTTAGCTGTCTCCTGTTTCACTGGGTCACTGAAATGCTACCTGTAAAACAGGGACAGGGTTTAGAGATCTCACAGCTGAGACTGTCAAAGCCAGCTAGGGGATTTAGCCACACAGATCCTGTTAAAATCAGTAGGAGCTGTATGTCTAAAGCCCCAGTACATCTCAAGCCACATCTTTGTACAGATGCAATATTCTTGATCTCTCTGGCATTTTGGGGCCGGGAGAGTGAGAAGTGGATTTGGCAGCAGAGCCCTGATCATCTGCTGATCCCTGTCTGTTGGTCTCCAGCCAGCAAAGAGCCAGGATTAGCTCCCTGGCCCTGGAGCTGGTTTTATTTGCCAAGGAGCTGTCTGCCAGCTGAACATAAGAACGGCCAGACTGGGTCAGACCAAACATCCCTCTAGCCCAGTATCCTGTCTTCCGAAAGTGGCCAGTGCCAGGTGCCCCAGAGGGAATGAACAGAACAGGGAACCATCAAGTGATTCCTCCCTTGTCACCCATTCCCAGCTTCTGGCAAACAGAGGCTAGGGACACCATCCCTGCCCATCTTGGCTAATGGCCAGCTGCAGGCCTCTCCAGATGCTCTGATCTGGTGTGCCGGTCTAGATGCTTCATCCTCTAATTGCTTTGGGCACAATACCTCCCCCACTGAGTTAACAATTTCACCGCTTCAAACTCCTGGGAGCCCCAGACAGGAGCTTTAGGATCACTTTAGAGGGGAAGGTAATTGAGATTGTATGTGACTCACCTCGTCCTTCTCGCTAGCCTGCTAGGGGATGCGCCACTGTCTAGGTTTTATGATGTAATTACTGTAAAAAGGCCTCCTTCTCCTCCTCAGCAGCAGAAGCCAAGCTGCCAGTCTGACATGGGACAGTGTTTGCGGGGCTACCCAGAGCAGACTTGGAGTCGCGCCTTCCAAACACGCAGCCATTGCCTGCCCCTTTTAACTTTCTTACCACCATTTATTGGCTGTTGAGTTTATTGCGGTGGTAAATTCTGGAAGCTGACATGCTTTAGCATTCAGTCTGCTTTGATACGGTCCCTTTCAGGCCCAAGGCTTTCCAAAGCAGTGAGCTCACTATATGCTGGGAGCGCAGAGAATTGGCCAGTGAAGGCAGCAGCTAACGCTTGTTCACAGCCTTGAAGAGAGGAAGCCGCTTTATTAAGAGAGCTGATTAAACAAACAATTTGGTCAGGCAACAGGTGTCTTTTTCCCAGGTGTCCCCTCTGATTTTTCATGCAAGGCATATTTTTAAAATTCAGTTTTTCACCGCTATTAAAGCCAAGCACAGAATGACCTACTCCCACAACGAATGCTGGCAACTCGTGCAGCTAACAGTTAGAACATAAGACCAGCCATACTGGGTCAGGCCAATGGTCCATCCAGTATCCTGTCTTCCGACAGTGGCCAATGCCAGGCACTTCAGAGGGAGCGAACAGAGCAGGGCTATTGTTGTCCAATCCCAACTTCTAGCACTCAGAGGCTTAGGGACACCCAGAGCTTGGGGTTGCGTCCCTGACCATCTTGGCTAATAGCCATGGATGAATCGGTTCTCCATGAACATATCTAATTCTTTTTTTAAACCCAGTTATAGTTTTGGCCTTCACAACATCCCCTGGCAAGAGTTCCACAGATTGACTGTGCATTGTATGACGTAGTACTTCCTTATGTTTGTTTTAAACCTGCTGCCTATTAATTTCAGTAGAGACCCCTTGTTCTGGAGTTATTTGAAGGGGTAAATTGCATTTCCCTAGTCACTTTCTCCATCCCAGTCATGATTTTATAGACTATCACACACACACACACACAGACCCCTTAGGCATCTCTTTTCCAAGCAGCACAATCACGGTCTTTTTAATCTCTCCTCAGATGGAAGCTGTTCCGTACCCTTAATTTTTGTGGCCCTTCTCTGTACCTTTTCCATTTCTAATATATTTGTTGAGATGGGGCAACCAGAACTGCATGCAGTATTCAGTGTGGGCATATCATGGATTTATATACAGGCATTATGATGTTTTCTGTCTTATTATCTATCCTTTTCCAAATGGTTCCTAACAGTCTGCTCATTTTTTTGACTGCCACTGCAGATTGAGCAGATGTTCTCAGAGAACAATCCACAATGACTCCATGATCTCTTTCTTGAGTGAGAACAGTGAATTTAGACCCCATTATTTTGTATGTATAATTGGGATTATGTTTTCCAATGTGCATTACTTTGCATTTATCCACATTGAATTTAATTTGCCATTTTGTTGCCCAGTCACCAAGTTTTGTAAAATCCCTTTGTAACTCTTCGCAGTCTGTATCGGACTTAACTATCTTGTATCATCAGCAGACTTTGCCACCTCACTGTTTGCCCCCTTTTCCAGTTCATTTATGAATGGTGAACAGCACAGGTCCCAGTAGAGATCCCTGGGAGACCCCACTATTTATCTCTCTCCATTCTGAAAACTGACCATTTATTCCTACCCCTTGTTTCTTATCTTTTAAAGGATTACTGATCTATGAGAGGACCTTCCCTCTTATTTCATGACAGCTTACCTTGCTTAAGAGCTTTGGCGGGGGACCTTATCAAAGGCTTTCTGAAAGTCCAAGTATGTTATATCCCTTTGATCACCCTTGTCCATATTTGTTGACTCCCTCAGAGAATTCCATAGATTGGTGAGGCATGTTTTCCCTTCATAAAAGCCATGTTGACTCTTCCCCAACAAATCATGTTCATCTACATGAACATTCTTTACAGGCTCTTGATTTATAATACAAACACCCTCTCTTACCAGATGATTGGACCTTTGCTTCTAATTTCATTAAATCTCAAACATGATCAGTTCCCCCATTAGGACATTATATATATTTTTAACATTAGAACATCTGGTTCCTGAGGAGGACGTGCTGAAGGTGGGGCCATGTATTCTGCAGAATCAGGCAGCATAGAGTAAAAGTGTTCAACTGGATGGTTCTCTCTCTCCATACACCTGGTCTCTTCTAGCCATTTATCTTTTGTCCTGAACAGAGAGCAACCCACCCAGCCATGGCAATCTCTATGCTACCTATTTTTGAATAGCATTCTGGGAGTTTGTGTGCGTTCATAATGACTGCAATGAGTCACATTTTTCAAACATCTAATGTCCTTATGCGCTAAGGACTTATTCCGCTCCTGGTATATTCAGTGTCAAAAGACCTACAGATTTCAATGGGAACAGGGTGGACCCCTAACTAGTGTATAGTATTGTACCAGTACAGTTGTATGGGGTGATAAAATGGCGTAAGACAGAGGAGTACAAGATGCCGTAATTTATGCGCCACGAGCTGGGGGTAAAAGGCGTGCATTAAAAACAGAGGGCAGTTTACTTTTAACTTGCACATGCTTAAATTCCCCTGCAAGTTACTTTTCATGCTGAACTCTTTTCTCCTGGTCCCTTAGAATGGAAATTAACACAATTTACACTACCATAGATTGCTTCTGAATTTAATCCACTCAGTGTTAAAGTTGGGGTTTGGAATTGCCCTTTGCAGAGGCAATGGGGTCTACGGGATAGGCCGCTAGATTAGGACCAGACCCAGGAAACTTGGGTGGGTTCTAGGCTCATCTCTGCCACTGACCTGCTGCATCCCCTTGTGCAAGTCACTTCCCCTTGCTGAGCCTCTGTTTCCCCTTCTTACATTTGATCTATTTAAGTATTCTGGGCCCAGACTACCTCTTTCTATGTGTGCACACAGCACCCAGCAACAATCCAACTGTGATCCTGATTGGGGTTTCTGGGTGTTATCAGAATGTAAGTATTAATTGCTATAAAAGTTAGTGAAACATGCATAGAAAGTGGAATGGAAGAAGATGCAAGTTGCAACAACTGGGCTCCCCTCTGAATTTGGCCCACTGTGTCTACATCCTGCACCTTACCACAGCTGAGAGCGAAACCAGCATCCCATGCTCCACAGACAGCGGTTCTTTCAAGTGAGCCAGACAAGACCCACTCACACCGATAGCACCCAGCCGGACATCCATTTTGCAGAACTGACTTCACTTTATCCAGCTAAATACTGGCTAGGCCAATTTGACACTCCTTTCCACCCACATGCTTTTCAGATGTCAGAAGAGCAAACATACCACCCACCAATCCAATTCACAGGTTAGACCTTTACACACCACGAGGCACAAAAAGAGACTCAAGTGAAGTGAAAAAGCACAGTTAGCGCAGAGGTGGGCAAACTACGGCCCGCCCGCGGGACCCTCCTGCCCGGCCCCTGAGCTCCTGGCCCGGGAGGCTCGCCCCCGCCCCCGCAGCCTCAGCTCACTGCACTGCAGGTGGTGCAATGCTCTCGGCGGCGAGCTCCTGGAGCAGTGCAGGTGCGGAGCCCGGTCTGTCCTGGTGCAGCCACGCCGCCAGCCACCGGTGCTCCAGGCAGCACGGTAAGGAGGCAAGGAGCAGGGTGGGATAGAAGGCAGAGGAGTTGGGGGGGGGTGGTCAAGGGCCGGGGAACAGGGAGTTTGAATGGGGGCAACAGTTCCAGGGGTGGTCAGGGAGAAGGGGTGGTTGGATGGGGCAGGGGTCCCGGGCAGTCAGGAAGGAGAGGGGGGGTTGAATGCGGCAGCAGGGGGCAGTCAGTGGACAGGGAGAAGAGGTGGTTGGATGGGCCAGGGGTCCTGGGGGGGCAGTCAGGAAGGAGAGGGGGACTGGATGGAGCAGTTAGGGGCGGGAGAGTCCAGGGGCGGTCAGGGGACAGAGAGCGGGGGGAAGGGGTGGATTGGGCAGGAGTCCCAGGGGGGCCGTCAGGGGGAAAGAAGCAGTGAGGGGTCAGATAGGGGTCGGGGGCCGGGCCACATCTGGCTGTTTGGGGTGGGACAGCCTCCCCTAACTGGCCCTTCATACAATTTCTGAAACACGATATGGCCCTCAGGCCAAAAAGTTTGCCCACCTCCGACTTAGCGGGTTCCATCTCTGTCTAGATCAGAGTGACAGCAAGTCTGGGTTTGGGCTAATGCAGAAGAAGGCCAAGGTTCTTTGTTCAGTCCATCCCTTTTCTCTCATCTGGTTTCCCAGCTCTGGCCTAAACCAGTGGTCATTGTCATCAGATTCACATAGCTATGATGTGGCCGTGGTGGTGTGCAGAATGGACGTCCATCTTGAACAGCCCCTTGCAAGTTTTCTTCCTTTAGCAAGAGAGTCAGTATGGAAAGATTCAGCTTTCGCAAATCCCTCATAATTGCATCTTCCAACTTCATTCAATGTCTGCTTTGTGCTCTGCTTCCTTTGACTTCAGCTCTAGAAACCTTCTGTCAAAGTGTAGCTTCTTCTGCATGCTGGACATGACCCCGCCATCGCAGGATCAGCTACTTACAGAATGGAAAGACTGCCATGAGCTGGGATGGTCTAAGCATCTCCTCCTCTGAGACAAAAGCAAGCCAACGGATGTTAAGACTATGCCATAACTTTTGAGACTGAAAACCCTGTGTAGTTGCCTCGCCCCGCTGTTCTTTGCAGGACGTGTTTCTGCTCCATATAGCAGAGCTGTCATCACTAGTGCACTGAACACCTGTATCTTAATTGTCACACAGAGACTGCACAACAGAGGCCTCTGAAGATGTGAAGTGCCACTGTAACAAGACCCATGAGAGGTGTGTGATTTTTTTTTCAGATATAGAACCTCCTGCTGTCAACTTACTACTCAGATAGAACTATTCACCCAGTCAGCATCTTTGCCATCTATATGCAGCATGGCAGATCATTCATTTCCATTTCATAGGAGGCATGCATTGCTTTGGGTTTATCACCATTGATCTACGTGCCATGGATTCTGCAGTCTTCTGCAGCTCGTCCAGCATTAGCTGTAGCTGGTCAGTAGTCTCCCCAAGTAAGGCTCTATCATCTACATACTTGAGATCAGCTTGGTCATCAGACCATCTAGTAGAACGTTAAATAATGTAGGAGAGAGAACATATCCCTGCAGTACACCCGATTCTACCAGAAACCAGGCTGCAATACGTCGCTTGACCCTCACCCAGCGAAATGTTCCACGGCACAGTTCCTCCGCCAGGCACACTAAATCCTCAGGCACCCAGTACTGGTGAGGCAGTATCCCCAGTGCACTGCGTCAAAAGCGGCTGCGTGAAACAGCAAAGTCTACAAACATGGTAACTTTAGTCACTCTAGTCATTTTTCAACACGGTTCCACAGCACGGCAGGGATGGTAGATCGACCTGTGCAGAAACTACATAGGTGGTCTCTCACTTTTGGGCTGAGACAGTATTTCAGTAGCATGATCATAAACCTATTCCCTGGGGCTGGCAGCAGTGTTATTCCGCTATACTTTGAGCGAGCTCATCGCTCTCCTTTTTTGGAAAACAGGCCGAAGCCGTGCCTTTTCCGCTCTCCCAGTATGTGACCGGTTTCTCAAACTTTCAAGACATCTCTGAAGCCGCCAAACTAAATCTGGGCCTCTACACTTTAGCAGTTCTGACGAAATATTCTCAAAACCAAGTTGTGACAATCAGGATCCAGACACCCCAAGGGGAGAATAGAAGGTTTAAACCCCCCAAATGAGCAGTTAAACTGATTGCATACTGTATATTACTGTACTATAGAGTATATTGAGTATGGTATTTTATGACAGCTCGTAGTGTTCTGAGCTTGATGGTCACTCTGAAATATGTATACAGACTGTGGTTAAGAATCTATCTATATAGCAAACTGCCCAGTCTGTGGTACAATTTTAGCTACACCTCCTAGCAAGGAGGGGCACCTCACAAAACCATGTGTTTACACAAGAAAAGGCTCCAAGTAACCATCCATTGTCCACCCCCAGGAAAAGACAATAATTAGAGTTAACGGAAAGACACCAAGACATCCTGGTACTCAAGTTAAGAGGGGATTTCCCCAGCTCTGAATAACATAAAAGGAGCAAAAGGAAAAAAAAAATCTTTTGAAAAGGAGGCTTGAATCTGAGGTTTTCCTCCAGAACCTGAGGGACAGCCTCTAGGCGGGAAGCTGTCTGTGAAACACTGAATTTCCCACTAGAGCTAGCGGGTATGCTGGGAACCCGTTCAAAAGGCAATAGGTAACTTGTAGAAGAAAAGGGATTTGATCTCATATGGAAGCATGAAGCCTCAGGTTGCACCTTGATGTGTATTTTCTGGGTCACTTGGACTTGTTTGCTTTCCTTTACAATTTCATCTTTGAATCTGGGGGTTTTCTATTAAATAAACCATGTTTATTTTTACCCCAAGCAGGTCTCTGGTGTGCAAGCTGCAGGGAATGTGGGTGTCAACAGGAATGATAACTGGTGGGGCAGGGGCTGGTTTCACGCTTTCGGAGATGACGAATCAGAGGGAACGGCTCGAGCATCTGGTACTTTCCAACTCTGGGGAGACTCGAGATGGGAAGGGCAGCTGGTGTTACCGTGCAAGAAGTAACTAGGGTTGTGAGAGCCAGGATGAGACCGTATGCTTGTGGGCTAGCTACTGGTGACAGGGTTCTGAAGCATAGCCGCATGGCACCTAGACACTCCAAAGTTCAGGGCAGGTGGAGACAGACCGCCTCGCTGGTCTGGGTGCTCTCCAAAACATCACAGGTGCTTTATCATTTCATAACTGCTTGACCACAAGCATCACTTCCTCTAATGGCAACCACCAGGAGGCCACAGGCTGAATTCACACCTGTGGCCTGATCCAAAGCTCGTTGAGGTCAGCAGAATGGCTCCCATGGGTCTTCAGTCGGGCCCTTACCCGGATGACGTACCGATGGAAGTACAGTTTGGCTGTATTCTCCTGAACGAGGCTGCAGACAGGCAAGTGGACAGACGTGTGACAGTTTAATTACACAGGAGCTGAAAGAGCACATTTCTATCAGTGCACCTTCTTCATAGCCAATTCCTTCCATAAAAATCCATGTGCCCTGGGAGAGGTTATCTGTTGCATGCAATCTCTGGCCCTCACCTCCACATCAAACAGGAGTTGGAACAGGCCCTAACTAAGGGAAACATTCAGAGAGAGGCACTTAATTCTCATTGAAGCCAATGGGAGTTAAGGAGCCTAGGTGCTCTTGAAAAATCCCACTGGGTGCCTATCTCCATCTTCAGGCACCCAAATACTTTTAAGAATCTGGCCCTAAGGCCTAGATCCTCAAAAGCTGTTTAGGCACCTAAATCCCATGGAAAGTGTTTCTCTTCAGGGTTTTGTACACTGGCCATCATCAGGATAGCTGAGCACCAACTTTAGATATCGTCATGCAGCCTTGAACCATCAGCCTGTGGCACAGCAGCCCAGTGACCAAAGCAGGCTGCTCCACACCATGACATTCAGACTATAAAGAGGGCCACTAGCATTAACGTTACCCTTTGGTTTGGAAGGGTTTAGGAGGACTTGCTTGAAAAAAAAAATTAAAAATGCTGCAAGATCCAGTAATTCTGATTCCAATTATTTTGACCAGGCTTTGGTCCAATGAACTTGAATACGACCTCTGCTTGACCTACTCCCGGCAGCCCACGGAGAGGCAAAGTCGGGTCAGAGTAAAAGGTAAAATGCAATCTACTTTGAGGGATTTACAGTACTAAAATGGTTCACTCCACAAAGACAGTGGGTGCATTCTGAAAAGAAGCAAAAAAACAACCCACCTCTCCCCACCCCCAAAGCCATCTGTGTTTGCAAAATTTGAAAGCTCCTTATCAGCAGCAAAGGCTTAAACATTAATAAGAAAAACAGAGGTTGCTTTTCCCAACAGTTCCCATCCCCCCTTTGAGCTTTTCAGAAAGCCGCCAGTACGATGGCAGTGGGCCCACAGGCCTGTTCCCTCCAAGAGGTATGGTCTCACGCTGAAAACAATCACCGCAACTGTCTTCAGAATGGCACATTATAAGCGTTTATAGATTCTTCATGCACAAAGCCGTGCACTGTTTCCTTAACTAACTCCATTTCTCTTCAAGGAGTTCCTGCTCTAGCGATCTACCACATGTTCTTTTCGTCTCAAAGGCTACCGGAAACATCACATGCATTCCTGTGAGTCCTGTGGCTTTACATGCCTAGACAAGGGATTAAAGGGTCCTCAGCTGAAATGGTGAGGTCGCTTCACAGCAACTCTGATACTTGTGGCATTAAATGGCAAGGGTGCTGCTTCAGTTTGTCCTCTCACACTGAGGACAACAGTTTGTAGTCTGATTTAGGGGAAAAAGCAGTTGATTTTACTAATTCCTTTGGGGTATAAAGAATTTCACTTTCAACATACCAGGAAAGTTTGTGTTAGAGTGCTCAGGGCTACTTCTGTTCTTATTTTGCTTAAAAATTAATGAATTGAATGACACGGCTAATCCCGATCTGTTTTTATAATGTACACTCTGGCCCAAATCCATAGGGTTACTTCAATTTACACCAGCTGAGGGTCTGAGATTGAGTTGCATCCCCTGAGAACAATGAAGACAGCCACTGAATTTAGCTTTTCTGAATTGGACTTAGGAATTTAGTGGTTTTCCTTAGCATTACCCACCTCCCTCAATGGTTAGCAAAGCACTGTATGTTCTCATTGTAACCATAAAGTATTCCTGGTGGTAGATGGAGGATTATGACATTGACATAAGAACATAAAAACTACCATACTGGGTCAGACCAAAGGTCCATCTAGCCCAGTGTCCTGTCTTCCGATAGTGGCCAATGCCAGGTGCTTCAGAGGGAATGAATAGAACAGGTAATCATCAAGTGATCCATCCCCTGTCACCCATTTCCACCTTCAGGCAAACAGAGCCTAGGGACATCATCTCTGCCCATTCTGGCTAATAGGAATTGATGGACCTATCCTCCATGAACTTATCCAGTTCTTTTTTGAACCCTGTTATAGTCTTGGCCTTCACAACATCCTCTGGCAAGGAGTTCCACAAGTTGACTATGCATTGTGTGAAGAGAGGGACTTACTGTAGAATAGTAAACCCAAAAGAGGTGCTCCTTTATAATTCTATTTCGAGTTAGGAAGTTACTTACAGGTAGTAGAATGGAAGCTACAGTTGCCTTCCTTCTTTTAGATCTTCTTAGCACCACCTATTTCACCAACTGTTCTTTGAGTGATTCCATACAAAGCTTTCTGCAAACTTTAGTGGATTAAGAAAAACAGATGGCAAGCTTAACTGATGCTTTCATAATTTAATAGTTAGGCTGGGCAGTTGGTATTAATTGTTTGTACTGCAGAGCGCTTAGAAGCCCCACTCAGATATCAGGGCCCAATGTGCTAGACACTGTGCACACACCCTCAACTGAGCTGGGCCCTGCCCCAAGACGCTTGCAATCTAGGGAAGTCGTATTTCAATCCGCAAGTACTTCTACTCATTTCCATGGGATTAATTGAGAAGTAAAGTGCTTCAGTCTGGTTCTGATTGGACAAATAGCCACCTATGGTAACAAAAAACACCGAGTCTAGTTCTCATGTACACCATGGCCCCTTTACACCACTCTGGCTGTGTGAAGGGGCCTCTGTGTAAATGGGAATTAGACCCACTGTAGGAACGGGCACTGCTGATGGCAGGCTCAATGGACGCGCCATGGACTGAATGAAACACACAGACAGAACCTTCTCCGTTGAACCCAGAAGTGGTGTCTCCAAGCTGAGGAACATGGCTAGGCAGCATGAGGAATTTTGCACTCCTGTCTGTGTTGTAGGTCTTCAGTGTGACTAAAGAGACCTTCAATCTCACAATGCCGGCTGGCACAGCGTTAACACACACACTACAATGTTGTTTTACTGTGCGATGGTTTCCCAGGAGACCTATGGGATCTCTGGCTGCAATGTGTGTACCCTGAATTTCATTTTACCCATGAATGCAGTGGGGGGGAGGGGGAGAAGACTCAGCAAGAGCAGGAGCTGTGTGATAGAGAGACAGGTATGAGGACTGGCCCTTTAACATTTCTATCTTCTTATTCTCTAAGTTTAACATGTGCACCAGACACTCCCCTTTGGCATCCTGGAGGAATCCCCCTTTGATCTGTTAGAGGCCTGATTTTATGCACACTGTTGTCAATAGCAAAGTTCCTATTGACTTCAGTGGGGGCAGGACTGGCCCTTATCTGAGTAGACAGGCTGACATCACATGTAATAAAGCAGAAATTTGACATTTACAGGGTGTATATTGCTGAAAGGCTCTGAGGGAACATTTCACTCGGCTGCAGTGAAACTAGGAAGAGGGGGTTAACTTTTTCCTTGCAGGACACTGTAAATATTGCATGCCACAAACTCCAAAGCCCACCAGAAGAGGTAGGGTTTTTTTGGAAACTCTGTGGATTGTTCCCAGACATGTTCCAGGAATTGCCTGGCCCCAGTTACAATAATAATGAAGACACTGGGCTTCCTCCAGTGCGACCCCGTCAGACCTGACGTTGCATTGGAAATAAGTCATGGAAACGATAACCTCAAATGCAATAGCCTCACCCCTCTGTCTCCAGTCCTATGTCATCTATTTTGATATTAAAGCATGAATGATCAGAGGGGAAACATTACCAGCGCTCTGCAAAGCTAAGCAAGAGCCTGCTTTTCAGTCACTTCTTTGTCGGGAGGGTTTTCCCCCCTACATTTATTCCAGGGAAGATCCTATGTAATATCTGCTGCCTTATGCAAAAGCCAAAGTCACTTGCACAAAGTAGAAAACAGCCCATTTCAGAGGAAGAATACAGGACAAGGAAAACTGCAACCTGTAGAACAGATTTCAAAATGGCTTCATTTAGTAACAAAGTAAATCACAGTGGAGCTACTTTCAGCTATTTGTTAGGATTAGTTTGTTGAATTGGCAGTAGTTCCGCATGAACAGTTTTTAAGTTGCACAGACAGACATTTTTCTATTTAACGAGACACCTTACCCTAAAGTAACCATTTAATTCCTTAGCCCCTCTCAAGCATTCATAGGCTGGGCCGAGTGAATGGACCCTATTTCATCTCTACCCAGATCCCAAACCTCTCATGGCTGTCAACAGGACTTGGGGTGGTGGTGAAGTACAGTAGCATCAGCTGAGAATAGCCCTACGTATCCTGCTGGGAAGCAGAAGTAGGATTTTACCTGTCATTGGGATACCAGAACCATCCACAGCAAGTCAGACACTAGAAATGACATGTACGGTATTTCTAAGGCTCATGCCTTTTGTTGCTGAGGTTATTAGTGTGTGTTGCAGTGGCAACCAGGCTCAGAAACCAAGACGGGGAGGGTCAAGCCAAGCGGTTGGAGCTGTGGCAGCCAGGCCTAGTAGTCAGTGCAATGACAGCCAGGCTCAGAACTGGAGCCAGAGGTCAGAGCAGGATCGGAACAAGGCAACAGAAGGGCTGGGAAGGAGGCTGGAGCAAGGCCAGGGCCGGAGGAGGCTGAGGCCTGTGGAACCTGTCACCGTTCACAGGCAGGGGAGGGTTTCAAGCCAGGAAGTGATGTTGAGCAGACTGAGCTGCTGTTTCTCCTGTGAAGCTTTTACACCTGCCTGAGACCAGGACCAGGATTGGCTGGTGCCCAGCCCAGGAATGACTTGTCACTGCACGTGGCTTAACCAGGCTCTAGTTCAGAGAAGACTCAGCACTTCACGCAGAGGCCCAAATCGGGGCTCCATTGCGCTAGGTGCTGTATACACATAATAAGAGACAGTCCCCGCCTCAAATTCCTCACCATCTAAGAACGTAGTGATAAGCAGAGTTAAGCAAACAAGGCAGGCAGATAAGAGAAGAGCAACCATGTTCAGAATGACTGAGCGACATTCCTAGCACATCTGCCATCCAGCTGTTCTTCTGCAGCTCAACATTCCCATTGCCGTTTTCCCTCTAAAATGGAAACAACAAGGAGTCCGGTGGCACCTTAAAAGACCAACAGATTTATCTGGGCATAAGCTTTCGTGGGTAAAAAACCCACTTCTTCAGACTCCTTGTTTCTGTGGATACAGACTAACACAGCTACCCCCTGATATCTAAAATGGAAGTGATTTTGAGGAGTATGAATGCTGATGAAAACGAGACAGACATTCTACGGCCGACAGCCAGAGCTAAATCCAGTGTCACCACAGCTCTGCCAACACCCTCCATCTGCCCCTGGCGCCCTGGCTGTAGTGTAGCAGTAACTTTTCCAAGTAGAGACCGAGTTGGGTGCTGAGGAGTGTGGAGGCTTTGTGGCAATGGACTTTACAGGGACCAAACTCACTTAGGGTCAGATTGGGCAGCCTTTATTTATCCCAATGAGCATTTAGGCCAAGATCCTCCAAGGTATTTAGGTGCCTAACTCCCGCTGAGCTGAATGAGAGTGACACACCTTAATACCTTGCCTTGCGTACAAGAACAGACCCGGTGCTTTCCAATGGGAGAGCGGCCATGGCACGCCTCAGCCATGTGAGGATTGCACAATCTAGCCTTCACTTATGACCTAAGTCAGCTGTGAACCTAGTCCCTCCAGGGCTCATTACGCCCTCTTAGCCAGTCCTACTCATGTCTCCAGCCATAACTCACCAGAGGACCTTGTGTCTGAGAGGCCATTGCATAAGGACCCTGTTGCTACAACAAAAATCTCAATTGCCATGGAAACCGCATGTCTCAGCCAAACCCCCAAACTCAGCTAGATACACAGCATAACACTGAGTTGCTTTAAACTTGCATTCTTTGGCTCACCCTTCTTAGCCACATCCTGCGACCAAATGGATCGAATTACTGAACACAAAATAAAATCCATCTGTGTGGATTGTAACTATCATCTCAAAGAACAAAGGAAGAGGTGTTTTCTGTCTCTCCTCTGGAAGAAGTGAGCGAGTGGTGTCAGAGTGGAGGAAGAGAGGCCAGGTTGTGCAGGACACCAAGCCAGCTTTGATCACCTGAAATAACCCACAGCTGTCACAAGCACTGGCATCATTTCAGACGGTCTTAAAACCAGCAGCTCCAAACTAGATGTAGAGATGGGCTGTAACTGAAGTAACATCTACCTAACAGCTCCAAAGCACACGTATAGACACGCATGCAGATATGAAAGCTGGGGTACGAGCCACTGCTACAGTTCAGCATTTCTCATGGGCTGAGCTCTCCTGCTCATTCTCGGTGCAGGTCTCTCTGTCCCTCCAGCTGCAGTCTCTCTTCCTCCAGCTGGAATTTCTCCCACTCCAGATCCCAGCCTGAATAGCAGCTCTGCCTAGGTGGCATCCAGATGCTCCCCTGGTTTTCCCCAGGCTTGTGGTGATGAATGGCTGTCCCAGGAGTTGATCTCCATCTCACGCCTCTCCAGGTGATCAGGTCTCTGTGTATTTTCCATGCATCCACCTGACCCACCCTCTGGGCCTGCCTCTTTGTTGCTCTCTCCTGTTCCCTTGAAGGTGCATTGGCTGCATCTGGTTAATCCTTTTCAAGGTGCTCTCCTTTCTCTAGTGCTATGGAGACTCCACACTCACCCAAGCTCTGCTACGGTTTGCTAAGTTGCTTCTAAGTGATGGTTCTCTTTCCAGAGTTCCAGTAGGGGCTGCTTCTTTAAAGCCTCCTGTCTCCTCATCTGTATGCTTGTTTCCCTGCCCTTAGGCTAGAAGAAAAATATCCCATTTTCTCACTTACGTTTCAACATTGTGAGAGTTTGGTTCTCACTGAATTAATTGCAACCACCCCAGTTACCTTAATCCCCCTAAACTCTGTTCTCCTCCATGACCATCTCTTGTTCCCTGGGCATCATGCCAGAGGCTGCCTTGGCACCAAACCCCTGTAGTCATCTCCCTAGAGGCCAAAGGTTGTGGTTCACTTTGAATAAGAGACTGGGAACTTCCCCAAACACCACCCCAAGATCACAGCGCTCTTCAGACAGTTTAAGATCCCCAACCAGAGCAAACAGCACGATAGCAAATCCAGTCTTAGATGCCGATATGCTGATTTACCCCAGCCGGGGATCTGGACCAGTCTGTGTGGTGTGATGGAGAAAGAAAGTCTGGTCACTTGGATCAGTATTTCCATCGCACACCTGCTCACGCGAGACTAGCCCCTCCTGACTGTTAGAAACCCAAGCCCTCTGAAATGAAGCGCATCCACCTCTAATTATCCAGGCTACACTGATCTGGCCACATGGGACCTTGCTAACCACAGGAGCCCTAGTCCGCATTCGCATTTTGGCAATTAAAGTTTGTCCCAGGTTACATACACGGCATACAGAGATGTTTAATAAAAACAAACAAAATGCTTTTGCTGGAAGGTTGCAGTGTAACATGACTCACTTTCTTACAATCCAGAATGTTAGCACACAAGAACCAAAATCAGAGAGACACACACAGCAGGCGGCTCCCTAAGGCAGTGAGGTACAACTCATCCCTTCTTGTTCTAGGCTGACTCTTTGCTGACTGACTGCTGAAAGATCCAGGTCACACATGTCCCTCCAGAGCCCCCTAGTCTGCATGTAGCACCAGGAACCCCCCTAAAATAAGCTACCCCTTTAAATCCTAACATCACACAAGTGTGTCTCTCCACCCCTTCTCCCCATGTTAGTCAGTATTTCTGAGGACAGTTCCCCTCTGTGATCAGGTTATCTGGGTGTGTTGGGGTATTTTATTTCCCATCCTTTCACACATTTTATTTCCACAACAGAACTTTCAGAGCAGCACCCACATGCTCAGTGACTGTCAGCACTAGCTTGCACCTCCTAGACCCAGAAGAGTTCCCCTCTCCTATCTGAAATCTGTAGCGATGCTAATTAAATGCTTGCTGTCCCCCACCTTAAAGTGTAAATCAGAAGCCAGTTCAACCTCTCCATTGAGCCTCACTTTAAAGAGCCAGAGCCCATACTGCCTATAATTCAACTCTCCACAATAATTCTCCTCCAGTAGAAAGGAATATCATGGAATGATGGACAAATATGGATGCTTGGCAGAGTAAATATGCTCCGTTGCTAGAAGAAGTTCCCACTTCAGTCATTTTTGAGCAAAGAAGGGAATAGGGCAGAGACTATTTCTGTGAACATTCAAGACACTTTTGGAGCAACAGTAGTTTTCCAAGTCATTCCCCCTGCTGATTAGCCAGTGGCTTTTGATGCTAGTTAAGGCATATGGCTGCTCCACACATACCATAAAATCTTCCCCGAGATCAGCTTTCATGCCCCTAACAATACTGACTTGGGGAGACGGGATTAGTTTGCTCTTCTGACGGTAATCCATTGATAGCCATATATCACTCTGTTGTGACACAGTGTGAAATCTGCATCTTTTGTACAAAGGCCAGTGAGGACTCGAGAAGTAAAAGAGGAGGTGGTTCTAACCAAGGGATGGGTTTGGTATTCTCAGCCTCCTTGCTCAATCCTTCCTTTAACCTGTAACAGTTCACAGAATTGAGCTTCAGCTAAAATGAAGTAGACTCTCGCCAGACTCACCGGGAGAAGATGGATCTGGATAAGAAGCCCACGTAACAGCTTGTCACAGTTTAACCCTTGTGATCAGGGGCAGGTTTTACTGCCAAACTATAACCCTTCTAGCGCCGATATGTCCTCTCTCTTTAGATCCATCTCCAGTTTAGACTCTTCACCCCATCTCAGAAAAGTTATTTGCAAAAGTGTTGGACCACAAGCAGCAGAGGAAAGGTTGTGGCTGTCTATGTCATGCCAACCTCCAGCGTTGGCAGCCACTAGTCCAGCTGCTATTTCGGAAAGCAGGAGACATGAAGAGATGAAGCCAGAAATGAGCCCAGCACCATGGACCTACCTCACATGGAGAAGCTGTGGGCAGTTGATCAAAAAGGGCTGAGACTGCAAATAAATCAGACCTAGGAATCTGGTACAGTTAACAAGTGACAGTTCACGGAGCATCATGCAGCTTTCTCCGACACGGCCTAGCACATAGGGGGAAGCAGTAGACAGGATGTATCAGTTTTAGTAACGCTTTGATGTAGTTCCACATGATATTCTCATAAGCGCACTAAGGACACGTGGGCTAGATGAAGTTACCATAACGTGAGTACACAACTGATTGAAAGATCGTACTCAGAGAGTAGTTATCAGTGGTTTGTTGTTCGACTGGGAGGGCGTATCTAGCGGGATCTTAACAAATGAGAGAACTGGTCTGAAATTAACGAGATGAAATGCAATAAAGACAAGTGAAAAGTACTTCACTTAGGAAGGAAAAACATCAAATGCACAACCACAACATGGTGAATAACTGTCTAGGTGGCTGGACTGCTGAAAAGGATCTGGGGGTTATAGCTAATCACAAATTGAGTATGAGTCAACAATGTGATGCAGCTGAGAAAAAGGTTAATGCCATTCTGGGGTGTATTAACAGGAGCGTTGTAGGTAAGATATGGGAACTACTTGGTATTGCTGAGGCCTCAGCTCGAGTCCTGCGTCCAATTCTGGGTGCTGCTCTTTAGGGGGCAATGTGGAGAAATTGGAGAGAGAGTCCAGAACACTGCAGCTATAATGATAAAAAGGTGTACAAAACCTGACCTGTGAGGAAAGATTAAAAACCTGGACATGTTTACTCTTGAGAAATGAAGACTGAGGAGGGACCTGATAAAAGTCTTAAGATATGTTAAGGGCTGTTACAAAGAGGACTGATCAGTTGTTCTCCATGTCCACTGGTGGTAGGACAAGTAGTCATGGGCTTAATCTGCAGCAAGGGAGATTTAGGTTCGATATTAGGAAACCTTTCTAACTGTAAGGGTAGTTAACTCTGGAACAGGCTTTCAAAGGAAGTTGTGGAATCCTCGTCATTGAAGGGTTTTAAGAACAGGTTGGACAAACAACTGTCAGGGATGGTCTGGGTTTACAGAGTCCTGCCTCAGTGCAGGGAGCTGGAGCGGATGACGAGTCCCTTCCAGTCCTGCCCTGCTACGAGTCTATGGGTTCAATGTTTTTCACCCAGATTTTTAAATCAAATTCCCACTGAAGCCATTTTGTGCCACCTCCAATGTCTGGTATAGCTTCTCTAGTCTCTCTTTCTCCTCCAGATCCCGAATCAAAATACACTTAGTTTACTACTCCGCCACATATCTTTATCTCTCTTCCCCAGAGCAGGAGAGCAAAGGGTCTGATTCAGCAAAGTTCTCAAGTAGGTACCTAACTTTAAGCAGGTGAGTATTGCTGGTAATGTCAATGGGACTTAAACATGTGCTTAAAGTTAAGGAAAGCATTTAAGCACATGCTGATTCAGGCTCTGTATCACTACCGCCCCTACCCCAGTATGGTTTGGGGGCTTTACTCATATTGCCTGGAAGTTAGGCAGGGGCTGGGCTGGTATTTCTGCTACTGGTGACTTTATTACAACTATGAATTCTTGCACACAGCTAACCATTGCTTTTACTCCGGCTTCCCTTCCCCACCTGTGTGGGTGTCACCCACTTCTTGTGTCTTACCTCTAAGGCTGTCAGCTCTTTGAGGCAGCAATCATCATTCAGTTGGTCTGTATTGTCCCTAGCACAAGCCTAACCTACTGGGTGAGGCCTCAGAGCCCTGCTGTTACACAAATAATTAGCAACATACTAGACTGAAACTCCTTTGGGGCAGGGAACTGGCCCTTTGATATATAAAGAAGGATAGACTCAAGATTTAGGAGACACAGAAGCTTCAAAGCAGATCATCTGTGGCTGAATAACCGGTGAAACATGTACAAAAGCCCCCCACATGGTAAATAGCTCTTGTGTTGTTTACAGCACTCCTGGTCATTTCCCAAAGGCAGCAACATAATCCATTTGAGACCGAAAGCCTTTGCCATTAATGCACAAGAAGCGATCGCAGATGTTTTGCGATTTAAAAATGATGAAATAATTGGATTCCCCAGTTAAAACAAACAAGCCTGAAAAGAGCTGAGCTAAGGGGTATGAAGTGCAATGGTGAAATGCTGTCATTTTGGTCTCCAACCGAGAAGATAAAGCTGTTGCATTTCTGCACTCGTTGAAAAGACAACCACAAAGATCATTCTCGACGCGAAATACAGCGAGCCTGAGTCTACGTGGGGACGTTTACCAGCATCACGAGTTATAAAGGTGTAGCTCCTCATATGGGGACACTTATTCTGGAGAAACCCTTATACTAACGGGGTGCTGGAACAATTTTTATAGCGGGGGGGGGGTGTTGTTACGACTTCAAGCCAAGGGGCGTGGCAGCACCCCTCGTTCCAGCACCACTGTATACTAAGCCCCTTTGCACTGCCAGAGAGCTGTAAAGTGGGTGTACATTGGGATCAATAGGTTTTGTGACTACAGTGAAGTGAATATTCTTGCCATGCTTTGCTAACAAGCAGCCACGGTAGAGCAGGCAGAGCTTTCTCCTTGCAAGGCCCCTAAAGCCCAGCTGACCTGCCTCCGAAGAGAAAGCAGAGGAGACTGATGTGCATTCAAGGCACTGGCGGAACAGACAGGAAGTGACTTTCCTTTGCTACAGTGCAGGAAGCCTCTGGCTCAGGCAGGGCTGGCAGAGAGACAAGAATGTTTGCTTCAGCATCCCGAGTTACCCCATCGCCATCTGGCATGTTCAGAGGATCAAAAAACAAAACGCACAGAGCCGAGCCCTTCCCCTCTCGTGCTGCGACCTGCTTCGACGGTGGCACTTCCGTGCATGCACAGCGAAGCCGGGGCTTGTCCCAAGCAAGGCCCTCTCCAGAAGCGACCGAGCAAAACACGAGTGCCACTCCGATCACACAACCAACCTCGCGAGGCAACACTGGAAAACAGGGCACGTCTACAGCACAGAGGAATAACCAGAGTAACACTGTAGCCAGCGTGTTTAAGACACATCTTGCTTGGGTTCCTCAATCTTTCTCCTAGACGGCCGTCAAAGGGTCAAGGTGGATTTGACGTCCCATTAACAGGGTCCGTGTGGATCCACGTTAGCACCATGACCCCAGAGCACAGCACAGCACCTGTGCTCCATAGCAAGGCCAACCTGCCTGTTGGTGTTTTACACATCATAGTCCCCTTGATACCTCCCAGGTTAGCTTAGAACTGCCAATAAATCCAGGTTGCTGGGTTACGGCGCTGAAGGCTTGAGAGAAATGATTTGTAGCATGCTCAGATCGTACGATGCCTGGCGCATACCCGTGTTATTTTCATTGACATGCATGAAGCAGCCATTGTCCGACGTTTCATATTTCTAGATTTTAGGAAAGGATTTATAAACACAAACTTAATGCTCCTCTGGAGAGAGGAGGATTAGATTCTCCTTAATTACCTGAGACCCACACATGCACATTGACTGTGATCAAAATTAACAGCAAGTCTCTTTTCTTAGACTGGGAATAGCTTGGAGTATCTAGCAAATGAATAGGAGGCTCGTCCGCCTGGAGAAATCCCACCACACCCCTCTGGAATGTAAAAACTGCTGTTAATTATAGTAAAGGGATCTGTACAGAACTAAAGATAATTAGATGCATGGGGTGTCAATTGCTGCCCTGCTCAGCAGGTGCTGTGGGTTTAACTACCTCTCCCTGCAGCCTGAGCCATTCATGCGGCTGGCGCATGCCTACGGGAACTTGTACCTCACTAGGTTCTCATTTGCGAAGCCTAAGATCAGCAGCCTGACAACCAGTGCTCGATCTACGGCACCACTCTTACTGCTCCGGGATGGCTACAGGCACTGGCAAACCTCACTCCTTCCTCAGAGCCCACCAGCATTAGCCCACCAGAGCGAGGAACATCACTGCACACTGTCACCGTGCCTTGCCTTTCCGTCACGCAGCTTTGGCAGTGCCTCAGTTTCCCCCTGCTAGCTGGGGAGTTTAGCCCTCTGGCTAAACCAAACCCTCCACCCCTCGCTGGAGTAAACAAAGGTTCCAAGCCGCCACCCAGGCTTTTTTGTGGGTCACAGCCCTGCCTTGAGGGTCTGTCAATCTTTACCCCTCCCTAGGGCTTTAGCAGCGACACCCCCAACTGGGGCTTTCCCTCAGAAGAGAGCTCATACCCTCCCTCTCCTGCAGGCCCCAGCCCCAGGGCCCTCAGCAATGAAGCTGGTAGCAGGCCTGGCTACCAGCTCTTCCCCGGGGGCCGTTTCCTCAGCCAGGAGCTCTTAATACCCTCTCAGGACTTGGCTCTCCCCACAGAGCAACACCCCCGACTGCCATCCGAGCCCTCTCGTGCTAGGGGCTGTACAAACAGAATGACAGTCCCCAGGCCAAAACGTTCAGACTAAAGAGACAAGACGAGGACAGGAGAGAGGGAGACAGTGGAGGGATGGTTGGCAAACCTTAGGCTATGCCACCATTTTTTGGGAAGAGGAGGTTTCTCCTTTGCATGGGGCCCTGTTAGAAGGGGCCTAGCTAGACAGAAGACAGAGGAGGAGAAGAGAGGGGGCATGGAAGAGAGCAAAGGGACATGCAGGGCAGGTGCAGCGTGTCAGAGACTGGGACATGTGCAGTTGGGCCTCGTGGTTAGAGCAAGACCCTGTTGCCAGGAAAAGGAGCCCAGGGTCAGAGGCCAGAGCTGAAGCAGAGAGTCAGAGCTGAGCTATGCGGCTGGGCTTAAAAGCCGGCCTGCTGACTCTTCCCACCAATCAGGCAGTCTGCTCCTGAGCTGAAGGCACTGTGAGGAAGGGGACAAGAAGGGATTGGCGCAAACAGCCCATCAGCACCAGGCAGAGGAGGGCCAAGTGAAAACCGCAGAACTAAAAAAAGTTTCTTCTTAGCTAGCAGCTTCCATCGGCCAGTGCTTTGCAAAGGAGGTCAGTGCCATTATCCCCATTTCACAGATGGGGAAACAGAGGCACAGAGGGGAAGTCATCCGGGAGACTGGTGGCCAAGACAGGAACAGAACTCCTGAGTCTGATGTCCACTGCTCTAACCACTGCCTCTCAAAAAGCAATCTGACGACATCAGTGTCCAGTGCTGGACCCAGCACCTCCTTTAAAGGGCCAGCACCCTCTGCTACACATGTGACTATTAAAAACACTCTTTCATTCCAAGAGGGAACCATTTGCTCCTCATCCAGAGATCTGTGTGAGCCCAGGATTCCTTGTGAGCTCCAACAGGAGGCGCTGTGTCTACCCCATTGTGTGCAGAATTTTGTTGGTGTTTAATAACTATAGTAACAACAAGTTGGGTGGTCTTAGCAATACATCTGTGGAGGATTCTGCTGCATAAGGAGACATGGCAAGGCATTAAAGAGCAATTGTTCAATAAACATGGCATTGCGGGGGTTCCAGAGTTGTCGTCTCTCTTCAGCCTCCAGATCAAACTTTCTGCTACAAGCCAAGAGCGTTTTCTTCTGCCAGCCACCCCTGCAAACTCGCCTGTAGCACCAAAGGCCAAGCCTGTCATTTTCCATTCATGCATCAGCTGGGAGAGATTCTGAAATTGGAGCTCAGTTCTCTCGCGGGTGTAGAAGCTAGGAAGGAATCCTGACTTCTCCCTTAGCTGTGCTGGTTTCTCCAATAGGTAAGTATTCTGGACCATGGATAGGCTCACTAACCTTTGGATAGTGGTTCATTCTGCTATGAGTTGTCATTACTTGATTCTGGAGGATGCGCCCTGTAGCTAACCCCTGCAGAATGTGGAGCTGCGAAGCACAGCTTTACTCTGAAGCAGAAGGAATCACATAGGTGAAAGGTACCTGGCATGCATTGATTCTTTTTAATATGCACACACCTTGTGAGTATTGTAACCCACTTATGCCTCTGTTCTACTGCAGCCAGTGCAGCAAAGTGATTTGCTTACACAAGTCACAATCCCAAGGATGCAGCAAGAACCTAAGTGGCCAAACAAACCCCTGACAAACTCACCAGCTGTGATTGCAATCGGACATAGGATTGATCAGAATCTTTTCTTTAAGAAGAGATTGGTATTTGAAAAGTAGATCTTTGTTTTAGCTGTTGTGAGGGGCCCAGCTACCCCAAGTTGCGTGCTATTTACAAAAGGCTGCTCGATAGTAGTGCTAGGTGTTAGTGATTGTGCATTTCTTTCCTGTCAGAACAAAACACAGTGTTTCCACAGTATAAGAACATAACAACGGCCACACTGGGTCAGACCAAAGGCCCATCTAGCCCAGTATCCTGTCTTCCGACAGTGGCCAATGCCAGGTGCTTCAGAGGGAATGAACAGAACAGGCCATCAACAAGTGATGATAAGTGTCTACCATAAGTACGCAGACACTAGAAATATGCCCCTGGAATTTACTGTCACAGGAAGACTTCCATTTCAGGAGCCGTGTAAATGCGGAGAGAGAAGAGTTTAAGACATTTTCCTGATTGACACTCTAATTTGCTCAGTGCAGCAGAAGGTCCTTTGCTCTGCCCAATTACACGTCCCTGGGGCAGAGTTGCCACCCCCTTGCAGCCCTGTCATAGGAGCACGGCAGGAGTGGGGGGGTGGGGAAGTAGCCACTTATCCCAAGTTGGCAGATGGTCCCTTATATCAACCCAGAAAGGCCCCAGATATTGGCTAGCTGCTTGGGCCAAAGGGGCAACAAGGGGTTGGCCAGTACCTTGCAAGTCAGTCTAGCCAAGACCTAAAATGGGGAAAGGAACACACAGGGGAGCAGTCGTTAGAGGAACGCTGCTGGTCCAAAATAAACCAGGCAAGGAAGGCAAATGCAGCTACACCAGGGGTTCTCAAACGGGGTCATGACCGCTCAGGGGGTGGCGAGGTTATTACGGGGGAGGGTCTCAAGCTGTCAGCCCCCGTGCGTGCTGGGGCTCTGGCTGTCAGCCCCCGTGCGTGCTGGGGCTCTGGCTGTCAGCCCAAGCCCTTGAGAGCCGGGTGGCTGGAGAACAGAGGCTGCTACCCAGGCGATCAGCTCTGAAAGCAGCGCCACCCCCAGCAGCAGTGCAGAAATAAGGGTGGCAAGGTATGGGGGGGTCGTCACTTTTGGGGGGGCGGGAGGGTTGTCACAGCCTGAAATATTTTCAAAGGGGGTTCCAGCAAAAAATGTTTGAGAACGCCAGAGGTACACCAATAGACAAAAAGCTGCTACAAATCAGGAACCCATGGTTGCCATTCTGCGGATGGAGAGAAATCCCCCAGGCATGCAAATCCCCACCAGTGCTTTGTACTTCTGCAGGGCCCTTACAGACGGGCTCCCAGCACGCCCGAATGGTAGAAAACTCTGTGCTTCGATTCACTCTAATTGTAATAAGCATCTTGGGATCAGCTATTTTCTTTTCTGCCGTGCGTGCTTGGCGACGACAAAGGAGATGGATGCCCCTCTGCTCAGGGAGGGCTGGTTGGGAATGAGATTCGCGCACGCAGCTTCCCCTGCAGTGAGACACGTGCCGTGGGAGGGGAGCGGTGTGGAATTCCAATGGCCTCTGTTTCACTCTCACCCTGCGCGCACTTGGACTCCTGAACAAGGGCTACGACACTGCGGTGCCTATCTAGACTCATTGCAGTCACCGAACGCCTTGTCTTGCATCCCTCGGGGTCTACTGATGGCTTCAAGCGGGGGGACCCAAATCCCAGGAAAGTTAGCATGAAAGCCCGTTGCTGCTCCCTTATGGCTTCGCTGATCCCTTAGGCCCAGCTCTGGGTAAGGGGAGGCCCGGGGCCACACCAACCCAGGAGAAGCCCCCAGAATAAAGAACACCTCAGTCACACACGCTCACGCTGCCTCACCAGTTGCACTTATATGCCTGCCGTGGGGCGGAGCCAAGGCTCTGCCAGCTGCCCTCCCCTGTGTGTCTATTCCCCACCCCACCTGCCTCCCGGGGTGGGGTGGGAAGTGCCAAGCATGCAGCCCCGACTTTCTCCCCCAAGGCTTGCAGCAGAGAGGCTGCCTTGCAGGAGGGTAGGGGGTGGAAGCGTCTCACTCCTTCTGCCGCATGTGACACTGGAAGGCTAGGTCATGATCTAGCCCTTAAAGAGGCAACAGGGAAAAAAATGCTCACCTTAATTACCCAGTGCCACATCACATGCCGCTGAACGAAACGAGAGGAAAGAATCAGCTACCTTTTCAGAGAGTCTCGCTGTGCCAGGGGTGGCAATTTCCTGCAATATCCTGGCCAGACCTGACTGAATTAAGTTTCAGTATCTTAGAGCTCATTGTATTAAAAATGCAAATGCGTGTGTGTGTGTTATTATGGGATTGTACGGAACTTCTCTGGGTGACGTAACTAGTGCCATCCTCGGGAGGTGGGATGAGCTTCTCGGGACTATTTGAACAGTGGGAACTTTTAAAGGTTTCCCAAGGAAGTCTCTGTGGGCAGGGGGGTGTAACTGTCCCCCCTCCAGTTATGCAAGAACTTGGCCTTTGGAAGCTTTGTCCTTTGTCTACAAATTCCCTATCCCCATGGTCAGAATGCCCACACGTCATCAAAGAGTAACTCAGAGATTCTGCGGCTGTTATGAACTTGTAACCACAGGAAAACCCCTGTGTGGGGGTCGTAGAACTGACTCCTACCAGAGCCCTTAGTGGAGTTGGGGTGATCTCTGGTAAGATCATTAGCATTCCTGTAGGTTCTTTCATTGTATTTATTGTGTTTCCTCTGTTCTGCTTTTACCTAAAGTGTAAATGTGCTTGCTTAGAAAGAGCTGGGCATTAACTTAATTGTGGGCAATTATGCTGTTTACAGCCCTCTGGGGAGAAAGCAGAGGAGCCCTGCTCAGGCAGTCTGACATGCTGGGCAACTCACAGCGTAGGCAGGGAACTGTGCAGCCTAGAAACACCCAAGTCAGGAGGGAGAGAGACACAAGTGTCCCCCAAGAAAGGTGAGAGCTGGGAGCAGGAGCGAGTGCACTTGCTGGGTGGCAGAGGAGGAAAATATCTGCCGTTGCCCTGACCTGTAGCACTCACCTTCATCTACCCTTATCTGCATCTCCAGATCCTAAAACCAAAAGCTTTTGGAACTCCCTGACTTGGTGGCCAGTGTTCCCTCCCCCACTGCGACCTGCTCTGGGGCAGTTGTCATTGCAGCCATGTAGGGACCACACAGCCAAGGGCTATATACATCTTACCACCAGCAACAACGTTACCAACAGCAGCGCTGGGCACCTGCTTTCTCTATCTTCCCAGCAGCTCCTCCCTTCTCCTCTGCAGTCTGTCACCCAAGTACCAGAGGTGGAACACCTAAGGGACCTCCCATGCAGTCCAGAGCCCTGAGTGCTAAGGAATGACTGATGGGTGGGAGCTCAAAGGCTTCTCCCAGCACAGCGTGGACTGGTGGGGCCAACCCCACCACAATGGTGGCTCAAGGTGAAAGCGTGGGGCCCTAACACGTACGCTCATTGAGTTTTTGCGAAGGGCCATTTAATCCTGCCCTCTGGCTGTCACGTTAGTCAGTGACGTCCCACTGCTGCTTTGGAGTCCCGTAGGGGACGTCTGCCCATCGTTACAGAGCAAGCAGCCCAGCCTGGGGGTGCCGGACTCGGGCTAATGGGGTTGGCACCAGTGCTCTAAAAAGAGCTGTAACACGGCACTCTGAAGTTGCAGCTCAGCACACCCCCTCTAGCACAAACCCCAGACCTCCATGCCCATCAGCTCCAGATTGCTGGGTAGCCCTACCCAAAGTGTGAGCCACATGCAGCTCTTTTACAGTTAAAATGCAGCTCACGGAGCTCCCCCCATGTTCCCCACCCCGTTCTCCACCTTACCAGACTGGGGCCGGGGGAGCTCAGGGCTTCTGCCCTACAGCAGGGTGGTGGGGCTCGGGGCTTCTGCCCTGTGGGGAGGGCGGTATCGGGCCTCCAGCCTCGTGGAGGCACCTGCCAGGGCTCGGGGCTCCAGGGGTGCTAGGACAATTTGTATAGTGGGGATGCTGAGAGCCATTGAACCAAATTGTAAACCCCAGATATGAGGGAAACCACTTCAAGCTGGGGGTTCGGCAGCACCCCCCATGCCCCTAGTTCCAGCACCTATGGCAGCGTGGCCGGCTCTCACACTTCTGAAGATTATTGTACGTGGCTCGGAGGGTCAGTAAGTTTGACCACCCTTGCCACAGTACAACGTGCACCCACCCTCCCTCCTGTCCTCTGGGGCACTCAAGCCCCTGCCCTGGCAACGCCTCCTTCGGCGAGAACCATCCTGCTGACGTTAACCACGGGGGCTGGCCCGCTCGATAGCGATGGGGGATACAGACACATTTATTTCACTCCGAGCTCTTTCTCTCAATAAGATTCCATCCCGCAGGCTCCTTGTGCCGGATGGAAACCAGGGAAGGAGCTGGGGCTGCCTGTTTTGGCCACACACTAGATCACTTCTCGTTACACTGGGTCGTCTCACTGTCCGCCGGTGCCCCCCGTTGGAATGCACCTGTCACCTCTCAGCCGGTGCTCAGCTGGTAAGCTCGTTGGAGCAGGGAGTGATTCTTGTTGTGCTCGTACAGCACCTAGCGCAGCAGGGCCATGACTGTGATACAGCGGATACACAGTTAACATGCAGGCTAGCTCATTTCCTTTATGGGAGCATCATGTTTGCCAACTGCTGCCCTGTGGGTCCTTTGCCAGCCACAGCACTAGCAGCCTCCAGCATATCTAGGGGAGGCGAACGCCTCCTCTTGCCCCGCTCCCTCCCCTTCGGGGCCAAGCTCCTGAATGTATTCCCCTGCTGCTGCCTCCGGCTGCCGTCGGCCAGGGGCGAGCAGGCTAGCGGCCAGCAGAGGGCATGGAGCCGAGCGGCTGAGTGGGGTTACCACCAGCGGGAGGTAGGGGTGATCAGGCAGGAAGAGAAGCAGGTCAGGAGCCTCCGCAGGGGTGAGAGGTGGGAGCAGTCACGGAATGGGGCTGCACACGTCATATGGTACACAAGGCCCTGCCATGCTTAGACCCAGCCTCGCTCCGTGGGAGGGTGCAGCCTAGGAAAGCCTGTGCTACAGAACAGAGAGCCAAGCGGCCCGTCCTGCCAGAGCCAGCCTTAGTTTGTGGGGCCTTGCGCTCAGCTTTCTTCCAGCTCCATGCAGACCTCCCCCAGCTGCCCAAGCCCGCTCACTCCACTCAGTGACCAGCGCCCGGTATGCCCTCTGCCCAGCTGCTGCAGCCGCCTTGCACGCCCGCCATTTCATTAGCAATCAGCTGTGCCACCAGCAGGCAGAGC
This sequence comes from Lepidochelys olivacea, assembly GCF_965140295.1. Lineage (NCBI taxonomy): Eukaryota > Metazoa > Chordata > Testudines > Cheloniidae > Lepidochelys > Lepidochelys olivacea. The sequence continues at coordinate 122,785,899 of NC_140416.1, forward strand.
TTCACCAACCATGCAGAGAGACCGGCGCTGCACGGCGCCACTCAGCGGTTTGTCTCCCAGCCCCGGGCTTGCACTCCTGAATCTCGAGCCTCTCCCCACCACTCCCCTACCTAGGTCCCTCCTGAAACGATCCAGCGTGCCCGCTGAGAAGGGTGGCACTTGCTGTTCCCTGCACAGGCTGCCCAAGATTATTGCGGGAGTCAATTACCATGGGTGAGCTTTCCAAAGGATGCCGCTATAGCTTGGCCCAGAACACTACCCCTCGGGCGGTCCTGGAGTTTGATTACGGAGGAGCTCGTGCTCTCCTGCCTCGGCGTGCCTCCAAAGAGCCAGCAACGCAGGTGGATGGAAGAAGACGCAATCAAAAGCCTGCAGGACCCTGTCTCGGAGCCCGTGTCAGCTGACTCAGGCCGGTGGGGCCCTAAAACAGGAGTGTACACATCCAGGCTCGGAGACCCTCCTCCTTTGTGGGGTCTCAGAGCCCAAGCTCAGGCCTGAGCATCTACACAGCCGTTTTAGAGCCCCGCAGCCCAAACCCGCTGACCCGGGCCAGCTGCAGCCGCGCTGCTGCACATCTTTCATTGCAGCATAGACATACCCAATGTGACTCATCATTACTCAGTCCAAACCTGGTCAGACCTATCTGTCTTGACCCCCTCACCCAGTCCTTACAGAAGCTGGGTTAGTCAAGTTTTTGCCAAGCTGTTTCCACCTCACCCATGGAGCAAAGAACATCCAGCGAGTGCTCTGGCTTTCCTGCGGGCAGGAGGAAGTGAAGGTGCACTGGGCTGGATCTGTCACATTTTCAAGCTTCTCTTAGAAACCAGGAGAGCTAGAAACATCCTTAGATGACACCTGAGATTGTTGCCTAATCACGTGATTCCAGCAGCTGGGGCCTTCAGAAGAACACCAGATGTCACGAGACGTGCAACAAAGTCAGGTGGAAGTGGCTGGATGGGAGCTGGGGAACGTTCAGTACACCCTGCAAAGGACTGTAGCAGATTACTGCCCCGCTGCAGGAGGTTAGCACGAATGGAATGGTGGGGACAAGGGGTGGCTTGGAGTCACAAGGTCTCCCAGGGCTATATGAGGGTTGATGCATGATCACTTGTTCAGGTCGGTGCCAAAAGGCACAATCCAACCCCAGTGACCACATTTTTAATAACCTATTGGAACAAACACAGCCTGCTCCTGCACAAGTTGCAGCTCATGAGGGCTCAGTGACACTGGCTGGTAACTAGCTGAAAACATAGCAAAGGCTCTGACTCCACCCCCACAGAGCATGGTCAGAACTCCAGTCAAAGAAAAGGATGCAGCTTAAATGTTTGACTTTGCTATAGGTTTAGAGGCCAAGAACTCTCTGGGGTTCCAGTCACTGTCTTGGGTTGAGAGAGCTGTGACACAAGCTGTTGTCTGGGCCTTAAAAGGTGCGTAAGGTCAATATATTTTTAGCATCAGTTAAAAAAAAATCTGTCTAGATCCCCTGATTCCCCACCGGTTTGCACTTTCCCTGTGCACACACTGACATAAGTGCAAAGGGCAGACACTTGAGCAAGTGAGTAGAGTTTGGTAGCATTTTACACAGGTGCAAATAATGACCCACGGTGCAAAGCAATAGAGAACTTTCCCAGCTACAGACTGCATTGTTGTAAACTGTGCATTGCATCCTTGTCCTAGATAACAGCCTACTACAGCTGCTGCCAGCTCCCCCTTTAGCTCAAGTGGTAGAGGTCTGTGCTGAAGCTTCTGTGTCCAAAACCTATTGATTCCCCCCAGTTGGGCTCATTTCTGTTAGGCTCACAGCTGTCTGAAAGGAAGTGATTCAGAAGACTTTGCAATAGATGAAACTATAGAGAAGTGACAGCCCAGTTTGACCTACTGAAAAGCCAGTGCTGCAGTGAAATCTTGGAGTGGCAATAGCTTTGATCTTTCTTCCTCCAGAAATTGTAGCCTGAATGACTCTCTAATGCTGAGTGTACCGTAAACACCACAGATGAGTCATGCTTGCCCATAATTGGTGCAGAATATCTATAATCAGAGTCTGAATGAACTACTGTCTTCTTCTAAATCATTGTAAGATCATGACATTGTGGTTTCCACAAAACGACTGTGTTCCAGTGACTTCCCGGAGTGGTTCTATGATAGCCCTGAGATTTAAAATAGTTTCCCTACAGGATGTTTTCCTAAGAACTTATAATGCCAATAAACCATAATTAAGTCTCCCTTCCAATTTAGAAGGATTTCTGCAAACCTCCTAATCTTACCTCATCAGTCCCTTCTACAATGAGCAGGAATAACTTAGGAGCACATCTGAAGCAAGAAATCATATAGTGTTTTCTCATTATCCCTCCGAACCATTCAATCCGCTTCTTGCAATAAACAATCCACTGGCCTCTGTAAAGTGGAAACCTGTCTTCCAAACACTGGCAGAACTGTTATTACAGAATATGAACTTTTAAACAAAGAAGAAGAAGAAGAAGAAGAAGGAAAAAACAACCTCCAGCCCTAAAAATTGCAAGTAAAAAACACCCTGGGAGAGGAGGCAGAGGATTTAGCTCGATTTCATTTGCACATCTTTTTGCTCATGCTCTGGGCTCTGTCTAGACCCGTCCTCCCACGCCCAGTGATCAATGTCTTTCATGATTATTGCCCTTTCGTGAGTAAATCAACATGCAAACATTTTAATGACCGCAAAGCCTGCAAACCCAAGGAATGAATGGCTACTTACCGAGTGTTGTTTGCATTGGATGCCATGAGTTAACATTCAGGTCACCAAGGTCCACGCACATTCCAGTAACCTCCTTAATATCCTTTTTGACTAGGAATTACAGAATTGTTGCATTGGCGACACTAGTAGTTTGTGCTAGTTTGACTCAAGCTGGGTTGGGGCAGGATATGATTGGCATTCAAGATGGGTACTTACAGCTCAGATGACAACCTGAGTGTCAGAGGCCAGAGGTGTCAGGACCCTGGGCAAAGGCAGGCAGGATTAGTGGCAGGAGCTTAGGATCCAGGAACTGAAGCCAGGGGTCAGAGCCAGTATCAGAGTCAAGCCAGAGTCAGGAGCTAGGCCAAGGGTCAGAGACAGAGTCAGGAATCAGGCCGAGGGTCAATACCAGGCATCAGGGTTCACGTTGGAGGTCCAGGAGGTCAATCAGGAGTCAGAATCCAAGCCAGAGCCAAGAGTTCAGAAACAAAGAAGCAGGACAGGTGTGGCCGCTAGCTAAGGATCTACACTGTTGCCTGGACACCTTCTGGTACTCCCCATGGTCTTCTCTAGGGTCAAGGCGCCAATCAGTGATTGCTAAAACCACTGTCAGTCGGATCACTCAAGGCAGAACTTCCTGGGGTCTGCAATCACTGCAGATTGTGGGTCACAGGGAGTAGCCAGGTTGCAGCTGGTTCCAGTGTGGGGCTGCCTAGGAACTCTGTAGGCCTGTGTTCAAGTCCTGCTCATCCTTACACAAGGTGGCCATAAAATGCCATGCTCATAACAAGGCAGAGGAATTTCATCACCAAGTTCTTAATGGCAAAATAGTGGCTTATTCTGACTCTGTGCAGAATAACCTCAGAAACACAGACACCTGGGAACTTCATTGCTTGGAACAAATTCCCTGCCTGGGGAACTCCAAGACATGGGGATGCTGCTCCAGGGGGTTCTGCCAGGGATGCATGGGTTGGTCAGCACAAGAGAAAAACAGGGCCAAGAAGAATGTTCACCAAAAGTTGCGGGGGTTGCTCTGCCCTCCACGCACTGCAAATCTAGCCACTGAATCAAAGCCGGCTTTTCCTCTCAAAGCCCAATTCATGGGAAATGGAGTCAACGGGACACACAGAACCTGAACCAAAGCCCAGCGAAGTTAATGGGAGCCTTCCACCAACTTTAATGGCCTTTGGACCAAGCCAGTCAAGAGATAGAGCAGGCTGCAGAGCTATGGGCACAGAGGGATGCTGCAAGCATCTCACCCCGCTGCCCCATCGGCACTGTGCAGAACAGGCGTTGTAGGGGCTCTGTGTGGCCAACAGAATAAATAAATAATCAAAGACGTAGAAGGTAAAGGTGGGATGAACTTTCCACAGTTCACACTAGGGGCCTGATCCTAAGAGGTGCTGAGCAGCCGCTCCCACGGATGTCAATGGGAGCTGCGGGCGCCTGGCGAAGGGCCTGGTCTCGAGAGTGGCAGAGCAGGCGGTGGCATAGAAATCAGTGCACGCACAAACCTTTCCTTGTGTCCCAAGGCACCAGCACCGCTGCAAAGCATCTCCAGGCTGCAAGAGCAGTCGGAGGATTGGTAGGGAGAGGAGCACACGGCCTCCGGCGCTGATCAAGGAGGGAGACTGCGGGGAATTTTTGCACAGCTGGAAGAAATTAGAATGAGCAAGAATGGGTCTCTCTGCAAGACAGGGTATTTATAGATCTGAAGCAGGTAGGCTCCCCCATGACCCTTAATTACACAGGTTTATTTAAGGGAATGGCTGAGGAGCACTGTGCATATTAAAATAATCTATTCAAACCAACTGGAGAGAGAGAGAGAGAGCGATAAAGTATTGATGAGATGAGCTGGCGCTGGGCCTGAGCTCATTACCTCTGGGGATTATATTAATAACTTGCGGGAGAGCACAGAGATTGGGCCCAAATCTTCTCTGCCGAGTGGATGGGTCTAACTGAAACAGAGAGAGCTCTGAGCAGCCGTCATCTGTTAACCCCACAGGTGCTAACTCTCCACTGAGCAATCTACCACTCTGCAGTAGCTTCAGTGAGGGATTCCCCCAACAAATACATTGCAGGAGGAAAGTGACTGATAAGCAGGTGCAGATCCCAAGGCAGAAATGGGTGTAGGTGCCAATTCCACATTCTGGTGGCAGGGGGCATTTTAAACCACTAACCCCATTAGGAGAGAAGGCCTCCTGGGTTTCACAGATGAAGCCAGACGAAAGCTCCCCATGTGTATTTATATCACGGGACACTCAAATGGCTTGATTTTGATTTCATGCCCCATCATATCTTGTGACATCTGTTACTCACCATGTGCACTGGATGGTCTACACACGGACAGGTGTGTGATCAGAATGATGTGCATCAAACCATAGCCTCTAAAAGTCATCTGTGGATCTGAGCTGAGAATGGAGCAGCCATAGAAAAGCTTATGGCGCAATGGGGAACATATCTGTTTATATGGCTGGGTTGACCTTCTCCAGTGTGTGAAAGTCTTGATCTTGTAAAAGACCTTTCCTCAACACACATTCCCCTCCCCCAAGTGAGGGATTATCCTTGCCAATTGGGCCTGTCCCATTGAATTCACGGGTAAATATACCACTGATTTCAGTGGTGTACATTCAGACCCCTAGGGCACTCACAGCGGTCATGGGATCCAGCTGGAGCTATTCTGGCAGCTGGTCACTGATAAAGTAGCCACTTAAGGGATATGTTTTCTGTACAGCAACAGGATTGTCTCCAGACGTGTCCAACACAGTTCAGCACATGTGGGTCAAGCCAAAGGCCCTTTAAAAGATCAGCATGACAGCACTTGAGCGCTACCAGACACAGCGATGATTCATTATCTCTATCACACATGCTAGGAGCTGTTCACACCCTCTGCATTCTCTAAGGGCTGGCCTACCCTGAAAACGTACATCAACAGAACTAGGTCTCTCCGGGGGGTGAAAAAATCCACACCCCCCTCCAAGGGACGTGGGTATCCCAGACTAACCCCCGCTGTGGTCAGCACTAGGTCAATGGAAGAATTCTTCCGTAGACCGAGCTACCGCCTCTCCGGGAGGTGGATTAACTCCACCGACGGGAGAACCCCTCCTCTCGCTGTAGTGAGCGTCAACACTGAAATGCTGCAGTTGTGCCCACTGTTGCATTTTAAGTGCAGACATGGCGTACGCTCTAGTCTACGCTACAGACTTAGGTTGACTCCAGGCAGCCTCGTTCTGTAAGAGTCTACACTAAAATGTAGCGCTCACTGATGTAAGTCGCCCACCACACTGACTTAGGCCATGTCTATACTTACAGGCTTACAGTGGCACAGCTATACCCGGACAGCTGTGAGATCCCTCGTGTAGCCGCCTTATGCTGACAGGAGATTGCTCTCCCATTGACAGAATAAAACCAGCTCCATGAGCAGGGGCAGCTATGTCGGCAGGAGAGCGTCTCCCACTGACACAGCTCTGGGCACACAAGTGCTTATGCAGGCAAAACTCATGTCACTCAGGAGTGTGTGTTTGTCAAACCCTGAGCGACAAAAGTTTTGCCGACATAAGTGCGAGTGTAGACATGGCCTTAATAACTCCATCTCCGTGAGAGGCGTAGCACTTAGGTCGACGTAGTTAGGTCAACGTACGCCACTCAGTGTCTGCATTGACCGTTGCTGCCTTTCAGAAGCCGTCCTGCAATGCCTCACCTTTCAGAAGCCGTCCTGCAATGCCTCATATTGACTCCACCTGCCACAGTCCTCCCCCAGCTGCCTACTAGCCACCCTTTATCGGTCCAGGTGTAGCCCCGCCCTCTTTAATTAGCTGGGTTAAGTTCACCTGCTCCAGTCCAGGGGCACTGGGCTCAGTCGATCTACATGCAGCGGTGGCCATCTCGGTGACACGTGGCACCAGAAGTGGGATCCCTGCCCCCCCTTAGACCAGCTCATGTTTGGTGAGAGAGAAAAGGGACAGCCAGCGAAAGGATGCAGAGAGAGGGGTGATGCAGTCCAAGTGCCAAGCGAGGAGAACAATCTTTGCAGCAGCCTTCTGAATGGATAAGAGTGGGGCAGGATTGGATACATCCAGGCCAGAGAGAAGGGTGTTGTAATAATGGAGACATGAGAGGATGAGCGCTTGGACAAGGATTTTAGCTGGGCGGATGGATGGAAGCCTGTACCTTAGGGCTTGCCTACGGGGGGTGTTAGTCCATGTAGAGGGTGCACCAGCGGGTGTGCACTAAGTGACCTGCGTGGCCCCTGCTGGTGTGCACTAAAAGTTCCCTAGTGCCCGCAGACAAGCCCTTAGAGAGGTTACGCTAAAAGAATTGTCAGGATGAGATGTAGCCTGGAGATGAGGATGTACAGAGGTCTGAGGAGAAGAGGATGCTCAGCTGATGGCCCTGAGTGACAAGCAAGGCTGGTGGTGTTGTCTACAATGATCCTGAAGGGGGGTACCCAGGGAAGAGGAGAATTAGGAGCTCTGAAGCACAGCGCTCCTCAACATGAGAGGATAGCGGTGCTGACTGGCCTCAACCTAGCAAATTCAACCGTGCTCCAGAGGACATGCTGAGGTCAGAATCAGAGAACCCTAATCATTGCCCTGCAGATCTTCCAGGCGGGTGAGGAGTTTTGTAATGTCAGGGGACAACAGACCTTTTGACAATTCACTTAGGTTCATCCCCTGTTCGACAGAGCAATGATAACTGACATTAGCTTTCACCCTAAAGAGGAACAGGTGATTGGGTGACCACCACCCAACCACACGTTTCGGGTTAAATAAACCATTTCCAGTGTAACAGACTAGGGGGAGGGGGGCTGTGATTTTCCACAGAGCGCCCCTTTGTCTGAAACCTTCACCCCTTGCGCCATAGGAATTCAGCATTTGTTCTTCATTTCTCAAACACTATGGAGTTTAATTGGTTCCTTAAAGGTGAGAACTTGAAAAAAATGGAACCTGTTGTAGGGTTACCTGCCAACAAACGCACTATCAAGGAAAGAGGGGCATTGGGCAAACCTACCAATAAGCCTCCTCTTTGCAGTTTCAAGGCACCTATCTGGAGTACTTACATGCCCCCCATCACCATAGTATCTGGGCACCTCCCAATATTTACTGTATTTATCCTCACAGCCCCTCATGAAGTAGGGCAGGGCTATTATTCGCATTCTGCAGAAGGGGAACTGAGGCACAGAGAGATTAAGTGACTCACCCAAGGTCACACAGGGAGTGAGTGGCAGAGCAGAGAATTTAATCCAAATCTCCCAGTCCCTGGCTATCACTCACAGCAGGAGCTCAGTGGTCACCACCCTGGGAGATGTTATAGAAAACTCACAGCCAGGAGCAATTCTCTATGGAGGCCTTTCCACCACACTCAGTCACCATGCTGTGCAAGTGCCTTAACCCCGACAGAGCCAGACTGGGGCATGGAGCTGCTCCACAAGGGTAAAATCATTGGAGGGGGGAGAGGGGGGCGTGTCCTCACTGCATGGGGCAGTTCTACAAAGTTAAATAGACTTTATAATGTATTTAAAACCCACCAGATTTAACAGACCATCCCATACAAGAACCCCACCTCCCCTCTATCTGGATTTGTACAGCGCCTGGCCAACGGGGCCCACAGCTCTGAGTCAGACCCCTAGGCACAACCACCTGATGAGCCAATCCCATTCAGGGGCTCCAGGGTGGATTTGTGGTGACTGGGACATCCCCAGCAGAGTGTCAGCTCCCAGTGATCAGTGGCTTCAGGGAGCTTGAGAAGTAAGAGAGCTACATTTGAAATGGCTTACAAGAGTGGCCCCATAAAGGGTCAGACCAATGGTCCATCTAGCCCAATATCCTGTCTTCTGACAGTGGCCAGTGACAGAAACTTCAGAGGGAATGAACAGAATGGGCCAATCATCAAGTGATCCGTCCCCTGTCATCCACTCCCAGCTTCTGGCAGTCAGAGGTTTGGGGACACCCACATCATAGGGTTATGCCCCTGACCATCTTGGCTAATTGATGGACCGATCCTCCATGAGCTTATCGAATTCTTTTTCGATTCCAATTATACTTTTGGCCTTTACATCCCCTGGCAATGAGTTCCATAGGTTAACTGTGTGTTGTGTGAAGAAATACTGCCTTATGGGTGTTTTAAACCTAACGCCTGTTAATTTCCCCAAGTAACCCACGGTTCTTGAATTATGTGAAGGGGTAAATAACACTTACCTATTCACTTTCTCCCCACCAGTCATGATTTTATAGACCTCCGTCATATCCCACCCCGACAAGTTCTCTCTTTTCTAAGCTGACCAGTGCCAGTCTTTTTCATCTCTCCTCATATGGAAGCTGTTCCATACCCCTCATCATTTGTGTTGCCTTTCTCTGTACTTTTTCCAATTCTAATATATCAGAACTGCACAGAGTATTCAAGGTGTGGGCTTACCATGGCTCTATATAATAGCATTATTATATTTGCTGTCTTATTAGCTATCCCTTTCTTAATGGTTCCTGACATTGTTTGCTTTTTTGACTGCAGCTACACATTGAGTGGATGTTTGCAGGGAACTGTTCACAAGGACTCCAAGATCTCTTTCTTGAGTGGTAACAGCTCATTTAGACCCCATCATTGTGTATGTATAGTTGGGATTACATTTCCCAATGTGCATTACTTTGCATTTATCAACATTAAATTTCATCTGCCATTTTGTTGCCCAGTCACCCAATTTGGTGAGATCCCTTTGTAACTCTTCACAGTCGGCTTTAGACAATCTCCAGTAATTTTGTATCATCTGCAAATTTTGCCACATTCCTGTTTACCCCTTTTTCCAGATCTCTGGTGAATATGTTGAACAGCACAGGTCCTGTACAGATCCTTGCGGGACTCAACTATTTACCTCCCTTCATTGTAAAAACTCCAGTTATTCCTACCCTTTGTTTCCTATCTTTTAACCATTTACTTGTCCATGAGAGGAGCTTCCCCTCTTCTATGCTGCATGTCCCTATTTCAGCCCTTCTTTGGATGGGCAAGAGGTCAAGGAGGGCACAAGGCCTGTATGGACCAGCCCCCATAGCCGCCCCCGCTCTCTGATCATGCCAGAGGAAACAGGCTGAACTTCCCCACCCCAGCACACCAGGCTTCTAGGGAAAGGATTATAGCTCCCTGCTGCACACCTTTCCACAAGATCCCCCCCATCTTACAAGTTCTCCAACAAGTTACGTTGCCACTTTGCAAGCCCTACAGTCCCCAGGCCACTTGGCCGTGTAAATGCAGATGGAACATGGTGATGGAGCAGTGGTTGTTGCAGATTGTCACGGAGACCTGGAGTCTGGCATATCATTAATCAAGAAACTCCATTCACAGGAGGGGAGTAAAACAAGAACCACCCTGAGCCTTTCCCCAAAGCTCAAACCTGGGGCCAATTCATCCCAGAACTGATGATGGGTCGAGGGCAAGGCTGTTCCCATCTCTGCTAGGCAGAGGCTGATGGGGAGAAGTTTCTGTGCACCCCTGTGGCAATGGCCACTATGAGCCAGTGCAGGGGTGTAGCACTGCTTTCTCCTGCCCCCACTTCACCTCTGCTCTATGCAGCATGGCCCCTGCTCCCAGGGCTCCTATGGAGGTAACAGTGGCTCCTATCACTGTGGGACATTCCCGAGGGAGGAGAGTTACGTCTGTCCTGCTGCAAAGGGACCACGGCGCAATGCTAAATTGGGCCCCTGAGATTTAAAGAAAGTGTGACCAACTTCCCCATTTTAGAGTTTGTTTCCATACATTCTAGAAGAGAAGTGTCAAAACTCAAGTCTCATGGCCTGCCCAGCAGCAAGTAGTACCAGAAATCTCCCAGGAGAGCCTGTTTTCCTGAGATTTCCAGCTCAGGTTTTCCAAGTCAAGGGGCAAGTCAGTTGCTCTCAAGGTTAGTCTGGAGCAGTTCCATTGAAGTCTATGGCCTTACCCCTGAGTAGAACTGGGGCCAACGAGATCAGCATCCCATGAAGGGAAGATAGTTTAGCTCAGCTGCTTTCCATCCTCTCACCCAACTCCTGACCTGTAGAGTTCCATCCATGGTTGGTAAATAAAAGCTTTAACAGATTACTACTCTGTTTTGCTTCCTGATGGGAAGCAGGATTTTGTCATTAATCACTTGTACGAGGCTTGCCACATCTTGTTCCTAGATTTGTCCAGCTCAGCTTTCCCTCTCAAGCCTTAGCCATGTATCCAAGTCTGACCATTACAAACCAAGGCTTAAAAGGGGGCACAGACCTCACTGCACATAAGCTGGAGTCTTCAATCTGGGATCCTGGAAAAGCGAGAAGCATACATCCTGGCACTTGCAAAGGGAGGAATTGAGAAACTTCCTTAAGGAGAGCGTGAGATGGATTTCTTTTTCTCTCCCCCACAGGATTTCTGGCATCCTGCCTGAATTAATTCTGGGTGTATCATAGCAAGTCGATTTATTTTTAACAGAAATTCACATCACATAGATGGGAATGTAAAGTTAATTTGGAAACTGGTTTAGCCATGAGTCAGGTTGTTTCTCTTTGCTTAAAAAAACTCCAAAACCAATCTGCTATATGTGACATTATTTTCTCATTCTGGTTTGGTGGGGCTGTGCTTCCCAGACAAGTCTGCTATATGTGACTCAACTTGCTCTTTGCAAAGCACCAGATCCTCCGGAGGGCATTATCCTGAAGCCATGTTTAGGAGCCTGATCCAAAGTCAATGGAAAGACTCCCATCCCATTGACTGGGGTAAGCTCTGAATGCATACAAGTCTAGCTAAGGTAGATATCTGGCCACATCACCATGTATCTGAGCACCTCGGTCTTTAATGTATTTATCCTCTATTTTATTACAGTTTTACAGATCGGATACTCTGGGTATGTCTACACTACAATTTAACACCCATGGCTGTCCTGGGTCAGCTGACTCAGGCCCCTGGGGCTATTAAACTGCAGTGCAGATGTCCAGGCTCAGGCTGGACCCCAGGATCTGGGACCTCAGGAGGCAGAAGGGTCCCAGAGCCCTGGCCTGAATGATGACACCTGGGCCAGTTGCAGAGTAGACATACCCTGAGGGACTCCCCAAGGTGCCCTAGGGAGTCTGTGGTGGAGCAGTGATTTGACCTAAGTCTTGGGTTAAACGCCCTAACCGCCAAACCATCCTTCCTCTCAAAGCCCAGCCTTCTGTTACATACAGGAGATGTTGCATAGAGACGAAGAGACCCAAGAGGCTCTCTGATCCCCCTATTGCACCAATCCCAGTGTCCTCTCTGTCCTCACATTGCCTAGAACTATTTCCTTTGACAGAGGGTGTCTTGGTGTGGGAGCATTTTAGTGGTTGAATACACTAGAGTGTGGCCTTTCCAGTTAATGGACTAGTCAGTTTCTGCGGTGTTTAGCCTTTCACTTGACCTGTGACCTCTCGCTTGACCTGTGTGTTTGTAAATTCTGGAAGCACATGCATGTTTTCAACAAGTAACCAAAGCCCCTCGTCCGCAAACTCACAGAAGGAGGCAGAAGCTTGTGTCCCTAGGATTATTTTACTGCTCACGTACTGTGTTCTTTGAAGGGTCAAGGAAAACCAATCACAGTGAGCAGGAAGCTCATGTGATCTCTAAATGAACAAGCAACTGGCCTGGATTACACCTCTCTCTCCATATGTCCCAATACGGAAGGACAGTCTGACACCACCAGTCAGACCTGCCTGTGGTTTACAGCACATTTCTCCAGCTGATGCTATCCACTTAACACCCCCACAGTGCACTGGAAGGGGGAGGAAGGTCGATGGTGCCAGAACTTCCTTTCCCTTCAGTGCCCACCTTCCCTACTGGATGGCTGAGCTTGGACGTGGACTTGCTACATCACTGTCAACTGTTCTTGTGTACACGTCCTCATCTTGGGGAGCACCAATAGGTCACAGCTACTGGCTGGAAACAGTTTCTAAGATGCAGTGAATTAACAATGAATTCAGAACAGTTTCCCTAGTCTGTTTACATGTGCTCTGATGACTGCATCTTCCCTGAATGTTTATCTACAGTCGTGATCAGGCACTGGGTCCACCAACCATTTATTATCGAGAGCACAGTGAATTCAACTCCCATTGATCTTGGCTTTGGGCATTGGTGAGGTCTCCTTGACACTAAAACAGCTGTGAGAAATTCTTGTCGAAGAGTTGCCATCAGTTCTTGGTTACTTTGAGAATAATGATGCTATCACAGCCATCAGCCAGGTTGGGATAGTTACTGCACCTGTTTGCACGACCCATGGAGTAAACATGAAATAGGAACAGCAAGACTGGCAAAGACAAACAAAGCCAAGGATGTCATTAGGGTGTTCACTCTAACCGGCTCAGCTGCTGGTGCTCCATCACGAAATCTCCCAGGATGCCGCCCCCAGGGAAGCTGTGCATGGCTATAGACCACCAACTCCTTGAGAAGGCTTTAAAAGCATTCTGCTGGTATTGTTCAGCCTTCAGCCAGATGGGAATGGATTTTGGCTCATGTCACGAGTGGCACAGTTGTCTATCAATCCTCCAGAGCAAGATTCAATTGCATCCACCTGCACAAAAAATATTCTTCCAGCCAAGTGGCTCCATGGGGGTGGGCAGACTCAGAGCAGCCCAGGTGACAGATGTCAAGATGAACAAATCCCATACCTGGCTTGTGTGCCAATCTAATACAGGGGGTGTCACAATGCCAGCCACACCTTTGCGGGGCCACCCCTAGAACATGGATGGACTTCTGCAGAGTGACACAGCACAGTGGACAGTGTTTGCATAGCAATCTGGTGACACCCTTCCCCCCCTCTACACACACACCCTGATGCAATTGCCTGCCAAGCCCAGAGGAGATTAGAGCAAGGCAAGGACCAGGTCACTCTGGCCTGGTCTACACTAGGAAATTAGGTCAGTATAACTATGTCACTCAGGGGTATGAAAAATCCACACCTCTGAGCAACACAGTTAAACTGACCTAACCCCCAGTGTAGACAGCACTATGTCGATGGGAGAATTCTCCTGTTGACCTGGCTTCCGCTTCTCAGGGAGGTGGAGTACCTACACCAATGGGAGAACCTCGCCTCTCTGCATTGGTAGCGTCTTCACTGAAGCACTACAGCCAGGCAGACAAGCCCTCACTCTCAACCATTCTAAAGATTAAGTTCATCCCAAGAAGCAATGGCAGCTTCAAAATTATACTTTGTATTGCAGTAATGCCTCATGGCCCAAGGGACCACACACACACACACAGTCCCTATCCCAAAGAGCTTACTCTCCATGAAATATATGGCAAGAGACGACAACAGGTGGACACAACCCAGAGATGGGGGAGGCACCAGCTAACAGGGAGACAAGAGTGACGAGCCTGATAAGCAGCAGTCCCAGCAGACTAGCCCTCGCTGAGAGTTTTGTAGAGATCGGCCAGACCTGGTCAAAAAATTTCTGTTGACACATTTTTTGCTGATAGAAAAATGGAATAATAAAAAAAACAAGACATTTTTGGGTGTTTGGGGGTTTTTCATAAAAAAACCCCCAAAACTGCAAAGACAATGGTCAGGCGTTGCTGACATGTTTTGCTTCCAAAGCCCTGGGTTTGAGCAGGCCTCAGATTCCACGGAAACCACAGCCACCAGAGGGTGCCCTCACCCCAGGAAGAGTGAGAGCGCCACCTCCTGGATGCTTGGAGGCCCTGCCAGCCTACGTGCAAGCCATGCCCACTCGCACTGGGGACTGGAAAAGCCAGAGGCTGTCCTACGCTACCCCCACTCTCAGGGAGCCACTCCCGCCATTTGAAATAATGTCAAATCCATTACATTGCTTTGCTTCGGTGAAAGGCGCCAGGGGCAGTGAATCCAGACAGAAGTGGGGGCACAAGTGCTACTTTCTTTGCAGCCTGCCTGGAAAGGACCCCTCTCGTCTCTCTCTTTACCGATCACTTTCATGAACTCTGCGCTTGGTTCCAGCATGCTGGCAGCCCCCACAGCCAATCTCTTGAGATTGGGAAGGCTGTCCAGGAGGCTTGAGAAATGCCCCCGCGAAGCCTAATTGGTAGGCCAGAAGCCTGAGGTGGAATCAATGCCAGTGTGATGTATCCAGCCATAATCAGGCTTGTGAAGATCTCATCAGGTCTTTAATTTTAAAGGGACACACTCACGCCAGACGACATCGCCACCTGAATTCAGTGGAGCCTTCAGTTCCCACTGTGCTACATGTACATCAATCACTTTTACTGGAGGAGGAGGACTCGTTTGGAGCCCTTTATCTTTGGGGATTTCATCACACGTCATTGGCACAATTCTCTCTTTCACGCACGCCCACTACTGGCTTCATTCATTCTCTGCCGTGACGCAACTAGTGCCACGTTTGAGACCACGTTTGACAGTGCCACGTTTGAGACCACCAGACCTCCTTCCCAGAGACTGAGAGCCGGTCTGTGAACTGCACAACCCAAGATCGGGAAAATCTGCCATTTAGAGCATGAAGCGCTTCTTCCAGGCTGCAGCTGTGAGAAAGAGACGCCCAGAGAGATGGAAGATCCTCTAAGACAGTGGTAAGTTTTAGAGGACAAACCCTCAGAGACACAGCCAGTCCGAGCCACAAAGGGAAAACGGATATTTCTGTAGCATATCAAAGCAAGCACAGCTTCCCAGATGACTTGGATCACATAACATTGGGAGGGAGGGGGAGAGTGGAGCTCATTAAGAGGCACAGTGTACTAATGTAGCCAAAAGCAGGGTCATACATCTAGGAACAAAGATTGCAGGGCACCCTTACAAGATGGACTGTATCCTGGAATGCAGTGACACTGACGAGAATTCAGGGGTCAGGGGAGATAACCAACAGGCCATTAGCTGCCAGTGTCAAGCTTTAGCTAAGAGGGCAAACACAATCCTTGGATGTATAAGCAGAGAAATATCCTATAGATTACCTCTCCATAAGACACTAGTTGGACCATTACCGTTACCATGACCAGTTCTGGGGTCCATACTTTAGAAAGGATATTGGAAAATTGGAAAAGAAAAGGTTCAGAAAAGAGTGACAAAAATTATTCAGGGTCTGGAAAACATGCCATATAGGGACAGAAAAGCAGCTCACTACTGAATTTATTCAAGAGACAGTTAAGATGTCACTTGATCACAGTCTACAAACACCCGCACGGGAGGAGACTTCTGAGAGTAGATGGCTCTTTAATCTCTTAGCAAAAAGGGATAACAAAATTCAGTGATTGGAATATGAAGTTAGACCAATTCAGACTAGAAATAACGTGTACATTTTTAACAGTGAAGGTAAATAACCATTCAAACAAC
Organism: Lepidochelys olivacea; assembly: GCF_965140295.1. NCBI lineage: Eukaryota > Metazoa > Chordata > Testudines > Cheloniidae > Lepidochelys > Lepidochelys olivacea. The sequence continues at coordinate 122,801,879 of NC_140416.1, forward strand.
TTACCTGGGAATGTGGTTGAAGTCTTTAAAATCAAGACTGGATGCCTTTCTAAAAGATACGCTATAGCTCAAAAGAGAAGTTATGGGATTGAGGCAGAGTTTACCATGGAAGTTCTTTGGACAGGGATACACAGGAGGTCAGACTAGATGCTCATACGGGTCTCTTCTAGAATTAAAATCCAAGCACGCTGAAGGAGCCAGGGACTATCGGTTAGAACAGCTGTGCCTACGGATCTCAGGACCAAGTCCGCACAGGCCAGTAAGGGCCCAAATACATCAGCAAAAATGTATCAGTTGCTACACCTCTTCTTCTAAAAAACAGTCACAAACCTGATTAAAAACTAAGGGTGCAAGGCTCAAAAAGAGAAAGGTTTCTAATTTCCATTGACTTCAAAGTCCACACAGACGTGAGGAACCTAAGGCTTGGTCTACACTACAGCGTTAGGTGGACATAACACAGCTTATGTTGACCAAATTCTGTCAGTCGACACAGTACAGCCTTGCTCTGCCAATGTAAGTGCCCTGCTACACTGACATTGTAACTCCACCTCCACAGAAGATGAAGGGCTTATGGTGGTGTAGTTAGGGCGACGCAGTGCCCGGGTGCGTGGGGGGTTCCAGCTAGAGCCCAGCTGCCCCCAGGCTCCCCTTCGGGCTGCTGCTGCTGAAGTAGTCGCTGTCCTGACTCCCCCTTCCCAGCCAGGCGACTGCCCGGCTCCCTCACTCCCTGCTCTCTGCCTGGATGTTGTCCGGGCTCCTGGCTCCCCATTCCCTGCTGGGAGCACAGCTGACACCCAGCGGGGAGCTGAGGGGGCCACCCATGCTCCCAGCAGCGAGCCGAGAGCCCCGGAGGCTGCCCTGCCCCCAGTGGGGAATGGGGAGCTGGGGGAACAGGGATCTTGGAGCCCGGGGCAGCCTGGCTGGAAGCAGGAAGCTCGGGGGGTGCAGCCAGCTCCAAACGGGGAGCAGGGCTATCAGTGAACTCCTAAGGGGCAGGGAGTGAGGAGCCATGGGGAAGCTCAGCTTCGGGGGGTTGGGGGGAGCTGTGTACAGAGCTCAGAGCCCAGGCTCTCAGTCCCCCCCCCACACACACACTGCCCCTCTTAAGTCGGTGGAAGTGCTCCTGAGGTGAGGACGCGCACTCTCAACAGGAGGAGGGCAGTGTGGACATGAACCTCCGCAGGAATTACCATGGTGGCTGTGAGTTGACCTAACATAAGTCGACTTCCATTTGTAGTGTAGACACGCCTTTTCTCCTTTTGAGCATTACACCCGAAAACAAAAACACACCCTCCACTTCGTACAGGTGGGGCATATAAATCAAGAACCAGACCAGGGGAGACCTTCACAGTGACCTTCCCTTGGAAAGCCGTGTTATGCATCTCTCTGTGGACTGGGATTTTCAAATGGCACCAAAAGGGAGTTAAATGCTCAGCTCCCATTGAAATTCAATGAGGGCCAGGCACTTAATACCCATTGGCTCATTTAAAAATCTCATCTATAAACACTCACACTGGACTGTCAAAGCTGAGCACACAAACTTTGAATTTGGCTCTGATGCCAGATCCAAACATCACAGCTCAGACCCATCTGTACAGGTGACCCAAAAGGAGCCCTAGACTGGGCTGCAGATAGCAGGAAGCATTGCTGTTAGAAAAAAATATATAGATTTTATTTATTGGATGTGCCCATGACACTAGATGCTTTCCAAACACTCTAGAAGGAGTAAGGAGCTGCCAAGTTAAGAATAGACGGAGAAGGGAGAAGGACCAACAATAGGTTATACAAGTCAATTCGATTCACTGTAAGTGTAACCCACACACCTTCCAGGCATGGTGTTCTGTCCCATCTAGTGACACCGAGACCACTTAAGAGATCAAATGAGTCAGCTCTATAGCCTTAGCTAAGAGTCAGTTGGCTCTTAGCTCATGCACTAAGCTCCAGAGGTCCCAGGTTCAGTCCTGACCACCAACGACTAGGATCTGTTAGGGTTACATTAGCAACACAGCAGAAAAAGGTCTTTTAGAAAGATTTAACTAGGGATCTGACTAAGGCTCTTATGGATGAACTGAAGAGTGAGAGATGCTTCTCCATGGAGCCAGAGGCAGCTCTGTAAGGCACCAGGAAAGGCCTGAGCCAAACTGCTTTTCTTTGCTGGAGCAAAAAAGAATTCAATTCAGTTCAAGGAGATAAAAAAAAAGCAGATTATTTAAAATCTATGAACAAAAAATTCCCAAAAACAAAATCATTTTGGTCCCAAACTGAATTGACTTGCCAAACTTTAGATCAGAACAAACTTATTTTTATTTTATTTTTTAAGCTTCCCAAGTTCTAAAAGCCCTGGAAAATAGTTGAGGGGGGGGCGGGGGAAGAGGCGGACTGCTGACAAGGGCCACTATAATTTGGTGAAAATACAAAGCTTAGCTGCATGGCTTCTCAGAAACACAGTCCAGATGTAGCTGTCCACAGCTGGGAGAGCCAAACCACAGCCCTCGTAATGACTGTAACTAGGCCTGGAAAACTTCCCCACAGCCTCTTGGAGCAGCACAAAAGCAAGTGTACACGATGCTCAAAATGAGACAGTGTTCAGTGCTCTAGAAAACGTGGGAAAGCAAAGCACAGACAGAGAAGTTACTCAGAACTACTGTGAAAGGGCAGACACAGATGAGTCTGTGAAGCAGAGAGGTTTGAAATGAATTACCTTTATCTGCACATACAAAGGTCAGATTTCCAAAATGTTGGAGTGTAAATGTGTGTAAAACATGACACTTCATACTCTACATGAACTCATTTGTACGTGCAAGCCAGGTAACCATTAGCTGGTCTACTAGTGCTACTGTTTGAGGGTGTGAACAAGCATGTGGGTACGGCTGATAAAGTCAATACAGTTTTCTTGGACTTTCAGAAAACTTTTGATAAGGTCCCACACCGAAGGCTCTTAAGCAAAGTAAGCTGTCATGCGATAAGAAGGTCCTCTCATGGATCAGTAACTGGTTAAAGATAGGAAACAAAGGGTAGGAATAAATGGTCAGTTCTCAGAGTGGAGAGAGGTAAACAGTGGGGTCCCCCAAGAATCTGTACTGGGACCTGTGCTGTTCAACATATTCATAAATGATCTGGTAAAGGGGATGGACAGTGAGGTGGCAAAATTTGCAGATGATACAAATTTACTCAAGATAGTTAAGTCCAGTGCAGACTACAAAGAATCATAGAATATCAGGGTTGGAAGGGACCTCAGGAGGTCATCTAGTCCAACCACCTGCTCAAAGCAGGACGGATCCCCAATTAAATCATCCCAGCCAGGGCTTTGTCAAGCCTGACCTTTAAAAAAAAGAGCTACAAAGGGATCTCACAAATAGAATAGGCAAAACTGTGAGGATGGAGGGTCATGTGGCTTAGGCACTGGCATGGAACTCAGCAGATCAGGGCTCAGTCCCTAGCTCTGATACACACGTCATGGGTCTGTGCCTCCGTTTCCCCATCTGCCCTTCTTCTCCCCCATGTCTCTGTCTTGTCAATGTAGACTGTGAGCAATTCGGGGCAGGATTTTCCCTTCCTGCAGGCACTGCAATGGGATCCCAATCTCAGCTGTGGCCTCCAAAGGAGAAGTTGCACAGGTAACTTTCACAGCTGCATACTCTCCATGCCCGAACGAGAATGCTGTGCCACACAGAAGGCTACGAACATTGCATCAGAGTTATTCTTAGGGACATAGCGACCATAGAGTCACACACTTCCTCCCCAACCCCCCGTCACCACCAGCATGGTGACCCCCTCGAAGCATCGGGCCTGAGAGCAGCAGCAACATCAAAGTCACATTCTCTTTTCTGAACCAGCCCATGAAAGGGCTGGGGACTGTGGAAGCCTCCTAGGGGAGAATTTAGATAAACTGAGCCCCCTATAGGGGATTCTCAGATCCCTCTAAATGTTGAGCAGACCTGCCGGGCATTGCATAGAGTCCAGTGGGCTTGCCCAAGGTCCCACAGAAATTCCACAGAAAGACGGCGAACTCAGCCCAGATCCCCTCCGTCTCCATCCTGTACTGTAGCTGCTAAATTGCATACGCTGCTCTGGGATGAATAATTCTCCGGGCTGCCACAAACCCCATGCCTGAACACAACATAACTGAAGAGTTGCAATTCTGACTGGAGCTGAGTAGCCCAGAGGGGATGGTCTTATCCATTAGAGAGTTTAATGGGGTGCTCCAGGCGCCCGGCAACACACAAGAAACCACTGGCATGGTGAGAAAAAGCTATTTTTAAAAAAACAGTAGAAGCATCGGGATCATTTGCATCTGAAGCACAGATGCTACTCACCGCAGAGATTCTGCTACCACCCCGCAAAGCTGCCATCATGGCTCTCCCTTCTTCGCAGTTAGACGTGAATGCTCACCGAGAGCGTGGCATTTGTGAAATTAGCATTGTATCTCAATGCCTTGCCGATGCACAGCTGCTAGCATGGCAGCGGCCTGTCTCATGGGAAGTTTTCTTTCTACCTGCAACAAATGGCCTAATCAATTGGTAATCTAATGACCCTAGCTGTTAGTTGTATCCACTTGTTGCCTGTGGGCTTATCCACTGCATAGCACAATGGGGCCCCTACATTTCTGTGCTTCTGCAACACAAATAATAAACAGGCTCATCAATGAGCGAATACATCAAGATGTGTGTAACAGCCAAATCCCGCACCTCAGCTCAAGATGGAAAAACTCCCCCTTCCTTTCAGGAGGTTGGTTAACTCTGGTCACATGTAAAGAGGTGCTCTTGGCACATAAGTTTGCCCTTCGTATGCATTGTTTGAGGGGCGCACATTTAGAACTCCATCCACTGAAGGTGGTGGAAATTTTGCAATGGACTTCGCAGGCCCTTGCCATGTGCAAATAACAGAAATAAGCTTGTCTGGATGATTTCAGCTGTAACTACATGCTGTTAAGATACTGCAAAATAAGCAGCTTTGGCGGGGGGAGGGAAGTACTGTTTTCCTTAGACACTGCCTTTGGGCCGCTGACCTTTCCCCCACCCGCCACCTCACCCCTCCAATAAGAGCTGATATTATCTGCTAATTAAATCCCTGGGTGAGACTCACATCCCCCGTGCACATTACAAATGGAAGGGCCATTCAGGAGCAGCAGCAAAATACACTGACAATGCAGACCGCAGAACTGGATGGCTGGAAGGGACCGTGAGAGGTCATCTAATCCATCCCCCTGTGCTGAGAAAGGATTAAGTGTACACCGGTCCTAGACCATCCCAGACAGGTGTTTGTCTAACCTGTCCTTAAAAACCTCTACTCACAATTCCTTAGGTAACCAGTAGTTGCTCCAAGTACGACAGGGAAGATGATTGGTGTTCGCAGAGCAGGCTCACCAAGCAATCTGTATTAACAATGATTCCGTACAACCCAGACTAGATGTCGGGGGATGCCAAACGGCCCAACGGGCAAAGCTTTGCGTCACAGCAAATACCTCTCTTGCCAGCGTTTGCTCCAAGCATGAAGGCAACACGACACAGGCTCGGCCAATCAGGGAGAACTTTCTCTCTCGGTCATAGGGAAACAGATTAAAAAACTCATCATTACAAAACAAGGCCACCAGCTCAGAGTGTCTAAACTCAGCCCAGCCCTTCTCCATTCCTGGTCCTAGAGCCCCTCTCTGCAGCACCTGTGTTAGCCCGAGTTAACAACTCCTGCAGGAGAGAGCAGTGGGTTGGGACACAAGTGACCTTGTTTCTGTTCCCCTCTCTTCCACTGGCTTGCTGAATGGAAATCATTTTGCTTCTGTGCCTCAGTTTCCCACTCTGTAAAATAGGCATAGTGACGCTTGCTTCCTTTGCTACGTGTTCTGAGATCTATGTGTAACCCCTGCTTGCTTGGGGTGGCACTCTGTCCCCCTCGAGTGGTGGTTAGGCCAGCTAAAGACAAATGAGCCTGCTACAGCCTTAGCTAAGAGAGATGAATCTTTTAGCTCAGAGCAGTACAAGCTCATGCATTAAGCTCAAGAGGTCCCAGGTTTGATCCCAGCTGCTGCCGAGCTGGGTCTGTGGGCATTACATATGGATGAAGCACACTGTATGAGAGCTGGGTATTCCCACTGACATCTTATTTTCTCTCCCTTCATCCTGCATTGAAACCCTAAGGCCTGATCCTTCACTCCTTATTCAGGCAGCACTCCCTGCTGACCTCAGGCCCCTACAAGATACTTTTTCCTCTACCCTTTTCTTCCAAAGGGGAAGATTTAGTCCCAATCCAGCATGAGAGATATTCCATTCATACAGTTATTCTCCTATCAATAATTTACCATACAGCCAAGCTCCAGATATGTTTACTGGATAGATCGTGCCTCTCCCTCTGCACTGTCTGTGTAGTTTATAAGCTCACTACCAACAGAAAGAGCAGCAGTAAGTAATCATGTCTCAGCTAATATTGCTTATGCTTCCAGTGAAACAGAACAAGCTACTCCTACTGCAGATGAGTCATACTCCCTGGAAGGTTCACATTTTGGAACCACTGTGAGGAAAGCTTCTTCCCCAAAGCACCTGATTAGACCTGCAAGCCCAAATAACCATAAAAATATAAAAAAATAAAATCATCATCATCATAAAAAAACTCAATATTTCAAGCTTAGAGGGTGATTCCAAATAGAGGGATGTTTTTCTCTCCAGAAAAAATGCAATGAAATGATTGCACCAGACAAACAGACCTACATCCACAGAGGAATGGTGAGGCAAACTGAAATGAATACAGATTGCTCACTAAAATTCATCACCCAGCTCCTCTGCTACAGGCTGTTGCCGTTCCTATTTATCTTTTAGCAGAACGACAAGTGATGCGCAAAGCGCAGGGATTAACACAGTATAATGCCTTGAGGCTAAGCCATTGTTATATTTATATATAAAAAAAATAACGGTGTCTTCACGTATTGGAAAAATGCTCACTTGAGTATGTGATACAAACTCAGGACCTAAATCTACCAGCACTGATTAGATCCTAAACATTCCAGTGATTTACTGCTCCGAAGACACATCATAGTTGTTCATGGCTACATTAGGCCTGGGATGAGAAACTAATGACAAGTGACCCGTTCCCAGTTGTCGCTGGGCAATGCTATACATGCAGCTTGATAAACTGCTTCAGAAGTCTGAATGTAAGAGCAGGTGTTTATTAAAGCTTTAAACCCTGTCTTGTTTTTTCTTTGAACCCTCCAAAGGAAAACGTTAGCTTTCAGAGTCAGCAGTAAGCAGGAAGGGGGATTTGCGAGGGACTCCTCAGTCCTTCTAATCTTCTGAGCACTGGCTTCATTTCATTTCCTTTCCTTTTTGCCCATTGCCTACACTCAGGCATATCCAGATTTCATGTCAGAGGGGCATGAAAGACCAGCCTGGGATATGTCTGCCTGCATAATATGATAGATGGCTGTTCTAGTTTACACCTGGAACTACATCTTAGGGCAAACCTTTGATTCCAAACGTTAAGTGTGTTGTTACTTGGCAACACCTAGGAAGCTGATGTGTTGTGACCCCTGCTTCTTGTGCTAATCAGAATCATCTCCCCACTACCTTGTTCTCCCCAGGTTGGTTTGCTGAGTCTATCTGTTGTCTCAATTAGATTGCAAGCTCCCTGGAGCAGGGACTGTCTTTGTTATAAGGGTGTACTTGGTGCCGTACAGTGGGGCCCTGATTCCAGTTTGGGCCCGCTAGGGTATGTCTACACTGCAGCTGGGAGCGAGCCTCCCAGCCCAACTAGACAGACTCATGCTAGCTCCTCTTGAGCAAACATAGCGGTGTGGCCATTGCTGCTGGGGGGTGGCTCCGGCTAGCTGCCCAAGCTGTGGCCCAGGAAGCTGGGCAGGCTTGGACTCAGGTGGCTATCCCAAGCCACTGCCCTTGCTGCAACATCTACTCTGCTATTTTTGGCATGCACAAATCTACCTATCCAGGCCCAAAGACTCACTCCTGGCTCTGGTGCAGACCTGCCCTTAGGGACTATGGCCCAGATCAAAGGTATTTAGGCTCCTACTGCCACAGAAATCAATGGGAGTTAGGTGCCTAAATACTTGGAGGATCTGGGCCCAACAAATACAGATATTTAAGCTAAGCCTGAGTTTGGCGGACATCCTGTTCACCTATTTTCTTGTAAAGCAGTGGTGCATTCCACTCGGTGCACATTTAGGGGTATGTTTTCTCCTCTAGATGCCTGATGAGCATGGAGAAAACGTGCTGTTTTTCTTTGCCTGGACACTTTCCTATGACTTCTAGCTGAGCTAAGCGGAATCAAAGTTGCAATTAAAATGGTCTTGCCTAGTAACAAGGGATCTTTCAAAGCCACTTGCTGTGGCCATGAACAGATTTGATGGGAAGCTCTCGCTTCCTCACGGGTATTTAGTTAACAAACTGCTGGCAGCAACAGACTTTTGGAGGATTACTGCTGAGCTCAGTTACTGACTTGCTAGTCTTGCCATGACCACCCCAGAGTCCAAAGTATGTCTTTCCCTAGCATGCCAGCATGCTCTGATCTGGCTATCTGCCTATCAACCGACTGCCAGCACCGGAATGTGAGTCAGTCTCCGTGATTCAGAGCAGGACAGAGATGCTGGAGTAACCCACAGCTGTATAAACAATACACTTAAAAGTGTAGGGTCAGATCTTCAGCTGGTGTAAGTCAGCATAGCGCTATCAGTTTACACCAGCTCAGCATCTGGCCTGCAGGGATTGTAAAAAAACTCAACCAACAAATTTCCAGTGCAACTCATGCACCAATGAACAGATTTCCTTACAGAGAGTGTAGGTACAGAGCTAAAGTCCTGCAATTTACACACTCAAGTCACTTGTGCCTCCCTCAACACTGAGGATGGGCAGTATTTAATTTCAATGCGACACGCCGGCTCCATGCAGGAAGAAAAACAGGTCAGTTTGAACTACTTAGCGTCCATAGTATTTTTAGTGGATTGTGTTAAATATACATGTGTCCAAGTGCGACATTGTCCTTAGGGCATTTGTTCATTAAACCCTGTGAAAGCCATTGCATTTAAGCCAAACAGACAGAGCCGTTCGGTAAGACTGGGTACCATTGCTATGAGCTTAGTGAAGTTGGAAAACACCGTCTGTGTTTGACGGGAGGATGCCAGTGTTTTAAAACAAAATTAGAGCCAGATTTTCAGTAATATGTATACAAAACTGCACTCACAAAACCAACAGTAGCAATCCCTGACTGCAGTGAGGTCACTTACAAGTACACATCAAACATCTAACTGGGCATTTGCACAGGCAACTTGCACATGCAATAACTAAAATAACATGGAACATACACTTGCAAATTAGACCTGCACTTGCCCACACATTTTGCACCCGCTATTGTTCGCACCCTTTCTGACAATCCGTCCCTTAGCTTGCTTTAAAGCAAAAAGCACCTCAGAAGGGACGCAGAGATGATGCAGCTGGTGGCAAACCTGCCGATTGGCTGCTAACACAGACCACTTCATTACCTGTTCATTCAGCTTCTGCGGACTGGGCAGCTGGAAAGAACTTGCCCCTTCATCCAAAGATGCAGGCTGAGAATAGAAAGGGGAGGGGGAGGAATTTGCAAGGCACAGACACGCAAAGTCCTTTAAAAGATGTGCCGTGACTTTCTAGGCAAGGGACAGACTGTCCATCAGCCTGTACATTGGCGATCAAGACTCAAAAGCCCCTGATGTGACGTCAAAGTGCAGTTTAACCGTGGTCCGGGGATTGCACTGCTGGGGCCTCAGCCAAGTGCCAGCAATTTTCCTGGTCCTCCTCCAGAGACAGGATGCAGCAAGGCCGCAATGGCTATTGACGTGGCCCCACGAACAGAGGGGATACGGGCCGTGGGGAAAGAGAGACCATGGCCAGCTCCTCAGCTTGTGTGACTCAGTGTAGCTCCATGAACTTCCAAGCTCCACCAACTGAGGATTGGCCCCTCCACGTCTTTCCCCCCCCAGCTGAGAGCATTCTAGGGAAGAGGCCATTTGTAGAGTGTTGTGCGGTACACTGCACACACCTCTTCAATTTCGCGAATGGACCCCAGCAACTCCACAGTCATAGAGCCGCTGCGCGTGCGGCTGGCTTCCAGAGCCTGGATGAGGCTGACGCAGACGCACCAATTGCCCTGGCATGGAACACAACATGCATCTCACGTTAGATTTCAGACACCGTGGCCACCTGTTCACCCCGGGTGTTGGAAGTTAAATATCCTTGCAGCTGTGGGCCTAGGTGCCGACTCCCATTGACTAAATACCTTTGTGGGTCGGAGCCCTAAGCCCATTGTTAGGGAGTTAAATAAGCGGCCTGTATTTCAGAGCTGCCAAGCACCCAGCAACTCCCACTGAGTGCTCAGCATCTCTGAAACCCAACCCACTTCTTTAAGCCCCTAAACAGGGGTTTAGGTGCCCAACTTCACGCCCCCGGGGGGACATGGCCAGATGCACAGTTATGTGCCCATGTGGAAGCCAACGGCAGTTGGGCCCCTAAATCCCATTTGTGCCTTGGACCAACTCCACCTCGTACCCGGCTTACAGCAGCCACCTTTGCGCCTCTTCTCTGCCCGTCAGCGTAAAGGCTGCTGCTGCGACCTGGCTCTGCTGCTCTCACGGGTAGGCGGCACTCACAGACCTGGTCTACCCGTGCGGCAGCGTGTCAGGTACGTGTAGGCTCCATTACTGCTAAAAACAACAGTGTGGGCATGGGAGGCACAGCGGGGCCCATAGAGAGCCGTGTGGGGTCCATGCCTGAGGGGGCCGGCGTGCGGGGCACTCTGCTCGCCTCAGCCCGGCCTCACCGTCTGCACTGCTGTCGATACCCGCACTAGCCGGCCGTGCCGCGTCTGTACCCTACACGCCACCCACATGGAGACCTCCCCGCAGGTGCTAAGTAGCAGGCACCCGCCTCGTCTTCTCGGCTCCCCACCCGCCTGGAATTTCACCTCCTCCTTCAACCGCAGCCCCAGGCCATCAGCCGATTCTCTGCTCTGCTCTGGCATGGGCTGGCTCTTTCTGAAGCCGTCGCTCAGTGCCCTGCAGCAGGGACCTCCTCAATGCCTTAGCTGAGCATTAGCCACAGCGCTGCCAGGTGCACTGGGTGGGAGGGTTCCCCTTCCCTTTCCCCTTCCTCTTCCCCTTCCCCTTCCCCTTCAGCACCTGGACGAGGCCAGTGTCAGAATGAGGAGCGGGGAGGAGTGTGGGGCTCTGACAGGATGAGTCCGCGTTACTCGGAGCCCTGGCTTTTTCTGGCCCTACTCTCCCCTCATGCCCCGGGGGCTCGAATGCAGACATGGAGCAGGAGGGCTACGCTCAGGCAGCAGGGCCCTGTGGGCAAGAGGGAGCCGCTTCCCGAGACTTGGCAGGGGTTAAAGGAGATTGAGACAGGAGGGGGCGCTCTCACCGCACCAGCCAGGGAGAGCTGGCGGGCAGGGGGCGAATGCTGCTTACCCCGCTGGAGCAGGGAAGCCACACACCCTCTCCCCCTTACTGTGACCCCAGACTCAGCGACTATGAAGAGGATGCTTGGAGAATCTAGCATTCTGCAGGGAAAGGGCCAAGTGGTCGCCTGAGAGAGAGAAAGGCCGCAGGGGGGAGCCGGGAGCTGTGGCCTCTCCCAGCGAGCTTGCTGTTATCACAGCCAGGGTGTCGACGTGATGGGGAAGCAGAAGGGTCCAGGCCTGGGCTTTGTCACTCCCAGCAGAGCTCAGAGTGCAGGGGGCAGCTAGACGCCAGCCCTCTGCCCAGGATGTGTGGGGGAGGGCAGCTTGGGTGGGCTCCCTCGCCTGGATTCACCAGCTGCACCACACCTGGGCTGTGAAAACTGCTCGCTCCTTCTCCATCCAAGCCGTCCCTCGGTGCTCCCCTCCCTCCCCACCAGCCCTCACCGCCAACACGCCTGCTCTCAGGGGTGCCCTCCTGGCCTGCTTTACACCAGAACCCCCCAAAGGAAGGTACCAAGCCAGCAAGTGCTGAGCTGTGCTCCCATGGGCCGTGTGGGTGCCGATCCCAGAAGGTGCAAGGGGTGGGAAGGGAGATAAAGAGAGGCGTGCTACACAGCCCAGCATGGCCATCTGGGGCCTTGCTCACTGTTTCTGGCTTGGGGCAGCTCAGGAAGTAAAACACGGGCAGGTTTTCCTGCTCCTTGGGGGCCATGGCGATTGTGGGAGGGCAGGAGCATTTGTGCCACCGACTGATTTCAAATAGGCGCCAGGAGCAAGGAGAGAAGCAGCAACACCCAACTTGAAGAGTACGTCCATCATGGGGGGCGGCTGAAGGTTGTGCAAATATTCCCAAGATGGCTTCAATCTCGCTAGCTCGAGTACCTGAGGCAGCATGAGCCAACCACCCAAGTAATTACCCAGCGGTCTCATCGGATACCTGTTGTGCAGGAGCGTCACTGCTCCAATAGCTAAGCTAGCCAGACTGACGCGAGCTCCGGTGTGTCTACACGAGCGGCAATCACACCCCATGCCTGCAGCGTCAACACACCCTGTGGAGCAGGTAGAGGGTTTATCCCACTTCTTCTCCCAGCCCTCTCCCTTAATCCTGATGAGGAGCCAGATGCCACACTGCCCTTGGAGTCAGGATTACTGGGTACTTCTACTGCGTCGCAGGTGCATGGCCACGATACGCTCTCCTGCGCAAGGATTCTCTTTAGTCATCCATGCCAGGAGAAATCCCAAGCCATCTGACAACATGCAGTTTAAAGTCTGAGCGGCTAGTTACGACAAGCCAAGAGGAGTGAGAGGTTCAGGGAGATGGGAAGGAGAAGGATGCATGGCACACAGTAGGGACGGTACTCCAAACACAGAGGGTAATTTGGGCAAAGGCACAGAGCTGGAGGCAGAAGGGAGTTGCCAGACAGGATCAGACCAGTGGAGCATCTAGTCCAGTATTCAACAGAGGCTAGAAGGTGCAAGAACCCTGAAACAGGTGGTCATGGGATAATCTGCCTCCAGCAAAAGACTCCTCCTGCCAAACTCCAGTAGTTAGAGGCTGGCTCATGCCCTGGAGCAGGAGGGTTTGTGTCCCTTCCAAAGCTCTCCTTTATTATTTAAAGTGGATTATCGTAACTCTGGCTGTTCTTGTTATCCACGTCAGAAGACAGCAGAGGGCTGGGAGGAGCTGACTGAGCAAAGATCCCAAGGAATAGTGTAGAAACGCAAGGTCTTACCCTGTCCATGGTACAAAATGACTCCATACTAGGATTCATCGAGGTTGGCGACTCTTGGTGGTGTCCTGTAACGCAGGCAGGGCGCACTATTGACACTTCCAGGAGGTGGTGGTGGTCCTGAAATCAGAATGGAGACAGAAATTCAACCCCTGGGCTGATGCTGGTGCCTAAATCTTTATTTCTTCTGAGGACTTAATCCCTACCTTACTAGGGTTAAATACACAAGACGTTTGGTGCGAACTCACATGCTGTCATCAAGGCAAGTCTGACCTACCCCGGGGAAGTTATTGGGTGTGTGGAAGAAAGGCAGATGTCTGAAGGAGACACAAGTGAAATCTTACAACAAGGACAGGACATTTAGCTCCACCAAGTCCTGCATCTCAGACATACTGAAGGGAATTAGCAGAGGCCACTGGCTGTGGATGGTACAGACACCTCCTGTCTGTTTCCATCTATCCAGGGAGCTGTGGCAGACAACAGTGCAGACTGATACAGCGGGACCTTGCGGCAGCTAATACATTGGGGTAAAAATCTACCACTTTATTAATGATAAAATAAGTTACTGCCCCCTCTGTACTGAAAGGGTAGCACCACACACACTCAAAATACAATAAACAACAATGCTGCACCGACAGAAAGGCACTGATGCCAAAAGAGAGACCAAAAACTTTTAGAAATATGAAGGAAAACGTAACGTATCATACAGATTAAAACAATTTTATCCTTAAACTACAGCCAGCGCACCCTTTGAGAGAGGGCATGCAGAAATGACCCAGTCCAAAGAGGCAAGAGGGATTGACCCCTCTCGCCCCTTCACTGGAGAAGCTTCAACCCCCTCCATCATACCTCAACCTAGAGGGACTAATACAGTCAAAGCAGCTAAGTACCCTGAAAGGGACAACTCTTCTCCTTGCTGTGAAGGGTCACAGCCTAAAGACTTGATCCCATGGGAGGGGGAAAAACCACAATATTGAAAGGTTGTACGTTTCAGCTTTATTAAGGTCAAAATATTACAACCGTAGAAGCCAGCTACTTTCAGACTAGCCGTGAACAAGGATGAGGCTGAAGAAAGTTTGACCAGTTTGAACAGTCAGAAGCCAGGGCTCTTTCTATGCTTAGACAGGAGAATAATCAAAGCTAACCATTTCAAACGCCTTTTCAGGCACCTAAACAGGAGGCCCCTGGGGAAGGGTCACCAACCAGCCAGTGGACCCTCATGGCCAGGCATGAGGCAGAAGCCTGTTCAGCTCTGGCACCCAGAGATGCTGGAAGAGGAAGTGCTGCAGCATCCCCTGGCTTGAAGTGGGTTCCATTATATCCAGGGTTTAAACTTTGGTTCAAGGGCTCTGAGCACCCCCACTATACAAATTGCTCCTGCACCCCTGCTTGCACCCCTCGTCAACAGCCCCTCCAGGCCTGCAGTGCTTTGGCCCATCTCAACAGGCCTTGCCCCTGGCATCAGAAGGCCTTTTACACCCATTTCCTGAGGGCAGGTAGGGGAACCCAGGCTCTCCCTTTACTCTGGCTTCCAGCCCAGGGACCCTGTAGCGAACAGCTAAGGGCTGCTTCTTCAGACTCACTGCTGTTCCCTGGGCCACTCCTTACCTTCATCTGCCTTCAGGCAAGCTCCTTCCAGTGCTTTCTCCCTGGAGGCTCCAGCTCCTTACACCACTTCCTGCTAGTTTGGGGCTGACACAGAGTCCCCTCAGGTTCCCAGACAGCCTCCTTCTCCCTGGTCTGCAGGCTCTTAGCCCAGTTTAGCTAATTAGACTCAGCTGAGAAGGTAGCAACTCTGTCTCTTAACCCCTTAAAGTCTGTGGCAGGATGGGACGTATACACCCCGCCTCAGCCTCCTTTTCAGCACCTAGCCATTCCCAGTTTAAAGGTTCAAAATGAGTGGATAAGTGTGGGCCTCACTTCTCAACTGATGAAGCTAATATTAAATAAAGACAGGTGCAAGGTGCTTCGCTTAGGAAGGAAAAATCAAATGCACAACTACAAAGTGGGGAATAACTGGCCAGGTGGCTGGACTGCTGAAAAGGAGCTGTGGGTTACAGAGAATCACAAGTTCAATATGAGTCCACAATGTGATGCAGTTGCAAAAAGAAAGAAAAGGGTAATATGATTCTGGGGTGTATTAGCCGGAGTGTTATATGGAAGACACAGGAGGTAATTGCCCCACTCTGCTTGGCTCTAGTGAGGCCTCAGCTGGAGGACTGTGTCCAGTTCTGGGTGCCACACTCGAGGAAAGATGTGGACAAATGGAAAGAGCCCAGAGGACAGCAACAAAAATGATCAAAGGTTTAGAAAACCTGACCTATGAGGAAAGGTTAAAAAAAGGGAAATGTTTAGTCTTGAGAAAAAGGCAACTGAGGGGGGACAGCATACCAATTTTTAAATATGTGAAGGGCTGTTATAAAGCGAACGGTGATCAATTGTTCTCCATATCTACTGGAAGTAGGACAAGAAGTAACAGGCTTAATCTGCAGCCAGGGAGATTTAGGTTAGACATTAGGAACAGCTTTCTAACTGTCAGGGTGGTTAAGCTCTGGAATAGCTTCCAAGGGAGGTTGTGGAATCCCCATCACTGGAGGTTTTTGAAAGCAGGTTAGACAAACACCTGTCAGGGATGGTTTAGGTTTACTTGGTCCAGTCTCAGCGCAGGGATCTGGACTTGATGACTTCTCAAGGTCCTCAGTAGCCCCAGATTTCAGTGATTCTGTTAAAGTTCCTTACGGAAGCTTGTCAGCACTTTAGAGAGTCAGACTCCCAATTTTAGAAATCCGGGCCCAATAACTGAGTTGAACCAAATCTTTTCTTTTTTTCAATTTAGTAAGGTAGAGCTGGCCAGGGATTTTCCATCAGAATGGGTTTCCGATAAAAATGCATTATCTGCAAAAAATGTTGATCTTCCACCAGGAAAAATGAGATTTAATATTTGATTTCAGGTCATCAGGTCAGTTCGACCCAAATATGAATATTTCCTGTTTAAAAACTGACCCAAAGTGTTTCATTTTGAATCAGTTCAACAAAACAGTACATTGCCTTTCTCTATCAGCACATCGCTTTAGGGCCCTCATTCTCCGCTACAGGCGGGTCTCCTTGGAGTACTACATTTCCTATAAGACAATGCACGGATTTCCCTCTTGGTGCAGCATGGAAGTCACATGACTCTGTTGCATTATGGAAGATGTAGTCTGGCAGGACTCCTGGGGCAGAAGTCTGGGAGCTCGATGGCACCAAAACAACTCCCTACAGCAACCAAAGTGTCATAATGTGAAAATGGAGTTTAGCATTAAATGACTCGGAGTGAAGCATTTTGGGGCACGTCATCAACCCAAAATGAAACATTTTGAGTTTGAAAACACCTAAATGTTTTGTTTCAATATTTCCAAATCAAATATTTTTGGAATTACAACATTTTGCCCCAATCTGGGATGAAAAGAAAGATTGAAATTTTGTAATTTCCTGTGGACCAGAAATTCTGAATTTCCCTTGGCTCCAGTAGTAAGTGAATAAAAGGGATTGACTAGCACAGATCTAGCTTTATAGCCCCTTTTTATACAAAGGCGTCATCTCCCACAAAAAGACATCAACAGTGGGGGATCCATTTGTTTGTCAGTAGTTGTGCTTCAGTATTGAGGGAATACTGTGCTATTCTTTCATGTTTTCATGTTCATTTTTCACTTTAAATCACTTTGATCTGGATTCCCATACTACTTCTCAAGTTGGAATCTGCATTACTGCTGAATAAGAACTTTGAAAATTGTCAGGAAACTGTGGAAAAGCCTGAAGATATACCCCCTCTCTTTCTCTCTCCATATATATTAGAGTTTATGAATATCCAAATGGCTATTTTGTCTTTACCTTCAAAAGGTCACATTTTGGCTCAGATTACACCAGTCAATGGCATATGTTGTTATTGCCTACCAAAAAAGTCACCAGTGACCTAAAGATATAAAACCAACAGTTTAAAAGCTTTAAAATCCAAATGCTAAATGCTTCCACTACTGTCTCCAAAACACAGAAGAGGACCGTGAAACAACTGAATATAGAAGGGACACAACACGTGAGGCGAAGGGGAGGGATAGCTCAGTGTTTTGAGCATTGGCCTACTAAACCCAGGGTTGTGAGTTCAATTCTTGAGGGGGCCATTTAGGGGTCTGGGGCAAAAATTGGGGATTGGTCCTGCTTTAAGTAGGGGGTTGGACTAGATGACTGCCTGAGGTCCCTTCCAAACCTGTTACTCTGTGATAACCAGCATTTGGTGGAGATGGAGGTAACTTTCAAACTACGGGTACTTTACTCCCATGCAATGGCAACTCATCTTTAATTGGGGGCGATAGGTCAGTGGTTTGAGCATTTGGCCTGCTAAACCCAGGGTTGTGAGTTCAATCCTTGAGGGGGTCATTTGGGGATCTGGGGCAAAAATTGGGGACTGGTCCTGCTTTGAGCAGGGGGTTGGGCTAGATGACTTCCTGAGGTCCCTTCCAACCCTGAGATTCTATGACTCTTGAGGCTCCATTTGCAAAGCAGTTGAATTGGGCTGTTTCCATCAACCACAGAACATATTGAATAAGCCTTGCATCAATATTGAGGACAGGTATCATCTGGCATGTATATTACACTTGGATCTTTATCCTTTAAGAATAGGATGGAGTGGAGGATGTGTCGGTAGAAGTCACATGCCTTGAGAAAAGGACACAGATGACTGGGAGCGTGAAAGAGGAGGAGGGTTTGTGAGGCT
Organism: Lepidochelys olivacea; assembly: GCF_965140295.1. Classification (NCBI taxonomy): domain Eukaryota; kingdom Metazoa; phylum Chordata; order Testudines; family Cheloniidae; genus Lepidochelys; species Lepidochelys olivacea. The sequence continues at coordinate 122,819,792 of NC_140416.1, forward strand.
TTGGGCTACAGTGTGGAGACAATAAAATTCATCTTCTGATGTAGTATAAATTAAGCCCATGTGCAAAGTCTGTGTGCCCTAGAATGTACCAGCTCCATCCTACTCCACCTGGGAGAACTAACAAGTTTCACAAATGTATTTAGACCTGGTAAAGTACTGATCACTGCATCAGTTCTGTCTGTCCAGCAGCTACCGGCCTCGACCACAGCAGCACACCGAGATACCAACCCCAGTGTTATTCACTGTCAGAACGTGGCCAAACCAGTGCTGCTGTGCCCAGCTAATAGCATCGGCTCCCAGAGCCCCAGGCGCCTCTCACCTGGGGCATATTGGCAAAGCAAAAGCAGGATCGGCTGTAAAGACAGTCCACATGGCATTGCAATCCCTGTTTGATTTCAAATAGAGGTTCATTTCTGCTACTGTCATCTGAACCTTCGCCACTAACCTCAGCCAGACGCACACATCAGGATGGGCATGCAATGCTCTATAAAACTTGACTAGCCAAAAAAGGATATTTGGATGCATTTTATAAACTCGTCTCTTTTGGTGGTGTCCCCCCACCCTTTTCAGTCCTGTTTCCTGTGTCTGTCTTTTCCTCTTTACAGTCATCCACCTTATTAACTTATTCCAGGCTAAAAAGGAATTAAGAAAAGCCAGCTGAGCTCTCCCTCTCCTGCTCCTCTAGGCCCTCCACATACCCCTTTCTCCAGCCTGTTCTGGTTATCCCTTGGGTTGCCAACCCTCCAGGATTGTCCTGCAGTCTCCAGGAATGAAACTTAATCTTTAAGTAAAGATTATGTCATGTGATGAAACCTCCAGGAATTTGTCCAACCAAAGTTGGCAACCCTAGTTATCCCGTTCCAACTTTGTGTGCCACCCCTTTACCAGCTGCTTGCTGCTTTCCATTAGGTTGGCCATATAAATTCCACAAGCCCTGCAGAGTTTGGATTATTTTAATCAAAAGCATCGCAGGAGGAGAGGCGAACATCTCATGACAGATGCTTTCCAAAAGAGTTTCAATTGAAAACAGGGCCTGCCAGCTGAATGTTATCAATGTGGCTGGACTTGTAAATTGGGCACAGGAGTGGGGGAAACAGAAGAACAGACTTGGTGAGAAGATTAAAAAGAGTAAAAGTGGTTCCAAGTTCTCAGGGATAGTGTATCAAACCACTGAGTACTGGATTCCTGCCTAGAATGAACATTTCAACAGGAGCAATGCAGGATTAAGTAATCCCAGGCATTCAGGGTCTGTACCTAGGGTTGTCAACTTTCTACTCGCACTAAACCAAACACATTTGCCCTGCTCCCTGCCATGCTTCTCCTCTGAGGCCCTGCCCCTACCTCGCCCCTTCTCTGAGGTCCCACCCCCTGCTCACTCCATTCCCCTCTACGTTTGTTGCTCGCTCTCCCCACCCTCACTAACTCACTCATTTTCACTGGGTTGGAGCAGGTGGCTGGGATGCTGGAGGGGGTGAGGGCTTCACCTGGGGGCATGGGATCCAGGGTGGGGCCAGAAATGAGGAGTTCAGGGTGTGGGAGGGGGCTCTGAGCTGAGACAGTGGGTTGAGGTGTGGGGGGAGTGAGAGGGCTCCAGCTGGGGGTGCAGACTCTGGGGTGGGGCTGAGGATGAGGGGTTTGGGGTGTAGGAGGCCAATGGGAGCTGCGGAGCTGGTGCTTGGGGCAGGGGCAGCGTGTGGAGCCCCCTGGTTGCCCCTACATGTAGGAGCCAGAGGGGAGACATGCTGCTGCTTCCGGGAGCCGTGCAGAGCCACAGCAGACAGGGAGCCTGCCTTAGCCCCACTGCACTGCTGACCCGACTTTTAACAGCCCAGTCAGAGGTGCTGACTGGAGCAACCAGGGTCCCTTTTCAATCAGGCATTCCAGTGGAAAACTGGACATCTGGCAACCCTGGCTGTACCAAAGCCCAGCTGTACCAAAGCCCACCTTATGGACTTGTCTGGGCTTTGGATCAGTCTTAGAATCATAGAATATCAGGGTTGGAAGTGACCTCAGGAGGTCATCTAGTCCAATCCCCTGCTCAAAGTAGGACCAATCCCCAACTAAATCATCCCAGCCAGGACTTTTTCAAGCCTGACCTTAGAAACCTCTAAGGAAAGATTTCAGAGTAACAGCCGTGTTAGTCTGTATTCACAAAAAGAAAAGGAGTACTTGTGGCACCTTGGAGACTAACCAATTTATTTGAGCATAAGCTTTCATGTAGCTCACGAAAGCTTACGCTCAAACAAATTGGTTAGTCTCCAAGGTGCCACAAGTACTCCTTTTCTTTCTAAGGAAAGAGATTCCTCCACCTCCCTACATAACCCATTCCAGTGCTTCACCACCCTCCTAGTGAAGTCAGGAGCAGCTATTACTCATGCAGGTTGAAATACACCCCTGAGTCAGTCAGCTTTGTGTTGGGAACGATATCTAGAGCTTGGGTCTCCTACATTCTCTGGGGAGGCCCTGTAACAGCAGCCCTTGCTCCAGCCCAGCTGTTCTTCCTCAACCTCTAAGCCTTGCTTCCTCATGCTCCAGAACCAGTCTGGGGCCCAGCCCCATAGGACACAGCATGGCAGAGGCCCATCATTCCCACCCTCAGCAGAGGGGGCTTTCAGGGCTCATGTGGGTGAATTTCACCCATGCTGACTTAAGCTAACACACTACATTCACTCATTGCAGCCCTAGCAACTTTTCAGCAAAAGGGCTGGGGGACGAGGTTGGCTTTTAGAGCTGATCCTTCCTCAAACTTTTGCAAGCGGCTTAAGAAACGTAGCTTCTGCGTCTATTAGATATTATTCTGAAATCAGCATAACCAAGAAAAGTCAATCAATATGATCTAACCACCAAAGCAAACCCTAACCTAAGCAGCGGTTTTACCCTGAAAAGTGCCAGAGACTCCAGGAAATTCGCTAGGGACCCTTCACTATTGCTGGTGATTTTAGGTGGATACTACTGTGATGGGCAGCAGGATAAAAGCCTATGCTTGAGGGATAGGTCTGGGGCTGGTGGCGGGGGGCGGGGGGCAGGGGGCGGGGGGGAGAAGTTTAGTGAAATTAAATATTTTCTCTTCTTATTATTATTCTGTTAGAGAAAACTGAGCTGATTTGTATGAGGACAACATTTAGCAGTGAATCTAATTCATTAAAATCCCCATCTGTTCCCATTCCCAGGCTGCGTTGATCAAAATTAGATCTCCCTCAAACACACTCCACTCCTCATTGTTTTTTAATCACAGGAAGCCAATTTTGGATAGGGCTGCCAATAAACAACTGTGGCAGATCAGCCAGAAAACCCATCCACGATGGCCTTGATGAACAGAAATACAGCTCCGTGCTGATCCGATTAACTAAAGATGGGAAGGAGCTTGGCTGGCGCATGGGAAATGATGTTTGCTGCGGTGAGCAAAACTGTTGGAGGAGGCGTGTTTCGTGTGGGTGGCCAATGTAGAGTTAATGATTCTGGGAGCCGAAATCTTTCCAAATAGAATTATGGATCTACAAATTGACAGTCGCTAGGGAAAAGAAAATGGGTTTGTTGCCATTTAGATTAAATGGTCAGAATCTTGGAGCTTTATCCCTGAGATATAGAATCTGTAGTCACACTGATAACACTCTAGCGCCCCCCACAGCTCATTGACTTGCATTACCTAAGTGTGTGTGAATTAGCTACCAGACACAGACAAGGAAAAGAGATAGTACATTCAAGGCAGCACTTTGTTTTGTTTTCCATGGCAAGCAAATGAAGATGTAGAAGGCAAGCTGAGGAAAAGGGAAGCTTGCCCTCATCAGAAAGCATTTCTCTCCGAGAGCGTCTTACTGATAAAACTACGCAGGCAGAGAAAGAGTCAGAACTTCTGAAGTCAGCTTCTTTACTACCTGTTTTGTAAGAGGCGATGAACTGGTGACATGAATAGACTAGTGTTTATAGCAATATTCCATATGTCAGTTACTAATGGTGTCTTTACTTTGCTTAACCAATACAGAAAGACCAGAGCTGAGTCTCAAAATCACAGAAATTAGAGATGGAAGAGTGCCATTAGCTCAAATGGTCCACCTCCCTTCAAGGCTGGGATTATTCCCTGCAGTATATGTCACAAAGATACTGAGATCCCCCTGTCCCTGTCCATTTACCTGGTATTTATATATGAAGTTAGCCATTTGTCTTGTATTTTGAACGCTAAGGGTCACAGTGTCAAAGCAGCCACCACCACAGCCTTTACCCTCACTAAGGGTAGCCAGCACAGCCAGCACTGGGAGATCATTTTTCCCCACACTAACATTTTGTTCTAAAACTACATTTTCGCACGCAAATCCTCCATTTGCTCAGTGGTGCATGTGAACAGCTTGTAGGCATATAAATGAGGTTTTGGCCAAGCAAAATATTAGTTATAAGATATGTGGTATGCAAAATCCTGTAGTATGCAAAATTGTGGGCAGCCGTTTAGAAGCTGCTGTTGAAAATGTAGCAGTGAGTGTATGAAACATTACTAAAATATTACTCTCTGATTTGGGCAGCTAATATTCGCGCTACAGGTGGCTATTACATGTTATGAAGCTAAGCTAGGTAGAAGTAACAGCTGAATTACAGAAGCATTAGACCCAAGGAACCGGTTGCTTAGCCGGTGTAAACCAGCACAGCTCCACTAATTTCAATGAAGCTACATTGATTTATGCCAGCTGAGGTTCTGGCCCAAGGACCATACGTACATAAAACCTTAACACAGATTCCACTCTTCAGTTCATGCTTTTGTTTTGTTGTTTCCAAACACCTGATTTCCTTTTTCACAAGGAAAAAAGTCTGAATTTGGAGGAACATATGGAAAAAAAAAAAAGAGGATAAGCTTGATGGCTGAAGTATTTTCATACTGTGTTCTATAAACATATATCCATAAATACACATATATACATAGAAGTATAGTTTCCGCACTATTTTTCAATGCTCTTCCCAATGAACAGACGTCACTGTCATTGTGGAAAGCTCTGAAGCTATCTGAAGTGCAAATCATAGAATTTAGAGAAGGAAAATACCTGCTCTGCTATCTAACCTGTCCCCTGCCAGGACAAAATCATTTCCTGTGGAGTAACCTTACTTTCTCTAGTCCAATTTTGAATATTTCCTGGGATGGACAGTCCACCACTTCCCTTGAGAGATTATCCCACAGTGTTATAGTTCTCATGTTCAGGAAGTTCTTCCTGATAGTCAACACAAATTTTCCTTTTCTTAATTTCATCAGATCTGGTTACACTCCTAGTATCCACTTGGTATAACTCCTCCTCTTCCTTGGGGTTCATGTCATGTCATGTCTTTGTAAATTATTATATCGTCCCTTAAAGCAACCAAGATATCACTATTGAGTTCTTTCAAACCTTTAAGTCAATCCTTCCAGTTTCTTAATTATGAAGGTTATTTTCTCAGAGCTTCCTTCCCACCAAAGTAACCCAGAACGGAACACAGTCTTCAGGTAGTATTAACGCTTGCTATTCATGATCAGTTACTTCTTTTGCTTGCTTCTCTTGCTTGTTTTCCTTGGGTATGTCTACACTATGAAATTAGGTTGAATTTATAGAAGTCGGTTTTGTAGAAAGTGTTTTTATACAGTCGATTGTGTGTGTCCCCACACAAATGCTCTAAGTGCATGTAGTCGGCGGAGTGTGTCCACAGTACCGAGGCAACCATCAACTTCCGGAGTGTTGCACTGTGGGTGGCTATCCCATAGTTCCCACAGTCTCCACCGCCCATTTGAATTCTGGGTAGAAATCCCAGTGCCTGATGGGGCTAAAACATTGTCGCAGGTGGTTCTGGGTACATATCGTCAGGCCCCCCTTCCCTCCCTCCTTCTGTGAAAGCAAGGGCAGACAATCATTTTGCGCCTTTTTTCTTGAGTTACCTGTGCAGACGCCATACCACGGCAAGCATGGAGCCCGCTCAGCTAACCATCACCGTATGTCTCCTGGGTGCTGACAGACGCGGTACGGCATTGCTACACAGCAGCAGCTCATTGCCTTTTGGCAGCAGACAGTGCAGTATGACTGGTAGCCGTCGTCGACATAGTCCTGGGTACCCTTTTAACCGACCTCAGTGAGGTCAGGGGCACCTGGGCAAGCATGGGAGTGACTCAGCCAGGTCATTTCCCTTTTAAGTTTCGTTTCAGAAGATGATGGCCAGCAGTCATACTGCACCGTCTTCTGCCGAGCACCCAGGAGATGACGATGGCTAGCGGCCGTACTGCACAGTCTGCTGCCAGCAAGATGTATAAAGATAGATGAAGTGGATCAAAACAAGAAATAGACCAGATTTGTTTTGTATTCAGTTTCTCCTCCCTCCCTGCGTGAAATCAATGGCCTGCTAAACCCAGTTTTGAGTTCTATCCTTGAGGTTTTGAGTTCTATTCTTGAGGGGGCCATTCTGTTTCTCGCAAAGCCACCCCCTTTGTTGATTTTAATTCCCTGTAAACCAACCCTGTAAGCCGTGTTGTCAGTCACCCCTCCCCCCGTCAGGGCAATGGCAGACAATCGTTCCACACCTTTTTTCTGTGCAGACGCCATACCACGGCAAGCATGGAGCCCGCTCAGATCACTTTGGCAATTAGGAGCACATTAAACACCACACGCATTATCCAGCAGTATATGCAGCACCAGAACCTGCCAAAGCGAAACCGGGCGAGTAGGCAACGTCAGCGCGGTGACGAGAGTGATGAGGACATGGACACAGACTTCTCTCAAAGCACGGGCCCTGGAAATGTGGGCATCATGGTGCTAATGGGGCAGGTTCATGTGGTGGAACACCGATCCTGGGCTCGGGAAACAAGCACAGACTGGTGGGACCGCATAGTGTTGCGGATCTGGGATGATTCCCAGTGGCTGCGAAACTTTCGCATGCGTAAGGGCACTTTCATGGAACTTTGTGACTTGTCTCCCCTGCCCTGAGGCGCAAGAATACCAAGATAAGAGCAGCCCTCACAGTTGAGAAGCGAGTGGCAATAGCCCTGTGGAAGCTTGCAATGCCAGACAGCCACCGGTCAGTCGGGAATCAATTTGGAGTGGGCAAATCTACTGTTGGGGCTGCTGTGATGCAAGTAGCCCACTCAATCAAAGATCTGCTGATATCAAGGGTAGTGACCCTGGGAAATGTGCAGGTCATAGTGGATGGCTTTGCTGCAATGGGATTCCCTAACTGTGGTGGGGCCATAGACGGAACCCATATCCCTATCTTGGCACCGGAGCACCAAGCCGCCGAGTACGTAAGCCGCAAGCTGTACTTTTCAATAGTGCTGCAAGCACTGGTGGATCACAAGGGATGTTTCACCAACATCAACATGGGATGGCCGGGAAAGGTACATGACGCTCGCATCTTCAGGAACTCTGGTCTGTTTCAAAAGCTGCAGGAAGGGACTTTCTTCCCAGACCAGAAAATAACCGTTGGGGATGTTGAAATGCCTATAGTTATCCTTGGGGACCCAGCCTACCCCTTAATGCCATGGCTCATGAAGCCGTACACAGGCAGCCTGGACAGTAGTCAGGAGCTGTTCAACTACAGGCTGAGCAAGTGCAGAATGGTGGAGAATGTGCATTTGGACGTTTAAAAGCACGCTGGTGTACGTATGCTGTATGTAAGGGAGCAGTGTGACTGCTCAGAGCTCCGGTACGAAACTGCAGAAAAACCTGAGTGTCTCTGGATTAAGTTTAGAAGTGTGAGCAACAAGAGTGATGTAGTGGTGGGAGTCTGCTATAGACCACCGGACCAGGGGGATGAGGTGGATGAGGCTTTCTTCCGGCAGCTCGCAGAAGCTACTAGATCGCACACCCTGGTTCTCATGGGTGACTTTAATCTTCCTGATATCTGCTGGGAGAGCAATACAGCGGTGCATAGACAATCCAGGAAGTTTTTGGAAAGCGTAGGGGACAATTTCCTGGCGCAAGTGCTAGAGGAGCCAACTATGGGGGGAGCTTTTCTTGACCTGCTGCTCACAAACCGGGAAGAATTAGTGGGGGAAGCAAAAGTGGACGGGAATCTGGGAGGCAGTGACCATGAGTTGGTTGAGTTCAGGATCCTGACGCAGGGAAGAAAGGTAAGCAGCAGGATACGGACCCTGGACTTCAGGAAAGCAGACTTCGACTCCCTCAGGGAACGGATGGGTAGGATCCCCTGGGGGACTAACATGAAGGGGAAAGGAGAGCTGGCTGTATTTCAAGGAATCCCTGTTGAGGTTACAGGGACAAACCATCCCGATGTGTCGAAAGAATAGTAAATATGGCAGGCGACCAGCTTGGCTTAACGGTGAAATCCAAGCAGATCTTAAACATAAAAAAGAAGCTTACAAGAAGTGGAAGGTTGGACATATGATCAGGGAAGAGTATAAAAATATTGCTTGAGCATGTAGGAATGAAATCAGGAGGGCCAAATCGCACCTGGAGCTGCAGCTAGCGAGAGATGTCAAGAGTAACAAGAAGGGTTTCTTCAGGTATGTTGGCAACAAGAAGAAAGCCAAGGAAAGTGTGGGCCCCTTAATGAATGAGGGAGGCAACCTAGTGACAGAGGATGTGGAAAAAGCTAATGTACTCAATGCTTTTTTTGCCTCTGTCTTCACTAACAAGGTCAGCTCCCAGACTGCTGCGCTGGGCATCACAACATGGGGAAGAGATGGCCAGCCCTCTGTGGAGAAAGAGGTGGTTAGGGACTATTTAGAAAAGCTGGACGTGCACAAGTCCATGGGGCCGGACGAGTTGCATCCGAGAGTGCTAAAGGAATTGGCGGCTGTGATTGCAGAGCCATTGGCCATTATCTTTGAAAACTCGTGGCGAACAGGGGAAGTCCCAGATGACTGGAAAAAGGCTAATGTAGTGCCCATCTTTAAAAAAGGGAAGAAGGAAGATCCTGGGAACTACAGGCCAGTCAGCCTCACCTCAGTCCCCGGAAAAATCATGGAGCAGGTCCTCAAAGAATCAATCCTGAAGCACTTACATGAGAGGAAAGTGATCAGGAACAGTCAGCATGGATTCACCAAGGGAAGGTCATGCCTGACTAATCTAATCGCCTTCTATGATGAGATTACTGGTTCTGTGGATGAAGGGAAAGCAGTGGATGTATTGTTTCTTGACTTTAGCAAAGCTTTTGACACGGTCTCCCACAGTATTATTGTCAGCAAGTTAAAGAAGTATGGGCTGGATGAATGCACTATAAGGTGGGTAGAAAGTTGGCTAGATTGTTGGGCTCAATGGGTAGTGATCAATGGCTCCATGTCTAGTTGGCAGCCGGTGTCAAGTGGAGTGCCCCAGGGGGTTGGTCCTGAGGCTGGTTTTGTTCAATATCTTCATAAATGATCTGGAGGATGGTGTGGATTGCACTCTCAGCAAATTTGTGGATGATACTAAATTGGGAGGAGTGGTAGATACGCTGGAGAGCAGGGATAGGTTACAGAGGGACCTAGACAAATTGGAGGATTGGGCCAAAAGAAATCTGATGAGGTTCAATAAGGATAAGTGCAGGGTCCTGCACTTAGAACGGAAGAACTCAATGCACAGCTACAGACTAGGAACCGAATGGCTAGGCAGCAGTTCTGCGGAAAAGGACCTAGGGGTGACAGTGGACGAGAAGCTGGATAGGAGTCAGCAGTGTGCCCTTGTTGCCAAGAAGGCTAATGGCATTTTGGGATGTATAAGTAGGGGCATAGTGAGCAGATCGAGGGACGTGATCGTCCCCCTCTATTCGACATTGGTGAGGCCTCAACTGGAGTACTGTGTACAGTTTTGGGCCCCACACTACAAGAAGGATGTGGATAAATTGGAGAGAGTCTAGCAAAGGGCAACAAAAATGATTAGGGGTCTGGAACACATGACTTATGAGGAGAGGCTGAGGGAACTGGGATTGTTTAGTCTGCAGAAGAGAAGAATGAGAGGGGATTTGATAGCTGCTTTCAACTACCTGAGAGGTGGTTCCAGAGAGGATGGTTCTAGACTATTCTCAGTGGTAGTAGAGGACAAGACAAGGAGTAATGGTCTCAAGTTGCAGTGGGGGAGGTTTAGGTTGGATATTAGGAAAAACTTTTTCACTAGGAGGGTGGTGAAACACTGGAATGCGTTACCTAGGGAGGTGGTAGAATCTCCTTCCTTAGAAGTTTTTAAGGTCAGGCTTGACAAAGCCCTGGCTGGGATGATTTAATTGGGGATTGGTCCTGCTTTGAGCAGGGGGTTGGACTAGATGACCTCCTGAGGTCCCTTCCAACCCTGATATTCTATGATTCTATGGTGCAGTTTACTGACTCGGTTAGACCTCAACGAAACCAATATTCCCACTGTTATTACTGCTTGCTGTGTGCTCCGCAATATCTGTGAGAGTAAGGGGGAGACGTTTATGGTGGGGTGGGTTATGCACAGCCAGACACCAGGGTGATTAGAAGAGCACAGGAGGGCGCAGTGCACATCAGAGAAGCTTTGAAAACCAGTTTCATGACTGGCCAGGCTACGGTATGAAAGTTATTTGTGTCTCCTTGATGAAACCCTCTGCCCCTTGGTTCACTCTACTTCCCCGTAAGCTAATCACCCTCCCCTTCTCCCTTTGATCACCGCTTGCAGAGGCAATAAAGTCATTGTTGCTTCACATTCATGCATTCTTTATTAATTCATCACACAAATAGGGGGATAACTACCAAGGTAGCCCAGGAGGTGTGGTGGAGGAGAGAAGCACCAAGTGGGGTGGTGGAGGAGGGAAGGACAAGGCCACACAGCACTTTAAAAGTTTAAAACTTTTAAACTCATTGAACGCCAGCCTTCTGTTGCTTGGGCAATCCTCTGGAGTGGAGTGGCTGGGTGGCCAGAGGCCCCCCCAAAGCGTTCTTAGGCATCTGGGTGAGGAGTTTATGGAACTTGGGGCGGAGGGCGGTTGGTTCCACAGGGGCTGTAGCGGCAGTCTGTGCTCCTGCTGACTTTCCTGCAACTCAACCATACGCTGTAGTATATTAGTTTGATACTCCAGCAGCCTCAGCATTGAATCCTGTCTCCTCTCATCACGCTGCTGCCACCTTTCAGCTTCAGCCCTCTCTTCAGCCAGCCACTTACTCTCTTCAGCCCGCCGCCTCTCCTCCCGCTCATTTTGTGCTTTCCTGCACTCTGACATTGTCTGCCTCCACACATTTGTCTGTGCTCTGTCAGTGTGGGAGGACAGCATGAGCTCAGAGAACATTTCATCACGAGTGCGTTTTTTTCACCTTCTAATCTTCACTAGCCTCTGGGAAGGAGAAGATCCTGTGATCTTTGAAACACATGCAGCTGGTGGAGAAAAAAAGAGGGACAGTGGTATTTAAAAAGACACATTTTATAGAACAATGGGTACACTCTTTCACGGTAAACCTTGCTGTTAACATTACATACATAGCACATGTGCTTTTGTTCCAAGGTCAAATTTTGCCTCCCCCCAGCATGTGGCTAGCCCCTCACCGCTCCCCCCTCGCCATGGCTAACAGCGGTGAACATTTCTGTTCAGCCACAGGCAAAAAGCCCAGCAGGAACGGGCACCTCTGAATGTCCCCTTAAGAAAAGCACCCTATTTCAACCAGGTGACCATGAATGATATCTCACTCTCCTGAGGATAACACAGAGAGATAAAGAACAGATGTAGTTTGAACGCCAGCAAACATTCACTGCAATGCTTTGTTGTACAATGATTCCCAAGTACGTGCTACTGGCCTGGAGTGGTAAAGTGTCCTACCATGAAGGACGCAATAAGGCTGCCCTCCCCAGAAACCTTTGGCAAAGGCTTTGGGAGTACATCCAGGAGAGCCGCGAATGCCAGGGCAAATTAATCATTAAACATGCTTGCTTTTAAACCATGTATAGTATTTTAAAAGGTACACTCACCGGAGGTCCCTTCTCCACCTAGTGGGTCCAGGAGCCAGCCTTGGTTGGGTTCGGATGGTACTGTCTCCAGGTCCAGGGTGAGAAACAGTTCCTGGCTGTTGGGAAAACCGCTTTCTCCGCTTGCTTGCTGTGAGCTATCTACAACCTCATCATCATCTTCCTTGTCCCCAAAACCTGCTTCCGTGTTGCGTCCCTCTCCATTGACTGAGTCAAAGCACACAGTTGGGGTAATGGTGGCTGAACCCCCTAAAATGGCATGCAGCTCATCATAGAAGTGGAATGTTTGGGGCTCTGACCTGGAGCAGCCGTTCGCCTCTCTGGTTTTCTGGTAGGCTTGCCTCAGCTCCTTAAGTTTCACGCAGCACTGCTTCGGGTCCCTGTTATGGCTTCTGTCCTTCATGCCCTGGGAGATTTTGACAAATGTTTTGGCATTTAGAAAACTGGAACAGAGTTCTGATAGCACGGATTCCTCTCCCCATACAGCGATCAGATCCTGTACCTCCCATTCGGTCCATGCTGGAGCTCTTTTGCGATTCTGGGACTCCATCATGGTCACCTCTGCTGATGAGCTCTGCATGGTCACCTGCAGCTTGCCACGCTGGCCAAACAGGAAATTGAAATTCAAAAGTTCGCAGGCCTTTTCCTGTCTACCTGGCCAGTGCATCTGAGTTGAGAGTGCTGTCCAGAGCGGTCACAATGGAGCACTCTGGGATAGCTCCCGGAGGCCAATACCATTTAATTGTGTCCACAGTACCTCAAATTCAACCCGGCAAGGCCGATTTCAGCGCTAATCCCCTTGTCACGGATGGAGTAAGGAAATCGATTTTAAGAGCCCTTTAAATCGTAAAAATGGGCTTCGTCGTGTGGACGGGTGCAGGGTTAAATCGATTTAACGCTGCTAAATTCGACCTCAACTCCTCGTGTAGACCAGGGCCTTGTGGCGATGTCACATTTCTCCATTAGTTTCTAAATGTTACAGCAGCATATTGTGAGATTTGAGCCAAGGTGTTGTGTTTTGTTGTTGTTGTTGGGTTTTTTAAGTATACAAGAAGTGGAGGCACCTGAAACTGAGGCACCCAACAATCACAAGTTCCTTTGGCCGTAATCTATTTTACCTTTATAAACCAAAGCTTTTTTTTTTGTAAAGACATCAATCAAATGTAACTATAATATATGTTGTTACTAAATTGCTCACTCGGAACAAGAGATATTTGATATCTGCCTGATTAATGTTTCTTCCAAAGATTTTCCTTCTGCTGCTCGTACATTGCCGTAGCATGTTCACCTGCACTGGGGCTTCCAACAAACTCACAATCATTTCCCCTACCACTGTTTATTCAAACTTCCCTAACCTAACACCAGGGGACCACATCATCTGTATTATTTATGTTTCCACACCTGGATCAGCAGGGTATGGAACAGACATTGGTGTGCTCACACAAAAGCTCTTTTGTGGATACCCGATGCATATCTGAAGGTACACAACTCAAGCTGTTAAGCAAATGGTCCAGCATAAAAACCCATTGCATTTCTATTCCAACACATTTCCAAGTGGAAAAGAATACAGCTACATGGACTGGGAAGAGAAAAGGGAAACCTTTTACTCGTTTGTCTGACAGTGTAGAAAGCTCTGCAGTGTAGAAAACAACTGGAAAATTTAGGATGAGGGCCAAATGGAAAAGTTTTGTATCTCCATGTAGGAATCAAAGGACTGAAGCAGATTCCATAGGCAAGAGCCCAAACGCTAATGGTTTATACAGAATCACAGCTGAATACGTCACTAGTCAGGAAATGGTTCACTGAAGAACCATTTGCTGTCCCTAATAGTAGCACCACCCCTACTAGGAAGACAAACAGATAAGGTAGCTCTCAAACAAGGAGCTCACATAACTGCAATCACATCTATTCTGCTCCCCTGTCTAATTCACTTCCCGGACATAATTCCCGTCTTAGTTTTTTGTTTTTGGAGGATTGATGAAAACGCTGTTCAGAGACAGACCGTGTGGTCAGCCAGTGAACAAGCTCTTGGCTCTTCAGAGAAGTCAGCTGGAAATGATTTATGGCATCAGTGTTAATAGCAGGTCTTCAGTGCAGCTGCACCAGAGCAAACCCAACGCGATGACGTTAATTGAGTAAAAGCTCTCTCCCGCATGTAGCTGTGGCAACCACAGCAATCCCACTGCACGTGAAGGGTAAATAACTCCATGCCTAGCACAGAAGACAACGTCTACATTTGCGGACACAGCATTTAAATTTGCCTGTGGCTAAAATTACAGGGATACAGGATGCCACTTGCAGAAGGGATGGAGTACTGGTGTATCTCCTCCCTTCATTTGCCTATATGTCAAGTATTTATATGGCATCAGTCACTATAGTATCCAAGCACCCATTTACTTGCAATCCCCCCCAAAACAAGATGCAAATTATAGAGGAGTATAGAGAGATCACCTCTCTCAGAAATTATAATACATGGGAGGATCAAGGGGCTTTGAGGCCTCTGCTGAGTCTGACATTCATAAGAGCCCCCAAAATATCATACTATTAGTTCTTGAAGAAGCAGAAGCCAAGTATTGCCACTAATTACCAACACAAATATAATTGTGGAATAATGATTTACTGATGAAAATGATTCATTCTGCATTTTTTAAAGCTTCCTGATTTAGAAGTCACATTCTATCTCTCAAAATGAATCTTCCAAAAAACAAAAACAAAACAAAAAAAACCACTAAAAGATGTAATAAGTTTATTTTCCCCAGATGCTCACAAATATTTTAGAAGCTGACATTGTTTTAAGGGTGTACCTTTCCATCATGTATGATTCACATGCACAGAATTCTAAGAGGCCATAAGCAGTGTAAAACAAGGCACCGGATGGGGAGTCAGAGTAGAGAACTGCAGACCCCTAATGCTCCATGAAGGAGTCAGCGACCCATGCCAGAGGATCTTGGCCTGGATGCATGAAATGGCCAGGGAATGGAAAAAGGCCCCACAGTCACAGAGAACCTCCCCATCCAGCTTCCTCCTCCTGGACTTATGGATGGCCAGAGCTAGGAAGACTGACAAGGCGTCTCGTGCCTTTGTGGAGCCACAGATGGGCCACGTAGACAGGAACAGTTGTGGAGGAAAGCATGGCCAGAACCTCACTCGGCCTGAAGGAGCTGAAAGAGGAGCGGCAACATGGCACTCTGCAGGTAGGCCAGGGTCTCCCTCTCACCACAACAGGGGAAGGCGTCAGAGATTTCTGTGAACTGTGCCTGCCACGCACCCAGGCTAACAGCCCCTGTGTAAGAGCCACCAGCTGATAACCACAGCAGGCCACAAGACCAGAGCTGCATGAAGGCTCACCCTTGCTAGGTGGAAGGGCATCCTGCCATTTAGTATTAGGGCAGGACACGAGAGCAAGGAAGCACATGTCGTGGAGAGCAGACACGTAGAGATGGTCCCCGGGTGTGGCTCTGAAGCAGGCCCGCTGGACGGCATTCAGCCTGCCTAGGTGATATGCTGGGGGCAGCCAGCAGGGTGGTTTGTGGGGTAGGAGCCTGAAGTTGAGTTCTGATGGGCCAGTAGCTACAGGAAGGTGGAGAACACCCTTTTCACAGGACCTGCTCAAGACACAGAAGAGAGGCTGGGCAGCCTTCATCTCCTAGAGCACACAGCAGGGGACACGAAGAGTGTGCACCCCATGGTTGACCCAGTATTACCAGCCATAGTCCAGAGGTCTCTTATCCTAGTGATATCAGCCAGGGCCAGCCTCCAACACACCAAGGACACCCCCATCACCTGCGCAGGAAGACAGGGATTTTGCAGCAGGGGCTCAGCAAGGCACCCCCCCACACACACACTTGGCGTGGATCCCCTGCAATGGACATGGTTGTGTTGGTTCACATGCACAGGCTTGACGCCTCTGGCAACTGAAGACTTACTTATTCATAGAGCAGGCAGTCACCGTGCAGGTTTCCTCTCAGCCCCGACTTGGAAGGACCAGGCATAGAAGCAAAAAGATCCATCAGTCTTTAGACATATTCAATCAATGGCTGCTTGGGCTGGGTTAGCCCAACAAAAGGGATAACCCAGGGGAGCTTGTGTGGCTAAAGGCCTTTGGCTCAGTCTAACTTGACAAATGACCAAGTGACATGATGCTCAGATATAGGAGAGGCTGGCAAATGAAAGTGAGTGTCCACGGCCACATTCTGGTTAGGCCTTCCTGATGTCACACTTGGTCACAGACTCACAGCGAGGC
Organism: Lepidochelys olivacea; assembly: GCF_965140295.1. NCBI lineage: Eukaryota > Metazoa > Chordata > Testudines > Cheloniidae > Lepidochelys > Lepidochelys olivacea. The sequence goes on from NC_140416.1 coordinate 122,835,884, forward strand.
TCTCATTGCCTCAACAGGAGCCTGATCCAAAGCCCACTGAAGTCAACTGAGATACCTTCTCTCTTAATCTTCCGTCTCTGTACTGGACCATTTCAATAGTTGTCATAGGATCAGCTGTTAAACCTGTAAACCCCTTTTCCGCAACCCCCCCCAACCCCAACCCCAGGGGCCAGCTGCCTCTTTCTAGCAGGCGGCTGCTGTTCTTCAAATAGTCACCCTTACTAACAAACTGAGCGCCCTGAACCTCTGTCTCCAAATTCAAGGTGTAATTAAACCTGCCCCATGTCTGCAACAACCACTGACCTACCTCTGGTTTCCCATCAAAGGGATACTACAGCTTCCCCAGGCAGTCCAGCCCAGCCTCATCCTCAAGCCCACTAGGGCCCTTTCTATGTCTCCATTCCAGCAAAGCACTTAAGCAGGTGACTAATCCCATTCAAGTCAAGCACATGCTTGAAATTAAGCATATATTTAAATCCTTTGCTGAATCAGGGAATAAACGCCTTTCCCTCCCCCACTATATGCCCAGATGCCAATTAAACAGCAGTTAGTGGTCCTCTGGCCATGTTGAATTCTCATAACAACAGATACGCCCCGCTTTAGGAATAAAAAGTTAGCATTATGCCAGAAACTGCCACTGAAAGGAAAGACAAGACCATGAATTTATTTCAAGGAGAGAGAAAGACCTAAGACAAAAAAAAGTGAGGGAAAAAATAATTGTGTACAAAAGAGGCCAGAAAAAGGGTGCTATAATTTTGTTCTCTATTTTTGTCTGCTGTCCTTAAAGGACTATTTTTAATAGGGGAGGATGACCTATCCTTGACCCCCGAAATACTGCACTTTTAAAAAAAAATTTAAAAACACTGAGATGTAAAATGAAGGAGCTGTTCAGTCTAACAAGGAATAAACCACACCAGAAGGTGTGCATGAGGCTCTCTTTCTTGAGTACATAAAGGCCACCTGCTAGGGGATATACTTTTGGGGCTTATTGCTGTATTTATCATCCCATCTACAGAGGTTATTAAAAGATGTATTTCAGATGCTCTTTTCCTGGTACTAATCCTCAAAGGTGAATAATTTATGCATTTGACTTTTTTCTTGTCAACAAAAATACCTGAAGGTGGTGTCTCAACTGGGGAAATAGTCCCAAAGATTCAAATCAGTTTTAAAACCAGCTAGAGCCCCAGTAGAGACTAGGGTTTAGCAACTAGAAGCTGCTTTTCAGAGATTTAGGTGATTCTTAGCATTGGCACCTTGTCTATGTGCCAGCTCTGAACAAGTCTGAATTTTAGGGAAAGGTACAGTAGAGGCAGAAGTCAAATCTTCATTTTTGGAATATTTACTCAATTTAGGCAGACTGAAGAAAAGTATTGGTCTGTTTCATACTTTCAGCATCACTTACTCTCCATTTAACTGCAGAACAGCACCGTTTGCTGAACGGCTGTACAAAGAGCTGTACATCAACGTGATATATGGTGAAACTATAATTGCATTCAGAAAGCTTCCGGTTACTGAAGGCAGATGCTAACTGCAGCTTCTGGGTGGGGATGTTAAAATCAAAATGAACAGTAGTTACCTGTCCACTTTTTAGCAACAGGTCATTTCTTCTTTCTTTTTAAGAGCTGCACGAACCTGTCATTTGTGTTTGACCAATGGAACTAAGCAACCCCACCTCCCACCGAGGAAAGGAGCAGGCTAAGCTAGAATATGCTCACACTTTTCAAAAAGAAAAAGAGTACTTGGGGCACCTTAGAGACTAACCAATTTATCTGAGCATAAGCTTTTGTGAGCTACAGCTCACTTCATCGTTGTTCGTCTCTAAGGTGCCACAAGTACTCCTTTTCTTTTTGCGAATAGAGATTAACATGGCTGCTACTCTGAAACCTGTCACTTTTCAGTTAGCTTCCCCGTTTTAAAACTTTGTGCAAACTAGTTTGCCAGCAGGCGAAAGTCAGGACAGCAGCTTACATCCAGCCTCACCTATTTCACCGAACAAGGCAAGGCTTATGCACATGCAATTGAGGCACGCAACAGGTGCTAGTGAAAAGTGCCTGACTCCCAGCCTGTATTTCCTACTTTCTTTCTAGATTCATAGAATCATAGAATCATAGAAAATCAGGGTTGGAAGGGACCCCAGAAGGTCATCTAGTCCAACCCCCTGCTCAAAGCAGGACCAATTCCCAGTTAAATCATCCCAGCAAGGGCTTTGTCAAGCCTGACCTTAAAAACCTCTAAGGAAGGAGATTCTACCACCTCCCTAGGTAACGCATTCCAGTGTTTCACCACCCTCTTAGTGAAAAAGTTTTTCCTAATATCCAATCTAAACCTCCCCCACTGCAACTTGAGACCATTACTCCTCGTTCTGTCATCTGCTACCATTGAGAACAGTCTAGAGCCATCCTCTTTGGAACCCCCTTTCAGGTAGTTGAAAGCAGCTATCAAATCCCCCCTCATTCTTCTCTTCTGCAGACTAAACAATCCCAGCTCCCTCAGCCTCTCCTCATAACTCATGTGTTCCAGTCCCCTAATCATTTTTGTTGCCCTTCGCTGGACTCTCTCCAATTTATCCACATCCTTCTTGAATTGTGGGGCCCAAAACTGGACACAGTACTCCAGATGAGGCCTCACCAATGTCGAATAGAGGGGAACGATCACGTCCCTCGATCTGCTCGCTATGCCCCTACTTATACATCCCAAAATGCCATTGGCCTTCTTGGCAACAAGGGCACACTGCTGACTCATATCCAGCTTCTCGTCCACTGTCACCCCTAGGTCCTTTTCCGCAGAACTGCTGCCTAGCCATTCGGTCCCTAGTCTGTAGCTGTGCATTGGGTTCTTCCGTCCTAAGTGCAGGACCCTGCACTTATCCTTATTGAACCTCATCAGATTCCTTTTGGCCCAATCTTCCAATTGGTCTAGGTCCTTCTGTATCCTATCCCTCCCCTCCAGCGTATCTACCACTCCTCCCAGTTTAGTATCATCCGCAAATTTGCTGAGAGTGCAATCTACACCATCCTCCAGATCATTTATGAAGATATTGAATAAAACCGGCCCCAGGACCGACCCTTGGGGCACTCCACTTGATACCGGCTGCCAACTAGACATGGAGCCATTGATCACTACCCGTTGAGCCCGACAATCTAGCCAGCTTTCTACCCACCTTATAGTGCATTCATCCAGCCCATACTTCCTTAACTTGCTGACAAGAATACTATGGGAGACCGTGTCAAAAGCTTTGCTAAAGTCAAGAAACAATACATCCACTGCTTTCCCTTCATCCACAGAACCAGTAATCTCATCGTAAAAGGCGATTAGATTAGTCAGGCATGACCTTCCCTTGGTGAATCCATGCTGGCTGTTCCTGATCACTTTCCTCTCATGCAAGTGCTTCAGGATTGATTCTTTGAGGACCTGCTCCATGATTTTTCCAGGGATTGAGGTGAGGCTGACTGGCCTGTAGTTCCCAGGATCTTCCTTCTTCCCTTTTTTAAAGATTGGCACTACATTAGCCTTTTTCCAGTCATCCGGCACTTCCCCGGTTCGCCACGAGTTTTCAAAGATAATGGCCAGTGGCTCTGCAATCACAGCCGCCAATTCCTTCAGCACTCTCGGATGCAACTCGTCCGGCCCCATGGACTTGTGCACGTCCAGCTTTTCTAAATAGTCCCTAACCGCCTCTATCTCCACAGAGGGCTGGCCATCTCTTCCGCATTTTGTGATGCCCAGCGCAGCAGTCTGGGAGCTGACCTTGTTAGTGAAAACAGAGGCAAAAAAAGCATTGAGTACATTAGCTTTTTCCACATCCTCTGTCACTAGGTTGCCTCCCTCATTCAGTAAGGGGCCCACACATTCCTTGGCTTTCTTCTTGTTGCCAACATACCTGAAGAAACCCTTCTTGTTACTCTTGACATCTCTGGCTAGCTGCAGCTCCAGGTGCGATTTGGCCCTCCTGATAACATTCCTACATGCCCGAGCAATATTTTTATACTCTTCCCTGGTCATATGTCCAACCTTCCACTTCTTGTAAGCTTCTTTTTTATGTTTAAGATCCGCTAGGATTTCACCATTAAGCCAAGCTGGTCGCCTGCCATATTTACTATTCTTTCGACTCATCGGGATGGGATACTGCAGAGATTCAGTATCTGCAGCCACACCCACTCACTAGGGTGCACATGACACTGCTTAAAAGTATTCTAGAAGAATCCCATTTGTAAGGCAGCTCGCTGCACCAGGGCATATAGCAAACATTTAGTTGTTAGTAGCTGGCGTGTAGACAATCACAAAGACGATTCCTAAAAATTCCTTGGGTTGGGGAAGTTTCACAGCATATTGTTTTAGACCCCAGGAGAAAAGTCAATGAGTCAAACCAGGAGGCCAAACTTCAAGCTTTCTAACTGTTGACTCCAACCTGTGTTTTTCTACACTGAGATCTATACTGTCCTATACACTCATTATCTAAGCCCTTTTGGGGAGTAGATTCCCCTGCACCCTGGGAGGTATCTAGCTACTGCTAAATAACCAGGTCATGTTACAAGAAGTAGGGCTCTGTGTCTGTCATGGAGGTCACCGAAGTCATGGATTCCATGACTTCTGACACTTCTGCAGTGGCCAGCGTGGCTGACCCCAGGGCTGCCCATAGAGACAGCCTCAGCAGCTGCTGGTGGAGTAGCTCCGCAGCCAGCCATACTATGCAGCTGGAGGGGCCCCAGGGCCAGCCGCACCTCGGCACCAGACCAGAACCGTCCTGAGCAGGGTCAGCGGCCCCTGGCCACGGGTGCTCCCCCTCAGCACAGTGCCCCCCGTTAAGATTTAGTCACGGGTATTGTTAATGTAAGTCATGGATAGGTCACAGGCTGTGAATGTTTGTTTATTGCCCATGACCTGTCCTTGACTGTCTTGTACTAAAAATACCCTTGAGCAGATCCTAGCCTTAACAATAAGAGATGCTATTGTGGATTTTAAAAAGAGGCACAAGCTGTTCGCTGCCACTTTAGTTTAAAATGTCATTCAACATTTTTCCTTTAAAAAGACAAACAGTCAGAACTATTTTATTAATTGTATTGTTACAATGTGAGTGTTATTTTGCATTGACAATGGCTGCTTAGCCTTGCTTTGACACTGGAAAATGGAGCTAACCCAAAATGTGTATTCAAAATTCACCGAGAAAACAGGAATCTAAGGCTGGTAGTCATAGTTTCAATAAGTATTCTTTCGGAGAACCTTTGACAAAACTTTAAAAACGGTATGTTACAGCACCCTGGTCTACGAGGTTATATTTCAATCCCAACTAGAATGAAAAAGGGTAGTCTGGCTTTTATAAAATTGATATTCAAGCATTATGAACACAAACAGATATAAAGGGCAGGTTCTTATTAACATACCTTTGTTACATTGCAATCTGAGGCTAGTAAGCCTCGATAAACAATTTTAGGAATACAGTAATTCAGTACAGATGAAAGGAAGAAATGATCACAGGACAAACCATCGCAGTGTGAAAGCATGACAGTAAGATTTACAAAGGTGGGCAAAAGCACGAGGCTGGCCTATGATCACTAAACACAGCATTTATTGCACAAACAATAAGCACAAATGCAAGTTCTGCAACACTAAGTCAGGATTCACGCAACTCAGAATAAATGACCCTTAAGTTCGAGAGGCAATTTTTGAACTAGTTCAATCATTTGCCTGTAGGGCAGGAATGTATTCGGAAAGGTAGGAAAATCAAAGACAAGTTATACAAGTGTTACCCTGGCAAGAGAAACACGAGAGTGCTACCACTTTAACAAGAAAACACATTGATTTTCTTCACTTAAAAGCTGTAACATGGCAAAAAAAATCAAGAATATGTTTTATATATTATACAAGTGTAGTTGTTTAAAACTAACATCTGCATCTGTAAGCAGCAGCTACATTTAGACATACGGAAGGCTTTGTTAAACTGTATTATTTCAAATCTAGAGTAAGCACTTTTCCACACTGAGAACATGCAGCTCTATCTGAATCCTTGGCCTTCTCTCAAATCCTCTCCAGGATTAAGTGCAAGTTTCATGCTGAATGAAATGTACCACTTATCAAATAAAGTGCTGCTTTTCTCTAGTACATCATACATTATTGCTTTATTTTACTGGTAACAGACAGTGATCTACACTCTATAGCATTTAAGGCAATTCCCACAAAAACATCTTAAGTGTATTATACAGGATACACATTTCATTTCACATACTACGTTAATTTTGATATTTTAAAACGTAGGAACACGATTCAACTAAAAAGCTAACCAAAACAGATTGATTTACATTGTTGTAGTTACACTTTCACTGAGGTAACAGCATAAGTGATAACACAGAATGGAAAATATTTTTGCTTAGGATAAATCAAACCAACAGCACCAAAGAAACAAAAAAGACTAATAGGAAGTACTAGGACACGTTTTATAGCTGATCGTTTTCTTGTACATCTGAGAATTTCCCTGGAGGGATTTGTTTGACAGCAGAATATATCTGGTGAGTTGACTCATGTTTTTCCAATCACAGTATGCAGGTTGATTAAAGATGTGACTAACTGACATACAAATGCATATTTTGTGTTATTTATTGCCAAGAAATGTTCAAGACATGACAGACACTTAATGTGTCCCTCCCTTATGACTTTCAATGTATTAAATCAACAGCAATATTTGTGAATGCTGAGCAAGTTTGTTTTTAAGTAACTACTCCATATCCCTTGGACATTCATTAATAGCTACTTGTTCCCGGCTGGTCTCTGCTAAAAGTAATTAGTAATATTGTTAAAACATTTCTGGCTTCAACGTGCCATTTTGCAGTGAAAAATTAAGAATGGCATCAGTATTTCCATTAGCCTCTCAAGTGACTCCAGACCAAAATTTACTGTTTGTAATGACAGATGTTTAATCTGCCAGCACTGCAAATTCACTAAGATGAGGACCAGCAAGAACTGAGTTACATTTGTTTGAAAATGTTGCACCTACTATATACAGCAATCTCACTTGCAAACACCACTTCAGAAGTTAGCAACAGAACTCTTCATTTTCTTTGGCTCGCTAATGCACAATTCCAGTATTAACATATACTCTATATTTCATATATATATATATAACAGAAAAACCCTTAGAATGCTAAGGAGACATGTATATTAATTTCAGGGCATAGCATTTAAAATGGCACTCTAAGAAACTGGACTTTTTGTAAATTAGTCAATTTAAAAAAAAATTCAGTGTGACACGTGTTCCTTTAAATATACACTAGGTACACAACCATGCTCATAAGAAGATGCGGTTGAACCATGACAGCTTTAGTTCCCTACAGCAGGATGAACTGATGGAACTGGCACTTAGGCAGAAAACTCTTTGTAAACTAAGCCAGTTTGAGCTGGAGTCATTGAGACAGACAGGGAATTGCCAGATGCCATTTGAAATAAGTTTTCAGAGTAGAAGAATTACATGGTTAATTGAGAAGCTCAGAACTTGTGTATCTCCTTTGGGGCATTTAAGAGCCTTGTACTCCTGCTAAAAAGAGACAATGCAACTGACGAGATTTCTGGGTAATGCAAGAGAGATTTCATACTAGCTTCACAATGCACATAAGGGACCTTCATTTTGTGGTTGAATAATTATAGGTACTGGCCTTTTGCTGTTCTCAGCTTTGACTACAGTGGGGTGACTATGCAGTCAGAAGACACTGTAGTCAAGATTACTCATTTGAACAGATGGATATGGAGCATCACTGTCTTAACTGAAAGCCACAAAAGCTTTAAATAGTCACAAAAAATGCTTAGGACTATTTCAAAGACTTTTTTTTATAGCATGTTATTACCTTTTAGGTTTATTAAAGGCTCTGTTTCCATGAGACATCACTAAAGACACGAACAGCTCCTTAAACTAATATGAAGCAGGCAAACACTTTACTGCATCAAAGCACAGGGAATGGAGTGCGCATACTACCATGGCAAAGAGATCATTGCTGACCATTCCTACAGGAATCATTTCTTTAGCTCCTCAGCACCAGCTTTCCATTTGTTTTAATAAGGCGGTTAGAATTATCTGCACTATAATGTAGCAGAAGTGAAAATAAATATATTAGCTTCATAAGAGCGGTCCTGGAAGGCAAGCAACCACAAGGCCTGTGGTATTTGAAAAGAACATGTGTGCCTCTAGGCCAGGAGACACAGTGCTGAATGTCCTCTGCACAGTAAATGCAGAAAATGAGATGCTCTGAACACAAAACTCTGGAAACATCTTAACTTAGAACTTGGCAAGAGTAACAGAGGGTTTTCACACTAAATGTTTAACAGGAGAGAGTGTGCTATTTCTGTTTGAGTGTGGAAGATCAGGCATCCTGCTTTCTTCATCTATAACGCATGCTCATGTACTTTAGTTATCTAGGATACATTCAAATTAAAAAAAGAAAGCATTTTTTAATTTGAATGTAAGAGTAGAAAAATACCTTTCCACTCAAGAGTTCAGAAGGAGAAAAGCAACCAGGAAATTAAATTTCATCAATTCAAATTTTTTTAAGTCATATTTGTAGTTTTTCCTCCAGCCTGGGATATATAAAAGATTTACCTACTACACAGAGGATGAAAGTTGGTTAAAAAGAGAGGGGAAAGAGTAATATGGAACAGAATAAAAATGGTCCACAATAGAAGGGAAGACTCAAGTTTCATAACAGGGCAATCCTGAATATCAGGCCAATGCATGATTGGCATTAACAAGCCACTGTTCAGTTTTTAAGACTCCAGTATGTCCCATATTAGTCTCATCTCCTTGCTTTTTATTAGAGGATATCCTTAGTTTGCATTATTTGGTGTAAAGAAATTTGTTTGCTGCACTCAAGGTCATACCTATCTAACAGAACAGTGACCTGGAAACAGCTTATAGCACATTTTTACCACAAAAACTGGGCAAAGATCCCATAACTTGAGGAATTTTTTCCAGCATTTCTTCAGAATGAAACTGGAAAGGAGGAATCTTTACAATGAGGAATCTTTTCAGCTGCTCTAGCAGGCAAACAGGTTAGTGCATTTTCCTTGCTAATATTCTCTAATACTGCAAATACACTGGTTTTGCATTTTGTACAACTCAACCACAGAATGAGTCATTGAGAAAGCCATACAAACTATTTCTTAGCACCAATCCACAGACATGGTATTGGGTTTCGCCATTTGCCATATCAAGTTTCAGCTTTGAATACCTGATGCCACAGAGACTTTTTTAAAGGTAGCTTTCTCTGAAAGTGATGAGCAAACACTACAGCGATACGAGTTCCACCTCTCTTCAAGCAGAAGGGTCTGGTATATTGCACCTCTTTTGTTTCTCAAGAAACCCTCAAGTATATGGAACTATGATTTATCTGTGGCAGCAGCAAGGTTCACAGGACGCTGTCTTACAGCATTTGTTGAAGAGTTTCTGTCTGCCACCTCTTTATCCTCTGCTTCATCATCTGAAAGATCCTCCTCATCTGCTTCTTGTTCTTCATCCAGTTTTTTCAAGAGCCGGGCTGATTCTGGTGCTAATTTTTCTTAAAGAGAAAACAGAAGTACTTTCATCTCAAGACCTATTTTGCTTGCGCAACACCTAACAGGTCTGTCTAGGAATTCTGATATACATGAACATTAACTGCAGTGGTTTAGTCATAGCAATTATCTTAACCACAAACCAGCAGAAGTTGGGAATTCCAATATTAAATGTAAAATGCCTAAACAGATTCATTGCCACCAAAGGAATTAGGTCACTCATGTTCTTCGATTACTTAGTCAAAATTACTTGGCATAAGACTCCCTCAAGCTTGGGACAGGGAACCTAAAAGCACCAGTTTGAGGTACACAGGGCTGAGCTTTCTCCTCATATGTCTTTGTAACAGTGAGTAAGCAATCCCCTTTAGTACCACCCCTCATTTTAATAGCTCTCAGTGAAGCATTTTAAACTGAATTGTTGGATTATGTTAACAGATGTAAACCCCTCCTCCTTTTAAAATGCGGCATGTCTTCTTTTGCCCTCAATCTGACTACAAGTTCCAAACGGAGTTCATTCACTGGAATTTAACTGAAATGTGTTGATGCCCAAACTTTTAGCTTACCTTATTAAATTTGAGATGGTGAGGGAGGAAATATCCTCCAAACATCTAAATGTTGAAAAAAAGCTATTTTCACCATCTGAAGTCTATATTAAACAATATTCTGCTCTCCTAACCTCAGTCATGATCCTATTATGAAGCCTAGACACTAGATAATCACAGTTAAAGTGCAATATCACTGATCAGCAAAAAGTCAAAATTTTAGTGAATGTTTCATGGCCAGCAATCATAAGCCTCATATTATTACACGAGGATTTACTCACTGGCTTCCTCGAACAAAATGAAACCCTTAGAAACATATAGCATGCTTACTTTGATAGTGGTGCTGCTGTGGTCTATGCCTTTTGGATGGACAGAGACAGTCTGCTAAAAATACCATGATCTGAAAAGAAAGTTTTCATTCAATAATTCTGAACTTCTACATTGCATTAATCCATCATGCTGTATAAAAAGCAGTTTCTGTTTCTCACAACTGAAAATATTTTTTACTTACAAGTCCAAGTATCAGTCCTGAAAACAGAGTTGCCAATGCAAAAATAGCATATGATCCCCAAACTGGTATACCAACATTTTCTGTAAAATAATTGTGGCAATGCTAAAAAGAAAGACAGACATTAGTCATCTCAAGAATGGCAGAATACCAAGTTTCTCTTTATTCAAGTTAAACAAAAATCAGACTTGCAACACATACCCTGATCCACATGGACAACTGAAACAAAGCAGACATACTGCTCATCCTGAAATAAATCAGAAAAGAGTGAAACTGGAAACTGCAATTTTTTTTTTTTTTAGGCAAATCAGAAGCATACAGATCTATGAACCTCCCATTCATCAGACCTACATTGAGCATTGGTTTTGCCACCATCCCAAAATATCTGGCTCCTTTCCTAACCACTTCTCCTTTATCCTTCTACTTTGCCCTTTACTCTGAAATAGAGCTCTGTGCAGATACAAAGCGTGTATCTGCATCCTACCCGTGATTCGCAAATATGCCCCACATATATCCGCATCTGTGGAGATGATGCGGATATCCGCAGGGTTTTAGATATAAAATTTGGATCCACTTCCATCCTCAAGCCGCAAAAATCCACATCTGCAAATGCAGATATCAACCAGGTATCTGCGGATTTGCAGGGTTCTAGAAACAGTCTCCCTCACAGGAGATGGGCATTATTTGGTACCTGAGTATATATTTTCTGCAAGTTTCTGAAGGACATCTACAGATCCCCACACCACCTAGAACTTGCACCTGCTGCCTATGCATTTTAACTCTTCATTTGTGAATGCACTAGACTTTGTTCCTCAGGGAAAACAGCCTATACAGTACCAATTATGTTTGTATTCAAGTAACTAATATGATACAAAAAGTATCTTAATGTGACATTGAGACTGCAGAGTTACAATAAAAGTCAGGGTATATAAAAGCTATGGTCCCTATAGCAACGTTAGCTTGGCCACAATGCACACACAGAATTATAAAATATTGCATCTAAGTAACAGATATTGGTGTAGGAATTCTAGGTTTTTCCATTTCCTGATCTTTCATTGTTACCGGGCTATCTTTGCAGTGCTGTTGTTTTGTTTGTGTTGTTTTGTTTTTTAGGAAAAGAAAAGCTAAAAGTTGACCCGCTGAAAAGTTAACTCACTTTCAGTACTTAAGCGTGCACTTATGAAAGGAGGCATGCACAGTGACTAAGGCACAAACATTAAAGATCTCAATTGTACACTTGCAGTAGTCATTTTTCTGTTCATCCTAATTTAATTAGAAGCCTATTTGTGTCATACTTGGTTGTGGACCAACTCTTTCATTAAGATTACTTGCAGACCAAGTTTCAAAGCTCAGGTATCTTGACTTCTGAACAAAGGGACAGCTTTTAAGTGGGAGAAGTATTTTTATACCTTTGTAAAAAAGACATCACAATTTTCCTTGACCTTTCAAAACACACACACACACACACACACACACGCCCTGGAGGCCAAAGATTTCAGGCCTAAAGGTGACTGCCCAGAAATGCTGAGCAGGACTGCAACTGAGCCTGATGTTATTCTAACTGCAGAAAGGCTACACTATGAACACAGTACAGGAACTCCTCATTTAAAGTCATCCCGGTTAATGTTATTTCGTTGTTACATTGCTGATCATTTAGGGAACATGCTCGTTTAAAGCTGTGCAATGCTCCCTTCTGTCGTTTGGCAACCGCCTGCTTTGTCCACTGCTTGCAGGAAGAGCAGCCCTTTGGAGCTAGCTGGTGGGTGGTTGGAACCAGGGTGGACTGGCAGCCCGCCATCAGCTCCTGCTCCCCTAAGTTCCCTGTGCAGCAGCTGCTCAGCAGGGTATCAGTTGCTGGAGTTCAGCTGTCCCTCCCTGCACTGCCATGTGCTGCTCCTGCCCTCTGCCTTGGAGCTGCTCCCCGAGACTCCTGCTTGCTGTGTGTGGCGGAGGGGAAGAAAGGGGGGGGCTAATGTCAGGGTGTCCATCTCCCCCCTGCTCCTGCACCCCGCTTACACCATCTTCCATAGAGCAGGGGGGACACAGGGACAGAGGGAGCTGCTGCCTTAGGCAGCAACTGCGGTCTGGTCCCAGCTTGCTGATCTAATTAACAAGGCAGTGTACTTCTGACCCCACTCTTCATACTTAAAGGGGAAATGTGCATCTCTCTCTCAAACACACACAGGGGGTGTGTGTCTGTCTGCCCTCCCTCCTTTCCTGCTGCCTCGTAGAGTGTGAGAGTTAACCTTTGAGGGCTCAGCCAATTGCTAGTTCATCATTTAGCAGTAAGGCATTCCCTGGGAAATATCCCACCCTCAGACTCCTCCACCTCAACCAAGCTTCACGATCATCATCACTGTGTACCAGTATTAAATTGTTTGTTTAAAACTTATACTGTGTGTGTATGTATATATAGTAAGTATATTAGACTTTTGTCTGGTGAAAAAAATTACCCTGGAACCTAATCACTTCATTTACATTAAGTCTTATGGGGAAACTAGATTCGCTTAACATCGTTTCGCTTTAAGTCACATTTTTCAGGAACATAACTATAACGTTAAGTGAGGAGTTCCTGTATTTGTATTTTTGTACAGAAGAGCTCCAAATATTATTGTTTAGACTGTGCTCCAACAGCTGTCAAACTAGTCCAGCGCATAAGAATTTGGGATCACCCAAGTCAGATTACAGAATCTTGATTCTGGAATGCCATTTTGCTAAGCAATTCCCTATCTACTATCCCATTCCCTCCCCCAAAATAACTATATACCCCCAGCATTTACAACATAGGAGCACTGCAGTAGTTAAAAGCAAGCAATCTTCTGAGTTGCCCCTCAAAACCACTGGAAGACTATATAGCATTTCAAACAGCACTATTCTTTTGAGACTGGGTGACATCACTTTCCCACTGTTTCCTGCCTGCACTCATCACAGGTTGCATCTGATTTGTCTCCACATGTTCCTTACACTGCTAGCACTCTAAAACAATGATATACTCTTTCCAAATTTTTAGCTGCTCCACTCAAGCGTGCAGAACAAGTACATTAGCCTATGAAAAATCTACAAATACAGTGTCAGAGTCTCAACTCTGCAAAGATTATCCTCACCAGCATAATGGCCCCTGAAACAGCCTCATTCGAACAGGGGACAAAAAGTTACTTTTACCCCCTAAGGCAGCTGGTTCCCAAACTTGGTTCGTGACTTGTTCAGGGTAAGCCCCTGGCGGGCCATGAGACACTTTGTTTACCTAAGCACCCACAGGTACAAGCCGCGAACCAAGTTTGGGAACCACTGATCTAAGGTGAACCAAGCAGTGCTATGGTGCACCAGATAATTTGTCCCACAGAATCCTTGAATGTGCACGTGTCTGGTAGTGAAAATAATACAGATACTGATAAAAATCACACTGATACTTACAGGACAGAGCAAGGACCAAACCAAGAAGAAACTGGTTCAACAGACTTCCATTCTTGGTCACTGATGAAATTTATGAAGTCGTTTTTAGTTCTCTGGCCCTGGTACCTTCTAAACTCTCCATCTTTACAACTGTTCAAAGAGGAACAAATTAGACGAGTACCTTAGGATGCCAGATACAGTACAACTATTGTGTAGCTGTGTAGTACAATCTATCCATGTAGCATTCATTTCTGTTCAATGGCATTTTTCTCCTGTATTCTCTATAATCATTCTTTTTATCCTACTTTAAAGTCAAGATTCTTAGAAAAAATGGAACGCAATCAACGTCATTTATCTGGCAGAATACAGGATCTTTGCTGGACTCATATTGTGTTACTACGGAAAGACGACAATCTTGCCAGTGCCTCACCCAACAGCAGCATTAAAACCACCTAATAGACACAAGTTTAAAAAATGGAAGCACCCACTACAGAGATAGGTCAAGGTATGGACTAACTGCAAAGAAATAACTGGATGACATTCTATGGCCCATGCTATGCAGGAGGCCAGGCTAGGTGATCATAAATTTATGATTAATGATACAAAGAGCTCTGAGACTTCTCCCTCTCCATCCTAAAAAGCCTCTCTCAATAAAGCAAACAAATAATCTAGAATCATTTTTCCAAGAAATACAACATTTAATAAGGAGATCACCACATTTCCTCTATTACTGTGAATTTTGAGTACTTACTGATAGATAGTGGGAAGTGCTGTTATGACAAATCGGCCACTCAGACCTGAAGGACACAATTGTTTTTAAAATGTTAAGAGCAATTTGAACTGGTCGGGGGGGTGGGGGGGTTGGGAAGAGAGAATAAACAGTGTCGGACAATAAATGTGTTTATCATAGGCATCTTGACAAAAATGTCTATCAGTTGTTCACCTGTAATTCTAATAAAGCACAAATTGACACACACTGGAAAGAGAGCACAGTCTAAGGGATATGACACTCAACAGGGAGACAGAAGTCCTGGGTTCTATTCCCAGCTCTGCACTGATCAGCTATGTGACTTTGGGCAAGTTACTTCACCTGTCTGTGCCTGTTTCATCTTTTGTCTGTCTATTTAGACTGTAAGGTCTTCAGAGCAAGGACTGTCTCTTTCTGTGTGTTGTATAGCAGCTTGTGCAAAGGGAACCCAATCTTGGGTTCCCACAGTAATGCAAACAGGGTGGAATTTTCAAGGTGCTCCTAAATGATTTAGGAGTACAAGTACCATTGACTTTCAGCAGGACTTGTGCTTCTCAGCCATAAATATAGTTAATGGGCTTTCACTACAATTAAGGATACTGTATCTGTATTGTTCCTATTGCCTCTAATCATTTTATGTAAAACAAGCACACTCAACATTTCACTTTAGTACAACAAAAAAAACCCCAAACAAAGAAAGCATATGAAGCAACACAGCCTCTGGGTATTGCACAAAGTGTAAACATCTGTATAAAATATTGTTTCTTTTTTCAGATCTATAACAGGGATTACCTGGCTGTTCTGTGACATCCACTTTTGCAATGTTAACTTCAAGATCTTCCCCCCATTCAGCAAACTTTTCCCATTCAGGCTGAAGGTTTTGACAGGCAGGACACCAGGGAGCATAACTGAAAAATAAGGTTTGTCTCAAGAAACGAAGTGGGAGAAAACACAATGCTAATTTATCCAACCATACAGTAATAACCCAGAATATAGACACTGCCATTGCAAGTAACATGCCTAGTGACTTAATACAAGCTAACACGCAAGTGCTACAGAGATATTAAGAAACGGGCAGCCACACCCCATTGTAACAGATTAAGCAAATTAAAGATATGATTACCACAGAGTCAGCTATCATCTATTTTTAAGCCATGTCTTCAGGCCTCATAAATTTGCCACCTTTACTACCTCTCAAGTAACAGCTTCCAAGAGAACAATTGTTAGCAAAACTGAGTATGGCAGACTGTGAATGCTGCGGTTATTGAAAGAAGTCTGCACAAAGGAGAAACTAGGCTGTTTTAAAAGCTGCCCGATCCTGCCTGAGGCACTGGTGCGGAATCATAGATGAAAAAAAATAATCCCAATTAACAGACCTTGCAGCAAGAGGGATTTGATGAAGTGAGCTGTAGCTCACGAAAGCTCATGCTCAAATAAATTGGTTAGTCTCTAAGGTGCCACAAGTCCTCCTGTTCTTTTTGCGGCTTACTATTAACTCAGGAAAGCGTCTAGGAGTCAGGGCAGGTAAGCACTGGAATAGCTTATCTAGGGAGGTTGGGGGATAGCCACCACTGGAGGTTTTTAAGCACAGGTCAGGCAAACACGTAGGGTCAGGTCCAGAGAACATGGGGCCCTGGCTCAACGCGGGGGCTGGACGGGATGACCTCGGGAGGTCCCTTCTAGCCCCACGGCTCTATGAGACTGCGGTTCGCCCTGGGAATCTCAACACAGCGAGAGGGGCCAAGACCCCAGCGCCGGGCCGGAGCGGGGGGGGGGGGGCTGGGCCCACGGAGCCCCCCCCGCGGCGGCGGCGGCCTGAGGGCCGCCCCCCCCCACACACACACCCCAGGGCATGCCGGGAGCATGGGGCGACGCCCGAGTGGTGCCGAGAACCCTTCCCCCCGCTCCCCGGGAGGGACTGGCGGGAAGCGCGGGCCGAGGCCCGGACAGCACGACCCCGCCTGGTGGCTCTGCAGGGCTGGTGGGGGAGGGGAGACACCCCGGGGCGCGGCGGGCCGGGGGAGGGGCGGTCGCTCCCGCGCACTCACAATTCAATCATCCACTCGCCCTGCAGCAGCTCCCGCCACGTCCCGT
Organism: Lepidochelys olivacea; assembly: GCF_965140295.1. NCBI lineage: Eukaryota > Metazoa > Chordata > Testudines > Cheloniidae > Lepidochelys > Lepidochelys olivacea. The sequence continues at coordinate 122,852,700 of NC_140416.1, forward strand.
CCGTCAGCGCCTTCACTTCGCTCCGCCTCCCCAGCGCCCCCGGGCCGGCCAGCAGCGCCAGCAGCCCCGCCGCGGGGACGAGCCAGGCCACGGCGCAGCGCCGCACGGAGGCCGCCATCTTAGTTACGCGGCCGGCGCTAAGCCGCTGAGGACTTCCGCGTTCTCGCCCGCCCAGCGCGCTTACTGCGCATGTCAAGGGGGCGCTGAACCCGGCCTGCGTCGCTGGCGAAAGGGCTAGCGCCGGCGCCTGCGCATTCCGGGACAGCGCCCAGACTGCGCATGCCCGAACCGAGCCCCGTACACAGCGCGGGTGGCGGAGCTGACAGCCGCCACTCAGAGCGCATGCGCATTTCGTAGTAGGCCGATCTGTCCACAATGCGCATGTTCGGGCTCTGAGCGGCGAGGCGCGCATGTCAGAGCTTGGAGCGGCGCTGTCATCCATTGGGCACGATGGAAGTGAGGCGCGGTCGGGGACCGAGAGGGGCGGGTCCAGGCTGAGTGAAAGGCCGCTCAAGGCGGGCTTAGAACGTTAGGGAGCCAATAGGGCACAGTGTTCTGGGAGGGTGCGTGTGGGAGCGGCAAGCTCAGAAGGCCTGCCTCGAAGGCCAGTGGGGAGCCGGGCTGGCCCCGCGGGGAGCAAGAAGTGTCAAGGTTCCTCCCCCACTCTGAACTCTAGGGTACAGATGGGGGGACCTGCATGAAAACCCCCTAAGCTTATCTTTACCAGCTTAGGTTAAAACTTCCCCAAGGTACAAACTATTTTACCTTTTGTCCCTGGACCTTATTGCTGCTACCACCAAGCGTCTAACAAAAATAACAGGGAAAGAGCCCGCTTGGTTACATCTTTTCCCCCAAAATCCCCCCAAGCCCCACACCCCCTTTCCAGGGGAAGGCTTGATAAAAATCCTCACCAATTTGCATAGGTGAACACAGACCCAAACCCTTGGATCTTAAGAACAACGAAAGCAATCAGGTTCTTAAAAGAAGAATTTTAATTAAAGAAAAAGTAAAAGAATCATTTCTGTAAAATCAGGATGGTAGATACCTTACAGGGTAATCAGATTCAAAACATAGAGAATCCCTCTAGGCAAAACCTTAAGTTACAAAAAGACACAAACACAGGAATATACATTCCATTCAGCACAACTTATTTTATTAGCCATTTAAACAAAGCAGAATCTAACGCATATCTAACTAGATTACTTATTAGCTCTGTCATAAATATAAAGGGAAGGGTAAACCCCTTTGAAATCCCTCCTGGCCAGGGGAAAGCTCCTCTCACCTGTAAAGGGTTAAGAAGCTAAAGGTAACCTCGCTGGCACCTGACCAAAATGACCAATGAGGAGACAAGATACTTTCAAAAGCTGGGAGGAGGGAGAAAAACAAAGGGTCTGTGTCTGTCTGTATGCTGCGCTTGCCAGGGACAGAACAGGAATGGAGTCTTAGAACTTTTAGTAAGTAATCTAGCTAGGTATGTGTTAGATTATGATTTCTTTAAATGGCTGAGAAAAGAATTGTGCTGAATAGAATAACTATTTCTGTCTGTGTATCTTTTTTGTAACTTAAGGTTTTGCCTAGAGGAGTTCTCTATGTTTTTGAATCTAATTACCCTGTAAGATATCTACCATCCTGATTTTACAGGGGGGGATTTCTTTATTTCTATTTACTTCTATTTTTTATTAAAAGTCTTCTTGTAAAACACTGAATGCTTTTTCATTGTTCTCAGATCCAAGGGTTTGGGTCTGTGGTCACCTATGCAAATTGGTGAGGCTTTTTATCCAACATTTCCCAGGAAAGGGGGGGTGCAAGTGTTGGGAGGATTGTTCATTGTTCTTAAGATCCAAGGGTCTGGGTCTGTAGTCACCTAGGCAAATTGGTGAGGCTTTTTACCAAACCTTGTCCAGGAAGTGGGGTGCAAGGTTTTGGGAAGTATTTTGGGGGGAAGGACGCGTCCAAACAGCTCTTCCCCAGTAACCAGTATTAGTTTGGTGGTGGTAGCGGCCAGTCCAAGGATAACGGGTGTAATATTTTGTACCTTGGGGAAGTTTTGACCTAAGCTGGTAAAGATAAGCTTAGGAGGTTTTTCATGCAGGTCCCCACATCTGTACCCTAGAGTTCAGAGTGGGGGAGGAACCTTGACAAGCTCTTTACAGGAGTTCTGACCTGCATTCCTGCTCTGGTCCTGGCAAAAAGGAACACAGACAGAGAGAACCCTTTGTTCCCCCCTACCCCTCCAGCTTTGAAAGTATCTTTTCTCCTCATCGGTCATTTTGGTCAGGTGCCAGCGAGGTTATCCTAGCTTCTTAATCCTTTACAGGTGAAAGGGTTTTTCCTCTGGCCAGGAGGGATTTAAAGATGTTTACCCTTCCCTTTACATTTATGACAGGGCGCTAGAACCGGCGGGTCTCAGACTGTGCTAGAACCGCAGCCCCAAGGGTGCTAGAACCAGAGTCTCAGACTGTGCTAGAACCGCATCCCCAGGGGGTGCTAGAACCGGCGGGTCTCAGACTGTGCTAGAACCGCAGCCCCAAGGGTGCTAGAACCGGCGGGTCTCAGACTGTGCTAGAACCGCATCCCCAGGGGGTGCTAGAACCGGCGGGTCTCAGACTGTGCTAGAACCGCAGCCCCAGGGGGTGCTAGAACCGGCGGGTCTCAGACTGTGCTAGAACCGCAGCCCCAGGGGGTGCTAGAACCACTAACCTAAGCTGGTACAAGAACCAGGGTCCCAGGCTATCCTAGAACCAGGGTCCTAGGCTGCACTAGAACCGATGATGTAGGCTGGTGTTAGAACCAGGAGCCTAGGCTGAGCTGATTCTCTTGCCTGCTCCTAGACTTGGCAGAATCCGATTTCCATTTTTTAAATAATTTTGACTGATAGTATCAATGTTGATGTTTAAGCTTTTTAAAAATTGTTATCCTTTTAAATGTTCACAGTTGTGCAAGATTATGGGGTTTAAACTTTTTTAGATGTTTATCAATTTACATTTTCACCGCTGTGGGAAACTATGGGAAGGTCAGACAATAATAATTTAATGACAGATGATATTCAAAAAGTCTTATAAACTCTTAAACACAAATTGTCAACATCACATCAAAATATACAGAGTAAATATCTTTAAGTCAACCTCTAATAAGTTCTCAAGCAGCATTTTCTCACTTTGTCTATCTGTAAATTTTGATTATTACCCATAGAAATATTTTCATCAGTTTGTGTGCGTATGGTGAAATTAACATTTATTGACATTTGCCAATAAAGAGGTAATCCTTCCAAACCTATCCATTCCTGACCACCAAGTCACTCATACGCCACTGCAAAAGTGCCTGCTTATGCCATTTATCAGTACACCTCTTATGAGTCCAAGACCTTTCAGCAGACCTGGAGAAGTAAAAATCCAAAAGACATATTGCACAACTGGGATATGGAGCAGACTAGATCTTCCACCACCGTCAACAGCTGCTTGCAAAAAACAGAGTTTTCTCAGGGCAAGTCTGAGACTGGAATGACTCCCACAGGAACCAAGGATCATCACAAACTTTCCACTCCCGTGCAAGGAGGACTTCTTCCCTATGTCTTCTCTAACATAACACAGAACAGCGTGGACATTCAAACCAAAAAAAAAAACACTACACACCGAGTTCTCCCCCTGGGGAGAGGAAGAGAGAGAATCCCCCGCAGACGATGGATGTTAGTCAGAAGTGGAAGGCTCACAGTAATGACAGCAGTATAAGAACCTGAATAGAATAGAGTGAAGGGATGTCTTTTCAGCCCTATAGTGTTCTACACAGATTTGGAAGCCCCTCACACCTGTGGTTGAAAATTAATCAGAAATAGAGAAAAAATCATGAAGCTGAAGTTAGAGAAAGGGTTGTTGCCACTACAGGGATGAATCCCACTGCATTTTCCTACACTCTGTTTATATTCGCAAAAAGAACAGGAGGACTTGTGTCACCTTATAGACGAACAAACTTATTTGAGTATAAGCTTTCATGAGCTACAGCTCACTTCATCGGATGCCTGTAGCTCACGAAAGCTTATGCTCAAATAAATTTGTTCGTCTCTAAGGTGCCACAAGTCCTCCTTTTCTTTTTGCGGATACAGACTAACATGGCTGCTACTCTGAAATCTGTTTATATTGTAAGTTCTTTGGGGGGACCATCTTTTCCTTACATGTATGTACAGCCCCTAGCACAAGGAAGCCCAGGTCCCTGATAGTAAGTGCTACCGCAATACAAATAATATTTTTTCATTTTCTGCGTGAATCATTTTCTTTATTTCCCTCATTTTGGGATCTTTTGTCATTGCTTTATTTCCCGCATGCGGGGCCTTGGCAGGTGGAGTGGTCTGGCCTGGGTGCAGAATGAATTACTAGAGCTATGCAGGAAAAATAATAGATCCGTTTTTGTTGCCTTATTGGCACCGACTATATTATACAGTGTGTGTGTTTTTAAAATAGGTACACGTTACTAAGAACTTGCTGACTCAGCTTATTTACTACTTCAGTGGTCAGTGCTTTCAGCACTGCACACGTTATTCCTTTTTATTTTTATTTTAACTGGATTTTTGCAACCTAATTATTAAAAAATCCAAGAACATATCCCTGTCCCACATCAGTAATGATATGTTAAGACTTTTCTTCTGTTCTTCAGAGTAACAGTGCTCCTCTTCATAATCTGAGATGCAGTCAAGCATAAGAAAGTGGATAAGTAGTCAGCATGTCTCTTATCCTAGTAATGAATCTTGTACTATCATGTAAATCTCTTTTACTTTTTATTAATGATTATTGAACAAATAGAAACTACTGTACATTAGTTTTTCTCTCCATTATCACATAGAGTTTACTTCTAAATATACAAGAAAACAGATAATTTTTTTTGGAACCTGAGGACAAGGAAACCTTGAACAAGTCTTACACACTCCAGAATATTCAAGAGACACTGCCAGGGACAAGAAGTTTGCTTGGCCTTAAAAATTACTGTAATCTTTTCCAGGAGTTTTAGTTCTTGGTTGATTTTGCTGTAAAGTCTCCTGTAGACTTAAGAGAATTAAATGGCAGTAGTTGTGAGTGGCCCACACTATAACTAAAGAAACACCTTCTCTGATTGCAGCCTCGTACTCCATTGCATTGGTCTGCTCTGTTCTTGTGAAACTAAAGTCTGAAGAACTTTTGGTCTGAAGCAGGACTGATTCTTGGAAATGGAAAAGGAGTACTTGTGGCACCTTAGAGACTAACCAATTTATTTGCGCGTTATTAGAGCATAGTCTCTAAGGTGCCACAAGTCCTCCTTTTCTTTTTTGCGAATACAGACTAACACTGCTGCTACTCTGAAACCATTCTTGGAAATGTTGCTCTAGTCTACAGCCTGCTTGCAGAAACGTTTTGGGGAAATGTTAGGGGCCTGTGTGACACTGACAGACCAGCCAACCTGTGTATGACCCATAACAACTTAACAGGAGGCATTACAATTGTAATCAAGACAATCTACTTGTATGTGAATTTCAAAGAGATGTTCTAGCAGTCATCAACCCCTTCATTTGTAGTAATAGAATTCAAGGGTAGATGCTGTGTATTTGTCTATGTTTACCTATATCCTGTTAGAAGTTTAACACTGCAGCCAGATTAGTGTATAGATGCTAATTTCCTTTCATGTCTTAATTGCTTTAATTATGTATGCGACTGTGTCCAGTATCCTTAAAATCAAAGATGTAAGATATTGCAAGAAACTAATAATATTATCTACATTGTCTTCAGTTTAACTATGTTATAATGGAGGATGGGCTAATTGCCTTATGTGAATGTGTGTAACTAGTTTACCTGTGTATACATAGGAAATAGAACATTAGCTTCAAAGCAAGGTCCAAAGGCGATCTGTATTGCCTATTCCTCTGAGGGAAAGGCCCTGATGTGACAAAATCTGAGGAGGCATGTTAGCCTTCTAGAAGAGCTATAAAAAAGAAGCCTTGGGCCTAATCATGCCATCTCTAGTCTGCTTAAACTTTGAACAGGGAAAGTGAAAGCCAGGGGTCGGCAACCGTTGAGAAGTGGCGTGCTAAGTCTTTATTACTTTAAGGTTTTGTGTGCCAGTAATAAATTTTACAGGGCTCCCCCCCCCGCCCCCCGATGGAACCCCAGACCGGCAGCGGGCCGAGCGGGGCCGGCAGCTGGGACCCCAGCTGGCAGGGGCCAGCGGACGGAACCCCAGACCGGCAGCGGGCTGAGCGGCTCAGTCTGGGGTTCCAGCGGGCGGCCCTGCTCATCCCGCTGCCTGCCTGGATGGACGGAACCCCGGGACGCCAGCGGGCTGAGCAGGGCCAGCGGCCGGGACCCCGGCTGTCAGGGGCCGGCAGACAGAACCCCAGACCAGCAGCGCGGGCGGCAGATGGAACAACAGACCGGCAGCGGGCTGGGTCTGGGGTTCCGTCCGCCGGCCCCTGACAGCCAGGGTCCTGGCCGCCGGCCCGGGGTTCCGTTCATCCAGGCCGGCAGCGGGCTGAGCGGGGCCGGTGGCTGAGACCCCGGCTGGCAGCAGAGTGCCACTAAAAATCAGTTTGCATGCTGCCTTTGGCACGCATGCCACAGGTTGCCGACCCCTGGTGTAAGCTATAGAATGGAGATCTTCCAAATAATTATTTGGAATAACCAGGGAAATGCCTGGAAAGACTTTGACAGACTTTACATATAAGATGCCTTCGGATTCTGACCTGTTGGGATGATTCCAGGGAGACTTTTACAAGCCAGCAATTTATTTCATCACTGCTGTGATTTTGAACTATGAACACTGGAAGTCACATGTATGTATATTGATATTTTAACCATTTGTAACTCTCGTTTCTTTTTCCTTTTATTATTAAATCTTTAATTTTTAGTTACTAAAAGGTCAGTATCAGCACATAGGCGCTGACTTTTAGTTTTCCACAGGGGTGCTCCACCCCCAAGGCCCTACTCTCGTTCCACCCCCTCCCACAAAGCCCCACCCTCCCTCTGCCTCTTCCCGCCCCTCCTACGTCCCCTCCCTAAGGTTCCCACCTGCCCGTCGCTCGCTGCCCTCCGCCCTCCTCAATTCCATCACTGAGCTGCCGATCAGCTGATCAGGTGTGCTTCCAATCAGCTGTGGCTGGTGGATGCTGAGCACCCACTGTTTTTTTCTGTGGCTGCCCAGCCGCAGAGCACCCACGGAGTCGGCACTTATGTATCAACGTATTATTAGTTAAGATCTGAGATGCAGATTGACTTGAATAAGTGTCTAGTCCTTTGGGATTGGTGAACCTCACATATGGTGAATCAGGTTTTCAGTGACCCCTCACTGTATTAGACTTGGCTGTCTAGGTGGGAGCCAAGGGCTGGAATACCTAAAGGGGACCGTGTCTGGCTTCTTATTAACCAGTGTGGTGTTACAGAAGCTGTTTTGTTACTGGGTTGGTGAATCGAAGTATAGAATAAACCACCAGTTTTGGGGATCATCTGCCCTATTTCTTGCAGGCTGCCATGAATGTAGCATTCCCCGTGTGGCCCATCCAGGCACCCCAGTCACAGCCTGACCCCATAGTCCTTACACAGGCAAACTTCCCATTGACCTCAGGGCTGGGCAGGCCCCTCTTCCATACACATAACTCCCTGTAGGCTTGACTCTACCCCATGGGAGCAGGATCAGATCCTATCTCTCTATCATTTGGAGGGCTCCCCACCTTTGACATTGGGGAACTTACTCGCCTTATCATTGGAGCATCCTGGGGGTTTTCTCCTCCCTAAAAAAATGGTGATTGGAGGGAATGGTGGTCCTTTTCTTTCTCTCTTTGGCTCCTAGGACATGAGCTGTTAGCCACGGAGAGCTGAATATTTTTCTGCAGCTGGTCCATAACATCATTTCTCAGTTGTCCATTCATCCAAACCCTTCTGCATAATAAGATGTCAGGAGCCCATGATCCTGACTGTCAGATATAGTGTTCCACTTCTAAGGCCATGTCTACACTACAAAGTTAAGTCGACTTCATGCAAGTCGACATCGAGCCTCCGATGTAAGTAAGTTGATCTTGCGTGTCCACACTGTGCTCACTGTGTCGATGCAGTGCATCCTCACTAGCAGAGCTTGCATCAGTGGACAGAGCACTGCACTATGGATAGCTATCCCACAGTGCATGTAGCCAAGTACAATTTTGGGTTGGGCTTGCAATGCCTTATGGGACCAAAACATTGGCATGGGTGGTTATGGGAACATGGCATTAGCCTCCCATGATGCACTTCCCTCCCTCCCAGAAATCAATGGCAAACAAACAAATCCTTTTTTGCGCCTTTTTTTGTAAGCCTGGGTTACCCGCCTGGACGCCATAGGATGAGAAGCATGGACCCTGCTCAGCTGTACCCTGTTGTTGTGAGCATTACAAACACCTCGCGCCTTATCCTGCAGTATTTACACAGCCCATACAGCAGCCGCTGCACGGAACAATATGATGTCACACAAGCAGCCCTGCTGGAAGACACAGAGCAGAGCAATTTGCAGTTGCTGGCGACAGTCATGCATCACCTTGACACGGTTGAGTGCCGTTTCTGGGCCCAGGAAACAAGCACTGACTGGTGGGTCCGCATCATTATGCAGCTATGGGATAATGAGCAGTGGCTGCAGAATTTTCGAATGCATAAGGCCGCTTTCCAGGAACTGCGTGAAGAACTTTCCACAGCCCTGAAGCATAGCAATACTAAAATGAGCTGTTCTAACAGTTGAGAAGCAAGTGGCGTTAGCTCTGTGGAAGCGTGCAATGCCAGACGGCTAACGGTCAGTGGAGCATCAATTTGAGGTGGGTAAATCTACCATGGGATCTCTTGTGATCCAAGTTTGCAGGGCCATTAGTAGACTTCTGCTAAGAAGGATAGTGACTCTGGGCAACGTGCAGGACATAGTGAATGGTTTTGCCATGATGGGGTTCCCTAATTGCAGTGGGGCAATAGATGGCATGCATATCCCGATCTTGGCACCAGAGCACCTTGCCAAAGAGTACATAAACCAAAAGAGGTACTTCTCAAGGGTGTTGCAAGCACTGGTGGATCACAGGGGCTGTTTCACCGACATCAACTTGGGATGGTCAGGAAAGGTTCATGACTCGCGCATCTTTAGGAACACAGGTCTGTTCAGAAAGCTGCAAGCAGGGACTTTCTTTCCAGACTGCAAAATAACCATTGGTGATATTAAAATGCCAATAATGATCCTGGGAGACGCAATCTATACCTTCCTCCCATGGCTCATGAAGCCATACACAGGCAACCTGGACAGCAGTAAGGACCAGTTCAACCATAGGCTCAGCAAGTGCAGAATGGTGGTGGAATGTGCCTTTGGACATTTAAAAGGTCACTGGCATTGTTTGCTTACTAGGTTAGACCTCAGTGAAAGCAATATCCCCTTTGTTATTGCTGCCTGCTGTGTGCTCCATAATATCCGTGAAACAAAGGGAGAAAAGTTTCCGCCGGGGTGGGGAGTTGACGCAGATCACCTGGCAGCCAATTTTGAGCAGCCAGACATCAGGGGACTAAGAAGAGCACATCGAGGGGCTCTGCATCTCCGTGAGGCTTTGAAAACCAGTTTCAGCAATGAGCCAGAGTAATGTGACAGTTATCTGTATTGTTCCTTACCAAACTGTCCCTTTTTTGCATTTTATTCCCTGTAGACTCCACCCCCACCAACCACCGTGTGTTTGAATTAATAAAGAGCTTTTCCTCCTCAATCTGTTGTTTTATTATGCTCACAGACACACAGAGGCAGCAAAGAAAAGTAAGATAACCTGGGGCAAAAGGGCTGATAACACGGTGGGGGGAAAGAAACAAGGAAAGGTTGCTTACAGATGCACTGCAACAATAAAAAATGTGGGAATGGGCACCTTCTGGTCCTTGTACCCGCCGCTGGTTCTGAGTGCAAGGGATACCGAACTTCCCCTCCCCACACCTCATAGGATGTTTGGGGGAGGAGGCTTGAGGACTGAGCAATGATGGCAGCATAGGCTGCAGAGGGAATCTAGCATCCAGCTGCCTTTCTTGACCCTCAGCCAGATGCCTCAACATGTCTGACTGCTCCTTCATAATCCACAGCATCTCTTCCTGCATGGTCTCTTGTCTTCCCGGTCCACGTCCAGGTTCTCAGACAGTGTAATCCTCCTTTTTCTGAGCTCTGTCTTGTCACTGTCAGAGGCGTGCATTAACTCATTGAACATATCCTCCCGAGTCTTCTTTTTCTAATCTGGGAAAGTCTCTGTCCCAGGGTGGAGGATGCACTGGCCGACAAGGTTTCAACTGCAAGGAATGCAAAGCACAAGGGTAGCATTGACAGTACATACATTTAAAAAAAAAATTAACCTTGCACCAGAAAAACACCCATCAATACACTTCACTGCAAGCCACAAGGTACTCACAACCGCTGGCTAGTGCAAGAGTTGGTTTGCTGCTCCAGCCATGGTGAGTAGGGCCACGAGGCATAGGCAAGAGGTCTTGTGCTGCTGCTTTTGTGAAGACATCCTTGGGATCACCGGTTGGAAAAGCCCTCTTTCCCCCAGCAACCTGGATGGTGCTTGAGGACAGGCACCAGAGTAAAGAGCCCCTCCCCCGCCTTAAACACACACACACACACACACACACACACAGCTCCCGGTTGGGGGGGTAAGAGAGACAAATAGGAAGCTGTCACCCCCTTTTTTTCCAATGCTGTTTGATCCCTTCCAACCACAGCACATTTGGGAAAGCATGGTTGTGTGACCCAGATTTCACCAAACAGGGGGCGGATTACTTGTTGAATTGTTTGCAGTTTAAGGGCTAGCATTGAAAACTTCCCCCATTTCCCCTAGGTGACCCTGTGTGATATCACTCTCCTGAGGGGAACAGAGGCAGCAAGGGAGCAGATGCTGCAAGCGTCTGGGTACAGACCTGGTCCTTATGCTGCAATGTTGTGCGCTGCAATGATGCCAGCAGAGTTAATACTGGAGTGGCACGGGGAAACGTGTCCTATCTGTGGTGGACAAAATAAGGCAGTCCTTTCCAGAAACCTTCTGCCAAGGATTGCAGAGTACCTCCATGAAGGCTTCCTGGAGCTCTCCATGGAGGATTCTCGGGCCATAAATAATCTTTTTTGGAGAGCACCCTCTGCGTAGCTGGAGTGGCCACCGATACCCACTACACCTACTTTTTTGTTCATAAAAAATAATAACACGTAACCCCTGCAATTTTGATTGGAAATGTGGGCTCACCAGAGGTGCCTTCCCCGGCGTAATGCTCTCCCACCAACTTGTCCTCTGAAGGGATGGGCTCCAGGGTTAAAAACAGTTCTTGGCTGTCGGGGAGAATGGATCCTCCACATGCCTGCCTCACATCCTCCTCCTCTTCAACGTCAACAATGTCCTCCTCATTGTTGCTCGAGGTTGCCCTAGGCTCCTGGGAGGTCTCCACGGAGCGTTTCGGGATAGCAGTGGGGTCTATGAGGATCACATGCAGCTCCTCATAGAAGCGGCCTGTCTGTGGGGCAGAACCAGAACGACCGTTCGCCTCCCTTGTCTTCTCGTACGCTTGCTGAAGCTCCTTTATTTTCCACACGGCTCTGCTGCATGTCCCTGGTGTAGCCCTTCTCCCCCATGCCCCACGCAATCTTGGCATAGATGTCAGCATTTCTTCTGCTGGATCGGAGCTTCGCTGCACACTCCATGCTGGAGTGCGTTTGCGGCCTTGAGTCTCCATGATCCGTTGTGCTGGCGAGCTCTTCACGCTGATCAAACAGGAAACAAACATTCAAAAGTTCCTGGGGCTTTAACAGGGGAACAGCTATTTCCTCTGTACCTGGCTGACGTGCAGTGGAGTTGTAAGTGGTCACAGTCAAGCACTGTGGGACACCTCCTGGAGGCCAATTCATTCAAATGACACAACGCAGCGTCTACACTATCCCCATGTCGACCCGTGGATGTCGAATCAAGCACTACGCCTCTTGAGGAGATGGAGTACAGAAGTCGACTTTACAGGCCACTTAGGTTGGCAGAAGGGAGACAGGATACTGGGCTGGATGGACCTTTGGTCTGACCCAGTATGGCCGTTCTTATGTTCTTATTAGATCAACTTAATGTGGCTTATGTTGACCTAAGTTTGTAGTGTAGACCAGGTCTGAGACTCAGTGGTGGTTGTTTGCTTTCACTAAGGGAAAGACTCAGCTGGTGGGGTCTGGGCTTTTAGCACCCAATGGCACTCCATCTTATCACCAGTCTACAATAGGAAATTGGATCCCATCTGAAAACTGTTTTTGCAGTAACTGGTCTCCCAGGACCATTACAGGAATGACTGAAGGGGCAGTCTAGACTACACAAAACCCTTCGCCATACCATTACAGAAAGCACAAAACAGTGCTACAAACTACTAAATACACCGCATGGGGTTAGGTTATGGCTGTGATGGGAACGGTAAATGTGAATTTTCTGACATCTGTGCATTTAAAATCTCAACCACAATGTTGGGTAGTTCGTTTTCTGTATGTGACAGTTAGCTGTACTGTGTTGCTGGAGAATGGCTTTTCGTGTTCCTTTTCAATCTGGGCACAAGGTGGCAGAGTTGACGCTTCTTCTGAGCAGAATGCGGAATGAGTGTTGGAGAATTTATATTTGCCTGCTAATGGCATTATAACACAGTTATCAATATATTAAAGATGAGGCAGTATAACTATTCCTAGATCACTTCCATCTATATTTCCATTAACAACTCCAGTCCTGTTTCTTTTAATATATGGCCAGTTGTACTGCTGTAATGGCTGGCTGTATCAGTTCTGGAATTGATTAGATATTCTTAAAGGGAGAAGATAAAAGCCCAGTATTTTATCTACGTAATAAAGGAATTGTCCTTTTCGTTAGGTCATGCCTAGCCTCGAAAAATTCCCAGGGTTTATTTGGTTGGACTGGTTGACCAAAAAAAAAAAAAAAGGAACAAATTTTGAAAAAAACCCAAACACTTAGCTTTTTTCCTTCCATATTCAAAAACGTAGAAATTGGAAATCCAACCACACATATAGATGGTCAAAAAAATAAATGACTTGTTCCTAAAATTTCAGTTTTTATTCTTTTGTAAAAAATTCACAATTTGAAATTGTCCGCATTTGGAAATTTGAAAAGTTTCAAACAGCTCTATTTACATGTTCATTTTTTAAAAACACTTGCATGCTCTGGTGACACAGAGCTAAACAAAAATAGCGTCCAGTGAGTAAACCTGAGTATATAATGTGAGAACAAAACATGCTCATATCACCTGGCTATTGAGAGCTGACCTTATTGAACAGCGTTTTGCCATTGTGACTCGCCTGACCATACAGCCAGCTCAGAAGCCCCACTGTTATACAAACAAGCCAGGCAACCGCTGGATGAGTCACATGGTCAGTGACCTGACCTTGATCAGCTGGTTCAGGGCACACATTTGGCAGAATCCCCTGCAGATTACAAGACACCGTGCAGCTGTCATCTGCACCTAATCATTTGAAGTAGTGGACAACAATACAGTTCAGGATCCCAAGTAAAACCGACCCCAAAATCCTAAGGCTGAAAAATTGCTCCGAGATTACATTCCATAGTATCTAGTATTATGCAGGCAGATGAAATATTACGTATAAGCATCCAGAGCATCTAATTTGATAGAACTGTTTTCTAGTATAGGCCTTTAGGAAAAGGCGGCTTTCGGAAACCTACTCCGGGACCGAGTGGGTTTGGCCTTTAGTGGAGCTAGTGCAAGGAGGTGATGGTTTTCTGCAACCCAGGTGCTCGTTTCCATAATTGGAAGGCGGGAGGACAAGGCAAACATCACCTGCCCTTCCACAGAGAAGAATCTTGCTGTGATGCAGCTGTCTATGTGCTAGTGGGAGGGAATTAATCCCTGCATGCTTAACTGTGAGCACACGTCTAGACCCATTGGCTTCATTGGAAGTTAGATCAGGCCCTGTGATTGCAAATGCAGTTTTGGCCTTGCAAGGCCATTTGAGAGGATTACGGACTTTTCATTCTGCTTTATGGAGTGTTGCTGTATTGACGTGTACTATACGCAGGTTCTTGTTCAGTCTTGTATCACATTCCTTAATGCATTTTGAGACGGGGTGTAAAATGCAACACATACTAAAGTTGCACTATTGTGTGTTATATAACAATTTTGTCATCTTCTTGGGATGTATAAGCATCACAGCATCCTTCTCATAACCACTGCCCGTAGGCATTTTCCTTTGCATGCCAGAGAGATTGCACCAAATGCTAATTATTCAATAATCTGATTACTGTCTCACTTAGGAACAGTAAATCTTTCTTATCCCAGAGACTGTTTGCTCTTCAGTTATCTCACTTGTTTTCTTAGTGCAAAAGCTAATTCGGTGGTTTACATTTGAAAGAACTACCAAATCACTTTCAACTGTGTAGAGACGATTAGAAGGCAGTGTTCCGTTCACGTGTTCCACAGTAGTTACCATGGGAACCAGAGTAGAAAGATTTTTGAAAACCAAAAAGTCAAACAGATTGTGTTTCCGACAACAGGTATTGTCTTATTTATTGATTCATTTGGTTTAACTCTTTCATAGCCTGCAGGTATTGCTCTTAAAATCGACTTAAAAAGTAGAGGCATTTTTTAAAATTTGCACCTTAGCCACCTGATCTGTCCCTCTCCCCCACCGCAAGGTCCCCCCTGCCAAACCCCAGCCCTGGCTCACCCCGAACATCCACTTCCCCCACCCCATGCTCTCATCCTTCAGTTCTGCCATCTTCCGAGCTGAATGACCCTACTGCTCCAACTTAACTGAATCCCAAGTTCACAACCCCAGTCAGCTTTTTACCACCTTTGATTCACTCCTCAAACTCCTGCCTCCACTGGTCTCTCGACACCGGATCTCACTTGATTTTGTCAAAGAAAAATTTAACAAAATATGACATGACCTTCCCCTTTGTTTGCCCTCCCTTCCCCTCCTACAACGCTCTTCTCCTTCTCTGCAGTTAGAGATTTCTCATCTGCTCTCCTCCTCTAATCCCTCAATTTGCCCCAGTAACTCCATCCCATCTCCCTCACACCCTCTTCCTATTCTTTCCCCAACCCTTCTCCTTAACCTCTCATTCACCTCTGGCTCTTCCCCTCCCAATCATCATTGGTATATGTGCAATGTGCCCAGCCATTTAATGGCGTTCTCAGCCAGGTGGAGAGCTGGTAGCTTGCCGTCACAATAAGTCAGTGGGCACTCGACAAGGATATGCGACATAGTCTGACGTTGACCACAGCTGCATAGTGGATCATTAGAAAAAACCCATTTAAAGAGATTGACCGCACAGTTGTCCTGTCCTGTTTGAAACTGGTTCAGAGATGTCCACAGGTGCTTTCAACCCCTCGCAATAAATGAGTCTCTCATCTTGAAAAACCCCACCCTTGACCCCACTTGCTTCTCCAGTTACAGACAAAAGGGAGAAGGGATATGGGGAGGTAAACTCATTGAATGCACTGCCTAGAATAGCAGTCTGGAGTTTCTTTCCTCCAGTTCCACCCTAGACTCTCTCCAGTCCAACTTCAATCCCTCAAGCTCCATTGAAATGGCTGTTGCCAACGTCTCTAATGACCTGTTTTCGGCCAAAATTCAGAACCAGTCCTCCGTGCTCAGCCTCCTTGGCCCATCAGTCACCTCTGACATTCTCGACCATGTTCTTCTTGATATCTTGTTCTCCACTAGCTTCCATGGCTCTGTCCCTTCCTGGTTCTTTTCCTACCTCTCTCATTGTTCTTTTAGTGTGTCCTTTAGAGGATCCTCACCACCCCCCCTCCATCTTTCCATGGGGTCTCCACAGAGCTCTGTTGTTGGCCCCCTTCTGTTCTCCCTCTACACCTTATATCTGGGTAATCTCATCCACAAACACAAATTCAGCTGCCATCTCTATGCTGATGACTCACGGACCTACCTCTCTACTCCAGACCTTTCTCCTTCTGTCCAAACTAAAATCTCAGCCTCTCTCCTGACATCTCCTCGTGGATGTCAAAGCTGTCAGCTCAAGCTCAACATGGCTAAAGGCGAACTCCTAATCTCTCCCTCCAAACCCACCCCACTGGCTCTATCCCTAGTCACTGGGGACAACACCATCATCCTTCCTGTCACTTAAGC
The DNA here is from genome assembly GCF_965140295.1 of Lepidochelys olivacea. Taxonomy (NCBI): domain Eukaryota; kingdom Metazoa; phylum Chordata; order Testudines; family Cheloniidae; genus Lepidochelys; species Lepidochelys olivacea. Next base: position 122,868,813 of record NC_140416.1, read on the forward strand.
CCATAACTGAAGCTTCACCCTGGACTCCAACCTCTCTCTAGTTCCTCACATCTGGGCTACGTCTAAACTTTGCAGATTCTCTCTGTATAAGATCTCTAAGATCCAGCCTTTCTTATCCAAGCTCATAAGATAAGAGCCTGGATGTCTCAATTACTGCAACATCCTTCTCTCCAGCCTTCACACATGCAATCTTGCCCTACTTCTATCCCTTCAGAAAGCTGCTGCACAGATCATTCCCCTGCCTTATTGCTTTGACCATGTCTCCCCTCTCTTTGCATCCCTCCTCTGTTGCATCAAACACAAGCTACTTGTCTTCACTTTCAAGGCCCTTCACAACCCATCTCCGCCAACCTATCATTTCTATCCCCTGTCGACTGGCCTTCAGTCAGTCCAGGGCGCTTCCTCCTGTGCTGCCCCTCACGGTTAGAAGCTCCCCGTGACCATCTGCAAAGCTACCTCATGATCCTGCTTCAAATCCCTCCTCAGACCTCTCCTTTGCTGCGATGCCCACAAAACGCTTGACAACAGCTGGGCTGCTGGCATGCTGAGACCACTGCCACTCATGCCGACCAACGCTGGCTCATTGCTTTATTGTATCTCTCCATCTGTCTGTACCAATCTGTGTTTTGTCTTATATGTCGATTGGAAGGTCTCTGGAGCAGGGGCTTTTTGTTCTGTGTCTGTACAACATCTAGCCCCATGCGTTCTGGTCCATGACTGGCTCATAGGTGTTACTGCAAAACAAGTACATGATCATGTACTATTTTTCCCCACAAGACTACGGCATCACACAGCACACTGGATGGATGGTGCTTACCGAATGGAGAGGAATTCAATATTTCTTTTTATTCTCATCCTATTTAATCCCTCCATGCATTATTTACTACACACCATCCACGCCTTGCACTGAATGCACAATTATTCATTTCCTACTGAGCTTTTCTGTGGTACACTTATCGTGGAATCTTAGTTCTTCACAAATATTAATGAATTTATTCACAATACCCCTATGAAGAGGTGAAAATAAGCCGGTACGCCCAGGTACAGCACACTGGCAAGAGCCCGTGTGCTGTACCGGGGTGGATCGGCTTCCCCTGGTGCAATTTAAAGGGCCTGCGGCTCCCAGCAGCGGCTGGAGCCCCCGGCCCTTTAAATTGCTGCCAGAGCCCCGCTGCTGGAGCCCTGGAGTAGCGGCGGTGGGGCTGGGGCGGCGATTTAAAGGGGCCAGGGCGGTAGCGGCGGCTGAGCCCTGGGCCCTTTAAATCATCCCCGGAGCCCCGCTGCCGCTTCCCCAGGGCTCTGGCAGGCTCCGGAGACGATTTAAAGGGCCCGGGGCAGTAGTGGTGGCCGGAGCCCCGTCCCCGGAGCCCTGCTGCCGGAGCCCTGGGGAAGCGGTGGGGTTCCGGGGACGATTTAAAGGGCCCAGAGTTCGGCCACCGCTACTGCCCTGGGCCCTTTAAACCGCTGCCAGAGCCCCCGGCTGCTGCTGTTACCCCGGGGAGGGGGAAGGAGGTACTTGCTGGTACAGGGTGGGCAGGGGCTGGCTCTGACCTCCCCCAGCCCCGCCCCTTCTGCCCGAGGCCCCGCCCCTTCCAGGAGCCAGAGCCGGCCCCAACCCAGCCCCGTACTGGTAAGTCCCTAGACTTACTTTCACCCCTGCCCCTATGAGGTAGGAGTCCTACAAACAGTTTCATTTGCTACACAACTCAATTCTCAGAGCACCATCCATCCTCGGTAACTGAAGACTACCATAATGTGGACTTCTGTTCTCTCCCATCCCTGGCTCCTGCCTCTCTTCGCCCATCCTTGTTCCTATTTTCAGAGCTTTATAACTTGGCCAAATTTGGGCAGATTTTCAAAGGGATGGCAAAAGGCACATCCCTGACTCCAGGGTGACCCAATGGCAAATTTCAAGGCCCTGTTGAAAAGTGTGGAGTTGCTAGAGCTATTCAATGATATAGCTATAAGAATTTTTTTTTTAAACCTGGATAAAACATTTTTTCCTAACCTCGATCACAGAAAAAGCAGAACCATTTTTAGCTGAAACTTTCCACAAAAATTCAGCCTTAGTAGACACCTGGCATGGGAAATTTCAGCCTGAATGGCTTAAGTTTGACAAAATTGAAAGGAACTGAAAACAGGGTCTTATAAAGGTAAAACGTCAGGCAACCCTAACTCTAGGTGTCCTTACCTGCACAGCCAATAAGAGTTTGCCACAAAACTGGTCACATGTACCTACTATGAATTAAGGAGAGAAAAAAAAAATCAAAGGCAAGGAATGGGGAGAGGGAATGACCAAGATAGTCAGAGGCACTGCATTGCGCAGGCAACGGGAAATTAAGGGCCAGAATCTCCACTGTCCTACCTCTTGTGTAATCATGTACATCAGCGTAACATGGGCATAAATTCTTACCATTCTCGCTGAGTGGGATTTTAAACCCACTTTGCACTGCTGCAAATGATGCACAAAGTATGAGGCAATGGAGAATCTGGGCCTCCTGTTATTAACAATAGGACTAGCAGCCCTAGGGCAAACTCAGCAACTTGGGTCTGTTCTGTTCTGTATTGGCTCATCACCGCACTATCTGAGCGCCTTCCAATAGTGCATTCAGCCATCAGACAAAGATCTGTTACTTGTTTGTTCCCTCATCCTCACTCAGGGGGTGAGGTGTGTGCAGTGGTGTGTCTTGTTCTGGTAGGGTTTGCGCTGGTGGGGTGGGGCAGGTTCAATGTAATGTCCATGTTGCTCTGTATTTATGTTAGAAAAGGCCAGTCAAAGAAATGTGCCTTGCACTTCTAGCTGAAAGTGGGGAGCTTTGTGATGGTCCTTAGTTCCTGGATCGAAGGAGAGAGGAAAATGCTATTAAAATATTTTGTTTTAAAAAGCAATTGTTTGTAATTTGAGAGTCTGCACCGATGTTCTGTTACTGATTTGGGATCTTTCCCCACTGGAACAAATTACCAAGGATCATGGTGGATTCTCCATCACTAGCAATTTTTAAATCAAGATTGTTTTTCTAAAAGATCTGCTCCAGGAATTACTTTGTCAAAGTTCTATGGTCTGTGTTATACAGGGGGTCACTACAGTGTTTCTCAAACTTCATTGCACCGTAACCCCCTTCTGACAACAAAAATTACTACGTGACCCCGGGAAGGGGGACCAATGCCTGAGCCACTCCGCTCTTGGGGTGGGAGGGGCAAAGCCAAAGCTTGAGGGGGGCTGAAACCTGAGTCCTGCCACCCAGGGCTGAAGCCTTTCAGGTAGGGCTTGGACTTTGGCTTCAGCCCTGGGTCCCAACAAGTCTAACACCAGCCCTGGCAACTCCATTAAAACAGGGTCATGACCCACATGACCCCAACCCACTGGATGATCACAATGGTCCTGTCTGGCCTTGGAATCTATGGACAGATTCCTTTTGCACAGAGCTTTGTATTTCATCTTCCAGAAATAATGGAAAATAGGAGGCCAGTTTTAAATACAAGAAACCAAATTTTCCTCCCAGTTATATTTATGTAACCCCATTTAAATCAATAGCGTGGCACTGGTTTTGGCCCAGTCTCTCCCTTAAAGAGGCCCCGAGGTTGGGGGAGAAGGGTTGGGGTAGGCATCCGCACTGCAGAACAGGTGTAAAAGTTGTGAATGTACTGTAAGCCCTTGGCTAGTTTCTGGCAGCCCGCTGGGTGCAGCTGTCTGATTGACATTCAGGATTTGGGCAGATTCATGTATCGCATTAAATTCATCACCACTTTATTCATAGGAAGTGGCACCGATGGGACATTTGAAGCTGAAACCAGGCAGACAGAACAGTAATTTATTTATTATGCCCATTGTAGCATGCGATCATATTCCCGTTCGCTAGCCCAGGGGTCGGCAACCTTTCAGAAGTGGTGTGCCGAGTCTTCATTGATTCACTTTAATTTAAGGTTTTGCATGCCAGTAATACATTTTAACGTTTTTTAGAAGGTCTCTCTCTATAAATCTCTCTATAAATCAGGTGCAGTGGGGTCAGGGCAGGGGGCACAGGGTAGGGTCATGGGGGTGCTCCCAGCCCCCTGCCCAGAGCAGCTCATGGCAGGGGTCTGGAGGGGATATGCCCTGATTCCACCCCCCTTCCCTAAGGCCTCATCCCCACCTCTTCTCCACCTCCTCCCCGGAGCAGTGAGCACAGCTCCGCTTCTCCCCCTCCCTCGCAAGGGCCATCAGCTGATGAGCGGCAGGGCGGGGCAGGCACCCAGCACGCTGGGGAAAGAGGTGGGGAAGGGGGGAGCTCGCCTGCCCTGCAACAGCAGCCGGCAGGACCAAGCTTCTTCACCCTGCCCCCATGGGGGCGGGGAGGGGGGCAGAGAACAGCGGGCCGGGGTGGGCAGGATTTTTAATGGCACGCTGCTGTCTGTTGGGGTCCCGGCCTAGGTTCGGCAGCAGGCTGAGCGGGGCCGGCAGCTGGGACCCAGCTGGCAGCAGTGTGCCATTAAAAAAAAAAAATTGGCTCGCGTGCCATCTTTAGTATGCGTGCCATAGGTCGCCGACCCCTGCATTAGCCCCTGCATGAGGGCATAAGACCTTGGTATTGTTACATAGGCTGTGATGATCGAACAGTGTCCACCCTGCACAGTTTCTGAAGTTTAATGGGTTCTCCTGTGCTGTAGCTAAGGTAACAATCCTATCTTCGGAGTCAAAGAATCTCACCAATATTGTCATAATGGGAGCAACGCTCTACCACACAGCCCCGACATTTTACTGGTGTTGTAATACTGCTTGGAAACAGTTTGCTAAGTGCAGAAAGATCAATAGAATCATATCATCCCACTTATTCTCTAGGTCGGAGAAGGCTCCCCTTTCCTGAGAAAGTTTATTCCCGTTTGGACTGAACTGTGTCCGTCTTTGACTCCGAACTTTCTCTCATCAGGTCTCTGCCATCCAGATCAAGCTCCATGCTTTGCCATGCCTTGCCACTACAATATTACAGCAGCTTGCAGACAGGAGGAAACCATTTTGCTTCTGGTTCTTGGTTCAGTGCCTGAAGTTAGCCAGAACTGGCTGGATAGTGGCAGAAACTCCACAGCCAGTTAATCGGAGAATTATTTTTAATCAAACTGGAGATTTTTCTTCAAACTTACTACCTAGAGGGGAATATGCAAACTTGAACTATCAAGGAGAACAGCGAAGAAAGCTTGCCATGGGAGCAGCTGGTTGAGAGCAGAGCTATGTCTGCTGATCCTTCTTAAGCAAGCTAGAAGACTGCCTCTTCCGAAGCATTCTTGTTTGAATACAGAGCAACATTTCTGTTTGTTACGTGTATGCCTTCCACCTTGTATTCTTCTACCATCTAAGGTGGAAGATGCAAAATGGTAGTAAATATCAACAGAACAATGTCATTCCATAGGACCTGATCCATGGCCCATCAAAGCTGATGGGAGTCTCTTCCATTGCCTTCGGTGAGCTCTGGATCAAGCCTATAGTGTGGTATGAATGTCACATTAACATGTTACATTAAAATATCCAAGCTAAAAAAGCTGTCTTCATGAATGACCTGCCTGCTGTCTGGAGCTGGTTCTTAATTTGATTTCTGGAGTCATGATTATGAGTCCGTGTTAGAGGAGCCCAAAGCAAAATTTTAGATCCAAACCCTCTGAATGTTGGGGAAGTTTGAATCCAGTTCTGGATCTTCACTTCCTAATTTGGGCTCATCTCTAATCAATATAGATCTAAACTGCTGCGTGCCTGGCCTCAGAGCCAAGAGGAACAATATTTACCTTGACAATATAGACTGTAGCAACGATGACAGTGTCGACCCCAGGGAAATTAGAACAGGAAAAGCAGAGAAAAGGATTCAGTTGAAAGTGGGATAGTTCTTTAGAAAAAAATCATCTGGCTCCAACTCAAAATTAAGATCTAGCAAAAGCTGATGTCTTTTAAGAACATTTTCAGAAGACTGTGAAACCATAAACATTTGCAAAATGGGTCCAAAATCGGTGGGACCTGTGCCAGTGACCACAGTGCAGAATTTGGTTCTGTAGCTTTTGGAAGTACTTGTGGCAACTGAGCTCAACCACTCTGAAGCATTTATAGTGGGGGAAAAACACCATGGGACGCAAGAGAATTACAATAAGTAGATTGAGTCCCCTACAGTCAGCAAAACTCAGATCCAGCTTATCTTACAAACACCAGAAGTGCATAGGTGTTTGGGTACAGCTGTGATCCAAGCTTAGATTTCAACCAACACAGTCCTCAAAGTTAGAATGTGTTGATTAGATCCAGGGCTTTGAGCTGGACCCGTGTGGAACTACGAGAGAGCTGGGATCATGGTAAACACCATAGAAAAGGTGCTCTTGAGGAAGAGAGATGCATTCGGGGAAAGAGCTGATAAACACTGAAACCCAGAAAAACCAAAACAGACAAATGCACAATCAAACCAGGCTCTGTGTGTGTGTATTACACATGCCCCTCTGTGCCTAATCCACAGAGAATGGGAGTCTGTTACAGCCTTCACCCGTAGTCCCCAGTCTTTTAGTTCAAGCTGTAGCTGCTCATGCTTTTAGCTCTGGAGATGCCCCCTTCAACCTCCAGCATCAGCCAAGATGGCACCCATCACACGTTTCTAGATAAAGTCTTGGAGGTTTTCATTCTGTCTTCATCACCGCTAAAGGCTGAGGGAAAATGTAATAACTGTCTGGTCTCAAGAGGAGAAATGGTAATAAAACACATGGCAATTTGTCTGAAAAAGACTGATAGAGCTGTGTGGAAAATACACATTGCTGTTAAAACCACAGAAAAAAGCATTTCCACTATTTGCAAATAGTTGACCATGTTATTATTGAACAATGGCAGTATTACAATAGCAGGTACAAACCTAAACCACTGATAGGCACTGTATAAACATATAGTGACAGGACCTGGCCCTGAGAATTTATAGTTTGAAAGGCAAGATCCTAACAGGGAAAGGAGGATGGGATAGCATAGGTTATGTTAGCCTAGACTGGGGTGTGCACAGTTCTTAGCCAATCCACGTTTTCCACTTTTTTTTGTGGAAATAAAAGAACATTTTAAGCTGAGAAATTGTCCAGGGCAGTGTAGAAAGACATGTTATACCAGTGTAACTCCACCGCATGGTAATGTTACACTGCCCAATGACATCAGTGTAACTCCAGAGTAACTCTACTTAAACATGGGTTACTGAGACCAGAATCCTTCCAAATGAGTATGTCAAGGTTCCTCCCCCACTCTGAACTCTAGGGTACAGATGTGGGGACCTGCATGAAAAACCTCCTAAGCTTATCTTTACCAGCTTAGGTCAAAACTTCCCCAAGGTACAAAATATTCCACCCTTTGTCCTTGGATTGGCCGCTACCACCACCAAACTAATACTGGTTACTGGGGAAGAGCTGTTTGGACGCGTCTTTCCCCCCAAAATACTTTCCAAAACCTTGCACCCCACTTCCTGGACAAGGTTTGGTAAAAAGCCTCACCAATTTGCCTAGGTGACCACAGACCCAGACCCTTGGATCTGAGAACAATGAAAAAGCATTCAGTTTTCTTACAAGAAGACTTTTAATAAAAATAGAAGTAAATAGAAATAAAGAAATCCCCCCTGTAAAATCAGGATGGTAGATATCTTACAGGGTAATTAGATTCAAAAACATAGAGAACCCCTCTAGGCAAAACCTTAAGTTACAAAAAAGATACACAGACAGAAATAGTTATTCTATTCAGCACAGTTCTTTTCTCAGCCATTTAAAGAAATCATAATCTAACACATACCTAGCTAGATTACTTACTAAAAGTTCTAAGACTCCATTCCTGGTCTATCCCCAGCCAAGACAGAATATAGACAGACACACAGACCTTTTGTTTCTCTCCCTCCTCCCAGCTTTTGAAAGTATCTTGTCTCCTCATTGGTCATTTTGGTCAGGTGCCAGCGAGGTTACCTTTAGCTTCTTAACCCTTTACAGGTGAGAGGAGCTTTCCCCTGGCCAGGAGGGATTTCAAAGGGGTTTAGCCTTCCCTTTATATTTATGACAGAGTATCAGATGGTTTCACTTGTATAACAAGACCACCTCCGTTAAAGCATTTTTGCTAAAAAAATAAAAATTAAATTAAATTTTAAAAACCCACAACTCCTATTGGCAAAAGGGTGAAATTTCACCTTGAGGCATAATGGAAAGTTCCTATTAACTTTGACAAAAATCCCAGGTTTAGCATACAAAGTGGAGACTCGACCATTACGTGTCCCATCTTGTAGCTACGTTCAGAGCACAGCATATGACTCTACCAACATTCCAGAAACAGCACCCCCGTTCACCATTCCACTACAAAACAAAGGCCTAGTCTAGCTCTTCCTCCTTGCCTCTAGAACCGGAAATCCCACTAGACCTTTCATATTCATCCTAGTGATGTAAGCCAGAGATCTCAACCTCTAGATCCATACTGACATCACAGACCTCCAAGTACCCCATTCACCACATCAAACCAGGTGCTATGGAAAAGAGAAGGGAGCAGATATGGCAGTATACTTTGTATAAAAAAAAAAAAAAAAAGTCTGTCCCCAAACCTTTAATGAATTCTGCACACGCTCAGGGATCCATCTCCACAGAGCTCATTGCAGGATTGGGGTCAAAAGCTATAATTGTCCAGTAACAACAACAATTAATGGCTCTTTTAAGTATTGTAGATGGTGGGTAAAGATATGGGGGCAGATTTAAGGTTCTTTGTGGAACCTTACCTATGGATTTCCTTACTTTCTGACATTTAATTCTTGTAATTACTCTACAGCATTCTAACTGTGTTTTGAACAAATGGATATTTATGTATGACCTTAGTTCTGTTGTAACTCAGTTTTTGGTTTGGGGAATTTTAAATTGTGAATAAAGGACACACAACAAATCAAAACTCCAAAGAGTTGTGATGTTTGCCATTGTGAAACAATCTATAAACAGTTTTCACTGAAGGACCTTATTTTACCTCCTCTGCTTACCTCGAACAGTACCTTTCTCCACAAACAGCCCTGCTGATTTCAGTGGGACGACTCGCAAAGTGTGCTATTACTCCAGGCCGGTCTTGCATTATGTACTAGTAAATTACAATGAAAACTACTTTTAATTGAAGTAAATGGATTTGTTCAACTCCTTTTCTCAAGAAGCATATTAAAATTTTAGTTTTTAAAGGAATAATTGAGTCAGATCTTGTAAGAATAGATTTGCTCTCAGTTATTCAGAAGGTGTTCTCTCTGGCATACATATCTGAAATTTTGTTGTGAAAAGCTTTGTGAGGCTCGCCCACACTTCACTGAACCATGGGTGCTGTTGCTGCTGTGTGGGCTGATGCAAAATGTTCTTTCACCCACTTTTGCTTTCCTGCCTCTGCCTTTAAAAATGTCACTGAGAAACCTGTTCAAGAAACCACCCGTATTAGGCAAACTCCTGTCGTAAGAGACCACCCCCAAATGTAATGGGCCAGATTCTGCTTTTCTTTATGCCAGTGTGTACCCAGAGTAACTCCCCTAAAGTCAGAGTTACTCCCGTAAAGAAAGGTATAAGTTAGAGCAAAATCTGGCCCACTGAGTATAACTCTGCTCTACATTTATTAGCAGACCACTTCAATTATTTTGGGGTGGTCATGAGGAAGCTTTCATTGTAATCATCACGATTGCTTTCTCTAGCCAATAACACAGGTTATCATAGGAGATGCAAGCAGAAGCTCTGCAAGACTGCAAGTAAAGTCGCTTTCATCATTTTCCTCAGCACCTTGACTCAACTATGTTATAAATCTCCCAGTATAGAGTGGTCCATATGCATTCATATTCCACCTACTTAGGTGTTCTGATTCTGTGGTGAAGGGAGATGTATATGTATCTTCAGACAACAGCCTTCATAGGGAAATATCAGAAAATGCTTTATAGCTTTTACAGTCTTTACATAGAAATACACCATAGGGAACTTACTTCCTACAGGCGGATCTATAGATATGGAAGGGTCACCAGGTCAGCTTTTCAGGAGAACGACCAAATTACAGGGAAAAAGTAGCAGGCTTAGGGAATAGGACCCAGATTGTTTTTATTAGAGAGAGTCTAAATCATCAGTAGGGCTTTTGTTTTTCAGATTTATTAATTTAATTTTTCAGGGTTAATTTTTAGTCATTTTATGTAGAGATCCAAAAATTGGGGGTTGTTTATACTGTAATAAGTAATGTATATTCTGTATACAATTGTACACATTACAGTGGTATACACTGAGTAATCTCTTTGCAATGTTCTCTAGTGCACTTCAACGAAGTACTGTTTCAAACGCCACTATGTTAAAGCGCAATAGGGAACCTTTAGGGCTCACCAGCTGGATCTACACGGACCGGTTACTGCACAACACATAAGTGTGCTTTAGAAATCACACCTCCATTGTCTGGATTACTCCATGTAGACAAGCTCTTACATATAAGCCCTGGTCCACACTAGGAGTTGAGGTTGAATTTAGCAGCATTAAATTGATTTAACCCTGCACCTGTCCACACGACGAAGCCCTTTTTTTCCAACTTAAAATTAAAATCAATTTCTTTACTCCACCCCCAACAAGGGGATTAGCACTGAAATTGGCCTTTCCAGGTCGAATTTGGGGTAGTGGGGATACAATTCGACAGTATTGGCCTCCGGCAGCTATCCCAGAGTGCTCCATTGTGACCGCTCTGGACAGCACTCTCAACTCAGATGCACTGGCCAGGTAGACAGGAAAAGGCCCGTGAACTTTTGAATCTCATTTCCTGTTTGGCCAGTGTGGCAAGCTGCAGGTGAGTGCAGAGCTCATCAGCAGAGGTGACCATGATGGAGTCCCAGAATCGCAAAAGAGCTCCAGCATGGACCGAACGGGAGGTACGGGATCTGATCGCTGTATGGGGAGAGGAATCCGTGCTATCAGAACTCCGTTCCAGTTTTCTAAATGCCAAAACATTTGTCAAAATCTCCCAGGGCATGAAGGACATAAGCTATAATAAGGACCTGAAGCAGTGCCACGTGAAACTTAAGGAGCTGAGGCAAGGCTACCAGAAAACCAGAGAGGTGAACGGCAGCTCCGGGTCAGAGCCCCAAACATGCCACTTCTATGATGAGCTGCATGCCATTTTAGGGGGTTCAGCCACCACTACCCCAGCCGTGTTGTTTGACTCCTTCAGTGGAGAGGGAGGCAATATGGAAGCAGGTTTTGGGGACAAGGAAGATGATAAGGTTGTAGATAGCTTACAGCAAGCAAGCGGAGAAACCGGTTTTCCTGACAGCCAGAAACTGTCTCACCCTGGACCTGGAGCCAGTACCCCCCGAACCCACCCAAGGCTGCCTCCCGGACCCGCCAGGCGGAGAAGGGACCTCTGGTGAGTGTATCTTCTTAAATAGTATACATGGCTTAAAAGCAAGTGTGTTTAATGATTGATTAATTTGCCCTGGCATTCACGGCCAGTACAGCTACTGGAAAAGTCTGTTAGCGTGTCTGGGGATGGAGTGGAAATCCTCCAGGGACATCTCCATAAAGCTCTCCTGGATGTACTCCCAAAGCCTTATCAAAAGGTTTCTGGGGAGGGCAGCCTTATTCCGTCCACCATGGTAGGACACTTCAGCACGCCAGGCCAGTAGCACTTACTCGGGAATCATTGTAGAACAAAGCATTGCAGCGTAGGTTTGCTGGCATTCAAACAACATCTGTTCTTTATCTCTCTGTGTTTTCCTCAGGAGAGTGATATCATTCATGGTCACCTGGTTGAAATAATGACAGGTTTCAGAGTAACAGCCATGTTAGTCTGTATTCGCAAAAAGAAAAAGGAGTACTTGTGGCACCTTAGAGACTAACCAATTTATTTGAGCATGAGCTTTCGTGAGCTACAGCATCTGATGAAGTGAGCTGTAGCTCACGAAAGCTCATGCTCAAATAAATTGGTTAGTCTCTAAGGTGCCACAAGTACTCCTTTTCTTTCTGGTTGAAATAGGGTGCTTTTCTTAAGGAGCCATTCAGAGGTGCCCGTTCCTGCTGGGCTGTTTGCCTGTGGCTAAACAGAAATGTTCCCCGCTGTTAGCCACAGGGTGGGGGAAGGGGTTAGCCACGCGGTGGGGGGAGGCAAAATGCGACCTTGTAACGAAAGCACATGTGCTATGTATGTGATGTTAACAGCAAGGTTTACCGTGAAAGAGTGTACCCATTGTTCTATAAAATGTGTCTTTTTTTCCTCCACCAGCTGCATGTGTTTCAAGGATCACAGGATCTTCTCCTTCCCAGAGGCTAGCAAAGATTAGAAGGCAAAAAACAAAACAAAAAAAACCAAACACTTGCGCTGAAATGTTCTCTGACCTCATGCTGTCCTCCCACACTGACAGAGCACAGACGAATGCGTGGAGGCAAATAATGTCAGAGTACAGGAAAGCACAAAATGACCGGGAGGAGAGGTGGCGGGCTGAAGAGAGGGCTGAAGCTGAAAGGTGGCGGCAGCGTGATGAGAGGAGGCAGGATTCAATGCTGAGGCTGCTGGAGGATCAAACGAATATGCTCTAGTGTATGGTTGAGCTGCAGGAAAGGCAGCAGGAGCACAGACCACCGCTACAGCCCCTGTGGAACCAACAGCCCTCCTCCCCAAGTTCCATAGCCTCCTCACCCAGACGCCCAAGAACGCTTTGGGGGGGGCCTCCAGCCACCCATCCACTCCACCCCAGAGGATTGCCCAAGCAACAGAAGGCTGGCATTCAATAAGTTTTAAAGTTTTAAACTTTTAAAGTGCTGTGTGGCCTTGTCCTTCCCTCCTCCACCACCCCTCCTGGTGCTACCTTGGTAGTCATCCCCCTATTTGTGTGATGAATTCATAAAGAATGCATGAATGTGAAGCAACAATGACTTTATTGCCTCTGCAAGCGGTGATCGAAGGGGGGAGGGGAGGGTGGTTAGCTTACAGGGAAGTAGATTGAACCAAGGGGAAGGGGGGGGGGGTTCATCAAGGAGAAACAAACAGAACTTTCACACCGTAGCCTGGCCAGTCATGAAACTGGTTTTCAAAGCTTCTCTGATGCACACCGTGCCATCCTGTGCTCTAACCGCCCTGGTGTTTGGCTGTGCGTAACCAGCAGCCAAGTGATTTGCCTCAACCTCCCACCCCGCCATAAATGTCTCCCCCTTACTCTCACAGATATTGTGGAGCGCACAGCAAGCAGCAATAACAGTGGGAATATTGGTTTTGCTGAGGTCTAAGCGAGTCAGTAAACTGCGCCAGCGTGCCTTTAAACGTCCAAATGCACATTCTACCACCATTCTGCACTTGCTCAGCCTGTAGTTGAACAGCTCCTGATTACTGTCCAGGCTGCCTGTGTACGGCTTCATGAGCCATGGCATTAAGGGGTAGGCTGGGTCCCCAAGGATAACTATAGGCATTTCAACATCCCCAACGGTTATTTTCTGGTCTGGGAAGAAAGTCCCGTCCTGCAGCTTTTGAAACAGACCAGAGTTCCTGAAGATGCGAGCGTCATGTACTTTCCCGGCCATCCCACGTTGATGTTGGTGAAACGTCCCTTGTGATCCACCAGTGCTTGCAGCACTATTGAAAAGTTTATGTACTTGCTGGCTTGGTGCTCCAGTGCCAAGATAGGGATATTGGTTCCGTCTATAGCCCCACCACAGTTAGGGAATCCTATTGCAGCAAAGCCATCCACTATGACCTGCACATTTCCCAGGGTCACTACCCTCCATATCAGCAGATCTTTGATTGCGTTGGCTACTTGCATCACAGCAGCCCTCACAGTAGATTTGCCCACTCCAAATTGATTCCCGACTGACCGGTAGCTTTCTGGTGTTGCGATCTTCTACAGGGCTATTGCCACTCACTTCTCAACTGTGAGGGCTGCTCTCATCTTGGTATTCTGGTACTTCAGAGGAGGGGAAAGCAAGTCACAAAGTTCCATGAAAGTGCCTTTACGCATGCGAAAGTTTCCCAGCTACTGGGAATCGTCCCAGACCTGCAACACTATGCGGTCCCACCAGTCTGTGCTTGTTTCCCAGGCCCAGAATCGGCATTCCACGGCATGAACCTGCTCCATTAGCACCATGATGCCCACATTGCCAGGGCCCGTGCGCTGAGAGAAGTCTGTGTCCATGTCCTCATCACTCTCGTCACCGCGCTGACGTTGCCTACTCGCCCGGTTTCGCTTTGGCAGGTTCTGGTGCTGCATATACTGCTGGATAATGCGCGTGTTGTTTAATGTGCTCATAATTGCCAAAGTGATCTGAGCGGGCTCCATGCTTGCCGTGATATGGACTCTGCATGGAAAAAAGGCGCGGAACGATTGTCCGCCGTTGCTCTGACGGAGAGGGGGGCGACTGATGACATGGCTTACAGGGTTGGCTTACAGGGAATTAAAATCAACAAAGGGGGTGGCTTTACATCAAGGAGAAACAAGAACAACTATCACACAAAATGGCCCCCTCAAGGATTGAGCTCAAAACCCAGGTTTAGCAGGTCAATGCTCAACCCACTGAGCTATCTCTTCTCCCCCTCACCCCCCGGTATTCCAGGCAGGACTGAATCTCCATTAAACTTTTCAAGGTGCCCCTGACAAACCTCACTAAAATGATTATTGGCCGTTGATTTCACGGAGGGAGGGAGGGAGGGGGGAGCAAATGAATACAAAACAAATCTGGTCTAATTTCTTGTTTTGATCCACTCCATCTATCTTTTAGATCTTTGGCTGGTGGAAGACGGTGCAATAGGACTACTAGCTATCCTCATCTCCTGCCTGCTCGACAGAAGACGGTGCAATACGACTGCCGGCAGGATTAAAGAGAATGACCTGGTTGAATCACTCCTATTTTAGTCCCTGCGCCCATGTCTGCCCAGGCGCTCCTGACCAACCTTACCGAAGCAGCCAAGAGCACCTCGGACATGATGATGATGGTTATCAGACCTATTGCACCGTCTGCTGCCACAAGGCAATGAGCTGCTGCTGTGTAGCAATGCAGTACCACGTCTTGCCAGCACCCAGGAGACGTACGGTGACAGTGAGCTGAGCAGGCTCCATGCTTGCCGTGGTATGGCGTCTGCACAGGTAGCTCAGGAAAAAAGGCGCGAAACGATGGTCTGCCCTTGCTTTCATGGAGGGAGGGCCTGATGCCATGTACCCAGAACCACCCGCGACAATGTTTTTGCCCCATTAGGCATTGGGATCTCAACCCAGAATTCCAATGGGCGGCAGAGACTGCGGGATAGCTACCCACAGTGCAACGCTCCAGAAGTCGACGCTAGCCTCGGTACTGTGGAAGCACTCCGCCGAGTTAATGCACTTAGAGCATTTTGTGTGGGGACACACACAATCGACTATATATAAACGATTTCTAAAAAACAACTTCTATAAATTCGACCTAATTTCATAGTGTAGACATACCCTAAGTAACCATTTCTGGTGTTTATTGGATGAACATCATTTTTTACATTATTTCAGATGTTTTATCAGTGTTTTAAAGTCAAAAATTAGAAGGCCTAATCATAGGCCACAAAGAGCAGATGGATCTCAAGAGTCAGATACAGACAGAATTGTTCTGACCACTTCAGTAGCCACCTAGCACTGAAGCCAATGATCAATTTTGCAGCTAAGTTTCATTTACACCTGTTTTGTTCCATTAGGAATATTTCCTCACATCTAACAACGGCATGATTGAAAATAAGGATTTTTGGGGTAGGAGCCGTCAATGTCTTTCCAGAATGCTTAGCACAATGGAGTTCTGATCCTGAATGGGACATCTGCATGCTACTAGAATATAGTTCTTCTGCCCTGAGTCAATCCCATCAAATAGAGTCCACTCTACAAGTCCTCTCCTACTAGAATATAACTATTTAGTCTTAAAAACAAGATAGATGATACAGCCTTATCCCATTAAAAAAAAAGTCGTATTTTCTCAGATACAACTCAGATGCAGCAATGCCACAGACATATGTCATTGTCATTAAGGCCAATTTCCATCTTGGGCAAAGCTTTCCTTCCTGGATCATTGCTCTGTTCAGGAGGCCAGCGTGTTGGTCCTTCTTTAATACACAGGTTTCAGAGTAACAGCCGTGTTAGTCTGTTTTCGCAAAAAGAAAAGGAGTACTTGTGGCACCTTAGAGACTAACCAATTTATTTGAGCATAAGCTTTCGTGAGCTACAGCCCACTTCATCGGATGTGAGCTGTAGCTCACGAAAGCTTATGCTCAAATAAATTGGTTAGTCTCTAAGGTGCCACAAGTCCTCCTTTTCTTTTTTCTTTAATACACAGCATCTGAGTTACAGTAACATGGTCTCTCCTAGAGTCTCACTACTAGAGGGAGCTCTTGTACAAACCTACTAGATATCGCTACATACGACTCATTAATCTCCTTGTGGACAGAGATCTTTCTGCAGTTTCTCACTCCTGCACTTTTTGCTGTTCATCTTCCTTTCCGGAGTAGTCCCATTGTCTTAAACTACTGGTATGAGTAAGGGCTGCCTGCGCACGAAAGGGCTTGTGGGGCTGGCCCCATAGATTGCAAGCTCTTTGTGGCAGTCCCCTGCCTTTATTAATTTCGAGGCTGGGTCCATTTACTGTACTAAATAATGAAGCAAAATCTGCCCTCAAGAACAGCATGGGTACACCTAAGTCATTGGGGATGATGCCTGTGTATTTATGAGGAGAACTGAGTCTTTAGGGCCAGATTTTGAAGAGACCTCAGCTGCTAGGTTGCAGCTGGGAGCTAAGCTCTTTTGAAAAACTGGCCACAGTTGTGGGGATAGAACTCTTGAACGTCTGGCTCTTAATGTCCTTACATTGTTGCCATTTATTTTCATGACAGCACGGAGCCAAATGTTCTGATATGATATTTTTCTGTGCCATTATGATATTCAATCTGTAGCAAAAGAGTATTTTTGTGCTTGTTTGTTTTTTAAACCACTGGAAGTTGTTGCAGTTGCCTTTCCCTAACAATCACTCCAGATTCTGAATCGCAGAAATGAAAGACAGGAAATCTATTTGTTCCTCTTGTCCATGGGCCTGCCAGTGCAGGATTGTGTCTTACACTATATTAAATGCCATGGATGCTAAGGGAGTGAGATTCTCATTAGCACTTCATAACTACTCACCAGAGTCCAATAAAAGAAATTAATTTCACAGACGGGCAAACGAAAGTTGGGAATTTCCAAGCCACTGATGGGACCCAGCTTCCCTTCTTCTCCCTTTGCAAGGGAGACATTTCTCAGCTCAGAACCTCTTGCCCTTAGAGTAGCAGCTGATGAAGACGAGACTGAAAATTGTTCTGGGAGAAATGCCAAACAGAAACAAATGGGGAAATACATCTACACAGAAAGCAGAGAGAACATTAGGACCTGATCTAAAGCCGGTGGATGTCAGAATATCTCCATTGCCTTCAGTGGGTTTTGGAAGTTCTTAAGGAGTCAGTGGAATTCACACCTAACCAGCAGGTAAGCACAAGGCCAGTGCACCACATACATCTTCAAATTGAGCTTAAGTCATGTCTAGTCCTTGGGCTTCCTGCACGGAAGCAAGTTTCATTTCGCCCACTGCGCTCATGGGATTTTCTGTCCGATGGAAACAGCCGGAAGCATATGACAGCTGGGGACAATTCTTCTCCACTCCCAGCATCTCTCTCGCTACCCATTGACTCCAGGAATCAGATTTGTGCACATAGAATCATAGGATTGGAAGGGACCTCGAGAGGTCATTTAGTCCAGTCCCCTGCACTCATAGCAGGACTAAGTATGATCTAGACCAGGAGCTCTCAAACTGGGGGTTGGGACCCCTCAGGGGGCTGCAAGGTTATTACATGGGGGGGGTCACGAGCTGTCAGCCTCCACCCCAAGCCCTGCTTTGCCTCCAGCATTTATAATGGTGTTATCAATTAAACACTTTTTTATATAAGGGGTGGGGAGGGTCACACTCAGAGGCTTACTATGTGAAAGGAGTCACCAGTACAAAAGTTTGAGAACCACTAATCTAGACCATCCCTGACAGGTGTTTGTCCAACCTGCTCTTAAAAAAAACCTTCCAATGACGGGGATTCCACAACCTCCCTAGGCAAGTTACTCCAGTTCTTAACCACTCTGACAGGTAGGAAGTTTTTCCTAATGTCCAACCTAAACCTGCCTTGCTGCAATTTAAGCCCATTGCTTCTTGTCCTATCCTCAGAGGTTCAGAAGAACAATTTTTTCTCCTAGCCTATTAACAGCCATACACTGGGCCCCACAGTCATTACGGGACCACGAGTTTACAGGAAAATGAATTGGAAAGATACAATAGTCTGTTATAGCGAGACATTAAGAACCTGACAGGCTAAAAGGTGAGAGTAGCTTATTTTTCAGAGAGCAGCAACATTGTCTCTCACGGTTGTTCAGAACATGGAAGGATCAGCTTGCTGTTTCTTCCCCATGGAGGTTGAGACAGACAGGTGGCTCAGCCCAGCTGAGACAGAGATGGTGCAGAGGTAGTTTGAAGCTCAAACCTTCCTACAGGCAGGGAATTTCCCATCTCCTCGCTCACACAGCATGGTGTGGGGAGGCAGGGAAGAGAAGGTTTGCATTGAAAGGCAGTGCAGAAACAGCATATTTTCAGGATGGTTTGAAAGTGGATGGGAAATTGCTCGTTAGCCAAGAAGGGTCTTCCCGCTCCAGAGGGCGGCATGGAAGAAGGTGAGATGGCAAGAGGGGGAGAAGGGGTAATTGGCAGAGAAGTTTGAGAGGTGCAGAGGCCACCAGAGGAGGAATTAAGAGACTGATTAAAGGATTGGAAAACATGCTTTATAGTGATTGAATCAAGGAGTCCAATCGACTGATCTTAACAAAGAGAAGGTTCAGGGTGACTTGATTACAGTCTAAGTACCTATATGGGGAACAAATATTTAATAATGGGCTCTTCAGTCTAGTAGACAAAGGTCTAACATGGCTGGAAGTTGACACTAGATAAATTCAGACTGGAAATAAGGCGTAAATTGCTAATGGTGAGAGTAATTAACCACTATTATTTACCGGCTCCTGGTGGATTCTCCATCACTGATCATTTTAAAATCAAGATGGGATGTTTTTCTAAAAGCTCTGCTCTAGGAGTTATTTTGGCTAAGTTCTCTGGCCTGTGTTAATAGGAAATCACACCAGATGATCACAGTGGTCTCGTCTGGCCTTAAAATCTATCAGAGCAGAGATCCACAGTAATATTTACGTGGAGCTGCATGGTGTTTTGTAGACTGGTTGCCTGAAATTATCTTCAGAGTCAGGAGATGAACTGAAGCATCTGGATTTGTGCGCACAGCTACTGCATTGGGATATGCACATGCAGATGGAGCTAGTTAGGCACCTAGGCAGCCAACTTGTGTGCGCATGCTATTATTGTCACGGCATGGATCAATGCAGATGGGCATGCATGGGCACCTGAGCCTCCAACTTCAGCATATATGGTCTTCAATGCACTCATCAGTGCCACATGTCCCTGAAAAGGTGGCAGCCACATGAGGGAAAAATCACCCGAAGGAAGCTGCCGGTGTTGCAGTAATTGGATTTTCACTGTAAGTGAAGTTGTTACACTGATTGTCTCCCGTGCTTTTGGAGATTCGACAATGGAGCCTAAGCTGCAGCTTTGGCTGACAGGCCAATTTACATGCTCTCTCTGCAGGGGCTGGACAAGCAGAGGCATTTCCCAGATCTCAAGAGACCAGGGGCCTAAGCCTGAGATTAAAGGCCTGGTAGCTATGTGTCCGTGAATTCACTGGTGCTGCTCCAGCAACGGGGGTGGGGGATTCTGTGGTTAAGGCAGTTAAATCTTCACTGCGTTTCCCAACATCACCCCTAACAACTGCCCGATGGCACACATTTTGGCTGCTACAGTATTATCGGGTGCTCCAGCTGGCCTCCCACTCCTCAGCTAGAACCTCGCCAAGCTGTGAGCCACAGTCATTCTTCCCAGCCTACAGGCTGTGCGTCATGCCTGTGGAGGATGTTCAGCATATGGTGTCTGAAATACAAAGCTCTCCAAAACAGGAACATACCAACTTTCAGACTTGTGTGCTGCAGCATCTCCTTCACTTGGCATTTTAGTTTTGCCTTCATTTTTTATTCTGGTTCTTATTTTAATCACCACCTATTTGTGCAATTTATGCATGCGGCTGGAGTAATGTAGGAGTATCATTAATCAGTGTATTAGAAGCCCCAGCATGCCAAGCACTGTACCAACAGTAAGAGACAGCCCTTTCCCCAAAGTGTGTACGGTCCAAATAGACAAAGGATACAGAGGAAACAGGCCAAGTGACATACTCGAGGTCACACAGAAGCAGAACAGAGACAGAAACCTGCTCTCCTGCCTCCTTGTCCCTGGCCCCACTGACTGTACATTGCCTCAACGGAGCATGCTGTGTCACATGTTGACTCAGCTGGTTTTGTGCACAGGTCTTTTCCTCAAAATTTGCCTCTTATTGTTTTGCAAACACCCAGGGCTTAAATCTTGAATTCAAGCCAGGCTGCGTGACCACTGCCCATCCAAGGATTTGACCACTCAACGTACCACTTTCCTCCCCTTTTTGTTTTTCCAGCAGTCTTTGAAGCTTCTTTACTTGTGCATAAAAGTCTGACTAAAAATAACCCAATGCCATTTTAATTCTTGGCGTTGCAATTAAAGAGCTATTGCTCTGACTCACCGTGAGCTGAAATCCCTTTATGCATGCATCTCTGGAGTCAGAGCTCGTGTGTGTATATATACATGAAAGGGGAGAGTTAAAGCTGAAATCTGAGACTAACAAGTAACTTGGCTTTGTGATGTTTGATTTACGGTGATCAAGGTGGATTTAAATCATGGGTTCTTGCTTGCTGATTTAAATTATTGATTTTAATCCTGTTTTGCATTCATACTTCATTTTCCTTTAAAAAAAAGTTCATTCTCACTGGTTGGTAACCATTAAAACATGTTGATTTGCAACTAAATATAGATTTTACATAAGTTTGGTGCTTCTTTTTGCTAGCCAGGATACATAATTGCTTAAATAAATGTGTATAGATATAGTGTTTCTTAGTTGAAATATTTTTTATTTAGAACATGGTGAATGACATTTCTGATTTACCCGATAAGTTTTTACTTGGGATTTGTGTCAAGCTGCATTGGATGGAAGCTGGAATTAAATTAAAAGCGTACAGAACAAGCATTTCAAAATTGTTTTTAGTTAACTAAAACTGCCTTGAATATGCTAGATACACAAGGGAAAAAAGTAAGTTTCTCTAACATTTTGCATCGAAACCTAACAAAGGAAGGGATTTATTAAACTACCATTCACTATGCTTAGTGTATTGAGAGATTGAAAATCTCCCCCATGGTAACCAGGAACAAAGGTATGTAGGAGCCTAAAGATGCAGAAAGCTGCCTAGTGGAATTTTGAAGAGTGCATAACTCCCATTGAAATCCACAGGAGCTAGGGTGAGCCACGAAACTACTTAGGGACCTAAATATTCCCCCTGCACCCATATTACTGCCTCTGAGATGTGCACTGCTGCCTCCCTCTAAGCATCTGAGCACTGATCTCCCCGCCAGGCGCGATCCATGAACCAGGGCAAGACAGGCAGTCAGCTGCCTCAGTCGCGTGTGGGACCTGAACCATTAAGCGTGCTCAGAGGGCATCGCCTACTGGATCAGTCCCATTCAAAATCCAGTGGGAGAAGGAGGAGCCCACCTTATCACTTTTAGCCCAGTGGTTAGAGCACTCACCGGGGATGTGGGAGACCCCCATTCAAATCTTTTCTCCTCCTCTGGCAGAGACAGGGCACTTGAACCTAGGTCTCTCCCATCCTGGATGAGCAAGCTAACCACTGGGCTAGAAGTTCTGAGGTGGGCTCCTTCACCACAAAGTTCTCTGCTGGTGGGATCATGTGGCGCGAGGCAGCTACCTAACTCATTCCCACAGGAAACGCCTCAGACACCTAAGTCGTCTGACTCCTGGTGGCAGGTGTGTGTTTGCAGATCACCAAGTAGAGCTAGGCACCTATCTCAGAGAAGGGCAGGACTTAGTGCACTCCCATCTGATTGGCATCTCCTACTGGCTAGCTTAGGCTGTCCACGCCCAGCGTGCTGGCTTTTGTGGATCACATTCTTAGAGGTCTCTCTCTCCCCCCACCTTCATTGTATAGGGAGCCCAGGTGCCTACCACGGCTTTGTGGATCACGGTGCTCCTGGGAATTTCTAGGTGCTGTGTTGTAGCGCGTAAGTCCCTTCATGAATCCCACCCCATGTTCCCAATCTGCTGAGGTGCTATTGAAAATCCCCCTTGTTGCCAACTGCATCTTTAGGTGCTTGAAAATCTGATCCCATGTCTTCAGCTAGTAGATCTC
The DNA here is from genome assembly GCF_965140295.1 of Lepidochelys olivacea. Taxonomy (NCBI): domain Eukaryota; kingdom Metazoa; phylum Chordata; order Testudines; family Cheloniidae; genus Lepidochelys; species Lepidochelys olivacea. The sequence goes on from NC_140416.1 coordinate 122,891,144, forward strand.
ATCCTCTCCCCTGCTTTTTATTCATAGATGGGAAGAGGAAAACAAGCTTTCCTGCTTTTCCCATCTCCCAGTCAGCTTCTCAACTCAATGAATTAGACCAAATGAAGGAAGTATTCTCTGTGCCTGCTCTGACAGCAAAAGTCATGAAGGCAAAAGCTTTTCTCCACCCCAGAACCTGGAAGTACTTCCATTTGGAAAAACAATATCAGTCGTGACCCATGGACCCCTCAATGACAACTGGCAAGAGGGTTTCCAATAATATCCTGATCTGTACATTTTGGTTCATCAAAGGTCATATGAGGTCTTAAATAAAAGCCAGGGTCATGCTAGTCATTGATATCCTTGTGAAATGTATGGACAGATACCCTGTAAAGAGTTGTGTATATGTTCTAAAGTCTGTATAAAGTTGTGTATAAAGTTCTAAAGTCTAAAGGCAGAGTTGGCAAACAGGTTGTCAGACAAAAGATGTTTCTTCACCGGTCTCATGGTCAACATGTAAATAAGCATTGTAAGCCAACACAATGGAAGCCCTATTTACATATTAATGTCAACAGAGGAAGGAGGATGTGAAATCAATAGGGAGGCAACATACCGGAGAATAAACCACAAAGGTTATCTTGATGCAGGTACAGACAATGAATTTTGGAGGATATAAGGAGAAGGCAAGAAAAATCACTCCTTTAACCTGCCCCTAGGAAGTAATCGGGCAGTGTGATTACACTGATGAAAACAGGATCACAACGAACCATGGTTGAAATGCTGCAAAGGATATTTGGGGTGAGATAAACTTCTTTAGACAGAAGGTTTGCCTGTTAAGTTCAGTCTCTAACAATCGTGTTATTGGTCACCCTTCTGTTTCCATTATCCTTACACCCAGGCTCTGGAATCTTAAACCTTTGGTAATAAACTTATATTTATGGTAAAAACAACTATCAGTGCTGTGGTATTCTACAAGGAGCTGATCCTGAGTGGACTCATTCAAGCTGATGTGTGCACTGTCTCCTTGGGGACAGCGGCGCTGGTATTTCTGTGAGTGTTGGGTGCATAAGGGGAGCGGGCACTACAAAAAGAGGCAGCAGAAATAGCTGCACATGGAGCTAGAGGAGCGGGTGCATGAGGAGAGGGAGCACAGAGGCTGGACACTACAGGGGAATACTTCAAAGGGGCTCAGGGCCTGTTGTCAACCTGCAAGGCAAAGTAAGGGCTGGCACAGCCGAGAGGAGATTGTTTGGGGGGGGCTAACAGGCTGGTGGTGTATGATGGGACACATTCACCTCTTGTTGGCTGTTGTCCTTGTTACGTGGGTCTTCAGAGGCTCAGTCCTCCATCCAAGTCACACACAGACAAATGCATGAAGGAACCCCTTCTGGGGTAACATGGCCAAACAAATGGTTGGCCCTCCTCAAGGTCTTCAGTCCCATCTCTAGGCCTGTTAAAATTCTAGCCCCTTTCCTCAGGCTTCTAGTACCAAGTCTTATCCCCTCCTTGGGGCTTAGGCCACTTCCCCAGTGGCCAGCGTGGGGACCCAGGCCAGCCCACTACTTTGGGATGGGTCCCAACCCAGGGGCACTATAGATAGCAGCCACATACTGCTTCCCGTTCGTGATCACTGCTGCTTTCCCTAGGCTGCTTCCCACTTAGTCCCTTCCTCTTCACCCTTCCCTCAGAGCTGAAGTTCAACACCTCTTCTTCCTCTCTGAATGCCAATGCCACCAGAACGCCTCTGCTAGTTCTGTCTTGAACTCCGGTCACCAGCAAGGAGCACCCTTCTTTGCTCCTCTGGTCCCCACCAGGAACTGAGCTGCTCAGGCCCCTCCAGCGCCTTTTAACTGAGCCTGCTGGGCTCTGATTGGCTGCTTCCCTGAAGCCTTTCTAGACAGGCCTGGAGGACCCACCTTCACTGTTCCTTTCCTGGGGTAGGGTGTGGTAGGACTACAAGGCCTCCAGCAGGGGGCCTCAAAGGGCCTGGTACACCCCATTGCATGGTGTCATGGAGCTGACACCCAGCTGAGAACAAGCAGCAAACCCTCACCCTGGAGGCAGGGGTAACAAGGTGACTCACAGTGAGGGTACCCTGAGAACAGTCACACCAGCAAATCAAAATGGAGATATTTAGTGTAGTGATTTTGTAACATATTTATAAAGTTTGAGTTCAACTCAAAAGTTTAAAATGCCTCCCCCGCGCCCGTTCCACATGTAATTAAAAAAGAAATATTTAACTCATTCAAATCTGAGACGGGCTCATTGATGCAGCATTTTAGTATTTTTTTAAATGATGAATAGGTAAGTAGTTTAGGCCTTTCCATAAATTGTCATAATTTCAAATTTAATTTTAAACAGGTTTATTTTTTAAAAGAAAATTACATTTAATGTAAATCATAAAAAAAAAAAAATAAAGAGAGAGAGAGAGAGAGAGAGGAGAATACCTAGCTAAGCACAAAAATAAACTTGATTTTTTTTAATCAATTTTTTTATCCCCTCTGCCTGTGATAATTTGCTCAGATGGAGCAGTTACCCCGTAACAGAAGGCAGCAGGTAGTGATCTAAAGTGCAAAGGAATTACCATCTTTCTCTTGTGCTGCTGCACCCCTGCAAATCCAGGGCCCTGCTGTGAGCATTCTGGCAGGGCATTGGTGCTCGGGATTCATTGGCTCTCTTTTTTCATCTAGCTACTTCAGGTACTTATATTGAATTGCTATGCTGGGGTTTAATTATTTCACATTCTATAATTAAATAAATGGGGTTGTCTTGGTCGCTTAGTTACTGTGGCTAAGTGATTTGTTTCCTGTTGTCAGGTTATTTTAGTATTAGCTTAGTGTGGTTTTCCCCCCTTCCCCTCTTGAAAAATTGACATCTCTCCCTGCTGGACCCTGGTGGCTAGGCTAGGCTAGGCTGAAGAGGGGACACTGCCCCAGGAGGAGCACTGGGAAAGGATTGAGACTTGGAGAGTAAGTATTTCTTCCTTCCTTGCTTCCTCCCCTGCTCCAGGAAATGACTGCAGCTCCACCAGCTGGCACCTTGCAGAGGAGGGACGGACGCAAGGTTGTGTGACTATGCAGATCCAGCAGCTGGGCCCTTGGTGGTCAGTGCACGTCAGCCACCAGGCTAGGCAGCACTGAAGCAGCAGGAGTTATAGGGCAGCTCTGCTATCATAGAATATCAGGGTTGGAAGGGACCTCAGGAGGTCATCTAGTCCAACCCCCTGTTCAAAGCAGGATCAACCCCAACTAAATCATCCCAGCCAGGGCTTTGTCAAGCCAGGCCTTAAAAACCTCTAAGGATGGAGATTCCACCACCTCCCTAGGTAACCCATTCCAGTGCTTCACCATCCTACTAGTGAAATAGCGTTTCCTATTATCCAACCTAGACCTCCCCCACTGCAGCTTGAGACCATTGCTCCTTGTTCTGTCGTCTGGAGAACAGCCGAGCTCCATCCTCTTTGGAACCCCCCTTCAGGTAGCTGAAGGCTGCTATCAAATTCCCCTTCACTCCCCTCTTCTGCAGTTCCCTAAGCCCAGTTCCCTCAGCCTCTCCTCATAAGTCATGTGCCCCAGCCCCCTGATCATTTCAGTTGCCCTCTGTTGGACTCTCTCCAATTTGTCCACATCCCTTCTGTAGTGAGGGCCCAAAACTGGATGCAGTACTCTAGATGTGGCCTCACCAGTGCCGAATAGAGGGGAATAATCACTTCCCTTGATCTTCTGGCATTGCTTCTACTAATACAGCCCCATATGCCATTAGCTTTCTTGGCAATAAGGGCACACTGTTGACGTATATCCAGCTTCTCATCCACTGTAATCCCCAGGTCCTTTTCTGGGAAACTGCTGCTTAGCCACTCGGTCCCTAGTCTGTAGCGGTGCATGGGATTCTTCCTACTAGAGTGGAAGGTTCCTTTCTCCCTGGATCCAAGCAGACGAGCTGGGTTTGGCATGGAGCTGGGAACCTCTCTCTCTATTATCAATTTCTCTGGCAGGTGGCTTTGCCCTCTTCCCTCCTCCAACCACAGAGTCAGGAGGGAATCTCTGGGGTGATTTACTCCCTTTCAAACAAAGGTTCCCTCCAGATGGGGGGGCTCAATACTCAGAACTGGCAAAACAACTATCCCCGACTAGTCACCTAGTGTCAGCGACTAGTTGTCTCCCATTAGCTTCCCCAGTGCACCATTAGGAAGACACCCAAGTCCTTCTCATGTCAACCCCAGTTCAGCAAGGCACTTAAGCATGTGTTTAAAGCCCACTGACTTTCATGAGACTGTAGCACATCAAATCAAGCACATCCTTTAGGGACTGATCCAAAGCCCGGTGAACACAATCTATAAATGCTTTGCTGAAGAGGAAGGGATGCAGTTAAGCACCTGCTTAAGTGCTTTGTGGAATCAGGCCTCAGTGCATGGGGGGAGTTATTTTTAATCCCTGCAGTAAGTGCTGGGCTGAGGACAGTTGCCAAGGCCATTCCATCCATTGCTACCGCCAGATCGTCTATTTCTTCAGTGGGCCAGCTAATGATTGCAGGAGCTGCCAGCGAGGGTGGGTAGTGTCCATTCACTTCATCCCATGCTGCTCCATCTCCTCTGCCTCACTCCCTCGTCAGCCCACCCTGTTGTCAGGGAGGAAAGCTCCCACCGTGCTTCACAAACTCCCCATTTCCCACTGAAATCCAGCTTGCTTTGGGGCGCTTTCAATGCTACATAAATAAACGGGGGTGAGGAGGGCATCAGCTTCTTCTTAGAGAGCCCTGTAAGGAAATGTAGTTTCCCACCTGCTCTGAAGTGAGTCTGTATCAATACACAGCTGATTCTCTGACCTCTTCGTGCTATTGAAAAGCCATTGGAGCTGTCTAGCCGGGGATTCCCCTCGTGTGCTGGAGCAACCAGTGAGTGTAACATAGGCCTTGCCAGCACATGAGCTACCCCTGCAGACATGAGGCAAGCTGGGGGTGAAAGGGTGTGGAGCCAGAATGAGCTATGCTCTGGCAATCCCCAGCTGGAAAACGTTTCTGCGGGGACAATAGCCAGGTGCCACAGAGCAGAGCAACCCCAAAGCTGCTCTAAACTATTCCAGAGCCAGCACAGAGCAGACAGGAGAATCAGGGAGCCACAACCAGATCCTTGCACCTCCCAACTACCCGCTGCTGTATTGTGCAGAGGCTGGATGCAGCAGATAATCTAGGCCAATATGTTTAGTCCAAATATGCTTCCTGGAGTTTGGCTCCAGTAGTAAAGTCAGTAATAAAATAATCTTGAGCCTTCTCCACAAGCTAAGCTGATTTCAGGGTTCCCTGGCAGAGACCTCTCGATCCCAGCCCCTAGTTCCTTTTGCCCCCAAAGCCACTCCCACTTCCCAGGGACAGTTTTAACTAGTCACAGTGAGTCAGCAGCAGCTGCAAAGAGAATGCCAACACCTGCTAAAGGTGGCAATATCAGCAAAAGAGCCTTGCCTCCCCCTTTCAGCCATGTACTGGCCAGTGTCCAAGGGAAAGTCATTTGCAGAGACACGGCGTAAGAACAGCAGGCACGAGCAAAAATTCAGGCACATGGCCCAGCTGGTAGCTCCCATAAACGTCTTAATCTTTGAGATGCCCAAGGAGGCAGTCCCTGTAACTCAAACCTTTCCAAACAACTGTTAATACAGGCCCAAATCTTGCTCCCATAGAACTCAGGGGCAAAACCCCAGTTCACTCCAATGGCAGCAGGATCCGGCCCATAAAGGAGAAGTTGCTTCAATAGTTATGATTGTGCAGAGGCAATGATTGAAAGACACAGCTTGGAACAGCCAATCTACAGCCTGGAGCTAACAGGAGAGTTCACACCCAGCTGAGCAGACAGCCAAATACGGTACCCATAGAGTGCATGCTTAGGACCTATTCTGTGGTGCTCACCCAGGCCAAACTCGAGGAGTGCAGCAGAATCAGGCCTCCAGAACAGAACTATAGACATGTCAGGGACCAGTAAACTAAATATGCCCAGGAGTATATCATTGCCTGCAGTTACCTACCCAGGGAGGAGAGCTCTGATGCTAAAGGGCTCTTTAAATCTAGTGGACCAAGTGTAACAAGACCCAATTGCTGGAAGCTGAAGTCAGAAAAATTCAAGCTGGAAATAAGATGCACATTGTTAACAGGGAGGGTGATTAATCATTGGAATGGATTGCCAAGGGATGTGGTAAATTCTCCATCACTTAGGGTCTTTAAATCTAAATGGGTTGTCTTTTTAAATGATGGGCTCTTCTTGTTCAACCTCAACTGACAGGGCTCCTTGCAGGAATCACTAGGTGAAATTCTATGGCCCATGCTATGCAGGAGGTCAGACTAGATAACCATAATAATCCCTTCTGGCTTTCAACTAACATCTGGGTAGTTACATGTCCCCAGTATTTATTATATTTGTGGATATTTTGATAACTCTGTTCTCTGAATGTGTTGTATAATGTACACCCGGGAGAGCAAGCCTCCATACATTATCCCATATATTATGACTTTTGACAGCAATGGAATTGAAAAAGAAAACAGAATATTGGCCCTATTGGTGGATCGCATGTCCTGGTGTTCTTTCAGTTAGCTAGCCAGAGAGATTTATTTTTGTTTAGTGACCCAGAATGCAAAAATCATTCTCTTTATGTTAATATAACAGGACTAGGGAATAAACCTCTGAAAACATTGCTGTTTAGTTTATTCACAACAGACATAAGAATAAATGAACGCACGTCGAGCCCCATCAGCCATTGGGCTCTTGAATATTTTCCATCTCTGCGTCTGGATGTCTGACAGACGGTTTGTTTACAGGCTCATTGGGAGGAACAGCCTAAATTTTTTGGCTTGGCATCAGGAGCAGCCTTGGTTTCTGCAGCCCACAGTGCCAGCTTCCACTGAATTTTAATAAGGTTTTAACAATGCCTGGATTTATTGTTGTTGTTCGTGGAAGTGTGTGAAAGGATGGGGAGACAGACACTTATTATGGGATATAAAGGGATTAATAATCTGGTTCCCATACATCTGTGCCACACGAGCTGTAATGAAGAGGTTCTTTCTCACTGGCACTGGATATAATGCAGCCCTGCCCGCCTCTAGAACGGGCTTCGTCCCCAATCCAGCTGGATGACACAGGGCCAGCTTTTGCTGTGGTTTATGTTCTGCTGCCCTCTCCAGGGTTGCCCTCTGTTTCCACTGGGTGCTAAAAGAAACTACCCATCTGTTAGGAAGATTACGGGAGCGACCTACTGCTCTCTCTAAGGAGGGCACCTACCCCTCGCTGGCTCATGCCTTGCCCAGCCCAGGAGCGCTGTTTTCTTACTTTCCAGTTCAAGTGCTCGAGGCACTAGTCATCCATTGCTGATGGCTGAGTAGAGACTCAGACACCCGACTCTGATTTTCAATAGTACTGAGTGCCCACAAGGTCTAGCGAGAGAGTAGCTCCTTAAACTGGGCGCCTCTTTGGCTGGAACTCCACAGCATCTGGAGAGTTTGCAGTTATCCAGCCTCGCTGGGCAATGCTTCTGACCAGGTGTCACTGTGCGCAGTGCTGAATAGTCAGGGCGGGTTTTCTTTCACAAGCTGTAGGAAACCAAGCTAGATTTCCCAAAAGATGCACCCATGGGCATGGGCATGCGGAAAGGGCATTTGCACAGGCAGTCCTTGCACAAACAGCTACATCTCCCATCGGGAGCACTTAGAGTGCAAGATCTATTGCAAGAGGCAAATGACAATACAAGGCTGCAGAGGGGTGTCTAGCCATCTTCTGACTGGCACCCTAGCTATCATATTAGAGTTTAGTGCAATCTACTCTGGGCTAGATTGTGTCCAGGTGCAGGGAGAGGAATGGAGAAAGGACAAGGAACTTTCAGCCATCGGCCACAAAGAAGAGACATGGAGTCCCTGCCCCCCTTTGCTCCAGCCAGACTTCCTCCCCCTAAGGTCAGTGTGGGGAGCTTATCAAAGGGGGTTAGGAGGACTGCGCTCCATGGCCCTGCTAAGAGGCACTGTGCCTGCCTATTTCTAAAGGCCCCTCTCTAGCTCTTATCAAATTAGTGTGGGCTGGATTCTGCCATCTTTGCTCATCTTGAGTAGTCACACTGGAATCAATAGGATTACTTGCAGAGTAAGGTACCACTCAAGGTGGGTGAGAACATCAGAATACGTACTTAGATCTGTTTATATCAGCGATTCTCAAACTGTGGGTAGGGACCCCAAAGTGGGCTAGCTTAGACTTGCTGGGACCTGGGGCGAAAGCCAAAGCCTGAGCCGCGCCACCCGAGGGCTTCAGTCCCAGGTGGTGGGGCTCATGTCACAGGGCACTGCCTGGGGGGGAAGCCCTTGACCTTTGGCATGGGCCCCCTGCCCAGAGCAGAGGGGCTCAGGCTTTGGCTTCAGCCCTACCCAGGGTGGCAGGGCATGGGTGAGCTCAGGCTTCGGTTCCCCCTCCTGAGGTCGTGTAGTAATTTTTATTGTCAGAAGGAGGTCCTGGTGCAATAAAGGTTGAGAACCCCTGGTGTGTGTGTGAGATTGTGCAGATGTGTGTGTGTGATTGAGCATTAAAATGCTACAGAGTAACAAACAAGCATGACAAAGATACGTGACACAAAACAGAACAATCTAAGAAGGGCAAAAGAGCGTAGTCCAATGTAAACGATCCTAAACAAACACAGTTATACTGGAAACACTTTGTCCTTCTCTGATCCACTCCAAGTATTTATTCAGGGAGAAAATAACTTATTCTGAGAGTGTGTGTCAGACTCCAATAAAACCTCACAGTCCCAGTATGTATGACAAGCTGCCAGAGCCTGTCTATGCCGTTCCAACCCCAGCAATCTGACAGGTTTCCTCCTTTGTAAGGAGAAAGAAATGTCAGTTTCACCCCTTCACCAGGGCTTACAGGGCAATGTTAGCTTCCAAAAATTATTTGCAAAGCAGCATAGGTTGTAAGATCAATTGGGCAGGGGCTGGTTTTTGGTCTGTGTTTGTTGCTGATGTAATTTATTCCATTTGAAAAACTGGTTTAAACTATACCAGCAAAAGACCTCTTTTGCCGGTAGAAGCCGCATCTCCAGTAGGGGGTTTAGCTGGTATAGCTGTACCCTTTGAGTGCAGACAAGGCATCAGAGGGAACGCCCACACAGCCTGCAGCAGGGAGCCTCCCAGCCTGGGTCGACAATTTGTATAGCCCAGGTCTCTGGGGCTGTATAGAGAGTGCTTTGAAGTTGGGTCTCAGGCTCTGAAAGTCCCCCCAGCCCAAGCCACATCCTCTACACCACTATTTATAGCACTGTAGCATGAGCCCCCTGAGCCCAAGTCGATGGACCCAGGCTGAGAGGCTCACTGCTGGCTGAGGACTGTGTAGACATACCCTAGTCACAAGGCCTCCCAGGGTTTATTTTTACCCATGCTGAAGGCTGTGCCTAATGTCACAACGTAGCCCTCACAACACAGCTGGGAGGTAGGGGGCTAAATATTATCCTTACTTTACTTATGGGTAAACTGAGGCCACGAGTCTTGCCTGTGAGTATGCAACAAGTCAGTGGCAGACCTGGGATTAGAACTCCCAACTTCCCGATTCCCAGCCTTCTACTCATTCCTCCTGATCTCTCTGCCAGCCCCTTGGAGTTTAAGGAAATCTGATTAGCTAAATAGGATGGGTCAAAAAATTCCATCAACACCATTTAACAGAAAATTGGGGTTTTGACAAAATGAGGTTTTTTTGGTGTAACATGGCCCTGGCCAGGGACTCCAGCCTGCACAGGTTCCCCTCAGCAAGAGTGGGGACTGCCAGGTGTTCAGGGAAATTTGATCCAGCTGGGGATCCCAGCCCACAGAGGAAAATGGGGACAGGAGAAGCAAACTATAATTCCCATGAAGCATTGCAGCTCCCCCCCCCTTTTTTTTTTGGCCAAAATATTTTGGTTTTCAACTTTTGGGTGTTAAAATAATAATAAAAAATTTGTTTTCATTTTCTTTGAAAATTTCCGTGGGCAAAATTTTTTGGACCAACTCCAGATCCTTATGAATGATTCCAGATTTATTTGCATTGCTGACATTTTAAAAAAAGCTGGATTCTGTACTGAGCCGTAACCAAGAATGGTGCAGTTGATGAGGCATTGCACAACTAACCTTCCAGTGGGAGATGCTTCATTTTACATGCTAATGAAGTTCTGTTACCCAGACGCATTAGCAAAAGAAAAGACGGGTGAATGGAAATTGACAGCACGTTTTTTGTAGATTACAAAGATCGGTGAACAGGAGAAGTTTGGATGTTTATCCAGCTGATTCAGAAGGATGATAGGACCTGTCTGAAATAGCTTCCTGTGTATTATCACTAAAGCGGAAATTATAACCATCTATATTGGATTTCAAAGAAATAGGAATCTTAATCAAAAGATCATGGGTATTTTTAACACCACACTAGGGGAAAGCTTTTTTGGTAAATACCGGCCTCATTGCACCAGAGATCTGGTAGAATGTAACTGGGCTGAGCTTTAAGCATAGCCACATAGATTCATAGATTCCAAGACCAGAAGAGACCATTGATATCTTCCAGTCTGACCTCCTGTATAGCACAGACCAGAGAACGTCCCCAATTTTGTTCCTAGAGCAAATCTTTTAGAAAAACATCCATTCTCTGAAGAGATGTCCCCAGCATTACGTGTTCAGAAGAGAGCTCCCATTGACATCAGTTGCATCTGGAAGTTCTCAGCACATCTGCAAATCAGACTCCAGTTGCATCCAGTTGGGTACTCAGAAAATGGGGAATGCCCAGTGGCCACCTGTGAAGAGTTTGGTTTATGTGACTTGTGTGGCATCATTGGGGAGGGGGTGGGAAGTATGTGATCATGTAACTAAAGACAGTATCATAAGACATATGCGCAAGGGGGACAAATTAAGGTTGCATGGGTGACGTTCGTTCTGGCATTGCTTAACAGTTGGGTGCTTGACTTTGCAACCTTCATAATGTTCTTTTAACACAGTTTTTTTGGATGTAATTTCCTAAGTTTAAAAATTAAAAATATTTAAAAACCAAAATCCTGCGGAACTATGCATATGCCCCAGATGGGATACTCAGCAGGACTGGGACCTTTAGATCCACAGCTCAGCCCTCGACCACTTGAGCCGGAGTAAGTGATAGCAGTAGAAGCTGCCACGACAGGGAAGGGAGAGACACACTTTGCCATTATTTGCTAGAAAAGGAATGTTGGGACCCATGGGTCCTATTCCAGGTTCTGCAGGGGAGTGTTCTCTAGTGGTTACAGATCTTTCTGCCACAACCCCCCAACCCTCTCCCTGTCCCCGCCACTGCAGCTATCTCCCTCTTGCCCCTGATTCCTGCCAATGCCCCCAACTCATCTGGGGGTCAGTGCAGGCCCAGGAGGGCAAAATGACAGTATTCCCTAACAGCACCAAACTGCATCACTGGGTAAATGTCACCCGTGGGCAAGTGCACTCTCAGCAGCTGGTTTCTGTGGTAATCTGAACCCAGCCATACTGCCAGGTGAGTGCAGGTCAGCAGATAGGAGCTCAGAACTGGAGTGGTGTGGGGAGGTTGAGGTCAGCTGTTTCCCTGCAGTCAGGGGAAACCATGCCTACTCTCCCCAAGCCCACTTCCGTAATGCAGGCAGGAGGTGGCTGGGCTTGCAGTCTGCCAGATCACCAGCAATGGTAGGTGTGACGTTGCACTCCATATGTTTTATGGAAATATGCAAATGAGTGTGAATATAATGTAACTGGAATATGCTTTATGCAAAAGGTCTCTTGTAAGGTATCATTACAAAGCTTATAATCTACTGAGTGTGATCATCCAATTTGTATGAATGTATCATTCTTGTATCTGAAACTTGGAATATGAAAAAACAACGAGGAGTCCTTGTGGCACCTTAGAGACTAACAAATTTATTTGGGCATAAGCTTTCATGGGCCAGAACCCACTTCATCAGATGCATGGAGTGGAAAATACAGGAGCAGGTATAAACACATGAAAAGATGTGAGTTGCCTTACCAAGTGTGAGGTCAGTCTAAAGAGATAATTCAATTAGCAGCAGGATACCAAGAGAGGAAAAATAACTTTTGAAGTGATAATGAGAGTGGCCCATTTCAGACAGTTGACAAGAAGGTGTGAGTTACAGTAGGGGGAAATTAGTATTGAGAAAATTAGGTTTAGGTTTTGTAATGACCCAACCACTCCCAGCCTTTATTCAGGCCTAATCTGATGGTGTCTAGTTTGCAAATTAATTCCAGTTCTGCAGTTTCACATTGGCATCTGTTTTTGAAGTTTTTTTGTTGAAGAATTGCCACTTTTAGGTCTGTTTTTGAGTGACCAGGGAGATTGAAGTGTTCTCCTACCAGTTTTTGAATGTTATCACATATATCACATTGCCATCATGTGCCAACAATGCCCCTCTACCATGTACATTGGCCAAACCAGACAGACTCTATGCAAAAGAATAAATGAACACAAATCTGACCTCAGGAATCATAACATTGAAAAACCAGTAGGAGAACACTTCAATCTCCCTGGTCACTCAATAACAGACCTAAAAGTGGCAATTCTTCATGGCCACTCTTATTACCACTTCAAAAGTTATTTTTCTTCTCTTGGTATCTTGCTGTTAATTGAATTCTCATTAGACTGACCTCACACTCAAGGCAACTCACATCTTTTCATGTATTTATACCTGCTCCTGTATTTTCCACTCCATGCATCTGATGAAGTGGGTTCTAGCCCATGAAAGCTTATGCCCAAATAAATTTGTTAGTCTGTATCAGCAAAAACAACAAGAAGTCCTTGTGGCACCTTACAGACTAACACAGCTACCACTCTGAAACTTGGAATATGAAGTATAACTCTGAGGTCCTACTGTAATTATGCAAAGTGTGGGCCATTAATGGTGGTTTGGAAGCTTGATGGCTTCCATTGACTCAGACAATTGGTTGTAAATGGCTCTGTTTACTTGCAAACCACCCTGGGTACGTGCCAGCCAGCCCTGGAAGAATGAAGTCTCACAGGACATGTAACCATGTCACAGGATACTGGAATCCATCTTAAACCTGGTGCTTTTCCATTTAGAAGGAGAGGTGGAGATCCAGAGAGACAAAGGGTTCCCGCCTTGGGCCAAAGCTATAAAAGGGGGTGGAGCAGAACAAGAGGGGTCTAGTCATGAGAAAGCCCCTGCTTTTCACTTAAAATTCCTGCTGGAACTAACAAGAATTGTACTGGGGAAATGATTGGGCCCAGACTAGGAAGAAGTCTAGTCTGTGAAAGAAGCTTATTGGAACATTTCTGAGGGTGAGATTTTACCTGTAAACAGTTTCTTAATGTATTAGGCTTAGACTTGCATGTTTTTGCTTTATTTTGCTTGGTGACTTACTTTGTTCTGTCTGTTATTACTTGAAACTGCTTAAATCCTACTTTTTATACTTAATAAAAACACTTGTTTATTAATTAACCCAGAGTAAGCGATTAATACCTGGGGGAGCAAACAGCTGTGCATCTCTCTCTATCAGTGTTATAGAGGGCGAAAAATTTATGAGTTTACCCTGTATAAGCTTTATACAGAGTAAAACGGATTTATTTGGGGTTTGGATCCCATTGGGAACTGGGTGTCTGGGTGCTGGAGACAGGTAACCTGCAGAGCTGTTTTTGGTTAAAGCCTGCAGCTTTGGGGATGTGGACCAGACCTGGGTCTGTGTTGCAGTAGGTTAGCATGTCTGGCTCAACCTGGAGTCCCAAACTGGCATGGAAAATTGGCTCAGAGGTAATCTCAGCACATCAGGTGACAGTCCCAAGGGGGTCTCTGTGACCGAACTCATCACAGTAGGCAGCTGCAGAACCGAGCCTGCAACTGCTGCGAATGTCCCATCCCTATTTTAACACGACCCTCCGAAGTGCAGGAAACGTGCTTCCCCTTTGCTACCAACACAGTGCAGGATCCCTGGTGGGATTGCATCTGCTTTCTGGGCTCCAGTCAGTAAATCTGCCTCCACATGCAAAGGATCCACTCAGGGGTTACGCACCATTTAAGTCAGACTTCAGAAGGGCTTAAGCCATGCAAAGGCCTTGTGCAGTGGGTGAATTTCACCCAGAGTGATCATCTTCACTTGGAGTCTGATCCAAAGCCTATTAAAGTCAACAGGAATCTTTGCACTTTCTTCAACAGGGTTTGGCTCAGACCCTACAACAGGGCCACCTGCGGCTCCCATGGCCAGAGAAGTGTGCAACTTTTCTACTGAATAGGACCCCAAAATAGCAGACCATTGCACAAAGGCAGAGTCAAAAGAAGTTCGAGAAAGGGTAATGTTTCAGATGACATTAGCCAAGGGGCTGCTTTTGGCTCCCTTGCCTGCTAAGAGAAGCACAGAAGAAAATAAAGCAGAATAGGAAGCAGTCGCTAAGAAGGGATTCACATCATCATCTATTTTAGCAATGCCTTAGTCACAGAGCCTTGTGTTTCTCAGATATTTTTATCTGCACGGATTGGAAAGAGCATGCTTTGGGGACCCAGTTATATAACAGCCAGGCTCGAGGAGAACAAGTTGTTTATCCTTTCGCAGAGTTTTGCTGACCGTACTTGTAAGAATGAATTCTCCTTCCTTATTCTATTGAGCAGCTTCCCTTTGGCACCACATTTTGCCAGCAGTAAGCAAAGATTGTTGAGAAGGGTAGCTTCAGGTTTGCCCTTTTTATTAGGGGAAAGGGAACTGAGTCGCATACTTGGGAAACCACAGTAACAGAATAGATATGTAAAATCACCACCGGTACACAGGCAATCTAATTCCTTCTCACCCACCCACCCCCGAGAATGTCCTACAGGTAACAATCTCCCTCCCCCATTCCCCATTGCACCCATCCCCAAAACTCCACTCACAGTTTGGCTGTAAGTAGCAGGAGTCCAAGTGGCTCTGCAAGTCAGTCTCCAGTCCCAAGGGAGTTTTTCTAATGTTATTTAGAAGCCTACTACCCCACAAAATCCAAGTTCATAAAGGATTATGGTGATTCCACAAGTGTCGCTAGAGGAATTGTGGGTAGGCAGCCTATGCAAATGAAGCTGTCTATGGTCAAACTCTTCCCTTTTCACCAAAAGAGGGAGTGGAAAGCACTTTCTCCTCTGTAACTTCTGGCCATATTTTTACACAAAAAAGGCAAAATCGGTCATATAGCTAGACCTGAGCTAGGCAGTCAGCACAGTGATCGAAGAGGGGGTACAACCTAGGCTATGTCTACACTACAAAGTTGACTTAAGGTACATCAACACCCAGCCACTGCTGTAATTAAACTGCTGTTGCACATCCACAGGATGCTCCTTGTGTTGGTGGAGCGCATCCACTGTAGCAGCTCTTGCATTGACACAGCAAGCAGTGCACCATGGGTAGCTAGCGATCCCACTGTGCAGCTGGCCACAGGATGCTTTGGGAAGGGTTTGCAATGCCTCACATCGGCAGGTTCAGCGTCACATGATGCAGGTTTCTCAATCCCATCCTTCCTTGGGCATCCTACTAGGTTTCCAGCTGCTTTTCAACTGCCCTAGTAGCCTGTGTGCCAGCCCTCTCTGTCAGAAAGCCTGGATCCTGCACTGGTCTTCAGTATTGTGCTGTGCATTGCAAACACGAGGCTATAAGAGAAGCTGAATGCGGGGAGGAGGGCTATTCACCATCACCCTGACCCCGGCCCCCCCTTGTAGAAGTGGCATGTCTGTGGCTCTGCGCCAGAGTGGCTATTCGCCTTCCTTGCCTTCTGCTATGCTTGCCACAGCTCTTTGATTTTTACATGGCACTGCTGTGTGTCCCTATTGTAGCCCTTCTTCCCTGTGCCCCGAGCAAGTTCTGCAGCAGGAGCCTCCCCCCGACAGATGCTGGAGATCCACCACCTCCCGTGTACACCAGGCCGGAGTGCGTTTGCTGCACAGAGCCAGCAGGAGCAGTTGCTGTGTGAGCTCTTCACGCTGAGCCAACAGGAAGAGCGAGTTCAAAGCTTCCCAGAGCTTCAACACGGGAGGGGCGTTCACCTGTGTGCCTGGCTGCAGGGCGGTGGAGTTCAAAACGGTGACCAGAACGGTCACGATGGGCATTGTGGGATACCTCCTGGAGGCCACTTAGGGCAACACAGTGTCTACACTGGCACTGCGTTGCTCTAAATATGTCGCCCTAAGCTTTCTGCGGCTCGTCAAGGTGGTTTTGTAATGTTGGCGGGAGGAGCACTGCAGTGTGTACACCTCCATAGGTAGGTTGGCGTAAGCTGCCTTACATCAGCTTAACTTTGTCATGTAGACAAGGCCCTAGAGAAACAGAGAGAAAGTCCAAGGAAATTCTGTGAGCCTGTAAAGGGACTGAGGAGTCTTTGCACTTCTGGAATACGATGCTCAGTTTTGCTTTGGGTTGTTCCAGTGGATACTGGGCTGGAAATGGAGAGAGCAAGAGCCTCAGAGGATGTAGTTCTGGAGGACACTTAAATCTGGAAGATCACTGTCCAGGAAGAGTGTTGGTGAGGTAAGGTATGGTTCTGTTGTGCCGTCTGGCTTCAAAGCCTTTGGAAACCTACTTGTTTTCCTCTGCTGCGTGGGTCCAGCTCTCCTGCAGCCACTTCTGAGATGAGTTGGCTTGCAATGACTGTGACTGCATGGCAAGCTAAGTATTGTTGCCATTTTCCGTATGCTGATAAAGCGGGGGCCTGTCCGCTGGCCTTTGGCTTTTCTGTTTCTCTGCTCACTTATGCAGGGTGACATTCCTGCAGATTAGGGGTCCACGGGGCTGATCACCCTTTTACACAGAAGGCATTTGGCTCGCCAGGCAGCAGAGGCTGGGTAAATCTCACACACCCTCTTCCAGGAGCTGCTCCTTCGCCACCTTCTGTGATTCTGGATGAAAAGGAGGATGTGTTTTCCACTGGAAGGGGACCTCTGCCCATAGGTCTCCAATATATGGAAGTCAGTAATCAAGTTCTCATAGCACGGCACACCTGTTAACCAACTAGCCCTCGCAAAGTGCGTGCAGATGGCGAGAATTCTGCTCCTTCCGCCTCGGGACTTTTCATGGTGGAACCAGGGTGGTTCCACTGTACAGGGGACGGGGAGAGGGAGGGGACAGAATTTTGGGAGACTTCACAGGAGAGTCCGTGTCCTGGTGCGGTGGTGGGGGGGGAGAGGGGAAAAGGATGCAAGCAGGAGGATGTGAGGGCAGGGGAAGATCAAGACAGAGGAAGGGCCAAAGGTTTCATGATAGGGGACTTAGTGTAGCCCACTGGTGAGTGTGTGTTACAAGTCCCCTCTGTGCCAGTCTACAAAGGCTATTAGTCTGTTAGAGCCCCCAGTTACAGAGCTTTGACTCTTTAGTTCAAGACGTTTATGCTTTTAGCTCTCTTGTCCTTGGTTCAATACTCAGTGCGTTGGCCAAGCCCATGACTGTCTCATTAGCAAGGCATAAGTTTTAGGATCTCCAGCAGGGGGCCTCCTTATTGGCCAGATCTAGTCTCCAGTCTTTCATCTTCTGATGCTACTTGTCTAGTCCCCCATTACCACAGCATCTGAGCCGCTCACCATCTTTAATGTATTTATCCACAGAGGAGGTCGGGAAGTGCCAATAGGCCCATTTTACAGATGAGAGAGAGAGGGGGGGGTTAAGTGATTTGCCTAAGGTCACACAGAAAGTCTGTGGCAGAGCAGAGCCCCATACTGAGGTCTGCTGGGTCACAAGCTAGTGCTATAACCATTAGGCCATCCTTGCCCCATGCAAACATTTTCGGCTAGCAAGAAGCAGACTGCTGACCCCAGCCGAGGCTTTTACTCCAGTTACATCTGCCTCCTCTTTACATCACCTTCCAAGATAGAATCTCTGGCATATCTGTGGAGGAATCACACCTATGACATCACTTTTCATAAATCCAGTCAGAGGAAGTGACCTTTCCGTGGTACATGGAACTTCTTCCTCCCCACTTGAGGTTGACACTCATCTCTCTGACCCCCCGCTGTACGAGGAGCCGCTTTTAGCAATGAGAGCTGTGTAGGTCACACAGAGACAGCTGCTTTCTCCCTAGTTCAGGGGGTGTGTGTTCATGGCTCTGCTTTTCCTTTGAAATGGCAGGAGTTTGTGTTTCTATAATCCCACTCTGGGTCTGTTTTAACAGAAGTTCATGGCTCCACAGCCATCTGTCTGGCAGGTTGTTTAGAAGAGGTGACATGCTCAGCTTTTGCTTACCGCTTAATTGCCTGTTTACTTGTATTCCAATTTCAAGAAGGTTTTCAGGCTCCTTATTCCACTCGAGTCTCATCTAATCTGTACACAAGAGCTGCTTGAAATTGGGGTGGGGGATGTAGGATGAAGGATTTAATGAAAAAGTCAGTGAATTTTTCCCATTTCCCCCCCCACACACACACACACACAGACAAAATTTAAAATTTTCAATGAACATTTTCATAATTTCTACATTCAAAACATTCCACCCAGCTGCGTAGCACAATTTGAACACCTCATATGTTATTAAGAAACCATTCATTGTTTCTGAATTTAACTGTTTTAAGTTGCTCTAGCCTAACTCTTAGATGATTAACTCACTCAACTCTCCTCAAAAATACCTGGAGCTTGATATGCTTTGTTTAAGACACACTATCGTTCATCCCTTATGTTAACATTTTTAACACTCCTACTTCGGGACCTGTCTCATACATGCCCTGATGCTGGAAAGATAAACTCTTGTCTGTGCGGCTGAGAAATCAGAGGCTAAAAGGGTGATTTGAGGACACTTATCACGTAGCCAGCAAGGATGTGATTAATTCTGCATCCTGTACTAAAGTGGAATTCTAATATTGATTATAGGGTTGTTAATGAGTTGCAGGAGACTTAAGCTAATCCTATTAGATTTGGTTAATTGGTTTGTGGCTTCCTGGAGCAACACCAGCAGATATCCAACTCTTGTGCAGAAACTCATAAGCACATATAAATTGCATTACAAAATTAGGAATGGGCAAACAAGATCGGATAAGGTAAGAATAGATCGAAACCTGCCCAGAACTCAAAGCAAACTAAACTTTCTTTGGACTTCAGTTAACTTTGATATATACTGTTTACTACATACATTTCATTGTATTATTTAGGAGGTACATTTGTTAGCGCTCACCAAGTATAGGACAATTCCCCCCAACCGGGTTTGGCTCAGACCACACAACAGGGCCACCTGGGGCTCCCATGGCCAGAGCGGTGTGCAATTTTTCTACTGAAGAGGACCCCAAAATAGCAGACCCATTGCACAAAGGCAGACTGAAGAGGAGTTCGGGGAAGGGTAATGTTTCAGGTGACATTAGCCAAGGGGCTGCTTTCTCCTGGAAAATTCTTCTTTGACATCTCAGCTGCCCTCCACGCTTCTGTTTCCAGCTGGCCCAGCAACCTGTGCCATGCAATAAAAGACCCCCATGGCCACGGCTGGCCCAGGTCAGCTGACTCAGGCTTGCAGGGCTAAAAACTATAATGTAGAGGTTCGGGCTGCTGGAGCCCAGGCTCTGAAACCCCGTGAAGGGGTAGGAGCTCAGATCCCGGGCTCTAGCCTGAGTCCGAACAGCTACACGGTATTTTTAGCCCTGCAGTTTGAGCCCTGTGAGCCCAAGTCATTTGACTCAGGTTCCCGGACGCAGTGCTGCAGGTTTTTCATGGCAATGTAGCCATACACTTGAGGGTCTGGCCCACCCTGCTTAGCAATAGCTACATTTCTAGGCCTGGTTTTTAGCACTACCTAGGAGGGTGTCACGTTATTGACATAAACTGTGACCGTATAGATCATTGTTGCAACCACTGCTCTATATTTGCAGCAAATATTGCACAAAGGTTGTCGTGTGAGGTGTCTTAAAAAGGCTATGATTTGCTGGTTATGATTATGCTGTCTGTATGTGTGTATCATTTTCGTATTTGAAGTTATGAATATTGGCAATGTACTTGTATCTCAATATGGTTTGATTCTAAGTAGCTTCAGTGAAGCATTTGGTGAGCTTCTTGAGAAAGGACTTTTCTCAGTAAGTGCCCAATCAAGAAACACTTAACTGACAATGGACTTTGGAAGATGCCAATCCACATCTGAGCTTTCCTGGGAACATTCAAACTAACATGTAAACAATGGCATCGGCCTGTAAAGAACTGAAGTCATGCATGGACATGTGACTTGCCCATGTGACTCCAAACTCCATCTTGTTGCTGTGACTTTGCACAGAAGAACAAAGGGTTTCTGCCCACAGGAGAGAGAATATAAAAGGCCCTGGATACGTCTCCATTTTGTCTTCAGTCCTGCTTCTGACCTCTGGAGGAACTTTGCTACACTGAAGCTTTGAACCAAGGACTGAAAGACCCATCCCAGCTGTGGCTGTTCTCCAGAGACTTGATTTGAACCTGCAGTTTATTCCATCACTGCTACAAGCCTGAATCAAGAACTGTATGTAACTGATTCCATTTAACCAATTCTAGCTCTCATCTGTATCTTTTCCTAAATAAACCTTTAGATTTTAAGATTCTAAAGGATTGGCAACAGCGTGATTTGTGGGTAAGATCTGATTTGTATATTGACCTGGATCTGGGGCTTGGTCCTTTGGGATCGAGAGAACCTTTTTTCTTTTACTGGGGTATTGGTTTTCATAACCATTTATCCCCATAATGAGCAGCACTGGTGGTGATGCTGGGAAACTGGATTGTCTAAGGGAATTGCTTGTGTGACTTATGGTTAGCCAGTGGGGTAAAACCAAAGTCCTCTCTGTCTGGCTGGTTTGGTGCGCCTTAGAAGTGGAGAAACTCCAGTCTTGGGCTGTAACTGCCCTGCTCTAAGCCATTTGTCCTGAATTGATACTCTCAGAAGTGTCCCACCAGAGGCAGCTTCGTTACAGAGGGTCAGTTAGCAAGCTGTACTGGTGTTTTGCTAGACATACAAAGTCTGTTGTTACAGAAATGCACTGAACCTGGAAAGAGCTTGCCGCTGAATCGTTGCCCAGTGTCCACAAACTCTCAATCAGCCTGCTTGGCCTGCAGTGATCACCTCTCCGAAGCCTGGCTCAGAAGCTGCTGCTGGTTCTGGATAAGTCAGACAGACAGAGGCAGGTTCTTCCCTCCCCAGCTCATGCAGCTTGAAGCATTACATTCAAAATCTGTCACTGTGAAATTCTGCCCACACTTAAGGAACAGATGCTCGGTCCCCAGTCCCCATCGAAGAAGATATTAAATAACTCCCCCCTTTTTAGAATACCATTGCGCGTTTGCCTGTTCCTCAGAGGCTTCTACACCATATGTCCTGTAAGTGACGTGGCAAATAAAGAAAACATCCTCATTTAAAATATCAGAAAAACAAATCTGACATAGTTAGATGAAAATGCTACCGGCCTCAGTCTGCAAAACCCAGCTCGCCAGATCCTACGCATGAGAGCTGAGATTTTCAGCAAGGTCTAGGGGGTTTAGACACACACATTTAATTAATAGGAACTGGATATGCATCTAAATCCCATAGGCTGTTTTGAAAAGCTCAGCCAAAATTCAGGAATGTGCCCATCACCCAGAGGGGGCAGGAACTTTTCCACCTTAGGCCAGAAACATTTGAAAAACCGAAAGGCTTTGGAAGCATATTTTAAAAGCTGTTAAATTTCAGGCCCAAAAGAAGGTGCTTTTATCCTTTTTAAACTGTGCTAAATTGTATATTGCCAAATGGACGGGGATAAGTAGATGAAGATTTCAGATGCTCAGATCCTATTCTCTCTCCTATCTGTGCTGCCAACACCTTTCCAACCACCCACCTCCAATTTACACTCCAGCTAATCGCCACCCACGGGCAGAGATGTAGCTGTAGCATCAGCCAAGCTGTAGCATCAGCCAAGCTGTAGCACGTTCGAAAAAGAAAACCATGGGTTTGGATCTGAGAGAGGCACAGAGCTCTCCGAGGCCCTGATCCTGCCTTGTGTGCCCTTCCAGCCACATAGCCACTCATTAACGTCACTGGGGCACCGCATGAGTGCAGAGCTCCTTACAGGATCAGGACCTTGAATGGTTGAGTTTCACAGTTCTCCGAAGACCCCGTGTGATGTTGCACTCCATTAGATTTTATGAAAATATGCTAATATAACGTCACTGGAATATGCTTCATGCAAAAGGTCTCTTGTAAGGTATCATTACAAAGCTTATAATCTACTGAGTGTAGTCATTCTATTTGTATGCATGTATCATTCTTGTATCTGAAACTAGGAATATAAAATATAACTCTGAGGTCCTATTGTAGTTATGCAAAGTGTGGGTCATTAATGGTGGTTTAGAATCTTGACGGCTCCCATCAACTAGGACAATTGACTGTAAACGGCTGATTACTTGCAAGCCTTCCTGTGAGTCAGGCTACCAAGGGTCTCACAGGACATGTGACCATGTTACCTGGTACTGGAATCCATCTTTAACCTGGTGCTTTTCCATTTAGAAGGAGGGGTGGGGACCCAGAGAGACAAAAGATTCCTGCCTTGTGCCAAAGCCATATAAGGGGGTGGAACAGAACAAAGGAGGCTGCAGTCATGAGAAATCCCCTAGTTACCACCTGAGCTGGAACAAGGACTGTACCAGGGGAAAGGATTGGGCCCAGACTAGAAAGGAGTCTAGTCTGTGAAAGCAGTTTATTGGAACATCTCTAAGGGTGAGATTTATCTGTAATCAGTTTCTTAATGTATTAGGCTTAGACTTGCATGTTTTTGTTTTATTTTGCTTGATAAGTTACTGTTATTACTTAGAACCACTTAAATCCTACTTTTTATACTTAATAAAATCACTTTTGTTTATTAATTAACCCAGAGTAAGCGATCAATACCTGGGGAAGCAAACAGCTGTGCATGTCTCTTTATCAGTAATATAGAGGGCGGACAATTTATGAGTTTGCCCTGTATAAGCTTTATACAGAGTAAAATGGATTTATTTGGGGTTTGGATCCCATTGGGAACTGGGAATCTGGGTGCTAGAGACAGGATCACTTTCTAAGCCGTTTTCAGTTAAGCCTGCAGCTTTTGGGGGACATGGTTCAGACCAGGGTCTGTGTTTGCAGCAGGCTACCAAGTCTGGCTCAACAAGACAGGGTGCTGAAGTCCCAAACTGGCAGGGAAAACAGGCTCAGAGGTAGTCTCGGCACTTCAGGTGGCAGTCCCAAGGGGGTCTCTGTGACCCAACCCGTCACACCCTGCTCTTTCGCATGAACTGCTATATGGAAAAACTGATTAACAGAGCCACTGGGTGAACGTGCAAGTCATAACAATGATGATGCTAAGCACTGGAGCAATAGTCTTTAATGCAGCAGTTAGTTGCTGTTAGCAAGTCTTGCAGGTGAAATATCCAGTGTGAGACCAAATAGACCAAGGACATGGGACAGAGTTGTGGTAAACTAAAGATGAGGCAAGAGGTTGGTGGCAAGTAGAGTGATGCAGACATCTGTGTTGGGCCGACTGGTGACTCCCAGTTGGAGGAGGAAACATGCAGCAGGCTGGGCAGCTGCTGGACTCGATCGATCCAGTGTGACAGTTCCTATGGTTCTGGGGTTCCTTTTCCAGCCCTTCTTGGGTTTGCTTTGGAATATGCTAGCCCCATCTCATTCCATGCCAGAGAGGGATCTGACAGCACCCCTGGCTGCAAGTCCCCACCACCAGATGCAGTGGTGACGGCCATCCTCCTGGCCCACGCACCAGGACTGAGCCAGTCTGCATTCTGCAAACACAAAGGGGGCCAATGCATCATTTATTTGTATTACAGCAGCATGTAGAGGTCCAAGCTAAGATCAGGGCCCCATGGCGCTCGGTACAGAACAGCACAGATTAAGACACTGATTGCTCCGAAGAGCCTAAATGGACAAGACAGACCAAGGAAGGGTTATTGTCCCTGTTTTAGAGCTGGGGAGCTGAAGCCCAGAGAGACCAAGAGAGGAATTTTCAAAAGCTCCTAAGCAAGTTAAGCAATGGGCGTCACACCTGGGTTCTAGCCCAGGGCCCTGTGGATTGCAGGTGTCTACAGGGGCTCCTGTAACAGCTGCGTGACAGCTACAACTCCCTGGGCTACTTCCCCATGGCCTCATTCCAACACCTTCTTTATTCTCACCCCAGGACCTTCCTCCTGATGTCTGATAATGCTTGTACTCCTCAGTCTTTCAGTAGTATGCCTTCTCACTCTCAGCTTCTTGCACCTCTTGCTCCCAGATCCTTGCACGCATACCACAAACTGAAGTGAACTCCTTTATAAACCCAGGTGCCCTGATTAGCCTGCCTGTCTTAATTGATTCTGGCAGCTTCTTGATTGGCTGCAGGTGTTCTAATCAGGCTGTCTGCCTTAATTGTTTCCAGAAAGTTCCTGATTGTTCTGGAACCTTCCCTATTACCTTAACCAGGGAAAGGGACCTACTTAACCTGGGGCTAATATATCTGCCTTCTATCACTCTCCTGTAGCCATCTGGCCTGACCCTGTCACAGCACCTAAGGTCCACCTCCCCATTTACACTGCTAATTATGTCCCTGCTAGAGGGGTGTACTCCACACACCACTGCAAGTGTGGACATAATCAATGAGTGACTTGCCCAAGGTCATGCAGGGGGTCTGGCAGAGCCAAGAACTGGAGCCAGGACTCCCAAGTCCCAGCCCAGGGCCTTAACCTCAAGACCATCCTTCTTCCCTTAGGCGCTAATAATCAAGTAGATGCTTCATTCAGCAGTCGCCTGGTTTTTGCCTTCCAATGTGCACATCATTTCCTGTCGCCCTGCTTGGTGGCTCACTGAAATACACCATGACTTCTTAAAATTCACTTGTTTTAAAAGCAGTAACATTTGCCCATTTCTGTTGCCTAGCTATGTAAATAGTTAGTTATCAAAGCAACAAGAGGGGACAGACCTATTTTACAAGAGTTATCAGCATGCAAGGACACCAGCACACTAGAAAGGGCTAGACAGCCGGCCAGGAGAGAGCACCTGTGCCCAGAGTTCACTGGGCAAATAACTTCATTGCTCTTCACTGAGCCCACTAGCTGTTGTGATGGATTCTGATCTCACCTTCCTGAGCATCAAGAGCAATTTCACTCAGAGTCAGTGGAGTTATGCCAGTCTTCCGCTGATGTATGTGAGATCGGAATTAAGCTTGTTATGGGACATAGTTAGCAAGCTTTGAACCCGGGAGCACCAAGAATAATTGCCTGGCAACAATACTAATTTTGTGATGCCTCCTGGAGGGTTGCCGTAGTAGGGGACAACTAACCAGGAGATGGGTGGATGGGGTGCAGCAGCTGCTGAGTGCTTGAAGTCAGAGATGGATTGAAAATTCTGTGATGATTTCCCCAATAGTCAGACATGAATAAATGGATTTACTGCTCGCTGAGTCCGTTCCTACTCACTCATGCTGAGTGAGGGGCACAGAACTAGGCCCCCACAAGGCGTTCTACTGCAGTTAGTCGAGCGACTAGGGCTGCAGAATCGGGCCCCTTTTCATGGCATTGATCCTCTTGTAACACTGTCGTGCATTAACCCAGCTGGGACACGGGTCTTGACGAGGTAGTTGGGTCTAAATCCTGTCACCACCACACTATGGAGCCATGTCAGGGCAGGGCACAGTCTCCTGCCACACAATAGGCTCTAAGCACAAACCAAATAGAATCATGATCGCTGAACAGGGGTAGTCCTTCTGGATCAGGTTTGAGACTGCTGTTGGGACAGACTGTGGAAACTTAACCAGCAAGTGCTGTCCATTCCGAGGCTGCCAGTCCACTTCAGCACTGCTGACAGCTGCCTGTTAAGCAAAAATGAACACCTGGTTATATTAGAGAGACAAGATTTGTGAACATTAAATCCCACCAAATGAGGGTAAATCCATCCTCATCATCGTATCCACGCATTCTACTCCACACCTGAACATAGCCATTATATGAACATACCCCCATATCTCAACGTCTGTACTTTGACCCATTAAACTTTTACCCCCAAATCGGGGAGATTGCAGATTATGTATTCCTTATGCCACCCATTCTGAAACCAAATTTCACACCCCTTGATAATCTGTACCTTATTCCCTGATAACCAGAAACTTCTGTGCTTAAACTCTGTACCATTTTCTTTTTACTTCAACATCATCTTAATAAAATTATTAAATCTGCTGTTGGGCCAACTTCTGTTGGTAAGAGAGAGAAGCTTTTGAGCTTATACAGAGCTCTTCTCCAGGGTATAAGCATTTTAGAGGGGAAGCCTAAGCATTAAAAAAGGCTACAGGGTTCTCACATGCCAGGATCAGTTAAGTTTATCTCATCCCAGACTATAATGAGCAGCCTTATACGAGGAACAAGCTGGAAGATGGATCCGTGGGAATGAAAACAAGGGGGAAAATATAGACACAATCATTCCATCAATAACCCATAAAGACAAACGCCAGCACAGATGGAAACGAACCCAGGTGACATGCATCCCTGACCTTTGACCTCTATATAATAAGCCAGTCCCAGTGGGCCAGGAACAGTTTGGCTGTAGCCCACACACAGACTGCATCCATTTTTTAAAACCTAACTTAGAAGAAAGCTGGTGGTATTTGGGGAACATTAATCCTTTATTTACTGCTCGCTGCATGGAAGCCTTTAGGAAATATACAGCATTGAACTGACGTTTTGAAGGTTTGAACAATGACCTTTAACCTGTAGTGCTTACTTCATTTCCAAATTACAGTAGGCAACTTTCCCAGGTTTATTGGGTTTCTTCAACTTCTACAAATAATTCATATGATGAAAATACTGTGTTCTGTGCATTTCTGTGTAGCTGAATTAATTACTTGAGCTGCCCAGTTCTAAAGGGATCTTGTCCGATTTCAGATTTGTTTGGGAGTTCAGTGTTATACTTTCAATAGAATTATGGATTCCTGATTATGGACCGGCTCCCACCCGCTGTAAAGTCAATGAAAGCCTTTCCCTTGACACTGGTGGGAGCTGGTTCTGGCCCAGAAAACTTACTTGTTCTCTTGCTGCCTGTACGAGGAATGCAGCAGTGGGTGATGTTGCATTAATTCAGATAAAATAAATAGACCCAAGGCGTTAACATAACCCAGTCACGATCCAACATTAAACAGTGTTCAACCAGCTTTGGTATACAGAGACCTCAGCCTGCTTAGCACCATGGTAAATGCACCATTAAAAACCCTGTTACCCTTTGATTAAAGATACAGAAAAGGAGGGAAAAAGAGTTAAAGTATTTGGAATGTAGAGTACTTCATAGGGCTTTCATTTTAACAACACTTTTTGTTTTGTTCGCCGGAGAGAGTTTTAGAGGGAAAAGCCCCCTTGTTTGACAGTCTCTTAGATGGTATCAACAGTCCTTTTGGGGAAAAGAGAAGAAGTTGCAGAGATGGGCGGGAGCCGCTGTTAGAATCTGATCCGGTTTCATCTCAGGTAGTGTTTGGGCTTCAGCTGGAGGGATGTCATCTGAGTCCTTTCTCAAAATCAGGATGACAAGGGCCCAGGAAATGGGGGCAGGGAGTGGCAGCCATGATGGTGAAGCTCGCTCCAATAGTCTCCATCTGTTTCCATATTTCCCCCTTAAGTCTCTTTCTTTAACATCTGACCAAGGGAGTGATGGGTGGAATAGCCCATCCTCTCATTATTTTGTTAGGTCTAAAGAGCCAAAATTGGTGTGTCAGATCTTAATTTCTTATTCAACACCTTCTGTTCTACCAAGCATGATTTTAACATCTAGTCCTTGAGCAATATCCTTAGCCCCTTTTCGTTTGAGCTAAATTAGTCCAGTCTCCCTTCTCCCATCAACATTTGTTGTTACAGGTTACTGTGATATCTTCTGCCCATTCACATACTGTTCGCAGCTGAGCTCACAATTAGAGTAACATTGCAGGCCCAGTTATCACAACACGGACCAGGTCATGCACAACAGAGATTTTTTGATACGCTGGGATTCTGAAAGGAACCCAAGGGAGTTAGAATATTCAGTGAGATTTGGATGGTGAATGCTCTCAGACTCCTTTAGAAGTACTAGCCACTCTCTCATTGCAGCCTAGTCAGTGCAATACAAGGTGCATTGCCTTACGGGACTAACTAGTAGCGACCATCAGTCACATTGATTGACAAATCAGACTGAAACAGACATTGACGTGATTCAGATTCTGAAAATGGCAAAAGCAGATCGTACATTTTAGGTGCTTACAGGGCCCCCATTACATAGTATAAGCACCCTCCAACTTTTTCATGCAGTTATCTTACCAGCCCCCTGCTGAGGTAGTGAAGTGCTGTTATGCCTATTTTGCAGAAGGGTTATTGAAGCACTGAGGATGTCTGGGGCACAGCAGGAAAATGAACCCTGTTTTCCCAAGCGCTAGGCTAGTACCTGGCCACTCCTTCCTCTCTATCAGCCCAGACAACCTTTAAAAGGTTTCAGAGTAACAGCTGTGTTAGTCTGTATTCGCAAAAAGAAGAGGACTTGTGGCACCTTAGAGACTAACCAATTTATTTGAGCATAAGCTTTCGTGAGCTACAGCTCACTTCATTGGATGCATACTGTGGAAAATACAGAAGAGGTTCTCTCTCCTCCCACCCCACTCTCCTGCTGGTAATAGCTTATCTAAAGTGATCACTCTCCTCATAATGTGTATGATAATCAAGGTGGGCCATTTCCAGCACAAATCCAGGTTTTCTCCCCACCCCCCCACAAACCCACTCTCCTGGATTTGTGCTGGAAATGGCCCACCTTGATTATCATACACATTGTGAGGAGAGTGATCACTTTAGATAAGCTATTACCAGCAGGAGAGTGGGGTGGGGGGAGAGAAAACCTTTTGTAGTGATAAACACCGATTTTTTCATGATCTGTGTGTATAAAAACATCCTCACTGTATTTTCCACTTTTATGCATCCAATGAAGTGAGCTGTAGCTCACGAAAGCTTATGCTCAAATAAATTGGTTAGTCTCTAAGGTGCCACAAGTCCTCCTGTTCTTTTCGCGAATACAGACTAACACGGCTGTTACTCTGAAACCTGTCATTATGCAAGGCACTGCATTTAGCCGTATGGAGTGGAAATCTATCAACTGCATGAAAAAACTTGTACAGATACAGACAGACGTCATCTTCCTTTCCAAATGCAAACAGATGGACATCGTACCAAAAGGACTGAAGGTAAAAAAATCCATTACAATCTACATACCACACAGACTATGCTGACAGCTTGTGCCCCACGCTCTCAAAGAAACTGCGGAATCACCTGATCAACATCCTCTACAGCAAACAGGGAAAGATAAAAAATGAGCTCTCAAAAATGCTCTCATAAAAAACCCAACCTTACACACAAACTTCCTCGTGGCTGGAATTTACTAAAACTAGACAAGCCATTTACAGCGCACACTTTGCTTCTCTACAAAAGAAAAAGGACACTAAACTTTCTAAACTACTACATGCCACAAGGGGCCACAGCAATGGTTCCCTCAACCCACCCAGCAATATTGTTAACCTATCCAACTATACTCTTAGCCCAGCAGAAGCAGCTGTCCTATCTCAGGGCCTCTCCTTCTGCCCCTCCAACTCCACAAACATGATACAGTTCTGTGGTGACCTAGAATCCTATTTTCGACCTCTCCGACTCAAGGAATATTTCCAACACACCTCTGAACAACATACTAATCCACAGAGGCCTCCCTACCAACACCACAAAAAGAAGGATCCAAGGTGGACTCCTCCTGAAGGTCGAAACAGCAGACTGGACTTCTACACAGAGTGCTTCCGCCGACGTGCACGGGCTGAAATTATGGAAAAGCAGCATCACTTGCCCCACAACCTCAGCCGTGCAGAACACAATGCCATCCACAGCCTCAGAAACAACTCTGACATCAAAATAAAAAAGGCTGACAAAGGAGGTGCTGTTGTCATCATGAATAGGTCGGAATATGAACAAGAGGCTGCTTGGCAGCTCTCCAACACCACTTTCTACAAGCCATTACCCTCTGATCCCACTGAGAGTTACCAAAAGAAACTACAGCATTTGCTCAAGAAACTCCCTGAAAAAGCACAAGATCAAATCTGCACAGACACACCCCTGGAACTCCGACCTGGGATATTCTATCTACTACCCAAGATCCATAAACCTGGAAATCCTGGGCGCCCCATCATCTCAGGCATTGGCACCCTGACAGCAGGATGTCTGGCTATGTAGACTCCCTCCTCAGGCCCTACACTCCCAGCACTCCCAGCTACCTTCGAGACACCACTGACTTCCTGAGGAAACTACAATCCATCGGTGATCTTCCTGATAATGCCATCCTGGCCACTATGGATGTAGAAGCCCTCTACACCAACATTCCACACAAAGATAGACTACAAGCCGTCAGGAACAGTATCCCCGATAATGTCATGGCAAACCTGGCGGCTGAACTTTGTGACTTTGTCCTTACCCATAACTATTTTACATTTGGGGACAACGTATACCTTCAAATCAGCGGCACTGCTATGGGTACCCACATGGCCCCACAGTATGCCAACATTTTTATGGCTGACTTAGAACAATGCTTTCTCAGCTCTCGTCCCCTAATGCCCCTACTCTACTTGCGCTACATTGATGACATCTTCATCATCTGGACTGATGGAAAAGAAGCCCTTGAGGAATTCCACCATGATTTCAACAATTTCCATCCCACCATCAACCTCAGCCTGGACCAGTCCACACAAGAGATCCACTTCCTGGACACTACGGTGCTAATAAACGATGGTCACATAAACACCACCCTATACCGGAAACCTACTGACCGCTATTCCTACCTACATGCCTCCAGCTTTCACCCTGACCACACCACACGATCCATCGTCTACAGCCAAGCTCTGTGATACAACCGCATTTGCTCCAACCCCTCAGACAGAGACAAACAGACAACTACAAGATCTCTATCAAGCATTCTTACAACTACAATACCCACCTGTTGAAGTGAAGAAACAGATTGATAGAGCCAGAAGAGTTCCCAGAAGTCACCTACTACAGGACAGGCCTAACAAAGAAAATAACAGAACGCCACTAGCCGTCACCTTCAGCCCCCAACTAAAACCCCTCCAACGCATTATCAAGGATCTACAACCTATCCTGAAGGATGACCCAACACTCTCACAAATCTTGGGAGACAGGCCAGTCCTTGCCTACAGACAGCCCCCCAACCTGAAGCGAATACTCACCAGCAACCACATACCACACAATAGAACCACTAACCCAGGAACCTATCCTTGCAACAAAGCCCATTGCCAACTGTGCCCACATATCTATTCAGGGGACACCATCATAGGGCCTAACAACATCAGCCACACTATCAGAGGCTTGTTCACCTGCACATCTACCAATGTGATATATGCCATCATGTGCCAGCAATGCCCCTCTGCCACGTACATTGGTCAAACTGGACAGTGTCTACATAAAAGAATAAATGGACACAAATCAGATGTCAAGAATTATAACATTCATAAACCAGTCGGAGAACACTTCAATCTCTCTGGTCACGCGATTACAGACATGAAAGTTGCGATATTACATCAGAAAAACTTCAAAACCAGACTCCAGTGAGAGACTGCTGAATTGGAATTCATTTGCAAATTGGACACAATTAACTTAGGCTTGAATAGAGACTGGGAGTGGCTAAGTCATTATGCAAGGTAACCTATTTCCCCTTGTTTTTTCCTACCCCCCTACCCCCCCCACGTTCCTCAGACGCTCTTGTTAAACCCTGGATTTGTGCTGGAAGTGGCCCATCTTGGTTATCATGCACATTTCAAGGAGAGGTTTCAGAGTAACAGCCGTGTTAGTCTGTATTCGCAAAAAGAAAAGGAGTACTTGTGGCACCTTAGAGACTAACCAATTTATTTGAGCATGAGCTTTCGTGAGCTACAGCTCACTTCATCGGATGCATACCGTGGAAACTGTAGCAGACTTTATATATACACAGAGAATATGAAACAATACCTCCTCCCACCCCACTGTCCTGCTGGTAATAGCTTATCTAAAGTGATCATCAGGTGGGCCATTTCCAGCACAAATCCAGGTTCTCTCACCCTCCACCCCCCCACACACACAAATTCACTCTCCTGCTGGTGATAGCCCATCAGCTATCACCAGCAGGAGAGTGAATTTGTGTGTGGGGGGGTGGAGGGTGAGAAAACCTGGATTTGTGCTGGAAATGGCCCACCTTGATTATCATACACATTGTAAGGAGATGCCACAAGTACTCCTTTTCTTATTGTAAGGAGAGTGATCACTTTAGATAAGCTATTACCAGCAGGAGAGTGGGGTAGGGGGAGAGAAAACCTTTTGTAGTGATAAACACCCACTTTTCCTGGTTTGTGTATATAAAAACATCTTATGTATTTTCCACAGTATGCAGCTGATGAAGTGAGCTGTAGCTCGCGAAAGCTTATGCTCAAATAAATTTGTTAACCTTTAAAAGGCAACCTACCATGGAAGCAAAATTGGCTTGTGCTCTTTCCTGGACAAAGAAGCCCTGAAAGTGTGGATTCTTTTTGAAAGGGGGTGTTTGTGCATGTGTTTTACACATTACAAATGTGGGTCCTGTCTCCTGTATTTCCTGAAAGGCTCCATGGCCGACGAGAGAACTAGTAAGGCAGGGACAATATTGCAGGATGCATACTGATATTCCACTCTAAAGCATCCTTTCGGGAAAGTCATTTCCTTGTGTTGTCTTAGCTTATGCATGCAGTGTAGGTCTAGCTGTGTCAGTTCGAGGATGTTAGAGAGACAAGGTGGGTGAGGCAATATCTTTTATTGGACCAGCTTCTGTTGGTGAGAGAAAAATCTTTTGAACCACACAGAGCTCTTCTTCGGCTCTGGGAAAGGTACTCCAAGCATCACAGCAAAATGCAAGGTGGAACAGATTGTTTAGCATAAGTAGTGAGCACATATTGTAAGGGACAATTCAAGGTAGAGTGGCCTGTTGAAACCTCTGTAGGCATAGGACAAAACCAGGGGGTTAGTGGTCTAGACGAGTGGTTGCAGCCAGTTGTGATAAACCATAAATCCAGTGTCTCTGTTCAGTCCGTGATTTTGAGAGTCTAGCAGAGTAATGAATTTAAGCTCCCAGGCTCATCTTTTGCAAGTGTGGTACAGATTTCCTGTGAGGATGAGGACTGAGAGGTCAGACACAGAGTGATTGCTTTGTGAAAAGTGTTCGCCTCACAGGAAAATGATAAAAGCCAAAGAACAAAAACAAAAACCAACCCTATCAATTTCCTGTGTAAGTTCATTTGAGAGTGTAGTGATTGCCTGGTTTCACCCACAGGGTTGTTACTGGGGAATTTAATGCACTGGATGAGGTACACCACATGTTGTGGTCAGGAGCGCTGGAACCAGGCCAGGAGAGCCATGGTCCCCGCACTTTTAAAAGTGGGAGGGCTACGCCCACCCATTTTTTAACTTAGGCTTTGTTTGGGTATCAGAGAGCCATGTTGCCCCCCAAAGTGCATGCCTCTGGCAGGCACAGAGTGGCACAGGCAGGGCCTGAGCTTCATGGCAGGGAGCCGATCTGCTGCAAAGTGCGGCATCTGCCTGCAATGCCAGCCGCTTCACAGTGAGGAGGATGAGGGGGGACTTAGCCCCCACCCTTGCCATGAGGCCCAGCCCCTTTCAGTGGCCCCGCCTCTGCACCCTGATGCCCCACCCCCTGACCAGGCCAGAAGTCAGAGCTGGGCCATGGTAAGAGCGACCCAGGGAGCCCAGGCCACTGTGGGGAGCTCTAGACCCTCCACCAGCCCTGGGGCAGGGTCCGGAGTGTCCAAAAGCAGCCCCTGGCCCGTATTCCTGCCCCCGGGGGAGCACCGCACAATTCAGCTCTTGTATGAAACCAGGTAGCTGAAACAGGTGCCACCACACAAAACACAGGCACATGCAAGGAACATGTGGGCAGTGGGGTTTTGCTTTGTATTGTTTTAACAGAGCAGAAGGGGTGTGTGGGAGAGAGAGAGAGAGAAGCAAAGCCACGACTCACTGGCATGGCGCCTCCTGCTGGTCATCTCGGGAATTAGCTCTTTCCAGCCTTCGGCACGCCCTCTGCAGGCCAGTGTCTCATCTGCCGCTGGCATCCATGTCCCTTCTGGACCCCGGTGCCCTTTACCCTGGGGTTCTGCCCCAGCAGTACCCCCACACTCTGGGTTGCCCCTTCCTGGGGAACCCCCACCCCTCTAAACCCACCTTGCCTCAGTGGCTACTGCCAGTCATAATCTAGCCCCCGCTCACTAGGGCAGACTGCAGTGTAGTGGCCACTCATCATTAGCAAGGGGTTAGGACCAGCTCCCTCTGCCTATTCCCAGGCTGCCCCTCTGCAGCCCAGTACCTTTCTGGGCCTTTACCAAGGCCTGCAGCCTGGGGGTTTACCAGGCTGGAGCTCCCCAGCACTGCTCCGCTTAAGGTACCTTACTCTCAGGCAGCTAGCCCTTCCCACTCCCGGGCTAGAGTGAGACTCCTCAGCTTCTGGCCCACAGCCCTCTTATAGGGCCAGCTGTGGCCTGATTGAGCCTGCCACAGCTGTGGTCAGCTACATAGTCAGCTTCCCCCAACTGTTCTTAATCCCTTTTCCCAGCCCCAACCCCCTCCAGGGCTGCTTTAGCCCCTTCAGTGACCACCCTGCTACAGAGGGAGACACACAAGCAGTGAAAAACCACCACAGAAACAGATTCAGAGAAGGGGCAGAAAGCCCAGGGCAGAGACTGGAGATGTTCTGGGAACACAGCCCCCCCCCCCCCCCAAAAAAAAAAAAAAAAAAAGTAAAGAGAGCATTTGGCTCTGAGCACTGAGTTGAAATGGCTTGGAACTGTGAGCAAAGAAATCATCTCCTGTTCAATTCTTACCATGTTCAAGGAAATGACTGTGTACATTCTCTGTAAATAAACAAGCCTGCATCAAAGAAACACCTGATTCCCTCATCAATTTCTCCTTCTAATGGAGGCAACCCACAGGACCCCAAATTTTGGCTAGCTGCTTGGGTCACAAAGGGGTAACAGTATCTACTCATCCGTCTGCGTTGCAGTGACGCTTCCATTCAATGCCATATTGCATTCATGGACCAAATCAGCAACAGAAAAGCCATCACCAAGCTCATCAGTCTCTTGCTCACAGAACAAAGTGGAAGTCAAATCATTTCCATCTGTTCAATCATTTAAATTCCTCATTCAATTCTCAACTTTTCTTTTCTTTTTAATTTGCCCATTTCTCAAAATGGTGAAATGAAAAACTGGAGATGGGCTTCATCTGAGCCTTCCCCACATTAAAGGCCCTCAGCAAAGCCTATTGAAGTTAGTGGAAAGACTCCCACGGCTTTAAGATCAGGCCCAATGTGCAAAGCTCAGAATGACATTGGGCAATTAGAACCCCATGCTCACACATGCCCTAGGTCTCATAACCAATGCATGAGGAACTAGTTCATCCTGGCAGCAAGCTCACGCTGAGGAGATACCACGTGGGCTAACTGGGGCCAGCCCAGTGCCACTCAGTGTCTCTGAAGTATCACCAAGGCCACTCCATAGGGTGGAGCCTTGACCTCAGAGATCTAGGGAAGGAAGGACAGACTGCACTTAGTCTTGGAGACCTCAAACAGGAGGAACCCACTGGTGGGCATAGCAAACAGAGAGGCAGTCCAGGGAGCATCTTAGCTGGAGCCACATAAGGCACAGACTGATGGAATATTTTTGCCCTGCTGGCTTAAACCAGAAATTCTCAGTGCAAAGTCGCCACCAGCTCTCCCTTAGACCGAAAGTTCTCCCGTAACACACGGTGCAGGCTAGAGAGAGGTGGCCCGCCACCACCACCCCCAGGATCCTGCCTAGGAGGAAATGTGTCTCATGAGACTGCCCCAGGGAGCAGCATTTCAGATCAAATGTGTCTAAAGCCTTCATGTTATTTTATGCTGGTGGTACAGAACTATGTAATTATCTCTGGGCGTGTAGGCTTCACACAGTGGAGCTCACAGCAGGCTCTGCGTCAGCTAAGACTTATGTAAGTATTCTTTCCAGCAGTGAGTATGCTGCACCCACCCACGGCTTTGCTTTAGATCCAAAAAGGTAAAAAAAATTCAGGCCAAGCCATAGTGGGAGGATTCTGTCCTTCATTAGCAATGCAGAGAGATCCCTGTTCACAGAGCATGTTCTTGGCTTTATAAATCCCGTGGGATCTCCCTGAGACCCCGACTGACCTCTGGCTGGGTATCTCCCATTGCTTTGTTGATTTACATTGCTTTAGGTCGCGTTTCTATGGTCAGCTGCAGCAGGGAAGGCCGAAGTCGTGACCAGAATCTATAGAGGTTGCCATGACAGCAGAAAAATGCAATCAGCCTTCGCAAACAGCTCTCAGAAGCCTCTAAAGCATTCAAGCTACCAATGCAAAACATACAGAATGGCGATCACTTGCATCCATACCTGTTTTATGTCCCTGTTTGCTCTGTAATAGGTTTGTACAGAGCAATAAAACGGGCACATATGGACAGAGACAGAAAGCTAGGACTGCTCTTTGCTGCAAGCTTGCCGAACACGGCTGAGTTTTTCCCCCTTTGAGAGCATTGGGCAACTGCCTCTCTATACTCCCGAGCCTGGAGCAGGTTTCAGCAGCAATGGAGAAGACAGGATATACATGACAGATCATAAAAAGGAATCAGTGATAGGAGTTCACACCTCCTCCCCCCCACAGCAGATTCTCATTGACAGAGAAAGGCTTGAGGTGAGCTACCAAGCATTAATAGCTTTGCTAGGCTGTGTACATGGGTGAATTAACTGTCCAGTTTTTAATCTTAAGTATATGAATACATTGGATAAGCTATTACCAGCAGGAGAGTGAGTTTGTGTGTGTGGTTTTTGGAGGGGGGTGGGGGAGTGAGAAAACCTGGATTTGTGCTGGAAATGGCCCACCTTGATTATCATACACATTTTAAAGAGAGTGGTCATTTTGGATGGGCTATTACCAGCAGGAGAGTGAGTTTGTGTGTGTGGGGGGGGGCGGAGGGTGAGAAAACCTGGATTTGTGCTGGAAATGGCCCAACTTGATGATCACTTTAGATAAGCTATTACCAGCAGGACAGTGGGGTGGGAGGAGGTATTGTTTCATGGTCTCTGTGTATATAATGTCTTCTGCAGTTTCCACAGTATGCATCCGATGAAGTGACCTGTAGTTCACAAAAGCTCATGCTCAAATAAATTGGTTAGTCTCTAAGGTGCCACAAGTACTCCTTTTCTTTTTGTGAATACAGACTAACATGGGTGTTACTCTGAAACTGAATACATTTGTGTGTCATTCAGCCACAACTCCCATCTTCTCACGTCTTGATTACTGAAACCTCCTTCTCTCTGGCCTGGACAAATGCAGTCTTGCCCTCGGATTTCCCTTCAGAAGGCTGTTGCAAAGATAATTCACCTAGCCCATGCTTTGACCATGTCACACACACCCTTTGTATCCCTCCTCTGACTCCCTGTTCTCTAACATGTCAACCATAAGCTACTTGTCTTCACTTTCAAGGACCTTCACGGCCGAACCCCACTCTACCTCCCCTCTCTCATTCACCATCGATATGTCAGCTCCTGCCCCCACTCAGCCCATTATCCCAGCCTCCAGCACCCACTTTGTTACATTTTCAAATCAGCCCCTTTGTGCTTTCTCCCGGGCTGTTTCTCACACTTGGGAAGAGCTCCCTGTAAACATCCACCAAACTCGCTCCTTGTCCTCCTTCAAATCCCTCCTCAAACCTCCCCTTTGCTGCGATGCCTGCATGAACCTGGATGACAGGCTGCTGTGCACAGAGCTCACAGCCGATCAATGCTGACCAGTATTGTCTCTTTGTTTCCTTGTACCCCTGGCTGCCTGTATCCAGCTATTGTCTCTTAGCTTGCACTGGGATTGTAAGCTCCTTGGGCTGAGACTGACCTTTGTTCTGTGCACCCTGGGGTCCTGGTCTGTGACTAGGGGTCCTAGGCATTACAATAATAGAATGGCTCCCCCAGAAAGCCATTAAGCTCCAGGATAATCTTTTCAAAAACACCCAAGTCCCATTTTCACAAGTGATTCTGGCTCCTAAATATCCCTTAGAGCCAATGGGATTTAGGAACCTATGGCCCCAGCACCTCAAAGGTATTTAGGCTCTTAATTGCCATTGAAAACTAATCTTGACTCATGTGCCTAAGTCCCTTTGAAAACGTTAGCCCTACACTGCAAATAAAAGGCACATTATACAGCCGTTGCTTTAACAGTCAGTAAGGGTTAAATATTGACCTAATAGATAGTGTGTCCTTTGCACACATATACTAATAGGTCTTCTTATAGTTACTATCGTATTGCAGGTAAAGACCCGGGCCTCATTGTGTTAGGTGCTGTACGAAAATGAAATAAAAAAAAGACAGTCTGTAAGCTCTTTAGGGCTAAGTATGACAAGAGAAAATAGGAGCATATAGACAGATGGTGGGGGGCACAAAGTGATTATGAGACAGGCCCGGTCTGCACGATTTGGGCGTAAAATTTTACACTGAACTGACCCATTAACCCAAACATTGAATGCTTCAGCTGCAGTCACAATTTTGCACACATCACCACAGGCACCTTCGAAAGACAGCCCACAGAGCAACACCACGCTGCAGCCTTGACTCTGTTCCCTTTAAACTAACTGCCTGGGAGAAAGGCCGTTATTTTGCCAGGTGGATGCATGGTGTTACAGTGGAACCCCTACATCCCCCATCTTGCAATTGGGCAGGCCCCCGGGCCTCACTGACTTCAGCGTGTGACGATCCACTTGAGCCGCTGCAATGGCAGGGTCAATAACGGCATTAACAGTTCTGATTGGCTAAAGGAAGGAAATGACCTATTCTGTGGCAGCCAATCACAATTCAGTTGATTTACAAAGCTCACTTTTTAAAGGCTTCACTGTAGTTCTATGATTACATGGCTTCAGAAAAGGGTTTTAAAAGCGCAACAGTAAATCGGAGGCACCCATCTTGCAATGCAATCAGCTGACAGCAGTGACAGCAGTGACTTGGTACAGTAAAGTTACCTATTACCCCCCTGTCACGTTATTGACTTGAACTGGGACCGTATAGAACATGGTTGCAACCAAGGCCCTGTAGTGGCACCAAATCTTGTATAAAGGGGGTCACGTAAGGTATCTCAGACAAGGTTATGCTTTGCTGGTTATGATTATGCTATCTATATGTGTGTATCATTTTTGTAGTTAAAGTTATGAATATTGGCTCTATACTGTCTGTATTTCAAACTTATGCTATGCTTCTGGGGGACACCCCAGACAAGTTGGTGTCAGCTCTGCCTAGCCTGCTTGATGACCCATTAAGAACCATCTGCTATACAACTGACCCATTGAGAGAAGGCAGACACACCTTGTGACTCAGCAAGGCATGCAGGGACCTGCCTGTGGACAGAACTCTGAGGTGTTTCCAGGCCATGGGATGGACAGCTTGTCTTTGAAACAAAGAAAAGAAAGACCAAATGGCAAGAGACTATAAAAAGCTGCTGCAGCTCCTCCATCTTGTCTTCAATCCTGCTTCATATCTCTGGAGGGACTTTGCTACACTGAAGCTTTGAACCAAGGACTGAAAGACCCATCCCAGCTGTGGATGTTCTCCAGAGACTTGATTTGAACCTGCAGTTTATTCTATCACTGCTGCAAGCCTGAACCAAGAACTTTGCCATGACTGTATGTAACTGATTCCATTTAACCAGTTCTAGCTCTCATCTGTATCTTTTTCCTTTCATGAATAAACCTTTAGATTTTAGATTCTAAAGGATTGGCAACAGCGTTGATGGCGGGTAAGATCTGATTTGTATATTGACCTGGATCTGGGGCTTGGTCCTTTGGGAATCGAGAGAACCTTTTATCTTTTACTGGGGTATTGGTTTTCATAACCATCTGTCCCCATAGCGAGTGGCACTGGTGGTGATGCTGGGAAACTGGAGTGTCTGAGGGAATTGCTTGTGTGACTTGTGGTTAGCTAGTGAGGTAAAACCAGAGTCCTCTCTGTCTGGCTGGTTTGATTTGCCTTAGAGGTGGAAAAACCCCAGCCTGGGGCTGTAACTGCCCTGCTTGAAGTAATTTGTCCTGAATTGACGCTCTCAGTTGGGTCCCACCAAAACCAGCATCATTACACCCCACCCCCACCCCCAGGAATAGCAAAAGAGCGCCTCGTTAACATTCGTGCAGCAAACAGAGGAACTAGTGATAAATTGCCACTTATTGCAAAGTGAAAAGGAGGACTTGTGGCACCTTAGAGACTAACCAATTTATTTGAGCATGAGCTTTCGTGAGCTACAGCCCACTTCATCAGATGCATACTGTGGAAACTGCAGAAGACATTATATACACACAGAGACCATGAAACAATACCTCCTCCCACCCCACTGTCCTGCTGGTAATAGCTTATCTAAAGTGATCATCAAGTTGGGCCATTTCCAGCACAAATCCAGGTTTTCTCACCCTCCGCCCCCCCCCCCCCCAACTCACTCTCCTGCTGGTAATAGCCCATCCAAAGTGATCACTCTCTTCACAATAAGAAAAGGAGTACTTGTGGCACCTTCAAGACTAACCAATTTATTAGAGCATAAGCTTTCGTGAGCTACAGCTCACTTCATCAGATGCATATCGTGGAAACTGCAGCAGACTTTATATATACACAGAGAATATGAACCAATGATAATCAGGGTGGGCCATTTCCAGCACAAATCCAGGCTTTCTCACCCCCCCACCCCCATACACACACAAACTCACTCTCCTGCTGGTAATAGCTTATCTAAAGTGATCATCAAGTTGGGCCATTTCCTGCACAAATCCAGGTTCTCTCACCCCCTCACCCCACTCCAAAAACCGCACACACAAACTCACTCTCCTGCTGGTAATAGCTCATCCAAAGTGACCACTCTCCCTACAATGTGCATGGTAATCAAGGTGGGCCATTTCCAGCACAAATCCAGGCTTTCTCACCCCCCCGGAGAAACCTGGATTTGTGCAGGAAATGGCCCAACTTGATGATCATACACATTGTGAAGAGAGTGGTCACTTTGGATGGGCTATTACCAGCAGGAGAGTGAGTTTGGGGGGGGGGGCGCGGAGGGTGAGAAAACCTGGATTTGTGCTGGAAATGGCCCAACTTGATGATCACTTTAGATAAGCTATTACCAGCAGGACAGTGGGGTGGGAGGAGGTATTGTTTCATGGTCTCTCTGTGTATATAATGTCTTCTGCAGTTTCCACGGTATGCATCCGATGCAGTGAGCTGTAGCTCACGAAAGCTCATGCTCAAATAAATTGGTTAGTCTCTAAGGTGCCACAAGTACTCCTTTTCTTTTTGCGAATACAGACTAACACGGCTGTTACTCTGAAACCTGTCATTATTGCAAAGTGCTACTTATAGGCAAATCCAGTTACAAATTAATTGTCTTAGACAAGGAGCCTCTATACAAGTGTCAGATGAGTGAAGCAGGGAGTCAAATTGTAAGTATATTATTTTCTCGGGTAAAGCAGACTTTTAAAACGTTACAGGATTCAGGGGAGACAGCAGCATCTGTGTCTGTCACTGGTTTTTCCCCTGTAGGCTGGGCCTGGGAAGCAGTGTTTGGATTTATGCTACAGTCTGGGGTTCAGGCTTGAGGCTAACCCAGAATTAGGATTTAGATTCTGGTTAAGAATTAGACAGCACTGAGGTCTTACAAGAGGTTTCTGCCACCTTGGGCCACAACCAAACTGGATGCAGAAAGTGGGACCCTTCAGGTCAGATCCCAAACTAGGAGTTAAACCGCAGAAGCAGATTCCGGGCCTTGACCCAATCATCCTCCCCACGCGTCGCAGAACATTCCGGGGTCTGGATTTGTTTTTCCCAGTCTGGCCCCAATGTTGGTAGTTCAGTAGGTTTCCAGCAATGGTAACATCTATGCACTGCAGAACTGCTGCCTTCAGTGAACAGGAGTGGTGCGCTTTTCAATGGGAGTCTAAGGGCACATCTACATCGCAATCACTCACAGCTCAAGCAGCTGTAATCTAGCTAGCTCCAGTACGAGTGCAGGGACACTGCGGCAGCCTGCACTTCTGTACAGGCCAGCCCTGTGAGTAATTACCCACGTTTCTAGGCAGGCTTGTGCAACCCGCACTGAAATGCATGAGGCCCCAGCTTCGTTGCTCCAATACCTGTGCGTGCGAAATTAGAGCTAGATCAGGTCTGTCTACACAAGCTGCACTCACGCCTGGTGATTACACTATAGACACCCTCAGGGCAGAGACTCTGTTCCAAGCCACTGCCCCAGCAGGCTGGGGTAGCTGGTTCCTATGCCCCCATCCCCACAGCCCCTGGCACACAGCATGCACCAGAGATGGGGAGGAGAAGTGGGCACAGCATGGTGCATGCCAGTTATCTCCAGCTGGTTGATGGTGCCAAGGGTGCTCTAACATGGGCTGTGCAGAGAATCAAGGAGCTCGAGCCACAGGACGGCTCATCAGCTGTTTGTCCTCAAGATAAGGCTAAGAATAGTTCTTCTCCCAGCAATGGGAAAACAGCTCAAGTATTACGGGCCTTCTATTCATCGATTTTATTCTAAAAACAGGACTGGAGTGTGAGGCTGCAGAAGTGTCTCACGTCAGTGGTTAAGGCACTAGCCGAAGCATTCAGGGTTTGTCTACAGCAAAAAGAGACCCGTGGAAGCGAGTCTCAGAGCCCAGGTCTACAGCCTGTAGTCTGATTTTAGATTATGTATTAATTATATTGATAATTGGGAATTCTTAAGTAATCACTTTGAGGGTTGACAGGTAAATTTTGCCCCAAGATCAGGTCCAGTATTATTTAAATTATTCTATAATTGGGAGCCCTGGT
The DNA here is from genome assembly GCF_965140295.1 of Lepidochelys olivacea. Taxonomy (NCBI): domain Eukaryota; kingdom Metazoa; phylum Chordata; order Testudines; family Cheloniidae; genus Lepidochelys; species Lepidochelys olivacea. The sequence goes on from NC_140416.1 coordinate 122,933,932, forward strand.
GTGCACAGCTGCATCACTTACACTATAGGAACTTTTTTATATTTACAAATGTAGTTTATTAATACATTTAGCACAGTTACAAACACCCCAACTTAGTAAGATAGAGATACTATAGAATGTACATTTACACACCCATATACTTACACCATTCCTTGTAGAACAACCTGAAGTATTAGCCATCATTTTTCTTATCACCATCACCTTCCCCATCATCACTAGTGGCCATCATTCTGGCACCTCCGAAGGACTACATCTCTCTTTCCACTGCCCCTAGGTTGGGATGCCACTTTTATACTGTGTTACACTGACGCAGTTATGTTCGATGCATATTCAGTAGGGGATTTTTTCCTTCTTATTTGTATTTCCTCACCTCACTAATATTGGGGTGTCTTTTTTCTATGGGTTAGAATATAAATGATTTTAACTTATTATATAAGTCAGTTCATTACCCTGGCCCTTTTGTGGTTACATATTACATTTGTTATTTTTCTCCAAGTTTTAAGTTGTGGTGTACCTGTTAAGTTTAAAAGGGTATTAACTGAGGAAAGCCCTTATGCCAACCTGCTTTAACGCATCCTCTATGTTAAAGGTTGCTGTCATACATGGACCGTATGCTTTAGCTCCATTTATCTAGGTCAGTGCTACTCAAAGTGGTGGTCCGCGGGTCTGCACGCACATTGGAAAAAAAAAACTGTCTGTCCCCCACATCAGACAGCTTGAGAAGCACTGCTCTAGGTGAAAGGTCCCAGACATATGTATGCTAACTTTCCCATAGCTCACAGTACAGAACGTGGCCTGCAGGTCCCTTGTGTTACAGCCAAAATATACCCTAACATAAACCTTTTCTAATAAAATATATAATTAAACCTATTCAGAAAATAAGAAATTTATAAGAAAAGATATGTATATAGGCAAGCAAGCAGGCTAGCCTTAAATGTAGCTCATGTACCTGTTATGTACGCTAGTTCACTGCCAGGGACACTTCTGTGGTTGAATTATTTACCTGTGGTCAGAACTTCCCCTCAAACTCTATTTTCAGCTCCCCAAATACTTGGGGTTTTTCCACTGGGCCGTTTATCTGTTCAAAGATCATAGGCCTTAAACCTTATGCTAACTTGAAGCTAATGTCTTACAAGATACAGGCAGGGGTGAAAGTAACTGAGGCCACTTACCACTATGGGGCGGGGCGGCTCCGGCCTCGGGTGGAAGGGGCGGGGCCTCGGGTGGAAGGGGCAGGGATGGGGGGGGATCAGCATCCCCCAACCAGCCCTTCCAGTCCAGCTGGCCCACGCCGCCCAGGGCTCCCGTGTTGATTTAAAGGGCTCGGGGCTCCGGACGCCGCTGCTGCGTCCGGAGTCCCGGGCCCTTTTAAATTGCCGGCCCCAGGGCAGCTGCTCCCTTTACCCCCCCCCCGCCCGTCGGCGGCCGGGGGGGGACAAAAGGGGCAGGAACGTTAAAGCGCTGCAGGGTCCTTTGCCATGGCAGCGCTTTACCGTTGCTGCCCCTTCCCCCCCCCCCGGCCGCCCTGCCGGTACGGATCCTACCAGCAGGGCCGCCAACAGGGGAGGCAAAAGGGGCAGGGACATTGCCGCGGCAACGCTTTAATGTGGGCTGAGTATGGGCCGGTGCGGGTTCTTACCAGTACGCCGTACCGGCCCTGACCGGCTCACTTTCAGCCCTGGATACAGGCCTGTAGGTTTCTTGCATTACTGCTGAATATAATACAAAGCAAAATATAATGCAAAGCAGTAAATATCATAAAAGCAAACTAGGCTACAAGCCAGGCTTGCGCGATGGCGCTGAAGAATAGCCATGGAGCCGCTTGGGCTCTGAAACCCGGGAGCGGGGATAGGTTTCAGTCTGAGCCTGAACGAGGTTTCAGAGCCTGGATGTTTTTAGCACCGTAGCCTGAGTCTGGACAGACAGGCTCTGAGACTTGCTGTCGGCCCATGTGGTAATCCCAGTCAATGTCACCGTATTGCGTTTTAGGCACTTGCTTCTTCTCTGCGGTCAGAGAGAAGGTGGACCTCAAAGAGAGGCAATTTTCTTCCGGGCAGTACTTCTGGCGGTGGCTCTTGAAAGAGGTGCCCTGCTGGCTACAACCATGCAGCCTAAAGCAGCCGGATATGTATTGAGAAGGAGTGAAAACAGGCTGGCCTGAGGGCTCATAAAAAACAAAACAAAAAAATTACCCCCTAAAACTAGGGCTAGAGGATTTGTGCTCACTCTGAGCCAAACCCAAAATGCTGCAACCTCAGATACTAACCTGTGCTCTTGACCTAATGGGTCTAGCAAGGCAGCTGAAATGCAGATTTTGTAACATGGGGCGAATACATTTTAAAGGGCTGGTTTCTCCCTGCCGTAAATGTGTCAGATTTCCATTAGCACACTCCTTTTATCCTTTGCCATGTAGCTAGCATAACTCACCCCCAAACCCAGCGAGATGCTCAGCCTCTGCAACGCACTTCAACAGTGCTCTTAACAACATTCCTTCACTAATTAATGCAAGCTAAGCATGCAGCTAGCAGCAACACTGCCTGACAGACGTTCCCCGGGGAACTGGCCAGAGGCCTCACAGGAGACACACAGCTAGCTCATGTCTCACTTATAAAGGCTCTTTCTAATACACTTCCTGGGGTTGTCAGGAAATCTGCTGGCTTAGGATGGTCCCTGAAAATAGCCCAGTGGATGCCCACGGTAAGCCAGGGCCTATGACCTATAGTAAAACAGTGGAGTTACAAACACAGCTGATGAGCTGCTTGCTGGCACATGTTTCAGGATCACTGGGGGGCATTAAAAGGCACTGAGGGGGTTAAATAAAGGCATTCTAGGACATTAAATGCATTGGCAAGGGCTTAGGAACCCTAAGCACTGGAGTGTTGGGAAGGTTGATGCTCCTGCCAAGCAGACCTGTAATATAGCAAGGAGGAAAGATGGCCCAGGGGTTAGGGCCCAAGCCTGGGATGCTGGAGAGCTGAGTTGAATCCCCTCATCTGCCACAGACTTCCAGTGTGACCTTGGGCAACTCACTCTGAGTCAGTTCTCTCTGTAACATGGGGCAAATAACCCTGCCCTACCTCACAGGGGTGGTAAATACAAAGTAAATACAGTAAATACAAAGATTGTGAGGTGCTCAGATACTATGGTAATGGAAGCCATGTCAGTTCCATAGATAGATGGACAGGGATAGTTTTTACAGCGCCTTTATATTGCCAGGCAGGCATAAAAAGGTTCTTTGTGTAACAGACTCAGGCCCACAATCCATTTCTTCGACCAGTTTATCCCTGCCGCCTTGCCAGCCGCTCCCCTTTTTTCTTATGTGGCATCTCTACGACTAGAGGCTTGCAACTCTGGTCATCCATTTTGTACAATCATATGCTATCTTTTTGTTGCCCTTTTCTGAACCTTTTCCAATATATATTTTTTGAGATGTGGTGACCACATCTGCACACAGTATTCAAGGTGTGGGTGTACCATGGATTTATATAGAGGCAAGATGACATTTTCTGTCTTATTATCTATCCCTTTCTTAATGATTCCCAACATTCTGTTCACTTTTTTGAAGGCCGCTGCACAATGAGTGGATGTGTTTAGAGAACTACCCACAATGACCCCAAGGTCTCTTTCTTGGGTCGTAACAGCTAATTTAGACCCCATCATTTTACATGTATAGTTGGGATTATGTTTTCCAATGTGCATCACTTTGCATTTATCAACACTGAATTTCATCTGCCATTTTGTTGCCCAGTCACCCAGTTCTGAGAGATCCTTTTGTAGCTCTTCGCAGTCTGCCTGGGACTTACCTTGAGTCGTTTTGTATCATCTGCCATTTTTAAAATTGCTCTTCCTGTTTGCTTGGTGTGGAGAGCTCACCTAGCATCTTCCCAGCTGACCACGGCAGCTCCCGGCAGCAAACACGCTCGTGCCTGGAGTACAACGAAGTTGTTGGATCTGCCGGGTCGGTGGGGAGAAGAGGCAGATCAGTCACAGCTCTGCTCCAGCTGTAGGAACTTTCATACCTATGAACAGATACAAAATTACTAAAGATAATTGAGACTCTCATCTGCACATTTTGCCACCTCACTGTTTACCCCTTTTTCCAGATCATTTATTGCTCTTGCCACTCTGGTGCCGACTTCAGCATCTGATCTTCCATCTTCTGGCATCAGGCTTCCTAGGTAGCAATAATTTTTCACTTCGTGTATGGCTGTCAGATTTACTGCACACCATATTTTTTTGTTTTGACCACATTCAACTCTGGGTCATATTCATACATGATCTCCACTAACTTCATCAGACCTTCTTCTGAAATCAGCCAACAGGACTGATTCATCTGCTGTTCACTCATTTTCCATTCATCGTAATGCCGTCTTCTGTTTCTTTGATTCATCTCAAGCACTCAATGTGAATAAAGTCAGTGACATTATCCAACCTTGTTTTCCTTTAGGGCCAGATGATGAGAATCAGGGTCCTTGCTTTGTTTGTCCCTCTTTCATCTGGGAAAGAAGGAACCTCCAGGACTCTCATTGCAAAGAGCACAAGGTTGGGCCATTTCCATGGCTGTGACCTGAGCTCTAATAGAAGTAGCATTCTTTCCCCTCACCAGAATCTGGTGGATGCGCACGCAGGCAGGGGAAGTGGAGTGTTATGGGAGGCCCTTTAGTGGTGAGTGAATACGAGCAATGCTGAGAAGGAGATGTAAGCATCTCTTTTCCTCCAAATCTTTGCAATGTCCCCAGCATGGAAGGGACACTCCAGTTCTTTACGTTCCTACATGGAGTGTTACCCAGCCACTGAATGGAGCTGTGTGGCAGAAGCTCCTACTGAGAGGCATGACATGCAGGCAAGTTTGAGTCTCCTTTTTCAAGTAACCTTCTCCTGGGGGAGAGGAGGTGGGTAGGAACAACAGCCGTTTCATCTCCAGCTCGAGTCCTAGAGAGTCCAAGCTATTTCCTGGCAGCCGTCTGCCACTGGCAGCCTCCTAACTGTGGCTAATCGAAGGCATCAGAGGCGTGGCAATGAGCAGTCCCCTGGCACAAAAGCAGGCGTATTGTGCCGAATGTAAGTGAGCCTCGCAGCAGATGATCAAGCCGGGGTTCCAAGGCAACAGCAGGCTGGAGCTCAGAGACCAGTAGCAGAAATAATAGATCCACACTCAAGCTAGAGAAGGCCTAGTTTTAAGAAGTGCTCCACACCCTCAACTCTAAAGTCAGTGGGAGCTGGTGGACACTCAGCACCTCTGACAGGCCCACAGTTTGGATGTGCCCTGTGCTTTATGGAAATTAGGCCCCACCATTATTTTGTCTCCTTTTGGCTGCTGTATCTTGATCATTCATGCATTTTGCTCCAGCTTCCTCTGTACAAAATGTACTCTGCCCACACCCGCACCCATGCTGACGAATAGCAGCCCAGAGCGAGGCGACACTTGCTCCCCTTCTGTCACATTTCCTTTGACGAAGCAAAGGAGTCAAGATTTTTACCTAGCTACACGGAGCCAAAGGTGCTGTCCTCCCTGCTTCAGCAAGTGCCTCCGCTTAGCATTTTGGGTAACGTATAGCAAAGAACTTCATTAGTCCTGGTGCAGAAGAGAAAGCGTCTCCCTGTTTAGAAGCCACAAAGTCAAGCTAAAGGATAAATCACAAATTGCCTAATGGACAAGACTTGGTTTCTCTCCATATTATTACTAAGCCAGACATGCTGGAGGCTGCCACGATTAGTCACTGGACAGTTCTGAGAATGTACGAACGATAGCATCTGAGCCCACGTTGGATGGATCATCGCTCTGATATTTGTTCCCTCCCCTCTTGGTGTGCTCTGACTGATCATCCGGATTGGTACCCTCTGATGCAGATCTCTGTGTCCTGAGTGTCATCAGGAAACGTTGCCATAGCTTCCAGAGCCAACGGCAGCAGGAAAATCTGGGGGGATACGCATGCGTGATCTCCTATTAGAGATGTGCTCTCACGGTTAAGTCCCAATCCCATAGTGAGCTGCACATGGGTGGACTGAAGCCAATGGGGCACTCCATGGGTATTGAGAGACCTAGGGAGGCACTCCTCCTCCTCCTTTCTGGCACAGCTCTGGCCGTAACCCTCCAGTGTCCAGAGGAGTTTTGCCTCAGTAGAGACCATGGAACTAGGCCCTGCCAGTAGTAAAACTTCCCTATTTCGCATAATTCAAAGGTGATTTCTAGTCTACTCCACTACTTCCTATTCCTTGCTGGGGGAAGATAAGCCACCTGTGACTTTTCCACACAGGTCCTCCCTGCAATCAGCTTTTCTTGCTCTGAGGAGAAAGAATAGAGGCTCAATGCATCACTTGTAACAAACCCATTGCCATCTGCACTAATGGTAGACCTTAACCTGCTTCTTTTTGCTCTGGCACTGGCCTTCACCTCCTCTTCCTGCATGGATTATGCTGGTCTCAGGGCTGGCCAAGTGAACCTTCTGGGAGAACATGTCCCAGGCGCTGGTAGCTTAATTCATTCTTGAACCACCAGGAAGATGCTTCAGATGGTCAGACCTGGACTCCCTGAAGGCATTTGCTATCTGCCTCTCACTGTGCAGGCTGCTTGTCTGCTTCAGCACCTGCTATCCGAATGTCTGAATTGACCAGGCTTGCGAGGGCTAGGCTGGGCTGGCATCTCACTAGGTTTACAGTCTTTAACTCCACTCTGCAAGGGACGATGCCAGAGAATTCTTCCCACTTCCTTTGAAAAGGCCTTTTATTGAAATACCAGGAAATAGCTAGTGTTTCAAATACAAATTGCTCAGCTCCCACCCACTCACGTTGATAACATAGGTCACCTCCTGTCTTTGGGCCCCATCTTCCCACCGACACTGCGTAGCCAGAAGTCCAGGCTGGCTTCTTCTATTCTATCTTCCAGCTATTAATCTGAAAAGGAGATTGGTTCCTCTCAACACCCTTTTCCAATTTGGCAGTGGTCTTCTATAAGCAGGATGAAAAATGGGGCTTTGTCAGCCAAAGGGGAGAGCCTTAATTAGAAGCAGGCTGTCAGCGCTGGAAAAATGTGTGCAAGAAAGGTAAGCTATAGTCTCCTCACTTTCACTGCCTCATTGATTCCCCTGCGGGTGTCACTGCATACCAATGGGCTTGCCCGTCCTCACGCTCCAAAATATACTATTTGCATCGGGGTTTGCTGAGTATTGAAGCTAGTGATTCCAATTCTGGGACTTCGACCCTGTGCTCGACAGTACTGATTCCGCCCCAGTACTGGCCTATCGCAGAACTCTTCACTTTTCCCTCAAACAGACAGCTGCCAAGAGAAATCAAGGCCTGTTCAATACTACTGGACCAGGTCCACCATTCCTGTTTCTTCAGTTAGGAAGCTGTTGACCCAATAAACAAGCCCATATGCTTATGGACTGTTAAATCAACCAAGCCTGCTATCTCCATCAGCAAAACACTGAATTGCACATTGGGCCTCCCTGAATAGGCCACCTGTCACTTTGCCACGTTCCCATGCACCATTAGGAAATGCTCCAAGATAGCTGGCAGTAACTCAGCGCTCCAGCTAATGTGTCAAATGACAGCATGTGTGAAGATGCCACTGGAAGTTTGGTACTAGACTTGGATTTCACTTCCCGCAACTAGGGAACACCTCTGCCCCCGCCATTCACCCTAAATGGAGACACTCCATGTCAAGCACACGGAGAACCTCACACTGGTAACATGCAGTTGTTTCCATCAGTGCACACACAGCATGGATACATGTTGTTACAACTGAGTGGATGTTGCACGCTGACCTACTGTGATGAGGCAAGCACTCCCTGCCTCAGTTTCTCTTCTCTCAGGGCCCCTTAAAAACTCCACACGGTCCAAAAGGGTTTAAAACAAAATTCCCCTGCTGGGGTTCCACATTATTAAATACAAGTAAACTTGCAATAAAGTCTCTTCCGTTGGGCTTGCGGGTTGCACAGCCCTATCTTCAGGGACTGTGGTTGTCTAGCCTGGGTCCGGACTTCCCTTAAAGGGGCCAGCAACCCTCTCACATCAGGAAACGGCATTTAAGCCTTTGATCACCTCACAGCCAATATGTGACCTGATACGATTATCAGCTTCTGCTCAAGTTAGACTGAGTGTGCAAAAGCAAGACTGAGGCACACTGCCAGATCTGGGGGGCGGGGAGGAGGGAGATGTTCATGGCACAGCCAAAACTTCATTAAAAGAACTCACCAGGCAGGGTCTAGGACTAGCAATGTATTATTCTGAAATAATGGGAAATAAGATTTCCTGGAAAAAAAGTCTGCATTCAACAACATAACTCATTGAAGCAGATGTTAAACAGCCACATTAAGTACCTAATTATCATGTTAATGACATTAATATCAAAAGAATAAAGGCAAGTGGATTGACTATTAAAGTTGTTCAGGACCTCTAGCCTAGAGACAATGTTCCCCAAGCAATTACTGTGACACTGAACATTGTTCAATAATTATAGATTTTAGGTCAGTTATGTTGTATGGCAGCGAAAGCTGGTTGTGGTTTGACATGTATGGGAAAGCTTTTTATTTTTAGCTAATTTGGTTACTATGGTAGCAACAAATATTTGCACTAGACTCGAAGAAGAAGTCAGATAAGTGGTGGGTTTGGGGATTTTTGCCTTTTACTCAGTTTATCCATAAGCTTTGAAACAGATTTCCAAAAAGAAGTCTTTAGCTATGAACTGCTCTATATAATTTCCACCTTAGAATAAACTAGTTGGTCCATTTTTCTTTATTCATTATCTACCCTTGAAACCTCTAGCTAATGCTGTTTGTTATGGAAGGTTACCTGTAGGCATTCATTTTCATATACACTTTTATTAATTCATTTCTGAAAACAAACCTGTTATTCTCCTTTTAAAAACCAAGAACTCTTCCATTGCACAGTTCACGCAGATAGCATGGTTTTAGGAGTCTATCGCAATGCATGATGTAAGTTTTGCTAGCAATGAGCAGTACCTATACGTGAATGGATAAATACTTTGCCAGTAACGTCCCTGAGCCAGATCCAGAGCTGTGCTCAGTGCATCTGGTGGGGTGGGAATAAGTGACATCAGAGCTGCTCCCACTAGCACTGGCTGGAGCAGCCCCAACAAGCTGTTCTAGAAGGCCAGGTTTGCAGCACCATCAGTGGTCCACCTCTGATATGCTCCCTACGCTGGGGGAGGCGGTACAGAGTCAGCTACACCACCTTTACACCACCCAGGCGTTCCTGTGCAAAAAGTGAATCCTCAGCCAACTCAGTAAGGGTCTGATTAGACCCCCATTGATTTTAGTGGGAGTTGGATCCGGTTCTTCCAAGGGAGAGAGTGGCAGCCAGGATCAGTGGTTTCTTGTTGAAATGGATTGGCTTAGATGCTGCCTCAAGCAGGATCTCTTCTAATTTTGCCTTTGCCAGCAGGTGCATTATGTCAGAAATGCTTGGACTTCAGAATGACCAACTTTTATCAGACACACCAGCCATTCTCAAGGAAATGCAATATCTCTAGAGGCCTCTCATTCACTTTCGGCCCTTTCTTCTACAGACGGTTTCAGCCAAAGGTGTGACACGCGGTTCATCTCAGCGGCATGTAGGCAGAGGGTATGGTAATGACATGGATTATTTGGCTGCAGTTTTGCTTAGAGATGCCGAGATTGTATCAGTGAAGTGCCCCATCCACTCCCACAGATAGGTCGTTTCCCTTCTTAAAGGGTGAATGGATAATTACCCTCCCATTACTAGAATAATGAATGAAAGAAACACTCACTTCCCTACCCAAATGACCTAAACAAATCCTGGTATCTTCTGCAGCTGTGAGCACAGACTTGGGTGAGAACAGAACCAGGAGTTAAGAATCATATTTGTTCTTCTCACAATGATGCATTTAGGGTTGAAATGCAAAGATGAAATGAATATTGCCCTATGCCCATTTATGCGCTGAATTTCTCTATTTACTGGACTGTAGTACAGAAATACATTGTCCTTACCTTTAATAAATATTTCTCCTTTTGAGCATTCAAAGTTATTTTCCCTGACACATCACAGGTACGCTGAAATTATCCCAGAATTCATCCTGCTTTGACATCACAAGATATCAAGGGTTGCTAAGAGACTCCTGCTATCTGGGATGTCACAGAATGCTGTTTCAGAGTAACAGCCATGTTAGTCTGTATTCGCAAAAAGAAAAGGAGTACTTGTGGCACCTTAGAGACTAACCAATTTATTAGAGCATAAGCTTTCGTGAGCTACAGCTCACTTCATCAGATGCATATCGTGGAAACTGCTGCAGACTTTATATATACACAGAGAATATGAACCAATACCTCCTCGCACCCCACTGTCCTGCTGGTAAAAGCTTATCTAAAGTGATCATCAGGTGGGCCATTTCCAGCACAAATCCAGGTTTTCTCACCCTCCACCCCCCCACACAAATTCACTCTCCTGCTGGTGATAGCCCATCCAAGTGACAATGCTGTATTACTGATCATGCTTTGGCACTTGAATCCCAAGACCATAGGTGCCTTCTACATGCCTAGGACAGATAGAGAGGTTGAAGACATTCCAGCATCAAACAAACTGGAATTGCCAGCAAGATATCAGAGAGGGGAACAAGGCTTTTGTATAAGAGGTATGTCTTTGCTGAATGACCTGTCCAGCCTGGTTTAGCACATGCCTGACCCTAACTCAGGCACTGAGCCAGATTCTCATCAGGTGGCAATGGCCATAATTCCATTATTTCCCGTAAAGCCAAGCCAATGTACATCAGCTGAGGATCCAGCCCATTATTTAAGTCGTAAATATTATGGGCAGACTGTAACTGTCTGGGAAGATTCTTACACCTAAATCCCAGATTCCAGCTGCTTTCTCTCTGCCCAGGCAGGGATGCATTAATTTCCAGAAATCTTCCATATCAGAACAGCATATTGGTAATGCGTGGTTTTGGCTTGGGAAAGAATTTGCAAAACTGCCTCAGAATTACATGGCTCGTGCTCAACCAATCATTAGAGCCATATCTGGAGCTAGACTCTGTACCACAAATGTACTCCGTTTGTTCAGGTGTCTTGTTTCGACTTCAAAGCGCACAACAATGTTTCTAGCAATTCTCTGATCTGAAAATTCAGTCATGGTTCCTACAGCAACTGTCACTCAGCTGCATGGCACATATGCTGTATGCTTTGCCAGCCTCTAGGTGTTTCACAGGATGACAAACTATTTAGAACAAAGTTCACCCATAGCTGCAATGCAGCCATCTCTGGGGTAGGATGCGGCAACCAATAGAATGTGGCCAGCAATACTACGTAGCAGCTTTAGGCTATGTGAAGGAGAATGCTGTAGTCTGTCTCCTTCCATCCCAGCTAAGTTTTCTAACATCTCCTCATCCCGTGTCAAGCCACCAACCTAAGCCTAGCAAGGCCAAAACAGATCTCTTCATGTTTCCTCCCATGCCTTGCCCGTCTGCCCTCCTTTCCTCATCACTCTGGACAACACTGCTCTCCCGGTCACTCAGGCCTGTAACCTTCCCTTGGACTCTGCCCTAGTCAACAGGCAATGTCCAAATCTCGCTACTTCTTCCTGTATAACATCTCCAAGGTAGGCTGGCTTTTCCTCCTGGCAGCACATCCAAGCCCTCAACTTCTCATTTCCTCCTCTCTCGCCTTGAGAATCCCATCGCATCCCTCTTACATCCATTCAAAACGCTGCTGCAAAACTCTTCCTGGCTCATTGCTCCAACCACGTCACCCCCATTTTTGCATCCCTTCATTGGCTCCTTGTCTTCACTTTTAAGGCCCATACCTATCATGACGTATTGGGTAACAGGCCATGGATGGCTACCTAGCAATGCCAGCCTTTATTAATCATCAGTCTTATTCTCCCTCAAACACCTTTGTATTCTCTTCCATGCCTTGGCTCATGTGATGCCTTGTTCTGCTAGATGGAAGAGCCATCTATGGCCAGAAGTCTTTCCCATGAAGGTACCTGTCAGATTGTGACTAAGTCACCTGTTATCTTTCTCTAATAAAACTAAATAGATTGAGTTCCTTAAATCTCATTATAAGGCATGAGTGATGTTATTGACATAAACCGTGACAGTATAGATCATTGTTGCAACCAGGGTCCTATGGTTGCACCAGTTCTTATACAGAGGAGGCCAAGTGGGGTGTCTATGGGAAGGTTGTAGTTTGCTGGTTATGATTTTTTAATTTGGGGGGAGGGATAGCTCAGTGGTTTGAGCATTGGCCTGCTAAACCCAGGGTTGTGAGTTCAATCCTTGAGGGGGCCATTTAGGGATCTGGGGCAAAAATTGGGGATTGATCCTGCTTTGAGCAGGGGGTTGGACTAGATGACCTCCTGAGGTCCCTTCCAACCCTGATATTCTATGATTATGCTGTTTGTGTGTATCATCTTTATATTTGAAGTTATGAATATTGGCTATGTATTTGTTTGATTCTAAGTAGCCTCAGCGAAGCATTTGGTCAGCTTCTTGAGAATGGGCACTTACTGAGAATAGTCGTATGAAGAAACACTTAACTGACAATGGACTTTGGGACACGTCAGTCCACATCTGAGCTCTCCTGGGAACGTTCAAACTAACATGTAAACAATGGCATCAGCTTGCAAAAAGCTGAATCATTCATAGACATGTGACTTGCCCAGGTGACTGCAAACTCCATCTTGTTGAGGGGATTTTACACAGGAGAACAAAGGGGTTTCCATCCACAAGAGAGGCCCTGGAAGCCCATCCATTTTGTCTTCAGCTGGCTCAAAAGATAGCCTCTCCCCCTCAGAGGGATGCCTGAAAGAAAGGACAGTAACTACTGGGGTGTGAGACCTAGATTATGAGGAAGTCTGGTCTCTCAAGGAAGCTTATTGGAACATCTGAGGGTGAGGTTTGCCTGCATTTAGTTTCATACCGTATTAGGCTTAGACTTGAGTGTTTTATTTTATTTTCCTTGGTAACTTACTTCGTTCTGTCTCTTATTACTTGGAACCACTTAAATCCTACTTTTTATATTTAATAAAATCACTTTTTGCTTATTAACCCAGAGCACGTAGTTAATACCTGGGGGAGCAAATAGCTGTGCATCTCTCTCTATCAGTGTTATAGAGGGCGAACAATTTATGAGTTTACCCTGTAAAAGCTTTATACAGAGTAAAACAGATTTATTTGGGGTTTGAATCCCCTTGGGAGCTGGGTGCTAGAGACAGGAACACTTTCCAAGCCATTTTCAGTTAAGTCTGTGGCTTTTGGGGAACATGGTTCAGACCTGGTCTGTGTTTGTAGCAGGCTAGCTTGTCTGGCACAACAAGGCAGGGCACTGAAGTCCCAGGCTGGCAGGGAAAACGGGCTCAGAGGTAGTCTCAGCACATCAGGTGGCAGTCCCAAGGGGTCTCTGTGACCAACCTGTCAGAGCATGTAATCTTGAATCATTCTTGTAGATCTTTTCTCAGCCTTTTCCAACACCCTTTTTGAAGTGCTGTCACCAGAACTGGACACAGTATTCCAGTAATGGTTTCATTAATGCTGGATTCAGAGGTAACACCACCTTCTCTTGTTACTAGCTATTCCCCTGCTTGTACATCTGAGGATTGGGTTTACCCTCTTAGTTACAGCACTGGGAGATAGTGTTCACTTGGTTATCCACCATTACCACACTCCCCCCCCCCCCAAGTCCTTTTCAGGGTCACTGCATTCCAGGATTCCCCATCAGCTCCAGCACCTATGTTCTGTTCCTAGATGCATGACTTTGTTCAAACGAGCACCCCTTCCCCTGCTTAACCAAGTGATCCTGGTCAGCCTCGATTCCTCACCTGTCCCACCATTATTCATCAATCCACTAGTTTGTGGATCATCTGCAAGTTTTACAAGCAATGCTTTTATATTTTTCTTCCCGGTCATTGATAAAGATATTGAATAGTGTTGGGCTCTCGTGGTTCAGAGAGCTCTCAGCCAATTCTCTTAATACTCTTTGGTGCAAGTTATCCAATACTGCAGACTTTAAAATATTTAACTTCAATAGTTGCTGTTTAACATCCTCCCTAGTTACAGATGGAATAGAAAGTATTATCATTAATGAATACATAATCTAATTTCTTTTCAAATACAGAACAGAATTATTTGTTGAATACTTCTGCCCTTTCTACATCATGATTGACAATTTTGCCATCATTGTCTAGTGTCAGGCCTATATCATTGCTAGGATTTTGTTTGCTTCGGATATAATTAAAGACTTCTTTCTTGTTGTCTTTAAATCTGCTGGCCATAGATTTTACACTGATACCTTTAGCTTCCATTGTCAATTGCCCACATTTCCTAGCTGCAGATTTGTACTCATCACTATCAGCTTCCTCATTTGCTGTTATTTTAACTGAGCTTTCTGTAACAGTGTCACACCAACCTCTCTTCTGTTCAGGTGTCTGCATTCTTTAGACAGTCCCAGCTCTGCTATTGGGCCATACCCCCAGATCTTCCACCCTGGAGGCAGTAGTTTTGCCTTCTTGGTCTGTTCCAGCTGGGCCTCTTAGCAGTTTAGTCCCTCTTCTAGGGGTTTATCACTGTCTGACTGTAGGCCAGTTCCCCAGTGGCCTGTAGGGGGAGTCCCAGCCCAGGGATCCTAAGAATAGCAGCCACCATGGCCCTTTAACTACACTGCTTTCAGTTTCCTGGGCCACATCCCCATGGCCTCAGCCCTGATCAAAGCTTCACCCTTACCTCAGGGCTCACCTAAGTTCAGGCCCCGCATTCAGCCAGGAGCTCTTCCTTGCTGCCCAGGTTCCTGTCAGCACTGAGCTGTCCATGGTGCTGCAGTTCCCTTGGGCCAGCCAGGAGCATTACCTGCCCTACTCTAATTCCAGCAAAGAACTGAGTGTCTCTGGTTCTGCAGCTCCTTTTATATGGCCCTCCTGGGCCCTGATTGGCTGTTCCCTCCAGCCTCTCTGATTGGCTGCTTCCCTGCAGTCCCCTGTTTGGAGGACTCCTCTACTGCTGGGATGGGTATGGCAGAACCCTGAGGCCTCCAGCAAGGGGCCTCTGAGCCTCGTACACTCTGTCACACTTTCACCTCCTTCCTGAACCAGGAGGGGTTTGTTTGTTTTGTTTGTTTTCACCTTTGAGAAACTGGCTTGCTTAAAGCCTCAAGCATATAAATATTACTGGTCTGACTATATCCTTTTTGCACATCACAAATCAATTTAGATCATGATCACGCGATCACTTAAAAATGGGGGCTGTTTGAAGTGGAGATCACAGTGGATCTCAGCGGAGATCACAACTGGAACAGCCTATCAAGGGTTGTGGTAGGTTCTCCACCACTAGCAAGGTTTAAATCAGGACTGGATGTTTTTGTAAAAGATATAACCGAATTAAAAAAAAAATCATTTATTCTGGGACAGCCTGTGGCCTGTGTTATACAAGAGGTCAGGTTAGATGATCACAGTGGTCCCTTCTGGCCTTGGAATCTATGAGACAAAGTGGGCAGAGTACAGGTGAAACAGCCAAAGGAGCATGAAACTCTTAGTTTAACTCCTCAGTTTCAGTAGCAAACTGGGGGTCAGATTTAATTCTCTCTTGATTAAAAGTAGGAGTCATTCAAAACCACTTGAGAGTAAGAAAATAATTTCACAAGCACCATCAATTTCTTGTTAATTTCTAGTTAACAGAGTTGTTGACTGTTGAGTAATCCTAGCTCGGAAGCATAATGTAAGTGTCTGGATTTTCTGTGGGATGCCTGCGACCAGCATTCAGCCTGGAGGGAAGGACTTCCCTGGGTACTGTTATACTAGCCAGGCCAACTTATGAGTCTCACAAGAGTCTCATAGGAAGGGCCATACTGGGTCAGACCAATGGTCCATCTAGGCCAGTACCCTGACTTCAGGTAGAAGCCAGGTGCTTCAGAGGGAATGAAGAAAACAGGGCAATTATCAAGAGATCCATCCCCCCCGTCGTCCAGTCCCAGCTCCTGGCAATCTCCTGAAGAGCAAGTTTGCTGTCTACTTTTAGAGTGCACTAAATGGCACATATTTTCAAAGGCATTTCAAAGAGATTACCCACAATTCCGCTCCCCCGCCCCAGCAAACACATACACATTATTCCTCCGTCCTCACTCAGCAAATTACACACCCTTCCGGGGACCATACTCAGGGGCTTGAATGGCTTCAGACAGAGCGGGCAGTAGTAGACTTCTTCTCCAGGGTTTTAATACACAGCAGGCTGCCGCTCGATTAAATCCTATAGGCGAAAATTCTCCCTGTTAATATTCCAGTGTTTTCTTCCGCTTCCAACAGCAAGAAATGGAGATTATTTAATACTATAACAAATGCTTCATGACAACGGAGCGGTGAGTTTTTAACAAGAGCATGCTGCCTCCTAAGGCAGCATTATAGTTATTAAGTGTTTGCTTTTTTTAACCATTATATTTCACTACAGGCGCACAACTGATGATTTGAATACAGAAAGCATGTGTGTGTTGTGTTTTTTATTACAGACTGTTAAAAAATCACTAAATATTTCAAATCCTTCTAGTAATAATCTGTTCATTGGGATTTGGACGGCAGGGGTGGTTTCCTTCTGCTAAGGAACCAGACTCCTAAGAAAGAAAAGAGTCGTCTCCACCGAATAGCACAAAAGGGCAAAGACTGACCGCACTTGCACTCCTGGGCCCCTGTCCATTTCCGTTGGTGTGATCGCATGGACGTTGATGATTATTAATAATTATTATTTTATTGTATGGATGTGGCACCCAAACTGTGCTCCTGTACATGCTTCATAGATGGAAAGAGACGTCGGGCCAGATTTTTTAAGGGTTTTAGGCACCTACAAATGGAGACCGGCACCTAGGACCTAACTCCTACTGAAAGTGATTGGAGCTAGGCATGTAGGGTTCTGGAAAATCCTACCAGGCATCTACTTGCATCTTTAGGCACCTAAGTACCTTTAAAAATCTGGCCCAAAAGCTACCGCCCCAGAGTTTACAGTCTCAGGCACCGGGCCTGCCAAAATTCATACATGGGTCACTTCATGTGTGAGAATTGTCAGTGGTACACTCCAGGCATAAAGACTACGTCTCTGTAAAATGAATAGTAATCCCAAGCTCTTATAAAGCACTGTTCATCAGCAAATCTCAAAGCACTTTGACCATCATCATGTCCGGTTTACAGGTGGGGAAACTGAGGCAGGGAGTAGGCCTGTACCTTGCCCTAGGTTACCCAGCTGGCCAAGGGCAGAGCCCGGAATAGAATTCAGGTCTCCTGAGCCCCGGCCTCACGTCCGTAAGTATTTGCAGAAATCAAGCCAAAGGTCCCTGCTGAGAAGTAGCCTTGGTAACGAAGCAGACCAGCTTAGCTACACCCCTTCATGCCTGGGAGAAGAACCAACTCCTCTCCTCTCCTGACCCCAAATGCTCCCTGCTTGCCCCACTGTGTCCCTGAATCCCCCCTGCACTGGGAGCTCTGGGATGCAAAGCAGGGGAGTCCTTTGCCTTGAGGTTATTCCTGCAAGTGCACAGGGCAGGTGTAGCATATCGTGCCCGCCTGACACACAGTGCCCCAAAATACACCACCTCCAGCCCCCGCATAAGTGACGCCTCATGCTGAGAGCACCCTGAGGCTGTTTGCCAGAGGACTTGCTGCCCGTCAGCTGCAGCTGTTGCTGAGCACCCCCTCTCGTACTGCTGTCGCACACCTTAGCCGACGTTCTTCCTCTGCTTGCTTTGTGGATTGCGCGGGTGCGGTTCCTAGTTGGGAACCAGAGCCCTCGAAGTCTCCACTGACAATCTCAGTGCAGTGGTGCTGGACAAACGCTGTGTGAGCCAGCCAGCCGCGCTCCCTGTATATTAAATGCATAAATATAGCAAGATTGCCAGTCAGTCGGAAAGCCACGAGGCTCATCGCTGGGACTGAGGCTGAGAAGGAAGAGGGAACATCTTGGCACCTATTTATTTCAGAATTCAAGTAGGGCCTGATCCAAAGCCCACTGAGGTCCGCGGCGAGATGCCTCCTAACTTGGGTGGGCTTCGGAGCAGGCCCCTGTTTTCACCTTTCACATTTGCAAATCTTATCATCTACTTAAAAGGGTACGAGCTAAATGACACCTCTGCCGGTCCTCTCATATGGCTCTACAGCCGTAGGTACACCACCTGTCATGAACGGGGACCAGGAAGCCAAGGGTCTGGCACCACAGCCGGTAGGGCTGGAGAAGGGGCAGGGTTGGGGACAAGGCAGGCCCAGGACCGACAGCAACAGCAGAGAAGCCAGAGATCAGTTATTGCTGTTGGGCTTGAGAGCAGGCTTGCTGAGTGCCTTGGCCCATCCGGCTGGCCAATCAGGAGCCAGGCTGGGGCTCAGCTGTGCCCACGGGCTGCCTGGAGATTGGGCAGGGGCAGCTGCAAGTCCTAATTGCGGACACCATCTCCTGGAGTCGCTGCAGCCTGAAACGTAACACCCGGAGGTGTCTCCTGTTCTGTATTCAGTGTCTTGATACTGAGCCAGAGGTCTGGGTCACCTACGTGCTGGGTCTAGCATTGCTCGAAGCAAGGCTCAGTTGAATCTGTGATCATTGAATCTGTGACCCTGCTAATGGAAATCTCTTTCTAGATAATCCTTAATACTAGAACAGGAGTGTTTAATTCAATCTGCCCAGCTGTACATCCCACACCACCACCCGTGTTATATCTCCCACCACCTTTAATCAGCTTTTGCGCAAGGCGAGGGAATGTCTAATTGCATTTTCGAAGCTGTTGTAATGTCGTAAGCTCCGTGACTCACAATGAGCCTCCCCACTCCCTGAGAGGCAGGTGGGGTTATCCGGCCCTCACAGACCGGGCTCCTCAAGCACAGAGAGATGAAGACCGAAATTGACAAGGAATGTTGGGACATGAAAGATTTTGAAGAGCTGTAGTAGGAATAAAGAAAAGGAGTACTTATGGCTTTTCTTTTTGCGCATACAGACTGACACGGCTGCTACTCTGAAACCTGTAGTAGGAATGTAACTGAATAGCAAGGCAGAGATACTGACGTTGGTGCCCAACGCTGGGGTATGGAATTATGAAGTCTTAACTGTCATAATGTGGTGTAAAGCAGGCAAGATTGTCCCTTTTCCCCCCTCACTCAATAGAATATGCACACACTGCAATGGGTCCTGCTAGCCCTCACATCTAGGAGTAACTCCAGTGAAGTCACTGGCATTAAATCCGTATAAATCCCAGCATACGTGAGAAGAGAAACAGGCCCATTCAAAAATCCAAACGTACCCACAAACGGGTATCTCAAATAAGAACAGAAGACACACCTCAGCCTATGCTTCCTCTCCAAACTTTACTGTTCCTTGCATTTCCCTGAAAGACCGCTTTGCTTTGTTCCTCTGCCCGCAAATGAAAGTGTGCAAGAGAGAGCCACTGTGGGCCCTTTTAGCCTGGCTGGAGTTAGCAAGGTGTGCCTGCCACTCTGGCCACGTCCACCGTACACAGTTTTGTCAGCAAAAGTCAGCTTTCGTCAACAAAACAGTGGAGGTGACATACTGCGATGCTCCTTCTGCCGATTTAATGCTTCTGCTATGCCGACATATTGAAACGACCTGGATGAGAGGCAGAGAACTTTTTGCGATGAAGTTAGAGCGACGTAACGTCAGTGTAGACACCATGTTGCTTATGTTGCCCTAAGAGGCCTCTAGGAGGTGTCTCAAAACACCCATCGTGACCGCTCTGGTTACCAGTTTAAAATCCGCTGCCCTGCAGCCAGGTACACAAGCATGCGCCCCTCCTCCTTTAAACATAAGAACGGCCATCCCCGGTCACCAAAGGTCCATCTAGCCCAGAGTATCCTGTTTTCTAACAGTGACCAATGCCAGGTGCCCCAGAGAGAATAAACAGAACAGATCCAGTGATCCATCCCCTGTAGCTCATTCCTGGTTTCTGGCAAACAGAGGCTAGGGACACCATCCCTGTCCATCCTGGCTAATAGCCATTGAGGGACCTAACAGCCATGAATTTATCTAGTTCTTTTTTTAACCCTGTTATAGTCTTGGCCTTCACAACATCCTCTGGCAAAGAGTTCCACAGGTTGTCTGTGCGTTGTGTGAAGAAATACTTCCTTTTGTTTGTTTTAAACCTGTAATTTCATTGGGTGACCCCTGGTTCTTGTATTATGAGAGAGTAAATAACACTTCCTTATTTACTTTCTCCGCACCAGTCATGACTTTATAGACCTCTATCATATCCCCCCTTAGTCATCTCTTCCAAGCTGAAAAGTCCCAGTCTTATCAATCTCTCCTCATATGGCAGCCGTTCCATACCCCTAATCATTTTTGTTGCCCTTTTCTAAACATTTTCCAATTCCAATATATATTTTTCGAGATGTGGTGACACATCTGCACTCAGTATTCAAGATGTGGGTGTACCATGGATTTATAGAGAGGCAAGATGATGTTTTCTGTCCTATTATCTATCCCTTTCTTAATGATTCCCAACATTCTGTTCGCTTTTTTGATGGCTGCTGCACATTGAGTGGATGTGTTCAGAGAAGTATCCACAGTGACCCCAAGGTCTCTTTCTTCAGTGGTAACAGCTAATTTAGACCCATCATTTTATATGTATAGTTGGGATTATGTTTTCCAATGTGCATCACTTTGCATTTTTCAACATTGAATTTCATCTGCCATTTTGTTGCCCAGTCACCCAGTTTTGAGAGATCCTTTTGTAGCTCTTCACAGTCTGCCTGGGACTTACCTTGAGTCGTTTTGTATCATCTGCCATTTTTAAAATTGCTCTTCCTGTTTGCTTGGTGTGGAGAGCTCACCTAGCATCTTCCCAGCTGACCACGGTGGCTCCCCGCAGCAAACACGCTCCTGCCTGGAGTACGACGAAATTGTTGGATCTGCCGGGTCGGTGGGGAGAAGAGGCGGATCAGTCACAGCTCTGCTCCAGCTGTAGGAACTTTGATACCTTGTGAGCAGATTGCTCGTGTCATGCAGGAGAAGGGGCACAAAAGGGACACACAGCAGTGCCGTGCTAAGATCAAGGAGCTGAGGCAGACGTACCAGAAGGTAATGGAGGCCAATTGTCGGTCTGGTGTGTTGCCACAGACATGCCGCTTCTACAAGAGGCTGCATGCCGTCCTCAGTGGTGACCCCACCTCCACCGCCAAGAGCCCCGTGGATACTAAGGGGGGACTGGAGGCAGCAGCCAGTGGGGTGAACCACACAGACAAAGTGGTGGATGCGGAAGTGGAGCTGGAGAAGGATGGGGGACAGGAGGCAGGGACATCCAGTAACATGGTGCATAGGCGCCAACTTCTGCTTCCACCAGTGGGTGCTCGACCCCCCTCTGTCCCCAGCCCTGCCGCCACTCTACCCCTTCCATGAAGCCCTGCCCCCCCCAACTCCACCCCTCCCTGCCCCTATTCCAACTCCTTCCCTAAATTCCTGCCTCAGCCCCACCTCTTCCCAGCCTCCTTCCCTGAGCGTGCCATGTTTCCGCTCCTCTCCCTCCCTCCCAACACACCATCAAACAGCTGTTTGGTGGCAGCCAGGCAGGAAGTGCTGGGAGGGAGGGAGGGGGAGGAGCGGGGACGGGGCATGCTCAGGGGCGGGAGGAGCTTGGCTGCCAGTGGGTGCGGAGCACCCACTAATTTTTTCCAGTGGGTGCTCCAACCTCGGAGCACCAACGGAGTCAACGCCTACGGTATGGCGAGCCAGGGCCTTTTTTTTAAGTCCAGAGGGCTCTAGCCAGTCCCAACACTCCAGCTCTGGCACGCTTGACCACAGTAAGTACTCATTGTGCTTTGATAGAGATCTCTAGGAAACTTTCCTGTAGGTACTCTGCAATTCTCTGCTGAAGGCTCCTTCTTGTTTCTTCCCCCAGGCCAATCAGCAATCACCTCTGCAAACATCATAGCGGCACACAGGCAAGCGGCATATGGACCCAATCTGTAGCCACACGCATGCAGGAGTTACACCCTTGCATCCTTGGTTACCCTAAGGAGCATGATATCAGCTACTATTACACCCCTCCCCCGCCTGTGGAAAACAGTGTCAGTATTCACAATAGTGACCCTGAGCACTTCTATTGATATCCCTGTGAAACTCACCACCACCACCCTTTCTCTCATCTCTCATGCAAAACCATGCTCTGAAGTGTCCCTAGCTTCTGTTTGCCAGAAGCCAAGAATGGGCAACAGGGGATGGATCACTTGATGATTGGCTGTTCTGTTCATTCCCTCTGAAGCACCCTGGGACATTGTAGGAAGCAGGACACTGGGCTAGATGGACCATTGGTCTGACCCAGTATTACCGTTCTTATGTTCTTATCTTGCCCTTCCCCCCTAGGCCAAACTCACCATGGTTAGGGCTCTCGCTGCACTGTGTGTCTGCCAAGGGAGAGCGAGAAAGTGATCTCTCTAACTTTTCTGAATCAAGGCTATGAGTGCACTCATAATAGTGCCTCTGTCTATTGTTTCTTTAGCTTCTCCAGATGTGCCCTTGAGGGTTTCCTCCTGAACACCAGCTGAGTGGCTCCGAGTGATAAGGAGACAAACCAGGAAAAGTAAGGAAGACATGTTCAGGGAGGTGTTACGTTTGTCTGATGCAGCTGTTAGCGAGCAGAGAGCAGGGAGAGAGACTATAAATGAAAGACTGAGCATGGATAGCCAGGAGAGGAAACAGGGGCAGGAGCAGATGATACAGCTTCTGGAGGACCAAACAGACATGCTGAGCTCCCTGATTGTGCTGCAGGTGGAACACATGCATGCTTACCTCCCTCTGCAGCTCATACAGAACTGCCTTCCATTCCTTCCCCAAACTCCCCACACACATTCCTCTCATCTTCCCAGGCTGTCCCAGTACCCCAAGCACTCCACCCCTAGGAACACGTTTCACAATGACAGGTGGACATACACCCAGCTGTGAGAGCCTCACTTCAAAAAGTGCTCAAGTGTCATGTCCCTTTTAGAAAATAGAAATTTTTTGTATTGCTGATGATTAAAAATGTACTTATAGAAAGAAAATGAATTTTTATTTGTCTACAAATCACAGTGGTTGCTGCTGAAATTTATACACAGTGCCAATCAGTGGATTTGCAGAAACAGTGAATGAACACACAGCAATCATTACAAGGGTCAGACTACAGTACAAGGAAGCAATGCCTGGCTCACAGTATTATAGAAAGGCACATTACTGGGGCTCATTATCAGCCTCAGTCCCCTAATTCGAACAGCACCCTTTTGAGCCCATTGAACAGCGCTGGTATGTGGCTGCTCAAAAGCAGCCACCAGCCAATCCACCTCAATGCTGCATCCCTGCGGAAACTTTTCCCCTTTAGCTTCACAAATGTTATGTAGAGCACAGCAGGCTGCTCTGACCATGGGGATAAGTGAATCCAATTTCCCCATAAGAATCAATGTAAATGGCAGGGGGTTAGGGAAATTCTTTTTGCCAGACAAAAGACTATATGTATACACACACAGTATAAGTTTTAAACAAACAATTTAATATTTTACACAGCAATGATGATTGTGAAGCTTGATTGAGGTGGTGAAGTCAGAGGGTGGAAGGGGGTGGGACACTTCCCAGGGAATGCCTTACTGCTAAATGATGAATTAGCACTCGGTTGAGCCCCCAAGGGTTAACACGTTGTTATTAATGTAGCCTCACACTCTACAAGGCAGCATGAATGGAGGGAGGGGAGAAAGCATGGCAGAGAGAGACAGAGACACACACACCCTGTGTGTGTGAGAGAGAGACGTGCATTGCCCCTTTAAGTACTCTGACCCCACTCTAAATACACTGCTTTCTTAAGTAGATCAGCAAGTTGAGACAGCAGCTGCTGCCAGCTCGGTCCTGAGCCCTGTCCCGTCCCCTCCGCTCTGTGGAGATGGGGTAAAGGAACGGGGGGCAGGAGCGGGGGCAAGGGGAACACCCTCACATTACCATCCCTCTTACCCCCACTTGCACAGCAAGCAGGAGACACCTGGGAGCAGCTCCAAGGCAGAGGGCAGGAGCAGCACATGGCAGTGGGGGGAGGGACAGCTGAACTGCCGGCAATTGATAGCCTGCTGGGCAGCTGCTGCACAGGGAACTTAGGGGAGCAGGGAGCTGATGGGGGGCTGCCGGCTCACCCTGGTTCCGAGCCCCCACAAGCTCACTCCACCGGACTGCTCTTCCTGCAAGCAGTGGACAAAGCAGGCAGCTGCCAAACAATGTTAGAAGGGAGCATTGCACAACTTTAAACGAGCATGTTCCCTAACTGATCAGCAACGTAACAACAAAACAACATTAACCAAGAAGACTTTTAAATGAGGAGTTACTGTACTCCATCACAAGGTGATCTAGGGCCAAAATGGGGATATGCATTCCACCTATCACCCCACTGCAGTTAGGGAATTCCATTGCCACAAAGCCACCCATTATTTCCTGCACATTGTCCAGAGTCACCGTCCTCCGTAGCAGGAGGTGATTAATGGCGCTGCACACTTACATGACTGCAACCCCCACGGTGGACTTCCCACCTCCAGACTGATTTGCGATTGATCTGTAGCAGTCTGGAGTTGCCAGCTTCCACACAGCGATCGCCACTCGCTTCTCCACTGGGAAGGCAGCTCTCAATTTGGTGTCCCTGCGCCAGAAGAGGGGGGCAAGCTCTGCACACAGTTCCAGGAAGGTGGCTTTGCGCATCTGAAAGTTCTGCAGTCACTGCTCATCATCCCTTACCTGCATCACAATGTGATCCCACCACTCAGTGCTTGTTTCCTGAGCCCAGTACTGATGGTCCACCCTGTGTGGCTGCTCCATGAATGCCAACAGCAGTCTGGAATTGTTCCTTTTCATGGTGCACAGCAGGGCAGACACCACGGTGTCATCATCAGATTTGCAGCTCATGAAATACTGTAGGATCAGTCATGTTGTGTTCATAACACTCAACACAAGACTGGAGAGCAGTGCAGGATCCGTGCTTCCAGGCAGAGACGGCAGGCACACAGTTTACAGGAGCTGTTGAAAAGCAATACGAAAGGTAGTCAGAAGCCCATAGAATGATGGGACGCAGAAAACTGCATCACGGGATGGTGAGCCCGCCCCATTAGGCACTGTGATCCCTTCCCAGAACTCCCAGCGGCAGATGGTGGTGAATTGCACAGTGGAATAGCTACCCATGGGACACTGTTCTCTCTGTCAATGCAAGAGCACCTACTGTGGACACGCTCCACCGACAGAAGGAGTGTTGTGTGGTCACGCAACAGCAGTTTAATTACATCGACTTCAGTTGACGTAACTTTGGAGTGTAGACATGGCCTCTGACTCCACAGTCACTGCCCGACATGAGCATTGAAGTATCTGCCACCAGAATGACTTGGCTGGAGTCGTTGGAGAAGAGAGCGGGAGGAGCAGGGCAAAGGGATGACATTTTTTCTCTCTCAACTTTGGACACTCACATTTTTGAAATTCAAAATGGCCAACTTTGAAAGACTGTAACCGGCTTGTGAGTCCCCAGAGGAGCCTGGCGTCCCTATACAGTGTCTTAGAGCTTACGCAAGGACACATGCTTTCCCCTTCAGTCATGATAAAGGCTTGCTCCCTGAAAAGCAATGCAGCCTCTTGATGCTAGTTGATCGCCGTTAAGCCTTGCAAAACCCCACATTATATTTTGGATGTGATTCTCCCTTTATGGAATTTCTCCCTGATTTTTAAATACACACACCAGGAGGTTCATTTTTAAAAACAAATATCTGGGCATTTAAGCAAGATTTTCATCTCACTCCTTAAGAAGGGAATGGGTGCTAAAGAGCTGGCTGTTAAATAGCTTCCATCACTGGGTGAGGGAGAGATGCCCCATTCTGATTTCAAACACGACCAGCAACATTGCCATCAGCTGATCTATCAACTTCATAAAATCCTGGGGGCGGCTCACCCAGGCTCTGAGTTTTACCTGCCGGGAGACTTTTAATGGGCTGCATCTCTTCACAGACGGGCAGAGACTGATCGTCTTACTGCAGATGGAGATGGCAGATTAATTGGCGACAGACAGCCTTCAGCTTCACGCTGCTTTTTGCTCCAGTATCCGATGGGAGTATCTTACCGATTTCCTGAGGGCTGCCACTCCCCACCCCACCACATGCCCTGCCTCTTTCACACTTAGCTTGGAAAGCAAGATCATTAGCTCAGAAATCATTCGAAAGAGTGTACCTGTGGGCAATAGAGGCAATCACTTTCCTCTCCTTCCCTTTGTCCAGGAAATTTTACAGGCGGAATCTCTCAATCCACTGTGTGTAATTCTGCTATACACAACCCTCAGTGCCTTGTTATTATTTTATATCATGCAAAAGGTGTTAAATCCCCTTTGCTCTGCGCTTGCTGGACAACTTAAAGATTTCTGAAATGGGCAGCTGGAGATGCCCCCGGGTTGAAGAAATGCCCAGTTGGCATAGCCAGCTAGCTATACCATCACCTCCTGTCTCCAACCTCCAGCATAGGGGGCATGCTGCAGGAAGGGACAAGGATGGCTGGAATGCACAGTTCTCCAGTGACTCCCACCAGGATAAAGCTTCTAGGAGCCTATACCAGCTGGTGCCAGTTACAGAGCCAGTCCTGAGGCTGATTGAAGTTGTGCCAGGTTCCCGACCTGTTCCCAAGAGCCCTGAAGATGGTGAGACCACCTCTGTCTCCAGCTTTGACAGACCTGAAGACGTGGCCCACAGTCTCTGCCCCACAAGCTCACAAACATGACATAACAAGGAGGACAAAGCACAAGTTGGAGTGTAGGGAACTTCTCTATAATGATAACAGGGCCCAGAGGCTACAGAGAGACAGATTCTCATTTACACCCAGGCCTGTTTCCGCCATGGAGACAGAGAAGTGGAGACAGAGAGTTCGGGGACTCTGAGACAAACCCCTGTGCATTCATTTTATTCACGAGGAAAGAGCTTAACGAAAGCAGTTCCCTGCAACCTGCCACTTCCAGCTCCCTCGAGGATGCTCCAGCACTGACAAGGCCCTGCCATGATATCATGAGTTTGATTTTGACCCAAGGCCGGTTCTAGGGACAGGAAAGCCAGGTAGTCACCCTGGGAGGCGACTTCCAGGGAACGCCAGACTAGCTTTTTTATTTATTTTTGCTCCACTCTGATTGGCCAGACATTTTTATTCCGCTCATGGGTCAATTGTGGTGGTTTTCTTTCCTTTTCTTCTCTTTTTTTTTGGCTTGGTCATTCGGGTGGGAGGTGCCAAAACCTATTTCTGCCCTGCACAGTAAAATGGCTTAGACTGCTCCTGTTTTGACCAGTGCAATCCCTTAAACATTTGCAGGGAAAGATCACTGAGGAAGAAGAACAGGTTTCCCCAGATCAGATGGAAATTCAGAATCACTGTTTAGCCAGTGCTGTGATGGACGGG
Organism: Lepidochelys olivacea; assembly: GCF_965140295.1. Taxonomy (NCBI): domain Eukaryota; kingdom Metazoa; phylum Chordata; order Testudines; family Cheloniidae; genus Lepidochelys; species Lepidochelys olivacea. Next base: position 122,961,287 of record NC_140416.1, read on the forward strand.
CAGTCCAGGGGGCATGTTACCTCCCACCAGCCAAACTATACGTCTGGTCTGAATGGGAGTCTGATTACCAGCGCTTTAGTGAAAGTTGAGGCTGCACCAGATGTTCTTTCAGACTGAACATCCTCTGATCACCTCATGTTATGTTTCCCAATTATACTCTTCCTAGAGTTGTCCAGAGAAATTGTGCAGAGAATACATAAAATGGGAAGATGGAAAAAGAAAACATTCCATCAGCTCAAAGGGTACAATCTGTGCAAGGAGATGCACCAACACGCCCCCGGGGAAAATACTCCCTGGCTGGGATGATTTAGCTGGGGGTTGGTCCTGCTTTGAGCAGGGGGTTGGACTAGATGACCTCCTGAGGTCCCTTCCAACCCTGATATTCTATGATTCTATGATAAGGTATGGGAGGTAATTGTCCCACTCTGTTGGGCACTTGTGAGGCCTCAGCTGGAGGACTGTGTCCAGTTCTGGGTGCCACAATTTATGAAAGATGTGAACAAATTGGAGAGAGTCCAGAGGAGAGCAACAACAATGATGAAAGGTTTCGAAAACCTGACCTATGAGGAAAAGTTAAAAACACTGGGCATGCTTAGTCTTGAGAAAAGAAGACTGAGGAGGGACCTGATAACAGTTAAGGGCTTAAAAGTTTAAATACTTGAAGGGCTGTTATAAAGAGGACAGTGATCAATTGTTCTCCATGTCCACAGTAGGTAGGACAAGAAGTAATAGACTTAATCTGCTGCAAAGGAGATTTAGGTTAGATAGGAAAAATTTTCTACCTCTATGGATAGTTAAGCTCTGGAACAGGCTTCCAAAGGCAGGCTGTAGAATATCCATCATTGGGGATTTTTAACAACGTGTTGGACAAACTCCTATCAGGGACAATCTAGGTTTATTTGGTTCTGCCTCGGCACAGAGGGCTGGACTTGGTGATTTCTCAACATCTCTTCAAGACCTACATTGCTATGATTCTGTGATTATCCGCTGGACTAGTACATTTTGTATCACTATATAATTCTTGTATAGGACCTACAGTAAATACCATATGGGGGGGGAGTCTTAAGAAAAACATATTCATTGCAAGAATGTAGAACTCTCCATATATCTTACCTTTTTTATCAAACACATTGGCAGTGCCCCAATCGGTAAGTGCTTTAAGTTATAAAAGTCAGAGCATGCAAAGGTTGCAAGACACTTTTTAAATGAAATTCCACTTTTGTTCTCTGCATTTTGAAACCATTAGTTTCCTCCCTACTCCAGACCCTATAGATTTCTTCACCCAGTAAATCAATGCTGTACACAGCTATTTATAGGGAATCTTACTAGAGAAGCATTTCAAGGTGCATGTTTTGCAATAATATCTAGAGGAAATTAACACAGCTCAGCAATAAGATAGAAGCAAAACTGTTAACATTATTTTGCAAATGCTCACCGAGGGAGCTTTCCTGAGAAACTCCAGTGAAGTGTTCTGTTGTGTCTAACACCAGACTACAGCTACCCAATAAGGAGAGATTCACACATACACACGTACAGTGCTAGACTTGCTCTGGGTGTGCTTCCAGCTTAGGTTCAGGGACCTTTGTAGTCCCTATGTCTACTTCTAACAGGGGAGCCCACAAGACCTCTCTCCCAGAGACTGTAAGACTTGTACTAAGCTTGTCTCAGCTCCAGTGTCTGAAAACAAGGGGGAATAATGAAGAGAGACAATCCTGCCCCGGTGGAGTATGTCACCTTCTCTGGAGGGTGCTGTAGCATCCCGACCAGAGGGGATTGTTATGCCTTGCTCATAAAGAGGCTTATGAAGAGTGGATTTTGTTGTCTTGGCTATGTACCAGATGACCACTTTTCCCCCTGCCCAATTGTCCAAGGAAGGGATGGCCCTAGGCTGCTGCAGAGCACAGTGGGGCTGGCTGCCAACTTTAGGTCGCAGAAGGCGCAGGGGCCTGGGCCCGGGGGGGGGCTCAGGAGCAGACGGGAGGGAGGAAGGGGCAGGCTGAAGGTGGGGGCCCTTATGCATAGGACAAGGGCACCTCGGGGCCGCAGCTGAGCCAGTGGCCCAACTGTGCGCGGCGCTGCACAGCCAGAGCCAGACCGGCGCAGCCCAACCGGAGGGGCGCATTGGGACACTGAGGCCCGGAGAGAGTCCCGCGCGGGGGGCCGCTGGCTCCCGCCGCCGCCGCCCCTTCTCCCGCAGCGCCCCCCTCTCACCCCGCAGTCTGCAGGGGCGGAGCCTGGCGGGCGGGCCGAGCCAATGGCGCCGGGGGGCGGGGCCGGCGGCGGCCAATGGGGCGGGCCCCGCGGAGCAGAGCCGGCGCGCGGCGCGGCCGGGGCCGGCAGTGGAGCGGCGGCGGAGCGGGCGCTCGCTGGCCAGGGCGCTGCGCAAAGACTCTCCCCGCGCCCGCGCCGGCTCCGCTCCGCGCCCTTCCCCGCCGCCGCCGCCGATGGAAGAGATGGAAGAGGAGCTGAAATGCCCCGTGTGCGGCTCCTTCTACCGGGAGCCCCTCATCCTGCCCTGCTCGCACAGCCTGTGCCAGGCCTGCGCCCGCAACATCCTGGTGCAGACGCCCGAGGCCGAGTCCCCGCAGAGCCGCCGGGCCTCGGGCGTCTCCGACTACGACTACCTGGACCTGGACAAGATGAGCCTGTACAGCGAGGCGGACAGCGGCTACGGCTCCTACGGCGGCTTCGCCAGCGCGCCCACCACCCCCTGCCAGAAGTCGCCCAACGGGGTGCGGGTCTTCCCGCCGGCCGCGCCGCCGCCGGCCGCCCTGGCCCCCGCGCCCCGCAACGCCTGCCTCACCTGCCCGCAGTGCCACCGCAGCCTGATCCTGGACGAGCGGGGGCTGCGCGGCTTCCCCAAGAACCGCGTGCTGGAGGGGGTGATCGACCGCTACCAGCAGAGCAAGGCGGCCGCGCTGCGCTGCCAGCTGTGCGAGAAGGCGCCCAGGGAGGCCACGGCGATGTGCGAGCAGTGCGACGTCTTCTACTGCGAGCCCTGCCGGCTGCGCTGCCACCCGCCCCGCGGCCCGCTGGCCAAGCACCGCCTGGTGCCGCCGGCCCAGGGCCGGGTGAGCCGCCGGCTCAGCCCCCGCAAGATCTCCACCTGCACGGACCACGAGCTGGAGAACCACAGCATGTACTGCGTGCCGTGCAAGATGCCCGTGTGCTACCAGTGCCTGGAGGAGGGCAAGCACTCCAGCCACGAGGTCAAGGCCCTGGGCGCCATGTGGAAGCTGCACAAGGTGAGGGCTGCCGCCGGAGGTGGCCAAGGGCTGCTCGGGGGGGGGCAGGGCTCAGACCTGCAGCTGGGAGCCAGCCCTGGGGGGGGGGGGGGGGTCGGTCGGTCTATGGAGCCGGTCTGTCTGTCCACCTCCCCCCGGGGCTGTTCTGTGGCGCCCGTCTCCGTGGTGTCTAGGCACCGGCGTGCTTGGTGTCCCCTCTGCCCTTGCTAGCCCCAGCGCTGTGAACCGGGGCCTTTTTCTTTCTGAAATGGGCAGAAGATGGGGGGGGGGGAGAGTGCACCCCAATGTAATTCTTGCGCCTTATCCATAAGCAGCCGGGCTGGTGCTGCCTGCAGGCATTCATCCTTCCCCAGGCTCCCCTGGACTTCAGAGAGGGTTTTTGGCTAAGGAAGGGGTAAGCACAGCAGGGGCTGGCCTAGGGTGGGCAGATGCATCTGCTCAGAGTACCGGCCAGGTAGGTAACAGGGCATGAAGGTTTGCAAAGGGCAAGTGTGCAGGCCTCCTGGGGCGCAGAGTGCCAAGGCTTGACGCAAAGGGCTATGTGTGGGCTGTGCATCTCTGTGTACCCTCAGTCATCTGGAGTTGGGGGGAGATGAGGAGGAAGGTTGGGAAAGGGTAGGCAGCTCCCTGGCTACATGCTTTACTGTATACGGATCAGCTGCTTTCTTGTGCTCTCCCACTTCATAATGCACCTTCTTTGGCAAAGGGCGGGTTAGGAGACTCCTGTAATGAAGCAGAATATTGAGAGGGGGCTGCGATTCCCACTCCTCCCCCCATGCTGAGAAATTCATTTTTAATCCAGGACTGGGATGCAGAGTTGGCCGGGGAGCTGGTGAATAAAGTTTAAACCCAGAACCTGGGATTTTATTAGAATACATGAATGAAAATGACTGAAAAATAGTTAACAATCTGATACTGGATTTGCAGTAATCTGGTCTGTTTAGTTCTAATGAAAGGGAATAAAATAAAACCCCAAAGAGCCTCTACTTAAAGCTGAGTGCTGTTGTCTTGGCTACCTCAAAGAGAACCTTCTCAATCTGGGAGTTCCCCTTCTGTGTTCAGCAGTGCAAATTAGCTGTTTGTTTAGTAAACAAAGAAGGGGGATTCCCAGATTGAGAAGTTTCTCTCTGAGGTAAACTGCCAAAGGTACTGCCCAGTCCAGTACTCTCTCTCGACCTGGCTGGCTGGAATGCAAGTGTTGGAGCTGAACAATGTGAGTACCGTGACTCACGTTGAAATATTTCAAGATGCGCAAAGGTGGAAGACCGCTTGACCCGATTCATGGTATTTTGAGAGAGTTCAGGAAGGTGGCACAGAGAGTCTTAGATGCCGAAATTGCAAAGAAAAAGTGAGTGGGAAGGCGGACCGTATGAGGAAACATTTTGCAAAATGCAGCGAAAAGAACAATGAGATACCGGAACCACTGACTTTGGCTAAACATGTGCGAGTATTAGAATCAGCTGCTAAGGACAAAGGGTATTGACAAAACCGCACTGCCATTGCCAAGCACATGGAAAGAAAGCCAGATCCAGGTTGGCCAAAGACAACGAGAAGGAAGTGCCACGGTTTTTCAACCATGAAGGCATTTGTTGGTGACAAAACCAACTCCAGAACTGAAACGAAAGATTTGAAAATTGCAGAATTTTTTTATGGCTGTAATGTTCCCTTTTCTGTTATTGAGCATCCAACGTTTGAAGCAATGATCTGCTGCCTAAGGCCAGGCTACAAAGCACCCAGTTGAAAGCAGGTGGCAGGTGAACTATTAGACACCGTTACTGATGGTTTGAGGGTGGAAGCATGCCATGAATTACATGGAAAAGCAGTTATGTTAATACAAGATGGCTGGAGTAATGTGCACAGTGACCCAGTGATAGCGAACTGGGTGCAGACAGGGAAAACTGTGGTTTATGTATCCGCAGTTGATACTGGAAGTAATAAGAAGACTGGAAAGTACTATGCTACACTGGCAAGAGAAGCCAAGGATTTAGCCAATGAACTGTATGGTTGTGGTGTTAAGAGCTGCCTGACAGACAATGAGAGAACGATGCAAAGTATCAGAAGTGATTTGGAACTAGATGACGACACATTAGTTACGTATGGATGTGCATCACATTGACTCAATCTACTTGGACAAGACCTTACCCCAAGTGCTTTGGTGACACGTGTTGTAGATTTACAAAAGTATTTTCTTAATCACCATCAGCCTGCAGCCTGGTTAAAAGAATGCCAAGGATCTGTACAACCCCAAATCCCTGGTGACGCACAATGGAACAGTCAAATAACATGTCTGGAAACATACGTTAAAAATCAGCCACATTATCTCAGGATTGTGAGTGATCATGAGGCAGAACTTGGAGAGAGTGGTCAGTATAATTAATCAAGGTATTTACCAAGAAGCAAAGAACTTGATCAATCAGTTGAAACCAATTGCCGGGGCATTTGACACACTCCAAAGGGACACATCAGCAGTTGCTGTTGCATGCGAAATATGGTTGGATCTACTGATAAATGAAGATCTTGCAGCACACAAAGCAAAAGTACAAAAGCGATTTCATGAGGCCATTACTCCTGTACACATGTTGACCAAACTCCTGCATATTTTGGATGAAGAAATTGTCAGCTGAACAAGAAGAAATTGCCAGGCAGTGGTTGCTCAGCAAAAATCCCGACTTTCTGCCATATTTACTTGCATTTAAAGTAGAAGAAACTCCATATCCAAAATCAATGTTTTCATCCACTATCAAGGAAAAAGTTTCCCCTGTAACATGATGGAAGTATTTGAAGAATGCTGATATTCCATCTGACTTCATAGAACTGGTGGTCCAGCAAATTCAGTGGGCATAGAACGAATCTTTTCAAACGTTGGATACATCCATTCAAAACTGAGGAATAGGCTTGGTCTATCCGCTACATCAAAGTTGGTCTTCTGCTACAGGATGCTGCGTGGCCAAAAGGACCTGGAGTGGTAATCTGCAACTCTGCATGTTTCTGATGGCTGCTCTGCATTATTGTCAATTCCATGTTTTTGATTATTGTTGATAAAATATTGAAAACTGACATCTGAGTCATGACACCTATAACCTCCTTAAGAAAATACCAAACCGAAATGTACACAGACATTCTGATGCTCAGGTTTATAATCATATATATTAAATATGTCTACTGCAGTTTAACTTTTTTCTTTGCACAACCCTAAATTGATCCGCAGCCATATGTAACCACAATTGGAATAGGTACCTAAAACGAAGTGTAATGGGGTGTGCATTAACAAAACAGTTCTTAAAATAGAAAATGCCGTAAATGGAGACTAACTAGGTTTTCCTGGAGCGATTAAAAAAAAAAAAAAACCCAAAACATTATTTGACCTGGTAAATCCACTGCTGGTAAATACCATACCATGCCTGCTCAGATGTATGTTGGTGACCTCCCGTTTAAGGTAACTAGGGCAGAAGTGACTTGGATGTAGGCAGACAGAGCTCAGTGAAATGTGTATTCTGATGAACCATGAAAGCACAGCCTCGTTACTCGGGCTAACGTTGAAATAATTGTCCCTCTGTAATAAACAGGAGCTAGAGGGTGGGGCACGTTGGAAGGAGTAGGTGTGATGTAAGAGATATTGACATGTGTGCCCATCTCTCCCAACCCCTAATGAAATACTTTCCAGGAACATCTTCATTTATTCATGTTGTGTTTTGACACAACATATGGAGGCAAACAGCCCTGTGGAGAATACACCAGGACTGCTGTGCTGTAATTCAGTTCTCTGTAAATTGGGCATGGGGGTGGGGGGCGTTCTCCTTGCTGACAGGCTGTCACTTCGCTTGACAGCTGTGCTGTTCCGAATGGAAAAGGAATTAAAGGCTTGTGCTACACTAGGCAATAGTGTACGTGTGTTGGAAGGAGGATTGTTCTTCCGGCATTCAAAGAGCTGCAGTGTTACTACGGCTGGGATGCAATGGCTGCATTTTAAGTACAATATTATTAGGCTTGGAAGGATTAGATTTTGACTGGTAAATGTCAGTACACATCGATTTCACCACACACACACACCGACAACAAATATTTCCATCGATAATCAAAATTTACAGATAGGCAGAGTAAGAAACCTGCTGCCTGAGAATTTATTAGAGTTTGGTTTAAGGGTACTTGCATTGTATATTTGGACATATGATGTTGTGTGTATATTTCAATGGTTATAAAGCTTTAACTTGTTGAATTTTCAACATCTACTGTCATTAAATCGTTATTGTCTGACCACTTCCTTGGCTGATGTTCTGTCCCTCCCCATAATTTCCTGCAATTGTGGACATTTAAATCTACAAAAATAGGAAAAAAATGCTTAAGTAAACATCGATATTATCCTTCACAATTATAGAAAAATAAAAATTAAATAAGAATGTAATATTATTGATAGCAGCTAGTAGTTTTCACACTGATCTTTTGATGTCTGTATCATCCTGCTGCTGCATCTTACAGCCTGACTAACATATAGATCTACTAATGAAACTCTTCTGCATGTTGTGGTCCATCAGTGTGTTAATATGCCGTGAGCCCTCAACTACTGTGAGTGTTGTGCTAGGTTTTACAGTGGGTGAGAGAAACAGCTCTTTCCCATTGAGGAGAATTGTCTATTAATTTATCAAGAGCATCCTGTTTTCACATGGAGGACCCTTTGGGGCCAGATCTTCAGCTGGGGTAAATCAATACATCTCCTTTGAAGTCAATGGAGCTTTGCTGATACACAGGAGTGGAGGACCTTACCCCCCCAAATCATGCATGTAAATGTCTGCAAAACAATAGAGCATTATGCGTAAGAGGTTTTTTCATTATGGTTTGGCTCTGAGCCTATCCCAGTTAACCCCTTATCTTCTGGTGCTCTTTAGCTCTGATGCAGCAAAGCGCTGAATTATGTGCTTAAGTTTAAGCAAATGCGCAGTCATGGTGACTTTAAAGTTTAAGCATACACATACAGTCTTTGGGGCTTTTGTTCTCTTGATTAGGCTTGGCTTTTCTAGTGTGTCTTCATTTTTAATGTCCTTTTAAAATAAAACTCTAGTGGAGAATTCTTGCTCTGTAAAGTCTTGTCTTCGGTGCCACACGAGCACACACAATTGGATTTTAATGCTGTTTGAAGTTATCATTTCTCATTCACATTTCCTCTTCTCCTGGAGAATTGAATCAGAATGTTAAATCGTGCTTTCTCCTGAGTCATCTGAAGTGTCTGCAGGTATTTGAAGGGCTTGCTGAGCTGCCTGCCGTGACCGAGAGGGGTTTAGTGTTGTTTTCCGCTGGGGATGTGTTAGGGCAGGAGGGGATCGTCTGTTAGCTGGCATTTGAGTGGGGGTATGGTTGTGTAATTGAATTTATGACAGAGAAGCCAGAGCATGGGTCAGTGCCTTTGAGATCTCATACATCACAATAAATCAATCACATCAACTATTTACGCATAGGGCACACCTGTGCTGCAGCTGGGAGGTGTCATTCCCAGCATGGCTAGACATACATGCTCTAGCTCTGCTCCAGCTAGCATGCTAAAAATAGCAGCATGGCAGCTGGAGGTAGCTCCCTGAGTATGTACCTAGGATTTCAGCTGGGCTTGTACCCGAGCTGCTGCCAACGCCCCTGTAGCCTGCCAACGCCCCTGTAGCTATTTTCAGTGCACTAGAGTTAGCATGCGTACGCTTCCCGAGCTGAGAATTACACCTCCCAGCTGCAGTATAGCCATAGGTCTGATCATGCGGGGGGGCTGTGTGCCTCGGGGAAGGTACCAAGAGACCTCCAGCGGCCCCTTCTAGGGGACCCTCACAGGATCAGACCCTTAAACGCAACCAAGCCTGGCTAAAAGAGCTACTTTCAAAGACTAAGAAATATTGTTCCTATTTGCTTAGTCATTTTGCTGTGACAGAGATGGATTATTGGCTCAAATGCCGCTCTGAAGCTTGCGAAAAGGAATGACAAAGATTGCCTATACATTGTGAACCACCTGCATAATTATAATACATGCAAAATATACTTTGCACTACATTATCATTAATTTTAATAAAAGATTAACATGATCATTGGTTAAATCTATGATGAACGAAGAATGCCTTGAAAGCAATATTTATATATCAATACGCCCATGCAATTGCTGTTAAATACAGTATGCTTTACTTAGGAATGAGATCAACCAGCTCCCTCTATACAGTTCTTTAATGAGTGACCCAGTTTTTCACCATCCCGTGAAAGCGGGCTGAATGCATCGTTCTCTCAGATGATTATTTCAAAACACTAGCTGCATTGGGGCACATTTAACCATACATATTTCAGAGAGCAGTGACTTTGAAAGTGCACACAGATAAAGAGAGAAAATCCTTTTCTTAGCTGTTCTGTTTTCCACGGCAGCTGTTGAAAATGCCTTCATGCGAACATAGAGGAAAATGGCTTTACAGTCTGAAACATCCTCATTTTAAAAATATACAAAAAATGCTGCTCTCTGGACTTGTTCTGTCAAAGGGAAAACCACAACATGGGTCTAAGTACTAATCCTTGCACCTCCCAAGCTCCTCTTGATCTCAGTGGGAAATCTGAGAGTATAATGTTTGTTCATTATTATTTATTATTTATTATTTTATTTATTATTAATCGTGTTTATTACAGCAGTGCGTAAGGGCCAACCAAGCATGGGGGCCTGTAGCAAAGTTGGTGACCCGGCGCGGCACCTCCTGCTGGTCATCTTGGGAATTAGCTCTCCAGCATATGGAGCGCCTCCTCCCGGCCAGTGTCTCACCTGCCACTGGCCCCGTGTCCCTCCCAGACCCGGGTGCCCCTTATCCTGGGTTCTGCCCTCGCAGTACCCCCACACTGTGGGTCTCCCCTCCCAGGGAAACCCCCAACCCTCTAAACCCACCTTGCCTCAGTGGCTACTGCCCATCATGTAGCCCCTGCTCACTGGGGCAGACTGCAGTCTGTAATGGCCACTCATCACTGGCAAGGGGTTAGGACCTGCTGCCTTTGCCTATCCCCGGGCTGCCCCTCTGCAGCCCCAGTACCTTTTGGGCCTTTACCAAGGCCTCAGCATGGGGTTTTACCAGGCTGGAGCTCCCCAGCTCCCTTGCCCTATTCCCCAGCACTGTTCTGCCTCGGGTACCCTTCTCTCTCAGGCAGCCAGGTCCTTCTCCCTCCAGAGCTAGAGAGACTCGCTCAGCTCCTGGCTCACAGCCCTTTTCTAGGGCCAGCTGTGGCTGCTTCCCCCAGTCAGCCTAGCCTTTCACAGCTGCAGCTCTCTTCGGGGCTGCTTTTAATCCCTGTTCTTCAGGAGTGGGGCTGCTGCCCCACTACAGGGCCCATTGTGCAAAGTGCTGTACAGATGGCGTAGTAGGCGGTCCCTGCCCTGAAGACCTTACAGTCTAAATAGGCAAGACAGAACCACAGTATAAAGGCTATACCACAAGAATGCCAACACAGACTTTTGCCAAGGATTAAATATGTTTACAGGTTTCCTGAGTTAGTCACTGAAAAGGCCTTGGCATGGTTATTTCTGTCTCTCTAAGGGTTTTAGCCTGCTGCCCCTCACTATAGTATCAACAGCAATAGCAAAATCCCTAGTGGACTCAATGAGGTCACTGGCACTTCTTCCTCTTTGGGATAAAAACTCTCCTTGGGGTTGTGTTTTTGTTTTTGTCTTTTTAGATGGACTTGTTTTGTGTTGATTTGTTTGAGTGTTGTTTGGGGGCGTTATTCGGGTTGCTTGGGGTTTATTGGGTAGGAATGTCATTGTCGGGAGTCTAATTTGTGTGGCGGAAAGATCTGTTATATGTTAGCCCTAGTCCCAAATGCCCCGTCACAACCCACATTAGTGCAACCCAGAGATTTGTTTTTCATCCTTTGTACAATTAAGGGATTCAGCTGCCCTGACATAGCATGCAGGAAACTGCCACAGGAGATCACTGAAATATTTGATGACTCACTTGCAGTGCAAATACACTGGCATCCAGATCAAATTTTATGGCTTATTCACAAACACAACCATTTGCAACAAATCAGGATACACACGACTGGCAGAAAGAAAGATACAGGAAGGGAATTGGAAGAAAAAAGGGGGCTTTTGTGGCAGACCCTTGCTGCATGGCTTGGCACAGTTCTGTTCCTGCTGCTGGAATTAGAAATCTCGCTGCTGACTTGCAGCAGTGATCTTTTGGGGTCGGCTGGGCTGAAATTTCAGTTGACACACTTGGACTTAGCAGGAGGCCCTTTTGGAGTCTAGTGTGTTGCTGGGGTATCAAGAAGAGCAGAAAGGAACTAAGACAGAGGTACAGCAGAGATCAAATTAGATGTCCCATCCCCTCCTTCGGATTCCACACCCTTTTTTTTTTTATTTGTTTGTTTTTAATAGTGCAAGCTAAGCAGCTCAACAAACAGCCAATGTATGCTATGAGTTGGGTACCTGAATACGCCATGCAACTTCCCCAGCCATTCAGGCACATCAACGTGGTCTTATCTTCTTCTTCTCCTCCATCATCTCTTTCTTCCTGATGTGACTTGGCATCAGAGGATCATCCCTGTAAGACCATAAGAGTGTAGAATGGGAAGGGACCTCCTGGTCATGCAGTCCAGTCCCAGCTATCATGGGCAACCTCGGCGTACCATCCTGTTCATAAATTTATCAAGCTCTGTCTTAAAACCAGTTAGGGTTTCCTGCCCCCGCTCCTCTTATGGGGAGGCCATCCCAAAACCTCACTCCTCTGCCCGTTAGAAACCTTCTTCTGATTTCCAGCCTAATTTACTCAGGGTCCATTCATCCCCATTTGTTCTTCTGCCAACATTGTTCTTTACTGAAACAGCTCTTCTCCCTCCCTGATGTATTCTGACGACCGCATCATTCAGGCGTTCAGTGTAACATCGCTCACAAGTGAGAGAGACCTGCTGACGGGAGCCCCCACCACCCGGGTGAACCAAACGTTTCCACCCTTACTGGTGCTGAGCGCCACAGTGCTCTGTGAGCAGTGCCGCTGAGTTTGAGCCAGTGTTGAGAGCTGGCATTTCTAACCTACCCTCAGAGTTCTGCAATGGGCTTTTAGAATTGCATTTTCTCTATGTAGCTGTTTTGAACAATTTTCCCTAGAAAACTAAGCAAGAGCTCTGAGTTTAGATCCAGGCTCAATTTTAATGAACAAGAGGTAACGCCCTTCTTCCCCTAAGGGTGGGGAGCGAAGCAACAGGAATGATGGGCTGTCATTTTTTCCACATCTATCTCTTTAAAATTGCTTTTGCATTTTTAGCCAATAGATCTTGAACGGGACCAGTGTCCACCCATGGCTCTGAAAACGGAGCAGATTAGGAGACGGATCCAATTCCCAGTGCACTCAGTGAAAAGACTCCCACTGATTTCACTGGAAGTTGGATTGGGCCCTAGATCATAGGTTTCAAGTGGGATTTTAAGTGGTGATGGGCCTTGTACTGGTTGATCTGCCCAGGAGAGAATTTCACCTCCCAAAACAAGTCCATGGTAGCCCTCTTGTCTGATGGTGGATCTTTGCCCCTGCATCATCTGGGGAGTCTCAGGTCATGGCAATTTTAATGGCTCACAGTAACAAAACAAGGGCTTCACAAGTGACACTCCAATCTTTTATAGGCTGTCAGTAGGGAGAGGCTAATTGACTAATGTGTGATCTGGATATCTGTTGATCCAGGATGATGATGGAACAGATGAGGCAAGTGATGCAAAGAAGAGCTAATCTTTTATGAGTCATGAAATGAAAGTTCTTGTGAACTTAATTTTCTGCCTGCTGCTCTGCTCATCTGCACAAATAGAAAGTGAATAATGCTTCCTACACACTAGTATCTGCCTTAGGGACAGTAAGAGTCAGAGCAGGCGGCAGAGTCAAGGTACTGAATGGAAGACAGCGTTATTAATTAACTTACTTGCCTGGCCCAGCTTTATGTCATCTGCTGGAGAAAGAAGCTTTTGTAGGTAACTGCTGTCTTGTGACACATAGTCACGGGCTCTAGCGGGATTCCCTTAACACATGATGCTCATGGGAAAGATCCGAGGAGTCGCTTTGCAGACAAAGCTGTATTTGCATTTGCGAAGTAAAGCATTCGCTATTAAAACAAGAGAGGCTAGAATCTGCACTTTCCCAAGCCTCAGCGTTTTACTAGAATCCCAGTGTGTTTTTTTTTTTTTTTTTTCCCACAGCCTCTTCATTCTTGCTTCCCAATGGCTAACTTCATTCCCGACCCCTTCATTTTTCTTTCTGATTCCTGGAGGCAGATGCTCAGCTGATGGAAATGAGCGCAGATCCTTTGAAATCAAAGTGAGGTCAAAGTTTCATTGAGGTCAATAGAGTTACATCAGTTTACATCAGCTGAGGATCCGGCCCCTGATGGTCTTTAGTCTTGCTTTCCATAAATGTGTATTTCGTATGGCTTTCTGTCAATTTTTTTTTCAAGCAATGCTGCAGTTAACAGAATAATATGCAATCCAGAATAGCTAATTAATCAAAGCTAATTTAATACATCCAGTTTTATAGCACATTCTGGAGGATTTTGTGCTGCACTGGATGCTAGTAAAAGCCCTTTCAAACACTTGCAAATGAAAATGGACTCTGGGCCATATCTTCAGATGGTGTAAATCAGTACAGCTCCACTGACCTGAGTGGTGGTTCCTAAAATGAGTTGATTTCAGTGAAGTTATGTTGAGTTACACCAGATGAGTATCTAGGACCAGATTTCTAAAGGTCTTCAGGTGTTTAAAGATGCAGATAGGTGCCTAGTGGCCAATGGGAGTTAGGTGCCTACGTGCTCTGGAAAATCCCACTAGATGCCTGTCTGCATCTTTAGGCACCTAGATACCTTTAAAAACCTGGTCCAAATTCCTTGTTTTTTAATGGAAAATTAATTTCAGCCATTTCCATAAATGAGGATCTTCTAGTCCTGATTCGCCTCACACTTACACTGATGTAAATCAGGAGTAACTCAGTTGAAGTCAGTGGAGATAGACTGGTTTAAAACCAGCGTCATTGGGAGGTGAATGAGACGTCCTGTATTTCTATTGGAAACTGCAGCTGGTAGCAATGTGTCCTTTGATTCTTTGTATTCCAAGGATGAGAAAGCAGACGATTTAACATGCAGTGTAAACATTGCACAGGGTATTAAGTAAAAGATGTTAAGAGTGGGAAAAAAAATTGCTTATATTTAAGCTTCACAAGGTGCACAGTGAGAACAAACAAAGAGTACGTTCGCAGAGTTCAGCCAGGAATACTGTCCCAAGGAGATTATGCTTCTGTTCATCCGTGCTGTTTCTTCTCACTCCTCAATAAAAAAACAATCCCCCACGGTCAGAGGGGTCATATCTTAAATAGATCGTCTCGTTTATTCATTTATATTCCCCCATTCTGTGAAGCTCCTGCCCTTTCCATCACTCTATTAGAAATCTTGGCTGTGCATAACTGAGAAATTGTACTGTATTTCCATGACAATAACCACTTGTGGTTAATCTTTTAACCAAATAAGAGGGTTGTTCAAGAAACAAAAGAAAAGGGCTAGTCTTTTAGAGGCTGTGAACCTTCTTATAGGGCATATGCTTTCTAGACATAAGAACAAATCATTCTGAAATATGAAACATTCTTTCTTAGAATGTGAAGAAACTTCTGACCTCATTTGACATCACATGGTGGCATTTCCATCCAAGTTGTTGTTTAAAACAGTCATTTTCAAACTGGCTAACAGCTGCCTTTGCAGAAAGGGCTTTTTCTTTAAAAAACGCCTTTTTTCCTCAAAGAGAATAATTTAAAAATGAGGCTCGACCCCGTGTCATTACACTGCCGCAAAGCTATACATTGTGATGTTCTTCTTTTAAACATTACATGGGCAGCAGTTTTTTGTTCCAATTTGATCATGGCTAAGCCTTCCTCTGTATTTAGGATTTTCTTTGCTCTATTCGGGGTGGTAGATTGCCTGAATAACAGTCCAGCTCATCCTTACGCTCATGCAAGGTATCCCCACTCATTCCAAGTGGAAGAATTGTTGGAGTATGTGAAGTAGTTAACCAAACCGGACTAATAGAATGAATCCCTGACAAACACCATGCAGGTAACACTGAGGCTGACCTATCTGAATTCCAATTATCGTAAAGGATCTAAATGATTCCTATTATGTTGACCTCATGAGGGAAAAATACTAAGCTTCCTGGACAATGGAAAATATAGTTAAGCTTGGAAGAATTCAATTTTTATTCATAAATGTTGGTAAACATCGATTTCACAAACTGGTGAAAAAGTATTTCCGCCCATAATAATTGAAATTTACAGAAAGGCAAAGTACCAAAAAGGTGCTGTTTGAGAATTTATTGGAGTTTGATTTAAGGATATTTATGTTGTATATTTTGACATGATGTTGACAATTTGTGTGTTAATGGTTATAAAGCTGTAATTTTTTGAAATTCAACATCTGCTGTCCTTAAATAATTGTTGTTTGACCATAGAATTCCCAGTTGTTTAGATCTCAAGCAAAGCTCATGCGGGAATTGGTTACAATTAGAGCTGAGTAAAATTTTTCATGCAAATTATTTTTTACACTGAAAAATTCCAATGCAGGTGGACCGAAACAATTGATAGATCTTTGTCGATTTCTGCTAATTGTTTCGGTCGAATAAATTTTTTTGAAAAAAGAGAAGTCAAAACAAAATGTTTTCACTTTTTTGTTTCAGAAAGACTTTTTTCATTTTGGAATGTTACTCAATTTTATTCTGTTTTAAGTATGTTATGAAACCCACAAAGATGAACTGAAGCGTTTTGGTTTGAACAAAAAGTTTCATGTGATCGCAAATGATTTGTGTGTGTTACTTTTCCAGTTTACCAAAGAAACTGGAAAAAAAATCTGTTTCGGGTTGATACGAACCAATTTTTTTTTCTTTAAGTTCAACCACCACACTGAAAAATCTGTAATTCTCATAGCTCGAGTTGCAACATATCTTTATTTTGCACATTTGGGGCCACATCATTCTGTTGGTGTGTAACTGAGTGTGACCCAGGTGCAACCGAGGGCAGGAGCTGGCCCTTATGTTTTACAATACACAATATTCTGGGATTGATTGATAATCCTGGCAGGTGGATGGAGAAATGTAGTATTATAATATCTTAAACAAGGGGGCAGAACTTGTAGCTAGAAAAAGAAAGTGAACGTTTGTTTTGAACATTCTCTTAAGCCAGCAGTTGCCCTAACAACAAATTAGATAGTCAAGACTTGAGGCTGCAAGATGTCTTGTTGAACTACCCAAAAACACAGGTTTCAGAGTAGCAGCCGTGTTAGTCTGTATTGCAAACAGAACAGGAGGACTAGTGGCACCTTAGAGACTAATAAATCTATTTGAGCATAAGCTTTTGTGAGCTACAGCTCACTTCATTGGATGCATTCAGTGGACAATACAGTGGGGAGATTTATATACATAGAGAACATGAAACAATGGGAGTTACCATACACACTGTAATGAGTGATCACTTAAGGTGACCTATTACCAGCAGGAGAGCGGGGGGGAGGAGGGGATAGCCTTTTAATCAAGGTGGGCCATTTCTAGCAGTTGACAAGAATGTCTGAGGAAGACGGGGGGGGGAATAAACATGGGGAAATAGTTTTACTTTGTGTAATGACCCATCCACTCCCAGTCTCTATTCAAGCCTAAGTTAATTGTATCCAGTTTGCAAATGAATTCCCGTTCAGCAGTCTCTCGTTGGAGTCTGTTTTTGAAGTCTTTTTGTTGTAATATTGCAACTTTTAGGTCTGTAATCGAGTGACCAGAGAGATTGAAGTGTTCTCCGACTGGTTTATGAATGTTCTAATTCTTGACATCTGATTTGTGTCCATTTATTCTTTTACGTAGAGACTGTCCAGTTTGACCAATGTACATGGCAGAGGGGCATTGCTGGCACATGATGGCATATATCACATTGGTCGATGTGCAGGTGAACAAGCCTCTGATAGTGTGGCTGATGTGATTAGTCCCTATGATGGTGTCCCCTGAATAGATAAGTGGACACAGTTGGCAACGGGCTTTGTTGCAAGGATAGGTTCCTGGGTTAGTGTTTTTGTTGTGGTGTGTGGTTGCTGGTGAGTATTTGCTTCAAGTTGGGGGGCTGTCTGTAAGCAAGGACTGGCCTGTCTCCCAAGATCTGTGAGAGTGATGGGTCGTCCTTCAGGATAGGTTGTAGATCGCTGATGATGCCTTGGAGAGGTTTTAGTTGGGGGCTGAAGGTGATGGCTAGGGGCGTTCTGTTATTTTCTTTGTTAGGCCTGTCCTGTAGTAGGTGACTTCTGGGTATGGCTCTGTCAATCTGTTTCTTCACTTCTACAAGTGAGTATTGTAGTTGTAAGAATGTTTGATAGAGATCTTGTAGGTGTTTGTCTCTGTCTGAGGGGTTGGAGCAAATGCGGTTGTATCGTAGAGCTTGGCTGTAGACGATGGATCGTGTGGTGTGGTCTGGATGAAAGCTGGAGGCACGTAGGTAGGAATAGCGGTCAGTAGGCTTCCGGTATAGGGTGGTGGTTATGTGATCATTGCTTATTAGCACCTTAGTGTCCAGGAAGTGGATCTCTTGTGTGGACTGGTCCAGGCTGAGGTTGATGGTGGGATGGAAATTGTTGAAATCATGGTGGAATTCTTCAAGGGCTTCTGTTCTATGGGTCCAGATGATGAAGATGTCATCAATGTAGGACAAGTAGAGTAGGGGCATTAGGGGATGAGAGCTGAGGAAGTGTTGTTCTAAGTCAGCCATAAAAATGTTGGCATACTGCGGGGCCATGTGGATACCCATAGCAGTGCCGCTGATTTGAAGGTATACGTAGTCCCCAAATGTATTAGCAAAAAGAAAAGGAGTACTTGTGGCACCTTAGAGACTAACCAATTTATTTGAGCATGAGCTTTCGTGAGCTAGTCTCTAAGGTGCCACAAGTACACCTTTTCTTTTTGCTAATACAGACTAACATGGCTGTTACTCTGAAACCTAGTTTCTTTTGGTAACCCTCAGTGGGATCAGAGGGTAATGGCTTGTAGAAAGTGGTGTTGGAGAGCTGCCTAGCAGCCTCTTGTTCATATTCCGAACTATTCATGATGACAACAGCATCTCCTTTGTCAGCCTTTTTGATTATGATGTCAGAGTAGTTCCTGAGGCTGTGGATGGCATTGTGTTTTGCACGGCTGAGGTTATGGGGCAAGTGATGCTGCTTTTCCACAATTTCAGCCCATGCATGTCGGCGGAAACACTCTATGTAGAAGTCCAGTCTGTTGTTTCAACGAAAAACACAGTAAACACAATAAATACATCTAATTTCAAAGATACATTTTTGCATCTGATTAGCCATCAAATTGACTGTGTTACAAGAATATAGAAATGCTAATAGATCAGTGCTCTGTTTCCTAATAGGGTATTCAGTAGATAAAGGTTTTTAAGCTCAGCCCAGATCTACACTGGGGGTGGGATCGACCTAAGATACGCAACTTCAGCAACGCGAATAGCGTAGCTGAAGTCGGTATATCTTAGGTCGACTTACCTGGCCGTGAGGACGGCGGCGAGTCGACTGCTGCCGCTCCCCTGTCGACTCTGCTTCTGTCTCTTGCGAGCTGGAGTTCCGGAGTCGAAGGGGAGCGCGTTCGGGGATTGATTGATCGCATCTAGATAAGATGCGATGAATCGATCCCCGATAGACCTGCCCTAATTACATCTTTCCTATGACTAGCCTTTTATTATCTGAAAAAGTGGAGCAGACGTGAACGTTAACATGGTGTGACTATTGCAGGCTCCCCGGGGTGCACGGTGTTAGCCATCGCCCAAAGATGAGGGGCTCAGATCTTCCCCTGGTGTACAGTGGCATAGCTCCATTGAAGCAAACAGAGCAACACGGATGTTCTTGGGTGTAGAATCTGGCTCAAGCTTTTGAATGCCTGCTGTGGAGTTCCCAGTCTGATTCTTAAATGCTGTATCTGTGGCTGGCACTTGCATTTTAGAAACAGAATAATCACCTATTGAAATCTGGTTTGAGCAGTCCTCAGAAATGACGGGCCAGATCTGCAGATGGCGTAAATAGCTGGAACTCCACAAACAGCAGCGGAACCATGCTGTTTGCACAGCTGACGCTCTGTCCCTATGATCGAAAGCTTCGCATTCAGTTCCATGATTCCCTTTTTGACATGCTGACCTTGGGGCGTTAGCCTGTCAATTTCCCCCCTCTTGTCACAGTTCTCTGCGGCAGGATTGTATAGGGGTGTGCAAATGAATGAAAGCTTAAGGTTGTTTTGACAATTAGAGGCTGAATAATGCATTTGTGGCATCATTTAAGCCATAGCTCTCGGTTTGTAGCTACTTTTGTATTCCACCCCACGCTTAGAGCCTGCATTCTTCTGTGATGGAATCCCTCTGTACCCCTGGTATTACGCTAATATGATCTTTTGTTGTGGTTCAAAGAGAATTAATAGGAATTTAAATAAGACATTAGATGAAGTGAACACTGCGTGTGTTTCAGGGGTTTCTCTCTTTGAGGATGGATGTAGCATTTGAAAGCGCTGCGAGGACATTTGTACATCTCCTTTACGATAATATTGTCCATAGTCGGAGCCAAACGAACTAATCCATAAACCTGAGCAGATGGCCAGTGAATATTCTGCCTGCCATTCTGCTGTCCTGGCAACATATGCTAGGAGATCAGCTCGGCCAAGGCATTCTTCCGACTTCTCCAATTTCCTTCTCCCCCTTACCTCTTGACCTTTGCACGCTGCTCACACGCATCAGCTGTAGGCTAATGAGAAGATACTGCTTTCCGCCCACCCCCTCACTCCAAGCAGTCTGTGTTAGGCAGTTCTGGCTTAGTCTACGAGTTGCTGTTGACATCAGTTCCTCTGAGCCCGTCAGCCCTGCGCTTTGGGAGCAGTTTTTATGGACCCGCAGAAGAGGCCCGAGAACGCAGATTTGGATTGCGTGCTGATTGTTGAAAATAAGACTGGGTCATCACTGCATGACTCTGGTTTCATACAGCCGTCACGCCACTGGAATGAAAAGCTGGTGGTGAATCAGGCCTTGAAATAGCAAATGTTCTATGCTGGTATATCAGGATATCGATCTTGAGAGCTAGAGGTATTGATCTGGGACCAGATTCACCAATACACTTTGTGCTGCTGTGTTGTCTCAAAGTAGCCATGACTTAGATCTAACCAGAGTGGCACAAAGCAGCTGGAGAACACTGGTGAATCTGGCTCTCAACATCTGTACCTGCGTTAATGTGTGAGAGATTTATAATGCAGCAAGAATGGGAACTGTTACCATTTCTTTGACACCCTTCTGAGGATACTTGAAAGATCAAGGGTGGGTTTGTGATTCAGGAACTAGAGTGGGATTGACAAGATGTGGATTCAATTTCCTACTCTGCCACAGATTTCCTGTGTGACCTTTGGCAAGTCGCTTATTCTCTGTGCCTCAGCTCCCATCTGTGTAATGTGGGTGTAATACTCCCCCTTGTCTGTTCTGCTTGCAAACACTTAAGAGCAGAGGCTGTCTCCTGCTGTGCATACCTTCAGCACCTAGTGCAATGGACCCGGATTTTATCTGGGGTCTCTAAGAGTTAGTGTAATGTAAATTAATATAATAATTATGGTAATGCACCTAACATACTTCTGCTGTACATTTTCTGAAACATTAAGGTATGCTGAAAGCTTCCATGGGACTGGGCAAGGACTTTGTTAATCCAAGGTGCTATTTGGAATCCTCTCTCAGAACATACCAAGGGCTTTAGCTGGAGAATCTAAACCATGTCCATCCAGGAAAGCGCATGAGCTTACCTGTAAGGTGAAGTCACTGGCACTTAGGCACAGGCTGAAATGCTGTTCTGAATTTAGGGATCAGAAGAGAGAAGTTGGTCAGGTTTATGGAAGTGGAAACCATCTTGGGCTTGGTGCAAGTCTAAGAATGACTAATAATAAATAATCCGAAATGCTATGTAGTCCAAAATGGCAGGTATTTCACTGTCCCTCCTCTGCACGTAGTCCTCTTTCCCTAATTTTACATTCTGAGAAAGCCGTTGAAATGCCACTCCATTGTCCCAGAGCAGTGTTTTACTGCTTGCCTGTCATTTATCCGGCTCCCTCTTATTCTTTTCTTAATTTACAGGCATCTCTGTGTAAAGGTGCCAGTTTCTTTTTTCCTGTGAGGGAAAGGTTTAAGTTTGCCCCCTTGTAGGAAACGAACTCAAAACTCTCCAAAGCAGGCAGCGCTCGGCCACATGGACTTCAAGATATCCAAGGTTAGCGTTCCTATGGAACTGTGGAAGCTTCCTGTGGAAGCTTTTGTTGTCTCCCTCGTGATCTGGTTGATATGCTGAATTCTCTGGGAATGCAAACAGATTGGAGCTTGAGATAGATTTATATGCCATGCATCAGCCAGAACTCCCACGCTAACACGCAGGTGACCTTTCTCATCGCCGGTTTTGTTAGATTGTTTTTTTTTTTCCCCATGGTGCAATGTTTAGATATTGTAATCAGCTGGAAAATCCTGTAATAAGGGAAGGGTTTATACCCAGTGTTATCTTGCGTTTCAGCCTTTAGCTAAATAATAAAGTAGAGGAGAAATAAGCCCCAAATCCTTTCCCCTTCAGTTTGCTAATGGCAGATGATGATGTAGATCGGGGTGGGCAAACTTTTTGGCCCGAGGGCCACATCGGGGTTGCGAAATGGTACGGAGGGCTGGGTAGGGAAGGCTGGGCCTCCACAAACAGCCTGGCCCCCACCCCCCATCTGCCTCCTCCCACTTCCTGCCCCCGACTGCCCCCCTCAGAACCCCCAGCCCATCCAACCTCCCCTGCTTCTTGTCCCCTGACCACCCCCTCCCGGGACCACCTGCCCCTAATCACCACCCTCCCCCGGGACCCCACACCCTATCCAATCTCTCCTGTCCCCTGACTGCCCCGACCCCTATCCACACCCCCACCTCCTGACAGGCCTCCCTGGACTCCCAAGCCTATCCAACCCCCCCCCCCCACTCCCTGTCCCCGACTGCTCCCCGGGACCCTCATCCCTAACTGCCCCCCCCCAGGACCACACCTCCTATACAACCCCCCCCCCCCGCTCCCTGTCCCCCCTAACCCTCCGGGACCCCACCCCCTCTGCCCCATCCAACCGCCCCCTGTCCCCTGACTGCCCCCCGGGGCCTCCTGCCCCTTATCCAACCGCTCCTCTCCCCTTACCCTTACCATGCCACTCAGAGCTGCAGGACAGGCTTATTTGAAACCCTGGGAGGTGGGCAGGCGCAAGCCGCGTTGCCCGTGTGGTGGCGTTGCTGTGGGGAAGGGGGGACGGTGGGGGAGGGGCCGGGGGTGAGCCTCCCCGGCCAGGAGCTCAGGGGCCAGGTAGGACGGTCCCGCGGGCCGTAGTTTGCCCACCCCTGATGTAGATTGAGTGTGAACGGCAAGAAGGTTTTTATTGCATTGATTGTGCAGTGGCTGCTGCTTATTATGCTGCGTTTCTGAAGCTACTAACCAATGACTGACTGGTCGATAAATCTGAGACACAGATTGCTGGCTAGACTCTGTCGGTTTCTGTGCACCATGTCACGTTCTCAGATGGTGATGGACTCTGTCTTTGCAAGACGCTAAAAGACACGGCCTCCCTCTCCCTGTGGTAGCTGTGTGGACGGGCTGGGTCATCCAATTTTTCTCTCCTCTTCTGCAGGCCCAAGACAAGTCAGGGGTTGTGAAGAGGGGGGATTATGAAGAGGTTTATTCCCTTCTGTCCCTTCCTACAGCACTGGCTGCTTCCTTCCCTCTCTACCTTATGGCCAACTCATGTCAGACCATCTCAGAGCTAGCGTTTGAGGCAGTGTAGTCCAGCGGATGGAGGCTGAGTCGGGAGGCTTAGGTTTTGTTCGTGGCCAATGGCTCTCTTTGAGTTTAAGGCCAAACTGCTGGCCCCAAGTTTTCAAAAATGGCCTCTGGTTTCGGATGCATGAAAAGAATAATTTTAGAATAGAAAAAAATATTCCCCCCCCCAAAGAGAGAAAAGTTTCATTGTGTCGTTCCAGAAAATGGACAAGGGAATGGTTCTGCTTCGGAGTGGACTGAAACTCCCATAAAGGTGCTCAGCCAAAAGCAGATGCTTTGTCTGCGGTACTCCTTCATAATGCATTCCACGACTAGCAAAGGAATATCGAAGCAACGTGTACTGTTTTGTGAGGTTCTGAGATTGTCAATAATTGAGGGTTTTTTCTTGTAACCTACTGCAGTAAATGATGGTAGATATTAAATGTGACTCGTCTTTATCGCTCTCGCTACTATTTAGCTTCTGCTTCTGCTGATCACAATTTCCAGTTATTTGGTATCTGTCCAAGTACTACAATTACTGTATTCAGTAAATACGTACTTACAGTATCTGCAATACAGGGGAACAATATTTATAAGGCAGGAGGCTCTGAAAAAAGACAAGGTAGTAGATGTGTATTTAGATGCAGGTGCCGCTTGTGTAGCGTATGGGCCAGATCCACAGATGGTGTAAATTGGTACAGCGCCATTAATTTCACCCCAATGTACATCATTGTCTGAGGCTCTGAAAATAAATCGGGTAGAATTTCTGCAAAGACACATCTTCCTTTCGGGTAAGTTGGGGCAGTTCCATGAGCTTCGCCGTTTTGTTTCCGTGAGTTACAATGAGATCCGAGAAATGAAGGCTGTACGCCGCGCTTCGAAGCCGTTCGTTTCATGCGTCGCACCTCAGCCAGGTTTCTTTCGCTGTGCTGTTTTGGGGTAGGAAGTGTACAGCAGCGTTATGGGGCTGCTGTTTTAATTGTTAGGTCCCTTTGTAGCTATATGGAGTTCACCTCAGGAGAATGAGACCATGCAAGATAATTTGTGGCAGTCCGCATCCAAGAGTCTTTCCGCAGTAGCAAGTGCAGTCAGCATCTGACATCTTGTAATGTGTCATGAGGAACCTGGGAAAATAGTGTGTGCCCACTGTAGCAGTCTGCTCCTAGCAGAGGAAAGGAGACTGGGGCTGTATGCCAGGTACTTGCCATCAGTAAGATTGCTACAACTGTCATCAGACTCATGGTTGTCATGATATTCTTGGTTTTGAAAAAGCATCTATGACTTTTGCCCCATTAGGACTTTTGCATGCCAGTGGCTGGGCAATTGGGTGGGCCGGTAGGTTGGGAGGTATGAGTGAGCCCATGTGTGAGTGAGTGGACAAATGGATCTGTAAGTACCCAATCCTGAATCTCGGCAGTGGGTTAGGACTGCAAGGGTCATCCAGTCTTTCAAACCTTTTGATTCTAAGTGGTGGGTAAATGTGCAGGCAAACAGTTGTGTACAATATATAGAGACATGAGTCTTGATGAGAAGGCGTGATTAAAATCTCATGCAGGTTTTGCACCTTTATAATGCCACTGACTTCAGTTACTGATCCTAGAGCTATTCAGAACACATCACTAATGTAGACAGAAGCAAAGCCCATGATCTAAATGAACTCCTTAAACATTAATTTATACACAATGGCAAAGGCAATTCTCTGAGCATTCCTGTGTATAGAAATGTGAATGTGTAAAAAAGACTCCGGGTTGAGATCCGATGAAGTGAGCTGTAGCTCACAAAAGCTTATGCTCAAATAAATTGGTTAGTCTCTAAGGTGCCACAAGTACTCCTTTTCTTTTTGCGAATACAGACTAACACGGCTGTTACTCTGAAACCTGACAAAACTGACTAGTGATTTTTGGGTGCCAAACCTGAGACACCTCAAAGTGACCTGAATTTCAGAAAGGCGCCTGCCTTCTGTAAATCTAAAGCACCTCCAGGTGGACATCCAAAAATCAGAGACACTCAAAAGCACTATTCGCGTTTGAGAATTTTGTCCTTAATCTATAGCATCGAGGCTATAAATAGGTAATCGCTATCAAACACAAAATCCCAGTTATGCTTAGTGGATATTTGTGTTTGGCCTTATACAGCACATATCTAGACATTTTATCAGTCCCACCAAGGCACGTCAGCTTTTCCCTTTAATTGAACATAGAAATCCCCTGCCTGTAGATAGTAATTACCCTGTCATACGAAGGGAAGAGGGGCTGAGCATAAAAATAAATAAGGTGGCTTTATATTTAATAGCAGCAGTAAGACAGGTATAATCCGAAAAGAAGACACATGAGGAGTACAGTGTATATTTACTCAATTACTGCGTGCTGAGCTATTATACACGTGGTATGTTATACTTCACTTTACCGTTACCAATGCCTTCACTCTAAAGTTTCGCCTACAAACTCAAGAAAGTATGGTAACAATTTAATGCACCCTAAGATACATTTGCCTTAGTCTAAGTGTAAGGAAATGTACAGGATCCGATCTTCAGCTGGTGCAAATCCGCATACTTCCATTGACTTCAGTGGAGCTGCGTTGATTCACATGAGCTGAGAATCTGGCCTGTAGCAAGCAGCTTATTCAGAAAGTTGATTACCAAGGACTCTGAGCAGAAATAGTCAGGTATCTAAAGGCTGTGCAGAGTTTTTAAACCTCTGTTAAATATTTGGAAAATCAATATTGTTTTATTGCAGTCACCGTTTTAAAAAATGAATACTTTACATTATTTTGGACCCACAATTTAACTTCTTATAACCCCTTTGGCCGGGGTGCTCCATGCTGAGTCTCTAGAGGACTTGCCCCTAGACTACAGTATTAGGGGCAACAGAGGCTCGGGACTCCATTTCCCAGGTTGCCTAGAGTCCAGGGCAAAGAAAGAACAGGCTGGAAGCTACTGTAAGAACCGGTCTTAAGCCAGAACTCGGAGACAAAGGGTTTGTTTTTACTTTCAGTTTTAGCTGTTTGAGTGGAGCAGGGAGAAACACATCAGTGTCAGGGACTGGGGCGTAGGCGTCACATCTGCCCTGAGGTCTGCCCACTAGGGACCGGAGTCACCAGGCAGGAGTTGGAGGAATCGCAAGGCCAGGTCCCATAAACAAGAGTCAGGGTCAGAGCCAGGCTGGGGTTGAAGACCGGAGATCAGAGGCAGTGCCAGGTTAAAATCGGGAGGCAGGAGCAAGGTCAAAGTCAAGCTGGAGTCAGAGGCAAAAGACAAGACAAAGTCTGGCATTACAGCAGGCTGAGGTCTGTGTGGTTGGCCAGACAACTTCCTGGGCCAATCTCTGGGGTTAAGTAGGGGCATTTGGCCAATCAGAGGGCTGCAGGGTACTGTCACTCTAGGTTTCTTGGGCGGTACTTCCTGCTTTGCCTACTCTCCACAGTGTTCCCTGTCTTATTGACTGAAGGGCTTTGTGCAGAGGCTGTGTTTTTAAGTGTTTTGCTGAATTCGCAGCCCTAGTTTTATGTCTTGGAGTTAGGATCAAACAAGGTAAATACATTTTTAAACAACCGTTCGGCCTTTGAGCTCAACTGGATGCAAATGCTTTTTCAGTGATATTCCACAGCAAAACTGCCTGTGATTGCTCAGTGCCTGCCGTGGTGTTGCTCCTGGAATTCCCACATTTTCAGTAGGTACATTTTGCTGCTCTTTATTTAGAGCCTTAACTCCACCACCCTGATGAGATAAACAATGTGTTTTCAAAGTGAAAGGACGCACATGGGTAAGCTCTGTTAATTAGTTAATGGTTTTTTCCCTTATGTGTTCGATATTGACAATAAGTTTAATGAAGGCATAATTAAGACACGGTCAAAATCTTCAAGGATCAAAGCTCCTAACTAATTGCATGCTTTGGGATTTCTTTTATGACTTTGGAAGCTTTGGAGCTTTGTGAGGCATGTTAATGTCAGAAACCCCCTGTCAGCCCCATCTGGTGATTTATAAGGCTCTTCGTTTTCAGAGTCTGTGGGTGTTTGAGAATGGCTGCAGCTTTGCCCAGCACCTTTTCATCAGCACATTAGCATCAGAGATGCCTTTCCCAGGCCCCCAGAATTTTAAGGAGGAACCCTTCAGTTTTTCCTCTGATTTATCTTCTGACTTTGCTCCATGCTCTTTGGGAGCAAACACGTGAATATATTATTACTTCCAAAGTCATTGTTATGCTTGGTGGATATTTGTTTGGCTTTGGAATCCTTGTTTTTATTCCTTTTGATGATACCTTTTTATTGCCACGAGTAGCCATAACATTGTGAGAGCATCTCAGAGCCCCCAGTCACGGACCCAAGCCCCCCATTGTGCTAGACACTGAACACACATGGGGGGGGGAAAAAGATGGCACCTGCCCCAAGGAGCTCACAATCTAAGTATAAGACAAGAGACAACAGATGGATGAAGTCGGATGGGGGAATACCAGGAAACAATGAGACAGTGTTGATCAACATGAGAAGCAGTGACCTCAGCACACCAATAGCCTAACCATTGTCAAGTTTTTAGTAGGCATCAGGGCAAAGGAGAAGTTTAAGGAGGGATTTGAAAGAAGATAATGGGGTAGCTTTGCAGACAGTGACGGGGAGTTCCTCCCAAGCGTGAGGGGCAACCCAGGAGAAAGCATGAAGGTGCTTGCTTGAACAGTTTAACAAGCAGGCCATGGAGGATGGCATCAAAGAGCTGAGGTGGGAGTTGACATTGCAATAGCATAGGAGAGACGGTAGGTAGGGTTGGGCTAGGCCAGGAAACCAAAGACAAGCCGTGTGTGTCTGATGCAGTGGAAAAGAGGGAGCCAGTGGAAGGACACAGAGAGAGGGGAGAGATGGTCAAAGTGACCAGCTGGGAAAGTGAGCTTTACAGCGGTAGTGTGACTGGATAGAATTGGGCAACACGGCAGTAGACAGGAAGTGACATGAGAATCTGGACAAGAGGTTTAGCTGTGTGGATGGAGAGGAGAAGCCTAGATCTTAAAGATACATTGTGCCTGGCTTTACGTATATGTTTCAGTGGACATTTCAAAGGACTCGCTGAAGTCAGTGGGACCACTCATGCATAGAGTTAAGCACATGAATAAGTCTTTGCACTTAGGATGGAAGAATCCCATGCACCGCTACAGACTAGGGATTGAATGGCTAGGCAGCAGTTCTGCGGAAAAGGACCTAGGGGTTACAGTGGACGAGAAGCTGGATATGAGTCAATAGTGTGCCCTTGTTGCCAAGAAGGCTAATGGCATTTTGGGCTGTATAAGTAGGGGCATTGCCAGCAGATCAAGGGACGTGATCGTTCCCCTCTATTCGACATTGGTGAGGCCTCATCTGGAGTACTGTGTCCAGTTTTGGGCCCCACACTACAAGAAGGATGTGGATAAATTGGAGAGAGTCCAGCGAAGGGCAACAAAAATGATTAGGGGACTGGAACACATGACTTATGAGGAGAGGCTGAGGGAACTGGGATTGTTTAGTCTGCAGAAGAGAAGAATGAGGTGGGATTTGATAGCTGCTTTCAACTACCTGAAAGGGGGTTCCAAAGAGGATGGATCTAGACTGTTCTCAGTGGTAGCAGATGACAGAACAAGGAGTAATGGTCTCAAGTTGCAGTGGGGGAGGTTTAGGTTGGATATTAGGAAAAACTTTTTCACTAGGAGCGTGGTGAAACACTGGAATGTGTTACCTAGGGGAGGTGGTGGAAACTCCTTCATTTGAGGTTTTTAAGGTCAGGCTTGACAAAGCCCTGGCTGGGATGATTTAGTTGGGGATTGGTCCTGCTTTGAGCAGGGGGTTGAACTAAATGACCTCCTGAGGTCCCTTCCGTTCCTGATATTCCATGATTCGAATTACCAAAAAGGTCAAGCCCCGATAAGGGGGAAATTTGGATTGTATATAGATAGATAATCTCTTTAGCCTTTGACACAATCCAGCAACCAGCATCTCTTTATTCAAGTATGGATCAGCCCAGAATGCTTGGGATGTTGAAAGTCTGTCTGGAAAATGGGTTGTATTTTTGCATGGCAGGGCACAATTTTTAATGGCCACCATTTACCAAGCAGACGAAGAGGCCACTGGGAGAATCTGCATTAGGAATAAGGTCAGGTCCCCCAGGTTGTGCTATGTGGGAGACATGTTCACTGTGGCCTTTAGTTAGAGCATCCTGTCCTGTGCCCAGTCAGATACCTTTAACCTACACCCAATCTGGTCAACAGCTACTCCTCACCCTGACCAGTTCCTCTCTCCCCTCCACTGATCTCCCTGCTGCATTTGTCCATGTGAAAGTGACGGGGGGAGTGAAACCAATCTCCGTTAGTTTCACTTCCCCTGCTGTTTGCCCATGAAGCATAGCAAGGAGAATATAGAGCATTTTAACATGCGTCTCCCATGAGTCCCTTCCAGCACATCACTGGTTTGTTTGCTTTCTGTGCCAGACAGAGTCTGTCCCATTCTCTTTCAAGTTTGTTTGCTTTGTGGCGTAGCTGCAGATTGGAATTCAGGGTTTTCTGGCGCACACCGCCTTTGTACACTGTGTATTACGCTGCAGATTCGCCCGGGTAGTGTTATGTTTGATGTTGAACTTATGAATGTTACAAAACCACCTCTCTCAACAAGGTTTGAAAATCCTCAAAGGGCGGATTCCAAGAGACTTCTCATTTTCCTTAAGGTAAAGCAGTGGTTTAAAAAAAAATCTAAGAAAAAAGCTGGGAAGCTGAACTTTTGCTGATGCAAAGGATCCTCTGGTGTCCTTCTGAATGAGGTTCAGGCCCAGCCTCCAACGACTCTGTTCCCCTATTTTCAGGTTTCCTTTAAAAAAGATATCGGAGATGTCATTTCGGGATGGTTTTGTACTCACTTTGGCTTAAGTGGCCTTTTCTTCATGTATTGTGTGGAAAGCTAAAAGCCTCCAAGACTTGCTTGGGTGTTGAGATGCCATCTGCTACTGCAGTGCAGAGCTCTTTACAAGGAAGTGTAAAATTCAAAGGAAGATACATTGTGTCATCTTCATGGCTAAGCCTACCCTCACCCCTTTCCCCCCCATTTGAAGGGGGAGCGACTGCTACAGCCACATGGGAGAAGGTAAAAGTAATGTTCCATTGCCTTTAGTTTTATATTACCTTTTAATAGTTGGCAGCATGAGCAACTCAAGGACTGAGGCTCTGGATCTTGTATTACTATGACCTTGCAGTAACATTGCTTTCCATACCTTCACCTTGGGGACTGAGTCCTGTTTTCCAACCCGGGCAACCAAACCAAATGTCCAAAACCACGTTTGGCTGCTCAAATGGACATTTAGGTCTATACATCTCCATCACTGTAAACACCATCAGCATCTCCCCTATCATTCAGACCCATAACTTGGCTGTCATCTTTGTCTCGGCCCGCTCGCTAGATATGGGGCGGGCAAATTTTTTGGCCTGAGGGCCACATCGGGTTTTGGAAATTGTAGGAAGGGCCGGTTAGGGGAGGCTGTGCCAGGCTGTGCCCCCATCCCCTATCTGCCCCCCTTGCTTCTCACACCCTGATGGCCCCCCTCCCCCCAGAACTCCTGCCCCATCCAACCCCCCTGTTCCCTGACTGCCCCCGCCCGGACCCCTGCCCCATCCACACACACCCCCGCTCCC
Organism: Lepidochelys olivacea; assembly: GCF_965140295.1. NCBI lineage: Eukaryota > Metazoa > Chordata > Testudines > Cheloniidae > Lepidochelys > Lepidochelys olivacea. The sequence goes on from NC_140416.1 coordinate 122,991,981, forward strand.
TGTCCCCTGACGGCCCCCCACCGCCCCATCCAACCCCCCCCTTCCTGACTGCCCCTCCCCCGATCACCACCCCGAACTCCCCTGCCCTCTATCCAACGCCCCCTTACCACGCAGCACAGAGCACCGGCGGCTGGCGGCACTGCAGCCGTGCCGCCCAGAGCTTTGCGCCAGTGTAGTGTAATAAATTGCTCCCCGTAGCTGCTACCAGTAGCACATTCCTACGTGGAGCAGTTTAATACACTACAGCCTGCCGCGCTGAGGCTGCGGGGGAGGGGAGGGGCTGGGGGTGAGCCTCCCGGGCCAGGAGCTCAGGGGCCGGGCAGGAGGGTCCCACGGGCCATAGTTTGCCCACCTCTGCGCTAGATCCTCACCTCCAGGTTGTGCCTGAATCTGGCTGATTCTTTCGGTATAACAGGTCCAATCTTGGAGCTTTCTTCTCCAGCCCCACAGCTACATCTTTTATCCAGGATCTCATCCTGTGTCTCAGCTACTGCAGCATCCTACTCTCTGCTCTTGACAAATCCTAGCCCACTGCTTTGACCATGTCACCCCTCTCTTTGCAACCCTCCACCGCTGGGCTTTCTCTGTTGTATCAAACACAAACTGCTTGTCGTCACTTCCAAGGCCCTTCCCAACCTAGCCACACCTTACCTATTATCTGGCGTCTCAGTAGAGTATGAATCTCTTGCCTTTATTCCACAAGTAATGCCAATCTTGATTGTCCATGTTTTAAAACATTCAGTAGCTCCCTGGAAACACCCACGAACCCACCTCATTGTCCTCCTTCAAAGCCCTCCTTAAAACTCTCCGTTGTGGTGACAGCTACAAAAAACTTGACTGTGGGAATACACCCGGTGTGCGGTGGCCACTGCACTTTGCATGCTGACCATCTCATTGTTCCTTGTGCTCCCTCTGTCTGTCTGTTGTATCCACCTGTTGTCTCTGGTCTGACTCGAAGACGGTAAGGTATCCAGGGTGGGGACTGCCTCTTTCTTATGTTTGTATGGCACCTAGCACAATGGGGGCCCTGGCCTCCAGGCCTAAAAAAATAAAGCCCCATTATTATTGTTTAGTCATAATTTGTCGAGTGTCTAAAAATGTTACAGGTACCTCACCATTGCGACTTCAGTTGGACTACTGTGTTTTAAGTGAAGCACATGCTTAAATGCTTTCCCGAATCAAGGCCTAAAGACACGAGGCTGGATCCTCAGGGGACAGCTTTCTTTCTGCCACCTTTTTGCCCACCCTCCCATCCTACCTACTGCAAAGACCGCTTATTTGCTCTTCACAGTCACCCCTAGGTTTTTCCTTGCGTTACTATTTCCTAAGTGTCTTGCTCCCATTGAATGTATCTGATTGAGATTATTACATGCTGTATTTTTTCAGGCCGAGTTTCATTTTTATTGTTTCCTGTCCATATTTCTAGTCCCAGAAGGTCTCTTTGGGTTATTTCTCCACCTGTACTGACATTTGCAGAACATCACAATTTAGTATCATCTGCAAAGTCTGAGGCATTCCACTAGACCCCCTCCTGCGTACAGCATGGTGCATTGCTTTGCATATTACCTGTTGTGGCTGGTCCTTCTGCTGGCTTTCCATTTATTTGCAATGCTCAGATCATAGCCAAGCCAATATGAATGAGTGCTTTACTAAAGTCTTAACATATTGTGTCCCCTGATCGAGCATACATAGTTAGTTATAAAACCACGCTGTTTATTGTTCCTGCTTCCGTCATCTAGATGCTTTCAGATTTATTCACTTACTGTTGGGTCCATTATTTTATTAAGATTTAAGTTGCCCTGACTGGAGGGTAACTGGTAGCCTTTCGTCTTTTTCTTTTTGAAAGACTCTTACTGTATTGCATTGGATTTTTTCCAGTCCCTTGGTACTTCCCTGGTTCTCTCTGCCTTTTCATAAGTAATTGCCTATGGTTCAGTGAGTTCATTAACTACTTCCCTGAAAACCCCTGAATGCGTATAATCCAGATGTGCTGACATGGATATATTCAGGTACTATGTTCACTTGTCTGTTAGTTCTTAATAGATGTGTTGACAGTATCTTCGTTACTTCCTAATTGTCCATATCGTGTCTATTATTTTTCTTATTAAAGAGCGATTTTTAAAAATGGTGTTCATTTGCGCAGCCATTTGCAATTATTGTTGATGCAGGTGCCTTCCTTATTTCTCAATGGAATGACCATCTCTTCTTAATCAATTTCTTAGCATTACCATTAACTGCACGTATCTTTCCCTGACTATATTGCTGCGTGGTTTTGCCGCCTCCTCCTCTTTCCCCAGTGCAATTTATGTTCCCATGAAATCTTCATGAAGATTCTCATGGGGCCATAAAGGGCATGTCTTTTGCAGTGCAGCTGTGGCCCACTGTGCCTTAATTATGGTGGGGAACATTTTCAAAAGTGACTAAGTCCCATATTCAAATGCGATTTGGGTTCCGAAGTGCCTATGTTATTTTGAAAATGATTTCATCTAGGGTATAGGATCTTTTAGCGTGGCCCAACTTTCTTCCACAGACAGGACAATTTACAAAACCAGCAGGACACAATTTGATACTGAAGAAAGTACCAGCAAACTATTTAACAATATAAAAATAAGCCAGAGGGTGAGAAGTAGTCATCAGCCACTGAAGACACCCAAAATGTCCTACACTGTGGCCAAAGAACTAGCTTCTGGACTGAGTGTAAGGAGTCAGAATGTCACAAAGATTAAGGCCAGAAGGGACCACAGGTCTCCTCTGACCTCCTGTATAGTACAGGCCCCCAACCCAGCACCCGCACTCTAAGCCCAACAACCAGCACAAGACCAAAGTTTTACAGCCCACATGAGCTTGAAACCAAAACCCCATCAGGACTTCAGTAAGTCCTCTGGTTGCACCACACTGAGTGTGTTTCTTAATTACCTTGAAGATGCTTCCTTGACATTTAATAGCTTTGCATTGTCATGTGCTATGAACTCATCCCAGAGTATATGGCATTCAGATAGCTCACAGTCACTACGTCCAGCCTTCCCATACCATCTGGTTCTTAATCATGTTGTCCTCTTAGGTGAGAAATATATCCCGGATGGTTTCACCTCTGAATTCTTTGCTTTAAGTTGTCCTCTGTGTAACTTTAATAACCCAACAGATGCATGGATAGCTAAAGTCTTTGGTGAGTCCAACATTCTTTGGTTTCAAGCTCCTCAAATGTAGTCCAGAAGCTAGAACTAGTTCTTCGGGCACAGTGTAGGGAGTATGGAGGGGTTTTAGTGGATGATGACTACATTTTCTTGCTTTTTAGTTTTATATTGTTACTTAAAGTAGTTTGTGGCTACTTTCTTTGTTCTCAAATTGTGTCCCCCTGGTTTTGTAAATATTTCTTACTATATATCCTACACACTTAGACAATCCCCACCATTGTGGTGTCTAAATTCAGCGGTTTTCCAAGTCCCTCCACTTGGTCCTTCGGAATGGAAAGAAACTTTCAGTAAATTAATGGGTTGGTAGCTTGGTCTTTATATGGAAGAGAGCTATCCTGTTGGTTCCTCTAATGGCTGCATCATGCACTCTCTTCCCGTTTGAGAAACTCACCTGTTTACTCTCCTCTTGTTTGCTCCCTGCTAGGTTGACATGGCTCCACTCCCATGTCTGGCTCAGCCGTGCTCTCTCATTCACAATCACTCTCAAACTCATAATTACTTTTAAAAGTATATCAAATGAATCAGTGTATTCCAATAATAACAACATGTGTAGCCTGTGGGGAATACCTGTTATACAAAGTAAAAGCAGCCTTAAGTAATATGGAGCAAGAAAACTTTGCCCTATTTTATTACCAATTGTCCAGTCAGAGAACAGGCACAATCCCTCCCACGTGATTTAGCTGACCAATTATATGGTACAAATAACTAATAGCAAACACAGCAGCCAATCCAGGAACAAACCCTAGGTTGCACTCTGTCTGCCCAAATTATTTGGCAAACAATTGTGAACAACAGACAAGGTCAGAAAAATAAAAAACCGTTACTAGAAAACTCGCAAACCGAAAAAGAGCAGAATTCATTAGCTACATAATTAGAAGTTAATAATTAATCTCAACTTTGCTGTTCACTGCCTTTGGCACTTAGGGATATCCAGACTGTCTCATCGTTCAAAGCAAAGCTAAAGAAATGTGTGGTCTCTATAGCTTTAACTGTTCACATGTGCTGATAATTTGTTCTGGTTAATTGCACAGAGCCTTGGGACAGAGCTCTGAAAGACAGTCTAGAAACACAGGCTGTGGAAAGGCTGACTTTTAAACCTCTGCTTTCCTCTCTTCGCTTGTATACAATAAACTAGAACAAGAAGCACGTTTACAATTGAAAGATACAGGTTTTCAAGTAGGTTCAATCCCAAATCCTTTGGATTGTGCCCAGCCCTTCTAGAAGTGAAGGATTTCTAGGAAATTAGTCACTCTGACTTGAGGCTAAAGCAGTTAAGGTCCTGTTGTGCTTTTCAAACAAATTAAGACATTTTCAGCACCATTGACAGCTCCTTGGTGATAGAAACTCTTTCTAGAAACCCCAGCTGGATGATAAGAATCTACAGGAGACTTGTGGTCAATTGGAAGCAAGTGCTCTTCTGGAGCATTGACTCCCATGTGACAAGTCTTTCATTCTCTTATGCAGAGCAAGGAAGGAACAAAGCAAGAAGAGTAAGAGATCCAGACGATGCGTCTTGTTTGAGTTTTACCCTTTACTGTTTGACACAGATGTGTCCTGTTAAACATAGGAACTAGCAATAAAAAAGGTGGTATGTTGTTGAAAAACAAGACAGTATATTTGGAAACTAGCCCAGCTGCTACAGAGCTCTAGCTTGACAGCACCATTCACTTCTCCCAGTGACACTAGTGTGATTATCTGTTTGTATTATGGCAGAATGCAAAACCCCACCCCCACCCCCCAGCCAAGTTCGGGGCTGTCTCTGACACTTAAGTCCCCCCCATAACCATCAAATCCAAGCACTTCACCGTCCTTACTGTGCTTGTCCTCACAACGCCCCAGCAAGGTAGGGCAGTGCTACCATCATTGTCCCCATGAGGATCAGAGAGATTACGTGACTTAGCCACTGTGACCTGTGGCAGAGCATGGAACTAAGTGTGGGTCTCCTGCGGCTAGAGCCCAAACTGATGGACCAGCCTTGCACTCCATTGGGCAGCATCCACACCCAGAGGCGAAAGAGACTGCCTTTGCCCCAGAGAGCTGACAAACGACATGGGCCAGGCAGACGGGTTGGTGGGAGAAAGCTGGTATGTTCACCCTGTTTTACAGATGGGGAACTGGCACGGAGACACTTGAGTTGCCCAGGGTGACAGAGGATCTGCAGCACGTGACATGGGCCCTCCCATTTTATTATATATTTAAATCAGTATCTTCACATTGCTTGAAAATTATTGAACAGTCCAGAAAGAAAAAAGTCTGTAGGGCCCCGTACATTGTCCTTGCTCCCCATGCACATTCACTGCAGACCAACGCCAGGCCAGGAGCAAGCGGTTGCAGCTCCTAGGCGAGTCAGTGGCGCGCCAAAGCTGAGTCTGGCTCATTGACTCCAACAAGTGTTTCACCTTGGCTTACGGGCAACAGATCACCCTTAGAACGGAACTGAGTCAGACTGAATTTCACTTTTTTGTACTCCGTGAGCAATGTTAAACACCTTCCTTCCACGCTGAATGCCAGATCTCCAGCTTGGGTACATCAACGGAGGTCCATTGTGGACAAGGCAGGTACACTGGTTTAGAGCTACACCAGCCAAGGAGCTGACCCTTAATTTTTTGTAACGAGTGTCCCCATTACAAGGCTAACAGCATCACCTCTGTCCCCTTCCTGGGTTCTTTGAGTGCACCCTTACAGGTGTCTACTTAGCCTGGGGTGGTAGTCTTCAATTCTCCCATTTCTAGACTGGGCCTGGGCTGCTGTCCCTGTGGATCAACCCTGCTTACCCAGGGGGTCCAACAGAGTTCTGGCACATGTCATTCTTCCTTTTGGGAGCCTGGGACCAACCAGCCTTCTTACGTCAAAGTATTGTTTGTTTTAAAACAACAAGCAGCCTGCATGCATGTCTACCTTACCTACAGGCTAACCATCCCCTTGTGGTAACCTAGGCAGGCCTGATTTCTTCAGACAACCCAGCAGGGTCTTTGTGTCTCAACTTGGGTCCTCTGAACAACTGCCCCCTACTCCTCCAGACCCCCTTAAACTACTATCCTCCTTTTGATCTCCCGTGTTCGTGGGCCTTTTCCTGTCCTGGCATTGTCTCTTAACAACACTCAAGTGTTTCCAGAAAAGTGGCTTATCCTGAATAATTTTCCTTCCAGATTTTTTTTCTTGCAGCGCCTTATTAAACTAGATCAATATATCCAAACAGCCAATATCCCAATCACCAATATACAGGATTCGTAAATCCTTAAAGAGCAGCCGCAGTTCCATCACAGTGGGTTTGATGCTTCAGTTTGTAACTATTTTCTGTCTTGTAGCTCTATTATTCCATTTCCATGACAGCAGCTGAACAGCCCTTCAAACTCCAACACACGTTTCCTTGAAAACTACCAAAAGCAGCCAAGAATGTCTTTAGGGAATGAACATCACCGTTTTCTACTTGTCATACCTTACCCATTACATGTGAACTTTAAAGAGCTAACCAACAGCAACATCAAAAAGCCAAGAACAAAGAACTCGCGTCCTGTTAAAGGCCCGTCAGTAAAACAGACGGATAAGGACTGTGTTGTGTAGTGTACAATTTCATACAATTTAGGATCATGGGAGTTGCCAGACTAGATCAGACATGTGGTCCAATGTCCTATCTCTAACACTGGCCAGTACCAGATTCTTCAGAGGAAGGTGCAAGAAACCCTGCAGAAAGCAACTGTGGATTAACCTGCCCATGGGGGAAAAGTCTCCTCAAACCCAGCCTATGCCCTGAAGCATGAGGGCTTCCATTACCTCCAGAATTCCTGTTTTCTCTTCAGTCCTCACTACTGTAACTCTGGATGCTCTTTTTATACATATAAATGCCCAGACCTGTTTTAAGATCCCACTGAACTCTTGACCACAATGATATCTAGTGGCAGTGAGTTCCACAGACTAATTGTGCATTGTGGGAAGAGATTTTTCTTGACTGGCCACTGTCTTCACTGAAAGTTGTGCTACAGGGTAAAAGAAAGAAGGCAACAATACTTTAGTGCTGGAGTAGTGGCTGTGGAGTTCTTACAGGGTATTGTTGGACACCACATATTTAGTTTGGATAATTTGGAACATCTGCAGTTACACAGGATAAAAGTAGAGAGATAAACTTTTCTGTTTCTACACATAAGCCAACCACCTACAGTTGGGGGTGGGCCAGAACTACCTCAATAGGCAGTTATTCCTTAACTGTCATGACTCCTCTTTGAAGAGATTGGTGGCAGAACCATAGATCTCGTCAACAGACAGGCATTTGTCACTGAATGAGATGTCTTCCTTTCCCCCTCCAACACAATAAGTAAGGCTGTTTCTTGTTGCTGTTGAAAAGCTTCTGATTAGTAGTGAATGAACCAACAGCCCTTTCCTCTCATGTAACACAATACAAGGGACTGAGTGTCATTTTGGGTGCCGAGTCTTCGGTAACAAGGTTGCTTCACTCTAGTGCCTTGCAGATTACTCATGGTAAGGCCTTGTCTACACTATGAAATTAGGTCGATTTTATAGAAGTTGATTTTTAGAAACCGATTTTATACAGTCGATTGCATATGTCCACACTAAGCGCATTAAGTCAGCAGAGTGCATCCTCACTACTGTGGCTAGCATAGACTTACAGAGCGGTGCACAGTCTCCGCTGCCCATTTTAATTCTGGGTTAAGCTCCCAATGCCTGATGGGGCAAAAACATTGTCGCGGGTGGTTTTGGGTACATGTCGTCAGGCCCCACTCCCTCCGTGAAGGCAACGGCAGACAATCGTTTTGTGCCTTTTTTCCTGGGTTACCCATGCAGATGCCATACCACAGCAAGCATGGAGCCCGCTCAGCTCACCGTCATGATACGTCTCCTGGGTGCTGCTGGCAGACGCGGAACTGCATTGCTACACAGCAGCAGCTCCTTGCCTTCGCAGCAGATGGTGCAGTAGGACTGATAGCCATCATACATCTCCTGGGTGCTCCTGGTAGACCTTGGTGAGGTCGATCAGGGGCACATGGACAGACATGGCTATTCTCCTCTTAGAGCACTGAATGGGAGCCAGAGACTGCAGGTCATTCTCTTCTTTAAGTTTCATCTCATGGAGGTTCAGTCCTGCCTGGAATATCATGCAAGCTGGAGGCTTCTGCCTCAGGCTGCTCTCCCAGCTGGTAGCACCATGCGGTCGCACTTACCCCAGCCTACCCCTTGCTCCCATGGCTTATAAAGCCTGGACAGTAATAAGATGCAGTTCAACTATAGGTTGAGCAAGTGCAGACTGGTGGTAGAATGTGCCTTTGGACGTTTAAAAGCTCGCTGGTGCTGTTTGTTGACTAGGTCAGACCTCAGTGCAACCAACATTCCCATTGTTATTGCTGCTTGCTGCGTGCTCCATAATATCTGTGAGAGTAAGGGGGAGACGTTTATGGTGGGGTGGGACGTTGAGGCAAATTGCCTGGCATACAATTTTGAGCAGCCAGAAACCAGGGCGATTAGAAGAGCACAGCAAGGCGCACTGCGCATCAGAGAGGCTTTGAAAACCAGTTTCATAACTGGCCAGGCTTCGATGTGACAATTGTGTGTGTTTCTCCTTGATGCAAACCCACCCCCTTTGTTGATTTTAATTCCCTGTAAGCCAACCACCCTCCCCCCTTCGAAATAAAGTAACTATTGTTTTGAAACCATGCATTCTTTCTTTCTTAATTTTTTAAAAAAAGAGATAATGGACAAGGTAGCCCGGGTGGGATGGGGGAGGAGGGAAGGACAAGGCCACATTGTTTATTGTAGCCACACTAAAAATCAAACTGTTTGAATGACAATCTTCTGTTGCTTGGGCCGTCCTCTGGAGTGGAGTGGCTGGGTGCCCGGAGCCTCTCTTCTCTCCGTGGCCTCGCCCCCCCCGTTCCCCCATTCTTGGGCATCTGAGGGAGGCGGCTATGGAACATGGGGAGGAGGGTAGGCAGTTATACAGTGGTTGCAGCGGGGGGTCTGTGCTCTTGCTGGCTTTCCTGCAGCTCCAAGAGACACTTCATCATGTCCGTTTGCTCCCCCATTAGCCTCAGCATCATGTCCTGCCTCCGTTCTTCATGCTCACTTAATTCTTTCCTGGCCTCTGCCACTGAATGCCTCCATGCGTTAAGCTGTGCCCTATCAGTGCGGGAGGACTGCATGAGCTCGGAAAACATGTCATCGCGAGTGCGGTTTTTTTCGCCTTCCAACCTGCGATAACCTCAGGGATGTAGATGATACGGGGAGCATAGAAACATTCTACACTCTACAATTCTGGGGGGACTGCATGGTCACCTGTGCTGCTGAGTTCACCACGCTAACCAAACAGGAAACGAAATTCAAAAGTTCCTGGGGCTTTTCCTGTGTACCTGGCTAGTGCATCGAAGTTCAAAGTGCTGTCCAGAGCGGTCACAATGGAGCACTCTGGGATAGCTCCTGGAGGCCAATACCATCTATTTGCATCCACACTACCCCAAATTCGACCCAGCAAAGTCGATTTTAGCGCTATTCCCCTCATCGGGGAGGAGTACAGAAGTCAATTTTAAGTGCCCTTTAGGTCAACGGAATGGGGTTGGTTGCGTGGATGCAGTCATTTTTTAAATCGACCTAACGCGGCTAAATTCGACCTTACCCCGTAGTGTAGATCAGGCCTAAGAGCCCATAGGCCGAGACTTGGGGTCTGTGGGGTTCGAGGCAGGTGCTGCTTCTTCATTGCCACCAGGGGCCCAGCCACAGCTGCCACTAAGAGGTCCTGAGAGGCTGAGTCCTGCAGGAAGTCCCTCCCTAAGGGGCATGAGTGACTGCCCTGTGTGATTCCCTGATTGGCTGACACTCCCCACATAAACCATGAAACCATTTCTGGGAGGTATGTGAGCAACCCAGATCTTTGGTGTGCTTCTGCCTTGCTGTTCCTTACTGTGACTTGCCTTGATCCCAGACTCCTGGCTCAGCCTAGGGTCAGCTCCTGACCCTGATCTCAAGTTTACTGTCTTCAGCTTAAGACCACTGCTGACCCCAGTGAAAGATCCTGGCCCAGCCTGGCCCAGATTCTCACCTCACGCTCTCCATTTGGTAACAGGCTCTGATCTTGCAGGAAAATCAGGAAATACCAGAAGTCAGATCACAATGTTCATGTGACACCCCCCCCCCCCTTGTGTAGGTTTCACAGGGAGATTTTCAAAGGCACAGAAGGGAGGGGGTGTCGTATTCTCTTTGAAGGTCCCAACCGTTGACTCTCAATGGGAATTAGACACTGAGCTATCATCTGAATATCTCTCCGAAGTCGCTAATTCCAGGAACACTTTGCTATTTGCTCTTCAGGAGCCCTTGACTCAGTTGAGTTCCAGAATGGACAGTGCAAGAGGCAGATGGTTGCAAGAAGAGACAGGAGGTTTTCTTGTCTTTAAGGCCCCTGTGACCCAAGAGACCTGAATTCTGTTCCTAGCTCTGCTACGGATGTCCTGGGTAACAGGGACCGCAGGTCTTGATCTTTGCTCTACAGGGCTCGTTGTCCCTAGTAAGCATCAACCTGCCACCCAGCGACCAGCTAGTGTCAGAATAGGAGCTGGACTCTGACAAAGGACTCCAGTCCTGGAATCCAGTTGGCAGAATGATGGGGGCCCTGACTGGTACACTGCTCTATATAAGCCCAGCACAAGAACAGGAAGCTGTCCATGCATCATGGGCACTGCACAGCCACAGGCCCCTGCCTCGAGGATTTTACAGTCTAAACAGATAAGATGGGAACTGAAGCACAGGAGAGATTAAGAAATTTGCCCAGGGTCACCCAGGGAGTCGGTGGCAGAATCAGGGTCTCCTGAATGCCAGATCAGTACTTTAACCACTGGACGAGAGGTTCTTCTAGCTGCTCACCTTGTAGGCCCACGTTTCCCTCTCCCATTGGTCAAACATCTGTGGAATTCCACTGGCTTCAGTGGTGTCGCTCCTGATTGATATTGGGGTGAGGCAGACCAGAATCAGGCCCAGAGAATGTATACTGAATCCACTGAGACGTGAGCCTTCAAATTTCATAAATCAAGGGAGATTGTTCAAGGCTGAGGAGCCTGTGAGACAACACACAGCTTTTGCAGGCGATTCAATGGCAAAGCGGAGACCTCTGTTAACTGTCATGGCTGTTTCTGAGTAGACTGGTGCACAACACCTAGACCTTTATAGGACATGACGAAAGGCGCACCGGTATGACACGGTATAGAATGAAAAATTGCCCTATGAGTCTTTGGACCTGCTACACTGCTGCTTTCTTGGATATTTCAGGGCTTGGGCCAGGACTGGTAAATCTTTATTTAAACAGTTCATTGGGCTTAAACACAATTCAGATCAGTGTAAACAGGTTTAAACAGTGGAAGGGCAGAGCTACAAAGGAAGTAACTGAGGAAGTGCCTGAGCCCTGGTCTACACTAGGACTTTAGGTCGAATTTAGCAGCGTTAAGTCAATGTAAACCTGCACCCGTCCACACAATGAAGCCCTTTATTTTGAATTAAAGGGCTCTTAAAATCGATTTCCTTACTCCACCCCGACAAGTGGATTAGTGCTTAAATCGGCCTTGCCGGGTCGAATTTAGGGTACTGTGGACACAATTCGACGGTATTGGCCTCCGGGAACTATCCCAGAGTGCACCATTGTGACTGCTCTGGACAGCACTCTCAACTCAGATGCACGATTGTCTGCCGTTGCTCTGACACAGGGAGGGGCAACTGACGACTTGGCTTACAGGGAGCTAAAATCAACAAAGGGGGTGGCTTTACATCAAGGAGTATTTCAGGCAGGACTTCACGGAGGGTTCCAATAAGAAATGGTGCACCTAAGTTATTGTTCTTATTGGAACAAGCAGGTTGGTCTGGCCTCTGATTGATACATGGCTAGATTTACCTCGCTGCACCTTCTGTGAGAGTGACTGCAGTGTGACCTAGAGGGATGAGTCTCCTAGACGGGCGGGGGGGGAAGGGGGTTTGCAAATGAGTACAAAACAAATCTGGTCTATTTCTTGTTTTGATACACTCCATCTATCTTTTACATCTTTGACTGGCAGCAGACGGTGCAGAAGGACTACATGCCATCCACATCTCATGGCTGCTTGGCAGAAGATGGTACAATAGGACTGCTAGCCATCCTCATCTCTTGCCTGCCCGGCAGAAGATGATGCAATAGGACGGCTAGCAATCCATATCACCTGCCTGCTCACCATAAGATGGTTCAATAGGACTGACTGCAGGACTAAAGAGAATGAACTGATCAAGTCACTCCAGATTTAGTCCCTGTGCCCATGTCTGCCCAGGCGCTCCTGATCGACCTCACAGAGGCGACCAGGAGCACCTCGGACATGACGATGACGGCTACCAGTCCTATTGCACCGTCTGCTGCCACAAGGCAAGGCGTTGCTGCCGCTGTGTAACAATGCAGTACCACGTCTGCCAGCACCCAGGAGACATACGGTGACGGTTACCTGAGTGGGCTCCATGCTTGCTGTGGTATGGCGTCTGCACAGGTAACTCAAGAAAAAAGGTGCAAAACGATTGTCTGCCCTTTCTTTCACGGAGGGAGGGAGGGAAGGGGGGCCTGACGATATGTACCCAGAACCACCCGCGACAATGTTTTAGCCCCATCAGGCATTGGGATCTCAACCCAGAATTCCAATGGGCAGCGGAGACTGTGGGAACTGTGGGATAGCTACCCACAGTGCAACGCTCCAGAAGTCGACTCTAGCCTCGGTACGGTGGAAGCACTCCGCCGGGTTAATGCACTTAGAGCATTTTCTGTGGGGACACACACTTGAATATATAAAACCAATTTCTAAAAAACAGACTTCTATAAATTCGACCTAATTTCGTAGTGTAGACATACCCTGAGTGGAAGAGAAGTGATTAGGCTGAATATGGACAGGGACAAAATTTAAAGACAGGAAGCTTGAGATCTGCCAATGCAAAAATGCACACCCATGACACCCAGTTGCACACCTACCATTCTCTGCATGTGATTGGATGTATATGTGACTATTTGGGAGGCCATAGGGCCATGTGCAGGAACAATCTCCTGATTGCCACGTTTAACTGACGGTTCCCAGGAGTGTCGCTGTGCAGTTGCACATCCATTTTTGCATGCAGACCTTAAGCCTTGGATTTTGACAGTTTGGCCCAAAAAGCCAGAAAGGATTTCCATGTTTGTGGGCAGACCAGCGGCTCACTTGTTCGGAATTGTGATCAGCTAAAATCCTTTCTTTGCCATAATTGAAGGAGTGTTAGAAATCAATGGGAGTTGGGTGCCTAGATGCTAGTGGGATTTTCAAAAGCATCTAATCTGCAACCAGGGATGCCTAAATACCTTTATAAACCTGGCCCTCAGCAACTTCTTTGTGGTTTGAAATTAATGCACTACGCCTGTCAGCTGACAATGGTTGTGTTCAGATATGGCGGAGAACCAGTATACCAATAAGATGCTTGTAGCTGCTCCTTTATATGGGAGATGTGGTGAGTTTGGGAGTGTAGATTTATTAACCCTAAGGGAAAGGTGTTATCTATAGCAGTGATATAATGAAAGTTCAGCGCTAATAAAAGTTATCTATTAAATGTAATTTTTAATAAATGAAGTTCAGTTTTATCAACTGCTGGCCACTCTAATTAATACAATTCAGTGAATGTATTACCTTTTAAAACAATCATAATTAAATTTAAGTTGCTGTTATAGACTTGGATGATTGTGCTTTCGAAGCCTCTGCATTCTGACCTGCAGAACATTCCCTAAGAAGCCAATTTAGGTGCTATCCAATATAGATTATAATTAAATCTGGTGCTCCTGTTGAGTTTATAATGATGAATCTTATTACTCTTTCCTTATTACTATTCTCAGTGGTAGCTGATGACAGAACAAGGAGTAATGGTCTCAAGTTGCAGTGGGGGAGGTTTAGGTTGGATATTAGGAAAAACTTTTTCACTAGGAGAGTGGTGAAACTCTGGAATGCGTTACCTAGGGAGGTGGTGGAATCTCCTTCCTTAGATATTTTTAAGGTCCGGTTTGACAAAGCCCTGGCTGGGATGATTTAGTTGGGGATTGGTCCTGCTTTGAGCAGGGGGTTGGTCTAGATGACCTCCTGAGGTCCCTTCCAACCCTGAGATTCTATGATTTATTTATCCCATGCTGGAATTGACAATATCTGCATTTTGCGTGAACTGATACCTTTGCCAGTCTTTACTGGAGGTTAATTTGGTGCTAATTCTTTGTTTCTACAGACATCTTTAGCGTTGTTTATTTTATCCATCTGATTGCAAACAGACCAGTATGTCTGGAATCTTGCTTACTCAGGAAGTCCCATTTGCCATACCAGGACACTACCAGGGGAGTAGCATCCACACATATGGATCTGTTTGCATGATTAGGCTCTTGGAGCCGAGATTGGGCCCTAAACTAAACAAAACCACAGAAAATTTGCATACATGTGAATAATAAATACCCCACTTTTCAATCCATATCTGAACCCAACTTTCTGAAGCTTCCATGTTAATATAAGCAACAGATGTATTTTATTGATACTTTTTCTAAGATCAGCTGTGTCTGTAACATCTGTCCTTTATCAAGGATTGGGGGGATAGATCTGTTGGCAGGGCCAGAGTCTTCCCTCCTTTACACCAGTACCTTTGGTAGGGTCACAGTTGTGACACAGGATAGAGTATGTTCCAGATGGTGGTGAATACTACAAGGAGCTCTTTGAGAAGAGTCCGATGAACCAAACTATACCTCAGTAGGTCCCATCAGAACCTACAAGAATTGCAGTAGCTCAGCAAGCCAGGATACCACATATGCAGCCTCCCCTGTGTACAGCTCCATACTAAGCAATGAGTCTATCATGATGCTCAGAACCTGTGTGGAGCATCTGAAAGGGTAAGGAACGATACCTTGTCTTAAGAGAGAATAATTGGGCAAATATGGTCTGAGTCCCAAGAGAAAGGTGTATGGGATTTTTAATGTCACAAGAATGAACAAAATAAATGTGTGAAATTATTTCCATTTGATTCGTTTAGAAAATTAAAAGAGCCATGCCTCACCAATTACGGAAAAAGTCAGAAATATCTTCCAGAGCCAAGTCCAAGGAGGTGAGTCAT
The DNA here is from genome assembly GCF_965140295.1 of Lepidochelys olivacea. NCBI lineage: Eukaryota > Metazoa > Chordata > Testudines > Cheloniidae > Lepidochelys > Lepidochelys olivacea. The sequence goes on from NC_140416.1 coordinate 123,007,280, forward strand.
AAGGATGGCAGAGGGATTCTTCTTCTTCTATGTCACCTGTATTGCAGTGATGCCTTCAGAACCTGCTCAAGGCCCCATTCCGCGCACACAACAAAAATTTCCCTCTGCCCCAAAATTATCTATAACCTAAGTAGGAGTTTGCCATCCGAGCGAACTCCAAATCCTCCTGACTCAAGCATCAGTCACAAATGAGCCTGGGCTACTCCATGACCCAGGAAACTGAAAGTAAAAAATTATCATATTAACTCCCATTCACAAACACTTGCTTCATTGGAAAGGGGATGTTCTGTCCTTTCAGGGCTCATGGGGGCTCCATCAGCCTTGAAACAGTCCTGTCTCATTGGGGGTTTTTTCAGTCTTTTTAATGGGGTTCTATTCTGCTAGTTTGAATTTCCTAGCCCCTGTTCTAATAGCAGCTGACGTACAAAAGAAGTGGGACCCCATTGTCAAACCAGAATTAGCACTTAGTGGGCATATCACCGGGCAGAGTAAATGAGAAGCTGCCTTTTAGACATGTTGCTCCCAGGGCCAGCTCCTGCAGGCTGGTGCAGATTGGCATAGCTCAGTGATGACCCCGGTCACGGACACGACACCGGCTGAGGGACTAGTCTGTAACTGTCTCTGTACTCGGACGGTTTCCTGACCATGTGACCACATCACGCCTCCTGACACAGGTTACCTTGTGTGCTGAGACTGGCAGCTGATTGCGTTCCTGGTCGAGGCACGTATCGGGTAAATGTTCCGACAGCGCAGTGGATGGAGGTGCCTATTGGAGAGACTCATGCGTGGTAAAGTTCCTCTGCGTGGTGCCTGTCTGCCCGTAGGCTCCAAACCCTCAGAGAAAACAGACCTGAGAGAAAAAAGGGTCTTGTTTTGTCAGAGAAACTTTTCTCCCCCCTCCAAGCCAGGAAAATCGGGGCCAGCAGGAAAATGAAAAAGTGGAGAGGGGGCAGAATTAAAAACTAACGGGCTGCAAGGCAAGATGATTGATCAACATCTCCAATCCTGCCAGCGCAGGGTCGTGGCCAGGGAAAAGGGGGCCTGGCCATGACGACCAATTGCCCCAGCAATCTGTCAGCCACTATGGCCCCTCGTGACCATTATTTAGAGCGGCCTTGAGGCTGTTATAATCTACACTGGCGTAACGTCCCAGTGCTTGGCCGTTGGGAGGATTGGACGGCTGCAGAGGGGGTGGAAAGCCACCTTTCCCTTGCACACACATACTGCCTTGCACTGAGCACAGCTCAGCTGAACTGGTGAGTCTAGCCCACTATCCTTTCCTTTTCTCTGGCAACACTTGCATACATGGGGGGTCACTGTCTTTGGGAGGGGAATTTTTTTCAGCTTTTCCAGAGAGGAATTTAGACTGTTTTGTTATGTACTCTTTCTTCCTGTAAGATCGGTCCTTAATGGGCCAAGTCCTCAGCGGGGATGAATCAGCAGCGCTCCATTGACTTCAGTGGTGCAACGCAGATCTCCACCAGCTGAGGATCTGTCCCATTACTCGTAGACTGAGTCCCAGAGGGAAGCTGCCTGCAGCCCGCTGAGCTAAATCACTGTTAGTTGCACGCACTGTTCTCTGCCTTTCCCGCGGCTGCAATCACATTCATCGCAAAGGACGTAAAAGCAATGACAAATGAACCCCCCCCATTTCCCAGACAATTTGGAAATGCCACCAAATGCACATTCGCAGCCATATATCCGCACACCCTATGCCAGAGAGCAAACGGCCGTAATCAGCAGTCATTATGCCGACATTCCTCGAGGCGTGACTCAGTAAGTCATTACAGAAAATGACACGTTTACGGTTGTTACGTGTGTGCCTGCCTTTTGCAGTGATTTATCTGCAGCAATTTGCACTGCATCCGAGAGAGGCACTAATTTCTCAAATAGCTTATTTCTTTTATTCCTCTCCTAGCTTCCTGGTATCAGCACATTATCTGCTGTATGCACTGATGCTTATTGGTCTGACGCCAATTGCCGAGATACCTGCTTTTGTCAGATCTGTAAGTGTCTTCAAACAAAGGTTGAAAAGCGGCAGGTAGTCTACTAGGATGCCCATGGAAGGATGGGATTGAGAAACCTGCATCATGTGCCCCAAGAGGCATTGCAAACCCTTCCCACAGCACCCTGCAGCCAGTTGCACAGTGGGATCGCTACCCACAGTGCACTGCTCTCTGTGTCGACGCAGGAGCTGCTAGTGTGGATGCGTTCTGCCAACATAAGGAGCATCGTGTGGATGTGCATCAGCAGTTTAATTAAAGCGGCATAACTTTTGTCGTCAAAACGCTGTAGTATAGACAAGGCCTTAGTCACTTTGAATTGTTTTCCTGGTTCCTAGCTGACTTTATGCTTACAGCAGATGGTGATAAAGTTGCAGCAGGCGATTTTCAAAACTCCACCTTTAGAAAGAACCTTTAGAGAACCTAGGGCCTGATTGGCATTTGCGCTACGATCCCTTTACAGCCCCTGAGCAGTGCAAAGGGGCTTACAGCAAGCGTCCGTATCAGAGCAGTGGCAGGGAGCGTCGGTGTAAATGAGAATCAGGCCCCAGTAAGGACGGGCTGCTGGAGAACATACCCATTGCTGCTACTGAAGATTAGAACGTTACCAAGACTGTGCGAAATTAAACATGCCAGGGCTTAAACGTAACTTATGAGTTGCTAACAGCAACAGTGTAAGAGGCCAGACAGAAGGCCGACCTGTCTCTCCCAGGGGCCAAGCTGAGCTCCCAGGGAAAGGGAAATCTCTGAGATGCACAAGAGGGGATGAAAGGATTTCTGAAAGGGCTGAAAAGGATCGATCCCCATCTTATTTACAGCCCCGGGCATTTGAATGTATTCTGCCTGCTAAAGGAGATGCACTGTTCTTTTCTCTGTGCGTGCAGGGCCAGTGGGGCGGGCATGTTTGTGTGTAAAAAGAATTACAGTATAGACATACCTTTAATGTTTCCTTTCTTGTCTCCTGTGAGCATGCCCTGTCCTACTACAGCTCTGTCTGCCTATCCCTGCTGCTTTCCCAGGGTTTATACACACAATTCCCCATCTCTATCTCTCTTGATTACTGAGCATAGCCTTTGTGTTCGCATGAGCATTTTTAATAGACCCTGGGTTACACAAATCTAGCCTGGCCTGAATGGATAACAGCCAACCTCGGTCACCCCAACACTTGATAGACGACCCTGGCCCTTGCTAAGGTGCTTAGAAAGGCATCGCAGTAAACGATACTGTGGCTTTAACGACGCATTGACAAACTCTTGGGCAGCTCCCATGGGAAGGGGGAAATGCTCAGCACAGACAGGACTGGTATATTTCTAGGGATGGGGGCAATAAGGGGACATGGTGGTTTTGGTTGAGATGTGCGTTTTGTCTCACAGTTGCACATAGGAGCTGGCCAGCAGCACCAGGCTGTGTGAACTTGAATGGCCCCGTGCCACCTACCTCTGAGATGGCTTGTGTTCCTCGCTGTTACTGACTGGAGCCTTGGGATTGGCCGGCAGCCTCCGCCTCTGTGAGTGCTGCAGCCGGAGTCCTGATGGCTCCTGTCTAGACAGCCGTGACAGCCACCGTTTACATGGCGGTCACGCCGAATTTGTGGGCTGGAGATAGTGGTGGGTGTGAGATGGGAGCGGGAGAAGAAGATTAGCTGCCGTGCCACCGGCAGGTGTCCGCTGCCAAAAACAAGCGCTCGTCGTTTAGCGCCGCCTTTACATTGGCTCAAGCCAGCCAAATCTTGTTACGCTGCACGCTGCTGGAGGCAGGGCTGCAGGCAGATAACCTCCCTCGCCCAGGGTTTTATTCTGGCTGCTGGCTCCGTTCTGACATTGGCCATCACTGCACCTGTGACTTGGTAACATCACGGAGCTCCTGCCTGGCACTCCAGGGCAAACAGAAATGACATCAGCTGGGAGACAGAAGTCCAGGCTTTGCTTTTGGATGCTGGAGGAAGGACACGAGCGCTTTGTGCAGTATATATGCTTCCTCTTGTGAAGAGCAGAGCATCCTCAATGGAAGCTGACCGAGCGGAATACATATTAGAAGCCAGCAGTTCTGCTTGTAATTAGGACGGGTACTTTATGGGTCAGATCCTCGGCTGGTGTAGATCCATGGCGCGCCACTGAAATCAATGGAGCTGTGCTGATTTACACTTGTTGAGGGTCCAGCCCTAGATCTTTGAACATTCAAGGCACGCCCAGAGGGCTAATGAGAGGTCAAGAGATGGTGGCCGTTCTCAGAAAAGCCTGTATCATCGAGGAGGGAAAGTAAAGCTGCTCAGAATTGTCCAGATTTCCCCCCTCGTAACCCACGTACTTTGTCTTGTCACTGTGTGAGGTGCCAGGTGGCAGGAGGACCTTACAGCTGTACAATGCAGAGTGTTCCCTGGTTATCAGGCGAACCGGGGTGAATCACAGATGTGACAGAATTGTGTCTGGAGTGCTTAGGGTTGAGGGGGGCCTGCTGCATGGGTTTTGTATGGGGACAGAGCCAGGAGTTTTTCCTCTCTAGAGCTCAATAGGCAATTGAGAAAATTCCAGGGTTCGGGAGAAGATTCCTCGGCAGCTTGGCTGGCTGACTGCACAGGCTTGGGCAATGTGGACAGTGTCTTAGGTTAGCACAGAGAAGCAAAGGTTAAGGCCTTCCCAAGGCTCTGTTCCAGTTGACTAATAAACCCGCCTGTTTTGAAAGCGCTGCCTGGCGTCACTGCAAAGACTTGGTCAGGGCCCTGGGTCGTTGCGGAGTGTAAAAGTCTCTGACCCAGGAGTCTGCCTTAATGGGAATCACTGGGCAGAGTAAATAAACCTGTTAGTCTTTAAGGTGCCACCGGACTCCTCGTTTTTTGGGGCAGAACTCGTGGTGTGAAACAGGAGTGTTGGAGCCCAGAGGCCACGTGGCCTACCCTTAAGGCAGAGTGGGACCCCTGAGGGTCTGGCACGCAGAAGGGGTTCCTCCCAGGGACTGTTTTGAAGCTGGGCATAGCGCAGCTCTTGTGGATCCATGACCAGGTGTTCATCCCGACAAGTCTGATGAGAAATATCACAAGAACTCTTTGGCTAACAGAGAAGCCATCTTCCGTATTGTTCTAAACATCACAGCAGATCACGAGAATGTTGAGTTTATTTTTGTAATAAAATATTGCATAAGTGAAAATATTTCATACTGTTATGCTGAGAGACTGGAGACTGGATTGCTCACAAACCTCATTGAGACAGAGGGGTGTGAATGTGCCTTTCTTTTCACATGACGTAGGGATAAGTTAATCACAAGGCCCCGCTTAAGACAAAAGGGGAATCTGAACCTGCCCAGGATGACCAGGCCTGTGTGGGTGACCAGCTTTGCTGAGTATTTTGTGTGTGTGTTTTGCTTCTCCACTGATAATGGGAGAGTGAGCCAGGCAGAAGGAGCAGCTGAATGCACAGTGTCTGACCCTGGAAAAAGCCAGAGGAAAGGCTTTTGGGTCAGAGGTGCAGGCTGAAAAGAGTATTCTTGGGGTTGTGAGCAAAAGAAGCTCTTTCCTATTCTTTGATTCCTTCTGTTGTTCAGAGACACGGGACTTTGTTCATTCTTTATAAATAAAACTGATTCAGAGAAATACCCGACTGTCACCAGTTTCTCCTTCTAACCGGAACAAACTATTAGACCCCAATTTTGGCTCGCCGCTCCTGTCAATGGGGTAATACAAATCCAGTGGTGATTTTGGCAACTACCCCCCTCTCCAGGCTGTTTTCTGAAGTCTCTTTCCTGGAAAGTGCTGGGGAGTTGCTATCCTTTCCCCCATGGAATAAGGAGACAAGCTGAAACAAGGATGGGAGGTACGGGGGGTTGGTGCTGATGTGGATTTTAAGTCCTTTCACTCACCCATCTTTCCCGCTGCATGCGCTGTAAGGTGACAACATCACAGGGTTCCGACATCCCAGAAAAAAAATCCATGTTAGGGTTTTGCACTGCTGTCCATCACCATAGTACATAAAGTATATTGGCAACCGAGAGCCCCAGCCACCCCGCAGCTCTTGCACTAAAACAGAAATACAGGAACTCAGCCTGTCAGCCTCCTGTGTATCCAGCGCTTTGTATTAACACAGCTTGCCGCGGGGTGAAAGCTTTCTCAGACTCTAGAGAATCTTCAAACCCAGCTGAATAAAACCTGATGTTCCCCATTTAGCAGATGCAAAGATCCTGTCCTAAATAGCCAAACGTATTTTTAGCAAGCACTCCATGCAGTACGGAGCTGCCCTTGTACGTTACAGCATCCAAGACTAGAGGCAAGAGGTGCCCCAGAACTACTGTGTGTCTGTCTCTGCCACTGATGGGCACCAAAACGGTGCAACGTCAGGAATTCTGCATGATACCTTCTATGGACAGTGAAGGTGAATCATAGAATATCAGGGTTGGAAGGGACCCCAGAAGGTCATCTAGTCCAACCCCCTGCTCGAAGCAGGACCAATTCCCAGTTAAATCATCCCAGCCAGGGCTTTGTCAAGCCTGACCTTAAAAACCTCTAAGGAAGGAGATTCTACCACCTCCCTAGGTAACGCATTCCAGTGTTTCACCACCCTCTTAGTGAAAGTTTTTCCTAATATCCAATCTAAACCTCCCCCACTGCAACTTGAGACCATTACTCCTCGTTCTGTCATCTGCTACCATTGAGAACAGTCTAGAGCCATCCTCTTTGGAACCCCCTTTCAGGTAATTGAAAGCAGCTATCAAATCCCCCCTCATTCTTCTCTTCTACAGGCTAAACAATCCCAGCTCCCTCAGCCTCTCCTCATAAGTCATGTGTTCTAGACCCCTAATCATTTTTGTTGCCCTTCGCTGGACTCTCTCCAATTTATCCACATCCTTCTTGTAGTGTGGGGCCCAAAACTGGACACAGTACTCCAGATGAGGCCTCACCAATGTCGAATAGAGGGGAACGATCACGTCCCTCGATCTGCTCGCTATGCCCCTACTTATACATCCCAAAATGCCATTGGCCTTCTTGGCAACAAGGGCACACTGCTGACTCGTATCCAGCTTCTCGTCCACTGTCACCCCTAGGTCCTTTTCCGCAGAACTGTTGCCTAGCCATTCGGTCCCTAGTCTGTAGCGGTGCATTGGATTCTTCCATCCTAAGTGCAGGACCCTGCACTTATCCTTATTGAACCTCATCAGATTTCTTTTGGCCCAATCCTCCAATTTGTCTAGGTCGTTCTGTATCCTATCCCTCCCCTCCAGTGTATCTACCACTCCTCCCAGTTTAGTATCGTCCGCAAATAGTAAATAACTAATAACTAAATAGCAAATAGTAAATAACTATTAGTCCCCTTCCTCTTTGCTAATAGAAGTGTCTACTGCATTCTTAATGCCACCCTCAAACCCTGCAGCATGTCATAAGCATGGACCTATCAAATCTGTGCATAGCCACGCATCCATTCATCTGTCCTCGTATCTGTGGACACAGTATCAATTCACCCAGCAGCCAGTCTATTCGCCCATCAATGTCTCCATGTCTGCAGCAGCATATCTGCACACCTGGGGTCACTTTGGGCACAGCATCACAGGCATGGCACACAGCCTAATTCCATAGCTTTCAGTGCTCTCTGCCGCTACGGTTTATCCTTGGTAATCTGTATTTCTCCGTGACAGCTCCTCCCTGGTCCCAGCAGTTACGACCAAGCGCTCAGCAAGGATCATAGCCACACTTCAGTGCACTGTCATGATGAAACAGCTGGCACGGAACTGAAAAAGACCTTGTGGCATTTAGTGCAGGCCACTTTGAGAGAGACGGAAGCTAAGTTTCTTACCCCTTCCCTGCCCTGTGCTGGCATGCAGCTGTGTCTCGGATGTGAAGCTGCAGGAAGAGCAGCCCTTGCAAGTGTACCTAAGGACCTTAATGAAGCAACGGCACTGGCTGCAGCAGCTCTAGTCCATGCGCGGCCTGATTTCGGTAGCAATGCTGGCCCTGGGGCCGGCTGGTCTAGTACAGGGCTTCTCAACCAGGGGTACAGGTATATACTTGTTTATACTGCTCTGTAGACTATACCCTGAAATGTAAGTACGCTAGGTCTATTCCAATTGACTGATTTTTATAATTTATATGGTAAAACTGAGAAAGTCAGCCATTGTTCAGTAATATGGGGCTGTGATACTTCTGTATTTTTATGTCTGATTTTGTAAACCAGTAGTTTTTAAGTGAGGTGAAACTTTGGGGGTACACAAGACAAATCAGACTCCTGAAAGGGGTACAGTAGTCTGGAAAGGTTGAGAGCTAAATTCCCTGTAAGCTCGCGCAGCACCCTATTTAGCACCTTGCAGGCACTCAGGGAACCTGCCTGGGGACATTCCTCCCCCAGCCCCCACCTAGCCCAGCCCCCAACCTGCTGCAGCTGGGGCAAAGGGCACCCCTCCCCAAGCCCCAACTCTGCTGCGTCGCGGCCCAGGCTGGCCCCAAGCACGGCCACAGCGGCCCGGTCCTGGACCTGCTCGGGCCGGAGGAGGGGCACCTATCCTGCAGCCAGAGTCCCAGCCCATATATCGGCTGAGAAATGCACACCCTCCCCTCTGCTACTGGCTCTTCGCTGCTCTCTCGGGAGCTTTACCTCAGGCGGAGAGCGTCCTAACAGCGAGCTGTGTAAAGCGAAGGTGGGCTTGAGCCAAATACCTGCGACCCGAATATCCCCAGATTTGGAGAGAGGTCTGATGTGTGGGCCCATCGGCCATGCAAAGAGGGAAGGACATGGGACTAGCACAGGGACAGTGGGGCTGTATCAGACCCACAGGCAATAGAAAGCATCATTCACCCAAGTTTGCTTCTCACATAAGCACATGGGGCCTGATCCACAGCTCAGAATCAATGGCAGCCTTTCTATTGACTTCATGTGGCTTTTGATCAGGCTCCCAGCCTGAGGCATTACAGAGATTTGCAGACAGCCGCGCGGAGGGCGGGGTGGGCCTGACAACGAGGGCAGCTGTCCAGGGACACAAAGTGGCTCGCTGGGTTTCACAGCGGGGTATTCTGCATCCACCCACGAGGCTTCCAGAGCGCGAAGGAATTCCAATACTCTTCTTCTTCGTCAGCGGCCGTGAAAGCCCCTCTCTTCCGTGACCTTTACGAAACAAGTCTTTGGAATTAATAGCCTGTCGTCGTTGGTGTGCTGAATGTAATTAGCTAGCTGCCTTGTGACTGGGTTGCAAATGCTGCTTTGGGGGACCAGGATTAACAGAGCAGAGCAGCTGGGGGCAGGGGGAATGAGAGAGGCTGGGGGATGAGTCAGAAGCAGCGACGGGGAAGGCTCCCAGCGTCCAATCTGAAATTAAAGGGGAATGTATAATCAGAGGTTCTGCTGGTGTGGCCTTGACCCGTCAGGCTAGCCAACTGCAAGGGGCAGGGAGGCACAGTACGGGAAACTATACCAGGTCCTAGCTATCTGGCGTGAGTTCCTCACCGCTTTACAATGGGCCAGATCCTGAGAGGGCGTAATTTGAAGTGGCATTGTGGCAGTCAATGGAGCTATGCCGATTTACACCAGCTCCGGTTCTAGCCCTGTGCATAGAGGAAGAGCAGGAATGTTTTAAAGTCCCTGTTATGTGTTTGGGGCTATCTCCAGCCATCCGAGTGGATGAGTGGGGACATATCTTGCATTTTTCCAGCCTCATGAATGGAGCTTCTCCTGGTCAGTATCTCAGTGCAGAACATCGCAGAGACTGGACTGTCTTCCCTGTTCCTGACACCTGCTCAGAAATCAAGGCAGTCGCCACCAGGTACTGCTCCCCAGGCTAGTGTAAGGGAATATATCTTTCGGGGATCTTGCAGGGCAAGAAGAGAGTATTAGTACTGTGTACTGCAGTAGCACTGAAAGGTCCGATCTGGGCCCATTGTGCTAGGTTCTGTGTACACACACACACACACGACAGTCCCTGTCCCCAAATAATTCACACTCTAAACAAGACAAAGGGCATTTTATGCTCCTTGTTTACAGATGAGGAGCAGAAAGATTAAGTAACTTGCCCAAGGTCACACAGCAAGTCTGTAGCAGAGATGAACACAGCTTGCTCAAGTCCCAGTGCAGTGACTGAACCACCAGGCCATCCTTCTTGTCCGCCATGAAGTGAAGCTGCACAGTTATGGCACCCTAAGCAAGGCCATCCATGATCCATTGACAGACGAATTAAACCAGTCCTTTCCCTATTGAAGCTGCTATGATCTCTGTGCTTCTTTGCTTATTACTTGCCGCCTCACCAGCCTTCATTCCATAACATTCAGAGGGCTGTGTTAGACGGCTCTCAGCATAATACGGGAGTGTAAGGGCTTCAGGGATTGCTGAGCACTGCTTGGCTGGTGGAGATGTGAAAACGTCCTGTTCTCCGCTCACAGGGGAGTGTTTGGGAGTCCTTTTTTGTTGCTGTTCCATTACTCTAGGTGCGCAGACACAACCTGCATTTCAGGTTTGAATTAATCCAAAAATCGCAGGATAAAAACTCAGTGGAAACTGCTAAGTTTTTACCTGTCCCCGGTAAGGACCCTGGGAAACCTCTGATTTTTCAAATAGTTTTCACCTGAGAATGCAATTGCCTGAAGATTAGTTTCAATTGCACCAAAAGGTTGGCTGAGCTATAAGGGACTGTACGATGGCTGTCTCGTACAAGAAATGACTCTAACCCTCACTAAGAGAATGTGGGTCTCTGTCCCACTCTCATGGCTGGACACACTCACAGTTACAGAGCCTTTGGTTTTAGCTCAAGTGGCAGAGGCTCGTGTCTTTAGCACTTGAAGGTCCTGAGTGCAAATCCCCTGTCAGCCTAAGCAAGTCAAGTTACTGAAAGGGTGCAGTAAGGTGGAGCTGGCTGGGACGCTTTTAGTCCTAAACTCAAACCCTCCCTCTCAGAACAGAAAGCCAATTAACAGCCGTTTAGCTTCATCAACTTCTGCTTATTTTTTAATGAAACACCCAATTCTAATTAGCCAGGCGTCACACACAGTAACCTTGCAGCAAGAGCGGAAGGACGTAGCTCTCCTGCGTTAAAAAGAAAGCCGCTCATGACATCAGCCCCAACCTCCATTATAGTTCTTCAGACATTCAAGGTTACTAGCAGAGCTGGTCAAAGATTACTTTTTTGCTCCTCTTTTTGTATGAACTCATTTATGTCACACGCCCCAATGTAACCACTCTGTCTACCTACCAAGGGAGATACTTTTGTGGGCCGCATCACTGTAATACCTGAATGCCTGTCAAGTATTTAGAAATATTAATAATTTACCGCTCTCTTTTCCCTTTCTCCTTCCCACCCTGTAGGGAAAACAGCCTGGGTAGTTACAGGGGGGCAGTCAGGGGAGGCCCACGTGCAGAACTTATTGATGAAGCTACGCTGAAGAAATGAGCTCGCCCTTTAGTTCTCCATATGGAGCGGTCCCAGCTCATGAGTGTTAGGGATGGCACGATAGTATTTAGGCCTGTATATTTGCCTGAGATAGAAAGTTGGGTTTGTTTGCCCCTTTGATTTTTTGTATTCTTATATCCTTGCTAACATGTGTGAACAAGGAACAAAGACACTGGGGGTTGCTTCTGCCCAGCCAGGTGGGGTTTGTTAGCATAATGAGAAAAGACAAGAAATAGAGCTAAAGGATTGCTGATTTTGGTGGGAGTTTAATATATGACTGCCTCGACTCCTATCTCAAGACGACCTCAAGCATCCAGTTGGGAGGGGCAAAGAGGATGGCCGGGGGGGAGGTATAAGAAACACTAAAAGCCAAAGGAGAGGTGGCCTTGGCTGGTGCACAACCTCACTCCCTACCCCTCCCATGAGGTGGGACCAAAGCCCCCGGACTCAAGACCCTCCAAAACTGAATATGACCTACAATTGTAGGGGGTGGTACCAGGGGCGAGCACTACCGGTATAATTAAGCCTGTTGAGAAGGAGGAACGGGGAAGGAAGCTCTGCTGGTGTACAGAGCGGTGGTTATGCTTGCTTGTTAACCCCAATAAACATTGCATTGCCTGCACTTTGGACTCTGGCCTTCCGCTTGTCTGCATGACAAGAGAAGGGAGGGCAGGGGAGCCCTGACAATGAGCTCCAGGATCTAGCTTGTATGTCTGTGGTGGCTCCTGCACTCAGAAGTCTCGCCCATCATTGTTCTAGTGGAAGGCAGCTGCCCTGGGTTGTCATGGTTGCAGAGGAAAGGGTAGCTGGAGCCAGTCCCAATGCTTTGAATATCAGAATAGAGACCTTGGATTGCTTATTCAATGGAGAGCCAGTGCAGAGCACCTGCGTGATCTGTTTAGTGTTGACAAACAGATGAGCTGCTGCATTTTGTACCTGCTGGTGCTTTTTCAGGGTGTACGGCTCCGTTCCTAGGTAACAGAGTTTGCAGGACTCAGCCCTAGTGACCCTGGATGCTTAGCCAGACCTGAATCCACTAGGATGGGGCACAATCTTCTCTACAATCACAGTCATGAGTGGATGATTTTGGCTGCTGTTTATTGGGTCATCCAGAAGCACAGGGGTCTAAAAGGACCCCAGTTTAACAAGTTGAGGACAGATGCCTGCAGAAGTGAGGGATGTTAGAGAGGAGACAGCATCCCTCCTGCTCTTCATCTAGGTGCTGATATTGAAGGAGCTGGGGGATGGTGCAGGAGGGGTGTTTTGTGTACTCCTAGCACGTCGGCTTGTGTTGTCTTGCCAGTTCTCTCAATAGCTTCTTAGAGATATTGAGTAATGAGGGGGGAGTGGAAGTTAAAATTCTCCTGGGAACCACCAGGTTCAAAACTATCCATCAGGGAGAGTGAAAACATTGCAATATGCATTACAATACAGTTTTTCTATTGTTGCCTTCATTACAATAGTGATCGATACATTTAATTTAAAAATGTCATTGGCTAAACTCACAATCAAAAGGCCAGTATTACCGTCACTAACACAGAGGATGAGCTTGCTTGCAGAATATTAGTCTGTGCTTTTGGTGTAATGCTCTGATTAACTGTCCAGATTTAAAGGGTTACTGTGGCATCTACATTGCTAAGAAGAGAACATTACAACAATATGTTGATCCAAATATGTCTCATCACATGTGTCAAGAGATACTTTGGATGCCCTTAGTCAAAAGGGGCACACTGCCCGATTTCACTGTGCATTCTCTTGACGGTTCAGTGAGCATTGTCAACAGTTTACTTGGCACATCTTCCTGCTGGCTCATTAAGTGGGCTTTTCACCCAGTCGGACCTTTTTCACGTCTGCAGTCGCCAATACATTGAGATTTTAATCTCCCGATGTGCTACTGAAAGCCAATAAAGCCTAAAGCGAGGTAATTCTCATCAGACCTGCTTGTTAGGAAACCAGACTATCATGCCCGAGATCCTTCTAGTCCAGGGTCCTATTTCCAACAATAGCCAGTACCAGACCCTCCATTTTGGATCTCCCATAATCCCTAGTAGTTAGAGATTGGCAAATCCTGGTGCATGAGGTTTAATACCTCTTCCAAAATGTATGTTAACATTAGGTGTTGTAACTCTGGATAGTCACATAAATGCCTGATCCCTTTTTTGAATCTTGCTACATTCTTGACCTCAACAATTAACCTGTGGCAGTGAGTTCCTCAGTCTCAGGGTGCGTTGAGTGAAAACGCATTTCCTTTTATCTGTTTTGAATTTGCCACCTTTCATTTCCAAGGCATGTCCCGTTGTTCTTGTGCTGTGAGACTAGGGGCCTCCTGTCTTTTTGTCTGTGGGTCCAGATGATTCTTACCAGCTTGCTTTTTCTACTGAGCACCATGCCAGGTGTCTTTCCCAAACTTTTGCTCATTCCACATTCTCTGACAGGGTGCTGCAGCCGTTGCCATAGAGGCCTGGTGCCCGGGAAGTGGCAGCCGTACCCCAGTAAGGACTGGGACACAAGTAACTTCCAGGGCATGTGAAAGTTGCACCCATTTAACTGAAACTGTTCTTTAATCTGAATTAAGATGAACCGATATAAACTAGTTGGAAACCAATTTAAGAGTGTCCACACAGAGGACGATTGTGCCCGTTTATTTAGGTCGGTTTAAAAACTGATTTGTTAAACCAGCACAATTCAGGTGTGTGAACAAGGCCTCAAGAAAGGCTGCTATAGACCAGAGAAGCAGTTATTTTTCTTTTATAATATCTGGCATGTTGCCCAGGTAATTTCTGTTACAACAACAAAGGAAAGTCCAAATGAACAAGACGTATTCCAGGCTCTCTGCCACATGGGGCTATGGCTCCATGCAGATTCACACAGTAGTTCGTGATGACCTGGGCTCATGTTATTATACAACAGGCTCTTGCGCATACTGCGTTCTCTGAGTTTTCCAAGAAAGGAATCCTCTTACTGTCCTCTCCACTCTCCTGGTCACTTACCCGTAGCTAGCTGATAGGGTAGCTTGAGCAGCAGCTGAGATCACTGCCAGGTCTGTTTGTGTTGTCCGGCTCAGGAACCTAAGAAGGAATTTCTGGCGCAGTAAGTACCCCAAATAGCTCCATCTTGCTCCTGTCACTGCAGTGCCAGCTCTTATCAGTTCTCAGCCCTTCCCCTGGCTCCGGCTGGAAACATTACCGATCAGGCTACCACAACTCCTCATAGAATCAAAGAATATCAGGGTTGGAAGGGACCTCAGGAGGTCATCTAGTCCAACCCCCTGCTCAAAAGCAGGACCCATACCCAATTAAATCATCCCAGCCAGGGCTTTGTCAAGCCTGACCTTAAAAACGTCTAAGGAAGGAGATAGAAATGAGACCCTCAGTCATGTTTTATCATTCAAAGTCTAGTGAGACTGAATGGATTTAAAAATAATAGACCTTATTCCAGCCTAAATCTGGAGTAACTCCATCCATGTCCACTGGGCTCCCCCAGTGTGAAACTGAAGAAGAGGGAGGGGAACCTGGATTTCTGCTGAAAAAGGAGAAAACACACATTGTCCTGCCTGGAAACCCACAGCCCTGCCCTGCCGCTCTCCCGGAGTCACAGCATGTCAGTCAATCTGTATAACACAAGCTTTCGCTGTCTTGGTACTGGAGTGCATTCATTCCAGCTCTGGGATGGCAGAAAATCCGAGAATGATAAAAATCCCCTGGTAAGGCCTCCCTGAAAAGGAGGGATACAGAGCTATTACAAAGGGCACTGAACGGGGCTGTGTTCCTATTTCGGTACTGTGGGAATGGGGATTTAAACGCATAACTCCCATTAACGCTAATGCGTGCTATGCACGCCTCTTCTAGCACATTGAGGGGAGCGTGTCAGGACAAGCAGGGGCTGGCTTGCAAAAAGGAGCCACCGCCTTTGGTTTGAAGACCAAAACGAGCAGAGCGTTCCTGCATTTTAATTGTGCTCATTCACCTGCTCGCCTTAGCTCTGGATTGCAACCTCTGCTGCTGTTCACGGCCTGTTCCTGGGCAGGAGTGGCCCATAGTTACAGAGCCTAACTGAAATCCCACTGCTTCGAAAGGACCAGTGCCCACGGCGGAGAACGCTCCGAGCTCACCCCGTGCAAACAGTCCGTACAAGTGACCATGCACCAATTATGTCCCATGTCGGAGCCTCTGAGGGGCTGAGCGCACTGCAAAGCACTTAAAGTTAAGCCTGTACTCAAGTGCCTGAGCAGTCCCGCAGGCGCCCGTGGAACTATGCCGATCGACGCCAACTGAGGAGCTGGGCCGTGGAGCGAAATCAGCTGGAAACCAAGCTCATCACACAGGACGTTAGACCGAACTTCACCTTAACTCTGCCTCGTGAATCTAGTGACTGTCAAAACGTCTTTTCTACCAGCCTGAGAGCGAAGCAGTGCTCCCACGTCTTTGGCGTCTGCCTCGTTCATGCCTCCCCACCTCAGTCATCCGGCCTCCCTCCAATTCACGCCTCCCTACCCACCCTCACTCGGTCCTTCTAAATCTTTGTCACTTGTTCTGTTTCCTCTGGGATCCTCCCCCCACACACGCACAGACCTGTGACTCACCAGTTGGCGCATCCGCTTGCGGCTGGGCGTGGCATTGCAGGCTGTCTTCCTCTGGCACCCTTGGCCGGCAGCCACTGGTGCCCTCTAGTGGTCTGCTTCTTCTCATGACTCTTCGCTGCGGCCAAGTCACTAAGAGTCCTACCTTCCGGGGCAAGCAAAAGTCCCAGCAAACATTCCAACAGCCTCACATCCGGACTTCGGCCCGACTCTAGGGTCGATGATTCTTTGTATTGGGGTCCTTTCCCACCGTGGTTCTCGGGGGCTGATCGGGGAACCCAGGCCATTCCGTACCCTGGGTTCCAGTCCCGGGACCCTGTAATGAGCAGCTAAGGCCTGTTCCGTCAGACTCCTTGCTTCCTCTCTTGCCCTGTCTCTAGGCCCTTTTCCTCAATCCCGCCTGGGCTCACTTCTCAGCAGATCCTTCACCCCTTCCCAGGCTCAGCTGAGTTCTGCTTGGCTCTTGTACTGAACACCTCCCAGGACTTTCTCCCTAGACACCCAGCTGCTGTTTGCCTCCCCTAAGGATCTTTGTGTCTCCTGCCTCCTTCCTCCAGAACCCCAACTCCGGGGCTACCTCACTGGGGTCTGGCCCTTGTCATAGGCCACACAGGACTATTGTGATCATCTGGCCTGACCTGTATCGCGCAGACCAGAGACCTTCCCCCAGATAACTCCTAGACCAGAGCTTTCAGAGAAACGTCCCACCTTGGTTTTGGCCAGGCTCACTACAAGAGCTTGCTCCTCTCCTATAGCTTCCCAGAGCTCCCTTCTCAGGCAAGGACCTCAAGGCTGACCCTCTCCCAGGGCCTCCTGCCTCTCTTCTACTGCCCTGAAGTCCTACCTTTGTTAGTCGCCCTGCTCCTCGCTGCTGGGCCTACTCCTAAACTGGGCTTGGCCCACCCTTCAGGTGCAAGCAGGAGCGCTAATTGCTGTCTGGCACCAGAAAACTCATTCTGTGCCGGTCTGGGGTACAAACCCCATCACAACACCCTCCCCCAGTTCATACCCATACTGGCCGCGTTCTGTGGATGCTGCAGCGCTGGTGGTGTCTTTCGCCTGCACTAAATACGTCCACACAAGTGTGGCTTGCTGATTTATTTTCTCATGTAAAATCTGTGTCTGTTTAATGCACCTGACTGGTTAAATCCTCAGACGCAAAAGCCTGTCTTAGAGTTAGGGTCTCTTCCAAGGGCAGAGGCTCTTAGGAAATGTACTAGCAGGCTAGGCTTTACAGACCCGACAGACCAATTAACAGCTACTGCTGCACATTAAAAAACCAGTAAGCCATTGTTTCTCTGTGCCCTGTCATTGTGAATGCAGATTGTATTCCATGTTGTTGCACTAACCTTAATGAGTATGTTTTGCATTCATGCAAATCCCCCGCATGCATTTCCACAGGTGCTGCATTGTCCTTTAGCATGAATTAACGTTGCTTAATGGACCAAACATGATGACTTGGAGCTTTTAGATGGTCTCGCTACGTTTCTTTGCAATAGCAGGTGGCCTAGTCAGACATTGTCTTCGTGGGTGCAGTGCAAAGGGCATTCACAGCTGGGTATACCGGGATAGCAAGCAGACAGTTGGTAGCTAATTGTTGTGGGTTGTACAGATATCTGCTGGAGGTCTTCGTGCTGAACGTGTCTCCAGCCCTGCTGGAAAGGGGTTTTCAGTATCACCTTTGTACTCTGTCATCCTCACTCAGCTGATCCTTCAAGCCTGCTGGGCTGGAGGCGTGTGCTCAGATTGCATGGCCACAGCTGGGAGTGTATTGTAGGCCACCCCGCTGCAGAGCGCTGGTATCCACCAGGACCCTGTAGAGTCTGGCAGAGTGCCCATGCGCAGCGGTTTTGGAGGCCAGTGCTGCAAGTTGTCCGGGCACTGGGCTCTGCGGGCCCTGGCACTCACACATCGACAGGGATCACAGATGAGGCTTTGCCCAGGCTCTCACAATTCTGTAGGCTCCAAGACTTCATCAAAACCCCAGCCCAGCAGCCCCTGGGGGAGTGCAGTAGGGAGCTATAAAGGTAACAGAGTCTCAGTGCAGGGTCCGGGCCCGCCACTTTTTTGCCGTCCTGTGTAGGGTTGTCCCCACGCCTCCTGCTTGTGGACTGCTGCTTTGTATCCTGTGCTGCCAAGCCCTGCGTCCAGTCCCACCTCTCAGGCTGCCTGCGATCCACGCTTCTCTCTACAGCAAGCTGCCAGGCTCCTGCCTCTGCAACCTCTCCCACCCTGCACACACCCGCTGAGGATTATGGAGCCCTCTACTGACAGGGCATTGAAATGGGTGACAAAGCACCCTCCACTGGCTGGGTCCTTGCCCGCCACCGCAGCCTGGGTAGGGGAAAGGTGCCCAGTAGTGGGTCAGCAGGTTCTTTAGCATCTGCTCCTGACAGTCAGGTAGGGCTAGCTGTGTAAAGACAAACACAAGCATTGGCATTGGGCTACAGTGGGAAGAATAAGTGACCGAAGACAGGCTATTGCCAGGCGATGCAGAGCCCCCTGGCCTCTGCAGTGCAGATCGCTTCATTAAAGTGGCTTGGCTTTGATTATGGAAATGACTCTCGCCCACCTCTGAAAGCTAAGGGAGTAATGGGGGCTGGCAGAGCAGAATCCTGCAGGGAAGGGGGCCACCTGGCACTGAGATAACGTTCACGGGCTGACGGGAGGCGAAAGCCAAGTCTTGTATTGCCACCCTGAAGCCGCTGCGTGTTTCATTTCGGCGCTGATGTGAGGACTAAGTGTGGAAGCAAGACGACGGTGCTGAAGACAAGGCTTTGTGGCTGGGTGAAAGTCACTGCAGTGGCAAAGGATCTGGACCATTACAGGTGAACAGCGAAGCAAATGGAACCGTCGGTTTATTTCCTAGGCTGCTTTTATCCACAGTAATTGGATGATGGAATTCTCAGACCCAGATACTAAAAACGAATGGGTCAGATTCTCTCCAGGTGTAAATACGTGCAGCATCAGTGCCTTCACTGGAGCCGCACAAGTTCGCACCAGCAAAGAATTTGGCCCACCACCGTGCCCAGTTACGCTGATCTAGCTGGGGTCAACTCTGTAGGGCCAGGTTCTGATCCCACGCCTCTTTTACACCAGTGTTTCTCTGCTGCGCTCTCCTGATTTACACCAGGGTAAGGGAGATCCAAATCAGGCCCTGCTGCTCTCTGGGAAATGGGTCTCAGCAGCATCCCTTTATCCCACGGTGATGCAGTTGGGGGAGGGGTGCGGGGCTGACTGAGCGAGGCTGTTCTTATTAGAGACACCTTTACCAATTAGCTCCCTGTCCTAATGACTCTGCCACAATAAATTACACAGGAAATGCAGAAATCATGGAGGTTGTATTAAAGCTTCCTGTGAAAGCAGCACTAAGGTGATTTTCTGGACCATTAAACTGTTGCCACTTGTTTACAGTCTAATCTCTTTGATACAAATTTTTTTTTTTTAATTTTAGCCTCGCACAATGTTGCCAGGCACTGCACGCTATGATCTCCTGTCCCTTCCTGCGCTGTCAGTCAGTAGCTCTTCATCCTGTTTCCTTGCATGCCCGTGTTGAGCAGAGATTTAGAGTACCACCAAAGTGGAAAAATAGTGTCTTGAAATCAGGACCAATGGAGAGAAGCCTGCAAGAGCATTGTGCAAAAAGCACAGGAGGCTGAAACTGGCAGCGCACAGAACACGCGGCATGCAGAGGACAAATTGAGCTCGGTGCATGTCACTGACTCAGTAGCTGCAGCATTTGACTTTGCATCTCGAGGGACTGCCCCAAAAAAAAGAACACAAACCTAAAAACGGCCAGCAAATTACTTGAAGTGAATTGCAAAGTAAACAGCAAAGAAACTACACTCATTCCTGTCCAGAAATTAAAGAGACAGCTGTTTGAATTATACCTCTGCCCTCTTATACATAACATATGTGGAGAGCACAGGCTAATCCACTATGGTGGAGAGAAAGGCATTCCATCTCCCTGGCTCCAGCAGTCTGCTCATGGTTTTACCGGGGGGGGGGGGAGTGACGTGGTGCCCGGATGCAGAAAATCTCCATCACCGTTCAAAGGCAAGAATTAAGTGTGTTGCAAAACTAAAGCAACAAGCAATAATCACTGGGCTGCCTTTCTGTGCAGGGGAGAAGCTGCTAGTTAGGAGCAAATGGAAACGGAACTACTGGGACCGATTTGTACAGCTCTTTTTGTGTGTGTGTGACAAAATGTGGTTCCCAGGGTTTTTCCTGCCTTCCAGCTGAATCTCCACAAATAAGATGGCACCCTGCCCTGTTTCCCACCTCCAGCCCTGGCTCTGCAGATCTCTTTGGAATCACTGAATTAGATAAACTGAGACAGCTCTTGGGGCCTGAGAGAGGAAAAAAAGCTCCGGCCGATGGATTTCCTATACCTACGGCTCCCTCTGCTCTGCTGCTGTCCAGTTGCCTATAATTCCCTGGTATCCCTTCCTCATTTGCTGCCATTGAGCAACACTCAGCATTGCTGTGCATCATCATGTCAGCTCCCTGTTTGCATAATATAGCAGCGATTGACTGCAAGGATGTAGTCACGGGAGTGAGCAGTTTTGCAGCTGGAACTCCATTTTGCTGAGAGCCAGCCTTGCCAGTAATCAAGCCGCAGACCTCCAGCCACACTGACAATAATGAGGGCTAAAAGGAAGGAAGGAGCAGTCGCATTGCACACCTGCTGTGCAGTCATTGTCACCACCGACCCCTTTAAAACAGCTCCACTTGTCAGACGGTTGGGACTTCTAGAGTGTGTGGGGTGGGGGGGGGCGCTTTCATGTTAATAAGGTGGGACAATAACTGCAGCTTGGAACTTGGATTCTAGAGACCTAGACTCTGTTCCCAGTTCTGCCGCTGGCTTGCAGGGAGACCCTGGGCAAGTCCATCCACCATGTCTCCCCTTGTCTGTTCAGACTGTAAACTCTTGGAGCTGGAGATTGGGACTGTACACGTATGCATGGACAGCATTGGGTTGCCTGAAAATCTGGTCAAAAAGGGAATCTGGCAATGTCCGGTCAGCACTGCTGACTGGACACGAGAAGTCTCATTACCTGCAGTAACCAGCCTCCACCACTGGAGGGCGGGAAGAGCAGCAGCTGCTGCTGGAGCCTGGTGGAGCACTCAGGAAGGCTCTGGCAGAGAGAGGTGCCAGCGGCTCCCCCATCCTGCCCCGAGCAGGGCTGCCCCTCCCCCATCCTGCCCCACTCCCCCACCCACCCCTGGAACACAGCTCCCCCACCTTGCCTGTGTCACCCACTCTCACCCCCAGAGCGTGGCTCTCCCTCCCCCGCCCTGCCCTCCTCACCCCCCACTCCCAGAGCCCAGCCTCTCTCCAACATCCTGCTCCAGTCACCCCTCCACCACCCTCAGCTGGCAGGGGGAGGGCAGGGGAGAAAGCAGCGAGCGACGGGGGGGGGCGGGGCCTGAAGGGAAAGAGGTGGAGCAGGAGACGGAGGATGTTCTGGCACTCAGTGTCCAATTTTCACAAATGAGAAAGTTGCCCACCCTAGTACAGCACCCTGCATGCTGGGGCTTCTAGGCACTTCCATAACGTGAAGGAGAAATATGTTTTACCCCTGAAATCGTTTTTCTGCTAATTACATTCTGCAAAACTTTTGGAGACAAGCCCACAGCAAAAGCCCTAAAACGGGACCCCCAGAACTATGGGCGGGGGGGGGGAAGGAATGCTGAAATCTGGGGCTCAACTACCTATCCCAGGCCTGAAAGGGGCTGCTGATTTTGAGTGCGTGTCTTGAGACACGTACGGCCTGATTTTCAGGGGTGAGGAGCACCCCGCAGCTACCAGAGTCAATGTGGTGTCTCCAGAGGGGCACCCAAAGTGCACTTAGGAGAATGGTGCCGTGGATGGGGTTGTGTGCATTGAGCATGAGTCCTGGTGTAGCTGTCTGAACCTGGGACTGACTTCTAATTCCAGCTCAGACACTGATCCCCCTCCAGGCTGCTCTGCCTCATTATCCTGGGGGTCGGATGGAAGTGATCAGAAATGGGTTGATAAGACAATGGTTGAGATGTCGAAATGAATTTGCCAGAGGGACACAAACACAGCCAATGAAATCATTTTCCACAAATATTCTAGCAAATACCTTCGCCTGCAGGGATGTTCATAGAAACAGCAGCATTGTAGCCAACGTGATGGTGTATTCCAGAAAGCGAATGTTGCATTTGTATTAATGAGCATTCGCACTGGAGACCTGATTCAACGAGCTGTGCCCATCCAATCCGTGAACAGAAACATAGCATATCATCTCTGCGTCCAGTCAGAATCCTTCTAGTTTAAATAACGTGCAACTTGCAAGAACCTGCTCTCAAGCACTGTTTGCAGGAATTGTTCAACCAGTGTGTGTTTTCAAACAAAAAATTGCAGTGTGTTTATTGACAATTTGCAACCGACAAAAGAGGCTAAATCCTTTGAGTAAGTTGTTGGCTGTTGATTAGTTGCCTAGATCTGGAGATAACACTTATCAAAATCACGGGGGAGTTGGGAGGATCCCTTAGTTAATGTTTGGAAAGCCCTATGAAAATGAAAACTGCCGGATATTTAGTAGTAGCAACAGTATTGTGTTTTGCTACTCAGCTCTATCAGGTCCTGCTGGAGTACACCAGGTGGGAGGTTGCTGCACTGTTAGTGTTGAAAGGGACAGGTTGCTAACCTGGGACCCAAGAGAGCTGTGTTCAATTCCTTGCTGCGCCACAGATTTTCTGTATGACCATGGGCAAGTCACTTAGCCTCTCTGTGCTTCGGTGTCCCTCTGTCAAATGGATGTAATAGCACTACCCTGCCTGTCAGGGGAGTTATGAGGATAAATATATAAAGATTCTGGGTGGAGCTGGTTGCAGAATGGAATTTCCAGCTCGTGGGAAATTCCAACCTTTTGAAATATGTTTTCCCCCAACTCAGGATGAAAAGTTCCAATTTCAAAATTTCTCACAGGACCGAAGTTCCAAAAATAACTTATTCAGAAACATTGAAACAACCTTATTGAAAGGTTTAGTTTAGATAATGTTGAAGCATTAAGAAATATAATTTAATTTAATTAATTAATGGCCGGCAAGTGGAGGGATAGTCACAGTGTGTGTAGAAGAAATTAGGGGGAAGATGAACTTGGGACTCTTAATGGTAGATAGGCTGGAGAGTGCACATATGAGGTGGGCGGGACGCGTGATAAAAATGGGAGCAGAAAGAAAGCGTGGGAAGAAGAGGACAGCAAGAAAGGACGTGGAAGACTGAGGATGTGATGGGAAGACTCTGGCTAGACAAATTTGAAGAGAAAAGGACTGGAACTTCAAGACCTACAGACTCATGCCATGGACCGTAAGGAGTGACGAAGAATCGTTGGCACCTCCAACCCTGTGTAAATAGGAAAAGGAGTCAAGAAGTGAAGTGAAGTGAATTGTTACTATACTATACTATATTTAGTAGTCAACATGAAATAAAAGTCCATTTCAATTTCAAATAATTTCTAAATGTTTTCATCAAAAATTTCATCAAAATCGCCACATTCCTGCAAAAACATTTCAATTTTGGGAAAATAACATTTTCTTATGGAAACCCGTTCAGTCGAAAGTTATTTTAATAGCTCCAATTGAGGGTGCTCGGGTACTGCGGCAAAGGGGGCTCTATAAATCTAGGAAAATCAAAATAACAATGCAGTTAGGTGTCATTATCTGCCATGGGGACATAGAAACCACTGTAAGGTAGTTTAAAAGAGATTCACTTTGACATCCAAAAAGTCACCTTTTGAGCCAGGAGTGCCACTAATTTGTTCCATTTTGTGTACCAGGCTGATAAACTACCATAACTATTTAGATAAAGGTGCCGAGCACAATGGGACTAATAGTGCTCATCTCCTAAAACTCAGGCCACTTGCATAGGTGCCTGCATGTGGATTTAGTTGCCTAGCTTTAGGATCTTGAGTTTGAAACTTTCAGCCTTTGTGTCTATTTATTATTCAACTAAAGGCTCGTCAAACCCACCCATTCATCTTTGAGCTGCCCTGCAGTGAAAGGCTAGTGCGGGTTAGATTCACATCCTAGTTTGCTGCAAACTAAATATTTGTGTAGACAAGCCCTAAGTGACTGGGCCAAGGTCACACAGGAAAGTCTCGAGGGGAGCTGAATCCAAGGCTCCCAAGTCCCATGGTAGTATCCTAACCACTGGACCATCCTTCCTCTCACTGTTTACATTTGGGGAAACTGAAGTGCAGGGTTAACTCCAGTGATTTGCCCAAGGTCACACAGTTGAAGGGGGTCTGGGTTTGGACCCTGAACTCCAGGGCAATCACTAGACAATGCCTCTTCCACTTAAGGTCTGAGGCCAGAATACATGTTCCTTGGTGTGAATTAATGCCATCCCTTGACTGCCTGCTCCTGTATGCCCTGTTTATTGCTAACCTGCTTTGTATTTCTTTCTGCATGCAGAGCCAGCTCTCCCAGGCACTGAATGGATTGTCAGACAGAGCCAAGGAAGCCAAAGAGTTCCTGGTGCAGCTACGAAACATGGTTCAGCAAATCCAGGTACCATACCAACCCGCTAGAGAAACAAACCCCCAACAGGTTAATACGCCATTTGTGACTTCATGCATCACCTCTGTGTCTTGTCTTTGCCTGGTGACCTCCCTACCGCGTACACTGCTGGCCCCACACCAAGGGACCCCTTTGCATCTCTCCTCCAGACTCCTGCACTGCTGGGCTAGCTCCCCTCGCTCCCCTTCTCTCTGGGATTGTCACTAATGCCTCCTTGTGTATCTGCAAGGAGCAGCTGTTACTAGACAGTTATCATAGCCAGTCTTCCACCTCCTTGCCCACAGAGCAACACTGACTCTCAGCCTGTCCTGGCTTTGACAAAGGAATGTGGATCTCTAGCAGCAGATACCAGTTCTGCTTCTAACTTGCAATCAGCAGGGCTGTCAGTGAGCCAGTTGTAGGAGAAGCAATGTAAAAGGCTCGTCTTCCTAGCCCAGCCCACAACATGTGGGAACTTAAACATGTTGGTCCGATTTTTAAGGGAATTTGTTTGAAGTTTCTTTTGCTTCAATTCTTTAGCTATTCTTTGGGAATATTGGAGTCACGCTGTTATGTGTGTGTAAAATCAGGCCATTTGGGGCCAGATTCTGAGCCCTCACTGAGCAGTACCTTACTGCACTGAAATCAACAGGATCTTCCATACAGCAGAGTGTGATTCAGTGGGAGAAGGGTATCAGGAGCAGGACGCAGGCCACAGTCTGGCCCTTTCTGATCCCCAGCTGGAGACAGAGCTGCATATGGTTTTTCAGTGGAGGCTAAATGCCAGCTGCCCTGTCCCTGGAGATCTGGGGATGGCATAAATGTGGATTCCTAACCGAAGCCTTCCACATGAGTGGAATGAGCATGGCACCACAGTAAAACATGCTTTCAAGGTTAATGTTTAACAAACCTTCAGACAGAAGTGGCTTAAAATCTGACTGTGTCAAGTGCTGCTCTCTGTTGCTGGACAGCGCGTGGTGCTGTCCACTCAGGCCTCCGGAACGGTGACCCACTTTCTCTCTTTCCCAAGGCAGCAGCCAAATTCCTCAATCGGTCTCTGCTGCTGCCAAATTCAAATACCCACTTCCCCGCCCCCCTCCCAGCCAAAGTGCAGCCTTCCCCTGTGCCTTGCTTCTTCCTCCCAATGTGGTGGGTTTAGTTCAGATGCCATTTCCAGCAGGATTTCCTGCCCCTGTGTGTATGTGGCTGATGTGAACCTATCTCCGGGGGAGCAGTGTGGATGGAAGCACTTGGTAGTTCCAAAGCCTAGATGTCCAGGAACTTTTTCATGTAGGCAGTTACTGAATTAGCCGTGTCCTCCCCATTATGATCCTGATCTCCAGCACTTGCTTATTCAGGGCTTGATTCAGCCACATGTAATCACACTGAGAGGTGTAGCTCACTCTGTGAGCAGCCACATCTCACCCAGTGGGGCTACTCAGAGTAAGGTAATATTCAGTGTGAGTGGCAAAGTCTAGCCAGCCTGTAGTTCTTCCTCATGCAAGTAGGCCCACTGGGTGAGATAGTGCAGCCCTCGCCATTCCTGGTGAGCACTTCCCCACACGCATTGTCCCACTGGCTTCACTTGCTCACACGAGTAGCCATGTTCGATTCAGGGAGGCCCCAGCTAAGCGAAGCACTTAAACAACGTGTCCTCAACTCTAAGCACATGAGCACTCCCAGTGAAGATTACAGGGCTACGCTCTGGGGCAGGGGCCATCTTTTTGTTCTGTGTTTGTACAGCACCTAGCGCAATGTAGTCCTGGTCCAGGACTGGGGCTCCTGGGTGCTATGGCAATATACATAATAAATAATGATCATGGTAACCTAGCCCGTTGAATTTAGTGAGATGTCTCACCTGAGTAAGGGCTGCAGAATCAGACCCTGCAAAAGGTAAACTGGAACCTCTGACCTGATGACTCAAAACCGTCACCATAGCACTGATACTTGTGATTGATTTAAAACCAATGTGTTATTGACAAGATTTCATGTTATAGGCTGGGCCAATTGCTAACAACTTGGCCCCATTTTACACAGCCTTTTGAGAGAGCTCTGCTGGATGTAGGAACGAGATTGTGCCTTCGCCGGGTACAGAGGTACTGCTCGGTGTTGTGTGCAGTGACTGTTTGGTTTGATAACCCCCGGAATCAAGGCTCACAACCCCGTGAAATGACCAAATGAATGTAATAGCCTCAAAACATCAGGATTTCCCCATCCCAACGAACACCCCCAAACGAATATAAATTCCGACAGCTCAGGGAATTCTTCAGAATTCAGGAATTATTAAAGGCCCAAATGAGCATAACATTGATAACGTACAGATGAAAACTGAAATCTTTTGAGGATGAGACACATTAGCCCTAAGGCAATAAAGCCATTTACAGCACTGCATAGATGTGTATGGTTAATTACTTAAAGGAACTTACCTTCCATGTAGCCTGCCCTCCAGCTCTTAGGGGGCTCAGAGAAGTTCACAGGTGGCTATTCATGCCTTCACAATCCCGCATTATCTCCTTGCTCCTGCCACCCTTACTCCCTAAGTATTTCTCATTCATGCCACTAGTCCCATTGCCTTCAATGGGCCTGATTATGTGAGTAAAATTACATCCCTGAGTAGGGCCTTGCAGGATTGGGATCTGAATAAACACAGCTAGATAGAGAGCAATCACAGGGGTCCGGAGCTGTTACCCAGGGTTCCTGCAGTTAAGGGTTAGTATGTCGCACAAAGTAACTCTTTCACTAGGTGAAGGCAGGAAGAACTAAGTTGTTTAACCCTTAAAACACTGGGACACATATATTTACCCTCAGTGAACTCCTGGTTTCTGCTATTCCAGTTCCTTCTATATTTGCTCACAGCATCTAATCTAAGCTCCCAAACGCATTCCAGCCTCCTGTTATCCCTCCCCAAGACAACCTTGCACAGCCCCTTCAGGCTCCCCCCACTCCCAGTTCCCTCACCTCACCCCACCCCACACGCCCTCCCTGACCAGCCAGTCCGCTGCTGGAAAACCTCCCACCCTTACCCAGATGTGGACTCCACTCCAACCCACCTCCCGAGAGCTATTTCCGATCCCAGTTGACTGGCCAGTGAGAGGCTGAAGGGACATGTCTAGAGGGGCAAGGGGCCAATGGGAGCTTCCAGAGTCAGAGCAGTTAACATGTGGGGGGGACCACTCCAGACGAGCCCTCCTCCCTGCTGGAGGGGCTGCAGCAGGTGCAGGGAAATCCCCAGGGCTGTGAGCTGTGCTTTGTTAACACAGGAGAACAGCGTGGAGTTCGAAGCTTGCCTGGTGGCACAGTGTGATGCCCTCATTGACGCGCTCAACAGGAGGAAAGCCCAGCTGCTGTCCCGAGTCAACAAGGAGCACGAGCATAAGCTGAAGGTCAGTTCAAAGCTTTCTGATTTCTGAGCCTCTGCGCCTCTTGGTTACCGGTCGTAATTTTAACCCAGCCCTTGAGTGAAATCAGCGGAGCCTTTCTGACTGAAGTGATTCAGTCGTCCTCGCATCTTTTTCTTAATCCGTGTTCTGTCACAGATCGTTGTGACAATTCACGAACCTTCACCCACTGCTCAGCAGGTAGGCTTACCGTTAAAGTAGGCCCTGCTCGGCCGCAGTTATGACAACAGCCCTCAGCTCTGTTGACTTCAGTGGGAGATGAGGGAGGTAGGGTGACCGTATGTCCCTTTCTGGCCGGGACAGTCCCGTTTGTAGGCGGTGTCCCGGCCGTCCTGACTTCTTTTTACAAAAATGAGCATTTGTCCCGCTTTTGTCCTGATTAGTTGGGAAGAGCAAATGAACAAATGCCCAGTTTACCAAAAAGGTTGGGTGTGCCCCCCAAGGGGCGGGGCAGAGGAACGTTGGGGGTGTGGCGACATGAGGTGCCAGGCAGTGGGTCTCGGGGGCAGCCCCAGCCGCGGGAGGCATAGGGCTCGGGTGCTCAACCCCAGCTACAGGCGGCATGGGGCATAGAGCTTGGGGGAGAGTGAGCCCCAGCCCTGGGCAGTGCAGAGCTCAGTGCGGGGGTCAGCCCCAGCCGCAGGCTGCATGGGGCACGGAGCTGGCCACAGGCAGTGGGGGCTCAGGCGTTCAGCCCCAGCCGCAGGCAGCGCGGAGCTTGGGGAGGTCATCCCCAGCCGCGGGCAACAGGGAGTTTGGGGGCCCGCCCCAGCCATGGATGTCATGGGGTATGGAGCCCGGGTCACGGGGGAGCTAGCTCCGGGTGGTGGGGAGCTGGGGTTCCTTGAGCTCAGGCAAGCCCCAGCCATCCCGTTTTTACTTTAGGAAATATGGTCACCCTAAGGTGAGGGCCCCCAGCATCTTGTAAGATCAGCCCCTAAATTAGCCAGGTGCAAAGGGGGCAATACAGGAATGCAACAGGAAGAGGACAGTGATTGTGTTTGCTCTGCATGTCACGCACCTTTATGTTGGGGGATCAGGTCAGACATGACAGTCGGGTACTCCAGGGGTGCCACAGGAAACCCCCAGACAGATTGCCCAGGAGAGGAGGTGCAAGAAGTGAAGCTGAAAGTGGGACATGAAGGAGAAGGGAAGGCAGCATTACCCTTCAGTTCGTCACTCTGCGGTTCCCTGAGGAACAGTACCTGCTCTCTTCAGCTGGCTTGTGGCTGCCAAGGGGACTCTGGGGCTTGGGCTAAACAGAGACTGTCAGGTGGGCGTGAGTTGACGGGTTGGTGTTGGCATGGTATCCATTGGCTGGTGTAACTGTACATCAGCAAGCCAGCCACGCAGGCCCAGGGCAATCACACTGAAGTGGGTCACCCAGAGCCTGAGGTATTGAGAAGACACAACCATCTCACGCTGAGCTTTCCGGGGCTGTTATCTGAGTGTGTTTCAGTTATTCGGCTGAAACCTGCTTGCGGAGTTTTCACGTCTCCTCTCTCTCTCTCCTCATACGTTTGGCACATAGCACGGCGTTGGGCCATCTGAATGGCTTTGACTCATTTTGTAGACCTTTGCCAGGATGGACCTAACCAGGTTTTCCCATCCGAAGAGCTGAGGGAGCCTGAAGGGCATTGTTGTTAATCTCATGTTCACCCTCACAATGAAGAAACCGGATGCTCTAGCTTAGGGCTTCTCAAACGTTTTCATCGCATGAGCCACATCTTAGCAAGGAAGCTGCCGTGTGGACCAGCGCCCCACCTCCCCATTTCACAAGTGCACAGATCACCTCCCCTCTTGTTCATGAAGGCATAACAGCCTTGTCCCTGACACCTTTCTTTCTTGTCCTTGTTTGGCCACCAGTTGAATTCACACCTCCAAAGTCAGGGCCTCTGCTTTGCCCTGCAGCGCTGACAGAAGTCAGAGTTTAAAAACAAAGCCGCTCTGCTGTGTAGCTGGGCATTCCTTACGGGGTAACGTGATGAGTCTGATCAAAGCCAGCCAGCTGTCTAGCTTGGCCCGGCTACATCAGCAAGAGTGGGACAGGGCTGGTGGGCAGTAAATTCTGAGGGGTGCAGAAACTGTTTTCCTGCCAGTGTTTTAGAGCCCTGAACCCAGTGCCGGTGCTCCGTCACAGAGAAAAATACCCAGCCACAAATGGGACTCTTTTAAACTCTAAACACAGCCTGAATTTTCAGACTTGGCTCCCTAAAGCCAGGCACTTACATTCCTACTTAGGCACCCATCTAAAAGCGCTCTCCCTTTCTGACGTGCTGCGTCCCCACAGCTCCCAGCAACTTCCCACCGGCCACTTCTATTTAGGGGCCTTACTGCGGGCAGCCACATGTGAAAATGTTGGCCAGGGCTGGTCTGTGAATGCAGCTGCAGCAAAGGCTCCTGGGAAGAGGGAAGGTTGCCCGATGCGACTGGGTTCAAAGAGCCGGCAAGAAGGGCTCATGCCATATTCCAGGTCCCCCAGTACCAGTGACAATTGAACGCTGGTTTTAATTTCTTACTGCTGTGGGGTGGACTCTCCAAAGCAATTGGTCTTTCAAATCCAGCGACCATCCCCCGCGGATCAGTAGCAGTTTCAATGTAGGTCACATTTTTAGACTAAACGACTAGACTGTTCCTTTTAGTTCACATGCTAGGGAATAAGTAATAAAGGTAGCAGAACTGGTACTTTGAAGATGATCTGGGAGTGTTACATAATATGGTTTTGTCTTAATTGTGCGACAGAGTCCTATGCAACACGTGTGTATACACGTGTCATGGGGCTTTTGCATTGTTAAGTTGGTATGCTCACCCTTTGCATAAAGCCTGGATAAATAAACACAGCATGGCGGTCTGGTAGCATCCTTCCCCTGGAGGCCAGAGATGGGGCATGCATGGGGCACCTCTTCAGTTGTGCCATGGCTGCTACCGCCAGCCCAAGAGCTGCGTATTGGGCAATGGGGCTATGCAGTTCACAGACCCACCAGCCACGCCCCTGCCACTCCCCTAGCCCACGCACGTAAATGCCCCTGCTCCAATGGGCTGCTCCGTTGGGCTGAGGAATTGTCATTGGGCGCTTTATTTGGCACTGATGCGACCACTGCTGGAATAGTGTGTCCAGTTCTGGTGCCCACAATTCAAGAAGGATGTTGATAAACTGGAGAGGGTTCAGAGAAGAGCCACACGAGAAGGAGTAAAGGATTAGAAAGCATCCCTTCTAGTGATAGACTCAAGAATCTCAATCTACGTACCGTAAGAAAGAGAAGGTTAAGGGGTGACTTGATCACAGTCTGCAAGTACCTGCATGGGGAACAAATATTTAAGAATGGGCTCTTCAGTCTAGCAGAGAAAATTTGAACATGAGCAAATGGCTGGAAGTTGAAGCTAGACAAATTCAGACTGGAATAGGACCTACATTTTTAGCAGTGACCGATTGAGGGATCAGCCGCTGCTGCCTTGGGAAAGACGGAAAGTGGGTCACCGTTCCGGGGGCATGAGTGGACAGCAACACCCGCTGTCCAGCCACAGAGAGCATCACTTAACCCTAACCCTAACCCCAACACAAAGGACCCAAAGCCTGCCCTCTGCTATCGCTGTGCCGACACAGGAATGGCGGTTGGGCTGACACTGCTGTCAGGGTCAAACAGGAACTCCGCCGCCATGGAAAGGGAACGCAAAACGTAAGCAGGGTTGTGCTTGAAACTACAGAGCAGCCGTCATTCCAAAGGGGACAGGACCGCAGCTGCCGCTGAACCTGAGGGAGCATTGTGATTGGCATGGGCTGTGAAATGTAACAAAGCCAACAGCATTTGCACGGAGACGGTGGAGCATTGGAATTGCTGTACAGAGGGCGGAAATGTTACGGAATCTGTCAAGAGGGAAGATATCCAGCATTCGGCAGTGCAGCTTAGGACGTGATTCCTCCTTCCCCTGCAGTCATTTATACGGGCACTAAGTGGGCATAAGACATTGCTCAGTCAGACCGCTCGCACTTGCATTCTGCACCTGGCACTCAGTTTGCACTGCCACGAGCAGCAGCTCTTGAAAGGATCTTTCTGGTAGACCCACCTGCTTGCAGAGGTGCCATGGCTCTGTTTATAAGTGCGGAAGGGGCGAGAGAGCAGAGCTTTGCTCTGTATGCTGGGTCGATTTGTCCATGTAGCCAAAATTTCTGTTCCCATGCAGCATTCCGGAATGTGTGTTAACAGGGCTTCCGAGCTGACCGCATTTATCTGACACACAGTTTCACTGACAAAGCGGCACATCGCCACGTTTGCCCAAAGAGCCAACTCACATTTGTCCCCTGGGTGGAAATATTTGTAAGAAAATTACCTAAAATGGGACAATTTTTCACTCTTCTTCCCCCCGCTCCTCTCCTTTTTCCTGATATTGCAAAATGCATGTGGAGATCAGAACTTCCAGAGCAAACCCTTCCTTATTCGTGCTCCATGTTAAAGACTTAGTTTTTAGAAACAAAAAGTGCTGTCCTTGTGAGAAGCAGCGGTGGGCATCATTTTAAATCACCACCCAAGAATCCCCCTTCATCCTTAGCTGTAATAACCCCCCCCCCCCAGCTGTATTTTTCTAATGCTCACTTTTGGTTTTATTTCTAAATTCAAGATGCTGCAGAATGTGATGCTGTCTGAAAGCAAGAGACCAATATGGTCCAAAGCCCAGTAGTTTGGGCGAGTGACATACAGGCTTCTCTGCACAGTTCTCCAAGGGTGAAATTCATGTAGGGGCAACCCAAAGCATAACCCTACCTCACTTACGCTCTCAATAATAAGGCTTAAGTGGACCATTCTGACCTTTGGATGGATGGATGACTTTTGCCCTCAATGCATTTTAACCTGTAACTACACTAACCTCGCTGCTGGAGTCCTCACCCCTGAACCCCAATTGTCAGATTCCCTGGAGAGACTGATTACGTGGACAGATGTGTGTTAAGGGCTATGCTGTGGTCACAAAACTTGTACCACTCCTGACCTTAGCCAGTGTATGACCTTAGATCTCCAGAGGTGAAAGGCTAATACGTTCACGTCCTGTACTCATGTAATGCTTCTGGATCCAGAGGAGCTGGCTTCAGAAATTAGAGCTGAGATTTTTCCAAAAAAAAGTTTAAGGCAATTAGCTACCTAACTCCCATGAGGCACCTAATTCCTTTAGGTTCTTTGAAAATCCAAGCTGAAATGTTAGAGTTTTGGGAGTTGGGGTGGGGGTGGGAATTCGTGGAGTATTTTTTTCTGCTTGAAGTTACCACAAAGAGCCTCACACGATTAAAATGAGCCTCTTTACTCTGGGCTGCACTACAAACTTAAGTCGACCTATGTTGGATCGACTTACAGCCGATTACTGACTTACAGTAATTACTGTGGTGATTCATGTCCACGTTGCCCTTTCTGTCGGGGGTGCACGTCCTCACCAGCAGCGCTTCCACTGACGTGTGGGGGGCTGAGAGCCTGAACTCTCAGCTCCACGCAGCTCCCCGCCAGGAGCCTGGCTGCCCAGCAGGGAGCTCGGAGTTCGGGTGCAGCCAGGCTCCCAGCGGGGAACAGGGAGCTCGGAACCCAGGCAGCAGCCCAGCTTGGAAGGGGGAGTGGGGAGCCGGGACCCGGGAGGGGCAGCAGGGCACCCAGCGAGGAGTGGGGAGCCCAGGTGGCAGCCCAGCAGAGCCCTGCAGGGCAGCAGGGCTCTAGCTGGAGCTCACCTCCCACTCCAGTGTGACGGCCCCAGCTGTGAGCGGCTTTCTTGTCAATGTCACAGCCCGGGCAGGGAGCCGTGAAAGTGACAAGGATGACAGCCAACCGCCAGCGTAATAACCCGCAGTGTCTGCATGGGCACGGCGTCGCCCTAACTACACCGACAGAAGCCCCACGCCTCTCGTGGAGCTGGAGTTATGATGTCGGTGTAGCACGGCACTTACACTGGTGGGAGCAAGGCTGAAGTGTGGATACTGACATAATTAGGTTGACGTAGACCAGGCCCCCCTTTGAGCAGCTAACATGAGACCTTCCTGTGCTTTCTTTTACAAAAACTCTCCAGTCCCCACATTATCTCTCAGTCTTTTATGTCTTGCTCGTGCCCATGGGAGGTATCTGAGCACCTTGTGGAGGTGATCTGTACTGGAGAGTGGACAAGGGAGAGGGAAAAGCTATGAAGAGAGGTTAAAGGCTGGACAGTTCATTTTTCTGCTGCCTGAGGGAGGATTGATTGTAAAAGGTTTCAAGTGTCTTGGACACAGTATTTTGGCATTCTGCCTGCACATGGAGAGATGGCACTAACACCAAGTGCAGGAGACCATCCTGCAGAGACTCTAGAGTAAGGCCTGGGATCAGTAGTAAGAGGCAGTTGAACTTGAAGGCTCCTGACTCAGAAGCCATCTGACTCATTCTTCTTAGAGCAGAGAGCTGGCTCATTGATCCGGAGAGGCAGCAAGGATTGCAGAAGAAAGAGATGACATTGCAAAATGAATGAGCTTGGGAACCTGTTCAAGAAGTCAAATATAAATGGACTTTCTATCAACATTTATTTTTACCCTGAGTTATCCCTTTAGTAATGAGGTTTTACGCCTCTAGCCTTCTCATACCACTTTGCTTTCTGCTGGTTTTACTAAGTTGTTTTATTAGCACTAACTTCTCTGGGGCTTTTTGGTTTGTTCTCCATTTGTGTATTTTGCACTGGAATCTGGGCTCGGAACTGCACCTTACAAATCCTTAGATGGAAATCGTAGAATCATAGGATTGGAAGGGACCTCGAGAGGTCATCTCAATCTCATCTCATCTCAAATGAGATCATTCAAGTTTCCTACATATGGTACCTCCGGCATCGTGATGACTATTAATGCCACTGCAATTCCAGTTACAAACCCCCTCTGATCTCCACTGAAACATGTCCAACTGGAAATACTTTGTACAAATTACACATAGGCATTGTAAGTTAGGCCTGAATGTCAGAATCTTTCCAGTTGTTCTTTCCACCTGCATTTTAACCACTGCTCTCATTAGTTCTGTACCATGAAAGGTGCATTGCGCCCCTCCTCCCCGACTGATAACCCTTTTCTCTGTCTGCATTTCAGAAAACAACCCCTCTTTAGTTTCAGCTGTAGATTTTAAGACCAGAAGGGACCATTATGATGATCTGTTTTCACTTCCTTCATAATACAGGCCAGAAACTTCACCCTACACATCTGGCCCAACTTGTGGGGAACCTAGAGCACATCTTGTAGAAAGAGACACCCCAGGCTGGTTCAAAGACTCCAGGTGATAGAGAATTTACCCCACCTCTTGTTTATTTGTTCTAATGCAAGGGTAGGCAACCTATGGCAAGCATGCCAAAGGCAGCATGCGAGCTGATTTTCAGGGGCACTCACACTGCCCGGGTCCTGGCCACCGGGCCGGGGGGCTCTGCATTTTAATTTAATTTTAAATGAAGCTTCTTAAACATTTTAAAAACCTTATTTACTTTGCATACAACCATAGTTTAGTTATATATTACAGACTTATTGAAAGAGACCTTCTAAAAACGTTAAAATGTATGACTGACACGCGAAACCTTAAATTAGAGTGACTAAATGAAGACTCGGCACACTGCTTCTGAAAGGTTGCCGACCCCTGGTCTAATGGTTAATGGGGGCACTAGGTATTTGATTTTTATATCAGCCAGAAATGAACAGCAGCTTTAAACAAGAGAGAGAGACAAGGCAAATGTCAATAAATTTAACCGGCCTTAGCTTTCAGTCTGGCTGGCTATTAAAATGCCTTGTGATGCCCTATGGGCCCATTGCTTTCGATTTATAGGGTTTCTTGTGAAAAGTTCCAGTTGGGCTATTGGATTTTGAAAATAATCTCATTGGATAAGTGAAACTACCGTCATCACAGTGCACTATGGAACAGCCTCTCTTGGGAGCATCATCAGGCCATAATAATGAGTCAGTGATGTCTGAGCTCAGCTTCTCCACTCCAGGACACAGGCCCTGTTACTACCAACAGCAGACAGAGGGGGGCAGTGTATTGTCTTTGCTCGTGCGTCATACCCCTTTTTGATTTGACACAAGATTTTGGTGTAGCTCTTCTGGCTAGTAGGTAAGGCTGACTGTCAGACCCACCTCCCCCTTTTCTGTAGGACCAACCTTTGCCATTGACGCTATGTTCTTCCCTCTGGAAGGGTGGGATATGGGAATTTCCTCAACTCAGTATGTGGGACGATGTTCAGTGAAAGGAGAAGGGGCTCTTAAGAGCAGGGAACAATTTAGGCACTCTTCTCTCAGGGCACCAAGAACATCACCTTATTAACTCAGAGTCTAAGGCAGCTCGAAAATGTTCTGTCAAAATTGGGTTTTGACAGAAAATTGGATTTTGTAAAGAAAATTTTTTCACAAGTAGTCTCCACTTTCTGTGGAAACTCTCAATTTTTCATCAAAAAATGAATGCCTGAAAACCAAAATACTTTGATTTGGAATGCCGCTGCAGTGCACTATGGGAGATTTAGTTTAGGTACCGCATGTTCCCATTCTTTTGACATGGTCTCCCACAGTATTCTTGCCAGCAAGTTAAAAAAGTATGGATTGGATGTATGGACCATAAGGTGGATAGAAAGCTGGCTAGATCGTTGGGCTTAACAGGTAGTGATCAACGGCTCAGTGTCCAGTTAGCAGTCGGTATCGAGCGGAGTGCCCCAAGGGTTGGTCTTGGGGCTGGTCTTGTTCAATATCTTCATTAACGTTCTGGAAGATGGCATGAACTGCACCCTCAGCAAGTTTGCTGATGACACTAAACTGGGAGGAGTGGTAGATATGCTGGAGGGTAGGGATAGGGTCCAGAGTGACCTAGACAAATTGGAGGATTGGTCCAAAAGAAATCTGACAAGGTTCAACAAGGACAAGTGCAGAGTCCTGCACTTAGAACGGAAGAATCCCATGCACCGCTACAGGCTTGGGACCAACTGGCTAAGCAGCAGTTCTGCAGAAATGGACGTAGGGATTACAGTGGATGAGAAGCTGGATATGAGTCAACAGTGTCCCCTTGTTGCCAAGAAGGCTAACGGCATATTGGGCTGCATTAGTAGAAGCATTGCCAGCAGATCAAGGGAAATGATTATTCCCATCTATTCAGCCGTGGTGTGGCCACATCTGGAGTATTGCATCCAGTTTTGGTCTCCCCCCCACTACAGAAAGGATGTGGACAAATTGGAGAGAGTCCAGCGGAGGGCAACAGAAATGATTAGGGGGCTGGAGCACATGACTACTAGGAGAGGCTGAGGGAATTGGGCTTATTTAGTCTGCAGAAGAGAAGAGTGAGGGGGGATTTGATAGCAGCCTTCAACTGCCTGAAGGGGGGTTCCAAAGAGGATGGGGCTAGGTTGTTCTCACTGGTGGCAGATGACAGAACAAGGAGCAATGGTCTCAAATTGCAGTGGGGAGGTCTAGGTTGGCTATTAGGAAAAACTATTTCTCTAGGAGCGTGGTGAAGCCCTGGAATGGGTTACCTAGGGAGGTGGTGGAATCTCCATCCTTAGAGGTTTTTAAGCCCGGCTTGACAAAGCCCTGGCTGGGATGATTTAGTTGGGATTGGTCCTGCTTTGAGCAGGGGGTTGGACTAGATGACCTACTGAGGTCTCTTCCAACCTTAATGTTCTGTGATTCTATGATTCTCCTCTATGGGCCGGGCTCCTACACCGGCTTACATCTTCCATGCTGCTCAATGGCCAAGGACTCCCATGATGCACAGGGTCTGCCTCCAAGAGAGTAGACCATGGTGCATCGTGGGAGATGTAGTCCGACCAGACAACCCAGTCTATAAAGGAGAACAGGAGTACGAGGCACCAGAGCAGAAATTCCACATTGACTTTTTCCTCGTTTTGACCACAATTTTTCAGTATTGAATTTCAGCCAAAAATCAAAAATCAACATCCCCACCCCACCCCACCGCCATTTTTCAGCCAGATCTAATAGGGACATAAGATTTTCCATGCCAGATCAAATCATTGGTCCATCAAACTGAGGGCTGTCTTTGGCGATGGGCCTCCACTAGTGGAAAAAGCATAATGCTGCTGGCTAATGCTGTATAGGGTGATTCCTTCCTGAATGTTGCAATAATCATCTCAGGAGATCGAGGGCTTGCCTACATGATGCTTTAGTCATAAGCATATCACACACTAACTGACCTATGTGGACACTGCTGACATGCGCTAAAAGTTTCTTAATGTGCATTAATGTAGTTCTGTTTCAAACCGTACTATGTTAACCCGCACTAGGGAACTTTTCATGCACACCAGCAGGATCTGCATGAGCCAGTTAGCTCATAACACAGTAGTGCAGACTAAGATTTACACACCTTTGGTGCAGACCAATGCACCATGGAGACCAGCCCTGAGAGTGATCACAGGTGACATGCAGGAGTTGGAGTCTCACAGGGTGTCCTAAACTGGAGTCCTCCTGCGTGGTAGCTCCGGCCTAGCTCATCCTTTGGACCTCTGAGGGGCCAAGGTTTGGTAGTGAAGGTTGCAAAATCCAGTAACCTAGTGTCGAATACTGAAAAGGAAAGCAGACCCTTGTGCAGAGATGAGTGCAGATGTTATTGTCTTTTAGGGGCTGTATTAAAATGTAAATTACAGCTAATGTTATCTTACCGGGAAGAAAAGCTTTTGGAATAAATTGCCTATTTTAAGGTTGCAGTGAGCTGCAGGGGCTGACAAAAATGCTCCATGACAGGCAGTAATTAGCAACAGAGGGTTCTGGTTGGTGCCCCCCTTTAGCATGTAAAGAAAAAAAATCCCTTTGCGTTGTCAAAGAGATCACCACCAAATCATAAGCAGCTGCTCTGAACTCTTTCCCAACCAGCCCAGCACTGCCAAACTCCCCAACATGACTTACCCAGTCAGTTACATCCTATTAGCCTCTTCCCAGCATGTTCCATAATTAAGCAAGGCTTGGTTTGTATCCTTGGTTTGTATCGTTCCAAAGTAATGCGTGCAGCAGAGTTGCTGGACTCTTCTGGGCTTTTCCAAATCCCCCTGGAGTCCATGAGAATCTTTCTATTGACCGTAGAGGGGTTTGGATCAGGCCCTTATATAATCTGGCGGGATCTGCAGGTTTGAAGTGGTGGAGCCCCCCAGCCCCTTCCATGGGGATGCAAGCTCCAGCGCTCCATCCTGCTCAAGCAGATGAATTACAGGGAGGCCCTGCAGTTGCAAACTGGTGCAGTCTCCCCTGCCCTGCACAGATGAGTCCAGCTTTGTGGGTGTGAGCAGTGGGCCCAAGTTACAGGACGATTGTGCTCACAGCTGAACGCTCAGTGTCTATTGACATAGGCAGGAATTTCATTAATCCTGCTTCATAAACGTGTTGGACCCGGTCCAGACCCAGCTAATCACACTGCTGATGACCACCGTAAATGTTTTGACTTTGCATAATGTTGTAGGTTTAAAATTCCCATGTTCAGTCTTGTGCTTCATCGGCACACATCCAGGGCCTGCGCTCTGCAGGGCAACCCCGTACAGTCACTCGCATTGTCTGTTGCACGTACGCTTCAGTGTGCTCCACTTTGCAGCGAGTAACACAGGCAGTGCAGGAAGAGTACAAAGCCTGATGTGAACCGGCATTGGGCATCTGATCTGTAGTAGGCTCCTGGGTTAGACTGGCTTGCCACTGACCTTAGTCTCTCCTTGCAACCATTTTCTTAATTTAACACTTAGCCGAAACAAAACCATCTGAGATTTACATGCATTGCCAGGTATAGCAGATGGTGGTTCCACTGATGATATTATTAAAGCATTGGCTTTGTAGGGAGAAGCCCATGAATTC
The DNA here is from genome assembly GCF_965140295.1 of Lepidochelys olivacea. Taxonomy (NCBI): domain Eukaryota; kingdom Metazoa; phylum Chordata; order Testudines; family Cheloniidae; genus Lepidochelys; species Lepidochelys olivacea. The sequence goes on from NC_140416.1 coordinate 123,046,937, forward strand.
ATTATCCAGCAAGAACTGAACCAAGATTTAAGTCGCAAAGAAGATTAGGAGATAAAGATTGTTTTTCCAATCCCATATTTGTTGCCTCCCTAGCAGTATATGCATTTCCCAAGGGAGCGTTTTCACAGCGGGATGGGATGAAGGGAAGGCTGCTGCTTTTATGTGCATTTGGCCCGGCGATTACACAGCTCATCAGTGGTCCGACCGACAGAGAAACACACAGTCTCTTCAGGTGGCGTTCACTGGGCGTTGGTGTTTGTGGGCAACGTGCACTTTAGGAACCAGAGCAGGTTCCATGACTGGGCAGCGACTTCTTATCCTGCAGAGCAGCTGTATGGCCAGAAGCAGGTCGTCTGAAAGGTTGCCAATGAGGAGAGAATCTGAGAAAGCCACGGGGTCTACATTGTGATAAAAGATGTGGCCGCGGCTGGTCCAGGTAAGCTGACTCAGGTTCATGGGGCTCGGGCTGCACAGTTACAAATCTGCAGTGTAGACGTTTGGGCTTGGGCCAGAGCTCAAGCTCTGGGACCCTCTGTTCTTGCAGGGTCCCAAAGCCCAGGTTCCAGTCCAAGCCCAAATGTCTACACTGCAATTTGGCAGCTCAGCAGCCTCAGCCCTGCGAGCCTGAATCAGCTGACCCGGGCTAGCCATGAGTTGTTTATTGCAGTGTAGACATCCCCTTACTTACCCTAGTGTACCGCCACTGAAGACGGTCAGATTACAGGGGTTTAGAACCGAAGCACCTGAGACAAGAATCTGGCCCAAGAAGTCTTTTACACCCACTTTGCCCAACGTAAATGACTAGACCAGGTTACAAGGCAACAGGGAATCAGCCCCAAAGAACCAAGAAACTAAGGGCTAACGATAATCCATGCGGGGTCTCAGGACTTTACATGAAGTGAATATGCTCGACACAATGGTGAGAGCCGCGGAGATGGCTTTGGAGTGAGATGCCAAGTCCCAGAGGAGCAGTGTTAAAGGTATAGACGGGGTTAGATTTTTATTGGCCCGTGAACAAGTTACTCTCCGCTTATTCAGGCGATGAAACTCTCGGGTCCCAGTCCTACTTCTGTTTCCCCTTTACAGTGCAGGCAAGGCAGGAGCTTGATTCCCCTGGCCATTGTAAACTAGCCCTAACTATGCTCTGAAGTGGTTTAAAAAGCTGGACTGCAGAGCAGAGGCAGGCCATGTCTGCGGCGACTAGGGAAACCAGCCTGACGCCTTGGCTGGCAGGAAATCTGTTCACACACTGTTCCCCCAAAAGGTAAAGCAGACTTTAGCCCCCTGAGTTTAGGGCCACACATCTTGCTGCAAACAGCTGCTGTGCATGGGGCTATCGTTAAAACTGGCTAATTTAAAATGTCAAACTATATCAAGCGACCAAAGTGAGTGGAAGCCGTGACCTTCACTCGCTGCAGCGTGCTGTGGAAAGAACAGCGGCTGAGCCAGGAACATCACTCCCCATGAGACACCAGCTTTTTGACAACAAGAGCCAAACCCCAGTTCATAAGGCTGGATACAGAGGAGCTTCTTGAGAAATGGCTGGCAGAAGGAATAGAAGAGGTGTGAGGGGCTGGTTGGTGTTAGAAGACAGTGTATTTTATGAAGATAGGCAATATATTATCATTTATATTACACTTTTGCTAAGAGGTTCTATGCTAGGCACGGATCAAACCTATAGTGAGAGATGTCCCTGCCCCAAAGAGCTCACAATCTAAATAGACAAAGGAGGGAAACTGAGGCACAGAGAAGGGATGTGATTTGGGCACGGTCACACAGCTTGTCAATGGCGGAGCCAGGAGTAGAACCCAGGGCTCTAGTTTACTGGCCTGGCCGGTAGGCCGTGCTCCTCCTTCTCAGGGTAATTGTTTCAGCTCACTTGGGTGTCAAATTAGCATTGAATTACATCTTCCTCCAAATTATAGGGAAATCTTTAATATGTCTAGGGCAAAACTCTGATGTGCTCTTCTAATTGCCATACCTTGGTGAGGGCAGCCTCTCTGCATTATGTCCTGGCCTTGAAAGATAACCCATCACTACTGTATGCTGTCACAAAATTAAAAGCAAACTTTAGCATTCACCACTTTGGTATAATGACAGGTTTCAAATTAGCAGCCGTGTTAGTCTGTATTCGCAAAAAGAAAAGGAGGACTTGTGGCACCTTAGAGACTAACCAATTTATTTGAGCATAAGCATCCGATGAAGTGGGCTGTAGCTCACGAAAGCTTATGCTCAAATACATTGGTTAGTCTCTAAGGTGCCACAAGTACTCCTTTTCCTTTCACTTTGGTATAGTGGAACATACCAAAAAACAATGTGTGAGCTCCCCCTGCTGGTTTTACCTCAATAGTGCACTAGTTAACACTGTTTCTGGAGTTGTGAATCCTCTTGGGTTGATATGGTTAGGGTTGCTGGTGCATGGACAGACTAGAGTTGTCTTTTCAGTACATTGGTGCAATTCCTGACTTCAGTGAACTTGGACCTGGTTTGCATCCATGTAAGTGAAAGCAAATTCAGACCCAGAGAATTAAACCAAAGGGGATTACTCTGGCTTCAGTTTCACAGCAATCAAATTGAATATAATGTTTTCCTAGAAAGAGGGATAAAACCAGCAAAAGGGTTTTTGTGGAGAGTCAATACAAATCAGGAGCTATATAGAAAATTATTTGTTGGCAATCCTTTAACTAATGCATTGCTGCATAAGTGGGCATATCAGCCTGAGTCACATGGAGCTCTGGACAGTTTTCAGTGTGGTATGTAATTCTGTATAGGTGGTTAAATTATACCTGAGAAACACAAGATTTCCTTGATTGGCGTGAAGGAGTAATTGCACTCTTAACAGCCAGTCACATGGGCAGAAGTTTAGCGCATGCTTCATTTCACCTTACGGTATCTGAGCAATGAGGATGCTCGGGTGATACATTTCACTTGTCATCAGATGAAGCTACCTTGCCAATAGTGCTGTCTATCCACATACCTGGCTGGTGCATAGACACTGTGGTGTAACTACTGTAGCAATGAATGCGAAACTGTGACCTCCATTTCCGTTTACTGCAGGCTTTTCAAATGGTTTGTTGCTGCATATGGTGATGGAACATCCCATCAAAGCCCTGGCTGGGATGATTTAGTTGGGGTTGGTCCTGCTTTGAGCAGGGGGTTGGCCTAGATGACCTCCTGAGGTCCCTTCCTAATCTTCTATGATTCTGTGCTTTGTCTGTATTAAACATTGTTCACATTGTATTGTCCACATTAAACAAATAGGATCTACTGAATCGGTTAGCTTGATTGAGGCCTAAAGGAGAACTTTACAAAGCTTTGGGCTCTTTTTTTAAAACGTCTCAGACCTTCCATTGGAGCATTCAGCCAAAAGGATAAAATTACTCTCACTGATCTGTGCTACAGATCTCTTATCCTCCGCGAAACATCTCTCTTGCGTACCCTGTGCACAAAACTTCCATCGACATCAGCTGAAGTCCTGTATGCTGAATAAGTGCAGAGTATGCAGCAAAAATCCGTTGCGGCAGGTAAGAGATTGGCAGTAAAGGTCAGAGGGGAGAATTTTGCCCTGAAGTGCCAGTCGGTCGTAAGCACTGACGCCATCTCCCAGAACTCACTGTCAGGAGACCCAAGGGCCAGAGCTGAGAAAGATTGACTCTTTCCAGTGACTCACCGTGAAAAAGGACCATGGGGAAGGGTCAAAGATGGGCATGTTAATGTTTCTGTTTCTAGGATTCAGCATGGTGATGTTCTGTGATTTCCTGCCTGTATAGGCATCTGGTATAAATTGTTGCTATTTTTCTCAGCAGATCAGGGTCAGTGCACCCATGTGTATTCTGCTACTAGGGTCATGCAGCACTTCCCTTTCTAGGGACCCCCTACAGTTGAACTGATGCGTCTTCATAGAGAACATGGTCTGGAGAGCCACAGAGTAAATTACATAAAGAAGCAGTGATTTTACGGGGACTGTAAAGAGAGAGGTAGTGACTGTATCTGTGGAGTGCCAGGCGTTCTTGCTGACGGATTCTTGCTGGTCATTCGTGGGTAGCGCTAAGTAATTCACCTTGACCTGTCCTCCAGATCTGTGGATTAATTTGCATGTGTTTCCACGGTTCTCCTTACCCAGTGACACCAGTGGTTGCATCCTGCAAACATAGGGCCTGCTCTGATGTGCCCTGTGTTGCTGACTCAGCACCGTGCAAGACTGAAGACATGATTATATGTTGATCAAAAAATATAAACTGCAGCATTATCAGCTACTATCTGTAATGCCACCTCGTTCTTATCTAGCACTTCCCACCTGCAGCTCTCAAAGCAGAGGGAGGGCTGAGCTCTGCCGAGGTGGAAAGAGTTCATGGAGAAAGATGTAGCCCTAAAATAAAGGAAGGAGGGGTCTGAGGACCCTATTTTTACTGACAACCCTGGCATTTGGGAAGAAGTTACTTTCACTACAGCCCACCACTAGGGGAAGGAGGCAGTGTAGCCTTGTAAGTAAATAAGGGCAGTAGACTGGGACTTAGGAGACCTTGGGTCTAGTCCCAGCTCTGCTCCTGGTTGCCCTTAGGCAAGCCACTTCACCAATCTGTGCCTCAGTTTCCCCATTGGGGATTGTGATACTGACCTCTTTTGAAAAGCGCTTTGAGAACTGCTGATGAAATGTGCTAGATAAGGACTAGGTGTTATTACTGCTAATAGTAATCGATAATGTTGAAGTTTATATGTGTTTAGTTTAAAAATACAGGGCCAGACCCTCAGCTGATAAACAGGCATGTCTTCCTTGGAAACAGAGTCACTTCGCTGATCGACACCAGCTGAGGATGATAGGAATTAGGTAGCCCCCTTTTAGAATACTTTGGAAACCCTCTAGTGGGTCTCCCTGTCTTCTGCTGCAGAAGCCACTAGATCCCTACTAGAGTGACTGTGTCTATCTGTAGCTGGGCCATGTATGTTGTGTATAGTGAGTAAACAGTTATTTGTAACTCAGCTGTTTCTGTGTTGTGTCCTCGTATTAATGGTGTGCTGTGAGCAGAGATACATCTAATCCACTAGTCTGAATAATTAATCCAATCCAGTTGTGTGCTCTTCATGGATTCAGGGCTCTGGAGGCCAATTATTTAACTCCTGTCTTTGATGTTCTCTTTAGTCTTTTGCTCCCGTCCTTTGACAGAGTTCTTCAGTCTGATCCTTTCATGGTCTGATCCTGTTCCCAATGGCAAAGCCCCTGTTAACCTTTTGGGGGCGGGCACATGCCCTTCAACCCTCACTGCTTCCACCTGCACTTGGAAACTCCTCTCCTCATCCCGTTGCAGGTGGTACGAGACCAGATCTCTCACTGCACAGTCAAGCTGCGCCAGACCACAGGCCTGATGGAGTACTGTTTGGAGGTCATCAAAGAGAACGACCCCAGTGGGTTTTTACAGGTGGGTGTGTGGCTGTTCACTTCCAGGTGCCTTTGGACAGAAGAGCTGGGCTGACTGCGAGGGCGAGCGAGTGCAGGTCCAGAGGCCACATTCATCCCCTGTGTAACTAGGATGGAGTCAGTGGAGCTACACCACAGAGGAATACAGCCCCAGGTTGATTGGTCCATATTCGTTGTCATTAGAAGAACGTGCCAATCCCATCAGGAGTATTTAGGCACTAGATAATACTTAGTAATACTTAATAATATATACTTAGTGATACTTAATAATAGCGCTCTCTCTCTCTCTCTGTGTATATATATATATATATAATGGTCTAAAAATACTTTGTAAAGGATTATTAAAGCTCTACCCCATCCCCATCCCCTTCCTGCCACCAGCATAGGAGCCATGTCAGGGGCCTGGCCAAGGAGAGGAGACATGGCCAGCAGCAGGGTGCTTCTGCTTTCTAGTGTAAGGTTGCTGATGCAATCCTAGGGATTTGTGGGGTGTGGAAGAGGGCTCCAAGGTGGCATATTGGATTGGGCCCAGTCATCTAGGGAGATTTTCTTCCTGCCAATTTCAGTCTAGCATAGGCATGATCTTAAGAAGATTCCTTAGTATTTTGGGGCCCAGTCCTGTTCCACTGGAACTCAGCAGCTAAACTCCCATCCGCTGTAGCATGAGGAGGATCAGACCCTGTGTTAGCTGTGTATTTCTAGAGATTTTACCTGTCAATGAAGACCGAACAAGGGAGACGTATCCCTGTGCTCTAAGAGTGAGTACCGCTGGTTCGTCACAAGAAACGCAGCGGCACTAGCTATGAGGCAGGTCCTGATACCCTTAACCCACGTGAGTAGCACCTTTCTCTGCATGATTTCAATGGCACTGTGCGAAATTACTACTCATTGTGAGCAAGGACATCAGAAACTGGCCCTCTGTAAGGAGAAAAAAATATCTTACATGGATGTCAGAGACTGAACAGGCTGGAGAAGGCTGCATGTAAGGTAGGAAGCAAAACAGGAATGAATTCATCCTGTGAGAACACTGGAACACAGACACTGGGAGAAGAGTTTGGAGGAAGATTCTTATTGTATCTCCAGAATAAATATTACAACACGCAGCCCTCCAGGACCCTAATGGGAGACAGACTCAATACGTGGCTCACAAGAACAATAATAGTTCATAAGAAGGGCTTTTCACTGCAGCCAGTGAAAGCCCTTGCATTGATGTCTCTGGGCATTGGGTCACCCCTATAAGATGGCATTGATTCGTTTGGCCTAACTAAGATGCTCAGTAGCTCCAGATACATAATTTGGTTCTGCTTGAAGTACTGTACAAAATCTAAACCTAAAATGAATGGCCTTGGTAGAGCCCTTGGGTGACACCCTGGCCCCATTGAAGTTAATGGCAAAACTCAAGTCACCATGAAACTTTAGTGACGCCAAAACTCAATGTGGGCAAGCCTTTGATTTCAAGCCCTGTTGACTTTTACTGTCATAAAGAACCAGCTCTTTCTAGGGCACAAAGCACTTGCTGGAGTGGCGTGTAATAACTGAAGTCTTTCTTGCAATCAGATTTCCGATGCTCTGATCAGGAGAGTGCACTTGACCGAGGACCAGTGGGGAAAAGGGACGCTAACCCCAAGGATGACCACAGACTTTGATTTAAACCTGGACAGTGCGCCTTTGCTGCAATCCATCCACCAGCTCGATTTTGTGCAGATGAAAGGTAAGCCTATCTTCAGTACATTTAACAAATAACACTCACCTATCATTGGCTTGTGCGCACCACAATCTCTGGGTTTAATGAAAAATCACTGGATATAAAGGGGCAACACGTTGGAGCTAATTTTATCTACTAGGGACTTTGGTTTTTTAAGATATTTGTTGCCTTACAAATAAAAATTAAGAAGGTGGGTTTAAAACCTCAGAGAAGGTCCTATGGTTAAGCAACTGTTCTGGAGTTCCAGATTCAATACTCAGCTCTGCCACAGGCTCCCTCCAGGGCCTTGGTTAAGTCACTCAGTCGCTCTGTGCCTCAGTTTCCCAGCTGTACAATAGGGGTAGTAAAGTAATCTTTCCTTTCTGCCACCGTTTGTGTCTAGAGGAGAAGTTTTTGGGGGAAGGACTGTCTCTTGCTCAGTGCATGTGTGCGCATGCACCATGTACAAACAATTGACAATGGCGGGGCCGCCCGTGTTTTGCAGGAGGTGCCCAGCACTGGGATCTGATATAGTACCTTCCCTCCAAAAAGGCCAGTGCACTTCACAAGTTGTAATTGCTTTCTCCTCACAACACCCATAGGTATCAGCATTATTAAGCCACGGCACAAAGAGGCTGAATGACTCGTATGAGATCGCTCAGGAAATCAGAACCAGCCTTTGTTTTCTTTTTTTTCATTGCCTCCTGGCTCAATTTTGTCTTAACTGGAGGAACAACCTGCTGTCCCTGCATCTCTGGCTGCCCAGGATGTTCTCTTCTAAACGAGAGTCAGGGAGAGCACAGCTGCACCTGGCCGTGCTTTGGAAACAGTCCCGAACCCATGATGCTGAGGCCACCTGTTCCCCAATTGTGCAGATCTCAAAGGAGATGAAGTTTTTCACACTCGGAGCCAAATCCTGCTTGACTGACTGATGCGCGCTGTCCCTTTGGCTTCAGTGGGAATTCTCACGCGTGTGAAGGGGGGAGGGTTTTGAAGCAGTATAAAGAAATGCCTACATCCCTCTCACATGCCCACAGCTCTCACACACGCTGCTGAATGGTGGTTTGCATTGCCTAGATAACGTGCTGTCTGTCTCCAGTCTGAATGACTTGACTTGAAAGCACAGCTCTCAAACAAGAATGCAAATTTGCCTGAGCCCAAGAGCGTTATCATCTCAGACATGCCAGAAACATTCTGCACGCTACATTGTAGCAAAGAACCACAACATCCAGATCATTTGGCTTTTTCCTTGGGGTTTGTTTTTTTTTGTTTTGTTTTTCTTTGTTGTTCGTTTTTTTAAGCACTTCATCTTAATTTTAATTTCCTCCTGATTATATTCTCTCCTCGTGGGCAACTGGTTCCGCGGTGGTCTACCTCTGCGAAGTCTCATTAATTCACAGAGCTGCAGGGATCCGTCGCAACCTGGGAGCAATTCCCGACTTGTGAAGTCCCTGGCAGTTGAAAGAAGATGCTGATTGGCTGTGACACAGCAAACTGTGATGGGGTGGAGCCAAGCTTACACCTCTTGACTGCCTGTGGTGCCCATTGGGGTAGCTCTAGTGACTTCAAGGTCACCGGCTCAGGATCTGGCCCTGAGCATTCATTGCTGTCTCAGCTGGATGTTCTGATATGCAATTAGTTGATACATGACCAACACCTTGACAATTAGCGCACCCATGACTCACCGTTAGTTAATTGGACCATTGTTTTAAAGCACCAGCTGCATTTTTAATAGAGTGGTGAAGACTGAAAGTCTGGTCAAACCCAGTCAGGGCTGAACTTTCTCTGCAGCTTGCGCACAAATCGTGCAGGCCGTGGGAAGTCTCCTTCCTCCCTTGTATTAATAATTTAGCCTAAGGGGTTTTGTTTTTAATTAGCAAAAGCAAGTCTGCCGCTGGCTTAGCTGCCTTTCCCTTTCCCTTTGCATTAAGAATACACGGAATTCACCAGAATCACATAACTGGGCAACCACTCAATGAAGACCATTTCCCGACGTGGGCCTGAGCAATAGGTGCTGCACAAACTGCACCAACCTGTGGGGAGGCCCTGGGCCTCAAAGGTTCCCCTCAGAGCTACAATCCCGCTGCTGCCCCAGGATTGTGCTGGGCAGGAGTAAATTGCTTGCGTCTTTAGAAGCATGCGGCATGCTCCTGCTCGGCTGGCTGGCATGGGGGGGTAAGGGGTACAGCTCTGCCCCACCCGAGCACTACGAGCAGCGGGTGCACACCTGCTGCCCTGTTCCCACGACTTAGAATAGAACAGAATATCAGGTTTGGAAGGGACCTCAGGAGGTCACCTAGTCCAACCCCCTGCTCAAAGCAGGGCCAATCCCCAATTTTTTTTATTTTTTTATTTTTTTTTTGCCTCAGATCCCTAAATGGCCCCCTCAAGGATTGAACTCACAACTCTGGGTTTAGCAGGCCAATGCTCAAACCACTGAGCTATCCCTCCCCCCAATACTCGGTTTGGAGGGGCAGGGCCTTATTCTTCTCCCTTTGCAGACGTGTTCGATGTAGCCCCGCATGGCCGTATTCTGGAGCTCTGATATTGGGTGTAAGATGATTGAGCCCCTCCCCTTCCTTTCGGAGCTAAGTAATGGAAGGAAATGGCGGCACATGCTGGGACCCTACCCAGCAAGCTTGGAGAGGGAGGGACAGGCCAAGAAAGGGCACAGAAGGAATGAGGCGAGTGAGTGGGAGTGCGCTTCGTCCCGGGGAGGGTACAGCAGAGTCTCCTGTACAGTAATTCCTCACTTAACATTGCAGTTATGTTCCTGAAAAATGCAACTTTAAGCAAAACAATGTTAAACGAATCCAATTTTCCCATAAGATTTCATGTAAATGGTGGGGTTAAGTTCCAAGGAAATTGTTTTTGCCAGACAAAAGGCATTATATACATAAACAGTATAAGTTTTAAACAATTTTAAACAAGCAATTTAATACAGGTACAAGTTTTAAACAAACCATTTAATACTATACTCATCAATGATGTTTGTGGAGCTCTTCCCCCCTCCCCTCCAACCTCCTGAATGCTGGCAGAGTTCGGTGCTGGTTGACGGTGAAAAATTAACAGGTGCTCTGCACCCACCGGCAGCAAAGCTCCCCCCACCCCCGCCTCGCTGCCTCCTTCCCCGAGTGCGACGCTTCCCCGCTCCTCCCCCTCCCTCCCAGAAAGTCCTAAGCGCCGCCAAACAGCAGTTTGGCAGCGGGGGAAGCGCTGGGAGGGAGGGGGAGGAGGCGGAGAAGAGGACGTTGTGCAATGCTCCCTTCTAAAGTCGCTGCTCTTCCACAGAATCCTGCAAGCAGTGGACAGAGCAGGCAGCCAAACGACGTTATAAGGGAGCGTTGGACAACTTTAAACGAGCCTGTTCCCTAATGGAGCAGGGACGTAACATCAAAACAACGTTGCGCGGGAGGGCGTTAAGTGAGGCATTACTGTATAGACAAGCTCGTAGGTGGGTGGAATACATGACCTAGCGCTCAGCCTGCCGCGTAGAAAGACCCCCCCCAGAGGCACATAGGATATGGACGTAAACAGGCTGATTTCCAATCTGATGATGATGATGCAGCCGTAACGGCTGGCGTACATGCTCCGCCACGTAGCCTGCTGACAGCGCAGTTGCACCCTCTGCGGCAGTGGGACCGGGGGCGCATTGCCCACCCGGGGGGAGGAAGTGCCATTTCAGTTCTTCAGATCACAAACCTGCTGAGCCAGGAGGTGACGAACCAGCACCAGCTGCTCGCAGCCCAGAGAGCAGCTCCTGCCCTAAAGGCACCGGTGTGGGGGAAGGTCTTAAGCTGAGATACTGGGTATAGGGGGGGGCAGATCAGACTTGAGGAATGGAAGGGAACATGCAGGACAGCTGTCACACTGGAGCCATAGGGAGCACACTGCTGGGAAAGGACAACGTCTCACAGCTACTGGAGAAAAGCCTGTTTGCACAGTGCACCGGGGAAACCCCCCGAGACAAATCGTGATAACCCCGGGGAGGCTGCCCCAGACATGAGCCACATGGCTTAGGTCTCCCAGATATGGTCCGTGGCTTGTGATCTGGCCTCCTGGTGCTGCTCGTGTGGGGCCATTAGCAGGGCAGCTGAGGGTTCCTCCAGTGTATCAGCATGTGGCTTTTCTCTTCCGGTGTTCATACCTTTTCCTTTACACACTGCCCCATCTCCCTTCCCCACCTGCCACCTCCCATTCTCCTCCCCTTTACGCCTGTGTTGTGCTTTTCCTGTTCCCTTCTTTTAAGACTGAAAAGACGAGAAAATCTGGGGACAGGGGGAAGCCGTGAAGCAGAGAGACCCCTCCAGAAAGGCGGCCAAGTTGCTGCTTTGCTGGGATGTGCCTTTAAACGGTGCCGGCTCGCAGCACTGTTGTCGGCCTGTGGCTCTGGGGACCTTGTGAGACGGGGAAGCACAGGGCCGTGCGTTTTAGGTGTGTCGGAAGCTGGAGATCTGGTCTGCCTCCAGGCTGTCGGAGAACGAGATTCGTTCTGCTGTTGAGGGAATTCAGCCACCCAGGCCCTGTGGGCCCAGTTTGGACAAAACTTGCCAAGAATCTCTCAAACCCCTGGCACCAGGATTGCCCCATACGCAAAGCCTCCCTTCACCCTCAGCAGAGCAGGCAGTCCCCGCTCCCAGTGCTGGCATAGCCACAGTTTACATGTTACAGGTGTCTGACCTACCCACTGAATTATACCAAACAAGGCACTTGTCCCTCCTTAAAACCTGCCGGTGCCGTGATGCCCACACATCACTCCCGTCTGGCACTAATTCCCCAGGTGACCCTCTGCGACTTCTGCTCAAGAAGTTTTGATGCAGCTCAGCTATATGTGTCGAATCATTAAAAGTAATTCCGTCTCTTCTTCCCCTAGCAGACTGGATTGTAATACATATCATTTCTCTCCTGTCGTGCAAGCTGGCAAGTGCTATATAGATAGGGAACAGGGCTGGAATATGTGAAGTTACGAGAGGGAGGTGGTAGAATCTCCTTCCTTAGAGGTTTTTAAGGTCAGGCTTGACGAAGCCCTGGCTGGGATGATTTAACTGGGAATTGGTCCTGCTTCGAGCAGGGGGTTGGACTAGATGACCTTCTGGGGTCCCTTCCAACCCTGATATTCTATGATTCTATGATTAAGTCTGGACTAAGGAAATGGGTAGGGTTTTTCCCCCTTGGTAGTAAATGTTTCAGTAGAGAGGTTAAGTATCACTGTGGGGTCAGCTATGGGCTGGGAGAAGCGGGTCCCCTTTCCCTGTGGAGTCTCCTCCAAGTCTTTTGTAGAGCAGGAGCAGACCTCCTTCTTTTACTTTTTGTTTATTGCAGATGAGCTAATGCTCCTGCTGGAGCAGAAAATACCATGAAATGACTTTTTGTCTTGGGCAGGAGCACACATGGAGGCTTGGCTATGGACTATTCAGCCTTTTTCCTCTCCATCACTGGTTCTAACCCAACAAAGACTGGAGACTGAAAGTAGTTACCGGCTGGTCCCTGTTTGGCGGCCTCCGTGAAATGAATTTGTTGCTGTGGTTTCAGTACACTTCCTAATGGACATGAGCACTGACAAAACCCACCCCTACAACTGACTCTGGCAATTTGCTTGAGTGAGTCGGCAAAGAAGCCCAGCCATGAATGCCCCCTGGGGTACGTCTACACTGGAACAATAGACCTGCAGCACAGCCGCGGCTGGCCGGGGTCAGCTGACTCGGGCTGCGGGGTTGTAAAACGGCAGTGTTGATGTTGGGATTTGGGCTGGAGCCCGGGCTCTGGGACCTTCCCCCTTGCAGGGCCCTAGAGCTCGAGCTACAGCCCAAGCCCGAACATCTACACAGTAATTTTACAGCCAAAGCCCTGTGCGCCCGAGTCAGCTGACCTGGGCCACCTGTGGGTGTTTAGCTGCTGTGTAGACGTACTTATGGAGTCCATACTATGTTCACTTCTGGAATGGTGACTGTGGGTTGGCTGAGGTACAGTCGCAAGATTTTGTGGTGAAATTCACTGTACCTCTTTTGAAGATCCTTGGCCAACTTTGGTCAACAGCGATGTCCACCCAGAACATTTACTTGCACTGAATTAGCACTATTGAAAACATATTTATCTCTTGTTATATGTGGCTCACTGTACCTATCACAGCGACCCGCTCCCCCCAGCCCCCGAATTACTGCTCCTTCATGACCCACCGTGAGGAAGATCAGGTGCACCTCGAGCCACAAGTCATCGCAAAGGCCGTGATCCCGACTCACCCATCTGCTATTCTATTGATACACTGCTGTAACTCTTTTGATTGCAATGAACTTGCATGGCGGAAACCTGGGGTAACAAAGAGGTGAATTAGACCCACTCTTTCCCCTGATGCTGCAACCAGTGGCCGTGTTCTCATCCGGGAATGATAATGCCTGTCCCTCTGAAGCCAGACTCTCACAGTACATCGGGAAGGTGCTCCTATGACCTTCCTGGTCCTTGATTATGCCGTTGTGATGGGAGGCTTATGTATGGGAGCCTCGCTCTCACACCTGGGGGTGTGGTGCTATGTTTTCACACTCATGCAAAATTTATTCGAAAGCAAATGTAAGAGAAAATGAAGTAGCCCCAGTAAAATTTCACATTGACAAGCTGATGAAAACCCAAATTCTGCAAAGCTTCTCACGGGAAGTGAGAAAACCCAGTCCCTTCTTGTTCCTCTGTGCCTCAGTCCCATGAGATTTTACCTTAAATCCATTGAGAAATGCAGACTAGGTAACAAGCTTGTAAACGTGGCCTCCATATACTGGCGAAAGTGTGCATGACTTTACATGCTATTTGAATGCGCTTGCTACGCCGGATGTCCACTGTGGTCGTAGAAGCCAGGGTTACACTAATTTTTGTTTAGCTTCCTCTCCAGTGCCGGCACCCCCAATCCTACAGCTAGAAGAGTGTTGCACCCACAACAACAGCGCCACGTTGTCCTGGAAACAGCCCCCTTTGTCGACCGTGCAGGTGGAAGGATATATTCTAGAGCTGGATGATGGGAACGGTGGTCAGTTCAGGGTAGGTATTGAGAGCACCTGTTCCACTGATAAAACGTGCCTTACGTGGAAGACCATGCCAGTGATGAGTGAGCCACACAGGAGCATTGCGGATAGACAAGAAGCAGGCTTCTATTCTGCAGAGATGCACTGGGCTGGAGAGCCTGCCACTGCCTTGTAGAATCACAGAAATCTTAAGTCTCATGTACTGTTTTCACTCAGGTTACACAGGTGTAAATGATCCCACGAGGCGCACGGCAGTGGGGCATCAGGCCAGTTTTGTATTGTTTTTTAGAAGAGTTCGTATGTTGTTTATTTCTATACAGTAAAAGCTTCTCCCGGATGTGAACTGAATCTTTCACTTTTTGTCAACAGCTTCAGTCTGGTTTTTATTCCAGTGAATATTCTTATTGTGAGGGACTTGATGCAGGTGATAGTCTGTGGCCTGTGTGACCCAGGAGATCAGACCAGATAGCCAGAATGGTCCTTTCTGGCCTTAAAAGGCTGTGGATTGAAAACCCAGCTGCTAACCTTGCAGGGGGAAGTGAAGTAGTCTCACAACAGTCGACTGTAGACACCAGTTCAGAGATAGTTGAAACTATCGGCCAAGGAGTGCTTGCCATGATGGAAGACACCGCACAGTTGTTCTGTAGCAGTGGCTCAGGATAGATTATTACACAGGGCCTACCAATTCTACATGAGAGTCACTCCTGCAAAGATACAGTAGTGATAGCAGGACCCTGCAGGGAAATGGCTTCCCCGGTAACTTTCATTGTTAGACAGTTAAGCGGTTAGTCTTTAGCCATGACCACATCCATCAGGTTCCCTCTTGGAGAAACACTCTCTCAAATAAATTGGTTAGTCTCTAAGGTGCCACAAGTACTCCTTTTCTCTCTCTCTCTCTCTCTCTTTCCACTTTTCATTTCAGACATTGTATCTGATTCTCTCCTTCACTTGGAAGGAGCCCTCCTGTGGCTGAAAAATTCAAGTTACACATAGGGGCAATATCCCAATAGCCAATCGTGGGATCAGGGGAGCACAGAGGTGGCTGAACCTAAGGATTGGTCTTCAATTTTTTTTTAATCAGTTTGCATTCCTGCCTTTTTTATCTATGCGAAAATATTTCCAAACTGCCGGTGGATTTTTTTCTTGTTTTCAAATCCACTTCCAAACGCATTTGCACTGCAAATACTCACAGAATTCTGCCCCTGGTTACGCTGTTCAGTCTGACTCACTTTATTTCCCATTGTCGTGGAGTGCAGAATTTGGCCCCAGGTGTGTGTAGTTTGTTTACTGGGGGTAGATCGGAGAGTGGAAGTTCACTTAAGGCTGAAGCCTGCAGCTCCTACTCACATGAGCAGGAAGATTACTCGCATAATGGCTGCAGAATCAGGTGATGCTTATGCCTAACCCTTATAATGAGTGATTGAGAACTTCTCCAAACTCTTCATCCTTCCGTCCCACTAACGTCAAATAATGGTATTTGGGAGGTCAGGTGAACTGAGGCTGCAGGGCAGAGTATTTTGTTGTTGTTGGATAATATCTGCCTTGATGATCAGCATGCTTTGGAAATGAGAAGAACTCATTTTAAAGCAATTTTTGAACAGCTTAAAGTAGGCTGCCAAACATCTCTTGCAAAGGCTGCTAATTCCCATGGAGGATTGCGGTTTGCTATACTACAGGCAATCAGAGGCGTTTAAGGCTTGGGGACTTTTAAATTGCTGTAATTATACAATTAAAATGTGATTTTTCTCTGATCCGACATGCTCATAATTATTCTCTAGCATATTCATCACCATTCAAAGCAGGCAGGAGAGAGCAGCCCACCGTGTTTCCTGAACTCCAGCTGCACATGACACAGCCAGGCGAGATCCAGAGCAGAAACTGGGCAGTTGACAGAGGGGATGTATTGAGTTTAATGAGAGAAAGGTGCAGGGAATAAAGCTTTCTAGCTGGGGCCAGGAAGTAAAAGGAAATCGCCTTTTGTTTCAGAATCCCACAGATGTATTACTTTTGGGGGAATTCTGCACCACTGTGTGTGTGCAGAGTTCATGTTCCCTGCAGATTTCTTTGTTTTCCTGCAGAAAAATGTCTTTCTGACAGGGAAGCAAAGGGAAGCTGCAAGAGCAGTTCCGCACCACTCCCTAGCAGAGCAGGGACATTGTTTCAGGCAGCTGGCAGAGCGGTAAATCACCAAGGGGCTGGGGACAGCCCAGCCAGTGGCTCCTATCCTGAGCTGGGATCAGGTACTAGTTTCAGCAGGGCTGGAGGCAGGACAGGATGGGACTTCCTCTTCTCCTGCAAGGAGTGGCTGGGGCTGTGTCAGACCCACCCCAAGAAACCTCCCCCAGCTGCAAGGAGCTCAGCATCCTCCCCTGCTTCCTGCCCCCATTGCTCCTCAGCTGTGGGGGGGAGGGGTCACTGTAGATGAGATGCTCCCCCATCCACCCAACCCCGTGCATCTGGATCTTCCATAGCCAGACACCCCTGCCAAGCCTCACCCACTACATCCAGAACCACCCTAGCCCTCTGTACCTGAACCCCACCCCACTGAACCTCAGCCCCTACATCTGGAGCCCCCTTGCATCCAGATCTCCTGCCTCTGGACCTCTACCCATGCACCCAGACCACCCCTCACTGAGCTCCCAGCACTTAACCCCCCATCCCCTGCACCATCCTGAGCCCCCACACCACTAACCCCCAACTAGCTGCACCCAGATCCCCACTCCACCAAGCCCCACTTCCCCAGCACCTGAACCCCCAACTGAGACCCCCAGACCCTTCCACTGAACCCCAGCCACCTTCACCTGGAAGCCCCTGCAGAGTCCCATTACCCCTGCACCTGGAACCCCGCCCCCCAAAATGAGCCTCTGCGCATCCAGATCCCCCTCACACCTAGACCCCTGCACTGAGCTGCCAGCACCCAGGTTGTCCCACACAGAATCCTCTCACCCTACACCTGGATCCCCCCACACTGAGCCCCTCCACACTTGGATCCTGCCTGGTTGAGCCTGCTTGCCCCACACCTGGTGCAGAGGGGCAGAGCCCCAGGGTATTTCTGGGGCAGGCCCAGGCCCTGCTGTGTCAGGGTCGGGTGCAGCCTCACTGCTGAGTCCGTGTCCTGGGGGTGGGCAGGCAGGCTGCAAGGCGATCTCCTACCGCAGTGCAGCCAGTGGCCTGTGTTCCCCACTGCCATGCTGGAGCCTCTGCATTTATTTATTAACAAATAAAACTTGCAGAATTTTAAAATATTGTGCACAGAATTTTTAATTTTTTGGCTCAGAATTTTTTAATTTTTTTGCCCAGAATGCCCTCAGGAGTAAACGTATTCACAATGTGACTGGAGGACAATTAAACTCAGCTATTCAGTGTCCTCTCTAGAGGACTCTCAAAGCCTCAAGACCACCGAGTTTTTTACTTTAGCTGCCTCACTGTCAAAGCCTCCTGTTCCTTCCAATCAAGCAAGACTGGGCATGGCTGCCTCGAGTCCCTGCCACTCCAGAATCAGACAGGGTCTCTGCATGCCGAGCCACACCAAGTTCTCCACCTCCTTTCTCCCAGTGCTGAGAGGGCTGCCTCCATAAAGTGACCCTGATCCCAGGAGTCCCGCACCACCAGCCGCATAGTGACCTAGTGCTTTAAGACCAGCTCATGTATTCCGATAGGGCTGGAGCCTGCAGGTCCTTGCAAGGGGCTGCAGGGCTCAAGCGTGGGTGAAGTCACATCCCTCATGGGGCCGTGCCCTTGCTCACCATTGCACAAGGTGATGAAGGATGAAGACTGGATGATCACTAGTCGTGATCCCAGTCGTGCTAAGGGGGTGCTTAGCTACAGGTCCCCCACTGAGGCCTTTCTCCATGACCTCCCTTGGAAGCCTATTCCAGAGTTTAACGGCCCTTACAGTTAGAACATTTTTCCTAATATCTTATCTGAATCTCCCTTGCTGCAGATTAAGCCCATGATTTCTTGTCCTACCTTCAGCGGACATGGAGAACAACTGATCACCATCCTCTTTATAATGGTCAGCATATTGGAAGACTGTTATCAGGTGTCCCCTGTCCCCCCCCCCCCCGTCGTCTTTTCTCAGGACTAAACAGGCCCTGTTTTTTTAACCTTTCTTCACAGGTTAGGTTTTCTAAACCTTTATCATTTTTGTGGCTCTTTTCTGGACTCTCTCCTATTTGTCCACATCCTTCCTCAGTGGTGGTGCCCAGAATTGAACACAGTACTGCAGCTGGGTCCTCACCAGTACCAAGCAGCTTGAGACCGTTACCTCCTCTGTCTTACATACAACACTCCTGTTAATACACCCCAGAATGATACTAGCCTTTTTTGCAACTGCATCACACTGTTGACTCGTATTCAACTTGTGATCCACTGTAACCCCCAGGTCCTTTCCAGCAGTACTACCTCCAAGCCAGTTGTTCCCCATTTTGTAGTTGTGCGTTTGATTTTTCCTTCCTACGTGAAGTACTTTGCACTTGTCTCTGTTGAATTCCATCTTGTTGAATTCAGACCAGTTCTCCAATCTGTCAAGGTCATTTTGAATTTTGAACCTATCCTCCAAAGTGCTTGCAACCCCTCCCAGCTTGGTGTCGTCATGAAAGACTGCTCCAGCTGACAGATTAGAGCACTCCTGAGGCTGCTCTAACTTGTGATGGGGGTTCGTTTGATAGTGGGAGGCAAAAGGTGGCTTAGGATAGTGGAAGGCAAAAGGCGGTTTAGAATCGGCTTTGCCTTCCCTATGGCACAGCTGTTCATTAAGCCGTAGGATCTTTCAGATAACAGTGGAGATTATCCAGAAGAAAAGCATCACCGGCCAATCAAATCACTAAGTGGATTCCAAACCCTGGGGTCACATCTTCAGAAGCCATTTACGATACAAAATTCAAATCTTATCACATAGTTTATTTGACAGATGACTTGGCAATCTGGACTGTCTCAAGCATTATTACTCCCGATCAGAGCAATTCTGGGTTTTCAATCGCAGTTGCAACAGTAAAGAATAATGGGTTTGCCTGAGTCCTTAAAGCTTTGCTCCTGACATGGCCGACCAGGTCTGTTGTGTTATCCGCTTGTGCTCGGAGATGCAGCTGCTGTTTCTCCTCACGCCAGCATCTCAGCCATTACCACGTATGCAGAAGTGCAAATCAATGTATAGCCAAGCACTCTGTCCGTGAGGCGTGTCAGAGTCTGCCAAAAACAGATCTGCCCTGTTTATGTGCTGCAGCGAATAATATTTTGCTTTTCTATCTGGGGATTTCGAAGCACTTGACACTCACTAAAGAGTTAACTCTCATGAACATCTCCGTGGTGTGGGAGAGCATCACTAGCTGGGGTTATTTTGGGGGGGCCAGGGGAAGATGGGAATGGTGAGTTTAGAGATTTTGGCTCCAGTACAATGGATGAGATTGGTCTTATCCAAACTGAAACCAAAAGGTATGCACCTCTGGAGTTGTTCTGAGTTGGACCCCAAGCCAAAAGGGAAGAGTTTGAATCCAGGGATTTGGCCCCCCGCCCCTGGAAGTTCTGGGTTTGGCTTTTCTCTAATTTACCAATCATTAGGTTAGACGGTGCGTTAAATCCAAACAGCCAGATTCTGTGAAATCATTAAAGACTGAGAACAAATTGATGTAAAAGTGAGCTGAAGTGTTTATGGTCGGGGTTGACCCACATGCCAGGGCACTCAAAGTGATTAAGCTGTTCAGTGGCAGTTCGTTTTCTAATAATCACATCAAATGAGTGTCCTGTTGGACAGTGATAAGAGGATAAAGTGGGAACCCAGTATGTTAAGTGAGGCAGTAATAAACCCCGCGTTTCTGTAAGAGCATTAGAACACAGCTCTGAAGCATTTTCTGTAACCCAGTGCCAGGTGTATTTCACTTTTTATTACCTTTGCTCAGTAAAGTGAGTTCACAGCTCAAATTGCACTGCTAACTACTGAGTGCTTACAGGTAACACGGTACCTGAGCAGAGCTGCAATTTACGTAACTACCAGCAATGGTGCCTAATTTAATTAATCTGCTCAAGACTGAGGGAAAAGATATAGAGCAGAATTTTGTGTTCTTTGTCCATGGGACTTTTCCCAAAGGAGTCTCATGGGTCAGTTAGGCCCAAAAGTCCTGGTGAAATGTGCAGTACCTTGAAAACAAGACGTCCATATTTAAGCAGAGACTAAACAGACGCACGCTACTCCAGTCTGTTACTCCCAGCAGAGATACACAAAGGATTCCTGGAAGAAAGGAGAGAGTGGAGGATATTTCCCAAGGAAACCAAGAATAACCCTTCCCCAGCAACACAAACGAAAGCAGGCAGGAGCTTAAATCACATCCCCTGTGATTAAAAGCAAATACTGTAACTGACGTGTGCG
Organism: Lepidochelys olivacea; assembly: GCF_965140295.1. NCBI lineage: Eukaryota > Metazoa > Chordata > Testudines > Cheloniidae > Lepidochelys > Lepidochelys olivacea. Next base: position 123,067,408 of record NC_140416.1, read on the forward strand.
AGGATTTAGTAGTCTGTGGGCTTGATACATTGCTGGTCACTCCAGCATTAGGGCATTGTGATTCTGTTCATCTGAACCGAGTTACACTGGCATCAAAATAACACATTGGTGAATTGGCCATGGATCTGTGGCATAATCCTATCTTTCAGTAGCCTCTGTTTGCCAGAAGCTGGGAATGGGCGACAGGGGATGGATCACTTGATGATGACCTCTTCTGTTCATTCCCTCTGGGGCTCCTGGCATTGACCGCTGTCGGAAGACAGGACACTGGGTCAGATGGACCTTTGTTCTGACCCAATGTGGCCGTTCTTACGTATGTTCAGTAAAGCATTCGTCCTGCCACCTGAGTTTACAAGGAAGTAGCGTCTAGGTGCAAGTTTCCGATTACAGAACTTCATTGAGTTTATAATCTCTCTTCACTCAGGCAAAACTCCCCTGGACTTCTCTGGGAGTTTTGCTTGAGGAAGGATTTCAGGATTTGGTCCAACATGAACAGCAATGGCCTTACAGTACAGCAACTGGTTTTACCTGGTAGGTTTGTCAGAGCTCCAGTGGCAACCCATAGGATCATTTTATCTAGACCCAATCTTATCGTGTTGTGCTATCCCGCGCTGGTGAATCTCCTCCATCTCTTGCCTTGTGGCAGACAGCGTAGCATGACCAAAAAGTGCATTACTTGCATGTCTGTGTTTGAGCAAGCTGTGAAAACACTGTCCAGCAAATCTTCTTAGGAAGTCTGCACTGCAGAGCCTGTGCGTCCGACCCTAACGCAGCTCTCTGTTTGCTAACTAGGAGGTGTACGTCGGGAAAGAGACGATGTGCACTGTGGATGGTCTGCACTTCAACAGCATGTACAGTGCTCGCGTCAAAGCCTTCAACAAAACAGGAGTCAGCCAATACAGCAAGACCCTGGTCCTACAGACGTCCGAGGGTAAGAGGCTTGAGCAATGTCACTGTGAAATGATACACCAGAGACAGTGCTGCCCGCACATAGCGTCCGTAAAATCCACATCGCTTAGCATTGCAATGCAAGGAGTAATTCCATGGCTCCAGATTTAAAAAGCCAAACACTGCAAAACAAGTGACTGTGACAGGAAGAGTAAAGGTTATGTCAGCAGGCCAGAGCAATGTCAGCAATTGTCTTCCAGGCCTTTCCTTCGCTGAATATATTTAGTGAAGTACAGCGCTCTCGTGGGAGGAAAGCTGGTGATGTAATGACAGGCACTGACTCAGAGAAAGAGCATTTAGGATTTGAATGATGACAGGTTCGCACCTTGGATGGAGTTATATTATTTTAAAATGAAGCTCAAATGTCTTTAATTCCCTTTAAATTAAAAAAAAATTGCTGAGAAACCAAGGACTGTGCTTGGCTGCGCTATGATTGTCATGTATGGTGTTTAGTGACGCACTCTGTGGTGTACTGTAAGGATGAGAGAGACTGTGGGACCGTCTGGGGTTCTTTCTATACAACAGCAAAGCCGCACCGGTTCCATGTACAAAGCTGATTACAGCCACCTCCTTCAGCTGCCTTGGTTAGAATATTAAATGCTGCTGTTAAGCATAACCAGAGGGAAACCTTTCTCTTCCTGCCTTTAAATACATCTGTCACACCAGGCAATTTATCCATCTTGGAAGATAGGCTTGATTCTGACATTCAGGTCAGGAGTCAGACGGCTAGTTTAGACAAATGACTTGGGAGTTAGAAACAGCAGGTAATAATCTCATGATAAGGGCTGTCATCTCCGTGCCAGCCCATCTGCAGTCCTTTAAAGTATACTTATTAGCAGAAAAGTGACCCTTTCTTTGTAGTTCTCCACACCTACCGGTATTCCCTTTCCATAATTTCCAGACCCACGTCGCTCCATTTTTCAAGCCAAATCCAGGTGTCTCTAACGGCCAGCACTGCAAGCTTAGCCTGGCTCGAGAAAACCAAGCCATTCGCCTTCCGCTTCATGCAGTTATCATTAGCGCTAGAGGTACTGGAACCAGAATCAGAGAATCTCAGGGTCGGAAGGGACCTCAGGAGGGCATCTAGTCCAACCCCCTGCTCAAAGCAGGACCAATCCCCAATTTTTGCCCCAGATCCCTAAATGGCCCCCTCAAGGATTGAACTCACAACCCTGGATTTAGCAGGCCAATGATCAAACCACTGTAACTAGTCGTTCTGCTGATGGTGCATAAGGCAGTTTAAACACAGCCTGTCCGTACGCAGGAGCTGCGGTTTTTGAGTGTTGCCGAGGAAAAAGGTGTTGTGATCAGAAACATCAGCACAGACGCATAGGATCAGATTCGGATGTAGCCATTTTCACGTCTGTGACTTGTCGTGCGTCAGGAGATGATGCCTATTGTTCAGAAGGAAGCCATAATGCTTCCCTCTGTTTTTGAGTATGTCGGCAGTACAGATGGATGAAGTGTAATGACATGTCTCAGAAGACAGAGCAGAGAGAAGCTGGAGCAAGGACTGCTCTTCCTCCTTATCTGAGCGGCTGGAGAAGCAAGCCTTTTCATTACAAATCATGGGCCATATCTTGGCCTCCGACCCATCCATGCATCCCCCGCTGGTGTCCGCATGAGTTCTCTGTGTGTTGGCGCAGACCAATGTGGGGCCCATGAAAAGTGCCGTATTCCCCCTAGAGCTCACAGGATGTACAGAACGACAAACCATTTCCAAAAGAGTTGGAACATTTAGGGCCCTCGACGAGGCTCTTCTGCACCACTCCTGCTGCCAAAGAGAAAGCTGGACAGCTGCCCTAAGCAGAGATTTTCAAGCGTGGAGGGACCCCCAGCTGGCTTAGAGCGCTGTGGCAGCTTAACACCAACCAGTCCCAACCCTCACCAGCACAGGGACAGGCAAGGGTGTGGCCAGAGTACCATAACCTCTTGCACCCCCAGCTCCCAGTGAAAGTCAGTGGGATTTGTGATCCTAACTCAGTTAGCCACTTTTGGAAGTTTCTACCCGTAGTTGTTACTTTGCAAAGAGAAAATAGTGCAGAACATACCAAGGATCGTCAAGGCCCCCTATTACCATCGAGAGAGAGAGACTCAGTGACAGCACCGGGAGCTGGATTGGGCCTTTACAACACACAACAGGGCCTCCCATTCCTCTCCAATTTTTATCCCATAAGCAGCTTTTGATATTCAGCTTCCTGCCCAAAGCAATGGCAAAGGGAAAACCCTTGTTACATGAATCAGTCAAACCTGGGGAATGGAATTTGTCTACCAAAACAACTGGGGTGGCCAGGGTTAACTGCTTTAACTAGCCCAGGTCAGGAATGTGCAGGAGCCCCTGCTCAGTCCCTATGACTCAGGTTTCCTCTGGGTGGATATTTGCATTTTGGTATCCAAGGTCCAAGCCTGTCCACATGGCGCAGGCCCCAGATAAAGGAGCCCATCAGAAGGATTCTGTTGATGGTCCCAGCACAATGGCGTTGTGCTTGAAGCCTTCTTTCCAGCATTTGTCAGGAGACAGGCTTTCAGAAACCGATCTTTTGTTCACTGGAGTCTTTTTACTTGAATGGCTCCTTTTTTGTTACTCCAATGAAAAAGAAAAAGAGCTAAATGTGTCCCAAAGCATTTTCTCCTCTCAGAAGCACTCAGAGCTCTTTGGGCCCAAAACAGAGAAACAAATTGTGCCTGTATTCAGCTTAAGTGTATCTGAGTGAATCATTGAACAGACCCCTGCTGCACTGACAAGTGGTTTGGGGTTTAATTTCTGGCCTATTCCGCAGAATTGGGCTGCTGAGTGCAGATTTGCATGAGCATGGGTTTGGCAGAGTGCTTTTCCCTTCTGCTCTGCTCCGCAAACTGCTGGAGCATTTTAGTAGGAGGGGAAGTGAGAAGAAAAGAAGAGGAAGGCGCAAAGAGAAGAAGATGGTTGGGAACAAGGCCGTGCTGTTACCGTTGTTAATCTCGTTAGTAACTCGTTACTAACTGCTCGGCTGAAGGCACTTGGAGGTCTGGTTCATTTGTTTAATTACTGATTTCCAGCTCTGGCATAAAAGGACTGATTCAAAATCCACTGAAGTCAAGGTGAGTCTTTCTGTTGACGTCAGTGCACGCTGAAATAGACCTAGGGAACCATGTGCCGTGCCACGCCCCCACCACGACCTGTCGTACAGCCGCAGGAGCAGTGAAATAAGTTTTCTCCCTTAACCAGGGAGACAGTGTGAGGAGCAAGTGGGGCAGGCAGCTCAGAGGGGACGATCTGGGGAAACCTCACCGGGGGGAGGAGGTAGTGGTGTGTTAGCATCTCTCTGGGCACTTTCACCCTGCATGAAGAATAGGACGGTCCAAGCTGCAGGAGATTGGTAGGGTGCGTTTTGTAAAGTAAAAATGTTGAGTTTCAAGGCAGGTTCCATGGGGATTCGAGTATCTATGAACAGGGCAAGGGTAATAAGCTCAAGTGTCACAGCATCTGTAGACGTAGGCCTCGATCCAGCTCCGTACTTCAGCCCCTGCTTAGCTGTAAGCACACGCGTGAGAGTGCTCCTCGAAGCCAATGGGACTGTTCCCAGGCAATAGATTCCTAAGGTGGTAGGGACCTCATAAATCTGACAGACAGGCAATCCTCATAAACATGCTCTCGGTTGTCTGAAAGGGCAATTTTGCTGTCCGTTTTAAGAGATTACAATTTGCTCTTTTAAGGGTCATGCTAGATGCCTGCAGCAGGGCCGGATGGACTCCTAGCTATGAGGATGTTAATTGCTCAGAGCCATTTTAGGCAGACAGTCCCACAAGATGAGCAAAAACATTCTCCAAGTCGCCTTTTTGTTTCCCAGACAGGAAGAGCCACATACTCTGTATTTAACCATCCGACCTAAAAATGGCAGCTATTTGTCTGCTGTTGTTAGCAAGGAACTGAGCGCAGTTGCGGCTGCATGATAGCTTGAGATCGTTTCATCTCCCCAAGTTGGTGGCAGGTTATTGTATGGGTAGCCCTAGAAAGAGGTATTCAAGCAGACATGTCTCCTGTCTGTTCTCGGATAACAATTTATGTCACCCTCCCTTAGCAGGTTTACAGGGCATTGGTACTGTAAATGTGGACTAGCCAGACTTAATTTTCTATCGTTGGTTGCTGATGAGATCCTTGGATGAGGTTCCGCCCCCGGTTTATTTTTCGGTCTGTCTTTTCTTATCTTTGTGGTGCCCAGAGTAGGTGATTTCATAGAAGTTTTAGAGCTCCAGTGAAACCGGCTTCCAAGAGAGGCCTTAGAGAATGGCCTGGTTCCAGTGCACGGCTCAGATCTGATTAGGACACAAGCAGACCCTCACACGAACAGCCGGTTTTCCTGAGGGCAAAGGACAGGCCAGGCAAGAGGTAACTCGGAGTCACTGAGCAGTGCAGAAGGTGAGGATTAGAACACAACAGGACTGACTGGCAACCTGCCTTCCGCAGTAGGGAGCAGTATTGCTGGGGATGGAGACCTTAGATCTGGTTTAACGGAAGTGTGACAGCATGACTCTGTGTGAGGGCAGAATTTAATCCAGACACTGAGTGCCGGAGCAGTCTGACAGCACAGCGGGCTTCTCCAAAGCTGTTACCCTGTCGGAGGGTTGGCAGACACAAAAGATCAAGGCAGGTGTACATGTTGCAGACCCTTATGCTCAGATCTCATCTCCTCCTTCCCTTCCGCTATCGCCCAGCGTCCCTCTGCCTTTTCTGTCAGCTCGATATTCTCATTCGACCAAGCTGCATCCAGGCCCCATCGTAAGACCCAATTATCATGTAAGGCTTTGTGCTAGGATGGGCTGCTGCATGCTGGCTCTGAATGACTTGGAGCCCATTCTGGTGGAGCAGGTTACCATGAAGTCCTCTGAAAGGTAAGCAAACTAGAATAAGGGTTGGAGCTTAGGTTTCCCATGGCTATCACAAGCTTTCAGAATCACCAGGCAAGGGATGCTCTCAGCTTCATCGAGAGCTTCTGCTCACAGCTGCCTGCCTATGACGTACGGAAAGGTTGTCGGGGCAGGCATCAGGATAATGACAGGTTTCAGAGTAACAGCTGTGTTAGTCTGTATTCGCAAAAAGAAAAGTACTTGTGGCACCTTAGAGACTAACCAATTTATTTGAGCATAAGCTTTCGTGAGCTACAGATCACTTCATCGGATGCATACTGTGGAAACTGCTAGAAGACATTATATACACAGAGACCATGAAACAATACCTCCTCCCACCCCACTCTCCTGCTGGTAATAGCTTATCCAAAGTGACCACTCTCCTTACAATGTGTATGAAAATCAAGGTGGGCCATTCCAGCATAAATCCAAGTTTAACCAGAACGTCTGGGGGGGGGGTTAGGAAAAAACAAGGGGAAATAGGCTACCTTGCATAATGACTTAGCCACTCCCAGTCTCTATTTAAGCCTAAATTAATAGTATCCAATTTGCAAATAAATTCCAATTCAGCAGTTTCTCTCTGGAGTCTGGATTTGAAGTTTTTTTGTTTTAAGATAGCGACCTTCATGTCTGTAATTGCGTGACCAGAGAGTTTGAAGTGTTCTCCGACTGGTTTATGAATGTTATAATTCTTGACATCTGATTTGTGTCCATTTATTCTTTTATGTAGACACTGTCCAGTTTGACCAATGTACATGGCAGAGGGGCATTGCTGGCACATGATGGCATATATCACATTGGTTTATGTGCAGGTGAACGAGCCTCTGATAGTGTGGCTGATGTTATTAGGCCCTGTGATGTTGTCCCCTGAATAGATATGTGGGCACAGTTGGCAACGGGCTTTGTTGCAAGGATAGGTTCCTGGGTTAGTGGTTCTGTTGTGTGGTATGTGGTTGCTGGTGAGTATTTGCTTCAGGTTGGGGGGCTGTCTGTAGGCAAGGACTGGCCTGTCTCCAAGATTTGTGAAAGTGTTGGGTCATCCTTTAGGATAGGTTGTAGATCCTTAATAATGCGTTGGAGGGGTTTTAGTTGGGGGCTGAAGGTGACGGCTAGTGGCGTTCTGTTGTTTTCTTTGTTAGGCCTGTCCTGTAGTAGATGACTTCTGGGAACTCTTCTGGCTCTATCAATCTGTTTCTTCACTTCCACAGGTGGGTATTGTAGTTGTAAGAATGCTTGATAGAGATCTTGTAGGTGTTAGTCTCTGTCTGAGGGGTTGGAGCAAATGCGGTTGTATCGCAGAGCTTGGCTGTAGACGATGGATCGTGTGGTGTGGTCAGGGTGAAAGCTGGAGGCATGTAGGTAGGAATAGCGGTCAGTAGGTTTCCGGTATAGGGTGGTGTTTATGTGACCATTGTTTATTAGCACTGTAGTGTCCAGGAAGTGGATCTCTTGTGTGGACTGGACCAGGCTGAGGTTGATGGGGCGATGGAAATTGTTGAAATCATGGTGGAATTCCTCAAGGGCTTCTGTTCCATGGGTCCAGATGATGAAGATGTCATCAATATAGCGCAAGTAGAGTAGGGGCGTTAGGGGACGAGAGCTGAGGAAGCGTTGTTCTAAATCAGCCATAAAAATGTTGGCATACTGTGGGGCCATGCAGGTACCCATAGCAGTGCCGCTGATCTGAAGATATACATTGTCCCCAAATGTAAAATAGTTATGGGTAAGGACAAAGTCACAAAGTTCAGCCACCAGGTTAGCCGTGACATTATCGGGGGTAGTGTTCCTGACGGCTTGTAGTCCATCTTTGTGTGGAATGTTGGTGTAGAGGGCTTCTACATCCATAGTGGCCAGGATGGTGTTATCAGGAAGATCACCGATGGATTGAAGTTTCCTCAGGAAGTCAGTGGTGTCTCGAAGGTAGCTGGGAGTGCTGGTAGCGTAGGGCCTGAGGAGGGAGTCTACATAGCCAGACAATCCTGCTGTCAGGGTGCCAATGCCTGAGATGATGGGGCACCCAGGATTTCCAGGTTTATGGATCTTGGGTAGTAGATAGAATATCCCAGGTCGGGGTTCCAGGGGTGTGTCTGTGCGGATTTGATCTTGTGCTTTTTCAGGAAGTTTCTTGAGCAAATGCTGTAGTTGCTTTTGGTAACTCTCAGTGGGATCAGAGGGTCATGGCTTGTAGAAAGTGGTGTTGGAGAGCTGCCGAACAGCCTCTTGTTCATATTCCGACCTATTCATGATGACAACAGCACCTCCTTTGTCAACCTTTTTGATTATGATGTCAGAGTTGTTTCTGAGGCTGTGGATGGCATTGTGTTCTGCACGGCTGAGGTTGTGGGGCAAGTGATGCTGCTTTTCCACAATTTCAGCCCGTGCACGTCGGCGGAAGCACTCTATGTAGAAGTCCAGTCTGCTGTTTCGACCTTCAGGAGGAGTCCACCTAGAATCCTTGTTTTTGTAATGTTGGTAGGGAGGCCTCTGTGGATTAGTATGTTGTTCAGAGGTATTTTGGAAATATTCCTTGAGTCGGAGACATCGAAAATAGGATTCTAGGTCACCACAGAACTGTATCATGTTCGTGGGGGTGGAGGGGCAGAAGGAGAGGCCCCGAGATAGGACAGCTGCTTCTGCTGGGCTGAGAGTATAGTTGGATAGGTTAACAATATTGCTGGGTGGGTTGAGGGAACCATTGCTGTGGCCCCTTGTAGCATGTAGTAGTTTAGAAAGTTTAGTGTCCTTTTTCTTTTGTAGAGAAGCAGTGTGTGGTGTAAATGGCTTGTCTATTTTTAGTAAAGTCCAGCCACGAGGAAGTTTGTGTGGAAGGTTGGTTTTTTCTGAGAGTATCCATTTTTGAGAGCTCATTCTTTATCTTTCCCTGTTTGCTGTAGGGGATGTTGATCAGGTGATTCCGCAGTTTCTTTGAGAGCGTGTGGCACAAGCTGTCAGCATAGTCTGTGTGGTATGTAGATTGTAATGGATTTTTTACCTTCAGTCCTTTTGGTACGATGTCCATCTGTTTGCATTTGGAAAGGAAGATGATGTCTGTCTGTATCTGTACAAGTTTTTTCATGCAGTTGATAGATTTGTGCTGGAAATGGCTCACCTTGATTATCATACACATTGTAAAGAGAGTGGTCACTTTGGATGGGCTATTACCAGCAGGAGAGTGAGTTTGTGGGGGTGGGGGCAGAGGGTGAGAAAACCTGGATTTGTGCTGGAAATGGCGCAACTTGATTATCATACACATTGTAAGGAGAGTGATCACTTTAGATAAGCTATTACCAGCAGGAGAGTGGGGTGGGAGGAGGTATTGTTTCATGGTCTCTGTGTATATAATGTCTTCTGCAGTTTCCACAGTATGCATCCGATGAAGTGATCTGTAGCTCACGAAAGCTTATGCTCAAATAAATTGGTTAGTCTCTAAGGTGCCACAAGTACTCCTTTTCTTTTTGAGGATAATGACAGTGCACTTTGAGAATAGGGTGGTCACAAAAGACCTGGATTGCCATGGTGTGACAATGAAATCTCACCTACACAGCGTGGTAGCCTGCAGTCACTGTGAGACAGATCCGCTGCCCATTGAAGTGAATGGGAGGACTCCCAGAAGCTCCAGTGGCCATTGGATCAGGCCTTCAGATCACAGGGTTAACTCCTAACAAAACTCCTATTGGAAGGATCAGGTGTCAGTGTTGATAGATACAAAGAGTTATCCAGAAACTCTTAACCTGTGGAACTCATTGCCAGGGGATGTTGTGAAAACCAAAACTATAGTGGGGTTCACAAAAGAACTAGATACGTTCATAGAGGATAGGTCCAACAATGGCTGTTAGCCAAGATGGGAAGCTGGGAGTGGACAACGGGGGATGGTTCACTCGATGATTACCTGTTCTGTTCATTCCCTCTGAAGCACCTGGCATTGGCCCCTGTCGGACGACCAGATACTGGGCTAGATGGACCATTGGTCTGACCCAGTATGGCTCTTTTGATGTTGTTGAACACACCATCCTGTACCACCTTTGGGTAAGGTGGGTTTTTGAGGGCACTTTTAGTAACACAGTTTAGATCAGCCTTGCAGAACTGCATTGACAGGTTACCAGCCCAACACAAACCCTGCGCAGCATGCCCTTTCCTATGAGGAGTACAATGAACAAGAGAGTATGTGATAGCATTTAAAATACATCTGCTGGGCCTTAAGTATGGTAAGATGTGCATCTCCTGCGGTGGGATACGTTACTGTGACACCTTCCAGGATTTGCTACAAAGAGGATTTAGCCTAAGAAACGCTGATCAGATTTGTCTTCAGCTCCACAAGGATGTTTTTGAAGATCCAGATATGTTTACTGGTCACAGTGTCAATGATACGGTATTACTGAGTGATATCTGTGCTCCAGAACTTCCTGTGACCTCCTGCCCAGCACACATGTTGAGCCTATGCATGCTAAAGTGTCTGTGTTTTGCACCGGGGGCTCGGCTCCGGTAATGGTTTGAAGTCAGCCCGCAGATTTCTGATGTGGGGTTTGCATTGATCTTACGTTTAGACACAGAGTCAGAAGAACAGACCCTCCCTTTTCCAGTGCCTTTGGAAAGATTTCAGCTCCGTAGAATGAGTCCTTTCTCCTCCACACTTAATCTACAACCCAGCTTCTCGGGGAGATCCTACTTTGAGCTAAGATCCTCGTCCCACCCGCTGAGCTTGCATTCTTCTTTGCAGTCTCTGAATTCAGCCGGTGAGCCGAGCACGTCTGGCATTTCCTCTTGATCTGTGCTTTTGGGCAGCTCTGAAGTATTTGTTTTGTTTGTTTTGTTTTTTTCCCATGACATTCATATGCCAGGGGGACACGTTATTCTGTTTGTCAGTGGCCTGCTCCCGAAGTGAAGGGAATTTGGATGATGTAGCTTTGTGGTGTATATTTCTATGTAACAACAATACCATTGTCGCTGTCATTTAACGGCATTGATTAGCAAGCCCCGGTGCAGTGCAGAATTCCTTATGTGATAGCTGTTATGACCAAGGGAGGAGCCGGGCTGGAATTACGGGAATAGGCCTAGCACAAGCCTCTGAGGGAATGCTGGGGAGATACGGGAAGGTTCCAGGAAAGCCAGCTGCTGCTGTAAGATTTGTTCATTGCAACTCTTTTTAAGACTCGACCCAACAGACCTTTTTAAAAAGATATGTTAACAAACACAAAAGCAAGCAGGGCATTGAGTGGGTCATAGCCACAACTCTTCTCATCTGAAGACGGTACAGTCCCTTTTTAAAAGCTGCTGAGTATCTACCGCTCCCTCTGACTTAACTTTGAGTGGTGGGTGCTCAACACCTGGCAAAATCAGGCCCTCTGATATTTAAAGCCTCTTTTTCTGCAGGGGGGAGGAAATAAGAACATGAATAAAATTCTGAGTAGCGTGCAGGACAGTTGGTTACAAGCACAGCCCACCAGGTACCCTGCCTGCCTCCATATTCCTTGCTTTAGTGGATTGTGACAAAAGTTTAGGCTGATTCACTGTGCAAAGTGCAGCCATAGTCTCCTTTGCCTTGCGGTGAACAGCGACTAGCACAAGGAGCGGCAGGCATAGCTGTTTCGTAATCATGGAGAACAATTTTTTGCACATTTCTTATTTCTAAGATCCCAGGGCCTCATTCTCCCATCGTGCCAGGTTTAAACCAGTGTCACTCCAGTGGTGTGACCCCCCACTTACTCTGGTTAAGCAAGGGGAGAGTGGGGTCCCTTTTATTTTGTTTCCATCTCACAACTCGGATTGAGGAATGCTGCAGCATGACCGTTGCCAGAACATACAGGGGCCCCTACCCCCTGTCAGCAACCTTTCTTCCTTTGTGCTTTTCTGTTGTTCATTGTACTGCTGCTGGCTTGAACTATGCTTTGTTATTGGACGTTTTGACTTTGTGTCCAATGTACTGAGATCTATTGTAACAGCTTTGATTAATACCTGTATGTGGAGCGTGTATCTTCGGGATCACGGGCTGAGGTCTGGGAAGCGGGTGGGAACGGGGGACAGGAGTTGGATTTTTACAAACACATCTGACCACTTTGTTCTTATTTGTCCTGCTGATGGGTAATTTGTATTACAGTCGACCCCAGAAACCTTGGGGGAAAAAAACAACCCTTTCGGAAGGGGACACAAGGCATGATTCATTAAAACTGCCTCAGCTACCATTGCACCATTTTACACAGCAGGAGTTAAGTGCTGCGTGAGGTTCAATGAGAAATACACAAGATGTACCCTGACTGGAGGGACCGGTGTGAATGTGCTAGAGGAAAACATTGGCACAGAGAAAACACCTCCATTTTTTACATGCAAATAGAAACCAGTCACAGGCCCATCCGGAGCAGTCCAGCCCTAACATAGTCTGACAAAATGGGATCGCATCACTCCCATGCTGGTTCTTCTTTCCCCCCGGGGCAAAGATATCCCCTTGTCTCGACAAATCACTAAGGATTAATATGGGAAGAACAGTTTGTATGAAGCTACAATAGCGTCTTTATCAAAATAGATACATTTGGGCCCAATTCTCTGGTGCGGTGCAGCCACTTTGCCCTGTGATGCTGGCAGAATCTGGCTGTAGAGTTGACGTAAATGACCCTAGTCAGATTACCCCAGTGCAAGGAGAACCCTTCCTTCGCACGCAGACAATATGGAGGATTTTACACCACGTCCTCCCCGGCCATCAGTGAAGCTGGGGAAAAGAGCAGATGGGGGTGGACTCCTACACTATGCAATCCCCTGTTTCAGCCCTTTGGAGCTGTCTGCAGCTAGTAGTTAGAGCAGTCTCCTGGCTGAACATGGGAGCTCCAGGATATGTCACAGGAACCATGGAAGGAGGTTGCATGGCACCTGTGCACACTCACTCTGGCTCTGCTCAGTGATCAGCCTCTAATTTTCATGAGTACCAAATGCCATCAGTAAATGTTCAGTGTAATGTCGTATAATGATGCTTAGCTCTCTCTGAGAGGACCTGTAGCATAATTATTCTTAAAATATGGCAATAGCTAAACTAGAGTTATGTAGCTACATAAAACTCACCTACGTTAACATGAAAAGTGATCAAATGCTCAGTCAACCTTAATCCACGTGCTCTTTTTTGTGCGGGGGGGGTAGATTTCAAATTATTTTTGCAGAATAACTAGATATTCTCGCTGGAGAAAGTTCTCTCTACGTCAGATGCTGTCTACCCATCTTGTTCTGATTTCTTTCCCCAGAGGAAGTTGTGGACAGTATTTTTGAACGTGCCGTGCGTAAGGAGATTTACTGAATGGGGAAAAAGTTTTCTTTTTGCTGCTAGAGGCTCTTTTTCAGAGGCCAGTACAATCCATTGGACTCTTATGAAAATAGAGACCAGGATCTTCAAAAGCGTCCACCGATTTTTGGGTACTTTTGGTTTTTAGGTTCTCACCCAGTGACACTTTAAAGGGTCCTGATTGTCAGAGAGCAAGTGTTCAGCTCTTTCTGAAAATCAGACCCCTTCCAGGAGTCTCTAAATTGGGTACCCAAAATCACTAGTTTCAGAGTAGCAGCCATGTTAGTCTGTATCTGCAAAAAGAAAAGGAGGACTTGTGGCACCTTAGACTAACCAATTTATTTGAGCATAAGCTTTCATGAGCTACATCTCACGATGAAGTGAGCTGTAGCTCACGAAAGCTTACGCTCAAATAAATTTGTTAGTCTCTAAGGTGCCACAAGTCCTCCTGTTCTTTTTCCAAAATCACTAGTCACTTCTGAAAATCTTGAACATGGTCTTTGGCTTTTAATGAATCAGGCCTCAAGTGATCGGATCGAATGGATAATTTTGTAAGTGTTTACAAGTATTTTTTGTGAGACTGGTTGTTACGTCTTAGCTTTGATGTGTGAAATATAGTATCTCTTTATAGGGTGCAATTTTGAGACACAGTCAGCGCCTTACTCTCAATTAGGCAAGTATATTTATTACAATTAAGTGGTTCATACTTTGTTGGTCATTTTTTTATTTTTACATTAAGCCTTTTTTTGACAAAGTAAATAAACAGCTCACTATAATCAAAGACTGTTTCCTACTTTACACCCTGTTTCTCAAATGCCATCCTAGTGATTTGAATGAGGAACAGTCATTTTGGTTTGGTATTAAAGGAATTTTAAGTTCTTCCACTTGTTGGTTTTAAAGAGAAACCTGAAACTGGGCTGTGGAAATGGACTCCCCATCAAACTTTTATCCTTAAAATAAAATACATTTGGACTGTACCTCACTAAGGTGCTTAAGCATGTGTCAGACTTTAAGTACATGATTAGTCCCATTGAAGCTAATTGGATTATTCATGCACTCAAAGTTAGACATTGACTTGGCTGAATCAGGAATTTGGGTCTGATTTTTACAGGTGCTGAAAATCTGCATTTCTTGGCGATTTCTGTTGGAGTCGCAAGCGCTCTGCAGCTTGCAAAATCAGGCCCCTTAATTCTTTTTGGAAAAAGCAAACCCTTTTCAGATGACCCACCTCAGCTAAATTCACCAACTGATTCATGCACAGTGTAGTTTAAAGTGCACTTCATTTACAGTGGAGGCCCATGGTGAGTCTGTGTATAAACAAATTTCAGGACATGATTCCTGCAGTACATGGAAAAGTATGTGATCAAAAATATATTTCTGAATTCTTTATTTTAATAAATGCCAATTTTACTTCCTGTTTCTTTCCTGCATGCCTTTCATTTGGAATGACAACAGTTGACATTAAAAAACTGGTGGCAGGTATGGAACCCTTTATATTGAGCTATAAAACCAGTAAGCAAGCTAGCCTGTGAAAAGACTCAGCAAAGCAATGAATAAATCTGTTTTATTTTCAAGCAGTGTTTCCTTGGGTGAGAATATGGGCCCAGGTGTGAGACTGTGTTGTGGATATGTCAGTTCACATTTGAACTACAGTAAATGCACAGGCCGCAGGAGAGAACAAATCACCTATGAAACGTGGCTAGTGGTTTATGAAATTCTGTTACTCTGTGTATTGTCAAAAAAGTGATGTTCCATCTGTCTGGTTTACTGTATCCAAGTCGCAGTGTATTTAGAGGTTCTCAACATTTTTCAGAGCTCACATGAACTAGATTTTATAAAAATAAGGTTGAGGGCTCACTAGGGAAGTTACTCGGTGTCGTTCAATCTGTCTGTCCATGTAGATTTTTGTGTGTGCTGTTGATTACTAGACCTGCAAGCACTCCCCCCCTCACGCACACTCACACAGAGTGTCTGCTAATCTTTAATCCTCCTTCCCACACTCAACCTCAAAGCATTACTCACATGAGTAATCTTTAGTCGTAAGAGTAACTATTACTGATATTTGTATTACACTGCTACCTAGAGGCCCAACCAAAGTCAGGTCCCCATTGTGCTAGGTGCTGTAGAAACATGTAGCGAAAGGCAGTCCCTGCCCCAAAGAGCTTACAGGCTAAATAGATAGGACCAGCAACAGGTGGGAAGGAACATAGGGAAGCAGTGTATCTCACCCAAGGTCACACAGCAAGTCAGTGGCAGAGCCAGGAATAGAAATGGGCTCTGCAGCATCCCAGGCCTGTGCCCTACCCACTAGACCAGAACACCCCCCCAACCTTTGTGTAAAAGTTTGCACGATCAGGCTCCATGACTCTAGTGTCGCTGGTTTGCCAGTTGCCAGGCCCAGGTATCAATAGCCTCCATCAGTGATTCCATGCCCGCAGGGATCATTTGTGAGCAAGGAGACCTTTTCCCATGGGTAAATTCTACTGAGCCAGTCCAGTCTCTCTCTACTTTCCTCTGAGTTTATAGAGAGCCAGTTCCCTGCTGTACTTAATCATAGAATCATAGAATATCAGGGTTGGAAGGGACCCCTGAAGGTCATCTAGTCCAACCCCCTGCTCGAAGCAGGACCAATTCCCAGTTAAATTATCCCAGCCAGGGCTTTGTCAAGCCTGACCTTAAAAACCTCTAAGGAAGGAGATTCTACCACCTCCCTAGGTAACGCATTCCAGTGTTTCACCACCCTCTTAGTGAAAAAGTTTTTCCTAATATCCAATCTAAACCTCCCCCACTGCAACTTGAGACCATTACTCCTCGTTCTGTCATCTGCTACCATTGAGAACAGTGATAAGCACAGCCTAAGCCCACTGCTGGTTGAGCTTCCTTCCTGCAAGGTGATGCATGGTGCTTCTCATCCCATCTGTGTGGCTTTGTTGCTGGAATGGGTTGTTTCAGCCATACTAAACCACTATCCTTTGTGTATTTCCAGTGGCCTGGTTTTCGTTCGATCCCGGCTCTGCACACTCTGACATCCTCTTTTCCAATGACAACCTGACTGTCACCTGTAACAGCTATGATGACAGGGTTGTGCTGGGGAAAACTGGCTTTTCCAAAGGGCTCCATTATTGGGAGCTGTCGATCGATCGTTACGATAACCACCCAGACCCGGCCTTTGGCGTGGCTCGTGTTGATGTCCTCAAGGATGTCATGCTAGGAAAGGACGACAAAGCCTGGGCAATGTATGTGGACAATAACCGGAGCTGGTTCATGCACAACAATTCACACACTAACAGGTATGCCACAAACCCTGGAATCAGGTCTTCTCTAGACTGTCTTTCTCTCAGAGATCAAGGCCCAAACTCAACCCTGATGTAAGCCACTCTTCAATGGCAGCTGCACACATGTACACTGGGAATGGATTTGCTCCCTAGAGCCTAAAGTGAAGTCCTTATGCTTAGCGTAAACTAGGGGCAGTTTAGGCATCTTTGGTATTGTACCTGCTACAAGAACTCTTCACCTACTGTACTAAGAATGAAATGATCCTGGTCTATCTCTGCTTCCTAGTCCTCTGAACATTCATCCGTCTATCCTTGCAGAACATTTCACCACCCGTGAGTAATGCACTCATCCCACACTCCTGCCAATAAACCTGTATCACTTTTATACCATCCAGAGTGCTGTGCTGAGGTGTAGAAATTCTGTCTCCATTTATCCGTGCAGGCCAGTGTGTCAGGATTGTACGCTTATTTTGTAAGCAGTGCATTCTTCCCACAGGCTCTTCTGCCCTGTCACTGGTAGCGTATGGTTAACAATTGAGTGCAGTTGGCCACCACTAGACCAGATGAGTAGATGGACGTGCCCTGCTCAACCTAGGGGGTTGTAGGTGGGTGAGACCCACCTGGATGCCATTAGCATTGAGCTCAGAGAATTATTCTGGTTGTGTTTGTGTTTGAGATGAGACTGGCATGTGCAACCATCTTAGAATACACTCTGGAGGGGGTCTCATAGCTCCTGTGGCTCTGTCGTACTTTTAAAGTGACAGCATGTTACCCTTTTGTGTCTCCTACATGTTCCCTCCACATAATTCCCTATGACCCTTCCTTACCTGGAGGGAAAGGGACAAGGGACAGTGTCTGCGGGCACCATACGGTGGAGGAACGTGTAATGGTATTAAGTTGGGTCCATTAGGCTATCCATTGTTACTCTCAATCTTAACATGGGAACAAGAGTTCCCTGTACAGTGCAAAGCTATTTTATGGCCCTTGGGATTCACCCATCGGGTTTGGGAGTCTTTGCATTGACTGCAATGGGAGCTGGATCAGGGCCTCAGCTGCTAAGTGAAAAGTGAGACTCCGTAGTAATACAGACTAGAATTTTAAAAGTGGTGATAGACTGTGATGTTCGTTATGTGTTGTGGAACACCAGACTTTGGCGTGTGGCACAGTCTTACGGCACTAGTGTGTACGATTCCCGGAGATGCTCTGATTGTGTAATGGTTGCCTTACTTCTTTTATCCTGGGTTCAGTAATCCACAGTTTGGGCCAAATTCGGGGATCCATACTCATTCCTCAGCCTGGCAAACGCCCACTGACTTCCCAGGTGACTCCTTATGAATGGCTGAGCCGCTGTTTTAAAAGTTCAGAGAAGCCAGTTTTTTCCCAAGTCTCTGCAAACTATGTGATTGTCCTCTGAGGCGCAATTCCGCCCTGAGACACACCTCCCTGCAGACGCTTCTGTTGAAGATAATGGGAGCCCCGTGTTTGTATCTAAGGGGCAGAATCTGGCCCATCATCACTAGGCTACAGTATTGTGCAGTTAGTGTGTACACGTGTATTTGTCCCTTGAAGTGTTTTTAGACTACACTGTTTCACTGAAGACTGCCAGGAATCAGGGACGGGGCTGGATTTCAAATTAGGGGCGCCGGCATTCTAGGGGCGCCATACCTCTCTAAAACTGTGGAACACAAAGGCCAGCTGTAGGCGTGGGGGCGCTGAAGATGCTGTGCCTAGCGATGCGTAAGGTGTAAATCCGGCTCTGATCAGGGGTGTTGTTTTGTGCATTTCAGGGAAGCCATTCTGTACAAACTCTGTAGCAAGGACTGTGATGGCATTAAGTGATGCACATCATCTGACTTCCTCTTTCCCCAACAGGACCGAAGGGGGAATAACAAAAGGTGCCACGGTTGGAGTGCTCCTTGACTTAACCAGGAGGACCCTAACGTTTTCCATCAACGAAGATCAGCAAGGTCCTGTGGCTTTTGAGAACATGGAGGGCCTGTTCTTCCCTGCCGTCAGTCTGAACAGGAATGTGCAGGTATGTGCTTTGTCAAAGCGGTTTCACAACAGCAGCGTATGAAAGATCTGAACTTGATGGCGAACTCCTCCCGCCTTTCTGTACATTTAGCACCATTCTTATCCGCTAGAGCGTTCTCAACAATGTAAGAAAAACCTCAGCAGCTGCTAGAAGGGGTGAGAGCCTTTGTGGAACAGGGCAGTTTGGAAGATTAAATGTAATGACCCAGCTCACTGGTGAGCCACTGACGTCAAGATGTGCCTTTGGACAGCGCATAGCTTGTTCCTTATACTTCTTCTCTCCCATGGATGGCAGGAGAACAGGAGTGCCGCTGCCTTTGGCTCAGAGGAGCTTGGCCACTCAGTTTATCAGCATCCTCCAGGAATCGCACTAGTTATTAAAATGCACTTGTGTGATACCAAGGATGTTCTGCTTCCTGTTCCGCACACAGCAGTTTCAAACACAGGCTCTCCTTTGAGTTCTTGACCATTCACGAACTCTATCTCTGCAATGAAGACTGGAAGACTGTTTAATATTTGTCTTGCTCTGAGCTACTCTGGTATTTTTAGTCTCAATTTTTATTTGCTTCCATCCCCCTTGTTGTCCTCTTCAGAGCGTTATTGGTTTCATTCACTCGGCAGACACTCACTGAGCCTGGTTTTGGTCAGCCCACTTTATCACCCTTTGCTTCTCTGAGCGCTGCACCATTGCCAAAGGCTTGTTAAAATCTTCCTAGAAGATGCCAGGAAGAAATAAGCTTGAATCGGTTAAGTCAGGACCTTTCAGGCAGTTTGATGAGGTGCCCACGTGGTAGGTTCCGTTATTTATTTGGGACTATATTATGGACATCAAAGGTAATCTTCCCTCGGCAGGAGAGAGAGACACAATGCAGCCATGAGCTCTATCCAGCACCCATGAATCAGAGTCCCATTGACTTCAGTGGGATTTGGATCAGGCCCTTGAGCATAAAGGGGGAATTGGCTAGAAGTGCAAACATTACTGCACCATGCTGTTTGGGCAGGTTGTAGGCATAGCCTGCCCAGGAACATACCTGTAGTGGCAGGAGAGCAGCCCTGGGAGGAGCCTTTGCGTCCCGTTTTCTAGGGGCGGAGCGAATGCAGCTGGTGATTGAATTTTTCCCATCTACTGGGGTAGCATTATGCCTGAATAAAGGGCATCCCCCATCTCTGTGCCCCACAGGCTCTAAGAACCGTAGCCTGGCCCTTTCTTCACAGTTGATCCAGCGTTAACCTGATTTTATGGAGATCTGAGACTCTGGTGATTATTCTGAATACCATTATTAAATTGCTAAGCAACACAGTCCTCAGTAACATTATGATTTTATATTGAGCCGTGACCGTGTGTTCAACACTCTGTGGTACTCGTATGTGTACATGGGTGTGATATAAATATACAATATATATATGAGTTTAATTCCCATCTCTGCATCCTTTACTTTGTCCCAAGAGAAGAGAATATTTATCAAACCCCATTGCTTCCTGACAGATCAATAGAAGAGGTAACGTTTAAAATCCCCAAATAATAGAGAAGCCCAAGGACATGCTGATAAAAGTACTGCTCATAAACTCAAGACATTCATTATCCTTTTCCCCCAAAGGTGTGTGAGTAACTCAAATGGCTTTGTTAGGATTCAGAAGACTTTATTTTGGATAAACTCATTTATAAATTTGACTCTAAAACCTCTACGTTATTTTGAAAGTAAAGAAATGAGTTATGCTTCCTTCCCATGATGAATGTGAGAATTAAACTGTGCAGAAAGGAGAATAAATCTGAGAAGGGACAACTCTACACAGTTGTATGCATATCAGTGATCTAGACAATAAAGCAAGCTACAAACTCTGTTACACTGCTCACAAAAACTGGCAATCCTTATAGGTTTTGAGAGTGTAAGTCAGCCAATTACAAGAACAAAGAAGGACATAAATCCACACCGAGTAGAGGTCAAGCATAGGAGTTTTTTACGTACAGCGCTGACGGAGTGTCACCTCGCTTATTAGGTTCAGAGACACTGTCAATCAATTGATTACAATGGAATATATGGATTTTCCATGGGCGGGGAAAGTGACAGGGTAGGCAGTTCCACACCCCCAGATAGGTTTAGCTGCAAGACATGATAGCACAGTAGCCAATGGTCAAAAGGTTACCTAATGTCTCCGCCCATGATCTCAGGTTAACAAATTAACATTTAGCATTTAATTAGTACTTTAATAAATGTATTTGTACAGAATATATATTGAATTCAATTTGGGGTCCATAGGAATGAAGTAGCTCCTTTGATTGTCCAACAGATACACATCTAGGGTTAAAAACAAAGAAACAGTGAAAGTATATGGCAATAAAGATTGTCTTTCAAGTTGCTTATTTGTGTTTTAAGGCAGGCATTGGTTCCTGGGAAAGGGAGGTGGGAGGAGGCCATATCTTATACTGGCATGTTTGAACCTTTTATAAACTCAAGGTTGGATGTGTGGGAAGAACATCTCCCTACAGAAGAAACTAACACAACAGAAACAGGGCTTCTTTATTCTATTTGCAACTTTGAATAAGACACAATTATTGACCCCAACATCTGGCATTTGCTGACCAGGCATATCTTTGCAAAAGCAAGGTTATCTTTGGTTATTCTGCTTTCTCTTAGCTATTGCTACGCCTCTGACCTCTTGACCAAACTCTGGACTTCGGGCCTGTACACAAATCCATATACCAGGTTATTACATCAGCAATGGATTTTAACCCTTCAAACAACCAGATGGGTTATTTTCCCTAAACAGAAATCCAGCAGTGGTTTGGCCATCTCTCTGGTTGACTGATGAAGTCTTCTCTTTGTCAGTCATTTTCCAGAGAAAAGCAAATATCGGTTTCTCTAATACGTATGTCCTAACAGATGAAAGAGAAGTGCTCTTCTGTATTCCCTGGATCTGTAGTGAAATCTGTGCATAGAAAGTTCTCTCCCGTGTATTTGCAGAGATTGTCACAGACACAAAGGGGAGTGAGGGAGTTGGGCGCCTGATTCCTTTTTGTGCCTTTGAAATCCTCTCCATTGCATACTCCTTGTTCTGACGCAATTGCTGCATCTGTATATGCTCAGTTATCAATGAGGGGACAGCCCCTTCCCATGTCTGTATTCCCGCCCAGAGAAAATGGTACCAGGGGACCTGCTGCTGCCGGAGACCAGCGGTGACCAGTGATGCCTTGGAACACAGCAGAGGCGCTAAGGGCAGGGAAGCAGGCAGAATTTCTGGAGCCCACAGTTGTTCTAGGGACCCAGCATCCCCCCAGAGCCTTCCTCCTGGAGCTCAGTGCACCCAGTCATGTGATCCCTGCTCCTCTGATTACCGACCACATGTGGGTGATGCTCTTCTGGTGCCACCCAGCCTTTCCTGCTCTGTGGCCTTTGCCTTGCGTCCTGCTCTTGGTTCTGCACGGGGATGGAAAGATGAGTGGGAATTAAAGGCACCGTGTCAGGACAGGCCTGCCAGAGATGTCAGGAGAGCATCTCTGGTGTTCTCGGCGCCACGGGTACAAGGGGGAGCAGGCAGCGAACACGCCACTGGGCATGAGGCAGCAGCAGGGAATACCAAACGAGGGGACAAGGAGGAGAAGCATGGAGACGATGAATATTACAGGGGAAGGATGCATGGCCAGGGGCCCAGGGCTCCCAGTGATACACTTGGCTGCCCTCTATCCCAGCGAGGACCTTTCCTCGCTGCAGATTCCTCTGGGCGTTTTGGAAGACTGGTGGTTTTTAAAGATGGGAACCAGAGCTTGAATCCTCGCGGGATGAGAATGGTGCAAGCTGTGCACTATCAGCCAGGTCCAGGCAGGGAGCCCGTGCGCCTCCACAATGACACCAGAGGCGTGTCCTGCCGAGCGCTCTGTGCTGCTCCTCTCACACTGCTCCTGCTGCCGCTACGTGCGCTGCTGATGGCCGTACGCATGCTCCAGGGACTGCGGGTCCGCCACAGCCCTGATGCGCCGTGGCCTGCAGCCTGTTTCACTGGTCGAGCAGAGCAGCCAGGGCACGCTTGTATGCCAGAGCAGAACACCAGCTGCACACGGTGCTGCTTGCACGGGGTGTTTAGACCCCTTACTCACGTAAGCAAAGTCGGGATTTAGCCCCAGGTGCGTAAGAATGCCGATTGCTCTCTGGTAACCGGGCTGTCGTTGCAGGTGACTCTCCACACTGGTTTGCCGGTCCCTGAATTCTATACGTCCAGGGCATCCATGCAGTGATGAGACTACTGAAGCCAGCTGCCTTTTCTCAGGATGAGTCAAGAGAGCTGCTTTACTTTGTGAAGAAGAGACCTCCTAGGAGCCGGGGAATCTTTGGTCAGCTGGTAACTGGAAAACCAAAAAAAGAAACAAAAGCGAGAAGAGAAGAAACTGGCCTTCTCCAGTCTTTGTACTCCACGACCGCACGGCAAACCCGCTTGGCGACTCTCTGGCACTGTACTGTGCGTGTTTGCTTTGCTGTTTAGCTCTTTTGGCTGATAAAGTACCTAGCTAGCCTGAGATGTTATTCTGTGTCAGCTTTTCGGTTTGGGTCATTGGTTTGATTTGCTATTATTTTTAAATGTGGGCTTTTCATTTCCTCATAACAGTGTGGTTGCTGTTGACCAGTTTAGCTGCTGCCGTCGCAAGTGAAACCCTTCCAATTACTTTCGACTGAGTTATACATCAGACAAAAGATGCTGTCTAAAGAAACCAAGGAGAGACTTGGGAGCAGGGGGAGGACCCTTGGTGGGCAAGCATTTTCTGATGCCAGTCAAATTACCTCCGGTGATGTTACTTTCCCTGTGGCCTTTCTTGTAGAGCACCCTCAAGCATATTTGTAGACATTGGTCTTGGATTACCAGTTAGTCTATACAGAGCCAGGTGGAATGCATCAAGTATTGGGAGACCATCATATCTATTATAGCAGATAGGGCCAAATTCTTCCCTCACACGTGGATGTGGCTCACACTGAAGTCAATGCATCCCTGGGCAGGATTTGGCCCAAAGATATTACTTTTAAATACCAAGAGATTTGCCAGGGCTTCATCAGACCACTGTAATTAAGATGGATAGGTAGCCTGAGAAGATAATTACATTTCTGATGTGATGATCACTTGGTTTCAGTAGAATAATTAGATGTTAATTGAACAGCTCTGGTTCTATAATTTATCATTTCCAAAGGCTTTTCTGTTTAGCTCAGTAGGTGGACCGGGCTGTTTACCATCCTCCTGTTCCCAAGCACTGCAAGGCAGTGCGGATTTGCGAGAGGACTTGATACAAGCATTTGCACCCACTTAGTGGCTTTATAATCTGCACTCTACATAACGGTGCCAGCTGACACAATGCTGCCATATCTCACAGGGCCTGCAGTTGGCCCTTTTGATATTAGCATTTATTTTTTTATAGCTACAGCGAAAACCTAGCCTTAAAAAACCACCCGACAGTGTCCTTTTTTTCGTAGAGAGGATTCATTCTGTTCTGAGGTTAGCATCACTTGGGGATCAGGAGAGAACAGAGCAAGAAGAGGAAAGAGAGAGTTGGAATCACAGTCCATGGCATTCACATTCTCAGGAATAAATATGCTTGTTGCCATGCCTACCTGTGCCTAACATCAACTCGAGTTACATTCTGCTTCCATTCACAAACTTAACTTTCTGGTAATTCAGACAAATGTCACATGTAAAAACGACAGATGATTACCACTGTGTTTAAATGCCAGAACGTTAACTTTTACCGTTTCTGTAGTGAAGAAACTGCATGCCGCATGTTATTACGCTTTCCTTTGGTTGATGATACTCTCTAGATTAGTTTCAGGGGCTGGAGAAAGATTCCATTTTGTTGCCCAACCATTTGCCAACTTGCCAAGCAATTGGGTTTGTTGAAAAAACATAGTTAGTTGAACTGGGGATGGGGTGGGAGGGGAAGCTAATGGAATAATATTCCAGCAAAAAGACATATGTAAATAGATAATCATTTCCTTTTAGTGCTTACCATTCTATTTAGAATGTTCTTATTTGTTATATTGTTGTTCTAGTATTAAGTTTACCTAATTTATTGAATGGGTGCTATCTTGTTCATTTAAACCTATTAGTTTATCTCAGCTACAGAAGAGCTGTGTTGCGGGACAACGCTGATCTGTTATTTGTTTAATTTCTTATGAGACTCAGTTGCCGGGCCACTGTGGACTCGTTTTTCATAGTCGTTATATTCCCAGTTCTTTATGATGTTCGTGATGCTTATTAGATTTCTAGTGACTTGTAACACATAGCTGACGCTGTACTGCAATCCTAGCTGCGTACAGCTGCTGTACTAAAGAAAAGTGTTTGCTGTTCTAATAAATGACTTTTATGAGAGAACTGCATGGGTCCCCCGAGTGTCTTTCGGTTTTCCTTGTGCAGTCACTGGGGGTATTTACCGTAGTGACAGAATTTCCTGTGTTCGGAGCAGGAGATACTTAGAGGCCAGCTGGCCACCTCCTACGCTCTCTGTGACCCCAGGAAGGAGGCCTGCGTATCAGTGTCATTGACACAGGGACGAGTGTGTCGGTAAGCAGGTGTAAGCAGGTGTGATCAGGAGCCAGGGCGAGGGGCTGGGGAGGATCCTCCCGTACACAGAGCACAGGGAGCAAATGGAGCTGGGCCTGGTGTGTGGGCTCCACACGGGAGAGGGAAGAGAGCAGGAGCCGGCAGGACTCACTTCTCCACTTCCTCCTTTCCAGAAACTGCCCCTGGGAAGCCCGCAGTGGCAACGGTGCAGACATGCCCGGGCAGATATATTACCCTGTGGCCGACCGTCTTTTCAGTGTTTCATTGCAGGATGTCTTGTGGCGTCCCTGCCGAAAACTAAGAACTAGCTGATCGTCGTGGCTGTTGCGAGATGTTCGTACGGGAAACCATTTCAGAGTGATGTCACGTAGGCTATTGCGCTCCAAAACTGCTGGAAGTGAAACTTGTCACCTGAGGCAGGGGAGGTCACAGAACTGACGCAGTCAGCACTGAGTTCACTCAATATCCATGGGGCCAGCGCAAGCCCCTGGCCAAGATGCAGGCTTGAGCATTTGCAAAGACAAAATACCCCAAGAAAGTCTCTGAACAGAGGGGACACACAGACACACACACTGGGCTACGCGCCAGTAGTCTGTAGCTGTATCGGAGAAGAAGACGGCACGAGATATTATCCATTAGGGAGGAGACACTCTACCCGCGGGAGGGTCTCCTGTGAGGGGGGTCCCAACTTTCTCGGCTGGACAAGCACAGTAAGGACTGACCACTGGGTGAGAAATACCGTATTAGACAGGAAAGGAACTTGTTAATAAGCATAGGCTAAAGATAGCCTTGTATGTTCTTCTTTTACCTGTAACCTTATGTTTCCAAACCCCTGTACTTACTTTTATTTGATCTACCTCCAACGCTGTTAAATAAACTTCCATTTACTTTTACTGTAGACACATCTAAGTGCCTTGTGCTAAGGAGAGTGTTAAACTGAGGTGACACCGGTGAACTGGGGATGCACGGCCTCTACAGAGGCAGCGGATTGGCATGCATTGCAGGTTTCCAGAAGACAAGGGACTGGGCATTTGAGTGTAACAAAGTGGGTGTGTAAATTACTAGCCTGAACTAGGAAAGAGCAGGGCTCCTGGAGCCCGGAGCGGAGCGCCTGTGTTGTCAGCAGATGATGGCTGAGGTGTTTTTCCCCTGGTGGGCACAGACAGGGCTCCCTCCTGCTGTGAGCAGGTTATAGTGATACACTGCAGACAGTTGGGTTAACCCTGCGGCGTGTCCCGGTAGCGCTGAGGGGATCCCTGCGGTGTTACGAGAGGCCGTCAGAACAGTGAGGTTGTTAGGAACAGCATGCTCATAATCACATACACAAATAACGTTCTGGCTGCCCTGACAGGCTGACCCCCCTCTGCGCATCCAAACCCAGCTGTGTTCTCTGGAGCAGCCCCAGGGCCTGCGATGCATGTGTGCCCGTGCAAGGCAGTAAGAGGGAGACAGCTCCGAACCCCCAACAGTCCCCACCCCTGATTATCTAATCCAAGGCCACAGCATGCTCCCTCCCTTTTTGTTGCCTCCTCCGCAGGGAAGCATGGGGGCTT
Source organism: Lepidochelys olivacea (assembly GCF_965140295.1). Lineage (NCBI taxonomy): Eukaryota > Metazoa > Chordata > Testudines > Cheloniidae > Lepidochelys > Lepidochelys olivacea. The sequence goes on from NC_140416.1 coordinate 123,093,903, forward strand.
TGCCTGCTCTCGCTCTCCCCCCAGAAGAAAGGAAGGGAAAGAAACGGAGCCTGCGTGTTCTGTTATAGACCAAGGGGAGTGTGTCAGGCAGTTTGCCCCTGAGCACAGCCCCCAAAAGGGGTATCCACCGAGGCCGGCGAGTCGCTTGGAGATCATGAATTCCCCCTCTCAGTGGGATGCCAGTCTGTCTGGCCTTCCCCAAACCTCTGAACAGAGTGGGCGCCCCCAGTGGGGGGATATGAACATAGTGTGCCCACCTCAGAGGTGCCCATGTGTCTGGTTTTCCTCAAACCTCTGGAAGAAAGGAGTGACTGTCCGCAGCAGGGACACGCATGGTCCTAGCAACTGGCTTGCCTGGTATCCGGCACCCTGCTTCAGCTTGCGGCTGTGCTCCATAGCAACTTCTCGACCTCCACAATGTCCGGGCCCCGAGGTGTCCCAGCCAGCCCTCACTCTGATAAGTTCTGCTTCGGTGGGTAACTCTCCAGCCCCTCCGTCTACCTTTCCAGACCCCCCCACCCCTTCCTCAGACTCTGCTTCCCCCCACTAGCCCAGCCCCATATAAACAATGCAATTTCTCGTCTAAGGGATCTGATGCTGTCCAGCCCCTCAGTAGCAGCCTCCCCACCCACTCCAGGACCCAAGGGTGCCTAGACCTAAGGCTTCTCTGTCTTCCTTGTGCTTTTCTGGGTGGTTTCCCTTTCCTCTAATGCCACTGCAAAGCCTTGTGCTGACTGCCAAGCTCCTCCAGGCCCACTCAGTACAGCTAGCTCACCTCTGGACCTGGCGTGTCAGGGTTAAGATGGAGGTTTGAAATCACTGCACCCCGATGTTCAAACCTCAGCCCAGGAAACAAAGCGAGCACCCTGCTTTTGGCTGGGGAAAGGGGAAGAATCTTTCAAATGCTATGTGAACTGAGGCCCTGTTTTTATATACATGCTGGTTAAGCCCCTGTTACAAGACTCACCCCCGAGAGCACCCCCTCATGGCAAAACTTGGTATTGCAGCACTTCTGCCTCAGTTTCCCCACAATAATATTCGGCCTACTTCACTGTCGAGGTGGCATGGCCCCCTAGCCAAGCCACTTTAAAGTGTTCAAGGCCTTCCAGGAATCAGAGTGCTCAAGTCTGAAAACAAGAGTCTTCAGCCCTTCTGGGCTCAGCCTTCCACCCTCCACGCCCCCTCCCTTACGGGCAGGCTGCCAGCAGCCACAGCCCATCTTGCAACCTAACCGCTGGCTCCTGAGCACCAATCACCCAACTATCCACGCCAGGCCTAGCTGCCTACCAAGAGCCTCTCAGCTCAAAGCCCTCAGCCAGTTCCGAGTGCGAGACCAGCTTCTTGCTTCATATTAGAGCAGCCTCAGTTTTTCAGGCCTTCCAGCCTCTTTCAGGCTAGCTGAAGCCTAGCTGCTTATCCCGGATCAGCCCCTTCAGTCTCCTCCCAGCAAGCTCTCATCTGCTGGGCTTTTCTCCTTTTTAAGTTCCACGCCCTTAACTGGCCCAAGGCCTTCTGGCCTTCCAGGGTATGTCTTCCCTGCGGCTGGGACCGAGCCCCCCAGCCTTAGTAGACCGACATGAGCTAGCTCTGCTCCAGCTACTGTGCTAAAAATAGCTGTGTGGAGGCTGCTGCACTGGCGGAGGCTGGGGCTAGCCACCTGAGCTCACACCCACCCGGGGTCAGGTTGGTCCGAGCTCGGGTGGCTAGCCCCAGCCTCCACTGGTGCAGCAGTATCCACCCTTCCATTTTCAACACTAGCTCATGCCCCACGAGCACGAGCACGAATCTGTCTACTAAGGCTGAGGGGCTCCCTGCCAGCTGCAGTGTAGACGTACCATAAAGGGGCAAGCTGCACATCCCTTCTCCTAGGGCCCCCCTCCCAAGCCAGGCCCTAGAGTGAGGGCTCCAAGGTTGGCATGCAGGAACCCGCGCTTCTATGTATCTCTCAATCACAGGGAAAGGATCATCTCTGCTGCCCTCGTTTTCAGGAGCAGGTTTTCCCTCCATTTTCTGCTTTGCCCCAGGGACCCCAAATGTCTCTCAGTAAAACAGAAACATGGTTGTTTTCTCAGGCCTCTGAGCAAGGGTTCATGTCTCTCTGCCATGCTTTTCTCTGGCAGTTTTCCCTCTAATTCGCTTGGGGCTGCATTCTCCCTGGCCCAGGAGAGGGATCTCTGCTGGGCTCCTACTGGCCAGCCAGCCAAGACATGCCTCTCAGCTTTCTACTGCTTTCCTTATTGCGTCACACGCCCTTAACTAATGTCCTTCACGGCCAGCTAATTGCACAAGCTTTCAAGAAAACTGATTGTTCAGACCCAGCTGTAGGCTGGCTTCCTCCTGCATAGAGAACGCCTCCTACTGTGAGATTGACTGACTGCTGCATCAGCCTTCAAGAGAACAGGTTGTCCAGGTTCACTTATGTGTTAGCTTCCTGTTGCTCAAGTTCTGTCCAGTTTAGAAGCACCCTGGTCCCTCAGACCCGCCCTTAGGGTGCAACTTTCCAGAAGGAACACAACCCTCAGGGTCTGAAGGGTGATATGGCCTAGGAGGGCTGAGGATCATTTCTCTGAGGGAGGTCCTATCTGAGCCAGCTCTTATTCAGCACTCATGAAATCTTCCATCTTCAGGCTGCCGGTCACCTGCAGCATCTGGGGTATACATTTTGGGAGAGCGCCTGAACTTGTGTCTCAATAATGCGGTCCACTTGTCAGACATCTGGGTTTCCCTAAGCCTCCCACCTAGTGCTTTTCATGGCAAGTATAGAGCATTGGGCAGCTGGCTGCGTTTCTCTGTGGCGGACCTTCTGGCAGCTGAGCCAGTGCCGTAGTAGTGAGGGAGTAATTTACTGTTGCTATAAGCCAGCAGTGAATTTCTAGCACCTCCGGCGCAAGGATGGGGCGGGAGAGGGGTGAAAGGGCTGTCTCTGAGGCCCAATGCCTGCTGGGGCTGCCGCTTTCGGGGGCGGGGGGCAACTCGCACACGACCCTTTGCTACGGCTATGGTCACAAGCTAGGAAACGGCAAGGTAAAAATTGGCACAAGATGATAAAGGACACACAGTCGTAGTTCTGTGTAATCAAAAAGTAGGTTTAAGTTGAAATCTGTGGGATTTTTGTCTCAATAAAAGCTTCTGGCTAAGTTCCTTGATGTGACCCACACAGTCTTCGAGGCCATATTGGGATCATCTTTTATTCATCACCCCTGTGGGCACAGGGGCAAGATTTCAGTAAGAAACCCCAGAAGGTCCTTTTGCCTTCTTGCCTCCTTTCCTGGGGACTGGCTGAACTCCTCTGAGATTTCACCATTTCCACTGCAACGGCCGTGCGCCTTCATTAATAAAACATCAGCTAATATTACATTTGAATTACAAATGAGCACCGTGAAAAGAGGCATTCTGCAAGCTAGGGGATCAAGGAGGAATTTTTTTTATTAACCCCCCCCCCAAGTTTGGTATCAATTATTAAAGAGAACATCTGCACTAGTGAAGTGAATCAAATGGTCTGGGGGGGATGGGAGGGGAAGTTGAATAGAGCTGTTCCTACTGGAACCTGGCGGGAAGGTGGGGTTATGTTGAAGAAGCCATCAGTAACTGCCTTATGTTAGAAGATGTAATACAGCTGTTTCTGTCACTTCTGTTAGCATCTCTTGCATAGCATAAAAAGATCGGAAGGCAGGCCCAGTTCATTAGAATACAGACAACCAACGCTGATGTTTGCAATGCAAGACGGGTTATCTGTGTTACTGCTTATGGGCCTGTCTAGCTCATAAGAATGTCTGATCCCTAGATTCTGGAGTAGACAAAGACATAGCATTGGTTGATTATAATGTTATTTTACTCACATATTAACTGGAGACCACTTAATTATAACAATATATTTCAGTGGCCAAATTCAGCCCTGGCTTATGCAGGTATTAATTCTACGGAGATGACCAACTTTCTCATACAGTATCATGTAATTACTCAGTAATTATTATTTCCACTTTCTAAATCACAGCCTGCATTACATAGTAATTGCTCTTTGGACTCAGTGAGCCTAATTAATTACCAAGCCAAATACAGAAACATGTAATTACTTACAACGTAATTACAGGGGGCTGCATTGTGCGGACTGGTTTTTAAGCAGAGCTCTTCAACAAAATTAATAGGGAGTTCTGCTAAACAATTGCTGGGACATTGGTAAGCCATGGTATTTGCTAAGGAATCCATTGTCTGGTAACACAGCATCATCAGCAAAAGTTATTCTGATTCAAGATCCTACAGGCCAGTGTCCCAGGTACGTACTGACTGAATGTCTGCAGGGGAAATTCTGAAGAGACCCAAAGACTTGGACCCTTTCAAGCAGGGGCAGATTAAGCACATTGGTTTGTGGATTCACATCCTGGCTGCTGGGGTGCTCAGGGCCCAAGAGACCTGAGATCCACAGATCCAGCTGTGGGGCAGTGACAGGGTATACTAGCCCCACACTGGAGCAGTCATGGTAGGGAGCAGCCCAAGAAGGGACTAGCCAGTGTCCCAGAGGGAGCTGGCATGTTGCGGATGGATTCCCCACTGACTTAGTGGTGAACCCATTTGCCACTACCAGGCCCTGAGCTGGGACCCAGTGGAGCAGGGAGGGCCTGAGTCCCCCTACCCGGCCACCCCCTTTGCAGGGCGGCCCACTGAACTCCCTCCTACTGACTCTGGCCCCGAGGCCGTGTCTCCCTGTAGCCAAGGGGAGTTTTGTTGGTGCCAGCCATTGGGCCCCACAGCCCAGAGGTTGCAGACAGCCATTCGGACTTGACCATGGGGCTACCATGCCCTGGCCCTACCCCAGGGGGATGGGGTGTACTGGCCCCACAAAAGGGGCCCATCTTCTGGCAGAGTGTGACCCAGGTGGTACAGAAGCTGGGGACTAGTGTGAGGATGGAGGTTGGCTCTGCCAATCCTCTGTTGCCTTCTGTGTTTAAATGTACAATGTTATGCATTGTATATCATCTCCAACACACACAAATGCCATGCTAAGTTCAAACGCAAGGCAGTAAAAGGCAGGAGGCAGGTGCATGTAACAAAGCAAGAACTTAGGCAGCTGAGCCCACCTGTTATCAGGTGATTGGGATGGGCCACACTGGGAATGCCACACTCCGGGCAGGCAATCCCCAAGGCTGGTGGTTTACTCTATAGTTAGATTTACCAAGCTAGTAACAAAAGAGCTTCTGCACTACCAAACTGGTTAACCAGGAAACAAACTCAGTCCCCTTTAGGCATTCTAGCCATTGGCTCCCATCCAGACAACCAAGTCTAATATAGTGAGGGGTTATTGAAAACCCATTTTCACCATATGAGAGGTTCTACTAATCCCAAAGGATCAGACGCTTATCTCTAGGCCAATATGAATCTCAGATCTTACACAAATATCACGCTGTCAGCCAATCCTTAGTAAACTAACTGAAGATTTATTAAGAAGAGTTGTAAACAGTTAATAGACCATATACATACAAATTATTGCAAAGTTCTTATATTGGGTTTGTAGCTGGGATGAAACAGACTGATGGCTTGTAAAGTCTCTCTGGAAGGTCCTCAGCCCATAGTTCAAGATGCTTCTGTTAGTTGAAAATCCACAGTTCAGAGACTTAGAGCAGGAAAGAGCAAAGGCGAGGTGGCTCAGGGGTCCTTTATATCCTTTGCCATGTGCATGAAAATTTACTGTCCCAAACAAAGCCCACAGACCTAGTGCATGGAGAGTTACTGGACCAAGATGGAGTCCAGGGTCACATGTCTGTATCACATGTGCTTACATGCTTTGCCAGCTCACAGAGGCAGCCATTGCCCATATTCTTTCTGAGATGTCCACAGGAAAGGCTTACTGGGCGGGATGAATTTCTTCAATGGCCCATTGTGAGCTGAGTGTCCTTAAAGGGCCGTCAGTACATAGCTGTCTAGTCCTGATGTAAATCTATCTGGAGGATGTCACCCAGGAACAAAACATGTTTAAGATACAAGTACAAATCCAATATTCATAGCTTCAGATATAAAGATGATACATGGATTTAATCAGGATAATCATACTCCATAGATTGTAAGTTTTCCATTGACACCTTACATGATACACTTTGTGCAAGATGTGTTGCAATTGTATAACAGTGGTAATATCAACGATATAAATGGTCATCTTTAATCATACAGCTTCCAAAGAACCACAACATGAAGCAGTGATTCCAAAACCATTCTCTGAGAGGAGAAGATATGTTCCTGTGGTTATGGTGAACCCCTACTGCCATCTTTCCTTGTAGATCCTTGCCTCCACAGTCCAGCACTGGAGTAACCTTATTACTTTAATTGGTTTGCAAGGGTTTAGCTGGGGGAAGAATTAGCCCAGTATATTTAGAAGTAGTCCAACAAAATTCCAGGTACTTAGCATCCCGGAAGGTAGAAACAGAGGATAACTTATTTCGTTTCATCAATTCATTAACAGTTCATTTGGCCCTGAGATACCAAAGTGGGGGGGCAGAGAAGGGGAGGGAAAGCCCTTCAGCTTACAGATAATATGCCATTCTTCTACAGCATGCAGGTGGGGCTGCTGGGTGTAATGGCGGCTGCTATATGGTTATTGTTTTAATGATGTGAGTCCTGGAATAGACGGACCTTTCCATTCTGCTAAAAAGTTTTTGCTAAAAAGAAAAAAGGAACTCATTGTAAGTAAATGAGTTTCATTTGGAAAGCAGTTAGGTGACAAATCCAGGCCCTGGTTTTGCGTTATTTGAGCTTTCCTTCTTGTGTGATTGAGCAAATATTTAAACTCTTTGCAGAATAAAATAAGTTGTATAATATAACGGTACCAAACTTGATGCTACAACAGCAGGGAAAAGCATTGACTTGATGGGCCCAATGAATGAACCAACACCCCAGTCTCTTCTCTGAAGGCTATGAAATGTGCTCAGTTGCAACTGCTAGTGCCTCTGTCACAGACTGGGATGTGAATCCTCATGCCCTGTGGCTGGAGCAGGAGTTAGGGGCCAGATCCCAGAGCCCCCTCCGGCACCCAAACTCCCTACTGGAGCCTGCACCCAGAACCCCTCATCTCCATCTCCATCCCCATCCCAGAACCCGCACCCACACCCCTGCCCCAACCCAGCATCCCCTCCCACACCCTGAATCCCTCATTTCTGGCCCCACTCCAGACCCTGTACCCCCAGCGGGAGCCCTCAGCCCTCCCCCCGCCCCGATTCCAACCACCTGCCCCAGCCCAGTGAAAGTCAGTGAGGGGGAAGGAGAGAGAGCAATTGAGGGAGGGGGGCTGGAGTGATGGGGGTGGGGCCTCGGCGAAGGGGCGGGGCAAGGGTGTTCGGTTTTGTGCAATTAGAAAGTTGGCAACCCTACTGTAGTGTAAGTCCCAAAACACAGAGCCAGATCCTGAGCTTGTGTAGATCAGTGAGTTCTGGTCCAGTCAGGGGACTGAGCCATGTTACACTAGCTGGGGATCTGGCCCTTAGAGTCCTTGACTGAGATATATTGAAATTCTCAGAGTGCGACGCCGGAAGGAATTAATGACAGCCTTGGACCCAAACGCTATTTAAAAGGAGCTGTTTGAATGGAAAAGCTGCTGCTAGTGTCCGATCTATTTCAGACTCTGTGGTTGTAGCACCCCCCTCAAACATGCAGTTAACGAGACCATAATGAATGAGTCATCGTTTGGAAATGAGATTCCTAATTATTTTTGCAGGATGCTGATTGCCAAGTGTGGTGTTTGCAGTTTAGCTGAATGATACAATATAATCTCTTCACTGGCTGGTGGATCACGTGGCTGAAGCACAAGGAGATAAATAGCCATCATTAAACACCAGGCAGGCTGGGAAACAGTGGAGCTGATAAGAATGGAATATTAATTTAGCCGTTCAGAAAGTTTCTGTTAGCACATTGGCTAGTGAAACTTCTGGTTCTTTCCCTGGCATGATCCGTGTGTGCATAAAGCAGTCACCAGCTAGTGCCTGCAACACTGAGCAAGAGAGAGGGAAACCGAGGGAGACAATGAGGAGGCCCTTACTCCCCAAGTAGTCCTGGTAGAACCAATGGGACTTCACGGAGAGTAAAGGCCTCCTCAGCATGAGGCTGTCCTCGGGGACAAAAATATTAGGGAACCGAAGGGAGAAAGAAACAAGAGATACTACCACGAAGGAAAGAGAGAGAGGGTGAGAGAGAAACTCTAATCCACCCTCAAAAAAATGAAATGAGGTAAGATGCACACTGAATGCCGTATAGTTGCTCTCGTTTGCCATGGGGCTGATCTTGGCCTGGAGGACATCATAGCAATTGCAATGGCCTCTTTTTCCATGTGACAAAGCCCGTAGCATGATCTTTGTAGCCAGCACCAGCAGAGCTGGGATAGCTTAAAGGGGCTTTTGGGAGTGGTTAGGTTAACAATTTTTGGTGACTATTTTCTATGGGAAGTTGTGTTAAGCATTTTGCCCCCTCTGATTGTCATTCCATAATCACACAGGCCAAAAAACAACAACAAGCAAACCAAAAACCAGTCCTGTGCTAAGGATTTACTCTTGAAAAGCTGACAAATGAAAATTATGGATTTGCAAATGTGTGTGTGTATATATGAGTTTTCTTGTCAATGTCCTGTACAAGCTCCAAAAGGACAGAACAGGTCAGACATGGGACAAATAAAACTAATATACAGATAGAAAACTTGATGAAGCTTAAATGCACTGTTTTATTACTCATACATTCTAGATTTATTAATATGTAAATGGTAACTGTTAATCATTATGTTACAATTTTATCTAGTATCTTTGGGAAGAGCCTGGAAATCGTTCACATTTAAAGAGCTGAGATAAAACTCCCATCCACTTTGATGGAGCCAGGATTTCATTCCTCTTGTTTTGGTCTATCATTGTAGCCCCAATCCTGGCCCCCTTTTGGCGGGCACAGCGGGGACTGAAGCTGGGCCCTCAAAGCATGAATGGCTACAGCTTGAGACCAAGAGCCAAACCTCAGTAGCTGTAACAACTCATGCCCTCTGGGGATCAGAGAGGGGTGACTTAATACACTCAACAGTGGGTTACGTAAAGACAGACGTGCTTAATTTTAAACACATGAGGAATCCCACTGCAGGTTGTAGGATTACTTGTATGCTTAAAATCAAGCATGTGAGTAAGCATTTGCAGGACTAGGGGGCTAAGTCTTAAGCGTCCTGTGTTTAATCCAGAGGTCCCCAAACTGTGGGGCACACCCCCCTAAGGGGGTACAGAGGAATGTTCAGCGGGCCTGCGCCAGCCCCCACAGGGGAAGGAGGGAGCTCCTCCTAGCCCCTCCCTGCCCCCAGCTCTGTGCCGGCTCCCAGCCTTGGCACAGCTCCGCATGTGGCCGGGGGCCCAGCTGCCGGCCCCCACCACGGCCCAGCAATGACTCCACTCCCAGCCTTGGCCCCTGGCTGCGGCTCCATTCCCAGTCCGGGAAGAGGGGGAGGCTGGGGACAGAGGCAGAGCCGCGAATGGAGACACATGGCCACGAGCCTGGCTGCCGGCCCCCATCATGGCCGGGCTGCAGCTCTGTTCCGGCTCCCAGCCTCAGCCCCTGGCTGCAGCTCCATCCCCCATCCCAGCCCCAGACCCGCCCCTGGCTGCAGCCTCAACCATAGCGTAGTTCCAGAGGAGGGTGGGAGTGTCTGGACAGGGTTAAGGGGGGGCCACAACCGATTTAATCTATGTTAATAGGTAAATGGAAACCTGTAATAATACCCATTCCAAAAGTAGGTCGTTAATTGTTTTTTACAAACATACATTATCTGACTCAACAGGTACTTCATACACCTTTGTCATAGTTAATATTAAAGTCAGTCTTGTTCTATTATATTTTAACCATACTGAGATGTGGGTTTCTGGTAGGGTGACCAGACAGCAAATGTGAAAAATGAGGACGGGGGTGGGGGGTAATAGGAGCCTATATAAGAAAAAGACCCAAAAATCGGGACTGTCCCTATAAAATCGGGACATCTGGTCACCCTAGTGTCTGGTATTAAAATAAGTAGGGCTATGGGGAAAGGTGCATGGAGGTTTACAGTCACTGCTGTCATGCATCCGATGAAGTGAGCTGTAGCTCACGAAAGCTTATGCTCCAATAAATTGGTTAGTCTCTAAGGTGCCACTAGTCTTCCTTTTCTTTTTGCGAAAACAGACTAACACGGCTGCTACTCTGAAACCAGTCACTGCTGTTAACTCATGGGGTATTCACACAATGCCAGTGATGATACACAGCTGTGAGAAAGATTCATTATAAAACACACCTTGGCTAAATAACTGTAATTAATCAGCTACCTCTGCTAAGTTTCTCACTGTATCTTTGGATCTCTATTCCTTAGCTAAAGTAGAGACTAGAGCGTTACTGTAAAGGTATGGGCTTTACTAGCCAAAGTAAGATTTAAAGCAAATAAGAAATGACAGAAAGCAAAATAAATGTGGCTAGCAGATAGCGTTTACAATATTTAAAACAAATTCAGCATGGTGTGGTACAATTCCTCAAGTGATGATAAAGCCGTCTAGTTGCGAAGGCGACTCTTTTTGTCATTCCGTACAACTCTGGGTGGGCGATTGTGGGACCAACGTCAAACTATGGCTCCTTGTGGTCACAGGGTGGCAGGCCCCTTTAAATGAAGCGGGTTCCCCTGTGCACTCCAGGTGCTCCCAGTTTGACCAATCAAGAGGACAGGGCTGCACCTGAGGCTATAAAGGGAGGGGGTGTAATAGGTGCCTATATAAGAAAAAATCCCGACTATCGGAATTGTCCCTATAAAACCGGGACACCTGGGAACCCTACTGGGAGGGCTTCCTGACTTCGAAAGCAAAGATAAACTTTGAGGCTATCAGCAGGCTGAGAGCCATTTTGGCATCTGTCACTTGAGGAGATAAACCCAGCAATTTGAGCTCTGTGTTGGATCCTGGCCAGCCAGGAAGAACGACTGTGGTGAGAAAACCTCTGAACAAAATGCTCTAGCTTCAGTGAGGTTTTAGTCTGATAAGTGTATGTTTACTGTTTGGTGGCAACCATCTCTATCCCAGTTCCTTCTGTGTGGTGTCACTCACATAGCCGGTCTGTGTTAATAAACTTAACTGTGTTTTGTTACCCACGGTATGCATCCGATGAAGTGAGCTGTAGCTCACGAAAGCTCATGCTCAAATGAATTGGTTAGTCTCTAAGGTGCCACAAGTCCTCCTGTTCTTTTTACAAATAGAAATGTTTTTTACTGCTACAAATTAAAATGTGTATCACACAGGGAGAATTCACTATTAGAAAAATCAGCTTTACCAGACAAATATTTCCAAAAGGTTTAGACAAAAACAATGTGTTGTATTTATGGCCATGAGAAGCAGCAATTTAATTTAAAAATAACTCCTATTCATCGTGCTGCTTTTTAGCCTGGTTTTACTCACTGACTTAGTGAACAGGTCTAAGAGTGAGTCAAAAAACCAGCAACACAGTCTGAACAGGCAGCCTTAATTCTGGTATTTCCGAACTTCTGAGTGCTTGACTTTGCAACCTTAATAATGTTCTTTTAACGTACATGGGGGAGGGAAAAGAAATTAAATCCTATTGGATCATATTGAGCCCCACATGGGTCATCAGCAGGGTTGGAACTTTTAGACTCTTACACACACACAAACAAATAGAATGTTTGATACCACTACTGATTAAAATATGTATCATGGACATACCATTTTGCTATTAGAAAAAGCTCCCCAGATCTACCTGATGGTATTTCCAGGAGGTTTTGACAAAAAAATACTACATACTTTATTAATGCACATGAGAAACAGTGATTTCATTTTTTAAATCATTCATATTCTTCATATAAAGCTCTTTTTTTCCTGCATGTGTTTACTCCCTGAGTACATATGAACAAAAGGGGGGAAATTAAATCACCATCTCTAAATTAACTTAAATTGCAATCAGGCAAGAGTCATTCCATGTTTCTTATTCATCAGAAACACAGGCCCATCCCAATGCAGCATGTTGAAAGTTCAAGTACCCCACCTGCTGTTCTCAAGGGGTTTTTACATCTCTCCCACATTCACTGTACCATTCCAAAACATGGCGTTTTTTACTAATTACGCTAGGATTAATTAGTTGATGTATAGCACTTCGAATATGCAACACACTCTACCCGTACTAGGTATTATGTCACACAAGGGAATAGAACGTGCAGTTTTTTTCAGCTGGTTCTTCCACTGCACTGACTTTTCTTGACTTCTTGGCTTTCCCGTAGGAAGGACTCAACTTGTCATTAACACAGGAAACTCAAAGGATTTGAGAAGGCAAGTAATAATTATCTAGGGCGTGTCATAATTATCTAGTGTGACGGTGTATGACTGACCCCAGCAAGAGAAGGATTCTGTTAATTTGGGAGCCTCGCCAAACAGAAGCCATGTCCACCTAGAGAGGATTTGGTGAGCTGAACCCAGGAGTCAGTGTAGGCACAAGGGAGAGAGACCAGAGACCAAATCACAGAAGTGCTCACATGCGCAAGATCTGTTCGTCCCGACAGACACAGCCCAGAGCACCTCTGCAGGTGAGGAGATTGGTTTTGTGAGGAAACTGTGTCTGTTGCTCTGAGACTAGTGGATAGCCAGATCTCCTGCTCTGCTTGCATTACCTGTTCCTTGAGGGTCTATGAACGAATTCCACATGGGAAGAGTCTCGGGAAGAATGCAAAGCACTCAAAAGGCAGGAAACGCTGGCATTAAGAGCTGTCAACGTTGTAGATAGGGACTGTGACAGTTCCAGAGTTAACTGCGCCTCTCCCCGCTCCGTGGTCTCCTCCAGGGCATCCCTTTAGGTCTCAGGACTCCAGCTTGGGTGACCAGACAGCAAGTGTGAAAAATCAGAATAGGGGTGGGGGGGCAATAGGGTCCTACGTAAGACCAAGCCCCTAATGTCAGGACAGTCCTGATAAAGTCAGGACACCTGGTTAGGTCACCCTAAGTCCAGCCATCTCTTCTCTATGGGGGGGGACTGTGAGACTTTTCCTTAGCCAAGGAGTCTGGGGTGAATCATTACTGCCTGCTCATGGCCGGAGGGTGCCCTCTCCGTGCCCGCCAGTGGAAACACTCGCCACCCACTGGCTGCTGGCAATGCAGGTGCTGCCATTGCAGGCTAGCAATGTACACACCCCACTTGGTTACACTTGAGTGCCCAGTCCCTTATGTTTTGGTCACCCACAATGCACAGTGCCTCCATGAAAGCAGTGCATCTCCAGTTCACCGGTTTCACCTTGGTGCAATAGTCTCCGTAGCACAAGGCACTTAGGGCAGCTCTACACTGCAATTAAAGTCCTTGCTGACAGGCTCAGGCGTAGGGGCTGTTTAATTGTGGCGTAGACATTCGGGCTTGGCTGGAGTCTGGGCTCTAGGACCCTGCAAGGTGGGAAGGTCCCAGAGCTCTGCAATTAAACAACCCCTTAGCCCAAGCCTGGGTCAGCAGGCATGGGCCAGCTGCAGGGTTTTATTGCAGTGCAGACATACCCTGAGACAAGTTTATAGTAAAAAAAACCTGAAGTTTATTTAACAGAGCTTGAGATAGATTTCAAAAGAAAGTGAGTTTAAGCATGTGGAAACCTAAGGTTACAGGTAAAAGAAAAACATAAACTGTAATCTCTAGCTGTCATAAATATAAAGGGAAGGGTAAACCCCTTTAAAATCCCTCCTGGCCAGAGGAAAAATCCTCTCACCTGTAAAGGGTTAAGAAGCTAAAGGTAACCTCGCTGGCACCTGACCAAAATGACCAATGAGGAGACAAAATACTTTCAAAGCTGGAGGGGGCGGAGGGGGAAACACAAAGGGTCTGTGTCTGTCGGTATGCTGCTTTTGCCGGGGATAGAACAGGAATGGAGTCTTAGAACTTTTAGTAAGTAATCTAGCTAGGTATGTGTTAGATTACGATTTCTTTAAATGGCTGAGAAAAGAACTGTGCTGAATACAATGACTATTCCTGTCTGTGTGTCTTTTTTGTAACTTAAGGTTTTGCCTAGAGGGATTCTCTATGTTTTGAATCTAATTACCCTGTAAGGTATCTGCCATTCTGATTTTACAGAGGTGATTCCTTTACTTCTATTTACTTCTATTTCTATTAAAAGTCTTCTTGTAAGAAAACTGAATGCTTTTTCATTGTTCTCAGATCCAAGGGTTTGGGTCTGTGGTCACCTATGCAAATTGGTGAGGATTTTTACCAAACCTTTCCCAGGAAGTGGGGTGCAAGGGTTGGGAGGATTTTGGGGGGAAAGACGTGTCCAAACTACGTTTCCCAGTAAACCCAGTTAGAGTTTGGTGGTGGCAGTGGATATTCCAAGGGCAAAGGATAAAATTAATTTGTACCTTGGGGAAGTTTTAACCTAAGCTGGTAAAAGTAAGCTTAGGAGGTTTTCATGCAGGTCCCCACATCTGTACCCTAGAGTTCAGAGTGGGGGAGGAACCTTGACACTAGCCTATACTCATCAACCGGTTACTTTCCAGTATAATAAGGTTTTTCTTATCCACTGGTTCATTCTAGCACTTGTTCAGTTCAGTGTTCTGGGACCCACCATTTACTCCTGACGGCATTCTGCGCCAAAAAATTCCGTGCCAAAAACTAAAAATTCTCCACACAATATTTTAAAATTCTGCAAAATTCTCCAAATGTTATTTGCTAAATAAACATGGAGGCTCCGGCATGGCACTGGGGACACGGGCGGCAGCTACAATAGGCCAGGGAAGGCTAAGCCTTCCCTGGCACAGCTGCCACCTACCCGCCACTGGACACGTGGGCCTTGGTGGCCCAGTCCCTTCCCCTTCCCTGAGCCCCCACTGTCTGCTGCTGCCTGCCTGCCGCTGCTCACCTTGTCCCTCCTTCTTGGGCCCTGGGGAGTGAGGAGGGAACATAGCAAGGCAGCAGTGGGCGGGAGAGTGAGGCAGCTCGCTTGGCCAGGCGCTGGGCTGGCAGGGCACAGGGGGGAGGCTGGCCGGGCATGGCTGGCTGGGAGTGGGGGAGGCCGGCAGCTCGGCCTGGTGTGGCTGGGGCTGGCCTGGTGCTCATCAGGGCCATGGCCACCGGGCCATGGCCAGCAGCTTGGCCCGGCGCTTGGTCCGTCCAGGGGGCGGTTTGACCTGACATCCTGGCTCAGGGGGGCTGGCAGCTGGGCCCGGTGCTCGGGGCGGGTGCTGGCTGCTCAGCCGCGGAGCGGCTTGGCCTGACACTTGGCCTGTCCAGGGGGTGGCTCGGCCCGGCGCTCGGCCCGGCGCTCGGCCCATCCAGGGGGGCCGGCAGCTCAGTCCAGCATGACTGGGACCAGACTGGCACTTGAAGAGGGGGGCAGCCCAGCATGGCTGGGGTGGGCAGGCCACGGGGGATGGGATGCTCAGGGCTCTTCCTCTTCTGTGGGAGAAGGAGGTTTAGGGCACCAGCATGCAGGGGGCAGGGCCTCGGGCGGAAGGGGCGCAGCCAACGGGCTAGCCTCCCCAAAGTGGGGGTTCACCCGCCCTCCATGGTTGAGGAACACAGGCCACTGGCTGCACAGAGGTGGGGGATCACTGTGCAGCTCCCCCCCAGGACATGGACTCAGCGGTGGGGCTGCACCCAACCCTGACACAGCGCAAGGACCGGGCCTGCCCCAGAAACACCCCAGGGCCCTGCCCCTCTGTGCCAGGTGCACCAGGTGTGGGCAGGCAGGCTTAGCCCGGCAGGATCCAAGTGTGGAGGGGCTTAGTGGGGGGAGAGGGGTCCAGGTGTGGGTTGAGAGGCTTCTGTGTGGGGCAGTCTGGGTGTGGGTGGCTCAGTGGGGGATCCAGATGACTAGAGAAGTAGGGACCATAAAGACAAAACAATAAAAATGAATAGATTCCACACCCACAACTGTTGATAAGTGATTCCTTGCCAGACAGAATGCTATCAGACAGAGTTTTGTTTAAACATCTTAAGATCTGTTTCTTTATCTGGTGATGGTGGGTACTATTAGGACAGGATCTCCTTCTGAACAGCCCGATATTGCACTGAGGATGCGACTTTCTGCTGCTTGGCTCATGGCTGCTGCTCTCCTAATATGGCCTCAGACCTTACAGGGGCCCAGGGCAGAAAGCCGAACCCCGAGCCCCGGCATGTGGCTTTCTGCCCTGGGCCCCAGCGAGTCTAATGTCAGCCCTGCCAAAGCCTGAGCCCTGCCGCGGGGGGCTGAAACTGAAGCCGGAGCAAGTTAGCTTCCTGGGGGCCCCCTGTGGCATGAGGTCCTGTAGTAATTTTTGTTGCCACAGGGGGGTTGCAGTGCATGAAGTTTGAGAACAGCTGATCGGCTTTAACATGGGGGTGGGGGTTGGGAAGTGCCTAGTTTTATTTCAAATTATCTGCAATCATCCCTATCCGCCAGAGGCCGCCTCTGTAGAAATTTCTCCCGATCTCATTAGTTATTCTGTGAACCAGACATCCTCCCTACTTCATTCCTTCCGGGCTTGTTACTTATTATTTTCAAGGCTTTTCTTCTCCTTCCTTGTCACGGCCTTTCTTTGTGGAAGCAAGGTCTGAAGGTTTCAGAGTAACGGCCGTGTTAGTATGCTCAGATAAATTGGTTCGTCTCTAAGGTGCCACAAGGTCTGAAGGAGCTCTCCCCTGACAGCTAGCAATGAACTGCGGGGGAAAGAGGCTTCAGGACCGGACTGTATTTACACGAACACACTTCCTCTGCCTCGGTTTCCAGCACACAGAGCTGGGTTGCCTCTTAAGCTATGTCTACACTACAAACCTCACAGCGGTACAACTAGAGTGACACTGCTGTAAGGTTTCCTGTGTAGCCGCTCTATGCCGACGGGCAAGAGCTCTCTCACCAGCATAATTAAACCACCACCCCCCCATGAGCGGCGGTAGCTTGTCGTCGGGAGAACGTCTCCCGCCAACACAACGCTGGCCAGGCCGGCACTTTTGTCAGTGAAACTGATGTCGCTCAGGGGGGTGGTTTTTTCACACCCCTAAGCGACAAAAGTTTTACCAACAAAAGTGCTAATGTAGAGCAAGCCTTAAAGGTGCCCAAGAGTGGGGTTTAATTTTCCCAGCTACGGGGTGGGGGCTTGAGCCGGTTCTGTGTTATATTGTTAAGAGGGACCCCTGAATATTGAACCCGGCCCCTGTGGCTGCTGACTCCACCTGGCAGAACAGCTACATTTACACCACCTACATATTTCCTCAACCAAACATAAGATAACTCTAATTCTTTAATTTCATATTTATCTTCCAGTGGACCTGCGGATCACACAGGAATTCTGATGATTGCTTTGTAATTGAGGACTTAATACCTTTAACTTTAAATTATTCTGAGAATTACTTGAATAATATCTTCATTTTAACAAGATAAATTAATCTCACCTTTACAATTATCTCACACTTTAATTATTAGGGCAAACAGGTTCTTAGGCTTTGTCTGCATGACCACTTTTGAAAAAAAACACACCCCCCCGACCGACATAAGTTTCACCAGCAAAAGGGCTGGTGTGGACAGCCCTATGTCAGCAGGAGAGGCTCGCCTGCTCACAGGGAGGCTGGAACAATTTGTCTAGCGGGGGTGCTGAGAGCCATGGAACCAAACGGTAAACCCCGGATATGATGGAAACCACGTCAAGGTGCCAGGGGGCACAGCAGCACCCCTAATTCCAGCACCTGCTGACACAGCGAACGCCGCTCAAAGTCATGGGGGGGGGTTAATTCTGCCAGCAGGAGAGTGCCGTCCTTCTGGCAGAGCAGCTACACGGGAGACCTTACAGCGGCACAGCTGCGGCGGTACAGTGGCATGAGTGCAGCGGTGGATTAGCCAATAGGCCCATGGGGCCCATGCCCAGGGGCTCCAGCTAATTGGGGGGTGGGGCTGGAAAAATGGGCCCCCCAGCAGAAATCTGCCACGGGCAGCGGAAGCCCAGAGCCCTGGCAGAAGCCACAGGGTTGACAGGGGAAGCCCCAGCACCCCGATCCCGGTCCCCAGCGGAATCATGGGGTCGGGGAAGCCCCAGTGCCTGGACCCCAGCAGAAGCCACGGGGTGGGCAGGGGAAGCCCCAGCACCCGGACCCCAGCGCTCAGCAGAATCCACAGGTGGGTGGGCCGGGGGAATCCCCAGTGCCCAGACCCCAGCTGCAGCCCTGGGACTGCAGGAGTTCTCGCTCCCTGCCATAGCCTCAGGGCTGGAGGAGCTCTCACTCCCCACTGGGGCCCCGGGGCCATGGCGGAGGGACAGAGCTTCTCTGGTCTTGGGGCCACAGTGTGCGGGGGAGAAAGGAGCAAATGGGGGGGCAGAATGGGGTGGGACTGTGGGTAAAATGGGGGCAGGACCACAGTGGAAAGGAGTGGAATGGGGGCAGGGCCGTGGGTGCAACAAGGGTGTAGGAGGCAGACCAGGGTGGGGCCGTGGGCAGGGCTGCAGGTGAAAGGGGTGGGGCAGGGCCATGGTTCCAGCGCCGGGGCGTCCCCACCTGCTGTGGCCCAGGGACCCAGGAGATCTTAATCCGCCTTTGTTTAGTGGAATCTTTAAAAGCCCATTTAATTCCCTTTTTTAAGTTCCTGGCTTTGTTCTTTTTCTTCACCTCTGTGGTAAACAAAACACACAAATATCCAGCGTTCGGAGCAGTTAACTACATCCTCCAAGGTAGGAAGCCCAACCTCTTGGGTAGAAATATAATATGTTTCCAAAGCTTTAAGGTCATCTAGCTGAGTGTCAGCCATTCTGAACATACCACAACAGCAACAGCAGCTGAGGGCATCCCCACCTTACTCACTGCAATTTAACCAAGCACGGAGTATCCCGCTGCTGTTTTCCTTCTGCCTTAAGTGAAATACCTGGGTGTGCCCACGAGGCCTTCAGCAGTCTGCAGCTGGAACAGAACCAGAGGAATTTTGCATCTCTGTGCTTATAACAGAGAAAGTGCCCAAACACTGTTTTCCTTTCCTGTTTATGGCCCCTTGTGGTCAGCACAGATCCAGGGGAATTTTTTTGTCTCCCAGCTGACAGCAGGGAGCATCCAGTTTCTGGATTTTCTCCCACCTTCCCACTTTACACATGGGGCATCAGCCGTCTTAAACTGGAACCACAGAGAGGAATTCTACCTTTGCTGTCTTTTCATGCCATCAGCCATGTTTAGACCAGAACAACATAGAGGAGTTTTACTCTTCCTGTCGTCTCACATTAGAGAGAGGAATGCAAAAAGAGGAAGTGTCTGTACTTCCTTTTCACTGCACTGCAGTTCTGCAAATTATTTTCCAATTATTACACGGGCTGAGGAGACAAACCAGATATTTTTTGCCTGGAAAATCTTCCTCATCCCTGGTCAAAGTTGTGACCTTTGAAACCATGACAATCCCTACTGCATGTCTCACCAATCCTGTTCATGATACCACTTGTAGCCTTTGATTAATTTGGAGTGCAAAATTCACAGGTCACTAATAACCG
This sequence comes from Lepidochelys olivacea, assembly GCF_965140295.1. NCBI lineage: Eukaryota > Metazoa > Chordata > Testudines > Cheloniidae > Lepidochelys > Lepidochelys olivacea. The sequence goes on from NC_140416.1 coordinate 123,113,330, forward strand.
GTTATTTTACTCAGGTGGCTACATAAGTTTATTACAGGAGATGAGATTGATCAATCACAAAAGACATGAGGACTTCTTTAGTACTTAAATACATGCATGTATAATAGCAATCATAGAAAAGCAAAATAAGTTAAGCAAAACAATCCCCTGCGTTGTGCATACTCAGAACCTCCTGGAGACCATTAGATCTATCAGAGAGGGAGAGGATGGAAAGAAGAGTAAGCAGAGAAGGTCACAAGTGAGATGTAACGATCCAGGCTTCCACCAGCCTGTCACCCAGATATGCCCATTAGAGGTTGGACTTACACCTTAATTTATACCTTTTCCTGCACATGTCCAGTGATGATACTGAGGTTGTCTCTTAGTCTCATGTCTATGTGTGGCTGTCCAGAGCTGGGGTTCCAATTGTTGACATAAGCTATTTGTGTCAATACATTTCCCAACATCTCCCCCACATTAATATGGATAATCTGATGATTATGTGTACCGAAAATCCCCTAAGAATCTGTTATTTCAAGCTTGGTTTTGTTCTTTTGCGGTTTTCTTGTTTGCCGCAAGATACATATTACAAAGAGCCCCTAGAACCTAGGTCAAACACTCACGCTAACTTACAACAACTGCCAGGACTATTTTAAAAAGTGTTTTAGAGCAAGTTTCTCCCTTTTTTTGCATGATAGCGTTTCCTTAAGCAGCTTGGCTTACCGTAACATAGATACGACAATACAGAAAGGAATTTCAAGATCAGTCAGGGATCAAAGGCGTCCGGGATGAGTCTCTATCACACGTTCACAGCAAGAGGGAGCCCTCTCTGTGCCCACCAGGGGAACCGTGCCCCACTGCCACCGGCTGCTGGCAAACACAGGCACTCCGCTCCGGTGCTCCGTGAGCCATGCCCTAGCCCTCTGCAATTCACACACCCCACAGTGTGGCACTTTGTAAATCTCCAGCCTGCATCTAGTGCAGACAGTAAGCACAGGCCGACTCCATTGCTGTCTATTGTCCTCCTGTCGCTTGGGTCGGCTCTTAGACTCCCGCTCACCAGGTTGCAGCAGGTTTTACGCCCAACAGTTTGGGAGCACACTAGCCCACTTCCACCTTAATTGAATTGGCTCGTTAGCACTGACCCTCCACTTGGTAAGGCAACTCCCGTCTTTTCATGTGCTGTGTATTTATACCTGCCTCTGTATTTTCCACTCCATGCATCCGATGAAGTGGGGTTTAGCCCACGAAAGCTTATGCCCAAATAAATTCGTTAGTCTCTAAGGTGCCACAAGGACTCCTCGTTGTTTTTGCTGATATGGACTAACATGGCTGCCCCTCTGAAACCCAGTCTATATGTTACCTCACTCTAAAATTGTTTCCCATACAAACATCTCACAATAACCATGATGATCAGCTAGTTCAGGGGTGGCCAACCTGTGTCTCCGGAGCCACGTGCGGCTCTTCAGAAGTTACTAGGCGGCTCCTTGTCTAGGCACCGACTCCGGGGCTGGAGCGACAGGGGCCAGCTTTCCAATGTGCTGGGGGGGGGGCGCTCACTGCTCCACCCCTGGCTCTGCCCCCACTCCACCCCTTCCTGCCCCCTCCCCTGAGCCTGCCGTGCCCTAGCTCCTCTCCCTCCCCCCCTCCCCGAGACTCCTACACGCCACGAAACAGCTGATCGGGAGGTGTGGGGAGGGAGTGGGAGGCGCTGCTGGGAGCGGGGGTGGAGGGGAGCTGATGGGGGGCTGCTGATGTGTTACTGTGGCTCTTTGGCAATGTACATTGGTAAATTCTGGCTCCTTCTCAGGCTCAGGTTGGCCACTCCTGAGCTAGTTCTTAGCTTTCGGCAGAGACCCCCACATGACCCCCTTGGTGGAACACTGAGAAGATGGCCAGACACAGGGGTAATATACCTGCCCTCCCGCTTCAGACCTCTTCAGATCTAGCCTTGCAGTCATCCTGCAATTCACTGCCCTGATCCCAGCAGGTTTGACTTGTGTCTAGTACCTGCCATTCTGTCCTGTGGTATGGGCTAGGACAGGCTTACCAGTGGCCAGCCAGCTTTCACAGAGCACAGTAGGACTCTAACCACCAAAGACTATGAATATCCCATGGGCTGATCGCGTGTGGCACATCTCAGTAGAACAGTCTGTGGAAGATCCGTGCTTCCGGGGTCTCATATATGTCACAGCGACTAAACTAGAAAGGTTTCAGAATAGCAGCCGTGTTAGTCTGTATTCGCAAAAAGAAAAGGAGGACTTCTGGCGCCTTAGTGACTAATCCGATGAAGTGAGCTGTAGCTCACAAAAGCTGATGCTCAAATAAATTGGTTAGTCTCTAAGGTGCCACAAGTCCTCCTGTTCTTTTTTCTTTTAAACTAGAAAGTGCTAATTGATCTTAACAATGGGTGTTGCTACTGCACTACCTATGATAAACCTGGTGGCCTGCTGAGACAGCCTAGATGCCTGGGGCTTAAAGTACAGAGTTGGATGGAGTAATCTGCCAGCTGTTCAGAGCTCTTACTCAGCAAACTCCCCTGAAGGCTGACTAACAAACGACAAAATCTAAGATCAGTGCAGCAGGTGATTCCCGGCAGCGACAGTCACACCCAAATCCAAGCAGCTCACCTACATTGCTTAAGAGCTTTTTTTTTTTTTTTTTTTTTTTTAAGTGACACAAGATCACAAACTCAGATCATCACTAAATTGTGGCAGTCCAACCCTGCTTCCTCCTGTTCAGATTTGGGTCCTATGTGTCCCGCTTCCAGCTTTAGAACAACTGCAGGCTACAGTTATCAGAACTAGGTCAAAAGGCAGCGGTCCCACCCAAAATAAACAAATCCAAGCTGAGGTATAGCAAGAGAGAACCTGTACAAAAGCGCTTAATAATCAGAATGAGCCTGTTTGTTAGAGGAGGAAGAATAAAGGAGAAAACCAGTGTCCTGGATTGCAGAACACATGTCAAATCGGGCTTTTCACTAAGTAATAATTATGCTCATAAATAAACCATCTGTTTGAATGGAAGGAACCCACTTACCCATCACTATTTATGTAAGAAAAGAGGCTAAAGAACAAAAAAAACCCAACCAAATAACACCTAGCATTACCAAGAGCAAATTATTATGTATTTAAAGTGTATTCATAACAGGTTTTTAGGCCAGTGTGTTCCCAGGCCTCTGGATTTTAATTCTCACACAAGCAACACAAACATCAGCTGCCAGGTTTTCAGCAGAGGACCGTGATTTTGGGTTCCTCAGTCTTTGGGTGTCCAAGTTGAGTCATTATGCGTCTCACTTTCAGAGATGCTGGCCATATGCAGCTCCGACTGATGTCATCTGGAGTTCTGGGTGCCCAGTGCCTCTAAAAATCAAGCTCCAACTTCTCACGTTGGGCACCAAAATCAGTGGCCGCTCATTTCTGAAACACTTGGTTCAAATGAAAACTTCTCCTCTGTGGCTAGTCAGATGCTATATCATACTTTCCTCGGGCAAACTCTCCTTGATTTCAGCGGAAGCTTTGCCTCAGTGGGGAGGGACTGCAAGGACTGGGCTCATAAGGGGAAATTCAATCCTGCCCTGCTTCTATGCACCTCCCTCCCCTCTACGTTGGGAGCCCCCATTGATGCGCCCCCTGTGGGTTCTACTGCAGGTAGGAGGAAAAATAACCAAGCCGTTATTATGCCCTGGTGATCAGAGCTGGCGCTAGGCATAAGCCGAGTAAGCAATTGCTTAGGGGCCCTGAGCAGCTCCAAGGGGCCCCTCTATTAATCAGTATGTGTTGTGGGGGGGAGGGGAAATATTCCTGCTTAGGGTCCCCAAGGGGCTAGCAACAGCATTGCTGGTGATTCTGTGTCACTGCAGTAGCATATCTTAGGTCAGCTCTCAGTGCTGCCCGAACATGGACCATGGCCATGCCAGGCCAAGCTGGAAGCCCCCCAGTCTGAGAATGCAAAGTCGGAATGCAGCTCATAGTCTGAGTTCACGTCTCCTCTGTGTAGTTAGTTACTTTGTCCAAAACTGCAAGAACAGAAGAAGCTTTTCTCCTGACTTATGCAGCTTAGACTCAAGTGATTCTCAGCTTGGCTGAGTAGAAAGCTGCCTCCGTTATACGGCACCCCAAAAAGCCCTAGTTCACCACAGCAAGTCCCTTTTGCTCTCTTAGTAATGCCTTGGGTGTCAGCAGCGGTAGGTATACTCCATGTACAACCCTTAATACTCTGAGGATCCATATTTTTAAGAGTGACTGGCAGATTGCGCTGGACACACTGCTAGACAGTGCTATCTAATTGCACTGGCTGTGCTAACATCGGATTTATTATTCTAATCATTAATTGTTTATATTATGGTAGTGCCTAGGAAACCTGATCAAAAGTCAGGGGCCCATTGTGAAAAGCGCTGTACAAACACAGTGTTGACAGTTGACAGATAACCACTCAAGTTTAAATACTGTAATAGCAAAGTTAAAAGCTTAAAGTTAAACAGGAAAGAAGATTTCTTATGTGAGTGCAATAAAGGATATATGCCAAACTATGTCAGGAGGATATGACTAGAGATAGGACTCCCATTACATTGATGGTAAAGTGTAAGAGGAGTCTGTGATATATATGATGTTTTTAAAGTTTATAATGCAAGTTTAAATTTAATGTTAGAACATTTAAATTACATTTAAAGTTAATTTTAATATCTGAGCACATTATGGGATCAGAGTCCAGCACTAAAGAAAACAGCTATCACAGAAAGGGGCTGTATTAATTGCATTAACGTCTCTGAATTATGTTTATCCTTTCAAAAGGGAAAACTTACCAGGACTCAAGATATCTGTTTAACCTTCTTACTGCCAGTGAGACAATCAGAAAGCAAATCTAAGCCAATCACTAATGATTTAATTCATTGGCTTGAAAACACGAATGTTACTTTTCACAGATTTTTGTCCTACAGGCAACAGTATAGCAATTCTAATTATTTTTCAGTACAACAATCAATGCAATGTGCAAACCTTGGAGTTGAAATCACGTGAGTAAACTATGAAGCAGCCATGTCAAAGTATAATGACTGGTTTAAATTCTCTCTCAATCTGCAGCACAGTCTACAGGGGAGTGGAGGATCAGGTGTCAGTTTCTTGGCTGGCAACTCTCTTTTCTTAGCTGGGGTTAGATTTAGAAATAATTCAGTTGATTTACCTGGCTGTCAAGTTGCCCTGCGGTGACTGAGGACTGTGTGCACCAGCCTCAGGACAGACTGTTCAGAAGCAGGGCACAAACCCCGGCCTGCTTGTGAGTTCTGTACTCAGGGCAGGTCTACACTTAAAATGCTGCATCAGAGCAGCTGCACGCCTGGAGCGCTTAAGTGAAGACACGCCTACACCAACAGGAGAGTTTCGCCCGTCAGCATAGTTAATCCACCTCCATGAGAGGCAGTAGCTATGTTGACAGGAGAAGCTCTCCCATTGACACAGTGCTGTCTACACTGGGGGTTAGACACCGAGCAGAGGTTTGGATTTCTCATATCCTTGAGTTATACTGATCTAAGTCTGTAGTGTAGACCTGGCCTTTGTTTTCACCAACAATTTGTTAAGTGTAACCTCCTCATGCACTATAACAGCCTAACCATGGAGTCACAGACAGTCCCCTTAGATCAGCACACCCATCTCATCACCCAGATAAGCCTACCTTTGTGATAGATGGTCCCATACACAATATTTAGGTTACTCCTGGTCCCAAAGGACCAGACACTTACCCCAGGTCAATTGCACCTTAGATCTCACACCAAAGACAACACTTGTAGCCAATCCTATAATAAACAAGCTAAAGATTTATTAACTAGAAAAAGGAAATGGAGAGTTTTTTACAAGGTGACAGCAGGTAACATACATACACAAATGAGTTACAATCTTACGTTTCAAAATGTAATAAAAGCTTCTAGAATAAGCAAGCTCTATCTGTACCTTAGGGCTAACCCAGGTTACAAAGTTGCCTACAAAGTTCTCTTACTTATGTCTACAAAACTTTGCCTTCAAGCAGCCAAGCAGCATAGAGATAGTGTTTCTTCTTGTTAGGGGTTTTTATCCCATTCCCTCCTGGTGCTTCTCAGCTGATGAATCTTGCAAGTGAAGTCCTCCCATCTCCAAGGGGAAGGGAAGAATAATCAGCAGTCATTTGTCCTCTTTTGTGTTCCATAATAGTTCATCTAGTGTTGATGGGACTTCTCTGTTGGGCAGAATTTCACACTCGTCAATGTCTTTCTCATGTTTGGTGATTTACACGGTTACAGAGGATTACAATGCAAACACTTAAATATTATCTTACAATATGGGATACAGATATTACGAGATTAATGCATGCAGCGCCTTACAAGAATTTCAAAAAGTCTAAAACACAGTCTTCTCATTCTAAAACAGGTGAGTCAGACTGGGTTCAGCTAAGTATTTTTCCATGTTCAGCTGAGACCTAGGGGCCTTGGCATGAGCTGGCACCTGGTTTGCCAGCATCACACTGGCTAAGGATATTATTTATATGTGTGCTCTGGGTTTGGCAACAAATACTTGGAAAAACCATTCATGGCATCTGAGTGTGGCTCTTGTTAAACAGGTTCTAACGGGGGGGAGGGGGGTAGGTAATCATTCCCCCAGACTCTATAGGCAATTCTGTCCCCTCCTACATGGCTACCTCCAGGGCATTATCCCTCCCTCTCCCATTTCTGACCCACTGAAGGATGCTTCTCAAGCCCAGGAATCTGTATATGAGGTGGGCTAGTTGTTCTACGCAGATAATTCCCACCCCCCTGCACCATCACCATGGCAAGGAATGTTAACTTCTCCACAGCCCTCCCAGGGATCTGAGTGTTGTGGGGTGGGAACGTACCAGGCAGGGACTATTGCAGAAGCCTCCACGCCAGTGGTTCTGGCCTAGATTTGAGGTGGAATCTGTTTGAGGTTGTGCAGGGATGGGACTGGAACTTGGGCCTGCAGGACACCCAACGCTTCTGGGCCGCTAGCTGGCAGCTGTGGAAGGCCTGTGTGCATTACTACATAGACCCTGTGGAAATAATTACCACAGGGAGTACTGCCTCATCACAAGGCCAGACTGACAGCTTCCCTCACGGTCCCTGCTTGAAGCCCAGGAGATGTTCCAGGAAGTGTTTGTGTAACAAGGTGGACTTCCCGGTCTGCCGTAGTGACAGATCTGCCTCTCGGCTCACTCTTGGAAGCCTGACCCTGGCTTTGACCTACGGCGCTGACTCCAGCTCTGACCACTAGGCATGACTGCCCAAACCCCAGTGGTGAGACAGTCTGCCCGGTTTGGAGGATGAAGCCTCTGTTTCGTCTGCAGTCATCAAACCCCACCAGCCCCCTGATGGAATCCCAGAAGGGGACACTCCACAAGGGGAACGCCACACGTTTCCACCCCACAGACCCATCCCTGTTTCTGCAGGAGGGTGCAAGCCCCACCACACTCATTTCCCTGTCAGATATAGACTTGGGCATCCCTTTGTCTCAGACTTTATAAGCTTCTCTGGCTGTAACTGATCCATGCCGTTAGTTCTCTGTCTTCCTCAGTCTCCCTGGAAGTTTGAAACACGTTTCCATCCATACCTGGATTGTTTATTGACAGTATATGGTGTGACTGTTATAGCTAGTTGTTTCAGTGCGGGGGACAAGACAATCACGTATTTCAAAAATTCATACTGTTCCAAAAAAGAAAGCAAACTGAGTGATTCTTCCACTTAGGAACTTCATTCTCTCATGGCCAATCGTCTCCTGTTCTTGGGAACAGACCTAAAAATTTTTTTTTTTTTACCTCAGTGAAGGGGCTGCTTATAAAGATACCACTAAAGCAATGTTAAACCGAGCCTTTCCAGGTCTGTTACAGTGCTCCTACAGAAAGGCAATGGCAGTTAACTGGGTGTAGTGCAGGGCTCAGTCAGATTGCCAGCAGATCAATCAGTGTGTGTATAAATTACACCCTCAGTGACCGAACTCAGATTTGTTAAGTACAACAGATTGATCTCTCATATTTAGAGCTGTTGAGCACTTTTCAATGGAACAGCTTTCCATCGGGAAATGCAGTTTAGTTGAAACTGAAACATTTCGTGGGAACGCGTCAATGTCAATGAAATTTTCAGTGGGAAAAAGTTGAAACAAATTGTTTTCAACTTTCTTGGTCTGTTAATGTTGAAACATTTTGTCTTCACTATCATTTTGACTCAGCTTGTTTGGAATTTTAATATTTCTATATAGTGCATGATGTGTAATATGTTCCCTTAAATATTTTATATTATGTTTCAATGTTATTGAAATAAAACATTTTGATAGTTCTGCATCTAAATTTTTCAGAATTCCCATTCCATGGGACATTTTGAAATTTCAGCTTTTCATTCCAATTGGGGGGGTGTGTGTGTGGGAATTCAGAATGTCTTGTAGAACAGAAATTTCAGTTTCTCACCAGCTCTGCCCATATTATTGCCTTGTGGCCAGCATCATGAGATATAGTGGGGAAATTAAACACACAGAAATATCCCATTCCTCATGAGCATCTTGTTTTCTGACTCCCAAGTCTCTACCAATTCTCATCACTCAGTGTAGGGTTGCCCTGCCCTCTTATAAGAATTTTTCCCAGCATGGCTTTCTGTGGGCTGGTCCTTTACATTTGGCAGAGGCAAGCTGCTGAGACTCTACTGTGGCCATTTTGTGTCTTTGTTTACACATCTTCCCCTCTTTCAGATGGTATGTTTATTTCCTTGTGAAAGGAAGTGGTATGCTCTCACAGATTGATTGTGAATCTAATCATACTTAAGAATTTAAAAATACCCAGAGGCTTGAGTACAATGGGTGCATGTTTATAAATACAGCAGCATCTTGCAGAAGTTGAGGATAAGATCCAGACTTCAAGCAGTTAAAATAGTAGGATCCATAGATTCACCGCTCTTTGAAATCTCTAAGTAGTCAGACATTCTGCATTTTGGTAGGAGAGGTGTGAGGAGTTTCCAGTAACCTGTGTAACCTCACTTTGGGCCTGTGTCCTTTCTTCAGCCTTTATAGTTCTTAGAGCTCTTTAGTGTGTGTTCCTTGTACACCTACAATTTTAATTCTGCTGCATCCATCCATAACTTTATCACAGGTGGACGTGACTCCATGAAGTGCTCAGCTCCCTCAGTGGGCACTGCAATTAGAGCTCAGAGTGTTCAAATCTTTCAGCACAGGATCGGGTCCCCAAACCTGCTACAGATGCCACTTGTTTCACCAGTTTCTAGCTTTTCCTCAACAGATGTAATGGAAGCCTTCATCAGCAATCTGAGCATGCAAGGATTCCAGAAGGACTAGGACTGATTTGTCTCTAAGCAGGCTGCTTGCTTAATTTTCTTAGCATTTTGGCAGTGGTAGCCTCTGAGTGTGAATAGCATGGAGCAAATTAGATCTGTTTGGTCCTTCTTGCTGGAGTAGCTTCATTACTTTACGCAGCAGGAAAAATCTACGTACAGAATCACTGATGTAATAAATTATAACCATCCACTCACCAGAATGACAGATTCTACCTCCAACCTATTGCTCTTTTAAGACCATTTTAAACATCCATGTACTTAATTTCAACTTCCTCATTCAACATATGTAAATAAAAGCTACTTACTTCCTTTCTGACCAAAAGTAACATTGCAACTGACGGTCAGACCTTAGTGCATAATTGCTTACTATGGATTTAAGATAATGTTGCAAACTAAAGGGCACACTCTCCTTGACATCTAAATACCATTTATAATCAGTGAGCCTCTCTTCTGTCTGGAGTTAGCATCTACTGATGAACAAATAGTGCCTAAGCTTCCCTTTACACAATAATCCTTTAATTTGCTCTTTTTTAAATGAGAAGGGTTAGTTTTAGACATGTCCGTCTCGTTCCTACTCAGGTGTGTGCAGTTTTCACATTGTTCACTAAACACACAGAGAACATACCCTCCTGGATTCCTATTTCCCTATGTAAAAAAGATAGGGTATAAAGCAAACCTGGGCTAAGCAACTGCTTAACTGATTGACCATCCCACCTTTCTTAAAGTTATTTTAATGTATATTGCATAACTAAAGAAAAGGACCCAAGAGCTGAGTTTACTTGTATAATGTTTTATTAACTAGCCTTAACAATACTAACTAATAGCGAAGGACATCAGAAGGCAAAAACGGTATTGGACTATGACTTGGCTAACACAAACTAGAAAGAAAAGGAGTACTTGTGGCACCTTAGAGACTAACCAATTTATTAGAGCATAAGCTTTCGTGAGCTACAGCTCACTTCATCAGATGCATATCGTGGAAACTGCAGCAGACTTTATATATACACAGAGAATATGAAACAATACCTCCTCCCACCCCACTGTCCTGCTGGTAATAGCTTATCTAAAGTGATCATCAGGTGGGCCATTTCCAGCACAAATCCAGGTTTTCTCACCCTCCACCCCCCCACACAAATTCACTCTCCTGCTGGTGATAGCCCATCCAAAGTGACAATTCTTTACACAATGTGCATGACAATCAAGTTGGGCTATTTCCTGCACAAATCCAGGTTTTCTCACATCCCCCCCACCCCCATACACACACAAACTCACTCTCCTGCTGGTAATAGCTCATCCAAACTGACCACTCTTCAAGTTTAAATCCAAGTTAAACCAGAACATCTGGGGGGGGGGGGTAGGAAAAAACAAGAGGAAACAGGCTACCTTGCATAATGACTTAGCCACTCCCAGTCTCTATTTAAGCCTAAATTAATAGTATCCAATTTGCAAATGAATTCCAATTCAGCAGTTTCTCGCTGGAGTCTGGATTTGAAGTTTTTTTGTTTTAAGATAGCGACCTTCATGTATGTGATTGCGTGACCAGAGAGATTGAAGTGTTCTCCGACTGGTTTATGAACTTTGTGACTTTGTCCTTACCCATAACTATTTCACATTTGGGGACAATGTATACCTTCAGATCAGCGGCACTGCTATGGGTACCCGCATGGCCCCACAGTATGCCAACATTTTTATGGCTGATTTAGAACAACGCTTCCTCAGCTCTCGTCCCCTAAAGCCCCTACTCTACCTGCGCTATATTGATGACATCTTCATCATCTGGACCCATGGAAAAGAAGCCCTTGAGGAATTCCACCATGATTTCAACAATTTCCATCCCACCACCAACCTCAGCCTGGTCCAGTCCACACAAGAGATCCACTTCCTGGACACTACAGTGCTAATAAACAATGGTCACATAAACACCACCCTATACCGGAAACCTACTGACCGCTATTCCTACCTGCATGCCTCCAGCTTTCACCCTGACCACACCACACGATCCATCGTCTACAGCCAAGCTCTGCGATACAACCGCATTTGCTCCAACCCCTCAGACAGAGACAAACACCTACAAGATCTCTGTCAAGCTTTCTTACAACTAAAATACCCACCTGCAGAAGTAAAGAAACAGATTGATAGAGCCAGAAGAGTTCCCAGAAGTTACCTACTACAGGACAGGCCTAACAAAGAAAATAACAGAACGCCACTAGCCGTCACCTTCAGCCCCCAACTAAAACCCCTCCAACGCATTATTAAGGATCTACAACCTATCCTAAAGGATGACCCAACACTCTCACAAATCTTGGGAGACAGGCCAGTCCTTGCCTACAGACAGCCCCGCAACCTGAAGCAAATACTCACCAACAACCACATACCACACAACAGAACCACTAACCCAGGAACTTATCCTTGCAACAAAGCCCGTTGCCAATTGTGCCCACATATCTATTCAGGGGACACCATCACAGGGCCTAATAACATCAGCCACACTATCAGAGGCTCATTCACCTGCACATCCACCAATGTGATATATGCCATCATGTGCCAGCAATGCCCCTCTGCCATGTACATTGGTCAAACTGGACAGTCTCTACGTAAAAGAATAAATGGACACAAATCAGATGTCAAGAATTATAACATTCATAAACCAGTCGGAGAACACTTCAATCTCTCTGGTCACGCAATCACAGACATGAAGGTCGCTATCTTAAAACAAAAAAACTTCAAATCCAGACTCCAGCGAGAAACTGCTGAATTGGAATTCATTTGCAAATTGGATACTATTAATTTAGGCTTAAATAGAGACTGGGAGTGGCTAAGTCATTATGCAAGGTAGCCTGTTTCCTCTTGTTTTTTCCTACCCGCCCCCCCCCCAGATGTTCTGGTTTAACTTAGATTTAAACTTGAAGAGTGGTCAGTTTGGATGAGCTATTACCAGCAGGAGAGTGAGTTTGTGTGTGTATGGGGGTGGGGGGGATATGAGAAAACCTGGATTTGTGCAGGAAATAGCCCAACTTGATTGTCATGCACATTGTGTAAAGAATTGTCACTTTGGATGGGCTATCACCAGCAGGAGAGTGAATTTGTGTGGGGGGGTGGAGGGTGAGAAAACCTGGATTTGTGCTGGAAATGGCCCACCTGATGATCACTTTAGATAAGCTATTACCAGCAGGACAGTGGGGTGGGAGGAGGTATTGTTTCATATTCTCTGTGTATATATAAAGTCTGCTGCAGTTTCCATGATATGCATCTGATGAAGTGAGCTGTAGCTCACGAAAGCTTATGCTCTAATAAATTGGTTAGTCTCTAAGGTGCCACAAGTACTCCTTTTCTTTTTGCGAATACAGACTAACATGGCTGTTACTCTGAAACAAACTAGAAATTTGGTTGGTATAACCATTCACGTTTTCAGAATCAAATCACATAATCACAATAGAAAATAACACATTCTCAATTACAATCTTGGGGAGGGGACTTTTTTTTATAGATTTTTGATTCAGAATAGGGCCTCATTTGTGCCAGTTGGTTATCAACTCCATCTCTGGTATTGCTAACACAACAGAGGAAAAACAATCCAAAACTAGATTACATGCCAGTGGGGTCATGCCAGTTTACCTACATGCCAATTCACCAAGGTCTCCTTCCTAGTGGATCTATTGTAGTCAATCCTTTTTAACCTATTTCCCAATGAATATTTACCCGAGGCTCTGCCTAACTACCTAAAATAAACTCTGACATTTATGACACACTAGATAGACTCTATATCTTACCTATCAGCCCTCAATCTCAAAGGAAATCCGCACAGCACTTTCAAAAGACAAGCCTGGGAGCTTAAATTCATTACTCTGCTAGACATCAAAAATCATAGGCTGAACAGAGACACTGGATGTATGGCTTCTCACAACAATCTGTAACCCACTGACCCCCTCTTTTTGTTCCATGACTACAGAGCTGTTAATGGGCCACTCTACCTTGAATGGTCCCTTACAATGTGCTAACTACTTATGCTAAACAATCTGTTTCAACTTGCATTTTTCTGTGATGCTGGGAGTTCCTTTCCCAGACCTGGAGAAGAGCTCTGTGTGGCTCAAAAGCTTGTCTCTCTCACCAGCAGAAAAGATACAACAAAAGATAGTACCTCACACACCTTGTCTCCATATAGACTGAGCCCTGGTCTACACTAGGAGTTGAGGTCGAATTTAGCAGCATTAAATCGATTTAACCCTGCACTCGTCCACACGACAAAGCCCTTTTTTTTTTTGACTTAAAGGGCTCTTAAAATCGATTTCCTTACTCCACCCCGAAAAGGGGATTAGCGCTGAAATCGGCCTTGCCAGGTCGAATTTGGGGTTCTGTGGACACAATTAGATGGTATTGGCCTCCATGAGCTATCCCAGACTACTCCATTGTGACCGCTCTGGACAGCGCTCTCAACTCAGATACACTGGCCAGGTAGACAGGAAAAGGCCCGCGAACTTTTGAATTTCAGTTTCCTGTTTGGCCAGCGTGGCAAGCTGCAGGTGACCATGCAGAGCTCATCAGCAGAGGTAACCATGCAGAGCTCATCAGCAGAGGTGACCATGATGGAGTCCCAGAATTGCAAAAGAGCTCCAGCATGGACCAAACGGGAGGTACAGGATCTAATCGCTGTATGGGGAGAGGAATCCGTGCTATCAGAACTACGTTCCTGTTTTCGAAATGCCAAAACATTTGTCAAAATCTCCCAGGGCATGAAGAACACAGCCCATAACAGAGACCCAAAGCAGTGCGGCGTGAAACTTAAGGAGCTGAGGCAAGCCTACCAGAAAACCAGAGAGGCGAACGACCCTTCGGGTCAGAGCCCTAAACATGCCGCTTCTATGATGAGCTGCATGCCATTTTAGGGGGTTCAGCCACCACTACCCCAGCCATGTTGTTTGATTCCTTCAATGGAGATGGAGGCAACAAGGAAGCAGGTCGTGGGGACAAGGAAGATGACGATGATGAGGTTGTAGATAGCTCACAGCAAGCAAGCGGAGAAACCGGTTTTCCCGACAGCCAGGAACTGTTTCTCACCCTGGACCTGGAGACAGTACCCCCTGAACCCACCCAAGGCTGCCTCCCGGACCCGCCAGGCAGAGAAGGGTCCTCTGGTGAGTGTATCTTTTAAAATACAATACATGGTTAAAAAGCAAGCATGTTTAATGATTAATTTGACCTGGCATTCGCGGCTCTCCTGGATGTACTCCCAAAGCCTTTGCAAAAGGTTTCTAGGGAGGGCAGCCTTATTCCATCCACCATGGTAGGACACTTTACCACTCCAGGCCAGTAGCATGTACTCGGGAATCATTGTAGAACAAAGCATTGCAGTGTATGTTTGCTGGCATTCAAACAATATCCGTTCTTTATCTCTCTGTGTTATCCTCAGGAGAGTGATATCATTCATGGTCACCTGGTTGAAATAGGGTGCTTTTCTTAAGGGGACATTCAGAGGTGCCCGTTCCTGCTGGGCTGTTTGCCTGTGGCTGAACAGAAATGTTCCCTGCTGTTAGCCACTGGGAGGTGGAGGGGGCAGGGGCTAGCCACGCCCTGGGGCGAGGCAAAATGTGACCTTGGAATGAAAGCACATGTGCTATGTAAGTAATGTTAACAGCAAGGTTTACCGGGAAAAGAGTGTACCCACTGTTCTGTAAAATGTGTCTTTTTAAATACCACTGTCCCTTTTTCTTCTCCACCAGCTGCATGTGTTTCAAGGATCACAGGATCTTCTCCTTCCCAGAGGCTAGCAAAGATTAGAAGGTGAAAAAAACGCACTCGTGATGAAATGTTCTCTGAGCTCATGCTGTCCTCCCACACTGACAGAGCACAGATGAATGCATGGAGGCAGAAAATGTCAGAGTGCAGGAAAGCACAAAATGACCGGGAGGAGAGGTGGCGGGCTGAAGAGAGTAAGTGGCGGGCTGAAGAGAGGTCTGAAGCTGAAAGGTGGCAGCGTGATGAGAGGAGGCAGGATTCAATGCTGAGGCTGCTGGAGGATCAAACGAATATGCTCCAGCGTATAGTTGAGCTGCAGGAAAGGCAGCTGGAGCACAGACCGCCACTACAGCCCCTGTGTAACCAACTGCCCTCCTCCCCAAGTTCCATAGCCTCCTCACCCAGATGCCCAAGAACACTTTGGGGGGGCCTCTGGCCACCCGGCCACTCCACTCTAGAGGATTGCCCAAGCAACAGAAGGCTGGCATTCAATAATTTTTAAAGTTTTAAACTTTTAAAGTGCTGTGTGGCCTTGTCCTTCCCTCCTCCACCACCCCTCCTGGTGCTTCTCTCCTCCACCACCCCTCCCGGGCTACCTTGGTAGTCATCCCCCTATTTGTGTGATGAATTAATAAAGAATGCATGAATGTGAAGCAACAATGACTTTATTGCCTCTGCAAGTGGTGATCAAAGGGAGGAGGGGAGAGTGGTTAGCTTACAGGGAAGTAGAATGAACCAAGGGGCGGAGGGTTTCATCAAGGAAAAACAAACAGAACTTTCACACCGTGGCCTGGCCAGTCATGAAACTGATTTTCAAAGCTTCTCTGATGAGCACTGCGCCCTCCTGTGCTCTTCTAACCATCCTGGTGTCTGGCTGTGCGTAACCAGCAGCCAGGTGATTTGCCTTAACTTCCCACCCCGCCATAAACGTCTCCCCCTTACTCTCACAGATATTGTGGAGCACACAGCAAGCAGTAATAACAGTGGGAATATTGGTTTCGCTGAGGTCTAAGCGAGTCAGTAAACTGCGCCAGCACGCTTTTAAACGTCCAAATGCACATTCTACCACCATTCTGCACTTGCTCAGCCTGTAGTTGAACAGCTCCTGACTACTGTCCAGGCTGCCTGTGTACGGCTTCATGAGCCATGGCATTAAGGGGTAGGCTGGGTCCCCAAGGATAACTACAGGCATTTCAACATCCCCAAAGGTTATTTTCTGGTCTGGGAATAAAGTCCCTTCCTGCAGCTTTTGAAACAGACCAGAGTTCCTGAAGATGTGAGCGTCATGTACCTTTCCTGGCCATCCCACGTTGATGTTGGTGAAACGTCCCTTGTGATCCACGAGTGCTTGCAGCACTACTGAAAAGTACCCCTTGCGGTTTATCTACTTGCCAGCTTGGTGCTCCGGTGCCAAGATAGGGATATAGGGTCCATCTGTGGCCCCACCACAGTTAGGGAATCCTATTGCAGCAAAGCCATCCACTATGACCTGCACATTTCCCAGGGTCACTACCCTTGATATCAGCAGATCTTTGATTGCATTGGCTGCTTGCATCACAGCAGCCCCCACAGGAGATTTGCCCACTTCAAATTGATTCCCGACTGACCAGTAGCTGTCTGGCATTGCAAGCTTCCACAGGGCTATTGCCATTTGCTTCTCAGCTGTGAGGGCTGCTCTCATCTTGGTATTCTTGCACCTCAGGGCAGGGGAAAGCAAGTCACAAAGTTCCATGAAAGTGCCCCTACGCATGTGAAAGTTTCGCAGCCACTGGGAATCGTCCCAGACCTGCAACACTATGCGGTCCCACCAGTCTGTGCTTGTTTCCTGAGCTCAGAATTGGCATTCCACCACATGAACCTTCCCCATTAGCCCCATGATGCCCACATTGCCAGGGCCCGTGCTTTGAGAGAAGTCTGTGTCCATGTCCTCATCACTCTCGTCATCGCGCTGACGTTGCCTACTCGCCCGGTTTCACTTTGGCAGGTTCTGGTGCTGCATATACTGCTGGATAATGCGTGTGGTGTTTAATGTGCTCCTAATTGCCAAAGTGATCTGAGCGGGCTCCATGCTTGCCGTGGTATGGCGTCTGCACAGAAAAAAGGTGTGGAACAATTGTCTGCCATTGCCCTGATCGGGGGAGGGGCGAATGACGACACGGCTTACAGGGTTGGTTTACAGGGAATTAAAATCAACAAAGGGGGTGGCTTTGCGAGAAACAGAATGGCCCCCTCAAGGACAGAACTCAAAACCTCAAGGATAGAACTCAAAACTGGGTTTAGCAGGCCGTTGATTTCATGCAGGGAGGGAGGAGAAACTGAATACAAAACAAATCTGGTCTATTTCTTGTTTTGATCCACTTCATCTATCTTTATACATCTTGCTGGCAGCAGACTGTGCAGTACAGCCGCTAGCCATCGTCATCTTCTGGGTGCTCGGCAGAAGACGGTGCAGTATGACTGCTGGCCATTGTCTTCTGCTGGCTGCAGATTAAAAGACAGTGCACTGCCGGTAGGACTGAATCGCCATGAGACGAAACTTAAAAGGGAAATGACCTGGCTGAGTCACTCCCATGTTTGCCCAGGTGCCCCTGACCTCACTGAGGTCGGTTAAAAGAGCACCCAGGACTACATCCATGAAGGCTACCAGTCACACTGCACTGTCTGCTGCCAAAAGGCAATGAGCTGCTGCTGTGTAGCAATGCCGTACCGCGTCTGCCAGCACCCAGGAGACATACGGTGACTGTTAGCTGAGCGGGCTCCATGCTTGCCGTGGTATGGCATCTGCACAGGTAACTCAAGAAAAAAGGCGCAAAACGATTGTCTGCCCTTGCTTTCACGGAGGGAGGGAGGGAATGGGGGCCTGACGATATGTACCCAGAACCACCTGCAACAATGTTTTAGCCCCACCAGGCACTGGGATTTCTACCCAGAATTCAAATGGGCGGTGGAGACTGTGGGAACTATGGGATAGCTACCCACAGTGCAACACTCCGGAAGTTGATGGTTGCCTCGGTACTGTGGACACACTCCACCGACTACATGCACTTAGAGCATTTGTGTGGGGGGACACACAATCGACTGTATAAAAACACTTTCTACAAAACCGACTTCTATAAATTCAACCTAATTTCATAGTGTAGACATACTCCAAGTGTAGGTCAAAAAGCTTGCACACTTGGTCTTCTTTCATGTCTATCTACATCTAGAACTTGAAAGGCAGTGTGAAACCATTAACCATTATAGAACCAGTGTTCTATAAACCTAGTTAACTGTAGTAACTTATTCAGTTTTAAAGCTACTTTATATCAGTCTTGATTGGAACTTGTTACAAAACAAAGTCACATATTGTAACTCCGTGAGATGCTTTAAAACACATACACAAGCACATACACTTCCTTAATAACTGAGTTAAACTACTCAGTTTTAGGAAGTTGTAAATTAACTGATTTGGGTCATCATCCAGGAAAAAGCCTGTGGGTGTTATTTATCACCAGATCTTTAATAAGCCTGTCCATCTTCAGCTCAGTGATCATTCACAGCAAGAGATGACTCTGCCAAACAGAAGCGGAACAAAGGACAGGCAGGACTATGAATCTTGTCCCTTCCAGCTATCCTTGGCTTTCAGGAAGCAACATGCTGATGAACACAGGCCATTTTATCCTGTTTCTGTTGGGCAGTACAACTTGATTCCTCTTTTTGGAGGTGCTGGCATGAAGCAATCAGATGGTGAGTCATACTTCTTCTGAAGATTCAAAATGTCCAACCACAAGGAGAGTCATCCTTTCTCACCATCCAATCAGGGAAGAACCAACTTCAGGTTTGAGTTCTTGCAACTGGGACTGGAATTTTCTAGTCTCTTTGTGCAACACATCTTGTCACACCAGCTTGTGTCAGACAACTTAGGCCATAACTGTTGGTACCGCATTTATGCTACATACCTTGAACACAAGCTGGCTTGATCCAGTCAGCAACTAACTTCCACAGGTCACTTTCTATGGGCCCCTTTGTGGTGCATCCCTTGGCCAGTTTTGCAGTTATGCTTGCTCAAGTTGCAGTTTCTCCTTCTCTGTTAGCTGCTTAACTGGACAGTTTAAAGTTCATATGATTTGCCAGAAGCTGGGAATGGGCAACAGAGGATGGATCACTTGATGATTACCTGTTCTGTTCATTCCCTCTGGGACCCCTAGCATTGGCCACTGTCAGAAGACAGGATAGTGGACTAGATGGACCTTTGGTCTGACCCAGTATGGCCGTTCTTATGATTTATACAAAGTCCTCTCCATATTCGTTGATGCTTTTTAAACTTGTTCTAGTAGTCCATTATAAAATAGAAAGTCACTTGAAGACCTGTGGTTTTTCAGCAGGTCAGAACAGTTGTGTAAATCTTCGTTTTTGGTTCTCCTTGTTTTAACAACAAAGGTAGGACCTTGGTATGTATGACTAATGGCTGAACGGAGTCCGTGCATTACCAAACAGTTACATTTCTGATTATTCCACTCTGTGGTCAAGTGTCCCTATAAATACACTATTAGGTTTCAATTATTTTTATTTAGTGCCTCTTTCAGCACTGGTGTATTTCATTAATTTGACAGCATAAGCATGCTTGATTGCAAACATTAGCCTTCCTTCCTTCTTCACTTTATGACTTAAACTAAAAAAATCAATATGAATGCAACCTCTTTCTTTCCTAATGAGCATCTCATAATGTAATTCCCATATGTGTTGGGCTAAGTTTCCAAATAGCTCTCAGCTCGGCCTCTGATTGAACCTCTGATCTATATGTATAAATTGCATGTGTGCATTCAGACCATCAGTTAAACATCTAACCACTTAACATGTCAATATAAATGCCATTCCCCCTGAGATTTAAACAGCTAAAGTTGGGGCCTATCAAAGGGTGGGCTCTCCCTTCCAGCTGTGAGAAAGGTCCGCAAATAAAACAAGGTTTGCCTACCATTTGCAAACTTTAGCAGAGTCCCAAATAAAAATCCTCCCTTTCCTGCTTATGACACACTCCCACCCTTTTCTTTCCTGCCTATTATTTTAATGTAGTGTAATAAGCCCAGCTGCATCTATTCCATGGTCACTTAATTTGTCCTGGTCAGATTCTGGCCTATCCAGCATGGAAAGCAGGGGTGCGGATTCTCCTTCTACCAGGGTGGCACTTCCTAGAACCCAGACTGGTAACATGTAATACCCCATCACAGAGCCCAAAAATGTAGATACCCCAAATCAGAGGTTAACATTTGAAAAATTAGCCTGCTAAATGTGTGTGTGTGGGGAGATGACAACCATGAAACTTCTTCATGATGGACACCATGGACACAGTTATTTTTCCAGTCATCTTACCAGGTGGGTGCATTACATTCTGATTAATATGGAGGAACTCTCACTGGGCCAAAGAGTTTAGTGGCAATTAGCACATGGGACTGCAGTTAGCAGGTGACCATTAACACAGGCTTAGTTTTACTAATGGCCTTCACATCTCCGAACTGTGTAGCAACTATGTGTTCATTCACATTTTCTATATACCATTTTTGTAGCTGTTCTTAAAGCATTTATTTTATGGAGGATGTAAAATCTGTGTTCTTGGTATGGCACTTGAAACGGACAACTTACTCCACACCCTGCCACAGTTTGGGCTGGCTGGAAGAGGAAAGCCATCTGCTTTTCTCACTCGTTTCTTTGATTTTGTTGGCTTTACTGAGATGGGCTACAATAATACACAGGACTGGAGAATCAATACAAACATAGCTGTAGGTTAACAGAAAAGCAGAAGTAGAATTTCATTCTTTGTCAAGAAACTTGCCCTCAAGGCAAGATGGAGGTAGACAACAAATATTTGGAAGCAAGATAAGATCTAATTTCTGGAGTGGTGTATAATAATTTTATTTAAGATGATGTTGAAGTAAAAAGAAAACGGTACAGAGTTTAAGCATAGAAGTTTCTGGTTATCAGGCAATAAAGTACAGATTATCAAGAGGTACGAAATTCAGTTTAGGAACGGGTGGCGTAAGGAATACATAATCTGGGGGTAAAAGGTTAACGGGTCCAAGGACAGACACTGAGATATGGGGGTATGTTGTTCATCTATAAACCAAGAAGAACCAGGCCTTGTAGTGTTTTCACATCAATTTAAATGGGAGTTAAAGACGCAGACCAATTATAAAAAGAAAAGGGAGGCCCAGTGGCACCTTAGAGACTAACCAATTTATTTGAGCATAAGCTTTCGCAAGCTACAGCTCACTTCATCGGAATGCATCCGATGAAGTGAGCTGTAGCTCACGAAAGCTTATGCTCAAATAAATTGGTTAGTCTCTAAGGTGCCACTGGGCCTCCTTTTCTTTTTGCAAATACAGACTAAGACTAACAGGGCTGCTACTCTGAGACCAATTATAGGAAAGGCAGGCCAGGCAGAACAAGGGGAGGGCATGGACGAAATACTCCTAAGAGGGAGCGTTGATGTTTCTTTCCTTATATTGTAGCTCTGGGCGAAGATTTGATTTTTAATATTTCAGAACATGGAGATAAATCCCTTCCAAGGCTCTTACAGAGACAGGGTGGGTGAGCGAATATCTTTTATTGCTGCAGCGCTTCTGGTGGCGAGACAAACTTTCCAGCTACACCGGGCTCTTCTTCAGAACTATACCCCTCTGTTCCTTCCTCTCCTGCTTGGCTACGCTGGCAAGAAGCCCAGGTCAGCAATAATCCAGCCGGCAGTTCTTGTTTTGGAAGAAACACTCCGCTCCTCCACAGCGTCGGGCTGATTCACTTTCCTGTGCGCCAGGGAGGCGGTGCACTGACCCGTTTGCAAAGAGCGCCTGGAAGGGAGGGCCTCATAAAGCCGCAAGTTGTTTGTTAATGTCACAGGGAGACAAAAGTCCATAGCCGAGGCTGCTGCAGCTGAGCTGGCTGCAAACCCTATTTTTGCCTTCCCCCTTCAAATCCACCCCCCAAAGCCACAGACCAGGCTCCCAGGTGAGGCTAAGTCCTTGCAAACAGGCCGCCCTGCCCCGTTTGCAGCCCCGGGGGCCTTCAGCCAACACGCCCCAGAGCCCAGGGTGGGTCTGTGCAGGCGGCTGCGCCCTGCAGGCACCGGCTGGGCGGGTTTCGCTGCCGCCGGCCCCGGGAGGAGGCTGTTTGCAGAGCGCGGGGCCGGCCGGCCGCCGGCCCCCGCCCCCGGGAGAGGAACCCGCCAGCCCCGGCCGGGAGTGGCTGCGAGCGGCGCTGGCCGCAGCCAACCGCGGGCTATAAATACCGGCGGGCGCCGCTCCCCGGGCCCCGGCAGACGCGCGAGCAGCCGCCCCGAGAGCGGGTAGGTGGCCGCCGGCCCCGCGCTGAGCATCCCTCCCCGGGGGGCGCCCCCCTGCGCCCCGTCCTGCGGGGAGCGCTGGGGCCCGCCCGCCTCCCCCCCCCCCGGGCGGGAAAGGGGTTCCCCTCCCTGCCCCCCTGCGCGCCCCACAGCCCCCACCCCGCTTATGGATAGGGGTGCAGGGGGTCGCCCCCCCCAAAACCACCCTGCGTGCACCCCTTGGAGGGGGCTGAGGGTCCCCACTCACCATCCAGCCCTGCCCTGTGCATGCGACCCTTTTCTATACCTGGGTGCTCCCCCATTTATAGGCGGGGGGGGTCCCCTCCCTGGATCACCCTCCCTTCCCCAGTGGGGTGGCGAGGGGTCCTGTCTCCAGCCCCCGTGGGGTGGGGGAGAAGCACCCTGGGCCCCCTTTCCCTGCCGGCTGTGTGCACCCCAGGGAGGGGAGGAGCCCGTGTTGAGCGTGCATCCTGCCCCCGCAGCCCCGGGCCCAGGGAGATGTCGCGCCCACTGACCGACCAGGAGAAGAGGAAGCAGATCAGCATCCGCGGGATCGTGGGCGTGGAGAACGTGGCCGAGCTGAAGAAGGGCTTCAACCGGCACCTGCACTTCACCCTGGTCAAGGACCGCAATGTGGCCACCCCCCGCGACTACTACTTCGCCCTGGCGCATACTGTGCGCGACCACCTGGTGGGCAGGTGGATCCGCACCCAGCAGTATTACTACGAGAAGGACCCCAAGGTGAGCTGGGGAGGCCCCATGTCAGGGCGGGGGGTGGGGCTGCACTGGGGCTGCTGGCAGCTGGCGGGTAGGTCCCCCAGGTACAGGGAACCCAGTCCAGGATCACCAGGGGTACACAAGCCCCAGATGTGCACCAGGGAGGGCTGCTCAGTAGGTGGGAAGCTAAGGGCCAAGGGGAGCATAGTGGTGTGCAAGGCACCGTGGGGAGGGGGAAGGCACTGTGAGTTTGGGACCGCTTCCTTGGGCAGGTCCCCAAGCGGGGACATAGCTGTATAAATCCCTCAAGTTATGGGAAGGGTGAGTAGCTTCTGACTCAAGACCAGGAGTAACTTGTATAGTGGGGGTGCTGAGAGCCATCGAACCAAACTGCACAACCTGTATAGGACGGCAACCACTTCAGGCCGGGGGTGCTGCCACGCCTCTTGGTCCCGCACCTATGCTCAAGACCCTCCCAAGGTTCAGGAGTGGGGAGGCTACTTCATGTCTGGCATGGGGAAGCCCTGACTAGATGCTGGAGATTGGGAGGAGACATTACTTTCCCATCTTAAACTCCTCATGAGCAAACCTTGCTAAATCTCCCCTTGCTCCTGCTTTGCATTCAGCTGGAACTAGGTGTTTTTAGGGGGAGACGTGTCTGCTTCCTCATTTGTCCCTGATTCCAGGAACTGGGTTTAAACAAACTAGGCCACTTTAACTTGTTTTGCTAGTTGAACAAAACTTGGCTGCAAACACCAATATCCAGTGCTTGGAAAGAAAGTGTTTGCTGTATTGTATTGCAGCGTTTCTTCCTGTGTATTCCTGCCCCCCTTTTGTATTGTCCAGTGGGTCTGGCTGACCAACAAATATCCGGAAACCCTTT
Organism: Lepidochelys olivacea; assembly: GCF_965140295.1. NCBI lineage: Eukaryota > Metazoa > Chordata > Testudines > Cheloniidae > Lepidochelys > Lepidochelys olivacea. The sequence continues at coordinate 123,137,273 of NC_140416.1, forward strand.
TAGGGTAAATTAGTTTAAGGGATCAAAAAGGTCAGAGTCAGCTCAAAATAAAAGCAGAATTAATTGGCAGTGACAGAACTTCAAAGCTGTACGTGCTTTACTACTAGAGTTTAAAACTTCCTTTGAGCCTTTTAGGAATACTTTACATGAGCCATTGCAAAAGTATAAGGAGGCTCTTTTTATGACTCTGTGAAAGTGCCATGTTAGCTGTCCTTCACAATTGTTTATATATAACTCTCACTTTCTTCTATTGCTCTGAACTTCAACTGAAGAAGACAGTCAAGCCAAAGTACACCTTTCTTACTCCCTGGCTGTATTTCTTAACTCTGATCCTTATAATGTGGCAATAAGAAACCAAAAAGTGCAGAACATGTGTAATCAAAATTTAAAAGGTAATCGACAACTGTCATATCCCAAGAGACTTGTGTAGTGCTTCCTGTGGTCTGCAGCATTGCTCATACAGACTGCATTTTTTCTAGGAAAACCCAGGCCCTGTAATTCAAAATTTTCTAGAGTAGATACATGTACTTCATGGAGACCCAGGGACTTTAGGTACTTGTGGGAACTAGGAGCACTGTAGTGGAGGAGGTTGAGAACTCATGTATCGCATGACCAGGTGTGAAATGTCCATCCTCTGAACCCTCAGGCTCCTCTGAGAAGGAAGTGGGACTGAAGTAAAAAGCTCAAGCAGTCTCAAGTGAATTGGCTTAACATTCCTCTTGGGTCATTGCTTGTCCGCTTTGGTTTATATTGAACACAGAACAGTGCTTGCTAGTGGATTAAACAGTAATCCTGTTTGTGACATCATTTGAAAGCCCCTCCCAATCTATCAAGTCTAATTACTTATCACAAGGCTGACCCCACCTTTCTCAGCCAATGATGATTTCTCATATGTCTGCTTTTCGACAGGCACCTTTGCGCTCTTTCCCACACTGTGGCTTACATGTGGAAGGGACCCCCTCTGTCAACATTCACAAAGCTGCCACCTTCTCCTCTTCTAAATCCCTCCTTAAACCCAATCTCTGCTGTGATGCCCACAGATCACTAGCAGCCATTGGCTCGAGTGGCATGTAGCTGTGACCACTGTGACCATTTATGCAAATGTACTTGTCTTTACTGTTACCTTCCCTCCCATCTGTTACATATTGTTACAGTCCTAGATTGTGAGCTCTCTGGGGCAGGGCAACAAGTCTTTCTTTGAGTCATTTGTGCGGCACCTAGCGCAGTAGAGCCATGATCCCTGACTAGAGTCTCTTAGCACTACTGCAATAAACACAATAATCCTTGGAGGAAATTAAATTTCAGGGAACAAAGACTTCTATTATTTAGAATATTTGCATCAAGGGAGATTCTATCTAGATGTTTTGTTCAGGAAGCAGGAGTAGCTCTTGAAAGCACTCTGTGCATCAGAGTCAGGTCAGTTGTTTGGCGTTTCTAAAGCCTGGTTTAATTTGAAATGTCTGCTTCGTTTACATTTTAACTCGGTTTCATAAATAGACATAGGGCCACATGCTGCCCCTGATCTGAACATGCACCTCTCCCATTGATGCAATGAAACTGTCGGTCACAGGTTAAGGCTCTTGTTCAAACAAAACTCAACCTCTTCCACCCTGGACCTACCATGCCCCTCTCTTCTCCCTGTGTGAGCATTAATTGTTTAAAACTAGCAGTGAGGGTGTAGAACACAGGGTTGGAGGTAGTTAGGCCTTTCCTCCATCTTGTTGCATGGCATACTTTATAATTTTTTTCCCAGCATCCGCCCTATTTCCAGCCTTTCCTTTGGTTACATGTACAGCACATAAGGCCTGAAGCAGTCTGTCTGCAGACTCAGGAAGAGAGTGCTGCATGGGGTTATCGCTACAATCCTAAAGGCTGAAAACACCTTTTTTTAAAAAGAGAAATCAGTGGGTTAGGATCCCTCACCCCCTGCCCAAAGTGGCTTATGAATTTTTAAAGCCATGCTTATTTTAAATCAAGGCATCAGCTAATAATCAGGATTTTCTACTCAAGGTGTTACCTTAACAAAGACTTAAGAGTCCTTTTGATGATATAAGCTGGTTTTATTACTCTTGGATTTAGAAGATGCCAAAATAATGTTTCCAGATCTTGAACGTTTTTGAGGAGACTGTTTCTACATGTTTCAGTAAGATTTGCTTTCATTTTTCTTTGTTTCAGAGAGTTTACTATCTCTCTCTGGAATTTTATATGGGCCGCACCTTACAGAACACCATGATAAACCTTGGATTGCAGAATGCTTGTGATGAGGCAATTTATCAGGTAAGTGTGTCTATATTGTGGTTTAGCGGAGTAATATTTAGTCATTAGGGGTTTTTATTTTGTTTTTGGCACCGGGGTGGAGGGAGAGAATATTGTAGACCAAGAAGTCAATTGATAGACACAGTCCTAAATGGCCAAAGTAAAGGTCTTGGAAGAATGTTAACTGACTGGGTGTTCAGTGGGTGTTGGCTACATAAGGAAATTCCTATGCTTTTGGCACTATCGGTTGACAGGATGTTACTGAATTTACAAAATTTCAGCATTAGAATAAACCTCTTGGTGTAAAATTCGACTTCCCCTTTTCACAGGAACAGAAACGTTACTTGTCACTGCTGTTTGAGGCTTGTGGGCTGGTCGCAGAGTCAGTGGTGTATAATAGTTACTTTTTAGCTAACGAGCATATATGTAAACTGTTAAGTGCTCTCTGAATGCAGAGTGACTCATGATTGTTCAGTAAAATGGAGGCATGCTGTACATTGATTGCTCACTAGCAGAGCTCCAAACCTTAACATTAAATTAGTCCGTGTTTTGAGCATAATATTCCAAGACTTTGGGCCAAGTTCCTCCCTCATGTAACGAGACGTAACTCCATCCGCGCCAGTGGACCAAGGTTATCTTGGTCACTCATGGCTTGGCTTTGCTCCACCATTCGTCGTTGAACAACCGCTACTGTTGTTCCAAAGTTTTGAAAGTGGCTTTATTCCATTCTGCCCTTTGCTGCCCTTGTACTCTTGTTAACAGTATGCTCTCTAGTGCATAGCATTTTTAAGCAGTTACACAGCAGGAGGGATATTCTTCAGACAAACGGCTCTCCTTTTGAAACGCGTTTATTTCTGAATTTTTCACTTATACTGCACTCTTTCACAATGCAAAGAGAATAGCAGTAAGGTGAGGGCCTTGTTTTCGGAGAGGAATGTGTTTAGATTCTTTGTTCAAATACAGCTTATGCTAATATACCTCTGGAGTTACTGGCATGTACTGTTCTGGTTGATTGGAGAAGATATTATTATTTAAATGTGTTTTTTGTTACATGGATGGTAGGACCTGTAAGGTTTTATTCTGAGAAATTTTCAGCTGTGGTATTTGATGATTGTTGGTATGAACTGAGTAATAATGATTTTATAAAATATTCTTCGGGTTTTTTCAATACCTAAAAATTAATAATTTAACTAGCAGTAGGTGCTAACTTACATGGATTTTCTGTAGTATCTAAAGAAGTCTTTTTGTAAAATGTAATGCTGAAATATAACTGTACTCTAGTGCAAATGCTAGGTCCCTGCCCCATATATTGGTAGGCCTAGTTTCATGTGGCATAAACATCTTTCAGAGTTTTCATACAGAGTACAGCATTTTCAAAAAATTTCTATACGTAGGCACAGCAACTTATCTACCCAAAAATGCCTAGCAAAATTCAGTGTTAGAATTCATTTCCAGTGTCCCAAAACTTCTTCGTGGTATGTACCATGAGTTGAGCTGTTACCTTGTTGGGTATAAGCAATGCAGGATCAGATTTAGTCTGTATTTGGATGGGAAACCTTCACAAAAATTGTAAAGTGGTATAGTGTATGTGACACATACTGCCAGAAATAAAGCAATGCCACAGCCAGGTATGAGGGGGCACTGTGCTTCTGGGGGCACTGTCTTTTGAGTGAGATCTAAGACCAATGTCCTGACAGCTTAAGACCATTAAAATTCCCTGGTACTCTTTGGAAGAATAGGTGTTAGCCTGGTATCCTGGCTAACAACCAATGAAGTCTTGATGCTTTTCATACTTAGCTACTCTAGTAGTTTCAGGTGGATCAGCTATTCTTCATTTAACATCCTGATCTCTTGTGTAGTGCTCTTGTTATAGGTGGTTACCATCCTCCAAAGGTAGCTGTGTTTCACTGGTGGGCGAAATGTTTCTCTTCTATATTGTGAAGTTTTGATGAGCATGTTGGCACCTTCAGGTGAAAGGTGCTATATAAATCAGCTCTTTGTTTCAAGAACAAAAAGTGCAAGTGGGCTGGGGTTGAGGGGCTTATGTTGCTATTGTCCACAGTGCCTGGAAAGGGTAGAGGACCAAAGGTGCTTTGGGGGAAATTCACTGTCGCAGCTGCAGAGATGAGTCTGGTTAAGCTTGGAATCCAATAAACAAGTTCCTTCTTGAGCACCTGCCTGCCAGGATAGTAACAAGGGATGACGGTGCAGTGCTGAATTAATTGTGTTCAGAGCTCCTTGTAAATGGGTTCTTTCCAATAGCTCTGTTTGCATCTTAACTCCTGTGTTTCTCCCGCTCCCTCGTGGCAGAGTGGTATTGTAAATGTTCATTCTGCCACTTGGTTCAAGAGCACAGAGCTCGTCTCTCTTCTGTCTGTATTTAGCTAGGGCTGGATATAGAAGAGCTGGAAGACATTGAAGAGGATGCTGGCCTTGGCAACGGAGGTCTTGGAAGACTGGCTGGTAAGTGAGTCCCATGAACGCAAGGAGCACTTGTCTGCCTGCATTGTGGTAGTACCTAATTATAAGTGTAAATTAAATGGTCATGCCTTCTTGTAGTATGAACACTGTGGACAATGCTGGTGGTAGGGAAATGAGTTTAATATGCAGGGCACTAATTTGTCCCATCTATGTGATCTCCCTGCCTTTCCCTCACACCCCTCCCCTAATAAAAATGATGATTTCCTTTCATTCACTAAGCTGTCTGCCAAATAGTTTAAATATAGTCTGTTTCGCTCTTGGACTCCACCTGTCCTCTTCAGTCTGGCCTCTTCTGCACAGAAGCTATCTCCCCTTTTCTATTAGTGCCTGGCTGTAACTTGCAAAATGTTGACTCCAGAAAATAGACACGCTGGCTGAATAATAGGATAACAACCATGCAGATATAACTTTGCTATTTTTGAACCAGTGGCCCTGCAAATGCTGTTTATAGTACAGGACTATTTAGGAGGAAGGTGCGTGTCGCGGGAGGGGGGGACGGACTTTGATACTCTTGGCTTATATTAGTGCAGGGCTGCATATGGGTCTGATGGAAAAGAAAGCGGGACTGACTTCCAGGCCCCAGTGATGATCCCCCAGTTGCTTGAGCATCAGATTAACCTTGGGCTTCATTGTCTACTCAGAATGCTCTCCAAGGCCAACTGTATCTTGACTCCCATCCACACCTGCTTTCAACTGGTGTTTCTTTAGTCCTCAGAGTACTTGTTTCCCTAGCATGGGAGGTGGTACGTGTGGTGTGCCAGGCATGGGGTTGGAGCCACATACACAAAGGGGGAGGCAGCATGTGGTGTTGTGTGTTATGCAGACAAGGAGTTGGAGCAATAGGAAGATGTGGAATGGAAAAGAGATTAACTGACGGTCTCTAAGCCATGCCTGCATATGCATGCTGCGTAAATGTACCATTCAACTTAGCGCGAAGTAGGGAGCTCTGTTTTTTTATATTTGGGCTGCTTTGTAAGCTTGTCACTTTCAGGGGCTGATGAAACCATAATGGGAAATTTCACTAAATATGTCCCTAAATTGTCTATCCTTAACAGCCTGCTTTCTTGACTCAATGGCAACACTTGGGCTTGCTGCATACGGGTATGGCATCAGATATGAATATGGAATCTTCAACCAGAAGATCCGAGATGGATGGCAGGTACACCTAAGCCAAACCCTGCTGTTTCCCTCCCCACCTTGTGGAAGCAAAGAATGTGCTTCCTTTAAACACCGACACTGGGGTCATGGGTCACTTCAGATGTTTTGTCCCATTTATCACATGTTGTCCAAGTTTGAGTACTTTAGATCTCTTGGTTTAGATTAATTTAGGCAGTGAAGCTGCATTTAGGGGAGCCAATACAAGATGCAGTGTTCTGTTAACTGGAGAAACATGCCCTGAAAGTCTGAAATTTGAATTTTATTTGGGGGAGGAGGGTGTTCCCAGTCCCCCAGGGAAAATGTAAAAGCTCTTCGAAATCCCTCCCCCTGCAGTTGACTTATGGATAAGTATGCCTCAAATCCTAAAATATGAGTTACTCTCCTGCTTGTAACATGGGGAAAGAGAGGTCATTCCTCCAGCAAAACAAAAACCAAAACTATTTGTGATGGTTAAGTGGGGATTATGTTGCCTCTTTCTTCCATGTCTGTCAATACAGAGAGAGAATCCTTTCTACCCACCCTTCTGCAGCCACCCACTTAATAACTCAGTGGACCAAAACCAAAGTGTACCTGCCCTTGTGTTTGTATTTAACCTGATGCATTGACAGGCCGCACTCCATGCTGTTACATTAAATGGCTAGTGTATGGGATCTTAAGCCTTGAGGAAAAAAATGCTAAATTTGAAGTTTCTACGGTTGCAAAAACATGTGCTTAATTTAGAATTATTAAAGTTTCAGCTGCTTAAGAAGGTGAGTTTTCAGGATGTATTTAACGATAGCCAGGGGACAGGCTGGGATGCTTGGAATTCAGCCTATCAAAATCAAATACACAATACACACTTTTTTTTTTTCAGAATCATCTAACCAACTTGCTCCTCCCATGATTTCAAAGTGCCTCCCCTGGCTTCCCCCTGACAGTAGTACAATGTTGAAGCCATGGTGTCAATACAGATATCAGCTGCTCGCTGACCACTGGGGCGAACATGAAATTTAATATCCAAATAAACACCACCCAGGCTTCTGGCTTCTTTTTTTTAATACCGGAGTCATTCAGTCACTATTTAACGCCTAAATGAAGCTACCTTAGATTCCAGCCTGCCCCACCAAAATGTTATAGAACGCAGGGAGCGTGTGGCAGCTTTTAAATCTAGCTTGCTGGGGAGCGTGTGGTTGGTATTCCAGTCATATCTAGGGATCCTGACTGAAATCGGGGCCTGTTGCATTGATTCAGATGAAATATTTGAGCCAGGGTCAAAGGTATTAACATAATCCAGTCATTGTCCAACATGAACGAGTTTGAAACTAGGTTCAGGGTTTGGTATTCGGGGACCTTAGCCTGCTTAGTACCATGGCAAACATGCTATTAAAAATCTTTATAACCTTTTACTGAAGATTAATCACTTGAAATGTCAAGTATTAAATAAGGCTTTCATTTTAACAACATCCCTTGTTTCCTTTAGCTAGAGAGGTTTTTTTTTTAAAAGAAATAAACCCCTCCCACTTTTGTTCGACAATGTCTTAGATAGTAATAACTGTCCTTTTTGGTGAAGAAACACAAGTTTGTTGAGATGGGCTGGAGCTGTCCTTGCTGTTTAAACCCCAATCCAGCCTCCTGGAAGATGAGGCAAAACAACCATAAAAGGGAAAAGCAAAGAACAGCCAAGATAGAAAATGCAGATTCTGTCTCTGACGTTGACTTTCGCTTGCAATCTCCCTGCTGGAAAAACACAGGCCCAGAAGACTTATCAGCCCCTCCAAGAATGGGCAAATATGTTTATGGCATTGCTTTTAGTTGCAACTCTGGTCAAATGCTTACAGCAATGTTGTAAAATACGCAGTCTTGGCTGGCTAAGCGAGACTCTTATTAAACAGAAGGCAAGAGGAGAGAGAAGAAAGAAATTAAGGTGGGGAAGGAAAAGGACACACTGAAGGGGAAAGGGGACAAAGTCTCACTTCCCAGGTGGTGGTTGGAATTTAGCCAGTGACAATGTCATCTGGGTCCTTCTCTGTCGCCTGGTCTGATCAGGACATCTCTCAGGATTAGGACAAAGAAGGTCCAAGGTCCCAGGGGATGGTGTGGGTGGCAGCCATGATAAGGCTTGCTGCAGTGTTTGTTGGCAGATAGCTGCTGCTTTTACTAACTTTCCCCAATAGTCTTCTCTTTGTGAGAACCCTGAAACAGAGTGGTGGATGGAATACTCCATCTTCTCATTACTTTGTTCACCAAATAGGCCTAATTTTGGACGCACCAGTTTTGGGATATTTTTAACCTTACCAGTTACAATTTTAACACAGTCCTTGAGTGGCATTCGTAAAACCCTTTCTAAATTACATCTGTTTTTCTCTCCTTTTTGCATCCTTCTTTTAAACAATTTTATATAAGAAGTCATTGTGACAATTTTGAACTTTCACTCACTCTTAGCAGTTGAGCTCACAGTCAGGGTAAATTTGTAGGCCCAGTCATAACAGGCCCCATTGTAACAGGCACTGTATGGAGACACATCCCGTAAGAGACAGTCCCTGCCCTGAAGAGTCTGTCTGCCTTGTATATCTAAAGCTGTAAAGGGTGGCAGAAAGGAAGTACCATCTCTGTTTTACAGATGGGGAGCTGCAGCACAGAGAGATTGAATGACTTGTTTAAGGTCACAAGAAGTTCATGGCAAAGCCAGGACATGGAGCCAGGTCTCCCGAGTCCCGTCCAGTACCTTAACCACAAAACCCGCCTTCTCTCTGTTACGCAGGGTCGGCCCTAAAAGCATGAAACGCCTTAGTAAATGAAAAATGCAGTTCTGATTGGATGCCAGTATTGTAGGTTGGTAACATTGACTTGTTGGTGCTTGCAGAATACTAATCTGTTTACAGCATATCTTGGCATAGCTGCGTTGCACGGAGAAACAATGGGCCCTTTGAGTTCACCCAGACTAATAGTTTGTTCAGCAGCGACTGACCAGGCTGAGGTGTTCCTGCCTCGCTGCTCTGAAATTATACTCCAGGCCGTCAAAAGACGTTTCCTTGTTGAACTTTGCAGCATTTGAATGATAAATGGCTCGTTGATTTTGCCCGTATTTGAAACCTGTGCGCCCACTGCAGTGAAAGTGCAGCTAGATGCCCATGTGTAGCTGTAAACTGTGGGGTTTGGTTAGGAGTGTGCTGTGGAGGAATGGCACCAAAGGAAGGTGCCTAGTTGTGGCACTGTCATGCCAGAGAAGCCATTTGTAGTCCTGGGGCCAAATTGAGCCCTCATATAAAAAGGCATAAATCTCATTGACCTCACTGGAAGCTGCACCCACCCATGCAGGGATTGAATTTGGGGTCTCATGCTCTTTAGGGTAGAATTGGAAGAGTGATAATGGCAGTGCACCTCTTCCTGGGGCAGGGGAAGAGTTACTTTTACATGGCTGAGGAGCAACATTGACTGACTGATTACCCCCCCCCAACAGAAGAATTGTTGTGACCCAGGACCACAAGGAGGGAAAGGAGAAGATCCTTGGGGCTCTGGCAGACAGAGAAGCCCCCCTCTTTCTCCCCATAAAGGAGAAAGCTGTGGCGGGGAGAAAGGTAGATGCACTTGCAGGGGCAAAATATCAGCGCGCACTGGCCTGAGTGGAAAAGAGGTCATGTAGGTTTGAGATGGAAAGACCTAGGCCAGTCCCACCCATCCCCCAAGAAAGGACGTTCTTTCCTGGCTTCTGAGCTCAAAGGTGCCCATTCTTAGCAGGGGACAGTTTCAGACCTTTGGGTTATGGGCCCAGGTTTCTGGCTCTTCACAAACTGGGAAAGTCCTCTTTCTTTGTGACAGGCCTAGCTGTTCTCTTCCATCTGCAGTGCTCCAATCTTTTATTTCTTTTGTGTTGTCAATAAGCTTTCATCTGGAGCTGTAATCTGAAACTCTCCTTTATTAGCACAAATCTGTGGTATCCAACTCTTCTAATGGTCCTGGAGGGTGCGCGCGCGTGCGTGTGTGTGTAAATATATATTTATTTTAAAGTGTAGCCAACATTGCATGTTTGGCCTGGGCTCTTATCCGCCCTGCAGTTGATTATACAGAATTCCATCTGACTCATGGAAAGGGAACAGTGACTAATCCTATGAACAGCCAGCCTTCCTCAGCGTGCAGTTTTTAACTGCTTTCCTATTAAAGATCTGCTAGTTAAACAGCAGGGCAATGATTTTTCTTCCTCACTCTTTGGTTGCTTTGTCTTAACATGGTCCTGTCCTCTACTCCTATGACCTGTACATAATGGCTGTCTCCTCTATAGCTCTCATTCAGCAGTATTAAGGCAGTGTCTAATCTATAGTCTTCCGTTTAGCAGCACTTCTTCACTGAGGTGCCAACCTGCTTCATTAGCAGGTCTCCAGGATGAGGTTTAAATTCTTATTAAATCTATTCCTGTCTCATCACACTCACAAGATCCAGTTGAGTTAGTGAGCGGACAGGGAACCAATTACCTTGTAAACAGATCTGGTCTTAGACTATTGTAATCATCTTTGTCTGGAAAAAAGCATATTAGAAGGAACGCTTCTCCGTCAATGGTCATCTGCCTCTCATGGAGCTCCGGTGCTCTTATAGCTCTAAAAATACTCTGATATATTTGGAGCTATAAGGTCTTGCATTGTTGTGGAGGACCTGGCTTTCAACATCTTTTTTTAAGCAACTGAGTTGTTGAAATTGGGGAAATCATTAACTGAAGATCTTGCAAATGATAACCAGGGTTCAATGTAGAGATTACAAAACAGAGATGCCCAGGCTAACCCATGATTGTCAACATGAGCAGTTACTGGGATGTTAAACTTGAAATAAAGTCTTTTACTGGTTGGTGTTGCATGAAATTAAACATACAACCATGTAAAGATTTCCTAAGTGTTTCTTATTATAGTCTTTTAGTTTTAATTAAAGTGAACAGAAAAGGTCAGATTATAGGTGCCTGGTGTGGGTATAAGTGTTTGTTTGAATTTTCATGTGCAGTTACCATAACTGCAAATGCAAGTCAGGCTTTGTGCTGGAGAATGCACAGAATTCTAGATGCCCAGTTTGCACATCAGCTCACAGAGTGTGCATTTTTAATGAAAATCTTCAGGCCTCTGTTCTGACAATCTGTCCCCAAAGCTCTGAACAACGTGGCTCTCCAACTCTCCTGTGCATGGATTCTCTCAAAGAAATCAGGCTCTCCAGCTAATGAACTTGGGAGCTCTTTGTGCATCTACAGATCAGCTGCCAAAAAGCCTCATCCAAGAGCCATGTGAACAAATGATTTCACTAATGGTAATGGAATGTTCAGCCACTCGGTGGCACAGTGTGTAAAATGCCTTATTTAAACGAACCTCACCCCAACCTGCCTTCCTCAGCATGCACAGTTTATAACTTCTTTCCTATTAAAAGAGCTGTTTAGTTAAACAGCAGGATAGTGACATTCGTTCCTCACTCTTTGGTTGCTTTGTCTTAACATGGTCTTGTCCTCTACTCCTATGTATTTTAAATCATCTTATGATGAACTCACCTGGTGTGTATAAGCAAGCTCTGTAGCCAGGCCATATCTGGTACAGGAACGTGACATGGTGTCAGGAGTAAATTGACAACAGAAATAGAAGGAAAACCGCAACAAAGGTTGCCAAGTTGTCACTCTTCAATGCCCAAGAGAGCTTTAGCAAGCTGTCACAATGGATAGATTAAGCAGTATTTCACAAGAGTCTGAACTGCACACAACCTCCACAATGAACCTGGAGATGTAGAGGTATTATCTTTAATTTGGGCTATGGGGAAGCAAGCAGAGCAGAGCTTTAAATCCTTTGACTTTGTGACTGACTTCAGTACAGATAGAAAAGGAGTACTTGTGGCACCTTAGAGACTAACCAATTTATTTGAGCATGAGCTTTCGTGAGCTACAGCTCACTTCATCGGATCCGATGAAGTGAGCTGTAGCTCACGAAAGCTCATGCTCAAATAAATTGGTTAGTCTCTAAGGTGCCACAAGTACTCCTTTTCTTTTTGCGAATACAGACTAACACGGCTGTTACTCTGAAACCTTTCAGTACAGATGACCATGAAAGGCTTCTGGCTATGTTTGATGCATACTTTATGGAAGAGCATGTTTTCATCGGAGAATTCAAGAACCAGGGGAAATGTTGAATGTTTCATAAGAGCTCTGCGTACATTGGCTCACAACTGATTTTGGGGAATGCAAAACATGAAAACAATCAGATGGAGGCTGGTTATTGGGTTAACAGAAAGGAAAAACCTCTCACAGCAGTGACGGTTGAAAGGAGAGTACAGAAAGCAAAGCAGTCTGACCTGCGCAGATAGCAAAACTTCTTAGAGCAACTGAAAAGGAGCTTAGAAACTGTAAACAGACACTTCAGTGTTAAGTTGTCATAAAACCTCTGAGGCAAGGGGAGAGAACTCCCAGGCTAAGAGGGACAAATTCTACGAGCTCTGGGAAAAGTCATATCCCAAGAGATTATGCATGTCCAGCCGGAGGCACACCGTGTAATACATGCTAAATGTCCATATTCCATGCAACTGTTTCGTGCACCAAAGCAGTCAGGGAGTTGGCTCACATTACAGACAATCAAGAGCCATTGTTTCTGGGATCTATCGCTTGTGCTGACATAGAGCCTGCCTGGAGAGTGAAACTGAATGTTCATAGCAAGATTATTGACTTCAAAATTGACTCAGGAACTGACATCACAGTCATCTCAGAAGGGACTTACAATCAACTTCAACCCCATCTGGCGCCTCTCTGGCTTGCCCTGGAGGTATTCTGAACTGCAAGGGCCAGTTCTGCACAGAAAAACTTACCAAGATAAAAGCTTTGCATTCTGTGTGTGAGTGATCAAAGACAGCGAGGCAACCATGATGGGCCTAGTGAGAAAGATGGAAGAACTCAGTGGGGAGTTTGATATTGGACTTTTGAGAGAAGATCCAGTACAAATCAAATTGAGACCATGCTGAACCATACAGTGTACAAACACCCTTACTAGAGAGACGTTGGAAGAGAGAGCTGCACATTTATGCAAATTCAGAGGACATTATTACCTGGTCAGTGTGGAATATTCTTGAATGACATAGTTATTGAGAAGCTGAAGTGAACTTTTGCTCACTTCGGTATTCCAGAACAACTGTGATGGACAACAGACCACAATTTGCTACAGCAGAATGCAAGTCCTTCTGAACAAGATATGATTTTGTAGCAGCCTACATTAGGCACAAGTGAAAGGAGAGGCTGAGAGAGCTGTACAGGCAGCCAAGAAAATCCTACAGAAGGAAGATCCATTCCTTGGTCTTCTGAGTTACAGATAGACACCAACAGAGCCACTGGATATAGTCCAGCACAACTCCTGAGGGGAAGGCAACTCGGATTCTTTTCCAAAGTTGGAACAGTAGTTCTATCTCCAAAGTGGACAGACATGAAGAGAGTAGCAAAGTTGAATAAAAAGGCTAAAGGTGTTTATGAACACTTCTAGAATAGACATTCCTCTGAGAACTGCCAGGTCTAGAATCTGGTGACTGTGTTCATGTCTAATTGAATGGAGAAAATGGATGGACAACTCCAGCTGTTGTAAAGAGAGAGAATTTTGTGCCCAGATCATGTGATTGAGAGCAACAATGAAGAGTTCAACAGAAACTGTCAACTTCTACAGTTTGCTCTGTTGATTGTTGAGGAACAAACTCTACAGATGGCCGATGGAGAATAAAAAGGATTCCAAGTGAACCGCAGTCAGTCGTTGCAACTAATGGACAGCCAGATGACCATGTTACATATTCAGGTCATGTGATTAGAAAACCAGTATGATTTAGAGACAGTTAATGAACTGATACATTGAACAGACTATCTTGCTGTCTTTGAGGTTAAATGGTGGGAATGTAGAATTTAGAGGAGAAGGAATGGAATGACAGTGTATGAAACTGTTCGGCTACTGGGTGGCGCTGTGTGTAAAATACCTTATTTAAACATAGCTCAGCTGTACCTGGCTGAGCACTAAAGGGTCTTATGCTGATCCCATCTGGTGTGTATAAGCAAGCTCTGTGACTAGTCCATATCTGGTACTGAAACATGATACCAGTGGCACTAGACCGTCCCTTACCTTCCATGGCTGCAGCACCCTTTCAGTTTAGGGCTTCCCAAGATGGGGACCTCTTGGGAGGGCTTCCTTTGAACTATGACCCATGAGAGGGCCAAGAGGCAGGGTGTGTGCTGAGGATCTGCTTAGTCATAACTTTTTAGGAGCTTATCAAAGGCATGAATGGGAGATAGGGGTCCTCTTTCCACTGGCTTTCGATGAAAGATGGATGTCTAAGGTCTGCACCTAGGAAATTGGGTCAGTATAACTAGATTGCGCGGGTGTGAAAAATGCACACCCCTGAGTGACACAGTTAAACCAACAAGAAAAGGAGGACTTGTGGCACCTTAGAGATTAACCAATTTATTTGAGCATAAGCTTTCGTGAGCTACAGCCCTCTTCATCGGATGCATTTAGTGGAAAATACAGTGGGGAGACTTATATACACACAGAACATGAAACGATGGGTGTTACCATACACCCTGTAACGAGAGAGTGATCACTTAAGGTGAGCTGCTATTGTATTGCCCAGAGTTTGCTTCAATTAAGAGACAGTGGGGGGGTAAAAGTCCTCCCCTATAAAAAAAAATATATATTTTTTTTACCAAAATAAAATGTAAAAATAGCTGTTACTTCCCTTCCTCTTCTCCCATGTCGCAAGTAAGAGCAGTACAAAGACAGTGTAGAGGCTAAACTGGCATAACTCAGTCTTCCAATTCTTTGAGTCCCAACTGCCATGTCCCTTTCACAGTGGCAAATTGTCCCATTTCTCTAAAAGATGAGTGAGTTCCACTTGTCCGCATATATTGAGTCTACTTATCCTTGATTTTAAGTTTTCAGCATCATGCCAGCGCTATGCAGAGTTGTCTTCCACTGTTAACACTGGGAAATAAACCACTTTTTTCTTTTTTCTTTTTTTTTTGTTTTTGGTTCCATTCTGAAATGAATCAAATGCTGAGAGAAACACACCGCTCCAAGGAATAATCTGAAGGACAAATGTCTTTAAAAATCCCCATCCCCTCCCCCCAGATTTTCTTAGGACTGTGCTCAATATTGAAAAAATCATCATTGAACAAAAAAGCAGCCCTATTCTCTCAAGGGGTCAGTAACTTCCTTGCAATTTTCTGCGCTGTTTAGGCCTCATCCCAGTATCTAAATCAGAAGCAAGAACTGAGGCATTTTTCTCTGATTGTCTTTGACCCATCATTGCCCTGAGTCCACTTATTAGATCTCTCTGAACGGGAAGCGTATGAATAAGTTACTTTTATGTTAATGGGCCTGGCTTCGTAGGGTACATCTACGCTGCAGAGAGAAACCTGCGGCAGAGTGAGAGCCCAGGTCAGCTGGTTCCAGCTCGTGGGGCTGGATCTGCAGGGCTAAAAACAGCAGCTGGTGCCTGGGCCCCAAGACACCCCACCCACCCCCACACACACGCACTGGGTTTGAGTACAGGCTCCAGCCTGAGCCCAAACTTCTACGCTGCTAGTTTTAGCCCTAAAGCCTGAGGCTCGCAAGCCAGTGTCATTGACCCAGGCTCTGAAACTCCCCTCCGTGAGTTTTTCTTTGCAGTGTAGACATACCTGAAGGGCCATACAACTCAATCCAAACACTTGGATGTACTCTCTCTATTCCAGGCCCTAAAAATATAACCTCTTTGATCCCAAATGTTTTTGTTGCATTAGCTCAAACGGTGGCATTTAGCTTGTTTGCTTCACCTTGCATGAGGTCGGGGTAAAAAATGGTTCTGTTTAACTATCCCCCTTCTAGGTGGAAGAAGCCGACGACTGGCTTAGACACGGCAACCCCTGGGAGAAAGCCCGTCCCGAGTACATGCTGCCTGTCCACTTTTATGGAAGAGTGGAACACACCAAGAGTGGACAGAAGTGGGTCGATACGCAGGTACTGACGTGAGCTGGGTCATGCACAGGCCTGTTGAAGGAGGAAATGCATTTTTTTTTTCCAAACAGCTAGAAACTGAGTATTTTATCCTGAAAGAAAACTTCTCGCAGTTCCAGTGCACGAAAACCGATGTCTGTTGTTCCTTTGCTGTTGTGTAAGGGACACTGTGGCTTGCCAGCAGAGTGGTCTGTTTAGGAAGGGTATAAAAGGGGATAAATCTGAGGTGGCGCCCATGTCTTGGTCACTTATTCCTTCCATAAACTTCAAGGAGGCTCAACATGACAATCTGTGATTACTCCTGAATTCTATTGCAGCTCTTCTTGGCCCCCCTTAACCTGGGATCCTCTTTTGAGTTAAATACAAAGTCTGTGGAAACTGCTACAGAGCTTTGAACGTCCCACCTGCATTTAATGGCCAGTTTAAAGTGGGGCAGTCCTATGGTGGCTGCCTGCCACCAGATGAAGAAGCTGTAAACATCTGGGGGGAGGTGGAGAAGGATATTTCTTTAGAAACTACTCTACATGAAGCTTAAAAGAAATAATCTTATTACTTAATGAAATTAGTAGAAGTGGACGAAGTTAGTAAGATTCAGCAGGTTGTAAAGTAGCATTCTTTTATTACTTGTCTGTTTATTTGTATTATCGTAGCATCCTTCTGTACATTTGTTCAGCTGTTTATGTCCACGGAAATGAACTGACACTCTGTACTGTAGTCAGAAAAGAAGTCTGCGAGATGCAGCACATTTGTGCTGCTGACAGGAAACGAACCATAATCATCTAAGAGACCACAGCTGAGCGAAGGCTGGCCTTGCAAAGAAATACTGCTTTTAACCAAACGTTTCAAAGTGCCTCCTAGCCCTTGCCTTGGAGCCTGGGCTGATCCCAGTACTGGGAGTAGGAATGAAAACTTCACTTTCACCCCTGAGCACAAACAACCTTGCATAATATATAGCCAGCTACTGACGGGCAAACCTCTGACCAGGCCTCTGTGCTGGTAACTGCTCAGCCTGCAGATACCATATGGAGTGTCCCGTGCTGACAATGCCATCTGTCTGTGTGGAGCTGGCAGGGAAATTGGGGGTTCCCCAGACACCCCATCTTCAGATCAAAGTTTGAGCAACTTCTCTTTGCAGGCTGGAGGGGATGAGTGCTGATTAGTTTTTCCATAACACTAACACTCCCCCTCTTCCTCCCAACCCCGTGTCCTGAATTATAGCACTTTCCAAAATCTAGATGGTTGCAATGGGTGTATAAGGGCTGGGAGCAATGTTCCTGAGCATGTTTCTAGAACATATTCTACGGCGCCCCCCCCCCTTTAAGGTGTAAATGAGTGATTCCTATTGCTGGAGTTGGAGACCTAGTTGCAAATTCTCCCTTTTTAAGGAGAAGTCAGTATTCAACTTGATCAGCCACAACTTGCTTTTCTAATTCTATTTCTAACAGTTTTGTACATTTCAAGCATATTTTTATGGCCACCTTTTCAGGTTTTTTTAAGTTAGCAAAGAATCCCAACAATGTTCTGAGCAACAGATAATTTTGTATAATTAGCAGTGCCAAACTGACTATTAAGGGCCCGATCCACAGCCTGTTGAAGTCAGTGGAAAGACGCTTACTGACACCATTGGGCTTTGAATTCCATGTCGTTTCAACATATGCTTTCTGTGGGCCTGTTCCATTGCTCTTTGAAGTCAGTGGGAATCCTTCTATTCACTTCAGGTGGTTTTGGTCAGGCCCCGTGTGTAGCCTTGACTGACACATCTAGGGGCGTGCTGTGTTTCTGGGAATAGTCGGAATATCGCACAAAGTCACGCTTTAATTCCAGCTTCTTCTCTAAAAAAGACCTCCAAATCTGGCTCACTACAGGTCATACTGTAACCCCTGTGTAATAGGTGGTCCTTGCCTTGCCCTACGATACCCCTGTGCCTGGATACATGAATAACACTGTCAACACCATGCGGCTGTGGTCTGCTCGGGCACCTAATGACTTCAACCTCCGAGACTGTGAGTACCTCTTCTGTGACATATTCGCTTCTGTCCTGAATCTCCCCACATCTGAGGCCGATCGCATGCTTTGGAGTGAGCGGGGAGGAGGAGGGCTGCCAGGGAGAGCAGTGAAATAACATGGATGATAGAATGCTGCTGGGACAAGGACTGGAACTTGCTATTTAACCAACAGTAAAGGGAAATTACGGGGGGGAGGTAGTCAAGGAGGAAGGATCCAGTTTGAATAGCCCAGTAACTGGGCCTGCTCCTGACTCGCCCGTTACTTTGACAGTCAAGCTTGTGTTGCTTTATTGTCCGATTCCCCATCTTTCTGTCATTCCTCTGACTGTTAACTGTCCTGCGTGCAACCCATCAAGCCTCTTGTGCAACGTGCGCTTGCATTGACTCAACCCTTCCCTTGTAGTTAACGTTGGAGATTACATTCAAGCCGTCTTGGACAGAAATTTGGCTGAGAACATATCACGTGTCCTCTATCCGAACGATAATGTAAGTCATCCAAAAATTGCTAAAGGTTTCACTGCTAGAGCCTGTTGCTCGTTCGTTTGATTAATTAGCTGAATCAAAACCTCCTCGTGCCCAGACAGGGAAACGGGTTAATCCTGCTCTCCGTGTCAGACTACTGGAGCAGAGGGCATATCAGAAAAACACCAACAAAAGAACAGTGAGCCTCCATGCATTGTGGGAAGCAAACACTGAGCCGTTTCAATCAGCATTACTTCATGGTTTTCTTAAGTTAGCCTGACATGAAGCTGGGGTTTCACACACTGCAGAGGAGTATTTTAAAATATTCATTGCCGGGGGGAGCGCGGCCGGGGCGTGTTTCAAAAGCATCTACGAAATTTAGGAGCACAAGTTCTACTGAAAGCTGTGACTTGTGCTCCTCAATCCATGTGGGCACTCGAAAATACCACCCGAAATTTTAAAGAGCGAGAAATGAAGTTATGCGTGTTGTAAAAGGCGGTCTTTCATAAACCCTGAATTGTGTGACTAATTTGATCTGACAAGGCCCTTTTAAAGAGAGAAATCAACAAATCCGGTTTAAGGAAGACTTCTTAAATCCAAAACCAGTCAGGCTGATGCTCCAGCTGAACTCACGCAAGGTCAAAAAATGGCATGAGGTTAAATTCATTGTTCCTCTAATATTCGTGGGCATTGGGTCACTTTTGTTTGGAAGCCTAACATTAGGCCCTGGATTTTGAAAATGTTGGTGTAAGATATGTTTGGCTTCCTATGTGGCTTCCTTCGTTGCCAGAACTCCCTTCAGCTGCCTCAACAAAGCAGAGAACTGGCTCCAGCAGGGATGGGATTTGACCTGTCATCCAAGCAAGGCATGCTGGGTGCCCTGCTCATGTATGCCTAGGAGTGTGAAGAGTTACTTCCCGCCTCAGTTCAGCACAAGGAGTCAGTAGCTACAGGTTAAACCAATCACAGGGATTATAACACTGAAAAGAATCCTTACAAATGAACTTTCTTCTCGTCTTTTTCTGCCTTTTTCCTTCAGCAATTTCACTCACTGAAGGCAAGGGAAAACAAACTGGACAGCTTCCTTCTTTCTAGTCAGGTTCGGTTTTTCATTCTCATGCATTGGCACAATGCTGCAATGTTGAATTTGCAAATGCTGCTGGGGAAATACCAAAACCAAAAAGTAACACACTGCTGTAAGGTTAGAGCAACCCAGATCAATTTAAGCTCAAACCAACTGAGAATTAAACCCTTCTTGTATTGCACCTGTCCCTTAACTGTTCAGGTTATGTAGCATTCTTGTCTGTTCTTGTTTGTAGTTTTTCGAAGGCAAAGAGTTGCGTCTGAAGCAGGAGTACTTCGTCGTGGCTGCCACCCTCCAGGATATCATCCGACGTTTCAAAGCATCCAAATTTGGAAGCACAGAAAGTGTTCGAACTATATTTGATTCTTTTCCAGATCAGGTAAACGTTATGGGATAATGGCCAAGTGAAGTCTGTAATGATTGAGTTTGAAAGCATGCTTTCCGCTTCCTCATAAATGTTTTGGCTGTGAAGACCAAGTGATTCTCTCAGGATCTGATATGGTATTTCCTAGACTAAGAACTCACTTTCAAACCCACCCAGCTTCAAAGGAGGGAATAAATCAATGGAAAGGTAGCATATTTGACATGTCTTGAAGCAGCTCGCTGTGGGGCAAAATGAAGGATTACAGGTTTGGTTGCTTGAATTTTGTATTATTTTTATAGGTAGCGATTCAGCTGAATGACACTCATCCTGCACTGGCCATTCCCGAATTGATGAGGGTTTTTGTGGACATTGAAAAACTGCCATGGACTAAGGTTTGGAAAATCATCTCTGTGCTTTTTCTGTGATCGAGAATACCAAACGTTGCAAGTGTAGTCTTGCTAAAGAGCAGCTGCCTAGATAATCCCTTACCTTTCTCACGGCATATGACAGAATATTGACAAGACTCTTGGATTTACCCCTGTAATCGAACTACACTGTGATCAAGACCACAAAGTTGAAGAAAGTGATAGGTAGCAGGCCTTGTCAGGACAGCTTTAGGGACTTATGGAGGCCAATTTTAAACTTGTGATACGCACAGTTATATCTTTAAGTTGTAAAACCTTTTGTGAGGTTTCTGTTGTTCAAAAATGGATCTGTTCAGAAATCAATAAAACAAATTACACCTCTACCCCGATATAACGTGGTCCTCGGGGGCCAAAAAATCTTATTGCGTTATATCGAACTTGCATTGGCCTCGAACATTTCCGTTATTAAGTCACTTCCTGCCCCCTGACTGACCCCTCGGAACCCCCGACCCATTCAACCCCCCCCCCCCCCCCCCCGCCCCGTCCCCTGACTGCCCCGACCCCTATCCACACCCCCACCCTGTGACAGGCCCCCCAGGACTCCCATGCCCTATCCAACCCTGTCCCCTGACTGCCCCGATGCTTATCCACAGCCCCGCCCCCTGACAGGCCCCCCGGGACTCCTACGCCCTATCCAACGCCCCCATCCCTGACCGCCCCTCCCCCAGAACCTCCAAAGCATCCAACCCCCCACTTCTCCCTGTCTGCCCCCCGAGACCCTCGGCCCGGCACCCTCAGCGTGTCGGAGCCAGACACGCTAAAGCAGTGATCCGCCGGAGCACGCAGCCCCGCCCCCCAGAGCGCTGCTTTATCACGTCCTATCCCAATTCGCGTTCTATCGGGGTAGAGGTGTACTACTGAAGAGGTCAATCTGCTCCATGCATAGCCCTACATTTTCAAAAGTCTGCTAACACTTTTGCATGTGTCAACATCAGATATATATACACCTTTATTATTATTTTATATATAATATAAAAATAAATATGCCCAAGTTGGGTTGCATACACAAAGTGCATACACAAATCCTCACACAGTGCTTGCTCAGTGGGTTTGCACACATGCCAGTCAGATGTTCACTGATCTGTATCTATTCTTTATACGTACTCTTGTTGCACTTGTAAGCTAACTGACTACCAACCATTTGGAAACTGAATCTTTTCCTGTGCAGCACAAAGCCATCGATGCAGAGATGCTCATTCCGTAATATGGGCACAGCCTGTTAAATAGAGATGATAGTCCTGTGTGCTTCTCTAAACAAAGGCTCACTGTCGTAATGATGATTGTCTGACATTTATGTGGCAAGGATTTGTAAACGTGCTAAAACTTCTTAGATTAAAAATAGCTAGCTAAAAGTAGTTATCAGGATACACTACCTTTCTCATGCAGGATATGGAACAGCAGCTGCCTGTAACAACTTCATCAATAATCTGCATCTTTAGAGCAGTAACTAAGCTAGGATTTATGGAACCAATAACTAGCAGCCACAGACTGTACTAGTCAAACAGAACATTACAATCTGGAACTCTTATATAGGAGTTTAATAAAATTCCAGCATAAAAAAAGTTCACCATTCCATATGAGAATCCATGGGAGTTTGTTTAAAAAGCCTGTTTCTTCTGATTTGAAAGAAACAAGCAGAGCATTAAGGATCTGCAAAATCTGAGTCTGCTTGCTGGAAGCATCTATTGCAAGGAATGAAATTTCCCTTTGTTCAACAATGTTCTTGTTTGTCAGAAAGGCCTGTTTCATCATAGTTTTATGAAGGAGACAATTGGAGTGACCAGCATAGATTGACAAGTTGTTTATTGGTATTAAAGTCATCCAAGAGGCCCCAAACGAGAACATAGCCCTGTTGTGCCAGGTGCTGTACATTTACCTAGTAAGAGCTGTCCGTTTACATAGAGGAGACACAGGAGGTGGCATCATCCCCACTTTACAGATGGCGAATGCAGATTCAGGGCTTGTCTACACTTGAAATGTTACTGCTGCAGCCACACCACTGTAGGCACTACCCACGCCAATGGGGGGATGCGGTTCTCCTGTCGCTGTATTTAATCCGCCTCCCTGAGAGGGGTCTGTCTACATGGCAGGTGAGGGGGTTTAGGTCAGCTTAACTCTACCACTCATAGGTGTGGATTTTTCACACACCCCTCCCCCCCTCCCCAAGTGATGTAGTTAAACTGATTTAGTGTAGGCCAGGCTGCAGAGATTAAATTACTTTCCGGCTAAGCTTCAGGGAGTCTGCAGCAGACCCAGCCCCCAGGCACATACACCCCTACCCCCGCCTCGTGAGAGGACAATTTGTATCCCAGGACTGGGTCTGAGTAAAGTTTTGTCAGAGTGGGTAGTACGTGGGTGTTGTACAGGTTTGGGGCGTCCTTGGCTTTACTCTTTTAACCGTTAACCCCCTCTATTGAACGCCAGGCCTGGGATATCACCAAGCAGACCTTTGCCTACACAAACCACACGGTGCTCCCTGAAGCTCTAGAGCGCTGGCCGGTCGATCTTGTGGAGAAGCTGCTCCCGAGACATCTGCAAATAATTTACGAAATAAACCAGAGGCATCTGGACGTAAGTAACTTGAAATGAAAGGGACACTCGCTCAGTGCCGAACACATCCCGCTGTGGGAGGGGAAAGGAAGCATCCGGTATCTTTCTGTGATGTGCCAGGGCGTGGTGGTGGTAATGGGCTGGCTTCTCTCTGACATGGAATCTGCATGTGTGGCTGTGAGGATCTGTGCTGAATTTCTTTTTCAACAGAGGGTAGGGAAAAGAAGGGGGTCCTTGACATAAGGATTGGGCTAAACCACAGGCAATCCTTTTTTGCGTTTCCTTTTTATACCATTACTGGCTGTCTGATCTATCGATTTTTAACAAGAAGTCCCTCTGAGAAACAAAGTTGTTTTCCTCCTGAAATATTAAGCTCACTCTAGAGAAGATGGGGCTGACTCAGGAGTGTGTAATAAACAAGGGAGGGCTTAAATCTCAAGGACATTAAGGTCTCTTTGCACTCTGGCAGCACAAAGGGGCCTTAGTGTAAATGTGAAACCAAGCCAGGATGTAGAATTAGTAAAATTTCTCTCTCTACTCCTGCCTTTCCCCCCCTACTGCTGTATCAGTGGCCCTATAAGAAAGCTCAGAGTAGGGGGGGGAAATCAAACACTAAATTCGTTCCTAAAGGAGAAACTGGTGAATCAAACCGCTCTGCCAGTGGGTAAAGATGCTTTGCCCAGACACACACAATATTTATTTATGGGAGCAGGGGAGACCGGATAATGCTGATTTTGTGGAGCATTGGATTTTCCAGAGAGGGCAGAAACAAGTACTTGCAGATGTCAATGATCCAAACTCTTCACAAGGCTTCAAATGCAGCAAATGATGGGGAGGAGAGGAGAGAGGAACAAAACTGCTAGAATGGCAGTGTAACAGGGCTGGTTGATTTAGGAATTAGCTCTTTCAGTGGTGCACCTTCTCTTGTGGTGTCTCGCTCTCAGTTACTTTCTCGGTCTCCATCATCCTCACAGTCGAACCCATGTCACTCCTGGACCGCGGCATCCGCTTCTGGACACTGCCCTCTGACTGTGCCCGCTCCGCTGGCTCTCTTCCCACCCCTTCTGGGGGACTGGCAGCTTCAGATTCTACCACTTGCCTCAGTGGCTAGCCCCTTTCTCCAAGGGCAAACTGCAGTCTGGCTTAGCCACTCTCATAACTGGCAAATGAGGGGGAAGGGGAGACCCAGGCCCGTCTGCTACTCTGGGCCCTGACCCAGGGACCCTCTAGCAGCATCCACTTACTGCCCCCCTCAAACTCTCCTCTACTGCCTGCTTCCCTGGGCCACTTCCTGTAGCCACAGCACCTTCTCTGCCCCTTTGTGTCAGGGCCCCAGTGCGGCAGTTGTCCGCCTAGAGCTCCCCCAGCCTCTGTCTTGTCCTTGTCTTGGGTGCTTCTCCCTTCACCCACCAGGGAGAGACTGCACTCCTCTCTGCCCTGCAGCCTTCTTATAGGGCCCAGCCTGGCCCTGATAGGCTGCTTTCAAGCCTCCACTTGATTGGCTGGCGCTCTGCACAGCCTCTCTGGCTTGCTTTAACCCCTTTCATGCCAGAGTGGGGCAGCTACCCTGCTACAGGCAGCAACAGAGCTCAAAGCAGAATTCAGTTGTGCCGCCATCCGGGCTGCCTGGAACACGGTGCTGTTATAACTCATGTAGAGGATGAACCAGTGCGGCTGTTCCTAACAAGGCCCATTACACTGCTTCGTCTGGGATGTGCAGCGCACACTGCGGAGTGGATCGGCCCTATAGAACTCCTTATTGTTCTGTTCTGGGACTTCTGATGCTGTTGGTCCCATTGTCCATTTCTCTGATGCCTCTTAGGCCTGGCCCACGCTCAGTGACTCACGATTCACAGCAGCACCGCCGCTGGCTGGCTGTAGCTAACCTTAGAGAGACAAGGTGGACGAGGTAATAGCTTTTATTGGACCAGCTTCTCTTCGTGAAAGGGAGAAGCTTTCGAGCTTACACAGAACTCATCAGGTCAGGTATACTTAATCCTGTTTTATACTGGCCCATACAGGTGGCTGTTCTTATTTGTGGACAGGGATGGCTTTTTTTGTTCTGGTTATTTTGGGATTGATTGAGTTGTAGAGTGACTGACCTTATTGATGCTCGAACGTATCCACGATCTAGTTGCTGTGGATCTTTTTTCTTAAAAATCATTACAGCACATTTTTGAATTTGTCATTTGGACGATACTTGAATCCCAAATCTGTTTTCCAAAATTTCGATCTATTCCCATATCAAAACTGAAGCTGTTCTTTATAACCTGAATTTTACAAAGGCTTCAGATGGCCCCAGAGACCTACATAGGATTGGGTTTTACCATACAGCAGTCCTTGCATTGATCAGACCCCAGATGCTATTAGGGCAGAGGGTGTGCTTTCCTTCTGCTGGGTAAGAGAGCAGCTGATCTTAATGCCCAATTATAGATATCAAATTTATGACTGGCATTTATCCCATCTCACAGAAAGTTGCAGCCCTGTTTCCTAATGATCTTGACCGTCTGAGAAGAATGTCCCTGATTGAAGAAGGAGGAGTCAAGAGAATCAACATGGCCCATCTCTGCATCATTGGCTCGCATGCTGTTAATGGCGTAGCAAAGATCCACTCTGATATCGTGAAGACTCAGGTGTAAGTTAGAAAAACTATAAATGTGGCTGATGGCAATGGATGAATTGCAAAGTACAGCAGTGCCTGACCCTGTTCAGTAAGACGTCTGAAATCAAGACTGGAGTACAACTAAGTAAAATTCTTATAAAATGGAAAACCGGCATTGTCTGAGTCAGGATCAAATCAGCACAGTGCAGAGCATTTGTGACTGATGCCGAGAGCAAGCCAGGATTAGCAATTGTTACATTCCTTTATTTATGAATGAATGTTAATGTAATAGAAATGGGCCGTAAAATTAGCCTTTTTCCCCCTTAATTCCCCACCATTGCAACTCCCACTTGTAATGGTGCAGGAAGGGAGATTCTGACAGTAAGCAACTAGCCCAGAGCCATGCAGCGAGTCAACCATTGTCCAAGCTGGGAGTAGAATTTGCAATCCTGTGCTCTAGACAACACTGCCTGTATGCATGGATGCCCACTCAGATAACAGCTTCGCACTGAGCATGGAAGAATAGCCTCTCAGAATAAGACCATTACCTTGTCCTTGTCCTAGATTCAAGGACTTTGCTGACCTGGAACCAGAGAAGTTTCAGAATAAGACCAATGGAATCACCCCCAGGCGCTGGCTCTTGCTTTGCAACCCAGGACTAGCAGAGCTCATAGCAGAGGTAACTACAGCACCTCTGTATGTACATGTCCTGGGAGCATGTGGGAAAGAGGGCTTGGGCACGATGTTAAAATGGTAACCAGCTTTTTCTCCAAGTGAGGCACGGCTTTGGGAGTGCCCTCTGCACCCTCACTGAACACAGCAGCTGGACGCCTCTGCATCAGTGATGGCTGCTCAGATGCATGTCTCTCTGGGGGGGGTTGGTCTCCCCATGGGGGCAGCACTAGATTCAAGAGCTGGAAACCTAGGCACTGACTTCCCCTCTGCCCTGTGGGTGCTCGACCCCCTCTCCTCCATCCTGCCCCCGGACCACCGTTGCCCTGCCCCAATTCCACCTCCAGTCCCTGCCCCGCCTCTTTACCGCCTCCTCCCCTGAGCGTGCTGTGTCCTCCCTCCTCCCCCTCCGTCCCAGAAAGTCCTAAGCGCCGCCAAACATCTGTTAGGTGGCAGGCGGGAAGTGCTGGGAGGGGGAGGAGCGGGGACATGGCATGCTTAGGGGAGGAGGAGGCCAGGTGGGGGCGGGGGAGCTTGGCTGCCGGAGGGGGCGGAGCATCTGCTAATTTTTCCCCGTGGGTGCTCCTGCCCCGCAGCACCCACGGACTCGGTGCCTATGGCTGGGAATAAAGGAAAAAGCAGCTGCTCCCCTCCAGTTCCACCCACTGGTCACCCTGTCCCCCCTCGTCTTCCAGCCCCAGACAGTGAAGCAAAGGCTGAGGGTCTTTCAAGGCTGGCATTTGCGGGAGAGAATTTGTATTGGAAACTGCTTTATTCAGACTGTTTTCTCCTGGCCTGGAATATCTCTCAGCGTTCCTGGGTGGGAAAACTACCCAGACTGCCTTCAAAAGCCTGCTTAAAATACTGGTCCCCCATCTCATGAGAAGCTATCAAGGGACTTCCTGTGTCTCTCTTTGAGAGTATTCCTGCCCCCACTCTGCCCTGTACAGTAGCGTCCCCGTGAGCCAGAGAGTGAGTGAGTGCAGGGTGCTCCCACCTTGTTCACTAATGCTGCAGCCAGAGGGAGCAGTGAAAGTCTCTTTTAAAAGAATCCTTAAGATTTTTTTTTATTATTATTTTCAAGCTTTGGAGAATTGAAAACTACCTTGAGTTTCTTACTCCTTGTCTCTTTGTGGGTGGTACAAAGACATGCACAGGACTTGGGCCCCAGTACACTTTCCCCAAAGGGAAAGAGCTGTGCCTTTCAAAATACTGCTACAGATTGACAAGCCCAGCATTCAAAAATGTCTGAGGGTCTGCCTTTTAACTCCCATTTGGAGCAGGGACCTATTGGAATAAACCCTAGTTAGGAGAGTCCAAAATCCCAAGCCACTCAAGCCCAGATCCTAGGCTCTTGAGCACATGGCTAGTGAAGCCAAGTTGGCAAATATGTTCTGAAACTCTCCACGGGAGAGGGATTGCGGGGGGCTTGACTTTGGACCTCTGACCTCTAACTCTTTCAATTTAAAACTGGCCAACCTTTTCCAAACCTTGTTTGTCATTTTAGTTTTCAGCCTGTTGAGTTAAAATTTCTTGAACAAAAGTGCTGATATAATATTAGAAAATATTGATCCCTCCCTGAAGTTAGAACACCCTGGATTCTGTATCCGTCTGCCTGGACTGAGCTAAATTTGCACCATCTGTGTAAAAAGGCTATTCAGTAACTCTAGAGATGAACATATTGAATTACTTAATTTTATTTTTATTACAGAAAATAGGAGAGGACTATGTGAAAGATCTAAGTCAGTTGATAAAGCTGCATAAGTTTGTTAATGACGATATCTTCATTCGGGAAGTTTCCAAAGTGAAACAGGTAAGGGATTAGGGAATCTCTGGACAAGCCATGGGATGGTGTGAACTCCGTTGTGTGCAATAATGCCCTTTTTTAACTGCTCCGCAGGAGAATAAAGTCAAGTTTGCCCAGTTCTTGGAGAAGGAATACAAAGTGAAGATTAACCCTTCCTCCATGTTTGATGTGCATGTGAAGAGAATCCACGAATACAAGCGTCAGCTCATGAACTGCCTGCACGTTATCACCCTGTACAACCGTAAGTCACTCACCCGCTGTCTGTCTTTCTGAAGGAGACAATCTGACCTGGGCAAGCGTGGATAGGTACTGAAAGTCTGCAACACCTGTTCTGAAAATGTTAGGTAATTTCACATTTCCTTTTTCTTTTAGGCATAAAGAGAGATCCTATGAAGCCATTTGTGCCTAGGACAGTTGTTATTGGAGGCAAAGTAAGTTAATCCCACCGGGCTTTGTGTAAGGGGGGGGTGGTATGACACTTCATGGGGGAGACTTTCAAAAGCACTTAAGGGATTTAGGAGCATAAAAGTCCCACTCCCTTTTAATGGGATTTTCACCTTTGGAAAAATCTACCTCTTATGGTAGCATCTGAAAGGTTTCAGCCAAGTCAGCACCCCACTGAACTTGGCAAAGCACAAACCTAGAATAATTGACAGTCCCTGCCCCAGAGAGTTTACAGTCAAAATGACAAGATAACTGGTGGACGCAAGAAACAAGCGGGCTGGGGTATGGAGGGGAAAAAGACAAGGTAACAAGGGTGTTCCAACAAACTAGCTGTGTGAGCAAAACAGCAGTCAAAGAATGTGGGTGTACAATTATTAACAGCCTTGCTAATCTTCAGCCTGTGGCTCTTTTCTAGGCTGCTCCTGGATACCACATGGCTAAAATGATCATCAAACTCATTACAGCTGTGGGTCATGTGGTGAACAATGACCCTGTGGTTGGAAACAAGTTGAAAGTCATCTTTCTGGAGAACTACCGAGTGTCCCTGGCTGAAAAAGGTAAAGTGCTCAGAGCCGTGGGAGAGGCTGCATGCGCAGTATGGTTTGGAGGAGGATTACAATAAAGCTGCCAAGTAATTTTAGATCAGCCTGTCTAATTGGGTGCAGAGTTAAGATTTTTCTTCCCTACCTAGAGCTTGTACGCTCTGCTGCTTATATGTAGACCCACGAGCCGAAGCACAGCTGGAAGGGTTAACAGCAGTTTCCCTTTCAGAGTGAGCGAGAGTGTGGGTATGTTCTTCCACTTTGATACCTGGATTGACAAGCTACTTCTTCACCGCTTTTTCTGTGCGTGTGCGCTTTAAACCAAAACAAGGTTCTCCTGTGGAGCTTACAACTGTAGTTTTCTCTCATAGCTGTGTCAACACTGCAAGAGCTCTTGAGAGAGAGTTGGATCTTCTAGAGTTGGGTTGTCTTGAAAATTCCATCTCTGTGCACGCTGTGGTGGTAAAATAAACCAGCAATTCAAACATCAAGAATAAGTCTCCTAAATACGAACACTGCCTAAGAACTGCAGAGGAGAATGATCTCTGATCTAAAGTTCTCCAAGCAGTGTGCAATCTTACCTAGTATAAGTTTTTGATGATGATGATTTAGGAATGAAGCTATGGCCAGAATTCTAAGGCCCTGATCCTGCAAGAGGATCTATGCAGACCTCTGTATGGATTCAGCGTTCCATCTACACAAAGCCAGTTGTAGGATCAGGAGCCTAAGTTTGAAAACATGTATTCTGAAGGATGGATTTAAAAAGTGTCCATATCGATTAGGAAGCTGCAGTAGGCTGGTATGTCCTGCCAGTGTCTTTTTAAAGCCAGGTCCCAAGCTGCAGCCAACTTTTCAATCCGTATAAATCCCTAGAACTAGGAGCCAACACAACACCAATCCAAGGATGCTAATGGATGC
The DNA here is from genome assembly GCF_965140295.1 of Lepidochelys olivacea. Taxonomy (NCBI): domain Eukaryota; kingdom Metazoa; phylum Chordata; order Testudines; family Cheloniidae; genus Lepidochelys; species Lepidochelys olivacea. The sequence continues at coordinate 123,166,997 of NC_140416.1, forward strand.
TGCTCTTAAACTGGGCAGCGACGCCAAGGATGGATTCCTGTTTAGACTTTAAAATGGACTCTCATGGCATTAGGAACGAAGCCAGTAATTCTGACCCTCTGAACGCATTTTATTGGCAGTGATTCCAGCGACCGACCTGTCTGAACAGATTTCCACGGCAGGCACTGAAGCGTCCGGTACAGGAAACATGAAATTCATGCTGAACGGAGCCCTGACCATTGGGACCATGGATGGAGCAAACGTTGAAATGGCCGAGGAGGCTGGAGAAGAGAACTTGTTCATCTTCGGCATGAGGATCCAGGATGTCGCAGAGCTGGACAAGAAAGGGTGAGGTTCTTGTATAGCATTATATGAAAGAGAGCTTTGAGGGATGGGGGGAAAAAAAAAAAACAAACAAGCCAGTCTCCTGGGCTGGGCCTTTATACCAATGAAGCTTTGAATCACACTGCTGGCCAACGACTCCAAAACTTGTCTCTCGCATCAGCAGCAGTTGATCCAATAATAGGTATTACCTCACCCACCTTGTGTGTCTCATATCCTGATCCAACATGACTACAATCACTCTGAACTTCAGCCTTTGTGCATTCAGACTGCCGCTTGGCTTGGAAGCCCAGCCTTGGAGGGTAGCTTTGCTCAAAGAAGGGGCATTGCTGTAATCCAGCCTTGGAGGCTGCATAGGCATGGGTTTACCTTGGCAAGGAACAAAGCCATTAGGAAGTGGTGCAACTTCTGAATACCATGCAGGTGGAAAGAGCTGCCCTTAAAGGTCTGTTGCATCAAAAGGACCACAGCAGTAGAGGGCACCAGAGCACCGGACTAGTGAATTAACCGTGGCAGTAGGTAAAATTAGCTTCCGGATTCATCACTGTTAAATTGTTAGAACAAACAGATGTTTAAAATGGCTTGTTAAACATCTTCCCGCTCTGCACCTCAGGTACAATGCTCAGGAATACTATGACAAGCTTCCTGAATTGAAGCAGGCCATTGATCAGATCAAGAGTGGCTTCTTCTCTCCGACGCAACCTGACCTTTTCAATGAAGTGACCAACATGCTGTTCCACCATGACAGGTAGGAACCACCTCTGAAATACTAACTCTGGGGCAGGAGATGGCTTAGTGGTATCAGCATTCAGTTCAAAATACCTGTGTTCCCTGGCACCAAGTAGAGACCCCAGCAGGGTCCATTTAGGTCTTCATCCTTCCAAGGTGGGGGTGGGGGAGGTGTTTTTCAGATGTGGCTTGAGGAGCTGAAGTCCAGTCTCCTCCATTCAGTCCATGGCACTTATCAGTTTGCTGCAGTATATTTAGCCAAAACTCTTTGGAGCACAGATTTGCAATGTACCGGCTGCCACTTATCTTCCTCACTGTCACGCTCTCCTCCTGAGGTGACTGTATTTCAGAGTGCTATACTGATGAAAAAGCAATTTAGGATCCTTTGGGGGTGAAAGGCGCTCTCTACAATTCTAACATTTTAGAACTGATGTAGAATTGATTTTTAGCAGTTTTTTTTAATATTCCTCTTGGGAACATAAAACTGGTACATTTGGGCACATGCCTTTGTCACAAGCGTACGCAGATGATGTTCCTGTGCCGTGAGGCTTCTTAATAGCCTTTTTGAATGGTACAGCCTGTATTTCTCAGAGAATATGAACAGTAACCAGGATGTCACTTGCTGCTCTTTCCCTATTTCAGGCCAGGAGGAGGGTGTTTTGTGTCTTGCAGTGCTTGGACTAAAAGCTCTGTGACAGAGGATGTTGTACCTATTATGTGGGCAGCTGCTTTGAAATTGTAGGCACTATGGGAATACATAATGTTAGCTCCCATGACATCTTGTCTTCCTTGAATGTCTGGTGTACCATTGTCTCAGCTGGTCTGTACTATCCCTCTTTCCATTGAGAACTCGATACAGGCCAGGATGGGGGTGAGTTCTAGGCAAACAGGTTGAAGACTTTCAAACAAGTCAGGAATACATGTTTCGTGAAGTATTTCCCCATTTGTGTCTATTCTCAACTCTAAACAGGGCAGACCACTGAGCATTTTAGTTTATTTAATATTAGCTGTCACCCAGGTATATAAAATGTCTGTAGGAGCAGGGTGAGTGACTTGCACTTTTTTCTTCGCTCTAATAGGTTTAAAGTATTTGCAGATTATGAGGCATATGTCAAATGCCAAGACAAAGTCAGCCAGCTGTATATGGTAAGAATGGGACAAGAACAATCCAGGGTGGGCTGGAATGGGATTGGATCCCTACTGCAAGTTAGAACATCTTGAAAGCTGCTCTTAACTTGTTCCAGGGCATACTGGGTTAATCTGGTAAATCCCCTGCTATAACCCACTGTATCTACTGGTTTGGGTGAGGTAGATCTAGCCCACTGCATCTACCTGTAGAGACTTACCAGTTACTGAATATAATGGCAGATTGAGCACTGATTATTTTAGAGCTTAACTGAGGATAGTGACTGACTTCTACCTGTCTCCATCAGCTGGGTGGCTGAGGGAGCAAGAAACTTGCAATCTGCTGGAGGCTATAGCCTGCTTGGGGGCCCTGCTCTTCAAATTGCTCACTAGGATCTCCATTAGCAAAAATGTATTTGAGCCAATTGGCTCTTCAGAAAGCTGGCATTGTTCACTATGCACTCAAGCAGAGCAGCTGATCCTGAGCAGTGTGCAAAGCTTTGTGTCCAAATACTTAAATATGAAAGTGACCTTCAGGCATGTCTTCACTGGAACAGGATCGTGTAGGCCAGCAACTTGGAGAGGTTTGGTTAGCACAGCACAAGTTTTTCTAAAATTGCCCTCACTCAAACTTTAGACACTGTCCCTGTTGGGTACTATAGTAATGCTGCTGTTCCCTTCAAGGCTGGTGTCTAACCATAGTCCTAGATAGGAGTTTACCAGTCCTTTCAGGCACGTGGTAGAACAGATACAATTCCTGCAAGGACTGTCAGCATTTACGTGATGTGATCTGGTCTATCCACAGAACGCTAAGGAGTGGACCAAACTGGTTATTAGAAACATAGCTGCCTCTGGGAAGTTCTCCAGTGACAGGACCATTAAGGAATATGCCCGGGATATCTGGAATGTGGAGCCTTCTGACACAAAGATTCCTCCGCCTAATGAACCAAGGGATGTGGTTGATAAGAATTCCAGTTGTACAACTGAAAAGCTGAAGATGTAGTTCTGAGAAGACTCTGCTGTGCAAGCTGCCTGTAGTAAAGATGTGGTGTAAGCATTGTTACATACATACATTCCCATAATGGTTTAGTGGATATCTTTTTATTGTCTTTCAGGTTTCTCTGAGTCAAGGTGTTAGGAATGTTCAAATACAACTGCTTGCTTTTGGTGCTGGAATAAAAGTGCCAATTGAAATATCCACTGCACTCACTGTGGTTTACTTAAGCCTAAAGTCAGAACCTGGGATTGCTTGTGTAGACTCAGCCAGGCGATTTTATTGTACCTGTCCTCAAGTCAGATGTTACATAAAATGTCACAAGGGAAGTAGGGGGAAGAAGGAAGGAAAATAGGCCCAACTAGTCTAACTAGACACACACAAGTAGTAATAGGTTTCCTCAGGAGCAAGGGTGATAGTAATAGGCTTTGTTTCAGCAGAAGGAAAAACTGACCAAAACCTCCCTTGCTGTAAACTAAGTGTTGTAATTGCAGGGGGCACAGAACACTGCCCTTAACTGTTACCTTTCCTCAAGACTGAGCGTGCACAGTTTTAACGTTTGATCACTTTCTGTTCTCCCATGGGTTCTAATTTCCTAAAGAACTGGACTTAGCACTGAGGCAACCTCAGCAGGAGTATTGAGAGCAAGATAATTACCTCCCCACCTTAACACTCAGAGCCTTTCCAGCCCTCCACTGGACAGCCCTCTACGAACACTGGCCTCATCACTACCCCATAGTCATACTCCAGATATTAAGCACCCTGTTCCTACTAAGGTGTTAAGATAAAGTCCAATTCTGTGCTGACTAGTAACTTGACTACACAATTTGGAGTTTCACAGATATGATGTCTGTAAAAATAGCCATAGAGGGGCTTATTTATCACTTCAAAAACTGCTTACATTTAGTGCAGCCCTTAGTTTTAAGCTCTTAAGAAGAAAACAAAGTTTAGTGTAAAGTAAACTTTGCCCTACCTGGGTACAGCTTAGGGCAGGGGGAAGCTATTTTGCCAGTAGCAGGTCTGTCTACACAAATGTATTTAGTCCATTTGCTGATTAAAATCAAATCAACTTTCTATTGTAGTTTTGTTGAAAGTCTCTGCCATGATGTGGCTGCAGCTGTTAAGTGCGCCCATGGTGATTAACATACATTGCAGTAGCTGGTATCACTTGATGTTCTTCACGAAGTCTCTGCAACAAAACAAGTAACGTTAAACTATCCTATTCTAATGGCTAAATGTTTAATATGTATCTTCCCCTGAAAGGTAAGTTAGACTAGATAAACTTGACCCTGTGGTATACTAATACAGGACTTGTTCTGGAGGCCCCTTAAGGACTGTGATCATTACAGATGCTGGGCTGAGTACTCCAGTAACTAATTATTGAATTGACCCTCCAAAGGAAGCAGCAGCCAGTGCCTCTGGAATACTAACCTGTGAAAGGCTGAGGGCTCCTGACAGAGTGGTGCAAGAGCTAGGTACTCACTATACTAGGGATTCCCACACTGGTACATACAGTCCCCAGAGATCTCAGATGCAGGATACGGGGGAGAAAGATTCATTGCATTTTCAGACTAGGTCTTCCAGCTGAAGCTTTAAAACTGAATGTTAAACACCAATACTTACTTCAACATGTACCCATGTGAACACAGATACTGCACTCTAAAATACTCCTAGGGGCATTCTGCACATTGTCAACATAAGACTATATAATCATGCATTTCAATTTTGGAAATTTTTCAAATATACTTGCTGACTGGTATTTTAACAATACAGGAGTAGAGATTAAAAAAACCACCTTTGACAACCCAGTTCTCTGCCTGCCCTCCCCCCCAGCAGAGGGAGAAACAGCCTGATGCTGGGTCCCAAGCTGATTAGGAGTTTCCTGCACACACCCCCTCCTTCCTTCAGGGCAGGCAGAGAACTACAGATGCCCAGAATATACTGTAGAAGGGAGTGTGTGTGTGGTGACTCACTTAACATAGTTAAGATGCATTTTTCAGGAACATATGTGAAATAAAGCAAATCCAATTTCCCCATAAGAATTAATGTAAATCAGGGGGCGGTTAGGTTCCAGACAAACTCACCAGACAAGACACATCTACACTAAGTTTTGAATGATTGTGAAGCTTGGTTGAGGTGGAGGAGTCAGAGGGTGGGATATTTCCTAGGGAATGTCTTGCTGCTAAATGATGAACTAGCACTTGGCTGAGCCCTCAAGGGTTAATACACTTAATGTAGCCTCACACTCTACAAGGCAGCAGAGAGGAAACAATAGATACAGGGCAGTATCTGCAAACACTTCCCTGCAAAAATGGAACATGATGTTGAGCCCCCACTATCCAGCTGGAGCACATGTGCAGCACTTTGGAAAGTCAGCACCTTTAGCTGTAAGGGTGCATGCATATGAGGCAGGCAGGCATTGCCCCTTTAAGCAGCTCAGACAGGAAGCAACAGCTTCTAGCAAGCTGCCCTGTCCCCTCCTCTGCTTTGTGGAGAGAGGGTATAGAGCAGGCGGGACATCTTGATATCAGCCCCCCTCTCCTCTGCAGGAAGCTCCCAGGAGAGGGCAGGGCAGGAGCAGAACTGCTACTGGGCAGCTGCTGAGCCACATACCTTGGCTTACAGGGAAGTTGGGGGAGCCCACCCCCCCCCATTCTAATCCTAGGGTGACCAGCTGTCCCAATTTTGGGGTGTCCTATATAGGTTCCTGTTACACCCCACCCCCTTCCCACTGGTCACCCTATCTAATCCAGTGGACAAAGCAGGCAGATGCCAAACATCCTAAGGGAGCATTGTGTAACTTTAAATGAGCACATTCCCTAAATGATCAGCTACAAAACAACATTAACCTGCACAACGTTAAGTGAGGAGTTACTGTATTTGCAAGATGGACTCTGCCAGGTCCAGCAGCCCCTAGTGGTAGCCCTCAGCTCTACAGCCTACTGGGATTGTGTGCACACAACTTCATTGCTGTACAACTTCTACATTGTACAGAATTGCCCCATAAGTAGTAAGTGAAATATGGACAGATGCAAAGAGCAGCTCATGTTAACACAGCAATGAGAAGGATAAGGGATATATAATAAATAGACTAGTTTAGCTGTCCAGTAGCGCAGTTGTGGTATGTCACAGGGAAGAACATGATTGCTGTGCTTTCCCAGGGAAGCCAGAGGGCTCTTCCCAGCAGAGTGACCAGGATCTACACCGAGGGCGACGAAAAGCAACAGGCCCCTTGACTAGCATAAGCCCTTGACCAAAGGTAAATTTTCAGAGCATCTTTTACAATAGATTTGACTGGGGAGAGGCAGCAGCATTATCCCCACTTGTTTAAAAAAAACAGAAGCAAAGGGGTAAAAGTATCTTGCAAGCAGCAGCGCACCCCCCAGAGCCTGGAACAGACCACCAGTCTCCTCCTGAATTGCCCCATGCTTCCCCCTCAGCAACAAGAATTGATGCTGCTAAGGCTGGGAAGAGTTTGAGTTACCATGGCAGGCAGAGCTGCTAGCAGGTGCTACAGACGCTTGCTTCCCAATAGTCACTCATGCAGACATCCAAGTCTCCATCAGTTGAATTAGTGCTTGGAGACTAGCTCTGTAGCTGAATAGGAAGTTAATCGCACAGCCCTGTGAACTAGCCTATCCAGCTCTAGGGCTAAGGTCAAAGCCCTGGCCATGTCACTGCTTTGCTCACCTGTTAAGGGTGCCAGTTGTGGTCCAAGGCTGCAAACCCCCTTCTACGTCCACAGCTAGACAGCAGATGCTAACTAGTTGGGTACAGACCTGGGCAGGCTTTTCAGCTGAGAGGGACACTTGCCCTTACCCACCCCACAGAACAAGCTACTTTATAAACAAGCTAATTTGACAGCTGAGTCACCTGCTGGCATTACTTACTTCACAATGTCTGGCAGTTCTGGATCTGAACAGATGTTTTCATGGGCTAAGCCCAGCTTCTCTGGAAAGGCAACAAACTTGACCTTGTCTTTGTTCTCATAGGAGTGGAGAGCAATCTCAGCAAGCTAGGATGGTGGGGGGGAGGAGAAGAGAGAGAGAATCTTCTACATGTCATTTAGACTTTGAGTACAGTTAAGTGAATTCTAATGGCTTCTCTCTGTAGGTAGTTTACATGGCCTTCTTCACCACAGTATGAGCACTTAATGGCTTCATTAACGCACCTGTAACCTAGGGTAGTGCTGTTAACCACATCTCTCCAATGGGCAGAAGGATGGGATCAGGCAGCTCACTTGCCCAAGGTCAGGCGGTGGTGGTCTTGGGTATTGAGGCTAGGTCACTTGAATAAATCCAGTGCTTTATCCACTAGACCTGCTTCTCTTCCTTAACCACCACCTAGTCCCCTGCTGATCCAGTTTCATGCACATAAGAGGTACACTCACTTCTCCCCAAAAGTAGCTCATATTAAGGGGAAAACAGCATTGACGGCCCCAACAAGAATTCTTTAGCAGGCAGAAGCCTTGTTAGTTTTACTTGACCTACAAAGGTTTGGATATGGTCATTGAGCTGGAATATCAGGGTGATTTCTTTGATAGGCACGCCATAATTCCTTCCCATTGAACCAATCAATTCATACACTTCCTTGTACTGCAGCAGTGATTACTCAGCTCACAGAACACTTGGCATGCTGGCTTTTTGAACACTCCTGTCACATCAGGTTTAAGTTCATGAACTTGATTGCTTTAGACTAAGGCTGTCAAACAATTAAGAATGGCAATTAATCAAGATTAAAAGTAGTTGCTATTAACTGCACTGTTAAATAGAATACCAATTTAAACTCAGCAGAGACGTACATCCTCTGGAACGGTGGCTGCAGCATGAAGAGGCACAAGTATCTTGCAACCCCAGCTACTACAATGCCATGTGAATGATGCTTCTTGCTTTCAGGTGATATTGTAAATAAGAAGTTAGCAGCGTCTCCCATAAACGTAAACAAACTTGTCTGTCTTAGCAATTGGCTGAAGCAGGACTGAGTGGACTTGGAGGCTCTAAAGTTTTGCATTGTTTTGAGTGCAGTTGTGTAAAAAAAGAAAGCCATGCATAAATTGCACTTTCACAATAAAAATTGCACTATAGCACTTGTGTGAGGTGAATTGAAAAATACTATTTTGCACAGTACAAATATTTGCAATTAAAAATATGAAGTGAGACCTGTACGTGTCCTAGTGTGGTGTAACTGAAATCCATGTATTTGAAAGTGTAGAACCACATCCAATATATAAATTTAAAGTTAACAGTACAATTAAAACTGCAAGTAATCTAGTTAATTTGTTTGCAGTTAATCACTTGCGTTCACTGCCGTTGCTAGCCCTACTAGCATTCCTTTCCATTTTCCCAACCATCGTGCAACAATCCGGTTCCTTTCTGCAAGGTACTTCAAGAAAAAATGTACCCACCTCCATGAAGACTAGCACCCTAACATTCTATTGGGGTGAATATCAAGGTTAAAGACAAACCAAGCAGATAAAAAGGTTCCTCTAGAGCCATGAAATGAATGAAAGGTCTTTCAGAACTCCCAGTAGAGACAAGAGAAAGGCCCAGACAGTTACTCACTGCTGCGGCAGCCTGGATGCCCTTCTTTACACGGAGTCTGGTTAACGGTGCTCCAGCCCTGCCTTATGACTCGATCCTAGAGCTGACCTGCTCACTCCGAGGCAGGATCTCTCTGAACTAGTCTGCCTGCCTAAGGGTCCAGGTCTACGCACAACTGTTCAGGCCATGGCAGTTGTTTCTAGGCTGGAGTCAGCTGGATCATGGGAACCTTCAGTAGTACAGGGAAGCAGCAAGACCCGCCTCCAGGGTACTCGTCATGAGGGGAATTAAGGGATGTTGAAGGGGAAGTGGTGGATATAGCCTAGTAGTGGGGGCTGTTAGCAGTATCATACACACAGGGCACTTACTCAAGTTCCCTGCAAGCTGCGTGGTCACGCTGCAGCCTACTTAGCACCATGCAGGCGCTCAGGGAACCTGCCCAGGGACCTGCTGCAGGAGGGGTGCCCCTCCCCCAGCCATGGGGGCTCAGGGAGGGGCACCCCTCCTGCAGCCCCAGAGGTGCCTCCCCAGCCCAGGTGCTGCTGCAGGGAGAGAGAGCTGGGAGGGGAAGTAGTCTCTTCCCCACTGTAGCCCCTGAGCATCCCCTCATCCCTAGCCCCACCCCAGAGCCTGCATCCCCAGCTGGAGCCCTCACCCCTGCACCCAACACTGAGCCCCTCATCCCCAGCCCACAACCCCTGAACCCAGCCCTGAGCCCCTCATCCCCAGCCCCACACCTCCAGACAGAGCCCTCCCAGCCCTGAGCCCCCTCCCACACTCTAAACCCCTTGGCCCCACCACATGAGTTTTGTTATGTGCACCAATATGAAGGCGATGTGTCTTACTATAACAAAATTCGTTCTGCACATGGGTGGGAAAAAAATCTATGGGAACACTACTTACACCCATGGGAGATACTGCTCTGTTGTGCTGAAAGGGCTGCACTCCCCCCCCTTCCCACCCCCCACATAAAAACCTCTGTGTTGCATGGAATTTTTATGCATGGTGTTAAACACAGCACATACGAAGTCAATATAGATTCTTCTCAGTGAGCGGCATACAAAGGAATCTACAATTATACGTGATGCCACTGCTGGTAACAGGGCCCGTTTGTAAAAGAGAACAGTCTCAGACTTCCTTTGGCCTCACCTTTCCCCCAGTAACCTAACCGCATAGAGAAGTAGAGTTGGCTTTAATCATGAGAAAAGTTACCTTTCTACCCAGGTGCATGGGCAAGACAGGGTCATCTTCCGAATGCAAAATCAAAAGGGGACTGGACAGCACTTTAACACTAAGGGGAAAAAACAGAGCCTGTTAAAGAAACACACAGCGTCTGGTTATTTAACCTAGTGCTTACTAACAAGGGCCAGTGTTAGGATCAAAGTTTTGTTAGTAATATTGGTTCGAGGGGTCTCTCCCAGCCCAAAGTGCTCTGCTGTTTAGCTACAGTTTGTACCTTTAAAAACTCAGTGCTCTCTCCTCTTAAATCTTAAAGGCAGACAGGAGCAGAACATTATGTGTACAAAGAGAGTGTAGAAACATCTGAATTTCAGGACACTGCAGATACCAGAAATACCCTCCCCCCCTACACACATTTGACAAATGCTGAAGACTAGAAGTCCTAAATACTATCCCCTCTTTGTAATCACTTGGAATAATGAACTTTACACTCAAATCACTGGTGATGCTGCTTGCAGCAAAAGTCAAAGTGACAGCTCTGCAGCAGTTTGGTGGAGGAGTGAGTTCCTTCCTCTTCTCAAGATAGTGGAGGTCCAGGGGCTGGATAGCTGAGCTCCCCCTATGATGTGTAGGGTGTGCCAGTCTCGAGATGGCCAGTTCACGCTTTGTACCGTACTTATGACAGGGACTCCATGGGAGGAAGAAAGCCTTAATATATAGTCACTAGTCCTAGTGTGAAATATTTCTCAGTAGATCAGTCCTCTGTCTCCACCAAACACTTGACTATGGAAGCAAGGCTGAAAATATGCCTGGCCTAAATTGGTTTATTCTGCTTGACTGGGACAGATGTCATGCTTGTAGCTTCCCTACTCACCCAAACACTTGAGTGGAGAATCTCTGAACGCGCAAGGCTTTCGACACACCTGTGGCTCCGTTTGTCTCATTTGTGAATCCTGCCCAACTCCCATAGATGGGAGTTTCTCACAAAAGCTTTTGCTTTCAAGATTTCTATTCCAAGTGTAACGTAAGTTCAGGGCAGGTGCCCAGATGACACACAGCTGTTTCTGGCTCAGGGGAAATCAGTTTTCAGTTGTAGGGTAAGAGCTTTAACTGGCCATCACTACTAGTGGGACCATCCATTTGAAGTACGTCAGGTTTCAGAATGCACACACAGGTGAACAGGGACGATGCTCTAAGCTAAGGCTTCAGGCTGCCTACTACCCAGCAGCTACGCCTGCTTCAAAGCGCACCAGGGAATGGTGTGTGCATTTTACACCCCCACTTGCCACAAACTAAGTGTGGATGTAGACAAGGCCTTAGTGTCAACCAAGACAGTGTTGTCTCCCTATTTATAATTTTCAAGATTTCCTTCACATGCGGGAGGACTGGACAATTTTTGTAGTGGGAATGGAGATTCCAGGGCAAGGGGATGACCCTCAGGGGCATGCAACTGCAGAACAAAAGCCCCGGTGCCTTATTTTATGCAGCATCTTTCATGTGCACTATATCCCTAAACCAGTTAGGGTCCCTCTATGCAATACTCATGAGTTAAGCCGCAGCAGAAAGAAGGCAAGGGAGAGGAGATACATTTAAGTCAGAGGGAGAGACATAAAGGAAGGTGGCTCCTGGCTGCAGAGAAGACTCTAGCATCAGGTGGGGCATGACTGCAGAGAGTCAGATCCCAGAATGAGTTGCGGGCAGAAGGTGGCAAAGGTGAGTTACACCAAGGCCACAGAATGTTTTGTAAAAGAGGGTATGTCCTGCTATTGCCAGCGGTCCCAAACCAAAGACTTAAGGAGAAAGACAGCAAGGGAGGAACAGCAGGGAAATGGTAAATAGCTAGAGAGGGTGGAAGAGAACTGCCCTCCTGGTCTCACTTCCTACTGCAGCCATTGTCGGAGCGTGAAAGAACAGAGCCTCTTCTGCGTACAGCTGAGCAATACAGCAAAGCAACAGAAGGCCTACCTGTCTTACACCCACCCCGCGCTATCTGCCGCCCTGCTGTTTGGGCGGGCGGGCGCGGTGGGGGGGGGAACTCAGATGAGGGACAATAGGACTGAACTTGTCTAAACAGTGACATCTGCAGTCATTTTGTAGGTGACAAAAGCACACGTTTTAGGGGGCAGAAGTCTCTCAGAAAGCTAGTTACTGACACGGGCTAATTTTGATGGGAAAAGAGTGTTGTATGAAAATCTAGCTTCCAAGAGGCTGAGCCTCTCAGTGCCGCCAGTCTCAGTGATTCCTCCACTGTACAGAAAATGGGTTGTAATGTAACCAGAAACAGGACTTTGTTCATAGCAGCTAGCCAGTCCAGCAAGATGACAAGTATTCATGCTTCAAGCAGAACAGTAGGTCCAGAAACATTACTCACTTCTCATCATTACGGAAAAATATGTCACCCAACGCCATTGAGTCAAGGATTAAGTACTCAAATCCTGGGAATTTACGGTAGATCTATCAAAGAAAGAGGGAGAATTCAATGCAATACTGGGCTAGATGGACCTTTGGTCTGACCCGTATGGCCGTTCTTATGTTCTAACATTAGGGACCCTGTTGTACCTCTTAACTGTCCCTAGTTTTGCAGGGCATTCAATTTGTCCCCCTGCATACTCCCACCCAAGGAATGGGTCCATACTTCACATACATACAGCTTTTTCATTAGAGTAAAACTGAACATGAACAAACTCACCCAAGTATTTACCCTGCCATCGCTATGTAGCACTGACCAGCATTTGACATGTGCTGTTTCTTCAGCACTGCTGACAGCTCTGTCAACAAGGGCTTCCCCCTCCCCACCACAACTGAGAAGGTCGCTGGTTTTAAAGCCCACTCTCTGGGAACAGAACATCTCCGTTCCAAGTTACGCCTAAAACAGGAGACCAGGCATGGTGTATCCTGGTGCTGTAGATCTCTTGACCAAATGACATTAACATTTACCCCTCCCAAATCACCACACTAATTCATTAATAGTAAATGAGATTCTAGCGGGACCCAGTTGTGCCAGGTGCTGTACACACAGAACAATTAAGGCTAAGAAATCATCCAGGATTAGTATAAATCCTGTGCAGAGCTGAAGTTCTAGGGCAGCATGCAGGGGTTTGACACATCTCAGAGCACTTCCCAAAGTTAGGAATGTGTTATTGCCATGTTACGGACAGGCACAGATTAAGTGATTTGCCTGTAGTTACACAGCGTGGCAGTGGGACCAGAACCCAGGTCAACTTGTGCCTGTTCCACCGAGATGCAACAATCCTTCACGCTAAGGAAAGGCAGAATTTCCATCAACAGAATGTGTAAAGCGGCCTGACCAGTCAAAGGTCCCCGCCTTCACATGCATTATCACCAGCTTTGATTAACTCCCCCTCCCTTACCTACTCTGCATGGAGAACATTTATAAGACAACTGTTCAGGACCAGAAAGACACAAATTAGTGTCCGCCTCCCTAAGCGGCGCCAAAGGCCTGGAAGTGGGGTTACCGTGTCGTGTGTACCAAGAGTGAGGCTGGCTTGCATTCTGGAGTGAGCTTGCAGCCCAGGAAGGGGAGGAGTTCCTTAAAGACTGACCCACCTCTGCACTCTAATCCCAGGCTGCTCTGGTAACTGGAGAGGACACCAGATAACTTGGACAGCTCTGGGAGCCCATCTCCGTTACAGCAGCCTCCCCAGGTTGCCCTATGGGCCCCAGCACTGCCGAGAATCTCTGCAGCACTGTGGATTGTAGTCCTACCCCTGACATGCTCCACCCACCAACACGCCCCCACCCCCAGCATGCACCCAAGGCCAGGGCTTGCAAGGCAGCCTTATGGGCTTTCTTCCATGGTCACTGCATCATCTGAATGCCTCCCCAGCCCCTTTACACCACTCCAGGCATTTTACAGTGTGGGGCCAGAGCAGGGGGAGGGTCTAACTCTTAATCTTTTGTCCCTTGTTGATTTGCAGGCCAAGAGATATGGTGTTTGGAGGCTGTGGAATATGGTATCATCTCCAATAGGACAGCAGGTTTAGTGCCCACATGAGTTCATGGTGTCCAGAGATGGATTTCATCCCAGAGATAGCCTGTTACCAAGGACCTTCCCAGATAAGACTGCCATTGCGTTTCCCACTGCTGAACGCTGGTTGATAGCCAGGAGCTACACCAGGTGTCAGACATCTAAATAATGCTCCCTCCCCAGTCCTGCAAGGGAGACGTAGCCAGGCTACTTAGAAGAATCTCACTGGCAACGTGCACTTGCTTTCCACGTGCAGCTACGCTAGGATACAGAGAGTTTATGGCCTTACTCTGGTAATGGGGATATGAGCTGCTGCCTCCCGAATGTTGGTGAATGAGGATTCCAGAATGATCAAGTCCACCTGGATGCCTTGGAAAGCGTAAGGAGGTACGAAATGATCAGTTAGGCTTTGGACCATTTGACATCCTTCTTGCTGCCTCCATGCCTCTCACCTGCGTTCCTCCCCACCCCACCCGAAAACCATGCATGAATTAGCAAGTCCAGTATATGAAAGCCAGGTGTTCTCATGTGCTGAGCATCTGTATTACTCTCCCCCTCACACACACAGTGCAAAATTAGGAGATTAGAAACAGTCCCTTGTTCTGCCACTATTCCGAGACTGTGCCTAATGACTGATCCAAAGGTTGTGGAGTCTTTCCAGTGACTGCAATGAGCCCTGGATCAGGCTCAATCAGCTGGATATTTGGAAAATTAAAGAGGCTGGACAGCAACTTCAAGTTACTGCAATTTCTAGGTCTGCCCTGCATGGCACTTGGCAGCTGCTCTCTGCTTCCTTGGCACTGTCCAACTCCCCTCCTATGGAGGGGAGTTCCCAACAGGTGCAGAGCCAGCTCCCTAGGCCACCCACCCTGCATCCCGCAACACCCCAAAAATGCCGGAAGCACAGTGCACTTCAGCAGTCCCCAGCTGACAGCCCTTTGGAGCTGAACCTAGCTGATGTGGTGTAGACAAGCCCTTAGGTTGCGCTAAATTTGGCCGTGGCCACAGCGAGCTGTGACTGACTCTTGCTCCTCTCAGCTCCACCCAGCTGATGGGCCAGCCCTGGGTTATAAACATTTCAGAATTACCTTTTTCTTCAAGCAGTTTCCTTGCAACATTTGTTGCTACTCTGTAAGAAAGGAGCGATGAGTCAGTGATTATGAGGGCAGTGCATTTTAAAGGAGATGCATCGATTAAGGCCAGAACAGACCATTGGGTTCATCTCACTTGATCCCCCGTATAACACAGCCCAATGGAGTCCAATTCCTGCTTCAAGTCCAACAGCTGTGGTTGAAATGGGATTTCTTTCAGAAAGATCCAATCTTGACTTAAGTATTTCCAGGGATGGAGAATCCATCACAACCCTTGGTAAATTGTTCCAATGGTTAATTACCCTTGTTGTTAAGGATTTGCTCCTTATTTCTAGTCTAAATTTCTCTCTCTCTGATCGACTGGAGAACCTCTGTGATCAGATTTCTGTTCCCCATGTAGCTACTTTTAGACTAATCAAGACTTTTTTTTGTTAAGTTAAATAAATTGAGCTCCTTGAGACTATAGCTATCAGGCAGGTTTTCCCCAATCCTTTAATCATTCTTGTGGCTCGTCTCTGAACACTCTCCAGTTTTTCTCAACATCCTTCTTTAATTGTTGACACCAGAGCTGGACACTATATTCCAGCAGCGGTCACAGCAGTGCGAGATACAGAAGTAAAATAACCTCTGCTCCTATTCGAGATTCCCCTGTTTATACATTAGCATTTTTGGCCACTGCATTGTACTGGGAGCTCATGTTCAACTTGCATATCCACCATGACCCTTCTCCCCACAGCCTTTCTGAGTCTCTGCTTTCCAGGATAGAGTCTCCCCACCTATAACTATGGCCTACATTCTTTGTTCCTAGATGGTAGGACTTCATGTTTGGTTGTACTGTAACATGTTTGCTTATGGCTGCCCAGTTTACCAGGTGATCCCGATCGCTCTGTATCGGTGACCTATACTCTTCAGTATTTACCACTCCCCCAGTCTTTGGGACACTAGCAAGCTTTGTCATTTTATTTTCTTCCAGGTCATTGATAGAAATAAGTAGGGCCAGGAACCAATCTCTGCAGAATCCCACTTAAAAAAAAATACCCGCTCAAAAATAATTCCCCATTTGCAATTACATTGACATGTACCAGCTAGCCAGTTTAATCCATTTTGTATGTGCCATGTTGATTTTGTACCTTTCTAGTTTCTTAAAGATGATGTCATATGGTACCAAATCAAATGCCTCACAAAAGTCTAAGTATCCCAGCATCATTACCTTTGACAACTACAGTTACGAGAAATAGTTTGCAGAAATCTATTTGCCCTAAACCCATGTTGACTGGCATTAATTATTTTACCTTCTTTTAATTCATTAACAACAGAATCCCATATGAGCCATTCCACACGTTTTGCCCAGGACTGATGTCAAGCTGCCAGGCCTATTGTTACCCAGATCATCCGGTTTACTCCTTAAAATGTTGGCACAACTTTAGCATTCTTCCAGTCCTCTGGGCCAGGACATTACTCCTCTGTTAGAAGTCACTGAAATGTGACATTTTCCTACTATAAACAAGGCCTAATAGGAGAAATAGGGGATTGAACAGGATTTTCCTTTATTAAAAAGGAAGTTTTAGCAGTAGCAGAGATCAGAGGAGAGATAGGATTACATGGGCATTATATGTTTGCAATTAAAACCCACCCTGGTATTTTAGGTTATACAGCAACTACACATTTGTCCAGCAACACAAGGGATGCTTCACTACAATCCCTAGACTCCACATCCTTTGGCCAGTCTCTGGTACCACACTTACCCACTACCCAAGGAGTGTCCCCAGAAGAGCACTCTGCTATTTCCACTCCGGGCTTTTACCCAGTCATAGAGGTACATGACGTCTGTAGTAAATCCAGTCTCACTTGGATAGCCGCTAGAGTCCCCATACCCTGGGAAGCAGCAGATTAGGGGGTTAAAACATGAAGAAAAAAAATTTTAATAAATGGAGAGACAGCTTTGTTTGGTGTTTTTTGTTAAGTTTACCTCTGTAGTCAAGAGCCAATATATGGAAGCCTGCACCACTCATCACCTGTTCAAAAAATCAAGCAATGTTACACTCCAAATGACAGACTAGGGCAGCCAATGTATTTATTGTTCAAAACTCAGAGCTAGTGTACGGGCTTGAAGAACCATCCTACAGTGGTGCAGCCCCAATCCATGGAAAGAAAGGATTGGTACCCATTAGATTCTACTTGCCCTACTCCTAGCCATCACTCAGATGTGTGCAGTTGGCTTGCTTGTGTAAAAAACAAAAACCAAGCAAGATTTGGCCCTACCAAATCTTTGTTGGTGACATACACTACCTGGGAAGCGAGATAACAAGCAGTGTTCTGGGATACCATCTGAGCGAGTACACCCCACACACTGGACTGTGGGAGTCTCAATACCCACTCGTATCAGTCTGACCTACCTTCATCAAGGAAACTCTGTGCCCTGAAGCCCTGTAGGAGAGTTAAAAAAAAAAAAGCTTTAACAAGGATTCATTGATTCAAAGAACAAGTCCTCTTTACCAGGGGCAGCCAGATGATAGGCAAAAGGAAGAAATGAAGATTCTTTAAAGATAACAGGAAGCTAAAGTGCTCTTTAATCCATTTTAAAAATGGATTAGTCTGTGCACTGTGGCCCTGCACTAGAGGACAGTTTTAAATCGGAGCACCATATAGGAACCAACAGTTTGCAGCTGGCCCCTTCAACAGATCAGTTAGCCTCGACTTTCATTGCCTCAGCCCCAGGATGTTTTATTCACCTTCAATTAGGCCCAGAATGGGTGTACTGGCCTCTAGAGTACGACACGTGCAACCTTAACAGAGGAGTTTAGAACAAACTTCACATTTCTCCAATATTTCAAGTGCAAGTTATTTTATAGCAGAATGTTTTCATATTGATTAGCAGTCAAGGGTTTGGGTTGTTTTGTTTTGTTTTTTTTTGGGGGGGGGGAGGAGGGGGGAGGGTGTTGAGACAGCCACTACAAGATTTGGGAGTAATGACATAGCTTTACCAAGCACCAGGAAGCTAATAAACGGCCTAATATTTTAGCACCCAAGATGCTATAAAAATTGATCATCACTAAAGACTTAAAGCGAGAGCCAGCAAGATGGAAGTCGTGGCACGCTATTTCAGTGTGCGAGCACCAGCTTTGGAGCACACAGACATATGGCCAAAGTCCACAGTTGCTGAAATACCAGAAAGAAACAAAAAGGAGGCTCTGGCTATTTCCTGTTTAAAACCAGTCTGCCTCAAGGGAGAGGCAATTTAGATCAAGAACTTATTTTCAGACTCAGCCAGATAAAGAGCATCCTTTAAAAGAAATCCAACACAGTGCGCCAGGGGTGGCCAACCTGAGCCTGAGAAGGAGCCAGAATTTACCGATGTACATGGCCAAAGAGCCCCAGTAATACATCAGCAGCCCCCCCATCAGCCCCCCCCAGCTCCCAGCACCTCCTGCCCACCAGCAGTCCCGCCAATCAGCGCCTCCCCCTCCCTCCTGATCAGCCATTTTGTGGTGTGCAGGAGGCTCTGGGGGAGCGGGGGAAGAGCGAGGGCAGGGCAGGCTGAGAGGAGGAGGGCAGGAAGGGGTGGAGTGGGGGCAGGGCCTGTGGCAGAGCCAGGGGTGGAGCAGCGAGCGCCCCCGGCACATTGGAAAGTTGGCGCCTGTCGCTCCAGCCCCGGAGTCGGTGCCTAGACAAGGAGCCGCCTAGTAACTTCTGAAGAGCCGCATGTGGCTTTGGAGACACAGGTTGGCCACCCCGCAGCATTCATTTTATAGCCATTCCAAGGGGCTAGGAGGACTGCTCCTCAAGGCTGGCTATGATGGGGCTAACAGAACATTTAGGCAGCAGTTCAGGGTACGACAGCAATACACAAGGTGGGGCATATCCTGACCTGACTCTCTCCACGAGATCAGTAGGTTCTGCAGGTCCAGTCAGGGCAGGACTCGATCAGGAAGGAGGCTCCAGGCATAGAGGGAGGCATGAAAGGAGAAGGCACAAGGCGGACGTAGGTGAAGGACTGAATGAGCAATCTGGACTGAGCAAAGGGGGGAACAAAAGGAGACAGGAGCAAAGAGACAGGAAGGAGCTAAGTTGCAGCAGGCTGTGAAGGGGAGAATGGGGAGCCTGACAGAAATAGAAGGACCAGGGAGTCAAGTGAAGGGATTTTAGGAAAGGCTGGACTTGGTCATGCATCAGGCCAGGCAAAGGATCACCACAGTAGTATTTTGGAAAGCTTGGCAGGAAGGCCAGAAGGAGACGTGGACAGGAGTCAAGGCAAGAGAGAATCAAGGCCTGGAATAGAGCTTTGCAGTAGAAACAGGAGAGGCCACGCAGACAGAACTGGCAGGCTTGAGCGTGTGATGTGGGGAGTAGATGCAGAGATGAGTCAAAGAGGGAGGATGAAGGAGTTGTGCATAGTAATGGCAAAAGGACAGGCAGACACTTCAGTAGGACATGCTGAATTGACAGGATTTTCTTTATAGGAAAGAGAACTGTTCCTAAGCCTTTCTATTGTGGAAGCTGCACTGGGCTAGATATTCTACAAACAGCTCCTGCCCCCAAGGGCTTACAACCTAGTAGGCATAAGAAGTGGCTGAGACACAAGCTGGGGAGGAGTGGGTACCAAACAGTATTAGAAGCCACATCATAAAAATCCAGGAACAAGTCTGCCGTCTCTCCATAAGAAAGGTCACTTTCAGCGGAGCTTGGGGGGTAGGGGGGACGACAACTTCCAGAGTTTACAGCCAAACTATTTCTGTCTCCAGCTGGTGACAACAGATGTGACTGACACAAGCAACACAATGTACCCAACATAATATAGAACAACCTACAAATATAGCATTATTCATGTTAATCACCTGTTACCTCCATTGCCATGGAGATAAATTATAACGGGATTATTGTCTGCAAGACTTTCTTCATACCAGCTGTGGTCCTTCCCTTGAGCTTCTATCCCCCTGCTGCCAGGCAAAACATGCCTAAAGAACCAAGAGTGTGTAATTAACAAGCCTGCTCAAGTGCATCTGGATATTCCGTTACTGATCAGAGGAGACATGCTACTGTTTCATGGATCAGACACTGGGAAGATAAATAACTGCATTTAGTTAATGGTCTTCAAAAACCAGGCAGGCACAGCCTCTTTCGTTAGGTAGAGTCCAGCCATTTCTCTGTCCACTGCTCTACATGGAATACCCTTCACAAAAGGAAAAAAACAATTGAGAGACCAAATACTGTTTTTAATTCAGCAGAATATAATGCAGCATCATTTCTCTGTTTTAAAAATAGCTACATATTCTCATCACAGTCCAGTAGCCAGGAACAGATCCACTGACAGATGAAGGGCTTTGGACACAACTGCTGGTAGACAGCATACAGAAATAATGGGGAAAATACAGAACATCCAATGGAGGGAGCAACGCACATGATGCTCTGCGGCACACCATTGCTAGCTGACCCAGCTTGACATTCAAGGCAGATTTTCACTACTATGCCCATGGACTTTCACCACCTGCCCATGTACACCAAGGTGCAGCAGTGCAGGTACAAATAGCAGGCTGTGTGCACCTACACAGATCTGGTCAAAGAAGGGTCAAGCCCTTTGCATCCAGATACAGCTGCTGTTTTCATTGTTCACTACTACAAAGGAAGTTCTGGAGACATGCAAGCTCTTACTTTGCTTCGTCACTAAAATGTACAGCTTTATGCAGAACATAAGAATAAGTTTTAGCTGGAGAATCTAAAAAGTTTAAGTAGGGAGTATAAAAAAGTTTTACATTGCATGCCACATGGTATCCAGGTGTCAACTACTAATATAGTTTGACGTTTGAAATTCTTAGACATTAGACCTCAGCTGGGTACATTAGAGTTCAAACAAACACTTTCCTTTTGCCAGTCCATGAGAATCTGAATGGATCTGGTTGTCTACTCACCAGACACCGATGGTGACCTCTGGTTCGGTTGTGAGATAGAAGTTTACAGTATGGTTCAGCAGCAATTCAGGCTTCCCAAAGTCCACAAAGGGAAATGCCACTGAGAAAGACAAGTCACAAAATGCTAAGTGGCAAGTTCTCCCCATACAGTGCAGTAATCATCCTATTGATAGCTAGGAGGATTAGTTCACCTCCAGAGTCACAAACTGAGCAGAGTCTCACCAGATTCCGAGGAAGAGGTTTCATGTTATTGCGAGAAAACCTAATTCCTGACCTATCATGGGTGGAATCTTCTGCACTCAGCTAACTCCTCCCCCTGATGTCAAAGGGCTTTTCACCTTTGGCTTCAATGAGAGCCTAGGCAGACCTGTGTCAAGCAGTTCTGAAGTCTTTCCCCTTCAAGTGTATATTATACATAGCACTTCCACATAGAGAAGTGATTGTACATATTTATACTACCTCTGCTACCCAACCTACCCACCTTCTCAGAACGAGAACTGCCATGAACAAGATCCTTGGCAGAAAAGTGTCTTATTGTCAACTCACAGTAATGGACCGAAAGTACCAGCCATCCCAATCCCCAAGCCAACATGAAACTGACCATTAACTAGCCAGATAGGTACAGGATGATGAATCCTTCATGCAAAAGACGACGACAGGAGGAAAGTGACTGGAACAGAGTCCCTTAATAGGCATCCTGGCATCACAAGCTGATCTCAACACTGGAGTCCTGATTCTCCTCCCAGCCAAATCTTTCTATTGACTTTATGGGACCTGGACCAGGCCCCAGGAGATTCAGCATGTGGTTCCAGTTCTGCCATCGATTCTTTGTGTGGTCCTAGACCACTTGCCTCACATGTGCCTCAGTTTCCCCAAATCTAAGATGGGTATAAATACCTACCTACCTTCATGGGGATATTTGAAGATTAGAGAATGTTTGTAAGCCACTTTGAACATAGGCGCTGGAGCACCCACAGGGAAAAAAAGTTAGTGGGTGCTCTGCCCCCACTGGCAGCCAAGCTCCCCCTGCCCCCACTTTGCCGCCTCCTCCCCACTCCTCCACCTACCTCCCAGCACCTGCTGCCTGGCTGCTGCCAAACAGCTGTTTGGCAGCATTAGCAAGCTCCAGGAGGGAGGGGGAGGAGCGGGAACGTGGTGCACTCAGGGGAGGAGGCAGGCAAAAGGCAGGAATTTGGGGAAGGAGTTTGAATAGGAGCAGGGAGGGGGGTTGAAGTTGGGGTGAGAACTTTGGAAAAGGAGTTGGAAGGGGCAGAGTCTCATGGAAGGGGTGAAGTGGGGCGGGGCCAAGAGCAGAGGTGGGGGTCGAGCACCCACAGGAAAGAGGGGAAGTCAGCACTTATGCCTTTGAAGGTGTAAGGCCAAATTCAGATCTCATGCAAATGGGTAAAACTCCCCTTACATCAGTGGAATTGAACCCACATACAGCAGGTACTGGAGTACAATATTATCTCAGAGGGTTAATATTGTTCTTTGCATATTCTCATTGATTTCTGGGCTTCTATTACACCAAAAACAGTGAGGACTTTACTGTAAAGAAATCGAATTCTTCACCGGGCCTTGCTGTTCCTCTTGCTACATGACAGCATATTAATGCAAAATAATTGCAAAGTGATGGTACATGGTTTATTTGTGCTATTAGAATCATAGAAGATTAGGGTTGGAAGGGACCTCAGGAGGTATCTAGTCCAACCCCCTGCTCAAAGCAGGACCAACTAAATCATCCCAACCAGGGCTTTGTCAAGCCAGGCCTTAAAAACCTTTAAGGAAAGAGATTCCACCACCTCCCTAGGTAACCCATTCCAGTGCTTCACCACCCTCCTAGTGAAATAGCGTTTCCTAATATCCAATCTAGACCTCCCCCACTGCAACTTGAGACCATTGCTCCTTGTTTGGTCATCTGCCACTACTGAGAACAGCCAGTCCCCACTTCAGGTAATTGAAGGCTGCTATCAAATCCCCCCTCACTCTTCTCTTCTGCAGACTAAAGAAGCCCAGTTCCCTCAGCCTCTCCTCATAAGTCATGTGTTCTAGTCCCCTAATCCTTTTCATTGCTCTTGGCTGGACTCTCTCCAATTTGTCCACATTCTTTCTGTAGTGGGGGCCCAAAACTGGATGCAATACTCCAGCTGTGGCCTCACCAGTGCCGAATAGAGGGGAATAATCACTTCCCTCCATCTGCTGGCCATGCTCCTACTAATGCAGCCCAATATGCTCTGAGCCTTCTTGGCAACAAGGGCACACTGCTGACTCATATCCAGCTTCTCGTCCACTGTAATCCCCAGGTCCTTTCCTGCAGGATTGCCGCTTAGCCAGTTGGTCCCCAGCCTGTAGCAGTGCATGGGATTCTTCCGTACACACTTACACCTGGGGGAATTCTGTACCATGGCACACGCTCAGAATTCAAGTTGCCTGCAGATTTCCCCCCCCCCACAGAAAACACTTTGTCAGCGAGGCACTGCAGTTATGCCTTTTGGCCACCAGGAGCTGCTGTGGCACCATGACAGCCGATAGCTCCCCGTAGCAGCCAATGGAGAGGAGAAGAGGCGGCATTCCTTACAGTGCCCTACCCGGGGCGGGGGGACCAGGTGAAGAGACATATTTGGGGGAGGGGGGGAGGGGGAAGAGAGAAGAGAAGACAGAATGGGGCACAGACTGGGGTTCAGAAGGATAGGAATGGGGGTGCCTGACTGAATGGGAGAGGCTAGAGGCAGCCAGGGTCTGCATGGGGGGGCTCCCCAACAATCCTTCCTCCCCCTCAGAAAATTAAAAACACAAAACAAACAAACAGTTCCATAGGTCTCCCACTCATACCCAGCCACTCTCCAAGTTCACTCCCAGGCTCCTTCCCAGCAATTACTTCCCCCTCCCTCAGCTTCTCCGTTACCCCCGATTCCCGCCCCCCA
Organism: Lepidochelys olivacea; assembly: GCF_965140295.1. Classification (NCBI taxonomy): domain Eukaryota; kingdom Metazoa; phylum Chordata; order Testudines; family Cheloniidae; genus Lepidochelys; species Lepidochelys olivacea. Next base: position 123,190,794 of record NC_140416.1, read on the forward strand.
CAGCCTTTGCACTGCTTCTGTGCAGCAAATACAGTTCTGTATTGTAGTTTAAAGGAATTACTCAAAGTTCTGTATTCATATGTCTAGTAAGGATCTGTCAAAAACATGTTTTGTTGTCTGTATTGTTACAAAACTTGCTGACGGGTATTTTGAAATAAATTACCAAAATAACTGAAACTGACGTGATTATATGGCGTTATTTTGACAAATAAAATATGTAGAATTTTAAAAAAAAATAGTGTACAGATTTTAATATTTTAGCGCAGAATTCCCCCAGGAGTAACAAATATATTGCCACCAGGAAGGTCAGGCCAATTAAGGATCTCCCTTTGTCCCTTGCCTTCATCATCCGAAGAGGTTATTCTCACTCAGCAACCCCACTGCATTTCTCATCCCACCAAACCAGCTGCACCACAGAAAGGTAGTCAATCTACCCCTCACACCACCACACTGCTTCAGATTTACATAGAGGTTTTATTTCACATCCCAGAAATCTCATGAAATTAGCCAGAATCCCCCAAATAGATCATTCTTAGCCCTTTGATACACTTTCATGTGTAGCTTGGTACTAGTAAAGCAATATGTACACTTTTGCTCACCCGCTGCCCCCTTTTGCTCTTTGATAAATCAATAGAGAAAGAAATGCAATGAGTTCCACATAATTTCTTGTCCCCACAAGTAAGTGGGAGGAATACTTACCAATATTGAGAAAGACCAACTTGGCCAACAGCGCAGGAAAGAGACGTATAAGGAATGGTATGGAAACATAAATAATGAAGAGATGCAGAATTAGTGTTCTGAATAACCAGGATGGCCAACTCCTGTAAGACATAAATCCCATTGATATACATTACTTTAAGAAAACAATATTTAGCGTTAGTTTAGCTTTATGAGTCTTTACATAGGACTTGTGGGGGGAGGGATTGGGTCAAGTCTCTAACTTATGGACATGATTAAAACAAGGACCTAGAGTTTTGCAGGGGTGGTTTTCTTCCGCAGCAGCAGGAAAGTTAAGATTCTTGCAAAAAGCTATTTTAAAAGAAGTCACTTCCCTGTCAGGCACTAGAGGCCTAAGACCACCACCAATTGCTAGATTTGCTGTAGTCGTGCTCAGCAGTGCTGCTGCCTGCAGAGACTCGAGTTAACTCTGTCTTTTGTATTCTATGCAAAGTCTGGAAAATGATCCTCAGGTACTTCAAGAGGAGCACGAACAAGCTGGAGCACTTCTTTGGTGTGCAGAAGGCAGCATGTGCAAAGGGATTTCCCTATTCCCATCACTGATGCTCAACAGCCTGTTCAATCTTTCTAAAGCCTTCTTTCGTGAGGCAAGAGAGGCAAATAGGCAAGTCCAGATTAGTGCGCCAGCGGGTAGCTTCAGGAGTGGCTTGATGTAAATGGGAGATGCCACTGGCAAGTGATCAAAGCAGACACTGACTTTCAGCATGGTCCACCATTTGCCAGGGGGTGTCTACAGTCATACTGTGTTGTCTCCTCTTCCAAGAGAGGAGAGTGGGGACAGCAGCTGCCACGCAATGTTCTAAAATGGTCCAGTGCAGAGGACTGTCTCCAGGGTACATTGAAGCACGGAAGTTCCTTTGTGAGATTGGCAATCAGGTGTGTGGGAAATTCACATTATCCCAGAATTCTTTCCAGCGAGCCTCAGGATTGAATGAGAGCACTTTAAGAACTTTAGCCAGATCTCTCCCCTGCCCAAAAAAAAAAAAAAGAAGGCTGGCATTCAATAAATTTTAAAGTTGTAAACTTCTGAAGTGCTGTGTGGCATTTTCCTTCCCTCCTCCACCACCCCTCCTGGGCTACCTTGGTAGTCATCCCCTTATTTGTGTGATGAATGAATAAAGAATGCATGAATGTGAAGCAACAATGACTTTATTGCCTCTGCAAGCGGTGATCCAAGGGAGGAGGGGAAGGTGGTTAGCTTACAGGGAAGTAGAGTGAACCAACGGGCAGGGGGTTTCATCAAGGAGAAACAAACAGAACTTTCACACCGTAGCCTGGCCAGTCATGAAACTGGTTTTCAAAGCTTCTCTGATGCGTACCGCACCCTCCTGTGCTTTTCTAACCGCCCTGGTGTCTGGCTGCGCGTTACGAGCAGCCAGGCGATTTGCCTCAACCTCCCACCCCGCCATAAACGTCTCCCCCTTACTCTCACAGATATCATGGAGCACACAGCAAGCAGTAATAACAGTGGGAATATTGGTTTCGCTGAGGTCTAAGCGAGTCAGTAAACTGCACCAGCATGCTTTTAAACGTCCAAATGCACATTCTACCACCTTTCTGCACTTGCTCAGCCTGTAGTTGAACAGTTCCTGATTACTGTCCAGGCTGCCTGTGTACGGCTTCATGAGCCATGGCATTAAGGGGTAGGCTGGGTCCCCAAGGATACATATAGGCATTTCAAACATCCCCAAAGGTTATTTTCTGGTCTGGGAATAAAGTCCCTTCCTGCAGCTTTTGAAACAGACCAGAGTTCCTGAAGATGCGAGCATCATGCACCTTTCCCGGCCATCCCACGTTGATGTTGGTGAAACGTCCCTTGTGATCCACCAGAGCTTGCAGCACTATTGAAAAATACCCCTTGTGGTTTATGTACTCGGCAGCTTGGTGCTCCGGTGCCAAGATAGGGATATGGGTTCCGTCTACGGCCCCACCACAGTTAGGGAATCCCATTGCAGCAAAGCCATCCACTATGACCTGCACATCTCCCAGGGTCACTACCCTTGATATCAGCAGATCTTTGATTGCGTGGGCTACTTGCATCACAGCAGCCCCCACAGGAGATTTGCCCACTCCAAATTGATTCCCGACTGACCGATAGCTGTCTGGCGTTGCAAGCTTCCACAGGGCTATCACCACTCACTTCTCAACTGTGAGGGCTGCTCTCATCTTGGTATTCATGCGCCTCAGGGCAGGGGAAAGCAAGTCACAAAGTTCCATGAAAGTGCCCTTACGCATGCGAAAGTTTTGCAGCCACTGGGAATCGTCCCAGACCTGCAACACTATGCGGTCCCACCAGTCTGTGCTTGTTTCCCGAGCCCAGAATTGGTGTTCCACAGCATGAACCTGCCCCATTAGCACCATGATGCATGCATTGGCATGGCCCACGCTTTCAGAGAAATCTGTGTCCATGTCCTGATCACTCACGGGACCGCGCTGACATCGCCTCCTCGCCCGGTATCGCTTTGCCAGGTTCTGGTGCTGCATATACTGCTGGATAATGCGTGTGGTGGTTAATGTGCTCCTAATTGCCAAAGTGAGCTGAGTGGCCTCCATGCTTGCCTTGGTATGGCATCTGCATAGAAAAAAAGGCGCGGAACAATTGTCTGCTGTTGCTCTGACGGAGGGAGGGGCGACTGACGACACGGCTTACAGGGAGCTAAAAATCAACAAAGGGGGTGGCTTTACATCAAGGATTATTTCAGGCAGGACTTCACAGAGGGTTCCAATAAGAAATGGTGCACCTAAGTTATCGTTCTTATTGGAACAAGGAGGTTAGCCTGGCCTCTGATTGATACATGGCTAGATTTACCTCGCTGCACCTTCTCTGTGAGTGACTGCAGTGTGACCTAGAGGAATGAGTCCCCTAGACAAGGGAGGAGGCAAATGAGTACAAAACAAATCTGGTCTATTTCTTGTTTTGATCCACTTCATCTATCTTTTAGATCTTTGGCTGGCAGCAGATGGTGCAGAAGGACTGCATGCCATCCTCATCTCATGGCTGCCCGGTAGAAGATGATGCAATAGGACTGCTAGCAATCTGTATCGCCTGCCTGCTCACCATAAGACAGTTCAATAGGACTGACTGCAGGACTAAAGAGAATGACCTGATCAAGTCACTCCAAATTTAGTCCCTGCGCCCATGTCTGCCCAGGTGCTCCCAGCCGACATGGCCAGGATCACCTCGGACACGACGAGGGACGGCTACCAGTCATATTGCACCGTCTGCTGCCACAAGGCAATGGGTTGCTGCTACTGTGTAGCAATGCTGTACCGAGTCTGCCAGCACCCAGGAGACATACGGTGACGGTTACCTGAGCAGGCTCCATGCTTGCCATAGTATGGCATCTGCACAGGTAACTCAGGAAAAAAGGCGCGAAACGATTGTCTGCCCTTGCTTTCACGGAGGGGAGGGAAGGAAGAGGGGCCTGACAATATGTACCCAGAACCACCCGCAACAATGTTTTAGACCCATCAGGCATTGGGATCTCAACCCAGAATTCCAATGGGCAGCGGAGACTGCGGGAACTGTGGGATAGCTACCCACAGTGCAACGCTCCGGAAGTCGACTCTAGCCTCGGTACTGTGGAAGCACTCCACCGAGTTAATGCACTTAAAGCATTTTCTGTGGGGACACACGCACTTGAATATATAAAACGGATTTCTAAAAAACCAACTTCTATAAATTCGACCTTATTCTGTAGTGTAGACATACCCTAAGACTGCGAGCTTTCCCTCCAGCTTGGGAGAAAGTAGAAAAGACCTTAGAGGCATCTGCATTTTGCCTCTTTCCTGCTCTGATCTGTGGATCTACCCTAAAAGTAGCCTTCCAATCAATGCACTGAGGACCTTCCAATCTTTTGAATGTTACCAGAGACTTTACAAGCCAGCAATTTATTCCACCACTGCTTCAAACGTGATACAAGAACTTTGCAATGTTTGTATGTATAGGATTTCTTTGACCATTTTGACTTTTTTTTGGTAAGAGAAGATTAGACACTGAAGGATTGGCAGCAGCATGATTATTGGGTAAGACCTGAGTTATATATTGACCTGGCTATGTGGCGGATCTTTTGAGATCAGAATTTCCCCCTCCCCCCCACTAGGCAAATAATCCTTTCAAAGAAGGAGAAAGCTGTGAATGGGATAAATCTGGATTTTAGGAAGGCTTTTCATAGTCCCACATGACATTCTCAAAAGCAGACTAGGAAAATGTGGTCTAGATGAAAGGACTATATGAAAGAGTGACAATGGTTTGCTGTGAAACTGGGAGGACATATCTAGTGGGGTCCTGCAGTGGTCAGTCTTTTCATTATTGACTTGGATAATGGAGTGGAAACGACACTTATATCTGTGGAGGACACTAAGCTGGGAGGGGTTGCTAGCACTCTGGAGGACAGGAAGAGAATTCGAAGTGACCTTGACATGTCAGAGTATTGACTTTACCCTTGTTGATTTCAGACTAAGGTAAATGCAGAGTACTACACTTAGGAAGGAAAGACCAAATGCACAACTACACCACAGGGACTAAGTGGCTAGGCGGTAGTATGCTGAAGAGAATGGGGTGGGAGGTTACAGTGGATCTGATGCAGTTGTGAAAAAGCTAAAATTCTGGGCTGTAACAAAAGGAGTGTAGTAAGGCATGGGAGGTCATTTGTCCCACTCTGCGTGGCACTGGTGAGGCCTCAGGTGAAGTGCTGTGTCCGGTTCTGAGAGAGTCAAGAGGAGAGCAACGAACATGATAAAAGGTTTAGAAAATCCAACCTATGAGGAAAGGTTAAGAAAGGGGCATGGTTAGTCTTGAGAAATGAAAACTGGGGGGGGGGGGAGGGAGGAGGAGAGGGCAGCGGATATTTGAAGACTATGTTAAGGGCCTTATGAGAGGATGGTGATCAGCTGTTCTCTATGTCCCCTGAATGTAGGGCAAGTAGTAATCACATTAATCTGCAGCAAGGGAGATTTAGGTTAGATATCAGGAAAAATTTTCCACGGCCTGATCTACACGTCAAAGTTCGGGCAACATAAGCCGTGTTAGGTCTATTTAATAATGTGTCTACACTACCGCGTCCCTTCCACTGTCCTAAATGGCCTGTAGACTTCTGTACTCCACCTCCACAAGAGGTGTAGCACTTGATCGGACATCCATGGGTCGACACGGGGATAGCGTAGACACTGCGTTGTGTCATTTGACTGACTTGCCCTCCAGGAGGTGTCCCACAGTGCTCTGCTGTCACCACTCTGGAGAGCACTTTCAACTCTACTGCACATCAGCCAGGTACACAGGAAAAAGAGGTTTCCTGGGCTTTAACATGGGAGCTTTAGAATTTTCATTTCCTGTTTGATCAGTGTGAGGAGCTCGCCAGCACAACCGATTATGGAGACTCAAGGCTGCACACGCGCTCCAGCATGGAGTACACAGGGAGGTGGTGGATCTTATGGTTGTGTGGGGAGAAGAATCTGTGGAGGCAGAGCTGCGATCCTGCAGAAGAAACACCGCCATCTGTGCCAAGATTGTACGGGGGAGAAGGGCTATACCGGGTACATGCAGCAATGCTGCATGAAAATAAAGGAGCTTTGGCAAGCGTACCAGAAGACAAGGGAGGCGAACAGTCATTCTGGTTCTGCCCCACAAATGTGCCACTTCTATGAGGAGCTGCATGATATTTTTGCTGGCGACCCCACCACTACCCCAAAACGCTCCGTGGAGACCTCCCAGGAGCCTTGGGTGACCTCAAGCAACAATGAGGAGGACATTGTTGACAAGGAGGTGGTGAAGCAGGCAAGTGGCGGATCCATTCTCCCTGACAGCCAAGAACGGTTTTTAACCCTGGAGCCTATCCCTTCAGAGGACCAGTTGGTGGGAGAGCATTATGCCGGGGAAGGCACCTCTGGTGAGCCCACCTTTCTGGTCAAACTGTAGGGGTTACATGCTATTATTTTTTATGTTTAATCTGAACAAAAAAGTAGGTGTAGTGGGTATCCATGGCCACTCCAGTTATGCAGAAGGTGCTCTCTGGAAAAGACTGTTTATGTGCATAGTGATGGCCTAGGAATCCTCCATGGAGAGCTCCAGGAAGCTTTCATGGAGGTACTCCGCAATCCTTGGCAGAAAGTTTCTGGGAAGGGCTGCCTTATTTTGTCCACCACAGGACGGATACTTTCCCTCGCCACTCCAGTATTAACTCTGCTGGCATTGCAGCACAAGGACCAGGTCTGTACCCAGATGCTTGCAGCATCTTCTGCCTTGCCGTCTGTTAACCCTTTTCTGAGGGTATCGCATATGGTTACCTAGGGGAAACGGGGGAAGTTTTCAATGCTAGCCCTTAAACTGCAAACAATTCAACGAGTAATCTACCCGTTAGGTAAAATCTGGATCACAACCACGCTGTCCCAAACGTGCTATGGTTGGAAAGGATCACTGTGTATTGCAACCAGCATTTTAAAAAAGGGGGGCAGCTTCCTGTGTCTCCCTCCCCTGTGCTGCTTTTGTAAAAAAAAATTTGGGGGACTTTATGCTGGTGCTTGTCTTCAATCTCCATCCAGGCTGATGAGGGGAAAGGGGTTTTTTCCTTAAGTTCCAACCAGTGATCCTAAGGATGTCTTCACAAAAGCAGCAGCACAAAACCTCTCGTCCATGCCTTGTAGCTTTACTCACCATGGCTGGAGCAGCAAACCAACTCTTCCAGTAGCCAGCGGTTGTGATTATGTGGTGGCTTGCAATGAAGTGCATTGAGGGGTGTGTTTTTTATAAAAAGAATTAACCTTGCACCAGAAACACTGCATGCACAGTCAAGGCCCCCCTTAAAAACAATGAGGAGTCTGGTGGCACCTTAAAGGCTAACACATTTATTGGGGCATAAGCTTTTGTCAGTAAAAAAAAAAAACACTTCAGATGCATGGAGTGAAAATTACAGATCAAGCATAAATATACCAATGCTACCCTTGTGCTTTGTATTCCTTGGAGCTGAAACATTGTCTGTCAGTGCCTCTTCCACACCAGAGACTTTCCCAGATTAGAAGGAGGAAAGATGAGTCAGGAGGACATGTTCAATGAGTTAATGCGCACCTCCGACAGTGAAAAGACAGAGCTCAGAAAATGGAGGATTACGCTGTCCGAGGATATGGACCGGGAGGACAGGAGACCATGCAGGGAACAAGAGCATGCCGCGCAGGAAGAGATGCTGCAGATTATGAAGGAACAATCAGACATATTGAGGCATCTGGTTGAGGTTCAAGAAAGGCAGCTGAACGCTAGAGACCCTCTGCAGCCTATGCTGAACCTGCTGCCATTGTTGCCAAGTTCCACATCCTCCTCTCCCAGATGTCCTATGAGGCCAGGGGAGGTGTGTGTGGGGTGTGTGTGTGTGGGGGGGGGTGTCAGTATCCCTTTCACCCAACACCAGGGGAGGGTACAAGGACCAGAAGGCACCCATTCCTGCACCTTTTGATTGTTATTTCAGTGCAGCTGTACGCAAGCTTTCCTTGTTTCTCCCCTCACAGTGTTATCTTACTTTTCTTTGCTGTTTGTGTGCATAGAACACAATGTAACTGGATTGAGGAGAAAAGGTCTTTATTCATTCAACACACGGTGATTGGTGGGGGTGGAGTTTACAGAGGAGAAAATGCAATGGAGGGGAAGTTTGGCAAGGAATACAGATAAGTGTCACATTATTCTGACTCATTGCTGAAACTGGTTTTCAAAGCCTCATGGAGACAGAGACCCTTGATGTGCTTTTCTCATTGCCCTAGTTTCTGGCTGCTCAAAGTTGGTTGCCAGGCAATCTGCCTCAACCCCCCACACCACTGGAAACTTTTCTCCCCTTGTTTCACAGATATTATGGAGCATACAGCAATAAACAATGGGGATATTGCTTTCACTAAGGTCTAACCAAGTAAGCAAACACCACCAACTACCTTTTAAACATCCAAAGGCATATTTCACCACCAGTCTGCACTTGCTCAGCTGATGGTTGAACCGGTCCTTACTGCTGTCCAAGCTGCCTGTGAACAGCTTCATGAGCCATGGGAGCAAGGGGTAGGCTGGGACTCCCAGGCATTTCAACATCACTAATGGTTATTTTGCAGTCTGGAAAGAAAGTCCCTGCTTGCAGTTTTCAGAATAGACCTGTGTTCCTAAAGATGTACATGTCATGCACCTTTCCTGACCATCCCATGTTGATGTCGGTGAAATGGCCCATGATCCACCAGCGCTTGCAATACCATGGAGACGCACCGCTTTCGGTTTATGTACTCTTTGGCAAGGTGGTCTGGTGCCAAGATATGGATATGCGTTCCATCTATCGCCCTACCGCAGTTAGGAAACCCCACGGCAGCAAAACCATCCACTATGTCCTGCACATTGCCCAGAGTCACTACCCTTCTTCGGAGAAGTCTGCTAATGGCCCTGGCAACTTGGATTACAACAGATCCCATGGTAGATTTATCCATTCCAAATTGATGCCCCACTGACCGGTAGCAGTCTGGTGTTGCAAGCTTCTACAGAGCTAACGCCACTCGCTTCTCAACTGTCGGAGCAGCTCTCATTTTAGTATTGCTGCGCTTCAGGGCTGTGGAAAGCTTGTCATACAGTTCCTGGAAAGTGGCCTTATGCATTCGAAAGTTCTGCAACCACTGCTGGTCATCCCACAGCTGCATAACGATGCAGTCCCACCAGTTAGTGTTTGTTTCCCAGGCCCAGACGTAGCAGTCAACCATGTCAAGGTGATGCATGACTGTTGCCAGCAACTGCCAATTACTCTGTTCTGGGTCTTCCAGCAGGGCTGCTTGTGTGACATCATTCCACACGGCAGCTCCTTTATTGGCTGTGTAAATACTGCAGGATAAGGCCTGAGGTGTTTGTAATGCTCACAACAACAGTGTAGAGCTGAGCTGGGTTCATGCTATAGCAGCTGCATGGGTAACCCGGGCTTATGAAAAAAAGGTGCAAAAAAAAAGGCTTTGTTTGTTTGCTGTTGATTGGAGGGAAAGAAGGAGGGAAGTGCATCATGGGAGGCTAATGCCATGTTCCCATAACCACACCCGCAAATGTTTTGGTCCCATAAAGCATTGCAAGCCCAACCCAAAATTCCACTTGGCTACATGAACTGTGGGATAGCTACCCACAGTGCAGTGGTCTGTGCGGCAATGCAAGCCCTGCTAGTGAGGATGCACTCCTCTGACACAATGAGTGTAGCGTGGACACACAAGATTGATTTGCTTCAATCGGAGGCTCAATGTCAACTACGCTATAAAGTTAAGTTGACTTTATGTAAGACATGGCTTAACTGTAGGGATAGTTAAGGACTGAACAGGCTTCCAAGGGAAGTTTTGGAATCCCCATCATTGGAGGCTATGAAGAACAGGTTAGACAAACTGTCAGGGATGGTCTATGTTCATGGCTTTCAACCTTTCCAGACTACTGTACCCCTTTCAGGAGTTTAATTGGTCTTGTGTACCCCCAAGTTTCACTTCACTTAAAAACTACTTGCTTACAAAAAAAAATACAAAAGTTGTACAGCACAGTATTACTGAAAAATTGCTTACATATGCATTTTTATCATAGAATTATAGATCAATTGGAATATAAATAGTGTACTTCCATTTCAGTATATAGAGCAGTATAACGAAGTCATTGTCTGTACAAAATTTTAGTTTGTACCTACTTCGCTAGTGCTTTTTATGTAGCCTGTTTAAAACTAGGCAAATATCTAGATGAGTTGATGTACCCCCTGGAAGTCCTCCGAGTATCCCCAGGGGCACATGTACCCCTGGTAGAGAACCACGGGTCTATGTATACCTGGTCCTGCCTCACAGCAGAGAGCTGGATTAGATGCCCTCTTTAAGTCCCCTCCAGCCCTACAATTCTACGAGACAAAAAGAAGATGGGTACAGACCAACAGGGGAGTACAAGGAAACAGTGAGACAACATTGGCAATAGGTAGCAGTCACAACATACCAGTAGCCTAATAGTCAAGTTGTTTGCAGGCCTCACAGCATAGGAGAGTTTTGGAGAGGGATTTGAAGGAGTTAGGGAGGTAGCTTTGTGGATGTTCATGGGGAGCTCCTCCCACATTTGAGGGGCAGCCAAGGAGAAACCAGGAAGGGACTTACTTGAAAGCTTAATGAGTGGGCAGCACAGACTGACAACATGGGCCAATCGGAGCCAAGCACTGACCTCTTAATAGCGAATGACAGATTATAGGAAGGGTGGAGACTGGGCAGAGGGCCTTGGAAGTAGAGAAAAAAACCTTATGTTTGATGCGCTAGAGAAGGAATGCACAGACAGTGATTTGCCCAAGCTGATGCACCCTCTCTATGCTTCAATTTCCCCCGGCCCCACCCCCCATCTCTCAGAAGGGGATAAACACAGCCTGTCTTGCATAGGCACCGGAGGAAAAATAGTGGGGTGGAGCAGGGGTCAACTACTTCCATGCTACCCAAAAATGGCACCTATGCAGTACACAGTGAGATGCGGGTCCCATTTGAAAAGCAGCACTCTTCTTTAGAAAGAATTTGAGTATGCTGTGAGAAAACATGGATTACTGCTCAATCCATTGCAACTGCAGTCACTCTATGCATGCAACACCCAGACACTGAAGAGAGCCTGGAAGCACCTAGTAATTGCTTCAGCTTTGTCAGTTGTAGCTTTGTGTTGCACTAACCTACCTCTGAAATGTATTAATGCCCAAAAGAGGATGAAAACACCAAGAACGACAGGAGATTTTCCAGAGTTAGTCCCAGGCTGGGAGAGAAAGTTCACACAATCTCTGGGGAAATGAGGAGTCCTGCAAGCTAATGATGCTGGATCATGATGCAACTGTTGAGTCAGGGAAAAGGACTTCCCACACACACCCAGTCATACACTAACAGGAATTATGCAAAACTTTCCCAGAAGATGCTGTTCTTGTTGGGATGTGGCTCTAGCCTTTGAGGGCACTGTCCAAACATGTTCAGACACCCCAGCAACATGACAGGATACTCATCAGAAAGCAAGCTAGCTATTTGCCAGTGTGAGTCTAGCTCTGTTGCTGCTGTCCATTGAGATTGCCAGAGCATGAATATCTCAGAGGCCACAGGAAGTTTTTAACTTCAAACCAGAGCTCTGTTGGAGGAAGGACACTGATGTGGAGTGCTACGGAAAAGGAGGAAGAGAGCTAGATGTTTGAGTATAAAGGGCCAGCATCTTCAGTTTACGTAAGCTAGAGACGCTCAGCTGGAGTCATTGCAGTTACACCAGCCTAGGGTATGGCTCAGAGTAGAAGACAGTTGAGTTAAAAGGGGTACAAATTCACTGTACATCTAAAAAACAGGGCAGATTTTCCAGAAAGCAAGACAGCATAAGCTTGTGTCAGTGCATAAGAGGAGACACAGAGGAAGAAAGCCAAGGAAGAAGGGGATAGTGCTGGGAAAGTAATATGGCAGGAAAGATATCAGAAGTGGGGTAAATGCTGTGGATGGAAGAAGAGTTTTTACAGAAGAAATTGAAACAATAACCACCCTTGAACAAGACAGACGCTTTTGACCAAATGTTCTGACCAGCTTCATGGTAGGCTGAATGATGCCAGTTATTTCTAACCTAATGAGGGTATTAGTCGTTATTAGGTAATTGCTGATGCTTGGCTAGGGTCTGAACCTACAAACGCATTTATGACATTTTGGGTCACAATATTAAAGCCAAGTTCTTTTTATCCCATCCTTCACTTTGTGCAGCCTCCCTGCGAAGTCAGAGGTGCGAGAGCAGAATTCAACCAGGCACCAAGGAGTTTATCATCTAGAGCAGGAATGGCTCTCAGATAGGAATGGGGGAAAACTTGCTTAAGAAAGTAGCTGGATGGGAACTGAATTTTAACATTTTAATGCATTATATGGATGATGCTTTGTTTTAGCCTGAGAATGCTTTTCTTTTTATAGAAAAAAGAAACATGTGCCACAGAGTTTAATAAAAATTGAATTATTCAGCAGATCTGTACTGGGATAAAGGGTTTGTCGTGACCCTCAGTACTTCAAGGGAGCCCATATGCTACCACTATTTGTGCGGTATTTGGTGTGTGACTGGGCAAGGGGACTTCAAGTCTCCTTTACTGTCATTTGCCACTTTTCACAAGCACTAGATACCAAGGAGGCAAGAAATTACAAGCCACTGCATTTGATCCAAGCAAAATCATAGCAATTCAGTCTATTTTAAGGTTTTATGATCCTAGACATCCATGTAGACTCTCAGATAAACAACTCTGAAGAAGGTACTGTCATACGATGAGACTTTACACAGAATGCTAAATTGGACGGCCTAGCTCTCCACATGCTGGTGCCACACAACCAAGACAATTCCTGTCCTGAAAAGTCTACAACATAAGAGACTCCCAAGGCAATTCAATCTAGACGGTAGAACCACTGGCAGGAAAATGACTAACTGGGGACTTATTTACATTGAAATCGAAAGTGAGAATGCGTTTTAGTAAGTTCTCTAGAAGACAGAGCAGGAAAATCTAGGAAACTGTCTCTTGTCGTTCCCTTTCCCTGGTCTATGTTGACCCAGTCCTTAGACTGGGCCCCTGGAGCATAAACCATACTGTGTTTCTTCAGTGCCAAGCACATCTTGGCAACTACTAATCAAAAATAATAAGGTCTGCACAACATACATCAGAAAAACAAGCAGAATATTGGATGCACTTGGAGCTGAGAACAGTCATGAGAATTGCTCAACACAGACGCTATGAAGAGTTATCTTAGATGAGATCGATTGCGCTACTGTGGCTAGATTTTGGATAAGAGTTTATCAACCTATTCTGATCTCTACAGAGATGAGACAATAATTAAAGGTAGGGTGGGAGGTGATTAATTTATGCAGAAAGGCTAGAAAAAAAAAACAGGATGGAATTTGTAGTAGATGGGAGAAGAGCCAATTGAGCTCCAAATGGATGAATGCTAAGGAGGATTGTGAAAGCAGAAGCAAAAGCTCTTTCACATCTGTTAACCCAAGGATTCAGAAGAAAGTGGTAATTTTAATTCCTTCTTTAGGGTTCCCAGTAGAAGTATCTAGTATAGTCTATGTTCATAATTTAAGCAAACATCATCAGCAATTGGTTATTATTTGGGGTCAGACAACAAGCTCTAACCCGCCTTTCAAATCTGCAATGCTCCTCTGAGCAATTTGTACCCATTGTAAAGTTTTTAAATATGTAGAGAGAGAGAACGCACGCTTGTGTTTTATTAAGCAAAACTGAACTTGGCATGGGGTGGAAGGGGCAGCACGCAATACACTGGGAGCCAAGCTTTTAAAAAGGGCGGATACCTGTGCATAAAGCAACCCCCATGTACACCAGCAGGTGCAGCTACCCAGGGCCAGGCTTAGGGGAAATAGCACCCTGGGTGAATTTGTATTTTTGCACCCCTGATCCCCATGGGCAAGGCACCTCTTCCATTGCCCCTGGGGGCACCTCACCCCTCCTGCTCCCCCAAGACGGTGACTAGATAGCAAGTGTGAAAAATCAGGACGAGGAATAAAACAAAGCCCTGACTATCAGGACTGTCCCTATAAAATCAGGACCTCTTAGCCCCCAACACTCAGCTCCTGCGCCCACAAGAGGCAACTGACTTGCTGGCTCCCCCGCACCAACGCGGCTCCTCCACACCCCCAAGGAGGCCGGGCTTGGGGAGCGAGGAACCACATCAGGGCTCGCTGCGTCCAGCTCATGTCCCCACGGGGGCAGGGTAAGGGGAGACCGGAGAGCAGCGGCTCCGGATGCTCGGCAGCCCAGCCGGGCACAGTGACCCGGCTGCGCCCGGAGCTGCTCTTCGCTGCCCCGCTCGCAGCCCCCCAGTGGGGGGCCCAAGCCGGGGCTGCACACCAGCGCTCCCCCCCCATTCCCCCTCTGGGAGGGGGCAGGGCGGCACCTGGGCACCCCCAAGCGGCACCCCCCTGCCAGCGGGGAGCAGCGTGACACGACCCGCCTTGCATCGCTTCACCTGGAGCGGGGCTGGGAGCAGAGGAGACCCCCCGGGGGGGAAGGGGCAGTGCAGACGGGGGGGGGGCCTGCCCTGGAGCGCGAGGGAGACACCCCCACAGGGGGGCACGTGGCGGCGGCGGCGGGAGGGGGGAGAGAAGAGCCGCCCCCTCCCCCAGCGGAACGGGACTTACCGCCTGGGCCGCGGGGAGCCCCCAGGGGGGTCTCCAGCCCCGCCCGGCGAAGCCTGGGCCGCGGGATCCTCCCCCAAGGGCGGCGGCGGCGCGACCCCCCGCTCGCTGCGTCGCTTCATCCTCGGCTCTGCGCCGGGCAGCGGCGCCGGCTGCCTTATCTGCGGGGGGGGCGGGGCCAGGCCGGCTCGGACCCGCCCCCTCCGCCCCAGCACCGGCCAGGAAGGCGGGGCTAAACCCCGCTTAGCCCCGCCCCTCCCTGTGCCCCGCCCCCCGGCTGCCGCTCAGGGCGGGGGTGTAGGAGTAGCTGGGTTGGGGCCCCCGCTGCGGGGCCAGGGCGGCTCTGGCTCCCTGGCCTTCCCTGTCCTCTCTCCGCTGCATCGGCTGGGGCAGCGAGCTGGGGGCTGTGTGCCCCCGCTCTGCAGCACGGGCTGGGGGAGCAGGGTCAGTCACGAGAAATGGCCCCACCAGGGGCGCCAGCTGGGGGGCAGGCAGGGGTGAAAGTGGGCCGGTGCGGCGAACTGGTAAGAAGCCGGTTCCGGTCTGTACCCAGCTGCCGCAGCAAAGGGCCCTCCTTACAGCGCTGCTGCTAATGTCGCCGCCCCCCCCTCGCCACATCAGCGGCCCTGCCCGTAAGGAGGCCGATGGAGGGGGGCAAAGGGGCAGCTACCCCAGGGCCAACAATTTAAGAGGACCCAGGGCTCCTGGCCACTGCTGCAGTGGCCAGAGTCCTGGGCCCTTCAAATCACCGCAGGAGCCCCGGGCGGCGTGAGCCAGGCAGCGCGGATGGACTGGCTGAGGGAGGCTGACCCCCAGGCCCACCCCTTCCAGGGGCCCGGAGCCAGGCTTCCGTCCCGGTAAGTGTTTAATATTACTTTCACCTCGGGGGACAGGGGAGGGCAGTTGTTGTATTCAAGAGCTAGTAACAAAGAATATACATTAAAATTGTAAACCTAACCAGTGTCCCTCAAGTGACTTGACACTAGATGTGAGAACATGTAAGGATTAGAGCTGAGTGGGTCTAATATTTATGTAATCCTCTTTTTTTATATAGGAATTAGATACAGTGCTCTATCAGCTAATTTCTAAGTTATTGTCTGGGAAAAAAACCCTCGAGTTTTCAGATGCCTAAGTAGCCCCTGGAATCCTGGTTAAAGTTGCCCCCTCCCCCACCAAAATCTAAAATGGTGCCCCTGTGGCCGACATGTCTGCCCAAGCAGTATTTCGTCAAAGCGCGTGAGTCAGCCAGTTACACAGAAACGCAAAAGCAAAATTTATGCACACCGAGCTCCTCCGCTAATGATACAATTGGGAAAGGAGCGGGGTCTCTAGCTACATTTGCTACACAACGTTTTACAACAGATTGGGTTGTGTAATGGACATTTGGATCACTCGTTTTTAGTGTCACAACCAAAACTGGAGCAGAGGGTAGTGTAAACACAACCAGCATCTATAAATAGATGGGCGACCAGCATGGTTAAAAATAAAAATTAAGCTTGATTTTTCACTGGAGTCACAAAATGAAAAATATGGCACTGCCAGTCTGAATGTGTGCTTGGGCTAAAGAGCACTCTGGAAATGTGGGGAAACTAAGGAGTATAACTTGGCTAGCAAACATTGTGCAATTATAACAGCTTGATACCATGTTTAATTACCTGGGATTCATTACAGATATAATCTATCACCTTGAGCTAAATCCCTGTATGTTGCCAAAATACATGCACTAGGTAAAGACGCTGAGGGTACATCTACGCAGCTATCAGGAGGTGTGATTGCAGCAGAGGCAGACATACCTGAAGTGAGCTAGCTTTGCTGTAGCTAGACCAGTGGTCCTCAACCTGCGGCCCATGGGTCACTTGCTGCCCAATCAGCACAGTGCTGTGGCCCTTGTGACATCCTCAGGGCCATACAGGTAGTATTGGATGCAGCCCACATAACACATACATGACCCACAATAGTAAATAGGTTGAGAACCACTGAGCTAGATGAAAGCCAGCTCAGGCTTGCAGTGTCAACATACCCTGAGTCACTTAACAGTACTATCACTGTAATAAAACCAAACAAGCTAAGAATCCAAAAGATTTTTAATAAGACGTGCATATGTGAATGGTCACTTGAATAGCTGAGGAGATAATGTCTAGACTTTACAATGGAGAAATCGTTTTAGTTTTTGATAGAAACCAAGGATTTGAGCTGATCTGGCTAGATACAAGGGGAATTGAAGGTGCAGAGTTTTGCATTTTAGGTATCAAATCAGACCTAACCAAGAGAGTAGAGTCAACTAGACAAATAAATTAAAAACCCCAATACCATGGGCGGCGGGTATCATAGGCCAGAGGAAGCTAAGCCTCTCCTAACCCAGGCCTTGGCCCCACCCACACTCTGCCCTGAGACCCTGCCCTCACTTCTCCTGTCCCCTGAAATCGGCAGGGGCTCAGCCTGGGCCAGGGCTCAGTTGGCCAGCAGCCAGGGGCAGCCCAGGGCAGCTCGGCCAGAGGCGGCTTGAGCCAGCCAGCCAGGGGCAGCTCAGGCTGGCCCAGGGGTTGGGCTGGTGCTCGGAGCCGGCTGGTGGCCCAGGGGTTAGGCCGGTGCTCAGGGCCAGGTGGAGGTTCAGGGATCAAGGCGGCCAGTGTGGCTGGGATGGGCTGGCTGGCAGCCCATGGCTCAGGGTAGCTGGAACAGATGGGCCAGTGCTTGGGGTGTTTTGGCCAAGCCACGGTGGGGCTTGGGGTTCTGGCGGGCGAGGGGGGGGTGGAAGGGGTGGGGTAGGGGCAGGGCCTCCGGAACCAGGGGCTAGTCTCCCCAAAGGGGCGGGGGATTCACATGCTGCCCATGCCCAGTATTGAGGCCTTACAATGATTCCTGGGCCTGTTAACATCTCTAGTCTCTCGAAAGAGAATTAGAGGACAGTACATAATGGTACTGGGATGACAGAAGAAAAGCTTTGAGTAGTTTAAAAGCTGCCATGGAAGTGTCTGTACTGAAATATTTTGGGATTCATAAAAGAGCCTAATATCTCAGTCAATACAGCTTCACATGTGTTTGGGGCAGGCCTCCAGGAAGATGATTAGTTAGTGGCACTAGCTAAAACTCAGAAGAACTATGCTCAGATGGCAAAAGAAAAGCTAACGTCTTCAGTTGTAAGCAGTGTCATAAGTAAGTTTTTGGGTAGAAGTCAATGGAGATGGGAAAGAAACCACAGACCTTTTCAAGCAATATCACAGAAACCACAGGGCAAAGCACTTCTGGACTTTAGAAAGTGATCATAAAGTAGCAGAGGTCTGATCAAGTGGAAATTCTTATCGTGCACATGCTTTCAAATACAAATAGTTGTGACCAACTCTAGTTATAATACCAATCAGCATCTATTATTTGAGGATATAACACAGTTGTCCAGAAGGATCTGAATAACTTTCATGTAAAATCAATAGTAATGGTATATTAATAGTATGAGGTCAGAAATCGTAATCTGAATATGGAGAATTGTAAGATCAGAGCCCATGAATTCTATTCTGGTCAGGTGAAGATAGGATATCCAACTGTGAAATATGCAATAAATACAGGAAACAGAATGTAAAAGCCACTGAAATCACTTGAAATTGTAAAAATCTACTTGACTCTGGTACAACACATGGTTACAGGTTTTGGAATTAGAGCAAATTAAACACACCAATAAAGATAAAAAGTTGACAAAGCACAAATGGATCTTTTAATGGTAAGAAATAAAGGCTGTGAATAAGATTTTGTTAATACTGGTGTGCTCAGTTCATAGGATCATAGAACTGTAGGGCTAGAAGAGAGATAATCAAGTCCAGTCCCCTGCGCTGAGGCAGGACCAGGTACACCTAGACCATCTGTCTTGTTTTGGGGTGCAATTCTGACTAGTAAGGGGTTGTCTCACCACTTGTCCTGTAACCAAGTGCCTTAAAATGCTCTCCTGCTGTCGCTCCCTGTCTGGACGCACCCAGCCAGCATTCAAGCACGCACTGAGTGTCTGTGTGTTAAGCAGCCCTGGTTCAGCAACTCGGACTCCAGCAGCCTGCTTGTTATACCATAGCCACACTCTGGTCTCCACCAGCCTTAGTTACTACTAGCCAAGAGACCCCAACACACCCCCAATCCTGAATTTCCCCAAAACTGCCCTATCGTGTCCAGCCCTCTCTTGGAACACTCTGGGAAGTAAATGAGGCTTATTTGCTCCTTTAGAGAGACAAAAGCACATTTGAGCTTATTAACATAACTGGGGTAAATACACTCTTCCCTTCAAGCACACCACTGGGCTGGTTTATTGAAAAAATAAAACAAGTTTATTAAGAAAAGGGCATAGGGTAAGAGATTCCAAATAGAAGGAATACAGTTAGAAAGGATTACAAACAAACAAAAGTAAACATATGCTTTCTAATGGCTAAGATCTAACTTAATGAGCTACAGTCTTTGGTGAGGAAACTACTTTGAACAATCTTCCAGTTCGAGAGATTTCAACCCCCTTGACTGCAGGACCCACATTTCTCTGCTTGCAAGAGCTCTGCTCCCTGTGTCTGTCTAGTGACTAATGCCAAGATGGCTTCTTCTCTAACACGCTTTCCCAAACTCACGGTTTTGTCCCCAGGCTCAGGATGTCTTCATGATGTTCTTCCCTTCCTCGGGATTTCCCATTCCCCCTGCTGATTCATATGTAAATGGGGCTTCAATTGTTTTGATTTCACAATGCTACCTTCCCTCCTGGGGGGGGAAATTTGTTTTTCCCTGGGTTTGGTCACAGCCAAATATCATTGAGTATGCATATTGCCTTGTATAGTGTAATACACACATTTCACAATAATATAAAACACCAGTGTGGTTCATACATACTCAATACACTTTTACTGATATTGTATACAAGCAGTTGATTCAATTGCTTATCCTTTGAGATTCAGACCCCTGCAAGAGGATATTTCCTAGGTTGATGGTTTTGTTTACCTTTTACGTAAATGCCCTTAATTGTCTCTACCTGATGACCAGTCTGGTCAGACAAATAAATACATATTCCTTTGTCTAGGGCACACTGGGCTTATGCATTGCTTGCCAAACACAATTGAAGAACATAATTCTAGCACATATCTATAACTTTTTGTATGCACTGTGCACATGCAGCATGCAAGAATATTAATGATCACTGAGTTATTAATTTTCCAGGAATATCTTTCATGCCACCTTTTGGGTATATATCAGGACAACAGCGTGTTAGGTGTAATGACAATGTCAGGCCTGATAAGAGTAGTGAGGCACAAATGGGCTTCTGTGTCACACCATCCCTGACAGGTGTTTGTCTAACCTGTCTAAGCAGGTTCTCTAAGCAGAGAATCCACAACCTCCCTTGGATGCCTATTCTAGAACTTAACTAACCTTATAATTAAACAGTTTTTCCTAATATCTAACCTAAGTCTCCCTCGCTGCAGATTAAACTGATTACTTCTTGTTCTACCCTCAGTGGACGTGGAGAACAACTGATCACCATCCCCTTTATATAGGGTGACCAGATAGCAACTGTGAAAAAACGGGACGGGGTTGGGGGGTAATAGGTGCCTATATAAGAAAAAGTCCCAAAAAATGGGACTGTCCCTTTAAAAATGGGACATCTGGTCACACTACCTTTATATCAGGTCCCACATCAATCTGCTTTACTCAAGACTAAACATGCCCAAGATTGTTTTTTTTTTAACCTTTCCTCATAGCTCAGGTTATCTACATTTTTATAAATTATTTTGCTCTCCTATGACCGCTCTCAAATGTGTCCACATCTTTCTTAAAATGTGGTGCCCAGAGTTAGATGCAATACTTCAGGTGAGGCCTCCCCAAGGCTGAGTAGAGTGGGACAATTACCTCCCATGTCTTACATACAACACTCCTGTTAATACATCCCAGAATGATATTAGCCTTTTTTTGCAACTGCATCACACTGTTGACTCATATTCAGTTTGTGATCCACTGTCACCCCCAGATCCTTTTCAGCAGTACTACTCACCACTGTTATTTTGTAGTTATGCATTTGATTTTTCCTGGCTAAGTATAGTGCTTTGCATGTATCTTTACTGAATTTCATCTTGTTGATTTCAGACCAGTTCTCCAGTTTGTCAAGGTCGTTTTGAATTCTAATCCTGTCCTCCAAAATGCTTACAGCCCCTCCCAGCTTGGTGTCATCCACAGACTTTATAAGTGTACTCTCCACTCCATTATCCAAATCATTAATGAAAATATTGACTAACACTGGACCCAAACAGACCTTTGTGTAACCCCACTAGATACATCCTCCCAGTTTGACAGTGAACCATTGATAACTATTCTTTGAATACGATCTTCTAATCACTTTTGCACCCACTGTCACATTCTGGGGTGCAGTCCAGACCAGCGAGAGGTTGTGTCACCATGTACCCTGCAACCTTGGATGCCTAAAAATGCTTTGCTGTTGTAGCTCCCAACTTGGGTCACTCGCAATCAGCCTACCAGTATGCAGGTCTCACCTGATTGTCTGTGCATAGCCACAGCCCTGGTCCAGCAGCTGTAACCCCAGCAGCCTCTCAGCAGCACATCAGCCACATTCTGGCTTCCAGGAGCTTTGGCTACTACTTGCAGGGTGACCCCAGCACTCTCCCAATCCTGCATTTTCCCCCCAAAATGGGTTCTGCACTGTTCCGCCCTCTCCTGGACATTTCAGATAGTAGAGGTCCAGTTTACCTGTAAGGCGCCAATATACAACGGTTTACTACTTTAGCTAAAGTTATCAAACAGTCCCGTTTAAACACAACAATGGCTTAGTTTTGATTAAAGAATAAAACAAGTTTATTTAACTACAAAGAGATATCTTTTAAGTGAGGACAAGTATAAGGTATTAAAGTCAGAAATGGTTACAAGGGAAATAAAGATAAAATGCTTCCTAGTAGCTAAAACTTAAACTAGACTTGGTTCAACGTAAAATCCTTACCACATGTTCCCAGCAACAGGGCTAATCAAATTCTCAAGTCATAACCCCTCTCAGGCTCCAAAGACTGGTTCCTTTGTCTTCATAAGTGAATGAGAAAGAAAGAAAGAAATCAATCAATCAATCTGGGGCAGTTTTGCACGTCACTTGTGTACTCCAATCACCCTTTGAAATGAATTTGCCAGAAGGTTACCCCTAGATATATTTCCTTCGAACTGTGAGGATAGAGATACAGAGTATCGTGATGTAAGAGGTTCCATGTTGTTTGTTAAATGCAGATCAATCTGTCCCTGCCCCCGTCTGTTGCCATGGAATGGCCACTTGACCAGTGATTGCCAATCAACTTTGATGACACCTGGCTAGAGGTTGTCAAGGTTCCTCCCCCACTCTGAACTCTAGGGTACAGATGTGGGGACCTGCATGAAAAACCTCCTAAGCTTATCTTTACCAGCTTAGGTCAAAACTTCCCCAAGGTACAAAATATTACCCCCGTTATCCTTGGACTGGCCGCTACCACCACCAAACTAATACTGGTTACTGGGGAAGAGCTGTTTGGACACGTCCTTCCCCCCAAAATACTTCCCAAAACCTTGCACCCCACTTCCTGGACAAGGTTTGGTAAAAAGCCTCACCAATTTGCCTAGGTGACTACAGACCCAGACCCTTGGATCTTAAGAACAATGAACAATCCTCCCAACACTTGCACACCCCCCCTTTCCTGGGAAATGTTGGATAAAAAGCCTCACCAATTTGCATAGGTGACCACAGACCCAAACCCTTGGATCTGAGAACAATGAAAAAGCATTCAGTGTTTTACAAGAAGACTTTTAATAAAAAATAGAAGTAAATAGAAATAAAGAAATCCCCCCTGTAAAATCAGGATGGTAGATATCTTACAGGGTAATTAGATTCAAAAACATAGAGAACCCCTCTAGGCAAAACCTTAAGTTACAAAAAAGATACACAGACAGAAATAGTTATTCTATTCAGCACAATTCTTTTCTCAGCCATTTAAAGAAATCATAATCTAACACATACCTAGCTAGATTACTTACTAAAAGTTCTAAGACTCCATTCCTGTTCTGTCCCTGGCAAGCGCAGCATACAGACAGACACAGACCCTTTGTTTCTCTCCCTCCTCCCAGCTTTTGAAAGTATCTTGTCTCCTCATTGGTCATTTTGGTCAGGTGCCAGCGAGGTTACCTTTAGCTTCTTAACCCTTTACAGGTGAGAGGAGCTTTCCCCTGGCCAGGAGGGATTTCAAAGGGGTTTACCCTTCCCTTTATATTTATGACAGAGGTGTTCATTTGTCCTTTGTCTTTGAGGAACAGGCTTACACCCTCCCCCAGACCCTTCGTCTGGTAAACACATTACAGTCATAATTTCAGATTATGTTCATAACTTTACATATAGTGTTGCTACACACATTTCACCAGGATATTACTGACTCCCAAGTTATTAGTTTTCCAATGACACCTCACAAGGCATATTTTATACAAAGATTATTACAGTAGTGAGTAGGGTATGATTAGTGCGTGTGTTCGGCCACACCCAGCTTATAGTAAATTCATCTAGGATACATTTCCCTACTTTACTTATGAGAACATCATGTTGGGCTGTGTCAAAAGCCTTACTAAAATCACAACATATCCCACCTACAGCTTCCGCACTATCCACTAGGCTAGTAACCCTGTCAAAGACGGAAATTAGATTGGATTGGCATGATCTGTCCTTGACAAATCCATGTTGGCTATTCCTTATCACTCTGCTGTCCTCTAGATGCTTACAAATTGATTATTTAATATGTTTATTCATGTATCTTTCCAGGTATCAAAATTAGGCTGGCCGGTCTATAGTTCCCCAGGTCTTCTTTGTTCTCCTTTTAAAGGTAGGTATTATATTTGCCCTTGTCCAGGCCTCTGGGACTTCACCCATCATCCATGAAGTCTCAATGATAATTGCTAACAGTTCCAAGATAGCTTCAGATAGTTCCTTAAGTACCCTAGAGTGAATTTCATCAGGCAGTATTGACTTTAATACATTTAATGAAATTTTCTAAACATTCTTTGACCTGTTCTCTCCCTATTTGGGCCCGTGTTCATTCTCTCTTGTTGTTAATATTAATTGTGTGAAGCATCTTGTCACACTTTAACTTTTTCCTAAAGACTGAAGCAAATAAGTATTAAACACCCCAGCTTTGATGTAATCTGTTATTAGCTCTCCTTCCCTGCTAAGTAGAGGACCTACCCTTTCTTTCATCTTTCTCTTGCTCTTAATGTATTTATAGAACCTTTCATTACCTTTTAAGTCCCTTGCTAACTATAATTTATTTTTTGCCTTAGCCTTTCTTATTTTCTGCCAACATGATTGTGCTATTCTTTTGTGCTCATCTGTGATGTTGAATGATTGAAATATGACCCTTTATATAATTAATATTGCCACTGTTAAACAATTGCAACAAAACTTGCACAAAGTATATCATGTAAGGTGTCAATGGAAAAGTTATGGTTAGCTAAAGATGATTATCCTGTTTAAATCTATGTACCATCACTGTATCTGAAGTGATGAAAATTGGCTATACATCTGTATCCCAAATGTGTTTGTTCCTGGGGTAACACCCACCAGGTAAAATCTGTATTGAAGCCAGACAGCTGTGTGTTGATGGTCCATCAAAGGCAATTAACTCTCACAATGGGCCATAGACAAAGCTTGTCCCACCAGGTGAGCCTTCCTGTGGATGCCCCAGGCAGAATATGGGTAATGGCTGCCCCCGTGAGTCAGCAAGCCATGTAAGGCCATGTGACTTGCTCATGTGATCCTTGACTCCATCTTCTGCCTGTAATTTTCCACAAATGGAGACTGTGAGCTTTGTCTGAAACATAAAATTTCCAGGCACATGGCAAAGGGTATGAAAGACCCTGTAAACATCTCCATCTTGTCAAGTATCGGGGGTAGCTGTGTTAGTCTGTATCCACAAAAACAATGAGGAGTCTGGTGGCACCTTAAAGACTAACAGATTTATTTGGGCATAAGCTTTCGTGGATAAAAAAACCACTTCTTCAGATGCATGGTGGCAAGGTTCCTCCCCCACTCTGAACTCTAGGGTACAGATGTGGGGACCTGCATGAAAAACCTCCTAAGCTTATCTTTACCAGCTTAGGTCAAAACTTCCCCAAGGTACAAAATATTCCACCCTTTGTCCTTGGATTGGCCGCTACCACCACCAAACTAATACTGGTTACTGGGGAAGAGCTGTTTGGACACGTCTTTCCCCCCAAAATACTTCCCAAAACCTTGCACCCCACTTCCTGGACAAGGTTTGGTAAAAAGCCTCACCAATTTGCCTAGGTGACTACAGACCCAGACCCTTGGATCTTAAGAACAATGAACAATCCTCCCAACACTTGCACCCCCCCTTTCCTGGGAAATGTTGGATAAAAAGCCTCACCAATTTGCATAGGTGACCACAGACCCAAACCCTTGGATCTGAGAACAATGAAAAAACATTCAGTTTTCTTACAAGAAGACTTTTAATAAAAATAGAAGTAAATAGAAATAAAGAAATCCCCCCTGTAAAATCAGGATGGTAGATACCTTACAGGGTAATCAGATTCAAAACATAGAGAACCCCTCTAGGCAAAACCTTAAGTTACAAAAAAGATACACAGACAGAAATAGTTATTCTATTCAGCACAGTTCTTTTCTCAGCCATTTAAAGAAATCATAATCTAACACGTACCTAGCTAGATTACTTACTAAAAGTTCTAAAACTCCATTCCTGGTCTATCCCCGGCAAAGACAGAATATAGACAGACACACAGACCCTTTGTTTCTCTCCCTCCTCCCAGCTTTTGAAAGTATGTTGTCTCCTCATTGGTCATTTTGGTCAGGTGCCAGTGAGGTTACCTTTAGCTTCTTAACCCTTTACAGGTGAGAGGATTTTTTTTCTCCAGCCAGGAGGGATTTTAAAGGGGTTTACCCTTCCCTTTATATTTATGACACATGGAGTGAAAATTACAGATGCAGGCATTATTATACATGAAGAGAAGGGAGTTACCTTACAAGTGGAGAACCAGTGTTGACAGGGCCAATTCAATCAGGGTGGATGTAGTCCACTCCCCATAATTGATGAGAAGGTGTCAATACCAAGAGAGGGAAAGCTGCTTTTATAGTGAGACAGCCACTCCCAGTCCCTATTCAAGCCCAAATTAACGGTGTGAAATTTGCAAATGAATTTTAGTTCTGCAGTGTCTCTTTGAAGTCTGTTTTTGAAGTTTTTTTGTTGCAGGCTGGCTACTTTTAAGTCTGTTATAGAATGTCCAGGGATATTGAAGTGTTCTCCTACTGGCTTTTGTATGTTAGCATTCCTGATGTCTGATTTGTGTCCATTTATTCTTTTACGTAGAGACTGTCCAGTTTGGCCAATGTACATGGCAGAGGGGCATTGCTGGCACATGATGGCATATATCACATTGGTAGATGTGCAAGTGAATGAGTCCCTGATGGTGTGGCTCATGTGCTTGGGTCCTCCGATGGTGTCGCTAGAGTAGATATGGGGACAGAGTAGGCAACGGGGTTTGTTACAGAGATTGATTCCTGGATTAGTGTTTCTGTGGTGTGGTATGTAGTTGCTGGTGAGTATTTGCTTCAAATTGGGGGGCTGTCTGTAAGAGAGGCCTGGCCTGCCTCCCAAGGTCTGTGAGAGTGAAGAATCGTCCTTCGTTTGCAGATCGTTGATGTGCTGGAGAGGTTTTAGCTGGGAGGCTGTATGTGATGGCCAGTGGTGTTTTATTCTTTTCCTTATTGGGCCTGTCCTGTAGTAGGTGACTTCTGGGTACCTGTCTCGCTCTCTCAATCTGTTTCCTCACTTCCCAGGTGGGTATTGTAGTTGTAAGAATGCTTGATAGAGATCTTGTAGGTGTTTGACTCTGTCAGAGGGATCGGAGCAAATTCGGTTGTATCTTAGGGTTTGGCTGTAGACAATGGATCATGTGATGTGTCCTGGATGAAAGCTGGAGGCATGGTAGGTAAGTGTAGCGGTCAGTAAGTTTCAGGTATAGGGTGGTGTTTATGTGACCATCACTTATTTGCACTGTAGAGTCCAGGAAGTGGATCTCTTGTGTGGACTGGTCCAGATTGAGGTTGATGGTGGGGTGGAAATTATTGAAATCCAGGTGGAATTCTTCAAGGGCCTCCTTCCCGTGGGTCCAGATGATGAAGATGTCATCAATGTAGCACAAGTAGAGGAGGGGCGTTAGGGGACGAGAGCTGAGGAAGCGTTGTTCTAAGTCAGCCATAAAAACGTTGGCATATTGTGGGGCCATGCGGGTACCCATAGCAGTGCCGCTGACTTGAAGGTATAAGTTGTCCCCAAATCTGAAATGGTTGTGGGTGAGGACAAAGTCACAAAGCTCAGCCACCAGGTGTGTCGTGGCCTCATCAGGGATACTGTTCCTGTCAGCTTGTGTGGAATATTGGTGTAAAGAGCTTCTACATCCATGGTGGCCAGGATAGTGTTTTCTGGAAGATCACCAATGCATTGTAGTTTCCTCAGGAAGCCAGTGGTGTCTCGAAGATAGCTAGGAGTGCTGGTAGCGTAGGGTCCGAGGAGAGAGTTCATCTTGTCTCTTTTCTGCTCTGATTATCTTGACTATGGATTTACAACTCTAAGAAACATTCTAATCTATGGACTGAGGACCTTCCAATCTTTTGGAAATTACCAAAGACTTTACAAGCTAGCAGTTTGTAACATCATTGCTACTGCTACCACTGAGATAAGAACTTTGCAATTATTGTATGTATATGATCTATTAACCATTTTAACTCTCTTCTTCTTTTCTTTATAAATAAGTCTTTAGATTTTAGCTATTAATGGATTGGCTACAGCATGATTATTGGGTAAGATCTGAGTTACATATTGACCTGGCCATATGGCTGATCTCTTGAGATCAGAAGATCCCTTGGTTTGATGAAATTACTTTTCAGTAAACACTTGTCATAAAGTTCAGAGTCTGGGTGGTGAAATAAGTGCTGGAATGCCTAAAGAGACTGCAGTTTGGACTTCTTGTTAACCAGTGAGGTGAGATAGAAGTTTACTTTTGTTACTGGCTTGGTATCTCTAATCGTAGAATAACCAACAGTTTGGGGTGAGTCTGCCCTATTTCTCAGCAGTTTGTCCTGAATCTAGGTTTGCCAGGTGTCCGGTTTTCGACTGGAACATCAGGTTGAAAAGGGAGCCTGGCAGCGTCTGGTCAGCAGAGTTGGCTGCCGTAACCTGCCTCCACCACTTTGGGGCGGGAGAACCAGGAAGAGCAGCAGCTGTGGCTGGAGCTACGTGGAGGAGCTTCTCTCTGCTCAGTTGCTGACCCATGGTGGCATGGTGATGTTATCCTTAGCAATTTGTCCGTGTAACCACTTTTTGATCTTCAGGTCATGAAAGAGCTCCTGATGGAGTCATACTGGTTTCTTACCATTCTTCCTATCTTTCCTCCCCTTTGGGATAGGTTGCTCTTGTGCCTTTAATATTGTCTCTCAGAGAAATTGCCAGGTCTCCTGAACTCCTTTTTCCCCTGAAATTTTCTTCCCATGGGACCTCACCTACCAGTTCTCTGAGTTCATTAAAGTCTGCTTTTTTGAAGTCCATTGTTCTTATTCTGCTGCTTTCACTCCATTCCAAGAGCTCATGTATGTTAATTTTTTTTTTAAAAGTCACATGCGAGGCCTGCTCCCCTAGGTCCCAGGTTGATGCGGATCTACTTGAATTAAAAGGGAAAGTTTACCTCTAGTGAACTGCTACTGAGCGTGGGTTTTTTTAACCAAGCTGTTGCACAACACACTGAATAACCATGTGATAACACATTGTCAATTGCAGTTTGCTCACCATGGGATTCCAGATGAATTAATAACTTAGAAGGTCCCACAACCCACGATTTGCAAGTGATTTCTTCCAGCAATTCTCTTAGAAATATCAGTTCAGTCACACCAACATTAAGCATTTACCATGCTCGGTCAAAAGGGTTACCAGAAAAATCAGTACAGAGTAGCAAATAAATGACAAAAGAAAGCCCAAGTGGATTCCTGGGGTCCGTACTTCGCATTATTAGACCACCTCAACACACCTTACAATGCTCTGTTAGAATCACCAGTGCCAAGACAGAAGGACAAAAACCTTAGTGTCACCATCTAACAAGCTATTGAGCCAAAGCCCCTCAAGTAGCTGAACAAGAGTTGTACCTAAAGAAACTAGAACAGGTGAAAGACTGTGATTTGGAAACCAAATAGGCACTGCAGATACAAGTGGGAGGAGATGTTAGGTTCCAAACAAAGTGCCAAGATAATAACTGTACCGTGGGCAGCAAGATTATAGCTCATCAACTACCGTGAGAGTTAACCTTACAGGAGGAACAGAAAACTGCTAAACAAAACCAGAGGTTCCTTGGAGTCTAATCCAAAGTGCACTGAAGACAGTAAAATTATTTCGATAGAATTTAAGGGGCTCTGAGTCAGGCCCTAGGTCTCTGTTTCTTGATGACATCCAGATAGTGGAAGCACGCTGCACAGACGATAATTAACATATGCTCATCCAATCGCTGACCATTAAAATAAATGCAGCAAGAAAGGGGTTAAGTGGCCAGAAAGCTATAGAGGCTCAAAGATGGTAATGATGGGCAGATGTCCAATCAGAGACAGAACGATCCTGCCATCTGTTGGGAGGTTCAGGTCATCGTCAACCGTGATCTACAACCTCCGTGTCTCCATTTGTGTGTTCTGTTAACTAGCAGTGTTAGTTTGTGGCTGTTATCTTTAGTTGCTATTACGTTTTATTTGCATTGGATTTTCAAAAATGAAAAAAAAAAAGGTGTGTGTGTGTGTGTGAAAGAAGATAGCAAATATTGAGTCCTGTCATCTGAGCAGCATATAATCTTTAGTACTCCTCTTCCATGCCAGGTGACTGGAGCCAAGAAATAAATTTCAGTCTCTCACCAGCATTTCTGTGTGTCACATCTTTATTACAGTATTTGTTGGCAGAACTTCAAGGGCAGGGCTTTTATTGGTGTCTTATGCCATTCAATATAGTCTCTCCCTATACAGCTAGCTCTTTTTGTAGAGATCGCTCCCACACTTTGCTTTGCTGTCGTGAAATAGGCTGAATTAAACTACAGAATAATTTTAGCAGTAGTCTTATTGGGGTGTAATATTTCAATAGTTGGTGGTTTTCTTGCAGTGGTTTTATAACCAGTTGGAAACTACCTCTTGCACGTAACATATAGTTCAGGTTCTTTGATAAATAACTTTTTAGTTTGTTTTGTTATCATGGAGCTTTTTCTGAAGCATCCTGGATTTGACCATTCCTCAGGTTGACTTGTCAGATCCATGAGCTGCAGCATGTCCCCTATCAAGTGTAAGGTCCTTCAGAAGCTATCTTGAGTAGGTGATAGTAATTATGTAGCAGGGGATTTATCTCAGAGTCCTGAATTTGGCAACTGCTTTTTGAAGTAAATCATATGGTGTATAAATGGAAAAGAGGTAGGGTTGAGGCAACAACCCTACGCTGGAGGGTAGGGATAGGATACAGAGGGACCTAGACAAATTAGAGGATTGGGCCAAAAGAAATCTGATGAGGTTCAACAAGGACAAGTGCAGAGTCCTGCACTTAGGACGGAAGAATCCCATGCATTGCTACAGACTAGGGACCGAATGGCTCGGCAGCAGTTCTGCAGAAAAGGACCTAGGGGTTACAGTGGACGAGAAGCTGGATATGAGTCAACAGTGTGCCCTTGTTGCCAAGAAGGCCAATGGCATTTTGGGATGTATATGTAGGAGCATTGCCAGCAGATCAAGGGACGTGATCATTCCCCTCTATTCGACATTGGTGAGGCCTCATCTGGAGTACGGTGTCCAGTTTTGGGCTCCACACTACAAGAAGGATGTGGAAAAATTGGAAAACGTCCAGCGGAGGGCAACAAAAATGATTAGGGGACTGGAACACATGACTTATGAGGAGAGGCTGAGGGAACTGGGATTGTTTAGTCTACAGAAGAGAAGAATGAGGGGGGATTTGATAGCTGCCTTCAACTACCTGAAAGGGGGTTCCAAAGAGGATGGCTCTAGACTGTTCTCAGTGGTAGCTGATGACAGAACAAGGAGTAATGGTCTCAAGTTGCAGTGGGGGAGGTTTAGGTTGGATATTAGGAAAAACTTTTTCACTAGGAGGGTGGTGAAACACTGGAATGCATTCCCTAGGGAGGTGGTGGAATCTCCTTCCTTAAATATTTTTAAGGTCAGGCTTGACAAAGCCCTGGCTGGGATGATTTAGTTGGGGATTGGTCCTGCTTTGAGCAGGGGGTTGGACTAGATGACCTCCTGAGGTCCCTTCCAACCCTGATATTCTATGATTCTAACACACCCCTGCCTTACTGCTCTTTCTTTGCCTGAAGGTGTCAGCATGTTGTTTATATTTACATGACAGATGATGGGTTGGCAATGATTTAAATGACTACATGACACATTTTTCCATTTTGTCCCAGTTTAAGTTTCAGTCCGGAAAGAATAAAATGCTTTTGCTCAGATCATAAAGCAGGCAGATCTCTTGCCCCAGTTGGTATTTTGTCTGTAATTATTCAGCGGGGTCTGGAGATTAACCACGTTTTTTAAAAATGACTAGTGATTTTGGGTGCCTCCAGTTTTTGGATGCGCAACTTGAGACATTTTAAAGGGCCTGATTTTAAGAGAGTGGGTGATCAGCGCTTTTGGAAAATCAGGAAACACTAAAGGATCTCAAGTTGGGTACCCAGAAACAGAGGCACCCAAAACCTCTAGTCTATGCCAGAGCTAGTGATTCATTCTAGAGAAGGAATCAAATGTAGCTGTCTCATATTACACCGTTAATACAGTAACTGCTCACTTAATGTTATAGTTATGTTCCTGAAAAATGTGACTTTAAGCGAAACGATGTTAAGCGAATCCAATTTCAGCATAAGAATTAATGTAAATGGGGGGGGGGTTAGGTTCCAGGGAATTTTTTTTTCCAGACAAAAGGCATTATATACATTTTAAACAAGCAATTTAATGCAGATATAAGTTTTAAACAATTTTAAACTACAGTCATCATTGCTGAGTATGAAGCAATGGGAGGTGCCCCTGCCTTACCCCACACAGGCACAGCCCACTGGCACTGGAGACAATGAGGCAGGCAAGGAGGCTGAAGGTGCTGTAGGCTAGGAGAAGCACGTTGCACAGCAGCAGCTGCAGCTTCCCCAACTGTGCAAGCACCAGGGGCGGGGGGCTCAACTCCCGCTTCCCCTTCCCCCAAGTCCCCACCTTAACCCGCCTCTTCTTCCCTCCCTCCCCCTTTACTCTTCACGCTGCGTCCTCGCTCCTCCCCCCTTCCTCCCCTGCCTCCTGCCTGCGGCAATCAGTTGGTTTGTGGCATTCAGGAGGGAGGGGGGTGGCGCGAGGATGCAGCGTGCAGTCTCCCCCTCCCTCCCCTGCCTCCTGAATGCCTCAATCCAGCTGATTGCCATGGGTAGGAGGCGGGGCTGGAGGGGGAAAGTGCTGATCCGCAGGATCTGCTGGCAGGCAGGAGGCGCTATAGGGCGGGGGTGTAGGGGAGCTGATAGGGGGCTGCCAGCTGTGGACAAAGCAGGCAGCCAAACAACGTTCTAGCAGAGCGTTGCACAACTTTAAACGAGCATGTTCTGTAATGGAGCAGGGACGTAAGATCAAATCAACATTAAGTGAGAGGACATTAAGAGGGGAGTTGCTGTAGTCAGATACTAGCTGAAGTATTCTCTTACTGAGGACACTGCAGACTAGTTCACTGATGCACCTGCTAACACATGAACTTCTGCAGATGTTTGAATCATAGAACCATAGAATAACAGAGTTGGAAGGGACCTCTGGAGGCCATCTAGTCCAACCCCCTGCGCAGAGCAGGACCAATCCCAACTAAATCATCCCAGCCAGGGCTTTGTCAAGCCTGACCTTAAAAACTTCTAAGGAAGGGGATTCCACCACCTCCCTAGGGAACGCATTCCAGTTTTCACCACCCTCCTAGTGAAAAAGTTTTTCCTAATATCCAACCTAAACCTCCCCCACTGCAACTTGAGACCATTAATCCTTGTCCTGTCATCTGCTATCACTGAGAATAGTCTAGATCCATCCTCTTTGGATCCACTTTTCAGGTAGTTAAAAGCAGCTATCAAATCCCCCCTCATTCTTCTCTTCCATAGACTAAACAATCCCAGTTCCCTCAGCCTCTCCTCATAAGTCATGTGTTCCAGTCCCCTAATCATTTTTGTTGCCCTTCGCTGGACTCTCTCCAATTTCTCCACATCCTTCTTGTAGTGTGGGGCCCAAAACTGGACACAGTACTCCAGATGAGGCCTCACCAATGTCGAATAGAGAGGAACGATCACGTCCCTCGATCTGCTGGCAATGCCCCTTCTTATACACCCCAAAATGCCATTGGCCTTCTTGGCAACAAGGGCACACTGTTGACTCATATCCAGCTTCTCGTCCACTGTCACCCTTAGGTCCTTTTCTTCAGAACTGCTGCCTAGCCATTCGGTCCTTAGTCTGTAGCGGTGCATGGGATTCTTCCATCCTAAGTGCAGGACTCTGCACTTGTCCTTGTTGAACCTCATCAGATTTCTTTTGGCCCAATCCTCTAATTTGTCTAGGTCCCTCTGTATCCTATCCCTACCCTCCATCGTATCTACCACTCCTCCCGGTTTAGTGTCATCCGCAAACTTGCTGAGGGTGCAATCCACACCATCCTCCAGATCATTAATGAAGATATTGAACAAAACCGGCCCCAGAACCGACCCCTGGGGCACTCCGCTAGATACCGGCTGCCAACTAGACATGGAGCCATTGATCACTACCCGTTGAGCCCGACAATCTAGCCGACTTTCTACCCACCTTGTAGTGCATCCATCCAGCGCATACTTCTTTAACTTGCTGACAAGAATACTGTGGGAAACCGTGTCAAAAGCTTTGCTAAAGTCGAGGAATAACACGTCCACTGCTTTCCCTTCATCCACAGAACCAGTTATCTCATCATAGAAGGCAATTAGATTAGTCAGGCATGACTTGCCCTTGGTGAATCCATGCTGACTGTTCCTGATCACTTTCCTCTTGTCTAAGTGCTTCAGAATTGATTCCTTGAGGACATGCTCCATGATTTTTCCAGGGACTGAGGTGAGGCTGACTGGCCTGTAGTTCCCAGGATCATCCTTCTTCCCTTTTTTAAAGATGGGCACTACATTAGCTTTTTTCCAATCTTCCGGGACTTCCCCCGATTGCCATGAGTTTTCAAAGATAATGGCCAATGGCTCTGCAATCACATCTGCCAATTCCTTTAGCACTCTTGGATGCAAAGCATCCGGCCCCATGGACTTGTGCACGTCCAGTTTTTCTAAATAGTCCCGAACCACTTCTTCCTTCACAGAGGGCTGGCCACCTCCTCCCCATGCTGTGCTGCCCAGTGCAGTAGTCTGGGAGCTGACCTTGTTCGTGAAGACAGATGCAAAAAAAGCATTGAGTACATTAGCTTTTTCCACAACCTCTGTCACTAGGTTGCCTCCCTCATTTAGTAAGGGGTCCACACTTTCCTTGGCTTTCTTCTTATTGCCAACATACCTGAAGAAACCCTTCTTGTTACTCTTAACATCCCTCGCTAGCTGTAACTCCAGATGTCCATTGCTAGATGTTTATATTTGGATTGAGAGCATCTCCATTGTTATGGTTTAGGGTCCCAATCCAGCACCGACTAAAGTCAATGGAAAAACTCCTCTTGATGTCAATGGGAGTTGGATCAGCAATGGGTTAATTAGTCCTGCTGAGTCTGACTATATCTCAAAAGTGTCCAGACTGGGGAAAGAATCTGAACTGGTGTTGTAAGACTTCCTGGTAATGCACATAGCATCCCGCCTGAACTTTGTCTGGATTAGAAGAAGTCTTAAAGTTTTGCATTTCTGGATGTTTTCTTTGCTTTCTTGTGTTATGAGTGCAGAAGCTGAAAATATTTAATGGCCTATATACTGCTTTTGATCTTATGTGACACTTATTTATATAGTGTCTGTCCAGATTTTACCATTCTGAAT
Source organism: Lepidochelys olivacea (assembly GCF_965140295.1). Taxonomy (NCBI): domain Eukaryota; kingdom Metazoa; phylum Chordata; order Testudines; family Cheloniidae; genus Lepidochelys; species Lepidochelys olivacea. The sequence goes on from NC_140416.1 coordinate 123,225,727, forward strand.
TGCTAGATGTTTATATTTGATTTCCTCCCCCACCCCAGATGTGACAGCTGCTCTCCATTACCTCTTTTGGTTCTGTGATGATGGCTTTTCCTTCCATGTGGTGTGACAGCTTTTGATGAGGGGGCCTGATCCTGATCTCACTGAAGCCTTCAATTTGTAATGTGATATTATGTGTCCACACAATTATTGAAGAGCTGGGACTATTTGCCTATTTACCTATCTTCCTTTCACTGCTCATTTTCTAACTATTACATGCTTATATTTTGCAAACAAAAGTCCCTTGTGACATTCATACTAGCCAGCTTAAAGTTCAAAGATTTGTCTGAAATTACATGTTTAAAACAATATGAGGCCATATCGAGTTTAAGCAGTAGAATTGAAATAGTCCCTTGTACTAGGACCTAGTGGGAGACCGTCCCCACCCCAGAGAGTTTACACAATCTAATAGATGGTGGCAGTAAGAGGATTGTAGGGGGAAAACGAGGGGAAGTGACGTGCATAAGGTCACCCAGCCTGCAATAGAACACAGGTCACTAGGTCACATGGTCTCTGCAGGGAAATTCACCAGAGTCTACAGCTCTGTTTCCATCACCTACATGTGATGCTTACAAGCTCCTTGGGGGCTCGGCTTCCTTTATCTCTCTCTGCCATAAGCTCAGCTTCTTTCTAGAGCTGACATTGCCCAACAGAACTTTGGACTGATTTCCTCTTCCCTGTACCTTGGACTGTCCTGCAGCCATTTGCCCACTTCCCTTTGCCCTCTTGTGTCTTTAGGAAATGCCATGCCTTGGGGCCATACGGACATCACAAGGCCTGCATGCTCATGCCAAAGAAACAGGCTGGCTTTTGTCAGCAGGTCTTTCTACATAGTCAGATTAACTGTATTAATTGCAGGAAGCTGAACTGTCAAGCTGTTTTTAGCTAGAGGGCCCTGTAGAGGTTAGACACTGTAAACTGGCAATCTCACTGAACAGATCAGATGCTGCCAGCCACATGCATTTCTCAGAGGAGAAGGTTCATGACCTGAAATCAAAACAAGGGAACACAAACCACAAGTAGTAACATGAAACTCCCCTCCCCAAGGGTCCAACCCCTTGCTGTGTCCAGGAGTGCACTGCCCTGCTTTCCCACAAGTGGTGGCTTCTCTGTCTCCTAAATTGCCAGTCCACAGTCCTTCTCCAGAGCCAAGCAGCTGTTGTTAATCCCTCATCGTTGTCAGAGCTGGTCTTTCGGTCTCCCTGGAGAATCATGAAAGAAATAGCAGGTCCCAAGCCCTTGTCCTTGTGAAGCCAGCCTTGAGAACGTAAAGCAGGGTAAACTGACACCTACTCGATAATCCTGACCAACCAAAAGAGGAGAGAATAAAATCACTTTTAAAAAAGTCCAAACCGAAAACCAGAGTTTCCCCAAGATGAGATTTTACCCCATAAAGTGAGATGTTCCAGAGACTTCATGAAGTCCACTAGCAGCTTCACTCTTGCTATGGATTATATAAGGAAAATGCTCAGATATGACAGCGATGAGCAGCAATATAAAACCCTAAATTAAATAAACTGATCACTAGAGTTGAAAGAAGTGAGCAGCTGAGCTCTCCTCCTGTATGTAAAGTTAGCCAGTGAAGTGGGGCGGGTGTCCCAGAGAACTGTCTCACCAGCCTTCCCCGAAAATACATCAGCTGGTACCGCGCTTAATGGGACACTATGGTGGATAGAGAGAGGTGATGTTTTTGGCAGCGGGAGGGTGGTAGCAAAGGATGTCTTCCTGGATCTGTTCCCTGGGAATAGGAAGTGCCCCACACTCACTGTACAAATGATACTTTAAAATGTCAGCCCAGATTTGCAAACTTGGGAGCCTCAAATTAGGTTCTTAATACAATGGTTTGGTTTTCAGATGTGCTGAGTGCTGACTGCGCCCATTGAAGTCAATGGAAACTGGGATTTTTAGCACCTCTGTTTGCAAGCAGAACAATTATTCATTAGCAAGCCTGTAAAGCCAGAATCACAATTCTGCTCCCTTCGCTCCACAAGTAGATCTCCCTGTGGATCCAGATACGGCAAAACTGGGTGCCACACTGAATAGGGCAGCTGGGAAAACCCACCCATCCCTCCAGGAGAAATTTCAAATGAAAAACCTTTGTTGGGAGTTTTCCAGTTGAAAAGTTTCAGTTTTCGCAAGCTGATTCCATACAGAAATTGTCATTCTCTTTAGACTTCAACTGTTTTGATGTTTCAGTTTAAACAAAGTTGCATTGAAACTAAAATTTTAGTTTCCAGTTAACATTTGGACTTAAAATGTCAGTTTTGTTTGGCTGGGGAACACTTCTGGTTCTGACTAGACTATTTGGGGCGGGGCTGTGGGAAACTTTCCTCCAAAAAATATTCCATCCAGCTCCAGTCATGATGTGAAGACAGATATTTATGTTCTCTCTAAGCTGCAACCAGTCAAAGGGCAAACTGCCCTTCTACAGACATACACCTTAGATGGGACAATCGATAAATAGTTTTGCTTAATTATAACCTGTTTTCTACACATATACCGCAGGCCCAAGTTCTGAAGGAGATTTAACTGTGTGTCAAGTTTGAAGGGAGGGTAACATGGGTGGTGGGTGACCCCCACTTCGGGAGGCTAGACCCTGGCCCCACCCCTTCCGCCTGAGGCTCCGGCCCCCACAGCCTGCCGGAGCCCCGAGTGCCCCCCCTGAAGCCGGAGGCGCCCCTGAGTGGCCCACCTCCTGGGCCGGCCCAAGCTGCCCCAGGCATGCTGGCTGGCCCGGACCCCTGGGCTGGCCTGAGTACCAGCCCGAGCCACCCCTGGCCACCGGTCCAAACCCCAAGCCACCGGCTGGAGCTGAGCCCCCACCAGCTTCAAGGGAGAAGAGAAGCGAGGGAGGGGCCATGGCCTGGGTTAGGGGAGCTTAGCCTCCCCTGGCCTTCATGGGTGGCAACAAGCTGTCTGAGTTGGAGGAACAAAAACAAACAATAGACCCAAGCAGGGGCACAACCAGAGTTTTTCTAAGGAGGGGGCTCGGAGTCTCCTTCTCCTGCCCTGTGCCCAGCCCCCGCAGACCCCCCAGTGGCCTCCCTTAGCCCCAAGCTCTCTCCCCCGGCACCCAGCCCCAAGCTCGCCTCGGTCACTCCCTCTTACCCAGTCCTGAGGTGCCTCCAGCTACCTCTGCACCCAGCCCTGCCCTGCCCTCTCCTCCCGGCATCCAGCTGTGGACACACGCCCCTCCTGCTGCCCCCTATCACCCCCCGTTCTTCCCACCCCACACCCAGCCCTGTGCTCTCCCCCTCACTGCCCCGCACTCACCCCACTTCTTCCCACCCCACACCCAGCCCTGTGCTCTCCCCCACTACCCTGCATCACCCCCCCTTCTTCCCACCCCACACCCAGCCCTGTGCTCTCCCCCTCACTGCCCCGCACTCACCCCACTTCTTCCCACCCCACACCCAGCCCTGTGCTCTCCCCCACTACCCTGCATCACCCCCCCTTCTTCCCACCCTACACCCAGTCCTGTGCTCTCCCCCCACTGCTCCGCATCACCCCCATTCTTCCCACCCGACACCCAGCCCTGTGCTCTTCCCCCCACCATTGCCCTGCATCACCCCCCTTCTTCCCACCCCACACCCAGCCCTGTGCTCTCCCCCACTACCCTGCATCACCCCCCCTTCTTCCCACCCTACACCCAGTCCTGTGCTCTCCCCACACTACTCCGCATCACCCCCATTCTTCCCACCCGACACCCAGCCCTGTGCTCTTCCCCCCACCATTGCCCTGTATCACCCCCCTTCTTCCCACCCCACACCCAGCCCTGTGCTCTCCCCCACTACCCTGCATCACCCCCCCTTCTTCCCACCCTACACCCAGTCCTGTGCTCTCCCCCCACTGCTCCGCATCACCCCCATTCTTCCCACCCGACACCCAGCCCTGTGCTCTTCCCCCCACCATTGCCCTGCATCACCCCCCTTCTTCCCACCCCACACCCAGCCCTGTGCTTTCCCCCCTCACTGCCCCACACTCACCTGCTCCCCCATTCTTCCTGCCCCACGCTCAGCCCCAAGCTCTTCCCCAGAGAGGTGATCTGCACCATCCCTCCCCTCCGTCCCCTCCGGACCAAACTGTTCCTGGAGCGCCATGCCCCAACCCCCTTCTGCATCGCTGCTTCCCCAGATAGCACTGAAAGCCCCTCTCCAAACCTCCCATCCCGCAGGGACTGGCGTCTCTGTGCGCAGGGGCGCTGAAAGGTCTGTAAAAGTGGAGAGCTCACCCCTCCGATTTGGCCCAGTCGCTCCTCCCCCAGGGCAGCCGGGCCACTTTTCCAGCTCGTCAGAGGGTGGGGCCTGGGCCCAAGTCATCATTCTCACCCCCTGGTGATTCGAATGGCCTCGCACTCAAAAATAATCCTGCAAATTTTTTTTCACACTTCGCGTAATTCCTCCCTCCCCCCCCCCCCCCGGCTTTTTTCTTCCCAGTCACCCTGGCGATTTGTTAGCCAAGGTCCTGAGGCGGAGGGAGGACAAAAGCCGGGCTGGTCATGGAACGAGGACGCAGGCTTAGGTGTGGCGCCTTACCACCGTGTAGATGCAGCTGTGCCGTCTGGGAGCTGGTGGTGGGAGCCCACAGCTCCGTCGAGTTGGCTGGAAAAAGAAACATCTTCAGGGCAGTTTGTGTTTCCGTGTGTCGGGTTTGCTGTCGGTGAGTCAGAAGGGTGCAGCTGAACCTGGCCGGATCCTCCGCCGGTGTAAATCCGTACAGCTCCGCTGAAGGAGACGGAGGAGCTGGGCCAGGCAAGTGATTCCAACAAGCAACAGGCAATGCCCAGGACACCACAATGGGAAGCAGGAGTCCCATGGGACAGAGTGCAGGGGCAAGTCCAGGTCCCCAGGAAGCCAGGCGTTAACGTCTGGCTCCAGGAACCGGTGCCAGGCTGGGGAAAAGCCTAAGGGAAAGCAGGACTTGACGTGTAGCTACTGAGGCTTCAAGGGATTCTTGGGTTGTGTCACTTTTGGCTGATTTGGGTGGATTTATGGGATCGAGGCTCCTTCCTGCTGAGGGCTCTGGCTGGTCTGCATCGGGTCATTTCTGCTGAGTCTCCCCACACACTCACTGCCCATCGGCTGTGTCAGGGAGGATGCAGGTTTCCGGCCCTGTTGCTGCGAGATCCCCAGGGAGGATTTGCAGAACCGGGGACAAGCTGTCGAAGGGCCTGAGGGAGCAGGACTGAGTGAGATCGATAGAGCGCCTTCTGACTGACCCAGCGTGGGCGAGTCTGCCTACCCCACAGCAAGCCTGTCCTGAGGCTCCTGCATTCAGCACCGCCCTGTGCAGAAGGCCGGGGACTCTGCAACTGTTACCCGCACATTTAGGGCACACACCTTTCCCCAGTTCCTAGGGCTCAAGGCGTAACTTGGTTGATTTAGGCACCCCCATCCTTTCCCAGTTCCTAGGGCTCTGGGGGAAAGTCACCTACCCTTACCCAGTTCCTAGGGCTCAGGGCCACCGATACCCAATTCCTAGGGCTCAGGGCATAATCTTCTGTGAGTTTATTGGGACTTTTACCAGTGAAAGAGCCTTACACAGTAATATCCTTAACCTCTATTTATTAACAGTCATCAAAACAGAACGTACACACTAAGCATACTATGCTCACCAGTCCCAATAAGGCCGATGAACTTTTCCTGATGGCCAGTCAGAATCAGGTCATCCAGGGACTCCAGCTTCTGCACAGTGTCATTGGCAGAGCGTTGAGGTCTGGCACCTCTGATCTTGGGTCTGTGTCCTGGAGCTGGTTCCAAAGAACTTCCTTTGGGACCCCAGTTTATCTTGTGAAACTGGAGTCCTGCTTAGCTCTACCTTAACCAATCATTTTACTAAGATATTACAAAATAATTCTTTGACCAATCCTAACATCACTGTGTTCGTCTCTCTTTGAAATGTATAGCAAATCATCTGAGAATGATAGAAAACAGGCAATTGCCTTATGTTAACCTTTGTAGATAAATAAACATGATGTTTAGGAAATGGGTCCACTTCAAAGTTCCCAGGAGTGCCTATTGTTCGCCGAAGGACTCCGAGCTGTCACAAGAAGACCTGAAACAGTAGAAAGATGTCTTGGGTCCCAATTCTTTTTATCTCAGAGCTGCTTAAGCTTCAGCAAGGGAAGTTTGAGTCACAAGATTGAGATCCTAGTCCTAAACTGGAAAGCCCTGAATATGATATTGGACATTGGACTGTAACCTGTGGGCTAAATTCTAAAAGAACTCTTTGCAACTACAAAGCTCACCATCTCTGCTCTGAATTTGAATCTCAAGAATTGTAGTCAAGTCTGTATGTATACTGATTTTTTAACCTATACTCTCTCTCTTTTCTTTTTTAATACATTTTAGTTTAGTTAATAAGAATTGGCTGTAAGCGTGTATTTGGGTAAGATCTAGAATATTCATTAACCTGGGAGGTAATGTGTCCGATCCTTTGGGATTGGGAGAACTTTTTTATATGGTGAATAAGATTTTCACTAATCCTCATCATAGTTGACTTGGGTGTATCGGTGGAGGCTTGAGTCTGGGTGGCTTTAAGGGAACTGTGTTGCTGGCTTCTGGGTAACCAGTGAGGTATTATAGAAGCTGTTTTGTGCTGACTTGGTAAATCTAAGTATTGGAATATCCACCAGCTTTGGGGATTGTCTGCCCCGTTCTTTGCGGTTCACCCTAACTGAGTGACCTCCCCTGGGACCCTGGTCACAGCTTCCAAGGGAGGTTGTGGAATCCCCGTCATTGGAGGTTTTTAAGAACAGGTCGGACAAGCACCTGTCAGGGATGGTCTAGGTTCACTTGGTCCTGCCTCAGTGCAGGGGGATGGACCAGATGACCTCTCAAGGTCCCTTCCAGCCTATGTTTCTCAAATTCCCCAGAGAGTCTGCGGCTGCCTCCGCTTGCAGGTGGGCTTGAAGGGGAGACATCTTTTGGCCCTGCAGCTGCGCGAGTCCTTGACAAGTAAAACCTTCCTGTGAAGGTTGCACTTGCTGCTCCTTGGCTTCTTTCCACAGGGGTCACTGAGCACAAATGGGAGCGCTTAGAGGTTTAACTAGACAAACTGCAGATGCCAAGAGGCAGCCAGAGACAGGAGCCCACCTGCAGCATGTCTGCCCTGTTGCATTGCAAGTTTAAAGCCCGTCTAGCGAGCCAATTGAATGTCAGTGGCATTAGTATCCCCGGAGGCCACAGAGCCGCTTTGAGCCTTCAGTACAGAAACAAACGCACACCACAATATTAGCAGCTCAGGCTTCACTTCAATGGCTGACGCTTGATGACAATCACTAATATTAGCAGCGGGTCCTTCAAAGGACAGTGTTTATAACCAGAAACCAAAGCAAGTTAGCATAAAAGCAAAAAAGAGAGTAACAGAACTCACCTGCCTGGAGTCTGACCCTGTCCTAGGATGCTGCACTCCCACAGGCAATGTCTCCTGTCACCCAAGCAGTCAGTATATAGACCTCCCGCCACACCCCTGCACAAGGTATAATATTCAGGTGGAAGGGAAGGGAAAGGAAGGAAAGAGAAGGGAAGGGGAGGGGAAGCTGAGCTGAGGTTAAACCTCTGTTCACCAGCAGGCAGCCAGAGTTCATGCCGGTTCCATCAAGGAGAGCTTTGAGTCTGGGCCGGATTTTTTGCAAATCTCATATAATGACCACATTTCGGGTTGCCAACCCTCCCGGTTTCACCAGGAGTCTCCTGGAATCTCCACTGCAGCCAAACCGGGAGATTTTAGGAACTAACGTCTGGTGGCACAGCAGGGTTCCCTTACCTGCCTTGGCTCCACGCTGCTCCCGTCCCTCTTGCCTCCTGCGGGGGGGGGGGTGTGACGGGGGGTCTCCACGCACTGCCCTACCCCATGCTCTGACTCCGCAGCTCCCATTGGCCGGGAACTGCAGCCAATGGGAGCTGAGGGGGTGGTGCCTGTGGGAAGCAGCGTGCGGAGACCCCCTGCCCCAGCCCCCGCCAAGAAGCCGCTGCCAGAGGGATGTGCAAGTCACTTTCAGGAGCCACCCAAGGGATGCGCTGCCCCTACCAACCCTCCCGCACCCCAACCCCCTGCCCCAGCCCAGAGCCTGAACACCCTCCTGCACCCCAACCTCCTGCCCCAGCCCACAGCTCGCACCCAAACTCCCTCCCAGAGCCTGCACCCCACACCTCCCCGCATCCAAACTCCCTCCCAGAGCCCACACCCGCTCCTGTACCCAAACTCCCTCCCAGAGCCCGCACCCCTCACCCCCTCCTGCACCCAAACTCCCCCAAAGAAGGGGTGGAGCAAGGGTCTTTGGGTTTGTGCAATTAGACAGTTGGCAACCCTAACCACATTTCAGATGATGATGTTACTGAAAGTATCAAACTCTCTCCAGGGACATGTTTTGTTAGCCAGGAAAAAAGCCCCATCTTAGCTCGGGGGGACTGTGTATTTACTAAACCCTGGCATGACTTTGCAAAGGCCTGATCCTGGCAAGGCTGGCTGTTGAAGCCCCTATAATCAACTTTTGCACAATTATGCTGTACCTGCATAGGACCAATCTGTGCACTAGGAACTCCCTCTGATGCCTGCAGCGTGGGGAGAAGAAATGCAGCTCTTCCATTTTCTGATGCTGAATATTTACTGGAGGAACTTAAACAACACAAAACTCCACAAGCCAGTTAGGCAACATGTATGAGTCATAACCGGCCTGTTAACTGCGGAGAACATGTGCCAGTGCTCTCAGGGCATTTTTTTAAAATGTGCACAGCTACTGCTGAACTTCATAGTCTCAGTCTCAAGGGTTGAAAACCAATGAGATTGGCTCAAAAATCGTGAGAGTTTAAAAGAATACATTTTGGGTCCTTTGGATTTGCCTTCGGTTTTTGGAGCCTTTAAGAGTCACATTTTCAAGCCCTCGACAAGGCTAGAAACTTCCTTTGTTTTTTAAACGAGAGCTGAGATTCTTATGTAATCACATGAATCCGGGAGCTGGAGCTTCACGAAAATACGAGCTATCAGGAGGCGAGTGATAAAATTGTGAGAACTGGCAACACTGTAGCAGCTTTTAAGACCAACGGAGTCATTGGGATCATCTAGGCTGATCTCCTGCAGAACCCGGGGCAGAGAATGTCACCCGATGATTTCTGCATCCAGCCCAATAGCTTGTGGTAAATCAGATCAAATTATTAACCCTACCTTTTCTTTGTGTAAATAGTGATGTGACGTAAGAGGCTGCTAACAAAATGGAACTCAGATTCCCTGGAGAAAGTTCAAACTCATTATAAACAGCAGAGCTGTAGCTTGTAGGCCAAATTCACCCCGCTGTAAGCAAGGTCACATCCAGTGACATCACCCACTTACAACACATTAAAATTTGGCCCTCATACTCTAATTCCCCTTTTCTCTATCCCTCCTATACCCTGTTCCACAGACACTTGGAGCTGCAAAATTAGCCTAACTCTCTTAGTAAAATGGCAGATTGTTGCAAAAATATACATAGGACTGATTTTACTGGGTGATAGACAGCCTCAGGCCAGTGTCAGTTGCCTGTCGGCAAGTATCAGCTGGTGTAAATGACATGCTAAGGGCAGGGCTATAGCAGGAAAAGCAACCCTTTTATCGTACACCCTCCAGAACTGTAAATTGCCTTTCCTGTTGTAATCCTGCCTGTCTGCTCCCCGGCATGTACGTTACACCAGTTTACCAATGTGTGGTCTAAATTACACCCCCAGTGGGTGACACCACGCTTGAGTTTGGCCCATAATCCCAGCAACCAATGGCAATAGTCTCTTCTCTGCCTCCATGAAGAGAGAGGAGCCTAGACCGTTGAATCCTGGTTGATGGAGCAAGGAAGGAAGGACAGATTAGTACCATCCCCCCGACCTTCAGCTTCATGGTATGCTGCGGGAGCCCCTCCACTGGGTGTGCGTGTGTGTTGGAAATCTGGGAGGGAATGGAAGCTCTCTGAAGAAACATGTCCTGGCCCAGCCCTGCACAGCTTGCCGGGGCGCAGGGGGCAGTTCCCAGCCAGTGGCTGTGTGGCTCCTTTCGGTGTCTTTGCAAAGACAGGGGACTGCTGTGGAGTTGGGGTGATCCACTGCTTTTGGGGGCAAAACCTCCCACCCATCACGCAGTGAGGAGAAATAGGGGCCAACCCCTGCCACCCAAAGAAGGATGAGGAGGAGACTCCCAGGCCACATCCTCAGCAGGTGTAAAGTGCCATTGCTCCATTGACTTCAATGCATTCAGAGTTATACTGATTTACACCCACTGAGGTTCTGGCCCAGACAGTTTCCTACCTGCTACGTGGGGAGAACATGTAGGGGATGCATATCGGTAGGCATAAGCTTCAAGTTGCATTACTCATGTTGAACGTAGGATGGCAGCAGCGAGCCAAGGAGCTAGTATTAATCCTGGACAGAATAATAGTTCATTTGAGCTGTACTTGGGTTAGTCTTGTTCTAAATCTTTTGCTGTGGTTGGTTGTTAGAAATGAGGAGAAAGCCCATGGGTGGCTATTTATCGCGCTTTGTTTCCATGACCTCACTTTTGATTCCTGCTTTTTTGTCCCCATTTATTTCTTGCTGATTTCACTCACTTTATGTAACTATTTTCTCATTCTTATCTCTTCGCCGCCTTTGTCGTCTCCAGTTAGACAAGAAGAGGTTTTATTTCCTGAGAGCGCAGGGAAACCCTTCCCCAGCCTCCCGGGAGGGAGGGAGGCTGAGATCTGTATACTCCCACCAGGCACAGAAGGCAAGTGATATTCAGAGATTAAGCTGCAGAGTGGAACAAAGCCATCTATTGTCCGGGGTGCATTTGGAATGAAGTGTCACATGACAGCAAGGTCACTTCTGAGGGTTTTCTATGCACAGGAAATAGGCAAAAATAAAATAGGAATCTCTCTGTCAAATGCTGTTTGCATCTAAGTTTGTGACCATTTGCTTTCTATTTCACCCAGGCAATCAAACACACACAGACACACACACACACGTTCAAAAGATCTGGCCTGATTTTTCAGTCACTGTATACAATGAGTAATTCCCAGACTTGCTGCTCAGATGCAATACCTCGGAAATCAAGCCCAAAATCTGACACAAGGACGTGTGGTTTCTCTAGCTTGCGGAGGGTGTATCTTTCATTGCATGTAAACAAAAAAAAATTGTTTTTAACAAAAGCGGTCAGGCTGTTTTCAAAAATCTAGGGATATGAAAACCCTGTGTTCCAACGAAGAGCTACATTGCAAAGCTATTGTCTGTGAAAGAGGAAGCCTTGAATCTTCAGAATCATGATACAGTGTAGTTATTTTCTGGAAATTGACTCTAAAATAGCACCATAGGGTTCAATGTTTAGCAATTCTTCATGACTTCTGTTGCACGTGCTTTCCTTGTCCAGGTGGAAAGATGGCTTTTCCCAACTGCCAGCCCTGCAACCTGAGCCTGGAATATGATAATCAAGCTGGCTCTTACCAGCTTGTGACTCATCCCCTGTAAAAGTACATTTTAAAAAAGTCTGTAACTGAAACTTAGTTAGTAATTCAGTTGCTGATGCGTGAGCCAGCCTAGAATCCAGCTCACTCTCCCAGAGCTGAGCTGGCACTGCTGGGCTAAGAGGAGAGAAAAGCAAGAAGGTGTTATTCTTGTCACCAAAGAAAGCAGGCAGGATTCTGGACATACACTGGGAGCAGAGCTGTTGGCTGTGAAGGTGTCATTTTACACGGACTTTTCTCTGACCATATAACTGTACTTTAATGCTGCTCCATACACCCACCAGTAGGGACTGAGCAATGCCCAGATCTGGCAATCAGGAGCCTAAATGCCTTTGGGGATCTGAGCCCTTTGTCCTTTGCATTTAAGACTGGGACTAACAGCGACCTGAGCGATCTGTTCTTCTCCTGCCTACAGGGGCTCTGCATGCGCTGCTCTGTTACTTCCAGGCCGCAGCTGCCCAAGGAAAATGCCCTGCTGCTGACAAGAGTTAGTAGCACACCGTCCCCTTGGCTGACAGTGAAAGCAGTGTAGGGACAATAGTCCGTCCAGCACCGTTCCAGGGCGTGTGAATGGGCCCAGTGCTGACCCACAGCAGGACTGAAAGTGGCCTCTGATTCTGGGAGCTTCCCATGTTGGGTGCCAGAATGCCGGGCATCCAACACTGCCGGTCCAGCCCAGGGCAGCTGCGGGTGCTCGTCACTTCTGAGACGTTGAATGGGAGACAGGAACACCCAGAAGAAAAGGTCGAGCTTGGAAATGTGGCTGCGAGCCCCTTAGAGCAAGGCTGTCGCGGTCTGGTCTGGCCAGCGAGGGGGCCTGGCCTCCCACAGAGACTGACGGGGAAGGAGGGCCGCACACATTCCTACCCAGCACCTACAAAAACTAATGGCCCTTCTGAAGCAACAAGGCTTCCACTGGCCGGACACGACTCAGGATCCTTTGTGCAGTGGAAAGCTTTCAGCTTGAACTCTGTGCGCCGCGACTGGAGAGTGGTTGACTCTGTCCTTAAACAGGAATCGACTGATTCACCCATCCGCAATTGGAAAGCCTAAACTGCGGGAGTCAGGGACGAGATTAGGCCCTAATCCTGCCGGGTGCTGAGCATCTCAACTCCCACGGGCTGCTGGCACCTCCCAGCACCAGACCCTCAGCTGGCACCTTGGCTGGCCGGCCTGACTGGAGCAGTCAGGGAGTCACCATTTATTGTCCCCTTTGCAGGAGATGCTCTAGATGCACAGATGCACACCCTGAAAGGTTTGTAGACCCCTAACTTCCTCTGAATTCAGCAGAAGGTAGGAGCCCCCATACCTTTAAGGAACTGGGCCACAGCGTCTTGTCATAAGGCAGCTGTATTTTCTTCTTGTGCACCCTGTTAGCAGGTGTTGGAGCTAATTACTTCTGGTTCATTGGAGCAGGGGCAGGAAGATAGCTCAGTGGTTGGAGCATTGGCCTGCTAAACCCAGGCTTGTGAGTTCAATCCTTGAGGGGGCCATTTAGGGATCTGGGGCAAAACTTGGGGATTGGTCCTGCTTTGAGCAGGGGGTTGGACTAGATGCCCTCCTGAGGTCCCTTCCAATCCTGATATTCTTTGATTCTATGCTTAGACTCCACTCTGAATGCAGTGGAGGTAGGAGTAGCCCTTGGGCAAAGGGGGTTAGGGATGTGTGAGCTAGGGGACGGGAGAGTGGTATTCTGGGGCATACGTGGCTGCTGCTAAGGCTAGACCCGCAAGGAGTTTTTGTTTGGAGCAGGAGGCTCCTATATACTGGGAGGGAATGGGGCTGGTCACGCTGAGGCTGTCTGCAGTTGGAAAAAAGGTACGTCTTGAAAACTGGGGTTGCTAACATGGTTTAAAATCCGGGTGTAGGCAGGGCAAGTGGAAAGGTGTTGGCTGGTCAAGGTGAACCATCGCAGTTACCAGGTGTTTACAGACACACCTTTTTCTAATTTGTGTGGAGGCAGCCGCAGAGGGAGCTAGCTGCTTGGACAAATCCCTCTCTTAAAATCTGCCTGAGGGAGCTTTCTCTGCTCCAGCTGGGAAATGCCCCAACAAGGATCCAGCAATTTTCACTCCCCCTGCCCCAGTTGCAGGGGGATGTGAACCCACACAACAAGGCTCAACCGGGGGCATTGCCCTGGGACCAATATAAAGATGAGGCCCTCAAGCTGCCATGGGAGATGCATAAGGCATCTGTGCCACATACACAAACAGAGTCCAATGGAGCAAGCCTGGGACCTTCAGCAACAAAACTAGCTGAGCTAAAGGGGTAACTTTGTTCGCTGGGAGCAAGTAGCAGGCCCTTACGCTTGCTGGGGGCAGCCACTAGGGGGAGCCAGGCACACACCCCTTAAGCCAGCGCGTGGCAGGTGCACCCCAAACTGCACTGGAGTCAGTGAGGCCAGCGGTGTGTCTTGCAGAGGGATCAGGCCCTAATTTGCGGCAATTTCCTAGCACCACAAATGAAAAGGCCGTTTAACAACGGAGGTGAATCCTGATGCCAGGCTGGGGGCTCAGGAGACCAATTAGGGGACATGCTGGCTGCCTGCATTACGAGGCGGGGGTATGTGAGTGTTGCTGGCTGGGCACATGTTTGCAAAATAAGTGCATAGATCTAAACCTGAAGGCCCTGCGTGCGTTGGGTGCAGACTGCAGTGGGAATGACACATTTCTGGGTGGGGTGGGGCTGGGACGTATGGGAGTCTCAGACAAAGCATCCACAGGTACCGGAGCCAAACCTGACAGCCACTCTTCCTGAATCAGGGAGCTTGTCATTGATCTGGATGTACGAGCTGCCCCCCTGCAGGGGGGAGTGCAACAGACGGCAGTCGCTACGGCAGTAGCATGCAAGGGACTGTCCCTGTGCATGTGTACATTGCAGTGAGGCTTGGAGCTTGGCGTGAACTCCTGACCCGTTGAAGTCAATGGGAGCAGTAGCATGCAGCAGTGTTGTAGCCGTGTCGGTCCTGGGATATCAGCGAGACTAGATGGGTGAGGTGATGTCGCTTATTGGACCCAATTAACAATCTGTTCCATCGTGTATTGAGCTGCTCAGAGGACCTTTCCCAGACCTTCCCCACCAGCTCTGTGGAGCTCTCACAGAATTTGAGCTCTCACACAATACTACCTCACTGTGATGGGGTGCTTGCCCCCACACTGAGCTCTAAGGGGTTAACAGAGCCCGAGAGAGGCTGCACAGGAGGCAGCCAATCAGAGAAGGGCTGAAGGGAGCAGCCAATCAGGGCCAAGCAGCCCATATAAAAAGGGAGCTGCAGGGCAGAGGAGGGCAGTTCTCTGCTGTGTGACCAGGGAGGAAGGACTGTGTCTCTGGAGGGCTGAGAGAACTGCCAGCACCCTGGACAGAGCAGTGCTGCTAGGAGGGACCAGGGGAGCGAGAGACAGCTCCTGGCTGGAGGCTGGGGTTTGCTGGCTCAGGCAAGGGCAAAGAGGATGCTGGGGCCACGAGGAAGTGGCCAGACAATTTGTGGCACCAGGCACTAAGGGAAGTGGCTGAACAGTGGACTGCAGGTCCCGCTGGAAGGGTGGAGCACAGAGTGTGACACAGCTGGAGGGCTGTGTCACTGAAGAGAATGCCATGGTCCTTGGAGAGAGATGGGTCCTAGAGCGGGAGTGACGGTGGCGAGACACCACCTGAAGAGGGTGCAGAGCTAATTCCCAAGACAGCCAGCAGGAGGCACCAAAGTGGTGAGTGAACCCCGTTACACTCATCCACCTTGTCTCTCTACTACAGTAGCATCCCAGCCAAGCTGCACAGGAGCCCTCACCCTGCCTCTGGGCAGGAGAAGAAGGAAGCCTTCCACTCCCTCTGCACCCACTCAGTCCCCTGGCCCAATGCCCTTTCATACAATCCCCAAAGCAGCTGTGGTTAGTGACATCTACAAAGGCATCTGCCCCTGTTGTCCCGGGGAAGACTGGGAAACCCTCATCTCCCTGCCTGGAAATGGGGGAAGTAACTGAAAAGGATTGTCTCCTTGTATTAGCCTTTCAAGCGGTATCTAAATAATAGGAGGTGGCGTGGGGGAGAGAGACTGACTGATGGCTTCTGCAGACAGGAATTACAGTAGATCCAAACACACACGGAGCTGGGCATCCTCCCATCTCCTGTGTCCCCAGGCTGCCCTCCCTGTGTCCCCAGGCTTAAAGAAGCTCCCCTCCTGTTCCACTGTATTTATTTTCTGCTGCCTGCCTGCGGTGGCCCTAACCTCCCCAGAGCTCCTTGCCTTGCTTCTGTTCCACCCCCCGGCCCCCCAAGCAGCTCTTGCAAATGTGACCCCCAGGGCTCTGCTGCTGTCGGATGCTGCTGCTCGGAGCCTTCCGGGGCTTGCAGATAAGCAAGGCAAGTAGACGGCCTAGAGACCCAGACTGCAACTGGGAGGGGAAGTCTGGCCTAGGGGAGGGGAGCTGTGCAGTGGGAGTAGAGAACATGGTTTGGGGGACTGATTCTTGCAGGAGCTGGCTCTCCCTTGAGGTTGGTTACAGCTGAGGGTTGGGTTTCCATATCATCCCATGGATGCGCCAGGGTGGAGCCCCTCCATGGGACCCTGTGAAGCTCCTGCCCTCCCAGCAGCACTTGTCCTTACAATAGAGAAGCAGCCTTGCTGCTCTGGGCCCAGCCCCACCTGGGCAGAGGGAAGCGTCCCCAAAGCCTCGCCCTACCCCCGCACACCCATGCTCGCTTTGCTCCCTCCAACTCGTGTTATTGAAAGCAGGCCCCTCGTGTTTGTGTAGAACCTCAACTCTCCCCAATGCTTCAGACTGATCCATGGCGTAAAATTGTGCCAAGACAGCCTGGCAATTGGCTTAGGGGGCTGGGATACCCTGGGCATAGGAGTTATATCCGGGCGCAGGCAGACAGACAGCCTGGCTGTTTGATCAGCGGCCAGCAGACCCGTTCCAGCTGAACGGGTGTGGGCGGATTTCAAATGCAGAGCTGCAGTGATCTTAGGGTCAAACCATTGTTCAGGCCCCCAGCTGTGCTGTCTTGGGGACTCCCGAGATCCCTAAGGGCCTCCCCGCTCTGTGTGTGTGGTGAATGGAGCTGTGCCTTCAGACTGTGGGGCTGTGCTTAGTTTGGCGCATTGACACTTTGTACAGCACCGTGCACATAGATGATGCTGTCTCCCGCAGAAATAGCGGTAAACCTGCTATCCCTTAAGCTTAATTTATTCTGTACCCCAGCAGATTTCTTTTCCGGTCAGTTTGCCAGTTGTCATTACTGGTAGCGTCTGTGACAAAAGCCAGTCTTCACAGAGATAAGGGCATGGTGGAGGGCAGACATATCAGCCCTAGAATGGTGAAGGCCCTGTTCCCTAGGAGCTGGTACCTCAGGTTAACTAGAGCCACTGGAGGCCAGTTAAGGGCTGCCAGTGACCTTTAAAAACCCCTCTTCTGGTGGGCGTAAGGTGAGGAGAGACGCGAGACAGGCAGTGGCAAACCCAGCCCAGACGGCGCTATGAAGTGCCAAGCCTAGAAGTGCAGAGGCTCAACCCTGGCAAGCCCTGGCACAAATTAAGCCCTGCCCCTCCCTATAGGGAAAGAAACTAAGGTAACTGCTCCTTGGGGAAGGACTGGCAACTAGGAGCCAGCGTAGCAGGGTAACGCCCCTGGTGGGGTGGGGTGGGGAAATGTTTGTTTGCATTGAGAGTTCTTTTTTTGCTTAAGAGAACTTCTTGGGCCTCCAAAGGGGCCTACCATGCAAATAAGGAGCAATAAAATCGGAGTGAAGAGAAAAACCCTCCTGTGTCAGACTGATTTACTCCAGGCTCCCTATCCCGAGAAATACTGAGGCAAAGGAGGTATCCGGCCACGCTTCGCGGATGCCATTTTCTGCGGTGGAGATCTGAGATGTCCTGTAGGCCCCATTTCTTCAATGGTGTCCAGTCTTTGGCCAACAGTGTAGCAAATCCACAGCCTCAGTTTGTGGCTCTGCAAAGTGCCAGGCCGTTGGGCTAGGACTCTGAGCTGTGTGGTCCAAGAGCACTGGCCCCTGCAAGCTCATCAGTGGAGCAGTTCTGAGTCCAGCCAGCAGAAGCCCAGAGCAGGACAGTAACTGAGCTGCTTCGTTGGGTGATGCTGGTGAGTTTCTGAACTGTTTCTTGGCTTAGTGAACCATCAGGGTCTCGGCAGTCACAGAGCGAAGGGAGGGGGCAGGGAGGAAGCGCTTGGCACGAGAAGAAGTTGGGACAAAACAAAGCACCAGATGGTTTCAGCTTCAACATAATACTTGGTGGGAAAGTGTTTGAACTGGGGATGAAAGAGCAACTGTGAAAAAACACCAAGTGTCAGAGCCGGGGGGGGGGGGGGGAAGCTTCAGAGGAAAAATGGCAAATCTTTACCTAAAGAAATCCACCCCACCCCCGACACAAAGCTGTCTCCACTCACATCTGTCCGGTGCAGCTCCTCGCAAAGTCACCTACCCTGGCTGTCTTCCGGGGAAGGATATTGTTCACTTCATATTCAACGGTGAACTCAAAATCAAGTGAAAGCAAGTTCAGATCCCCGCTGGGGTTGGAAATACGCCCAAGTGCAATGGCATTTAGGGCAGCAGCATTCAGGGACTAGAAAATGAAGAGCAAGTCTGGCTGCTTGCAACAATCTAAATATTTTATGAAGGACGTTAGCTCTCACTCGAGGTCCCTTTGCAGTCAGTGGGACTGCCCAGTGTCAGAATTGGCCCTTTTCTTTGCTTGTTTTTATTTTTAAATCATTTCATGGCCACAAGCACAGCTTTGCAATAAGGCCCCGCTCCTGCAGGGAGCTCTGTGCAGACAGGCCCTATCCCCTGATCGACTTCAGTGTAGGACTGGGAGTCGGGACCTAAATACTGATTTAGGCCTTGCCCGTATTCAAAGCGGCACCAGTTTAACTAAAGGTGTGAAATATTCTATTGCAACTTGGAATATAGAGGGGAAGGCCCAGTACTGCACACACTGATGTGCGTGAGACACTTTAGGCAGGTAAGTCGTCCCGCTGAGATCACCTGCATGGAGTTACATGTTTGCAGGACAGGTCCCTTAGCTAGTATGCAGCTGGAAGGGGTGTTCCACAAACTAATGTGCACCATTGAAACGGATATCCAGCTCCACAGCTTAACAACTTCAACTCTCCAATGCCATCCCAGCACAGCCAGCCTAGGATCTCACTATTAACCACTTCACTGCTGACTCTAGGGCCAGGGCCAGTGCTGGCTACTTGCCACACTGGGCCCGCTACGGCCAAACAGCCCATCACTTGTCTGGATGTTCTCTTGAAACCTGTTTCCTGCAACCCACACCTGGCGGCAGACTTGATTTTGTGGCACATGTCAGTTCCAGCTCTCCACAGCTCACATCTACTAATGCTTGTGTCTTCACCTCATGGAGCAGCCTCAGTCACAACTGGGCAGCCAAGGCTCGGCGGGCTTGAGTCTTGAACCCTGTGGAGTCCTTTATGCCTGTGTAAATTCTGTATGTTCTGTGCATGGAGGGTAAATGACTCCAATGAGGTGCAAGGCGAAGAGAAGCAGACTCAGAGAGGGTAAGTGGCCGAGCCAGGAACAGAACCCAGGTCTCCTGCCTCCCAGTTCAATGCCTTGTTGGTTGTTCTGCCATCACCCACAATGTGCTGGACAAGACTCCGAAAGGGACTGGGTGTTTATCTGGACATCAAGATCATCCAGATTGTTATTGACAGCAGGTTTTGTGGCGGGGATATTGCACGTCATGCTTCAGAGTTTAAGCTGATCTCTGACTAATAGAGACCAGGACAAGGCTGAATGTTCTTACACCTTCTTCTGAAGCATGAGTGGTGTGGAGAAAGTGAATAAGGAAAAGTTATTTACTTGTTCCCATAATATAAGAATGAGGGGCCACCAAATGAAATTAATGGGCAGAAGTTTAAAACAAATCAAAGGAAGTTCTTCTTCACTCAGTGCACAGTCAACCTATGGAACTCCCTGCCTGAGGAGGTTGTGAAGGCTAGGACTATAACAGGGTTTAAAAGAACTGGATAAATTCCTGGAGGTTAAGTCCATTAATGGCTATTAGCCAGGATGGGTAAGGAATGGTGTCCCTAGCCTCTGTTTGTCAGAGGGTGGAGATGCATGGCAGGAGAGAGATCACTAGATCATTACCTGTTAAGTTCATTCCCTCTGGGGCACCTGGCATTGGCCACTGTCGGGAGACAGGATACTGGGCTGGATGGACCTTTGGTCTGACCCAGTATGGCCATTCTTATGTTCTTATGTTTATCTGGTTCTGGCGGCTGTTGGAAACTGGACTTTGGGGCAGATCCAGTCCGGCGATGCCTATGTTCCTGCACGAGGCACTTCCCAAATATAAAGACGACATGGGTTCATATCCTCAAAGGGATTTACGCACCGGACTCTCTGAAATCAATGGGAGTTAGGCTCCTAAGTATCTTTGAGGAGCTGGGCCATGGTCCCTGCCCTGAGGAGCTTAGGCCATGTCTACATGGGGACACTCAGGGAAGTTGAGATGAACCAACTCAAGGTGTGAAGTAAATGTACATAGTTCAAAGCATGTTAGATCCCGTGTGGATGATCTCATTCCGGAGCAAAGTGGCCTTGATGAGGATTGCGCTCCAGGGGATTAAGGCCTGGTCTACACTTAAAACTTAGCTCGACATAGCTACGTCACTCTGAGGTGAAAAATCCACCCCACCCCCCCAGTGCCACAGCTATCCCAACGAACCCCCAGTGTAGACAGATCTACACCATGGGGTTACAGCGGCACCCTAGCTATGCTGCTCCCACGCCACAATGCAGCCATGGCCTAAGGTCACTTCGCTGCAGAATGAGAACATCCAGCTGGGGATGTAACACACCAGAAGGCCAGGCCATCCCACTGAACAGCTGATAGGGCGGCAGTGCCATTTAAATTATGACTGTGACGCTGGGCAAAAAAAAAGCAGATACTCCCCCCCCCCCCCTCTCCCCCATTCATGGGTCCTTAGGAGCCAGAAAGACTTAGCAAGTAACAGAGGCACGTGGAGTGTGGATGAGGGAGCCAACAAAAGGAAACAGCTCTGAGATTGCAAAAGCATGTTCTTCGACGGGGAAGTACTTTGAGAGTTAAACAAACGGCTCAAGTACCTGGTAAATCGCTCTTAGGGACAAATCCTGCTGTTCTGCCTCCAGTAAAACTCTCAGCAAAGCCAATGGGAAACCTGCCTGAGTAAAGATTAGTGGCCCAGCAGACTGCGGGATGCTGCTGTCCATGCTCTGCACCTCTGCACAGCCTCTTAGCTCGCTGGGCCCTCCCACTCCATAGGAGCATGAACCTTGGAGCCCCCACGGTCTCTTGGATGGGGCAGAGATGGGTGTGACCCAGGGAACACTTGGCGCCAACCGGCGCAGCTCTGGATCCCCTGGGTCAGCTAATTGCATAATAGGTCACCGAAGGGTGGCCTGTGAGGTCTTTACCGAGAGCCAGTAGCCCACTGGTGGTCATAATCACTGAGAAAAGTGTGTGCGGATAATACTCAAGGAGTTCTGTCACTATACTGCAAATTATGTTCTTACGGTGTGGGAATTCAGGTGAGTCCCCGGGAGGTGACAGACCTCGGAGATGTTCCTTTTAGGCAGGAAGTAACAGGTGCTTATCTCCCTGTCTGGTCATGCGTGTTGTGTATTGTCAGCCGACGTGCAGTCTGAGCCAGGTGGGAACTGAGAGACTGCAAAATCTATACGAGGGGAAATCAGCAGGAAGAAACAGACAGCAGAGGCGTGTCCTGTTTATGAATGAAGACAAAGGATAGGTCTGGGACAGCTTGGAGTGCAAAGAAGCACACTAAGGCCTGGTCTACGCTTCAAAGTTAGGTCGATGTAAGCTGTCTTGCGTCGACCTAGTTGTGCGTCTGTCCACGCTTAAAGTTGTCTCCCAGTGCTGTAAGCGCCCCGTTACGCTGACATAGCAACACCACCTCCCCAAGCGGCCTTCAGCCATGGCTGATGTACGTAGGTCGATGCAGCGCGAGTGTAGACACTGCGTTACCTATGTTGACTTGAACAGTCCTCCAGCCGCTGTCCCACAATGCCTGACACTGATTGCTCTGGTCACAATTGTGAACCCCATTGCTCAGGGGACATGGAGACTGGAAGCTCCCCCACCTTAAAGCCCCTGTGAATTTTTGCAATGTCTTTTCCTGATGGTCCGTCTGAGCAAGGACAGAGAGGCCAATACTCAACCAGGTGCTGAGCTGCACTCCTGCCACTTTTCCAAAGAGCTGCCTGCTCTGCTTGGCAGAGACCAGTCCACCACCCCACGCAGGCCCGTGGATACCTCTGAGGACCCCGAGGAGGACGAGTATGGGGGACATGTGAATGTGGGGTCCAGTTGTGCTGTGAGCCAGGACCTGGTTTTGTCTTCATTGCAGTCCAGCCAATCCCTGCAGTTAAGCATGGGAAAATCCAAAGCAGGGGAGGAACCTCAGGTAAGTGTGTAAATTTCCCATGCCCGTGATGGCACCCCCAACGTAGCAGGACACAGCTATAGACTTTTCATTCATTTACTCGTACTAGAAGAGGTCCTGGTACAGCAAAGCGAGGTAGCGTGGTTACCTGCTTTTCATTCCCCTCTCGAGTCAGGCGGGGCGGGGGGGGGGGGGCATGCGGAGCCGTCTGTTTACATACACGGGGATGTCTGTTGCATCCTCCTGCGAGAGCTCGATGACATGCCCCTGGAGGGACTCTGCAATCTTCTTCAGATGGTTTCAAGAGATGGCAGCCGTATCTCCCCAGGGGCGCTTTCTCACGCCAGGCGGTGATAACTGAGGCCGGCACCATTGCCTTAAACAGGCAGCATAGGGGCCCACGTGACTTTGGGACACCAGCAGCATTTGTGCTCTCTTTGCCTTTCTTACCCTCAGGAGTGAGGGGCCAGCTAAAACCACCACCACCTGTGGCGGGTATAACAGGCCAGAAGAGGCTAAGCCTCCCCTGGTGCTGCTGCCGGACGCCCTGTTGCGGGTTTTGGCCATTTGCACGGAGGAAGTTTTTGCTTATTATGATGCCCAAGGCAAGTTCCAGAGCGGCTGAGGAAGTGGCAGCTGCTACTCGGCTTCCTGGGTTCATCAGTCATCTCCCAGGTCCAGGGAGGGGGCGTTTTGAACCTTAACTGTCAGTAGAGTATGAACGGAAATCCACAAAGGTGCCTCTGTGTGTTTTGGCTGTAGCTCTGGCCGTTGTGGCCGTAAGGGTCCAGTGTCAGAAGCCAGGGAAGTAAGGGGTAGGCAGGATCCCCCCGGATCACGATTGGCACTTCAACTTCACCCATGGTAATCTGCCAACCAGGAAGGAAGGTCCCTGCTTGTAGCTTTCTGAACAGTCCTGTGTTCTTACACATACGAGCATCACGCACCTTCCCTGACCAGCTAACACTGATGTCAGGGAAGCAGCCCCGGTGATGCACCAATGCTCAAATAGCCATTGAAAGTAGCCATGGCTGTTGATGCACCTCTGGGGCAAGGTGGTCTGGGGCCAAATCAGGGATGTGTGTGCCATCTGTCACCCCACCACAGGTCGGGAACCCCACTGCTGCAGATCCACCCCGTGTGTCCTGCACATTGCCCAGAGTCACAGTCCTGCATAGCAGGAGACAATTAATGGCCCTTCACACTTGCATGACAATGACCCCCACAGTGGATTATCCAACTCCAAAATGATTTCCCACTGACTGGCAACAGTCCAGCATTGCAAGTTTACACAACGTGATCACCTCTCGCTTCTTCCGGGTCAGTGCAGCTCTTGGTTTGGTGCCCCTGCCCTGGATGGCTGGGGCAAGCTCAGCACACAGATCCAGGACTGTGAGCTGGCGCATCTGAAAATTTTACAGCCACTGCTCATCAGCCAAAGCCTGCATTACGATGCTCTCTTACCAGTCAGTGTTGGTTTCTCAGGCCCAGAAGCGGTGCACTACCATCTGCAGCTGCTCTGTGAGCACCACCAACAACCGTGCAGGGGTTTGCACTATGTCCCGCAGCGGTCTGTCCTCCAAGAAATCGCCATGTTCTTTTTGCAGGATCGTATGTCCTGTGCTTACAACGCTCACAACCCTGCAGGGCTGTACAGGCTCCATACTTCAGTCTGAGATGGCGGACAGGAACAAATCCAGCGCAAGTTCATGGGAAATTAAAAACAGGCATGAAAATTATGGTATAGCAATACTGTTATGGGATGGAGAATATTGCATTATGGGAAGTTGACCCCTTGCTCCCAGTCACTCCGGTGCGAGTTGTTTCTGCCTCACCAGGTATTGCCAAAACAACCTAAAAGACAGTGCACTGAGCAGTGATAGATGGCACACAGGGATACCTACCCATGGTGCACTCCACTCTGCATTGACACAAGCACTTCTGGGATGTGCTGTGCTGACGCAAGGAGTCAAGTATGCACACACGAGCATAGGCACCAACTCCGTGGGTGCTCCGGGGCTGGAGCACCCACGCGGAAAAATTAATGGGTGCTCTGCACCCACCGGCAGCCAAACTTCCCCTGCCCGGCCTCCTCCTCCTCTGAGCGTGTTGTGTCCCCGCTCCTCCGCCTACTTCCCAGTGCTTCCCGCCAGGCTGCCGCTAAACAGCTGTTTGGTAGCGTTAGCATGCTCCAGAAGAGAGGGGGAGGAGCGGGAATGTGGCGTGCTCAGGGAAGCAGGCTGGGCCGGGGCGGGGATTTGGGGAAGGAGTTGGAATGGGGGCAGGGAGGGGACGGAGTTGGGGCGGGGACTTTGGGGAAGGGGTTGGAATGGGGCTGGGGCGGGGCGGGGCCGCACCACAGAAGGGGGTCAAGCACCCATGGGAAAGAGGGGAAGTCGGCGCCTATGCAGACGAGCGATATTCTAAGTGTGGCAGCTGCATGCCAACGTAACTTGAATTGGCACAACTTTGTGTGTAGACATACCCTAAATCCTTCGCCGAGGAGGCAAACTGACAGCATGAATGTCTCATGAAAGAAGGTCACCGCCTGCCCGGCCATAAAGCACTGCTGGGATTTTGGGTGAGCAATACTTCATTAGACAGGGGAGTATCTTGTTAATTAAGTCATTTGATGGTTATCTGTTCTGTTTTTTCCCTCTGAAGCACCTGGCATGGGCCACTGTTGGAAGACAGGATACTGGGCTAGATGGACCATTGGTCGGACCCAGTAGGGCCATTCTTATATTGCTCTGTTCTTAAATCTAGGCTCTAGAATGCATGTTATGATTTTATATGTAATCATTTGTTTCCAGCAGTTCTACTTACTACTACTTGAATCTCTGTTCTTTGTTAAATAAACTTGTACTTGATTTCACTATAAACATACCTAAGTGCTGCGTGTCAAGCGCAGCGGTGGTCTGAGGTGGAATTGGTAAGCTGGGCTGTACTGCTTCTTTGGAAGCATCAGCTCGGTGAATATGGTGTGTGCCCCATGGAACAGGGGCTGGCTGCTTCAGGGAGACGCTTGGAGGGCTCGAGGGTGCCGATTGCTAACCTGTAGGGTAACAGCAGGGTCTGTGAGGCCTACAGGGGAAGGCTTATGTTGCCTGTGGCTGTTGGAGCTGGGGAGCTGACCCCGGCAGGCACAGACGAGGCATCCTCATGTAAAGGACAGGTGGTAGCCAGGTGCCTCACGGTGCTGGGTACCTCCCGGCTGTATCTCAGAGGGACAACCTGCAATGGGCCACAAGTGACTTGACCAGTGTTATCTGGTACTGCTTTCCTCTAAGGTTTTGGTGGTGGTGGGGGAAGAACAAGGAGGATTGCGACTAGCCCATCCACCCACAGCACACTCGTGGAGGGGCTTCCTGAGGCTAGTAGGAAGTGAGAACATGCTTCACCTCCCCCTTCTATGTCCCCTCTGGCCCATGAGCCATGATTTTCCATTCACCCTCTCTCCCAGGGCGCTTCAGACAGAGGGGTATTTGGCTAGGATATACCGGTTAACACACCCACGCTTAGGAATAGACCTGGAGGCCTTTAACAGCAGGAATGCTCATAACTCTGCTTCCAGACCCTCTCCACTGTAGATATAATGCAGATACAAATCAAAGCAACTAATGGACACTAGCTTAACAGACTCTAGAGAGCTAAAATCGTCCCTGCTCTCTCTACTGGCTCTGCAGCAGCATTGAGTGATGCTGGCAGCCAAAGAAGGAAATCTGGGCCTGAAATGCTCTTCAGTTCAGGTTCTGACACTTGGCCTCTGGCACACTGGGCTCCATCCAGTTCATATTCTGCCTCCCCTTCCAGCCTGCTGACTCTTCAAAGCTCTGCTGGCATCTTGGGGTGTCTACCCGTGCGGGTTGCTCACTATTTGTATGCCAGTGTTTTCCCAGTGCCGGAGTAGCTGCCCGGCACCTCCCTCAGCTGTGATACACGCAGGGCGGTGCAATTGGAAGTCCGCTGAAATCCAGCTGTGGGGGTGGATGTTTGTCCATCAGCTATGGAAGAAGTCAGGGCCAGATTAAGACACAGGCACTACTGCCCCATATCTGTGGCCCCGGCTCCTGGAGTCACATAATTACATCAAAATCTCATTTTTTGCTGGGGGAAAAAGAAAGTAAGTTGCCTATCCTCATGGTCTTAAAGGATAGCTTGAAAACATGAACCAAGTGTAATCAGTGCAATGATGTCTGTCTGAGTTTGCAGAGAGCCTGAAACAATGGCTCTGAGATGTGTGAACTGTCCCGTGCATTTCAGTGGAGTGGTACCTCCAAAACACACTTGTCTGGGCCTCCCAGCAGGGGCTTCTCTGTGTGGATGGAGAAGAAAAGGGCAGTGGACTCAGCCCACTGCCCAACCAGATACACCCCTGTGCTGAAGTATGTACTGGGGGGGGCCCACTTCTCTGGGAGGGTAGGCAAAGAAGGCACATTCAGTGATGCCCCTGAGGGGAACTGGAACCCCTTGCTGCTACCTCTGCCTCTCTGGGTGGGGATGGGGACTCCCTGCCACCACTTCTCCAGGGGTAGGGAGTGGGGACAGAATGAGCGGGGCAGAGCCACAGGGTGAGGTGAGGTGGCCCTGTAGTGTCGTGTGCCTTGGCCCTGGATTGGTTTAATCTGCCTCTGGGAGAAGCTGAAAGAAGCTATAGCCCAAAGGCCTGGGGTTCTTCTCCATCTGACAGCACCATTTCCAAGATCGGGGAGGCACAGCAAAACAGGGGTGATGGGACCTGAAGACTTAGAAAGATGTAAATATTGACTGGAAGAGCCACTCCATCATAAAGCCTTGAGCCAACTCCTGCAGTCAGCTGACCAGGCCAGCATCCAGGAGAATTCCTTCAGGTGGGGGCGTTTAAAGCCCAGTGATTCAAGAAGAGGATAGTTACAGGAGTTCTCCTGCTCCTTGGCACCTCTGTACCTGGCTGATGTGGGGCCCAATGAACCAGTGCAAAGGGAGTGTCACACGATACCCAGTCAGAAGGGTAACACTTCACACTTCCTTTGCACAAGACATAGAGCAACCATGATTTAAGCCTGTGTGGAGGCTCTTGTGGTACGCTGATCCTTCTTCGGAATGGATGGCCTCAGAATAGAAGGCCTGCCAAGGAGCTAGGATCCTACCTGTTGGGTCTACCAGAGGATGACTAGAATGGATGTAAACAGCTACAGAGCCCCCAGGCTGGTGGCTGACCTCTGGGCATGTGCATGGTACTTATGACCACAGCTGGGAAGCACAGCAAGGCCATGAGCTTGCAAACTTCTCTACATGGATGGACCACCTGGGGGCAGGTGCAGGGGCCTTCCAAGCCTGGAGAAATTTGTAGGATTGGGGCCCACAGTACTTGTAGTCTCTAAGGCAGTGCCTATTCACATAGCCTGGGGAAGCTGTTGTAAACTCTTCTCAGCTAGAAATCACTTGTATATGTTACAAGAGCCTTCCAGAGCTTGCAGAGCTGGGAAGATCATGAATGTTTTCAATGGGAACAAGCCCAAGAAGCAAAGAGAAAATGCAGGATTATAAAATAAATCACTTGACAGCATCCTGTATTCTCTGTTTAACGGAGACTATAAACGTACATTTGGACCAAAATGTGAATTTGGTAAACAAAAGCAATTGTAAACCTTAGAGCCAATAGGAATGTTTCCACAACTGAAATGTATCCAGTGAAAACGGTTTTTAAACAAATAAACCATTCCCTTACAATGTTTGAAATCCAGCACTCACTGAAAGTAAAACTGACAATGAACGAAAGCGAAACCGGCTTCAGTGATCTGTCACGATCCAAGCTGAGTGAACTGCAACAGGCAAATAAAGACCATAAACAGAGCCTGTTAAACTGGGCACTGGCCCCTGGAAGGTGGGCTGTGTTGGCAGGCTCTGTGAAGGCATGGGGTTCACCTGCATTTACTGGACTGTGGCCTTGTATTGTAAAAATCCTTTCACTTGTATTAAGATGTTACTAGTAAGAGAGGTAAAGGCCCAGTTTCGAGCATAGATACATTTGAGGATCTGGAACAAAGACATTTGCTTCCCTACATAGTCAGGTCAACATAAGCCACCTTGTATCGACCTAGTTCTGTGTTTGTCTACACTTCAATTTGTGTCCCACCAATGTAAGTGACTTGTTACATGATGGAGCAACACAACCTCCCCGAGTGGCATTGAGCCATGCTTGGTCAACGTACTGAGGTCGACACAGTGCATACTTATGCGGACCATAACAGTCCTCCAGCAACTATCCCACAATGCCTGACACTGACCACTCTGGTCACAATTGTGAACTCCACTGCCCAGGGCTCTCAGAGACCAGAAGCTTCCCCTTAAAGTCCTGTGAATTTTTTTAATGCTTTTTCCTGGTTGTCCAGCTTGGTGAGCACTGAGCAGCTCTTCATTGCTGTGTACAGCTGCCCACAAGTACATAAGAGCAGCCATACTGGGGTAGACCAAAGGTCCACCTAGCCCAGTAGCCTGTCTTCCGACAGCGCCATGCCAGCTACACACTGCGGACGTATTCCAGCTGGGAGCAGACAGGAGCTATTGGATCTCCTGTGTGTCACGGCTACGGCCCAGCCACAGAGATGGGGACATCTATGAGTGGGTTGCACAGGGGATGCAGGAGACGGGGCACAACAGGGACCAGCAGCCGTGCCACATGAAAGCACGGGAACTGCAGCAGGCCGATCCGAAGGCCGGGGAGGTCAACAGTCAATCTGATGTTGAGCCTCAGACCTGCCGCTTTTACAAAGAGCTGCACGCCATCCTTGGCCGTGGCCTTCACCGCCATCCCACGCACCGCGGCGGAGACCTCAGAGGAGCCCGAGACACAGACTCAGGCCGTGAAGAGCAAGGAGGAGGAGGAGCCGGGGTGCTGAGAGCCATTGAACCACACTGGAAACCCTGAATAAGACAGAAACCACTTCAAGCCGGGGGGGTGCCGCAGCACTCCCAGCACCCACGGGAGGAGGATGGGGTACATGCCGGTGTAAGCACCGCTATTTTGACCCGAGGGCTTCGCCCCTCAACTTAGCCACTGCCTCTTGGGGAGGCGGAGCACCGGGGGGTCTTCACCACGCGGTGCAGTGGCCGCCGGGGTCGTGTAGACAAGCCCTGCGACGGTCCCCGCCTTGGGGCAGCGCCCCACACAAGCAGGCTCCCGGGCTAGCGCTGGGCAGACGGAGAGCGACCGGCAGGGATAAATAGGGGGCAGGCAGCAGGCAGGGCTCGGCCCGGCTCTCAGCACCCGGGTGGGTTTCGCGGGGGGGGGGCCTTTCTGGCGGAGCCGGGCCGCTGCTGGGGGTCAGACGCGGGGAGGGGGCGAAGCAGCCCCAGCTTCCCCGCCGGCTCCTCGCCTGCCCTGCCCCGCGGGGCGGGGACTCCGGCTGCGGCTCCGGCTCCGGCTGCGGCAGCTCCGCCCCGGCGGGCGGTGCCCGGCCCGTCCCCGCCCCGCTCGGCCTGGCGCCGGCTGCCTCCCCATTGCAGCGCTCGGGCAACGGCCCCGGCACCGCGCGGGGAGCCGGAGCGAGCCGCCCGGCCGGGCATGGGAGCGGGGGCGGCGGCCGGGCGCGCAGGGCTCTGAAGCGGGTACGGGGCGCGGGGCTGGGGAGGGAGGAGGCCTCGGGGGAGCGGGCTCGGTGGGTGCAGGGGTGGGGTGCATGGCGGGAGCTGGCTGGGTGGGCGTGGACGGGGGAGGGGTGCCCTGGGGTGCATTGAGGGGGAGGGAGCTGGCTGGGTGGGGTGCCCTGGGGTGCATTGACGGGGAGGGAGCTGGCTGGGTGGGGTGCACGGGGAGGGATGGAGTGCCCTGGGGTGCATTGAGAGGGAGGGAGCTGGCTGGGTGGGGTACACGGGGAGGGATGGAGTGCCCTGGGGTGCATTGAGGGGGAGGGAGCTGGCTGGGTGGGGTGCCCTGGGGTGCATTGAGGGGGAGGGAGCTGGCTGGGTGGGGTGCACGGGGAGGGATGGAGTGCCCTGGGGTGCATTGAGAGGGAGGGAGCTGGCTGGGTGGGGTACACGGGGAGGGATGGAGTGCCCTGGGGTGCACTGAGGGGGAGGGAGCTGGCTGGGTGGGGTGCCCTGGGGTGCACTGAGGGGGAGGGAGCTGGCTGGGTGGGGTGCCCTGGGGTGCACTGAGGGGGAGGGAGCTGGCTGGGTGGGCGCGCACAGGAGAGGGGTGCCCTGGGGTGCATTGAGAGGGAGGGAGCTGGCTGGGTGGGGTGCACGGGGAGGGATGGAGTGCACTGGGGTGCATTGAGAGGGAGGGAGCTGGCTGGGTGGGGTACCTTGGGGTGCCTTGAGGGGGAGGGAGCTGGCTGGGTGGGGTGCACGGGGAGGGATGGAGTGCCCTGGGGTACATTGAGAGGGAGGGAGCTGGCTGGGTAGGGTGCCCTGGGGTGCATTGAGGGGGAGGGAGCTGGCTGGGTGGGTTGCACGGGGAGGGATGGAGTGCCCTGGGGTGCACTGAGGGGGAGGGAGCTGGCTGGGTGGGCGCACACAGGAGAGGGGTGCCCTGGGGTGCATTGAGAGGGAGGGAGCTGGCTGGGTGGGGTGCACGGGGAGGGATGGAGTGCACTGGGGTGCATTGAGAGGGAGGGAGCTGGCTGGGTGGGGTACCTTGGGGTGCCTTGAGGGGGAGGGAGCTGGCTGGGTGGGGTGCACGGGGAGGGATGGTGTGCACTGGGGTGCATTGAGGGGGAGGGAGCTGGCTGGGTGGGGTGCACAGAGTGAATCTAGGGATGGGAGCAGCAGGAGGGTGGATTGGATAGAGCGGGCGGAGAGTGCGGCGGGGGATGCATTGAAGGTGGGAGAAGTGTGCACTGAGGAGAGGGGGAGCGGAGGAAGGGAGGGGGAGCTAGTGGGTGAGTGAAGGGAGAGGAGCATTGATGGGGGGAAGCAGAGGAAGGGGGCGGGGGGAGAAGGGAGCAGAGGAAGGGGAAGGGGCAGGGGCAGGGGAGCCGGTGGGGAGGGGTGCATTCAGCTGGCAGTAGCTTGCCGCTCCCTCCCTTTTGTAAAGCTGCCTCCTTAGAGATGTTAATGCTGTGTGTGCTGTCCCCCTGCAGGCTCCTGTGAAGGACGCTGGCCCAGAACAGCGGCAGGGGCTTGGGGTGCATTGTACCCTCCTGAAGCGCTAACAAAAGCCTCCCCCTTTGCTTTGCCGTGGCACTCGGGGTGCAGGCGGCTGCTGTGCGAGAGCTTCGTTCACAGGAAGGTGAGTGAGGGCGTGGGGGGGGGAGACATGGCTCAGGGGTCTGATCCTCGTTGCTGGCCAGCTTTACACCAGTGTAACTCCATTAACTGCAACCGGGTTGCTCCTGGCTCATGCTCGTGTAGGTGAGAGCACAGCTGGGACATGCCCCTGTTTGGCTGCCTGCACTGGCTGCGTGGGTTGAGGACATTGCCCGGGTTGCTAAGGATGGACAGTGATGCTTTGTTTGTACTGGAAGAGAGCAAAGCCCGTGCACGCAAGATTCACATAGTCACTTTTCTTTGCCGTTCGAGACCCCGTCTTGTCCCTGCGTGGGATTAACTTGAGGTGAGGGGGAGAATAAGCACCTTCTCTGGGATATTTGGCTGGAATAGATCCGAAACCCTCCTCCTTAATGCTATTAATAACGCTGTCCATCCCGAAGGAACTGGCTGGCTTTTCACCATTAATGCTGGTGTCTCTTTGCATTTCACTGGGCTTGGACAATAGAAACCGGCTAGTCAGTTTCATTGTTGTTGCTTGCCCATTGCCTGCTCTGGCTGCCCAGGTTTGAGTTTGGTTGGAATCCAGATGAGCTCTGTTTTTTATTGATAGACTCAAAACCCTGAGGCCATTTCCATGAAAAGATGTTTGTTTGTTAGTTTGTTTTTTAAAAAATATAAATTTGGGGCCCAAGCTACTTGACTCTACACTTAAAGAAACAGATGGTCGCTGCCTTCTAGGTTTTCATAATACTGGTTGTCTAGTGATTGATCTGTTACTGAAAGCAAAGCTACTCTGAAACCTAAGTTTACAGACAGCATCTTCTGTCTGGTAGTAAAACATGAGCTCTTTAAGATTTTGGACAATCTAGAAAGGTGTTTCGCAGAAGACAGGACACAGAGAGGCAGCTGCGAACAAGGAGGAAATCCTCACACATCCTAGTCCCTGTTTCTGCAGTTTGATCTGCTGGGGCACACCCCTGCCATTGCATAGATTCCGCTGCAGGATTGGGGCCCAGAAATGGCATGTAAGCCTGGCGCATCAGCCTAGCAGAACTGTAAAGTGAGAGAGGGAACGCATGGGGTTTTACCTGCTGGCTGAATTTAATTCTTTTTTCTTTGTTTTTAATCCTTTGAACCTTCTTGGATTTTCATTTGCCCAACTGAGGGGAAAATGGTAATAAAAAGGTTATGGTGCTAAAAAGCCTGATTCCTGCCAGTCAGTAGATGCTCAGTGTTATGGCAGTGAGTCAGCATTGATAGGCTAGGGAGAGACAAAAGACTTATCAGAGCAAGTACTGGGTTGAGAACTCCTTGCAAATTACGTAATTGCTTATTTCCAGACAAATGGGATGTTGTGGGATATATCTGCGCTTGCTTTGTTTACTTTGAAAATAATTAGCTCTGTGTATATACCTTGGGTTTTAGCACACAAAGGGTTTCTAAAGTTCTTGCAGTGTGCAAATTGCAGGAGTTCTATAATCAAAACAGATGGGCACATTGTTTTTTCTTATTGATGTGAAGGCTTATTATTGAGGCTATTACAATGCAAATACAGAAGTGTTGTGAATATTCAAAACCGTGCTCTTCTTTCTGAGCTATTAACATACATTCATAGCACTTTATACACAATTTCTCCTTTGCTTGTCTGTCAGGGAGTTGGCAGAGAAAGGGAATTCTGCTAACTTTAAAAGGCTTTAATAGTTTTATTGGAAATACAGGCTGTGTTGAATAATTAGATGGGGGAACATGGTGCTAAATGAGGGTGAGGTTCACAGTGACTAGTATCGGGCTACAAAAATTATTAGTATACTCAATGGGAAAGTGCAGATGCCAGATGTAGAACTGACTTTGGTAGTGAACCTTGAAGAGAGTTCAATGTGTTGTAAAGTGACTTATTGATACTAAGGTGCCATTTGCAAAATTGCCTTTTGGGGTTCCCCCCCCTTTGGCTTCTCTGCCCCCTTTGCCTTTTTACATTGTCTGGCCTGTCAGGGAACTGTTGCTCTCGTGAGATGAAATAAGGTACTGCAGGACTGAGAGGCATGGATTTATTTTAGAAATTACCCTGAAACGCATAAAGAACAAAGAGCCTGAGTTTGCAGACTAGATATCTTGGAAGTAGGGGGTGAATCATGCCAGGGTAGATACTGCTCCCGATGGATGGGAGAGAGTTTGTTAACTGGGAGAGATAACGACTTTAGATAAGACAACCCAATTACAGACCTTTCAGTGAGCTCAAATATCAGTCATTTCAATTGATGGCTTTTTACCTTGTGAAAAGGCCCTTTTTTTAAACATGACCATTTTTTTTCTCCTCCTAGCCATATGCATGTGTAATTCCTATTGTCCAATCAGTGGAAAGAGAAGACTAAGTTACAGTTTAACCTGTCACACTATGATCTTGCTTTTCAGTGTGGGAGGAGTGCTGCAAAAATGGCTTCTTGTCTTCTGAAATTAATGTTCTTGTTTTGATGGTGGTTTAGGATACAGCACTCTAATAAGAATGTCTAACTGACAATCATTCAAATCTGCAAAGCAGTGAAGACTAATGGCAAAAACATAGGTACCCTATCATTGCTATTTCTTGAAAGGAATTACTTTTGTGATCCTTTGCAGGATAGCTTATTTATAAATATAAAAAAAATTAGGGTCTTAGAGAAATTTTGGAGCAACATAACTTAAATGGACAGGATTGAATGTGGCCATGAAAACAAAAAATTATGGTAAATGATATTCCTTAAAGGAAAGTGGCCAATGCACTGTTACCTATAGCAACATTACCTTGTTGTTGTTTACAGACTTAGAAGTGTAGTATTCATTTGTGCTGTGCTAATTGTATTATTCTTACCTGATCATGTTACTGGTTGATCAGGTAAATCTGCCTCTTATTAGTTTTATACAAAAACTTGAAGTTTGGTATTGATTCGAGAGCTTACCATTCTAAGTAGCTGTCCTCTCTGGAGCCTGTGTTATTAAATTTAGCTTGAAATTTAGTTGTATCAGGTCTCGGCAACATATATTGTGAAGGTTATCTGGTTCTCTTGAGAAGGTAGATTTAATCTAAGAGGTCTGGAACTTAGCAGGAAGGTTGAATTAGTCTCCTCCACAATAAAAATATTTTCCTTTCATCCTCCATACAAGTGATTCTTACTGTGATGCTTCACAAAACGTATGTGTAGGGTAGGGAGATACCTTCATTATAAATATTTATTATAATATCCAACATTTTTTCCTAAGCTTATTTGTGGATAAGAATCTCCCATAAAACTTCCCTGATGCTAACTGGAAATTTGCTACACTGTCAATTTCTGTTGGTGGATTTGTTCCTTCTAAAAGTTTCACCGTCTTCTAGCTTTTGTGCTTTGCGAATACTTTTAAGGGCTGAAGCCACCTTGAGGCTCTGATGAACGAAGAGCCATCATTACGTTAAAGCAGATAAATCTTCTGGTTTTCCTTACTGAACCATCTGTTCAAACTTTTAATTTTGGGAGAGTAAATACAAGGACCTCAGTGCTGTAAAACAGATACAATGAAGGGTTGAATGTGAGGCTGACCAAAACTATGTTATCAAAATAACCCCCCTCGATATTTTTATATATATATATATATATGTGTATATATATATATATATTAAAAAAAACTTGGAGACTGCATCTCGCAGCTAGGGAGTGATCCCTGCAGCTTTTATTATGCACTAGTATGGGGAGCGATTGAGCGGTGAAGACAAGCCAGACATTCCATCCAGCTCAGCTGCTGGGCCATCTGGAGGGGAGATAAAGGGCCTGAGTTTAACTCTGGCTTTGTATTTTTGTTTTGTTTCCCCCCCTCCCCCCCCAGGCCCTCTTTCCCCTGCCAATCTGCCTTCTCTCACATCTCCCCCACCGCTCCCAACGGAACGTAACCCTCAGCTGTGACCCAAAATCAATTTGTGCCCTTGAAATTGCTGGTGGTTCGAAGCTCACTTCAGTACAGGGTTCTGCTACTGCTGGCTTCGTTAACTTGGCTGCTTGGTGGTGGTTCGCACGCTCCGTGGCTTTTCCGGGGCCAGTTGATGTTGTCCGCTCACGAGGTAAGAGCTCTTTAAGCACTGCTGAATAAGGCAGAGAGATGAGCAGGCATCTTGACTCACTTTACAGAGTGTCCTGTGTTCTGGAGCCTGGATTATAAACTGGAGGGTGTGTGGGGGCGGCTGCCCCAGCCTCTCTGGTTGGCTGCAGCTGAAGATGATTATTAGATGGTCTACGGAAAGGTGAATTACCTTCCACTTCTATATCTATTTAAAGCTGTTGAGGTATTGCAGGAAAACATTCAATTCCTCTGCCATGCTTTCCTGGCGAGTGGGGGAACGGAACACGTTCTTTCTGAAGCTGGAGAGAGACTGCTAAGATTTCTGAGTTTTTAACTCGAAGTATTCCCAGATCTTTCCCCTACCATGGTTCCGAAATAGGCCTTGTGGTATGTCTAAAAGATCACTCAACTCTCGCCTCACCGGCCAACAGAGGCAACGATTTAGGGTTTGCTGTGCCAACAATGCCAGCCTGCATTGCCCATCGGTCTGACTTTTTCCCCAACACCTTTGCACTTTGTCCCGTCCCTTATGCGTAAGTGGAGCTCCCTGTAAAAATCCACAATGCATACAGAACACTGGACAATAGGTGGGGAGCTGGTATGCTGTGACTGCTAAGTATTGCAATAATCATATTGGTCTCACTGTTCCTTTGGCCTCCCCCCCCCCCCACGTCTGTCCATACCCACCTGTTATCTCATCGTATACTTGCATTATAAACTTTTTGGTGGAGGGACCATCCTTCTGATAGATGCATGTGCAGCACCTAGCACAATAGGTTCCTGACTGGGACCCCTAGGTCGGACCACAGTACAAATAATAACAGCCCATTATGGAAATTCTTTTACCACTAGCCCCCTCCTTTTTTTAAATTTGGGGCCTTTCAATGCTGCATCTGACTGCAGCTGCCATGGTGCAACACATGGGCAAAGCTGTCTTTAAGGGCTGGTTAAAGCAATGAAGTTTTATTGTGTCTGAGCACAGTTTATTCCTGGGGGAATTCTGTGCCAAAAAATTAAAAATTCTGCGCACAATATTTTAAAATTCTGCCTATTTTAGTTGTCGAAATAACTCTATATAGTCAGGCCAGTTTCAATTATTTTTGGTAATACAGACAACAACAAAAATTCCCCCAGGAGTAGACCGTTAAAGAAACCCCTATGACAACCCAGTTCCTGTTTCTCTGCCCCCTTCCCCTCAGAGCCCAGCTGCAGGGCCCCTCCCGGCCTAGACACCAATACCTCCTACTTCCAGAGCCCAGCCGCGGGGCACCCCCCCAGCCCAGACACCCGCACCCCCTCACCCCCCAGAGCCCAGCTATGGGGCATCCTTCCAGCCTAGACACCCGCACCCCCTATTTTCTAGAGCCCACCTGCAGGGGCCTCCCTAGCTCAGACACCTCAGCCCCTCCCCTAATCCCAGGCATCTAGAGGGAGAAACAGCCTGATGCTGGGTCCTGGGTTTGTACAGAGTTTCCTGCATGTCACCCCCTTCCTTCAGGGCATGCCAGCAACTTCAGCTGCTAGGAACTTTCCAACTCCACCTCTCTTCTCCCCTGCCACGCCCCTGGCAATACCTTCTATTTGAGAGCTGAGCTGTGATGGGTCCAGCTGCCCCTGATGGCAGCCAGCAGCTCTGCAGCCCATTTCTGCGAGGGGAAAAAGGAAATTCTGCGCAGAACATTAATTCTGCACAAATTCTGCATTTCGCAGTATTCCCCCAGGGGTAACAGATGTCAACAGTGGTGTTAGCTGCCAAACTTCTGAACATGATTCATCCCAGGCTGCGATGACTTCTGAACAGAGGTCAGCATCATGTCAGCTAACATGAGGGTTCAGACACAGTGTAGGCCTGGCCTAAGATGGGAAGAACCCAAACCATTTAGAGTCTTGTAGTTGAAACGCATGGCCGTGTATTGCACCAAACTTGTCTATGCTTGAAATGCTACAGCGTTACATTGTAGCGCTTCATGTAGACGCTATCTACGCTGGCAGGAGGGTCATAGGTAATCCACCTCCCCGAGACGTTAGCACTGTCTACAAAAGGGACTTAGGTCGGCTTAACTGGGTCACTCAGAGGGGTGGATTTTTCACACCCCTGAGCCACGTAGCTGGGTCAATCTAGTTTTCTTGTGTAGAACAGCCCTATAAGGCAATGCAGACTGGAGTTCAGATGTCACATGTTCCTTGTGGGAAGTGCTGGCTAAGGACTGCATTCTGCAGCTTCAGAGCTGTCTGCAGGTGTAGGTCCGTGCTGAGTGCACTCTAGTAAGTAAGTCTGGAGCTGACAGTGGCATAGGTCTGCCTCTGAAGGTAAAAGTCACAATCTCTTTGTGCAGCAGGTTTGCTTCTTTGAGGCCTTGACCCCAAAGAGAGTTGTGAAAATCTGTTCTAAGGGATCACGATCTTCTGGAGAAGCTAGGATTTCATTCTACAAGCTTTCTAGCTGTTCTGATTGCAAAGAAAACCTTCTGACTCTGTTCTGGTACAGCGGTTTGAGTTTACTGAATGGTCCAGATACTATAGAGATGAGCATATATCACTGGGGAACGTAGCAGTCACAAAAATCTCTCTTCTGCCTCTCTTCCCCCTCCCCTGGCATTTCCCTTTAAATTGCAGGGAACATGGTTTTGTGGCTATAGGCTAGTAGGTTGATGTAAATTTTTCCCCAAGCTCTGAACTGGATGTAAATATCTACTCCCTCAAGTGCTTTTTGTCGCACCACCAAACAGGTGTCGGTTGCAGCATTTGGGGTTTTTTGGTTTGGTTTGGATTGGTGGTTTGTTGCTGTTGCTGAAACCGTGTGAAGGATTTTGGGATATGGATTCACAAAAGGAAGAACAGGTGACCTGGGGTGCTTGATGGCAGAGGTTGAGAACCCCTGCTGTAGCCACGCGTGTTGCCTTTAAACAGCCTGAGAGCCAAGAAGAGACTGTCTCATCCACGCAATTCAGTGTGTCTGAGCCAGGTTCTGTCAGACCGTGTCTGCTACCCAGACAAGTTCTGCTGGTCGGGACTTCAGTCTCTATGGTGCGAGCACAGACACCCTTCTTTTTCCCCGCCAGAGCCCCAGCATAGTGCTCTGGGAAAGGCCTTATGCTGTCATGTTGGCTCTGACTCTCTTGGTGCTCACTTCACCAGCCTCTTGTCTGAATAGCAAAGTGAGCTGCGAAGATGATGCGAAGGGCAGGGCATATAGGAGCCACAGTGTCTTTAGCAGAGAACAAAAGGGGCCTGATTCTTCCTTGTTCTACTCCGTGTGTAGTCCTTTATGCTAGTGCACAGTGGGTGTAAGTGATTACACAAGGACCAAGGCTATTCAGAAGCCAGTCCAAGTGTTGAGAGCATGGCCTGTCGGCTGTCCTGTCTTCTCCCCTGGGGATTTCTGAAAGCTAATTATCAAAGATCATCGACTTGAGGCAGCTTTATCACTGATTAGCCTTCTGCTGTTGAATGCTTGTTAGGTCTGATTTTGCAGCTTGCTGTGCTCTTGAAGAGCCTTGGGTTTCTTCAAGCTTGCTTTTTTGGGCAGTCATGTCAGTAGTGGTCAGAGTAACTTAGCGGTCCTGAATCCCTGCAGGTGTCACTAATAAAAGCAAAAGTACTCTTTGACACGACTATTTCATGGTCCCTGGCTGCAGGAGACCCACGATGAGAAGGGGAGGAGAGACCCACGCTCATCGTGATTAGCACTTTGGTCAGGGGTTCTCCCATTGCGATGTGGGTGCCGTTGAGAGTCCCAACCTGAGTGTGCAAAACAAAAACTGATACAAAACTTCCCAAAGTAGAGCGGCCTTGGGCTGCGATATCAGGCTGCATGTTTGCGAAGTGCCTCTTCTGGCTCCGAATGTCTGCTTGTGCCTGTCCCTCCAGGCTACCCTCCAGCGAAGCAATTCTCCTAGCGCCCAAGACCTGTGCAGAAGGTCCTGAGTTGCATCCTTCTAATGGCCATGATGTCTGTCAGCGTATGTTTCCATGCTCTGTTACATGCGTGTGACAAAAATGCAAATAAATGGTCATGCACATGTATGCAGAAAGGGTGCTTGACCAGCTAATGCCATGTAAGACCTTGCGAGCTCATCAGCAGTCATGAATAATAGCTTGTTCCAGAGTTTTAGGAAGGGGAACAAATGTACAGTGGGAGGTGCGTATACAGAAGCTGCTTTGTAGCCGTATCTGATCCCATTGCTCAGTGTCATTAGCAAGGCTGGAAACACCAAAAACTGGTTTAATAAAATGACGTGTGTGTGCTAAATTCTTGGCAGTGATTTTATTTTTTCATTTCTGGCAGGAAATTCTGCTTCTATCCCATGTATAGCTGAGATTGGGTCCTTTGATTATTCATTTGCATAACCCCAGGCTGAACGAACTTAATCCCTGATTTTAAGGAAGGTGGGAGGCAGTTGGGGGGGCAAAATTGCTCATGCGGGTGTGTGTAATCCAGTAACGTTTCTGGGGGTGCAGGCTGGCACATTCTGCAATGTTGTAGCCTTCTGTGGCTAGGTTATTTTCAGAGAGGAGTTTTGTTTAGCTCTGCTGCTCTTTCACTTAATGGCTCACCTTGCACATGTCGTGGCTTGCAGCTTTTCAGTGCTCAGCATTAATGAGCTACAAGTCAATAAGAGCCCTGCCATGGTTATAAAAATCAGAGTGCTCTTTGCACTGGTGAGAACGTGACCCATAT
Organism: Lepidochelys olivacea; assembly: GCF_965140295.1. NCBI lineage: Eukaryota > Metazoa > Chordata > Testudines > Cheloniidae > Lepidochelys > Lepidochelys olivacea. The sequence continues at coordinate 123,265,595 of NC_140416.1, forward strand.
GTGCTGGTGTCAGGACGTAGCCGCGTATGAGGCTTTGCTTTGTGGAGCTCCTTTCAGGAATGCTGACTGAATCCTGGAGCCATGCTCGACCTGGCCAAGTCGTCTTTGCCTATGCGCAGCGTACCTCCGGTGGCACGTGGTCAGGATTCATCACCAAATTTGGTCCGCTGGTCGGATCATTGGCTTCCCCAGGCCTGGCAGTGATGGGGAGCGTGACATGAATGCTGATCCATGCCCCCGACCTGGCCAAGTAGCTGTCCTGAGATAGGCCTCGATATACTCCGCTCCCCAGAGCCGGAGGATTTGTATAGGATGAGGAGCCACTATGTTGAACTGTAGAGAAAAACCTCAAGTGGACTTGTGTGCTACTGTCATGCCGATCTCCTCAGTTGCTGTGGGCATCAGCACTTGAGCTACTTGTAAAGAAAAGGGGGCAAACCAGACTCTGTGTGTGTGTGGAGTGGGATGTGTGGGGTAGAAGTCAGTCTTTTTTCTTCCTAGAAAAGGGAGGACACAGATACACTCAGTCTTTCCGTTAGTGAAAGTGGTTTGATGTTTTTCCCACTAGTAAACAACCCAAGAGATGGGCAACATGTAGGATGGAAAAGATGAAGCAAGCTAGCATGGTCAGCGTAGAAATGTGTGTTGTGTAGCATTGGAGGAGGGCATGGTGTGGCCCTACCTACAGCCTAATAACAGAGGCAAAGGTAAAAGGTGGAGAACAGCAAAGATGTAACACGAGACATTTCAGACGAGGGGCTCTAGAAATCTGTCCCTTAGATTTGCTCCACACCGTTGACCTACAATCAGCTCTGTTTCCGCATGTGTTGTTTTTCTTCTTACTATTGCAGACAAAACATTACCTAAACCACCTAGGGAATAAATATAGCTCCTGGGAACGCTCTCTTCTTACACCACCTCATCTGCTGGCTCCCGTGATGCTAAACAAGCTGCGTTTTGATGAAGTGCTGCAAAGCAGCTAGTACGATCATGTAGACAGGGAAGCTCTTTGCATCAGCCCGACTCATTCCGTCTGTTGTGTGGGGAGAAGGGTCCCCTCTGTGTAGTCCAGAAATAATTATATACTGGGTCTCTGCTGAATAAAGCAGAGCTAATGAGTATTGCTAACCAGGCCTTCTGTGCTACACCAAATGACACTCCTTGCAATTCATGTTCATATTGAAGATAACGTTCCCGGTAAGTTACATGGCTCTGGTACTGGAGCAGGATGAAGTCCTTCAAGCTGCTAAAATTTGCAGGTCAGGTGCAATGTTCCCTCTAATTTTTGACAGGCCGGGTGCACAAAAAACTTTTGTGCAAATTTTTGTGCTTCTGTGCAAATTTTGTGTGCGCGGTGTTTCGCCGTGTGCATGGGGTTTAGGATCTGTGTGCGCACGCACAGCTCAGAGGGAGCAGTGGTCAGGTGACTTAAGATGGAAATAGATTCCACCTCCCTAATGTAATTCTTCCTAATGGACTTGAAAACTTGAAAAAGGCTTGCATGAGAATTGCCTTCTGCTATCCTTTCAACCACTGGGCTTCAGAGCTTCCTGAGACTCTTAATAGTGGCCAAGTAGGATTTTTTTTTTTTTAGGGTAGTCAAGTGATTAAAAAAATTAATCACGATGAATCGCACTGTTAAACAATAATAGAATACCATTTATTTAAATTTTTGGATGTTCTCTACATTTTCAAATATATGGTGTACAGTGCTCACTTATATTTATTTTTGATTACAAGCGTTTGCACTGTGAGAAGACAAAAGAAATAGTAATTTTCAATTCACCTAATACAAGTACTATAGTGCAATTGTACTTTGCAACGCTGACTACAAAAGGGTCATGCAAATGCCTGTTCTCACTTTCTGGTGGCATTGTAAATAAGAAGAGGGCAGCATTATCTGGAGTACTGTGTCCAGTTTTGGGCCCCACACTACAAGAAGGATGTGGATAAATTGGAGAGAGTCCAGCGAAGGGCAACAAAAATGATTAGGGGTCTAGAACACATGACTTATGAGGAGAGGCTGAGGGAGCTGGGATTGTTTAGCCTGCAGAAGAGAAGAATGAGGGGGGATTTGATAGCTGCTTTCAACTACCTGAAAGGGGGTTCCAAAGAGGATGGCTCTAGACTGTTCTCAATGGTAGCAGATGACAGAACGAGGAGTAATGGCCTCAAGTTGCAGTGGGGGAGGTTTAGATTGGATATTAGGAAAAACTTTTTCACTAAGAGGGTGGTGAAACACTGGAATGCGTTACCTAGGGAGGTGGTAGAATCTCCTTCCTTAGAGGTTTTTAAGGTCAGGCTTGACAAAGCCCTGGCTGGGATGATTTAACTGGGAATTGGTCCTGCTTCGAGCAGGGGGTTGGACTAGATGACCTTCAGGGGTCCCTTCCAACCCTGATATTCTATGATTCTATGATCTCCTGTAAATGTAACCAAACTTGTTTCTTAGCAGTTGGCTGAACAAGAAATAGGACTGAGTGGACTTGTAGGCTCTGAAGTTTTACATTGTTTTGTTGTTGAGTGCAGTTATGGAACAAAAAAAATCTGCATTTGTAAGTTGCACTTTCACGATAAAGAGATTGCACAACAGTACTTGTATGAGGTGAATTGAAAAATACTATGTCTTCTGTTTATCATTTTTACAGTGCAAATATTTGTAATCAAAATATACACTTTGATTTCAATTACAACACAGCATACAAGATCTATATGAAAATGTAGAAAAACATCCAAAATATTTAATACATTTCAATTGGTAGTCTCTTGTTTCGCAGTGTGATTAAAACTGCGATGAATTGCAATTAAGTTTTTTAATTGCGATTAATTTTTTTGAGTTAATCGCGTGAGTTAACTGCGATTAATCGACGGCCCTCATTTTTTTCTTAATTGAAATGGGGAAAAAAGCATCTCTGAGAGAGAACTAAAACTCATCACCACCTCGATGGATTCAGAATCCCAGAAGAAATCATCCAAGCAAGAAATCTCAGGACCTGACTAGTTTTTCCTAAATCTTTGTTAGCATCAGGGAGCTCTCTCTGTCTTCACCTAGTTCAAAACAATAGGGAGAGTGGGTGCTAACAGCTGACTTTTGATTGTCGAAAGGCCATTGTATTTTTCTTTCAGCATCCGCCTCTATTGATGCAGATTGAGTGTTGCTGCAGGTAACATGCATGGGTGAGAGAAAGCTCTTCTCTGTTGCTGGGCTGTGCAATTCAGTAAAGCCAAGATGTATTAGAGCTTCTGAAGAATCCTCGGCGCAGAGCCATCGAAGTAGCATGTTCTTTCGCCCAGTAGGGGCAGCTGATTTGTTTCTCCTCTCTGACATTTTAGCCTGGTTTCACCTCAGTGCTTGGGTTGCTACACTTCTCACCCGGCACGGCTGGTGAAATGGTTTCCTGTGCAATTGCCTGCATCGCTCAGTGTGCTAAAGCACGTCCGATAAAGCCCTTCATCAGTGTAACCGTCCAATGTCTCTTCCTCCTGGCAGGTGAGCATAGTGGGTGATGGGATGGATGAAGCCGAGCAGGACCAGTATGAAGCCCGTCTCAAGGAGCTCTTTGACAGCTTTGACACCACAGGCACTGGATCCCTGGGGCAGGAGGAGCTGACCGATCTGTGTCACGTCTTACATCTGGAGGAAGTAGCCCCTGGAGCACTGCAACAGACGCTTCTGCAAGGCAACCTTCTTGGCAGGGTAAGGCTGACTGACTACGGAGAGTGTAACTGGCAGAGGCCCTGGGCCCCTGCGAAAGCCGACAAGCACGGCCTACCTCCTGTAACTGCCTAACAAAGGGGGATAATGGGAAAAAGTGTAGCGTGCCCTGATTGTTGCCTCTCGTGGGAGCACACGGGAGCTTTTGGTTATTTAATTCAGAATCCTGGTTAGTACTGTAAATTAATGGCTTCTAGTCAATAAAGCCGCTTTTCCCTGCAAACTGTATTTTGCAGGGCTTCTGTCAGTGCTCCCTGTTACAGGCTAATGGCCTAACCTAGGCCGTTTCTAGGCTAAGGAAGCCCACAATGGGGTAGAGAGTTACACTGGCACCAAACCCTCAAGTCGATCTGGTGCCCCAGGGCACAGCAGGGCTTGTGCTGGTGTGTTACCCCACGGAGCTGCACCGATGCAGCGTGTGCAGATGTAACTGTGCTGATGTTGCTAGGTGAAGGTAGGAGGCTGCTTCTCTCCTCTGCTGTAAAAGGTAATGATGCTTATGCAGTGACCACCTCTCCTCTCAGCTGCTTGTAAGCAGGAGCCAAACGTGAGTCAATTCTGGCGTAATCGTTACCGTAACAAAATAGCTTTCTTTTCCCATGGCTTTCACTTGAACTGAAACAAGTGCACAGAGCAGCTGCAGAAAGAGGAATTAGTGACAATGAGGAAGAAAACCATTGCTAATGGATGCAATTCTCAAGACTTTAAGGAAGTCAGTGACACTGCGTCTTTGGGCCAGTCACTTCCTTCCTAATGCAGAGCGGAGTGACTTCTGCTTCAACTATTGCATTCAGCTAATGGGGTTTGTTTACACACAAGCTGCCTTTAACTTGAGGTGGGATGTTGCCCTGATTTATTTAAACTGGTGCAGCTTTGTTTGGTGCACTCTTACAGTCGTTTAAACCTATTTTCATCCGATGTAAGATGGTGCCTCGATTTAGCTTGTGCCTGTTAAATCACCGATATAAACCAGATTTAAACTCCTCTAAGTGTGTCCACAAGGCAACATCAACATGTCTAGTAAAATGAGTGCAACTTTTAGACCGACCCTTATGACACTCTGTCCAAATGTACTCCTGGCATCAGGCTTTGAAAGGAGCCATCTTTGGTTCTACAGGTGTCTGTGAACTTTCCATGTGAGTGATCTGGCTTTGTTTCAGTTTGCGGGGAGGGGGTGTTCAGTCTTTGTCTAATGGCCTCAGTTATTGTAGAATTCTTAAAACTGAGGCTAGTCTCAGACATGACTTTGATCTTTTACATATACAGTCCACTGTATCCTCCCACTCTACAGAGAGCATGGGATTTCCTCAGATGTAACCAGAACACACGGCTGTGACTCCTGAGCGGGTGGACCATGTGGAGGAGCAGCTGTGGTCTGTGAATTGTTTGGCACAGCCAAGCTTCCCTCTTGATAGCTCGCAGAATCTGTGTACCGTGATACTGTGTACCAGATTTGGTATCCGCTTGTCTGGACAGCCGCGGTGCAAGTGAATGCTCCTTGGTTTTTAAAGCTGCATTAGGGTGTGATGGTTGCTTTATAGACTTCAAGATCAGCATGTTGCTCAGTTTTCAGAGTAGCAGCCGTGCTCAGTGTGAACCAGGTGCACCATGGAACCTTCAATCTGGAAACTAATGCCACATCTTGCTGGGCTGTATCCTATTGCACAAGACGCCTGCCCCTGAAAATGAAGAGCTTTGGCACTGAAAGCCTTTGATTCATAAAACTCCTGTTAAATATAATAACTACTCATTAAAATCAGGAAAACTGGGCAAGCGAGGGCCAAGTTTCCTCTGCTTCAGACTAGGGCAAGCGCAATAATTTGACCTGAGAATTTCTCACCAAACCAAATTTCTCTAAGACCAAATAACTTTGCCAAAAAGTTGAGATGCTCTTGCTGATGATGGGACTTGCTGGCAGGGAAGCATTAATGGATACAAGAGGAGATTTCTGACCTTTCCAAATAGCAGCATGGCATTGGCTTGAATACTAGTTACTTACTTTCCACACCGGCTCGAACTTTTTCTATTCAGACGCTATCATCCGGCTTCGCTGCCGGAATGTTAGAGCAGACGGGGGGCAGGGGAGGGAATAAGGGGTGCCTCGAAAGCCTGGTTGCTTGAATTTTGCCAGGGAATTTGGCCAGCTATGCTAGCTCTAAAGCTTGAAGGAAGTCCCTTGTCAGATTGCACTGCCCACTTGGAGAGTAACAGGGAGAGGGTACAAATGAAATGTCGGAAAGGCTCAGCCTAAGGAAAAGAAGAGGCTGCTATTAAAGAATGTCATGAGGCCTGAATCGCCCTTGCGTAGTTATAACAACTTGCTTAATCTCCTAAAGCTTTTCTGAGGGGATGATAAAGCCCAAGAACAGGTTTTTGGGGTTTTTTTTTGGCTTTGGGAAGTTCCGTTCTAGTCTCGTGTCTTAGTAACTGTTCTAATAATCTGTCTTAACCTCTCCTCACGCCTCCCCGCTTAGACCACTAGCTAGTAGCATCAATGGTCCATGCCTGAGTATGAGCCTGATTTAATGGTTATCAGATCCTTTGGGTTTCCTAGGGAGGTTGTCAGGAGAATGGCAGGAAACATGCTGCTCCCTAATGGAGGTCTATTACATCAGCACCAATCTAGTTCCTACAGATGGTTACTCTCCACACTACGAGTGGCTTTTGTTTTGTGTATTTAAAAAGAAACCTTGTTTTAAAGGACACTTGTGGGGTGGGGGAGAAACGAACTGACATGTCTAAGCAGTTGCAACTCGACAAGCCATGTGCAAGCTTTTGTATTTGATGTTTGCCTATGAATAATAAATACACAAAGTCGCGGCATGTAGTACGGTATTTGCCCAGTGCCCCGGTGATGAAAGGTATATAGAAATGCATACAACAAATACTGCTTCTGATGTACTTGGTGGTTATCTGGAGTGATGTCCGTTTGAATTAAGCTAACGTACCCCTTTCTGTGCATAAGTCTGAGGATTAACCAATCCACTCTACCTTCACGGTATGTCTTGGTTATATAAATCCAATAGTTTGTCTTGCAGTAGGACTAATGCAACTCTCACTATCCTTTCTTCTCTCCATTGTGTACTAAGGCAGTGCTCAGAGCAACCCTTCAAATTCCTCTGTGGGGTGCATTTCATCGTGCCTTTTGAAATACAGTAGCCAGGGTGCTTGTAGATTTCCGTCCATTTTCTGGACTTTAACAGTTAACTGTGGTTCTTGCATCACAAATGCACAGTAGTGCTCAGTGGGGATTAAAAATATTAGTGTTCGTGTGACTCTTGCATCAGATGTGCTTCTGGTTCAGCCACACCGAAAATGTGCTTTGTGCCTCCCAAAACAAGAAGCCGTGGTCCCTGCCTTAGAGTTGACCTGTGGGGCTAGACCACGGAGCTATTGGAATGTATTTTACCGAGTTCCTTTCGGACGGCAGAAGCTTTATGCTGAACTGTAATAGCGGAGCATTTCCTGCTTGTGAAGGATCAGTTTAGCTTTACCGCTACCTAGATTCATAAAGATCTCCGTAGCCATTTCTTATGTTTAGTCAGCATTTAATGCTGTCACTAACTTTCCTCCAGGGCCCCAATGATAAAAATAGCTCTTTAAGGAAACTTTGTCCTTCAAATGATTTTCAACAAAAGGAGACAAAACCAAAGTTTCCATCCCGAGAATCTTAAGTTTAAAGAACCACAAAAGAGAGTCTGTTTCTGGTAGTGCTCTATGCTGTTCCTTCATGCTGTATAAAGACAGCCTCCTAATTCTTTCCTGCTGATCCTGACGCCTCTTTGATGGGAGGACTTTGGTATTGGGAGGAGTGGGTTGGTTCCATCGCAGGAGGCTAAAACCTCTGGATCTCCCAGCCCCTGTTTCTGGGGAGTACTGAGGCTCAAGCAGTCCAAGTGTCCAGCACATTGTAAAGACATGTATTAAACAGCTCACGCTGTGCCTATACCTAGTGGAGGTGGGTGGGCAGTCTGACTTGGTCTAAACTGGGGTTCGTAGCCATTGAGGTAGATACACCCAGGCAACCCTTAGTGCTGATGTGCTGTACCAGTGTAAACTGTACCTGGATTTAAAGCAGATTGAATCCTGCAGTGATACCAATGGCTAAAACTCTGGTGTAGACAAGGCTGAAGACTCCCTTGTGGCCTTCTTCAGGAGAGGCTAGAAGAGGTCGGGTTTCAGACTGATACGCCTGATGTAAAAAGCAAACAGGCAAACATGCACAGAGAGCACCTGCTCCGTTTGTTTTCCTTTTGCAGCTCACCTTTAAAGGGCTGCCTGCTGCCTCCCTGAAATCTCTTAGCAAAGTCTGCCACGGTAACATTCAGTATCTCTCTCCCATTCTGTTGCTGTTTTTTTTGTGCATAAAAAATGGTCTGTTTAAGAATTCATCTATCTCCAGGTTATTCTCCACCTGAAATAGTTCTCTGTTTGTGACAGTGTGGTTGGTTGCTGTGGGAATGAATTCACAAACGGAGGACTTCAAGTAGAGAATCTTCTATGAAGAACAAGGAAAAGGGAAATATAAGCAGCTGGTACCTCTCCCATGAGAGAATCTGGTAACTTGAAGAGTGTTGATTTGGATTGTGTTGAGGCAAATAGTGAAAATAATGAACAGTTTGACACGCACACCAGCGCAGGGTCCCTTCTAGGCCTATATTGCTATAATTCTGTTTTTTCTTTCTAGTGCTAATAAGGATGCTAGTTTATAGGAAGCTTCCTTCTCTAAAAATGGGTCTCAGGATTTCTAAACACTGTCAGGAAAATTCTGCAACCCACAGTTCAGTTAGCCTCTGATTACCGTGGGGAAACTGAGCCATCCTAGCTATGTACATATTGTCTTTTGATTTACTTGTACTTGGAAAATTCTTCTCACCTGGGACAAGATGCCTTATTCAGTGGGTGACTAAATTGGAGAGAGTCCAGCGAAGGGCAACAAAAATGATTAGGGGACTGGAACACATGAGTTATGAGGAGAGGCTGAGGGAGCTGGGATTGTTTAGCCTGCAGAAGAGAAGAATGAGGGGGGATTTGATAGCTGCTTTCAACTACCTGAAAGGGGGTTCCAAAGAGGATGGCTCTAGACTGTTCTCAATGGTAGCAGATGACAGAACGAGGAGTAATGGTCTCAAGTTGCAGTGGGGGAGGTTTAGATTGGATATTAGGAAAAACTTTTTCACTAAGAGGGTGGTGAAACACTGGAATGCGTTACCTAGGGAGGTGGTAGAATCTCCTTCCTTAGAGGTTTTTAAGGTCAGGCTTGACAAAGCCCTGGCTGGGATGATTTAACTGGGAATTGGTCCTGCTTTGAGCAGGGGGTTGGACTAGATGACCTTCTGGGGTCCCTTCCAACCCTGATATTCTATGATTCTATGACTACAGTATAATTTAGTCTTTGCCTTCCTCTTCCTTGTAAGGACGTGGCGAGTAGATTAGGTGCATGGGATGAGAAATCCGCATGATAATTTTGCAAGGTTATCGTAAATAATGCACCAATCCCAACTTTTTTTCCCCCCCGCTGCAATTTTTTCTCCCAGTAGCCTAAATCTGCTAAATAGTGGCAATCACTGTAAAGCCTGGGGACTGGGACCTTTCCTCCCTGCCTGTTTGTAACAGCATCTTGCACAATGGGACCCTGATCCTCATTTGGGCCATTGGGTTGCTAATGCCAGACAGAAATAATGTAGTGTCGTTCTACTCCATTGTATTTCCTGTTTGTTACGCATTAGGAGCTTTGTAGTAAATGCTATATCAACAGTATACAGGACCTAGACACTTCAGAATCTAGCAACTGGCAGAGCTCTCAAATGTCATTTGGGCTCCCTTTAATTCCATCATCAAAAGCACTTTGAAAAGAGCATTAAACTTTACCTATACTGTAACTATTTCACCCCCGTGCTCTCTGCCTTCTGATTTGAAGGGGCTTAGGAGTTTTTTTGATCTTGAGTTTCTAAGACTGTTTTTCAGAAGTTAAGGTCAATGGAGCTACAGTAGAACCTCAGAATTGCGAAAACCTCAGGAATGGAGGTTGTTCGTAACTCTGAAATGTGTGTAATTCTGAACAAAACGCTCTGGCTGTTCTTTCAAAAGTTTACGGCTGAACATTGACTTAATACAGCTTTGAAACTTTACAATGCAGGACAAAAATACTGCTTTCCCTTGATTTTTTTTTTTTTTTTAGTGTACTGTATTTGGGTTTTTTTGTTTTTCTCTCTGCTGCTGCCTGATTATGTAGTTCCAGATCCAAATGAGCTATGTGGTTGACTAGTCAGTTCGTAACTCTGAGGTTCTCCTGTCTATTCAGTAGCTGTGTTAGTGTATTCGTACAGGCTTTGCTGTGTCGCAGATTGTCTGATAGAACAGTACCTCCACTTCCATATCTTGACAAGTTTTTTCAAATCTCTGTGTACTGTACCTCCACTGGCCTTTAAATATGGCTGGGAAATAAACGTGTCAGTAAAGCAATAGTATGATGGCAATAGCCATTGCTTGAGGATCTATGGTGTAAAGAAGGGACAACTAGATTTTCAAACTGTAACTTTGAGTTTGAGATGCTGTCTGCCTGGGGGTCCCCTGGTCAGTTTTTTGGGTGTGTTCCTTTTTTACTTTTAGCAGTTGCATTTTCTCCAGACTTAATGATTTTTTGTGAAAGACTCATACAAGCATAAGGTCTGTTTCATCGCTTCCTTTGGACAGCCAAGATCAAATGTGCAGTATAAACAAAAAGAGAATAATTCCTCCCCCCCCGCCCAACGCCTGGTCTTTGATTTTAATGATTTTACTGTCTGACAGAAGCAGGTTTAAAAAACAAAGCAACACTCACATGTTCACTCTTTCCGTTGACCGTGTCCCTCTAGCAGCTAAATCTTAGCGCTCAGAGAACACATGCCAAATTATATTCCTCATGAGAGGCCTCCAAGCCCTTTTCCAATGTGATCACTTGAGTCTCCAAGTCTCAATTTTGGGCAGGGCAAGGTGGATGTTGGGTGGAGCATCTGTAAATTTTCTCAAGTACCTGGGGTTCTTGTTTCACTGCTAAACACACTATCCTTGTAACTTGCAGTGATGTATTGTAGGACTAATTATTTGCATGTTTAATTCCATTGCATAGCTGATTGCAATGTTAATTTTTTAAGACTACTATCAGCTCCTTCCCTGAAGACTAATCTCCTTTGGAGTCTGCTTGAAGCGGTCATGGTGAAATTGCTTCATGTGATAAAAATGAGAGCCATCTGTCCCGTGTGCAGCTGTTTGGCTAGAGTTAAACACCAAGGGAAAGGCACTGGTTCTGCTCTCCTTCCCTGCCTTCCCTTTCCTTAACACTGCTTGTAAAACTCATTCAATTGCATAGCAAACTCTGACTTGGCAGGAAATATCTCTTTAAGCCTTTAGCATTGCTATGTCGGGCAGCAGCTTCCTTCAAAACAATGAGCACTCTGTTAGGTGAGAACAATATACTAATACCCTCCCCCCCATTCGCTAGCTATACATACCTACTGTTGAGTACTTAAGGGGTTATTTTTTGCCTCACTGCTAAGAGAGGTATCTGAATAATTCTCACTAGTTATTGGTTGTATCCCTTGCACACTGATGGGAGAACAGACCCCCTCCCCCTTTTTTTTTTACGTGTTGCTCATCGCACATAAATGTTCACCAGCAATTTACAAGTAGCTGGAGTTTGTTCCATATAGTACAGTGGGAATAATCCACTAACTACATTAAGCAGCAAGCCCATGCGAGTGATGCTTAGGAGTCATGTTTAATAGTATTTTAGCACCTTTCTCAACCACTCATTAACTAAAGTGGATTATATGTAATTTACACCCTTGAATTTGCCCAGTTGGCTTTAGTCAGCCTTTTGGTGCACTGATTGATTGGTAACTTTGGCAGTCGGCTGAGTAAATCTTTATGGGTGCTAAGCTTCATACGCACTGGTACTTCGGGCAAAGCGAGCTGGTGGCTCTGACTGCTAGGACTTGCCTTCTTCATCGCACAGCGCTCTCCATCGTTCTCTAATTGGAGAGAAAATTACAAGGAATGTGATGGGGGAAGTGGAAACAAGAGCAAGTGACTTCTTCGACCCTGTCCCCGGCCCCAGCTACACTGGTTTAGGACTGCCAGCAGTGGGTCCCCTGTACCGGTGCTGAAAATGGTTTACCTGTTAATATATTCAGCACAGGGTTAGGGTACCCTGTTGTTATTACTGGGCCAGTTTCCTGGTGCTGAATCTGAAGCCCACCCCCCACCCCCAAACACACCCCAGAGAAGATGATGCAGGGTGCAACTGTTAATCTAACTCCTTCATCTTTTATTCATGCTCACTTAGTTTAAATGTCAAGTTGTTGTCTTTTTTTTTTTTAATCAGGCAAATTCTCCCATCCCTGTAAACTGCCCTTTGAAGTACACCAACATTTTGAAATGTACGGCGAATGAATGGCGTCAATTAGTGTTCAGGTGACGTCGTCGCTAACAAGTTTCTTTACTGAACATGTATCTAACTCTGTTTAATTCCTTCTTGTGCATATGTTTAAAAATCTAGTGGTGATTTGCATAGCTTGGACCGTTGCCTCCAGAATTCATTTACGCTGGCAGGTGAGCGGAGAGCTGATTCCTTTCCTTAGCAGCGGCATGCCTGCGCGGCAGTCTGCATATTGTTACTCTTGCGTAGCTGTCTGGGTGCTCTGTGATCTGCCCTGGGATAAGGAGAAATCTCTCTCTGGCCTTGTCATTCGCTGCTAAGAAAGGTGCGGGATTTTTTAACCTCAGTGTAGCTAACATGTGTCAGCTGTCCTGAATTTAAGAACACAATGCGGACAAGGCTCTGTGGTTTTTACTTCAGTGGAGCTAGATGGGGGCGTAGTGTTGACTTCAGCTAGTTTACCTCATGGTTAAACTAAAGTGCCTCGTCTTCACTATTTACCTCAGGGTGGGTCACGTGCTTAGGTTAACCCAAGGTGAAAAACCGCAACCCCTTTGTCAGTAAAGATGGCTTGTCTGGTGATGCGGGCGTGTTAACGCTATGTGACTGTGTAGAAACTAGCAAAACTTAGCTGTCATTCACTCCCCGGACAGCCCCGCCAGTGGTAGTTATCAGCTTGGTCCCATATACTAGAGTTTGCACCAGTATGGCCCCCAAGTCTGCTAGTGTAGACAAGGCCTCAGCAGTTCGTGCCACTAACACAGGATATTTTTCAGGAAGTAAAAAAAAACCCAACAACCCAAATCTTGTACAACACTGAGAACTCTGTTCAGATTCATCGGGCCGAAAGGGAAATCCCTGAGGTTAACTGTGGCTTGCAACTGAGCCATGGTAAATAGCTTCACCCCTTGTCCTGTCATTTTCTTTTTCTGGCTCGCTGTGCAAACTGGAGGCAGCTTGGCAGCCCGGGTGTCTGGAATTGGTGGCATTCAGAAATCTGATTCTACAAATAAGGCCGTGTCCCTGCCACATTACTGTTAATGGCGGTAAAGCAACAGGGCTTCTTACAGGCCATGCAGAAAGGCCAGGGCGACGGAAAGGCATGAATTCAAATCACGTGTGGGAATCTATCCTCCCACCTTCTTGTTCTACCATATTTAAAACCCAAGACTTCTCGTCCTGTGGATGACCTTGAAAGTATAAACTAAGGCACTGCTGTTTCAGTCTGTCAGGATGTTGGCTCAAAACACCAGTGCCAAAAGGGGTGAAATTCCCCTATTCGTTTGAGTGGGTGTTCTGAGGCTTAATTACGGCTATTTATAAGCATTTCTATGTCACTCGTCACCATATGGCTACTATTTCACTGTGGACCGTCCAACCAGAAGTCTCCAGCTAACGAAATGTTCATTCACTCAAACGTTTCACAAAACAGCTTAGCAAGAAACTTAAAACTAGCCTGGCCAGAGTACTGAAACACACCTTGGTCTGCACTGTCTGAGGGTTGGATGGGTCTCTTCTAGCTAACTATTCTTAAGTCAGGATTATGCATGTAGTTCAGTGTTCGAACTCTTTCCTTCACTGGGTAACTGAGCTGCTTTCTAGCATTCTCAGGAGTCGGTGTAAAAGGGGAGTCTGTCGTTGCCACCAGCTAACCCCCATGGTGAGGGTGGTGAGTTTTCTATGAATCTTGGGTGACTGGGAGCAGGTCTCCTCTTGGGGTGATGCAGGAGCAGTGATGGTACTTCAGGCTGCATTAAGCTGCGTGCTCTGAAAAAGCTCAGAGCTCTTCCAAAACACAGTAGCTGGTTTGCTTGGCAACACCGACCTCTGGGATCGCATCAGCTCAGTGTTCTGCTCCCTCCTCTAGCTCCTTGGTGAATACAGCACCCAATTCGACGTCCCAGCCCTGGTATCGGAGCCCTCCATGGGATTGGACCTAGCTACCTGAGGTCACCCCGCCTTTCCCACTAGGACCTCTGTATTTCACTGGAACCGTGTCACTCAGCCTGAGTGCCGCAGACAGAACGTTCACAGGAGCCGGGCCTAGACCGACGAGCTCCCTCCTCCAGGAGGAGAGACCGTAAGTCTTGCCACTTTCGGAGCTCAATGGAAAATGTTCATCTAGTACTTAGCCTTAGAGCTCAGTGACTGGCTGGTGCTTTTGGGGTTCAGTGGCTGACCCCAAAAATCCAGGGGAAAAAAAATCCGTTTTGAATCGAAACGGACTTCCATTTTGGCAAGGGGGAAGAAAAAAAAGAACTCTTGTTTGGGTCAATTTGAAATGAAATGTTGATTTGAAACCGTTTTTATGTTTCCAACCCCCCCCCCCCCCCCCCCGGTGTGAAGAGCAAGTTGTCGGAAGGAGCGCTCTCCCGCCGACCACGCACACGCTGCTCGTTGGCAGGAGCGCCGACAAACAGTGGCGACCCCGCACGACTTTTAGTGGCGCGGCGGTAGGGGCACGGCCGTGTCGCTGAAAGCTGTGTAGTGTAGACGTAGCCGAAGACGCTACACTTCAAATACAAAGAGAAATAAAGCCAGGTACTGAGAAGTGACTGGGTTGGGCAAGGTGCTGAGGTAGAGGTGATGTCTAAAGACTCTACGCGCGGTAATCTAGCAGGCATCGCTGGTGCTTTGACACTGCCCTATGCCTTATGTTGTGAAAGATGCTCTGGGGGTCACTGATCTGCGAGCGGTTTGGTAGGAAGCACCATTATGATCGCTGGTCTACAGAAGAATCCACCTGATGCATCAAAATGGTTTTCCTGTAACACACAGCTGTACTCTCTGCATTGTTTGCCGTTCACATAAGTAAGGGATGTCTCTTCACATTCTCTGTCACTCCTTTTTTACCCCGGAGCCCAGTAAACAAAGTTGAGACTCATTTGAGACTTTTGCAATAGTTTTTTGGTTTTAAACAAATCTGTCCATTTAAAGAAGTGGCCTGGGTATGTTGAGTGAGTAATGCGGTATCACTTCAGACTTTGACCCAGGGTTTCCTTGCCCACCTTAAAGGCTCTCTGCTGGTTGACTTATGTATTTGTCTTTCTCTCTTTCAAGGTCCACTTTGGCCAGTTTAAAGAAGCACTGATCCTTATCTTATCCCGAACCTTATCCAATGAGGACGACTTCCAAGAACCAGGTAACGTTTCTCTTAATGTGCCCGAAGAAACCTTTTCTGTGCTTGAGAAAAGAGGATCCCAGCAGCAGTGAAACAGGGACATGGATGCGAGTGCTGGGGCTGACTGAAACGGGCTTTTCTCGTGTTCCTTTGGCAGAACTTTCCTTTTAAGAACCTCCTGGAAGTGGGGGAGGGGAGAATTCTGGTCGATGGTAGAAAATGTGTTTGGTTTTATACTCATTTTATTGGGTGTTTTATATCCCACATCTCACCATGATCTAGATGCCTGGACAGGCATGAGGAATTCTGGAATCCCTGTGTCTCAGAACTCAGCAAGAAATGTCGGGCTGGAAGGGACCGTGAGGTCATCTAGCCCTGCCCACTGTGCTGAGGTAGGACCAAGTCTACCTCTAACCCCCCCGGCCAGGTGTTTGTCTAACCTCTTCTTAGAAACCTCCACTGATGGGGATCCCACAACCTCCCTTAGTAGCCTCTTGTGTTCTATATGCCTCAGTGTGTTAGGAGCCTCACACAAACAAGTACAGACAAACTGATGAATCCGTAGCTGTTAAATTAAGATGGGCCTTCCAAACTCCTGAGCTTTGGAGAAATACTGACCTTGCTTTTGGGTGATGGTGTGATAACTAGCACTCACTGGGTGAAAAAGATCTGCACAGCTGTGTACCGCTGTCCTCTCCTTTTAGTGAAGCTGGGGTAGATAGTAAAGTTACTCCATTTAATAAGTTAAGGAGAAAGGATGGTCGTATGGTTTAGGTGCTGGACTGGGACTTGGGAGATGTGGATCAAAGTCACTTAATGTCTTTGGTTCTGTTTCCCATTTGTGGAATGGGGACGGTACTTCCTTTTCCCTCTCGTTTCTGTCTCTTCTATTTAGATTGTGAGCTCTTCAGGGCAGGGACTGTGTCTTGTTGCCTAGCACAGTGAGAATCTGATCTTAGTGTCAGCCTCTAGAGCAGGGGTTCTCAAACTGGGGGTCGTGAAGCTATTACATGGGGGGTCACGAGCTGTAAGCCTCCACCCCAAACCCCACTTGGCCTCCAGCATTTATAATGGTATTAAATAAATTAAAAAGTGTTTTTAATTGATAAGGCGGGGAGGGTCAGACTCAGAGTCTTGCTATGTGAAAGGGGTCACAAGTACAAAAGTTTGAGAACCACTGCTCTAGAGGTTACTGTAATATTGACACTGATAATTTGAGATTTTTATAACTGAATATAACAACCTAGCTAATTTCACATTGCAAATAGAGGCATTTCAAGTCTTTGCCCCCTCCTCCCCCTACACATACACACACACAAAAAGCAAGCCAGTTTCTTGCGTCATTTGAGTGATCGTAGAAATGGGTGTGGGAGGGATGGAGGGAGAGTATAGCCAGCACTCATGCTTGTTGGTGGAGAGCATGAAGATGGTGCAGTTACATGGGACGCCAGCATGTAAAAACTCTATATCCTGTCTACTATCTGCTGACCTTCAACAAGAGTTGTGTAACTTCAGTGTGATAAATGCTAGGTTCATGGTTTAGTTCTTCTCAGGAGCCTGAAAGGAAGTGACCAGGTGTGCCCAGAAAAGCTGAGATGAATTTTTAAATGAACAGCAGAAATTGTCGCTCTCTATAGTCTGAGTTGGTTCTGGTCCTGCCTTCTGCGCTTTATGTGAGAAATTATATCATGAGGATTAGGCCCATGCCCTCGGCTTGATCGATGATTGTTCCACGTGGTCTGATTGCAGCAGGAAAAGTCAAGTGTGCAAACCCAGATTGCAGCTCCATAATGTGGTTTCATAGCTGTGCACATCACTGGTGCAGAGAAACTGATCTCTGCTCCCCACAGGAGTGTTGCTAGTTGTAATGTCTGAGTAATTAACCTAGCGAACACAAGAAAGGAATCCCCACAGTGCAGACCATGGCTTAATGCTTTCTGAAGAAAACCTGTTCTCTGTAACAAGTAGTAATATGCCGTTTATTTCTTAAGGTCTCAGCCTTAAATGGCCCGTTTTCAGTGACAGAAATATGACTAGCTTTCCGTTCGTGTGCTCTTAGTTTGAAGGAAGGCTTCGCTTATCGCTACAGAGGCACGAGCTCTGAGTATAACAATCAGCTTGCCGGGGCAGCGGTCCATACTCGCTACATTTTGGTGGGAGCTGGGTCTCTCCCATTCGTTAACGCAGTAGTTTGAATCCCTTGCGTTTTACAGCAACTTGTGAAAGGCGTAAAAAAATGTGTGGGGAACCCTTTTAGTTTCTGAGCGTTGCCTCGACACAGTGACTTGTTCAATCGGACTTGCACACCCACACCTCTGGGCACTGTCTTTCCCTGAGATTCAGTTCGTACAAGTTCGTTGTGACACAGAAGACCTGGGTCCAACAGACAGCTCCTGGGTGACTTGCTTCCTCGGCTGTGGTGCAGGAGGCCGTTTCCGTCCTGGAATGGACTATGCACTCTTAACTCCTAGTGGCTGGCTCAAGAGCAGCATCACAGGCCCGGTGAAGACTTATTCCTCCTTTACGGTAAAGTTAGTGCCTCAGTCTAGTGGCAGGTGGGAGGGAGATGAGGTGGAAAATGGTAACGGGCAATAGAAGATGAGAAAATCCGGGATCCCACTTGGTTAGCTGGGAAGTTTGGACCCTCTGGTGAAGAACCAGCAGGCTGTGAGAGAAGACACGTATCCCTGTGTAAGGGGGTATTAGTTCCCTAGTAAACTGAACATCTGCCCATTTCAGGTTAAGCTTGTTTGCGGAGCTTTTGTAAGGGATAATGCACAACCTCAACAATGAGACAGGCCAGGATAGCGCTTCTAAAGGCTGAAATGCAGCAGGAGAAATCCAGAGCAGCCATCTTTGGGAGCTGTGCAGCTGGGAGAGTGCTGGGGCCCAGCGACTCTCAAGGGAATTCTGTCTGAAACCGAAGCACACATGAGGTGTCCAGGCTGCTACTGCATCTCTGGTTACTAAGTTTGACAACTCAGGCCCCTAGATGACCAATTTATTGACACAGAGGCCAAGTTAGTGGGACAGAGTGCTGACAGAACATTTAAGAAGGGACTTGAGAGCTGAAGTCTCTCTGTAGCCTTCATTAAAGCAAATAACATGCCAAACAAACTGAAGATATTAGGGAAACAAATTGGACTTAAAGCCATCAAAATAATTGGTCTTCCTGAGGGAAAACAACTGGACTGCTTTTCCAGGAGCTATGAGTTCCAAAAATATTGCATTGAAACATAGCTGAAGGTCCAGTATGCCCTGAAATCTCGCATAGAGCAAAAGAAATGCTGAGCATGCTACAGGAAAAAAAATCCTATTTACTGCAACAGCTGTCCAAGATACAAGCATGACAACAGCAGGAAATGCAAAGAATATATTCCAGTTTTTTAAAAAAAAGTTCTCTTCTACCCAGTTCTATGGGTGACTTGGGAGAATTCCTTTCTGTGAGGGAAGTGTTTGTTTGAATCATCTCTGTTTTTCTCACCCAAGCTCCAGGTCAGTCATTTGGCACAAAGATTTCTGGACAAGCTAAGTAAAAGCCCTCACTAATGAAGCTCATTGGGGCTGACAAGACAGAGATGTAATGCTTCAGGCCTCTCACTGCCTTTGGGTCTGTTAACCATTCCTCTCCTGTTTCTCCTTTCTTTGTTTCAACCTGTCATTTCAAGCTCTTGGCTAAGTAGGAAAGGATTATGGACTAGTGCTAGGTTTATGCATTCTTCATCCTCCCCAGAAAATAACATTCTTCCCCAGAAAGTTGTGTGGCTCAGAAGAACTTACTATTGTCAATGTCCAGACCTTTCTAGGATTAGGCGTGTGATCTGTAGAATGCTAAACATAATCTGGGGAGCTCTCCCAGCTCTGTCTATCATAGAGGAAGATCTAAATGGTGATTTTTTTTCAGAGGTGCTGACCACCTGCAGCTCCCCCTTGACTTCAGCTGGAGTTCTGGTGCTGAACAACTGAAAATTGGGCCTTTAGAATCTGTGGTTAGCATCTCCCTTTGTTATGACACATCTGTATGTAAATCATGTAATCCTTTCCCTTCTGTGCTTCTGAGCAGAGGACAGCATGAAATCCAGGAAATAAGAGATGGCTTAACAAGGGGATAACTTTAAGTCCAGTAAAAATGCTGGATTCTTCTCCTAGATCTTAAATTTCTGATCACCCTCTCTTATCTAGAGGGATCGATAGTGAAGTGAAATTTTGTACCTCTGTAGAGAATTGTGTGGTTTTGTCAGACAGACAAACTCCTCCACACACACCCCAAAAAACAAAACCTTCCAAAGAACTGAGTGGAAAACTGTTCTTGGCAGATGTATTTGTACAGTGAATGTGGAGAATCCCATGCCTGATAGCAAGGCACCACGCAACAAAAATTGTAACTTTTCCCTTGAAACATTGGTCTAGAAGCTGACTGGTTTTCATCTCATTCTTTGAGCTCTTGAAATTGTTTAAAGGGATGCTGCCAAAGGTGGCAGATCTTGAAACTGCACCAACAAGCTGTATGGTTCACATAATTTCATGATGCAAATCAATCAGTCCCCTCTGTGAGCCGGGGGGCTGGGAGGATAGCTGGTCTCTTGTAAGGGGACGAGGTTATTTGTTTAATTCCCTTCCAGCTCATCGGCATGGAGCTGGCATGCAGAGCACCGCAGACCATGCCCTGTGCATGCCGATGAACCAAGACTAATTTGGTGTTCTGTGTTCAGTAGTGAATCATCCAGTGAAGATGCTCAGGGACTTATTTTTTCAAAATAATGGTTATAGGAAGGGCTGAATTTTGGGTTATCCCAGTGAAAACGATAACCAAACCGAAGCAGTTGGAATATGAACGCCCTGCCATGGAACTCCAATAGAAGAGGGTAACTTGGGCCTGGGAAGGCTACCCCACTTGTGAGCTCACCTGTGGGAAGGTAAAGGGAAGCTTATAAAACATTCCAGTCGCCTCTAACAAATGTTGGTGGGGAAAGGTACCTAAAGGAGACAGACCACTCGGTAAGCCCAAACAAAAAGGCCTACTGATGCAACTCAAGGACTGGTGAGACCATGTCTGGTGTACAAGAAGAGTGGGACTGGAAATCTGTGGACTAAAATTGGAGTGTTGGAAATCAGGTCTGACTGGTGAGCCGGATAATGAGAGGATAGGCTGTTCTGCCTATCACCCTTTTTTGTGGCCCTTAAAAAGGGTAGGGGGTGGGGAACTGGCTGAGGGATTCCTGGAGGTGTGGGGAGGGCCGGCATTCCCTTCGCTCCAGGGACTCTTCTTTGTGAGCCTCAAGGACCATCATATCACTGAGACAGTCAGACTTCCGGGCACCAGTGGGGATGCCTGATCATCACTGCTGCTCCAGTGAGGACTCACCCTGATACATGCAAGAGCCTGCTGTTTACCACCCTCTCGTGTGTTGCTTTCCATTATCTTCCTCCTGTTCTACTTCTCTTGGCTTTTCACCTGATCCCAAAACCAGCTGTACCACACGGCCAGAACACAACAAGATGAGAGAGTCCGTCCTGCTCTGCCCAGCATGAGAGATACCCATAAAGGAGAGGCTAGGTCACGTCCCAGAGTTCAGAGGAACAGCTGTCGCAGTTGACCTGCCAGTCCATAGCATCCATCTATGACTAACTAGCTGCCTTCTATGCTGAGAACATCAACAAAAGCTGTATTCCCCCCTGGCCACCTCACCCCACACTTTTACTATCCTGTCTCTTCTCCCTCTTGTGTTGATCTTGTCAAAGGCGGGGAAACTGACTCCTTTATAATTCAGGGTCAATTCTGCAGCTCAGTTCTTTCTTCCCCAGCAAAAAGGGGTGCATGACAAAATGCAACGGACATCCTCCCCCTGAAAAAGGAATTCTGATTATGATCATTATGCATAAACACTCACTCCCAATTCCAGAATATCTTTTTTCCTTGTGTAACTTGATCAATAAACTCCCAAACTTCGGCATGAATTTTCTAGTGCATCTGCAATGGTTACTAAGCAGGCCGAGGTCTCTGTACTGGAAACCCTGAACCACACTTACTTGTAGTACAGTGACAGAGTCACGTTAACGCCTTTAACTCTCTGGGCCTGTGTATTCCATTGAAATTGACACAACGTAATTAGAGTAATTATTTGTCAGCTAGATTTTGAATATCATGTGTCAGCTAGGGAGTCCTATAGGCCTGGAAGGAATGTATATTTAATGCATTTTGACAAGCTGGCAAAATGTAGAGGTGTTCACTTTTTCTTAAAATTTAGAGCAAAACTCCTCTCTCATCTAGTATATGCTGTTGGTTTCAAATTTTCATCAAGTGTCATAATTTGAGCACCATCTGCCCCAAGCTTTCAAAAATCGCCCATCAAGCCCCCAGAAATAATGAGATATAAAAAAAAAAAAATTCATAGGTTTTTCAGGCCGTGATTCTTCCATATGTGTGTGCTGCACTTGTTCTTTTGTGAAAGCCTCTGTCCGTACGCCTGGTAAGCTAACACTGCTCTACATCAGGGCATATTTCAAATTGGGGTGCGGGATTGGTTCAGAAATGGGCTTCAGGGAACTTCAGTCTCAAACTCGAAGCTGGTTTCTGCTCAGGAAGGAATGATTCACTCCAGTTGACGCATAAAGCATAGCCTATTGCGACAGCTGTTGCGGGCAGAGGAGGAATCAAGCTTGTGGGTGTGGGAACGCTTGTGTGCTCACACTGAGCTTTCAGTTTGGCAGGCAGCAAAGGAGCCAGTCAGCCCATCTCGGTATTTTCCTTGAGAAACCTGCATGATGCTGAAACAATGTGAGAAGTAGGGAGGCCAGAAGAATCCAGCCTGTTGCCGTGACCCATGTTCGCTTCCTGGCTATTGATTTCTGCTAGAAGATAACCAAGGGGGTGAGGAAGAGATGTTTGGGGAGCGCTCCCAGCATTTTGGACAGGATTTTGTGCAGGTTTTTCTCTTGGAGAAAAGCGCGGGGTCAAGGAAGCTAAACGTGTTGATCTTGAGTAACAGAGGGAGCACTTGGTCTGGACACTTGGGTTGAAGCCCGTGGGTGAGTTTGCTGATTCGGAGACTGCTGGCGGTAGCGGAGGGGGTTGAGTTTCCCCAGGAAAGGCAGATAGTAAGACGGCCTGTGTGCTTGCTGGAATAATGGAATTAGTGATGCTGCGGGGCTGTGTGTGTTTCACTGGGAAGGGGCAGATGGCACGAGTGGCAGCAGGGGGCTTCTGCCTTGAAGCGTGCCCTGCATGCATACAGCCGAGGATGAGAAGGCTGTTCTCTAATGGGCTCCTGCCATGCCAGCGAGCTTCCTTTGATCCAGCAGGAATCTCACATAACGAAACTCCAAGGGCTTCGTTCTGATGTGTCTCGTCAGTTGCTTTCGTTCAGATGCAGCCATTCTCCCTTCGGTGGGTTCTGCCTTACGGCACACATCACGTCCTGGGTTCCTGCTGACTTCAGAGAAGCGACGGCGCTGGATCAGAGCTCTCTCCTGGGTAACGATGCGTTCAAAGGGGACAAGCCAGACTGCAATGTCGGAAGAGAAAGGAACAAGAATGGTCACTTGCTGCATAAGCACTTCCTGCAGAGGGAGCTGGCTGGGGACTTGGCCAGTGGATGGCTTAGAGGGGGAGGTCGCAGCTCTTCTGCTTCACAGCAGCAGGTCTGGTGAAATGTGCACTTTGGGGGTTTTTCCTCTCGGGCATGGCGGCGTTCCTGGAAAGGACGCTGGATTGTGAATCGGCTGGAAGCACATCTCTCAGGAAAGAGACCTACTCTGTTCCATTATTAAGCAGATGTAAAGGCTGGGGGTAGCCAGAGAGCCAAGTAAGCAGCTCCCCCTGCTCTGTTGAAAGTAGAGCGGGGGCTGCCCATACTTCCCCTTCCTCTGAGGCTGATTCGGGGAGCGCTCCCTGTCCTGTTTGCAGTCTGTATTTAACCCCTGGGAGTAGCTGCTGATGTTGCCAGGAAAGACCCAGCTGGCTTCTGTACTGGAGCATCAGCATCTCAGATTAAGTGCAACAGTTGCCATCCAGAATTCCCACCTGGCTTGGAAGTGGCTGCTTGTCCAACGCTCTGGCCTGAAGAAGTCCTGTATTAACTCCTGCTAGAAAGCAGGAGGATGATGTTGGCTGTTGAAGAGAGAGAGAAAAAGGCAGAGTGTGGAGAGTTAAAGGATCCTTGGTGTCTGGCCTCCAGTGTCCACTCTCTGTCAACCCACGGGCCGCCATGGAGCAAGCGATTGTTGTTGAGAGATTTCAGCCACCTCAAAAGAGTGGGGTGTGTGTGTGTGTGAGAAAATAAATCTCTGGCAGAAAACCAGTAACTGTGCTTCGTATACATTTGGCCTCTTAAACCTGACTTTGCCCTGGGTGTTCAGACTTGGGCTCCCGTCCTGCAATGAGCCATTTGAGCACAGATCCCTAATAACTTCAGTGCTTGTCAGTTAACATGGAGTCACTCATTGTTTCATGTTTAACCAAGCAGAATGCACCTGTTTCTCCGTACAGAATTGGAGGGGAAATGGTTCATGGATAATAAAGCAGATTTAAAAAATATATATATATCTAAAATCAGTCACGTGTGTGTAAAATTAATCAGGCTTTTTTCTGTAGCAGCAAATAAGAAGTAGGGTTTTGTGTTTTAGAAGCCTGGTTAGGAGTGGATTATCAGGATGGAGTTAAAGATTAAAAGAATGCCCTAAAATTAAAGAGCCGCTTACTGCAGTACTCACACGCAGTTGGCTGCTGCATTCGCTCATGACACACACACATTGGAGAGAACAGAACTGATCACCTAATGCTGCCCCCCAAAAGGCATATTGGGAATAATTTGCAAGCACTGTGAATGTTCCTAGCCATCGTGGGACTCTCTCTGCTGGACTTGTTTGGTCTGTTCCTGTTCCCTGGCTTTGCTTGCGCCCCAGTTCTGCAAGCTGATTCACATGGGAAACTTTCCACAGTGGGGCGCCATCCATGTGGGCCTGAAAGTGCCCATGCAATCCGCTTTTACTACTGGGGCCTTCAAACAGGCGATGATTCGTTTATAGGAGGGACCTCACGCCTCCTAGAAAAAGGGCCATGTTTCTTTAAAACTCCAGCAACCTCTGCTCTGCCAGACAAACGGCTTCAGCAGGCCTCAGTAGCTTGCTGTTTTGTGGCTGCACATTGCTAAGACTGAAGTGTGAAATAGGGCCTAAGAGGAGTTTAGACGATGCCTGGTATCTCTGGGGATTAGGATTTACTAGATTCTATCTCTCTAATGTGATTTGCACGGTGGTAGGCTGTCTGACTTTGTTTGCAATGACTAGGAGTATTTGGTCTCTTTTTAAAGAATCTTAAGCAGCAAAGAAATTAATTTCCTCTTGAAATGACTGGCTTTCAGGGTAGTGGCATCCCTCCTTTTAAACCCCTTTTGTGTGGTAGCTGGCTTTTGATGCTTGGGCTAGGAAAGCGAAGACTGTGCTTAATAATAGGGGAAAATTTGCCACAAGGGTTGGAAGGACTGATTCAATCTCATCCCTTCTCTGTACTCCAAGGGTCTGAGACTAAATTGTAGTTTTGAAGTACTCTGTTTGGTTCCAGGAGGTAGAAAATAAAGATTGACGCTTGAACTATGGAGGCCTTTACTCACTGAAACAGATAACCAGGAGATATGGTGGATTCTCCATCACTTGTAGTTCTTACGTCAACAGTGGATGTCTCACTTTAAACTATATGTTATTTCAATCCCAAGCTGCTGGGCTAGGTGCTAAAGATTCCACACAGTGATGCCTGCCTGCATTATACTGCAGGGCTGACTAGATTATCATAATGGTCCCTTCTGGACTTAATCTAGGCATGTGCTACCATAAAGATCAGTCTGCCTGTCAAGTTTTATCCTATAATTAATTGCAAGCTAGGGGTAGAAGGTTAGGCACTAGGTAAGATTTTTCTAAAGTGCGGTCGGCACCTAAATCTCATTGAAAGTCAGTGCATCCCCCACCAACCTTCATTTGGTCTTCATTCAGCATCTTCTTGGCAAGATGATAGGCGGAGGTTCTGTGGAAAGCAATGACTTGACCTGTGTCACTGTTCACACCCTGGAATACCAGAGGTCAGGAAGATCTTTTAATATGATCAGTCTTTCCAAAAACACAGAAGAGTCCACATCGTGCTAACAAACTTCTTTTAATACCCAGCACCTAAATACCATCTAGTATTCCTTTACCTAACAGCTCCTTTACGTCTGCATCAAGCACAACCTCATGTGTACCTTCATGAGCATATCACATTGATTTTAAAGTTTCTGTGCTATTTTATTGTGTGCTACACACAACATGGGCCCAAGAAGTCTGTCCTGGCGGTAGTGGCCTTCATAACTTAAGCTGGAACTAAGGAACATACGTTAACTCAGTTAAAAACCAGCGCCAAAACAATGCTTTGCTCTGGATGTGATAGTCACTTTCTTCAGCATTTTGCCAGCAAAAGTATACGGAAAATTTTCCTCACTTTGAATTACATAAATATTGCTATGCTAAAAATAGCTCCCACTCCAGCTGCTATAATTTGAATGCTCATAATTTTGAAATGACGAACAGTTGGCTGTGGAGTAGGGCAACTGCATAGTTGTTTGTTTGTAGAACTGCTTTTTATGCCCTCTTCTGAGAAATAATGCCTTGGGGGATGGGGTGAAACTTGAGGACTTTCACAGTGTTCCTTGAGGACTTTCACAGTAGCTGGGGAAGCTTCCTGTTTGCAGGAGAACTCTCTTCTTGGCTAAATAACTGTACTCTGGAACCACAGTGACTTTTAGTACTTCCTAACCATGAAGCACCTTCATGTTGAGTCTGGTTTTTTTTTTTTTTTATTATTGAAGTGTTCTCTCGCCTTCATGCTAAGATCGGACTGCCCATCTGTCTGTGGATAGCCACAACAAACATGGCCACCTCAGCTTCTGATCCCACCCAGTTTAACCTTGGTCTCCTCTAACCCCTCCATTTCCCTTCTGCATGCACCTCTTCCTCTCATTTTGAGGTAGACTGCGCCCACTCCACCACTAAAGATACCTATGTGGTGCTCAGAACAGCTGGGCAGATGTTGTGGCTTCGGCTGGAGTTTGAGCTCTGCAGCTTCGGGAGGTTGGTGGCCTTCAGAGGCCAAGCCGCAGTATCTACGCGGCCTTTTTTAGTGCTGTAGCACAAGCCCTGGGGGCTGAGTCAGTGGCCCTGGGCGCTGAGACCTGCTGCTGCAGGCTGCCACTTTGCAGTGTAGATGTACCCTAAGAGGGACTCTTAATTGCATACTGTATGGGGTTAGGCGGAGGGGGGAAATGTAGTGGACATGTTTGTAGGCACATAGATGTGGTGTTCAGAGGGTAGTAGCCAGACTGAATTCAGGGATTTAGAGGAGCACTGTACGGTGTAGAAATAACGGTGCACCAGTGATTATGCAAATCAGAAGCCTAAGACAATTGGAGTGCCAGGAATCCTATAAATGAGAAATGTACAGTTATGGGTCAGTACTTCTCCAGCATTCCCTGGGTTTTGATTGGCTGAGACAATTCCACTTCAGGATAATTAAATGCAAGGAAGGAATGGGGGTATTACGAAATCGCCTCACAACAATGAGGCTTTGTTCTGAGCAGTGTGTTGCCCAGCAATGCAGCTAAGGTGCACAGATCATGGCATATCATCTCTCACTCATTCCTTACTGCTTAGGGATAAGGAATTGGGATAGAAAGATGCATTGGTCTGTCCCTGCCCTTAAGTAAAGTTTGTGGAACATCATTTTCCCTTGCAGTCTGGAGATGGAAATGTCCATTTCACTTAGACTCATTGGCCAGCTGGGTTTAGGCATAATCCATGTTAGAAAGTCAGGCCTTTCCATTCCAAGCACAGTCTCACTGTCCTTTTCACAAACAGCACCAGTGTCAAGATCTGTTTTCAGAGGTAGTTCTCCTGTGTCTTCAAAAGCCTTTTGTTTGCTAACGGCTTGTGCAAGAGCATTTAGAAAAACCAAAACAGATGCTAGTAACAATTTCTAAGTTGTCTCCCCTATGCTCTGGTTCTTGGTGTGCCTGTCAGACTGCTTTCAGAATGCAAGCGCAGCTTAAAACATGCTCGCACCTCTAC
The DNA here is from genome assembly GCF_965140295.1 of Lepidochelys olivacea. Classification (NCBI taxonomy): domain Eukaryota; kingdom Metazoa; phylum Chordata; order Testudines; family Cheloniidae; genus Lepidochelys; species Lepidochelys olivacea. Next base: position 123,292,940 of record NC_140416.1, read on the forward strand.
ACAGAAGCTATTTTAAAATAATTTTTGTTACAATAGCTGTGAAGCACACAATGCTACTAGAGGTTTCCAGCCTTACGAAACTGGATTCTGCTGGGATTTAAGGAGTCGGGGAGTAGATCTAGCAATAGCTGCATTGTTACCAAGCTATTTCTCACCTTCCCTGAAACCTTTCTAGATACAGGCCTTCCCAAAGGTGTGTTTCTGCCTTTGAGAAATAAGACTGCACCATGGCAAGAGCATTTTTGGTGGGGGCTGTGGAGTAGGGCAGGAGAAAATAAATGGGCTAGTAAGCAGCCAGAAATGTTAGCATTTCAGAGAGAGCATTTCCGAGAAAGCTGTGGGGTAGAGATTGCTCGGTGTTAGTCCAGCTTTAAAGCAGTGATAAGGTTTGCTTTTGTTCTCTGGGCTCTTAATCAGTCTCTCTGCGCCCTTCATCACACAACTTTCATGTGTGAGCTCCCAGCTGCAGCAAATCTTGTTCAAACGTGTGCACAGATTTTGTTCCCTAGAGCTGCAATATATATGGATGGCGTGTAAGTCTGGGAAAATCAAAGCGTTCCCTGTCCTGTGTATTTTATAATTCATTGCATAGCTAAGTTGCAGAATATTTTTCCTCTAACAAGCTTGAAGATGGCATCCATATCTAAAGGAATAATATCCAAGATGACACGGGGGAGAGGGGGTTATAAAGCCCCTATAACTTTCTTAGAGCCCTATGTATTTGTTCAATGGTTGAATGGTTTTTCCGGTCTTTATTGCTGTTGCAGTCTTGTATTTATTTTGTACCAGAGCTCCCTTCAAATACCATTTTAAAAAGCTATTGCCTTCACCACTGCCTCGGTGCATTACAAGTGGCTAAAAAGCCTGGTGGGACTTTTAAATACGAAAGTTAACAAACATAGCAAAACGAAGCATTCCCTTAATTGAATCCCTGGTTAATTTGATTCTCTATTTAATTTGATCAAATTCCGGACATTGAATGAATAATGCTAAAAATAGCACAACTTCCCCTCTTTTCAATTTTGATCACTTTATGTAAGCGGTGCTGGGAAATTCACTGCCAAGTATAGAAGGTTCCTATTAGGGAGGCTTGAAATTTTGGATGTGAGAAGAGCTAAGAGATGACTCCTCCCCACCCCCGCCCCAATTACAAACAACTAAAAGGGGTTGCAGTTGACATTAGCTCTTTAATGCCCCATGCAAGATGTGATGTGCACCCTGCTTGTCATGTAGATAAGATCGGTTGCGTATTCCAATCAAAACATCAGTGCCTTCTGGGGAAAGCCCATTCCTCAAGTGCTCGTTTTCTCCCACTTGCGGGGTTGCTTTCAGACTTTTCAATTAAAAGTACCGCATCCATTGAAAGCAAAGGGAGGGCTGCACAGGTCTCTGGGGGTGGGACTCTGAAGACCATGGCGTAGTGCACGTGTAAGAGAGTACATAATTAGGCATGCAGTAATCTTCATTACTGGTGATGGGCAAGGAGGAAACAGCTCGTCATGACTTTCACATCCCAGGCTGAGTTTGAAAGGCTGACGGTGAAACCGATCTTTACTTCCAAACTGAGTGAATTCGGTCTGGAAGTCGGTGAGGGACGGTAAACATAGACCTCAAGGTGATGCCATTTTGTAGTATCACTTTTCAGAGTACAGCCAGTTCTGTCTGGTGGCGTATTAAGACTGTTACTGGTAACTAGCTGGTGATGTTTGATATGGTGGAGGAATGGGAACTGCTCGGAGGAGGTGGCACAAAACCCAACGTTACATTGTTATCGAGTACGGAGTCTTTTAGATCTCCTGGCCGTTTTGTTCTACAGGAGCCATTCTTGAGACTCAACTGGAATATTAGTTGGCTGCTCCATCACAGAGCCATGAGCATGGGCGCGTACCTGGAGCAGTTCACCATCTCCCCTGACACCTGCTCTTTCTGCAGAGAGGGAAACCCTGGAGCACATTTACATCGAGTGCACCAGGTTTCAGCCCCTTTTCCGGCTCCTCCAGAAACTCTTCCTTAAGTTCTGACTGCACTTTTCCCTGTATCTCCTTATTTACACACACCCCATCCATAACCCCACTAAGTCGTGAGATCTCCATGTCAACCTCCTCCTGGTGCTGACCAAGATGGCCATTAACCATACCAGGAGGAGGAAGCTGGAGGGGGCATGGCGTGCTCTGTGACTGTGGGGCCTATTTCCAATCCCTCCTGAAATCAAGTCTCCAGGCAGAGTTGCTCTAGGCTATGTCCACTGGCTCCCTGGATGCCTTTGAGGAGAAGTGGGCGCTGTCTGGGATATTCTGCTCAGTGTCCTCCTCTGGATCCTAGATTTTGGACCTGTGATCCTCATGCCTGTCCCTGTTTGTTTCATTAGTTGTCCCCTGTAATCACTTAACGCCTGGGTCCGGTGGCTCCTCTCCTTAGTCTAAGGGGAGGGGCCTTTAGGTGTGGACAGGCCCATCCCCAGTGATTCAATAGGTATAGCGTTGCAGCCTACTTTTCAGACTGCTCCCAGTCTGTGTGGGTTGATAAATGTACTGTAATGTGTGGCCTGGAACAAAAGCTGCAATCTTAAGTACCTACTGCATAGCTGGCATATGTTGGCACCTCTAGGGCTCTTTGCTTTTTGCAATGCTTATTTGGGGTCTTTTTCTAAATTACTGTTTTGCATTTGCCTCTCTGTGGAGTGTTTGGTTTGGTTTTAGTTGTCTCTGCTCTCCAGGTGAGAGAACCCCCTACAAAAACCGTGGTCTCAAAACCACTCTCCAAGATGCTGAGAAAATCTGCCTGCAGAATTAGGGCTGCAAAGCAAGACATGCTTTGGAGACCTTCTAGCGCATGTGCAAATATTCATGGGAATGGGAACCACCTAGAGATGTCCTAGACTCAGTACTGTGGACAATATAATTACCAGAGGAGCTGCTCTTTGAATTGCCACAAGTGTGAAGGACTAGCTTGTTCTTTACAATTGTATGATGATGCATCTTGCTGGGACTAAAGGCTGACCCTCTTCTTCAGGAATGATGCTGCCAATGCTCTGTCTTCATTTCTGTGTTTTGTTTTAATTCAGTAGATTCTTCACCAGAAGCCCAGCCCAAATACGTCAAGGGTGGGAAACGCTATGGTAGGCGGTCCCTGCCGGAGTTTCGGGAATCCGTGGAAGAATTTGCCGAGGTGACTGTCATTGAGCCTCACAATGAAGCAGCCCGGAGTTCACACATAGCTTCCAATGACTGTGATGAGGTAAAGTGCCCCCGTTTAAATCTATAGTCTGAAAGCGACTATCCACGGGACCTATGTCACATTGATGGGATGTGTGAGGGGGGGAAAAAAGGGAGGTTTTGGACATGACCCTGGCCTCCTTGTGACTCTCTTCCTTGTAAGGGAACACAATTCAGTTTCTTGCTGTTGTATTGGTTTCACTCCTCTCGTGCCAGAATTAAACGTTTAAACTCCACCAGGGACGGAGAGTTGAAACCATTGGGTGCCATCTGAGCTTGTGTATGTGACCCTCAGGTATAGATGAACGCTCACTGACTCAGTATTTAAATCTGGCTACTTGTCTTTCGATTTCTGTTCCTCCCATCCCTCTTACACTGGCCCAAATTTAAATCTGTGCAAAAATGTGCTGACCTAGACAATACAAGGCAGAGCACTGTGCGACATTAGGGAAGAAAGGGAACTTCACACACTGTTAAATGCGCGTCTCATAGCATACTTTTTAAGGTTGCCTTTTGGGGAAAAGACCTCTTCGCGGCATCCTTATGAGCATTTGGTTCTTATTTTAACGCTGAGTTAATATGTTGATTCACTAGTGAGCAGGTGAACAGTCCAGTGACGCTGGAGAAATCCAACTGGATTAGCATCAGTGCCAGCAATGCAAATGTTGGCTAACGATTTTAGCCCCGTTGTGTACGTCCGTCCCTACAGTACTGTGTGCTCCCAAAGCAAGTTAGTGTTCTGCTGCCAGGAGTGTGCTGTAATAAGGCTTCTCCTTAAGTGTTGCTTTTTCCACGGTGCCCAAATTGTATTCTCACCCTCTCTCTCCTGCCAAGGTTGTGGGCAGATGTAATGAATGCTCCTTACCATCCACCTGCCTCTCTGCCCTAGTCCATCTTTCCTCTTTATGAAGAACTTTTTAGTATAACTGACCACTTGCAGGCCGCACTGCAAGCTCTATAGGTGACATGAGCTTGCTCAGTGCAGTTGGAGTGTGACTGGAAGCCATCCTTCCTAAGAGCTGTATGGCCCATTCTGCAGATTCGCAGAGGAGCCCAGCTCTTGCACGAGCTCTGGAGCAGTCTGTCAGGATCCCAACAAGGGCGGTCAGGGCCATGGGTCAGAGCAGGGCCACACCTGAGGCTGGGAGGATCAGAGGAGTTGGTAGTCGGGTTCCAGGGTCGATACCAAAGTTCAGTGTCCGAGTTAGGAGGCAAAGTCCAAATCAAGCTGAGCACAAAGCCAGGAATTCAGGAGCAAGGAGCGGAAACAGTCGTGGCAGCTAGAGAAGATCCATGCTGTTGCCTGGGTTTATATAAGGCAGACAGCCAATCAAGAGCCATTAGGCTGCTGTCTGTCAAACCCCTAAGGTGGAACTTCCCAAGGTCAGTGTCCACAGTGGCTCATGGGAAGTGGAGCATGAGCTGGTTACAGCTGCCGTTGGGTGGCAGCCTGGAGATGTCAGGCCTGGGTTCTAGACCCGAGGGCTGTTACACTATCATGAGATGCTAGGATAGGCCTGGGATTTCAGAAAACTATCTAGGCTCTTTGGTCCCAGGAGGTATGCTACCAGATAGCTGATGCTACCAGCTGCACCCAGCTCTCCATGTGTACGCACAGACACTGCAATCCACTATCAAAGAAAAGCACTGGTCTGGAGCCTCAGCTGAATAATATGGGTGTGACCTACCTGCCCAGTCCAAGCATTGTTCCTTTAACCCCAACACCGCAGGGTAAGATTGCAAACTTAATATGCTGCCCAAGCAGCTGAAATATAAGATCCATTCAGAAATATAATAGTAATAACTAGTCTTATGTAAGTGCTTTTCATCCCTTGATCTCCGTGCTTTACAAAGGAGGTCAGAAACAGGTCCCTTTTTTATTTTTTGTGAAGGGAAATGGCTTCTCAAGTCTGCTCACTTGGGCTTCAGTTGAGTAAAGTCTGTGGGAAAACCAGAGTAGCTGGGATCAAAGCGTTGTTGAATCTATAGCTTCCCATAGCATAGTTCTTTCCGAACTTCTCTCCCTTGCTGTACCCTGCACATCGGCCGGGGAGAATGTGGTACAAGGCCAGATTGTGCATAATAGTTGATCAAAGTGGGCAGCAGGGCAGAGCTAATTTGAGCTGAATGTAGCATCTCCCGAGTCCTTGTCATAATTATACGTTGTTTGGAAATAGGCTATTGTGTGTTTAGCATAATTTAGGTTTAAAAGGATTAGGTTTTTACTGGTAAATGTCAGTGAATGTTGATTTCACTGTACACACAAAAACCGTCGAGAAAATATTTCCATAGATGATGATCAAAACTAACAGGCGAAGTAAGAAAAACGCGGCTTGAGAACTTCTCATCAAAATCCATTGATTTAGACTGGAATTAGGCTTGTTTCAAGTGGATGAGAGAATGAATAGTAAATACAGGTCTGATTTGTTGATTTACTTTCTCTATTTTGACATGTGATGTTGACAGTTTGTGGTCGAACAGTTTTTTAAAGCTTTAATTTTTTTAATCTCTGCATCTACTGTCATTAAATAATTGTCTGAAACCACTATAATTACCTACGGCTGTGAAAAGTTAAATCGATAAAAATCTGTAAAAATGCTTAAAAATAAACACTGATATTATCGGTAAGAATTACATATATTAAAAAAAATAAAATCTGCCAACCCTAAACTGAATACAGAGCCTGGAGCTGAGGCTTACAATGCAAAACTGTTACTTCGAACTGGGGCCAAGCGGAAAAACCACATCCGACTGCAGAATTATTGCCTCCTGGATGCCACTCTCTTAATACGGAGCAATATTTTCTCCCAGAGTAAAAAGCGTTCTTTGTAAATAAGATGCAGCTTCACTTAATCTCATGTCTGTATTTAAACATTTGGCCTGTAGGTAAGTGTAACTCCTGAAGTAAACTGGGGAGCTGTCCAGTCCTACCCCGAGATCATGTCTGGCATTGCCACCACTGGCCCAGCCTTGTAAGGTGTCTCCTACTCAAAACCCAGAAGCATCCATGATTGTATCTGGTTGATGTAGCATGTTAATAACTGTTCTACACATTAGATCATGCTGACTAAATACCAGAATACCTCCCTCTGGCCTCTTTGTTCTTCTGAATAAAGTAAGGGCCGGTAATTAAGCTCTGGCTATAACTCTGTCTTCATGTCTAACGAAGTGTGTTGTGAACAGAAGAGACATGTCTTCTGCCATCAGTTCAGTTCATCTGTAAAAACTCAGTAGTAACTACAGTGCTAGCTAATATAGAAGACGAATAACTGGGCTAGCCATCTGATGCAAGAGTATTAATCTGAGTATTGTGGTACAAACCGAGATTAAGGAAATCTGGCCTTCTTACTCTGTTCCTTTGCAGTGCAGTTTTACAGAACTGCCATAACTGGAGGGTGGTGAGTCTTGGCTTGCAGAAAACTTTGTGCCTTCATTATTTGCATTTGTTAGATACTACAATAGGGATTTTCCTGGCATTCCCATCCCCTTATCTTCTCCATTTGTGCTTAGTGATTTCCATTGCACTGCCATAATCTGCCACACCAAAATGACACATGCTTTGAGAAGAGACCCTTCATAAATATTCCTGAGGTTCTGAAAGCTGCTTTCCCCTCCCAGCCCCTGCATCTCCAGTTGCCAGCCTGGAAATGTTCAGTTCCAGAGATGCATGATTGTATCAAGCTTTATTTATAATAGATCTAGTCTTGTGCTCACCTAAAGATCTCAGCTCCTGTTTTGCTTGTTTTCTGTAAAATCAGGGCATCTCAAACTTCACCATGGTACTGCTGGATGAAACTTGTGCATCTCATCGTGTGGGCACTGAGACTCTTCCTCCTTCCACCACCACAAGCCATAGAAAGTGCAAGGGAGGAGAAGTAGTGTAACTTTGGTAGGGTGTATTAGCATATGGCCACAGCAGCACCTCGCTGATGCTGGGTCCCTGCCACTCTGCTGTGTGTTTGCCAAATACTGTCAATCCGATACTGAATGTTCAATAGCACTCAGTGGAAATTGTCCAGTGAGGGAGAAGAGACATTGGTTTTTGTTTCCTTCCCCTGCTTCCTTGGAGGGCTGTGGCTGCTGAGGGGCGCAAGCCGCATGCCACTAAGTGGTGGATAAGACTCATGATCTTTGGTACTGCCCTACAAGGAGCATGTCTGCTGTGGATTTGACAGCTGTCTGAGTGGAGTGGCTGCACCGACCTTTCCAAAGATGGGAGGCAGAATTCTTTCCCCGGTGTGCTCTAGTTGACCCTGCACACACCCACTGCGGGAACGTTGAAATACGGAATTGCAGGTAGGAGCAGGCAGCTGTTCGTAGAGAGAGCGTACACGTTGCAATACTCCTGTGCAGTGAAAACCTGGTTATCTGTAGGGGAGAAGGGAAACGTGTAACTTTAAAAATATACTTGAAAAAAACACCATCACCCAGACCAGAACTTTAAAAGACCAAGCTCCTGGCTAGTGTTGCTTGCCAACAATTCCACATGGCTCTACGTTCCTTTGCTTTCCAATCTCGCCTTCCTTGCAGTAATTAGACTGTGAGGATCAGGAGTCACTTGAATACACTTGGAAGAGAACTGGCTTCTGTGGTGATACGTGCACTAATGTGTTTGCTTGCCACCATGGAGAAACTAATCCATCTCCTCTGGTGCAGGCCACGTGTACTGCACTGACCTTAACATCAGAGTTAATACACCTCCTCGGGAAGTGCACCAGCTAGGAAAACTCTGCTTAATTGTATTCCTTTCTGTTAGCTGTAAAGTAGGTGTAAAAGGCTGGTAAATTAACAAGGTCAGTCAGTTAACTAAGTTGCCATACTTGTTCTGTCTGCATGAAACATCCTAAGGCAGGTGTGTTCGTGCTGCTTTCTTTCAGGAGGGATGCATAGTCCTCGTGAAGTTTGCTCAACACTTGGATAAGCTTCTCGGTGCCTTCCTTCTACCTTTCTGTAATGCTCTCAGTAGCGTGTCTGAAAATGAGAGGGGCCAGCTGATATGTACTGAAGCCCTAAAACTTGTGTGTATCTTCAGCCTCCCAGACTGTAGCGGGAACTTCTCAGCTCTGCAGGGGAGCAAAAGACACTACAGATTTGATTAGGAATGACCCCACTCCCCCAAAGATAAAAGGAGTACTTGTGGCACCTTAGACCAATTTATTTGGGCATAAGCTTTCGTGAGCTACAGCTCACTTCATCGGATGCACTGTAGCTCACGAAAGCTTATGCTCAAATAAATTGGTTAGTCTCTAAGGTGCCACAAGTCCTCCTTTTCTTTTTGCGAATACAGACTAACACGGCTGTTACTCTGAAACCCCCCAAAGATGACATTCAGCGTTTTCTAAAGCCACTTCTCAGAAACGTGGCTAGTGGGACTAAATCCTTGGAAGCCAGTCCTTGGCCAGTGTTTCTGTTGTGTGTCTTTCGGCTTGTAGCGGTCTTCATTAAGAGTGAATAGCCCAAGCACAATGTGTTCCACAAGGATCTGACAAAGTGGGGCAGTGGCTTAATTGGGATGTTTCTTTGAACCAGCCTCTGGGCCAATTAAAAGGGTTCATCTTGTATGTCTGAAGCTGACCACTTTCTCCTTTACTCTGTCCTCTCTTCCTGCTTATACTATGGAGGGTGAGGGGGGTGGTTAATTTGTTTGCGGAATCTCAGTCATTACTCTGCTTAACGTGCAGACTAATTGGGAGATGGGGAAGGAGCGCCTTGGCCACGCCGCAGCCATGCAAGCACTTAGACGTGGGCTTTAAAAACTTGTTACAATCATAGCTATTAACCTACTGCCCTCTGACACGCTTCAGAGCAGCAAAGCAGAGTTGCAGATATTTACCTCCTGCAGCTGTCGATGCTGGGGGTCGGCCAATAGTCCCCACATTCAAAAAGAGCCATGAGCTCTTTGTGGTTTTTTTGTGCTTTGAATTATAATCGATGATTTGCCCGACAGCACGTTGGTTAGAACGGACTCCATTCAGCAGCGAGGAACGAAGAGTTGACAGGTACATCTGTACTTAAGGCATCGTGTAGCGTACAGACACTGCATGCCCAGATAGCGCGGGGATAAAGAGCAGTGTAGACAGAGAGACCTGGCTTCAGCAGGTAGAATAGAGAAGAGAGCCTCATACATGGCTCACCCAAGCCATGCCTCCTGTGTCTACACTGCAATGTAGCATCCCGCTGATGGAGCCTTTCACTGCGGCCTGTAGCTACATGTAGCTGATTTGACCTCAGTGACTCAGGCATTTGTAACTTCCAGGCTGGCTTGCTGCAGTTCCCGGTAGCTAGCCCACGGCCCTGAGGCTGCACTGCTTACCAGGGACACATCACCCTGGTACACTGCTTCCCCTTCCCCAGCAGAGTCCAGCTCAAGGTCGCTGCATTGACATCCAAATCCCTGTATAGTGCTTGCCCTAGCTACCTGATCGCCTGTCCTTTCCTTCCATGATGGCTGCCTCCCAGGCCTGCATGGTTCCACTGGCAAAAGCTGTTGACAAGCAGGGGAAGACTTGTATCTTAAGGGGATGGAGCTTTCCAAGGAGCTGGACCAAGCCCATGGAACTTGCTGCCAAATAAATGACCCCCATGCTCACTGTGCTCAGAACCAAGGGCAAAACCCACTTCCTCTTCAACGGAGCTTCCCTGCAATTACCTCCCCAAACACGCCAGGCGCTGCACCCTTTACACTTGTCAGTAACCGTAAGCTTGACCCTGCCAACAGGGCTTGAAGAGCGATTTTTGTGTTTACTACTGGTGGAAATTATTTAGATACCGTGGTGATGGACAACCCGTATAACACTCTAGCTAGAAGTCTTTCTGGCAATCCTCTACTACTAAGATGGCCAAAACCCAAACTTTTTGCCTCCTTCCTTATTGTGCTGTGGAGGGATGGTTATGTCCTAGCCATATGCCTTATTCCTGAATTTGCATGCTTATCAGATAAGGAACAGCTTAATCAGGGGAAAAGCCCGAGGACTATGAACATATACTTTCATTTGCTTTTGATTGAAAAGGCTGTAATTGAAACTGGAAAATCTTCCATCCCTGGCTACTGTCACTTGCCAAGAGGCCCACAAAGTTGGGCAGAGAAATCGTGTCGGTGACTTTTTTCAAAATCTGGTATCCTGAAGTCTTCAAAGTACAAATCTGATAATCCAAAGCATGTTTATCTTTTTAAAACAGGAGCTGTGAGTGGCTATTGTTCGGACTCCCTATTGGCTCTTAGTGGTGGTGCTTTGTAATTGAAAGCAGCTGTATATTGTGTTGCAGTTTAGAGGCTTGCTCAGTTTTGGGGATCTTTGTTCCGGCTGTTTGCATCAATGAGTCGACCCTTCAGCAAACACATGCCATCCCCCCCATCCCTCCCTCCCCCCTAGAAAAGAATCTTATGTTAACATTGGTGCTAGGGATCGCTTGAACATGTGCAGGATAGAATAGGCGCAGTGTGAGCCCCTGATCATCATTTTAATTAGCAATATATTCGGACCGAGAACAAAGGTCTGTCTCACTGAAGCAGATGGTAGGGTGGGAGAGGTTGCTAAGTTATTATGGAGAGAGGCCGCAGCGAGCAAATGTAACGGGCTGCAGATGCTTACATGGGTTCTGAGCTAGAAGCTAGTGATCATTGAAAACCTGAGCCATCTGCTCTTCAGCCCAGCAAAGCATGTGTCTGTCAAAATAATACATTCCTAAAATCTCTGCCTTCTGCACACGGGCTCAGTAATGTGTGTGACCCACATCCAGCTGTAGAACAATCCCGCCCACTACAACAATGCCTTGCGTGACATTGAGCTGCACGGTCCACAGCACTGATGGCAGTCTCCCTTTGTCTTCCTGAAATAGGCTGGCTGCCTTCTGTGGCAGCCATTTTGGGTGTTGCTTGACCTCTGACCTCCCGTACCGCTGCCTCACAATGAAGCTGTTGTCAAGCATTCAGTCTGGTAACGAGTCCGGGTGCGGAGAGGGTCCTGCCAGCTGATGCTGCAGTGGCCAAGTACAATAGAGCCCCTGATGCTGGGCGGCAGAGGAGCGCGCCTGCAGATGAAGTGAATTACCGCAGCAGTCAGGCTAACGGGGCCGTTCGGCCTTCAGCGTCTGCAACAATTGATTATCAGCATAGAGCAGGGATGACAGGTGTTTAGCTCACTATTCAGCCTCTCTGCACTGTCTGGATTTATGAAATTACCTGATGCTTCTCCAATGAGTGCTTGGAAGTTTCAGTGGCTTCAGTTCAGCTCTTATTTTTTAAATTATTATGCTACTTATATGGGGGGAGGGGGGGAGGGGGCGGAGATAGCTCAGTGGTTTGAGCATTGGCTTGCTAAACCCAGGGTTGTAAATTCAGTCCTTGAGGGGGCCATTTAGGGATCTGGGGCAAAAACTGGGGATTGGTCCTGCTTTGAGCAGGGGTTTGGACTAGATGACCTCCTGAGGTCCCTTCCAACCCTGATATTCTATGATTCTATGTAAACCCTACTCAACCGGGCTCAGAGAGACTTCTCCTCACCCTTTCCTGCTTTAAAATCCAGATTGCTTTAACCAATCACACCTCCCACCAAAAGGGAATTCAGGGAGGATGCTGAGAAACACGCTTGAAGGCTGCGTCTATCTCTGGAGCCTTAGAGGCTATTCTTTGGCCGTATGTTGTCGACTACAGGAGTATCGTCTGTTTTCCACTTCCACAGACACAAGTTGTGGCCATTTGTTCCCCCGACTCCTGTTTTCTGTATATTTTTCTTTCCTGAGAGGTCATTGGAGGTAAACTAGGAATCCAGCCAACCTAATTCTTTAATGCCATTGCTGAGTGGAGCTGGCGGAGTAGTATTCATTGAGGCTAAGCGGCACGCGTTCAGGCCATTCATTCCATGTTTGAATGCGTTCCTAGTCTCTGTTGGTATATTTGCCAGAACTATACATTTCAGGCTATGGGTTGTTTGCAAACTGTTCAGTTTTTTGTGCTGGTGCGATTGTCACGTGGTGGGCGTGCGTGCGTGTCGGTGTGTGTGTTCGGCGGTGGGCAAGAGGTGCTGGGGGGAGGGAGCGGAGCGGGGCCAGGGAGACCAAGGGAGGGGGCAGGAAGAGGCGGGGGCGAGGGTGGGGCTTTGGGGGAAAGGGCAGTGTGGGGCAAGGCCTCGAGGCGGAGCGGGGGTCGAGCACCCACCCGGACAGAAGAAAGTTGGCACCTGTGCGAGCAGCTCTTGTTCGCTTACATCCATGATGTCCCATTGAGGCTGTAGAAGGCGTTGGACTCTTCACGCACGTTGGAGGATATTCTGGTGGTTCATTCTCCAGACCCGTTTTTATTTTCCGTGGGGGTCCTTGCTAGGGAAGCATGAATTGCCCCCACCCCAGACTGCTCTGCTGCTGGTTTTCACTCCTGTACCATTAACGCAGAAAGGCAGTGGTGGAAATGCAAATTGTGTGCTGTTCAGAGCTGGTATCATGTGGTTGACCAGGTGATGAAACAGAAGCAAGAAGCCATGCTAAAAAAGTACAATGACCTAATCCAGTTTCCATGGTAACGTTGTAGATTAATGGCTTTTAGCTGTAATCTGAATGAGACGTATTAAACTTTTATATTGTGATTTAGAGCTTTTGTGTCCTGGGTGACTTTGAATCTAAATCCATCAGTCACATGCGTATGCTTTTGTGTGCTTCTTTTTAACTGTGGAAAAGTAACCTCTGCTAATACTGCCGTTAGAATGAAAGCTAATATTGCCGGACTTCATGTGTGCTGAGTACATGAGCGATGAAATGCCCCATCCGCTGATTAGGGGCAGCAATATCTAGGGATGGCTGTGCAGTGCTTGGTAAATCCTTTAACTAATGTATGTGAAATATAGAACTGTGGAAGTAACCTGGCACAGACAGTTGGGTGCTGACTGCCACGTGCTAGGGAATCGTAACAGGACGGCTGCCTGTTGGTGGAGGACAAGCAAACCGCCCAGTGCTCAGACTGCCTCACCAGCACTTGTTCCCTTTCTGAAGGAGATGGCAATGACACGAGTTCCTAATTTTGTTCCCGCCACCCCCACGTTGCACTGTGCTAACCCAAAATCACCCTAGCTCTGGGAAGGGCGTTCTGTAGGGAGCTGGCTGCTGCCATAGGGATGGTGGAGAGTACATCGGTGACTTGCTTTGTCTTTCAGCATCTCCAGTAAATATTCTAGTTAGGTAAGGAGGAGCTTGTTGTGTTCATTTCCTGTCCTACAGCAGCCATTTGATGGTTTCCTTTCCAAACGGGGGACAGGTTTGGTGAGTACAGGCTGACCTGTCCCACCCGTGTCACAGTGGACAAGTTAAAGAACAGTTTAAGCCTCTTTGTTCACCTTAAGTCGCATGTTCTGTGAGCAGATGTCCTGATCATACGTGTATGAGGGGCTTTACTGTAGCTCAGCTACTCGCTGGCGATCCACAGCCCCAGGTGCATGGGATATTTGGCTAGGATTACAGCAATGTGCTCTACAAGAGGCTATCCATTCGGACTGTCGGAAGCTAAAGCTAGTGTGTTGTACCTATTTGCCACGTGGACCTATGTACAGTCCATGGTCTGCAAATGCGTTTTTTCTAGATTTCACCTCACGTCCGTGCTCTGCTCTCTCCCCGAACTGTCTCTAACCTGTCACAGCTGGAAGCAATGCCTAGAGTAGGATTTAAAGGTGTGCTTGCACTTCTGAAAGGCTGTTGTGAACAAACCCACGCTGCCTTAATTCAATCAATTTAGCGCATCTTCAAGCCTGGGGGAGCCAGGATTTTAGCTTGGTTCAGATGGGGCGGTATACAAGGGTGCAGAGCAGCTTTCTTGCTGCTTATCTTGACACTGAAAATCTGCTGCGTGTGCTGTGTGGACTTGTTGCGGCAGGAAAGCGGGTTCCGGACCTGGCACCTGGCGGTGTGCAAGATGCAGCTATTCCAGGTACCTGCTGTTGATGAGATCATAGTGTGTAGTTTGCTAGAGCTAGTCATTCTTGTCCACCCTGGGTTGTCATATAGCCAGAGCAGAAGAGAGATGGCTGGTGCTGTTCCAGAATTGGAAAGATGGTCCAAAACCTGGAAGTCTAGGCACATACCCTTCCTTAAATCTTCCCCTTCACATTCACATGCTCCCATCACAAAGACAGATGGACTGGTTTGCTTAACGGAGCCCCTCTAAAAATCTTTCTTTCCTTCCTCCTAACTGAGCTGGTTTAACCAGACTCTGCTCTAGCCGGTTATCTTCAAATCTGATTTTTGCAATAACTACACTTCTAGGAAGTGTGATTTTTATTTTGAAATGCTCCTGGCAAACCCTCACCGAAATACCTTGGAATAGAGACACTACTATCAGAGCACGGCACCAGACAGGCTGGGATCGACAGCTTGGCCCCGGGGGCTGTGGAGATGAAAGTATCTCGGCATTGTTGGAATTCTGTAGCTCCTCTGATGATGATCATAGAGTTCCTTTTATACCTGTGCTGCCTTTGAATAATAATAACCTGTGGAACCTATTATTTTCTTAGCACTGGAAGACTCAGGACAGTGAGGAATATGAAGCAGAAGGTAAGAACAAGCAGAAGCACCTGCTTTTAGTCTTGTAAAGTTAAGCAGGGGAAGGGAGGGAAAAAGGAAAATTAAACAATGGCCATTTCTTGGTAAGAATTTCTGATTCAGACCTAATCTAGTTGTAAGGCGAGCTCTCAGCATCTTCCCCTGGGGACTGTTCAGGGGCCTCTGACATGGGGCAATGCTCAGCGGGGCAGAGCCCAGGAACCGCTGCAAATGTCTGAGGCTAAAAACCACATGGACCAAGGAAGTTTCCTGGCTCACTCTCGCTGGGGATGCAAGATCCCTGTGTGCTGGAACCTGTCCCTCTGAAAGGTTGAAAATATTGGTTTTGCGCTTCTGGGAAGCTGGTGCTTGTTCCTAGGGCCTGTGCAGAAGTGCTCCGTTCAGGTTGCTGGAGAGGGGGCTTTAGATGCTCTTGCAGTGGAGCATGGCTGATGAGTCTCTGCTTGCGTAACGGTGACCAGCTCGCACAAACGGCAGGTAGACTGCAGGGCTTCAGTTTTCTGTCGTGGCATATTGAAATGGAAACCTGCCCCAAGGCTGGGATGAGACAAAAAGCAGGGCCTGGGAGAGGTGGCTGCCTGAGCCCCACCCTGGAGGCCAGTGGCCCTAGATCACCTTCAATCCTGCTCCCTCTCCTGAAGGGTTCTCAGCTTCCTGCATCCCAGTCCCCCCCCCCGGGGGGGGCACATTTCCTCTTACTTGCTACCTTCACCCATTCTCATTCTTCTGTCCCAAGCAGACCTCTCCCCAGTTCTAATTCATCTCCCTCTTCTCCTGCTTTGTCTTTCCTACCCCATTCCCTTGTTTCTCCTCCTGCCCCCTTAGCAGGTCCCCGTGTCTTGTGATGGCCGGCTCCTCAGGGTTCCCATGCTGTGAGTTCTGGGGGAGGAGCTGTGTACCAACACACATCAAGCCTCTTGCTGCGTAACTAGGTTCATTGGGCTCCCGCAGTGCAGACCCACCACCATAGATGCTGCTCGAACAGGCCCCTCTCCTGGCTTTTCCCCAGCAGTGGGAATGCTGAGATAGCGTTCGATGGAGTTGCACTCCGTGGCCACTAGATGTCAGCATGAGCCACAGAATTAAATGATTTCCTTCTGCCTTGGCTAGAGTTTAAATTGTTCCCTTAAGGTTTTGTTGTGTGTGTCTTATCACTTGTACAGCAGTGGCCCAAACGCTCCAACCAAAACCTAGGGAGTAATCATCCCAGTCCAAAGAGTAGGAGGAGATGCGGAAGTTCAATGAGCAGGGTCATGCAGGAGGTCAGTGGCAGGCCCAGGGATGAAACTGGTCTCCTGACACCCACTGCAGTACTCTGCCCACTAGAGCACGCTGCCTTCACGGACTATGGCGCACCACTTGAGAGCAGTGATCACAGGAGGCTGGTCAGCCACAGAAAGACCCTGAAGACTCTGCTTTGATTTGAGAGATGGCTAAATGTTTCCCACTTACTTTGGAAATACCAGTTTCTTCCCTCACAGCCCCCAGAGTGTGTGTGTGTGTGTGATGTGTAAAAGGGAGAGTTCAGGCTGGTGTGGGGAGTTGCAACAAAGTCTTCTAAACCTTTCAAGTAACCCTTTAAACATTAACATTTTCAGCTGTATAGTATTGCACTGAATTTATTTGCTTGGAGGAAGGGATTCAAGTGGAGGTTGCTGGTGACAGAAAATTGTTTAAACGTATCTTGATCAAAACATTTGCTTAATGGCCTATTCAGATGGTTTTGGGATAGGGGGATTCTGAACGTCTTACCGTAGGAGCATGGCCAGGGCAGTAGGACACCCTAACGATAACCAGGTCTGGCCCTAGTAGCCGACACACAACTATCGAGGGAAGAACTCTGACAGAGATTACACAACTCTGCAAAAGCTCCAGCTTGTGTGGAATGCAGCTGACCGCTTCCTCCTCCGTCTAGGGTGTAGTGAGCACGTCCAGCCTACGCTCTTGTCCCTCCACTGGCCCCCAGTCTGCATTCACTGCCAGCTGAAGGCCTTGATCCCAGTCTCCAAAGCTCCTCGTGGTTCAGGTCCCAGTTGAGTTACAGACTACAGGGCATTTGAGCATCAAGGGAGTTGCCTTCCCGTTGGATAGTGCAGATCCCAAAGCCCATGATGGAGCATGTGAGTTAGACACACTGCAAGATCTTCCCTTTGATGGAGTCCCTCCTTTAACTGACTGACACAGCAACCCAATCTCTTCCCCCACCCCCCACACACGGTTAAAATCCCTGCCCCAAGTGGAGCCCCCGCAGCCAGAGATGGAGCACAGCAGAAGATCCCATGAAGTTCACTAAGAATTTTGCCAAGCAAGGAGGAGGTGCCCAGATGCTGTGGTGATGGGCACCATTACAAGCCCCTAAGGTAGCTAACTTGCTAGTGCTGGCAAACAGCCAGTTGTAGGTGTTGGGTGACATAACTACGCTGGCACCTAGTCCTAGAAAATCCTCCAGAGTTTCTTGCAATGGTGTTTTGAATTTTTTTATCCCTCCTTTTAATAATGTCAAACTCACTGCCCTTGTTTCAGGCCAGTTGAGATTTTGGAATCCGGATGACTTGAATGCTTCACAGACTGCATCATCTCCTCCCCAGGACTGGATAGAAGAGAAGCTGCAGGAGGTTTGTGAGAATCTAGGGATCACCAGAGACGGCCACTTGAACAGGAAAAAGCTGATCTCCGTTTGTGAGCAGTATGGGCTGCATACTGTGGATGGCGAGGTAACCATCTCTGGGGCTCTCCTTTCAGAGGAAAGCTGGGGTGGCACAAAGTGCTGTAAAGGCTTTTCCGTAAGAAATGACTCCTCACTTTCACCAAGAAAATGACTTGCTTTTCTCTGAGAAATGCCTAAGATAAATATAATTGCACATCTTAAAGAGACAAGGGGTCATTTGGAAAACAGGATCCGAACCCAGTTGATAGCTTCCTAATGAGCTTAACGGTTTTGAGTCAACTAATGACTGATCCTGTCTTTATAAAAAGGTAGTAACAGCCCTTAATTAATGATAGTTTCTCCAGTAAAATGGGGTCTAAACTGATTACAAACCAGAAAGTAAACTACTGACACCCTGGATACAGACCTGCAGTGTAGTCAAGGGTTAATGGAGTTTATCCACTTCTCGGTTGGGGAATACAGAGTTAACTCACTTCTGATCACTTTGTGTATAGCAGAGAGTGCCAAAAATGCTTTTTAATGGCACTTCTGGTTTTCACCCCGATGTCATCCCAGCCTAAACCCAATTCAAAATAAGGGAATCCCTGCACCCCCTTAGTGCCCACCATGTCACTGCCCAGTCTGGAGGATCAAAAAGGTTAGTTTGCCCACTTTTTTTTTTTTTTTAACCACTACACCACTGCATGATATTAAACTTCCTAATCAGGAACTAGAGTGCTTGCCAAGAAGTCAACAGTACCTTGCTTTGAGCTCCATTTGCAAATGCCCTGGGGCAATATTTGTGACTCAACAGGATTTCAAAACTAAATTTGACACGAATTTTATTGTGTACTGGGACACTCATGTCAGTTTAGGATTCACAGGCTTGTAAAAAGTAGCTTTTCTACACCCCCAAATAACAACTTAAATGGGTTTTTTTTCAGGAAGCTTGTATTTTAATGGGATAATATTGATTTGCAGTGTTTGCAACACAAACATTGCAGCATCCTGCTACCACTGGGGAGCCAGGAATTGAAAGGGACAAAAAACTGATGAGATTCTTTCATAGTCAAAAGTGCAAAAAGTCAATGAACTGTACATTTTAAACACTTTCCATATTAAAAATTAAGGTGTTTTTAAAACCAGGTTGCCTTATGGTAGTAAACTGTACTTATTTTAACCTTGCACTATCCCTTCGTTCAGTTGCTACTCTGCAAGCTGGTGTTCTTTCAGCACGTGATTTGCTCTGAAACCCTCATGCCAGAAGGCTTTGGGAGCATAGAATCATAGAATCTCAGGGTTGGAAGAGACCTCAGGAGGTCATCTAGTCCAACCCCCTGCTCAAAGCAGGACCAACCCCGAGTAATGGAGCAAATGTTTTCTAGAAGATATACTACCCCTCAAGACAGTGAAATTCTTTAAACTGTGTTTTGAGAGGGGAGAACAGCTTAAAATGTAGCAGGGGAAAAATACACTGGTACACAGGCTTCAGTGTTTTTGGTATTTCTGTGACTCACTGTACACAATACAATAATTGCCATCTTATGTATTATTATTATTATTATTCTGGTAAACTGAGTAATTCTTTTGGTTTGCTCCTTAAATGACATCTCTACAAAAGACTTAAACTGGTAGAATTTTGTTTGTTTTATGCCGAGCTGTAAAACTGTGTCTCATGTTGATACATCTGAGATGTTTGCCATGTGTACAAAAGACGTTGACAGTATTTTACCGCTTTCAGGTGCTTGAAGATGTGTTCCATAATCTTGAACAAGATGGCACAATGAGCATAGAGGACTTTTTCTATGGCTTATTTAAAAATGGAAAATCTCTTACGCCATCAGCTTCTACCCCATACAGACAACTCAAACGGCACCTCTCCATGCAGGTGAGAAGCACTGGGACAGTATTTCTCTGGAAAATGGCTTCATTTGACTAGAATGCGTGACATTTTTTAATAGCAGCTAGTCCTGGATGGTTGGGAGACTAGATAAAGTAATATTAAGAGAAGCTTTCAGGTAGATATTGCTGCCTGATTCTGCTGATAGGCCTTCTTGATCTCTAACCTGATTCCCTGACGCCACATTAGACTAGGAGCCTGATCCAGAGTCCTTTAAAGTCCACCAGAGCCCTTCTGTAAAGTTCAATGGCAATTGACTCATGGTCCACATGCTTTTATTTCTTCATGGAGGCACCTGATTGCTGCTGAATTTATTTGCTTGGAGGAAAGTGGAGGTTGCTGGTGACAGAAAATTGTTTGAACGTATCTTGATCTAAACATTTGCCCCAGGCGTTACCAGAATATATTGCATTGGTGTAAGAACTGTGGACCATAGCAGTCACTGTTTCAAGTGTTCTGTTACATGTTCCATGTTATCTCTGCAGAAAAGAGAGCACATTATTTTGGGAAAAGGCTTTCCCTAGGCATTGGTTATCTGACTCCAGAAAGTCAGCAGTAATGTCACAAGCCAAGCCGGGGTGGGTTAAAATGACTGCTGCATCTGGGTTTGCTTATGCCCATCATGAATACAAAGGCTATCTTTGTGTACCCTGTAAAGAGGAGTAAACTGTTTTGGTGTGGGGGAATCAGGATAAGCCACTGCCCGGTCCCCTCTTATGGAAGCACCCCCGTGCTCCTGATACCACAGTGTAAAGTGGAAAAGAAATTTGTCCTCCCACAGTGATCGGGTGAAAACCTGCACCGCCAGGCAAACTGTTCCACTGAAACTTTACGTGGTCAGGGTGGGGGCAGCAAAGGTAAACGTGTGGATGGATTCCTGAGGCACCCCTTCTAGGGAAAATAACAAAACATTCAAAACCAATTGCCCATAGTTGTGTAATTACAACAGGGTAAAACTCTTATCAGCCTGAGAACCTGTCTTGCTACAGTAGAAGTTTCCCTCCTTTGTTTTACATTAGAAACTTAACAGCAAGGGCCTGGTTAGACTGGAATTTCACTGAGTTAAATGGAATTACTCCTGAGCCACCTCAATGCAGTTCAGAGAAGACTCAAGTCCTTACAGCAATTCAGTTTATAAACCTTCCTCCTTTGGCAGCAGGAGGCAAATGTCCAGTATTGCCCTTAGCTGGCCTTTGCAGACCCCCATCTCTCCTCTCTTCTAGTCTTTTGATGAAAGTGGGAGACGCACCACTGCCCTGTCCGCAATGACTAGCACGATTGGGTTCAGAGTCTTCTCCAGCCTCGACGACGGGATGGGCTATGCCTCTGTGGAGCGAGTACTTGACACGTGGCATGAAGAGGGAATTGAAAACGGCCATGAAATCCTCACGGTAATTGGGTAGATCCCCCAGCCACCTGATTTTGATTTTGGATGCTGCTGCTTCTGGATCTGTACTTTTAACATAAAATGATGCAGTGCTGGGAACAGCAGGGATGTTGATATCCATGCTAACTTCCTAAGGCTTAGAGAAATGAGAAGTGACAACTCCCACGGAGTGAATATGTGTTTTAAGATAGCACAAAGGGCAGCATTCCATCCTTCCTGAAGTAGACCACCTATATTTACAGGGGGCGGTGTAATTATTTAGATGTCTAAATACCAGACTGCACTAGCAAACCAAATACTCCAGCATCGGAATGCTCTAAAAATTGTTGCACGTACAAAATGGAAAGCAGAATTTGACAGCCTGGCTCATGTTAGGTGTTTCATATCCAGAGGATAAAAATGTTCATATCCATTGCAAAACAGAGGTCCTCACCCTGCAGCAAACTGCTTCCCAGACGACGTTTTCAAAAGCTGTGAACAAGCTAAAGGAGAATTTCCTGTATTTTGTCCTTGACTCTTGATTCTATGACACTGGGGATACACTGTAAGAATTTTCTCCTATCTGTCCGTCAACGCTACACTGAGTTTGAGCATTACTGGCTGCTATAAACACTTGCACCAAAACTGTGCTAGCCGTCCTAGGTAAGAAAATGCAGTTTGGACTCAAGCAAGTCCTAGTCTAAAAATTCACAGCCATTTTCTTTTTAGCCAGACGGGCATTTGAGAAACATAGCTCCTTAACTTCTCTTTCATTTGCTGCTTGATTACTTTATTTTTTAGCTTTTTTCCTATCTGGTTTTATTAGCATTAACGTGATTTCTGTCTTCTTTACATACTGTATATTTTATAATTTTAAGTATGGTAAAACACTTTGTTTTAACGTAAGTATAACTCGAGGCCAATCAAATGATTGTTAGGTTAGGCTTCCACCATTGTCATTACTAGCAATGGGCTTTGTGACCTAACTAAGGTGAGGTTTTTACTATAAAATACAAAAGTTAATTGAAGCTAAGGGGTCATGCACAAATTAACCTACCTCTCTAGTTGTCTTTATTGCAAGACTGTTTCTTATATCTGGGAAGATTATTTTCAATCCTCCATCTTGTCTCGTTTAAATTAAAAACAAATGCAATTTTGCTGAGACCCACAGTAAACAAACATGCATCTGCCACTTCTGTCGTGGGTGCACTTGATTTACTGTGTCTAATAGGAAATTGTGCCTCTCTCCTTCCCCTTTGCCAGAGCATGGATTTAATTTTGGGAGGGAGTTGAGGCTAAATTTCTGTATCCCTGCAGAGATGCCATTCAGAACGGATTCACCACCAAGCGCAGGCCACTTCTAGGCCTCCCCAGCTTTCTATTGTCACCTTCATTTTAAGCTCCTACAGGAGAAGGGAAGGTTGCCCTGTTGTGCTGACTTGTTGCTGTTTTACAGGCCTTGGATTTTAGCCTGGATGGAAAGGTCAACCTGACAGAGCTGACTCTGGCGTTAGAAAATGAGCTCCTGATAACCAAGAATGGAACCCATCAGGCTGCCTTGGCCAGCTTCAAAATGGAGATCAGACATTTACTGTAAGTTGGCAGGGTTTCAGTCTCCATCAGATCTCCCTTGTGTCCTAGTTACGTGGCCAGGCAGGAGTTTAGATACTGTTTGCTTACTCCACAATTCAGAGAACATCTCCCTAAAACGGTGTGAAACCTTGTATTTCTTGTGAAGCACCTGAGGGTTTTTTGTCAGCACCTCAGAACTTCTCAATAGCCTGAGTACTGCGAGTCTGGGAAGTGACAAACCTCAGTGGAAGCAAAGGCCCTCAGAAAAGCACCCTCAGACTTCCGAAAAACCAAAACCACACAAGGATTTTCTTGAGCGTCTCTCTTGCTTGTTCCTAAAGGGCTGGAAACAGTAATAGCCAAGGTACGTCAATAGATATGGCCCTTGTGCTGAGGAGGGTGAGATTTGATGCCTGCTGCCTTGAATGCTGATGATGACTAGTTATGGTTCTCTAGTGTTATGTAGGGTTTGTCATGCAGTGCAAGCACACGGGATGTACAAAACTGACACTTTCTCAGGGCTCTCAGAACCATGAGACACTTTGTTACCCTTCTGCCTCAGCGAAAAAGAGATTTGCTCATGCTGAACTGGGTGCAGCTCCCTGTCACTCCAGTCTGTTAGCTGCCTCCGACAAACGTCTCTGAATTCTGCCAGCCTGTCCTTTGCCAGACGGGTAACACTTGGTGCACTCCAAGTCCTGAGCCCCTGGAAGATTGTTTCCCTGGAGTCAGGGGGGCTGGAACAATTTGTATAGTGGGAGTGCTGTGAGCCATTGAACCAAACTGTAAGCCATGTTTATAATAGAAAGCCAGGAGGTGCTGCAGCCCCCTTAGTTCCAGCACCTACGCCTGGAGTATCCAGTCCTGTTACTGGACACTCAAAGAAACTTACCAAGTTCATTATCTCCAGAGAGGCAGGGTACACCCCAGCTTGTTTGATTCAGCTAAGAATTCACACTTTGCTTAATATTACAGCGCTGAGGTCTACTTTTGATAAAAGAAAAACAAATTTATTAACAAACATGGATTTTTTTAAAGTGATACTGAGTAAGGATAGTGGAAACAGGACTGGTTACAAATAAAACAGAAGTAGAATACGCTTCTAAGAGTCTAGACATAACTTTAGCAGACTACAATCCTCTGGTCTGGTCTACACTGGGGGGGTGGGGAATCGACCTAAGATACACAACTTCAGCTACGAGAATAGCGTAGCTGAAGTAGACGTATCTTAGGTAGACTTACCTCACGTCCTCACGGCGCAGGGTCAACTGCCACCGCTCCCCCGTCGACTCCGCTTCCGCCTCTCACCGCAGCGGAATACAGGAGTCGACAGCAGAGCGATCGGGGATCGATTTATCGCGTCTACACTAGACGCGATAAATCGATCCCTGATAGATCGATCACGTAGACTACCCTTTGTCTCAAACAGTTTTTTTCTCAGAGTCCTTTGCAGAGCTTGCTGATTTTCAGTCAAATCAGGAGCCAGATTTTTCACGAATCACTCCCTTCCGCCAGGAGTGTTCCTCGTGAAATGCATCAGAAAAATCTCTTTTTGCTTCTGCTTCTGTTCTCCCAAACGCAAGACAACCCGCTTTGGCTCTTGTTTCTGGTGCCTTCCCAGGCTGATTTCACATCCCCCAGTCAATCTGGCTTTTCCTGTTGACTTACGTGCAAATGTATCTCCCCTTGTGTTGTGCTTAATTTACCTCAAAGGCCTGAGCAGACAGGTCACTCAACATTTCTTTGTCAGGGAAAAACTTGTTTATCATCCCTGCCTGGTTACCTAGTTTAAACATTTTTAGCACATAGACACAACTCCTTGCATAAAGAAAAGGAGTACTTGGGCACCTTAGAGACTAACCAATTTATCTGAGCATAAGCTTTCGTGAGCTACAGCTTGCTCAAATAAATTGGTTAGCCTCTAAGGTGCCACAAGTACTCCTTTTCTTTTTGCGAATACAGACTAACACGGCTGTTACTCTGAAACTCCTTGCATGACACCCATACATACATCTCTCAATGCTTGTGATGACCAGCATTCTACGAGCTTTTATTTGGTACTTTACCCAACATTCTTTATGGATAAATACCATGACAGCAATGTGGTAGGTATAGTGAGTTTGTCAGGCCTGATGAGAGCTGCAGTTGCATGATAGTCATCCCTTTGCCAGTGCTTGGAGGGTCCCATCTCCTTTCACTACATTGCCATTCGGGTTTGTGCTGGAAGAGATTTTGAATAAAAGACCCCAAGGACAGAACTGTCTCCAGCAAAGTGCAAAGGAGTAAGCTCTCATCTGTACACTTCAACCACTCTACTTTACCTCCACTCCAGGATGAGAATTACCAGTAGAGAGATGGAACAAATTGAAAATCGAGCTCCCTTAAGGGAGCTGTCAAATGTAGCCAATCCAACAGACACCGAGTAATTAAAAACAAATCCAATTGCCAGGTGGGTACAGCACAAGAGTGAGGTGCCAGAGGTAATCAAACCAGTGAAAACAAAAGAATGGGACAGAAGGTGGCCTGGCCCAGTGGCACAGCTCCACCAGTGCAGGAAATTAAACTACTCCAGAGCAGTTCCTAGGCTCGTCAGTCTTGGCCAGCACAAATTGAGGCAACAATGCACTTGTGCCCGAGCCGATGAAGAACTAGAACTGATGGGACAAGCCCATCGATCTTTCACAAAGAGGAAGGTGGCTATGACCTGGAGGCAGGAGGGATGTAGAGTGGGGGGAGAAAACTGGGTATTCCTCAGGCCTTGAAATGTGTGTGTGACTTTTTTGGGTGCTGGGGAGCCAGGAAAGGGCGTATAATCCAGGATTCCTCCCTTTCGGTAGGGAGCGAGTTGACCAAGTGGTGAGAGAAAAAGAGAAGCTGCGCTCAGATTTGGAAAAAGCTGAAAAACTGAAATCTCTTATGGCCTCGGAAGTTGACGACCACCATGCTACCATAGAGCGCCGGAATGAATACAACCTCAGGTATGGCAGCCCACCTGCATTTCCGCCTTCGCTACCTGAAGGGGGCCGGAGTGATCGGAGAGCACAGGTCTCTCCATTTTGTTCGGTCATTGCATGTGTATACAGTGTTGGTTGTACATAAAAATTAGATAATTGCTTTGCTGCATGTGTGTGGCTCTAAGGAAAAACTTCAGGCTGAAGTAAGTGTGTGTGTGTACACACGTTCTGAAGGGCTCAGGATCAATTTGGCTAATCTTCCTGTCTTCCACTTTCCTACCACCCATTTCTATAGTACCAAAGGTCTCCAAATTCTGTGCAACCCAGTTCCATCTGTACAATTCCCTCTTTTTTGGCATCATGGTCCTCGCACCTGGTTTTCGTGCTCTCATTTTGCTTTCCTGATTAGCTGGCAGGAAGTGTTACATTTTTGTTTTCCACAAATATAATTTGAGTTGAACTCTAACTTTAAGATTTGGATCGGTGAGATAGAAATCCAATTTAATCCTAAAAACGGAGCAGCTTATGAAGAACATAGCATGGGATGTGCCTTGTACAGTACGGCTGGTGGCTGTGTATGTTACTGATCTGTGCATCACTGCTTTCTCTCCCGTGAGTCTTTTTTTTTCTTGTGTAGGGGTTGTTGGTGTAAGACCCAGCTGCTTCTGTGTGACTGTTTCTACCCTACTTGCTTTTTAATGGTGTTTGCCCACTTTTCTTACCATCCTCTCTTGTGTTAATAGGAAGCTGGATGAGGAATACAAAGAACGCACTGCAGCTTTAAAGAATGAACTCCGGAAGGAGCGAGAGCAGATCCTGCAGCAGGCTGGCAAACAGCGATTGGAGCTGGAACAGGAGATTGAGAAGGTGAAAACGGAAGAGAACTACGTCCGTGACCGGCTCACCCTTTCCCTAAAGGTAACAAAGGGCTGGCTGAAGTTGCAGACTTTGTCACTTAGCCCTTGTTAAGAGAATCAATGACTGTGTGTATTGTACGGGCTGAAATTACCTTTAGCAGCATGATTTGTATAGGTGTATTTAAAAGGGTTCTTCTGACTTGCCTGGGTAGACTGTTGCCTAGATGTCATAAGGCTCCCAGACTCTGTAGCTGTGGTATGCAGCGTGTACATGTCTGGTCAACCCAGACACCAGATGGACAATTCTTACTCCTGAGGGAATTCTGCGCCAAAAAAATTAAAAATTGTGCACCTGAAAATAAAAATATGCCTACAATATTTTAAAATTCTGCACATTTTATTTGTCAAATAAATGTGGAGGCTCCAGCATGGCATTGGGGAGCACAGGCCACTGGCTGCACAGAGGTGGGGGATCACTGTGCAGCTCCCTCATGGGACACAGGCTCAGCAGTGAGGCTGCACCCAACCCTGATACAGCGCAAGGACCGGGCCTGCCCCAGAAACACTCCAGGGCCCTGCCCCTCTGTGCCAGGTGCACCAGGTGTGGGCAGACTCAGCAAGGCAGGATCCAAGTGTGGAGGGGCTTAGTGTGGGGGGGATCCAGATGTGGGTTGAGAGGGTTCTGTCTGGGGTAAGCTGGATGTGGGCAGCTCAGTAGCGGATCTGGGGGCTGGGGGGGGGTCCTGGATGCACAGGGGCTTGTTGGGGGGGTTCTGGGTGCAACAGTAATGGGACTCTGCAGGGGGCCCAAGTGAACGTAGTTGGGGCTCAGCAGAGGGGGCCTGGGTGTGGGAGGGATAGAGCTTGGCAGGGGGCTCTGGGTGTGGGGGGTCCAAATGCTGGGGGAGTGGGGCTCAGTGGGGTGGGGATCCAGGTGTGGGTGGCTTGTTGGGGTGGTCCAGGTGCAGGGGGAGTGGGGCTCATGCAGGGGGGGGGTTCCTGAGTGCAGAAGTGTGAGGCTCAGTGGGAGGGTCTAGATATGAGGGCATCTGGATGCATGGGGGTTGGGCAGATGGGGGAGCAGCTCCCTGTACAGCAATCCCTCCCACTGCAGCTGAGGAGCGATGGGTGCCGGAGCTTTCTGCAGCTGGGGAGAAATCTGGGGGTGGATCTGACCCAGCCCTGGATGCAGAGGAAATCCTGTCCTCCCCAGCCCAGCTGGGACTAGCAGGGCACAGGGTAGAGCCACCAGCCAGGTCTTCCCCAGTCCCGCCCCCTCCCTCACAGTGATTTATCTCTCTGCCTGCTGCTCTGGGCACCCAAAACATACTGCTTGGGAGGGTCACATGACTGCACTTGTGGGTTCCCTTTGCTTCCCTGTCAGAAAATCATTTTTCTGCAGAGAAGCAAAGAAATCTGCGGGGGAACATAAATTATGTGCATGCACAGTGGTGCAGAATTCCCCCAGGAGTAAATTCTGCTTGATGGCTGTCTGTTTTATCATCTGGCCACCAGCTAGCAGAGGAAACATCTTACTGCTAAGGTCCTGACATATGAAAATACAGCTTTGAAACCCCCCATAAACGAATTCTCCAATTGGATCCGTATTCTCAAAACAGTCTGACTGCAGGGTTGTGTTTTTTGAGCTGAGGCCATGTGTACTTGGGCCCCAGATTCAGGTTCCTTTCCAAAATGTTTTTAGAAATAGCAAACTCGTAACTGATCTTGTTCTAGTCTGAATACAATCAGATCGGGCAACTTTTACTCTCAAACTTCATAGTTTGTTTTTTCAACTGGGCAGAAATAAACTAAGGGGAGCAGGCTCTACGCAAACAAGCTCTGGGTGTGGGGAAGGAGGGCCTTTAAAGATATTGCTGATGTCAATCCTCTCGTCTGCCTGGAAGGTTGTCATCTCTTCCTTAGGCAGCTGTTGGCCAGATGCATGCAGGAAAGCAGGGAAAACTAGGGAGAAGAGTCTCAAGACAGGACTAGAGGTTGCTCTTTGCTTTGTACGCTGCTTGCAGGTTCCGGCCTTCCCGTGCATGACTTTGGTGTGACAAGAGGGGTCTTCCATTTTTTACCAGCAGACAAATTCACACTTCTTGTTGGCAACTGACATTTGTACCAGTATCTGTATCAGAATCCAGGCTTGGGCCTACTTCTGGGCAAGACAAATGTACCTTCTGACCTGACTCACTGTGGACTTTCCTAGGTATCAGTGTTTGGAAAGTTTTTAAAACAAACAAAAATATGCCAGAACTTTAAGATCACTTCTCCTTTAGGAAAACAGCCGTTTAGAGAGCGAGCTGTTGGAGACTGGACAGAAGCTGTTAGAGTACAAGAGCCTGACGAGCAAACTGCAAAGAAACTTGGAAAATGTCTTGGCCGAGAAGGTGAGCCTCCCTTCCTTCCGTTGTGCCTGTCTAATAGAGAGCAAATTCCTTAAGGGTGGCTGTCTGATGCTGATTTAACCGCGAGCAGAAGACCCTCACTGTGAACATGACCACAGTGGACCTTGGTTACTCTGAGAACTGTGGCTGAGTGTTACTACAGGTTATATTTTCCTAAATTATCAGTAAATGACTTGCTGTGTTGTATAGTACCCTAAAGTGGGTGAAGCATTTTTCCAAATCCCAGAGGAAACAGTCTCTTTCCTGCAGAGCTGGTTTTCTATGGTCCTAATCACAGAAAGGGAGTCACATAGACACACTTGCATGGATCCTTTTCTGGGATCCTGCCTTAAATAAAGACACGACATTAGGAGCCCTTGCACTCTTAAATCTGAGCTAAAAATTGGGGTGAACAAATTATTCAGGTGGTCATGTTATAATAAACTGCACTGTAATTTAGGATTGGATCTTCTTGGTTATTTCACATTTGTCAATATTCTTAAAAGACATAACTGTAGAATCTTCTGAGACTCTAATCCAATAAACGATTCCTACATTAATCAGCTTACCCTTTCAGGATAGGTACTTTTATAGTTGCATTATACATTTTTGGCTAAAAATCAAAATACCCACTGGAACTGAAGTTAGTTAAATGAGCATGCGGGACTGTGAAATAACAGCTGGTCTGTTGCCTAGGAAATTGTTTTGATCTCTTGCTGTCTGTCCCCTCTGACAGTATTTTCTATATAAATAAAACACAGCCTGACTGGAATGCCTGGGAATTGGGGCCTGGCCTTGAATTCAGCTCCAGGATTATTCGCAAGGCAGGATTAACTAGATTCGCTTTCATGCTGTGTTGTAGTTTGGCGACCTGGATCCCGGCAGTGCCGAGTTTTTCCTGCAGGAGGAGAGATTGGTACAAATGAAAAACGAGTATGAACAGCAGTGCAGGGTGAGTGACTCAAAGGGTGGGAGACACCAACTTCAGCACTGGAACTCAGTTCTGTGCTTGACACAGCGTTCTCCTAGGAATCGAGAGCCGTGTGTAATAAGACGCAGGTGAGTTTGCTATTCTATAAGCTAAATAATGGCCCCCCGTTGTTAGACCAGTGCAAGCCTTTTGACCAAAAAGCCCCTCTCTTAGCTGATGCTTTTCAAGGAAAATAACCATGCCAAAGGGGAGCACCTTGAGAGATCATTAAGATTGGGTTATGAAGCCTTTTTTGTTAGCCAATCGTAAGACAGCTCCAGGCAAAAGTTACCTTCTGGCTGTTTGTTAGCCTTTGGAACAAGTTGGATCTCACATTGTGAAACTCGCTACCACCTTTGGCTGCCCAAGAGAAGGGCGAAAGAACAGTTGCATGTAAAAGGAGCTTTTTTTGCCTGAAATCTTGTGCCTGTAATCCAGGGGGGATGAAAATTGACTTTTTAAATTTAAAAAAAATCAGATTTCTTAAAATTTCAACACATGATGGTTACAGAAAAAGCGACCTGAAATTAAATTTGAACTTGACAACTCATGCTAAGACCTAAACATATGAGAGTATATTGAAATCATTTAAATTAAACTGCACAAAAAACAATACTAAGCAGTACACGTTGGCTGCCAACCTGTAAAGAAAGTGAACCGACGGACGTCGCTGTTTAACACCTGGAACCAGTTTGCTGAAGTGCTAACCAACTTTTGACAGCAGCAGCCTCTTCTGCAGGTGCAGAGAGAATATTTTCTTCATTTCAGTTTAGTCAACTAGTTCAGTTCATTGACTAGCTCAGTGGTCTCAAACTCTGGGTTGGAACCCCAAAATGGGTCCCGACCCCATTTTAATGGGCCTGCCAGGGCCAGCATTAGACTTGCTGGGACCCAGGGCTGAAGCCCGAGCTACATCCCCATCCGGGGCAGTGGGGCTCAGGCTGCGGCCCTCTCTCCCCGCACCCAGGGTCATGTAATAACTTTTTTGTCAGAGGTGGGTTGCAGTGCAATGAAGTTTGAGAACCCCTGAGCGAATTCCAAGTTAAGAAACCCGTTGGGAGTTAAAAAAGCAGGAAAGCTTGTTTTTTGGTTGTGTGTGTGTGTTTTTTTGCTTCAAATCTGAATAATAACTTGGTGTGAGATGATGAGATCTATTCGTTCTAAAATCTTGAAAGACATGACTAGAAACAATCCGTTCAATTCGCTAACTACAGATAAAACTAGTTCTTTTGTTTAACAAATCAGTTAGTTTTAAATGCAAAATATGTATCCAGTGTATTTAATTTTAAAATACCATTTTTATGCATTTTTAGTTGATTTTGAATCTCCATCCAAATAGGGATGGACACAAATTGCAAGAAAACAGTCATCTAGTAAATAAGAGATGCATCATTTATAATTTTCTAACATAATGAAAAATATAAAAATTAAGAATCTGAATAAACGTAAGTTATGCTACACAGTTGCTTAAATAAAAGTTTATAAATATAGTGTATCCTCCTGGTTAGCAAAAGGAAGTGCCAAATGTAGCGAAAAGGCTGTGTTCAGTTGTTTTACAGATTACCAACCAATCAGACTCAACCTTTCTTTAGGTAAATAACGAAGTACAGATGCAAAACACAATTAAAATTAAATCAAGGTTTTCTGCTTGCTGATTGAAATCATGATTTAAAATGCTGTGATTTAAATCAACCCACCCTGATTCAAATTTCTTGTTGTAATTTGTGCCCCAAAATATCTACTCTAATTTGTCCACTTTCTAAGGACTGCTGTGGCTGCAAACACTCAAATCAGAATGGATGAGCTTTCTTGTTCCACAAGGAATACCCTGGGTTTAGATGACATTTAATCCCCAGCAGTAATGTCACTCTGCTACCATTGGGAGATTCCACCAATTTGGGAGCTAAAGCCAAAACCCCTGTAGAACTAGTTACATTCATACCCGCTTTCTCACAGATGATTTCTGCGGGCCAAATATTTGCCTCTCCATGTTTTTATGTGAATATGCAGCTCGCTACTTTGAAGGACTGTCAGCTCTGAAGGTGTTGGGGAGGAGGTTGGGGGAGGGAAATTTCAGTGTTGATTTTATGGACATATTCCAAATCTACAGGAATTAGTGTACATGCATCCTAGCTTAGGTACTCATTTGCCCCAATAAACGCTAATGCAGTGTGCTCAGTGTGTCGTATGTGGCACAAAGAGTCAGGGTATCCTGTTGGCCACTGGACAAAAGTAACAGATGGTAAATGAATTAATGTGTAGCGAGGGAACCACAGCCTGTAACTTTCATATCAAGGTCACAGCAGAAGGGTGGTTCCCCTGTCAGTCATTGCAGATATTTCACAATTATGTTCGAAAGGTTCCTACGTTGTATCCTGGGTAACAACCAGTGGGAAGCAGGCCAGAATGTAGGGTATTAACGCTTCATATGTTTCATACGCAAAGTGTACGTTCAGTATGAATGTGCTGTGATAGTTCAGTGAGTAAACACACATCTCAGAGTTACCTGTGCATGTTGGAACTTGGAAAAGGACAGCGATAAGTCTTGTGGATGGGAGGATAATTAGTGCTGTTCTTGGGCTACTCCAGGATTTTTGGCAAGTTGATCTCGTAAAATAAACCACTCTGAATGTCCTGTCATTTAGTCTGTGTGTTGCAATATATCTGTTCCCGTGACTTGCTCTCTTTCATTCTGGTGTGTTTTTACTCAGGAGCTGCAAGACCAGATCGATGAACTCCAGTCTGAGCTGGAAGAGTATCGTACTCAAGGCAGAATATTTAGGCCTTCTCTGGAAAGCTCACTGCATGAGGAGTTTGACATTAAAAATGGGGGAAGCGGTGGTGTGGAGCCTGACCAAGGTAAAGGATATTTCCTCTAGGTGTTTTGGAGTAGGCTCTTCTGCTGTATTCTAGTGGAGGGATTATAGAGAACTCTCAGCTCTAGAAGTTTTTTGTGACAAGAGGGATTAAATGGGAGTTGATATTCCAGAACTAGGCACAACTTGAAACTTTCTGACATCAGGAAATCCCAAATATTCAAACACTTGGAGCAGTCCCCCTGCTGGAATTATCAGCAGTCGTAGTAGGGTAGGATATTACCACACCACCAAGTCAACTGTTAATTCGTTTATTAAATGTACAAGCCAAATGGTGTTTATACACTTGCTCTAAGCACGTCTAAAAGCCTAAATAATAAGCTATTACAACACCCATACAGCACCACACAGTCATGAGCATTTGATCAGAATACTCACGAAAGGACTAGACCCAGGGGTACTCAAACCCATGTGGGCGGGTCCAACTTGGTCAGGCAGGTACTAGTAACAAACCCTTTAAGAGCTCAGCTTTTCATACAGACAAGTGATGTCATTGCCAATTGCTACCTTTAGTCAAGAACCAGTCTAGGGCAGTTTGGCGCTGACCCCTTTGCCAGCCTTGAGTAGACAAGATTTTGTGGCTGGGCCTCTTTCTCTGGGATGACATTGGTGTGTTCGGGGTCACTCCTGGGGCAACACAGAGCAACTTTTCCTTACTGTGCACACTAGAGGGTGCCATTCCTGGTGGTCAGAGGCGTCTCTTTCTTATCCGTCACATTTTGAGCGCAGCATTTTTACGACTGATCTTGCCAAGTACATTTTTCTTCCTATATTTTCAAAGTTTCTCATAGCTGCTAAAACCCCTTTATTTTCCTTAATCTACAAAACACGTATATTTTCCTTCACTAAACTGAGGTAACTTTTTTTGTACCTATCTAATCCTGCACCACCACGTCCACCACCCCACCAAGGCAACATGAGACCAGGCAGAGGATGGGCCATTTCTTTTAGTGTGGTGCAGCTGCTGTATGCCAAGCTGCCAGCCAAGCCAGGCCCCAGAGCTGACCTATCTGGTCCAGGGAGAACTGCCCCCTTGCAAGGTGGAACCTCTGGTGACATGAAGCTGGCGTAGAGAGAACGGCTCCAGTGGCCGTATGCAGCAATGATTCCTGGCTATGGCTTCAGCAAGCAGAAGTCAAAGATGTCTGACAGCTGTTCAGATTGACACTGGCTGATGAGGTCTGTGCCCAATTATTCCAGCATGGGGAGAGTGTATAGGGGAGCTTAATGCAAGGTTTACAGCACCTCCGTCCTCCCCTTCCCCCCAAAGCTGCACTGTGGGTAGTTCAGTGAGAGCCCAGGAGTGGGGCCCCCATTCTGATATTTAACCTCGGGGAAGTATTGCCGCTGGGGAGCAGACGGTCACTGTGTTAAGAATTGAGACTGAAATGAAAGCTTGGCATTGCTTCGCCCCAGGTGCCTCTGGGATGGTTTGAGCCTGAGCTGCACGGTTACAGAATCCTGCTGTAGTCACTGATGTCCTTGAGTTTCAATAAATCCAGGAGAGTAGATGGTGAGGTGCTTTGCTTGAACATCTGGTCACTTGAGGCTTCACAAAAACACACACACTTTTTTTTTTTTTAGGGCTTGGTTCTGAAGATTGCAATCCACTAAATATGAGCATAGAAGCAGAAATGGTCATAGAACGAATGAAGGAGCAACACCACAAGGAGCTACAGCTTCTGAAACAGGAGCTCAAAGACACAGTAAGCTATCTTCATTCACAAATAAAGTCTCGGAAATTCCCTCATCTCTTCATGGTTCCCTTGGGAGGGACGTGGCCTTGGATGTTCATTTTCTTGCTGCCATTTACCTGCAATCCCCAGCTGTGTGTCTGGGTTGGCCTCTAATCTTTCTCCTGTTGGATGGAAAGTTGATAAAAGTGAAGTTTAAGCAGCTTGGCAAAATTAAACTGTGGCCCATCCTGTGATAGTCTGAAAATCCCCACACTATCTCCTTATCCCACCTTCCCAGCTGAAAATATACCTAGTTTGCATCCATACATACAATACAACTGTGTAAAAGGGAGTCTCAGACACCGAGAGTTTGTAATCTAACAAAACTGATGACCCCCCCCACAATTGGGGATAGGAAGCATGGAGGGGAGAGACACAATAGTTTGCTGCTTCTGGGAATCAGTTTTTCCTTGAAGAGCAGATCTCTTTTCTTTTGCATGGCTTAATATATTTACTTTCTTGGTGAATCAACAATGAAAAGCTTAACTGAAGGATTTTGACTAAAGTTAAAACAGGACCACAAACTCTGGTCTAGACCTACCCTTCCTGACTCGTGAAAATCAGTTGGGACCCTGCTTTCTTTTGTTGGTTTCATAAAAACATGCAACGTTAATTTCATTTGTATATGTGTAAATATTATCCTTGCCACTTTAAGAAATCAAGCTGACTGCTCTAACGTTCCTATTCTGCTTCTGTGAGGAAAGGCAGTTTAAGACACTAATGTGCAAATGAGAATATTGCTCCTCTGTAAGCTAGAAAATAAACCACTGCATTTTACTTTTAACACAGATGAGCAATTATGAAAAACTAGTTGAGACCAAGACCCATTGTGAAAAGGAGCAAGAAAACATGGTGAAGAAATATAATGAAGAGAGGCAAACCATGGAAAAGCAAATAAGTGCCCTTAGAAACCAAATTGAAGCACTCCAGGGAGAGACAGCGATGCTCAAAGAGGAACAAGAAAGGATTGACTGTAAACATAATGAGGAGAGAAACGACTTACAGATGAGCTTTGATAAGGAAAAGGCTAATCTCCAAGAACTGCTGAAGCTAGGACATGAGGAAGAGCTCCAGGTTAGGCTGGAGCAGGTACAAGAGAGTTTTAACCGAGAACGGGAGGCGCTGGTTCAGAATGGGATTTGGATGGAAGAAAAGATGAGAGCTCTGGTGCAGACCCTACAAGAAGAAAAGGGGGAGGTAGAACGTGGTTTCCATGAGCAGCTGAAAAGCCTGACAGAAAAGCATGCTGTTGAGAGGGAAGAGCTACAACACAAATTGCTGGAAAAACACCAACAGGAACTCCAAGAAGAAAGGTGAGATGGCACTGTTTGGGCTGTCTGCTAGGCAGGTACACCGAGACTGAACTAGTTCAGAAGAGGTTATTCCCGATCTTTAATCTGTTTTGACTCTTCTTTCAAGTTCTAATAGTAAAAACTATACTAGAAGAGCTGTTTTTATTGTTATATGTGAAACTGTTGGTACTCAAAAGCCTTTTCTTCTGTTTTTTAGACTGGATGCTTAATATTGGTTTCAGTTCAACTGCTGATAAATATAGATATAAAATCAAACTAGTTAATAGGACCTAAAGCACAGTCAATTGGTAAATCCAATTCAGTGTCCATGCCCTTTACATTCTTTGTGTATTTATTGAAAGACTTTTTAAAATTACTGCTTGGGTTCTCAAACCCAAAAGCTAAATCTCTGGCCCTGAACCTGAAAGTTGATCAGAGCAGAGACCCCTTTCTCTCATGTGAAGCATCATTGAAAGGGTTCCACTCATGTGCATCAACTGGTGCCTATTTTTGGTAAGACTACTGTAACAATGCTGGCTCTGGTGGGACCCAACTGAGAGTGCCAATTCTTGACAAATTGCTTAAAACAGGGCAATTACAGTCCAAGGCTGGGGTTTCTATGCACACCAAGGCAAGGCAAACCAAACCAGCTAAACAGAGAAAAGTTTGGTTTTACCCCCCTGGCTAACCACAAGTCACACAAGCAATTTCCTTAGATACTCCAGTTTCCCAGTATCCCCACCAGTGCCACTCGTTATGGGGACAAATGGTTGATGAAAACCATTACCCCAGTAAAAGAAAAAAGTTCTCCTGATCCCAAAGGACCAAGCCCCAGACCCAGGTCAATATACAAATCAGATCTTACCCACAAATGATGCTATTGCCAATTCTTTAGAATCTAAAATCTAAAGGTTTATTCATAAAAGGGAAAAGATACAGATGAGAGCTAGAATTGGTTAAATGGAATCAATTACGCACAGTAATGGCAAAGTTCTTGGTTCAGGCTTGTAGCAGTGATGAAATAAACTGTAGGTTCAAATCAAGGCTCTGGAGTACATCCACAGCTGGGATAGGTCATCAGTCCTTTGTGTAGAGCTTCCGTTTGTTGCAAAGTCCCTCCAGAGGTATGAAGCAGGATTGAAGACAAGATGGAGGAGTTGCAGCAGCTTTTTATAGTCTCTTGCCATGTGGTCTTTCTTTTCTTTAAAAAAAGAAAAGGAGGACTTGTGGCACCTTAGAGACTAACCAATTTATTAGAGCATAAGCTTTCGTGAGCTACAGCTCACTTCCTCAGATGCATATCGTGGAAACTGCAGCAGGCTTTATATATACACAGAGAATATGAAACAATACCTATTCCCACCCCACTGTCCTGCTGGCTGGAAATCACTTTAGATAAGCTATTACCAGCAGGACAGTGGGGTGGGAATAGGTATTGTTTCATATTCTCTGTGTATATATAAAGCCTGCTGCAGTTTCCACGATATGCATCTGAGGAAGTGAGCTGTAGCTCACGAAAGCTTATGCTCTAATAAATTGGTTAGTCTCTAAGGTGCCACAAGTCCTCCTTTTCTTTTTGCGAATACAGACTAACACGGCTGCTACTCTGAAACCTTTCTTTTCTTTGTTTCAAAGACAAGCTGTCCATCACATGGCCTGGAAAAACCTCAGAATTCTGTCCATAGGCAGGTCTCTGCATGCCTTGCTGTGTCACAAGGTGTGTCTGCCTTCTCTCAATGGGTCAGTTGTGTAGCTGATGGCCCTTAATGGGCCATCAAGCAGGCTAGGCAGAGCTGACACCAACTTGTCTGGGGTGTCACCCAGAAGCATAGCACAAGTTTGAAACACAGACAGTATAGAGCCAATATTTATATCTTTAAATGCAAAAATGATACATGCACACAGATAGCGTAATCATAACCTTGTCTTAAACACCTTATTTGACCCCCTTTATACAAGATTTGGTGCCACTACAGGGCCTTGGTTGCAACAATGTTCTGTATGGTCCCAGTTTAAGTCAATAACGTCACAACTACCACTGAGAATACTGCATGAGTTATGTTCTTTGCCAGGCAAGTAGATTTTTTTTGAATCGGAACAGGTTGTCTCTCTTAAATGTAACTCTGGGTCTCAAAAGAAAAATCCAGCTATTGAATATATTGGTCTGAAACGTGATTAAATGTGTAAATTTCAGTTGTTTCATTAAATAGTTTGAAAACAGACATATTTTCTGGAATTGGCAGAGGTTTTAGTAATGTGTTATGTTGACCATATTTAGGAAAAAAATGGAAACTGAGTATAACAGAAGAACATCTCAGACAGAAACTCAGTTTTCTGTCGACAGACAAACGATTGTGAACAAGTATGAAGAAGCACTACGAAATCTTGAAGAACGCTACCAACGAGAGCTGCAAGAACTCGCCGAACAACAGCATGAGGAGAAATCTCAGTGGGAATTCGAAAAGGATGAAATCATCCAGGAATATGCTGAAGCCCAAGAGCAACTGAAGGAAATGCTGGAGAGCAAAAAGGCCATTTCTTTTGTACTAACACAGGAGAAAGAACTCCTAGAGAAGAATTTCAAGGAACTTGTGAACAAGTTAATGTGTGAAAAGGAGCAGCTCCAGAAAGAGCTGCAGGATCTGAGAAATGTTGCTGAAAAACAAGAGGACAAGTTGCAGAATAAAATATTGCAGCAACAAAATGATTATGAAAGAGAGCTAAAAGACAGAGAAGAACAAATGTCTGTGGTAGAGGAAAAAAGGAAGCTGGTTAGCCAAAGGCTTGAAGTGCTTGAGACTGCATATGAGCAAGAGAAATACAAACTGAATTCCAAACTTCTTGCTTTAGAGGGTTTAAACAAAGAGACCCACGAGAGAGCAGAAAAAGAGAAGGCACAGATGAGTTTGGAAATCTTAAAGCTTCAAGAAACAATAAAGAAATTGCAGCAGGAAACACTTGATTTTGCCAAACTCAGGAATGACTACAATGCCTTGGCAAATGAATATGCAGAAGTGAAGAGCAAGGTTTCAGCACTGTCTGGCTTGCAACAATTGGAAGAGGATGGAGAGGTTCTTACAAACCTACAGAAGGTGCATGAGCAGGCTGTGAAGGAAAATGTGAAAATGGTTTCTGAGATTGTCAGGCTACAGCAGCGGTTACAGCGACTGGAGCAAGAGTCAGGAAAACTTTCCAGTTTTGACCAATCAAATTCTGAGATGGAAGAATCTCAGGTGCAAGACAGGATAGAGCAAATTGAGGGTAATGTTCTCAAAAATCTGCAAGATGGCAGTAAAGAGACAGATCATGGAGCAAACTTGCTTGTTCTTTCATTGTTGGAGGCTAAAACTAAGGAGCTTGAAGAAATGGTTGAGGCTTATTCCAGTCTAAAGAAGATGTATGAAGACATTAAGGTAGAGAACCATGCCCTGAAAATACAGATTGGTCAGCTTCTGGAAAGTACAATGGTATTGAAAGCAGAATATAATGAAGCTAATGACAAGAAGCAAGATCAGGCTTCCAAAGTGTCTGTGCTGGAAATGAGACAGACAGAGCCTGAGAAAATCTTTGAGGTGGTTCCCAAGTTGAAGATGTTCTATGAAGATGTTAAAAGAGAGAAGGAATGTTCTCAGGAAGATAGCAAGGTGGCAAAAATAACGTCTGATCATGCTACAGCCTGTAAAGAGCTTTGTTCTGAAGTTTCTAGGCTACAGACTGAACTAAAGAAGGCTGAGGAAATAACTGAAGCTTCTCTCCAACTTGAGACGGTCTATGGAGCATCTAAAGAGAATGGAGAGCAGAACAGTCTAGTACCTCAGCTTTGGGAAAAGATTGAAGAGCTAGAAGAAAGATCAAGGGCACAATCTACACTTCTGTCCTTACAGGAAGAAATCCAGCAAGAAAACAAGGGCCTGAAATCTGAAATGATAAAGTTGTTTGAACAAAATAAAAAACTAGAAGAGAATGTACCAAGACTTACAAGCCTGCAGCTCAGGTTAGAAGAAAGTAATCAAGAAAGTGTCAAACTCAGGCAAGAAAAAACACAGCTCCTGGAAAAAGTTAAGGAACTGGAAGATGCCCGTGACCAATATGCACGGGAAAAGATAGAGATGCACAGTGAGAACTTAAGACTGCAGCACAGACTTGGAAAACTGGAAG
This sequence comes from Lepidochelys olivacea, assembly GCF_965140295.1. Classification (NCBI taxonomy): domain Eukaryota; kingdom Metazoa; phylum Chordata; order Testudines; family Cheloniidae; genus Lepidochelys; species Lepidochelys olivacea. The sequence goes on from NC_140416.1 coordinate 123,332,417, forward strand.
AACATACTTTAATGTTTAAAGTCCTGCAAGACAAACATGGCCAATGTGAGACCACAATAAAAGACCTGGCAACGGAGAAAAGAGAGCTACAAGAGCTCAACAGGAAGCTGAAAGAGAAAGTTACATCTCTGGTTAAGCAAAAAGAGATGTATTCTCAAGATGAGAAAGAGGAGTTGTATTCAGCGATACATGATTTGCAAAGCACATGTAGTGAGCTACAGCAAAAAGTTGAACTCCTGAGGTAATGTACACTTTAAAAAAATTGGGACATATTTGTGCTCCCCGCAAAAATCTAACTTTGCTGCTTGCTGTGCTTAGAAAACTACTAACCTGCTAGCATTCATTGACTGGCATGTAACTGCTACTGACTTCCTTATGCTTGCATCACATTAACAAGTAGATTAACCTTGACTAGAAGACAGTGCCTTGGACTGTAATGACTAGTAAGCAAACTACTTTAATGTGGATTATGAAAGTTTGTAGGTTAATTTTAATTTTCTGTGCAGTTATGTACGTGATGGTATTCTAAAAGCAGTGACGGTAACGCAAGAGCAATTTGTCAACTGTTCAGTGTGATTGTATGTATTTATTTTTGCAGAGTGTATTTTAGTTAACAAGTCTCAATGAAACAAACATTTTAATGTGAAAGAACATTACTGTAACTTCTTTGGAGTGCTTTTAACTTTCATACTAATAATCTCTCCGCTTCTCTTGCCTTAGTTCTTGGCCTGTAACTCGGGGTGCTAACAGAGCTGCAATTTTCTCAAATGTTAAAGTTAACACTAAACAATCTTAGTAATTTTCTCAATAGGAGTACTTAAATCCTTCAGAAGCCATTAAGTATGTGACATGGTAAATACCAGCATAACTAAGAACACATGTAGCTTATAATAAATTACCTGCATTTTTGCTGAAGTTTAGCAGTTAAAGAATTAATTCTCTTGAGATTACACAAAGTGGTTACAAATGGCTGCTAACTTTTTATTAAATTCTTATGGGAAGCCTGGAATGACCCTTTCAAGTGTTGCATCATGACTAGAACCTGATTTTAAAAGCATCTACTCTAAAATTGCAAACAAAAGAAAAGACAGGTCAAATTCTGCTACTTCTCATGCTGGTATTCCCATTGTATTGAACTGCTATTCCCGAAACAGATGGTCTAATACATTACAATATGCAAAGTGCGGCAAAACAATTGATTTCAAACTGTCTGAACTATTACATTGTCTTCAAATCACGTTACAAACAAAAAGTTCTGTAAAATTATTCACTGAAATTTTTACTGGATTACAGAGGTGTAATTTAAGTTTGCAATCACATTTCAGTGTAACAGACTTCTTTTTATGCAATTAATGCATGAAATTAAAACAGCACCTATGCAATGCTCTGGGAGGTGCTCTTGATAAGCGTTACATAAAAGCCATGTAAATTGATCCATATGATATTTATCAACGGGAAGTTCTGCTGTTTCAATTGTCAGAAGTAATTTGCCTTTTGTAATGAGTATTTTGTCTTCAACCAATGGAGCTGGACGAGGTACAAGAAGATTGGTGTTTCAACTGTCTTATCTCTATACTGTAGATGTGAGGCCGAGAAGCTCAGAGAAGAAAATGCTATTCTGAAGAATGAAATAACCCTTTTAAATGAGGAAGGAAGTGTTTCTAACCTGAAACTACGGGAGCTAAATGGATCTCGAGAAGAAATGTGGTAAGAATACAAAGTGGCATATGATGCATGTGCTTCCTAGTTTTAATTGTGAGCTGCAATGTGAACAAGAAAAACAGCACCCTTATTGCTCTTCTGGGATAGAATCATAGGACTGGAAGGGACCTCGAGAGGTCATCTAGTCCAGTCCCCTGCACTCATGGCAGGACTAAGTATGATCTAGACCATCCCTAACAGGTGTTAGTCTAACCTGCTCTTAAAAATCCCCAATGATGGAGATTCCACAACCTCCCTAGGCAATTTATTCCCATGCTTAACCACTCTAACAGTTAGGAAGTTTTTACTAATGTCCAACCTAAACCACCCTTGCTGCAATTTAAGCCCATTGCTTCTTGTCCTATCCTAAGAGGTTAAGGAGAACAATTTTTCTCCTTCCTCCTTGTAACAACTTTTTATGTATTTGAAAACTGTTATCATGTCCCCTCTCAGTCTTCTCTTCTCCAGATTAAACAAACACAAGTTTTTCAATCTTCCCTCATAGGTTATGTTTTCTAGACCTTTAATCATTTTTACTGCTCTTATCTGGACTTTCTCCAATTTGTCCACATCTTTCCTGAAATGTGGCACTCAGAACTGGACTCAATACTCCAGTTGAGCCTAATCAGCACGGAGTAGAGCGGAAGAATTACTTCTCGTGTCTCGCTTACAATACTCTTGCTAATACATCCCAGAATGATGTTTGCTTTTTTTTTGCAACAGCATTACACTGTTGTAAAAAGTCCGTCTCAAAGTTCTCTTGCTTGTTAGAAATGCTGCATGCCTTTAAAATGGCAGTGATTCTTTCCAGTGACTGCACTTATTCGCTGTAGAGTTTTGGCAGCATATGAGCTCATACTAGCCTCTGCTTGCTCTGCACGTTGCCAGATGGGGAAAGGGTACCTCTCTCACCAGAGAAGCACATCACCTACTAAATGATCTACTGAGCATGTGTACTAATGCTCTCCCTCCCCTTGCTTAGCAGCAGAAATAGCCACCCCGTGTGCACATGGGAAGGCAGGCGGAGGAGCTATCTGCCGATGTGTTCCACAGGCCAAGCACTGTGCAGCTGCTCACATTGCTTAGCAACCAGGTCTACCTGCTTGCAGTGGCCTTGTTGCTTCTGATGTGCAGAAATGATGTGCCCAAAGACATCTACCATGAATAAGTGGGGGTGGGGGAAGGAGCATTTGCATGCATTGACTTCCATCTCTCTCCTGAAGCACTGTCAAACATGTGGTCCTGGGATTGCCAGAGCCTTCCAGAAAAGAGGGGGAAGTTTTTCTTGAACCAAGTACATCAGTCCCTGAGGGGAGAGAGGGAAGGCGAGCACTGACTGTGACTATGTGAGAACAGCAGTCCCCTGCCTTAAGAACATGAGAACGGCCCTACTGGGTCAGACCAAAAGTCCATCTAACCCAGTATCCTGTCTGCCGACAGTGGCCTCTGTCTGGTGCTTCAGAGGGAACGAACAGACCAGGCAGTTGTTGAGTGATCCATCCCCTGCCTTTCTACTACTAACCAGGAATTTTTCAGCCATGACTATTTAGGATGGAAGGATGGTGCGTTTTAAACCAGTTCTCCAATAGCATGTCGTAAAAAAACAACCGTTTACCATACTTTTGTTCAATGTCCATTATTTAGGCAAAAAATAGAGTCTATAAGAAAGGAGAAGGTGGCCGTGCAGAAGATGGTTGACAACCTGAGAAAACAGGTATGTAGACTGAGGCTTCCTCCTAAGTCTCTTCTGTAAAGAGACATTCAGTGCAGAAGGTAATTTCTGCCCCATAGTTTAAATATCATGAAGGCAAGAGGAGATGCACCTTGCATACATTAAATTCAAAGATATTCTAAAATGACTGTAGGTTCTCCTTCACTGTTGAGTATTGGTGAAAGGTTTCCTTGACATATTGCATTAGAGGTAATTGCACTCTTTCATTACCTGGGTACTTAGAGTAGTTTACAGACTTTTTAAGGTGTTTTCTGTTTTGTTCAACCTGGAAAGACTTCCTAATGAAAATACATACTTATATCAGTGTAACTCCTTCGCTTAGGGGTGTCCCTAAGGGTATGTCTACACTACCTGCCGGATTGGTGGGTAGTGATCTATCTATCGGGGATCGATTTATTGCATTTAGTGTAGACGTGATAAATCGATCCCTGATGGCTCTGCCTTCGACTCCGGAACTCCACCACGGCGAGAGGCGGAAGCGGAGTCGACGGGCGAGCAGCGACTATCAATCCCACACCATGAGGACGAGAAGTAAGTGATTCTAAATCAATCTAAGATACGTCAACTTCAGCTACGCTATTCTCGTGGCTGAAGTTGCGTATCTTAGATCGATACCTCCGCCCCCAGTGTAGACCAGACATGTTTATACCCCACTAACTCTCGGTGTAGACAGCACTCTGTCGATGGGAGGGCTTCTCTCATTGACCTAACTACTGTCTCGGAGGGAGATGGAGAAGCTCTCCCATCAGCATAGGTAACATCTTCCCTAAGCACTTCTGCAGCGCAGCAAGAGTAAACAAGTCCTTAATTTTAAGGGATTGATGAGTAGAGATTTGTCAGTCATAGCAAACTATCAGGAAAGTGAACTGCGTTAGAATGTGGTGCTGTTTGGCTTAGCTTAAAATTTCTTCATAGAATGACTGAATAAGACAGATGACAACGAGAGCAAATAAACTTATATGTTACTGGAGTTCTGACTGGCTTAGAATACTGCTGTTGGGAAAGCATAGCAGCTTAAGTAGGTCATGCCATCATATTCTGAATTAGAATCTGGATAGGAACCATTCCCTTTGCATGAAAGAAATACTGTACTGTGTATGTAATGCCTAAACCTATTCTTCAGTGCAGGAGAGATATATTTAGTCATTTCTGATACTTCCTGTTTTAATCAGGTATCAGATTTGAAAGCCAAGAACCAGCAGCTAGACTTTGAAAATGCAGAACTTAGTCAAAAGAATTCAAAAAACCAAGCAGACATGCAGGATCTTAATCAACGGCTGGCAAGAATCCTCAGGCAAAAAGAAAAGGAAGTGGGGAAGTGTACACTGGAAGAATGGGAACGGGAGAGATCAAAGCTGAAAGAGGAACTGGAAAACTGTCAAGTTAAGGTACGGCGTAATACAATTTCATGGTTAACGGTGTGACACTACTGGATTTCAGGAATGAACGCTATTGCACAGACACCCCCATGAAACTAGCAACCACTCTATCCCTTAGCAGTGCATAGTCTTTCAAAACTGTTCTTTAAATCCCATCTGCAAACATGGGTGTTTGTAGAAGTGGAGACCGGGAGGGAAACTGCATCAGAGGGTCTGATCTTTGGCAGTGTTTAAAAGGGGGATTGAGAAGCGGGTAGAAGAGCACACTTCCATTTTAAAAACGAATCCTAGGGAAGGCTAAGAGACCATGGCTCTCCTGTTTCCACAAAATTCTAACATAGGTATTTTGTTGGAGCCACTATGGCCTAGACGGGTTTCAGAGTAGCAGCCATGTTAGTCTGTATTTGCAAAAAGAAAAGGAGTACTTGTGGCACCTTAGAGACTAACCAATTTATTTGAGCATAAACTTTTGGTGCATCCGATGAAGTGAGCTGTAGCTCACAAAAGCTTATGCTCAAATAAATTGGTTAGTCTCTAAGGTGCCACAAGTCCTCCTTTTCTTATGGCCTAGACAGTTTGCCCAGTGCTGTTGCGCAGACTGTCTCCTGAATTAGTCTTTTGTGTGATCCTGAATTTTTCCATGAAGATGGAGATCCAGTTCACTTAGCGTTTTTTTTTGTTTTTTACTTTCCCCAGTCATCAACTCTGGTGTCTTCCTTGGAGACCGAGCTGTCTAAAATCAAGGTTCAAACTCGTTTTCTGGAGCAGGAAAACCACCTCCTCAAACAGGAACTGGAGAAGACCAAACAGGTAAAGACAGTCCCTGTTCTAGGCCAGACTGTGCAGATGGTGAATTTATACAGCTGGCAGGATGGTTGCTCTTAGCATTTATATTCTGCTCTCCTAACTGTGTTTGAGGTAATTAGCTTGTTTGTACAGGAAGGCAATGACAAAAGAGGAATGCAAATATCCTTGCAACAATGTCCCAGTGTGCACACGGCTGTTCATAAATTTGCTCTGAAGGCAGTGAAGACTGTTGTTCCACTGGGTCTTCCACCAACAGATGTTCCAAAGCAATGGGCTTTGGGAGCCTTGTCTTGACAATGAATGGATAGAAAGTAATATTAAAAAATATGGCATTTTATCCAGTTGTGATTCCTGATTCTCTGTAACAGCTGGTCATATCCACATGGTCTCCCAGTTAAGGATTAGTCAGTTTCAGGATGCCTCTACAGGAGACTTCTGATTGCTGCACCAATTGATGCCTTATCCCTAGAAGGCTTCAGTACATGTAAATTTTACTGGAAGTGTTGATATGACAATTTCATTTAAATAAATAGTTACATTAGAGCCAATGGAATCATGCTAACATATTGTGATCTCAAATCATGAATGAAAGTTGCCATCAGGGTCGGATTATTAACCCTTTTAATGTGGTCTCCATGAACTCAATTTCATCCTCTTGCATAACTGCAAAACGTATCCTCTTTAAGACTGAATGGCTCTTTACACACCCAGGCAGTGCCTCCCCTATCTACACTGCTGTTTTTAGTGATGTCATGTCCCGCAGCGCTCCTGGAGTCTTACTCTGCCGCAGAGAGCATTTTTAGCTTGTGTTTGTGGTTTTGTAAAGGCCATTGTGCTTGGGTTTTTCACTTTTTAGAAATATCAGGCGTGTAAGCCCCTGGTCTACCATGGTTTTGCTGGCGAACTTCTGGGAACTCTCCAGAATGTTTCAGCTCTGACCCATTAGTTGAAGATTGGAGGGTGCTGAATCTTTAACAAAGGCTTCCTTTATCCTAAGCATTAGTCAAAGTTACATGAGCATTAACAAAAGCAAAACAGTATTTTAAACAACCTGACTAAAAATTCTGTCTCCTCTCAATTGCTATACTTTCACTCTGTTTGCTGTTGTGATGTCTTGCTTTTAGCATACAGGCGGAAAAGTTTTCAGAAAGACCTGGAAAAACAATTTGTTGAAATTAACTGTAGCTTTCACCTAAACCAAAGCAGAGACTGTATTTTTAAATATATTTGTACTGTGCCTAGCATGACGAGGCCCTGATCCCTATAGAAATAGCTGTCTAAAACGTTTGTGAATAAAGTCATAAACAGCAGCAGAAATGCTACTTGATAAGATGACAAGATCTGGGGGATTTCTGTCTCCCACAGCTGCCCAGATGTCCTGATCTCTCTGACTTCCAAAATGAAATTTCAAGTGTAATAACTAAAAATGAAAAGCTGCTGAAAGAAAAAGAAGCCCTCAGTGAGGAACTAAACAGATGTGTTGATAAGGTAATAAGAACTGCAAACGCTTACCCATATCCCAAACCACTTGCTGTATCCAGCCCTAATTCCTATACAGTACATTACTCTATGAAATAACTTTGCTATTTTTTCCCCACACAAATGTGTGTCTGATACTATTTCAGTATTTCTATCTGGGCCTCCATGAGCTCTGCCATGTTTGGAATTTGCTGTAGAATCAAATTGTAGCAAATTTGTGCTCCAGAATCTAAGCTTTCATTTTAAAAAATGTGGTTTCTAGACCTTGGGGTTCGTCTACATGCAAACTTTGCACTGGTTTAATTTAAGGTTTGATTTGAAATCTTTTTAGTTAAATCCGTGTAAAAGGCTATGTGGATGCTCTCATTTTGGGTTAAATTGGGCTTCTTATGATTTCGTTTAAGAGCTTTTTGATACACAAGCTGGAAAGGAAATAACTAATTCAATTCACACTTTGTTATTTTGGTGCAAATCTGAGTGACCACTCTTACATTCTGGATTGAGTGTCCTATTTCAGTTTAATTTAAACATTTTTTTCCACATCAAGAACCCAGGGATCTTGATGCAGAGCTGAGGTCCAGTTCAGCCTGGAGTACACCCAACCTTGATTGTACTATGTACTTTAGTAGATGTAATAAAACCACCAGTCAAAAAGGCAGCTGGCAACAAGATTGTATTTTCACTATAATTTGCGCCTTTCTTTTCTAAACTGGTGGCTTAGAACTCAAGCAGTGTAACTAGCATGCAAATTGTATATATTCCTGTTAGTTCCTTGCTATACTACACTTCCATTATCTGAAACCCCATGCAGCTCAACTCTCAGCAAAGTCAACATGAGCTGGAGAGAGAAATCCCTCGCAATATTTTGCTTACAGACTAGTGGTACATTGTCATTCGATATATTCTTCCTTGCTCTCAATTCAGGTAGCTAAAGTGAACTTCTTAGAGAATGTTCTTGCCAGCTTGAAGCAGGAGCAAAAGTCCTGGGAACAACAAGGTCAGACACTGAAAACGCAGCTCACGGTCTCCCAAGAAAAGGTACAGTAATATGGTTTGTTTTGATCCTTCTGAAGCATAGACATTTTTGTTCACCCCTTGAACCAGGCAGGAGTTCGCACCAAATAGTCCTCTTGTCTGGTGTGTACAAAGGTGATATGCAATTCATACCTGGGGCATTTTGAGGCGCTCCTTTAGTAAATTTATCACAGGGGCGAGTGAACGTGTAACATGTGCTGGGTAAATTTCTCCCTGGGGGGATAGCTGTGGTTTCACTTCTACAGTTAGGTTCCTGTTTGCTGACGCCTGCTTCCCAGTTCCCTGGTATACCTGTAAAGAGAGATTCTGCACCAGCTAGTACTAAACACCACAACCTTTTCCTCTCCTGCTGCTGCCTCTCTTCTCCCTGCCGGGGGAGGAAAGGAGAAGAGGCGGTAGGGTGACCAGATGTCCTGATTTTATAGGGACAGTCCCAGTATTTGGGGCTTTTTCTTGTATAGGCTCCTATTACCCCCCACCCCGGTCCTGATTTTTCACACTTGCTGTCTGGTCACCCTAAGAGGCGCCTTGCTTGGCTGACAGCAGTTGTGGTACCATAGTTGCCCTGGATTGCCAGGAGTAACCTCAACAGAAATCCTTCACATTTCCTCCTTGAGCAGGAAAATATTATGGGAGGGGAAGGCAGATGCATGAGTGTCGCATTCAGTGTGTTATGTGGCTGGTAACTTGTAATGGCAGCTCAAGTCATCTGGCATCTTTCTGGAATAGCTGACAGAATTATGATTCTTCTTCTTCACCTCTTCCTTGTGTCAGGCAGAGATCCTATTCATCGCCTCATTCATTAAGGATCCTCGATGATCCTTGCTATACTCCTGTTATAGGCACCTCCACAGATAAATCGCTCTTGTACCAAATTTATATACTGATTATAAATTCACTGTTTGTTTTATTTTGCTTTGACCAGCAGGCAATCACTAAGAATGTCTGTTTCTTCATTGCAAGTCTGAAGCTGTCCTTTCTTGTGCATTTCAGGTCCAGAGTCTAGATGAAGCTCTACAAAATATCAACCTTCAACTGTCACGGCTAAAATCAGACCTACGGGTGACCCAGCAGGAGAAGGAGGCTCTTAAACAGGAAGTGATGTCGCTACACAAGCAACTGCAAAATGCCAATGATAAGGTAATTCTTGAATAGCTACCTTTACCATACTAGAATGGTCTCAAAATAACTCTTACAACTTTGTATACCCCAGCTTATTGATTACCCACAATTGCTGCTTTCTTTTGAAGCCAGTCAGAGTATCCTACATATCCTCATAATCTAATAACGCATAAGCACATAAGTATTTTTGTTGGTTAAGAACATAAATAGTGGTAGAGTCTTGAGCAAGTAGCAATTACATATTTAATTGTGGACATCTTAGGAATAATGGAAATCTAGTTCCCTTCCCCACTTTTTCTTAAATACAAGATAGATACCCTGATAAAGGTGAAAAAGATAGGGATCACAGAAGGCTTTTATCTGGGTACCCTCCAGCCTTGGATTTCCATTTTAAAGGCCTATAAAGAACAGCACCTTCCAGTCAGGTTTCTTTGAGGAAGTCAGAGTAGAAGAAGGTTTAGCCAACTCTTCCTTTGCTTTATCAGTCTAGTGCTTGTATTCAAAGAATACAAGAGGACAAAAGAGAATAGTTAGTTATGGTCATTCCTTTTTTGTGAAGATATTTGTTCATCATAAGTTTTAGCTGGTCCTCTATTACTGTACCCCATACTCAGATCTGTGGTAACTTGCACTTAAAATCCAGTTATATGGGTGTTGGGGCAGGTTAAGATCAATCAGAACCTCCTGTTTAAATGATCTTTCTCGTTAAAAGGGATATTTTTACACTGCCTCAGAGTAAACTTTCAAAAAAAAAAAATCTGTACAGTTATTTACACCAATGACTAGGTATATCCACAGTCCTGTACCAGAGTGGGGCTTCAGAGACTTTTTAGACTGCAGTTGTCCTAACAAGTGGAACTAATGCTTGGGAAATAGATTCAATTTTCAGTTACATTGTGTCTTTTCCAAAAAGAGTTCATTATAGCAGCCTGTCACTTTACTTTGTTAACAGATAGGAAGCACTAATATTTGGGGAGGGGTATAGGGGCAATATTATAATTGTGAAATATTTTGTGTCCACGTGGAAAAGAGGTATGAGACTTTTTTTTTTCCTGAATTTTATAACAAGGACCAAATTATATCTATAAAACTGCAGGCTGTTACTTGCCTGATAATGCTTGGAAGTGGGGCAGCTTGCTTGATTTTTATAGTTGAGCTAAGTACACTACTATTAACCATTCTGATATTTAACTGGTGACTTGTCATCTGTAGTTTCAGCTAAGATGAAAACCTTTTGGGTTTTTTGTTCTGTGATTAGTACCTTGGTTATTTTGAAAGAAATTCGATGTGAGGAAGCAGGAAAACATAAATTCATTTGTAAATATCAGGGTTTATGGAGTTCCTGGTTAATGTAAAATCTTTCTGAAGACAGAAAATATCTGCTTCTTTGTTTAAGGCCTAACCCTGCAATTGTCTGTCTGTCTTAAGAATCGGGTTCTAGAAGTGGCTGTGCATTCCTCAGGGCTGCAGAACCAGCAGAAGAAGCTGCACTGGGATGAACTGGAGCAACTGATTAAACAGGAGCAGCAGCTGCTGAGGCAAGAGAATGAGCGGCTCCAGAGAGAGGTCCAGAACACTAAAACAGATCTAACTCATTCCAGGGAGAAGGTAACTTGAGAGAGTTCACAGACACTAATAGATAGTGACTGCATGCTAGGCAGAACCCCTGTGATGATGTCCATTTTGCAACTTGTAATACACTGAAAAAATGATGCTCCCTGATTTTTAATACAAATATCGCAGTAGGATTGCATAACAGGGTTGCTACCATCTCTTCAAACAATGTTACTTATGCTAGCAGAAGCACTCTTCTATCAGCATAGCTGTGTCTGTGCTGGGGATTTGTTGGCATAGCTAGGTCAGTAGGGGATGTGTGGTTTTTCACACCCCTTACCAACATAGCTATTTTGTTATAAGTTTTAAGAGTAGACCAAGGCTTATGAACTTCTTTGTTTTAAAAACAGTGCCCTTTTTCAGGGAGACTTGATGGTTGAGAACTCATCGTGTTTAATCTAACCGTAATAGAAAACTGCTATAGGTTGGCTTGTAAATTAATTGAAAACCAGTAAACTTCCCTTTTTTTAAAAGACCTTTACTGCAGTGGCTCTCAACCTTTTCAGACTACTGTACCCCTTTCAGGAGTCTGATTTGTCTTAGAATCACAGAATATCAGACTTGGAAGGGACCTCAGGAGATCATCTTGTCCAACCTCCAGCTCAAAGCAGGACCAATCCCCCATTTTTTTTGCCCCAGATCCCTAAATGGCCCCCTCAAGGATTGAACTCACAACCCTGGGTTTAGCAGGCCAATGCTCAAACCACTGAGCTACCCCCCTTCCTCCCCATTTACACCTCACTTAAACTGCTTGCTTATAAAATCAGACATAAAAATACAAAAGTATCACAGCACACTATTACTGAAAAATTGCTTACTTTCTCATTTTTACCATATAATTATGATATAAAATCAGCTGGAATATAACTTGTACTTACATTTCAGTGTATAGTATATAGAACAGTATAAAGTCATTGTCTGTCTGAAATTTTAGTTTGTACTGACTTCGCAGTGCTTTTTATGTAGCCTGTTGTAAAACTAGGCAAATCTCTAGATGAGTTGATGTATCCCCTGGAAGACCCCTGTATACCTCAGGGGTACATGTACCCCTGGTTGAGAACAACTGCTTTACTGGAATTCACAAATTTTTTGGCTCCCAGTAGTACGGGGAAGGGCGGAGTCTGTTCAGTTATTTTACTAAATGTATAAAAATAAATAGACAATATTGCGACTAGGAAATAGGTTGGTAGCTTACATTTTAGTTCAGTTCATTGCAGTTTGATTTGCATTAGATCAAGTCAGTTTGTATATGCTAGCCAGTGGAATCTTGACTAGAAAACAGATTTTTAATGCTGTGTGATGCCTTTCTGTGTTCCTTGTTCAATCTGTGCTCATTAGATCCGGCAGCTGGAATCTGCCATCCTTTCCATGAAGCACCAAAAACATCAAAGCCAATCTGGTATTGTGAAAGCCATAGAGCAAGAGAAATTAAGCTTGAAGAGGGAGTGTGAACAGCTTCAGAAGGAATTGTCTTCTGCTCACAGAAGGGTTAGTTTCAGACTGTAAAACAAATAACTGTTTATCTGGCTTCAGTGCGCCACTTAGTTTTGCTGCTATGGCACTTGATCAGATGAAATGCTATAATTTTACTCAGCCACATAGAAATCTTCTTTGTGAATTGTGTGCTGCTCTTGTGAAATTTGATGGAAATTGGGCAGGCGCTCTTGGGTTTTCTGTGTGTAGATAAATAGGTGACATGAATGGTGTAGGTGTGCAATGTTTTACATATTTATGGTGTTTGTGTCCTGAGTGGGGTTCTGCAGCCTGTCCAGCATGATCAGGATAGGTCTCTCTCTAAGCATTTGCTCATCTGCATGCATGAAGTACTGTCAGGCACAGGTCCTTAATTTTGACTCTACGAATTTCATGTTGAAAACCACATTTCTTGTTCCACTCCTGAAGTTTCAGAATACCAGGTTGCATGCTGGGCCTTGTGTAAGTATTTATTCTGTATGGACTACAGAGAAATCTGAAAAAATTGACCCTCAAAGCTCGCCTGGCTATTGCTTGCACTCTCTGTTGCCTTCCCCTTGGTGGGCAAAGCTAGCCTGAAAATGGCAATTTTCCTATGAAGTAGAAGCATTATTTTTGGCTTTTGGCATGTCCCAAGTACCTGCCTAACCTACTCACAAGAAGGATGCATGTATAAAATATACAGGGTGTTGAAAGTAAAACAAAGCCAAACCAGAAATGAAGAACATTAGCTATTAAGTTTGGCTCTTATTGCTCAGGGAGGTTTGCAATTTACCAAAGCAAAACTGCAAGGCTGTTAAGTGGTCAACCTGTCCTGTTCCTGACACTGAAAGCTAAACCTGCTCAGAGTAAAATGTTGTATTGGAACACACACACACTCTAAACAACATGTATCCTTGGGCCGCCTTTTGAAGAGTCCTTGAATACGCCGTTCTTGTATCCCAGCTTTAGTTCATGAGATTCAGAACCTCTGTTATTTCCCACATTCTTCAACCTGCAGTCTACGGATTCTGCCTTTCTACATCAGGCTTAGAGATGGCTTCTATTTATGTCAAATGTGTTTAGTATTAGTCTGATACTGAATACTTGAGAGAGTCCTGGGACCAACATGTCTACAACATTCCAAACACTGAGTACTTGCTTACTACTTCTCTTTGTCTCCTTACTAGCAGTTTTTCTTGAAGTACTAAGATACATGGTTAATGTAGATGTTGTTAAACAAAGTAGATAAAACCATAAGCCAAACTACATTTCTTTTTTCCGATTAACTTCTTACAAAATTTTGTGTGTACATACGTACAACAGAAATAACCAACATAACAAACTGTACATAAACTTCTCATAATGTGTTAACCATTTGCTACCTAACCATAACTATGCTTGTAGTATTTCATTATATATAATATGAATGGTTAAAATATAAATTAATTATTTGTATTACACGGTTTACAAACAATTTGTTTATAAAAGTTCAGTTAGTTTTAAATCTTATTATGCCTTATTCTTATTTTATGTACAGAAAAACTGAAGGGGGTGGGGAAAGGAAATCATTAGAATAAAATAAAAAAACAGAAGCAAACTTCAGAGGAGGGAAGGAAACGGGCAGAGAAGAGTGGAAGGCAGGGGACAGGCATTTAGTAGGATTATTCAGATATTTCCAGGAAAGCATCTTGTAGCTCTCAGAACATTTTGTGAGTATTGCTGTTAGAAATACAGTTCTTTCCAAGCGGAACAACATTCCTAAGGGAAGATCTTCTCTTTTTACAGATCAGTCAGATGAATTCACTTGAGCATGAATTGGAAACCATCAATTTGGAAAATGAAGGGCTAAGAAAAAAGCAAGTCAAACTGGATGAACAACTAATGGAGGTACCTTTCAATAAATGTTAACGTTATTGACTAGAGAAGAAATGGGAGCAGTATCTCATGGTATCTGTAGATGATGTATTTAAAGATATTTCCCTGGTCTCAGTAGGATAGGAATATGATACATTTAATGTGCAAACTTAAACTGATAAGGCTGGCCAGGTAGAAGTCTCTTGCAAATGTCCAGTCACATCCTCATTAATCAAGGAATTATGCTGCATAACAGATGTGCTTCGACAAAGGGGGATGTTTGTCAGAATTTGTGAGAAGAAACTACAGCTACTTCAGGGTCATGATCAAATGGAAGACAAAGGGGCAGATTTTTTATATCCAAAGATAAGAGTAAGACTCTCAATGTCTCTCTCCAAACCTTATTTAGCAACATTAGAATGCAAATATCATTTTAAGGAGTTGTTGACTATAAGTGTATAAAACTGCTCACTTGTATCCTCTTACAGCTTAATGACAATGCATGTTAATTTTGAAAACTTGCTTTCTAACAACCAAATATCAGACAAATTTACTTGTCCTGCTGGAAAACAGTAACTTTCCGGGAGTCTTATTCTAAATTCCTCCTGCTCCCTTCAAGAGCCAGTAACACAAGATAGCTCATGTGAACAAAGAAAAGGAAAAAAAAAAATGGCCTATCCTCCAACTTATTAGTCTGCCTAATTTATTTATGTGCTTGAAACAACCCTCCCAGAGGGTGCTTGCGTAGCAAGATATATTATAAAAGACTTTAAAAAGTGCCTAGATAATGAGCTAGAAATAGGCCCCAAGTAGACCATCAGAAAACACTAATTCAGTCGCGTAACTTAAAATATTACAATAACATCTCCATAAGAAGAGATAATTAGTGGTTGACAGGATGTCCAAAATACTGTTGTTTTTATATATGCTCAAAAAAATTAAATTTTCCATTCCATGTAAGACAATTGAAATCATGGGAACCCAGATATACTGTTAGACTGGACTGTTAATGCTTTTAGCTGTTTCTTTACCATACATGGAAATGCATTCTCTTGTAAAACTTTATCTAGTAACATACAAGATTTTTCTGTCCTCTTTCCTAATCTTTTTCCAACAAGTGTGTATAAAACTCACTTAGCACTTTGCACATCCTAACTACTCTGACTTTCTCTCTTGTGTTTGTTCTCCTTTTGTTTGTGGCTAACCTGTGCCTAGAACTCCGTGGTTGGAACTAGCAGAGAAGGGTGCAGTGCTTTGTCTGAGATAGTGTGTGAAGGTAGAGCAATCGTTTTCAATGTACTACCATAGCACGGAGAAATCTCATTTTGTTTCTTTCTTAAGCTATTCATTGTATTGGGTTTGTAACACTCCATATCTCTAAAGGAGTCACTATTCATTGTAATATAGCTATGACTATATTTAGTTCAAACGCCGTATTGCTTACACAAAAAGATGTGGATGTATCAAGAATGTTCCATCCTGTAGGTCCAGAAATGTGGCATACCTTTCAAAGTCTGTTCCCAAGATTATTTGAAAAGTCATAGCTGATAAACTTTTGAGAAGACTAAACTGGACATCACAAAATGAAAAGTGGCTCTGAAATTTCATTTTTCTTTTTTTCATTTATTAAACGGCAATTTACTTTCTTGAGAGAGTTGGCGATGTCTCTTCATTAACATTGGGTATGTTGCATGCCTTTCACTGAACTGCCGGGCACTTTTAAATGTGTTCAGACTACATGACATCCTTAACCTTTTAAGGGAGTGCAGCTCTGGCTCCTCTTTCCCCAGCAGATTAGCATGGCAAAAGATTATACTTCGTTTTTTTTCTATCTAGATAAACAACGTTTCATTGCCTTTAGTCTCTTGAGATACTGCTAACATCTGTGCTCACGATCTAGATTCCTCCATTAGCAATTACTGTGTTTCATTGTGTCCTATTAACTGAAATGCTTTTATGATAAATCCTGTCAGATCCGCAGAGAATATAGATAGAATTCTTTCTTAGCCTGTATTTTGGAGAAAGGAGGAGATTAGCCTTTGAACACTGTTTATTTGATTCAGGAGAAAGCTCTGATTCTCCTGTAGAAAATAAATACACAGGGCTTGTCTATACTGAGAACACTGTGTAACTTCCTTTTTTCCTGCACCAGAGCAGCCCAAGGCGAAAGCCGTAGCATAGACAGGGCATAGGAGTTCGTACCACTATGGTTCCCAATATAGACACGCCCAAGGAGTAAAACCACAAATATTAGCTGACGCATCCTTCTTAATCACACCACTTGGGAGGGAAGAAGCAAAATCATGTTTGCAGAACTGAAAAACCACAAACACCTTACTCAAGAGACTAGTGCAGGTGTTTTGAGGTGTCAGGTTAATTATACATCCTTGTAAGAAGCTATTGTATATCTAATAGATTAACAGGAATAGAGCCATTTCAATCTTCTTCAGATGCATGTTGGTCTTTTTAAAATCTTAGTATCTTGACTGTGTGGTTTTGTTTCTTTCAAATATCACAAATGATTCTAGATATAAACTAACTTTGCCTGGAATTTTGTTTTAACATTTTTCCAGACATTAACAATTGAATTTAAACATAAATAATCACATGTTGAATTGTGTGGGTATTTAAAAACAAAATAAATTACTTCTAATCTGTAAACTTGTCAGACAACTCCCAGCTGAGATTTCCATGTTTGTAATGTGATCGTGCCAGCAATCACATTGCAGTCTTGCCCTCATCTGAGCAGTGTCATCCCATTGCTTGAAAGCAGTACTTTGTCAGAATGAGAGAGAGAAGTCAGAACCTCTCAGGCCAAGTCCTCGCTAGTTGTTCTGGTAGTATGCCATATTGATTAAGGAAGTGATTCCTGTGGCCTCCCTTCTCCTTCCTCATCCCCCCCAACATATTTATATGCAAAAAGGCCTAGTTTAGGCACTGATATACTGGCATAAAAGTGCTTTGGACAGTATAGCTTAGTTCACTTGGGGAACTGGTATAAATTATAACTGGAAAAGCACTTTTTTGTGGGTATAAGCTGTCTACACAAGGAGGGTTTGCTGGTATAGCTATGCTGGCAAACCTCTTTTAGGACAGACAAGGCATCAGGTTTTGATGGTAAAAAAACCTCTTCAGATTGTTAAACACACCCATATCTGAAGGAACCCCTCCAAGACTCCATTTCTGTACACAGAAGTAGACTTGTTGTTCGACTGATGGCAATCTCTGCCTGTAGCCGGAGGCATCACTTGAGTAACTGAGAATATAAAGGCTTCAGTTTTTCCAGCATTTAGGGGTAAATATAAAAAATGAAGCTTTCGTCACACAAATCTGAATGGGATATAATGAGTAGCATTATATGACTTAAATTCCACATGCACTGAGCTAAAAACATCCTACTCTGTGTTTTCCTTTTGGAAAATGGCTTTTGGCATATTAATGAAATTCCATTAAACTAGAGATGCATCCCCAACCAAAACCACATATCTGAGCACTTCTGAACTTTAGGAAAGCTTTGAATCAGAATGGAGTCAAGCCAATAATTGCACATCTTCCTTTCGCTAAGCCCCTGCTTGGTTGTTTTTGCTGTGCCTTAATACTAAACTTACAGCTGGTGCTGTTAAGATCAAGTTTAAACAAAATTAATACTGAAGTTAAAAATAACCAATGACTCATTTAGGTTTGACAGGCTCTTACCAGTAACTAGCCTAAATTTTAAACTGGGCCCAGGAAAACGTGGATCAACGTTCATATTTCTTTAGACTAAAACACAAACCCGCATGCATTTTTCCTTGTGGAAAATGCACAAAGCTTTGTTAACCTCATGACGTTTTACTGCGGGTAAAAAATAACGCTGTTGCTGAATAGTTAACACAGCGCATGTCTTCGCCATCAGATCAAGTCTGTTTGACTCGGTTATACAGAAAAAGAGCTTGCTGAAGACTTGAAGCTGGTTTCTAGTAGGGTCCTGTAGCATATGCTAGTAAATAGCTACTTACTAAATAGCTCTTTTGGTTGGTCTGAAGTGTAAACATCATCGCTCCTAATGGCTGGTTTTATCTGATTACTCAGATGCTACACTCGAGCTCCAATGTGATGCTTAGCCAATCCCAGCATTCTCGAGAGCTGCAGCAGCTCCAGCAGCAAGGCTGTACTATGGTGCCTAAGGAGCAGTTCCTGCAACTTCAACATCAGCTACAGCAGGCAGAGAGGAGGAGTCAACGACTGCAGGAGGAACTTGAAAATAGACCCTCTGAAACCAACATGCCACAGGTACAACTCTCTTTACTGTGCAGCTTCAGAGTTAGAAAATGTATTTGATTAACCATCCTGTTTTTTCCATTCTGATGTGATCCTTTCTCTGTTTATGCCAGTTCAAAAATAATGGTATCTTCCCAATACAAATATCTGTATAACATGCCCTCATTTTGCATGTCATTTGACTGAGACCATAGCTTAATTGTGCAGTCTTTCTAATTTTCCTGAGTTTTAACCATTCCCATCTAGATATTACTAGCTTTTCTCCTTTTGATTTGACAGTGTACTGTTTTTATTTATATTTTTAATATGTGATCAAGTATGAAACTATACAGTTTTAAAGGTACAGTACCACTATAAATTGCACAAGCATCTGTATCTAAAGCATGCAGAACTAGCAAAGTATATTACTGCCACATGGAGTCCAGGTGTGTCAAATGTTGCCTGACATAATACAGACACTTAACAAACCCACTTCTGAAAGTGTAACTGCAGCTTCTTTATCATCAGGTCATAGGAGGAGACATTCTGGAAGGTGGCGTTATGATAACATTTTTATATCATTGCCATTTCTGAAGGAAAATTCAAAATGTATTTTCAAGACTAAACTGCAGCCACCATTCACATGGGGTGGGATTTTCAATGCAGTTGTCATCCAGTTTCTTTACTATTTGAACATTAAAGCATAACCCAAATGTGTAAGAAGTGTGTTATAGGAGATAATGCAGAAGCACTGGTATGAAATCTGGCATTTCCAGTGTAAACTACAGTTTGGGGAGTTTATCTCTGCCACTTTAAATTGCTTCAGAACCAAAAGAGGTACCCAAAGGACTGGTCTCTGCCTTATATGTAAACCGGAATGTTTGCCTGACTTCCTTTTATGGAGGGAGGTAAAGCTTCAGATAATGTTGATTAAAAAACACTACTGTAAATGCTTCCCCTATATCTCTTAAACACAAAAGCTTCCATTAAAACACAATCTTACACTCAAAGTAGACTAAGCTCTGTAGCATTTTTCTTTAAAACCTTGGGCTTTCAAAAATTGAAAAAAATTAAGTTAGGAAGAGCCTTTGAACATGCTCAGTTTATTTGTGTTTTTATGTAGCAATAGTGTTTTAAGTTTCATGGGGTAAGAAACTTGTTATGCTATCTCTTCGGAATGATTTGAGAAGGTGAGGGGACCCTTCATCATTGTTTACAAGAGTATAAAGGGCATCCTGGGAGAAGGAGTTACAACACAGTGTACTTTTTCAGCATAAAAACAATGAAAATCAATTCATAACTCTATCTTTTGGGGACTCACTCATATGTAGGCTCTTTACAGACTGGGTTGGGGTGAAAGGGATAGCTCTATTGAAAAATTCATACTCCTGCCAAGTGCCATGTACTTCAATGGACTCTTTCAACAAAAATGACAAACCTCTTCGGTGATGCTTTTTTTTTTTTTAAGGCATCAAATATTTAAGGATGAGACACATCATCCAAAAGCAGGGAACCTAAAGGCAAGCACAGCAGGATGAATTAAATACAAATGATATAGCATGTAAGGTCTTCTGTCAGGCACTCTGATGACGAAGAAAAGGCAATGTTACCACATGTTAAGGTCTTTGGTTACAAAGAAGAGTGTGAAAGGTAGAGTGTAAGGTTTAGTTTGAAATTTTGTTATTTAAAAGCAAACAAAAAAAGGCAGGAAAAAAGCAATCTTATAGCAGCTTCTGCAAGTTAACATACTGTGAACTGTCTTAGAGTAGGTAAGGTTGGTTGTTTTTTTGAAAACAAGAAAAAGTTTTTAATTATTTGAGAGCTCATCAAGCATAAACTAGCTACATGCTATAAACAGTAGTTCTGCAGGTGAATAATGTGTAAATCTTTCCTGTTTATCTCTGCAAGGCCTTGAAAACTGCATTGAATTAGATTTTAAAAATCAATCTAGTTAAACCTGTGCAAATCTCCGTTATAGATGTACTTAAAACCTGTTTATTCCTTTCTTATAGTGATATAGCTTAAGCAAACTAAATTGATATACAAAAAGAGTTACACCAGCTCTACTGCATCTACAATAAGGGTTCACATGGGTTTAACTAGATTGATATTTTAAAATCAATTTTGTTAAAGCAGAGCGCTTTTTCAGTATGGTCAAGGCCTATATCTTTGTCAGCTGCTTCTCGTTCAGCACAAGATAGAACATTCCTTTGTGAAAACACCTTGCTTTTTTTTCTTAGTTGATTCCTAGGGTAAACGTTTAGTTGAAAGCTTATTTACATTTCAATGTTGCCTTTAGCATCTTGAAAACTTGCGTCATATCCCCTCTCCACCGTCATTTCACCAGTGAGTACAGCCCCAGATTTTCCATGCTATCTGTATACATTTAACCCATCCAGTCCTGGTGTTACTCCTGCTGCTGCACTCCTACAGAACTCTTCTAGCTCCAAAGCCTTTTTCTAATAAGGAGCCTAAAATTAGGTACAGTAAATATGCATACAAGTAGAGCAATGGTGATAAACTTTGTGTTTGAGTTGTACTGTATGCCCCTTTTCTGTCCCAGTTTTATTTGCTTTTTTGGTTACAGCCATGTTCTGTCCTGGTTCTGTCTCTAATCGCTCTCAAGCTGGTGCCCTTCAAGATCACTGGTTTTTGTACTCATGACTTCAAGTTGTCTAAATTGAAACTCTTGAGCCGTTTGTTAGTCACACTAACCTGTCTAGAACTTTCTGAACTCTAGATCCTTCATCTACATGATTTTTATTTTTTGGCCTTTCTGGATGTTGAGGGCAAACTTTGATACTTTCCTCTGTCACTTATACTACAGACAGAATTGGAAATATTAGCCCCTATAGCAATCCCTGAACTTCTTTCACTTCCTCCTCCATATACAGTAACCCATCACCTAACCAGTTCTTTTTCCGTATGTTTTAGAATCTGCGCTTGTTTAATGCCACGCTTTCTAACATGCACTGATCTGTCCAAAATACTTTAAAAAATTGATTGTCCCTCACTTTATCCCTGTGTGGACACAGTATAAACGCCAAAAAGCTTCCTCCAGATTGTTTTTTGAATTTGAAAAATTTAAACTGCAATTTATTGTAGTGAAACTCCTTTCAGAATACAGTTTTAGCCTAGAGCCAATTTGTGTGTCCCAGATATAGACTCTTTACAAACTAGGTTTATAATGGAAATGCTGAGAACTCTTTCTAATGTAGCTAAATTGGACTACACCCTTCAAGCCGATGCTGCGAGTCTCCCAAAAATATTGAGACTATATACATGTTGTGGCAGCTGTATTTCTCTAACCAGAAGTTTACAGCTTCACTTTTTCTAGTTAGCAACTGCATAAAGTTAATTGACATTCCCCACCCCAAAAAAATTTTCTGACAAAATTGATGTTGGTGAGCCATCCGAAGAGTCCTTACACCTAGAAAACACTTTCTGAATGTCTTCACAATTACATTTGTGTAGTGCTTGTACAAATATTTAGAAAAATGTAATTTGTGATTCTCTGCATGCTGTGTGATGACTGTTGCTTTTGTTTGTTTTGCTTTGCTTGTTTAGGTGGTGGTGGCTTACTTTAATAGCAGTATATGTATTTAAAAAAAAAAAAATCTTGATATCAGGGTGAAGTGTCCCACTTGCCTTCTTTCTCTAGGCCTTGCTACCGGAGCAGCGAGCAGTGCATGCAGATTCCTACAGGAGGATTGGGCACCTCTGAAAGCTTGGCTGCTAATGATCTCATTCCTTACAGTGATAAACTTACTTACACTCAAACTGGCATAAGCTGAGAAATTTGAGGATCAAATTATTCTGTGCTTTTAAAAAAAAAAAAAGCAAGCCTCTACAGTATTATGTTTTTCCTATTTATTTGTGCAGAACCTATTCCGTGAAGAAAATTCACAAGCGGTTGTTTTTAATTTGTTACAAACCCTTTTTATTTGTTATTTAAATTGTTGACTTGTTCATTGTGGAAAGAAATACACTATTTTTCTCAAACGGTTGTAACTATTTTTATCAAAAGGTACTAATTTTTATATATAAGATTCAAAGAAAATCTGGGTTATTTATATTGAGTTTTGTACAAGATGTATAAACTTTTTAACAGGGAAAGATGACACTTCATGATGTACCTGAGAAATAAAATGTTTTAAATATAATGATGTGTCTCTGTCTTGCTAATGTATCATACTCACTACAGTATTTCAGCTTTTCTAAACAAAAACTTTTGGCCAAAATATTTATATCACTGTTCTCTGATATTGTGGATGGGAACTATTGCATAGTATGTAATAACATGGACCCACATTCTGTCCTCGACTTGAGTGGGAGTTGCACGTACATTTTTAGTAAGAGTTGCATGTGCACACTTGATGAAGGAATTGGGCCTCAAGCATCCACTTCCTGTGTAGTGTTGGATTTAAAAACTTGGACAAAAAAGTAGTATCTGTAAATGACTGAAGTCCATCTTTGAATCACAATTCTTAGTATTCCCACGTTTCCCAGCAGTTACTGTTTTTAAGCTAGACTTCAGCATTATTTTAACAGATGTGTATAAACATTTACAGCATTATAGCCTGGCTCTTGTCTACTTGGAGTACAAGCTGTGTGAAACTTTCTTTTTTTTTTTTTAACAAAACTCTGTCCTGACTCACTGAGGTTTACATCTTTTGAATGGACCTGACCTGCTCTGAGTCCATTTCCTCACTTCCTGTAACTTCAGGAGAAGGTTTTATGGATTCATATACTAATCAGGTAAAACGTAGTTTTAATTGGTGTTCTCAAATTCATTTGAACACACAACTCAGAGATAATAAACCAGAGCAAACAAAAAAATAGCTGCAGAGACCTGTATGTTTTGAGAGACAAGTTGGGTGAGGTAATATCTTTTACTGGACCAAGTTCTTTTGGTGAAAGAGGTAAATTTTCAGGCCCCTCAGAGCTTATTTTCAAAAGCTTGACTCTTTCACCAATGGAAGTTGGTCCAGTAAAATATATTACCTCACCGCCTCGTGTGTCTCACATCCTGAGACCACAGCAGCTACAACACCGCATACAGTTATGCTTGTCTAATTATTCACTTCATGCACGAACAGCCAAACAAAAGTATTTACGAACTATGTTTCAGAGTATCTCACTAAACTTAAAAAAAGATAGATGAAAGTATTTTGGCTAGAACTTGTTATGGTAAGTTCTACTTACTGCTAGATTTTAAATCCCTCTGGAAAAGTCCCCAGTCCTACTACATTATATATTGCTTCCTACATGATATGTAATTCTGAAATAGTTTTTAATGATATATAAAATCCCTTCTATTGAGATCCTTCTGGAGCTTCTTCAGGTAAATGTAATTCTATTTGCAATTCCCTCCGTAATGGAATCGATTAATAGAATTTTAAACAAATAAGCAACTATTCTCCTCTGGAAAAAAAATACACCCTCCTCCAGCCTCCCATTAATGCCCCACCCCATGTAAGAAAGTGGCTCGCTTACGGGCCCCTTCAAGGTTCAGTATTTTATCAAAGTGACTCTTGGCTAACACCCACTCAGATGTCTTTGTAGGTAGAAACTGGCATTTAAAGTAACATTGCTTGTATTTCCTTTCCTATGACTGCTAATTACCAAAATGTCTCCAAATACCTTTCTTTGTGATCTGCTGCCTCCTCTTTCCAACTGCTCCAGGAAAATCGCAATGCAGTCTGATTTTTGCAGGCATTCTCATTGCAGTAAATTATTGTGTTTCCCCTGGCTTGTGAGTTACATTGCTGAAGAAAACTGGCAAAAGGAGGCTGATTACTAACATTTCTGAATAACCAGAAGCCTGTAATCTACAGCTATAATAAAGAAAGCAAACTTTGAGGAAGTAGCAAATCCCACCATTTATTTTTAAAGATTGAAGATTGTGGGGATTATTTGAAGTTAAGGAGACACTGTCAAACTTTAAGCCCTAAAGTTTCAGTTTACTAAAAATATTTTACAAAATAAAAATACGTTCATATGATTTTTATTCCCTTGCAGTAGTGAACCCAAACGCAGCAGAACTTTGTCTAGAGCATGAGAACCAAAAGTGAAAACCGTCAGGTCTGATTTTCATTCTCCAGGCTGAGTGAAAAGAAAAAAGTAAATATGAAAGTAAACTAGATTGGTTAAATCTTAATAATCTAAGGTATTGCTACATAGAACTCTAAAAATTATTTTAATGTTGACCGGGTCCCTTTGGAGTAAGTGCATAAATATTTGCCTACACTAACTGCATAACAGCTGTGAGCCCATCTTTTAAAGCAGACTTATCTTGGCCACCAAATCTGTCTCCCAGCCTGGTATCACTTGAGAGAAGACAAATAACAATTGATTTGTCTTTGTGACTTAACTCTCACATAACTGTTCACCTTTTAGGGGGGCCATGCTCAGCTTCTAAAGATGATGGAAGAACGTATGATGGATGTTGAGCAGAAATTGAAGCTTGTGAAGAGGCTTCTCCAAGATAAAGTGAACCAACTGAAAGAACAAGTAAGCCTTACCATTCCTCTCCTGGGATCACACATACCTTGTGTACACAACTTAAGCGAGCAAAGTATGCCAGATTCTACTTTTGTTCAAAGTAGATTGTAAAAGCCCTTTCATGGTTTTGATCTAAAACACCGCACGCTTGACTAAAGATTCTGGGTTGAGCATCCACAATTTGTTGTTAATTGACTGGGAATTATGATTGTTCAGTACCTTGCAAGACCTAAAACTGGGAAACAAACCTCTCCAATTTGGGAGAAGGATCCTAACTGAAGAGTGGTTGTACATGGGGTAAGGGGAAGAACAAGGTACTTTCCCAAAGATTACACTTTGGAGATGTTCCTTCCCAAGGATTTATAGCACATGGCAGGGGAAAAACTTACCCAGACAAACAGCATGTTCTTTGCTCCTGTTTTCCTTTATTAGGATACAAGCGTTTTCTGAATTACCTAAATGTTCATATCTTCTTCCCTGTTGGAAAAAATAAAAATGCCCATGAATTCCAGTGAGCTTTTTAGCAGTCTCACTAAATAAATTACACTAACATTCAAGTTTATTTCACAGTTCAGGGGTGAAAAGTGTACAAATAAGATCTCTTATTTGAGATATAATAGATGAGAACTGGCAAATGCAATGCATGTAGATTGGTATATTGAGCATGGATGTGTACTTAACTTTCCTCACCACGTCACAAATGTTGTGTTCCCTTTCAATGCACGTAGGAGTTCACGGTGAGTGAAAATCCATCCCCAAAATAAGATTTTAAGTCTTGTATATGATTTACTTAACTTATATTAATTCTACATTCAGTCAGACAATTTACATTTTGGGGATGTATTATTAAATCAGGTTACTTGTGGGGAAACTGAAAATACTTTCCTTAGTGAATAGTCAACACATTTATTAAAAAATGCAATTTTTTGTTGGCATATTAGATTTAAATAGCTGAGACAATTTGTTCCTACCTCATATTTCCCTCATGACAGAATCTATCCACTCAAAGCTGGAGACAACCGATTTTAATTAAATTTAGTCCCACAGAGGCAGCTTCACTATACAAGTGGATGAACTGCATCTTAAACCCAACAAAGCTTCCAAAGATTCAAAACACAAGTTGCTAGAGGAGTCAAAAAAACTAAGATCTCCCCTTTGTCAGGAGATAAGGTGGTCTCTGGGTTCACTTATTTTAATTTTATTTAATTTTTACTGATCTCTTTTGAGAGGAGCAGGGACTGGTAGACATCTCCAGGAGTGGCAGAGAGGACTTTCTTGAGCAGTGAGTGAGTAGAAGGAAGATAAGAAGACAACTGGTCTCCAGAAAGATTTGAGATATCTGGTAGTGAATTTGCCAGGCAGATTAATATGGCCAAGCATATGGCTAACCATTAAATTCAAGTACATAGTCTTTGGCCAGAAGAGAATCCTGAGCAGACCAAGCTAGTTGTTCAAGTGAACAAGGGATTTGGGACAACAGTGCTGTGGAAGGCCCAGGCAGGAGGAATTATCGTCATTGGTGGGCTCATCCCTGGAGTCACAGTTGCAGCTGGACTCTCCTGTAAAGTGGGAGGCCAACAGATTTTACTTACCCACCCATCAGGGAAATGCAGTACTGACAGACAGGGTCCAGCTGCCCTTACCATAGCCCCAAATCATCCACAACAGAGCTGTTCTCTAAGAAATAAAGACAGAGTACTGGTGTACTTCACTCACTTGTATAGGGGAAGCCTGTAGTCCAGAACTTTCCATCACAGCTGTATCTATGGGACCCAATGGACATGCCTAATTGCAGTAGTCTCCCACTCTGGGCTGATGGGTTCTTGTGTATGAGAATTTACCCAGCCTTAAAGAATGGGGGCATGATTCTACAAACACTTTTATGTACTAGCTGCATAAGCAAGGGTTTGCAGATCTTGATTTGTGGACCCATAATATCTCTCTCATATCTGATCTTCTGCACAAGCTCTTTCCACCTTCAAGATACTAGTAATGCCCATAAACATCAGGAAATGTTTCATTTATAACACGTGAAAATATCCAATTTGGTATATCCTTTTATTGTGGATGATTTCATATAATCATGCACTCCATGAATGCATGGATGAGGGTGCTCACAATAAACTGAACCAGCAGCTTGCCTAAACACAGCACTGCTTTCACTTGTATCTCTTCATACATAAAAAGCTGGGAGTAACTTTTATATATATATTTAGCTTTCCAAGAACACTAAAGCAGATGCAATGGTTAAGGATCTCTATGTTGAGAACGCACAATTGCTGAAAGCTCTGGAGATGACAGAACAGCGACAGAAAACTGCTGAGAAGAAAAACTACTTCTTAGAAGAAAAGATTGCCAACCTCAGTAAAATAGTTAAGAACCTGGCATCACCATCTTTGAATTCTACATCTCAACTAAGGTCATAGCAAAGCCATACATATATTCAAAAGCTCTCTTGCACTTTACTGAAATGTTAAGATTTCAACTTCTCACTGTGCTGCCTTTTTGTATTATAGATGTTCGTTAACAGAGGTCTCAAAGTAGATAGTTTAAAGTTAAAACCTAAACTGGTAGCTGCCAACAAACTTCTGATTGCGTTCCTAAACCACCTTCCTGCCCAGTTTTGTCAAAAACTACCCTATTCAGGATTGTAGAAAAGATTTGGATCTGTGATTCTATGTAACTTAACTTATTGTAACTGCTTTATTTTTAAATATAAACTCTGAATTTATTGTAGTGAATTAATTTGGTAACCCACGCCTATATTGAAACCTAGGTCTAAGGTGAACCTTTGCAACTCAGGTCTCAGTTAAACTTTTAAAACATTCTAAGCCTATGTATAATATTTTAAAGTCTAAACTCAACAGATCATCTGGGTCATCTCTAGATATCATTCTCAGAATAATCCATATTAGGAAACAGACTTCATCTGTTTCCTATATACTGCAAATAGATTCTGGAGTTTCCCTAAAGCAGTATGCTTCAACTGATGCACTAGACGTCTAGCCCAGTTGATCAATGGCTGTTTCTTTCCAGGGTTCAACTTCCCTAGTGGTGGTTAAAACTTGGTAAATAGAATGCTGCCATCTAACTAAACATAGCAGTATCTAATCCTGAAAAATGTCCCATGTGGTGAGTGTGACAATGACTTACACAGCTGCAATTAAACACTCCTTTACAAATATATTAGGGGCCTTAAATTAAAACAGAGGAACAATCTCCAAACAGAAGGTGATGTGGCTTCTACTTGAATATTTTTTAACTAAACAAAGCACTGAGATGTATTTATGGAATAATCCTGTATTGGCAGGAGAATGGAGAAGAGGACCTACATAAACCTTAGTCTGTAATATCTATGGCAATGATCCTGCAATGGGGTCTACTAACATGGACCTCTGATGACCATACATACTTCTATTTGGTGTCAGTGGGACACTCGACCAACAGGTCTCTGCTAGTGGATCCTGCTACAGGATCTGAGTTTGTGACTGTAAGAAGTTATATTTGAGGTCACCTCAGCAACTTGGAATGATAGCATCAGCTAGCTTCCTGCACTACTATAAATACAGAACTTAATGTCTGTGTATGAAGATGACCACTTATTCAAGCTTTAAGAAACCTTGTTTATGAAAAGAATGATAAACCAAACTGTATTATCTAATATGACCAGATAAAAATAGACTTAAGACCATAAGATTTTTAAAATGTTAATGTGAATTTAATACTGGTGAGAGGGGCCAGGATAAGACTGGAAAATGTGTTGTGATTGGCACAGTCTGTATGAGGGCTGAAGGATCAAGGTGAGAGGGGCCAGTTTGGCAGCAGTAGTGGGATTTGAAGGAAGGGTTAAACATGTTCAAACTATGTGTTCAACCCCTTGTCTCTGAGACTGCTAACAAGATGCCAGTTACAGTAGTGTTTGTGACATGCAACTGTCCACTAGGAACTGAAATGAGGCTGCCAATTCACTTGCCATAAGCCACTAGCCAGCCTTCAGAGAATGACTTTCAGTTTATACTGATTTAGCCAGGTGAAGCACTGATTTAGAAAGCCAGTGAAGCACTGGCAAGACTGTTATACCTAAAAGTTTACCTATTAATTGGAGGGTGGAGGGATTGGATAATAGATACATGGTTTCGGAGTAACAGCCGTGTTAGTCTGTCTTCGCAAAAAGAAAAGGAGTACTTGTGGCCCCTTAGAGACTAACCAATTTATTTGAGCATGAGCTTTCGTGAGCTACAGCTCACTTCATCGGATGCATACCGTGGAAACTGCAGAAGACATTATATACAGACAGAGACCATGAAACAATACCTCCTCCCACCCCACTGTCCTGCTGGTAATAGCTTATCTAAAGTGATCATCAAGTTGGGCCATTTCCAGCACAAATCCAGGTTTGTGAAGAGAGTGGTCACTTTGGATGGGCTATTACCAGCAGGAGAGTGAGTTTGTGTGGGGGGGGGGCGGCGGAGGGTGAGAAAACCTGGATTCGTGCTGGAAATGACCCAACTTTTGATGATCACTTTAGATAAGCTATTACCAGCAGGACAGTGGGGTGGGAGGAGGTATTGTTTCATGGTCTCTGTGTGTATATAATATCTTCTGCAGTTTCCACGGTATGCATCCGATGAAGTGAGCTGTAGCTCACAAAAGCTCATGCTCAAATAAATTGGTTAGTCTCTAAGGTGCCACAAGTACTCCTTTTCTAGATACATGGTGTGACCCTTTCCTTGTACTGCTAGTCTGCTCAATTCCTTTATGCAGGCAATATTGTAAATGTTACAAGAATCCAGAGAGATTTGTTTTCTTCCTGTGTACAGGAATGGCGCATAAGGACACGGCAGAGAAAATAATCACCATGAATGCATGTCTGATGATAGAAAATTCTGCACTGTTTTCCTGTTGAAAGGGTGCAATGAATATACAGGGTTTTATTTAAAAACAAAAATCAAAACAAAAATCAGCTTGCAACTCTTAAAACTTTACTAAGATTTGTTCAATATACCTTTAAAAGATAGACAAATGACAATCATGTCACAAACCTATCTAGGAGCTACACAAAGCAAGAAAACCTTAAAAATTATTTCATGACTGTATTGTACTGTCTCTTTCCACTCTCAATCTTCTATCTTGGTAAATGACCAGCTCTAAGGCTTGCATACACCATTTTTTTCATTGATTGCAGAAGTGGTCTTTTATTATAGCAAATTACATTGAGTTAAATTGGAGTTCCCTTTTTAAATTCCAGAGTATATATATTTTGCTTATGCTAATATTGACGAGTTAGCTTGGTAAGTCACACACACAATAAAGTTTTGATGCATGGACAATTGGACTAAAATGTGTGTTGACAATAAGGAAATTGAGCACACATCTCTAAGGCTATGTCTAGCTTAGGAAAATAGGCAGTATTTTTACAATGGCAGAGTAGACAGAATTCAGATGGCGGTGGTCATCCTAGAAAAAGGTGTTCGCTAGCACTTTTTAATGCAATATATTTTTCTAGACGAGGCATGACCTAGGACATGTCTACACTTACTGGTAGATCGGCACTGCTGCAATCAATGTAGTGAGTGTCATTTAGTGGGTCTGGTGAAGACACGCTAAATTGATGGGCGAGCACTCTCTCATCAATTTGTGTACTCCACCTCCCCGAGAAGCGTAAGGGAAGCCAATGGGAGATGCTCTCCTGTTGACACAGTGCAGTATAGCCACCACGGTAAATGGATCTAACTACATCGACTTCGGTTACGTTATTCATGTAACTGAAGTTGTGTAAATTAGATCAATTTACTGCGGTAGTGTAGACCAGCCCCTAATGTTAACATATGTGGCAAATTGTCAGACATCATGGGGATATTGAAGTAGAGATTGTCCTTAAATTGCTGCATAATTAAATAAAATCTCACGTGGATGCTTTTATAAAAGAACAGACTCCAAATTTAGACTTTCTGGCACGTATTTTCTGTTGGATTAAAAAAAAGCACTAATCAGAATCAAATTCAAAAAGGTGAAGCTAGGATAGGTAACCTTTGTTGCAGGGATACTGCACAGAGATTGATTTCTCCCCATTCTCTCTCAATCTATCCTTCCTTTCTTGTATTTAGCTTCAAATACTAATCCCACCACTAAGGACAGTTGGGAGGTGGGGGGGCCACGAGGGAGTTCAACCTCCCTTGTTCAGGCAAGATTCAAGGTGACTTCACTGGGATATTTGTGTGAATAAAGAGTTCTCAAAAGTGCCCTCTGACATTGCACCTTCCAGAGTTATTAAATGCTGCTTAGAGCATCTGCCAGAAGGGGTTGCTTGAGAAGCAGTTTAGGGCACTTCCTCCCCAGATGGTATGCAGTGGTGAAACTGAGGACCCAAACTCTGATGCCCTGTCAGTGAAATGTTTGCCTGACCACTGGGCTGGCACAGTTACTTGCATACACTTTTTTACCATGCATTTGAGCCAATGGATATATATTTATGAAAGGTATTAAGTATTTATAGTCTCTGATGCCTGAATATAATGTTAGAAGCCTGGGTATACCATATAGGCATTTTTAAAATGCCTAAGTCTTTTATAGCAAACTCATGTATGCTCAACAAAACTTGAAGTACTAGGCCTCAATCAAAACAATGGGTCTTGCCAGTTCAAAGATAATATAACAGTGTTTTAAAAAATATTACCATTGTTTCCTACACCATGCTGTGTGAATCACTGTGAAGATAAGCGTTTTGGAATTGTTTTTTTTTGGTGGTGAATATATACAAATTCATTCCGAACAACTTGAGGGGCTGTTTTATATCTGCACAGTTAAGGAGCTGTATGTCAATTTGCATTGGTAAAAAGTATATATTAGCACTTTTTCCTCAGTCAGCTGAGGCTGAATTTAAATTCAAAGAAAGGAAATTCTTTGATTTTGTAAGAGCAAAAGGATTTTGTAACCCAACTGACATTCACTATTTATGGATGTTGCATAAAATGGTTTAAAGAAACAGTGTACTTTAGCAAAGAACGGCAAAATCCTTTGGTAAAACTAAAGGAAATGACATTGTTGTTACAACTGCGTTCTGTTGCTTTGCTGATGTTCAGCCCTCTCACCCATTAATAGCTTCTGTTCCCACTAAATGTCAAATGCTGTAATTAGTGATAATTAACTTCTGTAGAGATGAAGACTAGTGGGTGTATTTTTTATCAAGCTTGCATTGTATCATATCAGTATAATATACTGTATTACAACAGTTGTCTTTATACCATCATGTAAAACAGAAAGATGAACTGACATTGTTTATACTGAAATTAAAAATATAAATTACAAAACTCACTACTTTTTTTCCTTGTATGAAAATATTTTCATACATTTTGCTGTGCAGACCAATAACTCTATTCAATTGTAATTCATATGTTCGTACTAATCAAAGCTAAATTTTTAACTGGATAAAATAGTAATAAAAATGGACAGGTCTGCAGTAAATGATAAAAACAATATGAATTTTCCATTATGAAAAAATCATAAACCGGTTTAGGGAAGAAAAAGCCAATAATGAACCTACCTCTTAATTTATTTTTACTTCTAGCCTGTTCTCATTATCCATTGTTTTCCCCCTTAATCATTGTTACCAGTCAAAACATTTTTATTAAAAAGCTAATCTTTAATACACAATTATTTGATGGTGAAAATTATAAAATATTCAGAATTTAGGATTAAATTTACCTCATGTTTTGTTTGTGTGTGACTTCAAATAGGCTTTTCTATTGGTAATCTGTTAATGAGCTTCCTCTAATTTGCACTGCTGGAGGGTTGGCTTCTTTGAGTGCTTGCTCATGTCGATTCCATTCTAGGTGTGTGCACGCCCACGTGCAGTTGGAGATTTTTGCCTTAGCGGTACCTGTAGGGTTGGCTGTAGTTCCCTCCTAAGTGCCGCGCTCATATGCTGCTATATTAGGCACTGCTGACCCTACCCCCTCTGTTCCTTCTTACCACCCATGACGGTTGGTCAGAGTGCCTTGTCTGTGATTGTAAGAGCGTGAGCAGTTCTTACAGTCCATTGTTCTGTCTCCTTTGTTGATGGAGTAGTTGTTTAACTAAGTACCAACTTAAAGGTCTAGGAGTTCGCCTTGAAGCCGGGTATGCCCCATTCTCCAGGCTTTAAGCCATGTTCATAGTGCACCCAGCTGATGCCCATTAGTGACCCCGATGAGAGCTGTTTAAAGTTTGGGGGAGTCCCACAGAAAGGATAAGTACAGGATCTGCAAAAACTTTCGCCCTCGAACTTATGCATCCTCTAGACATCAGGAGGGCACAAGCCTTTTACATTGAAAGGACCAAGCCATTCCGTAAGTCGACGCAATTGTTCGTCACGGTGGCCGACAGGATGAAAGGTAATTCAGTATACTGCCTGCATTCACTGCTGCTACAATCAGGCGAAGGTGTCACTTGCGCTGATTGTCACCGCCCACTCAACTAGGCCGCAAGTCTCTTCAGCAGCTTTCCTAGCCCAAGTGCCTAGCCAGGCCATCTGTAGGGCAGCCCCCTTGTTGTCCGTTCACACATTCACATCCTATTACGCACTTACCCAGCAGGTCCAGGACAATACTGGCTTCGATAGAGCAGTACTGCAAGCCGCTGAACTGTGAACTCCAGGCCCACCTCCGAGGATACTGCTTGTCGATTCCATTCTAGGTGACTCACATGAGCAAGCACTCAAAAAAGAAAAAATGGTTACCTCCTTTTTCGCAACTGTTGTTCTTCAAAATGTGTTGCTTATGTCCATTCCACTAACCGTCCTCCTGCCCTTCTGTCAGAGTTCCCAGCAAGAAGAAACTGAGAGGGCATAGGGTTGTCAGCGCCTAATATACCACCACAGGAGCGAGGCACTCAAGAAGACCCTACAGCTACCGCTAAGGCAAAAATCTCCAACGACTGCACCTGTGGGTGCGCACTCACCTCGAATGGAATGGACATGACCAATCATCTCAAAGAACAACAGTTACATTGTTTTTCCATGCCGTTTTTGATGCCGGTGTGCTGTGCCCATTGACCAAATAGTGTCTCATTGTTCCTTGTGCTTCCCTGTCTGTATCCATTTGTTGTCCCTTGTTTAACACTTAGATGGTAATCTCCTTGAGGCAGGGATTGTTGTTTGTTGTGTGCGTGTCCCCCACCTGACACTCTGGGGTCCTGGTTGCTGCAGTAGTACAACTATGGAGCTTGCACACCTCAACTAGCTTTGCAGCGTGCCCTTCCATGAGCCGAGTGGCTCTTGCTTTTCGCTGTCGTGGGTGAGTGTTCATGTGTGACACCTCTAGGCGACTGGCCCATCAGGAATGTGACAGGGCCAGGACAATGAGAACAGGCCTGGGGGGGGGGGTAAGAGCTCACCGCGTGAGGGAGTTTGTGGCAACCCACTTATTTAATATAATTTCTTGAGTAGTAGGTGACTAGCCCTACCATAAAGCATGGAGGCCCCAGACCCAGCTCTCAGACCATGTGTTTGGCCAACACAATGAGAGGGGGCATGTGCTCTGGCATAAAATGTGTCTCCTGTGTGCTCCCTTCCTGCCTCTTTCCTCCCACGGCCTTGTCTGGGCCCATTCCCGGCCCCTTAGGCCTCCCAGCCTCTTTCCCCTCCCGTCACCCTTGTCTGGGCCTGTTCTTGGCCCTCCATGTCTCCCAGCCTCCTTCCCCTCGGCCATGTCTTGGCCCATTCCTGCCCCTTCCTCTCTGCCCCCCTGCCCGACTCAGGACGGGCCCAGGCCCTGCAGCCTGCCCCCCGGCCGCCAGAGGCGCCTGTTCCCCGAGCCCTGGCTGGGGCGAAGGGCCCCCTGGGCCCCAGACCCCTCCTGCCCCCTGCAGGGCTGGACCGGCTGCTGGGCCCTGCGCCCTCCCCAGGGCGGGAGCTGCGGGCCCCGCCCCCCCCCGAGTGCGGCCCCGCCCCCTCCCGACCCAACGGCCGCGGAACCCTCTGCCCCCGAACGCGCCGCGCCCTTGGCCCTCCCGGCCGCAGGGGGCGCTGCCACGGAGCGCCGCCAGCCCGCTCTCCCGGGGGCGGGCGCTGCCGGCGTCCCACAGGGCTGTGCGCCCAGGGGGCGGCCCCGCACATGGCTCCGCGGCGGCCCGGCCCCGTCCCTCCGGCCCCGAGCGGGTGCGCGTGATGCAGGCGGGAGCCGCGCGGCGCGGCGCCGGGGCCCGTGCGGAGTGAGGCGGCCGCGGGCCCGGGCCCGAGCCCCCCGGGCGGGGGGATGCTGTCCCGGAAGAAGACGCGCACGGAGCTCTCCAAGCCGGGCGAGGTGCAGGGCAAGTACGTGAAGAAGGAGACCAGCCCGCTGCTCCGCAGTGAGTGTCCGGGGCGGCGCCGCGCCGGCAGGAGCCGCGGGGGGAGGGGGTGACCCGAGATTGGGGGGGGGTGACCCGAGATGGGGGGGGGAGAAGCCGCCCCCCAGGGGGCAGCGGGGAGCGTGCCCCGGGCCTGGAGCCCTGACGGGGGGGGGAAGGCCCCCAACACCCACCCGCCCCAGGAGGTGGGCAGGGGCCTATAGTGGCACCCTGCCCATCGGATGTGAAGGTAAAAACTCTGTTCTTTGCCTGGTTTCAGAGTAGCAGCCGTGTTAGTCTGTGAGCTGCAGCTCACGAAAGCTCATGCTCAAATAAATTGGTTAGTCTCTAAGGTGCCACAAGTCCGCCTGTTCTTTTTTCGTTGTTGTTCTTTTGTAATTGAAAGGGATCCTTGTCCACTTGATATGTAGGACCCGAGGGGCTAGCTCAGATGCATGTGAACGGCAAGTAGTATATGCCAGTGTACATAAGTTGTACATATTTTAATGGTTTCCTTCTTTCCAGGCTTGTTAGTGTTTGCTTTTATTTTAAGTAAACACTTCAGGGCAGGGACTGTTTTTTCTCCTATGTTTTGTTTATACGTTACTGAGTGTAGTGGGCACCAATCCCAATACAGGGTCTTTTGGGCCCTACCACAGTCTGAATATAGCAAATAAAAACTAAGTCTGTGAAAACTTTTGATGTACTACACCTGCTCCTAAATCCTCCAGCCCACTGGGATGGCATGGTATTTACCAGAGATGGTTTTTACCAGTTAAAATCATGTTTTTTACTGCCCCGGGGAAAAATGTTAGTCCCAGTTTAAGGTATTTTCGGTTTGAAAAGCTGGTTTGTTAATGCACACCACATTACACTTTGTTTTAGTTACCTATTAAAATTGTGGTTACATAAGGTAGCAGATTCAGAGATTAATTTAGGGTTGTGCGAACAAAAAGTAAAACTGCAGCTATATGTAGCTATAATACTGAGCATCAGAATGTAAGGTTTTGGTTTAGTATTTTCTCAGGGAAGTTGTGTGTCGTGATTCATGGTCAATTTTTCAATATTTCATAAACAAAAGTCAAAAATGTTTGAATATGTGAAAATTACAGTAATGCAGAGTTGTGAGCTTGAAGCATTAAGCAATCAGAAGCATGCAGAGTTTCACACTACGAGTCTAGTTCCATTTGGCCATGCAGAATTCTGTAGAAGATCAACTTCGAAGTAGCGGATAGACCAACTGTTCCTCAGTTTTCAGTGGATATATCCAGCATTTGAAAAGACTCGTTCTGTGCTTGCAGAACGTGGACACTGGTGCAATCATTTTTCCCTGTTTAAGCCAGTTTTTACTAACACCTGGTCCTCCTAAACTAGTTTTTCCCAGGAAATTGTCAACCCTGCTAGCCAGCTTTTTATGATTTTAATATATTCTGCCCTCCATTTAAAAAAAATAAAATAAAATAAGAAAAACGGAGTTCTTTTCCTTGTTGCTGTATGGAAGACCTATGTGAAAAGGGGTAACTGTCCATACACAAGTGTTGTCCAATGCACTTTGTAAACAAACTTCTCTAATCTCAGTTCCAGTAACCTTAATAGTTATTTGTAGAAGACAGTATCTTCTTCACATAGAAGTGCGATTTTTATTTAAGTTCACATTGTTCCTTTAATAACTTGTTCATATGAATTGGAGCAGTTCACAACTCTCCTAAAGTTAGTGTTCTTTTTTTGCAAGCTAAGGCTATATCTTCATTGCCAAACAGGGGAGGGGTTATGGTAAAATAACTGTGTGATAGTTATCTCAGTGTAAAATCCTAGTAGAGACAAGGCGTGTTCTCTGTGTGTGTGTGTGTGTGTGTGTGTGTGTGTGTGTGTATCTTACTATATGTTTCATTCTATGCATCTGATGAAGTGGGCTGTAGCTCACGAAAACTTATGCTCAAATAAATTTGTTAATCTCAAATGTGCCACAAGTACTCCTGTTCTTTTTAAGGCATCTGTAGTTTTTTTACGAGGAGGTACCTAGGCAAGGTCAGCATTGTACTCCCCACCTGTCTGTGATCTCATGACTTGTCTCTAATAGGATTTTACTGTTGTACCAATAAAATAAAAACCAGCAGGATCTTATTAAAGGGAAAAAGGCAAAATACCACATTTATTGTGAATACAGAAAGAATCATAGTAAGCAGTTAGTTATAGCTATAACATTCCATTCAATCTCATATTTATTCACACATTCATTCATACAAACACACACACACACACAGGTTCTGCAAGGTTGTTATCATAGTTACCAGCCTTAGAGTTGCTCATGCCAAGCCACTGGCCAGGTGGCCTGGACATGAGGAGGGAGCAGGGCCTTGTCAGATGCTCATCTGATGCTCCTGGAAGTTGGTTTGCAGAATCAGACCCCAAAGTTCTCACTTTTTAGAGTCTATTTTTATAGGAATTTCTTCCTATGCCAGTCTATGGGAATTGCTTCATCATGCTGTTGCTGAATCAATCAGCAGATAGCACATTCCTGACGGCTCCAAGATGTTATCTTGTTCTTTGGTTCTCCCATTCTTGAGGCTGTTGGGTGGATTCCAGTCTGCCCTCCGGGGGTCCTCTGGTTATTTCCACTTGACGCCTTCTTCAGCCGATGGACACTGGATTCTTAGGCTGGCACCTCCCTGATCATTCAGTTATTATCCACACCAAGCATCCATCCACATACATCCTCTATCTCTATTTTAATCACAATTGTTAATACAACAAAAGGGCGGGGAGTCTCTGGGTGCTGTTTCTGTTGTTACAGAGTATTGCTTTGAGTCTCTCTCTGTGAATTGCTTTGAGAACAGACTCTGTCTTAGAATGTACTAACACAATTAGCAGCTTGCAAGTTTCACACAGAGAGGGAGAGAAACAGTACCAAAAACCAAGAGACCTCTTAATTAGTAATACCCTGGAATTTAAACTCTGGGGAATCAAACTCATTTGTGATTTTAATACAGAACTTCTTTAATATGATCCAACATTACAGCAAGCTAGCTAATATAGTTAGTTTTAACCTATGGTAAAAACACATCTTTTTTTGCAGTGAATACAAAGCCTGAGTGTGACAGCAGTGCATCATATTGTTTGAACAGTTACCTTCGCAACTGCAAGAGCTGAAAATATACTTTTGGAAAATGTACTTTGAACTCTTTAGGTTGTTCTTTGAGTTTTGGAATGTTTTAGTTTTAAAATTTTAAAACTGTTAATTTACAGTATGATACTGAATTTGTGTGTGAACTAAATCATTTTAGCCATCTTAGTAAAAAGGGTTTTAAAAATTCTATTCTCTCTGTAACAATAATCTGATAATCAGTTTTGCATGCACAGGTCAAAAATGGCTGAAGATATAAAGTAATAACATGGTATTACTGTATTTCCCAGTGAGAGAGGAGACAAACTAGATTTCAAAATAAAAGGCATAATGTTTTTAAACTTGTAAAAATTTAAAGTTGTCTATATATTAGCAATGTTTTCAGTGTTTTGTTGTGAAATAACAATCCATTGTGTGCTCTAGTGTCATAGCACTTCTTATGGCAAATAATTTAGTCATTGCATCCACTGAGGTGTAATTTAAAAGACAGACTTTAGAAAATTATTGAATACATTGGCATATTTTTCCTTCTGAGTGAGGCCTACCACTCTGGGTTGATGTTTAACTTGGTAGAGGCAAAATGGTTTAGATTCTGAACCAGTATAGCAATTAATGTTCATGTCGTATGGCAGTTTCCTTAAAGCTGAGCTATTAAATGCTATGATAAATTAATGTAACATTAAGGTTGAGAAATGAAGCATTCCAAATTACAGCACTGCTAGCTAGACCATGTTATATAGATACAGTAAAGTATAGGTTCTATTCCTGGGTGTGTACTACAGACTTCCTGTGAGCCTGTGGGAAAGTCACTTACGTACTCAGTCACTGTAAGTACACAAATGCAGACCTCATGATAGGGCATTAGATTGGGAGTTGAAAGATTTGAGTTCTGCTCTGCCACTGATTTTCTGTGTGACTTTGGACAAGACACATGAACTCTGTATTTTGATGGCAGGTTCTTCTGGGCAAGAACTGCCTCTTACTATATGTGTATATTGTGCTTCAGTCTCAGTTGGGGTCTTTAGAAGCTAGTGAAATACAAATAATTTGTGTATGTTGCATTTGTATCTAGAGACACTGTTGTGCTAGTCACTGTACAGAGTAAAAGCTTCTCTTCTAAAGAGCTGACAAGCGAATTAATTTATCTTTGCTTCAATTTCTCAATCTCTAAAATGGGGATAAGTTCCTTAGATGGATGTTTTGAGGCTTAATACTAGATGCTTTGAGATTCTTTCATGGTATTTGAGATAGAGAAATGAAAAGCAAGGTGAGCCAGTGCTCGGAGGTGGTACTGAGACCTCCCTCAGGTGTTGGGCTGGCTGGTTCTTACTCACGTGCTCCAGGGGTCTAGTGGAGAACCATATGTGGAGCGTGGAAAGAATTTTGTCTCAAGTCAGGTTGGCAGTGACCTTGAGGTTTTTCACCTTCCTCTGCAGTGTGGGGCACAGATCATTTGCCAGGATCTCATTTAATCAATTTCCTTGCTATTGCTAAGGCCTTGGGCATTGGTACCCTCTGGTCCCTCATGTTCTCTCTTGGTGGCACACAACAGTTTAGTCTCCTATGGTCTCTAATACTTTGGTATAATTCCATATGTTGGATTTAGTGTGCATGATGTGGCTGCAATGTGTTGGTGGCCTGTGATATATCCGAGGTCAGGCTAGTTTATCTGATGGTCCCTTCTGGCCTGGAACTCTGACTGTATATTTGTTTAAAATGGCTGCGTTAATGTTACTGTGAAAACCTTAGCTTTGAATTTCCTGATTTCTACAATCTAATTTAGCATTATGGTCAAACAGTTAGCGTACCTATTTTGCACTTAATTTGGACATTTGTTGTAGCAAAGTTTGTATTTAAATTACAATGTTTTACTCTTACAGATCTGATGCCTTCATTTATCCGTCATGGTCCGACCATTCCAAGACGAACTGATATCTGCGTTCCTGACTCGAGTTCTTCTGCCTACTCTGCAGGAGGGGAGGGGATAGTTTCTAGAAACCAGAGTTTCCTTAGAACTCCAGTTCAGAGGCCACCTCATGAAATAATGAGGCGAGAAAGCAACAGACTATCTGCGCCTTCATATCTTGCAAGAAATTCGACTGATATCCCACGGGAATATGGCTCTTCCTCCCAGTCCTTTTTAACGGAAGCTAACTCTGTGACAGAAAATGGAGATGCTGGTGCCCGCTATTACTATGATTTTTATGATGGTCAAAGGAGGCATCAGCTAAGTGATCGTGTACATGAGGACTATAGATATTATGGACATAACAATGATCTCTTCCAAAGGATGTCACATAGTCAAGGGAGGCATACTGCAGGCAAGTGGTTATTTTAAAGAATGCATAAGAAACACTTTTGCTATGGAAATATTTCTTAATGATGCTCCTGGTTATGTTTTTTTATTAGTATTGCTCTATATACTCTAGTTCTCCTATTTTAATTACATTTCTGATACAAAGTTTGCTTGCTTATATTTATGGCAACCAGGAAATACGTTGCATATATTCTGTGGAGAGGGAAGGGAAATGTGCATGTTTAAAAAAAAAAAAAAAATTAAAGGTACTTTGTAGGATTGCTTTTTAATATTAAACTTATTTAACTCCTGACAGAATTGGAGATATCTTATATTTGTCCAGGCTTAAGTTTAATATTGTATTTTTTTTACAAATACATCTATTAAACAGATTATACCATTCTCCAGAAGCCACATAGCCTTTATTTCTTTAAATAAAGTGATACACTTCTGAATTTTTAAAATAATTTTAAGTATATAATATGTACTATCCAACTATAAGTGACCTATTTTTCCTTATACATTTCAAGAGTTAAAATAAATACTGTATTTTAATTGAGTGCAAAATGGAAGCCAAGTGAGTGATATTCCAAACATGGATTATGAAGGACTCTTCCTGTTAAATTATGACCAGCTCACTCAAAATACTGAGGAGGTAAAACTGTCACATAATCTATTTTGGCTCACTTGCACCTTTTAATCCCCTTTGTTAAAATGCTATGAGAATTTACATGAATCATATCTGCACTCTTAAAATACATCCCTGTGGTAACATCGTAGCCATTAGTTGGCTTGCTTCTGCCAACTTGCAGTAGGCTTTTGCTGCATCCATTAAATATGTATAGAATAACTGATGGCCATAAATTGTGGGTTGTAGTTTTGTTTATAAACAATCTGAAGTCAAATACCACAATAAAGAAGATGGGAGTGCTTAGTATAATCAAAACCTTGGTGGCATTACAGCACAGTAATTCTAGATTTCTCTGCTCTGTGTGCTGTGGCACTCCTGAATAATTTTTGTGTGGTGTTCTGTTGTGAATCTTCTACTTACAATGGAAAACTACTAAGAATCTGTGAAACTTGTACAGCATCTGTGGAACCACTCTATTAGTCATAGAAAAGTGACCTTAAAAAGAGAGAACTTGTGTACTTATGTTCTAACATTTGATAAATATAAAACATCCTATACAAAGTATTTTAAAGCAACTATTTTAAACTTTAAACATGTACATAAGTGTTTTCACTGTGAAATACATTCAGTTCCTCTTTACGAGTAAGCTGTAAGCAAAATAGTAAATCTGCTGTCTCTAAGAAAACAACTCTACTACCAAGAATGTCAAGACTTTAAGGTTACTGACCTCATTTATAGAATTTTTAACTTGACAGAGAAATGCTTTTGTTACAGAAAACTTCTTACTCAGTGAATAGTTAGGGGGGAAACTGAGCTCCAAAGAGTAATAATAGTAACACTGTGAGGACTTTTATGCAGTTTCATTTTGGTTTTCTTTGCTAAATACTAAATAATGCATCTGTTCGAACAAGTGTCATCCATATAAGTCGCATGTTCCTTTTAAATTACAACCATCAGTTTTTAAAAACCCTGTCTATCGTAGGAAACAGTGAACCCTTGCTGAAACAGTTTCCCCAAAGCAATATTGAAAATGATTTAAGTGCTAGTATAGGCTGGTCAGAACAGTTTTGGAAAACATTATTGATGCTCAGTCGAACAGCGACAGTTTTTGATACACTGGAAATGGAAATCTGTTTTTTTGTGTTTTTTTTTTTGGTGGGGTTTTTGGATGTGATTAAAAGGGACGCTGTCAGTTGAAATCTAGTTAATTTCCAAACCAAGTTAAAGATAGTTGTTGGTATCACATAGCTGGACATTGTTCGTTCGCACAAAAGCACTGCCTTCCCCCCCTCCCTACCCCACCCCCAGCATGCAGTTTTAAACTAGTTGATCTGTTTCATTGCCAATGAGAACGTGAACCCAATTCCTTATTTTCAGTTCCTTCCCAGCTTCCTCTTCCTTTGCATCTTTCTCAGCCTAGGATGTAGTTATTAGGGCTGTTGATTAATCGCAGTTAACCTACGTGATGAACTCAAAAAATTAGTCACAATTAATCGCAGTTTTAATTGTGCTGTTGAACAATAGAACACGAATTGAAGTTTATTAAATTTTTGGATGTTTTTCTACATTTTCATATATATTGTATTCTGTGTTGTTTGAAATCAGTGTATTGTTTTTTATTATAAATATTTGCACTATAAAAATGATAAAAGAAATGGTATTTTGCAGTTTACCTCATACAAGTGCTGTAGTTAGTGCAAGCTGTTTATCGTGAAAGTGCAATTTACAAATGTGGTTTGTTTGTTTGTTTTTTTTGGTTACATAACTGCACTCAAAAACAAAACAATGTAAAACTTCAGAGCCTACAAGTCCACTCGGTCCTACTTTCTATTCAGCCAAACGCTAAGGCAACCAAGTTTGTTTACATTTACAGGAGATAATGCTGCCTGTTTCTTATTTACAGTGTCACCTGAAAGTGGGAACAGGCATTCACATGGCACTTTTGTAGCCGACATTGCACCTTATTTATGTGCCAGATATGCTAAAACATTCGTATGCCCTTTCATGCTTCATGCCACCAATCCAGAGGACATGCTTCCATGCTGGTAACACTTTAAAAAAAAAATGCGCTTATTAAATTTGTGACTGACCTCCTTGGGGGAGAATTGCATGTCCCCTACTCTGTTTTACCCGCATTCTGCCATATATTTCAAGCTATAGCAGTCTCGGATGATGACTCAGCACATGTTGTTCATTTTAAGAACGCTTTCACTTTCAGATTTGACCAAACGCAAAGAAGGTACCGATATGAGATTTCTAAAGATCGCTACAACACTCGACCCAAGGTTTAAGAATCTGAAGTGCCTTCCAAAATCTGAGAGGGACGGGGTGTGGAGCATGCTTCCAGAAGTCTGAAAAGCACAACATTCTGATGCGGAAACTACAGAACCCGAACCACCAACAAAGAAAATCAGCCTTCTGCTGGTGGCATCTGACTCAGATGGTGAAAAGGAACACGTATCGGTCTGCATGGCTTTGGATTGTTAGGGAGCAGAACCTGTCATCAGCATGGACACGTCCCCTGGAATGGTGGTTGAAGCATGAAGGGACATATGAATCTTTAGCACATCTGGCACATAAATATCTTGTGATGCCAGCTACAACAGTGCCATGCGAACACCTGTTCTCACTTTCAGTAACATTGTAAACAAGAAATTAGCAGCATTATCTCCTGCAAATGTAAACAAACTTGTTTGTCTGAGCAATTGGCTGAACAAGAAATAGGACTGAGTAGAGTTGCAGGCTGTAAAATTTTACATTGTTTTATTTTTGAACGCAGGTTTTTTTGTACATTTGTAAGTTCCACTTTCATGATAGAGATTTCACTACAATACTTGTATTAGGTGAATTGAAAAAGACTGTTTCTTTTGTTTTTTACATTGCAAATACTTGTAATCAAAAATAAATATAAAGTGAGCACTGTACACTTTGGATGCTTTCTACATTTTCAAATATATTGATTTCAATTACAACACAGAATACAAAGATATTTAAAAAGAAAAGGAGTACTTGTGGCACCTTAAATAAATCACCAATTTATTTGAGCATGAGCTTTCGTGAGCTACAGCTCACTTCATCGGATGCATACCGTGGAAACTGCAGCAGACTTTATATACACACAGAGAATATGAAACAATACCTCCTCCCACCCCACTGTCCTGCTGGTAATAGCTTATCTAAAGTGATCATCAAGTTGGGCCATTTCCAG
Organism: Lepidochelys olivacea; assembly: GCF_965140295.1. Classification (NCBI taxonomy): domain Eukaryota; kingdom Metazoa; phylum Chordata; order Testudines; family Cheloniidae; genus Lepidochelys; species Lepidochelys olivacea. Next base: position 123,376,902 of record NC_140416.1, read on the forward strand.
CACAAATCCAGGTTTTCTCACCCTCCACCCCCCCACACACAAATTCACTCTCCTGCTGGTAATAGCCCATCCAAAGTGACAACTCTCTACACAATGTGCATGATAATCAAGTTGGGCCATTTCCTGCACAAATCCAGGTTCTCTCACCCCCTCACCCCCCTCCAAAAAACACACACACAAACTCACTATCCTGCTGGTAATAGCTCATCCAAAGTGACCACTCTCCCTACAATGTGCATGATAATCAAGGTGGGCCATTTCCAACACAAATTCAGGTTTTCTCACCCCCCCCCCACCCCCATACACACACAAACTCACTCTCCTGCTGGCAATAGCTCATCCAAACTGACCACTCTCCAAGTTTAAATCCAAGTTAAACCAGAACGTCTGGGGGGGGGGGGGTAGGAAAAAACAAGGGGAAATAGGCTACCTTGCATAATGACTTAGCCACTCCCAGTCTCTATTTAAGCCTAAATTAATAGTATCCAATTTGCAAATGAATTCCAATTCAGCATCTTAAAACAAAAAAACTTCAAATCCAGACTCCAGCGAGAAACTGCTGAATTGGAATTCATTTGCAAATTGGATACTATTAATTTAGGCTTAAATAGAGACTGGGAGTGGCTAAGTCATTATGCAAGGTAGCCTATTTCCCCTTGTTTTTTCCTACCCCCCCCCAGACGTTCTGGTTTAACTTGGATTAAACTTGGAGAGTGGTCAGTTTGGATGAGCTATTGCCAGCAGGAAAGTGAGTTTGTGTGTGTGTCTCCCTGGAAAAAAAAAAGGGGGGGGGGGGTGACAGAGCCTGGATTTGTGCTGGACATGGCCCACCTTGATTATCATGCACATAGTAGGGAGAGTGGTCACTTTGGATGAGCTATTACCAGCAGAAGAGTGAGTTTGTGTGTGTGTTTTTTGGAGGGGGGTGAGGGGGTGAGAGAACCTGGATTTGTGCAGGAAATGGCCCAACTTGATTATCATGCACATTGTGTAGAGAGTTGTCACTTTGGATGGGCTATTACCAGCAGGAGAGTGATTTTGTGGGGGGGGTGGGGGGGTGGAGGGTGAGAAAACCTGGATTTGTGCTGGAAATGGCCCAACTTGATGATCACTTTAGATAAGCTATTACCAGCAGGACAGTGGGGTGGGAGGAGGTATTGTTTCATGGTCTCTGTGTGTATATAATGTCTTCTGCAGTTTCCACGGTATGCATCCGATGAAGTGAGCTGTAGCTCACGAAAGCTCATGCTCAAATAAATTGGTTAGTCTCTAAGGTGCCACAAGAACTCCTTTTCTTTTTGCGAATACAGACTAACACGGCTGTAACTCTGAAAAGATATTTAAATAAATGGTATTCTATTTAACTGCGATTAATCACGCAATTAATCACGATTAGTTTTTTAATTGTGTGATTAATTGCAATTACTTTTTTAATCGCTTGACAGCCCTAGTAATCTTTTCAAAAACAAAATATTTGATAAGATTTTTTTACTGAAACTTCCTCATCTGTCTTCCACCCTAATTCACCCCAGTTCTACCTTCCTTCATTCTTATTTGACTGAGTTATCACCTTTCTTTAATCCTTTAACCTATTCCCTTGACCCCATTCACCCTTCCTTTATCATCCTTGGCTCCCTCTGATTCCCCCCTCCCCTTTCTTCAACTGCTTCCTTTCCTCTGGCTCATTCCCCCAATCTTTTAAAAGCTTTTTCTTCATCCGGTATGGTTTGTCGTCCTATCTCTTTTCTTTCCTTTGTCTCCAGAATTCTGAAGCATGCTTTTTACTTGCAGACATCATGTCCTCACCTCAGTCCGTTTCTTTATCCCCCTTCCAACCTCTCTACTTAATCAAAACTGTCTCAATCAACGTGACAATGACCAAGGCTTGAAAAGAACTACTCAATGCCTACTAGTTCAAGGATTAAACCTACTCATTATCAGGCTGAAATATGGGATCTAAAACTGCTTCACCTTTCTGGTTCTGCATCAGATCAATGGTAGCGCACTGAGGTTCCCTTCTCAGTTCCTTCCTCTCCCCTGCCCTCTACTCCCCCCCCCGCCCCCCCCCCCACACACACACTTCTTTCTAGCCACTCTGAGATCTTCTGCTCTCTTCAAACACAATTCCCTCAGGCCACTTGATTGGCCAAAGAGGTGATCTATGGCAGAACTGAGACCTCCACTCAGGATAGATTCCAGTGACCGTTTCTTTCCAAGCAGGGTATTCCCACAGAAAGATCCCTTGGACTGGACTACAAAATCATTTTGTGCAGTACATCTGTTTTGTTCTCTCTGTGGTGTATGCACAAAGACTTTATTTTGAATTGAAAGGCATCATTGCATTACAGGTCTATTTCTGTAAGAATTGATATTGTAACGCAAAGGAGCTCCTTTGCATTGTCTCTGGAGTCCATGATGCATGGTAAAAAAACAATGCTAAAAACTGATGCTTGGATCCTAGTGTTGAAATGTTGTGCTGCTGAAGGTTTTCAAAAAGAGACTTAATGTAGAGCCTGGCTTAAAACCTGGAAATACCTTAAGTATTGTAAAGTATGGATAATAAAAATGGTCTATATCCATTTACATTTTCTTTTAGCAGACTAGTGAGATAATATACAGTTGCATCCCTAAAGAGAGCAGGCTAGATTCAACAGGATTCCTCTGCTTTGCAGCACTGTGTAAAAACTCAGAAGCTAGTTGCCAGTTAGTTCAGAGGCTTGAACTGAAGGCAGCATGTTACGCCACAGAGGAAAAGCCAAGCCAAAAATAACAGGACAGCATTGAGATTCCTTTGACCAGTAGTTAAAGCAAAAAGAAAACATCGGAGTCAGAGAGAAACAGAAATGGCAAATGAGAAAAGACCGGTTCCAGACTATAGGGTTTAAGTGATGCAGTCTGGGCGGGGATTTCAGTCCAGTAAATGAGAATACAGTTGTGCCCACTCCTGAGATTTGGTAACTCTCATTAAGAAAGCCATTTTCATATGAGAAAAACCACCTTTAAGCAGAGAGTAAAAAAGAGTTATAACTTGGAAAGGACTGAGAGAGTGCTAACAGAAACCGTTTTGCAGAAGCTGTTCTGTCTCTGAGCAGGAAATGCAAAGCTTGTCTAGCAACTAATACAATGACAGAGATCTAACCCAAGAAAGTACCAGGAGAAAAGAGAAGTTTTAGCTAGGATAGTACAGGGCAGGTTTTAAAAGAAAAGTTGCAGTGGAGGAGTTAAACTGGGACCACGCCACCCACTAATAGGCACGCCAAAGTTCCATCTTGCTTTGAATATCTGCCCCCGCACTTCTGCTGAAAGAACTCTGACTTAAAATTTAACTTGTTCGTCAACTCCTTGTCAGAATACGTGTTTTATATTATCTGAATCTAGTTCTGAATGCTCTGAGCCGTGGACTTTGTGGTGTTTTTGTATAGTGCCTTACAATGGGCGCTAATACACATTTTGGGCCCTCAGGTGTTGTAGAAGTAGAAATAATAAATATTCTGACACAGCTCCTCAAGATAGGGTTCTTGTAACTTTACATGACTGTAAAGTACCAGGCATATTTCTGTCAGGCGGTATTACACAGTGTAACTTTCTGCTTACAGTGTTTCAAGTTGTTTTGCGATCTAGTAAAATATTCTCCTATGTTATAACACAGTATTTTCCTTGTTAATACTTTAAATGTCCCTCCCTTCTTTGACCAGCAATTGTGAAAAAGATTAAATGGTAATCTAGCCTTGGAAGAGGTGCCCACTCTTACTATTGATACTTACAGGAGTCTAAAAAAACAAAGTTGTTTTTTCCTCTCCTGTTCTAAGCTACAGTAGGGAATATTCTTGTTGTATATTCTCATTTCAAGGAAGCATCTGCTGAGTACTTCCTTCATAAGAATGTTATAAGCAAAAGCAGTGTGTTTGGTTTATTTTGATATTCAATAACTCTAATTGTACAAACAAATGTCTAAATTAAACTAATTATAGTTGAATGCCACAACGATTCAAAAGGCATGAGAAGCTATACTTCACAAATAGAATCTGAATTCTTATAACTTTCAACAACCTCAAAATACTGATGGTGTTTTTATGATTTAAGGAAAAGGTATACATGAAACTATAAGTGGCCTTTTACAGCTTTCTGTGTTCTCCTAGCCCCTTTGTTACCTGTAAATCTAGCCTTTGGTTTCATAACTATTGGTCGCTTCAGTTATATATTTAAAAAAAAAAGTTTATCCAAGAATCAAAAAATTACACTGGTTTGGTACTTGCTATATTAAGTCCAAAAAAGGTGCCAAAATAGCATTGGGTTGTCTGAGGGAGTAGTGACTGTGATAAGGTCCGTGGCTATAACTTAACGCTATAGAAACGAGGAAAGCTAGAAGTCTTGCCTTTCCAATGAAGTGTAGCAATTACTTTCTAGTCTTGGTGATGCACAGGGAAACGGACCTGAAAATCATTCTGATTACAATTTTCCCTTTCCCCTCTTAGCTCTTGTCTGGTTTTTTTGTGGCACCAAAGGCCTTGTCTATACTTCAGCTGCTACAGCTGCAGCGCTGCACTGTGGACTCTTCCTACATCAGCTCAAGGGGTTTTTCTGTCAGTTAGTTAATCCATCTCTCAAGAGGTGGCATCCACGCTGCGGGGGTTAAGTCAACCTAACTGTGGTGCACAGGGCACAATGTTTTTCCTAGCCTTAGCCACATTGCTTGGTCGATCTAAGTTTTAAGAATAGACTAGGCCTTTGCGTGTCCACGTGGGCTGTTCTACTGGTAAATATCAGGGTTTAAATAACTTCCCACATAAACAAGCCCTCACTGATCGTACATAGAATGGGTTTTAGCTCTATCTGAAACCTTGTAATCCCAGCTTTGAAACTTCATTAAGCAATAACCTTTGTCCACAGCACTTGGGGGAGGGATAGCTCAGTGGTTTGAGCATTGGCCTGCTCAACCCAGGGTTGTGAGTTCAGTCCTTGAGGGGGCCATTTAGGGATCTGGGGCAAAAACTGGGGATTGGTCCTGCTTTGAGCAGGGGATTGGACTAGATGACCTCCTGAGGTCCCTTCCAACCCTGATATTCTATGATTCCGTGATATATTGACTGCTAAATTTTGCTGTAATTGAAGTGGGAGTAAAAAACACAACAAAACACTTGAGCATGTGCTAGTTTGAAATGTTTAAACCGAAAGGAAAGTTAATGGTTATTCCTATGTTGAGGTTCTTTCTTCTAGTGACATCTGAGAGTATTTGAATCCCATGTTAGTGCTGACACCATAAGTAGTTCTTGTTTACACATCCAAGAAGAGTCACAATCATAACAGCCCAGTTAGTGGGAGAAAATATTGGACTTGTTTATCTGAAGTCCAGTATCTTTTCAAGTAGCTTAATTGGAAAATTGTATTTCCTCTTGGAAATAGAAACTGGAACTCCTTTCTCCTCCCTGCCTTCAGTGGGACTCCACAGGGAAATAAGGTCAAGGTTGCAGATTCCTTTTCAGGATCAGGACCTGCAGGAGGGAACCACAGCATTGGTATACACGCTAACTTATGGAAATAGCAAAAATATTTTAATACAGGGATGTACTCCAAGGTCAAGTGTTTCATAACCTGCCAGGGTTAGAAATATTTTTGTTGACAAATACAAATGTTTTCGAAACCAGTGCTCAGCGGGGCTGACGGGGGAAAAGAGGAATTTAGTCCCTCGTTTCCTGTTTCTTCACTTTGAATAATTTCCAGTTACCTGATTGCTAATAGCTGCTATCACAGACTGAAGTGCAGATGAGGTGTTACTCCAGCACTTGTGCTGTATTAGATCTAAACTGGTAAGCAAAAGATCGAAAAGAATGTCATTCATGTGCCAGTGTTGATCTGTGGGTGAACTGTCAGAAGGAAAGCATGTTCACAATTTCCCCTGATAGCAGAAGTGGAAGGATGAGTACAAAGGAGAAGCTGCATGTGTGATATCTGTTTATAACAGATGGTTAGGCAGAGAAAGAGTAATGGTGAAGTTTCGTCTGGCTTCAATACTGCTTTTTGGATGAGCTAGCATAGATTTCTTTTCGGGGTATTCTTTGGATGATACAGCTAGTACCATCTCTCTCTCTCGTACACTTGCACACATTTTTATTTCTGAAGAGCCAAAGCTGAGGAAGTATTTATTCCAACATCTGTGGAGACATTGGTACTGTGGTAGAATCAATTGTTTAACTTCTGAGAGAGAAAAAAAAAATCTAAGCTCCTCTATATGGTTCAGTGAGAAAACATAGCATTAATAGGACATTTACCAGCTAGTTGGGAATGCTGGAATCAAGTAAAATGTATTTTATTATGGCATTTGAAAATACAGTGAAAGTTGTTTTGTCCGGCATGTTGGGGGAAGAGGGTGCTGGTAAGTAAAAAATGCTGGTTAAGTAAGAGGGGGGGAGTTTGCATGCGGGAGAGGGTGTGGGGTTGGGGTGTAGGAGGGGGTGTGGAACGCAGGCTCTGGGAGGGAGTTTGGGTGCGGGTGGGGGCTCAGGGCAGCAGGCTAGGGCTCAGGAGCTGCCCCGCAGCTCCCATTGGCCACGGTTCCCAGTCAAGGGGAGCTGTGCAGCTGGCACGGGGGTGGGGGAGGAGGAGCAGCACGCAGAGCTGCCTGCTGTGCCTCCACCTAGGAGCAGCTGGAGCCTGGGACAGGTCGCCGCTTGCGGGGAGCCAGCCGAGGTGAGTGGCCCCCAGATCCAGCGCTCCGCACCCCCTCCCACACCTAAATCCCTCCCAGAGCCCGCCCTTTTTTTTCAGGAACTGAGATCTGACTTACAAAAGGATTATTGCTCTACTTGTTGTTGGTCAGACCATACATATAATGTTCTGATTGCCTAATAATTAGTGATTCATTTGACCAGTTCTAATTTGAAATAAGTAGAGAGAAAAAATGTGTGAATATAGAAGTTGTAAATCTACTGCAGCCTTATTCTTGAGGTTTGTCATCTTCTGAGTGAATAATCTTTTATTGCTTTCACGAGGAAAGTAATTACAACTTTTTTTTAAGTCAGTAAACCAATTTCAAGCATTGTTGTCAACTTGGCTGAACTCATGTTTTTTTCAGGTATTGGCAGGGTTCCTGCTACATCATTAGGAAATTTAACAAATCACAGTTCTGAAGATTTACCTCTTCTTCCTGGCTGGTCAGTGGACTGGACTATTAGAGGAAGGAAATACTACATTGATCATAACACTAATACAACTCATTGGAGCCATCCACTCGAGCGTGAGGGGCTGCCTCCTGGATGGGAAAGAGTTGAGTCAGCAGAATTTGGAGTATATTATGTAGATCACATCAATAAAAGAGCTCAGTACAAACATCCCTGTGCTCCCAGGTAGGCTATCAATGTTAGATTTTGTTGTAGACCATATTCTGATAGATTTTTCATGCTAAATTCGAACTTTTCTGTCTTAGCACATCACTGATCTGTTATATATTATTTTTATACATGGAACTTTACTGGTTTCTGTCCAAGTTGCTCTAATTGTAAAGGGAGGTAACCTTAAGGCTTCTGTTTCCTGAGCTGTGTTAATTTTAATGTAAGTTCAGAGCACAGAATATTGCTACCAACTAATAAAGAACAATGCATCATTATACTTTACTATGAATATTCATTAAGAGTGACAGAATACTTCAGGAGGTGTAACAATGCTGGCTTTGGTGAGACGCAACTGACCGTATCAATTCAGGACAAATTGCTTAAAGCAAGGCAGTTACAGCCCAAGGGTAGGGTTCCTTTGCACACCAAGGCAAACCAAACCAGCCAAACAGAGAGGACTGGCTAACCATAAGTCACACAAGCAATTCCCTTAGACTCTCCAGTTTCCCAGTATCACCACCAGTGCCACTCGTTATGGGGACAAATGGTTATGAAAACCAGTGCCCCAGTAAAAGGAAAAAAAGGTCTTCCCAATCCCAAAAGACCAAGCCCCAGACCCAGGTCAGTATACAAATCGGATCTTACCCACAAATCGTGCTGTTGCCAATCCTTTAGAATCTAAAATCTAAAGGTTTATTCATAAAAGGAAAAAGATACAGATGAAAGCTAGAACTGGTTAAATGGAATCCGTTACATACAGTAATGGCAAAGTTCTTGGTTCAGGCTTGTAGCAAGGATGGAATAAGCTGCAGGTTCAAATCAAGTCTCCGGAGTACATCCACAGCTGGGATGGGTCATTCAGTCCTCTGTTCAGAGCTTCAGTTTGCAGCAAGGTTCCTCCAGAGGCAAGAAGCAGGACTGAAAACAAAATGGAGGAGTTTTCAGGGCCTTTTATATCCTCTGCCCTGTGAAAGATCACAGCAGCAAGATGGGGCCTGGAGTCACATGGGCAAGCCACATGTCCATGAACAAAAGAACGTAAGAATGGCTAGACTGGGTCAGACCAAAGGTCCATCCAGCCCAGTATCCTGTCTGCTGACAGTGGCCAATGCCAGGTGCCCCAGAGGGAGTGAACTTACTAGGTAATGATCTAGTGATCTCTCTCCTGCCATCCATCTCCACCCTCTGACAAACAGAGGCTAGGGACACCATTCCTTACCCATCCTGACTAATAGCCATTAATGGACTCAACCTCCATGAATTTATCCAGTTCTCTTTTAAACCCTGTTATAGTCCTAGCCTTCACAACCTCCTCAGGCAAGGATTTCCACAGGTTGACTGTGCACTGAGTGAAGAAGAACTTCCTTTTATTTGTTTTAAACTGCTGGCCATTAATTTCATTTGGTTGGCCCCTAGTTCTTATGGGAACAAGTAAATAACTTTTCCTTATTCACTTTCTCCACACCACTCATGATTTTATATACCTCTATAATATCCCCTCTTAGTCTCCACTTTTCCAAGATGAAAAGTCCTAGCCTCTTTAATCTCTCCTCATATGGGACCCGTTCCAAACCCCTCATCATTTTAGTTGCCCTTTTCTGAACCTTTTGTAATGCCAGTATATCTTTTTTGAGATGAGGGGACCACATCTGTATGCAGTATTCAAGATGTGGGTGTACCATGGATTTATAGAAGGGCAATAAGATATTCTCCATCTTATTCTCTATCCCTTTTTTAATGATTCCTAACATCCTGTTTGCTTTTTTAACTGCTGCTGCACACTGCATGGACATCTTCAGAGAACTATTCACGATGACTCCAATATCTTTCTCCTGATTAGTTGTAGCTAAATTAGCCCCCATCATATTGTATATATAGTTAGGGTTCTTTTTTTCCAATGTGCATTACTTTACATTTATCCACATTAAATTTCATTTGCCATTTTGTTGCCCAGTCACTTAGTTTGGTGAGATCTTTTTGAAGTTCTTCACAGTCTGCTCTGGTCTTAACTACCTTGAGCAGTTCAGTATCATCTGCAAACTTTGCCACCTCACTGTTTACCCCTTTCTCCAGATCATTTATGAATAAGTTGAATAGGATTGGTCCTAGGACTGACCCTTGGGGAGCACCACTAGTTACCCCTCTCCATTCTGAAAATGTACCATTTATTCCTACCCTTTGTTCCCTGTCCTTTTAACCAGTTCTCAATCTGTGAAAGGATCTTCCCTCTTATCCCTCGACATGCACGATTCAGTTCTTTACAGGCCGACGCCATTATTTACATGTTAGTTTGAACGTTCCCAGGAAAGCTCACATGTGGATTGGCGTCTCCCAAAGTTTTTCAGCCAGTGCTTCTTCAGTGGGCACTTACTGAGAATAGTTCTTTCTTAAGAAGTTGACCAAATGCTTCACTGAGGCTTCTTAGAATCAAAACACATTAAGATACAAGTACATAGCCAATATTCATAACTTCAGCTACAAAAATGATTCACACATACAGATAGCATAATCATAATCAGCAAAAAATCATAACCTTTCCATAAACACAACAACCTTTGTACAATATTTGCTACAAATATATAACAGTGGTTGCAACAATCATCTCTACGGTCACAGGTTACGTCAGTAAGGTCACAGGAGGAGAAAAATGTTACAGGTTGAAAGGAAGCTGTTAAATCTTACCTTCCAGCAGGCTGTCCTCACAAATAACCTTTAATAATATTCCTGATGAAGAGGCACTTTGCCATCTTAAACATGGGCTAGTTCTGCTCTAAACTGAAAGTCCCTGTTTTCATCTACACACAATATAAACTTTTCGTTAGTATATTCCAACACGCTTGTCCCTGCTGTATTATTTTTCTTATTGTTTTTTCATGTGAGAAGGAAAAATCTCTATATGGAACAATAGATAACATTTTAAAGATGAAACTTGAAGTTCTTGTGGAATAGGTTACTAAATGTTACTAGAACACATTTGTTCTAAATCCATGGAATTTTGGATTGATCAGCTAAATGATACTTGTCTATTTTATCTGTTAAAATCAGTTTTTAATTTTTGGTCAGACCATGTTAGTAAAAGGCAGTAGGTAACAGGTAAAATGGTCTGATATAAGTTTCTACAATGTGATAAATGCAGCTGTGTTTATATTTGTGTTTAGAATAAAATAAAGACCATGGCACAATTATTAAAAACGACTGCAGAAAGGTCTCCTTACTCCCAGTAAAGAGTATTTAAAATTAAATGCAACCTGCCTGTATGCTGTGATGCCATCAGTCTGCATACATGACTCCTATTATTGTAAGTGGCTGGAATGATCAGTAGTTTTTATTAAGATTTTAACATTTTGGTCAAAATTAACATTTTAATTATACTAGTATATTTAACTTGCTGCTTTTGGAGGTTATTGAATTGATACATTTTAGATTTCTAACTCTGTTCTTTGTACAGCGTTCCTCGTTATGATCAACCTCCACCAGTGACTTATCAGCCACAGCAAGCTGAGAGAAGCCAGCCCCTTTTAGTGCCTGCAAATCCATACCACACTGCAGAGATTCCTGACTGGCTTCAGGTTTATGCCAGGGCTCCTGTAAAGTGAGTGTCTTTTTCATTCCTCTCAAAACGACTTACTTCTGTCTTTTTTTTAAAGTTTTTCTCTATAGCTGTATTTCAATAACTAGAAAAGAACACCTTTTTTGCATTATGTAAATTAACTTTTCATTGCACAGGCACTATTATTGGCAGTAGAATTAAATGTAGAAAGTTATAGCAGATATTTTCAAGTATTCAGAACACAAGTGCAACCATGTGCAAAAGTTGTGGGAACCAGGTACAAGGATGCTTGAGATCTGTAACTGTATCTTTGGGACATCAACAGTATATTAAAGAAGATGCGGTTAGAGTCTGTCCCCTTCATTCCTCTCCCCAAACCCTCCAGTGTCTGATAGAGGTTTAACATCAGGCTTTCTGCAGCTAAATCAGAACTGATGTCAAGATAACATATTTGGTCGGATGTGGGGAGATTTATTTCGCAGTAAGCGGTTACTGATCTTTGGGTGTCCCACTAGTGGTATTAAATCCAGTCTTGGGAGGTTTGTTTTGCCTTAGGTAGAGGATAAGTGCTGTGACCGTAATAGACATAGGAAGGAGTTACGGTTGTGGATAAAAACATGTGTCCAAGCAACAGGCCCTATTTAATCTTGTGAAGTAATGTATTTTGAATACAAACATACAGCACTGAAGTAACATTGCAGGTCTGATGCAATCTACACTGTTATGGTTGCTGCTCTACATTGTGCTGAGAGTGTGTAGTTTATGCAGCTCTTGTGAACCTCAGAAATCTCCGATTGCCGATCCTCAGGGACTTGAGGGGAGGATTCTCTTTCCTCCACCCTCTGACTGACCAAATTTATCCATTAGGTCGGTCTGGACCCATAGTAATATGACCTTCTACCAGCAGAGCAAGATGTGGAATTCAAGAAATATTGTGCCTATCTTTTGTGAAACCTTTTGTGAGAGGGTCAGTTGCAGCGTGAAGAATCCAGTTCATTCCTTTCCCCACCAAATGGAACAGTTTTCTCTGTTCTGTTTGGATTTTTAACTTTTGTTTATTTGTAAATTAGCAGGAATTTCCAGTTTTTCTCTAGGAAAAGAGTCTGTTTTTTCTCTTTCCCCTATAAGGAGCTGTCAAATGGAATTAAACCCCTGAAATTAAATGCTAAGGATCTGTCGAGACACCTATGGCTGGCCTGTGCTGACTGACTCAGGCTCACAGGGCTCGGGTTGCAGGGCTGTTTGATTGCAGCGTAGACTCTAGGGCCCTGTGAGAGGGGAGGGTCTTATAGCCCAGGCTCCAGCCCATTCCAAGAAGTTTACACTGCAATTAAACAGCCCTGCAGCTCAAGCCTTGCAAGCGTGAGTTAGCTCTCACGGGCCAGCCATGAGTGTTTAATTGTAGTGTAGACATTCCCTAAGGTTTGTTCATAACCAACGTATGCAACTCACTCCATGGGAGTATGACTGTTGCCTCCTGAGTTTCCATGGTCTCCAGAAGGCAAAGAAGCAATAGTCCTGTAGTTGTTTAGTCACAAAGGTATGTGAAATGGCATATAAGAACACTGGGCTGACGAGTGTCACGATTTTTAAAGGAAGATCTATCTCTGGAGAAAAACGTTGCAAAGTGCTCCTCACTGTTCACGTCACCATGTCGAATAATACATGAGAGAGAGAGAGCCAAGAGCGTGTGACTTCATCTTAATGTGTTTGATTCCAAGAACAATGAAGTTCCTTATTGTGATGGATTGGGTCAGAAACCCCCTTGGGACTGCCACCTGATGTGCTGGGACTGCCTCTGAGCCTGTTTTCTCTGGCAGCTTGGGACTTCAGTACCGTACCTTGTTGTGCCAGACACGCTAACCTGCTACAAACACAGGGCCAGGTCTGAACCACGTCCCTCAAAAGCTCCAGGCTTAACTGAAAAAAGCTTAAGAAGTGCTCCTGTCTCTAGCACCCAGATACCCAGTTCCCAATGGGATCCAAACCCCAAATAAATCAGTTTTGCTCTGTATAAAGCTTATACAGGGTAAACTCATAAATTGTTCGCCCTCTATAACACTATAGAGAGATATGCACAGCTGTTTGCGCCCCCAGGAATGAATTACTTGCTCTGGGTTAATTAATAAGTAAAAAGTGATTTTATTAAATATAAAAAGTAGGATTTAAGTGGTTCCAAGTAATAACAGACAGAACAAAGTACGTTACCAAGCAAAATAAAATAAAACACGTAAGTCTAAGCCTAATACAATAGGAAACTAAATGCAGGTAAATCTCACCCTCAGAGATGTTCCAATAAGCTTCTTTGACAGACTAGACTCCTTCCTAGTCTAGGTCCAGCAATCACTCACACCCCTGTAGTTACTGTCCTTTGTTCCAGTTTCTTTCAGGCATCTGTTTGGGGTGGAAAGGCTATCTTTTGAGCCAGCTGAAGACAAAATGGATGGGCTTCCAGGGCCTTATATAGTCTGTCTTTTGTGCAACATCACAGCCACAAGATAGGGTCTCTAGCCACCTGGGCAAGTCACATGTCTATGAATGATTTAGCTTTTTGCAAGCCAAGGCCATTGTTTACAGGTTTCAGAGTGGTAGCCATGTTAGTCTGTATCAGCAAAAAAAACAAGGAGTACTTGTGGCGCCTTAAAGACTAACAAATTTATTTGGGCATAAGCTTTGGTGGGCTAAAACCCACTTCATCGGATGCATGCAGTGGAAAATACAGTAGGAAGATATATATTCACAGAGAACATGAAAAAATGGGTGTTGCCATACCAACTGTAATGAGACCAATTAATTAAGGTGGGCTATTATCAGCAGGAGGAAAAAAAAATTATCACTTTTGTAGTGATGATCAGGATGGCCCATTTCAAACAGTTGACAAGAAGGTGTGAGTAACAGTAGGGGGGAAAGAATTAGCATGGGGAAATAGTTTTTACTTTGTGTAATGACCCATCCACTTCCCGTCTTTATTCAAGCCTAATTTAATGGTGTCCAGTTTGCAAATTAATTCCAATTCACAGTTTCTTGTTGGAGTCTGTTTTTGAAGGGTTTTTTTGTTGGAGAATTGCGACTTTTAGGTCTGAAATTCAGTGACCAGAGAGGGTGAAGTGTTCTCCGACTGGTTTTTGGATGTTCTAATTCTTGATGTCTGATTTGTGTCCATTTATTCTTTTGCATAGAGATTGTCTGGTTTGGCCAATGTACATGGCAGAGGAGCATTGTTGGCACGTGATGGCATATATCACATTGATAGATGTGCAGGTGAACGAGCCTCTTATGGTGTGGCTGATGTGATTAGGTCCTATGATGGTGTCCCCTGAATAGATATGATACTGATACTTCTGATACTTTCTTTGTTGGGCCTGTCCTGTAGTAGGTAACTTCTGGGTATTCTTCTGGCTCTGTCAATCTGTTTCTTCACTTCAGCAGGTGGGTATTGTAGTTGTAAGAACGCTTGATAGAGATCTTGTAGGTGTTTGTCTCTGTCTGAGGGGTTGGAGCAAATGCGGTTGTATCGTAGAGCTTGGCTGTAGACAATGGATCATGTGATGTGATCTGGATGAAAGCTGGAGGCATGTAGGTAGGCATAGCGGTCAGTAGGTTTCCGATATAGGGTGGTGTTTATGTGGCCATCACTTATTAGCACTGTAGTGTCCAGGAAGTGGATCTCTTGTGTGGACTGGTCCAGGCTGAGTTTGATGGTGGGATGGAAATTGTTGAAATCATGGTGGAATTCCTCAAGGGCTTCTGTTCCATGGGTCCAGTTGATGAAGATGTTATCAATGTAGCGTAGGGGATGAGAGATGAGGAAACGTTGTTCTAAGTCAGCCATAAAAATATTGGCATACTGTGGGGCCATGCGGGTATCCATAGCAGTGCCACTGACTTGAAGGTATACATTGTCCCCAAATGTGAAATAGTTGTGGGTGAGGACAAAGTCACAAAGTTCAGCCACCAGGTTTGCCGTGACATTATCGGGTATACTGTTACAGTTGGTATAGCAACACCCATTTTTTCATGTTCTGTGTGTGTGTCTATATATATCTTCCTACTGTATTTTCCACTGCATCCATCTGATGAAGTGGGTTTTAGCTCACGAAAGCTTATGCCCAAATAAATTTGTTAATCTCTAAGGTGCCACAAGTAATCCTCGTTCTTTTTGCCATTGTTTACATGTTAGTTTGAACCTTCCCAGGAAAGCTCAGATGTGGATTGGTGCCTCTCAAAGTCCATTGTTAGTTAAGTACTCCCAATTACTTGAATAACCCCTTCATGCTGTGTTGACCAAATCTGCCTTATGTGCTTCCTACAGCAAACACTTTAAATACAAGCATAGAGCCAACACTCATAACTTCAGGTATAAAAATGATACATGCATGCAAATAGGATGACTATATTCAGTAGATCATAACCTTTGCAAAGATGCTACAAGGCATATCTAGCATAAAACATATTCTAGTTATGTCATATTTACACTCATAAGCATATTTCTATAAAGCATTATGGGGTGCAATGTCACACTTATGCTGGCTTTAGGAAATGTAATCTCATTCAATCTTTTTGAGCCTATTAACTATTTTTTAATTTCTTAAAGTAAACTTTGTGCTTTTTTGGAAACGAACCTACACAAATTTCACAACAAAACTATTTTTTGCATTTAGACTGTTGACAACTACATCCCTGGTCAAAAATCTTCATTACTAAATAACATGGAAAAAATGTATAACTATTTTTTTAGAAGAAATTATGCTATTTTAGGAGCAAAGAGTCTGCCCCATAAGAATGCATTTTTTTACTCAGTTCAGAGAAACACATGAGATGTACAAACCCAACGCACCAAGGAGCAATAATAGCACCACCAAGAAAACCTAGGGATTGTGGCTTTAATATTTTCCCATATGAAATCAATTTTTGGACAAATGAGTAAGAATTGTAGCAATGACTGCAGTTGCAGATTCATAGGGTTTGGATGATCTTCAGTGGTTTCCAAGTGCAGGTTCTTTTTAAAGAAGCCTCTGGTAACATAATTTAATGGGTTTTATACCTACATGTGGCTACTGGGTGTGCCAGCCAGCCTGTAAAGATTTAAATTGGCATAAATTACAACAATATTTTTATGCACCAAGGATGTGTTCAATTCCAGTAACCTGTTGGAAAGGATTGTTTCCTATGAGCACTTCTAGTTGCTGTCATTAACTGTGTTCTGTTAATTAGATTTTTAGACCATCTAGTCAATGTCTGTTTTCAAACTGTTTCAGTGTTAGGTGGGTTCTTGTCCGTGCACTTGTGGAAACCTGGGAACAGACAATCTCAGATTCTTGGAAATATCTGTAAATCCTCCATGAAGAGACAAAATTAGAGCAAGTTAAATTAGTCCAAAGAATTAAAATGTGATTCACATAGTTGAGAAGAAATAATGAATTCATACATAAACACAATATCCTGTCAATTTTTGGTTTTCCCTCTTAGAGTAGATCTGGTAGTAATATTAATAAGCACTTTATATGTTCAGAGCACTTCACAATCATTGAATCCTCATAATATACCTCTCTGAGGAAGACAACTGTGTATTATCCCCCAGGTTACAGATAGGGAAACTGGGAGAGAGAAAGCATAGACCCCATTGTATGTTTGTTCTGTCAGGCTCTAAACCAAGAGAGGTATTTTTTAACAATGGGGTAGAGTGTTAAAAATATTATGTAGAATCTCTAGAATGTGATTTTACTAGATTTTAATTGACTAACTACTTGAAATTTTTCTTTAACAGGACCTTAAGTTTTAATGCCAGCTTCAATGCACAGGTTTCAGAGTAACAGCCGTGTTAGTCTGTATTCGAAAAAAGAAAAGGAGTACTTGTGGCACCTTAGAGACAATGCACAGTCCACCTGAGACCTTGAGCCGGGGTGGCCAACCTGAGCCTGAGAAGGAGCCAGAATTTACCAATGTACATTTGCCAAAGAGCCCCAGTAATATGTCAGCAGCCCCCGATCAGCCCCTCCCTCCCCCGCTCCCAGCACTTCCCACCCACCAGCAGCCCCGCCAATCAGTGCCTCTCCTTCCCTCCCCATCAGCAGTTTCGAGGCTTGTGGGGAAGGGTAGGAGTGAGGGCACAGCAGGCTCAGGGGAGGGGGGTGGGAAAGGTGGAGTGGGGGCAAGGCCTGTGGCAGAGTCAGGGGTTCAGCAGTGAACACCCCCCTGGAAAGTTGGCGCCTGTCGCTCCAGCCCCAGAGTCGGTTTTTATACAAGGAGCCGCATAGTAACTTCTGAAGAGCTGCGTTTGGCTCTGGAGCCACAGGTTGGCCACCCCTGCCTTGAGCAATTGCTTTCTCTTTCTCAGTTTAACAGTAGCTTAATCATCTTGAATGTTAAATCCAGTGTGAATGCAATAACAATGAGAGCTTGGGGTCAAAACTTTCATTCCATATGCCACCCATAATAACATTTGTCTCTGGTGACAATATCATGTAACAAATTAAATATTGATAAAGCAGATATCAGATTTTTTTTAATTTTGTCCAAATTAATATAGGGGAGGGATCACTGAGCAGGAAGTTAGCTCCCCTTGTTTAAAATCAAGTTTTTCCAAGAAATGTAGGAAGTTTGCCTTGCTAAATTCATGAGGTTCCTGAACTAGAATCTCCTGCCACATACTAAAGGCTAGATATATGTTTCAATGTATTTGCTATATGCGTTAGGTAATACTTCGGGGATCTTTTTCAGTGTGTGGAATCTCACAAGGATCATCCTTGAAATGAAAAAGAATAGCCTAAATGGATAGGAAGTGTCTTCCAAGCACCTGATCCAAATGACATTGGAATAACATTTTTCATCCACCTAAAGAGAAAAATCTTTTACCGTATATGATTGTCTTCAGTTTATTAAAGGCTATTAAAATGTGCAAGAGAAACAAATTACGCAATGATGGAGGTGGTTATGGGGATCAAAAAGCCAGAGTTAAGAGAACAGAGCAAGATATCCTTTGCATATAGTCACCTTTTGGACTGGCTAACCATTTGATTTTTATTAGGACAGTTCCATACTTACATTACATCAGCCAGTCTACGTGCAGTGGAGCTGGTGGTGGTAAATTACTGTTGTTCAGATTGGTTCTGTAGATGTTTGAAGTGTTGCCAGATGCACTAAGAGCCTCTTACCCATTGCTTAAAAAGCCAGAAATAGAAGGCATTGTTTGGATTCTCAGTGTAATCAACTTATCTGGAAAACTGAGTGTACTACAAGTAAACTCTCATTCCCATTCTTATTGGTGGCTCAATGACTCTTTGATCAGACCCCTGACCTTCTACTCAGCACTTCTGTTGGGAGCTGACATTTGAAGCCACAGCACCAAAAAACAATGAGCAGCCCTAACTTGCTGATTCATTTCTGGCAGGCTGCCAGAAGATGCCCAATTATAGCAATCCTGCTTTAAAAATAAAATAAAAGCTGTGAAGTCACAAAACACCTCTGGACACCGCTTCACTGTGTATGTTGCATGCAGCTTTGTTCCCCACTGTTGCCAATTAAATAAGAAACTGTGGTCCCCCACTGAGAGGCAAATTTAGCAGCCTGCTGCTAATCCTAAATGATGTTCATTGATGAGTGCCTGACAACACTGGGGAAGGGATCATGAATCAAAGACCATGCTCTACCTTTGCACAGTTCACCAGACACAGAAAAGGGGAGCATTGCCTTATCTATAATTAGCATTAACTCAGGAGTAACCTTGTGCCTGTTTTTTGGAGAAAAAAAAAAAAAAAAAAGTCATGCTGACTTGTTTGGCATCAGCACGTAAAGCTCTGGAAGTGGATAACTTGCCTTGTTGTTGTTTAATTACCATAGCACTTAAGAGCCCTATCATACACCAGGGACCCCATAACGCTTTAAAAAAAAAAATGCCCCAATCAGTGCTTAATAACTAAAGCTGGTTTTCTCATAGTGCGTTGCTTTGGAAAATAATGGGTTTGACAATGTACATATGTCAAGTCATGGAATAAGATTAAACGTAATGAAAAGTTCTGATCTGAGCTTAAACCCTTTATATTTCAAACTAGGTTTCTTTGGATGCCAGCTGCACCTCCGAGTCCTCCCACTTTCCAGTGCACATGGAGCCCTTCTGGCCAACTGCCCGTTTTTAATAATTATTAAAATATTAATGTATTTATTTATAATTGCAGGAGACACATTACTGTGGTATCCTTTCTTCTTCCTGTTCTCCAGGCTTGCAGCATCTTAAAGTAGACACTGTATTACTTCTACTGCATATATGCATCCATTTTCTCATCTAGTTTATTCAGACCTAGATGATTACCTAATTTTATTCATTCTTGTTTTACCGATAGCTATAGCAAGTAGATGCACATTTACACTTGAGAGAATAGAAAATTAAATAAGTTTTATGTGGTTGCTGGACAAGGAAGATTAGACATGCTAATATCACTAGTAATTGTGCTAATAGGCTGTGTAAAATACAAAACAGTAGAATACAAAGTACTACACTGCAACTAGAAAACAAGACTCAAACCAGATCTCTCTCATTTCTGGGAGTGGGAGTACAGAAAAATACATTGTTTTGCCTCTGTTTAAAAAACAGTTGTGCAGCCTGTACTGGTTACAAGGCTAGCTTAACCCTTAACCCCTCTCCAGTCTCTCAAGTTCTCCCTTTCAAGTGACAGGCTTTCAGGATGGACTTCTGTGCTTATCCCACTTGCAGACCTCGTCTCTGGGCTACAACACCCATGTTTACCACCCTTGTTTTCTCAGCACCTGCAAGACTTCCTTTGGGAATAAAATACACTAGGTAAATGCAGTGCCTCAGAACAGCTCCTTCAAAACAAAGTATTGTTTGTTTAAGCATAGGAGAGAAAAGAATTAAACCAACAGAACACCTATAAGCACATTACTGGACTATTCTTTTCAATGGTCTTTGTCTTGTAAGTATTGGTAGATGGCTGAAGCCATGGTACTCCTTTGTTGGCTCATGTGAGTAACTCCTGCAGGAATTAACCTCCTTGTCACCGTATGGCAGACTATGCCATAACAATCAAACAGATGTACATGTAATCTTCATAAAAATACTTCATAAAAAGTACATGTAATCTTCAAAAGAATATCCCACATTCTTTGCACAACCATTTCACTGAGAAGTTCTGCTGATTCCATGCTTTGGAGCAGGGACTTTAAATTTTGCCAGGGGGTGGTTGGCCTTGTTGTCAGTGATGTGGCTTTTCCTGTTCGGGTGAAAACATGCCTAAATCTGGCCACGTTCTAAGCCTTTGAACAATTGAAATTTGCACATGCTCAATAGAGACTTCCTAGAATTTTGCAGCAAAATTCTCCATAGATTCTATCTGCACTGAAGATGCTGCAGGGTCTGAGCAGGATTCCCTGCATTTACTGCTCCAGGCTGCAGCAGGCCACCACCCTACAAAGAAAAAAGGACTCAAGGTGCGAAGTCTCAGAGCCTGGGTCAATTGACTTGCACTTGCGGGGCTCGGGCTGCGGGGCTACAGATAGTAGTGTACATGTTCGGGTTCAAGCTGGAGCTTGGGCTCTGACCCTTCCCGGGTCTCAGCCCAAACCTGAATATCTACACTTCTATTTTTAGTCCCACAGCCCAAGTCCTGTGAGCCCAAGTCAATTGACTCAGGTTCTGAGACTCTGTCTCGGGTTTGTCTTTGCTGTGTAGACGTGCCCTGTGGCACCAAACACCAAAGCAGAGATTTGGTAGAATCTTTCTCCAGAGTTCTCAGTGTTTCCTCTGTTAGCACCCAGACAGCGTGGAGGAGCAAGCTACCTGAATCAAATGCAAATGGAACAAGAGTAAGACCTTTGTAGGGGGTGGAGGGACTATATTAGACCAAAGAATATGGAAGGGGGGCTGGGACAAAGAACCTTAGGGCCAAAAGTGGGTGGGAACAGAGACTGGCTGGGTAGGAGGCTAGGACTGAAAGCTGGGCAGGGAGAGGAGACTAAGATGAGGTGCTGGGATGGAGTGTGGTTAAGGGGAATCTGGGACTGGCTGGGCAGGAGCCTGTGGGGCCTGGATGGGGGACTGGGATAAGGAACCCCTGGAGGGGTTCCGAGACTGGGAGCCAGGGTTGTGGGGGTGGAGGAGACTGGCCTTTGAGAGTATGTCTATACTGTGATTAGACACCCACAGCTGGCCCTTGCTGGCTGATGTGGGCTTGGGTTGACAGACTATTTAATTGTGGTGTAGCCATTCAGGATTATGCTGCACCCTCGCAGGATCCTGGAGCCTGGGCTTCAGTCTGAGCCCAGATGTCTACACTGCAGTTACAGTCTCTTAACCTGAAGGCTGCAAGCCTGAGTCAGCTGTCATGGGACAGCCGCTGGTTTTTAATTGCAATGGGACATACCCTGATGGGGGGACTTGGATGAGGAGTCCGGTGATGGAGAGTGGGACAAGAAGCTATGAGTGACTAAGGAGGCGGGAGAAAGGATTAGGACTGGGATAGGTTGGAGAGGACAAGAGCAGAAGGGGGTCGGTCTTGGGGTGGAACAGGCAGAAGGATCAGTGACCACTAGAATGCACTGCCCTCCAGAGCCTGGAATGAAACCTGAGATTCCTGAGTCTCATCAGTTCTCTGCTGTCAGCAAATATCTGAGACCCCCCCCACTGGCAGAGTTGGTATGTGGGGGTCAATATGATGCCAATTGTTGTTGTTTTGTTTTTAAAACCGATAAATTACGTACAAAAACCTGCACTGAAAACATTAACATTGCAATTCAAGCACTGTAAAGTCAGGAAATGTTAGATTAAGGTTGCCTGTGCAACCTAATTCAGCCCGGTTGTGTGTGTGCATAATGGTCGTCTTTAATTACGTGATCACATACTTTTTTCCACAGGACCCTGCCTTATTCAGTGCAGCGGATGGACCAAGCACTGCAGATGAATTAGAGTTGTGTAAGGAAAGAGGTGGTTGTCTGTAGGACCCCAGCCTTATCTGTTTCAGAAGTTGGAAAGTGTAGAGTGAATAAGGTAGAGGGTTGCGGGAAGAGAAATATGGTCTTGTGGTTAAGGCAGTTGGATACTGCCCTGGAGAAGAATTCTGCCCCTGCGTTTTCTACAGAATTCCTGTATGGTGTTGGTCAAGTCACTTAAACCAAACTTTTCACAGGTGGTCACTAATTGCGTGTTCCTCATTTTCCGGATGCCCAGCTCAAGAACCCAGGGTCTTGATTTGCAGATGTGCTAAGTTCTCAAAGCAGCAGCAGAAGTCAATGAGAGCTGTGCTTTGAACATACAAAGTTATGTATAATACTATGTGCTCAGGAAAATGGGTTCTTAGCCGTTTCAAATCAGACTCCCAAAATTAGTAGACATTGACCTTGATCTCTGTGCCTCAGTTCCCCATCTGTAAAATGAGGATACCCCTCATTGCACAAGGGTTTGTGAAAATAAATTCACTTCTGTGAAGCCTTCACATACTATAGTGATGAGCCATAGAAGCAACATTGAGGAGGAAATGAGTCATTCTGTATTGAGAGCAGGGTTTGACTAGTGTGTGGTGAATAGAGCCTAGGGCCACACATGGAATAAGGAAGTAAAACTGGACTCTGGACTCATTATCCAGTTCCCTTCCAGGACTAAACAGTGCTAGTTCTGAGCCTGGAAAATTACTTGCAGGAGAACTGGCATAGTGTTGATTCATCACAAGACTTGTTTGGCAGTATTTACACGAAATTAAACATACAGGAGACTTTCATTAAATTCAGCTGGGTTAGTGAAAGGTGGGCGGAGTGAATACATATGCTAGATCATATTGGGGGGTTTGAATGTATCTAATGTTGGCGGCTCGGAATACACTAAAAAGCCAAAGAGAGTCTGTGGTGATCACAGGAAAGATGTTTATGTATTCCCAAAAAGTGATGAAAATGATGACATTTAAACAGTAAAACAGAATTGCTACATGCAAAGGATAAACTTAGGAGCGCTGTCTGTAACTGAGCCTTGACATCTTTAGCTAGCAATATGATGCTTTGTAATGGAAGTGGCTACCTATAAAAACATAAGTGATAGAGAATGAGCTTTCTAATGTAATCAGCTAAAAACCTACCAAATAGTGAACTTCAGGTATTCATTCTTAGTAGCCAATGACATTCAAAAACCACTCCACTACATGCTTCTCCTTCCAGCCTCTTGATGGATGTTGCCTCTCCACCTTGCTTGAGGGTTTTATCTTAATATGCCTCACCCTCAGCCTTGCTGGGTGACAAATCTGACATCTAACAAAGGCTGAGCGCTAGTCTTTTGAGTTTTTATTGCCTCTGTCTGTAGTTTTACAAACTTCTGTGTTGTGCATCTTGCTTTTATTCTTTGTCTTGTTCCCCCATCAAGGAAAACATATTGCCAATACAGCAACCCCTTCTTTGATTCCTTTCTTGGCTCTGCCCCATTTTGAGTCCCCTACCTCAGGGATGCTCCGGTATGAATGGTAGTTGCTGGGTTTTTTTAGGGCTGTGAAGCGATTAAAAAAATTAGTCGTGATTAATCGTTCTGTTAAACAGTAAGAGTGTCATTTATTTAATTATTTTGCGCTGTTTTCTACCTTTTCAAATATATTGATTTCAATTACAACACAGAATACAAAGTGTACAGTGCTCTCTTTATATTTATTTTTATTACAAATATTTGCACCTAATACAAGTACTGTAGTGAAATCCCTTTATCATGAAAGTTGAACTTACAAATGTAGAATTATGTACAAAGAATAACTGCATTCAAAAATAAAACAATGTAAAACTTTAGACCCTACAAGTCCACTCAGTCCTATTTCTTGTTCAGACAAACGCTCAGACAAACAAGTTTGTTTACATTTGCAAGAGATAATGCTGCCCACTTTTTGTTCACGTCACCTGAAAGTGAGAACAAACGTTCGCATGGCACTGTTATAGCAGGCATCACAAGATATTTACATGCCAAATGCGTTAAAGATTCATATGTCCCTTCATGCTTCAACCATCATTCCAGAGGACATGCATCCATGCTGATGATGGGTTCTACTCTATAACAATCCAAAGCAGGGCAGACCGATGCATGTTCGTTTTCATCATCTGAGTCAGATGCCATCAGCAGGTTGATTTTCTTTTTTGGTGGTTTGGGTGCTGTAGTTTCCACATCGGAGTGTTGCTCTTTTAAGACCTGAAACCATGCTCCACACCTCGTCCCTCTCAGATTTTGGAAGGCACTTCAGATTCTTAAACCTTGGGTCGAGTGCTGTAGCTATCTTTAGAAATCTCACATTGGTACCTGATTTGACAAAACAAAAGGCTGCTGTGAAAGTGTTCTTAAAACGAACGTGTGCTCAATCATCATCTAAAACTCCTATAAAATGAAATATATGGCAGAATGTGTGTAAAACAGAGCCGGAGACCTACAGTTCTCCCCCAAGGAGTTCATTCACAAATTTAATTCATGTATTTTTTTTTTTAACGAGCATCATCAGCATGGAAGCATGTCCTCTGGAATGGTGGCTGAAGCATGAAGGGGCATACAAATGTTTAGCTTATCTGGCACATAAATACCTTGCAATGCCGGCTGCAAAAGTGCCATGCAAGTGCCTGTTCTCACTTTCTGGTGACATTGTAAATGAGAAGAGAGCAGCTTTATCGCCCGTAAATGTAAACAAACTTGTTTGTCTTAGCAATTGGCTGAACAAAAAGTAGGACTGAGCGGACTTGTAGGTTCTTAAGTTTTACACTATTTTGTTTTTGAGTGCAGTTATGTAACAAATACCTACATTTGTTAAGTTGCACTAACACGATAAAGAGATTGCACTGTATGAGGTGAATTGAAAAATAGTATTTCTTTTATCATTTTTACAGTGCAAGAATTTGTAATAAATTTTATATAGTAAGCACTGTATACTTTGTATTCTGTATTTTAATTAAGTTAATATAGTTGAAAATGTAGAAAAACATCCAAAATATTTAATAAATTTCAATTGGTATTCTGTTGTTTAACATGCAATTAAAACTGCGATTAATCGTGATTAATTTTTTTGAGTTAAATCGCGTGAGTTAACTGTGATTAATCAACAGCCTTAGTTTTTTTTCCTCACTTTCTTTTGTTTTGCTTGCTTCCCCGTTTTTGTGTGGGTGACGGTTTAGCTTTCCCAGCAGTTATTCCTAACCTGTTTGCCACTGGGCAATCTCCCAGCCCCCACTGTACGATCATCTGTATGTACTTTTATAATAAGGATATAAATGAAGGGAGGAAGATTTGACATCTCAGAATGTCATAGCACAAAGAGTAGTAACATGAGGAAGGAAAACTGAATATTCAGGGAAATATTCAACAATAATTGCAGCTATGTAGTGGACTTGGACTATACTGGTTGATATAATACAGGTTAGCTCAGACAGTGAAGTGATGTAGTGTATAGTCCCGCAAAACCCAGAAGGTCTTATTAGTTGATCCAGACTGCCATATTTTGCCGTGCTCATTTATGCAATTGTAACCATTCTAATAAAAGGACAGTAAAACAGTTCAGCGATCAATAGTGCTGACTTGCTTTAGGGATAAATTTGGGCACCCTTCATTTGCTTGATTATGTGGAAATGTGAAACTGAGGTGTAGGTCAAATGTTCCAACAGGAGAGCGCTCTGATGACCGTTCCATTGCAAAATGAAGGCTTCGCTTTGTGAACTCTGCTGGCTGCACTGTAAGTGTAGCAGGTAGAATAAAGCTATGAATTAACCAAGGGCCCTGCAGTAGCCTCCTTCACCAGCTGTAGTTGTTAAGGCAGGGGCACTTCAGGAGCAGACTGATACTGTGGGTGAAGAAGGGGCTTTGCGAAGCCTGTGAAATTCTGCTCTCTAGGAGGCAGGCATTTGGGAGTACTGGGTCAATCAGCTAACAGACTTTATTTTTTCAAGTTATTCTGTTGACCTCAGAAGCTGTCCACAGTGGAGTGGGGGTGGTGGGGAGGGGTGTTTCCCTCCCTCCTTCCTCCCCCTGTATGTACACAAAATTCAAACTACTCTTACTTAGGGGGATTTCTTGTGGGGTTTTTAAAAAAAAAAAAATTTTTAATGCCTCCAGAATGTATTCGCTACATTTGGTTAATAAGCAGTTGCTTGCTAATGTCTTAAATAATTTTATATTTGTTTTCATAAAATGATTTGGTATTTTTACATTAATGTAAATCGACAATGTGATTGAGTGATTCCTCAGTGTAGCTTTATGGGATTTCTACCTCTTCCTTTAAGAAACAAATTACTGTAAAGATTTACCAGACTAATTTTAAATTGTGGAAGACTGCGGCTATCAGAAATAGGTTTGTCAGTGTCAACTACTAAAAATGTCGTCAGTGGTTTCACAGTTACAAAATGGTATGCATCCTGCCTTGTGTATGTGTGTGCTCATAATGACCTGTGAGTATGCATCTCATATATTTATATCTCAAACCAGATACGATCACATTCTGAAGTGGGAACTCTTCCAGCTAGCTGATCTAGATACATACCAGGGAATGCTGAAGCTGCTCTTCATGAAAGAACTGGAACGAATTGTTAAACTGTATGAAGCATACAGGCAAGCCCTTCTCACAGAGCTGGAGAATCGCAAGCTAAGGCAGCAGTGGTATGCACAACAACATGGCAAGAATTTTTAAGCTAACAGTTTT
The DNA here is from genome assembly GCF_965140295.1 of Lepidochelys olivacea. Lineage (NCBI taxonomy): Eukaryota > Metazoa > Chordata > Testudines > Cheloniidae > Lepidochelys > Lepidochelys olivacea. The sequence goes on from NC_140416.1 coordinate 123,403,427, forward strand.
TTTTAAATGGAATTTCATGAGGACGCAAAGAGCTTTAAAAGTTTTTTTTTTTTTTTTTTTTTTAAACCACGAACAAGTGCTTTGGTTTAAAAGGCAGCTTATTTTTGTTGATGTTGCACCTTTGTCAATAATTATCCTCTTGAATTTTTTTCTACATCTATAAGGTATTGTTTATAGAATGAAAAACATGTTTGTTCTTTTTCTGTACAAAAGAGTTAGTTTATTATTCTGAGAACCAGTATGGAGGAAAAAACCCTTGATTCTGGTATCTCCTTTTAGCAGCCAGCTGTATTAAGAAGCTGTCTATATATATTTTTACATGGTGATAAATGCAATTTATAAGGAATGTCATGGATGCAAAACGATGTTGTTAAAATCCAAATTAATAAGTTTATTTCCCTTCAGATGCCATGTGTGTCTCTGGGAAGAGTCTGTTCTTTGTGCAACATCTAAGCTAAGATGTTTACTGCTTTAATGTACCGTACACTGATACTGTTACTTTACAGTAAGCCTCAGTAATATTACTAAATAGTGCAGAAGCATAGATTTTTTTTTCCAATCAGAACAAAATGCTTCATTGATGAAGTATGAGGTTGCCTTATATTTTTTCCTATGTTATATGCATTGTAACACTTTAGATTTGCCAGCAATCTGCACAGAACTTTGTCATGGGGCAAGATACCTGCAGCATCTTCAAGACTAAGGGCCGGTCTGCAGTTCAAATATAGGTTGACCTAGCTGCATTGCTCAGGTGTGAGATATAGTTAAGCTGACCTAACCCCCAGTGTAGACAGCACTAGGTCAACAGCAGCATTCCTCCCTCGATCTAGCAGCTGCACCTCTCGGGGGTGGATTACCTACACCAATGGGAGAATTCCCTCCATTGCCATAGTAAGTGTCTGTGCGACAGCCGTGCCGCTGTGTTACTGTAGCATGTCCGGTGTAGACATACCCTAAGGCCTGCAAGCTACTCCACATGCATGTTGAGCTAACTGCAGCTGGAAAGCAATAGAATTATCTAACTGACTTATCAGCCATAAATCTCCATGATAAAATCAGGGATGCATTTTTTGTCTTGTAATGAAGTTTTCTTTACACATGAAGTTTTTAACCTGCACAACTACCCCTTCCGGTATCATACTTTGGTTCATTAATTGTTTATGGCTCCTTTTTTGAGTGCAATAAATATTGTTGCAAATAAGAAAATACATTTCCTGTAAATCCCATCAATTCAATAAATTTCAATTTTTTGTTTTAAATAAGGAAAGTGTGAATATCATTGATTTACCGAGATTAAAATTTGAACAAAACGTAGCAAAAATATTTTTTGCCTTTTTAAAAGATCAGAGAAACTGGCTTCCAGTGAGCTCCTCCTAACCATGAAAATCCTTCGATCAGAGAACAAAGACATCAGAAATAAGTGGATTCTGGGAAGATTTTATCTTTAACTCAGGAATTAAACTCAGTCCGTGGATTGGGCCAATTTACATTTTAATTATCTGTGAGGCAGGTCTACAAAAACTGATAGTATGCCATCCTTGATCCATAACAGATCTCCCACTGCTAACAGGAGCCTTGTACAAAGGTCCTGGGCAGAATAAAGTTGTTGTTGCATTCAGCATGAGTCCGTGGGAAGCAATGCTCTCTGCTGTTTGAGTGTGCACTACACAACTTGTGCAAACCACGTGTCGTAATTGGGCTCATCCGGTGCGTATTTACACTTGAATTTTAAAATCTGCTGTTTAAAGCTTTGAAGCCTAACAGCGGCCTCCTGATGAGATGAAATGGATGTGGTTTGTATCTCTGAGCAAGGTTGCAAATGCAGGGAAAGAATGCTCCATTGGCTTTGCATCAGTTCACATGGGGAAGTTTTCTTCACAGCCACAGGAGCAGGAAGCTTTCTTGAAAAGTAACGCTTACATTCAGCACAGTCTGAATCTGTTGTGCGGGCCAGATAAATGCCTCCCTCGGCTAGGCCAGGCCTGCAGGCTGGATCCTTGACACCATTGCTGTAGCTCGGGGGTGGCCAACCTGAGCCGGAGCCAGAATTTACCAATGTACCTGGCCAAAGAGCCACAGTAATACATCAGCAGCTCCCCATCACACCCCCACCGCTCCCAGCACCTCCCACCCACCGGCAGCCCTGCCGATCAGCGCCTCTCCCTCCCTCCCCGCACCTCCTGATCAGTTGTTTCGTGGCGTGCAGGAGTCTCGGAGAGGGAGGGAGAGGAGTGAGCGCATAGCAGGCTCAGGGGAGGGGGCGGGAAGGGGTGGAGTGGGGGCAGGGCCTGTGGCAGAGCCAGGGGTTGAGCAGTGAGCACCCCCTGGCACATTGGAAAGTTGGCACCTGTCGCTCCAGCCCCGGAGTCGGTGCCTAGACAAGGAGCCGCCTAGTAACTTCTGAAGAGCCGCACGTGGCTCCGGAGATACAGGTTGGCCACCCCTGCTGTAGCTGATTAAGGCTGCAGGCTTGTCACGGACACTGTGATTTCTCGGTTCCTCCCTGACTTCCTGCAGGAAGGCTGTAGGTGGGTGCGTCGCCGGCCCAGTGAGGAGGGAAGCCTGGGAGGAGTGTTGAGAGGGATCCTGCCTGTCACTCACCTGGCAGCAGCAACTTCTATCCCATGGATCTCTCTCTACCCCCAGACCAAAAGGTTTTGTCCCCCCCGCCCCCCTTCCTTCCTGGTCCCAGCTCCCTCCACCCTGACCCAACTGCTGAACCATCCCCCCAGTCTGGGAGGAAGCGTCAGGAGAGACCGGGACCATTTCCTTCTGCCCTCGTCCTGGAGAGACCTGGACCAGCTGGGACCTCTTCCCCCTCCCCGTGGCAGCAGAACCAGGAGGTCGAGTGGCCCTGCTGTGGAAATATTTGGAGCGCTGTTGTTTCCCCCGCCCCCACAATATCTCGTGGGACCTGCCGGTGTTCCCACAAGCGTGACAGAGGCGAGAGCAGAACCCGGAGAGGGGCTGGAGCAGTTGCCTGGGCGTATGAGATTGAACTGGCCGTTGGGAAGCAGGTAGGAAACAGCTGGCGGAGACACCCAGGGGAGGGGCAGGACTCTGAGCACATGTGCCAGCCGGTGGGGTGGGGGACAGGTCAGCATCTGGGCACAGGGCACCCCCCCGCCAAGTTCCCCTTCTATCCCTCTGCCCCCTCATTCACAGCGAGCTGCCCCGACCCCTCTCCTGTACCAATTGCTCTATTATTCATTTATTGTGTGATGTGAGAAATATAGAAGCATAAGATTGATCAGTCGTCAGAAGGGATAAATATGATTAGGTATCTTGGTAAGGAGGGCTGAAATCCAAGGCCTACAGGCTGAGGCTTGTAAGATCTTAACTTTAAGGGCTAATATGGCTAAGCTAAGAAACCCTTGACATAAGTAAGTGATTGAAGAATAACCCAATGCCATAAGATTATGGGGAAAGATGTGCCTTCGGACGATATTTAGGAAAAATTAGCCGTAAGATTCATTTTAGATCACAAAATGCTCTAGAGGGGCATTTTTCTTTTTTTTCCTACCGTGTCCCGTAACCACAGGATACAGGGTGTGTGCTCATGCTAATGAGAATAAAAGGAACTATACATAACGTATGAAAAACAAGGTACACCAATATTCTTGGGGGACACAATACAAATAAGGAAGGAGAGGGTTGATACTTTCCCGCATATGTGCGGGAAAGTATGAGGTGTAGTCAGAATTAAATTATAAAAAGGGGGTGCCCAGATTGGGAACAGTGAGCTCCCTATGGGAAGACTCCAGCAGGAACCATCCCTCTAGTGATGATCAAACCATGAGAGACCCATCAGACCCTAAGACTATCTAGGGGGATGTGAGTATGACTGTAGCTATGGATATATGTAGGATTTATCTATGCTTGGATATTCATAACTTTATTGGTAACTTCAATACAATTGGTAAAAGATATTAGACCTTGTTCTTGTGAATGTCTGTTACTTTCCTTGGTCGTCTTGTGTTCCTAGAATCTCTAGATCGGAAACAAGTGGCAGAGGTAAAACTGTTGAACTCGAGACTGTAGCCACCAGAGCCGAACCCACAGTGGTGTAATACAATAGCACTAAATTCACTTAAAATAAAAATAAAAGGCTACACGCCCTTGATCCCCAAAGTCTTCACCAGTGATCAGTGGGGTGTGATTTAAGAGAAGCACTCTATCTGTATAGACCGGGGTGGGGAACCTACGGCCCGTAGGCCGGAACCAGCCCACTGCTTAATTTAATTCGGACCGTGGCAAGTCTCCAAGAGTGGAGCCAGAAATGGGGTTCAGGGTGCAGGAAGGGAAGCTAGGGTTGCCAGGCCGTTCAAAGTCCGGTCGCATCCATGCAGCTCCCAGAAGTGGCTGGCATGTCCCTGTGGCCCCTCGGCACAGGCGCGATCAAGGAAGCTCCGTGTACTGCTCCCGCCTCCAGCGCTGGCTCTGCAGCTCCCATTGGCCAGGAACCACAGCCAAAGGGAGCTGTGGGGGCAGCGTGCACCACGCAGAGCTACCTGGCCACGCCACCACCTAGGAGCCAGAGATGCTGGCCGCTTCCAGGAGCCAGGGCAGGCAGGGAGCCTCCCTTAGCCCCAGCCTGAGGTAAGTGCCGCCTGGCCAGAGCCTGTATCCCAAACCCCCTGCCCCAGGTTGAAACCCCGTCCTGCACCCTAACTCCCTCCCAGACCCTACACCCCAATCCCCTTGGCCCCAGCCTGGAGCCCCCTCCTACACCCCAACCCTCTGCCCCAGTCCGGAGGCCCCATCCTGCACCCTGAACCCTCATTTCTGGCCTCACCCTGGAGCATAGAGCCTGGCCCCGAGCCTCCACACCCATCCCGCAGGACTGTGTGTGGCCTGCAACTGATTTTTAATGTGGGTCAGTGGCCCCTGATGGGAAAAAGGTTTCCCACCCCTGGTGTAGACCCTCTTGGCATGAACTGCAAGGTACCTAGTTTGCCAGCAGTCTGCATGAGGCAGAGCAATCTATAGGGCAGTGGTTCTCAACCAGGGGTCCGGGGCCCCCTGTGGGGCCGGGAGCAGGTTTCCGGGGGTCTGCCAAAATAAACCAGAGAGGGGGCCGGCCTTAGACTTGCTGGGGCCCCGGGCAGAAACCCGAAGCCTGAGCCCCACCACCTGGGCCTGAAGCCTGAGAACTTAGCTTCGCGGAGCCCCCTGTGGCTTGGGGCCCTGGGCAACTGCATTGTGTGCTACCCCCTGACGCCAGTGGCTTTTAGTCGACTGGCTACGCAGAAAACCGGTTGTGGCAGCCGAGGTGGGCCATGGAATTTTTATAGCATGTTCAGGGGCCCTCAAGAAGAAAAACTGCTATAGAGCACTGGCCATGGCTTGGGCGATGAATCCTGCACCCCAAACCCTACAGGAAACCTCCATTGCTTTGCCTCCTCTGAGACGCTGACAGTGCCATCCGTGCATGGGCCGCAGGTGGTGGGAAGGGATCTATATGTAAATGTTTGTGCTTGCCTTCTTTGCTGAGACAGCGTTCCAAACCCGTCACCATACAACAGCCACCATTCGCAGGGCGTGCTGCTGTGGGCGGTGCCCCTTCGGTGGGGCAAGGAGAAGGTTGCTGACCTACTGGACCCCACTCCATGAACTTGGACCCTGGGTGGGTCACATGAAAAAGACAACCTGTAGTTGGTGGGTTGCCTTATTGAAAAGTCTGGGACCCTCCGTAATTGGGTGCATTGAATTTGACTGCTTAAAAAGGTATTTTTCATCGTTTTGTGACTCACGCAGCAAATTTGTTACATAATTTGTGCAACATTTAAGCAAGCATTACCTAATTTGTTTGATAGGTGGGCTGCTTTCCTTAGCAACAATGTAAGCACACTGCTCTATTATAAATGCAGAGGATTTAATCTACAGCTATGGGGGTTGACAAGGAGTAAAAATATCAGTAATAAGCACAAGGGAGTGATCTGCACAATATCCAAACAAGATCGTCCATGGAAGTGGAGGTTTACTATTTTGTTCAACATGCAGTATGCTGCTAGATGAGTCGTAAGGCAAGCTGTGATAAATATTTGGAGACGGTGTCCCACCAACGTAGCGGCCTTGAAATCTGAAGAGGGCAGAGAACGCAAAGTGCAAAAAACTGTCAGATGTTTGAGGGGAAAATGGGAACAACTTCATAGATGGACAGAGTTTTTTAAGCTGAGTCTTTGTGTAGCAAAACTGCCACTAAAAACCCTTAACGAGTGTTTAGAATGTAACCTGAAAAATGTTGGAACTGCACCAAGTTCAAGCCGTCTATAGGAATTTTATTTGCCAAGAGTATTTGAAAACAATGTAAACAAAATTAAAAGAAAAGTTGAAGATTTATGATGGGATTGGTATTGTCACTGAGACCACACAGATAGGGGGGAGAGAGAGAGATTCTCGACAAGTTGGCTGTTTTAAGGTCACCACAATGTGAACGTGGATGGTAAATGTGCTTCTGTTGAACTGTGTGGTTTTGGACTTGGTGATCTTTAAGCCCATTAGCCAAGCAATACAGGAAACGTTGGATAAATACGAGGTTTCCTTGGACCAGATCGCTGCTGTTGCGTCATAAGGGAGATGAAGACGACGCGGGGAGTGGAGCATGAAGCCCTTGTTTCAGAGTGCCGTGCTTGTGATGTGTTGCTCACCTGTTAAACTTGGTTGGTTTGATGTGTGGTGTAAAAACTCTGAAAAAGTAAATGACCTAGTTGTGGAATGAGCCATGCATGTAAAGCTCGTTTCTGTATGCTCTTGGAGGATAAAGGAAAGAGTCCATGTATTCCACCCATTCCCATTGTAACGCCCTGGAACAGCGGGTTTAATGCTGCTTTCTTTCATTAGCCCACTCAGCGGGGACTACGTTCCATTTTTCAAAGAAGATAAGGGATCGCTCTAGCAGTTTGTGCACTGTAGATGTAACCAATTTGTGCCAGTCACCACAAGTCCTTGAACAGCTGAACATCTTGTAGATGTGTGTGCCTGCTGTCATGCACAGCCTGACAAAATGTGGAGGATCTGTGCTATGTTCACATAGTGTGACCAATGACACGCCCAACCTCATAGAATATAGAATATCAGGGTTGGAAGGGACCCCAGAAGGTCATCTAGTCCAACCCCCTGCTCGAAGCAGGACCAATCCCCAGTTAAATCATCCCAGCCAGGGCTTTGTCAAGCCTGACCTTAAAAACCTCTAAGGAAGGAGATTCTACCACCTCCCTAGGTAACGCATTCCAGTGTTTCACCACCCTCTTAGTGAAAGTTTTTCCTAATATCCAATCTAAACCTCCCCCACTGCAACTTGAGACCATTACTCCTCGTTCTGTCATCTGCTACCATTGAGAACAGTCTAGAGCCATCCTCTTTGGAACCCCCTTTCAGGTAGTTGAAAGCAGCTATCAAATCCCCCCTCATTCTTCTCTTCTGCAGGCTAAACAATCCCAGCTCCCTCAGCCTCTCCTCATAAGTCATGTGTTCCAGTCCCCTAATCATTTTTGTTGCCCTTCGCTGGACTCTCTCCAATTTATCCACATCCTTCTTGAAGTGTGGGGCCCAAAACTGGACACAGTACTCCAGATGAGGCCTCACCAATGTCGAATAGAGGGGAACGATCACGTCCCTCGATCTGCTCGCTATGCCCCTACTTATACATCCCAAAATGCCATTGGCCTTCTTGGCAACAAGGGCACACTGCTGACTCATATCCAGCTTCTCGTCCACTGTCACCCCTAGGTCCTTTTCCGCAGAACTGCTGCCTAGCCATTCGGTCCCTAGTCTGTAGCTGTGCATTGGGTTCTTCCGTCCTAAGTGCAGGACCCTGCACTTATCCTTATTGAACCTCATCAGATTCCTTTTGGCCCAATCTTCCAATTGGTCTAGGTCCTTCTGTATCCTATCCCTCCCCTCCAGCGTATCTACCACTGCTCCCAGTTTAGTGTCATCCGCAAATTTGCTGAGAGTGCAATCCACACCATCCTCCAGATCATTTATGAAGATATTGAATAAAACCGGCCCCAGGACCGACCCTTGGGGCACTCCACTTGATACCGGCTGCCAACTAGACATGGAGCCATTGATCACTACCCGTTGAGCCCGACAATCTAGCCAGCTTTCTACCCACCTTATAGTGCATTCATCCAGCCCATACTTCCTTAACTTGCTGACAAGAATACTACGGGAGACCGTGTCAAAAGCTTTGCTAAAGTCAAGAAACACGTGGGCAAAGAGCCTTGCTGATGAATGTGAGTATGCGATGGGCACAGAATCACTCCTTAACCCAGGCTGGAACATGTAAAACATCCATGCAGTGCCACCCTACTGCTAGAGTTTGTCAGCCAGCCGTGGCACTGTTCAATGCCATTCGCGTATTTGACTCAACTCAAGCAAAACTATCTCCTGACAGCTGAGAGAGAAGCATTTGAGGCTGTTACAGTTATCTTCAAAAAGTGGAGCACAGCGTGAATATCATGCTTACATTGAAACAGTCTATGAAAACCGACATGACAGTGTTTACCAGGTCTGGAGAAACCTGCAAACAAGATTCCTAATGCTTGCTGGACCTACAGTAGAGTGCTTGGCTGGGCCAGGAAACGGTGTTAAAGAAATTGGATAATTTTCTACCTACAAAAATGTACCTCAAGACCAACGCTTGATCAAAGCCTTTCTATGGACAATGGCTTGTGCCACCATAAACTTAAAAAAAAAGAAATAACTACCACACCAGCTGCCTGTCACTTTCTCTGGCTCTATATTTAAAAATGTGTCTCTTCAGTTCACATAGTTAAGACAAAAAATTTTTGTTTAAATGCCTTTTTTCCTGTGTTTATAGAGAAGTCCTTCCTGATACTATCCTAAGGATACTATATTTAAAGAGGCATAGATAGTTGAATTTTCATGCGTGCAACTTTACACACCATTTCCTCTAAAGTGAGGATTTTTACTAAACGTACCGTGGCTGCTCTGTGGTTTTTGATTTTAGAAAGTCATGACACATCCGCCACCCTCTGAACGATCAGTATCCTCAAATTCCACCGTGCATTTCCAAAAACAGCAGCTAACCTTTCTAAGGGATTACATCTAAAGCAAAGCACATTGTTCGCCAAATAAATGATAGAAAAATAAACCTAGATACATTTTAAGATCTAAGAAAACACCAGTTAATGAATTAATTGTTCACGATACGATCAACTTCATAGGAACCAAAAGGAAACTTTAATACTCTGACAATAAAATAGAACTGTGAACACACTTCCTATGCACTAAATGAAAATATATACAGAAACAGTGAAACTTTCTCAAATACATGTACAAAGTCGTCTTTTTGTGCATTAAAATTATCAAAGGAAAAGCATACTTTCCTCACAATATCATTAAACATACCATAGCAGAAGTGGCCTTACAAGTTCTGACAAAGCACATTAGTACATATTTTTTTTTTTTAGAAGTGTTGATGTAATTGGGTCGCTCATGGCAGATATGAGGGAAAATGTTGATTAATCAAACCTTTGGTTACGTGATATTTACTTGAACAAGCATATCTGGGAATAATATAAGAGGGTGGTTCTTTTGAGTAATGCTAGGATATACATCTGGAAAACGTATCTTATTACCACATCACGTTGTTAGTGATCTCCTCATATTGCACACTAAATTTAAAATGGAAACCAAGATTTCATAAATCGGTCAAAACCAGGCATGAATTATGCTCGATATTAAAAATTAAGAGTATTGTATCTATTTGCAGCAAAATCAAGTATGTACATCTAAACAAAATGGAAAACATGCCAACATCTTCCCATCAAACATCGTGTTGTCAAAATTAAAACAAACACATCAAACCATCTTTACAAGTGAATTATTTTGTGTTCTCCCTGCTCCATTTCAGGAGCTTCAGAAACTTGTACGTGAAACTTGTACGTGACTACAGCTAGGCGCGTATTTGATGCAAAGGTGTACATGCTTCATTCATGCACCTACATGAAAACATCTGTCTCACATTTTCTTCTTTTCTGAATCTTCAGTCGGTTCTGATTTCTGTGCAGGGAACGCATGGTGATACAAATGTCTGTGGGTTGCTGCTGCACTATAAAGTTTGTACAAAGCCTACAAACCAGAAAAGATGTAAACCACCTTAGATCAGTGAGTTTATAGAGCCAGTTATCTATTTTGCATTCATATTATAGTAGCAGGTTCAAAATAGTCACAATGTACACCTTGACTTCTTCAAATACTTTCATTTCCATCTGTGCTAAGTGTGATTTATGAAATCTGTCTAGAAAAATAAATACAACAAACTAACTCCTTCTTTCCATGCTCCAGTCACTAGAGTGAAATAGGTTCATGGGTCTGTTACTCCCGCTAAGCTAATGGACCTGATTTAGTAAAACTTACTATGATGGTGTGCTGGTTGGACCATCTGTGGTAATGGAAGCAAGGACTTCTAGGTCTAAAAGCGTAAGCCTCTATTGGTTGAGCTAAAGAACCCGTTCAATTTGCATGAAGGGAGTAGCCAATCAATACATTCCTTTACAAGGTCCCTTCCTTTAGAGGGAGAGACGGACAACACCTGACCCATGTGTTTCATAGACCTTACTTTGATTCTGTATAATGTGCAAGAATGAAAATCTTTCCCATTCATCAGTGCTACAGCTTCATATATACACTGTTTCCATCGTATGGCCTTAGCAACAAGGGACTGATAAACGCTGCTCACCTACCAGCTGTTCTTCTAATTGTATGGCATAATTTAATTGAATCAAGTGATAGTGTGGGGTGCTTCAAGTCATATACTTCCTTGTCTAATAAGGGTGGTCTCTTATATAAGTTTCACGTTTAAGATGCAAATGTTAACATTCAATATATCCATGCACTTTTTGTGAAGATCATCTAGGTGGTTGTAAAAACATGCCATGCAATAGCCTCTGATCATCAAATGTACATGCAGTTTTTCTAGAAATTGCTGCTTTAAACAAATGCAGATTTTAGCCTTCGGCATCCTTTATCATACCAGTGGAGGGTTTTGCTGTTGTCTTCAGAGGGGAGAGCACAGACTGTTACAAACAAAACTACCTAATCTAGCAACTAAATCTTTCACTGGCTTCTGCAGAACGCTGATCATGAATGAGAAGATCCTAGCTTCAAAAATAGTTGGGATGAAAAGATGGTAGCTGCCCAAAGGTCTACATTAATTTAATGCATTTTCTTTGATGGATGAGGAATGGTTTAACACAGCCCCCAGCACCCTCATAAGGTCAGTGTGAAAACCGTTGGTTTTCCTTTTTATCAAAGTTACTGTCACGCTGTGCATAAGACCAGCACAATGCCCATGCACCTCTGTATGGGGAGGGGAGAAGGGGATTACACCCATGCTGCTGAAAATATATACTAGCCACCAAAATAAGGTCTTAATTTTAAACCAGTCATTTCTTAAATTGTTTGAAAATAGTTTTCTTCTTCTGTCCCCCATTGTTTAAACATTTAAGAGGACCACTTAATGCTTGTGTGGGGTTGGGGTTCCCCCTGCCCAATAATCCTTTTTCAGGACTCTATTTTACACAGCAGAGATGAGTCATTGAACTCTGGAGAGCCCCTTGCATTAATAAGAGCATGTTTGGTCTTTGGAAATGAATGCCACCGGCCCAGATTTCTGAGCAGAAACATGCATGTCAGAAAATAATTTCAATTTAGATGCTGAGAATTCAGATACTTAAAGGGATCAGAGAAGAAATTTTCTGGTAGCCATGTGGAAACTGACTCTGATTTATAAAACTTCCTACTGTACATTTTTTAATGTTGTTCTGCCGGGGGCTTGATGGCACCGACGAGCTAATAACTTGGGGTCCGGTTGTGCACTCAGTTCTCAGCAGCGCACCCTAGCCAACTCAAGGGGAAGTTCTGCTTCAAAATCAACAGCAAGGTGTTAACCATCTGGTTCTCAGAGTTCCGCTATTAGAGGGGTATCTGAGCATTTGCAGCCGACCGTGTAACAGCCATGTTCCAAAAATCAAAGAGCATGTGATTTCTAGGAGTGGAACCACCAGAGCCTCTCCACCTCAGGCTTGATATGCCTGAGCAATAAAAAGATAAAATAAACCCTTGTTCATCCCTTGGAGTCTCTGATTCAAAGGTGCGGTGTCTACACCTAATACCAGTTCCATTTAGAACAGCCTGGTAAAACAGAATAACAGCTTACCCATTTTACAGACAGGCAAACTGGCTTGTCTATACAAACAGTTGGTGAGTGGCAAGCTGAGGGGTAAATCCGTCTCATGCTCGCCTGTGGCATGCTAACTATCCCCATATACCATTCTGCTGTGTACTAAAACCTCCCTAGTGCGCATTGATGTTCTCCCATTTCAAAATACAGTAGGTTTTGCCCCAAAGAGGTATGGGGGGGGATGTAAATATCTTTTTAAATCTCTATTTTAGGTTGGTGTCTCAGAAACGGGTGTAATGGGTACATTTTGAAAATGTAAGATGCGGTCCTTACTCGGATGAAACTCCGCTTAGCTTCAGTGGAAGTTTTGCAAGATTTGGCTGTTTGAAAATAAACATTTCTTGCATAAGCACATCATCATAAGCAAAAACTTACACCAAAATTAACCCAGATTCCCTCCTCTATTATCCTGGATTTCTTCTCCTATGGAGCTAACTTCTTCCTCATGCTTTTGGCCCTGAGCCTGGGATAGGATCTATATGCACAGACTCATGTGTCTGTGCAAGGGACCCCATTGGACTGACTGTGTGAATCTGATTGCAGGCTCTGGGCCCTCTATTTGTATGACTGGAGAGACACTGGTCATGCAGAATTGCTTTTCTTGAGATCTAATGCTTGTATGCTGTCTTCCAAAGAGACTTAGCCGGTGAACTCTCTAGCAGGGCCCAACAGTGGATGAGAATTTCAAAGGTGCCTAAGGGAGTTAGATACCCAACTCTGCTTGGGAATGGGATGTAAATCCATTGGTCCTTTTGCAAATCCCAGCTGCACTGAGGAATGCTTTAACGATTCTAGGTGCTATGCAACCCTCCTTAAAGAGCAGTGGATACAAAATACGGCTCCCGGCAGAATGCACGGTTGTGAACGTGAAGGTACCAGCCTCGCTGTGTGTGTTACCGCTGTTCGCTTTGCAGCTAGAGCAAGCGGCATGGCATGCACCCAGTGCAGAGTAGGGTAAAGGCATGGCTCTAGAACAAGAAAGTCACTTACCTCATTTGTGCTTCCCTGTGGGAAAGGCAGTTGGAAAAGGGGAAAAAACAGCATCTCTGTGTATAATGCACTTCCTTGGTAATGTTACAGCATTCAGCTTTAGTTACACAGTCACTGTCTGTTACATTGGCTTAAACAACTTTCTTAAGGGTAAGACCCCCCGCCCCCAGCCCTTATCCATTAACTCCAGCCTTCCACACCGTCCCCACTTTGGATCATGTTCCCCCTAGCTGCATGCTCTAAGGGCACAATACCCCTACTCCACATGCGTCTATACAACAAATACAACCATGTCAGGCAAGTTGGTTACGCTGTGGTTGTTCCTTAAGTTGATTAAAGACATGGTTCCAATTTGGACCATAACCATGGTTTCAGATCCGCTCTGACTCCAAGCTCAGGCACAATGTGCAGGGGCTTGCTAGTCACACCTTCCTTTGGGACCTGATTCTGAGCCTGTATGCAGTTTACACTGGTTTCCCACCACTGATACAATGTAGTAACTCCTGAGTTATACCGGCATAAGAGAGGAGTGGAGGGAGGAAGGTGATTTTTGGCAAATTTGTAGGTGGGGAAAGGTGGCTCCACCCCTCAATCCCCCATAATGGTCGCCACCGCAGGGCCTAAATCAAGTGCCCACTTTCCCTGGCAGAGCAGCACCTCACCTTGCCATAGGAGATCCAAAGAGACAGACGGCTCTGATGGGGCCATTCTACTGACAGCGAAGGGCTAGCACTTTGCTCACATACAGAGCTGTTTTGCCAGTGAAATCAGTTGGCATTAACATGCTGCATCAGGCTTTTAAAACAGGGCTGAGCACGTCCAACTCGGCCTAAAATTGAATGACCAGCTCCTCAGTTGGTGGCAATCGGAGTAGCTTCATTAGCCAGACATTAATGGTGCTATTCTGATTTACACTAGTTGAGGATCTGGCTCTTAATGCTTTGCAAAGCCTAGAATCAGGATCAATGTTTCCATGTTTTTGTTTTTAAATCCAATGAAAACTAGTTCCAAAACCAATATACCACCTCCTCCAAGTTCTGCAACCCCCCAAACGTTGCAGCGCTGTATTAGATTGGAAGGTTTGGGGGGCAGGGAACATCTGTGTTTGAGCAATGCAGATAACCCCAGAAGGGACAGAAACAAGAGCATAGCAGGAACAGGGGTATCCTGCACGGTCCCACGCAAACAAAAGCCTGCTATCTAACCCCCTGTCTCTCTGCTTTGCCTGTCCTTGCTGCCTTTCCCCTCTGCTCACAAAAGTACCATGATATAATAATGCCCTCTTCCTGTCCCCCAATGGCCTGGCCCTTTGGGTGCACAGACCTGGTGGCCTGGTTAACCCTCCACCCCCTCAATTGATCATTTCCTTGCTCAATCCAAGGGGAGGGACAAGGCGGTTAAAATTAATAGTGCTGCCCTGCTCATCCTAGTTAAGACTCTATTAGCACATCCATTGGAAACCCCCGTTAGCAGTTTGAGGCAAGGGGGCTGCACCAGGCGGATTCTTGGCATATTGGCACTTGGGTAAGTTTGCTGTAAAAACTTAAAAAAAAAAAAAAAAGAAAGAAAAAAGGTAGACGATGTGTTTTTTTTTTCAGTTCCAGAGCCAGCAGCAGCCCACCTGTCCCTGCCCCTCTCTCAGAGCCTCCAATGGATGGCAGCTTTGCCTCTGAAGTACAGAAGCCAGCACACTGGGATGGTCATCAGGTGTCCCTGTTCCCATGATGTACAGTCAGTTATTGCACCTGCTGGTTGTGTGGGTCTTTCACTGAGCAACAGGGAAGAGAGTGTGTGGTTTTTTTTAAATAGGAAAACAGTTGTAAAACCACACACACAGGGGAGTTTACCCTCCTTGAACTGACTAGATTTCAAGAGGATGGTGTCCCTTGAATCATGTCAGTATCGCCTGTTGCTGTTGAAGTCAATGGTCAAACATGCACCATTTATTTGACCTACCATGCAAGTTTAAGCCACTTCTGAGGACCCTGACCTCATGAGTGCATGATGTAGGTGGAAACCTGTACCAGCCTGGAACCCTCTATCCATTGACTTCTGCTTCCATTTGTGACTTGGCATCCATTTGCAATGGTGCATCGATGTCACGGTATGCTCAAGATCTCTACCCGAGGGCCTGCGTTGAGTATTTTATCAAAGTGTTACTTTTGAAGCTTAAAAGTTTCATTTTCCACCCAAAACTGTGTCTTTTAAGCTATTACACAACTTTAGGTCACTGAAAAGAATGGAAATGAAGTCAATTATGTGATATTAATAACCCTGAATCTGTTGATTTCCATGTAAAGATGGCCTATGAATCTAAAGCCTGATGAGAAATGGCTTCTGTTTTTTGTTAGACTCTAAGCATTAATGGCACAAGATGTACGTTGCAGTTGGTGGGCTACGAATGTGAAATCAACAAGTGAGCTAATTCCAGCCCTGGCAACTGGAAGAGCAAAAGGCCACCCTGTTTTTTAAAAGTTAGCATTGTTGGCTTAAGCCCTGATTGAGCCAATATTTATACAGATGCTTAACTCACATAAATACTTCCACTGAAGCCAACGGGCTAAAGGATTGTTGAAAACCTGTGTGACCGCTATCTAACACGCTGACTTGTACTCCCCCTGTCTCTCTGTATCCAGGACCTTTAAGTCCACATGAGGACCCCCAATTTATGGCCCAGGATTTACATTGTGTGGGATACACAAAATTTGAGTGGGAGGCATTAGTTTTGGACCTAATGGCTAGTGGTGTCGTGCATTAAACTAGCTCCAGTGTCCCTGTTTCCTCCATTTTACTTCACTCACATGAGCTGTAATCAAGGGCGGGGGGGGGGGTTCTGTTCAGGTCCCCCATACTGGGCACCAGAATTCTCACCCTTACAATCATCTCAATAAACTAGACTGAAAATTAGTCCCTTGTCCTTGCCTGTCCCAGCACCTAGTGCAGGTGCATTCAGTGTGTGGCAGGTCTAAAGAAACTGTCTGGAATGGATTAAAATGCGGTGTTTAAGTTGCTCTGAAAGGCTACAGGAGAGGCCATTGCCTAGAGGATGAGTGTATAGCTGACTTAAGCCCCGATCCTGCAACTGGATGTGTGCAGGTCGGCCGATTGCAGGCCTGGGGCCCTACTGACTTATTTAAAAGCTATTGCAGCAAGAGCTGAGAATCCCAAAGCAAATCAAGGCCAAAGAATGTCTATTTTTATCACAAGCTAATGCTCTTACCTGGTCCCACAAAGCTGCAGCCACTTGGTCTATTACTGCTCCCAGTTCTCTGTATTCCCCAGAGTATCTGATATATGCCCAGGTGCACAGAGTGATAAGGGTCAACCCCATGATCATGTTGCATAGACTGGCTATGATGTCCAAGCCAATGAATCCGGTCACTCCGGCTATCACATACGTGATGAAGATGACCACAAAGAGTGTTGCAGGGGTACGTGCCGCATGGAATATGTTCTTGCTGTCATTGTGCTTAATGTACTGTATGTAGAGCTCGTCTATTTCGTTCTCCAGTTGCTGTAGGTAGCGGCGACTGAATTCCTCCCCACCCATCTTCTTAACGCCTCGAAACAGCTTCACTGATTCCTCCTTGAGCTCCAGGTGTTTGTTCTGAAGATCACTGGGTGCGAGAAACGGCTTGTCTCCCCCACAAACCTATTCAGAGACAACAGTTCAGCTATTCACAATATATTTATGTTAGATCACAGTGACTGTAACCCCCTGGGCTGGTGCTACCATCGTACGGATGATACATGATAAAAACGTAAGAACGGCCAGACTGGCTCAGACAAAAGGCCCATTTAGCCCAGTATGCTGTCTTCTGACAGTGGCCAATGCCAGGTGCCCCAGAGGGAATGAACAGAACAGTTAATCACGAAGTGATTCATCTCCTGTCGCCCTTTCCCAGCTTCTGGCAAACAGAGGGTAGGGACACCATCCCTGCCCATCCTGGCTAATAGCCATAGATGGACCTACCCTCCATGAATTTATCTAGTTCTTTTTTGAACCTTGTTATCCTTCACAACATCCTCTGGCAAGGAGTTCCACAGGCTGACTGTGTGAAGAAATACTTCCTTTTGTTTGTTTTAAACCTGCTGCCTATTAATTTCATTTGGTGACTCATAGTTCTTGTGTTATGAGAAGGAGTAAATAACACTCTCTTATTTACTTTCTCCACTCCAGTCATGATTTTATAGACTTCTATCATATTTCCCCTTAGTCGTCTCTTTTCCAAGCTGAAAAGTCCCAGTCTTATTAATCTCTCCTCATATGGCAGCCGTTCCGTATCCCTAATCATTTTTGTTGCCCTTTTCTGAACCTTTTCCAATTGCAATATATTTTTTTTGAGATGTGGTGACCACATCTGCATGCAGTATTCAAGGTGTGGGCGTGCCATGGATTTATAGAGAGGCAAGATGATATTTTCTGTCTTATTATAGATCCCTTTTTTCATGATTCCCAACATTCTGTTCACGTTTTTGACGGCCGTTGCACATTGAGTGGATGATTTCAGAGAACTATCCACAATGACTCCAAGATCTTTCTTGAGTGGTAACAGCTAATTTAGACCCCATCATTGTATATGCATAGTTGGGATTATGTTTTCCAATGTGCATTACTTTGCATTTAGCAACACTGAATTTCATCTGCCATTTTGTTGCCCAGTCATGCCGTTTTGTGAGATCCCTTTGTAGCTCTTTGCAGTCTGCAAAGTCTTTGGGCTTCACTTGAGTAGTTTTGTACCATCTGAAAATTTTGCCACCTCACTGTTTACCCCCTTTTTCCAGATCATTTATGAATATGTTGAATAGGACTGGTCCCAGTACAGACCACTGGGGGACACCACTAGTTACCTCTCTCCATGCTGAAAACTGACCATTTACTCCTACCCTTTGTTGATAAATAAACAGATCTAGGGCAGGCTTCAGTGGAAATATTCCTTGGCAGTGATCACTACACCCCTTAGTAAGAGTTTGCAAGATTTGGCACCAAAATCTTTGGAAACTAGCACCGCCTCCGCTTACCTGGCCAGTCCAGCTGCTGTTTCCCCAGCCAGGATTGCTGTGTGACGTCATTCACACCTACAGCAATTCACGAAATCTAGATTCTTGCGTCGCTCTTGGTGTTATCAGTGTGATCAGCTGTTGCATGGGACACTGAACCCAGTGAACCAGCATCTTGGCATTAAAAGCTTGGCAGGTAAAAGCTTTTCAGCTAACCTTTCAAGAAGCTTTCAAAAGATGCAAATTAAGTCAGACTGCTGACCGAGCAGGCAGAGAAGCTGGATAGCAGAGAATAGGAGATTTGGCAAGCTCCCTGATTTAATTTGGTCAGCAACTGTGAACCGAGTGGCCAGGTCCTGTGGCTATGGAGCAAACTGGACCTAAACTGAGCAGCAAGGGTCCTAGATTCTGTGGCACTTCAGTGAGCCACTAGAAATTCTGCAGGAGCTTCTCTCAAAGTCAGAACGTGGAGCCTTTAGTGATTTAAACAAGGAATTGAACAGCACACTCAGTGCAGCCGCCCATGGGGTGGGGGGGGAGGAGTCTCATTAACGTCCACATTTTCAACGTGCTGCAATTTTTTTTGTACTGAAAAATGCGTAACTGCACCCTAGAAGTTGGTCGGGAAGCTGGAGGCTTTGGCAGCTGCCTGGGAGCAGGTTGGGTTCTTGGCACCCGGGGAGGTGTAGGGGCTGGGTGAGGATTAAGAGATTAACAAGGACCGGATTAAGGCACAGGCATTATTGGCACTGGGGCCCGAGCTCCTAAATTCACGTGATGAAATTATATTCTAAACTGTCCTAGTTTCAGAAATATACGCTCCTAGCCCTCATGATTACACAGAAAATCTTGAAACGAGCCCTGAGTGTAACCAATACAGTGAAGACTGCTGGAGTCTGCAGACAGCCTGAAACAATGGCTCTGAGAGGTATGAACTGCTCCACTCGTCTCAGTGGGTTAACTCTGAAACCCACTGTTCTGAGGTGGCCCCCGCCAACGGCTCAGTGGGTGGGGGAATGGGAAGGGTTCTTGCTGCTGCCATCCCTTCTTCATGGTTTTGGTGGGGTGGGCTCCAACACACGCAGGCCTCTGTTGTCATCGTGTGCCCGGCCTGCCATAATCCAGCACTAGGGATAACAGGTTAGACAGATTTTTCCAACAATATATTCCTTTGTCTCCTTCAGAAAGCCCATCTCGTTGAGATGAATGGTGAGGCAACTTACCCCTTTCGGAACATTTGGTTCAGGCTCTCTGCAGACTCAAGAAAACATTCCAACAGTTGATGCTTGACTCAGATCCTCTTCCACTGCCAGCCCATTCTAGAGCACCTATTTTTGCTCTTAAACCCCTTGCACTGGTATACAGATATTTATTTAGAGTTTTATTTTTGGCCATATAAATATGAGTATTTAACACCTTACTCTGACAGCCTGTTACTTTGCTGCAATCTCAACCTGCCCTTCCTCCATTTCACAGAGCATCTTATCTCTACCCCAGAGCAAGTGATTTAGTGACTCATTATTCACTAGTGTAAGGGAGTTATTTTTAATTCACTTAAAGCTGCTCAAGATTATTTTGGTTTTGTGTGGGTTTAGGGGGAGCAGGGTAAGGAATCTCAAATCCATCCTCACTTTTACTGGGACAGATGCTGTCTCACATAACTTGCTGAAACAGCTCCTTTTTGCACCCAGGAGTAGAAGAAGCAAGCCCTGAATGTCTGATTGGGACCTTTCATTGAGAATTTTAGCTGGCTGAGATACTTAAAACTAAAATCCCTGCCAAGTTTATTGAGAAGTTTGGATTAATAAATCACAGCCAGGCACAGAGGCTGCTTCGTAATCTGCTTTGTAAAGAAGACCATGTGCAACCTTATCACTTTGGAGGAAACATCTGATGTCCACGACAATCTGAGCTGTTACCTTACCTCTTCCATTCTCTTATTGTAGTTGTCCTTGGCAGTGGCAACTGCTGCTAAATTGTTAGCCTCAGCTGTGGCCTGCAAGTGGGGCACAAAACACGATGCAAGTTTCAGACCAAGCGGATGGTGCGGCAGGCGGGAGAGAAGCAGGCTGTATTAGTAACATCTCCATCTCCCTGCATGGGTGGGTGCATGTGCACTCCCCCCATACACACCGTGGTATATGAAGTGCTCATGTACAAAAATGAAAAATAATAAACAGCTCGACCCGACCCTCCCCCTCGTAACAACTCGACCCCAGCCCTTCCTTCATTCCTGCGCTCACTGCTATGGTCACTTCTGCCTGTTCCTGCAAAAGCCTGAGTGAATAGATGCGCCTTACACCAAACCCTTATGGACAACAGGCCAGCTCAGAGAGCAAATTCCAGAGCCAATAGCCCTCTACCAATAGAGCCCTGCTTCCAGACGCCAGCCTATTAAAATCCGCCAGCAAAAGCAGCTCAGCTGATCTCAGTTGCCATTGGTGCACTGGGACAAAGGGGTGGTGTCTCAAGAAGGCAGAACCAAACTTCTAGTGGGATTTATAGATGCACCTTGAATTGTAGTTAGTAGTAAACAGGAAGCCAGTTCCTGCAGGAATCCAAAGCCAGAGGCAGTAAAAACCCCTCACGCTGCAGGGAAATGTTAAGAAAACAGTGGAAATGACCGGGCATGTGTAAACCGCTATTCCCTCTGCCTTGTGAAAAACACCTCAGGGAGCCTAACTCACTTCTGAAAATGGGAATCAGGGTCCTAAGTCACTGTGGTGCTTTTGAAAATTTTACCCCAAGTAACTGCAAAAGATTTCCAACAAGGTATTGCTTTGCTTAGCATGTTCGAGCAGCACAGAACAAACTCAAAGCCCTCCATGAGGCTAACATCGCAAATGACTGCCTAATGGAAAATCAACGTGAATTCCCGTAGACAAGCTCATACCAGCCAACAGCAAAAGGCACAAATACCTGCAGCATTGATTTGGGATGTGGCAGTTCTTCTCCTTGATAAATCTTTATATATGCCTAGGAAACAATACAAACATAGCGTCACATTTAACGGTATGTTCATTCAAAACACACACACATCGTACACATGCACCATTAAGGAGATTTTTAAAAGGGACTTAGATGTCCAGCTCCCAGCATTGACAGGGTGACCTGAAGTAAAAACGGCCATTCCCCCACCTGCAGAGCTCGCCGGAGCCACCCCACCCTCCTGCCGCCCAGGGATGGGGCTGACCCCCCCCCCGCAAGCTGACACACACCCCCCCAAGCTCCGTGCCATCTGCGGCTGGGGTTGAGCGCCCAAGCTCAGTGCCTCCCGTGGCTGGGGTTGGGACTGACCCCTGAGCTCCACGCTGCCTGGGGCTGGGGCTGACCCCCAGAGCCCTGCTGCCTGGCACCTCTTGTCGCTGTCCCCCCCCCCCCCCAGATTCCTCCATGCCCCCTAGGGGGCCCACCTGACTTTTTTTTTTGTAAACTGGGCATTTGCTCATGCTAATTAATCAGCTGGGAAGAGCAAATGGGACAAATGCCCATTTTTGTCAAAAAAGTCACGTCAGCCGGGACAGAGCTTAGAAAGGGGACTGTTCTGGCCAGAACAGGACATACGGTCACCCTAAGCATCGACTTAGACTTCGCCATTGACATCCTGTGCTAGCCTGGGCAAGTGACTTAGTCTCTGTGTGCCACAGCATCCCCAGCTGTACAATGGGGATAACCGCACCAGAGAGCGGTGGGGCTACTCAGACCCTATGGCTATGGGGGCCGTAGAAATACCTTCGCTAGAAAGAGAAGCACTTTCCCCAGTCTGTGTATCCCAAACCTTCCTTTACTTCTCACTTAAATCTGGAAAAAACGCAAACACTTCCCGTCTGAATAACCGTGATCTCGCATGGCTTAGGAGCCCATACCTTAAAGTATTCCACAAGGCCTCGACAGGTGATGTTATTTCCGTTGATCTCCTTAATATCTAGGCTCTCGGGGCTAAGAAGCCAAGGAATCAACACCTTCAGGTTCTTGATGAACTCGTCATCTATTTCTGTAAGCAAACCCCGTGTCAGGTCCAGAGCAGCTCAGCTCAGACTTGTGCTTCAATACGCACACGTGTGACGTTACCAGCTAACGCCAGCCATCCTGTGACTGAGAGGCATTCTGATTGAATGATGGCTGTACTCAGACGTGATAATATCGCATTAGTGCTACCTGACTGAAGCATAATACACACCGTTATGATACATTTTCAAAGCAGTCTCCTAAATGGCACCCACCATTTTTGCACCCACAGCCATCTGCATGCACAAAGCTGCTTTTGCATGATCAAGCAGGTAACCGATGCCTCCAGAACTGGTAACTGTGGCCATCAGTGCCTTGTTGCATGGAGTCAGGTCCTGCAGGTCTTGAACAAGTGGGTCCGGGTGAGTCATCACACACCAATCCTCTGCCTGGCAGCTCACAGACAGCAGCTGGGACTGTGTTCCATGAAGCCCAACTGGGGCATAAGCCCCGTCTCTATGCTCTGATTGGGAGAGTTCCAAGGCGCCTGATTGGGCCACAGCCCCTATTTAAGCCAGAGGCGGAAACAGGAAGTTGTTTGTAGTCAACTGGGCTTCACACAGCCATGGACTGCTAGTCTGGTACTTACCTGTTTCTGACTGAGCCTGACTCAGGTAAGTACCCCCTGGTTGATACCCTCCAGTCTGTCTCTCCATTCTGATCTGCTAGGATTCAACCCAGCCTGATTCCTGATAACTGGCCCCTGACTCCTCAGCTTGCACCTGATGCTAACCCCTAAGCCGGGCCACCCATGCCCCAGCCCCATGGCAAGTTACATGCTTTGTTCAACCAGTGCCTGTGTGCAAAAGCAACGTGACCATGGAAATACTGTGCTCTTTTCTCTCTCCTTTGGCACTCCTGTTTTGAAAAAAACATCACATTAGGACCTGAAAACATTTGGCCTACAGGTTTAAAAGAATAAGAATTGTTCTTCCCTGCTTTTTACTGCACTCCCCCGATGAGATTTCTTACACTGACATCGTAGTCCTGTCTGGGTATTGCACGCTGAAATATTCATAGACAATATCTACAAACTATTGGGACCATGAGACTCTTAGAACCTGCAGATTGAGAGCTCCTGTATGTGCATTCGAGTGTCGCATTAGGAAATCCAGGGTCCTGGCATCACCTGCTGCTGGTTGGCTCCAGTTTGTCCTCCTCGCTACGGCTGGAAGTTTCTTTGCTGCGTTGTGAAGCAGCGAGGTTTTCATGGAAGACATCTCCAGTAAGGCTTCTCTTTGCTTAAATGGTTCAGTGGCTGTTAATTTACCCTTTGGATAATCTTTTATTATGAATCCTGCAGGCACTTCACTGCTGATTTTTATTGCTGACCTTTCTAAAGTATTGTCTTTGCCACTCAAAATACAGAAACTGAGAACGCCTAGACCGTGTAGCGCCACCATACCATTGACTAACTAAACTGATGCTATTGCAGCTCAGAAACACTGCTATGGAAGGGCTGTACTAGACCAACAAATCCAAAAGGCTAGTGGCTAAGGAGGTGGCATCTAATATGGGTACCCATCAGGCCTGGAATACACAATACATTTCCTTGATTTCTTAGCCACGGGGACATATATTTGGAGGTGGTGGTGGTATTTTTACTGCACAGTGTCTAGATCACTCAGTGTAAAGCAGTCTTCCTTCCTGCTCCTCCAGGGATAGGTTCTATCACAGCACTTTCCAAACACAAGAGACTATCTAGATTCATTGCCTCCTGCTAGTACCAAGGGTATCTTCCCCAGAGCTGCCAGCGTCGTCGCTGGAATTTAATGGGCTCGGTCGCCATCTTGACCAATTCAGACAAGATCACCCATAACGGCAGGACCAAGTCATTTTAACTTACAATATCTGCAACATATTTTCTGTGAAACGGCAGGAAACTAGACAGTGCAAGTGAAAGGGACTCCCTGGGCATTCAAAGGGTAACAACAGTGATGTATTTTCATCTGATTAGTTCTGAGTGGGCAGCTTTGAGGGAAAAGGGAATTGGAATGATGAGGCTCCGTATACCAGTTCTTTCAAAAACAGTCATCGAGTTCTAGCTGGCTCCTAAAGTTCCGCTTGGAACTAAAGAATGAAATCTATAGAGGATAATTAACATTTGAGACTGACTATCTTTGCAACCACAAATAAAGTTAACTTAAAAATCCATAGCCCACAAATCCATTGGAAAAGAAATGCAGCCCCTGAGCTACTAAGATTTCCCTCCAGGGAAACCATTAATCAGTTGACTCAAGAAGACTAAATATTGCTTTGGAAAGCTTTTTACACCAAAGTCTCTCAGTTTTAAGGACCCAGTTTCCCCCCAAGCACAGTCTTGCTCCACAGTGAGCTGCTTCCACAATTTTGTGCTTGAACTGAATTACCAGCAAAAATATCAATTAATTATAGGTGCAAAATGATGCATCTAAAAAGGCAAACCTCAGCCGCTGGTGTCACTTTGTTCTCAGCCATCTGCCTAGAACTTTATCTTTTTATTATTATGTGTTAGCAGCTCCTAATACATCCCTTTGTGAGGGTAAAATCACTGAAATGTACAGGCATGAAATGCTGGTTGGACTTAGAAGGGGCTATCTATGTTCAGCACTACTTTCCACAGGTGTTTTACCAAAAATATTTGAAAGGGCTTCGGAAGAGAATAGGGTATCTGACAATGTGTATAAATAAAGCAATTATTCAATTGCAAAGGTAAATGATCAGATTCAATATCAAGCTATAGCTTTAGTTTTCCATCAAACCTTTTAGTTTTCCATCAAAATTTGGGTTGGTGGCTACTTTCAAGCCAGGATGAGGTAACAAAAAGCAGGAGATGTTCGTGAAACAGGAATGGATGTGTTTTCTGACATTCTGCAATTCTTCATGTTGATTTCCTGAGACCTACGAGAGATTGGCTTGATGTTAGCACGTTTACATTTTATGTGGACATCAGATATGTAACATTAAAGTGTGGAGTACATACTGCAAGAGGACTGATTGTTTAAGGAAAAAGGAAAAGGAGGACTTGTGGCACCTTAGAGACTAACCAATTTATTTGAGCATAAGCTTTCGTGAGCTACAGCTCACTTCATCGGATGAAAGCTTATGCTCAAATATGCTCATGAAAGCTTATGCTCAAATAAATTGGTTAGTCTCTAAGGTGCCACAAGTACTCCTTTTCTTTTTGCTAATACAGACTAACACGGCTGCTACTCTGAAACCTGTTTAAGGAAAGTGTATTCAGAGGGAGGTCTATGCATGCTTTATGAGGCCAAAGACAGAGCTCTTCCAGCAACCAAGTAACATTTATGTCTCACTCTGACCACATGCCCTGGAGTGTGTTATTACTCTGAAAAATGTGCATGCATGAGTCTGATTAGAACACAAAACCATCTCAGGATTTTATAGCAGGGTTTTCTTGAGCCCCCTTTAATTAGGCCTTTTCACTTATTTCCACTATCAAACCATCCGTATATTTCCTGACTACTTCCAATAGTGCCCTCTCCCATACATTTTATTATACAACTATTAATGCTAAATTCTTCTTGATCATGTAGTTATCCTTTATTTCCCACCTGAAATGTATGTTGCCCAGAAATCTCCATGGTGGAACAGGCTAACTCTGTATACTTCTCTATGTATTTTAATTATTGCTCCTAAGAGCCATGGAGGGATTTTGTTTTCATTCTGCTTTTCCCACCTGTGGCATTCCCAGCACTGGAGAGGTAGTGAGCTCACCCATCACTTTTCCACATGAACCACTCCCTCCTACCTCTCCTATTGCAGTATTTGTCTTTCAGCTTTAAATGTACACCATGCATTGCTAAGTCATCCCCAAAGCTGTCATCCAGCAAGGTGTGCATGAGGGAGCAGAGCTGGTTATGTTTCTATGCAAGTGTGAGCAAAGGCTCTGGTGGGTTATTCTTGGTCCTCTATAAGATACGGTAGTAAAAGGCAAGCCCAATCCTTTACTTTCAAGATCACTGGCCAAAAAGGGGTGTGGGCAGAAAATAGATGTATCTGAGGAGAGATGCTCTGGAGTGCAAGTCTCAACATGCACATGGGGTGTCTCTGCATACTATTTTCCCACTTCCAAGCAGGAGTAAGGTAGTAGCCACTCAGCTGAGCTCTCATTAGTCCAATTGCTCTGCACTCTGTCTCCTGCTCATCACATCCTCCTGGAGCTTACATGCACAACTCTGCGCACCTGCACTGTGCAGAATCAGGGTCTCCAGACCAGCCTAGGTACTATTCGTACAGTGGTGTGTGGAGAGCAGCAGCTTCCCTGGGTTAGGAGATGAAGGGCTTTCTAATGCATTCTTGAACCCCTTTCCATCAAACCCATCTCATCTGGCCAGGTCAGCTCAGAACTAATTCATGCCAAGTTCATGCCAAACAGCATCCAGAAATGTCGGACAAACCTTAAGACGTTTTTCCAAAAATTTTGAACCACCGTCAGATCCATAGGAAAATTCATATGGGAAACTCCAGTCACGAACAAGGAATATGAGAGACTAAAAAACACAAGTAGGAAACAAATAGAGGGCTCATTAGAACTATGCTCTCCAGTATGGGCTTGATCCACTGAGTCCAGACACTCTTTGACTACACTGGACTTTGGATCAGGCCCTATGTTGTTTTCCTTTTGCCTCATCTTCCACAAGAAAAATGACAACTGGAGTGGGGTGGATAATACAAAAATAATTTTACAGATTATCTTCACAGATAAAAAAAACTTAGCCATGTTCACACCCACTTTATGCTCACGTCCCACAAATAGTCAAGCCTTCAAGTTTCACTGGCAAAAAAGACTGGAGAGAATTGAATTTCTAAGTCACATGCAAAATATTCATAGCAGAAGTGCTCACATGCTCATTCAGTCAAGGAACAGAAGAAAATACCATGGAACTTGTATCACCAATCACAACTGAGCAACACTGCCTGGATAATGAATATCATCTTGCCACAGAAATATCAAATACCATATACCAAATACATGCATAATTTTAAAAGTTACTGCTTCATCGAATTGGAAAACAAGAGATAAATTTAAGGGAACTGTGAGATGAACAAAAGGAGGCTACATTTATTTTATAGTTATTCACTGTGAATTACTCACTCAGCTCCAGTGGCAACTTCTTCGGGTCCTGAATTTGTGATTATTTTGGGTGAAACATTGCCTTGTGCAATGGGTGCTCTTGGGATTGAAGGGAAACCAACGTGGTGCACAGACCATTGTGCCGGGACTCCACACAGGGGAGGCTCCCACTCCGTAATTAGCTGTTCCACAGATGAAAACCCCTGCCCCAAATTTGCATACAATACTATATATCTAATGGCCATTTGAGGCTCTACACTGAAGAGCACTGCCAATGATTCGGGCACTTCCTGTTCTACCTAGAATGTAAGCGTTTGGATAGACCAGTAGGCAGGCACATAGTCTGCAAAATTAAAAGGAAGTTTGCTAACGAGCACAAGGGGAACAAGATCCCTAACTTCAGCCACAGTTAGTTTTATCCTACAGGACATTTACAGCTTTGAATTATTTTTTTTTCAGCCTCGACTGGGCATCTTTCCAAGCTGCCTCGTAATGAGAAACATATGTAGCATGAGAGGATAAATATGAAATCACAGGTTTGTAATCTTTATTGAGGCAGCCAAAGTTTCTGTTCAAGAAATAAATAAATGCCAATGAGGTCAAGTTACAATTGTTTCAAAAAAATAATTTTCAAGGCATGTTCTGCATTCAAGGTCTGATTTACACAGCACGTACCTAAGTGACAGACTATGTGGCTAGGGTTTGGAGAGGCAGGCAGTTGCATGCGGAAGCCAAAAAATGGCCCTGCACAAATGCCAGGGTTGCTTTTGCACAGATGAATAAACAGGTCAATAACTGGAAATATGATTGTTGGAAATGCAGAAAAAAAATTACACAGAGAGAGAGAGACCTCTACCCCCCTTATTCTCTCTCCACAAAGCACTGTCTTTAGAGGGAAAGTGAGACATAAAATTGACAACTGCTATGAACATTACAATCTGTGGAACATGTACGTATCTGTCTATTTCATACTGCACCCTTCTCCAAGGTTACGTGGACACAGCAAGGGAAAGTATGACTGTAGCACGGGTAGGCGTACCCCCGCTAGCTTTAATCTAACTAGCATAGGTAACAGCAGTGTAGCCATGGCAGCAGACGCTAGCAACCAGAGTATGTACTGAGGGTCCCCAGTGGGCTTGAACTCCAGTTGCTACCCTGTGCCACCACGTCCTCATTACTATTGTTAACGGCGCTAAATTGATGCTAGCATGGATCTGCCTACCCATGCTACAGTCACCTTCACTTCAGCGTAGACATGTTCAGATGGTCCAGTGGCACACCTCTGTAACAAGACCCGTTTGCACGAACCGGTTACACACACTCTGTCCTCCGACTCAGAAGTCATTTTATGTTTGCGGCATGGTGGCCTTAGGAGCCCCAGCTTCCTCTTCCTTGGTTGCACCTCAGGCCAGCCCAAGCTGTTTACCAAGAGTGACGCCTTTCCCAGAGGCAGCGAGTCAGCCAGGCATCTCCGTGCAGGCAGGGCCTCCAGGGTTTTCTCAGCTACCACTTCATTCTTGCCTGTATTTCCTTACGTACGCTAATTCCCACAACTTCCCGCATAGATTCCTACATTGTAAGGCCAGAAGGGATGACTGTAATCCAGTCTGACCATCTGTGCACCCCAGGCCACAGAACCTCGCCCAGTGCCTTCAGAAAGACAGACAATCTCAAAGTGATGGGGAATCTCCCACATCCCTAGGTTAAGTTGTTCCACTGATTAATTTACCCTCAGTATTAAAAATAAATAAACTGTGCGCCTTATTTTTAATCGGAATTTGACTAGCATCAGCTTCCAACCATTAGATCTAATTATGTTTTTTAATGCTAGATTGAAGAGCCATTTGCGATCAGAAATCTGTTCCCGTGTAGGTACTTGTAAACCATGATCAACTCCCCTCTTAATTGTCTCTTGAAGGAACTACATTGATGCAGCTTGTGAAGTCTCTCACTGTAAGGCAGGTTTTTCAGTCTTTCAATCATTTTTGTTGCTCTTTTCTGAACCCTTCCCAATATTTCAACATCCTTTTTGAAGTGTGGACACTGGAACTTACCAGACACAGTCTCCAGGAATGGCCCCACTAATGCCGTATTCAGACGTAACACCAGCTCCTTACTCCTGCTTCATGTTCCCCTGCTTACACATTCCAGGACTGCGTTCTTCTTCTTACATAAAGCATCACATGGGGAGTTTGTGTTCAGTTCATTATCTACCATTACCCTTAAATCCTTTTCAGTGTCACTACATTCCAGGATGCTGTATCCCATCCTGGGTTATCTACCTTATTTGTTCCTAGATGCACGACCGGGTATTTGGCTGCATTAAAATGTACGTTGTTCAAATGAGCCTATCTTACCAAGCAATCCAGGTCGAGCTGTATAGCTGCCCTAACCCCATCCTTAGTTATCTCTCCTCACCAGTTTGTGTGTTGTCTGCAGATTTTACCAGTAGTGAATTTCCGTTTTCTTCCAGATCATTGATGAAGATATTGAACAGCACTGGGCCAATCCCTGCTGATCCCACTAGAAACACCCCCATAGGATGATATTCCCTATTTACAATTACTTTTTGTGATCTATCAGAAAACCAGTTTTAATCCAGTTAATCTGCACTACGCTTATTTTGTATCGCGCTAATTTTTTTCAATGAGAACGGCTCGTGGGACTAAGTCAATGCCTTACAGAAGCCTGAGCATATTATGTCAACACAGTGGTACCTTCTGATGGGCTCCTAGATCCCGCCCTCTGTCCTATGCCCCAGCCCATGTAAGTGCTTCACCCCACCTCTACGGCTGCAAAAATCTGCTCCCACCTCCTGCACCGCTTTCCAGCCACACAAGCAGGTTCCTGTGCTCACCCAGGGCAGGAACCAAAGGCATACGGCAATATGACTGACTTTGCTCAAAGACAAAGAGACTGGGTGGGCTGCAGATTTAAGGAACTGCTAAGCAACCGCCTCATTATTAGCATCTGCAGCAGCTGCCTGATGGATCAGCTTCTCCATCCCCGCATCATCTGCTTTTTATTTATTCATTCATGTTTGCTTCCAGTTGGAGTGGGCCTGTGAAAGTATGTAACCCTCTCACAGTGCCATTCACTCCTCTGGCATCACTTGCCAGCTAAAGAGGCTAGAGACACATCCTCCGACGTTCTCCATCTGAAGTGCCTGCGTTATTTTGAGTGGGAAATGGAAGTACAAATAAAACGGTTTCTCACCTGTGAACAGAATCTCCTTTAAATTGATCGTTTCCATAGATCTACCCCCTCGGTCATCAGGAAGAATGATTATTAAATGTAATGCCCCTTGTTCTGCAGGGCAGCAGAAATTCCACTGGAACCAAGGGACAACGCGGAAGTGGGTTATATTCTATAGCTAGTCAGTGTTCTGATCCTGCCCATGTGCTATGCAGTGCTGTCAATGACGTTCCAGCTGATGATCCATCAGTACATCAGCCTGATCTCAAAGTCTTGAATCACACTGTCAGCCGAGGGACGGTACTCTGTGCTGCCTCTGACTGCTGTTCCTGCTTGCTCACTCCCTGGGCTGGAGTACCGCAGGGGAAGTGTGCTCAGCCACTGGGAAATTCATCCCCAGGCCTCTGCACCGCTTACATCCTTAAAACAGGGCTCTGTGGGGACTTCAGTGGTGAATGGGGCTGAATTCCACCCATCGCACCTTTTGTCATTAGAGCAAAGCCTCACGGGCCAATAGGCTCTGCCTGGGTCCCTCCCAGCCTGCTGTGTCCAGAATGATGACAGTGTCCAGGGGTCTGCAGGTTGGGGAGACTTTAATGGGGAAAACAGTGAGATCTTGGACTTTGCTAGAGAGCAGGGGAACAAGGAGAACAAGGCTTTGTGCCTCTGCTCAGCAAGGTCTCACCGTGCCTTGATTTATTCAGGTTTCCTCTCTCCCCATATCGCAAACAGCAGTGACACCTGCTGGTGAGGCCAAAAGGTTCCTATCAAAGCTAATCTCTGCTAGAGAATAACCTTAACCACGAAGGCCATGTTACTCACCTGGAATGGTTTCAGGAAGGTTTCCTCCATGGCCAGCCTGCCGTATTCCGTAAAGAGCTAAACCAAGGAGCAAAACAAGGAGGGAACTTTTAGTTTCAAAGTCTACCATGCAGTACAGCTGGTCTTGCTCCATGCAAGGGTTGGCATCACTAATTTGGTTTCTAGGTTTGGTGCTAACAGTGCTGTTTACAGTGCTCTAACTAAGGTCTGCTTGGTTGTGCATGTTCAGCTCGCAGTTTAGAGGTATATTAAGCTGCTATTAATATCAGCTGTGCTCCGTCTTGACATAGACCATCTCCAAACAGAATTCTTGGTTGCCAAATAAGTGGGGCGGTGGGGTTAATGTATAAATGGATTGAGTCTTCTGCTGGTTTGTGCACTGGCATCCCCCAAGGTTTCCCATGCTACACCAAATCATCACAAGCCTGGAGCCTTTGACCATTTGAACACTGATGGAAATGGGATTAAGAAACAGGCATTTGCCCTGAGAGGACTGAAACCTGCAGCCTGGGCTCCAAACTTCCATTGATTAAAGACTGCAGTTAGCCCCTAACATCTCACACAGGTTTTGGATTTGGGGATGGGAGGGGGGGCATATCAGCTAGATCTGCAGGTTCTCCAACCTTGGGGCTATTTCTTCTCAACAGAGGCAAAATCTACTACATCACAAGTCCCTAAAAATGGATCCACATGCTAAAACCCCCCCACCCCAATTTTATTTCAAAACGAGCAGGTTTTTTGGGAGAGGTGCGTGTATTTTTTTAAAAACTATCCTCAGCAGATATTTACCCTGTAAACTAGGCTGGCCAAAACAATGCAGAAACCATCCTGTGAGAAACCCGAGATGTTCCAAGCTGAATTTTGCTTTTCTTTCTCTCCACCCCCTGCTTAGTTTTTCAATAAGAAAATCCAAGCACACCAAACTACCTAAAGACTTCATCAGAGGATGGCTGGGGCAGCCATTACCAAACCATTCCACTAATTACACGCCCCTCGACAACCAGGGTCATATGCCCAAAGTTTAATCAGCCCAGCAGCATCTGTGCCACAATTAGGGATCCCAGTTTCTGAAGTTACAACACCAGTATCCATCCTCCTCTTTGGGCTCTTTCAATGACCAGAAGGAGAATCTGCCACCCAGTGCTACGTAAGCAGTATGACTGCAGTCAACTTTCCACTCATTATGGGCAAGACTGTGGAGGTGGTGAGCTCCCACTCCCGGGTGTAGCCCCATCATCTGCTCTAGGACTACTCAGAGGAGTAAGGGCACTACAATCTGTTCCTATGAGACTTTCCTGGATAAATCTTTGTCTCCCTCTCAGCACATTGATCTGACCGGTGCTAACTGCTCTCAGGTACAATGGTGAAGGGTGGCAGTATAAAACCCTAAGGCCGATAGCTAACTGTTAAACAATGGATATCTAAACAACAGACGCCCTTAATCCCCTCAGACCAAGGGATTTATAACTAACACAGCTGGTTGCTAGAAGTTGCCAGTAAGTAGCTGCAGGATGAGCAGAACAATCCAGTACAGAGCACATTTTTAGCAAGGTCTGGGGGCGGGTACGCTCAAGTGCCCCAGATAGCTTTGTGCCCTGTTTATTGAAAGCCAGCTAGATGTATCTCCGTTCCATGTCAGAAGAAGACTGAGCTGAGGAAAGTGGCCTCCGCTTCCTTGGAATTGATTTTTACAGAGAAATCCAAAGCCCAAGGCCCTCCTCAGTTCCGCAGCAAAAGGCTGGAGGAACAGGTACCCACAGAGCTAGAGGGTGGGAAATGTGCCACTTTGCCAATGCAGAAGCACATCACGACCACAGGGCTGGATACAAACAGCTCCCTCTGGTCTTTTGTTACCTTGTTTTATCTTCTGGCTTTTCTCTCCAGCCTTGAGCCTGCGCCCCGGTTTGCCCTCCACATACCCCATCCGAAAAGATACAAAAGAGGCTGTCTCAGAAAGTTAGGTCTCCTTGCTGACCCCGCCATCTGCCGGCTCAGCCAGGACCTGCTCCTGTTCCCATCGAGACAATGGGAGTTCTGCCACTGACTTCTATGCTAGATGGACCAGGTCCAAAGAAGATGGGCTTAAATAGCTTAGAGGAAACAGGTTCCACCCCCTTCGTGACTGTTCCTAACTGCCCATTATTCACTGCAGAACAATAACCTCTATACCAGATGGGAGCCCTTTGTTACTCTGAATTTAAATGCACGTTTCCAGTGCAGAAGGCAAGCAGGCCAAAATGAGGAGTTTTAGGACAAGCACCACCAATGAAAGCATGATAGATTAATGCCCCTCTTTCACCCCCCTGCCCCACGAAGGGCGCCAGGAGGTTACCTGTAAGTGCTGGAGATCATCTTCTTGAACATTCTGTGATAAGTTGTACACCTGTATTTAAAAGGAAATGTTTAGAGGACTTAAAATGTCCTGCCCTTCCTGTACAGCATTCACAATGGCCTCTCAATAAGCGACATTCTGACTCAAAACCAATATTACATTATTTATTTGTATTACTGGAGTGCCGAGAGCCGAGGCCCGTCAGGGTGGGGCCCCGTTGTGCAAGGCTCTGTACAGACATAGCACAACACTGTCCCTGTCCCAGCAAGCGACCCGTCCAGCAGGTGCTCCTAGAGCCAACACACAGGAGAACAGCTGCTGGCCTACTGTTTGACAGAGGGCCACACCCACACACATCCACACCTGTGGGATAGCTCTGCTCTGGACAATGCACCAGTAGACTGCCATAAGCTGGGGCCCCAGGAGGTGTGGGCCAGGCACTTTGGCCGGTCTTTTTTCCTATTACTTGGGGCAGGAGTGGCCAAAGCTACCTAAAAGTGTGGGGGGGGGGCACTGGTGCCTGAACCATGGCCCAGCCCCCCTATGCCACTCTTCCACCTAGGTCCTGCCCCCGAGCCCCCACCCCTTCTCCCCAAGCCCCCCCCCCCCCCTCAAGCCACCCATTCCTCCCAAGGCCCTGCCCCTGCACCATCTCCCCAAAACTCCGCCCCCCCCGCTGCTCTTCTCTCCTTTCCCCCCCCACCCCCGCTCACAATTACGGCTGATAAAAAATGATGGGGCCATGGCCCTCTGCCCTCCCGCCCTGTTCTGGCACCCCTGACTTGGGGGGTTGAGCTTGGTGCCATTTGGGCTAGCACTGTCCTCCTGCCTCTGACTGGTCTCCTGCAGGACCCCCGGGCAGGCTGGCTGGGTGCTAGAACAGGGAGACTCTGGCAGCCTAGGCAGAGACGTGTCCCAATATGATACGTGTCTCCTGGGTGCCGAACTATGGCCACTTCCCCAAACCATTCCTCCTCAGCCCCTCCACGTTAATGGGGGAGATTACGTGGCCATCTGCTGTTGTTCCTGCCAACGGGCCTGGCCCTGTGGTGCAATGAGTTCCTCTACCTCCCAGTCGGAGATGAGGGCCCCAGGCACCTGGCAGACTTCAGCCAGGTCCAGCAGGGACTGGAGCACGTCTCAATCAACCCATCCATGGGGAAACACGCTCCTTCCTGGTGCCACCGGCAGCCCTGTCTTCAGGGTCAAAATGGCGAGGAGGCTACTTGAATTCTGGCCCATAGTTTGCAAGGTGCACTGGGTGTGGGTGTGGCCCTCTGTCAAGGTGCACCCAGGATGAGCAGGGCTATACACAGGGACATTCGCAGGAATTTAAATTTGACCCCCTTTTGGAGGGGCACATTCTGTGCCCCCGCCAAGGCCTAGTGCTGGAGGAGCTCGCTCTCCCCCCCCATCATTCCTACCGCTGTAATCCTGGGGTGGGAGGAGCTGTCAGTTCCCACCACAGCCCCGGGTCCGGAGGAGTTCTGTGCCCCCAATGATTATTGGGGGGCCCATGCCCCTGCTTGTCCCTTGTCCCCCCTTGTGCACCCCCCTGGCTATCCAATACAGGAGACGGTTGTTCTCAGTACCTAGAGGGTTCCTGTAACTGCAGTACAGAATAGTTCCAGCAGAGAGACACGATCTAGATTTTCCTCACATCCTCCTCCACTCATGTGCCCTCAACTGCCCCATCAGCGGGGCTGTCAGTGGCTCTCAGCATTGGCTAACTCTGCTCCCCGAGAAGTCAGTGACTAGCAGTAGGGTTAAGCCAATGCCGGCAGTTTTAAAAATCCCCACCCACCGTCCTTCAGCGAATGATGCACAGGTTCACCTCTGTATTACCTGGATTGAGCTGATCATCGTGCTAAGGGCAAACACGGTGGCTGAATCGCGCAGCGTCGACTGGCTGTCAAACGTCCCCTGTGTGTCCATCAGCAGCACCACGACCTGCAGAGCAGAGAGGTCGGAATTAGGCTCTACACGCAACGGAGCTTTTCAATCAAATCGCTCTCCAGCGCCAAACTGCAGTGGAGAAAACCAAACCATGACTATGCCATCTTGTTGGCTGTCTCACGACACGCGCCTCGGGCTTGGAAGAAATGAAGCGCCCTGGAATGGAGAGGGAAACACAATCCCCAGAGACTTCGATCTTCAGGTTATAAAGAGAACACAGCTAACTAAGCTTCATTAATTCCAGCCCAAAGATGGGTGGGCCTTCATTTTGGGAGGAACTTTTTAAAACCATTTCCTGTAGCCATGGATGTGTTGTCTTATGAATCCCATTCGTTTCATATCTCAGGAGCCAAATATGGCAGCATGCCCACACCCAGTATAGGGCCCAACCCAACGCCCACAGACGCGTCCCACTGACTTCTCTGGGTGTTGGATTGGGCCCCTAGTGAGTGAAGATGTGCCATTCTCCAGCCAGTCCTACAGGAGAGCAGCAGTATTCTGCAAGGGGCCTGGACCCAAGAATCATAAGAACTGCCATACTGGGTCAGACCAACAATGGCCAATGCCAGGTGCCCCAGAGGGAATGAACCGAACAGGGAATCATCAAGTGATCCATCCCCTGTCACCCATTCCCAGCATCTGGCAAACAGAGGCTAGTGACACCACCCCTGCCCATCCTGGCTAATAGCCATTGATGGACCTATCCTCCATGAACTCATCTAGTTCTTTTTTAAACCCTGCTATAGTCTTGGCCTTCACAACATCCTCTGGCAAAGAGTTCCACAGGTTGACTGTGTGTTGTGTGAAGAAATACTTCCTTTTGTTTGTTTTAAACCTGCTGCCTATTAATTTCATTGAGTGACTCATAGTTCTTGGGTTATGAGAAGGAGTAAATAACACTTCCTTATTTACTTTCTCCACATCAGTCATGACGTTATAGACCTCTATCATATCCCCGCTTTGTCGACTCTTTTCCAAGCTGAAAAGTCCCAGTCTTATTATTCTCTCTTCATACGGCAGCCATTACATACCCCTAATCATTTTTGTTGCCCTTTTCTGAACCTTTTCCAATGCCAATATTTTTTTTTGAGATGGGGCGGCCACATCTGCACACAGTATTCAAGGTGTGGATTTATATAGAGGCAAGAGAATATTTTCTGTCTTATTATTGATCTCTTTCTTAATGATTCCCAACATTCTGTTTGCTTTTTTGATCAGCCATGGGACTCCTGAAAGCAGTAGAGATAGAACACGGAACAGAGACCGTTCTTGCTCTTTTGGATAGAGATTTAGATACTGTAGTGATGGGTGCATTAGCAATTGCTGAGATCTAAGGCAAATGGCACCAAAGACCATCTAAAGGGATGCTTATCTAGGAAAAAGCAGAGCAGCTATGTTAGAGCTCGGGGCATGGGAACCCAAAGGCAGTCCCCGAACAAAAGGGATGTGCTGGCACCGGGCACCCCACATACCTGTTTACCGTCTGGTTTGTCCACAAGAAAGAGTTCACTCCATATCTGAATGCCAGTTGTCTCCCGCTCAGACCCTCCTCGCCACGAGAAGCCCATCAGCGGTTCGTTGTAATCGCCGAGCCAGTCAATGGTTTCCTGGGAGTGGGGAGAGAAGGGATCACCACAGCCCACGCCCCGGGTTCTTCTCTCACCTATGCTGCCTCCATTCTATGGTTACTCACGCCGGATGTTTCCTACCAGGAAGCAAAGACTTCACGGCCTCCCCATTCAGTTCTTTTGATCCGCTGGACATGAAGAGGCATCTGAAGGATGGGCCCAAATCCAGGAGCCCCTCCCCAATCACTGTGACAAAGCGGTGGCCATCAAGGATTGCATGCTTGCCGCCGATCCACACCATGCCCAGTCGGAACCCAGACTGGACAGAATTCGGATCCACCTGTTCCGAAATCACAGGCCCCTGACACCCGAGATTCTCCAACAACAGTATGGTACTGACTGCATGCCCCTAAGCAGTACTGATTCTGTTCAGTAGCGGGCAGTGGTACACTTACACCGTAGCAAGTATACAACAGGACTTACGACAACTAAGGGCCAGATTCTCCACAGCGCCCCCTTCGATGTCAGGCACAGGGGAGCTGCAGGGAGCCAGCTATGGGTCCCTGCTCAAGCACCAGCTGACCCCAAAGGAATTTAGAACAGCTGAGGTGTGCTCTAACTTACACCATTCCTCCTTGGGCTTAGAGTGATGGCTGTGCTCTTCCCCTACCCCAGACCCATCTTCCAGGAGGTCCTCCTTCCTCTACTCCCCCTTCCAACAGGCTGTGTCCCCCTGCTCATATCCCTAAAGACTCGCCCTACCAGGGCAAGAGTATGGAGAAAGTGGAAGCTGGCACAGGGATGGGCAGCCCTGAGGTCCCTTGGCAGCTCCAGTGGGCAGCCGCCACAGTGTTCTCTGCTCCAGCACATAGTGCATCTTGAGGCCCTGCTGGCTGCACCAAAGTAACCGGCACCGCCCAGCAGGGAGCATGCACTGGGATGGCACCAGCCCACTAGTTAGGGAGGGGTACCAGCCTTCCAGAAAAATGCCTCATAGGCTGGGAGCCCAGACTATCACGGAGCTCAGATTTGCATACAGACCTGAATCCAAACTCCCCTGCTGTCACGGGGAATTCAAATCCCAGTGGGGACCCATTACAGAGGGGGGCTCAAGTGCCCCCAAAGTGAATGCAGGCTCAGACCCCTCTCCAGTTTGCATGGGTGGGAGGAATCATACCAGGGCAATGAGAAACCCTGCACAGCAAGACACACCAAGACTCCAGGACGGCACAAGGAGGCATTAGTTACATCATGGCTGTACTCATACCTTGTTGTACATGTATCTCAGCATGAAGTCCATCAGGAACGATTTTCCTTTCCTGAAAGCTCCAGCAACAGACACGGCAACTACCTCTTTATCTCTCACGGCCTCAGAGAGCAGAATGCGGTTCAGCGCGGCCTCGTCCAGCTCAAAGGAATGGTCATCTTTAACAATGAGCACCTGGACTGGCCCTGCCTTCTTCACAGCCTCCTCCTCTTCAGAGCTCCACTCGTAATTCTTTTCTGAAAAGCCACCTTGTAAAAATAAATAAATAAAAACCCAAGAGCTGGTACCAACATGTTCAGAAATTAAACTGTGTTTCATTGGCTAGAGATAGGGCCCTACCAAATTCACAGTCCATTTTGGTCAATTTCACAGTCATAGAATTTTAAAAAATCATAAATTTCACGATTTCAGCTATTTAAATCTAAAATTTCACAGTGTTGTAACTGAAGGGGTCCTGACCCAAAAAGGAATGGGGAGGGGGGGTCGCATTGTTGTAGGGGAGGTTGCAGAACTGCTACCCTTGCTTCTGGCTGCTGGGGGCGGTGGCGCTGCCTTCAGAGCTGGGCAGCTGCAGAGCGACAGCTGCTGGCCGGGACCCCAGCTCTGAAGGCAGAGCCGCGGCCAGCAGCAGCATAGAAGTAAGGGTGGCATGGTATGGTATTGCCAACCTTACTCCTGCAATGCTGCTGGCGGGACACTGCCTTCAGAGCTGGGTGCCTGGTAATCAGCCGCCGCTCTCTGGCCACCCAGATCTGAAGGCAGTGCAGAAATAAGGGTGGCAATACCACAACCCCCCTAAAATAACCTTGTGACCCCCCCCCTGCAACTCCCTTTTGGGCGGGACCCCCAATTTGAGGAACACTGGTCTCCGCCATGAAATCTGTATAGTATAAGCTAAAAGCACACAAAAGACCAGATTTCATGGGGGAAGACCAGATTTCACAGCCCTTGATGCATTTTTCATGGCCATTAATTTGGTAGGGCCCTATCTATAAAAGATGCCAGGATGGGGCCAATACACTTTTGCCAGGCTTGCCAAACACCAAATACCACTCCTGAAATCTCCTCCAGTACAGTTAGGAACATAGCTGCTCAGACGTGACGTAAATTCTAATAAAAGCCACCCAGTGCTACTCTTCTGCAATGAAATTCAGCCCTGGGCAGAATGCCCTTAGCAAAGCACATGCATCACTTCAGTCCCTGTGCTGGGGGTGGATTACACCTTTAAGGGACAGTCTGGGCGCAATCAAGGAGCACCCTGCCCTGCTCTATACCAGGAAAAGGAAGCTGAGAATGGGAGAGGGAACCAGCAGCCACTCGCCTGACCTGGGTCCTAAATACCTCATTTTCTTCTGACTATAAATTTGGCTGCTCTGGTTCAAGGCTCTGCGGTAAAGGCCTTATTATGATCTGGATTAGATGGCTCCTTTCCCGACCTGATGCCTATGGGAAAGGGAGGAAGCCTAGATATAGGAACTCTGCCAGCTGGGGTCGGTTTGGAGGCCTTCTTAAAGGGGACACGTTTTTTGTTAGTGTGGTTTTTGGTCTCCCCCCTTCTCAGATCCTGGACAGTCCCACTTCAGCCTCTGAAACAGCAGGACTTACGTAGTGCATGGGCCTTGTGTACAGAGGTGAATTTCATCTGTACTGCCAAGCTCTGAGCACCATCCAGCCTTGCAACATTGCACTATCCTTCTGGGATTAACAACCCACTGGAGAGATGGAGAATTGATGAGGCCAGTCGTGCTGCAGCCGAGGCGCTCAACAAGAAACACGGGCACTCACCGTTTCTGGGCAGGCTCGATAAATGGCAGCACGCCAAATACACCATCCCCAAGACAATGGCATTAAGATAATACAAGCTTTTAACGGTCTGCTCGAGATGCTTTGCACATGCCCAGCAGTTCAGGGGAAGGAAGCATTATCAGGACAGCCATCTGCAGAGAACACGGCCATGGTGAGATGGAAGCTTATTGGCCACTCCTCTTTCACCATCCACAGGGTGCTCTCCACAGAAAGAAATCTGGGGTGATTGCCACAGCCCTCCGGTCACGTAAATTCTCCTGGATAGCAGGGAAGGACCCTGTGAGCCAAACGTCCTTCCATACCTCTCTGAGAAGTTCGTGGTTAAGGTTGTATGGGCTGTTCTAATGCCCTTGCGTCAAGAATTTTAAACATGGCGGCCTAAAGTTAGGCTCCTAGTCCCCACTTAGGCGCCTATAAAAGTGGCCTGATTTTCAAAAGTGCTCAGCTCCCATTGATTTCAAAAGGTAGGAGCTACAGTCTACACACGCTTAAAGATGGTCTGGAAAAGGCCGAAAAAAATCTTCTTGGGCTTCTTTAGAGAGAAAGTCTAAAAGGCTGTCTTGTTTCCACCTCCACCCCCCACTTCTTTTGTGCCCTAGATATAAATAAAAAATAAATAAATGGGAAATGACTGCATTGAAAGGAGTACTGCAGAACAGGATCTGGGGCTTATAGTGGATCACAAACTAAATATGAGTCAACATGGAATACTGTTGCAAAAAAAGCAAACATCATTCTGGGATGTATTAGCAGGAGTGTTGTTAGCAAGACACAAGAAGTAATTCTTCTGCTCTACTCCGCGCTGATATGGGCTCAGCTGGAGTATTGTGTTCAGTTCTGGGTACAATGCTTTGGGAAAGATTTGGACAAATTGGAGAAAGTCCAGAGAAGAGTAACAAAAATGATTAAAGATCTAGAAAACATGTACCTATGAGGGAAGATTGAAAAAATTGGGTTTGTTTAGTCTAGAGAAGAGAAGACTGAGGAGGGACAGGATAATAGTCATCAAGTACAAAAAAGGCTGTTATAAAGACGAGGGTGAAAAAATTGTTCTCCTTAACCACTGAGGACAGGACAAGGAGTAATGGGCTTAACTTGTAGCAAGGGAGATTCAGGTAAAACATTAGGAAAAGCTTCCTAACTATTAGGGTAGTTAAGCACTGGAATAAATTGCCTAGGAAGGTTGTGGAATCCCGTCATTAGAGGTTTTTAAGAGCAGGCTAGAGAAACACCTGTCAGGGATGATCTAAACCATGATTTGAGGACTTCAGTAACTCAGCGAGAGGTTAGGGGTCTATTTCAGGAATGGGTGAGGTTCTGTGCCTGCAATATGCAGGAAGTCATACTAGATGATCATGATGGTCCCTTCTGGCCTTAAAGTCAATGAGTCCAAAGGCTGCCTGAGACCTTTAAAACTCCTTCTCTGGTGAGACAGAGGAGGGAGAGACGAGCTGCTGCAAGGCTAGTGTTAGCAGGGAGATAGGCTTCTCCAGGGTGAGAGGTTGCTCTCCTCCCTACAGAGGAAACAACAAAACTGAGTGCCTGTTATGGGGAACGACTGACACCCCAGGACCAATAACAAGACAACACTCCCCAAACAGGGGGCAGGAAAAGGTACCCTCTTTGTTTTGTGTTTGTGAATTTTGTTTGGCGGAGGCGTGCTTCTTGGGCCAGCCCCAGGCCTACCTTGAAAACACTGATAAATAAACCCAGAGAGGGAGACAAACACCCTCCGGAGTGGGGCTAATTTACTTCAGGCCCTGTCACACCAGAGGGGGAAGTGCTAAGCCCAGCGATGGAGGTGGTGTCTTGCAAGTGAAGCTGTAGCTCAGACAACTGACTGACCTTGTCAGTAACTGGCCCAGAGTTACAAATTGTGGGACCCCAAGCTGACAAGGAATGAGCTGCCTCCCCTGCCAGTCCTGGGGGTACTGGGTGACAAATTTCCCCCCTGTCCAATCCTACTCCTCGAATAGGGATTGGGCCCAAAGTATCTCCTCCTCCCTTGAGTCCAACTGCTAGAAAGAGGGTGGAAAGTCCCATTGAAAACTGCAACTTGTTGCTATGGGTTTCATATGGCAGCTAGGTCCTGGAATAAAGAAACAGTGTATAACTGGGCTGTTGGGTCTTGGTTTCCAGTAGAAACCAGCAGAGTCCAGATGAAGCATTTGAAACAGGGATTTCCAATAGGGTCCCTTGATCCAGGAGCTGTGAACGGGGAAGATCAGGCGGCCACTTGCCGCCTTCTCCTTCTCCCTAGCACCAGAAGTCAGAGTGATCCTCCAGCCCATGTGGATACTTCAGAAGTGCCAGGCCAGACAGCATGGTTGGTATTTCAGGAAACACCTGGGGAAGTGTGCAGAGCTTTCCTTTGCAGATCTTCTGGACATCAGGGACAAAGTACGGAGTCTCTACTTAGGTGCCAAGAGCTGCCTGGGTTGGTTTTCCATTGTTCTGTAGATCTGAGTACAGAATGGAGATTATATCAAGTGCTTCTGTGTGCAAATTTCAGCAGTAACACTCTGTTCCTATCACCTGAAAGATAAAACTGTAAGTACTTCCTTGTTTATTATGAACCCTAGAAAACTCCTTTCACCTGTTCGCTGGAGGATACTGATTATTTACCGGATTGGTGAGTCAAATGTTATTTTGTAGGCTGGTTTTGTGTTGCTAGAAATCACACTTTTCTAACTGGTCTTTTTGGCATAGACCAGTTTCCAAGATCTCATAGATCTACCTCCACGAAATTAATTTCTGGCAGTAAAGGAAAAAGAGCTGAGTTTCCCTAACGGCACTTTTGTTTTTGCTGATGTTCAAGCTAAACTCTTCTCTCTGTGCTACGGGTCAGCCTCTCGCTGGCCACCCTTGCAACTGCGTCACTTGTCAAGCTGTTCATTAGTCAACTGCCAGGACTTACTTCCCCGTTCTTGTTAATATTATAATTACCATTGATGTGACTAAAACAAGTTCCTCCAAAGCCAGGTGGTAGTCAGGCCTAATTTCCCAGAGGAGGACATAATATGGGAAGATGAAGGAGCTGAGACTTAAGCAGAGCCATATTTGCGATGTCATCTAAGAGATGCAGCCTGCAAGAAAGATATCTGGTTCACCTACTCAGCCCATAGAATGGGCTATATTGCTGCTCCATTATTGTAAATCTAAGGAAAAAAATAAGATCCATTTTCAGTTGTGTTAGGAACTTCTACAAATCAAAATAAACTAAAATGTAACACGCTCCATATGCCTCCGAAATGCTGACACGCAGCTGCAAATGCAGTGTCTGCAGACGAGAAAACTAGACAAACTGTGTATCACTGTGGCAAAAGCTTGGCATGTGCATGCAGCTATGAGAGATCATATTACAGGAATGGGTCTTTGGAAAGCAGCCAAACGTAATCAATTCAGCATTGTGTGTTTCTTGGGAAAGAGCCCCGCCCTGCAGCCCGTACTGACAGGAACGGTCTCAGTAGAGATGGAT
Source organism: Lepidochelys olivacea (assembly GCF_965140295.1). Taxonomy (NCBI): domain Eukaryota; kingdom Metazoa; phylum Chordata; order Testudines; family Cheloniidae; genus Lepidochelys; species Lepidochelys olivacea. Next base: position 123,447,141 of record NC_140416.1, read on the forward strand.
CCCGTGAGTAAAGGTTCCGCAGCCAGGCTCTTAGAAAACCAGTGGGTGCACGTCTGCTCTTCAAGCGCTACTCACATGAGTCCTTGCCTGCACGACTAAGCCCTTCCTCAGAGAAGTAAGAGTTTGCAGGACTGGGCCTTCTGCCTTTGGAACCTAATTAGCAAAACTGGAGGTCGGCCCATGGATTGAACCTAGGGCTCCTATTCTGGCCTCCTGTCAGTTGAATCATGTGACTGGAAAGTTGGTTGGAAATAAGCAAAGAGAGTGGGGCGTGGGGGGGGGGAACTTCAGTGAACTACTTCATCAGTCTGCCTTTATTCCTCTGAACTCAAACATGAAACTCCTGCCTCATGCTGCTCATCGCACAAGGTTTTTCACACACGAGGACTAGTCTGAATCCTGCCCGGTTCAGTAGCAATGACGGTTGGGAGTCCTCTTTGAAACTGTCTTTATCCAGACTGTCTACACTGAGAAACCACCACTGTGTTACTAAGAGTGGCCTCACCAGACAGGCCCAGGACTGAATGGTCATGGGGAATAAAATTAAACTCCTCCCCCTGGGTGTGATCTCTCTAAGATCCTTCTGGAGAGGACTTCAGGCTCTAGGACAGGGAGTCTGGCCCTTACGAACGACATCAATGAAGGGCTCTTACTCAGACTTGGCCTACCCCCATTTTAACTGCACGTGTTTTACTCAGCCCTGCTCCTGCGGCCGGGGTTCTGCTCACTCTGCTCATGCTGAACGAACACAAAGCAAGCCAGCCAGTCAGCTACTGTAATGTGAGTCCTCAAGGGCCTGGAAGAGGCAGCTTCGTTTTGAGCCTATGGCAGAGCTGAGTGGTAGCAGAAATCTCATGTCCTGTTCCTCGAAGGATGCTTGCCCAGAATCCTGCATTTTAGCAGCCTGCTTGGAAGTTTAAGCAAAATGGTGAAAATGAAGATTAAATTGAGACGCTACTGGACAGTGTGCGGGGAGGAGGGAGAGAAAGGGGTGGGTGATCTGGACAGCTGAGTTGCTCAGTTCCCTCAGGGAGGGGGATGCAGTGAGGTGGTTGTGAAAGTTGGAAAGGACTGGCTGGTAAAGCTCTCTTTTTGACGGTCTCAAGCTTTGGTTGCTCTAATAAATTTGTTAGTCTCTAAGGTGCCACAAGTCCTCCTGTTCTTTTTACAGATACAGACTAACACGGCTGCTACTCTGAAACCTGTCATTATGCCAAATATATATAGTATTAAAAATGGCACACTTCAGGGAAGGCTTATCAGCCCAACCTTCTTTAATATTATGATAAATGATCTTCCCAAACAAATAAATGCTGGGGAAGTGTCACTCAGTTGGCAGGTGATTGTGCTCTGTGGCTTAGGAACAGGAATACTGAGGCGGCAGAAAAGAGAATCAAGCAAGCATTGCAAGTTTCTTCAGACTGGGAAAATGCCGGGGGTTTCAAGTCCTCCATTACTAAAATTGAAAGAATTGACCTTTACAAAAGGGAACATAGGCGATGACTCCGTGGGTGCTGGAGCACCCACAGGGAAAAAATGGTGGGTGCTGAGCACCCACCGGCGGGCCCCGTGGATCAGCACCTCCCCCTCCCTCCCCATGTTTCCCGCCCACCGCAATCAGCTGTTTTGCGGCATTCAGGAGGCTCGGGGGGAAGGGGGGAAGAGCGAGGATGCGACGCGCTCGGGGGAGGGGGCAGACCTGGGTGGGAAGAGGTCGGTCTAGGGGTGGAGTGGGGTCGGGAAGAGGCGGGGCGGAGTGGGGCCTTGGGGGAAGGGATGGAATGGGGGTGTGGCCTGGGGCAGAGCCGGGGGGGGTCATGCGCCCCCCCAGCACTTTGTAAAGTCGGACGCCTGTGAAAGGGAAAGCTACAAAAGGATGTAAACTGTATCAGTATGGAGAACAAATAGATAAAGTTAGAAGGTTTAAATTCCGTGGGGTAATATTTGATACCAAATTACTTTGGAAAAATTTTATATAGAGTTAGAGTATGTTAAAGATAAATGCAAAGGAAGGATCAGTCGACTGAAAAGTATTTCTGGGACTCACTGCGGGGTGGGGGCAGAGAAGAAAGCACGGCTGCTGGCATACGGAGCCTCAATCAGCCCAGTTATTGACTATGGCTGCCAAGCTTTTGGGTCAGCATTAAAATCAGAACTGAAAAAAATCTGATTTAATACAAGCCCAGGCACTGTGAGTTGCGTGTGGTGCATTTATTAAAACACCCATATGCACGCTACACACAGCTGCTAGTGAAATGCCAGTTACACTATGAATGAAACTACTGGACCTAACTTTCTGGGCCAAAGTTAATGGGAATTAGAAGGATGAAAGTACCAAAGAACTATATCAGGATTGTTGGGAAGTCAATAGGCATGTGCCATGGGATGTATTTACCCCATGCTAGCCTGGCAACCAGGGGGTTAATGCAGGAACTGCTGGCCAGCGCTGATGAGCAGCCTCACAGCAGCTGGGAGAATGAAAGAGCTGAGAAGCAGAAGGACAAGGCAGCTACCAGAGGAGCAAACAGGCACGGAAACCGCCCTGAGACAGCCCCCAGAGCAGGGATGACCAGATCTACAGGCTGGAGAAGCCCACAGAGCCCTGGGGGATAGGAAGGAGCTCAGGACACAGCAGGAGTTACCAAGACCTGATTCTGCCTGTCTAGTTCAGGGCCCTGAGCTGGAACCTAGTGGAGTGGGTGGGCCTAGGTTCCTCCTCGGAGACCTCTTAAGAACCAAAGGGGTTTCTAGCTCCCCTGAGTATCAGGACCAGCTGACCCCCGCCCCCCCAGTATAAGGAGAGAACCCACACCCCCAGCAAGGCTGATGCTAACACCCTTCTTAGCCCAGAACGGGGCTAACATCGAGACTCAGGCAAGAGGAACTGATGGGCCACCCTGCCAGATCGAGCGAACCCTGTGCAACACTCCATCTGACCAAAGGGGGCGCTGTCACACCAGCCCACCAGCCCACAGAGCCCTATAGCACACCATTCTAGAACTCCGCATGCCGTTCGAGTTAAAATGTACACGCATGTGTTGAAAGATCAGGAAAAGCTAAACAAAGTCAAAACTTCAAGTCATGGGGAAATTAGTAATGGACGGGAAGCCGCACGTTTGAGTGTGGATTTGGATTTATTTTACAACCTTACATGTAAAAAGGAGACAACAGGTATAAAAAATGAAGTGTACCAGCATACAGATGAAAAGTGAAGTCATTTTTGTCAAATATATACAAACGGGTCCAAAAAAAAATAATAGGAAGAGCAGGGACAGCATATTGTCTACCAAAATTTGCCTAAAAGAATATCTGATTTTGTAGCGGTCACGACAGCTGAGCTAGTAGCAATAATTAAACTAGATCTAGGCTGGACCACCAGCCATGGTGGTCATTTTTTCAGACTCAGTATCAGAACTTATGGCAGTAAAAAAGGGTGTCTCTGTATGTAAAAGTGATTGAATCAGTGAAATTACATTTCTAATAACAGAGTTAGTACAGATGGGGATACAAATAGCATTAGCCTGGATCCCCAGCACATATCAGGATAACAGGGAACGAGCTAGCAGACAAAGCAACTAAAAGCTCTACAAGAAATGGAAGGATTGACACAGAAATACCCTTGAGTAAACAAGACCCCAAAAGCTGAGTACAGAAAAATTTAAAGGAAGAATGGCAAAAAATTTGGATTAGTGAAAAAAGAAGATTTACAACAGGATTGCTTGTCCTACCTGAGTTCCAAAACGTGTGGTTACATAGTCACTTGGCATTCAGCATGCTGGTGCACGAGTCCCACTCCAGAGCCTGGCTCAACCATTCGTGTCCACCATATTTGCCTGTTTCACCATACACTGCTTAGATGCCCAAAACTGATGTGCAGTGATTTAACATCTGTGAGCCTACACAGTCTAGCCTCTGTCTCTATGAACCGCCATTGTGCAGCCTGTGTGGCTCAGACACTGGGAACGCACGGTACGTGAATCAACAGAACCCGAACGATATTTGAAACCACAGTAGCAAGTTGTAGAATACTTTCTACCATGACTAGGTACACATTGCCCATCTCATTTTAGAGATCTATACGGTGACAAGGGTGATGTCTTTAAAATCTTGTGGCCGGAAAGGGCGACTTTGGCACAGAAAAGCAGATCTCCCTCCTAGGAGGCAGTGGAAGGGTTCTGTCCCTTGTTAATGGGCACCAGCTACGCTACTGTTCAGCAATCTCTAAAACCAGTTTCAGAAAAGAGCCTTGGCCTTGGCTCTGACAGGATTGTGGCCACTCCCGTATCTTGTTTCAAAATAAGAGTCAATGCCAGTGATTACCACTGCAAGGGAGAAAGAGAGGACTTTATTGGCACCCACTGATATCAAAGGAACCCCACTGAAACAGAGGGCTAATATAGGAGGGGCACCCAGGCTATGCATGGTAGTGGGTAGTGTCTTGTTGAGGTGCAAATGCTGGGGATACTAATTGGAATCCATGCCTCAGCCTCAGTGGCGGATTAACGGGGGCCTGTGCCCAGGGGCCCCAGCCAATTTGGGGGCCCCCATGAGTGCCGGAACTGTAGTCCCACACCCTGCTCCTACTCTTTCCCCTGGGGCCCTGCCCCCTGGGCAGGCCGGAAGCTGGAGCCGGGCCAGAGCTGCCCAGGAAGCTCGGATCACTGTGGGAAGCCCTGGACCCTCTGCTTAAATAAATTTAGGTCTAACCCCACAACTGAAATCCACATCCAACAATCACAGCTCTACAAATGTTGCCTCCTGGCGAGTATATTTCCCATCAGGCACTAGGTCTTCTCCCTCTCTCAGCAAACCTCCATGTTTTTAATTGATTTCTTTTTACCCTTTTGTTGTTACAATACCCTCCCACCTGGTGAAAATAAACCAGATCACTTGGTAAATGTGCCATGAAATTGCATGAGATGGCACGAAATACATTTTAAGGAAATATGTATTTGTATTGGTTGTTTTGTTTGAAAATATATTTTACCGGCTTGACAGACCTTAATGTACTCTCTGGAGTCATTTCTCTGTTGGGGAAATTTGTGATTAGCTACTTTATTACTGTCATACCAGAGCCTCTATGAAATGCATATATTTCTCAAGCATGCTATACTAGGCTAAGAACTGCCATGTCTTTTTTAAAAGGAGTATGTGTAGCAAGGATTTCCAAAAAGAAATAGCATGGGGCTAACACCTCCCTCACAGGGGAGAAGCCCACAAAGCGAGCAAGAAGCTCTCCTGGAATTCCCACAGCCGTTTTCGAGGCTTGGCCAGCCCCACAGAGTGGGGAGCGCGGGGCAGTGCCCTGTGCCACAAGAGGTCAGATCCTCAGATAATTGCCACACCTAGAGCTGGAACAATTTTCACCAACTGCCCCAATCTCTCCAGATCCAAGTGGCTTTTGAAGGTGAATCAATGGACCTCCAGCGCCCCTGCCCTTTTGCTTCCCATGCTACCGCTGGCTGACTCACCCCACAGCTGTGGAGGGGCCCAGGACTATTAATGCTGCCCCTGATACCTGTGGGCTCAGCAGAGGATGACACAGTAGAATGTAGCTGCTTCCATGTGCCACTCCCTCTTCCCCACCCCAAATCATGCAGCGAGCAAAGGGAGGAGCTTCTACGAGTTAGGGAATGATGCCACGAATTCCAGCTCCCCACCCCCGCCACTGGGCCAATCCAATAGACCTTGGACCCTTCCATTAGAAGCAGAGGTTCTGATCTAGCCCTTGGTTATTTTTAACCAAATTTATTTAACCAAATTCTGGTTAAATTCTTGGCCAAACGTTCCTGCCCCAACACCCACTGTTGGAGCTGCGCAGTAACAACAAGAAAGCACAAGAACCAGGATTGTCAAGAGTGCCTGCTAACTCTGAGTGCCCGACATCAGAGGTGTCGTCAACTCTTGCAGTTTTCCTTGACTCTCGCTGTGGTGGGGTATACAAACCCCACACCGGGCCCGAAGGGGTTAAAAGGCAATACCGGGCCCAGGTAGCCCTGCCCAGCATGCTCCAGCTGGAGGAGCTGGTTCAGAGCTCAAAAGCCTAGGCTACAGGACAGACAGGCCTTCCCTGGAGAGCCTGACAGTGGACCACAGAGTAGGTAAGGCAGAGCCTTCTTCACACACACTTCCCCTTTCAGGTGGAGAAGGTCCTGCTCACTTGGACTCTTTTGTTAAGGCATTGACTGTTTGGGCTATAGGGGCCACACCCCAAACCGAAGGAGCACATAGGTAAGAAATAGCCCAAGGTAATGCACTTAGACTCTCTGAAGGAAGGACCCTGCTGATGTTGCTTCCCAAGGGCCTTGGATGGGACCTAGTGGAAACGGAGGACCTGGGGGTTCCCCTACCATGTCCCCTTTAATGGCAAAGGCCCAGATGTGGGTGGAAGCCAAAACAGTCCTGGCCTAAGGTTGGGAACCAGGCATCTCTACTGCTCTGACAGAGAGACAAGGGGCTGGAGGTCAGGTGCACTAGCTGCTAGGCTGCCTGGCCCACCGAGCACCCTTTCACACTTGCAACATTTGGTGTTTTTCTTAAAGCTGTTGCTGCTGGAATCAAGATTGCCTATGAATCTCAGCTTTCTTTGTGCATGGGGGGGAAGTAGATTTCTATCCATCATTGTTGCAGGGAAAATGCTTGAACATGTGACCTAATGCTCCCCAGAAGCCAGAAGGTGAAGAAAAAGAACTCATTATTTATTACTTTGGCTTAAAAGATCATAAGACTTTTTAATGATGATTTTTGAAAGCTTGGATCAGCATTTGAGACACCCTGAAGGGGCCTAATTTTCAGAGGATGGGTTCTCAGCGCTTTCTGAAAATCAGACCCTGTTGAGGGCTCTCAAAATCACAAGTCCACATCCATTTTGAAAAGCTTGGCTAAGAAGCCTGAACCTGCTTGTCCCTTTCATAGTTATAAACACTGAATTATTTCAATATGGGCCTTTCTTATTCCAGAACTGAGTCCTTTATATGATATGTTCCGATCTGTGTTGGTTTTTTTAAAATTTATTTAATGAGTGCATTATAAGCCTCTACAGGCAGAGATTTCTAATGACTTTACCCTAGTGGCAGGCAGCACTGCTGAACATATGCAAGTGAAAACTACAAAAGATTTCAAAAGAAGGATATGTAACCTCTGTAACCCTCAAATCAAGCTTGCTGAGTTTTAAAGAACCCATTAGGGCTCAGACTAGCAGTCCTTAGTTAGGCACAACCAAGGACTGTATTCTGTTACTTAAAGAAAAAATGTCTGCTATTTATATATACAGCGCTTTCTTAAGGGTGAAATTCACCCTATAGCAGACAGCAGTTGTGAGGTCTATCCACCACTTAACACTATATGCTCAAGCGACCCATAAACTTTGTGTTGGCCCTCGGTAAATTTCACCCTTCATGAAAGTATTATGTTGAGAGGTGTATTCAGGGGTACATGTACGTTACAGGAAGCTAGTTTTGATAGCAAATGAGAGGTAATTATTTTGGGTTCTGAACAATTGTTTTCCTAAAATTGTTCTTTAATCTCTTAAATGAACAGATCTTTTTACCAAGAGACAAGAAGGGAAAGTTTATACCAAGCAGTTAGCTGGGGAACTATCAGTCATGACAAAGAGGAGCTAACTAGAACAAAGCTTATGCTATTTAAAAATCATGTTCTTTTTTTTTGAATACACGTAAGCACATTTTAAACACAGCCAGAAGCTTTCTGCAGAGCCCCAGTCTCCTGCATTGGCAGCTGGGCTAAAGAAACTGGCATTGGAGGAGCCATTACAAAGAGTGATGTGACTACACAATATTGCAGCCACTCACACAGTCAAAGAACATCACGGAGGCAGGGGACAGGTCACAGTTTTTATTGCTTAAATGTACATTTTTATTTCAGGGGACCTTCTTCTAATAAAAAAGCACCAGCATTTAACACTCAAGTTATGCCTGCAATATCTGCATGCAAGGCTGAGTGTGCGTGAAATCATAGTCTAGGAATATACCAGCCTCTGTGGGTCTCTTAGGCTGTGATTTTGATCTGTCGCCGGAATGCAGCAAAAGGTGACTGATCCCATTTCTACAATAAAGATCCCCTTAGATTCATAAATGGTCCTGGGTACTTTCCAACTTCCAAGACCCCAGCTGAGGCCTTGATTCTGCAAAATGCTCGAGCATGAGCCTAAGTCACATTTACTTCAATGGAACTTATGAACGTGCTCACAGTTTAGCACATATTTAATGGATTTGCTGGACTGAGGCTTTTCTTAAGAATCTGATCTATTATTTAACTCTATTTAATTCTGTCCATTCCTTTGAATGTTCTTTTCGCTGATGGCAGTGGAGTGAAAAGAACATATGGAAATAACATATCTTTTTGTGCAATACTGCAATGGGACACCAAGTAATAGGAATAATTTAGTGCGATACAATTTACAGCTATTGCAAAACTCATCAGAAGCTCTTCCCCATGGTAGAGTGCTAAGTTCCCTCTAGGGCCGCACAGACGTGCCGCAGGGAGAGGTGCCTCTCCCTGGGCCCCAGGCCCTGACCCCGACCCCGGAGCTGTTGCGGCTGGGGAGAGGTGCCTCTCCTCTGGCCCCAGATCTGCTGCCCAAACCCCTCATCCCCAGCCCCACCCCAGAGCCCACACCCCCAGCCAGAGCCCTCACCCCTGCACCCCAACCCTCTGCCCCAGCCCTGAGCCCTCTCCCACACTCCGAAACCCTCGGCCCCATGCCTGCCACACATAACAAAATTCATTCCGCACCTGGATGTAAAAAATTAGAGGGAACACTGGTAGAGTGAGGGTCTCGATACCTTCCCTGAAGCTGGAGTTAAACCAAGGATTGATTTGATGGACTTTGCCCGTTTTTCTCCCCAGATGCCCAAATCCTCCATTTGTATACGTTATTCAAATGGTTACGCCAGCTTCTTCAGCAAATAATTCCCAAGCTTGTAGTTCATTGGAACGGGAAATCTTACCATCAGCTTTTCGAATGAAGGCATAATTTGTGTCTCTAACCAATACAGCACTTCTCACCCAGCTTTGCCACACAGGAACGTTCCCAAAAGTCAGATGCCACTAGCACTGAGTAGCTTTCAGGTGGGTGAAAAGTTCTGTTCTCCAGCAGCATTAAACAATGGCAAGGGAACTCCTCAGCGAAAATCCTTGACATCGCTCTCAGGGTGAACAGTCAGGGCTCGGTCATGAGCCCAGCTACACAAGGAAGGAATGGGGTGTTAGGAGGAGTCTCCTTTACTCTCCTGTGCAGGGTCCTGAATCGCCAACCCTTGCTTGAGGGGGAAAGCAGCAGCTGCCAGGCTATTCCTCCTCCAGCACAGGGGGGCTTGACTCCGCCCCACCAATGCACTCCGCTCTCAGCTTAGCCAACGTGGGGTGGCGGGAGGTGGAAGCTGCTCTCAACAAAGGGTATTCCTCCCCCCCTGGACCCAGTCAGCAGCAGTGACTAAACGATAACCCTCCCTGATCACAGTTCAGTCCCAGCCCCGTTCCTGTTCCCAGGCAGCTAGATTGGAAAGTGCCAATCCAACCCTAATGATCAATCTCCAGATTTTCCGATACCACAGAGAAAGCTGCATTCCCCAGGGGGGTGAAAACTCCCCCATGCTACGTGCCCTAGAGCTGCAAAAATCTGCACAGGAAGAATCTCTCCAATCACTGTGCTTTCTCATGGTGGCAGTTAGCAGCAGGACATGAGGGGAGATGGGGATTCTTGTCCTACAGGGTGTGAAGAAGGCGGGGGGGATGAGATGACTTTCCCAGGCAGCAGAGAGATTGAGGAAAAGTGCTGGGTCTTATCACAACCCAGAAGCAGCTGGAAAGGGTTCCCTGAGTATGATCCTGTGACACCCTCATCCCCACCTAAAAAGAGAGGAGGAGTCGTCTGCCACGGAGAAGGCTGGACCAAGGGTGAGTCTCGGGAGGGCTAAATGAAGCTCACAGATTCTACCTAGATTGGCCGGACACCTGGTGTCCCATGCTGAGAACAAGCCCTGTTGGTTGAGGCAGACTGGGAAGAGGAGAACCCAGAGAACCAGCCCCTCTGTAAAACTGGCCAGAACAGGAAAAGAGAGGAGATGCAATTCCTCAGCATGTGCCCCTCTGTAAAGAGGGATGACAGTGCATTAAAATGGTGTGTGACATTAGTGCCTATTGAAAGGTGCAGGACTGACAGCCTGGCTAGGGCGCGCCTATTCATTCACCTTGTCTCTGGGCTACAGGGACCACTTCAAGGGAGCAGGGAGCTCAGTATTCACATCTAATTATTTGCCTCTCGGCTGAGAGTGCAATGCCATCAGAGGAGCTAGCTACGGCCAGGCGGGGTGGCTCTGTGACCTGGCCACCCAGAACTGTACTGAGATCACTGGTGTCTTTTCACAGAGGCCACTGAGCACCTGTCAGTTGGGAACGGCTTCCAGCCTCTGGCCACCGGATTGAAATAGGTGACCTAGATCTGAAAGGTGCCCCTCACCAACCTCCACGCCCCCCATACGGAGAGTCCCCTCTGCACACAGATCTCCATCCCCCACAGAAGGAAGAGTCAGCCCCCTCCACAGCACCATCCTACAACCCCCTGGGCACCCCATGGGGAAAGGATGGAGGCTGGGAGGGAGTAAAAGGAAAAGCCTCTGCCCCCAAGGAGATTCCCCCCAAACTGTAGGCCCTGAAACCTATATCTGCAGCAGGGTGGGGCTTCCCCAGATCACTTGGGAAGGAATTTCACAGGGATTCCTCTATCCCAGCCCCCGGCACAGGATAGGAGGAGCTGAACCCTAGAGAAGGAAAGCCCCAGAGCAGCCTCCTTGCCCCTAGCGCTTTGCACCAGCCCCGCACCTGAGGGATACATCAATCTGCAGTTTCCTTTGGAGGCAGCTGAGTTAGGGAGTTTACCATGGCGGAGGCTGGTAAAGCGTGGCAGGAAGACGAAGGGCCTGATTTCGGGAGGGGCCGGGCACCCGCAGCTCCCACTGACTTCAGCTGGAGGGGCGGGGGGGCCTGCTCAGCATTTCTGCACATCAGGCCGAAGGGTCAGAAATGCACCCCTGTGCGAAGGCCGGTGCAGCAGGGACACCTGCCAAAGAGACCCCCGGGGGGAGGTGAGCGGGGCCAGCAGGGCGAAGGCAGCCCCGGTGACCTGCCCCCCAGCACAGAAGGAAGCTGGGCCAGAGCTGGGGGGGACAGCTCCAGCCTCCTCCCTGGCCAGGGCTCCAGCCTCCTCCCTGGCCAGGGCTCCGGCCTCCTCCCTGGCCAGGGCTCCGGCCGCCCCTCTCGACCCACCTACCCCCCCCTTCCCCGGTCCCGGACCGGGCGGGGGCGGGAGTGTCGGGGATCCCCCCAGCAGAGCCCCCCCTTGTGCCGACACTGCGCACGCAGCCCCCCCCCCCCAGGCTGCGGCTGCCCCCCCCGCCGCAGCCCGGCCTGAGCGCCGGGGAACAAAGCCGAGCCCTGCCCGCCGCGCCCCGCAGCCGGCCCCGGCTCCCCCGGCCAGGGCGACCCCCGCGGGGGATGGAGCCGGCGCCCGGCCGCGCCGGCCCCGGCTGCTGTCCAAATGCTGGCGGGGCGGGGCCGGGCCGGGGCTCGGGGCTGGGGGATCGGGGCAGCGCCGGCCCCGGCCGCCCCCCCGCGCCCGCCACCTACCCCAGCTGTTCCTCCCCGCGCGGCTCCTGGCCATGGCTCCGGCTGCGCGGCCCTCGGGAGCTCCGGGCGGGCTGCGGCGCCGCGTCTGAGCGGGCGGCGGGGGGCGGGAGCGCGGGGGGTGAGCGGCGGCTCCGCGCACGCCCCGGGCACACCCACGGGCACGCCCCCTGCCCCCACCCCCCCGCACCCACCCCCCAACGCCCCCCCTGCCCCCACCCCCACGCACCTACCCCCCAACGCCCCCCCTGCCCCCACCCCCCCGCACCCCCCCGCACCCCCCCCAACGCACCCCCCCGCACCTACCCCCCAACGCACCCCCCTGCACCCCCCCCAACGCACCCCCACGCACCCACCCCCAACGCCCCCCCTGCCCCCACCCCCCCGCACCTACCCCCCAACGCCCCCCCTGCCCCCACCCCCCCGCACCCACCCCCCAACGCACCCCCCCTGCACCCACCCCCCCGCACCCACCCCCAACGCCCCCCCTGCCCCCACCCCCCCGCACCTACCCCCCAACGCCCCCCCTGCCCCCACCCCCCGCACCCCCCCGCACCCACCCCCCAACGCACCCCCCCTGCACCCACACCCCCGCACCCACCCCCCAACGCACCCCCCCGCACCCACCCCCAACGCCCCCCCTGCCCCCACCCCCCCGCACCTACCCCCCAACGCCCCCCCTGCCCCCACCCCCCCGCACCCCCCCGCACCCACCCCCCAACGCCCCCCCTGCCCCCACCCCCCCGCACCCACCCCCCAACGCCCCCCAACGCCCCCCCTGCCCCCACACCCCCGCACCCACCCCCCAACGCCCCCCCTGCACCCACCCCCCAGCACCCCCCTGCACCTACCCCCCAATGCACCCCCCCTGCACCCACCCCCCTGCACCTATCTCCCAACACCCCCCCTGCAGCCACCCCCCAGCACCCTCCCTGCACCTACCCCCAACACCCCCCCTGCACCCACCCCCCTGCACCTACCCCCCAACGCACCCCCCCTGCACCCACCCCCCAGCACCCTCCCTGCACCTACTCCCCAACGCACCCACCCTGCACCCACCTCGCTGCACCTACCCCCCAACGCACCCCCGGGCACCCCCCTGCACCTACCCCCCAACGCACCCCCGGGCACCCCCCTGCAGCCCCCCCGCACCCCTCCTGCACCTACCCCCCAACGCACCCCCAGGCACCCCCCCTGCACCTACCCCCCAACACCCCCCCTGCACCCCCCAGGCACCTGCCCTGCACCCACCCCCCAACACCACCTGCACTCACCCCCAACACCCCCCAGGCACCTCCCTGCACCCACCCCCCAACACCCCCTGCACCCACCCCCCCAACAGCCCCCGGGCACCCTCCCTGCACCCCCTGCACCTACCCCCCAACACTCCCTCTGCACCCCCCAGGCACTTGCTCTGCACCCACCCCCCGACACCCCCCGGGCACCGCCCCTGCACCCCCTGCACCCACCCCCCAACACCCCCTGCACCCCCCGGGCACCTGCTGTGCACCCACCCCCCAACACCACCTGCACCCACCCCCCAAAACCCCCTGCACGCCCGGGCACACCCCCCGCACCCACCCCCCAACATCCCCTGCACCCCTGGGCACACCCACTGCACACCCACTGCACACACCCCCCAAAACATATAGCACAGACCCAGTCCCACACACACCCCAGGGCCACACTCCCCAACACACCATACTGCACACACCCACACACACTGCATACATCAAGTGCCACGCAACACACCATGCGTACCGAACACACACTGCACACACCCAGCACCACACACACAATGCATCCAGAGCCATGCACACATACTGCACGTACCCAAAGCCACACACCCCAACACACACACACACACACTCTGCGCACACAGAGCCACACAACACACATAGGGCACGCTCACCAGCACACACCAAGAGCCACATACACAAAACCAGACAGCCCAACGCATACCCCGCACTAACCAACACACACACAAAGTCACAGACGCAGCCCCATACACCCCTACATGCGCATATACACAGATGGTAGACACCCCCCCCAACACACACTCACGGCACATGCTCACCGACACACACCCAGAACCACAGAACACAGAACCACACACCGCAACACACTCACAGAGCCATGCACCCCGAAACATACACACAATGCACACTCACCAACACACACAGAGCCACGTAACACAAAGCCAAACACCCCTGCCTACATGCACATCACACACACTCAGTGACACTCACCCAGAGCCACAAAACACACACACTAAGAGTCACACAACACAAATCCCCACACCCCAGTACAGGCACACCGCACACTCAGGGGACACACACACAGTCACACAACACAGAGCCACAAAGGTCCCAACACACACATCCCACACACACACTCAATGACACACAGGATGCACACACACAGTGTAACCTCGCTGGCACACCAATACACACACAGAGCTCTCAAGCGCACACTCACCAACGCACACATGGAGCCACACGCCCCACCACATACAACACAGAGCCACACTCACCACCGCACAACACAGAGCCAGACATCCAGCACACTCAGCACAGAAACACCCCCCCAAAACACACACACAACCACTCACCCCAACACACACAGCAGAGATACACACTTCAACACAAACTCACACACATACAGTACATAGAGACACACATCACACACAGAACCACTCACCCCAACACACACAGCAGAGATACACACTTCAACACAAACTCACACACATACAGTACATAGAGACACACATCACACACACACAGAACCACTCACCCCAACACACACAGCAGAGATACACACTTCAACACAAACTCACACACATACAGTACATAGAGACACACATCACACACACACACAGAACCACTCACCCCAACACACACATACAGTGCACTCACCGGCTTGCGCCCACACACACACACACAGGCACATACCACAACATAGAGTGCACATAACTGCAAGGCACAACACACACACAAATGGTGTGCACAACTACACACCTCACCACAGTGCACAGAGCCTGGCACAGCCAGCACACACCCCAATACACACACACAACTCCGAGCTCAGCTCAAAGATATACAGCCCAACACACACACAGCATAACTCCACACCCTCTAACACACGTAGTCCCAGCACATAAAGCCAGAGACCACCGTGTGGAGACACCTCCCCCAGACAGATAGAAACACACACAACACAGTGTGTGTGGGGAGTCGTGCCAACACACTGTCGTATACATTGATGTCAAACCACTTTTCGGTCCCTGCAATCAAATCATTTAAATGGGGCAGCTAATTCTACATCCTCCAGCTTCCCCAGTCATGCCATCAGTCATCTATCCTAGTGCCCTGGGGGAAATACCCACTCGGGAAATGCAACCTAGATGGAGCTACTATAAGGTGGGTGCAAAACTGGTTGGAAAACCATTCCCAGAGAATAGTTATCAGTGGTTCACAGTTGTGCTGGAAGGGCATAACAAGTGGACTCCCGCAGGGATCAGTTCTGGGTCCGGTTCTGTTCAATATCTTCATCAATGATTTAGATAATGCCATACGGAGTACACTTATAAAGTTTGCGGATATCAAGCTGGAGGGGTTGCAGTGCTTTAGAGGATAGGATTAAAATTCAAAATGATCTGGACAAACTGGAGAAATGGTCTGAAGTAAATAGGATGAAATTCAATACGGACAAATGCAAAGTACTCCACTTAGGAAGGAACAATCAGTTGCACACATACAAAATAGGAAATGACTGCCTAGGAAGGAGTGCTGCGGATAGGGATCCGGGGGTCATAGTGGACCACAAGCTAAATATGAGTCAACAGTGTAACACTGTTGCAAAAAAAGAGAACATCATTCTGGTATGTATTAGCAGGAGTGTTGTAAGCAAGACACAAGTAATAATTCTTCCACTCTACTCCTCTCTGATTAGTCCTCAGCTAGAGTATTTTGTCCAGTTCTGGGCGTCACATTTCAGGAAGGATGTGGACAAATTGGAGAGAGTCCAGAGAAGAGCGGCAAAAATGATTAAAGGTCTAGAAAACATGACCTATGGGGGAAGATTGAAAACACTGGGTTTGTTTAGTCTGGAAAAAAGAAGACTGAAAGGGGACATGATAACAGCTTTCAAGTATGTAAAAGGTTGTTACAAGGAGGAGGAAGAAAAATAGTTTTTCTTAACCTCTGAGAATAGACAAGAAGCAATGGGCTTAAATTGCAGCAAGGGAGGTTTAGGTTGCACATTAGGAAAAACTTCCTAACTGTCAGGGTGGTTAAGCACTGGAATAAATTGCCCAGGGAGGTTGTGGAATCTCCATCATTGGAGATTTTTAGGAGCAGGTTGGACAAACACCTGTCAGGGATGGTCTAGATAATTAGTCCTGCCTCGAGTGCAGGGGACTGGACTAGATGACCTCTCAAGGTCCCTTCCAGTTCTATGATTCTATGATCCCCAACACACAGAGAGAGAAAGATACATCAACACAACAACCACAAAGCTGCAGTTGATCAGGGCCCCAGCTACCTCAGAAACCACTGCCCTCTTGAGAACTGCATGGTGAGGGGCCTCTTTTGCCAGCTCATGGGAGCCTAGGGGAAAGGGTGCTTCTGGGTGTGGAGCTCACTCACCCCTGGAATTTGATCCCACCAAAAAGACATCTGAACCTCAGGGTGACATGTAAGATGCATCTCTCCTGCCGGGTTTTCTAGTCACACTGGGCGCTTGAGTCCTCTAATAGTTAGGACCTGATTCATCACCCTGTTACACCAGTTTTATGCTGGGCTAACTCAGATGAAAATAGTGCAGGCCCCATGATGTAAAACATGTGTAACAAAGTGGTGAATTGGGCTCTTAATCTTCTGGGCACTAGCTGCTTTCCAAGGATTATTCCAGGATCTTGAATGGCTGTGATGAAGGGTTGTGGTTCATGTTGGATCTAAAATGCTCTTACATACATTATGAGTGTATATGTATAGACTTGTCCATATATTTGTCACAATGACATTACATTCGGGAATGTAAACGTAGGAATCATAGAATATCAGGGTTGGAAGGGACCTCAGGAGGTCATCTAGTCCAACCTCCAGCTCAAAGCAGGACCAATCCCCAATTTTTGCCCCAGATCCCAAAATGGCCCCCTCAAGGATTGAACTCACAACCTTGGGCTTAGCAGGCCAATGCTCAAACCACTGAGCTATCCCTCCCCCCATGGTAGAATGCTCTCTATCATGTACAGAACACACGTGGAAATGTACACTGAGACCCAACGTACTATAAACCAACTCACAGCCAATCAACAAGTTCATTTGCATTGCACGGTGATCTACATGGGCACCAAGGATGGCAGGGCTATAGCAGTAGTGACTTGCTTCATCAGTGTCAGTTTGCCATCTGTCCAGAAAAAAGGGGTAATGTCCTTTCTTGGTTTTGTTCTGTGCCCTGCAATGCCATCTTGCCAGATACAACCTCCCTACCTACTCTACCTTTTTAACAACAAAATAATCCTGAAGCTACAGCCTCCCTCAGCGTCCGCCCCTTGGAAGTAGCAGTGCCCATCACATCCCTGCAAACATCCCCAAAGCCACTTCATTGTTCTTCAGATTGCTCTTTATAACTGTCCTTTGCCCTGATGCCTACAAAAAAACTCAACAATGGTTAGGCTGCTGGCTTGCTGAGACCACTGCCGATCATGCTGACCAATATTGTCTCACGGCTTCCTTATATGGCCCCGTGTGTCCGTTCCCATCTCTTGTCTTAAACTTGGATTGTCAGCTCTTTGGGGCAGGATCTTTTTGGTCTGTGTTTGTGTGGTGCTTAGTACAATGGTGTCCTGCTCCATGACTAGGGCTCCCGGGTGTTATGACAGTGCAAACAATCAATAATAATACCACCACTCTGGAGCACAAAAAAGGGCAACCTGGAAATGTATTGGGGTGACAGGGAAACGAGAGGATGAGGATGGGCGGAATCTGGAGGCAGGAGAAGGGAATTCAGCCCCAGACTGATGTCATGCACAATGGTTCGTGGTGGAGAGGGTGACTGAGTTCTGTGACACAATCTGTGACGTTAAAGGGAAACTTATGACACTTATGCCATCTGTCATGCTGTATGTGGGGTGAACTAGTGCATCCCACTTCAGTTTGAGGAAGAGAAAATAATCAAAAGTAAATTGATGTTCTGCTCCGGCCACCTGCGTGTGCCAACCCAGTGTTTTGTCGTGCTCCCATTCACATACTGGTACTTCATTAGCAATACCTTATCCAGTGTTCTCCCTTCTGTATTTATGGCATCCCAGTGAAACGAGCAGCCTTTCAGATCTCCGAAACATTGGCTCACGTGTCAGCCGCTAGATCCTGCTGCACCCTAGACGGCCACGTGCGGCTGTCGCAGAGGAGCAGGGCAGGGTGATAGTGGATAACACGCTTTGAGACCCTTTCCAAGTTCCCCTTTAGATTTTTACAGTTAATGCCTGAAGTTGCAGCTACCTCTTGCTCCTCTGAAGAGGCCAAGAAGCAAAGGGCATTCTGGGATGTGTTTTGTGCTGGAGACTGTTGGAGGACTGCAGCCTTTGAAACAGAAAATGAAAGGAAATAACATTCGGAAGTTGGAGAGAAAAAAGGAAGGGAAAGGAGATCAATTCACTGGAAAGTCTGATGAGATCGAGTTGTGTGCAGTCCCCGCGTTCCCTCATTCCCTTTTGTGATCTGCCCACTAGGTCAGGCTCATGATGCTGCCTTTCAGAAGCTTTTCTATTTATTTTTCTTTCCACTCTGACTGCTGGGTTCAGGAACGGAAGGGGCTTGGGATGGGAGGAATATCAGGGAACATGTTTATCTCAGAGTGCTTAGGAAGTGACTTCTTTTCCAGATGGAGACTTAGGACCCCTACATCTTCATCTGCTGTGGTCTGTTTCTTCATTCACTTGGTTTGCAGCTCTCTCTCCTGCCAAGTTATTTAATGTGTCTGGCCTCTGAGCTGCCAGGTTATAGGGAGGCAGGGAAGCTGAGAGAGAGGCAGGGGGTGAGGCAATGGGGCAGAGGTAAAGATCCGGCCAATCACACAATGGAGGGGTTATTGAGAAACAGCAACACTGAGCTGAGGAATGAATGCAGTGTTGAGAGATGCCACCAAATGTGAGTGCCAAAAGAATATGATGGGACACAAGAGACAGCAGGATCCCTGGGGTTGAGAGACAACCAAGATTTACATTAAATAAATAATGTATTGTTCATTGACTTTGCTGGGGCAGTTTCATAATTTTGCCTTGATTTGACCGACTCATTTGCTAATCAGTGAGCTACAAAAACACCCCTTTGTTTATTCTTATTTGCATTACGGTAGCAGCTAGCCCCCCCAGTCACTGACCAGGACCCCACTGTACAGGCGGTGTACAGACACAGAACAAAAAGACTGTACTCAACCAGGTTGCTTTACATCTTCATGCATCTTTGCACATGTTAACCAAGTGGACAATGCAGTACTTCCACAAGATGTCTGAAAGACCCAAGTGTGGAAAATTTTCTGTTTGGTCCTCCTGAAAATACACTAATTCCCAGCAACATCACGGTACTCAGTATGTTCTGCTGATGATGAAAATGCTGCTGGCATTAAAGTTTTCTTGACATTAACACTGAGAGAAAACTATGCAAGCCCCAGTTCTTACCATGGTCAGATCTTCATCCCCATTTTAACTACAAAGAATGATTGAATTAATTCCTTCCTTCCTCTCAATGGACATATCACTTCTGCTTTGTCGACTTTTCCTCTTTCATCACTTCTGCTTTGCTGTGTGAGAAATTACAAAAGTGACTTTTTTATATCTGGAGATAGATCTTGATGACCCTAGTTCAAAGCGCTTTTTGTACCTGTGTAGTTCTGCTCTCATGTGATTGATATGGTAATATAGGTGATGGATGCCTTGTCAGGAATGCTTTCGCGTCTGCATTCCTACTCCCAGTGTTAAAGGGTCAGGTTTATGGGAAACACTGAAAAGCACGCAGGCAGACACAGGTTTTGTATGTTTGTTGCATTTCGTGATCCCTGAGGCCTTCATAAGATTTCTCAGCCCTTGTTTTTTTTACTAAAAATGTTTGCATGAAAAGCAGATCTTTGTTGCTTAGGTACTTATCGACTTGTGCAGATTGCTCCTCACATGAAGTCGCACTGCGGTTGTGACATCATAACCCTCTCCACAGCAACTACGTATGACATCACAGACAGGATTAGGATTTAAAGTAACTTCACAGGAGGTGGGGTGGTGTGGGCCTCCAGACTCTGCTGTAAGGAAGCCCCTGGGGAACGATGGTCTCACAGCCTGATCCCACCACCACCACACCAGAGATCACAGGTGCTTCTCCTGGCCTAATCCTTCCTACCAGAACAGAGACCCAAGGTCAAAAAGGGAAAGTCTGTTGTGCCTTGATCTGAGACCTGAAGGGTAGTCCATTCTTATGGCTTGATCCTTATGGTTTTAATTCCTTTTCTCTGTCCCATCTGGCTCTGACAAACACACACACACACACACACACACACACACACACTATAGTCAAAACATATCCCCTTCCTACAGTTTGATTATATTGTAAGTCAGTAACAAATGTCAACTATACACCAAAGCCTTTTGTTTCCCAGGCTTGTTTGTTTCTAGGATTTTTCCTGCAGATAGCTCATGGGAGAGGCTCTAACCCTCTTTTGTATCCTGGCAGAAACTAACTGAATGCACCGGCTGGCATGACTCTGCAATAATTGCACTGTTTGTTCCAGCAGGGCTCAAGCACCTGGTAACAGGAAGCAAAGACATATCCCTGTGCAGGGTCCTAGAGTCTTCCAGTCTATTTCAGACTCCTAATGCTAGTTTTAACCAAAGAAGCAAATTTCCCTGAGCAGTTTCCCTGAGCTCAGTTATTCTCCCTGAAATTGCCTGTTGTATTCCTCTTCACCTAATGCTCTGCCTTACGTAGAGGTTCCACCTGTGGGAGATATTGTAATCTAGATTGTTTACTTGCATTTGATTGCAAATGCTGCACTCAGCTGCAAAGTGTCCTGAGATAGGTTTGCATAAATTATATGACACAAACATAAATTATGTTCACTGGTGTCTCAATTTTCCTTTAGAAAAAGGCAAAGATTTACACCAGACCCTTTCACTGGAAAGGTTGCAGAGTGACAGCCGCGTTAGTCTGTATCAGCAAAAAGAACAAGGAGGACTTGTGGCACCTTAGAATATAACAAATTTATTTGGGCATAAGCTTTCATGGGCTAAAACCCACTTCACCGGATGCATGCAGTGGAAAATACAGTAGGAAGATAGATAGATAGATAGATACACAGAGAACATGAAACAATGGGTGTTGCCATACACACTACAAAAAGAGTGATCAATTAAGGTGAGCTATTATCAGCAGGAGAAAAAAAACTTTTGTAGCGATAATCAGGATGGCCCATTTCCAACAGTTGACAAGGTGTGAGTAACAGTTGGGGGTGTGGAATAAGCATGGGAAAATAGTTTTGCTTTGTGTAATGACCCATCCACTCCCAGTCTTTATTCAAGCCTAATTTAATGGTGTCTAGTTTGCAAATTAATTCCAATTCAGCAGTCTCGCGTTGGAGTCCGTTTTGGAAGTTTTTTTGTTGGAGAATTGCGACTTTCAGGTCTGTAATCGAGTGACCAGGGAGATTGAAGTGTTCTCCGACTGGTTTTTGAACGTTATAATTCTTGACGCAAAGGTCCTGATTGTGATCTCACTCACATTGTCTTACACTGGTATAACTCCCATGCGTGCAACCCTACAGAATATCTCTTAGATTGCCAACCCTCCAGGACTGTCCTGGAGTCTCCAGGAAGATTGCCATGTGATGAAACCTCCAGGAATATGTCCAACCAACACTGGCAACCCTAAATACCTCTCTTCCTCTGCATCTGAGTAAGCTGTTGAATCAGGAGTACTTAGGCCTGTACAGCCTGTTGCCTGCAGCGGCTGTATGTGATATCTCCAATATGGAAATGCAGACCATCTGCTTGCCTCAGTGATCAATGCCCGTGGCTGGCCTTCCCCACTGGCTTCTGACAGTGCCTCCAACTCCATTTCCCCTTGCTAGCTAGCTGGGTAGTTTAGCTCTCTCACCACACCAAAAACTCCACCCCTCACTGGAGTAAACAAAAATCCCAAACTGTCACCCCCCAGGCTTTTCTCTGGGTCACAGCCCTCCCCTGAGGGTCTGTCAATCTTCACCCCTCTCCAGGGTATAGCAGCAACATCCCTGTGACATTGCACTCTATATATGATTTTATAAAAATATGCTCATGAGCATGAATATAATGTAACTGGGATATACTTCATGCAAAAGGTCTCTTGAAAGGTATCGTTACAAAGCTTATAATCTACTGAGTGTGGTCATCCTATTTGTATAAATGCATCCCTCTTGTATCTGAAACTAGAAATATGAAATATAACTCTAAGGTCCTATTGTAGTTATGCAAAGTGTGGGCCATTAATGGTGGTTTGGAATCTTAATGGCTCCCATTAACCAGGACGATTAACTGTAGATGGCTCTGTTTTACTCGTAAGTCTTCCTGTATACCTATGGGCTGGCAAGTGGGTAATGAAGTCTTACAGTGACATGTGATCATGTCACGTGAACTGGAATCCATCTTTAACCTGGTGCTTTTCCATTAAGAAGTGGGATGGAAACCCAGGATGGGAACAAAGGATATCCGACTTATGCAAAAGATATATAAGTGGGTGGACAAAATAAAGGTGGTGGCCATCATGAGAAATCCCCTTGCTACCACCTGAGCTGGAACAAGGGCTGTACCAGGGGAAAGAATTGTGCCCAGACTAGGAAGGCATCCAGTCTGTGAAAGAAACTTATTGAAACGTCTCTGAGGGTGAGATTTTATCTGTATTCAGTTTTATTACTGTACTAGACTTAGACTTGCGTGTTTTGTTTTATTTTGCTTGGTAATTCACTTTGTTCTGTCTGCTATTACTTGGAACCACTGAAATCCTACTTTCTGTATTTAATAAAATCACTTTTTACTTATTATTTAACCCAGAGTATGTATTAATACCGGGGGGAGGGAGGGGAACAGCTGTGCATATCTCTCTATCAGTGTTATAGAGGGCGAACAATTTATGAGTTTACCCTGTATAAGCTTTATACAGGGTAAAATGGATTTCTTTGGGGGTTGGACACCATTGGGAGTTGGGCATCTAAGTGTTAAAACCAGGAACATTTATTAAGCTGCTTTCAGTTAAGTCTGCAGCTTTGGGGCACGTGGTACAGACCCGGGGTCTGTGCTGGAGCAGAGTGGCGTGTCTGGCTCAGCGAGACAGGGTGTTGGAGTCCCAGGCTGGCAGGGAAACCAGGTGCAGAAGTAGTCTTGGCACATCAGTTGGCAGCCCCAAGGGGGTTTATGTGATCCAACCCGTCACAATCCCCTCCGGGGGTCTTCAGTCAGAAAAGAGCTCACACCTTCCCTCTTCTCCAAGCTCCAACTTTGGGATCCTAGACAATGAAGCAGGTGCCAGGCCTGGCTGCTAGTTCTCCCTGCTTTTCCTCTCCAGAGGCTGCTTCCTCTGCTCTGCCATGGTCCCTTAACTCTGCTCTCTCTGGCTTTCTAGTGAAAGCAACACCCCCTCTTTCAGGTCCCTTTCCCAGGTATCAGGATGCTTTTTAGGTCTCTTCTCAGCACCTTCTGTGTTGGGAAGTATGTGACCCCAACAACCATGTCTGCTCTACATTGCTGCAGCTGCCTGAGCTCTAAGGGTTCCAGTAGCCAAGGATCATCAGGATGTAGACATGACCTGGCTTCACCTCCTTTCCCCTGGGTATGTCCCCGGGGCGGCATAAGAACCTCTATGGTGGCTGTACACACTCGAGGATTCCCCTAGACAATGGGGTTCCTCAATTGTCTAGTTAAGCCAGCTTTAATGCTGTCAGTGGCATAAAGCAGGCTTAACAGGTAGACAATCTGGCCCACTGTGTGTAGAATGGGACCCAAAGGCTGGGTGCTTAGTTCAGAGAGCCTGACGATATCTGCTTCGTCATTCTCACATTTGCCTTTTGGCATTTAGGTTCATGGTTCATATCAACTGCCAGGAGCCCTCCGGGGACCAGCACAAAAACTGGGGGAAAGAAGGAAAAACCCACCTAAAAACAAACCAAAAAATCTTTGGAAAAAGCCACATCGTGGAGCTTGGGGAAGATGCTGTGGCCCTTCTTGATAGCTAACTCTGCCCTCATCGATATTGAAATTTGATGCAGAGTCCACATGCAGAGTCTATTTCCAGCAGAGATAAGGAGGTGCTTGTACTGTTATACAAGGCACTGGTGAGACCTCATCTGGAATACTGTGTGCAGTTTTGGTCTCCCATGTTTAAGAAGGATGAATTCAAACTTGAACAGGTACAGAGAAGGGCAACTAGGATGATCCAAGGAATGGAAAACCTGTCTTATGAAAGGAGACTCAAGGAGCTTGGCTTGTTTAGCCTAACCAAAAGAAGGTTGAGGGGAGATATGAGTGCTCTCTATAAATATATCAGAGATTAAATACCGGAGAGGGAGAGGAATTATGTAAGCTCAGTACCAGTGTGGATACAAGAACAAACGGATATAAACTGGCCATCGGGAAGTGTAGACTTGAAATTAGATGAAGGTTTCTAACCATCAGAGGAGTGAAGTTTTGGAATAGCCTTCCAAGGGAAGCAGTGCGGGCAAAAGACCTATCTGGCTTCAAGATTAAACTCAATAAGTTTATGGAGGAGATGGTATGATGGGATAACATGATTTTGGCAATTAATTGGTCTTTAACTATTTGTGGTAAATAGCCCAGTGGCCTGTGATGGGATGTTAGATGGGGTGGGATCTGAGTTACTACAGAGAATTCTTTCCTGGGTATCCGGCTGGTGAATCTTGCCCACATGCTCAGGGTTCAGCTGATCGCCATATTTGGGGTCGGGAAGGAATTTTCCTCCAGGGCAGATTGGAAGAGGCCCTGTGGGTTTTTCGCGTTCCTCTGTAGCATGGGGCACGGGTCACTTGCTGGAGGATTCTCTGCACCTTGAAGTCTTTAAACCATGATTTGAGGACTTCAATAGCTCAGACATAGGTGAGAGGCTGATTACAGGAATGGGTGTGTGAGAGATTCTGTGGTCTGCATTGTGCAGGAGGTCAGACTAGATGATCATAATGGTCCCTTCTGACCTTAATATCTATGAGTCCATGAGTCTATGAATCAATAACTAGGAAAGCTGCAGGCTTTGCTGTTGATTCATGAATCCTTAAGCTCTGCATTTGCCAGGCTTCCAACATAGTTTATTATCCAAATATGCTACAGGAATAAAGTGAGCCTTCCTAATGGTTTGAACAACTTCAATGGGAGAGTCGGTCAAAACATTCCAAAACAAAATGTTCCTAGCATTCTGATTAAGGATAGAGGTAGACTATTTTCTTTGCTTCTGATTGTAAAATAAAAGGGCATTCAAATCCTACACTGCTTTTTAAAACACCCTTCGATTGTATTGCTCAGATAGAAATTTGCATAAATGTTCTTGTTACTACAGCTACTCAATAAATCTGAGTATCTGTTATAAAAATAACCTCCAGGGTTCTTTCACAGAAGACTGCCATGCAAAGAGCTCATGTTATCTAATCCTAAATTATACCCTATGTAAAACTACTTAATCTTCCATTTAATGTTGGGAGGCATCCGGATGAAAGGTGCAACATAAAATATAATTTCTTTATTATTACCTGGTCAAAGAAGCGGTATCATTCAACGTGTGGAGCATAGTAATGGGAATCAGGGAATTCATGGGTCCTAATATGCCTATCTCTTATATGCCACACTCAAATACTTTGGGCAAGTCACTTACGTTTTTTACATCAGTTTCCCTAGCTGCAAAATGGGGTTAATTATACAGACCTACCTGCCTCAGATTGTTATCATGGGACTGTTGTGATGGCGTTGTTATTATTGATTTATTGCACTAGTGCCTATGGACCCATTGTTGTGCTAGGCATTGTACAGCCGGGTATCACAAAAGCAGTCCCTGCACAATCTTGGATTCTGGCAATATGTAATGTCGGAATGAATTTACAGAAGTTGTGGGGAGAATGATGTGGGGAGGACAAGGTAACAGTCAAGACAGTTTTCATAGATTCCAAGGCCAGAAGGGACCATTGTGATCATCTAGTCTGACCTGTGTAACAAAGGCCAGAGAACTTCCCCAAAACAATTCTTAGACCAGATCTTTTAGAAAAACATCTCATCTTGATTTTAAAATTGTCAGTGCTGGAGACTCCACCAGGACCCTTGGTAAATTGCTTCAATGGTTAATTACTCACTGCTAAAAATTACGCCTTATTTCCAGTCTAAATTTGTCTAGCTTTGATTTCCAGCCATTGGATCATGTTATACCTTTCTCTGCTAGATTGAAGAACCCATTATTAAATATCTGTTCCCCATGTAGACACTTATAGGCTGTGATCGAGCCACTCCTTAACCTTCTCTTTGTTAAGATTGAGCTCTTTGAGTCGATCAGTATAAGGGATGTTTTCTAATCCTTTAATAATTCTCATGCCTCTTCTCTGTACCCTCTCCAATTTATCTTGAATTGAGGGAACCTGCATTTGCCTAAGTTTGTAGTCACAGTGGTGCCAGTAGTCACAGGTAGCCACCAGGCTAGCCAAGATGTTAATCCCAAGTCAACTGGACTCGTTCTGATGACTTCAGCGAGTTTGGAATCAGGCCTCACAGTAATTATTTGTATTCATCACAGGGTTAAAAGAGGCGGTGATAGGGCTTTGTGAATTTTGACACGGAGTTTTTGAGAGGATTAATTTGAAAGTGTAAATGTAAAGCTCTATATAAGGATAAGCATTAATGTATTATCTATTACTGGAAATTGAAATGTTCTGTTTCTCATGCCATCATCTGACTACCTTCCGTGAGCACTAATACCAGAAAACTAATACTGGTCTTTGTGACTTTCACCAAGGAATGTAAGCAGAAGGGTGGTAAAAGGGGTTCCATACCTAGGAGAGTAAGCAGAAGGGTGGTAAAAGGGGTTCCATACCTAGGAGCGTAGACAGGTTCCATAAGCTAGGAGTGTAGGCACCTGGTTTATTGGGACATATTTAATTGTTTAAAATTATTTCAGGAAATGTAACTCCTGAAAGGGTAAATTGTTTTTTCTTTCTCTTATTTGGTGGATGTGCAGGAAGAGGCATGTATTTATGTTGGACAGAATACACAGGATGCAGAAGGGTTTATAGAGCAAAGAGGAAATTAAAAGTGAACCTCTTCTAGTTAGTGCACATAATCTGTGTTGCACTGGAAGCAAAACACTTTTCATTTAAAGTGAGCATCTAAATAGAAAACAATTAGGGTTGGGTAAGACCATAACACCTTAGACTGCAGCTATGGGACCTATGAGTTTAACCCAAAACAGTCAGTCCCATGATCCTCACTCTCCTTAGGATGGCTGGTGCAAACAGTAACACTAATTCAGGTGCTTAAGGGTTGGGTTTTCAAAAGCACCCAAGGAGATAGGAACATAAATCCTGTTTTCAATCTGAAAATCAGGTCCTAAATGTTTTGTTTAGCCAGTATAATGTGATGGATATGTATGAGGGTATGACCATACATAAAACACACACACTTCTTAATTCAGTCAACGCTCCAGACACATGCAGGGTTGATACATCAGGATTTATTTTATCTTATTCCACCAAATGGAAAGAAAATTACATTCTGTTTTTGTCTGGATGCTTTCACTGTGTTGTGCACATTATTGCCAACCCCAATTTCTCTCTCGCCCACGCCATGGGTTTTTTTATATTGTGCTCTTGAAAGAGTCTAAGCCGGGGTGGGCAAACTTTTTGACCCAAAGGCCACATCAAGGTGCAAAACTGTATGGAGGGCTGGGTAGGGAAGGCTGTGCCACCCAAACAGTCTGGCCTCTGCCCCCTATTCGCCCCCCTCCCACTTCCTGTCCCCTGACTGCCCCCTCCTGGGCCCCCCCTCCCCAAACCGCCACCCCGGGATCCCACCCCCTATCCAACCCCCCCTGCTCCCTGTACGCTGACTGCCCTGACCTATCCACACCCCCGCGCCCTGACAGCCCCCCCGGGACTCCCACATCCTGTCCAACCCGCCCTGTTCCCCAACCCCTGACTGCCCCAGAACCTCCACCCTATCCAACCGTAACACCGCCCCCTGCTCCCTGTACCCTGACTGCCGCCCGGGACCCGCTACCCAACCCCCCACCGCCACGCGTGCCGCCACCGCCCCGTTACCATGCCGCTCAGAGCGGCAGGAGCGTGCAGACCCGCTGCCCGCGCGGAGGCATAGCTGCATGGGAGGGGGAGCAGCAGGGGAGCGGCCGGGGCGAGCCTCCCGGGCCGGGAGCTCAGGGGCCGGGCAGGATGGTTCCGTGGGCCGCAGTTTGCCCACCTCTGCTCTAAGCCATAGAGCCACACACAGTTTTTGATCAGAAGTTCAGCTGCCACATTGAAACTGATTTTTCTTCAACTAGTGATCTACAGATCTAGACGACAAACCTTCAGCCATTGACTTTCACCTGAAAACAGCTTGAAACCAGTTTTTCAAGGGTGCAAGCATTGATAAATCATGACAAACTGTGTACCCATTTCTAATGTGACCATCACTGTATCTGGATGCCCCACAACATTGAGAGATACCTCATCATCCCCTCTGATGGTGAGAACTCCCCTCTGCTCTCACATCAATAGCTGCTCTCTTAAAATGTTCAGACCCCAATGTTCTGCTTCCACGGGAGCTTTGCCAGAGTAATTTATGACATGGTTAATTGGGAAACACCTGTGTAAATATGTCCAGGGTCATGCTCTGAGCATGGAAAGATTTAAACTCAACCTGATCTCTAGTGCTAGCAAGTTTGACCGCTGAAGGACCTCTGAAATGAATGCATTGGACTGTACATCTATAAGTTGAAACCTGAGCTCTGAAAACCAAAGCATTCCTCATGAGCATAGATGATGTACTAGGTTGCTAAGAGATAGGTCATCTCTGAGACAGCTGTGCCAGAACTGAGCTGGCAGCCAATGTAGAATGTGAAGTACTGGAGTGTTATGGTCTTGTTGGTTTGTATCAGTTCAGAAGTAGGCTACTGCATGCTGTACCAGCTATAGCTTCTAGGTGGCCTTCAGGGTCAATCTTAGGTACAGCAAATTAAAGTAATCTAGCCTGGAGGTAACAAGACCATGGATCACCAGGGTTAGACCTGTATCTGGAAAGATGGACACAGATGAGTATCTAGAAGATGAGGAAACAAGGTATTTCTAGCCACAAGTTGCTATCTGGGCACCCATGTGCAGTGATGAGTTCAATATAGTATTTTGTAAAGATATGCTGTAGCTCAAAAGGAATTATTCTGGGGAAGTTCTCTGGCCTGGGATATGCAAGAGGTCACACTAGGTGTTTGCAGTGGCCCTTCTGGCCTTAAAGGCTATGAATAGTACCCTGAGATTATGCACTTCTTTGAGCCACAGAAAACAGAAACTCTCAATAATAGGTGAGGTCACATGGCAGTCAGTTCCACCTGCCAACCAATTCCACCTCCATCTATCCTAAAGTGGGCTCAAGCCAGGTACTTTTTATTCAGGTCTCCTGCTAATTCACAGGCTTCGTCAGCAGTAAGGCATATTGACCACCTTTATTGAGGAGATATATAGTTGGGCATCAACCATGTATTGATAGCGTTGCCATCCCTAACATCCCAGAGTCTCTCCTACCAATCTCACAAAAAGATTGCATAAAGGAAGTGACAAGAAGAAGCTCTGTGTAGGGGTGAGTTCTTGAGATGTCCAAGAGTTTGCTCATCTCAGTGTCCTCGGATCTATGGAAGGGGAATGAGCAACGCCAGCTAAAAGTAATTTCATAACATTCTACCAGGTCCTTTAGGTGAGTCAGAAGCATCTTGTGATTAATTTGTGCCAAAGTTGCTAACAAATCTGACAATATTAGCATGGACATTTGATCTTCAATCACTGCTGTTAGTTCCATCGCTGCGCAAGAAGCAAAGTCTGTCAACTAACTGCAGGAGGTCTAAAATGTTGGCTCTGGTTCTGGAGTTGCTATGCTACCTCCTTCACCATTGTCTTTTCCAAGATCGAGAGATGGGACACGAGGTGTAATTAGCAAGATCACTAACACTGAGAGGTGTGTTCTTGAGCACAAACTGTTGCATTTAAAGATTGCCTTCTCTGAGGCCTTGTCTTCACAAGGAAAAATGGTGTATTTTTAACACGTGCTAATGAACATGTTTTAAAATTCTAGTGTAGACAAGGCAAGTTGTAGTTTTAACATGTGTTCACTGCTTGAGGTAAATCACGTTCCCCACAATGGCTAATGTAATTAGTGCTGTAGCTCAGGTGATGGTGATTTGTGTGACAAAGCGAAGACATGATGGGGAGTTGCACATGATAGAATTTGTTTTTGTCTTTAAAAAAACACCCTAAGAAATGACATGCAAAAAACTACACTGAAAAAACACTGCAAAGGTTGCAAAGTCAAGTACTCAAAAAGTTAGGAAATGCCAGCTACAGAGTAGCCTTTGCAACTGTAATTTATCCCCCTCTGTGTATACACTATGATAGTCTTTAATTACAAGACCACATGCTATTTTTGCACAGTGCCCCTGCCTCATTCCATGTGCAGGATGGCTGCACAGGGTGGCAGACTTAGCTAGTTTGTTGGCTATAGATGCAGGGAATTGAGCTTGGATTGGGGTGATGACACTGACCATGAGACTCAGGGATTCCTTTTATACAATGGGAATCCCCAAGGAGTCATTTATGACAGCCTTGGCTGCTTTGAACTGCATCTGGGTGGGAAATGGCAGGAAAGCACCTGGATCTGGACTTCTGTTTCTGAAATTGTATTTTTTCAATTAGTTGTCATTAAAATTAGTAATATGCAGAGATGGGCCCAAACTGAAACACCAGACCCCTGAACCCTCTGGAACTTGGAGAAAGCTTGGCTCTGTATCTGAACTTTGCAGCTTGGGTCCATTTCTAATTATGAGTATAGCCAAATGCATAGGCCAGTGAATTACAATCACAATTTGTATTAGGACTGTCTGCTATAGCCAAGAGAATGGGCTCAGTTCTGACCACTTGTACAAAACAGATAACTGGGTATTCCCCCCAGCGTAAGGGAAATTGCCAGGTGGAATAAAGCCAGTCCTATACCACCCCCTTCCTGTCCCCAGCACAGGGTGCAGGTTAGTGGTGGGAGGGGCTGGCAGATGGTCCTTTGACGCTTGAGGCTGTTCTTAACTATGCTGGAGTCTGAATTGACCTACAGCAATCCCAGGAGTGGAAGCCACAACCATCTTCCTTGCACCCCACCCTCCGTCCCCCACACCTCCGCTGCATCCAGGGAAGACGTACTTCATCTGTTTACAATAACCACCAAAAATTGCTGACATACGTAGGTTTATAAAAGCTGTCTGTATGAGCTTATCTCACAGAAAAGAACTACAAAAAATGATTCAAGGGCAGGCAAAAAATGCTTTACAGTGAGACTTAAGGAGCTCAATCAGTTTATCAAAAAGATTGAGGCGTTCAGGTTATAGTGAATCAATAACTCCAGGGAAAGACAATACAAGGTACTTAAAGGGCTCTTTAATCTAGCACAAAAAGGCAAAACAAGAACCAATAGCTGGAAGTTAAACCCAGACAAATTCAGCTTAAAAAAGGCACCACTGTTTAACCAGGAGGATGATTAACCACTGTAAAGGGAAGTGTTGGATTGTCCATCATATGATGTCTCAAGTCAAGGCTGGCAGCTTTTCTCGAAGATAAGAAAGACAAGGTGGGTGAAGTGATCTCTTTTATTGGACCAACTGCTATTGGTGAAAGAGACACACGTCTGGGATACACAAAGCTCTTCTTCAGGTCTGGGAAAGGTACTCAGTGTATCACAGCTAAATCCAAGATGGAACAGATTGGTTAGCATAAAGGGTTAACGTGTTGTAAGAGACTATTCAAGGTGAAGTGGAGAGTTAAGACAAAGGTGAGTTAGTGGGTTATAGCTGTAATAAGCCATAAACCCAGAGCCTTTATTAAGGCTATGATTTTTAGCATCTAGCAATGTTGTGAATTTAAATCCCCAGGCTCGTCTTTTTAAGAAGTTGGGCAGGTTTCCTTTGAGGAACTCAGATATGGAGCCATCATTGGGTGAAAAGTGATCACCCGCAGGTGCTGGAGTGTTTTGGGCTTTTATCATGTTCCTGTGTCGGTTCTTTGAGACCATAGGGGCTATCTGGTTTCACCCACATAGCTGTTACTGGAGCATTGCCTACACAGGCCTGCGTAGGAGCCATGGATCCTGAAGGGGTGTTGCGGGCGAGCCATGGCTGCAGGTGCTGCACCTCTTGTTCTAACAGGGACTGGTGCTGACTGAGTTGGTGGTGGGTCTGGGTGCTGGGGCTAAGCTGGGCTGATTTCCGTTTGTGGCCGGCCTCTGGCCTCAGCAGGGGCAGGGCTCAGCGGGTGAAGCGAGCGGGCCTGGACTTACAGGTTATGGGCGGCCAGATGTCCCGATGTTATAGGGACAGTCCTGAGATTTGGGGCTTTGTCTTATACAGGCGCCTTTTACCCCTCCCTCCCCCCGCCCCCATTCTGACTTCCCACACCCGCTGTCCGGCGCCCCTAGGCGAGAGGATCACAATGGCCCAGGCCTGGGGCGAGGCGGGGCAATGGCTGGGGGCTCGGGGCCGGCCTCTGGCAGCGGGGCCCGGCTTGAGCCCCGGCGGCAGCGCCCCGTCTCCCCGCCGCGCGGCGCTGTGGCGCTGCCGCCCGGCCCCTCGGCGCGGCGCGGCCCGGCCCTGCGCGGCGCCGCCAGCAGCGGACACGGAGCGCGGCGGCGGCGGCGGCGGGCAGCTCCGGGGCCGCGGGGGGTCGGGCGGCGCAGCGGGGTTGAGCCGGGCTCGAGAAGGCCCGGGCCAGCGGCTGGCGTGACTGGGCGGCCCGGGCTGGGCCCGCCGCTCTCCGGCTCGCACCGCGGGACAAAGGGCCGCGCCGGAGGCCGGGCAGAGGTGAGCGGCGGCTGGATCCGGGGGCCGCGGGGCGGCGGCGGCCCGGGCGCTGTCAGCGACCGGCCGGGCGAGGGAGGCCCCCTGGCCCGGCGGGACTGCGGGCGGGCGGGCGCCGCGCTCCCTCCCCCGGCTGCTGGGCCTGCCCGCCGGAGCGGCCCCGCGCCGCGTCTGTGCGGGGAGCGGCCCGGAGGCCCGGGCCCGGGGGCAGCGACCGGCCCCGTGCGGGGAGCAGCGGCGGGTCCCGCGGGGAGAGCAGCGGCGGGTCCCGGGGGGGGGGGGGGAAGCAGTGACCAGCGCCCTGAGGTGGGGAGGGGGCTCTTGGGGTGAAAGTGGGGGGCAGAACCCAGCTCCATGTGAGGGAGGGGGCTCCGGGACAACGGTGGGGGGCATTGCCTAGCCCCATACAGTGGGGAGGGGCCTCTGACGGCTAATGAGGGGGGACAGGGACCACTCCTGTGTGAGGTGGGGAGGGGGATGCTGGCATCAGCGATGCCCCTCAGGGGTGGGAGTGGTCCCTCTGGGCTGAAGAGTTGGGGGGCGCAGGGGGAGCCTGTCACTGGCTCTCAGGACCAGCCCCTTGTGAAATCCAGCCCCCCAATCACCGGTAAGTGGCAGGGGCAGACTCCCCTCCCACCCTCCTCCAGCTACCTGTACAGCATCCCTGCCACAGGTGACTGACCCTGGGGCCCACAATAATTCCCCTGAAGAACAAAGATCCTGCCTTTGGAATAGCTCCAACTCTCCCCACCCTGCAGATGGCACACTGAGCTCTGTGTTGTTCTGTCAATACTCTGTTTGTCCAGGATCAAAGTGTAAATGCTTGCAGCAAGGGCACCTACAGCAAGTGTGCCTCCGGGTGCTGCTGCCTGTCCCCTTGGGTATGTTTATGAGGGAGCATTTTTCGGTTAAATGGAAGCACTGAATAGATGCTCTATCACCTCAGCTCCCTCTCTGCTAGAACATCTATCTCTGGGCCTACGGCAGGCAAGTTGGCATTATTTTTGAGGGGGTATTTAAAATATCAACAGCACATAGGTGCCCTGGGTCTTGTGCTGTGGAGAGCATCCAGGCAGGGAACTGACCCTGCCTCTCCTTTCCCTCTGCCTTTGGACCAGAGGTGGGAAGAGTTTGGGAAAGGAGCTGCTGTTTCTCAGCCCCAGCACTGTGTGAGGGGGACACCCAGCTGCTATCATAGCAGTCCCGCCTCCACCACTTTTGTCTTTGTTGTCAACCAAGCTGTAACAGAAGCTGAGACCCTTCCCTTGAATGCAGCATAGAAGCACTTGTGGGTGGAGGCTTCTCTTTTTTAAGATCTGAGTCCCCTCCCCCAATCTCTTGGGAGCCAGCAACACAAAGCCTAACTGAAACCAAAGCCTAATAAGTCGTTTTGTTTTGTGTCAGGCAAAAAAGTGGGAGCAGAAGCCATGTGTGCAAAGAACAGATCCTCTGATTAGACATCTAGAGCATCTGTCCTCCTTGGAGTGGACTCCCAAGGGTGGTGAAGGGAGAAGCAACTGCAAAGAGTTCCTGTTTGCACCCCCTCTGGGGCTGTATTGACTGAGGATGGACCCTGTGGCTCGGCCAAGTGGGGATATCCTGAGGCGGAATCCACAGCAAGACTATGAGCTCATCCAGAGGGTGGGGAGTGGCACATATGGAGATGTCTATAAGGTGAGAGTGATATATGTACACCCATGACTCTTTGTCTGCACCCCCACTCCCTGTAAATATTAATGGTAATCAGCTTTCATTTTTAGAAATCGCTTATTAGCCCTTTTTATTTTGTGACCGAACTTCAGAGCACAAAGGGACCGCTAGTGCTGGAAGTGGGAGATGGTGACTTCCTAAAAATCATGGCCCATTCAGATGCCTGGCACAGTGTTGGCAGGCTGAGATTCCTCTGCCACCCTCACACATCTGCCTGCACATTCTCTCTTTTTAAATAAAAATGCTCCTTGACACTTGGGGTGGATGGGACAAAATATCATCTCACTCGTCCTGATGCTGCAAAGGGTCTGAATTGATGGATACATCACCTGCTACCTTCAGTGTTTGTTGATCCTTTTAACGGGTAGGGAGGGTAGGGTTATTTCTTCACTGAATTACTTTTGAGAACGTGTCATTTATAGTACCTGATTAAAAGGTTATAAGTTTATCCCTGAGTTAATAATAGCTTTCAGAAGCAGATTATGCCAGCTCTTCAGAAACTTATGTGGAGTTTTGGGTCACTATAGAGTTAGTTAGCATTGTATATTCTTCAGATACTTTTGGAGGCCCTGACCACACTGATCTGGAAATACTGTAAACACAATCATGTCAAATAAAAGCTATTCATATTACACTTCCATTCCTAGACCCTTACCTGGTGAGGTACTGACCACCTTCTGCGAAGCCAGTGAGAGTTGAGGATGCTCAACAACTTGCAGGACGTCTTGCAAATAGTGCATAAGATTTTTAGCTTTGTTGGCAAACTGGGGCTCTTAACTCCTGGGAAAGGAGGCTGAAGTGTTTTACTTCGGAATCCTGTAGAATACATTTAACTCAAAAGTGGAACTGGCACAATACAACATACAGTGAAACCTATCTTAAGCCACCATATGAGGGGCCAACAAAAATTGACCCCCTACTTGAGATGGGTCTTTAACTCAGATCAAATAAAACTCTACAGGTTAATTTTGTGGCACTTCTGAAGTGATTGCTGAAAGTAGGAGGTTGGCTATGGGAAGGTGTTTTTAGTGTATTCTTCACTGTACCACACAGTCACTACCTCAAGAATATTTAACAATCTTAAATACTAAAACCAGGTATTTTCCAGAGGACTTTCCAAGAGACCACTAAATACCTTTGCTAGTGAATTTTGCTCTGAGCATCTGAAAAGGCCAGTTCAGCTTAACAGATCTAAAATGAAACCCACCTTAAACAGGTGTTGGTCTTTTAAATTTTTCAGGAACTTGAAGAAAGTTTATCAGGTTCCCATGCAGAGATCCCAAAACAGGGATAAAATCAAAACCTCTCTGTAATGTCACCTGACAAAATTAAACCCCCAATTTGTGAAAGGGACACCATCAACTTAATACATAGTTTAAAATCCATGAGTTACAAATAGCTTCAGATACTACATTTATTCCTGGGCCATTGGTTTTTGCTCTGTTCCTTTATGAAAGACCCCCTATAAACAGGGAGAAACTAATTGTAGGGAGATCTGCATTATGAACCTAGAAAATAAAATGATTTGTGGTTGGGCACAAATCTGGGCACTCAGCAGCTTCTAGCACAATTAGTCTTTTGGGGGGGGGCAGGTGATGGAGGGTTTAAGCAAATATTTTTGTTCACCATTAAATTGTAGCAATACATTTAAGGTATTATTTTACATCCTCCACCCTACCCACATTGCTGTTCAGAACTGTTACTTGGAAGCTTAAAACTGAAATCTGTTTTGTTAGTGATTTTTTTTTTCTCTCGCTCTTCACCACATGGTGCACAATGGTTTATTGTAGGGTTGCTCATGAGTGCTGCGTTGTTGGCACTGATTTGATTTTTTTCAATTCCAGAATGCATTTTAGGGTGGAGGAGAAATGCCTATAAATAAGTTATTTTCATATCTATTTACAGTGTGTGTACACAGATCCAAATTTGGGCTTGCCAACCTTGAAAGTGCCCTTTTCAGTAAAATATCAATGCATCAATTGCCTAATTT
Organism: Lepidochelys olivacea; assembly: GCF_965140295.1. Classification (NCBI taxonomy): domain Eukaryota; kingdom Metazoa; phylum Chordata; order Testudines; family Cheloniidae; genus Lepidochelys; species Lepidochelys olivacea. The sequence continues at coordinate 123,483,585 of NC_140416.1, forward strand.
ATATTAGGAATGTATCTGCTTGTTCATTAATGCTTGCATAAAACATAGCACTGTTTATTGAATGTTAATGACATTATAAACTTCCCTTATTACAGTTCTTTATAAAGGATATCCTACATGCTAACTTAGAAAAGAGGTTGTAATAATGAGGGTGGGATATTCAATGGCATTGAACAGTATGGTAGTGTCTTATCCTTGGTGCCCCCTCCTCCCTTGTTGTTGTCAAATCATTTGCATGATGCAATCCTGTTAAAGATCCCATAATGCTATTCAAAAAAGTAGGGGTGGATGTTAGTTCTGTCTTCCTGGAAAAATTCCAATTTACCCACCTTGCAGTACTTCCATAGTATCTTCCATATGAGGATCTCAAAGCATTATATAAACATGAATCAAGCCTCCCAGTACCCTGTGGAGTAGATTGGGAATACAAAGGCTACGTTTCATCTCTGGTGAACACAGAAGCTCTTGGCTATCACACAGCACTGCTGCCCAACACTTTAGGATAAGAGACCAAAAAAAAAAAAAAAATCCAGTGGAAACTGCAGATAGAATTTAGGTACAGAAGGTAATAACCCCAGTATTCTGACCAAATTCCAGCACAGGCAAACACCTGTATCACTACAGTGCTTTGGAAATCTCTACTAATTAATACAGAATCAAAATGATAGTAAAGAAGGCACAAAGGAGGTTATACATTTTATTCTTTAATTGAAATTGGATAAAACATCAAGATGGATTTTAATGGTGGCCATGGGAATGGGAAGTGATGTCTTGGCAATGTGCATATAGCTATGACATTTTGACATGGAGATCTTCTGCTGGTGTTTGAGGTGCATAGCGGAAATAACGGCGTGTCTGCATGTCACTTGTGTTGAATGCAGTGTTTTAGGGAGTGGAGTAATTCCATGTTTAAACATATATTCTGTTAAAAATTTGAGATCTTTAACTTTTTCAAAATTTTTTTTTAAACTGAAAGCTTTGCAAGGAGTCTGTCCCAGTAATGTAGCAATAACATGTCATGATGCTGTATATAGGATCTGAATTCAAATTACTGCCCATGCTGGCATGAATTCTGTGACTCTTGTAACTCTTGAGGGGAGAGGGTTTCTTATGCTGCACTGATTGCACTTACTGATTGTATTGACATAGGCAAAATACCTGTCCCTGCATGCAGATTAGGAGAAACCTGAGTTTGTACCTGAGTGGGATCTGATTGTTCTGCTGGAGGGTGAATGAGCGCTCTTATCAGACAGATCTGCTTTAAACCTTAAAAGCCCCTCTTTTAAGTTCTGCTTCTCAGCTTGATGTTTGTGAAGGGACACTGATAATTACTTAAAAAAAAAAATTACACTGGGTTGTCAATTAACATCGTGCTTTAAAAACCTCACCAAGGCAGGGTTCCTGGCCCACAGAACTTGCAACTTAAATGAGACCAAGAACAACAGATCAGGAGAGCGAGGATGTGTGAGAATGATTGAGAATGGGGAGGGATTGCTTGAAGAGGAGGATTTAAGGTGCCACTGCCTGGCATTGGTTTAACTTGCAATCACTTGTGACTATTGAGGCCACTCTTAGGATTAATTTATACATATGCACCTTTTTCTAGTAGCTTGTTTGGTTTTGTCTGAATCCCAGCTTGTGAGCTCTCTGGGACGGGGACCATCTTTGTTGTTTGCATAGCATATAGTACAATGGGGTTGTGATTTCTGATTGGGGTGGGATTTGAAAGGGGATATTTGGAATAGGGGATATGGAGCTTGATAGAAGGCACAGAGTCCTGAGTGAAGAAAGGAGACAAAGGGAGCAATCATGATGCATCCTCACATCTGTGAGCTGGGGTACTTCAATCATAAAGCCTGCAGCAAGTTTGTATTTGTACATTCTAACAACTCAAATATGCAGCTGTTAGAGTTCCAGCAGTTGGAGATTCCTGCCTGAACTGTGTTTTCCAAAAACTCAAAGTACAGAATAAACGGCATCGGAGGTATGGGGCACTCCTTTTCCTCTCCTGCCTTGTCTTTTCCTGTGACTCTTGGACTTATTGGCTACTTGGGGTACATCTTGCCTTTAAAAACACCTTCCTGTATTCCCGGTTAGTCTCTCTTGTGTACTGCATTTGTTAAATCTCATATGTTTATATTTTTCTTTTTTTAAAGGTTAAATGGAGTTTTTGTACGAATACCCCATACAATTGTCATTTAATGACATACTACAGTGCTTAAGCATCTTTGTGCAGAGACAGGTAATATTGATTTCTAAAGCATCCTTCCACATACAGAACAGGTTTGCAAAATGTGTAGTGTCTTCAGGATATTTTGCAACAAATGATAATGTTGAATGCTTTACCTTGGTCACATAAATCACAATAATTTCATTTTTTTTAAAGGATGTGGCTCTAATTTCTTGGTTTATGGAGCTTTTTTTCCTTCATTCTTTGCTTTTTGGCTACTGTTGCAGATAAAACACAGGGCTCCAATATTTTACTTTGTGTGATATGATTTTTGTGGTCTCAGTTACTTTCCCACTAGGCAGGCTTTCAAATCACATCCTCTCCATTGCAATAGTGCCCTTCACAGGAAAAAGGCTAAGGACTTAATAGGCATGGAAACTGCATCAGTTCTTGGATATGGTAGCTGCAGGTCAGGGATGAGGTGTGCAGCAGTGGTGGAGAAACATTGTTCTTTGGACCTAGAGGACTTCAGCACATGGCCATCTCTCTGGGGTCTTCCACAGTAGAAGGAACTTCCGAACAATGGTGGGTGGTCTTAAGCATGTCAGCCCTGATCAATCGTTCAGAGCAGAGGAGGGTAGAGGGAAAAAAACAACCACCAAATCTGGGATGCAGACAGGCTTAACCAAGTCCCTCAGACTAGTTTTCAATATTTTTTCCAACATTCCCAACCACATTCCTTAATGGAATCTGGCTCAAGGCTCGCCTATGGAAAACCTACACATCTGCTTGAGAAAATGCAGAAGATCATCGAATCGTAGATTAGGGTTGGAAGAGACCTCAGACAGTCATCTAGTCCAACCCCCTGCTCAAAGCAGGACCACCCCCAACTAAATCATCCCAGCCAGGGCTTTGTCAAGTCGGGCCTTAAAAACCTCTAAGGATGGAGATTCCACCACCTCTCTAGGTAACCCATTCCAGTGCTTCACCACCCTCCTAGTGAAAAAGTTTTTCCTAATATCCAACCTAAACCTCCCCCACTGCAACTTGAGACCATTGCTCCTTGTTCTGTCATCTGCCACCACTAAGAACAGCCTAGATCCATCCTCCTGAACCCCCCCTTTAGGTAGTTGAAGGCTGCTATCAAATCCCCCCTCACTTTTCTCTTCTGCAGACTAAACAATCCCAGTTCCCTCAGCCTCTCCTCATAAGTCATGTGCGCCAGCCCCCTAATCATTTTTGTTGCCCTCCACTGGACTCTCTCCAATTTGTTCACATCCTTTCTGTCGTGGGGGGACCAAAACTGGATGCAGTACTCCACATGCAGCCTCACCAGTGCCATATAGAGGGGAATAATCACTTCCCTCGTCTGCCGGCGTTGCTCCTACTAATGGAGCCCGATATGTCATTAGCCTTCTTGGCAACAAGGGCACACTGCTGACTCATATCCAGCTTCTCATCCACTGTAATCCCCAGGTCCTTTTCTGCAGAACTGCTGCTTAGCTAGTCAGCCCCCAGCCTGTTGCAGTGCGTGGGATTCTTCCGTCCTAAGTGCAGGACTCTGCACTTGTCCGTGTTGAACCTCATCAGATTTCTTTTAGCCAAATCCTCCAATTTATCTAGGTCACTCTGGACCTTATCTGTACCCTCCAGCATATCTACCTCTCCCCCCAGCTTAATGTCATCCGCAGAGTTGCTGAGGGTGCAGTCCATCTCATCATCCAGATCATTAATGAAGATGTTGAACAAAACTGACCCCTGGGGCACTCTGCTTGATACTGGCTGTCAACTAGACATCGAGCCATTGATCACTACCTGTTGAGCCCAACGATATAGCCAGCTTTCTGTCCGCCTTATAGTCCATTGATCCTATCCATACTTTTTTAACTTGCTAGCAAGAATACTCTGGGAGACCGTATCAAAAGCTTTGCTAAAGTCAAGATAGATCACATCCACCACTTTCCCCTTATCCACAGAGCCAGTTATCTCATCATAGAAGGCAATCAGATTGGTCAGGCATGATTTGTCCTTGGTGAATTCCTGATCACCTTCCTCTCCCCCAAGTGCTTCAAAATGGTTTCCTTGAGGACCTGCTCCATGATTTTTCCAGGGACTGAGGGGAGGCTGACCGGTCTGTAGTTCCCTGGATTCATCACCTTCCGTTTTTTAAAGATGGGCACTATATTTGACTTTTTCCAATCGTCTAGGATCTCTCCCAGTCTCCATGAGTTTTCAAAGATAATGGCCAATGGCTCTGCAATCACATTAGCCAACTCCCTGAGCACCCTCAGCTGCATTAGATCTGGTCCTAGCTGACCTCCTCCCCATACTGTGCTGCCCAGTGCAGCCGTCTGGGAGCTGACCTTGTCTGTGAAGACCGAGGCAAAAAAAGCATTGAGTTCTTCAGCTTTTCCCACATAATCTGTCATTGGGTTGCTTCCCCCATTCAGTAAGGGTACCCACACTTTCCCTGACCACCTTCTTGTTGCTAACATACCTTTAGAAACCCTTCTTGTTACCCTTCACATACCTTGCTAGCTGCAACTCCAATTGTGCTTTGGCCTTCCTAATGACACCCCTGCATGCTCGAGCAATATTTTTATACTCCTGCATAGTCATCTGTCCAAGTTTCCATGTGTTGTAAGCTTTCTTTTTGTGTTTAAGTTCCCCAAAGATTTCTCTGTTAAGCCAAGCAGGTCACCTGCCATATTTGCTATTCTTTCTGCACATTGGTTTGTTCCTGCGCCCTCAATAAGGCTTCTTTAAAATAGAGACAGCTCTCTTGGACTCTTTTCCCCCTCATATTAGCCTCCCAGGGGATCCTGCTCATCAGTTCTCTGAGGGAGTCAAAGTCTGCTTTTCTGAAGTCCAGGGTCCATATTCTGCTGCTCTCCTTTCTTCCTTGTGTCAGGATCATGAACTCGACCATCTCACCTTCAGCCCCCAACTAAAACCTCTCCAGCGCATCATCAAAGATTTACAACCTATCCTGAAAAATGATCCCTCACTCTCACAGATCTTGGGAGACACACCAGTCCTCGCTTACAGACCGCCCCCCAACCTGAAGCAAATACTCACCAGCAACCACACGTCATACAACAAAACCACTAACCCAGGAACCTATCCTTGCAACAAAGCCCGATGCCAACTCTGTCCACATATTTATTCAAGTGACACCATCTTAGGACCTAATCACATTAGCCACGCCATCAGGGGCTCGTTCACCTGCACATCTACCAATGTGATATGTGCCAGCAGTGCCCCTCTGCCAAGTACATTGGCTAAACTGGACAGTCTCTACGCAAAAGAATAAATGGACACAAATCTGACATCAGGAATCATAATATTCAAAAACTGGTAGGAGAACACTTCAACCTCTCTGGCAACTCGGTAAAAGATTTAAGGGTGGCAATTTTGCAACAGAAAAGCTTCAAAAACAGACTCCAACGAGAAACTGCTGAGCTTGAATTAATATGCAAACTAGATACCATTAACTTGGGTTTGACTAGAGACTGGGAGTGGCTGGGTCATTACACCTATTGAATCTATTTCCCTATGTTAAGAATCCTCACACCTTCTTGTCAACTGTCTAAATGGGCCATCTTGATTATCACTACAAAAGTTTTTTTTTCTCCTGCTGATAATAGCTCATCTTAATTAATTAGCCTCTTACAGTTTGTATGGCAACTTCCACTTTCTCTGTATGTGTGTGTTTATATATATCTTCTTACTATATGTTCCATTCTATGCATCCGATGAAGTGGGCTGTGGCCCATGAAAGCTTATGCTGTAATAAATTTGTTAGCCTCTAAGGTGCAACAAGTACTCCTGTTCTTTTTGTGGATATGGACCAACACGGCTGCTCCTCTAAATCGATCATCTCATGGTCACTGCTCCCCAGTTTGCTACCCAATTCTACTTCACCTACCAATTCTTCCCTGTTTGTGAGCAGCAAGTCAAGAGGAGCATGGCCCCTAGTTGGTTCCTCCAGCACTTGCACCAGGAAGTTGTCCCCAATATTCTCCAAAAACTTCCTGGATTGTCTGTGCACTGATGTATTGCTCTCCCAGCAGATGTTGGTGATTGAAGTCCCCCACGAGAACCAGGGCCAGATGAGAACCAGATGAAATTTATTGGGACAGAAGTTGTAGTAGTCATCTGCAAATAGCAAATCATAAAGTTCTGATAACCTGACACCACTTCTTGTGGGGCAAAATCCTCCACTTCCTGGATCAGCGTCCAGATCCGGTCAAGCGGGAAGCAAGGGGAATTATCAAAGTATAGAAACAAAGCTTGGTTTTAGAGTGGTTATGACCTTGCAAGAATATCTCTACTTGAAGATGTTGAAACACATGGGTCCCAAGTAGCTCAGAATGACTCAAACGTTGCTGTTGCTGAGCTCTAAAGCTACCGCTTGGAGCACAGTTGATCTGTTTATGCAACATTACTCTTTTATCTTGGCTTCCAGAGCTGATCCCAGTTCACAAGAGTAGACCTGCCTTCTTCATTTTAATATTGGAACTCTCCTCCTTTGAGTTTGTTACTGTTTGGGGATGCATGCTGACAATTCTTGAAGAAAAAGGTGTTACAGCTAGCAACTGTTCTTGGAGTAGGTCGTCAGCGTAGATCTATATTTGATTAAAGCACTAGAACAATATAGAATGGATTAAAAACTGGCTAACTGATAGGTCTCAATGTAATTGTAAATGGGGCGTTGTTATCCAACAGGTGTGTTGCCAGTGTGGTCCTGCAGGGATTATTCTTGCCCTATTCTATTTAACATTTTTGTCAGTGACCTGGAAGAAAACCTAAAATCATAACTGATCAATTTTACGCCTGACAGAAAAATTGGGAAAGTGGTAAGTAATGAAGAGGACAGGTCACTGATTCAGAGTGATCTGGTAAACTTAGCAAACTGGTGCAAGCAAACAATATTGGTCTTAATACAGCTAAATGTAAATGTATACATCTAGAAACAAAGACTGTAGGCCATACTTACAGGCTGGGGACTTTTATGCTGGAAAAGGATGACTGAAAAAGATTTAAGGATCAGGGTGGATAGGCAGCTGACCATGAGCTCCCAGTGAGATGCTGTGGCAAAATGAGCTAAAGAGCTAATGTGATCGTGGGACGCATAAACGGGAGTCTTTAGTAGAAGTAGAGAGGTTATGTTACCTCTGTATTTGGCACTGGTGTGACTGCAGTTGGAATACTGTGTCCAGTTCTGGTGCCCACAATTCAAGAAGGATGTTGATAAACTGGAGAGGGGTCAGAGAAGAGCTGCGCAAATGATTAAAGGATTAGAAAACATGCCCTTATAGTGATAGACTGAAGGAGCTCAATCTATTTAGCTTAACAAAGAGAAGACGAAGGCTGATTTGATTACAGTCTAAGAGTATCTACATGAGGAACGAATATTTAATAATGGGCTCTTCAGTCTAGCAGAGAAAGGTATGTAACATGATCCAATGGCTTTTGAAGTTGAAGCTAGACAAATTTAGACTGGAAATAAGGCATACATTTTTGCCAGTGAGGGTAATTAGCTATTAGAACAATTTATCAAGGTGTGTGGTGGACTCTCTATCACTTACAAATTTTAAGTCAAAATTGGCTGTTTTTCTAAAAGATCAGCTATAGGAATTATTTTGGGAAGTTCTCTGACCTGTGTTATCCAGGAGGGCAGACTAGATGATCGTAATGGTCCCTTCTGGCCTTGGAATCTATGAACCGTCAGCCCTGCTTCTTCTGTCTCTCTCTCACAGATTGTGATAAGGAAACTGAGCTGATGGAGGCTTGGGGTCATAGGTCCTTATTGTTGGGCCTGGGAGTCTGGTACCTCAAGGGAACACGTGTGTAGCCTCAAGGGTCAAGAGTTTTCTCAAAGGTTCCATCTTTGGAGCTTAGTGTGCATGCATACTAAGCGTGCATCTGTACTGACAGCACAAAGAACTGCAGTTATAGGTTAAATAACCTTTATTTAAAAAACAGCTCGGTACTTAATTATATAAATGGGCTCATGTGAGCCAGAGTAAAACATCTGTTGTAAGTATGTGTTTGGTTTAGGAAGGGCACACAGTACCTGTAAGAGAATTTAAATGAGTGGAATCCATGTGCCTTGTGCAAAACACACAACCAGTTCTTTGGTTTTAAGTCGTAAAGGGGCATTCAGATCAAAGTTAATCCAACTTTTTTAGATTGTGAATAAACGAACTTTCACAAAACAGAAGATGAATAGAAACTTTTCCCTAATGTATTTATTGTGGGGGTGGGTAGTTTTGGGGAGGGCCTGGGAAGAAGTTCTGTGTTTGCAATGAAAGCCTTGCAAGGGAACCAGAAAGCAAAACTGACTCGGCTATTTTCATTGTCCCAAACTCTGATAAATTCAAAAAAGTAAACCAACAGCATCAATAGTGAAAAGTAAATGGATTCGTAAATTTCTTCAACAGAATCTAAGGTGGCTTAATACAAGTGGGAAATTTTTGGGTTTGTTTTTCTATTTGTTTAAAACATGATATTTAAATGGCAGCGTTTTGTCTTGTGGGTGAAAAGGGTACGTTTTCTCCCTCCCTTCGGCCCCAGATTTTCAAAGTAGCAAATGTACTTTTGCACTTTAACTGGCTGCTGGTACATTTAAGTATTATATATTTTTACTATAGTAGTGCCTGGAGGCCCCGTTGTGTTACCTGGAGTTCTTTCAATCCAAAGCTCTTGGTAATTTTTACTCTATGCGAGGTGGTGTCAGGAAATAAATCAGGGGAGACACAGCCATCCGATTGATAAATGGCTGGCACAAACAGGACAACACGAGTGCTTTCACTTAAAGCTAAACTTTACTTAGTCTCAAGCACTTACACACGTCTGCAACAGGTTAGTAAAACACCCCCAACCCTTGATAATTACCAAAGCTGAGTGTGGCTCTCAAGTGACACAGTGGCAGGCTTCCGGTGGCCAAATCTTCCGTCTGCTGGTGGGGACTGACAGATGTATCCAGAGGGAGAGTCCAAAAAGAGTCCCACTACCTCAGACTTTCTCCTCTTATTTATACATGTCCCTTAAAGAAAACTTGTTAAGTAAGCAGTTTAATGGTCAAGCAAGAGGTTCCTTTTGATTATTGATTAACTAGGAGTGGGTTTTTCCAAAGTTTGCAGCTTTGAGGCCCCAATACACATTCCTGGGGCACATTCTGCTCTTCTAAAATGCATGTATCAGCCACTTCAACACAATTCTTATCAGGAAGGACATGGGGTCAAGCTGCCCTTTCTGTGGCACCCAAAGACCCCCTCCCCTCCTGCCTTGGTTAAGCTAAGCCTGCTGACTTGGCTGCTTTTAGCAATAATCCATAGTGGTTTCAGGCACTTTACTGGTTTGCTGACCTCTCCCCGTACAGTTGGGGGATTGGACCTCCTTGGGTATGTCTACGTAGCTCACAGCAGTGAGCCTCGCAGCCTAGCTCAACAGAGGTGGGCCTCTGAGGCTCCTGCTAGCCCTCTACAAAGAGTTGCATAGACAGCGCTTTGAAGTTGCAGCACAGGCTGGAGCTCAGGCTCTGAAACCCACCCCCTCTCCTTTGGCTTCAGAGCCCAAGCCAAAATGTCTCTGCTGCTGTTTCTAGTGTGGTAACGTGAACCCCAGTCTGCCGACCTGGGCTGGCAGGCTTCCTGCTACGAGCTGTGTAGATACAGCCATTGCGTTAAGTGCTGTACAGACCGGTACGAAGATGACAGACCCTGCCCCACAGAGTTTACAGTTTAGATTCAAGTTCTTGTATTTGGTGCTTATAGCCTTTTACACTGAATATGGATCTCTTTTAAGTGATAGAAGTTTAGAGCCTCACTACCTGTAAGTATTTTGGGCCTTATCCGCCCCCCCCCAGCACCCGCCCCCAGCAGACAAAAAGCAGGTGGAGTGAGCATGTCAGTTGTTCAACATAACTTCTGTTTTGTACTTGCGGATCTTAATGTGTAGAGCAGAGGTGTGTGAGGAGAGGACATGCAGGGTCACGTGCAGCCGCAGATTTCTGCCAGGGTTGATATGTCCTGCCTTGAGCCCTGCTGCATACCACCAGAACCTGTAAATTGTGCACTGCCGCCCCCCCCCTCCTCCCATCGTCTCTGGTTTAGAGGAAAGAGTATTTCGGTATGAAGTCTTTGGGCAGGGGCTATCATTATCTGTTTGTACAGCACCTTGCAGTATGGTGCCCCAGTCTGATTGGTGTCTAAATACTATCATAATAATCATAATATAGAGTGACAAAGGAGAGATGTAGAAGTATATTTATTTCCCCCATGAATCTACTTTCTGTTAGGCTTATTATTCTTGAAAAGAAGTAATAGCTACAGTTGTGAGAGACCAACCTAGAGGTTTTTCGCAGGAGTGGGTGGGTGAGATTCTGTGGCCTGCGTTGTGCAGGAGGTCAGACTAGATGATCATAATGGTCCCTTCTGACCTTAATATTTATGAATCTATGAATCTTTAGTGTGTAGAATCTGTGATGTCTCTGTTTAGGGAATGTTTTCTGAAAGGCTCTGTGCTCTTCACTATAAAAGAGCTTGGTACTGCTCTCTGTCTTAGAAATCCAGCTGGAAATTATGACGTGAACAATTGCTTCTGGGTATTTTTGTCAGTAAAAATGAAAGAACTCTGAAGACTAGAAATTGCTGTTTGGTGTCTCTCTTAGTGACTGGGATTAGTTTCAAGTGTGCCTCACCTGTGCCCAGGTGATCTGAGCCAGCTCATGAATGCAGTGTTGTAGGGATTCAGAAGGGGAAGTGCAGTTTCTTCTGTCTAGCAGAGCTCTATTCTGATAGGTGCACCCATCCAGCAGGATTTGTGTTAATCTTTTGCAGGGTCATAGTATCATTTTCATAGCCATCCACGTCTGTTTCCACTTCTCATGTTCATCTGTTCCTAGATCGTCCCCATGTGGCAGACAAATATGGCTGTTCAGTGTCTGTTATAGACCTGCTCAGTCTGCACATCCTTCTCCTCCTGGTAAAGAGGCTCCATGGGAGTGGAACCCATATCATTTTGTTCCTCAGGGATAGGGAGGGGGATACAGGGACTCCTTGCACAGACAAGTGGAACGTGCACCTCCTTTGCAGTATGCTGCGCTCTTCTGAGGATTTGTGCACGGCAATAGGATTGGGGGTGGGGTGGGACCAGAATACAGGGTCTGCCTTCAGAGGCTACTCCAGGTACTGATCTTAATAGCTTGTCCAGAGGAGCTTTGAAGCCACCCTGTGGTCTCTAGTCCCCCCGTTCTCCCCCTCCGCCCCCAGTCTGGCTTTGAACAGGCCTCTGGAGTTGTCCCTAGGTGAGAATCATAGAATCATAGAATATCAGGGTTGGAAGGGACCCCTGAAGGTCATCTTGTCCAACCCCCTGCTCGAAACAGGACCAATTCCCAGTTAAATCATCCCAGCCAGGGCTTTGTCAAGCCTGACCTTAAAAACCTCTAAGGAAGGAGATTCTACCACCTCCCTAGGTAACGCATTCCAGTGTTTCACCACCCTCTTAGTGAAAAAGTTTTTCCTAATATCCAATCTAAACCTCCCCCACTGCAACTTGAGACCATTACTCCTCGTTCTGTCATCTGCTACCATTGAGAACAGTCTAGAGCCATCCTCTTTGGAACCCCCTTTCAGGTAGTTGAAAGCAGCTATCAAATCCCCCCTCATTCTTCTCTTCTGCAGGCTAAACAATCCCAGCTCCCTCAGCCTCTCCTCATAAGTCATGTGTTCTAGACCCCTAATCGTTTTTGTTGCCCTTCGCTGGACTCTCTCCAATTTATCCACATCCTTCTTGTAGTGTGGGGCCCAAAACTGGACACAGTACTCCAGATGAGGCCTCACCAATGTCGAATAGAGGGGAACGATCACGTCCCTCGATCTGCTCGCTATGCCCCTACTTATACATCCCAAAATGCCATTGGCCTTCTTGGCAACAAGGGCACACTGCTGACTCATATCCAGCTTCTCATCCACTGTCACCCTTAGGTCCTTTTCCGCAGAACTGCTGCCTAGCCATTCGGTCCCTAGTCTGTAGCGGTGCATTGGATTCTTCCATCCTAAGTGCAGGACCCTGCACTTATCCTTATTGAACCTCATCAGATTTCTTTTGGCCCAATCCTCCAATTTGTCTAGGTCCTTCTGTATCCTATCCCTCCCCTCCAGCGTATCTACCACTCCTCCCAGTTTAGTATCATCCGCAAATTTGCTGAGAGTGCAATCCACACCATCCTCCAGATCATTTATGAAGATATTGAACAAAACCGGCCCCAGGACCGACCCTTGGGGCACTCCACTTGATACCGGCTGCCAACTAGACATGGAGCCATTGATCACTACCCGTTGAGCCCGACAATCTAGCCACCTTTCTACCCACCTTATAGTGCATTCATCCAGCCCATACTTCCTTAACTTGCTGACAAGAATACTGTGGGAGACCGTGTCAAAAGCTTTGCTAAAGTCAAGAAACAAGAAGAGAGGTTGTATATTTTCTTTGAAGAGTCTTGCTTGGATGAGCAGCTGCGGAGGTCAGAAAGTGGCTCCAAGCCTGGCTACAGGGTGTAAGTTATATTTTAACCTTTGGTTGCAAATCCTTTAACAAAGTAGAGGAAAAACTCTTTGGAGTTTTCCACTGAATGCATCCGATGAAGTGAGCTGTAGCTCACAAAAGCTTATGGTCAGATAAATTTGTTAGTCTCTAAGGTGCCACAAGTCCTCCTTTTCTTTCTTTGGAGAACCTGATTTCTCTAAAGAACGTACTTTCGTCATGTGGCACAAAGCCGTGTAAAAGAAAGCAGCCCACATTTTTCCAAGCACAGCACTTCTGCAAGCTTACTCAGGGAGAATAAATTCTCCCCACTTACAAACTGATAGTTGTGAAGAGGTTCTAGTTACAAGTTGCATTCTCACAACAACTACCCACCGACCTGTGGTTTGGCTATCGGGTTAGGTTCACCCACTAAGGAGGCAGCAGCATTCCTGATGATGTTGGCACCTCCTAGGCAGATATTAATAGTAGCATGTCCTGGGCGCCTGCTTCACAGTTTAACTGTTAGTTCTCCAGCTCTCTACCCCTCTTCTCCTCGCAGAAGAGACGTTTCTAACACTGACAAATCGATTTATCTGGGTATCAAGAATATCTAGAGTTGTTGTTATGCTTACAAAAAATTTGGAAGGGATATTAAAGCTCATGCTCTGGGGCTTAAGGCAATCCATAACTGTTAGAGATCAGGGTGAGGCCTAATGTGAGGGGCAGATGATCACCTCCGCTCCTGCGGAGTTATTGCACCTTCCTCGGAAGAGTCTAGTACTGGCCACTGTTGGAGAGAGGATATTGGACTTGGTGGCTCTTGAATCTGTTCCAGTCTGGCGATTCCTACGATCCTGGGGCACTTCTCTTGCCTTTGAGATCTCTGATTCTTTTGGAAACTCGTTCCTCACCCTCATTTCTCACTGGCCTGCTATAGAGTCCCGGGCAAGCAAGGAACCACTCGCCTTCATGACAGATTCTCTCTCTTTGCTTTGCCTGCAGGCCAGAGGAAGGTACTATGTTTCTCCTCTGAATTTGCTCTTGAGGATTTTGCCTAATCTGAAAGTAACTTCAGTAAGAAACCAACAGCCTGATTTCCCAGAACTGTGCATTTATCTTGCTTGTGCAGTAACAATGATGATGCATACAGTTAGATGCTTTGCTAGCCACTTGTGCATGGTATGTGACTGCACAGATTAGTCCTGGAGTTTTGCCATTGCCACTCAGTTCTGAAACTCAAGAGGTGGGGATGAGAGCCAATGGCACACTGCAGAGAGCGCTCATCCTGTGGAGGAAGGTATGCTGCAGGAAGCAAGTCCTCTGTCAAAGAGAAGGCAGGCAACTCAGTGTGTGGTCCCACAGAAGGCCATGGGGTTGGTGCCAGCTTGCAGCAATTGTTTCCCACAGCTTCCCACAAAGCACAGCAGCTTTACTTCAGAGAGATGAGCGAGGACTCTAAATTTTCAAGATCCCGTAGGCCTCCATGCCCAGTCCATGAACACTCTCCACATACATACCCGTCCTCTTCATAAGAAAATATCCAGAGCCACAGACTTGTCTCCACATTCTGGGTTTTTTGGGGGGTTTTTTTTGCTCAATGCCTTGTAATATGTTTACAGTTTTTGTTTTAACCTGATCACTGCTAGAGTACTGAATGTACTCTGATTTGGCACAAGTACGTGTACTTCCTGCATACGCGGAAGGAAGTTGTTTTCCTGGATTTAGAGTGACCCAGATGTCTTTTCAACATGTCAAGTTGACCTTGCGGAGATGTGCGACGACAGGCTGTAATGTGGGAATAGATAGAGGAAGACGAGCTGGGGTGGAAAGATAGATTTGTGAGTCATTGGCATGGAATGATAGGTGAAGCTATGGGAGGGCTGTGATTACCTGGAAAAGAGTAAGGGGCTGAGGGTGGATTCCTGATGAGCCCCTACAGAAGTTGAGAGGAGAGGACCGCTACCTATAAAAAGGGAGGCCCTGGAGGGGTGGACAGAGGTAAGAGGAGAACCAGTGAGGGGACAGTAATGGAAGCCAAGGGACAAGAGGATGTTGAGAAAGTGGGTTCTGTCAAGAGTGTCAAAAACAGCAGAGCAGAGGCTGATGAGGATGGAATAAAGGACTTGCTCTTTGATCAAGAGGAGATGCTTTCATTGGAGTGGTGAGGCTCCAGGATTGAGCAGGTGAGGTGCTCAAGGCAGTGGTTGTAGATGGCGTATTCTGTGAGTTTGGAGGTGAAGAGTAAAAGATGGAGGGGGAAATGAAGTTGAGGGGCTGCTTTATGAGGCTAGGAGAGATGAGGCCATGCCTGTTTTGTCAGGGCAAAGAGCCCAAAGAGTATGAAGGGTTTTAAATGGTGAGAGTGGGGGTAAGCAGGATGAGGAGGTGGGGGAGGTTAGAAGTGGAGAGCAGACGAGAAACCTACATGTTGGTGACAGAGGATGGAGGAGATCAAAGGTGCATCTTGGAGAGACTCGAGGGATAGTCTGCGTCGAAGAGAGCCGGGTGGAGATTTGGACTGGCAAAAAAAAAAGTCATTAGAATTAAGATTAAAGGTTGTGAAAGGGGCAAAGGAGGTGAGTAGTAGAGGTCAGAGAGAAAGAACTTGGAAACTGAGATCTTGTGGAAGGAGCAATATTGAGCGAAGAACAGATCAAGCAAGCGGCCATTCTGGTGAGTGGGGCAGTTGATCGAAAGTTGGAGATCAAAAATGGTGAGTTGGTTGGAGGCCAGGGTTTTTCAGATGGGATCTCCACATGGAAGTTGTTGCCACAGCGGAGGATGGGAGATTGACACCTAGATCTTCCTCATTTCCTCTCCTCGCAGTGTTGAAGATGGTGGAACAGGAAAACGAGGAACATAAAGACTATAGCAGCTGTAGCTGTGATGTTCAGCAAGTGAATTACTTCCCCCCATTTTCTTCCTGATTTTGTCCACTTCCATAGCTCAGTAATTTAGATTGTAAATTCATCTGTGCTGGGATTCTCATTTTATTTGTAAGGCACTACGTACACCTGCTGTGCTGTATACGTAACTGGTTCTGAAATCATCTTTTCCGCATTTATTTCTGATAGTTGGGTGGCCTGAGAGCCCCACCCATAATATATTTTTCCATGTGTGGAGCTTGAGGGGAGTGACCAGGTAATGTCCTACATGGAATTATCATGTCTGCGATTTCCAGTATCCTCTGACAGCTTTTTAATGTCAATCCGAGGAATGCTTTTCAAGCCACAGTGAAAATCTTGTAATTTGGGTGGGTAATATGGAACACCACAAAATAAAACCACAAACAACCTATGTGGAACAGTACCTTGTGCCTTGAGAATTATATTGGGGGGGCATAGCTACAGTTTCAGTGATAAATGGGAAAGTATGTCCTTTCCCTGTGTT
The DNA here is from genome assembly GCF_965140295.1 of Lepidochelys olivacea. Taxonomy (NCBI): domain Eukaryota; kingdom Metazoa; phylum Chordata; order Testudines; family Cheloniidae; genus Lepidochelys; species Lepidochelys olivacea. The sequence goes on from NC_140416.1 coordinate 123,499,681, forward strand.
TATATCCTAAGCCTGGCTGTGGTCACAATTGGTCTACATTACAAAAGTCATCACACGCTTTAGCATGATTCTCGGTTTCTTCTCAAGTATTAGAAAAGCTGCGTAAATGGATTTCTGTACCTGGTAGCATGTTGTCCCACTGCTGGGTCACAGGGCAACTCTGAAATCACTGCTACTAAGAGTATGTCCACACTGCTCACATTACAGCATGGCCGCGCTATGATGTGGGCAGTGTAGACACACCTTATTGCTGGGGGTCAGCTCTCCCAGCGATTTAAAAAACAAAACACCACCACCCCGAATGAGCGGTGTGCTCCCGGCGAGAAAGTGCTGTTTATACTGGTGCTTTTCAGGCTAAAACTTTTGTCACGCGGGGGGGTGTTTTTTCGCTCTCCTGAGCAACTAAAATTTTAGCGCTGAAAGTAGCAGTGTAGATACAGCCATAAAAAAGGAAACTGGTGGTTCTTTGATGTCCTTGGTGTATTTCCATTTGTGTTGCTGAGCCAAGGGGCCCTTCTAGAAGGACAGTACTGGTTAGTACTGCACAAGCTACCGGCAGGCACTGGATGTTTGGAGCAGAGGGTTGAAAAGGCCTACGTAACTCCAGTTTCTTCCTTTGGGTGGCTAGCTGCAGATGTAGGGCCTGTCGCTCTCTGTGCACAGACTGACTTTTGGTGTGTGTCAGATAGAGGACGTATCAGATATTAAACTGATAAGAACAGATACTACACTTGATCTTAATAGTTCAGCTAAATTGTGCCATAGCACGCTAAATATTTCTAGTGATCCAGAGATCAGTTAGCTATGGCAGATCCACTTTGTAAGGATCTGGTTAAGGTCAGGTTTAAGTGGTATGCATCATACTCCTTCATGTTCCCTTAGGTTGAATCACACACTCGCTGTTTGTTTTGCCTGCGGGAACCACATTCCCTGGATTGCTGCCTGGATGTAATTGTGTCTTGGGCCTGTACCAACAGCAAGCGGAGTGGAGGCTCAATGTCTTCTTCACAGCAAAGGCCTTATGAGCCAAGTCTCTGGATCTGGCATCAGCTCAGCATCATAAGAATGGTCATGTTAATTCAGACCAATGGTCCATCTAGCCCAGTATCCTGTCTTCTGACAGCAGCCAGTGCCAGATCCTTCGGAGGGAATGAAGAGATCAGGGCAATTAGCGAGTGATCCATCCCCTGTCATCCAGTCCCAGCTTTTGGCAGTTGGAGGTGTAGGGACACCCAGAGCATGGATTTGCCCCCCTACCATCTTGGCTAATAGCCACTAATGGACCTATCCTCCATGAACTTACCTCATTCTCTTTTGAACCCTGTTATAGTGTTGCCTTCGCATCATCTCTGACAGCGAGTTCCACATGTTGGGTGAACAAGTACTTCCTTATGTTTTAAACCAGCTGCCTGTTAATTTAAGTGGTGACCCCTGGTTCTTGTGTTATGTGAAGGGGTAAATAACACTTCCTTATTTACTTTCTCCACACTATTCATGATTTTATAGACCTCTGTTGTATTCCTCCTTCATCGTCTTTTCTAAGCTGAACAGTCCTAGCCTTTTTACTCTCTCCTCCTGTGGAAGCTGTTCCATAAACCTCATCATTTGTGTTGCTCTTCTCTTTATATTTACCAATTCTAATGTATCTTTTTTGAGATGGGATGACCAAGAGGTGTGGGCATACCATGGATTTATATAGTGATATCATGACATTTTCTATCTTCTGTATCCTTTTCCTAATGATTCCTAACTTTGTTAGGTTTTTTTTTTTTGACTGCCATTGCATAATGAGCAGTTGTTTTCAGAGAACTATCCATGATGACTCCAAAATCATCTTTGAATGGTAACAGCTAATTTAGACCCCATCGTTTTGTATATATAGTTGGGATTATTTTTTCTAGTGTGCATTACTTTGCATTTATCAACGTTGAATTTCATCTGCCATTTTGTTGTTCTGCCTCTGTGAAGGGATTCGCAAAAAGAAAAGGAGTACTTGTGGCACCTTAGAGACTAACCAGTGTATTTGAGCATGAGCTCACGAAAGCTCATGCTCAAATAAATTGGTTAGTCTCTAAGGTGCCACAAGTACTCCTTTTCTTTTTGCGAATACAGACTAACACGGCTGTTACTCTGAAACCTGTGAAGGGATTGAGTAGGCTGCCTTGGGCTTCAAAGCTGGGCAAGTTGGGAACTTGCTACCAGATTATCATGCTTGTAGTTCTGAAATCTGTGACTGCTACCAAGCAGAAGCATTGAAGACCCAAGAACCAAGGCATCAGCATAGATGTGCTAAGGCTGACTTCAGCTTTTAAATGAACTTAAAAGACTTTTCATCAGAAACTGTAGAACATTGGTAAGGGATGCAAAAGGACACAAGGAGATGGCCAGCGGAGTCAAGGACAATAAAGAATAGGGTTCTTTTAAGTATATTGGGAACAAAAAGGAGTCCTAATAGTGATACTAGCCCAGTTCTTGATGGAAATGGTAGAACTGTCAATAATGCAGGAATGTTCAATAAATATTTCTGTGCGGTATTTGTGAAAAAGGTAAATAATATAAACAAAGGATCATTAAATACTTTCCATTTCAACAGTAACTGATGAGAAGGTTAAACAGCAGCTATTAAAGTTAGACATTAAAAATCAGCAGGTCTGGATAACTTGCATTCAAGAATTTTAAAAGATCTGTGGAGGAGCTCTCTGGACTGTTAATGTTGATTCTCAGTAAATCTTGGAATACTGCAGAAGTTCCAGAGGACTGGAAGAATGTTGTTACAGTATTTTAAAAAGGGTAAAATGGACAACCTATATAATTATAGCCCTGTTCAGTGTGACTTAAATCATGAGCAAAATAATGGAACAGCTGATATGGGACTCAAGTATAAAGAATTAAAAGGGTAATATAATGTCAGACAGGAAAGGGTTTATGGAAATGTATTTGTATTATCATAGCACCCTAGAGCCAAGCCCCAGTCATAGATAAAAAAAAACGAGGGTCCATGTGGCACTTTAGAGACTAACAAATTTATTTGGGCATAAGCTTTTGTTGGCTAGAACCCTCTTCATTGGATGAATGGAGTGAAAATACAGGAGCAGGTATAAATATGTGAAAGGTTTGGGGGTTGCTTTACCAAGTCTGAGGTCAGTCTAACGAGTTAAATCAATTAACAGCAGGATACCAAAGGAGGAAAAATAACTTTTGAAGTGCTAAGAGAGTGGCCCATTACAGACAGTTGACAAGAAGGTGTGAGTAACAGTAGGGAGAAATTAGTATTGGGGAAATTAAGTTTAGGTTTTGTAATGACCCAACCACTCCCAGTCTCTATTCGGGCCTAATGTGATGGTATCCAGTTTGCAAATTAATTCCAGTTCTGCAGCTTCACATTGGAGTCTGTTTTTGAAGTTTTTTTTGTTGAAGAATTGCCACTTTTAGATCTGTTGTTGAGTGACCAGAGAGATTGAAGTGTTCTCCTACTGGTTTTTGAATGTTATGATTCCTGATGAAACCAGTCATGGATCAAGACTCCCTTATGCTAGGTGCTGTACAAACACAGAACAAAGAGACTGTCCTTGCCCTCAAAGAGCTTACAATCTAAGTACAAGACAAGAGACAACAAATGAATAGACAGACCCACGGGGGGCCGGGGGGCAAGTCGTTTATTTTTGATCTTGTCCAACTGGATATCTTTTTGTGAAGATTACACTTTTGTTTGATAATGGTAATAGTGTTGATGTAATATACTTAGACTTCTGCAAGGTGTTTGACTTGGTACCTCACAACATTTTGCTTAAGAAGATAGAACAATACAAAGTCAATATGTAACATATTAAATCGTTCAAAAACTTGTTAACAGTTGATAGGTCTCAAGATGCAGTTGTAAACACGAAATCATCTAGTGGGTTTCTGCAGAGTTTGATTCTTGGCCCTGTGCTTTTTAATATTTTTATAAATGATGTGGAAGAAAGTAAAATTATTACTGAAAGTTTGCAGATGGCCCAAAGATTGGGGGAGTGGTAAATAATGGAGAAGACAGGTCATGATATAGAGCAATCTGGATTGCTTGGTAAGCAGGGCATAAGCAAATAATATACAGTTCAGTATGGCCACGTGTCAGATTGTACGTCTAGGAACAAAGATGCAGGCCTTCCTTACAGGCTGGGGGACTCTATCCTGGGAAGAAGAGACTCTGAAAAAGGCCGGGGTGGGGCATGGTAGATAATTGGCTGAACATGAGCTCCCAGTATGACGTTGAAGTCAAAAGGGCTAATGCCATCCTTAGATGTATAAGAGGAAATCTCAAGTAGCAGTAGGGTGAGTATATTGCCTCTGTATTTGGCACTGATGCAACCATTACTGAAATATTGTGTCCAGGTCTGATGTCCGCAATTCCAGAATGAGGGTGAAAAATTAGAGAGGATTCAGAGAAGTGACTGGAAGACATACCTTTATAATGAGAGATTCAAGGAGCTCAATCTATGTAATTTAACAGAAATCTGACAAGCCCGCTATTATTATTCTAGCACACAAAGGTATAAAAAAGTCCAATGACCGGAAGCTGAAGCTAGACAAATTCAGACTAGAAATAAAGTGCAAATTTTGAACAGTGAGGGTAATTTAACCATTTGGAACAACTTACTCCAAGGGTTGTGGTGGATTCTCTATCACTGAAAATTTTTTAAATCCATATTGGATGATTTTCTAAAAGATCTGCTTTGGTTCAACCACAGCTATTGGATTTGAGCAGGGATTAATTCAGGGAAGTTCTGTGGTCTGTGTTATGCTGGAGGTCAGACTAGATTATCACAATGATCCTTTTGGTCTTAAAAGCTGTGAATCAGTGCCAGGTATTTTCAGAATGCCAAAGAAGGTTGGCAGACTGCATCCTATCTACTTGACATTTGCATAACATCCCTGTAGCAATGGCAGCTATTGCTTACATGGAAAAGTAGAATCGGGAAAGGCTATAGTGTGTTATATGTTTCAACTTCTAAAAAATGCAATTGAACAGCTGGAAGCAAAGAGGGAAAAGCCAACACTATGTGATCAGCCATATCTCTGGGGACACCAGTAAGCGCTTCATGAGTCACAGTGTGAGCGAATCTGTCCTTGGTCTCTAATGAGAATCTCCATATTTCCTAATGGTATTGTCAGGCCTGCAATGTCAGGAAGACCCTTATCCTGTATTCTGACCAAGTCACTTTACCTCTTGGCTTCGACACAGACTACTTCTGCGCTGATTCACTCTGTAGAAGTGCAAAGTGATTCTCCTGCGCTCTAGAAAGCCAGTCAATGTGAAAGGTTACTCTCAGAAGTGGAGAAAGTTTTCCTCTGTGGACAGTGGATAACAATCTATGTTCCGCCTCCATATCTTCTCGTTTGGGCTATTCGCTCAGCGTCGTCTTGTCTTCAGTCGAGCTGCACCTGTCTGCCATCTCAGCATGTCACTTGCAGTGGATGGTTCTGCGACCTCCAGTTGCCTGACAACCTCCGGATTTTGAAAGGGCTGGTTGTTGTCTTCTGAAGGTTAGAGGATCTGTCGTGACATGGAACCTTGACTTGGTGCTGACAAAGATGAGGGATTCAGCTTTAGAGTTCTTGGGCTACTGCTCCTTATTCCTCCTAGTGTTAAAATCAGCATTACTAATCTGGGGGAGGAGTGCGTTGTGTGCTTCAAGGGTTGAGCCTCCTTTCTCCTCATTCCAGGGGGACGAACTTGCTCTGTATCCTCATCCTGAGTTCTTGCTAAAAGCAGTGTCCGAATTTCATCTATCTCAAGTGGTTTATTTCCCAGATTCCTCCTGTAACCTCACTCCATATCCAAGGTGCCCAGAGAAATGTGTGTTTCTATTTTGGATGGGGATAAAACAATTAGGAATAGATTTCTTGTAACCTTTGGATGATCGGTGGAAGGGAGATGCCACTTCCATTCAGCACCTGCCTAAGTGAATTAGGCTGTACGTCAAAAATAATGTACCTTAGCGAGGGTGACAGCACCTGCGTGACTTAGTGCTCACTTTACTGGAGCTGAGATAACATGAAATCCCTGTGAAATGTTTCCATCATAGAAATCTGCAAGGCTGATCACTGGGGTTCTAATCACATATTTGTGCAGCACTACTCTCTTAACTTTGGCATCTTGATCTTATACTATGAGAGAGCAGTTCTGTGATCCATGATTAGTTAGAACTCATCAGCCTACCTTCCCTGAGGGCTGAACTGCTGGCTAGACTCACACAAGCAGGACAACGCAGAGGCTGCCGTGGAGTGAAGATTAAGGTTACTTATGAGAAATGGTGGCTATTTTAAGAATGTTGCCTCTGCATAGTCTCACTGCTCATCTACCTTCCCCTCTTCGTATGAGTTCTGCTTACACAACGCTCTGGGGGTTAGTGGTAGGAAATGAGGGAGTGGGGACTGCGCAGTCCTTTATAACCTCACCTCTGACCGACTGGTGCTGCAAGAGGCTGCTGGTGCCGTCCAGACAGGCTCCCGAAGGGTTCTACCGCAGCAGCCCGGAGGAGTACATCCCACAAGCATGAATGTGTAGAGACACCAGTTGCAGTAATACTAACTGTATTTTTCTGAGCTTGATTAGGGTAAATGTTAGCACACTGGTGGCACCCCAAGACCCCTGCCAGAATTAGGGCCCATTGTGCTTGGAGCTGTACAACCATAGAAACAGCCAATCTCTGCCCCAGAGGGCTTGCAATTAATTGCATTGTGCTGTACTATAATACAAGGCCTCACTACGTAAAAGGCCATTGTTTATAAGGCTATGTCCGATGCCCTTGCATTATGATTAAATATGTCTTAACTTTCTTATTTTAGGCCAGAAATCTTCATACAGGAGAGTTGGCTGCTGTAAAAATTATCAAGTTAGAGCCAGGTAAGTTTTGCATTCTTTCCCAGTACTGTTGGGAGGCACGTACTCTGTCACTAAACACTGCCATTTCCCCTGTATATTTGTGTTCACACAGCAGTAATAGGGTATTTGCATTTTATTACCATTCGCTGAAAAAATGGTGGTTGCAGTAGTTTCAGTGGTTTGGTTTCAGGAAACGCTGCAGAATTATTTAAAGCATGGTACACAATTACCTTTGGTTATTTCCTTTTTGTTGTTTCTCCTTCTTTCTTGTCTGTTTTATCTATCAGCTATTAATTTATAACGGTACGGTTTGTTTTATTAGTTTAAAGGCAAGAGGCATTTCTCCCCTCCCCCCCATAAATTGTTACAGAATAGCCTGTACATTAATGTCTGTTTACAGAGCTAGTGTTCAAACCTCTCCTGCAGGCACAACCCCCCCCCCCTCCCCCCCACAAATACTCTATGGGAGAGGCAGAGAGGAACAGGCAGTGTTGCTGCCTTCCATCTCTCTTGTCCTTTCCCTCTTGTCCCTCACCTCCACCAAGCTTCCTGCTAGGGATGCTTTTCTGGGCAGCGATGACTTCCTGTCCCAGTTCCTTTGATTGCAGCCTCCTCGGTTCCCATGGTCTGTGTGAGTCATTGTGTGAGAGCGGAGAGGTAAGGGGGAGTGCAAGTTCAGATTGAGGGAATTGGCTAATACCCATCTAGCTGTGTTAGGAAAGACCGTCTCTCTCACCCCTGCATGTTAATGTGCTGCCATTTTTCTATCCTGGGCTGATGAGAGCGCTGTAGATTTTCTCCTATCACCACCCTGTCCCGGTGCAGGAGAAGATAAGTCATTGCCCAGGATACCTGTTGATCTGAAGACTGACCTTGAAGTCCTGCAAGGAGAGGTGAAATCAGGAAGGGTGTCCACAATGGAAATTGGGATGAGACAATTAACCTGTTCCTGGAGTGTGAGAGAATTCCAACTCCTCTCCCAAAATGTAATCTGTATCACCTCTGAGTGCGCAGTGTTAATATCCCACTTTTTGCTCCCCTCTTCATTTTCAAATCCCTCCTTATAATTATCTTCCACGTATCCTTTCTGTGTTTGTCACTCTACAACTTGCTCAGCCTGATCTCTTGCCCCATGTTTTGTGTGGGATGCAGGACCTTCTTTGCTGAAAGCTGCAACTCTGCAATGTGCTGTTCCCTTACACCAAAGTGTTTTTGTGGCCTTCAGGGAAGGAGTACAGACTTTAGAGGGGTGATGGGAGGGAGCCGGGGAGTGAGTGTGTGTGTGTGTGACACAGAGAGAGAGAGCACATGCTCGTGCTAGTGAGTAAGATGTGGATTTTATGTTTGTTTCCTGGATTTTTTTTTTTTTTTAACTGCAAGGTACCCACAAGTTGTGAGCAATGGATATCTAGAAATTAAAATGTATTTGTCTGCAGAACCCATCTTAAAAATCAATAAGGCCTTCTTGAAGGTCAGGCTAGATGGTCAAGATGGCATTTGTTCACACAACGCACAGTCAACCTGTGGAACTCCTTGCCAGAGGTTGTTGTGAAGGCCAAGACTATAACAGCGTTTAAAAAAGAACTAGATAAATTCATGGAGGATAGATCCATCAATGGCTATTAGCTAGGATGGGTAGGGATGGTATCTGTAGCCACTGTTTGCCAGAAGCTGGGAATGGGCAACGGGATGGATCACTTGATGATTTTCTGTTGATTCCCTGTGAAACACCTGGCATTGGCCGCTGTTGGAAGACAGGATACTGGGATAGCTGGACCTTTGGTCTGATCCAGTATGGCCGTTCTTTATGTCCTTCTGACCTTAAGGTCTGAGTCTTCTGCAAATGCAGCCCAGCGCATGTCTGACTAGGTTTGGATGATTAGAACTCTATTCTAATGGCTGTGGCTCTGACTCAGCCCCTGCATCGTTTTACATAAACACCTTAATTCTAGTAGTCGCACTCTCGGAGCCCATTTATCCCAAACTAGAGCTAATTACCTGCTTAGATATTGGAGAGGTAGAGAACTGGGACCCAGGAGACCTGGGTCCTTTTCCCAGTTTTGTTTCTGTCTTGCTGTGTCACCTTGAACAAGTCACTTCACCTTTCTGTGCCTCTTGTCCTCTCAACTCTTGCTGATTTCTCTGTTCAAACTGTAAGCTCTTTGGCATAGGGACGGTCTCATACTTTGTGTCTATACAGTGCCCAGCACAATGGAGGCTTGACCTCAGTTGGGGCCTCCAGTTATGTGCTGCTACTCGCAATTGTTCATTGGCAAAATAGGAAGTTCTTGTTTACACATGTAAAATGCAGCTAGGGCTCTTTCTAATTTTGTGATGTTAAAGGAGAGGAAAACAGAGTCAACGTTAGTTTATACATAGATTCTGGTCAGCTTTATCCACCCACGTTTTCTTTTAGATAATACATCAAGAGGCAGTAAATCTTTCTTCCGACACCCTCTGCTGATGTACCCTAAATCGTAACCTCAGCTGGGGGCGTCACACTTACTGCAGAGAACAGGTTCTGCTTTCAAACACAAGGCCTGTGGATTGGCAGATGAGGCCCAACAGGTACTGCCAGCCTGTAGTGAGAGAGTTAAAGGCCAAATTTCAGAGTAACAGCCGTGTTAGTCTGTATCCGCAAAAAGAACAGGAGGACTTGTGGCACCTTAGAGACTAACAAATTTGTTTGAGCATAAGCTTTCGTGGGCTACAGCCCACTTCATCGGATGCATGCAGTGGAAAATACAGTAGGACGATTTTATATACACAGAGAACATGAAATAATGGGTGTTACCATGTACACTGTAATGAGAGTGATCAGTTAAGGTGAGCTAATACCAGCAAGAGAGAAAAAAAACCTTTTGTAGTGATGATCAAGATGGGCCGTTTCCAGCAGTTGATAAGAACGTGTGAGGAACAGTAGGGGGGAAAAATAAACATGGGGAAATAGTTTTACTTTGTGTAATGACACATCCACTCCCAGTCTTTATTCAAGCCTAATGTAATGGTGTCCAGTTTGCAAATTAATTCCAGTTCAGCAGTCTCTCGTTGGAGTCTGTTTTTGAAGGTTTTTTTGGTGTAATATTGCGACTTTTAGTTTCCGGTATAGGGTGGTGTTTATGTGACCATTGTTTATGTGCTTATTAGGACTGTAGTGTCCAGGGAGTGGATGTCTTGTGTGGACTGGTCCAGGCTGAGGTTGATGGTGGGATGGAAATTGTTGAAATCATGGTGGAATTCCTCAAGGGCTTCTGTTCCATGGTCCAGATGATGATGGTATCATCAATGTAGCGCTAGTAGAAGGCAGGGCAATGTTTTTTATGGAGAAGAGAGGGGTGGATTCAGCCTACTATGAATGCAGTAAAACTGTCCCCCTTGAGCCCTTAGGTTTCTGCTCCTGATCCAAATGAAATAGACCAGATGGTTGTATGTTTTTATGTGCTGCTTGGAAAGCTGTGAGGCAGGGACTTAATCCTCTGTTGTTAGAGGGAGGTGTGGGGAGGGAAAGAACCTTCAGAAGCTAGGGATTGTCCCTGCCTGTGCACTTCACTTTGAGTAGCAGAGTGAAACATACAACCACGTGACCCATTTCACTGCTGCTTACAATACTACTGTAATTAGCAATGGTGATTATAGCTTTGTAAATTTCACTGTACTGCTAGCCTGACTTGCCTCAGGCAAGTGACTTCTATTCAAGTTTTTTAGATGAGTTTTTTTAGTCAGCTCCCAGACTGCTGCGCTGGGCATCACAAAATGGGGAAGAGATGGCCAGCCCTCTGTGGAGATAGAGGTGGTTAGGGACTATTTAGAAAAGCTGGACGTGCACAAGTCCATGGGGCCGGACGAGTTGCATCCGAGAGTGCTGAAGGAATTGGCGGCTGTGATTGCAGAGCCATTGGCCATTATCTTTGAAAACTCGTGGCGAACGGGGGAAGTCCCGGATGACTGGAAAAAGGCTAATGTAGTGCCAATCTTTAAAAAAGGGAAGAAGGAGGATCCTGGGAACTACAGGCCAGTCAGCCTCACCTCAGTCCCTGGAAAAATCATGGAGCAGGTCCTCAAAGAATCAATCCTGAAGCACTTACATGAGAGGAAAGTGATCAGGAACAGCCAGCATGGATTCACCAAGGGAAGGTCATGCCTGACTAATCTAATCGCCTTTTATGATGAGATTACTGGTTCTGTGGATGAAGGGAAAGCAGTGGATGTATTGTTTCTTGACTTTAGCAAAGCTTTTGACACGGTCTCCCACAGTATTCTTGTCAGCAAGTTAAGGAAGTATGGGCTGGATGAATGCACTATAAGGTGGGTAGAAAGGTGGCTAGATTGTCGGGCTCAACGGGTAGTGATCAATGGCTCCATGTCTAGTTGGCAGCCGGTATCAAGTGGAGTGCCCCAAGGGTCGGTCCTGGGGCCGGTTTTGTTCAATATCTTCATAAATGATCTGGAGGATGGTGTGGATTGCGCACTCAGCAAATTTGCGGATGATACTAAACTGGGAGGAGTGGTAGATACGCTGGAGGGGAGGGATAGGATACAGAAGGACCTAGACAAATTGGAGGATTGGGCCAAAAGAAATCTGATGAGGTTCAATAAGGATAAGTGCAGGGTCCTGCACTTAGGACGGAAGAACCCAATGCACAGCTACAGACTAGGGACCGAATGGCTAGGCAGCAGTTCTGCGGAAAAGGACCTAGGGGTGACAGTGGACGAGAAGCTGGATATGAGTCAGCAGTGTGCCCTTGTTGCCAAGAAGGCCAATGGCATTTTGGGATGTATAAGTAGGGGCATAGCGAGCAGATCGAGGGACGTGATCGTTCCCCTCTATTCGACATTGGTGAGGCCTCATCTGGAGTACTGTGTCCAGTTTTGGGCCCCACACTTCAAGAAGGATGTGGATAAATTGGAGAGAGTCCAGCGAAGGGCAACAAAAATGATTCCGGGTCTGGAACACATGAGTTATGAGGAGAGGCTGAGGGAGCTGGGATTGTTTAGTCTGCAGAAGAGAAGAATGAGGGGGGATTTGATAGCTGCTTTCAACTACCTGAAAGGAGGTTCCAAAGAGGATGGCTCTAGACTGTTCTCAATGGTAGCAGATGACAGAACGAGGAGTAATGGTCTCAAGTTGCAGTGGGGGAGGTTTAGATTGGATATTAGGAAAAACTTTTTCACTAAGAGGGTGGTGAAACACTGGAATGCATTACCTAGGGAGGTGGTAGAATCTCCTTCCTTAGAGGTTTTTAAGGTCAGGCTTGACAAAGCCCTGGCTGGGATGATTTAACTGGGAATTGGTCCTGCTTCGAGCAGGGGGTTGGACTAGATGACCTTCTGGGGTCCCTTCCAACCCTGATATTCTATGATTCTATGATTACAAACCATTGCTAGCATGAGTTCCTTCTTAGGAGGTGCTTGCACAGACTGCTGGTGAAGACCTTGTGGGGGTATTATTTTTAAGGCTGGATTACAGTATTTCTTTATTCTATGAAGTGTTTGCTCACATGGCCTCAATGATGCAGTCTATTTAGAATGCAGCAGCTCACATTCTTTCAGGTAGACGTGGCTGTCTCAACATATCACACTCATCTTATTAAAAATCTCTGCATTGGCTTTGGGGGAGATTTTGTATTTATATAAAGTTTTTACTTATTTTGAAAGTTTTGAATGGATTTTGTCCAATATATTAGGGGCGTTTCAGATTAAACAGTAGTCAGGCTGTAGTACTGTCAGCCCTGGCATCAGGTCAATGCGAAAAACTCTTCCAATTAATTTTGGAGCTCTTGCAGAGAATACAACTCCTTTCAACCCAAACCCAGAGTGTAGCAAATATGGTATCTTCAGTACAGCGTTGAAGACATTTGAGTATCTAAGTAGGCAGAATGGAACATTTGGTGGTTGAGGTAGGGGGCTAAGTCTTTGCATTTAGCCCGGAGGACACAGCTAGAGATGAGATTGATTATGTGCTGTTAAAAATTCTGAATGTTGCTGACACTAGAGAAATGAAGGAGCTTGGCTAACTTTGAGTTCTGTATGGTCCTTTTCAGCTGAAAGGGATGGTCAGCATAATAGGGGACCTCAGAGAAGAGGAAGGAAGCAAATGAGGAAAAGAAAGAATGATGGAGCAAGTGATTTATATATTCATAGAATCCAGGGCCACAAGGGACCACTGTGATCATCTAATCTGACCTCATGTATCACACAGGACAGAGAACTTCCCAAGCAGATCTTTTAGAAAAACGTCCAATTTTGGTTGAAAAATTGTTAACAATGGAGAATCCACCACGACCCTGTGTAAATTGTTCCAAAAGTTAATTACTCTCCCAGTTAAATGTATGCCTTATTTCCAGTCTGAATTTGTCTAGCTTTAACTTCCAGCCATGTGCACTGAATCAGAGGTGAAAAAAGGCTGCCCAAAATCAGGTGGTAGCTGAGAAATTCTCACTGGAGTATGGGACCCATAGAGAAGACGACCCAGAGAAAGAAACTGCTTAATTTTAGGATGGGAATGGTTTGTGTTTTGTTCCCATTACCAATCTAACGGTGGTAATTGGATTAGCAGGCAAAAGAAACTTGGAAGTAAAACTAAAGTTGCAAAATTGTTAAATCTCTTCTTCCACCTGGCTTGTCCCCTTCCTCTAAACAAAGGAAACTAACTCCCGCCTTCATCCCCCCGTTTAGAAGGCTTCAGTCCTGAATTTGTTTGACCGTCTGTGCAATGTGCTAGCTCAGCTACCCATTACTTAGACCGTACTAATAAAATTGGACTAGACAGTGTTTTTCACTTCTTTTGGCACAGACTCTGGAGAGCATTTAGCCAAAAACATTCTGGCACGCTAGTGACATTTCCCAATATTCACTGAGTTCAAATGCTTCACATAACTTGAGAGCCAGCTCAATTTCAGAAACTAATTCTCACTGTACTCAGTATTTTCAGGAGACCTGTGCAAAAGCCAAAATTATGTGAAACACAAAAGCCACTTCCTTGTATGGGTTTAGCAGATGAACTAATGGAATAGCAGATGCAGAAGGACAATTATTTGTCAGTATAATTCTTCTCTGCGGAGCCTTCTCTTTAGGAAAATACAGTAAAAATTACTTTTGAAATTAATGGGAATCTACATTGCAAATACTGCTGTACCATTAAATAAAAACACTGGGAATATTTGACTTATGTTTGTAATGCTCTAAATAGACCCCTTTACAAATTTACTGAAGTATCTAGTTGCTGGTTTTCATTTGGTTTTGGGAGAATTGGTCTGATGTCTTTATTTTTCTTGTAGAAACATTCTGTTTGGGGCAAAAGAAGCTAGTTATTGTATTTGAAGTTGGACTATTGATGTATCTTGTACTATGTTGATTGAAGTTGGAAGTTTGGAGATTTTACTGCCATAGCAAATAACTGTACACACGTGTGGAGTTTGGCTTTCATAAAGTCAGAACAGGGTGTTTTGTTTGCAATGTTAGTTTCTGCACTTTGTGATTCATGTTCTGAAGTCACTTTTTTTTTAATATTTGATCATATCTGTTGAACTATTACAGCCAGATCCTCAACCACTGTTCTGGCCTCTTTGGCCCATTCTTGCAGGAGCTGGAAAGCTGCCTTAATAAGGAATATGTTGGGGATTGAAAGAGGGTGAGGAGAGATTGTTGGAACAACCATTGTCTACTCTGGCAATCCCTGGCTGTGTAGCAGTCCCTAGGGGGCCATTACCAGATGGTGTAAGTAGGAGCAACCCTGAGACTGCTTTAATTTAACATGTGGCTGAACTGGCCCTGGCAGTCCCTAAGATCGGAAGAGTATGAAAATGACTTTGTTACCTTTAACTTTAAGGTTTGTTACCACCACCTTGTGCTGAGTGCAACCTCGCTGTACTTAAGAATCTGGTCCGTAGTGTGTGACCATGTTAGGTTGGTGGTTTTTTTTGTTTTTTTTTAAAAGCTTCATGAGCTATGAAGTGGTCTGGTGTTGGCCCTGTAGCCTTTCACTTCTGACACTTGGATTCAAATGCTGACTCTTAGTCTGGTCCCATTCTAATCCTGGTAGATATCATTTCACTAAACAAGATCACTATGCAATTTGACATGATAGATCATTCTTCGCTTACGACACACCCAGAACTTGAATTGCAGTTTTAGGGGCATACTGGAGGAGTTTGAGCGAGACGGCGCATTCGAGTAAGGTGTCGTGTAAGCAAATTGATCAATATGGTTGGAGGTGGTTCATTGTCAGGGTAGGCCATGGCTTTGAACTGGCGCTGAACATTCTCTCTCTCAAGGGCTTGGCTGGCTCGTTCTTTCTTGCATAGGCAGGGGTCTAACTGGTCACGATATACGGGGTCAGGAAGGAATTCTCCCCCAGGTCAGATTGGCCGTGGTCTTGTGGGTTTTTCCACCTTCCCTGCAGCGTGTGGGTCACTTGCCAGGCTTATCTGGGTATAACCATTTCCCTGGCATGTGGGGCCCTCAAGCACTGATGCCCCTCGGTCCCTCCTATTCTCTGTCTCTGGCACATAATGGTCTAGTCTCCTATGGGCTGTAATACTTTGGTCTCATTTATGTTGTTGGGTTAGTTTGGGGCACTGGATGGGGTTGGTGGCCTGTGATATACAGGAGGTCAGACAAGGTGATCTAGTGCTCCCTTCTGGCCTTAATCTCTATGACCGTAACCTTCAGTTTCATGAGTACCATATTCATGAGCTTTTGAACAAACAAACCTCTTTTCAGGATATATAGAAAGCAAAACAGAATCAACATAGTGTTTTTAATTGCTATTTGTGATGCAGAAGGCATGCAGTAATGCACAATTTAAATTAATGCAATAAAAATACCAAGTGCTGTGAAATGTATTTCTTGAAATCTAGTGTCATTTTATTACTTTGATTATTACATATTATGCATCTATGAGTGTTCTCATAATTAACTATTCTTATGTCAGATAGCTATGTGTCTCGGTTATACGTTTTCCATTCTCAGCTTAACCTTTTACTGGCTGTGTGAAGGGGCACTCACCTCTTGAGTGCCTCATTTTGGCTGGGAGTGATATTGCAGTCCGAATGACACCCTTCCAGGGCGTTAAAGAGTCAGTCAACGGTCTATTTGCTCTCACTAGGATCTTCAGCCCTGGCTCTGGGCCACTTAAATTCAGCCCTTTGTTCAGGCTCCCAAATAGGCTCCATCCCTTCTTGGGGTTTATGCCACTTCATGTGGCCAGGAGGGGAGCCCGGGCCCACCACTAATATCGGCTCCAGCCCAAGAACCTTATAAACGGCAGCCATGTAATGCTTGATTCAATTCATTGCTGCTTCTTCCTTGAGCCTCTTCCTACCTGGACCCTGTAGGTTCACCGTTATCTCAGTACTAAGGTTCTTAGGTTCTCTCCCTGCAAACCCAGCTATGCAAAACTCAACCAGAAAACAAACTCTGGCTGTCCCTCAGCTCCCTTTGCCCAAAGAGGAGTGTCCTTCCTCGCCCCTCTCGTCCAAGGTGGGAACTGACCTCCTAAGGCCAGGCAGCTCCTTTTATCTGGGCCAGCAGGCCCGATTGGCTATTACTAGCCTCTCTAGTCCTTGGAGGACTGGGTCTATGGTTTCCAAAATGGGTGCTCTGGAGTCTCTTCTTTAGGTAAGATTAGAGAACCCTCCTTTGCTGCTCTTTTCTGCTCAGCTCGCTGCTTCTTGGGGGAGCGGGAGGGATTGTAGGAGCGTGGGGCCCAGCAGAGTGTCTCGGAGGCCAAACACACCCCAACACAGACTGGTACAGAATTAATGAAATCAAGAAGGCAGCAGCATGGGAAGCGATTGAGGACAAGATGAAACTGGGAGGAAAGTTGGGGATGAGACAGTTCAGAAGCCAGAATGGAAAGCAACAGTGACCCGAAAGCATGAGACTTGGGAAGAAGGCAGACTGGGGTGGGAAGCATCTGCTGTTCCGTGGCTGTGCGAGGTTCAGGGGCCTGAATGCATATGGAGGAGGGAGGGAAGTAATGGGATCCAGTGGTTTGAGGTGAGACTAATTGACCATAGCCCCAGCAATATTTGTGACATGGAGTCCAGAGCTGGTCTCTCTGGCCTGCCAGCGCCCAGCAGCTGCAAATCCCCAGGAGGAGAGAGCTCCGCTGGGGCGGCTGTGTTACACTCCCAGAGCCTCCCACCCACTGATGCTTCCCTGGGCAAAGTCCCTGAAGCCACTCAAACTGACTACCTCATGCAGTTCCTTCCAATAATTCCACTGAGGGGTGGTGGCAGGCTGCTCCCTAGCTAACTAACAGCCAGGGGGAAGGGTTGACAGGGATCACCACATCTCAGAGGGATCATGTGTCTCACCGCTCTGAAGGAACTTTAAGATGGAGGCCATCAGGCCAAAGACAACCTCCTCCTCCATCAACAACAACCACATCTTGACTTTATCCCTTGGAAAGAGTCTCATTCTGCTCCACCCATCCTCTAGCCAGGACCAGAGTGTAGCTGCCTTACATAGGAGTGAGAGGTACAAGGTGATCCCGCAAATCTCCTAAACATTAGAGGGCCTACGAAGGGAACCTTGGGTACACCACTGAGGTTCTGGAAAGCTAGACCTGTCCAAGGGGGTGATATATGCAGCATCGTTATGGCTGTGTCGGCGCCAGGATATTAGAGAGACAAGATGGGTGAGGTAATATCTGTTATTGGACCAACTTCTGACGGTGGGAGAGACAAGCTTTCGCTCTACACAGAGCAAAAGTTAAAGCTGCTGTATTGATCAGTTCTAAACAGATTTTATGTCAGCTTAGATGACGAGCAATGTGGTTACCAATCAGAAGCCAGATATCTGCACATATCTCTGGGAGGGGAGGTCAAAGCACTAAATTCCATTTTAAAATAAAAATCTGCACCTTGTGAAACCTGTATCAGTCATCAGCACAGATCAGACCCCTGACTGGATTCACACACTGGATTTGGAATGATTTTTTTCCTAATATTGAATGGGATGAGGAGATCTCTGTAAATTTCTCTAGGGGTTTAGTGAGGTTTGGATATTGTACCTTGGGCAGCTTTGCTGTGGAGTTTGCATACAGAGAGGAATTGTTATAAAACTTCCCTTGCTTTTTCTGGGAGCTCTAATTGTTCAAATACAAACACTTGAAAAATGGCAGAGTTCAAGTCATTAGTTGTTTCCTGAGCTGGAATTTAGCCAGGGGACCCTTACGCTGATAAAACACGAGAGATATCTTTAACGGCTGCAAATGGTGCAAACTGCTCACTTGCATTTCACTGCCTTGAGTTTGATGCTGGCACACTGGTTCTGCAAATGCCACTTCTTCCAGCACCTTTGAAGCCCCGTCTACACTGGCGTCTTGTGGCAAAATAGATAACACCCATGAGGCAAATAATGTTATGCAGCTAGTTTGTGTGTAGCTGCTTCTGACCTGAAGACATGCTTTGTATCATTTGTTACCCCTCTGCCAGCAAGTCTAATATGGGTTCCTAACTCGTGTTACAGTTTACAGTGTTAGCATAGATCAGAAGTGCTGGCAAACTAGCTGGCAGGGTGCATTTTAGTCTCCCAGTGCTCCTGCCCAAATCTGAAGTGATGTCTTTGGCAACCCAGTCAAACCCCTTTCCTCTCAATTGCATGCAGGCGCAAGAGCTGCTGTGGCTTTTCTCAGCTCTGTCCATCCCATCTCTCTCTTCGCACATACACCCCTAATCCCATGATGCACCACTGAGATTATGCAAATACTGTTTTATTAAAACAATAACTATCTATTTGTCCCAGGGGGAATCTCTGAAAAATAAACAGTAACCCAGAGTCAGTCCAGGAGCTGCAAGGGTGTAGGTGTATCCGTGGCTTCTCGGGGTGCATGAGTGGCTCCTTACACAGGATGGTACCATTCATAGCAGGGCAGTGGAACAAATGAAAATGTGATCAAGAGCGAATATACCCTGTAAACCATAGACATTATGCCTCTGCTTGAAAGAGGTGCGTGCTCTGTGTATGTGGATCCAGGATGGACCAACACCAGATCTAGGATGGCTGATGAGAACTAATACTGGCTAGTTAGGCTAATTTTAAAACTTTAATTGCAACTGGAACCGTTCTCTAGTGTAGATGGGCCTTAGTGATTCTTGGAGAGGCCCTAACTTGCTTAGCTTGTGAGTTCTGGATGGGATCGCAGCGCAAGGTGATATGGTGACAGATTATAATAGTCTATTCTGTAGCACAGTTGGCAGGGAGAAGAGCAGATTGTTGAGCCAAATGGAGCAGGTTCAACCACCAGTTTTGATCTGGGGAAAGTACTTTATATTGTGACATCCTCTCTTCTGTATGTTGTATGTTTAACTGTATAGATACAATTACATAACGTTAGCAAGCTGCAGTGAGTCACCGTGCTGCTTGCATGATTTACAACAACTCCCCAAACCAGCTTTTTGCTCGGCATGCTGCATAACCTATAATTGCAAACATATGAGCAGACAAAAGTACATTTTTCCGATAACATGTTGTTTAGCACAAAGTGGTCTCTGATGACTAAACCAGAAGTAAATTGTTTTGCAAGCTACTTTGCTTAAAATCAGGTTCTTATTTTTGGTTGCTGTCTTCCTCCAAATGAAATGTTGAGAGCAAGTATTATTGTCATGCGGTATTGATAATTTTCTTCGCTTCATTCCAGTACGAGGTTAAGGAATAGTTCATCTTGGCCTCCCCATCTTTTCCTTTTCATAGTCTGTCCAAGATACTGCCACCTAGAGCCTCTTGCTCTTCCATTATTCTAGCAGCTTTTCTGCTTTTCTCCCTTAAACTTCTGCACTAATTCCCTTATTCTTTTGAAATTCCACCTCTTCCTCCCTTTAAAGTTGTACATATGACCTCTCTTTATCCTCTGTGTACTCCAGCCAAGTGTCTTTCCCTACTGCTCCATTCTTCACAGTTCCTTTCTCTTTGTCCACTACACTCAGGACAACCTCTCTCAACATCCAGCAAGCACCTCCTACCTCCTCCTTTGGATCCCTTCTAAAACCCTCTTTGCTAAGCAAGGCCTCTGTAAGGGCAACTCAGGCTGCTACCTATGATTGTGAGGTGTTTAGGGCTGGGACCTTGTTTGATCATCTCGTTGAAATAAAAGTGCCATGTATATTCAAGTCTCTGTTCATGAATAGACAGTACTTAGTGACGACCTCTGAAGTGAGGACATTTCTGTTAACAAGGGATTTGGCATCATTTGATGTGATGCAAACAGCTGGAGAACTGATATCATCTATAGAGACACTGTGGGTGAGGTAATATCTTTTATTGGACCAACTTCTATCTGTGACAGAGAAATTTTCGAGCTTCATAATCTGAAGAAAAGTTCTGTGACGTGCAAAAGCT
Organism: Lepidochelys olivacea; assembly: GCF_965140295.1. Taxonomy (NCBI): domain Eukaryota; kingdom Metazoa; phylum Chordata; order Testudines; family Cheloniidae; genus Lepidochelys; species Lepidochelys olivacea. The sequence continues at coordinate 123,519,890 of NC_140416.1, forward strand.
CGTCTCTTTCACCAATAGAAGTTGGTCCAGTAAAAGATATTACCTCAGCACTTTGTCTCTCTCATATTCTGGAACCAACAAGGGTATAACAACACTGCAAACATTGTTATCTAGCGAAAGTTAATGCCTTCCTGGTGCTGATTTCTTCCTTCAGACTTACTCTTTTGGATTTGATATTGACCTTCTTTAAAAATGACATTAATTTTGAAATACTCCGGTCTGTTACACTTAAGTGTTTTAACAGTTTCCTGTAGAAAATTTGTCAGAGAAACTGGAGTGAATTAATCCACCTGACTCAAACCCAAAATTATTCTGTTCACAGTAATAGTTTTAGGCAGGTGCATGAATTCATGCCAAAATTCAGTGTAATCATGGGGTAACTCCCCTGTACAGTACAAAATGTGTGCAGAACTTGATCATCTGGTTTATAGAAACTACTTTATTATATTTATTTAGCTTGCAATGTATAAACAAAAAAGAATGGTTATCCCAGGTGCTTGGCTTCAGGCACCTCGAAGAGTCTTCTCTAATGTGACATTTTGAGTTCTACCTTCCCAGAAACCCATTGTGCTGCCAATGTTTTTTCCATGCCTGCTTTCCCACCCCAGTGAGGCCCTTCTCCATATACTCAACATTCAAAAGTCCTTGTGGTTTTACTTGAAGCAGACTAAGGCTTTTAGACAACCTTCTCTACTTCTTGTTTCACCTCACACCACTTCCTTGAGCAATGCTGTTAACAATAAGACTATGTATAAATAGCTGTCTGGCTGCATTTCAGATTGCTGTGACCTGACTGGCCATATCAATGCTCATTTGATCAATAGCCATGTGGGCCTCACTCAATACATTTGCTAAGTATTATTGCTTAGGTTCAGCATGTAGGATAGATGAGAGGGGAGTCCAAACACTCTAGTCTCCTAAAGCTCTTCTTTTGGGATATCTTTTATTCGAACTGGCCAGTTGTATTTGAAGGTTTCCCATTTGCTTGCATTCTTCAGAGGATACCTGTGCCTTGTCTCAGTTGTTAGGAAATACCCCCTGGTAGTGTCTTAAAAACCCCTCAAAGAACCTTCCTCTTCAGGGTTGGTATGTTTGCTTTTGCTCTTTGCTGTAGCCTTAACTTTGCATGTAGTGGCACCATGGAAGAGCAAAGAAAAAATACCCTGATGTCTTTTAAAGCCATTTTTTTTTTAAATCTATACTCTGGGTACAGATACCTTCATCATCATCATTGTTGTTACATGATGTCACTACAGGGCAGAGTTAAGGTTGTTTGGGTCACTTAACTGTGCAGTTCTTTTAAGTGTAACTTTAACTCTTCATTTCCTGGGTTTGTAATGCTAGGCTGTGAGATAACTGCAACATACCTGTAATGCTTTTTACCCTTGTTGTGGATATGTGCTCTCAACCTGACTCCATCTTAATGTCGTTTTGTCTTGGAATTTAAATGAGCATCTGTTGCCAAAGAAGCATCTGGCTGCAGAACATGCATTTAAAATTTACCTTCCAAAATTAGGCCCCCAATCACACTCTTCCTTAGCACCATCACCAGCCCCTTTGTGCCCTCTTTTCCTGGTTTCCATTGCAAGAAAGTGGCCATAGTAATGTTGGTGCCCCATCATTTAGGGTCTGATCCAACCCTTGTTGAAGTAAGTGGAAAGATACTCATTGACTTAATTGGAGCGGGACCAGGTCCAATTATATTTAAATTAATTGGAGCTGGTCCAGATCCCTTTATATTTAAATGGTGGAAATACCAAAGGCAGAGAACAGCCGCATTAAGTGTTTTTTAATTACCCTGTGTTCAAGACAGACATTGCTGAGGATGCATAGTTCTACTTATATAACCGCTATGATCCATCATCTTAAAATGCATCTGTAGCAAGGAGCTCAGCGTTTGGGACTCTGACTTTGGCCCCTCTCTTGGTCATCAGTGACCGAGAGTGCTCTGCTGGCAATACTCTGTCCCCCAGAATTAATTGGAAATGGAATATTTAAAAAAATAGTTTTTGTGGTGTCTGCTTTTGGGAGGGACCATTTCCTTCTACCTTCAGGGCTCTTGAATCACTGGTACTATACACCCTCCCTTCCCCATTGCGCAAATGAAGAGTTAGAACAACCCCTGCAGAACCAGTTAGTTTCCTTCCTAAAGTAGCCAGAGGAGCTGCCGAAAAGCATTGTATGGTGTTCCCATCCCTCTGAGTACGGTCTTTCCAGAGCACTCCCATTGCTTGCTGGCTAGTGAGTGAACTGATCTAATGTCTTAACTGATCATATTGCAGGCTACCTCTCGACGCCAGGCCAGCTCTTCTCCACTGGTCTTCAAGAAACATTTTGGTGTCATGCAAAGCATGTAAAAAAGATAGGAAAGTGAAAAGAAGGATATATATGAATCCCTGATATTGAATAGGATGATGTGTTGGAAACTCTCATAAAAGGGTCAGCAGTTATCAAAATACAGGTTTCAGAGAAACAGCCGTGTTAGTCTGTATTCGCAAAAAGAAAAGGAGGACTTGTGGCACCTTAGAGACTAACCAATTTATTTGAGCATAAGCTTTTGTGAGCTACAGCTCACTTCATAGGATGCATACTGTGGAAAATACAGAAGATGTTTTTATACACACAGACCATGAAAAAATGGGTGTTTATCACTACAAAAGGTTTTCTCTCCCCGCACCCCACTCTCCTGCTGGTAATAGCTTATGTAAAGTGATCACTCTCCTTACAATGTGTGTGATAATCAAGGTGGGCCATTTCCAGCACAAATCCAGGGTTTAACAAGAATGTCTGAGGAACAGTGGTGGGGGGGGGGGGGGAAGGAGGAATAAACAAGGGGAAATAGGTTACTTTTTATAATGAATCAACCATTCCCAGTCTCTATTCAAGCCTAAGTTAATTGTATCCAATTTGCAAATTAATTCCAATTCAGCAGTCTCTCGTTGGAGTCTGTTTTCGAAGTTTTTTTGTTGAAGGATAGTCGCTTTGAGATCAGAAATCGAGTGACCAGAGAGATTGAAGTGTTCTCCGACTGGTTTATGAATGTTATAATTCTTGACATCTGTTTTGTGTCCATTTATTCTTTTACGTAGAGACTGTCCAGTTTGACCAATGTACGTGGCAGAGGGGCATTGCTGGCACATGATGGCATATATCACATTGGTAGATGTGCAGGTGAATGAGCCTCTGATAGTGTGGCTGATGTTAGTAGGCTCTGTGATGGTATCCCCTGAATAGATATGTGGGCACAGTTGGCAACGGGCTTTGTTGCAAGGATAGGTTCCTGGGTTAGTGGTTCTGTTGTGTGGTATGTGGTTGCTGGTGAGTATTTGCTTCAGGTTGGGGGGCTGTCTGTAGGCAAGGACTGGCCTGTCTCCCAAGATTTGTGAGAGTGTTGGGTCGTCCGTCAGGATAGGTTGTAGATCCTTGATAATGCGTTGGAGGGGTTTTAGTTGGAGACTGAAGGTGACGGCTAGTGGCGTTCTGTTATTTTCTTTGTTAGGCCTGTCCTGTGTGTGTATAAAAACATCTTCTGTATTTTCCACAGTATGCATCCGATGAAGTGAGCTGTAGCTCACAATATCAAAATACAGTGTGGCTTGGGGTTTCATAATTATGTGCATGTTTTCAGACCTTTTCAAGCTCTTGGTCACTGTGTGCCCACTTCCCTCATTTACATATAGGTCTGTGTTTTATGTATGTTGTTGGCGTGACCATGCCATTTCTTTGTTTTACAGGAGATGATTTTTCATTGATACAGCAAGAAATCTATATGGTTAAAGAATGTAAACACTGCAACATTGTAGCCTACTTTGGGAGCTATCTCAAGTAAGTCCTGTTTAATTGTGTGCATTTCCACAACTCTTCCTCTACAGGGAGTACCACCCTTATCCTCGCGCCCCAGTCCCCTTCTCATTTGGTCTCTTGATTCCTAGTTGCCTTTTAAAATAGTGACTAATATTGCACCATCTCTGCTAGCCAGAAGCCTTCTCCCTGGAGACTGTTGCAATGAATCCAGCCTCAAAGCCTGATGTTTTGGGAGTTTTGGTTTCCCACCAAGTTGGTGGGGAGGTTTGAAATTCTAGTAACTTTTAAAATAAAATAGGCTAGTTACTTACCCAAAGAATTCTGCCTCTTGGTATTTTATTTAAAGGTATTGCTATTACAAAAGTATAGCCGGGTAGCTGTGATTTGTAAATATTCTAAATCTGAATTGTTGGTAACGATCAGATTTCATGGCTGTGGTGGGACAGCTGTGAAATATTGAAGAGAAAGAAGAGGTGAGGCCAGCTGGCTGTGTTTTCAGGTATACAAGTTAAATACCATACAAAAAGTTGGAGAATATTTTCCATTTCTCTGGAGTTCTGCAGTTTATCAGTGAGCTCTGTGGGAATATATATAATCACTTTTCCATATTCTCGCTCTTATCCTAGCTACACAGTTCTAGGAGATCTGGTCTCCAAATTGCTTGGGGAGTTACATTTTCAAAGTGAAAGGTGCGACTCAAATTTGACTTTAATTGGATTTATGGCTAAATGCTTAAGCCAACATGTCTTTGAAAAACGGAGGTGTAGAATCTTTGAGGAACCCTCCTTTTAAGCTTTGAAACTAGAAGATAGCATAAAATTATCCTGGTTAATAGAATGTATGCCTCAGTTGTATTTTTACATGAACTTTATTTTAGAGAAAAGGTCATGGTTATGGCAATTATATTACAGTTCTGATCAACAGAGTAATTTGTCAGTGAATCTGACACATAGGGAGTTTCACCCTAAGTGAGAATTGATATTTACTAGCCTGCTTTGTATGTATTAAAACACATGCAAAATGTATATCTGGATTTCGTGATACATCAGCACTTTAGAATTCCTCAAGGGATAAGAAAATGGAAAACATAACAATCGAATAACTAGCTGTTAAATAATAAAATCATGATTTTTGACTGCAGCTACTGTATATAGATCTGTCAACTGCTAACAGTTATGTTTAACTTTTTAAAAATAGCCGTGAAAAGCTGTGGATCTGCATGGAATACTGTGGTGGTGGATCACTTCAGGACATTTACCATGGTATTTTGAAACTTATTTTCGTATTTATTGGCATCTTTTCGAAGTGGAAAGCAAAGAAAATATGACAGAGCAATAGAGAGTCATTTTAATGGTAATCCACTGGCATTTTACCGTTCATTTGCTGCAAGTGAACAATTATTTTGCATTGGCTAAGGTCTCCGCATAACTGATCAAGAACTTTTCATAAACATGGTGACTCTTCTATTGTGTTCATATCCTGTTGTTTTATACTGAACATTACAAAATAAATAAGTACATCTACTCTAAATAGATCCTAAATAGGAATAAATGGAGCCCTTTTTGGGAACCACGTATTTGGAGGAATATTTCCAGTGTGATGAATAGGAGATGAGTACATAAGCCTATTAAAAATAATGGAAATACGTACCTAAATCTCTCCATATTATATTGAACAATTAACCCTTAAACTGCTAGTTAATGTAAAGCTTATTTTCCCATCTTCACGTGATCATAGCTTTCTGATAAATTCTTCTTTAGGGGACTCACATTTTTCATGCATGGTTTGAATGAAGAGATGAGGAGCTTGTGGGTTTATTTGTTTTCTAAGTTAAAATATGTTTTAGCTATTTTTAGTTTTGGAGAAGTGAACAAAATACACTTTTTCAGCATTAAGGCTTTGAGATATTTTTGCTCTTTAACTCTAAAAAAGACTGAAGAAAACCCTTCAATCTTGCATGTAAACAGTCCTTATTGAGAAGTCAGTCCTGGGAGAGAAAAGTTAGTTACAGGTGACTGGAAAATGATCATATTTAGTGGCATTTGCTAAGAAATTAACATTTCCTGATGAAACCGTGCCCCCTTTTTGTGACATCACAATGTCTGTTGCCCTTAATAGGCTTGGAAACTATTTCTGAGACGCATTGCAGAAGTTCATCTCAATGAAATGTGACTTTCAAAGCCCTCAAGTAATCCATCCCATCCATGTTAACATTTTATCTTAACACTTTAAATGTTAACATGGATGAGTAGTTTATTCCCTTTCCTTGAAAAAATGAACAAAATAAAAACCCCAAGGTACTTAAATTCAAAAAGTTATGTTAATAACTGAAGTAATTAAGTAATAAATACTGCATTTATTGAAACATGTAAGTCATGGACTGTAAAAATCAAAGTTCTTAAAGTAACATTGTCCTCAGATTGCAGCTGTACTATTTAATTACAAGTTAGGCCTGTAAAAGTAGGCTAAACATATAGTGAACAATCTGGGCAAGCTAATTTTGCTAGGAGAACTCTTGAATGTGAGCTTTTGAAAGGATAAAAAAGGGTGTGTCATTTTGTTCTCCTTTATGATGAATAAAGACTAAAAAGGTATTTTCTAAACAATTCTGCTTGTTTTTTATTTCATGTATGTTAGGTTTGGTCTTCACTGGTTTTGCTGGAAGGCTTGTTGGAGGTCTTGGAAAGCAGATTGTGGGCTTTCTCAGACCTTAACTAAAGGGATGGAGTTCTTGAATTTTAAGCAGAGATATTGTTTCATCTATGTATGTCTCAGTCATTTAGTGTAATATAAATAGCTGTCGATGCAAGCAAGTTTTTAAACAATCTTCAGGTGCCACAGTCATCCGGGGTAAAAAAGATCTGAATTTCTAATTTTAAAAGGCAAACAGAAATGATCTCTGCTTTTTACCTCCATGAAGAGCGCAAGCAGATGTCATCAACTTAAAAATCACATTTGTCTGAAAAATGTTTTAATTCTCTGTTCTCTGGCAAATGTTTACCTCTTGTTGCAAATACTACACAGGATTACTATACCTGAGAGGTATGGGAGATGTTCCTTCTCTTTTTCAGCTTCTTTACTTTGTGCATTTGATGATGGTTTGGGTACACCCAGTTTGACTGACTGTTTCCCCTGCATTAGCAGTTTCCCTCCGTTGTTCATACTGGAGAAGTCGGGTAGTAGCCCTCTTTTGATTTAATAATGAAAAATGTGCCTGGAAAACTACAGAAAGACACTATCAGAGTAGCACCTAAAATGGCTTTCAACTTGCTTTTTTGAAATTGAAAGTGTCCCTTGAACTTTTGCAGGTTGGATATTACCCAGTCTGTTGACTGTTTTACAGTGGTATATGTAAAGTGTGCATTACAACCCAAAGACTTGTTTCTCTCTTTCTGTTTTCAGTAACTGGACCACTGTCCGAGTTACAAATTGCATATGTATGCAGAGAAACGTTACAGGTACTGTACTTCTGTAGATACAGAACAAAGCCTCTTTTTGATACATATGAGGAAGATAAGCTATTTCAGAAGGAGGTGCTGTGCCGTCACTTACATTTGTAAACCTGGGAATACAGCTTCAATGGCTAGGGTTAACAAATTCATTTTTCACATTTCCAGTATTAGTATAAATGAGTAGGATATTACAGTAATGTGGTGTAACAAATACTTTATTACATAATTTTAATGCAGCATTTCATATGTCAGTTCCCATATGCCCTGGTCCTGCAAAGGGATTTATACAGCTATAAGAGTCTGCCTGTATAGCAGGATCAGAATCTTAAGCCCCAGTCCTGGTCATGTTTAACTTTAACCCCAGGAGTAGTCCCACTGATTTCAATGCAATTATTTTAATCATGTATAAATCTTTGGAGATTTGAGGCTTTAGATTGACCTGGCTATTCTCATACACTGTACAACTGACATGATGGTTCAGTGCAGCCATCGTTTAGGATAAATTTCTGAATCTAATTGTAGAAGACAGTTAATTCCTAGTAAGAGAGGGTGCGTAGTTGAGCAATAAAAGGAATGATTATACATCGCAAAATATATCTATGGTAGTGAATTCTAATGTTTTGTAGAGGGAAAAATTCTATGGCTGGACAGCTAAAATTCTGGTCCGTTTTATTATAATTAATTATAGAAATGTAAGCCAACACAACATAGATAGTGAAACGTCATGCTTCATTGCGTAAGCTGATCATGACATTTTTGTGTCAGGAAGGGACTCTACCATCCATGCTCTATACATCCATATATAATTGTGTAAGGGAGCCATAGAAGACACTTTCACCTTCCTATGAAACATTGGTGAAGTGGTCACTGCCAGAGGCTGATTGTAGACTAAATGGGTCAACAAACTTATCTGATAGGGCAAGTCTGTTCCTAACCTTTTAGCTAATATTTTGCTAGCAAGAAGAATTGGTGTTGCAGAACTTGTTTTGACTTTCAGTGAGAGATTCCAGTGTTAAGCACCTCTGAAAACAAGTCCACTTTTATTTATGAGCTAAATGTGGATTTAGGCACCCAGGCTTGCAAACTTTGGCTGAAATCTTTCTAGACGTGAGAAGTAAATAAACTTTATTGGCTTCAGTCATCAATCTTATGCCTCTTGAGGTGCATTTTGAAGCTAAAAATATATCTAACAAAAAGCTACATATATAACTTGTTTAAAAAAGTCTGCACATGTGTTGGTGTTGGAATCAGGAGTGGTGAGGAGCAGAAGCCACAGACTCCTTTTATCAAAATCTCAATGTTCATTTTTTCACTTTTTAATTAAAACTACAAATTGAGTTTAAACTGTTAAAAATCGAATTTGAAATGTTGTGTTTTGTAGTATGTTAACGTGGCAAACTTGAGTTACAGATTTATTTTTGACTTGTAGGGTCTTGCTTATTTGCACATGAAGGGCAAAATGCATAGAGATATTAAGGTAAGGTCACTTAAAACTGCAGGGACTAATTTAATACTTTGTAATGCATTAAAATGTTCCAAATATTATTTTAGCATATTAATTTTTTGCATGTTTTGTTTTAGGGTGCAAATATTCTGCTAACAGACCATGGAGACATAAAATTAGGTAAGTTGAGTTGAAATTACTAGTAAAATAGAAAATGAATGAGGGTTTTTTAATTGAACCAATCAAAAGGTGGTAAGTTGCTTTGTTTCAGTGAGACACCTTTTGCACTTACATTGTAGCTACACAGCAGTTCACTCTGGCGAGAACTATCAACAGAGTATGAGATATGAATACTCCTTTCTCCTGTTTAGGTAAATACAAGACAGGATATGTTTCAGAGTGGTAGCCATGTTAGTCTGTATCAGCAAAAAAAACGAGGAGTACTTGTGGCACCTTAGAGACTAACAAATTTATTTGGGCATAAGCTTTTGTGGGTTAAAACCCACTTCATCAGATGCATGCAGTGGAAAATACAGTAGGAAGATAGATATATATGTACACATGAAAAAATGGGTGTTGCCATACCAACTGTAACAAGACTAATCAATTAAGGTGGGCTATTATCAGCAGGAGAAAAAAACCTTGTGTAGTGATAATTAGGATGGCCCATTTCAAACGGTTGACAAGAAGGTATGAGTAACAGTAGGGGAAAAATTAGCATGGGGAAATAGTTCTACTTTGTGTAATGACCCAATTTGGTCTCGTTACAGTTGATATGGTAACACCCATTTTTTCATTGTGTGTGTGTGTATTTATATATATCTATATATATAGATATAATCTTCGTACTCTATTTTCCACTGCATGCATCCGATGGAGTGGGTTTTAGACCACAAAAGCTTATGTCCAAATAAATTTTGTTAGTTTCTAAGGTGCCACAAATCCTCTTGGATTTTTTTGCTAAACAGAATATGTAAAGCAAGCACATAGAAATGAATGTGGCCACATGGCTAACTTCACTTCTCCATTGTGGGTGTGCGGAAGCAATATATTAGGAGGACACAATATTTTTTTTTAATTGAAAGCCTAGAAACCTCATAGCTGAATTTCCATTAACAACTTTAACTATGATCACACATGGCTACCCATTTTCTACCTACTGGCAAGCCATCCTTTGCCTACAATATGAACTACAATTCTTCAGGTACTATAGAGGAAATACAGTAAAACAAAACTAGACTGGCATGATTTCTGGCTCTGGGAACATAGGATGATTATCTGCAATACCATGCGTTCAGTGTAGCTCTGCTATCATCTTTGGAGAGTCCCTACTGCGTCTCTTGTCTTAACAATAAGAACAAAACATCTCCCCTGTTGTTTCCTCATTGACACAGCGCACTCTCATATAACTACAGTGCCAATCTGTCTTCCCTCCAGTATATATTAATTAGAATATATAACATTCTGTCCTGATACGATTCAGTTATGGTGTGATAAGACAGGTGGAGGTAAGCGGGGAAACAGGGTCATTTTTAAGGTAGTTTGGAGAAACCTAACTTTCAATTTCCAGACATTCAAAAAAAAAATGTCCAGCTAGAATTTTCTGCTCTTCTTTACCTGAGAGATTAACATTGTAAACAATTATCTTAATTTTATTACCTAGGAATGTGTGTGTGGTATTGATTTATAATAACTTCCTAGAGTGATGTTGGTTTTTCATTAAACATTCAATCTTTAGGAAATGTTTAATGATGATGTAATTTTGTTTTACAGCTGACTTTGGAGTAGCAGCAAAAATAACAGCCACCATTGCGAAGAGAAAATCTTTTATTGGTACCCCTTACTGGTAATAAATTGCTTTGATTCATAGAATGACTACATGCAAAGTGAAGTCAGTATTTACAAATTATACTTAAGCTTCTAAAATACAGATATGTTTAACTCCAGACATCATATAGTTATATAAACTATTTCTGATTTAGTAATGTGCTTGGGCAAGAGATGACATTGTCATTTTGTTGCTTTGTAATATCACTGTAACAGCAGCCTATGCCAATCTAATACAGTGCTGAATGTCATTTGTTATACATGGTAGGCATCTGAGTTTCCCCCATGCAGGGGACATTACAGTGTAAAGAAGCACATTTCAGTTATTTTTGTTTCAACACAGTCTTTGCTATTTAAGGCTTTGAAATGCCAGACATTTTCAACTTCATAATTTTTAGGTTGTATAAAAATGCAAATTTAACTGCATTGAATTGAGGCACTGCCTTAATACAGAGATCCCTCATTAGCATAATAGCCATAATGAGGACTGAATATAGACAAAACACTTAAATTATAGATTTTTTTTTTAAATTGCATACTGTATTCTGCTTCATATTAGAGAAAACAGACTGAGGGAAGAAAGATTGTGCTGGGGTTAGAGGATTAGACTGGGTATCACAAGACTTGGGTTCTATTCCTGGCTCTGCTATAGAATTCATGATTTTGGCCAAGACACTTACCCTTTGTGCCATTGTTCTTTTAATGGAAGGAATTCATCCCAGTGCAGAGGATCACATCAGGCCCCATTTACACTCTTTGCATAGGCCCTTTGCCTTGGAATGAATTCCACAGTAATCATGTAAAGAGATTTGAGATCCTCAGGTCAAAGGAGGTGCTATGGAAGTGATGGTCTATAGTATGTAATCAAATGATGATTTTACATTTTAAGGATGGCCCCAGAAGTTGCAGCAGTGGAAAAGAATGGCGGTTACAACCAACTCTGTGATATCTGGGCAGTTGGCATAACAGCAATCGAACTTGGAGAACTTCAGCCGCCAATGTTTGACCTTCATCCAATGAGGTCTGCTGTTCATGAGACTCGCTCGTTTCAAGCATTTTCTTAAATCATAGTCCATAAGGGACCATTACAATCGTCTAGTCTGTCCTGCATAACCCAAGCCTTATAACCTCTCCCAGGGATTCCTACATCAAGCCCATAATTTCTGTTTTAGTGCACCACGCCTTTTGTAAAAGTCATCCAGTCTTGATTTAAAGATGTCGATTCAGGTTCTGGAATCCGATTCTTAAGGACGTAACATTTTGTAAGTGTTTTAGTTCCTGAACTCTGTAGTAGCCCTATAGTTAGCAGGGTTGCACAAGAAAATAAACAGATTTTATTTCAAAAACACTGTCCATAATTAAAGAAATCAACGGCTTTATTTTGTCTCTTACAAGATCTTTTATGTTACATGCTACAGAACTCATTTGGGTTTTCATCAGCTCATATTGTCTCTTGTGGGGTAATAGAACTGCTGTGTACAGTATTTTATTCAGTCTCAAGATATTAGAATAAAATTAATTATTTTCATATTGTATATTATTATTATGCTTTCTTTATCTTAGGGCTTTATTTCTAATGTCTAAAAGTAACTTTCAACCTCCAAAGCTCAAGGAAAAAGCAAAATGGTAAGTCAAATAAAATTTTTCTCCCTTTGTTCAGGGCATGTTTTAAAGATCATGTGAATGATTGATTATTTATGTCAGCAGTTCATAAGCATATGCCCTGAACCTGCGAACACATCTGCACATTTGGGACTCATGAGTTGTCCCTTTGAATTCAGTTCTTACTGCTAAACTTAAAATACTTAATTACAGCAAAAGAGTCTGATCCTGGAGTGAGAACCATGCGAACAGACTCCCTGTTCATGCAGCGCCTCATTAAATCAAGGGGAGTCTGAACTGTGAAGCTCTCAGTGCGGGATCAGGGCTAAATTTAGTATAAGTCATGAATTTTTGAATTGCTTTGACTTCTGCAGTGACCAAAAAGTCTTCATTATTTGCTCAAACTCCGAAGTTTTTATTGGAACATAATTCACCCCTGGTAAATCATGCTTTAAAACAATCTATCTCTAAAAATGGGACATTAATTCATATTGCTCTGTGGAAGAAGAAAACCATTGCTAAAAGTGTTGTGCATTAGTTTTCATCCCAGTGGTCTGAAAGATGATTTCCCTGAGGATGAAGTGTTTTAGCCTGAGACATCTGCAGTATGTACCAGCAAGCAAGATAGATTTTTTTTTTTTTTGTAATTGATTTGATTTTATAGGAACCTAGAAACAAATGCAACAGAGAGGACCGAGGTCCAGCAGTGCACATACTTCTGCAATGGCAGGAAACTGATTGTGTGGGACAGGCCCACATAATGCTAATTGCTCTTCCTCTGCTGGTCCAGAGAAAAAGGAAAACTCCCTCTGGTCTGCTGCCTGGAGAGAGAGAGAAATCTCCTTCCAGAACACACATTTGACAGTTAGTTTGACACTGTGCATGTGATCAAGACTCACTGTAGTGAAGCAGTTAATCCCAGTTATGTACTTAGAATGCTGCTAGTGACCAAGTAGCTGTCCTTTTTTCCTTAAGTCTGTGAGAGGGGGATTCTGCCAGTATCGCTGCGGGCAGATACTTAAAATTGTTTATCATCTGGGAAAAACGTCCTTCTGTGAATTGCATTCTGCACTAAACTTTGCACTCTGCACCTCTTTCTTCCTTCCCCCCCGCCCGAGATTTGTGCACATGCTAAGAGTACCTATCTTTATACTCTAGGCATTCTTGCCATAACTTAAAAGCACATCACAAATAAAACTCCAGGTGCAGTAGTACAGTTCAGTACAACCCACCTCCGAGAAGCAGATAATTAGCCCCTGCCCTCAACCAGTCCAATTCCTTTTTGTTTTCAAATACCTGAGGGATAAGTTTTGCAACGTGCCCTGAAAGTCATCAAATTCAGGCTAATCTATCCTTTGAAAGATACATTAAAATAAACACTTGCAAGAAAGACAAGTAAAAATTGTAGGATGAGACTCAGCCTCACGTCTTGCATTAATTTAAAAGAAGAGCGGTGTCGTTAAATCATCTGAACTGCTTTGAAAATCTGAGCCATGTATTTGAAAGAGGAGGTTGATGCTTTCTCCTGATCTTACACCATTGTGCATTTTATTTTCCTCCTGGTGACATGAGATAATGTGGAGTGTCAGACTTGCCTGGATTTTGTGGGTTTGCTGTAGTGTATACCTAATTCACTATATTATTTTTATTTCTGTTATATAGTGCCATAAGACTTCAAATGGAATCTGACCTTTTGACTGTTTTTTCCAAAGGGACAGTAGTAGTAATCTCCTGCTAGTTAACTCAGCAGCAGAATGGTATAAATCTGAAATGCCATGGGATATTTGACCAGGATTCTAATTTAGTAGATGTCTTGCCATTTATATAGCAGTTACATTGAAAGTGACCGTTATTTTTTCCTTTTCAGAAAAACTTAACTTGATTTTAAGTATTCAATTTTTTCTTTGTCTTTTTGTGTAAAGGTCATCAACATTCCATAATTTTGTCAAAATAGCACTTACAAAAAATCCAAAGAAGAGACCAACCGCAGAAAGACTCCTTACTGTAAGTGTCGAAAAAGAAAAGTCAGAACTTGCAATGTCACCATTAAATCTATTGTTTCACAGAGAAAGAAGTCATTAGTGCACCAAACAGGGGCTATGTTTCACACTGTTATCATACAAGTGTGCTTAATTGTGCAAACGCAGCAAAAGTGAAATTGGAATCTCATGGAATATACAAAAGTTTTATTTGGTGGCAAGATTTTATAAAGATGCCTGTCTACACTGCAAGATAAGTCCAGCTTTAATTGTCCAAAGATAGGCATTTTGTAACTGTGTGCCCCAGTTTGGTAGAATTAGCTGTATAGATTGTTTACTAGTCACCCCATAAGGCAAAATTAGGCCTTGATTCAGAAAACAGTTACTCAAATGCTTAATTCTACTCACCTAAAGAGTCCCTTTGAACTCCATGGAACTACTTACATGCATAAAGTTAAGCAAATGCATCAATGTTTGCACAACTAAGGTCTTAATTTCTAATTGCAACTGACGCATAATGTGGTCAGGCCAAAACAGATGCATGCTTTAGAGGCCTACTTGCTCAGGAGACACTCTTCAGAAAATCTCTTTAAAGTTTTGCAAAACTTTAGGCTAATCTTTTGAAGCCCAGACGTACAGGATTAAATATAAGCCTCCTATTAAACCTACTGTAATGTTGTTTTTTTTGTGATTTTTAGCATAGTTTTGTAGGACAACCCGGTCTCTCGAGATCTCTAGCAGTTGAGCTGTTGGACAAAGTAAATAATCCTGACAACCATACACATTACAGTGAAGCTGATGATGATGATTTTGAGGTGAGAACGTATTTGTGTTTTTCCTGTTTTGAAAAGCCGATGTTTAAAAATAGTCTCCTGTTTTCCCTCTGTAAACTTATATTCTCACTTCAGAGAGGGGTTGAAAAATTATTCTACTCTGCGGCACAGCAGTACAGTAGAAACCAGGATGCCTTGCCACAGGGTTGAGGTTAAGCTTGCTGTCAGGTACCAGGGGCTTGTGTGCAGGCAATAGAGAGTGTGTCCCATTGTAATAGTTTCCCTTTAATTATGGTATGAGATCTAAGGTGAAGACAATATAACTGAATTATAATGTTTCTGTTTCTAACAGCCTCACTCTGTTATTCGCCACACCATTCGCTCTACAAACAGGAATGCTAGAGCGGAAAGAACAGCGTCAGAGATAAATTGTAAGTCCCTAATGTGCTTTTTCCCATTTTGTGGTGCTGGTTTATTCTTCCTGATACATTGTGTCCATGTCACTCTTTTATAGCAAACCTTAGAGAGCCAGTTTACCATTGGCTCACTGAAAGAAAAATAACACCAACAAAAAAATCTCCACGGTATTTTGCCAAAATCAAAATTAAAACTTGCACACTTTTCTGTTACTTCATTTCATGTCATTGCAGGATGCAAACATTTCTATAAGACCAGGGTATTGTTTCTTCTGTAATCAGCCTCTCTCTGCCATGGAATGATGCCAAACTTTGAATGCCTACTATTAAAAAAATAATAATTTAATAGAAGCATTAAGCAGGAAGACCAAGTTGATTATTTTAGTGGGAGAGCATGTTCTTACACACAGATGTCTTGGCCCTCACTGGCGAGGGAAAATATAGAAAAGTAGATGGCAATTTGGTGCCGCTCTGATTTTGTGCTAGTTTTCACACTGATGGTCAGCTAAACCTCATCCTAACCACTGGAGGATGCTCCACTTGTTATGGTCACATCTGATGTGCTGACGATATGGTGTAGGTTAAACTCAAAAGGAGTGCAAGTCCTTACGCTCCATGCAGCATTCACACGCTACTCAGTCACTTTCCAAAGGGGCAGGGCGGGGTGGGGAATACTGAAATATTGGAGCCTGTTGAAGCAGGAACTGGCTTTCTTTGTGTTGGAAGAAGTGCCCTTGCAAACTAAATAATTAGTAGATATTATTAGATATGTGACCATAATAAAGTGCCCAAGCAAACTAAATTATTGTTAGATATGTGACGATAAATATTATGGTCACATCTGCTGTACTGACTATGGTGTATGTTAAACTCAAAAGGAATGCAAGTCCTTACACTCCATGCAATGTTGACACGCTATTCGGTCACTTTCAGCTGGAGTGGGGGGAAAGTGCTGATATTTTGGAGCCCTTTGAAGTAGGAACTTGCTTTCTCTGTGTTTGGAGAGTGCCCACGCAAACTAAATAATTATCATTTAGACTACTTTAAATGGGGATTCTAACTGCTCTTTTCTCAGTTTCCTTTTCTGTAGGTTGTTTCATAACAAATACATTGCAAGTGCAAACATTTAGACATTGAAGACTTCCATAAAAACAAATGTTCGTGGTTCAAAGAGTTTAGAATTTTATAGGCAAGTTAAAATGAAGCATTACATAACATTGCAGTGTGCATTTTGGTTTTTTATATGCTACAGCATGCTGCTTACTTTAATAGTCTGGCTATAAGAGGATGTCAGTAGAATGTTACACGTAAAGTTGAAAATGTGATGTTTTGCAGTTGACAAGTTGCAGTTTGAGCCTCCCTTACGGAAAGAAACGGAAGCTCGGGATGAAATGGTAGGACTTGGTTTTTCATCGTTTGTGATTATAATAATGTCCTTATTGTTTTATACTTTAACTCTGTTAAGTAATATGTATCAGAGTATAAAAAGAGTCACAAGAAGACAACTATCCGTTTTCAGACAGTCACCACATTCTGAAGAAAATGAATTGCTCTCTATGGTTCATGCGGAGGATCTTCTTCATGTGCAAATTGAAATGCACCAATTAGTGTAGGAATGTGAAAAGAGATTCTGAATTTGATTCCCTTAGATCTCTCTACCAGCCAATATTATTTCTTCTACTCTGTTACTCAGAGCACAGCCACGTTCCTCCATTGTGTGCCACTTTGCTGTTTGTTTTAACTCTCAGCAGTTATGTTTACTTCAGATTAATGGAATGCTACCAGCCAGCTCACGTTCATCTGGAGCAGAGGGCGGCTGTGGATGCAATGGGCCTCATTCTTCCTGAGTGCTCAGTCCCAGCAGCTCCCACTTACTCCAGTTGGAAACATAGGTGCTCAGCATTATGAAAATCAGGATCCGGATGTTTAAAGCCATTTTCCTGTTGGCCAGATGGGCCTTTTTCATGTCAAAATTTTGCGCCCTTTCCCAGCTTGGTCTCTTTGGGGCTTAATCGCTGGACAAAAAACCTCTACACTCAAGATGTTAACTGTACCCGTGAAGGGGAAGTTAGTGGGGAAGCAACTGACCCAAGCCCATTACAGAAAGCAGCAACAGCTCACAATAATTTTTTAAAGAACTGCAGAAGTGGAGGCGGGTTGGCTTGATTCCCAAGGAAAATTTTAATTTTTTTAACATGTCTAAGGTCACTTTAATGAGTGCTGCACTAACAGCATTCACCAGGAGCTCCTCCACCAGTCATTGGTGAAAAGGCATTGATGGGGCTGGGAGCTCAGCAAGAGTGCAGTGAAATGCCTGCTGTCCAGGGTGCGGGGTAACAACCCTCAGAGAGCTGTAGTTCCGTGAGTCGCAATGTGATCTCATTCGGGGATCATGGTCCCCAAGAGTAGCAGTGGTCTGTTACACCAGTACCCACGGAGAAAAGCTTTCTCCTTATCAAGTTTGTACCAGAACACTTTAATTAAGTCATTTTTCATCTGTTGAACCTGTGTGCTTCGCCATTTCCAGGTGTTGTTTTCAAGCCCAAATTAAAGGAAGGTTGGAATTTTTTTATTTTTTATTTTTTTTCAATAATCAGACTAAAAACATTCGGACTTTGAAACTGAAGTGCCTCTGTTTATGGGTGATTATTTTCTGCAGTTCTCTACCTCCCAAGCCCCCCAGGATGCTCTGGAAATATGTTTAGAGAATAGTTTTTTTCAATTAAATAAATAATTGTTGAACTGAAATTTCTGCATCTTCAGATTGTGGCAGCAGGCACAGACTTTGCGTCACACTGGAATCCTTTTGTTGATGGTGGAAGCAGCAGCAAGTACGTACACAGTTCAGTAGCATTTTCATAGTTTTGATTATGTGAAAAGAAACCCAGAATTGTGTTTATAAAAAACCTCAAAACCTTGAACTGATTAATTCTGTTTTTTATGTCCTTTGATAAAGTAAGACAGGCCAAAGTATAGGTAAAAATTATTTGGCCTTCACATTGAATACAATATTGCAGTGCAGTTCTTGTGATCCGGTTGGTCAGCTCATCCGGGCAAGGATAATCACTTCTGTGCAGTTTTGATCCCTGTGAAAGACAAACAGCGTTTTTTGGGGGGGATCGGTTATGCTCCCCAGTCAGTGTGGGAACGTGTAGTATATGTAGAGTACGTATTAAAACAAAATAACTAAAATCAGTTTTTGTTTTACTTGCCTTTCAAAGAATTCAGTTCAGGATTCTGCATTTGCCTTGCAACACTCCCTGCACTGGTGAGTGGTTGTGATGTCACCACGTGTTGCAAGGCACATGCAGAATGCTGACGAGCAGTCTTTGCAAGTAAGTAAAGGAGGAACTGACTTTCAAATACTTGGCTTTTAAAAATTGCTTAAGTGTTTACTTAAGTGTTTGTGGTATGGTATGGTATAATGGTATGTACCGTTATAGGTGCAGTGTATTCTACAGTATAGTCAGTTAACAATTTAGCTTTTACCTCCCCAGCATTTTAAATCCCAACTTACTCTAGGTCAAAGATAACCCTGAAGTTAGTGAGCACAACTCTGTTAAAGCCAGGGCTGAATTTGACCACGTAGCTGCACAGGGCTTCCTGTTACTGCACACTGCTAAACTGCTTTCAAGCTGATCTTTTTGAAGTTATAACAAGAAGTAAGCAGGCTTGGTATTACCCGCTGAATGATCCAGCTAAACAGGAAAGAGTATTTTAACCAAATTTAAATTACTGCTAGGCTGAAAAATCCCTTGCTCCTTTCTTTATGTGGAGGCAGTCAGTGCACAATATGCTTTTGTGTTTAAATTTTGCAGATAACCTTTAGTATATAGCTCATTTCCAACATTACAGTTCCGCAATCCAACCGGTCATGTCATGCAAAGTATAATAAATCCATTGTTTTTAAATGTGTGACAGTTTATCCTTCAATTTATTTTGTTTTCTTCTCATCTTTGCTCCTTCAATAGTGAAAATTCAAGATGGTTTTGTAGGCCTGGCCCGTCCTTTCCCCAGAAACAGGAACAACTCCTTTTCCTCCACTTTTCTTGTTTTGCTTATGTGACACTGGCTAGTAGAGCTGGAAAGCCTTACATGTTACTGATGAGGCTGTTCTGTGGGCAGCTGGAATCTCCAGGATTTCTGTGTCCTCTTCAAAACTACCCATGGATATGAATTTGATTCTTTAATGCTGTGGCTTTTTGTATAATGTAGGCTGTATATATAAAACTGCATCAAAAGCAGCTATGAACAGCGTAACGAGCTATAAATGAGTATACATATTTATGAAGTGATGCTTTTGACTGGAAGGGCGTCAGTCGTAAAGTCCCAGGACAGTGAGTTTCTCTGCCATTCTCTTGGAATTCAGTTCCTTCTCGGAATGGTAAACAGGAAATGCTGAGCCCTTCTGAGCGAGGGAATTCTGGAGAGTGCCATAATGGTAAAGAAAAGGCTGGCTCGAGAGAGGGGGTGGGCTGCTTTTCTGTGGTTTGGCCCATGCCAGAGAGAACACTGATTTATACGCTGACTCGGATTAGTTTTATGTAAACAAGACCAATGCCATTTATGCTTATGGAAGATGGGAATTGGTTTGATACTTTCTCAATCTATAATTTAACTATTTAAAATTAATATTTTGTGCACTATTTTCTGCCTTATGCATGAGTAACTTTTTAGTGCTTACATCTGGTAATGACTTGGGGGTAATTGATTCTTCCCCCCCGTCCCCCGGTAGTGTCTGGGGCAGCAGTCATAGTTTCATTAGCAGCTATTCTGGGACCACTCAGAAGAAGCAGCTTAAAGGGAAATTGATTAGTATACAGAGTGCTATGTTTTTATTAATATGCTTTTGTTCTTCAGTAGTTATGTAAATGGACCTGTAATCTTTTTTTCCTGTTGACATGGCATTTCATGGAACCTTACAGAATGTACTAATTAGTGGGGACGTTAGACAGCTAGGTCCACAGAAAGATGGATCCTATGGTACTGGAGTCTGTCCATCGTTGTTCTGAATTTTAGATGCCACCATGTTTTATCAAAAACAAACAAACCTCTAGCATTTCCCTGTGCTAACTGTATCTTTCCAATGGATTCTGATTGCCAGCCTGTTCCCCTAGCCTTGCAGAAATCTGTATCTGATGATTAAAAAAATAAAATTGTGACAGGCAAGTTGTGACTCTCACTTCCACCTCCAGAAAAAAGGTCTGTCCTTCCCTGAGCTCACTGTTATAATTGAGATTAGCTAATCATAACAGACCATCACCAAAATAGTTCTCTCCCTGAGCGCATGAGCAGCATTAGTGTTGATGGATTTTGAGCAACTGAATGTTTACAATGTAGTGTTATTTAGAACCATATCTGTGAAATAAACTGAAGTTACTATTCTGTAAAATTAGCTAGAAAGTTGCTGATTTTCAGAAATCTAAAAGTTTGGTTAAAAATCTGACTTTTCTGTTGACCCTGCAGTAGGTTTGATGAAAAAATATTTAACGGTGTAACAAGAAAACAATCTGTGAGACTCTTTACTATATTCCTGCATTTTTCACTAACTTTCTCCATTTTCCGTTGGTTGTTAGGACACATAATTGGACATTGCAGCAGTGCCTAAATATCCTTAGTAGATGGAGATGTGAGACTAGTGTATGATACCAAAGCATAAGAGAACATAAATAACTATTCCTTAGTGTATGGGGAAAATAAAGTGCACAACGAAAAAAGGGCTTAACACAGTGAATAAGAGCAAGGTACTTTTGTACTTGTAATAGGCTGGTAGATACTATAATGTCAAAGTGAAGTGCATCAGTAATCAAATTTTGACTGCATTGATCTTCATAGAACTTAAGAGTGGGCCTCTTATTTTTATGAACATTTTACCTAGGGGACCGTTCACAAAATTTGGCGATGGCAGTGAAGATGTTGAAGAGTGAGTGAACCTCCTTCATTTTCACTTGTATTCTCTATAGCTCTTTCTTTAAGCAGTTACGGTTCTGGCAAAATCCCTTTTCTTAAAATGTTGTATTTATCCCACATGACTGTGAAGGGCTAGTGGCACTCCTAAATGTAATGCACCCTTCATTGTGTACACAAGCGCCAAGAGAACATCTGAAAGCACTCTATAGATAGAAGAGCTATCCTCTCTTCTCTTCCCCCCCCCCCCAATAAAATATTATGGGGTGTGCAAGGAAGCTTCTGATCTATTTTTTTTAGGGGGGATTTTGTGTGTTGAGAATGAGAGGATATTATTACTATGATGAGCCAGGCTTAGGACAGACAGCTGATATACAAGGGTCCCTACAGAGCTCTGCCAATGCACCTCCCTCCCACCCTACGACATCCCTGCTATTCAAGTACTTAATCATTCTTGAGCAAAAACGGCAAGCCATGTCAAATAGCTATGGGTTTTTTGTTGTTTGAACCAAACACCTTCAGTAGGTGGTAGGATGATTATTAGAAGACAGCTGTCAATTTCTTTTGTCACTTTAAGGAATTTGGGAGGATGTTTCTCTGTGTCCTGACCTACTGACTGATCCAGCAATGTAACATTTTCATTGTTGGGAGGGATTTTCTTGAGTAACAAAGAGAGTTAAAGGAGTGTGGGTAATCACCCCAAAGGAATAGCTATCTTAACATCTGTTTAATCCTGCTAATTTCAAGTACTCTTCACTGCACAATTGTCTTTAACATTACACTATGAAAGAACATAATTCAAGTAAAAACCACCACTAACAAATATTAACCTGCTTTTCTGATCCTCCTTGTATTGTACGTCTGCTTTAACCCGTTTTTGTGTCAAGCTATGAAAAGACAATCTGTTCTATGCACATAGCTTATCTTATTTCCACAAACTTCATATTTTCAGCCAAACCTGTCTGTGTTTTTTGTGCTTGTATAAATAACCAAGATGCTACTGCACCTTTCTGTTTTAGGTCAACCCTAAAGCGAGCAGGACCACCACCACTACCTCCTAAGGTAAATTTCTGCCGTGTTTTAAAGAAGAGTTTGTGGATAAATGACACTCTGTGAAATACTTCAGTCTGATGCTTTCTAGCCGCTCGTAAATTTAGGAGCTAATTTACTAACAGTTGGGGAGAAACATAGCTATTGGACTTCACACGATGGGCCATATTTTGCGCTGACCTACACCCTGTACAGTCCTGTTGAACTTTGGTTATACTGGGTGTCACTGGGCCTTATACGTTATGTTTGTAAAAGTGGCTTTTAGGCAGTCTCCCTCTTGAAAGGACGTCATATATGTGTACTATGTCCTGTTGACCATTATTCTTTCTGCCACTATGCCATTATTTTTCAAAATCAATCAAGAAAAGAATAATTCTGATAATAGATTATCCTGCTGTCAATGTTCTTTGTTAGAACAATGATACATTTTCTACATAAAAGCTAGCATGTAATAATTTTATGCCTCTGAAAAATCATCATTCACCTTATTTTATAAAGCCCCACCTATTTTATTTATTACAGCCAAGGATAAACAATTACCCTGAAGAAAGCCTTGCGGATGATGAGAAGTCTCAGACAATAAAACACTTTCCAGATTCACAGAGTAGAGCGCTGCCAGCTCATAGGAGACAGAGTATTCCAGCTTGTGGGCCTCAAGCTGAGCTGCCCCCCATTGGTATGACTAGCAGTCTCAGCAGCCCTGGACTGCTTACAGCTCGATACAGTGACTTGGGTAAATAACCTAAATTATATTGTTTGCAGTATTGTTGTAACTGTGTCGGTCCCAGGACATTAGAGACACAAGGTGGGTGAGGTAATATCTTTTACTGGACCAACTTCTGTTGATGGAAGATACAAGCTTTTGAGCGGCACAGAGTTACTCTTTAGCTTACACCTTCTGCCAAGAGAAGTTGGTCCAATAAAAGATATTACCTCATTCACCTTGTCTCTCTAAATTTACATTTTCAGAAAGTTTCTTTTTTCCTGTAAAAAGAAATACGTTTTGGAGCTAACTTGACTTTAAGCAAAACATGATTGTAATAGAGGTAATTCCTGAAGTGTGACTTTCCTTCTTACATGTGCTGGGCTTTCTGTGTGTCCTGGAGGTTTGTACCCTAAAGGCCTAGGTCAGAGAACTTCCTGCTAGCACAGGGATGCTGAGTGGAATCTCTTTTGCAGCCAATCAGTACCATCGCTATGTTGGCCCAGTGTGCTCCCATCTGTCAGTCTGAGTGGGTTGCAATGACAACAAACACGGGTTTCTCTCAATAGTGAGGAGCCCTAAGCACTGGGCAGCTGGACTGGCCCCTTTTCCGCAACTCCCTCTGAAAAGGTTCAGCTGGCTTATATTAACTTCAGAGCAGTGCCTCCCTCTTCTTTAGGATTAATTATCTATGTTGCAGAGAAGAGAACAGGGCATGTAGGCAGCAAAATTATTTGTACTTAATTTGGTTATCAGATATGCATTAAAGTGCATGTGGGATTTGTTTTAGGAAATGGGGATAGTATGCTGAAACTCACAGAGGAAAATGTAGAAGGTTCTGGACAAGTCCCCCAGCTGCCACGTAAAAAAGACAAAAGAGACTTTCCAGTAAGTATTTGACACTGTAGCTGTTAAATATTGGTCAGTGATGTGACTTCACTTGTATAGTTACATGCACATGAATGTCTGGTGTAGAGCTTTAAAACTAGTGTGAATCACTTTACAACTTATCTCTTTCCCCACAGAAGCCAGCAATCAATGGTCTACCGCCAACTCCAAAGGTGCTGGTAAGAAATCTCATTTAAAATCAGATGTCAAGAATTATAACATTCATAAACCAGTCGGAGAACACTTCAATCTCTCTGGTCACGCAATCACAGACATGAAGGTCGCTATCTTAAAACAAAAAAACTTCAAATCCAGACTCCAGCGAGAAACTGCTGAATTGGAATTCATTTGCAAATTGGATACTATTAATTTAGGCTTAAATAGAGACTGGGAGTGGCTAAGTCATTATGCAAGGTAGCCTATTTCCCCTTGTTTTTTCCTCCCCCCCCCCCCCCCCCAGACGTTCTGGTTTAACTTGGATTTAAACTTGGAGAGTGGTCAGTTTGGATGAGCTATTACCAGCAGGAGTGTGAGTTTGTGTGTGTATGGGGGTGGGGGGGGGTGAGAAAACCTGGATTTGTGCTGGAAATGGCCCACCTTGATTATCATGCACATTGTAGGGAGAGTGGTCACTTTGGATGAGCTATTACCAGCAGGATAGTGAGTTTGTGTGTGTGGTTTTTGGAAGGGGTGTGAGGGGGTGAGAGAACCTGGATTTGTGCAGGAAATGGCCCGACTTGATTATCATGCACATTGTGTAAAGAGTTGTCACTTTGGATGGGCTATCACCAGCAGGAGAGTGAATTTGTGTGTGGGGGTGGAGGGTGAGAAAACCTGGATTTGTGCTGGAAATGGCCCAACCTGATGATCACTTTAGATAAGCTATTACCAGCAGGACAGTAGGGTGGGAGGAGGTATTGTTTCATATTCTCTGTGTGTATATAAAGTCTGCTGCAGTTTCCACGGTATGCATCCGATGAAGTGAGCTGTAGCTCACGAAAGCTCATGCTCAAATAAATTGGTTAGTCTCTAAGGTGCCACAAGTCCTCCTTTTCTTTTTGCGAATACAGACTAACACGGCTGTTACTCTGAAACCATTTAAAATAGGAATAACTGGGAGCACAATTTTATTTATCCATCTGCTTACTTTGCCTTTATACTGTTAGTAATTTGTTTATTACCAGAAGAATTCAGTGTTGCTGTCAGTGTAACAGCCACTAAAAATCTTTCATGTTGTTCTGGATTTGTATCTATGGTGTTCTGTAGAAATTCAGCCGAAAAAAAGAAGTTTTAGAGGATGTATTGTAGTGTTCTTGGGGAAGATGAAGGGTTTTTTTTGCATCAAGTGATATTAAAACAGGTTTGTGTGATTGAAGAAAGGAAGACTAATGTGTTCATGTGTCTGACATTTAATTAAATAGGAGACTCAAAAATAAACTCTTTACATTGCAAACTTGTTTCTGGTTTAAATTTGGGTTTCTTTTAGATGGGAGCATGTTTTTCAAAAGTTTTTGATGGTTGCCCTTTGAAGATTAACTGTGCAACATCATGGATACGTCCTGATACTAAAGGTAGGTTCGCTTTCCCCTTTGTATTTTAAATCCTGCTACAGAAGCAGTATTGTACTTTTGGATTAAACCAGTTTCTCTCATTTTTTAGATCAGTATATTATCTTTGGAACTGAAGATGGTATTTATACATTGAATCTGAATGAGCTTCATGAAGCAACAATGGAACAGGTAATTATCAATGTCTCATACAGGCAGAATATAGTTGACAGATACTACGAAACACTGGAACCGTGTAATTTTTAGTGGGGGTTGATAGGGATGCTCTGCTTTGTTGTGTAAGCAGGGCCACATCAAGTCAAGCCCCATTGGTTCTAACATCAGAAATCCCTGACTTTCAGGGCAATATTTTTGACACTGCTGATGGGATGCTCAGATCAAAGGATAGCATGGAGCCCTCCACCTGTACTAAACCCTCTTCTCTCAGAACTGTCTCTGCATCCCCCTGCTCTGGCTTGCCTCCTCTCCTTTGCTACCCAGCCTGCCTTTTCCTTCTCCGTCTTGATTCCACTAGATGGCACACCTCTCCTCTGCTGTGCATGACCAGTATGCAGTTGCAGCCCTGCTGCTGGTTAGTCTGGCTGGCACAACTTCAGCGGGTAAATATTTATGGGCCGGCCAGCTGCTCCTCCTCTAGTCTCCTTGCTATTTTAGCTCCCCTTCTTGCTTCTCCACTGCTTGGCTGCCTCTCTCCTTCCAAACCCCATCTCCTTTTGTGCTCTGGCTTTGTCCCACTGCTTACTGTCACTAAGCACCCCATTGGTCACGCAAACGTCCCTAGGTCACTGGTCCCCTCTAACTTAAAAATAATCAGGAAGGAAGATGTTAATAGTCCTTTTTATTTCTTTGATTTGCTGTACCCTCAGCCGGGGCCTCATGGAGCTATACGTTTAGGCCCGATATTAGGCTTTTCTGAAGTTATCTAGAGGGGAATGAACTCCAGACCTTAAGAGGGAGACAGTTTTTGCCAGACTTACTGTAAGGTATTTTTAGGCTTTGCTACTGTTACTGTCAGAAGAGGGAGGAAAAGGTAAGAACCCTCTGTCTGGAGTACAGTTGATCTAGATGGTGTTAGCACTGTTGTCATGTGGAGCTGTTGGTTTGTAGAGCACTTTCCAAACGTAGCAAGGATGCAAGCTCTGTCCCAGAGGCACAAAACACACCACAGGCTGATAGTAGAGAAAAAGGAGAATGTGGGGCTTTGATGAGGAGAGCACAGGAAGGATTCTAGCACTGAGTGGGTCAGAAGGAGGTAAGGTAGAGAGGGTATTCAGCAGACCAGAAAAGAGAGGCTGTTTTTCTTCAAGTGCTTCCTCACATCGATTCCAATTAGGTGTGTGCGTGCCGCGTGCACGATCGTCGGAAGATTTGTTTTATCCCAGCAGCACTCGGTGGGTTGGCTGAGGCGCCCCCTGGAGTGGCGCCTTCATGGCGCCGGATATATGCCCCAGCCGACCTAGTGCCCCCTCAGTTCCTTCTTCCTGCCTGTGACAGTCATTGGAACTGTGGAGCGCAGCGTAGCTGATCTCCACTCTCCATAGCTTTTCTCTTAGTACCTGTTGTTTATAGTTAGTGTAGTGAGTAGGGTGGAGTGGGGTCTTCTTCCCTCTCCCCCGTCCTGGTACCGGGGCCCATGCCGGGGTTTCCGGGCTTCAAACCCTGCTCGGCTTGCCTGAAGCCAATGCCGACGGGAGACTCCCACGACTCTTGCCTAAGGTGTCTGGGGGAATCCCACCAAGCGGACAATTGCCACATTTGCAAAGCCTTCAAGCCGAGGACCAAAAAGGAGCAGGACTTTAGACTCAAGCAGCTCCTTATGGAGGCGGCACTTAGCCCGGTCCCTTCCTCTGCGCACCGGGACTCGGCATTGTCTTCGGTACGGAGTGCCCCTGCAGCACTGACTGGTCCAGCACTACGTTTGGACTCCGCTAAAGACTCGTGGCGTCAGGCCCCCCCGGCACCTCCACCATGACGGCACCAGTCCCTGTCTCCGGGCCAGAAGAAGAAGCAGCCCAAGCAGGTGCCGACTGCTTCTTCTTTGTCAGTTCGACAGCCACCGACACTTCCCGCACCTCAGCCGGAGCCGCGTCCATTGCTGGAGCGCACAGGACATGTAACAGCTCCTGCACCGTCAAGTCTGGCGCTGCAAGGGCCATCGAGTCCGGTGCATGTTAGCTCCCCGGTGCACACCGCGATCGAGCTAAGGCAGCTCTCCACACCGGAGACCTTCTCTACAGCGCGGGACTTGATCGCACTCACAGAGCTGACTCCCCCGCAGCCAGCGGCACCTCCAGTGCGGGCAGTGCCGTCGAAGGGAAAACCGTCCCTGATATGACCGCTGTCACCAAGTGAAGCAGGGCAGCATTGGTCCCGATCTTGGTCCCGGCACCTTTCATAGCGTCGCTCGCAGTCCCGGCACCAATCCTGTTCTCAGCGTTGGTCGTACTCATGACGCCGCTCCAGCTTGCGAAGATCCGAATTGTGGTACGGCTGGTATCAATCAGCTGGTACCGGTCAGAGTAGCCCTCGACCCGGAGCCTATCCCGGCGCTGGTCTTGTCGAAGGTCACCGTCAAGATCCAGATCAGGCTCCCAGTACCAATATGACCGCAGGCACCGATCGACATCTCGGTACCATTCTACATCTCGCCACCGGTGCATGGCACGATACAGCACCGGGGGGCTCTGCGCCGACACGTTCAGCGCTGCCTTGGCCATCTCGCTCTGCCTCCACATTGTCACGCTCACCAGGTGGCCACCACACCCAGGACCAGGGCGAGGATGGTGCAGGACAGTGGCTGGATGAAGGCCAGGGCCTGGGCCAAGGACCTCCACAGTGGTCTTTTTGGACCCCCTGGGCATACCATCAGGTCCAAGGGGTTCCTTCAGAGGCTTCCCATTCCCTCCCTTCTGCGCCCCAAGTACCGGAGGCTTGTGTGTGTCGTCCCTCCCCGTCTCCCCCCGCCCCCGGAGGTTCTGAGGGGACTGCTCCAGCACCAACACAGGCCCACGCCCCTAGTGTGGTAGACCTTGGGCAACAAGTTCCTCCACATGAGGACCCCAGCCAGGATCCCTTTAGTCCCGGGGGTATCTTCCTCGTCCTCACCTGATGAGGCAGTGGCAGGGACTGTGGTTTCGGGCCCTCCTCCTATGGACCTCCACGCCCACCAGGAGCTGCTCTGCAGGATGGCGTACAATATGACCCTCCAGGTAGAGGAGGTGGTAGAGATAGAGGACCCGGTTGTCGACATTCTGTCCGTGGAGGCACCGTCCAGGGTGGCCCTCCCAGTCATACGGACTATACAGGCCAATGCCAAGACAATCTGGCAATCGCCAGCCTCTATTCCATCTATGGCTACGGGGGTGGAAAGAAAGTACTTTGTCCTCTCAAAGGAGTATGAGTAACTCTACACGCACCCCCAACCATGTTCCCTCGTTGTGGCTTTGGTCATCGAGAAGGAACGGCACAGTCAACAGGCCCCGGCACCCAAATCAAAGGATGCTAGACGCCTAGACTTGTTTGGGTGCAAGGTGTACTCAGCCGGAGGCTTGCAGCTCAGGGTGGCCAACCAGTAGGCACTCCTGAGCAGATACGATTATAATTCATGGCACTCTATGGAGAAATTCAAAGAGTTGGTTCCACAGGAGTCCAGATTGGAATTTGGGGCTCTAGTGGAGGAGGGCAAGAAGGTGGCCAGAACCTTCCTGCAAGCCTCTCTGGACGTGGCGGACTCGGCAGCTAGGACCCTGGCCTCAGGCATAGCCATGCGCCACATCTCGTGGCTGCAGGTCTCTGGCTTACCACCAGGGTTGCAGCAGACCCTCCAGGACCTATCCTTTGATGGCCAGGGCCTGTTCTCAGACAAAACAGACTCAAGGCTGCAGAGTCTGAAGGACTCGAGAACTATTATGCGCTCTTTGGGAATGCATACCCCAGTAACGCAGAGAAGGCCCTTCAGACCTCAGCCTCAGAGGTCCTACCCTCCCCCTCGGCCAAGGCAGGACTTCTTTAGAAGACGTGGCCGAGGTGGTAGAAGCAGACAAACTGGCCACCAAGCCAGCCAAGGCCAGGGCCCTCGCAAGCCATCGGCTAGGCCTAAGCAGAACTAAGCAAGGTGTGCCCAAGGATGGAGCATCAGTCTCCATTCAGGATCCTTCCCCGCGTTTCCAAGATAGTCTCTCCCATTTCCTTTGTGCGTGGTCTCACATAACATCAGACCATTGGATCCTTCACACGGTGAAAAGGGCTTACTCCCCTCTCTTTGCTTTTCCCCCCACCCTCCTACCCCGTCCCTCTTCAGGGACCCTTCTCACGAGCACCTCCTTCTACAGGAGGTCCAATCATTCCTAGCTGTGGGGGAGATAGAGGAGGTTCCAAAAGAGTCAAGGGACAGAGGTTTTTACTCCCGCTACTTCATAATCTCCAAGGCCAAGGGCAGGCTTCAGCCCATCCTGGACCTACACGGACTCAACAAATTCATGGTAAAGTTGAAGTTCCGTATGGTCTCTCTAGGGACCGTTATTCCTTCCTTAGATCCTGGAGACTGGTACGCCACCCTCGACATGAAGGACGCGTACTTCCACATTGCGATCTACCCAGCGCACAGATGCTTCCTTCGCTTTGTGGTCAATCAACAGCACTTTCAATTCACCGTCCTTCCTTTTGGCCTATCTACAGCTCCCAGGGTGTTTACCAAGTGCATGGCTGTTGTGGCTGCCCTCCCTTCGTCAACAACGGATCCAAGTGTTCCCACACCTTGACGACTGACTTATTCGGGGCTGCTCCAGGGATCAGGTGCAGTCTCATGTCCAGCTCACCATGAACATGGTCAATCTACTGGGCCTCCTGCTCAGTGTCACAAAATCTACTCTGGTACCAACCCAGAGGATAGAAATCATAGGCGCAGTCTTAGACTCAGGCCTAGCCCGAGCACTTCTGCCGGAAGCATGCTTCCAATGCCTGGTGAACATCGTCCACAACCTGCAAAACTTCCCAACCTCGACCATGAAAACATGCCTATGCCTCCTGGGACATATGGCCTCTGGCACGTATGTTACCATGCACGCCAGGCTGCGGCTACGTCCATTCCAAGCCTGGCTATCAACAGTATACCGCCCAGGTCGGGACAGCTTGAGCACAGTGGTTACCGTCCCATCAGGGATATTAGCCTCCCTAGACTGGTGGCTGGACCCCAAATCAGTGTGCAAGGGGGTGCCATTTCACGCCCCGCAGCCCTCAGTGTCCCTAGTCACGGATGCGTCATCCCTGGTATGGGGAGCCCATCTCGGGGTCCTCCGTAGACGGGCTATGGTCGGCAGGAGAGTTATCCCTGCACATCAACATACGGGAACTCAGAGCTGTGCACCTGGTGTGTCAGGCATTCCAAGAGCGCATTCAAGGCCATTGTGTTGCAGTCCTCACAGACAACACAACGGCCATGTTTTACATTAACAAGCAAGGGGGAGCCCTGTCATCCCCCCTCAGTCAGGAGGCCACTCGTCTGTGGGAATTCTGTATAGCCCACTCAATCCATCTGGTGGCATCGTTTTCTCCCAGGAGTCCAGAACACCTTAGCGGACTACTTCAGCAGATCATTTCAGACTCACGAGTGGTCGGTTCGCCCGGACATCATCCACTCTGTCTTCCTGAAGTGGGGCTTTCCCCTGATAGACCTATTCGCCTCTCGCGAGAATCGGAAATGCCAAGTGTTCTGCTCTCTACAAGGACGCTCTCTGGGTTCCCTGTCAGATGCCTTCCCCATACAGTGGAAGGATCACCTGTGCTACGCCTTCCCTCCATTCCCGCTAGTCCACAGGGTCCTGCTCAAGCTGCGCAGGGACAGGGCCCATCTGATTTTGGTCACCCCGGTGTGGCCCAGGCAGCATTGGTATACCACTCTCCTAGAGCTGTCGGTGGACACTCCAATTCCACTCCCTCTGTGGCCAGACCTGATCACTCAGGACTACAGACGACTCTGTCATCCCGACCTGCAATCTCTCCACCTCACAGCGTGGATGCTGCATGGCTAACTCAATCTGAGCTGTGCTGCTCTTGCTTGGTACAGCAGGTCCTTTTGGGTAGCAGGAAGCCCTCTACCAGGTCCACATACTTAGCCAAGTGGAAGCGTTTTTCCTGCTGGTGCGCTCAGAGTCATACAGCCCCGCTAGAGGTGTCAGTACCTATCATCTTGGACTACCTCCTGTCCTTAAAACAGCAGGGCTTGGCAATATCATCCATCAGAGTGCACCTGGCAGCTATTTCAGCTTTCCACCCTGGTGAACACTGGTGTTCGGTCTTCTCCAATCCCATGGTCAGCAGATTTCTCAAGGGGTTGGAGCTCCTGTTCCCACAAATTCGACAACCAGCCCCTACGTGGGATCTTAACCTGGTCCTCCCCAAACTCATGGCTGCCCCATTCGAACCAATGGCCACCTGCTTGCTCCTGTACCTTTCCTGGAAGACAGCCTTCCTCGTAGCTATCACTTCGGCGAGGCATGTGTCTGAACTCAGGCTACTCACATCGGAACCACCGTATACGGTGTTCCATAAGGACAAAGTACAGCTGCGACCCCACCTGGCCTTCCTCCCTAAGGTGGTGTCTGCCTTCCATCTCAACCAGGACATCTTCCTCCCCGTCTTCTACCCAAAGCCGCACGCCTCTCAACAGGAACAGGTGCATTCTCTGGACGTTCGCAGGGCCCTCCCCTTCTACATCGAGTGAACGAAACCTTTCACGAAAACGTCGCAGCTGTTTGTTGCTGTGGCAGACCAGACGAAGGGCCTTCTGGTCTCCTCCCAGCGCATCTCGTCCTGGATCACATAATGCATCCGTGCAAGTTATGACTTGGCTGGTGTCCCAACTACGCACCTTACTGCCCACTCCACGTGGGCTCAGGCTTGATCTTCTACTTTCCTGGCACACGTACCCATACAGGAGATATGTAGGGCAGCGACTTGGTCATCGGTGCATACCTTCACCACCCACTATGCAATAATTCAGGAGTCCGGGGTGATGCTGCATTTGGTTCAGCGGTCCTTCACTCCGCGACATCTCACTCCGACCCCACCGCCTAAGTAAGGCTTCGGAGTCACCTAATTGGAATCGATATGAGCAAGCACGCAAAGAAAAGACGGTTACTCACCTTTGTCAGTGTTGTTCTTCGAGATGTGTTGCTTATATCCATTCCAAACCCGCCCTCCTTCCCCTCTGTCGGAGTAGCTGGCAAGAAGGAACTGAGGGGGCGCTGAGTCGGCTGGGGCATATACCCGGTGCCATGAAGGCGCCACTCCACCGAGTGTTGCTGGGGTAAAAAAATCTTCCGACGGTCGTGCACGTGGCGCGCACACACCTAATTGGAATCGATATGAGCAACACCTCTCGAAGAACAACAGTTACAAAGGTGAGTAACCGTCTTTTCCGTGGGGGCAGTATGAGAGAAGGCACAAAGCGGCAATCTGGCCAGATGATTTGGGGGCGCTGGGCAAGCAGAAGGATATGAGAGGAAGAGTATGTAGGATCTGATGGTAAGAATGAGGAACTTGAAGTCGATAGAGTCAGAACAGAGGGAAGGCTTTCTCGGGTTAGTGGATACAAGAACATGCTTAAAAGCACAGGGGGCGGCAAGACAGAGTAGGAAATGAGAATGAAAAGAAACACGGAAGGGTGGAGGGGAGCTACAAGGATAGAGGCAGGTATTGGAAGTGGGATCTCTGAATCAGCCACATTAAAGGAGGAGAATTAAAGACGGAAGCCCCTCATTGAGTGCTGGTCGTGTAACAGTGCGGGAAACTGTTCTAGAAAGACAGGGGAAGGGATACAGCTAGGATACAGAAGAATGAACCTGACATGGAGAAAGTCAGCATCATCGTAAGACTTCATCAAGAGTCAATTTAGCAGGGCATGAACAGGGCCCAAGGAAATGGATTGAGGGACCCAGCATTATTAACTCATGTATATTTATTTTTTAATTCAGTTTCTCTCTGTTACATAGAAATATTTTCTTCTTCTTCTTCGTTTAGTTATTTCCCCGAAAATGTACCTGGCTGTATGTTATCAATAATACTTTAATGTCATTGTCAGGTATGTATATGTTTTTTTAAAAAAAAAGCCACTGTAAATAATGGGGAAAATACACAAAACGTTCACTTGTTAAAGGATATTTTCCTGTGTGCTCCATGCAGATCGGTAACATTATTCTGAATAAGAGAATAATGTGCTGTTTCCTGTATTTCTGTTTCCCTTTTTCATATAGGAAGTTTTACTTTAAGAATGCTTTACACAAGAAATTTTCATAGATTGTAGGGCTGGAAGCTTATAAAATCAAACTTGTAAAGACTAGGTTAAATGCACCCGTCGCCTCCCACTGTTTTCTCCCTGAAAGGTTAGGTGTTTGATGATACAATATTGTTCTGAGTAATGCCAAGGGCCCAGTTTGAGCAGGAGAAGGATATTGAATTTTTCCTGCTTTTGGTCTCTGAGATTGCAGTGCCAAGTTCAGGACAGTGTTCCGCTATTAAAATAACTATCAAGCCAACATTCAGCTTTACTGGGGAGGGATGAAAAGGGCTTCTAAGAATTGAGCTGCAATGTCTAATCATTCCCCTGATGCATTGCAGTTTGGTGCCATCTTTAATGGCTCTGAACTTCCCGGTCATCCTCGGTATACATCCTACTTACTCAGAAAATAGATACAATTGAGGACAAGAAGAGTTCTGAGTTAAGGAGGAATGACCTACATGCATGTGCGCATGTAAATAATAATGAATTTGTCATTCTTCTCTATTATATTCATCCTTCAAGTGTAGATGATTTGAAACAAGGGGTTTTCCCTCCTGTCCTGACAAAAGAGAATTCTGCATCTGGAACAGCTGCCCAAGGTCGATCTTAATTTTGAGTGCAGACGGATTGCAGGATCAGGCCTTTAGACATAGGATTCTGTGTGTAATCCAAGTCACATGATGATACGAAGATAGTCCAGGATGGGTTTCCTGAAGGCTGGTGGCACATAGGTTCCAAGGGCCAGAGAGGTCCACTCTGATCATCTAGTCTGACCTCCTTTGTGACACAGTTCATAGCACTTCCCCAAAAGAATTCCTAGAGCAGATCTTTTAGGAAAACATCCCATCTTGATTTTAAAATTGCCAGTGACACAGAATCCACCATGACCCTTAGTAAATTGTTCCAGTGGTTAATTACCCTCACTGTTAAAAATGTATTTCCAGTCTAAATTTGTCTAGCTTTAACTTCCAGCCATTGGTCCACGCTATACCCTTCTCTGCTAGATTGAAGAGCCCATTATCAAATATTTGTTCCCCTTGTGAATTAATGCTTCTACTGCCAGGCCCGGGAGGAAGCTTATATAGGCCATAAAAGTTTTTTCAAGATTGTTTAGCTGTATGCATTGTGTTTGAGTGATTGCAGGTATCTGTACATAGATCAATATAAATTTGGTATGTTAATATTAATAATTTATATTTAAATATATTCATATAAATTTAATGAAAGTGTAGTGGCCTGATACAGTCACATCAGTGCCTTGATGTAGTATCACAGAACAACCTAGAATTTAGTGTACATTTGTTTTACACATTTTCTTAAATGTTCTTATTAGACCTGATCTGTAACAGTTGAATTATGTCCCCACTTGATGCACTGTCATTTTTAATCATGATTTGTTTCTCCTTACATTTTGGCTTGGCTTCTATTTTTGACATGTCTTTGGATCGCCTTTTTAGAAGGTAATTATCACAATGTATTTTTACCATAAATTACCTCTAGCTAATCTGCGTATGTACGATACAAACCAGTTTTCTGTCTTACAGGAAAAACATTTCAGCTCTACTCCCATAACCTAATAGCTTTGTTTGAACAAGCCAAAAAAACGGGATTTGCTGCTCATATGCAGACTCATAGGTTCCCTGACAAAATATTACCAAGGTACAAAAATATCTTTATTTTCTAGACAATTCTGAAAAATGAACACAATTTCTAAACTAGTTTATCCTTTATGCTTCTGATATGTCTGTGTGAATCAGTAACATAAAAGGCTTTCAGTATCCGTCACTGATGTGTGGTGTTAAACTTACTCTGTTATTCCAGGAAGTTTGCCTTAACAACAAAGATTCCTGATACAAAAGGATGCCACAAATGCTGCATAGGTGAGTGAACATTCAGTGTACTGTTTTTTTTTTTCCCTTGGTTTTGATCATTGGAACAGAGTGGTTCGCACTCAGATTTATTTTTAATTATACATAAACATAGTAAAAATCTGGGTCCTGGATAGCTCAGGAGATTGGTGATGAATTACTGAGCTTTACCATCTTCTTATGTGACCTCTCTTGACTGGAGCTTTGCAACCCTTGTAGTCCATTTGGTACGATCCTCTGCTAATCTTTGTGGATGAATAGTCCTTTTGATCCAGCCAGGATACAACATCCATCCATCCAAGATCTTTTTTTTTCTGTCGACTGTTCTTCTACCATCAGCTTTCTCATCCAGTGCCCACAAACATGCATCACCCGCTGAACCCCTTAAAATGTACCCTGCGAATCTAGCTTTACCTTACCACACGTGAAATACTGGCCCCAGTGCAGTGAAGAGAAGTTTTGCGGTTAACTTCAATGGGGCCAGTATGTCACCCGAAATCACCAGTCAGTTTGGCCTAGGTCGGTGGTTCCACGGTCACTATCACCTGTGGGATGGGCAGAGGCCTGTATTTTATAATGTGGTGATCTGTCTCAGTCAAGTGGACAAGTGTCCCTGTCAGTAACCACTGTCGCTGACTGACACTTCTTGTTAAGCCTCACTAAAGAGGCCAAAGACTGGTCATGAAAGATGAAATATCCTCTGACCCTAGGAAGGTGGCACATTCTGGTCAAGGTTGTGGCATAGGGCATCATGGGTTGAAGATGGAAAACTAGCAAACACAATGGTAAAGGACCAGTTATTAATTGTAAGGGGGAGGGGGTGTAGTTCAACTTATTAAAAATCACTTTGAGCTGTATTTGACAAGCAAGCTTGCAACCCTTGTGTGTGCTGCTTAAACATCTATATTTTTTTAAATCTTGGAGTAAATTTTTCCAAAGGGACTTGTGCACTTAAGAGCTTGAGTCATTGAAAATCCGTGGAACTTAAGAATTGTAAAAACGTTGTTGTCTTAAAATATCCCCTCCCTCACGCAGACACGTGGAGTTCAAACTATGGCTCTTATCTTCCCAAGATTGATACTGCCTGCTAGGGATTGATTTCACCTACTGTTCGGCACCCTCTGCCCTTTCTGGAGAAGGAATGTTTTAAAATGTATTTAGGGGAGAACTCGGCTCTACAAAGTGGCTCAAGCCAAGGTGACAAGCCAAAGTCACCTGCACATGTGCAACAGGACTGGGGCTCTGTTGTAAGCCAGTGTTTGCAGGTGGCCTGATATCACAGTAACTGGCTGACTCAAGGTGACATGTTGTGGCCATTGAACCCAAATATGACTGAGAGTTTGAGTGCCACTCTTGGCAGCTTTCTGAGAATGTGTGTTGTGCACATTCACTGCTCTTTTCCCTGA
Organism: Lepidochelys olivacea; assembly: GCF_965140295.1. Lineage (NCBI taxonomy): Eukaryota > Metazoa > Chordata > Testudines > Cheloniidae > Lepidochelys > Lepidochelys olivacea. The sequence continues at coordinate 123,556,855 of NC_140416.1, forward strand.
TTCTCCAGGGAAGATTTTTACCCTGAGAGCAAAGTTTCTGGTTTAAGAGCCAATATTTGAAAGTGCTTTAAAATCCACATGCGTATTCTGATTGTACTTGGTAAGTAATTGTCCAGGGAAATAGCCTTCATTAGCAGGAAGAGAAGAGTCATCTAGTAAACAAGTTTAATATAACAGAACCTCATTTATACGACCCTCAGTTATCCTGCTCTCCACATTAACCTAACAACCAGGACTCCAGGGCCAGAAGCGGGCGATCTCACCTGTGAACACTAGATGGCGATGCAGCATTTCATGTTCCCATTCTCTGGAATAGCTGGATTTTTGATTATCTTATCTGGCCCCTCTCCCAATTAGATCAGATAAACAGGATTCTGCTGTAATACCTAGAGTAACACCGACAGACCCCGGTGGTCGGCGGGTGGGATTGAACCGAGGACCTCTGGAACTTAGTGGATGAGCCTCTACCACAGTATTCTCAAACTTTTGTACTGGTGACCCTTTTCACATAGCAAGCCTCTGAGTGCGACCCCCCCCCTTATAAATTTAAAACACTTTTTAATATATTGAACACTATTATAAATGCTGGATGCAAATGTTTGGGGTGGAGGCTGACAGCTCGCGACCCCCCACGTAATAACCTCATGTCCCCCGAGGGGTCCCAACCCCCAGTTTGAGAACCTCTGCTCTGCCACATGAGCTAAAAGCCAACTGGCTGTTAAATAAGGCTGTAGAGCAGAATCATTTTATCTCTCTTCCTCTAAGTGATCTCGATGCCACTGGATGGAACAGAACACCACACCCAGGAGGTGTGTGGATTACACTAGCTCTTGGATAGCATTTTTCATGAGTAGCTCTCAGAGCATTTCAGTCTCTAATGTATTTATCCTCATAGCACCCTGTGAGGTGGGGAAGTGCTGCTATTCCCATTGTACAGATGGGGATCTGAGGCACAGACTAGCTCAGGTCATCAGTACCTGGTTCCTGAACAATGGGACTGTGTGATCAAAGAAAAGAAAGGAGCTGTGGCCGTTGTTGATGTCAGCATGATGAAGGGGGTTGCTAAGCATCAGGAAAAGCATCCGTAATAGAGAACCCTATTATGAGGATGACATTGACTAGCAGCGCAAGGATTACAGCACTGACTAATGTGGGGGTTCTCTGTCATTGTGTATGTACAGTGCATAACATAATGGGCCCTGGTCTTAGGTGGGGCCTCTAAGGTGCTGCAGTAACACAAACAAAGAATAATGCTGGGGCAATGAGGAATTTTGCAAGAGGAAGAGGTGATTTGGTTGACGTTGGCTCTTTTTTTAATTTGCTGTTCCCATCTTCTTTCTATTTCAACAGGCCCCTGACTCTCTTTTGCTCCTCTTGAAACAAATATTTGTCTAGCACAGGTGTGCTGTTTGCTTCAGTAACATTCCATGAGTTAGTCCACAGGATAGGTTATGTTAATATGTAGGAAAATAGATAATTTTATGTCTAGTTCATTTGGAAGTTAGCACAATAATTAATGGAACAAACATTTTAATACAGCACCAAGTAATAAACCTAAGGTCAAAGAGGTTAGTTTTTTAAATTTTGAATCCTCTGAAAAAATAGCTGTAATTTTCAGTTTTACTTGAAACGTGATTGCTTGTTAAATCCAACCCTATTTGATTTAAATGTGTGGATTGTTCTGGGGTGTTTTTTTTTTTTTTTGTTTACTAGTAAGAAATCCATACACAGGACATAAATACCTTTGTGGAGCATTGCAGTCTGGAATTGTTTTACTTCAGTGGTATGAGCCAATGCAGAAATTCATGTTAATAAAGGTAAGTTTTACCCAGTTACAAGGTATGTCTTTTTCCTGTTGCACGATGTTAATCATTCAACTATTATTAGAAATAGACAAAGCTCTCTGAAAGTGTGTGAACCATTCCAGATTTTTATGATGGAAAGTGCATCCCTTTTTTGTCCTGTTTGAAGATGCTAAGCACTTGAAAATCTGCCCCTGCAAGCTTTTACCAGCTCTAGGGCTGATCCAGTGCCTGAGGGAATCAATGAAAGTCTTTGCATTGATTCACAAGTTGTTGGATCAAACCCAGTGCTAGCAGTAGCAGACCTCCAAAAACCAAGAGCATGAATTATGTGAAATGTTCCATTCTTTTGGGGATATACTCTCCTTGATTGTGAGTAGTAGTTTGAATTACATAGGCAATTGAGAGGAGAATAACTCTCACTAAAAGGGCTGAGACTTAGCATCATAGAATTGGAAGGGACCTTGAGAGGTCATCTAGTCCAGTCCCCTGCACTCAAGGCAGGACTAAGTATTATCTAGGCCATCCCCGACAGGTGTTTGTCCAACCTGGTCTTAAAAATCCCCAATGATGGAGATTCCACAACCTCCCTAGGCAAGTTACTCCAGTGCTTATCCACTCTGACAGGAAGTTTTTCCTAATGTCCAACCTAAACTGCCCTTGCTGCAATTTAAGCCCATTGCTTCTTGTCCTATCCTTGGAGGTTAAGAACAACAATTTTTCTCCCTCCTCCTTGTAACAACCTTTTATGTACTTTTCAGCCTGAAAAAGAGACGACTAAGAGGGGATATGATAGAGGTCAATAAAATCATGATGGTGTGGAGGAAGTGAATAGGAAGTGTTACTTGCTCCTTCATGCAACACAAGAATTGGGGGTCACCAAATGAAATTAATAGGCAGCAGGTTTAAAACAAAAGGAAGTATTTCTTCACACAACGCACAGTCAGCCTGTGGAACTCTTAGCCAGAGGATGTTGTGAAGGTCAAGACTATAACAACATTCAAAAAAGAACCAGATAAATTCATGGAGAATAGGTCCATCAATGATTATTAGCCAGGATAGGCAGGGATGGCCTAGACTCTGTTTGCCGGAAGATGGGGACGGGCGACAGGGGATGGATCACTTGATGATTACCTGTACTGTTCATTCCCTCTGGGGCCCCTGGTATTGGCCACTGTAGCTCACAAAAGCTTATGCTCAAATAAATTGGTTAGTCTCTAGGGTGCCACAAGTCCTCCTGTTCTTTTTGCGGATACAGACTAACACGGCTGCTCCTCTGAAACCTGTCAGAAGACAGGATACTGGGCTAGATGAACCTTTGGTCTGACCCAGTATGGCCGTTCTTAGGTTCTGATGTTCATTAGTATCTCTAATTATCTGTGGATGTCAGTTTTTAGGCTGCCTACCTACATGCTAGATAAAAGTAACCTCTAAACTTGATTTATCTTAATTTTTTTCAGCACTTTGATTTTCCTTTGCCAACCCCCCTGAATGTGTTTGAAATGCTAGTGATACCAGAGCAGGAATACCCCATGGTTTGTGTGGCTGTTAGTAAGGGCACAGAACCAAATCAAGTAGTTCAGTTTGAGACAATCAACTTGAACTCTGCTTCTTCATGGTTTACAGAAATTGGTGCAGGTAAGGTTTTGGGGGTCTAGTGTGTGAACCTTGCATTCTAAGTAACGTGGAAACACTTTCTCTACCAGCTTGATTCCTTCATCTTAGCTCATTTTTGAGGCATGCATACATATCTAGATATAGGCCTTGCAGTGCCATGCCAGCCTGGATTGCATCTTCCTCTCTGTGCTCTGGCCTTCTGAAGATATAAAATCACTTCCTGAGAAAAGTTGCAGGAACCCTTCTGGTGTTTTAAAATTACTTCACTCCCTCTGCTTAATCATCACATAGGAGGCTGGTCCCACAGACCTTTCCATGTCTGTTTTCTGCCCAGCTCCAATTTCATTTACCTTTTAAAAGGCTTCATTTTAAAAGCACCATGTACTAAAGTGGATGTTTGAAAACCAGAACATGACCCACTCAGCTAAGAGCTCAGTGTGAGGTTACATGGTCCATGGCCCTCCATGGGGCCAGTCTGTGTGCTGTTCCCCGTTTTCTTCTCTAGACACCCTCAGTGGAGTGCATGCCTCTCTCTTGTTGCCCCGCATAGACCGTTTTTGTAATCCGTTGCCCATTTATGCCATGGAAAAAATTCTCCTTTCTCTTCAACAGCTATTTGCTACCATTGATTACTTTTTTCTCTGCTAGGCTGATTCAGACACATCTTTCCACATTTTTAAAGGCTTCTTTTTAACAACACTAGTGGGCTAGCTCATTTATGAATTAAAGCTATATAAACTGTTGAATATGAACTTATCAGTCATGCTGGGCTTCCTAGATTGTCATCTCCAAACATGAATTGTCCAAGGGGGAAGTATCCTGTGCTGATCCCTACCACTCATTATTGTACCTTGTTGCGAACACCCTCTAAAGCGGATTTGATGTATTCTTGGCAGGCTGTCACAAGCAGACAATAGTCCCTTCAGAGTTATGGTTTCTGTTTTAAAAGCCCAGTTTTTTGAGAGGCAGACTCGATCCTGAGCTCCTCTCCCATAACACACAGGGGTCAGAAAGCCGCTGACTCACCTCAGCTGGAGAATTGGTGTCTTTAACATTGCTACCACTAAAAGAAATAAAAATGACTCTACAAGAATGGAAATTCCTAACTGTAAAGATGCGGCACGGCAAACAAACGAAGTAGAATATAGGGCTTGGGGAGCTAAGGTCAGGTTTTAAAGGTGTAATGTAAACTCTTTTTGTTTTCCTTTACCAAGGCAATCAGCAGTTAGATGCCATTCATGTAACACAGCTGGAAAGAGACACCGTTCTAGTCTGCTTGGACAGTAAGTATTGTCTATATGGCTGGAGCTGTGATAGAAACCTTTGCTTTGGCACAATTGCTACTTTGTTAGATGTCAGCTCTTTGGTTCTCTTTTATACTCTAGCAGTCCGATATCAGGGCTTTAGTTAAGGGTTAGACACATGACAGTTCCATTGCAGCCTCAGGTTTGCAGCGCTCTTTAAAAAATACGTGTATCCTTTTTTTGTCTTTTGTTTTCATCATTTAAACTTTAATGCAGAATTATGATTGAGAATAGAATACACACAAATCAGGAATTGTCAGAGCTTTGTTACCACAAATTGAACTTGTTCAACGCACATGGCAATGTAAGAATCTGTACGCGCAGAAGCGTGGCTGAAAAGTTAATGGTTTCAGTAGCAACCCAGTCGTGACTTTTGTGTATTTAAATATACAAACCTTCATGTTAGGGTGGCTGGGTATTTTTTCTTTGAATAGTCATATATTTTGTATTTCTTTTGAGACTTTACTAAAAGTCTTCCTAACATACAAAAGACATACGGTCTTATCTACTTATGAAGTAATAGAAACAGGCTCTTTGATTCATTCTGTACAAACTATAAAAGCCAGACATGGGAATAAAATATTCTTAAACCTGACAGTTGTAGTTAGCATTTTATATGTAAAGCTGTCTATAATCCTTTTCAGCAACAGGTTTTGAGCTTGATTTTGTACTTTTTTTCCCTTGAGAATTTGTGAAAATTGTTAATTTACAAGGGAAGCTGAAATCGAGCAAGAAGCTGGCCTCTGAACTGAGTTTTGATTTCTGCATTGAATCTGTAGGTAAGTAAAAATCTCCTGACTGGTTCTCAAGAACTGAGCCTTGAGCAGAGAGGATTTTATCTTCAAATTGCATGGCTCTTTCTAGCCAAGCTTAGTTTATTGCCTGACACTGCAAAAGCTTATTACTTGGTGTAGTGCTTATTGTGGTGAATTGTCTCCTTGACTGCATTGACTACTTAGGGGAATAGGCTATATGCCAGGTTCTGTTTGCAAGACTGAGCCTGTTTTTGGAAATTCCGTTCTAGTGTAATTCCTGCTGTTTTTAAATAAGATGTATCCTGTCTTGATTAAAAACGAAGAAATTGCTCTCATCTGTTCCTCTTCATTTCCAGAGCAGTAAGAAACATTTTTATCACCGGGTTTTTATTGTAGTAATAAATTAGGTTGGATCAATTTTTAACAAAGCTGAGATTTTACTTAAGGAAACCCTGCAGATACCAATTTAGTTCACCCATACCTTCTTAATAATGCATAGCTCTTACACGGTGTATAGCAGTCTTGTTTTTGAAAGGTGTGCCATAATCTCTACAGCTTTGCGCACTGTTATGCTGAGTGTTCCTGCCATGATAAATTGTCCCAAAAGTGGGTATTTAGTATACTGTACATTAATTGTTGCAGAACTGGAATTCTTTAAACTTGTTCTGGAACCAGAGTCAGTAGTGAAAAGCCTTTAATAAAAATCCCAGCTTCAAGATCCGCTCACTCTTACCCAGCAGTTCCTTGCAATTTGGAGCACTGGGTTCCTTAGGCATCTTCCCTTTGGCAACAGATTTTTGGGGTAGCTTTTTAAAAAGAATGAATGTCACATGTTCATCTGTCCAGGCAGTGCAGGGTCTTGTGTAAAAGAATCCCAGAACTGGTCAGGCTTCGAAAGGACACTACAGTATTTTTTTATTTTTATTTTTTAATTTGACGTGGTTCTTTCCTAAATCATGGAATGTTATAATTACTCAGTCAGAAAACGTTCCCTCCATTCCCAGCAATCGATATACACTGTCATTTATGCTATAATGCAACTACACTGTGTAAACAGCTTTCCTTTGAAACTCGGAAGGGATGAATAAATGGAAAGTGTATCAAGGACTCTTGTGCTAACTGTCTAGCTCACTTTGCAGATGGCTCTTCAGTGAACGGTTTAAGGAATTTATTACACTCTAGATGGCTCTGGGGAGCCTCGGTTTTATAATGTAGGGATTGGAATAGGAATAAGTAGCTCTTCCTGGTTTATGACGGGAAAAGGGGAGCAGCAAGTGCACATGAACCTAAGGGCGTGTCTGTATTGCAGTCAGAAGTGAGATTGCTGCTTGGGTAGACATGCTCATGCCAACTTTAATCCAGCTAGCGCGACTCAAAAGAGCAGTGAAAACACAGCTGCATGGATCCTGGCCTGGGCTAGGAACACGAATACATACCCAGAGTTCCAGGTGGGCTTGTACAGCTGATGCTGCAACACATGCAGCCATCTGCTTACTGCTGTTGCTAGCTACCCTAGCTAAATTAAAGCTAGCCTCCCCGAGCTACGTGCCTCCCTGAGCTACAATCCCACCACCAGTTGCAGTGCAGACATACCTTTTGTGTAGAAAAAGGGTTAGGGTTTGCTGAGATGTTTGAAAAGCCCAATCACTACAGTTTATAGGTTTCAGTTGACTTAACTGAATGCCAGATGTGTCAGCTACTGAGCAGCATGCGCCGTTAGGCTCTGAGAGATCACGGGGGAAAGCAGACAGGACCTAGAAAACTAGCATGAGTGTAAAATGTGTAATATTCACTTAGTGCTTCCTAGAGCCCAAAATTGTGCATTAACATCTCAAACACACTTCCTGTACTGGACCCACCAATGCTGTCTTTCATCAGAGACAACAGAACTCCTTTCAACCTATTGGTCTAATTTTGTTTTTCTTCTCTGTAGTGTGCCTTCAAGACAGTGTGCTGGCTTTCTGGAAACATGGCATGCAGGGCAAAAGCTTTAAGTCAGATGAAGTAAGTACTCACCTGGTCTTTCCATATTTAATTTAATTTAATTTTTAGTCATCTTCCCCTTGCACCTGCTTCCAGGTTGCTGATTCTGATTGGGGCCCTAAGTTGCTACCATAATACAGTAACTTCTTGCTTTACGTTGTAGTTATGTTCCTGAAAAATGCTACTTTAAGCGAAACAATGTTAAGCAAATCCAATTTCCCAATAAGAATTAATGTAAAGAGGGGCGGGGGTTAGGTTTCAGGGAAATTCTTTTCACCAGACAACAGACTATGTTTTATATATATATATATATATATATACACACACACACACACAGTATACGTTTTAAACAAACAATTTAATACTGTACATAGCAATGCTGATTGTGGAGGCTGTTTGAGGTGGTGAAGTCAGAGGGTGGAAGAGGGTGGGACACTTCCCAGGGAATGCCTTACTGCTAAATGATGAATTAGCACTCGGTTGAGCCCTCAAGGGTTAACACGTTGTTATTAATGTAGCCTCACACTCTACAAGGCAGCATGAGTGGAGGGAGGAGAGACAGAGACGCACACTGTGTGTGTGAGAGCGAGAGAGACACACGCACTGTCTTTAAGCACGCTGACCCCACTCTCTAAGTACACTGCCTTTTTAAGTAGATTAGCAAGTTGAGGCAGCAGCTGCTGCCAGCAAGCTCCCACCAGCCTGAGACCTGTCATGTGACACCCCCCCGCCCCCACTCTGTGGAGATGCGGTAAAGGAGCAGGGGGGCAGGAAGGGGGACACCCTGACATTAGCACCCCTCTTCTCTCTTCCCCCCTCCCCCCGCACAGCAAGCAGGAGGCTCCCGGGAGCAGCTCCAAGGCAGAGGGCAAGAGCGGCACACGGCAGTGGGGGGAGGGACAGCTGAACTGCCTGGCAGTTAATCGCTTGCTGAGCGGCTGATGCACAGGGAACTTAGGGGAGCGGGGAGCTGTTCCAAGCTCGCTCCAACGGGCTGCTCTTCCTGCAAGCAGTGGACAAAGCAAGCAGCTGCCAAACAACATTATAAGGGAGCACTGCACAACTTTAAACAAGCATGTTCCCTAATGGATCAGCAACATAACAACGCTAACCAGGACAACATTAAGTGAGGAGTTACTGTACTAGTGTGTGGCTAGTCAGTGTCACTGTTTTGAATGGTCAGATACGTGTTCTGACATTGCTCTCCCGTGCTGCTCTGGGGGACATGGCATGCAAGCTTTTTCCCAGGCTGCACAAGAGGGCATCTACTAGTAGCACGGCACCAAGCTGAAACTAAAGCGGCATCAGGCAGGTGTGTCCAGAGAATGGAGAGGGATGGGCCCAAGCACGTTGGTGTTCATAGATGCCAAGGCCCGAAGGGGCCATTGTGATCAGCTAGTCTGAACTCCTGTGTAACACAGGCCAGAGACCTTCCCCAGAACAATTCCTAGAGCAGATCCTTTTGCAAAAAAAAAATCCAATCTTGATTTTAAAATTGTCAATGATGGAGAATCCACCACGACCCTTGGTAAATTGTCCCAATGGTTAATTACTGTCACTGTTAAAAGTGTGCACCCGTATTTCCAGCCTAAATTTGTCTAGCTTCGACTTCCAGGCATTGGATCGTGTCTTTCCCCCTCTAGCCTGAAGAGCTCATTATCAAATATTTGTTCCCCATGTAGGTACTTACAGACTGTGATCAAGTCACTACTGAATGTTCCCTTTAAGCTAAATAGTTTGAGCTCTTTGAGCTTGTTGCTATAAGGCATGTTATATGAGGCCTGTTGCTCTTGGGCCCACCCTAAACATCATTAAAGGTTCAGAAAAACCTTTATACATTTGTGCCTTTCAACCTTTATCCAAATTCAGGACGGATGATTTGAAGGGCTGGCTCAGAAAATTTAATTCTAATGAAAATTCATCTTTTAAAAAAAAAAAATCAAGTTGACAGCATCCCTTTAACTCTGCGCAGTGGGGGATGAAATTCAATCTGTCTGCTAAGATTTATGCAAAGTATCCTCAAGTCCACTACCTAATCCTGAAGTGTGCTACTCATGACTATTACAGGCTATTTAAGATTAATCTTGTTAGGTCTAATCACGAAGCTGTACTTAGTGCCTGTATAAGGTTCTATATTTTGCACTAAATCTTATTTAAAACTAATTTTTTTAAGAAACTGGCTGGCTATTTTCTCTTCTAAATCAGATTAAAGCATTTTATTTTACCATTACAAAGGCGCTTTCCACTAATCCTTTTCTTTTGCAGGTCACCCAAGAGATTTCGGATGAAACCAGGGTTTTCCGCTTGTTGGGATCGGACAGGTAGTTATATTAAAGAAACGTAAATCTTGTATTCATTTAAATAAATTAGCTGAAACCTAGTTGGAATTCAACTACAGTCCAGAACAGTTCTCTCAGACCCTTGTGTGGGGGGAGAAAGGTGGATGGCAATGCCGCTTGTTGCTCACTACCGCCGCGTTTAGTTGATTTTCAGAAGTGATTGTGATTAGAACCAAAGTGAGTTTGGCGCCACCTTCCAGTCCAAGTGCAAGGCGTACTCTGACATTGCTTTTAGTAATATGAACATAGTGTACCTAGACTATACCTGTGGGGAGAGAACGAACCACATGTGACAGATGGTAGTCATGTTGCTCCATGCCCTTCAGGAAAGTCCTGGTTCTGGCAATCATGGCTTGGATTTTTAGGGCAGAATTATATTCATGAATCACCCAGATAACCAGCCTGTAAATGTTCTTTCCTTCTGTGGGACTTGAGGTCTGCAATAAGATAGCAACAAACCTAAGCAACTTGTTTTGTTTAACGCATCAAGCTTCATTTTAATCTCAGTCCCTGAAACATCCGGCTGAGTCTCTTCAGCAAAAGCAAGCAGGGAACAGGTACAGTCTGATTGGAGCCACCAGCTGCAGGGAGATGCTCTTTGAGTCCAGATTTGTCACATTAGTCGAGGCTGCTTCAGCCTTCTAGGCTTTGTGCCATGTAGCCATGTGGCTCTTACGAGTCAAGAGATTGTGTTCTAGGCCCGCCGACATAGCTTATGCCGCTCACGGAGATGGGGGTTTTTTATGCCGACGGGAGAGCTCATCTTCACCACACGTGTTTCAGCGGCCCAGCTGTACATTTAAGGTCTAGTGGCCTTAATTTCTCAGACCTGAAGAGGAGTTCTGTGTAAGCTCGAAAGCTTGTCTCTCTCCCAACAGAAGTTGGTCCACAAGTTGGATGTTATCTCACCCACTTTGTGTTTCTAATATCCTGGGACCAACCTGGCTACAACAACACTTCTTACATAGGTTAAACAGGCATTAAAGGACTATCAACGTACCTCTGTCCCCTTATGAGCCTGTGAACAATGGGAGTTGTTCCTCTTTTTGTTAGTATTTAAACCGTGGGATCTCTGTTTTCCAGCTAACCCCATTCTGTTTTGTGCTTGTGTTTACTTACAGGGTTGTAGTGTTAGAAAGTAGGCCGACAGAAAACCCGACTGCACACAGCAATCTCTACATCTTGGCTGGACATGAAAATAGTTACTAAGCAACAGTAACCCAATGCAAATAACAAGAGAATGAATCCATCACATAAGGAAAAAAGAACCGTTAAGGAAACTCAAATACAAGCTGGACTGTAACTTGCTTTTTCTCTTCTTGATATCTTAATTATCTGGTCTGTAGGGTAGAAATCAATATTGTACTTTTCGCAGCTGGAAACGGCTAGTTCTGTCTCTTGCCACTGTGTGGCTGGTTATATCAAGTTTGCTTAATAAAAGCTATGAGATAAATAGTCCTTTATTTGTTAATCCTAGGGAAACACAGCCTTTAAAAACAATGCAATAAAGGTGCCATAAAACATTAGGTAAATACTTCCTCTGGGTTGTCCTTGTGTCCTGTAGATATAAATATAGTGCTGGCCAGTCCCCCTTTATACTGAGTCTTATTCTTAATAAAGATGATTTGCATAGGAAGGGAAAGGATCAGCAATGCTTTTCATTTTTAAATCTGCCATTCCGTATGGCTTTGTAAAATAGACTATTTAATCTTTATTTATTAATCTGCTGCTAGAGTGGTGTAATGTGTCTCACTTTTAGCAAAAGAGGGTTGCAGAGCAGTTTAGCATTTTTACAGTTGTATAAAGACTTGATGATTCTTGGTCCTTGTAGCAATGTAGTGCGTTGTTGAAGGGGGTTATAGTACAATGTTGGTGGTTCCTGTATAAATGCAGTTTTGTACAACAAAGTATTTTGTATTCGTTTTGCCTACAGAGTTGCTATAAAAGGGAGTTTGATATTTACTGAAATAATAGGTGTAGAGTATATACGAAATGTAATATTGACACCTGAAATGTTATTAGCGGGTGGGTGTGTACAGTATACGTGTGAGTGTGTGTGTCATTGACAGGCAGTGATATGTAATATATACATGCTTTATTTTCATAAATTAGGGATAACCTGTGTGAAATTAAATGGAAGCGTAAGTGGATTGTGCCTGGTCATCCTTAAGGAATGAAAATAACGTATCCAACTGCCTACAACGTGTATTTTATTTATACTATTCCAGAAGGGAGCCTGTAGGACAACTATGCTTATAAGCTTTTTGTATGTATAGTTGCTCACGTTGTTACTTGTCAGACTGTCATTTAGTGATGGTTGTTTCCCAGTTGTTTAGTATAAATATCTATGATAAGAAGCAATATTCTATAATAAAGCTTTGAGTCACGTCTCCTTTTACCCCTTCCCCCTTTTTTAGTTTGTCATCCATACTTTATCACCTTATTCCTCCATTAAAGAGTCACATTGCTTCCTATTGTCTGTGCTCATTAATTAACATTCCGATGGTACCCTAAAGAATTAAATGCTACCAGGTAGACTGCTCTTCATGTCCTGTGTAAGGGGTGTTGCTACCCCAGAATAACACTCTAGCCGTGATGTAAGCAGAAACAGTCCAGAGGCTGATGCAGGAGCAGTTATTTAAAAGTTAGGGTTTATTTTAACACTTAATTCTACTGTATACTGGGGTGTCCCATTCAATCTCAATACCTGCTAAATTAATAGGGGGGAAATAGGTTCAAACCTTCACAATTCATTTCAATAACAGAACAGAGTAAATGTAACAATACCAAAAGGCTTTGTCGCTAAGCTGTGGTGACAGATTCTAAGGCAAACGTGGGTGGTTTGATGTCCTCTGATCCGCTGAGAGAATGAAGAGCCTCATTTTCCTTTTGGAAATCAAACGTCTTGATTCACAATTAATATTGCTGAAATTAACAATGGGTAGTTGGTGAATCTGAGGAATCAGGAGTGTCGGGTCTTGTTTGGTGCATCTAGAGTTCATATTGTTCTGATGTCTTGGCAGGAAGATTGAACTGCATAGATTTAAATGCTTTGTCCACTTAAGTTGTCATTCAAACCTAGTTCTGTAGTATTGATTTGACAGTTAAATCAAGTCACTGTTTGTAGTTCAGAAATTGTATTGAAGTTTATAAAGACCTTAAAAATATTCCCAAACAGTACACTGAAGATTGGATAACATTGAAATAATGTAGCTAATTATAATTGTACCAGAAATATTACAAGAGTAGAGCCCAAGTTTTGTATTTTTGAAGAATCGGAAAGAAGTTTGTGTCATTCTGAAAGTCCATTATTTTGTTTTCTAAAGCAATGTTTTGGATACTAGGGCCCAGCTGATTTCTTCCTAAGCTGTGGCAGGGAAATCACAGGAACTGGTGCTAGTCCATGGTCTGGTTGTTGAGAAACACTATTCTAAAGTAGTCTTCTCTAGGAGTGGGAGGTTCTCCAGTCATCCAATAACTGACTGTACAAAAAGTCTGTGGCTATTGAGATTTTTAACAGAATCCCAAATGGCAAAGCAAACTAGATAAAAATATTTTGTTTCTGCAGATATTTTTTCAGCTGTATTATGTATTTGAGCGAGAGGGGATTCATTTAAGATACTTTTGGGCTGACTTTTCAAATGAAAAGTCTTAATAAATGATGGTGTCAGTATGTCCTTGTATTATCACTTGGTTTGTTGAGGTAAAATAAGTCACAAACTTTCAATGGTAGTTACCTATATTTTCTAGTATAGAAATGCCATATGTAAAGGTGATTTATTACTAAGGCCTGCTCTACACTTAAAAATGAGATCTACCAAGGTACATCACTCAGGACTGTGCAAAATTTCATATCCTGAGTGCTGTAGTCAGGTGAACCTAACCCCCTAGTGTCAACATGACTAGATTGTCAGAAGAAATCTTCTGTAATGCAGGGGCTTTAGTGTAATCTTATTTTAACTGTATTAGAAGTAGGACATATCTGTTAGTATGGCATGCTTTAAAAGAGCAAAAGAAAAGTACAGCTCTAGAAATGCCGTACAGCAAACATCACTTTGACATAAATGGTCTCTTCCCCCATGACTTGTAGCTGCTATAGACATTTGAGTCTAATATTGTCGATACCTTGTATGTTCTGTAACATTTCAACCAGGATAAAATACCCTAGGGTGCAATTATTAGCACTAAATATGAGGCTCGCTCACACACTCCAGTACCTTTTGAAAGGTGCCGAAGTATTAATTATTGTGAACAAGTTTTTGTGTATTCAATTTAAGACTTAAACAGGCTCCCCAAGTTCTTTGAAATGCAAACAGCAGATTCCGCAAGCAAAAGGGGTTAATTAATGTGATCAAATGTATTGTAAACTGAGAAACAGCCGTAATGAGATTGACATCTGAGTTAGTCAAGGAGGAAGGGTGCAACACATCAATGAAGCCCGAAGGTGCTTCCAAGTAGAGATGTGGGCCCTAGAAGGATGCCATTGTAGCATCCAGAAACAGCCAAAGGATGGCAGCTGGCTACTGAGGAAACTTTCTGATGTGGATGCTGGCTTTTAAACTCTTGCATTTCCACTAGGTTGCAACCGAGACTGGACATGTAGATGGTTTAGCTAGACTTTTCTGCATGTTCGTTTATGTTTGAGAAGGGTGGGTAAGGTAATATCTTTTATTGGACCAGCTTCTGCTGGGGAGAGACAAGCTTTCCAGCTTACGCAGAGCTGCTCTTGAGCTCTGAAGAAGAGCTCTGGGTATGTTCTAAATCTTGTCGCACCATATTATCTCACCCACCTTGTGTCTCTGACATCCTGAGACCAACAAAGCTACAACAACACTGCATTTATAGTGTAATTTTCTTCCTTTTCAGCCTCCTGGCCCCATGCACTTCATTTGATACCTAGAAGCCCTGTTCGAGGTTGGTTTGGAACAGTGGGAGGTAAATTGATAACTGACTTTAGGGAAGGCAGGAGGTGGGCCCCGCTTTCTTGCCTGAAGGCAGGGGCCGTGGAGGCCGCTTGGCTGGAGATGTAGGCCAATGTGGGTGTAAGGAGAGGGGGAGCGCCCTGTGCCTGGAGCCACTTGTCATGCTAATATGCTGCGCCACCTACCCCAACCCCGGGGCATATAGGAGCTGCTGCTTTTTGAACATGAGTCTCTAGGGGTACCTCTCCTCGGGCTCGCAGAGCCAGCCTGCAGCCCTAGACCCAGCCCCGGGGGGTGACACTCTGGAAATAGCTGGGCGGGCAGCACTTTGAAGTTGAATCCTCCCTCCCCCTCCCTAGGCTTTAGAGGCCCAGCTGCAGGTTCAGAGCCCTGTCTACACAACTAGTTTGAGAGCTTTAACCCAAGTCTGTAAACTGGGGTGGGGGGGGGCTTGCTCCAAAATGCTGTGTAGACATCCCCTGAAGGTCTAGTGTGCGGGGTGAGCTATTTCCATTGGCCGGAGAGGATCCACAGCGGGCACAGTCGCAGCTGCTGAGGGTGCAGGGGGCTGGGTCTTGTCTTTGCAGAGCAGGGCCTCTGGAGGGGCTGGGGCCGGCCTCCGCACCCGGGGGCCAGCGTGGGCAGGGCAGGGACGTCTGTTCTCTCTCCGGCACCCAGAACACCGGAGTTTTCATGGCAATAAAAGGGGGGCGAGTTTTTAAAACGATGAAAGGAAATACAGTGCTTCCTCCCCCTGCACCGTTCGCCCGCGGAACTCCTGGCTGCATGATGCCACTGAAGCCAAGAGTTTAGCAGCCTCCTGGTGCGGGGGCTCCGAGCCCCACCCGCCTTGCCACCTTCGGCCAGCGGGGAGCGAAACGCTCCTGCCCCGGGGGAGGGGGCCCAGCCTCTGCCCGGCGCCAGGTTCTCCCCGCAGGGCTGGGGCAGGGGCAGGACCCGGCCCTTGGAGCCGGCGGCCGGGCACGGGAGTATCCAGCGTCGGCTCCTCCCCGCGCGGCCGCGCCTCCCCCGGCACCCCGCGCCGCCGGCAAGCGGGGGGTTACATTTTAATTTCCAAGCGCGGCCGGCGAGCAAGGGCAGGACGCGAACCGGGGGAGAGCTGCGGGGCCAGGGGCTGCAGGGAGGCCGGGGCGACCGGCCGCTTCCCTGCCCCGGCGTGCGGCTCGGGCGTTAGCTCCCGCGGGGGGGACGGGGCCGGGGCCGGGGCCGGGGCCGCGGGGCTGGCGGCGCTGGGGCGGCTCTCCCGGCCCTCCCGGCCCCGGGGCGCCCGGGCCATTTGGTCAGGTGCCGCGCAAGGTCCCGGCTCGGCCCGAGTTGAGAGCCGCCCTTGGAGAAGGTTCTCCGCGGGCCATGGAGAAGTACGAGAAGCTCGGCAAGATCGGAGAAGGCTCCTACGGGGTGGTGTTCAAATGCCGGAACCGAGACACCGGCCAGATCGTGGCGATTAAGAAGTTCCTAGAATCGGAGGAGGATCCGGTTATAAAGAAAATCGCCCTTCGAGAGATCCGGATGTTAAAGGTAATTGCCTGGCTGGCTGTTAGCCCTCTAGGACTTGACCTTGCCACCTTGTGACGGCGGGTAGCCTGGCTGGGGTTTCAACTCTCCAAGGTTTTGCTTATTCTGAGCCAAATAACATCTTGCGGGGGTAATTTCCCCAAACCTCCCTAACCCAGATACAAATATCAGGTGTCTCTAATTTAAGTGAGCTGTAGCTCAGGAAAGCTCATGCCCAAATAAATTGGTGAGTCTCTAAGGTGCCACAAGTCCTCCTTTGCTTTTTGCGAATACAGACTAACACGGCTGCTCCTCTGAAACCTGTATTTAGCCTGGTATTTCCCAAAGCATCCTAAGGAACCCCCTTGGCTTTCAGAAAACCTGGATTTGTGCTGGAAATGGCCCAACTTGCTGATCACTTTAGATAAGCTATTACCAGCAGGACAGTGGGGTGGGAGGAGGTATTGTTTCATATTCTCTGTGTGTATATAAAGTCTGCTGCAGTTTCCACAGTATGCATCCGATGCAGTGAGCTGTAGCTCACGAAAGCTCATGCTCAAATAAACTGGTTAGTCTCTAAGGTGCCACAAGTACTCCTTTTCTTTTTGCGAATACAGACTAACACGGCTGTTACTCTGAAACCTTGGCTTTCAGTGGGATTTGAGGGGCCAATTCCCCTCTGCTCTTTGAAAATGCTAGCCTTCCTGATTTTGAAGATCTAGCAGCTGTTTCCACTTCTGCTGGTTTTGGGGGGGGATTATAATTGTTCTGTATAAATATCCCAACAGAGCTGATTTGAATTCTGGGGAGAAAAGTTCAGAAAGAAAAGAGATCAACAACAATCTCTTCCTTTATCAGGAGTTTTTATTGGGGGGGGGGGGATGTATATAATCCTGTGGCTTTAGATGATGATTACATTACTCTTGAATATACAATAGCTTAATGTTCCAAACATTCGTTTTTCCTAAGCAGTCTTTACAGAGGGTAAATCGACGGGAGTAGCCAACAAAGCCCCTGCTGAGATAGTTACATGGAGGTTGTGTGGTTGATTTCAGAGAGTACCTTTGGTAGTAAGATTTGCTAAATAGCCATTTGATGGATGCGATTGTATACCCATGCCGCTGGGTCATCCTTACGAGCGATTGTGTGCAGTAGGGAAATGCACAGTCTTGCTGACGTTAAGGGAGGTCTGAGAGTTAAGACTTGGAGGAACTTGAAATTCGCGTGTGATGGGGAGAATGTGTCGTCTCAATCCAGCGCGAATACACGTCTCGCTTAAAATGTAAATTGACCTTGTTCTCACAACCAGCCTGGCCCAGAGAGGAACAGATTCGCTATGTCAATGCACTGGGCATTGCAAGAACGTCACTGCTTTCTCAAATCTAGCTCCGAGGCCAGATGGAGCTGTGCTTACTCGTCTGGAGTAGGACCTTATTCTGCGAGTGGCCTCGTTGGCAGGGAAGCCAGACTTTCGGCCCTGAGCGTGTGCACAAGATACCTCGCTACAAGCCCACCAGAGTTGCACAGGCTGGTCGGCAGCAGGCTTCTTTTCCCCACCCAGGTTGTCTCTCCCTAGAGGAGCAATGATCATGGCAGGTGGCAAAGCTGGGTTGTGGAGCATGTGCAGACCAGGCCCCCCGTCCACCACTTCAGTTGTGGACGTACTGCTGTCTTGGGCCTTGACCCTGCAGACCTGCCCATCTGAGTAACATTCAGCTTCAGCTCGTGTTTGAAATTGCCTGTTTGCGTAAGGGCTGGCGGTGTTGGGCTCTTCGTTTGGAGACACCCAGTGAGGGAGTGAGAAGAGGCCTTGTAGCTTCTGCTCCTCAGGTCTCCTGGGTGAGAAACTCGTTGCTCTGTCGATCCTGCTCTGGGCTACCCGTGTGCACGTGTTAAATCCGTGTATGTAAATTAATAAGGTTTATTTATCTCTGTACGTTTCACAATAAATACTTTAAAACAGTGTAAGGAATCATCAGAAACGGTGCTCGTTAGTGCACTTAAATTTGGCACACATTAAAAAACAAAAACCACAAGGGAAACTCCCAGACAACCAAACCCGTTCCTATTCTCATGGGCGCCAGGTTTATATAATTTTTGGTGGTGCCCAGAATGGGTCCAAGCAGAGCCGACCCATCTATAGGGCAGACCGGGCCAACCACCCCGGGCCCCACGCTTCAGGGGGACACGGAGTCCAGAGTGGCCTTGGGGGCTAGCAGGGGGCCTGGCACCAGCAACGCTGAGCAACCCGGCCTCAGCCCGCTCCGCCCCGCCCCCATCCCAACCCTTCCCCCAAGCCCCTGCTCCCACCCCGCCTCTTCCTGGCTTCCGCCCCCTCCCCAGAGTGATGCTGGGAGCCAGCGGAGTGGAGTGGGGTGGGCTGGGCCAGGTCGCTCGCTGCTGCTGGCTCCAGGCCCCCCCGCTAACTCCCCCAGGCCGCCCTGGATCCCGCGTCCCACTGAAGCGCGGGGGCCCCCAAAGCGCGGTAAGCCCATTGGTGGAGCCGGGTCTACCTTCTTAAATATTGGTGGAGCCCAGGCACCACGGGCCCAAAAACTCGCCTCCTATTCAGACTGCTAAGGCTGAAAATCGACATTCTGGAACGTTGTCCTTTATATAAGCTGAAAGTCAAGAATTTAGGATGTTTTAGCACAAAAAGCCGACACAAAACACGGAAATATTTTCTGAAGGGTCTTTTTAAAAAATTTCTTTATTTAAAGATCAATGTTTAGAGATTTCTTCCCCAGTATTAGCATTTCCCCCAGTCTCTGGTTTCTACCTGGCATTTTTCCCAGACTCCACTTTCTGCTTGGCATTTATGGAGCAGTAAGAGACCATTATCCGCTATCACTGTTCTTTTCCATTATCTTAATTTGCTTGTTGGGAACCAAACAACGTTTCTGTTGCTGTAAGTATGAGATTTCAGTGTGACACAATAGTTTTGAAAATGTCCCCAGAGCTGCTCTTGTTATAAACCATGGTCCGTTCTGGTATTTTATGACCTGTTTTCATATAAATGTGTGGGGTCCTGACGCGAGAGAGGTTGTGATAAACGAAGCTGAGGCTTCCTCCTGCTTCCGTCACAGTCAATGGTAGAAGACCCATTTGTTTCATCTGAAGCAGGATCCGATCCCTGTTTACAGTCGTGGTAGTGACTCCAGAACCATTTTAGGATAAAAGCACCATTGGCAAGGGTCAGGCTTGATGGAGAATATGGGTTTGTTGCCCTGCCAGGAACAAACTGGGAAACTGCAGTTCTATCTGTTTAGATGCATAATTCTTCCTAACAAACTGCACGAAGCTTTATGTGAATATGAAAGATTTGCAAACGAACGTAATAGTTACAGAAGCTGCTTGTCAGAAGCATGGATGATAAATGCGTCTTCCCCACGCCCATAATAATAAAGAACCCAACAAACTGCAGGTCATCACCAAAAGATCTGTTTCAGAGTAGCAGCCGTGTTAGTCTGTACCCGCAAAAAGAACAGGAGGACTTGTGGCACCTTAGAGACTCACCAATTTATTTGAGCATAAGCTTTCGTGAGCTACAGCCCACTTCATCGGATGCATTCAGTGGAAAATATCTGTGTTTGGAGTGATGTTGATTTAACAAGTGGGGACCTGCTCCACTATCTTTTAAACTTTTTCTTTGTAAATAGTAACAGATTGTTTGTTAGCTTATTAATTAAGGTATTTCTTGGCTTAGGCAACACACTGTTTGTCTAAGATCCAATGAGATTATGTTTCATCAGTGAAAAACGTCCGTTCCCCCCCACCATAAATATTTGTTCTGCAGAGTAAATATTTTATGGACAACGGTTTGTGTAACTAACAAGCTATGGTAGCTGGCTCAGAAAGATAGCCAGAGTAGGCAGAGAGTGATGGCTTTGAAATATACAAAAGGTACTACTGTGAAAACAGGGTCAGTCTTTGTATAAACTGTATCCCCGACAATAGAAACCCGATACTTGCTGTTTCTAGAAGGATGAATTTTAATGTTGCCAGCTGATATAGTGCTGTGCGTGGGGCCTCAATTCACAAAACGCTCAAAGGCATATATTACAAAACCATAAAAGGTGGGCGTGGCTTTACAAAAAAATCCCGCTCTGTAAGGTGTATGGCTTCTGGAGACGCACGCTTCAGATGGAGAACGGGCCTTTGACAAAGAGCTACTAGCAGATTGCAAACACACACATTCATTATTAGTATTCTGCGTTACAGAGGCCCTGGTGGAGATCAGGACCTGTTTGCGCTAAGCACTTTAAAATACATTGTCGGGGACAGTCCCGCCCCAAAGAGTTTACAGCCTAAATCGACAAGACAGATGAGGGATTAGAGGGGTCGGGACTTGCCAAAGGTCAGACAGCAGGGCAGCTGTCATCTCATCATGTACAACCAGCCCCACTGCTGCTGATCCCACAGAGATTTGTGTGCAGTGCTCAAGGCTCCAGAACCTTTACTGAGTCTTCACACAGCAACAGGGCTGCCTGGGAAATCGTGTTTGGTGGCTTTGGAAAGTGCCCATAGCAGGCGTGTGGGACTTAGTCTGTAGGAAAACCTCGATCCCAGGGAACCTCGCCCAACACGTGTTCCCAATAGTACTGCACTCAGGCGAAGCCAACAAACTGAGTAGAGCTTAAATCATGCTCGAAGGAAGAGCTGTGTGAAAAGCGGGGTGGGAAAGCACGGCAATGAATTGACCAAGCAGTTTGGGCTCGGTGTCCACTTGGTTAGACTTACTCGGGGCTGGGGAGTTCCACTGGAATGACCCTGGAGTCAAGAAGACCCTGCCCTGGCCGGAATGGTGGCATGTACAGCAAGAAGGATAGCCATGGAAGATAGGTCCATCAATGGCTATTAGCCAGGATGGGCAGGGATGGTGTCCCTAGCCTCTGTTTGCCAGAAGCTGGGAATGGGCGACAGGATGGATCATTTGATGATGACCTGTTCTGTTCATTCCCTCTGGGGCACCTGGCATTGGCCACTTTTGGAAGACGGGATACTGGGCTAGATGGACCCTTGGTCTGACCCAGTAGGGCCGTTCTTATGTCAGCTCTGCTGATTTCATTTGGCTTGGGTGGACATAGGAAAAAAGGGTCACTGAAGACTTTGGACCTGATCCTATAAGGTGCTGAGAGGTCGACTCTGACTGACTAATGGAAGTGGAGGCTGCCTGCAGAATTGGACCCTTTGGGAGAAAAAGCTGTCAGCTGGCTCACTTTGCTTTCCGGCAAGTGGTGCAGTTCGTGGAGAGAGGCTGGCACCAGACCCCGTGTTCCTGTACCAAGTTGCAGACAGACAGCCTGGCAGAAGCTGGCTAACTTAAAGGAAGCCCAAGTAGAAGTGAATTATGATAGTTGAGCTTTGGAGATGAAGACGGGAATGACCATAGTACAGTCCCCACTGGCGAAAAGTGCCAATTTTCCAGAGATCAGGAGGTGGGATGAGCCACTAGGATACTGCTACAATGTGGCCTTCCATGTTGACGGACAAATCCAGGGATGACCCTAAATTTTCTCCGTTTGGCTAGTGGCAGTCGTGCTGCTCAGTGAATTTGTGAAAATGCTCATGGGCTAGGCTGTCTTGGTTCAGGGACCCTCCTGCAGGCTGGGCATAAGCCACTTGTATCTCATTCAAACCCACAGCCGGCTGAAAGGCTGCCTCAGCCTTGGGCTGCGCTAGGACCCTGCTGTGTTGGGTGAAAGATTCTTGGCCGATGACGGACAAGTGCCGCCCTCTGCTGCGACCTCTATTATAAGAATGAGTGCTGGTGTACTGAAAATTCTGGAGCGATGTTTGCATGGGTATCTCCAAAGCAGCCCAGAGATGGACAGTTTAAGGCTCCAGTGAAAAGATGCCAACTGCTTGAAGAGTTCAGCTGGGAACTGGAAACCACATTGGACCGGGGGGGAGACTGCTCAGACTCGTTGAGGCAGCGGTGAGGTAAAGAGGGAGAAGCTGGGGCCTCTAACCTTCAGCTCGCCCTCTCCCCACTGCATCAGAAGAATTGTCTGAGAGTTTAAAGGGGTGAAAAACTTCCCCAAAGTGCCTGAAGTTGCTAAGAGAAGATCTCTTGGGTGAGCTAAGCCTTGGCCAGCAGGTATAGCTAACATAAGAACGGCCATACTGGGTCAGACCAAAGGTCCATTTATCCCAGTATCCTGTCTTCCAACAGTGGCCAATGCCAGGTGCCCCAAAGGAAATGAATAGAACAGGTAATCATCAAGTGATCCATCCCATGCCGCCCATTCCCAGCTTCTGGCAAACAGAGGCTAGGAACACCATCACTGCCCACCCTGGCTAATAGACATTGATGGACCTATCCTCCATGAATTTATCTAGTTCTTTTTTGAACCCCGTTATAGTCTTGGCCTTCACAACATCCTCTGGCAAGGAGTTCCACAGGTTGACTGTGCGTTGTGTGAAGAAATACTTCCTTTTGTTTCTTTTAAACCTGCTGTCTATTAATTTCATTGGGCGACCCCTAGTTCGTGATCTGTTTGTGTGGAATTGCTGAAGAATTGTCCTGAACAAAGTTTTTGCTTTTTGTTTTATGGCTCAACTCCTGTTTTAGTTTCCCCTCTGTGAGCCTCTGACATAGCCCATAGCCTTTTCTGTCAGAGTTAAGAGCAAGTGTATCCTGTTTCTCCACTCCTGGGCAGCGTTTGTTTGGTATGCTAAGGACCAACGAGGTATGTACGTGGGGGAGAGGTCTAACGTGACGCCCTTTTGAATGTGCTGTTATCAGATCAGAGAAAATAGCAGAGCAACCAACCCTCTGAGAACTTGACTACACAAACTACAGGAGTCTCCTGTTCGCTCTTCCCTTGGAAAGTGAAACACCAAATTCCCTGGTAAAGGCTGACTAGGACGTGCGGGAACTGGCTTTGACACATCCCCTTCAATGAGTGAGCTCAATTGCCAAAGGAGCCCAGTTCCACCGGGGGCCACCACCAGCCCCCAAATGCCACTCGGCTCCCAAGAACTGCCGACAGCTCTAAATCATCAGTAAGCACCGATTTCCTCAGGCAATTCACACTGGTCAGGTCGCAAGCTGATCTGAATTCCCAGAGAGAGATGCCAGCGTTTCAGGTAGGATTAGCTCTGCATCCCGTCTCCTTCTCAATGGCCGTTCCCAGCAAGGGAACAGTGGAGCCTAGGCCAAAGGGTAAAGAGAGAACTCTCCCCGTCCCCTCCCCAACACCTGTAAGTGCAGGCCAGGACCCTGGGCACCAGAAGACGACCCCTCATCTCTTCTGTCAGCAGTGAACCGAGCCCTTCCCTACAGCCTGGAGACCGTCCTAGGGCTGCGGAACTGGGGAAGCAACCAAAACAGGCCAAACTTGAGTGGTGGTGTGACCCCATGCGCCAGGGTGCGAGGCCGCTCACTCAGATTTGCTGCCCCGTCACGGCGTCGTGACCTGATGCACAGGATGGTGGTGCCGCTCGGATTTGGCCTGGCTGCCCCTCCGTCGTGTCAGCAGGGAAAGGGGCCCAGCCATTAGGCCACCCAGCTCCGGACTGGGGCCGGGGGGAGGGGCCCTCTCTCGTTGCTCCCTTGCCAAGTTCGGGTTCTCAAAAGTGGGGGGCAGTGGCCCCTTGTCACCCCCATCTCCGGCCCCTGCTAAGACCGTCTGGGCTGCAGGTGGAGGGTTGAGCCTAATTGCAGCCCTGTTAGGAGCTCAGACAAAGGGCCTGGCACCCAGCCTGGCACCTCGTTTCCTGCTCTGACATCGATATGGCAGCGAGAGCCGACCCGCTTCTAATTTGTTGATCTGGCCAAGTGGCAAGGGAAAACCACGACTGCAAGCAGCTGCCAGGTTTGTCCCAGCTGGCAGGAAGGCTGGATTTCCCCCATTGCCAGTGATCTGGGGTGACTGATGAACCCCCGTTTGCTCTGCAGAGGAGGTGATGCAGCGGGTGCTGGGGTGGAGGCCGAAAGACCCGTCTATAGTTGGCGATTCTAATAGTCATGTCTCATTAGTGCTACATTGTGACTGAAAATAATCTTGACTCATGGACCTCTCCAGGGCTCCACTGAAATGAGGTGGGTTTGCGTGTGAAATGACGACTGCTGAACAAAGTGGAAGTGGTTGGCTGCGACTGACATCACGCGACTGTCTGTGCCTGCTGCTGACTGTTTCCTTCCAGTTGTGTAGTAATTGGCCCTTATTAGGAACAATAGTCCTCATCGTCACTCCTCCATGGGCCTGTGTATCCCACCTGGGGTAAGTGACCAACCCCAGAAACGCTGAACTTTAGCTTCAACGCTGTCTTGGGAGTTTTCTCTAGTGCCCTGTCACCTACCAATCCGAGCCTTCCCAAGGGTGATCAAGGGGATGTCTGTACTGCAGGGATAAAGCAAGTTATCTACACTCAAGTTAGCTAGCCCAGCTTGGGTGGGAGTGGCCACATTGCAAAATAGCCCTCTGGTGCTGGAGCCACACTTGCGGAGGGCTAAGGCTTCTGGGGGCAGGCACGTCATATGGTCCATAGCATTGCAGTGAGCTGAACCGCTCTGAGTTGTTTCCCAGTGAATTGGGCAGCCAAGTTCTCTCGCTTCCTGGGTGCACAGGGGAAAACCTGGGTTGGCATTGGAGAGCTATCCGTGCTCGAACGGCACTAGCCGCATCCACGCTGCAGAGAGCTTGGGTTAGCACAGGGGAGGGACCGGGGGACAGCCTCCCGGGCCAGGAGCTCAGGAGCCGGGCAGGATGGTCCCGCGGGCTGGATGTGGCCCCCAGGCCTTAGTTTGCCCACCTCTGCTCCAGACAGTGCACCTCTTGTGTGGCTAACGTCACCTGCTTTAGAACTCGTGCCCTGTAACGCCGGCTACAAACCGCTGCAGTGTTCAGAAATGTCCTGATGTAGGGTCCAACCTGCACCGTAAGGTGAAGAATAGAGTTCCAGTTTATGAACCACACAGCAACGCAGTGCATGAACATTACTCCTTTCCCTAGAGAACAATTACTGCACCCGCCGGGCACCTCAGCTCTGGCATTGCAAAGGGAGTGAGAAAAAAAATTCAGTGCAACTATTTCTCAGAAACTGAAGGAAAAATAAGATCTTTTCCCGATCAGGTTAGTCGAGGATTGTGTAGCTATAACCGAAAGCTGTCATCCATGCCACCAACTTACTAAATATAGTATATGTAGCTGCAACAGGTGACCACAAACAGTACTAAGTGGGTTGGGATTAGGAGGGGGAAGTCTTCCCTGCTGCTGCCTGACAACACCCAGTGGTGGCACTAAAAAGCTGAACACAGCTTTCTTTAGCTAGACCCCATCTACAGCAACGCACAAAGGCACTGTGAGAGGTAATGGCAGATTTATGGGGCCTTTGAGTTCACAATTGTGGCTGGGGACTGACTGATGCATTAAAGATCTGAACGTTCTTTGCCCAGAGCTGTATTGTTCAACTAGAAATTAATGATCTTAGCTGCAGCCTACTAAAATTCTGCACATAAGCTGTAATTTACTAGCCGAGTTTAACCACGCATCCCTCTCCTTGATCTCCCTGGTGGAGTCTGTAGAGCTTAGGAGAGTAATCAAATACCTGCAGCACCGGCTTTCAGAGCATTGTTCTTGTGGTGCTTTCCATGGGGAAAGTAAATCTGGATACGTGATATTAAAAATATCCCAACTTTTATTTCAAGCTCCAGTTCAAACACACACCGTGACTGTTCCGCATTAAGGACTGTATACGGATAAGCACCTTTGAAACTTTGAATAGGTTTGAGTTTTTCTAAACAGTGGCGACCATGGCCTGTTTGTTCTCTCCTGCGTGTGCTGCGTTAACACAATTGTCACTTATAAAATATATATATATATGTATTTGGGAGAGTCTCGCCTTGGGTCTGTGTTTTACTGCGACATTGGATATGTGGGCACAGGCTAGTCTGACACATGCAAGCTGCTCGGGTTTTTAAAGCCTGCTGCATTTCAATGATCTGACCCTATGATTGGGAGAAATCCTGGCCAGTTAGTCTTATGGGAAGACTTCTAATCGCTGGGCAAGATCTGGACTTATTCCAGGAATCCCGTGGGTTGTTATCGGTCTGTGCAACCCTTGCATCCAGAGGCTGGGTGACTGAATTTAAACCTCCCAGCTATTTTGAGGGTGTTTCCTGTTGGTAGTAATGTACCTCTGAAATCTTAGCCCGGGCTAACATTCACATGACTGGGAAGAAAAATTCCTGAAAGGTGAATACATATTTTTCAATGTTTGGCCATTCTGTGCTCTCTCCAGTCACCCTGCCTGCCCCTTTCATTCCCGTTCCCCACTGTATTCCCCTTCCCACCTACTGGCCAGCAAGGATCTTGCTGTTGGAAGGGCTGTAATATGGCTTTGTTTAAAGTGGGTTTCAGAACCAAGCTGGGAGCGAGGGTCCACAGTTCTTGCCATCTAGGCTCACCCCAGTAAACTCAGGGCTCTCTGGCTCCTTCTGGTGGCTGGACCATCTAGGCTGCAGCAGCCCCAGAAACCTCCATCTGCTCACAGAGCTGGGCCTTTCAGCTCTAGCAATAAAGGTTCGTGCTCCTAGATCCGAAGATAACGAGATCAGTGCCCACTGCTGACAACCCACCCAGCGGCATCATGGTCCATGTGGGAGCTATTTTAGAGACAAGAATAGGGATGCTGGTGGAGTGGGGAAAGGTGTGAGGTTGGGGAAAGGAGAATGGATGGATTTACCTTGGGATATACATGCCTGTTCTTCCTATGGTTTGACAGCCGCGTTGTGACACTTTCCCCATCCCTCCCTTTCTCTTTCATGTACGTTTTGGTGGTGTTACTTCACATGGAGGGACTAATAATCTGAGGGTGGCCAGAGTCTGTGTTACAGGGGCCCCAGTCACAGCAGAGGGACCAGTGAGAGAGACTTGCAACTTCACAGGGTAATCGTTAGGCAAATTGGCTTTCCACAGCCATTCAGAGTGCAGCAGTTTTGCATAACCGGAGTCAGCTGTGTGTCCATTAGTAACTGCCCTGTGCTCTGATGGGCAGAACCAATTGCATTTCAGCATCGTGCGCTGCCATCTGCATCGGGCAGGGTGGGGACCCGGTTTGTGGCTCTTGAAGGGTAACGGTCTGTATGGTGTAAGTGAAGCTGTTTCAAGGCCTGAAAGATGAATGGTACCTACTGCTGCCCTCTGCTACGCTATGTCTTGTCTGTGGAGCACACAGACAGTACTGATTTGAATAGGCTGGAGCTCACGTCTGCTCTTCTCCTTAAGAACTCACAGCCTGCCGGGCAGGGGATGTTTTCAGTTCTCTTGCTTTCAGCCAGCCAGATTCCATCTTCTGCCCCAGGGACAGAAATAGAACTAAATATGGGCGGGGGGGGCGGTGGGTGAATACCTGTGTTTTGATAAGGGACGTATATTTGCGTGGGGATGGTTAAAACCGGAAGGTCTCATCCAAGCTCCTGAGTTTCATCTGTCACCTCTGTAATTCATTTGGGTGGCCCCTGGCTCGTGTATTATGATGTAGGTCGGAGGTTCTCAAACTGTGGGTTGGGACCCCAAAGTGGGTCGCCAGGGCTGGTGTTAGACTTGCTGGAGCCCAAGGCCGAAGCCCAAGCCCCACCGCCTGGGGCTGAAGCCGCCCTGGGCACCAGGGCTCAGGTCCCAGACCCTCCGCCAGGGCTTTGACTTTGGCCCCCCCTCCACGCCCGGGGTGGTTCAGCTTAGGCTTTGGCTTTGGATCCCTGAGCTGCGGCAGCAGGGCTTGGGTGGGCTCAGGCTTCGGTCCCCCCGTCCTGGGCTTGTGTAGTAATTTTTGTTGTCAGAAGGGGGTCGCGGTGCAATGAAATTTGAGAACCCCTGATGCAGGTGAATAGGAGCTTTGCTACATCGCTCATTACCTCGGATACTTCTACCTTGTCTCCCTCCACCCCTGCCTGTAACCTAAACAGCCCCGATCTTCTCAACCTCTACATACACACACACACACCCCTCTCTCTTTTCCTGCCTTGCATCGCTTTTCCTGCCCTTTGGCTGTGGTCCTTTTCTAACAAGGCTACATCCTTTGTGAGAGGAGATGAGCAAACTCACCATAGTATTCAAGGTGAGAGCAAGTCATTGACCTATCTAGTGGTGGTATCAGTATCATTCTGTATCCTTTCTTAACATAATCTAGCATCTCTTCTAGTGCTGTTGTGCTTAGAGCAGATGTTTTTACTGAGCTGTCCACAGTGCGGCTTTTAACCTGCATGGTTATATAGAATCCATCACGCTGGAAAGAACTATTCACACTCATATTTACCTTGCACTTCTCTATTTAATCCGCAACTGATTTGTCTTGTCAGCCAAGACCCTCCTTACAGTCTTCTCCAATGCTGGCTAATTTAAATAATTTTTCTCCACTGTCTTGCTGCTCGTTCCCTTTTCTGAATAGTTTGTTCACGTATTAAAAGGTGGCCTAGTACAGAACCTTGGAGATGCCTTGTTGTCAGTTTCCTATGTTGAAAATTCATTGTTTATTCTAAAACTCAATCCAGCACAAAATTTAAGGATGCCTGTCTTTGTAAGCATGCGAGTAATGGGACTACTCATCTGATTAAAATTACCCATGTGCCTAAGTGTGCTGCTGGATCGGAGTCCAGCTCTGTTTTCTATTCCTTTACCACTTACTCGTCCATGCACCTTCCTTAAAAAAACAACCAAAATACAAATCAAATGTTGACGATACCAGGAAGTGGAATAACAATTTCATATTGCAACAGACGGCCTAAAAGATCCAGATGTGCCACATCTTAATACGCACATTAAGAATCTTGGTCTGAAGTCCTTTGATAAGGAAGCCCCTAATACCATGCAAAACAAAAACAAAAAATCGTTTCATAGATTCATAGATTCATAGATATTTAGGTCAGAAGGGACCATTATGATCATCTAGTCTGACCTCCTGCACAATGCAGGCCACAGAATTTCACCCACCACTCCTAAAAAAGACCTCACACCTATATCTGTGCTATTGAAGTCCTCAAATTGTAGTTTGAAGACCTCAAGGAGCAGAGAATCCTCCAGCAAGTGACCCATGCCCCATGCTACAGAGGAAGGCGAAAAACCTCCAGGGCCTTCCAATCTGCCCTGGAGGAAAATTCCTTCCCGACCCCAAATATGGCGATCAGCTAAACCCTGAGCATATGGGCAAGATTCATCAGCCAGATACTACAGAAAATTCTTTCCCGGGTAACTTGGATCTTACCCCATCTAAAAACCCATCACAGGCCATTGGGCCTATTTACCATGAATATTTAATTACCAAAACCATGTTATCCCATCATACCATCTCCTCCATAAACTTATCGAGTTTAATCTTAAACTTAAAGATTCCAAATGATCCCCTCAAAAGTTGAGACAGTGAATTAGCAAAGAAAGGAGCGGGAGGTTTCACTGTCATTGGTGGAGATTCTCAATGTCTTAGTCCCAAAAAGCTTCTAACATTTATATGAAAGGTTTTTCAGCAGCTCTAAGGTCTTACTTTGTGTATTTCCAAGCCATTATCTAAGGAGACTCTCTTCTTTCACTGTGGTACAATCAGAGGCTAGATACTATGTGAAGGGTGATGCAGAAATACCTGTGATGCATAGAAATTATTTTTTGCATACCAACATCTTCTCTAGTAGGTGGCTGTTTAAGTCCAGTTTATCTGTGGCCCCAGCTGTCTCCAGAAATAACTAACCACTAGCCTCTTCCAGCCCTGGTTGTGGCCGCTTGGTCCCACTATTGTACAAGCTGGCTGATTCAAGGTGTTTTGTGTAAGACGTGTTCTTTGCCCCAAAGAACCAGAACTTTCATCCCATGAAAACTTTCATTCCCCCCCTGCCCCGCACCCCGCTTTTCCGTTCCAAGCTGCCGGATGGGGCGGTGAGCCGTCTAGGCTGCGTTACTAAGTAGACCGCTCCCTTGTGTGTTCACAGCAACTGAAGCACTCCAACCTGGTCAACCTGCTGGAAGTCTTCAGGAGGAAACGGAAGCTCCACTTGGTCTTTGAATACTGTGACCACACAGTTCTCCATGAGCTGGACAAGTACCCGCGGGGGTGAGTAGTCGACCTCTGGGCTGTGGTGGGGCTTGGGGGAGAGCGAGGGAGAACATAAGAACGGCCATACTGGGTCAGACCAAAGGTCCGTCAAACCCAGTACCCTGTCCTCTGACAGTGGCCAATGGCAGGTGCCCCAAAGGGAATGAACAGAACAGGTCATCATCAGGTTCCAGAGGTTGACCGTGCGTTGCATGAAAAAAATACTTTCTTGTGTTTGTTTTAAACCTGCTACCTATTAATTTCAGTTGGTGGCCCCTTGTTCTTGTGTTATGAGAAGGAGTAAATAACACTTCCTTATTTACTTTCTCTACACCAGTCATGAATTTATAGACCTCCCTTAGTTGTCTCATATCCCCCCTTAGTTGTCTCTTTTCCAAGCTGAAAAGTCCCAGTCTTATTAATCTCTCCTCATACAGAAGCCGTTCCATACCCCTAATAATTTTTGTTGCCCTTTTCTGAACCTTTTCCAATTCCAATATACCTTTTTTGAGATGGGACGGCCACATCTGCACGCAGTATTCAAGATGTGGGCGTACCATTGATTTATATAGAGGCAATATGATATTTTCTGTCTTAGAAAGGAAAGTTCGTGGGAGTCACTTACCGCCCCAGAATGCTCTAGGGAGGGTCTCATTAATAACTGTCGGGGCGACGTGAAGGCTGCCCGGCACAGTGCACTTGACCCTCTCGGTTACTGTGGCTTAGCAATGCTGTCCGAAAGAATTGCCCAAAGAGCCTGGGAGTGGTGCTGCACAGAGCTGCTCACCAAGGAGATAATGTCACTCAGCCTGAGCATTCAGAGTAATAGCTCGCCTGCTTGACAGGAGCAAACTGAATCGGAGAGAAGGGCTTGAGAGACCTGAAATCCTAATGCTGCAAACAGCCCCCAGGCCCAGAGCCTGCAGCTTTCACTTGGGGCAGCAGTAGTCGCCTTCCATGTCCACCTCCATGATTGCTTGTGATTAGCAATGAAATCAACTTGTGGGTGGCTCAAGAAGTGGCTGCTGGCTTCCTACCAGACAGGTGTCCATCAGCCACCCTGCAAAGCCCACCTTTCCGGCCGCCTGTCTGTATTATTTTGTGTGTCCCCCTTTAGGGGATAGGTGCCCAGGCGTGAGATGAACTTGGCCTGCAGCCACACTGTTTAGATGAGAAGAAATAATAACCCAGTCTGGCCTGGCTTGCCAGCCAGTCTGATGTGGAGTGAGCATCAGGCTGAAATTCTCTCTCCCACCCTCACCAAGGTGGATGCTCCGGGTCTGGGTTTGAGCTAAAGGGGAGGGCAACTTGCCTGTTTGTGGTTGATGGAGAGTCTAGAGGGCTTTGCTGTCCGGGACTATATTCACTCTAGCTCCTGTGATAAACCCAGCATCCAATTCCTGTTTAGAGATTAAAATAATCTCAGGCTCAGATGATTGCGCTCAACTTTACTTTCGCTGGGTCCAATAAAATCTCCCTCTAGCCTGTCCCGGCTGGGCTCTTATTGATTGCTTAGACTGGATTATGAGAACTCGCAGTGGTTTTGCTATTGTCTCTTCTCCGGACCCCCCAGTTCTACTGAGCAGAGCACGTTGACTCGGCTCAATCTGTAGCCTGTAAGGCCAGTTACCCAACCCATGAGCAGTTATTAATAATGTGACGGGCATGATCGGTCGGGCAGAACTCATGGCTTTCTGCGGTCTGGCTCGCTTGCCGAACAAACAGAATCGGGCGCGGCTTGGCAGAGAGTTACCCTGGCATGTACCATGCATGCGCCGCTGTTTATGTGCGTGCCCCCGAGAGCTCTCAGCGCTTCCCTTCTAGCAGCCATCTGCACAAAGCAGGAGCGGTGTGTACAGAGGACAGTAAACATTCTCCTTTCTGGTGTCTGTCTGGTTTGTGATGTCATATAAACGATGCTCTACTGAAATGTATGACCGGGAGTTATTCCTGGTGATTTGGTGCTATGGAAATACTCAGCATAAGTTTATAAATCATTTTGCAGGCCTCACGTTAGATGAATGGTTGGGTAGGAAGCTAATTGATTGAGGGGTTGGCGGAACAAAAGCCGTTGTTCTCATGGGTGCGTGGCTTCAGCAGAAGAATTGGACATGCTGGTGGGAGATAAGGTTTGTAAGCTAGGCAGCAGCTTCCCTAGCACGCTAGCTAGAGTCTGTGAACTTGGAGTCAGGAAAGGGGATGCATTGTCCCCGTCAGGGAAGACCCTGATTTCACTGTCTCTTCCTTCCAGACAACTCCAGTTTGAACTAATAAGTTTACTGTAGGCTAAATAGATCGGATGCTTTATTTAGAATAATCTTGGTCTCTGTTACTCTGAACGGAGAGTTCTCCTGAGAACGGGGCTGTGTTTGTACAGACCGTAGGTATGTGTTCATACTGCGCTTAGCACGATGGAGCCTGACTGGAGCATCCATGTGCTCCGATAATCGAACCTGTTCTCCGTGCGTTCAGGGCCTAGCAAAATGGAGCCCTCGTCTGTGATTGGGACCTATTCTGCAATACAAATAAGTACCAGTACATAGATCCTCATTGGAGAAGGGCTAAGGGCTAGGAATATAATTAATGCCAGTCAACATGGCTTTATTGAAAATCGGTCTTGTCGAACCTGATTTCCTTCTTTGAGGAGATTACAGGTTTGGTTGATAAAAGTAAATACCTATATGTGATAGACTTGACTTAGGACCACACACTGGTCTGATTAAAAAATTAGCACTATCCAACATCAATAAAGCACAGGTTAAATGGATTAACATGTGCTTTGATATTGGATAGTGCTAATATTTTGAATAGATTAGGGGGCATGGATCAGCATTCACGTCACACTGCCCGTCAGTACCCGGGTCGGGCTGGGAAAGCTAATGAGCCAACCAGCGGACCCAGTTCAGTGATGAGTGGGGGAGGGATAGCTCAGTGGTTTGAGCATTGGCCTGCTAAACCCAGGGTCGTGAGTTCAATCCTTGAGGGGGTCATTTAGGGATCGGGGGCAAAAATTGGGGGTTGGTCCTGCTTCGAGCAGGGGGTTGGACTAGATGACCTCCTGAGGTCCCTTCCAACCCTGAGATTCGATTCTATTCTATGAATGCTGGTCACATGCGGCCTGAGACACATTGCACATCCACTAAGAAGAATGGATTAAGGTGTATCTCAAAAAGTAGCTGTCAGTAGTGAATTACCATCAAATGGCCTGTCCCTAGTGGGGTTCCACAAGGATTGGTTCTAGGCCTGACCCTGTTCAACATTTTCATCAATGCTCAGCAAGTAAATATAAAGTCACTGCTGATGGAAATTTGCAGGTGACACAAAGACTGGCAGAATAAGCAATGGCAGGGCAGTTACACAGAGTTGTCTGGATTGCTTGGTAAGCTGGGCTTTTTAATACAGCCAGATGCCAGGTTATACACCTAGGAACAAAGAATTCGGGCCCTGCCTACAAAGTGGGGAACTGTCGTGGAAAGCAATGACTCTGGAAGGGATTTTGGGAGCATAGCAGACGGGCAGCTCCTGGTGAGCTCCCTGCGTGGTGAAGTGGCAAAAGGGGCTAATGTGATCCTTGGGGGTACAAAGGGGAGTCGGGCAGGGGAGGGGACGTTACCTCTGCACGTGGCATCAGTGACAGTGACACTAGAACACTGTGCCCTCGTTTTTGAAAGGATATTGAAAAACTGGAGAGGGTGCCGAGAAGAGCCACAGACGTTATTTGAAAGCGGGAGAAAATGCCTCTCAGTGACTGACTGCGAGCCCAGTCTGTTTAGTTTTCCAAAAGGAGATTGAGAGGTGACTTGATCAGAGAGTATCCGTACCTTCATGGGGAGAAAATCCCACGTACCAAAGGGCTCTTTATTCTAGCAGAGCAAGGCAGAACAGGAACCAGTGGCTGGACTTTAAATCCAGACAAATTCAAATTTGAAATAAGGCACAACTTTTTAACCATGAGGGTGATTAACCCCTGGAACAAGCTACCAAGGGAGGTGGTGGATTCTCCATCCCTTGGTGTCTTGAAGTCAAGACTTGATGCCTTTCTGGATGACCTGCATTAGCCAAACACAAGTGAGAGGTCTCAATACACGGGGTAACGGGGTGACATTTAAGGGCTGTGTGGTATCCAGGAGGTCAGACTAGATGATCTATTGGTCCCTTCTGCCCTTAAAGTCTCTGAATCATCCAGAACAATGTAATGCTTTTCAAAATAGCCAGCACTGAAATAAATGAGATGATCTGTCACTGCTGAGTTCCTTAGTGTTTGTTCACTTTGTGAAAGTACTTTTTATGGATGTTTCCAGGAATCTGAGCTGAAGCTTCAGTCCTCCAGAGCAGGAGTATAAAGGGAACGGTTATTTGTAATGGCGAAGGGTTTATGCGGAAGGAAACAAGAATTAAACAACAACATCTCGCACTTGAATGCCCCATTGCAGGCAGGGCTGGTGAAACTGCCTCTCGTTAAAGCTGCCTGGCATTCCGTATTCAAACCCTGTTTTTAGCTAATTATAACGCTGCCAAATGTTAACCTGATGTCCGCTCGTACTGCAGTCGGAGGGCAGCACTCTGTCATGTCATTCCGAGCCCGTTTCCTGAGCACGACTCGAGCCCTGATACAGCAGCATTGGCAGGAGAGCCATAAAGGTGGCATGCAAAGGATTTGTGCAAAATTGGGGCTGTCCCCCCTCTTTTCTGGCTTCTTTAGGATGGATGAAAAAGGCTTGAAAGGCATAAAATGTTTGTGTTGGGCCTTTGAAACCACAGGACTGTCAGCTCTGCCCTGCCTGGTGTGGCTGGGGGACCTCATGAATGTCTGGATGCGGACTGTCGGCCCCATAACTGTGGGGAGGCGGGTGCTGAATCTTTAACAAAAATGTCCCCCCTCTAAAATGTTGGTTTGCCATTCAAGTTAAAGAGATGGGAGGGAACAGAGCAAACCCTTCCTCTCTCCTTTGCTCAACGTTCACTCTCTTGGCGTGGGTGACCTAGTGATCTGACAGTATCACAAGTCAGAGGTGGCCTCCGTGTTGTGATTTGTGTCTCTGTCTCCGGCACCGGCAGGGGAGAGCCACTGTAGACTGGCCGTTGGCATTGTTCGTAGGATGTCAGAAGAGTTAATGGTGCAGGACATGTGAATGATGAGACTAGTCACAGGACAGGAGGTGCCAGTAACCAGCCCGCATCAGTGTCTGGTTGCCAGGGGGCAGACGCAATGTCGGCTAGATGTGAATGGCACAAAAACCTTGGATCGGGCTCAGCTGGTATAAATCTTTGTGTCTTGTCACTGTAAACTGAAATCACAAGGCCCCTCAGCGCTCGTCTGAATCTGTTCAGCGCTTGGAATAGCGCTGGAAAGTACATAGTGCCCCTCAGGACAGACCTTGAATCTGTTATAGACTTAACAGCTGTATTTGTAACCTCATGTTATAAAAGAGGTTTACATGCCAAAAGGGGTCTCTGTAGAACTCCATAAAGAGTTTCTGTCTGCAGCATAGAGATGTGGGGAGAGTAGACGGGCAACAGACAGAAAAAGCTTCAGTTGTCAGTAACGTGGGTGGACTTTCCTCCGAGTTCCCGTACTTATAGAGTGGCTAGGCTGAGCATTAAATCTGTATTTCTTGTAACTTGTCTCTATTAAGTGAAGTCTGTAGTGTAAATGGTCCCAAAGTGTTGGGCTGGGGGAACTGTACTTCCTGACTGCTTTGGATGTAGATGGCATTAAATTTTGCTGGCATTTAAGTTTAAGTCCTTTCTCCTAATGTCATTTTAAAAATAAATTTTCTCTGTGTGCTTTTTTAAAACAGGGTCCCAGAGCATCTCGTGAAGAGCATAACTTGGCAGACCCTCCAAGCTGTAAACTTTTGCCATAAACACAATGTAAGTCCCATAAACACTAGCACTGTATATCAGAGTGTTGCTTTGAAGCAGGTACAGATTCTGTTACAATCTCCCAGGTCTGGTATACTCTGTGCAGGGGAGTCAACAAGATTTTTGTCATCTTTTTATAGATGTTGCCACAAGCTCCGGAATATTTTATTCATTATTTAGATCCCTGAGGTTCATTGTCAGAATGATTTTATGCTAATAACTTCAGGTGAGCTTCCCACCTAAACAATAGCTTGTAGCAGTGTGTCCTTCTGTGAGAACTGTCACCAATCGGAGCCACGTGCAGAGAACAGGCCTGATATCTAGTCATTCAAGGCCTGATTCAGCACCTACTGGATTCAATGAAAGTCTTTCTATTGACTCTAGTGGGTGTTGGATCAGGCCCCTAATGAAAAGTTACAAAAGTTACACATGCTAAGATCTGTGCTAAGGGACCAGCTAACCTCTGCTTTCGGGAGGTGGATCGTAGTGTTAGGCTGAATAAAAATTGTACAGGAAACCTAAGGCATGCTTTTAGCTCCTCATTTGCAGCCTGGTTCAGTGAGAGAGTTGCTTATCGGAGGTGCTTCTTACTGCGAGCTTAGCTGGTATTTTCTTTGTTTTTATTTATCTGCAGAGGGCTGATATAAGAGGTGGGAGGGAGGCTTCTTTGGAACAAACATTTTGTTTCCACTAGTAGAACCGTGGAGCCACAGGAACTTGGCAGCCTGCCTAGCTGGCTTGCAGAATTTGTTGTTTTGTCTCTTTTTCTCTCTCTTCCTTTCATCCCTCCACCATTAAATTGATGGATTGTATTTGGTGCTAGTCTGCACAGTAAACCTTGCACATGTAAAGAGCTCTGGGAATGTCCATCATGCCGCTCCATTATTTCACACTGGGCCACTTGAGTCGCATGGGGGTTGTCTAGCGATGCAGAACTATGCAGCTGAAATTGTGGATGTGCATAGTATCTTATCCCAAGTGTGAAGTGAAAGACCAGGTTATTGTAGGACCCAGCAGGATGCTGCTTTACCAGTTGAAGAATCTTATCATCTTCTGTTAACGATGCGTGTTGGGTTAAAGCTGATGGAGTGCTCAGCAATGGGAATGTGGCAGAATTAACTTGTTCCAGATTTAGATACTTGCTCCTGATTCACTTGTTTGTGTTTCCAGTGCATACATCGGGATGTGAAGCCAGAAAACATCCTAATAACTAAGCATGCTGTCATTAAACTTTGTGACTTTGGATTTGCTCGCATATTAAGTAAGTGCAGTTAACTTCTTCCATGTAGTATGTGCTTTTAAAACACAAAGTGTTTGACCTGCTATTTACATTTTGTTAAGGACTCTGTCTGAGGGCAGTCCTGCCTGGAATAAGTGCACTTGCCTCAGTTTCCCTGCCTCCATTTCCCCTCTATACAACCCATGCAAAGGAATATTCTCTCATGCAGCAAATTCAAGCCGTTTTACTCATATAAAGTTCCAAGGTCCACAAATCCCTCATAGTAAAAGCAATTCTTCACAAACCTCCACCAGCAAAACAAGGCTACACTCACCCAGGCCTCTCTGCCCTGATTCCCGGTATCCACCCTCCAGCACCGGCCCTCTTGTTTTCGCCTCAGCTTCTCCTAGTCGGGCTGGTTCTTCCCACAAGCCTTCTCACGAGCTCTCCTGCAACACGGCAGGGGATCCCCAGCTCTGGCCAGGCCCCGCCATCAACTTTTGGCTCTTCCCAATGGCTCTCGGGAGCAGCCGTGAAGAGCCGGTACAGTTTCTTCCTGGGTCTTCTGTCCTCCTCAGGCAGCTCTCACCTGCCCCTCCTGACTTCCTTCAGGGACCTCTTGCCTGGGGCCAGGTGTTCTCTTTGGAGCCCAGCTGGGGTCAGCTGATGAGTCGCAAGGGCACGAGCCTTTTTCCTCTTGAAGGGCCAGTGCCGCCTTGTGACAGGCGCACTTTGTCTTTGGGATACCCACACACACATGAAAACCCTCTTGCGGTGTTGTTTGTTTCCACAGAGAACCTCCACTTAAGGCAGAGTCTTGTTATCGCAGGAGGGGCTTGGTTTGCAAAAGGACCTCGCCCGGGAATGGCGGCTTCGCTTGTCCCATAATAATAATAATAATCTTGTGACCCTTCGGTTTGCCTGTTTCTCCAGACAAGCGACCTGGGGTTTGAGAGCTGAGAACTGGCAGCGCCCTCTCGGAGGAGTGGTGCGTAGCCTGATTTCAGGAAAATATTGTTTTGATTGCACCGGGTCATGAGCATTGCAAAGTTGGGTTCTGAATAAGTGCAGTAGACCATGTTGGTTTCTACCATGCGATGCTGCAAGGATGACCTTCATGACCATTACTATAGCAGTGTCTGAGAGAGATGATAAGCAACATGCTCATTACCTTTCCTTTAATAATTCTGATCCCAGATTTCTATTTATTTCTATCCTTCCTGCCCACAATCTAGCTGGACCTAGTGATTATTACACAGACTACGTGGCTACCAGATGGTACCGTTCTCCTGAGTTACTTGTAGGAGATACTCAATATGGCCCTCCCGTGGATGTCTGGGCAATAGGCTGCGTCTTTGCAGAGTTGTTGTCAGGTGTCCCCTTGTGGCCTGGAAAATCAGATGTGGACCAGCTGTACCTAATAAGGAGAACCTTGGGTAAGTTGTCCCCGTGCAGTGAGGTTTCAGCCACGTTCCTCTCTAATCATCCTGTTTAACCAATAATGGAAAGAGTGCAAGTACCGGACAAACCTGATTATTATGCAAATCAGAATCCAGCCAACACTTGTATCTTAGGAAAGTCTCCGATTATCAGTTCAGAGCGCAGATCAAAGTCCTCCTCCAGGTGTGTTGCTTTATTTCACACTCATGCAATGGTCACTGGTCTGTTTTGAGTCACAGCAGGAAATGGTATGTCGGAGTACAGCACAATGATCACTGTGCAAACACACTTAGCAGTCCTGAGCTTAGCAGCAAATTGCACTTTAGAATCCCAACTGAACTGCAGCAATGCGTATGCAAATAAAGAGAAAGTAAATAACTTTTCAGCTGTCTAACTTTGTCTTGGTCACGATGGGCCTGATCCCCACAACTCCCCCTGGAGTGAATGGGAGCACGGGTGAACCTCCGAAGAAGAAGAATGTTACTAGGGTTGCTTGTATTCTTGTTGACTTCGGTGGCAGTTAGGTTTACCCAGCATTTCTTGGGGAACGGGCCCTGTCCCCATGCATGTGTTTGCAAGAACATACACTCGAGGTCGCAGGTGCTGCCCAGGGGCTCCTGCAGTCTTTCTCCAGGATTTAAGTTGGTCACCCACTTGTTAAGTCATTCTAGGACACTTCCATGGACTAGGGATACGGAGGTGGTGGTGGTTTTTAATGAGCTACGTGAATAGTGGAATAACCGGAAGATAGCCAATTCTGATTCCATTGCATTTCTGAGTCTTTCATATTTACCTCCCAGTCATTCTCAAGAGATCCAACTTTCCCGAAGCAAATACTCACCGACAGTGAATTTTAAGTTCAGCTGTATGCTCCGAGCACACATTAGTATGTCAGGCCCCCAAACCAGCAGCTGGCCCCACATGGGCACAGGGGTTTGCCTGCATGGAGCCTGCTGCAGGATCTGCCCCTTAGAGGGCGAGGTTCAGTTAGCTACGTGGCCCAGTTTTGGGGACAGAAACAGTAGAGTGTGATTTGTGTAAATGACTAGTGCTGCAGACTCCAGGGAGCGCTTACTAGCCATCGGCAGAACCGTATTTTCGGGCAAAACCTGGGCCTGACTTGGAACGAGTAGAGCTGAGAATTTTGC
The DNA here is from genome assembly GCF_965140295.1 of Lepidochelys olivacea. Taxonomy (NCBI): domain Eukaryota; kingdom Metazoa; phylum Chordata; order Testudines; family Cheloniidae; genus Lepidochelys; species Lepidochelys olivacea. The sequence continues at coordinate 123,596,792 of NC_140416.1, forward strand.
CATCTGTTCCTGAACAGGAATAAAGAGGTGAAATGAGGCAGATTATTTGTTGTGAATTATTTGCTTAAGGCCTTATCTCCCTCTCTCCTCTCCAAGGAGCCCTCCCACTGCCATTCCCCCAGGTTTAGAACAGGCCTCATGCCACTGTGTCTGGTCTTCCCAGGGCCCTGGATGAGACTCCCTGTGTTCTAGTCCATGTAGATTTGTAAGCCCATCACCATGGCATCTGAGCACCGTGGACCTGATTGAGAGTCCACTGGGAGGATTTCCTTTGATAGGTGTTGCTGCAGTTTGATGTGAGCCGTAGTTATTTTGACAGGTTTCAGAGTAGCAGCCGTGTTAGTCTGTACCCGCAAAAAGAACAGGAGGACTTGTGGCACCTTATAACAAATTTATTTGAGCATAAGCTTTCGTGAGCTACAGCTAGCTCACAGAAGCTCATGCTCAAATAAATTTGTTAGTCTCTAAGGTGCCACAAGTCCTCCTGTTCTTTTTATAGTTATTTTGGTGTCTGTTCCCTGGACACCCCTGCTCTCCCCTTGAGCTGCATCTGCAGTAGCTGTAGCCTTTGCCATCCTTTCGATTCTTTGTTTTTATCCAGGGAAAGCTTTTTTTATAGAAGCCTTTTAAAATTTATTTAAAAAAACCAACAACATATTCCTTCTGCACCTCAAACTCTCCGGAAAATGTGAATCTCTCCCCTGTTTTCATCAACCCGTCTGGACTGTATGAAGATTGGAAACAGCCGTACTATTTCCCAGCAGTTGTGGCATCTCCGTGCCTCTGTGTAAGGACTAATTGGACTTGGCTAATTACAGTTAGGGAGAAGTCTCAGTAAAATGTATTTTGTAAAAGGGTCAGAATATCCAGAGGAAGACACTGCAAACAGTGAATGATTGTGATTCTCGCAGCTGTCGATTACTTAGCGACAAAGGCATCATTAGTCTGGTTTGGATTTAGAATTTGGGATTTTAATAGATCAGTATTCATGTGTGTCATTAGGGACACCTAAAAGTTTTAGGTGGGAATTAACCAGCTCTTACTGCTTTTGTTTCACATTGGTGTGTAATATATGGAGTGGATTCTCAGCTCCAGGAAAAAACAAACCTGCTTTTTCATATGTGATTCTTGGGTAGATCAAGATTCATATTTTCTTATTGAGTAACTTAGAAAATCATGTAAAAGTCCATTAGTCCTTTTAATAGATAAAATACATGTTATCCAATATAGGTAAAACCAATCATAGTCATGATTTGATTGCTACAGTTTCTGGAATGCTCCCTCTTAAGCTTTAGGAAAGTTACAACTTCTTGTAAGAATGGGCTTTCAGCTCAGAAAGATTTCCTTTTGATCCAGGCTGTGGAAAGAAGGCAGGTTAAGGAATGATTTGCCTTGGAGAGCTACTTGATCAAAGCTATGTTCTTACGGTGGTTTCATTACTATGTTAACCCTGGGTTAGTGGTTCGATTTTAACAGCTAGATCAATCCCAGCTGCTCTTTCATAAGTACAGGGGCTGCAGACAGGGCTTATGAAACCCTCTTGGGGAGAGCGTGGCTCTAACATATGCCTGTTACTGCATTTCAGCCCATTCTTGCCCAATGATTGTCTGTTCAGGGCTATCCAAAAGGAAGGTTATAAATATAAAATCACATTTTAATAAGAGAGTGACCATCTTCCCTAGCCTGTCCCCCTTCCAGTGTTCATAAAGGAAGGGCCCATTGTCACGAACAGCATGAGCAAAGCCCCTGTCTTTGAAAGTGTTGAAACACAGCATTCATCTGAGCGCTGGGCTGGCATAACCTTTCTAGCCCCCATTGTGAACAAAGCACGTCTTACGCCAACGATGCAGGAAAGCCCAAAACAAGCAGTAGCTCTTGCCAGTCATTCATTACAGCAGGGGACTGTTCCATCTTCTTAGGTTTGAGCAGGGGAGTTACTGGTTGATTTGTTTTCTTAATAAATGTATACGCAGCATCTCCAGTGTTGCCTTGTGTTAGAGTACCCCGTACACATCAGGACAGCACGGCTTGGCTTTGAGTCCTGCAGCCTGATCTCACAGCTGTTCATGCAGCACCCTCTAGCTCTCGCACGTGGACACGCATCTCTGTTTATGGTCAACCAACCAAAGACTTGCCCTTTAGAGTACTGCCAGGCCGTGATACCAGTATAGGTGCTTTATTTATGGGCACGCCTTTGCCCTTGCACGATATGCTCCTTGCTGCTATAGTGAAGTGCCTTTTAGGCTGTGGGACTCACAATTTGCCAGCGTGATGTAAACTGCCAAACAGTGAAGGAAAAAAACTAACCAGGCATTAATATTGAAAAATAAATCCCCCAGGCAACCATGGCTTGATTGTCACTACGCACAAAGCGTGGAAATTCAGACCCTGGTGGTAGCAGTGGAGATTGAAGGTTGGCTCTCCTGCTCCAAAAGCACAGGCTTCTATCACTTCTGCTACAAAAGACTCTCCATTAGCAATTATCGGTATAAGGCCAATGACACACAGTTGAGCAGTTCTGATTCCATCTAGTAAAGTAGCATGAACTAGCCAATTCATTGCAACATAGTGATAGTTTTAAAAGTGATCAAGACTTTTAATCAGTGAGGTCAAGATGAATGATTAGTTTTTGTAAGTGAATGTTGTATTCGTTCTCTTGATGCCAGGATATCTATTTAAAAATCTTCTCGAGTGTAGTTTCAGCCTTGCTACCGGGTAAACTTGGAAAATGTGGCCTAGTAAAATATCTAATTCACCTGACTTGGCTTTTTATTTTTGATTAAAGGGGATCTTATTCCCAGGCATCAGCAAGTATTCAGCACTAATCAGTTCTTCAGTGGGGTGCGAATTCCAGATCCAGAGAACAAGGTGAGAGTGCCCTACACACTTGACTTGAGTCCAACACTAATTAGCAATTTGTATGCTATGCAAATGAGATGGTTGTGTTCTGGATAGAGAAGTGTTCTTGCTTTGACTCTCCTGGGGTGTGTAGTTAGGTTGTTGTTCACAGAGCTGCGTGCAGGGCTCCAATTAAGCGATAACTGATTGAGATTCAAGGCATTTCCTAGGGATTAATGACCTGATGGAAGGAACTGATGGCCTGTGGCACAGCTAAAAGCCATTGATCCTGACCCGTCAGTATTCCGCATGAAAAGTGCTACACTGAGGCGATCATTGCTATTGGACACAGCAAACGCCAAACGCGGACAGGTCGTAGGCCCCGATTCTGCAAAAACTGAAACACGTGCTTCACTTTAAGCATGTGAGTAGTGCCATTCAACTCATGAGCATGAGTCTTTGTAGGAGAGGTCTGCGTGGGCTTAATTTTTAAACCCGACTGGACCCAAACCCACCCAATGTGGGCCCAAGAGGGCCAAGTCGTTTTCTGACCCAGGTCTGGTTCTTCCCCCAAACTTGAGTCAGTGTTGCTGCCACCTTCTGCCCATGGGGTTGGCAGCAGCCCCAGCTGCGCGCCCCGCTCCTGCCAGCTGCTGCCCTCTGCTGCACTGTGTGTGCATTGCCGAGCAAGAGGTGCCCCGACTCCTTGGCATGCTCACCCTGCAGGGTGTGTTGCATGGCCTGCAGGAGCAGGACACACAGCCGCTGCTGTGCCGACCCCACAGGAAGGGGGAGGGAACCCGACCCAGCCTGAGCCCGAGAGGGTCAGGTTGTTTTCTGACCCAACCCGACCACAACCTGGTGTTTGCAGTGGGGTCCCATCAGATTTGGGTTGGGTTGGGTTGGGTTGGGTTGCAGAACTCTACTTTGTAGGGTCAGGCCAACAGAAACCAGAGATGGAAAAGCCCCTTGTTACCAGCTCTGCTTGTCCCTCTGCTTGTTTGGGATTGTTCCCTGCAGTATGTACTTGAAAGTCTGTCCAGTCCAGTGTTCAGTGACCCAAAGAGGGCTCTTGCCATATCCACTGGGAGACTGTTTTTTAGGTGACTTTAGCTCAGTCATGTCTTGTTTGGTTGGTTTTCCAATCTGATCGGTTTAAACTTTCCTTTGATCATTTTTATCCTCTCACCCCTAATCTGATTCACTCAGACTTCTAAACAATTCCTCTTCTTGGTGTTTACTTGCATCTGATACTTGCAGATGGTTCTTATTCCATCTTAGTTATTGTTATATGATCAATACATGTGTAATTACTTTAATATTTTCTCGTGGTTTAATCCTCAGAGACTTTTGTTATTTTGTTGTTCCTTGTCTTTAATCCTCTATAAAATTCCTTTCAGTTTATCTAACACTGGATATACTGGATTCAGATCATCATGAGCCATGACTGCAGAAAAATGTGGGTGCCAGGAGCAAACCGAACAAAACAATAAGCAAATTGTTATTCAATCAGTGTGTGTTTATTCGGTAACTGTGTACTCAAGTATCTTTAAAATGCCGTTGATTGTGAAATAGGCTGAGTTGGAAGTGAAAAGAGATGATGAATGCATCATATGTAGGGCCCTACCAAATTCCTGGCCATGAAAAATGCATTACAGACCGTGAAATCTGGTCTCCCTTCCGGGATGGGCGGCCGGAGAGCGGCGGCTGCTGACTAAGGGCCCAGCTCTGCAGGCAGCAGGGCAGAAGTAAGGGTGGCAATATCCTATCTGGCCATCCTAACTTCTGCGCTGCTGCTGGCCGCGGCTCTGCCTTCAGAGCTGGGCTCCCAGGGCCAGCAGCTGCCGCTCTCCAGCTGCCCGGCTCTGAAGGCAGCGCCACCGCCCCCAGCAGCCAGAAGCAAGGGTAGCAATACTGCAACCCCCCCCACAATAACCTTGTGACCCCCCCCCCAACTCCTTTTTGTGTCAGGACTCCTACAATTACAACACTGTGAAATTTCAGATTTAAATAGCTGAACTCGTGACATTTATGATTTTTAAAATCCGATGACTGTGAATTTGACCAAAATGGACCATGAATTTGGTAGGGCCCTAATCATGTGGTGTGGAAAGCACGTTCGTGATGACACCCTGATAATTGAAACAGTTACTAATGTAAATATACTTTCCCCCCCCCAGGAGCCACTAGAATTGAAATTCCCTAACATTTCATATCCTGCGCTAGGACTAATGAAGGTAAGCGAAGTACAGTCTGTGGTGAAGTACTGAGTTCACACTTAATCTCTATGTAGATTATCCAAGAGAAGGATAATTCAGTGTTAGCCACCTGCGTGTGTGACATGGCTTGGGGAATTCTGTGTTGACTCTTAACCCTGGAAAACGCGGACTCCAAGGATCCATTAAAGAAACCCCAGAGCCCACAGATGTTCATTAAAACCAGCTGCTTTTAACATCTGTAATGTTGTAACGCCACTGAACACAAAAAGACCACCTGTGTGATCCTTAGCTGTATGACGTTTGCTTAGGGCTGCCTTCATATGGACCCTGCTGAGAGGCTCACATGTGAACAGTTACTGCAACATCCGTACTTTGACAGCATGAGAGAAACAGGAGATTTGGGAAGGGAACATGAAAAAGCCACTCGGAAACCAACCCGGCCAACTCGAAAGCACATGCCAGGGGTAAGATTTACTTCGTAGTGTTCAGTGCCCCATAGCCTCAGGTAGGAGCTTGTTTCCCTTTTGTAGCTTCCAGCTGGTGGAGCTGGAGTTCCTACACCTGCAGTTTTCAGGGAGATGAGGATCCCCCCAGATCAGACCAGCAGTGGGCTGCAGAAATGGGTGGTTCTGACTTGTAACCCAAGAAGACAATTACCTGCCTTGCTAACAAGCCAGCCCAGTGCAATCTGAACTTCAGGCCAGATCTTCATTGAGACACTGAGGGGTGAACAGGAGACAAGTGTAATTAGCCAGAGCCAGTTAGAAATGAAAATGCCTGACAGAACGCTGTCATGAGAGTTATTAGATTCAGACTAGCTCATGCTCTCTTGCTTTGCGGGGTAAGCTCTTCGCACAACCCAGCGGCTCCTTGCATCCCTCCCCCACAAGCTTCCTGTGTGCCACCCTCCTCTGTTTCAGGGACTCCCTGAAACTATTCCCACCCCCTCCTGCCCCCGGAACAGAGGCTCTGTGCCCTCCCTACCATCATACTCATTTCTTTCTGCCTGGGAGATAAGTCATTCAAGGGGTCAGCATTTGAAACTGTACTGGAGGCCGGGCAGAGCTGAGATGGGGATGGTGGTGATGCTGGTAGGTGTAAGAGCTGCCATCAGCTGGCTTGTCTCTCTATAGACAATTGCAGAGATGATTGAAACTGCTGGCTCTACTAACTAGGTGCCAGGGCTCCGAGTCCGCTCTCCCCGCTTCCCTTTCCTCCTTCCAGTTTCTGATTTTTACCAAAATTACTAGTGTTCTGCCCCTTGGTGCCTAGACCATTCGCTGACATTTTGGAATTCGTCAGATGTGGCATTCCAAAGGGCATGCAATACATACACACACAGAGAGAAATGCCGTCAAGCCAAGCGTCTGGATCTTTGCTTCGCTCGGCCAATAAAACTGCACACCCTGAATAAACGCTGACGTACCAAATGCAGCCGCCTCTCTGCTTGGCAACACAGGTTGCCATGAACACATCACCCAGGCGTTCTGGTCACTACACTGGCTTCCTGTTGTCCTGCAGTACAGCCCAAGGTCTCTAATATTGATGCTCTCAGTCCTCCAAGGGATTTGCACTAGCCATCTGTGAGTTCATCTTTCCTTCTGACCTTCCACAACAGCTGCATTCCACTGGAACACTGAAACAGCCACACTGGGTTACACCAAGGGCCCATCTAGCCCAGTATCCTGTCTTCCGACAGTGGCCAATGCCAAATGATCCAGAAGGAATGAACAGAACAGGGCAATCATCAAATGATTCCCTGTCGTCCACTCCCAACTTCTGGCAGTCAGAGGCTATGGATACCCAGAGGATTGGGTTGCATCCCTGACCATTTTGGCTCATAGCCATTGCTAGACTGATCCTTCATGAATGTATCTAATTCTCTTTTGAACCCCATTATAGTTTTGGCCTTCACAACATCCCCTGGCAACTAGTTTCACAGGTTGACTGTGAATTGTGTGAAGTACTTGCTTTTGTTTGTTTTTAACTTGTGGCCTATTAATTTCATTGGGTGACACCTGATTCCTCTGTTATGTGAAGGAGTAAATAAACTTCCTTATTTACTTTCTCCACACTAGTCATGATTTTATAGACCTTTATCATATAATCGTCTCTTTTCCAAGCTGAAAAGTCCCAGTCTTATTAATCTCTCCTCATATGGAAGCTGTTCCATACCTTTATACATTTTTGTTGCCCGTCTCTGTATCTCTGCCATTTGTACTGTATCTTTTTTGAGATGGGGCAACCAGATCTGCATGCAATATTCAGGATGTGGATGTACCAGGGGTTTATACAGTGGCATTATGACATTTTCTGTTTTATTACCTAGTCCCTTCCTAATGGTGCCAAACATTCTGTTCGCTTTTTTGACTGCCACGTGAGCAGATGTTTTCAGAGAACGATTCACAATGACTCCAAGATCATAGAATCTCAGGAGGTCATCTAGTCCAACCCCCTGCTCAAAGCAGGACCAATCACCAATTTTTGCCCCAGATCCCTAAATGGCCCCCTCAAGGATTGAACTCATAACCCTGGGTTTAGCAGGCCAATGCACAAACCACTGAGCTATCCCTCCTCTGAGATCACTTTCTTGAGTGGTAATGGCTAACTTAGATCCCATCATTTTGTACGTATAGTTGGGATTATTTTTGCACTTGTGCATTACTTTACATTTATCAACAATTTGTTGCCCAGTCAACCAGTTCTGTGAGATCCCTTTGTAACTCTTCAGTCTTCTTTGGACTTAACTATCTTGAGTAATTTTGTATCGTCTGGAAATTTTTCTTCCTCACTGTTTACCCCTTTTTCCAGATCATTTGTGAATATGTTGAGAAACACTGGTCCCAATACAGATCCCTGGGGGACACCACTATTTACCTCTCTCCATTCTGAAAACTGACCAGCTATTCCAACCCTTTATTTCCTTTCTTTTAACCAGTTACTGATCCATGAGAGTATGTTCCCTCTTATCCATGACTTGCTTACTTTGCTTAAGTCTAGACCATTTGGTGAGGGACCTTCTTAAAGTCCAAGCACACTATATCCACTGGATCACCCTTGTCGACATGTTTGTTGACTCCCTCGAAGAATTCTAATAGATTGGTGAGGCATGATTTCCCTTTACAAAAGCCGTGTTGACTCTTCACCCAACAAATCTTGTTCATCTATGTGCTGATCTGTTCTGTTCCTTGCTACAGTTTTAACCCATTTGTCTGTTACTGAAGTCAGACTTACTGGCCTGTAATTGGCAGGATCACCTCTGGAGCATTTTTTAAAAATTGGTGTCATATTAGCTGTCCTCCAGTCCTCTGGTACAGAATCTGATTTAAGTGACAGGTTACATACCACACTTAGTAGTTCTTCGATTTCATATCTGAGTTCTTTCAGAACTCTTGGGTGAATACCATCTAGTCCTGGTGACTTATTACTAGGGCTGTTGATTAATCACAGTTAACTCATACAATTCACTCAAAAAAATTAATCGTGATTCATCGCAGTTTCAATTGCACTGTCAGCCCTACTTATTACTGTTTAATGTATCAGTTTGTTCCAAAACTTCTTCTACTGACACTTCAATCTGGGACAGTTCCTCAGATTTGTCACCTAAAAAAGAATGGCTCAGATGTGGGAATTTCCCACACATCTGCTGAAGTTAAGACTGATGGAAACAATTCATGGATCAAATCAATGCCCCTTTGTCATGTGACTGACTGATGATGATACTAGTCTTTTACCTGCCTGTCAACTCTGCTCGGCGTCCCCTTCAGGTTCCCCACTTTTGACCCTTTGACCCTCACACCTGTCCTTGTTTTTTCTGTTGCCTCCCGTAATTATGTGAGTCCTGGGCCCAGTGGATCCTCCCCTTAGGCTGGGGGAGGGTCCTTTTGCCATGGGCAGGCTTGCACCCATCCACCTCCCCAGAACCCAATATGAACATAAATTATTTGCTCAAGATAAATGGGTTGAGTAAAATTTTGAAGAGCTGTTGCAAGGCAAGTTGTATAATCCCATGAACAAATGCATATCTACTCTGGGTCTCTAAATGTGCGAAGTGCAAAATTGTTTTATGTAGTGCAAATATTTTCAAATGGCTTACAGTATCATTTAGAAAATGAAATGCATAAAATTACTTCAAATTCCTGTGAAAGTATAAACTGTGATTTCTGCTTTAGTTACAGTACCTGCCTCAGTTAACCAGCAGTAACATTTTACCAGCTTTGGATAACAAGAAGTTGTATAGCAACACAAGAAAATTAAACTACCATTTCCCCAACATCTAACAAGACGGCAAGTCACTACTAAGAGAGAGCTATTTATTGTTCAAAGCGCAAGCCTTCAACAGTTTCTAAAAGGAAGACTTACTGTGAAAAACTAAATTAATGGACATTTTACAATAGGCACATAAGTGATCTCTGAAGTTAGTTTATGGTGTGTCACCATAGGGAGTTCAGAGCTGCATGCTAATCAGTATTCTATGTATAAAGGAGAACATAAGTGTTTTGTTTTTGTTTTGTGATTATCTTGTGGTTCAGCATTACCAAGAACCACTGCTTACAGCATGTGACTTTAATAAACCACATTGAGTGCCTGTATTCCAGACTTTGCAGTAAAGTCAAAAGCATGCCAAATACACTCGTTTCAGAAAGTCCCATTGTGTCAAAGCATTAAAAATAATGAAAAAATATACTATATATTACACAGCACTAGATAGTTGAAACACTTATGCGTATGCATAATTTAATTCACATGAGCAGGACCAACAGTGGGACTCACAGTGTGAGTAAAGTTATTTGTGTGAGTTTGTAAGAATGGGGCTGGAGACTGTTCAGCTAATTGGAGCATTCACTCAATTGGCTGAACATGGTAAAATATATTTTTTTAAGTGCAAATAACGTGTTAGGAACATTAGAAAAGCCTCAGGTAAATGTAATGGAATGCCCAGTGGACTACAGCATTGTCACTGATGGCGGGGACAATAAAATAGATACACACTCTTTTAGTAAAACTTTGCTGTTGCTTTTAGGTTTCCCCTGCCTTTCCCTTTCTGGCATTACCAAGAGATTTCACTCGTTGTTTGATCAGTACCAGAAACCGCTCACCTGTGGTTTATAGTACTAGAAAGGAATGGGCAGGAAGGCCTCCTAAATATCTATACTAGGATAAATCTCATTTCTTTGTGTAATCTCAGGATGTAATACTTTATTGGTTCTGAATAAAAATTAATGTAGCTCACCTTTCTATTTGTATGTCTTTAATATCGGTAGTACAACCTCAGAAGTATTCACAGCTGTTTGAAGTCCAGAGAAAGTAGTATTCTTCTGAATACTATCAGAGGTCTAATGCAGTTCAAAAACTTGACATTGTTTTAGTGGGGCAGATAGCCAGACATAGTCTTGTGAGGACAGATTAACGGATTTGTTTTATACTTTAATGTTCAGATAAGTGGACTAATACATTTTATATCATTTAATCTCAAGCATTGTCCCCTATGTATTTGCTTGGTTATGTCCTTTTTCAGGGGGAAAAATTAAATTTCAGTGTTTTATATAGGAATAAATCATCCAGCCTTGCATTTTTGTGATAGAACAGAGCAATTATGCTGTATAGTTAAGTAGCACGTAGGCTGTGTGTCAGATCATGGACCTGATCTTGTGAACTGTAGGCTGTACTGGAGTTCCATATTCCAAGCACAGTTCCTGCTATGGCCACCCTCTGAAGAGTAGGAATATTGGTATTGCCACGGGATCAGCCCTTGAGGTCCATCTAGTCCAGAATCTTGTGTCAGATGCTTCAGAGGAAGATGTGAGCACTCCATAGAAGGCAGATGTGAGATAATCTGCCCCTACCTCATCCTGATCTCTAATAGTCAGAGATTGGCCTAAACCCAATAGTACAAACCCCAAGGGAACTCACAGAGCTTGATTCTGCTCTCATTTGTACTGACGAAGTATGAGTAATCTGTGAAAGTCAAGTTACATCTATGTATGTAAGATCAAAAACCAGGTCCGCTGATACTAGCAGGGTCCTAAGGCTCCTTCACCAGCGCTCTTGTAAGTAGGTGGAATTGCTAGTACACTTCACCTAACAGTAGATTAGTGGGACACTTCCATTTGCATCTTCTTGAAAGTGTTTTAGGCTGTTGCTTTCCCTAACAGTCTCTCTAATTTTCCCTCATCACTATACGTCACTTAATTAAATCCCAAGGCCTGTTCCAGTAGAAAAGCCCACTCACTGGTAAGGAAAAAGCTAGAGTGCAGAGACTAAAACTATCTCCTGCCATCCGTGGATTCTGGGAGAGCAGCAGCTATAGGGGGCTACATGATAGCCTGTTTAAAAAAATTACACTGATTATATTTTTTCCTCAAAGATTCCCCCTTCCCACTCAGCGCTCCTCTGTGGCCATATTTCTTCCTGAAGAGCCTTCTAGTTGAGTAGCAGAGTTCACTAATAGAGGCACCCAATGTTGGAATTATTATTATTTACGAAGAGTATTACCACACCACTAATGTAACCATTCATTCCTTTGTTAAATCCAAAGGCCAAATGGTATTTATACAATTGCTCTAAACACGCCTAAAGCGTAAATAGTAAACAATTTACTATATCCAGACAGTAACACAACACTTATCATTTGATCAGGATACTTACGAATGGGCTAAACCCCAGGGTGCTTAGACCCATCTTGGTCAGCTCCAGCGTGGTCGGCCAATGAATCTTTTCAGAGTTTACTTTTTATGTGCTTTAACAAACAAGTGATGGCATGGCCAAGTACTGACTTTAGCTAAAAAAACAATTTGAGACAATTCATCCTTAATTCCAGATCAGACTGTATTTCTCCCCAAGGCCTTTCCTCCCTCTCTCTGCCCCCTTCTCCTTGCTGACCAATAGTATTTCTTTTGCATCTGGGTTCATACAGGCCCTAATTTTTAAGATGACACTGATATGTGGGGTGGGAAGGACCATGCAGGTCATTTTAAGACACAATCTCAGTCTTATTTAAAACCATCCACAATCATCCCTGTTGGTCAGAGGCCTTTTTAGAAACCTTTCCTTATGTTTTAGTTATTCTTTGAACCAGACATCCTCTCTACTTCATTCCTTCTAGCCTTATAATTCACTATTTTCAAGGCCCTTCCTTCTACTTACTAGTCAGGGCTGTTCTTTAAGCTAACTTTAATTCTTTCATTTCATACTGATCCTAAAATAAATATCAGCTCAGCTTTACTGTCCCCAAATTGCTGAGCATATACCCTCCAAGATACAGGTCAGTGAGTCTTTCAGAATGGACAAGTTGTTCAAATGGGACAAACAACGGATGTTCTCCATTCTGCTCTGCATTAAATTTGAGGGAGAAAGGATTTAAAGGAGAGAGAAAAAGCAACAGGTACAACCCAGAAAAGATTCCCCGAGTGGAAGAGAAAAAAGAAACATTCAGGGCTGTCATGTAAGAGACTGAATAGAAGTTTTCACTCTCCCCTTCTGGGAACTCTCAACATACAACTGTGGAGTTAGCAAGAACCTTGCTCCCCTGCCCTGGCAATTCCCTGCAAGCCCTTCTTTGCCCTCCCCACAGAAGCCTGGAAGGGATTCATAAAAGCACTATAACCCTTTTGAAGGCAGACCACCTCTCTCAACTTGGCACAAGTATAAACTATTTGTTACTAAATTAAGTCATTTCATGAAGTGCACCCAAACCTGTTCAGTGGTAGGTACTAGGCCTAATTAAGCCCAAAGTGGTTTAAAGCAATAGCTGGTGCAAGGGCATCCACAAGAAAACCTGCTTCTTCACAGGACAACCGTGCTCGGCCTACCAGCTGCAGTCCCTTGGAAAAGTCAGAGCCTGTCTTTGAAAAAACTACCCCGAATTTCTTTCCATTTGGATTTGACTGAAATTGGTTTTCAAGAGTGTTTACTAAAACTTCACCATACACATTGGTAACATGTTTACAGAATTGCATTCACTGTAGTTAAGTGAAAGCACAAATTAAGTTCAACTACATTTCATTGAGATTGATTTTTTTTTTTAAATAGCTTCAAAGCTATGGATGAGAGATCTTCTTCCATGAGGAAATATAAGCATCGTGACAACTATATAACCCACATAGTTCAAGGAGACTGAATATTATGAAATAAGACACCTCAGAATTATGTAAAGATGCCTTTATTCTAAATCTAATTCCAGCTCCAGTGATGGCTTTGATTTCTTAAGGATCTGAACAGTAGTTTCTTTCTCTCTTATCCCAGGAAGGTCACTCAGAAATAAATATTCAAGGTTCCTATAAATATATAAAAAGTCAGTCAGAGGCTACTTTACAAGACAGAGTGATTAATTTCAAAAGCACAGATACTTTCATGCTTAAATTAATTATACATACGATGAGATTCTGGGGGGGTGTAGGTGTTTCAAAGAATTTTTAATAGGGAGCCAATATTTTCAAAATTGGTTACCTACAGTTTTCAGAGGTGCTTAGTAGCTACAAGCTTCCATTGATTCATTTCTTAAAGTGAACAAGGTGCTTTGCTGACAAAAATGAAGACAAGACCCCTGCCCCACATACCATCCTGCTCTTTTTATCTTACTTTTTATTACTATCAGAAGTCCTCCTAGTAACTTACTAAGGCTGTGAAAGCCAAACTAGTTCCTCTTCACCATTAGCAAGAACTTTGTCAATATTTATACTCCTGTATAATAAACAAAGAGTGCACTGTTGAATAGGGGCTTCACTGGCATACTGCCTTCCATGCAGGGTTTGAAAAACAAACAAGGCCTCTATCCCAAAGACCTCAGGAGCTAAATCAGACACAGCTAAAGGAAAGTGGTTAAAGAAAACAAAGATAATAGGAGGTGCAGTGTGTTGTAAATGCCAGGGTTGATATTTTTTTGTTTGTTTTTGTTTTACATTGAGGAGAAAGGGATGGGGTGCTCAATGGCAGAAAGCAAGGTGAAAGTGCGTGGTTAGTTCCTAGTAGTCCAAAGGTGGCAGGTAAACGTACTAATCTACTGCACTTGCAGAGACAATGCCTCAGCACAGGGACAGCATGGTCTGCTGTAATCTGTTGAGCAACCAACATTTCTGAATCTCACCTACAAAAGGGGACGTGAAAAAAGGTTAACTCTGAGGACATGATGCAGCTGAGGATTCACATACTCTTAGGCTTCCTACTTTCAGCACCATAGCCTACAGTTCTACTTACTGAATTGCTGTTAGGTTAATGGGTTTGTTAGATTTTTGTGTGTTAATTCAAACTACTAAAATTGATTTCTCAGAACAGCCCGCACCGTTTTTGCTTTCATTGTACATCAAAGACTACTGAAATCTAATGTAAACAAACAAACGAATGTCAGTAATCCAATACTATTCTAAACAGACAAATATGGCAACAGCTAGAAAAGCCGTGTTCTACAAGACATTCCCTCAATGGCTCACGTTAGTTTGTGGAGTGATATGATGCCTTTATCTGTGACATTCCCACAGGAAATTATCATCAGACGCAGGAGACTTTTCTGTAAGCTCTCAGTCTCACTGATCCTCTGCAGACATTCATCCTGGATATAAATACAGTTGCTCAGCTTAATTTCCTCAACGTGTCTGAGACCATCTGGAAAAGAGAAAAAATCATAATACAAGGAGCAAACTGTATAAGATGCTGCCAACGAGTTTGTAGTTCTTATTCTCATGCTTCCATAAACTGGTGGCAACAGACGCCTGCATATGGAAGAGCCATAATGCATCATGAATTATTGTACTTTACTCTGCAGCAATCCCACTGGCTTCACAATCACAAAAGCATGACTAAGGTTCTAAGGGCTTTTATACGGAAGTAGGCAAATGACAGAAAATCAGCATGACTGATAAGTGCTGAACTAACAATGCAATTATGCAAGAAATTTAAGAGGACTTGCAAAGAAAAAAGAAGAGTGTGTGTCCCATGTTTGTTCTTTGTTGAGTAAAAGATGACTGAAAGGCAACAAGTTTTTAAAAATTCTGCTTCTTTTAAATTAGAAATGCAGAGCTTACTTATCTGGCTTTTCCTAGAAAAGACTATGGCTTCACAAATACCAAAAACTGACACATGATTTAGAGTAAGTTTTTTATACAGAAAATTTAAAACCCTGGTTTGCATTAATGCATATTGACCTATGAACTTATTTAACTATTAAAGCTTTGTTCCAATTATTTAATGCTCTTCCCTCTTCAAGTAATGGCTGACAAAGCTCCCAATCCATCTGTATCCTAAAAGGAGATCTCCAGCAAAAACAGAGGTACAATCTGATATTTCTCAATTAAAACACAAACATTTTTCTTTTAAAAATCAAGCCTTCTCTATGATTCACAAAGAAACTAAAAAAAGACACAACCGCTCAGTCTTTGATGCAAATGGATGAATTTTAAGGACAATATATAATTTGCAAAGCTGCGTCTTGGTTACCCAAATAATCAAATCCTCTGTACATGATGCAGGACTCTGTGGCATCGATTGCTTGTATCTTGTATTTTCCTAAAGGCCCTGTTGGGAGACCATTGTAGTCATGCTGCCATTTATCATAGCCTTGGAAACGAACCAGCGCTCCACACCGCAGAAGCCATTCAGAAGCTGCTCTATCAGGGCCAACAGCCTGTATACGTTCATAGTCTACCCTGTCAACGTAGAACAAACATTTAGATCTTCCTATACGAACGTACAGCTTTATCACATTTGCAGCCCTATTACTGCACAATAAATATTTTTAAGCGTATGATGAAAGAAAAAGAGAAAGATAGGATTGAGTCCCAGGGCAGTGGTTTACACCAACTTATTAAGTCTGCCCTATTTTTTTTTTTTTTAAATCTGGTAACCTGTGTTAATTTATATTTTAAATGAAAAATAAATTTTGGTAATGTAACGAAGAAAAATATTGCTAGCTGATTTGTCACTTGTATTTCTCTTGAACTAATCCTCCCCTTCTCTCTGTGCTCAGCATTCTACCTCTGCCAACCCATGTACTCATTAAGTTGCTCTACCTTATTAATTCAAAACTACTTGGTAGGCATGAAAATGCTACACAAGTATTGCAAAAGCATGAAATAAGCAGAGAAGTGTGTATGCAGGAGATATCCAGCATCAGCCCAGGATAAGGCTTTACAACAGTGTTTGGGATTTTGCCTCCCGAGTCAGTTTTGAGTCCATCACAGATTGCTACATATGTGTCATTCCTGACATCTCTTTCCTCAAGATTTACTAGTACTACAAAGGGACACACCCCAGGAATTAGTTAAAATCCTGGGATCTATTCTGTGAGGATGCTTCTTAGGACTTGGTGGAGAATGCTGAAGAAGACTGAATGCAGACTATGAATGTCTGACATTTGTTATTGGTAGAGAAATAATTACATTTTAACTTTTTTTAAAACAAAAAACCTGTTAGTTCAACTAAATTACATTAGGAAAGATAACTCTTTAGAGCGCCTTCTGAATACATAAAGGAAATTTAGAATGCTAGAACCAGAATTTAAATGCTAATGGAATCAAGGCCAAAGGAAGATGGGGATTTATGAAGCTAGAATTTAAATTCTAACTACTCTCAACCAAGATAAATAAAATTACCCCACAACATACTGATTAAAGCACACACTTTCCTTTGTAAATCAGTGATTTTGTTACTGGAAAATGTAAGAAACAACCAATATCTGACAACAGCATACTATTTGAAAAGAAAAACACTTTTAAAAGAGAAAACTCTCTCCTGTTCTGTGACTTGTAACTGGCTACTGTTGCTTTTGTATTAATTGATTATCCACGCTACATAGCGATGTGCATCAGAGCTTTTAACTAGCACATGAACTATTAAACACATCTGTTTTTCTTACTTGTTAAAAACTGCATTCAGCCATCCCCATAAGTGCCTGCATGCACCTGGGGCTGACAGTTTCTTTAAGCTGTGCACTGGTTGTATGAACTTTCCCAACAGCATCGTAGAACTGAAAGAGAGGTTTACTGAAATTTCAGTTTGGTGCCTCTGTCCTCTTGCCACTAGTCACATACAAAGAAAACATATATTACAGGTATTTTGTTTTGTTTAAATAACACTATGTCACTTAATTGGAGGATATTTTTAATGTTTTAGCAATTACAGATAGGAATGTATGTCATCAGATGCATCCCATTGACTGGCAGCCTGAAAAATGCTGAAGTGCTAAGAAAGAAATGTTATAGTTAAATCTGCAACTTGGAATCAAAGATCAATTTTGTTTTCAAATTTTAAACACATGGCATCTGCATGTAAATAAATGCTAAGTAGTTTATATTCACAGCCACACCACCTGTTGTTGATCTAATTTAGTCAGGCCACACCACTAAGAAGAGCTAGTGCAGGTTGGAGAAGTCTCCTAAATGGGCTCTCTAGCACAGGGGTGGACAAACTATGGCCTGTGAGCTGTTTTAAGCAGGCCTACAAGCTCCCGCTGGAGAGCAGTGTCTGGGGTTTGCCCCGCTCCAGTGTTCCAGCCGGGGCACGGGGTCAAGGGCCGCACCACATGGCTACTGGAAGCTGCAGCATGGCCCCGCTCCGGCTCCTACATGCTCCAATGGCCCCCTCTGGTACTCCAATGGGAGCCGCAGGGGCGGTGCCTGCGGACAGGGCAGCGTGCAGAGCCGCCTGGCCGCACCTCTGCATAGGAGCTGGAGAAGGGACGTGCCACTGCTTCTGAGAGCCACTTGAGGTAAGTGCCACTCAGAGCCTGCACCCCCTGAGCCTCTCCCTATGCCCCAACCCCCTGCCTCAGCCCTGATCCCCCTCCCGCCCTCCAAACCCATCGATCCCAGCCCAGAGCACCCTCCTGCACCCTAACCCTCTCATCCTTAGCCCCACCCCAGAGCCCACACCCCAATCCCCTGCCATCTGAACCCCTCAGTCCCAGCCCAGAGCCCCCTCCTACACCCCAAACTCCTCCTCCCCAGCGCCCGCACCCCCAGCCGGATCCCTCGCCCCGCTCTCCCACCCCAGCCCGGAGCCCCCTCCCACACGCCTCATTTCTGGCCCCCCAGCCCCATTCTGCCAGCGCTCACGGCCCGCCATTCAACGACGATTCCCAGGCGCGGCCCGCGGCCCACCCCCGCTCGAGCCGAATCCGCTCCTCGGGGGGCCCCGCGGCGGGCTGGAGACCGCCCTGAGCGCCTCCGACCGGCCGGCCCGGGCTAGTGGTCGGGGGCGGGCTGGCCCGGCGAGGCGGCGGGCTGCCCTGAGCTCGCCCTGGCCGGGCACGGCCTTCCCGCCCCCCTGAGGCAGCGCGGGCCCTGCCCCGGGGGCCGGAGGAGGAGCCCGGGGGCCCGCCATGGCTAGCGGGGCTGTGGGAGGAGCGGGGCGGGCCCGGGCTCCGAGAGCCGCCGCCGGGACGAGCCCAGGATGCCGCTGCTGCTGCGGGCGGGCCGGGCCTGGGGCCGGGCGCGCCTGACCGGGCTGGGCCGGGCCGCGGGGCACCCGCGCCGCCGCAGTAGGTGAGGCCGCCGGGGACGGAGCTCGGCCGCGCCCGGCCCGGCGCTAACCTGGGCGGGGGGTAGGGGCGGGACTGGAACCGGGCCGCGTGTGGACGCGCTGACTTCGGAGTAGACGGAGCCGAAGTGGATTCAGTCAGGGTTGGCCCGAACCAGGCGAGCCTGCCGGGGGGCGGCGCCCGCGGAGCCGAGCTGGTTCCCGTTCGCCCGCTGGCCGGGTGGGGGCTGGCGGGACGGGGACGGGGCAAGTCCGAGCTGGGGCCTGCCTCTGCTGCTCCCCTTCGCCCCTGGTGCAGAGGCCGGCCGGGGGCCGCGGGGCGGGCTGTGTTCGTGATCTTGCGCCTTGCTAAATTTGGTCACTGGCTCCTTTGGTCGTGTTGGCTAGGGACAGAAGCTGCAGCTCTCCCAGCCGTTTGCTGTAGGCTGAGTAACTCCAGTCCCTGCTCCCGGCCAGGCTACTGCGTAGAATATTGCATCGTTGTTGCAGGGGATCAGGTATACCTGGAGTTGATGGCTCTAGATTACTCTGTCATAGCTAGAGCCCTGCAAATTCACGGCTATCTGCTTTATATCCACATCTGAAGGTATCCGTGGGCCATGTTTGCGGATCGCAGATGGATGCGGGTACAGGGCTCTAGTCTTAGCTTCTCAGAAATGGTCACTCCATTAGGCATCAAGCCTGTATTACAAAATGGATGCTTTGTTATGTTCACAGCATGCAACCAGAAGTGAGATAGAAAACATAAATACTGTTGCCAGACGGTTGCAATGTAACACTACTTTATTTCTTAGAATTCAGAACAAGTAACACACGAACCTCAAAACACACAGAGAGAAAACAGGCTGCTCTCTAAGTCACTGAGGCACAGCTCACCCCACCTGGCTCTTTTCAGATTCTCTGTCTGCTGTGCTCATGCTTTGCTACAGAGCCATCCAGGCTCTAGGCTGCAAGCTGGATTCAGAAACCCTCCCCACCCTTAAATTGATAGCTTGCAATTCCAGCGCTGTCCTCAGTACACCACATTCTAATCCACAATGTGGATTGCAATATAACATGAAGGTTTACGATACAAAGTGACTCTGCATCAAACTTATGTTCTCAAAATAAATGCGGTCACAATTTGATACAGGTATATCTCACTCTATCATATTCACATAATAGGATTTTATTGTAAAGCATTGGTTCCCAAACTTGGTTCGTAGCTTGTTCAGGGTAAGCCCCTGGCAGGCCGTGAGACACTTTGTTTACTTGAGCGTCCATAGGTATGGCCACTCGCAGTGGCTGCGGTTCGCAGTTCCTGGCCAATGGGAGCTGCAGGAAGCGGTATCCCGGCCCACGCTGCTTCCCGTAGTTCCCATTGGCCAGGAACAGCGAACCATGGCCACTGGGAGCTGCGAGTGGCGTACCTGCGGACGCTCAGGTAAACCAAGCATCTCATGGCCCTCCCTGAACAAGCTGCAAGCCAAGTTTGGGAACCACTGCTGTAAAGTAATACCTACTGTTGGTCCATGGACATGCAGTACGGAAACATGAAACATTTTTATGTCCCAGTGTCCATATCTCGAGGTTAGATCTGAATTTCGACTCATCCTTGTTTAATGTGAGGCACTTTTCACATTGTATATATTTCAGTAACAGGAGCCACCAGTCCAGAGACAGCAGGAGAGGGCCTTCCATTTAATCCAATAATGCATTTACGTTAGCTGCTGATAGGACCGTGTCCATAGTCAAGCCAAAAGAGACCATCTTGGTCATCTAGTCTGACCACTTGCATAACATAGGTCACCCAGTAATTCCTGCATCAAGACCGTACCTTTTGGTTTAGCTACAGCATCTCTTCTTGAAAGAAAGCTAATCTTGATTTAAAGAGTTCAGTGTCAGTAAGGGTTTACACTGTAAACTCAAATGGCTCTAAGAACATAAGAACGTCCATACTGGGTCAGACCAGAGGTCCATCTAGCCCAGTATCCTGTCTTCCTACAGGTTTCAGAGTAACAGCCGTGTTAGTCTGTATTCGCAAAAAGAACAGGAGGACTTGTGGCACCTTAGAGACTAACCAATTTATTAGAGCATAAGCTTTCGTGAGCTACAGCTCACTTCCTCAGATGCATATCGTGGAAACTGCAGCAGGCTTTATATATACACAGAGAATATGAAACAATACCTATTCCCACCCCACTGTCCTGCTGGTAATAGCTTATCTAAAGTGATTTCCAGCACAAATCCAGGTTTTCTCACCCTCCACCCCCCCACACAAATTCACTCTCCTGCTGGTGATAGCCCATCCAAAGTGACAACTCTTTACACAATGTGCATGACAATCAAGCTGGGCTATTTCCTGCACAAATCCAGGTTCTCACATCCCCCCCACCCCCATACACACACAAACTCACTCTCCTGCTGGTAATAGCTCATCCAAACTGACCATTATGCAAGGTAGCCTGTTTCCTCTTGTTTTTTCCTACCCCCCTCCCCCCAGATGTTCTGGTTTAACTTGGATTTTAACTTGAAGAGTGGTCAGTTTGGATGAGCTATTACCAGCAGGAGAGTGAGTTTGTGTGTGTATGGGGGTGGGGGGGATGTGAGAACCTGGATTTGTGCAGGAAATAGCCCAGCTTGATTGTCATGCACATTGTGTAAAGAGTTGTCACTTTGGATGGGCTATCACCAGCAGGAGAGTGAATTTGTGTGGGGGGGTGGAGGGTGAGAAAACCTGGATTTGTGCTGGAAATCACTTTAGATAAGCTATTACCAGCAGGACAGTGGGGTGGGAATAGGTATTGTTTCATATTCTCTGTGTGTATATAAAGCCTGCTGCAGTTTCCACGATATGCATCTGAGGAAGTGAGCTGTAGCTCACGAAAGCTTATGCTCTAATAAATTGGTTAGTCTCTAAGGTGCCACAAGTCCTCCTGTTCTTTTTGTCTTCCTACAGTGGCCAATGCCGGGTGGCCCAGAGAGAATTAACAGAACAAGTCATCATCAAATGATCCATCCCCTGTCACCCATTCTCAGCTTCTGGCAAACATAGCCTAAGGACACTATTGCTGCCCATCCTGACTAATAGCCATTGATGGACCTATCCTCCCTACATTTATCTAGGTCTTTTTTGAACCCTGTTATAGTCTTGGCCTTCACAACATCCTCTGGCAAAGAGTTGCACAGGTTGACTGTGCGTTGTGTGAAAAAAATACTTCCTTTTGTTTGTTTTAAACCTGCTGCCTATTAATTTCATTTGGTGACCCCTAGTTCTTGTGTTATGAGAAGGAGTAAATAACACTTCCTTATTTACTTTCTCCACACCAGTCATGATTTTATAGACCTCTATCATATCCCCCCCTTAGTCGTCTCTTTTCCAAGCTGAAAAGTCCCAGTCTTATTAATCTCTCCTCATACGGAAGCCATTCCATACCTCTGATAATTTTTGTTGCCCTTTTCTGAACTTTTTCCAATTCCAATATACCTTTTTTGAGATGGGGCGGCCACATCTGCACACAGTATTCAAGATGTGGGCATACCATAGATTTATATAAAGTCAATATGATATTTTCTGTCATCTTATTTAGCCCTTTCTTAATGATTCCCAACATTCTGTTTGCTTTTTTGACAGCGCTGCACATTTAGTGGATGTTTTCAGAGAGCTATCCACAATGACTCTAAGATCTCTTTCTTGAGTGATAACAGCTAATTTAGACCCTATCATTTTATACGTATAGTTGGGATTATGTTTTCCAATGTGCATCACTTGGCACTTATCAACATTGAAAACTCTAAACAAATATTTGATCAGGACATTTCTTTCCTCTGAAGAATTTACTACTTGTATTGCATATACTTTGTATGTAATTTAAGAAATGGTTATACTGTATTCTGCTGCCTGAGAGAATTATGAGAGCGTTCAGGAGAGTTGTGAGTCAGAGTAGAGTAACCTTGTTAATTGAGTTCATTATGACCATAGTCCTAAAATTATTATTATTTATTATGTGTATTATTGTAGAGCCTTGGGGTCCTAGTACATGTTTAGGGCTCCTTTGAGCGAGGCACTGTACAAACACCAAACAAAAAGACAGTGTCCTGAAAATCTTACAATCTTTAGTATAAGATGAGACCACAGGTGAGTACACACAGATGGGGGTGGGGGTTACAAAGAAACAATGAGACAATATTAAATTCAGATGGTCTCAGCACTGGATCAAGATCTGTGGTTGTGGCTTCATCTGTGAGTCTGCTCTACAGTTCCTGCCTGGCTAAATGGTAGCTATTTCATGAACAGAGAATCTGGATGTCCTGAATGCTCATGAAGAATGACTTGACACTGTCAAGTTGGAGCCTTGGACTTGCTGATTCCAGGTCACTGAAGGGAAAATTGCATCTATCAAAATAGGGAGGAGCAAACAGTTTGACAGTCTGCTGTACTCTTAATTATTAGTTATTGTGCTAGTACTCAAAATGTGCTAGGTGCTTTTCCACCTACAGGCCCTGTCCTGGAGAACATAAAATCTAAAACACTAAGACAGATGAAGCTTGGACAAAATGAGACAAGTATTGTGATCAGGGTGAATATAGACATATGCCTTGTTAGTTACAGATGTTTATTCTTTTCTTTTTTTTTTTTTACACTGAACTATACATTTTCTCTGCGTATTCTGTTACCCTTTAACTCCCTACTCTTCCTCACACAGCAATTTCCAGCTTCACTTCCAGGTGGGTTGTTTTGTTTTGTTTTGTTTTTTTTAAAACACACCCCTCTTTCCTCCTACCCTTCCGCACCTTTCCTCTGCATAAACGAGCTGAGGTAAATCAAAGGTAAATCAGCGGATGACTTAGTCAGCTGGCTTCTTGTATGCATTTCAGAAGAAGTGGGTCTTCAAGAAGACATTTGTAAAGGGGTCCAACGTTAATTTGCTAAAATGAAGCTTCTTTCCATGTAAATGTGAAGCATGTAGCTAGTGAGCATTTACAACATGACCCCTCCCCCTTTTTTTTTTAAATAGCACTTTTGACGTGGTGGTTGTTGGCGGTGGAATTGTGGGGCTTGCGTCTGCCAGAGAGCTCGTTCTGCGACACCCATCGCTCACGTTCAGTGTACTGGAAAAGGAGAAGGAGTTAGGTATGATATCCATGATATCCACTGGATCAGAGAGTGACAAAGAAGTTTGCATTTTCTTCCCTTGCTTATTTCTGGTTTCCTGGTGTCAGTCTGTAAGATATTTTAATTAAAAACACATACACACTAAAATAGCAATTTTTAGGGTATTGAATTGAGAAAAAATTAACAAAAAAAGTGGGAGACTCTCTTTTAATGAGAGGGAAACAGTATCTATCTGCCCATCTATCTGAAATGAATGAAGGGTTCCCCTTTGGAATAATTTCACAATGCAGTCCTGTCAAGGGACTATGCAAATATAGGGAGGAAGAGCATAATAGCTCCCTTAGATGAGTCTTTGGCCTTATCTTGACTGGGGATTTGCCCCAGCTAGTCAGAAGAACATAAGAATGACTATGCTGGGTCAGACAAATGGTCCATCTATCCCAGTATCCTGTCTTCCGAGAGTGGCCAGTGCCAGATGATTCAGAGAGAAGGAACAGAACAGGGCAATTCTGAGTGATACATCCCTTGTCATCCAGTCTCTGCTTGCAGCAGTTAGAGATTTAGGGATACTTGAGCATCCCTGACCGTCTTCGCTTATAGCCATTGATGAACCTGTTCTCCATGAACTTAACTAATTCTTTTTTTAACCCAGTTATGCTTTTGGCCTTCACAACATACCCTGGCAACGAGTTCCATGGGTTGTCTGTGTGTTGTGTGAAGAAATACATCCTTTTGTTTGTTTTAAACCTGCTGCCTAGTTCTTGTGTTATGTGCAGGGGTAAATGACATCAGTGCAGCTGAATCAATGCAAAAGGTAAAGTTGCTGTTTGTATCTGTGGAGCCTACCCCTGTGATGTACCACCGTAACTGGAAAATCATAAGTCTAGGAAGGCCTACGGCTAGGTCTGCAGGTTTGTCACGGTGGGAAAAATGTCATGGATACCATGATTTCCCTGTTTGTCCGTGACTTGTGTTTGTGATTTTAATAAAGTCACCCTGCAGTGGCAGCTTCTGTGGCCCCTGTCCCACAGGGTAGGGCCCAGGAATTTTGACCTGGTGTATTGGGTCGCAGCACCACTCAGGTTTGGCCCAGCTGCCCTGCCATCACGATGGGGGGCCAGCCAGGCCAAATTTGAGTGAGTGGCGTTGCGACTTGGCATACTGTGTTGTTGTACCACTGGGGCCCCTCCGTCCCACGGGTGAATGCAGGACAGGCTCACTCTCAGCCTCCTTCCCCTGCCTGGGACCCCTCTCTTAGTCATGGCATTTTTAATAAAAAAATCATGGGAAATGATTTTTGATTAAAAGAAATGCTACGACAAATGTACAGCCATACCTATGGCACCTCCTCAAACAGCTGGGAGTGATAACTCTTTAGTAATTTTCACCAGTTTCTTGGCTCTTAACATAGGTGGTCCATGCAGTAGTCTCACTTTGAAAGTCAAGAGCTAAAATAATTATTCCAGTGACTACTTGCAGGGTTTGGTTAGTGCTGCCAATGGGACTTGTGCCTGTTTACACCACAGCTGGTAAAAAAGGACACTTGGAACCTTGAGACACGCCAGGGCCTGTTTTCTATCCAGACTTTGAAACAAGAAAGACTAAGCACCCTTGTTTTGCTGATTGTTCTTCAGCTAAGTAAGAAGAACTTGCAAATACAGCTGCATTGCTAATGATCAAACCCCCAAACACGTAGCATAGGGCCTGAGGACTCCAAAGAGGGTAAATCAAACTGCTGACTTAGAATAGTGTGACCTAATGTGTGTGGATAATGCTGAAACAGCTGAATGCCTTAAATAGACACATCAGCTGGGTCATTGTTGCTATATAGGCAATTTAGATATTAAAGGATTTAATGCCCTTGTCTTAGCCTCCTCTCTTAAGACTCATGGTATCAGTTGTGTGGGTAAGTGAATGGGCATAAGATATGGACACCAACATTTTAAGGGGGAGATTATATAACCTTTTTTGAATAAGAAATTAAATTTGGTCAGTAAAAGTACTCTTGGAACCTGCCTCTCTCTCTCGTCCATTTCATTTCCAAAGAGAGAGAAAGTAACACTCAGGCCTAGCTCATAAATGCTTGAAAGCCTTTTGCAGAGACAAGCAGGGCTGCCAGTATGTGAGATATTCAGGATCATACTGGTAGTGGAGTACAGTGAGGCTTTATAGGATCATTTCATTTTAAGAATTAGTGTTAACATTTATCAGATTTCAGAGTAGCAGCCACTGAATGCATCCGATGAAGTGAGCTGTAGCTCACGAAAGCTCATGCTCAAATAAATTGGTTAGTCTCTAAGGTGCCACAAGTCCTCCTTTTCTTTTTGTTAACATTTAGAAAGTCTGGACTGATGTGTACACAATTGGGGTTTGTAAGGGGGTTGCACCCACCTCTTGTGAGCGCCCCCTGGTTCAGTGTATGAGTGCCTGCAGCTTTCTCAGTTTCTTGGCTCACAGTGCCCCCTATCCACCTCTGCACTTGTCAGGAGGGTCTTTGGTGACTCAGCCCTTCAGCCAAGTCACCCACAATCTATGTGCAAACAAACACAACAAACCCCTTTTGCAGTACGCTGTCCAACCGGGTGTGTCTCAAAGCCCTCAGTAATGTCCTGTAGCCCTCCCTGGACTCTGTCCTTTCACAGTCCAGCAGAGCCTATCACGGTACCCCTCCGTTGGCAATGTCTCTGTAGCCCTCCCCAGGCTCCAGTCTTCAGTCTGACCAACAGGGCCTATCTCAGTACCCTAGCTGGTCAGCTTATGTGTGAAGGTTCCTACTCTGGGATGGCACTGCACCCCCAGGGCTTCCTCGCTTGAGGCTCTTCACCTTCCCTTTAGTCCTCTGAGCCCGACTGTCCAGCTGGCTCAGTCTCAGTTCAGCTCCCTTCCAGGGAGTAACAGTTCCATGTACAGTCCCTTCCCTGGGCCTGTCTACAACCACTTCTGCACTGGCTGCTGTGGGAGTGGGGGACCTGAGCCCACCCACTACTCTAGGTCCCAGCCCAGGGATCTTCTAAGTAGCAGCTACGTGCCATGTCTCTAACTAACTGCAATTCCTTGGGCCATTTCCCTGTAGTCCATCTTAATTGAGTCTTGATAGCCGGCCAGAAGCTGTTCCCTGGTTCCCTGCCCGCAACTACCTGCCTTAGCCCTTGTAGCCCCTTCAGCCAGCCAGGAGCACCTCTTCTTGCTCCCCTGGACCCTGCAAGCAGACTCATCTGTCCAGCCCTTTCAGCTCCTTTTTATATGAGCCTGCTGGGCCCTGATTGACTGCTCCCTGCAGCCCCTCTCATTGACTGTTTCCTACACAGCCATCTAAACAGCTTGGAGGAGAAGAATCTCCTAGAGTGGTATGTTACTGCATTCAGATATTTATTACTGTAGAATCTAACTAGGGCACAGGCTTAAATTGATCATTTTTCTGATGACTGAAAGAATGAAGGTAGTGTATAAAATCTAAGATATGTGGAGCATGTATTTTAATAGCATAACTTCTCTCTTTATTTAGCCTGCCACCAGAGTGGACATAACAGTGGTGTTATTCATAGTGGAATTTACTACACACCTGGATCTCTGAAAGCTAAATTGTGCGTGCAGGGTGCAGCCCTATGCTATGAGTACTGTGACCGAAAGGGAATTCCATACAAACAGTGTGGCAAGGTACAGTAGCTGCTGCATCTTCTCTCTCTCTGACTTTGGAAACTGTGACTATCTGATGTATACAGCGTAACAGTACCACACACGCTGTTGTGGTAATTTCACCAAGGGAATATTCTGGGGTGAACATAAGTGTACACGGCCATGGTTAAATCCTGCAGGATGAGCGTGCCCTTGCCATCTTTTTGCAGGAATTCAGATTAATTCCTCCCTTGGGCCCATACACTGCAAGGGAATGATGTACTGAGGTGAGGTGACAATGTCTGTAGTTTAGACTCCGTATTAGGACACCCCACTGGGTCTCTTTCTTCCTTCCCTTCCACATACGTCTCAAACTCTCTTGCTGCTGGGTTAAGTTAAACGTTATTTTTAAAAGCGTCCCAACAGGATTTAAAACCACATTCCCCTGCCTCCTTCACACTCTAAGCTTTGGCGTTATGGCACTGATTGCAAATGTCTTCCATGGAGGGCCAGTGAAATTGTTTCTAAACACCTCTTTTTCACGCTTCCTTTAAGCGTGGCAGTGGTCTCTGAGGCTGTGTCTACACTACAGACCTTACAGTGGCGCAGCTGCGTCACTCTGTGTCACACCCGTGTCGTCGCTCTATGCCGAAGGGAGAGAGCTCTCCCACCGGCATAATATAACCGCCCCCAATGAGCGGCAGAAGCTATGCCATCGGGAGAGTGTCTCCCATCGACATAGCACTGTCCACGCCGGCACTTTTGTCAGTGAAACTTACGTCGGTCAGGGATTGTTGTTTTTCACACCTCTGATCGACAAAAGTTTTACTGACAAAAGTGCTGGTGTTGACAAAGCCTGAGTATTGGTACAGTAATTCCTCACTTAACACTGGCCTGGTTAATGTTGTTTGGTTGTTATGTCCATGTTCTCTACTAGATCAGCCTTGTTTAGAGGTGCGCAATGCTCCCTTCTAACATTGTTTGGCAGCCGCCTGCTTGGTCCACTGCTTGTAGGAAGAGCAGCCCGTCAGAGCGAGCTGGTGGGGGCTTGGAACCAGGGAGGGCTGGCAGCCCCCATCAGCTCCTCTAAGATTCCTGTGCAGCAGCCACCCAGCAGGCTATGAATTGCTGGGCAGTTCAGCTGTCCCTCCCCCACTGCCGTGTGCTGTTCCTGCCCTCTGCCTTGGAGCTGCTCCTGGGAGCCTCCTGCTTGCTGTGCAGGGGCAGGGGGGAAGAGGGGTGCTAATGTCAGGGTGTCCTCCTCCCCCTGCTCCTGTACCCCATCTCCACAAAGTGGGGTGGGGGGACACACGACAGGGCTCTGGATGGAGGGAGCTTGCTGGCAGCAGCTGCTGTCTCAACTTGCTGATCAACTTAAAAAGGCAGTGTACTTAGAGTGGGGTCAGTGTACTTAAAGGGGCAATACTCCTGTGTCTCTCTCTCACACACACAAACACACGTGCACCCCCTGGCACTTTAGAAAGTGGAGGGAGTGGTGTGCTCCCGTTGGATAGCGTGGGTTCATCATCACGTTCAGTTTCCGCAGGGAATGTTTGCGGCCACTGCCATGCGTCTGTTGTGTGTCCTCCCTCCATTCATGCTGCCTTGTAGAGTGTGAGGCTACATTAACAACGTGTTAACCCTTGAGGGCTTAGCCGAGTGCTAGTTCATCATTTAGCAGTAAGGCATTCCCTGGGAAGTGTCCCACCCTCCTCTACCCTCTGACTCCACCACCTCAACCAAGCTTCACAATCATCACTGCTGTGTACAGTATTAAATTGTTCGTTTAAAACTTATTCTGTGTGTGTGTGTGTGTGTATATAGTGACAAAGTTCCTGCTCTACCTTGGTGGGTCTTGCGCTTATTGGCGGATTTGCTCGCCTTGGAGCTTCACGGCAGCCCTCAGCTTGGCCGTTTTTCTGAACCCACAGTCCAGGTCGACGACTCCTATGTCTGACCAAGAGTTGGGAGGATTTGTGGGGAGCCCAGGCCCGCCCTTTACTCCGGGTTCCAGCCCAGGGCCCTGTGGAATGCAGCTGTCTAGAGCACCTCCTGGAACAGCTGTGTGACAGCTAAACTCCCTGGGCTACTTCCCCATGGCCCCCTCCCAACCCCTTCTTTATCCTCCCCATAAGACCTTCCTCCTGGTGTCTGATAATGCTTGTACACCTCAGTCCTCCAACGGTCCGCGTTCTTGCTCTCTGCTCCTTGTGCCTCTTCCTCCCAGCTCCTCACAGCACACCACAAACTGAAGTGAGCTCCTTTTTAAAATCCTGGTGCCCTGATTAGCCTGCCTTAATTGATTCTAGCAGCTTCTTGAGTGGCTGCAGGTGTTCTAATCAGCCTGCCTTAATTGTCTCCAGAAAGTTCCTGATTGTTCTGGAGCCTTCCCTGTTGGGAAACGGAACGTCCTTTGCTTGCTCCTCAGCTATTTGCTTTCTATTCTTCCCTAAAGCCCCCTGGCCTGGATTTTTCTTACTTTTTGCACCTGCCTTAGTACCCCCCCGACCAGGCCAGACGCTTTTTTTTGTTTTTTTTTTATTCTTTGTTTTTTTTTTCCCGTCTACGTGCTTCGGCCCTTAGTTTGCCAGCACCCGCCCCCCCCCACGCCTGCTTTCGGGCGCAGCTATTTGCCTCAGCTGAGCCCCCGGAGGAGGGGGGGAAGATTGCCGATTTTGCTGTCCGGAGGGGGGAGTGGAAACCCCCAGACCCAGCCGTTTTGCCAGCAGCTCGGACTTTACAACATTCTTAGCATGCCGGAAGCCTTGGAACACAGCCAACGCAGCCAGAGAAGAAGATTTCAGCAGACAGGAGAAATAATCCAGGAGAGCTATAAATCATTGTGAAGGGGGCCGTAAGACTGAGTAATTTTCTGAATTATACTCTCGTGGGGGGGAGTTTGTGGCGGCACAGGGGGTGTGGCGTGGAGACCCCCACCCCCGATCCATCGGTGCCCCTACCCCCCCATCGTTATTACAACTGTCACGGCCCCCCCGCCGTCTGTCCCTGCTGGCAATCTGCCATCTCTCTTCGGATCCAGCTGTTCGCTTTGAACTTTGCCTTCCGGACCGGACATAACAGCCGATCAACCGAGACTCTTTGGACAAACGTGTGTGGGTCTGCACCACCACCCCCCTCCCCCGCCGGATTGCTTATCCCACAGCTTGCCCCTATTACCGGACCCCGATTTTGTTTCTTCCCCCCCCCCCCAGTCCAACCCCCTCAGCATTCCCCCCCCCCTCCCCGCCTGCAGCCTAGCGGGGAGGAGTGGTTTTTTTCCTGTCTCCCCCCCCCCCCCTTCTCCTTCCGGTGTCTCCCTGTCTCTCCCTGCTCACAATGGCGGGGAACGAGAGGGGTGAGACTGCTTCAACAAAATTAGTTGTCCCTCCCCCACCACCACCCCTGCCCTACCCCCAAGGTCCCCCCCCCCACTATTGTTAAGATACTTGCCACCCCCCCCATTGGGGCACCAGCAGCAGGAGGCACCAGGGTGATCGCTGCTGCTGCTGCACCCACCGCCCACCCAGATTCTAGGAAACCCCCCCCGGTTGGCCGGAAGGGCCAGGGCGGGTGGAAAGGAAAGGGCCCTGCTAAAACCACTAAGCCCTCCATGGCAGGGGCTGCCCCCACCGCTGTGGCCTCGTCATCAACCGTGGCGCCCCTCCCTGCGTTTCCCTCCACCAGCTCTGCGATTGTTCCTCCCCCGGCCCCCAGGACGTGTACCTGAGCGGTAACGGGCTCCCCCCTGCCTGCCACCTCGTCATCTCGCCCCCCCCCCCGCCTCCGCCACCATCACCAGCGGCCGGGGCCCTTTCCCCGCCTTGACCAGGAAGCACGGCGTCCGTTGCCTCCTGGTGCCCGCCTCGCCCCACGTGGAGACATACGTGCAGGCGTTGGCGAAGGTGGTAGGACCCACGGCTATTGTGGCGGCCTCCAAGATGTATGGGAAGGTCGTTTTTTTCTTAGCCTCGGAGGCTGCCGCCCAGGAGGTGGTGGAGAGGGGCCTGACGGTGGGGGGGGGTGTTTGTCCCCCTAGAACCATTAGAAGACCTGGGCGTTCGCCTCGTCCTTACCTCCGTTCCTCCCTTCTTACCCAATGCTGCCCTGTTACCCGCTCTTTCCACCCTGGGGAAACTTGTCTCTGTCATCAGCCCTCTCCCGTTGGGCTGCAAGGACCCCACCCTCCGTCACGTCCTTTCGTTCCGCCAGCAAGTGCAGCTTCTACCGCCGGCGGCAGTGCGTGACGGAGAGGCGCTCGAGGGGTCCTTTCTAGTCCCTATGAGGGAGCCCGCTATCGGGTCTTTTACTCCACGGGAGAGGCCCGGTGCTACCTCTGCCGCTCAGCAGGGCATGTCCGCAGAGACTGCCCCTTGGCCCGGGGGGGAGGGGCACTCGAAACCCCCGAGACCCGGCAGGACATCGGCCCCGTCGCTGCTGACGCCCCTGGCTGCCCGGCACCTGAAACCAACCCTCCTCCTACTCGAGCCATCGCTGCTCCTGTCCGGGCCCAAGAAATACCTTCCCTACAACACCCGGGCGAGCAAGGGAGTTCCACCCTTGCTAGTACCAATCCAACAGAGCCTATGGAGGAGGGTGTGGCAAGGATATTACCGGGTATAGGAGAGGGCCCGCCCCAAGGAGAAACCCCCGCCCCTCATGCTGCCTCACCGCTACCCCCCCGAACCTCTGAACCATCGCCTCCGCCCCCCAACACGACCCCTGCTAACCAACCCCCAGATGACGCTATGGAGGGCTGGACCCTAGTCCAGGGGAAGCGAGGCAAGTGGAAGGCTCGAGCTCCGCTGCATCCATCCGACGCGGAAGCCCCCCGGAAGACCAGAAAAGGGGGCACTGCTATCGAGCCTCCCGCCACGGCCACGAGCGAGATCCATCCGCTGGTGTCGGGAGGGGAAGATGGACTGGCATTGGAGGGCAGAATCCCCCCTCCACGGGAGACCCTCCCCTCCGAGACTTCTGAGGACGCCCCTTCTGCCTGGATACCACCCGAACCCCCTGCGGACCCCGAGGCGACCGTTGAGGCGGGCCCTAGAGGAGAGGCCCCCGGGGTGGCAGGAGCTGGCCTCTCCCCCGTGTACGCGGAGATTGAGGCCCTAGATTTGACCCCGGTCACCCAGGGAGGGGATGATCTGCTGCCGGCTGGCCTCGAGCTGGGCAACCTTACCCCAGCCTCCCTTTCCCCAGGCTCCCTCCCCCTAATTGCCTTCCCGGGTGAGCACCCTGCAGAAGGTGGTCCACCACCTGATGCCATGGCCGCTAAGACCACCATGGAGCTAGCGCCTAGCATTATTGGGAGCCCCCTCCCTTACCCCTTAACCCTTGACTCTGCTCAGGAGGCACTTTCCTTTAGCTGCTTGCCTCCTGAACCCCAGAGCCTTGCCCCTGCCCCCACCCCTGCCCAAGCCCCCTCCTCCTGCAATGTTAATGCCGCCCCTGGGGTTATTTCCTTTCCGCCTTTCGCAGATTCCCCCCAGGGAGCAGTCTTTGCACTTTCTAGCCGCGACCCATTAGGAGTGGCAATTTTTCCCCTGCCATCCCGTGAAATGAATTTAATAACCCCAGCCTGTCAGACGCCCCGTCGGTGGTCCGCACCCTGTCTACCCGCCTTAGCGGACCACGAGGCTGTATTAAGAGTCCCACCAGGAAACACCTCGGGAATTGTAACCCCACTCCCCATGAGCTGCGGCATGCGCTACGGAAGTTCCTAGAGCACACCCGTGGCGCCCGCGATAGGGCACAGCTGGCTCTTCAGCTATGGGGGGACTTTGATCAAATTCTCCAGGCCACAAGGGCCCTTATAAAGGAGGGTAGGGGGCAAGGAAGGCGCAGTGCTGCGGCCTACGAGCGAGCCCGCAGCTTCCAACGCGATCTACTCACCCACGGGATGGGTCACGGGTTGCTGCGCAACCCGCCAGGGGCCCTGAACACCCCCGCCAACATGAAGCCCCCACCCCCGCAGCCCTCCACATGACGCCTCTTATTATTGCGACCCTGAATACCAGGGGCTGTAGGATGGCTCTCCGCAGGTCCCAGGTGCTCTCTTACCTTCGGGAAGGGAGGTACTCTGTAATTTTCCTGCAGGAGACCCATACGGACCCGGCCGCCGAGGACAGGTGGCGGCTGGAGTGGGGGGACGGGGTATACTTTAGCCACTTCGCGACCTGGCAAGCTGGAGTGGCGACCCTGTTCTCCCCCAACCTACGGCCTGAGGTGCTAGGGGTCAATGAGGCTGTGCCGAGCCACCTGCTGCACCTTCGAGTCCGTATGGAGGGGCTCGTGGTTAATCTTGTTAACATCTATGCCCCGCAAATGAGCTCCAGGCGGCCACAATGTTATCAGCGGGTGTCCGACTTTCTCGGCACCCTGGATTCGCACGAGTGCCTGGTCCTGGGAGGGGACTTTAACACCACCCTCGAAGAACGGGACCGCTCAGGGGCCGAACCGAGCCCAGCTGCCGCGAATATTCTCCAAGGGATAGTTGAACATCACTCCCTAGTGGACGTCTGGCGTGACCATCACCCAGATGACACCTCCACGTTCACCTTTGTCCGGGTGGAGGCCCATCAGTCACACCACTCTCTGTTGGACCGTATTTGCTTATCCCGTTTCCATCTTTCACAGGCCCACTCCTCTGCCATTCGGCCGGCCCCATTCTCCGATCATCATTTAATCACCGTAAGGGTCTCCCTCCGTGCAGAGAGACCGGGGCCGGCCTATTGGCATTTTAATAACAGCCTGTTGGAGGACGAGAGCTTTGTGATGTCCTTCCGGGAGTTCTGGCTGGCCTGGCGAGAGCAGTGGCGTGCCTTTCCCTCAGTGCGGCGATGGTGGGATCTCGGGAAGGTGCGCGCCAAGCTCTTCTGCCGTGACTACACTCGGGGCACCAGCCGACGGCGAAATGTGGCGATCGAGCAGTTGGAACGGGAGGTCTTAGAGATGGAGAGGTGCCTGGCCGCCGGTCCCGAGGACCCGTCCCTCTGCGGAGCGTGCCGGGAGAAGCGGGAGGAGCTCCGGGCCCTCGAGGACCACCGGGCCCGAGGTGCCTTCGTTCGGTCCTGCATCCGCCTCCTTCGGGAGATGGACCGCGGCTCCCGCTTCTTCTATGCCCTGGAGAAAACGAGGGGGGCCAAGAAACACGTCACCTGCCTTCTTGCGGAAGACGGCACCCCCCTCACGGATCCGGAGGAGATGTGTGGGAGGGCCCGTGACTTCTACGCAAGCCTTTTCTCCCCGGATCCGACCGATCCTGGCGCTTGCGGGGTGCTCTGGGAGGAACTCTCCACGGTCAGCGTGGGTGACCGAGACCGACTAGAGCTGCCTCTCACCCTGGCCGAGTTCTCGGAAGCCCTCCGTCGCATGCCCACCAATAAATCTCCGGGCATGGACGGGCTGACTGTGGAGTTTTACCGCACGTTCTGGGACATTCTCGGCCCAGACCTAGTCACCGTCTGGGCTGAGTCCTTGCAGAGCGGGGTCCTCCCTCTGTCGTGCAGGCGAGCGGTGCTCGCTTTGCTGCCGAAGAAGGGGGACCTCCGCGATCTACGAAACTGGTGTCCCGTCTCACTCCTTAGCACGGATTACAAAATCGTAGCGAAAGCAATCTCGCTGCGGCTAGGGTCCGTGATGGCGGATGTGATCCACCCAGACCAGACCTATACTGTCCCGGGTTCCAGCATTTTTGACAACCTCTTTCTAGTCCGAGACCTTTTGGAACTCGGGCGGAGAGATGGTCTGTCGTTTGCCCTCCTGTCTCTTGATCAGGAGAAGGCGTTCGATAGAGTAGACCATGGGTACCTCCTGAGCACTCTGCAGGCGTTTGGATTCGGACCTCAGTTTGTGAGTTTTCTCCGGTGCTGTATGCCTCCGCGGAGTGTTTGGTTAGGCTCAACTGGACCCTGACCGAACCGGTCAGCTTCGGGCGAGGAGTGCAGCAGGGGTGCCCCCTCTCGGGCCAGCTGTACGCTCTGGCAATCGAGCCTTTCCTCTGTCTCCTCCGCAGGAGGATGACAGGGTTGGTGCTGCGGGAGCCGGAGCTGCGGCTGGTCCTGTCGGCGTACGCCGATGACGTACTCCTCGTGGTCCAGGACCCGGGCGACTTGGCGCGAGTGGAGGCATGCCAAGCCATCTATTCGGCAGCCTCCTCCGCCCGAGTCAACTGGGTCAAGAGCTCTGGCGTGGGGGATTGGCGGCAGGTAAGCTCCCTCCCACCTGCGCTTGAG
This sequence comes from Lepidochelys olivacea, assembly GCF_965140295.1. Lineage (NCBI taxonomy): Eukaryota > Metazoa > Chordata > Testudines > Cheloniidae > Lepidochelys > Lepidochelys olivacea. The sequence goes on from NC_140416.1 coordinate 123,632,266, forward strand.
ACCATCCAGTGGAGTGCGGATCCACTGCTCTATCTCGGCGTTTACCTTTCCGCCACTCACACTTCCCCGCCGGAGAACTGGCAAAATTTAGAGGGCGGGGTGATAGAGCGGATCCGGAAATGGACGAGGCTACTCCGATGTCTCTCCCTCCGAGGGAGAGCACTGGTGCTTAACCAACTAGTCCTGTCCACCCTCTGGTACCGGCTCAACACCCTGGCCCCGGCCCTGGGTTTCCTGACCCACCTCCGGAGATTGATTCTGGGGTTCTTCTGGTCAGGAATGCACTGGGCCCTTGTTGGAGTTCATCATCTACCCCTGAAGGAAGGAGGGCAGGGCCTGAAGTGTCTGCACACTCAGGTCCGCGTTTTCCGCCTCCAGGCCCTGCAGAGGCTCTTTTATAGTGCAGGTAGTTCTGCGTGGAGCATACTGGCGCACGCCTTCCTGCGCCGTTTCCAAGGGCTTCGATACGACCGGCAGCTCTTTTATCTTTCTCCAAGGGGTTTTCTGCGAGACCTCTCCGGGCTGCCGGTCTTCTACCAGGACCTCCTCCGGACCTGGAAACTGTTTCTAACAACCAGGTCCGTGGCGGCCACCGTGGGAGCAGATCTCCTCACGGAGCCCCTGCTACACAACCCCCAGCTCCGTGTGCAGGTGGTGGAGTCCCACTCGGTGCGCCAGAGGTTGGTCCTGGCGGAAGTCACAAGGGTCGGAGACCTCCTGGACTACGACCGGAGAGACTGGCTGGATCCCCTGACGCTCACTCGGCGCATGGGGCTCTCCAGCCCTCGTATCCCCCGGCACGTACTTCAGGAGGTGAAGGCCGCCTTGACCCCCACTGCTCGGGCTTATGTCAACCGAGCCTTGCGCGAGGGCACACCCCGCCCATCCTCTACCCCAGGCCCGCCGGACCTTTCCATTGGGCCCCTACCCTGCCGATCCCAACAAACCCCTCACCCTTTCACTGCAAGCCGGCTGCATGAACTGCAGCCGGTCAGTTTTCAAATCGCACCATGGAATTATTTATACACACTCACGCTTCACACCCTTCATGCCCACACCCTGGTGTCCCGCCCCGATACAAAGTGGCGGGACCTCCTGCTCCCTTGGCCCGTCGGAGACATCAGTTGGCGGCTCCTTCACGGAGCTGTGAGCACGGGCGTGTTTCTGACACGGTTTATCCCCATCCCGGATACTTGCCCTTTTTGTAATGTGAGGGGAAACCCTGGCGCACGTATATTTAGAGTGTGCCAGATTGCAGTCCCTTTTCCGGCTCCTCACAAATATTCTGTTGCGCTTTTGGCTTCATTTCTCCCCTCACCTTTTTATCTATACACTCCCCATCCGTGGCCACAAAATCGCGAGACCTCCTGGTTAACCTCCTCGTAGCCTTGGCTAAAACAGCCATTTATAAAATCAGAGAGGGGAGGTTGGCCCATGAAGCGTCCTGCGATTGTAGGGCCTTTTTCCGATCCTCAGTACATTCACGTATCCGGGCAGAGTTCCTCTGGGCCACCTTGACGCCTTCAAGGAGCGGTGGGCGCTGTCCGGGGTTCTCTGCTCGGTGACCCCGTCCGGTTCCCTCTGTCTGACCCTTTGATTGAGGGGAAGAGCGAGAGACGCCAGCCCCAGCCGTTGCCGCTGTGGATACCATCATTCCTGTCATCTAGGAGGGGTCCTATAATACATGGGTGTCTACCCCCCCACCCCTAAACCGCCCACCCCGCAGCCGTGCCCATCTTCCCGGGCACTCTCAGGAGAGGGATAATCGGTGATACTGGGCGCGGCACTAGGTAACTCGAGGGGGTGGAAGACCACGAGTGTCGAGGAAGCCCCCCCGCTCTAGGCCACCAGGTAACTCAGGAGGGTGGAAGACCACAAGTGTCGAGGAAGCCCCCCCCCGCTCTGGGCCCAGGCTAGCCTGAACACTTCTCCCTCCTGAAAGCTGCTGTGTTATACCTTCTGTTTGTGTTGTTTTGTTGCATAGTTTGTTTTGTTTCCTTTGGTAATTCTTGTAAGTGTTACAAATAAACTTCTTTTCTGTTTCAGAAAAAAAAAAAAAAAAAACCTTCCTTGTTACCTTACCCAGGGAAAAGGGACCTACTTAGCCTGCTCTCTTGCTGCTGCCCTCTGACCTGGGCTTTCCTTGCTTTTTGCCCCTGCTTTCGGCTTCCCCCCCTGACTGGGCCAGACGCTCTCCCCCCCCCTTTCTTTTCTTTTTGTTGTTTTTTTTTCTTTCTCTGCTGTTGCTAGAGTGCTGGCCGGCTGTTAGCCCCCCCCGCCGCCTGCCCTCGGATGCAGCTGCCGCTCCAGCTGAACACCCCCCCCCCCCAAGAGAGGGGGGGCCTGCCGGCCCGCTTCCCCAGAGGGGGGGAGTGGAAGGACCCAGCCCCCAGACCCAGCCGCTTGCTGTTTGTCTGTGGACCCGTCTCCGGTCGAGAGGATCCTTATCACCTTGCTCCGGCATTTCTGGAATGTAAAAAAGAAAGCCCGGAACAGACAGAGAAAAAGCCGTCCACCGGAGGAACACTGCCCGGGGAATCTACAAATCGCCGTGGAGGAGGCCTAAGACTCAGTAACTTTCAAACTGTGCTCTTGTGTGGGTGGAGGCCTTGACTGTGTCTTAACTGTGTTTGTAGGGACACAGGGGGTGTGGCACGGAGCTGCCCCCCGATTCATCTGTGTCCTCCCAACCCCCACACTACGATCTTCACCACTGGTCCCTCCACCGTCTTTGCTGGCTGTTTAACATCTGCCTCTGGACTCAGCTGCTCGCCTTGATTCCACCGTGTGGGCCAGAAGCACCAGCCAACCAAACTGGACTCTCTGGACAAGCGTACGGTGTTCATGTGCCCCCCTCCCCGCCCCCCCCAAATTGTCCACCCCACAGCTTGTCCCTTTCTACCTGACCCAACTCCTGTTAATCACCTGCCACCGCCCCCGCTGGGGCATCGGCAATGGAGGGCACCAGGGTGACCTCCGCTGCTGCCATGCCCATCGCCTCCCCAGACTCTAGGGAAGCCTCCCCAGCCGGCGGGAAAGGCCAGGGCAAGAAGAAGGGGAAGGGCCCCGCTAAAACAACCGGGCCCTCCATGGCAGGGGCCACCCTCACTGCTGCAGCCCCGCCACTGACCACGGCGTCCTCACCCGCTGCCCCCTCCACCAGCTCTGCGGATGTCCCTCAGCCCCCAGGATGTATGCCTGGGCGGCAGCAGCCCCCCCGCCTGCTGCCTTGTCATCTCTCCCGCCCACCGCCTCTGCCACCATCAATAGTGGCCGGTGCCCTTTCCCACCATGACAAGGAAGCATGGTGTCCAATGCCTCCTGGTGCCTGCCTCGCCCCATGTGGAGACCTACGTGCCGGCGTTGGCGAGGTGGGGCCCTCAGCCATTGTGGCGGCCTCCAAAATGTACGGAAAGGTCGTTTTCTTCTTAGCATCGGAGGCTGCCGCCCAGGAAGTGGTGGAGAGGGGCCTGGTGGTAGGGGGGGTGTTTGTCCCCCTAGAGCCGGTAGAGGACCTGGGCGTCCGCCTGGTCCTGACTTCTTTCCCTCCTTTTCTCTCCAGTGCTGCCCTGCTACCCGCCCTTTCCACCCTGGGAAAACCTGTTTCTGTTATCAGCCCTCTCCCGTTGGGCTGCAAGGACCCCACCCTCAGTCACATTTTTTCCTTCCGCCCGCAAGTGCAACTTTTACTGCCGGCGGCGGCGCGTGATGGAGTGGTGCTCGAAGGGTCCTTCCTAGTCCCCCACCAGGTGGCCCGTTACCGGGTGTACTTTTCCACGGGGGAAGCCCGGTGCTACCTCTGCCGGGCGTCGGGGCATGTCTGGAAGGACTGCCCCTTAGCCTGGAAAGGAGGGGCACCTGGGATCCCCGAGACCTGGCAGGACATCGGCCCCGTCATTGCCGACGGCCCTGGCCGCCCGGTACCCAAACCCACCCCCTGTCCTCTTCGGACCACCGCTACTCCCGCTCAGGCCCAAGGGGCACCTCCCCTACAACGCCCAGACGAGCGGGACAGCCCCGCCCTCATGGCTGACAATCTAGCGGGGCCTATGGAGGAGGGTGTGGCAGAGTTACCACCAGGCATGGGAGAGAGCCTGCCCCAGGGAGAATCCTCCCTCCCTTATGCTGCCCCACCGTTTCCCCCCCTCCCCCCCAAGTCCCTGAGCCATCCCCTTGACACGACCCCTGCTAACCAGCCCCCAGATGCTGCCATGGAGGGCTGGGCCCTAGTCCAGGGGAAGCGAGGTAAGCGGAAGGCTCGAGCTCCGCCTCATCCACCCGAAGCGGAGGCCCCCCAGAAGACCAGGAAGGGGGGCACCGATGCCGAACCTTCCACTTTGCCCACGAGTGTGTCCCATCCACCGGTGTCAGCCAGGAAAGACGTGGCAGCACCGGAGGGTAGTGTCTCCCCTCCACGGGAGACCCTCCCCTCCGAGACCCTCGAGGAAGCCCCTTCTGTCCTGATGCTACCCGAAGCCCCGTGAACCCCGAGGCAACCGTTGTGGTGGGTGCCGGCGGGGAGAACCCCGGGGCGGCGGAAAGTGTCCTCTCTTCCATGTTCGAGGAGATTGAGGCCTTAGATCTGACCCCGGTTGCCCAGAGGGAGGACGACCTTTTGCCAGCAAATCTCGATCTGGGTGACCTCACTCCACCCCTCTTTTCCCCATGCTCCCTCCCCTTAACTGCTGCTTCCGCTCCCACCTCCGAGGAGCCCCTGGACTCCTCCACCGACCCAGCTGCTGATGGCACCCCGCTGACAACCACCAAGCCTGCTCAGGTGACAGCCGGCGCCACGAGGCCGGGGCACAAGTCGCCGGGGCACCCCCCGTTGGTGCGGAGCAATCGACTTCTTTCCTGGGTGGGGGCCTTACAGAAGATAATCCACCTCCTGATGCTGTGGCCGCTAAATCCACCATAGAGCGCGCGCCCAGTGTCACTGAGAGCTCCCTCCCCACCCCCTTAATCCTCGAGTCTGATTGGGAGGCGCCACCATCCAGCTGCTTGCCTCCCGAAACCCAGAACCTCGCCTCAGCCCCTGCCCCTACCGCTATCCAATTTACCTCCTGCAATGTCATTGCCGCCCCCCGGGGCTGTCTCCTTCCCCTTCCCAACTGATGACCCCCAGGGAGCGGCCTTTGTGTTCTCCTGCCCCGACCCATTAGGAGCTGCTATCTTCCCTCCACCGCCCCCTATCGCCCCAGAGCTTGAGGCGGGCCTAGAAGCTCCAGCCCATCAGGCACCCCGTCAGAGGTCCGCACCCTGCTTGTCCGTTTTAGTGGACCACGGGGCTGTACCAAGGGCCCCGCCAGGGAACAACCGGGAAACCGTAACCCCACCCCCCCATGAGCTGCGAGGAGAGCTGCGGAAGTTTTTAGAGGATGTCCATGGCTCCCGCAACAAGGTACAACTTGCTCTCCAGCAATGGGGGGACTTTTCTCAAATCCTCCCAGCCACAAGGGCCCTGATGGGGGAAGGTAAAGGGACAGAGAAGCAGGATGCCACGGCCTACTGGCGGGTCCGCATCTTCCGTGAACAATTACTCACCTACGGGATGGGTCACGGACTGCTGCGCGGCCCGCTGGCAGATGCGAGTGTCCCTGCCAGTGAGGATCCCCCCGGCCCTCCCCATGACACCTCTCACCATTGCAACGTTAGAACACCCGGGGTTGTAGGATGGCTCTCCGCAGGTCCTAGGTGGTCTCCTTCCTTCGGGAGGGAGGGTACTCTGTGGTTTTCCTGCAGGAGACCCATACGGATCCGACCGCCAAAGACAGTTGGCGGCTGGAGTGGGGGAACAGGGTCTACTTTAGGCATGCCACCGTTCGACAGGCTGGAGTGGCGACCCTGTTCTCCCCTGACCTACGGCCTGAGGTGCTAGGGGTTGCCGAGGCCGTGCTGGGTCGCTTGCTGCATCTCCGGGTCCGTATGGAGAGGCTCGTGGTTAACCTCGTTAACGTCTATGCCCCGACATCAGGCCCAGAGCGGCTGCAATTCTACCAGCAGGTGTCCGCCTTCCTCGGCACTTTAGATTCTCACGAGTGCCTGGTCCTGGGAGGGGATTTTAATACCACCCTCGAGGAGCAGGACCGCTCGGGGACCTAGTAGAGCCCGGACGCCACGGATGCCCTCGAGGAGATTGTTGAACATCACTCCCTAGTGGACATCTAGCACGACCACCACCCGGATGACACTTCCACGTTCACCTTTGTCTGGGTGGAGGCCCATCGGTCGAGCCACTCCCGGTTGGACCGCATTTATTTATCACGCTTCCATCTCTCACGAGCCCACTCCTCCAGCATTCGGCTGGCCCCATTTTCTGACCATCATCTAGCCACCATGACAGCCTCCCTTTGTGCGGAGAGGCCGGGGCCGGCCTACTGGCATTTTAACAACAGCCTACTGGAGGATGAGGGCTTCGTGACATCCTTCCGGGAATTCTGGCTGGCCTGGCGAGGGCAACGGCATGCCTTTTCCTTGGCACGGCGATGGTGGGACCTGGGGAAGGTGCGTGCCCAGCTTTTCTGCCATGACTACACCCGGGGCACCAGCCAATGGAGAAATGCGGCGATAGAGCAGTTGGAACGGGAGGTCTTAGAGCTGGAGAGGCGTCTGGCCACCAGCCCCGAGGACCCGCTCCTCTGCGGAGCGTGCCGGGAGAAGCGGGAGGAGCTCTGGGCCCTCGAGGACCATCGGGCCCGGGGCGCCTTTGTTTGATCCCGCATCTGCCTCCTTCGGGAGATGGATTGCTGCTCCCACTTCTTTTATGCCCTGGAGAAAACGAGGGGGGCCAAGAAACACGTCACCTGCCTCCTGGCAGAAGACGGCACTCCCCTCACAGAACCAGTGGAGATGTGCGGGAGGGCCCGAGCCTTCTATGCAAGTCTTTTCTCCCTGGATCCAACCGACCCTGGCACTTGCAGAGTGCTCTGGGAGGAGCTCCCTACGGTCAGCGCAAGCGAGCGACCAAGATCGGCTAGAGTTGCCTCTCACTCTGGCTGAGTTCTCTGAAGCTCTCCGTCATATGCCCACTAATAAGTCTCCAGGCATGGATGGGCTGACCGTGGAGTTCTAACGTGTGTTTTGGGATGTCCTCGGCCCAGACCTAGTCACCGTCCGGGCCAAGTCTCTCTGCAGAGCAGGGTCCTCCCTCTTTCGTGCAGGCCAGCCGTGCTTGCCTTATTGCCAAAGAAGGGGGACCTCCGCGATTTACGAAATTGGCGTCCCGTCTCGCTCCTCAGCACGGACTACAAAATCGTAGCGAAAGCAATCTCGTTGTGGCTAGGGTCTGTGCTGGTGGACGTGATCCACCCAGACCAGACCTACACCGTCCCGGACCGCAGTATCTTTGATAACCTATTTCTGGTTCGGGACCTTTTGGAACTCGGGCGTAGAGACGGTCTGTCGTTCGCCCTCCTGTCCCTAGATCAGGAGAAGGCATTCGATAGGGTGGAACACGGGTACCTCCTGAGCACTCTGCGGGCGTTTGGCTTCAGACCCCAGTTTGTGGGTTTTCTCCGGTGCTGTATGCCTCCGTGGAGTGTTTGGTTAGGCTCAACTGGACCCTGACCGAACCGGTCAGCTTCGGGCAAGGAGTGCGGCAGGGGTGCTCCCTCTCGGGCCAGCTGTACGCTCTGGCGATTGAGCCTTTCCTCTGTCTCCTCCGCAGGAGGATGACAGGGTTGGTGCTGCAGGAGCCAGAGCTGCGGCTGGTCCTGTCAGCGTACGCTGATGACATGCTCCTCGTGGTCCAGGACCCAGGCGACTTGGCGCAGGTGGAGGCTTGCCAGCCCATCTATTTGGCAGCCTCCTCTGCCTGGGTCAACTGGGTCAAGAGCTCTGGCTTGGTGGTAGGGGACTGGCGGCAGGCGAGCTCCCTCCCACCCGCGCTTCAGACCATCCGGTGGAGCGCGGGTTCGCTGCTCTACCTCGGCGTTTATCTTTCTGCCACACATCCCTCTCCGCCGGAGAACTGGGAAAATTTAGAGGGCGGGGTGATAGAGCGGCTGCAGAAATGGACGGGACTACTCTGATGTCTCTCCCTTCGTGGGAGAGCGCTGGTGCTTAATCAACTAGTCCTGTCCAAGCTCTGGTACCGGCTCAACACCCTGGTCCCAGCCCCGGGTTTCCTGACCAACCTCCGGACATCGATTCTGGGGTTCTTTTGGTCAGGAATGCACTGGGCCCCTGTTGGGGTTCTTCATCTACTCCTGAAGGAACAAGGGCAGGGCCTGAAGCGTCTGCACACTCAGGTCTGCGTCTTCCGCCTCCAGGCCCTACAGAAGCTCCTTTATGGTGCAGGCAGTTTGGCGTGGAGCATACTGGCGCATGCCATCCTGCGCCGCATCCAAGGGCTCCGATATGCCCGGCAGCTTTTTTATCTCTGTCCGGGAGGTCTTCCGCGAGACCTCTCCGGGCTGCCGGTCTTCTACCAGGACCTCCTCCGGACTTGGAAACTGTTTTTAACGACCAGGTCCATGGCGGCCACCGAGGGGGCAGATCTCCTCGCGGAGCCCCTGCTACACAACCCTCAGCTCCGTGTGCAGGTGGTGGAGTCCCGCTTGGTGCACCAGAGCTTGATCCTGGCAGAGTCACGAGAGTCGGAGACCTCCTGGACTACGACCGGGGAGACTGGATGGATCCCCTGACGCTCGCCTGGCGCATGGGGCTCTCCAGACCTCGTACCCCCCAGCGCGTACTTCAGGAGGTGAAGGCCGCTTTGCCACCCATTGCTAGAGCTTACCTCGATCGGGTCCTGCTTGAGGGCACGCCCCACTCACCCTCCACCCCAGGCCTGCCGGACCTTATAATTGGACCTCTGCCCCATAGACCCAATCAAACCCCTCACCCCTTTACGGCGAGCCGGCTGCATGAACTGCAGCCGGTATGCTTCCAAACCACAGCAAGGAAACATCTATACACGCTCGTGCTCCACACCCTTCACGCCCTCACCCTATTGTCCCACCCCGACACAAAGTGGCAAGACCTTCTGCCACCTTTGGAGGGTGAGCAGCCCCGGTGGGGCAGCCTGTATTCCACCTTGGTTCCAAGGCCCGTTGGGGACATCAGTTGGCGGCTCCTTCACGGAGCTGTGAGCACGGGCACGTACTTGATGCGGTTCAACCCCTTCCCAGATACTTGTCCCTCTTGCGGTGTGAGGGAAACCCTGGCGCACATATATTTGGAGTGCGCCAGGCTGCAGCCCCTGTTCCGGCTCCTCACAAATCTTTTATTATGTTTTTGGTTGCATTTTTCCCCTCACCTTTTTATTTATGTACTCCCCATCCGTGGCCTCACAAAGTCGCGGGATCTCCTAGTTAACCTCCTCCTGGCCCTGGCTAAAACGGCCATCTATAAAACCAGAGAGAGGAGGTTGGCTGATGGAGTTTCCTGTGACTGTGGGGCCGTTTTCCGATCCTTGGTCCATTCACGTATCCGGGCGGAGTTCCTCTGGGCGGCGTCCACTGACTCCCTTGACGCTTTTGAGGAGCAGTGGGCGCTGTCCGAGGCTCTCTGCTCGGTGTCCCTGTCCGGCTCCCTTTGTTTTGACCCTTTGATTGGGGGAGAGAGTAAGGGACCCCAGCCCCAGCCATTGCTGCTGCGGACACCACCACCTTAGAGGGGTCCTTTCACACGTGGGTGCACGTGCCCTCTCCCCCCTCTGGGTTGTCCACCCCACAGCCTGCCCCTTTTGTTGGGTGCTTTCAGAGGAGGGAATTGTTGGTGACACTCAAGCATGGCACCAGGTAACTTGACGGGTAACTCGATGGGGTGGCAGACCTTGAGAGTCGATGAAGCCCCCTCTCTCTGGACCACCAGGTAACTCGGAAGGGTGGAAGACCACGAGAGTCGAGGAAGCCCCCCGCTCTGGGCCCAGGCAAGCTTGAACACTTCCCTCCCCTGAAGCTAATGAGAAAACAATTGTGATTGGTTGCTGTGTTACACATTGCATATGCTGTTGTTTTGTTTTGTAAGTGTGTTATGCAAATAAAAAAACACTTTTTTTTTTTTTTTGCAAAAAAATTACTCTCCTATAGCCATCTGGCCCGACCCTGTCACCATATATATATATGCATACACGTATAATGTCTTTTTCTGGTGAAAAAAATTTCCCTGGAACCTAACCCCCCCATTTACATTAATTCTTATAGGGAAATTGGATTTGCTTAACATCATTTCACTTAAAGTAGCATTTTTCAGGAACATAACTGCAATGTTAAGCGAGGAGTTACTGTATGTGTTTAGTAAGGTCTTCTGTTCAGTGCATTGATGAACACTAGCTTTTCCTTCGCATTTTCGTGCACTGCAAATGTATTTATTACCATGTTGATGTCTCTCTTGAACTTTGTCATCCCTTCTGAAGCTAATAGTAGCTGTTGAACAAGAAGAAATTCCAAGACTTAGAGCACTGTATGAGAGAGGGCTGCTGAACAACGTCAGAGATCTGAAACTGATAAGTGCAAAAGAAATACAAGCAAAGGAGCCCTTTTGCAGGGTAAGTTGCTTATTATTGTTAAATGGAATGAAAAGCGGTAGTTTATCTAAGTGATCTGTTACATTCTTTTAAACACAAATCCTAGATGATGCTGCCCCTGTGGCAGTCTCAATGGGTTATATGTTCAAAGGAAAGCCTGCCTGAAATCCCAATGGTATAAAAACTGCCAGCAAAAAGGAATTAATTTATAGTACAGAAATATTTAGCACAAAACCAACCCTGCTTATGTATACCTCTTTAAAGAAATGATACTAGCCGTATTTTTAGGAAATGTTCTCCTAACCCAATTTTAGGAGATGCTGCAAAACCTTCCTCCTTGAAACCTCCACCATTGACACCTTCTTGCACCCAAACCCCCGCTACAAAACTCTGCCCAAAAAAACCCTTCCCTAAGTAGAGTTTTTGCCCCAAAAAGGGAAAAGTGCCAGAAATTCCATGAAGTCTTCTTAGACTTCGCTATGGCTATTGAGTTTATGTGAAGGATGTCAGATACTGTGGTGATGGGTGGTAGTATAAACCCCTAAGATAGATGGATTTGAGTGGAGTAGAGAAGGGGACCTGACTTCTCCCACCACCTTCTACACCAGTCCTTGTGATACCTATTCTTATCCTGCCTCTCATAATATTTCCTTCTTCCTTGGGTAAAAAAATCAAAACCTTTCCCCGGGTGCCTTCTTCAGTCCAGAGATCCGCTTTATTTCTTTCTTTAGGTGACATTTGAAGGGGTTAGATCCCTGTTGAGAAAGTTATTTCCGGGGTTCCAGTTTGAATGATCTGTTACCACACATCCTATCATCGCTCTATTCGTCCTGCCAACATGGTGCCTCCCAGCTGCTCCAAACTGGTGGTCCATGTTGTCCCTGTGAGGAAACCTGGACTTTCTGCTCTACCTTCGGTGACTCCAAACACATCTGCCAAGCAAGGATGAGAGGGGGCAATAAAAAACCAAAACCACTAGCGAGTGATGAAAAAAGTTAGGGTGCTTACCTAGTAGGCTGCTTTCTTTCCAACTATATTTTGAGCGATGATATGGACCTGCTGCTGTTCTAATTATAAGTGATAGACCTGTTCTGTCACACCAGACAATATCTTTACATTACAGAAAGCAAGTATCATTTCACCTTGTGATGCTTCCCGGGGGTACCCAGGGTTGTGAGGCACCTCACTCCCACCTGTCCTTAGCGGGAGGATGGCTTGGCTGTGCCTGCTGTGGATCAGTTCAAGGCTCCACCAGCCATGGGGAACACAAGCACCCCCCTCCAGGCATCCGCAGGCCCGCTTTCCAGGTTAGCGATGGGCACACTAGAACCTCCGAGCATGCCCCGGGAGTTTCGAGCCCTTCTCCACTGGACAGTCATAATATTCACTGCTCCCAAGGAGGCAATACACCCCAGCCTACCAGTTTTACCTCAGATCATCACTCCAATTAATATATAGCATTTAGATATGGCTCTAGTGAAAACAAGAAAAGGTTTATTTTAACAAAGAGTAGAGGTTCAAATAATAGCAAATATAATTATTAGAAACAAATGGCTACGTGTAAAATAAAATTATAACCTGCATTCTAGAGCCTACACTTATTTAACAAGGTGCTCTCATGTCTAAGTATTGTTCACCCAAAGATCCTTACAGCATTTTACAGCCAGGTTGCCTGTGACCTTCCATTCAGAAGGCGAACACACTGTCAGCTTGCTTCCTAGGTGAAGAATCCTGAGTGTCTCTTTCCAACCCCAGATATATCAACACAGTGCTTTGATCTTTATTCATAAACCAGACACCCTCCTGTTCCTTGTTCCATCCTAGAGTTTGCGGTCTCTTTTTGATTTCACAATCTTAATTACCTTGTAGCTCAGTGTGCAAATAAGCCTCCATTGTGAAGCAGACAATACACATATGGCCAGACCGGGTGTCAGTTACCCCCATATGAAAGAATCTGTCCAAAGCATGTTGCCTGCCTCAGCTCCTGGGGGAATTCTGCACCAAAAAATTAAAAATTCTGCACACAATATTTTAAAATTCTGCATATTTTATTTGTCAAAATAACAATATAATCACACCAGTTTCAATTATTTTGGTAATTTATTTCAAAATACCTGTCAGCAAGTATGTCTGTAACAATACAGAAAACAAAAAAGATTCAGGAAATGTTTCTGACAAATTGATTTCTTACTAGACCTATTAATACAGAACTTTTGAGTAACAATTCTTTTAACCTACAATACAGAACCGTGTTTCCCGCACCCCTCAGAAGCCGTGCAAAGGCTTGCGGGAGTCAGGGGTAACAGAAGAGCTGAGGAAGAGGGAAGTAATTGTTGGGAAGGAGCCTGGGAGTGAACTTGGAGGGTTGTTGGGTGTAGGTTGGAGAAGTATGGAACAGGCTTTTGGCGGGGAAGGGATTGTTAGGGAGCCTCATCCATGCAGACCGTGGCTGATATCTAGCCTCTTCCATTCAGTCAGGCACATCTGCCACTGTCCCCGTGTGTCCCTGCTCCTCCACTCCCCATTCAGCCAGGCATATCTGCATATGTCCCCATACTGCCCCCCCACTTTCCCCTGTCCCCCTGCATCCTCACTCAGCAAGGCATAGCTGCCCCTGTCCATGTTGACACCAAGCAATCCCTGGGTCACACACCTAGAGCCTAAAATTGTGAGTCTCAAATAATGACTTGAGACAAAATAGAATCTTCTGTAATATTGATGTACCCAGGGTTGGCCAGATTCTAATCACCAATGGGGATTAGAAAGCTTTCTCTGGGGAGTGGGAATGGTTACCAATCAGTAGTTAGGCTTTCCTCTCCCCCGTTCAGAGCTCCCATGTGTGAATTTTTGCTGATAGGATCTTTTCTCTATATAATAGTCCTGTTTAAAGCCCCACTTAATTTGCGATGTTACAGATCCTGCAATATTTAGCTTCCATCACAGTTTTGACAGCGGGAGTGCCAGCTGCCCTGGGACTGACAGCAGGGGCTCCTGCTGTCAGCTTTTCCAAATTACCACAAATAATAAGGATCCATTTTTACTTTTCCGTGATTTTCCATGTCTTGTCCAGAACTCAGCTGCAATTATTTGACAGTCGTCCTGCAATTCAAGTAGGGCCTTAATCATGTGCAATATCAGTGAATGTTGGGTAGCAAGTGCAAATCTTTATTCGGCTGGAAGCACGCAGTTCTGATTCAGACCAGTTTGAATGTAGTCAGTTTTTGTGCTAGAATCGTTACATAACACTTTGCTCTCTCATGTATTTCTTTACTGTAGGAGGAGATCAGAAATGTGGTCAGCCTGTTAGTTTCAAGACTTTTTATTACTGTTTCTTTTGTTGGAAGGAAAATTGGGAGGGAAACATCTCTGTATAGTTTCATCTGAAAGTTTTCTGCTGTTGAAGTGGTTTGTGTGGGTGATTGCTTAGAAGTTACTGTAGCCATCTAGATTTATGTGGTAAAAAAAGACAGACAAAAACCTGTCTGAAAGGGACTCTTAGTATTACCTTAATTTAGCTTTTGTGGCTATTGTGTAAAATGTATAGAAATATATGTGTGCATTAATAATCTGGCTAAGCATTTAGCTCTGCAAATAACTAAAATCAAGTGGGTCTGATTCAGTGCACCCTGGTAACCTGAATTGACTTCCATTGTCCTGAGCTGATTCCCAATATCCTGAATAGAAGAGAACTGGCACAGTACATTCATTATAAAGAGCGCATTGCACTGTGTATTAAATATATGAACAAAATTCATCAAAAGGAACTTAAAACTGCATTATGGTTTTGAATCTTATTCTATTTATCTATCTGAGGTTTCTGAGCACTTCACAATTTTTAATATATTTATCCCAACAGCTCTGTGAGGTAGGAAGTGCTATTCTCCCCATTTTACAGTTGGGGAGCTAAGGCATGGATGTGTTCCTTACCAGTGCGCTGAAAGAAATCAGTCATACAGGAAACTGAGTCCCTTCGATCCAAAGATAAGTGTGCCAGTGAGTGACATAAGAATTTCACCCGCCTTGCCTGGGCTCGTGACAGAGTAGCGGCTAGTTATTCTCTGGTTTAGGAAAGACCAGTTTTGGAAACAGACTAGTATTTCTGACATCCAGTTCAGGGAGTAACTCACAGCAGAGGTGATGTAATTGGCTTTTAGTGACAGGAAGCACTAGAAACAACTGCACTTTAGGGAAAACGCCCAGGGTGGCCATATACACATTATAGTGCACTGTCTGTGGTGCAGGATTATACAACCCTAAAAGCAAGGGTTGTATAACTTGATTTATGACTCAGAGCCATTTAGAGGCACACATCTTAGGTACCCACCCAACTGTATTTTTTTCCTGTAATTCATCGAATACCATTTCAGGGTGTGATGGCCCTTGACTCCCCACACACTGGCATTGTGAATTATAGACAAGTGGCCCTGTCCTATGCGGAAGATTTCCAGGAAGTGGGTGGCACAGTCTTGACTGACTTTGAAGTAACAGACATGGAGATGGCTAAAGAAAGTCCTTCAGAAAGTGAAGACGGTAAGCACTCCCTCTTCTCTCTTCCTTATAACATTGCAATCTATTTTCATAACAAGTTTTGCCCTAAGGCCTCTGTTGTAACTAAAAGTACTTGAAAGGGCTGTAGCTACTTTTCTCTTGCATATTTTTGAAACTCTCTTTTTAGTAAAGATCTGTTTAGCCCAGTGACAAAATTATGTCAGCTGGGATAGGTCATCAAACTGAACAACCCACTTTTTCCCAGGGCAGATCACCTTTAGGAAGAAAAGTTATAATTTTCAAGTGAACATAGAAAAAATGTCCAGTAAAATAGGACTCTCTCTTAGGTGAAACAAGTTATTCTCTCAGGATAGTTTCCGGCAGCTGAATATTGGGTGCACATGCTTATAACAGTGCTCTTTGCTTCTGTCTTGGAGAGCAAACTGGGTCTACTTCAGATACAGATCTCAGGACATGACTACACTTGCAGATGTAGAGCGCTTTGAGGCAAACCCACGTTTGTAAAGCGCAGTAGGGAAAGCGCTGCAATCTGTCCACACTGACAGCTGCAAGCGCACTGGCATGGCCACATTTGGGGCACTTGCAGTGGCATTGGGCACGGTGCATTATGGGCAGCTATCCCAGCATGCAGTTGACTGCAACGTGCTTTTCAAATGGGGGGGGTGTGTGGAGTGGAGTGTGACAGGGAGTGTGTTGTGTGTATGTGGGGGGAGAGAGAGTGGGTTTTTGGGGAGCTGAGAGCATGTCAGCGTGCTGTCTTGTAAGTTCAGACAGCAGCAGAACCCACCCACCCCCTTTCCTCCCTCCCTGCCTCTCTCTCACACAGCATTCCACACTAATGGTTGCTTTGTCTCGGAGCAGCTAAGCAGCCGGCTGTCAGAAACGGAGCTTTCAAAGGGCATATCTGCATTCCTACAGCGATTCCAAAACAATGACAAGAGCGGCCACTTGACTTAAGGGGACTATGGGACGTTTCCGGAGGCTGGTCAGAGCGCAGTAATGCAACACCTCGTTCACACTGACGCCGTGGCGCTCCAACGGGGGCGCAGCAAACGTTGTTCCACTTGCCGAGGTGGAGACCAGCAGCGCTGTAGCCACGGGGTCAGAGCGCTCTACGGGCCTTGCCAGTGTGGACGGGGAGTGAGCTAGTGCGCCCGGGGCTCCTTTATTGTGCTGTAACTCGCAAGTGTAGCCAAGCCCTCAGAATGTGGAAAGAGGTAATACAATACATGAAGGAAACAGAAAACGGTTAGGTTTCTATTTATGAATCCCATCAGAACAATGCTTGCTCCATAGTCTGGGGTTCCCCAGTTGGACTCCAATCCTGAAAAGTTGGCTGTACTATTGGTTTTCTTTTTCTAGCATGAATTCTATTAACCTCTTTACATCTAATTCTATTGCAGGGATGAAATATCCAGTTATTGTTAGAAACTCGAAGGTAAGAGCTAAGCCTAATATTGAATTGATTAATAGGGAAAACTCTGCTGCTTTTCTTCTTGGGAGTTACTAGCACGCTGTGACAAACAAATCCTATAATTCAAAACCCATTAAAACATTGGTAACATTGGACGTGCTGTGCTAGATAATACAACAGCTGTTTATGAAGGCAAACTGACATGGCACACAGATGGCAGGATCATGTTAAGATTTTACTGTAGTTTGGTAATGATATTAAAATATTTTGCATACTCTTTGGTGGTCAGTTAGATACACCACCGCTATAATAGATTCCAGCAACAAAAACCTGTCAGGGAGTTGCATGCTGAAATGGCACCAGTGTTCCTGATGTTTGAGTGAAATAGGAAAATTCCAAGGGGAAAAGTTCAATTACCTGGAGGATCTAAATCTCTGATTTAGGCATGATGGGTCTTTGTGTATTATACACACGCACATTTATTTTACAGGGCAAACCGCTGTGTTCCATGCATTGCACTTGAGGAAGGCAATCCAACAACTGATACATTAGTTATGTTTTTCCTATAAGAATTGTTCCAACTTTTGTAAACTACTTGCTGTATTACCGTTTTAGGAAGCCAGATGTAGATGCACTGCCCTCTCTTTCAATGTGGGGAAGGAAGAAAGAATATTTTCAAGAGTTAAATAAAAATAAACTACAAAAATGTTATCCACTTCCAGCATGCAAAATACCTGATCTTTCAAAGGCATGATTGTTGTTATTTGTGATCCTGGCTTGTTTTTTGTGGTTTATAGGTTAATTTTTCTTCTTCTTCTTAATGTGTTGAATTTGTAGTTGTGGGGTTTGTTTTTTTGGCAGGGAGAGGAAATCCGCTGTCAACATATCGTGACCTGTGCAGGACTTTACTCAGACCGCCTGTCCGAAATCAGTGGATGCAGCCATGAGCCTCGCATTGTGCCCTTCCGTGGAGACTACTTGGTGTTAAAGCCAGAAAAATGCTATATGGTTAAAGGAAACATTTATCCAGTACGTAATATTCTGTGCATTTCACAATGTGAACCAAGTGCTGCTGAGACAACTTCATGGTTTTGGGTAGTCTTTTTTTAAAAAATATTAAGTATTGAATTGTTTAAATTAGAATTATGGCAGTCAACTTTCAGTAGAGATGCCCAGGTACACAATATATTCACTTGACTTTTACCAGGATAGCTGAAGACAAAACAACAAACGATAGTTATTATCACCCACCAAAGTGATATCTTGGCCAGTGTGAGGATAGTAATTACTTGGCCAGTGTGAGAATAATCTTGAAAGGCTGTAATAAACATTTTTTTTTTCTTCTGTTATTATCTTTCGACTAACGTCTAAGTCCACAGTAAATCATAAATGTTTTCTCTGTGTCTCCTGCAAAGTAGCTGACTTTCGCATTCCTGAGAATGTTATTGGATCAAACAATTACATTGTTGTCTCTGAATCTGTTTTGTACGGGGTTACAGTTCTCATTTTCTGCTGCAGGTTCCTGATCCTCGGTTTCCCTTTCTGGGAGTTCATTTCACACCGAGGATGGATGGCAATGTTTGGCTTGGTCCTAATGCAGTGCTAGCCTTTAAGCGAGAGGGTTATAAACTGTATGACTTCAGTGCCAGAGACTTTATAGATGCAGTTGTATACAGGTAATATCTTCATTTCAGTGGGTGGTGGTTGTTTTTTGCTGAATGAAGGGGTCCACCACTTCTCTGTCAGAAGCTCCCCACTTTTGTCACACCCCCACTCTGAGTGCCCTGTATCTCATTTGCCTCCTTTGGAGGAGGCAGGAATGAGACTGTCTCTGTGTAGAGGAGGTCAGTGTTGAGTGACACAAGGCACTTGTTTTCCATTCCACACACCCAAACAGTACCTGATTGTGTTTGCACTAAAGGGAAGGGATGTGAACAAATTGGAGAGAGTCCAGCGGAGGGCAATGAAAATTATTAGGGGGCTGGGGCACATGACTTATGAGGAGAGGCTGCGGGAACTGGGGCTATTTAGTTTGCAGAAAAGAAGAGTGAGGGGGGATTTGATAGCAGCCTTCAACTACCTGAAAGGGGGTTCCAAAGAGGATGGATCTAGACTGTTCTCAGTGGTAGCAGATGACAGAACGAGGAGTAATGGTCCCAAATTGTGGTGGGAGAGGTTTAAGTTGGATATTAGGAAAAACTTTTTCACTAGGAGGGTGGTGAAGCACTGGAATGCGTTACCTAGGGAGGTGGTGGAATCTCCTTCCTTTGAAGTTTTTAAGGTCAGGCTTGACAAAGCCTTGGCTGGGATGATTCAGTTGGGGATTGGTCCTGCTTTGAGCAGGGATTGGACTAGATGATCTCCTGAGGTCTCTTCCAATCCTAATATTCTATGATTCATTATCCCTGAGGGAGCTCAGCAGAAAGTCCAAATGTGACTAATTTTCCTTTCTTTAAGGATACAGTTTGCAACATGCCTGTATAGGTGACCAGAGGGATTTTAGCTGTGTGGAATGGTTAATAATTCTCTCTCATGCACACAAATCAGGCAGAAGATAGGCACCTTCCCCCTCCTCAGAAGCTCATTGCTCTTTTCCTAATGGTTGTGGAAGATGTCTCTGGAGTGGTTTCTGTCTCCTCCTCTAAATGTGTGTAGGGTTTTCGATCCTTTGTCCTCTGATCTCCCAAAGAAGAATCCCAAAGTTATCTCTGGATGCTAGTTCCTCCTAACGTCCGCAGAAATAGCTTCATTTTTAAAACTTACATGAGCTTGTAGCAGGCTTCACTTAGGGGCCGGCTGCCCTAGCGGTCAGGCCTCAGCCAAACAGTTTCTCCAAGCCTGCAGACAGTTTCTCAGCAGTCCAGGGGCTTGTCAGCCAAGCCACAGTCCATCACCCTCACAGAGTCCTCTGGGAACTCCCAGGGGGCTGGGGGAAGAGGGAAGGATAGGGGGACCCGGGCCCATGTTCTCCACCGGCTCCGGCTCAGGGCCCAAAGGGAGAGAGGCTAGGAGTGGCTCAGTCCTGTCTGGCCGCCACTCCAGATCAGCCTCCCCTGAGCTATTTCCTACCTTCCCTGTTTCCCTTCAGTATGGGACGTGGCCCCAGCCGCCTTCTTACAGCCTTAGTAGTTGAGGGCATCAGCTGAGGGAGGGGATGCTTCCTAGGTCACCCTCAGAGTCCAGTTGTCCCCTCACTTAGTCGGGGGAAGGGGGTTCCTGGCTGAGCCTTACTCACAGTCCCAGTCCTTCCCCTGTAGACTTCTCTGCCTCAGCAGCTGCAGCCTGCCTGTCTTCTTGCAGCCAGTCTCTTCTCCACCTTCCCCCATGCTGGACGGCCAGAGCTCTCTTTTAAGCAGATCCTCCACCGGGAGCATGCGTGGCAGCTGCTGAGGGGCAGAGCTTTCTTGGCCCAATATGTTCCACAACTCCTGGGACCTTGGAGTGGGGTCTGTGAAGCCCATCACAGAGCTCTAAAAACCAGTCTGACTAGTGTAGGGAAGGTGTCCTTCACTGTAGGAAAGAGTGATTGTGACGTTTCACTCTATGCGATTTTATGAAAATATGCTAATGAGTGTGAATATAATGTAACTGGAATATGCTTCGTGCAAAAGGTCTCTTGTAAGGTATCATTACAAAGCTTATAATCTTTATAATACTGAGCGTGGTCATCCTATTTGTATAAATGTATCACTCTTGTATCTGAAACTAGAAATACGAAATATAACCCTGAGGTCCTATTGTAGTTATGCAAAGTGTGGGCTGTTAATGGTGGTTTGGAATCTTGATGGCTCCCATCAGCCAGGACAGTTGACTGTGGATGGCTCTGGTTGCAGGCCTTCCTGTGTGTCAGACTGGGAGGAATGAGGGCTTGGAGTCTTACAGTGACATGTGAACATGTCACCTGAACTGGAATCCATCTTTAACCAGGTTTCAGAGTAACAGCTGTGTTAGTCTGTATTCGCAAAAAGAAAAGGAGTACTTGTGGCACCTTAGAGACTAACCAATTTATTAGAGCATAAGCTTTCGTGAGCTACAGCTCACTTCATCAGCATCACTTCCACGATATGCATCTGATGAAGTGAGCTGTAGCTCACGAAAGCTTATGCTCTAATAAATTGGTTAGTCTCTGAGGTGCCATCTTTAACCAGGTGCTTTTCCATTGAGAAGGAGGGGTGGGAACCCAGAGAGGACAAAGGATTCCTGCCTTGTGCAAAAGATATATATAAGGGGATGGAACAGAACAAAGGGAGTGGCAGTCATAGAATCATAGAATATCAGGGTTGGAAGGGACCTCAGGAGGTCATCTAGTCCAACTCCCTGCTCAAAGCAGGACCAATCCCCAATTTTTGCCTCACATCCCTAAATGGCCCCCTCAAGGATTGAACTCACAACCCTGGGTTTAGCAGGCCAATGTTCAAACCACTGAGCTATCCCTCCCCCCATGAGAAACCCCCAAGCTACCACCTGAGTTGGAACAAGAACTGTACCCGGTGGCGTAGCCAGGTGGAAAAAGGGGGAGTGGAGATAAAAAAAGGCATCAACCCCTGGTACTCACCCGGCAGCGCTCCGGGTGTTCAGCAGCACTTTGGCGTCGGGTCCGTCACTCGCTCCGGATCTCTCCCCCACCCCCCTTCCCCGCCATCGCAATGCCTCCGAAGTCCGGGGCGAGTGGAGGACCCGATGCCAAAGTGCTGCTGAAGACCCGGAGCGCCGCCAGGTGAGTAAAAATTTAAAAGGCGCCAAAGAATTAAAAAGACGGCACTTCTGCTCGGTGGGGGAGCAGCCGCTGCCCCGCTCCCCACCAGCTACGCTACTGATCGTACCGGGGAAAGGGTTGTGCCCAGACTAGGAAGGCGTCTAGTCTGTGAAAGAAACTTATTGAAATGTCTCTGAGGGTGAGATTTTATCTGTATTCTGTTTTCTTACTGTATTAGGCTTAGACTTGCGTGTTTTATTTTATTTTGCTTGGTAATTCACTTAAATCCTACTTTCTGTATTTAATAAAATCACTTTTTCCTTATTAATTAACCCAGAGTATGTATTAATACCTGGGGGGAGGGGGGGAGGAACAGCTGTGCATCTCTCTCTATCAGTGTTATAGAGGGCGAACAATTTATGAGTTTACCCTGTATAAGCTTTATACAGGGTAAAACGGATTTATTTGAGGTTGGACCCCATTGGGAGCTGGGCATCTGAGCGCTGGAGACAGGAACACTTCTTAAGCTGTTTTCAGTTAAGCCTGCAATTTGTGGGACGTAGTTCAGACCTGGTCTGTGTTTGTAGCAGGCTAGCGTGTCTGGCACAGCCAGGCAGGGTGTCGGAGTCCCAGGCTGGCAGGGAAAACGGGCTCAGAGGTAGTCTCGGCACATCAGTTGGCAGTCCCAAGGGGGTTTCTGTGGTCCAACCTGTTACAGGGAAGGAATCCTACACTGGAGGAAAGGGTGATGTCCTTAGAAGCAGGAGCCATGTGGTAATTCTCTTAGCCAATACGAGAAGGTCATTGGATGGTGGGGGTGGGAAGCTGATTGCACAATCCATATTTAATACTGTGTGTAGATTGTAATGATTTCATATAGTACGTTATCAGAGGTGTAAATCTGCACTTAGTATACAGGATGCCATTCTGTTATCTGCAGATGTTGTTTTGTCTCACTCTCTAGTGGTTTATGGAAACTGGTGTTCAGAAACATCTCTTACGGAATGAGTGAAATGTACAGAGCATGTTTCCTTAGTGCACAGGTGAAGCAACTTCAAAAGTTCATCCCTGAAGTTACCATCAGTGATATACTCAGGTAAAAACACTGTTTGTTTGTTAAACCTTATTGTACAGATTCATACATCTGACATTAGTTCCCTCCTTCCCAACTGAGATTTAGCTTGGAAAACTGCTAATATATCCTGGGGAGGGAGCAAATTTGACACTGATACTCAGAGAGGGAGAAATCTGGGAGGTAGTAAAGTTGGACGAGAACTAGGGTTGACAGGGGCTATAGGTGAGTGTTTGTAATGTGATAGAGAAGTGAAAAAGGCCAATGCCATTTGGCCTGTATACTCAAAAGCTTCGTTTCACAGGAGGAGATAATAGTCCCTCTGTATGACCAGTCTGATCACATCTACAAAATCCTGTTCAGTTCATTGTCCTTCATTGTGAGAAAGATGGACAAGTTGGGAGGAGCTTAGAGAGTAGCAACAGAAATTATTAGGAAGCAGCAGAGACTGATAGGAGGAAAATTAAGGTAGCTAAAATATGCCCAATTTGGCTGAAGGGGACATACGCTTCTCAGTATTTGAAGGGTGTAAAAATCAAGAAGGAAAGGAAAGAAATCTAGCACAAGAAAAGTGAGCGCTCCAAACTGGTGGAATAGATAGCTGCCATAGCACTCTGTCCAAAAGTTGTCTGTGTGACAGAGTTTCCTTTTTTTCCGGACCATGTTTTTTCTTATAAGGAGAAAAAATGAAACAATATACTCTTATATAACCAGAAACAAAACAGAAAATCCTCTGCCTGGATAATCACCCCAGTCATGCCCCACTGGCTGTGGAACCCAGCCTTCCCCAAGCGTCCTCCCCTTCTGGCTCGCAAGCAGATCTGAAGGTTCCTGCTTTCCTTCAAGAACCTGATTGAGCCTCACGTCCTCAGTCTTGCTCCCGCAGAGCACCTGCGTGAGGTATGAGCAGAGTGTGCTTGGAAATCTGGTTGGCCTCTGTACTCTGTCACAAGGTCTGACTAGGAGTAATGAGGTGAAAGTGTTTGGGGAGAATTGAGGTTAAATATCAGGTGGTTTGAGCATTGGCTTGCTAAACCCAGGGTTGTGAGCTCAATCCTTGAGGGGGCCATTTAGGAATCTGGGGCAAAAATTGGGGATTGGTCCTGCTGTGAGCAGGGGGTTGGACTAGATGACCTCCTGAGGTCCCTTCCAACCCTGATATTCTATGATTCTATGATAACCTTCCTCAGAGGGCCGTCTGTTAGGATGGCCAAGAAATAATTTCTCTAGGGGAAGTGGCACGTGCCCCAGGAAGCAAGCCATACACGGCAACTGGCAAGAGACGGACTAGAGACCCTGACAGGTCTCTTCAGTTGGTAGAGTCTACGATCCCAAGTAGCGGGAATGCTGCAGACACTGCACAGAAGAGACCCTGCTGGGGAGAACTGCTCTGGCTTTTAACAACCTGTTCTGTTGGGAGCAGCATTGATGGGGGTCTGGGAGCAACAGCCTGCCCTCCGTATGGGGAAGAATGTTGTGGGAACGTGGGGCTTTTGCAGGGAGATGACAATGGGGGATGGTTGGAAAATGTGAGGGGTCAGAGGATCCTAGAGGAAGAACCCTGAGGTGCAAGATGGAAGAGGAAATCTCCTCTTTGTGACTTAGGCTTGTTTTCACCTAGTGAAGCAGCTTTAGTGGTTCTCGTCTCTGACACGAAACCAGTAACAATCTTCTGATTTTCTGGTAGCCCCGGGGAAGAATGTTAGGGTACACGACACTGCAATGAAAGCCTAGGATTCAAACTCAGGCTCAAGCCTAACCCCCTCCCATCTACACACAAATCATACTAACTCGGGGCTTGGACGCAGGATCCCACAGAGGTGCAGGGTCCAAGCCTGAGTCAGGCATTCAAGCCCTAATGCTTGCCAGTGTAGATACAGCCCCACTGGACTTGTGCTCTCGAAGTCTGCCAAAAGTATTCCACAGTCCCATGGGCCAACTTTTCTTTGACCTTTGGACAGTCAAATTTTCCCACACTGCACCACGAACAAAGGGCTAGAGCAGCCATGTTTTGGGAGGGCCCTAGGAAGTCTGGGACATAGGTGGTTGGACTCGGGCCAGCATAATGCAGATGCCAAAGCCCTAAGGTTTCAGTAATTCATGGAGGTTACAAATGAGTGTAGACACTCAAGCCCTAGGTTAACAAACCCAAGGTCTTTTAACTTGAGTTCTACTAACCCTGGGTTTACACTGTAGTGTAGACATACCCTAATGCAGTGTTTCTCAAATGCGGCCACCAGGGGCTTTTCTTGTGGCCACATCCTCCTGGGTTGTGATTTGGAGGGTGGGGACAGTGGTCCCTCTCCCAGGGCCACCAGTGGGGGTTCAGCCCTGCCCCCCTATGGAGACACAAACACTGGAGGTGCAGGCTGGTGGTGAATGCCCCACTTTCCCGAGGGCAGGTGGGCAGTCTTTGGCTACGGGGCTTTGGGTTCCATCCACGCGATAGCAGGCTCTGGTCCCAGGCTCACTACCCACACCATCATCCACACTCTGAGGCCACCAAAAAATTTGTTGTGAGAACCCCTGCTGTGGTTGGCCAGTGTCAGCTGACTCTGGCTCGGGTTACAGGGCTGTTTAATTGCTATGCAGATGCTCTGCTTGGAGTCAGGGCTCTGGGACCCTGCAAGGAGGGCGGGTCCCACAGGCCAGGCTCCAGCCCAAACCCAAACAGCTACACTGCAGGTAAAGAGGCCCCGTAGCCCCAAGCCCTACAAGCCTGAGTCAACTGACACGGGTTAGTTGTGGGTTTAACTGCAGTGTAGACATATCCTTAGAGAGCTCCAAAAGAGAGAACCAAATCATTATTAATTTGTATTGAAAGGGTAGGCAGGCAAAGCAATTCCTATATGTAGTGTTGTTGTAGCCATAGGATCCAGGATATTAGAGAGAGAAGGTGGGTGAGGTAATATCTTTTATTGGCCCAACTTCTGTTGGTGAGGGGGACAACCTGTGTAAGCTCGAAAGCTTGTCTTTCTCACCAACAGAAGTTGGTCCAATACAAAAGCAATTCCTAGGCTGATTTGCAATCGGAAAGATGTAGTAATTACTTTTTGCCACAAGAGGGTTTTTGAGTTTGAGGACCTTTCAAGAACTCCTCCTACTGTACTCCAGTATATTTTGGAGATTGGATAATCAAAACCAGGTCATCAACTATTATTTTTAATTCCAGACTTTGGGAAATTAAAGGAATTTAGTTTAAAAAGTCAGCTGGCTTGAATAGCACAAGGACTTAAATACAGAGGAGGCTTGGAACTTCTTCAGATCAGCTATACCAAAACTATCTGAAATTTGCATCCCAAGAGGAAGAAACTTGCAGGGAAAAGCTCCAGACCCAGCTCGATGAATAACCACCTCAGAAAGGTTATTAGGAGTAAGCAGAGAGCCTATAGCGAATGGAAAAAGGGGTTGATTAGAAAATGTTGGAATAAAGTGAGAATTGCTAAAAGTCAATCTGAATTAGCTCTTGCCAAGGAAATTAAAATAAATAAGAGGGGTTTTAGTTATATAAATAAAGAGAGAATAAGGAAGGATTAGGTTGAGTCACTACTCAGAGTGAATGGGAAGGAGATTAAAGATAATCTAGATGCAGGCGTACAGCCCAAAAACTAAACGAATACTTTGCCTTGGTTTTCAATTACCATGATGATATAGAACAGTTTGTATGCCTCGTTAAGGGCAGCTACAGAAAAGTGTGGTCCACTCCCAGTCTAAGGGCTGTCGAAAGCAAATTATTCTGGAATAGCTATGCTGATTATAACAGTGGATTAAGCTAATTTGGAATAAGACACTCTTCTTCAGGAGTATGAGCGTCCACACATGGAGTTAATCAGGAATAGCTAATCCGCTGTAAATTCACACCCTACTTTATTCCAGATTAACTGTTATGTATAGACAAACCCTAAGGCTTGAGTGAAAAATTCTTAAATGGCTAATATTACTGGCATGCAGAGAATCATCAGGGTAAGCTCAAGATGGAAGTCTTGCATGTAGCCTTCTCCCTGCTCAAAGAGTTTTCAAATGAACATAGCTGGCTTACAGTCATTCTTCCTCATCTGCATCCAGTGCGAAAACTGCAGGGCAAGCCTAAGGGTGGTGCAATGATTAGGATCCTAGGCTGGGACTTGGGAGACCCAGTTCAGTTCCCTGCTCTGCCTGTGTGACCTAGGGCAAGTCACTGAGGGCTCGTCTACATGGGGAAACTTACTGACATAACCATCCTTGTATAATTATACTGCTGTATTCATACCAGAATTACTCCCTGTGTAGACACACTTCTTATGGACTAAGGGTGCCCTTTTCCCATTTAGTGACATAAACCAAACTGGGAAAAGGCACTTTTATTCTGGAATAACCGTGAGTTACAGCAGTATAATTATACCAGTAAAATTCTTCATGTTGACAAGCCCTTAGATTTTCCATGCCTCAGTTCCCCATCTGTAATAGGGAAGCTCCTATTATCCCCATCTCACGGAGTGCTGTGAGGGTGAACACATGAAGAGTGTGAGACATTGGATACAGTGGTAAAAGAGGCCATACAAATACCGGTGATAGATGTGATCAATCCAGTAAGCAGGTATGCGTCTGCCTGCACTGCCCTCCAGGAAGCTCCACTGAGAGGGAAATACAATAACTGAACCTCATAGTCATGTTTCACTGCTGGGATGTCAGCATGGAATAACTATCTATGACTACAGCCTACACACATTGCACAGCTGCAGAATATTTCCCCCATGTCACATCTGACTTTCGGTTTCCCTTGGAAGGGCATGGTGCCCCAAATGGTACAAATATTCTTCAGTAACAAAATCTCTATACAACAGTATGTATGTAGGGTAAGTATAATGGTGGCTGTGAGCTAATATCCGTCTCCCTTATTGACAAGAGAAAATTGGAGAAAATATGGATATTTGTGGCAGAGGTATTTTAGTGGTGTTTATGCTAAATGACTTGCCCAGATCTCAGGGGGTGGGTAAGTGTCAGAGCTTGGATTAGATCTAGTGTAGCTGTATTTTTAGACCACATCTCTCTCAGGTGAAATAGACTAGCTCTAGTCTGCTTCCTTGTTTCTTTGGCCTGCTAGATGTACAAGCTTCTAGGGTTCCCCATCTCACCTCAAGGGGATTCACAAGTTAACACTGTTATAAACCTGCATGTTTTGTAACTGATCGGTGTTTATTCCTAGGTCCTGCTTCACTTTTAAATGCCCTAAAAGGAATTGCCAGTATTTTGTTTAGCATCTCTCACAACTTGGCGTGGTTTATTAGATAACATTAGCCCATGCTGTTTTCTTTCTAATTACCAAGTCTTCCTTTGTTTTTGCAGGGGTCCAGCTGGAGTAAGAGCCCAGGCCTTGGACCGGGATGGAAATTTGGTAGATGACTTCGTATTCGATGGAGGCACTGGCGATATTGGAAGCAGAGTTCTTCATGTCAGAAATGCCCCATCTCCTGCCGCTACCTCCTCCCTTGCCATTGCAAAAATGATCGCAGATGAAGCGGAGCGAAGATTTGGCTTGTGAAATGAACCGGCACCGCACTGTTTGTATCCACTCTTGGTTAGCTGTGGGACTGCACTGAATGAAGTCTGCAGTTTGTCAGAGTGAAGATAAACTGGAAGTCGTCTTGTTCAGCAGATGAACAGTGGCATTTAGTCTGTAGAATACAAAACTAGCATGTCGGTTGTTTGCCTCCATAAGCCTTTACTTCTCTACTTACTAACCAGGCATTGTGAGATCAGATAAGTCCTGGGGGAATGGAGAGCACCCCCAAAATACTGTATTGATGGGGGGGACAGGAATCAGTGAGTGCCCAGCTGGAAGAGAGAAAAGAGCCACCTTCAACTGCAGAGTCAGTGACATCTCCTTCCCCCCCCAAAGAGCTGCCTCTCTGTGCATGGTGCTGCACTAACTGCTGCTCGGTGGTCACTAGACGGCTGTAGGAGGAACAGAAAGAGCTATTGCCAAATGGGCTTCCCGCACTCTGATTTCCCATGTTCTCTGGTTTAAACAGGACCTCCCAGCATCTCCAATGCAGCAAGGTGGCCCCTTGAGGCATCATGGCCAGGGAGAGGCTGTGATGGTCCCTCCCTCTTTCAAGAGATTGGGGAATTCACCTCCTCACTAATGAACAAAATGAGAAAAACTGGTGAACACCCTTTAAGGAATGTAAATATGGAAGTACTGTAAACAACCCTTTGTCATTGCATCGTTGGGGAGCCGCTGAAAATGTTAGTTGACATTCATTGCTTTCTCCATTAATGCACAGTACCTGAGATAGGCCCAAGCCCAACAATTGGTTTTATATTTCCTTTGGATGTCTTACTTGATTTGCATATGCACACAGTCATTCATAGCACTGTCTTCCTACTGAGATCAGAGAGAAATAAATGCCATTGTTCATAAAAGCAAAACATGGGGGTCAGTGAAGAGCAAATAATTATTCTTAAAGACAGATAATGCAAAATGAACTTGCTTTTGTGCAGCATATTGAGCAATCGGATGAAAATCTACTTCGTAAAAACAATGTGAAAAGGAGGAAATTACAGAAATCTGTCTTTAGTTCAGTCATTTTGTACACTACTTTCACTTTGAGTCCAAATAGCAGTGAGTCATGAAAGTTTCCCACTTCCAATCATCTGTTGGTCGGAGGGGACCTTCGAGACTAGTGATTGGTATCACTGAAAGACACACTTGTGAACTTGGTATTTCCTCTGACACTTGCTGCTTCAAACACTATGAAATGTTTTCAGAAGTGTGCCTGGAAGTGAAACCGTTCCCTGGAATGTAGAGAATGTTCATTAAAATCTTGGGACTTAAAACAAGCTCTTTCCTAACTGAACTATGACTGTCTTAGTATGTACAGCATAATTACTACAAAAAAGATAATTGTATGGCCCCAGGGACATAGTGCTGCAAAGTACACTTTAAAAGCATGTGTGCAGGAGATGTTGGGAAATGTAGATAATTAAGGGTGGTTAGCTGCCTACCAGACAATTTGGCCGCCTTTTTTTTTTTTTTTTAAAGGATTACCTTATAGATTTCTGTTATATACATACACTGCATTGTGTTAGCACGGGAGTTCGGGTACATAAACAGATTCTACATCTCTGGTATACAATAGGCTAGAAGTTCTCAATGCAGGGGGGCTTAAAAACTTACTTGGCTTTTCTGATGAAATGTACTTTATCAGAAAAATATTTGCGAACTCCTACTAAACTTAATATGTCAATTTAT
This sequence comes from Lepidochelys olivacea, assembly GCF_965140295.1. Taxonomy (NCBI): domain Eukaryota; kingdom Metazoa; phylum Chordata; order Testudines; family Cheloniidae; genus Lepidochelys; species Lepidochelys olivacea. The sequence continues at coordinate 123,661,662 of NC_140416.1, forward strand.
AAACCCAAATAATTCGCCTCTTGAAGAGAAATCTTTATGCACGTTAGTTTTAGCCGAAATAAAGCTAGAATGGGATTCCAGGTGCTTCAAACACTAACGCAGACTAGTTGAGCAAGAGTCATAGCTGCACAGCTAAAATACGTCCGCTCACCAAGTGTTGCCTATCAACAGTAAATACAAGAAGATTGCAAAGTAACTTCCTCCTACATGAGGTGTGGCTCTAACGTGTATTAACAGAATAAAGAATGTTAAAAAGTAAACCAGTCATGCACTTTGATTCTTAAATCAGGGAGTTTGAATGTACAGCCTGATAGTTTTATAAGGAATTCTCTTTTAATTAAATTTCAGGGTGATAACTGTTTAGGCTAAAGTTTATTAGATATTTTTTTTAGCTCTGAATCTTTTATCAAATTCTGTAAAATAGTCTTTATTTCTGTTGAGTTGTAAACAACTTTTTTTTAAAAGGAAACATTTTAAAATTCTGTAAATTGCTACAATAGTGGTGTTCGCACGTAAGTGAAGCTTTGTCCAAGAAGTGTGAAAAGAATAAAATGTCCAGTTCACTTGTATTGTTCCAATATCATGTCCTTTTGTATTTTGTGGTTAAAAATATTACATTAACCCTTCCCCCCATCCCACTAGGCATACAAATTGTTCTTGATTTGCAGGAAAGCTCCTGTGGATGGCCTGTAGCGTTAAACACCGACCTCGGGCAGTCAGTGGCTCTGTGCATAGAAATACCTAAATTTGCTTAAAGAGAGAGTTCTTTCTTTCCCACATAGGAAAGTGTGTGATCAGTAGGATTACCCAGAACCACCTATAAGAATGAGCTAAATGTCTCTTCTGAGGAGGCTCTGGTTAAATGCACTCACTTTCCTCTCAGGATCACCCAGAAGCTTGAAGCCCAAGAACATACTGCACAGCAAGGACAACAAAAGGGAAACTGCTTATCCTTCTGCAGTGCCTCTGTTAGTTAAATTCCAAGCCTTTAAATAGGCCAGCATAATGACTCTGATATCAGCTAGACTATACACAAACCAACTGTCAATCCCTTTTAATAGGGTTTGAAAAAGTCATGATTTACCTGGAATTGGCAAGTATCCTAGAAACATGAGGTCCTGGATATTTCCTGCTACGCATTTGTAGGCAGGGTTCAGAGATTCATATATGCCAAGGCCAAAAGGAACCATTGTGATCAGCTCGTCTGACCTCCTGTGTAACACAGGCCAGAGAACTTCCCCCAGAATAATTCCTAGAGTGGATCTTTTAGAACAACATCCAATCTTGATTTTAAAATTTTCAGTGATGGAGAACCCACCAGGACCCTCGGTAAGTTGTTCTAATAGTTAATTACTCTTGCCATTAAAAATTGTGCTTTATTTCTAGACTGAATTTGTCTCGCTTCAACTTCCAGCCATTGGGTCATGTCATGCCTTTCTCTGCTAGATTGACGAGCCCATTATTAAATATTTGTTCCCTGTGTAGATACTTATAAACTGTAATCAAATCTCCCTTTAACCGTCTCTTTGTTAAGCTAAATAGATAGACTCAAGGAGCAAACTCTCGATATGGCAGGTTTTCTAATCCTTGAATCATTCTTGTGGCTCTTCTCTTAACCCTCTCCAATTTATTAACATCCTTCTTGAATTGTGGGCATCAGAACTGGACACACTATCCCAGCAGTGGTCGCACCAGTACCAAATACAGAGGCAAAATGACTTCTCTACTTCTACTGGAGATTCCCCTCTTTATGCATGTAAAGAACTGCATTAGCCCTTTTGGCCACAGAGTCACATTGGGCTCTCATGTTCAGCTAATTAGCTACTATGACCCACTTTTTCAGTCACTACTTCCCAGGATAGTCTCCCAGCCTATAAATATGGCCTACATTCTTTGCTCCTAGATACATACATTTACATTGAGCTGTATTAAAACACATCTTGCTTGCTTGCACCCATTTTACCAAGCAATCAAGCTTGCTCTGAATCAGTGACCTGTCTTTCATTATTTACCACTCTCCCAATTTTTGTGTTATCTGCAAGTTTTATCACAGCTGGTTTAAGGTTTTCTACCAGGTCATTGATTAAAAATGTTAAATAACATAGGGCCAAGAACTGATGTCCACTGGAAATACACCTGCTTGATGATAATTCCCTGCTTACACTTACATTCCAAGACCTATAATTTAGCCAGTTTTTAATACATTTAATGTGTACCATGTTAATTTTATATTGTCAGTTTTTAATCAGAATGTCATGCAGCACCAAGTCAGACGCCATACAGAGGTCCGTAGATTAAATCGACATTAATACCTTTATCAACCACATTTGTAATCGCATCAAAAAGAGATCTCAAGTTAGTCTGACAGAGTCTTGTTTGAATAAACCCCTGTTGATTGGTATGTATTACTTTACTCTCCTTAAATTCTTTATTAATCAAATTTAATAAATTAATAAATTCTTTATTCATCAGTCCTGTATCAGCTGCTCCATTATCTTGCCTGGGATCGATGTCAGTCTGACAGGCCTATAATTACCCCCATCATGCTGTTTACCTTTTAAAAATTGGTACATTAGCTTTCTTCCAGTCTCCTGGAATTTCCCCGGTGCTCCAAGACTTACTGAAAATCAACAATAACAGTCCAGCAAGTGCCTCAGTCAGCTCTTTTAAAACTCTTGGATGTTATATGGACCTGCTGATTGTAAAATGTTTAACTTTAGTAACTTCTGTTTAACATCCTCTAGAGATACTAGTGGAATGGAATGAGTACTCTCACCACATGATGAAACTATATTGTCTGCTGCTGTGCCCATCGCCTAGGATAAAGTATCCAGACTGCTGTGGTCAGCTGCTCCCAGTGTAGACTACTGACACTTTGCCAGTTTTGGCAGCAGTGAAAGGGAAGTAGCAATTGCCAGGGGTGCCCTCCTAAAGTTATGTGGGTCCAAAAGAGCAGAAGAAATGGCATATGTGAGGGCTTGTCTATACATGGAAATTGCCCAGACTATTTATTCCACCATAGCTTCCCCCTGTGGACACTCTGATTCTGCAACGAGTGGGTTTTTTTTCTGATTCAGGGTGTGGTTATGGGGGTGGGGGGAGTTTAACCCAAAATTGTTTGATGCAGGTCCGGTAACTCACTCCAACAGCATGCACACGGAACAGCTGATGCGTTTTCAATTTGCAGCATGTGAGCGTTCTGCCGCGGTGCTGCAGAGAGAGGCTGTGGTGGTCTTGCGGGGGGGGGGGTATCCCGGGGTCTTTCGTTTCACAGCTGAGCAATGTGCATTTTGGGATTGTTTTTGCTGTGAATTGTGGGAAACCAGGCAGATTTTTTTAATTCCATGTTTCTGTTATACCAATAAAATAAAAACCAGCAGGATCTTATTAAAGGGGAAAAGGCAAAATGCCACATTTATTGTGAATACAGAAAGAATCCTCGTAAGCAGTTAGTTATCGCTATAACATTCCGTTCAATTTCATATTTATTCACACATTCATTCATACACACAAACACGCACACAGGTTCTGCAAGGTTGTTATCATAGTTACCAGCCTTAGAGTTGCTCATGCCAAGCCACTGGCCAGGTGGCCTGGACACGAGGAGGGGGCAGGGCCTTGTCAGATGCTCATCTGACACTCCTGGAAGTTGGTTTGCAGAATCAGACCCCAAAGTTCTCACTTTCTAGAGTCCATTTTTATAGGAATTTATTCCTACGCCAGTCTATGGGAATTGCTTCATCATGCTGTTGCTGAATCAATCAGCAGATGGCACATTCCTGACGGCACCATGTTGTTTTTCGGTTCTCCCATCCTTGAGGCTGTTGGGTGGATTCCAGTCTTCCCTCCGGGGGTCTTCTGGTTGTTTCCACTTGACGCCTTCTTCGGCCAATGGACACTGGATTCTAAGGCTGGCACCTCCCTGATCATTCAGTTATTATCCTCACCAAGCATCCATCCACATACATCCTCTATCTCTATTTTAATCACAATTGTTAACAAAGCAAGATAAATACGACAAAAGGGCAGGGAGTCTCTGTGTGCTGTTTCTGTTGTTACGAAGTATTGCTTTGAGAACAGACTCTGTCTTAGAATGTACTAACACAATTAGTACCTTGCAAGTTTCACACAGAGAGGGAGAGAAACAGTACCAAAAACCAAGAGACCTCTTAATTAGTAATACCCTGGAATTTAAACTATGGGGAATCAAACTCATTTGTGATTTTAATACAGAACTTCTTTAATATGATCCAACATTTCCACCATCTCTGTCCCATACGTTTCCCTTTGGGGTGAGCTTGTGCCGTTTTTGAATGGCTGTTGGCCGTCATGGACCCAACTGCTCCGCAGCGCTATGGTGAGGAGTGTGAATAAGCACCGGCTGCTTGGGCTATGTTACAGTAGTCAAAGCTGGACGAATTTGATGCTGGTCTTCATCCGGCACACCACTGAGCAGATGACGTGGATTGTGCAGAAGCAGGAAAATGTCCTAGGCCAGCAGCTGCAGCTCCTGCGGTGGCAGGAGAATACTCTGAAGCGGTGGCAGCCAGAAGGAAGGGGACGATGTTGAGCTGTTGGAACAAGAGGCCCAGTTCCAGGATCACCTGCTCAGCATTCAGCACCGATTCCGGACCCAGGAAAGCAGTGGTGGGAGAGGACGGTTTTGCAGACATAGGACGACCAGCAATGGCAAGAGAACTTTAGGATGGGGAGGGTTACCTTTTTTGAGATCTGTGCAGAACGGACGCTGGAGCTGCCATGACAGCGTACCAACGTGCAGTGCCCCATACCGATGGAATAACAGGGTCACCATTGCCATCTGGAAGCTGGTCACCACAGAATGCTACGGGTCCATAACTAACCAATTTGTTGTGGGGCCATCAACCGTTGGGGGCCCGCTGTCATGCAGGTCTGCTATGCCACTGATAAGGTGCTGTCCAACTGAGTTGTCAAAATGCATAGTGCTCAGGAGATTATTGATAGATTTGCATGCCAGGGGTTCCCAAACCACTTGGGGGCTATTGATGGACCCCATGTGCCTATCATTCTCACATCCCCACCCAGGTGCAGAACTCATAAACAGAAAGGGGTATTTCTCCCGGGTGCTCCAATGACTGGTCGGCCACTGTGGCAGATTAACAGACATAAATGCAGAGTGGTCGGGAGGGGTCTACAGTGCTAGGATCTTTCGGAACTCAGTTCTTTTTAGAATAATGGACAAAGAACTGTTTGCCCTCAAGACCACTGTGGACATTAATGGTGTGGACGTCGGTCTGCTTATTCTGGGAGTCCTGGCTTATCCTCTGACGCCCTGGCCTACGAAGCCATACACAGCCCACTTGGACAGAAGGAAGGAACATTTAAACTGTTGCCTGAGGGCATTGACGACCTGTGCCTGGTGCTGGTGCGGGAGCCCAACCCTGGAACAGCTTGAGCCATGCCCTCCCTCCAGCAACCCCCGCTCCCAGAAAGCAGCAGCCTCTCTGTGCAGCTCCCAGCTGCTCCTCTGCTTCTGCCTCTCCCTGCCTGGCGCAGCTCGTGGCTCAGCTGCTCTGCAGGGAGGGGCCCAGCCACTTCATGTAACCGAGCAATCTGGCAGGGGGAGGATGTGACCCTGCATGCCTCCCCCCATGCATCGCCTCTGCCTGAGTAGTTGCAGAATGCTGGTTGCATTTGGCCGTTTGAAAGGCAGATGGCACTGTTTAGGGAAAAGGTGGGAAGCAGCAGAAACAAACATTCTGACCGTTATAACTACATGTTGTGTTCTGCACAATGTTTGCGAGAGCAGGGGAGAAAGCCTTAATGATAAGTGGCCGGCAGAGGCTTGCTTGCTGCTTCGAGCAGCCAGAAGGAGTCCCACAGAAAACAGTGGGAATGTGCTCAGGGGGGTCCATTGTTCGTATTTTGAATCTTAGGCCTGAATATGTGCAGCTGTTAGCCCATGGAAAGGGAGTTGGGAAAGATACAGGGTGAGCACTGGGGTACTGGGTAGAAAATGGAACATTCCCTCTGTACTTTTGTGAACCCTATGAACGTTTTCAGCTTTATTTAAAGGAATGGCTGAGATAAATGCACTGATCACTCATAACTGATGCTTTATAAACTGTTCTTATTATGGAAAAACAATAAAAAGCTAAAAGTAAAGTTTTGTATGGAGCCAATGGAAAAATAATAATAGTTTCATATATGCAAATTTACATTTAGCTAAACAATGTGCTAAGCGAACAACTATAGACAAACCTTTCATTGAAGCAACAATGCAAAACAAAACTGTAAGTTGAACAGTAAGAACACGGCAAATAGAACAATTTTGGGTTGAGGGAGGTGTGATCCTGATCCAACAGGCGGAAGGCACAGGGCTAGATAAGGGTTACAAGGATCCCACAGTCTGGTATATACATACTAGTTTGCCAAAGAGTGTCATGTAAAGCCTGTGTCACACTGGTCATCATAATAATTGTGAAATGTCTGCATGGATAATATGTAAGGAGTTATGTACATATACTGAAAATTATGTTCTTAGTGTCTGTGAGTTGGGGGCTGGTAAGAAGGTGATAAGCAGATTTCGTTCAGGCAGGAGATGCTTATCTACCTGTCTGGCTATGTGTAGAGGGAGTATTGTACACTTCACAGCGACCATCTATTTACAGTCTGAGCAACATGCTAATCAAAAAGAAAAGGAGTACTTGTGGCACCTTGGAGACAAAACAATTTATTTGAGCATAAGCTTTCATGAGCTACAGCTCACTTCATTGGATGCATACTGTGGAAAATACAGAAGATGTTTTCATGCACACAAACCATGAAAAAATGGGTGTTTATCACTACAAAAGGTTTTCTCTCCCCCCACCCCACTCTCCTGCTGGTAATAGCTTATGTAAAGTGATCACTCTCCTTACAATGTGTATGATAATCAAGGTGGGCCATTTCCAGCACAAATCCAGATTTTCTCCCCAGCCTCCCTCCCCCACACACAAACCCACTCTCCTGTTGGTAATAGCTTATCTATAAACACCCATTTTTTCATGTTTTTTTCATGGGTGGGGGGTGGATGGGGCAGGGGTCCTGGGGGGGGCATCAAGGAACGCGGGGGCGTTGGATGGGGCAGGAGTCCCGGGGGGCAAGGGTGGGCAACGACCCCCTCGTGGGGTGAGAAGGGAACCCGTTATTAAGATTTTGGCAGCTCATTACTGACAGTAGGCATGTGGGCAAGTGCTCTCCATGCCGTGGTCCTTTGAGCGGTTGCTAGCCATGGCTTTAGCATGTCGCAGAGGCCGATTGCACAGGCAGAGCGGCTGCCATTTTGGAAACATGTACAGGCCGAACAAACAGGGTGGGCTGAGAGAGGTGGGGCTGGATACTTGGAAGGGCTCCTAGCTCACGTTCACCTCCAAAGGCTGCAGCCATGGGGCACCCAGAACTGAAGCCATAACGGCAGTGTAGCACAATAATAATAAATAATTGTAAGGATAGGTACTTAAATGCCCATTTTCCATCCGGGGAATCTGACTTGTCAGTCTTGGCCTGGGTTGCTAGCTGAGACTCGGGCTCAGCTGATACAGGACAGGAATCAGGATCCGTTGCAGTAGGGCACAACTGGGACTGACTTTCCAGCTAAGGGTTACTGGGTTCAGACACAAACTGATCGTCGGAGCCCTGGGCGCATGGGACCCCAGTAACGAGCAAGTGTTGTGGGAATGCGGAATTGGTCAACCCTACGCTCGGCTGATGCGGCAACTTATGGTGTTGGACGCCATCAGGTGGCTGAGGGACGTCTACCTAGAACACATCACCAGACATCAGCTATACCAGGAGAGAGGAGCTGGAGTGTGGATGAGAAGCACAGTCAGGAAAGTAACTGAAATACTTCCCTGATGGATTGTATTTTCTAATGGCCAACTTACCCTAAATCAGTGGTTCCCAAACTGGGGTTCGCAAAATGTTACCGGGGGTTTTAGGGACAAAAATTCCCTAATGGCGGACAGAGCTGTCCCTAGGGACCCCAGGCAGCACGGGGCCAGCAGCCCGGAGCCCCTGGACTTCCAAGAGCTCAGCAGATCAACGCGAGCATATCTATCACGCTGAGGAGATTTAAACTTCAAGACTCCTTATAAGAAATGGAAAGGGAGGTGGATATTTTTGCTGCCTTTAAAATTAAATAGGCAGCTAGTCTTGTTTTTAAAATTATTATGAAGAACAAGTTTAAGCTTTGTTGTAACGTGCGTGGTTTGCCTGGACTGCTCAAGGCCCTGAATGCGTGTGTAGGAGGAACGATTTGAGTTGGCTTCTTCAATCCCTTCATGCTGTCTCACATCTGATACTCCTTGATGGCCCACAGGAGCCTGGTCTTATAACCGGCTTCTTCGAAGTGATACAAGCGGCGAAAGCGAGCTCTTGGAAGAGTGTTGCTGTTTTCCTAATGTACTAAATACACTGTAATGATCAATAATAATGAACAGTGTGTCATAAGCACGTCATACAAAACACATTTTATATTTCCGGAGATCACTGCTTTTATCGTTTATTCTCCGGGACAGGAGAACATCCCGGGAAATATTCATTTTTAGGAGGGGGGGGGTCGCGAGACTGGACATTTTAGTGAAAGGGGTTCAGAGGCGGTTTAAAATTTGGGAACCGCTGCCCTACATTCTCACGCGCGGAGGGGCAACCGCTAGGTTTGCTTTCCACCCCCCCGGCCCGGGGAACGCTCCACCCGCGGGATGCGCCGGCCTGCCCGGCTCTCGCGGCTGAGGAGCCGGGCCTGGGGGCCGCGGGCGGGCGGCGCGCGGGCCGCTAGGGGGCGCCGCGGGCACGCGGGCTGGGGGGCGCGCGCCTGCGCAGTGCCGCGCCGGAGGGAGGGAAGGGCGGCGTGAGGCGGCCCCGGCGGGCAGAGCGAGGTCGCGCGAGTGGCCGGGCCCAGGCAGCGGGGCCGGCAGCCGCCCGCCCCCCCCCGCACCCGGCCGGGAGCCCAGCCCCGGCCCCTCCGGATGTGATCGCTGGCCGGGCGGGGGCAGAGCGCCGCCCCCTGCCTGCGCAGCGCGGCCCGCGGAGCCCGGCCCGCATGAGGAGCGGCCAGCGCCGGCCGGGCCGAGCCGAGGGCAAGCGGCGGCCGCCTCCGGGCCCGGGCCGGCCTGTCCCTGCCGCGCCGCCCCGCCCCGCGCCCTAGCCGCGCCCGCGCGCCGCCGTCCGGGCCCCGCCGCCCCCGATGCGGGGCAGCCACCGCCGGGGCCATGCAGCCGCCGCCGCAGCCCTACGAGTTCTTCAGCGAGGAGAACGGCCCCAAATGGCGGGGGCTCTTCGTGCCCGCGCTGCGCAAGGTCAGGCCGGCCGCCGGCTGCGGGGCGGGCTGGCGGGGCTCGGCGGGGCTCGGCTCGGGCCTCCGCTGCCCCCCGCGGGCCCCCCTCCTGTGCGCGCCCCTCCTCTCCGCCCCCTGCACCTCGCTCCCCCTTCGTCGCCTGTGCGCCCCCCTCCCCGTTTACCCTTCTCCTCCCCTGTGTACTCCCCCCTCCCCTGTGTACTCCCCCCTCCCCCCGTGCACTCTCTTCATCGCCTGTGCGCCCCCCTCCCCTGTGCACGCCCCCTCCCCCACCTCGCCTGTGCGCCCCCCTCCACCCCGTGCACTCCCGTCATCGCCTGTGCACCCTTCTCCCCTGTTTACTCCCCTCCTCCCCTGTGCGCGCCTCCAGTCTCTGCTGTCCCCCGCTCGCCTCCATTCTCTGCTGTCCCCTGCGCACCCACATCCTGTGTACATCCCCGCTACCGCCTCCCCAACTGCATCCCCTGGGCACCTCTATCCTCCACTACCCCCCATAGACACTTACCCCCTGCACACCCCCATCCTGTGTACATCTGCTGTGCACCCCCTGACTGCATCCTTACTACACTCCTCACCTCCATCCCCGCTGCACCCCCACTATCCCGACCGCAACCCCTGTGTACCCTCATCCTCCGCTATCCCCTGCGTGCCCCCACCCCATGTACATCCCCTGGCCACATCCCCTGTGCACTGCCCACCTCATCCCTGCTACAACCCTCACCTCATCCCTTGTGCACCTCCCTCCTCCGCTACCCTCTGCAGGCACTTACCCCCGCGTGCCCCCATCCTGTGTACATCTGCTGTGCATGCCCCGACCGCATCCCCTGTGCACCTCCTACCTCATCCCCACTACACCCCTCACCTCGTCCCCTGTGCAGCCGCATCCCCCCTGCACCTCCCACCGCATCCCCGCTACACCCCTCACCATATCTGCTGTGCACCCTCATCCCTGGTACACCCCTCAACACATTCTCTGTACACCTCCACCACATCCCCTCTGCACCCCCCCACCATGTCTAAATCCCCTCTACATCACCTATCACATCCACACGCCTTTGCACTTCCTCCCACTATGTCCCCTCCCCCAATCCCTGGTGTAGCCCCACCATGTCCCTGTCCCCTCATCCTCCTCCCTAGTGTACCCCCCACCTACTGGCCCTCCACTTATAATACATCCAGACATCCCTGTACACCCCACCACCATATCCACACCTACCCATCCATTACGTGCACACCAGCCAGCCAGCTGCTTTACACCCCCCATCTACCCTGCTCTACAGGTCTACCCATCTCCTATATACTCTCCACCACATATGCATCTACCTATCCACTATGTACTCCCACAATTGCCCCAGTGCATAAATGGGAAAGAAGCTGTATATGGGAAACTGCTTTAATTGTAACTTTCTTGGGGAGGGGTCTGTCATTTGGATAGGAGTTTGTGTAGTGCCTAGCACAATGGGGTTCTGGTCTAGGATTGGCATCCGTAGATACTACCATACAAATAATGAATCATCGTAATTAGAGAGATGCTTGTGTGTGTTTTAAGGAAGGAAGGGGAGACTGTTTCTTTTTTCCAAAAGCAGTTTTAAGAGTGGCATCAGATCAGTAGACTATGTAAATGTGGGATGCACATCCTTCGCCTCTTGTGTATATCTGGGGTGGTGTTTCTCATTATCAAAGGCCACCAAACTCAGATAAATGCTCCTGTGGCTGACCTCTTGTCTGTAGTAAGAATCCTGGGTGCTTTGCTCTTTGCCCCTGAATTTCCTCTTTGGGTCAGTCAGAAGTTTGGAGTGTGCCACGCTGCCCAGCTTCCACCCCCAGATGCTTGCCAGGGGTTTAAAGCATGCAGCATCTCTCCATGCATGTTGTTCTTTCTGTATCTCTCCAGTTTCAGGATTACACTTAAAGATGATAAACCTCTGTCCCCTCCCCCTGGATGAAAATGACATATATGGTGCAGCTTTACCAGCTTGATCCAGAAGGATAGGATGTATTTTAATTTCAAATTTCGTTAAGTTGAAATTTTCTTCTTGGGATCCTAAAACAAAAAATATTGATACAGTCTGTAGTCGGTTAATGCTGTTGTTGCCAATTTACTGCTATAGACTTGGTTTTGTTATGAGGAAACAGAACTGGTATATGAATTTCTCTAAACGAGAGAGAATGTGTGAATTTTTGTAAAGGATTCCCCCCCCCAGCCCCTCCGGGGAAAGTTCCTGGTCTGGAGTACTCACCCTTAATATGAAGCAATTCTATTGTGTTGTGCATTTGTTTAATAAGCATGAAATGTCAATGAGTCAAAGTAAAATTGTATCAGTGTTCCAATTATTGTAATCCCAGACAAGATATTAAGGGGCAATGTCAGGTTTAAAACCATAGCAATGAAGGTGTTTAAAACAGAACATTTTAAAACTGTAATGTTTCACTGTGCTGTTTACATATTGAACTTATTTCACTTTAAACTATGAAAACAGACAGCTTTTGGAATTCTGCCAGGCTTGGGTTCCAAATACTTAAAGCAGAGTGTTTGGTTTTTTTTTTAAAAGCTTCCACTGAAACTAAATGCAAATGCATTAAAACTTTGTTGGTCCCAAAAGAAGCTGTCAAGGGGGATAAAAATGATAATTGAAAAAAATGGATAAAAATTAAAACCTGGATTTTTTTATGTAAATACATTTTTCTTAAATAATTCTGTTTAAAATTTAAAATTCTGACTTTAAGGCCTAAATCTATTAATAAATAATTTAAATAAAAAAAATCAACAGTACATATTTGCTGTTGGCGTTTTAAAGACAGTCAAACCACTGAACTGGTGGAAGTCCCTGGCTAATTGCATGGAACCAGAGTTTACTGAAGTGCTAAGCCAACTTTTGACAGCAATAGCCACTTTGGCAGGTGTAAAGAGAATATTTTCTTCATTTCAGTTTATTGATCAAGTTCATATCTATTACTAGTTCATTCAAAGCTGAAAAAGCAGGAAAGCTTGTTTTTCTCTTCCTGTTGTTGAATAAAAATAAGCTGTGAGAGAAAGAGATCTTAGATCTTTTAGAGCTAGCAGGACATCGTGACCAGAAACAATCAGTAAAATTCACTAACAAAAGATATTTCCTTTGCTTAATATATCAGTTAGTTTTAAATGCAACATATGTTTTGATAAACATTTTTCTTACATATCAGCACACTTAAGGTAATTTTATTTAAACAATTTTAAATATTTTGTGCGTTTTATTTGAATTCCATCCACATGCAGCTTGATACGAATCATAAATAAATTATCTAGGAATAAATGTTCACCATTTTCTAACATAAACAAATGTTAAAAATCAAGAATTTGAATAAATGTGTGTTAAACTATATAATTGTTTAAATGAATAGAGAGGCAGTGTATCCTTCTGGTAAGCAAACAATACAAAATTATATCTACCAATGAGTATCCACCTTTCTTTAGGAAAATAATTGAAGTACAAATGCAAAACAAGATTAAAATAGAAGATTTAAATAAAGGTTTCCAGCATGCTGATTTCAGTTATAACAATCTTAAGTGTTACTTTCAATAAGTAAAACATTTCAAAGAGAAGTGTGTTCTTTTAAATTGACAAGGCTCTTTATGTTTAGTAAAAGATTCTTTAAACCCCACCTCCCGCTAAATCTAGAGCTAAATTTGACCACAATATCACTTTTTAAACAGTTTTTGAAGCTCCTTCACTAGCAGTTCTATTAGGCAAGACAAAGGAGTGGCTTGATAGGACTTGATTAATAAAGAATAAAAGGAGGATAATATAAATAATGCCAATCAATGGGACTTTATGGAAAATAGATAAGTAATTTCTTTTATAAGATTACAAGTTTGGTTGGTAAAGGTAATAGAGTTAATGTAATATACTTAGACTTCTGTAAGGCATTTGGCTTGTTACTGCATGACATTTTGATTAAAAATTAATGTGAGCCATCTTAATTTTATATTTTTTAAATGGATTTAAAGTTGGCTGATGGATCTCAAAATATAATTGTAAATGGGGAATCATCATGAAATGGATGTGTTTCTAGTGGGGAGATTCTGCAGGGATTGCTTCTTGACTCTATGCTATTTAACATTTAATTTTATTAATGACCTGGACATAAAATCATCACTGATAAAGTTTGCACATGACAGAAAAATTGGGAGAGTGGTAAATAACGAAGAGGACTGGTCACTGATACAGAGTGAGCTGGATCACTTGATAAACTGGGTGCAAGTATACAGTATGTGTTTTAATATGGCTAAATGTATATATCTCGGAACAAAGAATATAGTCCATACTTAGAGTCCCCCAGCCTATATCCTGGGAAGCAGTGACTGAAAAAGATTTGGGGATTGTTGTGAACAATCAGCACTCCCAGTGTGATGCTGTAGCAAAAGGGCTAATTACCAAGGATCAGAGGTGTAGCCATGTTAGTCTGTATCCACAGTTGGGCTAATGTAGTTCTTGCCCGTATATACGGGACTCTCCAGTAGAAGTAGAGAGGTTATGTTACTGCTGTATTTGGCACTGGTGCAATTGTTGCTGGAATATTGTGTCCCGTTCTGGTGCCCACAATTCAAGAAGGATGTTGATAAATTGGAGAGGATTCAGAAAAGGGCCATGAAAATGATGAAAGGATTAGAAAACATGTTTTATAGTGCTTGAGTCTATTTAGCCTAACAAAGTGAAGATTAAAGGGTGACTTGAGTACAGTCTGTAAGTTCTTACATGGGGAACAATATTTAATAATGGGCTTTTCAGTCTAGCAGAAAAAGGATCCAATGGCTGGAAGTTGAAGCTACACAAATTCAGACTGAAAATAAGGCATAAATAAGTGAGAGTAATTAACCGTTGGAACAGCTTACCAAGGGTTGTGGTAGATTCTCCATCCCTGACAATTTTTAAATCGAGATTGGATGTTTTTCTAAAAGATCTGCTCTAGGAATTATTTTGGGGAAGTGCTATGGCTGGTGTTATATAAGAGGTCAGACCTGTTGATCACTATGGTCCCTTCAGGCCTTGGATTCTATGAATGATCCTGTGTATTTCAAAGTCTCCCCTCTGACCTTTGTAAGGAAGGTGTCTTGTTAAGAAGCACACTCTAAAACTAAGGTCCAAGTCCTCTAAGAGAATTTGCTGGTGTGCATCATTATGACTGCAGAGCTCCCATTCCTACTGATAGTCACCCCTTTCTGGAATAAAATCTTGCAGTACTGAGATTATTTTCCAAGTTATCAGTGCTTTAATATAACATCAATTTAACGTTTTAGGCCCTGATTTTCAAAGGAGACTGTGGGAGTTAGGTACCTAAATCTCATTGATTTTCAGTGACAGTTGGGGGCCTAGCTCAGTCAGGCCCCTCCACAAATCCCATTATTAATGCATTCATAATAAATGCGTTGTAGTATACAGCTGTTTGGAGCTGTAGTTGAAAACTCCCATTGATACTGAATTTATTTTTAAATGTTATCAGGAATCTATTTCTTTTCTGATATTCACAGAAAGCTTCCTAACTAGAGCATTTAACTGCAACCAAAATGGAACCAGATTGCTGGCACTTAAAAAGATCATAGAGTGGTTTTTAAACTAAGCGCTGGGGGAAAACTGACAGGTGCGGAGGGGCATGTGGTTTGGACAGAGACATCCCTTAGGGGAGGATCTATTAAGGAGATTCTCTATGTCCTAGTAAAGAGGAGAGGATGGAAGATGATAAAATATGGGTAGGGTCTGATGAGAAACAGTCAAATCAAAAAGTGTCCCATTCAATTACATCATGTAATGGCAGACACCTAAAAAGTAAATAGTATTTAAAGTGCTTATATACAAATGCTGAAAGTCTAAATGATAAGATGGGTGAACTAGAGTGCCTTGTATTAAGTTAGGATATCGATACAATAGGCATCACACAAACTTGGTGGAATGAAGATAAAACAATGGGACACAGTAATACCAGGGGTATAAAATATATCGGGAAGGACAGAACAGGTTGTGCTGGTGGGGATGTGGCACTATATGTGAAAGAGTGTAGAATCAAATGAAGTAAAAATCTTAAATGAACCAAACTGTACCATAGAATCTCTGTGGATAGTAATTCCATGCTCTAATAGTAAGAATATTGCAGTCGGGATGTACTACCGACCACGTGACCAGGATGGCGATAGTGACTGTGAAATGCTTAGGGAGATTAGAGTGGCTATAAAAATAAAAAACTCAGTAATAATGGGGGATTTCAACTATCCTTATATTGACTGGGTACATGTCATCTCAGGATGGAGATCATAGAATCATAGAATATCAGGATTGGAAGGGACCTCAGGAGGTCATCTAGCCCAAACCCCTGCTCAAAGCAGGACCAATCCTCAATTTTTGCCCCACATGCCTAAATGGCCCCCTCAAGGATTAAACCCACAACCCTGGGTTTAGCAGGCCAATGCTCAAACCACTGAGCTATCCCTCCCCCCAAAATGTAGATATAAAGTTTCCTGGCAGCTTAAATGACTGCTTCTTGAGCAGCTTGTCCTGGAACCCACAAGAGGAGAGGCAATTCTTGATTTAGTCCTAAGATCAGTACAGGATCTGGTCCAAGAGGTGAATATTGCTGCACCACTTGGTAATAGTGACCATAATATAATTAAATTGAACATCCCTGTGGTGCGGAAAACACCGCAGCAGCCCAACACTGTAGCATTTAATTTCAGAAAGGGGAACTACACAAAAATGAGGAAGTTAGTTAAACAAATTAAAAGGTACAGTGCCAAAAATGAAATCCCTGCAAGCTGCATGGAAACTTTTTAAAGACACTCATAATAGAGCCTCAACTTACATGTATACCCATTATTAAAAAAACATCATAAGAGAACCAAAAAAGTGCCACCATGGCTAAACAACAAAGTAAAAGAAGCAGTACGAGACAAAAAGGCATCCTTTAAAAAGTGGAAGTTAAATCCTAGTGTGGAAAATAGAAAGTAGCATAAACTCTGGCAAATGAAGTGTAAAAATATAATTAGGAAGGCCAAAAAATGTTTTGAACAGTTAGACAAAGACCCAAAAAGTAATAGTTTTTTTTTAAAAGTATATCAGAAGCAGGAAGCCTGCTCAACTACCAGTGGGGCCACTGGATGATCGAGATGCTAAAGGAGCACTCAAGGAGGATAAGGCCATTGTGGAGAAACTAAACAAATTCTTTGCATTGGTCTTCACGACTGAGGATGTGAGGGAGATTCCTAAACCTGAGCCATTCTTTTCAGGTGATAGATCTGAGGAACTGTCCCAGATTGAGGTGTCAGTAGAGGAGGTTTTGGAACAAATTGATAAACTAAACAGTAATAAGTCACCAGGACCAGATGGTATTCACCCCAGAGTTCTGAAAGAACTCAAATGTGAAATTGCAGAACTACTAACTGTAGTTTGTAACCATCATTTAAATCAGCTTCTGTACCAAATGACTGGAGGATAACTAATGTGATGCCAACTTTTAAAAAGGGCTCCAGAGGTGATTCCAGCAATTACAGGCCGGTAAGCCTGACTTCAGTACTGGGCAAACTGGTTGAAACTATAGTAAAGAACAAAATTGTCAGACACATAGATGAACATAATTTGTTGAGGAATAGTCAACATGGTTTTTGTAAAGGGAAATCATGCCTCACCAATCTACTAGAATTCTTTGAGGGGGTCAACAATTATGAGGACAAGGGGGATCCAGTGGATATAGTGCACTTGGACTTTCAGAAAACCTTTGACAAGGTCCCTCGCCAAAGGTTCTTAAAGTAAACTGTCATGGGATAAGAGGGAAGGTCCTCTGATGGATTGGTAACTGGTTAAAAGATAGGAAACAAAGAGTAAGAATAAATGGTCAGTTTTCAGAATGGAGAGGGGTAAATAGTGGTGTTCCCCAAAGGTCTGTACTGAGACCAGTCCTATTCAACATATTCATAAATGATCTGGAAAAGGGGGTAAACAGTGAGGTGGCAAAATTTGCAGAGGATACACAACTACTCAAGATAGTTTAGTCCCAGGCAGACTGTGAAGAGCTACAAAAGGATGTTACAAAACTGCGTGACCGGGCAACAAAATGGCAGATGAAATTCAGTATTGATAAATGCAAAGTGATGCACATTGGAAAACATAATCCCAACTATATGTATAAAATGAAGGGGTCTAAATGAGCTGTTATCACTCAAGAAGGAGATCTTGGAGTCACTGTGGATAGTTCTCTGACAACAGCCACTCAATGTGCAGCGGCTGTCGAAAAAGCAAACAGAATGTTGGGAATCATTAAGAAAGAAAATATTGTATTGCCTCTATATAAATCCATGGTACACCCACATCTTGAACACTGCATGCTGATGTGGTCGCCCCATCTCAAAAAAGATAGATTTAGAAAAGGTTCAGAAAAGGGCAAAAAAAAAAAAAAAAAAAAGATTAGGGGTATGGAATGGCTTCTGTATGAGGAGTGATTTATAAGACTGGGACTTTTCAGCTTGGAAAGAGATGACTAAGGCAGGATATGATAGAGGTCTATAACATCATGACTGGTTTGGAGAAAGTAAATAAGGAAATGCTAATTACTGCTCATAACACAAGGACTAGGGCTTACCAAATGAAATTAACAGGCAGCAGGTTTAAAACAAACAAAAGGAAGTATTTCTTCACACAACACACAGTCAACCTGTGGAACTCTTTGCCAGAGGATGTTGTGAAGGCCAAGACTATAAGAGGGTTCAAAAAAGACCTAGATAAATGTAGGGGAGGATAGGTCGATCAGTGGCTGTTAGCCAGGATGGGCAGGGATGGTGTTTGCCAGAAGCTGGAAATGGGCGACAGGATGAATCACTTGATGGTTACCTGTTCTGTTCATTGCCTCTGGGGCACTTGGTATTGGCCACTGTCAGAAGACAGGATACTGGGCTAAATGGACCTTTGGTCTGACCTGATATAGCCATTTTTATGTTCTTATGTAGGAGAAATAAACATTGGAAGAGGAAACAGTGTGCAGTTGGCCATACATATTTGATTTCTTCATCTAAAAAAAACAAATCTCTCATGCATTTAAATGTTCACCTAGCAGATATCAAGTTTGCAGAGTTCATTGGCTAACTATAAAGATGTATTTAAATGCATATCTGTAATCAAAAGCTTTGAACTTTCCTCTGGTGACAAGTTTTTCAAAATGAAAAGCATTTTATATAATTGTAGATGTTTTAGTCTTTTCACTTATGAGGATTGCCATTATCTTTAAACTATTGGTACTGGTGTGTCAGCAGGTAGGAGACCCATGCAGTATAAGCAATACATAGTACTGCACAATATTTGAATTGCATTTTCCAAAACAAGTCCACTGTGGCTCTGGCTGACTCATCAGATTTCTAGAGTATGCCTAAAGGGCTTATTCTTGGAGACTCTTCTACTCCATTCAGAAGTATAAATGGCAAATTTGAAGAAGTATTGAAAGTTCATATATTAATGCTACTTCATGTAAGAAAAAACATACCAAGGGAAAAACTATGTAGCAGATACTTTGTTTAAGGATATTAACCATGGCCCTAAATCTGCAATGGGATGGGTGCAGGTGAAACCCCAGTAACTGCATTGTGGGCTCGGTGGTGGGTCAGGGCGTTTTCAGGATCAGGGCCTGTGGTTAATTTTATGGGTTTGAGAGCATTATGGTGAACAAATATTTAACAGTTGGAATTGTTTCACAAAATTTTAAAATGATAATTCTGCAGTTCTTGTGTTTTGAATAAGTTCTGAGGCATCCTTGGCTACAAACTAATCTGAAACCTCTAAATCTTTACAAATTTGAAGCATGAAGATAAATAAACTGGTGCTCTTGCAACAAAACTACTGGATGCTGTTTAGGCTATAGCCACACTGCAGAGTTTACAGTAGCACGCCTGTCGTGCTGTTAGTGCGGATGCTCTAAGCCAGTGGGAGAGAGCTCTCACATCAACATAATTACTTCAGCCCCTACAAGCAGCAGTAGCTATGTCGGCGGGAGGAGCCTAAAGCTATGCCTACACTACCGCGGTAAGTCGACCTACGCTACGCAACTCCAGCTACGTGAATAACATAGCTGGAGTTGATGTACCATAGGTCGAGTCATCGCGGGGGGTCGATGGGAGAAAATCTCCCGTCAACTTACCTTACTCTTCTCATTGTGGGTAGAGTACAGGGATCGACTGAAGAGCGAACTGCAGTCGATTTGGCGAGTCTTTAGTGGACCCGCTAAATCAACCAGTGGATCAATCTCAGAGTGTTGATCCCTGCCGTCGTGTAGACCTGCCCTTAATGATGCATAGAACATGGAAAGTGATCAGAATACTTTAACTTGAAATTACCCAAGAAATGTATTGCTAATAAATTTACAAGGAAGTTCTTAGCAAAGCTTCAGGTGTTGCACTACAACATAGTTTTTTCTGCACCCATAGTGAAAGTGTGAAGTCTCTGGACAGAGGTGTGATGGGAAACACTAGGCTTTTGTAAATTAATGTGAAGATTGTCCCCTTTAAACTGTTAAGTAATTTTTCTACATTTCCTCTTTCCCACACTGGTATTAAGTTATCTTTGCAAGTAGTTTTCTGCTTTACTTATAACCTTCCTGAAATTTACTTTTTGGGGCATAAAAATCATTTATCTGCTGATTAATATTTACTATATACTATTATTAATATTTACTAAGGGATTAGTCTCAGTGTTTTTTCATCTGCCAGTTTTCATTGTGTTTAAGCTGTTGTGCTTTGTGTTAGTAATAGTTTATTTAACTCAAACTGTTGCTCAGATGGGCAAATAACTTGGTAATGAAAGCATAATTTTTTACTTGATTGACTATTTTATCTTCAATCATTAACATGAAACTAAGACTATACTTGGATTTGAGGTATTTGGAAATGGTAGGAAGAAGTTATTTTGAATACTTGGCAGTGTGAGTACAAGAAACATTTCCTATTTGTTTTGTTAAAATACGCATACATGAATGTTAATTTCTGTAGAGAAGTGCCAGGTCAAATTTGTAGAGTTATAGTTATTGACAGTGAAACAAAAATGCCCCTTCACTTGATTCTTCCATGACTTTCCTGCCACTTTCTGTCCTCTCTTCTCCGCTGTTTTGTCTGTTTCCTCCCCTCTTGATCCTTTTGCTTCTGTCACACCGTGTAATCCACATTACTAACCCCAAACTTTTTTCACCTCCCCACATCTGATTCTTCTCCTCCTGAACCACTGAATGTCTTGGGGAAAGAAGTCCCATAACCACACCAGCTTAGAATCATAGAATATCAGGGTTGGAAGGGACCCCAGAAGGTCATCTAGTCCAACCCCCTGCTCAAAGCAGGACCAATTCCCAGTTAAATCATCCCAGCCAGGGCTTTGTCAAGCCTGACCTTAAAAACCTCTAAGGAAGGAGATTCTACCACCTCCCTAGGTAACGCATTCCAGTGTTTCACCACCCTCTTAGTGAAAAAGTTTTTCCTAATATCCAATCTAAACCTCCCCCACTGCAACTTGAGACCATTACTCCTCGTTCTGTCATCTGCTACCATTGAGAACAGTCTAGATCCATCCTCTTTGGAACCCCCTTTCAGGTAGTTGAAAGCAGCTATCAAATCCCCCCTCATTCTTCTCTTCTGCAGGCTAAACAATCCCAGCTCCCTCAGCCTCTCCTCATAACTCATGTGTTCCAGTCCCCTAATCATTTTTGTTGCCCTTCGCTGGACTCTCTCCAATTTATCCACATCCTTCTTGAAGTGTGGGGCCCAAAACTGGACACAGTACTCCAGATGAGGCCTCACCAATGTCGAATAGAGGGGAACGATCACGTCCCTCGATCTGCTCGCTATGCCCCTACTTATACATCCCAAAATGCCATTGGCCTTCTTGGCAACAAGGGCACACTGCTGACTCATATCCAGCTTCTCGTCCACTGTCACCCCTAGGTCCTTTTCTGCAGAACTGCTGCCTAGCCATTCGGTCCCTAGTCTGTAGCTGTGCATTGGGTTCTTCCGTCCTAAGTGCAGGACCCTGCACTTATCCTTATTGAACCTCATCAGATTCCTTTTGGCCCAATCTTCCAATTGGTCTAGGTCCTTCTGTATCCTATCCCTCCCCTCCAGCGTATCTACCACTCCTCCCAGTTTAGTATCATCCGCAAATTTGCTGAGAGTGCAATCCACACCATCCTCCAGATCATTTATGAAGATATTGAATAAAACCGGCCCCAGGACCGACCCTTGGGGCACTCCACTTGATACCGGCTGCCAACTAGACATGGAGCCATTGATCACTACCCGTTGAGCCCGACAATTTAGCCAGCTTTCTACCCACCTTATAGTGCATTCATCCAGCCCATACTTCCTTAACTTGCTGACAAGAATACTATGGGAGACCGTGTCAAAAGCTTTGCTAAAGTCAAGAAACAATACATCCACTGCTTTCCCTTCATCCACAGAACCAGTAATCTCATCATAAAAGGCGATTAGATTAGTCAGGCATGACCTTCCCTTGGTGAATCCATGCTGGCTGTTCCTGATCACTTTCCTCTCATGCAAGTGCTTCAGGATTGATTCTTTGAGGACCTGCTCCATGATTTTTCCAGGGACTGAGGTGAGGCTGACTGGCCTGTAGTTCCCAGGATCTTCCTTCTTCCCTTTTTTAAAGATTGGCACTACATTAGCCTTTTTCCAGTCATCCGGGACTTCCCCGGTTTGCCACGAGTTTTCAAAGATAATGGCCAGTGGCTCTGCAATCACAGCCGCCAATTCCTTCAGCACTCTCGGATGCAACTCGTCCGGCCCCATGGACTTGTGCACGTCCAGCTTTTCTAAATAGTCCCTAACCGCCTCTGTCTCCACAGAGGGCTGGCCATCTCTACAGCTTCCCTCACTACAGTGCATTCTCTTCCCTTATTCTTCACTTTGTAGGATCTTGCTGATTTCACAATGAAGATTGGCAGGATCTGTGGTAATCACCCTCCTTTCTTGTCATTCTCACAGGTTTCCTACCGTGTCACCTGCCAAAGTACCCCAAATTCCCTCCTGGCTTCTTTTTCTCCCTGTCTCACCCTCTCCTTCATTCTCCTTAATCTTACATCTCTCTGTCTCCCTCATAGTACAAGCATTCTGTAGTCTCCCCCATTTTGGAAACGGTGTCCCTTGATTCCCCACTGTTTGCCGTTGTAACTACCACCCTAACTTCCTTTGTCTCCAGATACATCAAGTCATTGCCTTGAGTTCTGCCCTTCCGGCCTGGCTTCCACCCTGGCTTCACCCTCCACTCCATTAATACCACATTCATCAAAATAACTAATGACCTCGTCCTTGGCATATCTCAGAGCCTCTACTTCATCCTTAGCCTCCTCATTCTCCCAGTAGTGTTTGACACTGTTACCTTTCCAGCCACGGCACTCACTTCTTTGTAACCCTTCACTGGCTTCCCTTTCTTCACTGCATCAAGTTCAGATTTTTTGTGGTTGTATTTAAGGCTGTATGTAACTCTGCTTTTCCCTGCTTATCCACTATTGTTTCTTATTACATCCCCCGCCTCTGTGCCCTTTGCTCTATCAGTCATTATAACCTCCAGCCTGTTTTGTGTGCTTGTCTCATAGCTCTCTGCTACCTTCCATACTTTATGCATGGAATGTCCTTTCTAAGCTGGTTTGCAAAGCCCTACTCTTATTTAAGACCCATTTCTTCTACAGCATCCACAAAAAACTACCTGACTAGTTATTTATTTTCTGAGTGAATTGTTCATTTATGTGGCAGGAAGGGAGTCAGATATTGGGAGGGAGGAGTTTGAATATGCTGAATTTGGAGTTAAGGATTGCTGTTGGGGAAGCAGAGTGGGATGAAGTGGCGGGAGGAACTTGCTATGTTTTTCTAAAAAGCAGTTAAGGTGTGTGCCTATCATTATGCTCGCTGTTCTTGTATCCATGCATCCAATGAAATGGGCTGTAGCCCACGAAAGCTTATGCTCAAATAAATTTGTTAGTCTCTAAGGTGCCACAAGTACTCCTGTTCTTTTTGCTTGTATGTTGTTTCTCTCCCTTCTGTTTATTTTTACATTGGAGCAGGGTCTGTGCCTAGAACAGTTTGGCACTACCATAGGTTATAAGACGTTATATAAATTCTTTTAACATTTCTGGATGTTTACTTTTCTAGCCACTCTTAAGGTGCCTGGCTTTTGTTGAGTGTCTTCTGGATCTCCTGTTTAATGCAATACAATTAGCTGAAAAATCACAGTTATGTTTGACTACTGTATTTACAGATTTGACTACTGTATTTACAGATAACACCTAAGATTGCTATAACTGAAAGAATTTGGTGGATTTTTTTTCCTGTATCTTCTGTTTGCATTTGACAGAACTTTGTCCATCATCATTTAATTGCAGTAGGGCCCAAATCCCCAGTCAGAATCCAGTGTTACAAATGTATAGGGAAGCACATTGCTTGTCATATAGATCTTAAAATCAGAGGTTCTGATCCCTCAAGCTGATAAGTTCAGGTGGACCTCTGTGCTTATATGAAGCACAGTTGAGTACAGTAGGATTTTGTGGGCTCATAAAATGCTGTACATGTGGATCCAGTTTGCAGGCTTGAGGCTTAATTTAAGATGTGGCATAAACAAGTGAGTATGAAAAACAATTGGAGGGCAGACAAGGGCAACAGTAATAAGATTATGTACATAGCCTAAGTAACTGCGCAACTATATGGTTCCAGCACTTTTAAGTGTTTTTTCCCTCCTTCTTTTTAAAAGAAGCTATTTTTTGTTTTGTAAATGTGAGTAGTGGGTATAAGTGTGCTTGGGACTGTGGCAGGGGAGAAGCCAGGAGGGGTGTTGGTGAATGATGGATTACAAAACACGGGGAGGAAGATGAGTGGGTAAAGGGAAAGTGGCATGTGCATGAGGGAAAGAGGCATGCCACTATTTGGGGAAACGAGCCCATGAAAGTCTTGGGGAACAGTCTAGGAGAAGGTGAATCCCAATGAGGGAGGAGTGGTCATCCCTGGTGCCCTAGTTCCTCCAGAGCTGCAATACCAATAGTCTAGGGAGTCAGTTTCCTTAAACCCTGCAGAGCCAGCTAGCATTCATGCTACAGCTACACAGGATTTTATCACTAGTTAGAAGCACAGTCAACCTAAATGGTAACAAGTTATACAGCTTGGCTTGTGTCCATATAGTAGATTTTCTGTCCTCACGTTTACATTCACACCTAGCCCTCTGCCTAATTGTATTTGTAGGAATGATTTCTGGGACTCTGTCCCATGGTGACTCAAGGTATGTCTACACTACGAAATTAGGTCAATTTTATAGAAGTCGGTTTTTAGAAATTGATTTTATACAGTCGATTGCGTATGTCCCCACTAAGAGCATTAAGTCGGCGGAGTACATCCTCACTACCATGGCTAGCATCGACTTACAGAGCGGTGCACTGTGGGTAGCTATCCCACAATTCCTGCAGTCTCCGCTGTCCATTGGAATTCTGGGTTAAGCTCCCAATGCCTGATGGGGCAAAAACATTGTCGTGGGTGGTTTGGGTATATGTAGTCAGTCGCCCCTCCCTCCGTGAAAGCAACGGCAGACAATTGTTTTGCACCTTTTTTCCTGGGTTATACGTGCAGACGCCATAGTATAGCAAGCATGGAGCCCGCTCAGCTTACCGTCACCACTGCTGTTAGAAGAAAAGGAGTACTAGTGGCACCTTAGAGACTAACCAATTTATTTGAGCATAAGCTTTCGTGAGCTACAGCTCACTTAATCTGATGCATAAAGTGGAAAATACAGGGAGGAGATTTATATACACACAGAACATGAAGTGAGCTGTAGCTCACGAAAGCTCATGCTCAAATAAATTGGTTAGTCTCTAAGGTGCCACAAGTACTCCTTTTCTTTTTGCGAATACAGACTAACACGGCTGTTACTCTGAAACCTGAAAAAATGGGTGTTATCATACACCCTGTAAGGAGCGTGATCACTTAAGATGAGCTATTACCAGCAGGAGAGCTGGGGGGAGAAAACCTTTTGTAGTGATAATCAAGGTGGGCCATTTCCAGCAGTTAACAGGAACGTCCGAGGAGCGGTGGGGGGGGAATAAACATGGGGAAATAGTTTTACTTTGTCTAATGACACATCCACTCCCAGTCTCTGTTCAAGCCTAAGTTAATTGTATCCAGTTTGCAAATTAATTCCAATTCAGCAGTCTCTCGTTGGAGTCTGTTTTTGAAGTCTTTTTGTTGTAATATTGTGACCTTTAGGTCTGTAATCGAGTGACCAGAGAGATTGAAGTGTTCTCCGACTGGTTTATGAATGTTCTAATTCTTGACATCTGATTTGTGTCCATTTATTCTTTTACGTAGAGACTGTCCAGTTTGACCAATGTACATGGCAGAGGGGCATTGCTGGCACATGATGGCATATATCACATTGGTAGATGTGCAGGTGAACAAGCCTCTGATAGTGTGGCTGATGTTATTAGGTCCTGTGATGGTGTCCCCTGAATAGATATGTGGACACAGTTGGCAACGGGCTTTGTTGCAAGGAGAGGTTCCTGGGTTAGTGGTTCTGTGGTGTTGTGTGTTGTTGCTGGTGAGTATTTGATTCAGGTTGGGGGGCTGTCTGTAAGCAAGGACTGGCTTGTCTCCCAAGATTTGTGAGAGTGATGGGTCGTCCTTCAGGATAGGTTCTAAATCTTTGATGATGCGTTGGAGAGGTTTTAGTTGGGGGCTGAAGGTGATGGATAGTGGCATTCTGTTATTATCTTTGTTGGGCCTGTCCTGTAGTAGGTGACTTCTGGGTACTCTTCTGGCTCTGTCAATCTGTTTCTTCACTTCCACAGGTAGGTATTGTAGTTGTAAGAGTGCTTGATAGAGATCTTGTAGGTGTTTGTCTCTGTCTGAGGGGTTGGAGCAAATGCAGTTGTATCGTAGAGCTTGGCTGTAGACGATGGATCATGTGGTGTGGTCTGGTGACAGCGGGAGGCATGTAGGTAGGAATAGCGGTCAGTAGGTTTCCGGTATAGGGTGGTGGTTATGTGACCATCGCTTATTAGCACTGTAGTGTCCAGGAAGTGGATCTCTTGTGTGGACTGGACAAGGCTGAGGTTGATGGTGGGATGGAAATTGTTGGTTTTAGACAATGGATTGTGTGGTGTGTTCTGGATGAAAGCTGGAGGCATATAGGTAAGTATAGCGGTCAGTAGGTTTCTGGTGAAGAGTGGTGTTTGTGTCCATCACTTATTTGCCTGGTAGTGTCCAGGAAGTGGATCTCTTGTGTGGAGCTGAGGAAGTGTTGTTCTAAGTCAGCCATAAAAATGTTGGCATACTGTGGGGCCATGTGGGTACCCATAGCAGTGCCGCTGATTTGAAGGTATACATTGTCCCCAAATGTGAAATAGTCATGGGTGAGGACAAAGTCACAAAGTTCAGCCACCAGGTTTGCCGTGACATTATTGGGGATACTGTTCCTGATGGCTTGTAGTCCATCTTTGTGTGGAATGTTGGTGTAGAGGGCTTCTACATCCATAGTGGCCAGGATGGTGTTATCAGGAAGATCACCGATGGATTGTAGTGTCTTCAGGAAGTCAGTGGTGTCTCGAAGATAGCTGGGGGTGCTGGTAGCGTAGGGCCTGAGGAGGGAGTCTACATAGTCAGACAATCCTGCTGTCAGGGTGCCAATGCCTGAGATGATGGGGTGTCTAGGATTTCCAGGTTTATGGATCGTGGGTAGCAGATAGAATACCTCAGGTCGGGGCTCCAGGGGTGTGTCTGTGCAGATTTGAACTTGTGCTTTTTCAGGGAGTTTCTTGAGCAAATGCTGTAGTTTCTTTTGGTAACTCTCAGTGGCATCAGAGGGTAATGGCTTGTAGAAAGTGGTGTTGGAGAGCTGCTGAGCAGCCTCTTGTTCATATTCCGACCTATTCATGATGACAACAGCACCTCCTTTGTCAGCCTTTTTGATTATGATGTCAGAGTTGTTTCTGAGGCTGTGGATGGCATTGTGTTCTGCACGGCTGAGGTTATGGGGCAAGTGATGCTGCTTTTCCACAATTTCAGCCCGTGCACGTCGGCGGAAGCACTCTGTGTAGAAGTCCAGTCTGTTGTGAGCATTGTAAACACCTCGCACATTATCCTGGATTATATACAGAACTGGGCTAAAAGATGCCAGCACGAGGAGGGTTTTGATGAGGACATGGACACAGACGTTCCTGAAAGCATAGGCTGTGGCAATTGGGACATCATGGTGGCAGTGGGGCTGGTTGATGCAGTGGGGCTGGTTGATACAGTGGAACGCCGATTCTGGGCCAGGCAAACAAGCACAGACTGGGGGTACCGCATAGTGTTGCAGGTATGGGATGATTCACAGTGATTGTGAAACTTTCACATGCGTAAGGCCACTTTCCTGGAACTCTGTGAGTTGCTTTTCCCCACCCTGAAGCGCAGGAATACCAAGATGAGAGCTGCCCTGGCAGCTGAGAAGTGAGTGGCGATAGCCCTGTGGAAGCTTGCAACGCCTGACTGCTCCAGGTCAGTCGGGAATCATTTTGGAGTGAGCAAGTCTACTATGGGGGCTGCTGTGATGCAAGTAGCCAATACAATCATTGGCGTTCTGTTATCGAGGGTAGTGACGCTTGGAAATGTGCAGGTCATAGTGGATGGCTTTGCTGCAATGGGGTTCCCTAACTGTGCTCAGGGCCGGTGTAACCACTAGGCGAACTAGGTGGCTGCCTAGGGTGCCAAGATTTGGGGGCGCTGAAAAGCGGTGCCCCCTGATTTTTTTTTTTTACACTATTGCTTAGGGGCAGGTACCTGTCAGTCTCCAGCGCTCGGGCTGTGCCAGGGCCAGCAGCCTCTTCACCTCGGAGTCTCCCCTGCTTGCCCGGGGGCTACTCCTCCTCTCAGGCTCCCCGACCATGGCTGCCCAGGAGGATGCGGGGGGGGGGAGGGGGCACCATTGCAGAGGAGATGCAAGGGGCCGGGCTCGGCTGGGGCCCTGCACCTGCCGGCTGAGAGCAGCAGGAACCGGGTGCTGCTCGGGGGGAGCCGGGTGGCCCGAGCCCCGCTTGGTGGCGGCAGCCTCCGAAGCAGCAGGGGCAGGCGGGGAGCGTAGCCCGCCATGGGGCGGGAGAGGCCGTGCTGTTGCTGCTGTTTCCCGGCCCTGCCGCGCGGCCTCTCCTGTTACCTGCCCCACCAGCCTCAGTGCCCTGCCCCATACTGTCAGCCACCCCAAGCTCACTGTGACACCAGCTCCCCTTGGCAAAGGGCCCCCGATCTTCACAAACAGCTGTCACCGCAGGCCTGACAAACTCGCTGCACCCCACATGTCTTACAGGGCACTTACCCACAAAGAGGAACATGGAAGGGATCTACCCAAGGCTGGTAACTTGTCAAGAGTGAGAATCCTTGTGAGATGTGTGCATGGGTAATATTGAAGGAATCATATATTTACCCTAAAAGTCTGCTTTATAGACTTGGAGTAGAAATTAGTCACCAGGGGGTAATGGCCCTTTGGGGCAAGGAGGATTTGTCACCCTGCCTAACCTGGATGGTGATGCAATGCAAGGCTCAATTATTTAGCTTTGCACAATAGTAAGACTTTGAATGGGACACATCAGAGGCAATGGCAAACAATTGAAATGCCTTAAAGGTAAAAAAAGAAACATTACAACAGCCGTTACCTGTTCTGACAGGCTGTTTATAATGCTAAGTTTACTAGTTTTTGGAGGTTGTCGGGGGAGGGGAGGGGGGTGGAGCGCAAGGTGGAAGTTTTGCTTAGGGTGCAAAATATTGTTGCACCGGCCCTGACTGTTGTGGGGCAATGGATGGAACACATATCCCCATCTTGGCACTGGACCACCTTGCCAACCAGTACATGAACCGCAAGGGGTACTTCTGAATGGTGCTACAAGCACTGGTGGATCACAAGGAACGTTTCACCGACATCAACTTGGGATGGCCGGGAAAGGTGCAAGACGCTCGCATATTTAAGAACTCCAGGCTGTTCTAGCAGCTGCAAGAAGGGACTTACTTCCCAGACTAGAAAATTATCATTGGGGATGTTGAAATGCCAATAGTTATCCTTTGGGATCCAGCCTACCCCTTAATGCCATGGCTCATGAAGCCTTACACAGGCAGCCTGGAGAGTGGTAAGGAGCAGTTCAGCTATAGGCTGAGCAAGTGCAGACTGGTGGTAGAATGTGCCTTTGGACTTCTAAAAGCATGCTGGTGCTGTTTGCTAACTAGGTCAGACCTCAGCGCAACCAACATTCCCATTGTTATTGCTGCTTGCTGTGTGCTCCATAATATCTGTGAGAGTAAGGGGGAGACGTTTCGGGCGGAGTGGGAGGTTGAGGCAAATCGCCTGGCGACCGATTTTGAGCAGCCAGACACCAGGGCGATTAGAAGAACACAGCAAGACGCACTGCGCGTCAGAGAGGCTTTGAAAGCCAGTTTCATGACTGGCCAGGGTTCGGTGTGACCGTTGTGTGTGTTTCTCCTTGATGCAAACCTGCCCCCTTTGTTGATTTTAATTCCCCGTAAGCCAACCACCCTCCCCCCTTCGAAATAAAGTAACTATTGTTTTGAAACCATGCATTCTTTCTTTATTAATTAAAAAAAAAAAGAGAGAGAGATAGTGGACAAGGTAGCCTGGGTGGGGTGGGGGAGGAGGGAAGGACAAGGCCACATTGTTTATTGTAGCCACACTAAAAATCAAACTTCTGATTTGAATGACAGTCTTCTGTTGCTTGGGCCATCCTCTGGAATGGAGTGGCTGGGTGCCCGGAGCCTCTCTTCTCCCCGTGCGCCCTCCCCTCCCCCCGGCGTTCTTGGGCGTCTGGGTGAGGAGGCTATGGAACATGGGGAGGAGGGTAGGCGGTTATACAGTGTATGCAGCGGGGGGTCTGTGCTCTTGTTGGCTTTCCTGCAGCTCCATCGGACGCTTCATCATGTCAGTTTGCTCCCCCATTAGCCTCAGCATCGTGTCCTTTCTCCGCTCTTCACGCTCACTTAATTCTTTCCTGGCCTCTGCCACTGAATGCCTCCATGCATTAAGCTGCGCCCTATCAGTGCGGGAGGACTGCATGAGCTCAGAAAACATGTCATCGCGAGTACGTTTTTTTTTCGCCTTCTAATCTGCAATAACCTCAGGGACGGAGATGATAGGGAGAGTGTAGAAACATTTGCACCTGGGGGGAGATGGAAAGGGAGAGTAAAATTTAAGATGATACATTTCTGAGAACAAAAGGGAGACTCTTTCACAGTGAATCAAGCAATTCACAGCAGACAGCACATGTGCTTTAGGTACAAGGTCACATTTTGCCTTTTATAATGAGCGCCTGCCGGTATGTTGACACATCACACACGGCTGGGCAACAGAATTCGGTTTCCAGGCAGCCATGGTAAGCCTTTTGGTACGTGGGGTTGGCTTCTTACGCCTTCATAACATGTAGGAATGTTTTCAAACTGCAGTGCCCTCCTTTCCCAGAGCAAGCAATGGTTTGGGTTTCACATTTAAAAGGAGGGGCTGCGGTTTTCGGGTGGATGTGCAGCATACACCTACCCCCTCCCTGCTGCATGACTATTCTCCAGGATGATCCCTTCACCCCTCCCTCCCCGCCACGTGGCTGTTCTCTGGGGTGACCCCTTTTAGCCAAGTGCAAACAGCCCAGCATGAACAGGGTCCTTTTTCCGTTCCCTTAAACCCTGTACTGTCGTTACAAATGTGCATTCACCAGAGGTGCCTTCTCCAGCTTCAGGGGCGGGGATCCTGCCTTGGGAGGGTATTGGCTCCAGGATGATGAAAAGGTCCTGGCTGCCGGGGAGAACAGATTCACTGCTTGCCTGCTGCGCATTCTCCTCCTCCTCTTCCTTCTCCATGTTCTGTGAGACTCCCCCCTTGCAGGTGTCCACACAGTGGTGGGATAGTGGTAGGGTTCCCCCCTAGAATGCCATGCAGCTGATCATAGAAGCAGCATGTATGGGGCTCTGACCCGGAGCGACCGTTTGCCTCCTTTGTCTTTTGGTAGGCTTGCCTGAGCTCCTTAACTTTTATGCGGCACTGCTGTGTGTCCCTGTTGTAGCCTCTGTCCAACATGCCCTGTGAGATTTTGGCAAATATATTTGCATTTCTTCTTTTTGATCGGAGTTTGGCCTGCACATATGCTTCTCCCCATACAGCAGTCGGATCCAGTGTCTTCCTTTCGGTCCATGCTGGAGCTCGTTTGCAATTCTGGGGGGACTGCATGGTCACCAGTGCTGCTGAGTTCGCCACACTGACCAAACAGGAAATGAAATTCAAAAGTTCGTGGGGCTTTTCCTGTGTACCTGGCTAGTGCATCGAAGTTCAAAGCGCTGTCTAGAGCGGTCACAATGGAGCACTCTGGGATAGCTCCCGGAGGCCAATACCATCGATTTGCATCCGCACTACCCCAAATTTGACCCAGCAAGGTCGATTTTAGCGCTACTCCCCTCGTCAAGGAGGAGTACAGAAGTCGATTTTAAGAGCCCTTTAGGTCAACAGAACGGGGTTGGTTGTGTGGATGCAGTCATTTTTAAATGGACCTAATGCAGATAAATTTGACCTGACCCTGTAGTGTAGACCAGGCCTCAGGGTCTCTGCACCACATTCTATGGATATTTTAAAAAATCTCTACAATGCAAAACGTGGGATGTCTGCCTGAATGCAGTGTAGTTGTAGAGATTTGAAAAAGAGCTCATGTGGCTCAAAAGCTTGTCTCTCTCACCAGCAGAAGTTGGTCCAGTACAAGATATTATCTCACCCACCGTGTGTCTTGGGTGTCTGCCTGCACAGTTATGAGCTGAAGGAGGAGTAGACTTACCTATGGGGTACAGTTAGTATGGTTAAGGGTTCCTGTTCGTGCAGCATAATACCACTATGCATAGCTACTTGCAGGAATCAAACTGTGTCAGACCAGGCAGGTAGGAGGTTTGGCATACTGTTAAGATTCTCCTGTTAACTGACTAACCATGTGTTTTGTGGATATTAACTGTTTTTAGCTAACCTTGTCTCAAGCCATTTAAAGACATTTAAAAATAAATTTAAAAAATTGTTGTATAGGCAGATCATCTGTTACTTAAATTTTTTTTGCTGAAAAGCCCCTTACACATGCTAACAGGGGAGCAGCAAAATAGTTAAATTTTGTAAAGGGACATTTTCTTTAAAAGATGCTGTGTTAGAAACTGCATTTAAAAATTAGTATTGTCACGTTAAAAAAAAAAATCAAGTTGACAATGTCTTTAACTCGTTTATATACCTAACTCCTTAACTGTCCAAATCCCCTTTTTCGTTGGCTATTAGGCGTGACCATTTTCCAGCTAAACTGGGCAACTGGTGCATTGCAGACTTGTTAGACCCTTGTTCAGTGAAAGACAGTCACTAATATGGCAGCACCTGACTGCTTTATTTCCCCCCACCTTCCCTCCCAAAGTGTAAGTTTAAATCACGTGGAGAGAGAGAGAGACATTATGGGTTGGGAGGTAGAGTTTCCTGTACATTAAAGGGCACCATTATCTTTCTTTTCCTTATGAAGAGATGGGAAAACACACTCTAAAATGAGAGAGAGAGAATGAATCTGCTTTAGAGCTCTGTTTCCTGGGTTTTAACATTTTGGTATCAGGCAGGTCAAGAGCTTCTTTTATTGGCAGTGATTTATTTATTTTTGACTCGTACACAGTGCATGGAAATACTGACGAGTGTTGGCAAGACCTTACGCTGCTTGAACTAGTAAATATGTAACTTGAATATTTTAATCACTTTGCTGGCTCCCAAATTTATAAAGTCGGTTCTTGAAGTTAATCAAAAAGCATTAAAGTAGCACTGCAAAATTTTATTCACCCACTTATTTAGGGCGAGTAACTTCTTTGTGAAAGAAGTAAAATATCATTCATTTCTCAATTATAATCAGTCCGTATTGGAAAAGGTGGGCGAGTAGAATTCCTGTGCCTGGTCTGGTAAACTTTTGTGACAATCTTGCAAGGCTGTAAAATTTAACAAAGGTGTTTTATTTAAATATTTTTCCATAAACAGGTGTGTGAACTTTTTGCCATTGTACTAACAGGTTTGTGGTAGGCATTCGTTTTCCTTTGAAACAGGAAAATAATTCTCCAGTATCTCAGATGAACAGAGGGACGCAATTTTCTGAAAAAGCAAGTGATGGTTTGAATGCAAATAGAGAAGTGGGATATTTCAGTCTAACCTTCCAAGAAAATAAATTCATGTTTTTAGCATAATTTCTTTATAAAACACTTGTGTTTAATATTGGATCTTTGGATAGCATTTTTTAGTTTGTTATAAACAATAAACTCCTGTTTTGTTTGTTTGTTCTCATTACAAGGCTAGTTTTTTTTGTCAGTGATATGTTAGTTTTGGAAAGGGTCCCTTGTAGCAAGTGGTTATGGACCTTGTCTTGCCAGACCTTGTTGTGATGTGAAATATATCTATGCAGTGCAAACAAAATACAGGCTCATTTTAATAATCCAGGCTAAAAAGAAAATTATTTTCAGTTCTTCTTTTACTCTTAGTAGTTGTTACTTAAATTTTGTTGTTGTTTTAGAGGCAATTGTTGTCTCTTGTTCTATATTCAGGATTTAATTGGACATAATCCCAAAAGAGAAACCCAATTTGTCCCCAAACTTGATACCATCAGTTTCATCCTTGGAATAGGTGCACCGTGATTTTCTCTGAGGTGACTTCTTTTCCAAGCATTTAGCAGCAGAAATGTTAGTGTCATCAAGAAGGAATTCTGAAGCTTTGCTTCATCTAGGCAGCTGCCCATTTCCTTGATTTACTTCTCCAGAGTAATCCTTGCATGGTGTAGTGACCTATCAGGCAGAGTTAGGGATAAAATGTCTACATTCATCTCTAAGCTCTATAGCAATCCTTTCCTAGCTAGTGCTTCCATGGATGCAGTGAAAATCTTAACCAGAACCCTCGCAATCTATGAGGCAGCCTGTAGTTAACTAAAGACTACTCCCTTGAAAGGAACTATCCATGTGAAGGGGGTACTGGACTCACTCAAATTTGCAAGTGATAAACTCCTGAGGAGGCATTAGAAGGGGAAAAAGAGCTGTTCAAAAACACCCTATGAAAAAGAAAAGCATGGCCTTCCAGCCCAAGGAAGGACTTCAGGCCAGGTTCAAGGTATATCTGTTTTTTCAGCTTGACTTATGTTTATGCTTGACTGCATAAGCATAAAGCTCTTCAACCCCCTCTTGCCCAATGCATGGTTTGTATTCATAGATATTAAGGTCAGAAGGGACCATCATGATCATCTGACCTCCTGCACAATGCAGGCCACAGAATCTCACCCACCCACTCCTGCAATAAACCTCTCACCTATGTCTGAGCTATTGAAGTCCTCAAATCATGGTTTAAAGACTTAAAGGTGCAGAGAATGCTCCAGCAAGTGACCCGTGCCCCACGCTACAGAGGAAGGCGAAAAACCGCCAGGTATGTCCTGTCTTATAACGTGGTAGCTTGCTAGTGCAAGACTGACAACTCCCCCTGGTTTTAAAATATTTCTGACCCTTAACGGCAGCAGTAGTGGGCTAGAACACGAGTCTAGCCTCCTCTTGACCAGCGCATGCTATCCCCTGCTGATCAGAAATGCTGCCCTCCAAGCAATCCAGTCAGTTCCTTTTTGACTGACGTCAGTGAAGGAGCTTTGCACAGGAAAAAAATTTACCTTCAACCATCACTCCACTTTCCTACAGAGCCTCGTCACTATCCTTTCCTTATTTATACCCTGCTTTTCAGTCAAACCTAACTGGTTATTTAAAATGTTGAGATCTTGGTCTTTGGTGCTTGTGCGTACTTTTATAATGTCTCCGCATCTAATTTTGTTTGCTGCTTTGATGCTCAGGCATTGCTAGCCTTCAGTCGGCTTTAGTCCGGTTTTTGTTTGTGCCCGTGCCTTGGCATTGTTCACTGTTCTCAGTGCATCAGTACCGTCTCACCTTGGCTCTTTTGTTGGTCTGGCAACCCCTCAGAGCCCTCCTTGAGACATCACAGGCTGACTTCCAGAACTCCAGTAGGAGGCTGGCCTGGGGAGGGCTTTGAAGGGAAGGTAAACCCTGGAAGCGAAGTCTGAGTTGTTCAAGACGTGAGTGGTAGGCCTCAGTGCCAGCAGTGCTCGTTGGTGCAAACCCAGCCCCGCCCCATGTACCCCAGCAGGGCTCCTGCTGCACCAGAGTCCTTGCCCCATGAGCAATGAACCTGAGGTCTCCACTAAGTCGTTTGCTCCAAGCGCTGGAGTCCCAAGTGCCTTGAAGTCTTGAGCTCAGGCTCATGGGATATGGTGGGCGGGGGGAGCCCCTGTTACAAAGGATTGGGACAGGAGGTGCTTGGGCGGGCTGGCTCCATGATTTGTCTCTGTCAAAGCTTCCTACTATACAGGCAGTTCAGAATCTGAGCTGGGTTTTTCCATACTGGACTCATGTAGCAACCTGGCTTGTTCACCTCTAGTCCTCTGTAGGCCTCATGGTAGCCTCACAGTACCAGTTTCAGGTCATTTCTCTTATCCTATATTGGCAGGGAGAGGATCTCTTGACTAAAAATGCTGCTTGGACTCCAAGTCAGGAGAGACCAAAGGTTCAGTGACTCTCCTAGTCCCATCAAGTTTTGCCATCTGCAACAGTTGAGAACCACATCTTATCCATCAAGCTGAGTATCTGGCATTAGCTACTCACCCATAACTAGGGTAGCTTGCTCTATCCCAGCCCAGGTTCCTCTCTCTGACAGCTTGGCTCCTGACAGGCGAGAGCTCTGTAGTATGGTGTATCTGAACAGATGGTTTGTGTCCTGGCCTCTTGAGAACCATCCACTGAATAGACTTCAAATTGTAAATTGAAAAGGGTTGTGTCATAATGGAAACAAGGCCATGGGAGCCCTTTTACTTCGCCCCCAAACTGATTACTTTCACGTTTATTCTGAGCTGTCAAAAGTATCAGTGCCTGCAGCCCTATGTGATCAGGTTAATGGGGAGCATGATGCATTCAGAGATCCTCTGCCTTAGTCTTCTGTGTCATGGGATATCCGTGTGGTCTTGACAAAGCAGGTGAAAGCTCTGTTTGAGCTATGCATTCAGTTCATAAAGGAAGAGATCTTAACACTAGGGACTGGTGCACCTTTATACTAAATTTGATAAGGATAATGTAGTCTCAACTGAGATACC
Organism: Lepidochelys olivacea; assembly: GCF_965140295.1. Classification (NCBI taxonomy): domain Eukaryota; kingdom Metazoa; phylum Chordata; order Testudines; family Cheloniidae; genus Lepidochelys; species Lepidochelys olivacea. The sequence goes on from NC_140416.1 coordinate 123,698,164, forward strand.
TTTTCACGGTGATAATAGAGTTCTACCGTAGTGAGATGAGTGCTCAGCACCTCCCCCCTGCCACAAACAGAAGTTTCACGGGGTGCAGGGAGGAGCGAGGATGCGGTGTGCTCGGGGGAAAGGGCGGAGCTGGGTGTGGAGGGGTGGGTGGGAAGAGGCGGGGCCTGGGCCAAAGCCGGGGGTTGAGCACCCTTCGGCAGTTTGAAAAGTCTGCACCTGTGATCTGAGCGACTTCAAGTCCTGCACTAAGCAATGTGACCGCCAATCTGTCAGGTGACGTTTGTTCTCTCAACTTCTCAAAGGTTCTCTCAACTCCCATGCGCAGTGGAGTATCTTGTTTTGGCAGGATTTTTATAAATGTTCTTTTATTGTAATGTGTTTATACTAGAGAAGTCCAGGTCAAAGAAATGCACCTTGCACTTGGAGTGGAAAGTGGTGAGGTTTCTGATTTTCCTTAGTTCTTGGGAGAATTCATTCCCTAGTCTCGAACTGTCCCCGAAGGAAGAGATCTGTGTAGCTCAAAAGCTTGTCTTTCTCACCAACAGAAGTTGGTCCGATAAAATATATTACCTCACCCACCTTGTCTCTCTAACCATGGTCTTTGTCCTGGAGCTTGATGGTATTTTAGATATCCTGGGCCCAGGCCATGGAGTACATCTTTCGTTACTATCCCTCCTCTGAAAAGTCCATGTTAATATGGAATGATTAAGTATTAGTGATCCATCTTAGAAGATATTGTTTGAAAGAAACCCTTTTGAAGGTCAGAATCTTTCAATGTGAACAGGGAGCTCCCTTTGTCTTCAGAAGGAGAAACCTGCATGGATCAGAGGAACAGAACTTGACCTCACGGATGTAATCTTTAGACTGTGAGCTCTTGAGATCAAGGACTATCTGTCTTTTGTGTCTAGAAAGCACCTAGTGACTATTGCCATCAATAAATAACCATGTAAAGTCACTTATTGAGTTGACTTAATCTATAATTTGCATGGGAAAATGGGGAATTTCCCTTGTTGATTGTGTACTGTGTGGCTTTTTTATGGGGAGGCTATAATTTAAATCTAAGTATTGCTTTTTCCGGATTCGTATCCTGCTGAGATGAATGGGGAATCTGGATGGTCTCTCAGGGCTTGGCTACACTTGCGAGTTAGAGCACATTAAAGCAGCCCCAGGTGCCTTAGCTCACTCCCGTCCACACTGGCAAGGCACGTAGAGCGCTCTGACTCCACAGCTAGAGCAATCCTGGTACTCCACCTCGGCAAGAAGATTAATGCTTGTTGCGTAGTGGCTGAAATGCCCGGCGTCAGTGTGAACGAGGTGTTGCATTACTGCGCTCTGATCAGCCTCCGGAAACGTCCCATAATCCCCTTAAGTCAAGTGGCCGCTCTTCTCATTGTTTTGAACTCACCTAGGAATGCGGATATGCCCTTTGAAAGCTCCGTTTCTGACAGCTGTTCCAAGACAAAGCAAGCAGTTACTGTGGAATGCTGTGTGGGAGAGAGAGAGGGAGGGGGAGATCTGCTGCTGTCTGAACTTACAAGACAGCACGCTGACATGTTTTCAGCCCCCAAAAACATACTCTCTCCCCCCACATACACACAACACACTTCCTGTCACACTCCACGTCCCCCATTTGAAAAGCACCGGTTGCAGTTAATTGCATGCTGGGATAGCTGCCCATAATGCACCGCTCCCAATGCCGCTGCAAATGTGGCCATGCCAGTGCACTTGTAGCTGTCAGTGTGGACAGATTGCAGCGCTTTCCCTACTGCGCTCTACGAAGGCTGGTTTAACTCAAAGTGCTCTACATCTACAAGTGTAGCCATGCCCTCAGTGTTTGTGAAATTTGAGAAAAGAGATCCAGGATAAATCAGAGTTGCTAAACCGTGTTAGCTAACCACAACCTTTCCATTAGTTTAGACACAGTTTAGTGTATTTTACCTCAGTGTAGCTGGTTGAGGTTGACCTTTGGGAGAGGAAGCCTACAGTTGATCTCACCGAGCTAAATTGAGGTAAAAGGTGGTGTTAATTTTTGACTATGCTAGGCAAAAGGTTGGGGTTAGCTACCCTCAATTTGTGCCTAATCTAGACAAGTGCAGTGACACTTACTCATTTATTCTCTTGCTCATCCATGCACACTTCACTCTGATCTTTCCTTCTCTCACAAATATACACTTCACATTTGTTTTTCTCACATACTAGACAGCAATTCACGAGCTACTTCACCCCATTCTCACATCCATTCACCCCTGGCCTTTTCTCCAAGCAATTAATTCTGTTCCCTGTCAAATTCATCAGTTCTCTTTTCTCACCATCCCAGCTCCTCGGGTCTCTTTCTCCAGTCTGTTAATTCTATCTCCACCCTCTCCCCCCTCCCCCCCCCCCGCTAAACTTATCAATACTGCTATTTTTAATGGAGGCCATTCCTTCACTCATTCTGCTGCTGAACCCGTGGTAGGGTATGGGGAGCTTACCTCTACAGTTGCTTTCTCACTGTCCAGGCAGCTGTGCCATTAGTCTGCTTTTGATTCACATTTTTAAAGTCATCTTTGCAGCTGTATTTCGTTTGATCATTAAACGAAAGCATTATAATGGCATGGGTTGACGCCGTTATATGTACTACATAGGAAAGCCCATGTGCATGGGAATTTGCAAGACGATAAAATATGTAGTATTTTTAATCTGTTTGTGCTACCATATGCTCCTCCACACATCCTTCACTGCAGCTTCTGACTGAAGAAAATAATTCTACTGTGCAGGTTCAGCAACAGGTTCACCCCAGTTTTTCAGCAAAAGAAGATTCCCTCTATTATATTGAAGAGCTGATACTTCAGCTGCTGAACAAACTGTGCATTGCACAGCCACGGACTGTCCAAGATGTTGAGGTGAGAATGGCAAAGCTGTCTTATCTAATACCGGAAAACGGGTGCTTGCTTACAAAATGACTGTACTCAACTATTGTAAGTGATCTAATGTTAATTTATAACAAGGTAGAATATAAATAGGGCATTTTTCTAAAAGATTAGTCAGTGTTCTGCTTTCAGAAAAGGAGTTATATTTGAGCTGCAATTAGTTTCTGTTCAGAAGTCTCATAACTGTCTGGTCATGTTTAAAACAAAATCTATTCTGTATTTAAAAAGTGCAGAAAAGCATAGCTAGCTGCGAATGTTTTGTATTGCTTTAGTTAAAATAGACCTTGAACTTTAGAATTCAAAGCTTGCAGGGATTTAATCTTCCTTTTTAGTTAATCCCCAAAAGCAAAACGTAAACATTTTAATGTAATGAATTTAAACTACCGATTTAGGTCATGATCTTGCAACTGATAGAGAGTGGGCAGGTTGCTGTTAAGCGTATGGAAATATATTGAACTCAGTGAGGCTCTGTATTCTTGCAGCTGTCTGTCTATGCACTGTCAGTTATAGAATTGGGGCCTTAATGGGCTGCACTTTTTAACAGACACATCCAGAGTTATGTCGTAGTTTTAAATAGCTGTTATCTTTCACATTAGAAAAATTGACTGCCTAAAGAAAAAAGGGGCGGGGGGGGGCGGCATTAAAAAACCAGCCTGACTGGTTTTGTAGCATATTAGACAAATTACAGCTTTGTATGTAAGGCACTTTCAGTCCACTACAAGCTGATGATCTCATCTAATATTCTACAGATTTGTTATGGAAATGAATACTTTGTGAGTACTTATAAAATGTAAAATATGTTTATTTACAAAACTGATCTCCTGGAGGGTTTGAGATTCTTAGTGTGTATAGTGTTTTTAAATACATTACTTGACATTGAGTCAATTGATTAATTCTTAATATTGGTTTATGATTGTTGTTGTTCAAAGATTTGTATAAAGCTAAATAAGCTTATTTTGTAGATGTCCCTTAATAGCCTTTATTACTTCTAGCTACCACCAGCGGAGTCTGGATTTAAACTTTATATGCAGAGGTGAAAAGCTGTATGTTCTATCTCCAGTCCCCAAGCTATCCAGTCCTCTAGAATATAGAGCAATGCTTTGCCATGTCAGAGACTGTCACCTGCTCGCCAGCTCTGTAATTTCTGTCTTCTAATACAAAAGGAATGCTAAAATAAGTTTATGTGCACATTAATTTCCTATTGGGTGTAATTATACTCCACATGTATGAGCTAAAGATTTTAGGTATGTATTTTATTAAACAATTACACCGGTACTGATTTATGTAAGAAACTTTGTCTGTAAGATTCCCAAGTCCTCACACATTGTTTCTTAGAGAAAAGAGAGATGCTAACCTTTTATAAAACTGCCAATACTTTATCTGAGCAAAGAGATATCTCAGCACATAAGATTTTAGCTATACACAGGATTTAGTTTTAGTTGTATCTTTTAAAAAAATTGCTTTTTTTCGGTAGTGAAACAATATTGATAAAAGCACTTAGTAATGTAACCTAACTAGACTTGATTATTTCATTAAAAATGAGGAAGTATGTTTAAAGAGTAACTGCAAGTTCCCAAAAACAGTAGTACACCTTGAAGGTCAACAGACTTAAACTCTACCAGATGAATGTAGGAATGAGTCAGTCTATTCATGGAGATCACTCTGCCACCAGACCCCTGAAGCTTAAATCTGGAGATGGTTTGTTTGCTGTACACCTCAGCTGTTCTCAGTTGTCATGATAGAACACAAGGAGATCAGTGATCTAAGATCCTGTTCATGCAAATACCTACACATGCCAGTAGCTCCCATTGGAGTAAATGGACTATTTGCATGTAAAGTTAAGTAGGTGCGTAAGTGTGAACAGGAGCAAGCCTAAGGTACCCAAGACCCAAACCATAAAGGGCTTAATAGGTTAGAAACAACACTTTGAATTGTTTCCAACTATAAACAGGAAGCCAGTGCAGTCTTAAGCCCAAGTGTCATATGCACTCTGTGAGATGAACTGATAAGTCAGTGGACAGCTATGTTCCACATTACCTTGTTTCTGGGTGACTTTCAGGTGCAGTCCCAAGTGAAGTTGATTGCAGTAATCCAGTGTAAAGGTCATGAAGCAGTGAATAATTGCGGCAAGGCTTGCATCCAAGAGGAAAGGTTGCAATCTGTTTATTTGGTGTAGGATGACAAAAAGGACTGTTAGCTAGTATTGCCATGTGATCATTTAAAAGAACTCTGAATCTAGCAAGACCGCCAGATTATACACCTTCCTGTCAAAACGTGGGCAAAAGCCCTTTATTGAGGGGACACATCAACTCAGTCATCTCCTGGATGATTCCTGCAGCTAATGAGTAAAATCTCTGTCTTGTCTGAATTGAGCTTCAGCCATCTAGCCCTCATCTAGATGTCAGTCTTGACTATACCCTGGGAAAACTGAACTATTCAGCTCTGGTGACGGTTGTAAAGTAGAGTTGTATGATGGCACCACCCAAACCATGTGTCACATCTGATGTTGAGGGAGATGAGAATAGAACCTTGTAGCACCCCACTTGAATGCCTTTGAGGAAAAAGAGCAATTGCCCATGACTACCTTCTGGGCCCACGGAGAAAGGAACAGAGCTTTTCATCTGGGTTCAGTTCCTACTTCTGTCACAGACTCTCAGTGACTGTGGGCAAGTTACATCTTCTCTCTGTGCTTTAGGATAGTGGTGCCCAATCTTATTACACAGGAGGGCCACATAAACCTAATCCAGAGGTCCCCAAATTGAGGGGACCAGAGGAATGTTTGTGGGGGGCGCAGTGGGACCTGGGCCAGCTCCCATAGGGATTGGGAGGGAGCATCTCCTACCCCTGCTGTGGCTCCACACCCTGGCCCCAGCATCCGTCCCTGGCTATGGCTCCGTTCCCAGACCCACTCCCAGATACAGCCCCAGCCTCGGCCTCCTTACCCCGCCTGCCCCCTCCCCGCCCCCTTGCTCCCAGCCCCGGCTCGGGCGGTGGGGGCATGGACAGGGGTAAGCGGGGGGGGCAATGACCCTGAAAAGTTTGGGCATCACTGACCTAAGCACAAGCTTGTGTGGGCCAAACAGCTTCTGCATACTTCCTTGTGTAAACTAAAATGATGTAAACGTGATGACAAAACGCTAATGAATCAGCCATTAGTAGGGTATGTCTACACAGTAACTAGTCATCTGTGGCTGGTGTGTGCTAGCTGACTTGGGCTCATGGGGCCCATGCTGCAGGGATGTTTCATTGCTGTATAGACTTCTGGGCTTGGGCTGTAGCCTGGGCTCTAGGACCCCACAGGGTGGGAGGGTCCCGCAGCCCAGGCCTGAACATTGACACCACAATGAAACACCCCTGCAGCCCAAGCCCCATGAACCTGAGTCGACTGGCATGGGCCAGCCACAGGTTTTACTTTGCTTTGTAGACAGACCCTTAATTCCCCATCTGTAAAATGGGAACAATATCCCTTTGTCTTTTCCAGTTAGACAGAGAGCTCTTTAGTGTCCCCTCTTCCTGTGTTTGTACAGTGCTCAGTATGATTGGGCCCCATCTCAGCTGGAACCTCTAAGTGCTGTCATAATGCAAATAACAAAGGGCAGGAAGGACTGTTTTGAGGCGAGATTTGAAAGGATGCTTGTTCTGTGGGGAGTAGAAGATTGTTCCAGCCTTAGAGGTGGGGCTGCATGAAAGGAGAAAAGCCTAAGAGAGAGAGCAATGGAGCAGTTAGAAGTGAGGAAGCGATGGGGTACAAACATCAATAGGGAAATTAGGTGAGTGACTATTTTGCAAGCTTATGTATGCTGACTGGTTAAACTGCATTTCTTATGTTTGGGCAGGAGCGAGTTCAAAAGACATTTCCTCATCCAATCGACAAGTGGGCTATAGCTGATGCACAGTCTGCTATAGAGAAACGAAAACGAAGAAACCCTCTCCTACTACCTGTGGACAAGATACATCCCCTATTAAAGGTATTTTAGATAAGTCTCAGAGTTAATTTTTACTTTATGCTATGTTTTGCTTGTTTAGCATAGTATCTTTAAATATTTCTTTTTTAATTTGTGTGTAAACTATTGTAGAAAAGAAAAGACAAATCCAGATCCGTTTCTGATGTTGGTTGGAAGAGTAAAAGTAGCCATTTTAGTATACTGTATTTATGTAAATGTAGCACTAAACCAAACTTTTGAATCTCTCTTGTTGTAGACTTCATTTATTAAAGTTTAGTTCTACTCTGAAAAGTTAGCTATGTAAAAAATGGTGGCACCTTACCCCCCATATCTACTCCCTTTATGTATTCAGAGTTCTACCTGGTCACCTTTAGCCTTTAGTATCTGCATTTACTGCTCTATTGGCACTGTGGAGGCAAAACAGCTGAGAGGGATAGAGCTGGATACTATTCCTCGTACATTAACAACAGAAATGTTTACTGAATTCCAATCAATTATATTTGTGCAGACCTGTTGGAGTCAGAAGGTGTCACTGAGGCATAATTTGACAATAGTGAGTTTTCCAAGACAAAACAGAAGCCCTAATTTGAACTACAAAACATTTATTATGGGGGGCGGGGGTTGAGAAGGAAACTAGCCAACTTGACACTCAGATGTATAGAGCTAGCAGATAAATTTTACTTTCAAACTACGCAAGTTTGATATGGAAATCGTTGAGTCACAAACATTTAATCCCCTGATGCTATTTTTAGTGTCATTTTTCTTAGCAGAACAGCATTTCCAACGTTCAGATCAGTGTAGCTGTAGCAATAGCTGAATTAAGTTCACTTCATTGCATGTGTAAATGGAAGAGGGATAGCTATCCCTTACTCAACCTTCCTCCCCATAGCCTTAGGAAAAGGAAAGTAAGTTGCTATTCCTTTACTCATTCATACTTGTTCCATGTGACCAAGTGTCAGTAAGTGACCAGGAAGCTCTAAATAAAGAGACCACAGAAACAGTGAGGGAATAAAAGCCTGTTGCTTTTGGAACATTGTAGTTTATGGATGGCTTACATTATGAGTAATTTACAAATGTACTTTAGAAGGGAGCTATTAAAGATCAGCAAGGTCTGGGAAGCATTTCTGATCTGTACATATAAGATATTATTTATACAGTGAAATGTAGCTTTAGTTAAGTTATTTTGTTATTAGCCTGAATAAGGGCCATATTTTTCTAAGTAAAGAAATAACTGGTACTGCAACATTAACATGCTTAGTCTTCAGTTTAGTAAGTTCGCTTCTTTAAGGTCACAGTAAACAATTTATTTTTTATTTTTTGTAATTTGTGTCAAAGTGCTCATTTGCTTTGAAGGGAACTAGGTTTGGCTCAGTTTCTAGGTATGGGTCTTAAAGTTGCTTCTCCTTTTCCTTTATTTAGAAATGTATGTTAGAAATCTCTGCTTGGAAATATTATTTAAATACAAAATTATGTACCAGCATGTGAAGATGCGTTCTTTAAAAAAAGGTGTGGTGACATTCTTTTATAGCACTGCAAATTACTTCAAAGGGTTTTTAAAAAAATTAAGACTGTTGTGCTATAATATGTACAGTTCTAAGAAAGAATTAACAGTAAAGTTCTTATGGTTTGTCTTACGTAGCATTTCTCAAATACGGCCAGTGTGGCCACATACGGCCATCAGGGGCTTTTCTTGTGGCCACAGCCTCCGGGCAGTGATCGGGGTGGCGGCAAAGCAGTGGTCCCACCCCCAGGGCCAACAGCAGGAGTTAGACCTGCCCCTCCCCACCCCCGAGACACATGCTGGAGGAACAGGCAGCTACTGAGTTCCCCACCTTCCTGGGGTGGCAGACAGCAGGCTCTGGCCATGGAGCTCCAACCCCCAGCTGTGGGGCTCCCCTCCGCCCATCGCCTCTGGCCTCCACCAGCCCATCGTGCATTTCCCCCCGTCTCCCAGTTCCCCCCTATCGACCGCCCCATCCAAGGCTTAATTTGTCCCTGGGCTTGCTAGGACTGAGTAAGTCTACTACTGTGAAAAGTGATATTTGTATGTTTGTTAATATCACTTTTCACAGCAGCAGACTTACTAGCTAGCAAATCTTTTTAAAAAAGCAAAAGGAACAACAACAAAAAAGACAAGAACCTTCAGAGCACCTTATTTGTGTTTCTATTCTGGTCCAGTAAAGAATAGAGACAACTGTACATTATTTTTATTATTGAGTCTTCAAAAAGATTCAATAAATTACAATGATTTGGACATGTATATTTGTTTTTCCTAAAGTTAATTAAGAATTTTAGGAAAAATTGTCACCGTGGCCACCAAAAAATTTGTTGAGAACCCCTGGTCTAACATATCCTCACATCAAACTTAATGGCAGGAAAAATTCTTGTTTGGCTTTCACTTCTTAACTAGTAGTGAGTGCCACTGGTTAAATTTGAAGAAACCATGAAAGCCTGGAAGTTCAGTTTCTTGGGCATACTGTTGATTTTTGAAATGGGATTTTTTTAAAGCATAGGTTTATCCTGAATTCGTTTTACAATATCCACTGATTTTTCATCTTTAAGTCAATCTTTAAAAATGCAAAAGTTTCTTCCTATTAAGGTATAATGTGGGTCTGTTTCTATCCATGCTTCATATTTCCAAAATGTAAAAGGAAATTCCTTCTGTCAGATGGTAGCATTGCGGAATAAAGTTAGCAACTAGCATAAAAAAAGAAGACAAACAGCAGATATGTATTCAATACCAGGCAGACTTGAGGCCTTTTCAGTATCTCTTTCTGGAATAATAATCAGACTCCTATCTATTGAGTATAATATCGTAGTTTACGACAGTGGTTGGGGGTGGCTGTTGAGAAGAGAAACCTAGCAGTTCTGAATAATGCTTTTCTTTCTAGAGATTACTCATTACTAAGGCTAAGATTTTTTCATGGATATTTTTAGTAAAAGTCATGGACAGGTCACAGGCAAAAAAGAAAAATTCACATAAGCCGTGACCTGTCTGTGACTTATTAAAAATATACTTGACAAAATGGGGATCTGCAGGTCCCCACATCACCTGAAGCAGGGCAGCTGTGCAGGGGCTAGGAGCCATTTGCAGCAGCTGGGGGCTGCAGGGTACCCCTGCCACCTGCAGCTCCGGGGGTCCCCTGCCTCCTGTGTCAGCGGGGGGTTGCCCACTGCCCGTGGCGGCTTGGAGCTCTAGGGGCTGCCAGAGGTGCCACGGGTACCCTGCAGCTCCCTGCCCCTGCGGGCAGTGGTGGACCCTACAGCTCCTGCCCACCACAGGCTGAAGTCACGAAGGTCGCTGGAAGTCACGGATTCTGTGACTTCTGCGACCTTCATGACTAAATCATAGTCTTACTCGTTACACCAGTAAAATCAGCTAGTGGGCAAGTATATAGGACCATAGTAGCTGGTTTTAAATGATGCATCCCAAAATAGATGATGGCATGATACAAGGTTAATATTACTAAAATGCACAAGCCTATCTGTATTTATTCATTATGGTCCTATCACAAATATTTAACAGGCAAAAGGTGTGGGGTGAAGTAAACCCTCAGCAGAATATGAAAAATATCATCCTGTTTGAAATGTTTTTGAAAGTGGAACAATGTCTTCTCTGTCTTTCTCTTCTACTCCACTTTCTTTTCTCCCAAAGCTTAATTAACCCCTTCATATTAATTTGAGTATAAGTATGTGATTTCTTCAGTTGCACACCTTTTGTGTGAACACTTCACTTAATTCCTATTTAAGATTATATAAAATGGCCACACTGGGTCAGACCAATGGTCCATCAAGCCCAGTAGCCTGTCTTTCGACAGTGGTCAAATGTTCCAGGATAATGGACAGGCCAATGTGAATTACAGCTTGCAAGAGATTAAGAGCAGACAATTTTTGATTCTGCAAAAGGTGCAAACACATTTTGCATTAAAAATGTAAAAGGAAGAATCCTTTTTTCTCCAATTTCCATGTGTAGACTTTCATCCTGCAAGGACTTAGGCTTGCTTAATTTTAAGCACATGAATGGTCCCATTCAAGTCCTTTAATTTTAATGGGATTTGAAAAGCCATGTTTCTGTAGCAGGCAAAATGTGACAGTGGCGTGTTTCTAAGCTCTTCCTTAGTAAATATTGCTGGCCACAGACTCCCTTTTTCTGTTCTGTGCTCTGGCTATTGCAGCTGTGTGTGAGCTGGTAACTCAAAGCAAAAATCCTTTTGGTAAAAATGCTAATATCTTAGTTTTCAAATATGGTGCTCAACGTCAATAACTTTCAGGCATGACTATAGTTTTACTGTGTTTTCTTTTTAATTTGCAGGAGGTTCTAGGCTATAAAGTAGATTATCATGTCTCTCTTTATATTGTGGCTGTTTTGGAATATATCTCAGCTGACATTTTGAAACTGGCTGGAAATTATGTTTTCAATATACGACACTTTGAAATCTCCCAGCAAGACATTAAAGTGTCTATGTGTGCTGATAAGGTAAGAAATAGTTGATTTGCTATACTGATGTTTAAATGGCTTATCGCTTTATTTAAAAACCTTGTGCTTTAGTTCCCAACTGCATCATGCTGTTATGATTATCATTATTATGACACCTCTTTGTAATGGTAGGTTCTCCACTCTGTCTTTCTAGTTTCATCTTTATTAAATTGTTCAGAAACCTTTTTTGTTGAATTTCAGTTATCTTCATTATCAGGCAAAAGCTTTTGCAAGATGCCTTGTGTTCTTCTGAATCCCTCTTCCTCAAATCCTAACTTGTTTTCCTGCTGCACTAAATTATAAAAACCACAGTATTGGCAATTGATCCTGCCAAAGATTCAAGTTTACTACCTTGTGATTGTTACAGAAAGTGTTGTGTTAAATACAGTTCACTAGTTTTTGAACAAATCGAGACCATTGAGTTTGAATGAAGGATAGAAATCAGACTTGTATAAAAACTTGACTTTCACTCTTTGCTAGGTTTTGATGGATATGTTTGATCAGGATGTTATTGGTTTGGTTTCGCTGTGTGAAGATGAGCCCTCTTCTTCAGGTGAACTCAATTACTATGAGCTAGTGAGAACTGAAATTGCAGAAGAAAGACAGTATCTGCGGGAGTTGAATCTGATAATAAAAGTGTTTCGGGAAGCTTTCCTGTCTAACAGAAAGTTGTTCACACCTTATGTAAGTCCCTTTTTAATTACTGTTTTAATGCTTAAATACTTGCATATCCGTTTTCAACCATAACTTAGCAAATTTACATTGACTGTAGCAGAGTAGGTGAAATTTGGTTTGAAGTATCCTAGTGTATAACAGAAGTGGTGATTGGTGCCTGAAATAAGAGGGAGGCACTGCAGATAGCAGTCTTAGATGAATATTCTCAGACCATTGTTTAAAAAGCAAGGGATTTTTTTGGATGCAAACAATAGTTATAGTGCCAGATGGTCATGTGGGTAGAAAGCCTGATCCTTATGCAATTACACACCTGCACTTTACCAGGCAAGCAGCATAGCAGCAGATGGAGGAGCTGGGGTTCCTAGGAAAGAGAGTGCTAGGAAGAGGGGCTGCAGATGTCCCTCAAAAAGAGGAAGATGTGAAACCTTGGTAATTTACCTTGATTGACAGGGAAAGGGGAAAATTGATTAGGGGGAGGAGAGACATTTGGGGGCTAGGGTGTGGGCAGGGAGAGATGGGATGAATTCCTGAGCATAGGATGGAGTGGGGCAAGTCTGGAGGTAAGTGGAGAAGAAATGGATGTCATTCATAGGTTGGAGTCAAGGGAAGGGTGCTTTCCAGATGATGGGTTGGGGAAGACTGCCCAGATGGGTGTGTTTCTGAGATAAGGGACACTAAAAGCAGGACTTGAAAAAGGAAGCTGCCACTTCCCTCTCTAAGCCCAGCTGGTACTCTGAAAAAGCGACTGCATAGCTTTGATCATACAGTTTTGTTATTGAGACCTGAGCTGGGGGTCGTTTTTAAATTTTCACTTCAGGTTAAGTTCAGAGACAGAAAAGAGCAAGGAGATGGAGGGGAAATAATGACAGCTTTAAACTGCTCCTCCCCTGCTGATTGTGGCCTGTTAGTGTACAGGCTAAAAACGTTAGACCCTATTATCCTACCCAGTGAATAACGCATAGCTTCTCTCACAAGAAACACTGCTCTCGAATGCTGGATTGGATACTGCACCATGCTCTCGGACATTTAAAAGTAAAAATTGTGCCATGTTGGATCAAAGTGAATATACCCAAGCATGATCGCTCAGCCTGAATTGATGCCTAGAACTTTCCTGCCTTTCCCCTCTTTCTGTTGTCTCGTCCCTATTTAGGGTATGTCTACACTGCACACTCCTTATGGCAGCGTGCAGAGCAAAGGCACCGCATAGACGTGTAGACAGTGAGGCACTGCTTAGGCGAGTAATGACAGACCCGAATCCTGTGGGTATACCCTACATGACTCTCGATACGCCCAAGCAGTACTTCCTCCGTCTACAGTGCAGTGTCATGCTGCATCCATGCTGCTGGAGCTTTTCCCTGCTGCAGGGAGAGGCTCTGGCATGATGGAGGCAGCACAAAAATGCTCCAGCAGTGGGGAGAGGCTCTGCCAGGGTGGATGCAGCCTGTTTTCACTGCAACATGTAAGCTACGTGTGCCCTACACCCTGCTGCCAGTGTAGACAGGGCTTAGATAGCTCAAACTTTATTTGAAACACTTGGAGGTCTGCAAAAGAGTAAAGGAAATGGTAACAAATATTACTAAAGCATAGTTTTTGTTTTCTCAGGATATCGACATGATCTTTAGCAACATTTCAGATATTCATGAATTGACTGTGAAGCTCTTGGGGTTGATTGAGGATACTGTTGAAATGACAGATGAAAGTAGTCCTCATCCTTTGGCTGGCAGCTGCTTTGAAGATCTGGCAGAGGTGAGTTTCTAAAATCACTTCATAGGAATATTTTGTATTTTCATATTAAGCTAGTGTCCATGATTCTGTATCTCTGTGGAATGGACAATAGAGGGCATGTTCTGCTCCTCCAAAAAAAAAAGCTTTTATGAGGTTCTGAACAGAGAATGATGATAGGGCAGTCACACAGAGCAATCTAGATTGCTTGGTAAGATGGGCCCATTCAAACAAGCCTTTTTAAGACCAACAGATACAAGGTCATGCATACAGAAACAAAGAATGCAGGCCATGTGTATATAATGGAGGGCTGTGTCTTGGAAAGCTGTGAATCTGAAAATGATTTAAGGGTCATAGTGGACAAGCAGCTCACCATGAGCTCCAAGTGTAATGATGTGACAAAAAGGGCTAATGCAATCCTTGGATGTGTAAACAAGTGAGTAGGAGTAAGGAGGTGATTTTACCTGTATATACAGCATTGAGGAGATGGATACTAGAATACTGCATCCAGTTCTGTTGTCAAAATTTTAAACAGGAGGTTATCTTAAGTATTTCCATTATAAAAGCCCTATAATTTGCTCATAAAGTTAAATCACGTTTTGGGCTGGTCTGTTTTCAAAGGTAAATTTTCTTCTGCAAAAATGGGGTAGCATTTTTGAGATGAAGGGAATAGAGAGGAAACAAGCTTTTCCATTTAAAAAGAAAAGGAGTACTTGTGTCACCTTAGAGACTAACCAATTTATTTGAGCATAAGCTTTCATGAGCTACAGCTCACTTCATTGGATGCACGAAAGCTTATGCTCTAATAAATTGGTTAGTCTCTAAGGTGCCACAAGTACTCCTTTTCTTTTTGCGAATACAGAGTAACACGGACGTTACTCTGAAACCTTTCCATTTAAAGTTTGTCTTTTTTCTGTGGATCTAATATCTTGGTGGTTTGGTATGGAAAGTTTCTAGACAGGTGGCATTTTAGTATCCTGGTGAAAACCTCTTTTTGATTTTTGGCCACATAATTTTAAAATAATTACAGTACATGTAATATTTTCAAATAGTCTAAAGCAAAAAAGGGCTGAAATATGCATGCATGAGTGTGGAACTTAAATTGGTCATTTCTGTCTCGTGGATATTGAATAAAACACGCCTTCAGAGCATGTATGTAATGGTGTAAAACTCTGCTGCGTATTCTCGGTACACAAGCTGCAAATTCTCATAACTATGTCAAATCAAAACCAGTTTTTCCAAAATAACCATGACCATTGTAATGCTGAATGCAGCTTTCAGATATCAATTAGTTTTGTAGTAGCCTGGCTCCAAAAGTGCCTGCAGCTTTTTTACACTTGCATTTTATGATTCTTGTTCAAGTGGTGTTCCCTATATGTATTCCAAACGTGGGTTTTCATGTGTGCTAGAGCCAGACGATTTTTGTAGTGGTGTCCGTTGACCCACATGTCCGTTGTACATAGCCTCATGTCTCAGGTGAGGCTATATTAGTTTGTGTGGGTCAACGTCTCTTCAGTTCCCTCTTACTGCCACATGGTCAGAGTTGGAATCCCTGTTCCTCCCAGTTGTGGTTTCGTTACGAGAGCACTTTCATTCGCTTGTATATAGTTCTTTGTTGTTTTATTGTGAGGTAAAACAGTTAGTTATGTTGATTGTTTTCTTAGCAGAAAACAGTTGAAGGAATTTTGCCCAAACCTTTTAAAAAAAAAAACTTTTGGGCAGAGACCATGAGTGGAAAATGCCTCAGTGAAAATTTCAGAAAATTATGAGCATATCAACACAGAATGTCCTAATGCAGCCTTAACTAGAGCAGTCATAACCAGACAGTAAGTATAGAAACACATCTTCCAATATGTTTGTGTGGATCCCACTGTCGTAGGTGCTCGTATGCCTCCTGCACGTGAGACTGGATTCTTTTGAATAGCAGTGTCTGTCTGGGCCTTGTGCAATGGCAGAAAGGGCAGAGCAACCACGGCCCTCCTTCAGTTGGCTTTTACCACCCATGACAGTGAGATGGAACCCAGCCACTTTCTGACCAGCTACTTCTACAAGGCTTCAAACTCACCCTTTCTTGGATAGTGTAGTGAAGAGAAAGGTCTTCATCACTCTTCCCCCTTGTTTCCTTTAATTTGGACATTCCAATAAAAAAAAATAGAGAGGAGACCCTGGTGTACCTCCAGAAGCGGGGGAAGGTATTTTGCACCCACATGACAGACTCTAAACCAGTTGTTTTCAACCAATGATCCATGGACTCCTGGGGATCTACAGACTAAGATTTCCAAAGGGATCTGCACCCCCAATTTGAAATTTTTTAGTGGCTCACAAATGAAAAAGGATAGAAAACCACTGCTCTAAACCATCAGGGTTCAAACCCTGCCCATCATATGATGGTCTCATCCTCCCTACTGACAGAAGATTGACCTAGTTCTTGCCTGTTCTCCCTGGGAGAGAGCCATATCCCAAGGTCCTTGGCATACCAGTTGTTTTCCTCTAGAATCTGTAACTGTAGGGACTCATGGGTCAAGTTACATCTGCTTGAGTGATCCATGTGGGTCACCTCAGACCCAGAGGAAGTGACAGCTACCAAAGTGGAACTGAAAGAGTCAGCATTAGCCACCACACTCCAAGAGCAGTTAGTGAAAAAGGCAACTAAGGGGACACTGTCAAAACTGGCACCATCAGCTTTGATGCCCTCAACACCAGCGACCTCAGTGCTGACAGCTTCAACATCGGAACCTGTGCCCCAGGAACAGAAGGAGAACACTGAGACAATCCTGCATAGAGTGTGCACTCCAAGCAACACATGGGATCATCCCACAAGGAGACTGTGAAACTTAATTCCAAGGAGAGAGCCCCCAAGTCTGCCAAGGTGGGAATGGCACATGGTGAAGGACCTTGGCACCAACTCAGAACCCATATCGATATCCGCGACCAAACTGAGATGCCCCACTGGGTGGCAAACTCTCACACCTTATTCTTGAAATATAATTTCCTTACCTGAGAGAGGGTCTCTCCCTTCTTGTCAAAGATCCACCCAGCTCATAGGAAGTACTTGAGATTCGCAGTGAGACCAAATCACTGCCAGCACAAGGTACTATTATTCAAACGCTCCACAGCACTGAGAGTCTTTACCACCTGGCTAGCTGAGGTTGCAGTGTACCTGAGGAGGCAGGGCATCCATGTCTTCGCTTACCTGGATAACTGGCTTGTCAAAGGCAGATCCCAGCAAGAGACTGCAATGAACCTAGAATATTCTCCCTTCCTGTTTGCCCGGGGGTCCTCCTAGTGAACTGTGATGCAGAGGATAGAGTCCATTGAAGTTACAACAGACTCCAGGTCAGAGTGGGCATACTTATCAGAGTTCAAGTTCCTGTCATTGCAATTACTATTACTTGAGATAAGATCAGACTACAGTGGTTACAGACTTGCCTTGGATTGTTCAACCATATGCCAGCATGGCATGTATGTGATGGTGCTTCCAGACTTCACCTGAGGCTGCTGCTACTTTGGGTCAAGTTCATCTATTCCCCTCCAAGACATCGGATGGACAGTAAGGTCTTGGGGCCACCTCATATTGTTGCAGAGTTGACATGGTGCTAGACTCCAAAAAATTAAGCAGTGGGGGTACCGTTTTTGTTCCTCCTACTCAACAAAGACTTCTGTCGCAGATGCATCAGGCAAATGTTGTGGAGCCCACCTGGACTACCTGCAAATGCAAGGGATCTGGTTCCTGGAGAACATGGGAGTTCCCATAAACATCCTGGAACTCAGGGCCATAAGGCTGGCCTGGGTGGTGTTCTGGCCTGTCCTCTGAAATTTCACAGTGTAGAACCTGATGGATGCCACATCTGTGATTCACTGCAGAAACAAGGAAATGTATGCTTCTCACCACTCTGCCTGGAGGCCATCAAATTCTAGATATGGTGCTAGCAACGAGTAACCCCAGTGGCTCTTCACTTCCCAGGAGTCAGCATTGACCTAGAGACTTTATAAGAAAATAACCATGCCAGTCATGAATGGTCACTGCAGAGAGATGTTGTAGTACCAGTATTCCATCATTGGGGGGTTCCTGTATTAGACCTGTTCACCACCAAGGGCAGTGCCCACTCTCATCTCTGTTCCAGGCTCATTGCCCAGCACCTTCCTACCGCAGTGGAACCCAAGGCCTCCTTTATGTCTTTCCACCTGTTCCCACATCTTCCAAGGTAATTTCCAAATCCAAGAGTCACAGCCACGATGCTTCTCATAGCACCATATTGGCTGCAACAGTTTTGAATGACAGATCTGCTATAGGTGTCCATTCAGCCACTGAACCGGCTCCCATAGTGCCTGGACCTGATTTTGCAGCACCATGGCCAGATAGTTCATCTGGACCGTAAGTCTCTGCACCTGACAGCCTGGATGTTGGCTGGCTAAGTACCGCGGTCAGGGACTGCCCTAAATAACTCCAGGAGATGCGGTTACGGAGTAGAAACCCAACAACCAGGAGGACTTAATTGTCAACTTGGAAAAGGTTCTTGATCTTGGTGGCCTGACAAGGCTTGGCTTCTATGCAAGTACCATAGATTTTTGAATACTGCTGCATCTGAAACACTCTGGTCTTTTGTTCAGCTCCACTGAGGTCCATCCAGTTCTGATCTCAGTTTGCCATCTGCCTGTATGTTTGTGCTCCATCTTCTCTCACCGAGCAGTATTGAAGCTCCTCAAGGATGTGATGTATATTTACCCACTGGTCAAAGAGATGACTCCTACCTCAGAACTCCGTGTCATCCTGTCGAGACTCGGACTCAAAAGAGAGCTCTTTCTGAAGACCGTTTTCCTAGCTGCAAGCACTTTGGCCAGGAGAGTGAGTGAGCCCCAAACACTTAGGGCTGATCTTCCTTACATGAGATTTCATAGGGAATCAGGTCTTGCAACGTGTGAGGCACATGAGCACCTACAGTGGGATCCACGCCGACATCAGCTCAGAGAACCAAAGTTACTGTGAGGGTAAGTAATCATTGTTTTCATACATGTTAGAGAAGCCTTTTCAAAACATGACTTGGTGGTGGGATCACTACTGGACTGTAAATAAGAATTTGCCTCTTGACTGCCACCATTTCATTAAAATTTGTGTGAATGACAAATATGGTGATGCCGAGCAATGCTCACAAAAGATTTGTGCATGTATTAAAATATACATTAATGAATTATGGGATATGCTGAGTTATATTATTTTTGAGTAAACTGAAAGTTTATTGAAAAATCACATTAACACATCAGATCTCAATAAACAAATGGTACAGCTGAGCACAAAAGATGTCCTACATCCTTTTTCTGTATATACATAATTATTTCCTCCTTCCTTTAGGAACAAGCCTTTGATCCATATGAAACTTTGTCCCAGGATATTCTTTCTCCACGGTTTCATGAGCATTTTAATAACTTGATGGCTAAACCAGCTGTTGCGCTACATTTTCAGGTAAGTATGAAATCTCACTCAAGAAATACCACATTTCTTTTATAAGATCCATTCTATATTCCTGTTCCCAATCACTCTTTGGGGTTGAGGGAAATCCTAGTGGTATCCTGGATCATGATTTCTCCTCAGATTAAAGTATTTGGGCTGTGCCTCTCTTCTTGCAAATAATGGAGGCAGCTCAGACATGTCCGTGGGTCTTGGTCACTTCCCTTCAGCCCTCGTACTAGATTCTTTGCCTCCAGCAAAGCGGTGACTTGGCATTCCTGCCCTTTCCATTGCCATCCCCGTTTTTAATACCAAGCCAATGAACAATGTTCTCTCTCTCTCTCCTTCCCCACCTACACCTTGTCCTTCATCCAATGGTTGACTTTTTTCAGGGATTCATTTCTTAACAGGACCACCCACTGAGCTCCTTCCCTTGTTTATTTTCCCCTTCCCCTCCCAGCATGGCAGATCCTGCTAAACAGTGCCTACAAATGGTTAAGAGTTCTTCATCTGGAAGGAGACTCAAAGGAGCCACAGAAGGAGAGCTCTGCCACAGTTGCTCCTATCCCACAGACCCTGCTTGGGCAAGGACTCAGTTTGGACAGCTTGATAGGGTCTTTATGTCCCATCGTGCCAGCTGAGACTCCTCCCGAGACATCTCTTCAAGGGTGAGTCAGTCCTCTTCACCTTTTGGGACTCAATAAACAAGACCATCATCCTGCACCTGATTCCTTGGTCAGTGCAGTAAACCCCTTCCCCGCCCTTCCTCCCCCCATCAAAAAATCCCCAAAACCAAAACAAAACAAACCCATGGCCGGTCCACTTCTGTAGGGAAAAGCTCTGGAGTCTTATCCCAGATACTCAGGTGGATACTGAGTCACTTGGGAAGGAAGCTGGCATCCTCTCTTGACGCTCCCTCCCAATAGGAAGAGTTGGACTGTGTTTGGGATGTTCCTTAGCATTTTGTCTCCGAGCAAATTGGAGTGAAGGCAGAAGAGGTATGGCCAAGCCTTGAAGTCCCATGGACAACCATGAGCTGCCTCTGGCAATTACAGAAAGAGAGGTCCAGTCTAGATGTCTTAGACTGACAGATTATTTCCAGAAAGTAAAACACTGGATAAATAAGTTTCCATTCCACAGTTACTTCATTTTAAGTGTGTCCATGATTTCTCTCTGCTTTCTTTCTGATCCATGCTTCAAGAAGTCATGTTCCTTTCCCAGGATCCCTTGGAAATTCTTTCTCCTCTTCTTGCCTTCTGAGTTACTGCGTTAGTTAACTGATCAAAAAGTGAAACAGTTTTAGAATCATTTTGGTTGACTAAATAAATGTGAATCCCAAAGTTATTACTAATAGTATTATCCCGTATATTTAATAAGATCTCCTAATTTCTTTGGCGCGTCGGAGGGGTAGATTAAGGCAGAATCTAAATATCTGGGCGTATGGATCTGCCAAGGATCTGGAGGGAAAGACACAGTGCACTTTGAGATCTGGAGAGCAGGAGGTAGCATTAACAGAAGAGAGATGTGAGTGCCACAAACCCTCTTGCGGGGTGGTAGGAGGTGGGGTACTAGAATTTCTTGTGGGGTGCACTTTGGTCAGATTGTCTCTGGGTCCCAGGTAGTCTTTTTAAGCTTCCGTTGCATTCCAGCACCAAATTCTGCAGGAAATTGAAATTTCTTTTGTTACTCCTAGTAAAATATCCATTAAAGAAGTGGGTTTGAGCGT
The DNA here is from genome assembly GCF_965140295.1 of Lepidochelys olivacea. NCBI lineage: Eukaryota > Metazoa > Chordata > Testudines > Cheloniidae > Lepidochelys > Lepidochelys olivacea. Next base: position 123,719,063 of record NC_140416.1, read on the forward strand.
ATCTGACTGATCATAATGTTTTTCAAGCTTTATGCCTTAATACTCTAACTTCCCAGACATGACTGTGTGATTTAGGATTATGTCTGCTTAGTCATGAATACGGGTTCACTGTAGAATTCTGCATGTTCTTAATTTTTGGCTCTTTGAGCTAGTGCTAATTAATAAGAAAAGGAAATGCATAACTAGTCTTTTGTGTAGATATTAAAACCAGGTGACACAGGCTTTCCTGAGGAATATTTTGTTAATGCAATGGAAATCTTGATTGAGGAAAAACTTAAGTTTTGTGGCTAGTACTGAAGACATTGCAGAAGTATGAGGTCTGTTAAGGATAAAGGTCCACATGGCTTTGTGTGACCTGAGAGCTGTTTGTAAATTGTTTTGTAGTGAACTTGTTCCAGCACATTGTTTGTTGATTTGTTGTTTCTGGTGAAAATAGAGGTAATCACAGTGAAACTGATAAGTTGTCTATTTTAATGAGGTTGCCACTGCAGATTCTCACCGAGGGAGTTGAGGATGGTGTATCTTGCAAGCCATGGGTGAATTTTTAGTAGCAAACTGGGAGTATGTGTGCACTACCCTCTGATCTGTCCCGCTTTTAAAAAAGCGTGCTTCCAGTATTTGCAATGCCCTCTGCCTCCTGGCTCACCATCCCACCACACCGTACTCATTCAAGCCCTTCTAAAGATTCACTATATCTATATTTCTCACAAACAAATTAATAAAACTCTTGAAAAACCTCTCAACTTCTTCCCTCTTTTTTTGACTTATATGTGGTAATAATGCCGCTTTTTTTCTTTTCAGTCTATTGCTGAAGGTTTTAAAGAAGCTATACAATATGTCCTTCCACGACTTATGCTGATCCCAGTTTATCATTGTTTGCACTATTTTGAATTATTGCAGGTAAGACACTAGTGCAGTTTCATTTAAAGCATGAGTAATTTTAGTTTAACTAGGGAATTAATTTTTATTTACTGTGCATGAAGATAGGATGTGAATATAGTTAAGCATAAATTTTACAGCAGTGATTGCATGGTTAGAAAGTAAACAGATTGTAACAATCTATTATCAATATTAAATCATGCAAAATTTAAACTATTCCAGGCCTCAAAGCCTCCATAAATCTTTGATTATTGCTTGTGTGCTGTGGCATGTTAAACCTTTATAGTAGGTCTATTTTTTTATTAAATTGAACTGGCATTTAAGTGAAATTTACATCAATTTGACAGTGTGCATTGCTTTTAATTCTTTGTTTACTTCTATTTCATACATTTTCCTAATTCAGTAATAGATGGTTCAACTCAATATCCGGGCCTCTCAGCTCAAGGCAAGCAAATCCATCTTATAATTTTTGGAAAACTTGTATTTCACACTCAGCAAAATCAGAATCATCTATTTTGACTATTCAGTAGTTGCTTTGGGTTCCAAGTGGACAAGACCAAGAAATAAAGTAGAATCTTTGAAAGCCTGGCACATTTTCTCCATAATGAGGATAGAAGAAAACATCCACAGCACTCCTTTAAAAAAAAATAAGTAAATTTGGAGAGGCTCTAATAGTTTGTATCTTAAAAAGTGAGGGCATTTGCAAGGATTTGTGGAATCCTGATTTAGTAGGTTGTTAAATTATATTCCTGTAGCATTTTGTTTTCAATAGTTTTGTTACCAAGAGCAAGATTGCGTAGGCTGAGAACTGATGTGGATTTATAAATAATTCTACGTATTGGGAAATCAAGAGAAACAAACTATACAATAAGCAATCTGCAGGTATGACCAAAGATTACCTGTGTGTCTAGTGCTGCTTTTATGCCTTGGCAAGGTAGTCCACACAGCAGCATATGTTTTTGTAGGTAGCCCTGTTCATCGCACCTGATAAATAGCATAATAATAGTTGTGCATACCTCCGTTTGTCTGTATTTGTTTGCTCTGAGTTGAGTTAATGGAGACAGGGACGGGACCCAGGCGGGATAGACGGTCCATCAAAAAGCAGAAATACAACTCTTGTTGTTTCAGAGTAGCAGCCGTGTTAGTCTGTATTCGCAAAAAGAAAAGGAGGACTTGTGGCACCTTAGAGACTAACCAATTTATTAGAGCATAAGCTTTCGTGAGCTACAGCTCACTTCCTCAGATGCATATCGTGGAAACTGCAGCAGGCTTTATATATACACAGAGAATATGAAACAATACCTATTCCCACCCCACTGTCCTGCTGGTAATAGCTTATCTAAAGTGATTTCCAGCACAAATCCAGGTTTTCTCACCCTCCACCCCCCCACACAAATTCACTGGAGAGTGAATTTGTGTGGGGGGGTGGAGGGTGAGAAAACCTGGATTTGTGCTGGAAATCACTTTAGATAAGCTATTACCAGCAGGACAGTGGGGTGGGAATAGGTATTGTTTCATATTCTCTGTGTATATATAAAGCCTGCTGCAGTTTCCACGATATGCATCTGAGGAAGTGAGCTGTAGCTCACGAAAGCTTATGCTCTAATAAATTGGTTAGTCTCTAAGGTGCCACAACTCTTGTTGTGAGTATGAGATAAGCATAAATGTGTAAAAAAGAACAGAAATCAGAGTAACAGCCGTGTTAGTCTGTATTCGCAAAAAGAAAAGGAGTACTAGTGGCACCTTAGAGACTAAATAAATTGGTTAGTCTCTAAGGTGCCACTAGTACTCCTTTTAAAGAACAGAAATGTAACTAAGGACAATGCGCTATCTTGGCTACAGGGAGTGATCTTGGGACACTTGTAGCCTCAGAGATTTTTAATGATTGCAGACCGTGTGCCAAAAATGTTTGCCCATATTTGGGGTAGCGGATGTGGTGCTAAGAAATAGATTTGTAACACATACATGAACAAGTGGATAATTGATTAAACTATAAATATTTCATTTAAATGAATGAAGTGACATTGGGTTATTTCTTAAATTTTATTATTGTATGACTGCTAAGAATTTTTTAATTCAACGCACAATTAAAAAAATTACATTACCTAAATGTATTGTGTGCATATTGCAGTGGTATGGGGCTTACCTCAGCGTACGGTCAGTTTGTATTGTCATGCAACTAGTACAGCCTTTAAGTTCTATATTGCTAGCTGCTCGTTGTGTACAGTTCCAAGGATGTACTTAATATGTGTGGGAAGAAATAACAAACTTTGCAACCTAAAATGTGTATCGCATTGTAGCACTCAGACAAGTTAAAATCTACTTAACAGTGAAAAAACTGAATGGAGATTCAGGTTAACAATATTGGGTTTTTCACGTCTTTAATTCTGTTAATGTTAACATTTGCAAACGCTAGTTTAATTTTCACTCTTTATGCTGTGTACTTTTTGCAGTTCAGTCAACTTGTATAACAAAAACATAATTGGTTTTACTTAGTCTCATGTTTTAGCACAGGGCTATAATGTTTGGGTTGCCAACAGCCTCGAGTAATGTTTAAATCCAAGTGGTTTCCTTGTATTTTTAATCTGTGAAAATATTTCTGCTGTTACTAAGTTTTGAAACAACATTTTTAACCACCTAAATTTTGATTCCAAACACCTGGGCTTTGTTGTGGTTAGAAGATGTACTGTAATTAAGGTGATTTACACTTTGGATGCCTTCATGAAGTTTATAATTTTATTGAGTGAGACTTAAAAGGTAAACAAAATACAGATCATTCTTGATTCTTGGAGTAGCCTGACTTACTTTAGTTGTTAGTTCAGAAGACTTAAGTCTTCATACCAGTAGCCTCATTCGGCTCTACTTTTGCAGTTCTTTTGCCAGCCCTTGGTATGGGGTCAGCGCTAACAGATGTATAAATACAGCATTTGTTTCAAAGAAAAATAACCATAGGGAGAACTTAATCATTGACCGCTGTTCTTTCCCTCACAGCAAAATACATTTTTTTAAATGTGACAATTCTCTGACGTTTTTTGTAGTACTTTTATTTAAAGTGTGAATATCTTAACCAATTTAGTGGCCTGTGTGATGCAGGAGGTAAAACTGATTATCTGAATGTTCTCTTGAAGTCAGTGGAAGTACTCACAGTGCTTAAGGCTAAGTACAAACATAAATCTCTGCAAGAGTAGGGCCTTACAGTGTTTAGACAGTTTTCAGCTGCAGGATCTAGTGTTTAATTTAGTGTGTTGTTTTCACTTTGGTGTTCTGTGCATTTGAGGATTACATGCTTTATTTACAAACTTGCTAGATCTTATTTGTTTCATGATTCTAGAAGACTTGTTGCTATTTATATTCCAAAATGCAAAACAAAGAAGGTACTTAAATCTTTTTAGATACGCTCAGTCTTGTCTTTCTAATCTCATAAGAGACTTTTTGTCTGTAGAGACTTTCAACACACCAATAACTCCTGTTAATGCTAGTGGGAACTACATACGCACATCCTCTCATGAATGGAAGAACAGACTGTTGGGTATCATTAACTGTCTTTTACCTTTAAGTGTAGAAGCTTGTAAATAACTGCAGAAATATTTTGCTGTGTTTTTTCTTAAGTTTACATAAAATGATCTTGTTTAATTTATAACTTTAAAATGGATGAAGCTGCAAGATGATACCTTGGCAATACTTTGGCAAATTTGTTCTTGATTATAGGAAAAATCCAAAGCTTATTTACTAAGTGTGATGTATGTTGATTTACATGCAAAGATGAACAGAGTACAAGGCTTTGGGGCAGAGTTCTAGCTCAGCTACAGTGATTGCCTCAAAAAAAAATCAGCAATTACCCAGTTATTTGTCCTTGTAAGTATAGGTAGGGAAACACTGAAATCTTGAATACCATTGTATAGTAAATGTTCAAAAAAACCCTAGATAAATTCATGGAGGATAGGTCCATCAATGGCTATTAGCCAAGATTGGCAGGGATGGTGTCCCTCACCTCTGTTTGCCAGAAGCTGGGACTGAGCGATGGGGGGAGGGATAGCTCAGTGTTTTGAGCATTGGTCTGCTAAACCCAGGGTTGTGAGTTCAATCCTTGAGGGGGCCATTTAGGGATCTGAGGCAAAAATTGGGGATTGGTTCTGCTTTGAGCAGGGAATTGGACTATATGACCTCCTGAGGTCCCTTCCAACCCTGATAGTCTATGATGGATCACTTGATTGCCTGTTCTGTTCATTCTCTGTGAAGCACCTGGCATTGGCACTGTCGGAAGACAGGATACTGGGCTAGATGGACCTTTGGTCTGACCCAGTATGGCTGTTCTTCTGGGAAATGTGTTTTTAATGGTGACAATGAATAATTTCAGGTTAAAATTTGAACTTCATATTACATTGTGAAAACTTCTGCTCAGTGGTTTTAAAAAAAATCCCCAGTGTTGGTGTGTATTAAGAAAGGTACAGAGAACAATACTTACAATATGTTAATGCCATTGCATAAGTTGTTGGTATTCCTTCTCCTTGAATGCTATGTTCAGCTGTAGTAACTTCATCTCAGAAAGAATGTAGGTGAAATGGAAACAGTCTAGACAAGTACAGCAAAACTCTTAGAGGCATGAAAGAGAGGTTTCATGTTTCTGAAGGCATGAAGAGAGGTTAAAAAGAGTAGGACTACTTAACCTCGAGAGGAGAAGATAAAAAAAGCAACTGAATAATGGTATATAAAACAACAAATGCTCCAGAGAAGGTCAGTCAGACACTCCTCTTTATCCTTTCATCTGCGTGCAGATCTGGTCACCCCATCTCAAAAAAGACATATTGGAATTGGAAAAGGTTCAGAAAAGGGCAACAAAAATGGTTAGGGGTATGGACCAGCTGCCATGTGAGGAGAGATTAATAAGACTGGGACTTTTCAGCTTGGAAAAAAGACTAAGGGGGGATATGATAGAGGTCTGTAAAATCATGACTGGTGGGGAGAAGGTAAATAAGGAAGTGTTGTTTACTCATAACACAAGAACTAGGTCACCAACTGAAATTAATAGGCAGCAGGTTTAAAACAAACAAGAGGAAGTATTTCTTCACACAACACAGTCAATCTGTGGAACTCTTTGCCAAGACTATAACAGGGTTAAAAAAAAACTGGATAAGTTCATGGAGGATAGGTCCGTCACTGGCTATTAGCCAGGGATGCAAAGCCACGCTCTGAAGTGTCTATATCTTCTGTTTGTCAGAAGCTGGGAATGGGCGAAGGGATTGATCACTTGATGATTACCTGTTCTGTTCATTCCCTCTGAAGCACCTGGCATTGGCCACTGTTGGAAGACAGGATACTGGGCTAGATGGATCATTGCTCTGACCCAATGTGGCCGTTCTTATGCTTATATAATACGAGAGCTAGGAGACAACAACAAAATAAGTAGGTGATAAATTCAAAAGTGCTAAAAGGAAATCCCTTCTAACATAATTGTCTAATTACCCTGTGAAATTCACTATCGTAAGGTGTTTGTGAGTCAAAGAGCTTATTAGGATTCAGAAAAGGAATGGGCACTTCTATGAACAACAAGCATATCCACAGTTCCATGAAGATAAAATATAAGGGATGTTAAGCCTTATGCTTCAGGATATAAGGCAACCATTTAACTGACTGAGGTGAGGAGAGAACTTCCCCTGTGGCATATTTGTACATAATTTCCTGTAATAGGAATTTTACATCTTATTCTAACGTATCTGGTACTGACCATTGTACTAGATAAGCCATTGCTGTGTTTCTGTTTTGGTGTGATCCGTGTGCTGTGAACTCTGCAGTGGGATATAAATCTACCCATGTTCCCTGGCAGATCTAAAGACTGCAGGGCAGCCTGTCTGTGGTTGATGTTTCAGCCTGTGGACTAGAATAGCAATGTTTGTATTTCCGTGTACTCCATTTTCATGCAGAGGTTTTGGGCTGCTGCATTCTTTAAGCTGCAGAACCCCCTGCACTGTTGTGCACAAGCCCACCCATACAGCCATTCCACTCAGGACCCCCCTCAAAAGATACTACAGGCTTGTCATAGAGGTTCTAAGAGAAGGAATGATGATAATAATAAAGGTGTTTGATCTTGCAGTAATGCTGAGAAACACAGGTAGCCAAGTATAGTCTGCATATGAATTCTGCAACTAGTTATCAATCTTAGAATATTCTGTGTTTCAAAATAATGTGATTAACTTTTGTAATTATTGAAAAACTCTACTATCAGATGCACATTAGATTGATTTCCTTGATAACAAATTCAAGAGGATCATAACCTTTCTCTTGCTTCAAAGACATCTACTATAAATATACTGTTTATCAGATTTCCAGACCAGCTAGATCTATTTCAGGGAACTCAGGGTCAAAGAATTTATCTAAATCCTGGACAAGCTGCCAGCCAGATTCAGACGGTTGAGAGCCATTCAAGTAAGGAAGGAATGTGACCTCAGCGTCGAGTCCATGAAGACTTTCCTTTATTGATGGAGTAGCATATTTTCCACCCTTTTAAACTGTGACTGAGGGACAGACTATGAATTATCCTTTTGTTGATATTTACCTTCAAATCCACTCACTTCAGAGATCTCTTGCATAGAATGGCATGTTACACAGTTGCCAAAGAACCCAAAAGATATTAAATTCTGTCTTTTATCCCTTTCACTATTGTTTAATCATTAGCAGTAGATACAGAGAACGAACAGCAGCATTTTACAGACTCTCAGCACCTTATCTTTTGTAGTCACCAGTGAGAAATACATATGAACAAAAATATAGTTCCTCACCACATCACACAACATTTTTCTTACGTTGAGCGTGGTGTGTTTTCGTGCTCCATAGTTGGAGGGTATAATCACAAAACGCCACTGCTAATCCAGTCTCTGACCTGTTCTGAGCAGAATACTAATCTTGTGATGGGACAACCTTTGGAGATAAATGTAGTCTCGTCCTTCACCACCACAGGTTGATTGGCTCCTTAAGTAAATCTGTACCCAGCAGATTAGCTCGTCTAAAACATAAGACAACAGAAAAGTGCTTCAACACAATAAGATAATATTATTGAAGTACTGTCTTTTGGCATTCTATTACATCAGTAAGGAAAAGTGTTTTAACATTTGTCAAGAACTACAGAAACTGTACTCTGCAAACATTGCCGTCAGAGCATGTTCAGGTGCCAAGACATAAGACCAAAAGCAGAAAGACAATTCATTGAACTCATTCTACAATTGCATGGGGACTTCTGCACAGTTTTAGAGGATGTTCCAAGAGATTAGATCCACACAAGATCATCCTTTTTAGAATGCCAGAGGGAAGGAAGGAACTAAATACCACAATTCAGTTCTTAACAAGCAATAGTTGTGTTTATCAGTGGTCAGAAGAACTCTAACGCCCTTCATTTCTATTGTTGGTCATTTTCTTCAGAAAAGAATAAAAAAGTTGACAAAACTGTTGTGATTGTCAATTTACCAGTATTAATATTCTGTCACATCTTTGGCAAAAACATGTTCCTTTTTTCTTATCCTGTGAATAGCAAATAAATTGCACTCCTGTGTTGATTTAGTCTGAAAGCTTGGCTGTAAAGGGCAAGAACTTGAGAGAGTAAAGTTTGCCAGAATAAGTTGCCTGAAGTGGATTCTGAAAACTCAATATGTTGGAAACCAGAAATGGAAGCGATTCCCTATATCTTTACACAAAATTAAAATAGATGCTATGTAATGTCTACTAGCTACAGCTTTAGACTATTTTCTGGAGCTGTTTCACTAAGCTAAATACAACCTTTTTGTCAGCAATGATGATGCCAAAGATGATCTCTCATTTTGGGAAGAGTTTGGAAGAAATCCTCCCAGGGAATCTGAGGAGCAGAACCAGTATATTGTCGCAATCCTTAGCTATATGCATGTTTTAGGACTTCATAAACCTCATGTCATTTTTTTCAGACCCAGTCTTATGCTCTCCCTCCTTTTCCCTTTGCTGTTTTAGAGTCTCTGCCGATGAGGTGGAAAAGAGGGGATACTCACCATGGCAAGTGCCTTATTTTCTCTTCCCTATACTCTTCTCAGCATGCATAATCCTCTCAAATTCTCAGATTTAAAAATTCTTTGATTTCCATGATATACAGACTGGAGAATGTTTGGCCATCTGGAAAATATAAGTGATAGTACTTTGAATTACATAAAGGGAGAGGGCCCATCTGGTCAATCCTATTGTCTCAGTTACTTTTAGAGCCAGCTAAATATCCTTGCTGAGAGAGCATACTGGGAAAGAAAAAGAAGGCTACTGCCATACTGAGTGATTGTGGGTAAGATTAATCTTAAAATATACAGGGCAAACACGAGTTAGCCCATAGTGGGGGGCAAATTGGCTTGATTTTGCCCAATAGACCAGTCTACCTGAATTTTCTTGTCTACTAAGTTTTTCATGCAATCTTAACTTACAAGAGGAATTAACAGGTAAAATTGTATAGACTCTTCAGTTACTCACTCATCATAATATTCTTATGCTGTTGATATTTTGTGAACCATTTACCTTAAAGAATGTGAAGTTTTCTGTAACCCCTTTTTTCTTACAAGTGAGTGTTGAGATGAATATTGACTATGAAAGCTAATTAGACTTTTGTAAATCAGTGCCTTCTGAGTAGTGGAGAAGGAAAAATCTTGTTTTCCCTAGTAAGTGAAGCAAACATGATCACTGGACTTGATCATTTGTTGCTAGTATTAAATCTGGATTTCAAACTTTGTCTTTGCTAATAGAGAGAATGGTATATGAAGTTGACATTTGCTCTTATCCGTCTGCTAGACTTGGTTGAAGTTATTACAGTAATCTATAACCCACTAAGGGCATGTCTATGCGTACAGTGGTGCAGCTGTAGTTTGTGTGGTGAAGACACTCTATGCTGACAGGAGAGAGCTCTCCCGTTGCGTTGGCATAAAAAAACCACCTCTGCGAGCAGCAGAAGCTATGTAGCAGGAGAAGCTGTCTCCCCAGCATAGCACTGTGCACACTACAGCCGATGTTGGTGTCACCTGTGTTGCTCAGGGAGCAGAATATTCACACCCCTGAGCGACATAAGTTTTGCCGACCTAGGCTGTAGTGTAGACATAGCCTAATAACCCTTCCTCGGCTGCTTTCTTCCCCCCTTTCTTTCCTCCCTCTGACTGCAGAGGTGTTAATGGGCCACTTTACCTGGAATAAGAAAAGGAGTACTTGTGGCACCTTAGAGACTAACCAATTTATTAGAGCATAAGCTTTCGTGAGCTACAGCTTACTTCATCAGATGCATATCGTGGAAACTGCAGCAGACTTTATATATACACAGAGAATATGAAACAATACCTCCTCCCACCCCACTGTCCTGCTGGTAATAGCTTATCTAAAGTGATCAAATGATTCCTTAGACTATGTGCTAACTACTTATGCTAAACAGTCTATTCCACCTTGCATTTAGTCATGGCTCCAAGTACCTTTCCCAACCCTGAAGAAGAGCTCTGTGCTGCTCAAAAGCTTCTCTCTCGCCAACAGAAGTTGGCCCAATATTACCTTACCGACCTTGTCTCTCTAATATCCTGGAACCAGCATGGCTACAACTACGCTGCATAGTTAGTTGAAACACTATTAAAGTACTAAAAAAGGGTGCAGTTGATGTAGTACTGACATACAGCTTCAGGACTGTTCCAAGCCTCTAGACTAGTGAGCACAGCCAACTTCAAAGCCAATGATCATTATGAAACAGAACAATTTTTAAGTGACAGGATTTCAAGAATAATATCCTGTAGGGTTTTTTGACAACTCACAGTCAGGCTATCCAGTATAGAATGGGGGAATCTTTTATCTCAGAATCTCTCCCCTTCACACACAAGCTAACTCTCTAGCTATTTATCTTTCAGGATATCTGACAGCTGTGTTTTCATTTCAGTAACTACTTTGACAGGCATTGGTGGTCTTATGGGTGAGGATTGCAAAATCACTCAGCATTGGTTATTGACTTCAGTGGGATCAAAGTCAGGCGAACACTGAGTGCTTTTGAAAAAGACCCTACATATGAATATATTTGTTTTTGTCTGTATATATCTCTAAAGAAACGATTAAGTTGGACAGAAATTGATTTGTTTTGTCATTGTAGCAATTGCAGGAATGCAGTGAAGATGAAGAAGACAGGGAGTGCTTGAAACAAGCCATTACCGCTCTTTTAAATCTCCAATGCAGCATGGAGCGCATTTACAATAAACATTCACCTAGACGGCGGCCTGGGTAAGAATACAATCAAGGAAGCCTCTTGTACCCCAAAGCAAGTTAGAAGGAAGATCTCTAGGGGTGGCAGTGTTTCCCTATTTCCCCCTTCGTTGACTGATGTAAAAAAGCAGCATGTTTTTGTTCGACACTTGCACATGCCAAACATCAAAGCTAGCAGACTTCAATCTGTTGCTGTTCCAAGAGTATTCACTTACAACCCTCTGTACCCCCTTCTTGAATAGTCTAAAGCCTTGTCTACACCTCCACTTTACAGCGCTGCAACTTTCTTGCTCAGGGATATGAAAAAAGACCCCCCTGAGCGCTGCACGTTTCAGCGCTGTAAAGTGGCAGTGTGGACAGTGGACCAGCACCGGGAGCCGTGCTCCCAGCGCTGGTGACTGCTCTCCTCGTGGGGGTGGGTTTTTTACAGTGCTATCAGAGAGCCCTCCCAGTGCTGGTGCCACGACTACACGGCTACATTAATGTTGCCAGAGAAGACATACCCTTAGTCTTTCCCTGGCAGTTCACTGTCCTTTCTACATTTGTGGTTCAGCATGATTAGGGCATATTTAGGTTCGGGAAAAAAATAGCATACAGTGTTAAATTCAGTGGTGTGTTTTTCAGTCTCTGGCAATTAATATGGAAGAAGCTAACCAGATAAAATTGTTTGTTTCTAGGGAGACAGTTTGTCGTTTCTACAACCGCCAAGTAAGAAGCAAGCACTTGGCCATCAAAAAAATGAATGAGATTCAGAAAAATATTGATGGTTGGGAAGGCAAAGATATTGGCCAGTGCTGCAATGAATTCATAATGGAAGGTGTGCTGACAAGGATAGGAGCCAAACATGAACGCCACATATTTCTCTTTGATGGTTTACTGATCAGCTGTAAAACTAATCATGGACAATCGCGGCTTCCAGGTTACAGCAATACAGAGTACAGACTTAAGGAAAAAATTATCATGAGGAAAATGCAGATCATTGACAAAGATGACACTTGTGAATACAAACATGCTTTTGAGCTAGCATCTAAAGACGAAAACAGCATAGTGTTTGCTGCCAAGTCTGCTGAAGAGAAGAACAATTGGATGGCAGCTCTGATTTCCCTTCAGTATCGCAGTACACTGGATCGAATGCTTGACTCAGTGTTACTGCAAGAAGAAAATGAACAGCCACTGAGGCTGCCCAGCCCAAATGTGTATCGTTTTGTAGTGGAAGACTCTGAGGAAAATATTGTTTTTGAGGACAATCTGCAAAGTAGGAATGGAATCCCGATCATCAAAGGAGGAACTGTAGTGAAACTAATTGAAAGGCTAACATACCATATGTATGCAGGTATGCTTTATTTATTTTTCTGTATTTGGCACATTTTGGAATATCTTATTAATTCTTTAGGTAATGTTTGTATAGCCAATAACATTAATCTTTGTCTCTTGCTTGCTTTCCCACTGAATAGCTATTTAAAGTCAAGATGTGTGTGATAGAATAGGGCCAGGAGGGATCACTAGATCATATAGTCTGACTTACTGTGTATCACAGGCCACCAGCACGCACGCACTAAACCCAACAACCAAAATGAGACCCAAGTATTACAGCTCACAGGAGAGTGGATTGTTAAGTGCCAGAGGCAGAGAATAGGAGGGACTGAGGTGCATTAGTGCTCGAGAAATGATAGTGATGGCAGGGAAATGATAGTCAGATATACCCCAATAATCCTTGCAAGCAACCCACACCCACATGCTGCAGAGGAATATGACAAACCCCCAGAAACACTTCCAGACTGACTTGTCTATCCTTCCTGACTGAGCAAGAACCAGCCAGCCACGCACCTGAGAGAGAGAATGGTTGATGGCATCTCAGAACCCTGGCCCACCCCATGTCCCAACTCCAGCTGTGGCCATCCCTGATGTTTCAGAGGAAGGAGATGTTAAAAAACCCTCCTGGAATGCATGCAGAAAAAGAGCATCAGTTAGCTTATTAGGTTAACTTTAGTGACACTTCAGTTAAGGGATAAGAATGAAAGAAATTAATAGGAAATGCAATGGAAGTTAAACTTAATGCTGGTGGCATTTTTGTAACATTTTTCAAATACTTATACGAAGTTTTCTGTTTTATAAGACGGTCAGCTTGGATTGTAGGTTCCGATTAGGTGTTCACATTCTAGCAGCTTTTAAAATATTACTGAATACTCAGATTTTTCCAGCAACGATTGGTACAAAATTCAAATAGTAAGCCTTCAAAACTCACCCCTATTTTTTACAGCTAGAATTAACTGTGAATCGGATCTTGTTGAATGACACATCTTAGAAGTGGACAAGTAAAGCAGTATTTAATGTTGATATATTAAAATTCTAATGTCTTTAATCTGCCTGAACCTTGTCATAAGGCGGTGCTGCCTGGCACATCTTCCAGCAGCAGGTTGCAGCAGAATGGTATGCCTCTACCTCAGTTTCCCTTCTTCAAAGTCTCCAGTAACTCAATGTCAGCTTTCTTGCCTCGATAATACCCCTCCTTTGGACCTTTTTGTTCTTGTTAAAAAAAAAAAAAAAAAATAGTCCAAATGGTCTGTGACAAAAGTCCCGAAATATAGTCCATCTATCACCCCAGTGCATGTGTCTTAAAATCTTAAGACATCCAGTCCCTGATGCCCCACATATCCCACTCTGGTATCTTCTGTCACACCTGGGTTCTTCATCAGTCCTCTCCTTCTTCCAGGACAGCCACACCAGCCCTTTCAGCTGGTGCAATTTCCACCCCTGTTTCCCCCAAAGCCTCTCTGCTGGAAGTTGATCCATCACTTCTTCTATACTACTAACCTCTCATGTCCCAAACAGGCAAGCAGGTGGGCCTTTCACTGTTCCACTGGCTTCAGTTCTGTAGGTGGAGACATCAGTGGATAAGCACCTTTGCTGCTGGCTTGCCTTCAGCCCTCCCCAGCCTTTGGCTCTGGCTCTCTGGCTTAGAAGTCAGCAGGCAGCTCCCTTTGCTGCTCTCTGGCTTGGGGAGATCAGCCAGCAAATCCTTCTGTTGCTCTCCTGCCTTCAGCCTTCCACCAGGAACCACCTACAGCTTCCTTCAAGGACCTCTTACAAGTCTCCTGGTCTCTGGCAGCTGTCACCTGCCCTTTTCCTGACTGACTCTTCCCCTCTCTCTGTCTCTCCCCCTTTATGTAGCCCAGGTGCCTTCTTTTAACCCCAATTTGAGGAGGCAACCAATGAGTCACAGGTGCGCTGGCCGTTTCCTTCCAAAGGGCAGTTACCACCCTGTGACAAACATATTTTCTTTAGTCGTTGTATCATTTGTGTGAGTGCAAAGTGACCCCCGCTTTTAAAATATGGTGGTGTTTCTGTGACTCACAAAAATACTCATCTTTCTGAATTGATTGGTGTGCATTAATAGTAGTTCTTACAGGGTAGCTGTGGGAGTTGTGGCAGCACAGTCATTTATCACCATAGCTAGTAAACCTAGTCCTTCAGCTAGTAGCTGTTTAGTAAATCAAACCTTACAATTACTGTCTTGTTGACATACTAAGGCAATTGTTGTTTGAGGTGGCCTCTGCATATTCCAATTTGCGTAATGCATCTTCCAATGCCAGTGAGCTTCAGGAATCTTCAAGAATAGCAATGTCCATGGAACTACTCAAACAGCCTTTCACAACACTGTGTGTATGGAGCCACAGGACCTTGCAGTGATTAGCTCGGGTGGAGGACCTTCACTGGATGCCCAGAAAGAAAAGGAAGACTTGTGGCACCTTAGAGACTAACCAATTTATTTGAGCATAAGCTTTCGTGAGCTACAGCTCACTTCATCGGATGCATACTGTGGAAAGTACAGAAGATCTTTTTATATACACAAAGCATGAAAAAAATGGGTGTTTACCAGTACAAAAGGTTTTCTCTCCCCCCACCCCACTCTCCTGCTGGTAATAGCTTATCTAAAGTGATCATTCTCCTTACAATGTGTATGATAATCAAGGTGGGCCATTTCTAGCACAAATCCAGGGTTTAACAAGAATGTCTGAGGGGGGGAAAGGGGGTAGGAAAAAAACAAGGGGAAATAGGTTACCTTGCATAATGACTTAGCCACTCCCAGTCTCTATTCAAGCCTAAGTTAATTGTATCCAATTTGCAAATGAATTCCAATTCAGCAGTCTCTCGCTGGAGTCTGGTTTTGAAGTTTTTTTGTTGTAATATTGCAACCTTCATGTCTGTAATTGTGTGACCAGAGAGATTGAAGTGTTCTCCGACTGGTTTATGAATGTTCTAATTCTTGACATCTGATTTGTGTCCATTTATTCTTTTACGTAGAGACTGTCCAGTTTGACCAATGTACATGGCAGAGGGGCATTGCTGGCACATGATGGCATATATCACATTGGTGGATGTGCAGGTGAACGAGCCTCTGATAGTGTGGCTGATGTTATTAGGTCCTGTGATGGTGTCCCCTGAATAGATATGTGGGCACAGTTGGCAACGGGCTTTGTTGCAAGAATAGGTTCCTGGGTTAGTGGTTCTGTTGTGTGGTATGTGGTTGCAGGTGAGTATTTGCTTCAGGTTGGGGGGCTGTCTGTAGGCAAGGACTGGCCTGTCTCCCAAGATTTGTGAGAGTGTTGGGTCATCCTTCAGGATAGGTTGTAGATCCTTAATAATGCATTGGAGGGGTTTTAGTTGGGGACTGAAGGTGACGGCTAGTGGCGTTCTGTTATTTTCTTTGTTAGGCCTGTCCTGTAGTAGGTAACTTCTGGGAACTCTTCTGGCTCTATCAATCTGTTTCTTCACTTCCGCAGGTGGGTATTGTAGTTGTAAGAATGCTTGATAGAGATCTTGTAGGTGTTTGTCTCTGTCTGAGGGGTGGGGGCAAATGCTGTAGTTTCTTTTGGTAACTCTCAGTGGGATCAGAGGGTAATGGCTTGTAGAAAGTGGTGTTGGAGAGCTGCCGAGCAGCCTCTTGTTCATATTCCGATCTATTCATGATGACAACAGCACCTCCTTTGTCAGCCTTTTTGATTATGATGTCAGAGTTGTTTCTGAGGCTGTGGATGGCATTGTGTTCTGCACGGCTGAGGTTATGGGGCAAGTGATGCTGCTTTTCCACAATTTCAGCCCATGCACGTTGGCGGAAGCACTCTATGCAGAAGTCCAGTCTGCTGTCTCGACCTTCAGGAGGAGTCCACCTAGAATCCTTCTTTTTGTAGTGTTGGTAGGGAGGTCTCTGTGGATTAGTATGTTGTTCAGAGGTGTGTTGGAAATACTGAAGGTCGAAACAGCAGACTGGACTTCTACACAGAGTGCTTCCGCCGACGTGCACGGGCTGAAATTGTGGAAAAGCAGCATCACTTGCCCCATAACCTCAGCCGTGCAGAACACAATGCCATCCACAGCCTCAGAAACAACTCTGACATCATAATCAAAAAGGCTGACAAAGGAGGTGCTGTTGTCATCATGAATAGGTCGGAATATGAACAAGAGGCTGCTCTGCAGCTCTCCAACACCACTTTCTACAAGCCATTACCCTCTGATCCCACTGAGAGTTACCAAAAGCAACTATAGCATTTGCTCAAGAAACTTCCTGAAAAAGCACAAGATCAAATCTGCACAGACACACCCCTGGAACCCCGACCTGGGATATTCTGTCTACTACCCAAGATCCATAAATCTGGAAATCCTGGGTGCCCCATCATCTCAGGCATTAGCACCCTGACAGCAGGATTGTCTGGCTATGTAGACTCCCTCCTCAGGCCCTACTCTACCAGCACTCCCAGCTACCTTCGAGACACCACTGACTTCCTGAGAAAACTACAATCCATCGGTGATCTTCCTGATAACACCATACTGGCCACAATGGATGTAGAAGCCCTCTACACCAACATTCCACACAAAGATGGACTACAAGCCGTCAGGAATCTGATAATGTCACGGCTAACCTGGTGGCTGAACTTTGTGACTTTGTCCTTACCCATAACTATTTTACATTTGGGGACAATGTATACCTTCAGATCAGCGGCACTACTATGGGTACCCGCATGGCCCCACAGTATGCCAACATTTTTATGGCTGACTTAGAACAACGCTTCCTCAGCTCTCATCCCCTAACGCCCCTACTCTACTTGCGCTATATTGATGACATCTTCATCATCTGGACCCATGGAAAAGAAGCCCTTGAGGAATTCCACCATGATTTCAACAATTTCCATCCCACCATCAACCTCAGCCTGGTCCAGTCCACACAAGAGATCCACTTCCTGGACACTACAGTGCTAATAAACGATGGTCACATACACAGCACCCTATACCGGAAACCTACTGACCGCTATTCCTACCTATATGCCTCCAGCTTTCACCCTGACCACACCACATGATCCATCGTCTACAGCCAAGCTCTGCGATACAACCGCATTTGCTCCAACCCCTCAGACAGAGACAAACACCTACAAGTAATCCTTTTCTTTTTACGAATACAGACTAACACGGCTGTTACTCTGAAACCTGTGGATGCCCAGAGTACTCTATCTTGGGAATGTTGGCCAGATTATGGGTTAGGTTGTTACAGATATTGTGGTTTTACATTAGTTTTAGGTAGGCTTTGTTCCAGTGTGCAGTTCAGATTCTCAGACTGGCTCTGGATTCAATTCCAGAGTCCTGGGTACCAAAGAACTTTCAAAATGACACTGGTCTCATGGGGTACAAAAGGAGGTGATTGGTAGGTCCAGGTTTAATTAACATCTTCACTGAGCTGTAAGAAATAATAGAGCACATTAAAATTTGTATACTCCACTAAATTGGGAAGAATTGGGATTGTCCTTCAGGACAAAAGTAATTACAAAGATACGTGGATTAGAAATAAGGGCAATAGTACCCAGTGAATAGTACTCACATGCTCAGTGGGGCAGGGGGAACCTCAAAAGCAGTCATTTTAAAAGTGTTAGGTAAGAGTGAATTAGAAACGAGTTGGGTGAGATGTAATATATTGGACTAGCTTCTATTGGTGAAAGAGACAAGATTTTGAGTTTACACTGACCTTTTCGGGTCTGAGAAAGGAGCTCAATGTCACATCTAAATACAAGGTGAAACATTGAAGGTGTTGTGCAGGTTTCCTTTGAGAATGAGAACTGAGAGGTCAGATATGGAGTGATCATTTTGTGAAAAATGTTCGCCCACAAGAAGAGCAACAAAAAGGATCAGAGGTCTAGAAAACGACCTATGAAGGAAGATTGAAAAAATTGGGTTTATTTAGTCTGGAAAAGAGAAGACAGAGGGGATGTGATAAGTTTTCAAGTACATAACATGGCTACTGCAACTCTGCAAACAGAGAAATTAGAAACATTCACAATGCAATGAGGGGAGGGATAGCTCAGTGGTTTGTTCTTTGGCCTGCTAAATGTGAGTTCAATCCTTGAGGGGGCCATTTAGGGAACTGGGGCAAAAATAAGGGACGGTACTTGGTCCTGCTCTGAAGGCAGGGGACTGGACTCGATGACCTTTCAAGGTCCCTTCCAGTTCTGAGATAGGTATCTCCATATTATAATGTGGCAACAAAAGAGGCTTATGTGATACTGGGCTGCATACTCAGAGGCATTGGGTCAAAGTGTTGGAAGACAGTAGGCTCTCTCTAGCTCTGGGTAACTGCACCTAGAACATTGCTTTCCGTCCTAAGCACCATGTTACTGATGCTTGGAAGATGCTGACAAATTCAAAGCCATTTAGAGAAGAGGGGGAAAAAATCAGGGAACTGATTTATGAGAAACTGAAAGAACTAAGTGATGTGTATACCTTGGCTAAGAAATCACAAAGTTGGAGCATGTATCTATAGATGCATGAAGGGTGTAAACACTAAAGCAATGCATCCTGCAATATGTAGCTCATGACCAGACTGCCCACTCAGAGTCCTCCAGAAGTCACTGGAACTACTGGAACATATTAGGAAACACTATTTCACTAGGAAGGTGGTGAAGCACTGGAATGGGTTGCCTAGGGAGATGGTGGAATCTCCTTCCTTAGAGGTTTTTAAGGCCGGCTTGGGGTTGGTCCTGTTTTGAGCAGGGAGTTTGACTAGATGACCTCCTGAGATCTCTTCCAACCCTAATCTTCTATGATTTCACAGTGCTTTTTTTAAGGGTATGTCTACACTACGAAATTAGGTTGAATTTATAGAAGTCGGTTTTTTAGAAATTGTTTTTATGTAGTCAATTGTGTGTGTCCCCACACAAAATGCTCTAAGTGCATTAACTCGGTGGAGTGCTTCCACAGTACCGAGGCTAGCGTCGACTTCCGGAGTGTTGCACTGTGGGTAGCTATCCCACAGTTCCCGCAGTCTCTGCCACCCATTGGAATTCTGGGTTGAGATCCCAATGCTTGATGGGGCAAAAACACATTGTCGCGGGTGTTTCTGGGTACATGTCGTCAGGCCCGCCCTCCCTCCGTGAAAGCAATGGCAGACAATCATTTCGCGCCTTTTTTCCTGAGTTAACTGTTCAGACGCCATACCACGGCAAGCATGGAGCCCGCTCAGCTCACTGTCACCGTATGTCTCATGGGTGCTGGCAGACGCGGTACTGCATTGCTACACAGCAGCAGCAACCCATTGCCTTTTGGCAGCAGATGGTGCAATAGGCCTGAAAACCATCCTCATCATGTCCGAGGTGCTCCTGGCCGCTTCGGTAACGTCGGTCAGGAGCGCCTGGGCAGATGGGTGCAGGGACTAAATTAGCAGTGACTCGACCAAGTCATTCTCTTTAGTCCTGCAGGCAGTCCTATTGCACCATCTTCTGCTGAGCAACCAGGAGATGTGGATAGCTTGTAGTCCTGCTGCACCGTCTGCTGCCAGCCAAAGATGTAAAAGATAGATGGAGTGGATCAAAACAAGAAATAAACCAGATTTGTTTTGTATTCATTTTCTCCCCCCCTCCCTCCCTCCCTCCGTGAAATCAGTGGCTGACAATCGTTTTGGTGAGGTCTGTCAGGGGCACCTTGAAAACTTTAATGGAGATTCAGTCCTGCCTGAAATATCAGAGGGAGGGATAGCTTAGTGGGTTGAGCATGGGCCTGCTAAACCCAGGATTTTGAGTTCAGTCCTTGAGGGGGCCATTCTGTGTGGCAGTTGTTTTTGTTTCTCCTTGATGTAAAGCCACCCCCTTTGTTGATTTTAATTCCCTGTAAGCCATGTCGTCAGTTGCCCCTCCCTCCGTCAGAGCAACGGCAGACAATCGTTCCGCGCCTTTTTTCTGTGCAGACGCCATACCACGGCAAGCATGGAGCCCGCTCAGATCACTTTGGCAATTAGGAGCACATTAAACACCACGCACATTATCCAGCAGTATATGCAGCATCAGAACCTGGCAAAGCGAAACCAGGTGAGTAGGCGACGTCAGTGCGGTGACGAGTGTGATGAGGACATGGACACAGACTTCTCTCAAAGCACGGGCCCTGGCAATGTGGGCATCGTGGTGCTAATGGGGCAGGTTCATGCCGTGGAATGCCAATTCTGGGCTCGGGAAACAAGCACAGACTGGTGGGACCTCATAGTGTTGCAGGTCTGGGACGATTCCCAGTGGCTGCAAAACTTTCGCGTGCATAAGGGCACTTTCATGGAACTTTGTGACTTGCTTTCCCCTGCCATGGGACACATGAATACCAAGATGAGAGCAGCCCTCACAGTTGAGAAGCGAGTGGCAATAGCCCTGTGGAAGCTTGCAATGCCAGATAGCTACCGGTCAGTCGGGAATCAATTTGGAGTGGGCAAATCTCCTGTGGGGGCTGCTGTGATACAAGTAGCCAATGCAATCAAAGATCTGCTGATATCAAGGGTAGTGACCCTGGGAAATGTGCTGGTCATAGTGGATGGCTTTGCTGCAATGGGATTCCCTAACTGTGGTGGGGCCATAGATGGAACCCATATCCCTATCTTGGCACCGGAGCACCAAGCGGGCAAGTACATAAACCACAAGGGGTACTTTTCAATAGTGCTGCAAGCACTGGTGGATCACGGGGGACGTTTCACCAACATCAATGGGATGGCCGTGAAAAGTACATGACACTCGCATCTTCAGGAACTCTGGTCTGTTTCAAAAGCTGCAGGAAGGGACTTTATTCCCAGACCAAAAAATAACAGTCAGGGATGTTGAAATGCCTGTAGTTATCCTTGGGGACCCAGCCTACCCCTTAATGCCATGGCTCATGAAGCCATACACAGGCAGCCTGGACAGTAGTCAGGAGCTGTTCAACTAGAGGCTGAGCAAGTGCAGAATGGTGGTAGAATGTGCATTTGGACGTTTAAAAGCGTGCTGGCGCAGTTTACTGACTTGGTTAGACCTCAGCGAAACCAATATTCCGACTGTTATTACTGCTTGCTGTGTGCTCCACAATATCTGTGAGAGTAAGGGGGAGACGTTTATGGCGGGGTGGGAGGTTGAGGCAAATCGCCTGGCCGCTGGTTACGCGCAGCCAGACACCAGGGCGGTTAGAGCACAGGAGGGTGTGGTGCGCATCAGAGAAGCTTTGAAAACCAGTTTAATGATTGGCCAGGCTATGGTGTGAAAATTCTGTTTGTTTCTCCTTGATGAAACCGCCCGCCCCTTGGTTCACTCTACTTCCCTGTAAGCTAACCACCCTCCCCTCCTCCCTTCAGTCACCACTTGCAGAGGCAATAAAGTTATTGTTGCTTCACATTTATGCATTCTTTATTAATTCATCACAGAAATAGGGGGATAACTGCCAAGGTAGCCCGGGAGGGGTGGTGGAGGAGAGACGCACTGGGTGGGGTGGTGGAGGAGGGAAGGACAAGGCCACACAGCACTTTAAAACTTATTGAATGCCAGCCTTCTGTTGCTTGGGCAATTCTCTGGGGTGGAGTGGCTGGGTGGCTGGAGGCTATGGAATTTGGGGAGGAGGGCAGTTGGTTACACAGGGGCTGTAGTGGCGGTCTGTGCTCCAGCTGCCTTTCCTGCAACTCATCCATATGCTGGAGCATATTAGTTTGATCCTCCAGCAGCCTCAGCATTGAATCCTGCCTCCTCTCACCACGCTGCCGCCACATTTCAGCTTCAGCCTCTCTTCAGCCCGCCACTTACTCTCTTCAGCCCGCCGCCTCTCCTCCCGGTCATTTTGTGCTTTCCTGCACTCTGACATTGTCTGCCTCCACGCATTCGTCTGTGCTCTGTCAGTGTGGGAGGACAGCATGAGCTCAGAGAACATTTCATCACGAGTGCGTTTTTTTTCACCTTCTAATCTTCGCTAGCCTCTGGGAAGGAGAAGATCCTGTGATTCTTGAAACACATGCAGCTGGTGGAGATAAAAAAAGGGACAGTGGTATTTAAAAAGACCCATTTTATAGAACAATGGGTACACTCTTTCATGGTAAACCTTGCTGTTAACATTACATGCATAGCACATGTGCTTTCGTTCCAAGGTCGCATTTTGCCTCCCCCCACCACGTGGCTAGCCCCTCCTCTCTCCCCGTGGCTAACAGCAGGGAACATTTCTGTTCAGCCACAGGGAAACAGCCCAGCAGGAACGGGCACCTCTGAATGTCCCCTTAAGAAAAGCACCCTATTTCAACCAGGTGACCATGAATGATATCACTCTCCTGAGGATAACACAGAGAGATAAAGAATGGATGTTGTTTGAACACCAGCAAGCATACGCTGCAATGCTTTGTTCTACAATGATTCCCGCGTACGTGCTACTGGCCTGGAGTGGTAAAGTGTCCTACCATGGTGGACAGAATAAGGCTGCCCTCCCCAGAAACCTTGGACAAAGGCTTTGGGAGTACATCCAGGAGAGTCGCGAATGCCAGGGCAAATTAATCATTAAACATGCTTGCTTTTAAACCATGCATAGTGTTTTAAAAGGTACACTCACCAGAGGTCCCTTCTCCGCCTGGCGGGTTTGGGAGACAGCCTTGGGTGGGTTCAGAGGGTACTATCTCCAGGTCCGGGGTGAGAAACAGTTCCTGGCTGTCGGGGAAACCGGTTTCTCCGCTTGCCTGCTGTGAGCTATCTACAACCTCCTCCTCATCGTCTTCCTCATCCCCAAAAGCTGCTTCCGTGTTGCCTCCATCTCCATTGAAGGAGTCAAACAACATGGCTGGGGTAGTGGTGGCTGAACCCCCTAAAATGGCATGTAGCTCATTATAGAAGCGGCATGTTTTGGGCTCAAACTTGGAGCGGCCGTTCGCCTCTCTGGTTTTCTGATAGGCTTGCCTCAGCTCCTTAAGTTTCACGCGGCACTGCTTCGGGTCCCTGTTATGGCCTCTATCCTTCATGCCCTGGGAGATTTTGACAAATGTTTTGGCATTTTGAAAACTGGAATGGAGTTCTGATAGCACGGATCCCTCTCCCCATACAGCGATCAGATCCCGTACCTCCCGTTCGGTCCATGCTGGAGCTCTTTTGCGATTCTGGGACTCCATTGTGGTCACCTCTGCTGATGAGCTCTGCACTCACCTGCAGCTTGCCAGGGCTTAAATAGAGACTGGGAGTGGCTAAGTCATTATGCAAGGTAGCCTAATTCCCCTTGTTTTTTCCTACGCGGCCCCCCCCCCCCCCGACGTTCTGGTTAAACTTGAATTTAAACTTGGAGAGTGGTCAGTTTGGATGAGCTATTGCCAGCAGGAGAGTGAGTTTGTGTGTGTGTGTGTTCCCCGGGGGGGGGGGGGTGAGAGAGCCTGGATTTGTGCTGAAATGGCCCACCTTGATTACCATGCACATTGTAGGGAGAGTGGTCACTTTGGATGAGCTATTACCAGCAGGAGAGTGAGTTTGTGTGTGTGGTTTTTGGAGGGGGGTGAGGGAGTGAGAGAACCTGGATTTGTGCAGGAAATGGCCCACCTTGATTATCATACACATTGTGAAGAGAGTGGTCACTTTGGATGGGCTATTACCAGCAGGAGAGTGAGTTTGTTTGTGGGGGGGCGGAGGGTGAGAGAACCTGGATTTGTGCTGGAAATGGCCCAACTTGATGATCACTTTAGATAAGCTATTACCAGCAGGAGAGTGGGGTGGGAGGAGGTATTGTTTCATGGTCTCTGTGTGTATATAATGTCTTCTGCAGTTTCCACGGTATGCATCCGATGAAGTGAGCTGTAGCTCACGAAAGCTCATGCTCAAATAAATTGGTTAGTCTCTAAAGTGCCACAAGTATTCCTTTTCTTTTTGCGAAGACAGACTAACACGGCTGTTACTCTGAAACCAAACAGGAAACTGAAATTCAAAAGTTTGCGGGCCTTTTCCTGTCTACCTGGCCAGTGCATCTGAGTTGAGAGCGCTGTCCAGAGTGGTCACAATGAAGCACTCTGGGATAGTTCCCAGAGGCCAATACCGTCTAATTGCGTCCACAGTACCCCAAATTCGACCCGGCAAGGCCGATTTCAGCGCTAATCCCCTTGTCGGGGGTGGAGTAAGGAAATCGATTTTAAGAGCCCTTTCAGTTGAAAAAAAGGGCTTCGTCGTGTGGATGGGTGCAGGGTTAAATCGATTTAACGCTGCTAAATTCGACCTCAACTCCTAGTGTAGACCAGGGATAAGAAGGTGAAACATGAAGCAATAAAGTTTAGAAGCTGCTGCTCAGAAAATATACTGTATGGAGCAATCCTGCAAGTGTCTGACTTGTATGATTTGGAATGATGAAACAATGCTGCAGCCTTACACAAAATAGTAGGCATATTAGAAGATCTTTATGCATACAAAAATTACAACTAATAAGTTTAAAAAAAAACCCAAACCTTTATGGTTAAGCTGAAATAGTAAAAATAACTTAAGTTGCTATATCTTGTAATATAGGAGGCACAAGTAGCAATGCCTATAGTTAAGGCTGCATGATACTTCCCATTATATAAGACCCTATTTTCAGTTGCTTATAATTTTGCCCAACTTTAAGCATTTGGTTGAAATGTTAAGCAGGAATGTTCTGTGCTGAGTGCCTCTGGCTAACTTTTTTTGCTGCAATTTAAAAAAAAAAAAATTCAACCATTTTTTATCAGTGAAAGTTGAAATTTCTTGTTTTAATTTTCTTGTTTTCCCTTCACAGATCCTAATTTTGTTCGCACGTTCCTTACTACCTACCGCTCCTTTTGTAAACCACAGGAATTGCTGAGCTTGTTGATTGAAAGGTAAACAACAAACATTTCTTTTGAAGACACTGGGGTGTTTCAGTTTAGATTACTTGCTCCTTCTCTTCTGATGATTGCAGTGCAATCATAGAGTATCAGGGTTGGAAGGGACCTCAGGAGGTCATCTAGTCCAACCCCCCTGCTCAAAGCAGGACCAATCTACAATTTTTGCCCCAGATCTCTAAATGGTCTCCTCAAGGATTGAACTCACAACCCTGGCATTTGCAGGCCAATGCTCAAACCATGTCTTTGATGTCTAAGCTTTAGACCCTGATCCTGTAAATACGTAAAGCACATTATTAAAATTAGGCACGTGCAGGGCTGGATTAAGACCATCCAGGGTTCTAGGTGCGCCATGACATGGGGCCACCGTGGCTTCACCTCAACAACTCCCCCATCTTGGAGTGCCAGAGGCAGGGGGCATCATTCTTCTGCCAAACAGAAGCACTGGTCCTGTCCTGTCATTCTCTTCTTTCCCGTAGGAGCAACAGCAGGGGTCCCTTTTTTCATGGAGAGGCCAGGATGGTAATAGGGCAGCCCGATTCTTAATCCAGCACAAGGAAGGTATACACATGAGAGGGTGGGGCCTGCTGCAATTTTTTCCATCTGCCATACATAGTCCTCTGCTAGAGTGGTGATAGTGGATCTTGGCATTAACATCTGTGTAGATGTCACACCTTTCAAAGCTGTTGTTTTAAATTGTTTGCAGACATCACAGCATAGATTATACTTGGGTCACCTTTTCAAGCTTCTCTTTGCTTGCAGCCATGTAGACTAAAAACTTGCATGATTTTCTAAAAAATGAAAGCGGATGTCTACTGTCCTCTGTTGTGTGACTCTGAGAAATGGGGCCCCAAGCGCAGGTCTGTGCCTCCTTGGTACAACAGTTCCTCCACCCTCAGTGTTATGCAGTGTGCTGTGCTGTGGTTGCTTACCTCTGTCCCCGTGGTGAAGCTGTGTCTGTGAAGCTTTATTGGGATCCTTTGAAATGAAAGATGCTACATAGTTTCACTACAATAATATAACTGCACTGTCTTTTTGGTCTGTGTTTGTACAACACCTAGCACAATGGGTCCTGGTCCATGACTGAGGGCTCCTCGGTGCTGGGGGGATACAAATAAATCATCATAGTACTGGCAGCACAATGCTTGTGCTTGAAACAGCACTGCCGTTATTAACACTTATTTTCAGCCACAGTTTTAAACTGAAACTTCATGCCTGTTTGTGCTGAGATTACATTTTTGAAAGTTTGATCCATTTGGTTATTTTTGAAGTACATTGCCTGTCTTCCAGGGCACAAGAATTAAAAATAAAGATGGTAAAAAAACAAGGCATGTGCTTGTATTCTCCTCCTCCTCCTCCTCCTCCCTTTGTCTTTTTGCATTTCTAATATAAGCTTTTTTGGATCATGGGCCAATGTGTTTGCAGTACGATAATGGTCCCATCCTGAGCAAGGCTTCTGGGCGCTACCCTGCTACCAAACAACGATGATAAAAATTACTGTTATGAACTGTATAGCCCCATAAACATACACTGGGCTTTTAAAGCTATATAGAGGATATGATCCCTACCAAAAGGAGCTTGCAGTCTAACACAGGGTATGGAACTTCTCAGGTAACACAGTGTGCAGAGAAATCAGTAGGGTGACAATAATTTAGGAGGGATTCATGGATGAAATGAAATGACCAATTAAAATGAATGATACAGCTTGACAAGACCAAAAGGGAATAGTGGAGAGAGGGAGGCTAAGAGATGAATTGAGATGTAGATGTGGATTGTATTTTGTAGGACCTTGAAGATAAAGATCTTTAATTTGTTGGCTAGTGTCAGGACACAAATGAAGGGCAATGAAATTATAAGCTTTGAAAAGATCATTACTGCATTCCTTAACTTTTCATCAATGCACCAAAGGTGTGGCTTTTAAGATAGTCTTGAAGTAAATCAAAACTGGAATTAGAGCAGCATATACCCACTCATGCGTTGCTCAGGAGTTTTCACCTTACTTAAACCATTTTAATTATGTTTTTACTTAGTTGATTTTATTTAAAAAGGTTTTGTTCAATAACCAGCTTTGTGCTTTTGTTCATAGGTTTGAAATCCCAGAGCCTGAGCCTACTGAAGCAGATAGGTTGGCAATAGAGAAAGGAGAGCAGCCAATCAGTGCAGACCTGAAAAGATTTCGCAAGGAATATGTCCAGCCAGTACAACTCAGGTTTGGGTGCCTTTATATTTCCTGCATTAGATCCAAATTTTAGTTCAGTGTGTGTATCCTGTTTCTGATGACACAATTTACGGTGAAGAGTGTTATCAAGTGTTAAGTTGTTAGTTTGGCGAGGCTATGGACAATGATAATCCAAAGACACGTTATGATTTAGTCATTTAGGGTTTTGTTGGTTGTTACAATCTTATGTCTGTTCCATGCTGCTCACACGTGAAAACTGAATGCCCTACAGAAAGCCTGTTGCTCATTGTGTTAAAGTGGGTGCAGGTGAGGTATGTGCAATTAAAATTACTCCTTTTCTATTGAATGACTGTTCTTATAGGTTATAACCACAAAGGCCGCCTAAGCTGGTAATCCTCTTTCCTTTCATTCTTCAGTTCCATTGTTTTTTTCACTCCCTGTTCCAGCCCAGTTGATGTATTTGTACACAGGTAGCTTCTCATAGCTGCGTAGTTCTCTGCAGCACTATTGATCACCGTAACTGGCCTGAGAAGAATCGGTTTCCCTCTGAAGTCTAATCTGTAGGAATGTTTACGGTAATACTTCAGAGAGAAGTTGCTGTTTCTCCATTAGTACTTCCAGTCACTCAAGTGCTGTGGAGTCTGCCAGGCTATTTAACAATAATAAATTGAATTGGGAGCTACTTTAAGGCTCTTAATTCAGCCTTTTAAGGTTAACACTTTAAAGAACTAAAGCTGCATTTAAGATTTATCCGGTTGGTGAATGCCTTGTTCATCTTGCCCGTCTGGTGGTAAGCAGCTTACCAATGTACACCCTGATTAGGCATAGTGCTTTTAGAGTGTGGATCCCTAACTTTGTTTGCTATTAAAATAACCTTTTTACATTTGTTTGTCAAGAGTTCATGCAATTTATTTTTCTACTTTGATAAATCATTTGTAATAGAAAATGAAATAGTGTGGGAAATTTATAAGCAGTTTCTTGCTACTGACTTCTGTAAAATCATTTTTGTGACTCATTGCTTTCTTTTATGGCTTGATGAACTGTTTGGAGTTAGTTTGTCGTCCTTCTTTATGAGCCCGGATTTCTATCTGTTCAGATAGAAATCCAGTTTTTATTGAAAGAATTTCTGGTGCCTTACCTTTCAGCAGTACTTAGTTGCCTGAATGGCTACTTTTGTCTGCTTCTTGTACAAGCCACATTGGGGATATGAAATACCCTTAAGAGTGGTTTTAACAGAAAGTGATCCAAGGGCCCTAGACTGTCACATAAACAGCATTTAGGCTTTGTGGGGAGGGGCAGTTTAAAACAACCATTTACTCTTTTGTGGCTTATTGTTAAAATTTTGTTCTTGGGAGAAATTAGAATTGTCTGTGGCTTCTAATAGCTTGAAACTGAATTGTCTACTGGGATTCAAAAGAGAAACCAGTTGGATGAGGTAATATATTTTATGGACCAACTTATTTTTGTGAAAGAGAGAAGCTTTCAAGCTTACACAGAGCTCTTCTTCACATCTCGGACCAGTATGGCTACAACAACACTGCCTAAGCTGTAGTAAAGCTGTCCTTAACCTCTTTGATAAACAAACAAATTGCTCTACTCAGCAGTTAATGTCACTTTTTTCCCCATCTGTAGTTAGCGGACTAATTTAAAAAAAAAATTACATTGAACTCTCCTAAGTCATCAGTGTCTTTGTCACCTTCAGGTTGAACTATTTCACTGTTCTGCTTGGGACTTTACTTGAAGTGGTAGCTTCAGGTAGCACGGAATGCCTGGCTTTCCTATTAATTGGAATGGACCAGCATGAGGAGATTACATCCATGCTGTGTGTGAGGTGTGGTCTGCTTTGGGTGTAGTTCAAGGTTTTAGTTCTAATACATCCATCCCTTTATGGTGCTGAATTTGGTAGTTTTAGGGAGTGCATGTTTTCTGTATGCAAACTGATAACTGCTGGAATCAGCTGAGGTGTTTTGTTGACAAAGTC
The DNA here is from genome assembly GCF_965140295.1 of Lepidochelys olivacea. Taxonomy (NCBI): domain Eukaryota; kingdom Metazoa; phylum Chordata; order Testudines; family Cheloniidae; genus Lepidochelys; species Lepidochelys olivacea. Next base: position 123,748,427 of record NC_140416.1, read on the forward strand.
TACCTGAAACTCTTAAATGGAGGTAAGTTGATTTTGGTGGAGGGTCCTCAGCTACGGCACCTGCTTTTTCTGGTCCCTTAGCAGCGCTTGAGTTTATTGGCTTTCAGAGAATGGTGTGAAGTGCACCTTTAATCTGGGCCACTACAAGTTATGGTCTTATAGAGTGGTATGGAGAGAGATTTGTTTGTGTGGGTTGATATGGACAGTTTTAATTTGTTATGCATCTAGATAACAAAGCAGTAGGCCCAAATAAATCAAATAGTTTGAGCCATCAGCTCAGGGGTTTTTTTTTTTGTGTGTGTGAAGGAGAGGCGAGAAAAGCAAAGTTTCTCATCCTAAGAGTTCAAAGGACAAGTGTAATCGTATTTTGGTTCTAAAGGTTAATTTGATGCTTAATGTTTAAGAAAGTAGAGAGAAGGCAGGTGAAAACTTGTATTTCCTGATCTTAAGAGAAAAAAGTGGATCTTGTACTGTTCCTTTCCTTTCATGTGAATAAAAGGGTATAAAAAATTTCTATTACTATTTTTACAACACTGACTTTTGATATATCAGCTTTTAAAATGAAAAATGTAAATAGGAAAGAGAAACCATTAGAAAACCTATGCCTTTTTATAAATGGTAAATGTTAACTAGCTTTTTCACTTGAGAAATTTGCTAATGATATAAGAATGTTGGATTTTACTTTATTCTTTTGTTATGCAGGACTACTAACTGTAGTCTGTAACCTATCATTTAAATCAGCTTCTGTACCAAATGACTGGAGGATAGCTAATGTGACACCAATTTTTAAAAAGGGCTCCAGAGGTGACCCCGGCAGTTACAGGCCAGTAAGCCTGACTTCAGTACCGGGCAAACTGATTGAAACTATAGTAAAGAACAAAATTGTCAGACACATAGATGAACATAATTTGTTGGGGAATAGTCAACATGGTTTTTGTAAAGGGAAATCATGCCTCACCAATCTACTAGAATTCTTTGAGGGGGGTCAGCAAGCATGTGAACAAGGGGGATCCAGTGGATATAGTGTATTTAGATGTTCAGAAAGCCTTTGACAGGATCCCTCACCAAAGGCTATTAAGCAAAGTAGGTAGTCATGGGATAAGGGGGAAGGTCCTCTCATGGATTGGTAACTGGTTAAAAGATAGGAAACAGGGGGTAGGACTAAATGGTCAGTTTTCAGAATGGAGAGAGGTAAATAGAGGTGTCCCCCAGTGGTCTGTACTGGATCCGGTCTAATTCAGCATATTCATAAATGATCTGGAAAAGGGGGTAAACAGTGAGGTGGCAAAATTTGCAGATGATACAAAACTACTCAAAATAGTTAAGTCCCAGGCAGACTGCGAAGAGCTACAAAAGGATGTCACAAAACTGGGTGACTGGACAACAAAATGGCAGCTGAAATTCAATGTTTATAAATGCAAAGTGATGCACATTGGAAAACATAATCCCAACTATACATATAAAATGATGGGGTCTAAATTAGCTGTTACTGCTCAAGAAAAAGGTCTTGGAGTCATTGTGGATAGTTCTCTGAAAACATCCACTCAATGTACAGTGGCAGTCAAAAGAGGGAACAGAATGTTGGGAATCATTAAGAAAGGGATAGTTAAGAAGACAGAAAATATCATACTGTCTCTATATAAATCCATGGTACGCCCACATCTTGAATACTGTGTGCAGATATCATTGTCCCATCTCAAAAAAGATATATTGGAATTGGAAAAGTTTCAGAAAAGGGCAAAAAAAAAATTATTAGGGGTATGGAGCATCTGCCATATGAGGAGAGATTAATAAGACTGGGACTTTTGAGCTTAGAGAAAAGACGACTAAAGGAGGATATGATAGAGGTCTGTAAAATCATGACTGGTGTGGAGAAAGTAAATAAAGACGTATTATTTACTCCTTTTCATAACACAAGAATTAGGAGTCACCAAATGAAATTAATAGGCAGCAGGTTTAAAATAAACGGAAGTATTTTTTCACACAACATACAGTCAACCTGTGGAACTCCTTGCCAGAGGATGTTGTGCATGCCAAGACTATAACAGGGTTCAAAAAAGAACTAGATGAATTCATGGAGCACAGGTCTATCAATGGCTATTGGCCAGGATGGGCAGGGATGGTGTCCCTAGCATCTGTTTGCCAGAAGCTGGGAATGGGCGACAGGGGATGGAGCACTTGATGATTACCTGTTCTGTTTGTTCCCTCTGGGGCACCTTGCATTGGCCACTATCGGAAGTGGGCTAGATGGACCTTTGGTCTGACTCAGTATGGCCGTTCTTATGGTTTACTCTTTCGGATACACTTACGTTAATCCCTCGTCTTTTTAAATAAAACTGATTGTTAAGGCTGCAAAGTTACATTCTCAAAATTCCAGGATTACCAAAGTTAAGGTTTCACACTCAGTTCTGACTCCAACCTGTTGTGCAGACGCATTGCGATGGTCCTTAATTACATTTTTGCATACTGTAACTTCTGCAGAACCCATGCTTCATCAATGTGCAGGTTGGCTGGACTTGAGGGTTCATAAAAATTAAAAAGATTATTTTTTTCCTCCCTCTCCTCCCCCCCTTATTTTTTAGGATATTAAATGTTTTTCGACACTGGGTAGAACATCATTTTTATGATTTTGAAAGAGATTTGGAGTTGCTCGACAGACTGGAGACATTTATTTCAAGTGTAAGAGGTACAGTAACTGTTACAATCCATTTGTTCTTTTTACTTTCTAATACATTCTGGGGGTCTAATCCTGCTATCTCTTACATACATGAGTAACTTTACTCACATGAACAGTTCTTTTTACTCCAGTTGAAGTCAAATCTCACGTGCATAGACATTGCAAGATTAAGTCAGAAACCTAAATAATTTCAGACATTACTATGTTGTTCTATTAAAGCTTATTTAGTAGTAAATATTTAAGGTTGTCCTTGTCTGAAACCAGTATGGTCTCTCTTGAATTCAAAACAACTTTAGGCTTGGAAGGATTCGTTTTTTTTATTGGCAGATATCAATTTCCTCAGACATACAAACCAACGAAAAAATATTTCCATTGATGATGATCGAAATTTACAGATAGGCAAGAAAAATGGTACTTGAGATTATATTAGAGTTTGATTTAAGTATCTTTACTTTATATATTTTGACAAGATATTGACAATTTGTGTTTTAATGGTTATAAAACAAACTCTTTGAATGTGTGTCTATTGCGATCAATTGTCTGACTCCCCCCTAATTTCCTGAAACTGTAAACATTTGAATTGATAAAAATTGGAAAAAGACTTAACACCCATAATTTTGCACAGTGATACTAATTTAAATAAATAAAAATAAACCGGTATAATCTGTCTAATTTTTAAAATTGAATTCTGCCTCTTCCCCACTTTAAGTTCCTAGAGAAAATCTTTCCTCAGGGAGAGGAGAAAATTTCTTCCCTGTTGGAACACTGATCCTTTCCCATTTTACTATCCTTGTCCTGAAGACCCTGAACAACAACCATTACTCTTCCAGAAGAGGAGAGCTGAACAATATAAAAACCTTTTAGCTTCAGTTAGTGTTACTTCCTGTAGGTCTTGTAGTTAAGGCTGCAAGTCTGTCACTAAGGCCACAGATGCCGTAACTTTCTGGGACCTCCATGACTTCTGCAGCAGCTCGTGCGACTGGCCCAGGGGCCACTTGAGCAGCTCAGGCAGCCTCTGGGCGGGCTGCACCGGCCACTGCTGGGGCAATCTTGGGCCACTGTGGTGCCCCTTCCCCCACCCCAGCAGCAGCAGGAGTTTCGGTGTGGGAGGGGGCTCAGGGCTGCGGGGGTGAGGGCTCCGGCAGTGCTAACCTCAGGGGGTTCCCCAGAAGTGGCGACATGTCCCTCCCTCGCATCTTAGGCAGAGGTGTGGCCAGGCGGCTCGGTACGCTGCCTCCTCCCACAGGCATTGCATCCACAGCTTGAGGCAGAGGCAATGCGTGGAGCCCTCAGGCCGCGCCTCCGCCTAGAAGCTGAGGGACATGTCGCTGCGCAGAGCCAGGTAAGGAGCCTGCTAGCCCTGTCAAACACACACGCCAGCAGCAGTGGGGGGGTCCCAGGCTACGCGCCACCAACCTTCCCCCTCCCCAGAGGCACCCCTGGGCCACCCCCCCAGAACACCCAAGATTTATTGAGGGGTATAAAGTACAAGTCTTGGACAGGTCACGGGCCGTGAATTTTTCTTTACAGCCCATGACCTGTCCATGACTTTTACAAAAAATACCCGTGACTAAAATATAACCTTACTTATAGTTGAACACTGTGATAACATTCCCTAAAGCAGTGGCCCTCAACCTTTCCAGACTACTGTACCCCTTTCAGGAGTCCAATTTGTCTTGTGTACCCCCAAGTTTCACTTCATTTAAAAACTACTTGCTTACAAAATCAGACATAAAAATACAAAAGCGTCACAGCACGCTATTACTGAGAAATTGCTTACTTTCTCATTTTTACCTTATAATTATAAAATAAATTGATTGAAATATAAATGTACTTAAATTTCAGTATATCATGTATAGAGCAGTATGAACAAGTAATTGTATGAAATTTTAGTTTGTACTAGGGCTGTCAAGCATTTAAAAAAATTAATCGCAATTCATTGCACGATTAATTGCTCTGTTAAATAATAATAGGATACCATTTATTTAAATAGTTTTGGATTTTTTTACATTTTCAAACATTGATTTCACTTACAATACAGAATACAAAGTGTACGGTGCTCACTTTATTTTTTATTACAAATATTTTCACTGTAAAAAACAAAAGAAATAGTATTTTTCAATCCACCTAATACAAGCACAGTAGTGCAATCTCTTTATCATGAAATATGAACTTACAAATGTAGAATTATGTACCCAAAAAACCTGCATTCAAAAATAAAACAATGTAAAACTTTAGTGCCTGCAAGTTCACTCAGTCCTACTTCTTGTTCAGGCAATTGCTAAGACAAACAAGTTTGTTTACATTTGCAGGAGATAATGCTGACCGCTTCTTGTTTCCAGTGTCACCTGAAAGTGAGAACAGGCGTTCTCATGGCACTGTTATAGCCGGCGTTGTAAGATATTTTCGTGCCAGATGCACTAAAGATTCATATGTCCCTACATACTTCAACCATCATTCCAGGGGACACGCATCCATGCTGATGACAGGTTCTGCTCAATAACAGTTCAAAGCAGTGTGGACCGACGCATGTTCATTTTCATTATCTGAGTCAGATGCCACCAGCAGCAGGTTGATTTTCTTTTTTTGGTGATTCGGGTTCTGTAGTTTCCACATCAGTGTGTTGCTCTTGTAAGACTTCTGGAAGCATGCGCCACACCTCGTCCTTCTCAGATTTTGGAAGGCACTTCAGATTCTTAAACCTTGGGTCGAGTGCTGTAGCTATCTTTAGAAATCTCACACTGGTACCTTCTTTGTGTTTCGTCAAATCTGCCGTGAAAGTGTTCTTAAAACGAACAATGTGCTGGGTCATGATCCGAGACTGCTATAGCATGAAATATATGGCAGAATGCTGGTAAATCAGAGTGGGAGACATACAATTCTCCACTAAGGAGTTTTGTCACAAATTTAATTAATGCACTATTTTTTTAATGAGCATCATCAGCACGGAAGCATGTCCTCTGGAATGGTGGCCAAAGCATGAAGGGGCATACGATTGTTTAGCATATCTGGCATGTAAAGACCTTGCAGTGCTGGCTACAAAAGTGCCATGCCAATACCTGTTCTCACTTTCTGGCAACATTGTAAATAGGAAGCGGGCAGCATTATCTACTGTAAATGTAAAAAAACTCATTTGTCTGAGCGATTGGCTGAACAAGAAGTAGGACGGAGGGGACCTGTAGGCTCTAAAGTTTTACATTGTTTTGTTTTGAGTGCAGTTATATAACAAAAAAATCTACATTTGTAAGTTGCACTTTCACGATAAAGAGATTGCACTATGGTACTTGTATCAGATGAATTGAAAAATACTATTTCTTTTGTTTGCCACTTTTACAGTGCAAATATTTGTAATAACAATATAAAGTGAGCATTGTCTACTTTGTATATTGTGTTGTAATTGAAATCAATATATTTGAAAAGGTAGAAAAACATTCAAAAATGTTTAATAAATTTCAGTTGGTATTCTATTGTTTTAACAGTTCAGCTAAAACTGCCGTTAATCGCTTTTAATTTTTTTGAGTTAATCGCGTGAGTTAACTGCAATTAATCAACAGCCCTAGTTTGTACTGACTTTGCTAGTGCTTTTTATGTAACCTGTTGTAAAACTAGGCAAATATCTAGATGAGTTGATGTATCCCCAGGAAGACCTCTGCAAATCCCCAGGGGCGTATGTATCCATGGTTGAGAACCACTGCCCTAAAGACATGAGCAAACTCCCTTTGCAGTCCACTTGGAGAGTAACATTGATGTCAGCTGAATCTAGATGACTTCTTGGCAATGCCTGGATGTCACTTTTAGGTTACCAAATTAGCCATCCTGTAATACAATTTTGAGTTATAAATTTAAAAAACAGTTGTTGATCTCCTGCTGGGTTGATAGTCACTATGTAAGATTTTCCTGATTAAAGATAGACTATTTTTGGCCAGTTCCTTGAAGGGATTTTGGTTTGAAATCCCTGGTCTAGAGACTCACTGGGCCTCAGGACGTGTTTTATGTACTCTACATTTATGAAACAATCTTAGTGTTCAAAAGTAAACATTTATAAAAGTTTATTTTTTCAAGTCTTTATGCTGCAGAGTTGTTAACAGGCCACTTCACCTTGAGTGGTCTCTTATAATAGGTGTTAAATACTTATGCTAAACAGTCTTGTAGTTAGCTGCCAGACTGAGGGCTTGTCTCCACTTACCAGTGGATCCACGCTGCGGCAATGGATCCGCTGGGAGTTGATTTTGCAGGTCTAGTGAAGACCTGCTAAATCGACCGCAGATCACTCTGCCATTGATTCCGTTACTCCACCGGAATGAGAAGAATCATAGAATATCAGGGTTGGAAGGGACCTCAGGAGGTTATCTAGTCCAACCCCCTGCTCAAAGCAGGACCAATCCCCAATTAAATCATCCCAGCCAGGGCTTTGTCAAGCCTGACCTTAAAAACTTCTAAGGAAGGAGATTCTACCACCTCCCTAGGTAACGCATTCCAGTGTTTCACCACCCTCCTAGTGAAAAAGTTTTTCCTAATATCCAACCTAAACCTCCCCCACTGCAACTTGAGACCATTACTCCTTGTCCTGTCCTCTTCTACCACTGAGAATAGTCTAGAACCATCCTCTCTGGAACCATCTCTCAGGTAGTTGAAAGCAGCTATCAAATCCCCCCTCATTCTTCTCTTCTGCAGACTAAACAATCCCAGTTCCCTCAGCCTCTCCTCATAAGTCATGTGTTCCAGACCCCTAATCATTTTTGTTGCCCTTTGCTGGACTCTCTCCAATTTATCCACATCCCTCTTGTAATGTGGGGCGCAAAACTGGACACAGTACTCCAGATGAGGCCTCACCAATGTCGAATAGAGGGGAACGATCACGTCCCTCAGTCTGCTCGCTATGCCCCTACTTATACATCCCAAAATGCCATTGGCCTTCTTGGCAACAAGGGCACACTGCTGACTCATATCCAGCTTCTCGTCCACTGTCACCCCTAGGTCCTTTTCCGCAGAACTGCTGCCTAGCCATTCGATCCCTAGTCTGTAGCTGTGCATTGGGTTCTTCCGTCCTAAGTGCAGGACCCTGCACTTATCCTTATTGAACCTCATCAGATTTCTTTTGGCCCAATCCTCCAATTTGTCTAGGTCCCTCGGTATTCTGTCCCTGCCCTCCAGCGTATCTACCACTCCTCCCAGTTTAGTATCATCTGCAAATTTGCTGAGAGTGCAATCCACACCATCCTCCAGATCATTTATGAAGATATTGAACAAAACCGACCCCTGGGGCACTCCACTTGACACCGGCTGCCAACTAGACATGGAGCCATTGATCACTACCCGTTGAGCCCGACAATCTAGCCAACTTTCTACTCACCTTATAGTGCATTCATCCAGCCCATACTTCTTAAGGGGAGTTGACAGGAGAGTGTCTTCTGTTGACATAGCGTAGTGTGGACACCGTGGTAAGTAGATCTAAGCTACGTCGACTTGAGTTACGCTACTAATGTAACTCAAATTGCATGGCTTAGATCGACTTTCCTCCGTAGTGTAGACCTGCCCTGAGAATCTGTCTACACTTAAAATGCTGCAGTGACACCTCTGTAACGGTTCAGTGAAGATGCTACTTACACCGACAGGAGGGATTCTCCTATTGGCATAGGTAATCCATCTCTCCAAGAGGCGGTAGCTATTCTCCCATCAACCTACTGCTGTCTAGATTAGGAAATTAGGTCAGTTTAAATGCATCTTTCAGGAATCTGGATTTTTCACACCCTGGTTGTACTGATCTAATTTCCTAGTGTAGACCAGACCTGAGTACCTTTCCCAGACCTGAAGAGGAGCTCTGTGTAGCTCAAAAGCTTGTCTCTGTCACCAGCAGAAGTTGACCCAATAAAAGATTTTACCTCACCCACCATGTCTCTATAATGAACTAACACAATATATTGGAAAGTCATCATACAACTAAAAACTGTAAAGTTGAACAAGTAGGGCCAGACTCTCAAAATTCAACACAAAACAGATGCACCCAAAAATGTGCAGTCTTTGTGCCCGTATTTGCATACGGAAATGGGTAACTGCGCACCTAACTTCTTTGCACATGCAGTTTCCTGATTTGCATACACAAATGTAGCCTTTGGTGGGTGCACAAATTGTTTGTTAAAGAAAATAATTTGGCCCATGAACCTGAATTTTTTCTATCCCATTCTATAAAATTTAAACAAATTTGTTAATCTTTTCTTTAGGTACTGAATGCTATCCTTATTTCACATCATTCTACTAGTTAACAAGCAGAAGTGTACATCTAACAAAATTATCATTTGAAAAAGCTGTTAAACCATTAATATGAACGTTTTTAATGTTGTTTTTTACAGGCAAATCCATGAAGAAGTGGGTAGAATCCATTGCTAAAATTATCAAAAGAAAAAAACAATGTCAAGCAAATGGAATTAGTCATAACATTACCTTTGAGAGCCAGCCTCCCCCAATTGAATGGCATATTTGCCATCTTGGACAGTTTGAGATGGACCTGATGACACTACACCCAATAGAAATTGCTCGTCAGCTAACACTTCTAGAATCTGATCTCTACAGGTAGTTATTCAAAAAATGTGTGTGTTCCTTAGTTAGTTAGCTTTTTGTTAGCTCCATAAGTCACACTGTTTGCACTAGTCAGAAGCATGAATTTCCTTTTCTGACAGGAGAAAACTAGCAGGATTAATATGGAAATCTAAAAGTATGTTCCTTTTATTTGTAAAAATAAAAAAAGGGCTCATTGCCATATGTAATCCCATTTTACGGGTTTGTAATGGGAAATGATAATGCTCTCTGCAGTCACTTTTAATACCTCCCCTATATTTGACTTTCATTTGTAATTGAAATGTTGAGTTAATCAAATTGCATTCAGCTTTAGCAAGAAAAAAATCTTTAATTTGTAGAATCAGCCTGAAGTATATTCTTCTCTTTTATGATATGCAAAGTAAGGTTTGCTCACCTTCTGTCCTATACCAAAGTGTTTATCCATCAACATATTAGACTTGTGTCAACATAACCAGACTTGTACAGTAAATAATTAGGACACTAAAATGCTGTAGTGAGTAGACAACACTAAAACATAACTGGGACATAATATGTGAATTCTCAAAATAAAAGTTTGGGGGTATCTTATAAAAAATGCTTGTAGCATTCTAAAAATAACTTTATTCTCTAGGGGCCCTCATAAAAACTAAGGTATTTAAACTGGGATTTTTGAAAGGTTTGCATGCTACAATGGCAGAAGGATTTCTAATAAAATATTTCTTTTTGCACATCAGGCTTTTATAGGGTTTGTTGATCCCCATTTCAGCAACACATTACTCATGTTTACCCATTAGATAACGAGAAGTTTTCTTTGTTCAGGATGCTTATTTCTTCCTTCAGAAGACAAAACTGAGTCCTTAGTAATTTTCTAATCTGAAAATACTCCACTGATGTTCTTTTAACAGAGACTGGCGTTTTCTAGAGTCCATTAGTGTGCGTGTTGAAATACCAGTCCAGTGATTATTTTGAATGACTGTTCCATAATGGATTATATTGAATAATCTGTACCAAATGTCATGTCACAAGTAAGGGGAAGAAATATGTAATAAGTCTTCTACTGCAAACATGGAACATATGAACATTAAGTATCAAACATTCCTTTGCCTCATACTTAACATTTTCTTTCAATAGGGCAGTGCAGCCGTCTGAACTTGTTGGGAGTGTGTGGACTAAAGAAGATAAGGAAATTAACTCCCCAAATCTATTAAAAATGATTCGGCACACTACAAATCTTACTCTTTGGTTTGAAAAGTAAGTACTGGGGATGTTAACGTACTGCCATGGAATCAAGTTGAAGTTCAGGGATCACTCAGGTTTTCTTACAGTTTAAAGGAGATTCCTTTATTTTGAATTATAAAATAGTTGTTGTGTATTCCAGTAATCACTACCTTAGTTAAGCGTTGATTTTGTGCTTGGCACAGTACAGGACAAAACCAAAAATCTGCAAGGCAGCCTCCTCCTTTTAAGTTTTAAACTGCCTATTTCGGTGAAAACACTGAGAAGCGTAGGGTAATGGTCTTCATTTTGAACTCCTGTTCTTTATGATGACTAAACAGTAGATTTCAGTGCCTAGCAACGTGAATTTTTTAATTCCAATGTTTCCTAATACCACGTTTCTTGACTAGGTGCATTGTGGAAACAGAGAATTTTGAGGAGCGAGTGGCTGTGTTAAGTAGGATAATCGAAATCCTGCAGGTTTTTCAAGAGTTGAATAATTTCAATGGTGTGTTGGAGATAGTCAGTGCGATGAATTCTGTGTCAGTGTACAGACTAGATCATACATTTGAGGTAAGTCTTCTGAGTGACTTGTGCATCCTTCTTAAGAGACTAACCAGAATCAAGAAAAACAAATCCTATACCATTTTTTTAAAATAAACACTGTTATTTTACAGTTACTTACTTTATAAGTGTAATGTGAAACACTCGTGAGGAATGTTATCATAAGTGGCATATTAAGGGTCCTGGGTGCCACAGGGGATTTGTAATGGCATCTGGAGTCTTTCACCTGTAGCTTGCCAGCTTAAATGCAGCACAGTAATGATTGAATGTCATAACTAAGGCTAAGATTTTGTCACGGATACTTTAGTAAAAGTCACGGACAGGTCACGGGCAAAACAGAAAAATTCATGGAAGCCGTGGCCTGTCCCTAACTTTTACTAAAAATATCCCAGACAAAATGGGGATCAGCGGATCCCCATACTACTTCATGCGGGGCAGCTGCAGGAACTAGGTGCTGTCTGTAGCAGCTGGTGGCTGCGGGGTACCACCTGCAGCTCCAGGCATCCCCCACTGCCTGCTTGGGCTGGGAGCTCGGGGTTCCCCACCACCCACGGGGACCAGGAGCTGCCACAGCAGCAGGGAGCTCAGGAGTTCCCCCGCTGCCTCCTGCTGGGAGCTCAGGGTTCCCCACAGTGCCATCCCCGGTGGCAGGGAGCTGGAGGAGTCCCCTGCTGCCCCGGGTGGCAGAGAACTCGGGGGTTTCCCCCACCGCTGCCCGTGGTGGTAGGGAGCTGGGGGTTTGCTGCTGCCTCCCGCCACGAGCTGGGGGGTTCCCCCGCTGTCCCAGGAGGCAGGGAGCTGGGGGGTCCCTACTAGGAGCTTGGGAACTATGGCCGATGGGAGCTATGGGAGGCGGCGCCTGTAAACAGAGGCAGCGTGTGCTTGCAGAGCCACCTGGCTGCACCTCATCCAGGAGCAGAAGGGACAGGGAGCCACCGGAGATGAGCGCCCCCTCACATGCCCAAACTCCCTCCCAGAGTCCCTGCCCTGCAGCACCTCACACCCCTGCCCTGCACTCCACTATCCCACCCCACCCTGCACTTCAAAGCTCTCCCTCTGAATGAACCGGCATTTTTTATTTACCAGCACCCCGTTTCCCTGGCATACCGGTTATAAACTTTTACTGTACCTTGAATGCTGTCTGGGAGCTGCAGAATTCCAGCTAGCGGGCAGGGAAGAGAAACTGTCAGAGGTGTGGGTGACCCCTTTCTTCTTTTGCTGACCAAGGATGATCCATGCATAGGTTTGAACATTTACAGAGAGTTTAATGCTCAGGAAAGAACTTAAGCACGTACTTAAGAACATTGCTATCAAGGAACGCAGTTTTTAAGCTTTGCTTTCCCAAATGGGGATGCTTTCCTGTATTTTGGTCAGAGTAAGTGTACAAGAATTGGAGGCCAGTTTTAGCAGATTCTGGAGAAAAGTTTAAACATTGGGGAACATTGGTGGGTTTAGGAGGAAAAAGTGTAAATGGTTACTTTTTCACTGAAAATGAGTGTTCAGTAAACTAATAAATTCCACCGAAATAGACTATTGAAGTTCAGAAGACAGTTTTGCACAGTAAGGATGGAGTCTGTGTTGTATGTAGAAAAATATTTTTACTAGTATCAGTGCTAGATGCTCATAACTAAATTTGATTTGTTTAGATTTGAAATAAGTCATACTTAAAACAGTTGGGATTATTTTTGTAAATTGATGGAAGTGAAGTGAAAATAACTGTCTGTATTTACAGTAGTTTGACACTTCCACGTGATGCCTCTTAGGGCTATGTATACACTACAGAGTTTATGCTGGAATAGTCCCCTGGTACAGAAGCAGCATATGCTGACAAACTTTTTTTTTTGCCGGTAGACAACATTAGCTATGTTGGCAGAAGCCCCCTTTTGTCAGCATAGCTGCGTCTCCACTGGGGGTTTCATCGGCAAGTTTTAAGCCATAGAGTCAGGGACAGTTGATGTAGTAGTACATTGGAAACCATTTAAAAACACTTACATTCAAATATTGTGAGAAACAAGGTTTTGTTAATTTATAGATAGATAGATAATACAAGTATGAAGGTAACATATTTTCACTAACCAAACCATGCAAAAGACACATTGTTGCTTTGTTTCCTCTTCAATAAATTAGGCATTACAGGAGAGAAAAAAGAAAGTTTTGGATGAAGCAGTAGAGCTAAGTCAAGATCACTTTAAGAAATACCTAGCTAAACTCAAGTCAATCAACCCACCCTGCGTGCCTTTCTTTGGTAAGTTACACTACGGGGTTGGAGATAAGGTTCTTGATGTTGGCTTTCTTTTAACGTTAAAATGAGCAGCAAATTAAGATGTCGCAAATGCTTTGAGTTTTTTTTAAGGTATTACATTCTGTACTCTGAAGAATTGCCTTTGTGATATGCATAACTTTTGATTTATTAGATTTTTAACATTAGTGTTTGTGAATAGTTAAAGTCAGTAACCTCAGTTACACAGTGTTTGCATTTTGTGTAAATATTAAATGTTTGTTGTTCTCTTGGTACACTATAAAATTCGTGTGTTTTCAAGAACAATTTTGTAGAGGCTGTGATTACTGCTTTTTTTGCTAGTTATTTGCCTCAGAAGCTTTAGTATTCCTTTGCAATATATTTTCTATAAATTTGGTTTTCATGGATATAGCTGTTGTATGCAGACTCAAGTTCCAATGAAAATAAAATAGGGTTTCTCTTCAACTTTAATTTTATCTCACATTCTTGACACTGTTCCTTTCTGGGTGACCTAAGCATGCTGGCATGTGACCTACGGACCATGACCTCAGTATAAGCAGATAAAACTTGTTCCTTCTATAATATATTTAGTTTTCAGAGAGAATGCATAGCTCATTTCCTCTTTCTGATTAATTCAGTATTGGTGCATTGAAGGAAATGATTTGCTCTCTTTTTATGGTGAGGATTTCTTTGCTGGCATTTATCAGAAAAAATGAAAACAGGAGTTGGGATGAAATGTGAAAATCAAAATTCTTTTTTTATATATATATATATACTAGGAATCTATCTAACAAATATTCTGAAGACAGAAGAAGGGAATCCAGACTTTCTTAAAAGACAAGGGAAAGAGTTAATCAACTTCAGTAAGAGGAGAAAAGTGGCTGAAATTACAGGCGAAATTCAGCAGTATCAAAACCAACCTTACTGTTTACGGATAGAACCAGAAATACGGGTAATCAAAACAAATACAGTAGGCGTATACTTTGTGTGTGCGTGCATGTATGTGTATACATATAAAAAAAAAAAGATGCGTGGCAGATACTCTACTGATATTCTTGCTGGGGTAGTGGTAGATGTGGGGGTGATTGCCTTAATATCACAATAACCATAATTGGCAAAGAAAAGAGGGTGCACCAAAGCATACGTTAATTCCAAATCCTTAATGTAGTTCATCACATATATCTCATCTGCTCACTACTATACAACAGATACTCCTTGTTTTTGCTATTGCTATACTTCTCTAGCTGGAGGGGGTGAATAGGATTAGAGCAAGAGGAAGAAAAGAGTTATAAAACAATATGAATATATGATGAGAAACTAACCGTTTCTGTGAAGAAAAAGTGTGCTGGTGTGAGATATTAGAATCCTTTGTATGTATCCAATTAATCCAAAACTCATTTGACAAGGTTTCTGACAAGAGGCTACTAAGAAAGTTAAATAATCATAGGGCAAGTAGTTATGGATTTGAAAGTAAATGAAGGAAAACAATAAGTAGGAATAAATGGTCATCTTTCAACTGGCAAAAGGTGAACAACAGTTTTCTCTAGGCTCTTCACTACGAGCAGTCTGTAATATATTCATGAATTGTAAAGGGGGTGAACAGTTAAGTGGCACGATTTGCAGATGACACACAATTAGATTAGCCTCACAATCGATAATATTGAAGAACACCAGAAAGACTTAAAGCAAGGTGAATGGGCAATGTGATACCAGATTAAATTATTGTTGTCATATGTAAGGCAATGCTTGTTGGAAGGAATAATTTAAACTACTTATACTCAGTGATGGGTTGTTAAGTAACTGTAACCACTCAGTTAATTAATTGTAACCTCCTCAGCTCTTTTGTGGGCAATTCAATAAATATGTCTGCTCAGTTTACAGCACCAGTCAAAGAAGCAACACAGTGTTAGGCTGCATAAGGAATGAGAACAATACTGAAAATATCAAAATGCCATTATTTAAATCAACAATATGCTCTCACCTGAAATAATGTGTGCGGTTCTGGTCACTCCAAAAGCTGCAGCTGAGTGACAGCATTCTTTGTATTGTGCTGTTCATTATTGAGAACAATTCTGGAAAATGGTTAAGTGATTTTAAAATTATGAAGAGGAGCATTGGAATATTTTGAAAACAAATCAAGAAAAGACAGAAGTATAGTAATCGTAAGTTATAGGTTATAAGTACTGATGATGGTAAAAAAAAAAGAATGTGTTTGAAAATGAAGGAACTGGGAGATCTTGGTGACTGCATTGAGATACTTGGTAAATCATCTACATAACTACAAGCATTTTACAGAATATTGTTACATTTAAAATAACGCAGTTCGTGTGATTTAAAATAATTCCTTTAGTCAGTAAATTTTATCATTAGACTAGGCAGGATTCAATTTTTATAATTTTGACAGATAATATTAATGTTTATTTTAAGCCTTCTTTAGACTTTTATCTTTTTAAATTTTCACAGTTGCAGGAAAATATGGGTGGAGTGTCAGAATAGGTGAGGTCAGACAAAAATTATGTCATGAAAGCTGCTGAGATTCAAAAAGTTAAGTTTATAACCCTTAAAACACAAATTGTCAACATTACATGTCAAAATATACAAAATAAATATCCTCAAATCAAACTCTTTAAGTTTGCAAGCAGCGTTTTTCCTACTCTGCCTGTATGTAAATTTTGATTATCATCAATGGAAATATTTTGTGTTGGTTTGTGTGTGTGTGTGTGTGCTGAAATTGACATTTACTGGTAAAATTCTAATCCTTCCAAGCCTAATTATCATTAACTTTTATGTTTTTTACTGTCATTTGCGTCAGGACTTGTTGGTGTATTTTTCCAGGAATGAGTTAACAGTAGTATAAACGCTGCATGCAGCCAGTGAAATGTTAAGATTTCATTGAACAGTTTTGTATTGTCTATATATGCATATGTTAAGATCATATAAAATTATTTATTGAAACTTGTTTACCTCATTTTAGCGGTTCTTTGAAAATCTCAATCCTATGGGAAATTCACCAGAAAAAGAGTTTACAGACTACTTGTTCAACAAATCATTAGAAATTGAACCTCGAAACTGCAAGCAGCCACCTAGATTTGTAAGTCTTTTTCTTGTAATTTTTTAAAGTATTTTAAATCTACTAATAAAGGAATATGAATATTACTATTAATGATGTATGTTTACTTCCTTTGAAATTATAGATGTTTCTTGCGTTTTTGTCACAAGACTTTTTATTCCGAAACTGTTAGATTTTTTTGTTTTAGAGATAATTTTAGTTCCTAAAAATACACATCTTTTGGCTTTATAGGCAAATTGTGTTTTTACAATAAAATATTGGAAAGAATAGCTTTAAAAGTTTGATTTTATGCTGTGTAGTTCTTCTCTTTAGAACTTGTAAAATGGCTTGATAGCATTATGAGACACTTTTAATTTCAGAATGTGGAAAAACGTGCATAAAATAAAAGGGAGAGACCTTTGTAAGAACATTTATTTCAAAATGCTAATTGGTATATTTTTCTCTGACATTCAGAGGAATATTTTCAAAAATAAAGTTCACTTTCAGAGCTAAATGGAAATACTCTTCACTTTAGTGCTGAACTGAAATATACTATGCAATTTAAAATGAGGTACAATCTTCTTGTAAAGCCAGATAGTGTTGATTAGTTTGTCATTTTAATTAACATTTTATTTTTAAAATAACAGCTGCTGAAGCATGAAGTGATTTTTCACACTGATATTTTGCCTCATAGAAAACTTACTATTATGTCATTATCTTTGCTGTAACTCTTGGCAAATCAGGAGTGCCTTTTTCTTCTTCTTGGGGTAAGAGAACCATAAAGCAGTTAACAGTTTTTGTGTCTTAAGGGTGATTAAGGTTATACTTCTCATCCACCAAGAGAATCAGGTGAAGTGCTGCTAAAGTAATGCCACCTTAAAAACATGTTCCCTGTGGGTATTCCACATGTGTGTACACATGTGCACCATGTGCCAGAGATTGGAGAGTTTTGATCGGTGGTTCTCCGTGCGCTCCAAATGAGGATATAAAGGGCAGTGCAAACTACCACCACTCCAGTTCCTTTTTACCGTCACATGGCCTGAGTCTGAATTCTCATTGTTCACAGATTTTCTTCATGCTTCATTCTTCTTCAAACCTGTAAATATATTATAAATAGTTTTTAGTATTTTAGTGTAGTTAGAGTTTTAATCTTAGTGTATTTGATAATATACTTTCTCCCCACCTCAGGGAGTCTCTTCTCATGGACAGAGATTATGCCCAGAGTCCTAGATTTAAGATCTGCATCTCCTGCCCCCTCCTTCCCCCCCGTGTTCCTTCTCTGTGAGCAACGAGCACCAACACTGCCTCTGTTATATGGGAGAGGCACACGTCTCAGCTAAATGCAGTATTTGTTGCTCGTTTTTCTTCAAAACTGTGAGACATTAGAGCTCTGTCTGAGAGAGACTTTTCTGTAAGATGTTATGAGATTGCCATCTGATCCAGGCCAGGGAGACCCAACTGTACATTGGCCTCAACCAACGAGCAGTGTCCCAACAAGCACAGGAGAGGAAGCCAGAACTGCTGAGCCCAAAGAGTTGCCATACCGGGCTTCTCATGAGAGTCAGGGGCACTCAAAGCATAAGGACAGATTTTTCTTCCAGGTGTTTTTCTGAGAGAAGGGATCCTTCCCTGGCTGTCCAAGTCCAGTGAGTCCTCACAAACAGTTCCTAAAGATTTAAGCTCACTTAAACTTTCTGACCATGAGGGCAAGGCACAAAAGAGAGAGGATCTGCTGGTACTGACATCAATGCCAATTCTTAAGCATATGGATTGGCACCTGCCAACCCCATTTAAGAGCTACTGAGTAGACACGTTGGTGCTACCAACCTGTCCCTGACCTGCTATCCATGACAACTGTGGTTGCGCTGGATTCATTGGTCCCAATTACTGGATTGCCCCAGACTCTTGAGACGAACCTAAACTTACACTTCATGGGAGGATATCTTCACCTTTTCTTATTCATAGTCTGTTCTTTTTTGAACATGAAAAATGAGATAACATAGGAGGAAACTACCTCGAGGAGACGGGAATGTTCCCCTCCTCAGTCCATAGGCAGGAGCTTTCACCCATTGGTTCCGATAGGTCTGGTAGTTGAACAAGAACTGGCACTCTCTTTGGAGAAGTTTGGAGGCTCTGGACATTTCTGGTCATTCTGTGAATGTCGGCCCATCCTCTCATCAGCATCCAACTCTTCATGTATCTACTACTTTGGAAGAACAGCAACAAGAAGTATTCCAACCCAGGGCCCCTTCACCTTACAGCCTGGTGTTTGGATGGGCATCAGATCTAGAATGTTAATGCTTGGAGATTGTTCTTTATTCTCAACCAAAGAAGGAAAGAGTACAGCAGAACAAGTTATCTGGATAAATGGAAGCTTCTCTTCCTGGGCACAATGTAATCGGTCCTCCAGAATCTGCAGATAGTCCAAAACAGGAGGGTTATCCTGTCCCTGAAAACTTCAGGGCTTTTCATAGTTCTCCTGCAGTTCATCTAGCAGCAATCAGTGCCTTCCATCCTCCAGTAGGACACTTCATTTTCCTTCACCTTCACCCAAAATTTGTCCCAAAAGTAATTAGAGTTTCACATAAATCAACCTATCCGCTTAACGGTATTGTTACCCAAAGCTTATGCTTCCAGTGAGGAGAGAAGACTTCACTCTCTGGACATCAGATGAGCGCTGGCGTTCTACCTGCAAAGGATGAGATCGATTAGAAAATCATCAAGCTTATTTGTTGCTGTAGCAGAACAGTCATGAGGGCAGACATTATCTGCTCAGAGACTGAATGAATCTCCGGCTGCAACATTCTATTCCTCCTCCAGATGAGGTGACAGCCCATTTCACTAGAGCACAAGCAACCACAGCCGCATCCCTTTGAGAGGTGTATCTATATGGAACATCTGTAGAGTGGCTATACGTTCACGAAACATTATGCATTAGTTCAAGCCTCCTCTGCAGATGTAGGTGGTGGAACTGCAGGATTATAGCCATCTATACCTACTGCATCCCGACCCCTCCTGTTTAACTATTGCTCATCAATCACTCACATGTGGAATACACATAGGGACCAGCACTCGAAGACTAAAGTATATTGACCTGTTACTGGTGATGCTCTGAGATGTGGAGTCCCTGTCTCTGTTCCATTACCCTACCCTACCCATCTTCTTCAAATTCTTCTGATTGGTGATAAGAGAGGAACTGAAGAAGCATCTGTCCGTCCCGCCTCTTATACCTTCAGTTGGAGCACAAGGAGAACATCTGTGTTTGGTGCGGACCAATGGACACTACTTGCTAGCAATCTCTGATCTCAGGCACACTGGAACCACGCATCTTGAAGAACCTTCAGTTACAAGTCAGTAACCTCCATTTCTTGTAGAATTGAGTTTTGTTTATCTGAAATTCCAGTTAGCCACGTGTTCTGGAGGCACTCTGATACCACCCTGGTGGATGTGATATAAGAACATTAGGTACCTTTCAGATAATCATTGTTTATCTGTGTTTTATTAGAATTAAGTGCAATTCAGATTAATTCATGCTTCTTTTGACTGCAATGTCATATCAGCCGCACCTGTCACTCTTATGCGTAAGAATTGTATATGGACTAAATCATATACCAGAGACAGAATCAGACACCAGAGTATATAAAAATGAATAAGAATAGTTTTTTCTTTAAAGATTCCCATCTCATGGGATTCTGACTCTTGGATCTATGCATGTGGGTAAGGGCCTGGTGAATTTCTACAGTATAAGCAATAGGAATGTCACGTCACCCTTACTGTGAGGTGATTTGACTACCCCTGTACTCTGGCTCCTTCTGACTAGAGTCTGCAAAAGAGCTCCCTTAGGAAACCACTTGCTGACTCCCATGGTTTGTCCTGATTGACACACATTTGAAACTCCAGACTAACAATTCTTTGGAATTATTGAAAGGAAGATTTCTTGAGCAGAGCCAGTTTTCACAATTTTATTAAAAACCCATAAAGAGTAACTTTTAAAAAAACAGTGAGAGACCTGTTATAAACTTAGACCTGTTAGAAAAATCATCTACCATTAAACAAAATTATGATTTTTGTTCGGAGTATTGTACTCAATTCCTTTTTTTCCCCCTCAAATATCGGTTAGTGGGTTGGCATTTTTACTATCAGTTTACTGTACTAAATACTTGTAATATTAATCATGATTACTTCCTTTAGCCTAGGAAAACAACATACCCTCTAAAATCTCCTGGAATAAGGCCCAATACTGGCAGACATGGTTCCACCTCTGGCACCTTGCGTGGTCACCCAACGCCACTGGAAAGGGAACCATGTAAAATAAGTTTCAGTAGAATTACTGAAGCAGAGCATGAGTCAGCAGTATCGGCCCCGACTTCTCCGAATACGCCATCTACTCCACCCGTGTCTGCCTCTTCAGAACTTAGTGTATTTTTAGATATTGATCTCAACAGTTCTTATGGTATGTATATAATATATTTTATATTTACTTGGGGGTTTTTCATTTGATATTTCACCTCCACCTCTGCCTCGGCTCTTGTTCCTTAAAAAATGTTTTGCTATGGCAGGTGACACCAGGTGGTGCTGTTAAATGGAGTCTTCTTTCTGTGTTCTTTTTCTAGTTGCATGCAGTCCTTTAGTCTTGGAAGAAATGCACTTGGTGGTGTTAGTTCTTGGTTTTTACAAGGTCCTGTATAGAGCTGTACAAGTAACAGGAGAGTTTGCTTTGTGCCTTGGGCGTGATAGGATCAATTCTTGAGGCATAGTTGCTTCTTGGGAGCCAAGCAAGGATGTTGGGCTGTAATTCCTGAAAGAAGGTGTTGTCTTTCTGTTCCGGGAGAGTGAGAGAGAGAGTGTGTGTGTGTGTGTGTAAATCAAGTTATATCCAGACTCTGTGTCACTGATTGCTTCTGCTTAGACATAGCCAGGTATCTAGTACTGTCTGGCAAAGGGGCGACACTGGTGTCACGAGGGATGCTGGTGTTGAAAGAAGGGGCACCAACAAGAATGTGCTGCTCTTTAAGATGGCCAATCATCTTTATTATAATGCCAAAGCAAGTCTCATTTATAGAAGAAACTCTACTGGATTTTGATAGTGATGGGATATATATATTTTTTTTGCTTTGGAAATAAAATGGAAGGCTTTCTTAAGAGAGGGGATGGGGGTAATTGAGCAAATAGAGCAACCCTGAATTCCATTAAAAAGTTGAAACCCACGAGCACCTTTTCAGCAGAGTCTGTTACTGCTGGGAGTGGCACAGGAAGATGGGTCCTTAAAACTTCAGAGAGGCCTAAAATGGTATACTGTGGTTGCCAGCTGCTGAGGTTACACTTGGGGAAACTTGTTCCAAACACGGGCCTGTAATGTTTTCCCTTTCTCCCACAAAAGGACATGTGAGTGTTCATGGAAGTTACGAGCTCAGCCAGCAGAGCTTGTACCTTCTTCATCAGCACTATTGAATGAACTGTGTTTCTACCGCATTCCTCGCCTGTAGAAGCTATGCACCAAGTACATAATGGAAGTCAACATCTAGTGTTGTTCACAAAAGAATGTAAACTCTCTGCCTTTTCCTCCCCCCTCTTAAACCAGCTGTCTCAGGCACAGCCACGGAAGTGGTTGTCTCTGGGAGAATGCTACTTGCCCATTCAGTTCAGTCCTATGACTGCCTGATGAGGGTGAAGAGCATTCGGGTGAAATTAACTCCTATACAGAAGGTCAGCACATGTCCTATGCACCACTTAGGCCTTATTTTGAGGGTTAAAGTAGGACTTTTAAGTAGTGCATAGATTGTGTGTTTGTCATCTGCGCTGGAGTGAAGTCCGCCCTGGTGCTTCCCCTCCCCTCTCAATCTGGTTGCTCTGTGTTGCGCTGTCAGTGGCCAGTTGACCATTCACGGTTGTTCACCTGTCGACAGATTTGGGTGCTAGGATCCAAAGGATACAACAACTACCCTGTGATACCCTCTCAGTACATATTGCATGGACTGGGATGGAAGGATAAGAGTTATGTTCACATATCACCATAAAGCTGAACATGAGAAAGGGGATTACATGACAAACTTGTGTTTCATGTGGAAAATAGTGAGGCTCTCCAGCCTGTAGGTAAAAGGTGACTCAGGGTGGTTGATGTTGGTGTCAAAATTCAGTTGTAATTTCCTAAGTTTCTACTATGCAGTATGTTCTTAACTATAACATTTTATTAATATTGTTTAAAAAGCCATATATTCTTCAAAATAACTTTCAAAGTTTTTGGCCAAAAAATATTTACATAGTAGAATGTACCTTGTTTCAACACTACATTTGATAGTACATCAGAGGTATTTTAAAGATACAGCCCAGTACATACTGGTCTTTGGGATGTTTTATAACTAGATAAAGGGAGGGGGGAACACTGTTTTGGTGGCAAAATTTCTTTTCTGATTTTTTTATTTTATTAGGTAACAATAGCATCTTTGCTCCTGTCCATTTGCCTCAGTCAAGTGAGTACCCTGACTCCTGCAGTTTGTCAATAAATTCTTTCCGTTTTCTAAATGTATTTGTGTACCATATGAGCCTAAGAATAATGAAACTCTCATAATAAAAGTATAAAATGTTAGACTAGCTAATTAAAAAAAATGCAAGGGGTTTTTTCAAGTTAAGTAGAGCATAGACATAAAATCTAAGGACTGCTTGGGTTTGAGCCTACAGACTGGCTAACTGCACAGATAAAGTAACTAGATACTATGGTGGTTGGCATTAAAATCTCATGCAAGTATTTGCTCTACTATTAGGGAGAGAAAAGGTGCTTTCCATGCCGTGTGTGGCGATCTGACACTGTATTCACGTGTTTCAGAGTAACAGCCGTGTTAGTCTGTATTCGCAAAAAGAAAAGGAGTACTTGTGGCACGTTAGAGACTAACCAATTTATTTGAGCATAAGCTTTCGTGAGCTACAGATCACTTCATCGGATGCATACTGTGGAAACTGCAGAAGACCTTATATACACAGAGACCATGAAACAATACCTCCTCCCACCCCACTCTCCTGCTGGTAATAGCTTATCTAAAGTGATCACTCTCCTTACAATGTGTATGATAATCAAGTTGGGCCATTTCCAGCACAAATCCAGGTTTTCTCACCACCCCCCCCCCCCCCCCCCCAGAACACACACACACACAAACTCACTCTCTTGCTGGTAATAGCTTATCCAAAGTGACGACTCTCCCTACAATGTGCATGATGATCAAGGTGGGCCATTTCCAGCGCAAATCCAGGTTTTCTCACCCCCCCCCACCCAACACACAGACACAAACTCACTCTCCTGCTGGTAACAGCCCATCCAAAGCGACCACTCTCCCCACAATGTGCACGATAATCAAGGTGGGCCATTTCCAGCACAAATCCAGGTCTTCTCACCCCCCCCCCCCACACACACACACAAACTCACTCTCCTGCCGGTAATAGCTCATCCAAACTGACCACTCTCCTTACAATGTGTATGATAATCAAGGTGGGCCATTTCCAGCATAAATCCAAGTTTAACCAGAACGTCGGGGGGGGCGGGGGTAGGAAAAAACAAGGGGAAATAGGCTACCTTGCATAATGACTTAGCCACTCCCAGTCTCTATTTAAGCCTAAATTAATAGTATCCAATTTGCAAATGAATTCCAATTCAGCAGTTTCTCACTGGAGTCTGGATTTGAAGTTTTTTGTTGTAAGATAGCGACCTTCATGTCTGGAATTGCGTGACCAGAGAGATTGAAGTGTTCTCTGACTGGTTTATGAATGTTATAATTCTTGACATCTGATTTGTGTCCATTTATTCTTTTACGTAGAGACTGTCCAGTTTGACCAATGTACATGGCAGAGGGGCATTGCTGGCACATGATGGCATATATCACATTGGTGGATGTGCAGGTGAACGAGCCTCTGATAGTGTGGCTGATGTTATTAGGCCTTGTGATGGTATCCCCTGAATAGATATGTGGGCACAGTTGGCAACGGGCTTTGTTGCAAGGATAGGTTCCTGGGTTAGTGGTTCTGTTGTGTGGTATGTGGTTGTTGGTGAGTATTTGCTTCAGGTTGGGGGGCTGTCTGTAGGCAAGGACTGGCCTGTCTCCCAAGATTTGTGAGAGTGTTGGGTCGTCCTTCAGGATAGGTTGTAGATCCTTAATAATGCGTTGGAGGGGTTTTAGTTGGGGGCTGAAGGTGACGGCTAGTGGCGTTCTGTTATTTTCTTTGTTAGGCCTGTCCTGTAGTAGGTGACTTCTGGGTACTCTTCTGGCTCTGTCAATCTGTTTCTTCACTTCCGCAGGTGGGTATTGTAGTTGTAAGAAAGCTTGATAGAGATCTTGTAGGTGTTTGTCTCTGTCTGAGGGGTTGGAGCAAATGCGGTTGTGTATCGCAGAGCTTGGCTGTAGACGATGGATCGTGTGGTGTGGTCAGGGTGAAAGCTGGAGGCATGTAGGTTGGAATAGCGGTCAGTAGGTTTCCGGTATAGGGTGGTGTTTATGTGACCATTGTTTATTAGCACTGTAGTGTCCAGGAAGTGGATCTCTTGTGTGGACTGGACCAGGCTGAGGTTGATGGTGGGATGGAAATTGTTGAAATCATGGTGGAATTCCTCAAGGGCTTCTGTTCCATGGGTCCAGATGATGAAGATGTCATCAATATAGCGCAAGTAGAGTAGGGGCGTTAGGGGATGAGAGCTGAGGAAGCGTTGTTCTAAGTCAGCCATAAAAATGTTGGCATACTGTGGGGCCATGCGGGTACCCATAGTAGTGCCGCTGATCTGAAGGTATACATTGTCCCCAAATGTAAAATAGTTATGGGTAAGGACAAAGTCACAAAGTTCAGCCACCAGGTTAGCCGTGACATTATCGGGAATAGTGTTCTTGACGGCTTGTAGTCCATCTTTGTGTGGAATGTTGGTGTAGAGGGCTTCTACATCCATAGTGGCCAGGATGGTGTTATCGGGAAGATCACCGATGGATTGTAGTTTCCTCAGGAAGTCAGTGGTGTCTCGAAGGTAGCTGGGAGTGCTGGTAGCGTAGGGCCTGAGGAGGGAGTCTACATAACCAGACAATCCTGCTGTCAGGGTGCCAATACCTGAGATGATGGGGCGCCCAGGATTTCCAGGTTTATGGATCTTGGGTAGTAGATAGAATATCCCAGGTCGGGGTTCCAGGGGTGTGTCTGTGCAGATTTGATCTTGTGCTTTTTCAGGAAGTTTCTTGAGCAAATGCTGTAGTTGCTTTTGGTAACTCTCAGTGGGATCAGAGGGTAATGGCTTGTAGAAAGTGGTGTTGGAGAGCTGCCGAGCAGCCTCTTGTTCATATTCTGACTTATTCATGATGACAACAGCACCTCCTTTGTCAGCCTTTTTGATTTTGATGTCAGAGTTGTTTCTGAGGCTGTGGATGGCATTGTGTTCTGCACGGCTGAGGTTATGGGGCAAGTGATGCTGCTTTTCCACAATTTCATCCCGTGCACGTCGGCGGAAGCACTCTGTGTAGAAGTCCAGTCTGCTGTTTCGACCTTCAGGAGGAGTCCACCTAGAATCCTTGTTTTTGTAATGTTGGTAGGGAGGCCTCTGTGGATTAGTATGTTGTTCAGAGGTATTTTGGAAATATTCCTTGAGTCGGAGACGTCGAAAATAGGATTCTGGGTCACCACAGAACTGTATCATGTTCGTGAGGGTGGAGGGGCAGAAGGAGAGGCCCCGAGATAGGACAGCTGCTTCTGCTGGGCTGAGAGTATAGTTGGATAGGTTAACAATATTGCTGGGTGGGTTGAGGGAACCATTGCTGTGGCCCCTTGTAGCATGTAGTAATTTAGAAAGTTTAGTGTCCTTTTTCTTTTGTAGAGAAGCAAAGTGTGCGTTGTAAATGGCTTGTCTAGTTTTAGTAAAGTCCAGCCACGAGGAAGTTTGTGTGGAAGGTTGGTTTTTTATGAGTATCCATTTCTGAGAGCTCATTCTTAATCTTTCCCTGTTTGCTGTAGAGGATGTTGATCAGGTGGTTCCGCAGTTTCTTTGAGAGCGTGTGGCACAAGCTGTCAGCATAGTCTGTGTGGTATGTAGATTGTAATGGATTTTTTACCTTCAGTCCTTTTGGTACGATGTCCATCTGTTTGCATTTGGAAAGGAAGATGATGTCTGTCTGTATCTGTACAAGTTTTTTCATGCAGTTGATAGATTTCCACTCCATATGGCTAAATGCAGTGCCTTGCATAATGACAGGTTTCAGAGTAACAGCTGTGTTAGTCTGTATTTGCAAAAAGAAAAGGAGTACTTGTGGCATCTTAGAGACTAACCAATTTGTTTGAGCATAAGCTTTCGTGAGCTACAGCTCACTTCATCGGATGCATACTGTGGAAACTGCAGAAGACATTATATACACAAAGACCATGAAACAATACCTCCTCCCACCCCACTCTTAGTACATCTGATATACACCTGAGAACAGTGCTGCCACCTGGGCCTATCCTCTTGAATAAAAGCAGGCGTTTTTATTTGCCATTTGATTTTATGAAAATCCAGAATTGTAGAATACAGTAAGAAATTGGGAAAACAAATCCACTTAATATTCTGATCTGCATCATGCACATAAATGGAAAAGAAACAAGCTATAGCAAGAGCCAGTGGGTTTTTTTATTTAAATGCCTAACATTTAATATTTTTCTGAACAAGTCTTAAATATCCCTTTTTTTTTCCTCCAAAGGGAAAAAGGTTGGAAACTTTTGAAGGGGATGAAAGAAGTTGTAACAGTTGAGGTCTTATGTACTATTTTTGTCTGCTCTGCCATTTTTTCTGCTGTGGGATTGCAACAGAACTGCTGTTATATTCCATAAGTAGCCCTGTAAACTCCCAGTGTGCACGTGTAATCACTCTTTGGAGAGAAGAAGGATGTTTTCCATGCCAGTTTTTGATTTAAACATATGCCAAAACCACATACACCACTGTATGCTTCCAGTTAAAGACAATGAATTCTTCCTCATGAAAAAGCCTCGAACTGAAACGGTTTCATTGTCTTCTGTCTTTTCTTATCAGGCCTTCATTTTTTCATCTTCTAAATACAGAGAGCATAGGAAGACTGTCAAATTGAGGCATTTAATGTTGCTTATTACCTACCGTACGAGTATATATTGTACTTCATACAGAAGTCTGCTTTGTGAAATGCAGTGTATAATTACAAAAATGACTGGTAAAGTAACTTCCTTCAGCTGGGCTGAACAATTAGGGATGCCACTGAATACAAGAATCTGTTTTATGCAGCGTTGTTGTAGCCATGTTGGTCCCAGGATATTGGAGAGACAGGGTGGGTGAGGTCATATCTTTTTGGATCAACTTCTCTCACCAACAGAAGTTGGTTCAATAAAAGATATTACTTCGCCCACCTTGTGTCCGTAAGAATCTGTTTGTTAGTTTACTTCTAGTTTTGTCTAAAAAAATTTCAGAATGTTTGACTTTACTGTATTGTGCACCACCTGAAACTCTCCTTATCTCTTTTTAGAATCTTTCTTCAGTTCATGTGGGAGTATACATAAACTAAGTGAAGAGCCTCTGGTTCCTCCTCCACTTCCTCCACGCAAAAAGTTTGATCAGGATGCTGCTAACTCTAAGGTGATTGTGCTCATGTTAGTTAAATCATCTTGTTAGTAAATGTGTTGATGGATTTGATAAGCTTTATGAAACATTGGTCTTCGACATGTACACATTATTAATCTTCAAACCTAATAAATCTCACAGAACAGCCAGCACCCTTACTCTGTTTTCCCCACTTCTTAGTAAAAACTTAATAGCAGAGAGCTGAAATGCGGTTTCATATTAATAAGACTTCATTAGTGTTACAAAATACTTGGCAATACTAGTCATAATACACGATGAAGTAGCATAATTATACTGCAAATAAACTATATGAACACAATACACTATGATGCATTACTCTTTATTGTGTGGGTGTGTATACATATTAGAATGATTTTAATCTTAGGGGAAAACTCTTACCACCAGGTTTGTAACCATTATTTTCTCGTAGTCAGTGCTCTCAACCTGATGTTTTGCTCGTTAAAGGCTACACTTTGTCACTTTTTCAACTAGCAAAAGCTTCACTCTACACCTTCATTCAGTGCATGTCAGGAAATATAATACTTTATAAGAAATGTAAGGTTCTTTGGATGATTTCTTTTTCTGTATTTCAGGGAAGTTTAAAATCTGATGATGATCCTCCTGCTATTCCACCCAGGCAACCTCCTCCTCCAAAGATACAACCTAGAGTTCCTGCTTACAATAATCCATTTGATCAACTGCTGCATAGTCCACCACCACCCCCTCCAAGAGACCCTCTTCCTGATACCCCTCCACCAGTACCACTTCGGCCTCCAGAACACTTCATAAACTGTCCATTTAACCTCCAGCCACCGCCAGTGGGACGCTTTCACAGAGATCCAGATCGGTTCAGGGAAGCCAGCACATGCCCAAGCTCACCAAACACTCCTCCAAGCACACCCTCTCCAAGGGTCCTGCGTCGCTGCTGTGTGCTCAGCTCGAGTCACAACAACCTTGCCCATCCTCCAGCTCCCCCTGTCCCACCAAGGCAAAATTCTAGCCCTCAGTTACCAAAACTGCCACCAAAGACTTACAAAAGGGAGCTTTCCCATCCTCCTTTGGACAGACAGTCTTTGCTAGAAAACGCAGAAATTCCTCCATGACCGTAGCCATATTAGTCATTGACACTGGAATAGTATTTGTAAAGTTCCTTTTTATTTATTCAAAAAAAGGCAGTGTATTTTAGTACTTTCACAAATAATGCTCTTACAAAAGTGCTGCTGATCAAAAAAAAAGTTAAAAATTAGAAAAATAAGAATACACACCCTCTACTCTGTCTACTCCCACAGCATTACCCTCAGGTGATCAGTAGCATTGCCTTGTCTCAGACCCTCAGTGCCGACAGCTATGCCAGTATAAAGATTATATATTTTGCACTGTAAACGACACTACATGAATTTAAACTATCAGTTCATTGCACTGAGCCAAAAAAGGTGCGTTTGTGGAATTTTTCAAATTTGAGCACTAGTGGCCTTTTAAAAGAAAAAACAAACAAACAGAACAGTGGAATTACTATACAAGCATGAGGATGGATAGTGTTACTGATTTTAAACCTCTGGCTACTTGCCTTCTAATTTTATGTAAATCTAGGAAGTTTGTGAATGACAACTACTGTTCTCAAATTTTTAATGCCATGTCTTAATGTCCAGTCATTTGCTGCTGAAGATGAAAAAGAAAAATGGGTTGAAAATCTAAATGAAGATATCAGAATGCACTATTAGTTTTGATTATTTTGACAAAGTATAATCTAGGACTACCTAACCCAGTTATTGGAAAGAATCCATAGTGTTTAGCATGCATCTTGTTCAGATGTGCCTTTTTGTTTTGGCAGGCAAAGGTGTCTTAAGCTAAAGAGTTGCCTACTGTTTCGGAGAACAAAGCTATATGCCATGTATGTACAGTTGTTTATATTGTATATTTACAGATAATGCTAATAACCTGTATAAATTTAAGTGACTTGAGGCCTGTAATACAGTCTGCTACTCTTGCAATCTTATACATTCAGAAGCATTTCCTATGGCTTAGGAACAAAGTCTTGGCTTCCAAACCTAATAACGTTCTTTAGCTCTAACTTCATTTAATTACAGATTCCCTTTTGGAAATTGGTAGCATTTAAACCAGCAAACACTTAAAGCTTTATTAAACTTTTTAAACTGAAAAGTGAATGGAACTTTTCTTTGCCAGTTGAACTACTTGTTGTTTGAACTGGTGTGAGAGTGAGTCTGTTTTACTGGTAGTACTGTAGCAGAATTTGTAAAGTGGCCAAAAGCCACATTTTATTTACTGGTCTGTGGCCTTTTACTGTGCTTTGTATCAGAGTTCTTAACAAGATTAATAAATCACCCCAGTCTTAATTTTTAAGAGATTGATCAGCGTGTGTTCCTTGTAAGGATGAGGGGAGGGGAATACAGTATCTGCCAGTATCTGCCAGATCTTCCTATATTCTTTCATGCCACTTCTGCTAAGCCTGACAAGTGGTTTGCGTTCCTGTCTGCAGTTAACTGGCCCATTTCAATGCTGTGAGAGGGCCCCGGGCAGAAACGTCCTACCCATCTGGCAATCCACCAGGAGTTTTTAAACCCTTCCAGCAGAGGAGTCACAACATTTGTGGGGAGAACCTTACATCAAAGGTTTCTGTAAAAAATTAAGTTCAAGAAGAATGAAACAAACTGAAGACAGAACATCTTTTAAAAAACCCCAAAACACTCTCCCTTTCCTATCTCTTAGTCCAACTCTTCCTCTGAGGAAGGATGTGGATAAATATTAGGGTCAGAAGAGATCATTATGATTTATTCTGACATGCATAACAGAAGCCATAGGATTTCATGCAATAATCAAACCATAGCTTCCCACTGAATTAGAGCACATTTATCAACTTCTGGGGCTGAATACTCTGACAAAGAGACATTAGAAAAGATTTTCCCTCTGGATTGTTTCATCACCATATCTAGATGTGCCGTCAATACTGTTGAAAAGCTGGGCTCCAAATCTCCTGGCAAAATCCCTACCCTCTCAGGTCAATTCCAGTTCAAGTTTGCCAGTCCATTTTTCTTTCAAGGATCTTACTAGAAGTACGACTACCTAGACAATTTGAAGAGGCAATCAGTCCTCTCAAATTCTACAAGCTATGAGAACCCCAAAATTCCTTGCTTTGTGTACCTAAAAGAGGTGTCCAAGTAGTGTCTCTAGACACGAAGGTTATGCATCCCATCAGAGAAGGAGAAGATCTTCCTTTTAAGCACCCAGTGGCTTAAAAAGTAGAGGCCACTCTAAGAATAGATTTTGAAGCTTCAGCAACTTCCTGTTTCACAATTTGTTTTACTTGATGTGATGCTCGCAAGTCATTGGACCTTACAAGCAGAGAGTAATTCATTTTAACAATCGTGAGACTACAGCTTTTGTAATAGATTAATCCCTGGATCTCATGAGATTTGCTGCGCAGATTGACATTCAGCTCAGCTAGCTCATCCCTAAATGGCAGATATGTGTCCAGTACAGATCCTGTGTTCCTCCAGATTCAAAGGAAAATGGCTTCTTCGTGGGATAGATGTAAAATCATTGGCTAATAAAGCAGCTGCATATAAGAGAGATCTCCATTGGTTCTTACTGAGAACATGAACCGCACTCTCAAAACAAGGAACCAAAAAACTCAGGTTCGAAACCAGTGGTCTTCAGTTGGCGATTTAAGGAATCCAAATTCCTGGTTCATACTGCGTTGACCAGTCTCAATCTTACCTACTAAATAATTATAATGGTTGATGGCTTGCAATGTGGAGCTCACATGGATCACCTCACATCCCAATGATCTTTGTTGTCCCAAAAAGGAGAAAAAGAAAACATAATCCTATTAGAGTTCAGAGCAGCAAGATTAGCCCTTTTGTACTTTCACCACCATGTTAAGGATCATATTATCAGTAAGATGGTGTTCTATGACAGTGTCTTATATAATGTAAAAGTGAGGTGGGAGGCATGAGTACCACCAAATTACACTCAGAAGCTTTGTCTCTTGGACAGGCATAAAGCTGATTGTAGACTAAATATAAAATCAGATAATTAAAGTTAGCTTAAGTTAGGTTAAAGAAATACATGTTGTAAAAGGCCCTAGCGAGTAAAAGAGAGGCTTTGAAAGTAGTGACTTATAAAGCTAGAAGAAATGAAGTAGAGGATGTCTGGGTTAAAGAATAACTAATGAAATCGGGAAGTTTCTGAAAAGAAGGCCTCTGACCAACAGGGATGACTGCAGATGGTTTTAAATAAGACAGAGAATCTGTCTCCAAAAGAGTCAACATGGCCCTTCCCACCCCATATTACCAGTGTTGTGTCAAAAATTAGAGCCTTTGTGAACCCAGGTGGAAAGGAAAAACTTGGTCAGCAAGAAGGAGGGGGAAAGAGACAGAGAGGAAAAGCCTTGGGGGATAGGAGGTTGTAAATCTTATCTGGATGAAGACTGGAAATAAGGGTGAAATGTCTCCAATTGGTTCTAGCTGAAGTCTGTAATCAGCAATGGCATCACTTGTTTGTTAAAGGTTATAAAAAAGTAAACTCTTAAAAGGTTCATTGCTAATACCTGCCTGACCGTGCTGGAGCTGACCAATATGTGTCTTAAAACCCCTGGGTTTATTCCATTCACAAGTAGCTTGATCAAAAGCTTATAAAGGTTTTGTTACTGTCTGGATATAGTAAATTCCTTATTATTTAGGCAAGTTTAGAGAAATTATATAAATACCATTAGGCCTTTGGATTTAATAAAGGCATTTATGGTTAAATTAATGTGATAAATATCCTGCATAGATATTAATCCAGCATTGTTACTAATTTTGAATAAATAATGTAAAAGGGAGGGGAAAACAGACCTAAAAGCAGATTGATACAAATAGTCCCTAATAGTTTAAAGGGTAGTCAGAACTCCATGAGTGAACTGTCTGTCACCTTGCTGCCTAATGCCACATCTCTTTCCCTCCTTATGTTTTGTGTGATGGCTTGCTACTTCCCAGTCGTCATCCTCTTTCGGTGAGAGAGACAAGCTTTCAAGCTACACAGAGCTCTTCTTCGGGCAGGGGAAGGTATTGTGAAGGAAAAATCTAGTAGGCCTAAACTAATAGGCCTAAAACTTTGGTCAAGCTACCTGTGTATATGAAGCATAAGAAGAGAGTGGGGAAAATTCCATTGAGGGGCAATTGCAACAGCACAGCTTAAGAAATGTAACCATAACCGCTAGAAGTTAGAAAAGACCGTTAACCGCAAAGGAAACACCTGTCAATAACAGGTAAAGCTTGTTTTGCTAAACTCCAAGTAAGGCAAAGCTACTGTTGAAGCTTGCACTATATACTAAATAAGGAAAATGTTGTTGAAGGAAGTGGGCTTGACAAATTGTGGTTTTCAGCTATATAGGCTCCTGTATTTCTGTTTATGCCAGAGCAGCTCCGGCTGACTCTCCCTGTAGGCAAATGCTTGAATAAAGCTGTCCTCAGGCTTGTTCTGAACCAAACACAATGCGTGGTTAATTTTCCACCACAGTACTCAGGGCTTGTCTACACTGGCACTTTACAGCGCTGCAACTTTCTCGCTCAGGGTGTGAAATAACACCCCCCTGAGCACAGCAAGTGTCTATGCTGTAACATGCCAGTGTAGACAGTGCACCAGTGCTGGGAGCTACGCCCCTTGTGGAGGTGGGTTTTTTTAGAGCACTAGGAGAGCTCTCTCCCAGTGCTCTGCCGTGACTACACAAGCCACTGTAGACTAGCCCTCAGAGTCACAGTGAAATACAAGGTGGAACAGGTTGTTTAGCATAAGTAGTTAACACATTGTAAAAGACCATTCAAGGAGAAGTAGCAAGTTAACACCTCTGCAGCCATAGAACAAAAAAAGGGAGTTAGTGGCTGTGACATACCAAGGGTACAATCTGGACTGTTGAACAGCTCCAACCCGAAGTACCTTTTACACTGCTTTGCTGTGAGAGCAACCAGTTCCTCGCCTGCTTTCTCAGCCTCCAGCATGTAAATCACTCCAGCTATACAAGTGCTATAGCCAGCCACTCTTGAATTACACTACAGAGCACCACCAGCAAATTCCCAGTCCCAGAGTTTTCCCTCAAATATGTCTCTTGTACTACCCAGCCCTCTCAGGCAACATAAGCTCATAGAAAGTCCATTTTATTAATAGAAAATGATATGCACAAAACCTGTTCTCAAGTGGAGTTTCCCAAGCACACTGGTTTAGATAAAACAATAAAATAAGTTTATTAACTACAGAAAGATTTAAGTGATTACAAGTAATGAGGCATAAAAGTCAGCATTGGTTACAAAGAAATAAAAGGTTAAGCGCTACTCACGCCTAACTTAACAAGCTAAGTGAATTCAAAGCAAAAGTTCTCTCCCATGTTCTAGCAGTCTTACTGGCTGAATTCCTTTCTGTAAGGATCCCTCCCCAGCCCAGTAATGCTTCCTTGTCCGTCAAGTGTTATTGATGCCGTGAATAGAGATGAAGGGAGAGGTGATTTGGGGTGTCTGTTCTCCATTCTTTATACTTTTTCCTTTTCTTTGAGAATCATCTGCAGGGGACAAAGTCTGTGGGAATGTGGAACTCCAGCTGTTTCTTTGCCAAGATGTAAATTTCTCACTCTCGCCCTTTTTCCAGCCAAAGAATGGCCACTTACAGAGGTGATAGCCCGTTTGATTTTGTTGACACCTGGCTGAGGTGTCAGTTTGCGTTTTGTCATTGAGGAACTGGTTTGTGGCTATTAGAATTATTTGAGTTCAGGAAAACATGACTTCCCCAGATTTGGAATATGTCTTAACGTTATACAGTAGAATCTTCTAGCTTTACATACAGTGTTGCCACATATATTTTACCAGAACAGTAGTGATCAGCAGATCATGAGTTTTCAGATGATACCTTACAAGGCAAAGTTGGTACAAAAGTTATAGCCTTGAAAAAGGAGTGAACATAGGGTACAGACCGTCTCGCAGTGGGTTACAGATTGTTGTAATAAGCCATAAATCTAGAGTCTTTATTAAGACCATGATTTTTAATGTCTACCAAAGATATGAATATATGCTTGTCTTTTGAGGGTGTTGTGCAAGTTTCCTTTGAGGATGAGGGCTGAGAGGTCAGATGTGGAGTGATCATTTTGTGAAAACTGTTTGCCCACAGGTGATAGTGTCTTTTGTCTTCTATCATTTTTCTGTCACCGTTCATTCAGGAGCGTAGTGATTGTTTGGTTTTCCCCACATAGTAGTAGTTGGGGCATTTAGGATATGTTTACACTGGAATAAAAGACTCATGGCTACGGCTGGCCTGGGTCTGCTGACTTGGGCTCGTGGGGCTCTGGCTGTGGAGCTATAAATTGCTGTGTAGACATTTGGACTCAGGCTGGAGTCTGGGCTCTGGGACTCTTCGCCCCTCACAGGGTCCCAGAGCCCAGACTCCAGACCAAGCATGAATGTCTACACAGCAACTTTACTACCCCATGAGCCCGAGTCAGCTGACCCAGGCCGGTTGTGTGTGTTTAATTGCTGTGTAGACATATTCTCAGTGCACTGGATAAGGTACACCACATGTGATAGGCATGTGTAGGTCCCATGGATCCTGAAAGATGTTGGGCGGGTTTTGATCATCAGAGCAGCTGAGATATGTCTGCAGGTTTTGCATCTGTTGTTATGGCAGGGTCTGGTGCCACTTTGAGTTGTTCCTGGGTGCGGGGAGCTGGCAAGTTTGAGGTTGGAGGGCTGAAGGCCAGAAGAGAGAGTTCGGGAAAGATTTATTTCAAGATTTGTCTCGCTTCAGATTCCAACCACTGGATCTAGTTATGTGATTTTTTTCCTGCTGGATTAAAGAGCCATCTATTATCAGAAACCTGCCCTATTTGGTACTTGTAGACCATGATCAAGTGGTCTCTTAACCTTCTCTTGGATAAACTAAATAGATTGTATTTCTTTAGCTTTGCACTGTAAGTCATGTTTTCCTGAACTCAAATAATTCTAATAGCTCTTTTCTGAACTCTTGAAAAAAACTTTTCTGGTGAGTTTATCGGTTGGTAGGTCGGTGAATTTTACCTAAATGAGTCTGTCACTCATAGTGTTAAATTGTCCATGGTCTGTCTGCAGAGAAGACAGCCCTTTTGGCAGGATTAGCAAACCCAGCAATCTGGAAAATAAAATTATCAGGTAATACAATTTTCCATTTTCTTTGCTGCCTTTGTTTTTAATCATTATAAAGCACCACTAATCGTAAATTAACGTTGATAGTGGTTGCTGCTTATATACTCTTCATAATTACAGCAACAATCTGAGGTTCTCATAGGCTATATAACTGCTTAAAGGTTCAGAAAATAAAGCAAAAGTACAAGCAGTTTATGGATTTATCAATGCATCTGAATCCCAAAGTCTGCTATTTTATGAATAGATTAAAGAGATCTTGGGTGCATAAAAGGAGAAAAGGATTATAATATTCTACAAGAATGGCTAGTCAAATTCACTTTACTAATCCAGATTTAAAGAGCTTTGAGCAGTTACGACATCAGACCACTCATTACCAGTGGTGTTTTCAAGGCATTTATTCAGGTTTATTTACAATATTCGTTTTTTAAACAATCCTTCCAGATTTTGGAATCCTTTATTGATCATATGTTCTGTAAATTGAAATGCTCAGGGAGATTAGAAAGGCTACAAAAACAGAGAGCCCCAATAATGGTGGATTTCAACTATCCCATATTGACTGGTAACCTGTCACCTCAGGATGGGAGGCAGAGATAAAATTTATAGATGCCATTAATGACTGCTGCTTTGATCACCCGGTCCTGGAACCTGCAAGGGGAGAGGCAATTCTTGAGTCCTGTGTGTCGCACAGGATCCGGTCCAAGAGGTGAATATAGCTGAAGTGCTTAGTAATAGTAACGATAATGTAATTAAATTTAACATGATGGGGGGAAGGAGGGGGATACCAAAGAAACCCACCACAGTAGCATTTAACTTCAAAAAGGGGAACCACACAAAAATGAGGGAGGAAGTTACACAGAAATGAAAAGGAACATCACAAGAGTGAAACGACTGCAAGCTGCATGGAAACTTTTTAAAAACATCACTATAGAGGCTCAAATTATATGTATGCCCCAAATAAAACAAAAACAGCAAGAGGGTAAAAAAAAATGCCACCATGGCTAAACAAAGGAATAAAAGAGGCAGGGACAAAAAGACATCTTTTTCAAAAATTGGAAGTCAAATCCGACTGAGGAAAATAGAAAGGAGCATAAACTCTGGCAAGTCAAGTGTAAAAGTATAATTAGGCCCCGCAAAAATTGAAGATCAACTAGCAGAAGTCACAAAAACTAAGAGCAAATTTTTTTTTAAGTACATCAGAGGCAAGAAGCCTGCCAATCAATCAGAGGGGCCACTGGATGATTGAGGTGCTAAAGGAGTACTCAAGGAAGACAAGGCCATTTCAGAGAAGCTGAATGCATTCTTTGCATTGGTCTTCACTGCAGAAGATGTGAGGGAGATTCCCACATCTGAGCCATTCTTTTTAAGTGACAAATCTGAGGAACTGTCCCAGATTGAGATGTTCATAGGGGAGGTTTTGAAACGGATCGATAAATTAAACACTAATAAATCACCAGGACCAGAGGGTATTTAGCCAAGAGTTCTGAAAGAATTCAAACATGAAATTGCAGAATTGCTAATTTTGGTATGTAACCTATCATGTAAAGCATGCTCTGTACCAGATGACTGGTGGATAATTAATGTAAAGCCTATTTTTTAAGAAGTCTAATGGGGTGATCATGGCAATTACAGGCCAGTAAGGCAAATTGGTAGAAACTATGGTAAAGAATAGAATTATCAGATACCCACAGTTTGTTGAGGAAGAGTCAACACCGCTTTTGTAAACGGAAATCATGCCTCAGCAGTCTATCAGAATTCATTGAGGGGGGTCAACAAATGTGGTGTCAAGGTTCCTTCCCCACTCCGAACTGTAGGGTACAGATGTGGGGACCTCCATGAAAGACCCCCTAAGCTTATTCTTACCGGCTTAGGTTAAAAACTTCCCCAAGGTATAAACTTTGCCTTGTCCTTGAACACTATGCTGCCACCCACCAAGCGTGTTAAACAAAGAACAGGGAAAGAGCCCACTTGGAGACGTCTTCCCCCCCCCCCCCCAAATATTCCCCTAAGTCCTACACCCCCTTTTCTGGGGAAGGCTTGATAAAAATCCTCACCAATTTGCATAGGTGAACACAGACCCAAACGCTTGGATCTTAAGAACAATGAAAAAGCAATCAGGTTCCTAAAAGAAGAATTTTAATTAAAGAAAAAGTAAAAGAATCACCTCTGTAAAATCAGGATGGTAAATACCTTACAGGGTAATCAGATTGAAAACAGAGA
Source organism: Lepidochelys olivacea (assembly GCF_965140295.1). NCBI lineage: Eukaryota > Metazoa > Chordata > Testudines > Cheloniidae > Lepidochelys > Lepidochelys olivacea. The sequence goes on from NC_140416.1 coordinate 123,786,680, forward strand.
GAATCCCTCTAGGCAAAACCTTAAGTTACAAAAAAGACACAAAAACAGGAATATACATTCCATTCAGCACAGCTATTTTATCAGCCATTAAACAAAAGGAAATCTAACGCATTTCTAGCTAGATTACTTACTAACTTAAGGAGTTCTGAAGAGCATTCCTGATCTGTTCCCAGCAAAAGCATCACACAGACAGACCCTTTGTGTTTCCCCCTCCGCCCCCTCCAGCTTTGAAAGTATCTTGTCTCCTCATTGGTCATTTTGGTCAGGTGCCAGAGAGGTTATCTTTGCTTCTTAACCCTTTACAGGGGAAAGGGTTTTGCCTCTGGCCAGGAGGGATTTTATAGTTCAGTATACAGAAAAGTGGTTACCCTTCCCTTTATATTTGTGACACGTGGACAAGGGTAATCCAATTGATAGAGTGTGCTTAGACTTTAAGAAAGCCTTTGACAAGGTTCCTCACCAAAGGCTCTTGCCCAAAGTAGCAGCAGTGGGATAAGAGGGAAGGTTCTCTCTTGGATCAGTAACTTGTTAAAAGACAGGAAGCAAAGGGTGAGAATGGTCAGTTTTCACAGTGGAAAGAGTTATATAGCTGGGTCCCCTAAGGGTCTGTCCTGGGATGAGTGCTGTTCAACATATTCATAAAAGATTTGCAAAAATGGGTAAACAGTGAGGTGGCAAAATTTGCAGCCAATACAAAATTACTCAAGTTAGTTAAATCCAAAGCAGACTGCGAGGAGTTACAAAGGGATCTCACAAAACTGGGGGACTGGGTAACAAAATAGCAGATGAATTTTGATGTTGATAAATACAAAGTAATGTACATTAGAAAACACAATCCCAACTATACATACAAAATGATAGTTTAAATTAGCTGTTACCACTCAAGAAAGACATCGTGGAGACATCGTGGATTGTTCTCTGAAAACATCCGCTTAATGTGCATCAACAGTCAAAAGATCTAACCAAATGTTAGGACTGTTAGCAAAGGGAGAGATACCAAGACACACGATATCATAATGTCACAATATAAATAACATTAAATATTGAATGCAGTTCTTGTTGCCCCATCTAGAAAAAGATGTATTAGAAATGGGAAAGGTACAGAGAAAGGCAACAAAAATGATTAAGGGTATGGAGCAACCTCCACATGAGGAGAGATTAAAAAAGCTGTTTTCAGCTTGGAAAAGAGATGATTGGGGATGGGAGGATATTATAGCTGTCTTTAAAATCATGAATGGTATGGAGAAAGTGAATAAGGAATTTATATTTACCACCTTCACATAACACAAGAAACAGGGGTCACCCAATGAAATAGATAGGCAGCAGGTTTAAAGCAAATAAAAAGGTATACTACCTCACGCAATGCACAGTCAACCTGTGGAACTCATTGCCAGCGGATGTTGTGAGGCAAAACATATAACTGGTTTCAAAGAAGAATTAGGTAAATTCAGGGAGGATGGGTCCATCCATGGCTATTAGCCAAGATGATCAGGGATGCAACCCCATGCTTTGGGTGTCCCTAAACCTCTCACTGCCAGAAGCTGGGAGAGGATGACAAGGGATGGATCACTTGCTAATTGCCCTGTTCTGTTCATTCCCTCTGAAGCATCTGGCACCAGCCACTGTTGGAAGACAGGATACTGGGCTAGATGGACCACTGGTCTGACCCAGAGTGGCCATTTTTATGTTCATATGTAAATTTGGGATTATGGACTTTCCTGGAAATATGTTTTTAGAATACTTTACAACATTTAAAGTTTTGATGATCTACTGCATACATCTTTGTTTAGCCCCTGATTCAGTGAAGCACTTGAGTATTAATTTTAAATCAGTGGGATTTAAGCTAAGCTGGTGCTCAAGTGGTTTGCTGGCTAGGAATGGACTCATGCCTATGTTTAAATGCTTTGTTCAGTCAAGGCCTTAGTAAACTCTCCTTTTTCAATACTCCTAAAGAACACAAATCTGTGCAATAAGCAGAGTTCACAAAACAGCTAATAAATTTGTTTCTAAGGTGCCACAAGTACTCCTTTTCTTTTTAGTGCATGCATAGTAGATAATTTTAAAATTATAGACTTGGGACTTCTTGTGGGGTTTTTTTGGTTTGTTTTGTTTTTTTGGACAGGTTGAGAAAATACATTTGAAATGCCAACTACAGATGTTGTACTGGCAACCTGCAAAAATATGGGAGGAAATTCTTGGAGTGGAGGGAGGGGATTTTTCATTTATTTTTTTAGGCTTGTTTGTGAAAAAGAAACTGCTCTTGGACTGAAATGTATCATGCTGAGCTTCCCCCCAAAGGAAATTAAATAGATAAAACCTTTGGTGGAAATCCTGATACAATAAAGAGCGAGATCATTAGCCCTTGGTAAGTCACCATTGCAGCAATTAAGGATTCCCATAATAGGATGTTCTAAAGCGGGGGTTCTCAAACTTTTTCTTTCTGAGAACCTTCCCCCCCAAATGCTGTAAAAACTCCATGGCCCACCTGTGCCACCACAGCTAATTGTCTGCATATAAAAGCCAGGGCCAACATTAGGGGGTAGCAAGCAGGGCAATTCCCTCGGCCCCACAAAGCTACTTAGCTCAGGGCTTCAACTTCAGCCCCAGGTGGCAGAGTTCAGGGCCCCAGGCTTCAGCTCTGCACAGAGGGGCTTTGGCTTTCTGCCCTGGGCTCCAGTGAGTCTAACGCTGGCCCTGCTTGATGGACCCCCTGAAACCGGCTCACAGCCTCCGCAGGGGGCCTCGGACCCCTGATTAAGAACTGCTTTTCTAGAGCACAAGGGAATGATTCTGGCTGAGTGAGCAGCTCCTTGACAGTTGCTTATCTACTAGCAACTGATTCAAGTAGCCTTGAGGTTGCTCTGTCTTGTGCTGTGGTCCCATTGGGAAGCCCACATGGGACTACCCGTGAATGACAAATTACTTACGTTTATGTTTGCAGGATTGGGCCCAGTGTTCACATGTAGTGTGTAAATTGCAGCCTGATTCAAGAGAAAATCTCTCATTTTTGGAGGACTCTTTACACAATTAAACTCTTTTCAAAGCACAAGGTGAGAGGGAACGTTTAGAAAACAAAGAAACATTCCAAAATAGGGTAACACCAATGACGTCTACAGATTGAAATTGTGATGGTTAGAGTACGGAAGCGGCTGTTACCCAAAGCAGCTCCGTTTAGCTATGGATGTGGTTGAAGGCAGCTTAGGCTTCAGCCAGAAGGGATCAAGGGAAAGCCAAGATAGCAATAAATTAGCATTTCAAATTGCTCATAATTAGAGGGGAGAGTAGAAGCAGCAAGGATGCCATAGGAAGAATGTGAATCTGCTGGCTTTGAAGCCCACATCTAGGTTTCTGTGGGAGAAATTGAGGTCAAAGGCAGTTCCTCCTCCAGAAAAGGTTAGAAAAACAGATGGAATGTGATAAAAGCATTTTACTAGCAAAAGAAGTGTAGGATCTATCCCTGTCTTCTTCGGTGCTCCCATTTTGGATCAACAGATTTGAGCTTTTCCTGTTATTCCTGAAACCTGAACGATTTTCTGAGGCTGTGACTTGGCTATGACTGACCTGGAATAGTTTCTGGCATCTGGACTTTTCCCCTTCAGTCTTTACTACAGTTCTTTAAAAGGTTTCCAAATCACTTCTATTTTTCAAGAAGATACCACCACAGTTTGAGTGTCATAATCTTTCATAAATGCGGTAGCTCTTGCTTACTGCAAAAGAGAGGCATTAACACCAGCCAGAGAGGTGAAAGGAAATAAGGATGGCTTTTTACAAATGTCCAAGGAAAAATACCAGCAAAAGAAGTCTAGTAAGGGAGAATTGACAAGGCTCGATTGATACTGAGCTGCTTTTAAAAAAACCTCTTTGGAAGTTTGAACACTGCTGGATTAGGGCTGCTTATGCATGTTAGTAACTTTACACGTATGAGTAGTCCTACTACATTCAATGGAAATGTGTATGTGCATAAATACTCATAGGATAGCAGCCTTAGTTCATAATGAATAATTGGTAAATAGTTGCTTGAAAATGTGAATATATTTATTCAAATCCATGGTCTGCGTGGTGTGCATCCTGGGATTAATGAACACACTTATTGAACTCCTAGTTGTACCCAAAAAGCTGGAAAGTGGGGATTTACCCAGAAGAATGAGTGGTAGGGTCCTAATTTAAAAAAAAAAAAAAAAAGTCAAGCAATCCTGGCAATTACTGATTGTTAACTCCAACCAGTCTCTAGTAAAATAAAGGAGACCTGTTCAGAGCAGATGATATTGGCATGATGATAGAACTGCCATGGCCTGACTACAGTAGGGCTCCCACAGCACTAAACCCAGTATGAGTGAATTGTGAAAGCTATAGGGAAGCCTGGTAAAGTTTCAAGTTTCACGCACAATTGTTAACAACACATGCAGTCGGTCATTAGCCAGGTTTATCCCGACCACAAAGTGTTTGGGATAGAGAACTGGAAGAGCGGGCGGTGAAGCCACTTACAACTCCAACGCTTAGCGATAGTTCTGAAGGGTAGTTCTGATGGGCCAGGTCTACACTACAAGTTGGTCAACACAAGTTACATTGGTGTATGGCCACTGCAATTAGCATTCCATTTGTACACATGCACACTTGGCTGCTTGTGTCGGTGCTTCGTGTACTCACTAGAAGTACTCGTGTCACCGCAAAGTGCGGTGCACCTGGGGCAGATATACCAGTGTGCCATGCACCCACACTCTGGCACAATGCCTTTTGGGGAATTTTCACAATGTGTTGTGGGACACACACGAGTTGGTGGGGGCTGGGAGCAAGGGGTCAAGTTCCCATCATGCAACTTTCTCCATCCTGTAATGGCATCCTTATTCCAGAATTGTTACACCTTTATTTAGCTGGTGCAGAATGCCAGTTGGATGTGCTCTCTGTAGATTGAAGGGGCACAGGCGCTGTTTACTCACTATTTTAGATATGAGTGAGAAAATATCCCAAAGGTTATATCCCAAAGGTTATATAGTGTACTGCATAATATCTGTGAGACAAAGGAGGAAAAGTTGCCACCAGGGTGGAGGGCAGAAGTGGTGCGTCTGTCTGACCTTTCGCAGCCAGACGTGAAGAAGACCTCAACGCATAGCTATGTGGCAGAGGATGAAAGAGCATGCAATGGTCAGCCACAGTAATGTGCTGTGCTGGATTGTGCTCTGTCTGGCCCTGACGTTTTGGGGTGATTAGGAATTTTGTAGTGCTTGGTGGACTTTTATGAATATCAACCTGTCTTTTAATGGATCTATGAATTATGTGGTGCTTACTGTATATTTATAATTCTTACACTATGTTTCTCATTGAACCTGAGTTCTGTGGTCCTGTTCGTGGGTTTTGAGCAGCGCTAGTCATTCTGAAGTATAAGCTATGAAGTAATAAAGACGAATTTACAGTAGATTCCACTTACTAGGAGCCTCTCAGGTCCCTGAAGATAGTTGCTACTATCCAGAAGATGCCAATAAGAGGAAGGCACTGTTTTCACAGGGGATAGGAAACGGAGTGGAACAACTATTCATTGTACAGAACGGCAGTTGTGAAGCTGTTTAATAACTTTCAGAACTAGGGAAGAGAACTGAACATGTTACATGGTAATGGATACAATGTATAGTGTACCACAATCCTTGGAGCAAATTTAGGAAATCTCAGCTTGCTATGTGTCTCAGCTGGCTAAGCAGCAGTTCTGCAGAAAAGGACCTGGGGGTTACAATGGACGAGAAACTGGATAGGAGTCAGCAGTGTGCCCTTGTTGCCGAGAAGGCCAAAGGCATATTGGTCTGTATTAGTAGGAGCACTGCCAGCAGATTGAGGGAAGTGATTATTCCCCTCTATTCGAAACTGGTGAGGCCACACCTGGAGTATTGCGTCCAGTTTTGGTCCCTCCATTACAGTAGGGATGTGGACAAATTAGAGAGAGTTCAGCGGAGGGCAAAGAAAATTATTAGGGGGCTGGGGCACATGATTTATGAGGAGAGGCTGAGGGAACTTGGCTTATTTAGTGTGCAGAAGAGAAGGATGAGGGGGGGATTTGATAGCAGCCTTCAACTACCTGAAGGGGGTTCCAAAGAGGATGGAGCTCGGCTATTCTCAGTGATGGCAGATGACAGAACAAGGAGCAATGGTCTCAAATTGCAGTGCGGGAGGTCTAGGTTGGATATTAGCAAACACCATTTCACTAGGAGGGTGGTGAAGCACTGGAACGGGTTACCTAGGGAGGTGGTGGAATCTCCATCCTTAGAGGTTTTTAAGATCTGGCTTGACAAAGCCCTGGCGGGGATGATTTAGTTGGTGTTGGTCCTGCTTTGAGCAGGGGGTTGCACTAGATGACCTCCTGAGGTCTCTTCCAACCCTAATCTTCTATGATTCTATGTGTCAAAAGGATTACAGCAGCACACAATTCTACAAAGAAAAAGCATTTTAAAAGTACCAAAGAAAACTTATAAAACACTTTCAGTATAATGTGTCAGTATGCTGACCAGTACCGTATTTACTGTTAGTGTTCCTTATGTGTCACACAAATTAAAGCACCACAAGATTTTACCAATAAATAAATAATATTTTAAAGAACACAATTTGTCCAGTGTTGTCTGTTTTCTACGGTTTGCCATCTCCACCTGTAAATCCTTCTCAGGTTTGCGTGCAGCCTTGTAACTGTTCTTAAATCCATGACTCCAGCATATCCTGCGAGAAATGTCCACCCCATGTAGTTGCTCTGTGAGCAAAGAATCTTCAGGTTCGTCATCCAATCAATGCACTATCCTCTTGTGCCTCACGAGCCTGCTGGTGCTTTACAGACAATACTGTCTCCAGAAGTCCAACATTAGAAAGCTCACCTTCTGTCTCCAAATGACTGTCTGTCAACAATGGCCTCCAATTCCTCTGCTGTTACATTTCAGGCACACAAAATTGGCCAGCACATTAGTGTCCACCAGGGCAATATTTTCTGTTGTTAACTGCTCGTCGATGTGGATCAGCATCCAGAGAGGTGATGGCGTGCATGTGAAGAAAAGCACAGTACTGACCTTTGAAGTTTCTCATGACACGAGTGTTCATTGGCTGCATGACTGGGGTGGTGTTCAGAGGTAAGAATTTTAACACGATGTGTGACAGCTCTACATTAGCTGAATGAGCTGGGTAATTGTCAGTCACCAGGCACACGTGTTGGTCTTGTAGCCATAGCTCCCTCTTCCAATACTTAAGCCATTCTTCAAACAGTGAACTTGTCATCCATGCATTGGCTGAATTTCTGCAGATCACGGGCAGCTTTAAGTGGTCCTTAGGGAAACTTGCTCTTTCCGATCACCATAAAAGGCTATTTCTCTGCCCCATCCATGTTTGTACAATACAGCAAAGTGATGCAGTCCATAGCTTTTTTCCCAAATACAAACCTTTCTTTCAGCATGCCAAGGCTTCGGTCAGGAAAGCCCCAGTAAAAGAGGACCAGTCTTTAAAGATGTCACGCTGCTGGAACTGCTCGAGAATATTTGGTAGAGTGTTTGCACACCATTCAGCACCTGCCAGAAGATCAGTGTTTGTTTCTTACCATGCTCCCCTTACACTGACCGACGCTGTGTGGGGCTTTCCAGTGACTGACAACCATCTGAAGGGTTGAACTCCTTCCCCAGCTCTGCTGCAGTCTGACTAGCTTTCTGTTTCAGTATCAGCCCAGAGAGTCAAGCACTTTGGCCAAGCTTATGCCGAAACCAGAGTCACGGGATTTCAGCAATGTCTGCCTCCTTTCCACTGCATTGACGCTTGCCACCTTGGTTTGTGCTGCTCCCTGTCGGCCTGGGTTAGCTGACATGAGCAGGCTCATGGTAAGACAAGACAGCCTGAATAAGTAATTGCTTAAAGAACTAAATAATGTGAATGTTTCTTGTAAACAAGGGAGGAAGAAACTAACTAGTGTGAGTGTGTTTATAGTAAACAAAGTAGGCAAAAGCATCCTGAACTGATAAGCTTGTACAATCTGCACAGTGCTCCTTTCTGCTCCTGATCAGGGTCAGGCATTCCATGGGTTGGAGGAAGCATCCCTCCAGACCACAACAGCAGCAGCTCCAGATAAAACAGACAGATGTTTCATTGCATTTACAGTCACAAAGGAAAGCAAAAGATACGTTTCAGAACTCCCTTCCCTTATTCCCAAAAGAGTTGTAAATAAGACATGCTTCCTGACCACTGTTCCCTCTGAGCTGTGTGCGTGCACACAGATCCTAAACCCCATGCACACGGCAAAACACCGCGCGCATAAAAATTTACACAGAAGTACAACAATTTGCACAGAAGAAATTTTTTTGCGCATACGGCCTGTCAAAAATTTGCACAGAAATTTTTTTTTTTGTGCACACTGCCTGTCTAAAATTAGAGGGAACATTGTTCCTGACACTTCAGCTTCGGCGTGCTTCTGCACAGTACTGCTCTCCAGCTGCAGCTGTGGTGAGTATTGTCCTCCATGGGTGAGTGAGGGTGAGGAAATAAGCAGGAAATTGGTTGCATAAAACAATAACGTTTCAGCCCGTTTCCATGGGTCTGAGCACAGGGCAATGGCACTGAATACTGGCACTATTTTCCACTGGCGGTGGTGATTTTAGGTGATATCTCACTCCTGAGAGTCACAAAGGCACAGACAACACAGCTTCTACTGGCATCCCAAAGCTGTCCGGGCCCATATGCCACTAGCCTGTTTAGTGCAATGGTGCCTGCCAAAGTCATTGCAGAGTGGTATGGGAAAGTGTCACACCACAGAGAAAGAAATAAGTCAGGCAGTCATTCCTAGAAACCTTCAGCAGAGGATTGCAGAGTACCTCCCTGCAAGTTTCATCAAGATCTCCCAGTAGGATGCAAGGGACATCCCTATGGACATAAACAAACTACACTGCATGCCTTTCACAGCCGACCCCTACAGTGAAATAAAAAGCAAATAACGCTACCTCTGTATATTGTGTACCACTCTGTGACAGAATGTACCTGTGTCCACACCTTACACACTATTTTAATCATCTTTGTACTAGGGCTGTCGATTAATTGCAGTTAACTCACGCAATTAGCTCAAAAAAATTAATCAGGATTAAAAAAATTAGTCGCAATTAATTGCGGTTTTAATCGCACTGTTAAACAATAGAATACCAATTGAGATTTATTAAATATTTCACTTGTTTTTCTACATTTTCATATATATTGAATTCTGTGTTGTAATTGAAATCAAAGTGTATGTTGTTTTTGATTACAAATATTTGCACTGTAAAAAGGATAAACAAAAGAAATATTATTTTTCAATTCACCTCATACAAGTACTGTAGTGCAATCTCTTTGTTGAGAAAGTGCAATTTACAAATGTAGATTTTTGTGTGTGTTACATAACTGCATTCAAAATTAAAACAATGTAAAGTTTTAGAGCCTGTAAGTCCCCTCAGTCCTACTTCTTGTTCAGCCAATCGCTCAGACAAACAAGTTTGTTTACATTTACAGGAGATAATGCTTCTCTCTTCTTATTCACAGTGTCACCAGAAAGTGAGAACAAGTGTTTAAATGGCAATTTTGTAGCCAAAATTGCAAGTATTCAAGTGCCAGATATGCTAAACTTTTGTACGCCCCTTCATGCTTTGGCCACCATTCCAGAGGACATCCTTCCATGCGGACCATGCTGATGATGCTCATTAAAAAAATGAGTGAATTAAATTTGTGACTGAACTCCTTGGGGGAGAATTGCATGTCTCCTGCTCTGTTTTACCTGCATTCTGCCATATATTTCATGTTGTAGCAGTCTTGGATGATGACCCAGCACATTGTTCATTTTAAGAACACTTTCACTGAAGATTTGGCAAAATGCAAAGAAGGTACCAATGTGAGATGTCTAAAGACAGCTACAGCACTCGACCCAAGGTTTAAGAATCTGAAGTGCCTTCCAAAATCTGAGAAGGACGAGGTGTGGTGCATGCTTCCAGAAGTCTTAAAAGAGCAACACTCTGATGCGGAAACTACAGAACCCGAACCACCAAAAAAGAAAATCAACCTACTCCTGATGGCATCTGACTCAGATAATGAAAATGAATCATAGAATATCAGGGTTGGAAGGGACCCCAGAAGGTCATCTAGTCCAACCCCCTGCTCGAAGCAGGACCAATTCCCAGTTAAATCATTCCAGCCAGGGCTTTGTCAAGCCTGACCTTAAAAACCTCTAAGGAAGGAGATTCTACCACCTCCCTAGGTAAATGAACATGCATCAGTCCGCACTGCTTTGAATTGTTATTGAGCAGAACCTGTCATCAGCATGGACGCGTGTCCCCTGGAATGGTGGTTGAAGTATGAAGGGAGATACGAATCTTTAGCGCATCTGGCACGAAAATATCTTGCAATGCCGGCTATAACAGTGCTATGAGGACGCCTGTTCTCACTTTCAGGTGACATTGTAAACAAGAAGCAGTCAACATTATCTCCTGCAAATGTAAACAAACTTGTTTGTCTGAGCGATTGGCTGCACAAGAAGTAGGACTGAGTGGACTTGAAGGCTCTACAATTTTACATTGTTTTATTTTTGAATGCAGTTTTTTTGTACATAATTCTACATTTGTAAGTTCAACTTCCATGATAAAGAGCTTGCACTACAGTACTTGTATTAGGTGAGTTGGAAAATACTATTTTTTTTGGTTTTTTACAGTGCAAATACTTGTAATCAAAAATAAAGTGAGCACTGTACACTTTGTATTCTGTTTCAGAGTAGCAGCTATGTTAGTCTGTATTCACAAAAAGAAAAGGAGTACTTGTGGCACCTTAGAGACTAACAAACTTGGAGCCACAAGTACTCCTTTTCTTTTTGTATTCTATGTTGTAATTGAAATCAATATATTTGAAAATGTAGAAAACATCCAAAAATATTTACATAAATGGTATTCTATTATTAACAGTGCGATTCATCACAATTAATTTTTTAAATTGTGTGATTAATTTTTTTAGTCGCTTGACAGTCCTACTTTGTACAAAGTATATCTTGTAAGGTATCATCTGAAAACTCATAATTTGCTGGTCAATAGTGTCCTGATAAAATATGTGTGGCAACAAATTCCACTGTATGGTGTTATTAACACATGTTCCAAACTGTGGCTGGCAAACAGGTCTGTCTTACACAAAGCAATGTGTGCACAGCTTACTTTGCATTTAAGTAGTAAACAGAGTAATCAACCAGGAAGGGGGAACAAGGGAAGCTCAGACAGGTGAGAAAAATGCAGTAGGGAACATCCTTCCACATAGACTTTTTGTCTCCTGGTAGCCAGCTGGAAATGTTTTTCAAACGGGAGGACTGAAGCTATAAAAAGGAGGGACAAACACCACAAAAGACCCCACCTTTCTTTAATTGCTTGACAGCCCTAAATATTTCTAGTTCGTTTAGTGAACAATTCTATTTTCCTTCTGAGACAGTGACATCTGCTGGTGAGAAAGTAAATATGTATTATTTACTGATCTTGGTTTCAGAGTAGCAGCCGTGTTAGTCTGTATTCGCAAAAAGAAAAGGAGTACTTGTGGCACCTTAGAGACTAACCAATTTATTGGAGCATAAGCTTTGGATCTACAACCTATCCTGAAGAATGACCCATCACTCTCACAAATCTTGGGAGACAGGCCAGTCCTTGCCTACAGACAGCCCCCCAACCTGAAGCAAATACTCACCAGCAACCACATACCACACCACAAAACCACTAACCCAGGAACCTATCCTTGCAACAAAGCCCGTTGCCAACTGTGTCCACATATCTATTCAGGGGACACCATCATAAGGCCTAATCACATCAGCCACACTATCAGAGGCTCGTTCACCTGCACATCCACCAATGTGATATATGCCATCATGTGCCAGCAATTCCCCTCTGCCATGTACATTGGTCAAACTGGACAGTCTCTACGTAAAAGAATAAATGGACACAAATCAGATGTCAAGAATTAGAACATTCATAAACCAGTCGGAGAACACTTCAATCTCTCTGGTCACTTGATTTCAGACCTAAAGGTCGCAATATTACAACAAAAAGACTTCAAAATCAGACTCCAACAAGAGACTGCTGAATTGGAATTAATTTGCAAACTGGATACAATTAACTCAGGCTTGAATAGAGACTGGGGGTGGATGGGTCATTACACAAAGTAAAACTATTTCCCCATGTTTATTCCCCCCCCCATTGTTCTTCAGACGTTCTTGTTAACTGCTGGAAATGGCCCACCTTGATTATCACTACAAAAGGTTTTCTTCCCACCCCCACCTCCTGCTGGTTATAGCGCATCTTAAGTGATCACTCTCCTTACGGTGTGTACGATAACACCCATTTTTTCATGTTATGGGTGTATATAAATCTCCTCACTGTATTTTCCACTGAATGCATCCGATGAAGTGAGCTGTAGCTCACGAAAGCTTATGCTCAAATAAATTGGTTAGTCTCTAAGGTGCCACAAGTCCTCCTTTTTTTTTTTTTTTTTTGATCTTGGTTTGTCTAACAAACTGTAACTATAAATGCATGAATTGCGTGATAAGGTGAGCTTGTCTATGTTTCTCCAGGATGCATGTGAAACTGTCTAAAAATACAGAACAAAGCTGCAGTCACATTTCTAGCTTATCTTGTCTGGATGATAAATATATTTCCCTTCCACACCTCTCAGTGGTGGACTGCCTGTGGCTCAAACCTATTTCTACTGAGGACAATGGCAAAACTCCCTTGCACTTCAGAGGGGGCAGGACGACACTCCCATGGTTCTATGGAGTCCAACTACTGGTACCAATTCCATGTTTGATGCAGTATGTAAACCTGCTGCAGTAAACAAGAGATTCTGATGGACACTCCTATGTTTTAATTAAATGGTCACTTGTAACTGAGTAACAGCACAGAATTCTGTGTAACAGCACAGAATTGCCTTTGGAAATTTTGTTTTCACTACTGCAGTGTGTTACGGTGACAGACGTAAGCTATCATTATAAAGCCTGCACTGCCAAGCATCCACCCACTCCTCATTCAAGTCAGTCTTTAAAATCCACATCAATCTGTAAATCACAAAAGCTTATGCTCAAAGAAATTGGTTAGTCTCTAAGGTGCCACAAGTCTTCCTTTTGTTTTTGCGGATACAGACTAACACAGCTGCTACTCTGAAACCTATCAATCTGATGAGTAGACTACTGTGGCATTGTTGGTGGGATTGTAAATAAACAATACGGTCAGCACCTCCTTTGGCATTTCCTTTCCTGAATTGTGTGGCTTGCCTGTTTACTGTAGGTTCTGTATTGCACAGGGCTGAGCAGACTATCGGTGCTCAATACATAGTTCTATCAAATTGGGAGAACCAGAAATAGCAATTAACTTGGTGCAGTTCTGCTCCAGCTGTCATGTTACTCCCGGGTTCAATCAGGGGTCTCCTTCCCCAGGTAACAGCTGCTCTGGATCTTTGGCTGTCAGCCGAGAAAAGGTTCTGATACACAGCTTCCCAAAGGAGGCCTTCTAGTACAGTTATGCACGGGGTCATGCATAGGAGCCTCAGTTATCACCTTCTTAAAAAGCTGTTGTGCCATGAGAATTGATAGAACATCAAACTCAGGAACCAATTTGGGAACCCCTGCCTCAGAGAACTCTACTTTCAGGAAGCATTTGATGATTGTGGACAGTATATGCAGCAAAAGCAACGGTTCTCAACCTTTTTACCAGTGTGGGTAAATACTACCTGTATGGCTCTGATGTCAAAAGAGCGGCAGCTGTGTGCTGACTGGGCTGCAAGTGGCCCATGGGCCGCAGGTTGAGAACCACTGGAATAAAGTCTGAATGTTGCATGGTCTTGCCGCTCTCTCTTTTTATGCTCACATGCAGAACAATTGCTAGCAGATTGGAGGGGAGGAGAGAATTGGAAAGATGGAGGGGAAGGAGCTTCAGCCTAGCAAAGCCTCACAGTGTGATGGACACACGGTGAAGGGTACAAGGAAAAATACCAAGTGGGTTGTGAGATGCCCAAATCCATGACAGGTGTGGGCTAGTGCTGCTGTGCGTTCCCAAGTCTTCTGGGGGCACATGGTTTCAAAACTGGGTGCGACAGCCTCCTCCCTCCCTCCCCCTCCAGCTGTGCCTCTGCTGCTGTGCAGGGCAGGGCGGTGGGGTAAAGGGGCTGGGGCATGGTATTCGCTGGGGGGACAGGAGCATGGTTTGGCAGGGATAGAGATGCCACTGGGGTGAGGGAGATGGATGTTGGGCACCATCTGGCAGGGGAGGTGGGGATGCCGGCTGATGTTGGGGGAGGAGGCGGGAACTGGTGGAGACCCTGTCTCGGGCAGGGAGGTGACAGGATGCTCAGGGAGGGTAGGTGCGGGGGGGGGGAGGCAGGTGGGCACCAGCTGGGGGTACAGCAAGGGGAGGGGATGTGGGCATCAAGGATGGGCACAGTCAGGGGGACTGTCAGAGAACGACCTCGGGATACAGTCGGGGGCCGGGGGCACCGTCCCTGTGGTGGAGGAAAAGGAGAAGGGGGTGGGCCGGGGGCACCGTCCCTGTGGTGGAGGAAAAGGAGAAGGGGGTGGGCCGGGGGCACCGTCCCTGTGCTGAGGGAGAAGGGGGTGGGCGGGGGGCACTGTCCCTGTGGTGGGGGAGAAGGTGGAGGGCCAGGGGCACCGTCCCTGTGGTGGGGGTGGGCGGGGGGCCAGGGGCACCGTCCCTGTGCTGAGGGAGAAGGGGGTGGGCGGGGGGCCCCGTCCCTGTGGTGGGGGAAAAGGGGGATGGGCGGGGTCCGGGGGCACCGTCCCTGTGGCGGGGGAGAAGGGGGTGGGCGGGGGGCCGGGGGCACCGTCCCTGTGGCGGGGGAGAAGGGGGTGGGCGGGGGGCCGGGGGCACCGTCCCTGTGCTGAGGGAAAAGGGGGTGGGCGGGGGGCCGGGGGCACCGTGGGAGGCGGTGGTGGGGGAGAAGATGGGGGGCCGGGGGCACCGTCCCTGTGCTGAGGGAGAAGGGGGTGGGCGGGGGGCCAGGGGCACCGTCCCTGTGCTGAGGGAAAAGGGGGTGGGCGGGGGGCCAGGGGCACCGTGGGAGGCGGTGGTGGGGGAGAAGATGGGGGGCCGGGGGCACCGTCCCTGTGGTGGGGGAAAAGGGGGATGGGCGGGGGCCGGGGGCACCGTCCCTGTGGTGGGGGAAAAGGGGGATGGGCGGGGGCCGGGGGCACCGTCCCTGTGGTGGGGGAAAAGGGGGATGGGCGGGGGCCGGGGGCACCGTCCCTGTGCTGAGGGAGAAGGGGGTGGGCGGGGGGCCGGGGGCACCGTCCCTGTGGCGGGGGAGAAGGGGGTGGGCGGGGGGCCGGGGGCACCGTCCCTGTGGCGGGGGAGAAGGGGGTGGGCAAGGGGCCGGGGGCACCGTGGGAGGCGGTGGCAGGGGAGAAGATGGGGGTCCGGGGGCACCATCCCTGTGGTGGGGGAAAAGGGGGTGGGCGGGGGCTGGGGGCACCGTCCCTGTGGCGGGGGAGAAGGGGGATGGGCGGGGTCCGGGGGCACCGTCCCTGTGGTGGGGGAAAAGGGGGTGGGCGGGGGGCCGGGGGCACCGTCCCTGTGGCGGGGGAGAAGGGGGATGGGCCGGGGGCACCGTCCCTGTGCTGAGGGAGAAGGGGGATGGGCGGGGTCCGGGGGCACCGTCCCTGTGGTGGGGGAAAAGGGGGTGGGCGGGGGGCCGGGGGCACCGTCCCTGTGGCGGGGGAGAAGGGGATGGGCAGGGGGCCGGGGGCACCGTCCCTGTGGCGGGGGAGAAGGGGGTGGGCAGGGGGCCGGGGGCACCGTCCCTGTGGCGGGGGAGAAGGGGGGTGTGCGGGGGCCGGGGGTACCGTCCCTGTGGCGGGGGAAAAGGGGGTGGGCGGGGGGCCGGGGGCACCGTGGGAGGCGGTGGTGGGGGAGAAGATGGGGGGCCGGGGGCACCGTCCCTGTGCTGAGGGAGAAGGGGGTGGGCGGGGGGCCAGGGGCACCGTCCCTGTGCTGAGGGAAAAGGGGGTGGGCGGGGGGCCAGGGGCACCGTGGGAGGCGGTGGTGGGGGAGAAGATGGGGGGCCGGGGGCACCGTCCCTGTGGTGGGGGAAAAGGGGGATGGGCGGGGGCCGGGGGCACCGTCCCTGTGGTGGGGGAAAAGGGGGATGGGCGGGGGCCGGGGGCACCGTCCCTGTGGCGGGGGAGAAGGGGGGTGGGCCGGGGGCACCGTCCCTGTGCTGAGGGAGAAGGGGGATGGGCGGGGTCCGGGGGCACCGTCCCTGTGGTGGGGGAAAAGGGGGTGGGCGGGGGCCGGGGGCACCGTCCCTGTGGCGGGGGAGAAGGGGATGGGCAGGGGGCCGGGGGCACCGTCCCTGTGGCGGGGGAGAAGGGGGTGGGCGGGGGGCCGGGGGCACCGTCCCTGTGGCGGGGGAGAAGGGGGGTGTGCGGGGGCCGGGGGTACCGTCCCTGTGGCGGGGGAAAAGGGGATGGGCAGGGGGCCGGGGGCACCGTGGGAGGCGGTGGTGGGGGAGAAGGGGGATGGGCGGGGTCCGGGGGCACCGTCCCTGTGGTGGGGGAAAAGGGGGTGGGCGGGGGCCGGGGGCACCGTCCCTGTGGCGGGGGAGAAGGGGGGTGGGCCGGGGGCACCGTCCCTGTGCTGAGGGAGAAGGGGGATGGGCGGGGTCCGGGGGCACCGTCCCTGTGGTGGGGGAAAAGGGGGTGGGCGGGGTCCGGGGGCACCGTCCCTGTGGCGGGGGAGAAGGGGGGTGGGCCGGGGGCACCGTCCCTGTGCTGAGGGAGAAGGGGGATGGGCGGGGTCCGGGGGCACCGTCCCTGTGGTGGGGGAAAAGGGGGTGGGCGGGGTCCGGGGGCACCGTCCCTGTGGCGGGGGAGAAGGGGGGTGGGCCGGGGGCACCGTCCCTGTGCTGAGGGAGAAGGGGGGTGGGCGGGGTCCGGGGGCACCGTCCCTGTGGTGGGGGAAAAGGGGGTGGGCGGGGTCCGGGGGCACCGTCCCTGTGGCGGGGGAGAAGGGGGGTGGGCCGGGGGCACCGTCCCTGTGCTGAGGGAGAAGGGGGATGGGCGGGGTCCGGGGGCACCGTCCCTGTGGTGGGGGAAAAGGGGGTGGGCGGGGGGCCGGGGGCACCGTCCCTGTGGCGGGGGAGAAGGGGGGTGGGCCGGGGGCACCGTCCCTGTGCTGAGGGAGAAGGGGGGTGGGCGGGGTCCGGGGGCACCGTCCCTGTGGTGGGGGAAAAGGGGGTGGGCGGGGTCCGGGGGCACCGTCCCTGTGGCGGGGGAGAAGGGGGGTGGGCCGGGGGCACCGTCCCTGTGCTGAGGGAGAAGGGGGATGGGCGGGGTCCGGGGGCACCGTCCCTGTGGTGGGGGAAAAGGGGGTGGGCGGGGTCCGGGGGCACCGTGCCTGTGGCGGGAGGCGCCGTCGGCCCGCGGGAGGCGGCTCGGCTCGGCTCGGCCCCGGGGGGCGGTGCTTCGCCGGGCCGGGCCGGGCCGCGGCCTGCGCCGCGAGGAGCCGGGCCGGGGCCATGGCGGGGCCGGGCTTCGTGCGGACGCTGGAGAAGCGGGACGGCTCGGCGCTGCGGCTGCAGCAGCGCGGCGCGGGCGGGGTGGGCTGCGTGGTGTGGGACGCCGCCCTGGTGCTGGCCAAGTTCCTGGAGAGCGGGGCCCGGGCCCTGCGCCGCCGCGCCGTGCTGGAGCTGGGCGCGGGCACCGGCGCCGTGGGCATCATGGCGGCCACGCTGGGGTAGGGCTCGCCCGGCTGGGCGGGAGATGGGGCGGGCCGGGCTTTGGGGCTGCCGCGGTGGATCCGAGCTCAAGCGAGCCCCGAGTCCTGGGGGTCGGATCTGGGGCGTTAGCTCGTCCCTTTAAAGGGGGGGTCACTTGTAACGCTGGGAGCTAGATCTTAACCCCCCCAAAAAAAAAATTGAGGGGGAGGGGTGCCCGCTGCTGATCCGCGAGGTCGGGGCTGCCCTCAGGGTATGTCCAGGCCGCACACCCAGCTGGGGGCTGTGAGTCGGGTTTGAGCCCGAGCCCGCCCTTCCGTCTGTGCAGGAGTCAGTCTCAGGGCAGGGGGTAGCCCCCCGCCAGGGCTAGGATCCCCTGGGCCCTGCTGTGGCTAGGGTCTGTGCCCTGTCGTTCTGGAGTGTGGACGCAGCTCAAGCTGCAGACCCGAGTCAGAAGGTCTGTGTCGTGCGGTGGGGAGGTGCGAAGCACGGCTGTGAGACCCAGGTCCGATATTGTCAACCCAGGTTTACCACGCAGTGCGGAGGCTCAAGCACAGGCCTGGGAACACCTAGTTGCAAGCCTGGGTCCCACCCACTTGGGCTCAGTGTTCAGTGTAGACATACCCAAAAGGTAGATCTGTGCTGTAAAAATCCCAACCCATGGCAGCAAGTCTCAGAGCCTGGGTCAGCTGACTTGAGCCTAAAAATTGCAGTGTAGACGTTCCTGCTTGGGCTCTGAAATCTAGCAAGGGGCATGGGGCTCAGAGCCTGGGTGCCAGCCCAAGCCCGTACAATTTTTAGCCCTGCACCCGAGCCCCGTGAGCCCATGTTAGCTGACTTGGGCTGGTCGTGGCCATGCTGTAGGGTAGTTGTTCTTTTTTTTTTTTTTTTTGGCAGTGTAAACTATGCTGAGTGACCACCAGCAAAGAGAGTAACAAAAACCCAGCCAATTTCTAAAGATGGGCCTTTAACTGAAGTTATGCAGATTTACACTGGAACTCACCTGGGGGTGCTTTAGTTTAAAGTATGGGTTGGGCCTTCAGGGGAAATATCGCTCTGTTTTTATACAAGGATCCCACTTTGTAGGAGTTGTAGTAGAATCCTGTTTCCTGGTCTAACCCTCTTAAATTCTTATGGCAAGTTGCATTTTGTGAGCCAAGTCGTCTTTCCATCAGAACAGGAGCGAGAATTGCTGAAGTAACTCGGCACGTATTTAGTCATGACTTTAGTCTGCAGTAGCTTTCCAAAAGGAATGAAAGAGGTTACAGATATGTCTATTTTCAAACATTAATAAGGAGTCTTAAATTTGTGTTTCTGGGGCTTCCTTTGTATGAATTAAAAATATTTCTTTTGTAGGGCAGATGTTACGGTCACTGACCTTGAGGAACTTCAGGATTTGCTGAATGTTAATATTGAAAAGAACAAGCATCTAGTCACAGGCTCAGTTCAAGCCAAGGTACTGAAATGGTTTGTATAATCTTTTAATCTTGATATTTAACTTATGCGCAATTGCTGTAGAATGTTAATAAATATTTGTTTTATCAGAGCACCTGTGAGCCCTAATCACAGACCAGAACCCCATTGGGCTGGGTACTGTACAAACACAACAAAAGGAGAGCCTTACCCCAGGGAGCTTACAGTCTAAATTCAACGCAAGAGATAACAGATGCTAAACTGCCAAATATGTTTGGAAATTGTGGTATGATAGATTACTTGTAAAAATGGAAATTCCCCTAAAATATACAGTGAAATAAGTAGTGGAGGACTTAGCCCAAAGTCATATAGATTTTGCACTAAATGTTACACTTTTAAAACATACTTTTTTTTTTTTTGGTATAATTTAAGTTTGCATTTTATATTTACCTGTTCACTTTTTCTAGGGGTGAAGATGTAAAAGAATTTCTGCCTGCACCAGATTATATACTTATGGCAGACTGCATTTACTATGAGGAGGTAACTATTTGAGAACTGTAGAAATAATGACAGGTTTCAGAGTAGCAGCCGTGTTAGTCTGTATTTGCAAAAAGAAAAGGAGGACTTGTGGCACCTTAGAGACTAACAAATTTATTTGAGCATAAGCTTTTGTGAGTGAGCTGTAGCTCACGAAAGCTTAAGCTCAAATAAATTTGTTAGTCTCTAAGGTGCCACAAGTACTCCTTTTCTTTTTGTAGAAATAATGAGTTTGATTGGAAAGAACCTGGGAATTTTGGATTTGGTGTGAGAGACTCTGCAATTTGTATTAAAATCTTTAAATAAATATTGCCACTAGTTTTCAATCTATGTGGCTCGGAAGAACATTACTTGATGGCTGAGTATTGAATGATGAATTTTAAAAGCTGTTGTTTTAAAAATGAGCAAATAACACATTTAGGGTCAAAAAAAGAACAGGAGTACTTGTGGCACCTTAGAGACTAACCAGTTTATTTGAGCATACGCTTTGAAGTGAGCTGTAGCTCATGAAAGCCTATGCTCAAATAAATTGGTTAGTCTCTAAGGTGCCACAAGTACTCCTTTTCCTTTTACGAATACAGACTAACACGGCTGTTACTCTGAAACCTGACATTTAGGGTCATGTGGTATGAGGCCTGAATTGGGTCTTTTGAGAGCAGTAGTTCAGAATTGTGCCCAATTTTTTTTTTTCCTTGGAGTTGTAGGGAAATAAAATACTGCTAGCTGATACTGGAGAGTTTCACTGTGTATCGGTGGACATTGTATTAGATGATGCTGAAAGACTCAGCATTATCTCCCTCAGGGATTCCCCGTGGGTCTGTTGGGAGGAGAAACCATGCTTCAGAAAGTGGCCCTTCTGGTCCATCCCCCTCTGCAGAACTCTCTCCTTGTGGTACACCTGAGCTAAGGCTAGTAGAAGATCTGGGTTGGGGGAAGCAATCTCTAGGAACTAGTCCTCCTGACCCTCCTTTTAGTTTTCTCACCAGCCTCCAGAGCCACGGCCCTACAACTCAGAGCCCTTTTTTCCTAAAGGACAATCTCTAGCCCTAAGTCACATCTTAAAATTAAGTCTGGTTAAATATTTTTTAATTTTTGAAAACAGATGTCTGTAAATCCAATGTATTGCTGTGAAGAAGTAGTAATCTGGCATATTTCAAGGAAACGGCTACTTTAGCAGTGTAGTATATCCTTGGCTTGGATGATATAGACATAGAGGCTTATAGATAAAACTGACCTATACATGGAAAATGTGTAAAAGGCCATTTTTTCTGAGCAATCTCATATTGTAACTTTTTTCCATTTATCCTTTCTGCTAACTACAAGTCACTTGTCCGAGTCACTGTACTAAATATAACTCGCTGTCTGAAAAGTAAAATAAGAAAGTGTCCAGTTCAGTGAACCCTGTCTCTAGTTACGGAATGTAGTAGTAGTAAAGTGAACGTTGAAGTCTCAGTGGCAAATACTTGATCTCTTTTGGGCAGTCACTAGAGCCATTACTGAAGACCCTGAAAGAACTTTCAAGTCCTGATACCTGTATCATATGCTGTTACGAACAAAGGACTATGGGTAAAAACCCGGAAATAGAGAGAAAATACTTTGAGGTAAGTGTCCTTTGCCGTCGCGCATGCTTTGTGTATATGAGGACTGTGTAATGGTTCACTTGAAATCCTCGGGTCAGTTCCCTTCTGTGTCGCTGTACAAGTACAATGCATAGTACAAGTCAAGTATGTTAGTTGTGGGAAAATTTCATGTGACTTTGGATGAGAACACTTTTTCAGATGCAGGGAAGGAGTTGATCACCAGTTGCTTAAATTGTGTTTTCTGATTTATTTAATAATCTCCTTTTTGGGGACAATAATTTTTTTTAACACCTTAGTTCTGCATTGATGCTTTTGATAATTCACATTCATTGTGAGCATAGTAAACCAGACTCACAAAGAAAGGCAAATAGTTGTCTGTGCTGCTTGAAAGATCTTACAAATTAATGAAAGAACACCACATGTATAGGTCACTATCTGCAAAAAGAATAATGTAGTCACTTTTGTAGACATGAGTCCATTAGCGTTTTGATTCCCCCCCACCCCTGCAGCTGGCTTGATGTTCCCAAACAGGGTCTCAGAGATCCAAAATTAGTCCTTTCAGTTTTTTTAAAGAAATCTCTTCAAAATGATCTTTTGAAAGTATAGACTTTTGGTATATTCAGAATATAAGTACAATTTTCAGAAGTGTCAGTGGGACTTAGGAGCCTAAACTCCATTTTCACAAATGGTTTAGGAGCATAAGTCTCATTGAAATTCAGTGGGATTTAGGAGCTGAAGTGCCTAAATGAGCTTAGAAATTTGGGTTTAAGTTGTTAAGTCACTCAGGGTATGTCTACACAGCAGTTAAACACCCACGGCTGGCCCGTGTCAGCTGACTTGGGCTCACAGGGCTTGGGCTGTGGGGCTGTAAAACGGCAGTGTAGATGTTTGGGCTTGGGCTGGAGTCCGAGCTCTGGGACCCTGCAATGTGGGAGGGTCCCAGAGCTTGGGCTCTAGCCCAAGCCTGAAAATCTACACTGTAATTTTACAGACTTGCAGCTTGAGCCCTGTGAGCCCGAGTCAGCTGACACGGGCCAGCAGTGGGTGTTTAATTGCTGTGTAGACATTCAAAATTTTCCCCCGTATGTCAATATTAGAGCATGAGTAGGTGGCATAGAGGAATTATATCTTGGTCTGGGAACTTCATTGTCACAGCATAGTACTTCTTTGCCGGTGGAAAAAACAAATCATGGGTAACAGCTGGATTCTCCTGAGGTACTGCAGGCCAAATAGTCTGAAGTTGTGGAGGTGCTAGTCAGTCCAAAATTTGGCCCTGCATCTGCAAAGCGCAGCCGTTCCACGTGAACACTGGGACCTACAGAATGCCCTAATATGGGCTGGGGAAGAGGGCAAGGACTTCTGAATAATGCCTGTGTGTGCCAGCATTACCAATACTCTGAGAATTGCATTGGCTTTGGGGTATATATCGTGCTAGTGGCCCTAACAATATCTTGAATGCTTTGGAACCTGGTTACCTGAGGAATACTGTCGTGTTGCCAGAGTTGAGATCAGTGCTGGAGCCAGTGCTCCCACAATATAAACAAGAGTGGGTCAGGTGGTCGCATGAGGTTCCTTCTTTGGCTTGCCAGAATCCAGATTTGTTAACTTCCCAAGCACACTGCAAAGCCCATCTTTTTTCACTGGTATTTAGGGAGGTAGGGGGAAGGATGGGTGGTGATATGATGTGCTTTGGCCTAGTACTTTAGTTTTTGTGGAAGAGCTTTTTAACTGGAATTTAGCAACTGGAGATTTGAGGAATTGAAACACTATTTTGATTGATTTTGGTTTTTCCTGTTGGTTCTTAAATTCTGGGACGGGTGTATGACTCTGGATTAGCACCAGATAAGTTAAAATTAAAATAACTGTGCTGCGTGGTGTTATTAAAGATAAAATTGTTAATTACCTAAATCAACAAACTTTTGTGGGAGAGAGGGATCCCTTGGGCTATCTTACCTCCTGAAGCATAGCTGCTTTATGCAGAATATTTTAGGACCGTCAGTGAAACGAATGCACTTAAAGGTATGTTAAAATGTCAACATTGCTAGAAGTATTTTGCTTACTACCTTTTATATTTTAATAACAGCTGCTCCAGATGGACTTTGAGTTGGAAAAGGTTCCCCTAGAGAAACATGATGAGGAGTATCGGAGTGAAGACATTCACATCTTGAACATCCGAAGGAAAAAAATGGCAGGGTATTTTTTATTGGCATATTGGAGATTGTCAATAATTCACAAAACTGTGGTTTACCTAGCATAATTTGAGCTGGTGGGTGAGTGTGAGGAGACAGAAGAAATATTCAGCCACCATTCCCAACGTTACAGTATGCAGCAGTTACAGATACATACTAGTATATTTATACATTCCATGAGCAAGACTTTAGACTGGTTAGGAAACAAGGTTAACATCCAATCCACATTGCAAACTAAACTGGACCTACATTTGTAAATGGGCTGGGGACAAGCTAACTGGAACCAGGTTCCCTGGTGTTGTATTTTGTAGTGTAGGGTGGGTCTGAATGGGCTGTTTTAATTGTGCCAGATACGGGGACTTTAACTTTCCAAAACATTAAGCTTAAATGTGAAATAAAAAGTTTTAAAAATAGATATCAAATAAGGCCCCAAGTTTGCAAATACACTTGAACAACACCAGCTTTAAAAGGAAGCTTGGATGTTGAAATATTTATGAAGAAAAAGAATTGCAGATTTAGTCCTTTTAAAAAACAAAACAAACAAATTAGTGGCAATTGGATGTCTAACAGTGAATGCTGGGGAAAATGAGGTAGGATCAGAGGTTAAAATAGGGAAAGGACAAGTTAAAAATGACTTAGACAAGTTAAATGTCTTCAAGTCACCAGAGCCTGATGAAATACATCCTAGAATACTGAAGGAACTGACTGAGGAGATATCTGAGCCATTAGCGTTTTATCTTTGAAAAGTCACGGAAGACAGGAGAGATTCCAGAGGACTGGAAAAGGGAAGTTATAGTGCCATTCTATAAAAAGGAAATAAAGACAGCCCCGGGAATTACAGGCCAGTCAGTTTAACTTCAGCTGGAAAGATAATGAGCAAATAATTAAGCAATCAGTTTGCAGACACCTAAAAGATAATAAGGTGATAAGTAACAGCATGGATTTGTCAAGCACAAATCATGTCAAACCAACCTAGTAGGTTTCTTTGACAGGGTAATAAGCCTTGTGGATGGGAGGAAACGATAGATGTGTTATAGCTTGACTTTTGATACTGTCTCCCATGACTTTCTCATAAACAAACTAGGGAAATACAACCTAGATGGAGCTACTATAAGACGATAGGCATAACTGGTTGGAAAACTGTTCCCAGAGAGTAGTTGATCAGTGGTTCACAATCAAGTTGGAAGGGCTTATCAGTGGGGTCCTGCAGGGATTTGTCCTGGGTCCGGTTCTGTTCAATATCTTCATCTTACAAAATTTGTGGATGATACCAAGCTGGTAGGGGTTGCAGGTGCTTTGGAGGATAGGATTAAAATTCAAAATGATCTGGATAAACTGGAGAAATGGTTTGAAGTAAATAGGATGAAATTCAGTAAGGACAAATGCAGAGTATTCCATTTAGGAAGGAACAGTCAGTTGCACATACACAAAATGGGAAATGACTGCGTAGGAAGGAGTACTGCGGAAAGGGATCTGGGGGGTCACAGTGGACCACAAGCTAAATATGAGTCAAAAGTGTTACACTTGCAAAATAAGCGAACATCATTCTGGGATGTATTAGCAGGTGTGTTATAAGCAAGACACAAGAAGTAATTCTTCCGCTCTACTCTGCGCTGATTAGGCCTCAACTGGAGTATTGTGTCCAGTTCTAGGCACCACATTTCAGGAAGGATGTGGACAAATTGGAGAAAGTCCAGAGAAGAGCAACAAAAATGATTAAAGGTCTAGAAAACATGACCTCTGGGAGAAGATTGAAAAAATTGGGTTTGTTTAGTCTGGAGAAGAGAAGACTGAGAGGGGACATGATATCTTTTCAAGTACATACAAGGTTGTTACAAAGAAGAGGGAGAAAAATTGTTCTTCTTAACCTCTGGAGATTTTTAAGAGCAGCAGGTTAGACAAACACCTGTCAGGGATGGTCTTCTGGATGATACTTAGTCCAGCCGTAAGTGCCGGGGACTTGACTAGATGGCCTCTAGAGGTCCCTTCCAGTCCTATGATTTATGGTAAAGATGTCTCTTTATTATTTGGAAGAAAAAAATAGCTGGCAAGCCCTGAGTTGTTCGCTCATGGAATAAAATGCTTTAGTTAATATCTTCCACATTTCACTTACCTTGAAAAGCATAGTACAGATGCTTTTATGGTGAACTATAAGACAGTCTAGTTTCATTATAGCTCCTGAAAATGTCTGTCCTCTGAAATGCTATCTTGTAATCTCTTACTGCAAAACCTAGCAAATTCCAACTTGATAAAAGTATCCTACAGAAACAGAGCCCTAGCCGCCTACTCTTTCTTCAGTGCTGGAAACAGAAAAGTGTCACAAGGCTGTGTGAAATTAGGCCTTTTGTACACTTACACCAATAGGTCCAGCATTTAAAGTGGAGATTGGAAAAGGGCAAACTGCTTAAACTCTTCAAAAAAGGGTGCATCTCCAAAAAGCACTACAGAAAAACGAATAGTTGATGTGGGGATGTTGTTTTGCTCAATGGTACAATTGAGTTACTGTTGGATATCTTAGGTGTAACAACATTGTACTTGAAACTTTAAGGATACGTGGTTTCTAACTTGGAATTACCTATTAGAGCTAGTCATTACCATGAGTTTCATGATGTTCCCTTTAGGAATAATGCTTAAGACCATCTGCATTTGTCTGACATTTGCGAAGCATAGGAGTTGGGAAGGAACTCAATACAGTTTTATGTTAAACTTGTTGCAGTGACAAACATTCTAATGCACAGCCTAGCACTGACACTGGTCTATGGATCAGGTCCTTGGAGACTTTGTTCATGTTAGCTAGATCACGTTCTTTCTATATGATGTAATATGGAGAATATATTGTGCAGAGTGTAGTGACAGAACATATCCAGAGCTAGTGTTTAAATACAAGTGGGCCATTTAAAAGCCTGTGTTTGAGGTTTTAAATCTTTTTTTAACAGAATTTCCCATCGTGAGATCTTTGACCATGTTAACTGATCCTCTGGAGAGAAGAGAGAGAGTATCAATTAACTCAAAGAGCCTGTCTCCAAAGCTGTTCATGGCTCATCTACAGAATTCTTCTAGATGGCGGATTGGGGATGAGACATAAGAAGAAAGTGGGTCAGTCGCTATAGAATCACAATCAGTATCCGCCTTAGAGGACAAACTCGATTTTTTAATATTGACAAAGCAGCCTCACCAAGAGAGAGCTAAAAATGGGACTGAAATGTAACCTAGATTGATGTCATGTTCCATTCATCTGCATGGGCCACCTGTATAGATGGGAGGGCCACACTGGTGAATCAGTGTCACAGCGTCAAATAAATCAGATCCGAGCGTTCCCTAACAAAGCCCGTCTGAACAGAAGGGCATGCAGGAAGCTGAAGGTCACCCACTTTTCCCGAAGAGGAAACTCCTTATTTCGCCTTGAATTTCGCCTTAATTTAAGAGCAGATGTCTATGTATATTTCATAAAGAGTTTGTACTTGAGATGGTTCTTGGTTAGCTTTTGTTCTGCACGTAGTTTTGAAGCCTTATCTATAGTTATGGGTTACTTTAACTAATTACCCACCTCAAGGTGGATGTTTATACCTACTTTAACCTTGGATAGTTGAGCCCCCAAGATTGACTATAGTAGAGTGGTTATCAGTAGAAGAGAGCCTGCCCCATAGTGCACAACAGAGATGCAACAGTGATTTTTCTATACTAATTACTTCTATTAGCTAACGAAACAATACACACACTGCTGTCTGGTAAAGGAGAGACCAGCCAATCCAGAATGATGGTATTTGCATTACCCACATTAGGCCTTGCGGAAAAGTGTGAAGTGTTAGTCTTCATCCTCGCTATCATCACCACCACTAGTGGTCATCATTTTGTTGTCTTCCCCCACCAAGGCGCATGAGCCAGGAGACAGCTTTTCTGACGTGATAGGCTGATGTCCACTAGCGTTCAGATGTATTTATGAAGATTTTAACCCCTTTTCCTTATTTGCACTTCCACATCTCACTGTGTTTGGGGTTCCCTGCTTTGCAGAGGCTAACTTGTAAATTCCTCTCCTACTCATTAGCATTTACCTCACCTTATCACTCAGCAGTTATTTTCAAAACATCAGCATATCACAAACCTAGACACAAGCTCAGCATGTTTATTATTAACTTATCCTAAGGCCTAATTTGGCTAAGCTAAATATTTTACAGGCCTGAGGCATGTAGGCCTTGTGTTACAATATTAATTAGTACTTATTTCACTTCTGTATACTAAATATACCGGATACCTTTTATCCTTGGCTACAGTTTGTACATTATTATTTGTATGGCAGTGGTGTCTCCGAGTGTCCCAGTGATACACCAGCACCCCATTGTGCTAGGCACGATGCAAACCCCAAACAACAAGATGGCCCCTGACCTATGCTAGATTGTTCTCCTTAACTCCGTATGTATATTTATTTCTAATGTTAGTAATTGAAATGTCAAAATCTGACTTTCTGGTGAGTTTAAAATAGTCCTTGTAATACCCTAGTCAGGTCAGCTTTGATTGCTACAGTCCATCTAAATGAATATTTAATGAAATTTAATTTTGGTAGAAAACCTTTTCTTGCGTCTGTGCCATAGTTTAATCAGATATGGCGAGATTGTGTCATCTTGTATCTATGAGGGGTTGCTTTGAGATCAACGGGACTACTTGAATAAGGTACAGAGTGTGTCCCATAATTTTATATTGGTTACATATTACAAAATGTGGCAATATTTCAAACTTCAAAAGCTTATATGTTTGGTGCCAGTGAACATTACTTAAACCCCAGCCATGGATTACTTTGTAGGGATTAAGGTTTAACAATACAGGGCAAGGCATTTATTGAGTCAGTTTGTTAAATTCTGGCACTGTGGCTTCTGTTTAATGCTCCTTCATAGCATTCCTTGTAAACCTTGCACTTCACTGTGGCTTTGTTGTCTTTGGCTCTGAAGCATGGCCCACATGGATTGTACTCTTGTTTTAGTAGGCAATTGTGAGTTTGCCCTTGAGATGTAATTGTTGTGTTAACCTATAGTGCAAGGAATTTCGTAACTTTTCAGTTTTACCTACATGGGGAAATCTACCAACATAATTATACCACTATAGTTATACTGATAACTTTCTGTGTGAACGCTCTTTTTCTAGAATAAGCATTGACATGGGCAGTTTTATAGTATAAATAACTATGCTGGAAATTTTTCTTGTGTAGACAAACCCTTAAGCTCCCATTGAGCTGAGTGGGGGCAGAATTAAGTCACTGTGAAAATCCTCCCTACTCTGGCTAGGCTAACAGGGAAGCGATTGTTGGGGGAAGGATAGTTGCTTCTTCCATGTCCTTGCCTCCCATAGAAGTATTCAGTCATCACAGCCACCCTGTAATTTGTCAGGCCAATGAGTTTCCATTGCTAATGTAGGCCTTGGAGCGGGATTTCCAACAACCATGGGTATCTATGTAAAGTAACCAAACTTCTTGACTTTGAGATTTAAACTTTCAATATTTTTCTTATCACAAGAGTTCAGCTTTTTAAAAATTTTATTAGGAGGAACTACGGTGGCTACTGTAAATTATAATCCACCTGTCCACTTACCTTCTTTTCACTACCAGGACTCTTTTAGCTGTGTGTTTCTAATATCTGAGTTGTGCTCCTTTAAGGAGAGCGGGAAAGCCCTTTCATACTCCCCACGCTATTTAAATAGTAACCTACAGCTGATTCCACCCAGGAAGAGGTGGAGATGTTAAAACTCAGCTACTTTGTATGGCTTCTTGACACTCCTTCAGTTTTGTGTAGAGGAAACTTTTTAACCTTTCTGGAGTCAATGACCAGTCTTAGATGTAATGCTGTTTTATTCCCAACTCCTGCCTCCTGGAGAGATGAGTTGGGGGTGATGCTTTCAGAAAGGCACCTCTCAAGAGGGGGCGGAAAAGTATACCCCCTAAAAGGCAGCTGGTTGTTGCCTTGTTTCGGCAACTGTGGCATGGGAGACTGGTAACTCTGCTGTTGTTGGCTGGCTCTTGCTTCTGGTTTCCCAGAAAGGCAGACTCATTTGTGCTGCATTCCCTTTCTTGAAACTCACTTTCAGCAGGTTTAATTGACACAATGGTAAAAACGTGTCTCACTGTTGGCAAGGGCACCTTGTATATTCTAGGTCTCGTCTACCAGTTCAGCTGTAGGCAGGACTGCAGTGGCTGGACCCATTTTTACTAGTGCAGTGTCAGTTCAATCTGCTGGAAACAAGTGTGATTTCTTAGGTAAGATGAGAGGAAGGTGCCTATTGGATGATTCCCACAGTGCTTGTAAATATGGATTCTTCCCTACACCAAGAGGATAAAAAGGTAGATGATCATAATCAAGAGTCTAAGTTGGCCCCTGCTCCACATGGTTGAAAGGACATTAAACCTTTGTGGGAAGCGGCAGAGTTTATAATTGTTGCTGACATGGAGCTTGCTTACTACTGACCCCTCCATTCCATTGCATGTTTTATTGGGTGTGAAGTAGTCAAGTTTGGTCTCTAGTTTTTGAACTGATGGCAAGACATTCGTCTATGCTGCCTATGAAAGAACGCAGACAACGTGAACACTCACCTCCATCCTTTACTCACCATGAGGCTGAGAGTCTGCTCCACAGCAGATAGGAGCCAGTACAGTATTTCCTCTAATCTGAAATCCCACAGCTCAAACTCAAGTGTCCATCCGCTCAGCATCTTGCCAAACAACTGGGATGGCCTAAAATTGTGCCTCTAGCTACTGTTGATGGGCAAATCTTTAATATACTTAGATCTAAAGCAGTGGCTGGATGCATAATTTTACAGTGTAAAAGCAATAGCTTTAGCGTAGCTATCAACATCCTTTGCAACAAGATAATGTGCATCGGATTGTAAATGTTTGAGTCATGGAGAGAGAGACTGATTTGTTTACCCTCAGAATGGTACTGTGCATTTCAACAAAGTGTAAACCCAAAATACAGTCCTTTTACATGCACTGCACCTCTTCTTTGAGACTGGGCCACTGATTGGATAGTGATTTTCTGTAAGACAATGCTTCTCCTGTAGATGGCATTGCTTTTCTTTGATTTTATAATCCGTTCATATCGCTTTAACAACTCTACTCTCGAAACAGGTTCAAACTTTACATTTAAAGGTGAGGTGAAATATTAAAAATTTACAATCAATTCCTAACAATCCACATCATTAACAGCAGACTGTATTTGTGTAGGTTTAAACACAAACACACATTTTAATGTTTAAGCTTACTTTAAATTAGTTCCTTTTTCATTTACCTACCAGGACCCTTCTGGCTTTATTTCCCTTACTACACCTGATGACCTCATGAGCACACAGCAATGCAGCTCCTCTACAACGTTTGATGCTACAAGTAGCTGAACAAATGCACAACTGAATTTAGGTCGTGGTAAATCTTTACAAAACAAAACAGACACAATAGCTTGTAGGGCAGCTTTAAAATATATTTGTAACTGAAATATACAAGTGGTCTGTTAATGACTTGGGATCATCAGCTGTTTTTACTTTATAAGGTGAAGTCACAGCTAAAGATTAGCAATGTTTAAAAAACTCTCAGTATTTCCGCCAGCCAATGGTAATTAATACATACATGATTCTGCCACCCAGAATAATCCCATTTCCCACCCCAAGCCTTAGAGTGTTGTCCCTGCTGTTTTTTCTGGCTCCCTTTTTAAACGATTAGCATTTAATGAAGCCTTCTGCCCATTAAGTGCCTGTGTCCAGTCCAACAACAGCCAGATTAGTGAAGAAATTAAAATCCAGCCAATCCAATTACAGCAGTGTCTATTTTTAAAGGATATGATCTTGTTCTTGTAACTTCTCGTTCCAATGCTAAACCATGATGGCAATGTTTAATTGAACGTACAAGGCCCTTGCTTGTAGTTGCTTTTCATAAACTTCCAGTTGGCGGGTGCCCTCTCTGAGAATGCCCTCACTTTCATTTCAATACCCTTATTTTGTGCAGTAGGTGATGCTGTTGGTTTTATGCCATCTTGGTAATAGGTATTGGAGAAAATGCAAAGCTTAAGACACAATGTGACTTGTGAAAGCAATAAGAATATGTCTGCTTAGCAAGATTACTTTCTGGACTTTAGTTTAATGAAGAATTACACTGAGAGCAGAGGAAGGAATTAAAATGGTGGACCTGCTTTTGTTTTTGGGTTGCGTTTTTGTTTTGTTTTTTGGAAGCCTTGGTCCAATTCTGGGTCACACAATGAATTCAATCTGACAACATTTTTATTGACAGGCACTGATTCATTAAAGCGCTTGTGTGTGTGCTTAAGTCAACAAAGCACTTAAGACATGCTTAAAACTAAACATGTGCTTCAGTGCTCTGCTGACCTGGGGTTGGTTGTGGGGCCAATCATATGAGGTGCCAGGTACCCTCAGTTTCCAGTATTCAGCACCTCACAGGATTGGGCTTACTGGGAGTTAGTACCATGAACCATTTGTGTACGTTGTCTGTCAGGTTGGAAATAATGCCAAGAACTATGAAGACCAAGATGCCCTGATGACAGAGCAGGCAGACATCCCCGCTGTTCCTCAACCAGCAGTCTCAAACTTTCATGAGTGTTTTTACAACCAACAGTCAATATAACTGTGACGGGTTCAGTCACAGAGACCCCTTGGGACTGTCACCTGATGTGCTGAGACTACCTCTGAGCCCGTTTTCTCTGCCAGTTTGGGCTTCCAGAACCCTGCCTTGTTCAGCCAGACACATTAGCCAGCTGCAACACAGACCCAGGGTCTGAACCACTCCCCAAAGCTGCAGACTAAACTGAAAATGACTTAGCAAATACTCCTGTCTCCAGCACCCAGACACCCAGCTCCCAATGAAATCCAAACCCCAAATAAATCCGTTTTACTCTGTATAAAGCTTATGTGGGGTAAATTCATAAATTGTCTGCCCTCTATAACACTGATGGAGAGAGATATACAGCTGTTTGCTCCGCCAGGTATTAATCACTTACTCTGGGTTAATTAATAAACAAAAGTGATTTTATAAAGTATAAAAAGTAGGATTTAAGTGGTTCAAAAAGTAATAACAGACAGAACAAAGTAAGTTACCAAGCAAAATAAAACAAAACACGCAAGTCTAAGCCTAATACATCAGGAAACTGAATACAGGCAAATCTCACTCAGATGTTCCAATAAATTTCTTTCACAGACTAGACTCCTCCTTAGTCTGGGCCCAATCCTTTCCCCTGGTACAGACCTTGTTAATTTCAGCAGGCATCTTAGGTAAAAAGCAGGGGATTCCATATGACAGGGACCCCTTTGTTCTGTTCCATCCCCTTTTATAGCTTTGGCACAAGGTGGGAATCCTTTGTCTCTTTCTGGGTTCTCACCCCTCCTACATGGAAAAGCACCAGGTTTAAGATGGGTTTCAGAGTAACAGCCGTGTTAGTCTGTATTCGCAAAAAGAAAAGGAGTACTTGTGGCACCTTAGAGACTAACCAATTTATTTGAGCATAAGCTTTCGTGAGCTACAGCTCACTTCATCGGATGCATACTGTGGAAAGTATAGAAGATCTTTTATACACATAAAGCATGAAAAAATACCTCCCCCCACCCCACCCTCCTGCTTGCAATAGCTTATCTAAAGTGATCACTCTCCTTACAATGTGTATGATAATCAAATTGGGCCATTTCCAGCACAAAGATGGACTCCAGTATCAGGTGACATGGTCACATGTCCTGTGAGACCCCTAGTCTCCATTCTTCCAAGGCTGGCCCGTACCCAGGAAGTTTTGCAAGTAAACAGAGCCATTCACAACCAATTATCCTAGTTAATGGGAGCCTCAAGATTCCAAGCCACCATTAATGGCCCACACTTTGCATAATTACAATAGGACTTCAGAGTAATACTTCATATTTCTAGTTTTAGTGTCAAGAATGATACATTCATACAAATAGGATGACCACACTCAGGGGATCATAAGCTTTGTAATGATACCTTTCAGGAGATTTTTTGCATGAAGCATATTCCAGTTACATCATATTCACACTTATGCTTTATAAAAATATGTTTATATGGAGTGCAATGTCACATATACCCCAGCTGGAACTCCACCCACCCTACCTCCACTCTGCTCTAGTCCCTTCTTTTCTTGATCTGCCAGGAGTGGATTTTGGTTCTGATCTTTCAAAAGGAATTTTTTTTTTTAAAGGTTGATTATCACAGGGTAACTTTTATTTCTATTCTGGTGGGTTGGGTAGAAGGGGGTGTCAATGCTTCAAGTGTCATTATGAAATCCCCACTGTGAAATCTTGAAGTAAAATGTAAAAATAGAATATATCAAATACCTTCTTCTGTAGATTTCCAGCAGTGTTTAAAGTAGGTAGGTTTTATATTTTTCACATTTTACTGCCATAGTGGAGTTGCCATTTGCCAGGCACCTGCTTAGGGCCTGAGGAATTTCCAAAGAGCTCCCTCTACTCCCTCTCCTCAGGGACCCTTGGGAATCCCTTGTAGGCTATCCTCAGCCCTCCCCTGAAACTGGGTCAGTAGCCCAAAGTCATTCAAAATACACTCCAGTATCCCAAAGACAAGGTCCATCATACTAAGCCCATAGTTCATATCTAACTCCAATAGTGTCATCCCCCCAGACCTTATTCTGCTCAGCAGGTTAGCTGAGTTTTAGCTTAGGCTTCCTACCTCTTCAGCCTGCTCCCTGTTTTGAGAGGCAAAGTGACGTACAAATTACCCTCCTTGTGAAAGCCGATCCTGATTGGCTGGGTGGCCAGGTTGGCTCAGAAACTGGACGAACCAGGAAGAAAGGAGGTTGTCCCTGGGAATTAGCAGTGGGATGGGAAGATCCCAGGACACTCACTTTAAGGGTCCGGGATTAGGAACCCTGCCGTACCCTATACTATACTACAAGGCTCCTGATCCTGGGCCCTTAAAGTGACAGTATCCTGGGATCATCCCATCCCACTGCTAACTTCCTGGGACTACCACCACTTCTTCCCCTTTCTGCTGCTTTCTAAGCCTGTGCTTACACCGACATCCCTGGAAGGGGGTCTTCTGGTCCTCCTTAGGCTTAATGGTTCCTTACCATGCTGGGGCCTGCTGTTACTAGTTGCTCAACAACTTCATAATAAAAATCTCGCAGCAGGATGCTATGCAGAGAAATCTGTCTCATTGTTACCTTAGTGCTTCCCACAGCTGACAGTTGCATCTGTTTGTTCCCTCTCATATTCAATGGTAAGTTTTTGGGGGGCAGGGACATTATTTTAATTACATGTTTGTACAGTCTCTAGCACAATGGGGTGCTGACCCCTGATTTAGACCCCAGGGACCCACTAAAACACAAATGAAAAACAAGATTCTTTAATCAAGTATTGGCTAATTTGGAGATTGTAAACTCTTGTGGGTGTGGACCTGGTCTTTGTATCTATGTCTTCGGGTCTGGTGTGTTGAAACAAAGGGGAGCTATAATGAATAGGGTGCTGTGTAAATCATGATTTCACAGAGGGCGGGGAAATCCTGAGAATGCCCACAAACCACGCTCTTCTAAATATTTTATTTTAAAAAGGAAAAAGGCCACAACAAAACCTTTAATAGCAAAGTTTACTTTAGTTAGTCAAGTTCAAGGAGGGAATGAATTTTACAAGTAATGTTAATATTGACTAAATTTACTTGTAAAATTTACCCCCTCCCTTTTAAATTGACTAAACTTAATTGTAAAATTCATTCTGTGCAAACTCTATGATGTTCAGTACTTTGCCATTTACACTGTCATGAATTTTATAAAAAATAGTCTTTACACCAGGCACTAATAATGAACGCAGATTTCACATTCGTCTGTTCCCTATACGTAAATCAATTATAGCATTTTTAGGTGATCTCTTGAGGTCCCTTCCACTCCTACATTTCTATGATTTCCTGGAAAACGATTTATAAAACAGGATGCATATAAGTGAAAAACACTGTGTCTCTATGTATATATGGGTGTGCACACCAATGCAAAGACATGGCACTATGACTTTTCAACATTGTTGCAATTTATTTTTAAAATGTAGAAAAAATTTGTAGTGCAGGTGGGTGAAGGACTTAGAGGCCAGAGTGTTTGTCCTTCAAAAATGGCTGTTGCATGGATATTTTTAAAATGGTGTTAGCTTTTAATGCTGAGAGAGTTATTTGGTTGAATTTGAACACAGTCTGATTCATATTTATTTTGAATGTTTTGTCAGTTTGCTCTTTACTGACAACTTAGCTCCAAATGCATTGATGAATGAATCATTTCTCCAAAGAAACTAAAACTGACTTCCCATCTTTAAGGCCCTGATCCGCATCACTGATGTCAATGTGAACGTAGTGTCTGATTTCAGTGGAAGCTGCAGCAGGTTCTAACTGCCTGGATATTTATCTGTGGGCAACAAGTGGCCCTGTCCCGCGTGCTTTGGCTTTATTAGAAAGTAATACTATCATTAATACATGGTTCTAGCTTAGGGTGGTTTTTGCATGATTGTTGATCATTTAATGACTATACACTATGAGCTCAACAAAGATATAAATAATAACCTGTTGGGCAAGACAAACGAGTCTTGGTACCTGTTTGTACACCAACTCTGTTGGGCTAGACAGATAGCTTGTGGATGGGTTACTAAAAGTTTCAGGCCTGATCTACACAGCAGAGTTCGGCTGACGTAAGGCAGCTTACATCGACCTAACTCTGTAAATGTCTACACTAAAATGTAGCTCCCACTGATTGTAAGTCACCCACTACATCGACTTAACTCCACCTCCGCGAGCGGTGTAGCATTTATGTCGATGTAGTTAGGGCAACGCAGTGTCCCTGTAGACACGGAATTACTTATATTGCCTGTTGGCTGTCAGTCCATGTGGGGCTCATAGCTGGAGCCCCACTGCCCCAGGGCTGACAGCCAGAGCTGGAGAAGGAATAGTAGCAACCATGAAACTGACAAGAATGTCAATTTCATTGCTTGTAGGCTCCCTGTCCTGGTGCTGGGAACCTAGCAGCCCCTGCAGATGGGGCTCTTAGGGCTGCTGCTGCGGTGTGGAGAGCCTGTCAGCCCTCAGAATCCTGCCTCCAGCTGGGCACTTGCAGGTTGGCTGCTATGTTGCAGGTAACCTGCCAGCCCCACACTCCGGCTATGAGCCCCATGCCAGGCTGACAGGTCCGGCTGTCAGCCCCAGGGTGGGGAGGGCTCCAGCTGTCAGTGCTCCACTTCTGTTCGTGGAAGCGCTTCTGGTGAGGACATGCACCACTGACAGAAGGAGCATAGTGTGGACGTGAAAAGTTGCTTTAATTACTGCTGGGGCTGTAGGTTGACTGAAGTTAACTTAATTTTGTAGTAAGAAAAGGAGTACTTGTGGCACCTTAGAGACTAACCAATTTATTAGAGCATAAGCTTTCGTGAGCTACAGCTCACTTCATCAGATGCATCTGATGAAGTGAGCTGTAGCTCACGAAAGCTTATGCTCTAATAAATTGGTTAGTCTCTAAGGTGCCACAAGTACTCCTTTTCTTTTTGCGAATACAGACTAACACGGCTGTTACTCTGAAACCTTAATTTTGTAGTGTTGACAAGCCCTTATTGGAGAAATGTGGCCCAACTCACTGCAGTACGTTCGTTTAAATTCTTCCAGAACTCTCTCGTTCTTCACTTGTTTGGTATAAGTTGAAATTAAAAATGAAAGAAAAACTAGTTTAGTGGGATGCAGGTGTTAAGACTGAGCAAACAGTATTTGAGAGACCTATTGCGAATGTTTCAGGAATGGCAAATATGTTACATTTGGACTCAGATCAAAGTCTACGCTGGCAGGTGGCTCATTCACATACATTCCCTTCAAGCAACAGCAGCATTGTCTCCTAGTGACGCTAATTTGAATGGCTTTGTCATGTCATATTTCTGATCCTTTGCCATAGCAGTTAATCTCTGCTGTTACGGTTAATGTACCCTTTCACTTTCAGTCAGTTAAAGCAAAGAAAAGAGATCATAGACTTTCAGTTTAGCCCACAATGGAGCTTTTAATTTCCCTACACGTGGCAGCTCAGGAATCCAGACTAAAACTCATGCAGTCCAAACTATTCTGTAGAATTTACCAGATGCTTTTCTGTCACTATGGCTGTGGCTTAAGTGAAGTGTGAATGCCAGAAATGTGACAGGTTAGGTTGGAATATGTCTTTTGGGGAAGAATTTCAGGAGCTTAGACTACAAAATATGAGGAAAGCCACATTTCATCATGCTGTGTGATTTTTTTTTCCATTGCTGAAACACAGGGAGAGTACAAAAATAGGTGACAATTGCTTTACTTAGTGCCAGGATGGATGGAGAGAGGTGTCTTTCCCATATGCTAAGGGCTGGAATTTGGACTCTGCTCATATGACTGCCTGTGATAAATTAACTTGCAAATTCCATGACTTAACAGTTCAGAACCATGTGTGAATGTATCAAAAATACTAACATGGCAGGACTGTGCTTTATAGACATTAGTAAAGAGGCAGCTCCAGGGGATAATTGTATATTTGGGGGTTTGTCTTCTGTCGCTTAATTTTTTTCTGTGGCATGTCCTTTTGGATGGATACAGTTTTATGTTAGGAGTGAGGGCTTTTTACCTGGGGCATCAAGGTTGTAGAAATATAGACCATTTGTCATGAAGGGCTTGATTGTGCTCCATTGAAGGCAGTGGTAAAACGCTCAGTGATTTACTTAGAAGATCAGGCCCTTTGTGAACAGAAAAATGGGTTAGTATGTATGTGCTTGTTTAATTTACATGCAGTGGACATCCTTAAAAGCTCGCAATTTATTGCTTGCCTTGTGGCGTTACCTAAACCTCATTCATGGCATTCATCGACCTAACCAAGGCCTTTGACTCTATCAATCGTGCTGCCCTATGGAAGGTGCTGTGTAGGTTTCGCTGTCCCCAGAAAGTCATTTCCATCATCAGACTACTCCATGGTGGGATGACGGCCACCATGCTGTGCAACAGCTCAGAGACAGAACCATTCACCATTCCACGGGTGTCCAACAGGGCTGTGTCATTGCTCCGACGCTCTTCTCCATTTACCTTGCTGTGATCCTGATTCTCATCTGCGACTACCTTCTTGATGGAATCGGGATTGATATCGTATGGATGGCCAACTCCTCAGTCTCTGAATGGCTTTCAATGGGCGTTGAGCACTTCCAAGCCCCTAGACTAGGCCTGGCAGCGGGGAGGGCAGAGGGCCAACAGGCGGCCCAGAGTGCAGTTCAGCTGCACCCCCAGAGGTAGCCCAGTTCAGCAGGAGGCATGAAACTCCAGGACCTGCTGGCTCCTGATTGTCATGAGAGCATGTGTTTGTGTTTTTCAAGTTGCAGTGGGGGAGGTTTAGATTGGATATTAGGAAAAACTTTTTCACTAAGAGGGTGGTGAAACACTGGAATGCGTTACCTAGGGAGGTGGTAGAATCTCCTTCCTTAGAGGTTTTTAAGGTCAGGCTTGACAAAGCCCTGGCTGGGATGATTTAACTGGGAATTGGTCCTGCTTTGAGCAGGGGGTTGGACTAGATGATCTTCTGGGGTCCCTTCCAACCCTGATATTCTATGATTCTACCTTATGAACCTGAGCTGCGTAACTGTTGTGTGAATAAACCACAATGTCAGCACCAGTGCTCGCTTCACCACTCTGTGTGCAAAGAGAGATGTGTGCGAATGCTCTTTGCACAATGGAGAGGAGATCCAAGAATGCCCATGTTCTTGGGAAGGGTGCTGATCTCATGCATTTCTTCTGGCCTTGGCTAGAGAGAGCCCTGCCTGTTACAAATAGCCAGATGTAAATAATAATACCTAGCACCCTGACCACTCTTTAATCTCCCAGTGTTCTCTGTACATCAGTTAAACCCACAGGGGTCCTGTGAGGGACGTGAGTATTCTTGTCCTACCCTAGGCAGCGGGTATAATAGGCCGGGGAGGCTAAGCCTCCCCTGTGACACAGCTGCCGACCCACCGCCTTTCAGTGTGGACACCTGGGCATGGTGCCCCTGCCTATGCTCCGCCTCTTCCTGTCCCTGCTGTGCCCCTTCCCCCAGTGAATGCTCCCCCGAAGTTTTTGCACTTGTTCAAGTTGGGCAGGGGGAGTGCTTGGCTCGGGGGAGGGGTGGAGAGGGTGAGTGGCGGGAGTCTTGGGAGAAGATGGCGTGGAGAAGAGGAGGGATGCGAGTGGTGGGGGCCTCACCGGGGAGGGGTGTGGAGGAGAGGCGGGACTCGGCGGGCGGGGGAGCCTTTGGGAGAAGGCGGTGCCTTTGGGGGAGGAGGCTGAGTGGGGGTGGGGGCCTCAGGGTGGAGCCACTGTCTGGGTGCTGGGGGAGCTTCCCGCACTCAGGCCAGCCTCCCCAAATGCAGGAGGCCCATGTGCCCATAGCCCTAGCTTATCAATGGGGACACAGCGTCTGTCTACACTGAAGGTAAAAACCTGCAGCTGGCCTATGCCAGTGGACTCGGGCTTTCGGGGCGCAGGCCAGCTGGGCTGTTCAATTGCGGTGTCGATGCTCGGGCTGCAGCCTGGGCTCTAGGACCCTGCAAGGGGAGAGGCTCTGAGACTTGCTGCGGTGGGGTTTTTTTTGTTTGTTTTATTTTACGGTGTAGATGTTCCCTGAGCCCCTGAGAGGTTGAGACTTGAGTGGCAGAGCCAGAACTAAAACACAGGAGTTCCTGGTTCCCAGGCCCTGACCACACGTCTAACTGTGCCATGTGACCGGTGGGCAGGCTGCGTGGTAGATAATTGGACACGGCATTCCCGGGCAATCAGAGTTTGAAGGAAGGCCGGCTGCATGATCGTACAAGTGATCTGAATTTCACGGCGCTCTAGAGTGAACCTGGAGATGATGCAGGCACAAACTGAGGTAAGCGGGGTGCTGGCCTTGCGTAAACTCCCCCAGAGCATCGCTGTCCATCTTAAGATTTGAAAGAGAGCTCTGGCGGTGGATAGGCTGGCGTTGATGTGCTGTCACAGACTGAATTAAATTGCTGCCCAATACTAGCTCGGACCAGGCTGTAATTTGTTACAGCTCATAACCCTGGGGCCGCTGAACATGCGAGCCAGGCCGTGACGGAGTGCACCTAATGGCATTCGCTGATGTCCCCTGCTCATGCCCTCGGCCAGCTGGCTTCATAATGCGTGTGCCTCCTAGCCATGGTACTACAGCCACCGGTGCTCGTTTTCCAGCTGTTCTCTTCTAAAAGCCCAGATGTGTTCTAGGCACCGCACCACGTGATGATCTAGGGCACTCCAGTCAAGTGAGTCTTGGACAGCCCCCTCTGGGATGCATTGCCTCATTTAAGTCTTCGTGTCTATCACCAGGGTAAGAATCTAGATCGGGGTGGCCAACCTGTGTCTCCGGAGCCACGTGCGGCTCTTCAGAAGTTACTAGGCGGCTCCTCGTCTAGGCACCGACTCCGGGGCTGGAGCGACAGGCGCCAGCTTTCCAATGTGCCGGGGGGCGCTGAGTGCTTCACCCCTGGCTCTGCCTCCACTCCACCCCTTCTCCCCCCCTCCCCTGAGCCTGCCGTGCTCCTCCCCCCCAGAGCCGCCTCCACGCCTCAACAGCTGATCAGTTGGTGCAGGGAGGGAGGGGGAGGCGCTGATTGGCGTGGCTGTCGGTGGGTGGGAGGTGTGGGGTGGGGGAGTTGATGGGGGGGCTGCTGATGTATTACTGGGGCTCTTTGGCCACGTACATTGGTCAATTCTGGCTCCTTCTCAGGCTCAGCTTGGCCACCCCGATCTAGAAAGACAGATGTCACTGATTCATCAGTAGGCGATGAGATGGCATGAGGCTAGGCTGTGCTCCCTGAAATGAGAGAACACAGAAGGTGGCCACCCCCTTCCTGAGTGACTGTCCCTCTCTCGCCCTGCCTCGGGACCATCACCTCTCTCTGTCTCACCTCCTGGCCAGGCCTGGGCATTCCTGGCCTCTCTCCCCTCGCCCACCTCTTCTCTGTGGGGGAGGAGGCTGCCTCTGGTTGTGAACTGAGGTGCTCTACACCTGCTCTAACCCTCCCACGCCGTGTTCGGAGAATGCTTTAGTCGCGGGGATGTATATTAGCACTACTTAGGCGGCAAGCTCTTTGGGGCAGGGACCGTCTCTTTGTCATGTTTGTCCAGTGCCCAGAACACGGGGGACACTGGGGCCTCTAGGTTCTGCCACAAAGCAAATAGTAAATAATAGAAAGTGCCAGGCAAGGAAAGGGAGCTTTCCCAGGAGGTAAGCAGGGAAGTGGCCCCTCGCCATGGCGGGGCCTGCTGAGCTTGTGGTTCTAATTGTTGTATTAAATCTCTGACTCATCTGGCTTGAAGCAGGCTGACAAAGTGCATAGTACACAATGTAATGTGCTGTGATGGTGCTTGGATACAAATGCAAATAATCACGTTTCAGATAGTTGGAGCACCGGCCCTGCCCATTAACTTCACTCGTTGGAATATGAATTCTGAGTCTCTGCTGCTCATATATACTTAGCCTAATTAATTAAACACTGGAGTGACTTTCATGCTTGCACCACAGTATCTGCAGCCATTTTCCCAGGGCATAGATTTCCCCCTCCAGTAGAAGAAAGTCGTCAGTTACTGTCTCAATCCTGATCTCTCTTGTTTTTCCTTACCGGTCTCTTATCTTTGATCAGCTTCCTAAAAATCAATTTACTTCACTGTGTAAAGATCAGAACTAAGTATAGAATTGGGAGGTGCTAACCTGACCTGATTTGTGACTGCCGCTGATTGGTGACGCTAGGTCAGGCTGTCTTGGCTAGATCAGCACAGCAGGGGGTTTGGAGCTGTGTTCATCTGACAATTTTACTGACAACTTGCC
Organism: Lepidochelys olivacea; assembly: GCF_965140295.1. NCBI lineage: Eukaryota > Metazoa > Chordata > Testudines > Cheloniidae > Lepidochelys > Lepidochelys olivacea. Next base: position 123,828,926 of record NC_140416.1, read on the forward strand.
AATAGCCTGAGGGCCATAACGAATGATATGGAGCCGAATACAGCCAGGCTTATCTTTTAATAAAGGGGCGTGCCCCAGAGAGGCTACAGATTGCAGTCGTGTTTGCTGTCTTGATTGGAACATGCTATTTGCTTTCATACTAAATCATGTAACGGGCATCTTTGTGCTGTGGTGACGGGAACTTTATAAATGTGTGTAATTAAAATGAAGGTCATGCCATGTCTCTGTGTGGGAAGTGGATGGTCTCGGCCATCATTGACAAGTTCATTCAACGTGTGGGCTTCACTTTGGTCATCTGAGAAATGGCTCTTTTAGTTCCACACCATGAACTGAGCCTGCTAGTTGTTTTTATGGTTTACTTTCAGCAGACACAGCCTTGCCTGAGCACCCACAAATGAGGATCTAGTGCTGTGAATTCTGATTGTGACCTCGATGGCAGGGCTGGGATACATATCCGTGGCAGGGTGCTAGCATAGCGTCTCATCAGCTAGGTGGTTTAGCACCATGTGGTGAAGATACTGGTTACTATTGACACAACTTGTGTTGTGGTACCACCCACAAGCTCCAGCCCAGCCAGAGCCCCATTGTGCAAGGTGCTGTACTAAGACATAGCAAGAATCATGGAATCATAGAAGATCAGGGTTGGAAGAGACCTCAGGAGGCCATCTAGTCCAACCCTCTGCTCAAAGCAGGACCCATCCCCAACTAAATCATCCCAGCCAGGGCTTTGTCAAGCCAGGCCTTAAAAACCATTAAGGATGGAGATTCCACCACCATCTCCCTAGGTAACCCATTCCAGTGCTTCACCACCCTCCTAGTGAAATAGTGTTTCCTAATATCCAACCTAAACCTCCCCCACTGCAACTTGAGACCATTGCTCCTTGTTCTGTCATCTGCCACCACTGAGAACAGCCGAGCTCCATCCTCTTTCGAACCCCCCTTCAGGTAGTTGAAGGCTGCTATCAAATCCCCTCTCGCACTTCTCTTCTGCAGACTAAATAAGCGCAGTTCCCTCAGTCTCTCTTCGTAAGTCATGTGCCCCAGCCCCCTAATCATTTTCATTGCCTCCACTGGACTCTCTCCAATTTGTCCACAACCTCCTGTAGTGGGGGACCCAAAACTGGATGCAGTACTCCAGCTGTGGCCTCACCAGTGCCGAATAGAGGGGAATAATCACTTCCCTCCATCTGCTGGCAATGCTCCTACTAATGGAGCCTGATATGCCATTAGCCTTCTTGGCAACAAGGGCACACTGCTGACTCCTATCCAGCTTCTCGTCCACTGTAATCCCCAGGTCCTTTTCTGCAGAACTGCTGCTTAGCCAGTCAGTCCCCAGTCTGTAGCGGTGCGTGGGATTCTTCCGTCCTAAGTGCAGGACTCTGCACTTGTCCTTGCTGAACCTCATCAGATTTCTTTTGGCCCAATCCTCTAATTTGTCTAGGTCACTCAGGACCCTTTCCCTACCTTCCAGCGTATCTACCTCTCCCCCCAGTTTAGTGTCATATGCAAACTTGCTGAGGGTGAAATCCACACCATCCTCCAGATCATTAATGAAGATGTTGAACAAAACCGGCCCCTGGGGCGCTCCGGTTGATACCGGCTGCCAACTAGACATGGAGCCATTGATCACTACCTGTTGAGCCCAATGATCTAGCCAGCTTTCTACCCACCTTATAGTGCATTCATCCAGCCCATACTTCTTTAACTTGCTGGCAGAAATACTGTGGGAGACTGTATCAAAAGCTTTGCTAAAGTCAAGGTATATCACATCCCCATATCCACAGAGCCAGTTATCTCATCATAGAAGGCAATCAGGTTTGTCAGGCATGACTTGTCCTTGGTGAATCCATGTTGACTGTTCCTGATCACCTTCCTCTCCTCCAAGTGCTTCAGAATGGATTCCTTGAGGACCTGCTCCATGATTTTTCTGGGGACTGAAGTGAGGCTGACCGGGCTGTAGTTCCCTGGATTTTCCTTCTTTCCTTTTTTAAAGATGGGCACTATATTTGCCTTTCTTCAATTGTCCGGGACTTTCCCCGATCTCCATAAGTTTTCAAAGGTAATGGCCAATGGCTCTGCAATCACATCAGCCAACTCCCTCAGCACCCTCGGATGCATTCGATCTGGCCCCATGGACTTGTGCATGTCCAGCTTTTCTAAAGAGTCCTTAACCTGTTCTTTCAACACTGAGGGCTGCTCACTTCCTCCCCATACTGTGCTGCCCAGTGCAGCAGTCTGGGAGCTGACCTTGTCTGTGAAGACCGAGGAAAAAAAAGCATTGAGTACTTCAGCTTTTTTAATATCATTTGTCATTAAGTTGCCTCCCCCATTCAGTAAGGGTCCCACACTTTCCCTGATCATCTTCTTGTTGCTAACATACCTGTAGAAACCCTTCTTGTGACCCTTCACATCCCTTGCTAGCTGCAACTCCAATTGTGCCTTGGCCTTCCTAATGACACCCCTGCATGCTCAAGCAATATTTTTATACTCCTGTCTAGTCATCTGTCCAAGTTTCCACTTCTTGTAAGCTTCCTTTTTGTGTTTAAGCTCACTGAAGATTTCTCTGTTAAGCCAAGCTGGTCACCTGCCATATTTGCTGTTCTTTCTGCACATCGGGATGGTTTGTTCCTGCGCCCTCAATAAGGCTTCTTTAAAATACAGACAGCTCTCCTGGACTCCTTTCCCCCTCCCAGGGGATCCTGCCCATCAGTTCCCTGAGGGAGTCAAAGTCTGCTTTTCTGAAGTCCTGGATCCATATTCTGCTGCTCTCCTTTCTTCCTTTTGTCAGACAGTCACTTCCCCAAGGAGCTTCCAATCTAACCAGACAAAGGGTGGGAGGAAGGAAGTATTATCCCCACTTTACAAATGCAGAACTGAAGCACAGAATAGGTTGAGTGGCTAGCCCAAAGTGACCCAGAGAGTCTGACAGAGATGGGAACTGACCCCACATTTCCCGAGTTCCCAGGTCACTGCCATAACTACTTGATCTTTATGGTGTTTTTTAAGGGCCAGGGGGTGGGGGAGGGCAAGAAAAATTTGACAAATCAATGCAAACGAAATCCAGGCCACTTGACTGAAGATCCCACGGTTTGTTTTTCAACAGGGAGGGGAGCCCTAATAAATTGAAGCAGAAGAATAGCATGGAACTTGCAAAATGATGAAGTGAGAGACACTGAAATCGCAAGCTGCTTGTGTGCAGTCTAAAGCTCTGTTACAGCCAGGCTTCTCCAATGAGGACGGCATCCTATACTGCTTATGTGCCTCGCTTGAAAGGGAGAACGTTGAATGCCAAAGCTGAGCTGATATGCCTGTGTCTGTGTATGGAATTCCTGATGGGAAACTATCCAACCACCACTGAAAGATTGATGGTGAGCAGTTTGCTACTGGTGATAGCTAGCTAAGTAGTTACCAATGCAAAGCTGTTAATGCATTTTAGCCTCTGCAACAAAAGTGCATTGACAAACTGTAGCAATGAATGAGGATGTGGTAAGGTATTCAGCATGGCTCATGAAATGATTTTAATTTTACGCTGTCTGAAAGCATATCCTGGCTCCTCCGCCAAACCCATCTAGGAATGACGGTCAGGAAAGACAGAGAATCTGACGGCAGCCCCATTGCCTTTTCTTCCCAAGCATGCGATGAATAGACACTTGGGTGAAAAAAGATTTTTTTTCAATCAAGAAACGTTGAAAGCAAAAGTGGAAATTTTCAAGACAATTCACCCATTTAGGACACACTTGTGAAGTGCCAAAAGGCAGGTTTCCATTGGGAACACTGGTGAACTTCCACCCTGGAATAAATGGGCAATCTCTGATGTAGGTGAAATGTAGCTATTGTCAGGACAGAATGTTGCCAGTTTCTATTTATTTGTGCAGCTGTTAGTTTGTTAGGAAAATGGCAAAGCTGGGACGCATGTCAGCAAACCCAGTCACTTTTTAGATACCGCTCCACACCCCAAGGTCTTTCACTGTCTCTTCTCTCCAAAGCCAAGAGGCACCTGTGACTGCAGGGTGACTTTTGCCTTCAGTGCTGCCCCAGTATGTCTCTGTCCATGAGTCTAGACCCAGCCCATCCCAGTGTGGAAGTTTGGCTTAGCCCCATGGTTCCCAAACTTTAACAACCTGTGAACCCCTTTCACTAAAATGTCAAGTCTCGCAAACCCCCTCCTAAAAATGAATATTTCCATGGATTTTCTCCTTTACCTGAGTATAAATTATAAAAACAGTGATCTTGGAAATACAAAATTTGTTTATGACATGCTTATTACACACTATTTATTATTAATTATTATTTGTCATTACAGTATTTTTATTACATTATGAAAATGGCAACACTCTTCCAAGATCTCACTTTTGTAGCTTGTATCACTTTGAAGAAGCCTGTTATAAGACAAGGCTCCTAGGTTTCATCAAGGAGTATCAGATGTGAGACAGCATGAAGGGATTTAAGAAGCCAACTCAAATCGTTCCTCCTACACACGCATTCAGGTCTTGAGCAGTCCAGGCAAACCACGCACGTTACAACAAAGCTTAAACTTGTTCTTCATAATAATTTTAAAACAATACCAGCTGCCTGTTTAATTTTAAAAACAGCAAAAAATATCCACCTCCCTTTCCATTTCTTTTGAGTCTTGAAGTTTAAATCTCCTCAGCGTGATAGATGTGCCTGTTTTGATCTGCTGAGCTCTTGGAAGTCCAGGGGCTCTGGGCTGCTGGCCCTGTGCTGGGGTCCCTAGGGACAGCTCTGTCCGCCATTAGGGAATTTTTTCCCAAGAACCCCCTGTAACATTTCATGAACCCCAGGGGTTCATGAACCCCAGTTTCGGAACCACTGGCTTAGCTCAATCTTTGCAGCATGACTGCGGGGTAGAGAGGCAGCCAGTCAGATGTGTGGTGGAGGAGTGCACAATTAGAAGATTAGAGGGTGGACTGTGACGTCTTACTACCCTTGATGATGCAGTGGTCAGATGGTATCTAGATTGTTGACTTGTGATGCATATGGGAGAAGTCGCCTAGACAATGAAAGTAACCGACAGATCTGGGAGCTCGTCTTAATACACAGTTTTGCAAATAGCTTTCATGTGCATTGTAGGATGTCTCGTACCCATAGCCCTAGTCCTCAGTGCTAACAGAAATTAATACCTGTTAGGATATAGATATTCAGGCCTGTCTGCAAAGGCCTGTACTTTAAGAATTTAGGGTTATTCTTATCACTTGGCTAGTTCTAGAGGTATAAAAGAAAGAATCAAAATCACTGTCTGCCAGTGTAAGGTCCTTCTCTTACTGTGACAGTCTGAGGCCCTGTTCTTAGGCTAAGGCCTTTGGCTAAGCAGCAGAGGCAGCCATAAGCTAGGAAGCGACCGGTCACATCCTCACATTCCAAACTAGTCACATTGAAATAAGGTGCTATTGGGCTGTCAGGCACTATCAGGACAGGATTGTATTCCTATCACCTCCAGAGAAAGGGAAGTGCCTAAAAAATGTAAAAGGAAACTTAGTTTGATAGCATCCTGTCTGGCAAGAACTCACTTATCAATAGCTGGGATGTGAAATCCTCACTTCTGTATTGTTTTGTCATTATAGTTCCCACTTTGCTATTGTTTGTCTGTATAATCTCTGTCTGGTTCTGTGATTGTTTCTGTCTGCTGTATAATTAATTTTGCTGGGTGTAATCTAATTATTGTGGTGGGATATAATTGGTTAGCTAATCATATTGCAATATGTTAGGATTGGTTAGTTAAATTTCAGTAGAATGATTGGTTAAGGTATAGCTAAGAATATTACTATATAAATTAAGGGCAAACAGGAAGTAAGTTGGGATTCGAAAATAAGGAAAAAGGAACTTGTATTTAAGCTTGCTGGAAGTTCACCCCAATAAACATCGAATTGTTTGCACCTTCGGACTTCGGGTATTGTTGCTCTCTGTTCATGCAAGAAGGACCAGGGAAGTGGGAGAGTGAAGGAATAAGCTCTCTAACAATACCCCACCAGGTAAGCAGGAAATGACTGTTACATCTTCCCCTGCCCTCACCATCTGCTGTTTCTTGCACAAAGGGCAGTTCGCTTGTGCTTCCTCAGGCAGAAACAGGTTTATACAACGTTGCAGAAAGAAGATGCATTCTTTGAGTGCCTAATAACTCCTGCCGTTGTCAGGGCACGGAGAGCTCCTCCCTGGCTTGCTTGGCACAGAGAGATGTGGCTGCTTCTTTACTTTATTGCTTTAGAAAATCCTCCCACAGGCACACTATCGCTGTGAGGCGGGATGGACTGGCTGTGGACCCAAGAGAGAACAAGTTACCCTCAGTCACTTTCTTTGTGTCCTCGCTGCTGCCTGAGAGCTATGCTTCTCGTTCAGATTCCCCGTCCCAGCAATCGGAAAGGAGACGAATGGATGACAAGACCACCTGACTCCTGTGGCTGCTTTCTAGCCCAGGAGTTCTGCTAACTGAGCTCATGTGCAAGGCTGGGGTATACACTAAGCTGTTTACAAGGCATATTTGCCCTGAGAGCTGAAAGGTCAGTCATGAATGAGAGTGACTGCAGACATTTGCACTGCAATTGCTTTATCACAGTGAATGGGGCCCGGAGCTGTGGCAGGATTGGGCCGTCCAGTGTTAATCTCAGTGGTGGATTCCCCGGAACAACTTCCTTAGAAACCCAACAAGACAGAGGGAAAAGTCTCTTAGAGCGTCAAGCCCCTTTCTGACCAATACAGGAATGTTCCCTACAGGACATTTACTTGACTCCCAGCCCCCTTTCCTTGGGGGATGATTCCTGGCGGACCCCATCTGGTTCCCATCAGGAAGCTGCTTTTAATATCCAGCTTTAGGTTTCCCTTTCCGAACTCTGTCCTCGCACCTTAGTAACGCACCTCCTTGTAGTGCCCCCGACAACTCCTCTCTCCTTGGGCTTGATGCCCTCCAGGGGTTTGTGGGTTGTCACCCCCTCGCTTCCCCCAGGCCCAGTCATCATCTACTCATCCCCCGCTCCTTTAACGCTCCCAACCCCTGATTGCTCTTGCTGCTCTTCGCTGAACCCCCTCACCCTTCCCAAGCCTGACAGCCTGTTTCCAGCCGCGTGGCCCCCTGCTCCTTGGCTGTGGCCCAGGAGTGCACCACACACCACGGTTCAGACGGGGGGTGATGCAGCTTTATACCGCTGGTGTGCTCCCTTGATCCTGGGCTGGGCCCCTGGCAAGACTCAGAGCCACCTGCAGGCTGTTCTAATTGACCCTGGACAGCAGCTGATTGGTGGGTGGAAAGAAACCCTAGTCACATCCACCTTTGTCTCGCCATAGCAGCTCCAGGGATAGGGCTGGTATGGGAGTGACCGCACCAGCTCTGGGCTCCCGGAGGAGCACGTACAATAGGGTGATTCCCCAGGTCCAATTAAACCAGCTTTAGGGTCACAGCCAAGGACCAAGGTCCTGGTGCCCCAGGCTGCGTGCGCTATTCCAGGTGCAGTCCCCCTCACAGCTGTGTAGAGAAGGACTATGACCCTGCAGCATGATGGCTTTTTTTCATGGCAGCCATATTGCATTGCAAACTCTAGTCTATTTCTCTGCCTACCCTTGCCCCCAGCTGTCCTGCAGCGTTGCTCCATCCCAGGGCTGTGTCCCCGAGCTCTGTTTGTCTAGGATCATTGCGCCCCTGCTGCATTAGGATGCACTTTTCTGAGTTTGTTCCCAGTTAGTATTTTCTGCCCTAGTGCGGGATGTATTGGATGCTTAAATTGTTGATGCCAGCTGCTTCCAGCACAGAGAATGCATGCCTGTCTCCTCCCTGGGCTGCAGACTAGAGCAACTCCTGGCCTGATGTTCTCTTTCTCTAAAGACAGTTCCAAGTAAATATTCCCATGAAAAATCCTTGTCTCTTATTATTTTAAACTTCCCTTATAATTTCCTTATACAAGGAACACTAAAGAAACACAAAAGCCAGCTAAGAAAGGCCTGGATCGGCCACAAAAGACTCGGAAAAACACTTGCTTTGGAGGTTAAATGGATCCAAAAAGCTTCTAATGCTGATTTACAGATAGCAGGGAGTGTCAGGGCTTTGAAAGTGAGAGAGCCTTCCCTGTGGCTTGTTGCGTACTGAGGACTCTGATGGAATTACAAGCTATTATTTTAAAAGTGTGTGTGTGTGTGTGTGTGATGGGGGGTGTTTCCTGTTCCTGCTTGCAGGCTAGAGGCAATCATGTGATCTGCGTCTTTCTTCAGCAGTCTGCAAAGAGCCAGCCTCAAGCAAGGTGGAGTGAATTGTGCCTCTGCCTTAGGGAGCAGCCTGCTTTGTCTCTCTCTCTTTTTGATTCCTGTGTGATATCGTTCTGGATTCTGAGAATAAGTTGTGTTACATTGCAGCCTCCCAGCAAAAGTGTTTGATGTTTTTTTTTTCATCTAACTTCTCTGTTTGTGTGCTGTGAACATAGCCGTGGAGACACAAGCAGACCCAGAGGCTGAGCAGCACTGCCCTTTGAAGATTTGAAAACTGATTCACATCACAAAGGCAAATGTCCTGAAGATCCGTGTCCCCTCCAGGCCTCTAGTCCCTTGGATCTTCTGCTCAGAGCTCCTGTTCTTGGCACGTTCTGCAGTCTCCAACAGCAAACGTTAAATTGCACCTGAGACAGAACTGTAGCTGTGGGAAGGGGCGTAGGTGAGCAGCCTGCAGAGTTCAGACAGGCTGCTGAACAGCCGTGCTGTTTATGGTGCAGGCTCTGAAAACAGACAAGTGTGCTGTGCTGGGAGAAATCCCTGGCAGCTCTGAAAGCAGCCGAGGCGTGTCCCCCTGCATGTGGCTGAGTTCTAACCTGCTGCGTGTTCTAAGCAGGACCTTCCCCCCGAGAGGGCTGCATGGTCATGCCCAAAGGAGCCTCTGCCCTGTTTGTTGGGGGCAGGCCATGGAGGTGAGCTGGCTGGCAGGATTGCACTGCTTTCGTGTCTCGCAGGCCTCCAGAAAAGCAGCCCCCTGCAGTACGAGAAGTTCTGTTGGAACCTGCCATATTTCAGTGGTAATGTATTTTAAAAGGCAATCTGGGTCCAAGGGTGACGTCTGACCTGAGCCATAACCAAGCAAGAAATAAATGCTAGGGCCCACATTTCTGCTGTAAACACGTGGGGCTGAGGAGTTCTGAGATTGGGGTTGGAATCGGGGCCTTAGTCCTGCAGGGAGTCCCCAGGGACAGCAGTGGGGCTCGGCGCGGGTGCACCACCTGGAGCAGGATTGGGGCTTTCACTTGTACTGTAGCGTTCTTTATTGTTATTACACTAGTGCCTCATGATGGACCAGGGTCCCACGTGCCAGGTGCTGTACAAACACAGAGCAAAGACTACTCCAGACATTACAAGAATATAACTCTAATTGCATGGGGGGAGCTCAAAGTCCAGGGCAGTGTTACATCACACAGGGCGTTTTTTAAATCCCCTCCCGAGGAGGGAGTTCATCATCGCCGTGTGGAAGAAATCCATTTTTGGCATCCAGCTCCGCACCTTTTGGGAATACTTTAGTCATTCGTTGCCTTTGACTTCTCTCTGCTGCCTTCTCCCCACTCCCCTGCTGTGAGGAACCGCTCCCAATAAGCCCATGAGCACGGAGAACTAGCCAGCTCTTCAGAGCGTTACCATTTCTTACTCATGATTCAAGTTCGTTTCTCTTCCAGCATAAGTTAATCACAGACAATAACGACTGACATCAGCAGTGATTCAGGCCCGCCGTTCAACCTCTGCCTCCTCCTAGGAACAGATGTCCCCAGAGAGCTGAATCTCCAGAGACTGCCAAGGGCCACAAGCAGGATAGTTCATGACAGCAGATTGGGCAAAAGCTTAATTATAAAATTAATTCAAATGTATTTGTATTATTGTGCTCAGGGTCATGGCCCCATTGTACTAAGTATTGTAAGAGACAGGCCCGGCCCTAAAGAGTGTACAATCCATGCAGGTAGAATCATTCTCTTTTTTACAGATGGGAAACTGAGGCACAGAGAGATGTAGCGACTTGCTTACGGTCACACAGGGAGTCTGGCAGAGCCAGGCACTGCACTGAGATCTCCTGAGTCCCAATCTAGTACCTTAACCACTAAACTCTCTTCTCAAAACCCTCCCTGAGAGCACTGGGTAGATCATGGGCAAGGATTTAGCCTGGGCTAAGATAAGTGTGACCCTCTGGGCAGTATGTGCCTGTACATAGGCTTTGGGCAGTGCCTTTCTGCCTATGAAGACGAGCATGTCTTTACACTTGGAATGTGCATGGCACTTTGCTCCAGCGTTTGCAGCTGAGCCAAATGCTGCTTTGGGCCCTGCTGACTTGAGATCAGTTTGACGGAATCGCTTGCTGTGGTTTGGCAGGAAACAGGAAGCTCGGGGCGGTGGAGGGGGGGGGGGGGAGTGTGCATGTGAGATTCACTAAGGCCTTGTCATCCCTGCTAAAAAAAGTTGTACTTGTCACCTTGGAGTGAGCTATCCTGAGGTAAACACCCAGTGAAGAACAAGCAGGCTTTGACTGAGAGGTAAACTCCCTGGGGTCAACCCCAGCAGGTGGTGTAGACAGGGCTGGATGATGACATTCTGAGGTCCTAAGCTATGTCAAGTGTAAGAGGCCCCATATCTTTAAAAAAAAGAATTTATTATTTTCACAGAAAGGACACTGAATATATAAACACGAAAGCTTTATATTTGCCTATATACAAAGGTAAAGCTGTAAAAACAGAATAATAATCTAACTAAAACACATCTTGCAATATGCCTGTTTGCATTATAAAATAGCTTCAAATTAACAGATTTTCATCTGATTTCTTAATTCGTAAATACGAAAACTTTATCTCGACAGCGACACAAAAGCAGTTACTGTTACACAGACAAGCTTACTTTAATGGAAGCAGTACAACCTGCAGTATGTCTGTTTGCCCATCACATTAATGTTAATACTGAAATTTAAAACATTTTCTTTTGTGATTTTTGGAGAGCAAAGGCATTGATGATGTCCTCAAATGATAAGCTCTGGAGTTTGTCACTTTTGATGCACAGAATGCTTAGGGCAGATAGCTTTTCTGGCAGCATTGTTGTCCGCAGTTCATTCTTGATATATTTCAGTGGCGAAAATGACCTTTCTCCTGAGCAGTTTGTTACCATTAGATAAAAAAAAAGCTGCAAAATTGCTTTTACAAAACAACAAAAAAATTAATTTTATATTATAAATATTGAGATTTATATTTCTATACAACAACAAATAATATAATATGCCGAAACCCTGTGTTATGTTACCAGGATATTTCTGTGCAAGTTAATGCTATTTTGTCTAGGAAAACAAGAGAGGATATATTATGTTTTTTTACACCATGAATAAGGAAAATTATCATTCTTTTCATATGAATAAATGAAAAACTGTTTGATTAATTTTGTTCGGGAAATACAAAGTTTATCCAGACTATATATAAAATATATTTACAAATGTTTATTCCTATTTAATTGTTGCTTTGGAACAATGAATTGTTGGGATTTTTCTTTTGCCATACTATAAAAATACAATGTATTATGCATATGATATGTGATTTATAAGGATATATAAGAATTTGTGCATAGCATATTACCTATAATAAAATATTATCTTGTGTGCTCCAAACCCGCTGAGCAGAAAATCTCAGTCTTCTTTCTAGGCAGACATCTCTCTTTGTGTTCACTTCTCTATCCTCTGTCTCCCCTAGGACCACTAATTAATCTCGAGTAAACATCTTGGGCACACAGAGAGACAACAAACTGACAGAGGGAAGCCAACACAAATTTATCCTCCTCAAGAGCCACTCGACCCAAGTCCGTAAGACGATCACCTGCAAACTCAGTCATGTGAAGCATGGATAGTGCATGAAACAGAAAGCGGAGTGGGCACTAAAATACACAATTGTCCGTATGTACAGATCAAAAGAAGAAAGAACACATGGACACTTAAGAAAATGAAGAAAAACAGGAGCAAAGGCACTAAAAGACTGAGCGTGCTAGACCGTAAACAAAAGATGGCGGCCTTCTGGCTATTATCAGCCAAGGGGGGTGCTATACATGATGTCACTCCAAGGACGAGTCCCATATGAGTATGAGCTTGGCAGGATGGCTTCACAACACTGCCGTCTCCGACCTCGCGTTTTTCCTGATTTCATCGGCCGTGAGATGATTGATTGATTTGATTGATTTATTTATTTAAATGTCCTGAAGGCATGGTCAGAATTTTACCAGTAGCAGCTGGCCAACAAAACGCTGCCTTAGAAGACTGATATTAGTATTTCCATGGCAAAGTCTGCTTTTACAAGTGCAATTATCCTTTTTTTTCTGAGCCCTGGCCTCCTGCCTGTCAATAATGAATAATTAGTGAAAGGTAAGGGTAGGGTAAGGGTATTTGTGTAGCCAGATGTGTATATTTTTGACATATTTGAACGAAAATGTCTATATTTAGAGAGAATCTTTTTTCCCATATCTCCTTTATTTATCAACCGATTTTGATAAAATTTGAATGAAGTCATTTTTTTTTCTTTTTTAGAGGCCCCTCATATTGCGAGGCCCTAAACTTTAGCTTTGTTAGCTTATGCGTTAAGCTGACACTGGGTGTAGGGCTGTTGACCTGAGGTAAAACACAAACTTGTCCGTGCTGTGTTTTTAACTCAGGATGGCTCATCGCAAGTAGTCGTTACCGTGAGTTAAACAACTCACATTTCTTAGCAGCAAGCCAAGGCCACAACCCCTACTTTTGCCATGTAAATCCTGTGCAGAGACCACCCACTCAGGTTTTGAGATCTTTATTTTTACTGCTGCTGACTATGCAGGGCAGGGTTAAATGGGCCCTGCCCCCGGTCCCTTTGCAGGAGTTTAGCCACTGGCTTCACAGAAGCAGGATCAGGCCCAGGATTATGCCACTGGATCCCAGAAGAATACATTTTATGTTACTAATAAACTCGTGCCTTCTGTGATCACACAGCTTCATCCAAACTTGCCTCTGCGAGCAGGGAGGCCCAGGGGTTGTAAATGTGATAGAGCGTTGCACTTTGATTTATAAAAGCTCGTTTTGGATACATACTAGCCGAGATTGAATTAAAATCTGATGATGGAGAAGGGGTCCCAGAGGAGCCAAAGTAAAATGGGTATGCAGCTCCTTTGTGAGTCGGTGTGGAGAAGGCATTTTTCCTTAGTGCTCAGTGCAGCAGAAGAAGAGAGTGCTCACTGAATGGAGATGAGCGAGTCCCAAAATCTGAGGCCAGAACAGAGGGACATGTGGACTTTTCCATGCTTCAGGCAGCCTGGATTATTGTGATCGCAAATAACCACCGTGCTTGCCCCTCTCTGGTTTTAATGATTTGCCTGGTACCCAGAGAACAACGTAACAGGAGTCTGGCCAGACTAGCTCACCACATAATCAGATTTTGCTATGTGAGCCCTAAAATCATAGGATCACACTGATGCCGTTGGCCTGAGTGTGATCGAAGTGACTAAAAAGCTGCCACAGGGAGGCATGTTTATAGGTTTGTTGTTTCTTTTCCCACGAAAGCTCAGCTCGGAGGCAGCATCTGTCTTCCAGGGAGAGGCTTGCCTTTGCCCATCTGTACAGTGGGATTGACTGAAGTGCAAGGAGACCACTAGACACTGCAGTAAAAGACCCATGGCTGGTGGCTGGCCTGAGTAAGCTGACTCGGGCTCGGGCTTGGGCTGCGGGGCTGCGAATTGCAGTGTAGACAATCAAGCCCTGGACCCCCATGAGTGGCTTCCCTAAGGTCACTTTGTTAGTCAACAGACCCTATTGGCTCCTGCTCCTTGGGCTTTAGATACTAAACTCCGCAGTCTCATGATCAGCAATTACAGCCGAGATAATCGCTCTGGCTGAGCCATTGGTGCAGCGGCCTGTGAGATTATTCAGCTGGGCCAGTTAGGGAACATCCTGAGAAAAGCTGGCAAGCAGAGACAGCCGTTTGATTGCTGGCTTGCTGCGCCCGTTTCCCGGGTGCTGAGACCCGCGGCACGAGTTGTTTCACTGTGCCTGGGGTTCTAGGCGGCTCCTTTGATAGCTCTTGGGTAGAAATCTGCCCTTCAGAAATGCCAATGAGGAGGCCTAGCAAGAAGCTGCAGGAAGAGGATGGGGGGTGAAGGTTTGTCCTTGTGCTTGGAACTCACAGCTGCAGGCTCCGGTTTCTGGGGGTGGCTGGCCCCCAGATACAATCGAGGGGGAGAGCGGGACCATTTCAGAATGGCAGCAGGAGTTTGAAGAGATTGTTTCAGGCCTTTCTAGCCAAGGCACTGCCTGGTAAACTTTTCCCACTGTTAAAGGAACATTTCTCTGGGGCTGGCTACAGGAATCGCTTTAACCCTTGAGGGCTGGGTAATTCCTTGGCCTATGTCACTTTATGAATCATCGGAGGGCATTGTGCGAGAGGAGGAGAGGTGGATTTATGGTGGCTAGGGGGGTTTTGGAGGACCCAATCCTGATTCTATTCACCATCTCTCTTTGCTGGGAAGCCCCTCTCTTTTCCCTGCACCTTCCCTTCTGATGTGACCTTTTTTCTCCTTGCTGCTGTTTCCTGAACTGCCCCTAGTCTGGGAGCCAGCAGAGTAGGGAGAGAAGTCATGTTGGGAAGTCATGGTAGGGGTGTGTGAGGAACTGGCATGGAGCAGAAGAGATTGGGGAGGGCTAGCAACAGAGAGAGGCTAGTGGACAGCATGAGGCTACTGGTGGTGCTGGTGGTGGGGAATGCATTGCCTCAAATCTAAAGCAAACCACGCCTATTCAGCAAAGTGCTTAAACACGTGCTTGAGACCCACTGATTTGATGTGCTTGAGTGCTCTGCTGAATCAGGGCTCGGGAAATCAGCAGCCGAAGGGTTAAAGAGCAGGTGTCACTTGGGGTCTTTGTGTCCCCCCCGTCCATTTCAGAAATGTTTAAACTAAGCTCTGGTTAAATTGTACCCTTGCTCTTCAAAATAACTCCGCTGGCTCTCCTTGAATAAAACCAGCTCCCCTCCTGCCTGGCGCATCTCTGAGGAATAGTGTTTAGTGCTGTGGTTTAATTTTTGACAAGATCAGCTGAATTGTTTGCCCGTCCCATTGTTTCAGACGCCTTCGGAGTCTGCCTGGGGATTGGTGGCGCTGGATCGCCACCACGCTTTGATCCCGTCTGCCTGGAAAGGCAAACCGGATGGTAGAAAGAGCTGAGAGTCGGGAGGAGGATCAAAGACCCAGCTTGCAAGCAAAGTCCAAAGAAGCTGCACATGAAGAAGCATCTCAGATGGGCCTTTTCAGACATCTCGTTCCTGATCAGCATGTTTTAATTGCAGTGCCCAATTAACAGAGTTTTGAAGTTAGAAAACTGCAGTATCATTCTTTGCGAGTGATTCAATGGGTTTCCTGTCATTTGCTTTTGAGAAAGGTTGCTATAGGAGGTGGGGGGCGAGGGATTCATCTCAATGCACAGCTACTCAAGACCCAGTGGACCTCTTGAGCCCATAGCCTGGGATTTAAGGGCTGTGGGCAAATCCTCTGCCCTGGGATGAATCTCGCCCTTATAACATAACCACCGCCACCCACCTAGGAAATAGGGGAGGTTCTAAACTTCAAAACAAAGGCCTGAAACAGTTTGCACTCAGTATACTTCCAATTGCAATTTACAGTCCAGGGGCAATTAATCTGTCAATCCAGACTTTATTAGACAAAGTGCTACAAAGCAAAAATGAAACAAAGAACATAAAAAAACCAATTGATACACAAATCAGGACCCACTTGTGTAAGGGGAATTTTGTTTATTACCATAAAGTCTCCTCAATTTTGGCACTGAATAATTTAAAGCGAGTTCTTATCAAATGAACACTACACGTGACTACGTGAAAACTCCCTGTACCTCTTCATCTTTTAAAACTACAGTGTTACCAAAGCAACAGGAAGGTTCCGTAGTTTTCTGACTTTCCTTGTGGTTTTGCTTTGTTTTGATCTCCTCCTCCTCCTCCTTCAGGATTAGCCAGTTTCCTTTGGCAGCTGCAAATAAGAATTCTAATTGTATTGATCTTTTTCTCATTCTCCCTTGGACCAGTTTCTGGGTCTCTACCCACTATGACTACATAGTGCTCAATGTTACTGCACCGGACCCTCGCTAGAACATGCATCTATATAGCGCGAATTCACATATAACGCAGTCGCGGCCATGGATCCCAAATTTAATTACTTTAATTGGAATTCATTTTAACACAGTCCCCACTATAACGCGGTCCCCATGTTAACACGGTCCTGCATGTGGATCCCAAATCCAACGTTCTAGCAAGGGTCCGGTGTATAATCTTAAAGGGTCTGATCATTGCCCTAGTTCAAGAAAGCACTTAAGCATGTGCTTAAATCCATCCTTTTCCAGGACAGTGCTTAAGCATATGTAAAGTCCCTGTGATGAAACAGAGAAACTGCCAGCCAGCACAGCAGGGGTTAAAGAAAGACTTTGAACCCAGCTAGTCCCAGCCCACTATACCTGCGGCCAATGCCAGGCCTGGAGTGGGGATAAAAGAAGGGAGCCTGAGTTTAGGGCTGACTGGTGAAGAAGCAGAGGCTAGTTGTCTGCCTGCCTGAAGGATGGAGCACCGCCCTGCCAGCCAGGGCAGCCACCCGGAAGTAAGCACGCGTTTCCCAGCCAAGGGAGGCTGCAGAACAACCCCCAGCACGGAAGTAAATGACTGAGCAAACTCCAGAGACATTGTGGGACTCGACCTCACCAGCTGGTGGCTGCCTTACCCAAAGAAGCCTGGGACTGCGGCAAGGCGCGGTCTGGATCAGGGCCGGCTCTAGGTTTTTAGCTGCCCCAAGCTCTGAGAGCGCAACTGCCCAAGCAAAAAAAAAGAAAGGGGGTGCCACCCTAAGCACGTGCTTGCTTTGCTGGTGCCTAGAGCCGGTCCTGGTCTGGATCCCAGAGGGATTCCTGCAGGAAGCAAACCGCCCAGTAGACTGAACTAGAGGGGCCATGCCCCAAACTGAAGAGACTGGTAGGAAGTAGCCCAGGGCAGTAGATTCTGACTCCCTGCCAGGACGGACACCCATCCCCCTGTTCAGGGGCTGACACACACAGCACATTTTGCAGCTGTTTGCTGCACCAAAGCAGTCAGGGAGTTGACTCATATTAAAGACAATCAAGAACCATTGTTTCTGGGGCCTGTCACTGTGACCACACAGAGCTTGGAGAGTGAAACTGAATATTCGTGGCAAGGCTGCTGACTTTAAAATTGGTTCAGGAGCTGATGTCACAGTCATCTCAGATGGGATTTACCATCCTTCAACCCCTACCCAGAGCTGAAGTCACTTGACACAGCTGCGACTTCCCCTGGAGGTATTCTGAACTGCGTGGGCCAGGTCACCACAGAAACAACTTACCAAGACAAAAGTTTTGTATTTGGAGTGCATGTGATCAAAGGATCAAAGACCAACAACCTTTTAAGCTGCAGTGTGGGAACCAGGATGGATCTAGTGAGAAAGGGGGAAGAACTCAGTGGAGGATTTGATGATATTTGACTTTTGAGAGGAGATCCAGTACAAATCAACCTAAGAGACAATGCTGAGCCATACAGTGTACAAACACCCATACCAGAGAGACCTTGGAAGAGAGAGCTGCAGATTTATGTGAATTCAGAGGACATCATTACCTGGTCATTGTGAACTATTTTTCCAGGTATATAGAAATAATGTACTTGAATGACATAACTTGTTGCAATGTTATCAAGAAACTGAAGCACACTTGTCAAGGTTCCCTCCCCACTTTGAACTCTAGGGTACAGATGTGGGGACCCGCATGAAAAACCCCCTAAGCTTATTTTTACCAGCTTGGGTTAAAAACTTCCCCAAGGTACAAACTTTGCCTTGTCCTTGAACAGTATGCTGCCACCACCAAGTGATTTAGACAACAGGGAAAGGACCACTTGGAGTCCTATTCCCCCCAAAATATTCCCCCAAGCCCTACACCCCCTTTCCTGGTGAAGGCTTGATAATAATATCCTCACCAATTGGTACAGGTGAACACAGACCCAAACCCTTGGATCTTAAGAACAATGAAAAATCAATCAGGTTCTTAAAAGAAGAATTTTATTTAAAGAAAAGGTAAAAGAATCACCTCTGTAAAATCAGGATGGTAAATACCTTACAGGGTAATCAGATTCAAAACATAGAGAATCCCTCTAGGCAAAACCTTAAGTTACAAAAAGACACAAAAACAGGAATACACATTCCCTCCAGCACAGCGAATTCACAAGCCAAAACAAAGAAAACCTAATGCAGTTTCTAGCTAGATTACTTACTAACTTTACAGGAGTTGAAGGGCTTGCCTCCTTGATCTGTTCCCGGCAAAGGTATCACACAGACAGACAAAAGCCTTCCCCCCCCCTCCAGATTTGAAAGTATCTTGTCCCCTCATTGGTCATTTTGGGTCAGGTGCCAGTGAGGTTACCGTAGCTTCTTAACCCTTTACAGGTGAAAGGATTTGGCTCTGGCCAGGAGGAATTTTATAGCACTGTGCACAGAAAGGTGGTTACTCTTCCCTTTATATTTATGACAACACTTTTGCCCACTTCGGTGTTCCAGAACCACTAGTGATGGACAACAGACCACAATTTACTGCAGCAGAATGTAAGTATTTCTGAACAAAATATGATTTTGATCATATTACTAACAGCCAGGGGTGAAAGTAACTTAAAGGACTTACCGGTATGCCGGAGTCCTGAGCAGGGGGGTGGGGCCTCAACTGGAAGGGGCGGGGCATCAACCAGAAGAGGCGGGGCCTTTAGAGCCCTGGGCCCTTTAAATCACCACCGGAGCTACCAGCTGCGGAGGTGGCTGGGAGCCCCGGGACTCAGGGGCCATTTAAAGGGCCCGGGCCCCCGGCTGCTGCTACCGCAGCGAAGCCCCGGGCCCTTTAAATCACTGCCAGAGCCCCCAGGTAGTGGAGGTGGCCAGGACCTCCGGGGCTCCAGCAGAGATTTAAAGGGCCTGGGGCTCCAGGCACTGCTGGGAGCCCCAGGCCCTTTAAATTGCCACCTGGGAAAGCGTACCGGACAGTACCGGCTTACTTTACCTCTGCTATCAGCCGACATTACCCACAAGTGAATGGAGAGGCTGAGAGAGCAGTACAGACCGCCAAGAGAATCCTGCTGCAAGAAGATGCATTCCTTGCTCTTCTGAGTTACAGATTGACACCAACAGCAGCCACTGGATATAGTCCAGCACAACTCCTGATGGGAAATCAACTGAGAACTACTGTGCCAACTTTTGAAAAGAACTTATTTCCAGACACGAAGAGAGTAACTAAATAGGGTAAAAAGGCTAAAAGAGCATGTGAACACTTTTACAACAGACATCACTCAGACCTGCCGGGTCTAGAACCTGGTGACCGTGTTTGTGTCAAATTGGATAGAGAAAAAGGATGGAGAACTCCAGCTTCAGAGGGACAAAAATTCAGTGCTCTGGCTGTATGTGAGTGAGACCGACAGTGGAGAGTTCAACAGAATCCATCCACACCTACAGTTTATCCCTCAGAAAGAACAACCATCAGAGCAAATACTAGAGCTGGCAGATGCAGAACAAGATGATGACGACTCAAGGATTGTCGACCAGCTACAGCCAGTTGTTGCAACTAATGGGCAGCTAGTTGTTATGTGTTAGGGTCGTGTAATTAGAAAACCAGTGTGATTCAGAAACACTTACCAGACTGACGCATACTGATCTTCAAAGACAGCGTGACATTGTAAATGGTAGGAATGTGGAACTTAAAGGGGGAGATGTAATGGAATGTTAATCGGCATTATATAGATCAGCCACGAGGTGGCACTGTGTGTAAAATACCTTATTGAAGCTAAGCTCAGCCAGACATAGCAGAGCACTAAAGGATCTTGTGATGAACACATCTGGTGTGCACCAGCCTAAGGCAGAAGGTCTGTAGCCCGTCCATATCTAGGACAGGCACAAGACATTTAGTTAATTTCAGCTTTTATGTGACTGTGCTCAGATACTTAAGCCTAGTCTGCACCCAAAAATGAAATCAGCCTAGCAGGACTGTGAAAAATGCCATGCCCTGCATTACGTAGTTAGGCCGAGCTTACCCCCACTGTAGATGCAGCCTGGTCAACGGAAGAATCCTTCTATGGCCTAGCTACCGCTTCTCAGAGAGTTGGATGAACTATGTTGATGGAAAAACCCATCCCGTTGCTGTAGGAAGCGTCTATCCTCCAGCTGCACGGTTGCAGTGCCGTACCTGTAGCATAAGCCATGGCCCCAGACCTTTAAATATTCTCAATGCCACCCGCGACTGTTTGCACCTGTGTAATTGTAGGAATGAAAACAGAGGCTCAATGAAAACCAGGCTGAAAATCAGACTGGCGAAGCAAGCGCCTTTGACCAGCTCGTATACAGGAATTGTTTGCATTAGACAACAGGTAATGGCAGCTTTGCTGTAACCACCTTGCAGTGAAGTCTGTTGATGCAATACGTGCAGTGATCAGTTTGCTTGCTGGTCTGCTCCTGGCCGTCTCCCGGCCGTCTGTCAGATTACATGCCTGCTATAATCCTTTGCCTTGTTCGCCCCTCAGCTGTGGTGGCAAGGGCCCGATGTGGCTGAGAATAGCAAGCCTTGTCAGAGATAGTAGTGGGGTGGCACCGTCCCATGAATGAAGCTGAGCCTTCCTGTGGAGGCAACGCTTACGGCATGAGCTAATTGAGCCCTTCCTGCTGCCACACCCGTGGGCTGAAGCAAACGCCTTTGTGAAGGGGAAAGCGGCAGCTGCTGCTTTGAATGCTGGCAATGAAGCAAAAAGTTGGTATCAGTCCCTGCTCCACAGAATGAATTGAGAGACCCCAGACTCCCGAGCTGGGTGGCTGCTGCTTGGAGGGGACTGTGTCGTCGTCCCCCGTGTGATCAAGCCCTCACCTTGTAGGGCATGAAACTCAAGTGACGAGTGTTCCCAGCGGTGCTCAGCTCCCATACCGGGCTGTTCCAGACACAGGCTAAAGCTGTCTCTGTGAGGCAGCGCTGGGGCACCTGAAGGAACGGGATCTCAGCGATGGGGCAGCTTGCTGTCCAGCTGAGGGTAAATCTGGCTCTCTTAGGGTCAGATTGTGAACCCGGCTCTCACCCTCAACTGCGACTTGTCTCTGACAGCACAGGCTTGTCTTTCTCATGCCTGTTGTGGCAAAACACCCTCCCTCCACGCATGCCAAGTTTAGGCCCCCTCCTCCCCAAAGCATGCATATGCCCTCCCGGAGAAACCGGGGTTATAAAAGAAACCCAACCAATCTGCATCCGTCCCCCCCAGAATGCAGTTCCGCCTGGAGCCTCTAGGGCTGCTCCGTGTACCAGCCAGGTGTCTGACCAAAGGCTCACGGGGGAAAAGGTAGCACCAAAGGATGCTTTTCGTGTGTGTACGTGGAGCTATGTCATCCTGTGTCCGCTCACAAAGGATGTGAACCTGTTGCAAAGCCTGGGTCTTTAGCTCAAGCTGGAGGCGACGATGCTTCCACCTTTCGTGGTCCCTAGTTCTTCTAGCCCTGATGACAGCTAATCCACGTGCACATGTCGTGTTTTGCTGCAGGCAAAATCTGTCCAACAAGGTGCTTCTCAGCTATCTCGCGACAGCAGGCCCACGGTGCACTCACAGCGAAGGTGCTGGAATGTGAGATGGTATCCGAGCAGAAAAAATATCATTCCCATTTACCTTTGAACCCCTCTGGTTTGTTTTTGCTCAGGTGGCTAAATCTTCCCTGTGCCTGGCTCTGCTATTCATCCCTGCTGGGCAGTTCAGTCCATTTCCTACACAACGCTGCTATGGCTCGGTGATTAAGTTAAGTTGCACTTGTGAGCAATTTAGTTCCACAGAATATTGTTTTAGGATTTATTGTGGCATTTTCTGGCTTAAGTGCTTTATTGATTGGTTTGTATAACAATAATTGCCCACATGGTGAGTAGTGGATTCTCGAGCACATCCATTCTATAGTTATGATGGCTCAGCACAGTACATTTGGGAGATGTTCTTGCAGAGAGAGCCTCCAGAGGCAGACTGCTTCTCAGTAGTTTGGCGAGAAAGGCCCATCAGCTGTTACTATCCCCCTGGATGTTTATAAGAGGGGAAGCAGGTTTGCTCTTAAACAGGAGCTTAAGTAGCTGAACCCTAAGGTGACAGGGCTGAAACAACAGGAATGCAAAGTTAAGATGACACTTCCCGTGTAACCTTAACTCTGCCCAAAGGAACTAGGAACAGCACAATATCTTCCCCTCCCTAACAAAACAGCTGCCATTTTCTCTGTATCCACTGTCACAGGAGTGCTCTGTAAAAGAGAGAGGCCTGCACCTAGGTAAAGAGCTAGGTAATACATCAAATGCCAGTAGATGGTGCTCAAGAATATGCATCACTGTTCCTGGGTTTTACAGGACCACTAAAACTTCTTGTTGTTGGCTTGTACAGTGTACCTGCTCTAGATGCAGCTTTTAACACCCACCAGTCCAACGGGAGCTTCGCCATTAAGGTGCAGTTGTACCACAGGGGGCAGAGTTTGGGTTGAGCAGCTGTGCATGTGGAAAGAGTCACCTTCACCTTGCATGGTCCGGTGTCTCTTTTTTCCAACTGTGACCGTAATACTTTTGTAATAGGCATGCTTGGGGGGCGGGGCGGGGAGGGGAAGGGGCTCTAATTCTGCATCTTCTGGTTTCTCATTGCTCCGAGTTATGGGAATTCAGTGTGTGCATTCAGGAAGAGCCCAAGGTACTGCTGAGTGCCTGCCGTCATAACTCTGCCAGAATAACGTTTTGGTGGGAGAGTACATTTTTATGTCGTAAATATTTTTAATCTCCTTTTGTTTTTTAATCACTCACGATAAGCCCTCACCATAATATCTAATACAGTAGTATCAAATACCCAGTAGTAAATACTTTAGTCAGCTAAACAAATGATTCATTATATAAGTTATATTCCATTGTATTTATTTATTGACTAAACACTGGAGTTTTCCAGAAAGAAAAATCCCGAAAATGCAGGTCATTCCGCATTCCCCTTGAAACTGAGGAGAAAGGACATGAGTCTATTCACTCATGAGAAGCGAGGGGAAAACTTCATCCTCAGTTGTTCCTAAAATTCTCCTTCCATGCTGACATTCACCCAGCACTGATAGCCAGCTGCTGGGCCTAGTCCACTGCTGAGCTGCAAGAACAAAAAGCAAAGCCAATCATAGACTCTCAGGGTCGGAAGGGACCTCAGGAGGGCATCTAGTCCAACCCCCTGCTCAAAGCAGGACCAATCCCCAATTTTTGCCCCAGATCCCTAAATGCCCCCTCAAGGATTGAGCTTACAACCCTGGGTTTAGCAGGCCAATGCTCAAACCACTGAGCTATCCCTTCCCCCCCAAAAAAGCTCTGCAATCTGTAACTAGACTCCTAATAGAATCAAAATTAGCTCTGTTATTACACAGTGGAGAGAGAAGACAGTGCAGTTGGCATTGGAGACCTCGGAAGGGTCCCATACCACAAGGTACAAATGCCAGTCCCCAACTTCTCATTAATTGCCCATTAATGCCCTTTTAGGACTTGCTTGCATGGGCATACATCAGAAGCAGAGAATTATCTCAGAATAAAGTCACTTCTCTTCCAGACTGGAGCGCACACATGCAGAGTTATACCAGCTATAGTTCTGCCTGTCAGTTTCCCCATGTAGACAAACCCTCCGAGTCAACCTCAGCCCAAGGAAAATTGTGACCAAGTGCTTGATACACAGAGGGCTAAACTGCTGAACTTTAATTATTTGTGGGTGCTCTTAACACTGGCGGTTTTACAAATACCCTGGTGCAAGTTTGCTCCATTTTGACCAGTGATACAGTGAGATGAGTTGGGTTCCCAGAAGCATCGGTTTTGTATGAAAATACAGAGTGCAAGTCAGCTGTAATGAAGCAACTGCAGGATTGGAAGAAGCTGCCGGTGTCTGGTGAATCGCTGCGAAAAGGACGTCTTGTCTCCCGTGCCTTGCCACGTGCAAATCTCAGCCCCGGTGGGAGTGTGCCTCTGACGACTGGGAGTTTTTTATTCACAGTAGGGTCGTCTTTGGAGAAAACAACGCTTCTCCGAGAAGAGTTGTCTGAGGTGTTTCACCAGCCGCTGGCTGCCAGGCACCCTCACAGCCGCGGGGATAGTGCTAGAGAAGCAGAGAACGCTTTCCGGGTCTTACTAGCCTCGCTTCCATTGACAGCGACGTTCCTGGCGGAGCCTAGCCGGGACGCGGGGAAGGCTTCGTGTCATTCCCCTGGCTAGACAGCCGGTTTTGTAAGGACCTCGCTGTGAGCTCCTTAACTCGCTGAGCAGCATCCCACGTACCGAAGAACAGCACCGGACTCCACCACAAAATGGAATGAGGGCATGATCTGATGGGGGGGTCTAGGGCCTAGGAGCATATGGGTGAACTCCTCTGAGGGAGCGTATCCCACCAGGGCCTTCTCCCCCCAGGGGCGCCTACGCCCGAGCCGCCGGCTCTGCTGCCTTCCTGGTGAATGCATCTCTGATGTGAGCTGCTGTCCTCGCTCTAGCAGGGGTCTCAGCACAGGCTTGGAAGGATCCAGTGTGCGGGCACGTGACATGTGAACCCCGCTCCCCATCACTGGCTCTGGGCACCTGTCTATGGCCCTGTTCTCCCTGGCGTGGCAATCACTCACAGAGAGGAGTGGAAACAGCCAGTCACAACCCATGGAGTTTGCTAGGAATCCTGCCGGGGGGTGGTTTGTCCCATCCCAAGATAGAGGCCAGGGGTTCCTCTTCTCAGTCCACAGCTTCCCTATGACCCCCATGGGGCCATTCACACAGCTGGCCTCTGTTGGCCCTCTGCACAGGGCTCCCCCAGCTTTCCTGGAGGCTTCCAGGGGCTCCCCCAGGGGTTGCTGCCCCTGAGCCCTTACAGGCAGAGGCAATGGCACGGAGCTTGGTTTCGGAGGGTGGAATCCGGAGCAGCCCAGCCAGCTCTCCCACCCCGTCTATCTCCCTGGAGCTGGGACCCTGCGAGCTCTTTCAGAAGGGGAAGGCAGGGCACGCTGCAGAGACGGAGCTCCCCACTCACACTTGCAGACCTATGCTGGGCCGCTCTGAGTGTTCCTCCCCTGCTCAGTCCTGCTGGGAATGAGCAAGGGGGATAGTGTCGTCTTTGCAGCAGCATCTCAGAGGCTACGTCACCTGGTACTTGTTTCTGCTCCCTGATTAGATAAGAGGAAATCTCCAAACAGGGGAGAAATGGCCTGGGCACAGATACCCTTGTACAGGGTTGAATGCGGGAATTCATACGAGGCGCAGCCATTCCCCACCCACCTGTCTGTGATCCAACAGACTGGTTGTAGACCCTGTTATATGGCGTCTGACCCTCTATAGAGATCTGCAGTGTTGCTGGAGCTGTGTGGCCCCAGGATCTTAAAGAGACAAGGTGGGTGAGGTCATAGCTTCTATTGGACCAACTTCTGCCAGGCAGAGAGACCAGCTTTTGAGCTTACACGTACTGCTACCGGGGTTCAAATGGGTCAGATGATCAAGCTAGAGCAGCTGAGCGAGGTGAGTGCTTCTCCAGGCTTTGCGATGCACAGACCACTCCCTAAGACTGACTCTCTCCTGCCTCTGTCACCTCCTCAAATTGCTTCATTCCCCACACCATCAGGGAGGGCTGTGTGCAGCGCGTCCCGTCACTTGGGGTCACCCCCTAGGGAATGATCAGAGTCCGCCATAATCATCTGCTAGCTTTGTCCGTGCACAAATGCCATGTGAGCCAGTGGGAGTTTTGCCCCCATCAGGACGAAGGGACAGAGCCTTCAGGGGGCTGCCCTGGCCTTTGTCTTATAAAATAGCCAGTTACCCGGGGTGGAGGTCTGAACGGAGCGAGATCTCTCTGGGAGGATTCACACGTAAGGAATGTGGAAGGGCAGCTTATGTATGTGATGTAATGAGAGTGAAATAGCTGATGACAGGTACAATGGAAGAATCTGTCAGGGAGAGCGCCTTGTTGAAGCTTTGAGTTATTTTCCCCCTCAGGATTTATTTTTGGCGGTTCCTCCTTGGTTCCTGCTCCAGAACACACCCACAGGCCGGGACAGCTCCTTGTGGGACTCGGCCTTAGAAGCAGGACAACGATAGGAAGTTCCCAGCTAGAACTGCTGTCCCCATGGCAGGTGTTAGGCAAGTTAGGTTTGTTAATTAGACATGGTGGGAAGGTCTGCTCCCAGGACACACGGGCACTCAGAACCGGGGCAAGAACGGGTATAGGCCCAGACCACATGCACGCACCCAAGTCACCATCCACAATGCCATTGCCTGCCCCCATCTCCTCTACCCTCTGCCCCCAGCGTCAGCAGGGCCCAGAAGAGTCAGCTCCCAAACTGCTCTTTCCCACATCCCACTTGCAAAGTTGTACTGTGTCTCCACTTCCCGGCCCGGGTGGAGGGGGGACAGGACGGGACAGGTGTAACTATAGGCAGTGTAGAGTCCCGGTCAGGAGGCAGTCAGGGATGTAGGTGGGGGGAGACCCAGAGGGATGTGGGGATGGAGCTGGTTGGAGCCCAGAATGTGTTATTGTGCACAGAGCACGACAAAACCCAAGGCTGTCTCTGGTGCCATGACCCACCACACAGCAGCGACCCTCCCTGCCAACTAAGGAGCAGCATAGATGGTAATTTCCATCCACTTCTCCTCACCCATGAGGAGGGGGGCTGTGACCAAGGACCCCAAGCCTGGAGAGCCCGACATAGGAAGATAAAGGGGAGAGATGCTGAGAGATCCCATAAAATAAAACGTTTGTAGTGGGAGAGCATCTCCCGGTCCCCAGTATCTGATCAGATGCCAAAATCTAGGGCAACTTGCAGAGGTAAGAGAGGGTGAATTTGATAGTCTCAGCCTTTCATGCCAGAGAATTCACGGAACAACTGCATACCAGACACTCCTGATGGGGATGGTTAGTTGCCCCATTCTCCAGGAGCTGCAGACGTGCCATAGCACCTAGCTGGTAGGTGGTAGAAAAGAAAACAGAGAAACCACAAGTCCTGAATAGCAGGGAAGGTAAACAACGCAGTTCTGTGACTTGGCGAAGGGGAATGATGCTTGGAGGCCTCAGGTCCTATTGAAACATGAGACCAGTGAACGACTCAAGGCTGGATCCTTATCATCTCCCAGGAGGTGTTCACACAACACCCTGACTTGGGCCCACGGCACGTCCGAACCTGGGACTGTCCATGCTAAAAGTACAAGCCTCTGCGACTCAAGCTGAAGGTGTACCTCTTCCACCCATGCTGGACTCTCACCCTCTTCTGTGGGATGGCAGGAAGAGCAGGGTGTTAGGACAATTAACCTGCTAGGCTGCACCTGTGGGAGAGCCAGGGCCTGAAAAGCTAATGGCTGACAAAGTCCATCTGGGAAGGGGGAGGCTGAGCTTGTATAAAGCCAGTAAGCTGAGCCCAGAAGGGGGCTGCTGGGGAAGTGGTCTGCAGTCACTCCCTGGGAAGGAGGAGTTTGGGCCAGTAAACCCAGGGGAGGGGGCTAGAAGACAGAAAAAGGAAGTAGGAAGGAGCCCAGGGAAATAATGACAGGGTTATTGCACACTGGGGTTGCTGGACATGGGCTGGAACCCACAGTCGTGGGTGGACCAGGATTCCCCTACCACCTGCTGGGGAAGAGGTGCAGGACGTGGTCTTGGACTGGCTGAAGTGGCATGTGGACAGCTGACTCAGTGATACCCCGAAAGGGGTAGCCTATACTGGCTGACCTGGCTGGGGGGCTGCGCCGCGAAGAGGAAGCATTGCTCTGCGAGTCCTGGAGAGTGGCGTGAACAATCTGTCGGAAGGGGGCGTCAGACCTGAGTGGAGCTAATCCCCAAACCCAGCCACAAGGAGGTTCCTCAGCGGTGAGTAGTGAACCCCGTAACAGTGGGCCAGTGGCTAGGGGGAAAAGAGGACCCACACTCACCTCGCATGTGTTTACACTCAGCACACAGGAGCGGCCCTTGCTTTGCGTTTCCAGAAAGCCAGGCTCGAGTGTGATTCCACTCCTGAGCAGTGCTGGGCTGGGCACACAGACTAGCTCCAGGGTTCTCTGAACAGCACCTGTACGACTGTGGGAGATGGGGGACATGTGCAGTTTGATTGTATAGACAATGTGGGGCTTAAACACATTTGTGTGAATTCAAACCAGATCTGAGAAAACAACCCGAGCTGCCAAGATTCCTCACATGAGTCAGAGAAATCTGGGCTATTAAACACTAATGCAAATATGACAGCCTGTGATTGCTTCCACTTGGTGGGGCTGATATATGTGGTTTCTCTATCACAGATGTGTTTTACAAATGTGTATGGGAAAGGAGAGAGAGCAAGCAGACAAGCTGTAAGCAAACGCTGTCTCACTGTACATGCCTCTCTGGTGGGCTGCCCCTGTGGTCTCTTGGACGGGATCTGCCTTGCCACACAGAAACTGGGTTTGATTCCCAGTCTGTCCTCCCTCCCACAGCGACTCTTTGGGCTGTGCTGGGACTCCTGTCCTGGCCACACCATGGAGCCTCGAGGGATGGGGAGGCTGTACAAAACCAAGACCTGCCTTGCTTCAATTGTTACACTCCTTTAAAAGAGCAACTCTTGCTTCAGCCTTTGAGAAGTTAGCCTAGCCCATGTGACAGATATAGAACGAGCCATGTCCTTGGCTAGAACGACATTCCCCCAATCCCATTGTTCCTGTAACTCCTTGCATGTTCCCCAGGCCTCTGGCTGAAGGGTGTCTAGAAATGGAGGGTGATTGGCTTCTCCTCAGGAGGATGCATTTAAAGAGCTTGAGCTCCACAGTCCCTTCGAAATGCCAGTGGGTCACCACCTTCTTTCCTGGGGCATTCAACTCGCTGCGGCAAAGAGAAAGAGGTGAATGGATATGGGTGACTCGGTATAGTGCATGTCTGCCTCATACCCTGCCTTCGTCTCAGGGGGGTGGGGAAGCTTGCACAGCCATGGCTGTACTTGTGTGGCAGAGCTGCAGTCTCCAGGGCTATTCAGGCAAGGCCAGTCTCTTCAGGACAGGGCCCGTCTCTCGTCTGCCCTGGAGCTGGAAGGTGCTAGCTCTGAGCGAACTGGTATGCTAAAAATACACGTGTCGCTGTGGTGGTGCGAGCAGCGGGACGGGCTCGCTGTCCCACTACCGTCCTGCCTGAGATCACAGGGATGTGCTTGGGCGCCTAGCCCTGCCCGCGCTCTCTTGGCAACACTTCTATTTTTAGTGTGCCCGCTCGAGCAGAGCTAGCCTGAGTATGTCAACCGCAGCTGGGAATTGCACCTCCAGCCCACTCTTTGCACGGTACACTGAGGTCCCGATCCCAGCTGTGGCCTGTAAATACCGCCACGGTAATCCTAATATAACAACAAGCTTTCCACCACCACTAAATTCACTTAATGGAACAACCTTTAGAATTAGAGCCCCATGCAGAGAAAGACGAATCTCCATTTTGGAGATTCATTGTGAGGATAAATGCACACTGTTAGTTCTTGATTGTAAACACCTCGCTCTCTATCTGCCCCAATGGGCCTCCTCCCACCCAGACACTAGGCATTCTGTTAATCTAGCCTTTCCTAAGAATAATGCAAGGCAGTTCAATTGCCTGCCTGCTTCTCTCAAGGACAGGGCTGCAGTCTGATTTGTTTCAGCTTTCAACAAATTGTTAATAGTCAAGAAACCCTCCAGGAGCTGTTGGACCTTAGTAAAAGCTTTCCATCAAGCTGTGCAGTAGTAAAGGAGGAAGAGGGGGCAAGAGGGGGTTTTCTCTATAACTATGCACCTGGTAGAATCAGACACAATCACTGGCTGTCCTGGGTTTCTGGCATTATGTCCAATCTGGATAGTGTACTCCATGGAGATAATGAATCAAACAGAATATTTTTGCATTTTTAAAGCCTTTGCTAACTATATTCTGCCTGCCGAATTCTGGGAACCTGCTGGGAGAAGGGATGGTCATGTGATTATGGCACTACAATTCAGTTCCTGACGCTGCTGCAGACTACCTGTGAGACCCTGAGAATCTCCTGTAATCTCTGTGTGCCTCAATTCCCTGTCCGGAAAGTGGGACTAATGATGCTTCCTTTGGGTGCCTCATCTCTTTAGACTGTAAGCTCTGGGGGGCTGGTACTTGATTGTGTATGCACAGCATCCAACACAAGGCGGTGGGATGCTACTCTCGTCACTTTCCCCATACAAACAATCCATACTAAAAAGCAAATGCAATTTGCGGGGGGGAATGTATAGAAGGCGGCGGGGGGGGGGGGAGTTGCTTGTTGGAGCATTTGCATGGAAATTTCTTCTTTCTGGCATGACTTTAACTGGAAAGGATGTTTGATTAAAGCAAACAAACCCTGTCCTTACTCATTACTTTTTAAACCTCCACTGTTTGGTAGAAGAGATGATAAGGAGGAAATGGGGGGGTGGGGGAAAAGGGATCTCTGTAGTCCCTGTTAACTTCACCATATCATAAAAAGCTTAGATTTCTTTCCTTGTGAATGTCTTTGGTCCAGGCTTCAGTTACCTCCTGCCCGTGCAGGGCTGCTGTCCTAAAGCAATCCCAGGCTCTCGATACTCATCTTACTGACAGGGAGATAAAGCAAATTAAATGAATAAATCCTCCTAGTGTCCCATCAAGCCCAGGCTGCTTATCTCCTGCCTTCCATTACCCTCTGAATGTGAGCTGCCTGGCGGGATTGCCGCAGCCCTCGTGGCCTTCGTAAATGGGCACTTGCGTGCCAGGTGCCCAAACTTCACCATCTCCATTGTTTTCCTGGAGGTGATTTTTGCTCATCTGCATCCCAAGGGGATTTCATGGTGCTGTGGAGCACTAGAGGGGGGTGGGAGAATGTGTATATAAAACTCTGTTTGAGGTCACATGTGGCCGGCAGCCGCCTGCTGATCAGAGAGGTCACCAAGTGTCTTATTCTCCTGCTCAGCAGATGAACTTCAGGGGGGAATTGATCCTGACATCAGAACCTGGGTGCGAATGAGCTGAGCTGGTGGGTCTAGAGTGAATGAGTCCATCACACTCATCAACTGGCTCCTCGTGGAGGCCTTTTCATTCCTGCTGCTCGCAAGCCCTTCCCTCCCTGCGCTGGGGCATGCTCAGAGTGACACCGTACCCACTTCAACAGCAGGCAGATCTGTCCTGTCAAACCACTTGGCAGGACTGGCAATGACCGAGCACCTTCACGACAGAGACTCAGGTCCTGATCCCGCAGCCCAGCCGAGCTGCACTCAGTGTGCGACTTGAGAGGGGAGGAGGCTAAGATGCATTTATGCCACGGTTGTTCTCCTCAGATCCCTGGGACTGCCAGACTGACCCCCGGTGGACTCTAGAGCAGTCTCAGTTATACCAGCTAGAAATTACTGCAGCACAGAAGCACTCCAGGCCCATCTCTCCCCCTGGCATGCTGCCTCTGTGGGGCTGGCAGAGCGCTGGTTCTAAGCAGGGGAAATCTGCAGCTGTCTCCTTAGGGCAACTTCATGGCCCTTTTGCATTGCCAGGGCAGCTGGAAGAGGCTGTATTGGGCCCAGAATCTGACTCCTAATGGGCAGCATGTATATGGTATATGTATATGTGCATTTATATGTTATATGTATATGTCCTGGGTCAGTCACATGGCAGACAGTCACTGGGAACTCAGGAGGAGAAGGAACAGTACTGCCATTAGGCCCATGAAAACCATGGGGAGTGTAGTGGATAAGGACTGGGAAGTATCCCTTTGAAATCGTTTGTGAGTCCTCCAGTGACCCATAAGTCTCTGGCAGAGAAGTGGTGTGTGTGTGTCTCTTGGCCTGGCAGGTTGTATTTCGTTAGTAAATGATTTGGCCCCCGCTGTGCGCATGTGGTTCCTTCCTGTGATGTATGTTATGTAAAGAGCAGACAGCATGCGGCTTGACTCAGCGAAGAGCGGCTAAGGGGAGCGCGGGTGATTCAACCTTCACTCCGGGGCTTCTCTTTGCGACGTGCTGAGCACCCTCAGATCCCAGTGACACCAATGCAGATCAGACCTGAGGCCTTTCCCCCTTGCCCAAGACTGGCAGCCAGGATGCCAATTATCAGGGGGCTTCTACAGTCTTGATGAAATTTACGAAGAGAAGGTTGATGCTTGAGCGCGGCCGCTGTCCTACCAGGGAGTGCACACTTTGAAACGAGTTCTCAGTGCCCTTCACTTTGCTCATGTTGCAGTGTTGCTGGCCATAGTTTCTGTGCATTTCAGTTCCTGGAAATTTGCACTTACGGCACGGTGGTTTCCTTCACAGTCATCTTGCCTCTTTTTAGCTGGAAATTCAGGTGATTTGACAGTTGACAGGATGTGTAAAAAGGGGGCAGATAAGCAGAATGGCCTACTTATTAAAATACCAGCCCTTAATGAGGAAATGCCCATGTCTCAAGAAGTTGGAGAATGATCTCAGATTTGTTTTAGGGGGCGGAGTTGGAATCTGAGCCCTGAGCTACTGGAAGATTCAGAACTCTGGGGCATGTTACTTCATTGTGAGGCTGAAGTAGGAGGGTTCTAATGAACCGCCAGGAACATACATGCTTTCTTTAATATTCCCCAGGGCAGGCACGTCGTGACGCAGCACTGAAATAAGCGTGCCGTAGCAAAGGAGCCCAGTAGCTGCAGCCTTTCGTACTAATCCAGGATTAGCACTCGCAAAGCATTAGAGGAGAGTTCTACGATCAGTCGGCATTCTAAGGAAATCCTGAAGAACATTACGTTCAAAAACACCGTTTTTTTAGGACCTAGGATGATTGTTGTGTCTCATGCTTAGTATACGCCTCTTCTATGACACTGACATTCTTCTGGTGAAAGCTAATCTGGTTGGGTAGTTGTGTGTCTTGAGAAAGCTTGGCTCTTTTGACATGGTAGGGTCCTGGGGTTATGTTTTGGATAAAATGAAGCTGGAATTAACCTCTACGGTTTGTGATGGGAAAATCTCCAGTTCCCAGGAAACTAGATTCTGCTAGTTTGTCTTCTGCTCTTTACATAACACACAAATTAGTGGTTAAATATTAATTAAAATGACTTTACAGAAATGCCTCTGTGTGGACGTCACGACACCAGGCTTGCTAGGAAGCTGCAGAACTGCACTTATACTGACTTGACTACATGGGCGCTGAGGAAGGCTGAAGAGCCCCAGACTAACATTTTTAATTATATCATCTTCATCAACGGAGCCATATGAAGTGGCAGGACAAGCTCAAGAATGAGAATATTCATAGACAAACCCAGCAGCCACCTCTGTCATCCCTGGTTCAGTTTCGGTGGCTTTCTTAGTACGGCAAGTTATTAGAATAGAAGACCAACAAATTCCAAAGTGCGTGTACCAAGGCGTGATGCTTCCTGGATGGTGATCATGGACGCCAAAAGCTTCAGTGGTGAGATAAGATCACCAGTGATGGACAAAAACTGAATATTCAGCCAGACCACCTTAAGGACCTAGCTAAATATTGATCCAGGTGATGCGCCATCTGCAAGGAGACTATGTCCCTTTGGGATTTGCCGTGATAAGGATGGTGGTGATCTTTATAAGAATGAACCTTGCTTCCATACCAACCACGCTACTACAGGGGTCTACCATGGATATTAGGAAAAACTTTTTCACTAGGAGGGTGGTGAAACACTGGAATGCGTTACCTAGGGAGGTGATGGAATCTCCTTCCTTAGAAGTTTTTAAGGTCAGGCTTGAGAAAGCCCTGGCTGGGATGATTTAGTTGGGGATTGGTCCTGCTTTGAGCAGGGGGTTGGACTAGATGGCCTCCTGAGGTCCCTTCCAACCCTGATATTCTATGATTCTACCCCTTGCAGTGTCTGGTCCAAAGGATTAGTGCACTACGCTTTCTTGCAGTGGGCTTTCTCCATTGTCTCACAGTCCCTCTCCTAACGAATTTGCATTTTAAATGTAAGGAGTCTCCTATTTGCTATAGCTCCATAATTGAACGTGACGCAGTGCAGAACAGATAAAGTACAAATTGCTAGCCCCAAAGTACTTCATGCAAATACAGCAAAGTGGAGAGCAGACCAAAACATCGGAGTCTCAGAGTAGCTTGGCACAAGGAAACTTCATGGAGTAAAATACCTTTTAAGGAAGGTTTTGAAGGAAGAAAGACTTGATGCATTGGAACCAGGAGGCTGCTCCCATGGCATGAGGTGATGGGGAGAATGGGGAACCTGCAAGTGGGAGAGAATGACAAGTGAAGCGGGTGGGGAAGAGAAAGTAGAGGAGTGAGAAGGGGTGTGGGGCGTACAGACAGCAGCGATGCAGTCCTACACCCAAGGTCCCCTGTCATGGGAGCCCATCACCCAAGCAGTGTCAAGTGTGAGCCCTCTGTGTCCCCATTCATCCCATTCGTGGTCTGAGGTATCTTTGTCTTAGAATCTGATTTCTTGAGCATGGCACGTTTCCACAGCACTGCTAATGCCATATGTCCCCTTGAAGGGGTTTTTATTTATTTATTTATTTTTTAAAGCTCAGCCTCCCTGTTGTGCTTGCCAATAACTGGGGCGGGCACAATTTTGGGGAGCAATTGTTTGAGGAAGCAAGTGAGGGGACACAGACCTCACTACCCGACTGCCCCCCCAAATCAGGTAGAGACACCTCTGGCATATCCTCGTTTGCACCCACAAATAATTATTGCACCTACAGTTGTTTTGCAGATGCACAAAACGAGGCTGGTTTAAGGCCTCTTTCAAACAAAACAGGCCCTATGGTAAGTGTGTGGCTGATCCAGTCTGTGTCCCATTTGTGAGGATAGACTTGAGATGCTCACGGGCACACCTCTTCTGTAAGGTCCACCAAGAGGAGGCACCAGATCCATCTTCTGGTCACCTTGGCCCAGATCCTCAAAGGTATTTTTTGTACCTAACTCCCATGGATTTCAATGGGAATAAGGCTACTAAATACAGAGCTTTGGTGCCTTACATATCACCAGTCAGTTGCTTGTCTATTTAGACTGCAAGCTTCTTGGAGTCAAGACTGTCTCCTCTATCTTCTCTGCAGTACTGAGAACCCTCAGCAACTAATAAATTGGCTTCTATAATGAAAGCTTTATCATCACTGCCTGAGGTTTCTCTGGCTAATCTGTCAGGGAAGAGGTCAGAGGCCCCAGACCTCCCAGGTTGGAAGGATTTGCTCATGCTGTCTGTGTAATCAGTACATACAAACATGACCCAGCAAAGCTATAAATTCCCCCATATGTGTCATGCCTCCAGGCAGCTCACCCAGGGTCACATCCTGTAACAGCAGGGCAATTCTTTCCATGGCGCATTGGGACACTCAAGGTACCTTCATAGGCCCACGCAGCTGACCTTTCACAGACTATGTGCCATCCATCTGGGGCACTTCAGGGACTAGCTAGAGTCATTGGGGGCAAGAGAAGTGCAGGCTTCTGACCTGATAGTTTTGAGTGATAACGCTGAAGCTGCTGTTAATGACTGAGTCATGCCCCGCGGAATGGCTCCTCTCATGTACTTTGCATTGCCGGAAGTCTCTTGCAGCTGTTCCCCAGGGTGCTTCCTAAATGGAAGGAAAAGGCCCTGAACCAGCTCCACCTCGCAGAGATGCTCGAATCCGGCTTGAGAAAACGTAGCAGGCCTCTTGCCAAGACTGGTGGCAAATGGGATGAGGCCCATGGCAGGTTTAAGTCGCCCAAGTGGTGTTCACCGAACCGATACCCTCCCCTTGGGCTGACCTTCAAGAAAGGATAGGGGGCTACTTTTCAGATGGCCCAACCGAGCTTGAGCTTTTTCTTTCTCGAGCTATAGGGAGCACAACCAAGCTTTTCTTCCATATCAGGCACATCTTTACCAAGCCTGTTGTTCCCCCTTGAGCCGACTGGTTAACGGTGGGGTGTTCAAGAAGCCGATTCCCACCAGAATTCTGTGCTAACCAGTGGACATCAGTGCGGGTTGCTGAATTGTATTGCAATGATATCACGCTCCTGCTAAGCCTCCTCAGGGCTTTCTCCCTTTAGACAGCAATGCAAGACTCGTCCTTTTCAGCACAGCTTCTCCTAAGGATGGTGCTGGGAAATGGCTCCATTCTAGTTCTTATGTAGAAGTCCTTCAGGGCCTGATCCAAACACCACTGGAGCCAATGGTCATCTTTCTGTTGGCTTCAATGGACTTTGGCTCAGGCCCTAAGCCATGAGGATTGTATTGAAATTTAACATGGTTTTATACAAATTATTTTCCAAACCCATGGAATTGAGTAGAGATTGAGGGGAGCTTTCTATAGCAAGGATCTCCTTCTTCCCTCCATTCTGCAGGGTGGTCCTGTAGAGAAAAGATCGTTTTCTACTAAATTCTAAGGACTTTTCCATGAGGGCGGAAATAAATCAACTAGATTTGATTCCTCTAAAGTAAGTAGCATGTGGGAAAAGGCAGGGTAGCTTTGTTTCTTTGCTTTGACACAATTGACGGACCTATGAATGGATGCCGTGACATCCGGTTGGTACAGAAAGGGGCACCTGTGAAATATGTGTAATGGTGTTAATTATTAAAGCGGGGATCTCGTTCCACCACGCTGTCCTTTTCATACAACCTCCTTTAGCTGGATGACTTCACTTCTGCACGGGTAGCTCTCTCTCTCTCCTGAGGATTTGAATTGATCTGCAACGTCTTAGCAAATGTACCTCTCAGGTCTTCCTCCTCTTCCGGGGCCACCTGCTGCCTTGCTGGAGAATCTGCAGATATGCCAGCTGAAGAGAATGTACAAGCCAGCGAGCAGCAGTACCGGAAAGATTGGAGCAGGCAGACTGTGTTCTCTGCTGCCCAACATCTGCCTATCTACTGGGCACTAATGGAAGCTGCTATGTATTTCTCTATATCTGTCCCAATTCTGCAAGCACTTGGGAGCATGCGTAGCTATAAACATGTAAGCAACCCCACTGAAGTCTCAGGGAACTAGTCATAAACCACGGGATGGATTCTCTGGCTTGTGCTATGCAGGAGGTCAGACTAGATGGTCATAATGGTCCTTTTAGGGAACCGATTAACCTCTATGTGCAAAGTTATGCATGTGCCTAAATGTCTGGAGGATCTGGGCCACTGAAAGTAGTGAGTGCATCTGAAGACTATGACGCTTGCCCTCAGGGGTGCCGGATCAGGGAGGGCCAGGGCCCTCCCACTTTTCACCAGCTGTAAGGGCAAGCGAGGGAGGGAGGGGACAGAGAGGAGCGAGTGGGGCAGGGCCTCAGAGGAAGGGGTGGCATGGGGGGGGGCATGGTTCAGGTGCTGGTGACCCCCTCACTTTTAGGACGTTTCTGCTGCTCCTGCTTGCCCTAATGGATGAAAGAAGGGCTTTTCTTTGCCCATGTGGAAAATACTCGCTGAGTTACTGTGACGAAGTGGGACTGTTCTTAATGTTTCCTCAGAATAGTGTGGGGGGGTGCCTCAGTTTCCCCTATGCAGTTCTTAAGTATTTAGGTGGTGGGATAAGGGTCTATGATCATTGCAGAGCCCTAGAGGGCAGGTGTGTGCAGGGGTCTGGACACAGAGAATGGCCAATGCCCTGTTTCCTGGCAGCTGATGGCCTGGGCCCTTCCCCCCTGCAAGGTGAGAGCTAAAGGGTTGGAGAACAAAGGAATCAGGTGACCTCCTGGCCCGGGAAAGGGACAAAGCCCAGAGGAGGAGAGGCTGGAGAGGGTTTCAGTTTGGGGCTGGCTGGGGACATGGAGTGAAGTGCAGACATGGTTGTCTGGCTCACTGCCCCCCAAAATGGACCCAGCCCCAGCTGAGGGGTCCTGTTCTCTGCACCTACAAGCTCTGTTTTAGACTGTGTTCCTGTCATCTAATAAACCTCTGTTTTACTGGCTGGCTGAGAGTCACGTCTGACTGCGGAGTTGGGGTGCAGGACCCTCTGGCTTCCCCAGGACCCCGCCTGGGCGGACTCGCTGTGGGACGCGCACGGAGGGGCAGAGGATGCTGAATGCTCCAAGGTCAGACCCAGGAAGGTGGAAGCCGTGTGAGCTGTGTGTCCTGCAGACAGGCTGCTCACAGAAAGGAGACTTCCCCAGAGTCCTGACTGGCTTCATGGGGAGCAGTTCCAGAGCATCGCCCGGGGACTCCGTGACAGTGACTCAGTGAGCTACGTCCAGCCAGAAGCTGGTATGTGAATGAGTATTCTGGAGCTGCTCCCTGGTTCGCCGTGAACTCAGCTGGGCAAGGATATTTCAGCACCGGTCCAGTGCTTGCAGCAACTCCCCATGAATACATTCCTGCATGGTGGAGGGGCTGCCCGACAGGTCTGTGAACGACACCTGCCGAATCTTCCTAGAAACTCATTTTTAATCAGTGGGCCTGAGCCAGACCCTCACCCTCCTGTTGCCCCATGCCTGGGACGTTAGCAGCTTTGCAGAAACCGGGACTTTCCAAAGGCTGCAGTAAGGAGCTGGCGCGGCCTGGCACTGGCCCTGATTTGAAGGCTTGTTTTTGTGGATTCAAAAACAGCAGTTTGCCTGACTTGAGCAGAACCCAACCACCCTGAGTTTGGGCTAACACGTGGATTGAATATAATGGTCTATTTACTAGCCCAATGCACAGAATGGGAGTGACTACAGGCAAGCTAGCTCATGTAAATGTACACGTGAGCCATATGCAGTCTGCACTCAATTTGCCATACGGTGTTCACAGACTCCAGCCCAGGGGAATCCCTGGAAAGCCTGGTGCTTCTGTTTTCCTATGGGCAGAGACGCAGACACCTTTACCCAGAGGAGATCTGCAGGGGCCTCTGTAGCAATTGCTCTCTTATGAGTGGAAATCCAGCCAAACTGCTTTCCCCTTGGCACAGCCCAGTCAGGCTCAGACTTACCCCAGCTGTCTCGGAATAATGTGCACTGGCTACAGATCTATCAGTGTGGGGGAGAGGGAGGTCACGTGGCTGCAGAGCAAACAGTAATTTTCACACACTGCTGATGCACATCTCTGAGGACCTTGGGACTGGGCTTCAGCTGCTTCTGCCACTCGTGAGCATGAGATCAGACCCAGGTGCAGCATCGGGGCCTGGAAACAAGAGACTGACACGATCTTACTGCCCTGCTCCATGCAAGCAGTTTAACTCTGAGGCTGGTGTGAAACCAACCGCTTTAAATAGGAAGCTTTGTCCAGATCCCTGAGGTTTATAATGTTTCAGGTGTTCACATTAAACTAAGGATTCCTTTCTCTCCTCCCCACTCTCTGACTAACCATTGTCTGCCTCACTCCGAATGTCAGCAGCACTGTCTGCCAAGCTGGCCTTGAGGAAATGAAGAGTCAGATCTCACCCCAGGCGCTAAGTCATGCGCTAGATATTTCCTTTTGGCCGTGCCCTGACAGCTCAGTGTAAGAATGCTGTGTGGAATGCTTTAATGTGGGACTCTGTTCCCGCTTCCCCAAGGCCTTCGGAAATCAAACTCCCCATCTTTAAATAGTTATCCTGGACGAGCATAGAGGAAAAAGAACAAGTGGATTCCTACGTTTGCTATCATAGGAGATTGAGGAGACCTACTTGGTCTCCTAGGCCATCCCTCAGCCAGAGCTGATTTGTTTCTTATAGAACATTTTCACATGCTTTGTCCAGTCTAGTTTTATTGGCCCAAGTGATGGGGCTCCTGCTCCTTCCTCCCATTTCATCAGAGAATTCAAAAAGTGAAACATTTGTAGAACTAAGTTGGGATTTTCCAAATCACACAGTGTTGGCCTATCTCTGCTCCCCCATGAAGCCTGCACTGAGCACTTGGGAACACTCCATCCTAATTTAAGTTGCATGGATGTGGATCCCAAGGGAAAAGAAGAGTCCACAAAAGAGATGGCAAATTCATCTCCCAGCTGACTTGCAGGGACAGTTCATCTGCCAATCAGAATGCAGGTATCTCTGCTGGACAGTGAGAATAGACTTGTGACCACACAGTTTTGCACGTGCATCCTGCAAAACCTTTGGGAAGTGCTTAACAAATCCGAGCATCCCCTGCAGTTTTGCATTCCCCCCCTTGACTTTTTCTCTGCAAGCACCATGCACTGTAATTTCTACCATTAACTAGATAGCATGGGAGCGTCCCATGCTTCAGCCCCATCTTTGCTATTTTGAAGCTGTGGAGAGTAGTTGTGGATGCAGGTAAACTAGTGAGGGGTTCTGCTACTGCACCATTTGCTATGAGCGTGCATATGCAGGGGTCTGAGTGTGCAAAATTGAGGGGTGCAAGTTTAAAAGCTGTGCTGGGGCCCCTTAGAAGCTTTGGCCTTTAGGTTCTGTGACGTAGCTCTTAACTCTTCACCCTGTGCAACTTTCCCCGATCGACATGCCTGTCAATGGCTGTGATGTAGCAATAAATTTCATAGATTCCAAGGCCAAGGCTTCCGTCCCCTCCCCCGAGCGATGCCGGGAGCTGGTGGGGTAGGGTCCCTCACTGCTGCCGGACCCAGGCCCCCCGCTAACCCTCCAGGCCACCTTGGACCCTGCATCCCCCTGAAGCGTGGGGCCCCCCAAAGCGCAGGGCTCAGGGAGGTTGCCGAGGTCCGTCCTATGGTCGGAATGACTCTGCTTGGACGCATTCTGGACACCACCAAAAATTATACAAACCTTGTGCCCTTGTGCGGGGGGGGATAGAGCATAGTGATTCTCCCCCCTCCAGCAGCCCAAAGGCCTGATCTGCAGTCGTGCGTGAGCTGCCAGCATTCTGTATGCCTGCTTCAGCTTTCCCGCAAGGAAATCAATCCAGTAGCAGCAGCTTGAGAAAGTCGATCCAAGTTCCATCGATCACTGGGGAGAGCTTGACAACGTTCGTTATAATACAGGAGCCTCATTAGGTGCAGGCATCCATCTCTGCTCATTACAGCAGAGAAGCAAAGTATGCCTGGAGTCCCATGTGTAGACCTAGAGACAAACACGTTTGTTTGTTTGTGAGTTTTAGTCATTTCCCATTCGGTGCCAGACTTCATAAAAGTTCATTGATGTCTGTATGGATCCGCATACGTCCCCTAGACTGCAATCTCAATTGGTCCCACCCTCTATCTGCTATTGATGTTCAATATACATTGAACTGAGTTGTCTGGTCAACCATTATCCTTCTCTCTCCATATATACACACACACCCACACCCCTTTATCTATCTAATATGCAGGCACTAGTCATGTTGAGAATCTCTGTCTTATGACAAATTCCCTTTCTCATGATGATTGGTATCATTGTGGGTTGCGTGAGGGGATATTGTTGGGTACCACTGAAGTGAAAAGGTCAGTTTTTCTGAGCCCAAGGGAAGTGAAGAAAGGAGAGAGAACAGAAGGGAAGAACCCCTGGGTGCTCAGATTGCAGGCTGAGTTTATAAGGCTGCCAGTTAGGGGGGAAAAAAGAAGTCCCACTCCATGGGTGCAGCCAAACTATGTTTAGCCCAGGAGCTAATGGGGCAAAGGTTGTGATCTCCAATCCTGGGGTCAGCAGCAGGTGCTGATTCAGTGCAATTTGGATAAGCAGTGGGTAAGAGTCCCCCCTCTCCCCAAAGATCCATGCTCCTGCACACTCCCTTTACTGGGCCAGGTGGAGATCGCTGGAGTGCAGCCAGGCTCTGCTCCTTCTTCCTTTGCCTCAAACATGCCCCCTACTCCAGGGGTGTGATGGGAGAGCTTAGAATCATTACAATTCTATACCTCCCAGGGATTTCCATCCCCCCCCGATAGGAAACTCTGGGTAGCCAGTCAAGCCAGCTTTCCATCCTCTTTCCACCAGAGGAATGACTGGGCTGAGGATCCAGCCCACACTGTCTTACTCCAAGAAATTTCTGATGTAACAATTAAAAACTGCACCATCAGAAGAAGACCTAAGATCCCCTGCCACTGCACGCACAGCTACTTCCACATTAGCCCTGCCCTGCCCTGCTGTCGCTGGGTATCGCAGAGAACTGAGAGCTGCAATACTCTGGCATGTCACTGTGAGAGAAATCCTATTGCAGAGGTCAGAGCAAGGCTGTTTTGTTTTAGTCTTGTTTAGGTTTTCTGGGGATTTGTGGCATTGCTTTGGCGAGGTGGGCTTGGCTGGGGTTGGGTCACGGGGTTGGGTCATCACACCCCCCCCCCCCATGCAACGGTGGTGTTTCCAGCATAGCCTGGAGGGTGAGAGCTCCCTGCCTTTGTGGTTTGTGCCGTTTCCTTTCGAACACCCAGCAGAGTCACAGGTGTCCACGCTGCCTTTGCAACACTGAGGACCAACCCAGGGGAATGGCTGGAGTCACTGGCCATGTAAACAGTAAAATCCACTTTCTTTTCTGGGCGCTGTGGATCTAGAGAGCGACTCCCAGAAGCTAGGCTGCTGAAGGTTTGTAGCTCAAGGCCCGCTGTCTGATGTGGTAGGAATGGCTGGTTGAGAGGTGCTGGACAGAAAAAAAGAGAGGAGAGATGACACCTGCTCAGCGGGGCTGCCATCCTCCATCACACACAGACCCAGCAAACTCAGAGAATTCACCGTCTGAGGATGGTTGGACATGTTGGCGCTGCAAGAAACCATCTGCAGCTGCCCCCTGTCAGCTGACTCAGGCTGGGGCTGCAGCAGGGCTAGACTTGGGCTCCTGGGCCCTGTAAGAAGGGAGGGTCCCAGAGCTCTGGCTCCAATCTGAGCCTGAATGTCTACACTGCCCTGTCTGAACCCCTGTCAACTGACCCGGGTCTTCTGTTGCACTGTAGACAAACCCTCACTGAGAGGGCATGGAGGTCTCATGGCCAGACCTTCCTCTGCTCCCACAAGCCTCCCATCCTCGCCGTGCAGGTTAGGGGGTGGAAGGGCTGGGCAGGTGAGTATAAACGCTCCTGTTAAACTGGTGTTACTGGTGAGACACACATAAATCGAAGGGAGCCGATTCCAAATGAAGAATCTCTTTCTGCTCTCACCTCAGCCTGGCGTGCCAGGGTATAATAGCACTCAGGGAGCCATGGTTTTCAAGCTCTGTAACCCCTGGGTACAGCAGGGTGAACTTGGAATCACTGCCGGGGCTTTTAGATCCATTCTTATGCTGCTGTTTTTAACTGCTTCATCTGAACTTTCTTAGGACATGGGTGTTTGTGCCCGGTCTTTGGTCCCATCATTGCCAGGGTACAAAAGGATGGAAACTGGCTTGACTGGCCACCTGAGGATTTCACCTAGGGGGGACTGCACCAGTCTCATGATAAAATCCCCTTCCCCCCGCCTCCTAGAGTCTTGCACTGAGCACAGCACTGGATTAGGATGGTATTTCCTGTATTGAGGGGATAGTATTCACTGTGACAAAGCCACACATTCCTAACATGCCAGGGAGGTGCTTAGGGAATCAAGAATAACTCAGCTGAAATCACTGAAGTCATGCCAATATCACAGTGGTGTGGTGTGAGATCAGAATCAGGCCCTTAGATTGTAAACTCTTTGGATAGGAACTGTATCTCCTTTGCCTGTTTGCATTTGTACAGAGACTAGCATGTTGCTGGCTGTAATGAGATGAAGCTCTTAAAGAACAAGGAGTGAGGGAAAGAGAGCTGATTAGCTGGTTGGGTTGTCAATCATCCAGAGAGACAGAGGCGGGACTTCCCTTTCCTGCAAAGGGTTCTGGTTCGGGAAGCCCTCTATAAATGTCCTTTGCTTCCAGCCAGGAATCAGAGTTACAGGAGGAAGAGTCACCTGGGCAGACTGGGATCTGTGGGAGGTACTTTATGGAAGATCTTTGTTGTTGGATCTTTTTTTTTTAAAGTTAATTTAAAATTTTGGATTTTTAAATTTTTTTTCTGTGACTGGAGCTTCTTACTTCAGTCTGGCACCCATGAATAGCAAATCAGTCAGCGGCTTTCTGGTACGCAACATGGCCAACCCCAAGAATTGACCCTCAAGAGTCCAGCCTCCCCCGCACCCCCAAAGTCACAAGATAGGCAACAAAGATGATCAATCACCAGTTACACTGTATCCTTTTTGAAATGTGGCAACCAGAACTGCACGCAGTATTCAAGGTGTGGGCGCACCATGGATTTATATAGTGGCTTTAAGATACTTTCTCTTATTTTCTAACTTTCTCTTAGTTCCTAACTTTCTGTTAGCCTTTTTGACCACTGCTGTTCATGGAGCTGAAGTTTTCAGAGACTGTTCCATGGTGACTTCAAGATCTTCTTTTTTGAGTGGTAACAGCTAATTTAGACCCCATTGTTATATGTGTGATTATTTTTTCCAGTGTGCATTACTTAAAATTTATGTTGAATTTCATCTGCCATGTTGCCCAGTCTCACAACTTTGTGAGTTACTACTTGGAACTTTTCACAGTCTGCTTTAGACTGCCCACCCTAGTATCCAGGAACCTCGCA
Organism: Lepidochelys olivacea; assembly: GCF_965140295.1. Taxonomy (NCBI): domain Eukaryota; kingdom Metazoa; phylum Chordata; order Testudines; family Cheloniidae; genus Lepidochelys; species Lepidochelys olivacea. The sequence continues at coordinate 123,873,224 of NC_140416.1, forward strand.
AATACTAATGGATTTATCCTCCAGCCCCCCTGGGGCTCAGCGAGGGCAGGATTATTATTCCTATTGTACAGTTGGGAAATGAGGCCCAGAGAAACTAATTGATTTGACCCCGGTCACACAGGGAATCTGGGGCAGAACTGGGAATTGAACCCAGAGCAGACCTCCTGAGTGCCAGTCCGATGTACAACCCACAAGCCACTCTTCCTCTCCATTGTGTCAATTGTAGTGGCAGTGTCTGGGAGATGGAGACTTGTCCTCTTGGGACCAGCCTAGGATCACCTGCATATCTCCTAGGCAAGTGGTTCTCAAACTTTTTTTCACTTGAAAATTGCTGAGGGTCTTGGCGGACCACTTAATGATCTTTCCAAATGTCGTTTGTACCGTTAGCTAACTATTGTAAAGTGCTTTGGATAAAAGCGCTATATTAAAAAACTTAATAATAATTAATGTTTTTTGTTCTACAAATAAAAGCGCACAACTCATATTTTAATATCAGTCGTCTTACCTGTCTAATGCAATGGATGTGCCCTCTTTCCCCCAACACAGCAGCCCCCGAGCTGGGGCTGGGAAGGAGGGGGGTCTCTCCCCCACCACAACAGCCACAGAGCTGGGGCTGGGAAGGAGGGCTGTCTCTCTCCGGCAGCTGCAGCCCTGGAGCTGGGGAAAGTCTCCTCTTCCTCTGGCTGCTGCAGCCCTGCACGTCCCAAATTCCCCCCATCCCCTCTTCTCACTCCACTGCTTCCTCCCACCTACCCCCTATTTCCCCCCCCCCCAAGGCCACCACCTCACATTATATGTGCGTCTTCTCCAGGCACCTAATTAGTGGAACCACACCTGCACGGCTCCACTAGTTAGATGGGTGGCCCTCCATTTTCTTGTGTGCGGCCCCCCAGGCATGCACCGTAGAGGGAACTATCCGTGGACCACCAGTGGTCCGTGGACCACAGTTTGAGAACCTCTGTCATAGGCTACCAGACAGTTCTGATGGGGGGATAACGTAACTGACCCAGCCCCAAAGAGGGGAAGGGCTCGGTAAATCATTACAGGCTGCCTGAGCTGGAAGGTTGGAGGCTGCTCGTGGTGTTGGCTACAGCATGAACGTGTTTGAGGAGGTGAGTCTGCAGGCAGGGAGCCCTGCACTGCCCTTATCTCACCATCACTCAGGCAGACGGTGCTCAGAAGTCATGTCCCAGGTGTCTAAAATCACCCTTGCTCTGTTGGACTGTCCCAGCTGGGTCTCCCTTTATTAAAGGAGTCGCTTAGAGATCTGACCAAATAAATGGCCTTGTATTTTCTTTTGGGGGAAGAGGAATATTCCCCACCTTTCATCCCTTTGAATTGCCCTTACGGCCTCCCTAGGCCATGTGGCTGCAGCTCTTCCTGATCCTGGGAAGGCAGCCCATCCCCACCAGTGAGGACATACGGTGCTTCATCACCCTCCAAGGAGCTGGGCACATGGGGCCTGATACTCCTCTGGCTTTTACGCTGCTGTAACTCCTGTGGTTTCACTGGAATTACTCCTGCTTTATGGTGGTGGACGAGAGAGAGGAATGAGGCCTAGACAGTGTCTCTGCAGCAGTCCTGGATCCTGCCAGCCTGGGATATATGGGACCTAAGCTCCAATCCCCTGCGTTTCAGCACAGTCTGCTGCCACTAGAAGCCACAGGGCTTGTCTATAACTTTGTGAACACGACAGGCTGACCGTGAGATTAGGGCATGGATCCACATTGCACCTCTCCCTTCTGCTCCCCTTACTCCTAGGGAAGGAAGGCGTGCTAGAGGGGTGAAGGGGTGCATGTGTGTGTCTGGGTTGGGCTGGCAGGACTGCAATAGCAAAGCTGCAACATGCGCTTTAGGAGAGGGAGCTGTGATCAGGGAGCTCCTGGTGCCCACTGGCAGAGGGCACAGAGGTCAATAAGGGCCACACGGATCCCCTGGTCTGGTATCTACATGACTTTTTGGCAAACTAGCATGTAAGGTCTCTACAAAAGCCTGTGTCACACTTGTCATAATCATTGTGAAATGTCCGTACGGATAATATGTAAGGGACTGTGTGTACAGATACTGCACATCATGTTTTAAGGTCTGAGCTGGGGCCAGTCCCCAGAAGAGAATAAACAAGCTCCTTGCAGGCAGAAGATGTTCACCTGTTGGTCTAGCTACATGTAAACTGAGTACTGTATACTTCACAGTGAACGCCTGAGCCAAATGCTAATCAAGTGATTGCAAAGCCTTCAGGGAGACTAGAGACAGGACAGCGCAAGCTGTGAGGGTTCTCCTGTTTGCATACGAAGACACAGGATTTGTAGACTATCTCCGTAGAGACAGAGACCAACTCTGCCTCTTTCCCCGGAGGGTGCAAGAGGACAGCATAGCTGCTTCATGAACAGAGGACCACAGCCAACCCGGGCTGTAATACGCTGGAAGAATTTGGGCTGAGCTTTTGCTCTATATGACATGACTATGTTTTGGGAGTTAAGCTTAGGATCTAGTAGGCATGTGTGATGGGGCATCCGCCCCACACTGGCCTGAAAGGGGTTAACGGAGCCCTAGGGAGGCTGCATGGAAAGCAGCCAATATGAGAGGAGCTGCAAGGAGCAGCCAATCAGGGCCGGGCAGGCCCATATAAGAAGAGCTGCAGGACAGAGCAGGTTCAGTTGCTCTCTGGAGCTCAAGAAGGAAGGACTAGCCTCCTTGCAGGCAGAAGAAAGCCAGCACTCTGGATAGAGCCATGCTGCTAGCAGGGACCAGGGGAGCTAGGGAAGAGCTCCTGGCTGGTGGTTGGGAGTTGCCAGCTGAGGCCTTGAGGCAAGGGTGAAGAAGGTGCTGGGGCTGCGAAGAAGTGGCCCAGGGAAATAGACTGAGAGGTTGGAGGGGACACAGTGCGTGACTGCCACATACAGGGTCCCTGGGCTGGGACACGGAGTAGTGGGTGGGCCTGGGTCCCCCACCCCCATGCGCCACTGAGGAAATGTCTGGACCATTTGACTGTGGTACAGTCCCCCGGAATGAGGGAGCACGGAGGGTGGCACAGCTGGAGGGCTGTGTCCTGCAGAGGACGCCGTGGTCCTTGGAACAACATGGGTCCAGGAGCAGAAGTGTCGGTGGGCGAGACACCACCGAGAGTCGGCGGACTGACCTGTGGAGCTGATCTGCAAGATGACCAGCAGGAGGTGCCAGCGTGGTGAGTCCCACCCTGTTACAGCATGTTATGATTTTATTTTGATTCTAATATTTCTGCTTGCTACCACTTGAATCTCTGTTAAGTAAACTTAGATGTGTTACTAGAGTAATTGGGGATAAGCACAGTGCGTTAAGGGGAGCTGTGATCTACTGTGTAACTGGCAAGCTGGGCTGTGCTGCCTTTGGGAGCAGGATCTGAGAAGTCTGAGTGTGCAGGGCTGGGTGCCCCCGGGAGATGCTTGGAGGGCTCGGGGTGGGGAGGTGAGTGTGCCTGTCACTGACAGATACAGAGAGCAGGGCCCACAGAGTAGCAAGGCACGGCTTGTATTGCCACAGGCTGGTGGAGTTGGGGAACTGCCTCGCGGCAGGCACAGGCAATGCAAAGGGCGGGTGGTAGCAAGGTGCCTCCCCGCCCCCCAGGAGCTCAGAGACAAATACTAGGGCAGGGGGGAGAAGAGGAGGAAGGGCTGGGCCTGCATCATTAAACAATCCCACATATCTGAGCCCATGGCCAGCACACACAGCGCAGCCAGGGCAGGACTCTGGGGTGCAGCAAACTCCAAGGCCAGCCATGAGGCTAGGCCTCCGACGGGCTCCCGCTGTGTTTGCTGAGTGAGATGAGAGCTCAGTGGCCGGTGTTCTCCCACCCAGATCGGTGAAAGGCCTGGCGTGGGGAGCACAGGGGCTGACTTTTGTTTTTGCCAGGGGGTGCTCCTCTCTGCCCGCTCTTCCCCCCTGTGAGCAGTGGGCGGGGCCTTGGGGGAAGAGGCTGAGTGGGGGTGGAGCCTCGGGGCAGAGCAGTGGGGGGTGGGGAAGATGCTGAGCGGGATTGGGGGTGAGGCCTCGGGGCAGAGCGTGGGGCGGGGCCGCAGTCCAGGTGCTGGGGCCCACAAAAGATTAATCTGGCCCTGCGGGTGCTAAGCCCCCCCCCTATTTTTTTGATGGGTGCTTGAGCCATGCAGCACCCATGGAGTCGGTGTCTATGGCAGGGAGAACTCAGCACAAATGCCATGTGCCCTGGGGGGGTCCATGCTCCTGAGTCCTGCACAGACCATCCTTCCTGGTTCGACTCTGACTGTCCCAGCAGGTGGCATCCCCTTGGTGTCCTGCAAATCACACGATCCTCATCCAGGTGTAAATCCAGAGCAACGCCACTGAAGTTGCTGGCCCTGATCCACGGCTGAGTCTGAGCTGCGCAGGAAACGGGACCCTCGTAATACCTGCCTGTAGGCCCCGCTAGCCTGAGTCTGGCAAAGGGGCAGCATGACCCCACAGCATAAGTTACAACACTCTCTACTCTGTTCCAACAAGCACTAACCAATCCCTCCCCCACCATGCCCCCTGCACCAGGGGTGTGAGACAGGGCGGCAGAGAGCCTGTTACCCCAGTTCTTCACCCCCTGGGGCTTTCCTTATGGCAGGGGGATTCTCTGCTGCCTGAGCTGTATCGGGGCAAAGGACCCAGCCCACAAAACAACCTGGAGATCAATAACTCTACTGAGATCAACGATCTTACTCCAGGTTCTCACTGAAGTATTGGGATCAGAATGTGGCTCATACACAGCGATTGTCCCATGGGGAACTGATGATTTTACCTCCCTCCCTGTATGCTCTCTGGTTTAGTAGAAAACCTCCACTCCAGATATTTATTCCATAGCCCCTACGAACAAGCAAACACCCTTGAATACCTTTTGTGCTGAGATGTCAAAGAAATACCACTGTATTTTGTCCCAACTGTGACTGCTGATTCATTTCACCCCAAGAAACTGAGCAGGGACATAGCCAGGGAGGCAGATGGGTATTTGATCTCTTTCCATCTCTTAAACGGCTAATGGCTGCAGTGGGGAATTTCTCCGCAATGGCAGAATCTGCAAACCTTTTCTCTCATCTTTCTCTCCCCTGACATGCCGCAGGCCTGCATGGGAGTGGGCTGGGAAATGATGGGATAAGTCAGCTCCTCAAAGCAAAACCCAAATATACAACAACCCCCCCCCCCTCCCCTCGCAGTAGCATTGCTTTCGGCCCCTTGGCTGGTTCTAACTTTTCCTCCAGTTTCTTTACTTTCTTGTCTTTTATCAGCAATGGGGAGCAGTGGGTCTATATCAAGCCATCGGTTCCTCCCCTGTCTGAGCCCTGTACTCTGTGCTATACTATCCATCAGAGGACTGTTCTACACCAGAAGTCAGAGATACTATACATCAGTATCTCAGGAGAACATGGTAGCATTTCCACATCCGGGGCTGATTCTCCATGAGGCTGTACCTTGTAGTCATTTATACTACCTCCACGAAGGTGTAAATCAGTCATCGCTATTTGATTTGGATCTGTGCCTTTCCCAATGTCTTGGGAATCAGCAGTGTGACGTTTCTCTGGTGGCCCTTTGTTCCACAGTAGCTGCTCTCTCTGCATATGTCACTTATTTACAATGCTTAAACATGGAGTCCATTCCCATGCAACAAGCCCGACTAACCAAGCTTGATGCTGCAGCCCCTGTCCTACCTCCAACCAGGGCCATCCTTAGGCATATGCAGCATACGCAGCTGAGTAGGGCACCAGAAAATTTTGGGGCACCCTTGGGTCTTAGTGTCCACCCTTCTGCCTCTTCCTATCCCTGTTCTGACCCTTCCTGCAGGCTCCCACAGCTAGCTGCTGCAGCCTGATGACTATTACTCCAGAAGGGATCTAGTAACTTAAAAGTGAAAAAGCGTTCCTGCCTGCCAGACTGATTAGCACAACATTGAAACAGTTAAAGAGGCATTCAAGTACTAATGACAGGTTTCAGAGTAGCAGCCGTGTTAGTCTGCATCCGCAAAAAGAAAAGGAGGACTTGTGGCATCTTAGAGACTAACAAATTTATTTCAGCATAAGCTTTCGTGAGCTACAGCTTACTTCATCAGATGCATGTAGTGGAAAATATTCACCAGCAACTACACACCAAAAACACCAACCCAGGAACCTATCCTTGTAACAAAGCCCATTGCCAACTGTGTCCATATATCTATTCAGGGGACACCATCATAGGGCCTAATCACATCAGCCACACTATCAGAGGCTCGTTCACTTGCACATCTACCAATGTGATATATGCCATCATGTGCCAGCAATGCCCCTTTGCCATTTACATTGGCCAAACTGGACAGTTTCTACATAAAAGAATAAATGGACACAAATCAGACGTCAAGAATTAGAACATTCATAAACCAGTCGGAGAACACTTCAATCTCTCTGGTCACTCGATTACAGACCTAAAAGCGGCAATTCTTCAACAAAAAACTTCAAAAACAGAATCCAATGAGAGACTGCTGAACTGGAATTCATTTGCAAACTGGATACAATTAACCTAGGCTTGAATAAAGACTGGGAGTAGATGGGTCATTACACAAAGTAAAACTATTTCCCCATGTTTATTTCCTCCACCCCCACCCCCCACCAAACTGTTCCTCACATGTTCTTGTCAACTGCTGGAAATGGCCCACCTTGATTATCATTACAAAAGGTTCTCCTCCTTGCCCCCCCCCTCCTGCTGGTAATAGCTCACCTTAGCTGATCACTCTTGTTACAGTCTGTATGGTAACACCCATTGTTTCATGTTCTCTGTGTATATAAAATCTTCCCACTGTATTTTCTACTACATGCATCCGATGAAGTGAGCTGTAGCTCACGAAAGCTTATGCTCAAATAAATTTGTTAGTCTCTAAGGTGCCACAAGTACTCCTTCAAAGGCTAATGAAGCCATTTAACAGGCATTTGCCAACCCCCAGGTACATACTGTCAGTTTCTGAATTTACTGATGAAAACAGTTGTGCATTACTGTAATATTTACTCAGAACATGTTAGTCTACAGGACCTTAGTTTAAAATTTGCTTTAAAAATATTTCATTAGAAGATGGCTGAAGATTATAAAATCACATCTCTTAAACCCTTGCATTGATTTTTAGATCCACAATCAAAGTATTCATCTTTAGCCTTAAATGCTTGGACGTGCAGTTTTTTAAAATAAATCCTTCAAAAGACCACTCTTATCTAAAATACAGATTTTAATTATGATAGTACAAAAATCTTGCTTCCAAAGTCTTCCTCTCCTTTCTGTCCATCCCTGTCCATCCCTTTCTCCTTTCACCCCCCTGTTGAAGAGAGGCCAGCCCTGAAAGGGACAACACCACTTTCCTTCCAGATAGCTGGACAAACGAGTTTCCCTTTCTTTACTTCTGACTATTTGATGAACTAGTTTTAAGAGAACCCTCCAGCAAAATCAGTACCTTAGTAAGACATAAAATCCTTTGTTATGCCTAAAATCTTTGGAAAAATATTTTTTTAAAGTTGGTGAAATGTCATAAATATGTCTGTTATGGAAATCACACACAGAAAATTAGTGTTCCCTTTTTCTAAAAGCTATGAACATTGTTATGAACACACTAAACCTCTGTGACTGAGAATTTAAAATAATGTCTTTGTTTCAGTGAGTTAAATATGTAGTAATCTGGAATGGGTACTTTATGAAGGCTTAAGAGTACATTTTAAAATATAAAATCAGCTTAGAAATACTGATTAAAAAAATGTAAAACAGAGAAGAACTGCATCATGTAGTCCATAATATTTAACGTTGTATTCAGCAGGACAGCTGACTTGCCCTTACTACAGAGTTTTTTTTTGCAAATAAATCTCTGACAAACTTCAGGGTATATCAAAATACCTGTGACTGACATTTTTTATTCCTAAATTTAGTGCTTTTAATTAGATACCTTCTGCATATCTAGTCTTCACCTTCTGGCACACAGTGGAAAACATGCTCCATTTTCTTTTGCAAAAACTACCCTTCTGCAATTTCTTTCTAATGTCATTTGCTTCATTTTGGTTCGGGGATTTGGCTGGAAGGGGGTGAGCAGGGAGGGGGATGGAAGAGAGGAGGGAGACAGTGGGGAGGGGCGGGGCCTGGGCAGAGTGGGGGTGGGGCCTCGGGCAGAGCAGGGGTGGAGGATAGGCGGGGCCACAGGCAGAAGAGGTGGGCTGGGGAGCTCGTCTCCCCAAGCGGCAGCTTCACCCACCGCCCATGACAGCAGGTAAGAGCGAGTTGGCTCCCGCACACCTAGCGCGCACTGCAGTGTCCTCAGGCAGGGGCCGTATTTGCAGAGCCGAATGAGCTGGTGCTGCATGCTCTGTGGGAGGGAGAGGGTCCGGGGCTCTCTGCAGGGAACTGTGATACTCTGCCACCGTGAGATGGGCCGGGCGGCTTGGTGTCTTTGCTGCCTTGTCCCTCCCCCACCCGCCCAGCTGCGAGCCCGGGGTGCTGTTGGGCATAGGGGCACCCGTTTAATAATAATACTGCATAGGGCCCCATAAATCCTAAGGACGGTCCTGCCTCCAACAGCTCTGCAGAGCGGCTCACAGGGTGGAGCTGCAAGGCACATTCAGGTGCTGCTGATCCCTGCATAGGATCCCCGAAGCTTCCAGCTGTTGCACACAAGTTCCAAGAACCTCGACAGGGGCATGGGTTAGGCCTCTGCATCAAATATCTTGGCACGATCGTTAGTACTCGAGTAACTCAGAAGTCAGCAAAAAGAAAAGGAGTACTTGTGGCACCTTTGAGACTAACGAGTGAGCTGCAGCTCGCAAAAGCTTCTGCTCAAATAAATTGGTTAGTCTCTAAGGTGCCACAAGTCCTCCTTTTCTTTTTGCAGATACAGACTAACACGGCTGCTACTCTGAAACCTGTCAGAAGTTAGCCTGGCTGTTTATTTTCAAAGGTCACGAGATGTTCCTCAAGTCATGAGCTGCCCTTTGGATACTTCTCAGCTTTGCTGTTTTTGTTATGAAGCTGGGATTATTAATGGCTTCAGGATAAACAGATGCAAGAACTAATTAATGGTAGAAATCCAGCTGTGTCTTGCAGGTCACCCAAGCAGCTCCAACCTAGTCAGCACTTAGCACTTCTTGGATTTCACATGAGGCTTTTCAAACACAAAGCAGGGAATCAATTCTTCAGCAAGTCTGTAGCAACTGGAGGATTTTGATGTGAAGGCAGAGGACGGTTATCTAAACCTTCCACCTGCGATCAGGCAGTGGAGAAACTTTTAGTTGCAATCCTATGTATTATCCCTGCCAGCTGGAACTCTGGCAGAATCTGTCTCCTCTAAAGTACTTTATCCTATAATGTCTAGGCTTCGGAGGAAGGGTGAATCCAGGCAGTTTCCCCCTTATTGACCATGTGTCTGTTCAGGCCCAGATTCCATAGCATGATATGGTGGGAGCATCCGCACACTTGTGCGCAATTCTGTTACGCTGGCAACTCCCCATATTTGTGTGCACAAATCCTATTCTTGCATCACTGTGGCCTTGGAATCTGAATCTGACTATCTATTGCATATAAATGTTAGGTCTGGGGAGTGCGACTTGAAAATTCAGCCCTAAAATAGCCTCTTACAGTGGCCCAATTAGCTGCTTATGTATGTTAAGCTAGAGAGTGTAAGGAGCGGCTTCCTGTCTAGAGCTGTGTTCTAATTTTTGTGGATTGTTGCTGGCTTTCTGACAATTAACCCTTTTTTGCCTGTTTCAGTCCTCCACCACCTGGCCTGCCTGCTGCAGTCCCCATTCTCAAAGCCAAGGAGGTTAGAAAAGACCCTCTGGAATCCATCAGTGCCTCTCATTCCTTGGCCAGGGTTCAGCAACACGGGTCCCTCCTGAGCAGTGAGACAGGAAATTAATACTAGCCTGTCTTCCCTTGAGCAGCCCACTTGGCTGGCTATGTAGAAGACAGACCGCTTCTCTTAAGTATGTGAGCCAGATCCTGTTCACCCCTATTGGAATCAATAGCAAAATCCCCACTGATTTCAGTAGGATCAGAGGCTATGTTATTTGTGTTATAGTAGTATTTAAAGTTCAAGCCAAGAGCAGGGCCCCATTGTGCTGGGTGCTGCACAGAGTCCCTGCCCTGATGCGCTTACAATCTAGCGTGTGGGAGAAAGGAAGCATCGTTATCTCCACATTACAAGTAGACAACTGAGGCACACTAAGATTAAAAAAAGAAAAGGAGGACTTGTGGCACCTTAGAGACTAACAAATTTATTTGAGCGTAAGTTTTTGTGAGCTACAGCTCACTTCATTGGATGCATTCAGTGGAAAATACAGTGGGGAGATTTGTATACACAGAGAACATGAAACAATGGGTGTTACCATACACACTGTAAGGAGAGTGATCACTTCAGATGAGCTAATACCAGCAGGAGAGCGGGGGAGAGGGGAGAAAATCAAGGTGGGCCATTTCCAGCAGTTGACAAGAACGTCTGAGGAACAATGGGGGTGGAGGGGGGGGAATAAACATGGGGAAATAGTTTTACTTTGTGTAATGACCCATCCACTCGCAGTCTCTATTCAAGCCTAAGTTAACTGTATCCAGTTTGCAAATGAATTCCCGTTCAGCAGTCTCTCGTTGGAGTCTGTTTTTGAAGTCTTTTTGTTGTAATATTGCAACTTTTAGGTCTGTAATCGAGTGACCAGAGAGATTGAAGTGTTCTCCGACTGGTTTATGAATGTTCTAATTCTTGACATCTGTTTTGTGTCCATTTATTTTTTTACGTAGAGACTGTCCAGTTTGACCAATGTACGTGGCAGAGGGGCATTGCTGGCACATGATGGCATATATCACATTGGTAGATGTGCAGGTGAACGAGCCTCTGATAGTGTGGCTGATGTGATTAGGCCCTGTGATGGTGTCCCCTGACTAGATATGTGGACACAGTTGGCAACGGGCTTTGTTGCAAGGATAGGTTCCTGGGTTAGTGTTTTTGTTGTGTGGTTGCTGGTGAGTATTTGCTTCAACTTGGGGGGCTGTCTATAAGCAAGGACTGGCCTGTCTCCCAAGATCTGTGAGAGTGATGGGTCGTCCTTCAGGATAGGTTGTAGATCCTTGATGATGCGTTGGAGAGGTTTTAGTTGGGGGCTGAATGTGATGACTAGTGGTGTTCTGTTATTTTCTTTTTTGGGCCTGTCCTGTAGTAGGTGACTTCTGGGTACTCTTCTGGCTCTGTCAGTCTGTTTCTTCATTTCGGCAGGTGGGTATTGTAGTTGTAAGAATGCTTGATAGAGATCTTGTAGGTGTTCGTCTCAGTCTGAGGGGTTGGAGCAAATGCGGTTGTATCATAGAGCTTGGCTGTAGACAATGGATCGTGTGGTGTGGTCAGGGTGAAAGCTGGAGGCATGTAGGTAGGAATAGCGGTCCAGTAGGTTCCCGGTATAGGGTGGTGTTTATGTGACCATTGCTTATTAGCACCGTAGTGTCCAGGAGTGGATCTCTTGTGTGGACTGGTCCAGGCTGAGGTTGATGGTGGGATGGAAATTGTTGAAATCATGGTGGAATTCCTCAAGGTCGTCTTTTCGATGGGTCCAGATGATGAAGATGTCATCAATATAGTTCAAGTATAGTAGGGGCATTAGGGGACGAAAGCTGAGGAAACGTTGCTCTAAGTCAGCCATAAAAATGTTGGCATACTGTGGGGGCCATGCGGGTACCCATAGCAGTGCTGCTGGTTTGAACGTATACATTGTCCCCAAATGTGAAATAGTTGTGGGTGAGGACAAAGTCACAAAGTTTGGCCACCAGGTTAGCCGTGACATTATCGGGGATACTGTTCCTGACGGCTTGTAGTCTATCTTTGTGTGGAATGTCAGTGTAGAGGGCTTCTACATCCATTAAGTGATCACTCTCCTTACAGTGTGTATGGTAACACCCATTGTTTCCTGTTCTGTGTATATAAATCTCCCCACTGCATTTTCCACTGAATGCATCCAATGAAGTGAGCTGTAGCTCACAAAAGCTTCTGCTCAAATAAATTTGTTAGTCTCTAAGGTGCCACAAGTACTTCTTTTCTTTTTGCGAATACAGACTAACACGGCTGCTACTCTGAAACCTGACACTAAGATTAAATGACTTATCCAAGGTCACAGAAGAAAAGCGTGGCGGGGAATTGAACCTAGTGCAATGCCTTAGCCGTGAACCCATCATTCCTCTCTGCTGGTATGAGCTATGCCCTGGCATCCCACACGTGTATCCTCTGCATTGGTCTCATGTTTGGAAATGAACCTGCAATCATTTTGTGCCCTTCAGTTATCTAGCCTAAATGTCCCAGTATCAGTGAGTTATTTTCATTACACTGTATGTTACAGCCCAAATACCTGAGTCTCTTGGGGTGCTGAATACTGTAGTCTGGAATTTGAGGACAGTAGATGAACGCCCATGGAATGACACCAGCCTCACACAGACCTCTGGTGTGGCCTTCACCCAAGAGCAACTAGAACCCTTCTGAATCTTCACAGCTAGAGAGGGACTGGAAAGGAAATGTTTCCTTTAGCTCAGGGGCTACCAGAGAGCCCTGGGATGATGGTCACAGCTTTACATTTCACTCTTTTTTGTGTCTCAATTGAGGAGAGAGAAAACAGCCTGTTGCTCTGGACCTCAGAGTAGCATTATTCCAAGAAATGGCCCTGATTCCCTTGGAGGGAGCTGCTGCAAAATGAAAGTGAATCTCATTTAAGAAGCTGTAAGCAGAGAATTGGGATAGCAGGGGAGGGGTAGATAAGCCCTGAAACAAAACCATACTGACATGTGATTGCCCATACTGTCGGAAGGAAGGAAGAGGGGACAATATAGGCCGGATTGTTTCCAAGTCAAATGCTTCTATTTCCTCTCAGCTCCTCTCTATTGTCTCTCAGAAGATTAATGGCAGCGTACAGCCTCTATTTCCTGACATGCTGGCAAAGGGTTTTTTCCTCCTTTTCACCAAGGTATTTGCAAACCTGTCTGCTCTTTACATTAATGAGCTAAGAGAATGTTACTGTCTCCCATGAATATTTCTGAGGGCCTTGGAAATGCCTGAGGCCTTAGATCAATGCCTCTAGCTCTCTCGAATGTTCCTCCAGTGCAATGAACTTGAAGCATTACTGACAATTGGCAACAGAGCAAGTGCCGCCTCCTTAATGTACAGGACTTTGCTCTTGCATCTCGGACAGTTTAACTGAAGGCTGCTTGAAACGGGACTCGGAAAATGCAGCATCAAAGGGGACAGAAGACCTTCCTCCCCAGTTCCAATCGTGTCAAGACTTGGCACTCAGATTTATGCAATATAGAGACTCACACAAAAGACAGAGGAGCCCCAGCTTAATGGACTCGGCAAAGCCTGATTCCCCTTGGAAGGATGTCTGGAGGAATGTATCCTGTTTCTCTTTCTCACTGACTATGCCTAGATTGACTGACTGTTTCTTGGCCCAAAGTGCTCAATGCAGAGCTCTTTCCAAATACCCCACGTGCCCAGTAGCAAAACAGGGTGAGATGAGGACTGATCAGACCAGGAGGCGGACATATGCTTTGGCATGGGGTCAGCTTATTGTAGCAATGAGACAGGAAATTAACTAGCCGGAGCCTTCGTTTCCCGAGATGGGCACAGTCTCTGTCAAGAGGCGGCGCTTCACACCTAAATGAAGGTCTCACTGCAGTTTGTTTCACTTTCATTTAAACACTTGAATGACTTAGTGGTAAATAATTTGTGTGCTGTTACATCACGGTGGGGTCGTTTTCATTTTACCTCCCCTGTTTTTTCTCTTTGCTGAGGTTAACAATGTGCACAAATGTCCAATCTGCTTATTCACTCCACTTCATTCTAGTCACATTACTTCTCTCTACTCACTGATGTCCTGCTCAATGAAACTCTTCAAGCCGTGTTGGCAGCTGCAGCTCAATCCTGCCCGGACGTGCGACTCACAGATGAGATCATTCGCACCTGCCACTGTGCTCTGTCTTGCGGGAGCCCTTCAGTTATTCTTGGCAGGACCTTAAGGCCTCTGCAACATGGGATAAAGCAGACACGTCATCAAGAGCTGTCCCTACGGTTTGCTTTTTTCAAGATACTCTGGTACAGTAAATAGTGTGGAGATGGACGTAAAGTCAAAGAGAAGTCTTGGTTTCTTACCGTCTCTCTGGAATGAGCTGCCCTAACAATGGTGCAGGGCTCAGGAATGGCTGGCGTCTACTGTAGTTGGGGTGGAAAATAGGGGAGGGTGGTATAGCTCAGTACTGCGATCCTTAGTCATGGGAGTTGCTATAATGTCTGGTGCCAGGATGCACACGGTGAACTCTTTCAAGTAGGGACTGTTGGCCCCCTGTGAAATGCCGAGCTCATTTCTGGGTATTAGAAGATAAATAATAATTGAAGTCGATAGGACTGCTCTTGGGATCAAGATAAATGGCCATTGCATGAAATCTACAAAGCTCGGGCTTGGGTTGGAAAGCGGAATGATCTCGGTGCAATGATGTCTTTGGGTTCCAAGCCAGCATTATCCCAATGACAAATTGTTGAAGGAAAACACTCCTTGTGTGTCTTAGAAGCAGTCTGCAGCCTTGTGAGCCCTGGCCAGTTGCTAGGGGAGGTTGTTTTCTGTTTTGAGGCAACAGGTAGCTGATGAGTCTTTTGCATGGAAAGTGGAGATTGTAAATGTTCCCATTAAACCCAGCTTCACTACAACTAGAATGCTCCCCACACCCATCCCCTCTGCTCTTCCTTGCACTCAATAGTGCAGTGAGCAGCAAAAGAAGGGAAAATGCATCTTTCCTTTGGCTCCCGCTGGAGAATGGAATTCTACTAACCCCCAGTGCCAATGGGTTGGCTGGGGAGGGTATGTTTGGAGAAGGCCGCAGCTGTCATCTTATTTCCACTCCGCCCCCACCCAAGCACGCTGTGGTCATCCCTGCAGTCTGTTCCTTCAGAGTCTGTCTCCAGCCCAAGTATACCCCTTTCTCCATGGCAGAGCAATGTAATGACTGCAGCACCAGCAGCCAAGCCACGTAATGGTATCAGATGAAATTGCCTCAGACTCGCAAGATTAGCCCCCTGTCATTGTGCCAATGTAAACAGCCCAGTTGGCTTGAGTCTGGAGTAACGTGGCGGCTTTTACACTAGATCTACATGATTGATGTGCTGGAATTTGGCAAACTCCAGAAATTAAAGGAGGATTTTAGCAGTGAAGGAGGCAGGGAGTGGGAATCACTGGGATTGTTCCCAAGGGATCCTCGCAAAGAAACCAGTCTAGCAAGGCACCTGTTGCTCGTGGCTCAAACCTGTGCTTGCAGTGTTCAGCGCAGCTCCCTGCTCTGTCTGAAAGGATTCTTTCCTGGACACGTCTCATGACAGGATGCCAGTAGAAGCCTGGTGGTTTGGGAGGGAGAGATACTGAGATAGCTGGCCAAGGATTAATGGCTGGATTGACAGTTTTCTTTTCAGGCTGAATTGGTGTGGCGTGCATTGCTTCATAGGGAGATAAAACTGGTGGGTTTGAACCTACGTCACTCATGGCAACAAGTCATGTTAAACTGATACTCCTCTAGGGAAAGATCCATTTGAGGCAGTAGCCCAGGGGAGGAAAGGAAGCACTTTTTCATGCTCGTATGCTGACTCATGGAACAGAATGAGCTTTGCTCCTAAACACTTTGCTGCTAATATTTTATAAAATACAACAATAAAGGCTAAACTTTTTAATGCTAGTCACTAGAATTGGGCCCACAAGTTTTGTTCCTGTGTGCAAAACCCATATCAAGCAGGCAGATGGGTAACAGCCTGCGTTGCATGAGCAATAGTCTGCTTGGGCATGCAACTACCTGTTGTGTGTGGGCAGTGATCATACTGCAGAGTCTGAATTTTCAGAAGGGCTAAGGCCCAGCCTGCCTCCTGCAAAATCTGCTCGTTAATTACATGTCTGCAAAATGAAGTATGCCTGGAAATGTGAGTGGGGAACTGTGAGGCAAGGCCACTTGGCAAAGTGTCCCCCATTCTTTGCAAACAGCTCTTGTCTCAGACCTGACAGACCCTCTGTATCAAATAGATTGGTTACAGATATTTGTCCAGGTATTTGTAACCTCAGAGGAGTAGCTTGTGTTTATATTGTTGCACTTTGCGCTGCATCGATTGGCCGGTAGTGATTTAATTAGGCAGTGTTATACACAAATACTTTGCACATGAGCAATGCCTTTCCAACCAACAATCTCAAAGCTGTTTATAAGGCCGTAGTACCTGAATATCTCACAATCTTTAATATCTTCATCCATCCAATGACCCCCACCTCACCCCAGAGATAGGGCAGTACTACTATCTGTATTTTATAGGTGAGGGAGTTGAGGTGCAGAGACTAAGGGTACGTCTACCCTGATATTAGATGCCCCTGCCAGCTGGCTCAGGCTAAGGGGCTGTTTAATAGCAGTGTAGCTGTTGGGGTTTGGCTGCAGTCCAAGCTCTGGGACCCTCCCACCTTGCAGGGTCCTAGGGCTCGGGCTCCTGCCCATGCCCGAACATCTACACCACAATTAAACAGCCCCTTAGCCCGAGCCCCGCGGCACTGAGTCAGCTGGCAAGAGCCAGTCATGGGTTTTTAATTGCAGTGTAGACAAACCCTAAGGGACTAGCCCAAGATGACATAGGAAGTCTGAGGCAAAGCAGGGAATTGAAGGTGGTGTTAGTGGCTGACCCATCCTCCCTCTCTTCTCTTCCTCAAAGTTATGTCTGAAGGGGAAACTGAGGTACGGGAAGACTAAGTGATGTGTCCAAAGTCTGAGCCAGGACCAGTAGCTAGGCTCCTGGCTCCCAGTTTCCATATCCAACTATGAAAGCAGCCTAGCTGCACCGTGACAGTGGAGTTACCGGCTGGAGGTCAGCAAGTCAGCCGATGAAAATGAATGTGCTCTGCTACTTGAGTATATGCTTGTCGAGTTGTACAATCCTAGAAAACCGACCAAGAATTTGCCAATGATCTGTCTGTACGGACAGCCTGATCCTCAGCTCTGCGGGATTTCTGATCAGCGCAACCAAATGGGTTGGAGAGGGCACAAAAGTGTCTTTGAGCCATCTTTGCTCTTCTTAAATCTCATGGCCAGCCAGGGCACAATCTGGCTCCTGGTGCAACTCAGAGCAGCCATAAAGGACCATTTGGCTGCTGGGGAGTGCTTTCCCCTCTCTACATCCCCACATCCTACAGATACTGATGGATAGCGACCTTCCCCAGAGCAGGCAGCCTTCCCACTATTAGGTGCAAGTGAAGAAGGCAATGACATGCAAAGTCTAGTTTAGTTACCTGTTGCCTTCTGGCATAATATGATGGGCAAAATGCATTTCGACTGGTGCCCTACGTACAACACCAAATACTGTAAGACCTTCTAAAGCCTGGAGGCGTCATTGGATTGTACGGCAGTGCAGCCCAGTGGCCAGAGCAGATGACCTGGAGTCACGAATCCTGACTTGGGCAGTTGTAAACTTTACTTACCATCTGTAAAAGAGGCGTAATAATACCTGTCTACCACCTGTGAGGCGCCATTAATTCATGTTTGTAAAGAGCTTTGAGATCCTTAGATGGAAGGCTCTAGAGAAGTGTCAAGTATTATTCATTAGCAGTTGGCTAGTGCTGGAGGGAGCAGCAAGACCAGGGCTCGAAAGGGCTAGCAAAGAAACTGCCGCATTTCCTTCTGCAATTTACACACCCACTTTTCTCAGCATATTTTCATGTAAAAGGCCTCTCGCCTCGGCTAACAAATCTTACAGGCTCGCTGCCGTACTGCATTGACACTGGTAGGGCACGCTGAGCAGAATAATTTTCTTCATCCCCACTACATGATAAAACCAACTGTCCTCTTTTGCTCTCCTTGAAGGTCAAGGCTGCCAAGTGTTTTGAAAGGCTTTTGTTTTACACACCAAGGCAGCGTTTCTTTGCTTGTAACGGCACTGCCTCACATGGCCACACCGGCTTTTAATGGCAGGCTTGGAGAGGATGGCACGGAGCAACTGACAAGTCATGGAAAACTTAGAGAAACCTTCTATTTACAGACAACTCAGCGGCTATATCAACATGCTCTGTGTGTCTCCTCTGTTTGGTACCAAGGACTTTTGCCTGTAAACAGGATCTTTAGTGCTTAGGAGCTGTTCTGCCTGTTCCCCACCTGCAGTCAGAATGAGAGATCAGGGAAAATAAGAGCTAGGTCGATCATTTCTTGGCTCACATTTTGATCCATGACCATTACTGTGCCTGGAATAAGGCCTATTTGACAGGAAGCAAGGAAACCATCAGCCTTCTCCTCCCTCTGCTGGTGGCAAAACTCTCAAGGGCTGGGAATCCCGTAAGTTTCCCTTTGCTACTCACTGCCCACCTAACCTGGGTCAGTCTGACCGGAGGTGTAGGTGACGTAGAATGGGAGGAAGAGAGGAAAGCAGCATTGGGACCCCCAGGACGAGAGGAGAAGAGGGAGCCAGGGAAATAGAAACAGACCTGGGCAGAGCACAACAAAGAATGGGAGCACAATATGAGAGGAGCAACCTGACAGGCAGGAGAAATAAAGGACACAGGAGGAGGACACAGAATGGGAAGGATGGTGTAGGAGAAGCCTGGTGTGGGGCCACATGGAATGGGCCACCAGGGCTGGGCACAGGTGCTCTCTAGCAAGAGGATGTCTTCTCTGGCCCAGCAGTGGTGTAGGTAGACTCCAGAGATGGTTCTTGACTGTGGAGATTGTAGCTGTGACACTGGGTGTTGTATGGGACGGGGGAGAGAGTAGCCAATGGCTCCTGGAGAATGGATGGAGAGAACCCCAGTGAATGGATGGAGAGAACCCCAGTGGATAGCAGTAGCCTTTTCAGGTGGAATCCTGGGGGGCATGAATGCACATCACGGGGGCAGTACCATGTGAGACGATAAGCTAGTGTGAGCCTGCAGGGCTATTTTTAGGCTGGTGACTATATTGTGTGTCATGCTGTGGAAGCTCTGACTGGCACACTGCAGCCCACGGGGTCTATAATAAAGGTGTGACACACAGCAGTGGGACTGAGAGACTCAACTTTAGTTCCTGGCTCCAGATACCTGAAGCCTGCCAGGGTTACAGAAAGTTATGTAGCCCCCGTCACATGGCAGGGGTCAGCATCGGCTAGCTCCTGCCATTACTGTTACAGAATCCAGGGTCAAGGGGCAGGTTCTTCAACTCTGGGCCCCAAGTTTTGAAGCTGTCTCAGCAGAGGATCTGGCTGATCTTGCCATGGTCAGAGAATAATCAACATAAGAATGGCCATACTGGGTCAGACCAAAGGTCCATCCAGCCCAGTATCCTGTCTCCCGACAGTGGCCAATGCCAGGTGCCCCAGAGGGAATGAACTTAACAGGTAATGATCAAGTCATCCCTCTCCTGCCATCCATCTCCACCCTCTGACAAATAGAGGGTAGGGACACCATTCCTTACCCATCCTGGCTAATAGCCATTAATGGACTTAACCTCCATGAATTTATCCAGTTCTCTTTTAAACCCTGTTATAGTCCTAGCCTTCACAACCTCCTCAGGCAGGGAGTTCCACAGGTTGACTGTGCGC
This sequence comes from Lepidochelys olivacea, assembly GCF_965140295.1. Taxonomy (NCBI): domain Eukaryota; kingdom Metazoa; phylum Chordata; order Testudines; family Cheloniidae; genus Lepidochelys; species Lepidochelys olivacea. Next base: position 123,892,785 of record NC_140416.1, read on the forward strand.
TGTATGAAGAACTTCCTTTTATTTGTTTTAAACCTGCTGCCCATTAATTCCATTTGGTGGCCCCTAGTTCCCATATTATGGGAACAAGTAAATAACTTTTCCTTATTCACTTTCTTCTCACTCATGATTTTATAGACCTCTGTTGCATCCCCCCCCTTAGTCTCCTCTTTTCCAAGCTGAAAAGTCCTAGTCTCTTTAATCTCTCCTCATATGGGACCCGTTCCAAACCCCTCATCATTTTAGTTACCCTTCTCTGAACCTTTTCTAATGCCAGTCTATCTTTTTTGAGATGAGGGGACCACATCTGCACGCAGTATTCAAGATGTGGGCGTACCATGGATTTATAGAAGGGCAATAAGATATTCTCCGTCTTATTCTCTATCCCTTTTTTAAAGATTCCTAACATCCTGTTTGCTTTTTTGACTGCTGCTGCACACTGCATGGACATCTTCAGAGAACTATTCACGATGGCTCCAAGATCTTTCTCCTGATTAGTTGTAGCTAAATTAGCCCCCATCATATTGTATGTATAGTTGGGGTTATTTTTTCTAATGTACATTACTATACATTTAGCCACATTAAATTTCATTTGCCATTTTGTTGCCCAATCACTTAGTTTGGTGAGATCTTTTTGAAGTTCTTCACAGTCTGCTTTGGTCTTAACTATCTTGAGCAGTTGAGTATCGTCTGCAAGCTTTGCCACCTCAGTGTTTACCCCTTTCTCCAGATCATTTCTGAATAAGTTGAATAGGATTGGTTCTAGGACTGACCCTTGGGGAACACCGGTAGTTACCCCTCTCCATTCTGAAAATTTACCATTTATTCCTGCCCTTTCCTATCAACGTCCATCTCTTCCTGAGTCTCCCCTAAATAATGGAGTGGAAGGGGCGTGAAGTCATGTTTGTGTAAAAGACTTGGGATTAGAATAAGGAAAGGGACTTTAGTCCTACTTCGAAGTGATTTCACGTTGATGCTCAGCCATGTATCAGATTCTCCTCTAGTGCAGCATTTAGAAATGCTGATGATTGGATGCAGTGGGGTTGTAGCCGTGCTGGTCCCAGAATATTGGAGAGAGACAAGGTGGACGAGGTAATATCTTTTATTGGACCAACTTCTATTGGTGGAAGAGATGAGCTTTTGAACTTACACAGAGCTCTTCTTCAGGTCGGGGAAATGTACTCAGTGTCACAGCTTAGTACAAGTTGGAACAGATTGTTCAGTAGAAGAAGTTAACACACGTTTTAAGGGACTATTCAAGGTGAAGTGGCCAATTAACACCTCTCCAGATATAGGGGGGAAAGGTGAGGGTGAGGAAAAAATGGGGGGGGAGCAGGGTAAGGGGTTCTAGATTGCTGTAATAAACCAAAAATCGAGTGACTCTGGTCAGTCTGTGATTTTTAGTGTCGAGCAAAGGTATGAATTTAAGCTCCCAAACTCATCTTTTGAAGGTGTTGTGCAGGTTTCCTTTGAGGATGAGGACTGATAGGTCAGATATAGAGTGGTCACTTTGTGCAAAGCATCCACCCAGCAGAACCCTATAGTCAACTATATACAAGAAACCCACGGACCACCCCACCTACCTTCACAGATCCGGTAACAACCCCAAATCCACTATGAAATCTGTTCCCTCCAGCCAGGCACTCAGATACCCCGGAATACCTGTGAGGAGGAATTGCGGGCTATACACCTTAACACACTTAAAACCACTTTCACCAAACGAGGAGACTCCACCAGAGAAGTAGATTGCATCATGGAACAGGCCACTCAAATACACTGAGAGAACCTGCTTCAATATGGAAATAAAACCCCCTGACTACACACCCCTACTTGTCACCTACCACCTAAGTTCCCTCTAAGCTGCATGGCTGTGCAGCAAGCTATCAAGGGCTGCACAAGAGTGCAGTGGGGAGAGGCACCTCTCCCTCGGGCTGCTGCGGTGAGAGAAGGCTGGGGGGAGTCCCACTGCAGCCCCAGGGCAGCCTGCACCCCAAGCCCCTCATCCCCCACCCCAGAGCCTGTACCCCCCTGCATCCCAACCCTCTGCCCTAGCCCTGAGCCCCCTCCCGCACCCCAAACCCCTCAGCCCCACCCCAGAGCCCGCACTACCAGCCAGAGCCCACAACCCTCTGCCCCAGCCCTGAGCCCCCTCCCACACTCCAAACCCCTCACCCCACCACATATCACCTCCATATTGGTGCACATAACAAAATTCATTCCACACATGGATGTAAAAAATTAGAGTGGACATTGTTTATCACCCCACAAGTGGAATCCATATGGTGTATCATTAAACAATTACAGCCCATATTCAATGGGGACCACATCCTAAAAGCGATCTTTCCTGAACCCCTACTTCTGGCCTTCAAACAATCCCCCAACCTCTCTATACGCATCATCAGAGGCAAGCTCTCCACAGACCAGGGCACACCAACTCAAAGCAGCACCAGCCCCTGCCAGAACAACAGATGCAAAACCTGTGGACATTTCTCCACTGCTCTGATGATCAAAACCACCCCTGACAGACCTTTTGAGACCCATGGATCCGACACGTGGCTACCGCAACATGTGGGTGAAGCCAGACGAGCACTACACTCAGATGAACTTGCACAGGAAAATGATGAAAGACAAAACCACCAAATGCCCGGCGGCCAAATGCTTTTCATAACTGGCCTCGGTCCCCACCCTTAAAGGAGACCTGAACGTGGCTTTCGGAAGCTGAGCCTGGGCGCTTAAATTCATAACTTTGATCGACACTAAAAATCATGGTCTTCATAGAGATGCTAGATTTATGGCTTATTACAATAAGCTATAACCCACGAACCTCCTCCCCCAGCTCTTACTTTCGCCTTCACTCCTACGCCTGGAGAAGCAGGAACTGGCCACGTCCCCTAGAATGGCCTAGGTAGTGTCTACACGGAGGCACGGCCGTGCAGCAGCTATGCCACCAGAGGGTTTCAAGTGTAGACGAGCCGCTAGACTTAGGCCATGTCTACACTAGCGAGCTCATAGCGGCACAGCAAAACTGATGCCTCTGAGTCGCTGTAGGATCGCTCGTGGAGCTGCTCTCCCGTCAGCATAATTAACCACCGAAACGAGCGTCTCCCACTGACACAGCGCTGTCCACATCGGCACATCTCTGAGTGTAACTTATGCCGCTCAGAGGGGTATTTTTGTCACATCCCTGAGCAGCATACACTGTACCGACAAAAGTGCGAGTGTAGACAGCCCTGCATGTCACTCGTCTCACGGATCTCGAAGGGGGGAAGGGTTATTATTTTATAGATGGAAAACAGAGCTTACAGTGTGTCCATGATTTGTCCAAGGCTTCACACTCACTCATCGTCAGAGGCAGGACAAGGACTTGGTCTCTCCTGTACATTCCCCATCTCTTTTTCTACCATGTTCTTTTGCCAGCAGCCTAAAGCGATCGTAACTGTCGTACTAGACAATTAGCCTGCAAGCTATGAAACAGCCATGGGACTGCTAGACCTGCGCTCTCTGTCTCTGGGGGAAGCAGCAGAAAGTGGATGTGGCCAATGGGGAATGCTGAGTATGCAGATCAGGCATGCTTCACCCATACATGGCCCAACTCCCAGTTCTGTCTCTGGGGCAGAGATGGACTGGATGCCATGTTATACTGCTCATACATCCAACAAAGGAACGGGTGGTGTCAGGGCCCTGATCTGCTTGCCCAGCATCTATTTCAGGGCCATAAAAAAAGGCATCGGGCCCCAAGAGAGAGAAACATTTAAGAGAGAAATAAGTGTTTCCGCCTCTCCTCCCCCAGCAAACTAAAGTGCAGCGTGTGAATCATACAGGTTTGCTGTTTCCTGTCTTCAAGCACCTATTCCCTGTGTTAGCCACAACCGAAACAAGAATGATGGGCTGAGTGCCGTCAGCAGCGCCTGCCAGGAGCGTCAAGTGCATTTCCTGCTTTAAAGAACAAATTAAAGCCAGCAAGTGCATGACTGAGATCACAGTCCCCCCAGCCAAGCTCTGCTTTCGCTTCCAGACACGCAGAACTCAGTGGAGGGCCCATGGGAAGTAATCATGGGCCGCAGCGCTGGGGCTTTATGAATCCTGCGGTCCTGCTCCGCTCCTCCCTCTAGGAATTTGAAAGATACTCCCACCTTTCTTTCTGTTCAAAAGTTTCTAGGCCTTTCCCTTGAGGAGACAGCCTGGAAATTGTCAACCACTGAAAACAGAATGCAAGGTGTTAAAGAACCAGGTTGGGGCTCATAGATCAGAGAGGTGGGGCTCAGGGAGCGTAGAAGCGGGGCTTAGAGAGCTCTCTCTCTCACACTCACAGACACACACACACACACACACGTACGTACGTACGTACGTAGTTCCATTTGGTGTGTGTTCCAAAGGCTCTTCTCACTCACCCTCACCAAAACCCTCAGGCCGGCCGACTGTTAGGGCCATGGTGGGAAGGGATATGTTATATTTGGGATGGATGAGGCATACACATGGTTTTGCAGCCCTACCCCAAAGATGTTAGGGCTGGCTCTAATGTCTAGCCATGGGCTGAGCAGCAGAGAATAGTACAGCGCTCTGCTATTTGAATCAAAAGGGGAGATTGCCCCATCTTTCAGAGAAAGCCCTGGCTGGGATGATTTAACTGGGAATTGGTCCTGCTTTGAGCAGGGGGTTGGACTAGATGACCTTCTGGGGTCCCTTCCAACCCTGATATTCTATGATTCTATGATCTCTGTGTGACCCTGCAGCATGCTGATTCACCAATGGGGTGGACACATCAGGGAGGATAAAATAAGCAATAATCTGTCTCTTTGGAGGCATGAAACATTTTTAGTTGTTGTTTCCTCAGTCGGCACTTGGAGCAGAAGGGCTGAAGTAGTAGAGACAGGCTTATCTCATGCCACTACTGGGGAAGCAGAAAATCTCACACAAGAGCCTGTTCAACTCAGGATAGTGCCGGCCCAGTTTTGCAGCCTTCCCAAATTCGATGGCCTGAGATCCATCTCCATAAAGACGCTGAACAGCCAGCTGTAACTGGGAATTGCAGGTGCTTGACGTCGCTCAGCACTAGGTCCGAAGGACTCTGTCTGCTCTGCTCCCACTGAAGTCAGTTGTGCGTTCGGATGGTCAGCACGGTTCTGTTTCCATAGACAGCGCAAACAGCCTGTGCAATAAATGACTTGTATTGTAGATGAAGTAGAACGACAGAAAGAAAGGATGTGTCTGTGTGTGCACGTGTGTGAACACATTTCCTGTGTAACGTGCTGCAGCAACTGTGTGGCCAAAATGGCTGTGGTCTCTGCAGACAAAGGTCCCGGTCCTCAAAGGGCTATAGGCACTGAGTTAGGTGCCTTAAAATCCCTTTGTGGATCTGGCACAAGAGTGCCGAGACATTTAAATGGGTCCTGCACAGAAAACGGAGGGGTAATGTTTTCCAGCTACACTCTCCGCCAGCACCGCCCAGGCTCGGGCTCCAGCAGCTATCTTGCTCAAGATTGTTTAAAGCTGGATAAGGCAGAATAATTCTTACCTGTTAGCCGCCCCAGGGTAGGCACTGTGTCTGTCTGGGTTTGTACAGTGCACGTCACAACGAGACCCCAGCCCAGGGTGGCTGGGGCATACTAACACTAATCTTTGGCTGAAACAGCAGTTTAAAGTTTTGCTGCACAAACTGTCCACCACAAAGGAAACGTCTCTTCTTCAGCCGGAAGAGGGGACGTTCCATGGGCCCAAATCCCCCGGATTAAAAGGGATCCGTGTGCTCAGTAAAAGCTGCCACGTTAGCGGCGTGACTTCTACCGCTGCAAACACTCGCTACCTTTTTAAAGCTCAGGGATCAGTGTTAAAAAGTCAAGTTGAAAACGAAACCTATCATGCAGCCGTCCAGTAGCGTTTCAATGATGCGATCTTATGCAAACCGCTCTGGGAAAGCCACTGCTGCCAGCTGTTGATAACTGCTTTCAGCGAAGGCAAGCCCACCATTAACTGCCGTGGCAAGACCCATTCTGCGGCGGTTATTGCTTCTGTAAACGCTGCTCAGCGGGTTACGATAACTGCAGGGTTTAATTAAAACAATGCGGCAGCAAGCTGAATGGCTGCACTGTGCTCAGCGGGGGGGGGGGGATATTGCTTCTTCCTGGGGAACGGCCATCTTTTTAGTATTCAGCCTTCAGGACACTGCTTCCTAGGTTTCAGGTAAACATTGGCACGTGCTCAGAATGCCCGGGCTCTCTGAGGGCACCCGTGAGACGCTCCCCGGCCGGGCAGAGAAAAGGGCTTACTAAAACTTCTAGGGCGCAGTACAGATTGAAGAGCACAGAGGCTAGCAGGATCTAGTGCACTATTTATATTATGGTAGCATCTAGACACGCCCCCCCAGCCCAAATTAGGGCTATATAATATAAGTGCCATTGTGCTGAACATACCCGCAGGAGGAGGCTGTCCCTGCCCTGAGGCACTTACAGGCTAAACGCAACGGAAGCATTGTTATCCCCATGTTACAGATGTGGCGCTGAGGCCCAGAGTGATGAGGTGACGTACCCAAGGGCACAGAAGAAGTCGGTGGCAGAAAGAAGAACTGATTCCAGACCCTAGTCCGTTGCCTTAACGAAAAGCCCCTCCTGCCTCTTCAGCCAAGCCCCAAGCATCCATCTCTAAGGGCACTAGAAAACCTCCAACTTTTCAGTCAGGATGCAAAGGACCAGCACAGCTACTTGAGGGGTCCTTGTATGGTTACTCCCCGGCCAGAGGAGTAGTCATGAGAATGAGGACATTGCAGCATCAAAACACTGAAAAGCAATAATTATTGAACCCTTCCCCCACCCCTCACAAGGCAGGTAGGGATTATTTTCCCCCCTTTTTCCGACTGAGAAAACAAAGGCAGAGTTCTCTGATTTGCTCAAGCCACTCTCAGAGCTGGGATTAGAACTCAGGAGTTCTCTGTCAAGGCACATGTGGGGGAGTGGGTGTCAAATTAAAATGCAGCATATTGGCTGCAGGGATTGATGTCACCGGCGGGTGTGTGACGCTGGAGAAACGCCGAGAGAGCGAGTGCAGATGCTGCTTTGTAATGGTAAGCCATGACCTTGGCCCCCTATCCCATGCCCCCATGTGCGTGGTAGGCCCAATCTGTTCGTGTCGCAGGCTCGTCATCGCTGACTGTCACAAAGAGCACAGCCTGGTGGTGTGGCCTCCAGAACACATCCTGGAGCGAGAGGGCTTAGGGTTCCCTTTTGCCTTCAGTTTCCAGTTTGCTAGTCAGGGTGATTAACTGACAATGAGCTCTTTGGAGTGAGGTGAGAAAGGCCATTGGAGCGCTAGGTTCCAGCAGAAGGAGGGTTAAGAAGGCTCGCTTTGCAGAGCTCTTGGCAAAATCCCTCTGTTTCACAGTCTGAAATCAAACCAGGTATGCAGGGCATTCTGCTCTGAGCATCCAACCCAGCATTGTTGGGCTCCTGAATCTTTCCATTTGACCCAGGGCAGGTGTATCCTGTGTGCCAGGCAACTTTACAGCAGTGATAAGGGGCTCTGACCCAGAGAAGGAAACTTGGAATCACCACTGTAAATGTAACGTCCACCCTAGGATATTTACACCAGCACAGGAAGTGTGCACTCGCTCTCTCTCTCACACACATGCCCACTTAAAACCCAGCCCATTATATAACGTTTGCTAAGAAAATATACAGTGTAATAGTGACCATTGTGCTTGCGATTGCAGTTTAGTTGTGTTTAACTACATCACTGAATTATAATTTACAGATCTGGCGCCAGATGCCAATACCCTTATTCACAATGAACCTCACTCCACCCAGAGTCCCTTAGAGTCACTCAAGTTCCGTTCCTCGGAGCACAGGGGTCTGCCAGGGCAGCACTGGGATTTAGGACTCTTCTATTCTGTCAGTCATTCTCCATGCTGTCAAACCAAGGCTTTCCAGGCTGAGTTCCGATCAAATTCCCACACTGCCCTTATGTTGTTTCCACGCCTGTTCCATATAGAGTGTGTATCAGAAATCATTGTCAGTGCAGGGGGTCAAGTCCTGCTGCTTCTGAAGTCTATGACTTCAATGGCGGTAAGGCTGGACTGTAATAACTACCTTGTGTTCTACTTCACTTGTGCACCATGCTCTAACTATGGTTCACACCTTCAGGGATAGGTTGTGCAACCAAATCCTTATGTACAAATATGAGCTTTTACTCACCCAGGTAGTCCGATTGATGTCAGCATAGTGATATGCTCATTCAAGTCCTCACAATCTAGCAACATTGCTTGCTCTCCTTAGAATGGTATTCTGCCCCTTTCTGTGGCACATCAGTTCCATCCCAGCCCTTGCCTATCTTCTGTACGTGAGCAGCGAAGGGTCTGGGAGATTAGAGGCCCGTTCATGCAAAGCCAGCTCAGGAGCTTGACATTTAACGCGGCAGTTGCCCAGCGCTTTCCAAATTGGCTGTTTATTGATGCAGCCGAACAGCCGCCGTCTGCGTTAAGTGTCATGGGAGCGTTCGGCGAGAGCTATGTAATTTGCTTTTCAGTGGCGAGGTTAATAGAGCCATCATCGCTGGGACCACTTGACCTAAAGCGTCTGCCAAAATTAACCATGAAAATAGAACAAGAAATGATTGTGTGACGCAAAGTAATTTAATGTGTTTGCTGTTAATAAGGCTCCAGGAGAGAGATTTTTAGCTATAAACAAGTAGCGTGTCAGTACGAGTTATCTGAGCTGGGGGCCCTTGTTCCTTAGTGTTTGAGGGAAGAATAATGGATCTGTAAAAAACTGAAAATAATTAAGAAACCTCTGGTCCTTGGAGTATATAGTCCAACAGCAGCTCCTGCCCAGGGCTGCTGCCAGCTCCTGATGTTATCAAGAGCCCTCTCCATTTGGGGGCCATGTTCAGGTCAGTGGTCTGTATCCAAAGGCCAACACGCTCTTTTGTGAGGGGATCACAGACTAGGCCAATGGGCTCCATGCAGGGGCAGAGGGTCACCTGACTGGAGATTCTTGCAGGATTGAGGCCTAAAGTATAAAGGCAGCAACTGCTCTCCTGAATAAGTGATTCCCCTGCTACAGCTCTAACTTTGCAATTGGCTATGTGCAGGCTCACCCAGCATCCATAGGCAGGATCCCCTAAAGCACTAGGAGAAGGATTCTCCTACCTGGGCAGGAGAATCATAGAACTGTAGGGCTGGATGTGGCCTTGAGAGATTATCTAGTCCAGCCCCCTGCACGGAGACAGGACCAAGTAAGCCGAGACCAGCTCTGTCAGCTGTTTGTCCCCTTGATCTTTAAAGGGGAATCCACAGCCTTTCTCTGAAGCCTATTTCAGAGCTTAACTACACTTAGGCCTGGTCTACACAAGAAAATTGAATCCACACCCCTGAACAGGGTAGTTAAGGTGACCTAACCCCCTGTGTAGACAGCGCTAAGTCAATGGAAGTTTTCTTCCATCAACCTAACTACCACCTCTTGGGGAGGTGGATTACCTACACCAGCGGTTCTCAAACTGGGTTGGGACCCCTTTTTAATGGGGTCACCAGGGCTGGCGTTAGACTTGCTGGGGCCCCGAGCCCCACCGCCTGGGGCCAAAGCTGAAGCCTGAGGACTTCAGCCCTAGGTGGCAGGACTCAGCTTACAGGCCCCCACCCGACCTGGGACTGAATCCCTTGGGCTTCTGCTTTGGCCCCCCTGCCCGGGGAGGTAGAGCTCAGGCTTTGGCTTTGGCCCTCATGCCTGGGGCTGCGGGACTTGGGCGGGCTCAGGCTTCAGTCTCTCCTCCTGGGATCATGTAGTAATTTTTGTTGTCAGAAGGGGGTCGCAGTGCAATGAAGTTTGAGAACCACTGGCCTACACTGATGGGGGGAACCCTTCCTGTCGGCGTAGGTAGATAGCACTCCAGCGGTGCTGTGGCAGCCTTTCTAGTGAAGACATAAACTTAGAAAGTTTTTCCTAATATCTAACCTGAGTCACCCTTACTGCAGATTAAGCCCATTACTTCTTGTCCTACCTTCAGTGGACATGGAGAAGAATTGGTCACTGTCCTCTTTATAACAGCGCTTCATGTATTGGAAGACCGTTCTCAGGTCCCCCCTCATCCTTCTTTTCTCAGGATGCAACATCCCCAGGTTCTTTAACCTTTCCTCACAGGTCAGGGTTTCTAACCCTTTAATCCGTTTTGTTGCTCTCCTCTGGACTCGCTCCAGTTTGTCCACATCTTTCCAAAAGTGCGGCCCCCAGAACTGGACCAGTGCTGAGGCCAGCAGAACAGTTACCTCCCGGGTCTTACATACGGCATGCCTGTTCACACACCCCAGAATGATGGCAGCTTTTTTCGCAAGCTGAGGCTGTGGCAATGTAAAGGAAGTGGAAAAGCCCATGAGCTGGCCTGGGGAGAATTGTCCCAGCACAGGAAGTGCCTTATGTGGGAACCCCTCACCAGCCTGGTGTAGGGGCTGTGGCAGGGTGGAGCCAGAACAGGTGGGGCAGGGCCAGAGAACATTACCCCGTGGAGATTCTGGGCAGCTCTGCCACCCATAGGCAGCCAGAAATGGGCTCTCCTAACCCTAACCCTGGGCTCTCCTAACCCTCTCCTCCCCAGAACTGCCCAGATTCAGGAAGGCATAAACATGGCATAGTCAAGAGGCGTAGGACACACAACTGCACCCGAGTTCTCCTTTCCGCCCTGTTGACAGACACTATCTTCTAGGGGAGAGAGGGGTATTTCAGGAGCCTGGTATCAGGCTAACAGGTGACCTGAATGATTACAGGCCATTTAGCCTGACATCAATCCCAGCCAACATAAGGGAAAAGCGGATCTGGGATTCAAGTGCTAAACAATTCAAGGATGGGAATATAATTCGCCCCAGTCAATGCAGTTTTATAGAAAATAGGTCTTGTCAGTCAAACCCGGTTTCATTCTTTGATGAGGTTACAAGTTTGGTTGATAAAGGTAGCGGCCTGGATGTCATAGACGTAGACGTTGGTAAGGCATTTGACATGGTGTCACACAACACTCTGTAGCACTATACAACATCAATAGAGCAACTACGATCGGGATGAAGAGCTGGCCAGCTGACAGAGCTCACAAAGTAGTTGTAAAATGGGAATCCCCATCGACTGGAGCGTCCGCAGGGCCCTGTAGTAGGCCTGAGGCTATTCAACATTTCTATCAGAAAGTCAATAGACAAGCACTGCTGCTAAAACGTGCAGATGACACAATGACTGGTGGAATGGTGACTCGTGATGAGGACAGGGTCGATAGTCACAGCCAGCTGGAGCACGTGGTGAGCTGGGCTCGTTCAAACAAGCTAAGTTTTATGCAGCCAAATGCAAAATCATACATTTAGGAACAAAGAATGCCGGCCATGCCTACAGAATGGGGGGGCTGTATCCTGGCAAGCAGGGACTCTGAAATGGATTTAGGGGTCATGGCGGACAAACAAGTCAACATGAGCTCCCAGTGGGATGCTTTGGTAAAAAGTGCTAATGCGACCCTTGGATGCATAAACAGGGGAGTAGGGAGTTGAAAGGTAATTGAACTTCTGTGTGTGTGGCATTGATGAGCCTGATACTGAATACTGAGTCCAGTGCTAAAGTCCACATTTTAAACAGGATGTTGAAAAATTGGCAAACAGATCGACAAAACTGATTGGCGGCTAGGGAAAATTCCTTACAGGGAGAGACTGAAAGAGCTCAATCTACTTAGCTTATCAAAGAGAAAACCAAACCAATTTTTATTCGGTACATTTTTTTCACAGCAGATACAGACAACAGTATTCTGGTTCTTGGGCAATTGTTGCACAATGCTTGTGATCCAAAGCACTTCAGACCTCACAATTAACTGAGTGGCATTTAAAATTTGCCTTAAGTCACTAGAGAGAATTTGAATGCTTTATTTACTGTCCCAGTCAGGACTTCATTCCCGCTGTTTTGGCTGATAGTACACATGCATGTTTGAACACCTTGCCGCTGTGAATTTTGTTTTGCAAGGTGCCCGTATGGGCAGGAGAGTCTGCATCCAAAACACACTATTATTGTTGGTGGTGGTGTTTGTGTTAGAGTAGCTCTGAATGATGCCAGTCAGGATCTGGGCCCTATTGTGGCAGATGTTGTACAAGACTATAGTAAAAGACAGTCCCTGTCCCAGGTTGCTTATAGTCTAAGACGCTGACCCTGCAATGTGATGTGTGTAGGCAATAGGGCTCTGCGCAGGTCCAGGGGTCTGCTCACAAGCATTGCATTGCAGGACTGGGGGCTACATAAGTGAGACAAATGCAGGAAAAGGGAAAAGAATGTAACATGCAAGCCAGGGGCCAGATCTCCTATTGACATCAGTGGAACCAGGCTCATGCCCCCAGTGTGGATTGTTAGTTCCATGCTAGTTATTATTACTATCCTATAAGGATTATGGCCCTGATTCAAGGTATTAAGCATTTACTAATTTATTATTAACTTAGCTTTAGTAGGTCTACGTATGTGCTTGGCTGCAGAACTGTTCATTTTAGCCCCTGTTTGTTTTAGTGCAAAAGGAGGCCGGCACATTCTGTATTTGAAGTCAATATTTATTTATTTATTTGCCCCTGGACCGCCTCTGCTGTGCAGCGATGCCGCTTGCTAGAAACAATCACCGTCAATTCATTTTTACCAACTTCCAATCAGCATGTACAGCAAAAAATGAATCTACAGCAAATACTGTCAGTTCTGCAGCACCTTGCTCAGGCTTCCTGGAGATTTTTGATTGTTTCGTTGTTGGACTCAGGTTGCGTGCGAAGTGGCACTGAAAACGTACAACAATACACCTGACAGGGGATCCATAATATTATGGGTGAACATTGTTATGGGTGAAATGCCCCTGCTGCCTTCCATTCAGCATAAATGTCAAGAAGCCATTGTAATCAGGTGCATGAAAAAATGGCAACAGCATCCAAAAACACAGGCACCTGGAAGCCCTGAGTTGAACGTGAGTCGTGTAACTGCCGGGGTTTAAAAGGGTGGTGCTGGGGTATTGATTGGTGGAACTGTTTGGGTGGGGCGGGGGTGAGCCTGAGGGAGGGAGACGGGACAAGCCAGAGGAAGGCCGGCTGAGGGACAGCCTGGACAAGCGCATGACCCTGCAAGAAGCTAGAGAAAGGCTTTCTGGGTCATGTGCTGGCAAAGAGTCTTGGGGCTGTGCACAAACAAGCCATTCCCTGATTTTGAGTCCCCCTGCATTCAGAGACGTACAGTCCTTATGAATAAACAAGATTGTGTCAAAGAAAATACAGGCCAGACTCCGTCGTCAATTTCTATCCCCAGGGGCACACCTGCAAAGCCCCAAACTCCAACCAGCCATTTGGGTTGAAAGGGGGTAATGGTAACAAGTCAGAGTGCCCCATCCCCTGCCAAATATTTGTATTTAAATACATTGCCACCTGCGCTCTAACTGGAGACCACAGAGGCTCTGATTTAGCAAAGCACTAGAGCACATGCCTAACTTTCAGCCTGGGAGTATTTCTGCTGAATTCCAATAAAAACTACTGAATGCAAATACACTACATGCCCAACTCCTTTTGCACTAATCTACACAGTTGCTAACATAAGCCATTGTGCAGTGTAATCTCCTCCCCACCAGAGCAGGCAAAGCCCCTGCAGAGCCTCTAGAACACCTCTAAGGAAAGAGAACATTAATTAATTAATTATGATTAATAATAATAAATACTTTGCTAGATCCCCATGTTTCTGCAAAACCCACTGGAACGACAGTAGTTTGCACTGTTGGCTGCATTAGCAACTTCTCTGTCAAGTAATAGTTTCAATTTGATTTCTGTTGGAAATTTAATTCCGTTGTCCCTGTTTCTGTATTTATTTAAATCAGATCATCCAACAGTTGCAGTGGGGGAGGTTTAGGTTGTATATTAGGAAACACTATTTCACTAGGAGGGTGGCGAAGCACTGGAATGCGTTACCTAGGGAGGTGGTGGAATCTCCTTCCTTAGAAGTTTTTAAGGTCAGGCTTGAGAAAGCCCTGGCTGGGATGATTTAGTTGGGGATTGGTCCTGCTTTGAGCAGGGGGTTGGACTAGATGACCTCCTGAGGTCCCTTCCAACCCTGATATTCTATGATTCTAACAGATGTGAACAACAATCCTCCACTTCCGAATCACTCTCTTCTCTGCAAAATTTTAGTTGAATCAGTGGATGAATGAACGGTTAAAGTATTATTTAGATGTGGAACATTAACTCCTATGGTTTCTGAGTTAAATCCTGCATTTAATACAATTATTACTATATGTGTGAAATGTTTATCTAGCCACAGCTCACTATGAATTATCGATAGAACAGTTTGATTATGCAAATGTTATTTATTAGCTTGGCAGCTAAGGCCCTAGTTCAATAATGCACTTAAACATATTCAATTTAACTTTAAGCATGTACTTAAGTGCTTTGCTGAATTAAAGTCCAAACTACATAGATCAGTCTCAAAATGGAAGTGAAAGGATGGGTCTATTATCTGATAATACAGTAATAAGGACCAGGATTTCATAAAACTCTATATTAAGTTCATTATTAACTGGGGTTCTTAACAGAAGAAAATTATATCATTTGCTGTGGGTGGAAATTTGCCCCTGTGCAGAGAGTCAGCACAAGACTAAGGGTACATCTACGCTGAAATTATACACCTGCACTTGGCCTGGGCATGTGGGGCGCTGCGTTCAGGCTTGAGCTGCAGCCCCAGTTTTGGATCCCTCCCTCCTCTCACAGTCCTAAATCCCAGGCTCCAGCCCGAGTCAACTGGCATGGGCCAGCCACGGGTTTCTAATTGCAGTGTAGACATACTCATAGTCACCACTGAAGCCCTCAGAACAGAGTGGAAGTGGGAGTTAAATGCGGCCTTGTGTTGGCAAGAGCTGGCCCAGATTTTTTTCAACCAAATTTTTTTAAAATAAAAAATGACCTTTGCTTTCAAAACTGAGTTTTTTCATAGAATATTTGTCTACATTGGCACATCTTTTTCATGTTTCACCAAAAATGGGCCTTTTATAGATATTTAATTTTTTTATTAGATACGTGAAAAATAAACATTTTTTTCCCTTTTTTTTTTTTAACATTGAAAACATTGTTGAGCGGGGCTGAATTTTTCTCTGATTGGGCAGAGGAAAAACCACCATAAACCTGTTCCAACAGAAAGAGTGAATATTAATACAGCTTGTGTTTGTACAGTGCCTAGTGCAGTGGTCCATGATCGGGATCCTAGGTGCTGCCGCAATACAAATACATTAATAAATAATAAGTACAGTGAATGGGGGTTGTTAGTAGTGAGGGCTCCTCCCATTGATTTCTCTCACGGGTGCTGCATTGTGTGGGACATCCCAAAGCTGGACCCGATTTTTACAGTAGTCCCACAGTCCTGTATTGCCATTGAAAAGTTTTGGAGGGGCCGCTGGAGTCAGGAGCAGGCAATCCCTTCCATTCACAACCTGCCACTGGCTAAGTGCTCGGGGACTGGGGGCAGGGGGCATGGCCTGGAGTTGGGCAGGGGTGGGGCCTGTCAGTCGGCAGTGCCTCCTCCCCCATATGGATCTTCCCCCTGTCCCCAGCATCAAGCAAGATGAAGCCCTACATAAATTTTGGAAAGTCACATTGAATTATCCGATCACGATAGATCAGCGTAAATGATGACTGATGACTGCACATAGATATAGATGGAATTTCCTCTGCAGAGGCATTGTGAAATGAACAAATTTGTCATAATGCCAGCTGGCAATGAGGACACACCCACCTGCGTATGAGTGTCGCTAAAAACCAGAATCCAATATAATTTTCTGCAGGAAGATTTGTGTTAAATATTACATTAATTGCACAGTCTTAGACCTTTATAAAATTAACTGGATCTCCCTGCACTCATTCATTACAATGTCAGGAATGTGTCTGAGTCAGGTCACTATTAATTTTAAATGGGGGTGACCCATGTTATTTCCATGATTTAGCCAAGATGATGTGATATCCAGAGGTAAGCAATGTGACCACAGTCAGTCATACACGTCTGTAGTCATGTTTGAACCACTTATGTTTTACTTTTACAGGTGCAATGCTGTGACATTACCCAGGGCACAATGTAATGGACTGATGGACCAACCTGTTCAACCTGGGGGGCCTTTTACAATCCTTCGATATGAGCGCATCCACTTCTGGCCAGCTCACACAGCTTTCAGCATGTAAATTACCCCCTATTATACTGCAAGAGTGCATCAGCCAGCCTGCCATCCTTGAATTATACTGCAGAGTAACACCAGCAAACTCCCAGTCCCAGATTCTCCCCAGAAATGTGCATCTTGTACTGCCCAGCACCCTCCTGGACAATACAAGCTCACATAAAGTCCGTCATTTCATTAATCGAAAATGATATGCACAAACCCTGTTTTCTCAAATGGAGTTTCCCAAACTCTTCAATCCTAACACCCGTTGGTTGTGCTAAAACAAGTTTATTAAATACAGAAAGATAGATTTTAAGTGATTACAAGTAATGAGGCATAAAAGTCAGAATTGGCTACAAGGAAATAAAAGGCAAAGTGTAAACTAATACCTAACTTAACACACTAAAATGAATTCAAAGTAAAGGATCTCTCTCACCACATGTTCTAGCAGTCTTACTGGATGAATCTTTCAGCCAGGATCATTCCCCAGTTCAATGATGTTTCCTTTGTCTTTCAAGCATTGTCGGTGCCGTGAGTCGAGATGAAGGGAGAGATCATTTGTGTCCTCTGTTCTTATTTCTTATAGTCATTTTCCTCTTTGAAAATCATCTCCAGCTGAGTTCAGGAGACAGAGAGTCTGTTTGCATGGGAATTTCAAGCTGTTTCATTGCCAAGATGTAAATTTCTTGCTCTCACCCATTTTCCTACCATTTGATAGTTTATTTGATTTTGTTGACACCTGGCTGAGGAGTCAGTTTGCCTTTTGTCTCTGAGGAACTGGCTTGGGCTGCTTCCCCAGATTTGGGATATGCCTCAGTAACATCAAACAGTAGACTCTTACAACTTTACATACAATGTTG
This sequence comes from Lepidochelys olivacea, assembly GCF_965140295.1. NCBI lineage: Eukaryota > Metazoa > Chordata > Testudines > Cheloniidae > Lepidochelys > Lepidochelys olivacea. The sequence goes on from NC_140416.1 coordinate 123,909,791, forward strand.
CCGCACATATTTTACCAGGACAATAATGATCAGCGAATTATAAGTTTTCAAATGATACCTCAAAAGGCATACTTTGTACAGAATTTATCATAGTCTCATAAATGTGGTGAACATCCGGGTACAGACTGTCACAAATGCATTCAAACCTTAATTACCCAAAGGCTGGTTAACCAAAATTCCAGGTTATTGGATAGCTGAATAAATCTCCTAGGTTTGTTGTCAATGCATAAATCTTCAGCTACATCAGTGTATAAGAGTATAGCCTGTTAGGCTAGTTATTCTGTCAATGAAGTTAGACTCCTAAAGTCTGTCTTTAGGCACTGAAATGACATGGATTTCAAAAGTGCTGAGCACTCACCAGCAGAACTGAGTGAATATTTTCAGATGAGTAGTTTATTTGCTGAAAAAATCAGTTTTGAGTTGACCAAAATCATTCATGAATTTGGTTCAAATCTGGACAATAGTTTCAGATGAAAGAATGAGAAATTCAAAATGAAATGTTTTGATCTTTCACTTTGCAATGATGTTTTGTTTGAAAATTTAGCTCGCTTTAATTAGAAAAACAAAACAAAAAAGGGTCAAAAACACCCAAACATCCAAAAACGAAAAGCTGAAAACGGATTGTTTCAGGTACAACAAAATGTTTTGTTCAATGTGAAACAAAAAGATTTTGATTATTTTTTGTTTTGGGGACTAAGAATTTAGAATTTCCATTTTGGGGGGACCAATTGTTACGCTCCAAACCAAAAAAATGAATCATTCTCTCTTCTCAACTCACCAACTCCTACTAAAGCCAATGAGCTCTGCTGGATGCGCTGCACTTTGGAAAATCAGGTCATCTAAGTGCCTGGCACTCAACTTGGGAGCCAAAATTCATGCATCCATTTTTGAAAATCCTGGCCTAGCTGTCCAAAGGTGTCTAATATCCCCTGAGACCTTTCTGGATGATTTGAGGTCTCTGTATTGCTTTGAATTTGTACGGTGAACATCTATAATGACATTATAAAGATGAGAGACACGGTGGGTGAGGTAATATCTTTTATTGGACCAACTTCTGTCAGTGACTGGTGGACACACTTACGAGCTACACAGAGCTCTTCTCAGGTCAAGTCTATGGAAAGTCTGTGGCATGAAAATGGACAGTGAATTTGGGGCATCTCTCACAGAGATAGCCAAAACCAAGAAATGCCTGTGAACCTTTGAAGGATCACCTATCTTTGGGTGACATCACAGGCCATTTATTGTCAGAGATGTGTTAGCTGAAAGTCCTCATTTTGAAACACAGGAACGGTGGAAGTTCCCTAAAAGTGTGGGGGTGGGGCCACTGGTGCCTGAACCATGACCCTGCTCCCCACATTGCCCCGCCCCTGCCCCGCCCCTTCCCCTCAAGACCTCGCCTGCCCACTTGCTCCTCTCCATCCCCCGCCTCCTGCTCGCCATTATGACTGGTAAAAGTGATGGGGCCATGCCCTCTGCCCCCACCCCCATTCCAGTGCCCCTGCTGTACATAATAGGGCAAAATTCCCCTCTCTGAACTCACAGTGGAGCTTGACTGTGAAATCCTGCTACATCCACATGCAATGAATGCCAAGGGGGTTCAACCAAAGCTCCGTGCAGAGAGCAGATTCCCAGCAGCCATGTCCACTTGTACCCTTACTCACATTGGAGAACAGCTATGCACCTGAGCCATCCCATTTACTTCAGTGTGAGTCACTGTTCAGTGGTGTATGGGGTTCAGGATCTGACCTGGAGGATTTACAGGTGTGCTTTCAGCTCCCAGTTGTATTCCATTTTCACATTCACAGACTTAGGCTAGAATTTAGCGGGGAGGGGAATAATTGGATTTAGAATTTGCAACACGAGGATTTGAGATTAGAGAGTTTGAAAGGAATTACTGATAGAAGCTTGACATCGACCTTGGACTCTTTTGTTGCTGAAGATTGTTCTTGGGCATTACAGAGATTTTATGTCATTTCCAGTGTTTGGTTTAATCTGTTGCTGAAACTTAATGTTATGTTCTATTGTTTTTGTTGACTTACAGACCCACGTGGTGCATTGTAAAAATGTGTAGGGTAAAATGTATTCAACCACTCTCTTGGCTGGAACCTGGAACAAGGCTCTTGTCTCAGATAGATTTTCCTTCCTGGGTAAGTAAAGGATATAATCACAAATGTAATTCTAAACTTAGGCTCCTTTATGCAGCATTGAAGATTGGTGCCAAACAAAATAAACTGATAACTTTATTGTCCAGACACTACACACTTTCGATGGGTCTGGAAGATAAGTCTTAATTTTTTGGTGGTGGACATGTCTTTTAAGGCCTTGGGGAAAGTTTTCATGTTGATCAACAGATTTGCTTAGGCTGCTGTTGTAAAAAGCAATCAATATACTGGATGTTTCCCTCTTTGGGTGCCCAGTTTGAGCCATCTAGGGTCTGGTTTCAGAGGCAATGAGTCCTTGCAAGACCCACTAACTTTATGGAGTTCTGGGGTGCCCTTGCAAATCAGCCCCTGAATGTCTCACATTGGATGCCCAAAAACGGAAACACCCCAAATTAGAGGATCTTTCTGAAAGTTGGGCCTTTGGCTTTCCACACACTGCACCCCTCTCCTCCGCCTCACACAGAATATTATTTTAACAAACATCTTGAGACTTTGAAATCCAATTCACAGCCTCTAAGGAACTAACCCTTCCACAAAACTAGCATCATATGACATGTATTAATTTAGTGAGGGCCTCAGTTAAAATGAATGCTCATTTGGTCTGCCTGGCATTTACTCATGCAAGTAGTCCCATGTACTCCATTGGAAATACTCCTGTGAGTAAATGCTCATAAAAATGAATTAGGGCCTGTAATGCAGCATAACGAAACTGCACGGTGCTGTTTCAGAGCTAAGTATTACTACAATTAGATCAAGTTTGCAGAAATGTGCTGCAGTTAAATTGAAGGCAGAAATTTTTGCAACATGGTACGACCTTTAGAAAAGCTTTTACAAGAGACTCTCTTGCCCTGGGAATAAGGACCCAAGCAAGCAAAGTTGTACAATCTAATGGTCTTTCAGATATAACTTCCCTGTCACTGACTTGCTAACTACGCAAAAGTTCTATTTATTTCTGCAGCTGAGAATGGCAGGGAAAAGTACAGCTATTCACACAATCAGCACTTGTCACCTGCAAGTACTTGAGTGTTGTTCTCATTGTGACACAATTGGGAGCTATTCAATGAAGCCAAGATTTTCAAAAATAAAAGCCTAAGTCCATTTTTAGGCATTTAAATAAGTGGCCTGATTTGCAAACATTCTGAGCTCCCAGTAGCTTCCACTGAAGACAGTTGGTGCCAAACTTATGTAGGATCTTAAGTGGGAGATTTCAAAGGCACGAAGGGGTATTTGTGTGCTAAACTCTCATTCAGAGACCATTATGCCCATGAAAGTCTCCCACTAAATATAGCTTTAGGAGCTTAACTTTAAGCACCCCGTTGGCACTTACTGAATATTCAGTACAATTGTTCATACATTTTATTTTCAGATATTTCTCTATTTCAGCTACTGGAGTATCCAAGCTCCTCACAAACATGTCAGCTAGGTAGGGAAATATTTGTTCCATTTTACTGAGGGAGTTGATGGATATGCCCAAGATCACATGGAAAGTTTGTGGCAGAGACAGGTACAGGACTCAGGTCTTAGTCACAAGACCATTCTTCCTCTAAATGGAAACAAAACCTTTCCTCCATCACCTTCTGTAAAGTGTGACCCAAAGCTTGCAGGAATGTAAGAGAAAAAAAACCTGTTGGCATTACATAGCAGTCCATGAGCCAAGAGGTTTCATTTCTCATTCATGGAAGTGACCCACGCAATCAGCCCCAGGAGGGTTTAAGCAAACACGCAGACTATGGGTCAGAATAGAGGGATAGGATGACAAATGTAGAATAAAAGAGCCCAAAGTGTCAAACTGCCCCACATGACACAAGTTTCAGGGTTTGGCACACAGAAACCTCAGCCTGCTTAGCACCATGGCAAACACACCGTAAAAAACCCTGTTTACCTTGAATTAAAGATACAGAAAAGCAGGTAAAGCATTTGAAATGTAAAGAACTAAGTAAGGCTTTTATTTTAACATCCCTTGTTCCATCTCTCTTTAGCTGGAGAGACTTTCAGGGGGAAAAAAATCCCCTTGTTTAAAAGTCTCTTACACGGCATCAAAGATGGTAACAGTCCTTTTGGGGAAAAGAGAAGTTAGCTGAGATGGTTTTGCTGTGTTGCAAAAGGCACAGTTTTGGCTGGCTCAGCCAGACTCTCATGAGACAGAGGGGAAAAGGAAAGGAATGGGAAAGAGATAACCTAAGGGCGGGGAGGAAAAGAACTCACATCCCAGGTGGTCGCTGGGATTTAGCCAAAGCTGTTGGAAGTGGCTCCCTCTCCCTGGCCTGGTCTGTTCAGGACATCACGTAGGATTAGAATACAGACAGTCCAGGGTCCCATGAGACAGTGGGGATGGCAGCCAGGATGGTGAAGCTTGCTTTAGGAGCCAATTTTTCTCCTAAAGTCTCTTTCCTTAAGGACCCAAAAAGCAGCAATGAGTGGAATAGCCCATCCCCTCATTATTTGTCCACGAATTAGGCCTAATTTCGAACACACCAATTTTGGTTCATTGATTTCCAATCTCACGCTGTTCTTGTTTACCAGGCATGATCTTAACACAGTGCTTGAATTATATCATTAGGTCTTTTTTCTTCTGGGCTAATTTAGTCTGTCTCTTTCTTACAATTTTTTTTTTAAAACAAGGTTGTTGTGTAAAACGTTGTGAGTTCACTCACTTTTTACACTTGTAGGCTCAATTCTTGCAACAGGAATGACATTAGGATCCTGGACTGAAATGGCTTTATCACTGGGTTTTGTGCTTACATATATCCACTTCAATACCACCTTAAATATACACACAGGGTGTTTCTAATCTGCATTTACTAATTCTATCTGATGCCAGCACTAAGCATTCCAGGCAATGCAGTTCTAGTAGAGATGCGTGGGTTTTGGGGGAGGGGGTTAAGTTAAAAATCCTTGAAAATGAAAGGTTTTATATTGTGTTTGGAATAGGAAAAAGTGGTCAATTTTCACGAGAACACTGTGACAGTCTGCAGAGGGTTTACATGCCTCATTTCACTCAAAATGGCCCTGTCTTCAAGGAAAACAATGGCAATTCTGTAATTTCAGATGGGAGCCATTCCATAGAAATTGATTTGTATTGAAAACCTATGAAACTGTGAAATGTGATGGGGAAATGGCCAGTCTTGCTGAGATGGCCTGAAAAACAAAAGTTCTGGGTTATTTTTTAATAGAACAAAAAATCAAATGACAAAAATGTTCACTCCCTCTCTCTCTTCCCCTCTCTTTCTCCTAGCTTTCTCACAGTTCCAGTTTCTAGTAAAGAACTGAATATACTTCTCTAGTGGTTCCAGACATTTCACCTTTGTCCCTATTATACAATACAGCCACACAGCCAGCTGTAATCTCCCAGAAATGCACTGCTTCCCTCCCAGACATTTTTGATTGCTTACTCACATTTTCTCAAGATCATTTCAGGGCATACAGTGCTTCTTCTGGATTAAGTTTTAATGGGGATTGCTTTCCCCCTTGGTCATTCTGGGAATGCTAATGCTCCTCTGAGCTCAAAATTAGTGAAATCTTATATGTTTAGGTTTATTCCAATGAGTGGGAAAATTGTTCCTGTTCCTGAAACACACTTGGGGCCCAGGAATGCTCACTCCGGCTTCAGTTTGGTTCAGTAATACTTTGGCTCTGCTTCTAGGTTTCTCAGGTAGCCATACTGAGGGCTTGTCTACACAAACATTTCATCAGAGCAGGCTGGGGTGTGAATCTCCCCCACACCGGCCTCCCGTGGACTAACTGTTTCTGTGGACCCTGCTGACACGAACTAACAGTTTGGTGGTGATCTGTCCACTCTGAATCAGGAGTAGATCAAAGTGCACTTGACTAGGAACTGTAAGTGCATGGCAGCGGGGTCTACACAGACAGTTAGTGTGCAGCAAGCTAACACAGAGTTGATTTATACCCCAGCTTGCCATGAGCTAAATGTTTGTGTAGACGAGCCCTGAGTGAAGTGAGGCTGTAGCTATCTCAGGTACATAGGCAGCAGCTGCGCACCTCACAATCTGTAGTGTATTTATCCGCACAACCCCCTGGTGAGTAGGGCATTGCTACTATCTCCATGTTCCAGATGGGGAATTGAGGCACAGAGTAGTGAAGACCCAGATCCTTAAAGGTATTTAGATTTTTAACTTCCATGGACGTTAGGAGACCACATACCTTTGAGGAGCTGGCTCTGGGAAGTAACTTGTCCAGGAACACTGCAGTGGTGCAGGAATTGAAACAGTCATCACCTCAACCCCGGAAGTACCCTTCCTCTCTTGCCTATACACAGACATCCTTGGGCCACAATGGCCCCCGCCACACTACACAATCCTGAGAACTACATGAGGGTAGACGTGGGTTTGGCTAGCCCAGTGCTAGTCCAGGGTCAAAGCCAGTGCTGGGGGAGCACAGTTCCTCGTCTCTGCCTGGCCTGGGAGCACTTCCACACACACACATACACCCCCCTCATCCTTGGCTGATGCCGGGAGAGCTTCCCTCGAAGCACTGGAGCTAACATAGTCTCCCTGCCCAGTGCAGCGTGGGACAGATGGCGTTACAAACACACGCCGTAGGGCTCAGTCCCTCAGAGACAAGACCGGACAGCAAGAGGCCACCCCCATTTTTCCCTTGGTTTTGAGAGGGGTGTCGCTCAGCTAGGCAGTGGGGGGGACCAGGTGCATTGGATGGCGTGCATTGAGGGGTAGGGGGGTCCCAGAAGAGGGTCCTGTAGCTGCATGGAGAGTGTGGCCTAGTGAGGAATGCACCGAGAGGGGAGAGGAGTACAGACAGTGGGTCCATGTCCCTGCAGTGGACAGCACTTGAGAAGGGGGAGCAAGAGGGACGTTACTTTACAGAGGAGGCAGCTCTCCAAGTGACCCTCTCCCACCACGGTCCCTCTGTCTTCTGGGGCAGGGAAGCAGGCTAGCCACATCTTCCTCCACCACCATTGCCTATAGCAGAGCCTGGAGTCGGACACCAGCCCTTTAGCATAAGTGGTGACTCTGGCAACCTGGGCAGGGCTCCCTTATCATGAGTGGAGCTGAAGCTCCCAGCTGCTGGGTGGCTTCATTATCCCGTTCAGCAACGGCCGGCTGCCCCGTCGAACAAGCGAGGAACAGAAACTAATTTTAAACAAGTGCAAACCAAGTTCTGTACATCAAAGTCTCCATCAGCATTCCCAGCTATTATCAGGTGGTGGTATGGTGCTTTCTGGGCTACTGTAGAAAGCTACCCTGAGATCATCTCGTGGAGATTGTGGACGCCATTTCAGCATTAGGTCCCATAACGTAGTGCTCTGCTGGGCTGGCTTTTATTATTATTTGTATCACAGTCATGTCTAGTGTCCACAGGGGAGATCAGGGTCCCACTGTACTTATACATAATAAGAGACAGTTCCCGCCCTAAGGAGCTTCCACTTGGATCACTTGATGATTACCTATTCTGATCATTCCCTCTGGGGCACCTGGCACTGGCCACTGTCAGAAGACAGGATACTGGGTTAGCTGGACCTTGGTCTGACCCAGTAGGGCCATTCTCATGTTCACTCTAAATAGACGAGAGGAACAGAGGGAGGGGAAACAGAGCATGGAAGCAACTTCCCCAAGGTCATCAGCAGAATTGGAAAGAGAACCCAGCTGTCCCATGTCCCAGTCTAGTGCCCTCCCCTCTAGGCCAGGCTGTCTCTCTGATATGAATGTGTGTCTTTCAAAATAAGAGTATAGACACCATTACATTCGTTCCTTGCCTATAAAGAACAGCCTTTAGCACGAGCTGTTTTCACATAGTGCAGGCAGGCTCAGATTAGATCTAGTCAGAGAAACGTCATGTTCTCTTTGCCGAGAAGAAAAGGCTAGAAAAGCTTTGTGAACTCCACCCACAGACTTACAGGATATGCTCAACTTCTACAGTTTCAATCGGCAAAAACCCTGCTGCCATCACAACCTGGTGGCACATTTTCGTTCTCTGCGATGGGGAGGTTCTGGGCCCTTGCATTCTTGGGAGGAGCACGAGAGGAGGAACAACTCGCAATCTTAGCCTTGCGTCTGCTGCACAGGGAAATTTCTGCAAAATGTGCCCTTGCTTGTGTGCTATTACTCAGGCTTTGACTGGGGGATTAGCCAGGCTGAAGGATCAGCAGAGGCTAACATGAACTATAGGTAGGTTCAAGGGGGTTGGCTTGGAAAAATGGAAATATTTGCCGGTTCCGCTGCATTTACTCCAACTTTTCTGCCACTATCCCTCCTCCCAAGCAATGCAGAGCCTTTGGCCTCCTCCTGCGCCTCCCCCCGACAACTGCTTCTCAACGACTGCAGCCCTCTACCGAAAAGAGCCCCTCCAAATAACTAAAGCAATCCCTGGGACTTCCCTTTAAAGAGGCCCCCAAGTCTCTTGTCAGCCACATGGGGTGAGAGGGGAAGAGTCTCCTTGCTCTGACAAACTGCTGTAGCCTGCATGTCATGAGTACGAGAGCTTCCCCAGGTCAGAGGATCGTAATCCACTCCATTCCCAACCCCAGCCCCCAGCAAGTAAATGTATCTTTTTATGGACTGAAAGTCCCAGCTCCTGGGAGGCAGAAGAGCGTGAGCCACAGGACTCTTGCGGAAATCTCCATTTAAAAGTGTAGTTTCAATGCTATCTAAGGGATTTAGGCTCATAAAAATCATGGGACTTGGGCCTTTGAATCCTCAAGGGGGCTTTGGAAATTTCAGCCCTACTACAATTCACACCGCTGGGCCCTTCCATGGTCGGTGATTGCTGGCTGCACCACAGCTCCCGCTTACTCCACCAGGACAATGGAGCTGGCCTGTCGGAGATAGCTGAGATTCTTTTTCCCACTCCACCATATGTTTTAGATGAGTTCTTTAAACATTTTTGATGACGAGCACTGATTCATGAGAACATGGCTCTCTCCAAGCAGGTCACCACAGAGAAGAGGAATGAAAATGCTACTGTTGTCCATAGCAGTGTTTCTCAACCTTTCTGATGCCTGGGACTGGCTTGCTGCCTTCCTAAACGGTGTCAGGGAGATCTCAGGGACCGGCGCCAGTCCATGGACCAGTCGTTGAGAAACATTGGTCTATAGCAGCCCCCGTTGGCCTGGTAAGATGATCCCTTGGCTCAGAGCATAGTGCAAAGGTGAGACAATGCTGCTCATCCAACATATACAGCAGGCATCGCTAATGGCGGGGTAGCACGCCCACGGGTTTTCTAGTTACACGTTTCATCAGACCATAGTTTAATAAGTTCAGAGGGAGGGGGGAAAACGCAGCTTGGTGGTGTGTTTTGGAGTCCATTTTCACAAGAGGCAGGTGCATTGCAGACAGCAGCTCTGTGAGCTAAGCTTTGGGACACTGTGCTAGCTCTCCTGACCTGAAATACTTCTGAGCAGAAGCTGCTAGAGGTGATAAATTGGTTGGGGGAGGCGGGGTTGTGATTTGCCCAAGCATCTCTTTAGTCTCAAATTAGAACAGCAACCTCCTCCCTGTTTGTGACCTAAAAGGCACATATGAATTCAGGCCAGTGCAGTCATTCACTGGCTGACTCACCGAGGCCCTAGTCAGGTGTGAATTAGAATGACTCCAGGTTTTGGAATGTTTTAGTGACAGCAGCTGCAGTAGCTGATGGCTGGCTCTGTGTAAGCCACTCTGAGATTATTCAGCAGCTGTATGTGAGTGGCAGGCATTTTAACCCAAACATGTACCCATTTCTAGTTGAGTTCACACGCTCTTACCCAGGGCAGGTGAGTTCCTTTCAAACTGCAACCAGCCCTGTAGCAGTACTGGGAGGAATGACTGCAGCTTCAGTTATATCTCAGCATGACGCGTACAACTCTCATGACAGTTATCACATGTTATTGCTGAGGTCCCTCAAAGCACAAACATCCCCTTCCAGTGGTGAACAATCAAAAAGTCCCGCCCACACTTAACCCATGCACTGTCTCCTGCCTTGGGATCCCCTTCCATTCCAAGCACAACAGAACCAGACTCTCCTGCCTGCACATAAACAATTCTACCCACGCCCTAAGCATCTCTCACGCACGTGTCTGGTACACTCTCACCTATGCCCAGAGTGGTGAGCCCCAGCCATCAGCCACGCTCCTTCATCCAAAGAGAATGCACCTGAAGTCCATCAGGAAGTGATGGGACCATGCCCTTCCTGACAGCCCAACTAGGGGCTGACATAGTGAAAGCAACCCAAGGGTTTTCCTTTATAGTTTCAAAGCAGCGTGCAGACATACGTTCCTGAGATTGACACAGCCGCATAGCAGTCTGCTAGCTTCCAAAGGTTTTATATCTGTATAACCCACTCCAGGCAAAGCTGAGAGCAGACAGTGGCTTTGTGAAACAATTACACAAAGGCTTAATGCAGCCACAGGCTACTGGTAGCCAATGGCTGTGAAGACGGGCAGGGTACTGGATTGAGTGGCCTCAGAAAATCATGGCCTTGGTCTGACCAGTGCCCCCACACCAAGCCAGCTCCAGGCAAAATCAAACCCTCAATGATCCAGCCACTAACTATGGAGGAAAAGATTAGGAGCCGAGCCTCCTGGGTAATTAGTTTTCTCCCTGAATCCCTCATTAGTTAAGCCTGAAGAGGCTACGGACTGTCTGTAGCTCAGATTGCTTTAGGTGCTGGCGTGGCATACAGCTTGCCTCAACCTCCGGCGTCTGCCTCGCTTAACCATACGCTACGCTCACTAACATCTGGTGCTGAGGTTTTCTGGGACAGCCACAGCTCGGCGCCAGTCAACATCACCTCTCCACACAGGTTCGCATCCACCTGGGATTTCCTGCCTCCCCAAGAGGGTCATTTTAACCTATTACATTGAAAGGGAACCTCTGCCTTTGCGACACCGGTGCAATCATTGGCTACCTGCCCTACTGAGATGCCTTAAGCAGCATCATTACGGAAAGGTGCGCCTTCCCAGTGGGACAGCACCAGCATGGCCTGCTTCAGTTCAAGTGTGGTTATAGCTTCTCCCTTTTTACCACTGTCTCATCTGCGCAAGCCTCACACTGCGAGTGTGACCAGCCCATGGCGCAGAAAGAGAACTGAGACGCAGCCTGATGACTTGCCCAAGGAGCCAATGGCAGGACCAGGAAATGAACCCAAATCCCAGTTCAATGCGCCAAGCACCAGGCCATCCTGCCTTCAGGCACGCTCTTAACAAACTCTAGTTTCAGCTTATAAAGCATGTGACATGATCATTTATTTTCAGTGAAAGCTGCTCCAGAATAGCCCCCCCCCTTTGCCCCCCATAATGGGGAGCCCTCGGTCTTAAGGGGCAACTTTAAAAGTAGCTCTCTGATTTTTTTCAACCTTCATATAAAGATCTATCTCTACTATGCAGCAGATGTTGTATTTAAATTAAAAGAACACTAATATGCATCAGCTGTCTTGGCCTTTTATCTTCGCGGTGGCTCGGATTCAAAGGTAGGATTCAGTGGTGTGTCTGTAAGTCACCAAGCAGGCTTATTCCTCTAGCAATGATTCTAGTAATGAAGGACTGGCCATTTATTATATATGACCCTCAGAAGTGCAATTTTTATTTCTCCCTGAGAGAGAAATGGATCCACTGGCAGCCTGTTGGCCCACAACTCGGAAGAGAATTTATATACCCCATAAAAAGGCCATTGTTTCATGTCCTCTCGAGCAAATGCTAAGAAAACTTTTGTGTACAGCAGCTTTTGTTCTGCATTAGACACAGGAGGAGATAAAACAGCCTGGGGAACTATGTATCAGTGAGTTACACAGCCTATTGTAACATATGACAGGAGTATTTCGCCGAGGCAGCAGAACAAGGCTGACAAAGAACATCTGAACAGTGAGAGCAGGTCTGACAGCCCTGAGCCATTCTGGTAAGGCCAATGGGGAGACAGATTTTGGTAACATTGTCTCCCTCTTTCCCTGCCCCACTGTGATACACACACACTGATGTCGCCTTTCAGCGGGGAAACCTCAATCGTGCTAACCGAGGTGGCTGACCGGTGGTGCCTGTACCCCGGGGATATGCTTCGTCACAAAAGATTCTGGGCAAACCCAGGAAAAGCTCATTTTGAAGCCGCTCAAGGAATGGGTGTGGGGCGATTACCTGTTACTTGACATAGTGCTTTCTACACACACATGGCAAGGGAACGGGGTTGAAAAGGACCTACAGCCCCATTTTCCAAAAGTGACGTAGGCACTTAGGCCCATGTTGTCAAAGGTATTTAGCTGACTAACTCCCATTGATTTCAATGGGAGTTAGGAACCTGTCTCCGAGGACCGGGGCCATAAGTGTAGAAGTCACTTTGGAAAATGGGATGAAGGCTCCCAAGTGACTTAGGTGCTTTTCAAAATGGTTTCCTCAGTGCTTACAGTAGCTGAGATGCACACAACAGCATCATAGAGTTCAAGGCCAGAAAGGAAGTACCAGCTCACCTGGGCTGACCTCCTGCATAGCACAGACCACCCAGGGCCTGCACACTGAACCCAGCAACCCAAACTCTAACCCGCGGTGCAGTCCTTGCTGGTGAGCAGAAGGGCCCTGGGAAGCTCTGCAGATGGAAATGTGTGTTTCAGGAGGGGCTCGATGGAGGAGTAATCAAATAAAAAATTCAGGAGCACCATGTGCTTTATGGAAGGTGCTGAAGTATTATACCCATTTTACAGAGAAACTGAGGGAGAGAGGTTGTCGAATGTGCCTGAAGTCACACAGCTGGTAAATAGTCAAGGGGATACTACCAGCTTTATTAACTCCCAGTCCCTTCTAACCACTTGATTACTCTTAGGTGGGAGGCAGCTCCAGCTGCAGGCGCTGGTATGAAGAGTTACATAGAAGGAGGTTGGAAGAAGCCTATGAGGAAATAAGGGCATAGTTCAAAAAGCCAGAGCAGGGCTGTACAGGGACTTGGAACTGAAGCACAGAGAGGGGGCGCCAAGGAGAGGATTCGAGTGTCTACGTGCCAGGTAACAGATGAACATTGACAGAAGGGTATTTTTTTGCAGGGAGTGGGGAGGTGAAAAGGTTTTATCCAGGCTGATTGACCAGGTAAAGCAGGAGGCTGGAAATCTGGATTCCTGACTCTGCCACCGCCATTCAGTGTGACCTCAGGGAAGTCACTTGACTTTTCAGTGTCTCGGCTCCCTCCAAGGTAACTGTCCCGCTATTAACAGTTCATAAGCAGAGATATATATGACGCACCTTGAAATGATTGTTCCTTAGACCTGCGTACTGGCTATACTGCATCATAGGCTCAAATTAGGTCGGGGACGACTTTTTCTAATGAGGTGGTGGGAACTGGCCTGGAAGCAGGAAGGTTTGAGGTCTGAGTGCCACAGGAATTGCTCACCATTATCTGACCTGGCACTTTTCCTCTCTGTGTGTCACTGCTAATTCCCTGGCTCCATCTGACTGACTTGGATCACTTGAGGATGACCTGCTCTGTTCATTCCCTCTGGGGCACCTGGCACTGGCCGCTACTGGAAGACAGGACACTGGGCTAGATGGACCTTTGGTCTGACCCAGTCTGGCCGTTCTCATGTGTTTGTACTTTGATTACTTGAACTCCGCAGCAGCAGCAGCAGGTCTGCCCACGTGGCTAGGAACCAGAGGAATGCCTCATCAGCACTCTGGAATTACACTCAGTAATTTCTCTCCAGGCCGTGAACTGCTTTTGACACCAGCTTTAAGCACTGTAAGCAGGCACTGAAAGAAGAGTCTTAGAGTTAGCTCTCCAGGGACTCTTGCCCTGGAAAAAGGGAGGGGGAGGAGCTTGCTAAAATGAAGCAGGGCGTCATTTCAACATGTGTTTGCGGCAGGGTCACGCCCCTAGCAAGTCACAACGAGGAGAGAGAGCAGCACCAACTGGAATGGGCGGCTGCTGATGCAAGAGAAGATCTCGCTTGTCAGAGCGGCTCCTTGAGCGCATCTTTGCCGCACAGACAGAGACAGGAGGTGTAAAGCCTTTGCTGCCCACCGCGAAGAGGAAACAGAATGCGTGAAGCTGGGTTGCTGTAATGCTGGACGGTACAGGCCAAGATGGGCAGATTGTACAGGCCAGTTCTAGCGTGCACATCAGCTCCTTAAGCAACTTCCTGATGAGTCATGCTCTGTTTCTTCAGGAAGCCACACCTGGTTGACAAGCCTAGAAGAGACTGCGGTCACCCGACTTCGCATGGCACCCAGTGGAGTAACAGCCACAGACTCACCCCTCCTCTGCCCCCACAGCATCAGCTCGTGTCATGGGGGCCTGTCCTTTAGCTACACTTATGGATCCACGTCACAGCCCCTGAGTCATACCCCACGGTGGATTCAGAGCCAGGCCACAGAATAAGACTTCTCCTTTTAAGCGATGGGATACAGGCAGCCCCACCTGGAGCAGCTTACGGCCCAGGTTTCCACCCTTCACAGTCCCCAGAAAGAATCCAAGCAGGTTTCTGAGCCCAAAGGCCCCTGTTGGGTTATTATTAAATGAGAGAGCCCTGGGCACATGCACCAAGTCCCAACGCCAAGTCCCACAACAACCATAGTCCAGACAGTACATCGAGTAGAGCCCCAGTGTCCCTCCCACGCCCCAGCTCTCCGGCAGGGCCCCGCTGTCCCTCCCCACGCCCCAGCTCTCCGGCACGGCCCCGCTGTCCCGCCCCCACGCCCCAGCTCTCCGGCACGGCCCCGCTGTCCCTCCCCACGCCCCAGCTCTCCGGCAGGGCCCCGCTGTCCCGCCCCCACGCCCCAGCTCTCCGGCAGGGCCCCGCTGTCCCGCCCCCACGCCCCAGCTCTCCGGCACGGCCCCGCTGTCCCGCCCCCACGCCCCAGCTCTCCGGCACGGCCCCGCTGTCCCGCCCCCACGCCCCAGCTCTCCGGCACGGCCCCGCTGTCCCCTCCCCACGCCCCAGCTCTCCGGCACGGCCCCGCTGTCCCGCCCCCACGCCCCAGCTCTCCGGCACGGCCCCGCTGTCCCCTCCCCACGCCCCAGCTCTCCGGCACGGCCCCGCTGTCCCTCCCACGCCCCAGCTCTCCGGCAGGGCCCCGCTGTCCCTCCCACGCCCCAGCTCTCCGGCACGGCCCCGCTGTCCCTCCCACGCCCCAGCTCTCCGGCACGGCCCCGCTGTCCCTCCCCACGCCCCAGCTCTCCGGCAGGGCCCCGCTGTCCCGCCCCCACGCCCCAGCTCTCCGGCAGGGCCCCGCTGTCCCCTCCCCACGCCCCAGCTCTCCGGCAGGGCCCCGCTGTCCCGCCCCCACGCCCCAGCTCTCCGGCAGGGCCCCGCTGTCCCTCCCCACGCCCCAGCTCTCCGGCAGGGCCCCGCTGTCCCGCCCCCACGCCCCAGCTCTCCGGCACGGCCCCGCTGTCCCGCCCCCACGCCCCAGCTCTCCGGCAGGGCCCCGCTGTCCCGCCCCCACGCCCCAGCTCTCCGGCAGGGCCCCGCTGTCCCGCCCCCACGCCCCAGCTCTCCGGCAGGGCCCCGCTGTCCCGCCCCCACGCCCCAGCTCTCCGGCAGGGCCCCGCTGTCCCGCCCCCACGCCCCAGCTCTCCGGCAGGGCCCCGCTGTCCCTCCCACGCCCCAGCTCTCCGGCACGGCCCCGCTGTCCCCTCCCCACGCCCCAGCTCTCCGGCACGGCCCCGCTGTCCCCTCCCCACGCCCCAGCTCTCCGGCACGGCCCCGCTGTCCCGCCCCCACGCCCCAGCTCTCCGGCAGGGCCCCGCTGTCCCTCCCACGCCCCAGCTCTCCGGCACGGCCCCGCTGTCCCCTCCCCACGCCCCAGCTCTCCGGCACGGCCCCGCTGTCCCCTCCCCACGCCCCAGCTCTCCGGCAGGGCCCCGCTGTCCCTCCCCCACGCCCCAGCTCTCCGGCACGGCCCCGCTGTCCCCTCCCCACGCCCCAGCTCTCCGGCACGGCCCCGCTGTCCCGCCCCCACGCCCCAGCTCTCCGGCACGGCCCCGCTGTCCCTCCCCACGCCCCAGCTCTCCGGCAGGGCCCCGCTGTCCCGCCCCACACCCCAGCTCTCCGGCAGGGCCCCGCTGTCCCGCCCCACACCCCAGCTCTCCGGCACGGCCCCGCTGTCCCGCCCCCACGCCCCAGCTCTCCGGCAGGGCCCCGCATTTTCCTGGGATACTGAGGAAAGATTTTTAATGAGTGAAGTGGAAGTGGCACACATGCTTTGTCCTGCTTGTTAAACTGTGCGCTGTTTGGGGAAGTGACTATTGTTTCCTGTGTATTTATAAGCACACTAGAGCTCTCTACTGATGGCTAATACCACAACGATGAGCATCATAAAACGCTGATGTTAAAATGACCTGTAACGATGCCAGCCAGTCACGCAGTGACTTAGCTATTTCTTGTACAAAAAGGCATGCGTCTCACACAGGTGTCACTCAAATATTTTGAATAGAGAGCACCACATATAGGAATGCTTCTGAAGTGCTATTAGTTTCCACATCCTTTCTGTCCCAGAGCTACAGCAATACATGAAATGCTGGAAATTCAAAGAGCTGAGAACTTTCAAATGATTCTCAGCGGTAATAGCCCTTTGGGCGTTCGAAGCACTGTCCAAACGTTCACGTAAACGGGCCTTTCTGTCAGATTGGCTAAGTGTGCAAGCTCTTCCTGCTGAAACATTTGCATGTGAGAAACTAAAATTTAGTGTCTGTACAAGCTCAGACAGACACCTTTGCAAGTCTCTTTCTGTGAATCCCTGCCCGTGAAACTCGCTTCAGACAAATGCCTGCAGAAAGGAGCACAAGAGACATGAACACTGCTAAAGCAAATTCTTTTCGAGTAGCGAGTGAATATTGGGGGAAAGAATTTTGCCCCGCCCATAAAACGAATATTTAAGTATCTATGAACTAAATTTAACTTTACATTTGGTTTGAAAACTTTTAGGGCCTTAAAAAAAGTTTGCAATGAAAATAAAGGCTCCAGTTGCTTTTAATGACTCATTGCCTAAACCAACAGCAAGATTCATATATTCCCAAAGTATTACAGAATGTCTGTGGCCAAAGCGAGAGAAAGTGAAGCTTGATGTTCAACTATTCGGTTATATGTATAATACGTTTCTCAAGCTGATTGTATTGCTTGTCATGGTTTAGGATTTCAGTGTTTGTTTATTTTTAATGAACAAAGAGCGACAGATCTGTTCTCCTCTGCCTACAGGAGAGAGTTCACCTAAGATGTCCCACTATTCAAGGTCATAAAGCTTGTGGTAATAAGATGATACTATTAAAAGAAGCAGCTGGCGTACTGGTTCAGCAAGAAGTTGGATTGTGGAATCTTAGTTCATTTGTGAGAGAAGCATTCCATGCCAGCTGGACTAAGAACTACAATCACATTAATTAGCAATGGGATTCCAGCTTTTAATTCCCAGGCATGAAGGTGCTGTTTCTATTGGTGGCCTTTGGGAAAGAGGAAGGGGAGTTTCGATCAGTTATATAGACCTGAGCCAGTCAAATCCACTGCAGCTATGGCTAAGGAGTGCAAGGGGGTGGGCAGTACAGAAGGTAGGTGATACTTGATATGTCTAATTAACAGCATTACGGGTGAAACTACACCAGATATGCACCTTGGCATGATAATAAAAGTGTAAATTTGGGGGCTAATAAAACGTTTGTTATAGCTATGAAAATAGGAGCGGAAGCTAAAAAGGTCATGTAAAGGGAAGTGGAAGTGCAATTTGCATTGATCTACGCTATCTCAGTACACAGTTATGCAAATATTGGCCTTAAGGATATTCTGCTTGACAACTACAATATTTTTTCACATAAAAGTCTCATCAAACCCCTTGGTTAAAATGTATCCAAACCTGGTCTACCCATTACAGTCTTCTAGGGCTGCAATTTTTGTTTGGCAAAATTCACCTTTAAAACTCACATCTACAATTAGTCTGGGCTCTGATTCAACTGCCCTTCACCCACCAATGGCACTAGACCACCAGAAGCTATCGCTGGTCAGAGGAGAATTTGGCCACTGGTCATCTGGATTCCAATGACCGGCGCCACTTCACAGAGCTATAGCATAAACCGAATCTACATGTACTTTAATTATCAGGTTAGTTTCTGCAGCAGATGACCACTACCTCAAACTTCAATACATCGGCTGTAGCGAAATAGGTGTTTCTTTGTATTTTTCCTTGCATAGATGGGCTGCATTTGAATTCACCCACTCACACACCGCTAGCTTCTGTGATGGGGATGAATGAGTCAAACAGAGAGTATCTATTCCCACTTGGAGTCTAGATACAATAATAATTTTGATTCCCCGCCAGGCAAATGTCCCAGAACAACTCTTTTCACAACGACACACTCAGCAAAATCTGAAGAATCATAAAAAATAAATCCAGATCAGAAATACATGCTCAGAGAAACTCTACTACATCACACTTTTTAAAACCAATGCAATGTTAGTGGTATAAAGGGCCAACCCAGGGTCTCAGTGAGACTTTATTTGTATTCCAATAGTGCACAGAGTCTCCCAGTTGGGATTCCATTGCACTGGCTACTGTACGTATGAATGGACAGATACACACACACAGAGAAGAATCTACAGCCTAGACTAGGCAGACAAAGGGTGGGAGGGGGACACAGCCACCGACATGCCCTAATCCCCAGAACACTTATCCACATTTAGTTTTCCACAAGTGAGTAGACCTACTGAAATCAAGAGCAGGGACAAGAACCTGTGTAAGGCTAAGCACAAGCATGAACTTTTGCAGGATGTGGGCAGTAGTCAGTACAAGAGATAATGTAGCATTATTGTTAAGAGGTAACACGTTTTTTTTTTTTTTAAGTTTACAGTTATATTTCTCAAGCCAGTTATTTACAGTATGTAAATGCTGCATTTACTTTCTGCACTAACCATAATTTTATTACAACAACCGGTATTTCTATGTAACTGTGAGGTCCTCAGAATATACACTACCCGCATTAATTAGTTGTCTTCATGCTAATTGCAAGGGGAAATGAAAATGTTTTTAATTGGATGGTAAATCAGCCATGCAGAACTGTCATGATAATTTACCAGGCCGTGCACAAAATCTTCTCTCCCACCCTTCCCACAGCAAGAGAAAACAAATGATATTTTGCTCACTCATGCAAACAAAGGTTCTCGAGGGGGCAAAGGGGGATGGTCCATACTAGAGCACGAGGAGTCCCACTGGACTGCTCCAGTCACCGCTGTCGAGAATTGGAAATCCAAGCAGTCCTTGTGTTTGAGAGACACAAGGGCAATCATTTGGAGAGATTATTATTGGCTTGTTATTATTTATTCACAGTATTCGGGGCCCAATTGGGCTAGACAAGATTGGGCTCGATATCAAAAAGAGAGTCCCTGCCCCAACAAGCTTACAATATGAGAGAATACAGGTAGATACAGACAGATAAAGGGGGGAGGGTGGGAACACAGGGTCAGAATGAGACCAGAATTAGTGTAATAAACAGCAGTTAGAGCACACAGTCTGCCCTAGTTGTTAATATACTGTAACTGTTTCCTGAAAATGCTGTTCCAAAAAGAGAGAGAATCTGGAAACTATCTAATCGGGGGGTGGGAGGGGGAATCTTGACTCTATCTCCATGGTTGTGCAGGGCCCCAGCTGCACTGGAATGCGTATGGTCGTGCTGCACAGAGTGAGCATGTGTGGGGAGCCCATGCAAGGGGGGTGCCTCAGAGCAGTGGGAGGAGGAGGGATGGTGATAGCAGTCCTGTTGCTACATGGTTTCACTAGCCATTGCCCACTTTTCACAGGGTACAGGAACAGAGGACGCTACTGCATGCTGAGGGATGGAAAACAGCAGGTCGCTACTCTATTGCCCGGCTTCCCCATCCATGCCCCTGAAGAACCCCCCACAGCCAGGCCAGTCAGCCTGCACACCGAAATTCATAATTCAGGAAAAGCTTCTGGCCTCTAACATTCTTGGCTCCTCTGTTCATACATTTTCTTTATTAGTCTGGGGATGAATAAGACCTCTTAGAGATCCAGAGAGCCAAAATCTGGCCCCTCACACAACCAGCTATTGCACATGAAACCACAGAGCACTTGGAAAGCCACACCATTGGGCTTCACACCACAGAAAGAAGGTACAAGTCACTGAGTCAGTCAGGGTTTTCTGATCTCGTGATAAATTGCCCAGGGAGTGTAAGCAGCGTGGGATGCCACTGCAAACATCTGACAAAGGCAATGCTAGCAGTCCAGCCAAAATAGAGGTCAAATTCCTGTTGACTTTCTTTCTTTTTAAATACCCCAAACGCCGTTTTACCCAAACTTTACTGAATGCACTCAGCTGTAAAATATTCCCTTCAGTCTGAAATTTGGCACATGCAATCAGAACTGAAAGCAATTTTTTCCAGATATGAAAGAAAGTCTCTTTGCACTTCTGAGACCGGCAAGCCTCAGCCAAACCAGACCTGCAAGGCTACTGGCCTCAGACGCATTTGTCATCAAACAGTAGTTTGATTTTTCTTTTGTAGGTTTGGTACGTTTTTGTAGGTTGTGTTAGCCCTCTGCCAGCCACGCAGGCAGATCGGAGTCAGCACATACAAGCCATGAGCCAACTCCCCTTGCTCACAGCTGTCGCTCACAGAAGACAGTGATGAGGCACCACTCTGGCCTGATTCCAAAACTTTATGAATAGTTGGTCACAAGACATTTAGTCCCTGGTCCAAACTCCACTGAAGTCACTGGAAAGACTCCCATTGACCTCAATGAGCTTTGGATCAGGCTCATATAAGTTACATTTAAGTAGATACTTAAGTTCAGGGCCAGTATTAATCAGTCCTGGGTTTACAATGGCTCCAGTGGCTCCATGGAGCCAGCCTGCTCCACTTGCGTTGCGCCCCTAGACGCCTCTGCCCCCCCCCCCACTTGCTCGTCTTGGCCTGCCTGCCTGCTGCCTCCTCGGCCCCACCCCCCCACTCCTCTCTGCCCCCTGGCCGGACCCCAGTGCACTTCCGGCTCCGGGCAGTCTCCGCTTCCCACCACCTGTGGGGCCCCACCTGTCTCCCCGGAGCTGAGCTGCCTGGGAATGGTGCAGAAGCCTGGCCCGTCTCAGCCGGGGGGAGGGAGGGCGAAGGGGACAGCGCGGGGAGCTTGGCTGGGCCCCTCCATGGGAAGTGCGTCTTGAGGGAGCCCGGCCAGGGCAGACCCTGGCCTGGCTGATTGCGCCACTCCTGAGGGCCTGGCGCGATTCCCCGGCCCGGGACCAGCTCTGGCTGCACTGCCGGCTCAGCCTGGCAGACACAGCTGCCTCCCAACAGGGCCAGTGAGTGCGGATGGGAGGCAGGGTGTGGGGGAGAGGGTTTCTTGTGGGGGCAGTGCTGGGCTGCGAGAGGGCAAGGAAGATGTGTATGTCGGGGCACTAGGGAGTGGGGGTTCTGTGTGGGGTGCTGGGCAGTTGTGGTGGGGCTGTGGGCAGGGGGGGTGCTGGGCAAGGGTGCTGTTGTGCAGGGCGCTGGGCATTTGTGTGGAGGGGGCTGTTGGGGGTGCTGGACATAGTGGGGCTGGGGGGGCTCTGGCCATAGGGAGTGGGGAGGATGTTGGATGAGGGGGCTTTGTGGCACGGCATGGGCCTGCCCTCCAAGGGGAAGGGGCATGTTGGCAGCACAGGGCCGGGCGGGCCACTGTGTGTCTGGCAACTGCCAGTTTGCAAATAGTGCCCTCGCACTGGGCTGGGTGGAGCTGGGCGGCCCCTGCCATGCCATGCCCCATTGCCCCTGGCTGGCCCCTCGCTCCGGGGACTGACCTCCCCGCGCCATGCTCCATTGCCTCAATGGGGGCCCACAAATAAGCTTGGCGCTCGGCCCACAAAAGGTTCATCTGGCCCTCGTATTAATACCAGGTGACTTGCCTGGGAAGGGAGAAAGTGTGTCATTTCATACATGGGACTTCAGAGTAAGACAACAGTTCTCTATCAGTGTATGTGTGACTTAAAGCAGGAATCAACGTATTTCATTTTTCAGCTCATAATGAATAACTCCCTCAGAGTTCTTCAAAGCACCAGTGCTCGCAAATCAAACTGTAAATAGTGATTGCTATGTCTTGACCAGTACCTGTATTTTTAGTATCACAATGTAAACAACTTGTGAGGTTTCATCCTCTGGGAACACAGAATACTTAAAACCATGAGATTAAAGCAGCTTCACTGTTCAAGCATGAAGTAGCAATAAACGAAGCTTTCAGATATTCTGATGGAACTCAATGTAAAAAATACCCTGGGGAAATGTCAGCTGATTTTCTGTCAGGATACCCTAAAAACAGAATTTCTGTCCAACTCCAAATCAGAATGAAAAGTTGACATTTTTTTGCAGAACAGAAATTCTGAAAACGTCTATTCAGAAACATCAAATTGTTTTGATAAGTCAAAGCAACATATATAAAATAAAACAATACAATTATTATAATACAAAAGTAAAAACAAAATGTTTTCCATTATCAAAATAAGAATCAAAACAATTCAACATTTTCCCATCAAAAATGTCCATCAACTCTACTTAGAAGGATATGGGCTTTGCTCCAGCTCCCACCCACGTCAATGGGAGTCTTTCAATTGACTTCAATCAGGTCCACGTAGTGAGACCATGCCACTGAACAGGCAATGGAAAGACTTCTGGTTGACTTCAGTGGGCTTTAGATCAGGCTCTGAGAGAAGATGGGTAGGTGCAACTGTCTCCTTAAATAGTGGGAAGTCAGACACAGTAAGCTGGTATATATAAAGTCTTCCAAAGCAATCTTGAAGGTGCCAGCATAGCAGTTTCTGAAGGCTTCACAAGGCAACCCAGGAGTAGGATTGTTTCAGAAGTTCCTTCAGAAGCACAACCACATGTTGTTTCAAATCTGGAAGAAATATGGATAACTGAGGTAACCCCAGACCCATCTAATTAATTTCAAACTAGGGTATTATTTTAGCCACCTCTTTACAAAGACACTCAGGGTTATTCTCGCCACCACTACATGCCAAATCAAACAGATTCCATTAAAATACATTCCACCGAAGATACGTTTTTGTAAGCCAAAAGGATGTTGACCAAAATGGTGGCCACCTCCTTAGAAAGAGTTGGGGAGAGGGAAGCACTTAACTGAGTTTGCTGGGATTCTCTGTTTGGTTTTAGAGAAATTCAGCTTCAAGGAAGCATTTTGTAACTAGCTCAGACTGCTTGACACTGCTATTGAGGCCACATTAATTCCTAATAGGGTCTAATCTATAGATAGTTTCGCACCTTTAAAGAAACTAGGTGATGTGGCAGCATCAGATCTTCCCTCAATGCAGCTGAGTTATTTGCGAATAGCAGTGTCCTGGTCCATAACAGAGGACCGCAATCCAAGGAATCTGTTCAAGAGAAAAAACTATCACAGTAGGAACCCATGTTGCCACAGTTCAGGGCTGAAATGCATTTGCAGAGCTCTGTGGGGAAGCCCACACCTGCCCAGACTATACACAGCTGAAGTCTGTCCCATTACTCACTTCTTTGCTTCCCCTGTGTTCCCTTAAGAAAATACCCCGGACAGAAAAAGTTATTTGGAAATGAAAGGAAAGTGAACATCCTGGAGAATACCCACACAAAACCCACAGCACTAGGACGTTTATGGCTCTTTTAGACACTATATTTTATAAATGAAGGCACTGCATAAGTCCAATCGCTAGCAACTGTTTACAGTCTCCCTGTAAGGAGTTAAGTGCTTTCATCTGCCAGCAAAGTGGAAGCTTAGGGAGCACGGCAGCTCAACCACTTCCATTTGTTGTGTAGGAAAATTAATGGTGATAATAAATGGTGGGTATTATAGCACTTGACCCTCCAATGTGTCTGTGGGACTGATAAGCAAGGTGCATGCATGGGGCCCTCCCTAGGCTTAGCTGAATGGCTCCTCCACCTTGTTCCCCCTGACTGGAGTCTCCTGGCACTTTGCAGCCCAGCACCCTGTGTGACTGCACAGCACAGACCCAACATAACCCTTGTGCCAGCTGCTGGACCAAGGATTTGTCCCTTAGTCCACTAAATTGAAAAAACGTCATTTATACAAGAGATGTATGGCCACAAAGGCAAACTAGAAAAGGTCCTGGAGGACAGGTCAATGTGCAGAGCTGGCCTACTCCAGCCATAGGAAATGGCATTGCCAAGTGGATACAGCACCCTTCTCAAACCAGGGCATGACTAACACAGGCTTGCAACACAATTGGATCATATGGTAACTCTTGATTTTAAGCTTGCAATGTCTCTTCATCCTGTCATGTGACAATGACAAAGAATCACAAAGTTGCTTTCTTCTAACACTGAACAAGGAACCTTATTAGAATAAGGAAAGCTGCATTATTTCTCAAGCTACTGTTTCACTGTAGCGCTTCGGCCCAGGCCCCTTCCCAGCCCCATCTTGCCTGGCTTCCTGCTGCAGATTTAAAGGAACTTGTTCTCATAGCCGACTGTTTGCTTTGTGGTCCTGAGTTAAATTTTGATTTAAAGGTAGGTTTTGAAGAATGGCCAAGTTAGTTACACACTGCCCAGTTGTATGCTGCACCCTGTCTAACTGAACTGTTTTAGAAAACCCCGTATATTAGTGAGCCCCTTAATATTGCCCAGGATTGCTCTTGGAGTTTGTTCAAGGTTAAGATACTCCCTTGCATAGCAGTTTGGAAAGACTGGCAATTGTTGACAAAACTGCACCACACTAGTACTAGCAAAGTAATACAAGGAGAGAGGTACATATCTCCCCATATCCACAGCCTAACTCTCTAATCCAATTTATGCGGCTTTTTTAAAAATTATATTTTCCCCCTCTTTACTTGTATGCTTAAAACCTGTCACTAGACCATATTAATACAGCATGTTGCCACAGGGGGAAAAAAGTGACAATGAAAGTCATATTAAGATGAGTACCCTAATCTAAGTAGGTCACCAACTCCAAGGGAATTTGCAACAAGATTATGCAAGCTTCCAACCTCCCTTCTCACCCACCCACTCCACACTATTTTCATTTATGCACTTCTTCCTACTTCCACATATTTAGATACAGCTAAACTATGCAAAAATAGTTTTCAAAGTTTAATAGTTAAACTAATGTTTGGATTAGCTCCTTGGCTGAATATATTTTTCGATCAAAGATCATCAGTTAGATAACTGCATACACTATTTGAGCAGGTTTTCGTCTTCAGAGTCAGTGTGACCTGGTTAACAATAGAATTCACGCACACACACTGAGTTACTGAAATTTGAGTCACTTTTTTTGAACTTTATACTTTGTATTATGAAACTAAAAGATAAAACGGCAGAAAAAAATTACTGATGCTAATGGGAAATACTTACTAGATCTTAGGAAGCAAGGGCAAACAGTAGCATATTATTAATGAGCTGGATGCTGATTAGGGGGAAAGTATGTATGCAGGATTGAGCTTGATGTAGCAGGAAATCTCTGGAATTTATCTAGAGAGACTGAACGGGAACATCACATTCTAAAAGCTTGTGTTCTTTTCAATGTGATACACTCATCATCAAGCCTAAATGCTTCCTTGAGTCTGAGCCCAATTCTGATCGCAGTTCCCACCAATGTAACCCTGTTAGCTTTTATTAAATCACTCCTAATTTATACCCGAGTGAAACCCACATCAGCCTCTCCCTGTATTTCTTGCTCTTACTCCTGCTTCGAAAGAAGGATTTTTGCAGTTTGACAGAGTCCGTTTTGGAAGTTTCTATTTTTCCAAATTTTCTTCATTAAAAAGAGTGTGGAAGCAATCCCAAAAGCAACCAGCAGGTGGTGACAATGAGGTAGCTGGTGACCCCCAATCATGTAAGATCTCTATAGAGTCATAGATTATAAAGCCAGAAGGGACCACTGTGATCATCTCATCTGGCCTCATGTGCAACACAGACCACAGACTTCCCTGAACTAATTCCTGTTTGAACCAGAGCAGATATTTCAGAAAAAAACATCCAATCTAGATTTAAAATTGCTCATGATGGAGAAACCACCACAACCCCTGTTAAACTGTTCCAATAGTTATTCACCCTCTTTGTTAAAAAAAAATCTGTCCCTTATTTCCAGTTTGAATTTGGCTGGAAGCTGAAGCTAGACATTGGACCTTGTTATACCTTTGTTTACTAGACCAGTAGTTCCCAAACTTGTTCCACCGCTTGTGCAGGGAAAGCTCCTGGCGGGCTGAGCCGGTTTGTTTACCTGCTGCATCCGCAGGTTCGGCCAATCACGGCTCCCACTGGCCGCAGTTCGCTGCTCCAGGCCAATGGGAGCTGCAGAAAGTGTCAGCCAGTATGTCCCTCGGCCCATGCCACTTTCTGCAGCTCCCATTGGCCTGGAGCAGCAAACTGTGGCCAGTGGGAGCCGCAATCGGCTGAACCTGCGGATGCGGCAGGTAAACAAATGGGCCCAGGCCGCCAGGGGCTTTCCCTGCACAAGCGGGGGAACAAGTTTGGGAACCACTGTACCAGACTGATGAGCCCATTATCAAATTTTTGTTCTTCATGCAGGTACTTATAGACCAGGGGTGGGCAAACTTTTTGGCCTGAGGGCCAAATCTGGGTATGTAAATTGTATGGTGGGCAATGAATGCTCA
Source organism: Lepidochelys olivacea (assembly GCF_965140295.1). NCBI lineage: Eukaryota > Metazoa > Chordata > Testudines > Cheloniidae > Lepidochelys > Lepidochelys olivacea. The sequence continues at coordinate 123,936,465 of NC_140416.1, forward strand.
CAAAATTGGGGGCTGGGTGCAGGAGAGCTGAGGGCTCTGGCTGAAGGTGCAGGCTCTGGGGTGGGGCCAGAAATGAGGAGTTCAGGGTGCAGGAGGGCACTCTGGCTGTGTTAGGGGGTTGGGGTGTGTGTGTGGGGGGGTGAGGCTCTGACTGGTGGTGCGGGCTCTGGGGTGGGGCTGGGGATGAGAGGTTGGGGTGCAGAAGGGTGCTCTGGGCTGAGACCAAGGGGTTCAGAGGGTGGGAGGGGGCTCAGGGCTTGGGCAGGGGTGCAGGAGGGGGGCAGGGTGCAGGCTCTGGGCAGCGCTTACCTCAGGCAGCTCCCAGAAGCAGCGGCATGTCCTCTCTCTGGCTCCTATGCGGAGGCGTGGCCAGGCAGCTCTGTGCGCTGGCCTGTCCGCACGTGCCGCCCCTGCAGCTCCCATTGGCTGCGGTTTCTGGCCAATGGGAGCTGCAGGGGCGGCGCTTGGGGTGGTGGCAGCGTGCAGAGCCCCTTGGCTGTCCCTATGCGTAGAAGCCAGAGGGGGGACATGCCACTGCCGCTGGGAGCCTCGCAGAGTGGGGCAAGCCCCAGACCGCACTCCCCAGTGGGAGCTTGAGGGCTGGATTAAAACATCTGGAGGGCCGGATGCGGTCCCCGGGCCGTAGTTTGCCCACCCCTGTTATAGATTGTAATCAAGCCACCCCTTAACCTCCTCTTTTGTTACACTAAAAATGGACTGAGGTCCTTGAGTCTATCATTATAAAGCAGGGGTCGGCAACCTTTGGCATGGGGCCCATCAAGGTAATCCACTGGTGGGCCACAAGGCATTTTGTTTATGTTGACTGTTCACAGACACAGCCCCCCGCAGCTCCCAGTGGCCGCGGTTCACTGTTCCCTGCCAATGGGAGCTGCAGGAAGCCGCGGCCAGCATGTCCCTGCCGAAGGTTGCCGACCTGTTATAAAGCATATTTTCGAATCCTTTAATCATTCTATACAGCAGTTCAATCTCCATGTTTGAGAACTGATTTAAATTTGATAATTGACTTTACAGAACTCACCACAGCCGCATGAACCACACCTCAGATAAATCTGTTAGTCTTTAAGGTGCCACCTGGCTCCTTCTTGTTTTTTAACAATTTTCGTGGAGAAGAAGGTTTTGACTCAAGATGTGATGTAAATGTCAGAATGTTTCATTTTGGCTCTGACAGACATTGAACTGAGTCCACCTAAGCTGTTGCAGTGCCTCATGGGAGTTGTAGTTTGGTGCCTTTTGTCCCCATTCTCTGCCATAGGCTGGGCTTTGCAGCTGGACTACAACTTCAATTACTACTTCTGGGAGAATTCCGCACCAAAAATTTAAAAATTCTGCACACAGTATTTTAAAATTCTGCATATTTTATTTGCCAAAATAATATTGCGTTTTTATTTTGGTAATTTATTTCAAAACACCTGTCAGCAAGTATGTCTGTAACAACAAAAAAGATTCAGGCAACTTTTTTGACAGAGATTCCTTACTAGGCACAGTAATACAGAACTTGATGTATCTTTGTATTTTCTGTTTCAGTGAAATTAAATATTTCATTTAAACAAAGTAATTATTAAGGATAAGATTATGTCACAGAGGTCACAGATTCCATGACTTTCAGAGAGCTCTGTGAAATTCTCTGCTTCAGCTCTGGGGTGGGAACAGTCAGCATGTGTGGCCCTGGAGCTCCAAGTAGCCACAGGCAGTGGGGGACCCAGAGCTCCCAGCTGCTGCCTGTTGCAGGTGGACCCGGAGCTGCTGCAGGCGATGGGGGAACCCAGGGCCATCAGCCACCACGTGCGGTGGGGACCTCGGGCCTATCAGCTGCCATGTGCAGTGAGGGCCCCATAGCTCCGAGCAGCTGGGGCTGCGGCAGGGGTCCTGGAGCAGCCAGTAATCAGGGCGCAGGGGCTGGACACACACACACACTGGGCTAGGGCTTCAGTCAGCCCCCTCATCCCCCATTATTTTTAGCAGAAGTCACAGACAGGTCACGGGTTCCCATCAATTTTTATTCATTGCCCGCCACCTGCAATAGCAGGTACTTAGCATGGGGAAGGGAGACCCAGGGTAGTGTGTGTGTCGGGACACGTGTGTGTGTCTGTCTGAGTGGCCTGAGTCATGTACATGGTTCGCCAGGCAACACCCCTGCATCTCCAGAGGTGGTATATATGCCCCAGAGTCAGGTGTGGGCAAGAGTCCTTGGGGGGGGGCTGTTCAGGCTAGCAGGGAATATAAGAGGCAGGGAAGCGCCAGTCGAGTTGTGCACACAAAGATGTCACGTGTGTATGTAAACAAATGAATACATTTGAAATGTGCAAAACTGAGAAAAGGAAGCAATTTGGTGGAAATAAATTCTGCATAAAAAAAATAAAACTCTGCAGGGAACATTAAATTTGGTGCAAATTCTGCAATGCCCAGTGGTGCTGAATTCCAGCAGGAGTACATTATGGGTGGCATTAAGAAGACTCCTATAATGCACAGTGGCAGTTCCTCCTGACCCAACATGATGTATTTTGTCTCAGTTTTCTCAGCAGAAACTCTGTTTGGAGACGTGGGGGTTTTGTTTTTGTTCTAGACAAAGTAAAAAAAAAAAATAATGGAACAAGCTGATGAAAATGTGTGTTTTAATTTTGTCAGCAAAATTTTCTTTGGGGGCAGGGAAATCACCTCATTTTCCTACCTGTTCTAATTGGAGCCAATGATAATTTTCTTAAATTTAGGTTTTCTACAGATCACAATTATATTCAGGCTCCTGCCGTTAATTACAGACAACTTTATGGCCCCAGCTTACACAGCATAAACACAAGTTTGTTCACAGGCTCCATTCACAAAGTTAATCATCTGTCCCAATGTCTGCAACTGTGTGTGACAGAGAGAATCTCCGAGCCTATCACAACTGCCTACAATTAGAATATGAAGGATCAGTTTACCTACAATTTGTGTCCTCACATTGTAAAGGCAGAAGTAATGGTCAATGCTACATGGAATCTAAATATTGTTTTCAGTTCTTAAGTAGGTCACGATCAAAAGTTTTGCCAGGAAGAGGCTGATATCCATTGCTGGTTAAAATATGTCTAAAGATGGGATTTTCAAGAGCACCCAAGTGACAAGGAAGCACAAGTCCTGTGGAAAGTCAACAGGGGTTTTGCTGCCAAGTCACTTTGGCCCCAGAGAGTTAGGCACCTAAACATTTTTGAGAATATGGGCCTTAGTCACCAAGATGAAATGTTATGGGGTGCCTTATGCTGATTTGCTGGAGTGTTTGTCCAGATGTACAGCCCAGTGGCTAGATAGCACTTGGTAGGAAGGTGTGGGCCGGAAGCTAAATGTGACCACTGTGCCTCACGCTGGCACACTGGCAAAAGAGGAGGTGTTTTGAAAAGTACAGCAGTAGGCTGTAGTACCTCAAAATGACATTTATATTTCACACACACCTCTCCCGTATACGAACATTTAACTTCACACCCTGAGAAGTCCCCAGTGAAGTCAATGAACCACTTAAGCACATGCTTAACTTCCTGCACTATGAGTAAGTCTTTGGAGAATTAGGGCCTCAGGGTGTTAGATTCAGATGGTGACATGGTTTTCAGCTACCATAAAGAGTTAAGCAGGCCTGCTTCCCTCCCTTCCCCCTCATCAAATGCTCTTTAATCAGTGAACAGTTATGCAGTAATGTACATGACTATTACTGCCAGGCACATCATTCAAAGGGTGAGTGTCATTGCAGACGATGAGACTTTGCTTTGCAGAAAAACTTCAGAGCATTGTCATTTTCTTTTTAAATCAAAAACCTAAGCCAAAAAGACATTTGATCGATCACTTGACTCGTTTACTATATGTTTAAAACAAAATTTGGAAACCTGGTTGCCTAGAATTAAGCTCCTAAATATATATAGAGAGAAGCCTACATTAAAGTTGCCCAATTTCTCAAAGGTTCTGAACACCCACAGCTTCCATTAGTTTGAAACGAGTGGAAACTGCTGAGCAGTGACAGCTTTGCAAATCAGGGCACTTTTTTCAGTTCTTAAATATATTTAGGACCTAATTTTAGGTAGCCAGGTTTGCACATTTTTGCTTTAGTGCATACTAACAAACTGCCTACCAGCCCTCCAGCAAAAATAGCAGCAACTTTAAAAAGGAAATGGAGTTTAATATAGAGAGATCTGGTTTATAAAGGCGATGAGTTTAAAGCAATTTACATAACACTGATCTTTTCTTAAGTCAACAGAGTTATACTTCAGTCAGTTTTACCAAAATTTAACAATCTTGTAGAGATGGACTGAACCATTTCAGAACATTTGGGCAGAACAGAAAGGCTTTTAGTGCTAAGCTTTTGCAATGCTACCAAGATGTTTAGTTCTCCCCCCCAATAACATTGTCTCAAGATTCCACAGCAGCCTGAACCATCGCAGGACCGTTATTGTAAGATGTAGCACTTTCTGAATGTTCCTGTAGAATTGCACAGCATGAGGGCTAGCCTATTGCCTTTCAAAGGTGGTCATTCTAGGACTTATATTATATAAAGTGCACTAAAAGGCACTTTGGGGGTACATACTGGTGCCAAAAATTTTTATCTAACTTCTCTACTTTGAAGAAGCTTATTAGTTATGCCTTAACTGTGCACGTGGATGGCTAGACAGCTGTTTCAAACGGAGTATATATAAAATGGGTGTGAGACACACTTGCACAATTGGTTAGGTATTCTTACTGGATGTATTCTGCTTGTGCAGGACGACTGATTTTCCCCGTTCCCATGTTTCAAAGCAGCACTAAGGTGGCCCTGTATTTATTTTAGATTAGCTGTTAGACAAAAACAATTAAGTCAATTTTAGTGGCTCATGAAAGCTGCTGAATTGATCTCCCTGGAGATTTGTGGTCTGCTCATTCACAGAACAGATGGCTGCCCTGACCGCTTCCCTTCACAGCAGCCCCGGAGTGTGCTTAACCCCCGTGCTGGAGGGACTACACAGTTCTCCCTGTCCATTCACAGCTGGACTGGCTGCTAACACTCCCAAGAGCAATGCCAAATATGACTGCAGGCCGGTCCAGACCAAGAGATTTTAATGAGTGTTTCCTGCCCACAAGTGTTTTCAAATGCTGCTTAATGATTAAAAACAAAACAAAACCAAAAACAAAAAACCCCACACAGCACAGGAAAGCTGCTGAGAGCTATATGGGCAGAACTTACATTAATATTTACTTTCTTGTTAATATGTACCCTGTGGTGTCACATGCCTTTGATTTATTGAACAGTAAAGGGATGATGATTGCAGATGTTAACTGTATCTTTTTGTAGTGCTGTGATTTTGAAAGCCAAATTACACTGTATTCGTACTGAACTGTACACAGGGGGTTATTTATTTTGTTATCTCCCTCTAGGGTGGGGCTTATTCCAAGGGTGCCTGTACTTTCATGCAGAAAATTTGTACTGGAAATTCTGGAAGAATATTCCACCAGTACAGGACATGTTGGAAGCAATATCATAAAAAAAAAAAGCTCTTGTCCTCACTCTAGAACTCCCTGGGTGCTCATTTCAATTTACCAGAACACTTCAAACAGTGCCACAGTAACGTTTGCCCTTCATTGTAGCTTTTACAATCATTTCAAAAAGTCATTGTGCAAAACAAAGCCAGAACTTTTATTTTTTAACTTTGAATCATTGATATCAGCCATGCAGCACACTTCAAGAAATTTATTTTTATTTTATAGCTGGACATGGCGGATACAGCTAAACTTCTCACAGCTAGGTTAGTTTTAAAAGAAGTGTTAGACACAGGGAAGGACTGCAGGTGACCCTGTAAAAACATGCCTTTGTGAACTCCACATTCCCACCAAAGGCTGTATTTACCACCACAGGGTTTTTGGGGGAATACTTCCACAGTTTCGGTAACAGTAGTACAGTACCACAAACAGAGTGTATGTCCTAGACCATACCTGGTACAGCAGTATCCGACAGCCACAGAATTTCACAGGGCAGTTAAATTGTTTAAGTTACTTTAAAGACAAGAATAGCACTTTGTGCAGGAACTTCATACACCATGCTGAGTAGATGAGCATGTGGCTAGCACAAGTGTGCAAGCCTGGGAAGCAGACCTTAACAAGAAGACCCTACTGTGGCAGTGGAAAGGGACCTTTGTCTAAATGAGAACCAGGCTCCTACATGCTGATATTTAAGTGATGGCCCTCAGGTAAAACCCTACATCTGAACAAACTGCAAAAGTTGTTTTTTATAGCAGTGTTAGTTCACACCACCTTGTACAGTCTATTCTGAATCCATAACTTTGCTGAGTTTAAACAGGGTTAATCCAGTCTGTATGCACGTATGTCTATTGATTTCAATGGCAGATACACATGTCTATCTGCAGGCAAAACTGTGCGCTTTATGGGCAAGTCAAAGTTGCTGAGAGACTCAACTTGGGTATTTAGAGTTCTAACACAAATATCCATTTCTGTAACAGACTATAAAAAGTTAGCCTTAAAATGGTTGCAGTTTTCACTGATTACATGTAAGAATAAAAGACCAATTGTTTTGTGGCCTTGACATTCTCATTTTATTACTGATAAGTACTAATTGGCTCAGAGTATGAAATGAATGTGAACATTTAAAAAAAAAAAAGTGATTGCTGAAAAGTGACTGAAAATGCCTCCCCCAAGTGATTTTCAAATCAAACTCTCTCAGTGTAAGAGCTGTAGCTCACAAAAGCTTATGCTCAGATAAATTGGTTAGTCTCTAAGGTGCCACAAGTCCTCCTTTTCTTTTTGCGAATACAGACTAACACGGCTGCTACTCTGAAACCAATGTAAGAGTAAAAATGGTTGCTTTAACTGCCAGTCCTGCAAACTTATCTGAGAGAGATTCCAGGCTACCACCAGAAACAAAAATTATCAGTCATGACTGGGCAAACTCACGGAGCAGGAAGACTTGCACTTGTGTTCCAAATTCCACCCTCCGTTGCACCACGAACACTTCTGCCCTGTTTGAGGCTGAGCAATATCTAGCTTCCCCTCATGGAGCAGCATGAACTCTCTGCAGGCCCACAAGAATCAGAATCTTATCACTAAAGGGAGCAGATATGATTGAGAACACCCAGGTAACGGAGCCGTTGAGATAAAGCAGTGCCATCTTTGCAGTTACGTTTCAGACTTTCATTTCATTCCAAACTATGCTGTTTAGTATCTGGCGTCCCTCAGAATAGGAGTTGCTGATTGCACAGTCCTGCTGAAAACCGACATGATTCCCAGTTTTATCACTGAGCAACTGGGATTTTTAGCTCAGAGCTAGGGGCTGCTAGCATATGCATCTAAGAACACTAGAGACGGTGAGAACTCTCAGACAGAGTTTACTGGCCGGAAAAAGAAAAAAGGGCAAGGGGTCTTTATAAAGCTCTGTTGAATCAGGCAACCTCATCTGAAGCCCTCTCAGCTTTTCTCCCTCTCACATGCAAAAATAAATTCTATAGGTTCTTATACTGCAATCATTACCTGCCACTGCCCTGCTGTGTGACGCTGGGCAAGTCCACCCTGGCCTCAGCTTTCTCATCTCTAGCATGGGAAGAATGATGCTTGCTTTGTCAGGCACTGGAGATTTATGGACAAGAAAAGCTAAGTAGTTATTATAGGAACACCAGTGGGGTCCAATCTACCCAGGGAGCTGCTGAGATCGCCCCTTGAACAATTCCGCCCATTAGTAACAGCTTAGCTAAAACACACAAACTCTCCCTGCACAAAAACAAGAATGGTTAGCAAGAATTAGCAAGAATGGTTCTGCCTCCCTACACACACTCACCATCCCTTTCCTTTATCTGTCCAGTAAGAGCAGGAAAGAATGTGCTAATATTCCTTATTGGACAGATAAAGGGTGGCCTTATCCTTTAAAAATTTACCTAATTATTTCAACTTTCAAGAGGCCATTGAAAGAGTGAAAAGCTCAATCCCTGACCTTGACTTTAACCTTTGTACTCCTCAGATTACACTCCCTGTTGAGAGAAGCAGCTTCTGAGATGCTGTTAGAATCCACACCAAGCAATTTATGTTTGAAATCTACCTCTCCTTACTATTTCCAGCCTGGATAAGCCCCAGTCCTCCTCCCACCCTACCCTTCTGTATCCATAGTTAGTTGCAACTTACAGTGTTTCTGCATTTTAGACACTTGTAACCCATTTTTCCAGTAACAGCAATAAGCAGAAAATGTAACTCATCTTGGAAAAATTAAGGGTTCCAAACTGCTGTAAGTTAACCAGTTTATTGAACTATACTCAGATGTACAAGGATGTGCATTATTTTATTCCTAGTGTACTCTTCAGGTTTAAAAAAAAAAAACCCAAGCAGCCCTTGTGGCACCTTAGAGACTAACACATTTATTTGGGCAGAAGCTTCAGATGTTAAGGTATTCTGCATTTGAGCTGATGTCTTAGCACACCCCCAACATGTGCACCAGTGCTCAAGTAAAGCATGTCTTATTTTGGCTCATTGGTTAAGCGTATTTCTATAATACTAACACTTCCATAATAGCTATGAGATTTCATAGCAATATTCTTACAATGCCATTACGTGGCAAAATTCGTCACTATAAACTATTCCATTCTAAACCCCTATTCTTTCCCTTTGCTGTGTGATTTCTCTGCCAGGACATCTGTAGCCCCAATTGCACAAAATTCATCATAGCAAGAGTTCTAATACAGTTCTAAGGGGAGAGGTTTACAGGGAAAGACTTTCCCCAATACTAATTTAAAACTCATTTAAGATATAGGAAAACATCCAAATAGTTACCATTGCTTCCTAAGCTCACCACATACACACACAGAGCATGGTTGTTTATAGGAAATCTCATGTCAGTAGATTAGAGCTTAAGTCTCCTATTAATTGATTAGAACATTTTATTTTTTAAAAGCTTCAATAGCCTTTTGCAAGGCTGCAGAGAAAGAAAACTATATAGTTGTAAATCGAGAGCTCGGCTATGTCTACCCTATAGCCTATGTGAGCAAACTGTTTTCGCTCAGGGGTGTGAATATTCCACATCCCGCCCCCCAGCGACATAAATTCCACCGACATAGAATGTAGTGTGCACAGTGCTATGCTGGTGGGAGAACTTCTCCTGCCGACCTAGCTTACGCTGCTCGTGGAGATGGGGTTTTGTTATGCCAGCGGGAGAGCTCTCTCCTGTCGGCACAGAGAGTTTTCACCAGACGTGCTCCAGCTGCACCCACTGCAGCGCTGTACGTAGAGACATGCGCTAAGTCACATTAACAGAGATGCAGAATCCTTTTAAGCCCCTGAGAAATCTGAGCTGCAGACTTCCCTATTTCTCTGCCAACGGGAGTGAATCAGAAGTACCCTAAACGGATAGAGGAAAGAACTATTCCATTTTAAATCCCTCTTTTTTCCCTTTGGTTTTAGTTTGTGTGATTTCTCTGCCAAAACATCTGTAGCTTCAATTGCTTAGGATCTTCGGGAGGAAACCAAGTATGACGTTAATTATTTTTTTCATTAGTAGCCACGTACTCCCCACCCCACTGGAATCTTACAAATTCATATTCAGCAAAACTTTTGCTTGATGAATCACCCCTGCAACTATGTATTCTTTTCTTGCTCATGAGGCACTAGGTTTGCAACTTAGCATTTTAGAGGTCTCTTTTGTCTACTCAAAAGAATTGCCAACTTAGAAGGGAGCAAGAGAACAGAGCATGAGAATGATGGAAGTGGGGCTCTTGATACAGGAAGTTAAAATGAGCTCTCCCCTTTGGAAGGCAGTAATTGTATCACAATAAGAACATCTGCACCATCTACTAAAGTATTTCTCCTGCTCTGAAATGCAAAAGAAACAAGTCTTCATAAGAAAGAACATATTTAATTGATGACAGACCAAGTTCGGACTCAGCTGCTCTTCACATCAATATCAAGACTGGTATTTAACTTATTCCAGACACCTTCCATTACTGTATCTGTACATGCATACTTTGGATACGTAACCAAAACTGAAGAGACAAGATGACTTCACCGGTGAAAGGGGGTGGGGGGGAGGAAGTAGAAAAACTTCACAACAACAAGCTTAATAGTCAAGAGACCACCAATAGTTTTCCAGGAAAAACTGAAGTAAAGATAAATTTTGTTTGAGAAACCGTGAAATTAAACAAAATCAAGATAAGTGTACATATACCAGAAGAGTTAGGGACAAAAAAACAAAGGGATAATGTTACATTTGAGCAAGATCTCCACCCCCTCCCTTCTAAGTCTCTCCCCTTTAAATCTACAACACAAAATAATTCTCCCTGAAGAATGATCAAAAGGCAGGATTGATAGATGTGTCTTTTGCCAGAAGTCCAGACCTCACTTACTCACTCCCTTTATCTTCCATTAATACAAAGGAAAAGCTATTATTAGAATGCCAAACCTGGAACCAATGAGGGATGTACCATGCCCTTCTAAACAACCATTCGTTGCATTTGATACTTTATACTAATAAAGTTTACATCTTATTTGCTTCAACTATTGCAGCACAATGAGCAGATATGGCTTAGCTGTCAGGAGCCTCTTTTTCCTGCAGGAGTTAAAGCTAGCTCAGATTCCCTTATGTCATTCAGTTCTGTTTTTCTCTGTTTGTTGTCTTGGGCAAGACAACAAGCACATCTGCAGCCCTGTTGTCAATTTTTAAGTAACAGTATGAATTTCATTGCTCATAGGAAGTGCTGGGCTAGCAGCATTGAAGACTAAGGCCTTGTCTACACAGAGTTTTGTCAACGCAAGTTACACCGACAATTGAACACCGGTATAGTGACATGGTTTGTGCATGTTCACACAATGTTCCTTCTGTCAGCAGAGCAGGTCCACAATTGGTGCTTTAACATTGACAGAGAGCAGCACACTGTAGGTAGCCATCTGTCCCGCCTCTCAATTTTAGAATTTTCTTTTAAAGTCTCTCTCCACACCTTGCATTCTTGTTTTTCAGCCTCTGAGGATTGGAGCACCTCTCGAAACATGTCCTCCTTGATCACTTCCTTATATGGCGGAGACACTCCGCCGGTGTGTATGGGGTTCCCCTGAAGGCCACATCTGCAGAAGCACAAGAAACAAAGAGAAGCATGATGGTTAGTGCATACACAGCATCGAATCATTATAATAAAATGCACCCTTTTTAAAAATACAAATCATTTTCTCACTGTCCCTTGGCAAGCACACAGCTCGATGAACGCCCTAAACATGGTGAGTTCAGCCGGGAGGGGGTGGGGGGGGAGAGAGCGCTCAAGATGGGGCAAAGAGTCTTGGTGGGTTCTTGTTTTTTTTTAAAGGGGATCACTGCAGGCGATTAGGGACAATATTTTAAATTCTACCACCATTTTCCACAGGCGGGGACCATTGAAGCCGATATCTCACTCCTAAGGATAAGCAAGGAGGCACGGGTGCATCTCCTGTATGCGTGTGGATTCAGACCAGGTCCCTACGTGGCTCGCCTGTGTGCCAGATTGGTCGCTGCACAAGTGATTGCCAATTGGTGCAGGAAAGTTTCCTACAACTGGGGAAGGAACAAAGCAGCTCTGCCAAGGACCCTTCGGTAGAGGATTGGCTGGTACCTGCAGGAAAGTTTCCTAGAGCTCTCTCTGGAGGACTCCCATGAAATCTTGGTGTGCATTAACACACAGTTCCACTGCACTGCTTAGCTGCACAGGAGGACGTGAAGCACACGCAAACATAGCTAGTCTTGTACATTTCTATCCCTTCACCACTTCCAGAATATACAAAGCAAAGGACAGCTCTACCTCATAACTGAGCATCATCAACTCAAAAAGATCAATTACCACAGCTCTCCTCTCCTCCATCATGCACACCAGAGATGGGCTGCTAGGACTGGCTAGACCCCTCTGGAACGGAAAAGAGGTCCTGGCTCGCCATGCCACCAGACGACCCTGCTATGTGTGCCACATCGTCCTCCAACTCGACCTCCTCGTCCACAACTTTGTCCTCGGGGTTGAGTCCGCTCTCCGCCATCTCCAGCCCCACCAAAGTATCCACAGGGCTCTTGGCAGTGGGAGCAGGGTCGCCACCAAGGATGGCATCCAGCTCCTTATAGAAGCAGCAGGTCTTCGGCACAGCACCAGAGCGACAGTTTGACTCCCTTGCCTTCTGGTAGACCGGCCTCAGCTCCTTTATCCTCACATCGCCCTGCTGCATGTCCTGTTCGTAGCCCTTCTCCAACATGTCATGAGAAATCTGACCATAGGTATCAAAGTCCCTATGGCTGGAGCAGAGCTGGGTCTGTGCAGCCTCCTCTCCCCACACTGCCAGCAGATCCAACAACTCAGGGATGCTCTACACGGGAGAGCATTTACTGCGTGGAGCCGCCCTGGTCAGCTGGGAAGATGCGATGTGAATTGTCCATGCTGAGCAAACAGGAAGTGGCATTTTAAAAATTCGCGGGCCTTTAAATGGGGGGTGAGGGGAACTGATATCTATGTACCTGGGTGCAGGGCAGTGGCATTCAAACAGCAGTCAGGATGGGCATTGTGGGACACCTCCTGGAGGCCATTTACAGCAACATAACCAAGCGCAGGGTCTACACTGACACTTTGTCAATACAACTTTGCCGCAAAAATCTCTACACCTCTCATCAAGGTGGTTTTATTTTGTCGGCAAAGCAGGAGAGTTTTGTCGGCGGGAGGAGCATGGTGGTGTGTACACCTCCACTGTTTTGTCAATGAAAGCTGACTTTTGATGACAAAACTCTGTAATGTAGACAAGGCCTAAGTCAGACAAATAAGGTGTGGGAGCAGTTCCAGCTTCCCCCAGAGTGCTCCAACTGTACATGAGGAAGGATAGTAAAGTCTATGTTCACTCAGTCCCCAGTTCCTCAGACTACCCGACAGACACTTAGTGCTAACTGGGGCCTGTAATGTGGATGCTTGTGCACTAGAAACTGGACTGAGCTCGTTTCCTACACACCTCACTAAGCAGCTGTCTGATCACATCTGGCCGTTCGCGACCTGGCTGAATTTAAAGTGGTGCCTTCACATGAAGAGTTCTGAACCAATCACGGGAGCCACTTAGGCCTAATTTAGGTTTGTTAAATTACTCCACATTCCACCGTAGCGCTCCATCATCCTGGCTACTCTAAAATGTGTGCTGCCCACAGATGCCACCACTTCATTTCACTCCATCTTTCAGGTCATTATGTAATTTAATACCAGAGTTCCTCGTACTGAGGCAATTTGAGACAGCATACTAAACCCTGGACAATCTGAATTTGCAAGGGTGCCGAATTGTTTTGCACCTGCACTGCACATGACTTCACACAGGGAAAAACTGAGAACGAGCATCTGCTCAGTTCTCCGCATGAGGACCCTTGATAGGAGATATTACCTGGTTTAAAAAAAAAAAAATCAGCTTATTGAATGCCCCCTCCTGCCCCGCTTAGTTGGAGCATCCAATGCACCATCTTATTTACTTCATTTTTTTTCAAAATGAAAGTCACATTTAAGAAGACTATGCTGCACAGACACCTCAATTTAGATCCCAGGACTCCTTCATGAAGTGACTGATGTAAGGAAATATAGCTTGGGGGAATTTCTCTAAAACACTACTGATTACATTCACATACAGCCCATTGCATTATATAAAATTGTGGGGTTTGGTAGTTATAGAAGGGCAAGAAATGTTTTCTAAATAAATGACACACACACAGTACACTGGATGGGCCCCATTTCAGGTAGGCCTCAGATCTTTGCAGGCATAATTTTCCTTCTACAAATAGAGGTAGAACTTATAATTCCTTGTGATTAAAATTATGGTTTCCCCCAAATAGGGAACAGACACTCATCAGTATAACCAGCTCCACCCTAAGTAGCAAAAAATGGTGGATTCCAGTCAGGAGACCAAACACATTGTAAATGTTTTTAATGAGAAGCTTTTAAGGTGTTCATGTTTTAGTTACCCCACTACAAGAGGGACCCAGGCAGCCCAGCTGCTGTAAGGAGGGGACAGGGCGGAGGGGAAAAAAATCACACCTCTTTTCAGCCTACTATTCTTTGAAGCAGACAAATCCACTCAAAATGCTGCTGCTAAAATCATTGCCCTAGATCATGGCTCTGGCCATGCCAAATCCCTCAAACCCTGCATAGGCTTCCCCTCTACCACACAAACTCTCATTCAAGCTTTCAAAGCCCCCTGAGCTATTCCTCCTCCTGTCTCATAATGAAGTTGACGTCCATCTTCACTCCAGTTCGGTCAGCCTCTCCCAGCATATGTTCTCCCATGTGGTTGCTTGTGCTGTGTGGGGGGAGAAGTCAGTCAGAAGCCATACGCTTTATCCTCCTTCCATCTCACTGCAGAAAACTGCCACCTGATAACAAGTAGAGAGTTGATGAGCTGACTGATTGGCTACACTGGACAGACATCTACTCTGTGCTAAATAGTGCTTTTGTTACCTCACTCTCCCCATCTTTGCTTGTTTGTCTCCTTCACCTGCTAAAGGTCTTGTCTTTTAGACTGTAAACTGTCTAGTGCAGGGATTATCAATTACCCTGTTTGTATAGTGCCTAGAACAACGGGGTCCTGATCTAGTTGAAGACTTTAGTTGCTACCACAATATACATGTTTATTAAGTGGTGGATAAAAGAACTGGTGGGCATCACAAGAACTTCCAGAGATCTTTTTAAAATCCCTCACAAGGGGCTACTAAGCAGTCATGGAGGAAGACAAATTATAGATTAGAAATGTGTTGAGAGAAAACTGTATGAATAAACTCACTCTTCAGCATAAAGGATGATATAGGAGTGCCTTAAATCTCCATCGTGGAACGGGTGCTATTTCATAATGATCTAAAGAGGGGTGAACAAGAAACTGGTAAGCTTTGCAGATGGGGGGGGGGGGAGAGGAATCAAAAGAACTTCATCAAGAGCCACTCTGCTGTAGCTCACGAACGCTTATGCTCAAATAAATTTGTTAGTCTCTAAGGTGCCACAAGTACTCCTTTTCTTTTTGTGGATACAGACTAACACGGCTGCTACTCTGAAACTCCAATAAAGTGTAATTGAAGTAACCTGAGTTGCCGAATTGGCAGAGACTCTGAAACAATAGCTGAGATGTGAAGTTCCACATTTGTTTCAATAAGTAATAACTCAAATGTCACTGATATTAACAGATATTTAAAGTAATTTCACTGGTCAGAGCATGCAAGGAAGAAGAGAAAGCATAATCTACACTAGTGTTTCCCACCATGGAAGCGGGGACAGGGCACACACAGATGTATAAAGAAAGATTTGTAGGCCTCTGTTCACACATAGCAGGGTTCCATGAGGATTAAACTGGATTTAATTTCATGAAGGAGGGTTCAGCTTCCAAAGGTTTGGGAAAACAGACTTGCTAAACTGTTGCCTGTGACAAAAAGGACAGCAGTGACCAAAATGGGAAAGAAAAATGATATATTAAGAAAGGGACAGAGACTAATACCAACTTTGATTGTAAATTCTTTGGCCAGGTCTTTTCGTTGTTTGTACAGCACCTAACACAATGGAGCTGGAACCTCTAGATCCTACCACACAATACTAATATCTAGGACAATATTCTCTCACCTTGAATACCACAGTCAGTTTCTATAACCCTGTTTCAAAAAGGATATAAGCAAGAAATAGAAAAAGCCCGGAGGAGGACAGCAAAAGCGGCCAGAGACATGGCAAGACTTTTCTGTGAGGTAAGATTGAAAAGTTTAAGGCTGCTCAGTTTAAGGAGATATCTGAAAGGAATGTAGAATCATGGGAGTATTCTTACCTTAGGAGAGGATAAATTGGAGAGAAAGGAACACCTTTAAAAGGTAAACTTTCCAGGCTGATAAAGGGAATGGTTTACACAACACAGTTAACCAGAGGAACTCACTAGAGAGCAGGATTTGTTAAAGAATTAGGCATAATTACAACATAGAGTTACACTAGCTAAAGACAAACCCGTCATGCGTACTAGGACATAACCCAAATAATTACATTGGGCTAGAAAACGATTTCCCTTACAGCACTGGTTCTCAAACTGTGGGGTGTGCCCATGCCATGGTTATTAGGGGGCACCAGGACCTGACTGTGCTTAAGAATTTTTGTGTGTTTCTTCAAAATACTGTTGATAAAAGAAGAATTCCTCTCACTAAGTGTCTCCCTCCAGCTCCTGCCAGGCTGGAAGAACAAGGGAGAGGGAGGGATGAGGAGCAGCTTGCCTCTCATAGGTTGATACACAGGCACCTCGTTGGCAGGTAGTTTCTCCCTGCTCACACAGGCCCTTGCACATGCATGCTGGGGATTGTGTCCGGGCCAGAGAAGCTCGCAGCCTGTGAATCATCATGGGAGTGTCCCAAGGGCAGAGGTCCAGCCTGGCTGCCTATGTCCCGCCGCCCAGAGCATGTCCCAGCCAGGGGATGTTTGCAGGCTGGGGACAAACAGGACATCCAAGCCGGGATGGTCTCCCAGACTCCTGGCATCTACAGAAATTCTGTTTCTTAGAAAGAGGAGGGTGTGCATAGGATGTGAACCTCCAAAAGGGGGTGCAGCAAAAAAAAAAAAGGTTTGGGAATCTTCGCCCTATAGTTATTTTAGTGCCCAAAAGTGACCATTATGGGGGGCATCTTTGGTTGTTTAACCACACATTCGTCTGAAGCAACTTGTGCTGGGTTATTGAGATATGAACTTTGACTAGACAGACCATTGTTTGATCCAGTATTCTCACTTCATCACCTCTTCTGAAAGACGGAGGAAGCCAGTGACAAGCAGTCAGTACACCAACTGAATCTTTAATGAAGTGGGTTAGACCTCTGTCTTTCTGAGGGCTTTACCACCAGCTTTTTGTTTTTTAAAAAGGTTGTTGCCCATCTATTGTTTGTATTATGGTAGCACCTAGACGCTCCAGTCATGGAGCAAGTCTTCCTTGTGCTAGGTGCTGTACAAAAGAGAACAAAGACAGCCTCTGCCCCAAAGAGTTTACACTCTATAAGATAAAAGACAACAGGTGGGGAGGCACAAGGAAAGAAGGAGAAATATTTTGTCATCAAGGTGGCTGCCTTGGTGGGTAACTCAGCCTGAGGGTACGTCTGCATTTCGAGCTGGGGGTACGATACCCCGCTCAAGGCGGCACATCTGTGCCAGCTCTGAGGCAGGATGCTATAAACAGAGCATAGCTATGGCAGCGCAAGGGGCAGGCCGCCTTCAATACGTACCCATCTGAGATGCTGGGCATGTACTCAAGGTGGCTAACTCATCCTATATTGTCCTAGCTCAGACAGAGTGACTGCACGCATCTCTCCTTAAGCTGGGATTTACACACACAGCTCAAAACTTAGACATACCCCAAGGCCCAGAGGCTGCAAGACCATTAAATGCTAATCCTTGGACCAAGAGCAAAATGACACCTGTACAGTGGCCCCAAGACCATTTTGCATACAGTCCATTCCCACCAGCTCAGGAGAATAAGACCCCCAAAACCTGAGACTTAAAACCTTCACTTAAAAACCGTTAAATGTTCTCATTGATTCAAAACAGTGTAACAATTGAAAGATCATTCTATATATTAATCACTAAAAGGCATTAGAAAAATAGAATTCAGGTATGTGGCTGGTGGGTCTGCTCACCATATTTGGGGTCAGGAAGGATTTCGCCCACCAATTCAGATTGGCAGAGATCCTGGGGAGGAGGGGGTTACTTTCCTCTACGGCATGGGGCACAGATCATTTGCAGGTTTAAACTAAGTAAATGGTGAATTCTGTGTAACTTGAAGTCTTAAAATCATGGTTTGAGGACTTCAGTAACTCAACCAGAGGTATAATAGAACCTCAGAGTTATGAGCCCCAGAGTTACAAACTGATCAGTCAACCACATACCTCATTTGGAACCAGAAGTACACAATCAGGCAGTAGCAGAGAGGGAAAAAAGAGCAATTGCAGTACAGTGCTGTGTTAAACTACTACAAAAATAAAGGAAAAGCAGCATTTTTCTTCTGCATAGTAAAGTTTCAAAGCTGTATTAAGTCAATGTTCAGTTGTAAATTTTTAGAAGAACAACAAGACTGTTGTGTTCAGTTACGAACAACCTCCATTCCCAAGGTGGTCGTAACTCTGAGATTCTACTGTAATGGATCTGTTTCAGGGGTGGGTGGGTGAGGTTCTGTGGCCTTTATTGTGCAGGAGATCAGACTAAAGGATCAAGATGATCCTGTCTATCCTTAGAGTCTATGAATCACAAGTGTGGCCAAAACTGTAAATGGTTATATAATGCAAGTGTGTTACTAGTTTATAGAACGCTTTAATACTTAGCCCTTGAAGTGCTTAGATGCAGACAATATCCAATTCCATTTTTCCTTTGAGAAGGTTGACAGGACTTCAACAAGGAGCGGCAAACTTGCCCCTTTGCTGAGAGTGGGGGACTGAACTATCAAGTTCTGAAGAATTTAAGCTTTATTTTTTGTGGGCACAGCTAGATCAGTTGGGGTGTAAAACAAAAAAACCCCCCACATACGGTCACCCCCCCCCCAACATAGCAATGCCAGCAAATCCTCCAGTATAGATGCAGGAATCACAGCAGAAGAGCACAACACCAGCAAAGCATTTGTTGAGTCTATAGTCAGTTCTAATGTTGCTCAAAACTTCATTCTGCCGCTTGAGAAAGCGAAGAGGCCTGGCTCCGCTTCATTGCTGCTACTCAGTACCCTATGACCACTAAAATTGATTACAATGTATCAGGTTCCTTCTGCTGCGGCAGCTAAGCAAAGCAATGAACAGCAGTCAAGGCAGGTTCTAAAAGCTATTCAGGGGAGAAAACTATACAAAAAAAACCCAGAGCCTGAAAGAGTGGCAGACCAGCAGGCATCCTGCTGGCCCTCCCTATGAATCAGCTAGGAAAAGAGACCCACTCCAAACAGTCAGGAGGCTTGAGGATAAGCAGTAGGTGAATAGAAAACGGTCTCCTCTAGCAGAAGGTTGGTACAATGAGCCTCCGAGCAAGGTCCAAGCACAGAACCTTGGCAGGGATCCAAGCATCCCTCACCTTCATCCAGCAGCTTTTCTAACTGCCTTTGACAAGTTTGGTTAGTCCTCAGGCTAGCAGGTGACTTTTTGCAAGCGCTGGGTATTGCAAAGAAAACAAAATTCACAATACAGTTGACAAAGGCTGTCCCCAACTCTTTTTAATGAGGTAATTTTATTTGTATGATAAATACAGCGCTGAAAATAAGGCAGATAACTGTTTGTCCCTCCTAGCTAGATTAAAAAAAAAGTTGTTCCCAGTGTTTGGCAAACTCAGGATTGCTTTTTTATTCCCTATATCTGAACCTTCTACATCATCAGACTTTGTTTTGATGGGGGAGCTCAACCGGAACCAAGCCATTTAGTCTAATCTTGTGAGTTTGCAAGCAAACGCTTCCTCTTGGAGGGTATAATAGCATATGCTACTGGGCTCACATTGGATTCAATTACTGCTAAGACAACGGATTAAACCCATCCCTATATGATGGGGGAAAAAGCCTCCACAAGAGCTGAGGCAGTTCCAAACTAATCCAGCCCCTGTGGGGAAAAGGGCATTCATTATGACAGATGTTTAACTAACATTGTATGAACACATTTCAGTGCACCTAGTGGTAACTGAAAAGTTGAAACAGCCATAGAGTTAATGGCTTCATTTCTAGAATAATATTCCCAGTTTCCAAAAGAAATGTTAAAGGAAGTTCCTCAGGGTAAAACAGCAAAAATACGAATAGTATAAGGGCTGAGTAACCCCACATTCCTTATACTGTGAAGTGTAAGACCTACCTCTGAGGAACGCAGACCAACAAATGTTATTTTCAAGTTTAGAAGCTGTCAACACTAGAAACAGTGTCAATTACACCTTGCAGTGTTACCCAACAACACTGCAAACCAATATAATTTAAAACATTTATGAATATGAGTTCGAACCTATTATTTGCATCCTTATTGCATTCATGTAAACATGGTGTCTGGAATGTTTTTGCCTGTATTCTGAACATTAATAGTCACAGTGCCAAAGCTGGTTTTCCCTCTAATAGCTGGTAATACCAGGATAAGCATTCATACAGACTAATCTCAGCAGAAGCCCCTCTCCGCCCCCCCAAGGACATGTATGAACCTTCATTTAAACCCCTGTATAAATATCAAAACTTAGTACAATACATAAGTAGGATGTCATTACAGCTCAAAAACCCACCAGATTTTTAGATATCAAAAGACATAGGTCTTAATGGACAACAGCATAGAAATAATACTGTTCCCTTCGTATGGAAGAATTCCAGCTAAACATCCAGACTACAGCCTTTCTAGAAATGAGAAAGTAACACTACCTCTCTCTCTCACACACACACGCTTCCCAGTCTTGTTTTTACTAGAGAGGGCAACACAAGAGATATCCACCCTACCCTCAAGTTACCTTCATACCTTATGAACTCTGAAGTGTTACATACTCAACTAGCTAACCTGAATGTGAAACGCACCTCTATGGAATATGATTAATCATACAAGCATAATTGTCTGTGTCACAAGTAATATGGCACAACAGTCACATTTTCCAGATCTGCTTTTTCCCTTGTCATTGACAATACATGGGACGCTCCGTTGCTCCCGCTCTCCTTTGGAATTAAAGAAGAATTTGGGGGGTGGAATTAGATGTGCCTGCACAAAATTTTCACTCCTTTTGCTGTCATTTCCATTACCCATTTAACTGTAGAACTCATCTTTAGAACTAGAAATAATGCAGTGTGATTCAGTATTTGCTTTTTTTGTAAACCGAAATATTTCTATAGAAATATTTCCATTAACAATGCTTCTACCTACTATTTGAAGAAATGCCATCCTCTGAGTCTTGCCCAAGTACTGTGTCTACAACCAATTTTGGTTCAGTTAGTGCAGCTCTAGGGGTTACATTAATCCTGCCTTGAGTGCAGGGGACTGGACAAGAAGACCTCTCAAGGTCCCTTCCAGTCCTATGATTCTAGGAGTACAGAAGATAGAGGTACTTAAAAGGTGACCTGCAAAAGGGGGAAAAAAAATTGAATTTTTTTTTTGCACTTCACGATTACACAATAGACCTGAGACAAATTTAAAAATTGCTTTTTAAAAGTTAAGAAGTCAGGTTCTGTGTACGTTTGATCAGCATTTCTCAACCTTTTTGATACCAGGGACCAGCTTGCTGCTTTCCTAAATTGTGTCAGGGAGATCTCAGGGACCAGAGCCAGTCCACGGACCGGTCATTGAGACCACTGCCTTAGGCAATTCCATAAAGATCTAGAGCACTTACTGGATGACACTGGAAGTGAAACCTTATTGAAAAGAAAAGCGATTTTTATTCAGACTGTTTTAAAAGCTTTGTTATTTGTGTATTTAACTTGAGACAGAGAAACAGAAGGAAGCCTTTAAGATATTTCCCTTAAATAAAGATCTAAACTAACAAAAAAAGTGCCTACATGAGACCACTTTTGAGGTCTCTGAACACACCCCAAAGGACTTCCGGCTTTTTTGTTCAACAAAGCCTCCAAAAAGGCAGCTGGGAACCCCATTTAGGAGCATGGCATTGTAGATTTGATTACATGCTCTGAGGAGGAGATAGTTAGTTCCATAAATGGGCAAGGAAGAATGGTACCAATAGTTTCGATGCTACCAGTGAAGTGAAACAATTTTTCTATAAGAATATCTACAAATTAAATTTGGAGGCAATAACCCAACAGCATAGGGAAAGGCATCCAGTTCTTATTTCTCTCCCCCCCCCCCCCCGGCTCTCCCTAGAAGTTATAGTACTATAAACATATGCAAGCTCATTATCCCTTATTTTCCATTCCATTTTTTACAAAAGTAGGTACCATTACAGCTGTCTCAAACTTTTATGGAACTAACTTCCTCCCCAGACCACAGGCATCAAATCCACCATGCCGCGCTCTTGCGCTGGAATTGCATTTATTGACCAGCATCACCTCACGTGGACAGACACTAAGTATCAAGTATCAGAGGGGTAGCCGTGTTAGTCTAGATCTGTAAAAGCAGCAGAGTGTCCTGTGGCACCTTATAGACTAACAGACGTATTGGAGCATAAGCTTTCATGGGTGAATACCCACTTCGTCGGATGTGTAGCATGTCGGATGATACATGTCGTAGCTGTTGGTAAAAGTTGACATTGTAAGGGTGACTATTTGTGGGTTAGATCTCTATAACTGTGTGTGTTCATCTTTAGCTTCTTTTCTTCATTAGAATACCATTCTTGAATTACTATTTTTTGTGCATGCATCCGATGAAGTGAGTATTCACCCACGAAAGCTTATGCTCCAATACGTCTGTTAGTCTATAAGGTGCCACAGGACTCTTTGCCACTAAGTATTAAGAGTAGGATTACTTGAAAATACAAGATAGACCCATTCGGCTCACCTATTTTATCTCTTCAAAAATGCCGCTCCCAAAAATTATCCTGCTTTTTATGATACTTCAAATGGTCCTTCTGACATTTGATGTTTGTTTAAATAATTTGCTTCACTCCTAAGTACTGAAGGACAACCTACGCAGTATAGAATCCTAGGGTTTGTTTTTTTTTTGTTTTTTTTTTTAAAGAGTTAAAGGTCAACATGAGACTTAAGTGCTAAAGTATCAGAATAGTAATTCTTCCCCCACCCCTCACTGGATTAAATGCTAGTACTCTGTACAAATAGTGCTTTGGAGTTTACACTTACCTAGGGCTAGTGGAAGTTTTCCCACAAAGTACCAAATATCTTCTGGGTAATTTAAGATTTTTATTTTAGCCATTAAGGTTGCAAACATTACAAACCCAAACCAAGATTATACCAATGCAATGTTGTTCCTAACAGTTCTGGTGCCTCTGCTGCTGCTGAGACCTTCCACAAACTACAAAGTGAAAGCTGACCAATCTTGTCAGTTTTGACTACTTTTTCCACCCCACAATTCTGCTGGAAACAGTGAAACTGCCAGTCAGGTCAATTTGTCAGATATGTAATTAATATAATTTTCATTTGACCAGCCCTGACAGTATTACCGTTTATATAACATGTAAATAGAAAGTCAATTGACTGGCAGTGTGCTATTTAAATAAAGAACAGTACATTTTTTAAATGAATGGAAATGTGGCTTTAATTTGAGGGGCACTGCATGCCTCTGGGGAACAGGTTTTTTTGTTTTTGTTTGCACGGTTAGTCTTCATTCAGGCTAGTAGGTGGCAGGCAAATTCTTCCAAACCTTATCCATAAATACCTATTTTCTCCAGTGACTGGAAAAGAGATTGGTGAAGGCTTTTCTGATTCATAAAGAATAATAATTCAAGAATGGTATTTTAATTAAGAAATGAAGCTCAAGCTGAACACACACACAGTTACAGAGATCTAACCCACAAATGGTCACCCTTATAATGTCAACTTTTACCAACAACTATGACATGTTACCAGATTTACAAGTTTATTTTTCTGAGGTTGTGTCTACGCACACTTGCTCCGGTTTAACTAAATCAGTTTTAAAAGCCACATCCCTAGCTAAGGTGGCTCAAGTTTATGTATAGACAAGACACAAGCTAGATCAGCGTTTCTCGAATGTGGCCACGAAGGGCTTTTCTTGTGGCCACATCCTCCTGGGCTGTGATGGGGGACACAGGGCGGGAAAGAAGCAATGGCCCCTCTCCCAGGGCCACTAGTGGGGGTTTGGCCCTGCCCCCACTCCGAAGACACAAATGCTGGAGGTGCAAGCAGCTGGTGAATGCCCCACTTTCCCAGAGGGCAGGTGGGTAGTCTGGTCATGGAGCTTTGGGCTCCATCCACATGATAGTAGGCTCTGGTCCCAGGCTCACCACCCACACCATCATCGCTGGGCCCCATGGCCTCCTTGCCCTCCTCCCCATCCAGGGCCTAATTTGTCCCAGGGCTTGCTGGGGCTGAGTATGTGTGGTGTGAAAAGTGATATTAACAAACATACAAATATCACGTTTTACAGCAGCAGACTTACTAGCCAGCAAGTTTAAAAAAAAAAAGAGCAACCAAAAAAGCAAAAGAAGCCATAAAAATGCAAGAACATGCAAAACACCTTGTGTTTCTATTCTGTTTATGTCCAGTAAAGAATACAGACCACTGTACGTTATTTTTATTACTGAGTCTGAAAAAACCCTACATAAATAAATTACAATGATTTGGACATGTATATATACATATTTGTTTTTCCTAAAGTTAATTAAGTAGTTTAGGAAAAATTGTCAGTGCAACCACCAGCAAGAGTTGATGGCCGCACTCTGAGGCCACCAAAAAATTTGTTGTGAGAACCCCTGAGCTAGGTTCTGAAGGGTAATTTTTTTTTTTTTTTTTAAATATTGCAGCCACTGTACTAGAACCAACACCACCTGGATACACCTAAGCACTTGAAAATTGATTTTTAGGATTAGGTTAAGGCAGTGGGACAATATTAATGATTCCCAAGTCACCTGTATACGCCTGATCTTTCGGCATAAGTGACGAAAGGTGACCAGAAAGTGTTGCCTTTTTCCTTGATGTCTCATATCCACTTCAAAGGCCAGTATCTCTTCTATCCCTTCTCAATGTCAACTCAACCATCTTCAAGCATGTCAAAACTGCCACTCTACATTGAGATTTCAAAATCTGGTTAGCTTTTCCTGTTACATCACATTTCTACCCTCCACTCTGAAAAATTACTTTAGCAGCTTCAATTTGTGTACTGTTCTAGCCTTATCCCTACTCCCCTTCCAAATTCCTTAACTGCCTTATTGCTGAACTAGCTGCTTCATTCTCAACCTCGGAGCTCCACACAACTTCACTCCTTTACATCTCTACCTGTAACTCCTTACATGCCTCTGTAGTCTCTAACAGCTCTCGACTTCTTATTACAATTTTTCCATTCTACCCCTTAATCCAAAAAAGCACCTTCCCTTCCCTCTACTCCTTCAAAGCCATTTTCTTCATGAAACTTTCCAGGACTGATCACCTCATCATCAGCACCTCTGTGCTTTCTGGCAGGTAAATTGTTCTGTGCATTATATTTGTCCAAGTTACAATGTAAGTTCCTTAGGGCAGAGATCTTGTACTGAAGTATTTTACAAAGCATAACATATTAAACATTAAGTTTACTGAAATAAAAAAGCCTGTAATTGGAAGTGGAAATATTTTTAAAAGAAACTTGTCTCCTCTTTCCAACTTTTCAATTGTAATTATGTGACTTAAAGAGTCCTCTAAAGAGAAACTAATAGCATTACAATCTTTCAAACCCAGGTTAAACAGAACCTAGGCCTCTATGTAAGCAGAAGGCACTACTCCAGTGTATTATATAGATCCTTTCTGGTTTTACCATATTCAAATATAAGTAAAATACCAGGAGAGCTGCACTGTATAATTGCTTTATTTTCTGCTCATTAGTTCTTTACCAACACTACAACCATATTGAGAACACAAAATTCCTGTTTACTGAGGTCAGGGAGATGAAAATCTACAGACTCATTCACTTACCAGACAAGAATAATGCCATTCAAAAAATGTACTCCAGTTTACTTCGTAAATTCGTAAGAACACAGAAGTTGATGCACTTATAATTCAGTTGTAAGAATTCTGATAAAAAAAAAGATTGCCACTTTAACCTGCAGGCTACAATTACTTGCATTGTTCCCCCTCCCCCCTTTTTCCTTCATAAAGACATTTTGAAAATGAAGCCTTTATATTTCGTTCAGTAGCAAAGGTCATTTATTTTTGAATTATCTGCCACACAAGTTTCAGTAACTTTAGAGTCTTTCCCCCCCAGAATAAAACATTTAAAAATTCAAGAGTATAATTAAATTTATCATTTTACCTACACAACAGAATATCTAAAGTAACAAAAATTACCAAAGAAATACAAAATTGTGAATTCAATTTAATGTAAAAACCTAGTGAAATTTAAACCTGCCCCAAACAGTGTTTGAAGAGAAAGAATACAGTAAACACTTTAGACTGAAAGTGAAAATCCAATTTTTCATTTTGATTGAGATATGTTTAAGAAAGTTTGAAAACTATTAATAGAGCTTCAAGTCTTCCAGTTTAGGCATTTACCTTGTGCTTGGCTTTTTTTATATTTTTTCCAGAAGAAAACAATTGTACCCTGGTGTTTGTTTATACACCTTTACACTACCACACTATTTGACCAATTACATTAACTGAAATGAATTTATTGAATTTATAAAAACTAGAAAATGGAGCAACAATTCAAGAAGGACTTAAAAAGACTTCCAAAATGAAGACTTCTAGTTTCCCCTTCAGAATTATGATTTAAAGTAATTCAACTTGCCTTGCTTTTCTAACTAACTTTTTCCTTTTATAAAATTGTTTCTGAATCATTGCTATATTTTCTAGTATCATCCAGAATCCTATCACTGCCATTGCAACCCACATTTAGAGTGTCCCTTTCTTGGAACCATATTCTAAACAAAGCATTTTTCTTCAAGGGGTCCTAAGCATTAAATTTTTAGGAAATGAACTTCAACATTTTTATCTCCCCATAGATCTTTGGTAAGAGCTCCATAATACACTGTACTTAACATACAGAGTCAACACTGCGGAAATGTAGTGTAATGCCCCAATCTAATGTAAAACTTACAACCTCAAAAAAAACTTTTTTTCTCTTCTTCTAGTTTTGTAGAGTTACATTCCTAGAATTCCCCAGTTGAGTTTAACTCCTTGAGGAAATCTGAAGTTAATCCTTAAGGCTGAATAAAACCCAGCTGCTTTACATTTTTTGCACCCAGTATTAATACTTGATTGAAACGATACACTGATTTGAACTCTCAATCTGGGTGGGTTTGGTTTGTTTTTGCCATAACTTCCCAGTCAGAGACATCTGAAAACGGTGTAATGGCAAGTGAGCTGCTTGCCCTTTAAAAACTATATGTGGAAGTTTACATTCATAGTCATATGCTCACTCTACACCCCACCCTCATTACTAATTACTCAATGGATTTAAATTCAGACATTCAACACAGTTCCTTTCATAAAGAATTATAGTAATGTTACTGAAACAGAGGGACAAAAATGTTTAGAATGACTTTCATGGGTTAAATTGTGGTCTTGCAAAAACTAAATCGTGATATAAACGACTTCTTCAAATGCCAGTTACTCAAAAGTTAAAATGATTAATTTCTGTTAAAGTTTAGAACTGAGCTTGTGTATTCAAATAATTATGATATGGAAACAAATCCATATGGGGGGGGGGTTGCAGCTGATAAAGATGCATGCTTTTCAGAAAACATGAGATTTTCAAACTTTGGAAGAGGAAATGTCTCCAGAAGTCTCAAGATTAACAAATGCATCTTTCCTATATTGTAAGAGAGGCAAGACACGACTTGATTTTTGCCTAATGGTAAATTATTTAAAGTAAAAGGAACAGTAATGCTTACACGTTACTGCTATGCTTTCTGGAAAGATGATATCTCGCACTGTGAGGAGACTGACACAACTAGTTAAGACTGCAGCTAAACATCATTAACTTTGCAATGCAAGACATAGGAACTGTGAGTAGAGTATAACTTGGAACTATTACATCATTCACATTTTATTATATGGTTGCTATGCAATATGGGGAACTTATTTGCATCCCTACTCATGCATGATGTATGGTTCAGAACTTCACAGCTGACATTTCAATGCAGTTCTTACATTACCTCTGATATGTACTTTGAACATATTACAATGGTATTCTCACTATCTGCCACTGTAGGCAAGGTTTTATTTACCATGTTAGTCTTAGATATGAAAAGACAGATTTAAAGTTACTATTTAGTTACAGATTAAGGACTTCTTTTTTAAAAAAAGTCCTCAATATAAAAAGACAGACTGCAGTTTGATTTTAAGCAATAATTTTCAGTTTACTGATGAAACAGACCTATCAACATATTCTGCATGAATGCAAAAAGAAGCAATCTACAGCAAGTGATAAAGAAAAAAAAATTTCAAAAAAGTAGAACCGGAAAGCATACATTGAAAATGGTTACCCCTCCCCGCCCTGCAAAAAAAACAAACAAAAAAAAAACCATTATAAGGGCTAATCAAGAGAGGAAAAAAATTACTTAGCAAATCTACAGTGTGTCTTTCCCCGTTTGCTGGAAGTCTGCCATAGCATCTATGCTTGTGTTCGTGTCACATTTGGAAATTACAGCATCCTAACGCCAAGCAAGAAGAGTTAAACAGGAATCCAGTCAGCGTGTAGAAGGAAACGGTGGTAACTGGAGAAGAAGTGATCATAACCCTATGGATGCTTGGTTTTTACTTTTTCGGTAGAGAATCATTCTTCTAGGAAACCAGGCAGGCTATTTTTTTTTTAATTATCTGCAGACTAAGTAGTTATTGTTATCATTAGGATTTATAATTGGACGTTAACCATGTCAGCCCTTCGTAGAGTCCATCCCCTGTGGTAGCACAGGAGGGCTGCACGTACCAATTCCTATCCCTGATCCGGGTAAGGCCCAGTTTCTCCTGGATTTCATGGGGTTTCATAGCATCGGGCAGGTCCTGCTTGTTGGCGAAGATGAGGATGATGGCGTCCCGCATCTCCCGGTCGTTGATGATGCGGTGCAGCTCCTGGCGGGCCTCGTCGATGCGATCGCGGTCGGCGCAGTCCACCACGAAGATTAACCCCTGCGTGCCCGTGTAGTAGTGCCGCCACAGGGGGCGGATCTTGTCCTGGCCCCCGACATCCCACACGTTGAACTTGACGTTTTTGTAAGTCACCGTCTCCACGTTGAAGCCCACGGTGGGGATGGTGGTGACGGACTGGCCCAGCTTCAGTTTGTACAGGATGGTGGTTTTACCGGCCGCGTCCAGCCCCAGCATCAGGATCCGCATCTCCTTGTTGCCGAAGATCTTGGACAGCACCTTGCCCATCTCGGCGGCATCCACGGGGCCCCCTCGGGGCAGAGCGGAGCCCGGCGGCCGCTGGCACACGTGCTGCGAGCGGGAGGCCGCGGCGTCCGGGCCCAGGGCAGCCGGGGCGAGGCGCTCGGCCTGGGAGACACGAGACCCAGCGCCGCACCGGGCGGGAGGCGGGTTCCCCGGGGGAGGCCTGCGGGCCTATCCCGCCCCAGCGGCCGGGGCGAGCCGATCCCCCGCCAAGCCCGGCAGAGCGGCCGCCAGCCCGCCGTGAGGAGACCCGCGGGAAGCGTCAGCTGCGGACCCTCCGCCCGCCCGGGTGCAGGCCCAGCCCCCTGCCCTTCGCCGCCGGGCCCAGGGCGGCCCCGCGCCCGGCTCCTTCCTTCGCGCCGGGCGGCGGCTCCTCAGCTCATGGAGGGCGGCGGCTCCTGCCTGCGGAGGGGGCGGAGAGAGACGGTGACTGCCCGGCGCCGGCTGCCGCGAGCGGACCCGGCCGCCCCGTACCTGCGGTGCTCCCCGCCTCGCGCGGCCAGCCCAGCCGCCGCCGCCGGAAAAGCTGCCGCGCGAACCCACCTTCACTTCCCCTCGGCCGGCAGCGCGCCTGCGCACAGCCCCGCCGGCCCAAACCCCGCCCCTTGGGCGGTACGAACCAACCACGCATGTGCACAACCGGACCCATCCGCCTGGGCAGGAAGGGCCTCACAGAGAGTCTCCCCCCCCACGGTCAACTGCGCATGTGCAAAGCCAAGCCCGTGTCTAAGGAAATCTACCTCCCCGACCACCATTCCGCTATCACGCATGCGCTTGGCGACCCCACAAAGTGCTTCGACTTTTGAACAAATGCGCTTTTCTCCGGCCTCAGAGATGCGCATGCGCTCACCCGCCAAGAGACCCACCTCTGACTGTTGTTGCGCAGGCGCCGTCAGAGCGCAACCGGACGAGCAGGGAGCGGCCTCTGAAGAATCCCGCCTAATTTGCCCGGGACAAGATTTGCGCATGCGCTAACGTGTCAGCACTGGAGCCTTACTTCCGCCTCGCCACGGGCGCGCATGCCCAATAACATTCCCCCACCCAACACGAGGGGGATGATCTCTGTGAAAATCCCCGGGCAGGAGCTGCGCATGCGGGTGGCCAAGGGGCGTGTCTTGTATCAGGGGAGGCGCCCGGGCGGTCACACGTCGGCACAGGCACGCGCGTAGAACGCCGCGGCTCCCTCTTAAAGGGCCAGGCAGTGGGCGTGTCTGCGGGGCGGGCGCTGTTCCCCAGGGTGCCGGCAGGGGGCGCCCGAGCGGCGTCTGGCCCCATCCAGGGGGCGCACTGTGCGGCTCGGGGTGTCCCCCCCCCACACACACACACCATGGGGACCTGCAGGGAGAAGAACTGGAGGGGCATGGCATTGGCTGAAGGGCTTCGCAAATCACACTTATGACTGTTTGTTACCGAACGGTAAATAAGTCACCAGGACCAGGTGGTGTTCGCCCAAGGACTACTTAACTGTCGTCCGCAGCCTATCATTTAAATCAGCTTCTGCACCAAATGACTGGAGTGTAACTAATGTGACGCCAATTTTTAAAAAGGGCTCCAGAGTGACCCTGGCAATGACAGGCCGGTAAGCCTGACTTCAGTACCGGGCAAACTGGTTGAAACTATAGTAAAGAACAAAATTGTTAGGCGTGTAGATGAACATAATTTGTTAGGGAAGAGTCAACAAGGTTTTTGTAAAGGGAAATCCTGCCTCACCAATCTACTAGTATTCTTTGAGGGGGTCAACAAGGATGTGGACAAGGGGGATCCAGTTGATATAGTGCATTTACATTTTCAGGAAGCCTTTGAGAAGGTCCCTCACCAAAGGCTATTAAGCAAACTAAGCAGTTATGGGATAAGAGGGAAAGTTCTCTCATGGATCAGTAACTGGTTAAAAGATAGGAAACAAAGGGTAGGAATAAATGGTCAGTTTTCGGAACGGAGAGAGATAAATAGTGGTGTCCCCCCGGGGTCTGTAGTGGGCCCAGTCCTATTCAACACATTCATAAATTATCTGGAAAAGGGGGTAAACAGTGAGGTGGCAAAATTTGCAGATGATACAAAACTACTCAAGATAGTTAAGCCCAAGGCAGACTGCGAAGAGCTACAAAAGAATCTCTCAAAACTGGGTGACAGGGCAACAAAATGGCAGATGAAATTCAATGTTGATAAATGCAAAGTGATGCACATTGGAAAACATAATCCCAACTATACGTATAAAACGATGGGGTCTAAATTAGCTGTTACCACTCATGAAAGGGATCTTACACTCATTGTGGGTAAGTCTCTGAAAACATCCCCTCTATGTGCAGCAGCAGTCAAAAAAGCGAACAGAATGTTGGGAATCATTAAAGGGATAGATAAGGGATAGCTAATAAGACAGATAATATCGTTCATATCATATATAAATCCATGGTATGCCCACATCTTGAATACTGCTTGCGGATGTGGTCGCCCAATCTTAAAAAATATATATTGGACTTGGAAAAGATTCAGGAAAGGGCAACAAAAATGATCAGGGGTATGGAACAGCTGCTGTATGAGGAGAGATTAATAAGTCTGGGACTTTTCATCTTGGAAAAGGGATAACTAAGGGGGAATATGATAGAGGTCTAAAATCATGATTGGTACAGAGAAAGTAGATAAGGAAGTTTCAGAGTAGCAGCCGTCTTAGTCTGTATCCGCAAAAAGAAAAGGAGTACTTGTGGCACCTTAGAGACTAACAAATTTATTTGAGCACAAGCTTTCGTGAGCTACACTGAATGCATCCGATGAAGTGAGCTGTAGCTCACGAAAGTTTATGCTCAAATAAATTTGTTAGTCTCTAAGGTGTCACAAGTACTCCTTTTCTTTTTGTAGATAAGAAAGTGTTATTTACTCTTTCTCATAACACAAAAACTAGGGGCCACCAAATGAATTAATAGGCAGCAGGTTTAAAACAAACAAAAGGAAGTATTGTTTCACACAATGCATAGTCAATATGTGGAACTCCTTGCCAGAGGATGTTGTGAAGGACAAGACTATAACAGGATTCAAAAACTAACCAGATAAGTTAAAAGGAGGATAGGTCCATCAGTGGCTATTAGCCAGGATGGGCAGGGATGGTGTCCCTACCCTCTGTTTGCCAGAAGCTGGGAATGAGTGACGGGATGGATCACTTGATGATTACCTGCTCCGTTCATTCCCTCTGGGGAACCTGGCATTGGCCACGGTAGGAAGACAGGATACTGGGCTAGATGGACCTTCGATCTGACCCTTTATGGCCATTCTTATGTTCACTCCATGGGGGACCCTGCAGCTGCCTGGGACAGCTGATGAAGCGGTCCAAAGCAGGGGACCCTCGCAGAGGAATACATTGATTCAGCACATTTCCAGTGCAGCCTCTGCCAGCCTGGGCTCCTGTGATGCCCTGATTGGAAATATAAATCTGCCCACTCTTGCAAATCCCTTGGGGAGGGAACCAGAAGTAAATCAAGCCCTGGAGTGTGTTGATAGCTGCATATAAGAGAGAGTGTGAGAGGAAATGTGGGTAAGGTGGCTCCAGAATACAAACGTGGAAAAATACCAGTGTTCCCTTATTGGTCAGCCTTCAGGCTGAGACCAGATAACATGACAAAACCCCACCATTGTCTGCCTTCATGATTGCACAGCTAAAAAAGAGACAAAGGGCATGTTTCACTTAAGATTACATTAGTATGACATTTTGTTGTATCCTTATAGTATTCTTTCAAAAATACCAGAACTTTTAATATGCATTACAACCACTTTATAGCTACTAAATGGAGCATGC
Organism: Lepidochelys olivacea; assembly: GCF_965140295.1. Classification (NCBI taxonomy): domain Eukaryota; kingdom Metazoa; phylum Chordata; order Testudines; family Cheloniidae; genus Lepidochelys; species Lepidochelys olivacea. Next base: position 123,969,133 of record NC_140416.1, read on the forward strand.
AAAGAAGCCCCTTGGAAAGGCAAAAGAAAATCGCTTGCTCTTTTCAGTGCAAAATAAAAATGAAAGATTTTTTTACACTACATAATTATTACTGGTAAGAAAATAAGTTTAGAATGAAGCTTTTTTCTTTGACAAAGCAAGAGAATATGGAGAATGTTAATGTGTGCTTCTCATCCCTGGACTTCTGCTAGGAGTGTGTGGGTCTGAAACTGCACTCATGGCAAAGTTACTACTGACTTCAGAGTGTGGGAGGGTCGGATCAGAGCCCAAATGAGATTTCTGCTATATAGTAGTCAGTACAAGGGATAGTAAAGTCCATACCCTAACATCTGAAAACATCTACTAGTTGTGAAATACTGGGGAAGGGAGGAGGGGGAGGAGTATGTGTTTCAGCAGAGGAAGGTCTCCTTTAGTTCAAATGGTGAATGGCTCTTTTTTTCCAAGTTTCTCATCCTGTCAGTGTGTGGGTATCTGTGATTTTGTTTCTGTTTTCAATAGCAAATGGAGAAACAGAGCAAGTGTGAGCAAATGCAATCTATAGTAGAGAACATCATTGCGGGCTCAGGCAGAGGAACAAGGCAGGAGAAAGACAGTGGTGGAGAGCTATTTACATTTTGTGAGTTATTGTAAACAAATGAATTCTGCTGGCTTGTTTCATCTGTCTAATTACAGTTGTGGAGGTGGGTGCATTAGGCCAATTCCAGGCTGCCCCCGTCTGGCCAATGCACAGAAATCACCAGCAGACTTTAAAGCTGAAGCTGGGACTGGGTGAACCATCCCGGCGCCGTGGCTTGTGCCCATTTGAAGTGTACAATGCAAATAACATTTAGAGCATTAACTCAGTTCTGTGCTCCAGTTTCACACCGTCAGAGCACAGAGCTCACCAGCAGAGTCTAGAGTTGGAAGTGGGAGAGCATAAACCCAGCCGGGTGCCGTGGCTTGTGCCTGTGATCCCAGCTGCTTGGGAGGCTGAGGGGTTCTGGGCTGCAGTGAACTATGCCGGTCGGGTGTCCGCACTAAGTTCGGCACCAATATGGTGATCCCTGAGAAGCTTGGGGTCACCAGGTTGCCTAAGGAGGGGTGAACCGGCCCAGGTCAAAAACGGAGCAGGTCAAAACTCCCGTGCTGATCAGTAGTGGGATCACGCCTGTGAATAGCCCCTGCAGTGTAGCCTGGGCAAGACAGTGAGACACGGCCTCTTTATACACCCCTGCAGAGGCTGTATGCAGGGGTGGGAGCACTCACATGATGGCAAACCTGAATTGCGAGGAGGGACGCACCCATGCAACATGGATCTTGAAAAGGGGAATAGAGGCATCCACACACCACAGATCCTGGATGGGGGCAGGGCAAGCCACACACTGGAGCTAGTTCATGGGATGCGGGACACACCCAGGGCCAGCTCTAGGTTTTTTACCACCCCAAGCAAAAAATTTGCCACCCCAAGCTCTGAGAGCGCCGGGATGCCACCCCAAGCACGTGCTTGCTTGGCTGGTGCCTAGAGCTGGTCCTGGACATACCCATATGGTTCACACAACAGGAATCCTTAATGGGGTGGGGAACACCCACAGCCACAGGATCCCAAGCACCGGGGATGTTTAATGAGGCCCAGTGCACCCACACACCAGGGATTCTTATGCGTGGGAAGAATAGAGACAGCCAGACACACTGAAATCACTTCCTCCAAGGAGCCTGGGCAAGACAGGGAGACACAGTCCACCCTTTACATATCTGCCAAACAGACTTCCTCCCACCCCCTCTACACACTGTTCTTATTTGGAGGTGAAGCAATGAAAAGCAGACGGAAAATTCTTATGTGTCCGGGCTGGGGGGGCCCACATACCAGGTATTCCTACGGGCAGGAGGAACAGGGACAGCCACCTCTGGGGGTGGATCGCCGGCTGCGATCATCTGGGCATATTTCACCTCATCTGTTCCCTGCCATTGCCTTGGAGGAACCTTGTTCTCTACCTCTGGTACCCAATTTAGCCTCCTGAGGGCTGAAATACTTTGGTCTATCTAAGGTCTTCAGGATCAACATGTGCCTTGGTGTAATTCCATGTCCTGAGTTACACGGGGGTCAGACTAGATGGTCTAATGGTCCCTTCTGCCCTTAAACTCTATGAAAAAATTTCCCCTGGTTTCTCCTTGCGGCTGTCAGACACCACAGTGATGGGCCCAATATAAGAACCTGAAGACAGCGCTCTAGCTCTTCTTTTATTTAAAAGGTGATGTCAGCGCTTTTCTAGGAAAGCTGCTACTACTAACACTGGATTTGGGGAACTATTCAGCTTCTATTCAAAGATCTGTCTGCTGGGTTTTAACCTGCAATGTGAAGTGGGAAATGCAGCCAGCCATGTGGAGCATTAGCTGAATTCCAGGGTGCTCCCATGTGGCCAAAGCTTAGAACTGACAAGCCTAGTTTAGAGCTGGAGGTGGGATGGACCTGGACACGCTGGGCCGAATGGCTCTTTTGTGTAACGCTCGTTATGGAAGAGAGGGTAGCTGATTGTCAGAGTTCAGGGCTGCACCCTGGTGTGCTGAGCAGGTGTCCGTGCTAAGGTTGGCATCAATATGGTGATTTCTGGGAAGTTCGGGGTCATCAGGTTGCCTAAGGAGGGGTGAACCGGCCCAGGTCAGAAATGGAGCCGCTCAAAACTCCTGTGCTGATTGATAGTGGGATTGCACCTGTGAACAGCTGCTGTAGCAACGCCTGGGCAGGACAGTGAGAGCCAGTCTCTTTTTACACAGCCCCCACCCCATTCCTCAGGACGAGGGTTGTGCTCAAAGATCTGTGTCCTGGGTTTTAACCTCCATGTGAAGTGCGCAATGCAAATAACATTCAGAGCATTAGCTCCGTTCCATGCTCCGGTTCCACGCGGCCAGAGCACAGAGCTCACCAGCAGAGTGTAAAATGGGAACTGGGCGGCAATAAAACCAGCCCGGCACCTGGCTTGTGTCTGTGATCCCAGCTGCAAATGGATTTGTTACACTGTTTCAAAATTTACTAGGCAATCACAATTTGCATGGGCCTGTCCTATTTTATGCAAAGCTAAAAAATAACAAATCAGAATGTTCTGTCAGGGCACTGGAACAATTTTTATAGTGCGGGTTCTGAGAGCCACTGAACCAAACTGTAAACCCTGGATATAATAAGAACAGGAGGACTTGTGGCACCTTGGAGACTAACCAATTTATTTGAGCATAAGCTTTCGTGAGCTACAGCTCACTTCATCGGGTGCATTCAGTGGAAAATACAGTGGGGAGATTTATATACACAGAGAACATGAAACAATGGGTGTTACCATACACACTGTAACGAGAGTGATCAGGTAAGTTTCAGAGTAACAGCCGTGTTAGTCTGTATTCGCAAAAAGAAAAGGAGTACTAGTGGCACCTTAGAGACTAACCAATTTATTTGAGCATAATTTATTGGAGTCGGTTTTTGACGTTTTTTTTGTGAAGTATTGCAACTTTTAGGTCTGTAATCGAGTGACCAGAGAGATTGAAGTGTTCTCCGACTGGTTTTTGAATGTTATAATTCTTGACCTCTGATTTGTGTCCAACGAGAGACTGCTGAATTGGAATTAATTTGCGAACTGGATACAATTAACTTAGGCTTGAATAGAGACTGGGAGTGGATGGGTCATTACACAAAGTAAAACTATTTCCCCATGTTTATTTCCACCCCCCACCCCTCACTGTTCCTCAGAGGTTCTTGTCAACTGCTGGAAATGGCCCACCTTGATTATCACTACAAAAGGTCCCCCCCCCCCCCCCCGCTGGTAATAGCTCACCTTACCTGATCACTCTCCTTACAGTGTGTATGGTAACACCCATTGTTTCATGTTCTTTGTGTATATAAGTCTCTCCACTGTATTTTCCACTGAATGCCTCTGATGAAGTGGGCTGTAGCTCACCAAAGCTTGTGCTCAAATAAATTGGTTAGTCTCTAAGGTGCCACAAGTCCTCCTTTTCTTTTTGCAAATACAGACTAACATGGCTGCTACTCTGAAACCTGGGTATAATGGAAACCACTTCAAGCCAGGGGGTGCAGCAGAACCCCAGCACCCCTAGTTCCAGCACCTGGGACTTTCTGGCTGTGTTATGATTTAGTTTTCAGAGTAACAGCCGTGTTAGTCTGGATTCGCAAAAAGAAAAGGAGGATTTGTGGCACCTTAGAGACTAACCAATTTATCTGAGCATAAGCTTTCGTGAGCTACAGCTCATGTCTCTATTTTATAACGTGTCACAATGTCAGAACATAAACAGTGCACCCTGAAAGCAGTGACTGGTACCGGTCATAGAGTAACTAACTCTTTTTGGTGCCCTACTCTGAGACTAATAATGTTGCTCCTCCACCCACTTCATCTAAAAATAGAAGTAAAAATCTTGTCCCAGCCAATGCACCTCCCTTCTAGCTTCCTAGTGCAGGAGTGCTCCATTCAGCAAGTGGGCAAGATTTCAAGTAATGTCTACATAAGCATGGGTTGGACCTAGAGAACAAATCATCAGAATGCTCTGGGGCAGAGGACCATAGAGAATCAGTCTCACTGGGTAGCTGATGCTACTAATATAGAGCAGTTTTTCTCAACCGTTTCAGGTCAATGACCCCTTATTTGCAGTTAAAAATGTTCATGCCCTCTTGACCCTTAATATGAAAGAGTAAAAATGTACCAGTGAATAACGATCAGAGCTGTGTGAGTTTCAAACTGTTGACACAGAGTGTGGACCTTGAAGGGTAACAGCGCGCCCGCAGCGGAAGGGCGAGAGTTTGCTTTGCTTTAGGCGGTGATACGATTTTCAAAGCCGCAGGACACTCCTCCCTGCAAGCCCCAACTGACTTTTGTGACCCGCCAGTTGAGAAACAGAGCAAGTGTGAGCAAATGCAACCCATAGTAGAGAAGATCACTGGGGGCTCAGGCAAAGGAACAAGGCAGGAGGAAGACAATGGTGGAGAGCTATTTACATTTTGTGAGTTATTGTAAACAAACGACTTCTGCTGGCTTGTTTCATCAGTCTAATTACAGCATGTGGGGGGAGGGGCAATATGCCAGTTCCTGCCTGGCCCCGTCTGGCCAAGGCACACAGCTCCCCAGCGCCGTTTAAAGCCGGAGATGGGAGCGGGGAAGCCCAGCCGGGCGCCGTGGCAGGCGCCTGTGATCCCAGCTCCTGGGGAGGCTGAGGCCGGCGGATCGCTGGAGCTCGGGGGTTCTAGGCTGCGGCGGCCGGTGCCGAGCGGGTGTCCCCACGAAGCTCGGCAGCGATATGGTGAGCCCCGGGGAGCTTGGGGGCACCAGGTTGCCTAAGGAGGGGTGAACCGGCCCAGGTCGGAAACGGAGCAGGTCAAAACCCCCCTGCCGAGCCCTAGTGGGATCGCGCCTGTGAATAGTCCCTGCAGCGTAGCCTGGGCAAGACGGTGAGACGCGGTCTCTTTTTGTCCACACACCCACCGGGCACCCTGGGGGGGGGGGGCGGGGGGGAGGAGGCAAGAACTGCGATCTTCATTTAGAGACTGCAAGTGATGAGGCCAGAGATACCTACAGGAGGCTAAACTGGGCACCAGAGGTAGAGACCAGCTGCCCCCAAGGCAATGGCAGGGAACCGATGAGGTGAAATACGCCCAGATGATCGCAGCAGGGGATCCTTGCTCCTGCCCTTAGCAATAGCTGGTATGTAGGTGGCCCCCTCCGGATAAGAATCCGCCAGGGGGTTTCCCTCGTGTCACCTCCAAAGGAGAAGAGTGGGTGGAGGGGGTGGGGAGCCGGCTGTGTGGCTGATATGTAAAAGGCATATCCCCACAGACACCATCCCACTCGTGATCGGCACGGGAGTTTTAACGAGCTCTGTTTCCCACCCGGCTGTGCTCGTCCCTCCTTAGACAACCTGGTGACCCGAAGCTCCGCAGGAATCACCCTGGCGATACCAAATTTAGCGCAGACCCCCGCGCTTCCCCCAGCCCCTGAGCTCAAGCCATTCACCAGCCGGGCTGCCCGTGGGGTTGGGATTCACTTGCAGACACGAGCCAGTGTCCCACTCGCCTTGCTGCCCGCAACCCCCCGCTTTGGACTCTGTCAGTTCCACCCTTTGGCCAGACGGGGGCAGCACGAACGGGCTCATCTAAATGCTGTCCGCATTTGACCCTTCAGACCGCAGATTATCACCCAGCGCGCAGATCTTTGAGTGCAAAGCAAATCCTTCCCCAAACCGACAGTTTAAGCAGCAGCTCCCCTTGGAAAGATCAGGATTTTTGCCATTAAACCAAGGAAAATGTGCATTGTTCTGGTCTGTTTGCAGAGAGAGACTGCAGAAGCTCAATTGATTTCAGTGAATGAAGAGAGGTGAGAGGCGAATTCATCACAGGTTTTAAATACTTCCCCGGGGGGAAATATGTCATTTTACAGGGTTCTTTAATTCACCAGACAAAGGTTGAACAAGACCCCGTTGGCTTGAAGTCGATGTCACAAAATCCCGACTGGAAATGACCATTTATAACAGTGAAGCTAATTATCTAGTGGCACAAACTCCGCAAGGGACGTGGTAAAGTCCCCGTCACTTGCAGTGTCTAAATGAAGGTGAGTACTTGGGGCACCTTAGAGACTAACCAATTTATTTCAGCATAAGCTTTCTTAGGCTACAGCTCACTTCATCGGATGTATGCTGTAGCTCAGGAAAGCTTATGCTCAAATAAATTTGTTAGTCTCTAAGGTGCCGCAAGTCCTCCTTTTCTTTTTGCGAATGCAGACTAACACGGCTGCTACTCTGTCAGAAACCTGTCATAAATGAAGATGGCAGCTCTTTATGCAAGATCCCTGGTGTGTGGGTCTCCCTGTTCCCCCTTTCATGATCCGTGATACATGGTGCCTCCCTCCGCCCCACTTCAGGATCCCCGGCGTGCGGGTGCTCCCATCCCCCCCCCCCCCCAGGGTGCCCGGTGGGTGTGTGGACAAAAAGAGACCGCGTCTCACTGTCTCGCCCAGGCTACGCTGCAGGGACTATTCACAGGCGCGATCCCACTAGGGCTCGGCAGGGGGGTTTTGACCTGCTCCGTTTCCGACCTGGGCCGGTTCACCCCTCCTTAGGCAACCTGGTGACCCCAAGCTCCCCGGAGCTCACCATATCGCTGCCGAGCTTAGTGCGGACACCCGCTCGGCACCGCCCGCTGCAGCCTAGAACCCCCGAGCTCCAGCGATCCGCCGGCCTCAGCCTCCCCAGGAGCTGGGATCACAGGCGCCTGCCACGGCGCCCGGCTGGGTTCGTGCTCTCCCGCTTCCAGCTGCAGACTCTGCCGGCGAGGTCTGTGCTCTGAGCGGTGGAACGGAGCTAATCCTCGGCATGTGATTTGCACTGTGCGCTTCACATGGAGGTTAAAACCCAGGGCACAGATCTCCGAGCACAGCCCTGGTCCTGAGGAATAGGGTGGGGTGGGGGGCTGGATAAACCGAGGCTGGCTCTGGCTGTCCGGCCCAGGCGGTGCGACAGCAGCTGTTCACAGGTGCAATCCCATTGTCCATCGGCACGGGAGGTTTGACCCCCTTCCTTCTGGCCCGGGGCTGGTTCACCCCTCCTTAGGCAACCTGGTGACCCCGAACTTCCCAGAAGCCAGGCTGAGCAGGGACCGCGGCTCAGCAGACCAAGGCGGGCCTGAACGCTGACCAGCGGCTGCTCTCAGCCTCCCAGTACATAGCCAGGAACGGACGCCGGGCAGGAGCCTTCGTGCCCGGCGCGTCCCGCTTGGTCCCAGCTGCCGCTTTCAGCCCGGCTTGTCAGTTCTCAGCTTTGGCCACGGGGGGGCAGGGTTCCTCGGCCTGGTTCCAGCGAACTCGGCCGTCGCAGGGTTCCAGCGAACGCAGGGTTCCAGCGAACTCGGCCGTCGCTCCACGGGGCGGGCTGGGTTCCCCGGCTCGCCGGGCGGCTGAGAGCCCCGCAGGCCGGTCCCGGAGGAGCGGCCGGGCAGTTCCCCAAATGCAGAGCGTTAGTAGCCGCTTTCCCAGAAGGGCGCCGACGTCACCAAGGACGGGACGAGCTAAAGCGCTGTCTCCGGGTTCTTATATTGGGCCCATCGCTGTGGTGTCTGACAGCCCCAAGGAGAAACCAGGGGGAATGTTTTCATGGAGTTTAAGGGCAGAAGGGACCATCTGATCATTTAGTCTGACCCGCGAAAAACTCAGGACATAGAATTACACCAATGATCGCTCAATAGGCTAAACTGGGTACCAGAGGCAGAGAACAAGGTGCCCTCAAGGCAATGGCAGGGAACTGATTTAGGTGAAATGTGCCCAGATGACCCCAGCAGGTGATCCACACCCCATGCTACAGAGGTGGGAGTCCCTGTTCCTCCAGCCCTTAAGAATACCCCGTGGTAAGTGGTTACCCCCAGTTCTCCAGATGAGAGTCCTTCATGTGGTTTCTCTCCCTTCACCTCCAGATAAGAACAGTGTGTAGAGGGGGTGGGAGGAAGGCTGTTTGGCAGATATGTCAAGGGGGGACTGTGTCTCCCTGTCTTGCCCAGGCTCCTTGGAGGAAGTGCTCTCAGTGTGTCTGGCTGTCTCTATTCCTCCACCCATAAGAATCCCTGGTATGCAGGTGGGCGCACCCCAGCCCATTAAAGATCTCTGGTGCGTGGGTGTCTCTCTCCCCCTACTCAGGATCTCTTGTGTTGTCTGTATAAAAAGAGACTTTGTCTCATGCACGCTGGGCTGCCATGGTGGAACGGACCAGGTCCTTCTCGGTGGTGTTTGGATTCCTTCAAGGACATGAACTCAGTGTGTGTGGGTGTCCCTCTCCCTTCAACCCTTAACAATCCCTGGTGTGTGGCTGTGCTGGGCCCCATTAAAAATCCCCCGTGTTTGGGTGCCTCTGTCTTACCCATGAGGGATCCTGTGGCTGTGGGTGATCTCCACACTTCTGAGGATGTCTGGTGCCCCTGTCCCTTTTGGTTAATTGTGGAGTGTGGGGGTGTCCTCCACCCCATTAAGGATCCCTGTTGTGTGGATGCCCCCATTCTTCCGCATTAAGAATGGTTCATTGGAGCATATGGGGTGTCCCCCCTGTCCCATGAACTGGCTCCAGTGTATGGTTTGCCCTGCCCTCCTCCAGGATCCGTGGTGTGTGGGTGTCTGTGTTTCCCCTTTTCAAGATCCGTGTTGCATGGGTGCATCTCTCTCCCCCGAGTACAGAATCCTCATTGTGTGGGTGCTCCCATCCCCCCCATACAGGTCGGATCTCCGGTGGGTGGATGCATAAAAAGAGACCACATCTCACTATCTTGCCCAGGCTATTCACGGGCGCAATCCCACTACTGATCGGCACAGGAGTTTTGACCTGCTCCATTTCCAACCTGGGCCAGTTCACCCCTCCTTAGGCAACCCCACGCTCCCCAGAGATCACCATATTGATGTCGAGCTTAGTACAGACACCCGATCGGCATAGCCCACTGCAGCCCAGAACCCCTGAGCTCCAGCGATTCGCCGGCCTCAGCCTCCCCAGGAGCTGAGATCACAGGCACAAGCCACGGCACCAGGCTGGTTTTCCTGCTAGCCAGCTCCAGCTTTAAACTCAGCTTGTGAGTTCTGTGCCTTGGCCAGAGGGGGGCAGCCTGGAACTGGGCTAATGCCCCTACCCCCGTATAGGATCTCAGATGTGTGGGCTCCGCTCTCCTCCCGTATAAGATCCCGGATGTTTCGGTGCTCCCATCCCCCTGTTCAGGACCCTAGGTGTGTGGGTGCCCATATCCCTCCATACAGAGTCCTTGATTTGTAGGTGCCCTTGCCTCTGTAGAGCACCCTGGGTGTGTGGGTGCCGCTGTCCCCAAATACAGGATCCTGGGTGTGGGGGTGCCTGTGACATTATCTGATAAAATATGACTATGTAGATCATTATTGCTACTACTGTTATATAATTGCAACAAATCTTGTGCAAAGTGTGGCATGTAAAATGTCTATGGAAAGGTAATCATAGAATATTAGGGCTAGAAGAGACCTCAGGAGGTCATCTAGTCCAACCCCCTCCTCAAAGCAGGACCAACCCCAACTAAATCATCCCAGCCAGGGCTTTGTCAAGCTGGGCCTTAAAAATCTCTAAGGTTGGAGATTCCACCACCTCCCTAGGTAACCCATTCCAGTGCTTCACCACCCTCCAACCTAGACCTCCCGCATTGCAACTTGAGACCATTATCATAGAATCATAGAATATCAGGGTTGGAAGGGACCTCTGGAGGTCATCTAGTCCAACCCCCTGCTCAAAGCAGGACCAATCCCCAATTAAATCATCCCAGCCAGGGCTTTGTCAAGCCTGACCTTAAAAACTTCTAAGGAAGGAGATTCTACCACCTCCCTAGGTAATGCATTCCAGTGTTTCACCACCCTCCTAGTGAAAAAGTTTTTCCTAATATCCAACCTAAACCTCCCCCACTGCAACTTGAGACCATTACTCCTTGTCCTGTCCTCTACTACCACTGAGAATAGTCTAGAACCATCCTCTCTGGAACCACCTCTCAGGTAGTTGAAAGCAGCTATCAAATCCCACCTCATTCTTCTCTTCTGCAGACTAAACAATCCCAGTTCCCTCAGCCTCTCCTCATAAGTCATGTGCTCCAGCCCCCTAATAATTTTTGTTGCCCTTCGCTGGACTCTCTCCAATTTCTCCACATCCTTCTTGTAGTGTGCGGCCCAAAACTGGACACAGTACTCCAGATGAGGCCTCACCAATGTTGAATAGAGGGGAACGATCACATCCCTCGATCTGCTGGCTATGCCCCTACTTATACACCCCAAAATGCCATTGGTCTTCTTGGCAACAAGGGCACACTGTTGACTCATATCCAGCTTCTCGTCCACTGTCACCCCTATGTCCTTCTTTGCAGAACTGCTGCCTAGCCATTCGGTCCCTAGTCTGTAGCGGTGCATTGAATTCTTCCGTCCTAAGTGCAGGACTCTGCACTTGTCCTTGTTGAACCTCATCAGATTTCTTTTGGCCCAATCCTCCAATTTGTCTAGGTCCCTCTGTATCCTATCCCTACCCTCCAGCATATCTACCACTCCTCCCAGTTTAGTGTCATCTGCAAACTTGCTGAGGGTGCAATCCACACCATCCTCCAGATCATTAATGAAGATATTGAACAAAACCGGCCCCAGGACTGACTCTTGGGGGACTCCGCTAGATACCGGCTGCCAACTAGACATGGAGCCATTGATCACTACCCATTGAGCCCGACAATCTAGCCAACTTTCTACCCACCTTGTAGTGCATCCATCCAGCCCATACTTCTTTAACTTGCTGACAAGAATACTGTGGGAGACCGTGTCAAAAGCTTTGCTAAAGTCAAGGAATAACATGTCCACTGCTTTCCCTTCATCCACAGAACTAGTTATCTCATCATAGAAGGCAATTAGATTAGTCAGGCATGACTTTCCCTTGATGAATCCATGCTGACTGTTCCTGATCACTTTCCTCTCCTCTAAGTGTTTCAGAATTGATTCCTTGAGGACCTGCTCCATGATTTTTCCGGGGACTGAGGTGAGGCTGACTGGTCTGTAGTTCCCAGGATCCTCCTTGTCAAGGTTCCTCCCCCACTCTGAACTTTAGGGTACAGATGTGGGGACCTGCATGAAAAACCTCCTAAGCTTATCTTTACCAGCTTAGGTCAAAACTTCCCCAAGGTACAAAATATTCCACCCGTTGTCCTTGGACTGGCTGCTACCACCACCAAACTAATACTGGTTACTGGGGAAGAGCTGTTTGGACGCGTCCTTCCCCCCAAAATACTTCCCAAAACCTTGCACCCCACTTCCTGGACAAGGTTTGGTAAAAAGCCTCACCAATTTGCCTAGGTGACTACAGACCCAGACCCTTGGATCTTAAGAACAATGAACAATCCTCCCAACACTTGCACCCCCCCTTTCCTGGGAAATGTTGGATAAAAAGCCTCACCAATTTGCATAGGTGACCACCGACCCAAACCCTTGGATCTGAGAAAAATGAAAAAGCATTCAGTTTTCTTACAAGAAGACTTTTAATAAAAATAGAAGTAAATAGAAATAAAGAAATCCCCCCTGTAAAATCAGGATGGTAGATATCTTACAGGGTAATTAGATTCAAAAACATAGAGAACCCCTCTAGGCAAAACCTTAAGGTACAAAAAAGATACACAGACAGAAATAGTTATTCTATTCAGCACAATTCTTTTCTCAGCCATTTAAAGAAATCATAATCTAACACATACCTAGCTAGATTACTTACTAAAAGTTCTAAGACTCCATTCCTGGTCTATCCCCGGTAAAGACCAGCATATAGACAGACACACAGACCCTTTGTTTCTCTCCCTCCTCCCAGCATTTGAAAGTATCTTGTCTCCTCATTGGTCATTTTGGTCAGGTGCCAGTGAGGTTACCTTTAGCTTCTTAACCCTTTACAGGTGAGAGGAGCTTTCCCCTGGCCAGGAAGGATTTCTAAGGGGTTTACCCTTCCCTTTATATTTATGACACTCCTTCTTCCCTTTTTTAAAGATGGGCACTACATTAGCCTTTTTCCAGTCTTCCGGGACTTCCCCCGATTGCCATGAGTTTTCATGACTCAATGAGACTCATGAGTCAATGAGTTTTCATTGACTCATGGCAATTTCCATGACTTTTCAAAGATAATGGCCAATGGCTCTGCAATCACATTCGCCAATTCCTTTAGCACTCTCGGATGCAACGCATCCGGCCCCATGGACTTGTGCACGTCCAGTTTTTCTAAATAGTCCCGAACCACTTCTTTCTCCACAGAGGGCTGGTCACCTCCTCCCCATGCTGTGCTGCCCAGTGCAGTAGTCTGGGAGCTGACCTTGTTCGTGAAGACAGAGGCAAAAAAAGCATTGAGTATATTAGCTTTTTCCACAACCTCTGTCATTAGGTTGCCTCCCTCATTCAGTAAGGGGCCCACACTTTTCTTGGCTTTCTTCTTGTTGGCAACATACCTGAAGAAACCCTTCTTGTTACTCTTAACATCTCTCGCTAGCTGCAACTCCAGGTGTGATTTAGCCTTCCTGATTTCATTCCTACATGCCCGAGCAATATTTTTATACTCATCCCTGGTCATCTGTCCAATCTTCCACTTCTTGTAAGCTTCTTTTTTGTGTTTAAGATCAGCAAGGATTTCACTGTTAAGCCAAGCTGGTCGCCTGCCATATTTACTATTCTTTCTACATATCAGGATGGTTTGTCCCTGTAACCACAATAAGGATTCTTTAAAATACAGCCAGCTCTCCTGGACTCCTTTCCCTCTCATGTTATTCTCCCAGGGGATCCTGCCCATCAGTTCCCTGAGGGAGTCAAAGTCTGCTTTTCTGAAGTCCAGGGTCCGTATTCTGCTGCTTTCCTTTCTTCCCTGTGTCAGGATCCTGAACTCGACCATCTCATGGTCACTGCCTCCCAGGTTCCCATCCACTTTAGCTTCCCCTACTAATTCTTCCTGGTTTGTGAGCAGCAGGTCAAGTAAGAGCTCTGCCCCTAGTTGGTTCCTCCAGCACTTGCACCAGGAAATTGTCCCCTACAGTTTCCAAAAACTTCCTGGATTGTCTGTGCACCGCTGTATTGCTCTCCCAGCAGATATCGGGGTGATTGAAGTCATCCATGAGAACCAGGGCGTGTGATCTAGTAGCTTCTGCGAGTTGCCGGAAGAAAGCCTTGTCCACCTCATCCCCCTGGTCCGGTGGTCTATAGCAGACTCCCACCACGACATCACCCTTGTTGCTCATGCTTCTAAACTTAATTCAGAGACTCTCAGGTTTTTCTGCAGTTTCATACTTGAGTTCTGAGCAGTCATACTGCTCCCTTACATACAGTGCAACTCCCCCACCTTTTCTGGCCTCCCTGTCCTTCCTGAACAGTTTATACCCATCCATGACAGTACTCCAGTCATGCGAGTTATCCCACCAAGTCTCTGTTATTCCAATCACATCATAATTCCCTGACTTTGCCAGGACCTCCAGTTCTCCCTGCTTGTTTCCCAGGCTTTGTGCATTTGTATATAGGCACTCGAGATAACCCACTGATCGCCCCTCATTCTCAGTATGAGGCAGGAGCCCTCCCCTCTCACACGCTCCTACTCGTGCTTCCTCCCGGTATCCTTCCTCCCACTCTCTCTACACACTATTCCTATTTGGAGGTGAAGGGAGAGAAACCACATGAAGGACTCTTATCTGGAGGGGGCCACACACAGATCAAGTATTCAAAAGGGCAGGAGGCATAGGGGCACCTACATACCTGTTTTTAATGGCAGAAGGAACAGGGACACCCACCTCTGGGTGTGCATCGACTGCTGGGATCATCTGGTTTGGATGGGCATATTTCACCTGCCATTGCCTTGGGGGAACCTTGTTCTCTGCCTCTGGTACCCAGTTTAGCCTCCTAAGGGCTGAAATACTTTTGTCTGTCTAAGGTCTTTGGGTTCAACATGAGCCTTGGTGTAATTCTATGTCCTGAGTTATACAGGGGTCAGACTCGATGATCTAATGGTCCCTTCTGCCCTTAACTCTATGAAAACATTTCCCCTGGTTTCTCCTTGCAGCTGTCAGACACCACAGTGATGGGCCCAATGTAGGAACCTGGAGACAGCGCTCTAGCTTTTCTTTTACTTCAGTGGTGACCTTGGCGCTTTTCTGGGAAAGCTGCTACTAACGCTCTGGATTGGGGGAACTATTCGGCTTCTCTTCAAAGATCTTCTGCTGGGTTTTAACCTCCAATGTGAAGAGGGAAATGCAAAAGCAACGTGGAGCATTAGCTGAGTTCTATGCTGTCCTGTCTGGACAAAGCTTAGAATTCAAAGCTGGAGCGGGGACAGATGGAGACAAACTGGATTTAAAGGCTTGCGCCTGCAATGCTAGTTTTGTAGGACGAGAGGCTTAAGCTGTTGTCAGAGTTCGGGGCCGCACCCTGGTGTGCTGAGCATGTCTCTGTGGTAAGGTCGGCATCAATATGGTGATTTCTGGGAAATTTGGGGTCCCCAGGTTACCTAAGGAGGAGCAAACCAGCCCAGGTTAGAAATGGAGCAGGTCAAAACTCCCCTGCTGATCGATAGTGGGATTGCACCTGTGAACAGCTGCTGTAACAACGCCTGGGCAGGACAGTGAGAGCCAGTCTCTTTTCATACTGCCCCCCCACCCCCCCTTCCTCAGGATGAGGGTTGTGCTCAAAGATCAGTGTCCTGTGTGTTACCCTCCATGTGCAGTGCACAATGCAAATAACATTCAGAGCATTAGTTCAGTTCCATGCTCCAGTTTCACACCGTCAGAGCACAGAACTCACCAGCAGAGTCTAGAGTTGGAAGTGGGAGAGCATGAAACCAGCTGGGCACTGTGGCTTGGGCCTGTAATCCTGGTTACTTGGGAGGCTGAGGCCGGCAGATGGCTTGAGCTCAGGAGTTCTAGGCTGCAGCGGGTGGTGCCGATCAGGTGTCTGCACTAAGCTTGGCATCAATATGGTGATCCCTGGAGAGCCTGGGGTCACCCAGTTGTCTAAGGAGGGGTGAACTGGCCCAGGCTGGAAACGGAGCAGGTCAAAACCCCCCTGCCGAGCCCTAGTGGGATCGCGCCTGTGAATAGTCCCTGCAGCGTAGCCTGGGCAAGCCAGTGAGACGCGGTCTCTTTTTGTCCACACACCCACCAGGCATCCTGGATGGGGGGATGGGAGCACCCACACAGTGGGGATCCTAAATTAGGAGGAGGGAGGCACCATGTGCCAGAGGTTCTGAAGGGGGGAACAGGGACACCCACACACCAGGTATATTGCAGCGAAAGCTGCGATCTTGATTTACAATCATTGGGTTTCAATCTCTCCTGCAGATAGAATGGAACAGTGCACGTTTTCCTCGTTTTTTAAGGCAAAAATCCTGATCTTTCTAAGGGGAGCTGCTGCTTACATTTTTAGTTTGTCGAAGGATTTGGCTTGCACTCAGAGATCTGTCCGGTTTCAGAGCAGTATCCGCAAAAAGAACAGGAGGACTTGCGGCACCTTAGAGACTAACACATTTATTTGAGCATGAGCTTTTGTGGGCCACAGCCCACTTCATCGGATGCACAGAATGGAACATACAGTAAGAAGATATAGATATACGTACAGAGAAGGTGGAAGTTGCCAGACAAACTGGTTTTTTTACAGATCTGTCTGTGGGTGTTAATCCGCAATCTGAAGGGTCAAATGCAAACAGCATTTAGATGAGACCGCTAGTGCTGCCCCCGTCTGGCCGAAGGGTGGAACTGACCAGCCGCGTTGCAAGCGGGGGCTGGGAGGGACCTGGGCACGCTGGGTAAAGGGCTCCTGCGTTGTGTGTAATCCTGGCTATGTAGTAGGAGGCTGAGGCGAGCTGGCGGAGTTCAGGGCTGCACCCTGCTATGCTGAGCAGGTGTCTGTGCTAAGGTTGGCGTTAAGATGGTGATTCTGGGAAGTTCGGGGTCCCCAGGTTCCCTAAGGAGGGCCCCCCCGGAGCAAGTTAAAACTCCCGCGGGGATTGATAGGGGGACTGCTGCACCCGTGAACAGCGGCTGGAGCACCCCTGGGCAAGACAGCGAGAGCCCGTCTCTTCTTATACCCCCCCCCCGCTCCTTTATCGGGGGTGGGAGCACTCACACCCTGGGGATTCTGAATTGGGGTGGAGGGAGGCACCCATGCACCAGGGACCCTGTAAGGGCGAACAGCGGCACCCACGCACCAGAGATCTGTGGGGGGAGAGTGGCACCCACACACCCAGGATCTTGCATGGGGAGACAAGGGCATCCACACTCCCGGATCCTCTACAGAGGGACGGACACCGACACGTCCAGGATTCTGTATGCGGGGCGGGGCTCCCCGCACCTGGGCTCCTGGACGGGGGATGCGGGGACCGGGGTCCGCTCTGGGAGGACAGCGGAGCCCACACACCGACAGGAGCGGCCGGGGGCCGGGGGGAGCAGGAGCCTTCCCCCATGGCAGCCTGCCCCCGTCTGGCCAAGGCACACAGCTCCCCAGCGCCGTTTAAAGCCGGAGATGGGAGCGGGGAAGCCCAGCCGGGCGCCGTGGCAGGCGCCTGTGATCCCAGCTCCTGGGGAGGCTGAGGCCGGCGGATCGCTGGAGTTCGGGGGTTCTAGGCTGCGGCGGGCGGTGCCGAGCGGGTGTCCGCACTAAGCTCGGCAGCGATATGGTGAGCCCCGGGGAGCTTGGGGTCACCAGGTTGCCTAAGGAGGGGTGAACCGGCCCAGGTCGGAAACGGAGCAGGTCAAAACCCCCCTGCCGAGCCCTAGTGGGATCGCGCCTGTGAATAGTCCCTGCAGCGTAGCCTGGGCGAGACGGTGAGACGCGGTCTCTTTTTGTCCACACACCCACCGGGCACCCTGGGGGGGGGGAGGGAGCACCCGCACGCCGGGGATCCTGGAGGATCCCATGTACTGGAGGTTATAAAAGGGGAACAGGGGCACCCACACACCGGGTGTCTCGCAGCCAGAGCCGCGACCTTAAGTTACAAACGGCAAGTGATGGGGAATCCACCCCGTCCCTTGCGGCGCTCGTGGCGCTGGATAATTAGCTTCACTCTTACAAAGGGTCATTTCCAGGCGGGATTTTGTGACAGCGACTTCAAGCCAAAGGGGTCTTGTTCAACCTTCCTCTGGTGAATTAAGGAACCCTTTAAAATCACATATTCCCCCCTCTGGGAATTTTTAAAACAATGTATTTAAAACGCTGATTAATTGACGGGGACAATCGAAGCGGGACCAAAGACAGGTCCAGCGGAGGGGCGACCCCTCACACCGAGCCCAGGGGCCGCCTGACACAGCGAGACCTACGGGCGCCTGTGCCCCTGCCTGGGCCGGGTTTTCCCTCGGACACCCTCTGCCAGCGCCCCCCCTTCCTGATTTTCCCTTTAGCCCCTCTCCTGCCGCTGCCTCCAGCCGCAGACCCCCCCCCCAGCCAATTCCCGCCCCCTGCTCACTCCCTAGCCCCGCCCCGCCCCCTTTGCCCCCCCGCCAGAAGCCGGCCGCAGAGGCCGGCGGGGGGAAGGGCAGGGGGAAGGGCAGCGGCTTCAGCAGATGAACGGAGCATGCTCAGTGCCCCGCACGTGGCCCGTTCCTACGCCGAGCGGCACCCCGCGGGACACCGGCTCGGGGGAGGCCCGCAGCCCGCTCTTTCCCGGCCGGAGGGGGCGGCGCTAGCGGTCCGGCTCCCGCCTGCCCCGGAGGCTGCCGTCGGCGAAGCAGGGCTCGGAGAGGAACGCCTCGGCCCCGGGGCCTGGCCAGGGCGGAGACACAGCTCCGGAGTCCGGCCGCCGGGGATCCTGCACCTGTGGGCTACTGCGCATGTGCGGTGCCGGGGGGGGGCACGGTGGGGAGGGAGCGCCCTGGGGGCGGGGCCTGGGTCCCGCTTCTCCCTGTCGCCTGGCAACGGGCAATCCGGGCTCCGCCTCCGCTCCCCGGTCCCAGGTTCCTGGCCCGGGCTCCCCCTGCGGCGGCTGCGGGGAAAGAGCGGGACGCGCGCCCCGGCGGGTCCCTCGCGCCGCTCTGGGGAGGGGCCCGGGCCCGGGCCCGGCTGTGAACGGCCATGGGGTCAGCCCCGGGATTGCCGCGGAACCAGGCCCTGCCGTGCCGCAGGCTCCCAGGGCCGCGGGGGGCCAGTGCCCTGGGCCCAGATCCTCCCGGGTTTAGGCACCTAAGCCCCACTGGAGTCCTACCTTCTCCGTGCCTCAGGTCCCCACCCCGGCAAGGGGGGTCACAGCCCTGCCCTGCCTCCCAGCGGCGGGGTGAGGATAAAGACCTTAAAGATGGGGAGGTGCTGAACTGCTCCAGTAATGGGGCCACAGGAGGGAGAGCTCAGTGGTTTGAGCATTGGCCGGCTCAACCCAGGGTTGTGAGCTCAGCCCTTGAGGGGGCCATTTAGGGCAAAAATCTGTCAGGGATGGTACTTGGTCCTGCTGTGAAGGTAGGGGGGTGGACTCAATGACCTTTCAAGATCCCTTCCAGTCCTACATTTCTATGATTCTACAAGACAGACGACAAACAGGCAGAGATGTGAGAAAACACACACACACTCCCAAACAGAACCACATAGGGTAATCTATGGTATAAAAATACCCACAAACCAACCACACACAACTAGCCCATGGACCAGGCTGGACTTGTTCCTATCACTCTCATTTCACATGCCCTTTCCTCCTAGTGTTTGTCACACTCACTTGTTGCATCTTGTTTTAAATCAGGCCCTGTCCCTGCAAACACTGGCCAGGATTCCAGAAGCTGCCCTGCTCACTCGAGACCTTACACCTAGAAGGAGCTCCATGGAAGCCAACGAGGGTCTGCCACATGCATGCAGGGATCCCCCCAAGTGGACCCATTTGCGGGATCGTGTCACTTCTGCATGAGTTTGCTCATGTGAATAGTCTAATTGACTTCACTGGGGCTCTGTACATGCACAAAAGTCCTTCCAGGTTGTTAAGGAAAAGTTAGCACATGTGACTCCATTTTGGTTTGGGGCCCACCATTGTTTAAATCCCAGCACATCATACACCAGGAGGAGTGATCCTTAGATACTGAATCCCTGTGAAATTCCTCCTCCTTGTCTCCAGCCTGCCTTGACTCCCAGTATCTGGTTTTTGTCAGTCTCTAACTCCCTGTCTCTTGGACTTGATGTGTCTCCCATCCTGATAATAAAAGTTACTGATGCATAGCTTTAGGACCATGCTGTGTAATTAACATACTGGTATAGCACGAGGAATGCACCAAGCAGGGATAGGTGGTAGATAAGACAAGGGTTTGTTTATTGGCTAAGGTTTCCGATGCACGAGGGCAACATGCTTTGCTAAAAAGTATATAACCTTTGTATAATCTGTATTCAGGGTCCCCTCCTGGCTAGCAGGGGGGCACCACGCTCGAGCGTAATAAACTTAGTGTCTTTTGGGAACTCTGCAGTTGTGGAATGTTTCTGTGCCTCAGCCTAGATTCGAACTATGCGTGTCCTATCAGGTATAATTCGTAGCATTTGTGTGCGTGTCCTACCAGGTGTAATTCGTAGCATTTGTGTGCGTGTCCTACAAGGTATAATTCGCAGCAGTTGTGTGCATGTCCTCTCAGGTGTAATTCATAACAATGTGGATCAGTTAGAGGATCAGTGGCTTTGGCCCCCAAACATGTCTGAGCTCCGTACAGCCGCAGGGGTCCACCCACACTCATCTCATTGTAAAACTGGGATCTTTGAAAGAATATGACTTTTCATCTCAGCATTCACAAACACCTCCCTTTCATGTGCTACTTTATAGTCATCTCTGCACGCAAGAGAGGTGATTAATCCATTTTAATTAGAGATAGCCCTGGGACTTTTACTGAGTTTGACCCCATTGTATGGCAATTTTACACCTTCAAATACTTTTACTCACACCACTATGTTGTCACTGTTACATCAGCTGCATTGTAAATGAATCATAGGTAGAAAGGGGACCCCATTTCAAACCCTCTCAGGCTCAAACCCTGCTAGCAGCTCCGTGTAGGTGGACGCCTGCAAAGTCTTCTGTGAGCTTCATCCTAGGTGCAGTGAGCCACCCGCAATGATCAGCTTGTAAGATCGGGGCCTTCGTTGTGACAACTTCTCTGAAGATCAGAACAGTTGCTGAAATCATTCCCAGAAGTGTGAGCAGCCAGGGAAGCTTGAACTCAATCATGTATTAAAATAAACACTCTCTGTCTCCACTTCTGCAAATGTGCTCAATAGGCATTCACATTGTCCCCTAAGAGTTTAATAAGCATGGGCTATTATGGAGCTAGAAATCAGACAAGGGCAGTCATTTAAAGATACATCTCTGTAAGAGAAGAATTTGGGCCCTGTGAATTTCCCGTGTTGCAGAATTTGGCTTCCA
The DNA here is from genome assembly GCF_965140295.1 of Lepidochelys olivacea. Taxonomy (NCBI): domain Eukaryota; kingdom Metazoa; phylum Chordata; order Testudines; family Cheloniidae; genus Lepidochelys; species Lepidochelys olivacea. The sequence continues at coordinate 123,989,986 of NC_140416.1, forward strand.
GAAAGTAGCAGAGTACAGAAAGTCCCACACCGCCGTTGCTTGTTCTTGCCATTCACTCATACTGCACCGTGATCCTTTGTCCAATGAGGGTTTTGATCTGACCTGAATTGTTTTCAGGATGCAGTTTCTTGGGATTCTGCGGCTAAGTCATCCCACCCCCATGGTCAAACCCATGGTAGAAGTGGAAAGTGTAGGGGACAATTTCCTGGTGCAAGTGCTGGATGAACCAACTTGGGGCACAGCTCATGGTAGAAGGCTCTGGGGGAGGAAATCTCCCTGAGGAGACCTGAGCTGAGATACCTCCACATCATCCTGGTAGGGGGCCAAGATGGAAGAAAGCCACAAGCCCTGCACATCCCCAGAGCACCGCAGAAAGCTAGGGCTCTCCATGCAGACGCCTTTTACCTCCAGACCAGCTCTAGCCCCAAATTCAGTTGAAGGCAATGGGAGCACTGGCTCCACAGCCCCACTGAAAATCAGCCCCCAGGTGTCCACAGTTGGGCACAAGAAATGAAGGCATCCAAAAATCAGTAGCTGCTTTTGAGAACGTTGACCTTCCCCTCTCTGTGCCTCAGTTTCCCCATCTGTAAAATGGAGATAATACTCCTCACCCACCTTGCTAAAGCACTTTGAATGACAAACACTTTGGAGAGACTGTAGAGAGAGAGGAACTTTCCTCGCACATGGGTCAAAGAGACCTAGCAGCAGCCATATTGCTTCCCACCCCTTTGACTGAGTCCCTGGAATGCCCAGTGAAAATATGCATCCACTGAACAATTCTAGACTGTCTTTGCATCTCTTGTGGCCATAAAACTGCTCCTCAGTGGCACAGTGGAAGAGCAGATGCCCCTGACAATACTGCCTGGTGTTGGGAGGACAAGATATTCTTGTTACAAAGGAACATTGAGATAATCAGAAAGCTGGAGCCAGGGACCATCCTATAGTTTGGCAGCTTTTCCTTAAGAGAGTCAAGAGCTTTGATTCATTCTAAATTAGACTCTTCCTCAGTCACTCTGTGTGAGTGTGTGGATACAGAGAGAGAAAGTACATGGGTGTGTACCTATATGGGTAGGAAAAAGCAGGGAGAGGAGGCACGGAGCAGAGACAGGCACTAGGGAAAGACACCCATGGGGAATGGGGAGCAAGTGGGTTGAGGGAGGAAGAGCCAAAAAGGGACAGAAGGAAGGAAAGAAAGAGGCAGGGGGAGAAGAGAGAGAAAACAGGGAGGCCTGGAGGGAAGGCGAGCTGGGGAAACTCAGGGGAAGAGCCCACAGGCCCCAGGGAAAGGGGTTGGAGGAGGTGCAGAGGAAGAGAATAGAAAAGAATGAGAGAGAGAGAGAGGGAGAAGATGAAGGGGGAATGAAAAGCATAGAGAGAAGAAGGGATAAAGAAATGGCTCAAGGGGAGGAGAAAGCAAGACAAGCCACCACAGTATGATCCAGCTAGGCTAGTGGAGCCTGTTGTAATAATTTGGGCCTCGTACGCCTACCCTAATTGTAAGCTTAACTTTGGGTAAGTGGACAAAAAGTTGATCAAATGTTCCAATAACTCATAACAGGGAATCTTGATGAAAGGGAGACAGACTGAATGAGCCAAAACAGAAAGGCCAACTAGTAACTCGAGAACAGTGTTAAGATCATGCCTGGTCAACAAGAGAATTGTGGGGCTGGAAATCAAGGGACCAAAACTGGTGTGTCGGAAATGAGGTCTAATTGGCAGACAAAATAATAAGAGGAAGGACTATTCCACCCATCGCTCCCTTTGGGGTCCGTTAGAAAAAAGACCTTCGGGGGAGAATGAAGTGCTCTGACTAGCTGGGAGATGGGTGGACAGGAAGAAGTGAGCTTCACCGCATGGCTGCCACATCCACCATCTCCTAGGGACCTCAGGATCCACCATAATGCTGTTGGGCCTTCATGATCCTGATCCTGATGCTGAGAAATGTCCTGTCCAGATCAGGCCTCAGAGAGAGGGACCCAGATGATACAGCCACCTCCACTGGCTCCGGCCAAAGCCCAAACACCACCTAGGATGTAAGACTTTGGTTCCTGCTGTCACCACCGCCCCCACCTTTGTGTGTCATTTTCCTTCCCTCCTATTTCTCCTCTTTCCTCTCCCTCTCCTTTTGCCTTCTGTTTAGTAAGAGTCTGGCCGAGCTGGCCAAGACTGCATATTTTGCAACACTGCTGTGATCCTGTGACTAAAGAAGTAGCAAAAAGCAATGTTCTAAGCAGCCCAATGCTGGTACAAGTTTGCCAGGTCTCAGAGTGGCTGATCGCACCGTGTGCTGTGCCTTTGTTGAGGCCTCACGAATATCAAATAGAGGAGAATGATCACATCCCTCGATCTGCTAGCAATGCTCCTACTTATACAGCCCAAAATGCCGTTAACAGTGTGCCCTTGTTGCCAAGAAGGCTGACTCATATCCAGCTTCTCGACCACTGTAACCTCTAGGTCCTTTTCTGCAGAACTGCTGCCGAGCCATTTGGTCCCTAGTCTGTAGCGGTGCATGGGATTCTTCCGTCCTAAGTGCAGGACTCTGCACTTGTCCTTGTTGAACCTCATCAGATTTCTGTTGGGCCAATCCTCCAATTAGTCTAAGTCCCTCGGTATCCTATCCATACCCTCTAGCGTATCGACCACTCCTCCCAGGTTCGTGTCAACTGCAAACTTGCTGAGGGTGCAGTCCAGGCCATCCTCCCTATCATTAAGGAAGATATTGAACAAAACCGGCCACAGGACCAACCCTTGGGGCACTCCGCTTGATATCGGCTGCCAACTAGACATGGAGTCATTGATCACTATCTGTTGAGCCCGACAATCTAGCCAGCTTTTTATCCACCTTATAGTCCATTCATCCAGCCCATACTTCTTTAAGTTGCCAGCAAGAATACTGTGGGAGACCGTATCAAAAGCTTTGCTAAAGTCAAGGAATAACACATCCACTGCTTTCCCCTCATCCACAGAGCCAGTTATCTCGTCAGAGAAGCAATTAGGTTAGTCAGGCATGACTTGCCCTTGGTGAATCCATGCTGACTATTCCTGATCACTTTCTAAGTGCTTCAGAATTGATTCCTTGATTTTTCATAATTTTTCCATAATTCCATAATTTTTCAAGGGACTGAGGTGAGGCTGACTGGCCTGTAGTTCCCCAGATCCTCCTTCCCTTTTTTAAAGATGGGCACTACATTAGCCTTTTTCTAGACATCCTGGACCTCCCCCGATCACCAAGACTTTTCAAAGATAATGGCCAATGGCTCTGCAAGCACATCCGCCAACTCCTTTAGCACCCTCGGATGCAGTGCATCTGGCCCCATGGACTTGTGCTCGTCCAGCTTTTCTAAATAGTCCCGAACCGCTTCTTTCTCCACAGAGGGCTGGTCACCTCCTCCCCATGCTGTGCTGCCCAGTGCAGTAGTCTGGGAGCTGACCTTGTTTGTGAAGACAGAGGCAAAAAAAGCATTGAGTACATTAGCTTTTTCCACATCCTCTGTCACTAGGTTGCCTCCCTCATTCAGTAAGTGGCCCACACTTTCCTTGACTTTCTTCTTCTTGCTAACATACCTGAAGAAACCCTTCTTGCTACTCTTAACATCTCTTGCTAGCTGCAACTCCAAGTGTCATTTGGCCTTCCTGATTTCACTTCCGCATCTCTGAGCAGTATTTTTATACTCCTCCCTGGTCATTTGTCCAATCTTCCACATCTTGTAAGCTTCTTAATGGTGTTTAAGATCAGCAAGGATTTCACGGTTATTTACTATTCTTTCTACACGTCGGGATGGTTTGTTCCTGCAACGTCAATAAGGATTCTTTAAAATACAGCCAGCTCTCCTGGACTCCTTTCCCCCTCACGTTATTCTCCCAGGGCCAGGGGATCCTGCCCATCAGTTCCCTAAGGGAGTCAAAGTCTGCTTTTCTGAAGCCTAGGGTCCGTATTCTGCTGCTCTCCTTTCTTCCTTGTGTCAGGATCCTGAATTCGACCATCTCATGGTCACTGCCTCCCAGGTTCCCATCTACTGTTGCTTCCCCTACTAATTCTTCCCGGTTTGTGAGCAGCAGGTCAAGAAGAGCTCTGCCCCGAGTTGGTTCCTCCAGCACTTGCACCAGGAAATTGTCCCCTACACTTTCCAAAAACTTCCTAGAATGTCTGTGCACTGCTGTATTGCTCTCCCAGCAGATATCAAGGTGATTGAAGTCTCCCACGAGAACCAGGGCCTACAATCCAGTAACTTCTCTTAGTTGCCAGAAGAAAGCCTCGTCCACCTCATGCCCCTGGTCTGGTGGTCTATAGCAGACTCCCACTACGACATCACCCTTGTTGCTCACACTTCTAAACTTAATCCAGAAACTCTCAGGTTTTTCTGCAGTTTCATACCGGACGTCTGAGCAGTCATATTGCTCTCTTACATACAGTGCAACTCCCCTACCTTTTCTGCCCTGCCTATCCTTCCTGAACAGTCCTTCCTTTACCATGTCTCTACATGTCTCCCCTCGTCCTCTCCAGCCCACCTGGTCCAGGCCTTGATCACCCATCCCATTAACTCTGCCCTCCCCCCACATCTCCTCTCATTCCCCTTCAGAGCCCGCTGTAAAATCATCTCACCCGTCAGACCAGCCCATTTTGATCCCTCCCCTGGCTCCCTCGCAGGTCCTACGCTAGAGCTAGCAAATTCCCCAAATATGCATCTCTCAGGGCCACCCAAATCACACGTGAATTCAGCAAATCATTTCAGCCACACACCAAAAGGGAATGTTTGGTTTTAAAAGTTAATCCAATCTGTTTGGACCATTCCACAGCAAAATGTTGTCACTTTTCATTCTGAAATTGAAGCAACTTTAAAAAAAAAGCGGGGGTGGGTGGGGGGGGGGGTGGGAGGGGCTTTGAAAAACACCCACAAACAACCTGAAAGGAAAAACCAAAACAATTTTGTTTCAGGCCAAACCAAACCAATATTTTTTTTTTTTTTTTGGTATTTCTCCAACTAGCCCCCAAACTGAAAAGCCACTGATTCGCTCAGCTCCATTCAGCACCTGAGTGCAGCTCCTTGTTTAGTCTTTGCAAACTTCGTCCCCACCTAGCTCTCTGGGCTCATTCCCGCACCACTCTCCCAGTCATTCTTTTGTGTCCTTCCCTGGCTCTCCCTTGCCAACCCCCTGCCATGCTACTCCTCAGGCTAACATTATTCTCCCTTTCTCCTGCCCCAAACTTCCCTTAAGTTCCTCCTGAAACAAGATCCTGCTCAAGAGAATGGGAAATCAAATAAAACAAGCAAGAGATTCTCTGCTCTTTGGGGTCGGGCCTGTGCCCTCCCCTGTGTTGTACAGCCTCCAGCATGCTGTTGGGACTCACGGGTCCTGCGCTCAGACTGCCTTTTATTGCAGCCTTTAGGGAGGGGATTTAGTGTCTGTGTGTATCCTTAGGAAAGAATCTTCTCAGCCCTTTTACTCTCTCAGCCCTGGGCACCAATGCAGCTGTGGCTGGACGAGCAATTGGAGCGGCTCACGCTGAGACAGATGGCCAGTGCAAGCTCATGCTTCAGGTATTCCATGGTCACTGCGAGGTGAGGAAGGAATTTTTTACTCATATGTCAGAGAACAGCAAACCTGACCAGGTGCATTGTGAGGATTTCACCTTCCCCTTTGCTGTTGCCAGAGGCAAGCTACTGGAGTGGACTGACACAGAATCATTTTGCACCTTGTGGTCGAATCTCCTTTTCTCATGACACATTATACAGACAGGGTTTGTGGGGAGGCCCCGGGGCTCCCTTGGATTAAAATTCCCAACAAAAGCCAAGAGCAATCCTCCCTTAATCCAATCTGGGGGATGCAAACCACAAGGCCCTGGCCAGACAGCCCCAGCCCACCTTGCCTCTGTGATGTCAGCAGTGGCCCTGTGTCACAAAGGGGATGGGCCCTGTGTCAGAAAGTGGGTAGGCCCTGTGGCTCAGTGTGCTCTGGGAGCTGGAGGAGGGAGCACACAGCTGTCTGGGCTCTGCTTTTCAGACAGTTGGGAGCACTTTTTGGAGTGTATAGCACCTGTTTACACAGAACTCGCGGAGGAATCCACATCCTCACTGTCATCTGCGATTATATGTGAGACATCAAAATTCTTCTGTGGCTTGACCATCCCAGCACAGGGGTGAGGGACCTTTCCAGATACTCCACAGAGAAGTGCGGGAGGAGAGGGGGGATCTTCCAGTTTTCCCGCAGGCTGATCTGGGGGAAACATTCCAGTGAGGGGCTGGGAAAAGGAATCTGAGCTCTCCTCTTCTTCCCTTCCTTCTTCCATCTCCCTGCCCCCTCGTTCTTCTCCCTCAGTGCCCTTTCCTCTCTCTTCCTGATTCCTCCATGAATGAGGGTGGATAAAAAAAATCAATTAAAACATCAAAAGTATCAGATTTTCTTCTTCAAATTAAATACATTTTTACAGATAAATCTATTTAAAATTTAAATGTGAAAGTATGACAACCTCTATTCAGGCTTAAATTTAATATAATCTATTAATATAACTGAAATTAAATAAGCAAATATTCTAGACCTCCTTGCTTGCTGTCAAAGTTTTAAAGAAAGTCAAAAGCATTGACCTGGTAGATGTCGTTGACTAACCACTTGGAAGGAACCAGAGTTTGCTGAAGTTCTAAACCCTCTTTCGATGGCAGTAGCCTCTTCTGCAGGTTCAGAGAGAATATTTTCTTCATTTCAGTTTATCCAACTAGTTCAGTTCAATGAGTAGTTCATCTAAAGTTTAGGACTCAATTGGGAGTTGAAAAAGCAGGGAAGTTTGTTTTCCTCTTCTAATCTATGAATTAAAAAGAGATATGAGAGGATGAGATCTATTAGTTCTAAAATCTCGACGGACGTGGTGACCAGAAAAAAATCAGTTCAGCTGATCAGTTGAGGATAATATTTCTTTTGTTTAATAAATCAGTTAGATTGAAATGCAAAACAGGCTTTTTTTCTTTTGCACCCAGCACATTTAAAGTCATTTTCTTTAATAACAAACCATTTTAAAACGCTTTTGTGCATTTTTAATTGAATTCCAATTTCCATCTAAATTTAACTTGACACAAATCATGAGTGAAAGATAATCGCCATCCAGTAAATAGGAAATGTATGATTCACCATTTTCTATCACAATAAAAATGTAAATATTAAGACTGAATAACTGTATGTTAAGCGATATAATTGCTTACACAAGTGTGTATACACCTAGTGTATCCTCAGGGTTAGGAAAAAGAAGTATGAAATTATACCAAGCGCTGAGAACCAGCCTTTCTTTAGGTAAATATCTAAAAAGACAAAATGGAAAACAAGATTAAAATCACTGATTTAATTCAAGATTTCCTGTACTTGCTGATTTAAATCACAATGAAAATCATTGATTTGACTCGCTCTGATTTAAACCAGTCCATATTGCCAGAACTTGGTGTGGAGTGGAAGGGGGTAATATTAAATTGTGTTGGCTGTCAAGTAATTTTATCCCAAAACGTAGTAAAAACATTTTGTTTAGAGAAACAAGAAGTTTTCGGCTAGTTCTTACGATCTCTTTTCCTGACAATTCAGGGTGTGACTCCACTATTTGAGTCACAGGGGTTCTTTTACATACCTGAGGGCAGTGGTTCTCAAAGCCGGTCTGCCGCTTGTTCAGGGAAAGCCCCTGGTGCGCCAGAAAGGTTTGTTTACCTGCCAAGTCCACAGGTTCGGCCGATCATGGCTCCCACTGGCCACAGTTCACTGCTCCAGGTCACTGGGGGCTGCGGGAAGGGCGGCCAATATGTCTCTTGGCCCGTACCGCTTCCCGCAGCCCCCAGTGGCCTGGAGCGGTGAACCGCGGCCAGTGGGAGCTGCGATCAGCCGAACCTGTGGACGCGGCAGGTAAACAAACCTGTCCAGCATGCCCTGGGCTTTCCCTGAACAAAGTGGCAGACCAGCTTTGAGAACCACTGCCTTAGGGAACGCCATGATTAAAGCCAAGCAAAATAATCACTGTTATTAACCATGGCTATTTTATTATTAAACAAAAGAAAACACTAAACAAAACAACAAAAGACAGAACACAAATGATAAAAGACTGATTTCTCTTCAGTCTCATCTGTATGCTTCTCTCTGGAGAGCTTTTAACAGATTACACTTTCGTGAGCAGGCTTGCCTTTGATGGGGCACTTTTCTTTTGGTAAGTTGAAACCAAGGTCTTATTTCCCCAAATTATTGTGAGTCATAGATACTAAGACTGTTTGTGGATGGGCAAACTAATTTTAAGAGCAGGCGGATCCTTTTAATAACTAGACTGTTTCTATAGATGGGCAAAGTAAGCAATTTTAACTAAATCCTCTGAAATAGAAGAAAGTAGTTACATTACTTAGTTAGAAGAAACCATTTAAGGAGCTGTCTCGAGACTGGCCAATTAACAAAATATTTAGAATCTTAAATTCAGTTAAATCCCGCTATTTCTCCGTTTCCCAATGTTTAGCCCTTGCCTCTTTCCCAAATGCATGGTCTAACCATTTAGTGGTTAACAGGAAAAACTGTTAACTTCTTAAATTACAACAGCATTTCCATATCACAACAAAACTGTTACAAGAGTTTATAACTCTCATCCCTTGGCAGGGTTCTAGTTAATGTCTCTTACCAAGACATGCTGAAGTTTTAGGGAGGTTTCCTTGGGCTGGTTTCTTCGGGAGTCTTCTCTCTTCTATCTGTGTCAGCTTGCTTGTAGAGAGGGAGAGGATGAGTTGAGTTTGAGCAGGGTAGCAGGGCGTGTGCAGGGTGCTCACTTAGAGTTTTTATACTCGTCTCTTCCCTATTTCTGTGCAATTTTAGAAAAACACACCTCTCTCGCCTTTCATTGGCGCCGTACATTCATGGAGCCTCTTCATCTTATGGAAAGGTAGTTTGTTAATGTGTATATGTGTTAGGGTTGTAAGTATTTCTTGACAGTTATATTTCCTTTGTTTTTGTTGGAGAGATTCTCAGAACATCTTCAAATTTAGTCTTTTAACTCTTAACTTATTCCGTTCATTTTCTGAGATATTTCTTCAGTTTCATTAGGGTTTGTCAAGGTTCCTCCCCCACTCTGAACTCTAGGGTACAGATGTGGGGACCTGCATGAAAAACCTCCTAAGCTTATCTTTACCAGCTTAGGTCAAAACTTCCCCAAGGTACAAAATATTACCCCCGTTATCCTTGGACTGGCCGCTACCACCACCAAACTAATACTGGTTACTGGGGAAGAGCTGTTTGGACGCGTCCTTCCCCCCAAAATACTTCCCAAAACCTTGCACCCCACTTCCTGGACAAGGTTTGGTAAAAAGCCTCACCAATTTGCCTAGGTGACTACAGACCCAGACCCTTGGATCTTAAGAACAATGAACAATCCTCCCAACACTTGCACTCCCCCTTTCCTGGGAAATGTTGGATAAAAAGCCTCACCAATTTGCATAGGTGACCACAGACCCAAACCCTTGGATCTGAAAATAATGAAAAAGCATTCAGTGTTTTACAAGAAGACTTTTAATAAAAAATAGAAGTAAATAGAAATAAAGAAATCCCCCCTGTAAAATCAGGATGGTAGATATCTTACCGGGTAATTAGATTCAAAAACATAGAGAACCCCTCTAGGCAAACCCTTAAGTTACAAAAAAGATACACAGACAGAAATAGTTATTCTATTCAGCACAATTCTTTTCTCAGCCATTTAAAGAAATCATAATCTAACACATACCTAGCTAGATTACTTACTAAAAGTTCTAAGACTCCATTCCTGGTCTATCCCCGGCCAAGACGACTACAGACAGACCCAGACCCTTTGTTTCTCTCCCTCCTCCCAGCTTTTGAAAGTATCTTGTCTCCTCATTGGTCATTTTGGTCAGGTGCCAGCGAGGTTACCTTTAGCTTCTTAACCCTTTACAGGTGAGAGGAGCTTTCCCCTGGCCAGGAGGGATTTCAAAGGGGTTTACCCTTCCCTTTATATTTATGACAGGGTTCAACAGGAAATGAAATTCTGTTTTTAAAAAGTCCAAACCTGTAGTTTATGTAAAGGTTTTTAATTCTCAAAGCAGTCTTTTACAATTAAATCATTCTTAAGGAGTCTTTAGCTTAGTGATTGAAGAAGTTGTTGATTCTGTAGAACAATTGTTGATGATGATGATTGTTATCTTTCTGAGTTGGGGGAAGGAGTGGCTAGAGCTCTGCCAGTAACTAATTACTTCCCCATTAATATAATAAACAGTCTAGACTTAAATGTCTTCTTATATTGGTAATCAGCTGAGCAAGGTCATTAGATTTCATGTTAGTACATAATGCATTTTACCACACGTAGCAATGATATTAGAAAACCACATTAGATACTTTGCATTAATTTAAAATACTTTGCAAATATGCCCTCCAAAACAGTTTGCCATTTCAATATTTTAGAAATCAACTAAGGTTTTCTAAAAACTTTTTCTCAACTACACACCTTTTTCTCTAAAAATGTAATGTCACAAACAGAGGGTTTTCTTGCAAAGAGGGGCTGGTAGAGCCCACTTTACAGCCTAGATTTATTGTTCTAACACATCCCTAAATTCATTTTGGAATATCCAACATAAACAACATCCTCACATTCTCCTTCGAGGCCAGATCTTTCCTAAAACATTTTTCTTTATAACATTTGTTTTATTGAGATAAAGGATTAGATCTATAATAAACTGGCATCTTATAGAAGAGGGAGGTGTTCTGCTGTAGATAAAACACTCTTTTGGGTGCTTTGATTCTTGACCCAAGGTCCTTAGAGTTACAAGTGGTTTGTTATAGCAATTAAACTTCTATTAAATATTTTATACAAAGCACAAATGCCAATAATCTGGGTGAACAGTGGTACATTAACGCAGGGTGCTATATTAGAGAATCACAACTGTTATTATGAGAGTAAATGTCTCATCAGCCTCAAAATTCAGAAGGATGTCCACACCTTCTTCTTCACTGGTGTGCACGGTTGCAGCAGTGACCCAAGCAGTTGCAGTGACTGCTTGTGCAAACGATCACTGTGATCTGTAACTGGCTGACTATGTGTCAAGCTGAGCCCCACACGTGCCATTCCTGGAAACAGGCACCAGTGCATTTTTCGTGACTGAGATGCCCACGTTTTTCACCCGTCTATTACAAATGGCTTTGTGAGTCGTGATCAGATGCTGTCTCAGGCAGTGCTGGTTTGGTGGCTGTGCAGTGAGGTGGGCCAGAATAGGTCACTTCTTGGTCAGAACACACCTCATAAACTCAAATACCTCCTGGGGCCAAATGGGGATCAAGCTGCCTTGCTGAATCCCAAGGAAGAGGAGAGGTACCACCAAGGAAGGGGGATCCCACATTTCAGTGCTGCAGCTCTTTGCATCTACCGCCATCTGAGCCTCGCAACGTCTCTGGCTCCTTGGGATTCTCCAGCTCATGAGTTACGTCCTGCTGGCTGAGGGGAGCCCAGTGGAATCACCTTCAAAGCCCCTAGTCAAGCAGAGAGCCTCCCTGTGTAAATGGAGGTTCCCCCCACTTGGAGCAATTCCAGCCATCTTGGGAGCTGCAGACCGGCTCGGAGAATGGAGCCTGGGTCTCATTCCACATGGCAATGCAGAGCACGGGGCACCAGAGCGCTAGCTTGGCCTCCCAAGAGGGAGGTGGGAATGTTCTGAGGTCTGTGCAGTAGAAGAGAAACTCCTCTGATCTGTTTACATTGGTTCTTGTCTTAGGAGTCAATATGGGGCTTTTGGACCATCTCTGCCAAAGACTGACTCAGACTATTGGTGAGTAGGAATTCTGCCCAGAAGAGTCCCCCATGATACAGATTTACCCCAGTTCCCCTCTGATTCCTATTGCCCTTCCATAGAATCAGTCGCATGACACCTCACCGCACCACTGCCTTTCTGAATGACAGGATGGACACCTTTCTGAACGGACAGCAGAAATCTGGACTCCAGCCAGCCAGACCCCACTGACTCTTCCGTCCCAGGTAGGAGTCAGCAGCCTTTCACTGTGACAAAGCATTTCGAATGTGGAACATTGATAACGTCGGGACGCACACATCTCCTTGTAGTCTGTTCATTTGGCTGTGTACAAACTCAGGTACGTGCGAATAAGTCAAAATGCCTGGCCATAGTTGCGAACAATGTCAAAAGTCGCCCGTAAATGATATTTCGGCCTGGCTCTGATGTGGTATTTCATTTTTTGTGGTTGCGGTGTTTCACCGTGTGCGTGGGGTTTAGGATCTGTGTGTGCACGCACATGTGCACAGCTTAGAGGGAAGAGTGCTTAAGTCCCAGGCAGACTGCAAAGAGTTACAAAGAGATCTCACTAAACTGGGTGACTGGGCAACAAAATGGCAGATGAAATTCAGTGTTGATGAGTGCAAAGTAATGCACATTGGAAAACATAATCCCACATACAAAATGGCGGAGTCTAAATGAGCTGTTACCACTCAAGAACGAGATCTTGGAGCCGTAGTTGCTAAGGAACTGCAAAGTGTTGTTTTTGTGACTGAAATCTTTCAAAGGCATTGGACTTCATACATTTACTCGTGATGTTTTACCATTTTCCCGCTTTTTTTTTTTTTGCTTTGCACAAACTTCGGGTATCCTGATCTGAATGATCTCCTGTTTGCCCTTTTGTCGAGTCACGCTGTTAAGCGCATTGAAATAGTAGCCATATAATAAAAGTATTAATTTTAAATAAACCAATCTGGTAAAAAAATCAATCCCAAAATGTCACTGTGTAGAGGTCTAAAGCGTAAAAGAATAGCGACTTCATTTAAATCTGATGGCTGGATGAGACTATAGACACGGTTACACCAAAGTCACATAGTGCAATGCTTGCTAAATTTTGTAAAATATTCACATTTGATGAGGACAAGGGAGTTGTTTGTGTATATTGTTGATGTGCCAGAGCTTCAGGAGAATTTTCAACAGGAAGAATGTGGAACGATGTATGGAAGTTGGATTTCTTAAAGCGTCATCTGTCAAGTCTCATATAGATGGTGTAACAAGACTTAGAAACAAAAACCCTTCCTTATGGAGCGGATTGCTTAGCATGATTCTTGAAAGTCCAGCTGAAAAGCAGAGGTGGCAAATTAATCTTGAACGCAAGCGTTCAAACCCAGAAGAAATCAAGGTACTTACTGACAGTGTGGCGTTGGCTATTAAAATGAACAGCTCGGTGCTTTCTGTTCAGGATATTAATGACCATATGGAAAAGTATGTGTGCATACCAGTGAGCTGGGGAACTAAAAATTATGCTTTTGAATTTCTGGAAATTATCAACTGCATTGTCCAAAGTGACCTCATTCATGAAATAGCATCAGCAATGTTTCACACTCTAGCTGTTGCTGAAAGCACTGCTATATCTGTTAACGGATCCTTGATACTCTGCTTTAAATATAGATCCAAAAATTCTGCAGACTATAAAACTTTGTTTGGTGAGCTATTACCATTGCAAGAATGTGATGCTGTTTCAATAGTGTCTGCAATCAAAAAGTTTTATAAAAAACCACCAACTCGATCTAATGAAAATGGTGATGTTCACAACTGATGGTACCTCCGTGATGTTGGGCAAACTCAATGGCATGGCGGCTCAGTTGAAACGTGATATTCCACACTTAGTCCAGCAACATTGCGTTCCGCACCATGAAGACGTGGGGATTTCTGATGCATGGAAAGAGGTCAAACTGATAAGAGACATCAAAACCTTAATGAGAACTGTCTACACGGTGTTCTGTTGGTCACCCAGGAGAAAATGCAAATTTCAGGAAATAGTGGATGCTTCTGAATGTGAGTCAGTGGCTTTCAGGCCACTCAATGAAGTGCGCTGGTTATCGAGGCACTTTGCACTGTGAGCAATTATTCGCACCTATAATTCTCTTCTGGAACATTTTGAGCAAAACAAAGATATTGATCCAGTTTCTAAATACTGCCACAAAAAGCTGAATACCATAGAATACCGAATAACTTTAGAAGTTTTGAATGTTGTTTTCTCGGAGCTGCCTTCACTATCCACGCTGCTTCGGAAACGGGGGCTTACACCTCTTGAAGCATTTCACCTTGCCCAAGGTAAACTGAACAAGATCAGAAGACCTTGGAGATTCAGTCTTATGGAGTGACAAAGTTAAGGCTCTCTTAGATAATTAAATTGATAATAATAATGAATATTAATAATGAAATTGATACCAGTTCCATAATAACTTTCATAAACATCTTGTGTGCACATTTAGCAGATGGCTTTCCAGAGGATGAAGTCCAGGAGTGGTTCACTTTTGGTTGTGCAGCAATAGTTAAGTGTGACTTCAGTTTTGGAATTCATCAGGTCAAATCCCTATGTTCAAAACACAAAGATTTTCGTGCTGAAGAGATTGTTATAATCAGTCAGTACAATGACTTCAAGTTTGCAGTAGCCGAAAGAATCAAAAGCCATTTGGTTTTAAGTTTCCTGGATATGGTGACATTTGCTCACCAGAACGAACAGTGTCAGGATCTTGCAAAGTTGATGGATATTGGAGGAACATTCCTAGCATCAAGTGCAGACTGTGAGCGTGGCTTTAGCTTAATGAACTCGCTAAAAAACAAACTACGGAATCGTTTACAAGTAGATCATTTGGACATGCTGATGTGTATTAAGAGTCACCAGCTGGATGGAGGACTGATAGATCTGGACAGAGTTTATATTGAATGGGCAATGGAGAAAGATCGCAGGGAAAAACAGTAAGGTTAGTTTATCAGTCTTTGACATTTCGACCAATAAGGAAATTAAAATGCATTTGTAATTACATATCTTATTCTTGGCTGATAATCATTTATGGATATTTTTTAGAAAAATTTTAAATTTAAAACACAAACTCTTGTGTTTCTTTTTTTACTTATGATGTCTCTATCTGAAAACCCATATAAACTGACATAATGGCAACTTATTAAATTGTGTTTATGATATGTTTATCAAAATCTTTTCGGACATGTGTATAGAATGAAAGGTGAAAGTGGACACCAACGGGCAGAAGCCTATGGACTGATAATGATCATGATTAATATGTGCTTGATATATGCTTGTGATTGTCTACAAAAAAGATCCTAAAGTGTAATGCTTAAAACTAACTTCTGCCTTATGAGGAATGGTTAAATTTCCTTTTTCTAAGTATTGAAAATGGCACACAAATTTGAACTCTGTTTCAAAAATTTGCACAGAAGAAAATTTTTGCGTACATGGCCTGTCAAAAATTAGAGGGAACATTGGACTTAACTATGCTGAGTAATTTTGTATCATCCACAGATTTTGCCACCTCACCATTTGACCCCTGAACAGCAAAGGCCCCAGTACAGATCTTTGAAGACCCCACGATTTACCTCATTGTGAAAAGTGAAAATATATTCTTACCCTTTCTTTCCTATCTTTTAACCAGCTACAGTCCATGAGAGGACCTTCCCTCTAATCCCATGACTGCTTACTTTGCTTAAAAGCAAACTTAGTTTCCTTCTGTTCATTTTAGGGACCAAGCAAAAGGCCTGTTTGTCACCCAGGGGACAGTTCGCCCCAATCAGCAAGGACAAGGAAAGGCCAAGGAAGACCAGAGTGAGTGAGGAGAGAACGGGAAATCCACAGCACACTGGGGAAGTGCCCATGGCACAGATGGTACTAGGTTCCCTCCATCACCAACTCAGCCTGGACTCCCGCCCACAACACACTGACCCTCTAAGGCTCTGACCCCCTTTCCCCATCTGCTTGCTACCAGATTCACTGCCATTTTCTGGCCCGAGAGAACATGCTCTGACCTCACCTTGCCAGGGTAGGTGTTGCAGATGGGAGAAGAGAGGCGACTCCATTCCTAGCACCTGACTTTGCTTTCTTTCTTCTTTGCTGGCTGGTCAGCAATAGGCTGCATTAGGGAACCAGGGAGAGAAATAATAACCATCGTCCTGAGCTTCACCTCTCCCCAGAGTGTCCCGCGCACTCACCTCTCCCTGGGCCCAGGGCAGGGTTAGCTGTTAGCCCAGCCTATACCTGCGGAGAGCAAGGCTCCGGGAGTGGAAGTGGCTGGCCCAAGCCCAGAAAGCAGGAGTATACATCCCTGGTACACTCTGGAAGTGACCACTGTAGGAGGTGAGCAGGCAGAGACACAGGGCCAGATCCTTGGCCCTTGGTAAGGCTGCATGAAGGGACATTAAGCTCCCCTTCCAAGCTCCCGCGTGGTTTCCTCACCCCAGCATGGGGGCAGGGAGGAGACTTGGATGCTGTCTCCCCATCCCTGACCTGTCTGTGTGGGTCTCCAGACTGTCAGCCCTTCAAGACAGAGATTGGCTCTGTCTACATTGTGCTGCACCCAGTGCAACAGGGCCTGATCCTGACTGCAGCCTCTGGCGCTGCCATAACATCAGTAGTGATAAGTACTCAGGGCAGGCCCCGCTCTTCCAAACCGGGCCCCGCCATCCCCTCAGCACACACCACCCCAGCTGGCACCAGGTACAACTATCCTGTTGAATCAACCCTAAGTGAGACTAGGCTAGTGCAAAGAAAGGGGTCAAATGCCCCTCTCAGAGAAGGGAGAGTCCGGCACCAGCTGGAAGCTGCTCTCCACAAGGGCCATAACTTTATTCCTTCCAAGTCTGGGTTGCGGTAACCCAGCTGCTGATGGAGACTCTACACATTGGGGCTTGTCTGCCTGACACGTCATCGCCATGTCCTGCATCTCTTCTCTTGCACAGAGCCTTGCTTGCATGAGGGACATGGATGAGGCTGCCCTGAGGAAGGACATTGGCACCCTCTTCCCAGCACTCCACTCCATGGTAAGAGATGCTGGGATCACTCGGGCAAAATGCCGGGGCCTGTTGGCTGAAACTGGGTAGGCTGTGGGAATTGCTGTCCCTACCTCATCCTGTTCCCATTGGAAGATGGATCCTGGAGAACTCTCCTTTGGTTTCTTTCCTCCCACCCACCCCAACTCCTTTGACCAGGAACATCAGCATCCCACACCTTGTTCCAATGCTCCACATCTTCAGTTCCTGACCCGTCAAACTCTGCTTCTACATGAGCCATGGCCCCCGCAGCCTCAGTGTCACTCAGACTGATCCAGCTTGCTGGCCTGTTCTTTAGATGGGAATTAGAATCTGCCCCTCCACCCTCACCCCTTCACTCTGCCATCCGAGGGCTTGGCCTGAGAGACACTGGATCTAGTTTACCTTTGTTGGTGTTGCTTTCTTCCCTTAGGTGTGTCATCTCCCCAGAGAGCACCTGGAGGAGCGGAGAGAGGCCCTGGACTCTCTGGTCCATCTGGGTAAGAAACCCAATCACCTTTCTCATAGAAGGAAATCACAACTTGTGGAATTTCAGAGCCCAGGCATAGAACTATATTCCCTTCCCCTTTATGATTCACCCCATTATGATTCACTCGTCTTCCTGCTGCTCACTAGTTCCTGGTGGAGCTGCATGTGTTCCTCTTCAGGAGGCTGGATGAGGAAGAGGAGAACTGTGCTAGTCTCTTCATTCTGGACCGGATAGTCCAATCCAACAGTAAGTGACCCACAGCGAGGCCTCGTCTTTTGGTGTGTTATGGCCTCTTGTGCAATTAGCAGTGCTTAGCACTGGGCCTCATTGGGGTCATTTGTACCTGTCTGCAGTAGATAATCCAAGTCCTGCAGCCCCTCAGCCGATGCTGCGGCAATGAGAGAGGACATTCCCTGCTGGAACTGCAAGCGTGGGCAGATGCAGCTAGTTACCCATGGGGGTAACCTGCTGGGAGGGTCATGTAGGGACACTGAGGTTGCTCTAGGGTTCGTGAGATCTCAGGTCCCTGCACATCCCAGTTTAACATCAGCCCTGCTGAGCCATGTGTCTGTGTCTTACAGTTTCCGAAATGACTCACCGTACAGAGAAGCTGTTCACAGCCCTGGAGCCAGTCCTGCAGAGCACAAGCATACGGGCGAGTCTGGAACCATGGCCAATGCGGCCAAAGCTAGTGAATGTCTGCCTGCCAGTGCAGAGCCTGCCGGGACCCTGTGCATCGAAACAGTGCTCCATAGTGTAGGGCAGAATGTGGGGGAAAGAATCCCAGCAGGGCTCCGGCTGCATTCCCATCTCTGGGCTGCCTAGTAGTATTTCCCCAAACACCCCGCTGAGAAAGGATCCCAGCCTGGACTGGGAGGGGACAAGGTCCCTCCACACTGTGTGCAAATCATTTCTGTTTCTGTCTGGGTCTGGCAAGTCAGAGAAGCCCTTGCTTCTTTTATACGGACAATGGGGGCGCATGGGCTCTTGGAGAAATCTGCATCAAGACCCTTAATTGACTTCTCGGTGCATCAGTGCACCCTGACCCTCGACAGCACGGTAAGAATCCGCAGAGACCTTCATGATGGGAGTCAGTGAACAGGGCAGAACATGGGATCAAGGGATAGGGAAGAAGGGGCAGCTGCAGATGGGGAGGGGCAGGTGATGGGCAGCAAATAGGGCTTGGGAAGCAGATGGAACTGGGGACGGCACCCTCCATCTACTGATGGAAGATGACGACAAATAGAAGACAGTGTTTTTTCCTCTCAGCCCATTCTCTCTGATCCCTCTCCCAGCTGCCATCCGGGCTCTGTCCCTCGCGCTCCGAGGGCAGGACCCCTGGTTTCCTCCTTCTCTCGCCCCACTGTGATCTACCACCCTGCAGGAGACTAAGCCATGAGGGATCTGGTTTTCACCAGGCAGAGGCGTGGAGCCTAGAACTGGCTCCACACAGACCTGGGCTGGTTAGGGCACAGTCACAGCCAGGGTTTCGCCTTTTCCCTTCAAGCCCCATTTTCACTCCCTGCCATGCCCACTATAGTTACCATGCCACGGAGGTCTTCACTGAATCTAAATCTCCCCGGTGTCTCCCTTATTTCTCACCATCAGGAGGAAGCAGACAGCAGGCGCACCATGGAGCTTGAGGCCTGCCAGCTCTGCTTCAGCACCCTGCAGTCCCTGGGTGACTCCCCCAGAATGGCCAATGTAAGTGTAACCCTTCTGCCTGTCAGAGTTGGCAGCAACAAGGGCCGGGTTCAGTATCTAGGGGTTCCATTTCAATAACACAACAAAATACCGGCTCGAGCCCCCACCCAGTGACCTGGGACAAATATATACCACCCCCGCTGGGCGCCTCCAAGAAGCAATACTTCCCCTCTCACAAGCACATAGTCTGAGTGTAGCAAAAAGCCTTTTAATAACAGAGAGAAACACTGTGGCATTATGTTGGGGAAATACCACGAACAGGATTCATAACACAACCCATGAGCAAAAAACCCACCCCAAGCAAATTGGGGCATGCCCTTTTCCCTTTAGTTCTTGAGTCCAGCAACCCAAAATCACCCAACGACCCAAAAGTCCAACGACCCAAAAGTCTCACGACCCAAAAGTCTCTGTCCGTGGTCAGGGCAGCCCCAGAGTCCAAAAGTTTATCTGCAGAGTTTTTATTCCCCATTCTGGGAAAAATGTGCCTGTGCGGGGGGCAAAGAGGTAAGGGGCACCTTATGTGACCTGAAGCTGCCTGCCCCACAGCTCCACAGGGCTCCGCTCTGCTCCGCTGTCTCACAAACGGCTCCGCTCCGCTCCACAGCGCGCGGCTCCGCTCGCCGTCTCATGAATGGCTCCGCTCGCCATCCCGCAAACTGCTCTGTTCCACCAGCCGCTCTGCTCGCTGTCCCGCAAACTGCTCCCCCATATAGCTTCAGGCTCCCCCACTACTTAACACAACCCTCAGTGATTTCAGCTCTTAGGAAGTTTAGCTCTTTTGTGATTTCAGTTTGTAGTAGGGGAGCCTCAGGGCTGGTGCACCATTAGCCCAAAGTGAATTCAGCTCAGCAGCCTGTGACTAGACTCCTAATGGAATCAACATTAGCTCTGACAGTCCACAGTGGGGAGAGGAGGAAGTGCAATTAGCATGTAAGGCCCTCACCAGGCAGCCGGTGCCACCAAGTATTAATACCTGTTCCCAGCCTCTTTCCCTTCACAGAGTTTTGGAACCCATGTCCCTTGCCTAGCGAGTGCTACTTAGTTGATGGCGAGTCCCTCCATCATAACAAAAGGTCAAGTGCAGTTCCACTGTCCTTGATTCCCATAATCAGGGTAAAAACAATTTATTCTTCCTGCCCCAATAACAGAGACACTGGGGATCCCACAGCAGCCAAAGTGACCATTTGGGCAGCTATGGCCTCATTCTAGGCGGGGTGGGTGTGCCTATGCAAATGAGATCAGCCCCTGAAGTTCTTTTCCACAACTTGCCACAGCTCACCCCCAGATGTCAGGGTGGAGCTCATCCTGACACTGCTTACATCCTCCCCCCAGCTGAGAATTTGTCGTCCCGACAAATCACACTCCCTTTATACCAATTCATTGGTTTCCTCCAAAGGGTCTCAGGAAGCCCACTTTAGCTTCCACAAGCCTGTGTGCTAAATGTATTGGCTCCTCACTAGTCACCCCAGGTGCATCATAAGTTAACCGTTTTACTGGTCTTATCACCCTGTCTCGTCTATTGAGAATCTCTGTTGCCGTGGTAGGGGGAACATCCTCTTGAGTGACAGACGGAGAGGTTTCCTTCGAGGGTCCCTCAGCTACTGGCATAGGCTCCTGCACTTCTAGTTCTAACACTGGAGGGTCCAAGGTGCCTAGGACATCCTCTACCTGTGTGTCTCCACTGTCCAATAACCTGTGTGTGTCATCACATGGGGGTCCCATCAGCGGCACAGGGGTGTCAGAAATGGGCCTAAATAATTCCGTTTAGGGCGGAAGAGGGGGAACTCTCGTTTGGTTCAGCTGATTGAGACTGAAATCTTGTCTCCATTCCAGGATATACCAGGGTCGTGTCTTCCTCCTCAGACTCGCTCTCGGATGTGCTGCATGGGGGTAGGTTAGCTGCAGGGGGCTGGCTGTCCATGTTGGATGGTGGCTTTGGTTTAGCACCTTTATCTGGCCCGGTTGCCCTGTTATAGCCCATCTCATAAGGGTACTTACTAATTCCCCCATGGGGAGCACAAGGTTTCTATGCACTGTCTTTATTTGCCCTGGACCCTCTTCAGGTTTGATCTTGTAGACCGGCAGGTCTCCCAGCTTTTCCATCACCAAGTAAAGTATTGCCTTCCATCTGTCAGCTATCTTGTGTTTGCTAGCAATACCCAAATTTCGCAGCAGGACTCTGTCCCCCGGCTGGGGCTCCTACGAACGCACTCTGGCATCATATCGATCTTTGTTGCAATCTGCGTTCTTCTGAGCCGCAGCGGTAGCTAAGTGATAAGCATCCCGCAGCTTTTCTCTTAGTCGGGATACATATTGCTGATGAGTTTTATAGCTATCTCCATCCTCTGATACACCAAAGCACAAGTCTATGGGTAATCTTGGTTCTCACCCAAACATCAAGAGATATGGGGTGACTCCCGTAGCATCGTTCTTTGTGGCATTGTCGGCATGCACCAGAAATGCGACATGCTGGCTCCAGGTTGCCTTCCACTCTGGTCGCGAAGTTCCCAACATATCTAGTAGGGTTCGGTTGATGATCACCTTGGGGGTGAAAAGGCGTTGTCCTAGACTTTTTAATTCCTGCTATCTTCAGCACCTCCTTCAGAAGGTGACTCTCAAAATCCCGCCCCTGATCAGAGTGTATCCGAGCTGGGAATCCATAGACTGAGAAATATTTGTCCCACAATACTCGAGCGACAGTGGTGGCCCTCTGATCACGTGTGGGATATGCCTGTGCATACCATGTAAAATGGTCAGTCACTACTAGAATGTTCCCAACATTCCTCTTGTCTACCTCTACAGACAAGAAATCAATGCATACCAATTCCAAAGGTTTGGTGCTGGTGATGTTCTTGAGATATGCAGCCCTCGTGGGCAGAGTTTTCCTTTGAACACATCAAGCGCAAGTCTCACATTTCCTGTGAACATCTTCAGCCATTCAGGGCCAATAGAACCTACTACGAATAAGTTCCAGGGTCCTCTCCATCCCTAAATGTCCAAAGTCATCATGCAGGGCCCTCATGGCCAGGGCTCTGTACTCTTTTGGCAGTACTAGTTGTGCTCGTTGCTTTTGTAAAGGGTCGGTGGTCATTTGGTGTAGCACTCCCTGAATCAATTTTAGTTTGGTCCATTCTCTCAATAGTAGTTTACCCTCCGGGTTAGGTGGGACAACGGCAGCTGGACTTCCCTCCTCCCTTTTGGCAAGTAGTGTATCACGAATGTCAATATCTTGCCGCTGGGCTTCTGGCCAGATAGCTGCATTGAGCATGGGCAAGGGAGATTGGTCTAATGCAATATAGTTCACTGAAGCAGAAGGCATGCATTCAGCGGGCAGGCCCAAAGCTTCTGCAACACATCCCTGAAGGCTCTTACAGGCCTCTGGCTCTCGGCAACTCACACTGCAAATAGCTCTCACTCCATCTGTGGGTATCACAGCAACTTCTGGTGCCTGCGGATGTCTGGACAAGGCATCTGCATCTACATTGCTTCTCCCTGATCGGTATTGAATGCTGAAGTCATAGCTAGCCAAGGCAGCCACCCATCTCTGCCCTGTAGCATCCAGCTTAGCACTTGTTAATACATAAGTCAGTGGATTGTTGTCTCTCCACACCTGGGACTGAGAACCATACAAGTAGTCTCGAAATTTCTCAGTGATGGCCCATTTCAAGGCCAAAAACTCCAGCTTGTGGGTGGGATAGCGAGTTTCACTATCAGACAATCCTCGGCTGGCAAAGGCTATAGGTTTACGTTTGCCTTCCACTTCCTGGTATAGGACTGCTCCCAGACCCTCCAAACTGGCATCAGTATGCAAGATAAATGGTTTGCTTGGGTCAGCAAAAACTAGGACTGGAGCATGAGTTAGGCAAGTAATGATTTCTCGAAAAGCCCTTTCACATCTCTCATCCCACCGTGGCCCAGATGGTTCGAAGGGGCCATAATGTCTCTGCACAGGAGGCTTTGGGGACCTCCCCTTATTCTTGGTCTTAGATTTGTTCTTGCTGGACTGGTGTCCCCTGGTAAGATCATTCAGAGGCTTTACAATCGTAGCATAGTTTTTCACAAATCTGCGGTAGTAGCCACTAAATCCAAGAAAGGTCTTGAGTTCTCTGTAGTTACCTGGACATGGCCATGTAGTGAGTGCTTCTATTTTATCAGGATCAGTACTCACACCCTCTTGGGACACGATGTGACCCACATTCTTCACTGAGGTTCTGCAGAACTGGCATTTGTCAATTGAAAGCTTCAGACCATAATCCTCCAACCTATCAAGCACTTTAAGAAGTCTTTCTTCATGCTCCTCTAAGGTTCTTCCAAACACAATCAGGTCATCCAAATAAACTAACACTTGCAGTAAATTCAGTCTTCCACAACTTTCTCCATGAGACGTTGAAAGGTGGCAGGTGCTCCAGAAATCCCTTGGGGCATGCGTTCGAACTGATAAAACCCTAATGGGCAGATGAAGGCTGTCTTCTCCTTATCTTCTTCTCCCAGAGGGATCTGGTAGTATCCACTTCGAAGATCCAACACAGAGAACGACAGGAACATCCCCAAGTTACTCCTAGCTGATAAAAGAGGTCAGAGAGGAGGAAGAAAGGCAGGCTGCCAGTGAGTTTTGGGAAGCCCAAACATCGGAGCCAGCCAGCACAACACCACTGCAAACGGCCAGTGTACTGGTGGTGAGCACCAGAGAGGAACTTGCCCAACAAATGCAGGTCCTGACAAAACGCATAGCTGAGCTGCAAAGCACCGTTGACCGAGTTAAGACTTCCAGGAATAAGGAGCCTCAAACTGTGGCGATTGAGAAGCCCGCACCTCTCCATTGGACGCAGGCCTCTCTGGGTCTGAGCTTTTCGATGACACAGGCCCCAACCAGACTTATTTATCTGAGCCTCCCCGCTCCAGAACATCATGGGGTTGGGTAAAATGGACACCGGATCCGAGCCAGACCTGGTTCTTTGGAACAGGGAACACTCACCAGCTGAATGCCCCTCCATGCCAGGGTTTGGTGTCACAGAGGCTCTTCCGCTCTAGCATCCCCTGTGGTCAGTCATGCTGGTTCTGCAGCTTCCATAGCTCGGTCCCTCTTCATTGGTCCCTCTGTTAACTTTTTCCTGGCTGTTACACGGTGGGCTCTATACAGCCTACCACATTCTTGTTTTAATCCTGCCTCAGGCAAATCTCTGAGAGACAGAAAGATGGAGGTTGGGAATGCTGAGCAACAAGCCAAGGGGCCAGGATGGGCTCTCAAAGTCATTGCCATGGACAGGGGTATAAGGAAGATCTTTTCAATCCACTGGATTGTCATCAGGGGATTGACAAGGAACGAGGGATCTCTTGACAGTGGAGAAGCAAAGACCTCACCTCTCTCTCCTCTTCCCTCATTCCTTGTCAATCCCCTGATGCTACATTTGTATGTTCGGCCCTGGACAAGGTCCAGTGGATTGAAAAGATCTTCCTTATACCCCTGTCCATGGCAATGACTTTGAGAGCCCATCCTGGCCCCTTGGCTTGTTGCTCAGCATTCCCAACCTCCATCTTTCTGTCTCTCAGAGATTTGCCTGAGGCAGGATTAAAACAAGAATGTGGTAGGCTGTATAGAGCCCACCGTGTAACAGCCAGGAAAAAGTTAACAGAGGGACCAATGAAGAGGGACCGAGCTATGGAAGCTGCAGAACCAGCATGACTGACCACAGGGGATGCTAGAGCGGAAGAGCCTCTGTGACACCAAACCCTGGCATGGAGGGGCATTCAGCTGGTGAGTGTTCCCTGTTCCAAAGAACCAGGTCTGGCTCGGATCCGGTGTCCATTTTACCCAACCCCATGATGTTCTGGAGCGGGGAGGCTCAGATAAATAAGTCTGGTTGGGGCCTGTGTCATCGAAAAGCTCAGACCCAGAGAGGCCTGCGTCCAATGGAGAGGTGCGGGCTTCTCAATCGCCACAGTTTGAGGCTCCTTATTCCTGGAAGTCTTAACTCGGTCAACGGTGCTTTGCAGCTCAGCTATGCGTTTTGTCAGGACCTGCATTTGTTGGGCAAGTTCCTCTCTGGTGCTCACCACCAGTACACTGGCCGTTTGCAGTGGTGTTGTGCTGGCTGGCTCCGATGTTTGGGCTTCCCAAAACTCACTGGCAGCCTGCCTTTCTTCCTCCTCTCTGACCTCTTTTATCAGCTAGGAGTAACTTGGGGATGTTCCTGTCGTTCTCTGTGTTGGATCTTCGAAGTGGATACTACCAGATCCCTCTGGGAGAAGAAGATAAGGAGAAGACAGCCTTCATCTGCCCATTAGGGTTTTATCAGTTCGAACGCATGCCCCAAGGGATTTCTGGAGCACCTGCCACCTTTCAACGTCTCATGGAGAAAGTTGTGGAAGACTGAATTTACTGCAAGTGTTAGTTTATTTGGATGACCTGATTGTGTTTGGAAGAACCTTAGAGGAGCATGAAGAAAGACTTCTTAAAGTGCTTGATAGGTTGGAGGATTATGGTCTGAAGCTTTCAATTGACAAATGCCAGTTCTGCAGAACCTCAGTGAAGAATGTGGGTCACATCGTGTCCCAAGAGGGTGTGAGTACTGATCCTGATAAAATAGAAGCACTCACTACATGGCCATGTCCAGGTAACTACAGAGAACTCAAGACCTTTCTTGGATTTAGTGGCTACTACCGCAGATTTGTGAAAAACTATGCTACGATTGTAAAGCCTCTGAATGATCTTACCAGGGGACACCAGTCCAGCAAGAACAAATCTAAGACCAAGAATAAGGGGAGGTCCCCAAAGCCTCCTGTGCAGAGACATTATGGCCCCTTCGAACCATCTGGGCCACGGTGGGATGAGAGATGTGAAAGGGCTTTTCGAGAAATCATTACTTGCCTAACTCATGCTCCAGTCCTAGTTTTTGCTGACCCAAGCAAACCATTTATCTTGCATACTGATGCCAGTTTGGAGGGTCTGGGAGCAGTCCTATACCAGGAAGTGGAAGGCAAACGTAAACCTATAGCCTTTGCCAGCCGAGGATTGTCTGATAGTGAAACTCGCTATCCCACCCACAAGCTGGAGTTTTTGGCCTTGAAATGGGCCATCACTGAGAAATTTCGAGACTACTTGTATGGTTCTCAGTCCCAGGTGTGGAGAGACAACAATCCACTGACTTATGTATTAACAAGTGCTAAGCTGGATGCTACAGGGCAGAGATGGGTGGCTGCCTTGGCTAGCTATGACTTCAGCATTCAATACCGATCAGGGAGAAGCAATGTAGATGCAGATGCCTTGTCCAGACATCCGCAGGCACCAGAAGTTGCTGTGATACCCACAGATGGAGTGAGAGCTATTTGCAGTGTGAGTTGCCGAGAGCCAGAGGCCTGTAAGAGCCTTCAGGGATGTGTTGCAGAAGCTTTGGGCCTGCCCGCTGAATGCATGCCTTCTGCTTCAGTGAACTATATTGCATTAGACCAATCTCCCTTGCCCATGCTCAATGCAGCTATCTGGCCAGAAGCCCAGCGGCAAGATATTGACATTCGTGATACACTACTTGCCAAAAGGGAGGAGGGAAGTCCAGCTGCCGTTGTCCCACCTAACCCGGAGGGTAAACTACTATTGAGAGAATGGACCAAACTAAAATTGATTCAGGGAGTGCTACACCAAATGACCACCGACCCTTTACAAAAGCAACGAGCACAACTAGTACTGCCAAAAGAGTACAGAGCCCTGGCCATGAGGGCCCTGCATGATGACTTTGGACATTTAGGGATGGAGAGGACCCTGGAACTTATTCGTAGTAGGTTCTATTGGCCCTGAATGGCTGAAGATGTTCACAGGAAATGTGAGACTTGCGCTTGATGTGTTCAAAGGAAAACTCTGCCCACGAGGGCTGCATATCTCAAGAACATCACCAGCACCAAACCTTTGGAATTGGTATGCATTGATTTCTTGTCTGTAGAGGTAGACAAGAGGAATGTTGGGAACATTCTAGTAGTGACTGACCATTTTACATGGTATGCACAGGCATATCCCACACGTGATCAGAGGGCCACCACTGTCGCTCGAGTATTGTGGGACAAATATTTCTCAGTCTATGGATTCCCAGCTCGGATACACTCTGATCAGGGGCGGGATTTTGAGAGTCACCTTCTGAAGGAGGTGCTGAAGATAGCAGGAATTAAAAAGTCTAGGACAACGCCTTTTCACCCCCAAGGTGATCATCAACCGAACCCTACTAGATATGTTGGGAACTTCGCGACCAGAGTGGAAGGCAACCTGGAGCCAGCATGTCGCATTTCTGGTGCATGCCGACAATGCCACAAAGAACGATGCTACGGGAGTCACCCCATATCTCTTGATGTTTGGGTGAGAACCAAGATTACCCATAGACTTGTGCTTTGGTGTATCAGAGGATGGAGATAGCTATAAAACTCATCAGCAATATGTATCCCGACTAAGAGAAAAGCTGCGGGATGCTTATCACTTAGCTACCGCTGCGGCTCAGAAGAACGCAGATTGCAACAAAGATCGATATGATGCCAGAGTGCGTTCGTAGGAGCCCCAGCCGGGGGACAGAGTCCTGCTGCGAAATTTGGGTATTGCTAGCAAACACAAGATAGCTGACAGATGGAAGGCAATACTTTACTTGGTGATGGAAAAGCTGGGAGACCTGCCGGTCTACAAGATCAAACCTGAAGAGGGTCCAGGGCAAATAAAGACAGTGCATAGAAACCTTGTGCTCCCCATGGGGGAATTAGTAAGTACCCTTATGAGATGGGCTATAACAGGGCAACCGGGCCAGATAAAGGTGCTAAACCAAAGCCACCATCCAACATGGACAGCCAGCCCCCTGCAGCTAACCTACCCCCATGCAGCACATCCGAGAGCGAGTCTGAGGAGGAAGACACGACCCTGGTATATCCTGGAATGGAGACAAGATTTCAGTCTCAATCAGCTGAACCAAACGAGAGTTCCCCCTCTTCCGCCCTAAACGGAATTATTTAGGCCCATTTCTGACACCCCTGTGCCGCTGATGGGACCCCCATGTGATGACACACACAGGTTATTGGACAGTGGAGACACACAGGTAGAGGATGTCCTAGGCACCTTGGACCCTCCAGTGTTAGAACTAGAAGTGCAGGAGCCTATGCCAGTAGCTGAGGGACCCTCGAAGGAAACCTCTCCGTCTGTCACTCAAGAGGATGTTCCCCCTACCACGGCAACAGAGATTCTCAATAGACGAGACAGGGTGATAAGACCAGTAAAACGGTTAACTTATGATGCACCTGGGGTGACTAGTGAGGAGCCAATACATTTAGCACACAGGCTTGTGGAAGCTAAAGTGGGCTTCCTGAGACCCTTTGGAGGAAACCAATGAATTGGTATAAAGGGAGTGTGATTTGTCGGGACGACAAATTCTCAGCTGGGGGGAGGATGTAAGCAGTGTCAGGATGAGCTCCACCCTGACATCTGGGGGTGAGCTGTGGCAAGTTGTGGAAAAGAACTTCAGGGGCTGATCTCATTTGCATAGGCACACCCACCCCGCCTAGAATGAGGCCATAGCTGCCCAAATGGTCACTTTGGCTGCTGTGGGATCCCCAGTGTCTCTGTTATTGGGGCAGGAAGAATAAATTGTTTTTACCCTGATTATGGGAATCAAGGACAGTGGAACTGCACTTGACCTTTTGTTATGATGGAGGGACTCGCCATCAACTAAGTAGCACTCGCTAGGCAAGGGACATGGGTTCCAAAACTCTGTGAAGGGAAAGAGGCTGGGAACAGGTATTAATACTTGGTGGCACCGGCTGCCTGGTGAGGGCCTTACATGCTAATTGCACTTCCTCCTCTCCCCACTGTGGACTGTCAGAGCTAATGTTGATTCCATTAGGAGTCTAGTCACAGGCTGCTGAGCTGAATTCACTTTGGGCTAATGGTGCACCAGCCCTGAGGCTCCCCTACTACAAACTGAAATCACAAAAGAGCTAAACTTCCTAAGAGCTGAAATCACTGAGGGTTGTGTTAAGTAGTGGGGGAGCCTGAAGCTATATGGGGGAGCAGTTTGCGGGACAGCGAGCAGAGCGGCTGGTGGAACAGAGCAGTTTGCGGGATGGCGAGCGGAGCCATTCATGAGACGGCGAGCGGAGCCGCGCGCTGTGGAGCGGAGCGGAGCCGTTTGTGAGACAGCGGAGCAGAGCGGAGCCCTGTGGAGCTGTGGGGCAGGCAGCTTCAGGTCACATAAGGTGCCCCTTACCTCTTTGCCCCCCGCACAGGCACATTTTTCCCAGAATGGGGAATAAAAACTCTGCAGATAAACTTTTGGACTCTGGGGCTGCCCTGACCACGGACAGAGACTTTTGGGTCGTGAGACTTTTGGGTCGTTGGACTTTTGGGTCGTTGGGTGATTTTGGGTTGCTGGACTCAAGAACTAAAGGGAAAAGGGCATGCCCCAATTTGCTTGGGGTGGGTTTTTTGCTCATGGGTTGTGTTATGAATCCTGTTCGTGGTATTTCCCCAACATAATGCCACAGTGTTTCTCTCTGTTATTAAAAGGCTTTTTGCTACACTCAGACTATGTGCTTGTGAGAGGGGAAGTATTGCTTCTTGGAGGCGCCCAGCGGGGGTGGTATATATTTGTCCCAGGTCACTGGGTGGGGGCTCGAGCCGGTATTTTGTTGTGTTATTGAAATGGAACCCCTAGATACTGAACCCGGCCCTTGTTGCTGCCAACTCTGACAGGCAGAAGGGTTACACTTACATTGGCCATTCTGGGGGAGTCACCCAGGGACTGCAGGGTGCTGAAGCAGAGCTGGCAGGCCTCAAGCTCCATGGTGCGCCTGCTGTCTGCTTCCTCCTGATGGTGAGAAATAAGGGAGACACCGGGGAGATTTAGATTCAGTGAAGACCTCCGTGGCATGGTAACTATAGTGGGCATGGCAGGGAGTGAAAATGGGGCTTGAAGGGAAAAGGCGAAACCCTGGCTGTGACTGTGCCCTAACCAGCCCAGGTCTGTGTGGAGCCAGTTCTAGGCTCCACGCCTCTGCCTGGTGAAAACCAGATCCCTCATGGCTTAGTCTCCTGCAGGGTGGTAGATCACAGTGGGGCGAGAGAAGGAGGAAACCAGGGGTCCTGCCCTCGGAGCGCGAGGGACAGAGCCCGGATGGCAGCTGGGAGAGGGATCAGAGAGAATGGGCTGAGAGGAAAAAACACTGTCTTCTATTTGTCGTCATCTTCCATCAGTAGATGGAGGGTGCCGTCCCCAGTTCCATCTGCTTCCCAAGCCCTATTTGCTGCCCATCGCCTGCCCCTCCCCATCTGCAGCTGCCCCTTCTTCCCTATCCCTTGATCCCATGTTCTGCCCTGTTCACTGACTCCCATCATGAAGGTCTCTGCGGATTCTTACCGTGCTGTCGAGGGTCAGGGTGCACTGATGCACCGAGAAGTCAATTAAGGGTCTTGATGCAGATTTCTCCAAGAGCCCATGCGCCCCCATTGTCCGTATAAAAGAAGCAAGGGCTTCTCTGACCTGCCAGACCCAGACAGAAACAGAAATGATTTGCACACAGTGTGGAGGGACCTTGTCCCCTCCCAGTCCAGGCTGGGATCCTTTCTCAGCGGGGTGTTTGGGGAAATACTACTAGGCAGCCCAGAGATGGGAATGCAGCCGGAGCCCTGCTGGGATTCTTTCCCCCACATTCTGCCCTACACTATGGAGCACTGTTTCGATGCACAGGGTCCCGGCAGGCTCTGCACTGGCAGGCAGACATTCATTAGCTTTGGCCGCATTGGCCATGGTTCCAGACTCGCCCGTATGCTTGTGCTCTGCAGGACTGGCTCCAGGGCTGTGAACAGCTTCTCTGTACGGTGAGTCATTTCGGAAACTGTAAGACACAGACATGGCTCAGTAGGGCTGACGTTAAACTGGGATGTGCAGGGACCTGAGATCTCACGAACCCTAGAGCAACCTCAGTGTCCCTACATGACCCTCCCAGCAGGTTACCCCCATGGGTAACTAGCTGCATCTGCCCACGCTTGCAGTTCCAGCAGGGAATGTCCTCTCTCATTGCCGCAGCATCGGCTGAGTGGCTGCAGGACTTGGATTATCTACTGCAGACAGGTACAAATGACCCCAATGAGGCCCAGTGCTAAGCACTGCTAATTGCACAAGAGGCCATAACACACCAAAAGACGAGGCCTCGCTGTGGGTCACTTACTGTTGGATTGGACTATCCGGTCCAGAATGAAGATACTGGCACAGGTCTCCTCTTCCTCATCCAGCCTCCTGAAGAGGAACACATGCAGCTCCACCAGGAACTAGTGAGCAGCAGGAAGACGAGTGAATCATAATGGGGTGAATCATAAAGGGGAAGGGAATATAGTTCTATGCCTGGGCTCTGAAATTCCACAAGTTGTGATTTCCTTCTATGAGAAAGGTGATTGGGTTTCTTACCCAGATGGACCAGAGAGTCCAGGGCCTCTCTCCGCTCCTCCAGGTGCTCTCTGGGGAGATGACACACCTAAGGGAAGAAAGCAACACCAACAAAGGTAAACTAGATCCAGTGTCTCTCAGGCCAAGCCCTCGGATGGCAGAGTGAAGGGGTGAGGGTGGAGGGGCAGATTCTAATTCCCATCTAAAGAACAGGCCAGCAAGCTGGATCAGTCTGAGTGACACTGAGGCTGCGGGGGCCATGGCTCATGTAGAAGCAGAGTTTGACGGGTCAGGAACCGAAGATGTGGAGCATTGGAACAAGGTGTGGGATGCTGATGTTCCCGGTCAAAGGAGTTGGGGTGGGTGGGAGGAAAGAAACCAAAGGAGAGTTCTCCAGGATCCATCTCCCAATGGGAACAGGATGAGGTAGGGACAGCAATTCCCACAGCCTACCCAGTTTCAGCCAACAGGCCCCGGCATTTTGCCCGAGTGATCCCAGCATCTCTTACCATGGAGTGGAGTGCTGGGAAGAGGGTGCCAATGTCCTTCCTCAGGGCAGCCTCATCCATGTCCCTCATGCAAGCAAGGCTCTGTGCAAGAGAAGAGATGCAGGACATGGCGATGACTTGTCAGGCAGACAAGCCCCAATGTGTAGAGTCTCCATCAGCAGCTGGGTTACCGCAACCCAGACTTGGAAGGAATAAAGTTATGGCCCTTGTGGAGAGCAGCTTCCAGCTGGTGCCGGACTCTCCCTTCTCTGAGAGGGGCATTTGACCCCTTTCTTTGCACTAGCCTAGTCTCACTTAGGGTTGATTCAACAGGATAGTTGTTCCTGGCGCCAGCTGGGGTGGTGTGTGCTGAGGGGATGGCAGGGCCCAGTTTGGAAGAGCGGGGCCTGCCCTGAGTACTTATCACTACTGACGTTATGGCAGCGCCAGAGGCTGCAGTCAGGATCAGGCCCTGTTGCACTGGGTGCAGCACAATGTAGACAGAGCCAATCTCTGTCCTGAAGGGCTGACAGTCTGGAGACCCACACAGACAGGTCAGGGATGGGGAGACAGCATCCAAGTCTCCTCCCTGCCCCCATGCTGGGGTGAGGAAACCACGCGGGAGCTTGGAAGGGGAGCTTAATGTCCCTTCATGCAGCCTTACCAAGGGCCAAGGATCTGGCCCTGTGTCTCTGCCTGCTCACCTCCTACAGTGGTCACTTCCAGAGTGTACCAGGGATGTATACTCCTGCTTTCTGGGCTTGGGCCAGCCACTTCCACTCCCGGAGCCTTGCTCTCCGCCGGTATAGGCTGGGCTAACAGCTAACCCTGCCCTGGGCCCAGGGAGAGGTGAGTGCGCGGGACACTCTGGGGAGAGGTGAAGCTCAGGACGATGGTTATTATTTCTCTCCCTGGTTCCCTAATGCAGCCTATTGCTGACCAGCCAGCAAAGAAGAAAGAAAGCAAAGCCAGGTGCTAGGAATGGAGTCGCCTCTCTCCTCCCATCTGCAACACCTACCCTGGCAAGGTGAGGTCAGAGCATGTTCTCTCGGGCCAGAAAATGGCAGTGAATCTGGTAGCAAGCAGATGGGGAAAGGGGGTCAGAGCCTTATAGGGTCAGTGTGTTGTGGGCGGGAGTCCAGGCTGAGTTGGTGATGGAGGGAACCTAGTACCATCTGTGCCATGGGCACTTCCCCAGTGTGCTGTGGATTTCCCGTTCTCTCCTCACTCACTGTGGTCTTCCTTGGCCTTTGCTCGTCCTCGCTGATTGGGGCGAACTGTCCCCTGGGTGACAAATAGGCCTTTTGCTTGGTCCCTAAAATGAACAGAAGGAAACTAAGTTTGCTTTTAAGCAAAGTAAGCAGTCATGGGATTAGAGGGAAGGTCCTCTCATGGACTGTAGCTGGTTAAAAGATAGGAAAGAAAGGGTAAGAATATATTTTCACTTTTCACAATGAGGTAAATCGTGGGGTCTTCAAAGATCTGTACTGGGGCCTTTGCTGTTCAGGGGTCAAATGGTGAGGTGGCAAAATCTGTGGATGATACAAAATTACTCAGCATAGTTAAGTCCAATGTTCCCTCTAATTTTTGACAGGCCATGTACGCAAAAATTTTCTTCTGTGCAAATTTTTGAAACAGAGTTCAAATTTGTGCGCCATTTTCAATACTTAGAAAAAGGAAATTTAACCATTCCTCATGAAGCAGAAGTTAGTTTTAAGCATTACACTTTAGGATCTTTTTTGTAGACAATCACAAGCATATATCAAGCACATATTAATCATGATCATTATCAGTCCATAGGCTTCTGCCCGTTGGTGTAGTGATCAATGGCTCCATGTCTAGTTGGCAGCCGGTGTCAAGTGGAATGCCTCAAGGGTCGGTGCTGGGGCCAGTTTTGTTCAATATCTTCATAAATGATCTGGAGGATGGTGTGGATTGCACCCTCAGCAAATTTGCGGATGATACTAAACTAGGAGGAGTAGTAGATACACTGGAGGGCAGGGATAGGATACAGAGGGACCTAGACAAATTAGAGGATTGGGCCAAAAGAAATCTGATGAGGTTCAACAAGGATAAGTGCAGAGTCCTGCACTTAGGATGGAAGAATCCAATGCACCGCTACAGACTAAGGACCGAGTGGCTAGGCAGCAGTTCTACGGAAAAGGACCTAGGGGTGACAGTGGACGAGAAACTGGATATGAGTCAGCAGTGTGCCCTTGTTGCCAAAAAGGCAAGAGGAGTAATGGTCTCAAGTCGAGGAGTAATGGTCTCAAGTTGCAGTGGGGGAGGTTTAGATTGGATATTAGGAAAAACTTTTTCACTAAGAGGGTGGTGAAACACTGGAATGCGTTACCTAGGGAGGTGGTGGAATCTCCTTCCTTAGAAGTATTTAAGGTCAGGCTTGACAAAGCCCTGGCTGGGATGATTTAATTGGGGATTGGTCCTGCTTTGAGCAGGGGGTTGGACTAGATGATCTCCTGAGGTCCCTTCAAACCCTGATATTCTATGATTCTATGATTCTATGGTGTCCACTTTCACCTTTCATTCTATACACATGTCCGAAAAGATTTTGATAAACATATCATAAACACAATTTAATAAGTTGCCATTATGTCAGTTTATATGGGTTTTCAGATAGAGACATCATAAGTAAAAAAAGAAATACAAGAGTTTGTGTTTTAAATTTAAAATTTTCCTAAAAAATATCCATAAATGATTATCAGCCAAGAATAAGATATGTAATTACAAATGCATTTTAATTTCCTTATTGGTCGAAATGTCAAAGACTGATAAACTAAACCTTACTGTTTTTACCTTTGATCTTTTTCCTTTGCCCATTCAATATAAACTCTGTCCAGATCTATCAGTCCTCCATCCAGCTGGTAACTCTTAATACACATCAGCATGTCCAAATGATCTACTTGTAAACGATTCCGTAGTTTGTTTTTTAGCAAGTTCATTAAGTTAAAGCCACGCTCACAGTCTGCACTTGATGCTAGGAATGTTCCTCCAATATCCATCAACTTTGCAAGATCCTGACACTGTTTGTTCTGGTGAGCAAATGTCACCATATCCAGGAAACTTAAAACCAAATGGCTTTTGATTCTTTCGGCTACTGCAAACTTGAAGTCATTGTACTTACTGATTATAACAATCTCTTCAGCACGAAAATCTTTGTATTTTGAACATAGGGATTTGACCTGATGAATTCCAAAACTGAAGTCACACTTAACTATTGCTGCACAACCAAAAGCGGACCACTCCTGGACTTCATCCTCTGGAAACCTGTCTGCTAAATGTGCACACAAGATATTTATGAAAGTTATTATGGAACTGGTATCAATTTCATTATTAATATTCATTATTATTATCAATTTCATTATCTAAGAGAGCCTTAACTTTGTCACTCCATAAGACTGAATCTCCAAGGTCTTCTGATCTTGTTCAGTTTACCTTGGGCAAGGTGAAATGCTTCAAGAGGTGTAAGGCCCCGTTTCCGGAGCAGCGTGGATAGTGAAGCCAGCTCCGAGAAAACAACATTCAAAACTTCTAATGTTTTTCAGTATTCTATGGTATTCAGCTTTTTGTGGCAGTATTTAGAAACTGGATCAATATCTTTGTCTTGCTCAAAATATTCCAGAAGAGAATTATAGTTGCTAATAATTGCTCACAGTGCAAAGTGCCTCGATAACCAGCACACTTCATTGAGTGGCCTGATCGACCGTCCCGAAGTGATCAATGTTCCACATTCGAAATGCTGACAGTCGGGACCCACACATCTCCTTGTAGTCTGTTCATTTGGCTGTGTACAAACTCAAGTACGTGCGAATAAGTCAAAATGCCTGGCCATAGTTGCGAACAATGTCAAAAGTCGCCCGTAAATGATATTTCGGCCTGGCTCTGATGTGGTATTTCATTTTTTGTGGGTGCGGTGTTTCACCGTGTGCGTGGGGTTTAGGATCTGTGTGTGCACGCACATGTGCACAGCTTAGAGGGAAGCGTGCTTAAGTCCCAGGCAGACTGCAAAGAGTTACAAAGATATCTCACTAAACTGGGTGACTGGGCAACAAAATGGCAGATGAAATTCAGTGTTGATGAGTGCAAAGTAATGCACACTGGAAAACATAATCCCACATACAAAATGGCGGGGTCTAAATGAGCTGTTACCACTCAAGAACGAGATCTTGGAGTCATTGTAGATAGTTCTCCGTAAATATCCACTCAATGTGCAGCGGCTGTCAAAAGAGCTAACAGAATGTTGGGAATCATTAGGAAAGGGAAAGATAATAAGACAGATAATATCATATTGCCTCAATATAAATCCATGATACACCCACATCTTGAATACCATGTGCAGTTCTGGTCATCCTATCTCAGAAAAGACATTGGTGAGGCCTCATCTGGAGTACTGTGTCCAGTTTTGGGCCCCACACTTCAAGAAGGATGTGGATAAATTGGAGAGAGTCCAGCGAAGGGCAACAAAAATGATTAGGGGACTGGAACACATGAGTTATGAGGAGAGGCTGAGGGAGCTGGGATTGTTTAGCCTGCAGAAGAGAAGAATGAGGGGGGATTTGATAGCTGCTTTCAACTACCTGAAAGGGGGTTCCAAAGAGGATGGCTCTAGACTGTTCTCAATGGTAGCAGATGACAGAACGAGGAGTAATGGTCTCAAGTTGCAGTGGGGGAGGTTTAGATTGGATATTAGGAAAAACTTTTTCACTAAGAGGGTGGTGAAACACTGGAATGCGTTACCTAGGGAGGTGGTAGAATCTCCTTCCTTAGAGGTTTTTAAGGTCAGGCTTGACAAAGCCCTGGCTGGGATGATTTAACTGGGAATTGGTCCTGCTTTGAGCAGGGGGTTGGACTAGATGACCTTCTGGGGTCCCTTCCAACCCTGATATTCTATGATTCTAAGTACCTTATTCCCCTTCCCCCTCACTCCAGGGCTAGAGTGAGACTTCTCCAGCTTGTGGCCCACAGCCCTCTTATCAGGGCCAGCTGGGCCCTAATTGAGCTCATGGAGAAAATGACTAGGGAAGTGTTATTTACCCCTTGACATAACACATGAACCAGGGGTCAGCCAATGAAATTAATAGGCAGTTGGTTTAAAACAAACAAAAGGAACTATTTCTTCACACAATGCACAATCAACCTGTGGAACTCATTGCCAGGGGATGTTGTGAAGGCCAAAAGTGTAATTGGGTTTAAAAAGAACTAGATAAATTCAAGGCGGATAGGTCTATTAATGGCTGTTAGCCAAGATGATCAGGGATGCAATCCCATGCTCTGGGTGTCCCTAAACCTCTGACGGCCAGAAGTTGGAACTGGATGACTGGGGATGGATCCCTTGATAACTGCTCTGTTCTGTTCATTCCTCCGAAGCGCCTGGCATTGGCCACTGTCAGAAGACAGGGTACTGGGCTAGACGGACCATTGGTCTGACCCAGCATGGCCATTCTTTTGCTCTTTTGAAGAGCCACCGGGGAGCTGAGCTGGTAGAGGGAGCTGCCGGGTGGGTCGGTTCTCCCTTTACTGGCACGCAGGCTGCCCGGCGGTGATTCCAGTGCTGCCCTCTGGCAGCAGGCCTTTAGCCCAGCGTGGGA
Organism: Lepidochelys olivacea; assembly: GCF_965140295.1. Taxonomy (NCBI): domain Eukaryota; kingdom Metazoa; phylum Chordata; order Testudines; family Cheloniidae; genus Lepidochelys; species Lepidochelys olivacea. The sequence goes on from NC_140416.1 coordinate 124,027,450, forward strand.
TGGCACGGAGGCTGGCGTGCAGGGTGGAGCACAGGGCAGTGGCTTATCTGCATGTGCAGAGTAGGGCACAGAGCCTCTTCTTGCCCTCTCAGCACGGGGGTTTTGCTGTCACTGTGGCTGCTTTCCCCCCACTTTATTCCTGGCACTCAATACTGGGCGTGGGCCTACCCGGATCAGGAGGCTCAGCACACAAAGTGCTGCAGTGGCTGCCCGCTCCTGCAGCCAGGGTGTGTGGTCCCGGGTCTTGTTTTTGGGCCTCCTTCTGCTCCTCTGTGTCTGTGGATACAGGCAGAGGGTGGGTTAATTTCCCACAATCCTGGTCACTAATAGAACGCCCTGGGGGCAACAGGGACATACAACTGTGTGGGAACTGTCTGCACCTTATGGAACCCCTGGCGAGGGATTTCCACCAATCACTGCCCGGACAGTGTCATATTACTTAACACTGAGATCGGGCATTTCCTCTTCCAATCTCTTTACAAACATTACCCACACCTGCCAGACCCCAGTGAAGATTGTGAGTCTTGTTAGCCCCATTATGAAGCTCGGAAAACTGAGGCACTGAATGATCCTTTGTGCACTGGGATGGAATTTCCTGATGGGACAGAAATAGAAATGTGGTGATTTGTCACAGCGAAAGGCTGCTGACTCCTACCTGGGACGGAAGAGTCAGTGGGGCCTGGCTGGCTGGAGTCCAGATTTGTGCTGTCCGTTCAGAAAGGTGTCCATCCTGTCATTCAGAAAGGCAGTGGAGGGGTGAGGTATCATGTGACTGATTCTATGGAAGGGCAATAGGAATCAGAGGGGAACTGGGGTAAATCTGTATCATGGGGGACTCTTCTGGGCAGAATTCCTACTCACCAATAGTCTGAGTCAGTCTTTGGCAGAGACGGTCCAAAAGCCCCATATTGACTCCTAAGACAAGAACCAATGTAAACAGATCAGAGGAGTTTCTCTTCTACTGCACAGACCTCAGAACATTCCCACCTCCCTCTTGGGAGGCCAAGCTAGCGCTCTGGTGCCCCGTGCTCTGCATTGCCATGTGGAATGAGACCCAGGCTCCATTCTCCGAGCCGGTCTGCAGCTCCCAAGATGGCTGGAATTGCTCCAAGTGGGGGGAACCTCCATTTACACAGGGAGGCTCTCTGCTTGACTAGGGGCTTCGAAGGGGATTCCACTGGGTTCCCCTCAGCCAGCAGGACGTAACTCATGAGCTGGAGAATCCCAAGGAGCCAGAGACGTTGCGAGGCTCAGATGGCAGTAGATGCAAAGAGCTGCAGCACTGAAATGTGGGATCCCCCTTCCTTGGTGGTACCTCTCCTCTTCCTTGGGATTCAGCAAGGCGGCTCAATCCCCATTTGGCCCCAGGAGGTATCTGAGTTTATGAGGTGTGTTCTGACCAAGAAGTGACCTATTCTGGCCCACCTCACTGCACAGCCACCAAACCAGCACTGCCTGAGACAGCATCTGATCACGACTCACAAAGCCATTTGTAATAGACGGGTGAAAAACGTGGGCATCTCAGTCACGAAAAATGCACTGGTGCCTGTTTCCAGGAATGGCACGTGTGGGGCTCAGCTTGACACATAGTCAGCCAGTTACAGATCACAGTGATCGTTTGCACAAGCAGTCACTGCAACTGCTTGGGTCACTGCTGCAACCGTGCACACCAGTGAAGAAGAAGGTGTGGACATCCTTCTGAATTTTGAGGCTGATGAGACATTTACTCTCATAATAACAGTTGTGATTCTCTAATATAGCACCCTGTGTTAATATACCACTGTTCACCCAGATTATTGGCATTTGTGCTTTGTACAAAATATTTAATAGAAGTTTAATTGCTATAACAAACCACTTGTAACTCTAAGAACCTTGGGTCAAGAATCAAAGAACCCAAAAGAGTGTTTTATCTACAGCAGAACACCTCCCTCTTCTATAAGATGCCAGTTTATTATAGATCTAATCCTTTATCTCAATAAAACAAATGTTATAAAGAAAAATGTTTTAGGAAAGATCTGGCCTCGTAGGAGAATGTGAGGATGTTATTTATGTTGGATATTCCAAAATGAATTTAGGGATGTGTTAGAACAATAAATCTAGGCTGTAAAGTGGGCTCTACCAGCCCCTCTTTGCAAGAAAACCCTCTGTTTGTGACATTACATTTTTAGAGAAAAAGGTGTGTAGCTGAGAAAAAGTTTTTAGAAAACCTTAGTTGATTTCTAAAATATTGAAATGGCAAACTGTTTTGGAGGGCATATTTGCAAAGTATTTTAACTGAATGCAAAGTATCTAATATGGTTTTCTAATATCATTGCTACGTGTGGTAAAATGCATTATGTACTAACATGAAATCTAATGACCTTGCTCAGCTGATTACCAATATAAGAAGACATTTAAGTCTAGACTGTTTATTATATTAATGGGGAAGTAATTAGTTACTGGCAGAGCTCTAGCCACTTCTTCCCCCAACTCAAAAAGATAAGAAGAATCATCATCAACAATTGTTCTAGAGAATCAACAACTTCTTCAATCACTATTTTAGCTAAAGACTCCTTAAGAATGATTTAATTTTAAAAGACTGCTTCGAGAACTAAAAACCTTTACATAAACTACAGGTTTGGACTTTTTAAAAACAGAATTTCATTTCCTGTTGAACCCTAATAAAACTGAAGAAATATCTCAGAAAATGAACGGAATAAGTTAAGAGTTAAAAGACTAAATTTGAAGATGTTCTGAGAATCTCTCCAACAAAAACAAAGGAAATATAACTGTCAAGAAATACTTACAACCCTAACACATATACACATTAACAAACTACCTTTCCATAAGATGAAGAGGCTCCATGAATGTACGGCGCCAATGAAAGGCGAGAGAGGTGTGTTTTTCTAAAATTGCACAGAAATAGGGAAGAGACGAGTATAAAAACTCTAAGTGAGCACCCTGCACACGCCCTGCTACCCTGCTCAAACTCAACTCATCCTCTCCCTCTCTACAAGCAAGCTGACACAGATAGAAGAGAGAAGACTCCCGAAGAAACCAGCCCAAGGAAACCTCCCTAAAACTTCAGCATGTCTTGGTAAGAGACATTAACTAGAACCCTGCCAAGGGATGAGAGTTATAAACTCTTGTAACAGTTTTGTTGTGATATGGAAATGCTGTTGTAATTTAAGAAGTTAACAGTTTTTCCTGTTAACCACTAAATGGTTAGACCATGCATTTGGGAAAGAGGCAAGGGCTAAACATTGGGAAACGGAGAAATAGCGGGATTTAACTGAATTTAAGATTCTAAATATTTTGTTAATTGGCCAGTCTCGAGACAGCTCCTTAAATGGTTTCTTCTAACTAAGTAATGTAACTACTTTCTTCTATTTCAGAGGATTTAGTTAAAATTGCTTACTTTGCCCATCTATAGAAACAGTCTAGTTATTAAAAGGATCCGCCTGCTCTTAAAATTAGTTTGACCATCCACAAACAGTCTTAGTATCTATGACTCACAATAATTTGGGGAAATAAGACCTTGGTTTCAACTTACCAAAAGAAAAGTGCCCCATCAAAGGCAAGCCTGCTCACAAAAGTGTAATCTGTTAAAAGCTCTCCAGAGAGAAGCATACAGATGAGACTGAAGAGAAATCAGTCTTTTATCATTTGTGTTCTGTCTTTTGTTGTTTTGTTTAGTGTTTTCTTTTGTTTAATAATAAAATAGCCATGGTTAATAACAGTGATTATTTTGCTTGGCTTTAATCATGGCGTTCCCTAAGGCAGTGGTTCTCAAAGCTGGTCTGCCACTTTGTTCAGAGAAAGCCCAGGGCATGCTGGACAGGTTTGTTTACCTGCCGCGTCCACAGGTTCGGCTGATCGCAGCTCCCACTGGCCGCGGTTCACCGCTCCAGGCCACTGGGGGCTGCGGGAAGCGGTACGGGCCAAGAGACATATTGGCCGCCCTTCCCGCAGCCCCCATTGGCCTGGAGCGGTGAACTGTGGCCAGTGGGAGCCATGATCAGCCGAACCTGCGGACTTGGCAGGTAAACAAACCTTTCTGGCGCATCAGGGGCTTTCCCTGAACAAGCGGCAGACCAGCTTTGAGAACCACTGCCCTCAGGTATGTAAAAGAACCCCTGTGACTCAAATAGTGGAGTCACACCCTGAATTGTCAGGAAAAGAGATCTAAGAACTAGCCGAAAACTTCTTGTTTCTCTAAACAAAATGTTTTTACTACGTTTTGGGATAAAATTACTTGACAGCCAACACAATTTAAAATTACCCCCTTCCACCCCACACCAAGTTCTGGCAATATGGACTGGTTTAGATCAGAGTGAGTCAAATTAATGATTTTCATTGTGATTTAAATCAGCAAGTACAGGAAATCTTGAATTAAATCAGTGATTTTAATCTTGTTTTCCATTTTGTCTTTTTAGATATTTACCTAAAGAAAGGCTGGTTCTCAGCGCTTGGTATAATTTCATACTTCTTTTTCCTAACCCTGAGGATACACTAGGTGTATACACACTTGTGTAAGCAATTATATCGCTTAACATACAGTTATTCAGTCTTAATTTTTACATTTTTTATTGTGATAGAAAATGGTGAATCATACATTTCCTATTTACTGGATGGCGATTATCTTTCACTCATGATTTGTGTCAAGTTAAATTTAGATGGAAATTGGAATTCAATTAAAAATGCACAAAAGCATTTTAAAATGGTTTGTTATTAAAGAAAATGACTTTAAATGTGCTGGGTGCATAAGAAAAAAAGCCTGTTTTGCATTTCAATCTAACTGATTTATTAAACAAAAGAAGTATTATCCTCAACTGATCAGTTGAACTGATTTTTTTCTTGTCACCACGTCCGTCAAGATTTTAGAACTAATAGATCTCATCCTCTCATATCTCTTTTTAATTCATAGATTAGAAGAGGAAAACAAACTTCCCTGCTTTTTCAACTCCCAATTGAGTCCTAAACTTTAGATGAACTACTCATTGAACTGAACTAGTTGGATAAACTGAAATGAAGAAAATATTCTCTCTGAACCTGCAGAAGAGGCTACTGCCATTGAAAGAGGGTTTAGAACTTCAGCAAACTCTGGTTCCTTCCAAGTGGTTAGTCAGCGACATCTACCAGGTCAATGCTTTTGACTTTCTTTAAAACTTTGACAGCAAGCAAGGAGGTCTAGAATATTTGCTTATTTAATTTCAGTTATATTAATAGATTATATTAAATTTAAGCCTGAATAGAGGTTGTCATACTTTCACATTTAAATTTTAAATAGATTTATCTGAAATCTGATATTTTTGATGTTTTAATTGATTTTTTTATCCACCCTCATTCATGGAGGAATCAGGAAGAGAGAGGAAGGGGCACTGAGGGAGAAGAACGAGGGGGCAGGGAGATGGAAGAAGGAAGGGAAGAAGAGGAGAGCTCAGATTCCTTTTCCCAGCCCCTCACTGGAATGTTTCCCTCAGATCAGCCTGCGGGAAAACTGGAAGATCCCCCCCCTCTCCCCTCCTCCGCCGCCCACTTCTTTGTGGAGTATCTGGAAAGGTCCCTCACCCCTGTGCTGGGATGGTCAAGCCACAGAAGAATTTTGATGTCTCACATATAATCGCAGATGACAGTGAGGATGTGGATTCCTCCGCGAGTTCTGTGTAAACAGGTGCTATACACTCCAAAAAGTGCTCCCAACTGTCTGAAAAGCAGAGCCCAGACAGCTGTGTGCTCCCTCCTCCAGCTCCCAGAGCACACTGAGCCACAGGGCCTACCCACTTTCTGACACAGGGCCCACCCCCTTTGTGACACAGGGCCACTGCTGACATCACAGAGGCAAGGTGGGCTGGGGCTGTCTGGCCAGAGCCTTGTGGTTTGCATCCCCCAGATTGGATTAAGGGAGGATTGCTCTTGGCTTTTGTTGGGATTTTTAATCCAAGGGAGCCCCGGGGCCTCCCCACAAACCCTGTCTGTATAATGTGTCATGAGAAAAGGAGATTCGACCACAAGGTGCAAAATGATTCTGTGTCAGTCCACTCCAGTAGCTTGCCTCTGGCAGCAGCAAAGGGGAAGGTGAAATCCCTACAATGCACCTGGCCAGCTTTGCTTTTCTCTGACATATGAGTAAAAAATTCCTTCGTCACCTCTCAGTGACCATGGAATACCTGAAGCATGAGCTTACACTGGCCATCTGTCTCAGCGTGAGGCGCTCCAAATGCTAGTCCAGCCACAGCTGCATTGGTGCCCAGGGCTGAGAGAGTAAAAGGGCTGAGAAGATTCTTTCCTAAGGATACACACAGACACTAAATCCCCTCCCAAAAGGCTGCAATAAAAGGCAGTCTGAGCGCAGGACCCGTGAGTCCCAACAGCATGCTGGAGGCTGTACAACACAGGGGAGGGCACAGGCCTGACCCCAAAGAGCAGAGAATCTCTTGCTTGGTTTATTTGATTTCCCATTCTCCTGAGCAGGATCTTGTTTCAGGAGGAACTTGAAGGAAGAGAGGGAAGTTTGGGGCAGGAGAAAGGGAGAATAATGTTAGCCTGAGGAGTAGCATGGCAGGGGGTTGGCAAGGGAGAGCCAGGGAAGGACACAAAGGGAATGACTGGGAGAGTGTGGGGGAATGAGCCCGGAGAGCTAGGTGGGGACGAAGTTTGCAAAGACTCAACAAAGAACTGCACTCGGGTGCTGAATGGAGCTGACCGAATCAGTGACTTTTCAGTTTGGGAGCCAGTCGGAGAAATACCAAAAAAAAAAAAAAATATATATTGGTTTGGTTTGGCCTGAAACAAAATTGTTTTGGTTTTTCGTTTCAGGTTGTTTGTGGGTGTTTTTCAACCCCCCTGCTTTTTGTAAAGTTGCCTCAATTTCAAAAAGAAAAGTGACAACATTTTGCTGTCGAATGGTCCAAACAAACTGGTTTGACTTTTAAAACAAAACATTCCCTTTTGGTGTGTGGCTGAAATGATTTGCTGAATTCATGTGTGATTTGGGTGGCCCTGAGAGATGCATATTTGGGGAATTTGCTAGCTCTAGTGTAGGACCTGCGAGGGAACCAGGGGAGGGATCAGAATGGGCTGGTCTGACGGGTGACATGATTTTACAGCGGGCTCTGAAGGGGAATGAGAGGAGATGTGGGGGGAGGGCAGAGTTAATGGGATGGGTGATCAAGGCCTGGAGCAGGTGGGCTGGAGAGGACGAGGGGGACTGTAGAGACGTGGTAAAGGAAGGACTGTTCAGGAAGGACAGGCAGGGCAGAAAAGGTAGGGGAGTTGCATTGTATGTAAGAAAGCAGTATGACTGCTCAGACGTCCGGTATGAAACTGCAGAAAAACCTGAGAGTCTCTGGATTAAGTTTAGAAGTGTGAGCAACAAGGGTGATGCCGTGGTGGGAGTCTGCTATAGACCACCAGACCAGGGGCATGAGGTGGACGAGGCTTTCTTCTGGCAACTAAGAGAAGTTACTGGATTGTAGGCCCTGGTTCTCGTGGGAGACTTCAATCACCCTGATATCTGCTGGGAGAGCAATACAGCAGTGCACAGACATTCCAGGAAGTTTTTGGAAAGTGTAGGGGACAATTTCCTGGTGCAAGTGCTGGAGGAACCAACTCGGGGCAGAGCTCTTCTTGACCTGCTGCTCACAAACTGGGAAGAATTAGTAGGGGAAGCAAAAGCAGATGGGAACCTGGGAGGCAGTGACCATGAGATGGTCGAGTTCAGGATCCTGACACAAGGAAGAAAGGAGAGCAGCAGAATACGGACCCTAGGCTTCAGAAAAGCAGACTTTGACTCCCTCAGGGAACTGATGGGCAGGATCCCCTGGCCCTGGGAGAATAACGTGAGGGAGAAAGGAGTCCAGGAGAGCTGGCTGTATTTTAAAGAATCCTTATTGACGTTGCAGGAACAAACCATCCCGATGTGTAGAAAGAATAGTAAATAACCGTGAAATCCTTGCTGATCTTAAACACCACTATAAAGAAGCTTACAAGATGTGGAACTTTGGACAAATGACCAGGGAGGAGTATAAAAATATTGCTCAGGCATGCAGGAGTGAAATCAGGAAGGCCAAATGACACTTGGAGTTTCAGCTAGCAAGAGATGTTAAGAGTAACAAGAAGGGTTTCTTCAGGTATGTTAGCAACAAGAAGAAAGTCAAGGAAAATGTGGGCCCCTTACTGAATGAGGGAGGCACCTAGTGACAGAGGATGTGGAAAAAGCTAATGTATTCAATGCTTTTTTTGCCTCTGTCTTCATGAACAAGGTCAGCTCCCAGACTGCTGCACTGGGCAGCACAGCATGGGGAGGAGGTGACCAGCCCTCTGTGGAGAAAGAAGCAGTTCAGGACTATTTAGAAAAGCTGGACGTACACAAGTCCATGGGGCTGGATGCGCTGCATCCAAGGGTGCTAAAGGAGTTGGCGGATGTGCTTGCAGAGCCATTGGCCATTATCTTTGAAAACTCATGGTGATTGGGGGAGGTCCCGGATGTCTGGGAAAAGGCTAATGTAGTGCCCATCTTTAAAAAAGGGAAGAAGGAGGATCTGGGGAACTACAGGCCAGTCAGCCTCACCTCAGTCCCTTGAAAAATTATGGAGCAGGTCCTCAAGGAATCAATTCTGAAGCACTTAGAGGAAAGTGATCAGGAATAGTCAGCATGGATTCACCAAGGGCAAGTCATGCCTGACTAACCTAATTGCTTCTCTGACGAGATAACTGGCTCTGTGGATGAGGGGAAAGTAGTGGATGTGTTATTCCTTGACTTTAGCAAAGCTTTTGATACGGTCTCCCACAGTATTCTTGCCAGCAAGTTAAAGAAGTATGGGCTGGATGAATGGACTATAAGGTGGATAAAAAGCTGGATAGATTGTCGGGCTCACCAGGTAGTGATCAATGACTCCATGTCTAGTTGGCAGCCGATATCAAGCGGAGTGCCCCAAGGGTTGGTCCTGTGGCCGGTTTTGTTCATGATCGGGAGGATGGCGTGGACTGCACCCTCAGCAAGTTTGCAGTTGACACTAACCTGGGAGGAGTGGTAGATACGCTGGAGGGTATGGATAGGATACAGAGGGACCTAGACTAATTGGAGGATTGGCCCAAAAGAAATCTGATGAGTTTCAACAAGGACAAGTGCAGAGTCCTGCACTTAGGACGGAAGAATCCCATGCACCGCTACAGACTAGGGACCGAATGGCTAGGCAGCAGTTCTGCGGAAAAGGACCTAGGGGTGACAGTGGACGAGAAGCTGGATATGAGTCAGCCCTCTTGGCAACAAGGGCACACTGTTAACGGCATTTTGGGCTGTATAAGTAGGAGCATTGCGAGGAACATGTTCGTTCCCCGCTATTTGACATTGGTGAGGCCTCAACAAAGGCACAGCACACGGTGCGATCAGCCACTCTGAGACCTGGCAAACTTGTACCAGCATTGGGCTGCTTAGAACATTGCTTTTTGCTACCTCTTTAGTCACAGGATCACAGCAGTGTTGCAAAATATGCAGTCTTGGCCAGCTCGGCCAGACTCTTACTAAATAGAAGGCAAAAGGAGAGGGAGTTGAAAGAGGAGAAATAGGAGGGAAGGAAAATGACACACAAAGGTGGGGGCAGTGGTGACAGCAGGAACCAAAGTCTTACATCACAGGTGGTGTTTGGGATTTGGCCGGAGCCAGTGGAGGTGGCCGTGTCATCTAGGTCCCTCTCTCTCAGGCCTGGTCTGGACAGGACATTTCTCAGCATCAGGATCAGGATCATGAAGGCCCAACAGCGTTACGGTGGATCCTGAGGTCCCTAGGAGATGGTGGATGTGGCAGCCGTGCGGTGAAGCTCACTTCTTCCTGTCCACCCATCTCCCAGCTAGTCAGAGCACTTCATTCTCCCCCGAAAGTCTTTTTTCTAACGGACCCCAAAGGGAGAGATTGGTGGAATAGTCCTTCCTCTTATTATTTTGTCCACCAATTAGACCTCATTTCCGACACACCAGTTTTGGTCCCTTGATTTCCAGCCCCACAGTTCTCTTGTTGACCAGGCATGATCTTAACACTATCCTTGAGTTACTAGTTGGCCTTTCTGTTTTAGCTCCACATCCTGATAATAAAAGTTACTGATGCATGGCTTTAGGACCATGCTGTGTCATTAACATACTAGTTAAGCATGAGGAATGCACCAAGCAGGGATAGGTGGTAGATAAAAAAAGGGTTTGTTTATTGGCTAAGGTTTCTGATGCACGAGGGCAACATGCTTTGCTAAAAAGTATATAACCTTTGTATAATCTGTATTCGGGGTCCCCTCCTGGCTAGCAGGGGGGCACCACGCTCGAGCGTAATAAACTTAGTGTCTTTTGGGAACTCTGCAGTTGTGGACTTTGTTTCTGTGCCTCAGCCTAGATTCAAACTGTGCGTGACCTATCAGGTGTAATTCGCAGCATTTGTGTGCGTGTCCTACCAGGTATAATTCGCAGCAGTTGTGTGCGTGTCCTACCAGGTATAATTCGTAACAATGGCAAGAACAAGCAACGGCTGTGTGGGACTTTCTGTACTCTGCTACTTTCTGGAAGCCAAATTCTTCAACATGGGAAATTCACTGGGCCCAAATTCTTCTCTTACAGAGATGTATCTTTAAATGACTGCCCTTGTCTGATTTCTAGCTCCATAATAGCCCATGCTTATTAAACTCTTAGGGGACAATGTGAATGCCCATTGAGCACATTTGCAGAAGTAAAAAGAAAAGGAGTACTTGTGGCACCTTAGAGACTAACCAATTTATTTGAGCATGAGCTTTCGTGAGCTACAGCTCACTTCATCGGATGCATACCGTGGAAACTGCAGCAGACTTTATATATACACAGAGAATATGAAACAATACCTCCTCCCACCCCTGGGAGGCCCGGCGGCCGGACTCCGGAGCTGTGTCTCCGCTCTGGCCAGGCCCCGGGGCCGAGGCACCGGCGCTGGAGCGGGCCGAGACGTTCCTCTCCGAGCCCTGCTTCGTCGACGGCAGCCTCCGGGGCAGGCGGGAGCCGGACCGAGCCGCCGCTAGCGCCGCCCCCTCCGGCCGGGAAAGAGTGGGCTGTGGGCGTCCCCCGAGCCGGTGTCCTGCGGGGTGCCGCTCAGCATAGGAACGTGCCATGTACGGGGCACTGAGCATGCTCCGTTCATCTGCTGAAGCCGCTGCCCTTCCCCCTGCCCTTTCACCCGCAGGACTCTGCGGACGGCTTCTGGCAGGGGGGCAAAGGGGGCGAATCGTGGCCAGGGTCTGAGCAGGGGGTGGAAATTTACTGGTCTGGGGGGTGGGTCTGCGGCTGGAGGTTGATTCCATTATCCATGCATCCCTCATTCACACACCTGAACTAAGTTAATGAGGTTACAGCAGGGTTTTGCAAAATGGAGTAAGCATTTTAAAATGGGGTTTTAGTTACAATATGGAATCTTATTAAAACACGTGTAATGAATATTTAGAATGTTGGGGGGCAAACAGGAGTTACAATGTTAGAACAATGAAGTTTGGTTTGTTCATTTGATACAAAATAAAGTCAAATTTCATAAATTCAGCTCTACCTTCACCCTCAAATGACCCTTCAGTCCAGCGGTATTTATTACTTTATGTAATTGTCTCAAGGCTATATAATTTTTTTGAAACAATCTGAGCTGGTGGTTTCAGTATCCAACAGAACATACCACACATTACAATTAACATTAAACTTATCAGAATAAAGAAAAGAATAATTGGGTGTAACAATTTTTAAAGTTGAAGATCAACAGGGGGCCCATCCTTTAAGAATATCATATCAATGGTGTGTTTTAATTTGTTCTGCTTGTGCAGATACTCTTTATATTTCAGATCTCTGATATAAATTAGCCAAACTGCGTGTCTGAACCTGGGCCTGTGTGATTTCAGTCAGCTGGATAATTTGGTTGTTTCTCTTCATTAGTTTGTACGGCCTTGTCCAATTGACCCACAAAGAAAAGTTTAAGTTTATAATATTACTGGTATCCAGTGTGCTAGTTCTTTTATCCTCATGAATTGGGAAGTAATAGGTTAAGGTGGGAGTTTTTAAACATAATTACACATGCATTGGTCTGCTGGTGGTTCTTGCCACAAAAGCTCCTCTAATCCAATGGCACTGTAGCGAGGTCGAGACTCGCCAGCACAGCACTTCCTTCTGGTCATCTAGGGAATTAGCTCTCCAGTGTATAGAGCGCCTCCTACTAGACAGTGTCTTGCCTGCGACTGGCACCCATATCCCTGCTAGACTCCGGTGCCCTTTACCTTGGGGTGCTGCCTCTGCAGTAACCCCTTATTCTGGGTTTCCCCTCCCAGGGAACCCCCAACCCTCTAAACCCACCTTACCTCAGTGGCTACTGCCAGTCATCATCTAGCCTCCGCTCACTGGGGCAGACTGCAGTGTAAAGGCCACTCATCATTGGCAAGGCGTTAGGACCTGCTGCATTTGCCTATCCCTGGGCTGCACCTCTGCAGCTCCCCTGTACCTTTTCAAAGGCCTTCATTGGGGCCTGCAGGTTTAACAGGCTGGAGCTCCCCTTGCCCTTCTCCAACAGTGTGCCCTTGTTGCCAAGAAGGCCAATGGCATTTTGGGATGTATAAGTAGGGGCATAGCGAGCAGATCAAGGGACGTGATCGTTCCCCTCTATTCGACATTGGTGAGGCTTCATCTGGAGTACTGTGTCCAGTTTTGGGCCCCACACTACAAGAAGGATGTGGAGAAATTGGAGAGAGTCCAGCGAAGGGCAACAAAAATGATTAGGGGTCTGGAACACATGACTTATGAGGAGAGGCTGAGGGAACTGGGATTGTTTAGTCTGCAGAGGAGAAGAATGAGGGGGGATTTGATAGCTGCTTTCAACTACCTGAAAGGTGGATCCAAAGAGGATGGTTCTAGACTATTCTCAGTGGTAGTAGAGGACAGGACAAGGAGTAATGGTCTCAAGTTGCAGTGGGGGAGGTTTAGGTTGGATATTAGGAAAAACTTTTTCACTAGGAGGGTGGTGAAACACTGGAATGCGTTACCTAGGGAGGTGGTAGAATCTCCTTCCTTAGAAGTTTTTAAGGTCAGGCTTGACAAAGCCCTGGCTGGGATGATTTAATTGGGGATTGGTCCTGCTTTGAGCAGGGGGTTGGACTAGATGACCTCCTGAGGTCCCTTCAAACCCTGATATTCTATGATTCTAAGTACCTTATTCCCCTTCCCCCTCACTCCAGGGCTAGAGTGAGACTTCTCCAGCTTGTGGCCCACAGCCCTCTTATCAGGGCCAGCTGGGCCCTAATTGAGCTGGCCACAGCTGTGTACCATCCAGAAACATATGTAAGGAAAAGGTCATTTTCATGTTTTGTCAGCACAGGAGTTAAGACTGTCATATCTTGAGCTCGTACCCAATCCATGTCACTTTCTGTTAGCATAAGAGCTAACGTTCAGAACACCACAAGGCTAACAGGTACAGCCCTTCGCAACTCTCAGGAACTGCTAATGGTAAGAATTCACTGAGGTCAGCTGATGTAGCTGATTGCTACAGATAACGGTCTCACATACCCATGGTGTGAGAAGGTCCTGCCTGTAGGAATTAGCTTCATCCCATTGCAGTGTCACAGGCAGCAGCGCATCCCTGCAGCTTGCAGCAGCGACAGGTCCAGCTTTGCTAAAAACCGTATTTCAAGCAGTCTCACGTAAAACCAAACGGATAGCTTTCTTTAACAGTGTAAAAAGCCTACAAGCAGTAGATACGGTCTATCTTGCCTTTAGTAAGGCTTTTGATGCTGCCTCCCATGACCTTCTCATAAACAAACTATGGAAATGAAACCTAGATGGACATAACGATAAATAAGACGGGCATAATGAGTGGGGTTCTCCAGGGATCAATTCTGGATATGTTTCTATTCAAAATCGTAATGATTGAGATAATGGCATACAGAGTACACTTATAAACTTAAGGTCTAGAAAATATGACCTATGAGGGAAGATTGAAATATGATAAGAGTTTTCAAGCATGTACAAATAAAGTAGCATCTTTTTACAAAAGCTGTTTCTTACAATCTATACGTATCGCCAACTGCTATAGAGAGCACATTTCTTCATGTAGTGATTTCACGTAAACTATAGTGCAAGAAACTGCTATCTGTAGGCATTTGCTACATCAGGTAGCACTTTAATACAATAGCAATTTCTTACAATCCATACGTACTGTGACAGACCCAGACCAGTGGGGTGCAGGAGTCTGGTCCTATTGGGATCCAGGAAGTGGGCGGGCAGAGCTCGTCCACTACGAAAGGAGCCCCCCCCAGCCTAAGGGGGAGATCCACAGGGCCTGGAGAGCCAATTAATTACGGGGGACAACTAATGAAAAACAGGGACGGGAGTGCGGTCAAAGGGTCAAACGAGGGGAACCGGACGGGGACACCGAGCAGAGAACCCCAGACAGCGCCCACCGCTCCTGCAGGAGTCTGGTCTATTGGGATCCGGGAAGTGGGCGGGCGGAGCTCGTCCACTACGAAAGGAGCCCCCCCCAACCTAAGGGGGAGATCCACATGGCCTGGAGAGCCAACTAGTTACGGGGGACAACTAATGAAAAATAGGGACGGGAGTGCGGTCAGAGGGTCAAACGAAGGGAACCGGAGGGGGACACCAAGCAGAGAACCCCGGACAGCGCCCACCGCTCCTGCAGGAGTCTGGTCCTATTGGGATCCAGGACGTGGGCGGGCAGAGCTCGTCCACTACAAAAGGATCCCCCCGCCCCCAGCCTAAGGGGGAGATCCACAGGGCCTGGAGAGCCAACTAATTACGGGGGACAACTAATGAAAAACAGGGACGGGAGTGCGGTCAAAGGGTCAAACGAAGGGAACCGGACGGGGACACCGAGCAGAGAACCCCGGACAGCGCCCACCGCTCCGCAAAGGCGTCAAGGGAGTCGGTGGACGCCGCCCAGAGGAACTCCGCTCGGAGGCGTGAACGGACAGAGGATCGGAAATAGGCCCCGCAGTCGCAGGAGACTCCATCGGCCAACCTCCTCACCCTGGTTTTATAGATGGCCGCTTTAGCCAGGGCCAGGAGGAGGTTGACCAGGAGGTCCCGCGACTTAGTGGGGCCACGGACAGGGAGTGCGTAGATGAGAAGGTGAGGAGAAAAGTGCAACCAAAACCGTAACAAAAGATTGGTGAGGAGCCGGAATAGGGGCTGCAACCTGGCGCACTCCAGATAGACGTGCGCCAGGGTTTCCCTCACGCCGCAAAAGGGGCAGGTGTCCGGAATGGAGGTGAACCGCGCCAAATACACGCCCGTGCTCACGGCCCCGTGAAGGAGCCGCCAACTGATATCCCCGGCGGGCCTCGGCACTAAGGTGGAATAGAGGCTGGCCCACCGGGGCTCCTCACCCTCTAGAGGTGGCAGGAGGTCCCGCCACTTTGTGTCAGGGCGGGACGCGAGGGTGAGGACATGAAGGGTGTGGAGCACGAGCGTGTAGAGATGTCGTTTTGGCGCGGTCTGGAACCGGACCGGCTGCAGCTCGCGGAGCCGGCTCACGGTGAAGGGGCGGGGGGGGCGGTCGGGTCCACGGGGCAGGGGCCCTGCAGGAGTCTGGTCCTATTGGGAATCCAGGACGTGGGCGGGCAGAGCTCGTCCACTACAAAAGGATCCCCCCACAGCCTAAGGGGGAGATCCACAGGGCCTGGAGAACCAACTAATTACGGGGGACAACTAATGAAAAACAGGGACGGGAGTGCGGTCAAAGGGTCAAACGAAGGGAACCGGACGGGGACACCGAGCAGAGAACCCCGGACAGCGCCCACCGCTCCGCAAAGGCGTCAAGGGAGTCGGTGGACGCCGCCCAGAGGAACTCCGCTCGGAGGCGTGAACGGACAGAGGAGCGGAAATAGGCCCCGCAGTCGCAGGAGACTCCATCGGCCAACCTCCTCACCCTGGTTTTATAGATGGCCGCTTTAGCCAGGGCCAGGAGGAGGTTGACCAGGAGGTCCCGCGACTTAGTGGGGCCACGGACAGGGAGTGCGTAGATGAGAAGGTGAGGAGAAAAGTGCAACCAAAACCGTAACAAAAGATTGGTGAGGAGCCGGAATAGGGGCTGCAACCTGGCGCACTCCAGATAGACGTGCGCCAGGGTTTCCCTCACGCCGCAAAAGGGGCAGGTGTCCGGGATCGGGGTGAACCGCGCCAAATACACGCCCGTGCTCACGGCCCCGTGAAGGAGCCGCCAACTGATATCCCCGGCGGGCCTCGGCACTAAGGTGGAATAGAGGCTGGCCCACCGGGGCTCCTCACCCTCTAGAGGTGGCAGAAGGTCCCGCCACTTTGTGTCAGGGCGGGACGCGAGGGTGAGGACATGAAGGGTGTGGAGCACGAGCGTGTAGAGATGTCGTTTTGGCGCGGTCTGGAACCGGACCGGCTGCAGCTCGCGGAGCCGGCTCACGGTGAAGGGGCGGGGGGGGCGGTCGGGTCCACGGGGCAGGGGCCCTGCAGGAGTCTGGTCCTATTGGGAATCCAGGACGTGGGCGGGCAGAGCTCGTCCACTACAAAAGGATCCCCCCACAGCCTAAGGGGGAGATCCACAGGGCCTGGAGAACCAACTAATTACGGGGGACAACTAATGAAAAACAGGGACGGGAGTGCGGTCAAAGGGTCAAACGAAGGGAACCGGACGGGGACACCGAGCAGAGAACCCCGGACAGCGCCCACCGCTCCGCAAAGGCGTCAAGGGAGTCGGTGGACGCCGCCCAGAGGAACTCCGCTCGGAGGCGTGAACGGACAGAGGAGCGGAAATAGGCCCCGCAGTCGCAGGAGACTCCATCGGCCAACCTCCTCACCCTGGTTTTATAGATGGCCGCTTTAGCCAGGGCCAGGAGGAGGTTGACCAGGAGGTCCCGCGACTTAGTGGGGCCACGGACAGGGAGTGCGTAGATGAGAAGGTGAGGAGAAAAGTGCAACCAAAACCGTAACAAAAGATTGGTGAGGAGCCGGAATAGGGGCTGCAACCTGGCGCACTCCAGATAGACGTGCGCCAGGGTTTCCCTCACGCCGCAAAAGGGGCAGGTGTCCGGGATCGGGGTGAACCGCGCCAAATACACGCCCGTGCTCACGGCCCCGTGAAGGAGCCGCCAACTGATATCCCCGGCGGGCCTCGGCACTAAGGTGGAATAGAGGCTGGCCCACCGGGGCTCCTCACCCTCTAGAGGTGGCAGAAGGTCCCGCCACTTTGTGTCAGGGCGGGACGCGAGGGTGAGGACATGAAGGGTGTGGAGCACGAGCGTGTAGAGATGTCGTTTTGGCGCGGTCTGGAACCGGACCGGCTGCAGCTCGCGGAGCCGGCTCACGGTGAAGGGGCGGGGGGGGCGGTCGGGTCCACGGGGCAGGGGCCCTGCAGGAGTCTGGTCCTATTGGGAATCCAGGACGTGGGCGGGCAGAGCTCGTCCACTACAAAAGGATCCCCCCACAGCCTAAGGGGGAGATCCACAGGGCCTGGAGAACCAACTAATTACGGGGGACAACTAATGAAAAACAGGGACGGGAGTGCGGTCAAAGGGTCAAACGAAGGGAACCGGACGGGGACACCGAGCAGAGAACCCCGGACAGCGCCCACCGCTCCGCAAAGGCGTCAAGGGAGTCGGTGGACGCCGCCCAGAGGAACTCCGCTCGGAGGCGTGAACGGACAGAGGAGCGGAAATAGGCCCCGCAGTCGCAGGAGACTCCATCGGCCAACCTCCTCACCCTGGTTTTATAGATGGCCGCTTTAGCCAGGGCCAGGAGGAGGTTGACCAGGAGGTCCCGCGACTTAGTGGGGCCACGGACAGGGAGTGCGTAGATGAGAAGGTGAGGAGAAAAGTGCAACCAAAACCGTAACAAAAGATTGGTGAGGAGCCGGAATAGGGGCTGCAACCTGGCGCACTCCAGATAGACGTGCGCCAGGGTTTCCCTCACGCCGCAAAAGGGGCAGGTGTCCGGGATCGGGGTGAACCGCGCCAAATACACGCCCGTGCTCACGGCCCCGTGAAGGAGCCGCCAACTGATATCCCCGGCGGGCCTCGGCACTAAGGTGGAATAGAGGCTGGCCCACCGGGGCTCCTCACCCTCTAGAGGTGGCAGAAGGTCCCGCCACTTTGTGTCAGGGCGGGACGCGAGGGTGAGGACATGAAGGGTGTGGAGCACGAGCGTGTAGAGATGTCGTTTTGGCGCGGTCTGGAACCGGACCGGCTGCAGCTCGCGGAGCCGGCTCACGGTGAAGGGGCGGGGGGGGCGGTCGGGTCCACGGGGCAGGGGCCCTGCAGGAGTCTGGTCCTATTGGGAATCCAGGACGTGGGCGGGCAGAGCTCGTCCACTACAAAAGGATCCCCCCACAGCCTAAGGGGGAGATCCACAGGGCCTGGAGAACCAACTAATTACGGGGGACAACTAATGAAAAACAGGGACGGGAGTGCGGTCAAAGGGTCAAACGAAGGGAACCGGACGGGGACACCGAGCAGAGAACCCCGGACAGCGCCCACCGCTCCGCAAAGGCGTCAAGGGAGTCGGTGGACGCCGCCCAGAGGAACTCCGCTCGGAGGCGTGAACGGACAGAGGAGCGGAAATAGGCCCCGCAGTCGCAGGAGACTCCATCGGCCAACCTCCTCACCCTGGTTTTATAGATGGCCGCTTTAGCCAGGGCCAGGAGGAGGTTGACCAGGAGGTCCCGCGACTTAGTGGGGCCACGGACAGGGAGTGCGTAGATGAGAAGGTGAGGAGAAAAGTGCAACCAAAACCGTAACAAAAGATTGGTGAGGAGCCGGAATAGGGGCTGCAACCTGGCGCACTCCAGATAGACGTGCGCCAGGGTTTCCCTCACGCCGCAAAAGGGGCAGGTGTCCGGGATCGGGGTGAACCGCGCCAAATACACGCCCGTGCTCACGGCCCCGTGAAGGAGCCGCCAACTGATATCCCCGGCGGGCCTCGGCACTAAGGTGGAATAGAGGCTGGCCCACCGGGGCTCCTCACCCTCTAGAGGTGGCAGAAGGTCCCGCCACTTTGTGTCAGGGCGGGACGCGAGGGTGAGGACATGAAGGGTGTGGAGCACGAGCGTGTAGAGATGTCGTTTTGGCGCGGTCTGGAACCGGACCGGCTGCAGCTCGCGGAGCCGGCTCACGGTGAAGGGGCGGGGGGGGCGGTCGGGTCCACGGGGCAGGGGCCCTGCAGGAGTCTGGTCCTATTGGGAATCCAGGACGTGGGCGGGCAGAGCTCGTCCACTACAAAAGGATCCCCCCCCAGCCTAAGGGGGAGATCCACAGGGCCTGGAGAACCAACTAATTACGGGGGACAACTAATGAAAAACAGGGACGGGAGTGCGGTCAAAGGGTCAAACGAAGGGAACCGGACGGGGACACCGAGCAGAGAACCCCGGACAGCGCCCACCGCTCCGCAAAGGCGTCAAGGGAGTCGGTGGACGCCGCCCAGAGGAACTCCGCTCGGAGGCGTGAACGGACAGAGGAGCGGAAATAGGCCCCGCAGTCGCAGGAGACTCCATCGGCCAACCTCCTCACCCTGGTTTTATAGATGGCCGCTTTAGCCAGGGCCAGGAGGAGGTTGACCAGGAGGTCCCGCGACTTAGTGGGGCCACGGACAGGGAGTGCGTAGATGAGAAGGTGAGGAGAAAAGTGCAACCAAAACCGTAACAAAAGATTGGTGAGGAGCCGGAATAGGGGCTGCAACCTGGCGCACTCCAGATAGACGTGCGCCAGGGTTTCCCTCACGCCGCAAAAGGGGCAGGTGTCCGGGATCGGGGTGAACCGCGCCAAATACACGCCCGTGCTCACGGCCCCGTGAAGGAGCCGCCAACTGATATCCCCGGCGGGCCTCGGCACTAAGGTGGAATAGAGGCTGGCCCACCGGGGCTCCTCACCCTCTAGAGGTGGCAGAAGGTCCCGCCACTTTGTGTCAGGGCGGGACGCGAGGGTGAGGACATGAAGGGTGTGGAGCACGAGCGTGTAGAGATGTCGTTTTGGCGCGGTCTGGAACCGGACCGGCTGCAGCTCGCGGAGCCGGCTCACGGTGAAGGGGCGGGGGGGGGCGGTCGGGTCCACGGGGCAGGGGCCCTGCAGGAGTCTGGTCCTATTGGGAATCCAGGACGTGGGCGGGCAGAGCTCGTCCACTACAAAAGGATCCCCCCACAGCCTAAGGGGGAGATCCACAGGGCCTGGAGAACCAACTAATTACGGGGGACAACTAATGAAAAACAGGGACGGGAGTGCAGTCAAAGGGTCAAACGAAGGGAACCGGACGGGGACACCGAGCAGAGAACCCCGGACAGCGCCCACCGCTCCGCAAAGGCGTCAAGGGAGTCGGTGGACGCCGCCCAGAGGAACTCCGCTCGGAGGCGTGAACGGACAGAGGAGCGGAAATAGGCCCCGCAGTCGCAGGAGACTCCATCGGCCAACCTCCTCACCCTGGTTTTATAGATGGCCGCTTTAGCCAGGGCCAGGAGGAGGTTGACCAGGAGGTCCCGCGACTTAGTGGGGCCACGGACAGGGAGTGCGTAGATGAGAAGGTGAGGAGAAAAGTGCAACCAAAACCGTAACAAAAGATTGGTGAGGAGCCGGAATAGGGGCTGCAACCTGGCGCACTCCAGATAGACGTGCGCCAGGGTTTCCCTCACGCCGCAAAAGGGGCAGGTGTCCGGGATCGGGGTGAACCGCGCCAAATACACGCCTGTGCTCACGGCCCCGTGAAGGAGCCGCCAACTGATATCCCCGGCGGGCCTCGGCACTAAGGTGGAATAGAGGCTGGCCCACCGGGGCTCCTCACCCTCTAGAGGTGGCAGAAGGTCCCGCCACTTTGTGTCAGGGCGGGACGCGAGGGTGAGGACATGAAGGGTGTGGAGCACGAGCGTGTAGAGATGTCGTTTTGGCGCGGTCTGGAACCGGACCGGCTGCAGCTCGCGGAGCCGGCTCACGGTGAAGGGGCGGGGGGGGCGGTCGGGTCCACGGGGCAGGGGCCCTGCAGGAGTCTGGTCCTATTGGGAATCCAGGACGTGGGCGGGCAGAGCTCGTCCACTACAAAAGGATCCCCCCACAGCCTAAGGGGGAGATCCACAGGGCCTGGAGAACCAACTAATTACGGGGGACAACTAATGAAAAACAGGGACGGGAGTGCGGTCAAAGGGTCAAACGAAGGGAACCGGACGGGGACACCGAGCAGAGAACCCCGGACAGCGCCCACCGCTCCGCAAAGGCGTCAAGGGAGTCGGTGGACGCCGCCCAGAGGAACTCCGCTCGGAGGCGTGAACGGACAGAGGAGCGGAAATAGGCCCCGCAGTCGCAGGAGACTCCATCGGCCAACCTCCTCACCCTGGTTTTATAGATGGCCGCTTTAGCCAGGGCCAGGAGGAGGTTGACCAGGAGGTCCCGCGACTTAGTGGGGCCACGGACAGGGAGTGCGTAGATGAGAAGGTGAGGAGAAAAGTGCAACCAAAACCGTAACAAAAGATTGGTGAGGAGCCGGAATAGGGGCTGCAACCTGGCGCACTCCAGATAGACGTGCGCCAGGGTTTCCCTCACGCCGCAAAAGGGGCAGGTGTCCGGGATCGGGGTGAACCGCGCCAAATACACGCCCGTGCTCACGGCCCCGTGAAGGAGCCGCCAACTGATATCCCCGGCGGGCCTCGGCACTAAGGTGGAATAGAGGCTGGCCCACCGGGGCTCCTCACCCTCTAGAGGTGGCAGAAGGTCCCGCCACTTTGTGTCAGGGCGGGACGCGAGGGTGAGGACATGAAGGGTGTGGAGCACGAGCGTGTAGAGATGTCGTTTTGGCGCGGTCTGGAACCGGACCGGCTGCAGCTCGCGGAGCCGGCTCACGGTGAAGGGGCGGGGGGGGCGGTCGGGTCCACGGGGCAGGGGCCCTGCAGGAGTCTGGTCCTATTGGGAATCCAGGACGTGGGCGGGCAGAGCTCGTCCACTACAAAAGGATCCCCCCCCAGCCTAAGGGGGAGATCCACAGGGCCTGGAGAACCAACTAATTACGGGGGACAACTAATGAAAAACAGGGACGGGAGTGCGGTCAAAGGGTCAAACGAAGGGAACCGGACGGGGACACCGAGCAGAGAACCCCGGACAGCGCCCACCGCTCCGCAAAGGCGTCAAGGGAGTCGGTGGACGCCGCCCAGAGGAACTCCGCTCGGAGGCGTGAACGGACAGAGGAGCGGAAATAGGCCCCGCAGTCGCAGGAGACTCCATCGGCCAACCTCCTCACCCTGGTTTTATAGATGGCCGCTTTAGCCAGGGCCAGGAGGAGGTTGACCAGGAGGTCCCGCGACTTAGTGGGGCCACGGACAGGGAGTGCGTAGATGAGAAGGTGAGGAGAAAAGTGCAACCAAAACCGTAACAAAAGATTGGTGAGGAGCCGGAATAGGGGCTGCAACCTGGCGCACTCCAGATAGACGTGCGCCAGGGTTTCCCTCACGCCGCAAAAGGGGCAGGTGTCCGGGATCGGGGTGAACCGCGCCAAATACACGCCCGTGCTCACGGCCCCGTGAAGGAGCCGCCAACTGATATCCCCGGCGGGCCTCGGCACTAAGGTGGAATAGAGGCTGGCCCACCGGGGCTCCTCACCCTCTAGAGGTGGCAGAAGGTCCCGCCACTTTGTGTCAGGGCGGGACGCGAGGGTGAGGACATGAAGGGTGTGGAGCACGAGCGTGTAGAGATGTCGTTTTGGCGCGGTCTGGAACCGGACCGGCTGCAGCTCGCGGAGCCGGCTCACGGTGAAGGGGCGGGGGGGGGCGGTCGGGTCCACGGGGCAGGGGCCCTGCA
This sequence comes from Lepidochelys olivacea, assembly GCF_965140295.1. Taxonomy (NCBI): domain Eukaryota; kingdom Metazoa; phylum Chordata; order Testudines; family Cheloniidae; genus Lepidochelys; species Lepidochelys olivacea. The sequence goes on from NC_140416.1 coordinate 124,050,213, forward strand.
GGAGTCTGGTCCTATTGGGAATCCAGGACGTGGGCGGGCAGAGCTCGTCCACTACAAAAGGATCCCCCCACAGCCTAAGGGGGAGATCCACAGGGCCTGGAGAACCAACTAATTACGGGGGACAACTAATGAAAAACAGGGACGGGAGTGCAGTCAAAGGGTCAAACGAAGGGAACCGGACGGGGACACCGAGCAGAGAACCCCGGACAGCGCCCACCGCTCCGCAAAGGCGTCAAGGGAGTCGGTGGACGCCGCCCAGAGGAACTCCGCTCGGAGGCGTGAACGGACAGAGGAGCGGAAATAGGCCCCGCAGTCGCAGGAGACTCCATCGGCCAACCTCCTCACCCTGGTTTTATAGATGGCCGCTTTAGCCAGGGCCAGGAGGAGGTTGACCAGGAGGTCCCGCGACTTAGTGGGGCCACGGACAGGGAGTGCGTAGATGAGAAGGTGAGGAGAAAAGTGCAACCAAAACCGTAACAAAAGATTGGTGAGGAGCCGGAATAGGGGCTGCAACCTGGCGCACTCCAGATAGACGTGCGCCAGGGTTTCCCTCACGCCGCAAAAGGGGCAGGTGTCCGGGATCGGGGTGAACCGCGCCAAATACACGCCCGTGCTCACGGCCCCGTGAAGGAGCCGCCAACTGATATCCCCGGCGGGCCTCGGCACTAAGGTGGAATAGAGGCTGGCCCACCGGGGCTCCTCACCCTCTAGAGGTGGCAGAAGGTCCCGCCACTTTGTGTCAGGGCGGGACGCGAGGGTGAGGACATGAAGGGTGTGGAGCACGAGCGTGTAGAGATGTCGTTTTGGCGCGGTCTGGAACCGGACCGGCTGCAGCTCGCGGAGCCGGCTCACGGTGAAGGGGCGGGGGGGGCGGTCGGGTCCACGGGGCAGGGGCCCTGCAGGAGTCTGGTCCTATTGGGAATCCAGGACGTGGGCGGGCAGAGCTCGTCCACTACAAAAGGATCCCCCCCCAGCCTAAGGGGGAGATCCACAGGGCCTGGAGAACCAACTAATTACGGGGGACAACTAATGAAAAACAGGGACGGGAGTGCGGTCAAAGGGTCAGACGAAGGGAACCGGACGGGGACACCGAGCAGAGAACCCCGGACAGCGCCCACCGCTCCGCAAAGGCGTCAAGGGAGTCGGTGGACGCCGCCCAGAGGAACTCCGCTCGGAGGCGTGAACGGACAGAGGAGCGGAAATAGGCCCCGCAGTCGCAGGAGACTCCATCGGCCAACCTCCTCACCCTGGTTTTATAGATGGCCGCTTTAGCCAGGGCCAGGAGGAGGTTGACCAGGAGGTCCCGCGACTTAGTGGGGCCACGGACAGGGAGTGCGTAGATGAGAAGGTGAGGAGAAAAGTGCAACCAAAACCGTAACAAAAGATTGGTGAGGAGCCGGAATAGGGGCTGCAACCTGGCGCACTCCAGATAGACGTGCGCCAGGGTTTCCCTCACGCCGCAAAAGGGGCAGGTGTCCGGGATCGGGGTGAACCGCGCCAAATACACGCCCGTGCTCACGGCCCCGTGAAGGAGCCGCCAACTGATATCCCCGGCGGGCCTCGGCACTAAGGTGGAATAGAGGCTGGCCCACCGGGGCTCCTCACCCTCTAGAGGTGGCAGAAGGTCCCGCCACTTTGTGTCAGGGCGGGACGCGAGGGTGAGGACATGAAGGGTGTGGAGCACGAGCGTGTAGAGATGTCGTTTTGGCGCGGTCTGGAACCGGACCGGCTGCAGCTCGCGGAGCCGGCTCACGGTGAAGGGGCGGGGGGGGCGGTCGGGTCCACGGGGCAGGGGCCCTGCAGGAGTCTGGTCCTATTGGGAATCCAGGACGTGGGCGGGCAGAGCTCGTCCACTACAAAAGGATCCCCCCCCAGCCTAAGGGGGAGATCCACAGGGCCTGGAGAACCAACTAATTACGGGGGACAACTAATGAAAAACAGGGACGGGAGTGCGGTCAAAGGGTCAAACGAAGGGAACCGGACGGGGACACCGAGCAGAGAACCCCGGACAGCGCCCACCGCTCCGCAAAGGCGTCAAGGGAGTCGGTGGACGCCGCCCAGAGGAACTCCGCTCGGAGGCGTGAACGGACAGAGGAGCGGAAATAGGCCCCGCAGTCGCAGGAGGCTCCATCGGCCAACCTCCTCACCCTGGTTTTATAGATGGCCGCTTTAGCCAGGGCCAGGAGGAGGTTGACCAGGAGGTCCCGCGACTTAGTGGGGCCACGGACAGGGAGTGCGTAGATGAGAAGGTGAGGAGAAAAGTGCAACCAAAACCGTAACAAAAGATTGGTGAGGAGCCGGAATAGGGGCTGCAACCTGGCGCACTCCAGATAAACGTGCGCCAGGGTTTCCCTCACGCCGCAAAAGGGGCAAGTGTCCGGAATGGAGGTGAACCGCGCCAAATACACGCCCGTGCTCACGGCCCCGTGAAGGAGCCGCCAACTGATATCCCCGGCGGGCCTTGGCACTAAGGTGGAATAGAGGCTGGCCCACCGGGGCTCCTCACCCTCTAGAGGTGGCAGAAGGTCCCGCCACTTTGTGTCAGGGCGGGACGCGAGGGTGAGGACATGAAGGGTGTGGAGCACGAGCGTGTAGAGATGTCGTTTTGGCGCGGTCTGGAACCGGACCGGCTGCAGCTCGCGGAGCCGGCTCACGGTGAAGGGGCGGGGGGGGCGGTCGGGTCCACGGGGCAGGGGCCCTGCAGGAGTCTGGTCGAAGGCAAATATGCTGGCCACTGGATAAACAGTTTTCTGTTCCCTGAGTGACCAGAGCAGGGACTGCCCTAGCGCAATCAGGAACCTGCTAGAACCAATAAGACAGGGAAGCTAATGAAGACACCTGGAGCCAATTTATAACATACTAGAATCAATTGTGGCAGGCAGACTGATCAGGACACCTGGTTTAAAAAGGACGTCCCATCAGTTAGTAGGGGGGTGTGCAAGGAGTGAGAAGGCAAGCTGCTGGAGGACTGAGGAGTAGAAGTGTGATTAGGCTTCAGGAGGAAGATCCTGTGGTGAGGATAAAGAAGGTGTTAGGAGGAGGCCATGGGGAAGTAGTCCAGGGAGTTTAGCTGTCACACAGCTGTTACAAGAGACACTGTAGACAGCTGCAATCCACAGGGACCTGGGCCGGAACCCAGAGTAGAGGGTGAGCCTGGGTTCCCCCTCTCCCTCTCAACTCCCTATTTGAGAGGAGGTGACCTAGACTGTGGGTCCCACCAGAGGGGAAGGTCCCTGGCCTATCCCCTGACCCACTAGGTGGGTCAGCAGAGACTGTGCGGATTGTTCTCCTTTCTTTCCCCATGCTGGCCAGTAATGAGGTTAGCTGAGTGAATGGCAGGTGTGAGCCACTAGCAAAAGTGGCCAAACTGAGGGTGGCTATGAGTCTCTGAGCCAAGCAAATCTTCCAATAAGTGCAGGACCCACCAAGGCAGAGGAAGAACTTTGTCACTGTATTCATAAGTGCTACTGGCACATTCCTACGTGGAGCAGTGTCCTTCACTACAGACAAGATGCCCTGATTTTATAGGGACAGTCCCAATATTTGGGACTCTTTCTTGTATAGGCACCTATTACCCCCCCTCCCCCACACACACACCCTGTCCTGATGTTTCACATTTACTTTCTGGTCACCCTAGTTAGAGAGCAGGGTACCTCAGGGTCACCTGCAGACAATCCCAGCTGAGTCTCAGGCCCAGCATGACACAGGCCCCCCGCTGTGGTGTACAGGCAAATGTGGCTGCAGGGAACCCCCCCCCCAGAAGCAGCAGTGGGAGTTCATTCTACCCCCCTGCTCACAGCTGAGCTCCCGGGGGGGTGCCAATACTTAGCCCAGCAGCAGGGCCTGCTCGGGGGGTCAGGTTGAGTGTCTCCTGTCTGCTGGTGCCCACACAGATTCTGCTGGGGGAGGAGTGTTAGCAGTGCCTGGCGGGGGCTGGGCTCCTCAGGATCTCTGGCGCGCGGTTGCCCCGTTCCCCTTTTTTAAGGGTCAGGGCCAGCCTTAGGGGAAATGGTGCCCTAGGTCATGGGCTCTCAACCTTTTCCTTGCTGAGGCCGCCCCCATGCTATAAAAATGCCAGGACCCAGTGGTAGGGTGGAGGAGGAGAGCTCAGGCCTCCCGGTTGGGGATCCTGGGGCATAGGGAATTTCACTTCGATTTGGGGGGTGGAAGTGAGGGGTGACAGGGCTTGAGTTAGCTCCGCACAGTAAGGTCTGGGGGGGGGGGAGTGCTACCTCCACCCCCTGGCTCACTCAAGAGGCTACTCTGCCTATCTGGGCTGTGGGGGGGACGCAACCAAAACATAACTCAAAGGGGGAACTCAGTTCAGAAAGTTTGCAAACCGCTCAGGGTGCAGCGAGAGGGTAGCTCGGAGCTGTGTGAAGTGAAGGGAGTAGCTCAGGGTGCAGGGAGGTGTGGCTGGGGCTCTGTAGGGGCAGGGGGCTCCTAGTGGAGCTCCCAGCCTCAATGTGGGGCGCTGGGGTTCCCGGCTTCAGCCATCTGCTACTCCTGGCTTGGGGGGCACCAGCTTCAGCCCCGCTCCGCTCCTGGCTTCAGCACTGGGGCTTGAGGGCACCGGGTTTCGCCGCGGGACTCTGCGGCCCCCCTGGAAGGGCTCACGGACCCCAGACTGAGAACCGCTGGTCTCATCTAAACGCTGTTTGCATTTGACCCTTCAGATCGCAGATTATAACCCAGCACACAGATCTCTGAGTGCAAGCCAAATCCTTCCCCAAACTGACAGTTTAAACAGTAACTCCCTTTAGAAAGAGCAGGATTTTTGCCTTAGAGCAGAACAGTGTACTTCCTTTGTTTTTTATCTACAGCGAGAGATTGAAGAAGCTCAATTGATTTCACTGAATGGAGGTTAAGAGGCGATTTAATCAGCGTTTTAAATACATTGTTTTAAAAATTCCCAGAGGGGGGAATATGTGATTTTAAAGGGTTCCTTAATTCACCAGAGGAAGGTTGAACAAGACCCCTTTGGCTTGAAGTCGCTGTCACAAAATCCCGCCTGGAAATGACCCTTTGTAAGAGTGAAGCTAATTATCCAGCGCCACGAGCGCCGCAAGGGACGGGGTGGATTCCCCATCACTTGCCGTTTGTAACTTAAGGTCGCGGCTCTGGCTGCGAGACACCCGGTGTGTGGGTGCCCCTGTTCCCCTTTTATAACCTCCAGTACATGGGATCCTCCAGGATCCCCGGCGTGCGGGTGCTCCCCCCCCCCCAGGGTGCCCGGTGGGTGTGTGGACAAAAAGAGACCGCGTCTCACCGTCTCGCCCAGGCTACGCTGCAGGGACTATTCACAGGCGCGATCCCACTAGGGCTCGGCAGGGGGGTTTTGACCTGCTCCGTTTCCGACCTGGGCCGGTTCACCCCTCCTTAGGCAACCTGGTGCCCTCAAGCTCCCCGGGGCTCACCATATCGCTGCCGAGCTTCGTGCGGACACCCGCTCGGCCCCGCCCGCCGCAGCCTAGAACCCCCGAGCTCCAGCGATCCGCCGGCCTCAGCCTCCCCAGGAGCTGGGATCACAGGCGCCTGCCACGGCGCCCGGCTGGGCTTCCCCGCTCCCATCTCCGGCTTTAAACGGCGCTGGGGAGCTGTGTGCCTTGGCCAGACGGGGGCAGGCTGCCATGGGGGAAGGCTCCTGCTCCCCCCGGCCCCCGGCCGCTCCTGTCGGTGTGTGGGCTCCGCTGTCCTCCCAGAGCGGACCCCGGTCCCCGCATCCCCCGCCCAGGAGCCCCGGTGCGGGGAGCCCCGCCCCGCATACAGAATCCTGGTGCCCGCTGCCAGGTGGGACCCGCTCGGCGTGGGAACGGGCCACTTTCCGCCCCGGGCAGCTCGGAATTTTTAATCCTGGTTTTGCCATAGCGCAGCTGACTCCTGCGCCCTGAACGAAATGTTCCACGCCCCGCTGCTGCTCCTCGTTTGGGAGGGGGCGAGCGGGCAGCCGGGCTAACGGACAAGCGGGCTGTAGCTCAGGAAAGCTCCCGCTCAAACAAATCGGGTTAGGCTCTAAGGTGCCGCAAGCCCGCCTGTTCTTTCCGAGCATGCTCCGTTCAGCTGCTGAAGCCGCTGCCCTTCCCCCCGGGCCCTTCCCCCCGCAGGCTTGCGCGGGCGGCTTCACCGGCAGCGGCCCTCCCCCTCCCCGCCGCGCGGGGCTCTCGGCGCCAGCGCGGAGCCGCCCCAAACGCGCCGCACAAGTTGGGCTGCCGGGGCGTGCCGTAGGGACGAGCACTGCGCATGTGCGGCCGCTGGTGTCTGGGCGCGTGAGGAGCCAGGGGTGGGGGGCGCGGGGTGTCAGGGGCGTCCCGCCATGAAGTCCCGCTTCAACACCATCGACATCCGGGCGGTGCTGGCCGAGCTCAGGGACAGGTAGCGTCAGCGCCCGGCCGGGGCCCGGGAACCCGCCCCCGCCGAGAGACCGGGACCCCTCCCTCAGACCCCCCCCCCGTCCCCACACGGGTGCTCCCGCGCGCTGGAACCCCCTCCACGGGAACAGCCCCCCCCGACTCGGCCGCCCTCTTGGGACCAGCCCACTGCCCCCCAACCACCCCGACCGGTACTGCCCCCCCACAGGGGAACCCCCGTATGGGAACCCCCACCCCCCAGCCACCCCGACCGGTACTGCCCCCCCAGGGGAACCCCCAGCCACCCCGACCGGTACTGCCCTCCCCAGGGGAACCCCCGTATGGGAACCCCCACCCCCCCAACCACCCTCACCGGTACTGCCCCCCACAGGGGAACCCCCGTATGGGAACCCCCACCCCCCCAACCACCCCGACCGGTACTGCCCCCCCCAGGGGAACCCCCGACCGGTACTGCCCCCCCAGGGGAACCCCCGTATGGGAACCCCCACCCCCCGACCACCCCGACCGGTACTGCCCCCCCCAGGGGAACCCCCGACCGGTACTGCCCCCCCCAGGGGAACCCCCGTATGGGAACCCCCACCCCCCAGCCACCCCGACCGGTACTGCCCCCCCAGGGGAACCCCCAGCCACCCCGACCGGTACTGCCCTCCCCAGGGGAACCCCCGTATGGGAACCCCCACCCCCCGACCACCCCGACCGGTACTGCCCCCCCATGGGAACCCCCGACCACCCCGACCGGTACTGCCCTCCCCAGGGGAACCCCCGTATGGGAACCCCCACCCCCCAACCACCCCGACCGGTACTGCCCCCCCACAGGGGAACCCCCGTATGGGAACCCCCACCCCCCGACCACCCCGACCGGTACTGCCCCCCCCAGGGGAACCCCCGACCGGTACTGCCCCCCCAGTGGAACCCCCGACCACCCCGACCGGTACTGCCCTCCCCAGGGGAACCCCCGTATGGGAACCCCCACCCCCCAACCACCCCGACCGGTACTGCCCCCCCCACAGGGGAACCCCTGTATGGGACCCCCACCCCCCCAACCACCCTCACCGGTACTGCCCCCCACAGGGGAACCCCCGTATGGGAACCCCCACCCCCCCAACCACCCTCACCGGTACTGCCCCCCACAGGGGAACCCCCGTATGGGAACCCCCACCCCCCCAACCACCCCGACCGGTACTGCCCCCCCAGGGGAACCCCCAGCCACCCCGACCGGTACTGCCCCCCCCAGGGGAACCCCCGACCGGTACTGCCCCCCCACAGGGGAACCCCCGTATGGGAACCCCCACCCCCCAACCACCCCGACCGGTACTGCCCCCCCCACAGGGGAACCCCCGACCGGTACTGCCCCCCCACAGGGGAACCCCCGTATGGGAACCCCCACCCCCCCAACCACCCTCACCGGTACTGCCCCCCACAGGGGAACCCCCGTATGGGAACCCCAACCACCCCGACCGGTACTGCCCCCCCCACAGGGGAACTCCCGTATGGGAACCCCCACCCCCCAACCACCCCGACCGGTACTGCCCCCCCACAGGGGAACCCCTGTATGGGACCCCCACCCCCCCAACCACCCCGACCGGTACTGCCCCCCCATGGGAACCCCCAACCACCCCGACCGGTACTGCCCCCCCACAGGGGAACCCCCGTATGGGAACCCCCAACCACCCCAACCGGTACTGCCCCCCCCAGGGGAACCCCCGACCGGTACTGCCCCCCATGGGAACCCCCAACCACCCTGACCGGTACTGCCCCCCACAGGGGAACCCCCGTATGGGAACCCCCACGCCCCAACCACCCCAACCGGTACTGCTCCCCCCACAGGGGAACCCCCACGCCCCCAACCACCCCGACCGGTACTGCTCCCCCCACAGGGGAACCCCCATGCCCCCAACCACCCCGACCGGTACTGCCCCCCCACAGGGGAACCCCCGTATGGGAACCCCCAACCCCCCAACCACCCCGACCGGTACTGCCCCCCCCCACAGGGGAACCCCCGACCGGTACTGCCCCCCCATGGGCACCCCCAACCACCTGGACCGGTACTGCTCCCCCCCATGGGAACCCCCAACCACCCCGCCCGGTACTGCCCCCCCACAGGGGAACCCCCGTGTGGGAACCCCCACCCCCCCAACCACCCGGACCGGTACTGCCCCCCCCCACATGGGAACCCCCCACATGGGAACTCCCACTCCACTGCCCCCAACCACCCTGACTGGTACTGTCTCCCCCCATGGGAACCCCCACCCCATTGCCCCCCAACCACCCTTCACCCTGCCACACATGAGAACCCACCATGGGAACCCCCACCCCTCTACCCTGTGTGAGAGACTGGGGAACCCCCCATCCTACTGGCCCCTGGGAATGCCTCTGCCCTACCAACCCCCCCACCCTATGTGAGAAACTGGGAACTGCCCCCATGGGAGCCCCCTTGTCAAATTTCCCCCTGCCCCCAGGAACCTCTCACCTCACCGCCTGGTGTGAGAGACCTGGGAACCCACACCCACAGCCCTCCCACAGGAACCCCTGTTGCCCCATGTTAGAGATCGGGGAACCACCCTACCCGATGGATCCTTATGGGAACTCTGATGCTCCATAACATCCGTTGCCCCATGTGAAAGGCCAGGAGAACCCTGACCATCCCACCCCGCTGTCCCCCAAGGGAGCCCTGACATCTCCAACCCCATTGCCTTGCATGGGAGCCCTGATTCTTCTGCACACACACCCATTGCCCCATGTAGGAGACTAGGGGCGTCTTGACCCCTGTGCGCACACAATCCATTTCACCCCACTGGAGCCCAGACAAACTGCACCTCCACCTCCATTCCACTGTCCCTCATGGACGTCCTGAGACCCCATCCCACTACCCCCTGGAACTCATATAGTCCCTCCCCCTTCCACCCAGGAGACCCTGATACCCCTCAAGGTGTGATTTACATGGGAGTTTTATCATCCATGTTATGGTGTCTTGAATAACTATGAATGAAACAGCAACGGGATCAAATCTCAGTTGTGCTTTCTGTGGTGGTGCTGAAAGTGCTTTAGTCCCATCCAGGCTAGCTCTTCAAGCATTCTCAGCACCTGTTTAGCCAGATGTACTGCTGACAGTCATCAGCCAGGGGGGCTAGTTTGCTAATGTAAGTGGGGCTTCAATGATAAATTGCTGATGCAGAGATATGCATATGCATTAGTGTCTCATAAAATGAATTGTTGCTGAAATTCTGGAGTTGCATTAAAGTCTTGTTCAAGTGGCTATTCTATTTTAGTTCCTTTTTGCATTTATTTCATTAATAGTGCTCCCCGCAAATTCTAATTGTATCGTAATTTCTCCTGGAGCTTGTCCATTTTACTGCGTCTACCCTATCACCTCTTCAAATGCTATTTGTATAATATATTGTAACCTAGGAAACTTATTTATGTACATATAGATTCAGTTGTCACTGAATCTTTCTGACAGGCTTGTATGAATTCTATACTGGATTCACAAAATGTATTTATTTTTTATTTAACAGCTTATTGGGAATGAGAGTAAACAATGTCTATGATGTGGATAATAAGACCTATCTTATTCGCCTTCAAAAGTAAGAACTCTTAACATTTGTGAGCTCTGTTTTATTCCTCCTTAAATTTGAGCCTATTTGTCTTGTATTAATTGCTGCTTATCAAGCCTTTATAACCAGTTTGCTAAAAACTAGTTTTGTGGTGTTCCCTGGAAGAAGAAAAATATTTTTATCATGGGCGTTCTTAGGAAATATCACAGGAAGATAATTGTTTTTGCCCTTTTTACAAACAAAATACAGAAAATAAGTGGAAGAGCAGGTGTGTTTTGCGCCTAAAAGTTTTTTCTCGTAAATACCAAGAACAGTGCGTATGCTGTGGTAATGATAAGCAGTTATGACCACAGGAGTTGCTGTTCTGAAGCAATGAGTCTGTGTAGTCTGATGCTTTTTACACAGGGCCAGAAAAGTCCCTTTTGGTCACCCAGTTTCTGTGTTGGACTGTTAGCTTTCTCTTTTCCTATTTGTAATGCACCTGACCAACTGGACAGTGCTCTGGGTGGGTGGCCTTTCAAAATGACTTCCTGCAAAAGGTAATCCTGGATATTTTTGGAGTAATCAAGTAACCTCAGTATATCTAGCCTTTAATTTAGTTTATCTTAAACTTAGTTTTTAACTTCGTCTTTTTGCTACCAACCTGGCCTCAATATATCTCAACTGTTCTAATATTTTTGACCATAGCTTCCTCTGAAAGCCCTACAACTTCAACTATAAGTCAAAGAAATCTATCTGTGGTACTTTGGTGTGCAGCTCTAATGAAATGTCATTGGTATAATGACAAATTGGTGGCGTTTAAAGTGTCAAACTAGTCTTTATTTTGTCAACAGGCCAGACTGTAAAGCTACACTTCTAATTGAATCTGGTATACGGATTCACACAACAGAGTTTGAGTGGCCAAAGAATATGATGCCATCTGGATTTGCAATGAAGGTAAATTAATCTTTCTCTTTCTGAAATTTCCTTCAGAAGAGAGAGTAATGCTGTAGTTTCACATCTGAGATGTAAATGAACTATTAAAGTATTGCCAGCTAGCTGAGTGGGTCTTGGTCAAGCAGATGATGATGATGTGGGGACTGGCTGAAAAGAAGGGCAACTGCAGAATGGTGGGGGACACAGAACTGATGCTTGGTACCTGACAACAGTCAAAATGTAGTTTTTAAGACTTACGGTACGTCTACGGTACGAAATTATTTTGAAATTATTCTATTCGAATTTTTGGAAGCGATTTTATACATTTGGTCTTGTGTATCCCCACTAAAGAGCGTGAATTCGGTGGAGTACGTCCACGGTACCGAGGCTAACATCGAATGTCGGAGCGGTGCACTGTGGGTAGCTATCCCACAGTTCCCACAGTCCCCGCCGCCCATTGGAATTCTGGATTAAGCTCCCAGTGCATGATGGGGCAAAAACATTCTCACGAGTGTTTCTGGGTGTGTGTTGTAAGTCTCTCCTCCCGCCGTGAAAGCTATGGCAGACAATCGTTTCGCACCTTTTTGGCGTGCAGACGCCATACTGCTTTCAGCAGACAGTGTAGTATGGTGAACCGCTTCTCTCCTGGTACTATGAATCCACGTCGCATTTCCTCTCCACTTTCTATGTAATCTCTATAAGTATCTACTCTTTCTCTTCCTCATCGACCGCTTCCGCTGCCAACTCTGCTCAGCCATTGTGAACTGAGCAGCACAGCTTCCGCCGCCAACTCTGCTCTACCGCTCTTGCCGCGCAACCAAGCTTCTCCATGTTGTCTGTCCTGGGCTCCCATCTCCGTGAAAGCTACAGAAGACAACCATTTCCCGCCTTTTTCCGGCTATCGTGAACCGAACAGCACCTCTTCTGCTGCCACTCTGCTCTCCTATGTTTCGTGCCCTTTTTCCAGGATTACCCGTGCAGGCGCCATAGCATGGCAAGTATGGAGCCCGCTCAGATCTCCGCTGCAGTTTTGACCACTGTAAATACCTTGCGCATTATCCAGCAGTATGTGCAGTACCTGCAAAACCGGGCGAGGAAGCGACGACAGTGCGATTACAACAGTGATAAGTACATGGACACAGATGTTCCTAGAAGCATGGCATGTGGCGATTGGGAGATCATGGTGGCGCTGGGCCAGGTTCATGCCGTGGAACGCCGATTCTGGGCCCGGGAAACAAGCACAGACTGGTGGGACCGCATAGTGGTGCAGGTATGGGATGATTCCCAGTGGCTGAGAAACTTTTGTATGCGTAGGTCCACTTTCATGGAACTTTGTGACCTGCTGTCCCCTGCCCTGAAGCGCAAAGACACCAAAATGAGAGCAGCCCTCACAGTTGAGAAGCGAGTGGCCATAGCCCTGTGGAAGCTTGTAACGCCCGACAGCTACCGGTCAGTCGGGAATCAGTTTGGAGTGGGCAAATCTACTGTGGGGGCTTCTGTGCTGCGAGTAGCCAACGCAATCATTGACCAGCTGCTATCAAGGGTAGTGACTTTGGGAAATGTGCAGACCATTGTGGATGGCTTTAATGCGCTGGGGTTCCCAACTGCAGCGGGGTGATCGACGGAACGCATATCCCTATCTTGGCCCCGGAACACCGGGTCGGCCAGTACGTAAACCGCAAGGGTACTTTTTCATAGTACTGCAAGCACTGGTGGATCACAAGGGATGTTTCACCGACGTCAATGTGGGATGGCCGGGAAAGGTGCACGACACTCACATCTTCAGGAACTCTGGTCTGTTTGAACAACTGTAGGAAGGGACTTACTTCCCAGACCAGAAAATTACTGTTGGGGATGTTGAAATGCCTATAGTTATCCTTGGGGACCCAGCCTACCCCTTAATGCCATGGCTCGTAAAGCCGTACACAGGCACCCTGGACAGTAGTAAGGAGCAGTTCAACTATAGGCTGAGGAAGTGCAGAATGGTGGTAGAATGTGCTTTTGGATGTTTGAAAGCGTGCTGGCGCCGTTTACTGGCTCAGATCTCAGCACAACCAATATTCCAACTGTAATTGCTGCTTGTTGTGTGCTTCACAATATCTGTGAGAGTAAGGGGGAGACATTTATGGCGGGGTGGGAGGTTGAGGCAACTCGTCTGGCGGCCAATTTAGCACAACCAGACAACAGGGTGATTAGAAGAGCGCAGCAGGGCATGCTGCACATCAGAGAAGCTTTGAAAGGCAGTTTCATGACTGGCCAGGGTACAGTTGTGTTTTTCTCTTGAAGTTACCTGCCCCCTCTATATATGTCACAATTGTTTAAAAACCATTCTTTATTATTTGTTGCACAACACATTGAGAGAAATCAGAAGGTAGACTGGGGGAGGGGGGGGTACTGGGAAAGGGGAGTGGAGGAGGAGGGAAGGACAAGTCCAGAAATCAAATCAAAATTTTGGATATGCCAGCTTTCTGCTGTTTGTGCAATCCTCTGGGGTTGAGTGTGTGGGTCCCCGTAATACCCCCCCCCCCGCCCGTGTTCTTGGGTGAGGAGGCTGTGGAACTTGGGGAGGAGGGAGGGCGGTTATACAGGGGCTTCAGCGGCAGTCTGTGGTCTTGCTGCCTTTCCTGCATTAGATCCACCATACAGTGGAGCATGTCCATTTGCTCCCCCATGAGCTTGACCATAGCATCCTGCCTGCTCTCATCGCACACATCCCTCCGCTCTTCGTATTCATGTAACGCTTTATGGGACTCCGCAATTGTTTGCCTCCACACATTCAGCTGGTCCCTATCAGTGCAGGAGGACCGTATGAGCTTGGCGAACATGTCATCCCGAGTTCGTTTTTTTCCACCTTCTAATCTGGATCAGCCTCTGGGACGGAGTAGATAGGGACCGCGTTGAAACATTTGCACCTGCAGGAGGAGAAAAAGGGAGGGTAGTATTTTAAAAGATATCTTTTAGAGAACAAAGGGGACACTTTCTCAGTGAAACAGACAATTCGTAGTACACAGCACATGTTTTTTCTGTACAAGGTCGCAGTTTGCCTCTTATACTGAAGTGCCTGCCACTTTGGTGTAAGTAAGCCATCACACGTGGCCGGGCAACAGAATTCAGCTTGCAGGCAGCCATGGTAAGCCCTAGGGGCACATGGGATTCTGCTTCTTCCACATTCATTTCAATGCTTTCAAACTGCTGGGCCCCCTTTCCCATAGCAAGCAATGCCTGGTGGGTTTGCCATATAAAAGGAGGGTCTGTGGGCTCTCTGGGATGATCACTTCACACAACACCCGTGGCGCAACACCCCCCCCCCCCCCCGTGTGGCTGCGATGAGGCTCTGAGCAGGGATGAGCCCTTTAAACTAAACGCGAACAGCCCAGTGCGGCGGGTTTCCTCCCACCGCGTGGCTCTGATCAGGCTCTCACTCACCAGAAGTGCCTTCTCCAGGGTCATGGTCCGGGAGGCGACTGGGTCCAGCGTTAAGAATGGTCCTGGCTAGGGGGGAAAAAGGATTCCCCACTTGCCGTCTGTGCATTGTTCTCCTCCTCCTCTTCATCCTACAATAACTCATCCTCCTTGCTCCATGCAGCTCCCCCCTTACGGGTGTCCATGGACAGTGGTGGGGTAATGGTGGTGTCACCCCCCCCCCCCCCCATAATTGCATGCAGATCACAGTAGGAGCGGCACGTATGGGGCTGTGACCCAGAGCGCCCATTCGCTTCGCTGGTTTTTTGGTATGTTTACCTGAGCTCCTTGATTTTTGTACAACACTGCTCTGTGTCCCTGGAGTAGCCTCTCTCCATCACGGCCCTGGAGACTTCAGCGTACATATTTGCCTTTCTTTTTTGGAATGTAGTTCTGCCATAACAGATTCGTCTCCCCAACGTGCAATGAGATCCAGTACCTCCCGCTCAGGCCATGCTGGAGCTCGTCTGAGACTGCATGGTTGCCTGTGATGGTGGATTGTGCTGATGGTCACCTGTGCTGATGGTGACTAGACTGGACATGAAATTCAAAAGTTCCTGGGGCTTTTACTGCCTACCTGGCTAGTGCACTGGAGTTGAGAGTGTTGTCCAGAGCAGTCACAAGGGAACATTCTGGGATAGCTCCTGGAGGCCAATAACATCAAATTGTGTCCACAGTACCTGTAACCCGGACTTGCGATCTCGATTTTTAGTGCTACTCCACTTGCCGAGGTGGAGTACAGAAATCGGATTAAAGAGCCCTTTTAAATAAATAAATAAATAAATAAACGGTTTGGTTGTGTGGACGGAATCAGTTTTATTTTGAATTAACTCGGCTAATTCCGAAATAACTGCGTACTGTAGACCAGGCCTTTGATACTCAAGCTTATAAATGTTCACTCATAAGCCATGCCTGTTGGAATTTTACTTTGGCAAAGTGAATATATTATTATTTTATTATATAGGCCAGATTCTGAAGCCTCTGAATAGGCAAAACCCAGAGTGAATGGGAGTCTTGCATAAGTAAGGACTTCTGAATTAGACTATCTGAGGTGTCAGGCCTTGAAGTGAACTATTAGGCTCCAGTTCAGCAAATAGAGCCGTTGTGGATGCGTCTGATTGCAGAATCAGATTACAGATCTTGTTAGCTCCCCACTCCTGCGAAGAGACCGTACACAAGAGTGCCCATGAGGAGCTTCATTGAAATACCTCTCTGCAAATCCCCCACTGAAGTCAGTGGGAGGCTTGTGGAAGCAGGAGTAACCCTGAGTGGAGGTCATTGCAGGATTGGGGCCTTAGGTTACACTAGCTCTTTCCCTCCTTGGGATGGCAGAGACATGCAGGTTTCAAATAGTACAGCTGTTTTTATTACTGTAAATGCTGAATGCTTAACAAAAATGTTTAATTTTTTGCAATTTGGAGCTACTATTTTTCTTTAACAAGCAAGAGTAGATCAGAGCTTGATGGTTGTCAAAGTTTGAGCAGCTCATGAATGTAATATTCAGTTTTGTAAGTTTATACCAGGTCTTATCTTTATTCCACTTATTATAGACAAATACAAGCAAGATAAACAAGAAATGTTCAGATTTTCACGGGCATACACACACAGTCGTTTAATTAAATATTTCAGTTTAAAATAATATGAGTAGGACCTTTCTGTTTACACCTTATATACATATACATATTTTAATATTTTTTTTCTTCCATATCATCAGTGTCGTAAGCATTTAAGGAGTAGAAGACTTGTCAGTGTAAAACAGCTGGGGATAGACAGAATTGTAGACTTTCAATTTGGAAGTGATGAAGCAGCCTATCATCTCATTGTTGAGCTTTACGACAGAGTAAGTCATAAAACTGTTTAGTCTATAATTAGTATTTAATATGGACTCTAATAATCAGTTTTGTTGCTATTGCAGGGAAACATTGTTCTGACAGACTATGAATACTTAATTTTAAACATCCTGAGGTTTCGCACAGATGAGGCAGATGATGTCAAATTTGCAGTTCGGGAACGGTACCCAGTTGATAACGCTAAAGCATCTGCACCATTACCTACCTTGGAAAGGTAACTTTATTCTGTGCAACATGCATATTATAAATAAAGCAAAGACCATTTTTACATATAAAAATTTTGAGTCTGAATAGTCTGTTTTAAGCTTTGAACATTGTGTAGGTGATGCAGTTCTCACAGAATTGAAATTGTTTGCTTTCTTCTCTAATTCAGAAAACATGGAAAATCAATTCAACGTTGTACATTTATTCTTTTGAATAGCAGCAATTCTGCTTATTATGTCTCTTAGGTTGACTGAAACAATATCAAATGCACCTAACGGGGAACTGCTAAAGAGGGTCCTTAACCCACATCTTCGTAAGTAATGGCATTATTACAATATGAAATGTGCAAACTGTTTGCATTCATATTAGATGTAATGTGAAAATTTAAAATAAGAAAGACACAACTGTGTTTCAGAAGGTTCAAGACAGTCTCCTATGTATAAAATGCAAAATTATTTGTTAAGACTAGAATTTTAATACAAAGGTATAGAAACTTGGCTGCAATCCCTTAATATGCTTTATATGGGTGTAGGGATTTGTCCATGAAGCACTTATAGTATCGGGACCTTTGCTGAATTTTCTCAGTGATGGCTAGAATGTCTCATTCAATTTTGGAAATTAATCATTCTTAATACAGATTTCAACCTGAATGTTTAAACTGCTTCTATAGTTGGTTCTTTCTACTTTTATAGCTTATGGAGCCACACTCATTGAGCACTGCCTTATAGAAGCTGGATTGTCTGGTAATGCCAAAGTAGATCAACAGATGGGAAGCAAAGGTATGTAGGAGTATAATATTTGTGCACTTCAAAGGTTTGCTTGACTATATTTGGAGGGGCAGAGAAGACACCTAGGTACCCTTCACTGAGGACGTAAAAGAACAGTGGCTTTGTTTCATGGAAAAAGGGTGCTCAGCCAGGATTGGCTGAAAACGCTGAAGGGAACTTTGGGTGAGAGAACCTTCCACCAAACGATGTTTAACTTGTTAGTTAAGCTTGGTCTCTAAAAGCGTGTCATGATTTATTTATATGTAACCATTGGTTTCCAATATTCATACTCACTACTCTATGAATCTCTAATCTGTGATAATAAACTTATTCGTGTTTTCAATATAAATATATTGAAGTGCTGTGGTGTTAAGCAAAGCAGTGGTCCTCAGTTGAATCTTAAAAGCTGGTATGTAGTGTTCCTTTGGGAACCCCAGGCCTGGTAATTCTGTGAGCATTCAGTGGATAAGGGCCTGGATGCTGCAGGGAAAAGTCCAAGGATTTTGAGACTGGTGTCTGCTTATTGCTACCTGTCCAGAGAAAGCAAGGCCTGGAAGGCAGTGCTTGTGTTGCCAGAGACTGGTGATTTCAGGGAGCTGACCCACAGCAGGCACAGATAAGACTGCTTCACACTAAGCAGATAGTGGTGAGGCACCTCACAACCCAGGGTACCCTTGGGGAGCATCACAATGGATATGCAGTGTAAGTTTTTACAGGCTGGAGACTACTTTAACACTATTCTCTTAAAGCCCTAGCATTGCTTATATACTAGTATTTTTCCATCCCTTTTAGCCTCAATTCTAAATAGTTAACTTTATGTCATATGATGAAGTGCTACTGTAATTGTGATACTGGAAGGATTAATAAGGGACTTACTATACAAGAGTCATGTGCCAAAGTGTTAATCATGAAAAAAATTATATGGTGGATTTTGAATGAATTAGAACAGTTGCTTTTGATTTTTTTGGAATATACAATTATGGGTTGAGGCGGTAAGGTCAGAATGATTAGTTCTGTAGTCGTACTTTGCTATGAGTGTTTTTTCGGAGGGGGAGAACTATGTTAATATGATGATCTGTAATTAATTAAAATAATGTAATACCTGATATCTGTTGTTATCTGAAGTGCTGTAATAAAGAAGGGAGTTTTATGGCTAATGTTTCAAAAGTAGGGACTTTCATTGTACACCCTTGCCAAGACAGGTAATTGCACGCATCCAGTCCTTGTTTTTTATGTGCAATTATGTGTTTATGCCAGCACTCTTATATTTTATGCATGTAGCTGCAATACGTATTTTTTAAAGAAATATCTCAAAGTTTAAAAAGGACACTAAATGAGGCTTTCTTCAAAATGGACATTTGTTTCTAATGCAAGGAGTTGATGGTTAAAGATGCTTATTAAAATGCGGACTTTTTTGAAATTTGCAAGAATCCTGGTTTTAGAGTATTTCAGAGAGTAGGATTATTGAAAATCTCATAATCCAGACTTCCCACAAGAAGTGTATATTGGAGAAAATTCCTCTGTACCCCTGGCTAGAAATGCAGTTAGTAGCAGAGGTTAGTTTTTGGTCTGTCAAGCTTTAGCCTTTATTGGTTAAGTAGTGCACTATGTGTTTATGTAAAATATCCCAAAATTCTTGCCTCTTCAAAATCCATTTTTTTTCTCCTTTAGAAAATATTGAAAGGGTACTTGCTGCTTTACAGAAGGCAGAAGAATATATGAAGATAACTAACCACTTTAGTGGAAAGGTAAATCTTAATTGATATCTGCATAGTTCAAAGTTAAACCGTCTAAGAAACATGCATTATTGTTCTTCTATCATGTCAGACATTTGCTATTGGTTTAGCATGCCTATCACATCTTTTCATGTTGTTGTCTTTCTATTTTTGCTGCTCTGATGTCCTCCAGATACTAATAAGGAATACACCGGACCCTCGCTAGAACGTGGGATTTGGGATCCATACACAGTACCGCGTTAAAATGAATTCCAATTAAAGTAATTAAATTTGGGATCCATTGCTGCAACCACATTATATGTGAATTTGCGCTATATAGATGCACGTTCTAGCAAGGGTCCGGTGTGTATATATGATGCTTGTCTTGGACGTGCAGCTTGTAAATGAGCTAATGGAGTAAAAGGGACCTATCTGACTTGTGTGTCACCATTGTATTTAAATACTGATAGTAATTTTAATGTATGAAGTGTTCAGGGATATCAAAATAATCTCAGTCTGTAGTTCAATGAGGAACCAAAATTTAATTTTGCAGTTGTGTGTCTTCAAGGTATTCATGCGCCTGACGAGCAATATGATTGTAATTTATCCTTCTACATCGATCTTAATGCAACTTGGGAATAAGGCCTGAGTAGAAAGACTGCCAATTACCAGTAGGTAATAGAAATCATTCTTTAACCCTGGGAATTTAGTCCTAATTTTCAAACATGTATTTATTTATTTATTGCAATAACTATTGAACATCCTCTGTGGGCCCGTGCCAGTGTTTCTGATCATTTTCACTTCTTGTGGAAAAATTGTGCTATAGCCCATCCACTCCTCTCTCTTCCATGTTCTGAGTCTGCTGTCTTATAGCAAGTTCTTCTCTAACTTCAAGGCGGAAAGGATTGCTCAGTTTATGGTACAATTCATTCTGATTCTGACTTGCCCATCACTGCATCCTTAACAAACAAGGGTTGTTTAAAATGTAAGGTACAAAGTTTGTGTGATGCATTGTATACTTGGGTTTGTTATAGAAGTTCAGTGTTCATTTGGAATATTTTAGAATAAAGGTGAGTGGCCAAAATTTTACCTGCAAAGTCACTTAGCACCATAAAGTCTCTATGAAAAAAGAGCTTACCAGTGGATTTAGTGTCAGATGTTTGCAAGGTGTTAAACTGTTCCTCCTTGGGCAAGAAAGGAAAAATAACTTTTAAGATTCCTGGAAAGAAATGAGTGTGAATGTGGTGTCTTATGGGGTTTTTTTTTTTAAGGGTTATATCCTCCAGAAACGGGAGAAAAAGCCAAGCCTGGAG
This sequence comes from Lepidochelys olivacea, assembly GCF_965140295.1. Taxonomy (NCBI): domain Eukaryota; kingdom Metazoa; phylum Chordata; order Testudines; family Cheloniidae; genus Lepidochelys; species Lepidochelys olivacea. Next base: position 124,070,361 of record NC_140416.1, read on the forward strand.
CCAGATAAACCTGCAGAAGAAATCCTCACGTAAATATTTGAAGTATTAACTCCCTTTCTTGCTAGAAAGCTAATTTATATTAAGCATTCAAGTGATACTATCAAATGTATATTTTACAGATATGAGGAATTTCATCCTTTCTTGTTTTCTCAACATCTAAAGTGTCCGTACATGGAATTCGAAACATTTGATAAGGTATAGTGGTTTTGCTGATACAGTACTAAGTAGTTCAAATGACTGATACTAAAAACGTGAAAGAAAATATGGTGCTGGAAACTATTACGTTTTTATGCTTTATGACTAGGTAGTTTGGTGTGTAAAATCAGTAAGTATCATAGTAAGATATAAGCTAAATAAAATATTTCTTGGTAACTACAGTTGACCCATTTATGTTCCCAATTTGTCTGTCATGTCCAGTAACTGTGGTGTTGTAACTGTGTTGGTCCCAGGACATTAGAGAGACGAGGTGGATGAGGAAATATCTTTATTGGACCAAGTTTGTGTGTCTCACCAATAAAAGATATTTCCTCACTCATCTTGTCTCTCAAATGTCCAGTAACTGAAATATAGCATGTAGCATTGGTGAAAGACGTATTTGTGTCCAGAACCAAGCTACTCTCTGTCTTCACTTGTTTAAACATATTTTGCTGGTGGTTATATAGGTGTTTATAGACAGTTGGTTTATAGCTGAGGGTAATAGCAAAAATATAAATATGATGAATGTTTGACATGGAATTTCACTAAAAATGAAATCTTTGTCCTTTCTGGTTCTTGGCTAACTAAGGTTAACATAACCTATAGATAATTATTTTATACTAAATCCGATCTCTAGATTCCCTACTTTGCACTCTCCTGCCATGCCTCCCCATCATGTTTGTACCACCTACCTCACAGTGCTGGTGATTTTCATAGCATAAATAAACTCAGAAACTTTATTGTAAGCAGTTTCTGCCTGTTGAAACCAACCACAAAGAACTGTATTGAACTTCATATGCTTGATTTGGAGATTCTGTTCTTATTAACCAATTGATAATTATGCTTATGCTCAAATAAATTGGTTAGTCTCTAAGGTGCCACAAGCACGCCTTTTTCTGTTTGCGAATACAGACTAACATGGCTGTTACTCTGAAACCTTGATTATTATGATGGCTCATTGCAGAGATGGCTGTACCTACGGTAGTTTCACAGTTGTTACATACTTAGATTAAAGAACGTGTTCCTTCCTTCACTACATCATTTGCTAATATAGAATTTGGCTCCAGTTCAGTCCCATGGTTAAAGCTAGGCCTGTGCTTAAGTACCTCGCTGAACTGTCCCTTGACTAGGTAGAGCAGGGGAAGTGTGTTGAAACCTAGTTTAGGATCAGACTCCTTTTTGCAGTCTTGCAGTCTCCTCTTAAGAACAGAACCACTCCTGTCTGCTTACTCTTTCCTGATCTAGGTTATTGCATCCTTTGAGATCCTTTAAACTGACTTTTTTTCTTGAAGGCCGTGGATGAATTTTACTCCAAGCTAGAAGGTCAGAAGATTGATTTGAAAGCTTTGCAACAGGTACAGTCTCATTCACAAGCAGAACAGCTGATTTAACTCCTTTAGAGCTTCAGGATGCTGGACATTTGTCTGATTTAGGGGCCCTTGCTCTTTGTAGCACCATGTGGGTGCTGTCTTGTTCAGTTAAAGATAATGGGTTGCTTTGTATGGGGCAGGTCTGAAGCTGCATGCACCAGGGCAGTTCTTGTTGGGAAATTACAATCATTATGACCGCTACTATTATTAGTGTTACGATGCTTCCGTGGATTCCTTTTAAACTGTGCAGACACGGCATTGAATAGCTAATCAGCAAGAACATAAGAATGGCCATACTGGATCAGACCAAAGGTCCATCCAGCCCAGTATCCTGTCTATGAACAGTGACCAATGCCAGGTGCCCCAGAGGGAGTGAACCTAACAGGTAATGATCCGTAATGAATGGAGTGCCTGTCCAAAAATCACTGAAGTGGCTTTTGCTACGCTTTCTATGACAGTGCTCAACAAAATCCTGTTTCCACTTCTTTCCTCTCCATACTGTAATAGGATACAGTTGGGTGTTGAATATCTAACACTGCAAAATTTGTAATATGCAGAGTCGGTCGGCGCTACGCCCGGCTCATGAGACAGCTCATGGTGTCTGACACCATCAGGTGGTCCAGAGACCTCTACACGGAGCACGTCATGGGACACTGTCAGTACTAGGATGAGTAAACAAAACCACCGGTCAGGGAAATAACCCACTTCCTCCCCTGACTGACTAAGGGATGCACCCCCACCCATGTACCTATTCGTTACACCAACACTGACTTGGACTCTAAATAAATTTTATGGGTTGCATACCCGAGATCACTTATTCACTGATTTTTTTAAAAACTCCAGTCTGGGTCTGTGCTGGTTATGTGCTATGTATGTATCTTGTGAACCTTGTAACCAATACTTGTAATCTCTCATAACTCAAGCCTGACCCCAGATGTACAGTACCTTCCCTCTGAACCTGTGTAAATTTGATTTTAAACATTAGCTTTAATAATCTTTTTACTTTCTTTTCTTTGGCTGTCGAAAGGAAAAACAAGCACTGAAGAAGCTGGAAAATGTTCGTAAAGATCATGAGCATAGACTAGAATCTCTTCATCAAGCTCAGGTAGAGCTATCTGTTTTCATAAGACAAGTTTTAAAGAGAAAATATTTTTAATATTCCATGTAGTATCACTTCCACCCTAAGTTGTGTTCCTTAGTGTTCACTTGAGATGACAAATCGGAGTATTTATTCACTAACAAGTTCACCAAAAAGGGAGAGAAGCTAGAGGGAAGTGTGAACTGTAGTGATGATACACTGCTTCTTGTCAATGCTTTGCGTGCCCTTGGAAGAGGTCATCTTTTGAACAATGTGTTTAATTTTAGTGCAGCTGTATTAATTGTATAGATTTGTTTCTTTAATCATCATTTTTATGAAATTTAATTGGTTTTTAGTCTGAATTGTAAGAGAGCTTTTTCTTTCCTGAAGGAAATTGATAAGGTAAAAGGAGAACTCGTAGAAATGAACCTGGACGTAGTTGACCGAGCTATCCAGGTGGTCCGCAGTGCCTTAGCCAACCAGATAGACTGGACTGAAATTGGAGCAATTGTAAAAGAAGCTCAGGCTCAGGGAGACCCTGTTGCGAGTGCAATCAAAGAATTAAAGCTTCAGACAAATCATATCACAATGCTACTAAAGTAAGTATGTTGTAGATCAACAAGACATTAAGAGGGACTAATCCCACAACTAGCAAGTTAACTAGGAAAAGAGCATCTTCATTTGAGCTTACATTATTTTGTCAGTTAATATATGTCAAATGTATTCATGGTGCTGGGTTTTAGCAACATTAAAGCGTGAGTGTGAGGGCTTTGTGAACAGACAGAGGCACTGATCCGATATGCACCTTTCTTTCTTGGTTTTCCTTTAGTTCAATAACTGAAATAGACTCTTCAAGCATATAAAAGCAAGAGTTAACTGGTCACATTTTAAAAGTGGTGGGAAATGTCTAAGAGGAAAGGGCAGTAGTGAGCAAAAGCACTTTTACCTGCATGTCCTAGGCAGTTCCGGGAAACGTGCCTCATTTGGTTTGATGCAACAGGCAACACCAAGCATATTATGCAAAACAAATGCATTTAAAAAATCAGTAACTTAAATAATCTTGACATTCCTTGATGCCCAAAAGAGGGAATCTAGTTGAAAGTTTAGCATGCTGTAGGCTGGCTGGACAAGATGGCCCAGTAAACAAGTTAGAGTTCAAAATTCAAACTGGTATGAGCTGTGATTTAGATCATTCTGCTCCCTCCAGGAAAATCATCACAAGAAGCTTGATACTGGATCAGTGCCTTGCCCTTGCGGACACTTAAAAATAAAAAAACTAAATGAGGTACAAAACGTAAGGGTCCTGCAGGTATCGGCAACAAACTAGAAATATATTTAACTGTGTAAATGTACTGGAAATCCTCTAAGCCTAAACCCAAATATAAGAGATCTTCGTTTGAGTTTATATATAGACCCCCCACCCCCCAATTAGGAAGCCTAATAGAGAGTAAAAAACTGATAGTGGAAAATACCTTAAGTCAGTATGGAAAAGAAGGATATGAGAATTGTACCGATAAGCAAAAAGTGAATATAGGGGTTTCCAGATATATATTCCAGCTTTTGAGTAAAATGTGGGGCTGAAATAATCTTGCTTCTGCTCACTGTCACAATTTGCTTCCTGTATTATTTTGAGGAAGTTCTATGGCCTGTGTAATGCAGGAGGTCAGGCTAGATCAGTAGTCCCCAAACTGTGGGCTGTGTGAAGGAATGTCCAGGGGAGGCGCAGTGGGACCTGGGCCAGCCTCTGTGGGGCGGTGGGAAGGGAGCACCACCTAGCTCCACTTTGCCTCCAGTTCATCTCCGGCCGTGCTCCTGCTCCCGGCCGTGGTTCAGACCCCTTCCCATCTCCGGTCCCTAGTCTCGGCTCCCGACCACAGCTCCACTCCTAGGCCTTGGCCGTGGCCACCAGGTTGGCCATGATTCCACTCCCGGCCCAGGAGTGTGGGGGGGCATGCACATTCCATTAGTGGTACGGGGGGGCGTGCAAGAGGAAAAGCTTGGGTACCACTGGACTACATGATCACAATGGTCCCTTCTGGCCTTGGAATCTATCAGTGTCTCTGCTATTTCAGTTTGTTTCACAATATGAATTAAGGTCACACAGCTAATCATACACATCATCTAAAGACAGTTGAATCTACACAAGATAATGGAAACAATAGTATACTTTGCTGTGTGATACAGAGAAAACATTATTTATGCTGTATGCTCCTCTACCTCCTTAAGGCTACACATGTCAAACATAGTAATAGAAGACAGAGTTTACTGTGCTGATGAGTAGCAAAGGCAACTCAAAGTAATACATGCTCAGAATAGCTTCATGATAATGGATCAGATATTTCACAAAATCTCAGACCGTTACCTAGCTTGCATTTGCTTTGATTAAACATAATGAGCCACTATCTAGTCTTCATTTTGCACAAAGATCAAGGGTAAAATGTCCTGTATTTGTTTCATCTTTGTTCTCCTCCTCCTTCTCCTGTGTGAAAGTGCATAATCAAAACTGTTATAATTATACATTTATCTTTATTCATAACCATAGAGCCTTCTTCAGATTGAAAACAAGAGTGTGTATCTTTTGTAATATTATTTACAAAATTAATGGAAGGAGGAATGCATCTTGCTAACTTTTACAATAAAAAGTCTGGAGTACTTTTTAAGACAATCAATATACTTTTATATTTTGATAGAAACCCGTATGTATTATCGGAGGAGGAGGAGGAAGAAGAAGATGACGAAGCTGATCATTGGAAAGAAGTTGAAGAACCAAAAGGGAAGAAGAAAAAGCATAAAAATAAACAGCTGAAGAAACCTCAGAAAAACAAGCCATTGTTGGTTGATGTTGATCTCAGTTTGTCTGCATATGCCAATGCTAAAAAGTAAGATTTAAAATGTGTATATTTTTAGTAGTCTGCTCCTTAGCTTAATTTCAATAGACTCTGCTACTATCATAGGAATTAGTCTTTTTCCTACAGAAATATTTAGAGTGTGTAGCCTTACCTTAGTTATAGACTGTCCATTCCTCCGCCCCAGAATGTTGTCTTGCCATTTCTGTGTTAACCAGTCTCTGATAATCATTTTAATTTAATGTTAATTACATCAAGCATAGAAACAGACACAGGACATAATGGCTACTTTCTCTGCAAAGTAAATATAAAGGCAGGGCTCTACATTTCTAGTGAGGGTAATAAATTAGTAACTTCATTTCAACTGATGCAATTTTCAGATTCACAGTGATAGGCAATAGGCAAAAAAGCTAAGCCAAACATAACATTTTCCTTATCAGAATGAAGTATTTACTGCTGGCACGAAGTACCGTGGGAAGAAATAGCTCTAAAAATGAGTTAATATACTGGGATCTGAGATGTAAATGAATTTGTGTTTCACAGATATTATGATCATAAGAGACATGCAGCCAAAAAAACACAGAAGACAGTAGAAGCTGCAGAGAAGGTATTTATTATTACCTTTTCCTGGTTTGTTTAAAATGTACCTTTTTTGTGTTAATACTGTTACGCTGATTTAATGTTTCAACCCCCTCCCATCAAGCTTGCCAAAACAATTTAACCTACATGTAGGGCTGACAAGTTGCAGCCTTGAATCATTTAGTTTCCATCAACAGTTATGAACTCCTTAAAAGCATTTTATAATGGAAATGCTGACAGACCAGTAGCTGAGGCAGCATTAACAAGAACCATTATGATCAGGTAGCTGATGTTATTTTCAGAACACACATTTTAGAGAAACTACATGACAGAATAATGGAGACATGCCTTTTCAAAATTATGAAGATTTTAAGACAGCCGTTAATGAAGTGCCTCTGATTTTGCACGGGCAGAAATGGTTTTTAGGTCTGCAAATTGAATTATGTGCAAAACGAGTGACTATACTGTCTCAAACTACATTTTGGGGGTATTTTTCTTCATATTGTCTTACTGTTTGGCTATTGCTTGTATGATCACTGCATTTGTAGAATTGGGAATGTCCATATTTCCTAAACAGGCATTCAAATCAGCAGAAAAGAAGACAAAGCAAACATTGAAAGAAGTTCAAACAGTTACCACCATTCAGAAAGCAAGAAAGGTTTATTGGCAAGTAAACTTTTGATAGTTACCCTCTCAGATGAGTGTGTGAGTCTGTGTAAATTTAAAAGGACGTTGTTGACATGAAATCTAATTTGGTTTTTAAAAAAAGAGTTAAAAGTAGTGTTTTGGTACTACACCCACCCGTATGTCCCTTGTCAGTTGTTGTGGTTTTAGTTATAAGCCCCAGTCCTGCCGGTAGATCCACCTGGGTGGGGCCCTTCAAGAGTGCTCTGCATGGGTGCGCGGATCTGCCTATGTGGATCCTCTTGTGGGATTGAAGCCATGTTTTCCTAAAATTTTAAACATTTTCTCTATCTGCAATATAAAAGATCCACACAAACAACTGGGGAGACTGACTGTACACAAAGTGATTTTAAATGCACACAGAGTAAACATGGAAAAGAAATACTTTCTCTCTTTTTATAAACAGCTGTTTTAAAAGTAGCAATTATAGTTAAAAAAATAGATTGTGAGATTTGCTTGATGTGTCCTTTTAAAGAATATGATTGACAGTCCAATTACATTTGTACAATACCTTGAATTTATGCCATATACATATGTATGAAACTGTAGCTGATCAACAAAACGAAGTATCTTTGAGAATACCTGTCTTTCCACCTGTAATACATTAAAGTACTGAGACCCTGGCAAAAACCATACTTTCTGTAATAGGCAAACAGTTCCAGTTATTTTATACAGCGTGGTTTGATGTAATTTGACAGGTTTGAGAAGTTCCTGTGGTTTATTAGCTCTGAAAATTACCTCATTATAGCTGGAAGAGATCAACAGCAGAATGAAATGATTGTGAAGCGATATTTGAAATCAGGTTAGTAAGATTAAATCAAGCATGTCAGCATAGTTTTTGTTTTCTTTGCTGATTGTTATAAATGCTTGTATTGTACATCCAAAACTGAGGAACACTATTAGATCTTTATTAGCTTGTGTATAAAATTCAGCTTGCTTGTACGCATTCTCATTTTGCTACATTGTCTGGAATTTCAGACTGAAGTTCTTTGGAGCTTTATAATTATGTCCATGTGTGAGGTGTGGTATGGAATGCAGCTTCACCCAATAGTTTTGAAATTGCCTGAACTGAGTTAAAAAGCAAACTAACAGACTTTACCTTTTGCAGTTGTACACTGTTCCACATGGAGGAGCGTAAGACCATAGACATAAGTTATAGCTAGTATTTTCCTGCAGCAGTGGTTCTCAACCAGGGGTCCTGGACTCCGTAGGGGGGCTGCGAGTGGATTTCAAGGGGCTGCCAAGCAGGGCCAGCATTAGACTTGTTGGGGCCCAGGGCAGAAAGCCAAAGCCCCACCTCATGGGGTTGAAGCCTGGGGCCCTGAGACCAGCCACCACATGCTGAAGCCTGAGCAACTTTGTTTCACAGGGCTCCCTGTGGCGTGGGGCCCCAGGCAGTTGCCTACTTGATACCCCTAATACTGGGTCCTGGCTTTTATATGCAGAAAAACAGTTGTTGTGGCACAAGTGGGCTGTGGAGTTTTTATAGGATGTTGCGGGGGGGCCCTCAGAAAGAAAAAAGTTGAGAACCCCTGTTCTACAGCAGAATACAGAATTCAGAAGTATTGCAATATATTAGCATACCAAAGGTCTTAGTTCACCATGATATTGATGTCAGAATAAATGACAATTAGTATGGGGTATAACTGACAAGTAGACATAATTACTTCCCCTGAATATGTGAATGTTTTGGCAGTGCTCCAAGTAAATCAGTTTCTAATTCAAAGCTTGGAACCCTCTTTTAATGATCAGTGCAGCAATTAAGTGTGCTCAGTGATGTGTCCCAATCTTATCTCTTCTGTTTTAGGAGATATATATGTGCATGCTGACCTACATGGTGCAACTAGCTGTGTAATCAAGAATCCTACAGGTAATTAAGTCTGTGGTTGGCTCTGATTTATAATCTGTTAAACACAAACAATTTGAAATTTAATGGACTTCAGTAAAAATGTACTGCTACATCCTTGTCCGCTCTTCGTTTCACTTCAGACGTCGAGTTGACGAGGTTTAGTCTGAAGTCCTTCCTTATTAATGTGCAAGCCAGTGAGGAAGCCATAATAGCACAGTACTTGTTTTGTGCAGGAAAATTGCCTTCAGGACCTGCCTCTGTAGATCCCCACTCGGAGATGCTTTTGTACGATGTCTGGTTACTTTTTTAAACGTGTGCTCAGCTAACGCAAATGTGGTGGTGTTGCTGTTACAGGTGAGCTGATCCCTCCCCGGACCCTGACTGAGGCCGGCACCATGGCATTATGTTACAGTGCTGCGTGGGATGCTCGTGTCATCACTAGTGCCTGGTGGGTCTATCATCACCAGGTAAGGAGATCTTGCCTGTTCGTTTTGAGAAGTTAATCTCTGAAAGAATGAGTGTGGAACTGTCGATGTAAATGTCACCACCGATGAAATTAAAGACTGAAAGAAACAGTTGTGTATTATATGTGATGGTCCTTACAAGTTCTCCCTGGCTCTACGACAGCGGCCTTGGTTTGTGAATCTTTGGTATAATGGGCCCAGGACCCAAGAAATGCTGTGGGTTCAGCATCTTTTAAAAAGAGGTTAAAGGTCTGTGATGTGCTGCACTCATCTCTTGTGAGCGCCTCCTGTGGGTGCAAACCTGCACTCTCTCTTGGCTCAGGTTGCCTGTTTCCTGTTGCCCTCATCAGGTGGGTCTTCAGTGGCTCAGCCCTCCGGCTAAGTCACACATAGGCCACGGCTACACTATAGAGTTTACAGTGGTGCAGCTGCTCTAAGCCAACAGGAGAGAGTTCTCCTGTCGTCTTAAATACTTCAGCCTCCACGAGTAGCAGTAGCTATGTCGTGGAAGAAGCTCTTCTGCTGACATAGTGCTGTCCACGCCGGCGCTTATGTCGGTGTAACTTGTCTCTCTCAGGGGGATGATGTAAGTTATGCCAACATAAGCTGTAGTATAGACCTAGCCATAGTCTAAATGCAAGAGGGAATCCCTTCCAGGTGACAAAGTTCCAACACGGACTATCACTGTGCCTAAGTAGTCATCTGCGGCCCTGCCTTTGGGCTCAATTCTCAGCCCCTTCTGGGCTAGCTTTCAGTCTGTCCCTGCCCTGTTAGAGAACACTGCCCCCAAGGCGGTCTCCCTGGAGACTTTGTCATCAGCAGTTCTCTGGCATCCCAGCTCTCCAGCCAGTTTATGCCTTAACTTCAGTCCCCTTCTGGCAGTAACAAAGTTGAAAGAATGGTTGGCCCTCTTCAGGGTCTTCGGCCCCATCCCTGGTCCTGTTTAAATTCCCAGCCCCTTTCTTGGGCTTTTTATGCAGAGTCTTATCACCTCCTTGAGGCTTAAGCCACTTCTCCTGTGGACGGTGGGGGAACCCGGGCCCACCCACTATTCCAGGTCCCAACCCAGGTATCCTATAGACAACAGCCACATACTATTTCCTCTACTTGGTTGCTGCTGGTACTCCTGGATGGCTTCCCACTCGGTCCCATCACCTTCACCCATTACCTTAGGTCAGTGGTTCTCAAACTTTTTTTTTTTCACGGACCACTTGAAAATTGCTGAGGGTCTCGGTGGACCACTAAATGATCTTTCCAAAGATTGTTTGTACCGTTAGCTAACTATTGTAAAGTGCTTTGGATAAAAGCACTATATATAAAAAAATTAAATTAAAAAATTAAAAAAAATTTTGTTCTACAGATAAAAGCACACAACTCATATTTTAATATCAGTAGTCTTACCTTTCTAATGCAATGGATGTGCCCTCTCTCTCCTGCTGTGGCAGCCCCCGAGCTGGGGCTGGGAAGGAGGGGAGGGGTATCTCCCCAGCCACAGAGCTGAGGCTGGGAAGGAGGGCCATCTCTCTCTGGCAGCCGCAGCCCTGGAGCTGGGGAAAGTCTCCTCTTCCTCTGGCAGCCGCAGCCCTGGAGCTGGGGAAAGTCTCCTCTTCCTCTGGCAGCCGCAGCCCTGGAGCTGGGGAAAGTCTCCTCTTCCTCTGGCAGCCGCAGCCTTGCACGTTCTAAATTCCACCCCCCGTCTCACTCCACTGCCCCCTCCCACCTACCCCCTATTTCCCCCAAAGGCCACTACCTCACCTTACATGTGTGTCTTCTCCACGGTCCAGGAACCTAATTAATGGAGCCATGTCTGCACGGCTCCACTAATCAGGTGGGTGGCCGCCCAGGCGTGCACCTTAGAGGGAACTATCCGCGGACCATCTGAATGGAGCTGGCAGACCACTGGTGATCCGTGGACCACAGTTTGAGAATCTCTGCCTTAGGCTATAGTCCTTGGGTTCTACTTTCTTGTTTCCTGTTTGCGCAGGGTCTCACCCAGGCCTCCTTGCCTGGAGAGTCTCTGTCTTTTCCCTTTCAGTCCCCGTCAGGAACTGACTTGCTCAGGTGGCTGTGCTGCTCTTTTTAACTGAGCCTGCTAGGGTCTGATTGGCTGCTCCCCTGCAGCCTTTCAGCACAAGCCTGGAGGACCTACCTTTACTATGCCTTTTCTGGAGCGGAGTGTGGTAGGACCGCAAGGCCTCCAGCAGGCCTCCTCAAAGGGCGTGGTGCACCCCAGCACAAGGTCAGATTGGGAATGATTTTTAAGAAGTGTAATCAGTTTTTAATGTTCTGTTAGAACTTTAATTCACATATTAAATAAGGGTTTGTTTGTTTTGTCGTAAAACACCTAGAATGTTGGAATGGGCAGGCAACATGAAAAGCTGATCTGTTTTCTAGATACAGTCATTTGACATAATTTCACCAAGCCTGCTGTAGTTTACCCTTTTCAATATGTTCTTTCTTCATGGCACTGTATTGTAACTGAGGCTAGCTCATGTAAACATTTCTAGTATCTCTACTTAGGTATCTGTATGTGGTTTTAGTTGTGTCTTGGGCACTAACAGTGAAAGACTGGTTCCCAAAAAGTTGTTGGAATCTCTCACTGCTTCCCTATCGGGAAAACAATTTCTTTCTGCTGTGATTTGAACCTGTAATCTCAAGACTGATTAAGGACTTTCCCTCTGGCTAAGAAGGCTGGTCTCAAAAGGAACCTCCTGCAAGCAGAGCACAGTATTGCCCTGGGAGCAGTGGAATGGGGAGTCTTCCATTACAGAGCCCACTTAAGTTAGGTCTGGGAAGAAACTGAGGGCTTGTCTTCACTACTGAGGAGATCAACACCCCTACGGGTGTTAATTTAGTGGGTCTTACTAGACCCGCTAAATCGACAGCAGAGCGCGTTATTCACGTAGCTGGAGTAGCGTATCTTAGGTCAGCTTACCCCGGAACTGAAAACAAGCCCTCAGATTCATAGATTTTTAAGGCCAGAGGGGACTGTTATGCTCAAATCTGATCCCCTGCATAACACAGTCTATTAAATTTTATCCAGTGATTTCGACATGAAGGCCAGTAACTTCTGGTTGAACCAGAGCATCTTTTAGGAAGACATCCAGTGATGATTTAAAGGCTTCAGGTGATGGGAGGTTGTTCCTCAGCAAATCCTCCCTATAATACTCTTCACTTTGTGAAGTTAAAAAGCTGTCCTTAGAAATCAGAAATTCAGTTAGCTTAAATGCTCATTTTTATTACCGTTATTACTCAGTGAGGCACCGTTTTCTACGGTACTTTATTAAATATACAATATGTGATGCTCTTCTCAGGTGTCTAAAACAGCACCAACTGGAGAATATCTGACTACAGGGAGCTTCATGATAAGAGGTGAGAACTTGAAGAGAGACCATCAATTTGTAAACCACAATTGTCCAAAAAATCTGTATCTTCTACAGTGGCAAGGATCACTGCAAGAAGCTGGCAAAATATGTTTATATATTTAAACCACCTTATGTTTTCCTTTTTTTCCCCAGGGAAAAAAAACTTTCTTCCACCTTCATATCTTATGATGGGGTTTAGCTTCTTATTTAAGGTACTGTCCCATTCATTGCTTACATTTGTCTCCTTTTTGTTACATAAACATAAAGCTGTAATAGTTCACAACAATCCTTAATTCCCATGAGCACCTTTCCCTTCCAGTAGGTCACTATCATTCTGTTAGCTCTGAATGGAAGAGAAACCTTTAATCTAGTTCATGAGAGTGGGCATGCAGCTCAGAAACCGCCAACTGAAGAAACAAACTGGGTACAATGGGCTAAGCTTATCAAAGAAGCTGCCACTCTTTAAATACTTTTCCCCCTGGAGTGGGATTCCTGTTTTTAATTATTTATTTAGAACAAACCCTGTGACCACGGCACCTCCAGATATTTTTTTTTTTTAATAACAAGTGTTTAAAGTGTTAGCAGGAGTTTGTAAAGCTCCCTTTTTGTGGGCAGTCTGATGGGTGTGTGACTAGCTACAGTGGGCTCCCACTAGCCTTCATCTTCTAGGGACATGCTTTCAAACTTTTTCCCCTATTCCTTTCCATGGTAAAGGAGCTCAAAAATTTAGGAGATTTTACATAAAAATAAGGAAAAGAAATGGAAGTAGGCAAGTCAGTTGTTGCATATAAAGGCTGGAAATTAATCACCAGGGAAGGCAGTTTCAGGAATGTGTAAATGAGTTCAAGGGACACACAGAATTTGTTCCTGGAGAGGAATAAGATTGAAGGGCATGCTGAAAAAACAGGAAGATGATGTCAAGACAAATAAGGGACACTAAGATTTGCCAAATGGTTTCCACACAAGAGCTTGCATTAATATAGTAGTTTTCAATCTCTTGGCCAGATCCAGTCCTCACAGAACTCAATGGGATTCTGTCCATTGAATGGAGCCCATGATGAACATTGTTGTTGGGCTCCTAAGAATCAGTAGAAAGATTTGAAGTTCCACGTGTTCATTCACTACAGTTTCTCATTGGGTTTGGTATAAGCCAGTTTCCTTGGAAATCCTTTTGCTCAATAAAAAGGACCTGCTTCTGTCATTTAGGTGGAAGAATCTTGTGTTTGGAGACACAGAGACGAACGAAAGATCAAAGTGCAGGATGAGGATATGGAGTCTGTGACCAGTAGTACCAATGAACTGGTGTCAGAAGAAGTGGAGCTACTAGGTATTATGCAGGGTTTAATATATTTTACTGTGGGCATGCTGGGAACTCTTAAAAATACATTGGGATGTGCATTCAGCTCCCTGAATTAGTAATGTGTTAGTCTAGTGTCTGTAAACTGAAATGTCTTTTCTCCTACCTCATTTAGAAGAAGCACCAGAAGGAGATGATAGCAGCACTGATGATGAGAAGGCACTGCCTCAAGAAATGCCTGATGGTATTGAAGTCAGGTCTAACAGTAACCCCGAGGAGGACGTTGCTCATGCAGACAAGGATGGAATAAACAAGCTACCAGCACAAGAGGGAACCTCTGAAGACGATGATGTAGAATCTGAAGAAGAGGCTGAAGGTCAGGAGCTGATGAGTGAAGTAAAGGAGGAGGAGATAAATTATCCAGACACTGCAATTGACCTGTCACATCTTCAACCACAAAGGTAACCAAAAGAGCCTCCACGTTTGTCAGCGGTATGAGCCATTCTAAGAATGTCAGTGCCTTAAACTATGTTTATGTGATAAGAGGGATTGCAATGAGTACATAAGATTTAATCCTAGTGTTCAAAGATGCAGGCTGCCTGAATACCAAGTAAAACAAGTGTATACATGTCTGGTAGTGCTGCCCCGCCCTTCCTAGATGGTCTTCTCTACACAGTTACACAGTTCTTCATTTTGGGTTATCTTATTCCCCCTTCTCCTGACTGTAGTAACCACCGCGCTAATGCATTCTCTGGCTGGGGCATATGTGGTATTTTGGCCATTGCCAATGCTATTATAGAATCATAGAAATGTAGGGCTGGATGGAACCTTGAAGTCATCAAGTCCAGCCCACTTCCCTGAAGTGGGACCCAAGTAAACCTAGACCATCTCTGACAGGTGTTTGCCCAACTGGTTCTTAAAAATCTCAACAATGGAAATTCCATGACCTCCCTTGGAAGCCTGTTCCAGAGCTTAACTACCCTTAGAGTTAGAAAGTGTTCCCTACTATTTAACCTAAATCTCCCTTGTTGCAGATTAAGCCCATTACTACTTCTATCTTCAGTGAACATGGAGAACAACTGATCACAGTCCTCTTTATAACATTCCTTAACATACTTGAACACTTACCAGGTCCCTCCTCAATCTTCTTTTCTCAAGACTAAACATGCCCAAGTTTTTTTAACCTTTCCTCATAGGTCAAGTTTTCTAAACCTTGTTTTGTTTTTGTTGCTCTCCTCTAGAGTCTCTCCAGTTTGTCCACATCTTCCCTAAAGCATGGAGCCCAGCACTGGACACAGTACTCCAGCTGAGGCCTCACTAGTGCCGAGTGGAGTGGGACAGTTACCCCCAGAATGAGATTAGCCATTTTCACAACTGCATCACATTGTTGACTCTCCTTCAATTTGTGATCTACGATAGCCCCCAGATCCATTTCAGTAACACTACCAGCTAACCAGTTATTCCCCATTTTATCGTTGTGTGTTTGACTTTTCCTTATTAAATGCAGAGTATTTCACTTATCTTTACTGAATTTCATCTTCAATTTGTTGAGGTCATTTTGAATTCTAATCCTGTCCTCCAAAGTGCTTGCAACCCCTCTCAGCTTGGCGTCCTCTGCAAATGTAATAAGCATACTCTCACTTGTTGTTCAGGTAATTAATGAAGATAGTGCATAGTACCGGACCCAAAACTGACCCCTGCGGGACCCCACTAGATACACCCTCCCAGTTTGACAGTGAACTGTTGATCGCTGCTCTCTCAGTAGGGTCTTTCTGCCAATTGTGCACCCACCTTGTAGTAACTTCATCTAGACCACGTTTCCCTAATTTGCTTATGAGAATGCCATGTGGGGGACTATTAAAAAAAAAAATAAAATCAAGATATATTGGCTAGGGGTGCTTCAAGCACAGGGCATTTTACAATTTTTCCTACTTGGGGAGACCAACCTTCTTCCACTTAAGTGTTCTACCAGGACCCAGGAAATGGGAAGCCTAATGTCACTTCTGTTCTTATTCAAGATGGTAGTGAGTGAAAATTATTGCCACCTGAAATGAGATGGTGATCTCCAGTTAGTGCCAGTGGCTAATCTTCCTACCACTTACCCTGCTGTCTTCACAAATGGCACTATTTAGCAGCTTGAAGGGAACGAGATGAATGGGCATAAGAATGAACCACTCTCACCGTAGACATTGAGGCACTTAGGGGTGAGTCGGGGAAAACTGCCACCCGTCCTCCCAAGAAATCAGACTTCAGTTTCCAATTCATTCAGTCTGGGTTTATTTAATAGGTATTACAGCTGTAAAAATAATGCTTTGTGTGCGTGGGATTTGTGTGCATGCAATAAAGACCTAACAGGGGAAGATCTCTGAGAGCCTACTTCACAGTTTCTCTGTGACTTAATTTCATTTATCACAGCTGGGGCTTTCAGAGGCACTCAGTTTCCTTAGGCTCCTTTGAAAATCCAAACTCAAGAGATTTGGATTCAATGCTAGGTTAAATGTGTCTGGTCACTAAACAAAGAGACTTCATTACCCATTCTACAGGGTACATTGGGGTGGTGTGCAAAATCCCCTGGATGCAGCATAGTGCTGACGCTATTTACCTGTTCAGAAAAGGAAAGGATCTTTCCTGGACATGATGCCCAATAGACAACTCTGAATTAGTTTGTCTCAGTTGTGGCAGCTGCTGCTATGTCAGGACTGTGTTATCAGACTGTTATTTCTCTAACAACATGCTGCACCTTTCAGTCTTCACAGATCCCACCAGAAAATGGTTACAAAAGAGGAAGCATCCAACCTGGTAAGCTCTCGGGTAAGATCGTCAAACAAGTAACACGGCATGTGATTTCTATGAGTGGAAATAATAAAATATAACTTTATTTCACTTTTTTAGAGTGACAGTAAGTCACATGGGCGAAGACACTTATCAGCCAAGGAGAGAAGGTAAGAATGTCTTCATTTTAAGGAAGGAAAGGTCTAAATATCTCCATGTATGAAAGTCCTCATTTCTTAAGGAGGAGTTAACCTTTTTTGAAGAAGTCACTTGCAGTGTTTTTCTTGCCCCTTGAAATTAACAATATGGATATAACAGACACTGTGAACACAAAGGAGCTGGTTTTTATCAGCTGGAAGAATTTGATTTTTTTGATGGGATACTGGGTTATTTCAAAGGTCTGGTTCAGAATATAAAGGGTAACTTCTGCACTGTGGAAATTAATTTGTGAGGGCTTGTGATCTAGTTCAGGTTTCTATGCCACAGAATACTATTTACCCCAAAGATGCAGTGGTGATGGTCCCATGCTTCTGTGTGCAAACAAGGCAGGAACTGAATCCAAACTCAGTTCTAAGCCCAGCAGCTTCTCTTGCCAGCCCTTGAGGTGGAACGTAGGAGTTGGAGGCAAAGGGGCACCAATTTCCTTTCTGGATGTGGTTTCTTAAGGAGCTTCCCAGTTTCCAGTAGGTGGCTGCCTGACCCATGTTGATATCAGCTAATCTGGCCATATCTTCTTCTAGGCATCCTCTCTTTCACTCTGGTTACACTTGTCAAAGCCAGGGCTTGAACCAGAAACCTTTAGGTCTTCAGCCAAATACTCATCCAACAGAATTAGTTTGGTGTGTCAACTTGTTAGTGCTTTTTTATTCATTTCTTTTAAAAATAAATAACTGACAGTTTCTGCTGGTGATCATCTCCATCTGTGTTGATCACAACTTTGATGCAGTAGGAGCTGTGGGTCTCGGAGTGCTTCAGTTCTCTTTGTTCTTGGCCTTTGTGCTTTTTGGTGGTGGTGTTTTTTTTTTTTTTTTTTTTGCCTGCATCTCTTCCTCTTCCCCTTTCATGCTTTAAAGATACAGAGAATCAGTCAAACATTCCAGTTGATTGCACCAAATATTGCTTTACCATGTCCCTCCTGGACAGGCATGGTTATGATATCCTGTGTCCCAGAGCAGAGTGCAGCTACCTCTGCTTTGGGAATCCCCACAAGCATCTGGATCATTGACAGAGCTACAAACAATTTTATGGCTTTTTCCAGTGTTTCCTATAAGTGTGACATGAAGTTGACTTGGAGGAGAATTTCAGCTTGGTGTCACAAATGTTCCTTGAAATGGTTGATGTGTTCAGGATCTTGACTTATCAATGTGACTGGCATGTGTCAAGACTTCGATGCCTTTTAGTGTCTCACTCAGATAACTTATTATTGACTTCTCTTTGGAGCAGGCAATGCCTTACTCAAAGCACAAGATGAGATCTGTGTTGGGGGGAGTTACTGCTTGATTTCCAGCATGCCACCAACTTTGTCCCGTGTTCTGGCAGGCAATCATCTGAGTCTTCATTCTACCCGAACTCATTGTATAGGAGTAATAAATTAGATAATTGATCTGAGAAGACATCAAGAAATATTAATCACCCTAGTATTTCTTTCAGTTGGATTGTTTGTTTGGGTTGTCAGTCCCATATATCAAAACTAGATCCTGCTACCCCATTCTGGATGGGCTAATGAAGGAGGTGTGACTATTTTCATTCTGCCATGGTTATATCAAAGGCAAGAGGTAGGAAGTATTTCAGCAGGAAGTCACCAATGATTCTTTCCACATTCCCCTTAAGAGCTTGGGGGTGAAGGCTACTGTAGTCACTCAGGACTGGTCTGACATCCCTTTCTCTGAGACACAAGGACACCTTTGAGAGCAGGTTTTCCAATATGCAGCGCTTGCAACTTGCATTGGGAACAGCTGGTCCATGGGCCAGTATTGGATTGAGCTGAAGCAGGCAGAAATGCTCGAGTCTGTCTCTAATGCGAAGGGAGACACGTTCTGGTAACTGAATTGTGAGGTTGTGGAGAGAGCTGGACATTAGGCGCTTATGTTCTCCTGTCACTAGCACTGATGCTCACAGGTTTGCATGGCTATGCTAATCAAACCTTCATGCAGAGAACCTGACACAGGACAGAAGGAAATAGAAGATATTTAGTTAATCGTACCTTTTGGAGCAGAGGAAGTGGCTTAGTGGATGCTGTTCTCTGGAGAAAGATGGGCCTCCCTTCAGAAAGAAGAGTTCTGTATTTTTTTTGGACAATATGTTACTTATTTTGATAGGAATGAACGACACTGGCTGAAGCAGCAGGGCTGCTTGTTGTTCCAAGGTCAGGGGAGGGGAAACGAATAGCTTTGAGCTTGGCAAGTTCCTACCTTGGCCTCCTCTGGGAACTCAGACGTAGCCTTGTATCCCAGTGTATATCTTCCGGGATCAGTCGTGGCAAGTAAGCCGTTTCTCCTGTGTTGTTGAATCACTTTGTCATTGGCTTCTATGTTTAAATGTTGAATTTTTATCATCAATGTGACCTATTTTCCGTGTTCTTGATTGGTCTATTGACTGAACTTGTAGAAATGTATCCTTTGGGAAGTCAGGTGCTATGTTAACGTATGATCATTGTCGTTTCATGCAGCAGAACCCTGTAGGAGGGCATATCCCAATGATTATTTTTCTCTTAGGGAAATGAAGAAAAAGAAGCAGCAACATGACATAGAGGATTTAGAACCAGCTGAAGGAAAGGAAAGAGAGACCAGCACACAGCTCCCATCTTCTCCTGTTTCAAACAAGAGCATGTCAGCCCCTCAGCCCATGAAACGAGGGCAGAAGGTAGAATGGATGAAGCTGCAGAATTGATTAGATTTACCCAATGAAAAGGGCCCTCTGAAAGACACATTTCATATGTTTAATTTTTTTTAGCATTTGCCCAATATTCCAATTTGCATATTCAAACATCTCCAGGCATCTGACAAATTTAGACTCAGTTGAATAGTTGTCTGTGTTTAATAACAATTGTTGATTGACTAACTTTCAGCATTTCTTATTTCTCTGAATAGAAATGACGTCTGTTGGGTTAATACAGTGCTTAAACTAAAAAGAATTAGAGACCAAATCCATATACCAGTGAAGGGTTGAGCTCTATGTTGATATTTGCAGAAATTCCTTTTTGTTGTTTGCTAAACTATTAACCCCCATTTTTCTTATCTGTAGAGTAAAATGAAAAAAATGAAAGAGAAGTACAAGGACCAGGATGAAGAAGACAGAGAGCTCATAATGAAGCTATTGGGTGTAAGCCAAAATAACTATGGCTTTTCCTTTGTATTGTTTGTTCTGTGCTTGAGTGTAGATTTAAATCATTTTCATATGTGAAATCTAGTCTGCAGGGTCAAGCAAAGAAGAAAAAGTGAAGAAAGGTAAAAAAGGAAAAATAAAAGAATCAGTAAAGAAACAAGCCCAGAAACCAAACAGAGGCCATCAGGTTGATGCAGGTCGTAAAGAAACCCCCACGGTAGAAGTATTAACACATGAGTTACAGGACATGACCCTGGAAGATCAGCAGGAGGAGAAGGTAAACATTCTAGACACGTTTCATTCCCCACACTTTGCTGCTCAGGCTGTTAAATCATTACTTTATTGTACTATAAATATTAAACCGAGTCTGCGTAGTGCTTGCAGAACTACTTACTCTACTGCATTTGTGTAGTTTCCGCTTTTCTTAGATCAGGTTGTTCTTTTTGAGATCAGTGTATATAATGTCAGGACTAATGTTTAATAGTTGTAAGAGGCACCAACCCAAGAAACCAGGAGGGTGCTTCGCTGGAGCACAGACACACCAAAACTAGACGTTTGAGGGGTACGATGTGTGGCTGAGCTGTGCTGAGGATCTCTTAATGTCATACTGTATCAATTGTGCAGTTAAAAAAAACAATAAAAGCTTTTGTAGATTGGCAGCTTGAATTTCAGTATTTCCACCCAAATCTGTCTCCTTCCACCTTTGCATGTGCCAAGGGAGTTTGGGGATAGAAAGAAAAACCCTATATAAAAATGCACTTCACTTAGCTCTCCCTTAAAATGGCATTCCATATGCATTGAGGAGACTGTGCCCACACATGGCTTTCTATCTGCTGTGAATATGACCCTTCTGGGAGAAGGATTCTGATGTTCTACAAGTGTTAATGTTTCCTTTTATTTACATATGTGGTACAGGAGGAACAGGATCAAGACCAACAGGAAAATGAGGTAAATATTATCACCTTTACACTTCTAATAAAGTGCTAGAATAAAAGTGCTTAGAAAGTTTTTAAAAGTCTCTCTGCTCAACACTGCCAATGGCCTGGACCCCAGGGTCCTATCCGCTAACCCAGTTTGAGGAGTGTCAGTGAGGCTAACAATTCCTAACTTGGAGGAGATCGGGCATGTCACAAAGGTGAAGCACTTGGCTACTATGCGTAATGACAGCTGAGGTTTACTGATTGTGACTTTGGTACAGACCCCATGAGTTCAGACATATCACTGCATTATAATTTGGCTTTTTCAGTCACAGTTAAGTTGCAAATGGTCAATCCAGGTATAAATGTTCCTTTATTATAAGGATCAAATCAGTTAAAGTTTTTCTAGTGGGGAGCTGAAATGTGACCTTCCTAGTCGCTCAGTTGTATGGCGGTATTAGTGCATAGTATTAAGGTAATAAATACACAAGTTCCAACAAAACTTGGGTAAAATAACAAGGATTTGACAAACCCATTAAGTAGTTTTCCCTTTGTCTTCACCTGATTAACTCCATCAAGACCTCAGAATAGTGGAGGATCCCAGATCCCTGATAGGCTGACACAATAAGTAAAATCTAACTGTGATAAAAATAGTTCTTAAGACAAAAAGTTCCAGTTTACTTAAAATTGTTTACTGTACTTTTTAAAAAGCCCTTTACCTTCAATGTACATAGGATATATTTTCTCAAAAGCTTTCAGTAGATGTATTCCACACTTAGACAATTTGAAGAAATGGATTTATCTAAGAGGAAAAGTATAAACTTTCTTTCTATAATAACAAGTCTTAATTGACTATGCCAAAGTATAAACCAAATTTGGAAACTCCCCTTTACCTCATTTAAAACGAAAATCCATGTAATTTTGGACCTTCAGATTTTAATTATCAGATTTTTTTTTTAAACTAGAGCTTCTCCAATAGCCCATCATCTTTTGATAAATTGACTACATTTCAGTAATACTGTGACCACAGATTATGGTATGATATACACATGGGAATTATGACTTCTCTGCACTTGGGCTGTGAGGGAGAAGGACCAAATTCCAGCCTCTTCGGTAGTAAAAGATTGGGTTTATTTTTATTGCTTTAATTGTTGCTTTTTGTTTAAATGTTGTTTTTCTAGTTTGACAGCAAGGAATGTCTTTGCTATTTTAGGAAGGAGAGAGACTGCTAAATTCTTTGACAGGCCAGCCTCACTCGGAGGATATCCTCCTCTTTGCTATACCAATATGTGCACCTTACACTACCATGACAAACTATAAGTAAGTTGCAGCGAATTATCTGAAGAAGTAATGAATTTTAATTTGACAGATTGGCAGCACTTTGAGTTAGTTCCTTAACACCTGGTAAATGGTGTGATTTTTTTTTTTTCTTTTACAAGATACAAAGTGAAGCTCACTCCAGGCACCCAGAAGAAAGGAAAAGGTACTGTATACAGCACAACTAGTCCTTTTCAACCCAGCAGCTCTTTAAGCTGGCACATGCCATTTAACATCTTCTTTCATGTACTTTTTACAGCTGCCAAGACTGCTTTGCATAATTTCATGCATTACAAAGAAGCTACCACAAGAGAAAAAGATTTATTTCGCAGTGTAAAGGTAAAGAGCCATCTTCTTGGCTTGTTCAAACTATTACAGCAAGAATGAAAGCAGCATTTAGTGCTATTGCTTTCTGTTTTGTCCTTGCATTACTATCTCTTCAATCTTGTATTTAGCTGTGACATTGAGTACCTTTCCCAGACATGAGGAAAAGCTCTGGGAAAGTCCCTTCTGCTCTTTTCCTCCTCCCTCCCCAACCCCCCCTCCCCCCCAAGAAGTTGGTCCAATAAAAGATATCTCACCCACACCTTGTTTCTCCCTATTGGCATAGGAGATTAATAGACTTTTAAGGCCAGAAGGGACCATTAAATCATCTATTCCCAACCCCCAAGATTTACTCAGTTTCCCATCTTGAGCCTAATAACCTGCATTTGACTAAGTATACCTTCAAGAAAAGCATCCAGTCTTGATTTGAAGACAGCAAGAGCTGGAGAATCCACCACTTCCTTTCCGGTGGTTAATCACAGTTAGAATTTTGTGCTGTTTTTTTTTTTTTTTTAAATTGGTCTGATTCCAGCCATTGGTTCTTTTTCTGCCAGATTCAGGAATGCTTTAGAACTGGGTATTTTCTGTACATGAAGGTACATACACACTGTAATCAAGTCACCTCTCAAATCATCTTCTTTTTGATAAAATACACATATTGAGCTTAGTCTCACTGTAAGGCACTTGCTCCAGCCCACAAATCATTTTTGTGGGTCTTCTATGTATTGTCTCCAATTTTTAAACATCAGAACTGTACACAGTATTCTAGTGTCTCATCAGTGCCCTGTACAGAGGTAAAATCACCTTCCTGCTCATACTTGCTATCCTTGTTTATACATCGAAGGGTTGCATCGCCCCTTTTTTGGCAGTCCCACTAGAGCTCATGTTCAGCTGCTTGTCTGGGATCCCTAAATCCTCTTCTGAGTGACTGCTGTCTAAGAGAAGTCTCCTGTTGTGTCTGCATGGCCTGCATTATTTGTTCCTAGATATATGACCTTGCATTTTGCTGTATTCAAATACATTTACCAAGCAATCCAGATTACACTAACTGCCCTGTCCTCATTTACCATTCTGCAAATTTTATTATCAATTATCTTATTTACTTCTAGATCCCTGATAAAAATGTTGAATAATCTGGTCGACCAACAGTTGTGGTGGAACCTTATTAGGAATGCACCCCTTTGATGATTCTTTGTTAACAACTACGTATATTGAATACTACTGAACAAAGTTATGTTCAGATAGCTGGAGTGTTAAGCATATATATGATCTGATGATCCATTGTTTTCCCTGGAATGGGTGGGAGGTGCAGTAAGTGTTAATGGTTCTTTATTCATTAAAAAGGGGAAGGTCTGAGCACACTGCATTTTCATCAATCATTTACTGAACTATCAGAGGGCCACTTTCTTTGGAGAAACAAGCAGAGATATGCTGTACTGTAAAGTGACAGTGACTGATTCATGTGACATTATTACTTTAGTAGTCAGAGAGGACATGGGAGGCTGGGAAGGAGTGATTGTTGAACACTTCCTACTTAATTTTGACTCTTGATTTTGTTTTATAGGATACTGATTTATCAAGAAATATTCCTGGTAAAGTGAAAGTGTCTGCACCTAAGCTCCTGAACATGAAAAAGAAGTGTGTTGATCGTAAATCATGAATGTGTTTGAACTGCTACTCCTGCTTCAGAAGAGGATAGACACAAACCTGCCATCTGGACCTCTTCCAATTTTGCTAATAAAGTAAAATAGCTATAATCAGTTGGACTAAATTTAAGAGGCAGAGGTGAACTGTTTCCTGCATCTGACCCTGGCCTACATCTATTTGTATGGACTTTAAATTACATGTAGCATGTGACTCCTCTGAAGTGCACAAGTAAAGTACTACTGGCCTTAGCTGTCAAAGGCAAGACTGATTTTGGACTGATACTCTTTCTAATGCTGTGAGGACTGGCCCAGACCCAGTCCATTCTCTCCTTACTGCCTGCTCTAGCTCATGCTGCAGCAAAAGTCCTGCTGCTTGTTCTTTTCAGCTCTCCTTGGGCAAAGGCCAGGATTTAAACATATTTGGAGCCCTCTTTCTAGTCAGAACATCTACTCCCATGTTTAGGAATGAAGATAATGTTTACCAAAAGCCTGTACAGGCATAGGGTAAGAAAAACCCTGCAAGGACAAAAATCCAAGTCTTGCTTCTGACTAGTCAGCTGCAGTCACTTACTGGCAGTGGAGCACCACCATGCCACATTATGAATGAATGGGGAATAGTATAATACTTTGTCCATATTGGGGTGATTTTATATGTACTATACCTCTGAGCAGCCAAAAAAACAGTAAAAGAGATGAATGGTGAGCTAAAAGCTTAAAAATCACAGCTCAAATAAAATGCACCACTACTGTTCACCCTAATGGAGAGCATATAAGACAGCTAATTAAATTATAGTCAGAATATTCAGTTTATTATAAAAAGAAAGACAATAAGGGGAGTGCTGAAGTCACATTGTTCCAATATTTAAATCACAAGCCATTTATTAGTTTCTCAACCCCTCCACTGTATCAGTGGTGGCCTATGCCTTCTGGGAGACAATGAGCACAGTTAAGGCAGAGCCAGAAGGGCCTTAGTGCTGGTTGCTGCTCACATACAATCTACTTTCAATAGTTTTAAAACTAGTGAAGCTGAACAGAACCTGGCAGCTGTTAGTCATCAGCTTTACAGCATGCATGAAGCTCTGGATCTAGAAGCTGCTGAAGGAAACAGCACATTAATAATCAAGTCATTCCTGGGAAACTGGCAGTTTGTACTTTTGGCTACTCCTAGACATGCATGGTCCAGTTTGACTAAAGCATTTTCACAATTAAGACAATACATCTACTCACACTTACAGCTCTTAAATAACCCCACAACATGACACTTAGTCACCATCCCTCTGTTTGTTTTTAAACAACTCAAACTAGACCTTAAATTGGTGAGCTAATCCCTGGACTAAATTAGAATAGCAGTTTCTCTAACCTTAAACTCATGTGGCCAAACATGTTAGGAATCTGTTTTATTCCTATCAGTGAGATGCTAATACAGACTAAAACTACTTTATCATGTTGAATAATGCTAGAGTGTCATTGTTCTTTAATATTAATGGTGTCCCAAAGAACATTAATGCCTGAAAATACTTCTAGCATTTGCCAAACTTTAAGGCCCAGAAATTCAGCAACAACCTACAAATCCTCGAAGGGTAACTCCTTAAACAGCATTTCCCTGCATTGACACACTCTGAAGTAATTTAGGTTAGAGTAGTTTTCCTATCATCACATAATGAAGTGAGTGGCATTAAGTTGAACAAACCATTACTGGTTTAACTTAGCTTAGGCACTGATACATTTCAACTTGCATTAAATACATTTATTGCAAACATCTTTACACAAAAATAGGTTCTCTCTAAGCCATTCACATGCAACTTACAACCAACAAGCTACTACCACTGACAATGCAGATATTTATACAAGTTTCACATCTGCCACAGGTGGTTGGTAAAATTATTACATCTTTTAGAATTGCTCATCCACGCACACCTTCACAGAAGTAACTGATAGAAGTCTTAAGAGCCAGATGTATTGTTACTTCCAAACCGCTGATTGACACTGTGAAGCAAGTGCTTTGGGAGGCAGGTCCATGAGTTGGCTAATATCTCTTTGAAGCAAATGACTGCTTCTAGGCACAGCCTTGGAAAAAGAATGAATATTTCAGTTACTATTAAGAACATAAGTGAAATAGCACCAAAGGTAAGAATTCTGTTTCTTAAAGCTGTTTAGTTGACTTGTTCCCCCCAAAGTATTAGCTGTTTTCATTGTCAGAGGATTATAAAGTCTTTACATAAGAATGGAAGCAGCAAGACTCCTTCCATTATTGAATGCTACTTCAGCTTTCCTTGGGGAATGTTATTAACTCAGTCTCCCAAGTATGCCTAGGAACCATGATTTGGTACTAAAGTCTATGTAGTCAAAGTACAAGGTATTAGTAAATGAGAAGGGAAGAACAAAGGTGTTAGATTCAAAAGTGTATTTTTTTTTTTTTTACCTTACAAGAGATTTTGGTTGCAGAGAAAACACAAGTATTTCATTACTATGAGCCTGGAAAGAGAGATGTTAATTAATATTTGAAGCCTTATTGTTAAATGCATTGATAAGTTAATTCCTTAAAAAGCAGCAAAAGTTTCTCCTTTAAACACAGTGAAATTTTCCTGTGGCACTGAAAGTCTTAGTCACTGATGACAGAGAAATGCGTTTCACAATTGGAGGTTGCAGTTGAAGTGACAGATGCTAAGGGGGAGGGGGGGTCTCACTTTTAAAAAAACTTGTTCTCCACCCAGCAGTACTAGAAATTCTTAAAACCAGACTTACGGCTTTG
The DNA here is from genome assembly GCF_965140295.1 of Lepidochelys olivacea. Classification (NCBI taxonomy): domain Eukaryota; kingdom Metazoa; phylum Chordata; order Testudines; family Cheloniidae; genus Lepidochelys; species Lepidochelys olivacea. The sequence goes on from NC_140416.1 coordinate 124,097,140, forward strand.
TGATGGGCAAGCAAGTTGTTGGCACAGCCACCAAAAACAATGACCTCTCCTTCTTCACTCGCACAAGCTGTATGCCACAGCCTGTAAAATGAACAAGCCCCACATTTATTAGAGAGAGAGGGGAAGAGTCCGAGTATAGCATTAATACCATTAGAGAGACACTGTGAGATAAGAGGTGATATTTATACGCAAGGTTGATGCAGGCAGCTTATTTTAGGCATGTAATAACTTCTAGCAAAAGTAAACAATGACTTCAGTGGCTAAAAGTTACTATTCTTTCTACACAAATCATATTGGAGATATCCACTTTGTAAGCTGTCTGGGTGGAAAAGCAAAGTACTGCTGAGTGGTTCTAAGGTCTGATGACAGGCACTCATGAAGTTCATCTTTTGAAAGTAAACTAAAATTTACGGTAATCCTTGTTTGGGTAGCTGAAGGGTTTGTGAAGAAATATTGTTTAAAGGTAGAGCATTCTGTTTTTTTAAATCAAGCCAGTCATATCCGAGGCTTCCAGTTTTTGAGCCGAAGGAATCAGTTACAATAAGATTCTCCAAACAATGAGACAAGGTGAACCCTCACCATCCACACTATCACAGTCCACCTGCTGTCTAACTCATATTACCGATACACCTTAGCTGCCTTATAGTACTTAAGTCAAATTTCAGTGTTTTTAATCAAGCATCTGAAAAAAGTTATTTAAATTTCAACATAACTATTTAAGGCAGGTTTCTGAACCCTGCAGGAAGATCAATTGTAAGAAAGGTGCTTGGGGTAGGACAAAGGTTAGCTCTAGTAGATTACTACAGTCTGACTACAAAATTTTGCACAGTGAGGAAAGAGTACTTCTCCATATTGCCCTTCCTAAAAGATTAGCCTTGTTAACTAGCTATAGTATGCTCAGGGCTGACCACCGCATAAATTATGATACTGGATCAGACCAGTGGTCCATTCAGTCTGGTATCTTGCAGCTGGGGTCAGTACTAGACACTTCAGTAAGAGATAAGTAGTGTCATACTAAGCAAGTTATCCTACACCCGTCCCATCAGTTGATGCTGGCTTATGCCTAGAAGCATTATGGTTTATCGTCATTCTAAAATATTTTATCGAACGTGGGCTTGTCTACACTACCGCACAGGGTCGATCTAAGATACGCAACTTCAGCTCCGTGAATAACGTTGCTGAAGTCGACGTACTTAGATCAACCTACTGCGGTAAGTCGACTCTCCAGTAAGCTCCAGTCGACTCCGCTTGCGCTCCTCGTTCTGGTAGAGTACCGAGTTGAGGGGAGAGCGCTCAGCAGTCGATTTATCACATCTAAAATCGACCCCTCCTGGCACGTAGTATAGACAAGCCCTGTGACTGTGCTTAGTCTAATCCATGAGTGCAATCTTGGATCTCTGTCTCAGTTGCAACTTGTACCAACACATTCCATGGACCACTTATGCAAAAGAGTATTTCCTTCTCTAAGTTTGTTACCTTCCGCTTTTATTCAGCGTCCCTTTGTTTTTAGTACAATAAAGTGTAAGAGTACCCCATGCCTTCCCTATACTGTTATCTTGTATCTTTCTCTAAACAGTCCCAGTTGTGTGAATCTCTTCATATCCAAGTCTTTTCATGCCTTTAATTATTTTTTTGACAAACATCTCTGAACTCCCTCTATTACGGCTTGAAATTGGGTGACCAGAACTGAACAGTATTCCAAACGAAGATGATTTATGGTGACATTACAATGTTTTCCATCCCATTTTTATGCACCTTAACACTGTTAATTTTATGACTTTGGCCGTGTAAAAGATAACGGTCTCTATTTAGACAAAGTCCATCCAGCAAAGTACTCTGACGCAGAGCCAGCTGTCAGCCAGGGCAATCAAAGCACTGCAATTCCCCGTATGTCCAGAGCAGCAGTTTTAAAGAATCATTCTGCTAGTAGACTGAGCATGGATTTCCAAGTCTGGCATGTTAAGGTCTACTCTGCCTGGCGAGTACTAGAACTTTGTGTACTAACACCACTAAAATGCACATTCTAGTTAGTTCTCTGCCATTTTACAGGCTAATAGTTACGCAGATAAGTAAAGTATCAGCTGATAGCGGAGTTCCAAACAGTGTAGTCAGAGAGATATGCTGGAGTCTGTATCAGTATAGACATATAGCTACCTTAATCCTGCAACTTCATAAAACAGGATGTATTACTGTGGTGGGGTAAGAGAAACCAATCTGATTTATCACTACTTTACTTTAAAAAAAGATGCTGTATTAGTGAAAGAGTGATCCGAGTCCTATGTGTGCCGTATCAACGCTACAGACTGCCCCCTAAGATTTCCTAGATACACATACTGGTTTTTATACATTTCCAAGAATGTGTGTACATCTTACCTCGGTTTTTCAGAATAATTATGCTCAAACTGTTTCCACTCATTCTTACTGATGCAATAAATCCAAGCATCACCTATAAACACAAAGATATATTAACCCTTGTCACTGTTGCCAGAACAAGCATGTTCTGGTATAACCTAAGAATATAGTGTTTAACCATGTGTGTGTCCAATTCTTCAGGACTGAAATTTACAATTTTTGGCTGGCTGTGTGAAAACTTGCTCTCGCTGGTGGCTTTCTGGGGCTAGGACAGAGTAGAGAGAGGCACATGGGGAACCTATGCTTTTATCCCTTGCCCATACCCACAGCAAAACTTTCATTCAGGAATAAAGTTTATAACTTTACAAACTTCAAAAATTGTAAATTATCAGCTCTGAATGAGAAGTGAGAGTGTAGTGGTTTTGTAGAAAAAGAAAAATACAGCCACAAAGTTGAACATAAATTACTAATCATCTCCATCTCCTCCTCCTCTCTGGTTCCCACTCCACATGACTGCATGTACAGGAAGCCTTTACACACAAACACTGAAATCCTTATTTATGTTTTTGAATATATGTGCTGTTAAGTCAAGTCAAATTATACACATGTATAGGTATATAGTCCTCTTTACATCTTTCCATTTATGGAAGGAAGAGAAATGTCTTATTTTAAATTCCTTCTAAAACACAACAGACCAGACAAATGATGGAACGCTTTTCCTTGCAGAAAACAGTGTACCTATGAGAACTAGATGTAATATTATTAATGAAGTTTTCATAAGCCTCTCTAAATGTGCATCTGGTCTTGATAAAGTTCACAAAACAAAAAGCTGATTACATGTTGAATTAGACAAGAGTAGTGTTGCTTTTCTAATAACCATAAGAAATCATTCACATGATGGCCAGTCTGTTGATGATGCAATTCTTGTTTTCCCCTGGGGCTAGACAGTGTAACTCTTACAATTTGGGGGACAGGTACAGCCATCTTACCACTCTGGGAGTAGTCTGCCATCACATGTTCCATTCGTCTGAATGGATTTTACACCACACAAGGGAGTTGACTATAATCAAATAGCACTTTTCAAAGATAAGCCTAATAACCTTCAGTATTGACAAGGCTGAATAAGTCTACAGCAGGTCACCTAACTACACAGGTTTGCACATTCCTGGAAAGATTAAGAAATGAGCTCTCAGTGTCTGATTGGGCGTGGGATGCTCTATTTAAAAAAATGCCACTGCTGCTATGAGAAGTGAACAATGAGCACTGCAAAATGTCACCCATGGGAATAGTCAATGGCTAGGACACTAGAGGGGGACTCAGGAGACCTGGGTTCAATTCCCAGCTCTGCCACTGGTTTGTTGGATGACCTTGGGCAATTCACTTAACCCATGCCTCAGTTTCCCCATCTGTAAAATGGAGACAGTGATATTGACCTTTATAAAGCACTTGGAGTTCTATGGGTGGAAAGCACTAGGTATTACCGAGACACTGTTAGTAAAGAGTTTACAGTTAAACAGACACTTGAGCATGCAACTGTATAGAATTTGGAGAGTATAAAGTTTCCTTGGAATTACTTACTCAGTGGCTGCTTATCGGTGGTAAACCCTCCAAAGAGAAATAGGTGATCTGATGAAACTGGAGTTAAGGAATGCCAAGATCGGCCTACTGGGCAAATGCCTTGTGTAATTCTGCATTTAAACAAAAAAGCACCCCAAGTTACAGACCAGCTAAAACACAATGCAGACTTTCTGGGTTGCAGTGATTTTTCAGATATTAAATTCATGCAGCTGAGTATTGGATGCTAACTTTGACCAACTATCAGCAACAATTCAGTTCCTTGTTGAGGATGGCACAGTTCATTTCTCAATGATTATAGGTCAGACTTCCTGGAAAGAGTTATTGCAGACAGACTAATCCAATGAAGACAGAATAATCTCAAATAATGGCAGTCTGAATGGCAGAAGGAGTTTTCCTCATCTCCAGGCACTTTAAAATTAGTGATGGCCAGTGAAACAAGGTACTAGAACATAAACATTCAAAAAGCAGTGCATTTGATGGTAAATACTTTGAAGTTCTGTTGGAATGATTTGCAGGTGAAAAAGCACATTTACAAATACAATGATATACTGCCTTGAAAAAAAAAAAAAGACTAAAGAGCTTTGATACCTACATTTCATTCCACTCCCATGTGTCCAAATTAAGATGATAAAGATCATTCATTCTAGAATCCTAAAATAAAATAGATAAAAGTTGAATGAAATATTCACTTTAGAGATTCAGCAGTAACATTGTAAAACTGTTCTTACACTTACTCGGTATCTGCCTCCAAACACATAGCCTCTGTTCCCAACTGTAGCACAGGCATGGGCTGCTCGGGGTGAGGGGGATTTACCCTGACATAAGAAAATATTAAAATTAGAAGGAAGACTTGTTCGATAGCGTTATTCAGATAGTGGTATCGAGCAGCGGCTGGAAACTAAGAAAGGAAATCTGGTCAGAGATCTTTAACAGCTCCATAATTATACAGATGTTACATTCAAGATAAAACCAAATACCATTTCCCCCCAGAAATTCATGATTGGTTAAGAGGGCAGAAACTCTGGGTTAATGGTCTGACTTAAGGTGACCAGCAGCAGGTGGGGACGGGAGAAAATGGGGTTGCATTCATTTACATAAGGGAAGCCCAGGAGACCCAAGTTTTACGTGTTTGGGTGGGAGGCAGTTGGGAAGTCACCTAAGAAGAGAGAAAGGAAAGGCTGCAATTTAAAAAAAAAAAAACACCCCTAGGAATATCAAGTCTGGTTTTGCTGGAGGACTTATGATGGACATAGATGTATATGAGGAACTCTCTCAGATTTTAATTGAAAAGATGAGGTGGGGAAGTGATAAATATTTTTCTTACAGCTAACTCCAGGGCATGAGATCAACTGTTTCAAACTCTTTGTCTTAACTATCTGAATGTCACTTCCCATCAGATTTTACTCCCTTGGTATCCATGGCACTATAATCCTATTAGTTTGCTTCTGAACAATTCAGACAGCTTTAGTGTCCAATGTGCGGCGCTATAGCACGCAGTCATTTTTCTTTATTTTGATCCTTCATTCACCAGCCAAGTGGGTTTAAGAGTGCGAAACTCGAGAGCTAAGGTGGGTGAGGTGATATCTTTTATTGGACCAACTGCTATGGGTGAGAGAGACAAGCTTTCACCAACAGAAGCTGGTCCAATAAAAAGGTATTATCCATCTTGGGAACCAAAAGGGCTACACAACACTGCAATCTCAAGAGCTGTCAGTTGGTCAACAACAGGTTGGAGTTAGGCTGTAAATTTCACTTTGCTGATTTCCCTATAAAAGCAGAACTAGGGAATAGATAGGTTCCTACCAATTCACATTCTCATAAGAAAACTAGGGAAATGTGGTCTAGACAGCTAACTACTGTAGGGTGTGTAAAGATATAGCATCTCTCCAGGCGCTAAGTGCTGCCAGGTGTACGTGGATAGAGGTGAGAGCTAAGCCTGATGTTTTCAGGTCAAAGAGGTAATTTAGGACAATGTCTCTCAACCTTTCCAGACCATGGTTTCCCTTTCAGGAGTCTGATTGGTCTTGCGTACCCCCAAGGTTAACCTCACTGAAAAACTACTTGCTTTCAAAATCAGACATAGAAATAGTTAAGTGCTGGATTACTAAAAACAAAAACAGGGACTCCAGTAGTAGGGCCAGAATGAAGGGTCCCTCAGTCTGGGCGGTCCCCAGGAGAAGCAGTACCAGGCTTCTCTGGGGGTGGGGGGATGGGGGTGTCATAAGGGTGCCTCGGCTATCCATCTGGGCTCCTGCATGGCAGCAGAGATGTTGGTGGGGCTATTTCCTGGGACTCCTCTGAGTCGGATGATGGTGCCATTGGAAACAGCAGGACTGTCGGTACTGGATGGCCCTCATCTGATGGATGGGAAAGGGGCTTTGCTGCAGAAGGAGCAGTGATTCATCCTCAGGTGTGGGGACATCCCGAAGAATTGGTGGGCCCAAGAGGAGTGGAGACTGCGGGTACGCTGGAACTCCTCCTCTGGCATTTGGAATGTCTCTGTACATCCAGCAATCCGTGAGGTGCCACTGAGACACCGGAGGGAACCAATTCAGCAGTCACGGCCAGCCAGTCAGCATGTTGGTGGAGTGGCTCTGACAGAGCATCTGGAGCCGCGCTCATAGATAGGTGCTCTAAGTGTCCCAGAACTGAGGGTCACTGGCGGTACAGATGGATCTCACTTCTTTGCCATAGCCTCCAGCCAGGGGACCTTTGGTGCCAATTCAGCAGGATCCATGTGTGACATCTCTCCCGACCTGATGCGGCTCAGGGAGGGAATGTGTCTCTTATGAGCAGTCTGTTGGGGGGATCTGCTCTTACGCCCAGGAGAGTGTTTCTTACTCTTGCGGTGGCGCTTGTCTTTAGGCTCCACACCATTGCTCGTGCTCAGAGGGGCATTACATGTTGGTGGAGGCCGCTGTACAGAGCGGGGCCTAGACATAGTCCCTGGGTGACGGGGTTGTTTCCCCTGATCAGGGAGGGTTTATACTATATTACACTAAACCACACTATGAAAAACTATTTACACAAAAGTGTGGAGACAACTCTCATCAAAATAAGAGCAAAGGAGAAAGAGGGGTTCCAACTCAGGCCATGCAGCAGTGAGAGAGAACTGGAGTGGCGTCGACCCACACTGCCCCTCAGACTCTTGATCGGGAGCATAAGGAGACATACTGCACGTGTGTGTCAACAGACACTGCTGGGGAGAAACTTCCGGACTCAGGTGCATGACGCGCATGAGCACCCATGTGTGGAATACACATGGGGATCATCACTCGAAGAAGAAACCTGACTTGTGAAGAAAGGTTAAAAAAACTGGGCAAGTTTAGCCTCGAAGAGAGGCAGAGGGGGAACCTGATAACAGTCTTCAAATATGTTAAGTGCTGTTACAAAAAGGGCAGTGATCAATTGTTCTCCATGTCCACTGAAGGTAGCACAAGAAGTAATGCGCTTAATTTGCAGAAAGGGAAATTTACATTAGATTTAGGTAAAAATCTTTCTAAATTATAAGGTTAGTTAAGCACTGGAATAGGTTACCAACAGCGTTGTGGAATCTCCATCACTGGAGGATTAACAGGTTGGACAAACACCTGTCAGGGCTATGTATACCTGGTCCTGTCTCAGTGCTACAATTCTACGTTTCTGTTATTTCACTGATGGGAAAACTGAGGTGCAGAAAATGAATACTAACCACACAGTCAGGGTCAGCAACAACTGTGTGGATTGTAACCAAGATCACCCGACTCAGTTGTATGCTTTAATCACAAGACCATCATTCCTTCCTTTGAACTCTCCTGCAGATCAGAGTTAAATTACATGCTCTCAGAGGACAACTAGGAATGACAGTTACTTGGATTGTTGCAAAGGCCGTACTATTTTTCCATAGCAGAGGAAAGCTGAGGGCGCATTACATCTGCCCTCTCAGCTAGGAGGCTCGTGACTTGTACACAAGGTCATAGGGATGGAATATGTGTGTGGCTGGGGAGAGAAGAGATTCACGGCACCAACTGGGACTTCACACACTTCATACTAGGGAACAGTAATTGCACAATACCACACCTTCTATCATTGTATCAGGGGAAGACAGACTAGAGCTAGAGCAAAAATGTGAGGCTGGACCATACAAGTAAACTTTTAATATGAGGAGAAGACATGGGGGTGGGTGAGAGGGGAGTGGAGAGGGAGAAAGACAGGCAGATCCGCCAATAAAATAACTACTGAATTTATAGGACTACAATACAGAAGTGGTACTTCAAGACAAGTCAATTGCTCAAAGCCACTGCTGGAAGCCCCTGGAGGCACCTTTGCAGAGCAGCCTTTTGATCTGTAGGCTTCCTCTTTCTTAATGAGGATCAGAACAAAACTAAAAAAACCATTCAGGCCTAGCAAGTGATGATACTTTGCATAGTATTGCTACTCTTTATCTTCATGTCCCTTCTAGTGTCAATCCTAGAAAAAGCAGCCATTTCTCCTGAAGAGTTATGTTTTACTCAGTGTCAAAATTCTTTTAAAAATTACCGTGGTTATGGGCTGGCTCCAAGAAAAGGTTTCAGTGTCCAGAACATGTACGTGATCATTCCATCCTCTAGGCTGACCTGAGTTCTTTGGAAAATTGATGAAAAAACTATTACATTTCCATTTTAATGAACATATTATGCACTAGCACCAGCATGTTTTCTACTGAAAATTACTCTTAGGTGGAGAAAGAAGGTTACTTACCCAAAAAGAGGTTTCATCAAATTCAAAAGTTCCTATTGGTATCCCTTCAGGCGAATAACCATAACCTCCAAAAAATATTAGCCTGTTCAACAGAAATTACATCAAGATTATCAAAAGCAAATATCATTGTATGGCAATCTCTGCTATTACAACTTAATGCTCAGTAAAGGCTTTTCACGCACAGCATACGGGAAAACCCACTATGCTTCCTTGACTTTGTTACCAAATTACAAGTAAGGTTCTTCTTATTTTCAAACATGTTTAGGGTTGAGCACTTTTAAAATGTTTATTTAGAATGAAACCCAGCATGAGATTCAATGTATAACATGTATTCCCTTCCCAGTTTTGTTCATCTTAGATACAATACACCAACAAGAATGACAATCTTATTAAAAAAAAAGTCACAAAGAGAACTGCAATACTTTTGGTCATGCTTGCTTACTTATTTTTATAAACCCAAACTCCAAGTTTGTCCTTTGATGAGGGGGGAACACCTTGACATTCTACTCTAACCCACTGCAACACTTTGTCCTTGGATCTGGAGTTTAACATGTAGAACTGCAACACAATAAAAATAAAAGTTTTTTAACCCACACAGTTAGCATAAATCTAAAGACTAACAAATGTTTCAATATACTGATTAGCATGCACCAGCATAAAAGTATATAGTTCTTTTCCAAGCTCAGAATACCATGATGAAATATTCTGCAGTCACATGGAAGGATCCAACACCACCCATAAGTAGGCCCTTAGTGCGGTTCTACACCTGTGAAAGGAGTATTAGTACTGAACTTTGTTTACTCGCATCCCAGGGTGGAAAGCTGTAGTACTCTCTCAAGCTCCAGCCATTTGAGTGTAAAATAGTCCACTCAGCAGATTTTTTTATAATATGATCATCTCTCCTTTCTTGCACACTTGGCTGTGCAGAGGGACAGCTGATGTTGAACTGAACTTGTCATTATGCTAATGATGAAGTCTATCAGTGACATGAATATGAAGCTGGTCAGGTGTCAGAGCTATTTTATTTCAGCCTATCTGCATCATCACTTCATCAGTTTACACTCTAGTTTATGATTTACTGGTATCCTTTTTTAAGTGAAAGCTTAGATTCTCCAAGCCTGAGATGGATGGAAGGAAGAAAGAGAACCATTTTCACCAAACTACCACAAACCAGCTCAATTTGTCGCCACTTCTATTCAGCTGCAAGCTTAAGATTTAAGTGGATTTTTTAAGCTCTCAGCCTTCAAAATTAAGTAGACTCAAAGGATCTATGTAATATGACTGCAGGGTGAATTTGGCCAGTACACTAGGATTAACACCACTTCCTCTGCAGTAACTACAACTACTGGAGAGGAGGATGTTTTCCAGCATTGCAATCTACTCCCCTCAGTCATGCCAAACTATCTAGGGTTGGACATGATCCATTCCCAAAACCCGTATCAGCCAATAAAGTTACAGAGAAATTGAACTGGTGGAAATCACTGTGTCAGTCATCTGGATGAAAAGCTCAGAGTGGTAAAACTACTACTGTAAGTTGTTGCTTCTTCGGCAATTGTAAAAAAGTATCATTTGTTTGGATTACTTCAAGTTTGAGGACGCGATTGAGGGAAAGAAAACTAGTTTCTTAGTTCCAAGCAATGAACATATAGACAGCAGATGAAGGTATGTTGTAGGAGAGAATGTGAAGGACCTAATGACTTGCTACCTATTCAGCATTCCCCAGTCATTAACATGACAATATCGAGGCTTGGTTAACACAGTCCAACAGACATACTATAGCTGTTCAGAAGGAAGAGGGTTTGTAGGTTATGAAATGTGGTATTTTCATGCTTTGGATGCATTTTAATGTGCTTAGAAGTCAGTCTTACCTTTAGTACAGAATGGGGCTACAAACATTGTCTACTGGAACCTCTTTAATAGAAAGGGTATAATTAATCTTCAGACACTGACCTTGTTTGTATTGCCACGTGCATGATGCCCTCCAAATAAGTACAATACTTTGTCTACACACACAGCACAACTGCCTGACATGGAAGGTGGAACATCTCCTTCTGTTTTTTTTTTATTCCTGGAAAGATAAAATGCATTTAAAAACTGATAAAAAAGAAAAAAATTATTTTGTCTGAAGTCGAAGCATTCAGTCTGACTGGCTGAGTTATTAACTGCAACAAAAAGGAGTACTTGTGGCACCATTCAGACTAACAAATTTATCATGAAACCTTATGCTCAGATAAATTTGTTAGTCTTCAAGGTGCCACAAGTCCTCCTTTTCTTTTTGCGAATACAGACTAACACGGCTGCTACTCTGTAACTACAAGTGTTTGTGGGATATTGAGGAATCCCGTTTTGAGTCATTTGGATCTTTGTAGTAACAGCACTTCAAAAACACTGAAAAACCCTCCTTTTACAAAAATGTATTTTCGGGGAATTCTCTATGCCCAATTCAGAGGACTAAGGATTCTCCTCCCCCCTCCACCTTTTTGAAATAGAGATTCTCAGACACAGAGAATCCTCCCTTAAAACACATCTTGGTAAAAAAAAGGAGGGTTTTTTAATGTTTCCAAAGCGCTGTAATCACAAGGATGCATTTCCAAACTCAAGGCTCCACATGACCACAAGGACAGCAACTGCCAAGAAAGACTGGATGGGACTCCCTTCAGAACCAGTTAATACTACTCCTTAAAGAGTTTAGAGCACTTTGCAGGATAAGTCCTTAGTTGTCTAAAGAGGTGAAGCAACACATAACCCCCAAACCCCCCCCCCCCCCCAACAGCAGGTATGCAGCTTCTGAACAACTTTCGGGGTTTTTTGTTGGACTAGGAGGCAAAAATAGTATATGTCGCTGAACAGATGTTTTTAATTTAAAAAAGATATTGTACCTTCACAGCACAATGAAGAAAATACTACCTGAACATAGGTTTATTTCATTAGGTTATTTGCTGTAGTATGTTACAAATATCTACACTCTATGGAAACTATGTTTGATATCAGGGGTTCTCAAACACTCCACAGTGTTTGTCACGCCTTATTGGAGAAACTGTCTTGGGAGCCACCTCCTCTCCCATTTAGAGTCAAGTGACATCCCTGTGGCAACTACAGCAATCACTTACATGGAAAAATAAGATTAAGAAAACTTGATATTTAACTGTTTTATAATGCAGTTTGCAGAGTGAATAAAAATCAATGATTAAAAAAACCAAAGTCAGTTTTAATTTTAATTAAATATGGACTTCTAAAAAATAAATGCACTTAAAATTAAAAATTTGAAATTGACAACCTATGTTAAGGCTTAAATAATTATTCAAATCATTTCAATTATACAAAAAAAACCCCTAATAGTACATATTTGTTGCCAAATTTTAAAGAAGGTCAAACCACTGAACTGGTGGAAGCCATTGACTAAGCTCCTTGAACTACAATCTGTTGAAGTGCAAACCTAACTTTTGACAGCAGTAGCCTCTTCTGCAGATGCAGAGAAAATATTCTCTTCATTTCACTTTATTCAACTAGTTCAGCTCAGTTACTAATTTAATTCCAAGTTAAGAAACCAATTAGGAGTTGAAAAACCAGGAAAGCTTCTTTTCCACTTACTGTTTAAGAATAAAAACAAGGGATCAGGGGATGAGATCTATTAGTTCTAAAATCATGAAAAACAGTGACCAGAAACATCAGTTCAATTCACTAACCATAGTTAATACTGCCTTTGTTTAATAAACCAGTTTGTTTTGAATGCAAAACATATTTTGATTTTTTTTCCCTCGTTTCCAGCTCATTAAGGATAGTTTTATTTAAAAAGTTGTTTTTGTGCATTTTTAATTTATGTTTCCATCCAAGTAGAGCATGACACAGATCACAAGTAAAAAACAATCATACTCTAGTAAATGAGAAATGCATCACTTCCTAAAATAAAAAAGGTAAAAATTAAAAATCTGAGTAAGTGTATGTGGAAGTGTATAACTGCTTAACTAAATGTGTATAGATATAGTGTATCCTCCTGGTTAGCAAAAAGAACCACCAAATTTAGTGTACAGGCTATATTTACTTGCAAATCAAATCAACCTTTCTTTAGAAAAATAACTAAAAGGTACAAATGCAAAACATGATTAAAATGGATTTAAATCAAAGCTCCCTGCTTGCTGATTTAAACAGTGATTGAAGTCAGTGATTTAAATTGCTTATATTTACATCAAAGGACCTTGGGGTGGCAGTTTGGCATCTGGAAATGAGGAAAGGCAGTGCCATACTGGCCAGACATGCACCAGCAATTCCTCCATGGAGCATCAGTATGATTTATAGATCAGTTTGACAACCTCTTTAAAATACAGACACTGGCTTAAGAAAGGAAAAATAAAGTCACTCATGTACTGTACCATCTTCCAGTTTCCATGCTGTAGATCCATATTTCATCTCTAGGCAGATAGAAGTCATAAAATCCCCTAACTTGAGCATTCTGCAGGGACAGCAGAGAAGAGAAAAGGCACTATTACAAAAGGCTCGACATTTTATATCATGTAGAATCAAGTGTTTTCAGGCCTGCCCTCCTTCCCCCCTCAGAAACAATCCACCTATTTTTAAATGTTTATGAAACAGAAAATAGCATCAGGAGCCAGAGGAGGGATGAGTAGTGGTGTGACCAGTGCAGGCTGCACTCCAGTGACTCCCGCTTGTGTAACAGCCCTTAGGGAGCAGTAACACACTGTGACAAATTCAAGCTGTCTCAGGGCTACTTTAGCTTGTGCTGGGGACTGCACCAGCTCACTGCAGACTCCAGGATCAGAGGAGTATTAACATGAGTTAAAGCCACCTTTGCAAACCCCCTCCCCCGGCACACTAAAGCTCTAGCATGAGGATCTGCGCTCAGACTTTTTTTTTTAAAAGGATTTTGCCAGATGTTAATGGAATACACTAGGCACCTTGTTTCCAGATATCTGCAAAAAAATTAGTCTGATGTCACGTGAAAAATAAATTTGGTGACCTTACCCTTGTGAACTGGACCAACAAGAACTAGATCATAATATGGTTTTATTTTCTTTTTAAACTACACATACGCCAGCATGATTAGCAGTCTACTCAGGACCTCTGAACTCTAATGTATCTCCAAGTAGGGGTGTGCTGGAAAAGCTGTGTAGATAAAATGGTTAAGTGCCGATCTGCGCAATATCTGGATCAACCAACCAACAGTATTTCCCTATCTTCCAAAGGATTAAATAGCTGGGAAGAAATAGAGAAAAGAAACCCCATCTCCTACAAATAGCCATTGATTAGTCTCCAGAGCATTTATTTAACATCATTTTACAAGGGTCACACCATTTCTAACTACTTACATGTCACCTTAAAGTTATAAAGTTCAGTACGTGGCATGTCAAACTTTTTTTGAGTGGTTATATTATGTATTTAGAGTTTTGTCAAAATACTGAGGCCGGTCAACCTCAATAGCATCACCAATGACAGATGCCTGGGTTAGCGCAGAGAGAAGCTGTTTTGTCAGATAAGGAGGACTCAGCTGTAGTAATATTTTAAAAGAATAACAGTTTGAGAATGGTACCTTATAGCCTCCCCAAACAAACATGCAGTGTCCATCAGTGACTGCTACATGCCCACTGCGCTCTGCGGGGCTGCTGTTCTCCAGCTGCTCAAAGTTGTCCTCAGCTGGAGCGGGGAGCTCTTCATCTGCCTGCAGCTCTTCATTATCATCAGCCATTTTGATACAGGGCTATGTTCCTAAAACAGACACGTGGGCCTTTTAATAATCACTGGGTGAAACAAGGAGCAGAGAAACTTCACAGAGCTGCTTCCCTCACACAGGTGAAAGATGCCAGATGGAAATAAGAGTCAGCCCCACGGTGGAAGGAAGTTTCCTCGTGCACTCTCCTGCCACTTGGAGCGGAAGGCTCCGCTGTGTGTTTCTTGTGTGTCACTTCGGCTGCGGCCGCCTTTACGGACGAGCACAGAACGCGGGCGGGCCACACGCGCTCAGCGGGATTTAACGGCCTTGCTTAGGGACTCTTGGCACAAGCGGCGGCGGCTGCCGCAGCCTCCCGGCGGCGCGTCTGTCCCAGCGACGCGGCAGCAACACCTACCCGGCCGGAGACACGGCCAAACGCGACGTGACCCGCGCAGATACGGGGGGCGCCTCACAGGCGGGCCGGGGCCGGGCCGCCGGCGGACCAGGGGCCCCGCCAGGGCGGCCGAGCCGCTTGGCGGGGGGGGCCGAGGCTGGCGCTGCGCTCGGGGAGGGGGGGGCGCCGGCCGGCCGGCCGGCCGCCCGCCCGCGCGCAAGGGTCAGGCCCCCCCCCGGGCTGCGCCGGGCCCCTCGGCCCGGGCCGGACACTCCCCCGACGCCGCCGCAGGGCGGGGGCAGGCGGCTCGCGCCACCCCCTGACTCACCTCAGCGGGCCACCCAGCCTGTTGTGGGCCACGGCTGTCAACATCCGCCGCGCCGCACTTCCGCTCCCGGCAGCCTCCGCGCCCAGCGCCGGCTCCGCCCCCCACCGACCGCCGCGCGCGCGCGCACCTCCCCCGCCCCCATGACAACCCGAGGTGGGAGGGAGGGGCAGGCGTTGGCCCCGCCCTAGCGATGCCGCCTGGCCGCAGGGTAGGAGCTTGGCTGTGCCCAGGCCAGACCCCGGGGGTCCTGGTTCCCGTCCGTGGACAGTCCTACAGCAGCCTGGCGGGGGATGATCATGTCCTATTGCCACTGCGCTCGGCGCTGTACAAAGCAGGGCCGCCCGCTGTCCCAGGTGTCCTGGCGTCTGGAAATCTTCCCAGCGCAGTAAAGGTGCCGGGTTTGGTCAGGCACGCCCCACTGGCTCCCACAGCCCCTCTTGTCGGGACAGCCTGAGGGCAGCCGTGCCCGCGCCCCGGGCGCCCTAGCTCCGGAGTAGTTGGGAACTGCAGGGATGGGGTGGCGCGGGAGCAGCCAGTGGAACGGGCAGAGCAGGTACCGGCTGTGGGGTCACCGCCAGGTGGGAGTACGATGGATCGGCTGGTGCCATACCCTGTTTGCCACGGTCAGTGGCCAGGGCAGCCCTGGCAGCAGGTGGCTGTGGGGGCTGGTGTGATCCCCAGGGATGGGATAGCGAGCCAGTGCCGGGGTGGGGAGAGGAGGCCAGGTGTATGTGGTAGAAGGTAGGGGGCAGGTGGATGTCCTGTGTTTTTGCACCTCAGAGGGCAGATGCCCCATATTTTTTTGTATGCAGAGGTGGCAACCCTCATGCGAGTACAGAACAGAAATAGGGTCTCTGCCTCAAGATTACAATATTAAATTATTCACTACGTACTCCCTGTCCCATACTCCATGATGACCTGGACTTCATGGCAGTGGGGGTCACATACTGACCTTTAGGACACTTAATTTAGACCTTGGCCTTGCAGCTGATTCTATTCAAACAGACACTTGTGTCTACATGTAGCCCATACAAGAATAGGTCAGGGGTACTAGAAAGGGCTCCTGAAACTGCAGTACCAAGAGGTGCACTGATCCTTCAGGGATTGGTCTGAATGGACCTTCCTGGGTTCTGGAGTCAACAATCCCTCCTGGCTCACACATTGCTCCTGGGGGTGTGACTTTTCTGAGTGCCCCACTGAGTCCTTACAAACACTTGGTGCCTTCTTCTTGCAGAGTCCGGTACCTAGGCTTTAAGAGACTTAACACAGTCTCTTCTTAGGATTCTATTAGAACATGAGGAGCATGCTTAACAGACTCGGACTTCTTGGTACTCATTCTGACAGCAGATGATGGGCAGACTCCATGAGCATGTACTTGAATCTGGCAATTTTGTGACCTTTTTCGAACAGGGTTTGAACCCTCTGCAAGTGTGGTGTTTGTCACATGTGCCTTCCCAGACACTTAAGGCAGATGGAGTTTGGGTTGCTCACTGGCAGATCTGTTACATGAACAGACTGGCCTTGAAGCCATGTGAATGGGGCATCAGTCCGAACCTGGAGCCCAACCAAGCCAACGGTAGCTATATACTAAAAAGATCATAGAATATTAGGGTTGGAAGAGACTTCAGGAGGTCATCTAGTCCAACCCCCTGCTCAAAGCAGGACCAACACCAAATAAATCAGCCCAGCCAGGGCTTTGTGAAGCCAGGCCTTAAAAACCTCTAAGGAGGGAGATTCCACCACCTCCCTAGGGAACCCATTCCAGTGCTTCACCACCCTCCTCGTGAAATAGTGTTTCCTAATATCCAACCTAGACCTCCCCCACTGCAACTTGAGACAATTGCTTCTTGTTCTGTCATCTGCCACCACTGAGAACAGCCTAGCTCCATCCTCTTTGGAACCCCCCTTCAGGTAACTGAAGGCTGCTATCAAATCCCCCCCGCCTCACTCTTCTCTTCTGCAGACTAAATAACCCCAGTTCCCTCAGCCTATTCTATTCCCTCAGTATTCTAAATTTATTCCTGAAGCTATTTACAGATATTCTGTAAAAACTAAAAACAAACACTAAAGGTACTATTTACACTAAAGGAGGGAAGATATGAAGAAACAAAGACTGTAGCTGCAACAGTAACTGTCACTGGCAGTAGGAAGGAACTGAGGGGAGTCGGGAGCAGTGCAGCCCTTTATACCTACATGCAGTGATGCGAGGCACTGGAGGGCACTCATGCTGCCCCCACCGGTACTGCTAAGAGAAAAAACTTCAAGGTGCACACACACTTACAGTGGAATGGACATGTGCAATCACTTGAAGAAGAAGAATTAGCAAAGTTTTTAGACAGAAGTTAGAAGTAGTGGGTGGAAGAAAATTGTGAAATACTGGTACAACTAATTCAAAATATGGGACACACTGATGTCAATGGGAGTGTAAGGATCCTTTTGTCCTAAAACAGTATGCTTTTAGGAATTAAATATTACAGATAGTACTTTAAAGTGTGGCACAGTCACGTATTTTAAAGGAAACACGTTACTTATGATGGAATTGTAAAATATTTTGCAGTCTGTGATCATAACTGATTTACAATGTAGTCTGTCAAAAACTCACATTTTTATTCTAGTTTATAACAGTAAACAAAGAAGTAACTGCAAATATTCTGAAACATTAATGAAAACATAACATGGTGCTAAAGGCACTTTTGATAATGTCTATAACTGAATCTGAACATAGTCTCCATAAAAAAAATTGCTGGTATTTTACCTCTTTTTTTATACTAACTTCTTTACATAAGAACATTTACCCAAGTGTAATAATAACAAAATTGCTTGTCTTAAGATAATTAACACAAATTTTCCACTGCTACATACAGTCTGAAATTAATCATTTTGAATTCTCAGTGCTAAATGTTCCCCAGGAACATTCCTATAAAGTGCACTTGCTGTGCTGTTGAATGTCCCAGGTACATCTAACATTCCACTGATTTTAAATGTTCACAGCAGCATATGTGCAGTGGCAAAACTATAGCAAATGGATTAAGGATTACATATTGCCACAAAATGTTTTGATCCTATTTCCTCTGTAAATCAATGGGCAAAATTCTCCTCTCACGTCTGTAAGGTAGAAATAGCACTTCAGTATTCCTCTATGCATGTAGATCTCTCAATGATGTCATTGTGAATTCTGCACATATGGGGAAGCAGAACACCAGACTTGCGTACTATCATGTGGATCTGAGAGGGAATTGTCCCTAGTATCATTAATACAGATACTCATGGGAAAAGTTGCCTTTTAAGGATTTATAATTAATTCCAAAATGATGTTATCTATCCTTAACCGTAACTCCTATCTGAGAAAAATATAATTCCGTATGTGAAAGAACCAATTTTAAAAGGACTTTCAAAACTTCTGAACTCCAGTCATAAAAGCTGGAGGATGGAGGTCATAAAAGCTGGAGGATGGAGGTGGAGCCTGGAGGTGTTCTCTTCAAATTTGATCAGATCAGTTCAAATGATGGTCTAAAGAGCTCTTATAGGCCCTGATCCTTTGAAGACTCATATATGTGCATAACTTTAAGCATGTGAGTAATCCCACTGAACAAAATGGGACTATTCATGTGCTTGAAGTCAAGCATGCATATGAGTCTTTGCAGGATGAGGGTCATAACAAATTCTAAGTAATTAATATATGCATTGTGGTAGGATGTATTTGAAATTGTCCCTTGTTCTGCAGGATAAGAGCTGCAAATCCAGCTATATGTTAAAAAGTGGAAGGAGTGGATGCTTATACCTAAGAAAATTTTACAGTCGTTGGGGCCAGTTTAATCATTTGAACCATTTCCTTGTGTGTGGGAATCCCTTTTAACATAAAGACCACAAATCTGAACAATTTACACTCCCACTTCACACTTTTTTTTTTTGCTAATATCAAATGTCTCCTTAGTTGAAGAAAATAGGAAAATATGGCTCAACTGTGATACTCAGTCATAATATATTTTCTTCTAAGATACACATTCACTACAAAATCTCCTTTCCTAATTACATAGGATTTTGGAGTCAGATTGTAAAAATGGTAAAAACTAATCAGAATGGTCTACATTCAAATATACTGTTTACATAAAATTTTAATGACTGGGTCCCAATTAACTAAATACCCAAAACAGATAGGAAAATAGTAATTCTATATAAGCTTTTTACAATAAATAAAATATTTTGAACCAAAATTAAATATAAACTTTACACATTCAAAATAAAAAATATATATAAAATCTATTTTGAAAAAATGTCATTGATTAGAGAATTACAGTAAAACAATGTTATGAACTGCATTTGAATTTTCACATACAAAATTATTTAGCTTAATATATATTTTTTTTTACTTTTAAAGTTCCACAGTTAGCCAACGTGTTGATTTTTTTGCTTTTGTGTAGGATGGTTACCTCCCAGTATCAGTAGTCAAACTTTCATATGCTGCTGTTAAATAAATCAAACAAAAGGATTTGCAATTATAATCATATTAACAAGAGTTAAATTAACACGGATACTGTGTCAAACTAATTTTGTCTTCATCAGCAAGTGCTGATGTGACAAAACTGGAAATAAGACTTTAGATCCGAAAGAGAAATTTTTATGCCTCCGAAAAAGTTCTGTCTTCTGTTACTTTCCAAAAGAGTACTTTTTATGAAGTCGCTTACCAAGACCATAAGAGCAGAAGTTAATTTCTGCAACCTCAAGTGGTGTTATTACAACACAGAATATTTAGTTTTCACTCTTTGCAATACCTCAGGAAACAAAAAGGACTTTCTTGTAGAAACTCAGCCTACCAAATACCTTATGTGTACTGCTAGTAAACAATCGCTAACAAAAATCTTTGCTGTATACTATAAATACATATAGCGGTCAATATCTTTTTTGTCCTTGTTCAGGTGACATTTATTTGCTCTTGTTTTTCAATTTCAGCTTTTTTCTCTTGCCGATGGTTAGATGCAGCCCAAAAGGTTATTTTTTTCAACACTTGTGGCAAAATTTTGGATGGTAACCAGGATATTTGATTCTTTAAAAGGCTGGCATTTTTACCAATGCAGTCAAGGCACAATCTGAAAAGAATGTCAGAATTAACTAAGGTCTTATAACCTAAAGATAAAACACATGAAACAAACTTTTACAAAAAATGTTAAATTAAAAATATATGTAATTTATGTATAGTCCATTCCATAATAATACCAATGCTTTAAAACTGTTTTGAAACATATTTACAGAGCATATTTACATTATTAACTAGAGTCATCATTTTGTTTCTTACCTACTGATCCAGGTAAGAATAGTTAAAAGTGCCTTATGTTAAAAAAAACTATTCAGTTATAAAAAGTAGTACCATAATTATCTGTGCTAGACTCTTTGTGCCACTATATAATCTAAACTCACCTGAGAAGTGAGTAAGGTTGAGTTTGAAAAATCAATAAATCACTGCAGTGACCCTAATGAAGAAGAACAGCAACAATCAGGAGAATGATCAAGATTAACTGTCAATTTAGAAGTTATCCCAGGAATACCTTTATATTTGTTTCAACAGGATGATATAAAATGGATTACCATAAATATAATTAAAATCTATGAATATTTAAATTAACAATTATATTATAAAGATTAAAAATACTTCTGAGCCCCCACCTACATGCCTACAGAGGCAGGACTTTGGGGACACGTCTTCTTCAACCTCCCCTCTCAGCAACATTGAAGGGCCACATCTTTACAGCATCAAGTTCCCCTGACAACTGCTTTGTGGGGCTGGGAGGTGGATTTTTGAATTGGAAAGATGTGGGAAAGTGGTAAGAAGGGATTTAGGTAATGGGCAAACTCTAGTGGCATCTTCACAACCCTGGACAACAGTGATGTCAGAATATATGTTTTACTATGGATTGATGGAGTATGTGCCATCTGGCATCTTCAGGGACCCAACCCTGGTCCCTGAACAACAGAAGAGCTTTGATGGCCTTCCAGCCCGATCTGAGGCAGGACTTCTAGGGGGAGAGAAGTTTAGGAGTTTATATTTTAAAAGGAACTAATAATGGTAGATAGAAAGATGTTTGGGAATAGTCAGTAGAATAGAATGAAAACAAACAATTACAATAAATAATATACAAATAATGGGGTCTATGGTTAGATAGCAGATGTTTAAAATGGTAATTGAGTAAAATTAAAACATAGTTTAAATGAGTCAGAACCATCAAGGTGTACACACACTCTTAGCTTATGTAACCAGATGATAACTATTACTTTTACCATAATCTTCCTTCCCCTTTCCCTCTCGTTTGTTACACTTATTTGTGGAGTCTTGTTTTTGGTTTTTTTTAGGTTAAGATATGCAGACATTCACACATGCCCATAACTATTCACATGACTTCAGTGGGACTACTCACAGGAATTATGCACACAAGTACATGTTCTGTGCTGCGTGGAACTCAGATCTACAGATGCACCTATATTGCAGCATAGGGAGTGGGTGATCTGTAGCTATGCAGATGCGTGTCAGTTCCTGCAGGAGTGGATGAAGCAGGCTCAGCAGAGTTGTGCCATTCATTTGGAGGGTTGGGGTATGGAGTGTGCCTCTCTGGCTTTCCCCCTGCACATCTACAAGCACCCAGTCCCACTAATTGGGCTGTTGCTATGCTCTGGATATAGGCATTAAGGCACAAAAATTAACACACTATATAGTAATACCAAACAATCCATGAATGATGATGAATTGTAGTTCTTATAGGAACCAAAACTTTATAATGTAAATCAAGATTGCTCCACTGAAGAGAGTAGTCACAAGAATGATGAAAGGAAACATGCTTTATAAAGATAGACTTAAGGAGCTCAATCTATTTAGTTTATCAAACAGAAGGTTAAGGGGTGACTTGTTTATAGTCCAGTAAATATTTGTTTCTATGTAGGTACTTACAAAAGGGCTCTTTAATCTAGCAGAAAAAGGTATAACAGGAGGCAGTGGCTCAAAGTCAAAGCTAGACAAATTCAGACTGGAAATAAGACATACACTTTTAATGGTGAGAGTAATTAACCATTGGAGTAATTTACCAAGGATCGTGGTGGAGTCTCCATTCCTTACAATTTTTAAATCAAGATTTTTCTAAAAGATCTGCTCTACGAAGTATTTTGGGGAAGTTATGGCCTGAGCTATACATGGGGTCAGCCTAGATGATCACAACGATCCCTTTTGGCCACAGAATCTAGGAATCTAAGTCAAGACATTATACTGATTTATACCAACGGAACAGTTGGCCTTGAATGTCCTGATCTTCATGCACTTAAATTCTCAGCAATAATGTTGAATTAATGTTTTTTTAATTAAATTATACTAAGACTTCATTATTAAATTTACTGACTGTGTCCAAGAAATGCAAGTCATCTTTGCTCCCACCAAAGATCATCACTTCTCCTTCTGTGCCAAGACAGGCTGTGTGCCACAACCTACAAACAAATTTATAAATAAAATGAATAGCTTAATAAATAAAATAATAATAATGGTTTATTTGCATATTATCAACTAAACAAATCTAAATTAGTTAATTTTAAATGTTTTAATATAGGATTCAGGGAAGCAGGACCTTTACCTGAATGAGTATAACCTCATCCACATCACATGATTTCCCCCTCATTTCTCATATCTCAAAAGATTCATTTGAAAAGCAAATTGAATAATGACATGATAAATTTGGTTAAATGGAGCAGTCAATTTTATAAATGCTATGAATCCAATACTTATGAACAGACAAATTGAATTCTTACTGGTCTTACACTACTTACCAAGAGGAATTTTATTAAATTCTTATTGTATAAAAAATATTTCAGGAGGCTTCAACACTCAGGAACCATGCCTGAAAGATCAAATTATTCACTTCTATACTTGTATGAGAGGATTAAAAAGTAATGGAAAGGAATATGACTAGCCATTTTACCTTAAGAGAACTTTCAGACCGACATATTAATGTGGCTGTCTGGCTGATTTGTAGTATAGTTTTTCTATTATATATATACACACACACACACCCATATACATATATTGGCTTACCTATCATTATTTTACACAGAACACTACAGTGGAAAACTCATAAATATCTTGATAAATGTTTACATATAGTAAGTATTTTATTTTTATATCAGTTTTCCACTTTTATTTTTTAATTAACAAGTACTAGCAAATTGGGATTATGGGCTCATTTATGTTGACTCTCATTCCTGAATTTTAGGATTGAGTCTCAGAACACAGGTTTTTCTCCATCAGTTCCCATCCATCCTTTTTCTGCCTCATTCCAATTCATGCAGATCACTTTCTGATTGTGACAATTTCCACATTCATGCTCAGCAGGAGAAGTTTTGTTGGTGTTGTGTATATAAAATGTTTTGGAGAAAAGTGATTCTTATAAACTTATTATTTTATCAACGATTCATATAAGTAGGTTTTCACTGTACTGCATTTAGTTATTGTTATTATTATTAGAATTAACTGATCGAATTCTGCACTGTCTTGTGCCAAGTGTAACCCCACTCAGGTAAACAGGATAGCATTGGGTGTAAGTCAATGTAGAATTTGGCCCCTTCTGTTATGTTTTAACTACTAAAAAGTACGCATAAATGGAATTTTCATGCAAAACTAAATTCACTCACATTTTCTTACGTCATTCATTTCAGCAATTATTCACTGTTCTCCTTACACTAAACTATCCCACCTTTTCTCTTCCTCATACCTGTAGATAGATCTGTCTCTGTCTTATCTGCATTAGGAAAACTCTGGCCTGGACTTGATCATCGAAGAACACTGGAAAGCCTTTCCTGCCTTGACTTTCTTGACATTCTAGCTTGAAACCTGATGCTTTTTTCTATAGACTGATAGAGTTTATGTCCTCTCACAGCTGCTCTAACTTATCACCTAAACATTCTAATAAAGCATGTTATTTACATAGTACATAAGCTGAATTAATGTAACCTTTTTACACAGACTCTCTACCTAGAATTATAGTGATGACATAGTTTATCCTTTAGTTAAAGACTGGGAGTTTATAACAAACAAAAAATTCATGCTGGAAAGAAACTTGGCATGCAAAGTCTTAGCCTAGTTGCAATTAAAAACCAAACCAAAAAACAAAACACTTTTTCCAGCAAGACACACAAGGTTCATTCAATACTGTAAGTCTATAATAAGAGTGACAGTTTATTATGCATAATTAGAAACAGAAAAACAGTCTCTTACATAAATTATTTTGGGGGATTGTCATAAATGAAAAAGTTTTGTAGGAAACTCAAGAAAATACATTCATGCACTTATGCATGTGATATAAGCTATATCTTTATATAGGGATATACACATGTATACTTTTTTTGCCAACACATTTTAAGCACAGGGTTGCCAACCTCCAGGATTGGCCTGGCGTCACCCAGAATCAGCATCCATCTTCCGGTGACTATTGAAAGCAATGCAGGAGATTTTAATAGGATATTTTAAGAAAATGACATTATGTTATGTTGGAAAAAAAAATCTCCTGGAATAGCTTCAGTCAGAGTTGGCAACCCTAATTTTAAGACTCTGTTCTCAAATTCATCCCACTGCAAAAGGCCTGCATAAAGCTGCCTGTGTTCTGAAGGCCCTGCAATAACCCTATACATATATCAGGAGATAGGGCACAGATACAGTACTGAAAATGTGCTCTGAACCAACTCCAAATAGGCCAGCAAGGAAGGGGATTTCCAGAGTTGGCCAGATTAGAAGCCAGTAGATCTGTGTTTATATGGCCTGATGCAAAGCCCATTGCAATCAATAGAAAAACTTCCGTTGATTTCAACAGGTTCTGCATCAGGCCCATATAGATCCACTGGCCAAGAACCTAAGCACAGGGGCCACAGATACTATTCTAACCTACAGTCTGGAATGGTGACTACGCTACAGCCCTTTGGTTGTCCTCACACTGGACACTCACCCACAGCTTGATTACTCTGTGGGAGGCAGTGTGGCCCAGCAGTTACTTTAAGTGAGGCAATGTAGACAGGGGATTGTACTGGGAGTCAGAGGACAACTGTTTTAATTCTTACTCTGCTACTGACTTGCTATATTACCCAGGACAAGTCACTCCATTTCTCTGTGTCTCAATTTCCTCATCAGTAAAACATGGATAATGATACTCACCTTCTTGCCTAAAGCACGTTGAGATCTATAGATGGAAAGTGATGTCGAAAGCTAAGTATGATTATTAATACTTGTGCTTTAAGGTGTTTTCCTAAATTTCAACCAGATCTGGTGTAACAATCCTATTATAATTAAACTAAATATAGCAGATATATTGCAGTGGTAATTCAGGAAGAAACCTGGAAACACCCCGGTTAACGTATAAAGTCCTTTTAAAAACTGGCTATGTACCACCTGCAGTAATTAAATTTACCTAGGTATTTACAATATTTTGGATTCTAAATATAGGGAATGCTGCAAATGTTGGCAAAAATAAAAAAGTGTACCCTGATGCAGTAAGTACCCATTTTCAATGGCACTATCTGTATAACATCCATGTTTAGAACATGAGACTTACTTACTTCAGTCAGACATGGAACGAATCACACATTTCCTTTGCTCTTAATTCCATAAAATTAAATTATGTTTTTGTTCTACGCAAGCTCTAAAAAAAGTCTACTTGTGCAAATCTAAAAGATGTAGACATTGGATGTTTGAACTGGACCCTTTTTGCTCAGTAATGAAGTCCACTAAAGATATTATAGTCTTTCAAAATACTGCAATTTAAACCCAATCACTGTTGTTCTGTATTAAATTAATTTATGCAAAACAGTAAGTGTCATTAGCTACTTCTGTTCAGGAAAAAAACAGAAAGAACTATTATTTAAACTTCCTTTGAATCCTAAAAGAGTGCAACATCATTTCCCTGGTTCTGTCTCTTCTAAAAATAATGAACTTTCATGATTCATTTAGTTGTATATTATTAAATCTAATGTTAATTAGTAAAAGTGCTACACATTTTACTTTTACATATTTCTGATATCTACTTATTTGGAAGTAAAACATCAAGTGAATTTAGTCTGCACCCCTTTCATTACAAACACCCTGTTAGTGCCAGCAAGCATTTTAAATAATAAATCTTGAAAATAAAAAAAGACTATGCCTAATAATGAAAAAGAATAAAACTACTTATATAAAGCAAGCTGTTCAATTATGTCGAGCTCATTTTGTAAAATATTTTAATACATTATTTTAAAGGCAGGTGTTCTGATTTAATACCTTATTTAATCATATTTCAAAATATTCAAAAATTTCAGCAAATGCTGACTTTTTTTTTATACCTAGGCCTACTCTTAGGTAAGTGGGTAAGTTGTTTCCATCCATTTGTTGTGACATTATGAATCCAACCGTCACCTGCAAATAAGGAAAATATGTATCTTAGAATTATTTCTTGATGAATAAGATATTACCTTTTGTTTTGTACAAAGAGCTCTACAGTCTAAAATATCTAACATCAAAAGAATGACTACCATGTTAATGAATTGACTACCATAATTTTAGAGTCTTCATGACTTAACTTGTGAGTTCTTTTTTGTCACAAAAGATAAAGTTAGCTACACTGAAATCTGGAGTTAAAAACACAATATAAAATATACAAGTCAAATCAGAGACTATTTTGAAATGACAGGACTATATTCATCAGAATGAAGACTGCTGTGTCCCAGGGACTCTACAAATCTTAAAGTACTCCCCCAATCATAGAATCATAGAATATCAGGGTTGGAAGGGACCTCAGGAGGTCATCTAGTCCAACGCCCTGCTCAAAGCAGGACCAACACCAACTAAATCATCCCAGCCAGGGCTTTGTCAAGCCTGACCTTAAAAACTTCTAAGGAAGGAGATTCACTACCTCCCTAGGTAACCCATTCCAGTGCTTCACCACCCTCCTAGTGAAAAAGTTTTTCCTACTATCCAACCTAAACCTCCCCCACTGCAACTTGGGATCATTGCTCCTTGTTCTGTCATCTGCTACCACTGAGAACAGTCTAGATCCATCCTCTTTGGAACCCCTTTTCAGGTAGTTGAAAGCAGCTATCAAATCCCCCCTCATTCTTCAATTCTGCAGACTAAATAATCCCAGTTCCTTCAGCCTCTCCTCATAAGTCATGTGCTCCAGACCCCTAATCATTTTTGTTGCCCTCTGCTGGACGCTTTCCAATTTTTCCACATCCTTCTTGTAGTGTGGGGAGCAAAACTGGACAGTACTCCAGATGAGGCATCACCAATGTCAAATAGAGGGGAATGATCACATCCCTCAATCTGCTGGCAATGCGCCTACTTACACAGCCCAAAATGCTGTGAGCCTTCTTGGCAACAAGGGCACACTGTTGACTCATATCCAGCTTCTCGTCCACTGTAACCCATAGGTCCTTTTCTGCAGAACTGCTGCCTAGCCACTTGGTCCCTAATCTGTAGCAGTGCATGGGATTCTTCCATCCTAAGTGCAGGACTCTGCACTTGTCCTTGTTGAACCTCATCAGATTTCTTTTGGCCCAATCCTCTAATTTGTCTAGGTCCCTTTGAATCCTCTCCCTACCCTCCAAAATATCTACCACTCCTCCCAGTTTAGTGTCATATGCAAACTTGCTGAGGGTGCAGTCCATGCCATCCTCCAGATCATTAATGAAGATATTGAACAAAACCGATATTGAAACAATATTCCCTCACTTTCTTTATCTCATTTTCTGTCTTTCTTTTTTTCTCTTCCTCCTTCTTCCAAGTCTCCTTTTTGCTTGATCTCCAAGGTGCCAGACAATGAAGAAGGAATTAATTAAGGCCTTCATTTTGCATAATAGATATTTTCATGCAGTAACAGCAAGAGTAACACTGACTACAACCATGATTTCCATAATTAAATATATAAATGATCATCTTATACCTTAATAAAAATAAAATTCCTTAATTTGCAAGGACAGTAGTAATATTTTTATTATTTGATTAATGCATAATAGATGTTAAGTGACGGGCTTTTAAAAAAAATGGTTGCTAAAAAGTGATTGCAGGGACAATCACTCATATCTGTAAAGGACAGAAGACGCAATCTTACAGTCCAAATCATTATCCAGGCAAAACTCTTAAAATGAATGGGAGTGTTGCCTGAATAAAAGAGTGCAGTGTCAAATCCCAAATTTGTCTGTGCAAATCATAGAATCATAAGACTGGAAGGGACCTCAAGAGGTCATCTAGTCCAGTCCACTGTATTAATGGCAGGACTGAATATTATCTAGACCATCCCTGAGAGGTGCTTGTCCAACCCCCTCATAAAAATCTCCAATGGCGGACATTCCACAACCTCCCTAGGCAATTTATTCCAGTGCTTAACTAGCCTGACAGTTAGGAAGCTTTTCCTAATATCCAACCTAAACCGTCCTTCCTGCAATTTAAGTCCATTGCTTCTTGTCTTATCCTCAGAGGTTAACGAGAACAATTTTTCTCCCTCCTTGTAACAACCATTTATGTACTTGAAAATTGTTATGTCCCCTCTCAGTCTTCTCTTCTCCAGACTAAACAAACCCATTTTTTTCAATCTTCCCTCAGAGGTCACGTTTTTTAGACATTTAATCATTTTTGTTACTCTTCTCTGGACTTTCTCCAGTGTGTCCACATCTTTCCTGAAATGTGGTGCCCAGAGCTGGACACAATACTCCAGCTGAAGCCTAATCAGCGCCGAGTAGAGCAGAAGAATTAACTTCTTGCGTCTTGCTTACAACACTCCTGCTAATACATCCCAGAAGGATGTTTGCTTTTTTTGCAACAGTGTTACACTGTTGACTCATATTTTGCTTGTGATCCAGTTTGACCCCCCCGATCTCTTTCCACAGTACTCCTTCCTTGGCACAGTCATGTACCATTTTGTATGTGTGCAACTGATTGTTCCTCCTTAAGTGCAGTACTTTGCATTTGTCCTTCTTGAATCTCATCCTATTTACTTCAGACCATTTCTCCAGTTTGTCCAGATCATTTTGAATTTTAATCCTATCCTCCAAAGCACTTGCAACCCTTCCCAGCTTGGTATCATCTGCAAACGTCATGTGTACACTCTATGCTATTATCTAAATCATTGATGAAGATACTGAATAGAATTGGACCCAGTACTGATCCCTGCGGGACACTTGATATGCACACACATTAAATACATTCAGATTGATGGGTCAAGGCACCTTTCAAAATCTGGCCCTGAATATTTGTGAAACCTGAAGCTCCACCATTACCACCAACTGTGCATTTTATCAGTTATACAGGCTGCCTTTATTAGAAAAAGAGCTTTGTAGCAGGCTCTCTCACTTTTTACGTGAAGGTTTTGTAGGTCAGATTGGAGCAGAATGTGATTAATGTTACGTTTATTCACATATTGTGTTGGAATTATATTTTGTTAGTAGTTTTGCAATTTTATTTTCTTTGATGGAGTTATTCCTGATTTAGACTGGCATGAGTGAGACTCTAGCTCTTATTTTATCAGATGGTAAGTTGTTTGGTGAAAAGGCTATTTGTTCAACACATATACTCATTGTACTGTGCTATGTCCATCATCAGTGCTATATAAAACAACAATAATAAAAAATGTCTGAATAAATATTCACATAGAGTAAGAGTCATATAACAAGATCTGGACCAAACATCTTTATGATGAAGCTGAATGTATATAACATCATGGTTAGCACTAAAATGTATGATGGACTCTGTATGTTTTGAAGTACTTACTTAGAGGAACATTATCTGAACTCAGTCCACCAAACAGGAAAAGTTTATCATCTGCTATAGGAGTCAAAGTGTGCCACGATCGATCTTTTGGTTTCTCTCCACTAATATGAATTCTTGGTAAAACAAAAAATAAGAAGAGAACAAGTTAAGAAGAATGCTTAAACTGAACTGGACTGGCAGCTCATCGTTTTCTAGAATAAGAATGGGCTCTGTCCTGATTAAACAGGCTACAGTGTAAGCAGAGCAAACTGAAACAAGAAATTTCTTGTAACAATTGCTCTTTGGAAGTAGCACTTATGATAATGATCTTACACTTATATAGCATATTTTCCTCCCCCAAGATATTTTACAAATCTTAAACTTATGTACGAAACACAGGGACTGCTTTTTTAATGCACTGAAGTGATTATTTAACACACAAGAACAGTTTTAGGATGGGAAGTGAAGAATAATGTGTCCAATTGAAACTGAATAGAGTATTTAAGTAGATAGATTGGAGTTGCTCAAACTAAAACGTAACCAGGATAGTAGAGTTATAGTTCTCTTGGTCCTGAGAAAATAAATAAGATCTTTAATGACTACAAATGGCTGGGACCTTGGCTTTACTTCTTATTCCCAAGATACCACACTTCCACAGACACAGTGCCCTCTAACAGAATGGCAGGACACAGGCGCATACAGACTTTGGGTGAAGAGTGCCACCTTCTGAGCCTCTTTACAAATCATCTGAGCCACTTTAACTACTTCCTGCAACAGCTAGGTGCTCCTGGGGACTCTCCCAAGAACTTGATGCTTAGCTTGGGAGACCTGAGAGAATCACAGAACAAGATCTATGATACTTATTGAAAAAAAGAGTTACTTACTTTATATTAACCATGTTCTTCAACACGTTGTCCATGTAGATCCAATTCTAGATGTGCATGTGCCTCATGCATGTGAGATAGGAATCGCTGAATAGCAGTGTCCGTTGTGCTGTGCATATCCTCATACTTTCCCACCCTAGGGCATAAATGGCAGAGTGGCCGCAACCATCCCTCAGTATCCTGACTAAAAAAAAGTGGGGATGGAGGGCAGGTCCTGCGATCCGCCAGAAGACAACATCTCAGAGAAGAAATGGTTACTTACTGGAACTGTGGTTCTTTGATTTGTGATGCAGACATGTATTCCACTTAGATGTGTGCACACCCAGCGCACCAGAGCCATAGAAATTTGCCTAGTAGTATCCATAGAGAGGTGGCACTCATGCCTGGTGGCCATAGCCCCTCTCCTAGCTACATGAGGTGGTGCTGCCCCAACCCTCCCTCAGTTCCTTCGCACTGAACACCCAGGAACGAGACTCTGATGCAGAGGGGACGGAAGGTGGGTCATGGAATACACATCTGCATCACATCTCGAAGAACCAGTTAAAGTAAATAACCATTTCTTCTTCTTCGAGTAGATGCAGACGTATATTCTATTTAGGTAACTCACAAGCAGTACCTCGCCCAGGACACAGGGCTCAGAGCCTACTTAAACAAGGACTGCAGGACCACTCCGTCAAAGGGTGCATCCACCCTGGAATATGCAGTTATGGCACAATGGTTTGTGAATGTATGTATCAATGACTATGTAGCAGCCCTGCAAATGTCCAATATGGAAATGTCACTGAGGAATGCTATGGATGTTGCTTGCGCCCTCGTACAAAGAGCTTGCACTCATTGAGGGAGCTTACCCAGAGCTATTTCATATGCAGTCTTGATGCAGGATGTTATCCATTTGGAGATTGTCTGTGAAAAGACCGTTTGACCCTTCATGCGATCTGCATATGACACAAACAAACGAGGCAAAGCACAAAACAGTTTAGTCCAGTCCAGACATCGTCTGACTTCTAAGATACAGAGATACCACTCCTCTGGAGATGAATGCGGCTTAGGAAAGAACACAGGTACCGCATGGTTCCAATTAAACTGAGAAACCACTTTAGAAATTTTTTTGGATGCAGTTATAAGGTCACTTTGTCTTTGGAGAATTGCGTATAAGGACGCTCTGCCATCAGAGCCTGCAACTCACTCGCTCTCCTTGCAGATGTTATCACTAACACGAATGCAGTTTTCTGACACAAAAGCGGAAAGGGACAAGATGCCAGGGGCTTCAATGGAGGTTCCATTAAGATTGTTAGGACTGAGTTAAAGTCCCACAAAGGAACAAGCTCTCAGACCGGGGGATGTAGATGAAGGAGTCCTTTTAAGAATCTTGCTACCATGGCACTGCAGAAGATTGACCTTTTTGGAATGGGGAGATGAAGTTCCAATAAATGCTGCCAAATGCACTTCCAGTGAATTAAACACAAGCATCAACACCTGAAG
Source organism: Lepidochelys olivacea (assembly GCF_965140295.1). Classification (NCBI taxonomy): domain Eukaryota; kingdom Metazoa; phylum Chordata; order Testudines; family Cheloniidae; genus Lepidochelys; species Lepidochelys olivacea. Next base: position 124,129,276 of record NC_140416.1, read on the forward strand.
GTGCAGCAGGTAATCCAAACTGTCCTGGATAGAGACCAGTGTCGGTTGGATTCCATGGGCTATTGACCACACCAAAAATCACTTTCATTTAGCTGAAAAGGGACATCCTGGTGGAGGGTTTTCCATTGATAAGGAGAACTTGTTGGACAGCCACTGAACACAGTTCTTCCTCCTCATTCAGGCAGGCAGCAGCCACGCTGGGAGATACAAGGAGTGAGTGCAAGGATCCAAGGATGACCTGAGGGATGATTGGGACCAGTGGAAAGGCATAGAGAAGAGCCCTCTGCCAGCTGAGGTGGAAAGCATTGGACAGGGAGCCTGGACTGATGCCCCCCGACAGCAGAATAGATGACATTTCCTGTTGTCCCTTGTAGCAAACAGGTCGATCGTTGGGATGCCCCAAGCTGTAAAGATGACCCAAAGGACACTTGTCTTCAGGGACCATTTGTTACTCAGGGAAAAATAGCTGCTGAGATGGGCTGTGAGATGATTATGAACCTTGGATAAGTGAATAGCTATCAGAGTAATGGTCTCCTCAATGCAGAACTGCCAAAACCTGACTGTCTCTAGGCAGAGTAATCTGAAGTGTGCTTCCCCTTGTTTGTTCACATAATACAACATGGTGGTAGTGTCGGTAAGTATGTGAACCACTGAGTCTCTGATATGGTCCTGAAAAGTGTGACATGCATTGTAGATGGCCTGAAGCTCTAGCATATTGATATGGAGTAAGGCCTTCTGCTCCTACTACAGTCCCTTCACTTTCAGTGACCCTAAGTGTGCCCCCCAACCCATTGGGGAGGCATCAGTAACAACTGACCTGGTTGGCGAGGACCAGACAAAGGAAATATGTTGCCAAATGTTCTCTGGATGCATTCACCGCTGCAAGGAGTTCAGAGGAGACAGATGAACCAGTCTGTCTAGAGGGTGAAGCGTAGAATGGTAAATCATCTTGAGCCACATTTGAAGGGGGAGAAGGCACAACCTTGCAAACTGGACCACCTGCATGCAAGTGGACATGTGGCCCACAAGCCTCAGACACATCTGAACTGTCATGGAAAGCTGAGACTCAAGACTGAGGCAAAGACGGCAAATAGTCTGAAAACAGTCAGTCAGCAGAAATGCTTTCAATGTTGTGGAATCTAACAGGGTCCCACTGAACTCGATTTTCTGAGTGGGAGCCAAGGTTGACTTCCCAGTGTTTAGGCTGAGACCCAGATGCTTGAACAAGAGCAGTGTGATGCCAGTGTGAGCAAGAACTTGCTCTCTAGATCTGCCCCTCAGTAACCATTTATCCCAATAAAGGAAGATGTGAATTCCTTTCTTCCTGAGATATGCCATAACAACGATCATGCATTTGGTTAAAACCCGAGGGGCAGAAGAGAGGCCAAATGGAAGCACTGTGTACTGAAAGTGGCATTCTGTCACAACAAATGGAAGGAATTTTCTGTGGCTCAGCAAAATCACCACATGAAAGTACGCATCCTGAAAGCCCAGAGCAACAAACCAGTTGTTCTGCGACAACAGACGGAGACTAATCAACAGAGTGACTATTTGGAACCTCACAGATCTGATACATTTGTTGAGGCTTGCGAAGGTCAAGGATGGGTCTTACCGCTCCCTTGCTTCAGGGTACCAGGAAGTGCCAGGAGTAGAAGCCATGACCCAGTGTTCCAGCAGAACCTCTTCCACCACTTCCAAAGCCAGCAGAGAGCAGACCTGCTTGAGAAGAAGTATCTCATGAGAGGGGTCCCTGAAGAAGGATGGGTGGAGAGGAACTGCATGGCATAACCTGATCTGAAGGTGCTTAGGAACCAGCTGTTGGTGGTGATCAAGTCCCAAGCATTGTGAAAGTGGGCCAGCCTGTCCCCAAAGTCGGGGGAGATGAGGAGAGAGGAGCAATGACTGGAACAGTGCTTTGGAGCAAGGAGTCAAAATGGGTGCTTGTAGGACAGTGTATGGATTGGCTGAACACTGGTGGCAATGCCCAAATTCTGCAGCCAAAAAGCCCTCCTCTGGGTGACCTCAGAGGCCATCATCCTGACTGAGGTGTCTGCAATGTCTAGCGTGGACTGCAAGGACGTTTTAGGTACCAAGCAGCCCTCAGTGACAAATACCCAAAATTCCTCTCATGAGGCCTTGGGCAGCTGGTCTGCGAACTCTGACATAGCTGTCCAGTTAATGAAATCGTATTTGGACAGCAGAACTTACTGGTTAGCAATCCGCACCTGTAAGGAAGAGGTATAAATATTCTTTCCCATGAGGGCCAATCATTTAGAGTCCCTATCTTTGGGTGTGGACTTAAACCTGCCCTGCCGGGCTCTCTCATTCACTGTAGTTACAAGGGAATTGGGGGTAGATGGGAGTAAAACCCTTCAAAAATCCCTGCAGAGGAACAAAATAGCGCTTTTCAATTTGCTCAGCTGCAGGCGGTACCAAAGCCAGTATGCTCCATAGAGCCGTAGTCAATTCAGGGAGCACATCACTGATAGGGAGGGGGACTCTCCCAGGAGCAGATGGCTGCAAGATATCCACTAATTTGTGCAAGAGAACATCACTGGGATACTGAGGGAAGCAGCTACATACTGCAGAAGGTCTTGGTACATCTTAAAATTCTCTGGTACCGAAAGGAAGGATGAGCCAGGCAGCACAGAATTGTCTGGAGACAAAGACGAGGCCCTTAATTGAGTGAAAGGAAGATACTTTTCCAGTGCGGACAGAAGGACCGCCAGTGCCTGTGGCATATTGATGGTCACCACTGCAGACCTGGCTGGCGATCTCACCTTCAAGCGAGACAAAGAGTGGGACCTTCATGACTGAAGAGCATCTGATGGATTCTATAGAGGCCACTGACATGGATAAGGCATTGGTGACCAGTAGGCACCTGGCCAGGGGATGCTGGTCAGGCACTGGAGAGTAGGAGGATGACAACCCCAACTCAGACGCTGAGGAATCTTGGGATCCAGGAGATAAAGACAGAATGAGACCAGAGGGAGTGAGTAACCAGTATGACTCATCATTCACCTAGAATGAGGCAGGAAGCAGTGCTTCCAAGGGAAGCGGTACCATTGGTACCAAGCATGCTCGTACCGGAAGCAGTGTCAGTCCCAAAGTCAACAGCGGTACCAGAGTATCTGGCAATACCAACGTTAAGAGCAGTGAAAGCCACCACCAAAGCATTTGCAGTGCCAACAAGATTCCCAATACAGAGGTCCCCTGTACTGATCCTGGTACCAGCCCTGCTTCCCCAATCTGTGGAAGGGGAACATGGGGGTGCAATGCCAAAAGACCCAAGGCATCAGCAGCTCGTTCAACCGACAGGGCTATAGATGATGTGACCCTGGCAAAGTCATGGACCAAAGGAGAGGTTGGGAACAAGAGGCAGAGAAGGTCTGTAGCTGCCTGGTATACCACCGACATGGAAACAGTCAGTACCAGCATCTCTCTCGTCAGTACCGGACTCAATGCACACGTGGAGGACGGAAACACAGTCAATGGTACAGGGTTTCTAACCTCTATACTCAGTACCAGGGAAGGGTTAGACATACCCACACCATCCCATGTGCTTGCACCAACTCCCGGTCAGTCCACACTTTTTCTGGAGGAGGTGGAAGAGTCACACTGAGATCTGGAGCAGTCCTGACTGGTCTTATGCAACCTTTTCCTCGGTGCAGTCAATGAGGAATGGCTCCTCCATTTCTTCAGAGAGGCGCCTGCTCCAGAACATGAAGCAGTAGCAGTTTCGGAGCCTGAGGGCAGTCTCTCACCCAATGAGGGCCTCTGTAATGAAGCAGACTGCATGGCCTGTTCAAACAGGTGCTGCTTCAGGCAAAGGTCCCAAGCCACTTGAGTCCATTTCTTAAATGATCTGCAGATCGTACAATGCTTCTTGATGTGGGCATTGCCAAAACAGAGCAAGCACCACGTGTGGGGACTGCTGCTGGGGATCGCTCCCCCAAATGAAGGGCAATGTTTAAACCCTTGTGAGGGCATCACCAAGGAAACAAACTACTACAACTAACACTAACGGTACTACTAACCATGTACATGGGAAAAAACTAAAATAGTTGAGAGGTTATGAAGTTAATACCACATAGAGCTCTGACTCTAGCTATGGGTGGTAAGAAGGAACTGAGGGAAGGTCAAGACAGCACCACCTCATGTAGCTAGGGGAAGGGCTACAACAATGCAGCGTGAGTGACGTCCCTCTATAGGTACTGCTAGGCAAATTTCTACAGCTCTGGTGCGCTGGGCATGCGCTCATCTAAGTGCAATATATGTCTGTATCTACTAAAAGAAGAACCACAGTTACCAGCTGAGTAACCATTTTTTTCCTTCTCTGAGTATAAGTCTGTGGAGCTCCTGGAGCTCATTCTAGGTGACTGATAAGCAGTGCCCCATCTGTAAGGTGGGACTGAAGAATCGTAACTGCCACTAACTAAAGAGTGATTGTAACACTTCCCTACCAAATTTGGCATCTGATCTTGCTGCCAAGTCCAGGGAGTAGGGTTTAATAACCGTAAGGGGAACATTGTGTAAGGAGCATCAGATGTGAGAGCTTGGAGTTTGCTGACCTTCTGGCTGACAAAGTGGTGACCAAAAAGACCGTCTTGAGAGTAAGGTGGTGTAAAGAGCAGTTCAAGATAGGATCAAAGGGGAACTCCTGTAGGCTTGAAATGATAGTATCCTATGCCAGAGGGGGTTCCTTTACTGGTAGTAAAGTACAGAGTAACCCCTTTAAAAATCTGAATGCAGTGGGGGGGAACACGACTGAGTGGGGGTGGTAGCATGATGAAATCATCGCAAGGTGGACCTTAATGGAACTGAATGAAAGTACAAAGTGTTTCAAATGCAGAATATAATCCAGGATTTTAGGTACAGGGGCCTCCAATAGGTCAGGTGTTGGGTTGCCCAAACTGAAAATTATTTCCACTTTGAGTAAGTTTTCCTTGTGGGCAGCTTTCTGCTTTGCAATAGGATTTCTAATATCTCTAGTGAACAGTCTCTGTCAGTAGCATTCAACCTGCTAGCATCCAGGCTATCAGGTGTAGCAATTTCAGGTCTGAGTGAAGTACCTGACCTAGGTTCTGTGACACTACGACTTGACAGTCTGGAAGCACTATCGGAGCTTCAGTTGATATTTCGAGGAGGTCTATTACCCAGAACTGTTTTGGCCAGTTTGGAGTTATCGGGATTCAAGTGGCTGCCCCACATCTGATTTTTCATATTAACCTGGGTGTCACTGTGCCTCAGTGGGTCACAACTGAGAATACCAAATTCAGGACAAACTGCCGAGAAATAGGGAGGATATACCCTAAAACTGGTGGTTATTTTCCCATAAGATATACCAGACCAGCAACAAAAGTAAACTTCTATTTCACCACACTGGCTAACAAAAAGTCAGAAAAGCGGTTTCCTTAGGTATTCCAGTCCTTGTATCACCACCAAAAACACTAGACTTAATGATGATTTATTAAAATGATGATGGTTATTTAAAAACCAATTTAATCAACCAAAGGAGCAGCCTCATACCCAGGTCAATATATAACTCAGATCTTACCCAATAATTACGCTGTTGCCAATCCTTTAGTATCTAATATCTAAAGGTTTAATTATAGAGGGAAAGAACGGTGAGAGTTAAAATTGGTTAAAGGAATCAAATACATACAATAAATGCAAAGTTCTTGGATCAGGCTTATAGCAGTGATGGAATAAACTGCTGGCTTGTTAAGTCTCTGGTTGCTTCAAATCATTGGAAGGTCCTCAGTCCTTTGGATAGAATGCTCCCATTAGTATAAGTTCATAGTCCAGAGGCTTGAGCAGGAAAGAGGCAAAATGGAGGTATTTCCAGGGCCTTTTATAGCTTCTGCCATGTGGAGGGAAACCCACTGTTTCAAACAAACCCCTCCACACAGCTTGTGGAAAAATACAGGTAACAAGATGGAGTTTAGTGTCACATGGTCTCGTCACATGCCCTAGCATGCTTTGCTGAGTTATAGCAGAGGCCATTACCCATACTCTAGCTAGAACACAGGAAAGTCCATTAGGTGTAGATAGGTGTCTTTCATGGTCCATTGTGAGTTAAATGTTCCTTGATGGGCCATTCAACTTGAACAGTCCCTTTACAATGTGCTGGCTAAATACCTTGTGGGTGATACCACAGGAGCAAACACATTTGAAATACAGGTACATAGTTAACATTTATAACTTTAGATATACAAATGATGCATGCATACAAATAGGATAATCATATCCAGCAAATCATAACTCTTTCATAGACACCTTACTTGACATTGTACAAGGTTTGTTGCGATTATATAACAGTGGTAGCAACAATGATCTACATAGTCATAATTTAATCAGATAACATCACACTGGGTATCAGTGGGATCGGTGGAAATGTGTATGCAAGACCTTGATTGCACAGTATGAGATAGGTGTCTTTCAAGGATCCTGGGCTCATGCCTCCACTGAAGCAAAAGACACTGTGTTCGCTTTTGTGGCAAACATGTCGATAGTGGGGTTTCCCCATCAGTGAAATACTGCATATATGCCAACCTTGCTCTGAGACTTTTTGGGACATTAGGGAGGTTGCTTGGACCTCTCTCCCCCTTTCCCTCTCTTCTCAGACACTGGGACCTCTCTCTCCTCATCTGCTCCTCTCCCTGTGGAGAAACTGGGACCTCTCCCTTCTCCCCTCCTATCATCTCCCTGTCTGTGGCCAAGAGGGGACAGAGTTGACCCCTGGGCAGTGTTCCCTCTAATTTTTTAAGTGCATGTGCAGAATGAATTTTGTTATGTGCACCAATATGGAGGTGATTGGTGGCGGGGGTTTGGCCAAGGGGTTCGGAGGGTGGGACGGGGCTCAGGGCTGGGGCAGAGGGTTGGGGTGCGGGCTCTGGACGTGGGCTCTGGGGTGAGGCCGGGGATGAGGAGTTCAGGGTGCAAGCTGCCCCAGGTCCAGGGACAGAGGACTCTCCCAGCCTTCTCCCTGCTGGCAGCACGGAGCTCGGGGGGGGGTCGTCTGTCCCCTCTCTCCCCGCTGGCAGCACAGAGCTCTGGGGGAGGTGCCTGAGGCAGCCCTGCACGCTCCAACTTGCTCCTCTCTCCAGTCCCCGCCCATGCCCTACCTCTCTCCTCTCGAGGTCCCTGTGGCTGCATGGCCCTTTATAGCCTGCTGCGTAGCCACGCATCTTAGAGGGATCTTAGCCCCTGGGCCACACCCTCATTGTGTCCTTGAGCCCCATCCCCCAAAGAGAAAGAAGGGGAGGATTGGCCCTAGGAAAGCTGCCCTCCTATGAAGTTTAGGGCTTGGTCAGTCCCAGGCCTGGACATCCTTCCCAAAATGGTCCTCCTTCTCTTCTACTTCTTCTGTCGCATTCCTTCTCCTCCTCCACTGCTGCCTTCATTTGCCCCTCTGGCTTCTCCTTCCCCACAGATTGTGCAGAAGGCAAGCCGCAGCAACTGTCAGCTAGGTCAGGGGAGCTGGATTCACTGCCCAAGCTGCATGTTGAGCTCCAGCAATCCTGTGTAGACCCTTCTGGTGCACTCTACATACCTAGCATCATAGTTCAGGGCAACCGGACCTGTATTCCCCTTTTCTGGTCCCCTGAGGGCACCCATTCTAGGCTCCTGGTTCCTCAACCATCACTTCTCTTGGACAGACACCTGCACCTCTCTCCCTCCCGACCGGGGTTTTTCCAGGCTGCACAGTTCTCTGGGTACATTGTGATAGCCTCAGCAAGCCAGATTGACCAACCAGGCCAGTCTGTGCTTTATTTTCTAGGTTTAAGCCTGACTTTAGGGTAATTGATAGAAGTTATTAGTCACCACACAGCTCTTTATAAGCCAGCACATTATTCTTAAAGTGAAAGCATTACAGAAAAAACATACTAAAGCAATAAAAGAACCTAGAAACATGCTAAAAAGCTTACTAGAGATCACCCCAACTCCAACAAGAGCTCTTGTAGGAGTCTGTCCTTCAAACTCCACAAAGGGGTTTCCCTGTGGTTACAAGTTCATAATAGCCTTAGCTCAGAACAAGCATCCCCATGAATAGCTTGGGCCTTTGATCTTCAGATTCTGGGAACAGATAATTAGTACACAGTAGTCCTCCCCTCTGGAAGTAGCTTCAAAAGGCTGGGATTCTGCATAACCAGAGGCAGGAAATTTGCATTCACCTCCCCCTAGAGATGTGACACACAATCCCAGCTCACAATAATGAATATAAGGCATTCATTTAAAACAATGGACCCCAAAGCTACTTAAACTTAATTCAATAAGGTCTCTAATGGATATGGCAGGAATTGCCTTCTCTGTCACACCTACAGTGCATTAACATAGTCCATCAGGGTCCACACGGGGCAGTCAGAACACAATATGCAGCCTGTGGGCTGGACAGTGAATCCACCAGCACCCCATCACATGCAAAATTGCCGCAGCTTGCCTCCCATCAGACCCTCACTGTGTACTCTGTGCACGTGCCATAGGGATGGTGGAGAAAAATGCTCTCTGTGGCCGAGGTGCTATTTGCTGAGTTTGTCGGAACTGAGTGGTTGAGAGTGACAAACAGATATTTGTACATAGGCGTATAATGTGTGTGCTTGCAAAATTAGTAGATTTAAGCCTGAATTAGTAATTTTGTAATTACATATAAAAATCAGGAGGATTATGGAAAATTAGGGAGGGTTGGCATCTCTGATATTGGCATGATACTATTCAGGGTTGATGACAGATTGTCTCCTTACAAAGTCTGCTAAATCATAGTTGGCTCCTGTGAGATGGAGATTTATTAGGGTTATCCCATGTTTTTGACACCATGTCCACAACTTGATTCTGTCCTGGCAAAGGGGTGGTGAGCGGGCACCTACTTATTTATTTACATAAAACATTTCAGACGTATTGTCCGTGAGATCCTGCATAGCAGAATTCTTTAAAACAGGAAGGAATGCTATGCAAATTAATCTGATCGCTTGTAATTCTAGAATATTTATGTGTAGGATATTGTTCTTTTGAACCCAAGTTCCTTGTATTTGGAGGCTGTCCAGGGGTATGTCCCAACCTGTTCCTGATGGATCTGGATCAGTGTCTTTTAAGGCGGTGGTGTAGAGAAGAGGACCCCATTCTGAGCATTCTTGGGTCGGACCAACAATTCAATGATGACAGAATGTGAGTGGGAATCACGATGTGCATGCTCATTTGATGATCCAAGGAGTGAAACACGAACCTTAGCCAATCTTGTATATAGATGAAGTTTGGCTACTGGTGTCACATACATGCATACTGACATGTGATTTAGGAGTCTGAGGCAGGTTCTTATTGTGGTTGGTGGATTCATTTTCATGCTGGTGGTCATCATCTAGTGAGGGTGAAATCTGGCTGCAGAAAGGTATGTGTAATAAGGCAGGTCCTCCTGGAGCGTCCCCTCATGGCTAGAGGTGCCACAGCCTCAGTGTCTCCAATATACAGGTCTTCATAAACTCCATCTTCATTTTTTTGTTCAGTAATGCCTTTGCTATGGGCTAATTTATTAACATAAATGCTTCAAAATAACCCCCCCAACGTATAGTCCTTCATCATAATACAAAAGCCAGGCTCTTCTTCAGTCTCCCTTTTTTAATCAGATTGGCGGGTACCAAGATTTCTCCCTGGTGTACCTTAGCCAAACTCAAAGCCCAAATGAAAAGTGCAAAATAAACAGAGTCTGCTTGCCTTGCGTTTAACAAAAATGAAAAAGTAACCAAGGTCTGCCCACGCTGGGCTTATGTTCTTAGTCCTTCCTGGGTTCTCCCACCATATCAAAATTATTCTCTTGGACTTCCTTCTCCCTGAAAGAGACAAGCTCAAAGATGTCAGCCGGCAAACTTCCCTCCACTGCTGTCCTGGTTCTGAGCTTTGTAGATTCTGAAGATCTACATTTTTCCTGGGTTCTTCCCAGCTCCCTGTTACTTGTCTGGAACACCAGCCCACATAATTGTTTACCTGGATATTCCTTCTCCGTTGGTTCAAAAGAGGTCAGCGGGCAAACTTCCTCTGCTGCTGTCCTGGCCCTGAGCTTTTACCAACTCTCTTCCCGCAACAGCTCTCCACTATTGCTCTCTGGAGAAATTCCAGCAGCTTGCTGTCTTTTGGGACCTTCCACCAAATCCAAGCTGCCCCTTCTTGTCTCCCCCTTCCCAATTACTGCCTGACCCTTTATATATGCCGGGTGTCTTCTCTTCAGTCCCATTAGAAGGCAATTTACCAGGCACAGGTCGATGGGCCTGCTCCCTCTTAAAGGAGCCAGTCCCCCTATGACAGTATGTTTTTGTCAGTTTGGAGTTGATTAAGGCTTCTGTAAACTCTATTGTCTATAATGGGTTGTGGGAGGACTTTTTGTAATTCATCATGAGGCCCAGCTGTCTGAAGAAGTGAAAGACATAGTTCAGGGCTCTGGCAACTTGCTGATGAGACTTACCTTTGATCAGCCAATTGTCAAGATATGGATAGACATGAATGGCATGTCTCCTCAGATAGGCCACCACAACAGGTAGGTATTTTATGAAGACTCTCGGTGCTGTGGACAGGCTGAATAGTACAATCTTATATTGGTAATGACTGGGCTCTACCGTATATCAAAGATAATTCCTGTGGGTTGGATGGATTGCAATATAGAAGTACATGTTTTAAAGGTGAAGAGCCACAAACCAGTCTCCAGCCTGAAGAGAAGGGATGATGGAGAATGTTACCATTCTGAATCTTAGACAGTGTATATATTTCTTCACTCTTTTCAGATCTAGGATAGGATGAAGACCCCCTTTTGTCTTCTAAAGTTAGGTGTTGCATGCCAGCTAATACGGGCACTGCCTAGCTGTGACTTAGAAGTGACCGGTCCCATTTTAGATGTTAATGCCCTTTTTTCAAGGTCTGAAATTTCTCTCACTGAGATCTCAAGAAGATACAACTTTAACCAAGTTTCCCTGGATTTCCTTGTTCTGGTAAAAAAAAGAATGGCAAACTGAACAGTGATCTGGCACATGGTTCTTGTTAAGACAAAAAAGGTAGTGGTTATTTATGGCTGACTGTAAGAGGAATGAGTCCATCACAAGAAGCCCAAAGGCTTAGAATCTGCCACTGTAGGTTATAATATTGATGCAAAGCGCCAGAGAAAAATTAAATGTTTAAAAAAAATTAAAGAAAAAAGATGATTTGATTGAGAAATTAACCATAACTGACTAACTAGATGACAAATATCAAAGGAGAAGATAGGTTTCAGAGTAACAGCCGTGTTAGTCTGTATTCGCAAAAAGAAAAGGAGTACTTGTGGCACCTTAGCGACTAACCAATTTATTTGAGCATGAGCTTTTGTGAGCTACAGAAGTGAGCTGTAGCTCACGAAAGCTCATGCTCAAATAAATTGGTTAGTCTCTAAGGTGCCACAAGTACTCCTTTTCTTTTTGCAAAGGAGAAGAAATTTCTACTAAGTGGTAGCAGCAGACATTGCTTGTTTTGTCTCACTGCAATGGACAACAAGAAGGAAATGAGGGGCAATCACGGCCACTCTGCACTTGGATGGCGGTGAGGGGCGCAAGACCATGCAGGTGCAGGAGTGGCCCAAAGAACACTGTTGTTCAAAGATTCTAATCTTGTGCAAAAGTCACATGCACTTAGAGTGGGATCCACATGGACACACTCGAAGACACTGCATTCCCCTGCCTTGCATGAAATGACAGTTAGGCAACGTAGGGAAGAACAGACACAATGGCCATCAAATGACATTTGTCTAAAATAGCTACATGAAAATCAATATATAAACAGTGACTCCTCTTCTCTAGTGGGTTCTATCATAAATGCTCCCTACCAAGTGTAATAATAGGAAGCAAAAAAATAATTTGACAAACTTTATCAAAAAGTAAATATTTACGAAAGAGTCTTCCCTCGTAAATTCTACTCTTTCTTAAATGTTTGTCTTGATATACACTAAAACCTTTCCCCAATCTAGAATATAAAGAAGAGCCTCATCTACATAACATAAGACATATAGGGACTGTAATGTTAAAAAGACATATGAAAGTAAAATTTCAGTGGTAATTTACCCATGTCTGAAAATGAGGCAACTAAATCACTACATGCTGTGCTGAAAATTTGCCTGATAGCATCAGTGGTCCTTGGAGCACAACAGAGAACAGTTTAGTAGCCACTACAAATTAAATTGAAATAATAATGTAACAGCTGTTGAAATAGTTAAAAAACTCCCATTCTCCTCCTAGAAAAGCTACTATAATAGCATCAAAACATACTGTTAAATAGTTCCAATCTGTTATCTATAACTAAGTGGCACATGGCCAAACTTACCTTCCAGACCAAATCCAAGTGTCTAAATTCAGACAATGCAAATCATTCATTCTAGTTTGCTAAAACAAAACAACAAACAAAAAACCGCTCAAAAACAGGTGTTTTAAATTAGGCATGTGATAAAGTAGAGTATTTCAGAGATCTTCCTAGATACTATGTATTTAAGTAACATTCTATTAAAAGAAATTTGTACCCATGTAGCTCAGCACAACAGTCTGAAAAATCCCCAGATCAGGAGAGAGGGTTATTCACTCTGTGCAGTAACTGAGGTTCTTTGAGATGTGTGTCCCTGTGGGTGCTCCACTTTATGTGAGTCTGCTTCCCTGTGCCTGTGATTGGAGATTTTCAGTAGCAGAGCCCACTTGGACCGCACATGCGCTCCCCTCGCGCTGCTTTTGGAGATTATATAGCGCTGTGCGGCCAAACCAGTTTCTTTTCTACCGCATAGTCCGTGTCTGAACTCCGAAGTAATGGGGAGGAGGGTGAGTAGTGGAACACCCATAGAAGGACACATCTAGAAGAACCTCCGTTACTGCACAGGGTGAATACCCCTTTCTTCTTTAAGTAGTGTCCCATATGGGTGCTCCACTTTAGGTGACTGGAGAGCAGTGCCCCTTGTTGGAAGGATGGGGCTTCGGAGTTGGGATTCATGAGCGATGATAAGACAGTCAGTCGTAAGAGAGCATCCGATGTTAAGTCCTACACAATCGCATAGTGCTCTGTGACTGTATGGGCTGATGCCCAAGTGGCTGCTTTACAAATTTCTGTAATTGGTACATTGTTCAGGAAGGCTATAGAGGTGGAAATTGATCTCATGGAGTGTGTTTGAGTTCCTGGGCAGGGGGAGGGTTTGCAAATCATATTGACTATAGTAGAAGTGAATGCAACCGGAAATCCATTTTGAAAGCCTTTGTTTAGATATAGCTGAACCTTTTGATCTTTCAGTAATAGAAAGGAATAATTTTGGCATATAAGTCTAGCATGTGGAGCATGGCCTCCCTTTTATTCCCATGTGGCTTGGGGAAGAATGATGGGAGGTAAATAGCCTAATTCAGGTGGAATGAGGAAGGTATTTTAGGTAGGAACTTTGGATGTGATCGTAATGTATCTTTATCTTTGAAGAAAATTGTATATAGCGGGTACATCATGGGAGCCACTATTTCCCCCACTCTTCAAGCGGATGTGATGGCTATGAGAAAGGTTGTCTTCATAGATAGATGTATGAGTGAGCAGGTTGCCATGGGCTCAAACAGTGAGGCATCGTAGCATCAGATAAAGGTCCCAAGGTGGAGTGGGATCTTGTCAAGGATAGAGGTTCCAAATACTTGTGAAGAACCGTTTTGTTATAGGATGGGTAAATACTGAATGTCCATTAATCTTGCAGTGGAAAGCCACAACAGCTGCAAGATGAACTCTAATTGAACCTGAGGATAGTTCTGATTTTTTTAGTCCTAGGATATAGTTAGGGCCCTACCAAATTTATGGCCATGAAAAATGTGTCACAGACCATGAAATCTGGTCTCCCACTGTGAAATCTGGTCTTTTGTGTGCTTTTACCCTATACTATAGAGATTTCACGAGGACACCAGCGTTTCTCAAATTGGGGGTCCTGACCCAAAAGGAAACTGCAAGGGGGTTTCAAGGTTATTTTAGGGAGGTTGCAGTATTACCACCCTTACTTCTGTGCTGTCTGCAAAGCTGGGTGGCTAGAGAGTGGTGGCTGTTTGCCAGGCACCCAGCTCTGAAGGCAGCGCCCCACCAGCAGCATTGCAGAAGTAACGGTGGCAATTCCATACTGAAGGGCTAAAATCCATATGCTGTTTATGTTGCAACCTGATATATAGACTATGCCAGCTCTTTTTACAGGCCCAAAGTCCAGAGTTTGGTCAAGATGCCAGAGATCTAAGGCAAATAGTGAACAATATTAGCTAAGAAGCAGAACAAACAGAAGACAACCTTCCTTATTGCTGAGATAAGCTTGGTCAGCAAGATGCCAGATGGAGAATTATAATTGGTGACTTTATCTAAAAGTTGCAAACAGACCTAACGAATGAAAGGGGCCCTGTTTCTTCTGTAGAAGAGGTGTCTTCCTACACACCAACCTTGAGTTTATGGAAGAGGTTCAAACGAGTCAGTATGAGATATGACATCCTCCCTCTCACAGATGTACATCCCTCCTCCAAGCCATTACCAGTGCCTGCCTTAGAAACACAAATGAACAACTAAAAAGCAATCTTTATTGCCAAATACTTTTCATTTGTCTCTTTGCTTTAACCCCCAGGTATGTACCTGTTGGACAATCAGAGGAGCTACTTCGTTCCTATGGACCCCAAATCAGAATTCAACATATATATTTTATACTAACACAGTTTATACATTGTTTAAAGGAAAACACCTGTGTACTAATTGTATGTTACTTGTTAACCTGAAACCATGGGCGGAGACATTATGTAATCTTGGACTATTGGCTACTGTGCTTATCTTGTCTTGCTGCTAAACCTATCCAGGGGTTTGGGACTGCCTACCCTGTCACTTCCCTCCACCCATGGAAAATCCATATAATTCACTGTAATCAATTGTTTGGCAGTGTCTCTGAGCCTAATAAGCAAGGTGACACTCCGCCAGCGCTGTGCATAATAAACCCACCTTGATTATCATACACATTGTAAGGAGAGTGATCACTTTAGATAAGCTATTACCAACAGGAGAGTGGGTTTGTTGGGGAGGGTGGGGAGAAAACCTGGATTTGTGCTGGAAATGGCCCACCTTGATTATCATACACATTGTAAGGAGAGTGATCACTTTAGATAAGCCATTATCAGCAGGAGAGTGGGGTGGGGGGAGAGAAAACCTTTTGTAGTGATAAACACCCATTTTTTCATGGTTTGTGTGTATAAAAACATCTGTATTTTCCACTGAATGCATCCAATGAAGTGAGCTGTAGCTCACGAAAGCTCATGCTCAAATAAATTGGTTAGTCTCTAAGGTGCCACAACTACTCCTTTTCTTTTTGCGAATACAGACTAACACGCTGTTACTCTGAAACCCACGTGCTTGCTTCTACACAGTGTCCATACTTTGTTCCTTCAATACCATGCCACCCTTACTTCTGCACTGCTGCTGGTGGTGGCTCTGCCTTTAGAGCTGGAATCCCAGCCAGCAGTTGCTGCTCTTCAGCTGCCCAGCTCTGAAGGCAGTGCTGCCGCCAGCAGCAGCGCAGAAGTAAGGGTGGCAGTACCGCAACTTCCCCTTACAATAACCTTGCAACTCCTCCACAACTCCTTTTTGGGTCAGGACCCCTACAATTACAACACTGTGAAATTTCAGATTTAAATACCTGAAATCATTAAATTTATTATTTTAAAAATCCTATGACCATGAAATTGACCAAAATGGACTGTGAATTTGGTAGGCCCTAGATATAGTCCAGTATCTGTGGCATGGGTGAGGTGATAGCCGAGGTATGTCTGTTGGCGCACCAAATGTGGAATCTCTTCCATTTGTGCAGGTAAGTAGCTCGCATAGTCAATCTTCTCTGCTATTTAATAGTATCTCCTTTACATCTTCAGAACAGGTCATCTCAGTATTCTGGAACCATGCAGGAGCCATGCCTTCAGGTGGAGGATCTCTCGGTTTCGGTGGTGAGTCTGGCCTGCATCCTGAGACAGGAGATATGGAACAGGGTGACGAATGACTGGTGGGCATACTGTCATCCATAGGAGGTAAGGGAACCATGTTTGTCTGAACCATGTTGGGGCTATCAAGATGACTCTGACTTGTTCCTCTTTTATCTTGCAAATTACTTTGGGCATTAAGGGGATCAGTGGAAAGGCATACAGCAGATGTGTGTCCCATTTGATGAGGAAGGCAACCCCCAGAGAACAGTAGCCCAGTCCTGCTCTTGAGCAGAACTGTGGGCATTTGATGTTCTCAAGTGTGGCAAAAAGGTCTATACTTGGGAATCCCCAATGTCTGAATACCTTGTATAGGATCATGGTATCTATCTCCCACTCATGTTCCTGTGAGAATGTTTTGCTTAGTGTGTCTACTGTGGTGTTGTGACCTCCCAGTAGGTAAGTCCTGAGATGTTGATGTTGTGGTGAATGCACCAATTTCATAATTTCAGTGCTCCGACACACAGTGATTGCGACCTTGCTCCCCCTTGACAGTTTATGTAAAATATGGAAGCAATGTTGTCGGTCATTATTCTTTTGTCCTTGTTTCTGAGCAGTGATAAAAAGTGTGAACATGCATTCCGGACTTCTTGGAGTTGCAATAGGTTGATATATAAAGTTGACACTGAAGTTGCCCTGTACTCTGTAATTTTGCAAATATGCTCCTCGATCCAACAGAGACATGTCTGTTGTCAGTATGAGTGACAGAGGTGGCTCTGTGAAGAACACACTTTGTGCGGCTTTGTCCACCAGTCTAGTGAGCTTTTGACTGTGACTGGCATTAAGAGACACTTGTTCAAATTGTCTCTGTGCGTAATGTATACTGTCCTGAGCCACTCCTGAAGGCAGCGCATATGTAGTCTGGCATGTCTTACAACAAAGGTGGTCATTGCCATAAGTCCTAGTTGTAAGCATGTTCTGGCTGATACCTGTGGGCTGGATTGCACTGTAGAGATCAAATTGATTAGTGGGGGTAAATCTGTGAGACAGTAAAAAAAGCAGGAGTACTTGTGGTACCTTAGAGACTAACAAATATGTTAGAGCATAAGCTTTCGTAGGCTACAGCCCACTTCATCAGATGCACAGAATGGAACATATAGTAAGATATATATATATACACAGATAAGTTGGAAGTTACCATACAAACTGTGAGATAGTGTGACAGAGTGGACTAGGCCCTGAAGCCTCCAGCTGGAGGCCTCACGGTCCTGCCACACATCTCCCCATCCTGAAAAAACTGCCTAGAATGGCTGTGTGGGACGCAGCCAATAAGAAGGGGCTGCAGGGAGCAGCCAGTCAGGGCCCAGCAGGCTAGTATAAAAAGAGTCAGAGTGAGTTCAGTTCCTTGCTGGAGCTGGAACAGTGTGGATGGTGTGCCTGGCTGGCTGAGGCAGCTACAGGACCTTGGACAGAGCAGTGCTAGCAGAGATGCGGGAAGGGAGCAAGATGGTGTTCTGGGCTGGCTGCTGGGAGTCAACTGGGACAAGGCCCTGAGGTAATGGTGAAGAATGTGCTGGGGCCATGGGAAGTGGCCCAGGGAATTGCAGTGATGCAGTGGATGGCTGCTATGTATAGGGTCCCTGGGCTAGGATCTGGAGTAGTGGTGGGCCTGCATGTCCCCCCTGCCACCACCATTAGCCGCTGAAGAAGTGGCCTGGACTTTTGATGCAGCCCAGAAGGGGGAACTGAATTCTTTTAGTGGCCCAGCAGGAGAGCCAAGAGGGTGAAAACACTGCCTCCAGGGAGGGAACCCTGGGGCACAGTTCTATGCCAGAGCAGGGGCAATTTGAGAGAGTATAGAAGGGGCTGAGAGACAGTTTGAACCAGAGTACTATGATAGGCCCTGCTGGACTGATTGAGGAGTGAGCCTAAGGACAGGGCTGCAGGTAAAGAGATGTTACAGAGGGCACTGAGAGAGGTCCCAGTTGGACTTGTACCCCTGAAGGGTTTTGCTTTTTATTTCAAACACAGACAGTGTGTGACTTGGCTGGAGAGCTGAGTTGCTGAAGACTCACTGCAAGGGATACAGAAAGGGTGGGCACATGCACTCTGCCAAGGGGGGTGCTTGTGAGCGGTGAATGCCACCCTGTTACAGTTGGCAATGAGGCTTTGGCCTCTAATGCATTGAGGTAGGCCCCAATAAATTCTAGGTGCTGTACAGGTATCAGTATCGATTTCTGAATGTTTGATTGGAGGCCTACTTGTGAGGAAAGGGCCATTGTCCTTTGTGTTGCTGCTAGGGTATCTTCTTGAGAGGGGGCTTTGAATAAACAAACCATTCAAGTATGGGAATATCATAATTCCCTGTTTGCAGGGGTGAGCTGTCACCTTTGCAAGGATCACGGAGAACACTCTGGGTGCCACAGAAAGGCCAGACAGAAGTATCTTGCACTGGTAGTGATCCTGCTCCAGAACAAATCTGAGGAATCTCTGATTTGATGAATCTATAGTGATGTGAAAATATGCATCTTGGAGGTTGAGGGTTAAGAACCAATCCCCCTGTTCCAGTGCTAGGATTATTGTTGCTAATGTGACCATCCTGAATTGGTGAACTTTGATGGGTTTCCATGACTGTTCTTTCTCGGGATTAGGAAGTAGTTGGAATAAAAGCCCATCCCTCTGTTGTATCAGAACAGGTTCTACAGCACCCAAGTGCAGGAGGTGGTTTATTTCCTTCCATAAAAGGTGCTGATGAGAAAGGTCCCTGAAGTAGGATGGGGAGAGAGGGCAGGAGGGAGGAAAGTAAATTGAAATGAGTATCTGATGTTGATAATTTCTAACATCCACTTATCTGAGGTGATACTCTGCCATACTGGGTAGAATGGAGTCAGGCAGTCTCGAATCTGATGGTGGTTGGAGCAGATGGGACTAGGGAAAGCAGTAGAGGTGGCCTATATTTTGTGACCCTCTGTCTTTGCAAATCACATCGTCTCTGCGAAGAAACGTATGGAGCAGGTCTCTATCACTGTGCAGAATGGTATTTATTCGGGCTTCTCTTTTGCGCGGGTGTGTAGATATATAAAGACTGAGTCCTTTAAGTAATGAAGGGATTCATCCATCTTGTCCACAGTTTCAATCCTTTGAAGGGAAGATCTTCAACCATAGATTGTACCTCTTCAGGAAATCCTGAGAAGTGAAGCCATGATGGCCTTCGCATGACTACAACTGGAGACATTGATTGGGCAGCTGTGTTGGCTGGGTCTAAGGAAGCTTGTAAGGCCACCCTAGCCAGAAGGTGACCTTTGAGATAATTGCCTAGAATTGTTGTTTTTTCCCCCCAAAGATGACTGAATTTATTGAGTCATATTTGAATAGTTGGTGTAATTAAATTTGGCCATCAGTGCTTCATAATTGGCAATTTAAAATTGCGGAGTCGCTGATAAGTAGGCCTTGCACCCAAAATGGTCTAACCATTTCCAATCTTTATTGTACGGGGTATTTCTAGTATGGTGTTGCCTGCTCCACTCATTCACCGCCTTGACCACCTACTAATCTGGGGAGGGATGTGAAAATAGAAACTCCTTGTCCTTAGAGGGGACATAATACTTTTTGTCTGTTCTTTTGCAGGTGGGAGGTATTGTGGCAGGTGTCTGCTAGACAGCCTTAACTGGGTCCATCAGAGCCTCATTTATGGGGAGTGCAATTTTTGAAGAGGTTGATGTTTGGAGTATATCCAGTAACTTATGTTGAGACTCTGTAACTTCTTCCAAAGATATTTGTAGTGAGTCTGCAATTCTTTCAAATAGTTCTTGGAATTGATTAAAATCATTGGCTGCCGGTGGAGAAGGCATGATAGTATTTCCTTGTCCTCTCCGGATGAGGTTAGTTGGTGGGGTGACTTCCTGATCCATCCTCTCCTCCTGGTCCTCAAAAGTCTGGTCCTGAGGTTCGGGGGGGGAGGGTGTGTGTGTGTCTACTTACCGAGGCTGATGCGGAGCATCTTGAGCTCTCAATGGGTGCTAGGAGGCCTGGAAAATTGTTGCCTGTATGCAGCCCATGGATCCCAGTAAGGCCATTGTTGTGGGAATGGCATGTGTGGCATCCATGTATGTCTGTACCATCTATGTGCATAACCCTTAGGCTGACATCTGGCCTGTACCAAAGGCTAGTAGTTGTCTGAGCGGAGTGTTGATGAGAAGTAAATGTCCTTTTCCTCATTATTGTCCTCCTCACTGGATAAAGGGGGCAGATCTGGATGGCGGTGTTGAATGTGACAGTGTCGAGCGCACTGGGTATGCGATGTGTACCAGAGCAATATCGGTACCAAGGAGATTCCGGTATTTCACATACCAACAAGTTGTAGCCTTTTATTTTATTTCAAGTGAATTTTGTAATGTGGTATTACACCACCATAGGTTCAGCTCTGGTGGCTACAGTTTCAAGCTCAGAGTGAAAGTCACCTCTGCTACTTGTTTTAGACGTATAGTCTCTAAGAACACATAAAGACCAAGGATAGTGACACTCATACATTTACAAGTACAAGGTTTAGTCTGTGTTTCAAGTTTTATTAAAGTCATGATTACCCAATGTGATACAGGAGGGCCAGGGAGCAGTGGTAGAGGGGAAATATATAAGCCCTAGCATATTAAGGCGTGGTTCCCTGTAGACTAGGGAGGGTTGCTACAGGTTAATTGGAGCACCTGTAGTCAATTAAGGCCCTGTCAGGAACCTAATAAAACCCCCTGCTTCAGAAAGTCAGGGAAAGAGGAGGAAGGAGAGAGGACTGGAGTTTGGAGGTGTGTTGTGAGAGCTGAAAGACCAGAGAACTGAAGTAAGGGAGACCCTGCCCTCGCAGGGCAGGGAGATTCCCTCCCCCAGCGTCTAAGGACCAAGGATAACCCCACCCAAGGAGGAAGAGGGTAAGAAACCCGCAGGGGTTGAGAGGGGCTGGGACTTAGAGGGAGGAGCAAACCCACCCCCCACCACCACCTTCCCAGGCCACTAGCAGGGCCTTCGGCACCCAAGAGCAGGGGCAAAGGATGGCATCTTAGCCCCTACCCCAGAAAAGTTCAGGACCCACCATACGAAATCAGCCATCTTGTCACACCAAGCATATAGAAATCCTATAAAGACCCATGCACAAGTTACATATACATCCTTAATGATATTCTTATACTCTGATGGCTGCCTTGCCAATTGATCATCAGTAGAGGGATAGTTCCTGCTGGAGTTTTCCCATAAGGAACTCAACTTGCCCAATCTGGGCACCCTCTTTTTATAATGTGATTCCAACTATACCTCATTAACATTTACGATATAATGCACCCTGTAATTAGGGTGCACTAATGCACTAGGATGCACCCTGTGATTGGGGTGCACCCTGTGATTAGGGAAAAATGTGACTACCAGGTATCTTGTAAGCAAAAAACTTCTCTTATTGTTAATTTTTTGCAATACCACCCATACGCACATCTTTCCCCATAATCTTGTACCATTGGGTCATTCTTTAGTCACTTATTTATGTCAAGCATTTCTTAAGCCTATGGCCTACTATGGCTAAGCTAAAA
Source organism: Lepidochelys olivacea (assembly GCF_965140295.1). Taxonomy (NCBI): domain Eukaryota; kingdom Metazoa; phylum Chordata; order Testudines; family Cheloniidae; genus Lepidochelys; species Lepidochelys olivacea. Next base: position 124,150,787 of record NC_140416.1, read on the forward strand.
TCCTACGGGCCTCAGCCTGTACGCATTGTGTTTCAGCCCTACTTATTTAGATACCTAATATATACTTATCCCTTCTGGCTACCAATCAGTCTTATATTTCTATAATCCTACAATTTAAATCTATTGAGAATACAATGATTATATATGACATAGCATGTTAATCATATCACACAATAAATGAATGATAAAATTAACTAATTGGCTATAAAGTCCTTCTGAAAACAAAATTCTTATGGTACCACAGGGAGACATTAGCAGTAGTACCACTATAGTCAAAGTGGTTATCAGTGCCAATGGGGTTCTGTGCTCTGCTGAGGGACTGGTAAATTGTTGTGCTGCCAATCTGCTTGGTGCTGCATGTCTGAGTGGCTCAGTTGGTACTGGCATGGAGGAGCTAGGCTTATCTCTGCCACTCCTTTCTGAGCCCACCCTCTTAGGGTTCTTGGCTTTAACGGTACCAGCGATACCAGAGGATCCCACCAACTCAAAGGTGTTCAACCTTGCTGTGGCCAGTACCAATGTCATCAAGCATGCTGGGGAACTTTTCTTTTTAGCAGGTTCCCTGGTAGAAGAGGTTGTTGTTCTCTTCATGGTGGCCTTTTGCGAGGACTGCAGCAGTCTCCTCTGTGAGGGAAGCAGGAAATGTTTCTCTGAACCTGCCATTGAGGTCAATGGGGACCAGTGCTCAGAGGGAGTCTCTGACCCCAGATTGGAAGCTGGACACAGCGAGCTTTCCATCATGGTAAATTTTAACTTGAACACTGACTCTTCTGCTGCATACCTTGAAGTTGAGGCAATGCATATACTTTTGTGGTATGCGTGCCTCTCCTAGACAGCGGATGCACCAAGAGCGCCCATTGCTGATGGGGATAGTCTCCCGACAAGAGAGAGACTATATGAATTTGGAGTATCTGGGCATGTCCCTCTTTCCTGGTATCTTTCCCTAACGGGAAGGAGCATTGTGGAAAAAACTACACTACTCTACAGATAACAGATTCTTAGCAGAAAAAAAATTTTTTTTTAAACAAGAAATAAATAAATGAGGGAAGAGCATAGTTCTAACTATCACTACAACAACACAACACTAAATATGCTCTGCTGAGAGCTCTGTCTCAGGCCAAGGGCAATAGAGAAAGAAGGAACTGAAGGCAGTTTGGTCACACAGCGCTATATAGCCACAAAAAGTGGCACGAAATGCAGCATGTGTGGCCCAAATGGGCACTGCTACCAAAACTCTCTGATCACAGGCACAGGAATGTACACTCCCCTAAAGCAGAGCACCCATATGGGATACTACTTGAAGAAGAAGCATTTATCTTTTGTAAAAAAAGTCTATTTGAAAATAAACTACTGATACTTGCCTCCTTCCTAGAAAGTTTTAGGGGCTAGTTTTCTACTTCTTTCAGTAGTGTTTAAGTTTATTATTAAAAAAATTAAGTATTACCCATAATAGCTGTAGTAAGTGTTATAATATGGGTAGCATTCTGCATATAGTTTAATTTTACTTTATTGTCTTCTCATTTTGGCCAGATCTACTGACTTACTATCTACTTAGACCCAGATTTAAGGTGCCTAAATATCTTTAAAAATATGGTCCTTGCTGATGCCTTCTCTCTGTAATGCCCCAGAATGCATTTGTAATATAGAGAGAAGGGTAGCATAAAATCCCTCCTTGGCAGCTGTACTGAATCGCTTTACCTGTAAGGGGTTAAGTAGCTAAAATAGCTTAGTTGGCACCTGACCAGAAGAAACCATGAGGAAAGAAGATACTTTCAAATCTGGGGGGGAAAGATTTGTTTGTGGCTCTTTTTGTTTGTTTCCTCTCCGGAGGGGGGGGAGAGACCAAGCAGGTACAACATCTCCTGAAAATACACCTGGAATGATATACCTAAAATTACAGAAATTGTAAGTAGGGCAAGGACATGCGTTAGGTTATCTTTTGTTTTGCCTTGTGAATTTTCCTATGCTTCAGAGGTAGTTTTATTCCTGTTTTTGTAACTTGTGAAGCTGAGCCCAGTGGGGAATCCTCCATGTTTTAAATCTTTTTATTACCCTGTAAAGTTACCTTCCATCCTGATTTTGCAGGTGTGATTTTTATTTTTTTTCTTTCTAAATAAAGTTTTTCTTTTAAGAACCGGATTGACTTTCAGTGTCCTGAAGACACAGGGTCTGATCTGTACTCACATTGCTAACCAATTGGTTGGTATATTATTCTTAAGCATCCCCAAGAAAGAGGGGTGAAGGGGCTTGAGGGAATATTTTGGGGGGATAGGGATTCCAAGTGACCCTTCCCTGAATTTTTGTGTAAATCATTTGGTGGTGGCAGCAATACTGTCAAGGACAAGGAAAGGAATTTGTGCCTTGGGGAAGTTTTAACCTAAGCTGGTAGAATATAAGATTAGGGGGTCTTTCATGCGGGTCCCCATATCTATACCCCAGAGTTCAGAGTGGGGGGAATCCTGACAGCATTATATTGGAGGGGAGAGAGAGAAAGGGGGGAGAGAGATTGGTAGTATTTATTTACATGAGACAGCACATAAAACATCAAAACCACTCAATTAAAATGTACCACTTGCTATTATTTCATTCACTGATATAGAAAAAATAAGTGGTTTGACCATATAAGCCCTTCAAACTGTGTTTAGCACAGATTACAAACATTCTGCCACTTATTTGAAGCTTACCTACCGTAAGTCATACTTTGGCAGGACTTCTTTGAAAGCAAAGCTAATGGAGCTTACACACAGCTTACCCGTTTTATTGGGTTTATGAACATTTTATGGATACCTTATCTATCCTTATAAGACAACAAGTATATATATTTCTATCATTACCTTTGAAATGCCTCATGTCCTGGATTCATCTGAAGATGTGATCAATGACATTTGCACAATGTCAATGGACTGAGTTATTCTTCCAGTACGTGACACTTACCTTACTGCTGAAAGTAACATTATTTCTTCAATTTGAGACTTTTTAAAATATTTACTTTGACTAATTGCCATGTGGTGTTTTAGCTCTAGCTTTGTTATACTGTTTCAGTACATATGTACAAAAAGCTCTTTGGTTGGATTCTTCTTTGAATTTACTAATAAATATGCAAAACACAAAAAATATTTTATGAGCTAAAGACAAAAGATTCCATTAAAATAGAAATGAACATCATTTAGGACTAAATTATGGAATCTAGCCATAACTCTAAGCCAGAAGTAGTGCAGACCTAACAGTCACACAGACCTAAAAGTATACTACATGCTTGTCTGGATGTGCCCCCTCCCTATGGCCAGCCATCTTTGTAGACCAGTGTGGAGTGGTATATGACCAGGGCCTACCACTTGCCTGCTCTCTTTTGGGCAATTTGTGCTTCCACCCTTAGGGTTGCATAGAAGAAGCAGATTGTCCATAGCCTATTTGCAGGTGCACAAGGAGGTAAAAAGACATCTTGGGACTTCTCTCCGTGAACATATGGGTTAGGAGCAAAGACATTCTGGGCTCTGTTGGTACTGCATAAATAAATTGCTTTCAGTAAGTAATTAACAAAAAATAATATTGTTGCCAATAAAATATTAATTAAATAACTACTAACCAGCACTCGTCCTCCAAAGATGTAACCCTTATTTCCCAGCACAGCACATGTATGAGCTGCTCGAGGCTGAGGTGGAACTCCACCCTGAAAGGGCCAATGCAAGATTTTTTAGAACATTAACCTGTACAGTGTCCGTAAATGTCTAACTGCAAGTCAATAAAACATGAAATGCAATGGTAAGGTTGAAATGCACCCCATATCTTCCAATATGAAGGCAAAATTGCAAACGTGCAAAACAATTTGTGGGAACACCCAAAACTCCCAAGGCATTAGATGACACATTTTATAGTACAGTTCAGCCTTAACTAAATTGCCATAAATTTTGGTGTTCAGTTTATTCTCTCAGCACCTGATTTACCAATGCTTTATTCCAGTTTTACACCAGTGATACTCCACTGATTTCTAGAGTTTCATCAGTGTAACACTACAGTAATACTGGTGGAAAAGTCCTCTAGGGCCTGTTTTTCAGAGGTGCAAAGTACCACATGTGGTCACCTCTGGGGGTGGGGGAAAAGCAGCAGCACTTAAAATGCAGGAATTTTGCAGAGGGTTTAACAAAACTTTGACTACTCAAACCTATGGAGTTGGTTCATGATCAGGATTTATGGTAACTCCTGGGGATAAATTTTAGACAGTAGGTTCGCCTTCTTATGCTTAAAGATCTTGTATGTTGCGAAGGTTATTTGTTTGAAGACAAAAATATCCCCATGATGTAATATTGAGAAATAATAATGAATACCTAGCTCTTATATAATATGCTTCATTCATAAATTTCACTGCTTTACAAAAATCAGACTCTTAAACTTTGTATGTAATAGCCAATCACCTGATGCCAGCGGGAGTTTTCCCTATGTAAAAAAAAAAAAAAAAAAATAGGGATTGCAACACTGGGGCCTTAGCTTTTAATGGAACTTTTCACTTAAGAATTTTATAGAATCATAGGAAGTCACATAAAAGAAACATGAAAGTGTCGAACAATCTTATTATGTTATAATTCTTCCACTGAGCTCTTAATGGAGTCTGTGTAATCTTACCAGAATTTTATGAGGCTCTTCATTATGCTATAATATTAATATATAAAAATGTTCACATTACAGTTTTATTGAGAGCTCACTGAGAATATATGCCATCATTGGAACAATATTAATATAAAAGAATTTCTTACATGCAAGACATCAGTTACTGCTCCTGTTCACACTTAAAATAAATGTTAGTCTTTCTCAGCATTAAACCCTTGATGCAACGGAGTTATGAAACACAGCAACTGAATCTACACAGTATTCATTCAAGTGTATATATCCCTTCAATATTAAACCATTTTTTTTCACAAATATCAAAAGGCTGAACAGCTACTCTAATGACTAGAGACCCAATTTTGCAATTGGATCTGCATGGATGGAACCTGTGCCTGCTGGATACCCCACTGAAGTCAGTGGAATGCAACATGAGTGCAGGAGTCCATTAACATGCATCTGATTGCAAGATCATAGGAATGGCCATAATGGATCATGCTTGTGGTCCATCTTGTCCAGCATCCTGTTTCGAACACCAGAGGACTCGGAGGAAAATGCAGGTAGGTAGATACGTGGTGATCCTAATCCTTGAAAGTTAGATTGGCTTAAACCCTCATTTCAGGGTTCATCTCCCTTCCAATACTCTTTTTGTCAGTATTAACTACTTTAACTCTGGATATTCTTGTTATCCAGCCCCTCTTTGAATTTTACTATGTTCTTGGCCTCAACAACATCCAGTAGCAATTACTTCCAGTCTAATTACATCTTTTGTTGAAAACCGGCTTTGAATTTGCCACTTTTTAGTTTCATTTAATGCTCCCTTACTCTTGTTATGAGATAGGGAGAACATAAAAATGCACTCATGTTATGAGCCTGAGAAATGCCACATGTTCAAAATAGTTCTCCCTGACATCAGTCTCTAAAGTACAGTTATTATTCAATATGTGGTGGAGTTACAAAAAAGTACAGAATGATTAAAGATTTAAAAAATACTCACTCTAATTGTTGGTTGAAACCAAGTTTGTGTGTTTGTATCAAAAGCATGAACATCGTTATGCCATCCCCAAAATATCTGCCCTTCCTAAAAAGAAGAGTGAAATATCTAAAATTAAATTTTTTTCATTTACTTAATCTCATAATCCTTTTGTTTCATCAAAAGGGTTTAGGCATAAAAGTGACAGACAATTTATTTTCTGTTTTTAATCAGAGTAAGTATAGGCATGCACTAATTTTTATTTTTAAAATACACATGGGGTAACATTTACAAAAGTGACAAAACATGTAGGTGCCTAAATCTCATTGAATGTCAATGGGATTTAGGCCCCCTAGTGCCAAAGGCACTTTTAAGAATGGCCATACTGGGTCAGACTAAAGGTCCATCTAGCCCAGTATCCTGTCTTCTGACAGTCACCAATGCCAGGTGCTTCAGAGGGAACGAACATAACAGATCATCATCGACTGATCCATCCCCAGTCGGCCATTCCCAGCTTCTGGCAAACAGAGGCTAGGGACACCACACCTGCCCATCCTGAATAATAACCATTGATGGACCTATCCTCCATGAATTTATCTAGTTCTTTTTTGAACCCTGTTATAGTTTTGGCCTTCACAACATCTGGCAAAGAGTTCCACAGGTTGACTGTGCATTGTGTGAAGAAATACTTCCTCTTGTTTGTTTTAAACTTGCTGCCTATTAGTTTCATTTGGTGACCCCTAGGGAGTAAATAACACTTCCTTATTTACTTTCTACACATCAGTCATGATTTTATAGACCTCTATCGTATCCCCACTTAGTTGTCTCTTTTTCAAGCTGAAAAGTCCCAGTCGTATTATTCTCTTTATATGGAAGCTATTCCATACCCCTAATCATTTTTGTTGCCCTTTTCTGAATCTTTTACAATTCCAATATATCTTTTTTGAGATGGGGCAACCAGATCTGTATGCAGTATTCAAGATGTGGGCATACCATGGATTTATATAGAGGCAATAAGATTTGATATTTTCTATCTATCCCTTTCTTAATGATTCCGAACATTTTGGTCGCTTTTTTTGACTGCCGCTGCACATTAAGTGGATGTTTTCAGAGAAGTATCCACAATGACTCCAAGATCTCTTTCTTGAGTGGTAACAGCTAATTTAGACCCCATCATTTTATATGTATAGTTGGGAATTTTTCAATGTGGATTACTTTGCATTTATCAACATTGAATTTCATCTGCCATTGTGTTGCCCAGTCACCCAGTTTTGTGAGATCCTTTTGGAGCTCTTTGCAGTCTGCTTGAGACTTAATTATTTTGAGTAGTTTTGTATCATCTGCAAATTTTGCCACCTCACTGTTTACCCCTTTTTCCAGATCATTTAGGAATATGTTTAATAGTACTGGTCCCAGTACAGACCATTGGGGGACACCACAATTTACCTCTCTCCATCCTGAAAACTGACCCATTTATTCCTACCCTTTCTTCCTATCTTTTAACCAGTTACTGATCCATGAGAAGACCTTCCCTCTTATCCCATGACTGACTATTTTGCTTAAGAGCCTTTGGTAAGGGACCTCGTCACAGGTTCTCTCAAAATCTAGGTACACTATATCCACTGGATCACCGTTGTCGACCCCCTCAAAGAATTCTAGTAGACTAGTAAGGCATGACTTCCCTTTATAAAAAACACATTGCCTCTTCCCCAACAAATCATATTCATCTATGTGTCTGGTAATTCTGTTCTTTTGAGAATGGGATGTAGGTTCCTAAATCATTTGGGCACTTTAGAAAATATTGCCTTCAAATGTTTAGTAGGATATGCTTTGTATAAGCAAAAGTTTTTATTCATTAGGAAGACATTTTTCTTATATCAAATGTTAGTATTAATCTATAAGGGATCTGTTCTCTCCTTGATGTATCTATCTCTCGTTAATGCCAACAACAGTTGAACATGCATAATGATTAAACAGACTTCTATGTCATTTTCTAATTATGAATACTGTAACCAGAGCCATCCCTTGGGTATGGTGAATCGAGACGACCGCCCTGGGCCCCGTGCTTTGGGGGGCCCTGTGCTTCGATAAAATCATGAAGAGGCGGGCACGGAGGTAAGGCAGGAGGCAGGCAAGCAAGGTGAGGAGGTGAACGGGGAGGCGAGTGGCAGGCGGACGGCAAGGAAGAGAGCGGTGGGCGGGCAGTGAGGAGGCAAGCAGCGGCCACTGGCAGCCCCCCTACCAAAACCTCCTCCTTCCCCCAGCGCCTCCTGCCTGCCGGTGGGCCCTGCCAATCAGCGCCTCCCCCTCCCTCTCAGTGCCTACTGAGGATCAGATGTTTCATGGCATCAGGAGGCGCTCGGGGGGAGGGGAGAGGAGCAAGGGCGCAGCGTGTTCAGGGGAGGGGGCGGAACTGGGTGAGGAAGAGGCGGGGTGGGAGTGGAGCAGGGGTGGGAAGAAGTAGGGTGGGGGGCGGAGCCTTGGGGGAAGGGGTGGAGTGGGGGCAGCACCTGGGTGGAGCCGGGGGGAGCACCCCCCAGCAGATTAGAACCTTGGCACCTATGACCCAGTCCCCAAACCCCCCCTTGGGACAGTCCTGATTGTAACAATTCACTATGGGAAACTAAGTAGTACCTTGTTCCAGGCATCTTATGGTAAAGGTATTTACTCTGGATAATAACTTAAGGGAAAGTATTTGTGGACAGATAAAACTGTGAGGCTATAAGTTCCTGGCCATTACTTCAAAGAGCTCAATACTATAATTTTTTGTAAGTGGAAGCATCTAATTGGAATAGAGCTATTTCACTTTTTCTACTTTAACAGCACTTTGCTCTTACTTTATCTAGGAGAGTTCAGCCTTGGGTACTCACAATAAATTATAAATTGAAATCACAACTGATTTTTCAAGATTCAATTCTGTATAACTGTTGATGCAATCTAATAGAAACAAACTAAAGAAGAAACAGTCTAATATCAAATGGCTGCAGTACAACATGATTATTTTACACGTCTGCTGAGATTATTGTAATCTGTAGATGTAGTATATGGTAAATCTAGTTTGAATTTATGAGCACAAAACAACAAAAATTAGAACAGTTTTCAAAAAGTGAAATACTACTTTTTAATCATCATTAATCGTCTTAATTAACTAGCCTCTTACAGTCTGTATGGCAACTTCCACCTTCTCTGTGTTACGAATTACACCTGGTAGGACACGCATACAACTGCTGCGAATTAGACCTTGTAGGACACACATACAAATGCTACGAATTACACCTGATAGGACACACACATCAATGGTGCGAATTATACCTGATAGGTCACGCACAGTTCGAATCTAGGCTGAGACAGAAACAAAGTCCACAACTGCAGAGTTCCCAAAAGATACTAAGTTTATTACGCTCGAGCGTGGTGCCCCCCTGCTAGCCGGGGGGGGCCCTGAATGCAGATTATACAAAAGTTATATACTTTTTAGCAAAGCATGTTGCCCTCGTGCATCGGAAACCTTAGCCAATAAACAAACCCTTGTCTTATCTACCACCTATCCCTGCTTGGTGCATTCCTCGTGCTATACCAGTATGTTAATTACACAGCATGGTCCTAAAGTCATGCATCAGTAACTTTTATTATCAGAATGGGAGGCCTCACATCAAAGCCAAGAGACAGGGAGTTAGAGACTGACAAAAACCAGATACTGGGAGTCAAGGCAGGCTGGAGACAAGGAGGAGGATTTTCACAGGGATTCAGTATCTAAGGATCACTCCTCCTGGTGTGTGATGTGCTGGCATTTAAACAATGGTGGGCCCCAAACCAAAATGGAGTCACATGTGCTAAGTTTTCCTTAACATCTGTATGTATATATCTTCTTACTATATGTTCCATTCTATGTATCCGATGAACTGGCTTGTAGCCCACGAAAGCTTATGCTCTAATAAATTTGTTAGTCTTTAAGGTGCCACAGTACTCCTGTTCTTTTTGCAGATACAGACTAACACAGCTGATACTCTAAACCACTTTTTCAATTATCCGTAAATTTAAAACAGCTTGTATCTTTAACCTCATACATTTTTTAAAAATCTCCAATGACCTAAAACATATATATAAAGCCAAAAGGACCTTCAGTGGAAGTTTCTTGAGGTGAGCAAAACTGAGCGTAAAATGGAAAGCATTTTACAGTTTACTTTCCATTTTATGCTCTATTTTGCTCACCTATGGAGTCATTATTATAGCTCCATAATAACAGATATTGGAAACGTTGCTCCACTAAAATGAGAGGATTCCTCTGAAGAGAGAAAAATATTCAAACAAAAGTAAATCAACATTAATATAACAAAACATTTTCATTATGAAGTATCTCTAAATAATCATCTCTGGGTGAAATCCTAGCCCCATCAAAGTCAACGGGAAATCTGACATCCACTTCAATGAGGCCAGAATTTTACACCCTAGTTTTAAAAAAATGGAGTAAAGCCCAGAGTTTTCCTAAATCCAATCCTGGTGCAACCAGGTGCAGTTCCATTAACTTAAATCACTGTCCATCACTCCCCTGAAGAAGACCTCCACTGCACCCCTCCTCACAATATTGCCCACTGTACCTGCTACACAGAGGAAACACATCACCTGTATAGGGTATACACAATAGAACTGTTGTTAAACCCAATATACACCATACAGTCCTGAGATCTCTCTTTCAATTGAGTTAACTATACTTACTCCAGGACTGAATCTGGCCCCTTGTTTTAGTAGCTGTGGTTCCTTTAATAATAGTAATGTGTTTAATAATACTTTTCAACAATTAGAAGGCACTACTTATTTTAAACAGTAAAAAAATCTTACCCAAAATGCATCATGAACATCAAAACAATCACTCAGTTCACTGTGTTTCCTACATCCATAACCACCAAAATATATTAATCTGGAAGAACAAAAAAAAAAACTATTGAACTTCATTTGTTTTAAATTAATGTTCAATTTGATATTTTGAAAAGCTATTATATTTAATTAATCAGAAATTTCAATTATCTCTACTATTAATGTTTAAATGTGTAAACAAAGAAAAATATTACATACTGTATATAATTACTAAACAAACTTTGTGTTGCTACACACATAAACATGCCTGATACAAACCCACAAAACCAAGGAAATGAAGTTAAGATACATGCTTTACTCCTCCACATACACGTTTATCACACCTCAGCATTGCCAAAACTACTACACACCACAGAACAAGGCTTAACTCTGCCCCCGTTTCATACTTCTGCACACACATCTTTACCAGACTATATTTTCTTCACCAATAGTGGTTGTGAACATTTGGTGTTGTAGTTGGTTGTTTTGGGAGGTGGCAGTTTGATGCTGATTTTGTACAGAAGGGAGGTTACAAGGGATGACGGAAGGCTCGCATCCCTAAGAAAGCAGAATTACAGCAGCTCTCTAGATATTTCCCAGTATTGTGCAAGCTTCTAAGAAATACTCATCTTCAAATTCACATCTCCTGAGGACTGATGGCAAATTTTCAAAATGGAGCGTAGTTTGCCCCCAAATACGTACATTTAACAAAAATGTAGAGTTAGTTACATACTTCCACCAGAAATGGGTGGATCTTCATTCTGTACATAAATTAAACTTGACTCTGAATTTAATTAATTCATGCTCTTGAACACCCTGGTATCGACAGCTAAAAAGAGATGCATGGCTGCATACATGTTTATACATCTTGCAGCTAATTCAGAGTTTCAAAACCAAAATGCAGTACTAAGTACTAAATGTGTTGGGGGGTTGTTGTTGTTGTTTTTTTCACACCCTGGAGGACCTGGAGTCCAGAAATCAATAAATGAATTAAATGAATAAATTGTTTATTTTGTTCATTATATATCATGTAACTCTTATGTGTTTACAATAGCTTGTACAGCAAATAGCCCATATATACAATTGATTTATTTCTCAGTGACCAATTCTACCACCATAGCTACCTTTAATGGTTAATATAAAATCTAAAGACATTTTTTACATTTGTTTTTTAGTTTAATATATTTAAATAATTTAAAGAACTTTTACAACCAATTTGGCTAAATATGCTAAGAAGCAGTTACAATACAAATACCTAGCTTGTATTCTCAACTTGGCTCTTTGTACCAGGGAGTTATCATTGAAATACCCTTTCTTATTGTCAATACTTTTGCTAACAAATATAATTTGAAATTATACCAATTCTAACAATGTTTTATAGCATAATCTATGTAATTTCATAAGCAATTAAAAATTCAGTAAATTAACTTTAATACCAGTTTAATAATAATCAACTAAATAAAAAGTAATATTTAGCACCTGAATAGTGTCTTGCACCCAAGGATCTCAAAGCACTTTAAAAAATAATTAAATCTCACAACATCTCCATAAATTAGGGTTGGTAAGTATGATTATTCCAATGTTACAGGTGGTAAAACTGAGAGACAGAGATGTTAAGAGATTTGTCCAAGGTCAGAGAGTAAATCACAGTCTGAATTGGAGTTCCAGTTTTGTGTTCTACCTATAACATAACACTTCTTCCCTTTGGTTAGTAGGTATTAAAAATTCTCTTGATGTATATTACCTGTCCTTATACACCCAGCAGGAAAGCTTGTCACGTGGTGTAGGAGGTTGACCTTTAAAGTCTGTAATTTTTTTCCACCTATAGGTTCCATTTCTTGTTCGCAAATTAACATAATACAGCTTAAAAGAAAAATTATAATATTTTAGTATAAAATAAATTATTTTGAAGAATCAAGCACAAATCAGCAATAGATATGATTACAAAGAGCAAAAGAACAATCATTTTCTTATTAAAAAAAAAAAGAAATCTGAGTGCAATTGACAAATTATAATTCTTATGATAGTAAGAGATTGGTTTACTCACTAATCACAAATAAAATGCAGCAAGAAGCAGCAAAATCTCCCCCTCTCCGCTTTGCTAATGCCCTTTGGCTGAAATCCTGGCCCTGCTGAAGTAAGAATTTTGCCATTGACTTCAATGGCACTACTATTTCACCTGTTAGTCTCAGTCTAATGCTCTCGCCACAGACAGATTACTATAAATGCAGTGTACACAGAACCTAACTAGGTGCAGAAGTGCTGCAGGTTAGTTAAACTATCAAACTCATTTCACTTGTTTTCTAATCTACACTGAAATTCTGGTTTCCATTACATTAATCCACTGAATACCCATTTTCCCCATTTCATTCCTTATTAGTATTTAATTACCTGCAATCAACAGGGAAACTAGCAGTCATATGTTAATGTTAACTAGTTATTATCGGACTTTCCTAGAAACGCAAATGCCACTTGCCCACTAAAGAGCAAAGAAAAAGCAACAAATGTGAGGTAAGTCTAATTATGGTTGCAAATATATTTTTCTCATAGAAATACAATTAAATTTCGGAAATACTAGCAAACTTGAGAAATAAAAATAAAAAACAAAACATACTGGGCATTATCTTGCAGTCTTAACCCAGTCAAAACTCCCAATGCAGTCAACAGGAGATGTGCAGATGCAGAGGGACTAAAGAATCAGATCTACAATTTAAAGTATTTTAAAGTGCACCTTTTCTAAAATAAAACCAAAATCTCACCCTTAGATTTTTCCTGCTAGTTAAATGCAAGGTTAAATGCTTTGTTAAACGAAGTTCTGCATTAGTAGTCATTCGATTAAAATACACTCCAGAATTAAAAGATTACAATACCCGATTACTGTATCCTTTATCATCAAATCCTCCAAATATATACAGCTTCCCATTAATGCAAGCTCCACAACTTCCTGACATAGAGGTAGGTAGCTCTCCTTCCATTAGGTGCATTGTCCTGCCGTTTAGTAAATATATTAAAATTTCATAATTTTGCTCCCAAACAAACCAAAATACATCAAAAGCAAAGTAGTACTAGTAGGAGATATAACAGGATGGGGAACACACAGTTGCTCTGGGAGGAGGGCACATTAGTAGGCTGGTCAGCACTATCAGGTGTGCTCATTAAGGACAGAATCTTTGAGACTTTTTGTAGTTAGGCTCTAGCAAGTCTCTACTGAACATGTGCAAACTGCAGTTTTTCAAATACTTTAAATTGGCCAAAGCTGGGTGGATGTTCACAGGCATGGCAAAAGACACATCCCCCAAACAAAAGCCATACCCTTGCCAAATTTCAAGTCCCTGCACCAAAGCATGGAACATTTCAAAGATAAGGGCTCAATAACTTTTTAACTTGGGCAAAACAGCATATTTTCCCCTAGCCTCGTTCTTAAACAGCTCAACCCATTTTGGCTGAAATTTAAAATATTATATATATCGCAGACACCCAGCATGGAAAATTTCAGCTCACATGGCTAAAGTTTGGCAAAATTATAAGCAACTAAAAACAGGGTCTGATAATGGGAAGTATCGGCCGACTTTAATAATTGGCATTGCTACTAGACCCACCTCCCCAAAATGCGTAAATAAAATTTGAATAAATAAATAAATTAATTAAATAAATAAAACTTAAATATTATATTGCTAGTGATGTGTAAAATTTTAATCTGATTTAAACATTTAAAATATATTATCTATGCAAACATATTTCTGATATGATTAAGTAATAACAACAAAAAGGAAGTAACCCTAAATGGATCAAGCACCCTAATCTTGTTGTATTTAATATTCATTTTAACATAAAAGTTTATTTAGCCAGTATAAATACATAAGTGGCTCTTTACATTTAACAAGTCTTAAACTGTGTTTAAAAAGTTCACATTGGAAACATCCCTTTGAAAAAAATTGCTGTGCTTACATAGGTATTTTCTTATCTGAAGACATTATTCCAAAATATATATCAGATATTAAATTTTACACTAAATGAATGCAGGCTATTTAAGTAGCCAAGAGACAAGAAACAGACCTCATTTATGTATCTGAAATAATAGTAATTTTACCATAGGTAAAAATACTCAGGTGTAAATAGCACATTTTTCAAATTCATTAAATATAAATAAAATGGCTTACCATAACCCACTATCAATTTCATAGAGCCAAAGCTCATCATTAGGCAAATATACTTCATTTTCTTCAATTGACTAAAAGAAAACAATTATGCAAAATATTTAATCAGTTATGTATCATATGTCATTACAATTCAAAAATCATGAAAATACATGTTAGGAACATTTCACAACTTTTAATGAGACAATTCACAAAGACTGCATAAAATTTTTATGCTCAATGTGTACTCCCTGATAATTTTATCTGGAAACGCTCAATAGTTCTAGTATTTTTATATTTAACATTGTAAGTTCAAAACAAGTTTTTATTTTTATTTTTGAAGCATTATAAAAAAATAAAGCATCTACGCAGAATGGTGTCCCTATGAAATAATTTTATTAGTTGCTGAATGCCAACCCTGCTCACTCACTTGCACATGGGTAGACTGGAAAAAAAAAATGTTTGGCTTTGCAGTAAATGAGAGAGGGAGAGGAGTGGTTCCATATTCAACTAGCAATATCAGTTTAATGCACAGTGGCCATCTTGCAGGAAATGTAAAAAGCAGTAGCAACTCAGGAAAATTATTAAGTGCCATCAAGAAATATAGTAATTATGACTAAAAGCCACTACATTTTGCATTGTAGTTGCAATATGAAGCAAAACACAGCAAAACCAGTGCAAGAAACCACACTTAGGCAAGCTTCTTTTTTAAGAGACTACCCAAAAGTATCTCCAAAATAGAGAGCAGCTATCTGCTTTTATTAGAATACTACTGATTAGTAAGTGTAATTAAATAACTGATCTTTCCTGGTCCCTTGAGTGGTTACTTTAACCAGTTTTCATTGTATTGTAATCCTTGCTACTCTAATACACCTATATAACGCTGAAGATGACCTCCAAAGGAATAAATAATTAATTAGGTTTGTACCCTTTTGCTTCTTTATGATATGGCCTCAAATACTTTTTAAAGGGGTTTTTATGTTTTTATTTCTCCCCAATAGCAATTCAGGTCTCACCTGTGTTTTCTGGAAGTCTCTATGGAAGGCTAGACAACTGGTAAGATTACGATAACAGTGAAATCATGAAGTGAAACCCTATTAATAGAGAGGGGCTGTGATTTATTTTAAGACTTCATTTTTTTAAACACCACTTTCACTCAAATACTTGAATAAAGAGTTGAAAGAAAACTACTTTTTTTTAAAATGGGATTCAATACCTTGGGCCCTTCAGTTGAGGACTCAGATCTCCCAATCAACATGTCTGTGTCCGCCAGTAATGACATATAGCAAATGAGAGGCCAAATTTTAAATTTTGGATAAACAAGCAAACCACAAAATAAAATTAAAAAAAAACACTTAAAAAACTAAGGGCTTCTTTTTATATCATAAAATAAAGAAAGGCACAAGATCATTTTTGTTTCGTTGAAAGCCATCTTTAATTGGGAGGATTTTCCAGGCATAATTGAGAAGGCCTGATGACATATATAAGTGAAAGAGGTTGTGTGTGGTGGTAGGGGGAGAGTGGAAGAGTATAGGAAAAGAAGAAGGCAGAGATATAAGATCTTAAGCTATGGAATGCCATAAAGAAGAGGAGAAGCTTAAATTTAATGCCAGAGATAGAAAACCTGAGAAGGTTTTCAAATAGGGGAGAATGGTTGGGAAAGGAAAATTATTTTGGCAACAGTGGTTTGAATGAATGGAGGGAAGAGATATGAAGTCAGAGAGAAGGAGGTTGCAATATTAAAGTTGGTGATAATAATAATATGAATCAGTGTCTTTACAGTGTAGGCCTGGCTTGATATCACTAACTGGACATGGGTGAGGCCTCGTTTCTTGGAAGACAGGATTAGGGAGATTAGCAGGCTGGAAACAGAATGTATGCACTAGCTAAAGTAAGGGGGAATCACCAAAGGAATAACTTGAAATGGACAAAATAAAATTGATAAGATAAGCATGGAACATAAGATGAGGTAGAGTAAGTCATGCATGGACAGTGCGTGGGCAGAGCATGCTGCATAGGGACTCGTTCCTACAAAGTGACCAAGACAATTCCAAAATGTCTGATGCAAAGTATAGTAAATGCAATGTAATGTGTAAATGTATATAAAGGAAGAGGTTTAGTGTGTAACTTTGGATATGTGGTATGCACGGTACCCATCCCCAGTGCTTAAGTCTGATCAACTCAAGAGTAGCTTTGCTGTATGCCAAATAAAGGAACCTGAGTGTTGAGATTGGAATCAGACTGAGTTCTTGGGGAAACACCAAAAGGCTGTAGGAATTGAGAGCAAGGGAAAAAATATAGGAATGTAGCAGAGGAAGAAGCAGAGGGATCTAGAAAAAAGTCTGGATCAAATGGGAGAAGAGAGAGAGGAATCAAAGTTAACTCCAAGATAGTAAGTTCGTGCTACAGTTGCTTATATGAACATCTTTACTTTAATTGATGCCTTATAACTATTCCCTTCCAAATTTGGGTAGTGTATTCTGGAAGTATAACTGCCACCGTTGGTTATCTACGGAACCAGACTTTTGAAAGCACCTGTTAGGTTCTGTTCTTAGATGTGCAGTTTGCAGCTTTCACGTTATACATAATATATAAGACCATGTGCAAATGGATTTGGGGGCTCCTGTGATGGGAAGCCAAGCATCTATTTTATGAACTAGCCCTGAATTAATATAATTGGTGTTAAGAATAAAAATGCTGATTTCACTGAATGCTGGTCAACTGCAAAGTGTCATGCTATTATTAATAAAGCACTTTATATCTTTAAAGAACTGTTAAAATAGTGACCTAATCCTCAAAACACCCTTGCGAAGTAATATGGGAAAATTGATATACAGACAGAGGTCAAAGCTCACATTTTCAGGAGTGTTCACTAATTTTATGTGCCCAATTTGAGGCGGACTGGGGACCTGGGCCTTTGTGCATGACTACTGGTGATGCTGAGAACCCCGCAGCTTTTCATGGGAAAACCCCTGAAAATCAGACACTAGTTGTCTTAAGTTGGTCTCCCAAAGTCAGTGAACAGAGAATTAGGGTACACAAAATTAGTAAACACTTCTGAAAATGTGTTTGTCCAAGGATATCCAGCCAGTCACTGGCAGACGCAGTATTAAAACTGAGGATTTTCCAGCTGTCTATTCTGTGCTTAGACCTATGGTAAAGAATTCTTAGGCATAAAACCAGTGGAATTTGGATATTTACTTAGGCTTGATTGTTTAGTAGGATATAAATGAAAATACAAAATACTGCTTGTGCTATTTGAAACATGTTACCACCTTGTACAGGCTTGGGACTAAGAGAAAGGGAGACTGTGGTCCTCCATATTTTGCCATCAATCTTCATTAAAACTTTCAGTGGAATGAACTGCATGCTTGTGTTTGTGTGGGGCATAGATGCCAGTGTTTGAAGGTGTGACACATGACTGGAAAGGGTTAAGCATCCTGCAAAATAAATAATAAATTCAACTCTTAAAGACATATGGGGAGATAATGTTTGTGTTTTTGCATATTTACCTATATATTGGTAGTGATCAATAATGTAATCGAACAGTCCCTGTCTATGCTGTATTCTGTTAATTCAGAGATCAGAGATCAAAAGGACATCTGAATATTTAAATGAACTGTAAACATAGTATATCACCGTATTCATCTCTTAGAAATGTATGGCAAATCATCTGTGAATGGTGGAAAAACAGGCAATTGCCTTATGTTAATCTGTCTGGATAATTACCAGCGACGCTTAGGAAATGGGTCCACCTCAAAGTTCCCATGAGGGCCTATTGTTCACCAAAGGACTCCGAGCTGTCAAAGAAGGCCTGAAACTGTATAAAAAATTGCTTGGGTCCTGATCCTGTTTATCTCAGATCTGCTTGAGGCTTCATGCAAGGGAAGCCTAAACCATAAGGACTGAGATCCCACTCCTGACTGGACTGCCCTGAATATAAACATTGAACTATAACCTATGAACTATTTCTGAAAAACTCTCTGCATTTACAAAGTTCACCATCTCTGCTATGAATTTGAATTTCAAGATTGTTCTCAAGTCTGTATGTATACTGATCTTTTAACCATACTATCTTATCTTTTTTTAATAAATTTTAGTTTAGTTAATAAGAATTGGCTGTAAGCGTGTATTTGGGTAAGATCTGAAATATTCATTAACCTGGGAGGTAACGTGTCCAATCCTTTGGGATTAGTAGAACTTTTTTATATGATGAATAAGATTTTCAGCAATCTTCATCATATTTGACTTGGGTATCTAGGGGAGGCCTGAGGCTGGGTTACTTTCAGGGAACTGTGTTGTTGGCTTCTGGATAACCAGTAGGGGATTATAGAATCTGTTTTGTGCTGGCTTGGTAAATCTAAGTGTTGGATATTTTTGGATGTTTTTTAAAGTGTAAAATATATTTATATCAGTTACAACACAGCATACGAAGTGTACAGTGCTCACTTTATATTTTTATTACAAATATTTGCATTGTAAAAAACAAAAGAAATAGTATTTTTCAATTCACTTAATACAAATACTGTAGTACAATCTCTTCATAATGAAAGTTGAACCTATAAATGTAGAATTATGTAAAAAAAAATAACTGCATTCAAAAATAAAACAATGTAAAACTTTAGAGCCTACAAGTCCACTCAGTCCTACTTCTTGTTCAGCTCAGACACACAAGTTTGTTTACATTTGCAGGAGATAATGCTGCCTGCTTCTTGTTTACAATGTCACCTGAAAGTGAGAACAGTCATTGCATGGCATTGTTGTAGCCGGTGTCACAAGATATTTATGTGCCAGATGTGCTAAAGATTCTTATGTCCCTTCATGCGTCAACCACCATTTTGGAGGACATGTGTCCATGCTGATGACGAATTCTGCTCGATAACAATCCCAAGCAGTACGGACTGATGCATGTTCATTTTCATCATCTGAGTCAGATGCCACCAACAGAAGGTTGATTTTCTTTGTTGGTGGTTCAGGTTCTGTAGTTTCTGCATCAGTGTTGCTCTGTTAAGACTTCTGAAAGTATGCTCCACACCTCCTCCCTCAGATTTTGGAAGGCACTTCAGATTCTTAAACCTTGGTTTGAGTGTTGTAGCTATCTTTAGAAAACTGATATTGGAACCTTCTTTGTGTTTTGTCAAATCTGGAGCGAAAGTGTTCTTAAATCAAACAACATATGATTGGTTGTCATTTTAGACTACCATAACACAAAATACATGGCAGAATGCGGGTAAAACCATGGAGCAGGAGACATTCAATTCTCCTCCAAGGAATTCAGTCACAAATTTAATTAATGTATTTTTTTAACCAAGCATCATCACCATGGAAGCATGTCCTCTGGAATGGTGGCCAAAGCATGAAGAGGCATATAAATGTTTAGCATATCTGGCACGTAAATATAATGCAATGATGGCTATAAAAGTGCCATGCAAATGTGTTAAGGAAAAGTTAGCACATGTGACTCCATTTTGGTTTGGGGCCCACCATTGTTTAAATGCCAGCACATCATACACCAGGAGGAGTAATCCTTAGATATTGAATCCCTGTGAAAATCCTCTTCCTTGTCTCCAGCCTGCCTTGACTCCCAGTATCTGGTTTTTGTCAGTCTCTAACTCCCTGTCTCTTGGCCTTGATGTGAGGCCTCCCATCCTGATAATAAAAGTCACTGATGCATGGCTTTAGGACCATGCTGTGTAATTAACATACTGGTATAGCACAAGGAATGCACCAAGCAGGGATAGGTGGTAGATAAGACAAGGGTTTGTTTATTGGCTAAGGTTTCCGATGCACGAGGGCAACATGCTTTGCTAAAAGGTATATAACTTTTGTATAATCTGCATTCAGGGTCCCCTCCTGGCTAGCAGGGGGGCACCACGCTCGAGCGTAATAAACTTAGTGTCTTTTGGGAACTCTGCAGTTGTGGACTTTGTTTCTGTGCCTCAGCCTAGATTCGAACTGTGCGTGACCTATCAGGTATAATTCGCAGCACTGGTGTGCGTGTCCTACAAGGTGTAATTCGTAGCACTTGTGTGTGTGTCCTACCAGGTATAATTCGCAGCAGTTGTGTGCGTGTCCTACAAGGTGTAATTCGTAACAAATGACTTTTCTTACTTTCAGGTGATGTGAATAAGAAGTGGACAGCACTATCTCCCGTAAATGTAAACACACTTATTTCTCTTAGCAATTGGCTGAACAAGAAGTAGGACTGAGTGGACTTGTAGGCTCTAAAGTTTTACATTGTTTTGTTATTGAGTGCAGTTATGTAACCAAAAAAAATCTACATTTGTAAGTTGGACTTTCACGATAAAGAGATTGCACTACAGTACTTGTATGAGGTGAACTGAAAAATACTATTTCTTTTGTTTGTCATTTTTACAGTGCAAATATTTGTAATAAAAAGTAATATAAAGTGAGCACTGTATACTTTGTATTCTGTGTTGTAATTGAAATCAATATATTTGAAAATGTAGAAAAACATCCAAAATATTTAATACATTTCAATTGGTACTTATTAACAGTGCAATTAAAACTGCAATTAATTGCAATTAATTTTTTTAATCCTGATTAATTTTTTAGAGTTAATTGCATGAGTTAACTGCGATTGACAGCCCTAAAAATTACACCTTATTTCCAGTCTTAATTTGGGTAGATTCAATTTCTAGCCACTGGATCATGTTATACCTTTCTCTACTACACTAAAAAGTCCATTATTAAATATTTATTCCCCGTGTACTGTAATCAAATCACCCCTTAACCTTCTCTTTGTTAAAATAAACAGATTGAGCTTCTTGATTCTATCACTATCAGGCATGTTTTCTAATTCTTTATTCATTCTTGTGGATCTTCTCTGACCCCTCTCCAATTTATCAACATCCTCTTGAATCGTGGACACCAGAACTGAACGCATGCAGCAGCGGTCGGATGAATACTGAAGACAGATATAAAATAACCTCTCTAATCTTACTTGGGATTCCACTGTTTATGCATCCAAGTATTGCATTAGTCTTTTTGGCCACAGCATCACACTGGGACTTAATATTCAGCTGATTATCCACCACGCCCCCCAAATCTTTTTGAGTCACTACTTACCAGGCTAAAGTACCCCATCCTGTAACTAGGCCTATATTCTTTGTTCCTGGATGTATACATTTACATTTAGCCATATTAAAATGCACTGTTTGCTTACACCCAACTTACCAAGTGATTCAGATTGCTCTACATCAGTGACCTGTCTGCTTCATTATTGACCACTCCCCCAATTTTTATGCTATTTGCAACTTTATCAAGGAGGATTTTATGTTTTCTTCCACATCGTTGATAAAAATGTTAAATAGCATAGGGCCAAAAAAACAATCCTTGTGGGATCCCATTAGAAACACACTAGTTTTATGATTCCCCATTTACAGTTATATTTTGAGACCTATCAGTTAGCCAGTTTTTAACCCATTTAAATATATGCCATGTTAATTTTTTGTAGTTTTTTAATCAAAATTTTGTGTGGTACCAAGTCTAATGCCTTAAGAAGTCTCAATATAGCAAACCTTTATCAACCAAACTTCTATTCTCATCAAATAAAGATATCAAGTTAGTTTGACAGGATCTATTTCTATAAACACAGGTTGATTTACATTAACTATATTACCTGCCTTTAATTCTTTATTAATCAAGTCCCATTTCAGCCACTCCACTATCTTGCCCAGGATCCATGTCAGACTAACAGGTCTATAATTAGGCAGGTCATCCCAATTACCCTTTATAAATATTGACACAACATTTGCTTTTGTCTGGTGTTCTGAAATTTCTCCAGCGCTCCAACACTTATTGAAAAATTAAGTCCAAAAAGCACCTCAGCCAGTTCTTTTAAAACTCTTGGATGCCAGTTATCCAGACCTATTGATTTAGAAGTGTTTAACATTAGTAGTGGCTGTTTAACATTCTTCAGAAATATGAGTGGAATGAACAGAGTGTTATCATATGATATGACTGCAACTCTTTTTCCCCAGAAAACACAACAAATATTTATTGAACAATTCTGCCTTTTCTGTATTATTATTAATAATAATTCTATCATTTCCATCTAGTGATGGACCTGTGACAGGGCCCTATTAGTAGAACCCTGGTCACTGATGTTGCTGCAACATGGAGAAGGCTATGAGCAGTTAAACACTTTCTGTTGGGGGATTATGAATACCTGGGTGGTAATCTCTGGGTTAAGAATGTAACTGGGAGGACATAAAAAGAGAAGCTCAAAGGAAAGCTAGAGAGTAAGCCTGGGCTGAGAAGTGAAGGCTGCAGGAAAGCCTCTCCTCGCTGTAAACCTGCATTACACAGTGATAATTCGTAAGAAAGGAATAAATACACACCTTGGTGAAAGGGTAATAACACAGTGGGTGGGTGTGACTGAGACACCACACGAACAGTACAGGCAGTAAAGTACATTTGGTAGTGACGTAGGTGCCCTGTGACAGGAATCAATGGCATTGTTAGGGTGTTTTTTGTTCCTATTATACTTTAAAAACTCTTCCTCATTGTCCTTAACTCTCTTAGCCATGATTTCTCCTTGTATCCCATTGCTTCTCTTATCAATTTTCTACGATTCCTAACTTCTGATTTATGTTAATTACGATCAGCTTCCCCTTTCTTCCATTATTATATTTTATTTTTTACTTTTTACAGCTGCCTTTACTTCCCCTCTACACCAGATTGTTTTTTTTCCCCTCAACTGTGGGATTATGGCTTTTGGGGCACCCAGTAAATTGTTCTTAAACAATTCCCAACAATCATTTACATTTTGCTAATTAAATTCTTCCTCTAAGTTTATCTGTCTCAAAATATTTTTCAGCTTTGTGAAATTGGCCCTCTGAAAGCACCAAGTATGTATCTGGTCTGGACTTTATTCTGTTTGCACATTATAAATGTGATCAAATCATGATCACTTATACCTAGATTACCATTCATTTTTAGTTCTGTGATCAGTTGCGCTTTTTCTGTCAAGACACAGTCTAATACAGAATTCCCCCCTGCTGGTGTAAAGAAGTGATAAAGCGATTAGGTGCATGTAAAATGGTAAGGGCCTAATTGTATTTAATGGATTACATCTTGGTTAGCAATACATAATAAATGCATACACAATATATAAGTAATATAAATGTTGGCCTAATAACCCGATTGGGAAGGAGTGCAAATAAGGCCTTCTTGGCTTACTAAATATCCTGTTATTCAGTTTTTGGAATGTCTCCACTGAGTACAGGAAAAAGAAGAGGTCATTGTGACCTGCTAAAGATGATCAGGATAAACAAGGTACACCCCTCTTAAATAATAAGATTAATAGTTTTGTTATTGTTAATAAGTAGATAAACACGTTATATAATTATGTAATGTGGAATTGTATGTATTGTCAGAAATATTAATTATTATTATTACATAACAAGTCAGAGGAGGGGTGTTGATAAAAGTAGAGTGTCATCCTGGGTATAAAAATGGTGTACTGAGATTTAAGTATTTGCCTTTGTGTACTTCCAGTCAATGCATTGGCCTGTTACATCCCAAGTGATCACTAGGGCAGTGGTTTTCAAACTGTGGGTCACGACCCAGTAGTGGGTCGCGGAATGTAAGGCACTGGGTTGCGGCAGCTCTGGTCAGCACCGCTGACTGGGCCATTAAAAGTCCCATTGGTGGTGCTGCCTGGCTAAGGCAGGCTAGTCCCTATCTGTTTCAACATTGCGCTGCACCCTGGAAGTGGCCAGCAGCAGGTCTGGCTCCTAGGCGGGAGGGACCACAGAGCTCTGCACGCAGCCCCCGCCCTGAGCACTGGCTCCACACCCGCACTGGCCGGTTCCCAGGGTGCAGCACAGTCCACAGTGCCAGGACAGTTAGGAAGCCTGCCTTACACCCCCACTATGCCGTTGACCGGGAGCCACCTGAGGTAAGCCCATGCCCCAATCCCCTGCCCCAGCCCTGAATCCCCCACCCCAAACCCAGAGCCCCTTCCTGCACCCCAAACCCCTCATCCCCAGCCCCACCCCAGAGCCTGCACCCCCAGCCCAGACCTTCTCCTACACCCCAAACCCCTGCCCCAGACCAGAGCCCCCTCTCACACCCTGAACCCCTCATTCCCAGCCCCATCCCACAGCCTTAGAATCATAGAATCATAGAATATCAGGGTTGGAAGGAACCCCAGAAGGTCATCTAGTCCAACCCCCTGCTCAAAGCAGGACCAATTCCCAGTTAAATCTTAGCTAAACCCAGCTTAACTCTCCTAGCCATGAACCCCTCATTCTCCCCCACACCTCAATCCTCTGCCCCAGCCCTGAGCCCCTCCCATACCCCAAACCCCTCATTCCCAGTTCCATTGGATCGCAGGCATCAACAATTTTCTTCAACTGGGTCACCAGAAAAAAAGTTTAAAAACCACTGCACTAGGGTGTGGCATTCTCTACCTATGCTAAAATAAACCTGTTCCTTGGATTTGAATGTGGAATTACAGTGGCATTCGTCTGCTACAGCAAGCAATGGTTGTCTGCTTTGCTAGGCTCATAAGGTAACCTGTGGGCCTGATCGGTGGTCCTGAAATATCCTTACAGTTGGATTCAACACTTTTGAGTTAGGAAATTGTCACTTATAAAATTTATAAATCCATGGTACGCCCACATCTTGAATACTGCATTCGGATCTGGTCGCCCCATCTCAAAAAAGATATTTTGGAATTGGAAAAGATACAGAAAAGGGCAACAAAAATTATTAGGGGGTTATGGAACAGCTTCCATATGAGGACAGATTAATAAGATTGGGACTTTTCAGTCTGGAAAAGAGACAACTAAGGGAGGATATGATAGAGATCTATAAAATCATGAGTGATATGGTGAAAGTGTATAAGAAAGATTTACTTTTTCTTCTAACACAAGAACTAGGGGGTCACCACATGAAATTAATAGGCAGCAGGTTAAACACAAACAAAAGGAAATATTTTTTCACATAATGCACAGTCAACCTGTGGAACTCTTTGCCAGAGGATGTTGTGAAGGCCAAGACTATAAGAGGGTTAAAAAAAGAACTAGATAAGTTCATGGAGGATAGGTTCATCAGTGGCTATTAGCCAGGATGGATAAGGATGCAAAACCATGCTCTGAAGTGTCCCTAATTTCTGTTTGCCAGAAGCTGGGAATGGGCGACAGGGAATGGATCACTTGATGATTACCTGTTCTGTTCGTTCCCTCTTGCATTGGGCCATTGTCGGAAGAGAGGATATTGGGCTAGGTGGACCACTGGTCGGACCCAGTATGGCCGTTCTTATGTTCAAGAATGTTTTAGTGCTGGAAGCCATAGACCTCTAGCATGTGTCACTGAAATTTAAAGTTGTCTATGATCATGCAGCTTTTCCCATCTACACATTATAGATAGGGGCATAAGGAGCCAGTCATCCTGTTCCTAAGTGTGATTTGGTGGTCTGTAGCAGACACCAACTAGTACCCCATCTTGGGCTTTATCTGTTAGGACATGTAACCAGAAGCATTCGAGATCAATGTCTTCTAAGTTGTCTGTGCCCTGGAAACAGGTAATGCCATTTTTGACATAGAGTGCCATTGCGGGTGCCCTTTTGCCCACTCACTCCTTCCTAAATAGGTTAGAACCATTGATTTTAACATTCCCATCACGTGAATCATCCCACCAGGTGTCAGTAATACCAGTTAGATCACATTTATGCTCATAAATGAGCAATTCCAATTCCTTTTGTTTGTTAACCAGGGTCCATTGGTGTTTCTATCAAGCATTCTTAAAACTACAATACCCACCTGCTGAAGTAAAAAAACAGATTGACAGAGCCAGAAGAGTACCTAGAAGTCACCTACTACAGGACAGGCCCAATAAAGAAAATAAGAGAATGCCACTAGCTGTCACCTTCAGGCCCCAACTAAAACCTCTCCAGCGCATCATCAAAGATCTACAACCTATCCTGAAAAATGATCCCTCACTCTCACAGATCTTGGGAGACAGACCAGTCCTTGCTTGCAAACAGCCCCCCAACCTGAAGCAAATACTCTCCAGCAACCACACAAATAAAACATTAACCCAGGAACCTATCCTTGCAACAAAGCCCGATGCCAACTCTGTCCACATATTTATTCAAGTGACATCATCATAGGACCTAATCACATTAGCCATGCCATCAGGGGCTTGTTCACCTGCACATCTACCAATGTGATATATGCCATCATGTGCCAGCAATGCCCCTCTGCCATTGTACACTGACCAAACCGGACAGTCTCTACGCAAAAGAATAAATTGACACAAATCTGAGATCAGGAATCATAACACTTCAACCTCTCTGGCCACTCAGTAAAAGATTTAAGGGTGGCAATTTTGCAACAGAAAAGCCTCAAAAACAGACTCCAACGAGAAACTGCTGAGCTTGAATTAATATGCAAACTAGATACCATTAACTTGGGTTTGAATAGAGACTGGGAGTGACTTAGTCATTACACATGTTAGAGAGCTTATTCCTTCTCTCCCACTTCCCTAGTCCTTCTTGCATGAACAGAGAGCAACAATACCCGAAGTCCGAAGGTGCAAACAATTCGATGTTTATTGGGGTGAACTTCCAGCAAGCTTAAATACAAGTTCCTTTTTCCTTATTTTCGAATCCCAACTTACTTCCTGTTTGCCCCTAATTTATATAGTAATATTCTTAGCTATACCTTAACCAATCATTCTACTGAAATTTAACTAACCAATCCTAACATATTGTAACATGATTAGCTAACCAATTATATCCCACCACCTTAATTAGTTTACACCCAGCAAAATTAATTATACAGCAAACAGAAACAATCACAGAACCAGACAGAGACCATGCCAATAAACAATAGCAAAGTGGGAACTATAATGACAAAACAATACAGAAGTGAGGATTTCACAACTACATCTATAAAGACATAAGAGTTTCCCAGCTGTGTCTATTGATAAGTGAGTTCTTACCAGACAGAAAACTATCAACCTCGATTTCCTTTTACATCTTCTAGGCATTTCCCTTTCTCTGGAGGTGATAGGCACTATCAGGACAGGACTGTATTCCTAACAGCCCAATAGCACCTTCTTTCAATGTGACTACTTTGGAATGTGAGGATGTGACCAGTCGCTTCCCAGCTTATGTCTGCCTCTGTCGCTTAGCCAAAGGCCTTAGCCTAAGAACAGGGCCTCAGACTGTCACAGTAAGAGAAGGACCTTACACTGGCAGACAGTGATTTTGATTCTTTCTTTTATACCTCTAACTAGCCAAGTGATAAGAATACACCTAAATTCTTAAAGTACAGGCCTTTGCAGACAGGCCTGAATATCTATATCCTAACACTACATATTGAATCTATTTCTCTAAGTTAAGTATCCTCACACCTTCTTGTCAACTGTCTAAATGGGCCATCTTTGATTAAAACAAAAGGTTTTTCCCCTGCTGATAATAGCTCATCTTAACTAATTAGCCTCTCACAGTTTGTATGGCAACTTCCAACTTATCTGTATATATATATCTATAGATATATCTTCTTACTATATGTTCTATTCTATGCATCCGATGAAGTGGGCTGTAGCCCACGAAAGCTTATGTTCCACCCCCCACTGTTCCTCAGACATTCTTGTCAACTGCTGGAAATGGCCCACCTTGATTATCACTACAAAAGGTCGTCCGTCCGTCGTCCCCGCCCTTCCCCCCCCCCCCCCCCCCCGCTCTCCTGCTGGTAATAGCTCACCTTAAGTGATTACTCTCTTGTTACAGTGTGTATGGTAACACCCATTGTTTCATGTTCTCTGTATATAAATCTCCCCACTGTATTTTCCACTGAATGCATCCGATGAAGTGAGCTGTAGCTCACGAAAGCTTATGCTCAAATAAATTTGTTAGTCTCTAAGGTGCCGCAAGTCCCCCTTTTCTTTTTTCTAATAAATTTGTTAGTCTCTAAGGTGCCACAAGTACTCCTGTTCTTTTTGCAGATACAGACTAACACGGCTGATATTCTGAAACCTTGATTAATTTTGTTCTCAACATCTCAATTTTGTGGTGAGTGGTCATATCTTCTCTCTTTTTACCGTTCCCTTTTGTTATTAGTTGAAATCCCTCCTGACTACTCTAGCCAGCTTGTGCCAGAGAAGACACACTATACAACCCCCTTTTCCCACAAAAGGTGGACCAACCAATGTTCCACAAAACCAAAACCCTCCACCCTGCACCACTTATGTAGCTAGAGGTTCACTTCTGTCTTCCTTTGCTCATGGGACAGGAATGATTACAGAGAAGATCATCTGGACATTCATCTTCAGCACTCTTCTGAGTTCCATTAAATCATCTACTATCTGAGAGAGATCCTGCAACACATTGTCATTGATGCCAACGTGAACCATCATCAATGGATCCTTTCCTGTCAACTTCAAAAGCCCATCCAATCTTGGAGTAATGTCTCAGGACTTGGCTTTGGGAAGACAGCACACCATTCTGATGTCCACCTGCCCCTTGAAGAATGTTCTTTCAATTCTTCTGAGTACTGAATCCCCAACAAAGATCATCTGTCTTCTTTGGACAGCTGTAGAACTCTGTGGGAAAGCTTGATTTTCTTATAGGTTGGCGCAAGCTGACATCAAGAGGTGTGTCCTGTACAACTCACCATTCCCTTGCGCCAGCAGGATTTTGTTTCCAAACTGAGGACCTGTTATTGAATGGAAACTACTGGCTGTGTGGAATTCTTCCTAGCCCTCTTCTCTCTGATGGCCACAGCCTGACCATCCTCGTCTATCTCCATCCATGTAGGATGCTTCCATGATCTCTTGCAGCCTGGTGGTTTGTAACGACCAGAAGCATCTTGGACTTCCTTTCTGATTCCTTGGTGGCCAACTCTGTTCTTCCTTGAATCTGGGGTACCAATGTTTTCTGAACCTGACTGTCTAGGAATGCCTCAGCTTCTCAATACTATCTTTATTTGCCCCTCCAGTCCTGAAGCATGGCCACCAATTTGCATTTCATGAACAGGAAGTCGCTTTTGGCAGTAAAGAAAAATGATACATCCATTACAGGTCACCATCAATGTTCATTGCTGGCCATCTTGAAATTGCATGCAGAACTAAATCTGGAAGAAAACCTCTCACAATCTTTCTCTTAACTCCCTCTGATACTTTCCTATTAGTTGCCCTCTGTTCAGGGCTCTTGAATTTGCCTAGCAAGTGACCAAGTCTCCCTGCTCAGCTCAGTTCAACTCTGCCCCTCATCACCAGGGAGTGATTAATCACTCAGAGACTTCAAACAGCTATGCTGATCAAACTCCAAGGGTTAGAACCTCATGGCCTTTACCAACGCACCAACAAACAGATCCATTTCAGCTGCTTACTCAGGTACCTATTGCCCAGCTGTGTAGTCCCTACCCAGAGAGCAAACAGTCAAAGAACCCACAGCCAGATCAAATGCACGACTCATCAAGTTCTGCTGCCTCCAAGCACAGACTCCACAGCTATAGCCTCCCAACTCCTGTTAGCTGCCTCTGTTCTGATGACAGTTAACACCCTAACAGTCTGGTGTATTAAAGTGTCAGGGTGGTTTATCTGTGTCACACTTTCCATGCTTAATGAACACTCACATGAGGTACGTTTGACAGAAAAGGTAGCTGGGGACAGGTGGGTATGAGAGGAGTCCCAACTTGGGATCCCCTCCCACAGCAGCTGGTAAATGTGACTGGGTGGACAGCACATAGGTACAAATGAAACGGAAGCAGTTTTGCTAAGGAACCCTTCCCGGAGCAGATTGGAAACAGGAAGGGGGGCAGACAGCTGTGCCTGTGTGTTTTATTCAGAAAACCACTCCCCAGTGGAGCAGATGGGAAATGTGAATAGGGCATAGGGGTGTGTGCGATCTTTCTCAGGACACCCCACTGGAGCAGAGGAAAGTGTATCTGGGACGGGAGCGAAGTTCTCACTCTCATGTTCTAGGCTTGGACTCCCTGGAGGCACCAAGCACGTGCCCCTTCGCCTCGACAGGCGGCCGTTATGGCGGTTGGGAATCCAGCGCAGCAGCACGAGCGTTCGACAGCTGACACTTGAAACACCCGCTCCCTTCCCGCGCGGCATGTCCCGCCCCGCCAATCAGCGACCGAGCTGACGTAAAGAACGTGCACGCCCCCTCCGCCCTGTCCGTGTGGCGGTTGCCGCCCTCTCACGAGGAACAAGGATTAACCCGCAGTTAGCGGTAGCTCCTTTGGGGGCAGCTGAGGAACCCGGGTGCTACTAACCACTGCTCCCACCCAGCCCAGGGTGCCGTGGGGCACAGTGCGTTGGCCCGGCCGTGCAGCAACAAAGCCCGCCCCCCATTGCCACCCCTGATGCCCCAAGCCGCCTCCTCCCTGCTTACCACGTATCCCCCCCACACATAGAGAAAGTTCCCGTCCACCACGGCGCAGTGGCCACTCCGTTCCTCGGCCACGCAGAACTGCTGAGAAGGAGGTGGACCCGCCGCCATCTTATGAAGGGGGGAAGGGAGGCGTCTGCCGCAACGACCGCGACTCGCCACCCCCTTCTGGAGCGCCACCTGCTCTCCGCCGCTCGGTCACCCTCCGGCGGACGGGAAGCGGAGAGGGTCCAAAGTATGGGGAGTAGCGGAACGAGCAGCACAGCAGCGCCTCCTCTCCTCCCGCTCCAAATCAGGCGCTCACGTGGGAGGAAGTGGGGGGGCTGCGGGATCAGCGAGGCGACTCGGGGCCAGGTGTCCGGCTCTGTGGCTCAGCTCCTTCCGCCTGCTTCAGAAAAGAAAGTGGGCCGCTCACTGGTAGCAGGTCGAAGTGGGTGCAGTTTGCACCTCATGTAGAGGGTGCAGGGCCCCTTGCTGTGCTGGTTTGCTCCCCCTTTCCGACAAAATAAGAACCGTCTCATGCTTTTGCTGTAGCCCGTCAAGATGAGGGGCCCCTCTTTCGTGGGGGGCATTATCGCCCCCATCCCGGGGCAGCAGGACCTCGGGCACCCAACACCCAGGCCCGCTGGCTTTGAAATTGAAACAAGTGATCACATGGGGTCGCGGGGCATGTGCACCAGGGGTCTGTCTATATTACAAAATGTTATTGCGCTTCAACATGTTAGTGAATGGCCCATTTAAGATGGTGCTGACCTAGTCTGTGCTGACTGTTAAACTGTGGTCAGTGACCTTATGTCATCCAGCGTGGGTCAAACACAATAGGAACTGTTGTACTGTATTGGGTCAGACCCCTAATCAATCTCATCCGTTATTGCCCTGCCTCTGAGGGTGGCCAACATCAAATGCTTTCAGAGAAAGGTGCAAGAAACCCCACAGTGGGCAGATATGGGATAATCCCTGCCCGTTATAGTTTTAGCCTCCTCCTTATTAGAGACTGGTTTAAACGCCAACGTTTATAACCTTGCAAATACCATTATGGAATGTAGACAGACCCCGTGGAACAGTAAAAGCCCGTGGGGCACAAGATGTGGAAAGAATCATTTAAACCCCTTGACTTGCATAATGTCAGGTTTCAGAGTAGCAGCCCTGTTAGTCTGTATTCGCAGAAAGAAAAGGAGGACTTGTGGCACCCTAGAGACTAACCAGTTCGTTCGTCTCTAAGGTGCCACAAGTCCTCCTTTTCTTTAAACCCCTTGGAAACTTTAGAGGACATCTGGGGATGCCCCAGCAACTTCATGCTTCCCCCACTCCCACGGCTCAGTGTCACAGATGATATGTAGGAGTCCCCCCCTCCCAGAATGGGACCAAGGCCTGGGGCTGCCGCTGCTGCTGGGAATGGAGGCGATTGTGAGACAGCTCTCCCGCATGACCCTCCCTACAAGCGCTGCCCTGCCCGCTCCGCCCGAGCTAACCAACGCCCGCCGCCGGCCCCAGCTGAGGGGAGCTTGGAGCAAAGCTTGAGAGCCGACCGCCGAAGAGGACGCGCGCCCTTGCGCCCGCCGCCCCATTGGCCGGGGACAGGCCCGGGACAGCCCCTAGAGGCGGGGCCGGCGGCCGGTGGCGCCAACGGTTCAAGATGGCTGCCGAGAAGCTGAGGAGCAAAGTGGGCTCTGCCTTCAAGATGCACGGGTTGCTGCTCCGAGCGTGAGTAGCCGGCTGGCTCGGGGCCTGGGGCCCGGGCCCTGCTCTCCGCCCGCAGCCGGGCCCGGGGTGGCGCAGAGCGGGCGGGGGGAGTGGCAATGTCACACGAACCCGGGCAGAGAGGCGGGGACATGCAGCACCCCCTTCCCCTGCCCGGGGGAGCGGCTGACAAGTGCCACTCCGCCCCGCTCCCGTCCCGTCCCAAGGCGGCGGAGGGGGGAAGCAGCTGCCATCCTATTCCTCCTCCCGACCCTGGTCGCCCCAAGTGGGGAGAGCCTGGCCCTCCCGCGGGTGACCCACCGTCCTCCATCACCAGTGGGAGACACTGGTACTCAAAACATACTCCTGAGTGGTGCTCCGAGTCCGCGAGAACGGGCCCATATAAGAGTCTGGGGAGGTGGGAAATACTTCCCTCCAGGCGAGAGACAGCAGCAATCAGGCAGTTTAATGTGCAATGTCTCTTCTGCCCAGTAATGAGAATACTTGGTATGAAATCTGTGGAAGTCAGGAGCCTAAATACCTGTGAGGATCTGGGCCTTAATCCCCTCTCTTGGTGTTTTACTAGAACAGAATTAAAACTCTTCCTGCTAGTGGTTGAAGGAATCCTTTGTCATTTTAAATACTGTCTTCAGAAAGTAAGTCCAGCTATCACTCCCCAGACACGCTTTGGGTGTCGGAGCTTTATAATATCTGGTGTCACTTCTGTTCCTGCAACCCAGCTGGCAGGCTTTTATTTCTCTTGCACTTAGAAGTATTTTAACAGAAATAATAGAGTACCCAGCTGGCAGGCTTACTAAATAAAAGCCTTGAGAATAGGAGTAGGTTCTTGCTACAGATTAGAGTTCATCATAAACTTTGTGTATGAAATTTATGACCTATGATCTCCCTTTACGTGAGTATAAAACATATTAACTACTATGGTTTAAATCTCAAATACTTAGGCCCTACAGATATTTAGGCACATGCTTAGTTTGTGCACTATGAGTAGTCAAAGTGCATAAAGTCAATCACATACCTAAGTTTTTTCAGAATTGGGGCCTATGATTGCAAAGGAAATGAGTTTATTTTCAAGTAGGTTCCTCATGGAAATTAACATGGCTTTGTAGAGCATTCTGTGCATCTCAACACCACTGGCAGCCTGATTTGAGGGCAGGCCTAGGGTTAGTCTAGAAAGAATCTAAGATTATGTCTACACTATGCATCTTTTAGCAACACAGCTGTGCTGCTAAAAGGTGTGCAGTGTAGCTGCTGTCTGTTGGCAGGAGAGAGCTCTCCCACTGACAAAAAAAAATTTCCACCCCCAACGAGTGGCAGTAGCTTTGTTGGCAGGAGAGCTCTCCCGCTGACAAAGCACTGTTCACATCTGCGCTTTTCGTCAGCAAACTTTTGTCGTTCGGGGTGTGTGTGTTTTTTTTCAACGCCCTGAACTACAATAGTTTTGACGTTCAGGTTCCAGTGTAGACAAAGCCTAACAGGAGACTTGCCCCGAGCCAC
The DNA here is from genome assembly GCF_965140295.1 of Lepidochelys olivacea. Classification (NCBI taxonomy): domain Eukaryota; kingdom Metazoa; phylum Chordata; order Testudines; family Cheloniidae; genus Lepidochelys; species Lepidochelys olivacea. Next base: position 124,184,919 of record NC_140416.1, read on the forward strand.
TAATATCCTCATTTCGGTTCTCCATTATTCACTGATAATATGATTCTGTTGCTCATATTTTTTCCTCTAGAGAACTTAATACAATAGTGATTCTCTTTTTCTTTTGGCTTGAACAGGGGGTTCAATTATGCAGGGCATTAATTTTTTTTTTTAATTTTTAAAAACAATTATTTTGGACAGTGTCCTACAGTCCTACATTACTGAAATCTCTGAGGATTCTAAGTTTAGAACTCCTGGTACCCAGGGGTTAAATGTGAAATATTTTGAAGTTCAGACTGTTGACCAAAATGTCATTTTTGATCAATAGTTAGATGACATTTATCACAGAATTGCTTTTCTTTAAATACTGGCCTTTACTTTGAGTTTTAGGGAAGCACTATAGATGAAAAAAATTATTTTAAGTGGAATTTTGTATAGCTTTTAAAAATAATCTCTTAAATTGATTTTTTCCCCCTTTCTATTGCAAAATAGTAGGTATACTGGCAGTGTAAGTCATCTGACAGCCCTGTCTATAGATACACATCTTCAAACTACTCTGTCAAATTTTTTTTGTAAGAAGAGAGCTTCTATTCTTCCTTTTCAGTGCTTCCTTCAGATGAGTGGGAACTCCAGAACTGTGGGAGCGTGTAGGTGGTATTTTGAATATAATAATTTGAGTTTCTGGTCCAAGTGGAAGGAATATTTTTCCCTGTGTTTTCTCTCCTTTTTTCCTTCATTCCCTTCCCTTTTATATGTCTATCTTCTCTCCCTTTTATTTTTAATGTTTCCATGGATAATATTCAGAGCATCATACTTCACTGTGTCAAGATAATAAGAGTCTCCCCAAGATGATGAGGCCTCTAGAATAGATCAAACTTTGTCTTGCCTTCTCCTTAAAAACCCACATAGTAAGGTAGGACATTGGATTGTACAGTGAACATTCTGCCTGTAGGATCTGTTGAGATCACCAAGGCCTGCTGCTTTATACTTAATTATTCTATTCTTGGGACTTTTTAATTTCCGAGCATATTTGATTTAAATGGGATCATGATAATTATTTCTATGCTCCTTCTCGCTAATAACCACAAGCCTTACAGCAGTTGTGTGTGCACGTGTCAATATTATAATAGTGGACATAAAGCATGTATTTTATTTATTGAATATTAATTTCTTATCTTGGCTAACTTATTTTTTCATTCCAATTAGTGAAGCTAATAAATATCTTACTGAAGCTCTTCAGTCTGTCAATGAATTAGAGCTTGAAGATGTAATAGAAAACATCATTGATGCTGTTGAAAAACAGCCTTGTAAGTAACTTTTTTTTTGTAAACCTTCTAAATTAATCCTGCCTTTATAATGTTGTCTGTAAAAAGAAAAACCTACTGACAGCTCACTAAGGTGTTTGTTCTAGTGAAGCTGTTTGAACATAGATGAATGTTACATATATTTACTGTTGACTTCCTGTTTTGCTAAATATTAAGGTTTATCACTTCATCAAAAACCAGTGTAATTTTGCCACTTCAGAAGTCTGGCAGCCCTGCTTCTCCTGACTGTCCAGACTGTGTTAACCTATTTGAATAATAATATGACCCTGAATAAAAAGCTTCTGGAACAATGAACCTGCAGTATATGAAGCTTCTGTAGGCTATTTTGGCAGGCTTACAGGGATTAACTATAATACTCTTGTTCTAAATTCTGAGTTAACTACAGATACAGTATGAAGATTTGTGTAGAGATGTCGTTTTCTGGCAAATATATTTAATGAACTGCCTTTAGAAATTTGCCATAGAAAATTTAGGGTACCATATGTCATTTGCTGAAAATATAATGATTTGTAAGGAATATTTAAGAGACACTTTGAAGGAGGATATTGAACATTTTTGTAAAATATTTCATAGAATCATAGAATATCAGGGTTGGAAGGGACCCCAGAAGGTCATCTAGTCCAACCCCCTGCTCAAAGCAGGACCAATTCCCAGTTAAATCATCCCAGCCAGGGCTTTGTCAAGCCTGACCTTAAAAACCTCTAAGGAAGGAGATTCTACCACCTCCCTAGGTAACGCATTCCAGTGTTTCACCACCCTCTTAGTGAAAAAGTTTTTCCTAATATCCAATCTAAACCTCCCCCACTGCAACTTGAGACCATTACTCCTCGTTCTGTCATCTGCTACCATTGAGAACAGTCTAGAGCCATCCTCTTTGGAACCCCCTTTCAGGTAGTTGAAAGCAGCTATCAAATCCCCCCTCATTCTTCTCTTCTGCAGGCTAAACAATCCCAGCTCCCTCAGCCTCTCCTCATAACTCATGTGTTCCAGTCCCCTAATCATTTTTGTTGCCCTTTGCTGGACTCTCTCCAATTTATCCACATCCTTCTTGAAGTGTGGGGCCCAAAACTGGACACAGTACTCCAGATGAGGCCTCACCAATGTCGAATAGAGGGGAACGATCACGTCCCTCGATCTGCTCGCCATGCCCCTACTTATACATTTGAAACATATTTAATTTAATACTTGTCATTTTCCATAGGCTATAGTTTTAATCTTATGAAACGTTCTTTTCAGTGTCATCTAATATGATTGAACGGGCCACAGTGGAAGCCGCAGTCCAGGAGTGTAGCCAGTCATTAGATGAAACTATGTATGGTGATACAAATTTATTTTTATTTGAAATTTATGGCTAGATAGTGTGCATTCACTGATTTCTTCTTAGGGAATAAATGTCCGATGTTTTCTGCAATGCTAATCATACAGTAATTGTTCCGTGTTTTTTGTCTCCTGATATTTAATTTAAAACTGAGTAATCTTCTTTCTTAGGAAATTTGCTTCCCAAGTATAGACCTGTAGGGATTGTGATATGGATCTAACATTCTTAAATTAAAATGCTATGGCTTTGTGTTACACATATTATATACTGAATATCAGCCAAAAAATAGAAATAAATATTTTTGAGAATGAACTTTATTTTTGTGCATTTTCAGTTGGACTTTCTCTTTTCCATTATTACTCATCAATATCTTATTATTATTCTGCATTTCTTAAGATATCTTTTGTTCTTGAAACATTTCATGATGCTCTTTTCTACTCTTTGCTTTTACTAGACTGTTACTGAATTTTGAAAACTGACCCATTGTTGGGGCTGCTGAGAGTATTATGTGTGTGTGATATACGCACACACATAGATAATATGAAAGGATGTATTTAAAATTGTGTTTATTGGGATTATAATACAAACTGACTAAAGCAGATAAATGATTAAGAAAGTCAATAAGCTGGTGCAACCCTATAGTTCCCAGGTATGAGGTTATATCCCCACCTGACTTGGAATACTTTCTCTTTTGCCAGTTTGTTAGAACTGTAACAACATAAGTAGTTTTTTCACATAGTTGCTCTCACATATGTAGGTCTCAATCCTGAAGAGAAATCTGTGTGGGTAGATCCTAGTGCAGAGTACCTCTGAAGTCAATAGAGCTCTGTGGACCAAAGAGTCTCCCTTCCTGTATCTCTTGAATTCTGTTGTGATAAACTCAAAGACAAAGTATCCGTCAGAGAGCCATGTTGTTCCGTAACGAAGGCATTTTCTCCCTTAGGCAATGATGGATGTTTTCTGCCTGTAAGCTTCAATACGTCCTGACATTACAAATCAACGCTGTAATTTTTATCAACTCTGAAGCTGTTACAATTATAATAAAAGGATTAAAACTTAGATTAATTGTTGGAAGGGAATCAACAATAAATTCAGTGGCATACAACCCTTCCATGAAATGGTATGAAAAGGAGCATGCATACGTAGTAGCCACTTTTTAAAAATTATCTTGACCCGTACCAAAGCTATTTTATTTCAAACTAGGTACCAGTGCATATTAATAAATAATCTTGACAAATTCTGTTTAAAAATTTGGCAATTTTTGTTAAAGAAAGAAAGAGGAGCACATAATTTATTTTCTCTTTAATTTCCATACAGAATTAAAAAACAATACTTTCCGTAAATGAGATGCAGATACAACGGTCAGAGGTGCGGGGAGGGAACTGGAGGGGAAAAGAATGAAAGAGTTAACAAAATGGGTGTGTTGACATTCTTTTACTCAAAACGAGGTTTCTGTGGAGCACTGAAGTTAGCTGTTTCCTTGAAATAGTTGTTTTCTCAAATAAAGCTTTAAATCTATTGTGGTTTCAGAGAACACATTTTCAATATTATCGGGGCCTTTGATGTTCCACGTTATGTTTATAATTCAGAAAGGAAGAAGTTTCTACCGTAAGTCTTCCCATTTCTTAAGTCTCAGCTGCTATTTTTATGACATTACTAATTGTCCATGTATCAAAGCCTTTATTATTATATGGTTAAAATTTGCTATCTACGAACTTTCATTCTTGGATTGTGTGCTGGTCTCAAGATGGATGATATGTGATTCAAGAGTGAGTATGTTGTGGGCATACTGCCTTTAGGAAACTGATTATAACAAACTGTTTTTGAGAGAGAGGGGGTTGTTGTTTTTTTGTTAAATAGGGTTTACAACTTCTATACAAAATTAGTTGAACTCATTAGGTTACTCTGTTTTAAGGTCATGGTAAATAATGACAGGTAAATATATTTACATCTGGGCCATGGGTCAAGACTTTCTCTTTCAGTAGCATGGAGTGAGAATAGGTAATCTTTGTCCTGTGATGATTGGTACAATATATGCAGTACTGCTGGTGATGATAGTGGCCCTAAGTTGTATGTATTTGTCTATCAGTTCTTTGGTTTGAACATTTTGTTATATGGTATTTGATGAGGGACAGAAAAAGTCCATATAGCACTTGATCCATCCCTTTCGATGAGATGGAATTCATGCCTCACAAAGTGTGTGTGTTTTTTTCCTATTTGTCTGATTTTGTAGTAAACGCTATAGACAAGTTGCTTATGTTGCAGCACACAGTAATCTATGTGTGAAGGAATTTACACCTATTTTCCTTTAGAGTAGAATCCTTTCTTAACTTTTGTTCATGATTCTGCTGGCCTATCTAAAGCATCCTGCAAGGTTGCTGTAGATTTTTCATTCTGAATCCCAGTCTATAGCTTCCAAGGTTGGCAGGAGCTGGGAGTTCTGTGAAGATTTGCTGCTAAGCCAGAACAAGGATAATATCTTTATTCATTTAAGAAACAGAGTTGTGTCCAGTGCTGCTCAGCTGGAAAGATGTGACAAACTCCTCTGGTGTTAAAGGGGACAAAATGAATGTAATCTTCCGTATACATAAATACATGGGATTCCTAGCAGAAAACTCCCTCACTGACCAAATAAAATACGCAATGGCTTTGAAGACTTTGTAGCTTCCTACTTATATAGAGATTTAGATTAAAGTATCATTGGGTCTTTGTTTTCTAAAAATAAATAAATAAATCGTGACTAACTTTCTTCCAGTCTATCAATGACCAACCATCCTGCACCAAATTTATTTGGAACTGCCAGGGATAAAGCAGAGTTGTTTCGTGAGCGCTACACCATCTTGCAGCAGGTGAGTGAAAGAAAGGTTTTGGTTTGTTTAATGCTATCATCTCATGTTCTGAGAGAGACATATATGTATAGTAAGGCATTTATAGTTGAGCAGCTAGTGTGAGCCACAGTTGTAAACTTATAAAATCAGGATATGTTACAGATTGAATTGACTATCCTTTGAAATTATATGGCATTATGGATTCTGATGTATCTGTTATCGTGTTTGAAAGGTGATCTGTGAATAACATTAAGAATCACACACCAACTTTTGAACTATATGCTGAATGCACCAAACAGATTCTATTTTAGCCTTAAAATTTAAGGTCCACTGAAACTGTGGACTACCAGCTACTGCTTCAAGTGATGCTGCAGGCAGTGCCGCACTGGCAACATCACATGCATAATGGAAACTGCTAGAGTTTGGAGATGTTGCGGGAGGAGGGATTAGGGAGGGAGGTGGAGATGGAATTTATTTCTTAATTGATGTATATTGCACAGGTTTGGAAAGGCTTTTCTATTAATAGTCTTACTATGTACCTTGTGGGTACAATAAAAACTTTGCAAATGAGTAGCATGCACCAAACTTTTCTCTGACTTTTTTTAATAGAAACCATTAAAAATTTAAAAGAACTAAATGTTCATTTTTTAAAAAAAATGTATGTTTGTGAGGGAGGAATGTGTGTGACTCTTTAATTCTCACGTAGGCTGGCTCCGTGCTTCACTAAGTGTAGTGTCATTACTATAGGGTGGGCTGGGACTCTGGCAAGTTGAAAGACCAAAAAACCCATACTTTCTGTAATATTTGAGGCACCTTGTTTGCTAAGATATTTTATTTAGTCATCTTTTCATTTAGAAAATGTACTATTCCAGGCTCCGGCTTTCTTCCTTTGGATGGAGAATCTCCTCACAGCCATCCATACTTTTGTCTTTGCCTGGTTAGATTTGTGCTATGTGCTCTATTGGGAGCTACCCTAGAAGACCACTTGGAAGCTTTAGTTGGTGCAGATGCAGCCATCTGTCTGATTAGTAGAATTTGTTGGTGTGAGCACATGATCCCTGGGTTCCATGAAGTGTACTAGGTGCAATTCAAGGTGTTGGTTCTGATCTGTGAAGTTCCAGGTCATGTGGAATCTGATTACCATAGATGCCTCCTCTTTTCCTATGCAATATCATGGTATCTGTAATAAACTGAGGCACTTCTTCTGAGAGTTTGAGATGTGCATTCCTGTTTGCTGGAAGCAGGGCATTTTCAATAGAGGGGGCTTTGGTTATGGAACTCACTCTTTTTGGTTTTCCAGAAGGCTGTTTTATTTTAATTTTAAAATAGAGGTGCCAGTCACATTTTGTTTTGGTCAGGGATTTATTAGCCTGTGGAACTTGTTGGGTTATTGCTTGTGCTATGCTGGGATGGTATGGGGTTGGAGCAGTTTGAGTTGCTGATTGGGGTTCAGTTTTATTTGTTGTTGCATTTATTTTTGGGTCAGGTGTTCAAGTGCCATGTTAGTGGGTGCATAAAAGTCATTAAAAGAAACAAAACCATTGTAAAGCTGAAAACTTTTCTTCATTCTCTTTGCCATTCACTTTTAAAACATTGCCTGGTAAACGTAGGCACTGTCGTTCAAAGATTAATGCAGGAGCTTAACTTTTTAGATTGTAAGATCTTTAGGGCAGGGACTGCCTCTTCGCTACATGTTTGTATACAGCACTTCGTACAATGGGTCCCTCACTGAGACCTCTTCCCTGCCTAGACACCAATGTTGTTATAAATAATATATAACAAGACCTCTTTCATGGCTTTAAAAAGTTACCTCTTAAACTTCTGTTTTATTGCCAGGTATTATTTATGGTTTATTATTTGGAAGTAAATTCTTGTTAAAAAATATTGTGGTTTCCAAATCAAAAGATGTTGGCTGAAACTGAATAAGAGAATTTTAAAATAGCATTTCATATAGTGTGTATGTAGTGAGTCGTCTTTTCTTTTTTTGTGGTGGTGGTGGTGATCATTTTTAACCAGATCACATTAATCTCGATTTTTCTAGAGGACTCATAGGCATGAGTTGTTTACTCCTTCAGCGATTGGTGCTCATCCTGATGACAGCAGGAGTAAATTCCAGGTAAAAATATTGGTATTTTCTTGGGGTGGGGGAGAAGTGTATGCTCAGTGTGGGTTAGTTAATTAATATTTCCCTACTTGATACCCAAGTGTTTAATCCTGACTTTCGTAACCAGTGAACATGAGATATTTGCTATTGTCTTAGTCTCTTTCTACATCACAAAATCCTTGTATCTGGCACAATTCAGCATAATTAGCGGGCTGCTCAAAAACAGCTTTTAACTGGAAGAGAAGAGGTCTGGCTGAGGTGCATTGGCAGAGAACCTTCCCACACTGCCTCCATTAAGCTTGAGATATTTTCCCCATCCCTCACTTTCATAAGCACTAAATTCACAAATTTAGAGCTAATAAAGTCATCAGCCTACTGCTAATAAGCTCTCTTTTTCAGTATCCTTATTTGTGCTGTGTGTTGGGAAATTCAGGTACCAAATGGTAGCCTTTCAGTTATCCACTGTCCTGACCCTTCCTTTATTTCCATATCCAAAGCACTGCAAGGGCTTTGAAAGAGCAAAATAAATAGATCTAAATTGAGTTGGAATAAATCCCTTTTAATTCTATACTAGCATATTACTTTCTTGACTGCTATGTCTCCCCCCTGTCACTAGGAGCGTGCATAATGCATATGCTGACACTAAGAAGGTTGCTTCTTCTGATTAGAGTATAATGCCAATCTGTGACCCAATAAAATATGGTTTCTTGGTAGTGATATAGACTGCACCTTCCTTGCACAGGACTTTTGGTATCAGCTGCATCACATTTCCAGAACTCTGGAGACCCAGGTGTTGTCTTGAGTCCTTCTAACCATTCCTCTTAGTTTAAAAGCGACTGATGTTACCAAATGACTTGTGGGCTAGCTCTGTGGTTCAAATTCTGTTCTGCTGATAAATGTATGTTACTATCATTGACAAAATGTATTCCAGGGCCAAAATTTGGCCCGTATGTTTAATTTTAATCCATTTGTAAATTAAACTTCTCATATTTTTGCCATTTTTGTTTCCCCCACTGAACAATTTTAAGCTAGTAGCCATTATTATCAACTTTTTCCCCCTATACACAGGTGCATATGACACATAAATGTATCCTCAAGTTTCCAGTAAAACTGAATCATATTGTAACTAATTTATGTATATAAACTATATCATGTACTGTGCGGTACTTAACTTGCTTACTTAAGAACAGATTTATAGAAGGTGTAATTTAAATCTCACCTAGTACACTCTTTGATTCCAGCTTAAAACAATAGAAACACTGTTGGGCAATACAGCTAAAGTTGGGGAAGTGATTGTTCTTGGGATGATAACACAGCTAAAAGAGGTAGGATACATTTTATTGTGGGGTCTTTTAGTTGTCATGCTTTCAGCAATACAATATTTTTAAAAATTATATGGCTTAAATATCTCAATTGTGGTCTGGTCCTACATCTATTTAAGTCAATGGCAAAACCCCCATTGACTTCAATGTTGCAGGAACAGTCTTTTATACGGAACACTTTCTTAGGAACAGTCAATAACTTATACATAAGGGATCTGCATTTTTCTCTTCAAAGGACAGAATTTTGTAGAACTTCAATTTCCTGTAAATCTGGACTGTTAGTCAGACAGTTTCTAGAGAGTTCCAACTTCAACCACTGAAATCCTGAAATGTTATGTCTGAACTTGCCAGTGCATTTTTATATACCTCTTGCAATAAAGAAGGATATAAAAATCAAAACAACTTCTGCAGTTAAAGGATGAAATTGTAAAGTTTAAACATCTGACATGATTTTTCTTTAATAAGTGTATCAAATGCTTTCCCTTTATATGCCCTGAAACATGTTAAAAATTAAGATTGAAGTCAAAAATATACAGTGTGCCTAATGATAATCTGGTTCTATCACTGACGTAAGTTGTTAGCTAAAATCAGAGGTGGTTAGGTTGAGGGTTGGTTTTAGAAATTGGTTTGTTTGGCATGGACCAGCACAATGAAAATCTTTGTTTTTGTTATGAAGAAGCCAGCAATAGGTCCTTTTGGTGCCTGAGTAATCCGTTCTGTAAGAATGGTTTGGGAGTTTGTGTGAGATCTCCGTTGTCCAAAAATCCAGCAAAGGGTGATCGCCACTGGAGTCATGAATTCTCTGAACCAGTGTCTAAGGATAAGTAGGTACTAACAATATAGGAACAAGGGTTAACCCATTTTCCCATAATGTCTTCCCCAGTATGCAGCCACATGCAGTGCTTGCTGGAGATGGGGAATGGAGATGCTTTTACCCTGTTATCAGCTCTGATTTGGGGGTCAAAAGGGTCCCTGACCATAGTGTGGGCTCTGTATTGCTTCTCTCTGGAGTGTGATAGCACAATCTCCGTTGATCTAGAGGTATACATTGTTTTGATATGCTTTTGATTTTTTTTTTTTTTTTTTAACTTTTTAGGGGAAATTTTTCTTGGAAGATCCTACAGGAGTTGTTCAGCTAGACCTTAGTAAAGCAATATCCTTTCTGAGAATCTTAGGGATTTAAGAGGTTTTCAGAAAAATTACTGTAGAACTGCATCATTTCACACTTTAAAAAGGTGAACGATTACATTTTAAAAGTACACATACACAACTGCAGTTCTCCACTTTTTTCCATGCTAATAACTGAGTTTGCCTCAGCTCAAAGACACAGAAAGGGCTTGTTGTAATGGAGATAGGCTTGTTGCAGTGGGGTTTGTATTCTGCCTCTTGGAAACCTGTCTGGAGTTGGGGGATGTTCCTGTTCAACATGCTATCCATCCAGCCAACTACCAGGTTGATCACCTTACTCTCACTCAGCGTGTAATGCATTTACACTGCCACCAACCAGCCTTACTACACCACCTGTAAAATAGATTTTAAAGGAATTTCTTTCAGTATCCCCATCTAACAAGAACATTGTCCTTAACAGCTTTGCACCAGTTCCACAGTGGCCTATATACTGAATCATGCTTTGTTTTGGCAGAAGGTAAAACAAAATTTTTTGCCAACTTTTAAAATGTTATCCTTTCTCTTCGGACCATTATTGTAACAATATACCCTCTTGAGGTGGATAAAGAAGCAAATGATTTAAGTCAGTATTTGTGCTACTGAGTTTTGTCTGTGAACTGGGTGTGTGATTGAAACTCTTGCCCCTGAGCTTGGATCTTTCACAGCCAATCGCTGTCTTATGGGTTTCACCCCTGAGAGGTTCTGAGTACTCTTTTTCCAGTGAAATTTGTGGGACCCAACAGTGCTTAGCACCTCTCAAGATTGGGTGTTCAGTTTGTGTGGACAGAATGTGCATGAAGAAAAATATAATTAAACTAGGGAAAGGAAACAGTGGCAACGTCGGTGTGGGACTAGAAAATAATTTAATGAGGCCAATACATTATTTTCAGATTGCAAAATGTTTTATCTTGTTAGTAAGGTGCTAACCCTGCAAACACTGTGATGGGACTACACACAGCAGTAAATTTGAGCACATGTATCTAAGTGCAGACTTGGGGCTTTTAGTGTCTATGTTGGCATAAGTTCAGGTGGACAATTTTTCTTATTGTTAGCACTTTATTTTATAATATATAAATAATTCCAACATGCATAATATAATATAATCTAAATAATATGAACAATTTCTTGTTTTATGGTAATACATAATGTTTTAAAGATTTCATAATTAACTAAATGAAAAATAAATAAGAAAGGATGGAAGTAGTGTCATTTTCATATTTTTCTGCTTTTGCTTTTTATAAAATTGGAACAATGTTAGTATAAAATACAGCGTTAAAGATATGTTCAATTTACTAAAATGTATTTCTGTGGGGTGGGGATTAAACTTCCTAGGCTGGTATGAGGATCAAGTATTCCACGTGAATGCTTTTGGATTTCCACCCACTGAGCCTTCTGCTACCACTAGGTATAAAAATGACTTCATTCTGTCTTCTCATATTTTGTTACACCATTCAAAGTACTACTATTGTTTGTTATTTGTAGAACATCAACGGTGTGCTTTCCTTTCTTAAAAACGTTGCATTGACTTTTATATCTTGCTGATCCACTTGAGCCTGATGCAAACCCCACTGTGTCAGTGGAAAGTGTCCCAGTGGTTAACGGGCTTTGGATTGGGCCTTTTGTGCATTAATATTGATGATAATATAAGCCGTTGTTAGATGGAGATAGGGAAACTACTGCATGGGAATGAGGAAATGGGATGCAAGGATTGCTGTGAGGATGAATGTGAAGGAGAACCCAGGATCAAGACACCAATGAGACCGTGTTGAAGTTTAGCAAGTCAAAGCCCATGCTTAATGTCTGGATGACTGCTTTTTCTGTCTTCACCCCTCTTTGACCCCCCCATCCCCCATATAGATACTGAATGTCATCTTGTCTAATTTTCAGTTAGCAAAAAATTTTCATAATAAAAGTTCATATTAATTGGGAAAATGGGTCATAGCCAGAAATGATTTGGGAAGAAAAAGGGGTTAACCAGAGACTCCAGGCAGAAACTCCAACAAGTAGAGGCAGAAGCAGCCAAACTAGGGACTGCTGCACAGTAGGAGGGAGTGGAGGGGGAAGTAAGGGATAAAATGGCAAACAGCTGGGCCCACCCTTTCCCCCAGCAGCCTTCTGAATCCAGAACTGTGCAGGGCGTTAGGCCCCAGGTGGTGTCCCCAGTGTGGAATGCAGAGAGGAGCCAGCTAGAGATTCGAGCTGGCAGGGGTGGAAGAAGCCAAAGCAGGGACCTTTTAGATCTCTGGACATTCAAAGTACTTTCTACAGTTTGACTGTACTTTCTCTGCCCTGTACTGATTTACTTTTTTGCTCTGACCCTTCCATTCCCCTGACTCCTCCTTCACTGTCTCTTCACCTCACCTTCACTCCACATCTGCCCAATACCCTCTTCTCTCCTGCCCTTTTCTTTCCATTTAGCTGATCCACTCCTACGGTAAACTCACCCAAAATAAATAAATTAATTAAATTAAATTGTGGAACTAAGATGCTGTTTGCTGCTACCACATTGTTCACTCTGCTTGTGTGTTCTACCCCTTTCCCATCCTGAGTCTGCCTGGTATATTTAGATTGTAAGCTCTTAAGGGCAGGGACCATCTACTACTCTGTACAATGCCTAGCACAGTGGGGTCCCACTCTTGAGTGGCCCTTAAGTACTACAGCAGTAAACATGTTAAAAGAAATAAAAACCTGAAGAATGACAAAATATTGTTTTTAATTTTGTAGGGCATATTATGGGAACATAAATTTTTTTGGAGGGCCTTCTTCAACTTCAGTAAAAGCTTCTGCAAAACTGAAACAACTGGAGGATGAAAATGAAGATGCCATGTTTGTTTTTGTTTCTGATGTTTGGCTGGACCAAGTGGAAGTGTTAGAAAAGCTTCACACTATGTTTTCAGGTAGGTGCAGTGTTATTTGCCTTTTTAGCTGATCCTTATGTTGAAGAATGTTTAAGCAGTTTGGTTGGGTTTATGACTTAAAATAGGTTCTTTTGCCAAAAAAGGAGTTTTCCTCAAGTTGTGATATGACAACTAATCTGTCACTGTTAAGCAGATGCTGAGAAAAGCTCGGGCAGCAGCATAATAGTCACTAGCCACATGCCAATTTCGGCATGAACACATGACTGAATAACCTTACATTTAGAGAAGGAGTTGGGGCGGAGTGGGGCACATCTTATTATGTTTAGAACCCTGCCAAACCTATGCCCAGTTCTGATGAAAAGTCAGTCTTTCTTCAAGTGGTTGCAGCGCTGATTCATGGCTTGTATTATTTTTCTAATTTGGACCCCTCTCTAACAGTTTTTAAAATGGATTTGCATTGTGTTTTTGCAAAAAGTTGTAAGCTCAGATACCTCTCTATATTTCATTTAGTAACAATATTGTTTTGAATTGTAGCTATGTTATGTGATGTGACATGACAAGAATGTTTGCCTTGTTTCTTCCTTGGCTTTTTTTTTTTTTTTTTTTAAGAAATCCTTTACTTTATTGGAATCTAATACTCCCTCTTGTGCTATTGCTGGTTTTAGCAGTAAGAACATGCTATGATTTATTTTTAAAATATGCACTGCTTTTTCCCCTCACATATTACATTAGTAATGTTGACAGCTCTTGTACAGCAAATGTCTGAGTGATCCATGAGTTGCTTCTTGGTGTTCCAAAATACCTTTGGAACAAAATGTATTCAATCATTTGCATTCTATCCAAAGCAGAGGAGGTGGAAAAAACAAAATCATAGGTGGGAAATTACTGTTAATTTATGGAAAATGGGAGACAAATTATCAAACTCTATCCTAGTATTACGTTATGGAAACTAATTAATTATTTTGACAAAGGTTGACAAGAAGTGACTTAAACAGATCTAAGATTGCATATGATAAAGTAATAAAGGGATCTTGATCAGTTAAGTATCCTACTATCTAGGATGCATGTAATAGATTTACTATTTCAAAAATTAGGTCAAATAAGAGTTTTATTTATGGCACGCTTTTTAAAAACATATAGTAATATTTGGGAGAAATATCAGAATAGAGACATTGGTTAGGAGTTTAATTTTTTTTACATAAAACCTTTTGTTAGATGCTTCATTTATCAATTGCATTTTAAGCCAGTGGAACAAAACTTGAGCCTGGAATAGAATAATTTCAAAAATTGGGATGTAAATCAGAGATATATATGAAAGCCTCAGTACTTGTTCTTGTTAATTTTTATTGGGAATTTGGTTTATTTTGGTTATTTAAATTTGTCTTATTACTTACTAATATTTTGTGTTATCGGGTTGCTGTTTCTTTTTGTGATTTGTTGTATTTAAAATATTTGTCAGAGACTCTTAGACTGTTTAGAGAGGTACCTCTAATTAACAATCTAAAGAAATAATAAGTAAGTATGCTGCAGTGTGTTGGAATTACTTTTTAGTGCAGAGAGAGGCGTGTGTTTGCGCACACAAACTTTGGAACATGTATACACACCCTTACAGTATCTGTAAGATGTATCTGTCCTTTTTACTATTGTATAGGGAAAGTAGGTATTTTTAAAATTGCAGTGTATTCATTTTTAATTAATCCGGTGTGATTTGATTGCTTTTGTGTGGAAATACTAACTATTGGCCTTTTCTGCTCCTACTGAAGTCTGGAGCTGGAGCAGACCTTGTGTTGTTATTGCTGCAGATAACAGAGAATTCCCTGTAAATGAGATGTTGCATCTCAATCCTGTTCCCCTCTAAATAGTTATGGGTGAGCTGTTCATCAGTGAAGAATCCTAAAGTACAAAGTAATACTGAGTGTAATATTCATGTATCTTTCCCAGGTTACTCCTCTGTGCCTCCAACTTGCTTTTTCTTTTGTGGAAATTTTTCATCTGCACCATATGGAAAAAATCAAATTCAATCCCTAAAAGGTATGAAAGTCTTTGTAGTCAGATATTTATTGTACATTAAATGGGCAACAAATACTGATTAAAATATATACTTTTTCACTTCTATAACATTTTTAATGTTTTAGGAGAGACAGTATTTTAGACATATTAAAATGTATGAATAGTTCATGAAGTACATAATTTTAGTGTCCAGACAGGTAATGTCATAAGAAATCTTTAAATGCATTTTTTTCTGACTTCAGATTCCCTCAAGGCTCTTGCTGACATAATATGTGAATACCCCAGCATTCATAAAAGGTATGTATCAAAATGCTACATAATGGTAAAGTTATGTTTGTTATGTGAAAAAGTTAACAGAATAGTTGTGCTAATGACTTTTAAATACTTTATTAATTACTATGGGTCAGCTATGATTGTGTAGCTGTTCACAGTACCATGCCACAGGGTTGAAACAAGGTCATATTGTTATTATTTTTGGAGTTGTGTAAGGTTTGGATCCAGCCTGTGATAGCTGTGTAATGTGAGCAACTGTTCGTTGAACAAAGGTTAGACCAATTCTCCAGCTCTGGAACTGTTTTCATGTATACTAGTTATAGTCCCTGATCTTGCCAGAGTGCTATTCGGGTGAACTTCTGTGCCTGCCTGGTGCCCAGTGCAAGATCAGGGCCTAAGTTGGATTTTATAAATTCAAATGTAAGATTTTACACTGCTGGAAGCAACAGCAGGCCTTCAAGCTGTGCAAGCCCCAGAAAGCTTCATCTGAAATATTGGCTTGATACAGATGCACTTCCTTTCCACCTCTCCCCCAGACAGCTTTCCACAGCCATTATTTTAGGAGCAAACTAGTAGAAGGGGAGCTCCTGTAAATGATCTCTCTGCACTACGTTGTTCCTGTTTCTGTGGATCTTTCAAAGCCTCCTTCCATGGCTGTGGGGCTGATACTCCCTACAAAACCCTGTTTAAAACTCTCCTTTGCTGTGATGCCTGCAAAAGTGACAGTGGTTAGGCCACTGCTTTGCTGATACCATTGCCAATCATGCTGACCCATATTCTTATTGTTCCCTTGTGCTCACTTGTCTGTTTGTTCATTTGTTGTCTCATCTTATACTTTGATGTAAGCTCTCTGAGCACAGGTTCGTTTTGTGTTTGTACAGCACCTACCACAATGGGGCCCTAGTCTGTGAAGGCTCCTATGGTCATACAAATAAATACTACTACTAGATGGATTTGAGGGAAAGGCAGGGGTAGCCAGGCTCATCCTCTCCATCTTCTGATGCTCTGAATTTGTAATAACTGTTCTCAAATTACTGGCGCTGGTCAGCTGAATGGGTACCCATAGAGTAACATTACTTAAGCATCTTTGTAGTTTGAGTCATAATATGTAACTTAAATTTAGATAATTGGAATTATGATTATATTAAACATAAGTTATGCATTAAATTGTTTATAGCAGTCGATTTGTGTTTGTTCCTGGCCCTGAAGATCCTGGTCCTGGTTCAATTTTGCCAAGGCAAGTTTGCTACAGAGTTTTTCTAATTTTAAGAACTTTCTAGTACAATATTGCTAAAGAGCATACAAATCTTCTGCAATGTTACTCTTTGTTGTAGGCCACCACTAGCCGACAACATCACTAGTGAATTCAGACAGCAGGTGCCATTTTCAGTTTTCACTACAAATCCTTGCAGGTAAATGTGTGACTTTTATAGTAACCAGAGAATGCAAAACACTTATTGCTATTTTTCATATTGTTTTAGTGAGTGACCAGTTTGTGTGTAGAAGTAACATTCTTAAAATGTGTGATAGCTACAGTAAATATATTAGAGGGAAATTAGTTTTAAACATTAGCAGTAAAAGGTACATTTTACCTTGTAACCTCTTCTACTTGTTATTTATTGAGGAATAAATAAGTTTGTGTCCTTTAAAATCACTATCTGTACATAGTGTGCAATTATCTTATATTCTTCCCTCACCTAAAAGTTCAGTAGCAGAAATATAAACAAAGACAGCTCGGATCCAATATGTTTACTTTTCTATTTGAGAGGAAGGGAGGCGTGATGTCAGGATTTGGAGAGAGTGGTTTTAATTGCAATTTATCTTCAATTTTTGTAGATATAAACAATAGGGAAGAGATTGACATTGAAATATTTTTCCAGGCTTTCATAACATTTATTACTTCATTCCAATGCCAGGAAAATTAAAATTTCATTCGGTATTTTCTATTCAGGGTTCAGTACTGCACACAAGAAATAATCATCTTTCGTGAAGATTTAGTAAATAAAATGTGCAGAAACTGCGTCCGCTTTCCTAGCACCAACTTGGATATTCCTAACCACGTAAGTTAAGAGGATGATGTAGCCTTTTATTCTATTTAATGTTAATCATACCTCAGTGGGTTTGGCTCTGTGGCTACAGTCTCCAGTTCAATAGAGTCACCTCTGTTAGCTCTAGATTTAGAGTTCGTAGGAACACATGAAACCATAGGCAAATAACACGTACAATTACAAGAGCATCTATCTTTTAGTAGTTTTATTAAAGTTACCAACAAAGCTGTAAATGTCACAACATATAAAATTTCTATGGACACGTATAATGAACTAGTTATACCTACAGACATACTCACATCCTCCTAGATGGCGATACCATCTGATGGCCCTCTCATGGATTGACTATCAATATAAGAGTGATTCCTGCTGGAGTTTCCCGTAGGAAGCCCAATTTCCCTGCTCTGGACAACCCTTTTATACTCTGAATCCATTTATACCTACATTCTGTGCATGTCCATAAGTGTCAACCCTCTCTCTCTTATTGATTTGTGTCTCCTGAAAACACAAGGCACCCCAAATTTTAAAGGCTGGGTAGGTTCTCGTCAATATTGACATACCACCTTTGTCTGCAGTTAGGGCACATGTTAAGAGACTATTTGTTGTTTCAGAATTTTATGATTTAATTTTAATCTTCCTAGCTGTACTTTTTGCAATGTTACCAATTAATGCCTCTTTTTCCCATCATCTCTTGGGTTATTTCTCGGTCACTGTCTTGCACAATAATTTCTTGTCTCCAAGGCCTAAAATAGTTAAGCTAAAATCTTGCAGGCTTCAGCCTACAGGTCTTGCATTTCAGCTTGTCTTAATCATTAAACTAATACTTGGTTCCTCTAAATACTGATTAATCATCCTACAGATCAACTCTAATTAACATACAATGAACATATAGTATAACATATTGATTATCATATTGCATGATATATGAATACTAAAAATAATAATTGGCTACAGTGCCCAAAATTTCTTGTTAAGATCTCCTTGATTTACAGTGTTTTATAGTTCTGTATCACTTACCTCACTATAACAAAACCTCATAATAGAATGTTTGATGACTGAGGACAGTATTGTAAAAAGAGTTCAGTGCATATGTTACTACTTCAGAAGTAAGTTCTATAGTAAAATAACTGAAGATTTAACACAAACTGGCAGCATTAAGAGTTCTCTGAGTCCTCGTCTCTCTGGATTCCATTGCTGGGGCCCATGCATCTATATCAGGGGTTGGCAACCTTTCAGAAGTGGTGTGCCGAGTATTCATTTATTGACTCTAATTTAAAGTTTTGCGTGCCAATAATAAGAATCCATGTGAGCCATGCTGCGCTGCGCCCCTTGACCCTGTCTGTACCCCTTACTGCCCCAGGCTGGGGCCAGAGGGCCACAGCTGGGGGCGGCAGCAGAGCCCCGGGCCAGCAGCCAGGACCGCAGGCCAGCAGCAGAGACCCCCGGACCGGTGGCCGTGGCTGGCAGCAGGCTGAGCGGGGCCGGTGGCCGGAACCTTGGCTGGCAGGGGGCCGGTACCTCAGACTGGGGGCTGGGACCTGGGGCTGGCAGCGGGCTGAGCAGGGCTGGCGGATGGAACCCCAGGCCGGCAGCGGAGCCCCCCGGACTGGTGGCTGGGACCTGGGCCCAGCAGCGGGATGAGGGGGCCGGTAGATGGAACCCCGGCTGGCAGTGGGCTGGCGGCCGGTGGCCAGGTGACCCAGGGCCAGCAGCAGGCTGAGTGAGGCCAGCGGACAGGCTGAGTGAGGCCAGCTCCCCGGCTGGCAGCGGAGCCCTCGGGACCGGTAGCCAGGACCCAAGCATTGTGACTGCCACTGAAAATCAGCACGTGTGCCATAGGTTGCCTACCCCTGATCTAAATGCACAAGTTTGGAACTTTCTAGCAACCAGTGGTCTGGGTGTGTATGTTGCCAGTAATAGCCATTGTGCCAAGTAATTCTGACTTCTTAATAAAAGGTTTAGAACAATATATCCTGTTGTGCCTTGATATTCCAGGGGTCAGAATGGTGGCTGAGTTTATATTGCTTTTTTGTTTGTTTGTGGTACCCAAGGCTTGTACAGCTTGGCACCTATTTGTCTCTGAGGTTTCCTTCCCTTACTGCGTCACACAACAGTGGAGCCTTTTAGTGTCAAGAGCAACCCAGTCAAGAACAGAAATTTACAAATCTTCATTTTGTGCGTGCACGCATGCCACAAATCTTTACTTTCTATATTAATGACAAAAACACCTTTCTCCCTCCTATTGTATGTGTCCGCAAGGATGCTTTCTGCATGACTCCACAGCATTTTCCCTCTGAGAGCTGTGTTGCATTGTACCCATAGTGCCCTCCTCCTTTTCAGTCTGCCTCCTTAAAGCAATTTAATGGGAGGGGAAAACCTTGTCCTCATATTGACTTTATGGCATATTCAGATCTTCATTAATATCAGTGGAACCATAGAGTCATATGCATGTAATGCTTCCATTAACAGCGGTTGGTGGTCCTTCAAACTCAGTATGATCCGTGGAATAATTCTGATTTGACTATATATATGTGTTCATTAATCTTACTGTTCTTGAGATTGTAACTGAGACCTCACAATTAGTTGTTGTGGTGCAGACAGGATTAGGACTTCTAGTGAGACATAAGCAGAAATAGATACTCTTTTCACAAACACGTGCTTTTCTGCAAGTGTCACTGATTAAAAAACAAGAGAGGAGAAATACATGAAAACTATAAGCATCTCTGAGTTGCTTTTAAGATGGAGAATTGGTAAATAATTATGGCAAACATGAATTTCGGTTGATTGAACATTTCATTATTCTTTTATTTTTGTCTTGCAGTTTGTAAAGACTATCTTATCACAAGGACATCTGACTCCACTTCCACTTTATGTCAGCCCTGTATTTTGGGCATATGATTACTCCTTGAGAGTGTACCCCGTGCCAGATCTGATCGTCACTGCAGATAAATATGATCCTT
This sequence comes from Lepidochelys olivacea, assembly GCF_965140295.1. Classification (NCBI taxonomy): domain Eukaryota; kingdom Metazoa; phylum Chordata; order Testudines; family Cheloniidae; genus Lepidochelys; species Lepidochelys olivacea. The sequence goes on from NC_140416.1 coordinate 124,205,111, forward strand.
TCACTGTTACTAATACTGACTGCGTTTGCATAAATCCTGTAAGATTTTCTTTATGCTTTACCAAAATAAGGACACTACATCACCAATAAGCAGAGAATTGTATAATATCTTTAAAATTGAATTTATTCAATTAAATTATTCTAAGTATTCGTAGTAGGCCAAATATAGAAGGGAAACTACTGTATGGTTAACAGACAAAAAGAAAGCAGTTACACTTTGTTCTTTGCATAATAACACTACAAGCTGCTGACACAAGTTTGGTATATTTTTCATTATAGGGTTCTTTTCCAAGAAGTGGATTTTCTTTCAAGGTGTTCTATCCCTCCAACAAAACAGTAGAAGACAGGTAAATAGCTTCAGGACCCGATGTTATTAACAAATGATTAACATAACCACTTTCTGCTGGCTTTCTTCTCAGAATGAACAGGAATATTTAATGATATAGACAAAAGATCATCATCTCTCGTTACCCCAAACATAGCATACTTGTACCCATACATAGCGTACTTAAGGACAATGAAGCAAAGTTCAGATTTTGCCTTCAGAAACAAACATGCCGCTCCCATTGAAGCTAATGGGAGTGAAGTACACAAACCTCAGGGCAGGAACTGGCCATTTTCCACTACCATGAATTTGTATTTGTTTATTTATTTATTAAATGCAACAATATCTTAACAGTATCTGGATGCAAATGTTCCAATAACTAACATGTAATTTTTGACTTATACTTTATTATTACTTTATACATAAATGTGTGTAGTCAGGGTCCTGAATCCCTACAATAAAAATAATAAATTTACAAATTATAGTAAAAATTTAGGTGATAAAATAATAAAATCAGGAAGTAGAGGGAAAAAAAAAAGAGAGTACCTTATGCTTTTCAGTACCTCAAGCCCAACTGCAATGCTGAAAGAAAGTAATTAACTTATGGAGGTTAGGGTTGCCAACTTTTTCTAATTTCTGAAAACCGGACACTACAGCAGGAGTGCCGGAACCTCCCCCAGTCCTGCCTCTTCCCCCATGCCCTGCCCCCCCAGCTGGGCTCCCTCTGCTCCTGCACTGGGAAGAGAACTGCAGCCCCTGACAGGGAGGCTGCCTGCCCAGGAGATGCAGGTAGGAGTTGGCCCCAGTTGAGCAGTGGCTGGCACAGGTTGATGACCTGGTGCTCCTTCCCACCTACACCCCTCCCCAGTAATTGGACTTTTGGTGTCCAGTCAGCACATCTGACAAGACACTGTACATGTCCCCTTTCAAATGGACTTTCTGGTCAAAAAACGGATATCTGGCACCCTCAGTGGAGGTGATGCTATATTGTGCCTAGATCTTGGAAAACATTTGCTTCTTCCTCCATGCAGTGTCCTGTTTTGCTGTAACAATGTGTTTCTAATATAGTTTTGTTGTTGTTGTAACTAGAGCTAATTAAATCCCAGTGCAATTTTCTCTGACATGCTTGGGATCATGATCTAGTCAACAAGTGATTGTGGGTTAGTTTTAGATTTTCAGTATTTTACACCTGTAAACTTCATCTGGTCTGGACAGCGATTGGAAAAAAGGCCAGTCAAAATGTACTGGAAATAGAAAGCTTCGTATAGTAGGTTACTGTTGTGATGAGATCTGCTTCAGTTTGAATCCATTACAATAGAAGCTTATAAGAAATGTGAAAAGTATTTCTTGTATTAAATTGAACTCTGTGATTCAGTTAATAAGTCTGTCTAGATTTTTTTTTTAAATGGCTGATATAAAATAAGGGAGTCTATAATAGAATTGTTCACACAACTTTGACCAGAAGATAGAAAATACCCCACTAAAAGGCAGTAAATCTGTTCAAATATTTGAGACTTTATTAAACCTTTCAGGTATGAAAGAGCATAATGGTAAGTGAATTGGTTTCAGGAAACAATGATGTATGTTATACAAATTAAATACTGTTTTTAATATTTTCAGCAAACTTCAAGATCTCTGAATTTCTGAAAGACTGCATGAAGAAGTCAAACATTCTGTTCCAACATATTGCAGAACTAATTTGAGTGTTTCATATGCTTATGGATTTATTTTATTGTGTGTTAGATTATTCATATTTAAATGTCAATGCAAAAGACTGGTAAATTTTGTAAATAAATTTTACAGGAAAAAATGTCAGTGTTAGTTTCTTAGAATAATTAAGGATTCATAATATACTGTGTGTTTGAGTTAACCTGCAAGATCGAAAACTAGAAGTGGAGATGCAATTAAAAGATATTCAAAGTGGATATATTTTATATTTAAACTTTAAGTACATATTCAAAATTATGTGCTTCTTCTGAGAATTTTGTTTTTTACCTTGTGCTGGTCTATTTTTTTTAAGTCAGGATCTACTTCTGAGACACAGATATAGAAGACCTCTTTCTTGAGCAGTTTTTTTCTCCTTTATGGTAAAATATGTATGTTTTATTCTACACTTGCTTTGACAGTTTAAAAATAAGTATGTACCTTAAATATTTGCCTAGTCTCCTTTGAAACCAGCATAGAGTTGCCTGCACCTTGTCTGAGTCTAAAACTTGGTTTTGCTCAGGCTATATTACAGTGTTTGATGAAATCAAGTGAAATACCAGTGAGGGAAAATCAAAGGCTTCCTCTGGCATACACAAAAAGATTTGAGCTTCGTTGCTAAAGAGTGTGACATAAAACGAGTGTGACATATCTCACTGAAGTATTTAATCCATAGAGTCTGTACAGAATTAAAAATATTTTTGAAATGTAAGTGTTAGAGGCATTTGGACAGACACTGAATCACATGATAGACAAAATTATTTGTGTGAGGCAGAATATTCTTTGAAGAGCAGCTGCAAAAATATTTTAAAAACTAGTAGTTTTGACAGTTCTGCACTAACACCATTTTTGTACCTGATTCAGTAAAGCCACCTTGAAAACAAGCAGGAATATTAAAGTATCTAACTGCTTGATCTTGTTTGGGTAGGTACCAAGGACATAGGGAAAGGTAGGAGACAGGTTCCGGAGGCCAAATTTAGGCTTAGAAATAAGAGATTGAAGTCTAGGACCTTCATAGTAGCATTCTCTGAAATGCTTCCAGTTCCACGCATGCAGGGCCAGTTATACAGGCAGAAAGGCAGAGACTCAATGCATGGATGAGATGATGGTGTGGGGAAGAGGGATTTTGGTTTATTAGAAACTGGGAAACCTTTTGGGAAGGGTGGAGCCTGTACAGGGAGGACCTAAACCAAAATGGAACCACATTGCTGGCATGCAGAATTTAAAAGGTCATAGAGGACTTTTTAAACTAAGGACTAGGGGAAAGCCAACAATTGTGGAGGAGCACACGGTTTGGACAGAGACATCCCTTAGAGCAGTGGTTCTCAACATTTCTAGACTACTGCACCCCTTTCAAGAGTATGATTTGTCTTGTGTACCCCGAGTTTCACCTCACTTAAAAACTACTTGCTTACAAAATCAGACATAAAAATACAGAAGTGTCACAGCACACTATTACTGAAAAATGGCTGACTTTCATTTTTACCATATACTTATAAAATAAATTGATTGGAATATAAATATTGTACTTACATTTCAGAATGCTACTTGAGCCTGTTTTTCCACTTATGAGTCTTGTACGCAGCCAAAGGTCCGCTGCCTGCGGCTGAAGCATGTAACTTAGCTTTGTGGTGCCCCCTGTGGTGTGGCAGGTAACTGCCCTACTTGCCATTTCCTAACGCCAGCCTTGCAACTCCCCCAAACCCATCCTGTGACCCCCTGGGAGCTGCAACCCTCATGTTGAGAAACACTTCTCTAGATGAGTTGAGTACCCCTAGAGGTACACATATCCCTGGTTGAGAACCACTGCCTTACAGCATCCCCTTTAATAAATCCTCCCTATATCCTAGTAAAGAGGAGAGGCAGAAACAGTCAAACAAAAGAGGCCCACTCAATTACATCACATGAATGCAGACAACTAAATATTGACACATTTTATATGTGCTTGTATACAAATGCTAGAAGTCTAAACGCTGAGATGGGTGAACTTAAGTGTCTGGTATTAAATGAGGATAGTCATACAACAGGCATCACAGAAACTCAATGGAACACGCTTAGGGTACAAAATACAAAGGAATAACAGAGTAGGTTGCGTTGGTGGGTAAGTGGCACTGTATATGAAAGAAGGCATAGTCACATATAGTAAAAATCTTAGGTGAATCAAACGGTACCATAGAATCTCTATGGACGGAAGTTCCCTGCTTGAATAATAAGAGTATAGCAGTAGGAATACATTACCGACCACGTGACCAGGATGGCGACAATGACTGTGAAATGCTATGGAAGAGTAGAGAGGCCACAAAAACGTACCGCCGGATGGGAGGCAGAGATAAAATGTCTGGACACCATTAATGACTTTTTCTTGGAGCAGCTAATCCTGGAACCCACAAGAGGAGAGGCAATTCTTGATTTAGTCCGAAGTGGAGCACAGGATCTGGCCCAAGAGGTGAATATAGCTGAATCACTCAGTAATAGCAACTATAATGTAATTAAATTTAACATCCTTGTAGGGGGCAAAATACCAAAGAAACCCACCACAGTAGCATTTAGCTTCAACAAGGAGAATTACACAAAAATGAGAGCTAGTTAAATGGAAATTAAAAGGAATAGTCACAAAAGTGACATGTTAGATAGTTTCCAAGAAACTTGCAGACAACACCAAAACAGAGGCTTGGGGCAGGTCTACACTACTGCTTAAGTTAATCTAACTAACATTGCCTAGGGGTGTGAAAAAGATCCCCCTCCCCGCCCAGCAATGCAAGTTACAGCAACCAACGCGCTGTCCACACTGGTACTATGTCGGTGGAAGATGCTCTGCTGCCAACACAGCTTCCACCTCTCATGGAGATTAAGTAATTATGCTGACGGGAGAGTGCTCTCCTGTTGGCATAGACCATCTTCACCAGACCCGGTGCAGCTGCACCAATGTAGCACTTCTAGTCTGTACTTGCCTCAGACTGAATGTGTACCTCAAATTAAAAAAACAAAACAAATCAGTAAGAGGGCCAAAAAAATGCCTCCATGGCTAGACTGCATAATTAAACAGACAAAAAAGCATCTTTTAAAAAGTGGAAGTCAAATCCTGCTAGAGGAGAATAGAAAGGAAAACAAACTCTGGCAAGTCAAGTGTAAAGGTATAATGATGCAGGCCAAAAAAGAATTTGAAGCTAGCAAAAAACTAACAGCAAAAAATTAAGTACATGAGAAGCAGGAAGCCTGCCAATCAGTGGGGCACCTGGATGATAAAGGTGCCAAAGAAGCACTCGACCAAGACAAGGCTGTTGCCGAGAAGCTAAATGAATTATTTGCACTACTCTTCGCTGCAGAGGATGTGTGGGAGATTCCCACATGTGAACCTTTTTTTTTTTTTAGGTTACTAATCTGAGGACCTGTCCAAGATTGAGGTGGCTGTAGAGGAGATTTTGGAACAAATGGATTATTTAAACAGTAATAAGTAACCCGGACCAGATGGTATTCACCTGAGTTTTGAAGGAACTACTAACTGTATGTAACCATTTGTTTAAATCATCCTCAGTACCAGAAAACTGGAGGATAGCTAACGCCACGTAACACAGTTTTTAAGAAAAAGCTCCAGAGGCGATCTTGGCAATTACAGGCTGTTAAGCCTAACTGCTATACCAGGCAAAGTGGTGCACACAATAGTAAAGAACAGAAGGATCAGACCCAAAGATGGATACGATATGCTGGGGAAGGATCAACATGGCTTTTGTAAAGGGAACTCATGCCTCACCAATCTATTAGAATTCTTTGAGGGTGTCAGCAACCACATGGACAAGAGTGAAGCAGTTGATATATGGCGACAGGACCTTCAGAAGGCCTTTGACAAAGTTCCACACCAAAGGCTCGTAAGCAAAGTAAGCAGTCATGGGATAAGAGGGAAGCTTCTCTCTTGGATCAATAACTGGTTAAAAGATAGGAAGCAAAGGATAAGAATGGTCAGTTTTCATAATGGAATGTGGTAAATGTCCCTCAAATCTGTACTGGGACCTGTGCCGTTAAACATATTCATAAATTATCTGGACAAAGAGGTAAACAGTAAGGTGGCAAGTCTGCAGATAATAAAAAATTACTCAAGATACTTAAGTCTAAAGCTAACTGAAGAGTTACAAAGGGATCTCATACAACTGGGTGGCTGGGCAACAAAAAGACATGGAATTCAATGTTGATACATGGAAAATAATACACATTGAAAAACATCCTAACTATACATATAAAATGATAGGTTCTTATTATCTGTTACCATTCAAGAAAGGGATCTTGGAGTCATTGTGGCTAGTTCTCTGAAAACATCCACTCAATTTGCAGCGGCTGTCAAAAAAGCTAGCATAATTTTAGGAACCATTAGGAAAGAGAGAGACAGACAGAAAATATAACTGCACTATATAAATCCAAGATACACCCACACCTTGAATACTACGTACAGCCCTGGTCTACGTCCCCCAAAAAGATACATCAGAATTGGAAAAGATACAGAGAAAGGCAACAAAAATGATTTAGGGGTATGGAACAGCTTCCACAGGAGGAAAGATTAAAAAGCATAAGACTGTTCAGTTTAGAAAAGATGATAAGGGGGATATAACAGAAGTCTAAAATCAGAAGAAAGTGAATAGGGAAGTATTATATCTCTTTACAGAACACAAGAACTAGGGTCCAATGAAATTAATAGGCTGCAGGTTTAAAACAAACGTAAGGAATACATGCAATGCATAATCAACCTGTAGAACTTGTTGCCATGGAATGTTGTGAAAGCCAGAAGTATAACGGGGTTCAACAAAACTTAGATTAAGGATAGGTCCATCAATGGTTATTACCCAAGATGGTCAAAGGTAGCAATCCTATACTCTGGGTGTCCTTAAATGTGTGACAGCTGTAAACTGGGACGGGACAACTGAGGGTTGATCACTCGATAAATTGCCCTATTCTGTTCTTTCCCTCTGAATCATTTGGCACTGGCCACTGACAGAAGACAGGATACTGGGTTAGATGGATCATTGATCTGTCCCAGTATAGCCCTTCTTATGTTGCACAACATATAAAAAAGAAATTAACCCTATTATTATTACAGCTAGACCCACATTTAAAGTTGGAGGCTAGAAATAAAAAAATGTTATAAATATGTAGTAACAAGGTTGTTTCCAGTAGAAAGCTGGGCAGTAATCAATGTGCTTAATGTGCTGTAGATACCTGAAGTTTGAGCATCATGAGAAAAACCTTCCATGTCTGAGAGGTGCTTCCGTCTAAGTCTCAATCACTTTAACAAGCTATTTCACTCAAAATTAACAAAGGGGAAACAACTTTTAAAAAAATTATTTGAAGAAATAAGTTTCTTAAAGTACTTTTCAAAAAAAGGCTAGACTTTTCTCCTCCTCTGTGTAAACTTGAATAGCTCTTACCCACAGTGGCTTTTAACCTTGTTACTTAACCATATTATTTTAAAGCGCCTCAGTGGAAGACCTCACACCTTAACTGAAAGCTTTGACCTTTTTTTTAAAAAAAAAAAAAAAAAATAGAAGTTTAAAGGGACTCTGAAGCTTAACATGACACAGGGTCTTTAAGCTAGATGCCTCTGCAGGAGGTGGGGGAGAATGTGTTGCTACCTTCAAAAATTCTTTGCTATCGTGGAGAGATTTCCAGCTGGTGGTAAGATGACCGCTACAGGCTGGGGACCTACTGGCTAAGCAGCAGTTCTGCAGAAAAGGATCTGGGGATTACAGTGGATGAGAAGCTGGATATGAATCAGCAGTGTGCCCTTATTGGGCTGCATTAGTAGGAGCACTGTCAGCAGATCGAGAGAAGTGATTATTCTCCTCTATTCGGCACTGGTGAGGCTACATCTGGAGTACTGTGTCCAGTTTTGGGCCGCCCCTACAGAAAGGATGTGGACAAATTGGAGAGTGTCCAGTGGAGGGCAATGAAAATGATCAGGGGACTGGAGCACGTGACTCACGGGAAGAGGCTGAGGAACTTGGCTTGTTTAGTCTGCAGAAGAGAAGAGTGAGGGGTGATTTGATAGCAGCCTTCAACTACCTGAAGGGGGGTTCGAAAGAAGATGGAGCTCGGCTGTTCTCAGTGGTGGCAGATGACAGAACAAGAAGCAATGGCCTCAAGTTCCAGCGGGGGAGGTCTAGGTTGGATATTAGGAAACACTATTTCACTAGGAGGGTGGTGAAGCCCTGGAATGGGTTCCCTAGGGAGGTGGTGGAATCTCCTTCCTTAGAGGTTTTTAAGGCCCGGCTTGACAAAGCCCTGGCTGGGATGATTTAGTTGGGCTTGGTCCTGCTTTGAGCAGGGATTGGACTAGGTGCCCTCCTGAGGTCCCTTCCAACCCTGATATTCTATGATTCTATGGAATAATTCATGGGGGTCTTTAAGGGATACAAACAGGGTCCTAGCGGCTGCTGGACAGGAAGGTGAGAGCCACACCAGGCTATGTGCCAATGAACCAGTCCTGCAGCTGCACTCAGAGGGGGTGCACTCAAAGCAGCAAGAAAAAGTCAGGAGGCATGGCCCCCCATCCATGCCCTGGCTGCACCTCAGCCTGGCTGGGGGGAGGGTGGCCTGCGCCAGCCGGCGGCGGGCCTGCTGAGCGGGCAGAGGGAAATAAGGGCGCCCCACGGCAGCCGCTCGGGGCGGAATAGAACCCGCGTACGCGGCTGGCGCCACGGCGCCCCCTAGAGGCGGGAACAGACGGAGCGGCGGGGCCGCCATTTTGTTTGGCGCTGTTTCCACGGAGACCAGCGAGGGTCCGGCCGGGGTGAGCGGGCGAGGCCGATGGCGGCCGCGGGGCGCTCCGGCCTGGAGGAGCTGCAGCTCACGGCCGAGGAGGTGGAGCGGCTGAAGGGCGCCTTCCGGGACGAGCGGTTCCGGGCGCTGCTGGCGGAGTACGCGGCGGAGCTGGCCGACCCGGAGCAGCAGCGGCGGTACGAGGCGGAGGTGACGGCGCTGGAGCGGGAGCGCGGGGTGGAGGTGCGCTTCGTGCACCCGGCGCCGGGCTACGTGCTGCGGACCAGCCAGGGGGGCGCCCAGCGCTGCTACCTCAACGTCTGCAGCGACCCGCTGCTGGGCCGGCCCCAGGCCCGCGCCGAGCCCCGCGGCCAGCGCTGGGCCCTGCCCTACAGCCTGGCCCCCGGCCGCGAGGAGCTGGGCCGCGCCGGCCGCCGGCGCCTGGTCTACGACGTGGTCTTCCACCCGGAGACGCTGCGCCTGGCCGCCCGCAGCGCCCGCTTCAGGCGCATGGTGAGCGACGCGGCGCTGGAGGCGGTGCAGAGCCGCTTCGGGGTGCAGCTGGACCGGGCCAACGCCGTCCCGCTGCGGGGCACCGCCTACAAGGGGGTCCCGCAGGCCTCCGTCATCCGCACCCCGCTGCCAGGGGGCGCGCCGCGGGCCGAGGAGCCCGGCTCCCCGCTGCCGCCCTTCCCGTCCCCCTACTCCTACCCCGCTGCCCCCGGCGGCAGCGCCCAGCCGCCGCCGCCGCCGGCCCCCGCCGCGCCGCCCGGCCCCCAGCCGGGTGACGGGGCTCGGCCCCCGGCCCCCACCGCGCCCCGCTGGAGCCTGCGGCACCGCTCCTACGTGGACCTGCAGGACTATCGCTGCTGCCGGGACTCGGCGCCTAGCCCGGTGCCCCGGGAGCTGGTGGTGACCATCGACCTGCCGCTGCTGAGCTCCGCCGGCCAGGCCGCCTTGGAGATCCGGGGGCGGGAGCTGCGCCTGGACTCGCAGCGGCCCGCCTACCGCCTCCACCTCCGCCTGCCCTACCCGGTGGACGAGAACCGCGGGCAGGCCACCTTCAACAAGGCCAAGCGGCAGCTGCTGGTCACGCTGCCCGTCCTGAGCGTCGCGGCCCCTGCCGAGCCCGGCGGAGCGAGCCTGGAGGAGCCCGAAGTCGGCCCGGCTTCCTCAGTAGGCCTTGGTCCGGGCCAGGAGCAGCGGGAAGAGGCAGGGCCTGCAGCCGGGGAGGAGGAGGAGGAGCTCGGGCTGCCGCCAACTGAGCAAGCGTGTGTGCCAGGCGGTAGCGGCCGGGCCCCCAGCTGCCTGACTCCTCCCGTGACACCGGTGTGCCCCGACAGCGTGGATCTGACCTCGTGCACCACCACCAGCAGCCAGGCGGATCCTTCCCTGGCACCCAGTAACGGGACAGATCTTCCCACTTGTCCCAGCAACAGCCTGTACCCTGCCGTGCCCACCGAGTGCCTGAGCCGCAGCGCAGAGCCCCCCATGAGTTGCAGCGGCGACCCAGACCGTCCTGCGGCCCCCAGCACCTTGACCGCTCCGGTTTGTCCCGCCTTCCAGTGCACCCAAGACGAAGAATCTCTGACCCTGCTCTTGCAGGTGCCAAACATCCAGCCAGAGAGTTTGAAGGGGGAAGTTGGCACAAATCACTATAGACTCAGTTTCAGTTCCAAGGATGCTGCTTCCTACTCCTTCCTCTTACAGTTTCCTCTTGAAAACAAGCTGACCCCCCCAGAGGCTGGTATTAATGTCTCCCCCAACAACGCTGTAATAGGACTAGCCAAATCTCCTGAGAGTGGTGGACTTTGGGGGAAGATGTACTTCGGCTTAAACAGCAACACTTTGCAGGTAATTATCTCTAAAATGACACATCCAATATATAAGGATCCCAAAATAAGCTTAAATTTAGATGTGCTTTGGGGCAGGTCATAGCTTGATCTAGTTTAAAAAAAAAAAGATGATTGACTTAGGGGATAGTTAATGGGCTATAAAGCTTTTCACTTCTAGGCCACTAGTTCAGGTTTAAACCAGGTGGGTAGTGCCTTCAAGTCCATTACCATCTGACAGCTGTTCAGTGGCCTATTATAAAATGAACCAGTACCTGTGATGGCCCTATTCTGATTCACGGACGGTGGGCCGACATTCACATGGCAGAGATCACTGCTACTATTAAGAATCTTAGCAAAAGCCCAGCATTGAATGGGGTGGAATAAAAACTATTATTGCTCTCAGAGGTGGTCCCTCTAAGGGCTTGTCTACACTGGCAACGTTAAAGCTCTGCTGTGACAGCGCTTTAATGTGCTTTGTGTAGTCACGGCACAGTGCTCTAAAAAAACACCTCCACAAGGGGAAAGGCTAGCAGTGCTGAAACTTGCAGCACTCAGGGGTGTTTTTTCACACTGCTGAGCGAGAAAGTTGTAGCATTGTAAATTGCCAGTGTAGACCAGCCCTAAATAACTAAGGCAAATAAGCCCTAAATAACTAAGGGTGAAGACAGGTAGGCACAACGGTGTGAGGGAAGCAAGGCCTAACCTTGCTGTACCTCTTTTGTGGTTAAATAATTGGCTTTAATCTCCAGGGCTATCAAGCTGTCCTCTTCCACGAGCACTAAATTCACATGAACAATAGTGTATGTATGTGTGCACACATACAATTATTTTTAAATGAAAGTGTGTGAATATAGTATACACCAGTGGTTCTCAACAAGGGATACTCAGAGGTCTTCAAGGGGGTACATCAACTCATCTAGATATTTGCCTAGTTTTACAGCCAGCTACATAAAAAACCAAAACACTTAACGAAGTCAGTACAAACTAAAATTTCATACAGACAATAACTTGTTTATACTGCTCTATAATTTGTATACTGAAATGTAAGTACAATATTTATATTCAGATTGATCTATTTTATAATTATATAGTAAAAATAATAAAGTAAGCAATTTTTCAGTAATAGTGTGCTGTGACACTTTTCTATTTTTATGTCTGATTTTGTAAGCAAGTAGTTTTTAAGTGAGGTGGGGGGGGTGTACTCAAGACAAATCAGAGTCCTGAAAGGGGTACAGTAGTCTGGAAAGGTTGAGAGCCACTGCTATACACAACCAATTTCAAGATAACTATATACTGCTATAACTGTTGAAATAAGATTGCTAAAACAAGCAGGTTAACATAAAAAGCAGCTTTAAATGTTAAAAAGCCATTGATTGTCATCTTGAATTAGAGCTCCAGTAACGTCATGTGAGCAATCTAGATGTGATTTCTCGCTTAATTTTTTCCTTATTCCCTGTGCCATGGACATTCAACGTGACTTTGTTTTCTCAGTAGTATTCTTTCCAAAATCTGCAAAAAGAAAAGGAGTACTTGTGGCACCTTAGAGACTAACCAATTTATTTGAGCATAAGCTTTCGTGAGCTACAGCTCACTTCATCGGATCCAAAATCTGAGGATTGCAAAATATTGTGTGACGCTTTCAGGGATTCTGGGACTTCTTAATTTTTATTTTTTTCCCCCCAGTTAGTGTAGAAAGGGACAAGTTTTTTGAAACCTGGCTTCTAATTTTGCATGCCTACATGAAAGCCATCTTATATCAGTGTGGGAGAAGTTGCTGGTGAAAGGAAACCATGTCATTACGGGGCAGTGTAAAAAGTTGAGAATTCATTGGATGGCCCTTCACTATAGCTGTTGTGGTGAATTACCTGGGACAGATTCATGGGCATTTTCTTCAAAGCAAGAGCTTCTGATGTACATCAGTGGAACCATGAGGCATTATCCTCAATGTTCTAATCCATGTGACTAAGAGCTTTTCTTACCTGATATGGCATTGGCCCTATCTGTGCAGATTTCAGTAGACCACTGTCACAGAATATAGGAATCTTTGACTGTTTCCTGAAAAGTCTTAGACATGCATTCTCCTGGTGCAGCTTCACATGGGTATTTTCCCTTTGTCATAATTATTTAGCATGGTGTGTACTCTCTGTATGAAATTCACGTGCACGCAGGTATTACCAGAAACTCTAGCAGCCTGTTGCGCATCCTTGCATCCTAGTACTTGCCAAATCATTATGTAGGGTGCTCAGATAACACCAAAATGTTGCACAGTATTACATTTTTTGCACGACCTCCCATGAGTCCCCTCTGTGATTCTTGTGGAGGTAATGAACCTCAGTTTGGGACACTCTGATGTAATATAATGTGCTTGTAATGAGGTGAATGATTATCTGATTTAATTTTCATGTACCAGTTGAACCTGACTGTTGGTGTTTGGTACATGCATTCATTAGGAGTTAGAATCATAGAATATCAGGGTTGGAAAGGACCTCAGGAGGTCATCTAGTCCAACCCCCTGCTCAAAGCAGGACCGATCCCCAACTCCCCAGATCCCTAAATGGCCCCCTCAAGGATTGAACTCACATCCCTGGGCCAGACCAATGCTCAAACCACTGAGCTATCCCTCCCCAATTTTTGCCCCAATCCCTATATGGCCCCCTCAAGGATTGAACTCACAACCCCGGGTTTAACAGGCCAATGCTCAAACCACTGAGCTATCCCTCCCCTCCCCTTCTGAGTATATGTGGGGAAGGTCACTAAAAGGTTATTCAGGATATCAACCAATCAAAATAGTCAAATGCCTTTCTGAGTTAAAATTTTGAAATTAGATAATCTCATTCATTTTGGACTACTAAATGTGTGTGTGTGTAGGGGAGAGGATGTTTAGGACTTATCATAGGCCATCAGCAGTTCATTAACGTAGTAGATTAAAAATTAATTTATTCTGAGAGACAGTTTTTTTGGGGTATGAGACTTCTGAATTTGAGAAATTAAGGTAAATTGAAGTAATTAATTCTGTTTATTGGATTTTTAGCTAAGACGTTTGCCAAAGGTGACTAAGTGTACCAATACTGATAGCCATGCCTACTGGAACAGGGAAATGATCATTAATATTTAAACATAAGCACCTGTATACCCTATGTTTTCTCTGCTCTTTCAGAGCTCTGCTTATTCTGGCCCTTTGATAGTTTTTCAATCTATTCTGCAAAGAACTCTTCTAGTTCTCTGCCAAATCTTCTGGTCTTCCTCTGCTTTAAATGCTTTTGTGTCAGTCAGAGCCACATTTCCTGTAAACAAGGTCTGGAGAGTGTAAGTCAAGCATGGATACATACGTGCTCTGTGAGAAGAGATTCTTTTGGAATGTACAGAAATGAAGAGCCTGGGGAGCTGACACATTTCTATTGTAAGGGGACTTTCAGCACCCAGACATATTCGTGTAGTGGGTTGGGGTCATTGGGATTTCATCCTTACTTACCCATTCATTTTGAACTGTCAGTTTCTCCTCTGACAGTGCATTATGTTTGTAGGAGTAAAGGCTGACAAAACTTCTTATGACTGTGTAATACCATACTTGACATTCTCTTACTCCACACTGGAGACTAGGGATTGCACTCCTTTCAGGTGTTGTCCCCATTAGCAAACCTGAATTGTCTCAAACCTAGAAGATAGGACACAGTCTTTGAGTTGACATAGTACCACTATTTTCAAGAAGTATAGTTCAGGGAGTAATATTTTTTTCTTTTTCTTTGTTAGACGAGGTCAGATCTTTTAGGGTCTCTGGGCTGGCATACATTCATACTAAATATTTAGGTTTCAATTTTCATACGTGCTGAGCACTTGTAGTTCCAGTTGAAGTAAAAGGGAACTGTAGATGTTCAGTGTTACCCCCTAACTGTCCTCTTTGCGAGGTGGTGTCAGGGACAAATCAAAGGGGAACACAGCGCATCCATCTGATTAAATATTGGCACAAACTCAAAATGCTTTCATCCAAACTTATTATTTTATTAGATCTCAAGCACACACAAATATGCAAAAGGGTTAGAGCGCCCCCAAACAATAGTCTGGAGGTGTCTCAAGTGGTCAAATGACAAGGTTCAAGTGGCCAGCAATCCGCGTGACATTGGGGATTCCAAGAGATGTCCAGAAGGTCAGATCCAAATCACTCAGACCTCTTCCCCTTTTTATGCTCAAAGTGTCACCAATAACCACTGAGCAAGAAGTTTAAGCAAGAAATTTTGAGACATTAGTTATACAGATGTTTTTGCAGAGTCTGCAGTCTCATGGGCCCCAACACACACACACCAGAAGTCAGATATAGACAGACTCCTTGTCTTTTCAAAACCATATACTTCAGCAATTTGAAAGAGATATATAAAAAAACAATTCAGACATATATTAACCAACCGTTTGAGGTTTTTTAGTAGTGTGGGGGAATCTGTCTCCACTGTGGGATTTGCGGGATCTAAGGTTTTTGTGGGTGGTAATGGGATAAAAATGCAAGAAACAATGCAGGAACGGGTGAGAGTGGGTATTGTGGGGCGGGATGGGAGTGGGATTAAAAAAATATTCCCATACAGGGCTCTGATTTAGGGTACTGTCCCTCAAGGCCTCTTCCAAAATCCCCTCCCAGGCTGTTTGCCTAGATTTACCCAACAGCAGATCCTGATCTCTCCCACTGTTACTTATATTCTAGTCTACATCTCCTGTGTTCACACTGGACTACATTCTCCAGAATGCTGTGGTCCTAGGCTAACCCAGGAACAGGGCAAGTGGAAAATCCTGACCCCCCTCTTAAAGGGCTAGCTTGCCTCTTGACATTCAGCCTATGAAATGAAATACTTAATTCTTAACAGAAATAGAAAGCAGGTTTTGATCTTGTTGGGTGAATCAAGAATATATTCTGCTGTCAATAGACTATTTTGTAACAGTAGTTTAAACTATATTCAGAAATGGGTAGCAGACTCAGAGAGGCAGTTAATTTAGGTAGACCAACCACCTGCAGCTTTTGGGGGCAAAAGTGCCTTATTTTATTTAATTAGAGAAATGTTAGTTAAAGTACTAACTGAAATGTATTTAACTTCCTCCAGGTTAAGTGTAAGAGACATCAGGTATTCCTCAGAGTGCTGAGGAGGCTATGCTCATAGGGGTATATACTTTTATCATTGGTGATTGTGCTCTAAAATCATCATCTTTGGAGGAAAAGTTACTGAATACTTAAAATCCTAAAGGCTGACCGCCCTTTAGACATTGGCATTAGGTTTATTCCATAACATACTAGGAATAAGATTACATAGAGAATTGTGCTACCTCCTTTTGTGGGTTATGTATATTATCACCTGTACATGGAATAATCCCCTTACTCTTATCTTTGATTGAGCCCAGTGTTTATGGGATGTAGTGGTGCTGGAAAAATATTTAACTTTTCCAAATATACTTTTTTCATTACTACACTATCTGGTACTCTTTCATCACTGAAGGACACAATCCTCTGTACCAAAAAACCCAAGATCAAACAAACCTGCTTATGATGTGTGTTGGGACTTCAGCTCATGAGTTGTGGTCACAATAATGTCCTCTTCTTAATCTTAAATAAGAACAGTCATACTTTACCATAATGGGAAGTAAATTAAACTTGGGCCTGTGGACTGGTTACAGAGAATGGTAATACACCCCATTTTCTAAGTAATGTTAGACATGCTGTGTTAGTTCATGGTTCGCTCTTATAGTAGATAATTACAAGTTTTATTGTTTGTGAGAAGTTAATTAAGGCATATGTCTGAAAGGATAGGAGAGCTCTCTTGGACCCTTGCATCAACATTGACACGCCTGTGGAGTACATTTTAGATCTGTGTGCAACCAAGTATACCCAAACGACAGTGGATTGACTGTTATCCTACACAGCTGGACCTCCTCATGAATTGACAATCTAAGATAAAGCAAGCATTGTTTTTTCCTTTCTCCTCATATGCTTATATTAGTTTTGTAAGAGTTGGACTCGTGAAATGTATAGTCTTACCTAACTGCATATGTTAATGCTTCCTTGTTATAATGCTGAGAATCTGACTGGCCCCTTCGTAATAATTCTGTATATAATGCTGTAACAGCTGTAACTTCTACCTAGTATTATCTTAAGCACATGTGTAGATATGTACTTTAGAAATGTCGTATTTTCTAACATCTAAACTCCTATGCTCTTTTTTGGTGATAAGGCACATTATAGGGAAAATCCTATTTTGTTAAAGGTAAATGTCCTCCACAGTTGTCTATGTCACAGAGATGTTGACAAGAGAGGCCATGGGAACTTTTTATATAGTCTGTCATTTTAAAAATTTTTTTAAAGGGACTCTCAAGGCTGACAGTCCCTAAAAGTAGTCAATCTCACAATATCTTTAAAAATACCATTTTTTTCTTTTATAAAAATTTCTTCTGACACTTAAAATTATCAACCTTTCCAAAATCAGGGCTGCATTATGGATACAAGTGTGGTAACCCACTATATATGAACCCAGAGGGCTGTGTTCTGAAGTGCAGGGTTCATGTATATTTAAAGCCCTTTCCAACTTCCAAGAATAAAGCTGTCCATGAGAGCTGAGGGGATGGCACAGTGCACCCACAAAATCTGCTTCCCTGCAAACCAAAACAAAGCTGGTGGATCTTACTGATGTCATTTATGAAAGTAGTGGTAGCCTGTCTGTCTTTAGTGCTGGACAAAACTTTTCCTATTATTTCAAAGCAATTTTGAATGTGACTACAAGTGTTGAAAATTTTGTCTTTGTCTATATAGTTGTTTGCAGGTTCTGTAGAGTACTCTTTTTCCTGTCTAAAAAAGAGTTAATATATTGTGATTGGGGCTAGGTTACTTATTATAAGACGATGCTAGAAACTAAGACTTTCAAGATTACTCCTGTGAATGTTTTATTTTGGGGTCAATTAATTCTGTACTGAAGATTTCGAGACACTTACCAAGTTTTTGGCAGGTCACAGGAAGGAAAAAAAGAGAACAGAACAGATTCATTGCTTGGTTTTGAAATAATCTCTTCCCTAAACTACATTACAAATAATAATAGGTTTCCCTCTCATATAAAGCAAACTGATTTCTGAAAAACCTTTAATTGATAGGTGCATTATGGGACTGGACTAGGTGACCTCTCGAGGTCCCTTCCAGTCCTATGATTCTATAATTCAGCACTCAGATTGTATGTGATCAAGAGGAGAGTTCAACAGAAACCATTGACGTCTACAGTTTGTTCCTCAGCACGATCAATCAACAGAGCAAACTCTACAGATGGCAGATGCAGTACAAGATGACAACGACTCAAGGATTCCAGACAGCCAGTCATTGTAACTAACGGACAGCCAAATGAACAAGTTCTTATGCAACTAGGTCATGTAATTAGAAAACCAATACCATTCAGAGACACTTATCAGACAAATTTCAGAGTAGCAGCCGTGTTAGTCTGTATTCGCAAAAAAAAAGGAGTACTTGTGGTACCTTAGAGACTAACCAATTTATTTGAGCATAAGCTTTCATCTGAATGCATCCGATGAAGTGAGCTGTAGCTCACGAAAGCTCATGCTCAAATAAATTGGTTAGTCTCTAAGGTACCACAAGTACTCCTTTTCTTTAACAGACAAAGACAGTGTGATAGCATAAATACTGTAAATGATAGGAATGTAGAACTTAAAGGGGGAGATATAACAGAATGCTAAAGTTTATTACACTGTTCTGCCACTTGGTGGCACTGTGTGAAATACCGTCTTTAAGCTAACCTCAGTCATAGCTGGCAAAGCATTAAAGGATCTTATGATACGCACTAGATGTGTTCGTCTCGCTGAGAAGCAAGCTGGGTAGTTAGTCCACGTCTGGTACAGGAGCATAACAGGGATATCAATGGCTAAGTCCTTTCTACAAAATGCAGTCACCATTACTACCATTAGTGGTGGATGCTGCTAGTGTAAACAAGCCCCCTACTGTATTCTGTTCATGAATAATCTCTCTGCACCCTTCCTTTCTGTCCTGCTGTCTGTGTACGTTTCTTGGATTGTAAACTCTTCGGGCAGAAAATGGGTTTAATTCTATACTTTGTAAATTGGCAGTATACACATGATCTCCAAATTTTCATTTAATATTGTATGACTATGGAACTATTTCATGCTCCCAATTATAGCTTCTTTTAGTGATCGGAATTATATCTTTGAGAGTCCAGACACAGTTGGGATGAGAGAGCTGAAAATATTTAAAATTGCCTCATTGCATCTAACATCAACAGGACTTCCCTGGTGGCTGTACTTTTCTGGTATTCCAGCTCTTATTAGGTTGATGAAATGAGGGAGTAAAAAGGAATGAGGGATTTAAAAGTGTGTATATTAAAACAATCCGAGTAATTGAGAATCCTGGAAAAAGGGGTTTAACCTTTTTCCAACTATTTTACATAATGGAAGAATTTATTGTTAAATAGAAAAAGAAACAGATTAATAAATCTATAAAGTATTGTCTTTTTTTAAACAACAAGATATTCCTGGTTGTATTTTTTGGACTATTAATATCCACAGCTGGTTTGAGTCATAAGATGAGTAGCAACATGCTTCACAGTGTACCTGAACCACATCTGAATAGCCCTAAAAATATACCCTGGAGTATCTTATTTAACTGTAAACTGCATTTCATTCCATTCCACTTGTATTTACTCATACCTGAATGAAGATCTAAAGAGACAAGTTTGTTACACAGATCTGAAATGGATGTTGTCATATATATATTTCATACTCTCCGCTCTAGAAAGCCTAGTCTTGAAATCTGATGACTAAATGAGCTGGAATTACAAACTAATCAGATGTTTGTATTTTTCTTAAGGGAAGGTAATTAAGCAAACCCAAAGATCCAGAACTTTTTTTAATCGAATATCAAAAGAGAAGGGAGGGCAATTGAAACATTTTTTTCATTGTAATCGTTCCTCAAATGGAAACTTAAACACATTACATGTAGAAAACATGTCTCCCTTTAAACCATTGCCTCTTGTGTGAGTCAGACCCATATTTTGTACAGAAATCATTTAAACCATTTTCTTCATGTTCATCTCTCACTACTTCTGAATGTCTTACTGAAAATTAATTAAACCAGAGATTTAAACAGATACTTTTTTCATAAGCAATGTGTGTGTCTCAGCTGCACATTCAGAATCAGAATTTTGTGTGTATGTATATATTTAGTGGGGTGCTGAGTACAAAAGCACTGATACATGTTCCTTTCACATTATGTAAACGTAACTTTGTTTCTTTTGCCTTTAGGAAAGGTTGTTTGTCAGTGACGAAAATGTTGATGAATTTCTGGATAGTGTCTTGTGCCCTTCATTCCTCAAACAGACAACACTGGAAAGCCAACCATTAATTGAAGTACTTGATGTTACGGAGGTCAAAAGTCAAATCAGATTAAAGGTAAGGATCTGCTAAGCAATCATACATGGCACTTCTATAGTTAAACAAGAATAGTGTGTGAAACCTCCCTCAAATGGAGTCATTCCTGCTTTGTTTGGATACTACTGAAAATCATGTATAGGAAGTGATGTTTGCAAGTGTAAACATGAGTTTTTGGAAAGGCCGATTTACTTTAAACTCCATTTAATTTAACTTGAATGGTGAAGTGGAACTACGTACAGTTCTGGCTTGGCAACAGTTTTATTGGGATGACAGTGAAACATTGTGTTGTCTCATGTATAAATACCTATATGTTAAATCCCTCCTTCATATTAAAACAAAAATAGTCTCAGATTTCTACCTCAGTAGTGTTCAGGGGATACAGATACCCAGAAAGTGCTTCCAGTTCACAGCCACTTGGCTGTGCTGGAGTCTACACGCTCCAGAAAAACCAGGGGTAGGGACGTGATTGGAATAGAACCAGTCTGAGGCCTTGTCAACACTGCAGAGTTTTGGTGGCAAACAGCAGAAGTGTACACACTGCGAAGCCACTTTTGGTGACAAAACTCTTCTGTTTTTTGGTGACAAAAAACCACCTCGATGAGAGACATAGGGCTTTTTGCATTATGCAAATTTGCATCATTATGTCGACATAATTGGCCTCCCCAAGTATCACACATTATGACTGCTGTGACAGCTTGGCTCTGCTCGCTGTTTTCAACTTGGCTGCCCTGCAGGCATGCGCCTCTCCTCTTTCAAGGCTCCAGGAAGCTTTGACATTCCTCGCCCTGGAGAGCTCACCCAGCTGTTGAGGAGGCTGTGGGAGAGAGAGCTCAAGGGAATTGCAGAACTGCAGGTAGGCAAAGCAGGCTGCTGCTGTGGGGGAGGGGGGAGCGAGAGAGACTGTTGTGGATTGATTGCTCACGCACTCTCACACACACACACACACCTCTTCCTCCTCCACATACACTTTAGGTGAAAAACAGCTGGCAATCTAGTGGGATGCCCAGGGAACAATGGGATTGAGAAACCTGCACCATGTGACACTGTACTTACCCCATGAGGCATTGCAAACCCTTCCCAAAGCACCATGCAACCAATTGCACAGTGGGATAGCTACCCACAGTGCACTGCTCTGTGTGTCAATGCAAGAGCTGCTAGTGTGGATGGGCTCTGCCAACACAAGGAGCATAGTGTGGATATGCAACAGTGGGTAATTAAAGCGGCATAACTTCTGTTGACAAAACTCTGCAGTGTAGACAAGACCTAACTCTCCAACTCTTCTTTAAGGATGTGCTCAATATGAATAAGTGAAGAGTCCATGTCCCTCCATATACACAATTTTGAGTAAAGTTTTGGAACCCTGTGGATATAGTGTACAGTACTTCAGTGGTTCTCAACCAATATCTAGATGAGTTGATGTACCCCCTGGCCTGGGGGTACATGGGTCTTCCAAGGGGTACATCAACTCACCGAGATATTTGCCTAGTTTTACAACAGTCTACATAAAAAGCGCTAGAGAAGTCAGTACAAACTAAAATTTCATACGTTGACTTGTTTATACTGCTCTATATGCTATACATTGAAATGTAAGTACAATATTTATATGCCTATTTATAATTATATGGCAAAAATGAGAAAGTAAGCAATTGTTCAGTAATAGTGTGCTGTATTTTGTATTTTTATGTCTGATTTTGTAAGCAAGTAGTTTTTAAGTGAGGTGAAACTTTGGGGTACTTAAGATAAATCAGAGTCCTGAAAGGTGTACAGTAGTCTGGAAAAGTTGAGAACCACTGGCATACTCCATTGGGTTGAGGTACCTCTGATTTAAAATCTTTCATGCTTATAGATGCGGCTCAAGACAGAAGGCCCAAAATTTATACTTTGGAATGTGGGGGTCACAGACGGGAGGCTTAGGGAGAGGACAGAAAACTCGTTGTTTTGGGGATTGCAATGAGGATGGACTATGCTGAAATGGACAGGGAGGTCACAACAAAGAGGAGCAGTGGGACTGTTGGGAAGGTAGAGAGGGTACCTTGGAAAGTTTGTCTGGATAAAAATCTCAACTTCTTCTATTTGAGCTGAGCTAAATCTTTGAATCTTGTGAGTTTTCTGTGTCAGTTAGGGCATACTTGTGAGAGTACAGGGCTCTCGTCTACAGAAGAGCAGTGTGACTAGAGGATTAACATGGGACTGGGAGGCAGGACTTCATGAATTCTAATCCTACCACTGCCATTCATGTGGTGTCAGCTAACTGACTCTCCTCCCTCAGTTTTTCCATTAGTTCACAGGGTATCTGAGGGGTATAGTAAGCTTAAGCATTATCTCCATTTTATCAAACACAAAACTGTGGTACATAGGATAAGTAACTTGCCAGAAGTCCTACAAAAACTACATGGCAGTGTCAGCCACAGGAAATCAAACTCTCCTTGCTCCTTGTCTCCTGCCTTACCCAGAAAACTATCCTTTCTGCCCCCTTCATTGTCTAAATACACGGAGGTACAGCCACATTTATAACCCCCCCTCCCCCAAAATTAATTACATCTGAACCCTTTACAATAACTGAACAAGTTTGGAAAAAGCTTTCTCTGCTTTTTCAGTTTAACTTTGTCCATAGTAACTTTCACTGTTTCCCGTCTCTAGTGAATGTTTCCTCTCTTGTTTGTATGAAATTTTCAGAGTAATAGAGAGCACAACGTTTTTAAGATAGCAAAATGTGATGGTAAAACTACCAAAACTGATGGGGATTTGGGAAGGCATAGCACCTGAAACTTCTTTTTTTTTGAAACCCATTACATTACGTTTCAAGTTGACAGGGTCTGTTTAGGTCCCATCTACAACTGTATGTTGCAGCTCTAGCCAACACTTAAATGCTAATCCAAAAACCGGTTTCAGAGTAACAGCTGTGTTAGTCTGTATTCGCAAAAAGAAAAGGAGTACTTGTGGCACCTTAGAGACTAACCAATTTATTTGAGCATAAGCTTTCGTGAACTACAGCTCACTTCATCGGATGCATACTGTGGAAACTGCAGAAGACATTATATGTCTTATTATGTTGTTGTTATATTATAATATTATATATAGTATTATATATATAATGTCTTCTGCAGTTTCCACAGTATGCATCTGATGAAGTGAGCTGTAGCTCACGAAAGCTTATGCTCAAATAAATTGGTTAGTCTCTAAGGTGCCACAAGTACTCCTTTTCTTTAATCCAAAAACCAAAGTTCAGAAGTGGAATTTGGACTTTGATACTGAAGTAGCTGAGTAAAGAACTTACTTCAGGGCTAGTTGCTCCGCTGTTACTTCAGTTCACTCTTCTTTCAGTTAACTATGGTTAAACTATGAGAATTTTTCCAGATTTCACTTCGCATCACATTGTGGTGTCCTCATTTGCATTTACATATTTTTGCATTGTTCCAAATTAGTCATGTTAAATATTTTGTCCCTCACTTTTGTAATTTATTCAATATTTAGCCATAGTTTAAGATGCATGTTTTGTGCAGATCTCAAAATAAGATATAGCCTTTTGCACATTCAGTTTGTTTGTGTCTAACAATAGATAACTCCACAGTGGTACAGTGGGCCTAAATTCTGTCGCAAGGCTCCCTGATGAACGATATTGAATTGTCATTTGTGGCAGCTTCAAGTAATGTCAATAATAAGGTTTTAATTAAATAAATAGTCACTATAGTAATCCCTTAACCTACTATTAATTTCAACAATTTGGCTTTATATTTTTTTCAATTTTACTCCACCCTTAGTTTTCAGCATGCAGCAGAGTTGTGAAGTTCCAATATATCACTATTACCAGCCGGAGAGTGGGGTGGGAGGAGGTATCGTTTCATGGTCTCTGTGTATATAATGTCTTCTGCAGTTTCCACAGTATGCATCCGATGAAGTGAGCTGTAGCTCACGAAAGCTTATGCTCAAATAAATTGGTTAGTCTCTAAGGTGCCACAAGTCCTCCTTTTCTTTTTGCGAATACAGACTCTGAAACCTGTCAATATATCACTGCATTTCTAATCTATGAGTGCATTGTAGAAGTCTTTGGAGGAAAGCTGGAGATTTTGGACACTGAATAAACCAGGGGTTCTCAAACTGCACTGCACCCCCCCTTCTGACAACAAAAATTACTACATGACCCCAGGAGGGGGGACCAAAGCCTGAGCCTGCCCAAGCCCCGCTGCTGCAGGCAGAGGGACCAAAGCCAAAGCCCAACCCTCACCGCTGCAGGCAGGGAGGCCAAAGCCCAAGCCCTGCCATTGAGGAGTGGGGGAAGGAGCACAAAGCCTGAGCCCTACCACCCCAGGCAGGGAGGCCAAAGCCCAAGGGCTTCACCCCACATGAGGGGCCTGTAACCTGAGCCCCACCGCCCAGGGCTGAAGCCCTCGGGCCAAGCTTCAGCCCCGGGCCCCAGCAAGTCTAACACCAGCCCTGGCGACCCCATTAAAATGGGGTCCCGACCCAGTTTGAGAACCGCTGGGATAAACAGATTTGGCTTTTGGCACCAAGGAAGTGAGGGAGAGAGGGAAGGTAGTTTGGGGTATTAGTACCCAAGAGGTGGGTGAAGCTTTCGTCACTGCTAAGGGAATGAATCTTCTCTTACTTTCTTGTTCACACGGTGACAGTAACTCATCTGGGGGGTGGGGAGTAGACTAGAGAAGATTTGGAAGGGTAACAAATCTTGAAATTGCTAGTTCCCGGAGCTAGGCAGCTGCCTTTGTCAACATTAAGTCACTCCACCACAGCCAGCCACACCCTATTTATTAACAATGAATACACACTATGTAAAAGCTTCTGCTGAAATAACCAACAGCAAAAAAGTGAGTGTGGATCTGTGGTATTCAGTCATCTGTTTCAGAGTGCTCACCTTAGTGAGATGAACAAGAACAGTTCTCTGACATTGTTTTATGCACACTCAAGAAGACAACACTGCATTAGTTAAACTTTCCACATGTAACAGGGACATAGTTTTCACAGCCCTACAGGCTAGGAACATTTCCTCAAATGAAAGTTTATATTCTGGGGCCAATTTTGCAGCCATGGATTTATGCAAGGCTGTGTGTAATAACCCAACTGCAATCATTTGCTTTTTCTTCCACTATTAACTGTTGTACATCATTACCAATGGGCAGCTATCCAGCAGCTCTTTCCCACTATAAGGTTTTACTCTGCTGTGGAAAGAATATAATACACTCCCACATGCATTTTGATTACAGTATTGGGAAACCCTCAGCACAGGTCTGATTTAGCTTTCTGAAAGCACAGATTAACACAGATTGTAGATCTCATAGAAATAAATGCATCCTGAGTTATTCAGTGTCTAGGGCCTGCCATTGATCGTATTTTTGTGTGTTCAGTCAACATTAAGTGTTAGGGTATCAAAGTACAATTAATTTCCTGCTTTTTTTCCTCAACAGTCACAGGAGGTTAAACATTGTGAACTTGGTGAAAAAGAACAAAGAATTAACAATTCAGGAAGAGATCAAGTTGAAAAAGAGAACAGAAACTATTTAAAAACAAATATAGAAGCTAACCATATTGCAGCTGACACAGCTGGAGAACATGGTATGGAAACTGACATTACTACTGGATCTTTTACAACTGCTAAAACAATAGGAGTAGTAGATTGTAGTTCAGGCCATTGTTTGCAAGTTGAACCTATTGACACTAGTTTAGCAATTTCTGGGAAATCTCAGATAAATGAACCACAGTTAGAACTTGCTTTCACAACAGGCAAAAGTGCCACATCCTTGGACTGTGAAAAGCAAGAATTACTTCATTTGAAAGAGCAGGCAAAAATAAGAAGGGATGAAGAAGTCCTGTCTTCAGAGCCAGCAGAAGAGAACCAGCACCATTTGAACTGTAGACCAGTTTCTCCAATTATAAAGGAAATGAATATGCAAGATGGAAGTGTGCAAATTGTTAGAGATCATACAACACACGGTGCATTAATTTTTCAAAATTCTTTGTTGTATGAATTGGATTAAGTTATGTCAGTTAGGATTTTAATTGTAATGGTCAGTTTATTATCTGCAGTTCAGGCTTCTGTTTTTTGGCATCTAAATCATTGCACGGAAAGCAGAAATCTGAACTTGAGTCTGACAACTTCAATAAGAGGAACCAATTTAATTGTTTTGTTTACAAGTCAATTTATGTTAATTTTGATTTTTTTACAGTTTTAACTTTCTTTAAAATAAAAATATTTTCATAAGAAATGTTCAATTGAGTAGAAATTAAAACATATAAACAGCAACAGTGGACTACTTTCCCTTCAAGGACTTGGATCTTGATTAGTTGTGTAATCTCTCTAATGTAATAAAGTTCTTATATATGTTTATCTACTGTGTTTTTGCAATGCTTCTCTCCAGATTTGCTATCTTTGTTCAACTTAATGACAAACAATACCCATCATTTGAAGTAAATATTTGCCAATATTCATTTTGTGATGATTGTAGGGTTTTTTGGCAAATAAAATTTTTCATTCCATGGAGAGGCCCACTGTTTAATTAGTCTCCTTAAAATAAATGTTTATACTGCTATCTTAGCCTACTACTTTCCTTCAGATACACAGTATCCAAATACACCATTTAACTAATTTGTTTCCTTGTTATCCAGTGCATCAAACCCTGCATTTCCCAACATCTCTGCATTTATTCATGTATAGTCATCTTCTAGTATGGAGTCAATTCATCTAAATTATTCTTACCACTCAAAATAAGTTTCCTGTGGTTTAAATGTGCTGCACGTCGGATTGCATAGCAGTGGAAGTGCAACAACAAGCAAGAACACTTCTGAGCTTTGATATCAAACTTTCAGATCCCTTTTCTGTCACTTTCAAAAAAACAACCACCCATTCCTTTACAAACCGTTGTACATACTGAAGAAAATGTACTTCTGAACAAAATGAGGTTAAATTTGATTTACAGTTCAAATCTCCCACAGTTAGGTTGTTTACGTAGCTGTGCCAACCACAAGTACTTCTTGGGGCTGCATATACTTAACAGAGCAAGTACTGAATTTTATTGCTTGTGACAACTTTAAAATGTATATACTGTGTTGGTTCCAGGATATTAGAGAGACAAGGTGGGTAAGATATAACTTTTATTGGACCAACTTCCTGTTGGTGAGAGACTTACACCAAGCTCCTCTTCAAATAAAATCTGAAGAACAGCTCTGCATAAGCAGCAAAGCTTCGTGCGCTCTCTCTCTCTCTCACCAACAGGAAGTTGGTTCAGTAAAAGATATTACCTCACCCACCTTATCTAACTCTAAAGTTTGACAGTTAAATTACCCAGGAGAACAATTTGTTTTGGCATACATTCTATTTTTTAAAAAGTAATAAACATCCACATATTGAGATGGCTTCATAACAGTTGTTTTGTTTCCTCTCCAGTGAATACATTTAAGCAATTTATTCACATACCATAAAGTAGGAGAGAAAATTAAGAACAGAGTTTTGTTGAAAGTTACGTCTCCTCTATCAGCACACAAGTTAACCAGTTTCATTGAGCAATAATTATTTTTAGACAGGAACAAAAGGCCACTGACCCTCTCTTATCCTAATACAAGTGCAGTAGAGTTTTCTTCAGGCTGAATGTAACAAATTTATCCAATCACTTTTTTTTAATTAATGTCTGTAAGTCATCTAGCTACATGAAAGTACTTTTAGAATAATTCATGTCACCCCATTTTTAAAACCTTGGTTTGTATGTATTTGATATGGTTTATGGGGACTAGCTGATGTTTAGTGACTGCATTCCAGCTGTCACGTACATTCCCCCTCTATACTTTGTCTAAGTCATTCAGTGAAATCTGTTTTAAGTCTATTCCACAAAACTTCTTTAACTAGTACTGACAAGTTTGTTGTACTTCAATGGTGACATTTTAAAAAAAAAAATGCATCACTACAGTTAGAACAGACAAATGTTTCACTTTAACAAATGGCATTGTTTCGTATGGTTTCTGGCTTTCGGTTCCGGTTCAATATATGTTTTCATTAAACAGTACGTTTATTCTTTTTATATGGCTGACTAATTTGAAAGCTAAGTGTTGTGATTACTTTCTGCCGAAGGAGGTTAATATTGTGTTTCTCTATTTTAACTCAATTACTGATTTTTTTAATGAAGTTAGATGTACGCTCTTTGAATGGGTAATGATGACATTTGGTGTATGTTTAAACCCCTTTTGTATTAGGAAAACTGAATTTTGTCATAGCAGGAAAGATTTAAACTAAACTAATGGTTTTGCAGAATCAAGGACTTTCATGGTATTACAAATGTGAATTTTATTTTGGCAGAACTAAAAAAAAATATATTTCTACATTAAACTGAGCAATGATTTGTCCCTCTTCATATAATCAAATACATAGCAAATAAGAGAATGCTCTTGCAGATATGCACTAAATCTCAAGCAAGCCTAATAAAATAGTACAAGCTTGTGGAATGCTGAATGATTTTACTCTAATGTCACTGAATTTAAACAATAAGTAGTTATTTAAAACAGTACAGGGCTGCTGGACTGCAAACTGACTAGAGTTCAGTCAAGCTTATTCCATTCCACCCTTACTCTTCTCAGTACTTTGAGTATCATGGATTTGCTCATTTCAAAATGTATTTTACATGGAGTTTAAGAGATTCTGAAAGTGAAAAGCCCTATAATGTAATAGAGAAGATGCATTTTAATGTTGTTTATCCTTGTCAGTAAGCACAGCATAATGGCTACTTTCTGTATGTGGGCTTAAATTTTGATTTCCAGCTGATCTCAGCAGTAGAGTCTGTCCCATTTAAAAAAATCTAACTGGGAAACATGAAAGATTACTATTTTTAGACACCTTTTACAAGAATGTTTATTCATCTTAAAGCAGAAACCCTTTTATACACTTTTGTCCATAAGACAGTATGGAATAATTCACAAGAGAGGCTATTTGAGAGTTTGATTTTCACTGCAGTCTGCGATAACTTTTACAGAGTTCATGGTCTCGAATATCTCCCCACCCTCCGTTTTTCACGTGAGGGGAGAGAGGTGCCATGGCGTACCTTTTACTGACACTCATTGTTTCAGGAAACAGGAACTGTTGGTTGCTGCTTAAGAGCGAGTCGATTTTGGCACTCTGGGTGGAGGGTCTGCAGGATTTCTTGTGGTGCATGCCACAGTCCCCTGTATGAAAAACCCTGGGGATTTCGGGTACTAGCACTTTCCAGAACTTTGGAAGACAAGAGACAGTCAAATGCTGCAGCGTCCAGTCCCAGTTGTAGTCGTCGTACGTGCAGAAGGCATCCGTGCACTCGATCAGTTGCTGGTACGTGTCTCTGCTGAAGGCCATGCCCATGTTGTGCTCGGTGGACTTCCACGTCTTCATCTCCACCTTGTCGGCTCTGCCGGAGAAGCCACCCCGCACGACGTTGTAGCTGCCAAGGGAGAGGACCTGGCACTCCGGGCACTCCCGCTGCTTCAGCGCCCACAGCTGCTTGAGGACGTGGTAGAAGTCGGGGGCCAGGTAGTGATCCTCCTCCAGGAAGAGCACCAGCCCCGTGTGCTCCCGCAGCGCCCGGAGCCGCTCCCACACGAAGTGCAGCTTCCACCACCAGTGGTGCTTGGTCTGCGAGAACTTGGCCTCGCGGTAGTGGCCGAAGGAGTCCGGGAACTCGGCGTTGATGCAGCCCAGGCGCCGCGCCGCCCGCCGGTCCAGGTCGCGCGGGCAGTCGCGGGGGTCGTGGCCGGGGAACTCGCGCGGGTAGAGCTGGCTGCTGAAGGGGAAGAAGATCTGCAGCACCTGGCAGAACTCCACCTGCGCCGCCAGCCGGTTCAGCTCCTCCGACCACAGGTCGTGGCTCAGCACCAGCAGCGCGCGCTCCACGCCCGGGGCCCGGCGCAGCGAGTCCAGCAGCAGCCGCAGGTGCTCGGCCCGCTCGTGCACCTGCACCACCAGCACCAGCTCCAGCCCGCCGGGCGGGCGGCGGGGGGAGCGCGCCAGGTTGCGCACGGGCTGGTCGAAGTTGAGCTGGTAGAAGAGCGAGCGGTAGCCCAGCGTCCCGTTGGCCGGCTCGGCCCTGGGCGGCGGCGGCGGCGCCGAGGCGTTGGCGGCCCGGCGGCCGGCGGCGGAGGCGGCGAGCTCGGCCGGCCGGCTGGCGGCGCGGGGCGCGGGCGGCTCGCCGGGCTCGGGCTTGCGCGGGCGGCCGTGGCTGCCCCAGAGCGCCAGGCCGCAGGCGGCCACCAGCAGCGCCAGCAGCAGCACCTTGCGCTTGTAGATGCGGAGCCGCATGGTCCCGGGGCGGGGGGCGGAAGCGGGGCCTGCCGCTCGGCTCGGCTCGGCTCGGCCCGCCCCTAGCTCATCGCGGGCGCCGCGCTCCCCGCTCGCCCCAGGCGGCGGCGGCCAGACCGAGCCCGGAAGGGGGAGGAGACGCCCTGGGGCCGCCCCTCCGGCATCAGCGCCGCGGCCCTCCCGGAGCGCGGGGGCGCCCAGCCCGCGGCGCGCGCATGGCCCCGGCGGCGGCGGCGGCACCTCGCGGAGGGAGGCGGGCACCAACTGTCACGGCGGCGGCGGGGGCCGGCGGCGGCGCGCGCGCGATGCCCGGGCTGCGCCCCGCCCCCCCACCGGACACGTCCCCGGCCGCCATAGGGCACGCGCCGCACGTGGGCCCTGGACCATTGGTCAAACGCGCTGTCACTCAGCGCCCGCCCGCCCCCCCCCCCCCTTCCGCTGCCCGAGGGGCCGGTTGATATTGAGCGCGGCTCCGCCGGCCGAGCCCCGCGGATAGGGGCGGGGCCGGTTCCCGTGGCGGGGGGAGGGGGAAGCGTGGCCCAGTCTGGGCCGGGCCTGTCCCGTCCCGTCCCGGGGGCTGGGGGCGCGAGGCCTGTCCCTATCCCGGGGGCTGTCCCGGGGCGGGGGCCGGGGCCTGTCCCTGTCCCGCGGGCCGGGGCCGAGCGGCAGCTGGCCGGGGACGCAGCCGTGTCGGTGTCGCTGGCTGCTCCGGGCAGAGCCTCCAGCGGTCCCTGGGGACGGGCTGAGCGCCCCCCTCCCCGATTGTGGGCAGCCCGGGCCGCCGCCCCCCGCCCTGTCCCCGTGTCTGGAAAGGGACGCGAGCGCCGGCTGGGCCTGCGGACGGCCCCCGGCCCGTGTCGGGCCAGCCGCCCCGGAGTCTCCGCCGGCCCCGGGGCCGCAGCGCGGAGCTGCGGTTGCCCAAGACCGGTGCGGCGCCGGGGGCCGCTGATCAGTGTGTGTAACCGGGGTCGACGAACCCCGCGTCCGCTGCTCTGCGAGCCCAGCCGGGCCTGCAGCCCCGAGGCCGCTGTCACCCCGCACACCCTGCCCAGCCTGGGCGCCGGGGCGGGGTCTTTGTGTCCTCCAGCGACCTCATTCGGGCAGGGGAAAGGAGCGCATCTGTGCCCGTCCCTACAAAGAACCCCCGCCCTCCTTCCACAGGGCCCAGAGAGGAGGGCTTAGCTTCCCTCCTTCGCGCTACCTCCCGCGGCGGGGAAGGAGCATCAGCCCCCTGCCCTGCTCTTCCTCAAGGAAAGGGGAGGTCAGAACAGGAGAGAAAAGAAAAGAAGTGGGTCAGAGCTGTGCAGTGAGGGATGCGGGAGTCAGCTCTGCCTCCTCAAACCTCTCCCTTTCTGTCCAAATATGTCCCCACAGTGCTGAGAGCTGGATGGGGAGGTGGGAATGAACATATGCCGTGCATGGTGCAGGCCGAGGTGGGGGGAGGAGCTGAGAACAGGCATGCTTGTTGCAGGGCCCAGGCATACAAAGCAGAGACCCAGGTGAGCGGTGAAATCAGGATGTTTGATATATGGCCCTGAGAGTGCAGTTGGGAGGTGCGAACCAGCAGGTGCAAAATACACAGGCCTCGTCTACACCTACAACTTAGGCCAACTTAGCTACCGTGCGCACCCCTGAAAGAGGTAGGGTACCTCTAGGGTCCTGCAGCACAGCTATGCTTCTCTACTATAGATGCTCCTTCCTCCACTGATGAAAGGGTTTTTTCATTGCTGTAGTTAATCCACCTCTCTGGCAGGCAGTGGTTAGGTTGACAGGAGAATTCTTCTCTCAGCCTAGCTACAGCTACAGCAAGGGGTAGGTTGACTTAACTATGGCACTTAGGGAGTGAAACTTTTCACAGCCCTAAACAACATAGCGAGGTCAATCTAGTTATTAGATGTAGATCAGGTCATAGTTAAGCTGACATAGGCCCCAGTATAGATACCACTAAGGTGATGGAAGAATTCTTCCGTCAACCTAGCTGCCACCTCGAGGGTGTAGATTTACTACAGTGACATAAATCTTTTCCAGCACAGTACCAAGTGTCTATGCTACAGTAGCATAGCTGCAATTGTGCTGCTATAGTGTAGACATAGCCACAGTGTTGAGAGCAAGGTGAGGAGCTGAGAACAGGCATACTCCATGCACATAATAGGCCCACAATTGTTATAATTGCAGGAGTTGGGGCAGAAGGGAATGAGAACACTCAGTGAGATGGTTGGAGCTGAACACTGCTCAGACCTATTGTTTCAGGCTGCATTCATCTCCTTGGGGCTTCTCCAGCTGAGAAGAGCACACTGAGATGAATGGACCACTTCACACCTCTCTGAGTTTCCTATACTGCTAAGAGTCGGCTGAAGATGGGAAAGAAAGGAGGTGGGATTTGGAAGTGCTGGTGGAGGAACTTCACTTTCCTGAGGTTTCCCACGATCTCTCCCTTCCAATGGCCACTGAACCTTCTGATTCTAACCTTCCATGCCTGGTAGGAGATCACCTCAGGCATTCTCATAGGCCCATAAGAACGGCCATACTGGGTCAGACCAAAGGTCCATCTAGCCCAATATTCTGTCTTCCGACAGTGGCCAATGCCAGGTGCTTCAGAGGGAATGAACAGAACAGGTCATCAATCTCATTGCTCTTTCAATAGCAGTGGAGAGGAAAATCACAGCACCCATGTGTTCTGTTACATAAGCCATTTAACCCTACCAAATTCACAGTCCATTTTGGTCAATGTCACGGTCCTAGGAATTTAAAAATAATAAATTTCATGATTTCAGATATTTAAATCTTAAATTTCCCAGTATTGTAATTTTAGGGGTCCTGACCTGAAAAGGAGTCGTGTGGGTGGGTTGCAAGGTTATTGTAGGGGGGGGTTGCGGTTCTGCTACCCTTCCTTCTGCGCTGCTGCTGGCAGCAGTGCTGCCTTCAGAACTGGGCAACAGGAGAGCGATGGCTGCTGGCCCCGGGAGCCCAGCTCTGCAGGCAGCGCAGAAGCAAGGGTGGCAATACCACGAGCCACCTAAAATAGGCTTGTGACCCCCCCTGCAACTCCCTTTTGAGTCAGGACCCCCAGTTTGAGAAATGTTGGTCTCCCCCATGAAATCTCTATTGTATAGGGTAAAAGCACACAGAAGACCAGATTTCATGGTGGGAGACCAGATTTCACAGTCCGTGACGTGTTTTTCATGGCCACGAATTTGATAGGGCCCTACATATAACACAATATTGTAATTCATAATATGTCCTTATTAGCCACAAACAAACATAGCAGCTACCTGAGAGCTCCTCAGTTAATGAGATGTACATGCTCTGGGACAGTGTACAGCTGAGCACTACGCATGGAAATCACACTGTTAAATTTATCTGCAATTATCAAAATGGTAAAAGGCACTCTGATGGAAAGCAAGGGTAATAGGAAATCTGAGAAGGAATTTACAAGGATGGGCCTGAAATATTTCTCAGGCCTGGTCTATACAAGTTGACTTGTGTTGACCTAGTTGTGCACGTCTACACCAAAGTTTGTCTCCTGCTGACATAAGTACCTTATTACAGCAACACACCACCACCACCTCCCCAAGCGACTCAGAGCCGTGGTTTAACTACTTAGGTCAATGCAGTGAGAGTACAGACACAGCATTACTAAGTCAACCCTGACAGTCCTGCAGCAGTTGTCCCACAGTGCCCATCTCCATGACAGTGGCTGCTTCAGTCACAGCCTTGAATTTCACTGGGTCACAGACACTCTCCCCACACTCCTCCCTGCCTTTTTAAAAATCATGTTTTATCTATGCCTCTTCCTGAATGCCCACCTTGGCCAGCACACCTACCAGCTCACCTTTGTTGCGTGCATCTGACCAGAGTGCCCCCCGCCCCCCAGCTGCTAGGAGCAGGCAAGATGTCTTCTCCCCATAGCCCAAGAGAATCCAAGAGGCTGTACAAGCCCAGCTACAGAACAGCCATAGAAACACAGACATCTACGTACAGATTGCACAGGGGACGGTGAAATGGGAGTACAACACAGAGGGGCAGCAGTGCTATATACAAGCCAAGGAAATTCTCCAGGGATACCAGAAGGTGAGGGAGGGCAGCTAGAAATCTGGTGCAGCTCTGCAGACCTGCCATTTTTACTGCAAACTGCAGGCCATACTTGGCAGTGACCCCACCAGAAGCCAGCAGATGACTGTGAACAGTTCACAGGAGCCGGATACAGAGTCCCGTGCTGTGAATAGTAAGGAAGAGGGGGAAGAAGCAGCAGGGAACTCAAATCATGCCACAAGCCAGCTGCTTGAAACTCCATCAAGTCATGCCAGTCCCACCAGCTGAGCACAGATGATACTACTGGTGAAGAGGAAGGGAGCTCAGGCAAGCATGTGCATGCTTTCATACATTTTTTTCTTTTGGTTGCCCAAAACTTCACCACCCTTCCTCTGCTAACAATTTTCCCCATTTACAACTGGCACCCATCCATCCGCATGTGCACAGAACAAAGCCACTGACTTCTGATTGCTTACTTTACTGGTATTATGTTTGAATTTATTCCCTATTGTTTTATTTTCTAAGAAATTAGTAGGGAAATCTGATCACACAATCCCCAGCAGATCAGTGTCCTGTGCTCAGGTAGAGGTAGAACAGAGAGGTAGAGGTGGCATCTGCTTTTCAGTTCTTTTGGCGCGTTAGGCTAGGCAGGGGAGGCCATCTAGAGTAGTTTGTTAATCTGAATAGGGATGTCCCTTTTATCCTCTTGAAAGCTCTTGATGAAACTTTCATGGAGATACTCTGCAAAACTCTCCCGAAGATTTCTAGGGATGGCAATCTTGTATCTTCCACTGCCAAAGAAGACTTTCCCATGGCACTCTGGCATCGTTGCAGTTAACAGCTGGCAGCATATAGGCCCGGCTGGCTTGGGAACATCAGTAGCAGCTGGGATCTCTGAGCCTGCGTCACCCTCAGGAGGGAGATAATGCCAAAAGCACCATTGCCTGTGAAAGTATTCCCACTATTTATTGAACTCTCTCTAAACCCACAGATGGGGATGGGCACTCAGCATTTAAAGCTTCAACTCAACAGAACAGCCCTCCGCCCTGCTAGGCTAGGCCACCTTCACCATAGTTTGAGCTGCAGAGCTCCTGTAGTGAGGCACTCCAATGTTAAAGTGACAATTCTCATTTCTGATTAAAGATATTGATGGGAATAATTTAAGGGAGTTTTGAGACTTCTCTCTCCCTTTTTGTTGTGACTGAAAGATCTAATGGTGCATCTGTCTGTTTTAATCAGCAGCCTCTAGTGGGGTGGCCTAGAGAGATGCACCCAGCACACCTACTGAATGTCTGACGGTGATCAAGATGAGGACTACAGAAGATATGTGCACTCCACAGCCCCCGACTGTGAACACAGGGCTTTGAGGGGCCATATGATTGTGACCATGGACAAGGATCAAGAACGAGGAACACAGGACTTGGAAAGGAAAAAGGTCTGAGATGCAGACTGGGAAATAAGCCAGGACATCATGGGTTTGCTCAGGCCACAAACTCAGATGTTGCAGAGAATTACTGACCTACACGCCCAAGGACCCCAGACTCAGCAGCCTTTCCAATCATTGGAGAACTCCATAGTCGATGCTCCCTACACCCCTCAATATCCCCACCCTACTACTCCATACCAGGGGAGAAGGAGAACTAGAGCTACTCATACCAACTGGTGAAAACCACAGGCAGGTGCATGTGAAGCCCCGGCTACTCCATTGTAATGGGTTTTACATAGATGAGGAGGTGTTCACTGTTTAAAACCCCAAGCAAAAATGGAAGTGAAGTATGGTTCACCCTGTTACAGTGTTAGTAAAATGTTTTTAACCTTGAGTTAGTTTGCTCTTAATTTTGTTGCCCATTTCTTTGCACTCGAAGTTCTATTTTTGAAAACTCTGAATATCTTTATGAGTTTACCCCTACCTAGCATTACAGAATTCAGAGTGGGAGGCAAAGAGCCATCCATATTTAATCTCACAAGACACTCTGCAACTGCTGAGCAGATAGTTGAATCTTTCTTTGGGGCTGTCCAGCTGCTCACTGTACGGTTTCACAAGACAGGGAAGCAAGGGGTAGGCTGGGTCACCCAGAATCACTACAGGCATTTCAACATCGCCAGTGGTAATCTGCCGGTCAGGAAAGCATTCCAAAACCTACAAGCTGGGACAAAGTCCTGTGTTCTTAAAGTTGCGAGCATCATGCACCTTCCCTGATGAACCCACATCAATATGAGTGAAGCATCCCGATGATCCACAAGCATTTGCATAGATATGGCAAAGTAGCTCTGTCTGTTGGTCTGCACAGTAGCAAGATGGGCTGCTGGCAGAATACAGATGTGTGTATGTGGTCTATTGTCCCATTGCAGTTCAGGTTGCTGAAAATCCATCCATTATTTTCTATATACAACCCAGAGTCATGGTCCTGTGTAGCATAAGACACAATCTCCCTACACTCATGGATTGCAATGGCCCCCCACTGTGGATTTTCCATTTCCAAACTGATTGCCTACAGCAATTCGGCATTGCGAGCTCCCAGAGCATAATTGTCTCCACTTGCAGTGCAGCTTTCATTTTGGTGTCACTGCACTGGATGGCTCAGACCTGCCTTACAATGCAATCCCCCCTATCAGTGCTCATTTCTTGGGCCTCGGAACAGCAATCCACCCTGTGGAGCAGCAACCTGGCTCCCCACCCCTCCAACACAGTGTGTCCCTCAGCATCCAGTACATCTCTGCCTCTTTCTCATTGCAATACTGGTTGTAGTATTACTCATTCAAGCCCTGGAAATACAGGAGAATTGTGCATCTTGTATTAGCAGTGGCCATCCTGTAATTACAATGGCCACCCTACTTATCTCTTCAGGGCCCATATATCTGCCAGAGAGATGGCAAAGACCAAAAAGCAGCAAGAGGGACTGAGAGTTTAAAAAAAATAGAATAAAAAAGGTGCACAAATTATGGAATGTGGAAAGCATTATGGGATGGAGAAAGTGGCATGGTGGGAACTTGACCCCTAAATCCCTTGGTAAAGTGCTGGTATTCCACAAGACATTGAGCAGGACAATGGCACAGGGCATACTGGGATACCTACCTGTCGCACACTGCATTCTACTTCAATGCAGGCACGCGTGGTATGTGCACCAATGCAAGCTCCCAAGCGTGCGTGAGTCAAACTGATACATAAAAGGCATACACAAAAGTTGACATAATTTGCGTTGACCAAACGTTGTAGCGTAGACGGGGCTGTAAAACTAGCTAAAAGGTAGTTTGTGGCAAACGGATCTAGAGCTTTCCTCCCTGATGGAATTCAGTGACAATATTTAAAAGCAACACCCGGAGACTACATTCTGCCACTGCTTTAAAGTAGCTATGTTAGTAGTAGGATAATGCCCCATGCAGCATGCTTCTTTGAGGGTTAAATATCCCTTCCCTCTTCACACACAAGTGCATAGATGGCTGGAGCATTCTAGCACCACTTTGTGGTTACAGAAGGGAATTTTTGTTTTAGTGCAAGCTATGCTTCACATCGGTTGATAAACCTAATAACAAAATGAAGACTTTAGTTGCAGACAAACCTAATCCAGATGTTTGTCAGGATTTTATTTCACCACCTTTACTAGCATTATCTATCACTGCTACTGTTGCACAAAAGCACTGCTCTCACATTTCACCTAGAAGCTGGTGTAAGTTTCTTATTGTAGTTCTCCATCTTTCCATGCTGGAAGTGCTGCATTTCATCACTGCTCTCCTTCAGATGATCAGTTTCCCTGGTTTTCTTTATATTCCTCTGGTCCTGAAGTGAATCTCTATCCTTGCAATTTAGAGCAAACATACACTACCCTCAATTTTGTGGCAGATTGCTGCTGCCTAGTCACAGCCTCTGTGCAATGTGGTATTTACAGTTTTACAGGTACAGTTGTTTGTAGTTATTGTATCAGAGGGTATTTGAACAGCATGGTTTATTTCCATATTTGTAAATGCTTTGTGGCTAAATGAAGACAAACCAATCAGGCTACCTATTAGCAATCTTAAATTCAAATTGTAGATTATTTCTGTAAATTTTATGGGGTGCGGTGAGGATAAACACATTAAAGATTATGAGGCACTCAGATATTACAATAATGGATACCAGGAGTACAATAGCGCTAGGCTAATTTTATCAAGTAAATCCACTTAAAAGGTAGCCAATAGTTAAGTGCCCTTGAAAGTTAGGCTATGTAAAATTGCAGTGTTAGTTAAGTTTGTTTATTTTTTTAAGGTAGAAGGCTAAATGTGAGGTACTAATTACATTTCAAAGAAGTCTCATGTTTGAGAATCCTTAACTTCAAAATTATTTGACCAATTGCTTTCACATTTGCAAAAGAGATTCCAGTCTATTCAGAGTAAATCCCAACATAGTTTCCCCGTGCAAAGTTATCGGGATTTATAATGGAATTCTGGTCACAAGATTAACTAAGGAGCTGCTGCAGACTGTTTCCATGTTTGGGATAAATTTTAATATCTGTAACTCCAAAACAGCTTGACCAGGTTTCTTCATAGTATTAAAAAGTTTTCCTTAGCTTTAAGCATACACCTGGCAATTTTCAAGTCAAAAGTTAAAAAGGACTTGGGCTAAAAGTATTGGAGCACCATAATTGTAAGAGAGAAGTTGGTCTCTCCATAACATATCAAAATAAGTCAACTCACCCAATGTGTTCAGGTTGGATCACGTAGTGTATTTCATGGAATATTCTGATATGTAATCAAAGAACATACAAATGAAAATAAGTCTTCATAGGAAGTTCTCCCAGAATCACATTAAATAAAAATGCAAGTGACTTCTATGAGAACGCAGAAGTTTTTCACCTATTCATGTCTTCCCTTTGGGAAGTCCTTCATGTGCTTCATGGTCACTAAGCGAACTGGTCAAATGACATGTACTCAAATGCCAGCAATACACAGGTGACACTCAGCTCTACCTACTCTTCACTACATATGACCATATCACTACCACCACCATGGCCCAGTGCTTGGATGAGATCAGTTCATGAATAAAGAACAGCTGGCTGAAGCTGAACCCAAGCAACGCAGAGGTGGTGCTGGTGGCAAGAGGAATGGACTTTGGAGTTGCAGTCTCCTTTGGTTGAAGGTTGGAGCTTCTGAGCAATCAAGCCACAGACAAGACATGAATTAGCAGTGTGGAAGCTCTCTAAACATTTCAATATCTTGGTCAAGATAAGAGACTGGGACTAGTGACCGGAAAGCATTAGATGATTATAACGGACAAGTGCAATTGTAACACAAAGCA
This sequence comes from Lepidochelys olivacea, assembly GCF_965140295.1. Classification (NCBI taxonomy): domain Eukaryota; kingdom Metazoa; phylum Chordata; order Testudines; family Cheloniidae; genus Lepidochelys; species Lepidochelys olivacea. The sequence goes on from NC_140416.1 coordinate 124,244,700, forward strand.
ACATTTGTATAAATTCACATGTGCAAGAAAAAGAATTTCACCATTTAATAATTGAAGTAATCACATAATGAACATCCCAAGAACCTTAAAAATTTGCATGATGCTTAGAAATAGTAAACAATTTAGGTTGTGAATGTGAAGCTGTCATTTCTCTTTCATATGACAGTTATAAAAACACACAAACATTTGTTCAGATAAAAATATCATAATACTGTTTCCTGTTTGAGGTGAGCACCCTATACATGGAATTGTTTATGGAACCGAAAATACCTGAAGAGTGTTTTAGAACTAGTCATGCTCTTTGGCAGCAGAATACTTTGTTGTTCCGCAATAAACTAGCGAGTGAATAGACATAGGACTCCCGCTTGCTGGCAGGAAAGGCACCACACTGTGCTCTTACGAAGGAGAATAGGAGATTCTGGACTAGGAAAAAAGTCTAGTACTCTCTAACTGATAGAATTCAGAGCATCAAGCAAGGGAGGGTGTACAAGATTGACAACAGAAACAAGCAGAAATTCACCCAACTCTCTCCTTCTGGCAAGGAGAGGTCACCTAATCCATTTAAAAAAAAAAGCATAAAGAGAAAAAATAATGAAGCTTTGGAGAATGTTACAGCCATATAAGCAAGCTAAAATACATTCTTACTAAGAAGATTCAAGTTGGGAGCGATCTCTCTCTCTGCACTAAAGTGATAGCTACTTAAGATTAAAGAAACTTTAAAGCACAGATACACCACATCAGGCTTACGGTGAGAAGGCTTTGTAAGTTTGACATTATTAACTATTTGTAGTGCACATTCAATGGTTTGTCTCCATTTCATAATAGCAAACAAGGACAGCCAAGCAACATTTGATTTCAGAGTCCTCCATCACTGGATGAAACTTCCCACAACAGTGCCTTTGCTGTCCCTTAAGGTCACCTATTACTCTGCAGATATCTATCTAGAAACTGGGAATAACAAGTTAGAGAGCAAAAATAACAGACAATGGGTGCCTCTGTACCTCCCATGTTATCTACAAGGACCACAGTATGAGCTACGTGGTGGAGATTCATGGTCACTGTTGTCTGAATGAAGCAGCTTAGACAGGCACTTCCACATTGACATGTTTTAGCTACTTCCAGATCTTCACAGAGGTGAGAAGGAAGGAGATGACGACTGTAAGGGATTCTGTTGAAAAAGATGAGTTTGTGTGAACATACTGCAACATTAACCAATACCAGTCAAATTTAGTGATTGACACATGCATTGCTAACAATTGTGCCATGAGATAACCCTTTATAAGAGGAAATAAACATAATTCAAATCTGAAAGACCTGTTCATCATCTACAATGACAGACTAGCGTTACAGCCAAGAAAAGTAAATAAATTGCAACCATGTTCCTGGTTGCTCTGTTAAGAATCAGGAACCTGGATCAAGACAGACAGAGTGAAAAAGAGCCAGAGGGCCATGCTGGTTATAAAAAAAAAATCATTACAGTGCTAGGACAGATGCAGGGAGAAAAGAAGAGGGGCAACAAAAATTTAGCCACCACACCACACATTTGCCCTCCCCCCCACACCGGTCAGCAAGGTCTCTGTATGTTCCCCCCCACCCTCCAATCCATTCATAATACATCAAATATCTCAAAGCCGGTGACATAGAAAAGACAGTGATGTCAAATATTACTCTTAGGATAAATTAGATATTTATTAAAACTGCTTTGAAATAAACAAAATGGTAGTATGTCCTAGACACCCTAACTCGGACTTCTTGCTGACTTACCTACTGCTGACTTACCTACCTTCTCTGTCATGACACTCAATAATTACTTCAGATCAAGAACTAGAACCAAGGATTCTCCCTCATGCAATTATTGTTTTAAATAACCATAAGAGACTCTGCCCCCCCAAATTAGTTTGCTGCCTTTGATCTGTTCCCAGTTCCCTCTAATTAGAAGAGTGAAGCCACAGATAATCCAAATTCCGATTTTGCATATGGAATACTATGCTGCTACAAAGTATAAACACAGATCCCAAATATAGTTTAGGGGTTTTGGGAAGGGTTCCTTCTGAGGTCTTGTCTATACTACGGGGGAGACCGTTACGCTACTTCAGCTAAGTGATAACGTAGCTGATGTCAATGTACTTAGATCTACTTACCATAGGGTCCACATTACACTATGTCAATGGGAGACACTCTCCTGTCAAATCCCCATGTGCTTCTCATTCAGGTTGAGTATAGGAGTCCATGGGAGAGCGACCTGTGGTCGATTTAGCGGGTCTAGTGAAGACTCCCTAAATCGACCACCGATGCATTGATCCCCTGGTAAGTGTAGACAAACCCTCAATCTCCCCATATCCTTGGAGTCAATTAGCAGCAATGTATTAAAATGATTATGCTTGGCATATTAACTAAAAGAAGCCCTCCTGAAATCTAACTGGCTAGTGTACTGGCATTAAGTTCTCCAGACAGACCCTACTAAAAGGGAGCTGGTAGCAACCCCTATATTTAGGTTGCTTAGCACTTTTTTGAGAAGTATATACTAGCTTGTCACAAGTGTACTTTGTATTTGGAAGTTGGGAAAAAAAGTATTCACAAAACTTCATCAGGACTGTACTGAGTAACTCACCTGCGAAGGGGAGGTCAGTGGCAGTGAGAATATGAACTAGATATGAGCTAGCCAGTGAGAATATGAGATATGAACTAGTCAGTAAATTCACATTACAAGAGTGTCCCAAATACCCGTAGGTACTTGTAACCTGTACTTCCAGACCAGTGGACAGGGCTTTACAGCTTATATTTTAGAGAGAGGGCTGGAGAAAGATTCCAGAATTTTGATAATCTACATTTTATTTCCCCTTTCTTCTGTCTCTGGGTCCTATGTTAAACCTTCCCCACACCTCTCTTCTAATCCAAACCCCAATTTCTTGTGTAGTCCAGAAGCAGCAGACTCTTACATCTTGCAGCTTGGGACTTGAGCATTTTTCCTCTGCCTGTCTCCCCTAGGGGTTGTTACTGGGCATGGCAGCTCCACTCCTAACACAGCTGCTGGTTTCTATACAGACCGACAGGCAGTAACATTTAGTTGTTGCACACTGTAGTAGACCCCGGGGAGTACAGATGGCAGACACTGGCCTTGCAGGGAGGCTGCTTATTTCCTGCAAGAGTGAGATAGTAATTATTTTTAGGCCACGTCTACACTGCCCACCAGATTGGCGGGTAGTGATCGATTTATCGCGTCTAGTATAGACGCTATAAATCAATCCCTGATCGCTCCGCCGTCGACTCCGGAACTCCACCAGGGCGAGAGGCGGAAGCGGAGTCTACAGGGGAACGGCGGCCGTCGATCCTGCGCCGCGAGGACACGAAATAAGTGATTCTAAGTCGATCTAAGATACATTGACTTCAGCTACGCTATTCTCATAGCTGAAGTTGCGTATCTTAGATCGACTCTCCCCCCAGTGTAGACCAGGCCTTAGTTACTCAGAGCTGGGTCTTTTCAAGTTAGAGGTGAAAAGCTCCATATCCTAACCCCTAAAGCCAGTTAGCAATCCTGATGCTGCAGTGCTTCAAGAAAGCCAGTGGTAAGGTAGATAGAAACCTCAATTGGAATGATGTAGCTACAGCTATACATTTACCTTCCAAGCAGTCACCTCACATTTAACCAAAATCTTTCCAACGCTGCTCAGATCTTCTTTAAGGCCCTGTCCATACAAAGAGCAGAACAAGCTACAAACACATTTGCAGCTGGCAGTTTCAGTGTGGATCGGTTTCTTTTCCTTTTCAAAAACCAGCATATTAGCAGAAAGTGGATACCCACTAGCAAATATTTAGCATGATTTCTAACATGGGTGTGTGAACACAAGCTGAGTGGCAACCATGCGTGAAAGCAGCCTCAAGCCATAGTGGATAGGACCCAATATGAACTATACACCCACATGACAAAACCTCCCCACAATAGGAACCCTGCACTGGTAGTTTCAGAAGAGACCAATATTCATGGAAACAGGTGTATTCTTATAACTTGAGAGAGCAGATGTTCATTTCTGAAACTATACCTGTTCTGTGGATAGAGGGTGTCAATCTACAGGTTTCACTGACCCCCCCCCCCTTCAAAAGCTTCAAGTTACAGTTAAAACAATCTCAGACTCTCACCAGTATTACACTGAGCCTTGAGAGATGAACTTATATTGAGTTTAAAGGAACTTTTCTGCTACCCTGTAATTTACTGTAATTGCATATGTTAGAAGTCATAAAGTTAAACACTTGCCAGGTTGTTTATCATTCTTTTTCAAAGCTATAGATGAATCATTCTATTCTTACCTGTAATTTACTGTTGCTCTTGCAGCAGATTCTAGTAAAGTTAATGGTATTTTTAGCTGTATGCTGGGAACAAGAGGATTAGGCTGTTCAAAAGGGTTTCCAAAGAGATCTAACTTCTCAAGTGAGAGATTTCTGAAGTCACTGGGCAAAAAAGGAAGCTTATTACGGGCTGCTGACAGGAAGCGCAGTTGACTTAGCTGGCCCATCTTGAACGGCAACCTAATCAACTCATTATCATCCAGCTTTAAGTGAATGAGTTCTTGCAGTTGACAAAACTGAACTGGAAGTGCTTTGATTTTATTTTGGCTGAGGTCCAAAAACTGGAGAGACTTCTGAAGCGTGGAGTTGCACAGAGCTACGCAGAAGGACTCCAAGTGATTGTTGTGCAGATTAAGCTCCTGAAGGCTGACGAGGTCACCAATAGTTTCTGGCAGCTTTTTTATATGATTGTGGCTTAAGTCTAGTTTTCGGAGTTTTTTCAGACAAAGCATTCGCATGTCGACTCGGGCGAGTTTGCAGTATGAGGCCTGCAGTTGTTCGAGGGAGTAAGGGAAATTTTTGGTTAGCGGATAGTCTCGTCTCGACGTAATGATCATCTTAGTTTTAGGTTTTTCAACTTCCGAAGTCTTTGCTGGTACCAAGACTGAGAGCGGCAGGGCTTCAACATCGGTGCCTCGGTGAGCCAGCCTCACTGCTGCAAGGAAGCTCTTTAAATTGCTAGCATTTGCCTACAAAAACAAAAACAGAATAACTCTAAACATTTCACTTTTAAACCTCCTGGACTTGTGCTAGTGCTTTCTAAACTCTTTTGTACAGAAGGGTGTCCAGTGATGCTGAGTCAGCAGAGTAATGAAAATGGCTAGGGGGAAAAAAGAGGCTTAATTCAGGCTTGTTTTGAATTCTCTAGTAACTGTATTTAAGTGCCAATGATAAAAAATTCAGGTAGGGAAGTTACAACCTCCCCTAACCAGTCAGAGCAAACAAAATGCACTACATAGCTCAAAAAAAGAACAAAGCGCAAGAGTTTGAAGCTGAGAATAAGGGTTGGAAAAGGAGGGCAGCAAGTCACAGCTGGAACAGGTTAACATGCCTGTTTCTATAGACTATACACATGGGGTGGAGGGGGAGACAGAGTTTTAAGGCTATAAACAGTGTTTCTGACAGCCCCTAGGCAGGGAGGGAAAAACAAACAAACCAAACACCCACCCCCCCAAAAAAACAAACAAAAAAACAAAGGTTGAGCATGGGTGGCATTTGAAGTTTGAGGCACAATGGAAACTCTGGACTAACAGGTTTAACATCCTTAGAGCAAGTTCAGATGTTCTGAGACAGAGAGGTTAACTGGTTGCCCATAGTCACACAGGAAGCTTCTGGTAGAACCAGGAAGCCTCCCTACTTTTCTGAGGAAACAATCATCCTTGCTTCAGGTTGGGTGCAGCATGATGATAGCACCACTGACATATCACATGGATCAGTTTGAGGAATACCAGATGACTTGCATGTTGAGTAAAGATCTAGCACAACTTTAATAGATTTAAAGGAGATCTGTATTGGTACAGTTGAGGTTAAATAGTATGGCGTCACTTTCAAATGCCTCAGCTCTTTTGAAAGCCTCTCAGTACAGATCTAATCCAAACTACCTCTCTCAGAAAATTAACTGGCATGCGGTAAGCAGCCAGATTAAGCTATTACGCACCTCAGAAAAACAAAAAAAACAAAAAGGAAGCAGACGATGAGGTGTTCCCACAGACAACATGCACTTCTCTCTCAAAGCAGGAGAGGAAGAGGAGTCTTGTGCTTCAGAACTGTACAGAGACTTGGAAGATCTATACTCTGTTCCCAGCTCTGACAGCTCTTTGAGAGCTTGGCCACAGTCGCTCAGTCTATATGCTTCAGTTCTCCATCTGTAAAATGGAGGATAGTAATTCCTTTCTTCCAGCCATTGTCTGTTTAGATTGTAAATTCTAGAGGGCAGTGGACTGTCTCTTACTATGTGTCTGAAGCACCCAGCACAGTGGGGCCCTGATCCTGGGGGCCCTTAGGCGCTATGGTCATACAGATAAGCCGTATTTGATTAAGATAGCAGTAAGGGCCAAATAAACCTGATCGCACTGCTAACAGTATTACTGGCTTTCTTACTAAGCCCACAAATATCTAATGTAAATTAACTCCCCGTTTAATATCAAAGGTGGCAAATCAAATCTGAACATAAGAAAAAATATCCCCCCGATCATTGGGGAAGTGGGTAGATTTGTTGTGACTATACGCCAGAGAACAAAAGTTATAGGTAAGATTTCCTTTGCTCTAGAAGTGGATATCACAGCAGATGCCAACTCTTGGAAACTAAGCAGCTCTGGGATGCCAGAGGCTGAAGGTAAAACATTCTGCAACTTCAAGATGACAATACCTTGTCTTTTGGTGTCTCAAAAAGAAAATCCTACCACATTGTCTAAGCAAAGTTAGTATGATACCCCTAAACAAGAACAAGTTGAGGAGAAAACCCAAAAAGACATGCCTATGCAAATAAAATAGGCAAATGGTTACTCTCAGAAGTGCTCAGGATCCTGTGATAGTAATAAGTGAAAACTGGAATCAAAATATCAGAGTCCCAGCAATAAAAAAGGCTATTGTAAAAGTAAGCAGTCTGTGTTGCTGCCCTACAAATCTCTCGGACCGGAACTGATCTGAAGCTGGCTACGTAAGTAGACACTCCTTGGATCTAATGATTCCTTCTAATGATCTTTTGCTCCAGGGTTATAAAATAAAGCACTGGATGGATGTTCCAAAGATCTTCAGTCTACTCCAGAGAAATTAGGAACCTGTCTACAACAAGGTTATGAAAGAGAACATTACCAGAAAGGATATGGAAATATTGTTGGCAGGGAGATTAACTAGTTAAGCTAGAATTCTCACTTTTGGAAAGAATCTAGGATGAATCCCCTCGGGTAGACAGTGCCCTCTGCCCCCTTCAGGCTATGATGGGCCAAGCCTTGCACTGCAGTCCCACATCCTGCTTAGCAGCACGGGGCAGGGAGGCAGGTTCTGGGAGACCAGCCCAAGGGTGCTGGGGTTTGGGCAGATTCCTCCCTCTTAGGGCCTAGGACTGTGTTTTGCTAGGGACATTCAGCAATCACACCCCCACTCTGTTGCCATAAAAAAAAATATGTGCCAGCTCCATAAGTAACCTGTCCCCTCACCTCCAGGAGCTCTCCTGGACGGGGCTGCTGTTGAGTCTCTGGCAGGAGGCTCTTCTTCTACAGGCTGCACAGAGGTTTGTCTTCTCCAGGAAGGTGTGGGACATGGAAGATGTTCCTAGCCCTGAAGAAGCTGGTGGGCTTGGACCAGGCTCCAGTCAGAGATAAGAACATGCTTGTAGGACTGTAGTCCATGAACCAGTCTCTGCAGAACAGATTTGCCAAGGGGTCCAGTATAATACGAAAATTGTTATCTGAGGGGACAGGAACACAGGGAAAAAATCATACTCTAGCACTGACTCCAGGGGAAGAATTTTGTTGAGGAATATATTCCTACTCAGGAGATCGAAGTCACCAGCATCCACTGGAACTATGAAACCAATGATGATATCATGAAGGCTGTTGTCTGGGATGTAGCTGACAAAGGAAAATACAAAGCCAGAGCACCACTAATTCTTAAAGAATTTAGAGTGGATGTGTTCCTAGATCGTGAAGCTCATTCTAGAAGCTGAAATCACTGTCATCTGAAAATCTGAACTCAAAATTAGAGTGGCTCAGAAGGGGGTTGCATCAGTTTTGTGAAATGTCAACATTCACCTACAATGAAACATGGAGCTTTTTAATAAAAGGTTTTAAATGTAATAAGCAGCTCATGATTTACCTTCAACTGCTTCACGGAATGCTGAAGTTAGCCACTAAATAAACTCTAAATGGATACTGTAACCTAGATTGACAGATGAAGTCAGTCAAGCAGTTTTTCTGTAGATATGTAATGAAATCCAAATGGGTCTTTAAGCCACACACATTTTCCACTTCAATTTTTATACCTCTTGTAAACCTCTGAGCCGCCAGCAGGCCTTCAGCCTTTTGCTCAGAAACAAACCTTTGGATTTGTACCATTTCAGAATCAATACTGAGAGAGAAGGACCTTCAATCAGGATGCAAAGAATAATCCTGGGGGCATTCTGCGCCATTAAAAATTCTGCAAATTTTATTTGTCAAAATAATACTACATAATCACGCCAGTTTCAATTATTTTGGTAATTTATTTCAATACACCTGTCAGCAAGTATGTCTGCAACAGTACAGAGACACAAAAAAGTTCCCCCAGGAGTAAAGAGTTAAAGAAACCCCGATGACAACCCAGTTCCTGTTTCTCTACCCCCTCCCCCACCACCCCACCTGCAGGGTCACCCCCGCCAATACACCCGAACCACCTCCTCTCCAGAGCCCAGCTGCCAGGAACCCTCGAGCTCCGTGGTTCTCAAACTGTGGGTCGAGACCCCAAAGTGGGTTGTGGCCCCATTTTAATGGGGTCGCCAGGGCTGGCTTAGACTTGCTGGGGCCCAGGTTCAAAGCCTAAGACCAAGGGCTTCAGCCCTGGGTGTCAGGGTTAAGGTTACAGGCCCCCTGCCTGGGGCTGAAGCCCTTGGGCTTTGGCTTTGCCCCCCCACTCCGGATGGGCTAAGGATTTGGTCCCCCCTCTTGTAGTAATTGTTGTCAGAAGGGGGTCGCAGTGCAATGAAGTTTGAGAACCCCTGCTCTAGCTCCCTCTCCCTCCCTCCCTCCAGCAGGGTCTTCTATGTGCAAGTTGGGCTCTGCAGAGTAGAGTGGCCCCTAGTGATGGCCAGCAGCACTGCAGCCCATTTCTGTGGGGGAAGGGAACCTCTGCATGCACGTTAATTTCTGCAAAATTCTGCATTGCACAGTGGCGCAGAATTCCCGCAGGAGTAAAAGCAGCACACTGGCTCTGAATGATCTTATGTGACAAAGTTTTCCTCCTACACAGGATGCAGCCATCGTTATCACAATTGTGAATCAGAAGAATTTGCAAGTCCTTCCCCTACTGCAGATTTTCCCTATATCAACACACAGACAGTGCATCTGAGAGGTCAGTTATCAGAATGCAGAGAAAAAGTGTGTTTTATCACCACCACATCCAGCACATTCTATCAGTTAAACAAACACAGCTCAATCATCAGGCCAAATACTCTCAGCAACGATGTTCCTGAAACTTGCAGGTTCAGATCAATCCTCTCTGCTAGATCCATGAGTTGTGGATCCCTTCTTGGTAAAATAATTCTTGTAACTATTTATACCTAGCAGGGCTCCTATGTACTCTGGTTATCCTTGAGAAACAATCTAAGACTGAATAGTTTAATATGAACCCTAACTCCAGCATGACAGTGGTAGGACAGGCAGGTGCCATTCAATGGCTTGTAAAATCACATCTGATTACTCAGTCATCCTGACAGGGAAATTATGGACTCCTACCAACCAGCCACACGGCACAGCCACACGGCACAGCCACACACAAGATCTGCCAAAACCACCACCTTTAAAGAAACATCCTACTGAAAGTGGAAAGGCACTACATGCTCTACCAATGCCAGAAACAGACTTCAACCCTAACATAAATAATTGTTGGTCTTATAAAGGAGGAAGGTGAGACAGGACAGAGTCAGCCCTAAAATGAACAGAATTATATTGTTTTAAATTAATTTAAAGCATCATTTTAATTAAATTTAACACATTTAATTTTTTTTTTTTAAATACTGTATCCACCAAACTGAAGTGCTAAGGTTTTGAATGGCTTCAGAAGTGAGTGGAGGCACGAAGTCCTCAGATACCAAGGTGATGAGCGCTGTATAAATGGACAGGCAGGCAAGGAGGTTGGGGGTAGAACTGGTAGGTGAGAAACTCCCTGCCCCCGTAAGCAAAACCATTTTCAGGGGCTGGAAGTGCTGGTTCAATGGGTTCTTCCCAGAACCTCCAGTTCTCAGAAGCTTACTGTTCGAATCCATTAAACAGATAAATAAATGCTTATTGCAAGGATGTTATCAAGTGTTCCTAGCATTGCTTCTAAGGTTTCAACTTTTCTGTAAGGCTACTGAAGCTATTTTTCTGTTCACAAGGACCATAAGCTGTTATTAAATTTAATTCTCTGAACAACTTTTCTTCAAAGATAGAATATATTTTCCTCATAGTACCTACATTTCCTTCTTCGCATAAATCCGAAAATTGACTTCATTTAGATTAGAGACTCAGGAATACAGCACACAAGCGGAAGGGCACCGGGAACCAGTGCGGCTTCCTAAACAAAAGGGTAAACAATCTACTTTTCTTCTAGCCACACAACCTAATTTTGAGATTTTAGAAAAATAATCCTAGAAAGATTCGAGGTTTTCCTAAATTTTGCATCAGTTCTAGACAGGCATTAATTGAGCAATAAGAGAGACAGCAAATGTATTGCTGGTACATTAACAGAGGCCTCTAATTTTGCAGCACAAGCTGAATAATCATTTTAACAGTGCATTATTCATACATTCACAGAAGCATTGAAGCAATTGTAAGGAAAATCCATGTAGTAAGCTGTTTTGGAAAAGAGACAACGTAACGTGGGAGGAGTAACGGAGGACTGGCTAGATGAAAAATAAAGAGATAAGGGATGCTGCTTTTTAAAGGAAAGAGGAGAGAAAAAACACTAGACAAATGAGGAAACCGAGTGGCAGAGATAGAACAGCGGGGATTTGGAAAAACAAAGGAAAGAAAGTTAACGTATCAAAGCAAAAGCAGCAGGGCTCAGCTTTTTCTGCAAAATGAGGGGATAACCCAAAGATCCCTCCCCATTTTAAGATATATATAACAAGTTAATTATATTTCTGAATAATCTCAGACCATATATCCAAAGGCTATTCCTTTGTGCCTGGTTAAGTTTGTGGGCCCCCAAAATAATTGTCTGGCAGGCCCAAATTGCTAAGACTAACACTGATTACAGCCTAAATTTTCCTTTAAAAACATTAGGGAAAATTGCTCAGGTATCTGCATTGTGACTTTTCATTCACTCTGAATAGAGAGATGCCTTATACAGTATAAAGGCAGACAGAAGCAAATGACATCCTGTCAAACTTCCTGGCTTGAGCATTTATACTCTATATGACATCAGTACAATACAGTTTTATTTCTATACAGCAGACTTCATACAGATCACCCCAGAATACTTTCTAGTCCAGATATTGCTTTGGACAACAAGCAATTAAAGCCATGCAAACAAATATGCACAGGCACGTAGGTTATGGAACACTTAACTGTGGAAACCTAGCTAAGGCTGGTCTAGTGCCAGTGCCATGAACTCCTACACAGGGGATCCACCTCTAACACCAGATTGAGACCTCACACTACATGCACCAATAGGTGCCGCGAATGCTGTAGAGTCAGAATGCATGTCAGGTAAGAAAACACCTCAGGAAGGTTTTATATGCCAACTTTTCCAGGGCTTGACATGTGTTTACTAGCTACAGAAAGAGCAACATTCAAGACCACAGAAAAAAGGGAGGGGTCTCCCAGTGAACCACCCACATAAAATAAAAGAAAGCCAGACAGAAAGCTAGCCCGCTATCAGTTCTCTACCTTGCTGAGACAGACATCCACTGCAGGTTCCTTCAGACGAACAGTAGCTTTCCCTTCCTCCACAAATTTGGTGAAGAACTGCTCAATGTTCTCCTTCAACTGTTGAAAGAAAGAGAGGAAAAAAGTGGAGAGCTTGAGTGTAAAGTCTTCCCAAGAAATCAGGGGGTATTTAATTTTGGTTAAAACAACAGTAAAAGCACCTTTCAAGATACAGTTTCAAAGTATAATTGGGCTTAATAACTATTCCTGGTGTAGTACTAAGTACACAATTTCTTTTTTCTTTATCTAGTACAAATCAAGTTTGCAAATCCTTACCATGTAAATAACAGAGACATCACTACAACAGTGACCTTTCATTTAGAGAAACATTATACAGTAACAATAATCAGATCTCTCTATTTTACAAGTTATTGCCATATTACAGAATGAGCATATTTACACATCCCAAGACATGTCATTTCTAAAAGTCTTTGCTCAATTTATTACATACATTTAACAACCCAGGCATAGCTATCAAATGTCAATATTAAAAAACACAATGTTTCTAATGCAGACATAGGAATCTTGTAGGGATGGAGAACACACTTGAGCTTTGCTAGTGCCTAAGTGAAAAGCACAACCAGATACCCAATGTTGTGCTGTTCTGTAACCTCTATTGAAAATGTTCAGCTATATCTGGACTAACAAGAAGTTGAATACATACAGTCCCATCTGATTTTAGAGCCTGTTTAATTTAAGTTTAGTTTCTTCAGGATACTCTGTCTACTGAACAGTCATGTGGCTAGCTGGCAGAATCACACAATGAAAGGGACATTAACTCAAGTCGTACTTTTGTCTGAAATGTTTACATGCTATTGTTATGAAGACCAAGAATTGCCAAGATCCCAAAAGGTAATGGCTTGGAGTGGTTAGTCTCAGTTCATTCATTTTGCAGACAGGCAGCTTCCCCTGCTTGAATGGGTTGTTCTCATTGCATCAGAAGAACCACTTTCAAAAGAGAGGAAAAGGGGAGGGAGAAGCCCCTGACTCTGAGAGAGAGCTAAGGCGCTGGTGTACGCAGGTACCACTCTCCAGCCATGCCTCGAAAGGGACCATTGTTTCACAGCACTCTCAGGGGTGCCACCTGCAGGGAGACGGGGCGGGCGTCTCACCTTAGGTAGCCCGGGTGCTGTGGCCACAGGAAATCTTACCCCCTACCCGGCTCGGTGAAGTCACACTGGGTCCAGTGTGTGCAGGTCTCCCCTTGTACCTTGCCCTGGGAGGGGACAGAGTCTCCCCTTGTACCTGACGCAGCCCAAAGGAGAGAAGGAGCCGGTGACTATTACCCGGACGAGGGTTGGGGAGTCTCCCCTCGGGCCGGGCCCGGCCCGGCCCCGGGGGAGAGAGGGCGGAGGCGGGGGGGTCTCCCCTCGGGCCGGGCCCGGCGGGGGGGAGGGCGGAGGCGGGGGGGGGGGTCTCCCCTCGGGCCGGGCCCGGCGGGGGGGAGGGCGGAGGCGGGGGGGGGTCACCCGTCGGGCCGTCCCGGCGGGGGGGAGGGGAGAGATGAATGTGGGGGGGTCTCCCCTCGGGCCCGGGGGGGAGAGGGCGGAGGCGGGGGGGTCTCCCGTCGGGCCGGCCCCGGGGGGGGAGGGGAGAGGCGAATGGCGGAGGTGGGGGGGTCTCCCCTCGGGCCCGGGGGGGAGAGGGCGGAGGCGGGGCCTCACCTTGTACCTGGCCCCGGCCCGGTCCCGCGCGGTGCAGACCATCAGGTAGACGCCGTGGCCGGCGCCGGGCCCCCCGCGGCCGGGCGGCCTGTCGGGCTGCCGGCCCAGGGAGAGCAGCGCGCGGGCGCCCTTGGCCCGGCCCCGCAGGCCGCAGGCGGGCAGCAGGCGGCTCCGCACCTCCACCTCGCACTGCAGCCTCATGCCCGGCCCGCTCAGGCAGCGCGCGCCCGCCCGCCCGGGGGTCCTGCGGCCGCTCGGGCTCCCGGCGCAGCCTGGCGGAGCCGCCCGCGCGCTGCCTGACTCCTCTGGGCCCTCCCTCCGCTGGGGCTTCGTCTGTGCGGCGCGTTTGCCACGACGGGGCCCGAGCTGCGGTCTCCGCCCCGGCCAGGGACCCCCTGGGCGAGAGCGGGGGCCGCCTGGCTGCGGGAGTTTTACAGGCAGGGGTGAGGACACCCCGACCGCGTGAGGACCCCTCGCGGGCGAGCGCGGGGCCCCTTGTTGGCCCCGCCCCCTCGGGGCTGCTCTTGCTCCGCCTGGCGGTGGAGGCCGGCGTAGCCCGGGGCGGCCGAGCCCCGCTCCGGGGGGTTCGGCGGGGCGGGGCTCGCGCCAGTCTCCTGCTCGCTCCGAGCCTGGGCCGGACTCCCCCTGCCCTGCGTCGCAGCAGCGTGGGGGCAAGCGCCAGCCGGCGGGATCCGGGGGGGCCCCAAATGACCCCAGGCACTGGGGGGCGGGCAGGGCCCTACCTGTGCTTCGGTGCGATGGGGTCACTAACTTACCTACGCTGCAAGTCCCTTGGATCAGGGGCTGTCTAGTGTGTGGCTTGTCCAGCGCCGTGCACACCGTCAGCACTTAGCTACTGGTAACAATCATACCTGCCTGGGGCAGCATCCGCCTAGCCCAACTGCTTACCAGATCAAACTACACCCCTGTAACCCTTGCTGTACATCAGGGCATGCATCTACGATGGCTACCAAGAGTAGGAGTAGATTCTTCGTTTCTTGATGTGTTAGGCTCAAGATGGGATGTCTTTCTGGAACGGAAGATATTGCGTTAATGAAATACAGATTATTGGGCTCAGTACAGGGTTAATGGAGTGAAGTTTTCTGGCCTGTGTTATACAGGAGGTCAAAACAGATGATCTAATGGCCCATTCTGGGCTTGGAATCTGTGAAGCTGAAAAGATGCATATTTCTCTTATGTAGACAGACATATTTCTCTTATGTAGCCATTCTTTTCATGGCTGTGGTAATCGATAATAACGAAAAGGTGTTGAACAGAAAATATTTTCTTTATACGTATTGTCTCCTCCACAAAATCTTCTTCCTTGCGTGAATCTCATCAAATGAGTCCTCTCTGTGATTCCTGATCAATGTTGTATTCTCTATTATAACACATGCTAACATGTCAGGGCTGGCCTTACCATGAGACGAACTGAGGCGGCTGCCTCAGGTGCCAGACTGTGGGAGGATGCCACTAGGACCCAGAGTTTCAAAGTTTTGGCCCAAGTGAGGGGGCATGGGGGCGTCATTTGAGCTCGCCGCCTCAGGTGCCAAAATGTTGTGGGCCAGGCCTGTAATATGTCTTTGTTTATCAACTCCCGCCACTTCTTCTTGGGTCTGCCTCTCTGTCTTTTTCCTTCAATCCGTTCGATTCTCTTACCCACGTAGTTGTCAGGATTGTGCTTTACAGACCAAACCATGTGAGAAAAAAATGGAGTGTGATGACATTTACAAATGATACCTGGATTTTAGCTTGATTTTATTTTATTGACATAAGCTTTCCTGCTGATGTAAATGATTGTTGGTTTTAATTTGAAAGGTTTTATTTCCTTACACTTTGCCCCACTAGTGAATGAGTCCTAACGTCTATGAGTTGAAAAAATACTCCATCTAGTGTCAACATCACAACTTGCATTGCATTTAAATGTCTGTGCACTGTATGATGTCCTAAACTTTTAAAAAGAAAAGGAGTACTTGTGGCACCTTAGAGACTAACCAATTTATTTGAGCATAAGCTTTCGTGAGCTACAGCTCACTTCATCGGATGCATACCGTGGAAAGTGTAGAAGATCTTTTATACACACAAAGCATGAAAAAATACCTCCCCTCACCCCACTCTCCTGCTGGCAATAGCTTATCTAAAGTGATCACTCTCCTTACAATGTGAATGATAATCACCTTGAGCCATTTCCAGCCCAAATCCAGGTTTTCTTGGGCTGGAAATGGCCCAACTTGATTATCATTCACATTGTAAGGAGAGTAATCATTTTAGATAAGCTATTGCCAGCAGGAGAGTGGGGTGGAGGGAGGTATTTTTTCATGCTTTGTGCGTATAAAAGATCTTCTACACTTTCCACAGTATGCATCCGATGAAGTGAGCTGTAGCTCACGAAAGCTTATGCTCAAATAAATTGGTTAGTCTCTAAGGTGCCACAAGTACTCCTGTTCTTTTTGCGAATACAGACTAACACAGCTGTTACTCTGAAACTAAACTTTTAAAACAACATGAGAATTTGAGGCCTATAAAATGTCCAGTACTGGAGAAATAGGAAGAAATGGCACAGAATTGTGAACAACAACAACAAAACTCCGTGGTGAAAAGGTGGTGTCAGAGGGGAGAAGCTGGTAAACTATCTGTGCCTTGTGCTGAAAGCACTCATTCTGGATTGCAATGTCCTGGGAAGATCCATCCTATGTTCATGTACGTTGGAAGTCTGGAGTAACTCCATTGGAATCAATTGAGGTGTAAGCCAGATCAGCCTCATGGTTGTTAAATCTTATTTTATTCTCTGAGTCAAAGAAGTTGCAACTTGTATCTGCAAGATGTGAACTGTTGGTGAAAATAGAATTAAGATGTGTGTTGGGTGGAGTCCCTTTAATATTCCCATGTCCCTTATATATCAATTGATAGAATATTCCTATTGATCATTTTCTCTCTTCTTTCAAACCCATGCTTCCTATACTACATATGTAGCCTATATCTTAAACCATTGTTATTCTTTTTGTTTTGAGCATAGATCTATTCCCCTAGTTCTGGGATCTGACCATTGGGACAGGTGGAATTTGTTGGGCTTGATTTTTTTCCTCTCAGTCACATTGCTGTTACACCAATTACTTTAATCTCAGTGGCATTATGGCTCGTTTACACAGTTATGCGAGGACAGTTGTGCGGTAACTGTGGAGGGAAAATGACACAGTCCTGGTTCTATCTTCCCCCACATTATGAAAAGTCTGTGGCTCACCATCTCCCCCATTTAAAAGAGACTGGGGCACCCCGATTAAAAGAATCGTATTTCACCACAGCTTGTTCCTCTTTATAAAGAGTTGTGTCCCGCCTTCCTCTCTGCTAGAAAATCTCTCACTGTCTTGCCCGGGCTAAGCTGGGAGTCGGGTTAGTGCATCTCTCCTCCGCTTCTCGCACAGAGCAGAGACTGATTTAGGGACATTGATTCAGGCACGGGACTGACCCCTGCCGGCTGCTGGGGCGAACGCAGCGGCTCCGAGCTGCATTTCCAGCCTGGGGCCAGTGGGAGGCAGAAGGAGCTGAGCGAGACTCGCAGAGGTGAGGGTGCTGGTGTCTCCCAGGGTCAGCGTGAATAGTGGGGTGGACCGTGTGAACAGCCAATGGAGCTCTGCATTGGGTGGGTGGGTGTGTGTGAGAGACAGAGAGACAGGGTCCCTGTCTCTCCAGCCCCCCGGCAGACCTTCCCCACCAGTGCAAAAGGCCATGGCACCCCGGGGCGGGGACTGAGCCTCTGAGACCCGTCTCCTGCAGTAACCATCCTGGGTGCCCCTGACCCCCACCCAGTTCAGGATTCCAGTGGGTGGGTGGGTGCCCACCAGTAAGCACCCTGGGTGTGTGTGTGGGGGCCCCCTAACCCCGCCCAGAGTATCCTGGTTTGTAGGTGCCCCATCACCTCATTAAAAATCCTGTTCCCTTGCCCCCAAACAGGATCCTGAGGGCCGTGTTTCCCCCCCATACAAGCTCTGTGGTGGGTGCACAAAAAGAGACCGTGTCTCACTGTCTTGCCCAGGCTACGCTGCAGTGGCTATTCACAGGCGCGATCCCACTACTGATCGGCACGGGAGTTTTGACCTGCTCCGTTTCCGACCTGGGCCGGTTCACCCCTCCTTAGGCAACCTGGTAACCCCAAGCTTCCCAGGGATCACCATATTGATGCCGAACTTAGTGCGGACACCCGATCGGCATAGCCCACTGCAGCCCAGAACTCCTGAGCTCAAGCGATCCACCGGCCTCAGCCTCCCAAGTAGCTAGGATTACAGGCGTGCGCCACCGCGCCCGGCGATGCAGTGAGGTCCCAGCCTGTTACTAGAGGCTGCAGCGATGATGACGTCACGAGCGGGAAGGGGAAGCAAAATATTTCTGCGCCTGCGCGTGGTTGGCGCGGCGCTCCCCCTTGCTCCACTCGCGCCTGCGCACGCCGGGGGACACGCGCTCCGATCTCAGCTGCGCCTGCGCAGTCTGCAGAGAGCCGAGCGATTCCGCTGTGCATGCCGGGACGTTCCGGCCGGCCAGGGTTGATTAGCGCATGCGCGGCGGGGCCCACTCCCTTTCGGCGCGGTGCGAGCAGCGGGCAGGATGGGTCACCAGCAGCTCTACTGGAGCCACCCCAGGAAGTTCGGCCAGGGCTCCCGCTCGTGGTGGGTGCCGCCGGCTGGGGCCCGGGGGGCCGCCCCCCTCCCTCCCTCCCCCCGCCCGGCCGGCCGCCCCCCTCCCTCCCTCCCCCCGCCCGGCCGGCCGCCATGACGGGCTCCGCGCGGGGCTCGCGGCCTGGCCGGGCGGGACCCGCTGCGGGAAGCGGGCTGAGGCGTGGGGGGTGTCCCGGGGGGGGGAGGGGGTATCGAGGCGGGGGCCGTGGGTGGGGCCGGCCCGGAGAGGGGGGGCCGGGGGGGCCGCTGCGCTGACCGGCTTTTCCCGCTCTCGCCCCGCAGCCGCGTGTGCTCGAACCGCCACGGCCTGATCCGCAAGTACGGGCTGAACATGTGCCGCCAGTGCTTCCGCCAGTACGCCAAGGACATCGGCTTCGTCAAGGTGAGGGGGGCCCCCCCGGGCCCGGCCTGCTGCGCCCCCCGCCCCGCAGCCCCCCGCCCCGCCCGCCGCTGGTCTCCGGGCTCGGCTCGCGCGGGCGGCCCGCTCCGCAGCTCATCCTTGGGGGAGGGGGGCTCAACGCGGCGGTGTCAGGCCTGGACCTGGAGCTCCTGTAGCTGGTTTTCACGGAGAAGTCCTCAGTGCAGTGGCCTTTATGCAGTCCCTTAGGTCGTGGTCTGTATAGTTACTGTTTGCCCTAAGAAACTGAGCCTTTCCCGAAATCCATGTGCTGGAAGGAAATCTCCCTGTTTATTGAGGGGCAG
Organism: Lepidochelys olivacea; assembly: GCF_965140295.1. Lineage (NCBI taxonomy): Eukaryota > Metazoa > Chordata > Testudines > Cheloniidae > Lepidochelys > Lepidochelys olivacea. The sequence goes on from NC_140416.1 coordinate 124,263,684, forward strand.
CACCAGTCTTTGTGCTCTAATGTGATGTCCAGACAGGCTCGTTGTAGTTGACTGTACTGTGCTTCATGAAAAGAGGGGGTACGTGGGAGTTGGATGGTTGTAACTTTGAAATCATCACTTGAAATGGCTTGGTTCTGATCCTTGCCATCTGTTCCTTACTAGCAAATAGCTCCTTCAGATGTTACTAGTATAAGCCTTCTGCTGTAAGACTGAATCCTGATGCTTAAATATCCATTTAATGGCTGGAGAAAATGCATGATTTGGAAATTGGTAATTTGTCTAGATATCAACTTTACCCTTCACAACTTTTTTTTTCCTCTTTTCAGTTGGACTAAACACTTCTCAAGAAGATGAGATGTCACAAGGAGACTTCTGGACATAATTCTCTGCCTAATTTGGATAACTGGGCACACTAAATTTACCAAGTCTTTGCCATGCTATTTTGTATATAAAATAAAATGGCCAAACAGTCAATTCTGCTTTGTTTAATTTGTGGATACTTGAAATTTAAACTTCCATTGTAAGGAGTTAAATTTGCTTCAGTGTAGTCAAGGTTAAATGATTTTATGTACTATGCTCCTTTGTTATACTGTTTTATATGAAAAGGTGAACTGTTATTGAAATACAGTATTTCTTAATGGGAATGTTGTGCAAAGAAATCCTCCATGTTTACAGCCAATGTTGTCTGAAACAAATCTTAATACACTTGAAGTACTAGACCTCATTCTCTCATAAAAAGGATTAAACTGTTAATACAATCTAAGAGCTTTGATTTGTTGATAACTTCTAAATAAGTGAATAGGGCACCTATTACCTCAGTATACCCTAGAAAGTGTATGTCTACAGTGCAGTTAAACACCTGCAGCTTACCTCTGCTAGCTGTAGATGTTCAGGCTTGGACTCGCAAAAAGAAAAGGAGTACTTGTGGCACCTTAGAGACTAACCAATTTATTTGGACTGAAGCCTGAGCTCTGGGACCCTCCCCCATTGCAGGGTCGCAGAGCTTGGGTTCTAACTTGAACCCCAATGTCTACATCATAATTAAACAGCCCCTAAGCCAGAGTGAGCTGGCATGGGCCAGCTGCAGGTGTTTAATTGCAGTGTAGAGGTATCCATATAGGGTGAAATGCAGGTCATGGCAAGAATGTTAAACTAGCTAGTTATAAATGCAGTATCAGCCCTATCATTAGTAGCTTCCCACAAGGGTAAGGCTAGAGTGAGAGGCAGTAACCAAATAGGCATTGTTTTGCTGGACTGAAGGGGAAACAGTCTAGCATTGAATGTCCTCTACAGTTTAGAGGATAGGTCATGGATATAGAGTGATCGGGATAGTTTAAGCTCCGTGGAAGCAAACAATTTGTGTTAATATGGGTAAATGTATACATTTTGGAAGAAAGGATGCAGGTCCTACACTATGGAGGACTCTTATCGTAGGAAGCAGGGATTCTGAAAAGATTTGGGGGTTGTGATGGATAATCAGCTGAATATGAGCTCCCAGTGCAGGGCTGTTGCCACAAGGCTAATACTCCTTGGATGCACAAAGGGTAATTTTAAGTGGGCATAGAGGGGTTATTTTCCATTTATATTTTGGCACTAGTGCAGCTGCTGCTGGAATAATGTGTCCTGTGCTGGTATCGACAGGTCAAGGAAGATGACAGATCAGAGAGGATTCAGAGAAGAGCCATAAGAATGATTACAGGATTAGAAGTTATGCCTTTGTAGTGATAGTCAAGGAGCTCGATCTATTTAGTTTAACAAAGAAAAGGTTAAGGGGTGACTACAATCTGAAAGTATCTACGTGGGAAATACTTGATGCTGGGCTTTTCAGTGTAGCAGACAACAGGTATAACAACCCACTGGGTAGAAGTTGAAGCTACACTTCAGATTGGAAATAAGGTGTACATTTTTAAGTGAATAATTTTAACCATAGGAACAGTTGACCAAGGGTTGTGGTGGATTCTCTGTCACTGACAGCTTTTAAATCAAATTGGATGTTTTTTCTAAAACATCTGCTCTAGGAATTATTCTGGGGAAGTACTATGGCCTGTGTCACATAGCAGGTAAGATTAGATAATCACAGTAGTCCTGCTGGGCCTTGGAATCTGGTTTGATTTTATTTTTATAAAGAACATTTGGTTCACACAGACTCAAATTTATGAGGGTTAACACTCTGACCTTTGTGGGGGAAAATGCCATGCTGATTATAGTGACAGTTCCTGTTTCACTACAGTATATGCCACCAACTCCCACTGGAACTACCAATAGTGCTCTAGTTAGAAATGGAAATGAGCTGCTGGCTATGTAGAGAGAGACATTTATTTGAAGAATGGGTAATTTTGTTAATCTAAAGAAGAAATAGATCACCCAGAAATTATATAGGCTTAGTGCTGGAATTACTAGGTGAAGTTCTATAGGTTTGTATTGTGCAGGCGATCAAACTAGGATCCCTTCTGACCTTTGAAGATGTGATGCATCATACTTAACCACTTGTGTGTTATAAGCAGTACTTTTCTGTCTAAAAAGACTATTTCAAGTATGGGTTTTAAAAACTTCACTAGATGGGTGTAATCTGTTCGCTGATGTATGATAGCCTGAAGGGATTCATTTGAGAGCGGAGAGACCTGGAAATTCTTGGACTTCGTAATTTACTTTTCTGTTCCTCCTAGGCCCAACTTAAAGCGGCACATGTCCAGATGCACAGGGCTGATAGAAACTGACAAACCACTAACAATTTTCTTGAAGTCTAGCTTGTTTTTTCTCATTGAAACAAACGTCAAGTCTTGTTTTGGAGAAATTCTGTTCAGCTTCAGCGAAGCTCTGTGTGTCTGTATCTCCAGAACTAGGGTGATCTTAACCAGAATGGACTTTAAAAAAAAAAAAAAAGTGGGAAAATTATATTCTATGATGGCCAAGTAGGCTCCTTTGTTCATAACATTAAAGCTAGTGAACTGATTCTGTTGATTGTTGGTTTGGACATTAGCACTAAATGAGACTCTTTGAAGACTGTAGCTTCAGTTATTTTTCAAGTTAGTGGAGGACCAAATTTCTACTTGAGTTCAAACTGTTAAACCATTCAGGTAGAATGGTTTAAAGTTTAAACTCTAGCCTTGTGTTAAATTCTATAGTCTGATACTGGGTCTTCTCTATTAGTTTTGAAGTAGTCTCCAGCCTTTAGGAACTGAAGTCTGGATTGATCAGCATAAAACAGCAAATTCAAAGTGGTTTAGCACTAGAAGCAGTAACCCATAGCATTTTTACCTGCTGTTACCAAATCCCTCATCCAGTTAGCTTAATCTTATTCCTTTTATTTACTAAAAGTACTACACTTCTAAAAAGAAAAGGAGTACTTGTGGCACCTTAGAGCCTAACCAATTTATTTGAGCATGAGCTTTTGTGAGCTACAGCTCACTTCAGCGGATGCATACTGTGGAAACTGCAGAAGACATTAAATACACAGAGAGACCATGAAACAGTACCTCCTCCCGCCCCACTGTCCTGCTGGTAATAGCTTATCTAAAGTGATCATCAAGTTGGGCCATTTCCAGCACAAATCCAGGTTTTCTCACCCTCCGCCCCCCCCCCCCACACAAACTCACTCTCCTGCTGGTAATAGCCCATCCAAAGTGACCACTCTCTTCACAATGTGTATGAATCATAGAATATCAGGGTTGGAAGGGACCTCAGTAAGTCATCTAGTCCAACCCCCTGCTCAAAAGCAGGACCCATCCCCAATTAAATCATTCCAGCCAGGGCTTTGTCAAGCCTGACCTTAAAAACTTATAAGGAAGGAGATTCCACCACCTCTTTAGGCAACGCATTCCAGTGTTTCACCACCCTCCTAGTGAGAAAGTTTTTCCTAATATCCAACCTAAACCTCACCCACTGCAACTTGAGACCATTACTCCTCGTTCTGTCATCTGCTACCATTGAGAACAGTCTAGAGCCATCCTCTTTGGAACCCCCTTTCAGGTAGTTGAAAGCAGCTATCAAATCCCCCCTCATTCTTCTCTTCTGCAGGCTAAACAATCCCAGTTCCCTCAGCCTCTCCTCATAAGTCATGTGTTCCAGACCCCTAATCATTTTTGTTGCCCTTCGCTGGACTCTTTCCAATTTATCCACATCCTTCTTGTAGTGTGGGGCCCAAAACTGGATACAGTACTCCAGATGAGGCCTCACCAATGTCGAATAGAGGGGGACGATCACGTCCCTCGATCTGCTCGCTATGCCCCTACTTATACATCCCAAAATGCCATTGGCCTTCTTGGCAACAAGGGCACACTGCTGACTCATATCCAGCTTCTCGTCCACTGTCACCCCTAGGTCCTTTTCCACAGAACTGCTGCCTAGCCATTCGGTCCCTAGTCTGTAGCTGTGCATTGGATTCTTCCATCCTAAGTGCAGGACCCTGCACTTATCCTTATTGAACCTCATCAGATTTCTTTTGGCCCAATCCTCCAATTTGTCTAGGTCCCTATTATAATCAAGGTGGGCCATTTCCTGCACAAATCCAGGTTCTCTCACCCCCCCCCCCACCCCCATACACACACAAACTCACTCTCCTGCTGGTAATAGCCCATCCAAAGTGACCACTTTCTTCACAATGTGAATGATAATCAAGGTGGGCCATTTCCAGCACAAATCCAGGTTTTCTCACCCTCCGCCCCCCCCCCCCACACAAACTCACTCTCCTGCTGGTAATAGCCCATCCAAAGTGACCACTCTCTTCACAATGTGTATGAATCATAGAATATCAGGGTTGGAAGGGACCTCAGTAAGTCATCTAGTCCAACCCCCTGCTCAAAAGCAGGACCCATCCCCAATTAAATCATTCCAGCCAGGGCTTTGTCAAGCCTGACCTTAAAAACTTATAAGGAAGGAGATTCCACCACCTCTTTAGGCAACGCATTCCAGTGTTTCACCACCCTCCTAGTGAGAAAGTTTTTCCTAATATCCAACCTAAACCTCACCCACTGCAACTTGAGACCATTACTCCTCGTTCTGTCATCTGCTACCATTGAGAACAGTCTAGAGCCATCCTCTTTGGAACCCCCTTTCAGGTAGTTGAAAGCAGCTATCAAATCCCCCCTCATTCTTCTCTTCTGCAGGCTAAACAATCCCAGTTCCCTCAGCCTCTCCTCATAAGTCATGTGTTCCAGACCCCTAATCATTTTTGTTGCCCTTCGCTGGACTCTTTCCAATTTATCCACATCCTTCTTGTAGTGTGGGGCCCAAAACTGGATACAGTACTCCAGATGAGGCCTCACCAATGTCGAATAGAGGGGGACGATCACGTCCCTCGATCTGCTCGCTATGCCCCTACTTATACATCCCAAAATGCCATTGGCCTTCTTGGCAACAAGGGCACACTGCTGACTCATATCCAGCTTCTCGTCCACTGTCACCCCTAGGTCCTTTTCCACAGAACTGCTGCCTAGCCATTCGGTCCCTAGTCTGTAGCTGTGCATTGGATTCTTCCATCCTAAGTGCAGGACCCTGCACTTATCCTTATTGAACCTCATCAGATTTCTTTTGGCCCAATCCTCCAATTTGTCTAGGTCCCTATTATAATCAAGGTGGGCCATTTCCTGCACAAATCCAGGTTCTCTCACCCCCCCCCCCACCCCCATACACACACAAACTCACTCTCCTGCTGGTAATAGCCCATCCAAAGTGACCACTTTCTTCACAATGTGAATGATAATCAAGGTGGGCCATTTCCTGCACAAATCCAGGTTCTCTCACCCCCTCACCCCCTTCCAAAAACCACACACACAAACTCACTCTCCTGCTGGCAATAGCTCTTACCAGCAGGAGAGTGAGTTTGTGTGTGTATGGGGGTGGGGGGGGGGGGGTGAGGGAACCTGGATTTGTGCAGGAAATGGCCCACCTTGATTATCATACACATTGTGAAGAGAGTGGTCACTTTGGATGGGCTATTACCAGCAGGAGAGTGAGTTTGTGTGTGTATGGGGGTGGGGGGCGGAGGGTGAGAAAACCTGGATTTGTGCTGGAAATGGCCCAACTTGATGATCACTTTAGATAAGCTATTACCAGCAGGAGAGTGGGGTGGGAGGAGGTATTGTTTCATGGTCTCTGTGTGTACATAATGTCTTCTGCAGTTTCCACAGTATGCATCCGATGAAGTGAGCTGTAGCTCACGAAAGCTCATGCTCAAATAAATTGGTTAGTCTCTAAGGTGCCACAAGTACTCCTTTTCCTTTTGCGAATACAGACTAACACGGCTCTTACTCTGAAACCTCTCCTTACAATGTGTATGATAATCAAGTTGGGCCATTTCCAGCACAAATCCAGGTTTTCTATTGCCTCAGTTTCAATACCTCTGGGAAAGTTTTGATTCTCATCTCTGGTGTGAGAAAAACACATCTTAACTCAGTTTTTTTTTTTTTTAAATTACTAAGAAGAGCCATAAAACTAAATTTAGGAGATTCCAATCCAGCTCACCTCAGGAAGCCAAGGCCCTGATGACTGCAAACACTTGGGCAATCACTGAGACTACCTACCATAGTAAAGTTAAGAACATTTATAAGTGCAAGATCAGGGCACAAAAGTAAGTGTTGATGTGTGGAATCTCCAATGAAGTAGAATTGTAGGCAAGTAAGTTTTCATTTTTTTTATTCCTACAACCAAAGGGCGACTTCAGCTGGTGATGCTGTTTGTCTTTGCTGCTATGAAGATCCTGGGCTAGATTCTCCAGAACACTCTGGCAATAATCCAGGTTTATAGTTGCTTCATGTAGGTGTTTGCATCACTGGAGCCATGCAAAGCAGCTGGAGTGTACTGCTGTTCTTTGATCCTGGAAATCAGAGAAATTATTACTGAACTGAATTATTCCTTGTATTGATTCTTTTTAGGAGACTATTCAACATAAAGGTCAGTTTCTACATTCAAACTGTAGAAACAAAAGGTTAATTGCCCTGTGAAGCTAACTAGCTCTGCAGCCTCTACCAATTAATACAAGTATAGGAACATCCAGTTAGAGGGTGGCAGCCAGCTTCTATTTGGCTTGACTGCAGCCTTAAAAATCAGAAATTTACTGGCTTAATTTTTGTACCAAGTATTTAATTGTTAAATCTGTCTGGTGTTCAGTGGACACTTATTGATAGACAACATATTTGACTTTTCAGTATTTTTAATTTGTTCCATGTTCTGCTGGTAATTTACTTTTTTAATGAACAGGGGAAAGCCAATTAATTTATATTTGCCCATGTAATTTGTCAAAAGGAGCTGCTGTTAATTGAGGTCATTCGCAGAGAATTTGGGGCTCTAGTATCAGGGTCAATTTCCACATAGAGTGATTCACTGAAGCATGCAGGCATTTGAGAGAGATTTGCAGAAATGTGGGATAGGGGATGGGATTACATTGGCTTTAGGCGTAGATCCAGAGCTCAGTGACCAGCTCAACCAGGTAGTGGGTAGCAGTGGGAGAGGAAGAGGAACGGAATCCTCCCCAAGCTGTGTAGCTTACTCCAACCCAGTAATGAATATGATTTCTGAATCTTCAGGCATCTTCTTTCTCCAGGGGTACACTGTTTCTGGGCAGTCTCTACCCCCACATACAGATTGAGCATGTTTCCACTGTGTGTAGATTCTCAGTCTAGAAATGGAATTTTTGTGTATTTCAAACAGGAGCTTTGCGCAGCCATTCTATCAAACACAAGAAAACTTATGTAAATTCTAACAACCTGCTTGCATCAACGCAGCCTTAGAGGGTAAACAAGTCCCCAGTGCAGATTCTCTGCATCGCTGCTGCACGGTGCGAGACCTTTACAGCAGAAAGAAAAATCAATATGCTTGAACTAAGTGCTAAAGCCACCAACAGTTACCGCATCAGAATAGATAACATGGTATTAAGCTTAGAGATGCTTTTCATTTTTATTTCACAAAAATAAAACGCATATTAAAGGATTATATGCAGTGTTGTAGCAGTGTTGGTCCCAACGAATTAGTGAGATCAGGCGGGTGAGATAATATCTTCTATTGGACCAACTTCTATGGCTGAGAAACAAGGTTTCAAGCTTCAAGTCCCGAAGAAGAGCTTGGTGTAAGCTCAAGCTTGTCTCTCACCCATAGAAGTTGGTCCAATAAAAGATATTACCTCACCCACTTTGTGTCACTATTAGAAGACGGCCAGCTCTAAACAGGCACTGAGATGAAAAAAATTAAGCAAAGCAAGGAAAAAATGAACCTCTGGAATTTTATTATTGGAATCCATAATCTACTGCATTTGTTTCACCTTCGGTTATTTCATGTAGATATAAATAAAACTTAATACTGGTGACATTTTCTGTCCATAAATCTCAAAGTCTGGAGGTTAATATCCTCCAGAAATTGTGTTGAAGAGTGTGGTATAAAAGCCTAGACAGCTTTGCAAAGGTTGTTAAGTATTATTGCTCCGGCTTGGATGTGAAAAATCATCTCCAATACAGAGAGGAAGGATGGCCCAGTAGTTAGGGCATTGGCCTAGTGTTTGGGAGCCAAAGTTCAATTCCCTTCTCTGCTACAGGCTTCTTGGGTGACTTTGAGCAAGATAGAAAAGGAGTACTTGTGGCACCTTAGAGACTAACCAATTTATTTGAGCATGAGCTTTCGTGAGCTACAGCTCACTAGGTAACCTCGCTGGCACCTGACCAAAATGACCAATGAGGAGACAAGATACTTTCAAAAGCTGGGAGGAGGGAGAGAAACAAAGGGTCTGTGTGTGTGTCTATATTCTGTCTTTGTCAGGGATAGACCAGGAATGGAGTCTTAGAACTTTTAGTAAGTAATCTAGCTAGGTACGTGTTAGATTATGATTTCTTTAAATGGCTGAGAAAAGAACTGTGCTGAATAGAATAACTATTTCTGTCTGTGTATCTTTTTTGTAACTTAAGGTTTTGCCTAGAGGGATTCTCTATGTTTTGAATCTAATTACCCTGTTAAGTATCTACCATCCTGATTTTACAGGGGGGGATTTCTTTATTTCTATTTACTTCTATTTTTATTAAAAGTCTTCTTGTAAGAAACCTGAATGCTTTTTCATTGTTCTCAAATTGGTTAGTCTCTAAGGTGCCACAAGTACTCCTTTTCTTTTTGCGAATACAGACTAACATGGCTGTTACTCTGAAATTTGAGCAAGATGTTTTAGTACAGATCCGCAAAGAGATTTAGCTGCCTAACTCCCATTGACTTCAGTTCAGATACCTGTGAAGACCTGGGCCTCAGGTCCCTATTTATAAAGGGGATAGTAGTACTTCCCCATCTCCCAGGTGTGTTGGGGGAATAAACACATTGAAGATTGTGAGCTGCTCAGATACTAGGATGATGATGGTCATGTAAATGCCTAAGAGGTGAGAAACAGTGAATTAGTGGCAGTGCTGAGTTTAGAATAGATCTCACTCCTATGTCCTGTCTACTGGAGCACTGTCTGCGTAACTGTAATTAGTATTTATATGGGCCCCAGTACCATAGGATCTGAGCACTTCACAATTGTTAATGTATTTAGCATTTATTTAATGCCTCACCTCCCATGTTGTAGTAAAACAAGCCTGCCCTCCCCTTGATGTGTTTTTAACTCGCATTAGCATCATCGGATCTGTGTTTGTGCACAATGTCATACAGAAAGGGGGCACTAAATACTATAAGAACATAGGAATGGCCGCACTGTGTCAGACCACTGGTCCATCTAGTTCAGTATCCTATCTTCTGCCAGGGGCCAGTGCCAGATACTTGAGGGAATGAATAGAACAGGGCAATTCATCGACTGATCCAGACTTTGTCGTCCTGTCCCAACTTCTGGCAGTCAGAGGTTTAGGGACACCCAGAGCACAGGGTAGTGTCCCTGATCATTGTTAGAGGGCTTATTCCTTCACCCACTTACTTCTCTGGTCCTTCTCGCATGAACAGAGAGCAACAATACCTGAAGTCCAAAGGTGCAAACAAATCAATGTTTACTGGGGTGAACTTCCAGCAAGCATGATTCCAGTTTCCTTCCTTAGTGTCCCCCCTTCCCAGCTCTGACACCACAGAGCCTTATCTGTGGCCCTGTTCCCATTCCTGCTCTTATCTAAACATGATTCCAATTTCCCTACCCCCATTCCCTGTTCCCATTTCCCCCCTCCACACACACTTCGTGATTGACTGCAGACTATATAGTAAAACTTGAGTTCTGCTTAGCTATACCTTAACCAATCATTTTACTACAAATTTAACTAACCAATCCTAACATATTGTAACATGATTATTTAACTAATTATATCCCACCACCTTAATTAGTTTACACCCAGCAAAATTAATTATACAGCAGATAGAAACAATCACAGAACCAGACAGAGATTATACAGACAAACAATAGGGAAGTGTGGACCACAGTGATAGACCAACAAAGAAATGAGGATTTCACATCCTAGCTATTGATAAGTGAGTTCTTGCCAGACAGGATGCTATCAAACTAAGTTTCCTTTTACATCTTCTAGGCACTTCCCTTTCTCTGGAGGTGATAGGCATTATCAGGACAGGATTTTATTCCTAACAGCCCAATAGCACCTTCTTTCAATGTGACTAGTTTGGAATGTGAGGATGAGACCATTCACTTTCCAGCTTATGGCTGCCTCTGCTGCTTAGCCAAAGGTCTTAGCCTAAGAACAGGGCCTCAGACTGTCACAGTGAGAGAAGGCCCTTACACTAGCAGACAGTGATATTGATTCTTTCTTTTATACCTCTAGAACTAGCCAAGTGATAAGAATACACCTAAATTCTTAGAGTAGAGGCCTTTACAGACAGGCCTGATTATCTATATCCTAACAATCCATCTTGGCTAATAGCCATTGATGGACCTATCTTCCATGAATTTATCTAATTCCTTTTTTGAACCCAGTTATACTTTTGACCTTCACAACATCCTCTGGCAATGAATTTCACAGGTTGATTCTTGTGTTGTGTGAAGAAACATTTCCTTATGTTGGTTCCTGCTGCCTATTAGTTTCATTGGCTGACCCCTGGTTCTTGTGTTACGTGAAGGGGTAAATAACACTTCCTTGTTCACTTTTTCCACATCATTGTAATTTTATAGACCTCTATCGTATCCCCCTTTAGTCGTCTCTTTTTCTAAGGTGAACAGGCCCTGTCTTTTTAATCTCTCCTTGTCTGGAAGTTGTTCCATACCCCTACGCATTTTTCTTGCCTTTCTCTGTACTTTTTCCAATTCTAATATCTCTTTTTTTGAGATGGGACGACCAGAACTGCACACAGTATTCAAGGTGGGGGTGTAGCCTGGATTTATGTAGTGGGATTATGATATTTTCTGTCTTTTTATCTATCCCATGCCTAATGGTTCCTAACACTACGCTTTTTTGACTGCCGCTGTGTATGGAGCAGATGTTTGCGGAGAACTATCCACAACAACTCCATGTGATGTGTGTACAAACCCTGCACTCGGCCCGAAGGCATTAAAGGGCAATACTGGGCCCAGAAAGCCCCAACCCTCCAGACCTGCAACGCATGCTCCAAATGAAGAGGAAGCTTGAAAGGGCGTGACCCAGCTCAGAATGGGAGGCTGGGGAGGACGACAGATTTACCCTGTGGGCTTCTGGACAAGGATGCTGAAGAAGCCTCCCTCTAAGGAGCAGGGCTGCACCTGTAGCTGGGTTGGGGCTGAAGGTTTAGTTCTCTCTCTCTTTCATTTGTTACCTTACATTGGACTTGGAACTGTGGGGAGAGGCAGATGGTAGGAAGTGATCCAGGCAGGGTAACTCCGAGGGCACTCCAAGGGATGGACACTGTTGACACTCAGATGGCCCTGGGTCAGAGCCCAGTGGAGTGGGAAGGCCAGGGCTCCACAACAAACTGCCCCTGCTGCAGGAGGGACATAAGCCACATTTCAGTTTCACCCCCCACTGATAGGAAGAGAGCAAGGACACCACAACCTGCATTGAATTTCATCTGCCATTTTGTCACCCAGTTTAGTGAGATCCGTTTGTAATTCTTTGCAGTCGGCTTTGGACTTAACTATCTTGAGTAATTTTGTATCGTCTGCAAACTTTGCAACTCACTGTTTACCCCTTTTTCCAGATATTTTATGAATGTGTTGAACAGCACTGGTCCCACTACAGATACCTGGGGGACCCAGCTGTTTACCATTCTCTACTGTGTAAACTGACCATTTATTCCTACCCTTTGTTTTCTATCTTTTACCCAGTTACTGGTCCACGAGAGGACCTTCCCTCTCATCCCATGAGTGCTTACTTTGCCTAAGAGCCTTTGGTGAAGGACCTTGTCAAAGGCTTTCTGAAAGTCCAAGTATACTATATCCACTGGATCCCCCTTGCCCACGTGTTTGTTGACTGCCTCAAAGAGTTCTAATGGATAGGCGAGGTATGATTTCCCTTTACAAAAGCCATGTTGACTCTTCTCTAACAAATCATGTTCATCTCTGTATCTGATAATTCTGTTCTTTACTATCATTTCAACCAATTTGCCTGGTACTGAATTTAAGCTTATTGACCTGTATTTGCCAGGATTGCCTCTGGAGCTTTTTTTTTTTTTTTTTTTTTTTTAAGTTTGGCGTTATGTTATCTATCTGCCACTCATCTAGTAGAGAGGCTGATTTAAATGGTAGGTTACATATCACGGTTCTGCAGTTTCATAATTGAGTTCCTTCAGGATTCTTGGGTGAATACATTTTGGTCCTGGTGATGTATTGCTATTTAATTTTTCTGTTTGTTCCAAAACCTCGTCGACTGACACCTCAATCTGGGACAGTTCTCCAGATATGTCACCTAAAAAGAATGGCTCATATGTGGGAATCTCAATAACATTCTCTGCATCAGATGCAAAGAATTAATTTAGTTTCTTTGCAATGGCATTATCTTCCTTGAGTGTTCTGTTAGCACCTTAGTTGTCCAATGGCCCTACTTATTGCTTGGCAGGCTTCCTGCTTCTGATGTACTTAAAACTATGTTGCTGTTTACTTTTTGCTAGTTGCTTTTCAAATTCTTTTTTGGCCTGGCTAATTATACTTTTATACTTGATGACCAGAGTTTATGCTCATTTCTATTTTCCTCAGTAGGATTTGACTTCCAATTTTAAAAGTATGTCTTTTTGTCTCTAACTACCTCTTTTACTCTGTTTAGCCATGATGGCATTTTTTGGTCCTCTATTTTTTTTTATTTGTGGTATACATATTGTTTGAGCCTCTATTAAGGTATTTTTATATGGGCCCTGGTCGTCCTCCCTGAGATGGACTTTGCTGAAAGTTCCTGATTTCTGTGCCCACCAGATCTGTTCTACGCTGTGTTCCTGTTGACTAATAAACCTTTCTGTTCTACAACGCTGGCTGAGAGTCGCTGCTGACTGTGAAGTTGGGGTGCAGGGCCCCTTTGGGGCACGCAAAAGCTTCCTGAGGTGGCCCATCCAGGTAGATTCACTGCAGGGAGCTCTCGGTGTTCCCATGTAACATGCAGCATTTCACTCTGGTCACTTTTTCTTTTAATTTCTGTTTGACTTGTTTCCTTGTTTCTGTGTAGTGCCTCTTTGAAATTAAATGGTACTGTGGTGGGTTTCACTGGTATTTCCCCCTCTACCAGGATGTTCAATTTCATTACATTATGGTCATTATTACCGAGCGGTTCTATATTCACCTCTTGGATCAGATCCCGTGCATCACTTAGAACTAAATCAGGAATTGGCTCTCCTCTTGTGGGTTCCAGGACTAGCTTCTCTAAGAAGCAGTCATCAGTGGTGTCTAGAAATTTTATTGCTGCATCCCATCCTGAGGGGACATGTTCCCAGTCATTATGGGGAGACTTGAAATCCCCCATTATTACTGGGTTTTCTGTTTTTGTAGTTAGCTCAGCCTCGCCTCCAGTGTAGATGCAGCTAGGTCAACAAAAGAATTTTGTCAACCTAGCAACTGCCTCCTGGAGAGGTGGCTTAACTACATCAGTGGAAACCCCCTTTCATCGAGATTGGAAGAGTCTGTACTCCAGCTGCATGACCCTATCTGGGCTGCTGCAGTGTAGACATATCCTCAGGCAGTTATTGCCTCTCTCCCTAAGCTAGGAGCCCCTAGTTCTTCTCCTGGGGCACAGTGTCCTTTAGCTTACCGTGGGGCTTTAGCCAGCTACTCCCTCAGCTGGCCCCACTTAGTCTTGAAGCTCAGCAGGTTTGGCAGCCTTCTCCTGCTAGTGTCTGTCCTGTTATGAGGGAGCAGGGAGCCTATATCCTTTTCCCCATCTCCCAGCTCAATCCCAGTTGGCTGGGTGAGAGGGGAGCCTGGCCCCGCCCTCTCTGCAGGGTTCTCGGCCTGGAGCCCTTACATATGCAGTGACAGGATTTCCTCCCATGCACCACTCATTCCTGGGACTACTGCTTCTTTATCTATAAGCCCCTTGGGTCTTTGTGCTGGACCTTTCAAACCCTTAAAGGGCCGTGCCAAATGGCAGGGCAGGCTGACCACTAGGTGCTCCTGCCTTTAAGGGGCCGACCACCCCATCAAAGGAAGTTGAGTTAAACAGTTGAATTAAGAATCATGTGCCATTACAATGGATACTTCATTCACGGATACGAGAACAGGATTGTGAGATCTGCATACCCAAGCGTTCTTTGAGTCTTTTGTTACGAACACTGAGGGCTGTGTCCTCTGTTGTGTAGTGTCGTGAGCTATGCAGTTTACAGTAGCTGAGGATCTGGCCCTTGAAGTTAAGTATCAGACAATCTGCGTTTCCTGCAGAATGAAAAATAAAAAGTCTATTGTACAAAATAGCAAGGGTTCCCAATTGAAAAGCAACTTCCCACTTGAAAACAAGACTCAAATGCTTTTTTGAATTACTCTGTGCTCATTAAAATACCTAAATTTTCACCTTGTAATTTAGTAAATGCCATAAATGTCCTTGCTTCTTTTCTATTCTATTACTCCCATCTTTTAAGTCTAGCAGAGAACTGCTGTAGTACAAACTATAATTCCATTTTACCCTTATTGCCGACTTAACTGTGTATTTATTGCCCAATATACAACAAATGGTAGGCGCCGAAACCTTGAATTTCCTGAGCTTATAGTGCAAATTGTATTTTGTTTCCTCCTAGAGCTGATGGAAACAAACTACTAATGTGCATAGATCTGAGGCACCGCACCTTACTTGTAAGCAAAATGATTTCTAAAGAGCCATAATTTTACCTGAACAGGTAAAACCAGAATATTTTTCAAGGACATTTACATTAATACCAAACAGTGACTGATAATCGTATATTTTCCTTTAGGGAATAAAGCTGTACATCTGAAGTGAAATGAAAGGTACTGATGCATTTTAGTTTAAAACAGATGAACCAGTAATTGTTAAAATACATTTTAGGTGGGATTGGGAATTTTTAAAAAACCCTGAAATCACATCAAGTTATATACCAGATTAAATCTCTGATTGTTAGAGGCTCTAGCTGGAGTTTGCAAAGCTTTGGGTAAAATGCAGGCTTTTGAACTTGTCCCCAGGCTAGACAGTGAAGCTCTTTGACATATTCAAATGAAAAAATATGACTACTGCAGGCATGTTATTGCAGCGTGATTCCTGTGAGAATGCAAAATTCTGCATCCTACCAGAAGCCTCCCCTACTAGAACTGTTGCCTATAGAAAGCAAGATTAATGAGCTCCAATTTTGTCTGTAATATCATGCAAGATACACACTGCAAGTTCAGCCCCTGAGGAGAAGGCTCCACTAACTGGTCCACTTTAGCGTCTGGCAGCCATTTGCCAATATCTCATTCCAGAACTGGTCTTGATTGCTCTTTTTGTCAGCAGAAAGGACCTTCTGGTGAGTGACATTAGGGCATCCTTCTGCCCTGTACCCTCAACTTCACTGCAGCCACAGTGCTTTCAGCCCCTGCCAACAGCTGAGCTTAGGAGCTAAGCCCAGGGGTCTCAAGGGTGATCTAGTGCAGTGGTTCTCAACCAGGGGTACGTGTACCCCTGCGGGGTATACAGAGCATCTTCCAGAGGGTACTCAACTCATCTAGATCAGTGTTTTTCAACCTGGCGGTTGTGGGATGGGTTTAGGGGCGGTCGCAAGTGAAGGGCTGGCGTTGGGGGTGGCAAGCAGGGCAATTGCCCGGCGCCCCATGCCACAGGGGGCCCAGCAAAGCTAAGTTACATTCTTCAGCCCTGGGCAGTGGGGCTCAGTCTTCAGACAAGGCTCACAAGTGAAATGTAAGTACAATATTTATATTCCTATTGATTAATGTTATATGGTAAAAATGAGAGTCAGCCATTATTCAGTAATATGATACTGTGACACTCTTGTATTTTTATATCTGATTTTGTAAGCGAGTAGTTTTGAAGTGAGGTGAAACTTGGGGTACACAAGACAGATCAGACTCCTGAAAGGGATACAGTAACCTGGAAAGATCGAGAACCACTGATCTAGTGAATAGAGTACTAGACTGGCCCTCAACAGACCTGGGTTCGAGACCTGACTCTTCTGAAAATTTCCTGTGTGATCTTCGACGAGTCAGTTAATCTACCCTGTGTCGTGGTTCTCCATCTGTGTATTACAGATAATGCCTCCCTGCCTTACAGGAATGGTGGGAGGAAATACTCCTGTAATCGGGGTTGGGAATACCTATGGAGCTAGATCCCACCTGGCAGTACAATGCTTTGGTACCAGACCACTAGGACAATCCTTGGACTAATGCTTGATGAGCAATCTGTCTGAGCCAAGCTGAAAATGAGAGAGTCTGTACAATTTGCCATGCAGTTAAGCAGACGGAACTTCTACTAGGATGAGGGCTTTGACTCTTATCTGTGGAGCTGGCAGCTACACCAAGGCAGACTGAACTGTCCTTAGAGCCCTAGTCAGGGCCCTGGGTTTTCTGCAACCATTACATTTATGGCAGAATCCAGCCCCTGCTGCAAGATTATGCTCTAGAATTTCAACTTGCTTTAAAAACAAACTTCCAGCTTTAGTGGTTGTGAAGAAAACCTTCAGAATGTGAACCTGATGCAGCAGTGTTGTTTGCCTAAGGCTGCAAAGAGTGAGCCGGGAACAACAGTACTGTGTCATTGACTCTGAACCCTAATGATGTATTTTAAAAATGTCAGCGTTGACTGTTTCCTGACTGGCCATTTTAGCAGCCACATCTGGTTAATGTTGGCACTCTGTGACTACTGCATTGTGGCAGATATTGGAGTGAGAATAGTGGGGCACTTGGCTGGTGTCCAAACCTGCTAAGGTAGAGAAATAGGCAGATTAAGCCTGGCCAAAAATTTCAATTTGCTTCCATCCCTGCCCACCCTGGGGAATTTAATATTAGTATAACGCTCAGCAGATACTGCACTGACTATCACCCATTTTCATGCTGAATTCAGTAAAAAACCTCCTTTTTTTTAGTTGACTTGAAGTTGCTGCAAAATTTTCACTATGCTGCAGAATTCAGCCCTGCCTTGAAACCAGGGGGCCTTGCTGGAAGACAGGTCCAGCTTGTCACAGAGCACACAGGACCACAGAGTAATGGGCGGTGTCAGGAGCAATAATCCTCTGTTAAAGGCTAGAGAGCTGAAGCCAGATTTCCAGGTACGCTATGGCCCTTTCAGGCAGATTCGGGAGGACAAAGGAGCCCAGAAGTGTGGAGAAAGGGCCCTCGGAGAACACCCCTTGTGCAAGTGGCCTTCCTGGCTGGTGCACAACAGATGTAAGTGTTCAGCATCAGCCCCTAATATGGGGGCGTGGGCTGCACTCTGGCTATTCTCTGCTTTCCAGAGCCCATAGGGGACTATGGAACACTGTAAACTGGAGAAGCCCTGAAGATCTGGGCAGTGTACTGCATAACCCCTGCATATGTTAAAGCTGCTCTTCCCCCTTGCTCTTGCCCCAAATGAGGAATGGAGACGTTAGCTGAGAATTGGGCCCCTGGACTTTAAGTCCCTGCCTTCATCACAAGGCCTGCTTCGGGCAGGTTCTGGACTGAGTCAGGTTTTGGACTGAGTCAGGTTTTGGTTCCAAATGGGGGGTGTAGAATGGTGATGTTGCTCTGTGGTAACACATTAGGAGTTAATCCACTGTTCCTTCAGGTTCAAAGTCCCCATCTCAAATGTGTAAGTCCCCAGAGAGTGGCACAGGAAAGTCTGAAAGCTTAAAATGTCAGCGAAAGGGCCTCCTCCCACATGGATGATCAACCTCCATGTCTGGAGACGCAGACCATGCTCACGAGTGGGTCAGGACCATTTGCTTCCATCCTTCCTCGACTGTGAACTGGTTGGCATTAGTGAGGTAAAAAGGAAATGCCAGGTATCCCCTCTCCTGACTTCACAATACAACTCCAGAGTGAAAATCTGTTCAGCGATCTAACGGTGAACGACTGAGAACTTCTATCTTACAAACTACCTCCTCCTGTCCTACTTGGTAAGAAGAGCAATTGACAAAGTGTGTGGGAGACTGAGGAAGATTAGAAATTCCACTGCTTTCAGCCGTATTTACTGTTCATTAGGCCGGGTGAAAGCAATGGATGAGTTTCATTTCCCATTTTGTCTCCCATTCAGCATTAACCAAATTTAGTTTTATTACCAAAATCTTCATTCTAGGGATTGTCAAGGGGACCAGCAAAAACTGTTTGTTTCAAGTAGATGGGACCATTACAGATCAAACAAAATTGTACCATAAACCTTGGGGTTACTGTTAGGATATAGATATTCAGGCCTGTCTGTAAAGGCCTGTACTCTAAGAATTTAGGTGTATTCTTATCACTTGGCTAGTTCTAGAGGTATAAAAGAAAGAATCAAAATCACTGTCTGCTAGTGTAAGGGCCTTCTCTTACTGTGACAGTCTGAGGCCCTGTTCTTAGGCTAAGGCCTTTGGCTAAGCAGCAGAGGCAGCCATAAGCTGGGAAGCGACCGGTCACATCCTCACATCCCAAACCAGCCACATTGAAAGAAGGTGCTATTGGGCTGTTAGGAATACAATCCTGTCCTGATAATGCCTGTCACCTCCAGAGACAGGGAAGAGCCTAGAAAAAGTGAAAGGAAACTTAGTTTGATAGCATCCTGTCTGGCAAGAACTCACTTATCAATAGCTAGGATGTGAAATCCTCACTTCTGTATTGTTTTGTCATTATAGTTCCCACTTTGCTATTCTTTGTTTGTATAATCTCTGTCTGGTTCTGTGATTGTTCCTGTCTGCTGTATCATTAATTTTGCTGGGTGTAAACTAGTTAAGGTGGTGGGATATAATTGGTTACATAATCATGTTACAATATGTTAGGATTGGTTAGTTAAATTTCAGGAAAATGATTGGTTAAGGTATAGCTAAGCAGAATTCAAGTTTTACTATATATTCTGCAGTCAATCAGGAAGTGAGAGGGTGGGTGTGTGGGTGAGGGAGATGGGAACAGGGAATGGGGGTAAGGAAATTGGAATCATGTTTTGCTAAAGGGGGAAATGGGAACGGGGAATGGGGGTAAGGAAATTGGAATCATGTTTTGCTAAAGGGGGAAATGGGAACGGGGAATGGGGGTAAGGAAATTGGAATCATGTTTTGCTAAAGGGGGAAATGGGAACGGGGAATGGGGGTAAGGAAATTGGAATCATGTTTTGCTAAAGGGGGAAATGGGAACGGGGAATGGGGGTAAGGAAGATGGAATCATGTTTGGCAAAGGGCAGGAATGGGAACAGGGCCACAGGGGTAAGGCTCTGTGGTGTCAGAGCTGGGAAGGGGGGACACTGAGGAAGGAAATTGAAATCGTTGCTTGCTGGAAGTTCACCCCAATAAACATTGAATTGTTTGCACCTTTGGATTTCGGGTATTGTTGCTCTCTGTTCATGCGAGAAGGACCAGGGAAGTAAGCGGGTGAAGGAATAAGCCCCCTAACAGTTACTTTAACGTGGTGGCTTCAAACAGAGGACTGCCAAGTGGAGGTGCTTCTACAGCTTGGTCCAAGGCCCACTGATTCCATCAGGAGTTGTTCCACTGACACACTTGGTGCTCTGGTTCGGATATCACTGTATAGCTAGTTTACCTGTAAGGTGGCGATACTCTCAGCTGAGAGCTAGTAACCCGCATGTGCATTGACAACCTTCCAGAGCCGCGTAAAGCCAGCTTCTTGAAGAAAAAGATCAACAAAATTCCTAACATTGTTTTGCAGCCAGTGTGGGAAGATACTGGTTTAATAATGGGCATAGTTTAAATCTCTACAACAACAAGCTATGGCTGAAAGTTTAATAAATTCCCATGCCTGAGTTTAGAGGCTAGATGGCAGAGTCATCACATCATTGCAGCAGGAAGTTAAAATGGCCTGTAGTAACGGTCGCGTGGATGGATTGCTTTCCTAGCTGTAAACAGGAAATAAAAGATGTCTAAAAATGATCCCCTTTCCATAATAAAGATGTACTTTTCTGAAAGGCACTACAGTGTACTCTTCCTGTAATGCATGTCACAATCATCCCCCGTGTAATTGCAAGAGCCTGTTTCAGGAAATATATTTTTCGTTTGGAATGCTTAGGAATGCAGGTGCTCTAGCGAACTAGACTGTGACAAATTCACTCCTCCCATGGGGTCTGTTCTGCTCTCCTCATTCATGCGCAACTCCTGGTTGACACTAATGGCAGTTACACATGTGGATGAACAGGAGGAGAAAGAAAAAGCGACATTTCCAGTCCTCTCCTTTGATTTTTCTGAGTCTCCACTTTTACGCGCACAAGGGATCACATCTCCCAAAGTAGGCGGTGCGCTCATTGTCCAGCTCATGCAGCCATTTTAAAAGAGGGCAACTCACACCGTTTTAAAACTCGGGCACGCTCTTCTTGGCTTGCTATTAGTTTGGATTTTCCTGCTTTTGGGCAAAGAGACCGATTCCCTGGCAGTTTCACTTTTATCTGTAGGCAGGCTTATGTCCTGGTTCTCATGCTGTAGTGAGACACTGTCCTTTGGTCCTTTCCCCTTTTGTAGAATCCCAGTGTTGGCTCTAATGTTGTCGCTGCACAAGACTCAGCCAGTGGGTGTCACAAACATAGAAGGAATAGGTGGGGGGATCAGAGGGGCAGGGCTAGGAACACACAGTTACACAGACTAGTTGTGTGCTCACTGCAAGATGGACGTAAACAACTCTGTTGACCTTTGTCACCCCTCCTGGCTGCCTTCGTGTGAGGAAGAGGCAGCCTGGGAGAAAGCACAAGGCTCTTGTGGGAGAAATGCTCAAACAGTCACTGGCTGCTGAAATCACTGGCTGAGCAGGGAGGGTACCACGCTAGGCTACGGAATAGAGGGGAGGGCTGTAGCGGCGTGAATAAGGGACTAGTTCAGCTCTTGTGCCTGCCGAGTTCTCAGGCTCTGCTCGGGTTGCAGCCTGGGAGGAGGTGGGGATGACACTTTTAGTGAAGTGAATTTGTGTCCACACCGGGAAGTGCGCTGAACCCCCAGCTCACTTGTCATGGACTACAGCACCATGCAGAACTGGGTCTTTCACTACCAACCTTGGCTGATCCAAAACCAGCCGTTTGGGGAAGGAAGGTCACTATCTTCCATTGAGGAGCCCCTGGGACATTTGGTTCCATCTCCACGGTATACTCACTGACATGCTCCTCACACCAGTCATGGTAACTCCAGCACTTGACTGCTATTTAACTTCACTCCACCACTAATTATGTGGCTCTTGTGTGGTCCTATCTGACCATCTGGAGCATCCTGAGCTCCCACTGCCTTCAGTTCACTTAAATCCCTGGGCCAGTGTTAGATATCTCTACAGGATCCTAGGAGTCATGGGGGGTTTCAGTTCCCCACAAAAGACATAGATGTCAGTGAAGTGGAGGTTTGTATCTGAAACTGCCCAATTAAGCGTCGGGGAAGATCAGATCCAGATCCAAACTTTCTATTTGAGACATATGAATTGGAGCCCCAAATGCCACTAACCCCAATCTCTGGGGAAGTTCAGATCTGGACAAAAGCGTTACGGATTGGGAACATCACCAAAAAAGAAAAAAAGTAGCCACAGTGACAATCCTAGAAAAGGACAAATGAATGGGGCTATTCGACTTCTCCAAGCTCTCCCTGGGGCAGAGTCTGCTGTGTACTGTGGCACCTAACCCAAGGGAGCCCCAGCCTGGTTAAGGTGACTGCAATATAAACAATAAATAAAAATGACTACGGTGAAATACCTGAACCCTTTCACAGAGGCTTTCTGCAAACTGCATAAAACAGAGAGCAGACCAGCCCCTATGAACGTGCCTGGCCCCTAGGTAGGGGCATGAGACATTGTCCCTGCTCTGTTTCCCAATTGCTCACCAGTGCAAAATCTGCCACAATCAGTCTCTTAACTTCTTAGAATTAACAGAAATTATTTTGCTAGGGATGTACTGAAAACTCTCATATAAGCACTGCTGTTGCATAGCAGAATCCGTTTTATTTTCTTCCCTTATTCTGCATTACTAAAGATGTTTGCGTGGAAACAGGGTATTTGTTTCTTAAGACTTCACCTGCTCCTGCTGTTTATTCTCCAGCTGAAATCACGTAATCCTGTCTTTGTGCCATCATAATCATCTCCACAGCCATGAAATGTGATACCAGCAGAGAATCATCATTTCCTGTGAGAAAAGAGCAGCAGGAACCAACAAACTCTGAAAAATAAAGAGCCTGTTTACATGCAAATACCTTAATCAGGGGCCCAATCCTGAATTCCTGGGTTATTAAGGCCCATGAAAGTTACGTCTCAGTCACGGCCAATGGCCTGATCATCAGTCCATCTGCTTTGGTGGAGGTAGGGGAGGTCACTTCTCTGTGACTGGAGTTATGGAAGAGGGGCATTACAGCCTCACCTTGTGTTTCCCCTTGCCTGGAGCCCTGTGAATGTCCTTCTGCCTGGACTCCATGCTTGGTGATGGGAGCAGGTGGACCTGGGGAGAATGTTGCCTTCCAACACCAGATATTCAATCAGGAGTTCATGTCCCACTACTCCCACAATATCCTTTACACAGCCAGTGGCATGAACAGTGTGGAAGGTCTGCAGCGTAATGTTGGAGGCTGTGAGATCTGAATTTCAAGAGTAGAACTCCGAGGTTCCCCCACATTTCTCCCCTGTGAGAGGAGCATATGACAGAAACTCCACTAGTTAAACCTTAGTGGGTTTCCTGGATTCTCTCCTGCCTCCAATATGGCCCCAAGGAAAGGAATTCTGGACTGGGCCCAAACATTAGTGCAGAGGACGGCCCACATTATACTGATGGCTACACTTATGCAATCCCACTGCAATTCTGGTATCCAGACAAGATGGTGATAGGAACGTTAGAAACTCAGACGGACAGAATTTGACTCAAAGTGTGGTATGCAGAAGTGCTTCTGTAATGAAACATTTTCCAAGGTTGTCATTAGGCATTAGTGGTCTTTGAGTCTTGCCGCTTGTTCAGAGTGTATATTCATCTTCAACAATGTTTATTTATGGACTGTAAAATCTATTTAAATCAAATAATTTCCATAACTGAATATTTATGCCAACATCTATTGAATGCTCATTGACTAAACTGAAAACTATTTATTCACTTATAAATGTTTACTTCTTGAGCGTTAAAACTGCTTTACACCAACTTAAAATCAAATTGATTTCTCACCTATTAGTGCATTCTTCACTTTATTCTAGATTTGACTTCCTGGGAAATGGTTAAATATTTTATTATTATTTCATTTCAAATCTAATAGCCCCTGTATATTTATCACGTCATATAATAGCACTGATGTTCATAGCACCGGGATAGATTTGCAATGCAACTTCTGCGGTTATCAAATGCCTCAGCTTGACTCAAAGCATTTAATCAGTAGCCCTTTATTGCATCATGCAGTCAGCATTAGCTCTTAAATAATATTGTACTAAGTAGACTCAAAATCTCGGCTCCATTGACAGTTATGGAATCCAAGAAACTCCCTTTTAGTTATGTCAAGTCCGTGAGTGTGCGAGTGTTTGGAAATTATATTTATGTCTTGAGGGCGCACCATCTACCCCTTGTGTGTTTGTATTTATTGCTTGTGAAGCTGATGGTTTTATAGTCCTTGAAAAATTACCGGCTTCTTTTCCATAAAAGCCACCCACAGGGCAGGTGTGACAGCTTTGCTAACATGCTATAATACCCATTTTCTCTGAAACAGAGGACAGCTACATTTGCTTTAGCCTTTGCAATGAAGTTTCTCAGGTCTGTTTTTTAGAATTCTTAGGATTTGTCAAGATCGCTCTTCCAGGGTAGTTAGGCCAACTGGACATGGAAGGCCTAAACTTTGCAGTGAATCCAAAAATAGGCTCTGCTTGGAGGAAATATGTTTTTGTTACTTTAAAAAAATATGGATCAAGAACACCCCGGAGGTGGCTGTGTTTTGGGGGTTTCTGTAGTGATCCATCTACAAACCTTAATCACTTCTTCATTACTCAAGTTTTACACCGGTTTAGCTTAGTAGATTTTAGTGGAATTATGTGGGCATAAAACTGGAGTGATGCAGCGGTGAACCAGGGCTGTAGTTTTTAGTTTAGCTTTTTAAGTCTGTAAAGCACTTTGTGTGAATCTGGTGGGATGCGGGTCTATGTAAATATAACTTCTTATTCTTGAAGTAATGGTCATAGTATGAGATGCAGGTAGCAGAAGTAAAACCAAGCCTGTTGCTTTTTGGCATTGTGACTCAGATCCAAACTCGTATTCCATATGCAGGGCTGCATTTACAAACCTAGAGGCTCAGAGATCCCAGGCAAGAAAAAATGTTTAGGTGCACACATGGCGAACAAGCCACTCTGGCTGTGGTTAGGCAGATGCATTCAATTGGGCCTAATGACCAAAATATCTCAAATGGTCTCAAAATGTAGAGTCGGCCTGAGGCAACCTCATCATGTTCTATTCAAGCCCCAAGAGCCTTTATTTCCTGTGCATTATTTTTTACTCTGATTTCATGCAAACACAAGGAAATTCAAATTACTGGATGAAATGGAAGTTACCACACAGGGGCAATGCGTTATTCATCAGATGTAAAACAAGCTATTTCCTACCTTCTGCTCCTTGAGATGTTGCCATTTCCTCTGTGCTTCCCTTCAGATCTCAAGGAGTAACTCAGCGTCATATCAAGCAACATTGTCACGTTGCTGTTTTTAGCGCAGGCAGATTTGATTATTTTCTCTTGGCACCACCTTTTAGGAGAGACGTGTCAGGCGGCAATGATGTAAGGTAGCTTAAAATAAATATTTCATCAGAGTAAGAGCATGTGGGAGACCATCTCACAGCTGTAGTTTGTGTTTTTATGTAAAAGCTTGATAACTGTTGCTACCCCTTTGGATGGCGTGATCAGCCAGTATTCGGGGTCCTGCAGGTTGTTTCCTTTTGGAGGAGAATTTGATGATGGAGTCAGGTGTTTCTTTAGTGCAGTACTGTTTATTTGCGAAGAATGTAGCCAGTCCTGTTTCCCTGAATACAGTCGAATCAAACAACAAAAGATAGGGCTCTCAGCTTTCTCTCAGGGTCCCACTGCAAGTGCTTCTCTGGCTCTCTTCCACCTTCTCTGCTTCGGTGGTGCTTTCTGCTCTCTGGCTCTCTCTCACCCACAGCTCCACCAGAACAATACCCAGCCCTCAGCCCGCCTAGCTCAGCTCCTGACTGGCTTTCCATGTACCATGTGTTCTGGATGTATTGTTTCAGCTAGCTGACTACAAAAGAAGCATAACTGTTTCTTACGTTTATCCTCAAAGCAGGGTGGCTATCATGCCCACCAGCATCCAGGAAGTCTCATCCAACCTCCAGAATAACACTATGTACTTTTTGATCACTCCCTCCTGATCCATTTTGACTTCTGTGTGAGCAGGATCCAGGCCCGTGGTGCTTAGAAACGGCATGCTAGAGACTTCATGGGCATGCCCTGTCTCTGGACAGGTAGTGAAGGGATTAACCCTTCAGCTTTGGGTGCAACTGCAGCTGGCTATGATCAGTGTAAAAGGAAGTTGGGAAGGGCCAGCTGATTGCTCCTATGAATAAAAGGTAGGGCTTGCTCCTCACTAGATGTGATGCTAGGAAAGACCTGGGAGAAGTCTGTCTGTACTTACTAGTCTCCTGTGTGTTTTACTGATTGGGTGATCGGAAGCGCTCACACTCTTAAATTGCCCCCTCACAGGGCCACATGGCAAGCTTCTCATATGTGTATGTATGTGTGTGGGGTTAATTATTTCCAGTCACACCCATAATGTGCTAAAGTGTCTTCCCAAACAGAAGAGAAGGCACAAGCTCTAAAGAGCTCACCATCTAAACACAGACAGACAGGGTAGGGAGAAGGAGCAATGAAAGTAAAGTGACCAAGGTTTGGGGTTTGGTTATACAATATTGTATTAATGCAAGGTTGGGCTTTATAACTAGCTTATACAAATAACTCGCACTTGCCAATAGCAGCCAGCTGTCCTCCCATGGGTATATTGGCAGAAATCCCTCTTCCAGAGGCAGAAGGGATGCTGGCTTTACAGATGGCCTCTGTGTGTCCCATGTGTTCGGGAACCCTCCTGGGAACACACCAGTCCCCTGATGACTATGCTGTGCTGCTGAGGGATGACTGCCCGTGGCTTGAAAATCTTACTCCAGGCCGTCTGTGCCCCAGTGAAGCTGCCATGTAAGAAATGCCTTCTGTCCTGGGCAGCTGTCCTATGTTTTGACAATCTTGGCTCTGAGATTTGTGTCTGTCCTCACTCCTTATCTTGCAGAGCTCTTGGCTATCAGGCTAGTGGGTTTAGATCTTGCTGTCTTTCCTGTCCTCGTTCAAAGGCTGATAACGTTGATGGGCTGATAGCTTTTGACTTTCAGGACTACTGGGCACTCCTGTCCTGTGGCACTAAAATCTGCAATCAGCTTTCCAGAAGCTGCATTAATGTCTATATACCAACCAGGTGCATAAATAACATTCTCTTTTCTGCTTCCCTTTTCCTCATGGAAATACAATGAAATCTACAATTCTGAATAAACAAGATATGGTTCAGTAACCTGAGAGGCAGGGCTCTTGTCTTGCTTTTTCCATTTCTTTATTCCCTTCTTTCCTTCCAACTTTCTGCTTTTATTTGGGTTTTCTGGCCATTCCATTGACTGTCTCTTGTCTGGTGTCTTTTCTTTGCCTTTTATTTCCTCTCTTTGCAGCTGGCTGCCTCTGCACCTATCTGTCCTCCAGGCAGAGCTCATGGAGCCCGGGGAGGGAGGCCCAGCTTGGCTAGCTCAGCCTTCCAGAGGTCTGCCTGCGTGGGAGACTGCACATCCCAAAATATTTGCTTTGCGGGATGAGGCTGTAGAATTCAAATCCTTATTTATCTATCACTGAGCTCAGTCCCGTTGTTACCAGCAGACACTGCACACACAGGGAGTTTCCTTGATAGGGAGAGTGTGTTTTTGGATTTCTGCTCTGTTTGTCAATAGAGAATTTCACTCCCCCTCTATTCCTTGTCCTAATCTTTTGTGCCGACATGTTGTAGGTACATTTGCTCTGACATTGATGTACTGGGGGGTTATACTGTATGGCAGAGGAGGATTGAATCTTAGTAGTCTAAAAACCCCCACCAGGGATGAATTCATCCCTAGCAGAACTCCCCCAAAGTCAATGGAGTTCTACCAGAAAGATTTTGTCTCCATGTGCAGTAAGTCTCTGAGAGATTACTTGCGTGTTCCATGGTGTTCACAAGCCTGTGTCTTAAGCTGACCTTGCTGGTTTGTCAGGGGACAGATGCATTTGGTTTTATTGGGCCATTAGGTCATTATCATGCTGTAAGTCAATGTCATATCAGCAAGAACTTGGCATTCTAGATGACATTGTCCCCTGGCTTTTGTCCAGGATCCAAGAGTCTGGGTCTAGCTCTTCTGCTAATGCCCTGTATGTTCATTGTAGATCAGAGAAGGAATAACCCTAGTACAACACAGGTCTTGAGAGGATGTACCAACCTGTCTGTAATCAGGGATGCTGGGGAGCTTGCCAGATACACAAGACTGTATTCACCAAGATCCTGATCCCAAGCCCATTTTAGCAGAAGGAAAGATTCCCGTTGACTTCAAAGGGTTTGGAATCTCGCCCATCAAAGGCAGGTCATATTTGATAGCAATACAATGTTTCAAGCAGATCACTTGTTCCATATGTAATGCCAAGTACACAAGATCTTATTCTTCAGGACAAGATCCCTCATATCCCTGATTAAAGCCCAGGTGGTAAATCCTCTCTGAGTTGAGTTGTACTAGGATTATTGCCTTTATGTTCGACAATGAACATGACAGGACTTTAGCGGAAGAGCTAGAACGCCAAAGACGAAGCTGCTCCTAGAGAATCCTTCCAAAGTCTTACACGAAGCCAATGCATGATAGTACATGTGCTTAAGAAGTGCTGTGTAAATAATCTGGCAGCATTGATATGATCAGTAAAGCTCATAGTTATGTTCCTCACTATCTTGTCTTAGTGGTTTGATGTAAAGAGTTACCACTAAGTGGTGATCCAAAATCTTATCCACCCTCCGTTGTCTTTAAAACTTCTGTTATACTTAGAGTTCTGATCCTGGGCCTCCGTCCTACACAATTTAACGCAAATGGGATCTGGCCCTCCTATTGGTGTCCCATAGTTTCAAAACTTCTCAAAATTACGTTCTTAACTAGAAGGTCACTTAAGGTTCAACTCCAGCTTCAGGGTTCACAGTATCACATTCCTCTCTCAGCAGTTGTTGGATTTCTTGGGGCAGAATTTTCAAAAGCACCCAAGGGAGTTAAAATATGGCTAGTTGCTTCTGAAATTCTCACGTATGTTCTTGCTGGATTTGGAAATGCACCGAGGTACAGCCTCAGTGCTGTCCAAGTCTCTCAGCTGCCTGCCTGGAGACACCGCCAGCACCATTTTTACACTGGAATGATTTTTTTGGTTATTCTGTGTCCTGGGGACCATAGTACGCTCTTCCCTAAAGCACCTTTTCTGGATGGCTAATAGGCTTCTCATTGTTTGTGCAGGCACTCTAGTTCTCAGAGCTTCTTCTCCATTTAGGAGCCATCTCCATTATACAGCTACACGACTAAGTCAAAAGGAGCAGCAACCGCTCCCCCAGATGAAAGAAGAATCAGTAACTCAGCACTGGCAGCTGAAGAGTAAGGAAGCAATGTGTAACCACTTAGATCGGGGGTGGGCAAACTTTTTGGCCTGAGGACTGCATCTGGATATGGGAATTGTATGGCGGGCCATGAATGCCTGGTGTGGGTGGGGGACTCTATGGGGTGTAGCATGGGGGGGCTTTATAAGGGATGTTACCGAGATGAGGGGAGGGGAGACTCACGGGGTGTGTGTGTGCGGTGGGGGCTCTACAGAGGTGGGACCAGGGACTCCGAGGGGCCCTGCCAGCAGTGACACCAAGGCGGCCGTACCAGGCACTGCCATGGGCGGAGGCACCCGCTGGGACAGATAAGGCCCCTGGGCAGTTTTGAGGCTCTTGAGGGTGGGGCCGTAGGAGACCGCCAGGCTCAACGAACACCATTGTTCTGAGGGGCGTTTTAATCAAGAGACCCTGAAAGCAGGGAAACAATGGGAGTGAATATACAATGGGGATGCTTCAGGGTGAGGAGTCTGGCTTTTTTCTTTGGTTGGGTGGGGTGCCACTAATCACTATTCTGAGGATCTGGGTGGATTGAGGCTACACTGGGCCGTAATCCATCCCCACCCCAGCCTTGCCCTAGACAGACAGCAGTATTGCCAGCCTCAAAAGGTCAAAAAGCACGAGATGGTTTTCTTAAAAAATCGTATTTTGTTGTCGGTCTGTCTCCTGAGTTTTGAACTCCCCCTGCCCACCTCCAGTTGTGGTGTGCAACAGTTGGTGTTGCCGGCTCTCCCATGCTTGGTGAGTGAGGGGAGTTTGGGCCCTGCTCCCGGAGCTCCCACTGGCTGCCTGATGGTACCGAGCTTCCAGCTTCTCCCCATTGCGTGCTCACATCTGCCTGTCCCCCAGACCCCACAACTGTCCCCGCAGCCTCAGCTCTTCATGCCCTCTCTCCCAGGCCAGGGGAGGCTGCAGAAGAGCCCCCTCTCCCCTTCCCAGGGCTGGTGTTGTGGGGGGAGGAGCAGAGGAGCTGTCCCCATTGCTTATAGCAGAGGAGGGAAGAGCTCCAGTGACCCTGATTGGTTGCTCTAGCCTAGGAGGTGGGCAAGTGAGGAAGGCAGCCAATCAGAGGTGGCTTCCCCCCAGGCGGGGCTGAAATTTGCAACAGGGCTGGAGATTCTCACTCAGTTGCGAGGTTGGTTCCAGCCCCGGCCAAAAACCCATCACCGGTGAAGAAATCGTGAGTTGGGTAGCACTGAGAGGGACTGTGTACATCCTCTTGGGTGTGCTCCTCAAGTGGGAGCAGGAGGGTGGCTTTGGGGTTAAGGCACAGGGCTGAGTCTCAAGACATCTGCTGCAAGCTTCCTGTGTGACCTGGGGTGAGTCACAGGTCTCTGCACCACAATTCCCCACCTGTAAAACTGTGAGCATAATCCTGCCTTTCTCCCGCCCTGTCTTTTCTATTTATACTGTCTGGGGTAGGGACTGTTGGGCCCTGATCTCAGTTTAGACCACTCAAGGTAATATAAATAATATTACACATCCAAAACAATGTTAAAAGAACATTATTAAGGTTGCAAAGTCAAGCATGTAGAAGTTAAAAAATGCCAGAATTAAGGTTGCAGAGGCGTATGCATTATGACCTAGTTCTTAATTACATGATCACATACTAGTTTTTCCACAGGACCTGGGTATCATAATGCACATGCACAAGGGGTCCAAATTAAGGTGACAATTCTGGCATTTCCTAACTTCTGAGTGCTTGACTTTGCAACTTTAATAAGGGGAAAGGGGGGTTGTGTGTAATTTCCAGGTTTTTTTTTTTTTTTTAAAAAAAGCAACCTGGGGAAAAAAAAGTAAATTCAGTCATGTGGAATCAGATTGACCCCTACGTGGCTCATCAGCAAGGTTGGGATGTGTAGATCTATCGCACAGACCTCTGCCACTAGAGCTAAAAGAGTAACTGGTAGCAGTAGTAGGTTGTCATCCTCTATGTGGACCAGCAGTAGAGGGGCTGAGACAGTTTGCCAGTAGATTTCACAGGTATTTTGCTGACAGCAAAGGACAGGTGAGAGTCAGGAATCTTGGTTCCATTCCAGGCTCTGGAGGGGAGTGTGTTCTAGTGGGCACAGCCCTTCTGCCTGTTCCATCCCAAGCGTGACCCCTTCTTCTCCCATCCCCTCCAACCTGTCCCTGTCTCAGTCCTGTCTCTTTCCCACTCCGACTCCCCCCACCCCCTCCTTACTCAAATGGCTTCCAAATTCTCCCTTTCCTCCCCTCTATTTCCCTCCCTGCCTCCCAGCCCAAGTCTCCCTGGTCGGACAACCAGACACCTCCCCTGCTCCAGCATCTAGTCCCAGTTTCTCTTTCCCCTCCCTCCTCCCTGTTGCCTCCTGGGTCTAGCATTTGGTCCCTCTGCATTCGAATCAGGTATGCTCTTCCCGACTGTCCTGGCTTGCACAGGAGAGACAGTTCCCCCCGCTCTCCCTCGTGGTGCCTGGCTCTGGTGTGCCCTAGCGATAAGCCTTGGGAAGGCGCATGGCCCATGTGGATGGAATCTTTGGGGGGAACTTAGCTGTGACGCTTTAGCAAGTCTCTACTGAGCCTGGGCAAACGGAAATTTTTCAAAGGCTTGTCATAACTTGCTGAATTTGGATGGGTTTCTCAGGGAAAGCACAAGGCACAGCCGTGACACGAAGGCCAACCCCCTGCCAAATTTCAATTCCCTGCTTCAAAGCCTGGGGGTGCTAGAGTGTCATCAAAGAAACGGCTGCCAGAATTTTTTAACATGGGCAAAACAAGGTATTTTCCCCTCTAATCTCATTCTTGGAAATGGCTGAACAATTTTGTCTGAAATTTTCCAGGAAAATTCAGCCTGAGGCAGACACCCGGTATGAAAAATTTCAGCCTAAACAGTTAAAGTTTGGCAAAGTTATAAGCAACTGAAAACAGATCTTATAATGGGAATGTATCTGGCCATCTTAATAAAGGGCGGTGATCTGTGAGACAGTCCAGCAACTCTGTTCTGCTGCCTGCTGGTCTGTCTTTGCTTCATGAGGTCGTATAAGCCCCCATCCTGCAGCTGGCTCAACAAGGGCAGATGCTGCAGAAGCCCCAGTGGTGTGATTGCAGAACTGGGGCCAAGGTTAGGGGCCGCTCGGCCCACCATGTGATTTTATGGCTAACCTCTGGTAAGTGATTATTTTAATATTCTTTACTTATATAGGGTCTTATTTTCCTGAAAGCTTCTCCTTCCATCAGGAATGATTCAGCTAGAATCAATGACAGACAGACATAGACTTTTGTACGTTTAAATATCAACACACTGCAAAATCAGATACTTCAATATAAGTCAAGGGAGGAGGGCGGGTGAGAGTGGTCTGCGGGGAAAAAATTGGTGTTTAAAAAAAGTCCTTTCTAACAACGGAAGAGGTAATTTGTGAGTGATGGAGATGGAACTGTGTGTCTCAGCTGACTAAAAATGCCAGTATTTTCTCCTGACTTGGCTAATGGGATATTTATTTATTTAATTGCACAGAGGAAAATTTATTTGGGTTTTGTGGAGAGGCAGCTGGACCTTCCAGAGCTGTGCACATGAAATACTGCTGTTTATTTTGCTTTTAATTTCTCTCTGTCTCTTGCTAAAGTAATTTCTGAAGGCATTAATCTCTCCAAGAGCTTGGTCTCCAAGCCACAGTCTATCACTTTCTCTGCGGTATCTGGGTGGTAATGGTGACGGCAGAGGTTTCCAGCTGGGTGCTGTGGAAGCTGAAAATCTATTACCCTCGTGGGATCTCTGGGGTAACTGAGGCCTTGATCATAAGCATCCTGTAGAAATGGAACAAATTCTCAGAGCTGGACACTCTGATGGTCAGAGGCGAGGAGAAGGTATACGTTGACCTATTGGGTAGCGTGAGGCGAGTGGCTGAGACACCTTGTGGCAAGGTTGGAGTTCGGGATTAATAGCCTCTGCCTTACATAGGCAGGAGGCAGGGTGAGCCCCGTGGTTTCCCAATTCATCCATGAGGACATTCAGGGAACGTATTGGGAAGAGAAGAGATGGTGGATCCAGCCCTCTGTTCTGCTCCGGCAACTTTGTGCTGCTCTGCTGCCATAAAGGAACCAGCCCCCAGCTGGTCTGGCCAGTTGTGAGTTATCCAGGCATGTGGGGTGGGGGGGAGGGATCCCCGGGTAGCACAGAACTGCTGTAGTACTCCGGCATAGGGAGTGTGGCCGGACGGAATGGGGCGTGGGCTGTGGCTGGAGTGTCTAATCCAGATATGCTCCGCTGTGGGAATGGCCCTTTGGAGCCATAGGCAGGTGGGTACAAGTCAGAGCAACCCTGAGGGAGGTGGTGCTGAATATAACTTGGGAAGGAATTTGGGTAGATGAAGTCTTTGCCAGGAGCATTTTCTTTATGGAGAGACACTGGTTTAAAAATAAAACAAAACCACACCGAGTAACTTTTAGATTCTGCTGGAGGGGATTTCCTAGTTGCCCAAACATCCCATTTGACATGCTTAGTGTCCTCCAAGGCATAGGTTCAAATCCAGCCAGGGCTAGCTCAGTCCTTCATGCGCAAGGTTAATAAAATGGGTGCTTAAATAAACCTGCAGTTTGTTTTCTGGATTTTTCCAGACCAAACCTGAAAACCTGAGGTTCTTTCTGTGGCTTATAGAGCCCACCACAAGGGTATGGTTCACTCCTGGTGTCATTGTACAAAAATTCCCTTCCCCTCACCATTGTGCAGCATACTGTGTTCTGTTGGGTCGCTGCTGCTCTCCACCCCAGAGGTGACTGCAGTTTAGCACTGCTAACTTCGTAAAGTGCTTTCAGATGGAAGGTGCTATATAAATGTAAAATTGTCCTACACAGTATTATCTACTTAATCAGGATAGCTGGCCACTTCACAAAAAGAATATGCCAGGTTTCTGGATATTTATATATCTCAAATGATTTTTTAAAAAAGGGTTGGGATCGTCATAAATGGATACTGAAACTTCCTGTATGTAAGGTAATATAAGAAATTCTAGTTAGTTATTATATTTGATAGTATTTATAGCTTTTTATAATGGCAGACAGAGAGAGACCGTATTTTAGGATTACAAAGATCCAGAAACATGTCATATTCCTTTTAGGCTCTGGTCCGTTTTACAGATTCCCAGCTGTACAATTTGGGAAAACACATAACTAAAGCTTTGGCTCCCATTGATAATAATCAATTATTCCCTCAGAGCAGTGCACAATTTGCTGAAGCAGTCATCAAAACTGGAGGATCATTGTGATACTTATTTGAAGCCTTGGGTGTCAAGATCCTGGATTTAGAAATATTGATTCCTATCCTTTGGTTTATGGGTGGTGATCAATGACATGTTCAGAATTGGGGATAAATGCAGCGGAATGTTTCAGAGCAGCTGTGTCAGTCTGTATCCTTAAGAAGAACAGGAGGACTTGTGGCACCTTAGAGACTAACAAATTCATTAGAGCATAAGCTTTCGTGGGCTACAGCCCACTTCATCAGATGCATACAGTGGAACATATAGTAAGAAGATATATATATCTCTATATAGATATATAGATATATATATATATACATACAGAGAATCATGAAAAGGTGGGAGTTGCCATACAAACTGGCTACTCCCACCTTTTCATGATTCTCTCTATATGTATATATAGATATCTTCTTACTATATGTTCCATTCTATGCCTAAGCTTTCATGGGCTGTAGCCCACGAAAACTTATGCTCAAATAAATTTGTTAGTCTCTAAGGTGTCACAAGAACTCTTCTTTTTGCAGTGGAATGTGTCACTGGTGCGTTTCTGTGTGAGACCTGGAAGTTGGGTTTTGTAATGTATGTAATACTAGACCTGGGTGGGCACGATTTATCAGTGAAAAATGGGGCACTTCCTCTATTGTGGCTCAGGGAATGGAGGCCTAGAATACAGGTGTTCTGCATGCATAGACCAAAGGGACTTAGGTACTGCTAACTCCTAGATGCTCTGCTGCGCAATGGAATTCCAAACCCGTGGTTAGGTGCCCAGGTTCTCCCTGCATTGTAGGGGGAGAGCTCGGTACCTAAGAAAGGGATTCTCAGCAACCAGCAGACTGAGTGAGGAGCCACCTCAGCCAGCCAAAAGTGAAATGCAAAGGAAAGGAGCCGAGCATAGGGCACATAAGAACAGCCATACTAGGTCAGACCAAAGGTCCATCAAGCCCAGTATCCTGTCCTCTGACAGTGGCCAATGGCAGGTGCCCCAAAGGGAATGAACAGACAGGTTATCATCAAGTGATCCATGCCCTGTCACCCAATCCCAGCTTCTGGCAAACAGAGGCTAGGGACACCATTCCTGCCCATCCTGGCTAATAGCCATTGATGGATCTATCTCCCTTTTGAACCCCATTATAGTATTGGCCTTCACAACACCCTCTGGCAAGGAGTTCCAGAGGTTGACAGTGCATTGCGTGAAAAAATACTTTCTTGTGTTTGTTTTAAACCTGCTACCTATTAATTGCATTTGGTGGCCCCTTGTTCTTGTATTATGAGGAGTAAATAACACTACTTTATTTATTTTCTCCACACCACTCATGATTTTATAGACCTCTATCATATCCCCCCTTAGTCGCTTCTTTTCCAAGCTGAAAAGTCCCAGTCTTATTAATCTCTCCTCATACGGAAGCCATTCTATACCCCTAATCATTTTTGTTGCCCTTTTCTGACTCCAAGATCTCTTTCTTGAGTGGTGACAGCTAATTTAGACCCCATCATTGTATATGTATAGTTGGGATTATGTTTTCCAATGTGCATCACTTTGCATTTATCAACACTGAATTTCATCTGCCATTTTGTTGCCCAGTCACCCAGTTTTGAGAGATTCTTTTGTAGCTCTTTGCAGTCTGCCTGGGACCTAACTGTCTTGAGTAGTTTTGTATCATCTGCAAATTTTGCCACCTCACTGTTTACCCCTTTTTCCAGATCATTTATGAATATGTTTCACAAAGGTACTTAGGCACTAACTGTCCTGGACCTGGGCCTTAGGCTGACAGGCCAGAAGGAAGTGCCTATCTCTGCTCAGGTCTCTCAGCTACGACCCCTTTCCTGGAGTCAGGCACCATAGTCAGGTCAGCCCTTTCTTAAGAGAGAGAGAGAAGCTGGCCCCCACCCCATTAGCCCAGTGGGTGGGGTGCTCATCTGGGGTTGGGGAGAGGTGTTTTCAGAATCAGGCAGAGCAAGGACTTGAACCCACGTCTCACACTGCTCAGGTTAGTGTCTGGGCTCTTGGGTCTCTGTCAATATCTCCTGTTGAAGCTGGTCCTCTTTGTATACATAACTAACTATTTATTGGAGCGGGGGCCTGAACTTGCCTCTCCCACATCCCGGATGAACACCCTGGGCGGTGGAGTCAGTTGCTTGCTTCTCCCCGCTGCTCTGTCCCAATAAAGAGAAAGTGATTCACACATCTCACCCCATTTTCTTGCTGGGAAATTGGTTTGAGGATGAAATCATCCACATCTGCTGTGTGTATTGCCTTCCAGGTGGACAGGTATAGAAATCACAGGCTGGAG
This sequence comes from Lepidochelys olivacea, assembly GCF_965140295.1. Lineage (NCBI taxonomy): Eukaryota > Metazoa > Chordata > Testudines > Cheloniidae > Lepidochelys > Lepidochelys olivacea. The sequence continues at coordinate 124,300,265 of NC_140416.1, forward strand.
CCTCAGCTGTGTAAACTGATGTCATTGGTGTGAGCGGAGCAACACTGCCTTGTGCCAGCTGAGGATTTAGCCCAATAAGTCTACTTTTAGGCAGATCACCTTTTTATGGTCCAGCTGCTAACTTGGGGAGGGAAGGGATTGGACGATGCTAGACGCTTGGCATACCGCTAGGATTGGGGTGGCTCCATATTTTGAGTGGAACAGATGGATATCCAGAACTAACATAAATATGACTTATGAGGAGAGGCTGAGGGAGCTGGGATTGTTTAGCCTGCAGAAGAGAAGAATGAGGGGGGATTTGATAGCTGCTTTCAACTACCTGAAAGGGGGTTCCAAAGAGGATGGCTCTAGACTGTTCTCAATGGTAGCAGATGACAGAACGAGGAGTAATGGTCTCAAGTTGCAGTGGGGAAGGTTTAGATTGGATATTAGGAAAAACTTTTTCACTAAGAGGGTGGTGAAACACTGGAATGCGTTACCTAGGGAGGTGGTAGAATCTCCTTCCTTAGAGGTTTTTAAGGTCAGGCTTGACAAAGCCCTGGCTGGGATGATTTAACTGGGAATTGGTCCTGCTTCGGGCAGGGGGTTGGACTAGATGACCTTCTGGGGTCCCTTCCAACCCTGATATTCTATGATTCTATGATTCTATGAATTAAATGGCAAAAAAACTTTGTTAATGCAGAGTTGAGGTTGCCTGATGTTAGCTCCTTGCAGAACGGCAAGTTCAGCAAAACTCACATTTCTGAAAACCAGGCAATGCAGAGGTAAGGTAAACCCCCACATAACCTTAATTCTGCCCCCTGGAGCTGGAAATAGCTGCTGGGAATTAACTGCACGCGCTGCAGTTGTTTCCAGTGTTGCTGTACTGAATGGCAGAGGCGGTAGGGGGGACAGGTAGGTGGAGCTCTGTCTGTGATACGAGGAGATCGGGGGATTAATGTGTGGAGTGTCACAGACCTGGCATTGTGATATGGCAGACTGAACATTAATCTTGTATCTGCTGAATTGCATGTCTGGAATATCATTTAAATGTGTCACCCTAGTAAACTCAGTCTTGCATCATGGCCTTTGGGCTTAAACAAGTGCACTCTGCTAGAACTCCTAACTACAAAAAGATCCTGATTTACTTCTAGAAAGTGAGGACAATGTAATTAGCAAACACTAGCGATGAGAAGGCCTTTCCTGGTTAGCTCCTAGTAGGCATAGAGGCAGTGGTGCTGGAAGTAGGAGTGCTGGGGTGCTGCCATGGGCTTGAAGTAGTAATAACAACCACCTAATGCAGGGTTTCCATCATCAGCAAACCCACTATAAACATTATTCCAGCACGCCTGCCTAGAGGTAACTCCTGCATCTCATAACATGCAGCACTGTGAGAGAGATAGGTGCACTTACAATGGGGACATGCTTTCTCTCCCTAGCTAAGGATTTTCCACGGTGTCAGGCAGGTTCTCTTTGGTCCAAAACAAGGCATCCTGCAGTGGTGGGAGAACACAGACATGCCAGCATCTTATTACCTGATGTTGAAGTGGGGATGCTGATTTCCTGCTGTCCCTTTAACTATTTCACAGACAGCTTGTTCTCTCCTGATGTATGAATTTTGTTCTCTCTCCTTCTGTTGTTCATGGTTTGGATGAACGCCTTGCTCAATGAACCTTTCCCAAGGCTGTAAGAAAACCGCAGGCGGTAGTTTTGTTGTGGAAAGTGCAACTTTTAACATTCACGACAACTTTATATGTACCACGAGTTTGAGTGGTTATGCAACCCCGGGTGCCAGGTCACACTGCCACTCACTCCGATGTGGCCCGGCTGGCCCTTTGTCAGGATGGAGGGGCGGCCAGGCTAAATCTGAGTGAGAGGCATTGAGACCTGTCGCACTCAAATTTGGCCCCAAACCCGCACCACAACTTTAACAAACTATGGCCCCAACTTTTGAACCAAAAAACCCACGACTTTCTTACCCATTACAGAGAAGCAGTTTGCTGGAGGCTGCTCTCTGTATCAATTAGGCTAACAGAGTAGCAGCTCACTGGACCTAGCTGTATGCTGGTCAGATTTTCCAAAGCGCTCAGCACCCCACATCTGATGTTGTTCTTAGCTAGACCTGCTGGGTGCTGAGTCCTCTGGAAAATCTGGCCAGTGTGTGTGTGGAGAGAGAAAAGGGGAGAGAAAGAGAGAGAATGTTATATTGTGATAGCAGGAATGGCTTAGAAGTTACTGATTTGGATTCACTCTAGAGGAGGGGTGAGCAGTGTCTACACTGTCTGTCAGCGGGAGGCATCTTAAATCCATGGGCGGTGCGTGAACCACCGGCTGGGGGAGGCTAGCCCCCAGCCATGCCCCTTTTACACCCCCCCACTGGAGTCCAGAGCCCCCTTGCCCAACTGCCAGCTTCCCCAACCGCAGAGCGCTGGGAGGGAAGGTGGCGTGTCCTGAGCCAGGGCCACCCCACAGGGAGACTGGATTCCAGCCGTGGAGTGGGAAGCAGGAGTATGGGGGAGGTGGAGGTCTGGGGGTGGAACAATACAGCTATACAGACAGACTCCTCAGAGATATTCCCCACCCCTGCACTGTGATTAACATACACATCATCTTCTCAGCAGCAGAGAACTAGTTAGCCACTGGAGCCTTCCCAGTTCAGGAAAACAAATGGGCCTTCCAACATGCCCAGAAAGCCAATGAAGTAGGATTGCTCCAGACCAGAGAGAGCAAGTTCCAAAACTTTTGAGTGCTGTGACATTATCTGATTAAAATATGACTATATAGATCATTGTTGCAACCACTGTTATATATTTTCAAAAAAAAAAGGAGTACTTGTGGCACCTTAGAGACTAACCAATTTATTTGAGCATAAGCTTTCGTGAGCTACAGCTCACTTCATTGGAAAGCTTATGCTCAAATAAATTGGTTAGTCTCTAAGGTGCCACAAGTACTCCTTTTCTTTTTGCAAATACAGACTAACACGGCTGTTACTCTGAAACCTATATATTTTCAGCAAATCTTGTACAAAGGTTGTCAAGTGAGGTGTCTATGGAAAGTTTATGATTTGCTGGTTATGATCATGCTGTCTATATGCATGTATCATTTTTGTATTTGAAGTTATAAGTATTGGCTCTATACCTGGATTTCAAATGTTTGCTCCTGGGGTAACGCCCAGGAAGTAGTTAGCCAGCACATCTTGGAGGGACTATTCAAATTGAGTGGCCCATCAAAAGGACACTTAACTCACCGTGGACCTTGGGAAATGCTCAGCTACACTGAGTGGACTGTCCTGTAAACGTGCTGTCTGGAGTGCAGGTAAAGGCTTCCTGCAATGACTGAGAGAAATTGGGCATGGACATGTGACTTGCCCATGTGACTCCAAACACTGTCTGGTCACCTGTGATTCTCCACTAGCTGGGCTGAGGTTTTTGTTTGAAACAATGGGTTTCCCTCCACATGGCAGAGGATATAAATGGGCCTGGAAACCCCTTCATTTTGCCTTTATCCTGCTCCAGCCTCTTTCCTGCCCAAGTCTCTAGACTATACTAATGGAAACATTCTAACCAAGGGACTCAGGGCCTTCCAGTGATTTGGAAGCCTACAGAGATTTGATTTAAGCCAGCAGTTTATGCCATCACCGCTACAAGCCTGAATCAAGAAATTTGCAATTACTGGCAAAGAGTCCTGTGGCACCTTATAGACTAACAGACGTATTGGAACATAAGCTTTCGTGGGTGAATACCCACTTCATCGGATGCATGTAATGGAAATTTCCAGAGGCAGGTATAAATATGCAAGCAAGAATCAGGCTCGGGATAACGAGGTTAGTTCAATCAGGGAGGATGAGGCCCTCTTCTAGCAGTGGAGGTGTGAACCCCAAGGGAGGAGAAACGGCTTTTAGAATTGGCGAGCCAGTCACAGCCTTTGTTTAATCCTGAGCTGATGGGGTCAAATTTGCAAATGAACTGAAGCTGTGCAGTTTCTCTTTGAAGTCTGGTCCTGAAGTTTTTTTTGCTGCAGGATGGCTACCTTTAAATCTCCTATTGTGGGTCCAGGGAGGTTGAAGTGTTCTCCTACAGGTTTTTGTATATTGCCATTCCTAATATCTGATTTGTGTCCATTTATCCTTTTACGTAGGGAGTTTGCCATTACTGTATGTATTTGATTCCTTTAACCAATTTTAACTCTCACCTTTCTTTTTTTCTTTTTATGATTAAACCTTTACATTTTAGATACTAAAGGATGGGCATCAGTGTGATTTTTGGGTAAGATCTAAGTTACATATTGACCTCTGTGTGTGGCTGCTCCTTTGGGATCCGAAGGACCTTTTATTTGATGAGACTGGTTGTAAAGAACCACTCACCTTTAAATCCAGTGTTTTCAGTGGTAACACAAGGACTGGGATGCTCAAGGAAACTGCTTTTATGACTTCTTGTTAGCCAGTGTGGTGAAACAGAAGTTTACTTTTGTTGCTGGTTTCGCATATCCTATGGGGGATTAGCCACCAGTCTTGGGGTGTATCTGCCCTGTTTCTCAGCAGTTGGTCCTGATTTTGGCATCCTCACTGGTGACCCATTGGGGCACGGTTACACACTCACCTCTCTATCAGAAGGATGTTTTAGCTCTTCCCAAACAAGAGCTGCAGCAGCTTTACATCCATCTCAGCTCCCAGGCCTGGTGACTCAAAACCAATCAAGAGAGGATAGAATTGGAATTGACAAGCTCCTTTGACTCTGAAATGCACAGAGGGCAGGGGTCTTGTCAATATCACTCCCCAGCCAGCCTAACCAAGCAGGTGGTAAGTGTGCAATATACATGTATACTGTATGTTTGCAGCATGTTGTAGCCACGACAAAGGACCGGAACCTGAGCGGTGCTGAGCCCAACCAGCTCCCATTGTCTTCAGTAGGTGCTTAAGGTGCTCAGCTCCTCACAGGAGCCCCTTTAAGGATTGGCCCATGCCTTACAATTGGAGGTAGCATGACCTTACATTCTGATTTGTTGTCACACTGATTCTGCTCTGCACCTTGTCTCTCGTCTCTCCAACGTTTGGTGCTTGCTCTCAGTGGTCACAATTCAGCAAAGCTCTGAAGCGGAGAACGTTAGCCCCTATTTTCAAATTAAGCACATACTTAAGTGCTTTGTTGAACCAGGGCCAGCGTCTGCTGTCCACACTGCAGGTGTCTTGTGCTATATTGTTTTGTTGCAAGCCACATTATTTCCACGGTATGCATCCGATGAAGTGAGCTGTAGCTCACGAAAGCTCATGCTCAAATAAATTGGTTAGTCTCTAAGGTGCCACAAGTCCTCCTTTTCTTTTTGCGAAGACAGACTAACACGGCTGTTACTCTGAAACCTGTCATTATTGTTTAAATAAGACAATCCATTCTATTTGCTGCTCTTGGCTTTCGGAGGTGCTTTGCAATGTAAATGCAACATACTTGGCTTAGCCAACCTCTCTTTAATTGTTCTGCAGCAGGGTCTTGTTCCTCATCTACTCTATCACTAGCATGGTATTTCATTCTGCTGGTAATAATTAAAAGAGCTAATGAAGAAAAGGGAATCAGGAACTGTTTTCTTTTTTAACCAAATGCCAGAAATTCCTAAGAGAATTTTTGACATTAAAAAAATATTTTTTGATAGCCCCTTATTTGCATGGTGGTTTATGTAGTTCACAAAGGCCCATCTGGAAACCAGTGACTTCAGGTCCCACATTTGTCCATGCTGTCAGGGTGGTAAATCATGTTGTAAACTTAAAAACATTCTGTCTGGATTTTCAATTCTTGACAATGTGCCGGAGGTTGCTCAGTTCAAGGGTAATGTAGCAATTGAAGGGACAAACTGGGGGGAGGGGAAGGAGGGGAATGAATATTTTTTCTATAAAAAATCATTTTATACAGGAGTTAATTTGTAGGAAAAATCCAATTAATTTTAGTAAATCAGAAGTTGCCTGGCAGTGACTAGAGGTGGGCAAACGACTCATAAAGAATAATTTATTCAATGAATCTAGCCCACACATTGTGCATGAACGGAATATGTATGACTCTGAGCATGAACGGAATATGTATGAATGCGTTAGTTGACACTATCTGACAAATATGTAATGCAAACCTATTTCAGCCTGTGGATTGCTTGCAAAAGGTCCCAGCAACTACTCACTTCAGTGTGTGCTACCTGTGAGCTGTGCCCTGTGATAGTTGCCTTGGTCACATGATTTCTCACCTTCACTGGAGTGATTGCAAACAGAAGGCTTTTAACACATGGCTTCTAGTGGGAATTAGGGTTGCCAACCCTACCGGATTTGCTGGGAGTCTTCCAGAATGGGCCTCAATCTCCCGGTGACTATTAAAAGCAATCTGGGAGATTTTAATAGGCCAAAAATCCAGTCAGCGGCGCAGCAGGGCTAAGGCAGGCTCCCTGCCTGCCCTGGCTCCATGCAGTTCCCGGAAGCAGCCGGCATGTTCGGCTCCTAGGTGCGGGGGTTGCCAGGGGGGTCTTCTCCTGCTGCCCCTGTGCCCCACCCTGAGCACCAACTCTGCAGCTCCCATTGGCTGGGAACTGCGGCCAGTGGGAGATGTAGGGGCAGTGCCTGCAGGCAGAGGCAGCGCGCAGAGCCACCTGGCCGCCCCTTAGCCTAGGAGCCGGAATGCTGGTCGCTTCTGGGAGCTGCCCAAGGTAATCGCCACCCAGAGCCTGCACCCCTCACCCCCTCCCGCACCCCAATCCCCTGCCCCAGACCTGAGTCCCCTCCTGCAGCCAAACTCCCTCCCAGAACCCACATTCCCTCTCCTGCACCCCAATCCCCTGCCCCAGGCTCAGCCCGGAGCCCCCTCCCATGCTCCAAACCCCTTGGCCCCAGCCCAGAGCCTGCACCCCCTCCCACATCCCAACCTCCTGCCCCAACCTGGTGAAAGTGAGTGAGGGTGGGGGGAGAGCGAGCGATGGAGGGAGGGGGGATGGAGTCAGTGGGGGGCATGGCCTCGGAGAAGGGGCAGGACAGGGGTGTGGCCTCAGGGAATGGGCAGGGCAAGGGTGTTTGGGTTTGTGCAATTAGACAGTTGGCAACCCTAGTGGGAGCCCTGGCACAGATCCATATCTGCACAAGTATCCATGCTTTCTTCCACCATTCCTAGGAACAAAATGGCGCTCATGTTTGCAGAAACTCAATAAAGTGGATGACAAATGCCATTAAAGCAAAGGAGTGGGTTTTATTTGAACGCATGTTGGCCAATGCTTCCTTCTTAGAGGTGATTGAGCACTCCAGGAATGTTAGTGATGTGGAACTTTTCCAGCTTTGTTTGATTTCCAAATCTATTTGTTTGAATGTTAAACTGTGCCATCCATTACTACTGAAGAAGGCGGTCGGTAATGACTGGAACTCTTCAGGACAATGACACTTGGATAGCAGATTCTAGCTGAAAATACACACGGATACGTTATATTATCTACTTATGGTGCATTTTTTTGCCTGAAAATATGATCTGGGGGTGACATTGCAAAGTATTTTGACATTCACCCCGCAACAGAGGTCCAGCAGAAGATTTGCACTCCATTTAAGCCATCAAGCCCTGGCTGGGATGATTTAGTTGGGGATTGGTCCTGCTTTGAGCAGGGGGTTGGACTAGATGACCTCCTGAGGTCCCTTCCAACCCTGATAGTCTATGATTCTATGATTTAGTGCTCAGAGTGAGAGGTCTTTTTGAGGGTATATGCCTTGTGCTGGCTTTCTGCACTGAGGTGAATTCCACCCAAGCTAAGCAAAACTGAAAAGATTCAGTATTGTTGTGTGACTGGTGTGACTTTTTCCTCACATGCTTCCTATTCAGACCCCAGCTGTGAGTTATAAATCTGTCAGCAGTGACCCTGCTAATCGGAGTGAACAATGTCAATTTCTTGATAACCAAGAGGAGGAACGTGTCTCTGTTTTTAGGCAGCTGCAAATGTCTTCTCTGTGATCTGTTTTGATCGCTGGGCCTGATCCAGCTCCCAATTAAATCAAAGGAATGCTTCTCATTGATTAAATAGTAGCTGGATCAGGGTTATAGAAATCAAAGGCAGTCTTTCCATTGATTTTAATGGGAGCTAGATCAGCCCTTCTGTAAACACTGGTCAATTATTTGTATGTGAATGGTAATTTATTTGAATTGGGGCAAATGTTGCTTCTGCTCCTCATCTGTGGCTGTGGAGGGCCATGCATGCCAGGACATGATTGTGATTCCCCTGAACGTGGTAGGGATCCCAGAAGCCAGGATTCAGGGTCCATATGTCCGTGGCAGTCGGCAGCACACAGGTTTGTGTAGGATCTTTGCCTCAATGGCTGGAACGTTGCGGTTGGGTGGCGTTGGGGAAGGGGACAAGGGTGCCTCAGAAATAGAGAGCCTGGTGCAGTCCTGATACGCCACAGCATGGCAGGCTGAATTCTGTCACTCCCCGAGTCCCCGCGGAACTTCCAGTGTCCAGGTCAGGAAACTGGATCAATACCTTCGGTTGGTTTACATTTAAGTTGACCTTTCTTGTCATTTCTTGCCCTTTTTCCTGATTGGGAACAGAATAGGAACTACAAATGGATGTTTACAGTGTTATTTTTATGACCAAGATACCGCAGGGTACCCTACCAGCAGCACATAGCTGGTTGCTTACAGTGGGGTGTAGGGTCTCTGTAGTGAAGGGTGACTTTTCTAAGTGCTCTAAAATCCACATGCTGGATTCAATATTTTACCGTTCTTATCATTTTAAAACTTTATTTTGTGTACACAGGGGGCTCAAACTATGGCTCTGACCCTCCCCAAATTGATAGCACCTGCTGGGGATTGATCTCTGCGAGGGTCTGGCACCCACTTTCTTTGGGGAAGCAATATTTAAAAGATATTTGGGATGAAATATGGATCTACAATGTGGCTTGAGCCATACTGATCAACTAGAGAATGTCACTTGTGCATGAGCAGCAGGACGTGGCTGTGTTGCAAGCCAGAGGGTTTCCAGAGAGGTTACTATCATAGTAACTGAGTGGCTCAAGGTAACATGCTCTGGTTGTTAAATCCATGAAGCACCCATAGGTTGTGAGTTTTCATCCCACGCTTAGTTGCTTTCTGAGAATGTGTGGTATGCACATTAGCTGCTCTCTGCTGGCATTTTCCAGGGGCTGCTTGTGGAACTTTTGCCCTGAGAGTAAAGTTTGTGATTTAAGAGCCGATATTTGAAAGTGCTCAAAAATTCAAATACAGACACAGATTTTTCTTTAGAAGTATAAGGTGGACTATAAGGTGGATAGAAAGCTGGCTAGATTGTTGGGCTCAACAGATAGTGATCAACAGCTCGATGTCTAGTTGGCAGCTGGTATCAAGCGGAGTACCCCAGGGGTCGGTCCTGGGGCCAGTTTTGTTCAACATCTTCATTAATGATCTGGAGGATGGTGTGGATTGCACCCTCAGCAAGTTTGCAGATGACACTAAGATGGGGGGAGAGGTAGATATGCTGGAGAGTAGGGATATGATCCAGAGTGACCTTGACAAATTGGAGGATTGGGCCAAAAGAAATCTGATGAGGTTTAACAAAGACAAGTGCAGAGGTCTGCACTTAGGACGGAAGAATCTCACACACCGCTACAGACTAGGGACCGAGTGGCTAAGCAGCAGTTCTGCGGAAAAGGACCTAGGGGTGACAGTGGAAGAGAAGCTGGATATCCGTCAGCAGTGTGCCCCTGTTGCCAAGAAGGCTAACGGTATATTGGGCTGCATTAGTAGGAGCATTGCCAGCAGATTGAGGGAAGTGATTATTCCCCTCTATTCGAAACTGGTGAGGCCACACCTGGAGTATTGCATCCAGTTTTGGGCCCCCAACTACAGAAAGGATGTGGACAAATTGGAGAGTGTCCAGTGGAGGGCCACGAAAATGATTAGGGGGCTGGGGCACATGACTTACGAAGAGAGGCTGAGGGAACTAGGCTTATTTAGTCTGCAGAAGAAAAGAGTGAGGGGGGATTTGATAGCAGCCTTCAACTACCTGAAGGGGGGTTCCAAAGGGGATGGATCTAGAGTGTTCTCAGTGGTGGCAGATGACAGAACAAGGAGCAATGGTCTCAAGTTGCAGATGGGGGGCCTAGGTTGGATATTAGGAAACACTATTTCACGAGGAGGGTGGTGAAGCACTGGAATGGGTTACCTAGGGAGGAGGTGGAATCTCCTTCCTTAGAGGTTTTTAAGGCCCAGCTTGACAAAGCCCTGGCTGGGATGATTTAGTTGGGGTTGGTCCTGCTTTGAGGAGGGGATTGGAGTCGATACCTCCTGAGGTCTCTTCCAACCCTACTCATCTTCATGAGACTCTAATATATAGCAATCATGCCTCAGGCTTCTCTCCCCTTCCCCGGACAATGGCAAGGGAGTGTGATCAAAGAAAAGCAAGTAGCTGCAACTCTCATCAGTGTCAGCATGTTGATGAGCATTAGGAAATACATCTATCATAGGGAGCCCTATTCTAAGGGCTGCCCTAAAGTTGACATTGACTAATGCAGTGCCCCGATACTGTCCTTAGTCAAAACAGAAAATTATGTTTATCATGAAGTAAACACTGAAAACGAATTTCAGCTTTCTACAAGAATTCATCCAGTCTGCACAAATGCGGGGATTGCACCTATCAGTTTCACCCCTCAAAGTGCTGTACTTTTTGGGGAAAAAAGGGGTCCACAGTAAATATCAGGCTCTAGAAAAACTTGAGTACCACTGTCCTTATAAAACAGTCATTGCAAGCCGCCATTGATATTTCCCCTCCCCTCAGAACAGCTGTAGAAAAATCAACAAGTGCACAAACTACAATAAACACGTACAATGATGCTCTAATCTAAAAGACAGAATTTTGTAGACTTTTTTCACACCTGTTAAAATGGAAATCCTAGTGCTATCACCCCACCATAATACTGCTGTGCCACGTTAGGGCCAGGGATAGAGTGAGTGGTGCAAACTGGAATCAATTGGTCAAGGGCCTCAGATATAACCCCCCCAACAAGAGCTGATTTTAATCAGTTTACTTCCAAACATAGGAAGATTGTCTTGATTTCAGAACAGGGGCTGAGGTAGATTTTAGGAGAAAAGGGAGGAGGACACTGTGACAGGTTGGACCCCTTGGGAAGTCACCTGATGTGCTGAGATACCACTGAGTCTCCTGTTCTGCCAGCCTGGGCCCCCGTTAGCCTGTCTTGCTGAGCCAGGCTCTTAAAACCTCCTCTAACACACATGTAGGCAAGGCCACACCCAGCTGCAGATCAGCTCTGGGAAAACTCAGCTTAAGGGACTTGCTCCAGCACTCAGATGTCCCCCTCCCTTGGCGTACAGACCCAAAGATATATTATATTCGCCTCTTCCCTCAGTGTAGAAGAGGGTATGCACAATTTCTCACCCCTCCGCTCCCCCAGTTTGAAATCACATAAACTGGATTGTATTATAAACCAGAAATAAATGTATTAACTATAGCAAGTGTATTTTAAGTAGTTAAGGAGGTAGCAGACAGAACAAGGCAGATTACTAAGAAAATAAAACAGAGCATGCAAGCTAAGCTTAATACAATAAAGAAACTGGTTACATGTGAGTTCGCACCCTAAATGTGGTTCTAATAATCTTCTTCACAGACGAGATGCCCTTCCAGCCTGGGTCCAGTTCTTTCCCCTTGGTCAGTCTTAGTTGCTTCCAGTCGTCATCTTGGTTGGGTTTGCAGAGGAGAACTCATCCACTAGGATGACCTCACTCCCCACCCTTAAATAGGATTTGCATAAGGTGGGAATCCATTGTCTACTAGTTTGACCCCCCCTTCCCTTAAGTGGAAAGTTACAAGAAGTTCTAGGTAATGTTTTAGTATCAGGGTGACAAGACCACCTTACTCTGTGGGGCCCTTGTAGCCATTCTTCACAGGCTGACTCACACGTTCACAGGAAGACTAAGCTCTTTCACAGTCCATTGTCCTTGTTGATGGGCCATCCGCCCAGTCTGGCTTTTCCATTGTTGCACCTGAAGTGTTGGCAGGGGGCACCACTCAAAGTAGCATAGTTGAAATGCAGCTGCATAGTCAATGTTCTTAACTTCAGATACAGAAATGACACATGCATACAAATAGGATAATCACATTCAGTAAATCAGAACCTTTCCAACCATATCTCACATGAGCCACCTTGCTTAAAGTGTCTCAGTTATGTCATATCCATATCATAAGCATATTTTCATAAAGAATATGGACACCCATTGAGATGAATGGAACAGCTTGCACCACTCCAGAGATATTGTGTCTGGCTGTATTCATCCAGGGGATACTCTGAGTCATCTGAGCAAAACTTTAAAAACCCCAAACCAAAATTAAACCAAAACAAAACAGGAAAACACGGACAATTCCCTGTTTTTATGACCAACCGTAGAGCTGGTTGAAAATTCAGAAAACCACAGGAAAAAATTTTTGAGGGAAAAATTACCCCCACTCCACAAATGGCAACTTTTCTACCTTTTTGGGAGCAGCTTTTACTGTAACACTATCTCCCGTGTTCTTGTGCTTTAAAGTGTACATCAAGGGTACTTTGGATGGGTGTCCTTTGGGGCGTTCGGATAAGACTGAAGTCTAAGTAAATGATCCAATGGACAGGACTAGAGCGAGATGAAAAAATGGGGAGGGGCTTTTTGCTTAAATGTTTCCCAGAACTTGAAATGATTTTTTTTTTTGGCCCAGCGGTAGGTGGGACCCACTACCCTTCAGAACTCCTTCCTAGTACTGTGCTGATATGAGCCCAAATTCTGGTGTGGTCTGTTAACCTTGAACACAGAGTGCTGCTGTTTGAGCCAGACTGACCCTTGTGGTTATATTTCCTTAGGTGCATTGATCGAGTAACAGCTGCTTATCTAAAACCCCACCTTATGGGTCTGGTATGGTCAGATATGAAAGTTGTGAGTTGTCAATTTGTAATATGAGAGAGGAAGGATGCTCTTGTGGCTAAAATACAGGATTGGAAGGCAGACAGGCTGGGTATTATTCCTGGATCTGTCTTGGATGTCCTATCTGATGCTGATTAACTTCTCTGAGCCTTAGTTGCTGCATTTTACAGATAGGATGAATAATATTTACCTGTCTTGCGGGGGGATACTTGTATAGTAAGCATTAGGAGTGCAAAGTAAATGTTCTGGATTCCTGTTGTTTGCTTTTTCCCTGCAGTAGGATAAGACCATGTAATGTACCAGTACAGATCACTGTCCCAAAGGATACCTAAACTAAAGTCTGTTGAGAAGATGGAGAATTTTTTAAACATTCCCTCCCCGCACCCAAGTGTTCTTTCTGAAGGGAGCTGGGCAGGGGGAGAGAAGAAAGAAAATGGTGCCACATTGGTAGGGTCAGCAGAGGCCAGACTTTAAAAGTGACACATGATTTTTTGGGGGGGAGGGTGCTGTTAGTGGTGTAGGAGTTCTGTGGTTGGGGCCCACTTCTACTTGCTGCCTTCTACCCACATGAAAAGCTGTAAAGTGCAACATCTAGGGGAGGTAACTTTTAAAAAAGTTACTTTACAATCAAAACCAAACATTTCCAGGCGAGTTGGCTCCATGGGGTAGCCTTGCTCTCTGCAGAGGGACAAAAAATGCCCCCTGAATGTCTCTCGTACACTGTAGCTATATAGTAGGATACGGAAAGGTCTCCTAACATCTACAGGGAATAACATGGATTGATTTATGATTTTAACAAGCATGGTTGAGTAGGGAATCATGCCTATATGGTTTCAAAGTCATGAAAAGATATTAATCATAATTAAAGCTGCCCAAGAAGGCTTCTGAACCAGTGGTCTGATGCCTGGCTAATTGATTACACGACTAAAGCATAGTTGTCCCTACAGAGACCGGTAAAGGACAGTTTAGATGTGGCATCTAAATATTTAATACCAGATGGGAAGCACAGAATTGGAACAAAGGGCATAATGAGGAATAATAGAAATCAGTTAGAAGGACTATGGACTTGTCCCCATTGATTATGTAGTGTGTAAAGAGAGAAAGTGATTAATAGAAACAAGTAAATGAGAATCAGCGATGACATTTTTAGAGCTGCAGACTGAAGTCATGCATCTGCAAAGGTCAGAGCTGCTCATCTAGAAATAAAATATGCCGCGGAGAGAAGTAATGTTGCTTAAACTAATGCACAGGCAGAGTTGCCTTGTTTTTGCTAAAGGTTCCAAATTTTCTAGGCAGAATCCTTGCATGGAAAATAAGTTCATAACAGTTGTTCAGTGTAAAAGTGAGGGACCAAACCTATGAAGCCGGTCTTTATCTGAATCACCAGCTACGATCAAAGTATTTTTAAGTTTCCCTGCTGTTCAGGTGTCCTAGCTTCTTCCTACTCGAGGATGCAACACAGCTCCTTCCAGATGCTGAGACCACCCACTGCACAATAAGTGGAGTTCCGTCACCAGCAACACCGCTGCAAATGAGGAGTAACTTGTCGGACTTAAGGGAAGTTACTCTTAATTTTGGACTGGTATTAAGAGCTGGTCACCCAGGAAGCCTTTTGCTGTGAAAGAACTTTATGAAAGTTCTACAGTAAGAGCTGTGTGTCTGTCTGTCCAATAAACAGGCCGTCAAGGCTGATTCCCCACTCTGGCACTTCGAGTGCGGAAGGTGGGGGCCCGCAAGGATTCTAAAAATTAATACTGGCCACTTTAGACTTATATTAAACTCTCAAGGTTACAGCTTCTCTCTGACCTTGGATGGGTAGATGCTGCCACCACCCGAGTGCAAAAAAAGCCCCTTTGGACCCAGGAAGACGCACTTGGGAATTCCTCCCTGTGGGGTACCTGCAAGCCCTTTCATCCTCCCCCAGGGAAGAAAGAAAACAAACAAAGAAAGAAAGATTAGCTATTGCCACGAGCTAATTAAACCACATGCACAAACCTCTCAGGACACAAAAAACCCCAATCCTGTTCTTTAAAAAAAAAAAAAAAAGGGTAAATTTTATTAAAAACAAAAAAAGAAAATACATTTGGAACTTAGGCTATTGCTAGATTTAAAAAGAGCAAATATAATAGTTAAGCATCAAGAATGGTTTTTTTGAGGTCCAGCTTAAAAGGTTGCAAGCAAAACAAAAGCACCTGGGGTTAGCACAGAGGAGTCCACAAGCCTTACAGAAATAAAAGAGAAATAAACTTAATCACATCTTTCTAGACGTTCCCTGATCTGCTTACATATCTGAGGTTTCAAATTGAGTAGTTTTTAGGTATGATTTGGTGATTTTGATACCTGGTTCACAGCTTTTTACAGCATAGCTTCTGCTTTGTCTCCACGCTCTGGAGAACAACAGACAGACAAAGGGAAAGTTCCCCCGCCATTTTAAAAAGTTCTAGCCCTCCTATTGGCTCTTTTGGTCAGGTGCCCACTCCCTTTCCTTTTACCTATGGGCTTTTTTAACCCTTTATGCGTAAATCAAGTAGAGAACAGCTACTAACAGGTATTATGTAGCTAACTGGCTGGCTGGGTGTCCATAAAAGGGAGTTACCCCCCCACACCTTCATTTATCACAGGCATAACCTGAAAGCAGAATTTGGCCCAATGCTTGTGTGCAAACCAAAGACCCCTTTTCATCCCTCTTGAGTACGCCCATTTGGGGCTGGTTTCGCTTGTGACCCAGCTTGCTGGAACAACAATAGTAGTGAGCACAGGTGGCATCATGGGTTGGCTGCTCAAATACATACGCAGAGTCCTGGGCAGGGCTCTTGATGGAGCCAGCTTGCTCGTAGATCCCGAGGCCAGAACGGACCACTGTGATCATCCAGCCGGATTGCCTGTATAACACAGCCTACACGTGCTGCCGATACACTTCTGATCGCAGCGTGGTCATAGCCTCAGCCTAGATCTCTGGGCTGCATTCCCCTCGTTTCCTCACTGTATCAGCCGGACAGGCCCCACTGAGTCTGGCACCTGTACACCCTTTACCTGCCGGGGCCCATGACAGCAGCCGAGTCAAAGGACTCAAAGACAGCTTCTTCCAAACAAAGCCGGGTTCATCAGAGGTACAAAGCACGCAGAGCAAGGAGAGTAAAACAGTAAAGACCCATGTGCCGAGATTTTCCCCTATCTACACTTTAACCTTTCCTTGCAGTCAGTTGTTCAGTCCCCTCAGCCTAGCCAACACCCATATCTGGCAAGGGGAAACAGACCGTCCTAGCAGCACGTGCCTTCTGTCTCCTCCCCTACCGAGCAGCTCTCCCTGACTCTCTAGGCAGCTTTTCTTCGGTCACCCCACCCTCCTTCCTTTTCCAGGCGTAGGGTCCTGTACCAGCTGAATGTTCCCTTTGATTTCTCTCTTCTCAGATTTGGCAAAACAGTCGTGTGTGATGGGGGTAAACCTCCATCACCTGTGAGGCAAAGAGAAGAACCCCAATTACTCAAGCTCTGCACCTGAGGTGTGTGCGTAAGGAAGTAACTGCCTGCTGACCAGAGGTGGAGAAGCTAGGCCATATAAGTAGGCTGAGGGAGATCACTTGGAGAGAAGCCCTGGGGTAAGGTTTAACCAAATAGGGGCAGGCGGATGGGGGGGAGAAGAGAAGCCCTGTGGTAGAGTTAACAAGGGAATGATACTGAAGCACGAGGGGCTGGAAGGGCTCTTAGTTTGAAGGTTTGTTTGGACTTGTTCATGCTACCTTAGAAGGGATTTAGGCTTTTATGCGACCTGGCCAGAGCACCAAGCTACAGAACCCCCGGAGTGGGCGGTGAGAGAAGATGTAGGTCTGAGGGAGAGCCTACTAGGGGCACCAGAGATGAGGACCCCTTGCAACACTGTATCTAGGCATGAGGGGGGTGACCCAGAGGTGAGGATCTGTGCTCACACCATGTCCCCAGGATTGGGGCTGAGGCATCATATGTGTGCTCTTGGCTTTCCTACTTGATTCTCCTTACAAGCCCTTTGATCTGACACCATAGCTAGTCAGCCATCATAAATAAACATGGGGGCATGCACCATTATTATTAAAAAATATTTCTGCTATGTCCTGGTTCATCCCAGCCTGCTTCAGGCTTGTGAAGGCTCCTTCTAGTTTTACCTTTTGAATGTGCTGACTCTGTGGCATAGCGGCCCGTGCACTATGGGGCCAAAAGCACTACACTAGAGCTATCAATATAAGGTTTGTGGCCTCACTTCTGAGCTCACCTTGGTGTAAATCAGGAGTAAGCCCACTGAAGTTGGTGGAGTGGCATTGTTTTTCTGCTGGTGTGAGTGAGGAGAGTCATGCTCTGAGAAGGACTCTAACCATCTTACACTTACGTACACTGAGGAATAAAGAAGTTTCACATAACAAATTGCGGACGTAGCTGGGAATGGAAACCAGCAGTCTTGACTCCCAGTTCCCCGAGTGAACACCTAGAGCAGGCTCTGTGTTTGGGTTGGATTGCAGTTTGTAGAAGAGCAGATATTCTGTGTTCACTATCTGAGTGAGGTCTCAGCTGCCTATCTATCTTTTTGGGTTTTTTAAAATGCTGCTGAAAGCTGCCAGTTCAACAGTGCTGGAGAGTGATAGTTTCTATTGATCCGCAAGTTCAACGCAGCTCCTGGTGCTCCTACTGGAGTAGTTTACTGCTGCCATGGCCCCAGAATAGCCAGTGCCTATAAGGCCCAATCCAGCCCTGAGTCTTTCTGGGATGAAGCTAAAGCCATGTCTCTTCTGCCCAGTTATCGTCAGGGAGCCAGCTTGATAAATGACATGAGCCTTGCCCCTTGAGGGACATCTATTCCTTAGCCAGATGTTAGAGTGGTGAAGTAAAGCTGCTGCCAGTTAAACAGCCTTGCCATGAACATTCAACACATTCCCAAATCTGCTTATGACTTATTAAAAATGGATCAGTTGACTTTTCTTCTCTGTTAGCTGCAGTTATTCACATTCCCGGGAGGAATGATTTTTCCCAGGACACCCACTTTATATACATGGATTATTCATCAGGAATTGAGAGAGGGGATGAATTTCCACGTTGCAAAACACTTTTCATGCATCAAAAGCAACGTTAGCAGCCCTTGCCATGAAACCAGATGCGTTTATTAGACTTACCTGGCTTCTAATCATTGTTCCGATTAAAATGTTCTAAAATTTATGTCCAACTTAGTGAAGTGACTAAAATACTTTAGCTGCCCAGCAGCAGAGCTCTCTAGTTAAGACTCTGCCAAGCTTTTCCTAAGCCCCATTTCTCAAGGGCTGAGAACATAGTCATTTGGAACAGCCCTCGTGGGGGAGGGAGGGTATGGTGTACAAGCTGCCAGAGCAATAGCGACAGCTTAGTTTTCGTGTTTCCTGATTCTTTTGTTTACTGTTTTAAACACGGAGGTTTGCAGGCCAGTAACTTTAAAGCTTTTATTAATAGAAATTAACTCTACAAAAGTCATGAACCCAGATAGTGTTGACATAACTAGGTTCCAGTCCTGCCAATAGATCTGTGCCAATGCACAGGTGTGCCCAAGTGAATCCAAATGCAGGATCACTGCTGTAGTCTAAGACCCATTCCTCTGGGATTTAAGTAGGACATCCGTAGGATGAATTTCACCCAGTGCGTATGGTAGGTGGACTTGGTTTTTTGCTAGATAAAGAGATTGGATCACACAAATGTTTGGATTCTCAGGTTAAACTCATTGACATCTGACAAATCCCCAAATGTGTCCGGGATCTTTGTTGAATGCTTTAGAAGGTGATGGGGAAGGAGGGAGTAGAACTGACATTAATATATTCATAACAGAAGATCCTGATTTCTTGGAGCTCTTTCTTCTGGCTCTTTGGACTTCAAGTCAGTTGTTACTTGAAGGTGTAAACTGTTTTCATGTGGCCTTTGCCTCAGTTTCCCACCTTGCAGAGTGACTGTCCAAAGAACAAAAGTACCTCCAACATGCCACTCCCCTTTCCCTCCACTGTACCCCACTCACAGTTGGTTGTCGTTAGTCAGTGAAGACCAGAGTTCAGAGGTGTGTTTACACGGGTCCACCTCTGCTCCGGAAAAAGATTTAAGGCTTAGCTCCTAGACCTACTCATCAGTGACTTCCATCTAGCAATCACTAAATAGAAACAAGGACTCTCAAGTGAGTCTAATCACCTCTGCCTTTAAACACTGGCAAGAGGAGGATCAACTGATGTCTGAGTCTTTCAGCATAATCCCCACCCAGTCTCATCTTCACCAGCATTTGGCATCCCTATCCCCTGGTTAGCAAGTGAGATGCAGTTTAGGATGACCCCCTCCATCAGGGCCTGCTAAGCTGCCCTTTACTCATATGATAAGGAGATCAACATTTCAGTACCCCTACATTCAATGTTAAAATTATCTAACAAACAGGTTAAGGAAAGAGTGTCTATACAGGTGGCTATAATACTTAAATTATCCAAAAGTACAAAGTTTGATTTAAAAGTCATAAAATACATAATCTGCAATATCCCAAATTTAAGGTTAATAAATGTAATGATACAGTTTAAATATTAGCATCCAAATATTCAGGTACATCAGTCATAGAAAGTTTAGACTAAAAGTAGCTTGTGGAAAGCAAACACAGTAATGAGTGTAGATTGTCCCTCAGTAATTGAGAATTTAGGATAGGTTGCCCTTCAGTAAATAAAATCCATCAGGGAAGTATTTCAGTTACTTTCCCAACTTCACTTCTCAAAGGCACTCCAGCTCCTCTCTCCGGGTATTGCCGATTTCCGGTGATGTCCCTTGACCACCTGAAGGCGTCTGACACCATGAGTTGCCAGATCAGCCAAGCACAGCATGGACCAATTCTGCGTTCCCGCAACACTCGCTCATTACTGGGATCCCATGCTCCCTGGGCTCTGATGAGCAGCATGTGTGTTTGAATCTAGTAACCCCCCAGCTCTCAAGGCTGCACATGGATTTATTGAGTCTAAACTTGTGGCTTAAAAATGCAGTGTTGTAGCTTCTCCTCGTGCTTGTGGTGGTTATATTTCTCACTCCTGAGCAAACCTTTATTCCACTGTGAATCTACTGTGTCTTCTCCCTAGGCCTGGTGTAAGTCAGGAGTAACTCCACTGAAGCCAATGGAGTTACAGCAGTGTAAACAAGGAGAATCAGCTCCTATGTACATATCATACAGAGAGATTAGTAGAATCATAGAAATCATAGAATATCAGGGTTGGAAGGGACCTCAGGAGGTCATCTAGTCCAACCCCCTGCTCAAAGCAGGATCAATCCCGAATTTTTGCCCCAGATCCCTAAATGGCCCCCTCAAGGATTGAACTCACAACCCTGGGTTTAGCAGGCCAATGCTCAAACCACTGAACTATCCCTCCCCCCCATGTAAAGCAGAGACTTGCTGTTCTTGCTGGATTTCCTGGACTTTGGCTTTCGTCTTTGATGTCTCCTTTTCCATAAGGACAATCCACAAAGGGATTTAGGTGCCTAAACCAAAACCAAACCTCGGTTGGTGCCTACAAAACTCCTCTAGGTGTCTAACCCAGTGTTTGTAGATTCCAATGATTTTTTTCTCTTTACGTGCTTAAAAGCTAGGCACTGCATAGCTCAGCGTTGCAACACCTAATTCCCTTTGTGGATCCAGGCCAAGGTGTTTTATTATCTCATTCTTTCCTTTCAAGAAATTTTGGGTTGGACCCTGGTCCCAACAAAGGCTTTGGGAGTCTTGTGATTGACTTCAGTGGGAACAGGCCTGGGCTGTAAGGAAGTTATAGACATGTTACAAAATATGCATTGCATGCTCATACACAGTGATAGCTCTATCTTTACAGAGACTCACACGATGGATAAAAATTTAAGTGGGATGACAAATTATGCAACCCGTGTATTCTGTTCAGAAAAATTCCTACCAAATCCCATATCATACAGCTGGGTTTAGATCTTTTATTGAAGTGCAATCTCAGAAGGTACATAGTAAGGGTGCATGGACAAACTCTCCAGATATCAAACAAGCACTTCCACCAGGCAGGATACAAGGTTCATGTGGGATGCAGACTTTCGCATGTAGCTAAATTTGTGCCTTTATAGGGGCCAGGACAAGGCATGTAGACTACATAAAGCCCACTGGGATCCTCAAAATAAAATTTAAGAGAGATGTACATCATCTCTAGGTCTTGTGCTGGGTGTCTGCGCAGGGGTGGATTTCACCCATGAAAAATGCAGAACAATCTGCTTAGTGGTGGGTATTATACATGAGGATCAGGATGATATGGAGTCATTTATTTAAACCTGTTGCAGGGATGCCATGAAAATATTTGCCTACAGTATCTAAGGTTTATAGGCCTCATGAGTATCCAGGGAAACCCAGCTCAGTCATCTGTGCTCCTCCTCCATAATGCCTGAGTAGTTCAGCTGGCAGAGCCTTGTGTGGGTGAAACGCTGTGTGGCCTATCCTGGCACAATGGTCGTTCTTGAACCAGTAATTAGGCACATTCAGTTCTATAGTGGTTAAACCAGCAATATTTCCCCAGCCACTAACCTGTCATTGTGCAGCCTTCTCACGTCTTGGTCTCCACAGGCAGCTACTTTTACTCAGTCTAAATCTTCCAGCCTGCAAGCCCATATTTTCTCCTCATTCGGTCTTGTCTCTAGGAATGCCTCAGGTTAAACTCAGGGCTAAATGAATTATACTAATCAGCCATGCCTAGGCCTGTAGTTAAAAAAATTTCCATAAAATTTCCAATGACAGTCCAGTGCAGGATAATTCATGTAGGCAGCACCTTTCACAGGAATTTTTCAGTACCTTTTCTCTGCTCTAACATCTAAAACCTGCTTCCATGCTCAGCTCCTTCCTGGGCAAACAGAACAGAGTTAAAACCTTAAACACATTCCTAATTTTTGAACATCCCAAAGACAAGAGAAGGGAAACACTGAAGGTTTTGGGAGCTGAGCATGGAAGGATGGGAGAACTTTAGGACTGGTCCAAAAGCTATTCAACCCCGTGTATATCAGTGTGTGGACGTGCCAAGGTGAGCAGCTGCTTGACTGTAGTCGTATTAATCTGCACAATGCAAAAGTACTAACTACCACCGGAATGACTAACTGCTTTGGTGTGCGAGCTGGTAGGATATCCACAGTCCCTAATTCTAATGCTCTCCTGGATCCTGCAAGAGTTAACCACCTGTCAAAGGCACAAAAGTAATTCCCCTGATTAGAATAAATGAGGAGGATCAGAGCTGGCTGCTCTGTTAATACTAAATTACAGGGAGAAGAGACTGACCACTTCAGTTCTATCTGACCTTAAAAACCGAGTTGGCTAACGCAACCCTCCGTTTCTTATTGCTCTCCGGGATTAGTGAGATGAGGTCAGCATCTAGCATTAATTCACTCTTCTCTATAACTCATTTCATTACATTATAAGAGAACATTGAACTTGGAAAGTGTAATCTTCAATGCTATTCTCCTCTTGTCTTTGCTTTTGTAATGAATTAAATAAGGCACTGTCTTTTTCCAGCTATAAAGATTGATTTTTTTGTAAGGACTACAGTGGGGCATGTGGTGATAACTTGTATCTTAAAAGCTGCCCACTTAGTTGTCTCCATAGCAAGATAGTTGTTTTGTATGCTCTGAAGCTGACAGTCTTTTGATTAACATAAGTTCTGAAAGGGCAAACTGATCTAACTCCCTTAGTGCTATCGCCAAATGGGTCTTGAAGGAAAAGGGGCACTGTCGGTCAACTCTTTCATTCTGTGGAGCACAGAAAACTTGAGATGGATACTCCGGTTCGGTAGGCACTAAAAGGAGAGAGCTGCTGTCTCATTAATACCTAGCATCTCATCTAGGGAGCTGTCCAGAAGACGTGATCAAAAGGGATGATGATAAATATATGCAGTGGTGACACTTTCCAGACCTCCAAACTCCATCCTAGGACAAAGAGAACTAACCACTGCAGCGCTGGCATATTGGTAAAGTCCAACCCGGCACTCAGGAGAAGCTAAATGTTGAAGTCAAGTATATTTGAAACAGAAGGAGCTTCCCTTTCCCCCCGTGGTATTTGAGCCGCAGCAATATTCCAGCCCTTGGACTGCGTGCTGACTACCACTATGTTTAAAATCAGATGTGTCCGTGAAAGTGGTTCCCCTCCTCCAAGGGGGGCCCCCCTATGAAATCTGAATCAGGTTCAGATTACAAATGCAAGTTTGGGTGTGTTCGGGTCTGGAGTTTTTGTTCAGCCCATTAAAGAAATAGTGCCAGGCCATGAAATCTAGATCTGAGTTTGGAGCCCAGTGTGCCCCCCCAGCCCCATCTCCACCTCCGGCATTCAAGAGAGTTTGGATCTGGGGGCTTCATTCAAGCTTTCTTCTATTCTTGCCTCTTTAAAACTAGGGAAATAGAACTAACCAAAGGGGTCCTCATTAAGATCTCTTCATTAACATTGTGCAGGGAAAGGTGACTTCTTTATGATTTCTTATCCCAAAGGGGGTGTGTAGAGAGGGTTCATCGGGGTTCGTCCCTCTCCGGGGTGGCAGGGAACCACACCGCCTCCCTTACTGGTCTACAGTACACGGTTATTTCAGAATTAGCTGAGTTACTTCGAAATAAAACTGAATCCATCCACCCGACCAAACCAGTTTTTTCGATTTAAAGGGCTCTTTAATCCGATTTCTGTACTCCACCTCGGCAAGTGGAGTAGCATTAAAATCGAGATCGCAGGTCCGGGTTACAGGTACTGTGGACGCAATTCGACGTTATTGGCCTCCAGGAGCTATCCCAGAAGGCTCCCTTGTGAGCGCTCTGGACAACACTCTCAACTCCAATGCACTAGCCAGGTAGGCAGTAAAAGCCCCAGGAACTTTTGAATTTCCTGTTCGGTCACCATCAGCACAGGTGACCATCAGCACAGTCCACCATCACAGGCAACCATGCAGAATCCACCATCACAAGAGACCACGCAGTCCCGGATTCGCAGATGAGCTCCAGAATGGTCCGAACGGGAGGTACTGGATCTCATTGCATGTTGGGGAGATGAATCTGTTATGGCAGAACTATGTTCCAAAAAAAGAAACACAAAAATGTACGCTAAAGTCTCCAGGGCCATGACAGAAAGAGGTTACTCCAGGGACACAGAGAAGTGTTGTACAAAAATCAAGGAGCTCAGGCAAGCATACCAAAAAGCCAGGGAGGCGAATGGGTGTTCTGGGTCACAGCCCCATACGTGCCGCTTCTACTGTGAGCTGCATGCAATTATGGGGGGTGATGCCACCAGTCCTCCCGCACTGATAGGGCCCAGCTGAATGCGTGGAGGCAGACAATTACGGAGTCGCGTAAAGCGTTACATGAATACGAAGAGAGGAGGGATGTGTGTGATGAGAGCAGGCAGGATGCTGTGGTCAAGCTCATGGGGGAGCAAACGGACATGCTCCGCTGTAATGTGGGAAAGGCAGCAAGACCACAGATTGCCGCTGCAGCCCCTGTATAACCGCTGTCAAAGTTTGACTCAGACTCACAATTTATCAGACCACTCTGTTTTATTAGCAAAGCTGCTCTGCTAATACATTTAGAAGTGAGCCCCCCCGAGTGGGGCTTGTGTCTCTTAATTTATACAGTTTTTGGAGAACAAGTTACAGAGAAGTTACAGACCAAAGAAGAAAAAAGATTTTAGTCACCACCCTTCGAGATCCCTGAGACCAGTCACGTATCTTCAATTACCTGCTACCCTTAACAATCTCCTTTAACAGCTTCCAGTTAACTTAACTAATTGCCCTTCACACCTTCCATTCTGATGCCTGCTTCTTAGACATGCTGGCTTTATCTTAATTGCTTCTCCATTCAAAAGCTAACTGTCCCTACATGTGCTCCCTCAGATACTTTGTAACATGTTTTGGCATGCCCTCTCATATACAATGTATCCAGCATGTCCCCTTATACAACGCTATACTTACACAATGTTATACTTCCACAATCCCCCCTTTTGGTCAAGGCTACGCCCATGACCAATGACTTACTGGATTCCATACATCAATTGTTCTTTTTCATTACTTTCACTGGTGACATTTAACAACATTAGATTAGCACTCTGGATTCCCCAGACCCTCAGGACACAGTAGCTGAGGATTAAGCTTCTCAAAGGACACATGTTGGAAGCAGGACCCTTTCTGGTTCCGACAACCCCTTTCGAGGGAACCACAGTCACGGTTTTACGTCCACCAGGCAGCAGGTGCTAGGCTCACTACTGCTTCTTGTTTGTTGGGTCCTGCTGTCTGCTTACCCTCTGCTTCTGGCAACCCTTACGAGAGCGCAGATTGTAAGGGGTTGCAGGCTGTTCCTCTTTGTCTTCTGGGGTTGAAGCTGGTTCTGCATGGTCTTGCAGAGGTGCTTGGTCCCCGTGAGGTGGCGCTGGCTTACACTGTGAGGCGTGGATCCGTGCAGCGATGCCGGTTAATTTCACTGCTGTCTGGGTGGTGAGCAGTACCTGGTACGGACCCTTCCACCAGGGTTCCAAGGCAGGCTTCCGAAGGGGGTGCCGCAGGCAGACCCACTCACCAGGCTCAGGGGTGTGACAGGCAGCAGAGGTGGGTTCCCTCGGCCAAGCTGCTCGCACCTGCCAATGGAAGGAGCTCACCGCTTGCATTAACCCTTTGCAGTACTGGAGGAGCGTGCTGTGAGTTAGGTTTAGGTCTGGGGCTGGGGTAATAGTAGCCATTGTTCGCATAGGGCGTCCCATGATGATTTCAAATGGACTCATTTTGTGTCTCTGGGATGGGGATGACCGAATTTCCATAAGGGCCAGTGGTAAAGCAGCTGGCCAGTTTGACCCTGTGGAACTACAGATTTTTGCCAGCTTATTTTTAAGCACACCATTTTGCCTTTCAACTGCCCCTGCACTCTGTGGATGGTAAGGGCAGTGCAACAGGTGGGTGACATGTAATACCTGGTTTAGATGTTGAACAATTTTTCCAGTAAAATATGTTCCCCGGTCACTAGACAAAGTGGCAGGAATTCCCTTGGTAGGGATAACAGACATTTTGCAGACATGTGGTTTAACAGACATCTTGCAACGGACAATGAATCAGCTTTGCGACAGGGAAAGGCTTCACTCCAACCCGAAAACAGACCTATTATAACTAAAATGAATTCATATTTCTGACACTTTGGCATTTGTACAAAATCAAGTTGCCAGTGTAGGAAAGGTGCTTGAGGCAAACCCCGGAACCCTTGTGTTACTTTTACAGATTTGCCGACATTGTGGCTTTGACAAGTAACACAAGCGGCACAGTGGCGGGTTGCAAAGGAGCTGAAATGGGGAGCCCACCACCCCACCTTACTCATAGCAGAGACCATCCCCTCCTTGCTGACATGCGAAACACCATGTAGCAGGGCAGCTAGAGACGGGTAGAGTGAGAGGGGGGCTACAAAGGTACCGGTAGGCGATCGCCAAAGGGAATCAGAATGCAAAGAGCAACCCAAAGCACTCCAGGAGTCTTTCTCTGTTTCTGGGGCAGAATCCTGGAGCTGAGCGAGATGAGACAGGGATGGTGGCATTACAGAGACAGAGAGGGGACCAAGAAACGCTTCTGGTGAAGGTTTTATAGTGGCGGCATGTTTTGCATCAGCATCAGCAAGTGCATTACCTTTTGCCACCTCAGTGTCTGCCGCTGAGTGGCCAGTACACTTAACAATTGCCAAGGCAGACGGTAGTAAAACTGCATACAGGAGGGCGGCAATGTAGGGGCCATTCTTGATAGGGGTACCAGTAGAGGTAAGAAAACCTCGAGCCTGCCAGAGGGTGCCAAAGTCATGCACAACCCCAAAGGCATACCGAGAATCAGTAAAAATAGTGGTAGAGAGCCCCTCGGCTAGAAAGCAGGCACGGGTTAGAGCAATCAGTTCAGCCACCTGGGCAGAGGTCACAGAGGGTAAGGGCGCAGCTTCTATGGTCTCAGAGAGAGAGACCACAGCGTACCCTGCAAGAAGGTGGCCTTCTATAACAGGACCCATCAGTGAATAATACCAGGTCAGAGTTAGGGAGAGGTACATCTGAAAGGTCGGGGCGTGGGACAGTGATAGTGGAGACAGTTGCAAGGCAGTCATGGGGTTCACCATCACTAGGTAAAGGAAGGAGGGTAGCAGGCTTTAACCGGGAGCAGCACTTAATAGTGCTATGTGAGGCTGAAAGCAGCAAAAGTTCATACCTAGTGAGGCGAGCAGAGGAGAGGTGAGCAGTAAATAGAACAGCCAAGTTTGCATAGCAAGTCCCGTCCCAGAAGGTTTGCAGGGGTGGAATCAGAGAGGAGGAATGCATGCTCCTCAGAGAGGGGACCGACCTGAACAGACAAAGGTTTTGAGAGGGGAAAAGAGGTAGGGATCCCTGTAATGCCAACAGCAGACACAGATTTTCCAGATCGGGGAACCTCAGGCAAGTCAGTGGTGCGGATTGTAGAAAGAGAAGCTCCAGTATCAACAAGGAAAGGGAGAGAGAGATCATTTAGTCAGGACACATTCTCCAGTAGGAGACAGAGGTAATAAGGGAGCTAAAACTTTGTGAGGTTCCCCAGCATCCCGTCATTGTTGGGGTGAAAAATAGGGTTGGGGATCAGCTGGAGGAACCAGCGGGGGGTTCACTTGATTTCCCATACAATTATTAGGTCGTCTTGGACACTCTTTTTTCCAGTGTCCAGGCTGTTTACAGTAGTTACAAACCCCAGTTAATCCAGCCCCCCGCCCCCTTCCGCAACCCCGTCCCTGTCCCCGGTGTGGTCTGCTTAGTCCTGAATAATGCTGTATCTGCAGAGCCATTAACTTTTGGGAGGACTGTTCCTCCTTTCCTTTTAAAGTGCGGTGGCAATGCTCTGCTACTGCCAGCAATTTGTCCATGGTTTCAGTCTCCCATCCCACACTTATTCGTTTGAACATGCTGCCTGTGGCAGGGAGAAGACCATCAACAAATGCATGTGCCAAGGCCCCCTGCCCATTTACATCGGGCTCTTGTATTCCTGAATGTTGTAGGAAAATATCAGTTAGCCGGGACCTATAGTCGCCTGGGCTTTCTCCTTGCCCTTGCTTACAGCAATGTATTGCTGTCCAGTTTGTTTTAGGAGACCACGCTTTGGGAATGGCTTGATGCAGGCGCTTCCAAAGAGCCATACACCGGTCTCTGTATGCCGAATCTGGGCCAGTACTTTTTATGGTTGAGTGGCGTGCCTCAGCTGGCCAGTCTGCGGCAGCCAACCATTTTTCATAATAACTGGCAGGAGCTAACAATTTACACAGTTGGAGGAGATCTGTCTCAGAGGGTTCATAGGTTTCACAGATTAACAGAAACTCCTCAGCAAATTTGAGAGAGTTTTCCTGTGGTTTGGGAAAACTTTTAACTATAGATAAAAGTTCCGTATGAGTCCAGGGCTTATAATCCCATATGGACTCACTTTCTCTCATCTTAAGGACTCGTAAGGGTGCCACAACAGTTTGATCAGAGTCTCTCATTAACCTTCCATCAGGTTCTCTTTTCCAAGAAGAGATGTCAAGAGAATCTTTGCAGTCTGCTTTGGATTTCTTCTTCATAATATTTTGCAGAGCTGCGAGGCCAATGAGGGTATCTTCTTCACTTTCATTATCTGTAGTCACTGAAGATTTTTCCTTTTCTGATTTCTTATTTGCGCAGGAGTATGGTGGGGGTCGGGTTTGATCCGGATCATTGCACAGGACTGGGCAAAGGGGAGCGCTCGGACTAGTGGTGGGAGAGACTGCATCCAATTGAACTGTTAGTTTTTTGATAGAATTTTTAAGAGAGGTGAGTTTTGACTCAGTCAATCTATGATTTGCCTCTTCCCACCACTGCATGAAGCAGTCTACTTCTCCTCTCTCCAATTTGGTTTTTGGGAGGATGAGTTTGCTTTTTAAAGCGTCCACTCGATCCTTGTCCCAAGAACCTAACAGTGGCCACTGTAATTTGGGGTTCTCTAGAGCTAATTTGGACCATTTTTCAAGAAACCTACAAGAGTCCGGACCCCTCCTAAAATACATAAAATAAGCTGGAGTTCCCTTAGGGAACTGTTCTACCTTAGACTTCTGATTACCCATCCAGGAGGACTTCACACAGCACTCACACAAGAAGGAAATTCGGGCTCAGCAGAGCGGTACCCGGTACAACACACAGAAAGTATCCCACAGGCTACTGCCTCAACTGCCCTTGCTTTCACACCAGGGGTTATACCCAAGGCGTGGTGTGGCTGCAGCTGTGCAGATTCCACTTATTCAGACCGTGGGGACGGGGATCCCTTGGTCAGCCAGTCTCTGGACAGAGATGGCTCCCAGATTCACACACACACCATGGGGAAGACGGATAGACACAAAGATAGAATCAATCCTGAAGCACTTGCATGAGAGGAAAGTGATCAGGAACAGCCAGCATGGATTCACCAAGGGAAGGTCATGCCTGACTAATCTAATCGCCTTTTATGATGAGATTACTGGTTCTGTGGATGAAGGGAAAGCAGTGGATGTATTGTTTCTTGACTTTAGCAAAGCTTTTGACACAGTCTCCCACAGTATTCTTGTCAGCAAGTTAAGGAAGTATGGGCTGGATGAATGCACTATAAGGTGGGTAGAAAGCTGGCTAGATTGTCAGGCTCAATGGGCAGTGATCAATGGCTCCATGTCTAGTTGGCAGCCGGTATCAAGTGGAGTACCCCAGGGGTCGGTCCTGGGGCCGGTTTTGTTCAATATCTTCATAAATGATCTGGAGGATGGTGTGGATTGCACTCTCAGCAAATTTGCGGATGATACTAAACTGGGAGGAGTGGTAGATACGCTGGAGGGGAGGGATAGGATACAGAAGGACCTAGACCAATTGGAGGATTGGGCCAAAAGAAATCTGATGAGGTTCAATAAGGATAAGTGCAGGGTCCTGCACTTAGGACGGAAGAACCCAATGCACAGCTACAGACTAGGGACCGAATGGCTAGGCAGCAGTTCTGCGGAAAAGGACCTAGGGGTGACAGTGGACGAGAAGCTGGATATGAGTCAGCAGTGTGCCCTTGTTGCCAAGAAGGCCAATGGCATTTTGGGATGTATAAGTAGGGGCATAGCGAGCAGATTGAGGGACGTGATCGTTCCCCTCTATTCGACATTGGTGAGGCCTCATCTGGAGTACTGTGTCCAGTTTTGGGCCCCACACTTCAAGAAGGATGTGGATAAATTGGAGAGAGTCCAGCGAAGGGCAACAAAAATGATTAGGGGACTGGAACACATGAGTTATGAGGAGAGGCTGAGGGAGCTGGGATTGTTTAGCCTGCAGAAGAGAAGAATGAGGGGGGATTTGATAGCTGCTTTCAACTACCTGAAAGGGGGTTCCAAAGAGGATGGCTCGAGACTGTTCTCAATGGTAGCAGATGACAGAATGAGGAGTAATGGTCTCAAGTTGCAGTGGGTGAGGTTTAGATTGGATATTAGGAAAAACTTTTTCACTAAGAGGGTGGTGAAACACTGGAATGCGTTACCTAGGGAGGTGGTAGAATCTCCTTCCTTAGAGGTTTTTAAGGTCAGGCTTGACAAAGCCCTGGCTGGGATGATTTAACTGGGAATTGGTTCTGCTTCGAGCAGGGGATTGGACTAGATGACCTTCTGGGGTCCCTTCCAACCCTGATATTCTATGAAAGACAAGACAGTCCTCAAACCGGTTAAAGCACAAAAATAATAATTACCTGAGACGTCTGATTCCAGAAGCTGGATCCAAGGACCCCTACCCGAACAGAGTGGGAACCAACAAGTTCAATGGCGTAGACTGCGCTGCTGCTGTGTACCTTTCTGTCTTGTGGAGGATCGCTTGGACTAAGCGTCCAGGCGCCGCTTGTCCTGCAAGGCAGTCAGGGATCACACAGTCTCAGGGAAGCCGCTTGCCATCTCCGTGGAACCTCCAAATTGTCAAAGTTTGATTCAGACTCACAATTTATCAGACCACTCTGTTTTATTAGCAAAGCTGCTCTGCTAATACATTTAGAAGTGAGCCCCCCCGAGTGGGGCTTGTGTCTCTTAATTTATACAGTTTTTGGAGAACAAGTTACAGAGAAGTTACAGACCAAAGAAGAAAAAAGATTTTAGTCACCACCCTTCGAGATCCCTGAGACCAGTCACGTATCTTCAATTACCTGCCACCCTTAACAATCTCCTTTAACAGCTACCAGTTAACTTAACTAATTGCCCTTCACACCTTCCATTCTGATGCCTGCTTCTTAGACATGCTGGCTCTATCTTAATTGCTTCTCCATTCAAAAGCTAACTGTCCCTACATGTGCTCCCTCAGATACTTTGTAACATGTTTTGGCATGCCCTCTCATATACAATGTATCCAGCATGTCCCCTTATACAACGCTATACTTATACAATGTTATACTTCCACACCGCCCTCCCTCCTCCCCAAGTCCATAGCCTCCTCACCCAGATGCCCAAGAACACGAGGGGAGGGGGAGGCTACAGGTACCCACACACTCAACTCTAGAGGATTGCACAAGCAGCAGAAAGCTGGCATATCTGAAATTTTGATTTGGTTTCTGGACTTGTCCTTCCCTCCTCCTCCACCCCGCAACCCAATACCTGCCCCTCCCCCATCTAGCTTCTGATTTCACTCAATGTTTTGTGCAACAAATAATAAAGAATGGTTTTTAAACAATTGTGACTTTATTTCCTTTCATATATATATATATATATAGGGGGCGGGTAACTTCAAGAGAAACAAACACAACTGTCACAATGTACCCTGGCCAGTCATAAAACTGGCTTTCAAAGCTTCTCTGATGTGCAGCATGCCCTGCTGCGCTCTTCTAATCGCCCTGTTGTCTGGCTGTGTGAAACTGGCCACCAGGCGAGTTGCCTCAACCTCCCACCCCACCATAAACATCTCCCCCTTACTCTCACAGATATCGTGGAGCACACAACAAGCAGCAATTACAGTTGGAATATTGGTTGTGCTGAGATCTAACTGAGTCAGTAAACAGCGCCAGCACGCTTTCAAACATCCAAAAGCACATTCTACCACCATTCTGCACTTGCTTAGCCTATAGTTGAACTGCTCCTTACTACTGTCCAGGGTGCCTGTGTACGGCTTCATGAGCCATGGCATTAAGGGGTAGGCTGGGTCCCTGAGGATAACTATAGGCATTTCAACATCCCCAACAGTAATTTTCTGGTCTGGGAAGTATGTCCCTTCCTACAGTTGTTCAAACAGACCAGAGTTCCTGAAGATGCAAGCATCATGCACCTTTCTCGGCCATCCCATGTTGATCATAGAATCATAGAATCATAGAATATCAGGGTTGGAAGGGACCCCAGAAGGTCATCTAGTCCAACCCCCTGCTCAAAGCAGGACCAATTCCCAGTTAAATCATCCCAGCCAGGGCTTTGTCAAGCCTGACCTTAAAAACCTCTAAGGAAGGAGATTCTACCACCTCCCTAGGTAACGCATTCCAGTGTTTCACCACCCTCTTAGTGAAAAAGTTTTTCCTAATATCCAATCTAAACCTCCCCCACTGCAACTTGAGACCATTACTCCTCGTTCTGTCATCTGCTACCATTGAGAACAGTCTAGAGCCATCCTCTTTGGAACCCCCTTTCAGGTAGTTGAAAGCAGCTATCAAATCCCCCCTCATTCTTCTCTTCTGCAGGCTAAACAATCCCAGCTCCCTCAGCCTCTCCTCATAACTCATGTGTTCCAGTCCCCTAATCATTTTTGTTGCCCTTCGCTGGACTCTCTCCAATTTATCCACATCCTTCTTGAAGTGTGGGGCCCAAAACTGGACACAGTACCCCAGATGAGGCCTCACCAATGTCGAATAGACAATTGATGTCGGTGAAACATCCCTTGTGATCCACCAGTGCTTGCAGCACCATGAAAAAGTACCCTTGCGGTTTATGTACTGGCCGACCGGGTGTTCCGGGGCCAAGATAGGGATATGCGTTCTGTCTATCGCCCGGCCGCAGTTAGGGAACCCCAGCGCATTAAAGCCATCCACAATGGTCTGCACATTTCCCAAAGTCACTACCCTTGATAGTAACTGGTAAATGACTGCGTTGGCTACTCACAGCACAGCAGCCCCCCCAGTAGATTTGCCCACTCCAAACTGATTCCCGACTGACCGGTAGCTGTTGGGCGTTGCAAGCTTCCACAGGGCTATGGCCACTTGCTTCTCAACTGTGAGGGCTGCTCTCATTTTAGTGTCTTTGCGCTTCAGGGCAGGGGACAGCAAGTCACAAAGTTCCATGAAAGTGGACCTACGCATACAAAAGTTTCTCAGCCATGGGGAATCATCCCATACCTGAAATGCTATGCGGTCCCACCAGTCTGTGCTTGTTTCCCGGGCCCAGAATCGGCATTCCACGGCATGAACCTGGCCCAGCGCCACCATGATCTCCCAATCGCCACATGCTGTGCTTCTAGGAACATCTGTGTCCATGTCCTCATCACTATCGTGATCGCACTGTCATCGCTTCCTCGCCCGGTTTTGCAGGTACTGCACATACTGCTGGATAATGCACAAGGTATTTACAATGGTCAAAACTGCAGCGGAGATCTGAGCGGGCTCCATGGCTATGGCGCCTGCATGAGTAATCCTGGAAAAGGCGTGAAACGTAGGAGAGCAGAGTGGCAGCGGAAGAGGTGCTGTTCAGTTCACGGCAGCCGAAGAAAGGCGGGAAATGGTTGTCTTTCACGGAGCCAGGAGCCCAGGACAGACAACATGGAGAAGCTCGGAAGCGCGGCAAGAGTGGTAGAGCAGAGTTGGCGGCGGAAGCTATGCTGCTCAGTTCACGATGGCTGAGCAAAGTTGGCAGCGGAAGCGGTCGATGAGGAAGAGAAAGAGTGGATAGTAGAGATTACATAGGAAGACGAGAGGAAATGAGAGGTGGATTCATAGTAGCAGGAGAGCAGCGGTGCACCGTCTGCTGAAAGCAGTATGGCGTCTGCACGCCAAAAAGGCGTGAAATGATTGTCTGCCGTAGCTTTCACGGTGGGAGGAGAGACTGATGACACCCCCCCAGAAACACCCATGAGAATGTTTTTGCCCCATCATAGAATCATAGAATATCAGGGTTGGAAGGGACCCCAGAAGGTCATCTAGTCCAACCCCCTGCTCAAAGCAGGACCAATTCCCAGTTAAATCATCCCAGCCAGGGCTTTGTCAAGCCTGACCTTAAAAACCTCTAAGGAAGGAGATTCTACCACCTCCCTAGGTAACTCATTCCAGTGTTTCACCACCCTCTTAGTGAAAAAAGAGCCCTCCCATCATGCACTGGGAGCTTAACCCAGAATTCCAGTGGGCGGTGGGGACTGTGAGAACTGTGGGAGAGCTACACAGTGCATCCCTCCGACATTCAATGCTAGCCTCGGTACTGTGGACGCACTCCGAATGTATAAAATAGCTTCCGAAAATTCAAATAGAACAATTTTGAAATAATTCCGTACTGGAGGATTGGTGGGGCTGCAGGAGTCCTGGCTCAAGCCGTCCGGCAGGGGGCTGAGCACTCTACCCCCTCTCCCCCTGAAAAAATACTGGTGCACAAGGCCTGCTGGCGCTCCTGCTATGTGGTATGGCTTCTCCACATCTCCAGGATGTGGGAATACCTTCTGGGCTTGATCCAAAGCCCATTGAGGTCAATGGAAAGACACCCCTGGATTCAGCCCATCAAGCACAATCCAGCTGTTAGCGTGTTAATTTTCTTGAGCTGTAGATCTGAAACACAAGAGCAATGTATTGGGGAGGGGTGGAGGAGGAGAGAGCCAAGTGAATGTATCCAGAGCAGTTCTTAAATTCACGTTGCCCCTAAAATGATCTGACTGCCTACTGTTGTCTGGTAGTGACCATTGCAGGTAACAGACACTTGCCATTTCCGTTCTGTCCAGTTTTCTCAAGGGTTTGTGGCATTTCAGTTCACATTGGGCTGAAATTTATCATCCTCCAGGAGTTGATTTGTTTTTCTAACAATAGTTTTAAATATGTCATATTGAGCCATCTTAAAGACTGAGTGCTTTGAAAAATAATCATTTGAGATTGCTCTGTTTCTGTGTGTCCTAATGGACAATGAATCTTTATTTATAGTTTTTACAAACATAATAATACAGGGCATGATAGCTGTTCTCACTGGGTGAAATACAGGAATGCACATCAATGTTTCAATACAAGGCTATTCCTCGGAGTATAGCACGAAACAATAAGTCACCAAACTTGTCCTCTGATTTGGGGAGAGTGCAAATTACATTTTAACAGCTATAACCTGCAGGGGGATAAAATATTATCAACAAAGGAAAAGGAGATAAAACGTTACCTTCAGGCTAGAAGTGAAAGACTTTGCAGATACACAGCTCTACATATTAAAGTTGACACAACAGTTATAATAGGGATATACAGGCTATGATATTCCAAAAAAACCCCACCAACACTTTTGATTAGCCCTCACTCATCAGGTTAACCCCCCCCCCTGCAATCCTTAACAAGGAACCCCGCTGTGAGTTGGATGCTTTCTGCATCCAAGCTGTTTTCTAAGTTCACTGAGGGAATCATCTGCCTCTGGTTCTGTTCCATAGTTCTTTGGCAGGGGAAAAATTGTGTCAGTTTCATTAGAGCCTGATTCAAAGCCCACTGAAGTCTGCAAAAAGTTCATTAACTGAGGTGGGCTTTGGTGACCCTAAGCAAAAATCTGATTATGATATGGACTTCCATCGAGTGGTGTGGTGTCAGCTACGTGCTTGGGTTTAGCTGACCCCTACCTCCGGGGGCTCAGAAGGTGCTCTGTTCGTGACCAGGCTTTCCCCCACCGATCGGCTGCATGTGTTTGTTTCTGTATGGGAATCTTTTATTCTCTCTCACAGAGATGTGAACTAGAAGTGGCAGCATCACAATCAAACAGCTACTGATACAAAAGACCAACAATCTGTTTCTATTCCTACGCAGCCGGTTAGTATGTGCAAAGCCAGAGGTGAAAGCTTGGGTGATGAATACTCCTCTTCAAGAGGGCTAGTCATCTACCACCTTAAACGAGCAATGGTTTGGTATCTGCTCAGGACACAGGCTCTTTATGGCTTCACAGATTTTCCTTTTTTTTTTTTAGTCCTGTCTCAAACTTTCTGTTTATGGGGAAGATGAGAACAATGGCTAAAGTGCCAGCAATGAGCTCAGCACTTTACAAAACAGGAGTGACAGTCTCTGCCCCGAGGATCTAACAGTCTGAAGAGACGAGGGGAGACACAGAGCATGAGGATAATGACACTTTTGGGAAGATCGTGGCAAATCAACTCCAACTACATCTAGCTTCCTGGATCCTTATCAGTCTGGCTACAGACCAGCCTATGGCATGGAGGCCGATTGGTTTTTTTAAGTTCATGATCTTCTGGTGATGGTCACAGATGGCAGGTCCATGCTGACTTTAGCCCTTTCAGCCTTGTTGAAACAGATGACCATGAGGCCCCTGGTGGGGTAGAGATTGCGTCACAGTGCATCTGTTCACTCCTTTAAGAGAAAAAGTCGATTGCGATGGTCACTTGCCCATCCTCCCCAAGGGCATTGGCAGGTGGGGTCCTGCATGACAGAGGAAAACAAAACCACCTTTGATAAGATTCAGAACTCAGAATTATCCTCGGGGTGGATTCGATTCTGTTATGAGTCACAGGTCAAAGAAATACTAGAAAGGCTGTAGAAATAGACCAGCAAGCTCTCAGATTACAATAATGCTATGGAATGTATCATGTCAGAGATTGAAAGATGCCAAACCTCCCAGAGCAATAAAGACTGCCTGGTTTTAATTACCTAGGTGTTAGGTTGAGTGGTGCATAGGTTGAAGTTTGGAGAAGACGTTCATTGATACTATAAGCATCATCTTAGGGCAAGTTGTTCTGGCATCTGCAAGAGAGGATGTGACTCTTAGACTCCTAGCACGTTACTGAGGAGGATTAATTCAGAAAGCGAGTGGCTGAGAGCTCTGCTGTGGGTGGTGATCCTGGCACAATTAGGTTTTATATTACTACAGATGGTGACCCCGCCCCCGAGGGTAGCGCAGTGATGATCGAGTTTAAAAGGGCAGATTTTAAAACAATGAAGAAGATAATTAATAGCAGGTTAAAGGGCAAAGTAGAGACTTAAAACACCCCTGAAATTATTCTGGAGACTATTGAAGAGTCCTGTATTACGGATCAGGTGGTTTATCCTTCCATCATAAAAAGGATAAGGAAAAGGAGAGATTAAAAAGAGCACGTTTAAGCAGGGAGGTGCATACACTTACTAGAAGTGAAAACGCAGCCATCACAGAGTGGAACTCAGCTGGAGAGCACGTACCCTGGGATACAGGCTATGCCAGGTGAGGAAGTGGGCCCAGTCCTGCTGTCTTTGGAATTACCGTGGAGGTAGTGGGAGTCTTGCATGGAGAAGGACTGCAGCACTGGGAGGATGAGGACGCAATATAAAGAATAACAGTCAGCGTCTAGATGGGCATTGTTGGAAAGATCCTCCCTGGTCTCTGCAGGGTTTGGGAGGGCAGTGCATGAAGAGACCTCTGCTCTGTGCAGTGATCAGGCATCATCACAGTCCTTGTGCCTGTGGGGCCCAAATCACCCCACGGGTCAGATAGGAGAGTGGGTCGTAGCCCTGGCAGGCCTTTGAAGTGGCTCGCTGGATTCATGGGGGATGGGAGGCATGCTGCACTGTGCTAAGGGAAACTCCCCCTGCTAACTTCCTCTCTTCCTTCACACCTGGAGCTTCTCCTGGGGACAAGTGCGGCCCCAAACTGCCTAGCGTGTAACTAGCACAAGCTGGCTCACTGGAGTCCAGGGTAAAACTCCCAGGAACCTTCAGTGGGAGCAGGACTGGGCTTCATAAGAACATAAGAACGGCCATACTGGGTCAGACCAGAGGTCCATCAAGCCCAGTATCCTGTCCTCTGACAGTGGCCAGTGCCAGGTGCCCCAGAGAGAATGAACAGACAGGTTATCATCCAGTGATCCATGCCAGTCACCCAATCCCAGCAAACAGAGGCTACGGACACCATTCCTGCCCATCCTGGCTAATAGCTGTTGATGGACCTATCTTCCATGAATCTATCTAGCTTACTTTTGAACCCCGTTATAGTATTGGCCTTCACAACACCCTCTGACAAGGAGTTCCAGAGGTTGACAGTGCATTGCATGAAAAAATACTTTCTTGTGTTTGTTTTAAACCTGCTACCTATTAATTTCATTTGGTGGCCCCTTGTTCTTGTATTATGTTCATGGTAAGCAAATTCTGAAAAAAACCTGTGAGGGCCAAATCTATCCCTGGATCCAGAGGTTTCCGTTGTGTCCACTGACTTGGACAATTGCAGAAGCCGTTGTAGGACTAAAGGGCAAGGGGCTTCTGTGCTGGGGGGAATTTCACCCAGAAATAGACTGCAGGATTGATACTGAACCTGAGCTGGAGAAATGACAGAGAAACCTGAATGCAACACCTGGAGTGAATTTCTTCCCAGTCCTGGATGACTGTTCTCATTTTAGATGCCTTGCTGACCCAGTCGCTGGAAAGGAGAGAGCTCGGTGTCTTGTTACGCAGCTCAGAGCATCCGCTTTCTTTTGGTCAGCGCTCCATCTTCACTTAAAAGACAGATGGGAATTACGGCTTCATGAAGTTCTGCATATGGACTGGGTAGGGTCCTGCAGTTATGTGCACGGGCAAAACTTCTGCAGGATCAGCCTTTACATGTAATATAAAGGCCCCCAACCTCTGTCGATCTTGCAGCTGAAGCTAGGAAAGGAAGCAGAGCTGCATGCATGACAGTCGTTTTCTTTCAGAGCCTGACCCCTTACTCCCTACATGGTTTCAATTTGTATTAGTTCAGGTCCACAGAGATGCAAACCGGCATTGACGACTGGGCCTTCCTGAGGCTGGATTTGATGAGACAGAACGCATCTTGTTGCTGCCTTGCAGAAGCCTGCTAAAAGATTCATGCCCACGCCTGGCTGGCAGGGCCGATGTGGGTATCCCTGCTGTGGAATCCACATGGATTAGAGTGTGTGTGTGTGTGGGCACGCACATGCCAACTACTGCTCTAGGACAGTAGAGGTGAATGACCACGCTGGGCCAAACAGAGAGTTTACACTCCCAAAATCCTTTCCTTTGTAAATTGCCTCTGGAATAAGGCAAGGATTATCCCAGCGCCTGCATTGGCTGGCACACTAATTTATGAGCTGTTGTATGCTTAGGAGATTGTGCGACATGAACAGCTCCGCAGCAATCTCGCCTCCTTGCAGCTCTGAATGTACGAGGGAAGTTAATATTTTAAAGGAAAAGGCCGTATGTGCCCATACGGGGGGGGGGGGGGAGGGGACAGAAGGCGCATGCAGGGCAGATGCCTGTGTAGTGCTACTTCTCCCACCTGGGTGTGTAGGGCCTTGATGCCACTCACTACTGCACAGGCCAGGGCTGTGGACTGAGCACAGAAGGGGGAGGTAATCAACGCCAGCTCAAGAGAGCGTGTGCAGATGACTTTCCCCCTGCAGCCAGGGGAGAAGCAGGGAGAGGACTGTGAATCCGAGTCACAGTTTGGTCCTTGGTCTGTTCTTGGGGGAATGCAACCGCATGCTGGTCCTTCCTCGGGGCTGGTGGTAACTCCACCATCTCACAACTGCAGCGCCAGCGTGGACGTGGATGCAAATTGTGTGTGGCTCTGCAGTGTGGATGCTCCCGGGGGGGCTGTGTCCAGGAGCCCAGACGCAGGCACACTCTGCAGGGTGTCAGAGCCTTAGTGAAACCGTTCCATGGGGATGTCTGGAATGACAGTAAGAATCAAACCCATGTTACTGTACAGGGTTGCTTGATTACCTCTTTCCTTCAGTGACTGACCCTTTATTGGAGGTGGACAGAATTGTGGACGGTACAAGCGATTTTCTTTTACGAGTATTAAAAGAACTATGAAAGATAAGGGGATAGAGTAGATTGGGGCCAACATAAGAGCGTTACAGGAGGGACACACATTACAATGAAAGTTCTATCAACAATCATTTTAATTACTTCCTTCCACATGGTCCCTCTTTCCTCATGTACTTCAATTCATCCCTGCGCAGAGGACCAGTAGTAGGTCTATGCAATCTAGGGGCTTAAATAGAACTTGGATGGTTCAGCGGTCATGTACTAGCCCTCTAGACAGTGGAAAATTTCACCCAGGGAAGTCTGCCTGCATTGGGAATTTGGCCCTAACTGTGTACTAACATGGAAAATTCCAGTGGCATGTATCCTATGGAATTAAAAGAGAATTCTCTCGCCTGCATTCTAAATGACCATCTATTGAGTGCAACTGCTCAGCTTAGATATATGATGAGCTCTGAACTGGTGCCCAGTTCATCAGCTGTCTCTTTTAAATTTTATGGTGAATGAAGCATTAGAATGGCCATATATCTATTGTAAGATTAAAAGCTGCTGGCTGATTCATTATTAGACTGCATTAATTCTTTCATGGCCTGGGGAGAAAACAGGAATATAAAGATGGTTAGTTTGATATACATTTTTGCCAATAGTATAATTAATTTTACTTAGTTTTAATAAGTAGAGTTGGGCAAATACTGCAAAAGAATTCTTCTTGAGCATTTGCTTGATTTTAAAACTGAATTTGCTTTGCCCATGACTGCATTCCTTTTTATGTTCTCTTTGTGATCAAATTCTAGTCACTCAAACGATCATTGGAAGTGAATTTCCAGCTCTCATGTGGACAAATTGGAGAGAGTCCAGCGGAGGGCAATGAAAATGATTAGGGGGCTGGGGCACATAACTTATGGGAGAGGCTGAGGGAACTGGGGTTATTTAGTCTGCAGAAGAGAAGAGTGAGGGGGGATTTGATAACAGCCTTCAACTACCTGAAAGAGGATGGAGCTCTGCTGTTCTCAGTGGTGGCAGATGACAGAACAAGGAGCAATGGTCTCAAGTTGCAGTGGGGGAGGTCTAGGTTGGATATTAGGAAACACTATTTCATTAGGAGGGTGGTGAAGCACTGGAATGCGTTACCTAGGGAGGTGGTGGAATCTCCATCCTTAGAGGTTTTTAAGGCCCGGCTTGACAAAGCCCTGGCTGGGATGATTTAGTTGGGGATTGGTTCTGCTTTGAGCAGGGGGTTGGACTAGATGACCTCCTGAGGTCCCTTCCAACCCTGATATTCTATGATTCTATGATTCTATCCATAGAGTTATATATATAGATCCCCGCTTCTAGAGGGGCCTCTGAATTTAACTTCCAGTCGGGAAGATCCTGAGTGCTGCAAGCCTTGGAGACTACAACTTGCATGATGCCTTGAGGAAGAGACAGGTTTCCACTTCCAGGGGATGCAAGGAGAGCATGCGGTGGGCTCCATCATGGGCGGCGTGTGAACCGCCCGCTGGGGGAGGCTAGCCCCCAGCCCTGCCCCTTCTGCCCGAGGCCCTGTCCCTTCCATATCCCACTCCTGCTGGAGCCCAGAGCCCCTCACTGTGGTTGCCAGCCCCCGGGCCCACAGCCTTTAGTGCTGGGAGGGCGGGCGGCATGGCCCTAGCCTGAGCCACGGCACAAGGGGAGCCACAGCGTGGGAAGCGGGAGGGGGCCTGCTGGGGGCAGAGCATGGGCGGGGCCATGCCTGGCTGTTTGGGGAGCCACAGCCTTCCCCAGCCTATGATACCTGCTGCCCATGCACTCCATCTTGGTGGGGAACTGGGATCCTGGTCAGGGCAGTGGAGAGTGCTTTGGGGAGCTAAGTCCAAGCTGAGAGTCTGCTGGGGGCTCTGACGAAGCAGACAGCCTCAGAGGTTAGAGACCGTTGCTGTGCCCAGAACTGACTGAGTCTGGTCTGCAGTGAAGGCAGCATGTGTAATGCACCTTGGATTGGAAAACGTAATCCCAACTATACGTACAAAATGATGAGGTCTAAATTAGCTGTGACCACTCAAGAAAGAGATCTTGGAGTCATTGTGGATAGTTCTCCGTAAACATCCACTCAGTGTGCAGCAGCCGTCAGAAAAGTGAACAGAATGTTGGGAATCATTAGGAAAGGGATAGATAATAAGACAGATAATATCATCTTGCCTCTCTATAAATCCACGGGACGCCTACTATCTTGAATACTGCGTGCAGATGTGGTCACCCCATCTCACAAAAGATATATTGGAATTGGAAAAGGTTCAGAAAAGGGCAACACAAATGATTAGTGGTGTGGAACGGCTTCCGTATGAGGAGAGATTAATAAAACTGGGACTTTTCAACTTGGAAAAGAGACGACTAAGGGGGGATATGACAGAGGTCTATAAAATCATGACTGGTGTGGAGAAAGTAAATAAGGAAGTGTTATTTACTCCTTCTCATAACACAAGAACTAGGGGTCACCAAATGAAATTAATAGGCAACAGGTTTAAAAAAAACAAAAGGAAGTATTTCTTCACACAATGCACAGTCAACCTGTGGAACTCTTTGCCAGAGGATGTTGTGAAGGCCAAGACCATAACAGGGTTCAAAAAAGAACTAGATACATTCATGGAGGATAGGTCCATCAATGGCAATTAGTCAGGATGGGCAGGGATGGTGTCGCTAGCCAGAAGCTGGGAATGGGTGACAGGATGGATCACTGGATGATTCCCTGTTCTGTTCATTCCCTCTGGGGCACTTGGCATTGGCCACTGTCGGAAGAGAGGATCCTGGGCTAGATGGACCTGCAGTCTGACACAGTATGGCTGTTCTTATGTAGCCACCACATTTGTTGTTTGGGAAAGTGCTTGCAGGGGATGGGGAATAGCAAAGAGACTGGAAGGGGTCTGAGAAGAGCTGGAGTGATCTTATTGTGTAACCAGGAT
This sequence comes from Lepidochelys olivacea, assembly GCF_965140295.1. NCBI lineage: Eukaryota > Metazoa > Chordata > Testudines > Cheloniidae > Lepidochelys > Lepidochelys olivacea. The sequence goes on from NC_140416.1 coordinate 124,342,958, forward strand.
CCAGGGTTATTTACCTCTGGTTAGAACAACCCCAGTCCTCAGAGGGCTTGTGCAGTGTGGAATGATCCCAGGTTAGCATTTCTCTGCCCCTCGTTGCCTGGGCTGGCCTGTTTGACTGGACTAGCAGAGTGCCATTCCTCGCTGCCCACGCAAGCAGCTAATACTCTGAAATGCAGAGAAGTTTACACTCAAGGGTGGGGTCAGTGGTGACAATGTAAATGTGAGTTGTTTCTGTTTCATTTACTACTGTAAACTGCGTTCATTAATTGAATTTTTGAAGTGCCTCCTGCTGATTTAAAGTGGTTGTGACATTTTAATTAATGACAGTCCATCATGTTTTTCTGAGTTGTTAAGGAAAGTCTATTCTAGGAGGATAATGGGTGTATATGGTTTGTAACTGGTACTTCTGAGTTAGACCCATTGCATAGATCAGCTGAGGGGTGTTCCTGGAGGCTCCCAAGGTCGGCCACTGAGTATGTGCAAGGCCCAGGACTGCAGCAGAGGGGTGAATACAGGATTCCTGCCTATCTAACAGCACCACTGGGAAACTCAGGATCTCCTTTACTGTTAACAACATCAGGAGCCTCCAGGGGAGCGTTGCCCCCTCCCCCACAGCAGCACCACCCCCGAAGATTTAGTCAGGGGTATTTATAGTATAAGTGATGGACAGCTCACAGGCTGTGAATTTTTGTTTATTGCCTATGACTTGTCCATGACTTTTATGAAAAATACCTATGACTAAATCGTAGCCTTAATGATGATACTGTGTACCAGGTGTTGGGAACTGTGAAGATTTTTAGGAAGACCATGGTGAGGTGACCCTAACAACCAGTCTGTGTCTGTCCCGGTGAGAGTGGCTGCTGGATTGGACCCATGGTGTGTACCCATGGAAGTTGGTATTGTGGGTGAAATTGGCCCTTGGGCTGTGTTTCTGCCTGGGAGTGTCCCAGAGGAAGTGACTACACCCGCTGGGGCCCCTGATTTTGCAGCTGAATGGAACACTTTGCTGCAACAAGAGGGAAAGACACTGGAAGATGTGAGGGCCATTGTCACCCCGACAGCTTCGCCCTCGGCTGCTACAGATGAGGGTTTGATAACTGCACAAGGACAATTGGTGGAACACGGTACTCAGTCACTCAATAAGGGAGCTGGGTGCTGTAAGCTGAGGTTCTTCTCCAGGATAAAACCTACCCCTGTTGGAGAGGATGATTCTGAATCCTGGATGGACCGAGCTACCCAGATGATGGAGGAATGGCAGCGTCCACATAATATCAAAAGGCAATGACTAGCTGGAAGCCTGAGTGGAGCAGCTTCTGACATCATCAGATTATTATGCACAGGTAATTCCTCTGCTGGTCCTATGGAGTATCTGAACGCTCTGGATCATATGTGCTGGACTATGGAGATTAGGGAAGACTTGTACCTGCGCTTCTGGTCCACTTATCAGGAAGAAGGTGAAAAACGTCCACAGTATCTTTGCCCTCTCGACAAACTGCTTCATAAAGTACAGGTAAAGAAGGGGATTCTTGCTACCAACATGGATCAGGTGAGGATGGAGCAAGTACTGAAGGATGCCTGTCCTGGCACTCTAATTGCCCTGAAGCTTTCAGATCCACTCCAGAATCCTCCCTCCTTCTCCAGCCTGATGTGGGATATCAGGGAAGAGGAGGACCAACTGGCCCCTCAGGAGCTGGTCGCATACCTGTGGCTTCTGTATCACTCTCACTTCTGCTGCTCCTCCTGATGAAATACCTGACCTCAGGAAGGGCCCGCTGGGTCTAGAAAAGCAAGTTAACTAGCTAGTTCAGCTGAATATGCAGTGGGAAAACCTGACAGATCCCCACAATTCCAAAGGAGGGATGCTCCTGTGAGAACCAACGGGGCAGTGATTGGGACTGCCACCTGTAGTTCAAGAGGCTTTGTTGAAACTACTTATAGAAATGACATCTTTTGCTACCAGCTTGAGGGGGAGGGTCACACAGAACGAGACTGTGGAGCAGATGAGGATTTGCGGAAAGTCACCCGCGAGCTCATCCATGTCAGAAGGAATTCAGGAAACTTCAGAGCAGCCTGGTGAAGGAGCGAACTGGTGCTTCCAGGAAGATACGCTCCACTAAGTGCTACCAACAGGTTGCTAGTCCCTGGAGTGATTTGCCCAGAGGACGGTCAGTCCGGCTTCGATTGTTCCTGTTATAGCAGAAGGCAGTTATGCTCACACCCTTCTGGACAGCGATTCATAGCTCGCCATTCCATACAAGACATTTTACAACACCTATCTTCATCACTTGCCCATCTGATCCTTAGAAACTCTGGAAATCTGGGGGCTAAGTAATCAAAAATACTCATATGAGGGGTACCTTTCCATTCAGATTGAGTTCCCACAGGCCATCATGGGAGTGTGCGAAGAAACCACTGGAGAGCAATGCATCAATATCTTGCCTACATCCATCTAGCTATCTAATCTAACCTGTCTATCTATAAGTAAGAAAATGTGCAGAGTGCCTTTCAGTAATGAATACACGCAATGACCTCACTAGGGTGACTGGCGGGAAGAAGGATTGAAGGACTGGGCTCTTTGTTAGACATCTGTTTTAAAGAGAACACCTACAACAGCAGCGCTCGTTGGCCAGGCATTTTCTCGGCAGTATTTATTTCAGATCGCGGCGTTTGCCCAGGATTCCACCCCTGCATAGCAGCTGGTACAGCTGCTTTCCTGGCGCATCTCTCAATGCTAATGGCTGCATGAGGCTCACCCCACAGTGGTATTTTGCCTCATCAAAGGGGGCAGATCCACTGCATCAGCTGTCTCTGCACTGCTCTGCAGAGCTGGGCACAGGGGAGCATGGGCTGCCCCCTCTAACAGGGTGATACAGCAGCCAGGCAGAAGTCAGTGTGCCCGGTCAAAGAGCAGTGTTGTCTGGAGCACTCTGCAGAGGGGTGCACCTGTCTTCTGCCCACCCTCAGCGTGCCCCACAAATCAGGTGAGGAAACATGTTTAATAACGGAACAAACGAAAGCCAAAAATGGTTTATGCTGGAGCCCATCTGTGCTAAGATAGAAAAGTCCTCTTTTAGAAACTGCATCCTGCCCCTGGCTGTGATTGGCCAGTTAGAGCTTGTACTGACGATGTAATGCTCCTGAGTTGGCCTTTCATTAGTTGAGCGTGCTGTCACTTGACATCTTGCTGGAGAGCTTTGGGGAAGGAGTGCGGTGGAAACCCAGGGGATGAATTGTCCCCCCCCTGCAAGATACCATTAACTTTATTTGCAGCCAGCAGGAGTTACTCAGATCCTGTGGGGAGAGAATCAGACCCTAGAAATGACTTTCCACTAGGAGCAGCTCAATTCTTCTCTTATTAACCTCCTTGTGCTTTATTGTGTTTTCTTAATTACCTCTGGTCTCTGGAATCCTATTGCTCCAAATGCAACAGTAGAGTTGGGTGTGAGATTCTAGCGAATGTGACCTACTTTCTGTCCTTAAGTAATGGAAATCAACAAAAACTGAACCAGAATAGCCCCCAAAACCTCATTTTTAATTCAAAATAAATCAGGAAAATGCATTTAAAAGTATTTTTGTTCTATAAATCCAATGTGTATGTGGCCTAATTTCTCAAGAGTATTTTCCAATTAAGTATGACTAGCTATTCCAGGAAGGAGTCCATCAATTTAGTTCATTTGAATAGAATGTTTTACTTTTATTTGGGGAAAGGGGGGTTAGCGTTATGAATTTAATCTGCGTTGAGCAGCAATTAGCAAGATCCATCATCATAATCAACCCGCGCCCTGTCATCTGTCCCTTTGCTGGAGATGAAAAAAGTAACGGACGACTGCAGTGCATTCCCTAATGGCTAGAGTTGAAATCTCTTTAAAATGTCTCTTTTTTTGCCAGTATCCTGAATCCACAAGAGAGTCCACTGCAACACTCTGTTTGCTCAGTTGGCATTTGAGAGAAAACAAATACCACCAGGATTTTCCTTATTACATAGCCAATTATGCAGAAACTTTATAGAGTCTGAAATTTAACTGCAGCTGTGGTTTTTACATCCTGGGTTTCCAAAATTAAGCATGCAAACTATTTAGGGGTTCACAATTTACGTTAATGGTGGAATGCCATATTGCTTCATAACCACTTAATTCCACTTGTTTATCAGGAGGCTGCCAGACTTCTGACTGAGAGAGCCATCTGCTCTATATAAAAAGGACAGTGTGAGACTCAGAGGGAAGTTTCTGGTTTGTGGCCCCCAGATGTAATTTCACAGATCTCAGTCACAGTGCTATCATCTAGAATGTGACTGGTTTGTTGACTGCTGTGGCAGAAAGCCAGCACTGTACACTCTTAGTTTATACCTGCATGGAAAGATTATACGTAAAACAGAAGGGAAGGCAAAGAAATGGAAGCTTCCCCACCCACCCGCTTTTTGCAAAGAGCTATATTATTATTTATGGCTAGAGTCTGCCACCGTGACTTGCCTTGGGTAGTACTTTATTCTGTGAGTTAGTCTCACTGAAATCAATGGGAGCAACATACTTCTTATTTGGCCTTAATTAACTAATCATTGCAACGGCCTTGTGAGGTAGGAAGATCCTGCTTCTGCAACCTGCACTGGTTTACACCGGTAAGCTTTACAAACAGGGCCTGATCCTGGGCAGGGGTGCAATAAGGGGCTGGGTGGGGGCCAGAGAGCCCCCGCCCTGACCTCTTGGTCTCTGAACAGAGGTGGGTGGCGCAACGACAGAGCGTCTTCCTGGCTGGCATGTTAGGGGCAGCTGGGCAAAATGTGAGTGGCGTTATGACCCTGTGCACCTGCTTGCCACCCCTCAACCTTGGCAGTCCTTCTGATGCCCATGGGCACCAGGCATCCATAGGCCCTGGGAGAAGCAGAAGGGAGGGCATTGGCAATCCCAGCCCCCAGTAGTGCGGGATGATTGGATCTCGGCTTTTGGTGCTTCCTGAGGAAGCAGAGGTGCAGAAGGAGGTTGCAGTGTGGGGCTCCCAGCTCTGGAGAGCATGGGGCTGGGTGTGAAGCAATGTGGGGGAAAGAATTTAGGGCTGGGGAGACCCTGGGACCGGGGAAAAGTGCAGAGCTGCGTGTGGGGTAGGGAGAGGGAGAGCTCTGGGCCCCTTCCTTAGGAAAATGCTGGTTGAACCTCTAACCCTGGGAAGTGCTGAATGCCTCCTGTGAGATGCCCAGTGCCCGTTGAAGACCACAGCAGTTGAAAAGGCCTGCCGTTGGCTGACTGCATGGCCTCGTGATACCTCAGTGTCCTTCTTCAAAGCCCTTCTTAAGACTCTCCTTTCCCGCGAGGCTTACAAAAAACGGGCGTACCGTGACCGCCACCTGTCAAGCTGACCAAGAGCGTCACATTGTTTCCTGGTACTCCTCCATGGGGCGGTTTTCATCCATCTTGTCTTATACTTAGACTGTGAGCTCCTGGGGGCAGGCACCATCTTCAATGTTCATTCAGCACGTAGCACAGTAGGGTCCTGGTCTATGGCTATGTTCCTCAGTGCTACGGTCAGAGAAATAGCAAGTAATAATAACAGAGGGGGAGGTAAGCTGCACTGGGAAGTGGGCTGCCCCAGATCATTCCCCCCCCACAGAGCAAGGTGGGAACGAGGGCCCAAACTGTGTCTCTGAGTCACAATTGCATCACAACACTCCTGTGCATGTGGTAGCCTGCAAGGGTTTCATAGAATCATAGAATATCAGGGTTGGAAGGGACCTCAGGAGGTCATCTAGTCCAACCCCCTGCTCAAAAGCAGGACCAATCCCCAATTAAATCATCCCAGCCAGGGCTTTGTCAAGCCTGACCTTAAAAACTTCTAAGGAGGGAGATTCTACCACCTCCCTAGGCAACGCATTCCAGTGTTTCACCACCCTCTTAGTGAAAAAGTTTTTCCTAATATCCAACCTAAACCTCCCCCACTGCAACTTGAGACCATTACTCCTTGTCCTGTCATCCGCTACCACTGAGAATAGTCTAGAACCATCCTCTCTGGAACCACCTCGCAGGTAGTTGAAAGCAGCTATCAAATCCCCCCTCATTCTTCTCTTCTGCAGACTAAACAATCCCAGTTCCCTCAGCCTCTCCTCATAAGTCATGTGTTCCAGACCCCTAATCATTTTTGTTGCCCTTCGCTGGACTCTTTCCAATTTATCCACATCCTTCTTGTAGTGTGGGGCCCAAAACTGGACACAGTACTCCAGATGAGGCCTCACCAATGTCGAATAGAGGGGGACGATCACGTCCCTCGATCTGCTCGCTATGCCCCTACTTATACATCCCAAAATGCCATTGGCCTTCTTGGCAACAAGGGCACACTGCTGACTCATATCCAGCTTCTCGTCCACTGTCACCCCTAGGTCCTTTTCCACAGAGCTGCTGTCTAGCCATTCGGTCCCTAGTCTGTAGCTGTGCATTGGATTCTTCCGTCCTAAGTGCAGGACCCTGCACTTATCCTTATTGAACCTCATCAGATTTCTTTTGGCCCAATCCTCCAATTTGTCTAGGTCCCTCTGTATCCTATCCCTGCCCTCCAGCGTATCTACCACTCCTCCCAGTTTAGTATCATCCGCAAATTTGCTGAGAGTGCAATCCACACCATCCTCCAGATCATTTATGAAGATATTGAACAAAACCGGCCCCAGGACCGACCCCTGGGGCACTGTACTTGACACCGGCTGCCAACTAGACATGGAGCCATTGATCACTACCTGTTGAGCCTGACAATCTAGCCAACTTTCTACCCACCTTATAGTGCATTCATCCAGCCCGTACTTCTTTAACTTGCTGACAAGAATACTGTGGGAGACGGTGTCAAAAGCTTTGCTAAAGTCAAGAAACAATACATCCACTGCTTTCCCTTCATCCACAGAACCAGTAATCTCATCATAAAAGGCGATTAGATTATTCAGGCATGACCTTCCCGTGGTGAATCCATGCTGACTGTTCCTGATCACTTTCCTCTCATGTAAGTGCTTCAGGATTGATTCTTTGAGGACCTGTTCCATGATTTTTCCGGGGACTGAAGTGAGGCTGACTGGCCTGTAGTTCCCAGGATCCTCCTTCTTCCCTTTTTTAAAGATGGGCACTACATTAGCCTTTTTCCAGTCATCCGGGACTTCCCCCGTTCACCACGAGTTTTCAAAGATAATGGCCAATGGCTCTGCAATCACAGCCGCCAGTTCCTTTAGCACTCTCGGATGCAACTCGTCCGGCCCCATGGACTTGTGCACGTCCAACTTTTCTAAATAGTCCCTAACTACCTCTTTCTCCACAGAGGGCTGGCCATCTGTTCCCCTTGTTGTGATGCCCAGCGCAGCAGTCTGGGAGCTGACCTTGTTAGTGAAGACAGAGGCAAAAAAAGCATTGAGTACATTAGCTTTTTCCACATCCTCTGTCACTAGGTTGCCTCCCTCATTCATTAAGGGGCCCACACTTTCCTTGGTTTTCTTCTTGTTGCCAACATACCTGAAGAAACCCTTCTCGTTACTCTTAACATCTCTGGCTAGCTGCAGCTCCAGGTGCGATTTGGCCCTCCTGATTTCATTCCTACATGCCCGAGCAATATTTTTATACTCTTCCCTGGTCATATGTCCAACCTTCCACTTCTTGTGAGCTTCTTTTTTATGTTTAAGATCCGCTAGGATTTCACCGTTAAGCCAAGCTGGTCGCCTGCCATATTTACTATTCTTTCGACACATCGGGATGGTTTGTCCCTGTAACCTCAACAGGGATTCCTTGAAATACAGCCAGCTCTCCTGGACTCCTTTCCCCTTCATGTTAGTCCCCCAGGGGATCCTACCCATCCGTTCCCTGAGGGAGTCGAAGTCTGCTTTCCTGAAGTCCAGGGTCCGTATCCTGCTGCTTACCTTTCTTCCCTGTGTCAGGATCCTGAACTCAACCAACTCATGGTCACTGCCTCCCAGATTCCCATCCACTTTTGCTTCCCCTACTAATTCTTCCCGGTTTGTGAACAGCAGGTCAAGAAAAGCTCCCCCCTAGTTGGCTCCTCTAGCACTTGCACCAGGAAATTGTCCTGTATGCTTTCCAAAAACTTCCTGGATTGTCTGTGCACCGCTGTATTGCTCTCCCAGCAGATATCAGGAAAATTAAAGTCACCCATGAGAACCAGGACGTGCGATCTAGTAGCTTCTGCGAGCTGCCGGAAGAAAGCCTCATCCACCTCATCCCCCTGGTCCGGTGGTCTATAGCAGACTCCCACCACGACATCACTCTTGTTGCTCACACTTTTAAACGTAATCCAGAGACACTCAGGTTTTTCTGCAGTTTCGTACCGGAGCTCTGAGCAGTCATACTGCTCCCTTACATACAGTGCTACTCCCCCACCTTTTCTGCCCTGCCTGTCCTTCCTGAACAGTTTATAACCATCCATGACAGTACTCCAGTCATGTGAGTTATCCCACCAAGTCTCTGTTTCCTTGTACCACTGTTGATTCTGGAGGCCCGGTGGTGAGGGAAGAGTCCAGCAGGGACTTCCAACGAGCCTGCTATCATTATTTGTATTTCAGTAGCACCTGCCACCCCCAGTGTGCTTGGCATTGTACCCCCACATAGCAAGAGCCAGTCCCTGCCCTGACATGCTTCCAGTCTAAATAGACAAGGCAGAAGGGCAAGAGGCACAGAGAGAGGGAGATACTAGCGTCAGGTCCCACCACAGGGCTCGGAACAGAACCCAGCTCCTCGACTCCCATCCCGGTGCCCTGTCCACCAGCCCTTGCTGCCTTCCCTCTCTGAACGCCCTCTCCCTAGATCCACGGAAGATAGTGAAACTCACATTCGGGTGCAGTCCAAGCAGGTTCAAGGTTTGTTATGGACAGTGCCAAGCAGTACCTCGAGGAGCGTTGCCTTCACATCTGCCCTCTCCACAGAGCTAGTCAGCGGTTCGCTTTAGTGGTGTGTTTTTTGTGCCTCTTCCGTTCAGCCTGTTTATATTCAGGAACATGAAGGGTTAGCTCCAGAGCTCGGAACAGAACAGAAGAACCCTAAATAAGGGCAACAAGAACACAAATGACTCCCCCTCACATCCCCTAAGTCCCAAAGACATCTCCATCAAAGAACGGATACCCTTCGCCTAATCAGTCAGGTGATGGAGCAAAGACTGCCCCCCCATCCCACTCCCTTGCTTACGTGGATCCTGGTCTGGTGCAGATCCCTGACCCCGCTCTTTGGCTAGCCAGTGGGTAGGGGAGTGGCCAATGTAGCTGGACAAGTGAGAAGGCAAAACTAAGCGTCACCCTTTGAAGGGGTGCAGTAATTCCCTCCCTCTCTCCTGAGTCTCGGAGCAAAGCAGAATTGTAACTTTTGGAGTCACTGTTCCTTTGTGGGGCTCCGCCGCTCTGTGCCACTCCTCACTCTGGGCTGACTCTGAAGGCTCAAATCGAGCCTCTAGCAAAGGGTCAATGGACTTCTAGTAACGGACCTCTGTACTAACAAAGAACACACTGTTCCTATTAGCTGCCCCCCTCGCCCCAAAAAGCATCATCTTTTTTGCAGAGGAACAACAAAGCAAAACGTTTTTCATTCCAGCCCCAATTTTTCAGGGAAAGGAGAGGCCGGCTCCGCTCAGGGAAAGGCATTTTCCCTGCACACAAGTGCTTTCAAAGCCAGAATCTCTCAGCCATTTGACACCAGCTCCACTGCTGAGGAGAGGCACGTTGGTCCTTGCATACAAATGAGAGCAATTCACCACATCCAACCAACCTGAGCTAGGAAAATAGGTCTTGTAAAAAAGAGTTTGGGATCCACAGGCTTTCTGGGAGAGGAGACAAAAGCTGAGTCACTCCAGGTTGGCATGCACATCCAGGGGAAACTTTCGCTAAACCCTTTTTTGCTCCCTTATTGTGAACGTAGAATCATAGAAGTGCAGGGCTGGGAGGGACCTTGAGAGGTCATCAGTAAGTGGCAAATAACATAAAAACATAAGAACGGCCATACTGGGTCCATCTAGTCCAGTATTCTGTTTTGTGACAGTGACCAATGCCAGGTGCCCCAGAGGGAATGAACCGAACAGGGAATCATCAAGTGATCCATCCCCTGTCACCCATTACCAGCTTCTGGCAAACAGAGGCTAGTGACACCATCCCTGCCCATCCTGGCTAATAGCCATTGATGGACCTATCCTCCATGGACTTATCTAGTTCTTTCTTGAACCCTGTTATAATCTTGGCCTTCACAACATCCTCTGGCAAAGAGTTCCACAGGTTGACTGTGCATTGTGTGAAGAAATACTTCTTTTCATTTGTTTTAAACCTGCTGCCTATTAATTTCATTTGGTGACCCCTAGTGTTATGAGAATGCAAGTTGTGAAGTTTTGGGGCTTTCCCATGTAGTAGGGGGCTTTATATACCTGTCAGAATCCTGAAGAGCCCCCATTTCTGCATAGCTAATATCCCCCCCATTCCTCTCATTTGTGGTCCCATCATTCATCCTACCAGCCAAGGCAAACTGAGCCCAGAGACTAGTGAATAAAGTCCCCTTTTTATCATTCAAAGGCTATGTGTTCAAACACCATACAGTTTGTGGAACAGATCCTCAGTTGGTGTACATGGGCCTAACTGCATTGAAGTCAATTGATTTAGATAAACTGCCTGGAAGGAGGAATATATGGACAGTAAAGTTGAGGACAATAAGGTGTTTTGTAAAGTATATTAGGAACACAAAGAATCCTAACAATGGCATTGTTGCCCTGGAATGAAAGGGTGTGTTACCCCAGAATTTAATTAAGCTAATTGCAGACATATTGTGTGCATTTAGCCATCAGAAATTAATAAAACACCACCTAGTTAAGGGTTAATTTAAACAAGCAGGACTCCAGAAGGCAAGGTTAAATATTAACTGCAGGTTTGCAGTTTTTGCTAATTAAAATAAAAACTTAATATAAAAACTGATTATAACTACAATAGTTAGAATGCTTTGTCAATAAGTAGTTTATTAAAGTTAAAAAGGTAATGACCCAATAGGGGTCACTATAAGCTGTGTGTTTTCTAAAAGTTAGTTGTAAAATATTTAAATCATAAAGTGTACTTTGAAGCAGTTCTCTAAAGCTGTCCTAAAAACTTTCCTAACATCATATTCCCCAGTGGGGAAAGCAACCGGGCATCGCTAACCTGCTCCTAATTACTCAGTACCATCTCCCATTCTAGGTAATTATTTGGAATGTTTTAAAACAATTGCTTATGTCTCTGTGTGCTTAAATCGAATCAATTGTAGTTTTAAATAAAAGCATGCTTACCTGCATCAATGGTCATCAGCCAAAAGCGATGTGCTCCCATTAATTTATTCCTGATACCACCTGAAATCATAGAAGACTAGGGTTGGAAGAGACCTCAGGAGGTCATCTAGTCCAACCCCCTGCTCAAAGCAGGACCAACCCCAACTAAATTGTCCCAGCCAGGGCTTTGTCAAGCTGGACCTTAAAAATAAATAAAACAGCTAAGTTACCACTGCTTTGAGTTCTAAAAACCCTGGGTTACAGCACTGGTCCATTTGCTAGGCGGGAATGGGAGAATTAGTAATAATGCAGAAAAGGCAGAAATTTTCAATAAATATTTCTGTTCTATATTTAGGGGAAAAAGATAATGCTGTCATGTCATATGATAATACTCTTTCCACTCTACTAGCATCTGAGAAGGATGATAAACAGCAGCTACCAAAATTAGGCATTTTTAAAGCAGCAGGTTTGGAGAACTTGCATACAAGAGTTTTAAAAGACCTGGCTGAGGAGCTTGCTGGATCATTAATGTTTATTTTCCAATAAGTCTTGGAACACTAGGGAACTTCCTGAAGATTGGAGGAAAGCTAGTATAGTACCACTATTTTAAAAGGGTAAATGACTTGGGTAATTATAAGCCTGTCAGTCTGACATCAGTCCTGGGCAGGATAATCATAGAATCATAGAAGATTAGGGTTGGAAGAGACCTCAGGAGGTCATCTAGTCCAACCCCCTGCTCAAAGCAGGACCAACACCAATTAATGGAGCAGCTGATATGGGACTACATTAATAAAGAATTAAAGGAGGGTAATATTATTGCCAAACAATGTGGGTTTATGGAAAATAGATGCCGTCAAATAAATTGATATCTTTTATTGATGAGATTACAAGTTTGGTTGATAAAGGTAATAGTGTGGATGTAATATTCTTAGATTCCTGTAAGGCATTTGCCTTAGTATTGCACACTGTTTTAATTAAAAAACTAGAATGATATAAAATGCACATGGAACATATTAAACAGATTATAAACTGGCTAACTGACAGGTCTCAATATGAAATTGTAAGCAGGGAATCATCATTGAGAGGGTGTATTTCCAGTGGGGTTCCAAGGGGATTGGTTCTTGGCCCTATACTATTTAACATTTTGTCCCATGATGTGCTCCGTGTAGTTGTCTCTGGACCACCTGATGGTGTTGGACACCATGAGCTGTCTCATGAGCCGAGTGTAGCGCCGACCAACTCTACACACTCTCAGCACCAGCTCGTTGTGGGGGTCCCACACGCCCAGGGCTCCCATAACCATGGCGTGGATCTGGACCTCGTAGCCGTGAGCTCTCAGGGTGTCGGCCAGGGGGGTGTATTTCAAAACCTTCCGCGCTCGGGCCTCACGGAAGGCCGGGGACTTGTTTTGAGTGTTGCTGGCGACCACACAGGATGTGGTGCAGGGTCTCGTTGGGATAGCTGCACTTCCTGCGGTGCTTGTCCCAGTTGCCATGGCAGACGGCTCCTACTAAAGTGATTTGTAGCCCAGCACCAGATGTCAAAGCAGCTCCATCACGCTGTGCACCTATGCAGAGTAGGCGTGTCTATGAAACCACAGTCTGTTCCTCAAGTCTTTCCCCCAGCTTGTCACTAGATGTCAGGGGAGAGCTCATTCAGACCCTGCTTACACTTGCATAGGAGGAAAGGTTTCAGAGTAACAGCCGTGTTAGTCTGTATTTGCAAAAAGAAAAGGAGTACTTGTGGCACCTTAGAGACTAACCAATTTATTTGAGCGTGAGCTACAGCTCACTTCATCGGATGCATACCGTGGAAACTGCAGAAGACATTATATACACACAGAGACCATGAAACAATACCTCCTCCCGCCCCACTCTCCTGCTGGTAATAGCTTATCTAAAGTGATCATCAAGTTGGGCCATTTCCAGCACAAATCCAGGTTTTCTCACCCTCCCCCCACCACAAACTCACTCTCCTGCTGGTAATAGCCCATCCAAAGTGACCACTCTCTTCACAATGTGTATGATAATCAAGGTGGGCCATTTCCTGCACAAATCCAGGCTCTCTCGCCCCCCCACCCCCGGGGAACACACACACACACAAACTCACTCTCCTGCTGGCAATAGCTCATCCAAACTGACCACTCTCCAAGTTTAAATCCAAGTTTAACCAGAACGTCTGGGGGGGGGGGTAGGAAAAAACAAGGGGAAATCGGCTACCTTGCATAATGACTTAGCCACTCCCAGTCTCTATTTAAGTCTAAATTAATAGTATCCAATTTGCAAATGAATTCCAATTCAGCAGTTTCTCGCTGGAGTCTGGATTTGAAGTTTTTTTGTTGTAAGATAGCGACCTTCATGTCTGTGATTGCGTGACCAGAGAGATTGAAGTGTTCTCCGACTGGTTTATGAATGTTATAATTCTTGACATCTGATTTCTCATTTATTCTTTTATGTAGAGACTGTCCAGTTTGACCAATGTACATGGCAGAGGGGCATTGCTGGCACATGATGGCATATATCACATTGGTGGATGTGCAGGTGAACGAGCCTCTGATAGTGTGGCTGATGTGATTAGACCCTGTGATGGTGTCCCCTGAATAGATATGTGGGCACAGTTGGCAACGGGCTTTGTTGCAAGGATAGGTTCCTGGGTTAGTGGTTCTGTTGTGTGGTATGCGGTTGTTGGTGAGTATTTGCTTCAGGTTGGGGGGCTGTCTGTAGGCAAGGACTGGCCTGTCTCCCAAGATTTGTGAGAGTGTTAGGTCGTCCTTCAGGATAGGTTGTAGATCCTTAATAATGCGTTGGAGGGGTTTTAGTTGGGGGCTGAAGGTGATGGCTAGTGGTGTTCTGTTATTATCTTTGTTGGGCCTGTCCTGTAGTAGGCGACTTCTGGGAACTCTTCTGGCTCTATCAATCTGTTTCTTCACTTCCGCAGGTGGGTATTGTAGTTGTAAGAAAGCTTGATAGAGATCTTGTAGGTGTTTGTCTCTGTCTGAAGGGTTGGAGCAAATGCGGTTGTATCGCAGAGCTTGGCTGTAGACGATGGATCGTGTGGTGTGGTCAGGGTGAAAGCTGGAGGCATGTAGGTAGGAATAGCGGTCAGTAGGTTTCCGGTATAGGGTGGTGTTTATGTGACCATTGTTTATTAGCACTGTAGTGTCCAGGAAGTGGATCTCTTGTGTGGACTGGTCCAGGCTGAGGTTGATGGTGGGATGGAAATTGTTGAAATCATGGTGGAATTCCTCAAGGGCTTGTTTTCCATGGGTCCAGATGATGAAGATGTCATCAATATAGCGCAAGTGGAGTAGGGGCGTTAGGGGACGAGAGCTGAGGAAGCGTTGTTCTAAATCAGCCATAAAAATGTTGGCATACTGTGGGGCCATGCGGGTACCCATAGCAGTGTCGCTGATTGGAAGGTATACATTGTCCCCAAATGTAAAATAGTTATGGGTAAGGACAAAGTCACAAAGTTCAGCCACCAGGTTAGCCGTGTGATACCTTCCCTGCCCACAGCATATCAGAGTACAGAAGGGCAGCATTTAGCCCTCCATGTCAAATGTATTTCTGGGCCACCAGCATAATTATCATCGAAAATTACCCTCAATTGCACAACACTAATCTCCTTTTAACAGCAAGATAAAAACAATGATTTCTGCAAACAAGCTATACAGCATTCAGGCTCAGTTTAATGGATTTTTGCCTGTACATGGAGCTGGCACATCCCTCTATTCAATTTCTTATTATTCATTTTTACATTAGTAATACAACAGTAATAGGTTCCTGTTGCATTAGCGGGAAAATATGGGAGACCTCCAAAAGGGCGAACATAATAACCCCAAGGTATTTTACATAATGCCTTGTAAGAATGTCACTGCGTCGGTTGTTTATTAGATACGAACAAAATGGAACTTTCCTTAAAGGACAGTTGAAAATACTACAGAAGCTGGACACACACGCTCACAGACACACACGGACAGACAGACACACACGGACAGATGCACACAGACACACTGAACCGACCAGTATTCAGAGTGCACGAATCACATACACAGGGCCCAGTCCTGCAAACCCTAGGCCCTGTCTAGACGAAGAGGACGTCTGCACAGCAGCTGGGAGGGTGACTCCCAGCTGGGAGGGTGACTCCCAGCTGGGAGGGAAGATGCATGCTAGCTTTGATTGAGCGAACACATTAAAACAGCCGTGTGGCAGTAGCACGGGTGGGGGCTCAGGTAGCCACCGAAATACACTCCTGCCTGACCCCTGGGTAGGTACTTGGGCAGCTTGCCCAGGTCGCTGTGGCCGTAGCATGCTGGCTCGAGCAGAGCGAGTGCATGGCTGTCTACCTGTCCTGGGAATCGCCCTCCCAGCACAGACTTACCCGAAGATAAAGGGTGTGTGGTTAGACCACGCTAGCGAGCACATTCTAACACATCCGAAGTTTAGTGTATACCAGACACGCTGCCATTAACACATGCTAACCGATCGAAGTCTAAAGGGGAGGAGAGGCTTTGGCATGTGGTAAAGTTGACATTGCCTTGTCTACACTAGACTTTTCAAATGTGTTGGAACATGGACATTAACAGATTTTAACATTGTGTAAGTGGGGGAATAGTCGCGCTCTTGTGGGGAACTTTCCTGGCTTCTGCACTACCCCAGTGAAGTGGGCTAGCGAAAGGATCTGAGTCCTCGCTCCCACTTTCTTTACCCAGTGGCCTCCCTGCCCTTGAGGACTCCCCTTCCACTCTCCTGCCTGGCAGAGTCCTCGTAACCCCAACAAGGCTGGGCCCAGGATTCCTGGGGGGCTCGACCCCCAACCCTGCTGTGGTCACCTAGGACAGGGGCTAGGATGTCCCCACTCCGGGGTACTCTCCCTGCACTGGGCACTTCTCTGACCCACTGACTATTACATACAAGTTAAAGCAAATGCAAGTTATTTTATCAACAATTAATTTTAAAAAGAATAAGGAAAAATGGGAAAGGTTAAAGGAAACACATCACCCTGCTCTGTGGCAGGGAACATCACAAACAGTGTCTCTGGAACGTCCGGGCAGTTCACAGTCGATTCCTTGTAGGTCCCAGGCCCCTTCTCAGGCCCTGGCTGTGCTGTAGGGATGCTGTGGGTTGGACACTTGCTCTGGTGGTGGCCACATGCTCTCAGGCTCTAAGTGGTAGGACCCTTCTTCCCAGTGTCGCCCCCGCCCTGTCGGGGTTACGATCCAAGCCTGGCCTGCAGACCCTCTTGGCTGAGGCGTCTCCCTGTGCTGGGCCTGCTGCCCAGGGTCCCTCTCGCTCTCCCCAGCTGCTCACCGCACCCGGCTCCGGACTGCTCCAGTCCCAGCCCCACCACTCGGTCTCTGCTGCTCTGCCTCCAGCGCCCTGGGCTGCTTCTCTGGCCCCTCTGGCTCTGGTTGCTGCAGCTCTGCTCCCAGGACAGGTCTGCTCTGCAGGCTGCTTCTGTGACTCTGCTCCCAGCACGGACCTGCTTCCTGGGCTGCTTCTCTGGCCCCTCTGGCTCTGGTTGCTGCAGCTCTGCTCCCAGGGCAAGTCTGCTCTTTCTGGACTGTGCCTCTGGCTTTGGGGCTGCAGCTCTGCTC
This sequence comes from Lepidochelys olivacea, assembly GCF_965140295.1. NCBI lineage: Eukaryota > Metazoa > Chordata > Testudines > Cheloniidae > Lepidochelys > Lepidochelys olivacea. The sequence continues at coordinate 124,359,789 of NC_140416.1, forward strand.
CCAGGACAGGGTCTGCTCTCTCTGGGCTGCTTTTCTGGTCCCTCTGGATCTGGCCCAGCTCTGCTCCCCAGCTCAGCTCAGGCCCCTGCTTTCTCCTTAGCTCAGCCCCACTCTGTCTGACCCAAGCAAATCCAGCTCACACAGAGGATGGGACCCCCCTGACTCTCTGATTAGCCTGCCTGCCCTGTCATTGAGGCTGACCCGGAGCATTGGCCTCTCCCCATTGTTCCTGGGGGCTCTCCGTCTCAGGGTCCTGATTCCCCATCGACCTTTCCCCCTTTTTAGTACTGGGAGCTAGCAACTAAAACACCCCCACTGAATGTTAGTAAGGCGGCAACAGTCCCCTTACAGTTGCTACCTTTAAAGCCCAGACTAGACAAGGCCTTACTTAGCAATTAAGTGAATCCAGGCTCACCTCTTCCACTGTTTAGCCTTTGCCTGTCACAAGCCCTGTTTAGAAAAGCCTCATAATATTCTCCTAGGAGGGAGGGAAATATAATTTAACACAAGTTACAGATGGAGAAACTAAGGCCAGGTATGACCCATCCAAGATCACACAGGAATTTTCATGCAGATCTGAATGTAACCAGATCCCTGATGTAGCAGACCCAAGTCTCAGCAACCGGGGCACTGTACCTCTCCAAGAACTATATCCTATCCACGTTCTTCCTTGACTAAGTTACCTGTGAAACTGCTTTTGAGCCCCTCCGTCTTCTTGCAAGCTGCTCTGAGATCCATAGATGACCAACTGCTATGTAAATGCATGCATGTGTAAGGAAGGTAAGTGAAACTTCTCATTCAGTAAACAATCTCCCTGTCAGCTCTGTGCATGGGTGCGTAAGGAAGCAGGGTGGAAGCCAGTTTTTAATGTGTAGGCATGTGTGGAATACCAGACACTTGAATGCTTCCTTGCCAAACAGTATTATTTGAATGTAATTTTCTGTATGGGTGTGAAGGTATAAGGGATAGTATCCCTCTGGGGGCAGAGGCCTGCAGCGGGCTGGCTGGCTAATTAGCCCCACCTGCTGCACCTGGGAAAAAACCCAGCAACTTAATCCACTGAAGGGAGTCTGAGGAAAACCCTGTTGTCACAAAAAAGGCTCAGAGGAAAGAGCCAGGAGCTTTTGGGTTGATGACCTCATGGGACAGACTTGGGGGGAGAGGGACTTACCCTACACGGACTCTGTGGGGAGAGGCTGTGAATCATTGAGCCTGGTTGGTTTTTTTTTTTGGTTAAGAAGGCTTGAAATAAAACCCATGGCACCTACTCTGGTCACTATCTCCCCTGGATTCAGCAACAGGGCCACGAGCAGGATTTTCCCATGAAGGTAGCTGACTCTGTAGCCACAAGCCTGGGTCCAGCTGGAAACAGGGTGCTATAAGTTAGGCCCCAATGCTTTACTGTGGGGTTTTATTCGAACTCACTGAAATTCCCTTTCTCAAGGGGGTCATGCACATTCTGCATGTAGCTACTGTTGTGCTTAGCCCAATAAGAAAAAATCACTAAGGGCCTAATTCTGTCCTCAGATACGCGTGCGTAACTCCTGTTGATGGCCGTGGTAGTTGCTCATTCAGTGTTCAGAATTTGGGCCCGTGTTTGCGTGGCTGGAGAGGTCGGAAAGCCCGCGGGATGTGGACAAGCACTAGCTGGTTGCGAAGTGGTAAATATGCAGACAAGAAAGGGGAGGAGGGGAAGCAAAACCAGACATTGAAATGTTTTATTTTAGTTCTCAGAAAAATTCTCCTGCTCCAGTGGTTCCATGGGGCTAGACTTCGCGAACTGCAGGCGTTGGAGCTGGAAAAGACCATGTTGGGTCACCCTGCCCAGCTCTCTGCTGACACAGGTCTGACTCCTTGTCCTACTTGACAGGGCTTCTGCCGGTCCCCTTAAAGACTGGTTTGCAGTCTGTATTCCACCGTCAGGATGACTTCATGATATTCAGCCTGAATTTTCTAGCTTTGATAGTCTCTCGTTATGCCTCCTGGTACCCCTCTACATAAGTCCTCTAGTCTCCTCTGCTTGCCTCCTGCCGATATTGTTAGACTTTAGTGAGGATTCCCAGCCAGAGGAAGGGAGGGCACTGGATTCCTCTGAGCAAGAAGAGTGCTGGCATCTCTGAATGGTCATTGAGAGCTGTGGGATCCCCTGCTACCAGCTCTGCCCTCCGCCTCCATGCCGCCAGGTGGCACAGCCCAGTACCCTTCACCCACAAGGAGCGGCACTGTGCCGCTGTGGCGTGGGTGTCATACGTCTTTGGTGGTATTCCTATGGAGGCCCGCACAGCCACAAGGCACCGGGCCCCATAGAAGGGGGATCCATTGAGCCAGACGGTGGACCTACGTATATGGTGTGGGAGCTTGGGAGTTAAAGCCTGCCCTTGGCTCTGGACTAGGTGGCTGGGCTCCCTTCTGGAACACGCCTTCCCTTCGGTGGGGAGCCCCAGGCTTCCTGTCTCTACTGGCGGGAATTGGGGTAGCTGCGCCTTCAAAAGCAGCTGATCCGGGTTCAGGGTTGGGGAAAACAGCCAGGGATTTGCTGACTGCAGAAGCCAGGGTGGAGAGCTCTGAAGCTGCCTTATGCATATAGTATTAATATGTATGCTGTTGCTTTTGGCATTTCAAAGCCCTGAAGTTGCCCGAGGGGGAATGGGCCCTGGGACTCTGCTGGGATGTTATTTTTGGTTATATAAGAAAAATCGCCTATAAATAAACCTGAAGCCCCAGAAGGGGCTTTGCTGCTGAATTTATGAGCAGCTGTGTGGATTCTGGCCCTGCTGCAGAAGCTCTGGCAGCTGGAGGAGGTGAAGGGAAACATATGGACCTGGCAGGGGGACCTCTGGGCTCAGTGAGAAAACTGGCAAGTGTAGGGGCTGCCAGGGAGCAGGGGAGCTAAGAAAAGGTGTAGAATAAATGACCACGTAACTGAGTACAGGGGAGTCAAACGAAGACAAAAAAAGAGAGAAGGCAGCAACTGGGCCTAGGTATATGGAGCACAGGGGCAGGCTCCCACAGGAAAGGGTATCCACATTGGGTGCTACTGCTCCAGGCTGGTTCCTCCCCGAATCATTGCTTTCCCAGGATGTGTAAGTTCGGCTCATTTAATGTTCCCTAAGGGGACATGATAACAGTATACCAGGCAGTGAATGGCCTAGAGAAGGAAGACCTCAGTTCTCCACCTGTCACATCACAGGAACCAGGGCATGTTCAATGAAAATGGAAGATGGCGAGTTCAGAACTGATCAGAGGAATTCCTTTGTAATGCACGACGAGCCTGGGGAACTCATTTCCCCAAGGAATCCTTCTGTGTCCTGTGTTATAAAGGGGTCAGACTTGGGGGGTCACAGTGGTCCCTTCTGGCCTTGGAATCAAAGGATCATGGAGGCTAAGAGGCTAGTAAGACTTTAAGAAGGACTGGACATTCTCATGGAAAATGAGAACAGAGTTATAATTTTAATACTAAAAATACAGAAGGGCTTTTGTAGGGAGTCTAAACCCCTGGGCTTCAGGGAACAAGCCAACTTCTAACTGGGAGGAGAGCAGGATACTTTCCCAAGGGGCAGGTTATCCTGTAACTGCCCACTGCAGGGTTTCTTCCTCTGAAGGAGCTGGTCCCAGCCACTGTTGGAAACAGTATTTAGGGCAAGTAGACTGTGTGAGATCTAGTCTGGCAGTTCCTATGTTCTTTGTAAGTCTCTCTGTGGCCCCCTAATCACTTTGGTTTCTCTCCAGTCTGTATCTTCCTGGGAGTGAGGAATCCAGAACTGAATAGATGTGGTCCCACCGGTTTAGAAGGGGATTATTGCTCCCCACCCCCATTAGGTGTTATGATGACTCAGCCTGTACAATACAAAATTACACTGGCCTTTTATACCATTGTATCTCACCAGAAACTCATGTCTGCCTAGCTACCCAGTATCATCCTTTGCCAGCATTCTGGCTTTTCAGGCTGCTTCTTCCTGGTGATCCTCTGCACTCCAGATGATTTATCACCAGATCTCTCAGCCTGCGTTTTTCTAACCGTAATCTTATTTGGTTGGTCTCCATCCATCTCTCCCTTTTGTATTATTTTTCTGTCCTTAGTGTCTGCAGCTCCTCCTAGTTTATCATCATCTGTTAATTTCATGTTGAGCTATGTAGCAGTTCTAGGAGTGGAATCTACCCTCTGGTGCACAATGAAATTGGCTGCCCAGTAAAAACCCTTACAATTACAAGTGCTGTACTTCTAATTTTAGGGAACATTAAAAATTCATCCAGTTATTGAATTCAAAAGCAGCAGGCAGTGAATAAAAGTGTATTTTCCACTGCCACACAGATGCACATAAAAACCCTGCCCCTAGACAGGAGATAATAAAAAGAGACAATGAGGGGAATGGAGGGTGGAAAGAATGGAGATGAAACTAGATGGAAAGGAAGAGAAAGAAAAAGGAGATAGATGAAAAGAATAAAAGGAAGTGTTGGAAGGGAAGAAATAAGTGACTATGGATCTGATCTGAATTTTCCAGTTTGAGGGTAATTTGGTTTGGAAGATTGGCTCAGACCCACCTCTGGATTTCACAGAGTAAGAAGAAAGCAAGAAAAGACAAATACAGCTTCCATGCTATTGAATTGCACTTCATTCATGCATGTTCTGAAGTTTTGCTGCATTTCTGATATATTTGCTGTGCAGAGGGGTCGTGCGGTCCCTTGGATGGTACACTGGATTAGGATCAAGCAGAGCTGGATTCCTTTCCTGGCTCTGCCACTGATTTACTGTGTGACCATAGGAAAGTCACTTTGCTCTCTGAGCCTTGGTTTACCCTCCCAACCTGTCTGTTTAGAATGGAAGCTCTTTGGGGTGGGGACTGTCCCTCATCATGTGAATATGCAGCACCTGCCACAATGGGGCCTGATCTCTCTACTGTCATACAAATCATGATGATATCCGGACAGACATACTGTAGCTCCATATGTGGAAGGACAAGCCATGGGAATTCAAGTCTTATTACTCATGGGTGTCGGAACATGAATGTTAAAGATGACATGCGGCAGCACCAGGGCGTTTTGAGCTGGGATAGAGAGGGAGGCTTGAAAACCCACTAATTTACATATTGTGGGCAGAACGGGTGGTGGAAATAGAAATGAGGACAGTCAGTCCCAGCTGGCTGGCATCAGCCTGGTCAAAGGCAGCTTGCCCTGCCCTTGCCAGGAAAGTCAGCCAGCTGGGTGCCCAGATGGCAAATGGGACGTCTTTTTTCTCTCTCCTCCTTCTGGCAGTTGTGGATTCTAGTTAGTTAACGTTAATGTTAATAATAATATTGAACTTGCTTAAACTATTTTATATAATGAGGTTCAATAATTGGTTGCGTGCTGCTCTGAATTGCTGCATTTCCTCTCACAGAGACCCCTCTCCTCTTTTCTTCTGTACTTATTGGGGGCTGGGATACCAAGATGCGGGCTCGCTGTCCATATTCCCAGGTATGGGATGATTAAAGGGGGACAATTGCCCTGAGCTCAGGAGCACCCGCAAAACATCTCTAAGTGGGATGAAATGGGAAGAGGTGGGGGCCCCGGCACACATGAGGTACTGGGGGCCCAAATATCTCTTGATGGCCCTGCCCGTGACAGGAAGCTTGTTCCTCACATAGGGTCGGCAAGCTTCTGACCTCTTTGCCCTTCTGTTTGCATCTTGACTTAAGTTCTGTAAGCAAAAAGACACTGGCCCAATGCCTGGCATAATGGTCCCTGATTGGAGTATGTTACTGTAATCCAAAACAAATAACCTCCTCATTAAAGTCAATGGATCTTCTCACCTAAGCTCTTCTGTGTGAGTGAACGTTGCAAAATTGGGCTTTGGAAAGTCTCCTTGCATGCTGAATTGTCAATACAAACATACAGCACCACCTATCTACAGGAGGTAAAATACCTCTTGAGTGTGTGCTTCCTTCTATTTCCAGCTGCGAAGAGGTTGATTCTAAAATACACCACTTTCTACCACTTACATTGGCCTCCACAGAATTCCACGAGCGACACCCTGATTCCTGGCTCAGTAAAGGCTTGCTACCCAGTGGAGGGTCCCCAGGAACATCTTTGAGGGCCTGTCATGAACGTACTTCCAAATCTTACACAAGAAAGGTCCTGGGGGATGACTTCCTGACCTGGCCTCTTAAAGCTTGTAGAAATGAAGAGATGGTTACTCTCCCTCTGAAAATCTTCCATCCTCTGCCTGGGGGGCCCCATCTTTTTCTGGGTTAAGGGGCTATTTTTTTTCATAAAATATATATATAGGCCAGAAGAGACCCTTGTGATCATCTTCTAGTCTGACCTCCTGTAGAACAGGCCGCAGACTCTCTCCCAGGGATTTCTGCACTAGCGCAGATCTCTTTAGAAGACCTCCAGTCCTGAATTAAAGACTGCAAGGGACAGAGAATCCACCACATCCTTTGGAAAATGGTTCCACTGGTTAATTACCCTCTTGTACCTTTTCCCCCAGTTTGAATTTGCCAACTTCCAGCCATTGGATCTCCTTCTGCCTTTGCTAGATTAAAAGAGCCCTCTCCTACCTGTAGTTTTCTCCCCATGTAGATACTTATGGACTGTGATCAAGTCATCTGTTATCCTTCTTCTCTTCGGCAGTCTAAATAGATCGAGCTCCTTAGATCTGTCACTGTAAGGTGGATTTTCCAGTCCTAAAATAATCCTTGTGACTCTTCTTTGAATTTTTCAATATCCTTTTTGAAATGTGGACCGTCCCGCTAACGTAGCTATGTTGCAGCAAGGCCCCATATTCCAGGAGAAATAGGAGTTCCTTTGTTTTGCCAGCTGGGCACCATCACCCAGTTGGTTGTGGCTGGAGTGTGGGTTTGTGGAAACAGTTCCCTCTTCAGTCTTTTGTCATAGTGCAGTGCCTGCTTTTAGGTGTCTTTAATTTGGGAAATCAGTGGCTCAGAGGGAGCTCTTCACTTCCTCTCCCATGATTCTTTCTGCAGGAAGTGCCTATGGAAATCTTTAGACGTGCTTATTTGACCTCCAGGTTTTGGGATAAACAGCCTGGCCAAGTCTCCTCTTTCTGCAGCTCTTTCCTGACTAATAGAGGCCTTTGTTCTCAGCAGAGCTTTGCGCTCTACAGTTCTAAAAAGCCTAAGTTACTATAGATGTCCTGCTCGGAGGCTGCTCTAAAGATTTGTATGGGGCCCATTATAGCTTCAGCAGGTGCCCTTGACTAGAATGGGAACCGCAATACATCATTTCAATGAACCCAGTCTGGAGCCCTAGCATGAGAGCCAGCTTAATCTTGACTTTATCTTCTTGCGCTTCACTGTATTTAGAGCGGGGTGTTTTTCTGTCATTATTTTGCCATTTTCTTGGGAGGCAGCCATATTGCTGCCAGTAAAGGAATATCCCGTGATTTGCTTTTCAATAGTACCTCATTAAAAGCTAGTGGCTTGTCATACAGGTGCAAATAATTCTAAAAATTGCTCTGCATTCAACAGGAACAAAAAGCCACCTACCACTCCTCTCTGCCAATAGGAAACAGGGAGGAAATAGGTTACTATTGTTTAAAGATAATCTCTTTTAAATCCCTCACCTGCCAAACCCTCCTAGGAAAAAAGAACAGGAGGACTTGTGGCACCTTAGAGACTAGCCAATTTATTTGAGCATAAGCTTTCGTGAGCTACAGCTCACTGCATCGGATGCATTCAGTGGAAAAGAAAAGGAGGACTTGTGGCACCTTAGAGACTAACCAATTTATTTGAGCATGAGCTTTCGTGAGCTACAGCTCACTTCATCAGATGCATGCCGTGGAAACTGCAGCAGACTTTATATATACACAGAGAATATGAAAAAATACCTCCTCCCACCCCACTGTCCTGCTGGTAATAGCTTATCTAAAGTGATCATCAAGTGGGCCATTTCCAGCACAAATCCAGGTTTTCTCGAGTTGCATCCGAGAGTGCTGAAGGAATTGGCGGCTGTGATTGCAGAGCCACTGGCCATTATCTTTGAAAACTCGTGGCGAACCGGGGAAGTCCCGGATGACTGGAAAAAGGCTAATGTAGTGCCAATCTTTAAAAAAGGGAAGAAGGAGGATCCTGGGAACTACAGGCCAGTCAGCCTCACCTCAGTCCCTGGAAAAATCATGGAGCAGGTCCTCAAAGAATCAATCCTGAAGCACTTGCATGAGAGGAAAGTGATCAGGAACAGCCAGCATGGATTCACCAAGGGAAGGTCATGCCTGACTAATCTAATTGCCTTTTATGATGAGATTACTGGTTCTGTGGATGAAGGGAAAGCAGTGGATGTATTGTTTCTAGACTTTAGCAAAGCTTTTGACACGGTCTCCCACAGTATTCTTGTCAGCAAGTTAAGGAAGTATGGGCTGGATGAATGCACTATAAGGTGGGTAGAAAGCTGGCTAGATTGTCGGGCTCAACGGGTAGTGATCAATGGCTCCATGTCTAGTTGGCAGCTGGTGTCAAGTGGAGTGCCCCAGGGGTCGGTCCTGGGGCCGGTTTTGTTCAATATCTTCATAAATGATCTGGAGGATGGTGTGGATTGCACTCTCAGCAAATTTGCGGATGATACTAAACTGGGAGGAGTGGTAGATACGCTGGAGGGGAGGGATAGGATACAGAAGGACCTAGACAAATTGGAGGATTGGGTCAAAAGAAATCTGATGAGGTTCAATAAGGATAAGTGCAGGGTCCTGCACTTAGGACGGAAGAACCCAATGCACAGCTACAGACTAGGGACCGAATGGCTAGGCAGCAGTTCTGCGGAAAAGGACCTAGGGGTGACAGTGGACGAGAAGCTGGATATGAGTCAGCAGTGTGCCCTTGTTGCCAAGAAGGCCAATGGCATTTTGGGATGTATAAGTAGGGGCATAGCGAGCAGATTGAGGGACGTGATCGTTCCCCTCTATTCGACATTGGTGAGGCCTCATCTGGAGTACTGTGTCCAGTTTTGGGCCCCACACTTCAAGAAGGATGTGGATAAATTGGAGAGAGTCCAGCGAAGGGCAACAAAAATGATTAGGGGACTGGAACACATGAGTTATGAGGAGAGGCTGAGGGAGCTGGGATTGTTTAGCCTGCAGAAGAGAAGAATGAGGGGGGATTTGATAGCTGCTTTCAACTACCTGAAAGGGGGTTCCAAAGAGGATGGCTCTAGACTGTTCTCAATGGTAGCAGATGACAGAACGAGGAGTAATGGTCTCAAGTTGCAGTGGGGGAGGTTTAGACTGGATATTAGGAAAAACTTTTTCACTAAGAGGGTGGTGAAATACTGGAATGTGTTACCTAGGGAGGTGGTAGAATCTCCTTCCTTAGAGGTTTTTAAGGTCAGGCTTGACAAAGCCCTGGCTGGGATGATTTAACTGGGAATTGGTCCTGCTTCGAGCAGGGGGTTGGACTAGATGACCTTCTGGGGTCCCTTCCAACCCTGATATTCTATGATTCTATGATTCTCACCCTCCACCCCCCCACACAAATTCACTCTCCTGCTGGTGATAGCCCATCCAAAGTGACAACTCTTTACACAATGTGCATGATAATAAAGTTGGGCCATTTCCTGCACAAATCCAGGTTCTCTTACCCCCTCACCCCCCTCCCAAAAACCACACACACAAACTCACTATCCTGCTGGTAATAGCTTGTCCAAAGTGACCATTCTCCCTACAATGTGCATAATTAAGGTGGGCCATTTCCAGCACAAATCCAGGTTTTCTCACATCCCCCCCACCCCCATACACACACAAACTCACTCTCCTGCTGGTAATAGCTCATCCAAACTGACCACTCTCCAAGTTGAAATCCAAGTTAAACTAGAACATCGGAGGGGGGGGGTAGGAAAAAACAAGGGGAAATAGGCTACCTTGCATAATGACTTAGCCACTCCCAGTCTCTATTTAAGCCTAAATTAATAGTATCCAATTTGCAAATGAATTCCAATTCAGCAGTTTCTCGCTGGAGTCTGGATTTGAAGTTTTTTTGTTTTAAGATAGCGACCTTCATGTCTGTGATTGCGTGACCAGAGAGATTGAAGTGTTCTCCGACTGGTTTATGAATGTTATAATTCTTGACATCGATTTGTGTCCATTTATTCTTTTGTGTAGAGACTGTCCAGTTTGACCAATGTACATGGCAGAGGGGCATTGCTGGCACATGATGGCATATATCACATTGGTGGATGTGCAGGTATACGAGCCTCTGATAGTGTGGCAAGGTAGCCTATTTCCTCTTGTTTTTTCCTACCCCCCCCTCCGATGTTCTGGTTTAACTTGGATTTAAACTTGGAGAGTGGTCAGTTTGGATGAGCTATTACCAGCAGGAGAGTGAGTTTGTGTGTGTATGGGGGTGGGGGGGATGTGAGAAAACCTGGATTTGTGCTGGAAATGGCCCACCTTAATTATGCACATTGTAGGGAGAATGGTCACTTTGGACGAGCTATTACCAGCAGGATAGTGAGTTTGTGTGTGTGGTTTTTGGGAGGGGGGTGAGGGGGTGAAAGAACCTGGATTTGTGCAGGAAATGGCCCAACTTTATTATCATGCACATTGTGTAAAGAGTTGTCACTTTGGATGGGCTATCACCAGCAGGAGAGTGAATTTGTGTGGGGGGGTGGAGGGTGAGAAAACCTGGATTTGTGCTGGAAATGGCCCACCTGATGATCACTTTAGATAAGCTATTACCAGCAGGACAGTGGGGTGGGAGGAGGTATTTTTTCATATTCTCTGTGTATATATAAAGTCTGCTGAAGTTTCCACGGCATGCATCTGATGAAGTGAGCTGTCGCTCACGAAAGCTCATGCTCAAATAAATTGGTTAATCTCTAAGGTGCCACAAGTACTCCTTTTCTTTTTGAGAATACAGACTAACACGGCTGTTACTCTGAAACCTGTCATTCAGTGGAAAGTCAGTCCTTGTCCAGCAGGAGCCAGTTTACTGCAGTGTCCACTGGCAGCCTGATTTTGGGCAACCATTTTAGCTGTTTAATCTAAAATTGCCAGGTACAGGCTCTGATATAGCCCATTGAAGTGGTTCCTGGGAGAGCCAAACTTCACTCTGAATAGCAGGCAGCGACACCATGACCCAGCAGACTTTAACACAGAGGCTTGTTTTGTTCAGATCCATTTGTAATAAGCTAGATTTGCCATCTGCGAGGACAAGATCTGTGTCCAACAATGGAAGGGCTTGAAAGAGGACAGGTCACGAAAAAACAACCCTGTGACGCGGAAGTGTTCCCATGTTCCGTGTGATGTGAACATCAAGTCTCTTAACAGTGTTTGGAAAGAGCCAAGTTTACACGTCCAATCTGTCAGTTTATTGCAATAGTAAATCAAGTTATTTCCAGCTAGTTATCCCAAAGACTAAAGCTGGCAACAACTGTAAACAATCTGTTGCACTTTTTAAAAACAGGGCAGTATCTTCCCAAGAGATCGGTGCAGTGCATGAAAATAACAGCCAGAAGCTATGGGGTGAACAGAAATATACAGGCTGCAGCATATTGTTATCCCTTTTTGGCTCAAGCTGTTAGCCAGTTTTCAGGGTCCTGGGGGTGAGTGTTTAGGGGGAGAAATTGGTGATGGAGTCAGATATTTCTTGGATACAATTGTTTGTGTACAAAGTCCTGGTTCTGAACACAGTAGGAATCAAACATGAGCCAAGAAGCTGTCTCCTAGTTCCAAGCCTCTTTCAGCCAGCCCCAAAAGCTCTCTGGAAACTCTCTCAGGGCTCCTCTAGCTGTTCCCGGAGCTTCTTTTACTCTTTCTCTGTATGCTCCTGTGTTGTTTCTTGCCTGCCTGCCTGCCCCCCTCTCTCTCAGCTGCAATGAAAATAAATTCTCAGCCCCAGCATTTACCTTCAGCCCTGAGTCAACTCCCACATAGTTCAGATTCCTGGGCAGCCTTACCTGTGGTCTGTGTTTTGGGTGGTGGCTCCTATTGTTTCAGCTATCCCTACACAGAGCGGTGTTTTACTTGTTCCCTCCTTTAGCTGCAATGGAGAGTGGCTGTTCTGCCCACCAGCTTCAGAGAGGCTTTTCCCAGCATAACAACACCCTTGTCTCAACCCCACCCATCATCTCAATGGTGGCCAACATGGTGGTGTCCTCAATGACCTATTCCAGACAGAAAGAAAAGAAATAATTTATCCAATGGCGAACGATACCAGCATAACTATTAAGGGTTAACAACCCTCAGGAATTGTCCTAGATTCTCCAGGAATTAAAGATTAATCGTTAATTAAAGATTGTCATGTGGTGAAACCTCCAGGAATATGTCCAACCAAAACTGGCAACCCTAAACTATTTACATAGTATTTTCTGGTCACAATATTTCCATGCCACCAACTGAAACTGCTGGTACTCCATCCAAATCTCCTTGGAGTTTTCCCTTCCTTCCTGACTTCCTTTCAGCCACCTTGGAAGTGCCTCTTTCAATGGGCCCTTGAGCAATGGCGAGTGTTTCTGTGAAAGCTGCTGGTTGGGACAGATCCTGCCCATTCTATTGTAATGGAGAGGTCATCTGTCACAACCTTTCCAGCCTCAGCTATAGTCTCAGTTTCTGGGGGTAGTCCTGCTGAAATTGTGTCTCTCTGACACCTTCTCGCTATTTCTTATGGATAACTTTGAGTTTAGTCTTGAGACCCAACTGTGCCCTATACACCACTTCATATATTTGGGTCAGTGCTGTTTAGGGTTTCTCCCAAGGTTTATCCAGCTAAGGGCTCCTGCCTTTCTTTCTCCTAGGATTGTGGAACCAGACCCACCCCCCTCTTAAGTTTCCCAGTATGACCTTACATCATCGTGCTTCTTCATTTAATCAGAAACTAACTCAAACTTTCCCTAGGGTGTGAGCGTCTAGAATTTTGGATTGTAACATTTCTACATAGTTCAAATCCTCCCCCCCGCATCCTCAGGAACTCCATACAAGAGGTTTGCTGGGGTCCTTGGCTCATGCCCAAACATGAGTGCTGGGATACACTTTGTACTCTCATTGACGGCTGTTCTATAAGCCGTGTTAGGGCTTCCCCTGCCCTCCCTTGGTTCTTGTCACGAAGATGGAAAGCAGAGGACCAGAATCCGAAGTGCAGACAATGTGACATTTATTGGGGTTAGCAAGCAAGCCTAATCCACAGCTCTGAACACCGGTAGAGCTTTTCCTATCCCCCTCCTCTTTTTCTTAGCAGGCTCAGTCATACCTGTGGTGAACGCCCCTGGCCTCACCCTTTACAATTTATGGTTATATTCTGTTTTGGGGGGTCGTGAGTCTGGGAGCTGTGGTCCCACCTCATGGGAGGGTTGCGTACTGGCCAAGGCCACCTCTCCTTTGGCTTTTAGGGTTTCTTATACCTTCTTCCCCAGTCCCCCTCACCCCTCCTGACTGGTTGCTTGACCTTGGCTTGAGATAGGAGTCAAGGCAGTCATATATTAAATGCCCACCAAAACCAGCAACCCTTTAGCTCCGTGGTTCCCAAACTGGGGTTGCGAAATGTTACAGGGGGTTCTCGGGAAAAAATTCTCTAATGGCGGACAGAGCTGTCCCTAGGGACCCCAGGCAGCACGGGGCCAGCAGCCTGGAGCCCCTGGACTTCCAACAGCTAAGCAGATCAAAGCAAGCATATCTATCACACTGAGAAGATTTAAACTTCAAAACTCCTTATAAGCAATGGAAATATTTTTTGCTGTTTTTTTAAAATTAAATAGGCAGCTAGTATTGTTTTTAAAATTATTATGAAGAACAAGTAACGTGCATCATTTGCCTGGACTGCTCAAGACCTGAATGCTTGTGTAGAAGGAACTCTTTGAGTTGGCTTCTTAAATACCGTCATGATGTTTCACATCTGATACTCCTTGACGAAACATAGGAGCCTTGTCTTATAACAGGCTTCTTCAAAGTGATACAAGCTACAAAAGTGAGATCTTGGAAGTGTGTTGCCGTTTTCATAATGTAATAAAAATACTGTAATGATAAATAATAATTAATAATAAATAGTGTGTAATAAGCATGTCATAAAAACAAATGTTATATTTCCAAGATCACTGCTTTTATAGTTTATACTCAGGTGAAGAAGAAAATCCCTGGAAATATTCATTTTTAGGAGGGGGTTCGCGAGACTTGACATTTTAGTGAAAGGGGTTCACAGGTTGTTAAAGTTTGGGAACCACTGCTTTAGCTCTATTTCTTATCTTTTCTCATTATACTAACAAACCCCAAACCCTGGGTCTCGAAGCAGGCTTCAGTCACTCCACGTCTTTTCTTTCCTGGAAAGCTACCACATGTAGCTGCTGTTATGGTTTCTGCCCCGGATGCAGGATGACTAGTTCACTGCAAATGAATTATAGGCAATTGCTTTGCTCTGCCTGAGCCACATCTTCAAATTCAGTCTGTAGAAATTCCCTTTGCAAGACATCTTTCCCGGCTTCCCCAGTTATTAGCCATGATGAAATCCTGACTGATTATTCGTTCATCCACTATCTTGGCTATGCAGGCTTCATGAGTTAGGAACTCATGGGACTCTCTGTAGGTCTTCTGCTAGTTCAGGTAGGGTCTTCCCAGTTCTCCCCTCCCGCCCCCCAGCTCTTAGCTGTGCCCTGGCCAGCTCAGATGGACAGCTGGCCCCAAGCCACATGTCAGGGGCCTGTATCCGTTCTGGATAACTGCAGTGGGCATGTGACTGGAATTTAAGGTGCAATTGTAGTGCAGGTAGGTACACCTGTGCTAGCTTTAACCGAGCTAGCCTGGGTATCAATAATATGAAGACACAGCAGCACGGGCTCCAGTGAGGACCAGCTGCCCCAGTACAAGCCTGACGAGGACTTTGGGGACATACTCGGGTTGCTCGCCCATGCTGGAGATCTCTGGGTTTTCTCCACTGTACTTTTATCTGCAGCAGTAGCCTAAGCTTACGTCACTTTGGCAGCGTGTAGTGTGCATGCAACTACATACTGCAATGAAAAGCACCATACAGCGGTGCGTAGCTACACGTGCCAGTGAAAGGCTCCGGCAGAGGGGAACCTTTTCCCCACCACCGGAGTCTTTCCCGGAGGCGGAGGGGAACTGCTGGAGCCTTTCCCTGTGGAGGAGAGGGCTCCAGCGGTGGGGAGGCAGCAGGACGCTGCAATGTAGACCGGAGGCGCAGCTTGGGTCAGTAAAGACCCTTAGGGTGTGTGCTCTGGGGTTTGCACCCACACCCTTCAGGCAGGTCTTTACCCTCTTGGCTTTTTGTGCGCCTCACCATCGACATGGTTATTTATACCCATGCTAGGAGGGTTATGTGTGACGATCCCTACACCCCACCGAAAGAACCCTGCAGTGTAGACGCTCCCTTAGCATGGGTATGCCTACCCGTGCTACAGTTACACCTCAGGTTGCTGTGTAGACCTACTCTAGGTTTCTTTTCTACAGCACCATCAGAGCTGGCCAGCTCAAGTTGGCTGCTAGAAACCCCCTTTCTGTCCATCTTCTCAGCCATTCATTTGGGCTATGAAGTCGAACTGAGCCAAATAAGCCTCCTAGGGAGTTTCACCTTCAAAGAGAGCTCAAATAATGAACAAAAAGTAAGACAATCTGTCCCCTCGCCTCTGAGGGTTGCAAAATGTTTAGCCAAACGTCTGGAGCTGGGGGTGGCCACCTGGACCATGGCCCAACCATTTTGTGACCAGATCAAACCTGAGTGGTGCTGCAATCTCGCACAGCAGGTCAGAACGCTGCTTACGTAAATGTTTTTACCCCAGGGGCCCTTTTGATCATGAGTTCGATGCAGTTAGAAATTTCTAGCACATTGAGATGTCGGATGCATACTACAGGGCCAGATCCTCAGCTGGCATACACAGGAGCAGCTCCACGGGAGTCAAGTTCCTTCTCCCACACAGTGCTCTGAAGTGTTGTCACTTACACCTACTGAGTGCCTGCCCCCTTCTGTTTAATGGACTCCTCTGAGCCTGCAGCTGTTCGGAAATCTACCATCTACTTGCACATCTTTAATTCCTTTGTCTGGGAACAAAACCTTCAGCTCGCGGTGAAATAATCTGCCACCACCAAGTTCGTTGACTGCCTCATCTGACACTTTACCTGGTGCTCTCTGATCATCTCCTGTAGCTTAGTTACCTTTGTAGCCTCTCTTGAAATGAATAGAGAAAATGACCTGTATCGCTCACCTGCTGGATTTACATACTTGTCGTGCTGGTTTGTGCAATGTCAGTTTCATCAGTGGCTTAGAGGCTTTAGGACTTTGCACTACTGCTGTTAATCAATGAGCCCTCTTGTGTCATTCTGTGACTGTGCTCTGCAGGGGTGTGCTTCACATCCTTCTCTGTTTGCTGCATAATGTATATGTTCGTGTGTAGCAAAGCATACAGACCTTTTTCTTTTTTCCCTGTGACCTGGAAAAAAGAGTGACTGGAGAGAGAGCGAGACAAATGAAAGAAAGGAGTCAATCTTTGGAGCACTTCCTCATTAATGTGACATCCACAGAATATTCTCGGAAGGGGGCCGGGAGCAGGGAAAATACAGTACTGCAAATGGCAAATCTGGGTATCCCCCTTTCCCCTCTAGTGCAACAGTAATGCTGCCTCTCAGCCACACAAACACTTAATTTTGTATTTAATTATCAGGTCAGACCTATGCTTGGGCTTTGCTTCAAACCTGCTGCCCAGAATGAGACTCTGTGTGGTGGTGCATTGATCTGTGAGAGGTGATGCATGGCTTACAATCTTGACGAGATGATTTTCCAGATTGCCTTGTGATTGCTCAAGTAATGCGTGGGCTATAGGAAGGCTGAAAGCCCAAGTGGGAGAGGTTAGAATCAGATCCTGCCCCGCAACAGGCAAAAAGACAGAGAACCTGGAGAATCTGCTAAGAGCAAGGGCTCTGGGCTGGGGATGCCCAAGGAGAGAGATTCCTGAGTTGCTACATGGTGGGAAGATTCAGTCTTTCACTGGGCTGAAAGAAGGGCTAATGGGAGCTTTCCCATTGACATTGTCACTAGACATTGAAACTGGCTTTGCCCATGAAGGAAAGTTCTAGGGAACTAGTGAACCTGAGAAGAAGGAGGAGGAGTTAGCGAGCCAAAGGAATTGTGGAAGCAGCTAGGAGACCGCGAGGCAAGTTCTAGTCACCTTCCGGGCCAATGGCTCAAACAAGGATGGTGGCCTTTTCAATAACATCTCTGCAAAGGAAAGCTTGGAGCTTGTTCTGGTACGTGACTTCTTGACACATTTGGAGTGGCCATTTAATGAGAAGATACACAAGGAAATTAACCGGCCCAGCTATAGGGGAATAAGCCATTCTGTTATGGCTATGCTGGAATAACCACTCCTGTGGATGCTCTATTTTGGAATGAAAATTACTTAATTCCAGAATAATTCCTCTGCTTCCAGAATGGAGCATCCACTTGTGGAATTATTTCAGCCTAGCGATAATGGAAAGGCTTATTCTTCCATAGCTATGCCAGAGATTTTCCCTGTGTAGACTGTGGATCTGCTGGTGTGTGATTAGAAGAACTCAGATAGGCCAGGCAGCAATGGGAAGTGAGGACAGAGAGGGAAAGGCCTGTATATTTGCAGATGTCAAGCCCAAATTTTCAACCAGGCTTCAGTTCTGCCTCCCTTTTGTGGGTGCAACTTGGGCTTCGTCTACATTACTCGCTAGGTGTGGGATCGGTCCCCTGCTCTTGTACGCGGCCTCGCACTGGTTCTCATTCAGCTTGCACCAGTCTAAATAGCAGCAGCATGGGGCACAGAGGCACGACTGAGCCATAGTGAGTACATACCCACCAGTTTCAGAAAGACTTGTTTTTGGCATGACTTGGCCCTGTGGTTGCCTGCGATACTGTGGCTATGCTGTTCTTTATACTCGTGCTTGATGAGAGCTAGTGGGACCATGTGTGCACACGAGCAGGGGAATCACCCCCCGTCGCACTTAGCGTAGACAGATATATACTCCCGAATCAAAGGCAGGTGCAAAAGCTTGTTCCCATGAATTGCTGGCGATGCAGTGATGGGGCCTGGGCTGGGTGCTCATTCAGGGGCAGAAGGGAGCGTAGGATCTTCCCTTCCCCTTTGGGGCGTAACCAGTCCCGGGGGTTGGGCGTGCAGGAGTAAGGGGGGCTGTGTGCATGCTTGCTTCCCCTGACTGCAGAGGTGAACAGGGAGTGGTGGTGGTGGTGGGGGGGAATGGGCGGAGCCTTGGCTTTGCCCCCTCAGACATGCCAGCCATGGTGGAGGAGGTGGGATAGGCCAGCAGCAAGTCCTTATCCCCTGAAGCAATGGGGAGCAGGGAGGGCATTGCTTCCCTGGGATGGTCCTGGGTTGCTCTTTGCTGCATGCTGGGGATACAGTCTAGCCCTCCAGCTACTGACATCTGCAGCCAGTCAGCTGTGGGAGGGAGGGGGTCCAAGACACAGGTGGAAGAGCCCATTTAAACAATGTTTTTTGCAGTAATGGGGTTGAATTTCCAATGAAACAAGCCCCACTGATATTTCCTAACCTCCAGTTAAGCTATGGCCAGAAGAGGAAAACGGGTCAGGGCACGCAGTCATTGCACAGTGAAGACCATAAGCGATGAGGTGGGGGATACGTGTCGGGGAGAACAATGTACTGGGTGGTATCTCACGGCGCGCAGTCTATGGCAAACCAACGGACACACGTATTGATGGGAGACGTAGCCGTCAGCCAGGATGGAGTTCCGCGTTACGCTGAAACCCCCTCTTCACCGTAGTGTGCCGAATGTTTCATGCTGGTTCTTTGGCCCTTCTAAATGGCACGGGCCACTGCACCACCTTCTACAGCAAACCCCAGTGTGGATCCCCTGTTGAGGAGAGGGACAGAGCAGTGGTTCCTAGACCCCCTGCCTCCTGGCAGCCCGTCTCTGAGAGAGCAGAGTGCCACCTGTGATTCCTCTTGCTATGGCTCCCCTGGGGCCCACTTTGGAGAACTGTCAGCTGGAAAGGAGACACAGCCCCAGGCTGTATGAAGTTTCCTGGAGAGCATCTGTGGGGCTGGCGGGGGTGGGGTGGGAGGGACGGGAAGGAGGTGTATGCCCCTGACATAGGGTACCCGGCCCCTGAAATGAATTGGCCCCGTTCTCCTGTCTCACCCCAGCCTGATTTGGTGTAATGAGGAAGCTGGGGTTGTCCCTGGGTGTTATAAATGAGACAGCCCAAAGGCAGGGAGGGCTCAGACCGGAGAGGAGGGAGTTCAGAACTCCAGGCTCCTGGGGGTACGGAGAGCTCAGCTGGGCTGAGAGCTTCAGGGCCGGGATGCTCAGGAAGGAGGGAGCAGTAAGTTCCCTCATGTGCAATGGAGCCAGTTCAGGCTGCTGAGAGCAGAAGGCATTTGGGTTGGTGGGGGGTGTGGGGGGGTGTCAGAGAGCTGCAGCTGGAGAGGGCTGAAGGCCGAGAGCAGCAGAGGGAGGTGCCTGCCGGCTCTCTGACGTGGGGGCTGAAGGCTGGGGTATGATGGGCCTGCTGATGTCTCTGGACGAGAGCTAGAACCAGACCAGAGAAGGAAATAGGGTGAGAGGTACCAGAGGCATCCCTAGGAATAAGCCACCCCCCCCACCCCCGAGTGATGTAAGTTACACCAAACTAAGCAACAGAGTGGACAGCGCTGTCGGCAGGCGGCGGTGGAGTTACTCTGCCGACGGGAGAGGTCTCTCCCATCAGCATCTAGTGTCTTCATCGGACGCACTACAGCTGCACTGGTCTAGCACTTCCACAGTAGACCAGCCCTAAGAAATGGGGGCGTCTTCCCCACTTGGAATATCTAGAGTGACAGAAGAGAAAACACCTGGTCCAATAACAGATATTCCCTCACTCACCTTGTCTCTCTAATATCCTGGGACTGCCATGGCTACAAGTAGTTCATAGGAAAAACTTCCTTAAAAGGGAAGTGGTTTGAAGTGAAGGGAATCAGGAACTTGGGGGACAGTCTCAAGGAGGAGGCTGTCTGTGAATGCTGGTGCCCTCCTCTAGTTAGGAGGTATGCCGGGAAACTCTTAAGGCAATAAGTAACTCTCTGATAAAATCCCTTTTTCTAATAACAATGTAAAGCCTGAGGTTGCATCTTTGTTTGTTTTTTCTGTGTCACTTGTGTGTGTTTATTTTTTCCTTTACTATTTTATCTTTGAATGTGTGATTTCCCACCCCCCCCGCCCTTAAATAAACATCTTGTCTATTTCTATCCCAAGCAGGTCTCTGGTATGCAAACTGTATGGTGTGTGCCAAAGTGAACTGATAACTAGGGGCAGGTTTCACTCCTTCAGGGGTGACAAACCAGAGGAAAAGTCCATGTCTGGTCGTTAAGAACTCAGGGAGCAAGTATGTGGGCAGACCCAGGACTGGAAGGGTTGTTGGTATCAAATTTGACTATTCCTTTGCATCTTCTTCCAGCAGCGTATTAACGCCTAGGCCGACAAATTTGCAGGAGCGGCAAATTTATAATAGCAGCCAGAGGCTGCTTCCCCCAGTGCCGGTTTGCGCCCTCTGCCCCCAGCCCCGCCCCAACTCCACCCCTTCCCCGCCCCCTCCTTGCCCCTATTGGTCCCCTTCCCCAAATCCCCACCCCAGCCCCGCCTCCTCTCCTGAGCGCGCCACGTTCCGCCCCCGCCCCCCTGCTTCTCGAACCTGTTTTGCGCACAAGGACTGGCAGGGGGCGGGGAGAAGCAGGACCCGGTGGTGCACTCAGGGGAGGAGGTGGAGGCGAGCTGGGGGGGGGTGGCAGTTATTTCTGGGCCTAGGGGCGGCAAAATCATTAATCCGCCACTGTATTCTTGGTGTCTATTTTCTCTACCTGTTCTCTAGATCCTTATTGCATAGAACTGTAGGACTAGAAGGGACCTCAAGAGGTCATCTAGTCCAGTCCCCTCCATTCCTGGCAGGACTAAGTATGATCTAGACCATCCCTGACAGGTGTTTGTCTAACCTGCTCTTAAAAATCTCCAATAATGGAGATTCCACAACCTCCCTAGGCAACTTATTCCAGTGCTTAATCACCCTGACAGCCATGAAGTTCTTCCTAATGTCCAACTTTAACTGCCCTTGATGCAATTTAAGCCCATTGTTTCTTGTCCTGAGAGGTTAAGGAGAATAATTTCTCTCCCTCCTCTTTGTAGCAACCTTGTATGTATTTGAAAACTGTTATGTCCCCTCTCAGTCTTCTCCAGACTAAACAAACATAGTATTTTCAGTCTTCCTTCATAGGTCATGTTTTCTAGACCTTTAATCAGTTTTGTTGCTCTTTTCTGGACTTTCTCCAATTTGTCCACATCCTTCCTGAAATGTGGCACCCAGAACTGGACATAATACTCCAGTTGAGGCCTAATCACTGCGTAGTGAAATGGAAGAATTACTTCTCGTGTCTTGCTTACACCACTCCTGCTAATACATCCCAGAATGATGTTCACTTTTTCTGCAACAGTGTTTCATAGTTGACTCATATTTAGCTTATGATCCACTCTGACCCTCAGTTCTCTTTCTGCAGCACTCCTTCCTAGGCAGTCATTTCCCATTTTGTATGTGTGCAACTGATTGTTCCTTCCTAAGTGGAGTACTTTGCATTTGTCCTTATTGAATTTCATCCTGTTTACTTCAGACCATTTCTCCAGTTTGTCCAGATCATTTTGAATTTTAATCCTATCCTCCAAAGCATGTGCAATCCCTTCCAGCTTGGTATCATCTGCAAACTTTATAAGTGTACTGTCTATGCCATTATCTAAATCGTTGATGAATATATTGAACAGAACCGGACCCAGAACTGATTCCTGCAGGACCCCCCTTGATATGCCCTTCCAGCATGACTGTGAACCACTGATGATTACTCTCTGGGAATGGTTTTTCAACTGGTTATGCACCCATCTTATAGTAGCTCCATATCGGCTGTGTTTCCCTAGTTTGTTTATGAGAAGATCATGCGAGATAGTATCAAAAGCCTTACTAAAGTCAAGATATATATACCACATCTACAACTTCCCCCCGCCCCCCAACCACAAGGCTTGTTACCCTGTCAAAGAAAGCTATTAGATTGGTTTAACATGATTTGTTCTTGACAAATCCATACTGACTGTTACATCTTCCCACAATTTGAGAGTTTTTTAGAAAGTCGCGTTTTAAACTTTCAGCACTGACAGCAGATGGCGGTCATAATTGTTTGGAAATTCTGATAAATTATTTGGCATATGTATACACGCGCCTAAGACAACATGGGGTATATCTGTAACAATGGAGCTGCAGGTGTCGTCATTTCCAGCTTGAGTAGACGTACTATGTTAGCTCTGATTGAGCAAGTGAACTAAAAATAGCAGTGTAACATGCCTTCTGAGGACTCGTTCTATTAACAGGCATGTTAAGAAGTCCCCGAGAAAGACCCTTTCTAGCTGATACTGGGAGCTGTGAAGCTTCTATCATGGAAGATGCTTAGTGAGTATCAAGGCCCCAGACCTCAGGGAGGGACAGAGGTGTAGCTCGTTCTGTAACACTGTTACCGTGTTGGCAAAACTTGAGTCTATCTACTTTGGGATTTTCTCTTGCCACTCATCATATTGGCTGTTCACCTTCCATGTAAAATAAATAGCGCTAGTGTGATCTAGCTGATAGTGCACTAGGCTGGTACTCTGGAGACTTGTCTTCTATTACCAGCTCTGGCCTTCTGGTTGGGCAAGTTACTTTGCCTTCCTGTGCCTCAGTTAATATAAGAACGGCCAGACTGGGTCAGACCATGGGTCCGTCTAGCTCAGCATCTGTCTTCCAGTAGTAGCCAATGCCAGATACTTCAGAGGGAATGAAGAGAACAGGGCAATTATCGAGTGATCCATCCCCTGTTGTCCAGTCTCAGCTTCTGACAGCCAGAGGCTTAGGGACTACTGGGGCATGAGGTTGCATCACTGACCATCTTGGCTAATAGCCATGGATGGACCTGTCCTCAGTGAATGTATCTAGTTCTTTTTTTGAATCCAGTTACACTTTTGGCCTTCACAGCATCCAGTGGCAATGAGTTCCGCAGGCTGACTATGCATTTTGTGAAGAAGTACTTCCTTTTGTTTGTTTTAAACCTGCTGCCTATTAATTTCAGTGCCTGCCACCTGGTTCTTGTGTTATGTGCAGGGGTAAATAACACTTTCTTTTTCACTTTCTCCACACCTGTCATGATTTTTATAGACCTCGACATATCCTCCCTTAATTATCTCTTTTTTTCAAGCTGAACAGTCTGTCTGCTTAATCTCGCCTCGTATGGAACAGCTTCCATACCCCTAATCATTTTTGTTGCCCTACTCTGTACCTTTTCTAATTCTAAAATATCTTTTTTTAAATGGGGTGACCCAGAACTGCAAACAGTTCTGAAGATGTGGGTGTACAATGGATTTATATAGTGGCAATATGATATTTTCTGTCTTATTATCTATCCCTTTCCTAGTGGTTCCTCACATTGTTAGCTTGTTGACTGCCACTGCACAGTGACCAGATGGCTTCAGAGAACTATCCACAATTACTCCAAGATCTTTTTCTTGGGTGGTAACAGCTAATTAGACCCCATAATTTTATATGTATGGTTGGGATTATGTTTTCCAATGTGCATCACTTTGCATTTATGAGCATTGAATTTCATCTGCCATTTTGTTACCCAGTTTTGTGAGATCCCTTTGCAACTCTTCACAGGCTGCTTTGGACTTGACTATTTTGAGTAATTTTGTATCATCTGCAAACTTTGCCACCTCGCTGTTTACTCCTTCCTCCAGCTCATTGATGAATATGTTGAACAGCACAGGCCTCAGGACAGATCCTTGCTACTTACTTTCTGCAGTGGTGCAGGTGGCCCACTCCAGCAGGGGTGGGGCAAAAGCAGCCAGGGAGGCTGTGGAAACCTGCAGCTAATTAGGGCGAGGCTTGTTAGGAGCCAGACAGGAGGCAGCTGCTGGGGCAGCCCAGATCTAAGGAGCAGGGAGGAGGATGGGCTCCCAGGGATAGCACCGGGGACAGGGTGAGCTCTGGCCTGTTACCTGCTAGGCTGCAGGCCCTTGCCAGAAAGGGCCAAGAAGGTGCAAGGGCCAAGGGGAAGTGGCCCAGGGACAATAGGCAGGCAAGGGGAGAGAATGAGGGCAGAGAGGCTGCTGCTAGAGGGTCCCTGGTTCGGGGCTCAGAGTAGTGGGTGGGCCTGGGTCCCCCCATTGCACCGCACCTGGCCGTGGGGGAGCATGGCCAATACAGACTGCAACTTGTCCCTGAAGTGAGGGGCTAGACTTTGAGTTGTGGTTGGCCCCTGTGGTGGGTGCAAGCCAAAGGACTGCCGTGATCCCCAGAAGGGGGGTGGGAAAGAAGTAGTGGGCATTGCCGAACTGGGGAGCGGCGTGGGTCTGAAACAGCGGAGTAGAGCAGACAACGGGCAAGACACAACCTGCAGAGGGCGCTCCGGAGGTGGACTGAGTTAACTCCTGGAGCAACCAGCAGGAGGTGCCAGCGGTGGTGAATCCTGACCCTGTTACACTTCTCCACTATGAAAACTGACCATTTATTCCTACTCTTTATTTTCTTTCTTTTAACCAGTTACTAATCCATCATCGGACCTTCCCTCTTATCCTGACTGCTTACTTTGCTTAGGTTTCCCCATCTGTAAAATGGGGACAAGGGTACTGACCTCCTTTGTAGCTACTGATGAAAGGTGCCACATAAGAGCCAGGGATTATTATCAAGCCCCTAGCGGACTTCATGGGCTCTCTCACTTTTCTTTCTTTGGGAGAAAAAATTCTATTTGCATAGGATTTTTGCTTTTGTGTTTAGCTTTTATTAATTTACATTTTTTTTAAATGAAATATGTTTATTGGTTGGAAGGGGCTGTGAGTGTCTCTCCTGTGGTGGAAAGGGCTTTTTCAAAGAGGAAGGTTTTGCAGCCTGGAAATGGAGAGCTGTGAGTGATTTAAAACCAGAACGAAAGCGCTTTTGCATGCCTTAACTAGAGGGGGTGCTTCTGCTATAAGCCCCGTTTCCCTGCCTGCTGTTCTTTATAAGTGTATCAGGATGAGCATGCCAAAAGAGGCAGGCAATGTATTGCTGAAGGGCGGTTTAAGTATGATAAATAGAAAAAGACGCCAAGTTAAGCCAAAAACTAGAGAGTTGAACCAAAATTCATCACCCATATCCGTCTGTGTCACTGCCACAAACCCTTCCCAGCAGTTTCCTAATTACCATGCCGGAGGAGTGCTTTCCAGGCAGTGGAAAGTAGATCTGTATGAATGCATTTTGCACACATGCCGCAATCTAGCTGTAAAGCCTCCAAACAAAGAAGAAGCAAAAGCAGGAAAATCTCGAATTCCTAGGCAAACTAGAGATGTGCATAGCAAGCTTCTTAAATAGATTTAGGGCTAAACTCTGCTCCTGGTTACACTAGAGCAAATCCAGGGTAACTCTGGTTGCTGTGCTTGTGGCTCAGATGGAGGGTGCAGCATAGGGGTTATGTCCCAGTCTGACCAAAAAGAAGGTAGAGGCATGGGTACAGCTAGTAAACCTGGAGCATGCCCTGGATGAAAACCTGGCCCATTGAGGTCAATGGGAATTTTGTCATCGATTTCACTGATGCTAGGATGTCACCCCCTAACTTTTTGGGGGCATACAATTGCTTCTTCCCCTGCCCCAAGACAGGGTATGCTGCTGTATTCGCAAACTGGGGACAGCGTCGTTCTGATGAGGTTAGGGATAGTACATCCTCTGTGAACAGTGTCTTTATTCCCGTGTGCTACACATGTGTCTTTGCTAGAAGCAAATGTTAGCAATGCACAGCTGGGGTTCTGCTGCTTCTCTCAGATGCATCACACATGCACTTTTGTTTATCTCTTAAATGCACCTACAGTCCAATGTTTCCTATAGTTTTAGGTGCCAGTGTTTAGTCTTGGTGTGCCAAGTGCCCCAGAGCAAATGAGTGACCTTCATGGCCGAATCAAACCCAAGTGGTGATCCTTTATGGGCTGGACTCCAGTAGAGCGAGAACCCCAAGCTGAAAATGCCAGAGTGGAAAAATGCAGATAAATGTTTCTTAAACTTAAATCTATAATTTAATGTGATGGAGAGATCAGAGGTATAAGACCTTCTACTAATTTCACAGTAACGGGGAGAGCTTGCTTCACAGGAAGAGACTCCATGCCGAGAATTGTTTTATAGCTGGTTTGATCATCTGCATTTTTGCCATCCATTGGCCTTGTCATTTTTGTTCACACCGGCATTTCTTCCTGTTCAGTGGGCTGGTTTCGTTTGCTCTGTTGATGAACATCTGGGGAACTATAACGTTCTCAACAGACGCTGAAAATATTTATTTGCTTGTAGCACTCTTCCAGACTGAGGGTTTGTGCATGCTGTTTTCTTGGCCACGCGGCAGCCTTTCAAGGCTTTGTCATTTCAAGTTGTTCACGTTGGGGTGTAGCGATGGCTTAAGCCACCCTCCAAAATAAACAGATGTAACTGGCATATGATGACACGCTATCATATCGACATGACCCACATAAACAGCACTTCCTTTATGTTCAAGAGCTCTCATCTCCTCCCCGTGTAAATGGAAGAGATCAAGGTGGGAGATGCTCCTCCTCCTTTTTTTTTTAAAATGTATTATTCCAAATAGATAGATTTTTGGGCCAGATCCCCAACTAGTGTAACTTGGGTGCTCCATTGATTAACTTCAATGCTCTGCCAGTTTGCACCAGCTGAGGATCTTACCCCTGTTTTTATGCATCTGAACAGGCTAATGGGAGGGCAAGTAAGGTATACTGGTGCAAGCCCCCTTAAATATAAATGCATCCACACTAGGGGTTGTACCAATATGACTATATTGGTAAAAACTTGCACCCCTAACTGATGTGGTTAGGAGACTGGCACAAAACCTGTGGGTAGACCAGGTCTTGGGTTGTCTTCCTCGATTTATGGAATTTGTTGCTTGTGGTTATACTCCTGATACATAGATGCTAACAAAATTTAAACCCAGATTCTGCATTCCTCCATTGCTGTGCTCAGTGCAGGAACAGAGCATGGGGATGGGTGAAGGATGACTTTAAAGCCACCTTTGTGCCTTCCCCCTAATTCTGCACTGTGGGGCTACTGAGCTCATGATGCAATTAAGAACAGCCTAAGGGCTGCTCTGAATTGTGCCGGAGTGTAATGGCACAGAATAGCTGAAGCACAGTGTGCTCTGGCCATGTCCTTAACCATCCCAATATGCCCCCTAAGATGGGGGCACAGAGGTGGGCTGGTGTAGTCACTAAGATGCCATTACTGGCTGGCGATGCCCCCTCCCCAACCCATACCAGAAATATTTTCTTGGGGATATTTAAGCCCCTTATGGCCTATTTATCCCATCAGAGTAAAGGGCAGAAGTTTTCAAACCTTGAGGGTGAAAATGCCGGTCTGACCGGGAGCTCTGTACTTGCTGCTGGCATATGCACTCAGGGTTAGACCTCAGCAGTAGAGCAATAGGTGCTGATAATGTGTATCTTTATTTTAAAAACAGACAACTGATGGAGTTAATGCCTTAGGGGAAAAGCTGGACTTCCCTGGATACAGGGTGGCTTTTCACAGCTATCGGCAATTCCACAGGCAACTTGATTTGGGACTTAAAAATATCTTGCCGGTTGGTCTGTTGTTTGCTGGTGGTTCAGGGCTTTTGGGGGTCTGATTCTCTGCTGCCTTGTGCTTCGTGTAGTCCCGTAGCCCTGTGCACTTAACGTGTTACTTCGTCAGAACGGTGGCATTCTACATCCATTTTTGTACAGATGCAGTCAACTATGCAGGGGGCATGGCAAATGGAGAATCAGACCCTTGATATCTTGCCCCTGCTTTGCTTTGTCCATTAGGTGGATAACAGTAGTTTTAGGGCGTTAGGTCAGTAAGAAACTTAATCCTGAACTCCTTGTTTCGGACTGCAGGATGGCATCCTGAATCCCTTTCTTGTACTAACAGGGAAATGGCCTCCAAATTATAGGGGCAGAGCCAGGGAGTTTAGATCCAAATTATAATGAATCTCTTTAATAGCTGCCCCCAAACTGGCAAATAGTTTCAGGTGGTCTCTCGCCATGAGTCACCTCCTTCCAACACGCACACTGCGGTAAAGGGGTGGCTTTTTAAATCTCGGTATAGACTAGGTTGTTTGACTGTATATATAGTAACATCTTCTGTGTGTCAGAATTCCTGACACTCAGCTGGGTTGCCAGCTTTTGCTGTAGCAGAGTCCTGTCCGCATCTTGCATTGATTTGTACAGAATCAATGTTTCATGTTTCCGGAGCTCTTTGCCACTCATCTCATTTCTGTTTCCTTGTTTTGGATTGAGATGCAACCAGTGTAGCTGGAAAAGTTGGATTTTTGCTCTGGGTTGAAGCTAGAGGAGAGCTCAGGAGGGCTACTTTTTTTTTTCTGCATGGAAAAATATTCAAAACATCTTTTTAATCTCGTAATTCCTCCTTTCCCTCCCCCTTTCTATTTGATCCTATTTGTGGGAAATGTTCTGTTGCTGTCGCTAGGAACTGCCGAGACATCTGTACAGAGACTTTTTACGTGTCTGGCTTAGGACTGCGGGGCTGATATGAAATCTTAAATCAAGATCCACTGCACGAGGCTGTGTCTTTTCAATGGGGACAGTTTAAGAAAGTAGAGAGAGTGCAAGGTAATAAACCTCATTCTATGGGCATAGCAACAAACGAATGCATCAGTGGCATTTTTCCCCCCCAGAGGCAGCAGCCTAACCTTACCACATATTGGGATCCCCTGCAGCCTTTAATGACTGAAAGAGAGACTTGCAGTAATTAGATTTCAGTAGGTGAAATGAATTTAGGCAGGGTATGGTGAGTGATTATGAAACTTAATGACAATCTCTCTCTCTCTGTGCCTGTGAGGAAGCTCTGGAAAAGCAACATCCTGGTTATCCTCTGCAATAGTCAGCTACAGCATAATTTGTTACATTTGTATGCAGTACGGGAATGGACTTCCCATAGGGTTAATATACCTTCGGACCCTTCAGGGCATAAGGGGAGAGTGACTATACCATGAAAGGTTTCAGAGTAACAGCCGTGTTAGTCTGTATTCGCAAAAAGAAAAGGAGGACTTGTGGCACCTTAGAGACAAAACAATTTATTTGAGCATAAGCTTTCGTGAGCTACAGCTCGCTTCATCGGATGCATACTGTGGAAAATACAGAAGATGTTTTTATACACACAGACCATGAAAAAATGGGTGTTTATCACTACAAAAGGTTTTCTCTCCCCCCACCCCACTCTCCTGCTGGTAATAGCTTATCTAAAGTGATCACTCTCCTGGATTTGTGCTGGAAATGGCCCATCTTGATTATCATACACATTGTAAGGAGAGGGATCACTTTAGATAAGCTATTACCAGCAGGAGAGTGGGATGGGGGGAGAGAAAACCTTTTGTAGTGATAAACACCCATTTTTTCATGGTCTGTGTGTATAAAAACGTCTTCTGTATTTTCCACAGTATGCATCCGATGAGGTGAGCTGTAGCTCACGAAAGCTCATGCTCAAATAAATTGGTTAGTCTCTAAGGTGCTACAAGTCCTCCTTTCTTTATACCATGAAAGTAAAATGATATGATACAGGGAAAAATGTAATATATATATATCATGTCACTTTCATACCTCTGTGTGCATGTGTGACCTCACTTTCCCCAATTAAAACGAGTTTTCTTAGCATTACGCTTTATCTTTACAGATTTCTTATCTCTTCTGCCATGCCACATGTTCAAAATAGCTGTAGGAATACCCTTTGAGAAAATTCTCCTGTACCTCGTATGGCTTCAAAGTACATTATTTTTTTTTCTTTCTCCCTCTGGGTATTCAGGGCTGTGGGTTTTTTTTTTTGTTGGTAAGCTTGAATCTGTCCATACTAAAATGAAATTGATGGGATAATGTGTCCTTTTTTTAGAATTTCTGTATACCTAAGAAGAAAAGGAGGCCTTGTGGCACCTTAGAGACTAACCAATTTATTTGAGCACAAGCTTTCGTGAGCTACAGCTCAATCTCAGAGTTGTAAAAGTGAATTGTGATCACTCAGCTGTGAGCGCCTTCTGCAGTTCAGATCCCTGTGGCTTATGGCCATTGTAGGTTTACTATTCCTTTTTAACATAGGCCGTGGACTTAAAGTCTAATTTGTCAATCCATTGAGTGCCCGAGGCGAAGAAAGCTAATTCTACTACACTGCTGTTGCTTTCATTGAACAAGCTGATTCTTCTAGGTCAAGAAATTCCCTGCATTACAATGATGTTAAGGTTTGTTGTGACACAAACCAATGTGACCTAGGAAATTTAATAATATGGCCTGCCACCCATGATGATGATTTGCTTTGCTCGCACCCATAACGCTTCCTTCATTTATCTCCTTGTGGAAGGAAGGCCCCAATAAAATGTGTTATATATAGTATATAACACTTTAAATGTCTCCACCTTCCTATGACAGGTTTCTTCCTATGAGCATCTGAACAGGCCCCTAAATATAACCAGTGGGAATCTTATCAGAGCTTTAAAATGTCTTGCTTTTTTCCCTTTTACATCCACCAAGCAACTTTTCTTGGACTCTGCTCTCTTGGCTCTGTGAACATGTCTCATCGTGGGCGGTGAAGCATGTTGTCTGCCTGTGGAATTTAAGCCTCTTCACATTTCTCCCCATAATCTGTAGCTTTCTAAAGTTTCCCCTGTACATCCTATACATACGTTCCATAGGGGGAATTGTGATACTTTCTGGGGTACCCAGGACTGCGTCACCTTGTTACCTGCCACTCCACCCCCAGCTAGAGAAAGAATGGCTTGTGCTTAAGTGGGTATTGCGCTCCCTGACCACACCAGTCTGTTAGCCACCAAAACAATTTCCTAGCCCTCCATTCTGCTTTGCAGGTTAACAGTATGTGCACCCCAGTCCATGAACCCCTTTGAAGAGCTCCCCTGTGATACCCAGCCCCTGTCACTGGTTGCTCACACAAGTACCAGGTTTGCGATCCCCAAAGGGACTAGCTTGTCTGATGGAACTGAAGATCAGCTCCCAGGTAACATCACAGAACCAAGATCTAGTTACAGTGAAAACAGTCAAGTTTATTCTCAAAGATTGAGCTTTAAGAGAGACTGAGCAAGGATGGGGCTTGCAGGTTTAAACTAGTGTCAATGGTGGATTCTCTGTAACCTGAAATATTTAAATCATGATTTTTGAGGACTTCACTCACTCAGTCAGAGGTTATGGGCCTATTACTGGAAGGGGTGGGCGAGGGTCTGTTGCAGGAGGTCAGAGCAGATGATCGTGGTGATCCCTTCGGGCCTTAAAGTCTATGAGTCTGAGCTGCATATAAAACAAAATTGTAACACGCCTTCTAGAGATTAAAGTGAAACTTCACAGGCTAACCTCCTGTCTAAAGTAGTCTAACCTCACCCAAAGTCATCTTGCATTTCCAACCCAGGCTGGTTTGGATCTCATTTTCATGAATGTAATTGTACTCCTCAATTATAGGAGCAAGATAGATGTGTCCTTTTGCCTTCCCCAAAATTCATTGTTCCCCAATATCAGGATGACACCCCACCTCTCAGATTTATTCCCAGGTGTGCTGATTTCACATTCTCATGATGACTTGGTATGCAAACGGGGATTCCGTTGTGTTGGCTTACAATGCTTATTTGATCTCTGAACCGAGGCAGATAGATGAATAGATGTCCTTTGTCCAGCAGAAACCTCTTTGTCAACCCTGCCTTGGACACAGACTTTAAAACATATTTCCAGTGAATGTACTTACGTATCTGTACGTACGTCTTGCAATGATTGAGGACCTAGTGACCTCACGTGACACTTTCGGAGAAATACTATGAAAGCAGTGTGTTAGGTGTGATGACTTTGTCCGGCCTGTCAGTAGTTACTGTTACAGAACCATGAACCCATGGCCAGCTGGTACTGAGGGGTTCTTAGGTCACAGGAATATAAGGGCTCTTTTCGCTTTTAGAAAATTCTGCTGTGCTGGGTTTGGGGAAGGACTGGAATTGGCCAACTCTCCTAGGCAGACTTCAAGCTCTGATCTATGGTAGGTATCACATCATCAGGATATAAGAGACCAGTGGTAGAGAAGAGTCACTGAGGCATTCCTGTTAATTCAGAGCCAGATCCTCAGTATGGACTTAGAATCATAGAATATCAGGGTTGGAAGGGACCCCAGAAGGTCATCTAGTCCAACCCCCTGCTCGAAGCAGGACCAATTCCCAGTTAAATCATCCCAGCCAGGGCTTTGTCAAGCCTGACCTTAAAAACCTCTAAGGAAGGAGATTCTACCACCTCCCTAGGTAACGCATTCCAAAATACTTCTTTGTATTGTGGGTGATTCCCTCTGCTAGAGGGGAATCCTTGCAGCACTCCTGCTCTGTGCTGCTCATGGCTCCTATTTCTCCTCATTTCTGGTAGAGGCAGCATGAAGGGGCATGTCTTAAGCAGGCGATCTTCAGTTAGTGGACCTTATGGGACCACTGGTGTAACTAAGAGCAACACTTAGGCTGTTCTAGGTTGCACTGGGGGCTGTTCCTTTCCCTTGGCCGGCCAAAGATCAAGGGGATGGAAAGGTGGCTTAGAATGATCCATTCTCCTCGCTACGCTGACTGCACACAGCTGAAGGTCTGGCCCTCCATTCTAATCTGCTACTTTCCCCGAAACAGTACAGTGCGAAACACCCCACACCCAGTAGTGTTTATTTTTTAAGCCTCAAATTGATTTTGTGAATGGGTATTACCTCAGCATTTGCACTTCTGAAACTAAGTGGCTTGTTTGGCTGATATGTTCCCTCCAGCGTGGAGGCTGCAGAATTGTTTAACTCCCATCAAAATCCTTCCTTTCAGCAACCCAGAACAAACACGCCAGACTTCAGATCACAGGCAGGGTAAATATTAAGTGTCTCATTTTCTACAGTCTTTAATGTTTCATTAAAAAAAGCTGCGTGCTGGAAAAGGTATGTCTGAGTAATATAGAGGGCAAGGATTGGAGCTGGGTCTCAAAAGCAGTTAACTGCATTTAAGCTGCTGCACCATGAAATAAGACCAGCACCATCCCAGCGTCTTCTGGAATAATCTCCTGTACTTAATGAAAGCTGATAAGAATGTGATTTTAATCAGAGTGGGTGAGATTCTGGGATAGCCCTGAGCTGGGCATTCAGGGGAGAAGGGACCAGCCAGATTGCAGTACCTGCATTCGGGGACTCAGCAAGCACATGGACTGCTTCCTTGCTTATTGCCCCAGGATGTATGGCACCCAGAAGGGGGTGGTGTGTGGGGTTGAGCCATGGTTCACTCTTCAAAGCTGACTAGGTGTGCCGCTGGGGATACTTCCACTTCATTTAGATGTATTTTTTTGGGCAGGGGGAAGGCAAATATAATCAACTCTTTTTATTTATTTATTTTTTTTTGCAGGGAAAGAAAAGGTAATTTTTCACAAGCAGCTTGACTGACGTGTACTGTGAATCCTCCTGTCAGAGGGCTCCTGTTAACCTTGTCCTGGGACAGCTGGCTCTGTTGTAGTTCTTGGTGACTGAATTAACTTTGAAATCCTGTATTGGCTGATGATATAAACTGTAGTGCATCACCTTCCCCAGGTCTCTGTCCACTTCTACACGCTGGAGATTTGACGTTACTAACCTCTGACATCCAGACTTCAGGGACATTGTTCTTCAGTTGCAGGGAGGTTTTCTTATGTGCTCCACGACGGCTTTCAGCCTGGAGCCTAGAGTGGTTGCCCATGCTAACTTGCCCATGCTAACATGCTAAGCTCAAACCCTGACCGAGGACCATTGTGCAGGTAGACCTCATTGATGTGGGGAGTCCCATCAGTGAGAATACTTGCATGAGTAGAGGTGTCCAGAGCAATGCCCCAAAAAGAAGGATTTGCAAATATAATTCAGCCTTCCCTTTGAGTTATTCTTTTATGAGCTCTTGGTGTGCCATCACGAACTCGAGTCTTTCTCTCATTGCTGCTGGGCGCTTGGTAGTACTCATTCAAGGCAGCAGCTGTCCTATCCTCCAAGCAGCATGAGATCTGAACTGGTGTGGGTCGACTGTCTTCCTTTGCCTTTTTGCAGGCATCAGTAGGTGTCATTGTTTTCATTTTGGAAATAGACTACTCCCTCTTCTCAGAAAGGTAAGGGAGAGCTAGGAAGTGAGAACTGAATGAGTGAGCACTAACAGGCTTGCAGCGCCCTATGTAAAAATGGCATTTCTCTGCAAATTAAACATGCATACTTTGGTGCACCCAGTACACTGAGAACCATGAAGGTGACCGTGAAATAGGAGCACAATAGGTCAGGGCAGGACTAAACCCAGTAATGTGGTATTCTGAAGCTCAATTTTATTAAATTTATTTTTCTTTTCTGGCTGTGAGAAATCCTTTGCCCACCTCCACATCCTGAAATGGAGAGCGCTTATCATTCTTAGCAAGGGACTCTCCAGTTTAATCAAAATAATATTTTGCCGTATTATTCTGTTTATTTTTATTCTGGTCCTTTACACCACATCCCCATCACTAAGGTATCTGAGCTCCCCTGAAGTTTGGCTCAGGAGTCAATCTTTGGTGCTAGGGATCATCTCTGCTTACAGATTTCAGTGGAAGAGCAAGGATATGGTATTAAAGGGCTCAAGTTAGCCCTTAGTGCATTGAGTTAGAAATATTGACTGCTGCTTCATTCTATAGTCTTACACTACTCAATTACTGTGCACCTTAAGCCCAGGAATCTGCCTTAGCATTTAACTGCAGGAAATGCTGAATCCTGGTGCTGTAGTATTAAAATATTAGGTTTTCGGAACACTTTGGCAGAAATGAATGCAGAATTTAATCTTTTAGGGGAAGTGAAGGGAAACAAACAATTTTTGCTTAACCCCCCCCCCCCAGAAAGCAGCATATATGGGTGAGTGCTCAAACTAATTACTGTTACTGAACAATTTGTAATGAAATTCCAAATTCAGCCATGCAGCCAGTGCTGTGACTAGCAGCAGCCAAGAACTAGGCAGCGTTACCAAGGAGCCGCGAAAATAAATAGTCATCACGCAAAAGGATCAGAGTCCCTACAGGCCATAAATCAATGGTAGAGCTCTGCTAAAGTCATAAAGCGTGAGCACGCTGCGTGAAAGACTTACAAGTGGTAGGGGACTATTCAATTAAACTGCATGTGTCATTAGTGATAGGTCTTGCCATGCAGGGTTTCTGTGGGAGAGATCAGAGAGCTTTCTGCTAAGAGTCTGGCCTCTCTGCTTTCCTCACTCCTGGGGCAGTGGCTGGGCTGTAAGAGCTCCCACAAGGATGATTAGGATATTTTAGATGCTGGGTGTAAAAGGATTCCATGTTTTACAGGGAGGCAAGCCCATAGCACAGGGGAGGCCTGGGAAATCCTTCTCCTGATGCTTGGGGCCCGATCCTGAAAACACTTATGCATCAACTTAACTTTACTTGCCTGAAAGTCCAAGTGGCTTTTGAGGGTCTACTTGTAACCTGTGTAGAAGGGATGTCAGTCAGTTTACTTACCACTTCTGTGCTGTAGAGTTCCTCTCTCTGACCGTGTTTGTACAGACCATGAATTCCTATCCTTGCAAGAGACTACAGCTGGATTTTCTATAGGACCTTTCCAAATACTAAAAGTGGAAATTATAATAGGATTCACTCTTCTTAGGAATCCAGTACCAGTCTCTACCGTAAGACAGTTACGTGCACACACAATTAATTAACGTCACTAAACAAAGTTTTGTTTTCCTTTAAATGAAGAATATAACACAGGGCCTAACCATGTATATTAATATGGCATGCACACATGCCTATCTTACAAAATAAATACAGGAATGGGGACTTCTGACAATCAGCGATCTTCTGCTTTTATGTAGGCTTACCCTGGTATTATATTGAGAAGTAGATAAAACATTTAGTTGTACCACATAACCACTTGTTTCAGTATCCAAACTACTGAGCAAATACACCACTTCAAATAAAACTCGACAATTGCTGGAGCTGTTAAGCTCCCACACTGCCTCTGGTTCAGGGACACTGGACACTTGAAGACATTTGGCTTCCAGTCTGTGTTTTCCCCACTCTCAATCCCACCTGACTTCTGTAAAATTACAGGAAACCGCATTGAGATCCCACCCACAGCTCAGTCTGGGTTACTTAGCAGCTCTATTTATTCCCTCCGGGGCTGGGCTGGATTTGACTGGTGCTCACAATGGGGGCCAGAACTCATACTGATTGGCCAGGAGCTTCCAGTCTGCTCTTTATGAAGCCTTCCACTCCAGCTTCAGAACAACTACTGAGCATGGGTAACAGCTTCCTGCACTCCCTCCAGTGTGCTGAAAGAACAGCTGCTTCTTTGCTGTCACTCTGGGAGCAAGTAGCCACAGCAGCCGCAATGGCTGCAGTAAGTGTTTATGGTGGAACACCATGAAATAAGGAAGAAACGAGGGTCACAGATTCACCTGGGTAGAGTTTAAGCACCTGGGTGTTTGTAGGATTGGGGTCCAGATTGGTATTGCGGAACAAATGGGTTAGTTGTATGTGCAGACTGGATAGGAAACTATTAACCTACTCAGGTATGACTAAGGCCTTGTCCTGGCTAGGGATTTCAGCCATCAGAATAGCTAAAATCATGGTGCCAACCCCTAGTGTAGACAGGGTAAACTCCTCGTAGCCATAATTTGCCTCTGTGCAATTTATCCCTGCTTGAAACAGGTGAAAATCACACCTTGTAACTGCTTTGCCTACCTATGCTAGGGGTTTGCCTTGGTACGGCTGTGCTGATGGCAGACGATGGGACAAATCTCCCAGAGTAGATCCAGTTAGTCATGTCTGCAAACAGGGCTTTGGAGCTGTGCTCCGGCTCCGCTCCAGCTCCATGCTCCAGGCAAAAACCCGCAGCTCCACTGCTCCATGCTCCAGCTCCATGCTCCGCTACAAAGCCCTGTCTGCAAAAAGATGATGGGCATTGCCAGCTATCTGCATAACAAAAGTCACATGACACCATCCAAAAGCTGACCTTGCTAGACCGAATGCTAACTGGAGGCTCTTTGCCAAAGTAATGGGTCCAGTCCTGCAAAGCCTTGCTCAGGACAGTTGAGGTTAACAAGGGCTGCTCATGTGCCTGAGATTTTGCAGGGTTGGGCCCTCTGTTTCAGAAATAGCTGAGGCTTAAATCACTCTTGGCTGCATTCTGAAAGTCAGTGGCTTATCCACTACACGCTGCACCTCCTCAGTGTAACCTGTTCACTTGCTACAGTAAACAAAGAAGCTCCCCATTTTCTTTCACATACAAACCCTTTGGGGCTTTCCTAAGCACTTCATCAGACAGCACTGCATATATAGCTTTCCCTAAATACGCTGTGTGATCTGAGAGACTGGACATTTTGGAGAGAGAACAACTTCCTTGTGAAGTTCTTCTCATCTGAGCCGTGGCTCGGGAGAGCAGAGAATATTTTTCAGCCATTTTAAACACAAGAAGAGGATTATTAATGTGCAGATTGTGAGAGAGCATCCCCACTGCAGACGTAGAAGAGAAAACAATGTCTAAAGGAAAATCAGCTGAGTGGGTTAGAACAACGCGACCACACTTCCAAAATGGTCTCAGAGAATCAGTGTTTTACGTCGTACTAGGTGAAAAACCAATAGATTATTAGAAATATACGGAAGCTTATTAACTATGGTGCTGATCCCGCTGGGGGAGGTCCCAGTTGGGCACAAGCGTTTGTGCAAAGGCCTTTGGAAATCAGTGAGACTGCATATGGTCAGAGGAGTCCCGTCATATGGATCCAATTGCCCAAACAGAATAAATTGGAATGTTGTTGTGCACTTTAATCCATGACCTTAATAATTTACAATATCCCAATTATTTGATTACACCTAAATTCCATGTAGAGCAAGGAGACATCCTCTAGTGCTACTATTCCCTGGAAGATTAATTTGCTATATTAGAATTTCCTACAGAATGTGAGTTTCTTCCTTCTGCCTCTAAATTTTCCATGATATCATTAAGTGAAAGCAGATAAAAGCAGATGAAAATGCAAAGAATGGAAATGCAAATCAAAAAGGAAAGATGAACTGAGAAGAGAGTTAACACAATGTTGACAGGGTTTTCTTTCAGGAGCAGATGAAACTTTAAAAAATACATGAAAACTGGGCTTGAGATGAAATGAAAATTTAATAAAACATCACAGCGGGCAAATGCTTTTCCCTAAGGTCTATATTCTACTGCAAAACCCTCTAAGAATAAATGTGTTTATCAGCCCCTAAATTTGTGTCTGTAGGAGATTCACAAGCTCTTCAGAATTGCTTGGGCCCATATCCCCTTCTTGCCTCTTTGTTTATATTTTAACTCTCATAAACCCGACATCACTTTTTAACCTCAAACTTTTGGTTGCCACTGAGCACGAAAACCTGCTCAGAAGCATTCTCTCACTGCACTTGTTCTTCAGAGGACTTGGTTGTCAGATTGCCTGGGAAGCCTCACTTCTAAGCACGAAAGGGTGAGTGGCAGGCAGCTTGGGATCAGTTCTGACTTAGCTTACGCAGGTCCAACCCACTTGGGGTTGGAGCCATGTGTGGGTAGAGAATTGGTCCCTGTGAATTCGTTTCAGCGGAGGGTAAGCTGGTGGAGCTCTTCTGTCTACTTATCGCAGGCCTAAAATGGTCCCAGGCTGTCTGAACTAACTTTGCACAGTAATTATTAAACCTTCCAAATAAAGGTGCTCCCCAGTCAGAATATCACTTGAAGACTCTTAGAGGAATTTAAGGAGACGTGAGTGTGATGACTTCTTATGGTATGGGAGTGAAGTGCTGATACACCAATAATGACTCAGTTTCAATATTGTTAAGAGACAGCGTAAGCATCTGTGTACACTGATGGATTTCCATTGCCTGAATTATCTCAGATATAACTAGTAAGCACTAAATCAGGGATCTCAAACTCCAATGACCACGAGGGCCACATGAGGACTAGTACACTGGTCCAAGGGATGCATCACTGACCCCCCCACCCCTGCTGCCACGGTCCCGCCCCCACTCCACCACTTCCATGAGGCCCTTCCCCTGCCCCACCTCTTCCCACCCCTTCCCTGCCCCCATTCCAACCCCTTCCCCAAAATCCCCACCCCAATCCATCCCCTCCCTGCCCCCTGGCCAATGGGAGCTTTGGGGGAGGTACCTGGAGGAGCGGCCAGGGCAACACACAGACCCCTGTGCCCCCCCCTTCCCCAGGTCCCAGCTGCTTCCCGGAGTGGCACAGGGGCAGGGCAGGCAGGCGGGGAGCCTGCCCTGTTCCCGGTGTATTGCTGGGCCGGCCGGAGCTGCTCTAGGTAAACGCTGGAGGGGCTGCGGAGAGCTGGCAGGCCGCAGAAAATAACCCCGCGGGCCGTGTGTTTGAGACCCCTGCACTAAATATTAAGACTGTTTCCAGTTGTAATGCCAACCCTAAAACTTAATGCAGTTGAACAATAACATTTTGATGAGCAAATGTATCGAAGGACAGTATGAATTGATTTAATGTACCTCCTAATTTGTTTAGCATTAGCGATGAAAGGCCCCATTCAGGATCGTGGATGTTTTGCACTAAGTGTGGTACAGATGTATAGGAACTCAGGGCACTGCCTTGTGCTCTCCGTAGCCATCAATAGTTGGCTAATTGCTTGTAGGGATCATAGCAGAAAGGGTTTGTAAGGTGGACATTTTGATCCCTACTCAGGAAAGCAGCTAAGCACATGCTTAACTTTAAGCACATACTTAAGTGCTTTGTTGAATGGGGCCCTCTGTGTATAAGGACTGTGATACAGGAAAGCATGATGCCTGCAGTGGGAGAAGTGAGTACATGGGTGATCCAGGGTTGGCATCGGGGGATACTGTGATAGACAACAGCAGGTGAGATGTGAAGTAGGGATGGGCACAATTGTGAGGGGCTGTGATGGTGAAGAGAAAAACATGATGGGGTGGAGAGTGAGGAAAGCAGTGGAGGACTCTGGGGAGGGGTCGATGTGTTCCAAGTGAAGGGCATGGAGATGAGCTTTTCAGCTGTGTGCTGTTTGAAGGGGCTCGTGGGTGCGGTGTAGGTAACGGGCAACGTTGGAATACGATGGCTGTCAAGGGAAGTAAAGATGTAATTACGGGCACTCCAGACCTTAGTAGTCCCG
The DNA here is from genome assembly GCF_965140295.1 of Lepidochelys olivacea. Classification (NCBI taxonomy): domain Eukaryota; kingdom Metazoa; phylum Chordata; order Testudines; family Cheloniidae; genus Lepidochelys; species Lepidochelys olivacea. The sequence continues at coordinate 124,399,902 of NC_140416.1, forward strand.
TTGATGCCTCTGGGTCTGAGTATGAGTGGCCAGATAAAGTGCTACATTTGTAAGGCAACTTGCTTCCTTGACATTTCTCATCTTTTCAGTATAGTCCTAGTTCTAGACACACGAGCCCCCAGTCTACATAATCTACTTGGGTCACTAGGTCTGTTGACATCAATGGGGTTACTCACGTGAGTAAAGACTGCTCATATGCGTGAGTGTTGCAGGATCTGGATTGTCACAAACAACCCATACAAACTCTTAGGGGCATAATAAACCCTAAAAAGCCCTTACAGCCAGTGCCTATGGAGATCTGTTAGGAAAACAGTATGAAAGGTTGTTTTTGGTTTTTTTTCTAGCTGTTGAAAGCTAGGTCATAATGATAGCTATTGAAGGAAAATTTTATTAAGTTGGCATCACTGCGGGTGTCTCTCACAGAGTGTTCGCAGTGGGAGTGTATGAGGAGGTGGCTGTTTGATTAAAAACTCAACTTGGCAATGAATTTTGGTATTTATTACAATAGCCTTTCTTTACAATGTCCAGAGAAAAATGGAAATCAGACCAAGTACATGTTATGATGCCATGGATCTTTAAAGGTTGCTTTGTATTGATCTGTTTTAGAAACCTACATGGTTTCAATTTTTGTTGTTTCAAAATCTAGGCTGAAGCCTGACATAGTATCTTCAAAACCACCTGGGGTCTGATTTTGATCTGTGTATACTGATGTAAATTCGGAGTCACTCTGAAGCCAATGGGCTAGTTTTACATTGGGGTATCTTCATGTTACTTCAAAAAGAGCCACAAGTCCTCCTTTTCTTTTTGCGGATGCTGACTAACACGGCTGCTACTCTGAAACCTGTCTTCATGTTACTTGTAATTCTCAACAACAGGAGAGCAGATTCAGTCCCACTGGAGTTAAGCACTATATAAATGCTGTGTAAGAGATAGGGATGAAATAAAAAGCAAAGCTGGGAAAAACTGAATAGGAAAAGTTCTGTTTGCTCCTGCTTAAGTTTATTATGGCTCCCTGATTTACCGATATACACATTTCTATAACCCATCTTCAAATCCCCAGCTATTTCTTGTGCTGGCTTGCAGTTTTACAGCGTCGGAGGGTTTTTCTGCAGCTGTTGACCTCGATGGTAGTATCCAGTGAAATTGCTCCCCATGTGCCTCAGAATTTGTGCGCATTGCTCAACTGTATCCTAGAGGGATCATTTGTACAACCTCTTGAAACAACATCAGAGAGTCTTTGAGATTATATAACTGCAAAAAAAGGTCTAGTATCTGGTTTGGTCAGTTTACCTTCAAGGTTCATCATCTGAGCTAATAACCAAGATGAATGGTAAAGAATGTAGTAAGTGGCCTTGTTTCTGTAGAGTTCTTTGACCTGGTGAAGATGTTTGGGAAAATAACCTGCAGAACTCTGATTGCTTTGGTGTCTAAAAATCACTCCTGGTATGGCCTTGATTAGGCAAATGATGACCAGAGACTTCCATTTTTCTGCTAAACATTCTTTGTTTTATTACCTCACTCTCTGATCCTCCTTCTCACCCTCTGTTGGTTTTGTCTACCTGTTATGTCCTGTCTGACACCTAGATTGTAAGCTCTCTAGGTCTGCGACTATTTTCTTTGTTTGTGCAGCACCTGACACAATGGGGCCCTGATCCATAACTGGGGTTCTTACATGCTTAAAAAACCCCTGAAGGGCCACACTTCAAGGCTGATTAATTATGCTTACTACAGTTGAGTACAAGTTGCAAAACTTAGATCTTCATTACACTTTAGGGCATTCTGAACTGGACGTCTGGGTCAGTCTATGATAGATTAAGGGGCCAACTGGGCACTTCAGGTCCAAATCTGGCCTGCATTGAAGTTTAGGAGTCTTTGGGTTCAGAGTTTTGGTTTGGGCCCATCTCTGCTATCTTGGGAGAGCTCAACGGTTGTGGGAATCAATGTCAGGTTGGCTCCTCTTCGTGCCAGCTGCAGCTTTTGCAGGCTTTCTGATGGGACTGCTCTTCCTTTCAGACACTCCTTGCCATAGGGAGATGATCGGGTCCAGAATGCTGAACTCAGGGGCAGACAGCGCTCTTCACAAAAAGAGGAACCTAACCTGAGGCTCATCTCTTAGGACCAAAATTTTTTCAAAGTCCTAACTTAAATGCCTAAAGAAGAGGCCTGCTTTTCAGTTGTGCCAAGTGCCCAGCAAGTCCTACTGCAGCTGCTGGTTAACCTTGAAAATTAGGCCATTTATTTAGGAACTGAAGTATTTACTTTGGGCCAATATTTTCCAAAATGACTAGCGATGTTGAGTGCCTCATTTCTTAGGTGCCCAACTTGAAATACCTGCCTGGGTCCAAATGTCTTAAAGATAAGTTTACCAAAGCAAATGTATATGTCTGCCCCATTATGCACCCTGCCCCCTCACTTGTAAGCCACAGTACTCTAACATTTCCAACGTTACAAGACTGTAATGCTGCCTGTCTTAGGATACTCAATTGCTTATCTCTGCTTTTATTTTCTTCTCAACCTTGCCAGTGTTGTTGCAATGGAAGTTCTTTTGGCAGGGCTTAGTCACTGTTAACATTTAGTTCAAAAGGCTTCTGCCGGGATTTTCACACAGTCCTAACACGTCGTCTCGTATCTCATTATACGTAGCCAAAGTGGAGACCATGTTTTGACTAGGATTGTAGTTGCCACTGGCAATATTCATGACAAGCAAAACAGGACCGTTCCCCTGCACTCGCTAATACTTGCTGTGCTGAGCACTTCCGATAAGCATTAAAGCACTGGGCATGGCTTTAACACAGCTCTTCAGAGATCGCGGGGACCTGAAATGTTTGACATCTTTTCTGCAGCTGGCATGGCCATCAGAACATGGAACCAGCTATAAAGTCATAATGATAGGACGCTCTCATGGATTGGATGAGAGATTAAAAGGTCAACCTTGTTTTACTCACCTCATTGAAGTTAATGGAATTTACATGTGTGAGTAAGAGGTTCAGAGTTGAGGTTCAAATTTAGCAGGGCTAATGTAGACTCCCAGTAATTATGGCAAGTAGGCTAAGGCTCAACTTTTTGCAGAGCATGATCTAATATTAAAAAGTGAAGCACGAGCCCATCGCTGAATGTGGAAAGCCAAGGAGCAGTGAGCATCCCGGAAAACTTCAGACCATATCTAAATGGGACCAGTCTGATTATTTTTAGAAGAAGCCTGAGACACCAGTCTCTTCTGTCTTGGCCTATTAGAAGACTCATAGAGTTCCAGGCCAGAAGGGACCATTAGATCACCTAGTCTGACCTCCTGTATAACACCAAGCCACAGCATTTACTCCAGTTACTCCTGTATCAAGCCTAACAGCCTGGGTTTCTCTGAATGATCTGCTTTAGTTAGGCATCTAGTCTGGATCTGAAAATGTCAAGAGATGGATAGTCCACCACTAACCTTAGTAGTTTGTTCCAGTGGTTAATTACCCGCCTAGTTAACAATGGGTACCTTTATTTCTAATTTTGAATTTGTGCAGCTTTAACTTCCAGCCATTGGTTCTCATGCCTTCCTCTGCTAAACTGAAGAGCCCTTTAGTACCCTAGTATTTTTGTCTCTGGGAAGGTCCTTATACACCGTACTCAAGTAACCTGTGGTCTTTGTATCCTCCATCTCCCTCTCACTTCCTGAATCTGTTTCCAATGACAAAATAGCACTTACGGTTGTTCCCAGCCTCATGGCATTGCACCCACAGGCGCCGACTTCCTTCTTTCCCCACAGGGTGCTCAACCCCGGCTCAGCCCCAGACCCCGCCCCCACTCCACCCTTTCCCTCCAGCGTATCTACATTTCCTCCCAGTTTAGTGTCATCTGCAAACTTGCTGAGGGTGCAATCCACACCATCCTCCAAATCATTAATGAAGATATTGAACAAAGTAATGTAGACATGGCCTTAGGGTTACCAGCTTTAAAAGGTTCCAAAGTACGAATGCAAGAACTATCCTCTGGAAATTGGATTTGCATTCCTGAGCTCTTAAAAGAACACTAACCCCCTAAATTTCCAGGTCCTGGGGAGATGTAGTTTGGCTGATCAATGGCTCTAGGCCCCAGTGCAGTTTTTAATCTCAGCCATTTGAATAGGCAGTGCCTCCTCCCTAATAGCTGGGACCCATGACACCAATTTTTTAGAAGAATCCCCTGTGGAGAAAAAAAGCACTTATGGGATGGATGTTTCTAGACCATTGCCTGGCCACAGCCAGCTGACTCTGTAGGAAGACTCCACCTTTGAATTAACACACATTTCGGATTGTAGGTTCACATATATCACTGACATATCATCAGTAATTTAGGCCACTTGGTACCTATCTTCAAATGTCTCAGTATCCGGTAAGATATATCATTGCAATTACATATGCTGAGCGGTGTAAATGTCAGGTCAATGGCACCATCTAGTTGTTCGTTTTTGGAATATGTCCGCACACTGGCATCTTCAATGTTTAGGTGACATCAAGGCAGCTGCAGAGCACCCCCGCGGGACTGCTTGCAACACTGCTCTGCAAGAGGGCTATTCTCTCGTAGGTGTGTCTCCACGGCACTCAGACGCAGCGCATGCAGATATACCCTGGCTAGCTCGAATAACAATAGCGGTGAAGCTCTGACATCATGGGCTAGCCGCTTGGGTACGTACCTAGGCTCTTGGACGGGGCTGTGCATCCCATGCTGCCATGGCTTCACGGCTAAGGTTCGCTTCGATCAAAGCTAGCTCAGCTAACGCAAGTGAGTCTGACTGCAGGGTAGCCATACACTAAGGGACAAGCTGGTCATAAAGCTCAGACTGCACTTCTCAACTCTCCCTCATTAGGCCTGCATTTACCTGTCACCTAACTCTGCTCTTATCTCCCTTTTAAAATGTTGAATCAGGAGAAGGCGGGTACAGAAAGGCGGTGTTGTTCTAAAGTAATATATCCTGTCTCACTGTGCACTTCCTGCCCGGCAGTTTCTCTAGGGATCTCTTTGTTCCACACTTGGCGGATTCGGAGAGATGCCCACAGCTAGGTACAAGAGTGGATGGAATGAATAATCCTGAAATGTCCTCTGCAGCTGGTCTCCCCTAATGGGGCTGAATTGTTGCCATCGAAAGGGTTACATGAAAAGGTGATGCAGCTGCAGGAGCTTTTTGTTGTGACTCGATCAATAATGCCATCAACATTCACGGGGCACTTGTGGGTGAGAGAGACCGAGACCTCGTGATGTCACGATTCAGGGGAAATTACAAGAGTGGGGCCTACGCCTGGCTACCCAGATGGTCCAGACTGCCAGAGTCTGTCCTGATAATGGGAATGCGTTCCAGGGTCAAATGGAGCCTGAAATGCAGACTTCCTGTTCTCTGGGAGGAAAGTACCTGCTACAGCTGGCATGCTTTGCATCTGGGAGGCGCCATGGTCCAGTACAGGGAAGGGGGAACTCATGGAATTCATCACAATCACTGAAGAAGATATAATAATAACAGGATCCTAGTTTTTTTTTTTTTTTCAGATTGGTCTTCTCGGGCTCAACGTCCTCCAAATGTGATCTACAGCATGTAGTCTGTACACCCTGTCCGTGGCGGATTAATGATTTTGCCACCCCTAGGCCCGGAAATAATTGCCGCCCCCATATGAACTTGTTTTTAGTTTTGTTTTTACAAATTCGCGCCGTCATTGGTGGTTTCAGTATGCGCGGTGATTGGCAGAATTGCGGCGTCCAGAGGCGCTGACTCCGTGGATGCTCCGGGGCAGAGCCCCCACCGGCAGCTCCCCCCACCCGCCCCCGGCCCCAGCTCACCTCCGCCTCCTCCCCTGAGCGCGCCACTGGGTCCTGCTTCTCCCCGCTCCCTGCCAGCACTTGTGCATGAAACAGCTTTGCGTGGCTGGGGGGGGTGGGGGGGTGGGAAGAGGGGGAATGCTGCGTGCTAAGGGGAGGAGGCAGGGCTGGGGCGGGGATTTAGGGAAGGGGACCAATAGGGGCAGGGAGGGGGCGGAGTTGGGGCGGGGACTTTGGGGAAGGGGTTGGAATGGGGGCAGGGAAGGGGTGGAGTTGGGGCGGGGCCGGCGGGGGTGCGAGCACCCACTGGCGCCAGGGGAAGTTGGCACCTCTGGCTGCTATTATAAATTTGCCGCCCCTGCAAATTTGCCGGCCTAGGCCTCAGCCTTGTTGGCCAAGGCGATAATACGCCACTGCACCCTGTCTATAAACCTGAGTTTGGAACGGGGAAGGGAAAACCCAACTACTGTGGCTTTATGAGGAATATATTTTAACAGCAAAGATAAATGATCTAGATAAGGACAGGTTTCAGAGCGGCAGCCGTGTTAGTCTGTACCCGCAAAAAGAACAGGAGGGCTTGTGGCACCTTCGAGACTAACCCATTTAAATAAATAATTTAAATAAATTGGTTAGTTTCTAAGGTGCCACAAGTCCTCCTGTTCTTTTTGTAGACAATGACAGCATCTCTTTGGTCAGAAATCTCAGGGCTTCCCAAGCAACTGCACAAGCCTGGAACTTCTGTGGGGAGTCTTCTGCAGCTAAGATCGCACTCTGCTATCAGAACTTTTCCAGATATAGTCCCGATGGGGAGCTATCAGTAAACAGTAAAACCATTTTTATTTCATGTCTTTTACAATTCAGTTTTAATCTTCTTGATAAGCATAAGTAAGGGCCAGTGGGGTTGAGGCTGAAATTACAGGTCAGCTGCTGCTTCTGGAATCTGGAAGATAAACGCACTATGCACAACTGAGCAAAATAATTGTACGGGATTTAATTTGGGGGCCCGTTTTGCAGTCAGGGTGAATAAAATGCTCCAAGTAAAGGGCAGGCATTTTGATGTTCGAGCACAGCATGGAGTCATAATAACATAAATATCACACTTTTTCTTCTGCAATCTTAGATACACGTTGTCATGGTTTGGGACATTTCCCCTTCAGGGGTCCCTTGAGGGCACCCACGTTAGGTTCCCAGCTCCTCAGCTGGCACCTCCCTTGAGCAGAGATCCGCATCTCGCTTCCTCCTCCCTGGGGTTTTTCCAGGCTGAACGGTTCCCTGCCTACACAGTGCCATTCCCTGCAAGCCAGATTGCCTAACCAGGCCAGCCTCTGTGCTTTGCTTTCTCTCTGAAGGCTTATGAACAGTGTAACTGCCAACAGTTATAAGTTACCACACAGCCCTTTATAAGCAAGCATATTTATTCTTAAGGCAACAGCATTACAGAGAAAACATAGTAAAACAATAAACAAAACCTACACACATGCTACTAAGCTTAAGAGGATCGCCTCCAACTCCAACAAAGGGTCTGGCAGGCGCTCAGTGCGTCAGTCACCATGGGGTTTTTCTATGTTTGCAAATTCATAATAGCCTTAGCTCAGAACAAGCACCCCCATGAATAGTTCAGTCTTTCCTGTATACAATTTGGGCCTTTGATCTTATGATTCTGGGAACAGGCAACCAGTGGACAATGGACCCCTCCTCAGGCCATAGCTTCAATAGGCTGGGTTTTTGCATGCACCTCCTCCTAGACATTTCCAAGGAGATCCACTTTACATGTATTAAAGATAATTTTTGTCTGCCACATTGTTCAGTGGTCAAGTCAAGTTTATTAATAGCGACTGAGCCATGGACTAATGTGCCAAAACCAAAATATTCCAATAAAATGTAAAACTAAACCCAGAATTGTATATGAAAATGATCAGGGGGCTGGGGCATATGGCTTACGAGGAGAGGCTGAGGGAACTGGGCTTATTTAGTCTGCAGAAGAGAAGTGTGAGGGGGGATTTGATAGCAGCCTTCAACTACCTGAAGGGGTGTTCCAAAGAGGCTGGAGCTCAGCTGTTCTCAGTGATGGCAGGATGACAGAACAAGGAGCAATGGTCTCAAGTTGCAGTGGGGGAGGTCTAGGTTGGATATTAGGAAACGCTCTTTCACTAGGAGGGTGGTGAAGAACTAGAATGGGTTACCTAGGGAGGTGGTGGAATCTCCTTCCTTAGGGGTTTTTAAGGCCCAGCTTGACAAAGCCCTGGCTGGGGTGATTTAGTTGGGGTTGGTCCTGCTTTGAGGAGGGGATTGGAGTCAATACCTCCTGAGGTCTCTTCCAACCCTACTCATCTATGATTCTATGATAATATATATAAATAGAAATTAAAAAGAACATAAACCAATTAAAGCATATATAATCGCCATGCCACTTTGCCTTTTCCTGATTTTATGAGCTGACCATGCAAATAGGGCAACTGCTCAGATCACAGATAGTGTCAGTTCCTAATAAATATTCTATTTTCTGAGAGGTCGTAGAGAAAGCCATTGGGTCAGAATCACGAAAAGCCATTTTTGGACTAAACTGGCAATATAAATTACTAGGGCTGTCAATTAATCACAGTTAACTCAAGCGATTTAACTCAAAACATCAACTCAATTAAAAAATAATCACGATTAATTGCCGTTTTAATCGCATTGTTAAACAATAATAGAATACCATTTATTTAAATTATTTTGGATGTTTTCTACATTTTCAAATATATTGATTTCAGGTACAACATAGAATACAAAGTGTGCAGTGCTCACTTTATATTATTATTTTTGAACTGAGCACTGCACACTTTGTATTCTGTGTTGTAACTGAAATCAATATATTTGAAAATGTAGAAAACATCAAAAATATTTAAATAAATGGTATTATTGTTTAACAGTGCGATTAAAATGGCAATTAATCGTGATTATTTTTTTAATCATTCGACAGCCCTACAAATTACAATGTAATAAACAACGAGGTAGGTCTTCCACCTGTTCAGAGTCCCATGGACAGAGGTGGTTACATTTCTCAATGCCATTACATATCAGCTTTCTAAGTAAGCTGTCTGCATAGATTGAAAGTGGAGAGCTGTAAAGGCCCTCCTTAACTTGTTAGGAAAACTGTCCAAATAGCTGGCATACCCATAAGTCTTTTTCACAAGGAGGAACCAAGGTGACGTATTTGTTATGGAAACAACTGGCATGTCTAGTTGCTTATTAATATCCTCTTATCTCAATGTGATTAGGGATTTCACATTTTTAAACTTAAATGTAATCATTTCCAGTTCCGAGAATCCTAGAGAATGGAAATAATTTTGAATATACTCTAACCAGTTTACATGAAAAAGCCTTACTGAACTTTTCCTCTAAGCATAGCCATCGCAAACATTGTGGGTGCATGGTATGAATGCAAAACCAAAAACTGATGTTATGGTATTGGACTTTGGACACAACAGAATTCATGCTTGTCTTGGTTTGAAGACGAAGATGGGGTATTACTTGTGAGACCAAGAATCTTCCTAAGAAATTTGTTTTGAATCACTTCTAGTCCCATGGGATCATTTTATCCCCATTTCCCTGTGACATACCAAATTTGAGCACTTAGTGTTTGAGGCCAAGGTCTGGTGAAATTAAGTTGCCCCCATGGGTCAAAGTGAAACGTAACATAGCTTGCGTTGAACTTGAGACCTTCTCTTTTGTTACCTGAATGTTTATCCCACAACCTATTTTGTGAGAATCAGATATCCAGGTCAGGGAAGAACTAACTTGTTCAATATATTGTCCATCAATCCTCCGTATATGCAATCTCCATCTTTGACTAAAATCAGTTCCTTTTGTTTTGGAGTAATTTATCACAAGCCCTCCCACTGACAGTATAAACCAAATGCATTTAATAAATGCATCAGTCCTACTGTTTGTGGTGATAGAACAAGATTATCTGCATATAATAAGACAGCCATAGGGTTATTAGTAGTTTTAGGAGGAAAATACTGATCTCCTTTCAATACTAAACCAACAACATTAATATACATGTTAAAAAGAAAAGGGGCTAACAGACCGCTCTGATGAACCCCCTTTGTAATTGGGATGCAATCAGTTCATTCCCCTTCAAGCCTGTGCTAATCTTGGCCTCAGTTTGCCTGTGATGAGCTGTGACAAGAAAAAGTTAATACAGCTTCTTCTTCAGCAAATAATTTTCTATTTTTCTGCCCAATCCTCTAGTCTCCCCAAAAGATATCTAGTATATATTTTTAAGACAATGTCCAATAAGCTGACTGGGTGATAATTCCCTGGATCTTTATCCCCTTTTTCAATACAGTGGGATAATAATACTGGTAAATCACCCTGAGCGGGAAAATCCCTGTATTATTTATATTGGAGAAATGTTTAGCTGAAAGAGGTGCCCACCAGTTAATATTCTCCTTAAGTACTTGTGTAAAATCCTCCCTGGGAGCTTTATTACAACATTGTTGATCAATATAAAAACTCAACTTCCTTACTGGATATTGCGGGCCATTCCGGAAGAGAACAAGGGATGAAGTCTACCAGGCTGATCATGATGAAAAGATAATACATAGCGTATCCTCCTAAAGTGCAGAATAATAATTTTGCCATGCGTGCTTGGGGATCAGAGGTTCAATATTACTCCTAATCTTCTCGGAGCCCAGTGCTACCAGTTTCCAAAAATATATCAAATTTTCCATTTTGGCAGCAGATTCAAATTCTTTATCAGCGCTATACAATGCTCCAACTTTTCCTTTTCCAGCAATATTTTTAACAGCTTTCTAAAATTACCTAGCTCTTGTATGGAATCTTGTGAACTATCCTTCCTTTCCTTATCTTCCTGGCCCTAATGTGTAGCTGTTTTTTATGACGAAAACAATCTGCATCATACAAATTTCTCTTTATCTTTCAAAGGGTAAAACTCAAAGTTTTGGGTGCTCAGATCAACCTGTAATTTTTGTATAATATTTAAAGACCTCAGGGGATAGACTGACCTAAAAACTTATTTTTTTTAACCTTAGCAGATAACTAGAGGAGAGGTTTTACTTCAGTTTTAGATTTAACCAGTGGATTCCACTTAATTGGCCTCATATTTAAGGCTTCAGAATTAGAAGTGGAATACTATCCAACAGGGATTGACCAAAGACCTAGGGCTGGAAGGCAAAAATTAACCTATAAGTTAATTTGGTGGTCACTTTTGGACTTAAGGGCCACTGGAAAATTAGAAAAACAAAGCCATGCTAAAATTGGGACTGCAATATAGTCAATCACACTCCCCCCTCTAACGGGTGGAGGTAAAGTGCCCCACTGTTTCCTCACCACCGCTACCAATAAAACCTCCTTTCCTGAATCTATCCAAAATCACTGAATATTTCTGGCCTGTGGAATTTATTATTTTATTTTAGTATTTCTTGAGGGAAAGCAAACAACCTGTCACTGAATGCACCATATGATAAATTTCACATTTCCGTATCTTCCGCATCCAGTTGAGCATTGAAATCACCTAAAAGAATAAAATTTGCCATTGGACAAGTATCAATCAACATCTCAATAAGAGATTCTAGCTCTGCCAGTAAGGGTTTATTATAATGGGGGAGGAGGCAAATAAGCATTCAAAGCAACTAAAATGTTATCCGGGAAACTGATACTATAAGATTGAAAATAAGGATTATCCAGAACTACAATAAAAACAGCCATACTGGGTCAGATCAATGGTCCATCTAGCCCAGTGCCCTGTCTCTGACGGAGGCCAGTGCCAGATGTTTCAGAGGGAATGAACAAAACAGTAACTTTGAGTGATCCTTCTCCTGTACTTTTTCCAGTTCTAATATATGTTTTTTGAGATGGGGCAACCAGAACTGTACGCAGTATTCAAGATGTGGGCAGACCATGGATTTATATAGTGGCATTATGATATTTTCTAATTTACTATCCATCCTTTTCTTAATGGTTCCTAACATTCTGCTGGCTTTTTTGACTGCTGCTGCACATTAAGCAGCTGTTTTCAGAGAAGTATCCACAAGGACTCCAAGATCTTTCTTGAGATGTAACAGCTAATTTAGACCCCATCATTTTGTATGTATAGTTGGGATTATGTTTTCCAATGTGCATTACTTTGTATTTATCAACATTGAATTTCATCTACCATTTTGTTGCCCAGTCACCCAGTTTTGTGAGATCTTTTGTAGCTCTTTGCAGTCTGCTTGGGACTTAACTATCTTGAGTAGTTTTGTATCATCTGCAAATTTTGCCACCTCACTGTTTACCCCTTTTTCCAGATCATTTATGAATATGTTGAATAGGACTGGTCGCAGTACAGATCCATTCTGAAAACTGACCATTTAGTCCTACCCTTTGTTTCCTATATTTTAACCATAGATTTTAAAACCATAGATTTTTACCAATCCATAAGAAGATCTTCTCTTTTATTCCATCATGACTTACTTTGTTTAAGAGCCTTTGGTGAGGAGCCTTGTAAAAGGTGTTCTGAAAGTTCAAGTATCTGATATTGGATCACCCGTGTCCATATGTTTGTGACCCCCTCAAAGAATTTTAATAGATTGGTGAGGCATGATTTTCTTTTACAAAGGCCAGGAGTGCTGGAGGCAGTAGGAGGTGTGGGGGGTGTCCTTGTATTGGGGTAGCGAGGTGCAGTCCTTAAGGGGCACAAGGACCTGCCACCTCCTACGACTTCCAGCATATCTGGGAACCACTTCCTTGCTTTGTATGCCCAGTAACGCACAGGTGTCAGTCCTCGATAATCTGCCAGTGCCTCCCCACTGCTCCCAGACGGGGTCTCCTCTCTCCCGCTGGCTACGCCGAGCAGGAATTGGGCTTCCAGCATGGGACCAGGAAGCTGCACCAGTCCCCGGACCCACCCACTCCCAACACCGTCACTTGCCCTGTTGTTCAATAGTCCTCTTATCCTCCATGCCCACAGTAATATAACATCTTTTATTTAATACAATGGGCTCTAAAGATGCTACAATTTAATTCGATAAGGTTTTTCAAGGATATTGCAGGAAAATGCCATATCTGTCTCACATGAAAATATAGCATCTTGTAGTGCTGTGCTCTATATTGTGTATGCCAGGGTTCATGAGAGTCATTTAGATGCAAAGTGTTCAGTGAGTGAGGCTTGGTCTCTCTTTCAGACCTGCCTCAACTACTGTGCACTGCCCAAGATGCAATGTGTAATGACTTTTCACACTGAAGCTTTGTCTATGAATGTATGAACTCTGACTATAGAAAGACTCCCACTGACTTCTTCGGTAGTTGGATTGAGCCCCAATGTATGTTCATAGATTCCAAGGGTACAAGGGACTATTGTGATCACCTAGTCTGACATTCTCTGTAATACAAGCCCTAAAACTTCCCACAAATAATTTGTAGAGCAGATTTTTTAGAAGAACACTCAATTTTGATTTAAAAGTTGTCAGTGATGGAGAATTTACCCTTGGTAAATTGTTTCAGTGGTTAATCACTCTCACTATTAAAAATCTATGTCTTATTTCTAGTCTGAATTTGCCTAGCTTCAGCTTCTAGCCATTGGGTCATGTTATACCTTTCTCTGCTAGATTGAAAAGTCCTTTATTAAAGATTTGTTCCCCATATCACCCCTTAACCTTCTTTTTGTTAAGCTAAATAGATGGAGCCCTTTGAGTCATCATTATAAGACAGGTTTCTAATCCTTTAGTCATTTTTGTGGATCTTCTCTGAGCCCTCTCCAATTTATTAACATACTTCTTGAATGGTGGACATCAGAACTGGACACAGTATTCCAGTAGTGGTTGCAACAACATAGTCTTGCTATTTATCTTTAATGTAATTTTCATTGGTGGCCCTTTTGTCAATAATCTTGGAAATGAGTAGACAAGGACAATAGTTTTGAGAGCTTGGTCTAAATCATACCCTCCAACTTTCAGATTTTAGTCCAACATTGTTTGTTCTTAGATGATTAATTCACAGCTTTAGGAAGCATTTACTGCTGGTGATCCCCTTTGAAGCTTCTTAGTAAAAATGACTTTTGAGTTATCTCCTCTCACTCTCTCTCCTTTATTTAATAGGCTTCTGCATACTTGAGTTCTCAGAGCTAAAGCCACTTTGTTCAAATTTAAAAACAGATCGAAGCTTTAAACTAGCTGTTAACTATAAATAATGTTTTTTCCATAAAAGAATAGTACATAATGCAGCCTCATTACGCCCACACATTTAATAAGTGTCTTGTAATTACCACTTGGTAATTGGAAGTGTAGGGTCATGGAAGAAAGAGGCTGTATTTTTGGTATTAGTTTTGCTTATGTAGAGTATATTGATATTCGTATCCCAGAAGAAAGTTTAAAACAAATGTTTAAATTGAGTGTTGGGTTGAAAAAGGAAGGTGTAATTCCACCCTGGACCACGGGGAGAGCTGTTCATTGTGTCAGACAAGCAGTGCCACTCTGGGAAGTAAGAGTAAGTGAGATGCTGTGTCTAGTGAGAGTGAGGGAGATGAATGGGCACTTAAACACAATGAGGGCTCCTTTCCCCTTTATTGGGTAAAGTGTCGGACATTCAGTGAAGGCCAGTCCAAAGGGGTTTGAGGGAAAATCCAGGCTGGGAAGAGCTCTCTAAGGTGAACAGCTCCTTGCCCAAGGGAGTTGAGCACATGGAGAAGTTACTGTAAGGGACAGGTTTCAGAGTAGCAGCTGTGTTAGTCTGTATCCGCAAAAAGAAAAGGACGACTTGTGGCACCTTAGAGACTAACAAATTTATTTGAGCATAAGCTTTTGTGAGCTACAGCTCACTTCATCGGATGCATTCAGATGAAAGTTTATGCTCAAATAAATTTGTTAGTCTCTAAGGTGCCACAAGTCCTCCTTTTCTTTTTGTAAGAGACAGTTTCAGACAGTTTCAGTCTTATTGGAATAAAGATCTCAGTTCAGCTTCCCAGTGAGTTTGTATCTGACCTAACCTGCCCATTGGGTATAGGCAAATGTTAAATTAGCCAATGCACCCTCTCCATATAAACCAAGGATGCCCAGTGTGTCATCTGCTTAGACTGGTGTGTGAAATCTGGGTTGAGGACCTAGATGGTCCAATACATGAAAACAGAACCATTTCCTTGCCAGTTGCAATTGCTTTGACAGGATAGTCTTCCTACAAATGGCCTTTAATTATGCTTCTATTGGGACCAGTCGGTGAAAATGGATGTGAAGACTTTTAATAAAAAATGGTCAGTTTTCGACACCATTAACTCATTCCCTGTCCCGCAAAATGGACATCGCGGTCTTGACTTCTGTTACAATAAATTGTAAATGACAAGGCATGTGAAGATTGTGGTTCCCAGATACTCCTACACTGAGGCCCAAACCTCCCCCACTGAAGGCAATGAAAGCTTTGCCATTGACTTTCACAGCACCAGAACTGGGCTCTTACTTGCAGGTTGTTTTTTTTTTGGCTAAGCAGAAGACTGGAAGAGCAAAGAACACTTTGTACTTCCTTATTTGGGTCCCCTGACACCCAATTCACCCCCTTTTGTCCACTCAAAATGCAGTTGCTAAGACGGACGTCCTGGCTTGTCTTCCTGACTGTCACTCCCCTTCTTTGGATCCCTTTACTGGCTCTCCCTTTTCACCCTGTAGAAGTCAAACCTCTTGTCCTCACCTGCAGAGCCCTTAACAACTCTGTGCTACCTCAGCCTTTTGGTTGATCTTGTGTCTTATTGCCTTGCTGTTGCCTCCTTTGCCCTACTGGTAACGCCAGCCTTATTGATCCCCTTGTCCACTCCAGTCCCAACGTCCCCTCACACAGCACACAGAAAACAAACACGCAGCCAACAGCTAACGACAGGGGGATGGGCCTAGATGGAATCTCCTGCCCCTTTCCATTGCTCAGAGGCCCCTTCTGTAAGTGTGGGCTCTGGGTCACTTTAACACCATTCGTTCCCACATCTCAAACCCACAGGGATTCTCCAGTATAGTGAT
This sequence comes from Lepidochelys olivacea, assembly GCF_965140295.1. Lineage (NCBI taxonomy): Eukaryota > Metazoa > Chordata > Testudines > Cheloniidae > Lepidochelys > Lepidochelys olivacea. Next base: position 124,415,657 of record NC_140416.1, read on the forward strand.
GCTGAGCCTGACACCACCCCTGCCACCCATGAAGGACAGGTGGAAACAGATCAGTACAGCTCCGGTGATCTGCTGCCAGGGACCAAAGAGCAGTGGTGGGGCACAGCTCTGGGCTTCCACAGAAATGCCTCCCCCTCTGCCGTTGTCCTGTGTATCTATCTTGGGTCGCTTGTGGCTTTGGAGGCTCCCATCCTGTCTGCTTCCAGGGAGAAGTCCATGTTGATTTGCGGAGTTTCCTGTCCTTTCTGCAGATTCTCCCAGATAAGGGCTGGTTTGGCCCTTAGTGACAGAACAGTGCTGGCTTCTGATGGGGGAGGAAGAGACGCAGCTTTGTTAATTGCCGGTGAGGGGTGGCCCATGGGAGAGGAGGAGCTAATGGCTGGATGACTGTAAGGAGAAGCAGTACAGGAGAGGGCAGACCTGGCTGAAAGGTTGCTTGATGTAACTGGTCTGCGTGGAGCTAGGTATGGGTAACTCAGATGTTAGATTGTGAAGTACACGGAAATGGGGGAGAAGAAGAGATGAAGCTGTCGTGAAGGATCTGCAAAGCAGGGACTACAAGTCTCCTCAGCCCCTTCTTCACGGCACTCTGGTCCCCTGGCCAGGCAAGGGGAAGGGCCCTGACCCAGGAGGTGGCCGGGCTGTGTTTGGGAGTGGGAGCCATATGGCAGCAAGGAGCTGGAGAGGAGCCCCAGGAACTGTGGACAGAGCCGCATATGGAACTGGCTGTGAGTGCCGGACATGACAGCTGGGTGCAGGTCAGTGTGGGACTTATGGGGGAGCAGCAGAGGGTGGGCACGGAGCCAGGCAGCAGGGCTCCAAAGAGAGACAGTAACTGAGCCTGGCCTGGAAACCTTCAAGCGCCAATTTGCTGGATTAGAGACTGGACTGGAGAGGGCACCCCAGACACTAGGCCGGAAGAGCCCTGACCCTTGCCTGGACTGCCCCAGGGAGCTAAACAAGAACAGCTGTTACTCTCTCTCTCTGCTCTGGAACGGGGCAGCCACAATAATTGCACAGCTGAGCAATTGAAGAATGCGTGGCACTGTCGGGAGGGGTGCGGTGCCGTGTGGTGTGGGAGGCCATCTCTGTTATAATTTCAGTTATAAGAAAAAAAGTTTTAGTTGGAAGGGTCCGCTGTGGTTCCCTGACATGGGTCCAACAACAGTAATGGGGCCCAAGATTTTAGTTTGGATTGAACTGAGGGTGGCCAGGGACATTCTGGTATTTTGCAGAATGGCCAGGGCCTGGCCCTGCTGGCATGACCTCGCATGCATGCTGCCCAGCAGCTCACGCTGCTCGGAGGATGCCATTTTGTAGAGTGTGCTTTCGTGACCTTGCACGCACTGTTCGTGAAGTCATGCTTTCAGGGTGGAGTGGTGCTCTCTTCAAAATGGCGTCCCTCTATCCGATACCCGACAAAACCACATCCTGTTTGGTCTCGGTACTGGATGGGGGACAAACCATGGCTTAAAACTGGACGAATGGCCTGCCTAGTTGAATCAGTGTCCTTCCCTTTATATCTGCATTTTAGTCGTGTTTTATATGGAGTTTTTATTTGTATTAGTGACAGGTAGAGCCCTCCTTGTTTAGATGTTGTGCAAACACCCTGTCAGACTGTCTCTGCCCTTGATAACACATACAATAGGTGGGAGAAAAGATTGCTATCTGCATTTCACAGATTGGGCAGGTCACTGAGGCATAGAGGGACTAAGTGACTTGCCCAAGGTCACAAAGGCTATGTCTACACTGCAAAGAAAATAGCAGTGTAGACATTGCCACTCAGGCTGCAGCTCAGACTCTGAGACCCTCCCCTGTGGCTGGGTCTCACAGCCGGGCTCCAGCCTGAACGGGAATAGCTACACTTCTATTTTTAGCCCTGGGAGCCTGAGTCAGCTGACCTGGGCTCTGAGACTTAGTGCCGCAGGTTTTTCTCTGTAGTGTGGACATACCCACAGAATCTATGCCCGAGCTGGAATTTGGATCCTGGTCTCCTGAATCCCAACTGGCTGCCTTGACCACAACCCATTCTTCCTGTCTAATGATTTTTATCATGATTTCAGTTTTAATAGGAGAAGGCATTGTTAGTGACCAAGGTAAGGAATATTTTTAATACAGTAGGTTTGTAATGGCAGTGTCCCTGTAAGGACCAGCAGGAGAGACTATAATTGAATGTCAAACCCATCGTGTCTAAATATCAACAAAAAGAGCAAGGGGACAATGTGGTTTGAGAAGAGATGTAAAGCAAGAAACAGACGGCTTAAGGAAAATATGAACAGTCTGGCGAGGGGAAGAGCCGGGAGAGCTACAAAAACATAAGCAGAATCCAGCGAAAGGTTAATTTGCAGGGCAAAAAGAAATACGGTAGCAAATGCTGATCCACAGAAAGAATTTCTGCTAACGGTGCAGGCTCCTTCAGATGCGCTGGCTGTTGACGGAATGTAAAGAGAACATTGGTCCATTCAGAACTGCTAGTGAGGGACTGTGGAGGAGGAGGGAGAGCGGAGGGACAGCAACTTGCTTAAACAGACCCTGTGGTGCTATGTTTGCAAAACTGGATGGTTCCACCCCTCCGAATCCGTGGATCCCTGGCCCTGGGTCTGCAGGAGGGTGGGGAAACTTGCATAGAAACTGTGTGCCAACTCCTCTCTGCATTGCAGGCTCCACTGGAGCCATGCACCTGTCAGGGATGGTCTAAAAAATACTTAATCCTGCCTTGAGTGCAGGGGACTGGACTAGAAGACCTCTCAAGGTCCCTTCTAGCCCTTCGATTCAATGCTGCCAGGGCTCTCCTTAGCTGCTGTTGCCTCTGAGCAAAAGAGCATTGGGAGAAGGATGCATCACACTTTTTTGGCAGCTTTGTCCCAAACAAAAGGAGTTCAGAAAGACCGTTGAAAGCACAAGACAAACTATTATGGATGTATCTGATTTGGTGTCTCTTGGGAGCTGAATGTTCCTGAGGGCCAGCTCTGAGGCATGTCAAGTGAGCACAGATGTATTTGAATAGAATCCTGAGGACAGACTAACTTTCCTTTCTCAGCCTGTCTGACATGATCCCCACTAAGCCACCTGATCAATAGGGAATACACTGATATATATATATATTTAAATTTAAGATAAAAACCTGTGGACATGGACTTTGTGGACTAATTAAATTTGGGATCCTATCAGACAAGGGATAAGAGCCAGTCTGATTGCTCAACCAGCCTGAAAACTGAAAGAATGAATTAAAATCTCATCCGATGTGATTAGAGAGGAATAAAATGTCTGAACAATTGAAATGCTCATGGTGCTCTGTGCTTTCAGAGGTGACTTTGTGAAAGAAAGTAACTTATGTTCAACAGAATTGGGGCTGAGGCATGCAGCTAGAATATGAGCATTTCCAAAGTTTGTGGGGAAGGGGGCATGTTTAGAACTGGGGATTTGGCTGGGCCTGGCTACGTGCCGATAAAGTTTCCATCTGGAGCTAGACTTTGCACCTGGATCTAAGATGGATGAGGTAGGACAGGTAACATCTTGGACCAACTGCTGTTGGTGGAAAGGACAAGCTTTCGAGCTTCACAGATCTCTTCCCCAGGTCTCGACCTAGACCCTTCTGAAGAGTTGGGATCTATGGGGTTTGATTTGGGTCAATGTCTGTGTGTTGGGGTGTCCACCCTGCACAAATCCTGAGCAGGTTAAAAAGGGCCAATTAACCTTATAGGCTGTCCCTGGTGGAGAGCCAGGGCTGGATTAGCACTAACTGAAGGTGAAGCCCAGCTGGACAGGAGCAGGCTGAGCTTGTGTAAAGCCAGGAAGTTGCGGGCAGAAGGGGGCTGGTGTAGTAGGGCTGAAGCTGGCTGGCTGAGCAGGCCAGGCTGGCTATTTAGGCTGGGAGCGGCTGAGAGAGATTCATAGTGGAATGTGGAGAAGAAGGTAAATGCCAGTGAGGGACAAGAGCTACTGGTATAATAATATGCAGCGTAGGATAGGAAAGATAATATAAGAGGAATAGATGGAGATGGGCAGCTTGCAGGCAAAGGGAGATGTATAGCATTTATGTTAGGAGTGATTATGTGCACTTTAGAGACAGGGAAGAAGGTTGAAGAAAAAATATAACGAAAGTGGCAGAGAAGTATTTGCAATCTCTCGATAGATGGCATTCATGCAATTTTAAGCAAAAGTAATAATATCATTTAAAGCTGGAACACACACAGTTTAATAAGACCTGGTCAGGAATTAAAGAAAAAGCTGGTTTTGAAATGGAAAACAAACCTGACGTGATATGTGTGCAAGTAACATGGTTAGTAAGAACTTATGTTTAGACTTCCAGGGTATGATATAACCAGATGTGACAGAGAAATAACAAGAGGAGGAGGGGTCTGTATATTTATAAAGGAAGGTCTTAGTTACATTGAAATAGATGTCCAGAACTTCCGTTTTGAGTACAACATGGTTGAGAATAATATTACTTTCATATGAATCGATAATGTTTACAACCCATGTAAAAAACTAGACAATCTAGAATTAGAAGAGTTAGTTAAGGGGGTCAAAGGCCCATATATTATTTGTGGAGACCTCAATAGCCATAATGAATTATGAGGAAGCAGGAAAACTGATGTTAGTGGCAAACACCTGGAACTGATATGCACAACCAGGTATTGCTCAATAGTGGAGCACCTATTAGGTTTAATTTGGTGGATGGAACCTTCTCATGTTTAGATCTGGGAATTGCAACAAGTAATATGGCAAGCAAATGCAGCTGGGAAATCTATAAAGAAGATGGAATGATCACTTCCCTATGGTAATTACATGTCAAGGCCAAGGTAATGTTGAAAACACTGAAGGAATTCCTACCTGGAGTCATAGAAAAGCAAATTGTGGAAGCTTAAAGGGTAAGTGTACTGAGTATTTAAGTATCAATTATATAAGTGATAATCTAGAGGAATTTCATGATAATATAAGAAAGGAAGTTGTAGCCGCAGCCAGCCTAGATGTACGTAAGACATTGAATTGCTACAGACTAAGAAATCTAGCTGGTGGAATGGGTATTTGGGTATCCTGTTCCGTGATGCAATCAACTTCTCTGGTGGAGTGTCTTTGTTTGGTGAAGCCAGTTTTGAGTGTAAGGTGTATATCCCTAACTGTCTCCTCAGAGCATATTCTGTGGTATTGGAGTGCCTGGCTGTAGATAACTGATTTCTTGGTGTGTTTGGGGTGGTTACTAGGATTCTTTTGTTGAAGCTGATCATGGTGTCCAGGAAGTTGGTGCTAGTGTGGAAGTTTTACAGAGACAGTCTAATGAACAGCTGGTCGTGGTTGGAGTTGCAGTGGAAATTTGAGGGAGTTTAAGTCATCTGTCCAGAGGATGAAAATATCATCAATGTATCTCAGGTACATCACTGGTTTTGTGATTCATTTGTCCAGAAATTCTTCTTCAAGGAGGCCCATGAAGAAGTTGACATATTGGGGAGCCATCCTAGTACCTATGGCTGTTCTTATGGTATGGACAAAGTGCTTGTTTGTTGATGAATATAAAATTTTCCACAGTATGCCTCTGATGAAGTGAGCTGAAGCTCACAAAAGCTTATGCTCAAATAAATTGGTTAGTCTCTAAGGTGCCACAAGTACTCCTTTTCTTTTTGCAAATACAGACTAACACGGCTGTTACTCTGAAACCTGGACTATAAAATTGTTATGGGTGAGGATGAAATGGATGAGTTCGGGGTGTATATCTGAGGGTTTTCCATTGTCTTGTAAATATTGGAGGCAGGCAGCTATGCTGTCATTGTGAGGGATCTTGGTGTATAGGGACCTGACAGCCATAGTGGCAAAGATGGTGTTCTGAGGAAGGTTGTTACCACTGAGGAGTTTGTTGAGGAAGTTGGTTGTGTTCTGGACAAAGCTGGTCCTTTGTGTGGTGAATTGTTTGAGGATATTTTTATGAGTCCTGATATTCCTTCAATAAGAGTGTTGAGGCCAGATATGATGGGTCTGCCTGGGTTCTCTTGTTTGTGTATCTTGGGAAGCATGTAGAAGCTCCCTGGGATGGGTTTATGGAGGATGAGTTTGTCTTGGAGTTGTTTGGGGAAGGATTTGATGATATCCTTAAGTTCCTGGGTAAATTGTGGTGTGGGGTTGTCTTTGATTTCCTTATAGTAGGTGGTGCTGGAGAGTTGACTGTTGGCCTTGTGTATGTAGTTGTCATGGTTGAGGACTACAATGGCATCCCTTTGTCTGCTAGTTTGATCACTAGCTAGTGGTTAGATTTCAGATTTCAAACAGATTGCATCATGGAACAAGCCACCCAAATACCCTCAGAGAACCTGCTTCAACACAGAAATAACCCCCCCTAGTTGTCACTAACCATCCCACACTGGAATCCATGTGGGGTATCATCAAACAAATATAACCCATACTCAGTGGGGACCCCATCCTGAAAGAAATCTTTCCTGAACCCCTCTTCTGGCCTTCAAACAACCCCCCAATCTCTCCAAGCTCTTCATCATCAGAAGCAAGATCCCCCATAGACCAGGATACACCAACTCAAAGCAGCACCGGACCCTGCCAGAACAACAGATGCAAAATCTGTAGACATATTTTCACTACTACAATGATCAACACTCTCCACAACACACTTTTCAAGATCAATGAGTTCTACGGATGCCTATCACAACATGTGGTATACCTCATCCAGTCACTAAATGCCCCAACAACTGCTATGTGGGTGAAACTAGATAACCACTACACTCTCTCACATGAAGTCACACAGGAAAATAATTCAAAACCACCATTTCACCTTGGGTGTAGACGTTTCCCATAGTCAGATGTAGAGTGATTGCTATCAGTCCTCATCCTCAAAGGAAACTGACACAACACTTTCAAAAGATGAGCCCTGGGAGCTTAAATGCATAACTTTGCTGGGCAATAAAATTCATGGTCTTAACAAAGACACTGGATTTGATTTATTACAACAATCTGTAACCCCTTAACTCCCTTTTTTGTTTTATGACTAAAGGGGTGTTAAGAACTACATCACCTTCAATGGGCCTGTGACAGAGCCTTCAGTGGCCAGGTGGCCTAGTGGCTAACTCGTTGATGGGGGGAGGGTCCAAATTGCTTTCCCTGGGCTACTTCCTACTCAAGTCTCATTAGTTTGGGGCGTGGCCCCTCTAATCTAGTTACCCCACAGTTGGGGCTTATCTGCAGGTTCCCCTGGGCAAGGGGCAGGCTTACTTGCCTCCAGTGACTGCACTGGGTGGCAGGTTGCTGCTCCATCCCTTCAGGCAGGTAAACAGAAAACTCCTGCCTCCTCGCCAATCAGCGCCTGACTGTGCCAAGCTCCCTTCTTTTCTCCCGCTCCAGGCCTGGCACTGGCTGCAAGTATAGTGGGGCGGGGCTAGCTGAACCCACAGGTTTTCTTTAACCCCTGCTGTGCGAGGCAGCAGTTTCTCTGCTCCTTCACAGGGCTCTTAGCATATGAACTACTTATGCTAAACTACCTGCTTGACTTTGTATTTAGCTGTGACACTCTCAGTATCTTTCCCAGACCTGAAGAAGAGCTCTGTGTAGGTCGAAAGCTCCTCTCTTACCAACAGAAGTTGGTCCAATAAAAGATATGACCTCACCCACCTTCTCTCTCTAATATCCTGGGACTGACATGCCTACAACAACACTGCCTAGACAAAAGTAGATATACAGTCCCAGGCAAACAGCATATGTAATGGAATGGTTAAGCACCTACCGGAAGGGAGTTTAAGAATTTATTGAAATTATACAATATATGGGGAAAAGGAATGCTGCTGGCAGAAGGGAAGCAAGTGATGGTTAAACCGATAGGAAAACCTGTCAAATTATGGACAAGACCTGATGCATATAGACCTATTGCCCTCACGCTATGTGTGGGCAAAATTACAGAAAGAACGATAAATGAGAGATTAGTAACATACCGTAAAACCTCAGTTACACACACCTCGGGGATGGAGGTTGTTTGTAACTCTGAAACTTCATAACCCTGAACTAAACATTGTGGTTGTTCTTTCAAAAAGTTGACAATTGAGAATTGACTTAATACAGCTTTGAAACTTTACTATGCAGAAGAAAAATGCTGCTTTTAACCATTTTTATTTAAATGAAACAAGCACAGAAACAGTTTCCTTACTTTGTCAAATCTTATTTTTTAAACTTTCATTTTATTTTTTTAGTAGTTTACATTAGCACAGTATTGTATAGTCCGTATTTGCTTTTTTTTTTTTTTTTTTTTGGTCTCTGTGGCTGCCTGATTGTATACTCCTGGTTCCAAATGCGATGTGTAGTTGACCGTTCGGTTTGTAAATCTGAGGTTCTATTGTACTTAGAGAAAATGAAATTATAAACTGTACATAGTGGTTTCAGGAAAGGAAGATGCACAACTGATCATATGATAAGACTGGAAACGAATACAAAAAAACATGAACAGAGTTTGATAGCCATCTTCTTGGACACTGAGAAAGTGTCTGACAGTACGTGGAGGGAAGACTTGCTGTATAAACTAGCTGTTATTGGAATAAGAGGAAGAATGTTCTGGTGGATAAGAGACTTCTTAAGTGATAGAACTGTACAAGTCAGAACTGTACAAGTCTGTTGAATATTTATAAACATACTGTGGCTCTCCACAGGGGAGTGTTATCAGCCCAGCCCTGTTTAACAGTATGATTAATGATCTCCCGGAGAGTCTATGGGCAGAAGTAGATATTGCTCTATTTGCAGATGACTGCGCTTTATGGGCCAAACATTAAAGATGTAAGAGAGCTGTGGAGAGAACCAATGAGATGCTCAGGGAGATTTCAGAATGGAGAGATACTTGGGGATTTAAGTTCTCACTTGCTAAAACAAAGGGAATGATTTTCAAAAAAGGAAGCTTGGGGAAGGTTGGAACCTATATGTCTATACAGAAGACATACAGGTGGTGCAAAATTTTACATTCTTAGTTTATTGATCATAACTCCTCCCTTGGAAGGGTCCTATAGATAACATCGAGACTAAATATAAAGGTAGGATGAATCTGCTTAAAAGTATTGCTTGGAACAGTTGGGGTGCAGATAAGAACATGCTATTGATGCTATAGTGCTTTATGGGGCACTAATAAAACCTGTTAGTGATTACATATGCCAAGCCTTTAATCCTACTTCTGAATCGGTGGTTCCCAAACTTTAACAACCAGTGAACCCCTTTCACTAAAATGTCAAGTCTCGCGAACTCTCCCCTAAAAATGAATATTTCCTGGATTTTCTCCTTTACCTCAGAATAAATTATAAGAGCAGTGATCTTGGAAATATAACATTTGTTTTTATGACATACTTACTACACACTATTTATTATTAATTATTATTTATCATTACAATATTTTTATTACATTATGAAAATAGCAACACTCTTCCAAGATCTCGCTTTTGTGGCTTGTATCACTTTGAATGAGCCTGTTATAAGACCAGGCTCCTGTGGTTCATCAAGGAGTATCAGATGTGAAACAGCATGAAGGGATTTAAGAAGCCAGCTCAAAGAGTTCCTCCTACACACGCATTCAGGTCTTGAGCAGTCCAGGCAAATGACGCATATTAAAACAAGGCTTAAACTTGTTCTTCATAATAATTTTAAAAACAATACCAGCTGCCTGTTTAATTTTAAAAACAGCAAGAACTCCCTGTAACATTTCGCAAACCCTCAGGGGTTCACGAACCCCAGTTTGGGAACGACTGTTCTAAATCAACACTTAAATTAGAACTGATCCAAGCCCAAGCACTGCAAATTGAATGTGGTGCGAGTATTATGACGCTGTTGTATGTGCTGCAGGTACCAACTGGGGAAATGCCTATAAATTTAAAGATTAAATTGTTAGATTTAATCTTTTGGGTGAAGGTTAATGGAAAGAGTGAAGATAAAAGTACTAAGCAAATGTACCAAAGACTGCTGGAAATGAAGCAGACAAGAAGAAATTGGGCACCACAAACTCTCACACGCTAACAGGGTCAAACGGTGGGTAAAAGCCTTGGGTGAAAAGGAGGGACTGAATGAAATTAACATCTTTAGCCCTGGGAACTCAAACTATAACTGGACTGTTGTCTTGCCACTTGTGGATTTGGAATGATGTAATAAAACAAAGGAAAGAGCAGGACTGTCAAATATGATGACTACGATGTGTGAATTTATACATGGCAAATGGGGTCAGCATTGCCAAATCTATACTGACAGCTCAAGAGATGGCACCCTGGGTAGAGTGGGAATGGCCTTTTGTATCTCTGAATTTGGAATGAAGGTATTTATGAAATTATCCAATTTTATGGCTGTTACGTTGGCCAAATTGATGTGCATGCTGTTGGCACTGACTTGGGTAAAGAATATGAGTCCAACTATGACTGCTAGCCTATTGGACTCTTTATCAGTAATGGCAATTAGAAAGGTAGCCTTGGAAACCAGGAATAACTAAATCAATGAAATATTATTCCTGATTACTGAGATAGTACAACGAGGCGTGCATATAGTAATAGTGTGGCTTCTGGTGCGTGTCATAGAATCATAGAATATCAGGGTTGGAAGGGACCTCAGGAGGTCATCTAGTCCAACCCCCTGCTCAAAGCAGGACCAATCCCCAACTAAATTATCCCACCCAGGGCTTTGTCAAGCCTGACCTTAAAAATTTCTAAGGAAAGAGATTCCCCCACCTCCCTAGGTAACGCATTCCAGTGCTTCACCACCCTTCTTGTGAAAAAGTTTTTCCTAATATCCAACCTAAACCTCCCCCACTGCAACTTGAGACCATTACTCCTCGTCCTGTCCTCTGCTACCACTGAGAACAGTTTAGATCCATCCTCTTTGGAACCCCCTTTCAGGTAGTTGAACGCAGCAATCAAATCCCCCCTCAATCTTCTCTTCTGCAGACTGAACAATCCCAGTTCCCTCAGCCTCTCCTCATAAGTCATGTGTTCCAGTCCCCTAATCATTTTTGTTGCCCTCCGCTGGATGCTTTCCAATTTTTCCACATCCTTCTTGTAGTGTGGGGCCCAAAACTGGACACAGTACTCCAGATGAGGCCTCACCAATGTCGAATAGAGGGGAACGATCACGTCCCTTGATCTGCTGGCAATACCCCTATGTATACATTCCAAAATGCCATTAGCCTTCTTGGCAACAAGGGCACACTGTTGACTCATATCCAGCTTCTCATCCACTGTCACCCCTAGGTCCTTTTCTGCAGAACTGCTGCTGAGCCATTCGGTCCCTAGTCTGTAGCAGTGCATGGGATTCTTCCGTCCTAAGTGCAGGACTCTGCACTTGTCCTTGTTGAACCTCATCAGATTTCTTTTGGCCCAATCCTCTAATTTGTCTAGGTCCCTCTGTATCCTATCCCTACCCTCCAGCGTATCTACCTCTCCTCCCAATTTAGTGTCATCTGCAAACTTGCTGAGGGTGCAATCCACACCATCCTCCAGATCATTTATGAAGATATTGAACAAAACCGGCCCGAGGACCGACCCTTGGGGCACTCCACTTGATACCGGCTGCCAACTAGACATGGAGCCATTGATCACTACCTGTTGAACCCGACGATCTAGCCAGCTTTCTAACCACCTTATAGTCCATTCATCCAGCCCATACTTCTTTAACTTGCTGGCAAGAATACTGTGGGAGACTGTGTCAACAGCTTTGCTAAAGTCAAGGAATAACATGTCCACTGCTTTCCCCTCATCCACAGAGCCAGCTATCTCGTCATAGAAGGCAATTAGATTAGTCAGGCATGACTTGCCCTTGGTGAATCCATGTTGACTGTTCCTGATCTCTTTCCTCTCCTCTAAGTGCTTCAGAATTGATTCCTTGAGGACCTGCTCCATGATTTTTCCAGGGACTGAGGTCAGGCTGACTGGCCTGTAGTTCCCAGGATTCTCCTCCTTCCCTTTTGGTGTTGGGATACCAGGCAATGAAATGGCAGATAAAGCAGTGAAAAATGCCTTAAAAATGAGGAGGTTGATATAAAAGATCCCTCTGAGTAAACAGGATTTCAAAAGTTTGGTTAAGAGAGAACTTAAGAAGGAAAGGCAAGAACTACGGACGAATGAGAATAAAGGACGACGGTTCTATGAAATATGTCCCAAATGTGAGGATAGTGTTATACTTAATAGTTATGATAGAAGCAGCGAAGTAACTATTGTTAGAGTGCTAACAGGTCACTGTGACCTGAATAGTAAGTTATATTTATTAAGCCTAGTCTGAAAGGTCTGGTGAGAGTACTGGGAAAGTGGGGTAGCATTAGAAAAAGCATTACTGTGCTTTTTTTTTGTTTTTAAAGGACACAGGACTGGGTGAGAGTCTGCCATCCCACTCTAGGCATGAGGAAACCTGGGGGGAGCAAAAACTCTTCGATCAGGGGTGTCGGAATAGGGAAGGCTGGGGTGGGGGCCCGTGGCCACATCACTTTTAAAAGTCGGAGGGTTATACCATCCCACCTTTTACCAGCCATAAATGTGAGTGACAGGGGAAGCAGGGGGAAGGTGCGGAAAGGAGCGAGCAGGGGTGGGGGAGCTTGGGGAAAGAGGGTGGCACAGGGACAGGCCCTCGGGGGGAAGGGTTGGCACAGGGGTGTGGCCATGGTTCAGGGGCTGGTGGCCCCTCCCCTTTAGGGAGCTTCCACTGGTCCTGCCTGGGATCCTGTCCCTGACAGAAGGGGGTTACCCAGAGGAAGTGTGAGGAAGAGGCCAAGGGAAAGAGCAGTGAGAGTTAAGACTAGGTGGACCTTGGTTGCTGCTGATAGGGTCCTTGGGCTGGAACCTGGAGTAGAACAGGGCCCCACCCTGATTTCAGGTCTAGATGAACATTTTGTGCAGCAATAAGAACCAGCATGGATCAGCTACTTTTAAAGTTTCACTGAGGGGGAGTCCACAATGCGTGATGGTGAATGATCAAACCCCTCTTTTCTAATGCAGCCAGTGCTGATCCTATTTTACATGGCTGAATTAATAAGCTAAATCCAGCCCTGACTCTGTTACATCTGCTGTTTCCCCCCAACCCTTCTAACTGTTTGGTAAAGCGATAGGCAGCATTTGTTCCTTGCACCAAGGCTGAGTGTGCTTTGCAGTGACATGAAATGCGTTCAGAACAAGTCTTTCCATCTGCCATTTGTTTGCATTATTTGATGGGGTGGGTGAGGTGGGGTGGAAAGGGCTTGTGTAAAATCGATTACCTTGGAAATGTGTTTCAGAAGTCTGTATCCTACCCAGAAGAACAGCACAGATGTGTGCAATTGCAGAATCCAGGAGCTTCTGAGCAGTGCTTAATTTACAATTGAAGAGGTCCCGGGGCTCCAGCAATTAGGTGCTGGGGCTCAAACAATTTTTTTACATTCATAACTGATGTGGCAAGCCCAGAGGTGCTGGGGCTCAGCCCTGGCTCAAATTAAACACAGCTTCTGTGTACTCAAGTTCTTTTTGTGAGGAGGATTTGTGTACTGTTTCTTTGAAATGCTAGCTGTAAGAATCTGACTGTTAGACATTTGTTTAACTCACTAGTTGGTCTACTGATTAAACTGAGCGAAATGAACCCCTGCCAGGCCAGATAAACCTATAAATGGTGAAAAGAATCACATTGAAAAAACGACTGTCAGTTCTGATAAACTTAGCTGAAATTAGTGTCATGCCTGAAGCAAGTTCTGAGCTGGAGGCCTCCTCCCGGGCAAGTTCAGTATCTGTTCCTTATGGGAGTTAGTGTGGCCTAGTGTTATGACACTTGACTGGGATTCACAAGACCTGGGTACAATTCCTGTCTCTGCCACTGGCTTGACCTTGTATAAGTAGGGGCATAGCGAGCAGATCGAGGGACGTGATCGTCCCCCTCTATTCGACATTGGTGAGGCCTCATCTGGAGTACTGTGTCCAGTTTTGGGCCCCACACTACAAGAAGGATGTGGATAAATTGGAGAGAGTCCAGTGAACCATAAAAATGATTAGGGGTCTGGAACACATGACTTATGAGGAGAGGCTGAGGGAACTGGGATTGTTTAGTCTGCAGAAGAGAAGAATGAGGGGGGATTTGATAGCTGCTTTCAACTACCTGAGAGGTGGTTCCAGAGAGGATGGTTCTAGACTATTCTCAGTGGTAGAAGAGGACAGGACAAGGAGTAATGGTCTCAAGTTGCAGTGGGGGAGGTTTAGGTTGGATATTAGGAAAAACTTTTTCACTAGGAGGGTGGTGAAACACTGGAATGGGTTACCTAGGGAGGTGGTAGAATCTCCTTCCTTAGAAGTTTTTAAGGTCAGGCTTGACAAAGCCCTGGGTGGGATGATTTAGTTGGGGATTGGTCCTGCTTCGAGCAGGGGGTTGGACTAGATGACCTTCAGGGGTCCCTTCCAACCCTGATATTCTATGATTCTAAGTCACTGCCCCTTTTTTTGCCTCAGTTTCCCAATCTGTTAAATGAGATCCTAAGACTGACCTCCTTTGTCACATGCTTTGAGATCTATACATTAAAAGTGCTAGAGAAGATCTAGGTTTTATGCTATTATTATTTTATCCTGGGACTTTCCATGGGGTATCTACTGGGGCTGCTGTCAAAAATGGTGATTAGTGTCAATGGTGATTATGGCTTTTGCCTATCTACTTGGAACTGGTCTGAAATGTCTAACTCATTGCATATAGGGCAGCAAAGGAAGTATATTTCCTTTCCTGTATTACTTATGTCATCTGAGTTTATCGGAACAAGACAGAATTTCAGAGTTGGAAATGACTTTTCACCATTTATGCTGTTTATTAGTTTTGCATTTCACTCCATTTGATCAATGGATACACTTTGATTTCACTCCTCATCAGCTTCTAATCAATTCTGTTTTCCAAGTCTGGCATTCACCTGATGCTACAATATTTTGTCTCCCAAGCCCCGACTCAGTAGGTGTAATGAAGCTGCCTGTTCTCAGAAGTAGTTCTTGTAAATTTGTTTCCTGTTTGCATTTTTTAATTAAAGTTATATTCATCTCCTTGAACACAGTATAATATTAAAAGGCATTACATTTCACTCAGACATGAAAAAGGATTTAATGAATTTCAATTAATTGAAATTCAAAGGTAATTCTAATAAAGCTTGCACAGAATGAGACACTGAGTTGCTTTGGGAGATTTGCTTCACTGCAGACATTTTTGTTAAGGAAAGATTAATTTTCAAAACTGTATGCACTTTAAATGTGTTTCATATGTTTTTTTTTTTTTACATGTAACTTGATACCCTCCAAGTGCATATACAGTCCTGATTTGAGAGGCCTGTTACTCTCATAGCAGTGGCTTGGCCAATGAAATTGATTAAAAAGTATTTTTATAGGGGCCACAAATATTCTTTCACTGAAGCCAAGGGTTCAGAAGGATCCTGGAAAGGACTGGGCATTTATATGGACAACAAGAATATTCAGAATTGTTATCCTAAATATTAAAGAAATCAACAATTATTACAGGGATCTAAACCCTCAAGCTTCAGGACTTATGTCAACCCCTAGCTGTTAAGGGTGAGGAAGAAACTTTCCTTGTGGGAAGATTATCCATAACTGCCTGCTGCAGGGGTTCTTGCATTGTCCTCTGAAAGTATCTGATACTCTCCATTGTCTGAGAAAGGATATTGGTCTAGATGGACTACGGATCTGATCCAGATTGGTGATTCTTATGTTCCTACTGGCTGTATCAGTCTTAGGCCTCGTCTACACTATGGGGGGGAGATAGATCTAAGTTACGCAACTTCAGCTACGTGAATAATGTAGCTGAAGTTGACGTACTTAGATCTACTTTCCACAGGGTCCACGCTATGCTGTGTTGATGGGAGACGCTTTCCCGTCGACTCCTCTTGCGCTTCTCATTCAGGTGAAGTACAGGAGTTGATGGGAGAGTGATTGGCGGTCGATTTAGCGGGTCTTCACTAGACCCACTAAATCGCCTGCCTGTGCATCCATCGCCGTATGTCGAACCCCTGGTAAGTGTAGACGAGCCTTCAGACTTTTGGATCTGTTTCACCCTGCGTTACTCTAATTTTATGCCACTGCAACTTGATGGATATCAATGGAGTCACACTGATGTAAAACTGGAGTAAGTGCAGTGGTGATTGGCACTTTGATTTATTGCCATTGTGGGATGGTCGCAATGAGTCTTGCTCTTGGTGAAATAGATTATAAAGCCAGGATGTTGCAAAAAAGGGCTGTTTGTTGACAACATGGCATTGGCCAGCACTGCATGCCGCAGAGATGACGTCCATGCATTTGGAGTGTTGGCTAGTCCAGAATGGTGAATCAACTGCTTATTTATATGTGTCAGCATTAACCTGACAAACGGAGACACTCTCATCCCAGACGTTAGCAGTTGATCTTAAATTGACTGCTCTTCACTTGAACTTTTCCGGTCTGTTTGCCCTTTTCTGATGCCTGCCTCTGATTCTCATTGCTCTGTGCAGGTGATGCAAACTATTCAAAGTCCTTTTGAAAAGACTCTCTTGGTTGTAAGTGACAAGCTGACATGCCCCAGGTTCTGTGTGTGGAAGAAAATTGTTGTGATCGCCTGTCTTCCCAGGTGCTGGGCTGAGAGAGTCATTTGCTGCCAGTGAAGTATTAGTTACATCTGTCCAGTAAAGAGGCAGGGAACAAGTGACAGTGATATTTACATAATGCGAGTTGCTATCCCAGCGTACCTTGAGGTAGCAGTGGAGTGCAAGCTCTTTTTGGAGCAGTATCCTTCCAGACATCAGTATTGCTAGTTGCTCTCCTGCTTTCTCTTACAGCAGTCCACTTTTCATGGGACTTGAAATTGATTAATCTAATTTCTGTCATGTGACAATCCAGAGCACGGGCCCTCTCCCTCGTCTCCCAAGAGCCTCCATTAGCACCCACCACAGCTGGCCAGCCATCAGAAGTGGCATAATCAAGATCAAAATGATTAGGTTGTCCCGAGACAGTTCTGCCGTTCATTTCCCCATGCAATTGCTGAGCACAAACGGTGCAGCCTGTCTCTTAGCAGCACCATGTGATATAAAACACAGATTGAGTGTAAAAACGTGTCTTAGATTTTTATTTTGATAGGGCCAGCGCAAAGTCCTTGTTCCTGTATTGACCAATCTCCTACAAATAACAGACCCTTAACCCAACACCAGCATGCAGTCAAGAGTCAGAATGACATGCAGCAATTGTGCCTCTCCTGTTATAAAGGAGATCACATAAAATGGGCAAGAAAATGCAGAAAATGCAGGCTTAGGGGTGGGGGAATACACTACCTGTGACTGGTTTTCATTGCCACCTGATAGCTTCAGACTGAGCTGGCATGAACGAGGGAGGGGTGCCATTTGTTACAGCTATCAAATGTAGCCTTTGAAAGAGCCCTGAACATAATTAGTACAGCCATCCCTGCTACGGCTGGAATAAAAGCCAATGGTGGGGCAATGGCCAGGGGAATACTGCTAGTAGATGGGAGTGTTCCTATTACGAGTCTTTGAGAGTGAACTACAGCAGCGGATGCGCAGAATACAGAGGTGAAACGATGCACTTCATTACCTCGAACAGACCAGCTTTGTTGCACTGTTTGAGCTAAAAATCCCTGACTTGTTTTTGCAGTTTTCCTCAGAATTTCGGAGAAATGGATTCCAGTAGGTGGAGCTCTGCATTAATCTTTGTCCAGGATTTACTGCTTCTCAGTAGGGGACTGAGCCATACAGTTCTTTTCTTTCCCCCCCCTTTTTTTTTTTACCTTGCATTTGTCTGACAATGGCCTAGTCATAAGTTAATCTCCAATTCAACAGGTTCGAGAATTAGCACAGCCTAGTTTCTGCATTTTCTTGTAAATTCGCTTTCCTCGGAGCAGCTGAATGGAACAGTGGGTGGATAATTTACTCTTGAGAATTTATTGAACTCCAGGCCACTTTCTACTCCACGGAGCTTGGGGAAACTTGCATCCTGTAGAATCTTTAACAGTAGACAAGTTAAACGAAGGTCAATGGACCATTATTAAAGACATTATCGGATCTCTTCCGTGGGTGAACCCTGGAGTTTGCTGCTGATCCTTTGCTTGTTTAGCCACATGCTTTGTCTGTGACTCTCTGCTCATAGCATTTAAAACGCGCAGCTGAGGCCTAGCATCCAGCTCTGTACCAGCAATCTCGGGGTTGAAGCACAGCAGCGTGGTGCAGCTGAACGCTGGCCTGAAATATGCCTGGTAGGCAGCCATGTTTGCCCAGGATGCAGCCCCGAGAGCATCAGGTGTGTGGATGTGTTTGTCGTTCAAAAATGGTGCGCGGGAAGCAACAAGAAAAGGCAGCCCTTGTCAAGGGATGCTGCGTCTGTAGAGGCTGAGCTGAAACTGGCCATAAATAAGGCTGCATTTTTCTCCCCGGCTGTTCTCGTGGAGGTCATGACTTCTGAGAGTTGTTTTGTCGAGAGTCTGACTCTCGAAGTTTTGGGACTTTTGGTGGACGGGTGGCTGTGACCCTGAGCCAGCTTCACGGATAGCTCTGAGACGTACCTTGTTAAAACCCGAGCTACATGGGAGGCGTGAGATCTCAAATCGGGGCTAGTTGTGGGTCACTGTGGAGGAGTCTTATTTATATAACAGCAGCATCCAGGGGCCGCACCGGGCTAGGTGCTCTACACCAGTATAGTGAGAGACAAGTCCCTGCTTTGAAGCTACTATAATCTAAACAGGCAAGATGATGGGAAAGGAGACAGGCACAGAGAGAAGTGACTATCTCAGGTCTGCTGCGTGACCGTGTGATCAAGCTGGAGGTTGAACCCAGGTCTCCTGATGCCCAGCCTGTGCCCTGTCCACTGGACACAGGGCTCTGCCGAGGCTGCATGGGAAATGGCAGTACGGAAGGCCGTGTGGTTGTCCCAGAAGCTGTGAATGAAGAGACGTGTCAGAGCTGGGGCCGTGCTGCTGCCTTTTCATAGTCTGAGGGTACGTCTACACTGCACTTAAACACCAGTGGCCGGCCCGTGGCAGCTGACTCGGGCTACTGGGGCTGTAAAACCGCAGTGTAGATGCTCTGGCACCCTGCCCCCCCCCCACGTTCAGTTTAGAGCCCCACAGCCGAGGCTTGCAAGCCCGCGGCAGATGATGTGGGCCAGCCATGGGTGTTTAATTTCAGTGACATGGACTTAAACTAGCGACTGAAAGTCGTCAGCGGCTTCAACCTGTTTTCATTGCAAATTTTAAAATATAATTCTGCCGAGTAAGTTTTCAGCCCTTCCCCTAATGGCCGACTGCGTGGGGTGAATGGAGCGTGTGACTGGCTCCACCACTGCAGGAGAAGGCTGGCTGGGAGGGGTGTAATGTCCCCTCTCTCACACTCACACCCAGTGTTATGTCTGGGGTGTGCCCCTCAACACCCTTAGGCCGGGCCTGTACGTTCTGGTATGGCTGTGGCAGACAGGGCCCTGTGAGGGGTACAGAGTAGGGGGACAGACCCATATACAAATGCTAAGGCTCTCTCTCCTCGTTACCCTCTCTGAGACGGGGCCTGCCCCAGAAGTGGCTTGGCAGGCGGCCGTTGGGCCCAGAGTTGTGCCCGCTGTTGCTACAGCTATAAAAGCTGCTTTCAGTGGACACCCCCTGCCCCGTTGGTGCCTGCTTGCCCACGCTGGGAATGAAGGGAGCTGCTGTAGCCTCCCTGTGTTCCAGGCACTCCAGCACATGCTCCATCTAGCCCCCACCTCCTCCGAGCATGGGAGACAACCAACACCTGGGGAGATCTACTCATCTCCACAATGGCAGAAGACCCATTCCCCAGCTAGTCACCTTGTTGACCACCTGAAGGAACCCTCTCCTCACCTGACCTGCCACCCCTCAGCCGGACATCACGGCACAAGCCATGGGCCACTCCAAGGGTTGGCAGCTGAGAGAGAGAGAGCTAGAGGAGACTCCATGAGGGCCTGAGAGCAGGGAACATGGGGGGCAGTGAAAGACTGGGGTAGGGGTGAAAGGATTAATGGATTGGGTGGGAGAGAGTATGGAATGAACAGATTATGGGGTGATGAGAGCATGGAATTAATGGCTAGTGGGGGCATTAATTTGGAATGGGGAATTAATTTGCTGGGAAGGGGAGGGTATTTTACTCAGGGAACGTCCTGTGTATCTCTCCGACTGAAGCAGAACACGTCTGAAGGAACCCTTGTTAAATTTTGGCAGCACATCCCTGGTTTTAGCCTTTGTAGCCTAGGGCTGTGTGCGTGAGGTACCTGTTAGCAGCCCGCTGTCACTGTGCTCCAGGGGAAAGAGCCGTGGCTGCCCCTGACTGCAGCCTGCTGATGGACTGTTACACGGAACGTGGATGGTAAGTCAGGTGCACCTGTGCATTGCAGTCTGGTAGCAGAAGGGGCTGCTGTGGCTGTGTGTCTGCCATGCTTTGTCAGGATTTAACCCACACCCATATATAGATTCCTGCTTAACACGTTCGATCATGGGTAAAACTTTCAAAAGCACTTAGTGCCTTAGGCATCTCGGTCATAGTGACTTTCTATGGGAGCTGGCTTCTCAGTCACTTTGGGGCCCGTTCCTTCAGGTCACTTCTCCATCTCTGTGTCCATGCTCTATCTCCAGGCTCATCTGAATAGAACAGAGCCTGCATCTCTCTCCTAGCCCCTGGCCAGTAATCAGACTGTCACTCACATCAGGCAGGGTTATCTTCTGTCGTCCTGCCAGGTGCAGAACATTCTTTTCAAAAAGAGCCAGACACAAGATTCCCCCAGATGAACTAACTACAGCCGTCACTTTAGAGTTCCCGAATCAATGGGCTTTTAATATCTGGTTACAGCAAATAAGATTTTAAATCTTAAATGCCCTGCTTAAGTTCTTGGAAAGGGCTGGGATGCTAGTTTGCAAACTTAGGGACATAAAAGAGCAAATCCAAAAGCAGAAATCCTATGCTATAGCTCCTTGCTGAAGATGCTGTCTCCAGCCTGTTGGAGGAACCTTTCAGACTCCAGATTTGTAAATAATCTCCTCTTAACTCAGGCCTTGAAAATATATAGGTCAGTTGCTTTTTGATCTTTAATTGTTGCAACCCAAAGATATAATTTAACTTCTCTTGATTTACAGTTTGACTATCCATTAAAATGTGTCTTCCTTGGTAGTTCACTTCCTTAAATGATATATGGTATTGCTCCATTTGTCAGACGTTTATTAATAATTCATGTCCATTTCAGACATGGGTCTCTGATCCAATGTAACTGAGACATTGTTTGAGAGATGTTTACTTGCACATAGCCTGAACTTGCTAGATATAAAGAAACTCTCCATTTGTCACTGTAGGTATGTGAAAAGAAGGATGGGTCCGTGGTTGGGTACTCATCTAGCACTTGGGAGACTAGGATGCAAGTCCCTGCTTTGCCACGGAAGCCCTATATGAGCCTCCGTGCCTCAGTTTCCCACTGCCCAATGGGGCTAATAGGGCAGTGCTGTCTCACAGGGTTGTTCAAGGACAAATATGTTAAAGATTGTGAGGTGCTCAGATGCTACAGTAGTGGAGGGGTATAAGTACCCAAGGAGGGTGAGGTACCACAAGGGTGGGGTGTGGCATAAGAATCTGAATAGAACAGAATTTCAGACACCGAAACTGTAAGTTTGATTAGTTTCCCCAGTCTTCTCTGGCAAACAGGAAATGAGGTACTTAGGCTTGGCAGAATGTGAGGTTTTTTTTATTTTATTTTTTTTAAATAATTTTGAGGATATCCTCTGTTTTTAGGCATTTTTTAGTCAATTTTTAAATTTTCACAGTTGCAGGAATTCTTTGTTGGTTGGTCAGACAATTAATGGCAGTCGATGTTGAGATTCAAAAAGCTAAAGCTTTATATTTATTAAAACACAGATTGCCAATATCACATGTCAAAACATACAAAGTAAATAGCCTTAGAGTTTGATTTAAGTTCTCAAGCAGCATTTATCTTTCTTTGCCTTTCTGTAAATTTCAATGATCAATGGAAATATTTTGTCACCGGTTTGTATGTATACGGTGAAATCGAGATTTATCGACATTTACTGATAAAAATTGAATCCTTCCAAGCCTGCTGCTAAAGATTGCAGGTAATGCCTTCATAACTCTAGGATTATTCCTCCCGTTAGTTAACATTTGAATATTTAACTGGAAAAGACAGCTGGCCTGTGATCACCAGTACTACAAGTGAAATGAGCATGTAGGTTCTCAGTACCTTACCTATGCAATATCGCAAATAAATAAAATTCATAGATACAGACAGGTTGCTACTGCACTACTGTCCACCTCATTTTGGTTGCCCATTCCAAAAAGAACTTCCCAGTCATGTCTTCAGTGGACATAGTTATTACAGTGAGTGCTATGAGAACCTGAAAAGAATATAACAACATAGATTTTCTTTGTTCCTGAGAGCAGTACTCTAAGATTGGTCCTGCTCCCACTGAAGTCAGTTGAAGGTTTGTCTTTGATCCTGACACAACTAGGATCAGACCTTTTGTAAGGATTGTTTGGCTGGAGATGCACAGTCCAAACAACCTCTCCAAGACCATTATGAGATGGCAACACAACAGGTATAATATTCACACCCACCCTCGTGGGTTCTCATAGCCTGTTTGTGCACAAATTACCTATAAACTCTGTAAACCTGTTCCTGACCAATACGTATTGTAATGCTTTTCTGTTTGACTTGCAACATTTTGTGGCATACGTGGCATGCCACGTGGTGATGTGCGAGGCATATCACAACCTGCTGTTCAACTGGGAGTCACAGTCTGGCCTATTGCAAACCACAGCTGAAAACACTGTGCCTTTCCCTAAAATTAGAGAGTCTCCCCATGCCTCAAAAGGTTGCACTCCTGTCTCACTTTGTGGGTCGGTAATTTACAGTCTGTTGTCCCTCACCCAGGAAGAACACTGCTCGTTTGTACTGAACCGTGCTTGGATCACTTATTGGATGAAGAATATTATGCAGTCATTACATTCCAGGTCATGGGCCAGCCTCTAACTATGCAGATTAGGAGGATATATTCTCTAGACGAGAGTTTAGTCCATGACTATCTACTGCAGTGTTTCTAGTACTAGCCACTGACCTGACCCAATGTGGCAATTGCTGTTTCCTCTCCTATCTGTCACAGGTAAAAAGGAAAGCCCCCTACAGGTAGGGTGGAGTAATGCATTGGGTTACAGACTACAAATCTCCAGAAGAGCATCTCGAACCCCCACATGCTGCCCATGCTTACTGGGTTGAACGGGTAGGTCTTGGAGTTAGTGGAGAAAGCGTATATTGCAGGCAACTCCCAATTAACTGCATTTGAGGAAGCTCACATACTTGGGGTATTCCAGCTGGTCTGTGGAATAGGTTGCACTCAGATGTGTGTGACCTATTCTTTTCCTACAAGCTCACGTGGCTAGGCCTGTGGCCCCCAACCACCATCCTGACATCGGCCAAGATGGCAATTGTTACCCAAGTATCTTTTTTCAAAATGTTACTCAATGCTACTTAGTAACCCACACACCTTCTGGGTGTGGTGTTCTGTCCCATCTAGTGGCACCAAGAGATAGCAAGAGAGAGATAAAATGAGTCTGCTCTACAGCCTTAGCTAACAGCCAGCTGGCTTTTAGCTCACGTGGTAGAGGCTCATGCACTAAGCCCCGGAGGTCCCAGGTTCGATTCTGCTTGCTGACAACCGGGGTCTGTCGGCGTTACACTGTAACGTAATAAATGGGAACCACTGAGTAGTTTATCCTACTGCTACCACTACCCTTTTGCTTTCTCACCGATCTTAACTGATGTTTCACCGTGCATTACAGGAAACCGTACGCATAGGCTGGGAAAATAGTTTAACACACCTTGTTTCTTTGGCCCACAGGGAGTTCTTATGCCATGAATTTTAAAGCCCTTGAAAATCTGCGTCTCTAATGGAAGCCCTGGCACAGCCTTACCAACTGTATACGGTCCAGGACGCAGCTCTCTGCTGCTGCCTAAGCTGCAACTGCCGTGGTGCGTGCATTGTACTGCACGCTTCATAGCTGTAAAGCAAACGGAAAGGAGTATAAAGGGGCGTCAGCAACGAGATCTTCAGAAAATGTGAAACTGCAGAGTCAGGCCGTTGTCAGACTTCAGTTATAGGGGGAAACAAACAGTCGCAAAGCAGCTGCTGCATCTCATCCTACACCTCTGTGCGAGCCAACTGATGGAACTGTCCAAGTCACGTGTCTGTCTCGGTATTTTAGCACCAGTCAGCTTGGTATCGTATCTCCACAAGGGGTGTGTCATTTGCCACGGTACTTTAATTCTTCCGGTGTAGTATTTGAATGTAGGGACTTAATCCCGGTATGTTTAGAGATTAAGGAGGAGAGCTTCATCTGCCTTCCTTAGTCTATTTGCTTGCCACTAATTAATCGAGGGGCTGATTCAAAGCACAACAAAGTCAACGGAAAAATTACCCATTGATTTCAGTGGGTGTTGAATCCCTAGCCCCATTGTAGTTAGAGTCAGAGTTTAGAGACAGGAGGGACCACTAGATCATCTAGTCCAGGGGTTCTCAAACTGGGGGTCGGGACCCCTCAGGAAGTCACGAGGCTATTACATGGGAGGGTCGCAAGCTGTCAGCCTCCACCCTGAACCCCACTTTGCCTCCAGCATTTATAATGGTGTTAAATATATAAAAAGGTGTTTTTAATTTAAAACGGGGGTGTGTGTGTCGCACTCAGAGGCTTGCTATGTGAAAGGGGTCACCAGTACAAAAGTTTGAGAACCACTGATCTAGTCTGACTTCCTGTATGTCACAGGCCACCAACACCACCCAATCCCCGAACACTAAACCCAACAACCAATACTTGACTGAAGTATTTTAGCCCACAGATGTCACGACTGGGACGTGGGCGGTCTGACCTAGTGGTCAGAGCAGGAGTCAGGCCAGGTCAGGTACCAGAAAGTCAGAGTCTGAGACAGGCCAGAGGGCAGACCAAGAGTCAGGCTTCAGGAGGCAGGCAGGGTCAGGTTACCAGGAGATTGGGGTCAGGTGCCAGGTTGCAGACAGCAAATGAACAGCGAAGTTGAGGATGAGCTAGGATCAGAAGTCAGCGTTTAGGGTCTATAGCAAGCAGGATCTGGAGTGGAAGCAGATAGACAGTCTGTGGTGTTGCTCTGTCAGCTTCCTATTATGGCTTCCTGGTTTATATACCTGTATCAGCCAATCACTGGGCTGAAAAGGCAGCCACTCAGGCCCTCCAGGGCAGTACTTCCTGCTGAGCCTACCTTCACAGTGTCCTCCTGTAGACATCCAGCCTAAGCCTTTAGTGGCGATGCAGAGGTTTCAGCAGCCCAGAACTCCCATGGTCCCAAGTTCTAGATCTGCAGGTTCTTACAACTGCCAGCTAGGCTACTAGGTGCAACAGGCAGCAAATAGGAGAGACCGAGGTGCACCAGTGCTCAAGACCCCTGTAATGGCAGGGAAATGATTGTGAGCTATACCCTGATAATTCCAGCAAATGACCTGCACGCACATGCTGCAGAGGAAGGCAAAAAATCCCACATGGTCACTGCCAGTCTGAGCTGGGGGAAAATTCCTCCTCACCCCACCCAGGGTGATCAGTTAGATCCTGAGCATGTGAGCAAGAACCAAGCAGCTCAGAAGAGAGAATGCTTGGTGCCACCTCAGAGCCCTGGCAGTCCTCCAATGTCCCATCTCCAGCTGTGGCCCTCCCTGATGCTTCAGACAAAAGACAACCCACTCCCCGCAAACTAAATGTGTGTGTGTGTGTGTGTGTGTGTGTGTCTCTTCCTGACTCCTGCAGGTAACCAGCTGAAGAGTGTATGAGAACCGCAGATTCATCAGGTTACATGCTAGATTGTTAACTGTGGTTCTGATTCTCCTCCTCTTTAACCCCGGTTTTACACTGATGTATCTCAAGAGATTTCAGTGAGGTTACTCCTGATTTGCATTGATGTGAAAGAGGAGAATAGTTTTAACACATCTAATGCTCTCCTCGGCTATGATGTCAGAGGAGAGCTTTGCTGCATTTTTCTTGTTCCTTTCACCTGGCTTATTGTTGATAACTAAGTGGCCTTTGTAGGTGGGACTGCCTTCCTGGGCTGTGCTTTGGGATAACTTCTGCTCTTGTGCCTGTTTGCTGTGTTTCTGAAGCACTGAACTAGAAAAGTTATTGACTTGCTGTCTGATTAAAATGCTGTCCTCAGGAAAAGTCCAGGCTCCCATAGTTTGACGTTGACTTAACAATTACAAAAGAAGTCCTTGTTTTTCATAGAATCATAGAATATCAGGGTTGGAAGGGACCTCAGGAGGTCATCTAGTCCACCCCCTGCTCAAAGCAGGACCAATCCCCAACTAAATTATCCCACCCAGGGCTTTGTCAAGCCTGACCTTAAAAATATCTAAGGAAGGAGATTCCACCACCTCCCTAGGTAACGCATTCCAGTGTTTCACCACCCTCCTAGTGAAAAAGTTTTTCCTAATATCCAACCTAAACCTCCCCCACTGCAACTTGAGACCATTACTCCTTGTTCTGTCATCAGCTACCACTGAGAACAGTCTAGAGCCATCCTCTTTGGAACCCCCTTTCAGGTAGTTGAAAGCAGCTATCAAATCCCCCCTCATTCTTCTCTTCCGCAGACTAAACAATCCCAGTTCCCTCAGCCTCTCCTCATAAGTCATGTGTTCCAGTCCCCTAATCATTTTTGTTGCCCTCGGCTGGACGTTTTCCAGTTTTTCCACATCCTTCTTGTAGTGTGGGGCCCAAAACTGGACACAGTACTCCTGATGAGGCCTCACCAATGTCAAATAGAGGGGAATGATCACGTCCCTTGATCTGCTGGCAATGCCCTTATATATACATCCCAAAATGCCATTGGCCTTCTTGGCAACAAGGGCACACTGTTGACTCATCCAGCTTCTCGTCCACTGTAACCCCTAGGTCCTTTTCTGCAGAACTGCTGCCGAGCCATTTAGTCCCTAGTGTGTAGCGGTGCATTGGATTCTTCCATCCTAAGTGCAGGACTCTGCACTTGCCCTTGTTGAACCTCATCAGATTTCTTTTGGCCCAATCCTCTAATTTGTCTAGGTCCCTCTGTATCCTATCCCTACCCTCCAGCGTATCTACCTCTCCTCCCAGTTTAGTGTCATCTGCAAACTTGCTGAGGGTGCAATCCACACCATCCTCCAGATCATTTATGAAGATATTGAACCGGCCGACCCTTGGGGCACTCCACTTGATACCGGCTGCCAACTAGACATGGAGCCTAGTGTCCTAGTAGGATTTGAAGCTGAGTGGGCATCCCATTGCTTTGCATTGCTCCTGCGAATTAAAATTATCGGAAGATGTCATATTTTTAAAATTTGAAAGATCATTTAGAAAGATTCTGGATTCTTGTAACAGAGAGAGTTTCCAAATGATGGAGTGTGTGAAGTTGCTAGCAGAGTTTCCTGTAGCACCTCTCAAAATGTTTGTTTGTTCTTCAACACTTCGATGCTGCTATGCATATCCAGAGCTCCACTTTCCCTTTCCTAGTTTTTCAGTAACAGACACTTTTCAGTGCAAATCCTCTAATGAGGCACAGAGCCGTAACACCACAGTGAACTACTCTTTCAATTTCATACCTCATTTCGCTTTGCTTTTGTAGGGCAGATTCTCTTCCTAGTTACACAAGTAAAAATCCAGAGTACCTCTCTTGACTTCAGCCGACTTACTCCACTTGACAAGGGCGTGACCAAGAATATTCTGCACATTTAGATCTCTGCCACATTTAGTTGCAGCTGAGTTAAGATGCATTTCTCCCCATAATTGTTTCACCCCTGTATGTGGAAATGTAAAAGTGAGCCCCTTGGAATTCTGAACATCTGCTAGGGAAACGTTTCTTTTAATGCATACTTTCTTGTTGAGGCTGATTAGCAAAGCACTTGGGCACAGGCATAAGTCCATCTGTATTCATCGAAGTGCTTAAATGAATGCTTAAATCCCATTGAGGTGGTGTGCTGAATTGGGGGCTCAGTCTTTTGAGGTGCTGAGTGCCTTCAACAATTCCTGAACACAGTGGACGTTGGGGGCATATAGAATTTAGGCTTTGATCTTACTGGGTGCTGTGACTCTGGTTCTTTGTTCCACCACTGCCTGGACTTGGTGCCATTTGAGGCATTCTGCTTCCTAATGCTTTTCCCTGGGAGTGTCGAAGGATTTTTTGGGGGGAGTGAAGGTAGATTTTATGCATCATGTTGGTATGTACATTTTAAGTAATTATTTCACCACCAGACCTCTAGCTGGTGTTGTGACAAGGCGCTATCTGTAGTACCAGGGAGGTTGCTGCAGCACAGGAAGATTGCAGGGTTAATTGAAGTCATCTCTGTTTTCTGTGGGGAATTACTGGCGCTCGGGTGGCAATTGCTGGGAGAGCAATTTGGGAGCAAGAGGCAAAGGGGAGCTCAGAGTGTGAGCTGGGGAGAGGAGAGAAAGCTGCATAAGTCTCCACCTGCTGCAAACCTGTGGCATGTTCTGTTTTGCTTCAGAACTGAGGAATAAATGCACATGTGAATGAAGGAAAACAACCTGTGTGTGTCTGTGGTTAGACCACAAGGAGAGGCTAGGCAGTGGTACTCTCAGAGCAGGTGAAGGATGCCCTGTGATGAGTGTAAATGGGTGCAGTCCCATTGTTTCTAATGGAGGTATGCTGATTTGCACCAGTTAAGGATCTAGTGCAGTGTTAATTTTTGTAAGAGTGAAACTCACCACTGTGCACCATGGGAAGGGTCTCTGCACTGGGGCTGTCGGGGTACAGGATCCTTGTTTTTGCAGGTGACGAAACACCCAGCATGTCTTGCTGTAGCTACTCTTCTAGCTATTGCGTGGAATAGCAGCCACAGGAGTGGGGGGGGGGGGGGTGAGTGCAGGGTCTGTGCAGCAGCCCTGGTCTGCACTTATGGCTTATTTGGGTGGCTTTCACCTCTCTAATCCCTTCACACTGTAGCCCCATGGGACCAGAATCCTTGGGCTCTTATGGGGCAGTGGATTCCACCATTAGGAATGATTATTTACCACATTAAATACATCCAAACAGATAAATAAAATACTGTACAGAGGGATCAAAGCCGGGAGTTTTCCTGTGAAATTTTAGACGGTTGCCTTACACCCTTTTGCTAAGCCCATCCTCGGGAGCTGAGCAGTGTGTCTGGTACAAGGAGCCTTTACTAGTCATGTTCAAAAGGCTCATAATGAAAAATATGACAAATTCAAGGCTTTTTGCACTGTATTATGAACTCTAAAATGGGCCCTTTTTTGCAGCAAGTTTTTAGCATGTATGTGCATTTGTCATGTACCTTTTTTTTTTAAGCAAAACCTTCCTGCTTGTTCTTTAATTGGCCCCTTTTAGAATAACTATTGGCCATATATTTGTTACATTTCCTTCCAGTACTCCTTTGCCTTTTATAATAGGACCCTCAATGTAAACCTATGTTTGTATTTCAGAGGGAGATAGTTTATTACGCTTGTCTTCCTTTCAGGGGGTGATGCCCATGGAGATTTAGCCGGGTGGGGTCTCTGATGTGCTTTAGCAGCGATGTTTTCTCTTCTCCTTTATTTTTATAATGCTTGGGAAGTTAAACGCAAAAGCTAATAGTGGAAGGGTGAGTTTAACCCGCTGAATGTGTTACAAATCCTTCTCTGAGCTGATCCACAGAGGAGACGAGGTGTGCGTCCACAGCCACAGGGCCGTGTCTCTTTGAGTTGCTAAAGCCTGGGCTACGCTTTCTGCTTTGGAGGTGGCTGGCTCAGTCCCTGGTGTGTTGGCCAAGAGGCAGGCTGTCATGCTAGCTTGCAGTGGGAATTGTCAAAACTTTACAACAATATTAACCTGGGTACAATGAGCTATTGTTTCCCATCGTAAATTTACACCTTGGCTTAATATAGTGCAGCGTATGGGGCAGGTTTTTAGCATATTGCTGTGATTCCTCTGTGTTTTTTAAAGTGCTCAACGATAAGCACACGTTTAAGTTTCATTGGCTTCAGTGGGACGTCAGGACACGCTGAAGCACCATTTTGAATATGAACAGGGATGTTTCCCTGTCTTGGGGTCCATCCGTGTGGGCAGTTGGTCTTTGGGCCTAGTGCTCTCTGCAGTCCTGCCTTGATGCCGGCTGGCTGTGGGGGGCAGAATCCTAGAAAGGTAGGACTGGAAGATACCTCAGTAGGTCATCTAGTCCAGTCCCCTGCACTCATGGCAGGGCAAAGTATTATCTAGACCATCCCTGACAGGTGTTTGTCTAACTTGTTCTTAAAATGATGGAAATTCCACGAC
Source organism: Lepidochelys olivacea (assembly GCF_965140295.1). Lineage (NCBI taxonomy): Eukaryota > Metazoa > Chordata > Testudines > Cheloniidae > Lepidochelys > Lepidochelys olivacea. The sequence continues at coordinate 124,445,911 of NC_140416.1, forward strand.
CTCCCTAGGTAATTTGTTCCAGTGCTTATCCACCCTGACAGTTAGGGATTTTTCCTAATATCCAAACTAAACCCCCTCTCCTCCAATTTAAGCCCACTGCTTCTTGTCCTGTCCTCAGTGGTTAAGGAGAACAATTTATCACCCTTCTCTTTATAGCAATCTTTTACATAGAATCATAGAATCATAGAATATCAGGGTTGGAAGGGACCCCAGAAGGTCATCTAGTCCAACCCCCTGCTCAAAGCAGGACCAATTCCCAGTTAAATCATCCCAGCCAGGGCTTTGTCAAGCCTGACCTTAAAAACCTCTAAGGAAGGAGATTCTACCACCTCCCTAGGTAACGCATTCCAGTGTTTCACCACCCTCTTAGTGAAAAAGTTTTTCCTAATATCCAATCTAAACCTCCCCCACTGCAACTTGAGACCATTACTCCTCGTTCTGTCATCTGCTACCATTGAGAACAGTCTAGAGCCATCCTCTTTGGAACCCCCTTTCAGGTAGTTGAAAGCAGCTATCAAATCCCCCCTCATTCTTCTCTTCTGCAGGCTAAACAATCCCAGCTCCCTCAGCCTCTCCTCATAACTCATGTGTTCCAGTCCCCTAATCATTTTTGTTGCCCTTCGCTGGACTCTCTCCAATTTATCCACATCCTTCTTGTAGTGTGGGGCCCAAAACTGGACACAGTACTCCAGATGAGGCCTCACCAATGTCGAATAGAGGGGAACGATCACGTCCCTCGATCTGCTCGCTATGCCCCTACTTATACATCCCAAAATGCCATTGGCCTTCTTGGCAACAAGGGCACACTGCTGACTCATATCCAGCTTCTCGTCCACTGTCACCCCTAGGTCCTTTTCTGCAGAACTGCTGCCTAGCCATTCGGTCCCTAGTCTGTAGCTGTGCATTGGGTTCTTCCGTCCTAAGTGCAGGACCCTGCACTTATCCTTATTGAACCTCATCAGATTCCTTTTGGCCCAATCTTCCAATTGGTCTAGGTCCTTCTGTATCCTATCCCTCCCCTCCAGCGTATCTACCACTCCTCCCAGTTTAGTATCATCCGCAAATTTGCTGAGAGTGCAATCCACACCATCCTCCAGATCATTTATGAAGATATTGAATAAGACCGGCCCCAGGACCGACCCTTGGGGCACTCCACTTGATACTGGCTGCCAACTAGACATGGAGCCATTGATCACTACCCGTTGAGCCCGACAATTTAGCCAGCTTTCTACCCACCTTATAGTGCATTCATCCAGCCCATACTTCCTTAACTTGCTGACAAGAATACTATGGGAGACCGTGTCAAAAGCTTTGCTAAAGTCAAGAAACAATACATCCACTGCTTTCCCTTCATCCACAGAACCAGTAATCTCATCATAAAAGGCGATTAGATTAGTCAGGCATGACCTTCCCTTGGTGAATCCATGCTGGCTGTTCCTGATCACTTTCCTCTCATGCAAGTGCTTCAGGATTGATTCTTTGAGGACCTGCTCCATGATTTTTCCAGGGACTGAGGTGAGGCTGACTGGCCTGTAGTTCCCAGGATCTTCCTTCTTCCCTTTTTTAAAGATTGGCACTACATTAGCCTTTTTCCAGTCATCCGGGACTTCCCCGGTTCGCCACGAGTTTTCAAAGATAATGGCCAGTGGCTCTGCAATCACAGCCGCCAATTCCTTCAGCACTCTCGGATGCAACTCGTCCGGCCCCATGGACTTGTGCACGTCCAGCTTTTCTAAATAGTCCCTAACCGCCTCTATCTCCACAGAGGGCTGGCCATCTCTTCCGCATTTTGTGATGCCCAGCGCAGCAGTCTGGGAGCTGACCTTGTTAGTGAAAACAGAGGCAAAAAAAGCATTGAGTACATTAGCTTTTTCCACATCCTCTGTCACTAGGTTGCCTCCCTCATTCAGTAAGGGGCCCACACATTCCTTGGCTTTCTTCTTGTTGCCAACATACCTGAAGAAACCCTTCTTGTTACTCTTGACATCTCTGGCTAGCTGCAGCTCCAGGTGCGATTTGGCCCTCCTGATAACATTCCTACATGCCCGAGCAATATTTTTATACTCTTCCCTGGTCATATGTCCAACCTTCCACTTCTTGTAAGCTTCTTTTTTATGTTTAAGATCCGCTAGGATTTCACCATACTTGAGATACTTAACATACTTGAAGACTGTTATCATGTCCCCCCTCAGTCTTCTCTTCTCCAGACAAAACAAACCATTTTTTTTAGTCTTTCCTCATAGGCCATGTTTTCTAGACCTTTAATCATTTTTATTGCTCTCCTCTGGACTTTCTCCAATTTGTCCACATCTTTCCCAAAGTGTGATGCCCAGAATTAGACACAATAGTCCACTTGAGGCCTTATCAGTGCTGAGTAAAGCGGAAGAATTACTACTTGTGTCTTGTTTACAACACTCCTGCTAATACATTGCTGAATGATGTTCACTTCCCCCCCCCCGCAACAGTGTTACACTGTTGACTCATATTGAGTTTGTGATTCACTGTGACCCCCTGTTCGGCAGTACTCCTTCCTAGGCAGTCATTGCCCGTTTTTTATTTGTGGAATTGATTTTTCCTTCCTAAGTGTAGTATTGTGCATTTGTCCATAGTGAATTTCATCCCATTTATTTCAGACTGTTTCTCAATATCATTTTAAATTCTAATCCTGTCCTCTAAAGGGCTTGCAACCTCCCAACTTGGTGTCATCTGCAAACTTTGTAAGTGTACTCTCTGTGCCATTATCCAAGTCATTGATGAAGTTATTGAATAGACCCAGACCCAGGACAGATCCCTGCTGGATCCCATTCTATGCCCTTCCAACGTGATTGTGAACCATTGATAACTACTCTAAGTACAGTTTTTCAACCAGTTGTGCACCCACCTTATAGTATACTTCTCAAGTTTGTTTGTGAGAAGATCACGTGAGTTGGTATCAGAAGCCTTACTAAAGTTGATGCATCACATCTACTGCTTTCCCCGCTCCACGAGCCTTGTTACCCTGTCAAAGAAAGCTATTAGGTTGCTTTGACATGATTTGTTCTTGACAAGTCCATGTTGACTGTTACTTATCACTTTATTTTCTTCTAGGTGCTTACGAATTGATTGTTTATTTGCTCCATTATCTTTACCGGTACTGAAGTTAAACTGACTGGTCTATAATGCCCTGGGTGGTCCTTATTCCCTTTTTTAGATATAGGTACTATATTTGCCCTTTTCTAGTCCTCTGGCATCTCTCCGTCCTCCATGAGATCTCAAAGGTAATCGCGAATGGCCCAGAGACCTCTTCAGTCAGTTCTTTAAGTATTCTAGGATGTATTTCATCAGGCCCTGCTGACTTTAAAGACATCTAACTTGTCTAAGTCATTGTTAAGTTGTTCTTTTCTTATTTTAGCCTCAGATTCTACCCCATTTACACGGATGGTCACCATGTTAGTTGTCCAATCACCGCTAACTTTTTTGGTGAAAACTGAAACAAAAAAGGCATTTAACACTTCAGCCATTGTGTGTTTTCTGGTGTTGTTTTTCCTTCCTCTTTGAGTAATGGGCCTACCCAGAAAGGGCCCATACCTGCTGGTAGTGTAGGGCTGGGAGGCACAATTGAAAGGTTTAGCTGCTCCCAGAACAGCTTGAGTCATGTCCCCCTCCCCCAAGCAGGGTCCCCCTTTTACCGTCATTCTCCCCTCCTGGAAAGCAGCAGCTCCTGCAGCTCCCAGCTCTTATTCCTGCCTCTCCCCATGGGGTGCAGCTCGCAGCTGGCCTGCTCCAGCAGCTGCTACACAGGGAGGGGGCCTGGCCACACCATGTGACTGAGCAGAAATATGGGGGGAGCACGTTACCCCGTGTGTCCGTCCACCCCGACGTGTCTCCTCTGGGCCTACCCATCTTTGGTTTTCCTCTTGCTTCCCAGGTATTTGCAAAATGTTTTCTTGTTACCTTTTATGTCCCTTGCTAGTTTAATTTCATTTTTTGCCTTGGCCTTTCTCATTTTGTTCCTATGTGCTTGTGTTGTTTTTTATATTCATCCTTCATGATTTGGCCTAATTTCCACTTTTGTTGGCCTAATTCCACCCTTTTTTGTGTGGCAGGTTACTGAAGATCTCCTGGTTAAGTCAGAGTTAAGCCATACTTCCTATCTTTCCCATGCACTGGGATAGCTTATTCCTGTGCCTTTAATGGTTCTTTAAAAAACTTCCAACTCTCCTGAACTCTGTTTTTCCCCTTAGACTTGCTTCCCACGGGATCTTACCTACCACTTCTCTGAGTTTGCTAATGCCTATCTTCTTGAAGTCCATTGTCTGTATTCTGTTGTTTTCCCTTCTACCATTCCTTAGAATTATGAACTCTATCATTGCATGATTAAGGCTAAGATTTTGTCACGGATATTTTTAGTAAAAGTCACGGACAGGTCATGGGCAATAAAGAAAAATTCACAGAAGCCATGCCCTGTCCCTGACTCTTACTAAAAATATCTGTGACAAAATGGGGAGCTGCTGGGCAGCTGTGGGGGCTCCCACCACCCCTGGGGCTTGGAGCTCCATGGTTCCCGTCCGCCTGCAGCTCCGAATTGTCCGTGTTGGCGGGGAGCTGCAAGGGGGTATTCCACAGCTTCCAGCTGCCGCTGTCTGAAGTCACAGAGGTCTTTGGAAGTGACAGATTCTGTGACTTCTGCAACCTCTGTGACAAAATTGTAGCCTTATGCATGATCACTTTCGCCAAGGTACCTTCCACATTCAAATTCTCAACCGGCTTCTCCCTCTTTGTCAGAATCAAGTCTAGAATAGACTCTCCCTTGTCGCTTTTGCCACCATCTGTAATAAAAGTTGTCTCCAATGCATTTCAATAACTTTTTGGATAATCTGTGTCCTGCTGTGTTGTTTTCCAAGCAGGTGTCTGAATACTCGAAGTCCCCCATCACTACCAAGTGAGTATGTTTTGGATGATTTTGTTCATTCTTTAAGAAAAAAAAGCCTTGTCCACATCTTCTTCCTGGTTAGGTGGTTCATACTAGACACCTACCATCACATCACCCTTGTGTTTTACTTTTTTCATGCTTACTGGGAGACTTTCAACAAGTCTGCCTCCCACTTCTAATTCAACTTCGATGCAAATTATATCAGGCAATACCTCCTCCCACCCCACCCCTGCCTGTCCTTCCTGAACAAGCTGTACCCTTCTGTTATATATTTCAGTCATGGGAACTATCCCACCAAGTTTTGGTGGTGCCAATTATGTCCTAATTGTGATTATTCACTAGTATTTCTTGTTCTTCCTGTTTACTCCCCATATTTCTTGCATCAGTATACAGATATCGAAGAGGCTTGTTTTTTGTTTGATTTTCCCCTCTGTATTCCCTCTTGTCTCTCCTTTATTCCTGCTGTGATTGTCTATGTCCCCCCCAGATTTTGACCCTTTACCCAGGTCTCTGTTTTGGACTTACCTGTGGGCTTTTGTCTCCTGTCCCCATCGAACCTAGTCGAAAGCTCGCTTGACTAGGTTAGCCAGTCTGTATCCAAAGATATTCTTCCCCTTCCTTGATAGGTGGGCCCGATCTCTCCTCTGCAGTCCTCCTCCTTGGAACTAGATCCCATGGTCAAGGAAGCAAAGCCCCTCCTGGCGACACCCTCTGTGCAGCCAGGCGTTTACCATTATTTCTCATAAGTACATCTGAGCAGTAGGGGCAGGCTTCTGCTCCCAGGTAGGTAGACTGCTTCAGTCCTTGTGTGTATTCAGGGAGCCACTCCAATGGCCAGGTTAAGAAAGACCCAGTGGCGAGATACAACATCTGGAGCAGGTCTCCATTCAAACCTATGGACTTTTTCTCTGAATGGCAGGAAAGTCTCATTCGTTACATTCTCCAAGTCTACAGTTCTTCTCCATAGAGACAGCTGGGAAATTACCCCTGGCTGCCACAACACTAATTTTTATTTTAAAGAAATGAGCCACGAACTGTTGAAAATTATTATTTTCAGTGATACCCACAGCAGCCTCCCAGGTGTTATCTGGCAATACATTAATTTTATCTTTGGTTTGCAAGCTGTTTGAAAATTCCCTTGTTAGTCATATATACATGTAGGAGATATATTAAGATATGACCAAGAAAGCTCCAAACAGAGGAAGCTATAAATAAAATTCCTGTACTACTGAGAGGATACATTTCCCCCTCCCCTTCTAACATGTAATTGAGGGTTCACTAAGATAAAGCATTTTTTCCTTTAAAAATAATGATAGAAAACTGTGTGTGTTTGGGGAGGGGAGGAACAAGCAGTAAAATGACATGAAATAGGCCCCTTATTTCTAGTATGATCATATAAATTGTTTCTTTAGGCCCCAATCCAGCAAAGGACTTAAGCTCATGTTTAATTTAAAGCATATGAGCAGTTCCATCATAGTATATATGAACATAGCCCAGATCAAGAAAAACACTTAAGCACATTAATAATCTCACTTAAATGGAACAACCTGCCTAGGGAAGTCATGGAATCTCCTTCACTGGAGGTTTCCAAAGAGAGGCTGGAGCCATCTGTCTTGGATGGTTTAGACAAAACAAATCCTACATCTTGGCTGGGGTTAGACGAAGTGACCTGGCGGTCCCTTCTAACCCTATGGTTCTATGAAATCATGTATTTCATGAACTAGAGTGGTAGCAGGTAGTCCTGCACCCTTATGCACTTCTTAGACTCTAAGGATGAAATCCTGGCCTACTGAAGTCAATGCTAAAACTCCGTCCTTAACAGTCTCTATGCTTGAGCTAAAGAGCCAGGCTCTTGAGGCTGGAGGCTGTTAACAGACTTGTATTCTTTGTGGATGGAAGGGGAGGGTGTGTAAGTGCACTTTTGATTACACTGGGTTGCCTGCTACTACAGAAACAGCTGTAGCAACTTGCATGGGACAGGCTGCGGGAGAAGAGTTTGGAGCAGGTTCTAGGAAGTCGATCTGCGTGCGAGCTGTGGTTGCAGTGCTTCTGTAAATAGTTCTTTTAACAAACAGTCAGTTTAATTTTAGAGAGAGTCCTCTCATATTATTACCGAGCACACAGCCCATGAACAAAACCCCACTGACAGGGAGTAAAAGAGAGGATGAGGATCCTTTGTGGAGTGGTTCTGCGCGATGTACTATAGAGAAGCTGAATTGTTTCTGGAGCCAGCAGCATGAATTCTGTTTGTGACATCCAGAAGATTCACCTTGGAGAGGGGTCAGCTTCCTCCCAGCTCTGTGCCCAAGTTAGGGCTTGTCTTCACTCCGGGGAGATCGATGCTGCTGCAATTGATGCAGCAGGGATAAATTTAGCGGGTCTAGTGAAGACCCGCTAAATTGATGGCAGAGCACTCTCTGGTCGACCCCCGTACTCCAGCTCTCCAAGAAGAGTAAGGGAAGTCGACTGGAGAGCGTCTGCCATTGAAGCAGCGCGGTGAAGACACAGGGGTAAGTCGACCTAAGATACATTGACTCCAGCTACATTATTCACATAGCTGGAGTAGTGTAACTTAGGTCGATTTACCCCCGTAGTGAAGACAAGCCCTGAGTTGTGGTTCATGGATACTTTTGAAGATTTAGGCCATACTTTCACTGCACAAGAACACTCATGTTCCTTCCAAAGGTTCCATTTATAAAGGGTTAATAAATGATTAATAGATGTTATAAGCATGTCACAGACATGAACAGTCTGTAACCCACTAATTTGTCCTATGACTGCAGAGGTGTTAATGGGCTACTTTACCTTGAATGGTCCCTTAAAATATGTGCTAACTACTTACACTAATGACAGGTTTCAGAGTAACAGCCGTGTTAGTCTGTATTCGCAAAAAGAAAAGGAGTACTTGTGGCACCTTAGAGACTAACCAATTTATTTGAGCATGAGCTTTCGTGAGCTACAGCTCACTTCATCGGATGCAGCTCACGAAAGCTCATGCTCAAATAAATTGGTTAGTCTCTAAGGTGCCACAAGTCCTCCTTTTCTTTTTACTTACACTAAACAATCTATTCCACCTTGCATTTTTCGGTGTCTCTGGGAGTACCTTTATCAGACCTAGAAAAGAGCTCTGTGTGGCTCGAAAGCTTGGACAGAAGTTGGTCCAATAAAAGCTATTACCTCACCCACCTTAGCTCTTGAATATCCTGGGACCGACACAGCTACAGCTTCACTGCATAGATGGTTGTATATAAATCAGTGTCATGGCTGATTGTTAGCCATGGTCGTGAGCAACCTGTTTCACTTTAACAATTGATTAGTCATTTATTAAAATGCCTACTAATAGTTTATAAATAGGCTTGGAAGGATTAGATTGTCATTAGTAAGTGTCAGTAAATGTCCATTTCACACAGACAAAAAAATTTGAATCAATAATTGAAATTTACAGATCGGCAAGGTAAAAAAGTGCTTCTTAAGAACTTTGTTTGATTTTAGGATATGTACATTGCAAACTTTGACATGATGTAGACACCTTGTGTTTTGATGGTTATAAAGCTTTTAACTTTTTGAATCTCAGTGTCTCCTGTCATTAAATAATTATTGTATGATTCCCCCTGCAGAATTTCTCACAAATGGGAAAATTAAATTGATAAAAATAAGTTTAGTTTTAAACAATGATATTATCCATAGACATTATTAAAAATTGAATTCTGCCAAGCCTATTCATAAAGGGTTGGTAATTGATTTATAAATGGAACCTTAAGACAAACTGTGACAACAAGGGATTTAAGACCGGATCTTGTGCCGTTGAAGTCAGTGGGAGTTTAGCCTGTGATCTTAGGGGAAGGAGGATCAGGCCCTTGATGCAGATGCATAGCAATCAAATAATCTGTGCATTGAAGAATTAATATAAAATCATTGACATGACAGACATGGGCCTGAGGCTGCCCACAGACACCAGTGGTATTCTTTATGCACCCTCTGTGGCACTAGTGGAACACGAGGCAACCTCGTGACAGAGGATGTGGAAAAAGCTAATGTACTCAATGCTTTTGTTGCCTCTGTCTTCACGAACAAGGTCAGCTCCCAGACTGCTGCACTGGGCAGCACAGCATGGGGAGGAGGTGGCCAGCCCTCTGTGAAGGAAGAAGTGGTTCGGGACTATTTAGAAAAGCTGGACGTGCACAAGTCCATGGGGCCGGATGCATTGCATCCGAGAGTGCTAAAGGAATTGGCGGAAGTTTATCTTTGAAAACTCGTGGCGAACGGGGGAAGTCCCGGATGACTGGAAAAAAGCTAATGTAGTGCCAATCTTTAAAAAAGGGAAGAAGGAGGATCCTGGGAACTACAGGCCAATCAGCCTCACTTCAGTCCCCGGAAAAATCATGGAGCAGGTCCTCAAGGAATCAATCCTGAAGCACTTGCATGAGAGGAAAGTGATCAGGAACAGCCAGCATGGATTCACCAAGGGAAGGTCATCCCTGACTAATCTAATCGCCTTCTATGATGAGATTACTGGTTCTGTGGATGAAGGGAAAGCAGTGGATGTATTGTTTCTTGACTTTAGCAAAGCTTTTGACATGGTCTCCCACAGTATTCTTGTCAGCAAGTTAAGGAAGTATGGGCTGGATGAATGCACTATAAGGTGCGTAGAAAGCTGGCTAGATTGTCGGGCTCAACGAGTAGTGATCAATGGCTCCATGTCTAGTTGGCAGCCAGTATCAAGTGGAGTGCCCCGAGGGTCGGTCCTGGGGCCGGTTTTGTTCAATATCTTCATAAATGATCTGGAGGATGGTGTGGATAGCACTCTCAGCAAATTTGTGGATGATACTAAACTGGGAGGAGTGGTAGATACGCTGGAGGGGAGGGATAGGATACAGAAGGACCTAGACAAATTGGAGGATTGGGCCAAAAAAAATCTGATGAGGTTCAATAAGGATAAGTGCAGGTTCCTGCACTTAGGATGGAAGAATCCAATGCACCGCTACAGACTAGGGACCGAATGGCTAGGCAGCAGTTCTGCGGAAAAGGACCTGGGGTGACAGTGGACGAGAAGCTGGATATGAGTCAGCAGTGTGCCCTTGTTGCCAAGAAGGCCAATGGCATTTTGGGATGTATAAGTAGGGGCATAGCGAGCAGATCGAGGGACGTGATCGTTCCCCTCTATTCGACATTGGTGAGGCCTCATCTGGAGTACTGTGTCCATTTTTGGGCCCCACACTACAAGAAGGATGTGGATAAATTGGAGTGAGTCCAGCGAAGGGCAACAAAAATGATTAGGGGTCTAGAACACATGAGTTATGAGGAGAGGCTGAGGGAGCTGGGATTGTTTAGCCTGCAGAAGAGAAGAATGAGGGGGGATTTGATAGCTGCTTTCAACTACCTGAAAGGGGGTTCCAAAGAGGATGGCTCTAGACTGTTCTCAATGGTAGCAGATGACAGAACGAGGAGTAATGGTCTCAAGTTGCAGTGGGGGAGGTTTAGATTGGATATTAGGAAAAACTTTTTCACTAAGAGGGTGGTGAAACACTGGAATGCGTTACCTAGGGAGGTGGTAGAATCTCCGTCCTTAGAGGTTTTTAAGGTCAGGCTTGACAAAGCCCTGGCTGGGATGATTTAACTGGGAATTGGTCCTGCTTCGAGCAGGGGGTTGGACTAGATGACCTTCAGGGGTCCCTTCCAACCCTGATATTCTTTGATTCTATGATTCTATGTGATTGCAGAGCTATTGGCCATTATCTTTGAAAACTCATGGTTATCGGGGGAAGTCCCGGAAGATTGGAATAAGGCTAATGTAGTACCCATCTTTAAAAAAGGGAAGAAGGAGGATCCTGGGAACTACAGGCCGGTCAGCCTCACCTCAGTCCCCAGAAAAATCATGAAGCATGTCCTCAAGGAATCAATTCTGAAGCACTTAGAGGAGAGGAAAGTGATTAGGAACAGTCAACATGGATTCACGAAGGGCAAGTCATGCCTGACTAATCTAATTGCTTTCTATGATGAGATAACTGGTTCTGTGGATGAAGGGAAAGCAGTGGACGTGTTAGTCCTCGACTTTAGCAAAGCTTTTGACATGGTCTCCCACAGTATTCTTGTCAGCAAGTTAAAGAAGTATGGGCTGGATGGATGCATTACAAGGTGGGTAGAAAGTTGGCTAGATTGTCGGGCTCAACGAGTAGTGATCAATGGCTCCATGTCTAGTGGGCAGCCGGTGTCTAGCGGAGTGCCCCAAGGGTCGGTCCTGGGGCTGGTTTTGTTCAATATCTTCATTAATGATCTGGAGGATGGTGTGGATTGCACCCTCAGCAAGTTTGCGGATGACACTAAACTTGGAGGAGTGGTAGATACGCTGGAGGGTAGGGATAGGATACAGAGGGACCTAGACAAATTGGAGGATTGAGCCAAAAGAAATCTGTCGAGGTTCAACAAGGACAAGTGCAGAGTCCTGCACTTAGGACGGAAGAATCCGAGGCACCGCTACAGACTAGGGACCGAATGGCTCAGCAGCAGTTCTGCAGAGAAGGATCTAGGGGTGACAGTGGACGAGAAGCTGGATATGAGTCAACAGTGTGCCCTTGTTGCCAAGAAGGCCAGTGGCATTTTGGGATGTATAAGTAGGGGCATTGCCAGCAGATCGAGGGACGTGATCGTTCCCCTCTATTCGACATTGGTGAGGCCTCATCTGGAGTACTATGTCCAGTTTTGGGCCCCACACTACAAGAAGGATGTGGAGAAATTGGAGTGAGTCCAGCGAAGGGCAACAAAAATGATTAGGGGACTGGAACACATGAGTTATGAGGAGAGGCTGAGGGAACTGGGATTGTTTAGTCTACGGAAGAGAAGAATGAGGGGGGATTTGATGGCTGCTTTTAACTACCTGAAAGGATCCAAAGAGGATGGATCTAGACTATTCTCAGTGATAGCAGATGACAGGACAAGGAGTAATGGTCTCAAGTTGCAGTGGGGGAGGTTTAGGTTGGATATTAGGAAAAACATTTTCACTAGGAGGGTGGTGAAACACTGGAATGCGGTCCCTAGGGAGGTGGTGGAATCTCCTTCCTTAGAAGTTTTTAAGGTCAGGCTTCACAAAGCCCTGGGTGGAATGATTTAGTTGGGATTGGTCCTGCTCTGGGCAGGGGGTTGGACTAGATGACCTCCAGAGGTCCCTTCCAACTCTGTTATTCTATGATTCTATGAGAGGGAAGAAAATCCTTTAAAGGTCGAATCCTGCTCGCAATTAAGACAATGTGTGTGAATCAAGTGAGCAGGCTTTTGCCTTACTTGTGTGTTCCGATCACCGTGTAGCACTCAGTCCCCTCGCACCGAATCCCCTTTCGTTGTCCTGGTACTGTTAATGAGAAGCAAAGGGTCTAGCTGCTGCAGAAGGATGCTCTTCCTGTGTCTGGCTAGTGTATTGAAAAGTGGTATTCCAGTTGCAGGAGTGGCACAGCAAGAAGTAGAGGGTAACGTATTAGGTTGTTGTGGCAACTAAGTAATCTTCTGGGAGATAAAATGGAATGCTCCATACTTATTTTTTTTTTGAGGACTTGTTTAGCCATTACAGAACCCCCCCCAGACTGTGCTGGGAAAGAAATCCTTCAAGGGATAGCTAGTTGTGGTTTCATTTTTCCCTGAACCGGAGAGAGGCAATGTAGTTTACTCTGCATTTAGAGGAGAAAAATGTGACACATACAAATCCTGTTTATCAGGAGTTTGGCACTTCTGTGGACAGCTTGTGGACTTGTACAGAAGATAAAGAAAGCCAGTGGGAACAATTGTGCTTCACTTCCCCAAATCCCTGAGCACAGCGGCATTCTTCAGCTTCCAGGAGTGTAGAACAGGAACCTGCTCTCTGGAAGACAACCAGAATAACATCTGAGGCACGAGCAGAGAGAAATAAGAAAGTCATGCAGAGGGAAAATAGCTTTCTATCCAGGTGAGATTCTGTGCTCAAACTCTGAGAGCTCACAGCATTCGGTGCGGGGGCTAAAGTGGATTTAAGTGTTTGTGTCCTCCCAATCCTGGGCTGCCCTAAGAAGTGGTGAAGCCTCACCCCTTGGCATAAGTGAGACATCCCAGAGGAATTAGGGTTGACTGCAGGCTGCCTTCTCAATGGCAGCGCTGCTCAGAATCTCTGCACACGTGTGTGCTGCGGCCGCCTCTGACTTGCCCCAGCCCTACGCCTGGGCTTGTGAGGCGGGCCAGAACCAGGACTTTTACAGCCCCTTTGGGTCGTTCCAGCCCCTTCGTGTTGTTCCAGCCCCTTCCTGTGGCATAAAGGAGCCAGAGTGGGGATCTCGCCCCAGGAAAGTGGAGAAGTAGTACTAGGGTCCTTTGGGATATGCAGAGTTAACTTTCACCGGCAAAGCTCAGCTGTTACTGGGCCCAATCCTGTTGTAAGATTAGAGGGCCTGATTCTGCTCTTACTCACACTAACTTTACGCTGCTGTAACCCCAGGGGAGACCAGGTTTAGGCCCAACTTGTTGGTGTTTCTCAAAGTCCTTTTAAAACATATTTACTTTTTACAATTAACGTTGTTGAAACTTGATGGCTGACTTTCACTGATAGCCACAACACACACTTTCCAAAACCCGATTTACCAAATGACTTGTAATTTTCAACTAATGAAAATCTCTGATTTATACCCTCTGAAAAAGGGTTGACTTCAGACAAGGTACTTGGAGAGTAGTGTAGGAAGATGACTAGCCAGTCATTCTAATACCCACTTACTCCTGATGTGCAGGTGTAACCCATTGTTCGGTGTGTGTTAAGTATTCCCTTCTAGGGGCTGGTCTACAGAGAATGAGTCTACTACTGCTACTAGCTGGAACAAGTTGCTCCTTTAGCTCAAGTTGTAGTGGTTCATTTTTAGTGCTGAAGGACCTGATGACCCAAAAAGGTGGTTGTTATATATGTGTGCTATGTTCCCTGTAGTGAATTTATTGATGTTGGAATTTACTTGGTTGACAGACAACGCTGGAGAATGAAGTTCTGTTTAGCTTCAAGAAGGAAATGCATCCTCCCTCTACCCTAATTGTGTACCTTTGCCCTGATCTGTAGGGCCAAGTCCATTCAACCCGTGACCTCTGTGCTAATATAACCTCTATCAAAATCACTTGGATTGTGTTACAGTTTTAAGTCCTATGGCCAGAAGCCCTAGAGGGGAAAGAACTCTGTTCCCTTGGTGAAAAGGGAAGAGTGTCTCCACAGAGAGCCTCATTTACATAGATTGCCTACCCACAATTCTTCTAGTGACACTTGGGGAGTCATTATAACTATACACGAACTTGGATGTTGGGGGGTATTGGGCTCCCAGAGAGGCTCAAAGAGGGGAAAGTTCTTACTTTATGGCAAACAACTTGTTTCCAAGCAGCCAGGGTTCTCCTGAAGTATCCTAAGCGTTCTTGTCTTCCTTCCTGTGGGAGCTTTCCAGGGAGAGGTGATGCAGACTGTCTCTTGCAGTAAAGTCCCCAGGGTGGGCTGACAGAGGAAAATAGCAGAGTTGAGTGGACTCAGTGAGGTCCTGCCTACCCCACACCATAGTAATAACCGATCACTATGTGGGTTAGGTGTTAGTGCCTCCTGGCAGGGTCAGCCAAGCACCTCCCTTGGGACTGGAGACAGGCCTATCCAAACCGAGAGTGGTGTTTGGTAGATGGCTGAGAGAGTGTGGTCAAGGGACTATTCCCAGGGGGGCACTCACACTGGCAGGTGGGAAGGGAGTTAGGTGGACTACTGCTAAAGTTACTAGGGTTGGGGGTTGTGATGCTTTGGTGGTTCACTCAGAGCAGTAAGGGGTTGTAACCCTAACAGCATCCCAATGCAAGAGGGCACGGGGCTCATGGGTATGCGGTAGTCAGTTTCAACTGGCCTGTCCAATTCAGTGTGCCCCAGCTCAATAATGTCATAACCTGTATCTGAAAGGTGTCAGGTAAGATATCATGAGAGCAGCTAATAACATACTGATCACTAATATTGTTGTGCGGTGTATGTCTGGCGGATGAATTCAAACTACAAACATGCTGGGAATTATGTTCTTAAAGTGGGCCTGCCAGGCAGGGCTGAGGTCACCCCGCCCTGCACAAAGGAATGTGATTCCCAAGGTACACTAATGGGAATGCAATTTACAGAGATGGTAAACAGAACTATCAAGCCAACAAGGGGAGGAGATAATCACTCAGCGTCATGGCCAGGGGAGGAAACAGATCAATTTCCCTTTTAGCAAACACCAGTGGGGGAAGAAACCAGCATGGAACTTTTAAACTCCATGTCCTAATGGACTGAATGAACTTTATTTTGGGGGGGAGCCTTCAGAAAAATCCATTTCACTAGACTATAAAAGAGAGGGGCAAAGAATCCCGTGTTATCTTTCATGTTATCTAAAAAGACAAAGGAACTGAGCACTTTGGACTTTGTGGGAAAGCTTGACCAGAGAGGGTGGTCAGCCATCTTGCTGAAAGGTAGATCAGTAAGGAAACTATCATGAAGAAAAGCTGTAGCTTATTTTGTTAAGTCTTAGCTTCTGGAAAGTGTTTTTCCCTTTTATTTGCTTGAAACTGTTTCTAACTCTATCCTTTATACATGAACTCACTTAAAATCCTATTCACCTTTGTTAATAAGCTGGTTTTACTTTTAATCTAAGCCAGTGCTGTGTTTGACTGAAAGTGATTGTTAACTCCAGTTAAAAGGACAAGCTGTGCATTTTGCCTCTGAAGAGGAGCAAATAAATCTTCTTGTTCCTCTGAATGGGCCAGGAAAGGGCTGGGATATTGCAGAGCCTGTGGTTTTGGGAAAATTCAGGACTGGGGGAGGTGCTGGGGTCATCTTGACCGCAGCTGGTGTATGCCAGAGTGTGGCTGGGCTATACCAAGCCTATATGGAGTCGGAGCTGCTGAGCCGGAGCTGCTTAACACAGACACTCAGTGCATTCTTGCTGGCTGGCCATCAGCGCCCAGGCTATGAGGCACAGCAGCCGAGCATTTTAAGACCCCCAGGGTTACAGGGCAGGCAGTGACATGACCCCTCACTGGTCTGGATTGCACTCCAGAATGTAACAATTGTGTCATCGTCTGCTCTGTAACCCTGGGTGCTTCTGTGCTGTGCAGCTATGGCACAGAGACCAAATATCATTCGCCTGTGTACAGCACAATGGCCTCACCCTGGCTTCCCCCTGCCCTGAGTCTCCCCAAAGCCATCTCCTCTGCTTAGCCCCTCACTGTAGCACTCACAAAACCATATCGGGTTCACTGCTCCTTTAAAGAGACCATACGCAGCCCCAGCCTACTAGTTTGCCTGAGGATTTTACTCTTCAGTTTGAAACACTGCACTGAGGTGGTTGGGTAACAAAACAGGGTTAAAGTTTATTAACACAGAAGAAAGAGTTAATGGAGATACCAAGGAGAAGGAATTGGGATAGAAATGGTTACAAACCAAAGTAAAAATATGCATCTAAGACTAAAAAGTACTTTAACAAAGCAAAGCCTTTTGTTTAAAGTAGTTTTCTCACCACAGTTGTTTTTCCAGCATGGCTGGCCAGTTCTTAGCCAGGATACAACACAGAGCAAAAAACCCTTGGTTTCTTTGTCTCTTCAGGTGTAAGATAAATAAAACGTCTTTGCCCCCTTTACATTAACCAAAACTCATTGTTTGTGCCTAGCATCAGGCTGCCTTCCTACAGTTATTTCCTTCCTGTTGACTTTCCACCCCCCTGCTGGGAGCTTCCATTGTTT
The DNA here is from genome assembly GCF_965140295.1 of Lepidochelys olivacea. Lineage (NCBI taxonomy): Eukaryota > Metazoa > Chordata > Testudines > Cheloniidae > Lepidochelys > Lepidochelys olivacea. Next base: position 124,462,550 of record NC_140416.1, read on the forward strand.
TGATTTCATAATGCTTAATTTATGTTCGAGACCGGTAGGTAACTGCCTTCCCTCCTATCTGAGGGAGAACCTGTTTCTCCCTTTGTTTGGTCACAGACTTTAAAGCATAATATCAGTGTGTATCCATAGGTCCTCAGACATTTCACAATATTACTAATCACCAGCGTGTCCCCAGCTGTCATAAGACCTTACTTGATACACTTTTATAGTTCAGTAACACTCTATACAATTATTTGACTCAATTGCTTATTCTTTGGGGCTTGGACCAATTGTTCTCCCCCTGGGTTGTCTGGCTCCTGATTGTCATGGGGTATTTTACTCTTTATTTGCATATATAGTCTGTTGCTGTGTTTTCCCAAGCGTTGCCTTATTCTTTGGTGGTTATTGATTATTATTGGTTTCCAATTAATACTTATTTAAAGAGCTGGGGATTGTAGAGATCTAGTCCCAGAATCAGGCACAACAGAATCAAGATTATCAAGTTCAGTATCTGGCTGGTGACCTGGGTGTGCACAACGACACCCATGCTGAGGGAAAAGCAAAGCTTTAATCACTTTTATTAGCACAATTAGTAAAGACGCAAAACAAAGCTATTACAGTATTACAACAGAACCACACAAAGCTATCACAGTAATACAAAATTAATATAATTTCTTGTACCATTTCTTGCATATACTTACCCCGTTCTTGGGGATGTGGTGGTGAGACACAAAGGTCCTGCTCCACCCCCGGCATGCCAAATGAGTCCAATAGTCCAGAACCCCCTTTTACCTGGTGGTCTGGCCTAATATAGAACTAGGTACTGTCATGAATATTCACACAAATACCCAGCCTTCTTTGTCCATATCTAACTTCCTCACCCTAATAATGTTGAGGTTTTCCTTATCCTGGAGGTTAGTATATTAATGATCTTGACCTCAGAACCGGTACTAGCCCATTGGGGGCCCTAAGCGGGGATATTTTTGCCCCCCTCAATACTAAAACAGGCAATTTCTTATAATGAAAAGTGAATAGGGAGCCACCTTGAGCTGCTCGGGGCCCTACGCAAATGCTTAGTCTGCTTATTCCGAGTGCTAGCTCTGCTTGACCTATTCTCATATACGTCAATTTGTTGCAAAGGCAAGTTCATGATTAAGTGTCTGCCAACATTTTATCCTGGTGAGTGGGGATGTAGTGCCTGGTAAGGGGACCCAGAGAGGTGGGGCATTTAGTTCTCCCACGTTTCTGGTGGGGATGCTAGCTGGTTCAGTTATTTTGAGAAGATTCCTAGATACATCAAACCTGACCCTTCCTGCTGCCCTTAGCCACCTGGTAGAAGGGTTACACGGCTACCTACTCGTACGCTCTTCCATGAGGTGCTGTGCACTTGAGGTAAAATGGAGCCTTTGGCTTCGCCTTCCATCCATCTGGTAGTATGTCTGAGAGGGTGACTGTGAAGAGGTATTTGTGTGGAGCAGCTTCAGGCCTAGAAGTTGTGTGTTTGGTTTGGGTGAGCCCAAACAGAACTGTAGCAATCTGCAGGGAACTTGGAGAGAGGAGCACAGTTTGTAGGAGAGGACGAGTTTGGAAAAGATACCCAGGAAGTCAGTCTGTGTGCACACAGCTAGAATGCTCAGCTAAGTCTGCATCAACACAAAAAATGCTGCATTATTAAAGAGCCAGTTTAGTTCAACGAGAACAGAGTCGTTTCACAGGGTACATGAAACAGCTGCAGTATTGCTGCATAAGTATATGGGGGAAGTGAGTGGTGGGTTCAATAAAAGGGAGTTTCCTGTTGCAAGCTATAGTTTGTCTAAACAGATCCATGGCAGCACAATTTGGGCCAAAGGCCTGTTCTGTTTGGAATGTTGCTGTACCCATATACGGTTCTGCATTGCATTTTTGAGTTAACATTCTCTGAAATTCTACAGTGAAAGAAAAATTTCAGTAGCTTTCCGCAAAATTAAATAGTAAAAGGGCAGTTTTGATCTTTCTCGAGCATGAGAGAAACTCAGCCAAGAAAATTGACCTTATTTTTTAGACCCCAGCTTTCCCAGGAAAAATTAATTAAGGGGGGAGTTGCACTGAGCCTAGCTGGTGGTGATGGTCATGGTCATGGATGCTTGTTCATGAGGAACTGAATTGTGATAATCAGTGCAGTTCACACAGGCCATTGAACATAGTTCATTAGAACATAATCATTAGAACTAGTTGAAATATTTTGAACAAAAAGGTTTTTGTCAAGGAATACAGTTTTGAAAGGTCATTTTTTATATGAATAATTGTCAATATTGTAAAAACCCTTTTGTGCGTGTGTGAAACATTTTGTTGCCTTTTTCTGTATTTTTTTTAAATGGATTTCAATGCTTTTTCTTTATCAAACAAAAGAACATAACATAAGAACAGCCGTACTGGGTCAGACCAAAGGTCCATCTAGCCCATTATCCTGTCTGCCGACAGTGGCCAATGCCAGGTACCCCAGAGGGAATGAACAGAACAGGTCATCATCAAATGATCCATCCCCTGTCACCCATTTTCAGCTTCTGGCAAACAGAGGCTAGGGACACCATCCCTGCTTTTGAAAACCATTTTTATAACATTTTCAATGTTTTTTTGGAAATATTTTAGGGGAAAAAATCTTCAAAATTACCCCTCCTCCCCCAAAAGTGGGTTCTTTTTTTGAACCTTTAAAAATGAAAACATCTTCAAAAATTTTCAAGAAACTAATTTTTCAACCAGCTTTCTTAGTAATGGCTGATCACTACCAATCAGGATTTGAATTGCTGGTTTTTGGATGTTGGAAGTCATCTTTCACCCCATCTCCTAAGCCAGGTTCTAAATTCCATGTTCATTATCTCCTTTGTTTAATTCCTCCTGAATGCTTCACTGTTAGTGGATGAGATGCTCAATAAAGAAATAATGAGAATTGTGAGGGTTTTGCAGCGCCTAGCCGAATAATGTTGCATAACGAATGTGATTCTAAGAGGTTTGAGGCCTGTTTATCAGAATTAATTGAATTGTGCAAAAGCTGTTGGCAACTCTTTAGTTTTGTCCATCTGGGATGTGCAAGCAAAGGGAAATAGTGTTCTGATGTGGAAACTGACTTCTATATTCAAAGTGTTATCAGTTAAAATTACAATCTCTACTGATTTACTTAGTCAACAGGTTGTGAAGGTCTCCATAAAGGGAAAAGCTCCTCTACATTCAACATTTGAAGACCGATTTAATGCATCCCCAGTATGAAAGTGACTAAGCAGACGAAAAAGTTCACCATCACAGCACATTGAATATTTCAATTTTCCGTTGCTTACAGTCATGTCTCACTACTGATCCATTAAGGACTCTGTACGTTCATCAAAAGCAAGCTCAAGATCAAATTATTCCTTTGCTGACCATCCTAACGCTGAGTGGAGAGTGCAAGGAAGATCCTTATCTTACTTTGCTGGAAATGAGAAACCTATCTTTGGAATTAAACTCCAGAGAGCTGAATAAACAGGAAACGAATTAATTCCTTGGTGCTTGGAACTGGAATGTTTCCAGTATAAAGTCCTTTTTCTGGGAACTAGCATGTCGTAGAATACAGGTGTGAGATGATTCCATGCCACGTAAGTTACAGTTACAAGCATTGATATGAGGAGGAAAAGCATAAGGGTCTGACAATGTATGGAAACAACCTTTTCCAGTCAGGCAGACACTTTGGGTTACCATGGAGCTGTGCCGATTTACACCTACTGAGGATCTGATCCCTTGTCTTTTAAATCATCTCCAGCAGTTGTGCTTAGGTTGAACATATGATGTGGAAACCAACTACACACTCTTTGAGGTACCTGCACTACAGAGGTTCAGTGGAGTGAGCTGAGGATGCACTAAATAGCAGAATTTACTCTGTTCCCTCACTTTAGTTAGGGCTTGTCTACACAGGAATTTAGTCCATGGCAAGCTGGGGTGTGAATTTAGTGTGAAGTAAGTTGCTGTGTGCACTCTGCTACCGCCACTTGAATTTCAACAGTGCACTTTGACGTCAAAGTGTGCTACGGCAGTCGTTCTCAACCAGGGGGTACTCAGAAATCTTCCAAGGGGCACATCAACTCATCTAGATATTTGTCTAGTTTTACAACGGGCTACATAAAAAGCATGAGCGAAGTCAGGACAAACTAAAATTTCATACAGACAGTGACTTGTTTATACTGCTCTATGTACTATACACTGAAATGTAGGTACAATATTTATATTCCAATTGATTTATTTTATAATTATGTGGTGAAAATGAGAAAGCCAGCCATTTTTCAGTAATAGTGTGCCATGACCTTTTGTATTTTTATGTCTGATTTTTGTAAGCAAGTAGTTTTTAAGTGAGGTGGAACTTGGGGGTGCACAAGACAAACTGGACTCCTGAAAGGGGTACAATAGTCTGGAAAGGTTGAGAGCCACTGTGCTATGGAACTTCTAATGTGTAGTACCAGGGTTCATGTGGCCAGTTAGTTTTCAACGCACTAATACACTGTAGATTCCCACCCTGGCTGGGTGCATGGTTACTCTCTCTCTCCATGTTGACAAGTGTTTAGACTATATAATTAGGCCCTCAATGTATTTTATGGAGCTCTCTTTCCAGGCAGTGCTGATATTGAAGCATATAAGACCAACTTCCATCTTCTGTTGACATTTTATTGAATCTTTGGTACCTAAACTTAATAGCAGACTATTGCAAGTATTCTCCAAACTTCATATTACTGCTGTGCATGGTGTTCTTTACTTTTTTGATGACATACCATAAGAGCACGTTTGGAGAAGGCAGAATTCATCTAACCCCGTATGATGAGATAGTTATGAACTTGTGTGAATTAATGATGCTGTTACTTACCATTCCATTGAAATCATTGATACCGATAAGAATCCTGATAGGTGAGCCATAAAATACAATGTGTCTTGTAATGTTTTACGCATCTGTTCACAGTTTCAGTGGGTTGACAAATAGCTGGACTACTTCTCACATTTTTGGTACAAAGAGTCTTAGAAAGACGTTAGAAATAAAACGAGTGAGATCTCTGTCTGTGGTGTGATAGCGATGTGCAGAAGGTCTCTCACTCCTGCATTGTCACAGACCAGGGTGTGGATGGGCAGGCCTAGCAGTCAGAGCTGGAGGAAAAGGCCAGGGACGCTGCCAAGGGTCGGAGCCGGAGTCAGGAACCAAGCAGAGGAGGAGGGCTGAAGCAGACTTGGGCAGAGCAGGAATGGCGCTGGCACAAGAGCGATTGCAGCTGCAGGCATAAGCATTGAGCAGCCACTAGCCTGGTAATGCTGCTGCTGGGCATAAGAACGGGCCTAGTGATGCCTGTCGGGGGTCTGGTCAATCAGGGTGTTCAGCTGTAGGTCAACTAGCTGGTCCCAGGTACAGCTGCAGGCCCTGATTCCTGATGGGTCGGGGTAGGGTAGATATGAAAATATATGGAGCCCTTTCTAACTACGATGGGAAGAAGCAATGTCGGCTTTCCCTCTCGTTGAGTCAACGCCCATGCTAAGCTCTCTGTAAATGCTTGGGAATAAACTGGAAACACCTGGCACTTAACTGCCTTTAAAGGTGCTTCTTAGGCCGTGTCTACACTGGCATGCATACATGAGTACTGGGCCACATACATGCTCACATGTGTTCCCCACCCCCACGCCAAGTGTCCACATTATGCTGGGCTGGACACTGGTATAAAGCTGTGTACACGCATGTAGCCATGACCACGCTGTTGCTGTTATGCAACATGAACGCTACCATTTGGGGCAGTATCCCAGGGTTCTGTGAGGACAGGGAACACTCTAGGAACTGTTTGGCTGAGTGTTGGTACTGTTCCCTCTCTTCACGTGTTTGCAATGGCAGTCCCCGATCACCTTGCTGTTATTTCCTGCCAAACTGGGCGGAAGACGTGGAGCAATGGGACAGTGACCTGGTTTTACTCCTGCGCTGCCTTGCAGGATGAACGGTGGTACAGTGGAGTAGGTAATCAGTGAGATGTGGGCAAAATTTTTCGAGGCGTCGAAGACAGCTGACCTTCAGAGTCCATGACAATCCATTCAGCTTGCGTGGTACTGAGGTGGTAAATGCCGGTATTGCCATGGTTTGCCCTTGGGTGTACCGTTGCTTCTGGTGCAGGAGAACCAATGGGATCATGTCGTTTTGCAAACCTGGGATGACAAGCAGTGGCTTCCGAACAAGGAACCAGCCCTTCAGGGAGCTGGATGAAGAGCTTGCACCAAACCTCCAGCACCAGAACACTTGATTCAGAGAAGCCGTAGCAGCCCAAAAGACAGTTGCTGTTTCCCTGTGGAAGTTGGCACCACCAGACAGCTCTAGCTCCATTGCAAACCACGCTGGGGTTGGAATGTCCTTTGTCAGCATTGTAGCTGTGCAGGCCTGTGAGGCAATTAACACTGATTTACCTTCGGGTGGCGGACATAAGAAAAGTTCCAGATGTAATAGCTGGATTTCAGAGGATGGGGATTCCGAACTGTGCAGGGCCCCCCAGTGGTGCCCATGTCTCAGTACTTTACTCGCCACAAGGGGCAAGCGAGTACATGAACCAAAAAGGTTACCGTTCCCCATTGTGCAAGGCTTAGTGGATCACAGAGGCAGATTCATGAAAATCCATGTTGCAAACACTGCAAAGGCTCCTGATGCCAGGATGCTGAGGCACTTGGGATTGTACTTGAAGGGGGAAGAAGGGACTTTATTCCCCATAAATGATATGGTTCTCTGTGGTGTTTGTGCCAGCTGTTATTTTAGGGGATGCCATGTACCTGCTCCTAATGGGGCTCTTGAAACTGTACCCTGACATCAGTGACTCTGGAAAAAAGGGAACTTAATTGTAATCTCCAGATCTGCAGAATGGTCCTGGAGTGCATGTTTGGTAGGGTTCACTGTAACTGACCAGCCTCTGGTTCTGCTTCCTGGCATGTCTTGGGTTCCTTGGGTTCATAAATGCGGGGGCTTCCTCACCTGGCTCCAGGTGCAGGATCTCACGGTCCTGGTCTTTGTGGGCATACCCCTCGCCATGGCCCTCCTCAGTGTGCCATCGGACAATGAGGTTGGTAAGGCTGAGGAAGAGAGCAGGAGCCATGTCAAGCTCTGTAATGGGAGCCTTTGACACCACCCAATCAAGCTCCTCGTCAAAGGGGCCTGAACGACGAACAGTGGCTCAAGGAGAGCTCAAGTCTTTTGCCCTCCTGTACAGGAGCCTCATGTGCTCGATGCTTTCCTGGCACTGGGCTGGAGTCTGCTGAATGCTCATGTGATGTTATTTACATGAACTGGGACCGTATAGAACATTGTTGCAACCATGGTCCTGTAGTGGCCCCAAATCTTATATAAAGGGGGTCAAATAAGGTGTGTAAGACAAGGTTATGGTTTGCTGGTTATGATTATGCTATCTGTATGCATACAATCATTTTTGTATTTAAAGATGTAAGTATTGGCTCGATACTGTCTGTGTTTCAAACTTGTGATATGCTTCTGGATGACACCCCAGACAAGTTGGTGTCCCCTCTGCCTAGCCTGCTTGATGGCCATTAAGGACCATCAGCTACACAGTTGAGCCATTGAGAGAAGGCAGACACGCCTTGTGACTCAGGAAGGTATGCAGGGACATGCCTGTGGACAGAACTCTGAGGTGTTTCCAGGCCATGTGATGGGCAGCTTGTCTTTGGGACAAAAAGCAGAGACTACCTGGCAAGAGACTATAAATAGCTGCTGCAGCTCCTCCATCTTGTCTTCGATCCTGCGTCTGACCTCTGGAGGAACTTTGCTACACTGAAGCTTTGAACCAAGGACTGAAAGACTCACCCCAGCTGCGGATGTTCTCCAGAGACTTGACTTGAACCTGCAGTTTATTCCGTTACTGCTGCAAGCCTGAACCAAGAACTTTGCCACGACTGTATGTAACTGATTCCATTTAAGCAATTCTAGCTCTCATCTATATTTTTTTCCTTTTATGAATAAACCTTTAGATTTTAGATTCTAAAGGATTGACAACAGCGTGATTTGTGGGTAAGAATTGATTTGTATATTGACCTGGGTCTGGGGCTTGGTCCTTTGGGATCGAGAGGACCTTTTTTCTTTTACTGGGGTATCGGTTTTCATAACCATTTGTCCCCATACCAAGTGGCGCTGGTGGTGATGCTGGGAAACTGGAGTGTCTAAGGGAATTGCTTGTGTGGTTAGCCAGTGGGGTAAAACCAAAGTCTTCTCTGTTTGGCTGGTTTAGTTTGCCTTGGTGTGCATAGAAACCCCAGCCTTGGACTGTAACTGCCCTGCTTTAAGCAATTTGTCCTGAATTTGCACTCTCAGTTGGGTCCCACCAGAACCAGCATCATTACAGCCCACTTGCTCCAGCCCCTATGAAATTTCCCGGTACAGGTGGATGTTCCTGCTGCTCTGGGAGAAGCCGTGGAGGCTGGTGTACTCCAACCACACCTGGATCAGCACCCATGAGTGGTCAGCGAGCCAGGGGGCTGCTCTTGGAGCAGGATGTGTTGTCAGCTGAATTGGCCTGTCACAAATGGGGGGACAGAGACCTTTTAAGGTCAGGTAAGAGTTCAGTGCATTGTGGGAATGGGGGTGCACGCCCCTTATTCTGTCCACACTGCAAACTGGCACAGGTACAGCCTAAGGCATGTACTTACCTGCATCCCTCTGGCATGCTAGCTTACTTGTCCTTACACCTGTGCTTCTGGGGTTTTAGGTGTGGAACAACAGGTTGGTTATGACGCAAACCTGTTCATGGACATGTGAACAGGCACCAGTGTAGATGTGCCCTTAGTGTTTACTGTGAAGTACAGAGGCAATCTCCTGAAGCCGTGTTCTTCAGCAGCTGAGGAAATCTGTGTATGTGAGGTCGTCCAGTGGCTGCATCCTCTGTAACATTTTGCTGTGTTTAGCATAGTCAATTAAAAGAAACCCATTACCTAATGTATTTAGCTGCACCATTGCACGCTAAGATCGTTCCGATTTTTTTTTGCATTGATGAGTGCTAAAAGCTGCTGTAAACCACTACAGCACGAGGGATCTTTGCTGATAAGTAACTCAAATAGGGATGTATTGACAAACTGTATGCCAAAATCCTGCTGAAGTGAGTATTTACAAAAGGTGTTAAACCGAGATGGGTTGCTGTGGAAGTGTCAACAGACTGAGTTTTAGGGAGACTGGCAGATGCAATTGAAGACCCGGCGTATCCTAATACTTTGTGTTGTGATTGGAACCTGTTTGGACACCGGTTAATAATGATCTCTTTCTGGGAACTAAGGGCCAAACCCTGAGGCCTGTGAAGTCTATGACAAAACTGCCTTTGACATTGATAGGCCCAGAATTTGGCCTTAAAAGCTAAGTTAATAATATAGCTTCCGTTTGTGTGTTGTTTATTCCCCATTAATTCTTTGACTTAATGAGCCCAGTTTTTGAACCTGCCTTCCTTAATAGGCCATCCAAATCCCCCATTTGTATGCTCCAGTCACCAGGCAAGCACATAAAACTGGCATTTACGTGCCCAACAGCTAATTAAGCATCCAAATGAGGGATTTACACATGCTGTTTAGTTAATCACATTTGAAAATTACTGTAGGGATTAGACTTTCTGTGTTAGATGCCATGGTGGTTTCTGATGACTACACAGGAAATTCTGGCTTTCAGTGGTAAATTGTCCCCTTCTCCCCCCCCCCTCCCAAGTTGTATCCATGTCAAAATTAGGACATCCATCTAGAATTATGAACATTCCATTTGGCTTCAGCCGTGCATCCGCCACACTCTGCATGTGTAGGAAAGATGAAATAGCAGAGGAGCACGTGACTGTATGTGGGCTGTATTTTAGCTGATCTCCAATGGAATACTAAGCCATCATTGTCATCTCCTGGACAACAATAATTTGAGGGGAAACCTGCTCATGTGTCTCAGTGACATGGAATTCTGTTCCCCTCTTTGAGTGATGAAATCTATCAGCACATTATGGCTGCTGGACAGTGTTTTCACTTGTACAAATAGAGTGAAGTGCTTTTTGTAGCTGAAGTGTTGGGAAGGAGTCGGGGGCGGGGTTAAGGTATCACACTATCTAGTAGGCCTTTACCAAAAATAGCTATAGAGCAGGGGTTCTCAAACTGGGGGTTGCAACCCCCTGAGAGGGTCACGAGTTTATTACCTGTGGGTTGTGAGCTGACAGCCCAACCCTGCCAGGTGTGGGGCTGACAGCCTGCACCCCTGTTAAATTAAATTACACCCCCATTGTTAATTATAAGGGGGGTTGCACTTGAAGGCTTGGTGTGTGAAAGGAGAGCCACCAGTACTAAAAGCTTGGGGATCACTGCAATAGACCCTTGAAAGTATAAACAGCGTTCCTTTGCCTTTCCAACCACGAGGAGTTTTGCTGGTTTGATCACACAGCGCAACCTGCTACTACTTGACTTGTAGCTTGTGACAACAAAAATAAAGGAAAACATCTCGGTGAAGGGCCTAGACATGTAAAACCGGCTCATGAGGCACAAAGAAGTGAATGAATCCGAAATTATTAAAGTGCAGACAAGGGAAACGTGGAACCCACATAGAAATAAGCAGGTCCACATTACATACATGCTAGGTTATTCAGGGAGCTAGTTTACAAGCTCACGGTGCCTGGGAGAATTTAAGAATGACAAATCATGGAAAACCAGTGCGGTCTCAGAACACTGAAGAAGAGGAAAAAGTAGCTTTCAAGATAGGAAAGAAGAGTGATGCTCACAATCATCATCCCAAGAGGGAAGAGGTTTACTTTGAAGAACTTTATTACCAGCTACCCGAGCCAGCTGCTGCTCAGTGATTTATCCTCCTGAGTTGAATTAAACTAAACATCCTTGGTGAGTCAGCTCAGGATGCACGTTGCTTTTCCCTGAGGTGAATTATCGGGGGAACGGGAGATAAAGGACAAACCTGTAAACCCACGTGAATGAGATCCACTCAGGTTCATTGAGCAGAATGCAGGTTATTGTGGGGTTGAGCATGGCAGAACTGAACATTGTGATGTCACCCCAAGAAAGTCTTGCTCTAGAATGTGACTGGCCAGAAAAAGCCCTGCATTGCAGACATGCAAGAGAAATCCAGCTATTTCTCCACACAGCCGTCTCTCATCTTCCATCTGCACTCACAAGTCCAGGGCAGAGTTTTATTTGCAATTCTTTGGTGGTTTATACAGTGCAATAGATGTGCTTAGCACTTCACAGCTCAGACAGGCTCCTGCCCCATGGATCTTGCCTGCTACCCTTCAGCTTCTACCTGCCCTTGCAACTCCAAGCTACATGAGGAAGCTTATCTCATAAGGTTGAATTTAGTGTTGTTGTATTCTTCTTCTGCCAAATCCACCTCAAAGAATTCCTTCACAACAATGACATCACTCAGTTACCACGTCCCCACCGACAATCATAAGAAAAAAACACAACATTGCTGGACACTAAAAATCATGGACTGAATAGTGTCACTGGATTTATGGCTATTACAACAATCTATAATCCACTAACCATCCCCCTCCCCCCCACTTCCTTTCCTCCCTATGACTGGAGTGGTGTTAATGGGCCACTTCACCTTGAGTGGGGTCCCTTGAAATGTGTGTTAACTACTTACGCTGAACGATCTGCTCCACCTTGTATTTAGCTGGGGCACTCCGAGGGCAAGGCTACACTACAAAATTAAGTTGACCTAAATTACGTTGACATGCAGCCAGTTCTTAAACAGTTTTTGCATGTCCACACTACACACCAATTTAACGGTCAGTGTGGGGCATTGTGGAATGGCTTCTGAAAAGCAGCAACAGCTGATGTAAGGAACGCAGTGTCTACACTGACACCTACTTAAGCCCTGCGCCTCTTGCGGAGATGGTGTAGTGGATGAGTTACATCGGTGGGAGCTGCATTTTAGGGCTGGTCTTCACTACGGGGAGATTGACAACCTCTGAATAGATGGCAGAGCGTTCTCCAGTCAACTGTGGTACTCTAGCTCTCCAAGAAGAGTAAGGGAAGTTGACCAGAGAGCATCTCCTGTCGATGTAGCACAGTGAAGACACTGGGGTAAGTTGACCTAAGCTACGTCGACTCCAGCTATATTGTTCATGTAGCTGGAGTAGCGTCACTTAGGTTGACTTACCCCGGTAGTGAAGACAAGCCTTTAGTGTAGACACTGACGGTTAGGTTGACGTAAGCTGCCTTAAATCAACTTAAATCTGTAGTGTAGACCAGGCCTAAGTTTCCCAGACCTGAAGAGCTCTGGGTAAGCTTGAAAGCTGGTCTCTCTCTCTCTCTCTCTCCCCAACAGAAGTTGGGCCGGTAGAAGATATTACCTCACCCACCATGTGTCTCTAAGGTTGAATTTGGGATTTGTCCAGCAATGTAGTTAGTGCTCCAACCAGAAGAAGAAACAACCCTTTTGGCAAAGGCAGGCTCTCCATATTTCCACTGCTCTCCTATTTGCCTCTTCTGTGATTCTTTTGTTTCTAAGTGTGAATTCAGAAACTCCTTTAAAATGGAGAATCAACTTGCTCTCTCTAAACTCTGACCCCGAGAATATTGGCAGCAATTCTCAGGAAATTGTCTAGCAGTAGCAGCTGAGACTTTTCACACTAAAACACTTTAGCGTTGGTCCAGATGTCTCCATATGAGCATATCGTTTGCTTTTGAAAAAGGCAGCTGAGCTTCTGTCTCTGAAGATGCTGTGGGGGAGCGTCAGAATAATCTGGTGAAGTGGTGTGATCTGCCGTAACTCCTTAAGAGAGTAGCATACACACGTTGCTTCTCTTAGAACCAGAGCACAAGGATGAAGAGGCCAAAGTAGGAAACTTTCAACTGGTTTCAGTTCGCTAACACCGGGATAATACAGCATGACACAGGATTCCTTCTGAAAACAGTGCATACCTTTCGCGTCCCCTGGCACTTCTGAAATGACATCCCACAGCCAGAGGTTTTACACAATTGCTATTTCTAACTTGTTCCATGGCAGGGCTGGGTTCTTGATGAAGAAGTAGAAATTTAAAAACATACCTGCAACAGGCAAGTCCTGTATCTTTAGCATCTCCAGAGTGTTCTTAAAGTGCCTACTGCCAAATTTGGTTTGTCGTTTAGTTAGTGAGAGCAGTGGTGGCGGCAAGCACTTGTGTGCGGAGACCAGAGGGTCTCATGTTAACCAGTGTCATCTCCTTGTTTCCTTGTACTCCCCTATCTGCCTGTCTGTATCCATCTGTTGTGTCTTGCCGTATACTTAGGCCTGGTCTACGCTAGGGTGAGGGGATCAATCTAAGTTACGCAACTTCAGCTCCGTGAATAACGTAGCTGAAGTCGACTTACCGCGTTGTCTTCACCACGGTGAGTCGACTGCTGCCCTTCCCTGTTGACTCCACCTGTGCCTTTCACGGCGTTGGAGTACAGGAGTCGATGGGAGAGCGCTCGGAGGTCAATTTATCACGTCTAGACTAGACATGATAAATCGACCCCCGCTGGATTGATTGCTGCCCGCCAATCCGGTGGGTAGTGTAGACATACCTTAGATTGTAAACCCTTGGGACAGGGACTGTCTTTGTGTTTTGTACAGAGCTGAGCACAGTGAGGTCCTGGTCAAAGACTTGGGCTTATAGGTATTATGGTAATGCAAGATCAAAATAGGCAGAAGTGGAGCATATTTTTGGAATTTGCAACATTCTTTTCATGCCAGTGCTACATCTCCATTGAGGAGAGACTGCTAATCACGCCAGATTGAAAGAGACAAAGTAGATGCAATAGCATTAGGGGCCTTTTTGGGCCTTTTCTACATAATCAGAGCAGAATAGTTACTAATGACTACATAATTCTAAATGTATCAGGTGGAGGTAGTCAGTTGAAGACATATCCATCAAATGGTCGAATGTTTGTCTATTTTACATGTTACACTAGTGGCAGTCAGCATGGGGACTCCTGGCTTTTCATGCAACGTGTCTGTGGTACCGTGGTATTGTTGGTAGAAAGTGTGGAACGTGGAATATGAGCAAAAAAACAAAACAAACCCTCCAAAACCCACTGTGATGTGAAGAAGAAGCCTGGTCATACAGATTAACAATCCAATTTAAAAAAAATCAGGTCAGAGGGATGTTAACGATACTCCAGTAATTTCAGTGCAATCGGTGTTGTCATAAATATAAAGGGAAGGGTAAACCCCTTTGAAATCCCTCCTGGCCAGGGGAAAGCTCCTCTCACCTGTAAAGGGTTAAGAAGCTAAAGGTAACCTCGCTGGCACCTGACCAAAATGACCAATGAGGAGACAAGATACTTTCAAAAGCTGGGAGGAGGGAGAGGAACAAAGGGTCTGTCTGTAGTCGTCTTGGCCGGGGACAGAACAGGAATGGAGTCTTAGAACTTTTAGTAAGTAATCTAGCTAGGTATGTGTTAGATTATGATTTCTTTAAATGGCTGAGAAAAGAATTGTGCTGAATAGAATAACTATTTCTGTCTGTGTATCTTTTTTGTAACTTAAGGTTTTGCCTAGAGGGGTTCTCTATGTTTTTGAATCTAATTACCCTGTAAGATATATACCATCCTGATTTTACAGGGGGGATTTCTTTATTTCTATTTACTTCTATTTTTTATTAAAAGTCTTCTTGTAAAACACTGAATGCTTTTTCATTGTTCTCAGATCCAAGGGTTTGGGTTTGTGGTCACCTATGCAAATTGGTGAGGCTTTTTATCCAACATTTCCCAGGAAAGGGGGGGTGCAAGTGTTGGGAGGATTGTTCATTGTTCTTAAGATCCAAGGGTCTGGGTCTGTAGTCACCTAGGCAAATTGGTGAGGCTTTTTACCAAACCTTGTCCAGGAAGTGGGGTGCAAGGTTTTGGGAAGTATTTTGGGGGGAAGGACGCATCCAAACAGCTCTTCCCCAGTAACCAGTATTAGTTTGGTGGTGGTAGCGGCCTGTCCAAGGGGTAATATTTTGTACCTTGGGGAAGTTTTGACCTAAGCTGGTAAAGATAAGCTTAGGAGGTTTTTCATGCAGGTCCCCACATCTGTACCCTAGAGTTCAGAGTGGGGGAGGAACCTTGACAGGTGTGGAGATGGCATCGACTGTGTACCTCCTGCTCATCAAACAAAGACAGTAACCTGCTTTCTGCATGCCCAAAAGAGAGGCACCTGGATGGGGCGTAACTGGCTTAAACTAAACCCGGGCAAGACTGAGGCAATTGTGGTGGGAAGAAATGGTCTTGGAGAATTGGCCAGAATGATCATATGACTCAACTGCATCTGTTTGCAGTTGTTAAGATGGTTCATGGGCTCAGGTACATCTGGGACTCTGGGCACTCAAAATGTAGTAAGAGCCAGAAATATCTTTTGCCATCTTTGGCTGGTGAGGAGCTTGCATCCATGCTGTTGGACCCAGACTCTCCATCCAGACCTTGGTACGACTTGTGTTTTGTCACCTCCAAGCTTGACTGCCCCAATGTGTTAATACTTGGGGATGCACATGAATAAATGTACAGGAACTCCTCACTTAATCGTCCCGGTGAACATTGTTTCGTTGCTACGTTGCTGATCAGTTAGGGAACATGCTCGTTTAAAATCGTGCAATGCTCCTTTATAACGTCGTTTGACAGCTGCCTGCTTTCTCCACTGCTTGCAGGAAGAGCAGCCCGTTGGAGCTAGCTGGTGGGGGCTTGGAACTGGGGGGGGCTGGGAGCCCCCCATCAGCTCCTCACTCCCCTAAGTTCCCTGTGCAGCAGCCACCCAGCAGCTATCAGTTGCCAGCAGTTCAGCTCTCTCTCCCCCAACTGCCATGTGCTGCTCCTGCCCTCTGCCTTGGAGCTGCTCCTGGGAGCCTCCTGCTTGCTGTGTGGGGTGGGGGGAAGAGGGAACTAATATCAGGGTGTCCCCCTCCCCCCTGCTCCTGCACCCTGCTTATCCCATCTTCCACAGAGCTGGGGGACAAACGACAGGGCTGAGGACGGAGGGAGCTTCTTGGCAGCAGCTGCATCTCAGCTTGCTGATTAACTTAAAAAGGCAGAGTACTTAAGCTGTGGGGTCAACGTACTTAAAGGGGAGTGCGCATCTCTCTCACACAGGGTGTCTCTCTGCCATGCTGCCTCCCCTCCCTCCATTCGTGCTGCCTTGTAGAGCGTGAGGCTACATTAACAACGTGTTAACCCTTGAGGGCTCAGCCGAGTGCTAATTCATCATTCGCGGTAAGTCATTCCTTGGGAAATATCCCACCCTCTGACTTCACCACCTCAGCCAAGCTTCACAATCATCACTGCTGTGTACCAGTATTAAATTATTTGTTTAAAACTTATACTCTGTGTGTGTGTGTGTGTGTGTACGTAGTCTTTTGTCTGGTGAAAAAAATTTCCCTGGAACCTAACCCCCACTATTTACACTAATTCTTATGGGGAAATTGGATTCGCTTAACATTGTTTCTCTTAAAGTCGCATTTTTCAGGAACATAACTACAACGTTAAGTGAGGAGTTACTGAATTTAAAACATATTTAAAAATTGCTGTTTAGTAGGAGCATGGCCAGCAGATCGAGGGAAGTGATTATTCCCCTCTATTCGGCACTGGTGAGGCCACACCTCGAGTATTGCGTCCAGTTTTGGTCCCCCCCAGCTATAGAAGGGATGTGGACAAATTGGAGAGAGTCCAGTGGAGGGCAATGAAAATGATTAGGGGGCTGGGGCACATGTCTTACAAGGGGAGGCTGAGGGAACTGGGCTTATTTAGTCTGCAGAAGAGAAGAGTGAGGGGGGATTTGATAGCAGCCTTCAGTTACCTGAAGGGGGGGTTCCAAAGAGGATGGAGCTCGGCTGTTCTCAGTGGTGGCAGATGACAGAACGAGGAGTAATGGTCTCAAGTTGCAGTGGGGAGGTTTAGGTTGGATATTAGGAAACATTATTTCACTAAGAGGGTGGTGAAGCACTGGAATGGGTTACCTAGGGAGGTGGTGGAATCTCCATCCTTAGAGGTTTTTAAGGCCCGGCTTGACAAAGCCTTGGTTGGGATGATTTAGTTGGTGTTGGCCCTGCTTTGATCGGGGGTTGGACTAGATAACCTCCTGAGGTCTCTTCCAACCCTAATATTCTATGAATAACATGAAGCTCCTGATGTTACAGACCTCAGATGGTCATCTTATGAGCAAAATGGGGTGATGAAGATGCATTAACCAGGCGCTCTATTCACAGCCCAAGCTCGCTGTCAAATACTTGGTTCAGTTTAAGGTCTGGAACCTGATCTTCAAGTCCCTCAGGGGACTGACCCCAAACCATTTCTCATCTGTGAGTGACCATGATCTACCACACCAGTTCATTCATCAGAGAAACCGGAGCTGACTGGGGCTAGAGAGAGAGAGTTGCAAGTGCGAGGCACTGGGTTGCTATGGCAGGGGACCCATGGTTGTACGATTCCCCTCTACCAGACTCGCCACAGTTCTCGCCACCTTCACAGTGTGATACAAAACTCACCTCTTTGCCCACCACCTTCCCCCATTACTGTCCTGTAGAGGATGGTTAAAAAAACAACAACTCACAACCCACATTATCAGAGTTTGACCTGAGAAAATGTAGAGAAATACAGTCATTCTTTGATAGCATATCCAAGATTTCCACGACTTTTACATAGTGGCTGGGAAATCCTTACACATTCCTGTGCCATAAGGAAATATGTATCTTTGATTCATTGTTTGTTTCTTTCTTCCTTAGCGGGATGCAGTTTTTGTTACGTGACTAAAGAAATTGCTGCTCTCCTTTTTTTCTATTTGACTTTCCTCACGCCCACTAACACGCTGCAATGACACTGATAGTATGCAGCGGCCTTTTCCCCATAGGCCAGGTGGGAGGCACTAATGCAAAGCTTGTAGGCTGACCAGCAGAAGCTGCCCAATTCGTAACTCTCAGGCAGTCTTTTCAAACTAGTCAGGAAGCAATCATTTAATCAGTGGGTTGACTTTGAGTTCTCCTGCTTCCTTATGACATTACGGAACAGGGTGTCCTATATTTGCATACTTAATTACTGTCCATTATGCTGAATACATTTCTCCTTCTTTTTTGCCATTGCTTTTTTGAGCTCTGGACTTGGCATGCTAGAAAGGTCTGTTTCTAAAGATAGATTAAATGCTAGTGAAAAGGTTCTATGGAGAGCCATTCCGGTTTTGAAATGATTTCACGCTGGCTGCAGTCGCACACCTTTTGTGTTTGTTTCTGGTGAATATGAGCGAATGAGTTGATGGGCAGCATTGTTTGCTGAAACAGAGCATTTTGAGCAAATATCTTAGAATGTTTGCAGAAAGCAAATTTTATGTTCACAGTCAAGACTATTTACATCCCACAGCTTGCCTAACATGAGAGTTGTGTTCGTATTCTTGGCATTAAGTAGAGTTCGTTCAAGGTGGGCACTGCACTCTGCCAAGGCTGCGTCTTGTCCCCACTCCTGTTTGTGATTTCTATGGACAGGCTATCAAGCCACGGCCGAGCTGTGGAGTGCATCCAGTACAGGGACTCAGAAGTGGCATCTCTGCTGTTTGCAGAGGACATTGTCATTCTTGCTTCTTCAGACTGTAATCTCTGACATGCACTCACATGTTTTGCTGCCCAGTGTGAAGAGGCTGGGATGAGAATCAGCACCTCCAAATCCGAGGTCATGGTCCTCTCTCGGAAGAAAGCAGACTGCTCTCCCCAGGTGAGGGGGGAGCAGATGCCCTTAGTGGAAGAGTTCAAGTATCTAGGGGTCTTGTTCACAAATGATGCTGGCAAGCGGCAGCGTGAGATCTACCGGTGGATTGGTATGGGGGCGGCAGTGATGCGGACGCTGTACCAATCCATGGTGATGAAGCAGGAGCTGAGTTCTCGGACAAAGCTCTTGGTTTACAGGTCACTGTACATCTCCATCCTCAGCTTTGGCCATGAACTTTGGGTAATGACCGAAAGGACATGATCGTGGGTACAAGCAGTGGAAATGAAGTTTCTCTGCAGGATGACTGGGCTTACTCTTCGAGATAGGATGAGGAGCTCGGCTATTCGGGAGGGCCTTGGAGTAGAGCTGCTACTCCTCTGGATCGAGAGGAGCCAGTTGAGGTGGTTTGGGCACCTGATCAAGATGCCCCCCGCAGGGCTTCCTTTGAAACTCTACCAGACACATCCCTCTGGGCGGAAGCCCTGAGGTTGACCCAGGACACACTGGAGAGATTATATCTCCTGGCTGGCTTGGGGATGCTGGGGAATCCCCCAGGAAGTGTTGGAACCTGTTGCAGAGGAAAAAGAAGTCTGGTCCTCCCTACTCTCCATGCTGCTGCCATGACCTTCACCAGGAAACATGGCAGAAAGAAAGAAAGCAAGCTTGCCCTAAGAGCTGTCACTGGAAGAGGATGTGGATTGCATTAGTGTTCCTTACTGCTGAGATGTCAATCCTGCAAACGCTTCCATCTGAACAGCTTTGTGGTAGAATCTGCTTAGTAAATACTAGGGCTGTCGATTTTAATTGCAGTTAATTCACGGGACTAACTAAAAAAAAAAAGTAATCTCAATTAAAAAAATTAATCACAATTAATTACAGTTTTAATCGCATTGTTAAATAATAGAATACCAATTAAAATTTAATAAATCTTTTGGATTTTTTTCTACATTTTCTTATATTGATTTCAGTTATAACACAGAATATGAAGTGTATATTTTTGATTACAAATATTTGGACTGTAAAAATGATAAAATAGTATTTTCCAATTTACCTCATACAAGTACTGTAGAGTAATCTCTTTGCTGTGAATGTGCAATTTACAAATATAGATTTTTTTTGTTACATAACTGCTCTCAAAAACAAAACAATATAAAACTTTAGCGCCTACAAGTCCATTCAGTCCTACTTCTTGTTCAGCCAATCACTCAGACAAACAAGTTTGTTTACATTTACAGGCGATCATGCTGCCCTCTTCTTAGTTACAATGTCACCAGAAAGTGAGAACAGACATTTGTATGGCCCTTTTGTAGCCAGCATTGCAAGGTATTTACATGCCAGATTTGC
Source organism: Lepidochelys olivacea (assembly GCF_965140295.1). Taxonomy (NCBI): domain Eukaryota; kingdom Metazoa; phylum Chordata; order Testudines; family Cheloniidae; genus Lepidochelys; species Lepidochelys olivacea. Next base: position 124,482,539 of record NC_140416.1, read on the forward strand.
TAAACATTCATGTTTTCTCACTGTCCAGTGACATTGTAAACAAGAAATGGGCAGCATTATCTCCTGCAAATGAAAATAAACTTGTCCGAGTGAGTGGCTGAGCAAGAAGTAGGATGGAGTGAACTTGCAGACTCTAAAATTTTACATTATTTTATTTTTGAATGCAGGGCTTTTTTGTACATAATTCTTCATTTGTAAATTTAACTTTCATGATAAAGAGATTGCACTACAGTACTTGTATTAGGTGAATTGAAAAATACGGTTTCTTTTATCACTTTTACAGTGCAAATACTTTTAATAAAAAATAAATACAAAGTGAGCACTGTGCACTTTGTATTCTGTGTTGTAATTGAATCAATATATTTGAAAATGTAGAAAACATCCAAAATATTTAAATAAATGGTATTCTATTATTGTTTAACAGTGCAATTAATCAGGCAATTAATCACAATTAATTTTTTTAATTGCATGATTAATCATGATAACATTTTTTTTAATCACTTGACAGCCCTAGGAAATACCAGTGCTGCTACTGAATAAGTGACTGTCCTGATTGTAAGACAAAAACAAAAGCTACCATCCAGAAAGGCTTGAAATAAAATACCACATTGTTAGGCAGCTGACGTGCTGTGACGGCCATTCATTCTCCAGAGATCATAATCTCTCATTGTTTCCTTGTGTTCCCTGTGTCTACTTGTTGTATCCATCTGTTGTCTCATATATACTTGTAGGCACTTCAGGGCAGGAATCATCTTTGTTACGTTTGTACAACAGGTACCACAATGGGCCCCCAATCTCTGATTTGGATTCCAGGTACTACCTTACTCCATTTCCTCCTTACTTGATCTTTGTTTCTTCCTGTTTTAAACTTTTTATGGGGCAATTTCTGAGTGAAAGATTGAGTGCTGAGTTTTACATCTTTCTAAACTCAGTAGAACAATCTTTCGCCACTTGGTACCACCCAAAGGCAATCCCTGACCTTTTAGTGAGATTTATGTAAAAACAGTCCCATTTAACCAGCAGTCTGTTCACTATCATTGGGATCAGCTGGGTCTCTGATTAAACAGAGTATACAGTGTCAACACAGAAAAATGCTTTTGTTCCTCACTTCAGGGCAACAAGAGTCTTCTAATATATATGTTCTTTCACTCAAGTGTCATAGAAATTCCCAAGGCCTTCAACATATTGATCTTAAGAGGCTATTCTATTTTATTTGATTGTGTTCTGTATAGGTTCTTACCCTGTGCATATCACCCATAGTATCTGAGTGCCATTCAGAAGTGCATTAAACAATGTGATTAACTTCTGTCATGTGTTTGTTCTCTCAGCCTTGTGAGCAGTGGAGTGGCTTGTTTTGGTAAGGTTTATTTACTTATTTCAAAATTATACCCATTGCTCTGTGTTTATGTTAGAAAAGGCAGCGTCAAAGAATTACACTTTGGAGTTACAGAGTAACAGCCGTGTTAGTCTGTATTCGCAAAAAGAAAAGGAGGACTTGTGGCACCTTAGAGACTAACCAATTTATTAGAGCATAAGCTTTCGTGAGCTACAGCTCACTTCCTCAGATGCATATCGTGGAAACTGCAGCAGGCTTTATATATACACAGAGAATATGAAATTTTATGAATATGAATAGGTATTGTTTCATATTCTCTGTGTATATATAAAGCCTGCTGCAGTTTCCACGATATGCATCTGAGGAAGTGAGCTGTAGCTCACGAAAGCTTATGCTCTAATAAATTGGTTAGTCTCTAAGGTGCCACAAGTCCTCCTTCACTTTGGAGTTAGAATGGAAAGTGGTGAGGTTTGTGATGGTCCTTAGTTCTTAGTTGAGTTCTTTCCACAGTCTCACATTGGCACTCAAGAAAGCTCAGTCTCCTGCACAGATGAGTTTTACCCTTATTGTAGAGCATTCCATTTTGCCAGAGGTGAGACATTGTCTTCATCCCAGAACTTTAGGCTCTTTAGATACTCTGGGCCCAAGCCATGGAGTACTTGGAAGATAAGGGCCATGACCTTGACTTGATACTCTATGGGAAGTCAGTGTAGGGAGCAGAGGACAGGTTTGATATGTTTCCAGTGACCTGTGTTGCTGAGGAGAGGTGCTGCAGTATTCTTTTCTAGCAGGAGTTTCCTGCATGGTGGAGGCTTCGTGCCTGGGTATATTGCATTGCTGTAGTCCAGCCAGCGGAGATAAAGGCATGAATAAGTCAGGCCAGGTCATCATCTGCCAGACTGCGATGGAGTCTCCTACCCAACTGGAGATGGTAGAAAGTGTTATGCATGGATGTTGCTATGTGAGAGCTTAGTGCGAACGAAAAATCCAAGAGGACTTCTAAACTATAGACTGAATTGACTAATTGTGGGTGTGAAACTTCAATCAAGGGAGACTGCACCATGACTCGTTACAATGCTTTCCTCAGCCCACCAGCCTCACCTCTGCCTTGCTTGGGTTCAGCTTCAGCCAGCTGTTCTACATCCAAGAGCTGATCACGTCCAAGCACTGGGCCATCTTGGTGGTAGTGGTGCACTCATATGGGGTGCAGGATAGGTAGAGCAGAGTGCGATCAGCATATTGCTGGCCCTTGAGTCCAGGTTGCTTGACCAGCTCACCTCATCATTGCAGGCAGATGTTGAAGAGGTCCAGAGAGTGAATTAATTCTTGTGAGATTCCATAAGTGAGGGATCTAGCAGTGGAGTTGCAGTTTCCTATTACTACTTGTTGGTGAACTACCTGTTTAATGCACTACCCTGAATCATAGAATTTCAGGGTTGGAAGGGATCTCAGGAGGTCATCTAGTCCAACCCCCTGCTCAAAGCAGGACCGATCCCCAATTAAATCATCCCAGCCAGGGCTTTGTCAAGCCTGACCTTAAAAACTTCTAAGGAAGGAAATTCCACCACCTCCCTAGGCAACGCATTCCAGTGTTTCACCACCCTCCTAGTGAAAAAGTTTTTCCTAATATCCAACCTAAACCTCCCCCACTGCAACTTGAGACCATTACTCCTTGTTCTGTCATCCGCTACCACTGAGAATAGTCTAGAACCATCCTCTCTGGAACCACCTCACAGGTAGTTGAAAGCAGCTATCAAATCCCCCCTCATTCTTCTCTTCTGTGAACTAAACAATCCCAGTTCCCTCAGCCTCTCCTCATAACTCATGTGTTCCAGTCCCCTAATCATTTTTGTTGCCTTCCGCTGGACTCTCTCCAATTTTTCCACATCCTTCTTGTAGTGTGGGGCCCAAAACTGGACACAGTACTCCGGATGAGGCCTCACCAATGTCGAATAGAGGGGAATGATCACTTCCCTTGATCTGCTGGCAATGCCCCTACTTATACATCCCAAAATGCCATTGGCCTTCTTGGCAACAAGGGCACACTGACTCATATCCAGCTTCTCGTCCACTGTAACCCCTAGGTCCTTTTCTGCAGAACTGCTGCCTGGTCATTCGGTCCCTAGTCTGTAGTGGTGCATGGGATTCTTCCGTCCTAAGTGCAGGACTCTGCACTTGTCCTTGTTGAACCTCATCAGATTTCTTTTGGCCCAATCCTCCAATTTGTCTAGGTCCCTCTGTATCCTATCCCTACACTCCAGCGTATCTACCACTTCTCCCAGTTTAGTGTCATCTGCAAACTTGCTGAGGGTGCAATCCACACCATCCTCCAGATCATTTATGAAGATATTGAACAAAAGCGGCCCCAGGACCGACCCTTGGGGCACTCTGCTTAATACTGGCTGCCAACTAGACATGGAGCCATTGATCACTACCCGTTGAGCCTGACAATCTAGCCAACTTTCTACCCACCTTATAGTGTATTCATCCAGCCCATACTTCTTTAACATGCTGGCAAGAATACTGTGGGAGACAGTGTCAAAAGCTTTGCTAAAGTCAAGGAACAACATGTCCACTGTTTTCTCTTCATCCACAGAGCCAGTTATCTCGTCATAGAAGGCAATTAGATTAGTCAGGCATGACTTGCCCTTGGTGAATCCATGCTGACTGTTCCTGATCACTTTCCTCTCCTCAAGTGCTTCAGAATTCATTCCTTGAGGACATGCTCCATGATTTTTCCTGGGACTGAGGTGAGGCTGACTGGCCTGTAGTTCCCAGGATCTTCCTTCTTCCCTTTCTTAAAGATGGGCACTACATTAGCCTTTTTCCAGTCGTCCGGGACTTCCCCGGATCGCCATGAGTTTTCAAAGATAATGGACAATGGCTCCGCAGTCACATCCGCCAACTCCTTTAGCATTCTCGGATGCAACGCATCCAGGCCCATGGACTTGTGCATGTCCAGCTTTTCTAAATAGTCCCGAACCACTTCTTTCTCCACAGAGAGCTGGCCACCTCCTCCCCATGCTGTGCTGCCCAGTGCAGTAGTCTGGGAGCTGACCTTGTTTGTGAAGACAGAGGCAAAAAAAGTATCGTGTACATTAGCTTTTTCCACATCCTCTGTCACTAGGTTGCCTCCCTCATTCACTAAGGGGCCCAGACTTTCCTTGACTTTCTTCTTCTTGCTAACATACCTGAAGAAACCCTTCTTGTTACTCTTAACATCTCTTGCTAGCTGCAACTCCAGCCGTGATTTGGCCTTCCGGATTTCACTCCTGCATGCCTGAGCAATATTTTTATACTCATTCCGGTCATTTGTCCAATCTTCCACTTCTTGTAAGCTTCTTTTTTGTGTTTAAGATCAGCAAGGATTTCACTGTTAAGCCAAACTGGTCTCCTGCCATATTTACTATTTCTACACATTGGGATGCTTTGTCCCTGTAACCTCCAATAAGGATTCTTTAAAATAAAGCCAGCTTTCCTGGACTCCTTTCCCCCTCATGTTATTCTCCCAGGGGATCCTGCCCATAAGTTCCCGGAGGGAGTCAAAGTCTGCTTTTCTGAAGTCCAGGGTCTGTATTCTGCTGCGCTCCTTTCTTCCTTGTGTCAGGATTCTGAACTCGACCATCTCATGGTCACTGCCTCCCAGGTTCCCATCCACTTTAGCTTCCCCTACTAATTCTTCCGTGTTTGTAAGCAGCAGGTAAAGAAGAGCTCTGCCCCAGTTGGTTCCTCCAGCACTTGCACCAGGAAATTGTCCCCTACATTTTCCAAAAACTTCCTGGATTGTCTGTGCACCGCTGTATTGCTCTCCCAGCAGATATCAGGGTGATTGAAGTCTCCTATGAGAACCAGGGCGTGTGATCTAGTAACGTCTGTGAGTTGCCGGAAGAAAGCCTCGTCCACCTCATCCCCCTGATCCGGTGGTCTATAGCAGACTCCCACCACGACATCACCGTTGGTGCTCACACTTCTAAACTTAATCCAGAGACTCTCATAAAAAAACAACCTTCCACACAAACTTCCTTGTGGCTGGATTTTACTAAAACTAGACAAGCCATTTACAGCGCACACTTTGCTTCTCTACAAAAGAAAAAGGACACTAAACTTTCTAAACTACTACATGCTACTAGGGGCCACAGCAATGGTTCCCTCAACCCACCTAGCAATATTGTTAACCTATCCAACTATACTCTCAGCCCAGCAGAAGCAGCTGTTCTATCTCGGGGCCTCTCCTTCTGCCCCTCCACCCCCACGAACATGATACAGTTCTGTGGTGACCTAGAATCCTATTTTCGACGTCTCCGACTCAAGGAATATTTCCAAAATACCTCTGAACAGCATACTAATCCACAGAGGTCTCCCTACCAACACTACAGAAAGAGGGATTCTAGGTGGACTCCTCCTGAAGGTCGAAACAGCAGACTGGACTTCTACATAGAGTGCTTCCACCGACGTGCACGGGCTGAAATTGTGGAAAAGCAGCATCACTTGCCCCACAACCTCAGCCATGCAGAACACAATGCCATCCACAGCCTCAGAAACAACTCTGACATCATATCAAAAAGGCTGACAAAGGAGGTGCTGTTGTCATCATGAATAGGTCGGAATATGAACAAGAGGCTGCTCGGCAGCTCTCCAACATGAGTTTCTACAAGCCATTACCCTATGATCCCACTGAGAGTTACCAAAAGCAACTACAGCATTTGCTTAAGAAACTTCCTGAAAAAGCACAAGATCAAATCCGCACAGACACACCCCTGGAACCCCGACCTGGGATATTCTATCTACTACCCAAGATCCATAAACCTGGAAATCCTGGGCGCCCCATCATCTCAGGCATTGGCACCCTGACAGCAGGATTGTCTGGCTATGTAGACTCCCTCCTCAGGCCCTACGCTACCAGCACTCCCAGCTACCTTCGAGACACCACTGACTTCCTGAGGAAACTTCAATCCATCGGTGATCTTCCTGATAACACCATCCTAGCCACTATGGATGTAGAAGCCCTCTACACCAACATTCCACACAAAGATGGACTACAAGCCGTCAAGAACACTATCCCCGATAATGTCACGACTAACCTGGTGCCTGAACTTTGTGACTTTGTCCTTACCCATAACTATTTCACATTTGGGGACAATGTATACCTTCAGATCAGCGGCACTGCTATGGGTACCCGCATGGCCCCACAGTATGCCAATATTTTTATGGCTGATTTAGAACAACGCTTCCTCAGCTCTCGTCCCCTAAAGCCCCTACTCTACTTGCGCTATATTGATGACATCTTCATCATCTGGACCCATGGAAAAGAAGCCCTTGAGGAATTCCACCATGATTTCAACAATTTCCATCCCACCACCAACCTCAGCCTGGTCCAGTCCACACAAGAGATCCACTTCCTGGACACTACAGTGCTAATAAACAATGGTCACATAAACACCACCCTATACCGGAAACCTACTGACCGCTATTCCTACCTGCATGCCTCCAGCTTTCACCCTGACCACACCACACGATCCATCGTCTACAGCCAAGCTCTGCGATACAACCGCATTTGCTCCAACCCCTCAGACAGAGACAAACACCTACAAGATCTCTGTCAAGCTTTCTTACAACTACAATACCCACCTGCAGAAGTAAAGAAACAGATTGATAGAGCCAGAAGAGTTCCCAGAAGTTACCTACTACAGGACAGGCCTAACAAAGAAAATAACAGAACGCCACAAGCCGTCACCTTCAGCCCCCAACTAAAACCCCTCCAACGCATTATTAAGGATCTACAACCTATCCTAAAGGATGACCCAGCACTCTCACAAATCTTGGGAGACAGGCCAGTCCTTGCCTGCAGACAGACCCGCAACCTGAAGCAAATTCTCACCAACAACCACATACCACACAACAGAACCACTAACCCAGGAACTTATCCTTGCAACAAAGCCCGTTGCCAACTGTGTCCACATATCTATTCAGGGGACACCATCACAGGGCCTAATAACATCAGCCACACTATCAGAGGCTCGTTCACCTGCACATCCACCAATGTGATATATGCCATCATGTGCCAGCAATGCCCCTCTGCCATGTACATTGGTCAAACTGGACAGTCTCTACGTAAAAGAATAAATGGACACAAATCAGATGTCAAGAATTATAACATTCATAAACCAGTCGGAGAACACTTCAATCTCTCTGGTCACGCAATCACAGACATGAAGGTCTCTATCTTAAAACAAAAAAACTTCAAATCCAGACTCCAGCGAGAAACTGCTGAATTGGAATTCATTTGCAAATTGGATACTATTAATTTAGACTTAAATAGAGACTGGGAGTGGCTAAGTCATTATGCAAGGTAGCCTGTGTCCTCTTGTTTTTTCCTACCCCCCCCCCCAGATGTTCTGGTTTAACTTGGATTTAAACTTGGAGAGTGGTCAGTTTGGATGAGCTATTACCAGCAGGAGAGTGAGTTTGTGTGTGTATGGGGGTGGGGGGGATGTGAGAAAACCTGGATTTGTGCAGGAAATAGCCCAACTTGATTGTCATGCACATTGTGTAAAGAGTTGTCACTTTGGATGGGCTATCACCAGCAGGAGAGTGAATTTGTGTGGGGGGGTGGAGGGTGAGAAAACCTGGATTTGTGCTGGAAATGGCTCACCTGATGATCACTTTAGATAAGCTATTACCAGCAGGACAGTGGGGTGGGAGGAGGTATTGTTTCATATTCTCTGTGTATATATAAAGTCTGCTGCAGTTTCCACGGTATGCATCCGATGAAGTGAGCTGTAGCTCACGAAAGCTTATGCTCAAATAAATTGGTTAGTCTCTAAGGTGCCACAAGTACTCCTTTTCTTTCAGGTTTTTCTGCAGTTTCATACCGGACATCTGAGCAGTCATACTGCTCCCTTACATACAGTGCAACTCCCCCACCTTTTCAGCCGTGCCTGTCCTTCCTGAACAGCTTATATCCAACCATGACAGTACTCCAGTCATGCGAGTTATCCCACCAAGTCTCTGTTATTCCAATCACATCATAATTCCTTGACTTTGCCAGGACTTCCAGTTCTCCCTGCTTGTTTCCCAGGCTTTGTGCATTTGTGTATAACCCGCTGATCGCCCCTCTTTCTCAGTATGAGGCAGGAGCCCTCCCCTCTCACACGCTCCTGCTCGTGCTTCCTCCCAGTATCCCACTTCCCCACTTAGCAGGGGTCCAGGGTAAGTCCTGAGGTATCTCTCAGGTGAGACAGCAGGCTAATAAGCTACAACCCATAGATGTATTGTCCCATATCAGCATGAGATGAATCTTTGTCAGTTAATTAGATTGCTCCATTATTTTTGACTTTTTTGTAAAGATACCAGTATTAACATTCATAAATAGAGATGGTCAATTTTTTTAGCTCATTTTTATTAACAAAATGGCTTCTTCTTGCAAACAGAAATGTGTGTTTTTTTTAAATAAGAACTGAAAATTGAAAATTGTGAGTTTTTTATTTCATGTTTTGTTTTTTGTTTATTCAGTTTACTGATCTTCCCCTCCCCCCATGTCCTCTCCTCCTTTTCAGTGATAAAGAGGGGGGGAAAGGGGGTGAAGACTGAAAAACCAACACTGCTCCAAATTGAAAAACTGAAAATTTTTGAAACGGAGAACTTTGAATTAAAAAATACAAACCTGTGGAATTGAATTTATTTTGAAATTACTGACTTTTCACATAAAAACTTTCTGAGCTGCTCTACTCATAAACAAAATTAGACTTTCTGAGCCAAAGTTTTTAAAAGTGAATAGTGATTTTCTGTGCCTCAATTTTCAGGTGCTTAACCTGAGACACCTTAAAGGGTCCTGATTTTCAGAAAGTGCAGACCATGTGCCCCAAATTACCAGTCACTTTTGAAAATGGAGGCCTCACCTGCCTAGCTCCAACAGGATGGACAACGAGATGTTATACACAGTGTTGCTGTAGCCATTTTGGTCCCAGGATATTAGAGAGACAAGGGGGGTGAGGTGATCTTTTATTGGACCAGCTTCTGTTGATGAGAGAGACAAGCTTTTGATCTTACACAGACCTAAAGAAGAGCTCTGTGTCAGCTTGAAAGCGTCTCTCTCTCACCAACAAAAGTTGGTTCAGTAAGAGATATTACCTCACCCACCTTGTCTCTAATGAGATGCTATAATTTGTATGTTCCTTCACCCACTTACTTCCATGGTCCTTCTCGCATGAACAGAGAGCAACAATACCCGAAGTCCAAAGGTGCAAACAATTCTATGTCTATTGGGGTGAACTTCCAGCAAGCATGATTCCAGTTTCCTTCCTTAGTGTCCCCCCTTCCCAGCTCTGACACCACAGAGCCTTACCTGTGTCCCTGTTCCCATTTCCCCCCTTAGCAAAACATGATTCCAATTTCCCCACCCCCATTCCTTGTTCCCATTTCCCCCCTTACTTCCTGATTGACTGCAGACTATATAGTAAAACTTGAGTTCTGCTTAGCTACAGCTTAACCAATCATTTTCCTGAAATTTAACTAATCAATCCTAACATATTGTAACATGATTTTGTAACCAGTTATATCCCACCACCTTAATTAGTTTACATCCAGCAAAATTAATTATACAGCAAACAGAAACAATCACAGAACCAAGTGCTAGAGGAGCCAACTAGGGGGGGCGCTTTTCTTGACCTGCTGCTCACAAATCGGGTAGAATTAGTGGGGGAAGCAAAAGTGGATGGGAATCTGGGAGGCAGTGACCATGAGTTGGTTGAGTTCAGGATCCTGACGCAGGGAAGAAAGGTAAGCAGCAGGATACGGACCCTGGACTTCAGGAAAGCAGACTTCGACTCCCTCAGGGAACGGATGGCCAGGATCCCCTGGGGGACTAACTTGAAGGGGAAAGGAGTCCAGGAGAGCTGGCTGTATTTCAAGGAATCCCTGTTGAGGTTACAGGGACAAACCGTCCCGATGAGTCGAAAGAATAGTAAATATGGCAGGCGACCAGCTTGGCTTAATGGTGAAATCCTAGCGGATCTTAAACATAAAAAAGAAGCTTACAAGAAGTAGAAGGTTGGACATATGACCAGGGAAGAGTATAAAAATATTGCTCGGGCATGTAGGAATGTTATCAGGAGGGCCAAATCGCACCTGGAGCTGCAGCTAGCCAGAGATGTCAAGAGTAACAAGAAGGGTTTCTTCAGGTATGTTGGCAACAAGAAGAAAGCCAAGGAATGTGTGGGCCCCTTACTGAATGGGGGAGGCAACCTAGTGACAGAGGATGTGGAAAAAGCTAATGTACTCAATGCTTTTTTTGCCTCTGTTTTCACTAACAAGGTCAGCTCCCAGACTGCTGCGCTGGGCATCACAAAATGCGGAAGAGATGGCCAGCCCTCTGTAGAGATAGAGGTGGTTAGGGACTATTTAGAAAAGCTGGACGTGCACAAGTCCATGGGGCCGGACGAGTTGCATCCGAGAGTGCTGAAGGAATTGGCGGCTGTGATTGCAGAGCCACTGGCCATTATCTTTGAAAACTCGTGGCGAACCGGGGAAGTCCCGGATGACTGGAAAAAGGCTAATGTAGTGCCAATCTTTAAAAAAGGGAAGAAGGAAGATCCTGGGAACTACAGGCCAGTCAGCCTCACCTCAGTCCCTGGAAAAATCATGGAGCAGGTCCTCAAAGAATCAATCCTGAAGCACTTGCATGAGAGGAAAGTGATCAGGAACAGCCAGCATGGATTCACCAAGGGAAGGTCATGCCTGACTAATCTAATCGCCTTTTATGATGAGATTACTGGTTCTGTGGATGAAGGGAAAGCAGTGGATGTATTGTTTCTTGACTTTAGCAAAGCTTTTGACACGGTCTCCCATAGTATTCTTGTCACCAAGTTAAGGAAGTATGGGCTGGATGAATGCACTATAAGGTGGGTAGAAAGCTGGCTAGATTGTCAGGCTCAACAGGTAGTGATCAATGGCTCCATGTCTAGTTGGCAGCCGGTGTCAAGTACAGTGCCCCAGGGGTCGGTCCTGGGGCCGGTTTTGTTCAATATCTTCATAAATGATCTGGAGGATGGTGTGGATTGCACTCTCAGCAAATTTGCGGATGATACTAAACTGGGAGGAGTGGTAGATACGCTGGAGGGGAGGGATAGGATACAGAAGGACCTAGACCAATTGGAAGATTGGGCCAAAAGGAATCTGATGAGGTTCAATAAGGATAAGTGCAGGGTCCTGCACTTAGGACGGAAGAACCCAATGCACAGCTACAGACTAGGGACCGAATGGCTAGGCAGCAGTTCTGCGGAAAAGGACCTAGGGGTGACAGTGGACGAGAAGCTGGATATGAGTCAGCAGTGTGCCCTTGTTGCCAAGAAGGCCAATGGCATTTTGGGATGTATAAGTAGGGGCATAGCGAGCAGATTGAGGGACGTGATCGTTCCCCTCTATTCGACATTGGTGAGGCCTCATCTGAAATACTGTGTCCAGTTTTGGGCCCCACACTTCAAGAAGGATGTGGATAAATTGGAGAGAGTCCAGCGAAGGGCAACAAAAATGCTTAGGGGACTGGAACACATGAGTTATGAGGAGAGGCTGAGGGAGCTGGGATTGTTTAGCCTGCAGAAGAGAAGAATGAGGGGGGATTTGATAGCTGCTTTCAACTACCTGAAAGGGGGTTCCAAAGAGGATGGCTCTAGACTGTTCTCAATGGTAGCAGATGACAGAACGAGGAGTAATGGTCTCAAGTTGCAGTGGGGGAGGTTTAGATTGGATATTAGGAAAAACTTTTTCACTAAGAGGGTGGTGAAACACTGGAATGAGTTACCTAGGGAGGTGGTAGAATCTCCTTCCTTAGAGGTTTTTAAGGTCAGGCTTGACAAAGCCCTGGCTGGGATGATTTAACTGGGAATTGGTCCTGCTTTGAGCAGGGGGTTGGGCTAGATGACCTTCTGGGGTCCCTTCCAACCCTGATATTCTATGATTCTATGATTCTATGAACCAGATAGAGACCATGCAAATAAACAATAGCAAAGTGGGAACTATAATGACAAAACAATACACAAGTGAGGATTTCACAACTACCTCTATAAAGACATAAGGGTTTCCCAGCTGTGTCTATTGATAAGTGAGTTCTTACTGAACGGAAAACTATCAAACTAAACTTCCTTTTACATCCTCTAGGCTCTTCCCTTTCTCTGGAGGTGATAGATCAGATCACCTTTCCAACAGCCCGAGATTGCCTTATTTCAATGTGACTAGTCTGGAATGTGAGGAGGTGACCGTTTGCTTCCCAGCTTATGGCTGCCTCTGCTGCCTAGCCAAAGGCCTTAGCCTAAGCACAGGGCCTCAAACTGTCACAGTGAGAGAAGGCTTTTACACCAGCAGACAGTGATTTTGATTCTTTTATACCTCTATAACTAGCTAAGTGATGAGAATACACCTAAATTCTTAGAGTATAGGCCTTTACAGACCGACCAGAATATCTATATCCTAACATTATACTACATAAATCTATTGGAAGGGGAAGGGGAAAAGTGAGGATTAAAAATTGAATACACCCTTAATGCAATACTGTGTATTACAAGGCTAGTCTGGAGCCAGCACTGAGGCGATCTGTATTCTGGCTCCCACGGCATGCAGTATGCATTACAGATCCTCTCTTGTAGTGAAGCTGTCATACTGGGCAAATCTGAGGTCTCAGAGAGGCTGCAAAATGATGCTGTATAGCTTCATGGACAAGCTGCAAGAAACCTGAGAGGCCTGGTGTACGTACATGTGGCCAACATGTGATCCCTTCACTGCCCTAAGACTCTGCCTTTGCTCTTCCTCCCTCTGATCTGCAGAGCATTGCTAGTCTCGACCACATCCAAGTCTGGCCCCGCAACCCCTCTTCTATGGGAGTCTCTCCTCCAGTGGTAACTGCTCCATGGAAAGAGCTGTACCTGAGAAGCTATTTGCAGCATGCAAGAAAAACAATTTTTCTAGGGTCCTACAAAGCAAGAGAACCATGCGGTGTGTTCTACTGGCACCTTATCTATTAACTATTTACATATATATATATATATATATATATATATATACAGCTACAGAGCACTCAATGCGCAAGGCCATCCTCTGTATTCAGAAAAGCAGGCTGGAAACATCAGGCCTGATAGTGCCAGAGTCCTGCTCCTTCCCCTTGCGGTCTGAAAGGCACAATGTGGTCTTCAGCATCAGCTGCCTCTTCCTGAGGGTGCAGCTTTTCTTTCAGACCAAAGGGACTCTTCTCCTACAGGGAGACATCTGGTTTGCAGATTTCCCTTCTCAGGGAGCACAAGCATGAAGGAAGCAGGGGCTACGGAGACTGCCATACCTGGGGTGGCTGTGCATTGATGGCATAGGCCACACAAAAAAGTGGGATCCCTCCCTATAACCAGCATAGAAGAATTTGCAGTCTGGGTCCCCAGGCTGGAGGGTATTAAAAAGGGGAGAGCAGGCCTGCCATCCGGGACAGAGATGGACCACGTTTCAGACCTTTTCTCCACCAATGAGTATAGAGAACAGGAGGCTGAGGTCTGGTCCATCCTCCAGCCATCAAATGTCTATTGTCTGCTGTGGTGCCCCCTAATATGTGTTAGCCGTGGGGATGCCCTGCATCGCCGATGGCAAAAACTAGCCCTGCCAGGGCTGTGACCTTACACTGTGCACAAACCAGGTGAATCTGCTGCTCCGTGTGCCTTAAAGGCAGTGCAGATTAACCTGTCCAAAAACTCACCGGGCCCAGGTTTGCTTTCCAGTCCTGACTTGGTCATTAAAAGAGAAGCCAATTTTACTGAGCTGTAGATAGAGGGACAAACATTGAGGAAGATCACTTGTTGTGCAACACTAAACTGAATAATCCAAATGGCACAAGTGTTGCGGACAACAATCTTTCTGAAGTTTCTGGCATGCCATATGGAAGGCTAGATAGTAATACATGTGATTTCTTTCCAGGAGTGTTTCTATATCGGAGGCTGGACTCGTTATTATATTGGAAAACAGTTCCCCAAAATAGAGAGAGTTTTTGAATTATTAAGAGTAGATTCATAGGAAATTGGTGAAGTTATATTTAATAAATGCAGGGAAGAAGAGATTATCTCTCCCAGTGGGTTCCCATAGCACTGTTGTTGCATCAATTATGGGAATATCGGCGATTGGCAGGGTCTATCTACATAAAACCTGTTCTTTGAAAGGCATTCTGCTTCCATAAAATATGTCTTTAATTCTGTTCCTTCATGGGTTATTAATAAAGAACAAAGGACAGGTGCAATAAATCAAATTTTGTTTCTTAGGAGTTCATCTGTTCTTACTTCATATTCCCTTTTGCTTGTGACTCAGTTCTTTCCATGGGGTCCTGTTCTGATGCCACAATCAGGATTTGTGCTTCATGTGGAAAACGGACAGCTGCAGCTGATGCTCTTGAACCTTGTCCTGAGGTGGCCCTGCCCAGTACCATTGTACTCCCTGTGCTGTCACCCAGCAATCAGCTTATTGCTGGGGGGTGGTATTGGGGGATCTGTTTACTGGTCTCGCTCCTATGGCTACGTCTCTTTTTTCCTTTCCATTGCTATTCCTGATGGAGACTAAACCCCTGCTGGAAAATGCAATGGGTCATGGCTCAGAAAGTTTTGCATGTTACAAAGAGCAAAACGGAGGGTCTGCAGGTAAACCCCAATGGTACAGAACTCCAAGTCCAAAATGCCTGGTGTTTCCCCACCCCCAGGTTAAGGGGCAGGCGAATGTATTTCACTCTGATTTCATAACACCAAGGTTTATGTGTTCATGTGTGTATACATACTCATGTATATTATGGAAGTGATAGTTTTACTCCACACTGAAACCAACATTCCATTAAAAGGCTTGTTTTGATCTAGCCCTCTGGCTTTTTAGCTGGTACCTTGTATTACAGAAGGATAAAGGAGGAATAAAGGTAGCAACAGGTACATCCAACTTGTTGGATATGAAGATCTCCTGTCTCTTCCCAAGCCTCTTGATGATCCCTTGGGGAGGACATGACCTTTAAAAGTAGAGTTGTGAGTGACAGCTATGTGATGGATAGGTTCCAACAGATTGCACGGTTATCTGAGAGTTCCCATTATCTGGCTGTTGATCACGGAGAAATTGTCCGTGTAAGGGTCTGTTTCTCAGAATTGTTATTAGAACTCCAGCTTGGGAATGTTTATCATTTGTACTGTACAAGGGTTGATTGTCCCCAGATGAGCCCAGGTCCCCATTCTGCTAGGCACTATGGATACACATAGCGAGAGACAATCCCTGCCCCGAAGGGCTTACAGCCTAAGGTTGGGATATTGCAAAGACTCAAATGCTCAACTTTAAATGTCTGAGGGTTTCCGCTGATGTCACTGGGACTACCTCATGTGCTTACAGTCTAACGTGTGCATAAACGTTCCCAGGATCAGAGCCTAAACAGACACAGGATGGGAGAAACAGGAGTACTATTGCCCACATTTTAGGCACGGGACTGAGGCGCAGGGAAATTGGCTTGCTGTGGCTCACACAGGAAATTGGTGGTAGAGCTGGCAATTTAAACTCCGCTCTCCTGAGTCCTATTCTAGTGCTTTAACCACAAGACATTACTTCCTCTTCTGGGAACCTGTTGCAATTACTCCCTGATCTTCCTTTTTAGTGGGAGGATTGGGGTGAGAAGTAGGGTGAGGGCTACTTTTTTTTTATACCACTTTATCTTGTATTTTTTTTCTCTGGGTGTGCATTTCTGAGGGGTGTGTGTGTGTATAATACATACACAGCGGTGGGATATTTGTGACATACAGAGACCGCGACAGTCTTTAATATAAAAATGTCGGGTCTCGTACTATGTTCTTTCTTTACTTGTTTTTTTTCCACCCTCCCCCCCCCAACCTGGCTTCAATGTTGGGTTTTTATTTTAAGAGAAGTGAGCGTCCTCGCTTCAACCAAATCCAAACTGTGGATTCTATAACTGGCAGCATATAGTAATTTCTCTTCAAGCGTAATTGGAAGGTTTACCACTTAAGGATAACACTTACGTGAAGCTATTATATGGCTCATTTGCCAGAGAATGCCTGTGAAGCTAATGACTTTATCAAATGTTATCAATGTGTAAGAGTGTCAAGAGAGGAATTTTTTTATTTGGTGTCAAATATTCCTGCTGCTGTTGCTGAATCTTATAATTTTATTATCTTCTATTAATTGAAAGTTCTTCATTATGTGCGTGATGATAACTAGCTAAAGTTACTTCTGAAAACAGCAAGCAGTTCAGTTGTCTTTTTACACCAATTTTCCTCTGGTGCAACTCATGTGAGTTGCTTCTGTTTTACCCCGATGGAAGTGAAGGGACGAATCGGACCTTTATTACTTAGGCGTGTCGCGCTGTGAACTACAAAGCAATGATGCTAGTACCAATGTCAGTTATATGGAGTTGATTTTACAGAGTGTTCACGACACGCAGATATCTGTAATCGTGAAAGTCAAAAGGCCTTTTCTTCTTTTCACCAGCATCTTTTCTCAATTTCCCTTTTCCACAGCTTTCGCGGGTCATATTCTGTGCCATTCTGCTTCAGTCCTCGAATGCAGGTGTCCTCATGAGATGGTCCAGGCACATGAACAGGAAGCGCAGATAGAGGCCCTCCAAAAACCCTCATTGTCAATGTCGCCGTAAAGATGGGACTTTTTGACAACCAGTATAGCAAAGCGGGGTGTTGCTGGCAATGTCCCTGTAAAGCTCACAAAGGCCTAGATCCTGCAAACACTTATGCCCGGTGAGGGTGAATTAAGGTACAGGCACTGCAGGCCCATGTTGAGGGCCCCAGCTCCTGGAGTCACGTGATGACTTCCGAATCTGCAAAGGAAACCTTGAGAATGTGATGCGAGTGTAACTGATGCAGCGATGTCTTCCTGAGTCTGCAGACAGCCTGAACAAGAAGGGTGAACTGCCCCATGTGTTCCAATGAGGAGTTAACCCAGACAGCTGCCACACTGCGGGCCCTACCAACACCACCTCCACAGGGGACTTTGGGTGTGGGCTTTCCCGGCTGCCATCTGCTGCAGTGGTGTCAAAAGGGGCAACTCCACACAGAGAGGTAAGTAAGGGCTGAGGCCTCCATCTACAGGTCAGATCCCCGCCTGTCGGATACCAGAATGGAGGTCTGGACAAGCCACCCACGAACCTGGCAGACAGAACAGGGCTGTGACCATGGCATGGGGGTGGGGCCAATGGGACTCCCAGGTGGGGTGTGCTGAGGGACCCGAATCCGGCCCTGATTAACTTCTGACCCGAGGACTCTGATGAAGCCAAAGAGAGCATTCATGCATGTAAAGCTAAGTACACATTAAAGCGCTCACGGGATCAGACCCGGGGGCTGGCATGAGCAGCAGAGCAGCTGGGGGCTGCTACTGAAAAGATGCAGCTCTGGTGGGAAATGCTCGCTTGGGCAGGGAGCGACGGAGAAGAGAGGAGAGCTGAGCCAGGGACACAAGAATGCTCCTTCCAGTGGGATCCCTTGCCCAGGATCACAGAACCAAGAGTTGACTGAACCCACAAAGATGATGTAGAATCAATCCCCAGCATGACCAATGCCCAGACCAGCCACATGGAAAGGGCTCTCCCTTATTCCAGGACTAATAGAGTAAGCAGCAGCTGAGAGATTTAATTTCAGAGTTTGTGCTTCCCCTTCCATTCTTTAACATAAACAACTGACGGTGATCTTGTTGAGCTTACAGGCCCTAGTGAGACATATTTCAGATTTTAACTGGTGCTATCGGCATGCCCTCCTTCCTTTCTAGTCCAAGCAAATTGGCCTACGAGATTTAAAACATTAATTTTTAGCACTTGGTTTTGATATTCTAAACTTGTCCATTTTTTGATCAATCCATTCTTATCAAAGAGACCATGCTCTTAAAAGTGCCTTAAAGACAAATGTGTCATACTCCTTGGAGAAATACTAGAAGGGTGATAAATGGGCTGGGTACTAAAGAACTAATGAGTGAGAATCATAAGTAAATGTAATAAGAAATCTTGGTGACTTGCATCATTCCTTGGTGTAGCTCCTGAGCCTCAACCATAGCCTGTGGCATTTGTTTGTAAGACTATTTGTGTTCAGTGCATGCCTTGAACATCAGTTATGACTATGCTTGATCAATGAACAGTTGATTGTCTACTGATATGATTCTGGGTGAATTAATACTGTTGATTGGTTAGGAGTAACCAAGTCTCCTGAGCTCAGCAGGACTGTTCAAGGTAACAGCTGACCTGAAGAGAACGTAGTGTTCATTTCGTAAGCTAACGCTCCCTGGACTCAGCAGAAAGGGTAGATTCCATTCTCACGCTGGCTACAACACTTATCCAGTTGGCAAATCTAGTTGGTTACATTTCAAATGTTTAAAAATTCTACCTGGCACGTTAGCAACTTTATAAAACTAACCCCCTTTCATGCTTACTTCCGTCTGTCGGCCTTGCCCTGCTTCTCCAGTTGGATCCCTTGCCAGAAGGGATCCCTGCAGGAAGCGGCGGCCAGTATGTCCCTCAGCCCACGCTGCTTCCTGAAGCCCCCACTGACCTGGAGCAGCGAACCGCGGCCACTGTGAGCCGCGATCGGCCGAACCTGCGGATGCGGTAGGTAAACAAACCGGCCCGGCCCATTAGGGGCTTTCCTGGAACAAATGGCGGAACACGTTTGGGAACCACTGGTCTAAATGTACACTTTATTTTTTTTCTCTCCCCGGTTCTTAACATATAGAAGAGAATAGGGCACGCTACACAGGACAGTTACTCTTGTCTGTCAGCTGGCAGGGGTTATCTTTGGCTAGAGCCACAGAGATGGAAGTCTCATCCCTAAGTAAATAGCAGTCTTCAGTTTGAGAAACTAAGAATAGTAGGAAAATCCCTTATCAAGCATTAAAGCTTTCCTTTCCTGGGACTTGTGTATTTTAGCTTTCACTTAATCAATGCTCCCCAGAGAAGATGTTTCACCTGTTGGTCCATGGAATAATTTTTCCATCAACCTAGCTGTGTCTACACAGGGGGTTAGGCTCGCATAGCTCTGATGCTCAGGAGTGTGGATTTTTCACACGGCCCTGAGCACTGTACCCATATGTCATCCTAACTTAAGACTAGACCAGGTCTTACAAGGAGACAGAGAACCAATAAAAGGGGGAAGAAAAGATACTGAAGGAGGTGAAGAGAAGTGGGGACAGGGAAGGAAAGACAGTAGGGGAACGAGAAAAGAACTGAAAAACATGGGATGAGAAATCAGTTTTCAGCCACTTGGTTTTTTCTTTGATTCTCACCCTTGCTTATTTTGTGCAGATCTGATGAGAGCGCACTGGGAAGGCAGAATGTTGCAGTTTGTTACAATGTGAGTTTTAGGACTTCATAATTCTGCGGTTGGGCACGTTCATTAATGGGCTGTGTTTTAAAAATGACATCTGACAAATGGAGGCATCAGTGGATTTCAGCCCCGTGTTCCAGGGCACAGGGGAAAGTTTGAATGTAATTGCAGATGTGAAGGGGACTCAGCGGGAAGCCAAATGACTGGCTTACTTTGCTAGACTCGGCTTGGGTGGATGCATGAACAATGCTGTCAATCAGCTGTCCAACTTCCAGCAAGTCATCCAGACTCTGGAGAGCGACAAGCAACTGTTGGATGGATGGATGTTGGATGGAACAGCGATGGATGCAGCTGTCCTCCTGCAGGTCCTCACGTTATATCTTGGCTGTTGGCTTGGCCACTATAGTTCTTTTAAACTTTGCTCTGGAGCTAGTTGTCTTTTTTCCCTCAGTCAATTCCAACATGTCCCTAGAGTGGACATTCAGGTGACTGCTTTGTTGCAGTGCCTTGTTGAGCTGTGTGGATTAGGGCTGGACAACAGTGTGTGGGTCTGGCCACATGCTTGTGAATTCGGTACTGCGAGTTGCATCCTACTGCATGAGGATGCTACTCTGTCCTAATACCGTCAAAACACTTACGATAGATAAGGTGCAAGGCAGAGGAGACTCCAGCCCTGGGTACCCTCAGGGACAAGGGGTGCAAAATACCACCAGTGTCATTTGGGAGCATTTTACGCCCACTTTGTGCGGATGCCGTAAGGTACCAAGCAAAGGCCCATATTTCCTATATGTGAGGAACAGAAAGGATTCTAGCAAGTAAACTTAATGTCAGTTTGTTCAGCAGGTGGCTCCACCTTACTTTCTTGCTCAGCTTTGCAGGTTTTAATTTAATTTCATCCTCCTGTGACCCCCTACTAGAGCAATATTTGTGTGGCTACAATCGGAGATCACCGTTGAAGCAGCATTGGTGGAGTACTCTAACTGCCCTGTGTAGCCCCAGCTGGCATGAACGAAAAGATCCCTCATACACATCAGTGAAATCATCAGGCAGTGTGAAACACGGGTAGGGAGACCAGATGTCCCGATTTTATAGGGACTTTCCTGATTTTTGGGTCTTTTTCTTATATAGGCTCCTATTACCCCCACCCCCACCCCCGTCCCGATTTTTCACATGTGCTGTCTGGTCCCCCTAAACGCGGGTAAACTGTAGGGCTGTACTGACTCCTGCTTCTAACTGGAGACGCTGCCACGTGGAAGGGCAGGAAGCCTTTCGTAACCCTGACCTATGACTGGGGACAGGAGCTAATGCTGCATCTCTCTCCAGCAGCCCTGAGGGTATTTTACCCTTTATTATGGTGCTGACGCAGCCCTAAGGAGGAAAGGGAGCACGGAGATGGTTGTCACCCTCCACCTTGCTTCCCCCTCCACACCCCGTGTTCTGACCTGGCACGGGTATAACTGAGAGTGTGGCTGGTATTATACCAACTCACATCCTGCATGTGTTCAAAAGCCATCAAATTTTAACACGGTCGTCTCGTGTGGCAACACTCCTGGAATGGTAATGGGGGCCCAAACTGGCTTTTTTTCCCTCTGTCAAACCCACAGAGGTCTGCAGTAATCAGATTCTTTGAGAAGCTGATTTAAAGCTAACCACGGTTTAAGCAATCCCATTAAGATACCTGCAGACCACAATACATTATCCTGATTAGCTGCTGAGCTAAGTGACAGGACTCTTCTTCCCTTGATAATGAGACTAGATTAAATGTACCTGATGATGTCTCATGGGGCAGTGTTGCTCTGAAACAGCAGAAGGTACAGTCTCAATTTCACCCCTCCTAGTCACTGTACTAGCGATATGCTAGACGGGAGACTGGAGCATTTCTGCAGTGTTTAAAATCCTGAGGCTATTCACGAGACAAGGTGGATGAGGTCACATCTTTTATTGGACCAATTGCTGTTGGTGAGAGAGACAAGCTTTTGAGCTTACACATCTGCAGATCCTGGGGGTGGCGTTGTAGTCAGTTCCACTCAGGCGCTCTGGAACAGGGCGGGCCATGGAGCCATGACCCTATATCCTTTTACCAGCTGTAAGGGTGAGCGATGGGGAGGGGAAGGGGCAGAGAGAGTGAGCGGGGAGCGGAGCCTTAGGGGGAAGAGGCGTTGCAGAAGCAGGATCTTGGGGGAAGGGGCAGTGTGAGGGTGGTGCGGGGGCGGTGCAGGGGCAGGATTTTGGGTGGAGCCATGGTTTGGGCACCAGTTGCGCCCCCCCCTTTCAGGAAGCTTCTGTTGCTCCTGGTTTGTCTTTCTGTTTTTCTGTCGGATGACTGACATCATGATTTTTTGACAGTTGTGTAACCCTTCTGCTAGGTGAAGCCAGCAGCAACCAGGGCCAGGTTCACTATCTAGGGGTTTCTTTCCATTGATACAACACAGAACTGGCTCAAGCCCCCAACCCAGTAACCTGGGAAATTTACACACCACCCCTGGGCGCCTCTGAGAGGCAATACTTCCCCACTTGTAAGCACAGAGTCCGAGTGTAGAAAGGAAACTTTTTATTAAAAGGAGGACAGTAACTGGGTGTTAATTTGGGAAAACACCGCAAACAGGATTCATAAACATAAACGGCGAGTAAAAGACCCACCCCCAAGTAGGTTGGCAGTGTCCTTTTCCCCTCAGGTTCTTAAGTCCAGCAACTCAAAAGTCCCTTTCACATGCCTGACCCTTCTCTGCACCCCACTCACAGGTGCTGTCCTCGATCAGTGCAGACCCAGAGTTCAGAGGTTCATCTGCAGAGTTCACCTCTCCTCTGGGTGGGGTAAAGAGGTACCTTTCTCGCTCCACTGCTTGGGCACTTGCTCGCTGCCCCTCTCCACCAGCCCCCCCTGCTGGCCACCTGCTCACCACCCCTCTCCACCAGCCACCTGCTGGCCACTCATCATGCCTCTCCACCGCATTAGCCACTCATTCACCACCGACTGTCCGTTGCCTTCTGCTACCTCCTGCCTCTCTGCTGTGATCTCTGCACATCAGTCTGTTAGTAATTTTCAGCTCTTTGCAGGCTGGGTAGAAACACTGCCCCACCTCAAGTGATTTCAGCTCTCAGTGATGGTCAGCTCTGGACATTAAACACAGGCCCACCACAAGTGATTTCAGCTCAGATGGAGCAATTAAAATAACCAAAGATGCTCCTAAGTAAGCCTATTTAGCTCTGTTTGTTGAACAGTGTGTGTGTGGGGGGTGGGGGGGAAGGAACCCTTGAAAGGGTACAGTCTCTTGGCTGGTATTCCTACCCCCAGCACTCCTACTTTCACAGGGCTCTGACATTCAAGCCCCTGCTTAATGAGGCTCTTTTAACTGAGAGTGATCCCCACATTTCGGACAGGTTAAGCACAGTCCTGCTTCCCTGCATTCCCACAATAATCACAACATTGATAACAGCATTTCACTACCCCTGCATTCAGTACTAAGGTCATTTGTACCCAGCACCAGTTGAAGTTGATCCTTTGACACAGCTGTATCTGATGAATATGTAAACAGAGCAAGCACAAACACGCCCATAGTCTCTTTCCATCCTAGTTAGCTGTCAGGGGAGCATTCATTCAGATCCTGCTTACAGTTGTTCTGGTTTTTTTGCATGATTTCCAGGTCAGTTTCCTGATTTTTCTGCCCCCCCCACTCCCCCCCAGTTTGTGGGAGCATGGTGATTTCTTGTCTGAGGTGGTCCCTTCTGGAGCATGTGAGGTGCAGTAAGTGGTCCCTACGTTTTTCGGAAGTCCTTTTGCAAAGCTGCTCAGCACATTTGGAGCTGTATGTTGTGGTCAGGGTTATAGCTGGTGAGACGGCTCCAGCAGCGCGGCATGAGACTATTGATGTCAGGCGAGATCCAGCTACAGATAACCATTGATCCCAGCAGATGCAGTAACAAGACAATCTAATTGCTCTGGGCTCTCTCATTTCCTTTGGTAAGTTGTACTTGAGAACTTTGGTGACTCTGCATTGATTTACTCAGCCACCTAAGACCCCAGTGTGAAACTCAAATTCCGGCAATAGATCCTGCGAAGTTTGACTTTGGAGATTTGCCATTGTCTGAGAAGTGGAAGCATCGCCTGTGGAAGAAACTTTGTGAAAGATCCAGGGTATTCTCACTACATGAGTGGGATGTGCAAAAGGGGTAGAGTACAACATCAGACTTCACGACTCTCAACCCTTAAAGGAAGATTGCTCTCTCAGAGATGGAAGATGTATGACATCATTTTCAGGAGCTGATTGCAAATGACATCATTACCGAGTCCCGCAGCCCGTATGCCTCACCCTGGTGGTTGTCTGTAAAAAGAATGGGAAAATCCTGATGTGTATCGACTACCACACCCTAAAGAGCCATACTGTGGCTGACCAGTACACCATGCCTCGAGAACAAGATACCTTAGACTGTTTGCTGGGAAACCAGTGGTTCTCAGTATTGGATCTTCAAAGTGGATACTACCAGATCCTTCTGAGAGCAGAAGACAAGGAGAAGACAGCCTTCATCTGCCCATTAGGGTTTTATCAGTTTGAATGCATGCCTCTGGGCCACCTGCCACATTTCAACATCTTATGGAGAAAGTTGTTGGAGACATGAACTTACTGAAAGTCTTGGTTTATTTGGATGACCTGATTGTATTTGGAAGAACCTTAGAGGAGCATGAAGAAAGACTTCTTAAAGTGCTTGACAGTTTGGAGGCCTATGGTCTGAAGCTTTCAATTGACAAATGCCAGTTCTGCAGAACATCAGTGAAGTATGGGTCACATCGTGTCCCAGGAAGGTGTGAGTACTGATCCAGATAAAATAGAAGCTCTCACTACATGGCCATGCCCAAGTAATTACAGAGAGCTTAAGACTTTTCTCGGATTTAGTGGTTACTATCGCAGGTTTGTGAAGAATTATGCTACCATCGTAAAGCCTCTGAATGATCTTACCAGGGGATACCCATCCAGCAAGAACAAGTCTAAGACCAAGAGTAAGGAGAGGTCCCCAAGGCCTCCTGAGCAGAGACACTATGGCCTCTTAGAGCCCTTTGTACCATGATGGGATGAGAGATGTGAAAGGGCTTTTCGAGAAATCATTAACTGCCTAACTCATGCTCCTAGTCTTTGCTAACTCCAAGCAAGCCATTTATCCTACATACAGATGCCAATTTGGAGGGTTTACGAGTGGTCCTATGCCAGGATGTTGAAGCCAAATGTAAACCTGTGGCCTTTGCCAGCCAAGGGCTGTCTGATAGTGAAACTCGCTACCCCATCCAAAAGCTGGAGTTTTTGGCCTTGAAATGGGCCATCACTGAAAAGTTTCATGACTACTTTTATGGTACTAGGTTTCAAGTGTGGACAGACAACGATCCGCTGACTTATGTGTTGACAAGTGCTAAGCTGGATGCTACAGGGCAGAGATGGGTGGCCACCTTGGCTAGCTATGAGTTCAGCATTCAATACCGATCAGGGAGAAGCAATGTAGATGCAGATGCTGTGACAGAACATCTGCAGCCATCGGGAATTGCTGTGATTTCTATGGATGGAGTGAGAGCTATTTGCAATGGAAGTTATCAAGAGTCAGAGACCTGTGAGAGTCTTCATGGTTGTGTTGCAGAAACTCTGGGCCTGCCCCCTGAGAGTGTGCCGTCTACCTCGGTGAATTATATTGTGTTAGACCAATCTCCGTTGCCTATGCTCAATGCTGCTGACTGGCAAAAAGCCCAAGTGCAAGATACTGACATTCTGGACACACTAGAGAGGGGCAAAACCTTGCTGCAATTATTCCATCTACCCCTGAGGGTAGACTACTATTGAGGGAATGGAGCAAATTAAAACTGATACAGGGAGTGCTGCACCAGATCAAGGTAGGTCCCTTACAAAATCAATGAACACAACTAGTGCTACCAAAAGAGTACAGAGCCCTGGCCATGAGGGTCCTGCATGATGACTTTGGACATTTGGGAATGGAGAGAACCCTGTAACTTATTCGTAGTAGGTTCTACTGGTCCTGGATGGCCAAGGATGTATGCATGAAATGCAAGACATGCGCTCAGTTTTCCTTTGAACACACCATGTCCACTAGAGCAGCATATCTGAAGAATATCACCAGCAGCAAACCTTTGGAGCTGGTATGCATTGATTTCTTTTTGTTTAGAAGTGGACAGGAGGGATGTTGGGAACATTTTAGTAGTGACTGACCATTTCACACAGTATGCGTAGGCATATCCCACACGTGACCAGAGAGCCATCACTGTTGCTTTAGTGTTGTAGGAGAAATATTTTTCAGTGTATGGATTTAAGGCCCGGTTTGACAAAGCCCTGGCTGGGATGATTTAGTTGGGGATTGGTCCTGTTTTGAGGTGACTAGATGACTTCCTGAGGTCCCTTCTAACCCTAATATTCTAT
Organism: Lepidochelys olivacea; assembly: GCF_965140295.1. Taxonomy (NCBI): domain Eukaryota; kingdom Metazoa; phylum Chordata; order Testudines; family Cheloniidae; genus Lepidochelys; species Lepidochelys olivacea. The sequence goes on from NC_140416.1 coordinate 124,508,605, forward strand.
GATTCCCAGCTTGGATACACTCTGACCAGGGATGGGACTTTGAGAGTAACCTCCTGAAGGAGGTGCTAAGGATGGCAGGAATTAAGAAGTCCAGAACAATATCTTACCACCTGCAAGGTGACCCTCAGCCAGAGCGATTTAATCGGACTCTGTTGGGGACTTTATGCCCAGGTTAGAAAGCAACCTGGAGCCAGCATGTTGCTTTATGGAATAGATGATGACATGGGACCTGGGCGAAAAAGGGGTGCTGGACCAAATCCACCACCCAGCATGCGCAGTGGGCCCTGTGGGGGCTAATCCACCCTTTATCTAGCACATCTGAGTGAGTCTGAAGAGTATGACACTACCATGGAGTATCCTAGAATGGAGACCAGATTCCGGACTCCATCAGCTGAACATGGGGAGAGCTCCACTTCTTCAGCTATAAATCCCAGAGCAGAAGCATTTAGGCCTGTTGCTGGCAACCCCTCATCAATGATGAGACCAGTCTGGGATAATGAGCTTGTCCCACCCACATTCCGAGGCCTCCTGGAAGAAAAACAGGCCTATGATGACACACCTACGTTGGTGGACAGAGGGGACATACAAGTGGAAGGTGTCCCTGATGCCCTGGACATCCCAGTACCCAAGCAAGAGATGCAGGGGCATGTGCCCATAGAGGGAGTACCCTCAAGGGAAACTGCACCATCCCTAGCCCCAGAAGAAGTCCCCACTGTCCCTGCCATGCCCACTCTCAATAGACATGACAGGGTTATAAGGCCAGTAAACAGGCTAATGTACGATGCTCCTGGAGTGGTTAGTGAGGAAGTGATACACTTAGCTCACAGGCTTGTGGCAGCCATAGTGAGTTTCCTCAGACCCTTTGAGGAGAACTCATGTAGTTGGTATAATCTGGAGCATGATTTGCCAGGATGACACATTCTCGGCTTGGGGGAGGATGTAAGCAGGGTCTGAATAAATACTTCCCTGACAGCTAGCTGGGAGGGGAAGAGACTATGGGTGTGTTTATGTAATACAGTTTGCGCCTCAAAATTAGATTCCATCTAATGGGCGTTGTTATACTTTATATCACCGCAGTGCTTATAGAGGGCCTAAAGGCCCGATTGTGCTAAGTGCTGTACAAACAACAAGGGACAGCCCCTGCGCCAGGAAGATTACTGTCTAAACAGGTGAAGGGTGGGAAGAGAAACAGAGGCGGTGAGGTGCCCAAGGCCACACAGTAGGTCAGTGCCACAGCCAGAAACAGAAACCTCCGAATTCCTCAGCCAATGCCCCAGCCCCTGCTGCCTCTTCCTGGAAGCTGATCACTAAAAGAAAGGAAACAATCTCATTGCTAGCCACAGAGGCTATGTATACTGAGCATCAAAAATCAGCAGAAGCCACCTGTATTAGTCCATGGTGTCTGAGAAACCAGTTTCTCCATACATTTAGGAGAGGAAATCTCCGTATGAGGCATTTGATAGTAAATGTTTACTTCTGTAACACTGACACCCCTGGTGGGTTGTCAGCATTGGGGATTGAACCCAGGAGCTCTGAATTTTAACACATGAGCCTCTACTGCCTGCTCTCAGACCTTCCTTTCTTATCTGTGGCTGTACCTGGCTCTCAAGCTCTTGTTGGTCTAGCCACCACTAGAGGGGGACAGAGTACGACACTAATCAGGCATGACCTACACTTCTAAAGACGACCACTGTAGTTAGGGAAGTGGCTCCGTCCTGTTAAACTCGGGGAACACGAGGGATGAATCATATCAAATGTGCTCTGAAGCACGGGCAGTATAGTATGGTTCTCCTCTGGGCAGATCACTAGCTACAAGAAAATCCATTCGTTCACCAGGGATTCTTGAGCCTCTACAAGGTCAAGGATCTGGAAAGAGGAGACAAGACCCCAGAGAAGAAGTGGTTTTTTGTTCACCCCTGTATTTTCTTCGCATTATACCTATGAGACCCATCAAAGACAACCCTTCCCCAGGCATTTACGAACTGTGTAGGTGTGCAGCGACCAGCCACGCAAATAGGGATTCTTGTGTGCCCAAACAGTGGCACCTGCAAATTTACTCGAGCAAAGTTAATATTTTTCAACAGCTGGTTGAGTTACCTTGGTTACTCTGAAGGTGGTTCAATTAAAAAGTGCTAAATAATAACTCCATTTCATTCTGGACCTTTGGATTCTTTCCAAATAACTACTAAGATGAAAAGCCTTATGACAACTCAGTTTGAAATATCAAGATTTCTTCCTTTTCTGTGTAGAAAATACAATCTCTTTTGGGTCTTTTATTAATCTTTATTTTTTTGATGACTTGGGTTTGGGGTATACATGGGAACAGAAAAACAGTGGTATCGAAGGCATATGAATGGCAAACAAATCAGAACTACCAATGAAAGAATGGTTTCTATTTCATATTTCTTGTGGATTTCCCAAGGTATGTTATGTCAGCTGATTACTAGAGCTGCACTTAAAAATAATTGATTTGCTAATTTTACAATAACTGTCCTGCCTCCTTGATTAGAGTTGAGTGAAATGGTTAGAATTTAGATTTTTTTGATGAAAAAATTCAAATTATGTTGGGCAAAATGTTCTTAACTTTCTCCCCTCCTCCCTCCTTTTTTTGTCCATGGCCAAAGCTTTTAACTTGTTTTATATTTCCCACCTCCCATCCTAACTCTTGTCTTCATACTGCACGCTTGGGGAACCTCAGCACAGATCAGAAAGGGGTAAGGCAGAAAAACAAGAACAGCAAATAGACTCGGAGCTTTGTCCCTAGGACAAGTCCCATAGAGGGAGATTCTTTCACTCTTACTTGGACTGTCCCTGTATTGCAGATTACTGGTTCCAAGCATGCAATTTCCAACTAGTTCTTCTGATTGCTGTGTGCCTGTGACCCCTTTTATACACCCTATGGATGATAGTAGCTAATTAGGAAATCTATTAAAAAAATGCATTGGCCCATGCTAAAGTGGGTGGAAGCTTATGTCGGGTCACTGGGTCTGTGGACCTACATACCTCAAACATTATCTATGCAGTGGGATCACTGCCTAGTCTGTAAGTTTAAAAAAAATAAGCAGAGAAAGGGCAAACAAGTCTCTGCTGGTGAAATTAATCTCTGTGTAGGGCATCAACCCAAAGGGTTAAGTGGTGTGCAAGGCTTTGTACCGGTCCTCTGTACAGAGACCAATTTCAGCTGGAGTGAACTGCCTGACCCCTGAATGTTTATGACTTTAGCAGGAAGAGTGTATGGGGAAAAATACAGAGTTAACCCGTTTGAGCTCTTTGGAAATAATGCAGTCAGGAACGTTCACCTCTTCTCAATGGCTTAAATGTACAAGAGCAAACAATAATTTTGCAGCCTCTGAGGATGAAATGTGAGGGGAAACATGCATACCTTATTGACTTTTTAGCTAGAGCGGTGCAGGGAACATTACTTAAAGCTCCGCCGTGCTAAACTCAAGTCCCCGGAGATGCCTTTGTTGATGCAGAAGCTGTGACCTAAAATATTGACTTTATAAAGTAATTGAATCCAAGAATCATGTTTCAGATGAAAAGCACTTGACAAATGGCTACAGGAACCCGCTGAGCGCAAAGGCCTGAGTGCGAATGTAATGGAATTTGCTCTACTCCGCTCTGATCAACCTCTCATGAGAAAAATACGTGGTGGGGTAGTCCTGCTTCCGGCTCCCGCTGGTATTACAAGGAAGGGTGGGGGGCATCTCTTAAAATCTTTTCCTTCCTTCCCAAGGATATGAGAGAGAGAACAGCTAATTCCCTTCCTTCTCGTCCTGCAGGGATAGAGGAAGGCAGAGCCCTCCTTTGGTGGCCCCATAGAGTGGCCCAGTTGGAGCAGTGAGCCTGGGACAGCATTAGCAGGCTGTGGGACAAAGTCAGCAGGCAATGGGCCATGGCCTGGCTGATCGCTGCTGGCTGAGCCGCCTCATGTAGGAGGCAGATACGTCCTTTGTGAACTGGGTGGGGAAGTTGATCCTGGAGGAGAGGAGTTTGACCTGGGAGGAAGGGTTTTGATGGGGGGCTGGAGGGCTAAATTTTTTGAGTGAGGCAAAACTTTTGGCAGATTCAGGACCCATTTAGTCTTAATTTGCCTCTGTCCAGCAGAGGAGAAGGTCAGGGAACTGTGGGGAAAAGTAAGGGAGGGGCCAAGAGGAGAGGCAAAGACACAAGGAAGGATAATGGGAAAGCAAGGAATGGGAGAGGCGTCAGACAGACACATCCTTAGCATGTTCTACCATCCCCATTACCACTTCATAGACTGGGGGATCCCTCCCTTCTGCTCCTTTCTTCTAACCCATAGCTGCAGTGTCTGTCAGGGGTGGCCATGCGGTCTAGGGGTAGCTGTGTCGTCCCCCAGGCTATTACAGAGTCAGTGGCTAGATGTTAGAGGAGTCTTAACCAGTGAGCTACATTAGCTATGTATGCACCCGGCACACCATGATAGCCAAGAGCTAAATTGGGTATATTGAGATAACAGGAGCTCTGTGCTTTGCTTGAGGGCCCCTTTCTTTGCACATAGATCTAATTTCCCCCACTCTCATTTCCACTCCTGTTTGTCCCCCTCCCGTTCCATGACTCAGTTTTAAGGATAATTGGAAAGGAAAAACAAAGGAACAAATGAAAACACCAGCAAAGCACGAACACGCTGTGCTTGTGGCAGGGGCTATCGAAAGACATTCTGGGGGGAGCTGCCTAGGGCCAAATCCAGTTCCCCATGCTGACATGAGCAGTCACCTGAGGTTGGCAAGGCAGACACCCCCCACTGAGGTAGGTGAGTAAGATCTGGCCCTGAAAACTGCCAGAGAGACTTTGTCAGGCTCAGCAAACTCTGGCAGAGCTCTCACAAAGAAGAGATACTAACGGAGGCGGTTTGCTACGGTATTAGCTAAACCAGTGCAGTTGTCAGGTTAAAATGTGATTTCCAGCTGAATGCTGTAGCCCAGCTAGATTTCTCTCCTTTTCTCTTTGTGTTTTTTCAGTTACTCATTAATTTAAGAGGGCATAATTAACTTATATCATTATTTCAAATGACGCACTTTAAACAAGGCCTTAGTTTTTGTCGTCTTAATTGTTACCTTGCTCATACTGGAATGACTGTTTTTCTTATAAGAATGTTAACCTCTTTGCTTCTTTCATTCCCCTGTTTTGCATAATGCTATAATAAGCATTTAAAGAAGTGTAAAGGTTCCATCAGCTCTTCCTTTCATGTCCCGCAGTAGCCATGGCAACTGGATATACTTTTCTGTCTGTTTTCCCTTTTTTTTAGATGTGAGCTTTTTCAGTTGAGTCTTTTTAAAATCGAGGTTGAGTCTTCACTTTTGCACACCATGTCACAAGAGTCGCATACACATTCAGATCAGCTGCTGTGTTGTAATGTTTCCCCACAATTGGCTATTCGCACAGAGTCCGGGGTGCTGGAACCTGGAAATACGTTTTTCGACTTGCGTGACCCATCAGAGGACCGAGAAATATGGGGAGATAATGCTGCACTGAAATCTTGAAAGGGTCTGGTTGAGAGTAAAAGTTCATAGCTCTTTTTAAAGTGTTCATTTGTTCCAGGTCTCTAAGAAAAGATGACACGCTAAAAGTTCCTGGCAGGAAAAAGTCATTGGACAATATTTGTCAAGGCTGTTGTTTAAAAATGAATCTCCACATGAGCTTATTTCTTCTTTTTTAAACTTTATTTCTAGAAACATATGAGCGCAAGATGGTACAACTCATTATCTGACATCCACAAGACCGTGAGTCATGGTAAACAAAGGGCAAAAGGTAATACAAATTCCTAAAAGGAACCTGGAAAGCACTAATTCAATTAGACTATCTGCCATTGGTGTGAAGTTGCAGTTTGTCCATGGACATAATCTTTACTGGCAAAGCAGTGGTGAACAGAAGGTAATGGAGCAGGCTTACAGTGTGTGCCAGCCTGCATTTCCATCTGGAAGTAGGTGGTCCCAATAATAATAATATGGCAGATGAAAGAGAATTCCAGAGAGACTGCTTGCTTTTTTCTAAATATAACATGCTGACATCCTGCCACCTGGGAGCAGCAAGATATGAAAGGGACACAGATGGAGTGCAAAGCAAAACCAAATGGAACAACAAAAGCTGTCAACATTTTATTATTATTTTTAGGGAACAGTAAATGTACCGTCGATACTATTAGCATTTAGAATCACACAATCAGTCATTTGTTGCATTATACTGTGTGTGTGTGCAAGCAGTACACAATTCATAGAATCATAGAATCATAGAATATCAGGGTTGGAAGGGACCCCAGAAGGTCATCTAGTCCAACCCCCTGCTCAAAACAGGACCAATTCCCAGTTAAATCATCCCAGCCAGGGCTTTGTCAAGCCTGACCTTAAAAACCTCTAAGGAAGGAGATTCTACCACCTCCCTAGGTAACACATTCCAGTGTTTCACCACCCTCTTAGTGAAAAAGTTTTTCCTAATATCCAACCTAAACCTCCCCCACTGCAACTTGAGACCATTACTCCTCGTTCTGTCATCTGCTACCATTGAGAACAGTCTAGAGCCATCCTCTTTGGAACCCCCTTTCAGGTAGTTGAAAGCAGCTATCAAATCCCCCCTCATTCTTCTCTTCTGCAGGCTAAACAATCCCAGCTCCCTCAGCCTCTCCTCATAAGTCATGTGTTCCAGTCCCCTAATCATTTTTGTTGCCCTTCGCTGGACTCTCTCCAATTTATCCACATTGATTCATGCAATCCTTTCCAAGGAAAGATTTGGGACAGGATATATTTCTGCATCTGCATGGCTGGGTACTGCAAAAAGAGTGGGACAGATTCACTAGGACTTTCTGGCTGTTTTATGCTGCTCTGGTGGTGCAAAAGCAACTGTGAACCCAGTTGAACTGGCCGGTTAAATCCAGTTTGCCACTTCTGCAATGTAAACAATCAGCAATGAGCAGCTGGCATTTACCATTGAATCTAGCCCACTGTTTGCAATTGTTTGTTTGAATTTGAAGCAGCTGTAGAGACCATCCATGTCCCCTTTTAATTTGCTATTCACAAACACTCTCACAAAACCAAGAATTTTTGTTTGCTTGCGTGTTTGGAGAATAGTTGTGCACAGGAAAATCCATGTTCCTGGGCAAACAAGTATGTTCACATATGAACAAGAGTATGCATTGTTTGCTGTCCATTTTTAGAAATGGTTAAGTCATTGAACCAGGCAACGGAAACAACACTGTGTGAATTAGGGGACCAGTCCGCAACCTGGATAACAAAAATCAAAGACAGAAATATTTTCTAGGAACCCAGAGGCTGAAATTGGTCCAAGAGCCTGATCCAAAGACCGCTGAACTCTGTTGAAAGACTTCTGTTCTAAACTAGTTCTTATACAGCCCTTATTTACTACAGTGTCTTTGCACCTTTCAGTAGTACATTGAGACATGACTAACATGTCACATGTGGGTCATTTTTCTCATCCTCTGCCTGGTGGCTGAACTATGCTTGCAGTGTAAGGCTTGGTTTTGTTCAGGGGTTATTTTTAAATATCTGTGCTGCTCTGTGTTGACCTATCTAATAAGATTCCAGGACGCTCACTCTGTAGCCTAGAACATCTGTCGAGTCAGTTTGAAGTGATGGAAACAGTGCCGAGCATGGCCGAGGGCTCTTTGTGTTCAGAATATCACCAGGTTCAGCCATCACTGGGCCCTGGGCAGAACCAGATGGAAGGCTGGAGTCCAGAGGCTCTGGGCAGGTGGAATGTGCCAGCTGATCAGAGAAGGTGGGAGAAAAAGCAATGTGGGGTATCAAAGAGGTGATTGCATCGGGGGCTTTTTGACACACATGCCTTGACAAATTACACCTATGCGCCAGCGTGGGCTTTCCTCTCTTGGTATTACACAAGGCCAATGGGAGAAGTGTGCCAGGACATGAAGTGGGGGAGGTGGTGAGGCATGTGATGATCCTTAAGTCCAAGGGGAATTATTTCCATGGTTGAGAACCAGCCCCCGAGAAAATTTTGTCTCGGCAAAGACTATCTTAGAAAGTCCCATTGTGCTGAAGAGCGAGTTATCCATCGGTCTTCATCTCGGAGCTTGGGGATTTTTAGACACCCTGGGCCCGGGCCATTCAGGGCTTTGGAGATCAGGACCAAGACCTTCAAAGGGCTTTTGATCAGGCCCAAAACTGAACAATTATAAAGAGTCAATCTGCTTATGAAGGATTTGTGATGAGAAAAAAATTTGAATTAGTCAGGTAATTTACTCCTAATGGATAATTTGACTAAAATCAGATAATGGTTATTTTAACTAATTTATGAAACCTGACAACAGTAGTAAAAACAAACTTAAAATGGTTTTGCTTTCTCCCTTTCACACAAACACTGATGTTCTCCCAACCAGAAACAGACATGCTTTCAGAGCTGCTTACCTCCCTAATTAATTTGTGGAGAAAAGCTTTTTACAGAAACAGTGCATGAAGTGTAGCCATGGGGCATATTTTTACGGGCACATACCATTCATGGACTTAAGGGAGGCGTTCCCCATGACTACCAGAGAACCTCCTGAAATATGTGAGTTCATTAGCTCAGCAGACGCTTCTGATTTGTTAGAACAAGGTTTCTTCACTGAACAAAGTGAAGAAATCACAAGGTGGATGTTGCAAATGCTTTTTTTCCCTCACCTTTTATGGGAGAAAATTGGTGCATTTGCATTTGGGGATTTTGCCATTTAAAAAAGAAAATCCCATATAATTCACCCCCCCCCCCCAAAAAAAGTGACCATGCATGCGGTGACTGGGTTATGCATGGGATACCTAGCCCACTCTAATGTATTTTTCATTTACAGATGCCAAAGTATAATCACAAAGAGTAAGGATTTGTATCCCTCACTGGTTAGTAAGCTAATGAAAATCAAGTGAAGTGATAGTTGAACTCGACGAGGAGACTTCCCAGTACTCATCATTAGTAATATAGTTTACGAGTGTATGTTCGCTTCGGAAAGCATCTGTGTACTTTGCTCAGTGACTTCCCTTTAGAGAATTCCCTTTTCTTTTCCAGCATTAAGGCTGCACAAAAATCCAAGCACACATTCGGCAAACGGACTGAATTAATAGAGATGGACATTTGGACGTGGCAGGCCTGTGGCTCTCGTTAGGCATAATCGGCGTGTCTAGTTAATTCGTCAGGGTCAGCCTACGCTGACAACACCTTTTCCAAACCATGGTGTTGTGGAGTTCACTATATGCGGGGCAGTCATGTTTAATAGATATAATTATCATTGCATCAGTTATTAAACTAAATGGCCTGGTGCATTTCACAGCAGGGACACACAGCAGATTATATGGCTGCTGCGTCCACTGAGGCTTGCTTTAAAATGGGCGCAAAGACGTTAAGGCCTTTAATGCCCCTTTGGCGTCTATGGGAAGGCTCCCATTGACTTCAGTGGGGTTCGGAGCAGGCCCCTCGTGATGCACACGGCTACAACCACGGAGTAGCCAAAATGCTGCAAGAGAAAGCTGCTGGATTTGCACTGTTCCTTCTCCTTTCCCACAGCTCCATTGCTCTAAGTTACTTCCTCCTTCATGCGTGCGTGAGGAAGCTGGTTTTAAATCTGACACAGAGGAATCGGTCAAGGCCCACTGCATAACAGTTCAGCTATTACTAAGGCAGTGATGTGGTAAGGAAGGGAAACAATGGATTCTCTTCGCAGTGCAGAACTCCACAGCCCTGATGACATCAGATTGCATTTCTGAGCAAAGATGAGCTGGGACATGGGTGCGCCTTTTAGATTTATTTTAGCATCACACATCCAGACTGTTGGTTTCAGACTTGGGGTGAGGACAAGGGAAGAAAAACATCTTTCATTTTCATATTTTGATATTCTGCTTCGACACAGATTACCAAGTGATCAGATAATCCGGAAAGCCTCATTTGGTGTTCTGTTGCTGGCACAATTACAGAGGAACTGTTATCAAAAGCAATATGGTGAAGACAATTATGCAGTTTCATGTTTTGGGCTTGAACACTAATAATAATAATAATGCCCCCTAGATCTGATTTAGTTTTGTTTGCAGTTTGCTTGCAGAGAGCACTGTCTCCTCTATGTCTCTTCTTTTTGTCTCTTTTATGTTGCTAATAGATATTTTTCTTTTTCCATGGAAGCCACTCTCTGTACTCCTTGTGATACGATTTTGCCAAGGTGCCTGCGTGTTTGTGGGTTAGCCATCTTAAAAGCGCATTGGAGGCCATGCAATGAGCGCTCTTGATTGTTTTGTAGGTTGCCTTTATGATGAGGATCCTACATTTCTATATAGCACTTGCCATGGTGGAATCCCAAAGTAGTTATCAAACTTTGCCAGCTGTCTGTACATACTATAGGCTAAACCCTGAGTTAGGCCAAACTCCCATTGACCCTTTTTCCTAAGTATGGACAGAGTAAGAACATCATGGTTGATACCTATGTACTGTATGTAGGATTAACCCCCTGTGGGGTGAAAGGCAGCAAACATTTATTAGAATACAGCATGGGTGGCTTGTTCCTTAGGGGCTAGAGGCCTGGGGCCAGCCAACCCTACTTACTAAGTAGATGACATCTGAACAGGCGTCTCTAAAGAGCAGCATGCAGCTGCAGAGAGAGTGTTCTCAGGGAGACCAGAGCAGAGTACAGAGGCTGCTGGGAGTGAGCGGGTTCCAGCAGAGAACCTTGGGGAGTGGGATGGCAGGCAGGAAAGGCTTGGGAGTCACCTGGTAGAGGTAGATGGATGGACTTGAGAACTTGACTTTGAATGCTTGTTGTTTAATCTGCTGGAACCCGAGAAGGGCTGGGCATGGATAAAAGGGTTTGTAATTTACTGAAGAAGCCCCTTGAAGGGGGAAACTGAGGCAGAGGGCCATTTATAGGACCGCAGAGGGCCGTTTATAGGACCACACAGAGGACATGAAGGGATGCATGGAAGGTGTTGATCATAGAATCATAGAATATCAGGGTTGGAAGGGACCCCAGAAGGTCATCTAGTCCAACCCCCTGCTCGAAGCAGGACCAATTCCCAGTTAAATCATCCCAGCCAGGGCTTTGTCAAGCCTGACCTTAAAAACCTCTAAGGAAGGAGATTCTACCACCTCCCTAGGTAACGCATTCCAGTGTTTCACCACCCTCTTAGTGAAAAAGTTTTTCCTAATATCCAATCTAAACCTTCCCCACTGCAACTTGAGACCATTACTCCTCGTTCTGTCATCTGCTACCATTGAGAACAGTCTAGAGCCATCCTCTTTGGAACCCCCTTTCAGGTAGTTGAAAGCAGCTATCAAATCCCCCCTCATTCTTCTCTTCTGCAGGCTAAACAATCCCAGCTCCCTCAGCCTCTCCTCATAACTCATGTGTTCCAGTCCCCTAATCATTTTTGTTGCCCTTCGCTGGACTCTCTCCAATTTATCCACATCCTTCTTGAAGTGTGGGGCCCAAAACTGGACACAGTACTCCAGATGAGGCCTCACCAATGTTGAATAGAGGGGAACGATCACGTCCCTCGATCTGCTCGCTATGCCCCTACTTATACATCCCAAAATGCCATTGGCCTTCTTGGCAACAAGGGCACACTGCTGACTCATATCCAGCTTCTCGTCCACTGTCACCCCTAGGTCCTTTTCCGCAGAACTGCTGCCTAGCCATTCGGTCCCTAGTCTGTAGCTGTGCATTGGGTTCTTCCATCCTAAGTGCAGGACCCTGCACTTATCCTTATTGAACCTCATCAGATTTCTTTTGGCCCAATCCTCCAATTTGTCTAGGTCTTTCTATATCCTATCCCTCCCCTCCAGCGTATCTACCACTCCTCCCAGTTTAGTATCATCCGCAAATTTGCTGAGAGTGCAATCCACACCGTCCTCCAGATCATTTATGAAGATATTGAACAAAACCGGCCCCAGGACCGACCCTTGGGGTACTCCACTTGATACCGGCTGCCAACTAGATATGGAGCCATTGATCACTACCCGTTGAGCCCGACAATCTAGCCAGCTTTCTACCCACCTTGTAGTGCATTCATCCAGCCCATACTTCCTTAACTTGCTGACAAGAATACTGTGGGAGACCGTGTCAAAAGCTTTGCTAAAGTCAAGAAACAATACATCCACTGTTTTCCCTTCATCCACAGAACCAGTAATCTCATCATAAAAGGCAATCCTATGATGCCTATGATCCTATGATGATCTACAGCAGCATAGCCGTATCTAAGGCACCTGTATCCCTATTGTAGTTGGCACATCGGCCTCTTATTTTAGAATTCGATTTTTGTCTTATTGTGGTGGTGGCACGCTCAGTCTGTTCTTTGCAGCTAATGAAACGGATAAGATGTTACAGGTAACCAAGCGCATGCTGGAGAGGGCCATAGAGCTGACCCTAGAGGTTGTCGGTTGCATTTCCTGTGAGCAAAACTGCAGAGTATATAGTGGTGCAGGACCTTTCCTACAGAGGCTGATGATGTATTTCCTGTTTCTGAACAACTGGTTCATTTCAGTGTCAATTCTGTGTTAAATTTATAGTGTCTATCTCAAACCAGCGGTGGCTAATATGCAGGTGACATGACTGTCATGTACGTATCTACAATGTGTGCAACTATTCGTTTGTTTTCTGCGCATTGTGTCTTTAAGAGGAAAGGTGGATCCTCTAGTCTTGGCAGGGACACTACCTGTGAGTTAGTTCAAGATGGCCACTGGTACAGGATGAGTTATCTCACACTGACTGGTAGTTCCTAGAATCCCATCGTATTAGCTGTGGTGTAAACATATAAAACATATAGTAAGAGACCGTCCCTAACTGAAAGAGTTTACAGTCTAAATACACAAGACACACACAGGAAGAGCTACCTCTATTTTACAGATGAGAAATTGAGTCACAGATGACCTGACTTCTCCAAAATCACACGTGCTTTCTGGCAGAGCTGGCGACAGAATCCAAATCTCCTGGGTCCCAGTCCAGTGCCCAGTCCAGTAGAAGCATAGCCAGCATGGGAAAGGTTCCTGCCTCTCGGCACTGGAGAACCACCTTGGCTCTGCAGGTGGGGTACCTGGCTGTGGAGGTGGCATGCAGGGGAGTTCTGCTTTTGGTGGGCTCAGTGCAGATGGGCTCTACATAAGTGTACAGTGGAAGGTTTGTGGGGGAAGAGTTCATGTGGATCCAGTTGCCATAAGCCCTAGTATTGGTGAGTGCACAAGGGTAATGGTCCCTATTCCAGCTTCGGGACGGGTAGAGCTGGTCAGGAATTTTTAACAAAACATTTTTCTCTAGAAAAACCCCAATTTGTCAAAACTGAAATTTTTCACAGGAAAGGGTCAGTTTTGACAAATTTCCCATGGGGGGGGGGGAATGAAAAATTATCAGGCTGTGAAGAACTTCTTTTGGCTAGAAATGAGTTTTTCAAAATGGAAGTCAATTTGAAAAAGGTTGAAATCAAAATTAAAAGTTATGAAATGATCTAAACAATGTGTTTTAATTGACTTGAACTGATTTTCTCTTTTGGTTTCTGAACATTTTTGAAATTTTGGTGGTTGTCTTTTTGACCTCATTGGGGATGGGAAAATTTTTTGAAATCTCAACATTTTCCCCAGGAGAAGTACAATTGTTTTCGGTGCCGCTCCAGTGAGGAGTATTGTCCTAGCAGTGGTCGTAGAGTTGTTCAACCTCCCCATTAGTTCACCTGTGATTTACTGAGACTTTGTGCAGAGGGGGATGGGAGTGGCTAAATTCACCCTATAAGATCTCACAAAGCAGGGTTAGGATGAGTCGTTTACAGATTTAATCTTTTAATCTCCTTTGCTAGGATGTTCAGTGAAGCTTAAGGCGCTTGTGGCTCAGTGGTAATTTGTGTTCTAACCTGGGCTTGAGAGAGCTGATAGTGATCGCTTTCCTTCTATTCTCCCTATCAAATATTAAAGGATGTGTACAGTAACGTAAGGGGACTGTTGCCCCCTTACTAACATTCAGTGGGGGTGTTTTAATTGCTAGCTCCCAGTACTAAAAGGGGAAGGGTCGATGGGAAATCAGGACCCGGAGACTGGCAGTCCCCAGGAACAATGGGGAGAGGCCAATGCTCCGGGTCAGCCTCAATGACAGGGCAGGCAGGCTAATCAGAGAGTCAGGGGGGTCCCATCCTCTGTGTGAGCTGGATTTGCTTGGGTCAGACAGAGTGGGGCTGAGCTAAGGAGAAAGCAGGGGCCCGAGCTGAGCTGGGGAGCTGAGCTGGGCCAGATCCAGAGGGACCAGAAAAGCAGCCCAGAGAGAGCAGACTCTGTCCTGGGAGCAGAGCTGCAGCAACCAGAGCCAGAGGGGCCAGAGAAGCAGCCCAGGAAGCAGGTCCGTGCTGGGAGCAGAGTCACAGAAGCAGCCTGCAGAGCAGACCTGTCCTGGGAGCAGAGCTGCAGCAACCAGAGCCAGAGGGGCCAGAGAAGCAGCCCAGGGCGCTGGAGGCAGAGCAGCAGAGACCGAGTGGTGGGGCTGGGGCTGGAGCAGTCCGGAGCCGGGTGCGGAGAGCAGCTGGGGAGAGCGAGGGGGACCCTGGGCAGCGGGCCCAGCACAGGGAGACGCCTCAGCCAAGAGGCTCTGCAGGCCAGGCTTGGATCGTAACCCCGACAGGGCGGGGGCGACACTGGGAAGAAGGGTCCTACCACTTAGAGCCTGAGAGCGTGTGGCCACCACCAGAGCAAGTGTCCAACCCACAGCATCCCTACAGCACAGCCAGGGCCTGAGAAGGGGCCTGGGACCTACAAGGAATTGACTGTGAACTGCCCGGACGTTCCAGAGACACTGTTTGTGATGTTCCCTGCCACAGAGCGGGGTGATGTGTTTCCTTTAACCTTTCCCATTTTTCCTTATTCTTTTTAAAATTAATTGTTGATAAAATAACTTGCATTTGCTTTAACTTGTATGTAATGGTCACTGGGTCAGAGAAGTGCCCAGTGCAGGGAGAGTACCCCGGAGTGGGGAAAACCTAGCCCCTGATCTGTGTGACCACAGCAGGGTTGGGGGTTGAGCCCCCCAGGAATCCTGGGCCCAGCCTTGTTGGGGTTACGAGGACTGTGCCAGGCAGGAGAGGGGAAGGGGAGTCCTCAAGGGCAGGGAGGCCACTGGGTGAAGGAAGTGGGAGCGAGGACTCGGATCCTTTCGCTAGCCCACTTCACTGGGGTAGTGCAGAAGCCAGGAAAGTTCCCCACAAGAGCGGGACTATTTCCCCGCTTACAGTAATCCAACTTAAATATCATCAGCATGCAAAGAATAGCTACTTTATAAGAAGTCTGTGTTAAGCATCCTGCACCAGTATTTATCCATCTGGTTTGTACTGGGTGCCTGCCAGGTGGAAGCATTTGAAATGTAACCTTGGCCAAACGTTGCCACTTTATTGGGTCACAGTTTATCGAGGAGAAGCAATTTGAAGGCACTGTATAGAGATTGTTTCTGTGATGACTACAATGACTAAACTCGCTGCCAAACTTTCTAGGATGGTGGTGGAAAAAACCTATTAATGAGGAGTCAGTTTTATTGGCTGCACTGGTGTGGTGAGTCAGACTATTGCATTGTTAATGGATCTATTTAAAAATCAGAACTACAGTAAAACAGTGAGGTTTTTTTTTAACCTGGCAGGTGTTCAGCAGGCTGAGAGGAAAACTTGCCAAGTCAAGGGCTCACACAGCCTAGAATACTAAGTCTTCCTTACAATGTAAATTGAGTTCTTGTTCAGCACACTAGTCAGAGGCATAGTTTCTGCAAACACCCACATCTTGAAGCTGAAGGAAGCAAGTCCACACCAAATCCTGCTTGCAAAGAGTTGCCACCTGTTTTGATGCTTATCGCAACTTGTGATCTTTGATTTATGTAAAGCTCCAGCTACTGGACTCAAGTGATTGTTAGAATTTCAGCCTAATTTAAAAAACGGGAGCTTCTAGACCTTATGGTTGCAGGGAAAAGTCTGAAATGAGTCCTGAGTGCTCACAAGGCAAAGAAAAAGAACCCCAATTTTATTATTTTTTAAATTAATAATCTTTTGGGGCCTGACTGCTGATTTATGAATGTTTGGGGTTGGCAATGCTGCTTACATTGATATCACTTTCCTTCTAGAAGGCTAACTGCATATTGGGCTGCATTAGTAGGAGCATTGCCAGCAGATTGAGCGAAGTGATTATTTCCCCTCTATTCGGCACTGGTGAGACCACATCTGGAGTATTGCATCCAGTTTTGGGCCCCCCACTACAGAAAGGATGTGGACAAATTGGAGAGAGTCTAGTGGAGGGCAACGAAAATGATCAGGGGACTGGGGCACATGACTTACGAGGAGAGGCTGAGGGAACTGGGGTTATTTAGTCTGCAAAAGAGAAGAGTGAGGGGGGGATTTAATAGCAGCCTTCAGTTACCTGAAGGGGGGTTCCAAAGAGGACGGAGTTCAGTGGTGGCAGATGACCGAACAAGGAGCAGTGGTCTCAAGTTGCAGTGCGGGAGGTCTAGGTTGGATATTAGGAGACACTATTTCACTAGGAGGGTGGTGAAGCACTGGAATGGGTTACCTAGGGAGGTGGTGGAATTTCCTTCCTTAGCACTTTTTAAGGCTTGAGAAAGCCCTGGCTGGGCTGATTTAGTTGCGGTTGGCCTTGCTTTGAGCAGGGCGTTGCACTAGATGATCTCCTGTCTCTTCCAACCCTAATCTTCTGTGATTCTATGATAACTTGCAGAGACTCCATTTAAGTCAATGGTGCTGCATAGGCATAAATGGATGTAAGTCCTGTGAGAATCAGGCTCCATCTCTTAAATCTAATGTGTTTTTTGGCTCTGTTCTAGTACCTATAAACTCTGTAAGTACCCATGTAGTTGCATAACTGACATACTTGTACAGTGCTGGGGGTTCCGGCCCAGGCCCACGTGAGGAATGCTGTGGTGTATTGCAAACAGTGTTAAAATTATAAGCTATCACTTTAAAAGCTCAGTGGTTTTCCTGCCCCCATTTGCTGGGGATGATCCAAGTTTAACAGCAGTCAGTCTGCAACCAGCCAGCCTAGAGTAAAATGCAGTGAGCTCGGTCTCTCTGTTTTAGGGAGCAGCCTGCTTTCTCTGTCTCTTTAGGGGTTCTCGTGTGTTATCATTCTGAAGTCAAAGGCATGAAGTTGCGTTACTGAGACAGATACTACAAGCGGCTGCGGGATCTTTGAGGACTATATTGTATTAATTGCTTGAATGGTTTATGTCACTGTGGGCCAGGGATTGTGGTGCAACTCCACGGACGAGGGGTATTCTCCCCCCCTCCCGCCCCGGAACCAAAAACTGTGTGTGGGGGTGATTAAGGTGAATCACTTAAGGCTTGTCTACACTTGGAACACTACAGTGTGCCCTTGTACCGCTTCAGTGTAGACGCTACCTTTGAGAAAGGGCGGGGTTCTCCCCTCTGCTCAGGTAACCCATCTCTCCGAGAGGCGGCAGCTAGGTCGACAGGAGGATTTTTCTGTCACCTAGTGCTGTCAACACCGGGGATTAGGTTGTCTTCACTACGCTGCTCAGTGGAGTGGATTTTCATACCCCTGAGCAATGTAGCTGGGTCAACCTAACTTTTTAGTGTAGACCAGGCCTTAGGTTGTAAACACCTCCAGAAAGGTACTGCCTCTGGGGAGACTTGCATATACTGGCTCCAATTGAGTTTTCCACAGACCAACAGACAACAAAGGGCTTTTGATATAAAAATACTGGATTTAAACTGACTCTGGGCCTCCTTTGTGATCCAGAAAATGGACAGGACCTTCTGTCCCAGTGGGCCCCCAACCCTTGGGGTAGGATTGTAAAGGCTAGGGTCCCATAAGACTGGTGGGTGACCTCTGGTAAGCGTGGCCCAGGACCTTTATATAAATGTTTGCTCTGTAATGCTTTTGCCTTACAAATAAATATGCTTGCTTAAGAAGAGCTTTGTGGTAACATGTAACTGCTGGCAATGTGCTGGTCGTAGCCCATGGAGAAAGCAAAGCACAGGTGGTATCTGTAGGCGGAGTGGCATGCTGGGGATATCCCAGCGTAAGGCAGGGAGCTGTGCAGAGACAGGTGACGGCTGGAGACGTGGGACCTGAGAGGGTGCTCCTGGAGGGAATACAGGGAGGGGGATGCAGGTGCAGTTACCCTGAGATGGTGACAGGTCTACTGCAGTCTTCCGGCAAGAGTATTTATGTTTTTATCTAACTGTGCGTGTGTGTGTGCGTGTGAACATAACTAAGGCTAGGATTTAGTCATGGGACTTCTAGTAAAAGTCATGGACAGCTCACGGGCAATAAACAAAAATTCATGGCACGTGACCTGTCCATGACTTTTACTATAAATACCCCTGACTAAATCTTAGCTGCTCTGGAGAGCCTCCGGGGACCACTGTTTCAACAGCCTCTGGGGCCTCCCCTGGGACTGCTGCTGCTTTGGTGGCCCTCTGCACAGGGGTGACTCCCCCCACAGCATGAGCAGGATTTCCCCCACATGTGGCAGCATCATAGCAAATACAGTTGTCATTAATTCACAGCGGGGGATGATTTCCTGGCCCACAACACGTAGCTGGTGCATGGCATCAGCCCTGTGGGCTTGTGCTGTCAGCTCTATCAACCTTGAATGAATGATGGAATAAAACACACCCTGGAGTGTTTTGGTGGGGTTGTAATATGGTTGTGAAGTTTAAATGCATTACATTTATAATAGGAGTTTTTCTCCTCTGTTTGTTTGTTTAGAAACTCAGAAAATAGACCAAACTGGAAGCAGAGGAGGAACTGCTAGGCACAGAAGGGGTACATTTTTTTCCCCCTGTTACTTAAAAGAACAGAGTTTTTTTTTAAATCTCCTTTGTGTTTTCACCCTCAGCACCTCAACATGGGATGTAGTGTGGCCTAGTGGCTAGTACACTGGACTGGCATTGAGGAGACCTGGGTTCTAGTCCCAGCTCTGCCACCAGCCTGCTGGGTTACTTTGGGCAAGTGACAGCCCTGCTCTCTGCCTCAGTTTCCCCATCAGTAAAATGGGCGCCTCTCTCTGTCAGGGGTGGCTGAGGTATGCTTAGTCCTGCCTCAGTGCAGGGGGAATGGACTAGAGGACTTCTTGAGGGCCCTCCCAGACATCCATCTCTGATTTATGTGGGCCCCAGGAGTGGGATATTAGGAGGCCCGCCAAGAAGATGTTAACAACATCCTTAAAACGTTACAATTGAGCTAACTGTGCACTGATGTTAGTGTGGTGGATTGAAAACCATGTGTTACAATTACAAGCTGTCACCGTGAGAGCAGGGTTTCCTGGTCTAGCTTGGTGGCTCTGGAGGGAAGTGTGCAATTTGGGTCTTCAGCGGTCAGTCTGCAAAGAGCCGGCCTAGAACCAGCAGAGTTGAGCTGTGTCTCTTTGCTGCAGCAGCCGCCTTTGATGCTGTTTTTGCACTGGAGCGTGACTTCACTTCTTAAAATCCAGACCCCCGTGTTGCTTATACAGTATAACTTCTCTGCGTGCGGGCCGTGAACAGACCAGGTAGTCACCGTGCTTTATGCACAACCGGCAGGTGCTCAGAGGCTCTGGTGATGAGCTTGGTAGAATTGATATAGACTAGAACAGCTGAACCCCCACTGCTGCTTTCAGCCTGTCCGTGGAGACTAAGGACCCGACTGTGGAAAGCGCTGAGCGTTTCCAAGGGAGGCTGAGTGCCCTGGCCTCCCATTGCTTTCAGGAGGGCTGAGGGCGCTCAGTGCTTGGCAAGATCAGACCCAGATCCCTAAATGGATCGGAACCTGGTTATTTGCTTTCTCTAGAATCTATTTTTCCCTTTTGAAACCTTTTCAAGCCACTCTGTTTACAGATTTCAGAGTAGCAGCCGTGTTAGTCATATGCATCTGAGGAAGTGAGCTGTAGCTCACGAAAGCTTATGCTCTAATAAATTGGTTAGTCTCTAAGGTGCCACAAGTCCTCCTTTTCTGTTTACAGACACGTCAGCTGCCTTGTTGAGGGTGCAGTTTTTTGTTAGCGTCTCCACCTATTTTATCTCCTATTGCGTGCCAATGGGAAGTCTGTGGTGGATTTGCTTAGCTCCCGGGTCTGCCCATAAAGAGCTCATTGCAAAACCTGTGGCCTATGGTATAAGCTTGGGGAACAAGATGCCATTGTGCGGACAAGGGAAGTGTGTGTGTGGGAGGGAGGGAGTGGGGGCCATCTGGAAGACGTGAGAGCTGTGATGGAGAACAGCAAGGTTGCAAAGGAGGATAGAAGGATATCCTAGCCATAAGGAGGAGCATGAGGAAAAGCAAGACCAAATGGTGAGCCACATGTTCTAAAACAGGTACCTAAACTCTTTCAGCTAAGTCTGCCCCACACCAGTGGTGTCCAAGGTTATGCATGTACAAATGGATACAGGCCTGTTCATGTGTGCAACTAAGGGGCTGTGCAACGGTGCATGCAGATGTTTCCGGTGTTTAGGCACCTCTGTATGACAATTTGGTCCAATTGGTCAATGTAAGAGGAATTTATTTATGCTGCTGAGTGGCTGGTTGCTATCGTGACGGTTTCTCTAGAATGATGTGTCCATGCAGGCCTACGGCAGTGCCAACAGAAGAATCACAGATATTTATTTCAGCGATTCAGCTTCCATATTTATCTAGCGCAGTCATTTAAATATCGTGCGGATCAGCAAATCACCCAGTAAGTGGCGTGCGTGCGTGTTGTGTGTACTAGCTAGGGAGGTTGATTTGCTGATCCACATGACTTTCCCGTGACTGTGCTGTGTAAAGTTGGGAGCTGAATCATTAAAATAAATATTTGTGATTCTTCTGTTGGCAATTTCATCAGTATACGAAAACCTCAGAGACGAGAAATTTTGACTTGCCTCTTTCTGTAGACTTGCAAAGCAGTTAAAAGATACAAATAATTAGTTTAAATATAGACAGGGATTTTTGCTGTGGGAGATGTTTAGCTGGGCCTATTTCTAGGGATTGAATTCTTAAAGAGAAGAGTAAATATATTTTTTATTTATATTTCAGTATGTTTCATTTTGACCTGAGAGGTTTACAACCAACTCATAGAACTCAATCTTCTGATCATACGTCTGCTGAGCAAGGAATATATTGCAAGCTGCGGGCTTGTTTCGT
Organism: Lepidochelys olivacea; assembly: GCF_965140295.1. Taxonomy (NCBI): domain Eukaryota; kingdom Metazoa; phylum Chordata; order Testudines; family Cheloniidae; genus Lepidochelys; species Lepidochelys olivacea. The sequence goes on from NC_140416.1 coordinate 124,529,692, forward strand.
TAATCACTTTCAGCATGGTTTGGGTAAACAATAAGTGCTGCAGGCAGAAATTTCCACTATCTGTACTCCTATGTAATCTACCTTCTTTGCATGGCCAATGCCTGGGAGTAGAGAGGAGGAGGATGGGGCTGGTGTTTGGTATTCATGCCATGGAGTTGCTGCCCTTCCCAAAAACATGGACTTCAAAAATTATGCTTCTGGGAATGATGAATTGTAAATACTGACTAATTCCCTGAGATCACTTGCCAATGATGTTGCTGCTGAGGGCACCCGAGGATATTGGAGGGTATTCAAATGGAATATGAGAGTTATAAATGTCAGGCTAAGCTGGTATCAGCCAAGTTTAAACCAATGTAAGAGTGTCCACGCACAAACGGCACCTGTTTAGCAAAATCAGTGCAACATTACAGCTTTTGTTAACTGGTGCCACTTTGTGCTTAGACCAGACCTCACACTTACTCAAACTCACTTACCAGTATGTAACTTACTGTTGCACTGCCTCTGAATTTAGAGTGCTAGGTCTAAATTGGTTTAATTTACTTGCCAAGGAGAGAGAGGCCCTAACTGGAAGGTCTGAGAAAGTGTCAGTCCCGTAAAAGATATCATAGAATCACAGAAGATTAGGGTTGGAAGAGACCTCAAGAGGTATCTAGTCAAACCCCTTGCTCAAAGTAGGACCAATCTCAACTAAATCATCCCAGCCAGGGCTTTATCAAACCGGGCCTTAAACACCTCTAAGGATGGACATTCCACCATCTCCCTAGGTAACCCATTCCACTGCTTCACCACCCTCCTAGTGAAATAGTTTTTCCTAATATCCAACCTAGACCACCTCCTCTGCAACTTGAGACCATTGCTCCTTGTTCAGTCATCTGCCACCACTGAGAACAGCCGAGCTCCATCCTCTTTCAAACCCCTTCAAGTAGTTGAAGGCTGCTATCAAATCCCCCCTCACTCTTCTCTTCTGCAGACTAAACAAGCCAAGTTCCCTCAGCCTCTCCTCATAAGTCATGTGCCCCAGTCCCCTGATCATTTTCGTTGCTCTCCACTAGACTCTCTCCAATTTGTCCACATCCTTTCTGTAGTGGGGGCCCCAAAACTGGACGCAGTACTCCAGATGTGGCCTCACCAGTGCCAAATAGAGGGGAGTAATCACTTCCCTTGATCTGCTGGCAATGCTCCTACTAATGCAGCCCAATATGCCGTTAGCCTTCTTGGCAACAAGGGCACACTGCTGACTCATATCCAGTTTCTTGTGCATGGGTTTCTTCCATCCTAAGTGCAGGACTCTGCACTTGTCCTTGTTGAATCTCATCAGATTTCTTTTGGCCCAATCCTCCAGTTTGTCTACGTCACTCTGGACCATATACCTAGTCTCCAGAATATCTATCTCTCCCCCTTAGTGTCACCTGCAAACTTGCTGAGGGTGCAATCCAGCCCATCATCCAGGTCATTAATGCAGATGTTGAACAAAACCAGCCCCAGGACCAACCCCTGTGGCACTCTGCTTGATACTGGCTACCAACTAGACATTGAGCCGTTGATCACTAGCCCTTGAGCCCGACTATCTAGCCAGCTTTCTGTCCACCTTAAGTCCATTCATCCAGTCCATATTTTAACTTACTGGCAAGAATACTGTGGGAGACCATATCAAAAGCTTTGCTAAAGTCAAGATATATCATGTCTACCGCTTTCCCTATATCCACAGAGCCAGTTATTTCATCATAGAAGGCAGCCAGGTTTGTCAGGCATGACTAGCCCTTGGTGAATCCATGTTGACTGTTCCTGATCACCTTCCCTTCCTCCAAGTATATCATACTTAAAAGAAAAGATCCTATGTTTTGGCTGCCTCCTTCTTGTTGCATGAACCCCACTCTCCAACACTGTCGCAAACTGCTCCCGTTAGATTTTCACAATGGTCTGTGAATTTGCAATGTCTGTAAAATGATACCAATGATTTTGGTGCACTGACAGGTGTATGGGGGAAGCAGAGGCTAAAGCTTTGGAGCTACTGATTATGACTTGCCTGATGTTTTGGAGTCTCCTGGAATCTTCTTCTGACACATGTAGCACCATTGTTTTGGCCAAGAGGGCTTGTGATTGGCTACTCCTCAGGAAAAGTTGCCATCTGTCTGTAGGGCCAGGCAGTGTTTGAGGGGATGTCCCTTGTTATTACAGTTTGGTTTCTTCCTTCTACTGGTTGTTCTGCTTTTTGACATTGGACCCAAATGAAAGAAAGCAAAGGCGATGGGATCTTCTCATCCACTGTTTGTTGGATTGCTTCACTTAGCCCATGGGTGATTGTCAGGAAGAGAGTTCCATTAAGGAGTGGTAACTAATTATTGATTGACTGTTTTTCTCATTATCCAAGTCCAATTTAGATCAGAAGGGGTGAAAATTTGGATTCTAACAGGAAGCTTTTTTTAAAAAAATATTTTTTATTAGTCTGATGCAAATTTCTCAGGTAATTACCATTAGCTGCAGATAAAGTTTACACATCCTATCTCATTAATAACTCCCTGCACAACTTTAAAATCTGTTTTAGTGAAACTGCCTGGCCTAGAAATCTACTTTGGAGTGAAAATCTAGGGCAAGCCTTTCTACTGGGGTGGTGGGGGAGGGGGGAAGGCTTTAAAGTCACATAGGGAATTCATGAAATTTGGCAGGGTTCAGTATCCAGGCTTTGGCATTGCATGGGGTCCAGTTACAGTTGATGAAGCCCAGATTGATTCTTCTTCAAGATGATTCTTTAACAACAGGTTTACAAATCGTAATGACTTCTCTAAACTGTAGGAAAGCGACACTAAGCTCAGCGGTGCAAACAGCCTTCCTCTGGCACTGGAATTAAGACCGTCGTGTTTACAGATCATCTTTAAACAAAGAAAAAGCCAAGCAGCTGTTGTCGATGGTGCTGAAATTCCTGGCCCCTCTGCTTCAGGATTGATTTAAAAACAGCAGATCTCTGTGCAGCACGGTGCTTATGGTGCCTACCTCTTCGCAAGTGAAAAGCAACTTTGGAGGGATTACTCACATGCTTATAGCGAGGCTCATGCTTATGTAGCTTGCTGAATCAGGGCCAAAGAAACTATAAATAGTTTGATGCTATTGGCAGACCAAAGCATCACTAACGGTGCGATTCTTTCTGAATGGTGCTGTATTAACATCTCCTTTTGCTTGCTATGCAGCCAGATGCCACGCACTTCCTTTCCGACAGGCTGAACATTGCATGGAACATTCTGGCTGGGAATGTTTGGGTTATGCACTTGTGATTGAAATATTCGATTTATACCGAAATCCCCAGTTGCTCACCCCCGTTAATTGCCTTTTACAACTGTCCATCCTGCGCACATCATCGTGAGCTTGGCTTGAGGGGTCACTGCTTTGGCTCAGTGAAAAGAACCCTCTTAATATCTGTCATTCGGCGTGAAACACGTTCCCCGCGGCCGAGTGTTACCTTGGCAGATGTTTGTGGCATGCTTCATAGAACCAAGCCCTTTCCGGTGCGCTGAGTGGAGTTTGTGCTTTGGGAAGCCGCATGGGTTTTTATGAGATTCTGTGTCGGATGAAAACTAACAAGGTATAAAGACATAAAAAATCATCTGGCTGTTTTCCACCCTCTCCTACTCCATTCATTCTCCATGGCTGTACCTGTGCTCACCTCAATTCCCGATCTAGGTACATAGGGCCTCCATGCTCATAGTATCCAACACTAAAGAATTTATGCTCACAACACCTTTGAAGCAGGGAAGTAGTATTCCGACAGGGAACTTTAGTCACAGAGGAATAAAGTTGCTGGCCCAAGGTCAGTCAGAGTCTATGGCAGAACCAGGCTTGAACCCAGCCTTCAGGAGTCCCAGTTGCTGTCTGAACCAAAAGGCCCTCCTTCCTTTGTCTCTCTAGTCCACACACACAGACTGTCTATAGGTAACTCATTTGGGCCAGATTCTGGATTTAGTTACCCTGGTGTAAATCTGGAGTAACACCACTGCAGTCAGTGGAGTTACTCCAGATTTACACTGGTGTAGCAGATCAGAAGCAGACGCCGTACTTGATACACACTTCCATGCAGCCAACTTTTTAGCTTATTGCTGATCCATGCATCACTGACACGATTATTGGTCACTTTGGGCTAGCTCGTGCAGCTCCTCCATTTCCATGAACAGCGAGGACTGGGATCCATGCGGTCACTTCAGCCTGGCTGTGGCTCTGTGGCATCATCTCCTCCCCTCTGGAGAGCCCTCAGACTGCCTCCATTAGAGCTCTGTGGGATTAGGTTCCCCAGGATTTTGCAGAAGGGCATAGTGAGGAGCTAGGTGCCCTGTGTGGGGTCAGAACCATGAATTCACAAGTGGGAGCTTGGCTGTTAGTAGCACGGCCGTCCTCACCGGGGAGTCTGGGAATCAGGAGAGCAGCGCCTGGCATTTGGAAACTGCCTTTTGCAAGTCAGGTGCTCGTTAGTCCAGAACTTGGTCTCCATGTGTAATTGCCAGGAGCTCTAACTCGATCATACATGACCAGAGTAACAACATACAGATCTGGTTCTTAAGCTCTGGAGCATTGGGAGGTGCTCAGTTCTGAGGCTCTGATTTAGCTGACAATGGAGTTTATGGTCTGGGTTCATCTAACTGAAGCCAACATTCTAGATCTGGCACAATCTGGATTCAGGCTGGGACATGGAGGTGAAACTGCTTTAGTGGCATTGATGGATGATCTCCTCCTGTCAATGCACAGAGGACAGACATCCATTCTTATCTTCCTGGACCTCTCTGCAGCATTCGACACTGTTGATTCATGTGATACTGGTATCTCATCTGAGAGAGGCGACAGAAGTCCAGGATAATGTGCTAAAATGATTTGAGTCCTTCCTGGAGAGACTGACCGAAAGAATAGTGATGGGAAACTGCCCCTCCACCACTAGATCCCTCATTTGTGGAGTCCCACAAGGATCAATTCTCTCTTTAGTGCTTTTCAATATCTACATGCAACCACTAGGTGAATTGGTCAGACATGGACTCAAAGGCCGGCAATATGCAGATCACACACAGCTCTACCTATCCCACACCACTACCACCAAGGTGGCCGAGTGCTTGGATGAGATTAGCTCATGGATGTAGAACAGCTGGCTGAAGCTGAATCTGAGCAAGGCAGAGGTGATGCTGGTGGACCAAAGGAAGTTTTTTTGAGGAGTTTGCAACTGTGGTGCAATCTTCTTTTATGGAAGGTTCACACGCACAACGGGTCGGTTCATTCTGTAGTTTAGAAGTCCTCCTGGATTCCTTGCTGATATTGAGCTCTCACAGCACAACAACAAGTAATGCTTTCTTCCATCTCCGGCTGGCTAGGAAACGGTCCCATCCTGGCAGATGAAGACCTGGCCCCAGTTAGTCATGCCTTTGACAGCTCTTGGCTGGACTGCAGCAATGTGATATACCTGGACATGAAACATTCAGTATTCGGGGAAACTCCAGCTAATATAGAAAACTGCAGCCACAGGCTACCATGAGCACATTAGACCTGTCCTCCGCTCTCTACATAAAATTTCAAATCAAGTTTAAGGTCTCAGTCCTTATCTTCAAAGCACTCCATGACCTGGATGAGAGAACAAACAACACATGACGGTTGTGTAGTCACACTGCATTACTGAAAGGCGCTCAGATGTTACGGTGATGAGCACAGTATAAAAACCTATGTAGAATAGTGTAGGATCGGATGGTGAGTTGGAGTCTGAACCCCATAAAGCTTTGGTTTGGGCCATCTCTAGGTAGGATCTGATCATAGCTTTCTTAGCAAGAGCTGATCAGTACAATATAATAAGTAAACTCTGATCAGGAGTTGAATGAACATGAAGAAGACACTGTGTTGATGAAATACTGAAATGCCTTGGGCTGTTCCCCCTCAGTATTCTTATAATACTGATCAAAGTGTTTCAAAGTTTGAAATTCTGATAAATTTTTAACAATAAAAAAGGGAGAGAAAATTCATAAGCTTCCACCATTTCCCCCCTGCTTCCTCCCATTTGGCAGCTAGTTAGACCCGGATGGAACCAGGAAGTATGTACAAGAGCCTGTTCTCCTAAGACTTCCAGCTTGATTTCTAGACCAAAGAAGTTCAGATACCTTTGTGAAAGGAGCTAAATCTGATGTTCATTTGAAAGAGAACACTATCCTCTCTGCTTTCGTTACTTCAGCTGCATTTGGGCTGAAAACTTTTAGGGACATTTTTTACAATAACTCCCAACTCTTTCTGTTCTGTTTATGGCACTTTTTCATGCATCGGATATTTTCCTCTACATAATGTTTCTGAAAGCCTCACTCAGAGGGCGTCAGCCTTAAGGAGCATTTGTCATTATTTAGCCCAAGTAAGCCTTTCTGTATCAGACTGAAGTTTCACTCAGTGTTTACCTACCCTGCCCCTTGGGTTTATTAAACACACCGGACTATATGGTGGTAGAGAGTCCTGTGGCACCTTATAGACTAACAGATGTAGCAGAGCATAAGCTTTCGTGGGTGAATACCCACTTCGTTGTGGGCATGACATGTCATCCGATGAAGTGGGTACTCACCCACGAAAGCTTATGCTCCAATACGTCTGTTAGCCTATAAGGTGCCACAGGACACTCTGCTGCTTTTACAGATCCAGACTAACACGGCTACCCCTCTGATACCAGACAATATGGTGGTATTTTACCTGACCTGAATTTTTAGCCATGCTGTAAATATCTGATGTCTTCTGGGATACAAGTCTGTGCTTATGGTCACTTGCTAATTAGTGTTTGTTAGTAAGGTAATTACATGAGGATTTTGGCTTATCATTTGAAAACTTATTTTGCTTGGGGGGAATGCATTTTATTAATGTAAAAAGGGGTAATGTGGTTGGCTCAGATTTAGAAAACCGACGGCTGCCGGTAGCAAGAAGAGCTCCCTGACTCTGTAATGTAGGGTGCTAGAATTTATTGACATGGTAAAAATATGACGGCTGGATTTAGCTTGGGAAGGCCATTGTTTAGTTGGATATTGGACAGGCAACTCTGCTGCTTCTACAGAGGAAGAGCCTCTCAGAAACTTGGCTTATGCAGAGATGGGGAGCCAGTTCTGCTCTGTTGCAGTGGACTGACTAGCTTTAAGAAGTAGCTTGGGCCATTTTGGACAGTTAGCTTTGAGAAGCGGAAAGACAGGAAGAGAGACTTAGATGGTAATACCAGCAAGGTAAAAAGGAAGGGAGTTAAAACAGCAGAGAAGAATAAGAGGATGGGGAAAGAAAAAAGCAAATTTCTTGTCTCCCTCACAATAAAGGAGGCCACAAATCTTAGGGTTTGAAATTAAATGGAAAATGAAAACTGCTTTTTTTAAGTGTGTTTTTGTTGTCAGTATTCTAGGATGTTACTGCTGCACAGTTGGGCTTACGGGAAGTTATCTGGGCGTTACTAAGGTGGGGGAGATAGCTGCACGTGGGGTGGTGGATACCTGCAGACACGTCAGGGAGTAAGAAGACTCCTGAGTTAACAGGGCGAAGACACCAATGGAGAAGGTCAAACTCCAGACAGGATGTGTGGGAAGGAAGAAAGAGCCTCAGGGAAGAGGGACTGGGTCTACCTTGGAACTGGGGCAAAAGAAATGACCTTTAGAAAGAGGACGGACCTTGAAGGAGGACGTGCTGGGCCTAGCTGAAACTGGGATGAAGACATTGTAAGTTTGAGTTCTATTTTGAAAGGCTTTGTGTAGGACTTAATAAATTGGACCCCAAACGGGGTCCATGAAGGGGAAACTGAGGCAGGTCTCAGCAGAACTGCGTTTGACCAGAAAGGGGCGCTACAGGGCAGGCATGCCTATTGACAGTTCAGAAGTGAATTTGGGCATCAGGATGGACATTGTAGCAGCATTCGCTCAGAATTACCTGTGTTGTGAAGGCAGCTATTTGTTCACTGCAGGCCAGATTCTGCCCCCCTTACTGTCATTAAGTAGTCTACAGGTAGTCCCATTGATTTCAACATGGCTAGTCACACAGAAAGGTACTAATGAAGGTGAGGTAAAGGGAGCAGAATCTGGCCTTGTATTTGCAGATATTTCTCCTTTCAAAGTTCTCCAGGCCAGTAGAAAGCAATTATCAGCGTTATATTTCTCACCTCATTTTCTGATCGTGTAAAATCATAGAAGGTTAGTTGCTGTTGTCAAACAATCCTTAAATCATGATGTCATTTTTAGGAATGCTGGGGAAGATACTTGCAGCCAGTGCACTGGCAGCTGCCTTCCTCCCAGCTCGCAACATAAGCGTTATTTATTCGTTTGTTATAGCAGTTCTGTGACCTATATTTGCATCCTTTGCAAGATTTGATTTGACCGATTTAATTGCTTTTCACGTGTTTTCTCTTGCTTGGCTATTTTGCTGTGCAGGAAGGTGCCATAACTGTTAAATGGAATGATCTGTTCCATTTCAGTACAGCAGTAGCTTTTAAAGCACCGTAGTTGCGGTTGTGTTTTAGAGTTCAGTTTTAACAGGAGCTTTAAGCCTTTATTTTGTAAAAAATCTCATTGAAATGGCAAAAAAACAAAACACTGACTAAACTCTCAGTGCATTTAGTGGCTCCATGAAAAACGAATTGACACCAAAAAATAAGAGTTCAAAAATCACCCTACTGGGCAATGTTTCCTCTGGATTGTCTCACTTTTCTCTGTACCCTTCTTGCAAGAAACCTCCAACCTTCAGGGACCTGTTCTTGGGCTGCTCATTTTTGCAGCTCATGTACTGATTCCTAGTATAGCATGTGTACATTGGAAGGGCTTCTCTGTGGAGCATTTTATGTGTGCAGAGCCTCCCAGGTCGCCCATGTGCCTAGGGGCTGCAGGGACTTGGCTCCCAGGAAACAGCTGCCGCGTCAAGCATGCCAGGACCCTGCATTCTGAACACCCTCCTGCACCCCAACCTCCCTCCCAGAGCCCGCCCCGCCCCATCACTCCAACACCCTGCCCCAGCCCTGAGCCCCTTTCTGCACCCCCTCCTGCACATCATCCCTGGCCCCAGCCCAGATCCCACACCCCAGCCAGAGCCCACACCCCCTTGTGCACTCCAAACCCTTCATCCCCAGCCCCACCCCAGAGCCGGCACCCCCAGCTGGAGTCCTCACCCCTGTGCCCGCATCCCAACCTCCTGCCCCAGCCTGAAGCCCTCTCCTGCACTCTGAACCCCTCATTTCTGGCCCCACCTGGAGCCCGCACCCCTAGCCCAGAACCCATAGTTGCCCGCACTGCAACCCCCTTCCCCAGGGGACCAGTGACTTTAGGGGCCTCAATTTTGGGGTGTCCAACTTGAGCCCCCTTAAAAGGACCTGCTCTTTCAGGGGGCAGGTGCACAGCACTTTGAGGTGTCTCCAGCTGGGCACCCAAAACAGCAGTATCATGCTGCAAACATGAAAGGAAGCTAGTGGGCTTGCATTAGTGTAATTCAGAGCAAAGGACCAGAGTCCTGACTCTGGCATGGCTTATCGGCAGAATGATACTCTCAAGTATACCAAAGCTGCTCTGCTGATTATTGGTTGCAAAGTTTGTCTCTCTGCCTTCACAGTTTTCTGCCATCCCCAGAAGATGAATGTCCCCTGGAATATTATCTCTATATTCCAAATTTCCAACCTTCTTCTCGTAAGACAGAACTTTCACTTTGAAGCTGTGGTCTCAGTTGCAGTTTCCTTAGCTACCCGACCTAAGTCCAAGTCATAAGCTTTTTGTCTGGGCTGGATTCTGAGCTGAAAGGGTTCTTTCAGGGATGTACAGCGTGGTCCTGTACTAGGCGCCTGGGGGCAGAAGAGAAGGAGGCAGAATGACACAGTGTGCCTTGCTTTGTGTTCTTCCAGAACACCATTCAGTGCTCAGTGTCCACGCATGATGGAAGAGTAGGTTCAATTTTCTCCTTGAAAATCTGGACCAAGCAATGTTGCCAACACATCACCTTCTTCTTCTTCTTCTTCTTCTCTGTCAAGCATTTGTTTCGCCTGGAGTGCAGAGAGAGCTGAAAAGCAGTGTGGGCTGCCAGCACTCCTACTGAGGTGGTCTGTTTGTTTTTCAGGAAGGTTTGCTTTTCTTCCAAGTGAGTGTAGAGTTTTTTTGGTGGTGGGAGAGGCAGTTTTCTGATACGTGGAGCTGCAAGGATCCATCCACACTGGCTTCCACAAAACGCACAGAGGAGGCAGCGGCCCTGAGCGGCTGTTGCTTTCCGAAGAGCAGATGTCGGGATGTGCTGCTTTGTCTCGGATGCCCAGCACGGATCTCCACTGGCTGGCATATGTTCTGCTGTCTCAGGAATTATTTGTGCTTCTCATAAATAGAATCCCCTCAGGGTGGCGCTTGGTTCAGCTCAGCCAAGATTCTTCCAGCTGTGACAGTGTTTCTGTACAATCTTGAATTGCTGATTTGCTCTCTCAGTTACAATGGTGGCCATTAAAACATTTTGCCAAGAGTTGCTGAGAAACCATAGCTATTTCCTGGTCCAGCGTGCCAGCCACACCTGGGGTTACCTGTGCCCGGGAGCTGCCAGTAAATATTGAGTGTCAAGGGGTATGTTAAGAGACAGCAGAGGCTGGATTCTGCCCTTCAGGCTGCAGTGGTGGAAAGCATTGAAGACGGGCACTGTAGGATATGGAGCCCAAGCAAGGGATCTGGATGTCACCCGCCACACACGATAATCAGGCTGCACACACCTGAGAAGCAGCTCCAGGAGGAGGCATTTGAGAGGGTGCAGCGCTTAATTCCTGCTTCGCTATGCTAGTTGCTCTGGAAAGGGGATGGCGCCAAGGCCTGCCCTCACTCTGCCCTTCTCCGTCTTCTTTCATACAATGACCACAAGGGGGGCTGTGCCCAGACTTGTAAGAGAGGTTCGTGTGTGTGTGTGGGAGGGGTAGAGTGGGGAGTGTTTGTGCTTTTTCCCCTGCGCATCTTTGTGCAGCCTTGTGAATCTGGCTGGGTGTAGCTGCTGCACGATTGACCCCACTCCCTAACGCAACAATGTAAGACTTTACGGGTATTGCACACAAAGCAGGAGCTGAGCCTGGCAGAGTTACCACTGTCCCATCCTGTAGACCTCAGTGGGTGAGTGGGTCTAGAGCTCCAGTGTAGATGCTGGTCCCTGGGGAGGCAGAATCTGCACAGCTTCGGACCGTATTGTCAAGTGCTGGGGCTCAGATTGTCGGAGGAGCTTGGCTCCCATTGAGGCACCTAGATCAGGACCTGATTTTCAGAAGTGCTCAGCACGTTGGGTGCTGAGCTAAACTGAAAATCTGGCCACTTATTTTGGGGCCTAAACGGGGCATGAGCTCTTTGCAAAACCTAGTGCTTAAGGTTTAATCACAAAGTCTGTCCTGTTTTCTATGTGAGCTCCAGTGACACGTTCTGTAGCTTAGCTGCTGGTCCCACTTCTGTTCATTAGCTTAGCTTAACCCTTGGTTGCCAAGGACAAAAATTGTCCTGTGCTAATATATTCAAAATGCATAATTAATTGGAGCTAATGTCATGGAGGAGCGAACATGTGCAAAATGGCCTTTCTAGGCATCTGTGCTGGGAATATGTGCTACTTTGGCACCATGTGTAATTGAAAGATTTTCTTTTAGGACCATAATAACATGGTAACATGTGCCCTAGGAATAGTCAGCTTAAAGATATTTCTTCAGTCTTATGAAGCTGGATAAGAACAGGACTTCGGGGTTCGTAACAGGGTACAGAGCTTTTTACCTATTTAGGTCACCTATTAAAATCTAGCCCACATTGGAATGAAAATCAGAATTGCAGAGGAGTTCAGGGCAACATGCTACAGCCATTGAATTGGAGCCAGGCTAGATGATCATTATGGACTCTTCTGGCCTGAAAAGCCACGCATCTGTGAAATAAGGTAGTTGATCCCAATGTAGTTCCTATGGACAGGCAGCCACATCAGAAAAACTCATCTTCATCATTGGTGTCAATCGTATCAGCAAAGAGGCAGAGGGCTGACTGGGTATGGAGACTGAATCACCACCTTATCTCCGTTAAGTGGTCCTGTCAAAGGATAACTGAAGTGTATTGCTGGGGTAGCACAAGGAAGTATGCCCCACTCGTCCCTGTTTGATGGACAAACAGAACACTCTGATTTCTAAGGCTATCCATTCAGTACTTTCACAGGAGCTATTGGTGCAAGCTGAAAGGTCAGGAAGCATGTTGTGTGGCATTCTGCTTCAGGACTATACTCTGAAATTTCCACCTCTGGAAATAGTGGGCCAAATTATCTGCTTGTATCACCACAGTCCAGCAGTGTTTTGACTCTTGAGAACCTCCCTCGCATTCTGCGGAATGGTCTGGCATGGTGGTGGTAGGAATGTGGAAATCTCCTGGAGCAAGTGTTGAGATACATGCCCTCTGAGCATAAGTGTTAAGAGAAAGTTCACAGGGATAAGGCTGTCTCTTCAGTAATGTAACAGGGTGCTGTTTGCTTTAACCGTTAGGTCAAATAAACATGGGTGATGTCATTCCACTAAAGATAGGCTCATAACCCAGAGAGTCTTTTATGACCAGGTTATTGATGCTAAACAGTTCAGCAAATTAGGCTGAAGTGCAAATGCCATGTATTATTCAGTAGACCTTTTCTTCACAGATCACAGCTCTCAATGGTGTAATGTGACCAAGTCCCACTAGAACCACTTCTCTGCAAGCCAAGGACTGGAGTTGCAGGAACATCCATCAGGGCAAACGTTTTGGTTATGGTGGTTGTCTTCCAAATGTAGTTCATAATGGGCAAAGAGATTTAATTAATGTCTCACAGTAATGGGTCTGTTTATAAAGAAATAATGTGCTATAAAATTAGGCAATGCATAATGAAATGTACCTCCTAATGGCTAGGCTGGCATTTTAAGTGATCAGTAAATCACTTAAATATTAAGACCTCCTTGAACAAGGATAATAAAGTAAGACATTTGGAAACAGCGGATACCCGGTACTCACAATTATCTACTAAATAAAACATTTTTATTATGGTCATAGTGTTAATCACAGTGTAAAGCAGAGAGATAATATGGGACAATGGGAAATTACAGGTACGGACTATTACCTGTTGAAAAAAGGTATTTCAAAAGATTCTTTAAGGCCAGAGTCAACAAAAAGGCAAAAACATTTTCTCAACTTGCTGTTATCTGTTCCTTAGATGAGCAAGAACAGAAGACAAAAGTTAATTATATAGAAAAACTCCTTCTGTGACGTACTGAGGACCAAGCATATTCCCCAGATAGCACTAAACCAACTTCAGCACAGAGTAGAGATACGATTAATGATTACTACTTGGAAATATTTCAAGTAGCACTTTGAAAACATTCTTAGCTGTTTCCATATTTTAAATCCGAGTCAGTCATGTACAGATTTCATAGTTTACTCTGCTAATGGATGCAAGAAGGATTTGCAAGTAGTTGTAAAGGTCTACACAATGAAATACTAGATATTATATTGCTGATTATAATGGGTTGTAGTAGCAGAATCCCAGGTCTCCACTGACAGAATCTTTTTGGCACTTTTGGAAGTGAAATGAGATTTTAATTAACTAAATTGGTTCCAAATGATGGATGATTTTCAAGTTAAATATACAGAAACTAAATGGTTGGTATGAGACATAAACTGTTTGCACAAGGGTGCTAGTGGATTTTGTCCTGAGCTGGTAAACTTTCATAGCAGCATTGAAAAGGTGTCTGTGAGAGAGATGTATCCATGGGGCCCTGATCCTGGACCCCATAATACAAATAATAAATGTGAAAGAGATTCTCCTCTTTATAAGTCTTAGCATGTGTGTGCAACGTGCCTCAGGTGGCACGTGACCAGGATTCATCTCCTAATTGGGTCCGCTGGTTGGATCATTAGCTTTCCTGGCCCGGGGCTGTATACTGTATCAGTGCAGCTCCAGAATTAGGCACACACATTAATGCTCTTTTCTTAAAAGCTTTATTCTCCAAAAGTGAAATGTCAACTTTAACATTTTACAAAGAACTGTCGGACAGCCAGATCAGTTCCTTCAAATAAATAAAAATATACAATAGTAAAATTGTTTATATATTTTCAAAGCACCCTGATGAATTTCCATTAACCTGGATGAATATTTTAAGTGTCTCTTTCCCTTTTACATTAGTAAGATTAATAAGCCCCATAATATTTGCAAGTTTCATCTAGTCCTACATTCTCCATAATCCTGTTCAGGAGATAATAAACATCGAAAGTGGGGTAAGATCTCTGATAAGTGACGTTGGGGGATGGGAGGAAGGAGAAACTGGCATCATAGTTTTCATATTTGTGTCTCTGTGATTTCTGCAACTAATTATGCAATTGTAGCTTCTGAGCCTCACCTCCGATACTAAGGCAGGAGGGAAAAACACTCTGGTCATGCCCAAGGAGGAAGAGAATCCAGCTCATGCTTTGTTGTGTGATGGTCAAGAAGTAAAAACCTACTTGGATCACCATGACTATGTCTCCATATCTACACAAAGAACAGAGCTGTTGCTGACTTGCAAAGGTGCCATTTCTATAGTCACTTTGCCGAGCAGAACTGCACGGTAAGGAAACGTTTATCCAGTGGCAACTTTCATTTTGGACATCATTGCTGTGTATCGTATGACTAATGGACACAACCAACCGCATTAGTTCAGAGCACTGAATTTCTAGATGAACTGATATGCATCTCATCTGAGATTCTGTTCGTGGCAGCATAAACTGCGCTAAAATAGCAAGTGACCCTTAGAAGCTGTCAAAGGAACACTTCAGACAAGAAGTAGTAATTTATTCTGATTAGTGCTGACTGCCTGTCAAATGTCAACCTAACTACTCCCCATCTTCTGTACCTCAGAGGTCGGGGGTTTGCCCTATAGCTCCTGCAGGATTCATATTAAATAACAAAATGACAAAGCAGGTTTCACTGGGAGGAGGAGTACAGTGAGCCATTAGTAGCAATGGGTACTTGAAGAAGGAATATTTCTCAGATTAGGTAATATGTGGCTGAATATCTTGACCTTTCTGCACCATACTGTTAATAGAAAATAATTTTTTTTTGGTAACCAGTCATTTTATTCAGAAGAAGCTGCCAGGTGATGTTAAAAATATACCAGTTTAAATTTCCTGAATGAATAAACCCTCTTAATAATTAATATTCTTGCCCCGTGGCCGAGATAGTTATCAAAACTTTTAATGGGAAGAAGTTCTGTGCATCTCTGCATAGCTGTGAAGAATGACAAAAATGTATGTAACGTTACAATCGGCAGCATTTCGCTTACCCGCAACTGAATGGAAAGTCTCCATAGGGTTACTTGTGCCAATGCTGACGGTGAAGCTTTCTGGCACCTGTGAAAAGGGGTGTATTGTAAAAAAATGTTACTTTCTGCTCCTGCAGTAAGACAAACACTTAGAAAGTAAGACGTGCCATCCAAGTGCAGTTAGACAAAAGTATTGTTTAAAGGCGAGCTAGTCAAAGTCCATGACATTCAGTTACAAAACTCCCTGTGACATCAATGGTGCAGATTTGTGCCTATTGGAATCACACAATTAAGTTCCCCGTGAGGCTGTTGAGTGTGTAAAGAACTTACTCATATTTCAGCTACCCAACCCTCCCACTCATTCACCTGCAACACCTTAGCTTATTGTCCTGTGCTGCACTGAGCAAGCGAATAATAATTGAGCTAGGAACAGGAAATCTTTAAGAGGACAACATGGGTCACATGCATGGTAGTTAGAAGTATAACCGGTCAGCAGTTACGTGCCTTGTGCATTTTTTGTTGTTGTTTCTTGACTTTAGCAAAGCTTTTGACACGGTGTCCCACAGTATTCTTGTCAGCAAGTTAAGGAAGTATGGGCTGGATGAATGCACTATAAGGTGGGTAGAAAGCTGGCTAGATTGTCGGGCTCAACGGGTAGTGATCAATGGCTCCATGTCTAGTTGGCAGCTGGTATCAAGTGGAGTGCCCCAAGGGTCGGTCCTGGGGCCGGTTTTGTTCAATATCTTCATAAATGATCTGGAGGATGGTGTGGATTGCACTCTCAGCAAATTTGCGGATGATACTAAACTGGGAGGAGTGGTAGATACGCTGGAGGGGAGGGATAGGATACAGAAGGACCTAGACAAATTGGAGGATTGGGCCAAAAGAAATCTGATGAGGTTCAATAAGGATAAGTGCAGGGTCCTGCACTTAGGATGGAAGAATCCAATGCACCGCTACAGACTAGGGACCGAATGGCTAGGCAGCAGTTCTGCGGAAAAGGACCTAGGGGTGACAGTGGACGAGAAGCTGGATATGAGTCAGCAGTGTGCCCTTGTTGCCAAAAAGGCCAATGGCATTTTGGGATGTATAAGTAGGGGCATAGCGAGCAGATCGAGGGACGTGATCGTTCCCCTCTATTCGACATTGGTGAGGCCTCATCTGGAGTACTGTGTCCAGTTTTGGGCCCCACACTACAAGAAGGATGTGGATAAATTGGAGAGAGTCCAGCGAAGGGCAACAAAAATGATTAGGGGTCTAGAACACATGACTTATGAGGAGAGGCTGAGGGAGCTGGGATTGTTTAGCCTGCAGAAGAGAAGAATGAGGGGGGATTTGATAGCTGCTTTCAACTACCTGAAAGGGGGTTCCAAAGAGGATGGCTCTAGACTGTTCTCAATAGTAGCAGATGACAGAACGAGGAGTAATGGTCTCAAGTTGCAGTGGGGAAGGTTTAGATTGGATATTAGGAAAAACTTTTTCACTAAGAGGGTGGTGAAACACTGGAATGCGTTACCTAGGGAGGTGGTAGAATCTCCTTCCTTAGAGGTTTTTAAGGTCAGGCTTGACAAAGCCCTGGCTGGGATGATTTAACTGGGAATTGGTCCTGCTTCGAGCAGGGGGTTGGACTAGATGACCTTCTGGGGTCCCTTCCAACCCTGATATTCTATGATTCTATGATTCTATGTTTGCAAGGCTGTTTGAATTCTTTCATTCGAACTGAGGTGAGTGGTTGAGGTATTGAATACCCTGGTTTCTATTAGGGAGCTGTCACTAGGTTAGGTTCCCCCTTCCATTATGTGACTGTGGTACTTTCAAACCCACTCCAGCTGCTAGACTTTATGGAAAAGCTACATCAGTCCTTATTTTCTCTTTGTAAAAATGCAGACATAGGATGTGTTCCGTTTCTGAAATAACGAATAGGGCCATTAGTTAAGGGGCATTATTTTTAGAGCAAACTGTTTATATCCCAGTGTTCCTAGCTGTTCTGAAAAATAGAATACCTAGCTCTTACATAGCATGCTTCCCCAGTAGATCTCAAAGCCCTAGACTCATAGAAGGGTAGGTATGGAAGGGCCCTCAAGCGGTCCCGCCTGTGCTGAGGCAGGCTTAAGTATACATAGACAATCCATGACAGAGCGAGTCATTGTTGTTCCCGTTTTACAGATAGCAAAATGACTCACCAGTTGTCACACAGCAGCTAGTGTCTGAGCTGGGACTAGAACCCAGGTCCTAGGGCAGTGTGTCATATACTAGGCCATGCTACCAGCCCTATCTAGAGCCATAAAAATGAGTATGGCCCAAGATCTCAGCAACGTTCTATGCGCAAGTCGTGCAGGAGGGCTTCAGTCTGGAAGCCTGAGGATTTCCTGTTTAAATTTTCATCCATGTATTATTACAGTGGTGCCAAGCCCTCAAGTTGGGGATCAGATCCCCATGGTGCTAGGTGCTGTACACACACAAAATAAAAGATGGTCCCTGTCTGAAAGACCTTACAATCCAGACAAAGATTGTAGAGTGTTTTTCCCTGGGATGGATGGGCACCTCTTTAAGTCTTCAGCATCTCTATGGCTTTCTCCTGAGTTGCCATCACCATCCAGCTTGGGCCCTGCAACAGGGAAACTTCAGAATTAGAGCAGGTCGAAAATCTCTTTCCTCCTTCCCCCAATCACCCCCCTCCCAAAAAAGCTTCAAACAAAGTTTTCCCTTCAAATGTTTCTTTTGTAGGATGATTTGATGTTAGCTGCCCACCCTCCATTGATTTGAATGAAAGAAGTTTGTTTAGTTTTTTGGTTTTCAAAAACCAAACAGAGTTTCTAATTTCGGTTTCCAGATTGGCTTTTCCCCCATTTTTTTCCCAGAGGGAGGGAAAAAGTAAAATAGGGAAGGGAATCGCCTCAAAAGTTTAAAAAAAAGAAAAGAAAATGCAACAAGAAATAAAATACAAATTTCTACTCTTCCAGCTTCCCATAGAAAAAAATCCATTAAACAACATTCTCATGCCAAATATTTAGTTTTTGGCAAAATCACATTTTGGGCTGGTTTTGCTATGTCCCAACTGAAGTTTCCCAGAAATTTCCATTTCAGGAAAAATTGATCATTTTGTCCCATAAAAAATTTGATATTTAGACTTTGGGGAATTTTTTTTGGACATATTATCAGAATTTTGCACAGGATGGAAATTCTGAGTTTTGACCAGCTCTAACCACAGATTTCATGGTAAATGTTCAGTGCATAACTTCTGAAAAAGACTTTACTGGCTGAGAATCATAGAATCATAGGACTGGAAGGGACCTCGAGAGATCATCTAGTCCAGCCCCCTGCACTCACAGCAGAACCACATATTATCTAGACCATCCCTGACAGGTGTTTGTCTAACCTGCTCTTAAAAATCCCCAATTATGGAGATTCCACAACCTCCCTCAGCAATTTATTCCAGTGCTTAATCACCCTGACAATTAGGTAGTTTTTCCTAATGTTGAATCCCTTGCTGCAATTTAAGCCCATTTCTTCTTGTCCCATCCTCAGAGATTGAGAAGAAAAATGTTTCTCTCTCCTCTTTGTAACAACCTTTTATATACTCAAAAATTGTTATCCTATTCCCTCTCGGCCTTCTCTTCTCCAGACTAAACAAACCCAGTTTTTTCAATCTTCCCTCATAGGTCACATTTTCTAGACCTTTAATCATTTTTGTTGCTCTCTTCTGGACTTTCTTCAATTTGTCCACATCTTTCCTGAAACGTGGCATGCAGAACTGGACACAATACTCCAGTTGAGGCCTAATCAGTGCAGAGTAGAGCAGAAGAATTACTTCTCGTGTCTTGCTTACAATCACTGCAGTTAAGTATTTTTATTATTTTGTAGTACATGTAAGTGTGCTGGGTGCTCCATAACGGACACTATGTTCCAGTCCCATAGACCTCACAGAGTCTAAATCATGGGCGCAAATGACAGGTGAGACATGATATACACCTAGAAAGGGCATCAGCAAGGTAGGACATGAGATACAGATTGAGGCTTATGCAGTCATTCGGCTGTATGTCCTGTTGGTATAAAGGGTGTTTTTGTTGCTTTCAACAAAGTTTGGCATTTGAGCACAGAATTAATGCAGAACTGCCAACACTAAGTGATACAAATCATGAGATTTTAAAAATTAATTTTGGCTTCTTTTTATTTGTCTCTCTATTTCTGAACCTTTAGGATTCATGTTTCCAAGCTTTTCTCTGCAGATCAGATATCATGAGACTTGCGATAAAAATTATGAGAGTTGGAAAGTGTTAATTTCACTAAAAATACACTTAACTTCTTTAATGCAGTAAACCCCAACCAAAGAAATCCAGTCACGCAGAATCGGAGTGGGAGGAGCTCTAGCGTGAAGGTGCTTTTGCTAGAAGACAATGTTGTAAGACTTGCAACGGCTTTGAAGAAAGCAGGAGCTGAAAGACAGAAATCAAGGTCCTTAATGCAGCCTTATCTGCTCTATCCTAGTACCACGGAGCTTTTCAGTCTATTAGATTGTTATTATTAATCATACCTTCCCTACAGTAGAGATTCTAATCGGCTTGTGAAGACAGAATTTTTTGTTTTTTCTCAGAGTAACACTTTTGCCCCATCTTCCCACCTGTTGTATCTGTGACAAAGTTTCCAAGTACAAATGAAGTGACCCTAGTCAAGCAATAAAGAAACAAATACTCAACCAGCTATTTCCCTGTCTGACAGTTGGTATGCGAATGCTTCACTGGCTTTACTGTTTAGCCGTGAAACCTTCATCATAAGTGTCATTTGGCTTTAACTTTGCAGTCAGGTAATTATAGTGTTGTGCTTATTAAAAACAGACTCCATCACAGAAGACGTTGACTGATGTTGGTTGGAGTTCCAACGTGACAGCCAAGTAGGATGAGCAAGTGCAGTGCGGTGCTAAAGACATTATATTGCAAATGCTGTTTATTCTTTGTCAGCTCTAAACTATGCAGTAAATAACATATTATAAAAGAGATCCAGAAATAACATTAGGCTAAAATGGAACCATCAATTATTCTCCTTACTTCAGCTTTTAGAAGAGTTGGTATTTTTACCCTGCAGTATTTGTGCATTTCCCTTAATTTGTTAATTGCTTTTTCCCCCTGGGCTCCTCTGTTTGTCTGTTTTACTCCAATGTCTATAAATCATCATAACAAAAGATAAAATATTTCTCTTATGAAATGAGTATAAAACAATATTTAAGTAAATTCCCTTTTGCATAAAAAGGCAACTTTTTCCAAGTCCTAGGTCTAAAGGGTCTACATCTGCTGAGACCAGGCCTTTGAAGTCCTTTTCCGAGTCATTGTGGAGGGCTTTGTTATTTCGCTTTTTTAAAAAAAACACCCTCCAAATATTTTCTTTAAAAATTGCAGCACTGGGGCTGATCTAGGGTTCCTGGAACTAAAACAGCTCCTCACAGCCATGCTGAAGACTCCAGAACAGGTTCAGATCTCACTTCCAGCAGTGTCCATCCAGAATGAGTTCAGATCCTTCAATGGAGATGCATCCCTGTAAATCCAGAGTTACCAGAGAGCAGAATTTGGCTCCTGGGGAGAGCTCCTGGATCCTGATTCTCACTTTCCAGGCCAACGTGGCCTGGGTGTGCTGTTAGCATACTCAGCCCACGTGGGCGAGGCCGGTACAGCAAAAGCTGCCTACTCTGAAGCCACAGGGGCAGACCCACTAATGCTGGTGTGATGTTCACAGCTCCAGTGCCAGGTGGGGTGTAGCTGCTGCTTGCTGACAGAGCTCAGTAAGTGATCACTTGCTCTCCCTGGAGAATATAGGAGCCTCCCCTTTTATCCCCACACTGGGTGGGTCACAGTGCAGCTTCCCCCTTGCCTTCAGGAAGCCTGCGTTCACTATCCCTCTAACACCCTCCACAGACTCAGCGGCTCTAATTCAGATCTCATTTATGGTACACCAGTGTAAACCAGGTCTAAGAGAGCTCAGACTCAGGCCAGTTCCCTATTTCCCCCTCAACCCTTCCGTTGGCAGATTGCACTCCTTCACGTTCCCAGTCCTGGGCAGGGCAGCAGAGGGGCCCTGACTCAATGGCTTTGCAGAAGGCCCCCAGAGGTGCTGGGACCCCCCTTCCATGAGGATGGAGGAGCACACGACCTGCCTAGCTAGCAGCAGAACAGCAACGGCGAGTTCTATTTTCCACTGAAACATTTTCCCGCCAAAAAGTGGGGTTTGGTCCAAAGCAAAATATTTTTGGGGGGGCGGGGGATTTTGTTTGATGGGTTTTTTTCTACAGGAAGTTGAAAAACAGAAAATTTCATTTTATTTCAAGCTGCATTTCCATTCCATTTAACTTTTTTGGGGGGGAGAGGAGGGGTGGGGGTGGTAGGCAGGATTTCCCTCCCCTTCCAGAGAAAAGGGGGAAGGCAAATCCAGAAACTAGAAATAGAAATGAATTTTGGTTTTTGAAAACAACTAAAAAAACTAAAAACTTTCTGATTCAAATCAAAAGTTTATATGAACTTCAAAGCTTCCTATGCAAAATAAACCTTTTAAATGGAAAATGTGTTAGAAGATTTTTGGGGGGAAGGGAGAGGGAGAGAGAAGAGGTTTTTTCAACTTGCTCTAGTTGTGAGGTGCACAGCCCAAGTTGGGTGTAGTTTGAGTACCTCTTGCCCCGGTTCTCCTCCATGGGCTGGGCACCATCCTCTCATAGACTTTCAGGTCACAGGGACCATCATGATCATCTAGTCATTGGACTCCCAGCTTGTGCTACATTGGTTCAGCTTCAAAATGTCTTTGAGAAAAGGTCAGATCCTGCCTTCATTGAAGTCGCTGAGCATCAACTCACATATAACACAAAACAAACCCCAAACCTTGCCAAAACAAAACACTCCACAACACAGTTACTTCTCCCTCTGGGCAGAGGAGGAAAGAGAAAACAACCCACCCATGCCATATGTTGGTCACATCACTTAATGTGCTACGGGAAGGGGCTCAGATACTGCCATATAAGAGTCTACAAGGAAGAGAATAGAGCTGCTAGGTTGGGAGCTGGATTCAGATCTGAATCTGCTCTACTCCCTGAAGCGTGGGGAGGTTTGGACTGGGGGTCATGGTTCAGGCCCATCTTTTCGGCGTGTGTGTCTGTGATGAGGGATCTCTTCTAGCGGGCCGTCTCTTGGGATAATAGGCTGTTCCAATACATCCATCATCTTGACTGAGCCCTTGGCATCCTTTTCTGCTCTGTAATTGCAAAGTAGCTTGTGAATCAAAATTCTGTCATTAATGAATTGGCTAGGCCCAGGGCTTGGCAGAGCTGGACGTTGCTCTGATTTCAGTTTGGGTGGTGGATATCAATTTTGATGAGTTTGATTTTTATGGCTGTGCATGTTTTTAAACCTGCATCCAAGATTTTGGGTTGGTTTGTTTGGCTAAAAACCCTAGGTTTGCACTCCCATGCGTGTGCTGGGAACAGCCAACTGCCCACAAACTCCAAGCGGCATCGCATCACACCCCTGCTCTCAGGGTGGGCGCTAGGCTACCCCTGCAATCTTTCCCTCCACTTGTGCTTGTGAAGGGTGTGTGAAATCGCCTTGCAAATGGCCTGCTCTGTGCCCTCTGCAGCTGTCAAATCCTTATGGAGGAAGGGATTAGGGGCAGAGTCCATGCCGTGGCAGTAGGCTTCATTCTAGCTCCAAATCAGCGGGTGTGGTGGGGATGGTTGGGGCATCAGGAGGAAGGGAAGTGCCACTGGCTTCCTGCTGCTGTGACCTACCCTTCCGCATCTCCTTTGCACTATAAAGGAACAGATCCCAGCTCCCCTGCCCTGTCCCTCCTTCGCCATGTCCCAAAGCTCCCCTCACCACTGGGCTGTTTAGAACTGCCTTTAAGGATATTGCATTTAAGTCTGTTTCCTTTGCATAGTGCAGGACAAAGGGCTGGAGAAAAAGGGGACTTGGCTGTGGAATGAACTTCCGGAGACTAAATAAACTTGGAGTTTGGCCACTTTAGGGCATGCTTACAGGGACTTCTTTGATAAGGTTTTTCCCATCATAACCAGAACAATATTTAAATGTGAATATATAAAATAATACCAAGCTCTTGTAATCTTTGATCTCAAAGAGTTTTACAAAGGAAGCCAGTTTCATTATCCCCCAGTACAATTGGGGAAAATGAGGCACAGAGCAGCAACTTGCCCAAGGTCACCCAGCAGAGCAGTGGCTGCCCTGAGAATAGAACCCAATTCTTCTGAGTCCCAGTACGGGGCTCTAGCCACTGGGCTCCACTGCCTCCTGAAACAGGCTTGCCTCTAACTGGGGTAGCAAAGGGGAGCAAAAGATTCCATGAAATCCCACCGGGGAGCTTGCTGTGGTCTAGTTTAACCCGGGAAGTGCTTAGCACTGCAGAAATGGGGTGCTGTAGAAAACCCCAAACCAGGCAATGTGGAATCCAACTTTCTGTCAAGGCTCTGCCCATTCCCCATCAGGAGGCTTAGGGTGTGAGGGCAGATTCCTACTCCCCTGCATCCAGCTCCATGTCCCCCTGGGACAATGGGTGATGTTAGCATTGTGCTGGCCCTGAAATCTCACCCTGAGCAAGTCTGTGGATTTTACTGCACCACTTCATATGTCATTTGTCTGCCCAAGGAACCTGTTGGCTCAGCTCTTGGGATAATTGTTGGATTTCACACCGAAAATCCCCAATACAAATATTTAAGAATGAACCCCAGTAAAGAAGCTTCCTATTATTAAGTGATGAAAGTAGAAGGGTGTATTCGTGTTCTGACAATATGTCATCCACTCCTCCAGTTTTCAAAGAGCGCTACATGGTGGAACAGTTGGGGAGACATATCTTCACCACATGCTTTGGATTAGCCATTTTACATGCAGTGCTACTGTCCCTGTGCTCGAAGTGGGCATGGGAAAGCAAAGTGGAGACAGCCTTGGGCAAAGCACCAAGGTGTCCTTTGCAGAATACCGGTGACTTTCTGTAATGCTTCAGATTTCATATCCGCCGTATTCAGAGTGCATCAGTTGGCGATCCTTCTGAATGCTGCAATACGATGGAAGGTCTGTTACCGGGGGGCAATAGGGAAAAGAGCCGTGTGTACCCCTATCCCTTTTTCTGAGGAGCATGTGCAGGTATCCTTACAAAGCAAAAGGCCATGAGAGTGGGTTGCAAAGGTGAATCAACACTCTACATTGAGTGGCCCAACTGCAGAATGAATGGGAAGGGAAATACATGGTATTTAAAATACCACATTTAAGTCAGGGGCAAGGGGGATGGGCCCCCGAGCTTGACCCCTCCCTATTAACACAGAGAACCAGACTTTTTAAAGGTCTTTAGGTCTAAGTTTTTAAAGGCCTAAAGATGCAGTTAGGGGTCTAGTAACCAATGGGAGTTAGTGTTAGAGGGCTTTCCCTTCACCCGCTCCCCTGGTTCCTGTCACGCGGACAGAGAGCAGAAGACCAGAAGTCCAAAGTGTAGACAATGCGATGTTTATTGGGGTTAGTTCCAAGCAAACATGTCCATAGCTGTCCACGCCGGCGGAGTCTGTTCCCCAGTGTTCCGTTCCCAGCTCTGACACCACAGAGCCTTGCCTGTGTCCCTGTTCCCCTTTCCCATTCCCCATTTTCCCTATTCCCTTTTTCCCCCTCCTCCTCCTTAGCAGGTCCAAATACACCTGCAATGCACGCCTACAGTCCCACTCCTTACAACTTAGGGTCATGTTCCATTTTGGGTCTGGGGTCTTCATCCCACCCCTTTTGTACCCCACGGGAGGGGTAAGGAGTGAGGTTGTGCTCCGGTCAGGGATGGGAATTTCTTTGGTCTTTTAGTGTTTTATGCCTCGCCCCACCAAGCTTCTTTGCCCCTCTCGACTGGCTGTCTTGACTTTGCCTTGAGATAGGGGTTGAGGCAATCTTAAAGTGTGCTCTGAGTAACACTTTAACTGCTCTTATCTGTTCCCATTGTACTAACAAATCCAACTGATTAGGCAGAAGCAACATCACAGTGTCTTTGTCCCTTGTTTACACTTTTAGTATGAGTATCAAAAAGTCAAACCCAAAATTCGATCCCAGGCTAATAAACAACCTATATACAAACAGTTAGGAACCTAGGTGCTTTTGAAAATCCCAGTATGGGCCTATCTGCAAATTTAGGCACCGAAAGATCTTTAACAGTCTTGCCCAAATACACTTTTCCATGCAATCTGGCAGAATGTGTGAGATGCACAGAAAAGCTTCTGCCACTGACCCTGAGAGTGAGCATGATGAAGCCAAAGTCCTAGGCTCGTTGTGTTTAAAAGCTGACATTTTAAGATATTGTCCACCTCTGAGCCAGAGCTGGAATCTTCTTTGGCCCCAGACACCAAGCACAGTCTGATGTGATCTCCCACAGAGTTGGGAGGACAGGGTGTGCAGGGCACAGAACCTTATGCTTCCCTTCCACCTGGGGTGACATGGACCCGCCGGGACATGGCTTTATCACAGCCATCTTGCTCTCTCCCCCAAGGCCAGTGGTGACATGGAAAATGTCTTTTCCATGGCAACTGTCAGGGTTCTAAATCTTTGCTGCTTTTATGACAGCTGCTGTCTCGTCAAACATGCTAGGGATTGAACTGGGGGCCTCCATAGCAAAAGCATGAGTCTCTGTAGCTGAAGCTAAAGAACCTGTTTAGCTGGGGCTAAACAGTCTGAAACCTGCTGCGGATCTGGTACAGAGGGTAACGTACCACCCACACAGTACTCCCCGCTTCCGACACGCAGACGACAGGAGATTTCTATCTTAATTGTGCTATCGAATCCCAGATTCCACATGGCAGCAGAAAGTGTGATGTCGGTCCCGGCATACATCAGCTTCCTTGGTGGTTGAGAAACCAAGATGGTTATAAGAGTCCTCCCCAAAACAATTGATTATAAAATTATTATTGCTAGGGCCAGCCATCCAACCATCCAGCTACGGTGTCCACGGTTCAAGAAGGATGTTGCTAAATTGGAGAGACTTCAGAGAAGAGTCATGCCAATGATTAAAGGATTAAAAAACATGCCTTATAGTGATGGACTCAAAGAGCTCAATCTATTTAGCTTAACAAAGAGAAGGGAAAGGGGTGACTTTATTACAGTCTATAAGTACCTACTGTGACAAAGCTCTGTCCTTGTCTCAGTGGGTCCTGTGCTTCCTGGCGGATTTCGCTAGCCTCAGAGGCTCACTGTGACCCTCCATGTAGCCCTTCTCTCTCTAGAGGCAAGGGTCACAGCCTACTGAGCCATTTTCATCATAAGCCAGCGAGGGAGGTGAGGAGAAGCCACCCTCCCTCACACAGTCTCTGTTGTCTCCCAGTCTCAGTGATTAATCGGGGAGGGAAGGGGGGGGCCCGAGCCCACCCTCTACTCCGGGCTCCAGCCCAGGGACCCTAATAGTAGCAGCTATGGTAGCTGACTTTTTGGGAATAGGACATGTACAATTCCCTGGGCCACTTCCCCACAGCAGCCCCCACTTCCTCAATATCTACTTCACGGCCCCCTTCCTTGCGCCTGATATGGACAGTTCCTCCAACAGTGCAGCTTCCTCCTACAGCTCCTGACACGCACACCCAACTGACTAACTGGGAGGCTTTTAACTAGTTGGCTTCAGGCGTCCCAATCAACCTAGCTATCTTCCCTGCCTTTTGGAAAGATCTTAATTGGCCCCAAGTGTCTTAATTGACCTGGAGCAGCTGGCATTTACTTATCCTGGTAAATGGATTTGTTTAGCCTGGGGCTAATATATCTGTCTCCCACTACTTTTCTATAGCCATCTGGCCTTGCCCCATCGCACTACATGGGGAACAAATATGTGATGATGGGCTCTTCAATATCGCAGAGAAAGGGATAAGACAGTCTAATGCCTGGAAGTTGAAGCTAGACAAATTCAGCCTGGAAATAAGATGTACATTTTTAACAGTCAGGGCAATTCATTATTGGGACATTTTACAAAGGGTCATGTTGGATTCTCCATCACTGGAATTTTAAAATCGAAATGGAAATTTTTACAAAAGAGATGCCCTAGGAATTATTTTGGTAAAGTTCTATGATCTGTGCTATGCAGGAGGTCAGACTAGACAATCACAATGGCCTCTTCTGGTCTTGGAATCTATGAATCACGAGTGAATCCCCAAAAATAATTATTTTTTTTAAATTGGGTTCTCTTTATTTGCCTTCTGGTTTCTTGGGCTACACTCAGGTCATGTTATCTAGCTTTTCTTCTCAGTTATGAGGGATTAAAAAAATCCACTCATTTCTTTAAAAAAATATATTCAGAGCTGGGGTTCCCCTCCAATCTCTTGATTCCAGCATCTGGGGCGTTAAGAAGATGACCAGATACAGTCACGAAATCACAAGAGTTGGCAATGCTGCAGAATACTGTGGAGGCATAGTTTTGTATGCAACCCACACATATTCAGTGACTGCAGAATAGGGCTCAGTGTACGTGCAGTAATCCAATTTATTGGCGCAATGCTTCTCACTTCGGGGGCGGGCAGGTTGTCCCACAAGTGCACTCTTTGTAAGGGGATAGTCTTGATAAATGCCCCTGAGGCATGGCACAGCAATTTCCCCACCTTTTCATGTCTTCAGGCCTGGTCCTCCTTCCTTTGAACTCAATAAGAGGCAAAAGCAGAGCTCTGATGCTACAATATACACACACCAATAGGAATAAAGTACCAATGTGTTTCTGGTTCCTTAATCACTAAGTAGTGACAAGAGTTAATGATCCCAGCAGGTTTCCAAGCAAATGTTCCTTGATGTGCCATTTTCTGTGCAACTCCATGAGAGATATGAATTAAGAAGTCACTTTTTGTGACATGCCTCCCCAATTATTTATGGTAACGTCTGAGAAGGCAGAATCTAATAACTCAGGAAACCAGCTGGGAAGTAAACAGACAAATACAGTTTTTGTCTACCAGTATTTGTGTGTGGGGGTGGGTGGGGGAATCAAATGTTTTCTGCCAGAGTAGTTGCTGATACAATTTTTCTCTGTAGTTCCATATTTCATACTTCATATTTCTGACTGGCTGAGTCAGGGTTGGAAAAGTAAATCGGAAGAATGAGAAATTTCTTCTATAAAAGTGTTCAAGAAAATAATTTTTTCAACCGAGAGCGAGGCAGGCCTTGTGGCTAAGGCACTGCAGTGGGACTCAGGAGATCTATATTCAGTTTCTGGCTTCACTCCAGACTCACTGTGTGACCTTTGGGGAAGTCACTTCATCTTCCTGTGCCTCAGTGGGGATTAGAATACTGCCCTTCTCCCACCGTGTGCCTCTTTAAATGGTAAGTGCCTTGGGACAAGGACTGTCTCAATGTGTCTGTACAGCTCCTAGCAGGGCAGGGCCCAGATCTTGGTTAGGGCTGGTAGGTGCTACTGTAATACATAATTATCTTATTTTATTGCAAAATTGTTAGGCCAAGGAAGTATCAAAGTGTATTCTCCCTTAATTACAGGTGTGAGTAGAGCAGTCTATTTTTGCTTCTTGTCATTAAGCTCATTCCTCAATAGTTAAGGGCTAGAATATTACCCTTCATCATGTTGCACAGTACCTTGAGATGGGAGAAGAAGGGTGCTTCTGGGGTGGAATAGTTACATGCCACCTCTTACTGTCTGAGCTGTATCTTAGAAACACACTGGAGGATACAGTTCATGTTCAGATTTATAACCTGGCAGAAAATAAATACTTTAAAACTATCCAATTATCCTGTTTGCATATGACCTGGTTTTCCATAAATACAGGTATCCAGCAATTGCTATTCGAACTATTTGTTAAATTCATAAGCTAAATGGGAAATCCTGGCTTCTCCCAAAATTTGGAAAGAGGAACAGTACTGATCTGCCATCGCCATTTTAGAATCCTCCCTCCTAAATTACCCATCTCCTTTTCTATTTTTCTCTGTTATAATTTTATTTTGTATTGCAGTAGTATTAGGGACCTGAATCCTGGACCACGGCCACATTATGCCAGGCACTGGACACACACATTTCAAGGACACAATCCCTACCTTAAATCATTTGCACTCTAGGTACAAGACAGGAGACTACAGGTAGATATAATGTAACCTTTGGGAGGACTAGAGTTACTTTACCATCCCTCTCCTAGTGCTTCAACACAACTCCTATAGAAAAGCACATGGAGAGCCAGCACGCACTCATCTGAAGATTTTCAGCAAGGATTGCACAGAGTCAATCTCCTCACAATCAAGTCCAAAAAGAACAAGAGACAAGAACTGAATTCTAAAGTACCAACTTTATAAAATGTTATAATAACAAAGCCACCTAATATTAACTTAATTTCTACTCAATAACAAGACTACTTCATAACCCACATGCATTATTTTCACAGTTATACATAAATATAAACAGATTAAATCTAAACAGGTCAGTCCCCGTGACCACACGGTGAGAAGAAAGTCAAGAGTTCCAAAAGCTTAGGTTGAGTTCACTGGAGCTGGTTCGCCTTTGTTCATCATCTCTGTACAGTCCGCTGCGTCACAAACACTGCAACAATATCTTCCCTCCTCCCGCTTGCAGAAATCTCCAACCGGACGCACACAGACTGTCTCCTCCTCTGCTGAACTGTGGAATCACTCCATTAGCTACTCAACTAGCTAATTAACTGACCAGTCAGTGTTCAGTATGTAAATGAAATAACCCCATTGACGAGTTGGTGAGCCAGACTGGTTAAGACAATTTGATATGATTTGATTTTAGTCAAATTGTCTTAACCAATCTGGCTTGAGTGGGGCCTTAAGGCAGCCGTGATTCCTTGAGTTCCTGTGCCAAATGCATGACCTTCTGCCACAGGTATGTTAGGTGATTGGTGCCTCAACCTTCAGGCCTTACTCAGGTGAGTAGTTCTGTTGACTAAGGGTTGAAGGACAGGGCCGCTGGTTGGTGGCCTTCATGGGAGCCAGTTGCATAGCAAATCCATAAAATGGAGAGGAAGCAAGCAAATTCCTTGCCAAAGTGTGGGCAAGAATTGCTTATAATTTTCTGGAATATATAGCAGTTAACATGCAAATGTGAAATGGTTTGACATCTTTTTATGCAACAGATTTATCCAAAGTGAACGTTTAGTAAGTAGTATGCTGGAGTGGTTTTCTGTTTAATTTTTTGTGATCACTGACATATATTCTAGGTCAAGGTGAACTGTGAGTTGCTAAATGAACATTTGTAAGTACAGGCTCATATGTTGTGGACAGTGCTCTTAAATCTTTCTGCCTGAGTTTGGTTCCAGTGAATTACTGGGCTATAGATAGGATCTGATTCATATTTTACTTGGTCAAAAGTAAACTTTTTTTGTTTTAAAATGAGTCAACCCAGGAGCATCTTTAGACTGTCAAGGGGTAGGTCATTGCCTATCTCTTACATTTACAAACTATTAACCCTAGCAATTTGATGATTGGAAGAGATGAGACCCATATTCTTTGCCTCTGCTAGCATGGGTATTGGGAAACACATTCTCTTCAAATAAGCTTTCGTTCTTCATAAATCACAGCATTGTCAAATCTGCTTTCCCATCTCAAAGCAAAATGCTGACATCTTGTTCTCCATTTCTACCAAGTTTTTCTATTCTTTGCCCAGACCTGGCCAAACCGCTCACTGAAAACAATTTATTTGATCCATTTAGTCCACCTTTCCTTCTGTGAATTATCCAGGGAGAGACTTTGATATTTGTAACAATGTGTTTGTATTTGAAATTATTCTACTAAACTGTTATGGAGACAGAGGTGCCAAGAAATTCATGCTGCAGCCACTGATCGTGAAGAATCGTTCTTTGTGATTAGACAGCTAATGACATTGTATCTGCTCTAGAGCAGATGTCTGAGACACTCTCAGGAAGGAGGAGAACTTGACTAAGTCTCTTTGTTGGTTTGGGCAAATGTATGTTGATACAAACATTAGTGACACGGCACAGGAAGTCAATGGCCACCATCTTGGCTGACACACCAGTGATCTCCAGAACTGCAAGTATGAGTGTGCACAGCTTGAGCTAAAGAGCCAGGCTCTGTCCGGATAGAGTCACAATCTCTGTGTATTGGGCACAGAGGATAGCAAGTAACCCACCTGACCAGTGGGCTACACTGATACAAATACAAGTGTCTAATACATGTCTACAAAATTGAACTCTGAAGTGTGACTGGTTTTTAATTTCTCAGACATCTCTAAATTAACTCAATGCTGTTTTGCATCTTCACTTTTACTTCTTGCTTTTTGCAACAGTGTTACACTGTTCACTCATATTTATCTTGTGATCCCCTGTGACTCCCAGATCCCTTTCTGCAGTATTCCTTTCTAGGCAGTCATTTCCCATTTTGTATGTGTGCAACTGACTCTTCCTTCCTAAGTGGAGTTCTTTGCATTTGTCCTTACTAAATTTCATCCTATTTACTTCAGACCATTTCTCCAGTTTGTCCAGATCATTTTGAATTTTAATCCTGTCCTCCAAAGCTCTTGCAACCTCTCCCAGCTTGGTATCATCCACAAACTTTTTATGTGTTCAGTCTATGCCATTATCTAAATCACTGATGAAGATATTGAATAGAACTGGATCCAGAACTGATCCCTGCAGGACCCCACTCGATATGCTGTTCCAGCTTCACTGTGACCCACTGATGGCTACTCTCTGGGAATGGTTTTCCAACCAGTTATGCACCCACCTTATAGTAGCTCCATCTAGGTTGGATTTTCCTAGTTTGTTTACTTTCTTGCCATTGTGCGGGCCCCAGGCGTTGGTTCACCTTGGTCCCTCCTATTCCCTGTCTGTGACACATAATAATCTAGTCTCCTGTGAGCTGTAATATTTTTGGCCTAATTTCAGTTGATGGGTTTAGAATTTAGGTGCTGGGTGGTGCTGGTGGCCTGTGGTATACAGGAGATCCGACTAGACAATCTGGTGGTCCGTTCTGACCGTACACTCTGACTCTCTGGTCCCTTTAGGAGTGATGACCTTGGAAAATGTGGGTTACTGTTCAACCGAGAGCTGTGGGTTGGAGTTCACTAACTGATCTAGCCTATGGGCTGGAGTTGCAATTTGTGGAGCTGGGTTTGCTGCCTTGAATCTCATCTCCCTCCATCCCTTGCAGAGTCCCCGGGACAGAGCTCACTCAATGAGACTTATAATGTGAGGGGTGAGTTTCCGCTCACGTTGAACTACTCGGCCATTTGGACACCATGGTGATGAGAACAGTATCAATCGCTAGACAGACAGCACTGTCCTAATGGTTGGGTGCCTGGTATTTTGGTGTAATCTGATACAGTGAATATTTCAATCGTCATCCAACTCTACTTACATACACTAAATCCTTGGCACACAACAGTTAAACGAGTGTGTGTCAGGTTTCATTAATTCATCACGTGTTCCCTGCATAGCAGGCAAGAAAATGTGGCAGGTCTGATAAAAGACAGATGTGCTGTCAGCTGGCCCAAATAGGCTCTTTCTGACTCTTCCCTGTGATGCACTTGTAATTTAGCAGTCATAGGTATTTCATTTGGTGGGTAATGGAGAATATTGTTTTCTGTCCTTAACAGACATCTTGAGATGTCACTAAAGAAAAATGGCAAGAAGGACGTGTACAGTATAAATGGCCACGTTGTGTAGGTGCTCTTTGTGGGTAATGATGCTCCTATTTTAATGTTCCATAGCTACATAAAAGAGAAGCTGAGAGAGATATTTAAGACGTATAGTTATGGAGGGTTGTATTTATTCATCTACCTCCTGGAGTGCATCACGATCACCCGTTCTTGTAATATGATGAGATTTGCAGGCTCTGAGCAAGTGAACCTCCAGTGGAAAATACTATTGCAAAACATGAAATAATATTTTCAAAATTATGGGGCCTTGGGAACATCTGACAGCTGCCGTTTTATCCTTATCTTTGCTGTTCCTTTCTCTTTATTGAGCGGAATGAAATGGTTGTGCTGGGGTGGGTTGAAGACACTGTTATTATCTTACAACAGTGTTTCACTCAGTTCTGCTGCATAATTTTCTGGGGCAAGGAGAGAGGATGTGAGGGGAAAAAAACTAGCCAGCTGTTCTCTTAAGACCTAAGCAGTGTCTCATTCACAGAGCTACTGTAGCTTTTTAAAGCTTCTCCTATGGGTACACAGAATCAGTACACTGTGATGGTATAATTACTAGCAGATTTGCTCAAGCTGCTCCTTATAGTTTCTTCCTAATACACAAAGAAAAATGGCCAGTTAGAACTAAACTGCTTAACTTCAGCAATCATGGGAAATGGGTGTTCATAGGAAGGGCATTCGTTACTGGAGATGAAGGGGTCACTGTATGGTATACACTTGATTGTTCTGGCCCCTCACCTTGGTATTTGGGCTTCCATGGATATGGCTAAATAACTTGCACTTCAATACTTGTTTCTCATGGGCTTGATTTAAAGCCCTGCCTTTGACTCCAATGGCCTATTGATAAGATCCTAAATCCCCAAACAAAACTGATATAGCTAAAGAAGTTAACATTACACAGCACATCCATCCATGTAACTTTTGTCACCTTATAGCCTGTTGGCATAGTTCTGATCAGTGGTCATTACTTCCAGTCCATTTAGAGGCTTGCATCTCTGATGGCTTCATGCTTCATGGGAGAGAGAACCTTGTCCAGAATCCCAAGTGGTGTAGGCTCCAGAAGTCTGTTATTCTCTTCCTCTTGTTAGAGATCTAAGGTTTATTCAACTGTCTGGGATGGCCTGCTTGAAATTGCCAACCTGTCTAAAATCACAGGGATTCTAGCAAGGGTTGTATCAAAACAGGATGTATTAACGATAAAGAACTAGAGGAAAAGAAACAGTCTGCAAGGTTCAATGTGTCTTTCAATCTGCTAAAGCAAATACAAGGAGAGTTGCATTCCCAATTTCTCCATGGCAAGTGGTAGCTTCACCCATCATTGCTTGCACTAGTCCTGGCTTTCTATGTCACATTCCTTCTGTAAATATATTTGAGTCTCAGATGGCTCATCTCTCGCTGCTGTGAACCCAACCCCACCTCTATTAAAATAATCAAATCCTACTCCCTGGAGCCTCTTGGATTTATTATCCATCCTTAATTATTGTCCTTATAGTTCTTGTGCCTTATTTGCCTTTATCTTACCGCAACTATAGGTATAACTCTCTGCACCACTCTTTGGATACATAAGCAATAAATGCCTGTGAAATCCTGTGCTACTTTTGGATGAAAGGCACTATAAAGCTGAATTGTATTTATAGTGAATAATTCGCAAAAATAAAACACAACTCCCTGACATTGTGGGAAGATAGGAAGATGCTGTTCTTCTGTGGCTCAGAATCCTGTCATTGCTTGAAAGGTAGCAGAACAGATGGAGAGAATGACCTCATGCAAACTTTGAGCCAAACACAGAAATCATGAGCTGCAGAGAAATTAATGCTTGGCCTTTACAGCTGTTTAAAAAAAACAAACACATTTGGGCTCTTCTTCTAACCCAGCTGCATATAATGAGGTGTATTTAGTTTATCTGAAAATAAGTTGCAACCACAGTCAATCACTTATACCATTTGTTAGTATGTTTAGCTGCCAGTTTGTTACAGGGCTACAGCTAGTGGTGTGCAGGTTTGAAGGAACTCCAAGGAGTGCAAGTTTGCTCTTGGAGCAGATAGAAGGTCTTGTGGCGAAAGCACAGGGTTAGAATCAGGAGAACTTTGATCAATTCCCAGCTATCCCTTTGACCTAGGACAAGTCGCTTACTCTGTGTGCCTCAGATCCCTATCTGTAAAGTGGGGATAATAATACTTGTCTATTTAGATTGCATGCTCTTGGCACAGAGGTTCTCTGTGTGTATGTACAGTGCCTAGCACAACTGGGCCCTAATCTTTATTGGAGTCACTTTACCTAAAGGAAGTAATGATATTAACCTCTGGCCTCTACTTGACTTAATCTTCACAGGGACTTCACTCTCTCTGACACTTCAGAAATCATCATAGTTCCTCCTGAATTCTCAGCTGGCCCAGATTAATATGTGCGCACAAACCATGCTTGCCTTCACCCACGGTTATGAGCGAAATGCTAAAAAGGCAATGCAATAACCCCTGCTGTGCGTCATCAGCAGAGCCTCATAAATCATGTAGTGCCCCGTTCAGTACCATCAATCAGCTCATAAGTGTAAGTCTGCACTGCTGTGTCCAGCTTCCAGAACTGTATGTAGCCACTCCTCACTTCCTGTAATGCCAGCAAGACCTGGCCTCTAATCTTGAATCTGAATCCTCCTTTTGTCATTTGTGAGCTTCCATCAGTAAAATGGTCCTGCCTGAAAAACGGACAAACCCTAGAGCTTAAAAAAAACTGGCTTGTGTCAGCCAGACTGGTGACTAGGCCTGTTTCATGGTCACTCAGAAACACAGGTTTCATTAGGAAAGAATTGCCACCCAGACGTGTACTGCTTAATATGCATTTACTGCACTTGCAGATCGATGGGTACTGATTACCTAACTGTCCTGAGTAGATACCACAGGACTGTGGACCCACTTGAGCAGTAGCCTGGGGGACTTCCTTGTACTGCATGGGCCACAGTAAGTGAAAAACTTCATGTTCCCCAAAGACAATGAAAATAGAAGTTTCCATCCAACACGTTACTGGCATGAAATCCCCAGTGGTGACAAAGTGGAGAGGCCATGGTTTATGTACTCAAAAACCCAGAATGCTGCATACTGTTTTTGTTGCAAACTCCTCCAGTCTAATGTTCCGGCCACATTGGGTTCTACAGGAACAAAGGACTGGAAAAATCTTGCTAGAAATCTGGCATGCCATGAGAAGGCAGCAAATCACCAGAGAACATTCCATAGGTGGAAAGAGCTTGAGAAGAGACCAAGGTTAAAGGCCACCATAGATGATCAGCATCAAGAGCAGATTGCATCAGTGTTTCTTTACTGGCAAAACGTTCTGAAAAGGCTCATTGCCACTGTGAGACTGCTTGCGACCCAAAACCTAGTGCTGTGTGGCACTTCAGATCAGCTGTATGTGCCAAACAATGGAAACTTCCTTAAAATTATGGAGCTGATGGCCGAGTCTGATGCTGTACTCCAGGAGCCTCTAAGAAGAATCAGCACCCAAGAAATGTACACACACCACTACCTTGGAAAAACAATTCAAAATGAGATCATACAATTACTGGCAAGAAAAGTCAAACAGAAGATTGTGGAAGATCTGAAGTCAACAAGATATTACTCTCTTATTCTGACAGGTTTCAGAGTAACAGCCGTGTTAGTCTGTATTCGCAAAAAGAAAAGGAGTTCTTGTGGCACCTTAGAGACTAACCAATTTATTTGAGCATAAGCTTTCGTGAGCTACAGCTCACTTCATCGGATGCATACTGGGAAAGTACAGAAGATCTTTTTATACACACAAACCATGAAAAAATGGGTGTTTACCACTACAAAAGGTTTTCTCTCCCCCCACCCCACTCTTCTGCTGGTAATAGCTTATCTAAAGTGATCACTCTCCTTACAATGTGTATGATAATCAAGGTGGGCCATTTCCAGCACAAATCCAGGGTTTAACAAGAACGTCTGGGGGAGGGGGTTAGGAAAAAACAAGGGGAAATAGGTTACCTTGCATAATGACTTAGCCACTCCCTTAGGCTTGAATAGAGACTTGATGGGAAAGTCAAGTGGAGGTGATAAAGCCTACCAAACACAAAACTGGGAAGACAGATGATGCCACTGTTGCCATTATGGAGGATAATGCTTTGACAGGAACTATTCGTGGGAGAACAGTAGCAGAGGGAAATGGAATCATCAGAAACATACATAACTTTAAATTTCTGTGTGGCTTAGTGTTGTGGCATGACATACTTTTTGAAATTAATGTTGTAAGGAAGAGGCTCCAAGGTGTTGACTGTGATATGTCTGGAGCAATGGAACAACTGGACAAACCAAAGTCATACCTACAGTCTTACCAGTCAGATAAGGGATTTCAAAACACTCTGAAGAGTGCACAGAAGTTGGCAGAGGAACTTCACACTGAAGCTATTTTCCTACCCATTCAAGAACACAAGAGTCACCGAAGAAGAAGACATTTTGATTATGAGGCCTGGGATAATCCCATAAGAGACCCCAAACAACAATTCAAAGTTGAATTCTTTAACCAGGTGCTAGATTGTGCAATACAGTCAGTTGCAGAACGTTTCATGCAGCTCAAGGAACACAGCAGTATATTTGGGATGTTGTAGGATATTCCAAAACTCCTCACTATACCTGAAGAAGGCCTACACCAGCAATGCAGGGCACTAGAGACAGTGTTGACACATGATGACATGCGCGATATTGAGACAAGTGATTTAGGTGATGAACTGAAAGCCCTTTCGAGATACATTTCAGCAGGATCAAC
The DNA here is from genome assembly GCF_965140295.1 of Lepidochelys olivacea. Taxonomy (NCBI): domain Eukaryota; kingdom Metazoa; phylum Chordata; order Testudines; family Cheloniidae; genus Lepidochelys; species Lepidochelys olivacea. The sequence continues at coordinate 124,567,298 of NC_140416.1, forward strand.
TCCAAAGGCTGTTCTGGAATTTATGTGCACAAATAAGATGATCACCCTCTTTCCAAATGCTTTTGTTGCTCTGCGCATACTTCTAACACTTCCTGTAACAGTTGGCAGTGGAGAACGCAGCTTTTCCAAGCTGAAGTTAATAAAAACACATCTACGCTCCACAATGACACAGGAGAGGCTGGTCAGCCTTGCAACCATCTCAACAGAGCATGAGCTGGCCCAGACTTTGGACCTTCAGCAGGAAGCCGTTCAAATCTTTGCAACCAAGAAGGCACGGAAAGCACCACTTTGATTATTCAAACAGATAAAAGTGCCAGTGTTTACTATGCAGACAAGAAAAGTTACATTTGCTGTTCAGGCATTTGAAAGTTAAGTTTTACTTAAAATTTTTGAACAAGGCATTTTAAGTTGTTAGTTTTCCTTTATTGGGGTAGGTAGCAGAGCAGTACCATGAGAGGAGTAGAACAGGAAGAAGGCAGAACTGAGACCTTTCAAATTTTTGGCCAAAGCGAGGTGTTTGGGGGCATCATTTGAGCTCCCCGCCTCAGGTGCCAAAGTGTTGTGGGCTGGTCCTGGCCTCTCTCTGTTACCTGTTCTCATGGAAACAATATTCTACTGATGTATAGGTGTATGTATGGGTGCTCTTCTCTATCTACCTCTTGGTAAGGAATTGCCCCATGCTCATCTCACAGGCATCTGTTTGTAATACAAATACCTTTTCAAAACTGGGACCATATAATACCATGTATCTACACAGGAGGTCTTGGAAGGCTTTCCATATAATGTGTCTTGGGGCAGTGTCTTTTGTTAAGTTGGTTCGTGGTGCTGCTATGGTGGCAAAGTGAGATATTGCTAGGAAGGCCTGGACTTGTTTCATCATGGTACGGACTTGATAAACCTGCTAGGCAAGGACCTAGCCCACTAGAGGCCAGATTTGTCTGCCATCTGTGAGATACCGCAAGTAACGGGTCTCTTGCTTACCTATTTTGTGCAATTGGTGGGGTTAGATTGGTCATTACCCATGCTTCCCTCTGGGACTGTAGGACTGTGGCCACTTTGTTGAGCTGTGAGTCCCAATCTTTACTATAAATGATTACATCGCCTAGGTAAGCAGTGGCATAATGCATTTGGAGTAAACAGTCCATTGGATGCTGGAAAGTAGCAGCTGCTCCATGGAGTCCAAATAGCATTGTCTTAAACTGAAGCAGCCCCAATGGCATTCAAAGGCCATCTTCTCCTGGGACTCGGGTGTCAAAGGGATCCGCGAGTATCTCTTCATTAAATCTAGGGTTGTGATGTACTGTCCTCTCCCAATCAATCTAAGAGTTAATCCATCCATTGCATAGGATAGACATGAAATTTTGAACTTGCATTCGCTTTCCTGAGGTCTGCGCAAAAATGCATGGACCTGTCTGGCTTTGGGGCTAGGCCAATAGGACTCCTCCAGTTGCTTTGTGTTTCTTCTATGATCCTGAGCTCCAGCATGGCTTGGAGTTCCTTTTCCACTGCACTTCTTAATTTATTTGGCATCAGTCATGGTGCCTCCTGTATTATTTTATGAGGGTCAGTATTGATTCTGTGTTGAGCCAAGTGTGTCCTCCCAGGCCAGGTGGAGAACAGATTTGTGAATGCCGCCACCAGTAGAAGTGCCTGCTTCCTTTGTGCCAGGCATAGGTTCTCCCGCAGAGGCTCTGTATGGTTGTCGGTACCATACAAAGGGAGGATTTGATATTTAGTATCTGCCATGTTTTTTCAGGGGCTGAGAGCAAGCTCTACACCAAATTACTCTAAGCAACTAATCTCGTTACCACCTTGACTTAAGTCACTATCATTCCTCTACTCTTTTTTGTAAATATTTCCTAGATTTTGAGACCAGAAGAGACCATTGAGATCAGCTAGTCTGACCTCCTGCATAACACAGGCTAAAGAACTTCCCTGAATTAATTCTTGATTGAACAAGAACAGATCTTTTAGAAAAAACATCCAAACTTGATTTAAAAATTGCCAGTGATAAAGAATCTACCACAACCCTGGGTAAATTGTTCCAGCGGTTAATTATTCTCACTGTTAAAAAAAAATATGCCTTATTTCCAGTCTGAATTTGTTTAGCTTCAACTTATCGCCATTGGAACTTGCCACACCTTTGTCTGCTAGACTGACGAGCCCTCTATCAAATCTATTTTTCCCAGGTTTGGTACTTATAAAATGCGATCAAGTCACGTTTTAACCTTCTTTCTTTGATGAACTAAACAGATAGAACTCCTTGAGTCCACCAGTATAAAGCATGTTTTCCAGTCCTTTAATCATTCTCGTAGTGCTGTTCTGAAGCTTCTCCAATTAATCAACATCCTTCTTGAATTGTGGGCACTTGACTTGGACATACTATTCTAGTGGCAGTCACGCCCGTGCCAAATACAGAGATAATGTAAGCTCCCTATTTCTACTCGGTATTCCTGCTTATACTTCCAAGGATTGCATTTGCCCTTTGGCTACAGTGACGCCTCTGAGCCCATGTTCTGCTGATTTCTACCATGAGCCTTGAGTCGCTGATTCCCAGGTGAGAGTCCTCCATCCTGTAAGGGTCGCAGAAAGTCTCTGTTCCTAGATGTACAATCCTACATTTGGCTGTATTAAAACATGTTATTTGCTTGTGCCCAGCTTACCAAGTGATACAGATTGATCTATATCAGTGACCTCTTGGCTTCTATGGAAAAAGTGGCATATTGTTAATAATTAAGGGTCTGATCTTTTTTCAAAGGCACTGAGTACCCACAGCTCCCATTGACATCAATTGGAGTTTTAGGTGACCAGCACTTTTTCAAAGGCGAACCCTAATTCTTTGCTGGAATTCATTAGAATTAGGAAAAGCAAGCAAAACGTAATAGACCTTGTTCCAGTACATACGTATTAACAAAGGATGACGTTATCTTGGAGATCTCAGAATAGATGAGTAACAGCTTAAAAATATCCCTTCATTCAGAAACTATCATTCATTAGATGCGTCTAACTTAATAAAAGACAACACTAATATGCAAAGAAGGCATTACCCAAAACGGATGGAAAGATGCCCACTGAAATCATTGGGGAGTCTTGGCTCACATGTCGGAGGCATTTTTAATAGACACGATGCCATTCATTGCTGGGTCAGCAGCCAGCATGGGACTGAGGTGCAGTGAAAAGGTAAGTCGGAGAGGCTGTGTGTAGTGTTCCACAGAGGGGTCTGTCATGACTGCCTTGGAGTAAACCATTGTTGATCGCCTGCCATGTGCTTTTAACTCACCTTGGTCGGACACGGCCTGTACAGCTTTTTCATAAGTGAGTGAGGGGAGCTTCTTTCGGCTGGGATTAAATGGGCGGGGGTAACAAAATGCCGAGTGCCTCCATGTGGAACACCTGCTGCAAAGATATTTGTTAACTTTGCTGCGGTTGTTAGTGTTGCAACCTTCAGTGGAGGAGGGAGAGACAGTGTGCTCCTAATGTCGGTCATGAGCACGGCTGATTCGCACAGGGTTACTGACATCCCGATGCCTTCTAGCTGCTCGTGTGATGGATGGTTTTAGTGACACTGGATGGAGCAGTATCTTTCCCTCTAAACTCCATAAAACTTCCATTGTCTCGGGGTTTGCTAGCCAGCTGTTTCACTGTATTCTAAGCCAGTGCATAATCACAACGGGCTAGACTGGGACTTGGATTGTGCACCCACACCAAGAAGTAAAACTCTCACTTACACACCTGTGCGGACTACCCGGAGTAGGGGTCCAGGTATGCCTGTGTAAGTGCATTTCTGTGTGCCTGGCTACGCCTGTGCGTACCTGTGAAGGCCCTGATTGACCGCTTCCCGCACAGGACAGCACAGCTGAGCCACGGTGTGCAGTGTCATAATTTTCTGCTTGTATAGGCCAGGAGTAAATTACTAATCACCCTTCCACCTTCCCAGCTGCCAGGAGCAGGGAGGGATTGTTACTCAGAGCTGTCTCTGGGCTGTCCTACCTCCCATGGCTACTCCCCTTGTGGAGGGCTTTCTCTGAAGGCACCATCTAATCTAGGGGTGGGCAAACTTTTTGGCCCAAGGGCCACATCGGGGTCCCAAAATTGTATGGAGGGCTGGGTAGGGAAGGCTGTGCCTCCCCAAACAGCCTGGCCCCCATCCCCTATCCGCCCCCTCCCACTGCCCGCCCCCTGGCTGCCCCCCTCAGAACCCCCAACCCATCCAACCCCCGCTGCTCCCTGTCCCCTGATTGCCCCGACCCCTATCCAACCCCCCCTTTCCCCCTCCCGACCGCCCCCCCCCCAGAACCTCCGCCCCATCCAACCACCCCCTGCTCCCTGACTGCTCCCTGGGACCCCATGCCCCTTATCCAACCCCCCCGCTCCCCACCCCCTTACCATGCCTCTCAGCAGCACTGCCCGGCTGGAGCCAGCCATGCCGCCACTGCGGTGCCCGGCCAGAGCAGAGTGCTGGTGGCACAAGGAGCTGAGGCTGCGGGGGAGGGAAGACAGCAGGGGAGGGGCCGGGGACTAGCCTCCCGGCCGGGAGCTCAACAGCCAGGCAGGATGGTCCCACGGGTCGGATGTGGCCCACGGGCCGTAGTTTGCCCACCTGTGATCTAATCCAATAGTGACAGTGGCTTTGACAAATGTGAAAAACCTTATTTTCCAGATTTAAATGCATTCCCATAAAACAACGAAAATGTCTGATCGGGGCTTGATTTATATTTCTTGCGCACCCAGGATTCCCACTCAAACCAATGGGATCTCTGAGGACTAGCTCAGACACTCTGTGCCTTGCAAAGAGAGATGTCACCTGACTATTTCCTGTTTCACTTCTCGCTTGTGTTCAGCTCAGCGGTGCAATTGAGTTGACCACCACTGAACAGTCCTTGCCTTCAGATTAAAAGTAGTTGGCTGATACATTTTGCAAATATCATTGCAGTAGTTACTGGTTCATCAGGTTACTGTGATCAATGCATTTGAAACACTGAATATTTCAAAATAATATCAGCAATCTGGGTGTTCACCCCAGCCCAGGAAATGGTTTCTGTGGCTCTCCTTTTGCAGAATAACATGGGAATGTGATGTAGCATTTCTCTCCTTATGTTGCTTGGAATCTGTTTTTATTTTCCCCTTTAAGCATCATATTACCAACAGCCGTCAGCTTACCACCAATAATGACAAATGACGGATGAGACTTTTCTCTTTGCCACTGGCCAGCCCTTCAGTTTGTTCTTTGTAAAGGGGTAGTTCTGTATTTTCACAAGCTTCTTACTCCTGCTCTTGTAACTTGGATTTCAACAGAGTTTAAACAAAAGTGATGCATGTCCTTAATGATCCTGATTTTATCAAAACACATCATTGTGTGACCTGGGGCAAGTACTTCCCATCTCTGGGCTCTGTTCTCCTCCCATCTTCTGTCTGCCTTGTCTAGACTGAAAGCTCTTCAGGACAGGGACTGCCTCTTTCTGTGTGCACAGCATCTTGCATAATGTGTTGTTGAGGAGGATGAAAGTCTCGTGGGAGAAGAACATCAAATTGGAGTAGAGGGAAATGATCTCAGAGTTGGGACCCTCCTTCCAGATGATCTAATGGTATCCTCTCACACTGAAAATACTTCTTCAGGGGAGTGGACCACAGTTATTAGGAAGAGACAGGTAATAGTAATGGGGGATTTGATTTTTGGAAATATAGATGGGTTTGTGATGACCAAGAGAACTGCCTGGTGAATTGCCTGCCGGGTTCTAAGATTGGGGACCTCTCGAGATATCTAGGCAGGCTTATGTGCAGTTCTGGAGAGGAGCCAGTGGTTGTGGTACATGTAGGTACCAATGACACAGGGAAAGGTAGGAGAGAGGTCCTGGGGGCCAAATTTAGGCTGCTAGGAAGAGATTAAAGTCCATGATCTCCATAGTAGCATTCCCTGAAATGATTCCAGTTCCATATGCAAAGCCAGTTAGAAAGGCAGAATAACAGGGTCTCATTGCGTGGATGACATATTGGTATAGAGAGGAGGGGTTTTAGGTTTATTAGGAATTGGGGAACCTTTTGGGAAAGGAGGAGCCTGTACAGGAAGGATGGGCTCCACCTAAACCAAAGTGGAACTAGATTGCTGGCATGTAAAATTAAGAAGGTCATAGAGGAGTTTTTAAAGTAAGGGATGGGGGAAAGCCAACAGTTGCAGAGTAGCACATGGTTTGGACAGAGACATCCTTTAGGCGAGGATTTATTAAAGGGGACACTCTAAATCCTAGTACAGAGGAGAGGATAGAAGTTGATAAAATACTGGTAGGAACTGAAGAGAAATACTCAAGTGAAAGAGTCCCATTCAATTACATCACATGAAGGCAGACAACTAAACATTGGCACATTTTATAAGTGCTTTTATACAAATGCAAGAAGTCTAAATACTAAGATGAGTGAACTTGAGGTCCTGGTATTAAATGAGGAAATTGACATAATAGGCAGCACAGAAACTTGGTGGAATGATGATAATCAATTGGACACGGTAATACCAGGGTACAAAATATACAGGAATGACAGAGAAGATCGCTCTAGTGGGGGAATGGCACTATATGTGAAAGAAAACATAAGCAAAGCAAACATAGTTGTAAGCAGAGTCCTGCTGCGAAATTTGGGTGTTGCTGGCAAACACAAGATTGCTGAAAGATGGAAGGCAATACCTTACCGAGTGATGGAAAAGCTGGGAGATCTGCCGGTCTACAAGATTTAACCTGAGAGGGGGTCGGGGCAAATAAAGGCGGTACATAGAAACCTCCTACTATCTGTGGGGGAATTGGTAGGCACCCCTTATGGAATGGACCATGATATGGGACCTGGACCAAATCCACCACCCAGCCTGCGCAGTGGGCCCTGTGGGGCTAATCCACCTTTATCTAGCACACGTGAGAGCGAGTCTGCAGAGGACAACACTACCATTGAGTACCCTAGAATGGAGACCAGATTCTGGACTCCTTGCAAATTAGATACCATCAGATTAGGCCTGAATAAAGACTGGTTGGGTCATTACAAAACCTAAACTTAATTTCCCCCATACTAATGTCTCCCTATGGTTACTCACACCTTCTTGTCAACTGTCTGTAATGGGCCACTCTCGTACCAGTTCAAAAGTTATTTCTCCTCACTTAGTATCCTGCTGTTAATTGATTTATCTCATTAGACTGACCTAACACATGGTAAAGCAACCCCCATCCTTTCATGTATTTATACCTGCTCCTGTATCTTTTACTTCATACATCTGATGAAGTGGGTTCTAGCCCACGAAAGCTTATGCCCAAATACATTTGTTAGTCTCTAAGGTGCCACAAGGACTCCTCGTTTTTTCTTTCTATCTCAGACTCTGTGCTTGCAAGAGGGGAAGAATTGCCTCTTAGAGACGCCCAGCTGGTAGAGTGAAATTTCCCCAGGTCACTGGGTGGGGGCTCGAGCTGGTTTTGGTTATATTGTTGAAAAGGAACCCCCTAGATATTGAACCCCACCCTTCTTGCTGCTCACTCCGACTGGCAGAAGGGTTACATAGTAAAAATTTTAAATGACTCAAACTGTACCATAGAATCTCTATGGATAGAAATTCCATGCTTGAACAATAAGCATATAGCAATGGGAATATACTACTGACCACCTGAGCAGGATTGTGACAGTGACTGTGAAATGCTCAGCAAGATTAGAGGCTACAAAAACAGAAAACCCAATAATAATGGGGGAGCTCAAGTCTCCCCATAGTGACTGGGTACATGTCACCTCAAGACAGGATGCAGAGATAATATTTCTAGACACCATTAACGGCTGCTTCTTGGAGCAACTAGTCTTGGAACCCACAAGGGGAGGGGCAATTCTTGATTTAGTCTTCAGTGGCACACAGGATCTGGTCCAAGGTGAATATAGCTGAACTGCTCAGTAATAGCGACCATAATGTAATTAAATTTAACATCCTTGTAGGGGAGAAAATACCAAAGAAACCCACCACAGTGTCATTTAACTTCAAAAAGGTGAACTCCACAAACAGAGGAAGCTAGTTAAATGGAAATTCAAAGGAACAGTCACAAGAGTGAAATGCCTTTAAGTTGCATGGAAATAATCAAAAACCCCATAAAGGAAGCAGAAACTAAATGTATACTCCAAATAAAACCAAAAACCAGTAAGAAGACCAAAAAAAAAAAAAAAAATCACCACGGCCAAATGACATAGTAAAAAAAGAGGTTTGAGGCAAAGACGTCTTTTAAAAATTGGAAGTCAAACCCTACTGAGAAAAACAGAAAGGAGCATAACCTCTGGCCATTCAAGTGTAAAAGTGTAATCAGGCAGGCCAAAAAAGAATTTGAAGAGCAACTAGCAGAAGACACAACAACTAACAGCAAAATGTTTTTTAAATACATCGGAAGCAGGAGGCCTGCCAAGCAATCGGTGGGGCCACTGGATGATCAGCGTGCTAGAGGAGTGCTCAAGGAAGAAGGGCTGTTGCAGAGAAGCTACATTAATTATTTGCATCAGTCTTCACTGCAGAGAATGGAAAGGAGATTTCTACACCTGAGCCATTCTTTTTAGGTGGCAGATCTGAGGAACTGTCCCAGATTGAGGTGTCAAAAGAGGAGATTTTGTAGCAAATGGATAAACTAAACAGTAATAAGTCACAAGGACCAGATGGTATTCACCCAAGAGTCCTGAAGGAACTGAAATATGAAATTGCAGAACTACTAACCGTGGTAAGTAACCTATCGCTTAAATCAACCTCTGTACCAGATGACTGGAGGATAGCTAATGTGACACCGTTTTTTAAAAAAAAGGCTCCAGAGGCTATTTTGGCAATTACAGGCTGGTAAGGTATCCGGAAATTGGTTGAAACAGAACAGAATTATCAGACACATAGATGAACACAGTATGTTGGGAAAGAGGCAACAGAGCTTTGGTAAAGGGAACTGATGCCTCACCCATCTATTACAATTCTCTGAGGGCGTCAACAACCAGGTGGACAAGTGTGATCCTGTGGATAAAGTGTAGCTGGATTTTCAGAAGCATTTGACAAGGTCCCTCACCAAAGGCTTTTAAGCAAAGTAGGCAGTCATGGGATAAGAGGGAAGGTCCTTTCATGGTTCAGTAACTGGTTAAAAGACAGGAAACAAAGGGTCGGAATAACTGTCAGTTTTCACAGTGGAGAGAGGTAAAGAGCAGAATCCCACAAGAATCTGTACAGCGACCAATGCTGTTTAACATATTCATAAATGATCTGGAAAAAGGGGTAACAGTGAGTTGGCAAAGTTTACATACGATACAAAATCAATCAAAATAGTTAAGTCCAAAGCTGCCTGTGGAGAGTTACAAAGGGATCTCACAAAACTGGATGATGGGGCAAGAAAATGGCAGATGAAATTTAATGTTGATAAATGTGAAGTAACGCACATTTGAGAACATGCTCCCCAATATACATACAAAATGAATGGGTCTAAATGAGCTATTATCACTCAAGATAGAAACCTTTGAGTCACTGTGGAGAGTTCCCTGAAAACATCTGCTCAATGTGCAGTTGCAGTCAAAAAAGCAAACAGAACATTAGGAAAGGGTTAGATAATAAGACAGAAAATATCATAATGCCACTGTATAAATCCATTGCATGCCCACACCTTGAATTATGTATGCAGTTCTGGTTGCCCATCCCACAAAAGATGTATTCGAGTTGGAAAAAGTACAGAGAAGGGCAACAAAGATAATTAAGGGTATGGAACAGCTTTCATTTGAGGAGAGATTAAAAAGCTGGCGACTAAGGGGGGTCTTATAAGCTGGCCCTTATAAGAGGGCAGTGGGCCAGAAGCTGATGCAGTCTCTCTCTGACTCCAGAGACAGAAGGACCTAGCTACCTGGGAGGGTACCTAAGGAAGCAGTGCTGGGGAAGGGCAGAGGGAACTGAGGAGCTCCAGCCTAGCAAAACCCCAGGCTGCAGGTCTAATTAAAGGCCTACTAAAGGTACCTGGGCTGCAGATATAGGCAGAGGCAGCTGGTCCAACCCCCCTTGCCAATGATGGGTGGTTTACAAACTGCAGTCTCCCCAGGGAGCGGGGGCTAGATGATGACTGGCAGTAGCCACTGAGGTAGGGTGGGGATAGAGGGTTGGGGGTTCCCCTGAATGGGGAGACCCAGATTGTGGGTTGCTGCAGTAGGCAGAACCCCTGGGCAAAGGGCACCGGGGTCCAGGAGGGACACGGGGCCCAGTGGCGGGTGAGACATCCTCCAGCAAAGGGCGCTCCAGGGCTGGAAAGAGTTAATTCCCTGGACAACCAGCAGGCGGTGCCATGCCGGTGAGTTGCCGCCCCGCCACCCCACTTCACCAGTAGTCCAGTCTTTGCCCTATTTTACTCTGTTCCCAAGCCTATCTGAGAACCTTGGTTGCTTTAGTTCACACCTTACTGGTTCTGCTAATTCTTGTGAAATACACTCTTTCTAGGAGATGTTGTCGTTAGTTGTATAGAGGCCCAAGATGTGATCAGGGCTACATTGTGCTAGATGTTGTACAGACCGACTGGATTCAATGTACGGATTGACACCAGCTGAGGATTAATTAATTTTTTTAATTAAAAATGGTAGGCCTGGTCTCTGAATAATGACTCCGTCAGACTGGGAGGGAGTCATTAATAGCCCAGACAGTCTTTTTCTGTAATGAGGCTCTGGAAACTGGTGGTTCAAAGTGTAGGGTTGATGCCTTTTTATAAGCAATTCTGCAGTACTCATCCAATTTCTGTAGTGCTGTATCCCTGTTACTTTTTGTCAACCTCAGTCTTAAACATGATTGTTAACAAAACCATCCCCCACTTCCACCTTCCCCACTTCTTTTGCAAACAATGAAACTTGGGGGCCAAATTCAGATCTGGTGTAAAAGGGTTCAGCTCCACTAACTTCAGAGTATTGTCTCCTTACCCCCAAATCTGAATTTCTCCCTTAAGCTTTCCTCTGGCTTCATTTGCTATGAAACATATCAGAAATCAATATATGAACTTCCTCCATTGTTATAAATGCTAATTAGTATTAATATTAGGCTGGTAGTACCCAGAGGCCTCAACTAAATCAGAGCCCCATTGTGTTAAGTGGTGTACAAATATATAGCAAATAACACTCCCTGCCCCGTAGAGCTTCCAATGTATGAATTCATTCTTTAGCAACATTTTTACACAAAGTTCTAAGACTTGTATAGAAAATATTTTTGCAGTAAAATTGTGTGTGATATGGAAACTTGTTTATTCAAATTTTTGTATAATTTCCTAAACATTTCTAAACCTAAACACTTGTAATGGTTTATTGTATTCTAAAATGTCCTATGTAATTTATGTGGTATCTGTGTTGGGTATGTTTGATTCCTTGTGTTTAAAAATCAGTTTGCAAAGCAGAAGTGTAATAAAAGCTGTCAAAGGTGTCTCAGTAACAACTCCCTACACAGGTTGTCAGCAAGTGCTACTTCAGCTTCCCAGTACAGATCTCCACCATTTGAGCTAAAGGAATAAATCCATTAGTTGTTAGCAATAGTAGGCTGTTGTCCTGCAGTGGACCAGCCACTAGAGGGGGACAGAACACACTCTGTGCTGTTTTGGTACAGCTATAGAAACCATTAGGAGATTAATAACAAACATACAGCTCCTCATGACATGATTACAATGAATCAGAAATGATGAATGAAATATAAACAGTTTCTTCTAAGAACATGCCGGCAATAACTGGGAAGGCTTGCTATGTAGTTCTTTCCATGCTGTGCTTCTTACTATAATATTCAGATTCCCAGGCCAGAAAGGACCATTGTGATCATCTAGTCTGACCTCCTGTATAACACAGGCCACAGAACTTCTTCAAAATAATTCCTAGAGCAGAACTTTTAGAAAAATATCAATCCTGATTTAAAAACTTTTCAGTGATCTATCACAATCCTTGGTAAATTATTCCAGTGGTTAATTACTCTTAGTGTTTAAAAAAAAGAAGTACACCTTATTTCCTGTCTGAATTTGTCTAGCTTCAACTTCCAGACATTCGATGGTGTTAGACCTTTCTCTGATATACTGAAGAGCCCATTATTAAATATTTATTCCCCATGTAGGTACTTATAGACTGTAATCAAGCCTATAAGTACATTAACCTTCCCAGTTGTAAACTAAACAGATTGAGCTCACTGAGTCTGTCACATATCTTATAGTTTCCTCATCCTTTAATCATTCTTGTGGCTCTTCTCTGAACCATCTCCAATTTATCAGTATCCTTTTTGAAATGTGGACACCAGAACTGGACACAAGATTCCAGCAGTGGTCACACCAGTGCCAAATAGAGGTAAAGTAACCTCTCTAATTCTACTTGAGATCCCCCTGTTTATGAATCCAAGGATTGCATTAGCCCTTTTGGCCCCAGCATTGAACAGGGAGCTCATGGTCAGCTGATTATCCACCATAAACCCCACCTGTCTTTTCAGAGTAACTGCTTCCCAGGATAGAGTCCCCCATCCTATAAGGATGGCCTACTTTCTTTATTTCTAAATGTATACCTATACATTTAGCCATGTTAAAATGCGTATTGTTTGTTTGGTCCCAGCTTACCAAGTGATCCAGATTGCTCTGAATCAGTGACCTATCTTCTTTATATTTATTACTCCCCCAATTTTTGTGTCATTTCAAAACTTTATCAGTGATGAGTTTGTTTTCTTCCAGGTCATTGATAAAGATGTTAAATAGTGTAGGGCCAAGACCTGATCCTTCTGGTTCCCCACTAGAAACACCCATTGGACGATGACTTTCCATTTACAATTACATTTGGAGACCTTTCGGTTAGCCAGCCTTTAGTCCACTTAATGTGTGCCATGTTAATTTTGTGCCAAGGATCCCAGCATTCCGAGGCCCAACGAAGACAACAGGAAATGGAGAAATGGGAAAGGAGGAAAGAATGTGATGCACTCCAGTTCTACAATCCAGATCGGCCTCTTCCACCAGGAAACATTTGCCTCTACTGTAATAAGATCTGTGAGTCCAAGACTGGTCTTATTAGCCACCTGAGGAGCCACCAGCAATAACTGGCTATCATTTAATGGAAGACTTTCATCCTTGAACTCCGAGGGATCGCTGACTATGTTAATTTTATATCTTCCTAGTTTTTTTTTAATCAAAATACCATGCAATACCAAGTCAAATGCCTTACACAAGTCTAGCTATATTACTTCAACACTATTACCTCTATCAACCAAACTTGTAATCCCACCAAAATATCAAGTAGGTTTGACAGGATCTATTTTCCACAATCCCATGTGGATTGGCATTAATTACATTACCCTCCTTTAATTCTTTATTAATCTAGTTCGATATCAGCAGCTCCATTTTTTTGGCCTGGGACCAATGTCAGACTGAGAGGCCTATAATTACCTGGGTCATCCCATTTACTCTTTTTAAATATTGGCGCATTTCTGTGAACTATGAGTAGTGGGTAGAGCCACAAATCCCAGTAAGTATGGATTGTAATACAAATAGTTTATCATTTTGTTTTGGCTCTCTTTGTGTTCATGCACATACCCGTAAACTCTGGGAGGACAGCCCTTCTGTTTGTTACAGTGAAAAATGACTTCGGATTTCTAGTGCCTGTAAAATACCCCTGACCTTAAAAAGTCTCCTTCTGATGACTTTTCCAGCAAAACGGTGTCATTATGGATGAGTCAGCGTTGATGAGGAAATGTCAACTGGCCTGCCCAGCAAAGAGGAACTAGTGTGACATATTGGGCCATCAACATACACAGGACTGGGAACATCTTCAATCAGTCTTGGGTAATGTACCATATCTGAGCACACTTTTAAAACTAGAAGCACATAAACTATTTGCAACAGCGAATCCCATGTAACCCATAAAACTTTTGTGTGCCAAGCAAGCTAAACCAGGTGGCAGGGAGAAACTGGGTTGATGCTGGGGTGAGGTAGCTGTACGACCTCCTTCACGGAAACTGGAACTCTAGAGATGTCGAAGATGTGTCTGGAGATGTATTCGAAGCAGCAAGGTATTTGCCATTTTCTTAATGCCTGTAAGCAGAGAAGGAGAATCCACCACCCGTACCTACTGATGGGAGCTGAGTGAACTGGTTTTAGGGGAAACCAAACTGAATACACTCATGGGCCTTCAGTCCAACCCTGGCACCCCAGCCTCTATACTGGATCTCAAAAGTCCCCTCTCCTAAAATAGAAGTCATCCACATGCTTCTGCCCAAGCAGCCCTATCACTTTCACAGACCTTGTCAGGTGCCTCTTCCAGGCACCCACCTGATTGCTATGAGGGGAGTCTAAGCATCTGAGCCCCAAGATCCCTGAGTGTGTTAAGCCTCTTGGAGCCTGAACAGAGTCCAGTCACTGCCCCAATCTTGGGGTCCCTCAGCACAGTCTCAGGGCTCGGACACTCTGAGAACTGGAACCCTCTGTCCAGCTGCCTAGCCCCTCTGGGTGCAGTGGTGACCTGTCAGATCCCTCATACTTAAACACACCCTCTCCCAGAATCCCACAGGAAGGTTTGAGCCCTCTGGGTTACTGTTTTTACTCTCTGGAGGCTTGTGGTACTCCGGAAGTTTATAACAAGTGCACATGGGTGCACACACACACACACACACTGCACAGAAGTCTCACACACTTGCTCTTTGCCTTAATCATATAAAGCCCAAGAGAGAACAGATCATTTAGAAAACAATAAACATCCTAGCCGCAATGCGCCTCACTATCTCACCCTTCCTTTGGCAGTCCTTGGGGATCATCTGGGCTCAGGAAATAACTCCTTGCCTCATGAGGTTGCTGGATTGTGTCTCCCTCATGGAGCCTTTTTCCCCAGCTTCTTTTCTCCTTTTTCTTTCCTGAGCTGGCACCAAAATGGCCAAAGACCCAGATGAGTCAGCTCCTTCCTTTGTTTATAGTCTTTAGTCTCCTCTGTCAGCTAATGTCCTTCCCCACATGACCAGCGACACTTCTCATGGTGAGTGACCTAGAACAGGAGCAGGCCCAGCTCTGGCAAAGCCAAGGTAGAAGGCATCCATGTGCCTGAGGGTTGCAGTCTTGAGGAGGAAGGTATGTGATGGGGTGTTTACCACACACCAGCCCTGTAGGGTACAGAGGGCCCAGAAGAGGACGATTAACCTTCACAGTTGCACCTGGAGGGAGGCCCAGGGATTTATAAATTACTAATTGCTGATGAAGCCCAGCTGGGGGAGAAGCTGGGTAAGGAATTGTGATGGGGTATACTAGGCCCTTTGAGACCCCTGGCTGGAGGACTCACAGTCCTACCACACCCTGCCCTAGAAGAGGAGCAGTGAAGGTGGGTCTTCCAGGCCTACCTAGGATTGCTGCAGGGAAGCTCAGTTAAAAGGAGATGCAGGGCCTGAGCAGGTCAGGTGCTGGCTGGGACCAGAAGGGGAAAGAAGGCAGGGCAGGAAGAAGTCCAGGGAAACAGTAGCAAGGAGTGGCACTGTGTAGACCTTGGCTGCTGGTTGTAGGATCCCTGGGCTGGAACCGAGTGTAGAGGGAGGGCCTGGGTTCCCCTACCAGCCATGAGGAAGTGTTTCCATCTGGACAGCTGGTCCAGTGAGACTTTGATACCCCGGAAGGGGAGACCAAATAATGACCTAGCCAGAGGGCTGAGTTGCAAGGAGGGAGCACTGTGAATTATGAGAAGAGAGCGCACCACAGCAACAGAGTGATCATCAGCAGGGGGCACCATATTGGAAGAAAACTGCTACACCATGCCTGGGGAGGAGGATGCGCTCTTGAGGTGAGTGAACCCCTAACCAGTGGTGAGCTGGAGCCGGTTGGCACCGGTTCATGCAAACCAGTTGTTAAATTTTGAAGCCGGTTTAGAACAGGTTGTTAAAGGTGTGGGCAAACTCCGGCCCGCGGGCCACATCCGGCCCGCGGGACCATCCTGTCCAGCCTGCCTGAGCTCTCAGCTGGGGAGGCTCCCCTGAGAATCCCTTTTTAATTTGTACTCACCCGGCGGTGCTCCGGGTCTTCGGTGACACTTCAGTGGCGGGGCCTTCAGTGCTGCCGAAGACCCGGAGCGACTGAAGGAACAAGTTCTTCAGCTTTTGCTAGCTCATCACTGCCCCTAACCCATAACAAATAGCACCTTACAACCCATATAGCCCAGTATGGAAGAAGGGATGGACCAGTGCTCTTCTCTAGCATGGGCATTCCTTTGAGGCTGTGTCAGTGTTGGAGATGTGAGGCTAGATTCTCCAGGTTGACAAAGCTGTGCTTGACGTAGGCCCTGGGAGCTGGCAAAAGTGGCTTCCTATGAACTTAATAGGCTTCTGGAAGCGAGGGCCAGATGGGACTAAATCAGTCCCCAGCAGAGGCTGCTCGAATTTATGCCTGGTGGCCTACATGACCAAGAGGCTGTTCCAGCAGCCAGGGATAGCCAGAGGCAGCAAGGTTACTCCCTCTTTGCCTCCTGTATTAAGGACTAAGAAGGTAGCATACTCTTGCTAAACGGGGTGTATGTCACCTGGACGGATCCCCCTTTCAGAAGGGGGAATCCCCTAAGATTATGACGGCATTCCAGTTGGTTTGTGCCAGAATTTTGTAGCACAGGTTTCCGGTACCAGCCATGCAGACCTGGTGCTTACTGTTCAGACGTCCATAGATAATGACTGTGTCAGTTCAGCCATGCTACGGACCGTAGATTTCTTTCAGCCTCTGACTTCTGGGATTCTCAGTAGCACTCCATTTTGAATCGATGACAGATTAATTCACCTTTGTCAAACCTAGAAACCTGCATTCTCAGCAGTGGGTGACCTTTATTAAACAAACGTACCAGTTCAAGTATATCATTCAAAAGTTCTGTTCAAACATGATATTTTGATCTGATCACAGCTTTCCTGTGAAATTAAGGATTTAATGCTCCCTTTCCAGTTAAATGGACTTTACAGTGTTCAGACTGAAAAGGCTTCATGGTGGATTAGAATGCCATTGTGAAATGTGTCACTGAAAACCTGTAATTTTTCTGTCTCTCCCTCGTACTTCAATGATCCATTTTCATGCCAGATTTCAGGCGACAAATGCATTAGTTCAGCTGGGCTCTCGGGCTTTGCGCTTGGTACATTGCCGCATTCTTTGGGACCTAGGATGAAAGTTTTAAGGTGGAAATGTGCTGTTGGGATCGTCAGATGAGAAATATGCGGGTCGAGATGACTTTAAATGAAACTACACTTCCTTGCTAACACTTTTGATGGCATATGAAAGTCTGTCTAAGACAAGGCGCTCATCTTTTATGAGGGTAACCGTCCTCATGCTTTTGGTAGATCCTCCACAGGCTGTAAAAAACATCTCATAGTGTAGTAACTAGCCACCCTGAAAGCCAGTCTCCAAGGTTACCGATGAGTCCTGCTTTTATTACTAAATGTAAATAATGAACACTCTTCTTAGAAAATATAGTTTACTTTTTTTCCCCTCACACCTGCTGCATCAAACTACAGAACTCTGGATTTTTAGCACAAGGGCTGCATTTTCCTATGCTCACTTAGTCGGTTTGTTCACTGTATGTAATGTTGCCTAGTGTATATCTCAAGTTAGATGTACTTTAGCTCTGATTAAATACGCCCGTTTGAATCTCAGTACGATGATTATGGTCCAGTGCAATGTCCTCTTCATGGTGTATCCTAATCCTGACATGATCTTTCCAGTGTTAGTCCTTGAATGATGTTTCCTGGGATACAGATAAATGTCTGCTGAGGACTAGAAATATATCTGCAAAGGCTTTTTAACTGTAACCTAAACCAGATTTATGGTTCATTCTCCTGTGTTAGCTCATTGTGTCACCCAGCATCCCTGCTAACAAATAGCAAATATTGACTCAACAGCACTGTTTGTGTCTGTCTCCTGAATGGTTCTGTGATCTGTAGGCTGCTGGTCTCTCTCCCCAGCCTGGAAGGACAAATGTCACCTCCAAAGGCTGATTGGGCCCTTCCTTCAGACACACAACTCAAAGTAACACAAAACTATTCCCCTGGCCAAAGCAGGTTGTAGGGGCCCCCAAATCCCCACTGCTTTAGGGTGTGCCACAGGAATCAACCTCCTTCCTGCAGTTCCCCCCAGCTGGTCTCTTTCAGCCCTTTAATGGAATCACCTGACCCTTTCCCAGCTGGGTCAGATGATTGAATAGAGGTGGCTGGTCCTTATAAGGGCAGACAACCCTTCTACACAATTCTTCAAGGACACATCGTTAGGAGAGGTGAGGCCCAGAATCCGTTTTAGTGATGTGCAAAATGAAGTGCAGGCAAAAATAAGAGTTGTGCTTTGCCCTTGTGTGACTGAGGGAGATTTTGAGATGAATGGGATTGTTCACGTGTCATTGAGGGCCTTGGCTGGCGTAAACATTTCTTATGCACAGGGATGTGACTAAAGCTAAAATAGACATAGACCATCCCAAAGCAAGTAGAGGCCTGGGTGGTTTTGGCTAATCAACTACTTTATTATGCTCCAGTGCTTATTTTGGGTTTCGAAAATGCGAGTCTTTCCATTGCCTTCATTAGGCTTTGGATCAGGCCTTCTGAAAGGTAACGGAAAATAAACAGAACAGAAAGATCCTCCTGCTTTTCCTCACCATTTCTCATAATAAGCCAGGGATTGGCAACCTTTGGCATGGGACCCACCAGGGAAAGCCCCTGGCAGGCCGGGCTGGTTTGTTTACATGCAGCGCCCTCAGGTTTCACCAATTGCAGCTCCCACTGGCCACGGTTCACCGTTCCAGGCCAATGGGGGCTGCGGGAAGCGGCATGGGCCAAGGGATGTTCTGGCCGCCCTTTCCTGCAGCCCCCATTGGCCTGGAAGGGTGAACCGCGGCCAGGACCAGCCCACAACACTTTGGCACCTGAGGCAGGGAGCTCAAATGATGCCCCCAAACGCCCTCGCTTGGGCCCAAAATTTGAAAGGCCTCAATTCTGCCTTCTTCCTGTTCTACTCCTCTCATGGTACTGCTCTGCTACCTACCCCAATAAAGGAGAACTAACAACTTAAAATGCCTTGTTCAAAAATTTTAAGTAAAACTTAACTTTCAAATGCCTGAACAGCAAATGTAACTTTTATCTGTTTGAATAATCAAAGTGGTGCTTTCCATGCCTTCTTGGTTGCAAAGATTTGAACTGCTTCCTGCTGAAGGTCCACAGTCTGGGCCAGCTCATGCTTTACTGAGATGGTTGCAAGGCTGACCAGCCTCTCCTGTGTCATTGTGGAGCGTAGATGTGTTTTTATTAACTTCAGCTTGGACAAGCTGCGTTCTCCACTGCCAACTGTTACAGGAAGTGTTAGAAGTATGCTCAGAGCAACAAAAGCATTTGGAAAGAGGGTGGTCATCTTATTTGTGCGCATATATTCCAGAACAGCCTTTGGAGTTGATCCTGCTGAAATGTATCTCGAAAGGGCTTTCAGTTCATCACCTAAATCACTTGCCTCAATATCACGCATGTCATCATGTGTCAACACTGTCTCTAGTGCCCTGCATTGCTGGTGTAGGCCTTCTTCAGGTATAGTGAGGAGTTTTGTAATATCATACAACATCCCAAATATACTGCTGTGTTCCTTGAGCTGCATGAAACGTTCTTCAGCTGACCGTATTGCACAATCTAGCACCTGGTTAAAGAATTCAACTTTGAATTGTTGTTTGGGGTCTCTTATGGGATTATCCTGTGCCTCGTAATCAAAATGTCTTCTTCTTCGGTGACTCTTGTATTCTTGAATGGGTGGGAAAATAGCTTCAGTGTGAAGTTCCTTTGCCAGCTTCTGTGCACTCTTCAGAACATTTTGAAATCCCTCATCTGACTGGTAAGACTGTAGGTATGACTTTGCTTTGTCCAGTTGTTCCACTGCTCCAGATATACCTTGGAGCCTCTTCCTTACAACATTTATTTCAAACAGTATGTCATGCCACAACACTAAGCCACACAGAAATTTGAAGTTATGTATGTTTCTGGTGATTCCATTTCCCTCTGCTACTGTTCTCCCACAAACAGTTCCTGTCAAAGCATTATCCTCCATAATGGCAACTATGGCATCATCTGTCTTCCCAATTTGCTGTTTGATAGGCTTTAGCACCTCCACTCAACTTTCCCATCGTATTTCTCTCAGTGGTTTCAGTGTCAGAGAGGATGTTCCCAGATGTTGCTTCAAAATTTGCCATCAATGAGTTGATGCGGAGAAAAATACATAGATGTTTTGAATTACATTATAAAATTCAGCAGCCTCACTAGAAGCTGATGCTGCATCACGGACCACCAAGTTCAATGAATGAGAACGGCATGGGACAAAAAAAGCTCGAGGGTTTAACTCTCGGATCCGTGTCTGCACTCCTCTGTTCTTTCCTCCCATATTGGCACCATTATCGTAGCCCTGACCTCTCGTGTCAGCTATCGCAATTCCCGTCTCTTCCAGCTTTTTAAGAAGCACATTTGTCATACCAGCTCCTGTAGTATCATCAATGTCAATAAATTCTAGAAAATGCTCTGACAGTCACCATTGCAGGGACATTTTCACTCGGTTCTGTTGTTACAAAACGCACCATTCAAGTAATTTGTTCCGTATGGCTGATGTCAGGGGTGCCGTCCGGAATAAGAGAGTAATATCTTGCTGACTTCAGATCTGCCACAATCTTCTGTTTGACTTTTCTTGCCAGTAACTGTACGATCTCATTTTGAATTGTTTTTCCAAGGTAGTGGTGTGTGTACATTTCTTGGGTGCTGATTCTTCTTAGATGCTCCTGGAGTACAGCATCAGACTCAGCCATCAGCTCCACAGTTTTAAGGAAGTTTCCATTGTTTGGCACATACAGCTGATCTGAAGTGCCGTGCACTGCTAGGATTTGGTTAGCAAGCATTCTCACAATGGCAGTGAGCCTTTTCAGAACATTTTGCCAGTAAAAAGACTCGGATGCAATCTTCTCTTGATACTGATCATCTTTAACCTTGGTCTCATCTCAAGCTCCTTCCACCTATGGAATGCTCTCTGGTGATTTGCTGCCTTCTCATGGCATGCCAGATTTCTAGCCAGATTTTTCCAACCACATTGGGTTCTACAGGAACAAAGGACTGGAACACTAGACTGGAAGAGTTTGCAACAAAAACAGTATGCAGCATTCTGGGTTTTTGAGTACATAAGCCATGGCCTCTCCACTTTGTCACCACTGGGGATTTCACACCAGTAATGTGGTGGATGGAAACTGCTATTTTCATTGTCTTTGGGGAATATGAAGTTTTTCACTTGCTATGGCCTGTGCAGTACAAGGAAGTCCCTCGGGCTACTGCTCAAGTGGGTCCACAGTCCTGGATCATCTACACGTAAGGAACTAAACTCAGCAGCAGCTGTTTCTTGCACCTCCACCACACTCTTCTCTGATCTACACTTTTCTTCAGGAATGTGCCTGGTTACATCCACTTGAGATGGAGATATGGATGCTGCAGTGGCTGCCAGGTCACGAGCCCTCTGACTAACTGGAAGATCAGGCCTCTCCTCACCACTCACATCCTCACTGGGGCTGGAAGGCTCACCGTGACCATTTGTGTCTATGTATCTCTGGAGAGCTCCTTCCTGCTTAGATAGAAAAGCTTCCTTTGCTTGCTTTCTTTTTCTGAATGCTGCCCCAGAGGGGCGTTTTCTTCTTTCACTCGTGACTGCTGTTCTGGGCCAGCTGCAGTGGCTCTCCACTCTGAATTGAAGGGGACAAATAAGCAGGCTGGTAGCAGGGCCTGAGTGAGGGAAGAGATCAGCATCTTAAGGGCCTAACTGGCTCCTACTACTTCAGTTGACTGCCTGTTCCCCTCAAGTGGGTTCAGGAAAGCAGCAGGAAACAGGAAGCTCCCTGAGAAGCTGGTGTTATCAGTCCCGGCCCTGGGGGTGCTAGAGAGGTACATAAGAAGCTTCTCCTCCTCTCTCTCCCTGCAGCTCCTGCTGCTTTCTGTTATTCCCTCTCCCTTTTTCTCCTGCCTGCCTGTTATGTCTCCTCCTGTGCTCTCCTTCCTCCAGCACAGCTCTCCACCGTCTCTATGCATCTAGATCAGAGAGAATCCAGATGCACCAGCAGCAGACACAATTTTCTACACTCTGGGTCTTAGTGGAGCGCCCCCCCCCCCCGACCGGCCACAGTCTGGCACCTGAGGCGGCTGCCTCAGTTTGCCTCAGGGTAAGGCCAGCCCTGACTGCGGCCAGTGCGAGCTGCAATTGGCCGAACCTGTTGATGCTTCAGGTAAACAAACCAGCCCGGCTCACCCACGGCTTTCCCTGGTGGGCCGAGTGCCAAAGGTTGCCGATCCCTGTAATAAGCCATACAAGTGGCAGTCTCCCCTCTTCAGCTGGCGTAAACATCTCAGTAAGGCAGAAGCCAGCCTGCTAAATCTCCTCTCCACACTGCTATGTGGAGGAAGCTACAAAATGGCTGCTTTGGAGGCTGCACATGATACTAGGGCATTTCTTAGTGGGTAGCCACTACCGCCTCTATGGTAAGTGGCCTTTTTCATTGCCTTGACTTCTTTTGGATTCTGTTTTCTTAACTGACCCTGGGACTTTGCTGCCATGCATATAGGTTAGTGAAAAATCTATACTTCAGAATAATGCTAAGAGTAGGTGTGCAATGAATAATTCCTTAATAGCCAGGAAATAAAGTGTATTTCTGGCTCTTTTCTTATTCTACATGGGTGCTTAAAATAAACCATAAATCCCTTGGTTTTTACTATTGAGATACTTAACTATTCAAGTTGCAAAACTGAGAGAGATTTTAAAATAGAACAAAATGAAAGTCTGTGTCATCTTTCTAGTCAAATCAAGACTGAATATGGCAGAAGGCTGAATTTTGTAAAGAGTGGCAAAAATATTAATTTGCAGTCTCAGATGGTATCAAATGCAGCATGGAAAACACTGGTTCCTGTTGCCGTAACTTCTAATAAGCACAGAATGTCAGGGTGACTTGAAAAACATCAGAGCCCTTTTCTACTTTGATGTAACAAACACCATGAATATCTTTCATCTGCATGTGTCTCCTGACTTTACAATGGCTGGATTAATATTCCCACCTACATTCTCAGACAACGTTATGTGTTTTCAATACTTAGGCTGGGATGATCAAAGGAGGCTAAGGGAATGAGGTACACATCCCCCATTACATTACAATGGCATTTGGGCACTTAACTCCCTGCGCTGTCCTGAAAATCCCAGCCTGGAAGGTAAGTTATTGGAAGGACATCAAGAACTTACATAGAGGGCATATTAAGAGTGGCTTCATGTTTGCTATCAAATGTCCAGTGTATGCGGGCCTTGGGTAAAATGGGAGTTGAGACAATGCTGGGGATAACAGCTAGTGCTGGGAATGGGTAGCAGAAAGTAGACTCTCTGAACAGAAGTGTTGTAAGATCATTAGGGGCTAACAGTCAAATGTTCTTTAAAGAAAGAGAAAAGGGCCTGATTCTGATCTCACTGATGCTAGTGTAAATCAGGAGTAACTCCAGAGTAAAATAGAGGAGAAGAGAATCGGGGCCAGAATTTTAATCCATCCCAATCTTAGAGAAGGCTCATTGTCGGAGCTTGCACCCAGTTGATGCTCCAGCGGCTCCATCTGAGGCTACAACTCCATAGGGGTGAGGTGGGGAAGAAGGATCAGAGACATTTTCCTCTGATTGAAGCTATCTAGCTTTTTTTATCTAGTTGTGCCTCTTACTGAGGTTTTCTTTTTCTTTATTCTTAAGTACCAGGGTGAGATGATGGAAGGAAGGGAAGTTCAAATTAGATTCAGGTTGTGCTCTAACAATGAGCCAGTTTGACTTCAGGCTTCTTCCCTTTGAATACAGCTGCCAGATAAGTGAACACTTTTTCCAGTAAAAAGAAAAGGAGTACTTGTGGCACCTTAGAGACTAACCAATTTATTTGAGCATAAACCTACTACAGGACAGGCCTAACAAAGAAAATAACAGAACGCCACTAGCCATCACCTTCAGCCCCCAACTAAAACCCCTCCAATGCATTATTAAGGATCTACAATCTATCCTGAAAGATGACCAACACTCTCACAAATCTTAGGAGACAGGCCAGTCCTTGCCTACAGACAGCCCCCCAACCTGAAGCAAATACTCACCAACAACCACATACCACACAACAGAACCACTAACCCAGGAACCTATCCTTGCAACAAAGCCCGTTGCCAACTGTGCCCACATATCTATTCAGGGGACACCATCACAGGGCCTAATAACATCAGCCACACTATCAGAGGCTCGTTCACCTGCACATAAACCAATGTGATATATGCCATCATGTGCCAGCAATGCCCCTCTGCCATGTACATTGGTCAAACTGGACAGTCTCTACATAAAAGAATAAATGGACACAGATCAGATGTCAAGAATTATAACATTCATAAACCAGTCGGAGAACACTTCAAGCTCTCTGGTCATGTGATTACAGACATGAAGGTCGCTATCTTAAAACAAAAAAACTTCAAATCCAGACTCCAGCGAGAAGCTGCTGAATTGGAATTCATTTGCAAATTGGATACTATTAATTTAGGCTTAAATAGAGACTGGGAGTGGCTAAGTCATTATGCAAGGTAGCCTATTTCCCCTTGTTTTTTCCTACTCCCTCCCCCCCAGACATTCTGGTTAAACTTGGATTTATGCTGGAAATGGTCCACCTTGATTATCATACACATTGTAAGGAGAGTGGTCAGTTTGGATGAGCTATTACCAGCAGGAGAGTGGGGTGGGAGGAGGTATTGTTTCATGGTCTCTGTGTATATAATGTCTTCTGCAGTTTCCACAGTATGCATCTGATGAACCCGGAGGGTAAACTACTATTGAGAGAATGGACCAAACTAAAACTGATTCAGGGAGTGCTACACCGAATGACCACTGACCCTTTACAAAAACAACGAGCACAACTAGTACTGCCAAAAAAGTACAGAGCCCTGGCCATGAGGGCCCTGCATGATGACTTTGGGCATTTAGGGATGGAGAGGACCCTGGAACTTATTCGTAGTAGGTTCTATTGGCCCCGAATGGCTGAAGATGTTCGCAGGAAATGTGAGACTTGCGCTCGATGTGTTCAAAGGAAAACTCTGCCCACGAGGGCTGCATATCTCAAGAACATCACCAGCAACAAACCTTTGGAGTTGGTATGCATTGATTTCTTGTCTGTAGAGGTAGACAAGAGGAATGTTGGAAACATTCTAGTAGTGACTGACCATTTTACACGGTATGCACAAGCATATCCCACACGTGATCAGAGGGCCACCACCGTTGCTCGAGTATTGTGGGACAAATATTTCTCAGTCTATGGATTCCCGGCTCGGATACACTCTGATCAGGGGCGGGATTTTGAGAGTCACCTTCTGAAGGAGGTGCTGAAGATAGCAGGAATTAAAAAGTCTAGGACAACGCCTTATCACCCCCAAGGTGATCCTCAGCCAGAGAGGTTCAATCGAACCCTATTAGATATGTTGGGAACTTTGCGACCAGAGCAGAAGGCAACCTGGAGCCAGCATGTCGCATTTCTGGTGCATGCCTACAATGCCACAAAGAACGATGCTACGGGAGTCACCCCATATCTCTTGATGTTTGGCCGAGAACCAAGATTACCCATAGACTTGTGCTTTGGTGTATCAGAGGATGGAGATAGCTATGAAACTCATCAGCAATATGTATCCCGACTAAGAGAAAAGCTGCGGGATGCTTATCGCTTAGCTACTGCTGCGGCTCGGAAGAACGCAGACCGCAACAAACATCGATATGATGCTAGAGTGCGTTCGCAGGAGCTCCAGCCAGGGGACAGAGTCCTGCTGCGAAATTTGGGTATTGCTGGCAAACACAAGATAGCTGACAGATGGAAGGCAATCCCTTACCTGGTGATGGAAAAGCTGGGAGATCTGCCGATCTACAAGATCAAACCTGAAGACGGTCCAGGGCAAATAAAGACGGTGCATAGAAACCTTTTGCTCCCTGTGGGGGAATTGGTAAGCACCCCTTGTGAGATGGGCCACGGCAGGGCCGCCGGGCAGAACAGAGGTGCTAGACCAAAGCCGCCATCCAACACAGACAGTGGGCCCCCTGCAGCTAACTTACCCCTATTCTGCACATCTGAGAGTGAGTCTGAGGAGGAAGACACAACCCTGGTGTATCCTGGGATGGAGACAAGATTTCAGTCTCGATCAGCTGAACCAAACGAGAGTTTTCCCTCTTCCGCCCTAAACCCAATGGCGGAACTATTTAGGCCCCTTTCTGATACCCCGGTGCTGCTGATGAGACCCCCCTGTGATGACACACACAGGTTATTGGACAATGGGGACAGACAGGTAGAGGATGTCCTGGGCACCTTGGACCCTCCAGCATTAGCACTAGGAGTGCAGGGGCCTACGCCAGTAGCCGAGGGACCCTCCAGGGAAGCCTCTCCATCCGTCACTCAAGAGGATGTTCCCCTTACTTCGGCAACAGAGATTCTCAATAGACGAGACAGGGTGATAAGACCAGTGAAACGGTTAACTTATGATGCACCTGGGGTGACTAGTGAGGAGCCAATACATTTAGCACACAGGCTTGTGGAAGCTAAAGTGGGCTTCCTGAGGCCCTTTGGAGGAAACCAATGAGTTGGTATAAAGGGAGTGTGATTTGTCGGGACGACAAAGTCTCGGCTGGGGGGAGGATGTAAGCAGTGTCAGGATGAGCTCCACCCTGACATCTGGTGGTGAGGTGTGGCAAGTTGTGGAAAAGAACTTCAGGGGCCGATCTCATTTGCATAGGTACACCCACCACGCCTAGAATGAGACCATAGCTGCCCAAATGGTCACTTTGGCTGTCGTGGGATCCCCAGTGTCCCTGTTATTGGGGCAGGAAGAATAAATTGTTATTACCCTGATTATGGGAACTGTGCTTGAAACTGTACGTGGCCTTTTGTTATGATGGAGGAATTCACCATCAACTAAGTAGCACTCGCTAGGCAAGGGCCATGGGTTCCAAAACTGTGTGAATGGAGAGAGGCTGGGGACAAGTATTAATACTTGGTGGCATGGGCCCCTTGGTGAGGGCCTTACATGCTGATTGCACTTCCTCCTCTCTCCACTGTGGAATATCAGAGCTAATTTTGATTTCATTAGAAGTCTAGTTATAGGCTGCTGAGCTCACTTTGGGCTGACAGTGCACCAGCACTGGGACTCCCCTACTATAAGCTGAATTCACCTAAGAGCTGAAATCACTGAGTGTTGTGTTAAGTAGTGGGGGAGCCTGAAGATATATTGTGGAGCAGTTTGCAGGACGGCTGGTGAAGCAGTTCAACGCGGAGCAGTGTGTGGATGGCAGGAGCTGCTTATGGGCCGTGGAGCTGAGTGAAGGAGTTCGTGGGGCGGCTGGCGGAGCGGAGCGCAGCTGAGCGAAGGAGTTTGTGGGGCAGCTGGCGGAGCGGAGCGCAGCTGAGCGAAGGAGTTCGTGGGGCGGCTGGTGGAGCGGAGTGCAGCTGAGCGAAGGAGTTTTGTGGGGCGGCTGGCGGAGCGGAGCGCCGCTATGGAGCTATGGGGCGGTCAGCTTCAGATCACGTAAGGTGCCTCTTACCCCCGTCCCATTTCCACCCAGGTTGGGAGGTAAAGCTCTGCCGATAAACTTTCGAACTCTGGGCTGCCCTGACCAGGGACAGAGACTTTTGGGGCATTGGACTTTTGGGACTTTGGGTGATTTGGGGTTGCTGGACTCAAGAACCAAAGGGAAAAGGGCATGCCCCAATTTGTCTGGGGTGGGGTTGTTTTGCTCATGGGTTGTGTTATGAATCCTGTTGGTGGTGTTTCCCCAACATAATGCCACATTGTTTCTCTCTGTTATTAAAAGACTTTTTGCTACACTCAGACTATGTGCTTGCGAGAGGGGAAGTATTGCCTCTTGGAGGCGCTCAGCGGGGGTGGTATATATTTGTCCCAGGTCACTGGGTGGGGGCTCGAGCCGGTTTGCATTGTGTTATTGGAATGGAACCCCTAGATATTGAACCCGGCCCTTGTTGCTGCCAACTCTGACGGGCAGAAGGGTTACATCAGTAAAAGTCACTGACAGGTCAAGGGCAAAAAAGAAAAATTTGCAGAAGCCATTACCTCTCTGTGTATCACGAAAAATATCCCTGACAAAATGGGGATCTGCGGGTCCCCACACCACCTGAAGCGGGGCAGCTGTGCAGGGGCCAGGAGCTGTCCACAGCAGCTGGCGGCTGCAGGGTCCCCTGCTGCCCGTGGGGGCCAGGAGTTGTGGGGTTCCCCCCTCCTGTGTCAGCCAGGATCTGTGGGGTACCCCCCGCTGCCCACAGCTCCAGGAGCCTGCAGGGGCTGGGAGCTGTGAGGTACCCCTGCTGCCCACAGATCCAGAGACCAAGAGCTCGGACACTCCCCCATGGCTGTGCCAGCTGGCAGCTGTGGGGTGCCCCGCCGCCTGTGGCGGCTTTGAGCTTTGGGGGCCCCCAGAGGCACTGGGGGTACCCTGCAGCTCCCAGCCACTACAGGCTGAAGGCACGGAGGTCGCTAACTTCCGCGACCTCAGTGACCAAATCATAGCCTTACCTATTATTCATGCTAACTCCAAACTCAACTTAGAAGAATGCAACTCAAGTGCATTTTGATCAGTGGAGACATGAAACTTAGCATTCTGTCCAGAGGTGAAAGTAAGCCGGTACATGCCGGTATACCCTGGTACGCTTCCCCAGACAGCAATTTAAAGGGCCCAGGTCTCTTAAGGCCCTGCCTCTTCTGGTTGAAGCCCCTCCCCCTGCTCAGGACTCTGGAGTGCTGGTAAGTCCTTTAAATTATTTTCACCCCTAATTCTGTCTTAACTCACGTCCTGGGAACAGAACTATAACAACTCATCTAAGATCTTGATGGTGCTAAAGTGTTCAAATATTTGGCGGCGGGGGAGGATACGAAGGACAGATGCCATATTCCTTGTCTTCATCCTAGATGTTAAGCAAACTTTCCTATTGCAAATGAACATCAATCTGCATTTTCTGGGGATGCTATTACTAATGTTCTCTAGAAGGTAGCTGAACCTGCTTGGTTTTGATGATTTCTTCCTCATGGGCAGAAAACTCCTGTGAGAGATCCATTGTGAGGATGTTCTTCCTGAGCTATCTCTTACGGACCCGATCCAAAGCCTGTTAATGTTGGTGGATAAACTCCTATTGACTTCATTGCAGTTTGGATTACTCAGATATGAATTTCTTTGCACCTCAGTCTGGCCTCTCAACGCACATTTTAGCATCCCATACTTAAGCAGTTTTTGTTGCCCTCTTTTTGACTCCCTGTAACTTTTAAAAAATCGTTCCTAAACCATAGGGACTAGCGTTCCATACAAATAGAGGTACTCTTATCTGAGACATGGATCAGCAGTTGCATGTTCACAGGTCACTATTGACCAGATCCTCGGCTGGGATAACTTAATATAGGTCTATTGACTTCAAAGTTAATTTACACCAGCTGAGGCTCTGGTTTTATAGATTACACCAGTCATTTTCTGGGCTAAATTCTGCTCAGCTGCACCAGTGTAAATATAGAATAATGCCAGTGAAGTTAGATTGGAGGCTGGATTCACAGCTTTCCAGAGTCCAACAACTGAAGGCAAGTTCTCTATGAACACAGCTTAGTAAGTAGAACTTGTGGCACCTTAGAGACTAACCAATTTATTAGAGCATAAGCTTTCGTGAGCTACAGCTCACTTCCTCAGATGCATCTGAGGAAGTGAGCTGTAGCTCACGAAAGCTTATGCTCTAATAAATTGGTTAGTCTCTAAGGTGCCACAAGTCCTCCTTTTCTTTTTGCGAATACAGACTAACACGGCTGCTACTCTGAAGCTTAGTAAGTGTGACTCTCATCTGAGTGAGTTCAGGAGTGGGCATATAATTATATTTTTTTTTATTAGGCAATATTGGTCTTGTTTTAATTTGGCTTTATTTTATTTTCTGTCTATATGTGTGTCACGGCTAGTCATTATTGTAGTGACAGACTGATGGGCATGCTACTTCAGAGAGCAGAGAGACTGTCCTTTATCCTGAGAACATACAAGGGTGGAAGCAACCCTAATACAAGCATTGCTACACCATTCCACCACAAATCCTCTGCTCTGACTGGTGAGGGAATACTACTGAGGTGAGAAGGTAATTAAATAGGTTCCTTGATGCTCCTAGACAAAATGAGATGTGGGATCAATAAGTTAGACACTTGGTGATATTTTAAAATAGCTGTATGTATAAAGGTGACATTCCTTAATCTAGTCACAGCAAGACCCAGAAGATAGAAGTTGGAGTTAAATAAATTCAAACTGGAAAGAAGATGCAACTCTTTAAAAAATGGGATAGTAGTTAATCAGTGAAACAATTTACCAAGGGAAGTGAAAAATTCATCAGCATTTGGAATCTTTAAATCAAAGTTAGAGATATGCTATTCATCTAAGAGCTGCTTTGGTTAAACCACAAGTCACTGGGCTCAATTATATTCCCTTATACAGTAAAAGCTGTGTTATCTGGCACTTTACCAACTGAAAGCTCCAACAACTGGCATTTCTAATATCTCCCAATACAAATCTTCAGTAGGGTTGCTAGGTGTCTGGATCCAGGTGGCCCTGACCTTGGGCAGCTCCCCGCAAGCTGGGACATGTCTCTGCTACTCCTAAGCAGAGGTGCAGCCAGAAGGCTCTGCACACTGCCCCTGCCCTGCCCCAAGTGCTGGCTCCACAGCTCCCGTTGGCCTAGGAGCAGCAGGTACTTGTTGCTGCTTGCGTGGATCTGCCCAAGGTGAGCGCCGCCCTGATCTGGCACCCTGAAACTCCTCTCATGCCCCAACCTCCAGCCCTGAGCCCCCTCCCATACCCAAACTCCCTCCTTCCATTGGTAAGAATAACTCTTAGTTAACCAGAATTTTTGACTAACTGGCACCCCCCAATTCCTCCAGCATGCCGGATAACAAAGGTTTTGCTGTATAGGGAAGAGTTGTTGCTTCCGGACCTAGAACTTCTGAGCGAAATGTGTGGCATGTCTTATGCAGGAGGTCAAACTAAATGATCACAATGCGCACCCTTTCAGTCTTAATCTATCAATATATATACAGTGTGCATTGCAGGCTAGATTTTGTTGAGTACTTCTTGAAAGTCCATAAAACCCTTTTGCTGCGACAGAGATCCCAAAATGATAGAGATTAGTCTTAGAGAAAACAATTTTAAAAACCACAAAAACCTGACACAGGTCCAGGCTTAGAACAAGTGAGTCACTAATGTAACCCTTCTGCCAGTCAGAGCTGGCAGCAATGAGGGCTGGGTTCAGTATCTAGGGGTTCCTTTTCAACAATACAATATAAAACCACCTCGAGCCCCCACCCAGTGACCTGGGACAATTATACACCACCCCCTGGGTGCCTCTGAGAGGCAATACTTCCCCTCTCTCAAGCACAGAGTCTGAGAGTAGCAAAAAACTTTTAATACAAGAAAGGAAGTAAATCAAACAGGGTTCATAAACACACTGTGATGGGATCCCCGGGGTGTAGCCTGGGACCGTGGGACTGCTGTGCCCCCTTAACTCTCCAGCCTGGACTGTCCCTCAAAATGCTTTTCTAGTGACAAGCAGCAAACCTCTCCAGGCGCTGTTATCACTCAGCACAACAGAATGTTAATTTACACCAGCTGAGGATTGCTTGAATGCTCCCAGAGCCACTCATGAATCACACGGAGAAAGGCACCAGCCAAAGCCCCCAGCTCTGTACCTCAGGAATATACCATCTTGCACTGCTCGAGAGGAGCAGTGCAAATTTATTAATTGGTTCACCACTTCATTGATGGAAAGTGGATATACAACAGCCTTTGCAAAACCTGAGAAGATTTGCCACACATTTCACATAAACTCACTGATAAAGATAAACAGTTAAACATATTTATAGACTACAAAAGATTAAGTGACCATAAGTGATAGGCAAAAAGTCGGAGTTAGCTACCAAAATAAAATAAAATATATAAGCACACAGTCTAAACTCTCATCTCTATTAGACTGGGCAACATCTTGAGTAAGTAGTTTTTCCTCATCCCACTGGATATTGCAGTCCTCAGTATACAGGTGTGTCCCTTAAACCTGGGCCAGTCTTCTCTGTTGGAGTCTTCAGTCATCTTCTGAGCATCCTGGTTGCTTGCAGCATAGGTGGGGGCAGGAGAAAGTCCAAGCATTGGGCCCCTATGTTCTGTTTTATACTCTAAGACCCATGTGCTTGGAGAACGCAAGTCCAGGCATGTCTGGTGGGCATTGCTGAGTCCCCAGGCAAGGTTGAGCAATTCCTCTGGTGTGGCCTTATCCAGGCGAGTGATTGAATTGTAGCTCCCTTGCTGGACAATGGCTGTTAATGGTTGTTTGACACCCACCTGGGTGTTGGTTACTTTCCTTGGCATTGTCTGTGGAGATCTAGTATCTGGGCACTTCCCAAACCCACAGCATATTTTAGTGACAACCATACAACACAATTCTCAAAACTTCATATGCATTAATGATCTACATATTTTGATAGAACAGTGACTTTCAGCAGATCGAAAAGGAGGACTTGTGGCACCTTAGAGACTAACAAATTTATTTGAGCATAAGCTTTCGTGAGCTACAGCTCACTTCATTGGATACATTCAGTGGAAAATACAGTGGGGAGATTTATATTCACAGAGAACAAGAAACAATGGGTGTTACCATACACACTGTAACGAGAGTGATCAGGTAAGGTGAGCTATTACCAGCAGGAGAGCAGGGGGAAAACCTTTTGTAGTGATAATCAAGGTGGGCCATTTCCAGCAGTTGACAAGAACGTCCGAGGAACAGTGGGGGGTGGGGGGGGAGAGAATGGGACTAAATTTGTTAGTCTCTAAGGTGCCACAAGTCTTCCTTTTCTTTTTGCGGATACAGACTAACTTGGCTGCTACGCTGAAACCTGTCATTTCAGCAGATCATAACCTTTCCCCTGATACCTCACATGGCAGGCTTTATATGCAAGATCACAATGATATATAAATGAGGAATAAGAGGGTTACAGGGTGCTCATCCAAGGTATAGAATGTCACATAAACCATGAGCAAAAGACCCACCCCTAAGTAAGTGGGGCAGTGTTCTTTTCCCCTCAGGTTCTTAAGTCCAGCAACCCAAAAGTCCCTTTAATGTGCCTGTCCCTTCTCTGCACTCCACTCACAGGTGCTGTCCTTGGTCAGTGCAGACCCAGAGTTCAGAGGTGCATCTGCAGAGTTCGCCTCCCACCCTGGGTGGAGGGGGGTGGGTCAGGATGCACTTTACTCGCTCCACAGTTCAGGAACTCCACCCGACTCTGTGGGGCCCTGTGGCCATTCACTGGGCCTCTCCACCGACAACTTTGCTGACCAAGATGTCATCAGGGCACATGACTAAACACAGCTCTCAGTGATTTCAGCTGTTAATGGGGGACCCTCACTGTTGGTGCATGCTGGGTAATCTCTTGCATCAGAGAGACTGTCCCAAAGCACTCTAGACTTAGATACCAGTGATTTCAGTTCTGCAGTATGTAACAAGGCTCTCAATTGAGTCTAAATGAACTCTGATATTACATAGTGAAGATATGTTTCAGAGTAACAGCCGTGTTAGTCTGTATTCGCAAAAAGAAAAGGAGTACTTGTGGCACCTTAGAGACTAACCAATTTATTTGAGCATAAGCTTTCGTGAGCTACAGCTCACTTCATCGGATGCATACTGTGGAAAGTGTAGAAGATCTTTTTATACACACAAAGCATGAAAAAATACCTCCCCCCACCCCACTCTCCCGCTGGTAATAGCTTATCTAAAGTGATCACTCTCCTTACAATGTGTATGATAATCAAGTTGGGCCATTTCCAGCACAAATCCAGGATTTAACAAGAACGTCTGGGGGGGGGGTAGGAAAAAACAAGGGGAAATAGTTTACCTTGCATAATGGCTTAGCCACTCCCAGTCTCTATTCAAGCCTAAGTTAATTGTATCCAATTTGCAAATGAATTCCAATTCAACAGTCTCTTGCTGGCGTCTGGATTTGAAGTTCTTTTGTTGTAATATAGCAACTTTCATGTCTGTAATCGCGTGACTAGAGAGCTAGAAGTGTTCTCCGACTGGTTTATGAATGTTATAATTCTTGACATCTGATTTGTGTCCATTTATTCTTTTATGTAGAGACTGTCCAGTTTGACAATGTACATGGCAGAGGGGCATTGCTGGCACATGATGGCATATATCACACTGGTGGATGTGCAGGTGAACGAGCCTCTGATAGTGTGGCTGATGTTATTAGGCCCTGTGATGGTGTCCCCTGAATAGATATGTGGGCACAGTTGGCAATGGGCTTTGTTGCAAGGATAGGTTCCTGGGTTAGTCGTTCTGTTGTGTGGTATGTGGTTGCTGGTGAGCCACTAGCCGTCACCTTCAGCCCCCAACTAAAACCCCTCCAACGCATTATTAAGGATCTACAACCTATTCTGAAGGATGACCCAACGCTCTCACAAATCTTGGGAGACAGGCCAGTCCTTGCCTACAGACAGCCCCCCAACCTGAAGCAAATACTCACCAGCAACCACATACCATACAACAGAATTCATTTGCAAAGTGGATACAATTAACTTAGGCTTGAATAGAGACTGGGAATGGCTAAGTCATTATGCAAGGTAACCTATTTCCCCTTGTTTTTTCCTAACCCCCCCCCCCCCGACATTCTTGTTAAACCTTGGATTTGTGCTGGAAATGGCCCACCTTGATTATCATACACATTGTAAGGAGAGTGGTCACTTTAGATAAGCTATTACCAACAGGAGAGTGGGGTGGGGGGAGGTATTTTTTCATGCTTTGTGTGTATAAAAAGATCTTCTACACTTTCCACAGTATGCATCCGATGAAGTGAGCTGTAGCTCACGAAAGCTTATGCTCAAATAAATTGGTTAGTCTCTAAGGTGCTACAAGTACTCCTTTCCTTATAGTGAAGAGAGAAAGGATCAGATGGCATCTGGGGCCCTTGGGGGCACTCACACCACTAGGTACAACTACCTATCCCCACCATCACTCAACTCACTGGGCTTTGGAACCCCTGCCTCGCGAGTGCCATTTAAGTGAGGGTGTCTCTCCATAGGGCTATTCCAAGTACAGTTCTGCTGTCCTTGATTCACCCAACAAGGATAGCAACACTTTATTACTCCTGCTCCAATAACAAGGAGACTGGGGATCCAACACCAGCCAAAAGTGATCATTTGGGCAAGCAATCCCGTCATGCTGAGCACAGAGGAACGTTGGGTGTGCCCATGCAAATAAGATCAGCTCCTGAAGTCCTCTTCCACAGCTCATCACTAGATGTCAGCAGAGAGCTCATTCAGACTCTGCTTACTCTACAAACATCCAAAGGCTGATAGTCAACCTAAATTATTCCCATATCAACCTGACCTGATTTTTCCCTTCATGGAATATTTAATTCAATGTATTTTGAAGCCCTCAGTTGCATATTTTTGTTATTTAATTTCCTCAAATACAACCCCCTTTTGGGGCTATTGGTAATAAGCTATTTGCTTTGTGGGGGGAAAAAGGCTGAAGCAGAGGGGTTCAGGAAGCCGTTGGCTAGAAATACGTGGTTTTTTGTTTTGTTTTTTTTATTATTGTTCCTCTCAAACTACTGTCACTATTTATAGAGGGAGCCTCAGATATAGATACAGTAGAACCTCAGAGTTATGACCACCAGAGTTACGAACTGACCAGTCAATCACACACCCCTTATTTGGAACCAGAATTACACAATCAAGCAGCAGTAGGGACAAAGAAACCGAAAACAAATACAGTACAGTACTGCATTAAACATAAACTACTAAAAAAGTAAAAAGAAAAGGAGGACTTGTGGCACCTTAGAGACTAACCAATTTATTTGAGCATAAGCTTTCATGCGCTACAGCTCACTTCATGAGATGCATTCAGTGGAAAATACAGTGAGGAGATTTATATACAAACAGAACATGAAAAAATGGGTGTTATCGTACACACCGTAAGGAGAGTGATCACTTAAGATGAGCTGTTACCAGCAGGAGAGCGGGGGTGGGGGGAGAGAAAGAAAATCTTTATTAGTGATAATCAAGGTGGGCCATTTCCAGCAGTTAACAAGAACGTCTGAGGAAAGGTGTGTGTGTGGGGGCTGGGAATAAACATGGGGAAATAGTTTTACTTTGTGTAATGACTCATCCATTCCCAGTCTCTATTCAAGCCTGAGTTAATTGTATTCAGTTTGCAAATTAATTCGAGTTCAGCAGTCTCTCATTGGAGTCTGTTTTTGAAGTCTTTTTGTTGTAATACTGCGACTTTTAGGTCAGAGATCGAGTGACCAGAGAGATTAAAGTGTTCTCCAACTGGTTTATGAATGTTATCATTCTTGACATTTGATTTGTGTCCATTTATTCTTTTACGTAGAGACTGTCTAGTTTCACCAATGTACATGGCAGAGAGGCATCGCTGGCACATGATGGCATATATCACATTGGTAGATGTGCAGGTGAACGAGCCTCTGATAGAGTGGCTGATGAGATTAGGCCCTGTGATGGTGTCCCCTGAATAGATATGTGGGCACAGTTGGCAACGGGCTTTGTTGCAAGGATAGGTTCCTGGGTTAGTGGTTCTGTTGTGTGGTGTGTGGTTGCTGGTGAGTATTTGCTTCAGGTTGGGGGGCTGTCTGTAAGCAAGGACTGGCCTGTCTCCCAAGATTTGTAAGAGTGATGGGTCGTCCTTCAGGATAGGTTGCAGATCCTTGATGATGCGTTGGAGAGGTTTTAGTTGGGGGCTGAAGGTGATGGCTAGTGGCGTTCTGTTACTTTCTTTGTTGGGCCTGTCCTGTAGTAGGTGACTTCTGGTTACTCTTTTGGCTCTGTCAATCTGTTTCTTCACTTCAGCAGGTGGGTACTGTAGTTGTAAGAATGCTTGATAGAGATCTTGTAGGTGTTTGTCTCTGTCTGAGGGGTTGGAACAAATGCGGTTGTATCGCAGAGCTTGGTTGTAGACGATGGATCGTGTGGTGTGGTCAGGGTGAAAGCTGGAGGCATGTAGGTAGGAATAGCAGTCAGTAGGTTTCCGGTATAGGGTGGTGTTTATGTGACTATCGCTTATTAGCACCATAGTGTCCAGGAAGTGGATCTCTTGTGTGGACTGGTCCAGGCTGAGGTTGATGGTGGGATGGAAATTGTTGAAATCATGGTGGAATTCCTCAAGGGCTTCTTTTCCATGGGTCCAGATGATGAAGATATCATCAATATAGCGCAAGTAGAGTAGGGGCGTTAGGGGACGAGATCTGAGGAAGCGTTGTTTTAAGTCAGCCATAAAAATGTTGGCATACTGTGGGGCCATGTGGGTACCCATAGCAGTGCCGCTGATTTGAAGGTATACATTGTCCCCAAATGTGAAATAGTTATGGGTGAGGACAAAGTCACAAAGTTCAGCCACCAGGTTAGCCGTGACATTATCGGGGATAGTGTTCCTGACGGCTTGTAGTCCATCTTTATGTGGAATGTTGGTGTAGAGGGCTTCTGCATCCATAGTGGCCAGGATGGTGTTATCAGGAAGATCACCGATGGATTGTAGTTTCCTCAGGAAGTCAGTGGTGTCTTGAAGGTAGCTGGGAGTGCTGGTAGCATAGGGCCTGAGGAGGGAGTCTACATAGCCAGACATCCTGCTGTTAGGGTGCCAATGCCTGAGATGATGGGGCGTCCAGGATTTCCAGGTTTATGGATCTTGGGTAGTAGATAGAATACCCCAGGTCGGGGTTCCAGGGGTATGTCTGTGCGGATTTGTTCTTATGCTTTTTCAGGGTGTTTCTTGAGCAAATGCTGTAGTTTCTTTTGGTAACTCTCAGTGGGATCAGAGGGTAATGGCTTGTAGAAAGTGGTGTTGGAGAGCTGCCGAGCAGCCTCTTGTTCATATTCCTGATTTCTATTCATGATGACGACAGCACCTCCTTTGTCAGCCGTTTTGATTATGATGTCAGAGTTGTTTCTGAGGCTGTGGATGGCATTGTGTTCTGTACAGCTGAGGTTATGGGGTAAGTGAAGCTGCTTTTCCACAATTTCAGTCCATGCACGTTGGCGGAAGCACTCTATGTAGAAGTCCAGTCTGCTGTTTTGACCTTCAGGAGTATGTTTGTATATAAATCTCTTCACTGTATTTTCCACTGAATGCATCCGATGAAGTGAGCTGTAGCTCACGAAAGCTTACGCTCAAATAAATTGGTTAGTCTCTAAGGTGCCACAAGTACTCCTTTTCTTTTTGCGAATACAGACTAACACGGCTCTTACTCTGAAACCTGTAAAAAAATAAAGGGAGTTTCAAAAAAAGATTTGACAAGGTAAGGAAACTGTTTCTGTGCTTGTTTCATTTAAATTAAGATGGTTAAAAGCAGCATTTTTCTTCTGCATAGTAAAATTTCAGAGCTGTATTAAGTCATGTTCAGTTGTAAACTTTTGAAAGAACCACCAGAACGTTTTGTTTAGAGTTATGAACATATCAGAGTTATGAACAGCCTCCATTCCCGCGGTGTTTGTAAACTCCGAGGTTCTACTATATATAGACAGCGTCTGAGATCGAAATCCCCAGCTGAAACTATTGCCATGCATTAAGTGCTGTGTAAACAGCTTTCTAGGCTTTACAGAAAGGTAAATATTAATCTGTTTGCATGGAGTAGCAAT
Source organism: Lepidochelys olivacea (assembly GCF_965140295.1). Classification (NCBI taxonomy): domain Eukaryota; kingdom Metazoa; phylum Chordata; order Testudines; family Cheloniidae; genus Lepidochelys; species Lepidochelys olivacea. The sequence continues at coordinate 124,605,981 of NC_140416.1, forward strand.
GTAAAAGCCTGGAGTAAATATCAATATTAATATACCTTTACAGTTCTGGAGCATTGCAAATAATAGAGTCTCATCTATACTGGGCCTACTTCTGCTCTCACACTACTCTGAATTTAGAGTCCCGCCATTAACTTCAGTGGAGTTACTCTGGATTTAAACTGCTGTAACTGAGAGCAGAGTCTGTCCCCTCCTCGTTTTCAACTGAGTTTGTTTCTTCTGCATTAAATTAACATGTTGCATCTGTTTCATATCGCTCAGAGATCCCATTTGCCGGCAATCACAGGTTCTAAATTAAAAGTTCTTGCATTCAGCATCAGAAGTAGAGCATCAAGGCCTCCGTCCTGCAATCTGATCTGCTCACACTGGCCCCTGTGTAGGCAGAGCCCATTTGACTTTGCTCCACACTAGTGACTCTGACTGCAGGATGGAGGACCCAGCTATTAGCTGTGTGCTTACAGGTGCAGTTAGTTGAATTAATAATTTGACTGGCTCTGGGGCCAGATGTCTACTGCTCTGCTGGTGACTCGAAGCCACTGGAGCTTATCAAGTCTGCAAGACTTTCTCTTTTACCCACTTTTTCTTTAGTGGCTGGAAAGTAGAGACACCATCAACCTGAAATGCCCACAAAGATTGGATTGTCCTGGTAACAAAGGTATTTTAGTGACAGCTACACCCACAAATAGCCTGTGGCGTTACAAATAGACACAATGCAGTTTGGTTCTAATGTTGGATAGATCATTGCCAAAGTCTGCCCCAACCACTCATAGTTCTGCTATCACTGGTTTGCCAGGTCATATCCTCTTGGCGAATGTCTAATTACGGTGCTATTTTATTCCACATGGAGCTAGAGAGAATGCTGCATAGAGATGTTGTAGGGAACAGTGAATACATCATAAAATTTCCCTGTATAACCATAATACAAACCAGTCCATACTAAAAATGTATATAACTGTCCTAAAATGGCTTTCAGATTGGCCCACAGGAAAAACATGGGTGGCTATAATGATCTACCAAGGGATATCTTATCCCATCCGTTGGTCATGCTATGACAGAACTCAGAGAGTTATCTACAAAAAGCCTTTCATATGATAACAAAGCAAATCCTGCCCTATGATGATTCTTTGGCTCATAATTCACTTTGTACTCCTCTCTGCATGAAGCAAAAAACTGAAAGCAGTCAGATGTGTGTCCAACAATTATTCATACTCCAGTGGGAGCTACATATTTACTTCAGTAATTCTGGAGGCAAAGTGGTGAAAACTAAGCAAAGGTAAATTAAAAGGCTCATCGCCCCATCATCTGTGACTGGGCGGACTAGATTGCAACAACTTTTCTAAAAAAGTGACTGCCCCGCCAGACCTCTAACTTGCAGAGTCCCACAAAGACCTCTAGTCTTTTTCAAGATTTACATGCAACCACTGGGAGAACGAGCTGGGAAGATATCATGGGCTGACGTGTGTGCAGATGGCGCAGAGTTCTGTCTGTTCTGCAGAACGCACTCTGTGCCTGTCACCAAGCTAACCTGGTGCTTGGCCAAGTTCAGCTCACGGATGAAGACCGGCTGATAGAAGACGAACCTGAGCAAGAGGGAGGTCATGCCTCCAGAGGGAAACACGTTACAGTTTGCAGCCATGATTTGGTCTCCTTTGGCTGAAAGCAGACACCCACAACTGGGTCAGGTCAGTCCACAGTTTAGAAGTGCTCTTGGATTCCTCACTGGTACTAAGCTCTTGCATAGCATCATCCATAAACAAATTACATTTTATGCCTGCATCTGTAATTTTCACTTCATGCATCTGAAGAAGTGGGCTTTTTACCCACGAAAGCTTATGCCCGAATAAATCTGTTGGTCTTTAAGGTGCCACCAGACTCCTCGTTGTTTTTGTGGATACAGACTAACACGACTACCCCTCTAATGTTTTCTACTATATATGGCTGCCAAGGAGACTCCATTCCATCCCAGCTGATTATCAGCTGGCTACAGTAATGCACACCTCCATTGCCACCCGAGTGGGCTGTAGTAATGAAATCTATCTGGGTGCGACAATGTCAGCCCTTGGGATACTGCAGCTACTACAAAATGGAGCAGTGCTTCTTCTCAGGAAAAGCGTTACTGCAAATGTGTCAAACCTGTCCTCGCCTCACTACACTGGCTGCCCATAGAATACTGCAAAATTTCAATCCTTATCAGTGAACGAAATGAGGAAGGTTTCTAACCATCAGAGGAGTGAGGTTCTTAACAGCCTCCCAATAGGAGTGATGGGGGCAGGAAACCTAATTCATTTTAAGATGGAGCTTGTTAAGTTTATGAATGGGATGATATGTTGGGGTTGCTGGTGAGAGCAGTGGACTGGACTTGATGAGCCAGGAGGTCCCTTCTAGTCCTATGTTCCTACGGTTTGGGCTTGGGATGCTTAAAAGATCATCTAAAACTCTGAGTTGAGGATTGTAGTCGGCAACTCCACTTCTCTGGTACAACGTATCTGCCTATTGCACGGTTGTAGGTTAGTTCTGCAGGAGCCGGAGAAGCCAGTCCAAGGCTAGGGAATGAACTCCCACGGGATCTAAGAACCAGTTCCAATGCTGCCACTTTCTGTTCCTAGTTCAAGGTTCATTTCTTCATTCATAAAGGCACAGCGCAGCAGATATAATTTAAAAAGCAATCCACACATAATATTCCTGTTGGAAACGAAGAGAGAGAGAGGGAAAGAACAACACAAGATAGATGTCACTGCACTACTGGAACTTGCTCAGATACCACAGTGATGGTGCAGTGTGAGGACCTGAATTATTCTGAAGCAAAATGGTGGTAGAACTTGTCTTAAATCCTGCATGGAGGAATCCTGTGGTGTAAGGCCACTATATTTCAGCTGTTATGCCAAACCCTCACTGCTCCTTGGGGTGTGTCTGTATAGCTCATTGATCCTTGGCTGCCAGAATAGACCCTTGGGACCATAGGTAGCCAGCTGTAAACTAAAGCAATTTCAAGACCCCAGGATTGGCGTGTGCAAAGGTGGGTTAAATCCACCATTGCCCCCGCCACCTCCAGTCTGAGCTGAGTGAGCATGGACATACTGGGAGACCTGGGTTTATGACTCCAAAATGGAACAAGCGTGGACAGTTGGAAAAGTTGGCCTTGTAAAGTAAAAACACAATGGTTTTGCTAAAATCCAAATCCAATAATTCCATTTTCTCCAATCTCACTGTAGGACAAAGATAAAAATGACTCCTCTCATGATTGTCCCCTATGGCCAACCTACACTAAGCATGATGGAATGGTAGATTATGTTTGGCTACATTTCCGTGATTTCCCCTTCCTAGAAAGTTTAAGAATGGCTCCAAACTCTTATTAAACAGTCCCCATTTGGTCTCCTCTTCCAAACTTTCCATCTTAATATGAAACTGTGACTGCACGTTCTGTTGGAAATTCATTTATGGGCCAGTCATTTCTAGCCTTGAAATGCATTAGTCTGGTTATTTCAGCATTGATTAAATGGCTGTGTCACCTTAATTTTGATCAAAGGAAAATGACTTTGTGTATTTTAGCACCGTTTTCTTGTTCTATCGTGTCCTGGGAGGAGGTACAGGTTAATAATTCAATTCTCAAAGGGAGCTGAGGGAGGGTGCAAAAGATTTTACAGACTTGATCAATCTTTTAAAACATTCTTTGGTTCCTATTTCTTTTGCTTACTTCTACAAATAACCTACGGGCTTGTCTAAATGGGAAACTCAGAAAAATTAATCTGAATTAACTAAAGGGGTGAATATAAAGTGCATTGTTTAATTCTGACTAAAGGCATCCACACAGGGATTTAATGATGTTTAAAGTGGCTGAAATTGAGTTTAGCCTAGTTCACTTTGGAAGTGAATTAGGAAGCATTTGTTGAATTTTTATGCATAGAACTTTACCTTCTTTATTTGACAATGTCTAGAAGGCAGACCTGCACGAAAGAAATTGGACACTCAGCTGCGTTTCTTATTGAGGAAGAAATAGGATCTAACTCGATGTAACTCCAAACAGTGAATGGGTTACTGCCAGTTTCTCTAGTCCCCCGCTAAGTTACCTAATGCAAGTCCATAGTTATGGCCACTGCCCCCGTGGTATTTGGGACACTGGTATTGGTAGTCATTGACTTTATATTAATATTGCAGTAATGCTTATGGTGCCCTTCCAAGATCAGGGTCTCGCTATGGTAGGCACTGGATATACTCCTATTAGGAGACAGGACCTATTAGGAGACAAGACCAGGCTCAAAGAGCTTATAGTCTAAGTAAACAAGACCCAGAGGCCCAGAGAGATGAAGGGACTTGCCCAAAGTCACACAGGGAGTCTGTGTTAGAGTTAGGAACTGACCCCAGGTCTCCTGAATGCCCATCCAGTGCCTGAACCAAAACAAAACCCCAAATCACCCATCCCTCCCAACTAACCACACCAACAACCCTGCCATTGCGAAGCAGTTCTGAGAGTTGGAGTGTCACCCTGAATCCTGAGCAGAGGCCAGTCTGTGTGCTATGGATCTAAGCGACTTTGGATATTACTCTTCAGCTCAAAGAATGGGAATAGGCTAGGCAGCCAAATTTAACTTTAATACTCTCTCTCCACCCAATTCATGTTCTTTATCAAAGAAAATGGCTGATCTATTGGCTGCTCCTGCATGCTCTTTGGGCAGCGAGTTCCTTGCTTTCAAGCTGGATATGCTTGGGTTTCTCCACCATTTCCTGTGTTCCCACATCAAAAATGGTTTTCTTTTTTTAAGGCGGATGGTCCATTTAGGAAGCCCTTTACAGGAAGAACATTAAAGTGCAGCAGTAATATGGGATCTGATTCTGCTCCCATTGAAGTCAACAGCCCTTTGATCTGATTGGTATCAAGACGTCATGTCCTCAACCCGGGTACAAATGAGAGGCTTGATCCTGCTCTCACATACATGGATTTTTCTCGGTGTAATGCCATTGAGCTGCCTGGAGTTTCTCCGATCTTTCACTGGTGTAGATGAGATTGAGGTTCATGGTGCCAACTAAGGCTTAACTTTGTTTCTTAATAAGGCTAAAATATTGATCCCTTGAGCTCAGTGAAGTAATACTTGTGTGTGCAAGATCAGAGCTGTGCTCCATAAGCCTCTACCAAGATGTAATAGTGAAATGAGAATCATAACAAACCAAGAGCACTAGATGTCTATCGAGGTTCAGAGAGCCATGCCAGGGTCGGGGGGGAACGCTCTATTAGCAGGATGCTTTCTGTCCACACCAGCGGCTTTCTGACTCAGATCTAATCAGGCTTGGAGGATGCGGAAAAGGATGTCCTATGATTATACAACTGGAAATATTGTAATTAAGTGGTGCAGCTTGAGTTGCTAAGTGAATTTAAAATGCATGTAAATAATTTCCCAATGCCTTGTGTGTGTCAGACAGGAATGAGGTATGCAGACCGTGAGAGCCTTGCCGGATTTTTCAGGATTAGAACGGCTCCAGTTGCTTAAGATACAGACTTTTTTTTTTTAAGTTCATAACAGTGAGTGAAGGTGAGCCAGACCTGCCAGAGCGGCATTCTCATCATCGGAACTCAATAACACAAAGGTATCAATCAGCCTCACTAAATTAGCATTTCACTGATAGTGATGCACAAAAGCCTTTTAATGAGGACTTTCAAGGCTCTCAGCCCAGGGTTTCCGACTGCCTGTTCCTAAGCAACCGAGAGGACTGGCAGCCCGTAGGTTTATGATGTATCCTTAAATAAAGGATTTACAATGCTGGAAATTGCGTACAAAATTAGGATAATTATGTTTTGTTGTTTTGGCACAAAGTTGAAAGATAAACAAACAAGCTTTGGGCCCTTAGAAGCTTCCTGTTTTGTTCTTGTTCCTTCTACTGTTCAGTGGGATAAGCTAAGGCCCGAGTTTGGTGTTTGCCCATTTTGTACAAATCAACACTTTAAAAGTTTTTTTTAAAAAATGCTTCTTGACTTATGTTAATATGGGGAACTGCACGAATCCTTTGTTATAAACCACCCAGCCCTGCCAAGATGTGTGACTTCTTTTTCAAGAACGGGGATGACACACTGGTCCCTCTGTTACGTGCCTTCATGCCAGTATAGCTGACTCATTCTTCTGCTGGGCCCAGTCTCCTCGGTACAGCAAAAAGTGCACTGCAAGGGAGACACTAGCATCTCCCTGGATCAGCCATGGGTTGGTTCAGTGCATGGCATAATTTTGGGAGCTGATTTTGGGTTGCTCTAATCTATGTTTTGGCTGCAAAGGGTTGTCAACCAGCCAGTTGTACTCTGGCCATGCCTCTTCCTGTCCTTGGAACGCCTCCTGTGTGGATAGCTGGGAGGGATGAGGTAGGGCTGGGCATGATGGCTTTATTTCACTCTGTGGTTCCTGTTCCATCAGCTATCCAGCACATGTGTGCCTAAGTCATAATGCTCTACAGTAAACAAAAACCCAGAACCAGTGCACAACTTGTGCAGAGTGTGGATTCAAATGAGCATCTGCCTATGTGAGGGTGAGGAGAAGGAATGGCAGATTATCATGTAATTACAGCTACAGAACAGGGATACATCTGGTCATAACCACATCTGCTGTAAATACATTATAACAGTATAGTCCAAGAGTAAGCAGTAGGTTCTGTGTGGCCCTATGGAGCCGGAAAATCTTGGAAATCTATTCTAATCTGTGGCTCCACATGTCACCGACCTCGATTACTGCAATCTCCTCCTCCTTGGCCTCCCTGTTTTACATTTCATGTCCCTCCCCTCTATCCAAAAACAGTGGGGCTAAAATCAACTCCCCTTGCCCACTGCTTGGAGGATGTCACACCCTCTCTGGACCATTTCGCTGGCTTCCCCTGACCTTCTGGTCCTAAATAAGTCTGTTCCTCTCTGCGTCTCTTCTCATTTTCTTTGTAGTGCTCTTGCTCCCTTCCCTTAAGCCTCCTGCCTTAGCTTTCCCTTCCGCACAGCTCTGCTGGTGTTTACCAGGCCAGTTTCCACACGCGGAAGATCTGCCTCAGATGTGTCCCACTGTTGCCACCACTGATTCAGCTCCTCTAATGCAGATGAGACATCAGTGGCTGTCAGCATTTTTACTACCCTGTCCCATAGCCCTGCTCTGAGCAGGGTTTGATGGCCTGGTGCTAATGATGCCAGTTCTGCCTTGTCTACGATAGTACTCCCACCGTTGTTACCACCAATGACAACAACAGCAGGGCTTTTTAGGGGAGAAATTGTAGATGTGCCCTTTGTATCCTTCTTCCACTCTTAGGGTGGGAATTTTCCAAAGGGGTCCAAGCAGGGATCCAACTTCCAGTAACTTTCAATGGTATTTGGGTTTCCAACCCCTAGTCTTAATCCTTCATGCCACTATGAACTCCTCAAACTCTCTCCTTCCCCTGGCATGTCAAGTGACTGACCTCTCTCCTTTCACATCCCACCTTAAAGCATTCTGCAAAGCTTAGCAATGCCCACCCACCAATGAACAGGGTTTACAAACAAATTGAGCAAAGCCCTTCAGTTTTTGCACTGGTTGGATGTGTCTGTTGCATTGCCTGTCTGTTCACGGGGAGATTTTCAAAAGCACAAAGGGCAGTTGCATGGCCAAATCTCAGTGGTTGTCAGTGGCATTGAGTGCCTAACTCCCCTTGGTGCCTTTGAAATTCCCCACCCCTTTGAGTATAAATTTCTTGGGATGTGGGTGTGGTGGCTTGTCGCATGCGCATCACACCACAGGTGTTAAATGCAACCCATTCTGTGCTGTCCTAGCTAGCTAGGCAAGGGGAAAGGCAGTGAAGAATTGGGCCCTCTGCTTTGAACGGCGTAAGCTCATTGTTACCAGTCCTTACATAACGTCCACATGTCCCATTCTTCGCTGCTCTGGGTCCTGCTGCCCTATAACTTACCTATTAACCTTGGGCACCAACTCCTCACTTAACCCCCGTGGGAGCAAACTTTAATGCCATAGTCCAAATGTCCACACACAATGTTGTAGACTTTTGTTGTGTGCCAAACTGACCAGGGCTGCTCACTCATCTGCACCGATCCACCCCTCCAGCAGAGCCGGCGATGTCTCATCGTTCCAGGATGCTGCAGCACCCTATCCCTGGGCAGGCACTGGGCACAGGTATTTCACTCTCGCCACCAGAGCTGCAGCTTAGTCTGGGCAACAGCACCCCTCAGCCAGGAGCTCCCCCTTTTCTCCCCCCGCTGCCTCGTGGTGTTACAGACTCCCAAGGCTTCCAGCCTGTCCACAGTCCTGGCCCTGATCCTGTCCCAGCCTTTCCTGAGCCTCGTTGCAGCCTTTCTCCAGCCCTGTTCCTGTCCTGCTCCATCCTGCATCCCGACCCCCACGCCCTTGGATTGACTTCGATCCAGCTTTGACCTTTGGTCTGCATCCGGACTCAGACATTAATTCTGATTTGGCTTGTCTACGGATTCTGACCCCGGTTCTGACCCGCGGCCTGTCCCTGGTCTCCGGTTTCAGTTCTGCCCTCATCCTGGTCCCCACTCTACGTCCGGCTCTGACCCTTGGAACATGTTTTTGACCACTGCTGCAACCACCAGGCCTGACTGTCTAGAACCCAGAGCCTGACAGTTGGCCCTGGAGGGTTTTTGTCCATCAGATTGGGATGCAATTTAATTTTCTCTGTGTGTTCCCTTCCTTCACAGTGCTCGAGCGGCGTGGAGGGGTATCACCCAAAGTTTTTCCATTAGTGGGCTCTGCATGAGACCATCAATGCACACTGCTCTCTCCCTGATGAAATCGCCCTTCCATAGGCAAGCGCTGTATCTGCTCTGTCTTGGTTGCTTTCTGAACCAGCACGGTCAGTGATACAGCAGTACAAGTAGAACTGAGAGCCTGAGCTGATTGAAGTCAGTGGCAAAGGTCCTGTCTATGGTGCAGGACCGGGGCATTAGGCTCAGCTTTGACAGATCTGATCACAGGATTGCCCTGTTGACTCCAAACCTCAGTGCAGAACACAGCAGATTCTACTGAGTGTGCTTTTCCCCTCCAAAAGGTCCAAGAACATTGATTTGCACCTCACTATCAAACCTCAGTGCCTTTGCTACTTAGCTGGAAATGGCAGTGCATGGCAGTTCCCAGGTCTGCACACTTTGCTGGCAATGCCTTGGAGCCGCCCTACTGAATCCAAAACCTGGAACACAAAATGGGCAGGAAAACCAACTAATTTGCTCTTCAAAGCATTCCTGTGCAGTTCACCCAGGGTGCTTTAAGGTCCTGGTTCTGCCACCCAACGCCTACCTTCCTGGCATGAGCAAAGGTGCAAAGTAGGGGCCCTATATCAAGATCTCACCTCTGCATGGTAAAGAGCCACATGGTGTGTGTTACCTCTGATGCTATAGTTCAGACAGTTGGGGGAATTCACTCCAAAATCGAATCTAGTGGTTTTCCCTTCAAACTTGGAATTGAGTAATAGATCAAGGGATTCTTACATAACAGGGTAAATAAGACCGCAGAAGAAATTCATTGATATTTTATAAGAGCCTGAATTCAGTAAGAATTGCATGCTGAAAGGATGAAATTCACCCCTGTGCAATGAGCAAGCAGAAGGTCTGAATAGTGCTTAAATCCCAGTTAAGCCCACAGGGTACATAGACCTTGGACTGGCCCTCTGCACAGATTGAATTTTACCCCAGGAGACCAACAATATTTGTTCCTTCAATATTTGTTGTTTTTAGCAGGCATTCCATAGTATAGCTACACTCAAGATAATTTCCAATGTTAATTTAAATGCTGTTTTATACAGTTATTTACATGTATCTTTCTAGGGGGCATTTGAACTTCTCCATCTTTGGGTGACTAGAACTCTGCAGCATTATCCTATGAATAGTTCTCCCATCTGTCCTTTTATTACCTCTGCTGCATCTACCAGCTAACTCCCAGAGACTCAGAATACCTGGCCGGTTGCTTATAAAGCATAGTGTCTAACAATACCCATGCCACTTAATAGACAGTCCTAGTAACTTAGCAGACCAGGGTCATACAAACCTATCCACTTGTACAGTAAATTAGGTAAGTGTGCATATTAAAACAATATATCTGTTACATGATTCTGCCAGTGGGTTGTGCCACACTCCTGTGTTATGCAGTCAGCCGGCCGGTTTAAATTTGACTATGTTCTTGTGACCATTAAAGCAAAGGGGCTTATTGTTGCATGAACCAAACCGCTAGCAAGCTTTAAGGAATAACTTGCAATAATGATATAAAGTTGTTTGAGCTTTAGTAAGAGTGACAAGTTTAGTAGTTTAACGTTTAGTATAGTGGCCTGTTTATCAGGACAAGCGTTTTTTAACTGCAAAATGCATTCGTCGCATTAGTATGGAAAGTCTGGGCATTGCAGTATATGTTTGGAATATTTGCAACATGGAACAGAAAAAGGGGATATGTGTAACTGTTGTGTGTGAAAAGAGGAGGTCGTGGTATATCAACAACCTATCTACAAAAGATGGCAAGGCTCAGTTATTTGTCAAACCAGGCAGGACTGGGATCAGGCTTTCATTGGCTGCCAGCTTTGGTTCCATAAGCCTGGGTATTAGATATCTATTGTTATGCGCTATTCTTAAATAATAAAGGAAACGTTAATAATAAAAGCAATGAAGCTTGACTACTCCTGCCTCACCATTTATTATTACTGGCTAAAACTGAGCCACTAATAATCAAAATCTAACCAATATTTATATGACAGTAACACTTGCTAACAATGCTGTCCAGTTTTTGCCAGTCTCTCAATTCTTCATACTCCTTGTCATTGACTTGGAACCTACCCTGCTAAAAGGCTTACCGCCCTCCTTAATGCTCGTGTGTTTGAAGTTCAACAGTCTTATACGAACTGCTGAACACGTGAAATATTGATTTGAGTAAAACATTTGGACCCCATCCTGCAGTCGGATCCATGGCGTTGGAGCCCTGCATTGCCCTATTTCAGGATGGGGGCCTTCGTGGGCCTTGACTGGCAGCACTAAAATTACTAGCTGGAAAAAGCAGGACAAAAAAAATCTCCATTTACAGTCACAGAATTAAAAATGTTGCTGAGCTACACGGCAGGAATGGAGGAATACAGGCCTGATGCACATCTCACTCTCACTGGTGTAAATGAGGAGTAACTCAGCGGAGTAACACTGGAGTGAATGAGAGGAGACTAAGTCGTTGAAGAAGAACCCAGCAAACAATCCTGTACAATCTCTTTAATATAAGAGTAATTCAGATAAAGCGGTGGAGCTGAGGGGCCCAGAAAATTTATTCCAGAGTCAACAAACATAAACGTTATCAGCTGAAGAGCCCATGGGTTTAGCCACCAATATGTGATTGTTAAGCAGCGGAACATCTGGTCACGATTCAGAGTCATAAGCTGTTTTAATATCCAGGGACTCCCTTCAGGACCTTGGCACTTGGGCAATACTAACATGGTTACGGTACCAGCCCTTAGCCAATTTAAATCCAACCAAAGGGGGATTCTTGGAGGACAATCGAAAATAACCCATGCACATCAAGTATACGAAATACCCAGCCTCCTCCAAACGGCTCTGGATGCACAGTGCCTCATCAATGCAACCAGAAAGCAGGTTAGGGATTCAGAATTTCATTATAGCATCTAAATTGCTATCTGTGTGGAAGTAATAGAGAATTTGCAACGTGTTGGTGTATATCTAGAAGTCTGTGCTGAGGTATCCCTCTCCTCCATTTTCCTTTTCCATTTCTCTTGTGAGCTATTTGTGGGGCAAGGAGTTATCCTTTTCCTTCTGCTAGTGTGCTAGATGATATAAAGGGGAGAGATTTCAGTCAAGCTCCAGTAAGTGTGAATATAGTATGTTTGTATAACACAATTGGCAAAAATGGTGTTTTGTCCCTTTCTAGAGGTTGGGTCAGTAGGGGATAATAGCCTACTACTAGTACCAGCTTATGGAGTTACTCCTTTAGCTCAAGTGGTTGAGGTTCATGCTGAAGTTCTCAGGTTCAAATCCTGCTGACCTCTTGTGGGGAGGGTGGATCATTATATTTGCATTTATATGGATACTTGCCTGATTATTTTTTCTTTGCTGTGGAATTCTTTTCCTCTCTTTTTTGCCTTCAGGTTTTCATTGCTGTCTGGCTCTTTCTAGGTGTTTCACGCTGGGAAGTATTTCTTTAGTTTAGCCCCTCCAGGTTGAAACTTTATTTTAGATGCTCTGCAAAGGCTTCAGACTGGCCAGACTGCTGAAAATTTATCCCTTGAGAAGATGTTTGCCTGCCGATTTGAATTTGAGGGGACTTTGCGGATTTTGGGTATTGCTTTTCCTTTGGAGGCTTTGAAGAGGATTTGTTAAATTATGCTTATGTTATTAATGAGAACTCAAGCATATGAGTACATACGAATATTAGGGTATAAAACCCTACACTAGACTCCACTTTGATAGTCAGATTATTGTACATAAATGGCCTGGGGCCAACCTGAGAGACCGCCTCCCACCCTGGGACATACTGCCACAGTTGGGGCCAGCAGAGGGTCTAAGTTGCAGTCTCTTTAGTATAAGGAAGAGGGAGTGGCTACTAGGGTGAATGGGCATTCTTTGGTGTAGTGCTGGCCCTTTGGAACATGTTTTCTCTAGTGGTCCATAACAGCCCAAGTTTAATATGGCATGCACTGAGTGGCTCACCTTCTCTCCCTTGGCCATGAGGAGAAGGGCGTTGGGATGAAGTGAGCTGTAGCTCACGAAAGCTTGTGCTCAAATAAATTTGTTAGTCTCTAAGGTGCCACAAGTACTCCTTTTCTTTTTGCGAATACAGACTAACACGGCTGTTACTCTGAAACCTGTGTGGAGAGGGTAGTTAAATTTCTGTTGTCACTGAGTTTTCTGCTTTGCTATGGGATAACTTCTGGGTATGTGTGTTTTGTGATGGGGCAAGGCCAGATGGCTATAGAAAAGTAGTGGGAGATAGATGTATTAGCTCCAGGCTAAACAAATCCCTGGTACCAGATTAAGTGAAATGGAAGCTGCTCCAGGTCAGTTAAGACACCTGGGGCCAATTAAGAACTTTCCAGAAGGCAGGGAGAATGCTAAGTTGATTGGGACACCTGAAGCCAATCAGGGGCTGGCTGAAACTAGTTAAAAGCCTCCCAGTTAGTCAGGTGGGTGTGCATGTCAGAAGCTGTGGGAGGAAGTTGTGCTGTTGGAGAGGCTGAGCAGTACACACCATATCAGGCACAAGGAAGGAGGTCCTGAGGTAAGGGTGAAGTGGAGCTTGAGGAAGTGAGGGCTGCTGTGGGGGAAGTAGCCCAGGAAATTGTACATGTCATGTTTCTAAAAGGTCAGCTACCATAGCTGATACTATTAGGGTCCCTGGGCTGGAGCCCGAGTAGAGGGTTGGCCTGGGCTCCCCGCCCCCCACCTTTGCCCCCTGATTAATCACTGAAACTGGGAGACAACAGAGACTGTGCAAGGAAGGATAAGTTCTCCTCACCTCCCTCGCTGGCTTATGATGAAAATGGCTCAGTGGACTGTGACCCTTGTCTCTAGAGAAAGAAGGGTTACATGGTGGGTCACAGTGAGCCTCTGAGGCTAGCAAAATCTGCCAGGAAATGCGGGACCTACGGAGGCAAGGACAGAGCTTTGTCACAGTTTCTAAAAGTTTTTTAAGGATGCCCAGAGCATTGGGTCTTTTATTGTAGAGCAGTGAAAATACAAAGAAATAAATTCAAGCTAAGAATTACTTTAAAAGGGGGCAACTGGGTTATTAGCCCAAGACCTGCCACTGTAAACCCTTAGGCATGTGAGCAGGTCCAATGCGATGCATAAGGAAGGGTTGCTATTTGTGTGTATGGATGACTGTCATATCTAAGGACAGGGTTGTAGGAGTTGATGAAGGGTTTTGTTATGTTCACAGCCTACACCCAGAGATGTTAGACAAAAATGTAAACACTCTCGGTGGAAGGTTGCGAAGTAACCTGGCTGTATTTCTGAGAATTCAGAACGATAACGCACAAGAATCCCCAAATAGAAAGAAATAAAACAGGCTGCTCCCTAAGGCAGGAAGGCACAATTCACTCCACCATTTTGTAGGCTGTTTTACCAAACTGGCTGTTCCCAGATCCACACTTCGCTACAGAGCTCCCTAGCCGGCAAGCAGGATCAAGAATCCTCCTGCCCCTCTCACTCTTAAAGTGAGAGCTTGAAATTCCTATATAGTCCCTAGTACACCACAGGTTGGTGCTTCCTTTGAGGGGTAGTAATTTGTGCTTGAGGACAGTAGGTCGGTGAAAGTGTAGATGAGCTATCATGCTTCCACGGAAGTCAGCCTCAGCCACAAAACTACTGCTTAGAGTGGCCACAGAATTGGGCCATGTCCTCACACTGTCTTATGTTGTAAGCGTCCTTGTCCTCATTAGTTTTGTTTTCTTCTTATCCAAATAGACTGCTGCTCCTTTCTGAGCTGAAACATGAAATCCAGCAGAGAGACTGCTCCTTCTGAAGGCTTCTGCCCCAATTGCTGCAAAGCCTTAAAGAGACACACCCAGCTATAGAACCGAAATAAAAGTTGCATATATTTTGGTTGATGAGAAACGGGCTGCGACAATATTTCCCAGTTTAATGGATCTAGATGAAACACATTTTCAGGTATTTTCCCACTTAGCTGTGTGGCTTAATAGCCAGCAATCTAGCCTTCATTATGGTAAATGCTTTTTAAAAAGTAACCAGTGCACTATCTGCAGCAGGCCTACTGGCAAACAGAATGGCTTCATCCCCATAAAAATGCAAATGAACTCTGGAAATGTAGGCCTAGCTCATTTGTATTGAAAATGAAAAGGGGCTTTGAACAGAGCCCAGAGGAACTCCGTTAACAATGAGACTTTCAGCAGCGGCGGCAGTTCTACAATGCGACAGCTCAGATAATTTCTCAGCCACCTCCTGAAGTTACCCTTTTCTTTTTAACCCTGACTTGAAGGGTTGTAAACGTGTGATGGGTACCGTGGTGCTCGCCTAGGGCGGGGGATGATCCAAACACAATACACCAAATTCTCCTCCATTTCACCATTGGTCAGGTCAGTCCAAGTGAGAAGAGAATGGAGGCCATTGTCCAAGGAAACCACGGACACATTATCTGAATGAATCAGTGTCTGAGCATCCCATCTGTCCTGCAGGAAGGGAACACACCTGTCCTGCAGAAGAGGAGGGATGTGATGGCTCCCCTGAGCTTAGGGCCTGCTCCCCCTAGTGTTCCTGAGGGTGGAAGCCCACCCCAAAAGGAGTAGGGAGGGGAGCAGACATGGTGATGGTGTCACCTGTCTTTATACAACAGCTGGAAAGACACAGAGAGGGTTGCACACTGCTCATGGCAAGGTATAGTGCAGTGGGCTTTCCCTGCCTGGGGAAATGGGGGTGCAGAGTTGATTCCTCAGTCTAACATGCCTCTGTGCAGTGGCTACCAGAGTGAGCACACAGAGCAGGCCCCCAAACTCAGTGAGCGTGTCATAGCAGTGTGCACCCCTGTATGTTTGTAGAACCCAGATCCAAAGACTTTGGCTGCGTGAACTTCGCCGAATGCTCCTTCTGTTACGAAGCTGACTCAGAAACGTGCCCACAGTTTCCCATCAACAAAGTTGCCAAATGCCTGTCAATCACTTGTGAGATACAGAAGAGAGATCCTCCCATTAGACTGTGGGAGTCCCCCAATGTGCTTCTGACAACCATGGCTGAGTCTGAAGTACATGAGCCCCCCCATCCCTCAGAGATTAGCCTGAATCTGGTCATGACAAAGATCCTCTTTGTCACAACCTCCCTCAACTTGTATCAAAGGACCAGCAGCATTATAGGCTGCTTTCATGGTCTTGTTGACCCTCCTGAGACTCGCTCTGGGATTGCGTCCCAGATCTGGGTCTCCTGAAGGTGACAGAAGAGGGTTCGATGCCAGAGGAAGCAGCCATCCCTGAATCTCAAAGAGAGGGAAGCCAAGCTGCAGATCAATGTGATTCCATGTGGGATAATGCTCTCCTGGCCAGCCAACACAAACTGGGCATGCCAGGGCATATTATAGGTTGCTGACCCTTAAAGGTGAATGCTCGGTGGGTTGCAAGGCGCAAAGCAGTAATGTCCTTTGTCAAGTGAGTGCACAGTGAGTGTCACCACTTTGCACTAATGTAACTTGATGGCGCAAGGTGGAGGAAAAAGCAGGCCCTGGGTGTTTTCAGAGCTGCTTGGACCCTTGTCAATGATGGAAGGACTCATCTGTCTATTTGGAACCGTGAACCTGACACCTCTCTTTCCGCACCAGCCTGAGGAGGATTGTTATAGACAAAGGAGAGTTGCTACAGAAGCAGACGGACTAGGAGCTGAATCAAAATACAAAGAGCTGCTGCTCTATTCAGTTTTGGTAGTTGGTGTTTTGTTTAGTGAGCCCTTTCTCTTTAATGGGGATTTCACCCAGTGTTAGTAGGACACAGGGGACTCTCCTTCTATGGGGTGTGGGTGGAGAGTCTTGTGCTGGGAAAGGGAAGGCCAAGAGGTGAGCTTTGGATGCAATTGCCTTGATCACCTCCTGCCACCAGCAGAAAATTGGCTTTTACCTTCTCTCCCAGTGCTGGACTCTCAATGGGGTGGTGCTGGGTGGATAGAGTTTCCTTCCCAACAGCACACCTGAGTAAGGGTGAAAGCCCTCAGATGAGGAGGTATCTTGCAAATGACGCATTGCCTTAATTTGCACATATGATGAATATGTATTGCCTCATTTGCATGAACTGTCTCTTTATTTTTAATGACAAACTGTTTTCATGTTCTGCTCCCGCTCCCTCCTCACTGCAGGGGTTGTTCTGCTACAGTGAAAGGCCATCTAGAAAAGGCATCAAATGAAATAATTTTACTTGACATTTAGGTGTCTTTTAGTCCTAGTGAAATTGAAGCAATAAATACGAGCTGAAGCAAAGCACGAGGGGGCAAACATTTTAAGAGAAGTATTTGGGCCAAGCTGGTACCAGGAACTGCAGTAGCAAAGAAGCGAGGGGGAATGAGGAGCCAATATACTGCAGTGAAAGGAGGGGGAGATGCACTGTCTTCGCTCCATCAATAATGTTACAAATGACACAGGAGCCCTGGGCAGCACAGGTTCCTGGTTCCTTCAGAAGGGACCCGATTTCTATCTCTCGGGGGCGTGTTTCAGGCTCCCTGAGAACTGGGATCAGACAGGCAGAATTGCCACCTTCAGCAGTTGTGGGTTAGGCCCCAAGAAATCGTGAAATTTAGAAAAACAAGATTGTGTTGTGTGTTTGGTCTGCCCTGCCCATCCCGCGTGTGTGGGCCAATGCTCCCAAACGTATTCACCCCCACATGTGCTCACCCATCAGTTCTGCCCCACCAGGAGCTGTTTACCCCCTGTCCCAGGCGGGGAGTGGGGGGTTGCAGCAGGGTCCCTTTCTCCCTTTTCAGGCAGCAATCAGCTCCCTGCATCTGCTCTTTCCCAGGCTGGACATTGCAGAGCTGAAATTCCCAGAGGGACGGATCTCCTCAGGTCATCCTAAGAGTGGCTCCAGCCCCCATCCTGCTATCACTGCTTCTCCTCTCCACACAGCCCCAGCTCCCTGTGATAACACCTTCCCCCACCCGCCCCAGCACCTGTCACATCTTGGCCAGCCAGAGGGAGTGAACCAGGGACCTCCAGAGTTGAAAGCAGGAGTCTCCACAGCGTGAACTAAAGAACCAGCCTCTCTCTGTGCTGGGGCAACAAACCCATCCCCGTCTGGATCAGGCACACATGCACTGTATGGGACTGTATGCCCAGCAAGGCTTGTGGGCAGTATGCTCTGAGCTCTGACAGTAAGAGGGGGCCGAGATGCTCCACTCGAACTCTTTGGTCTCGGTTAGGTTGCTCCAGACATAGATTAGGAGTGTTTGCTGGCAAAGTGTCTCACCTCCACTTCCTATTTGTCTCCTCATTGGATAGTGTGTAGTTTCATTTTAAATTGTGTAGTGTAGTGTCTTTTAAATTATAATTTGTTTTGTTTTCAAACTCTCCAAATATCATTTTGCAAGCTCGTTGCTGACAAACTACAAATGCATAGTGTAAATACTAGGATGGGTGAACGTGAATGCCTGGTATTAAATCAGGATATTGATATAACAGGCATCACAGAAACTTGGTGGAATGATGATTATTAATGGTAATGGTAATACCAAGGCACAAATATATAGGAGTGACAGAGGTCATTCCGGTGGGAGAATGACACTATATGGAAAGAAAGCATATACAAAACAAATATATAGTAAAAATCTTAAATGACTCAAACTGTACCATAGAATCTCTATGGATAGAAATTCCATGCTTGAACAATAAGCCTATAGCAGTGGGAATCTATTACCATGCACCTGACCAGGATGGTGGTGATGATTGTGAAATGCTCAGGGAGATTAGAGATGCTACAAAAACATAAAACCTAATAATAATGCCGGATTTCAACTCTCTCCATAGTGACTGGGAACATGTCCTCTCAGGATCGGATGCAGACATAACATTTCTAGACACCATTAATGACTGTTTCTTGGAGCAGTTAGTCCTGGAACCCACAAGGGAGAGGTAATTCTTGATTTAGTCCTAAGAGCAGCACAGGATCTGGTCCAAGAGGCGAATCTAGCTGAACTACTCAGTAATAATGATCACAATGTAATTAAATTTAACATCCTTGTGGAGGGAAAATACCAAAGAAACTCACAACAGTAGCATTTAACTTCAAAAAGCAGAATTACACAAACATGAGGCAGCTAGTTAAACAAAAATTAAATGAACAGTCACAAGGTAGTGAAATGCCTGCAAGTTGCATGGAAACTTAAAAAAAACCCACCACAATAGAGGCTCAAACTAAATGTATACCCACAAATGAAAAAATGTAAGAGGACCAGAAAAAATGCCATCATGGCTAAACAACAGAGAAAAAGAAGAATTTAGAGACAAAAAGACATCTTTAAAAATTGAAAGTCAAATCCCACTGAGAAAATAGAAAGGAGCATAAACTCTGGCAAGTGAAATGTAAAAATATAACTAGGCAAGCCAAAGAAGAATTTGAAGAACAACTAGCAAAAGACACAAAAATGAACAGAGAATTTTTAAAGCTATATTAGAAGCAGGAAGCCTGCCAAACAGTCAGTGGGGCAACCGGACAATCAAGGTGCTAAAGGAGCACTCAAAAAAGACAAGGCTGTTGCGGAGAAGCTAAATCAATTCTTTGCAGTGGTCTTCACTGCAGATGATGTGAGGAAGATTCCCAAACCCGAGCCACTGTTTTTAGGTGACAAATCTGAGGAACTGGCTCAGACTGAGGTGTCGATAGAGGAGGTTTGGGAATAAATTGAAAAATTAAGCAGTAATAGTCACTGGGACCAGAGGGCATTCACCCAAGTGTTCTGACAGAACTCATATATGGTATTGCAGAACTACTAACTGGTATGTAGTCCATCATTTTAATCAGACTCTGTACCAGATGACTGGAGGGTAGCTAATGGAACACTGATTTTTAAAAAAGGTTCCAGATACAATCCTGGCAATTACAGGCTGGTAAGTCTATTTTCAGTACCAGGCAAATTGGTTGAAATTATAATAAAGAACAAAATTATCAAACACAGAGATGAACACAGTACATTAGGGAAGAGTTAACACGGCTTTGGTAAAGGGAACTCATGCCTCACCCATCTATTAGAATTCTTTGAGGGTGTCAACAACCATGTGGACAAGGGTGATCCAGTGGATATAGTGTACTTGGACTTTCAGAAAGTCTTTGACAATGTTCCTCACCAAAGACCCTTAAGCAAAGTAAGCTGTCATGGGGTAAGAGGGAAAGGTCCTCTCATGGATCCGTAACTGGTTAAAAGATAGGAAACAAAGGGTAGGAATAAACAGTCAGTTTTCACAGTGGAGAGAGGTGTAGTGGGATCCCCCAAGGATTTGTATGGGGACCAGTGCTGTTCAACATACTCCTAAATGATCTGGAACAAGGGTAAACAGGGAGGTGGCAAAGTTTGCAGACGATACAAAACTACTCAAGATAAGTCCAAAGCTGAAGAGTTACAAAGGGATCTCACAAAACTGGGTGACTGGGCAAGAAAATGGCAGGTGAAATTCAACATTGATAAATGCAAAGTAATGCACATTGGAAAACATAATCCCAACTATACATACTAAATGATGGGTTCTAAATTAGCTGTTACTACTCAAGAAAGAGATCTTGGAGTCATTGTGGATAGTTCCCTGAAAACATCTGCTCAATGTGCAGTGGAAGTCAAAAAAGCTATGTTAGGAACCATTAGGAAAGGGATAGATAATGAGACAGAAAATATCATAATGCTACTATATAAATACATGGTACGCCCACATCTTGAATACTGCTTGTAGTTCTGTTCGCTGCAGCTCAAAGAAGATATATGAGAACTGGAAAAGGTTCAGAGAAGGGCAACAAAAATGATCAAGGGTATGGAACAGCTTCCATATGAGGAGAGATTAATAAGACTGGGACAGTTCAATTTTGAATAGAGATGACTAAGCGGGGATATGATAGAGGTCTTTAAAATCATGACTGGTTTGGAGAAAGTAAATAAGGAAGTGTTATTTACTTTCACATAACACAAGAACCAGGGGTCACTCAATGAAATTAATAGGCAGCAGGTTTAAAACAAACAAAAGGAAGTATTTCTTTACACAACGCACCAGGGAACTTGTTGCCAGGGGATGTTATGAAGGCCAAAGGTATATAAGTGGGTTCTAAAAAGAATTAGGTATGTTCATGGAGGATAGGTCCATCAATGGATATTAGCCGAGATGTTCAAGGATGCAACCCTATACTCTGGGTGTCCCTCGCTTTAGACTGCCAAAAGCTGATGGTGGACAACAAGGGATGGATCACTCAATGCTTATGTGTTCTAATTCCTTCTGAAGCATCAGGCATTGGCTACTATTTGAATACAGGATACTGGGCTAGATCGACCATTGCTCTGATCCAGTATAGACATTCTTTTGTTCTTATGCACCTTAGCTTGAGGTCCAGTCTTCAGTCTGCATGTAACAATAACTACACATAAGAATTAATAGGGGAAGCTCAAGTGGATGGGAACCTGGGAGGCAGTGACCATGAGATGGTTGAGTTCAGGATCCTGACACAGGGAAGAAAGGAGAGCAGCAGAATACGGACCCTGGACTTCAGAAAAGCAGACTTTGACTCCCTCAGGGAACTGATGGGCAGGATCCCCTGGGAGAATAACATGAGGGGGAAAGGAGTCCAGGAGAGCTGGCTGTATTTTAAAGAATCTTTATTGAGGTTACAGGGACAAACCATCCCGATGTGTAGAAAGAATAGTAAATATGGCAGGCGACCAGCTTGGCTTAACAGTGAAATCCTTGCTGATCTTGAACACAAAAAAGAAGCTTACAAGAAGTGGAAGCTTGGACAAATGACCAGGGAAGAGTATAAAAAAATTGCTCGGGGATGCAGGAGTGTAGTCAGGAAGGCCAAATCACAGCTGGAGTTGCAGCTAGCAAGAGATGTTAAGAATAACAAGAAGGGTTTATTCAGGTATGTGAGCAAGAAGGAGGATCTGGGGAACTATAGGCCAGTCAGCCTCACCTCCGTCCCTGGAAAAATCATGGAGCAGGTCCTCAAAGAATCAATTCTGAAGCACTTAGAGGAGAGGAAAGTGATCAGGAACAGTCAGCATGGATTCACCAAGGGCAAGTCATGCCTGACTAACCTAATTGCCTTCTATGATGAGATAACTGGCTCTGTGGATGAGGGGAAAGTGGTGGACATATTGTTCCTTGACTTTAGCAAAGCTTTTGACACAGTCTCCCACAGTATTCTTGCCAGCAGGTTAAGGAAGTATGGGCTGGATGAATGGACTATAAGGTGGACAGAAAGTTGGCTAGATTGTTGGGCTCAACGGGTAGTGATCAACGGCTCCATGTCTAGTTGGCAGCCGGTATCAAGTGAAGTGCCCCAAGGGTCGGTCCTCGGGCTGGTTTTGTTCAATATCTTCATAAATGATCTGGAGGATGGTGTGGATTGCACCCTCAGCAAGTTTGCAGATGACACTAAACTGGGAGGAGAGGTAGATACGCTGGAGGGTAGGGATAGGATACAGAGGGCCCTAGAAAAATTAGAGGATTGGGCCAAATGAAATCTGATGAGGTTCAACAAGGACAAGTGCAGAGTCCTGCACTTAGGATGGAAGAATGCCATGCACCGCTACAGACTAGGGACCGAATGGCTTGGCAGCAGTTCTGCAGAAAAGGACCTAGGGATTACAGTGGACGAGAAGCTGGATATGAGTCAACAGTGTGCCCTTGTTGCCAAGAAGGCCAATGACATTTTGGGATGTATAGGTAGGGGCATTGCCAGCAGATGGAGGGACGTGATCGTTCCCATCTATTCAACATTGGTGAGGCCTCATCTGGAGTACTGTGTCCAGTTTTGGGCCCCACACTACAAGAAGGATGTGGAAAAATTGGAAAACATCCAGCGGAGGGCAACAAAAATGATTAGGGGACTGGAACACATGGCTTATGAGGAGAGGCTGAGAGAACTGGCATTGTTTAGTCTGCGGAAGAGAAGAATGAGGGGGGATTTGATAGCTGCTTTCAACTACCTGAAAGGGGGTTCCAAAGAGGATGGCTCTAGATTGTTCTCAGTGGTAGCTGATGACAGGACAAGGAGTAATGGTCTCAAGTTGCAGTGGGGGAGGTTTAGGTTGGATATTAGGAAAAACTTTTTCACTAGGAGGGTGGTGAAACACTGGAATGGATTACCTAGGGAGGTGGTGGAATCTCCTTCCTTAGAGGTTTTTAAGGTCAGGCTTGACAAAGCCCTGGGTGGGATGATTTAGTTGGGGATTGGTCCTGCTTTGAGCAGGGGGTTGGACTAGATGACCTCCTGAGGTCCCTTCGAACCCTGATACTCTATGATTCTATGATAACACTTTTTGATCAAAAGATTCGAAGTGCTTTACTAAGGTAGTTATGTATTAATTCTCCCAACCCTATACAACTTTGACAGATGGGGAAACTGAGATTGACAGCAGTTGAATAGTTGGCTGAGGTCCCTCAGCCAGTCAAAGGCACTTCTGGGAACTGAACCCAGGTGTCCTGACTCCATCTCCTATTCACTGCACCTTGCGTGTGTTTTGTATCAAACTCTAACGTTTTGTGCATTTTGCCCTTTTCTTTGGCGTGTCACAATCTCTTCTCTTTTAGACATTGGTAGCATCGGAGTCACCTGCTTTCTTTCCCACACGGCACACGTCTGCAAAGTCATTTTCATTATTGCATTGTTAAATACATTTGGCCATAACTGGGACATTCCTTTCTAACCTTTTCCTTCCTTAACAGGTTATTTTATTTTCTGCTAATCTGGCTTTTATTTTTGCCAACTCCATTGGTTGCCAATGTACATTAGTCTCTTCCAGATACTTGCTGCAGTTGCACAAATACACATGCCATTGGATGAATTCATATTGCTTTGTGTTGCATAAGTTCTGTGTCTCTGAGCAGCCTCTGTTACCTTGGCATCGTCACATCCCATAATAATCTGATTGTGGAGTGCGGAATCTCTTAAATTTTCAAAAATTGCAGGAGTAGCTTTTAAGCGTCAGGTCAGTCAGCAGTTCTTCTTTTCCCCTTGCATACAAGAGCTGATAAGCATCTTCACTGGAGTTGCATGGATTGAACTGACAGCAGAATTCTAGTTCATTCTGTATATTAATATAATTAAAAGGTCCCAGTTTTACCAACTTTGAAACTACATTTTCAATGCAGACACCAGTAGATCTATTTTCTCAACCGAGTAATAGGATATTTCTTCCATGCAGAGCGGACAATGGTGCTCTCAGACTGTGCGTGACTCTCGCATGGTTTCCTTTCTGTAGTGGTCAGAGCAGTTGCAATGGATGCTCTTCCTCTTTCTACCCCGTTTCTTCATGATTGAGCTGCCTGCCTGTCCCAAGTGCTAGCACTGAGGGCCTTGTCCAAAGGCAATCAGAGTCTTTTCTTCACCCTTAGGGAGCAGCTTTCCTACTCCCTTGTGCAACACCAGTATTGTGCAGGACCAGCCACACACTGTCGCAGGCTTCCGTCCAGATTCTGCAATGGATCTGCACAGGCCAGCCACTATGCCCACAGTGAGCCCCATGACAGACTCTTGCAGAACTCTTGCAGAATCCAAGAATCCCCTTGTCCGGCGTGGGTGCTAGGACCTGCCCACATGCATCCAGCTGCAGGATCTGCCCCCTTGTTTTGACAACCTGTGCTAGAGATACAACTTGGATTTTCCTCCTGGAACCTGACCCACATGTGTGGTCTTAATCTGCACTCTTTATTCATTGCCACTGCAAAATCTGAACCCGCAGTTTAAGAACATGTCCACATGTGAAAAGCCAGGTCCTTCTTGACAGAACAAGGAGTAATGGTCTCAAGTTGCAGTGGGGGAGGTCTAGGTTGGATATTAGGAAACACTATTTCACTAGGAGGGTGGTGAAGCCCTGGAATGGGTTCCCTAGGGAGGTGGTGGAATCTCCATCCTTAGAGGTTTTTAAGGCCCGGCTTGACAAAGCCCTGGCTGGGATGATTTAGTTGGGCTTGGTCCTGCTTTGAGCAGGGATTGGACTAGTTGACCTCCTGAGGTCCCTTCCAACCCTGATATTCTATGATTCTCTCTCTGATCCATGTTGGCTAGCTATCGAGTTGTACTTTACATATATCGCCCTCCTTCCCGCCACACACACTCCATCCCTTCTGAGTGTTTTATACTTTTCCCTAAACAGAAGATAAGCTAAGTGATCTGTAACTTCCTAGTGTGTCTCTAGGCCCCTTTTGAAATAATGGCATTACATTGGCCACTTTCCAGTAGGAATCTCTTCTCCACTAAGTGGGCTTTTAGGAAATGTCAGATAAGGGTTTGCTGCTTTGTGTCAGCTGCTGTATCATTATTGCTTTCAAATGTACACTGAACGTATCCCTTTCTTGGGAGATGTCAGTTTCCCTGACTTTTGACTGCAGTAGGGCCTGTGAAATGGATCTGTGGGAGTTCATGTTTCTGGGAGGAACAGTACAGTACAGGTCTGTCTCCTTTCACATCTTAATAAACAACCAACAAGACCACAGGCTCTGCAGGGATTGTGTCACAGGTAACTCAATAGATATAGTTCATGGGATTCTCTAAAGGTTGGCTGGGCTAACATTTGACCTAGCTTGATTTTCTTGCATCTTTTCACACAGTCAATGGAACTTTTCAATATGGGTTTAATTTTCAAACCAAATGGTTCAGTGTATTCTCTTCTCCAGCCTTGTCTACGCTACCCGGGTGTCGACCAAAGTTACGCTACGCCAGCTATGTGAACAGGGCTGGATTAACTCTCCTGTGGGCCCGGGGCTATTAGATTTTGTGGGGCCCCTGTATACAAGTCTTTTTCCTAATTTAAAACAAAATGATTACAATTATGGCATCGAGGCTATTAACCCTCTTCTAAACTTGCCTTTTAATTAATATAAAGCCATTCTGTGGTTACATTTCAGTCTTAAAACATGTAGAATATAGTTACATTAATTCAAAATAGCCTACTTCTTACCTTAGAATAGCTGTTATATTAGTTTCTTTCTGGGAGGGAATTTGAGTGCAGGAGGGGTATTCTACTCTGCGGCAGGGGGTCGGGGTGCAGAAGGGGGTGCAAGGAGCAGGCTTCAGCAGGGAGGTGTTTACCACAGGTGGCTCTCGGCCGAGGGCGCAGCAGGGCTCAGGCAGGCTGCCTGCAGGCTGTGGCCCCACACTGCTCCCAGAAGCGGCTGGCTGCTGGCACATCTCTGCGGTCCCTGGGGGGAGGGGGACAGTGTGTCTCCGTGCCCTGCCTGCACCCGCAAGCACCGCCCCCGCAGCTCCAGCCAATGGGAGTTGCGGGGATGGTGCTGGGGGCGGGGGCAGTGCATGGAGCCACCTCCCTCCCCCACCAGGGGCCGCAGAGACGTGCCAGCAGCCGGCTGCTTCCGGGAGTGGTGTGGGGCCATGGCATGCAGGCAGCCTGCCTGAGCTCTGCTGCGCCAGGATCCCCCTTGGCCTGGGGCCCTGGGCTGCAGCCCTGAAAGCCCCTCCATTATCTGGCCCTGTACGTGAATAATGTAACTGGAGTCGACGTAGCCTAGGTTGATTTACTGTGGTGTCTACACCGTGCTGCGTCAATTGGAGATGCTCTCCCATTGACTTACCTAACTCCTCTCATTCTGGTGGAGTACTGGAGTCGACCAGAGAGCACACTGCGGTCGATTTAGCAGGTCTTCACTAGACACGCTAAATTGACCTCTCCTGCACTGATGGCCGCAGCATCGATCCCCAGTAAGGGTAGACATGGCCCCTGCCTTAATAAAAGGACATAATGTCCCTCCACCCCAAAAATACGGACAGCCCCTGTGGGTTTATAACAGAGTGGGCAGAGTTTTAGGCCTATTGTTACTGTTGCTGCACTGGTTCACTGATCTGTAACTCACAAGAATGAAATTTAAAATTGGCCTTTTATATTAGATTTACACTAAAAATATACTGTGTGATATCATGCAGGAATCCTCTCCACGGTACTGACCCAGACGTTCATTGTTCCAGAGGCTGTAACCCTGCAAACACGCACCTAAATAGCCTTTTGAACTCAATGGGACTACACCCATGCATAAAGTTACTCATGTAATTAAGTGTTTACAGGACTACAGGGACTTTGCCCATCCTAGTATTTGCAGTGAGCCCAGTGCATTTTGGTTCAGGACTTTGTGAGTTTAGCCAGTGCAGGGTGAATACTTGTACAGTCCAGGAATAGTCACTACAGCTCATACCTCACTAGCCAGTTTTCGTGCCTTGACTGAAGCTCTCCAGGAAGTGCAACCCACCTCTTATTACGCATCCGATTTATGCAACGTCTTCCAACTTTATCAAATGAATAAGAGTGGAACAAGCACATTTTTGTTCATAGAATCACAGAAGATTAGGGTTGGAAGAGACCTCAGGAAGTATCTAGTCCAACCCCCTGCTCAAAGCAGGACCAATCCCCAACTAAATCATCCCAGCCAGGGCTTTGTCAATCTGGGCCTTAAAAACCTCTAAGAAGGGAGATTCCACCACCTCCCTAGGAAACCCATTCCAGTGCTTCACCACGCTCCTAGTGAAATAGTGTTTCCTAATATCCAGCCAAGACCTCCCCCACTGCAACTTGAGACCATTGCTCCTTGTTCTGTCATCTGCCACCACTGAGAACAGCTGAGCTCCATCCCCTTTGGAACCCCCCTTCAGGTAATTGAAGGCTGCTATCAAATCCCCGCTCACTCTTCTCTTCTGCAGACTAAACAAGCCCAGTTCCCTCAGCCTCTCCACGTAAGTCATGTGCCCCAGCCCGCTGATCATTTTCAGTGCCCTCTGCTGGACTCTCTCCAATTTGTCCACATCCTTTCTGTAGTGGGGGGTCCAAAACTGGATGCAATACTCCATATGTGGCCTGACCAGTGCCGAACAGAGGGGAATAATCACTTCCCTCGATCTGCTGGCAATGCTCCTACTAATGCAGCCCAATATGCTGTTAATCTTCTTGGCAACAAGGGCACACTGCTGACTCATATCCAGCTTCTTGTGCATGGGATTCTTCCATCCTAAGTGCAGGACTCTGCACTTGTCCTTGTTGAACTTCATCAGATTTCTTTTGGCCCAATCCTTCAATTTGTCTAGGTCACTCTTGACCCTATCCCTTCTGAAGGGCTAAAATCCATATGCTATTTATGTAACAACCTAATATACAGACCATGTCAGTTCTTTTTACAGGCCCAAAGTCCAGAGTTTGGTCAAGAGGCCAGAGGCCTAGCAAATAGTGGACAATATTAGCTAAGAGAGCAGAACAAACAAAAGACAATCTTGCTTTTTGCTAATATAAGCTTGGTCAGCAAGATGCCAGGTGGGAATCATAATTAGAGTCTTTATCTAAGAGCTGCAAACAGACAAAAGGAATGAAAGAGGCCCTATGTCTGGATCAGTGTGTATACTCCTCTGCAAAGGAGGTAGCCATGCTCTTCCCACACATCAACCTTGAGTTTATGGAAGAGGTTCAAACATGTCAGTATGAGATATGGCATCCTCCTCTCCTCCCCAATGCCAGTATTTGCCTTTAGAAACACAAATGAGCAACTTGAAAGACAATTTCTATTGCCAGGTACTTTTCAGTGTTTCCTTGCTTTAACCCCCAGGTATGTACCTGTTGGACAATCAGAGGAGCTACTTCATTCCGGTGGACCCCAAATTGGAATTCAACTTATATATTATACTAACACACTCTATACAGTGTTTAAAGGAAAACACCTGTGTACTAATTATGTATCGTGTGTTAACCTGAAACCATGGGCGGAGACATTAGGTAATCTTTGACTATTGGCTACTGTGCTTATCTTGTCTTGCTGCAGACCTATCCAGGGGTTTGGGACTGCCTACCCTGTCATTTCCCTCTGCCCATGGAAAATCCATATAATCCATTGTAACCAATTGTTTGGCAGTGTCTCTGAGCCTAATAAGCAAGGTGACACTCCGCCAATGCTGTGCGTAATAAACCCACGTGCTTGATTCTACACGGTATCCATTTTGGTCCTTCACCTACCCTCCAGCGTATCTCCCCCACCCCAGCTTAGTGTCATCTGCAAACTTGCTGAGGGTGCAATGAATCCTACCATCCAGATACACTATAGCTTTACAGCTGTACAGATCAGTGCCTGGCTAATGTCAAGGGAGAAAGGGAAACAAGAAAGTTATAGTACAGGGTGCATATGGAGTCACCAGAATCTACCTTCATTGTTTATTATTATTATATGCATTATGGTGCCAAGAGACCCCGATCAGGATCAGGGGCCCTATTGTACTAGGTACACATGTAGAGGACACCCCAGTGCCTCAGGAGAGTTACAATTGGTGGCCCGATCCTGCAAAACATTAATGCATGTGCTTAACTTTAAGCACAAGTAGACCCATTGAAATAACTCAGCAGCTTCAGACCAGAAACCATAAAGATCTACTTTATGATAACAAAGGAGTTTTGTAGCAGTGTAACTTCCGACATACAGAGCCAGGTAAACACGGGTAGGATATCAAACTGCATCCACCATTCATTACATGGGGAGGAAATTGCTCAGGGAACCCAGAATAAATCTCCCCTTCATTTCTTTAAAACCAGTTAAAACCAGATCTTCCGAAAGAAATGTGCTCATGGTCCACTGAGGATTCCCCCCCCCCCCCCGGCTCCTTTGAACAAAACAACTGAACGGGAAAGCCTCAAGGGCTTTCATTTCTCAAAAATATTAAAATTTGAATGTGAATTATCTTATGCCTAGAGCAAAACTCTTATAGAATGTCAGGGTTGTCATGGTTTTAGAGACACCAGGAGTCAATCCTTTGTCAAGTCATATTGGAATTTTAGTCATCCAAATAAATTGTTCTTTCACAAAAAAAGAGTGTTGTTTTGAAAAATAATGAGTCCGGTTCTCAAAGTGTATTGCAAAGATCCTCATCTCCTGGCTTTCCATAAAGAGCTGCATGAGGAACAGGATAATATCTTCAAAGCAAATCCATCTGGGAGAGGGAAACTTCTTTATGTAAAAAGATTTGACTGTGAAAGCTGGGTATGCCACAGCAGCGATTTATATCTTTGTCTTGGTGTAACAAATGGATACAGTAGAAAACCGTGATGGGGGGCTGAGGGAGGCATATTAAAGCACTGCAAACTGGGCTGATCAAAACAAGAAGTGCTTTAAAAATCCAGTTATGAGCCAAACCTGGACTCTAAACCCCATTGTAGGCTAGATTATAATTCAAACTGTGCACCCCCGCAGAGGGGTAAGAACTCTCCCTTGAGCCCCTAAGTACATCCAGATACACGGGAGTAAGTAGGTCTCTTCCCTATCTACTTCCTCCTTGGAATAGGCAGGTGGGAAGTAGGGTTGGCCCTGACTCCACCCCTCTGCTTGCTAGGCAGAGTAGCTGACGTGGCCGGGGAGTGGTAATTTACAGATGCTACAGGCCAGTAGTCAGCTGCTACTTCCCAGCAGCAAGAAGGGCAAATGGGATGAATTGTGACTCTGGGGTATGTCTGAGACAATTGTGCCTAG
Source organism: Lepidochelys olivacea (assembly GCF_965140295.1). NCBI lineage: Eukaryota > Metazoa > Chordata > Testudines > Cheloniidae > Lepidochelys > Lepidochelys olivacea. The sequence continues at coordinate 124,636,106 of NC_140416.1, forward strand.
AAGGTACTTCAAGGGTGGTCCAGCTTGTCCACCATGCTTTGTTCAGAGCAAGGCCTACAGTCACAAGCTAGCCCTAAAAAGGCTAATTTTCTATTATTTTACAACAAATTTGATGTGGATTTACAGTCACTAGGAGTACAGGACTTATTACCTGCTGCTAGAGGTCTTTTCCATAGTACACTCTGACTCATGAAAGTGTACATGGTATTGATCAGAAAATTTAAGCATCAGATATATTTAGTTTGTGATGATTTATGGCTCTTTCCTCATAGTTGTATGTGGGGTTTGGGTTTTTTTTTGGTAGATAATCAGAAATAACTGCTCAAATTTTGGAGTTGAGGTGCATGTGAGTATCTCACTGTGTGCACATGAGAATAACAGCCATACAGTTGTCAAACGTGAGGGACAAGTGAGTCGGGATTCTTATACCTCTAACTTTACAAAATGCCTTCAGTAACTCTGTTGGGGCCTGCGCCAAAGCCCACAGAAGACCCTGGGCATCTTGCTCAGTATTGTTTGGGTGAGGAAGTGACAAAGACACGACCAGAGGCACATCTATACTGCAATCATAGGCTATGATTGCAGCTTGAGGAGACAGATCTGAGCGTGCTTTAATCTAGCTAGCTTGGGTCCTGGAAAAAGCCATGGAAGTTGCAAGTTTCAGCATGGACTAGCTCAGTGAGTAATTCCCCTGAGTTCCAGTCCGGCTTTTCAAGCCCCTGTTGAAGCTCGTGTAACGCTGACAGACCATGGTTGTTGGTGGGCAGGATCGAACCTGGAACACCTGGAGCGAAATGCATGAGCTAAAAGCCATGTGGCTCTTAGCCAGGGCTGTAGCAGACTCATCAATCTCTAGATGGTCTAGGGATCGCTAGAGGGGGACGGAGCGCCAGACCAAGCAGGCCTGGGTTACACTTGCACTGCAGTGGCTTCACTGATTCGGTACCTGAGAGATTAAAGCTAGTTTAGGTATGTCAGTTTGAGCTGCAGCCACATCCTGTATTTGCAGTCCAGCCAGATCCTTAGACAAATCTATACTTAGATTGTACACTCTTTCGGGACAGGGCCAGTCTTTGTGTTATGTGTGCGTACAGCTCCTAGCACAATGGAATATCTCAAATGCTACCGCCATATAGACTTCGATTCCACTGTTACTACCTCCTTTCTTCTTCATCTACTTTTAATGGCTACTTACTCAGGGGCTATGGTCCTTTCAAATGGCCATCTACATCTGCTCCTTACCAACTGTCTTATGGAACTGCAAAATCACTACAGACATTTTAAACAAAATTATGCAAAAGAAAGCCAGCATTCCCCTGCATAGTAAGCATCATTTGCCAGCCTATGTTGAAACATTATTGAGCCAATCATAATTATAGTGTCAACAAAAGCCAATTTGTACCCTGGTAGATTGACATCTGTTCTTCCATTGCAGCAGCCTTTCCTTCAGTAATTGAAATGATTGTTCTTAGTGTACGTTGTCAGAAAATGACTTTCTTGCTGATGCGACTGAAGTGACTTATATTCACTCTGGAGCTAAACAGATATTGTCAGGTCCACAATGACAAGTCATTTTCTTCCTTCAAAGAAATCTCATTACCTTTAACTGTAATGAATTGTACTCGAGGGGATGTGATTAGAAGGAGCAAACGTTAGTATATACTTCTAGGGTGAGGTTGTGGCATCACATGTCTGAGGTATGCTATGAAAGAGGTCGAAATGTAGCAGCTGAACAGAGATTAGGACTGAAACATTCTGTTTGTGCAGGGCAGGCACTGGCCACATGATCAAGAGGTTGAGGGAAATGTGGACGATCAGCAGCGGCCCTCAGTAGTGCTTTGGGACAGAGCACTTACACCTTCTCTAAGGGACTAAAACTTCCCTCTCCATCTAGAAAGTCAGCAAAGTGCAGAAAGTGGCATTTGCTGGAAAGGAAGGCATCCCCACCATGGCCAGGGGATGCTTCGATCAAGCGCTTCCTCCGAGCAGCCTCTTAAGGAACTGTTGCTACTTAACTGCATATTATCAAGTGTCACTGGTGTAAAAATAGTGTGAGCGTATAAATACGAGCTTTGTGGTGAAAGTTTGCTTTGAAAAATTACTTTACTTCCTTCACCATGGAAACGGGTGCTTCTGTTTTAGAGCCCTTTGGGACTAGAGCTGGTTGAAATGGAGAAAAAAATGAAAGGTTTAGGTCAAAAAGTAACCTCTTTAAAAAAAAAAAGAAAAAAAGAAAGAAAAATGTTGCCAAAACTGTGGCTTTTTGGAATTTTTTCATTTTTTGTGAATTTTTTTGCAAAAATTTTATGGAAACTTTTTATCAGAAATGCTATCAAACTGTGTCATTTACCAAAACTGGGTCTGATTTTAAAACAAAATAATTTTTGGAAAAATGACAGATGGAAATATGCTTAAGATATGGATATGACATACCTGAGATATATTTTATGCAAGATGGGACTTGTAAGGTATCATTGGAAAGGTTATAATTTACTAAATGTGATTATCCAATTTGTAAGCGTGTATCATTTCTGTATCTGAAGTTATGAATATGGACTGTGTAACCATTACAGCTGTGTATGTATTTCAGTGATACCCACCAGACAACAGGCCATCAGTCTTGATGGGCCACTCAGAAGAAACAATAAGATTTTGAAGATACGAATGTTTCTCCTTCTTGAGAGGTGTCCTGGGACGTAGCTGTGACGCTGCTAGGTCAGGTGGTCCTGTCACCTGGTACTAAACACCATCTTGGATTTCTTGTGATTTTCCACTAAAAGGAGGGGGAGGTCAAGACTGGGAAACAAAAGATTCCCACCTTATGTAAATCTTATTTAAGGCTGGGGAGTAAGTTGAACTTGGTTCACTTTTCACTGAATCCCCACCCTGAATGACAGCTGGAAATATCTGAGAAACAAAGACCCGTAGGGGTGGGGGTGGGAGAAGAGTTGAGTCCAGGCTGGAAAAGGGATCTGGTCTGTGAATATGGTGTCTGAAGATTTAAGCTCCAAGCAGGGTAACTAACCTTCAAGTATTTCAGCATCCTGCCCAAAAGCAACATTTAGGGTGAGAAATTACTTCTTGAAACCACTCTTTAAGATCTTAAGCTTAGTTTGCGTGTTTTGTTTTATTTTCTTAGTAATCTGCTTTGTTCTGTTTGCTATCCCTTATAATCACTTAAAATTTACCTTTTATAGTTAATAAACTTATTTCTTGTTTGTAACATAAGCCAGTTTTGTGCAATTTATAACTGGGGGAGGGGCAAGAAGTTGCACATATCTCCCTCCACATTGAGGGAGGGGCGAATATATGAGCTTATGTTGTATAGATTTCTCTACAGCGCAAGACAATATTATTTTGGGTTTACATCCAAAGGAGGTGTGCTCTTGAGTGCTGGGCGATTTCCTAGCTGATCTTCTCATAGAGAGCTGTTTGCAGACTCTGTGTGGTTTGACACCTGGTGTGTGTGTGTGTGTGTGTGTGTGTATGCTGCCAGAGGCTGGGGAGCCTGATTCAGCAAAACAGGGCGAGGGAGCCCAGGCTAGTGGAGCAGTCAGGCTCAGTGAAATCCCAGTCCATCAGGTGGCATCCTGGACGGCAGGGGGAGGGAGGAGAGGGAGTCCAACCCATCATTAGTTGGGGATTGGTCCTGCTTTGAGCAGGGGTTGGACTCCTGAGGTCCCTTCCAACCCTGATATTCTATGATTCTATGATCACATGGATCTATTTTCCAACCCTGTGAAATGGAAACAACTTCAACCTTTTGAAATTTTTTCATGATTCATGAAAAGACCAGCTGTTTTTACAACAACTAATTAACGAATAATCCTCACAAGCATTATTAGAGATGGTGCAAATTAGGCAAGGAGGGCCACTGTTGTTGCTGAATCGACTGAAAATGAGTGGACGTTGTAAGAAGGTCTGACGCCCAGAAGAATTGCCAAGAAACTGAACCTTAATTTCCCAGCCAGAGTTCCATGATCTGGGTCAACATTCTGGAGACAGATACTCCTGTCACATGACACGGGTTGGTATCTAGTGGCTGCATTGGATATTGTCGAAGGCGTTGCAGTCTTGGAATTGTTATTCATAAGCATGCAAGGCCTATTGGACCAATTTAAAGTGTGGCTGACATATTCTATACATCTTTCTGTCTAATCTAATCCACCTAGGCATTTATACTGAGCTAATCACTACGTTATCGTAATGCCTACATTCAATTTTAAAGGAAGAATGTGAGATTTCTGGGTAAGTGTCCTTTTTATTGAACAATTGATTGGGATAAGAAAATGCATATAACTTTTTGTTACTTTGATTAGGGCCATCTCCAAGCTTGTTAAATACGTGATGGCCAAACAGTGCCTCCAGTTGCCAGCACCTCTGGGAGGATTCTGGGCTTGTTTTATTAGGCTGGAGCAGTTAATTTTTATAAATCTGAGAGATCAGAATTATCTCCTGTTCCAAATACGAGTGTGATAACTCCTGATAAATATTAATGTTTTTTATGGACAGTCTCTTCCTATTATAAAATACATAAATGGAAAGAACATAAAAAAATTCTCACATGTGAAAATAATAATAATGGAACAGAATCTGTAGAAAGTCCACAGTTTAACCAACTTAAAGGAGTCAGTTTCAGAAAATGGCAGTTACTAGTTATTGTACCAATATTTGTCTTAAATCAGTGATAGCCAACAGCTGTCTAGGCAGCACATCGCACAGTAGAGCCCAGAACCATGACTGAATGCAAATAAATCATGTAACAACAATTTACCCCTGATCATAGGGTTTTGTATTTAGCCTGGTACCAGGGGTGCCATGTACTGAGCGCTCCCTGGTGGCCAGAGGCCCCCCTGCAGTACGTTCCCTCTGTTCTACCTCTTCAGGGCCCTTTATGAGCTCTGCGGAGTTTCTCTTATGAATAATGCACCTGCCAGGTGGGGCTGATTTCAAGGACCACAAATGTTTCCAAATAGTCCTTGATGCCTCAGAACAAAGTTATTCAGCATCGCAACCCAAGAGTTCACACTTGTCTGTGGGTCTTCTGCCCCCACCCAGGAGCTCTTCTCCTGCTGGCGTCTGGGGCTTTGTCTGGAGCTGGTTCTAGCTTCCTTCACCTGCCAGCATCTCCCCTGGTCTGCAGGAGAAGGCTGTCTGTATATGAAACTTCTCCAGAGAGCTCCTCCCAAGTGGCTGGAAGAGAGGGGAGCCCTGCCCCACTGTACCTTACGCTACTGGGCTCTGGGTGTCAGGCATATAAAGGGACAGTGTCCTGGGTTTTTCCCCACATCCAACTACAGATTCCCTAGAGCTGCTTCCTCTCTTCTGCTAGCAGGCCTTCCTGGGCCTTTGTTTGTTTCAGTTTCCTGGAAGGGGGGGAGGGAGGGGGTCCTCTTGCCCTTTCTGCTCTTAAAGGGCCAGTATATTCCACTTCAATCCGCCATTGCACATCTACACCTTCTTAGCTGTTTGTGTCACATGCTGAAACACTTAAAATCAACACAACACAGGAATTAACAGGGGAAATGACTAATGAATTAAAAGGCACTATGGAGTATGTAGATATCTCAGTATCGTCACAAGGGCATCTTCTACAAATTGTGTTCATTCCAGTTTTCCGGAGCAACCACCTTTCAAATGTTGATATTCCCAAAAAGACAAAGTTTTGACCAAAAGTAGCATTCTTAGGCCAATCGACTCCATGGGCCCAGGTTTCCTGCCACTGAATGTGGGTAACTCTTACTGGGGTTCAATAGAAATGAAATCATATCCTAAGGCAGGGAGAATTGGGTTCCTTATACGTAATCTCACAGCGGAACATTCAACTAGGGGGCTAAGGAAGTGAACCATGATTTAAGGGAGGACAAGGGGAAAAGTAAAGATTCCAACCTGCAGAATTTTAAAAAACAACGTTTTCACACAGGTAACTGATAGCAGGATTTGGCTTGCAGGATTTTTGTTACTGGTGATGATGGGTGAGAAAGGAAGATCCCAGCTTGGCATTCAGATCCCAGGAGGGATTTGGGGGATGGAGGCTAGGGAAAAGAATCTTTTCACTTGCAAACTGAGTGGACTTGATCTGAGATCATTGCTGGAGAACACATGCAGAGCCCCACAATGCTGTTTTCACAAAGTCGCCTTTCACAATAGAACTGTGATTTTAAAGGATCTGATCTTTCTCACATTGACGTTGATGGCAAAGGTCACATTGACTCCACTGGGAGCTGGAGTCCATCACTTGGCTTCTCCAATGCCCTAGGAGTCATGCCCTAGGAGTCCATCACTTGGCTTCTCCAGTACTGATGTACTGTAACTGTACAATAAGAGCAGCCAGACACATTGATATCCCTCACTGTGCTTAATCTAGTCCATAGCCCATCACAAGTCTCGTTTGTAAGCTTCACTTATTCCAAAATATTTGTTCGGTTAAGAATGACATTAACGATGCATAAAGTATCGGTTATACAAAGGGCTAAATCTTCAGCTGGTGTAAACTGAGATCAATGGAGCAATGCTGATTTGTGTCAGTTTCGGTGAAGAAGTGGAAAATGAAGATGCTCTCATGGATGAATTTAGTTACTGCCAGGAGAAAGGTCACTCAGCACAATGTCCCTGGCGATTTGCAAACAGATTCTTTGGTTTGGCACAGGCCTCAGCTTCCGAAGGTCAAACGAAAAACAAATGAAACACAGCTTCTTGAGTTACTTCTTGCTTTTATGCAACACCCAATCCAGGCTGCAAGCTTCAAAAAGAAAAAAAAATTACTTGATGGCAACATAATTAGGGATCATGCTCCCTGAATATATTAGTGCCTAATCAATTGTATTGACGATATGTAATCATCAGCAGTTTTTAATCCATTTAGTACCCGGGCTAACCTGTCTGGGGTAGACAGGAAGCCTGAACTACTTTTCAGACAGCAGAGGGCGCACACTGATAAAAGAGCAGCCGATAAATTATAGCAGTATACTGCCACAGTGGTCATGCACTATTCCGCTGCTAATTCTCATCAGAGTTGATAGCAATATAGTGATGCTGACTGCTGAGTTCCTTGATTTCAAACCAATGTACTTTCCATGAACTAGGATGAGGATATATTGACTTGGACTGAAGGCATAAGTGTCTCTTACACATTTAATTGGCTCCGTAAGATCACCCTATAGTGTGCTACTTTGCTACGGGGAGAGGATTGTTTCTACTCAGTTCCTTATGCCATTTTACTTGCTAATAAATGTACTGTCACACTAATTGTTATATATATATATGGAATAGATCCTGTATGCGCCACGCAGTACGGCTGGAGCATCAGACAGTATTTTGCACTTAGCCTTGTGGCAAGAATCTCTAACTATTGCCATCTGCAGCTGTACAAATGGGTGTTTCGCTTTGTTCCGTTGGTGAAGGAACGTAATTACTGAGCCACAAACGTTGTGCTCGCTCGTGCCAGCACTTGCTACATGACAATAGGAGATTATTAGGGAAGCAGCTTTGCCATGTCTCTGATGCAAGCCACTTCCCCTATTCTCTGTCCGTGCATTACGCCATTGAGTAATATAAACGTTAACCTATTATAAAAATCAGAGCTTGGGAATCAACTTCAATTTCACACACATCTAAGGAGGACTAAAAACTCCGAAAAACCAGCTCAGTCTTGGCAGATACATAATATGATCTGCACTTTTGTTAACTCATTTAACATGGAATTGTGATTATCGGCTCTAATAATAATGACCAAGTATGCAACCAACAAAACAGAGCTGGGCGTGGACTGAGAGAGAAATGCCATGAAAATGATCTGTGTTTTGAAAATGGACAGATTGTTTCGCCTGAACTCATTACTCTTCAGGAGCTGGCATAGCCGTTCCCATGCAATTCTGAAAAGTGTGTTTCAATCAGACATGGAGCAGCTGGAATGGGACTGGTGCCTTGAAGATTTCTGAAGTTCGTAAGCATTCACTGGAACTGAGAACTGGGGGAAACTGGCAACAGGTTGACCAGAAACTCTTTAAGGGCCAGCTCCTCCACTGTTGCAAATTGCCGTAACTCTGTTGACATCTATAGATCTATGCTGATTTACATCAGATGGGGATCTGGCCCTCGGTGCTTGGTGTGGTGCTTTTAACTCTGATTCTGTTTTATCCGTGCTGTGCCTTTAAATATAGGAGGTGTGATTCTCATTGCCAGTAAGGGCCCATTACACTCCTCTGGCAATGCAGCGGGCCCTTAAAGTGGGAGTACCTTTACACCCACCCTTTGTCCCATTTACACTGCCGAGTGGTGTAAAAAGCCTTAGTGTAAATGAGGGGAGGGCTTGAGGGGATTCAAGAGAGAGGATTTCTTTCTGTTCCTTGGAGATATGGTTTGTGTTCATTCTTTGTTTTCCTTTTCTAGAAAAGTCATTTTATGTCTGGGTAACATAAGCTCATTGCAGTTTGTGTTCTTCTAAGGTCCAGCCTGCCCGTCACAGATGGACGGTGGTGTAACACTATGTGATTCCGGTCCACGCTGGATCATTCCATCCGTCAAGACAGCTGCTCTGTACTGAGCCTGACATCACATCATGTTGGCCTTTTATCCCTGAAAGACTGCTCCAGCATAAGTTCCTGCTGCGCAGTCTCACAGCAGCTAGTGATATGTGACTATCAAATTAGGGGGTCAGTCCAGATAAACATGCAGAAGTTTGGATGATTAGTGAAGACTCTTGAGCCTGGAAGTTAGGCCTTGAGCTCTTGCAAGAAGAGACTTGCCAATGCTTGTTGCTTCAGCTGACAAAATCCATCCAGGCTCTTTCCGGTTTCAGCCTTTCCAGTTTCAATCCGAGCCAGCGACTGGCAGTGCAGATGTAACATGCTGGCAGAATGTGCGTTGCCTTCTTTTCTACGGGCTGATGTATTAGAGGAGGCTGCTGCCACCTGAGGCAGTTGACTTCTTTCGTGGTCTTTGTCACTGACCTGCCCTGTAGCACTGCGGGAGGGAAGGCGTAAACAGGCAAATAAATATAAGCAATAACACAAAGATGTTAACCGAGCCAAGAGGTTCGTTGCTGGCTCCGTTCTTGAAACAAGGGGGGGGGGGTGAAGTGGCATTCTGGTATTTTTGGACCAATGCGCGCAGACCATTCCAGCAGCAAGGCCAGGCTGTAGAATAACAGCAGTGGATCAGATTGTTGTAGAATCATGTCAGCTTTGCATTATGCCAGTATCAGAACATGCCAGCATTTAACACAGAGAAGAATACAGTTAGGACCTTCAGGCATGTCAGCATCTGCAGCCATCCTTTGCTGTTATTACCTCCCACCTTATAATGATTTTTTAAAGAAGATCTTTTAAAATAATATTTGTAATGCTTAGGATGTGTTCCTGCCACACCAGCCCCTGCTGGGGAGCAATACATCCCTCTGACAATGGCATTCTGATGATATACTTCACTAATCCATCATCCCGCTATGACACCCCAATGATATATTACATGAATGCATCATCCGAAACGCAGCTTGCTGATCGCTGGAGCTTTGATGATGTATTTGTGTAAACTCTAATCAAAAGGGCATCCCTCTGATGATGTATTACTTAATAACATACCCAGCCCTGCTTGGCAAGAGTTCATGAGGTTGAGCAAAGATGCTGGACTTCTGAAAATGGTTTGAAGGCAGAAGCAGCAGCCTGGGTTACAGTATTTCCCTACAGTGGTTGAAGGGGGCGAACGGTGACAGCAAAGATTCCAAAGCACATAAGACTATTTCTTGCCCCAGAGGCGATTTTTGGGCCTTTGCCAACTGAAATGAGATGATGGCTTCACCTGTATTCTATTTTGTTGACTGGTGATGGATAAGGAAGACGGGAATAAAACTTGTTGAGAGGCGTAAAGGTAGACTGAAAAACAGCAAAGAGAACTCAGTTAATCCTGTATTTATGTGCTGAATGCCCCTCTAGCCAGGTGTTCAGTGCAAACGTTCACTGTCAGCTGATTGTTTAAAAGTGTTTCTCCTTGGTGTAAAATCTACTGATAGTTCCTGATTTTAAGCCACTAAGGTTACGGCAAATGTTTCATTTGTTTCTACAGCTACCAGCAAAATGGGGACATGGTCCCAATGGGGGATGTTGGTGCAACCAGAATATCAATGTTAAATAATAGTAACAATTCCCCAAAGATCTTCCAGCATGCGTCATTCTCTGACAAGAGTTGGTTGGACAAAATTGTTGGTTTCAGTGTTGTCAACAAATGATGCATTTTGGGACACCTATAGCGAAGCTTTAAGGCCCTTCTGTGAGCTCACACCCCTTCGGTTACTGAATAGGAGTGTCTATCAAAGGAATGCTGACACCAGAAATGGATTACTCGCTGGACGGTGGCTGCATCTAGAAATGTTCTGTGCTTGGTGGTTTCTAGGAGTCTTAGTCTTGGTAAAATAGGAGATGGATTTCCCCTCAAATTGCAATTCTGAGATGCTAAGATCCTGCCATCGGACCAGGATGTTACACGCATTGCTGAGGATACAGGAAACCTCCCTCAATTACTGGTGGATGATGTAAAGGATAGTGCAGTCAGTGTCTTGAGAGGAAATGTGTCAGAACTGGATCATTCTGCCCTATTGTATTCTGTTCAGGTTCTTGAATGGTGCCTCTCACCATCGTATTCAAAACCACACCTGGGCTTCTGGGCAAGTCACCTCAGGTTTTGGTAGATAGGATGAACCAGAGTTAGCTCTTACGATGTATGGGTTGTGCTGGGTGACCTGCTCAGATGTTACAGACTACCAGGGGTGAAAGTAAGTCGAGTGATTTACTGGTACGCTGGGGCCAGCTCTGGCCCCCAGAAGGGGTGGGATTGAGGGGGTCAGAGACAGCCCCAGCCCACCCTGTAAGGTAAGTGCCCCCCTCCCCCCCCCCCGGGTAGCAGCAGCAGCCCATGGTTCCAGGGGCTATTTAAAGGGCCTGGGACTCCCCTCTTCTACTGCCCGGCCCTTTAAATAGCCACCGGAGCCCTGCAGCTGCTACCCCAGGGCTCCAGCTGCAGGGATCTGGGGGCAATTTAAAGGGCTGGGGGCTCCCAGGGCTGGTACTCTTGCCGGTACTCCGTACCGGGGCGTACCGGCTTACTTTCACCTCTGCAGACTACACAAGGTGATAATTCTTTTAGTATTTAACACCTACCTGTAGGCGGTAATAGCTCCATCCCAACGGGATGAGGAATGTGGTATGTGGGTATACTGGAGTACAGTTTTACTATATCTGGTTGGAGTTGCACTATTCAAAGAAGCAGAGGAATTGACAGTGTCTGGTCACCTGACATGGCCACTGAAAACGTTTGCATGTTCAGACCATTGAACACTGATACCTCGAGCCAGTCTGGGTTCTTTTGTTTTTGAAACTGGAATGAGGGTTCCCCATATTCAGCCATCTCGCATCCCAGAATTTCCATTTGGAAAGTAGCTCTGGGGGGAAAAAGACCTCTCATAAACAGGGATTTCCCCCCAACCACTTTAAATCTTCAGGGAAGCTTTTCTTTTTAGGGTTCATTAGCTTAACTATTCACTACATGGGAGCTAACTAGCAGGGGGTGGGGGCAGGGTATGAAGGCAGCCGGCCAGGCAGTAAATACACTGTAACGCAGGAGCAACAGAAGCAGCAGTGTGAAATCTTTCTTATTTGATTCTGATTGAGTGCTCTGTTGGTAAGGCACCACAATGCCTGGAGTCAGAGCTATATTTCAGAATTTCTGGGGAGTTCATGCCCTGCCTCCCATCGCATGCTGTAAATAACCTAGTTTGGGAGCCATCGCATTTCTCATTTGTCATTCCTCACATCTCCCAGGATGGACAGTGGATAGCTGTGCATGATTATCGCCACTGAGCTCTCTCTAGTCTGGGATGAGCTGGAAGAACGTGGGGGGCGGAAGGGGGGAAGTTTGTACTGGCAAATGGACTATTTGTTCTATGGCAAATGACACAGAACAGTCATATACAATGGTCAGCAGTGCACGAAGGCCCATTACATAGGTAGCTTGAAACTAGAGTGGGCAAAGGTTGGGGGAATGGCTGTAAACTAGCCAGTCAGATGGCTTCCTTGAGCCCCACTTGCTCTGATCCTGATGAGTTGTATAAGAAATAACAGGTTGGTTGCTAACTTAGGAGTGCCCATTCCGAAGCAGTTCCTGCTTGATAGCAGAGCTGTAGCCTTACAGTAATGTTTTCAGGGGAAGAAGGCAGGTTGATCCTTAAAGGCAGATTGAGGACGCATCAAAGTAAAATGAAAACAGGCTGTAGTGACTTCAGGTTGCAGTGTGGGTGCTCTGCTGAGCTCTGTTGACAAGGAGCTTCTGCCAATCACAGGAGCATTGAATACATTGGAATTGATCCTGGCAAAACGCGGGAAAGCTGGGAAAAAAGTAGTAAGGACCACAATGCCCAGGAGTTGGGAGTAGCCTCCAGCAATGTGACTAAGCAACATACCTGCCAAACAGGTGGAGACCTCTGTGTGATTATACTTCTCACAGAAGCAGCAGAACATTCCATCCGGGAGATGATGTCACAGTGTCAGCTGATCCTCATGTAAATTTGGGAAGTACTTTTTGGGTAGTACTGCAGAAAATGACAGCATCAAGGATTGTGATAGCCATTATTCAGTGATAGGTCGAATCAACAAAATACCCAGAAATGAGGACCCCCCCCCCAAAAAAAAAAAGAATGCAAAGGGGCCAGCTGGCTTCAAGAGTGAACAGAGAAGGGTTTCAGGCTACCACATCATGCATAGGACCTCTAAGGTAAGGTTGTGGTGATGGTGGTCTGGAGGAGTAAGGTGGGTGAAGGTGGTAGGTGATATTGGGTTGGTGTTTCCTTCAAAGGGCTTGTTTGTCATTTAGCCCCACGAATTCAGTTTGTGAGCCCCATGTCAACTGGATTCTGCAGGTCTCATTTGGAACATGATCGAAAACCAGGCAAGATTTGAAGCTGAATGAAGTTGTAAGTGAATTCCAGGCATGCACTCCTTCACTGCTGAGTGGGAGCTAGAGAAGTGATTGATCTCGTCCCTCTTGATTGCTTCTTAAATGTTTCCCCAGAACGCACTGGGGAATGTTTCTTAAATGTTTCCCCAGAATGCACTGCATCTGTTGAGAGAGCATTGTGGAGTACACCTGGAGTCGTTTGTGTTGTTGATGATGATTAAATATTTCTATTACAGTAGCTCCCGCAAGGTCTATTCAGGATTGTGACCCCATTGTGCCACCAAGTGAACATGGTAATGATGATGAAGAATTTTGCTTCTATTCCCAGGTGTCTGAGGAGAACAACAATCCTCGTGTGAAATTTACCCTACATGCAGTGGCCTCTGCACCACTTAGGTCCTATTTAAATGCTCAAAATAGAGCTTAAGTAGGATTTAAGTATGTAGGCCTTGGGCTGGCCATCTGCACAAGGGTGGATTTCACCTATAAAGATCAAATATCAAGTTTCATTATAAACAGCAAAATGATCTTTAAATCCCATGTAGAAATTTGCTTTGTGTTACAATCGTCATGACATCCCAAGCAGACACAAGTAGATTTTCGATAGTGTAAGAGTAGTAATTAACAATTGAAAAGAACACTTGGTCATAAAGAAAATATTTAATAGCACAAGCACTAATGTTTGCTTGTGGTTTTGATGTGCTTCCTTGTGATATGCATTCCCGCTCCAAGAAAATGTAAGTTACAAAAGTAGCTGTCACACATAAAACGTCTTAATCACTGTGGACTTGATGGACAAGAAAATGACGCATCTAAATTGTGAATAGAGAAAATCTCCTGGGAATAAACAAATTTGACACAAATACAGCATTTGAAAAGGAAGCTGCATAAATACTATGTCAATGTTTCTAGGTGTTGTGTCATTGGTAATGATTGGGAATGGAGCTCAGGACAGCCCTGAACCTGCTTCAGTAACCCTGCTGCTTCTTATCAGACTCAATGTCACCTAAATGTCTTGAAGATTTAAAGTCTCAGTGAAAAGGGCCAATTGAAAATGCATTTCTGTTATGCATTTACAGCAATGAAATACTATCCGTTAACCAAACAGAACTTAAAACACCTGAACCATTCTGAGCTGGAATTTTTATGGTCTAATGCTAATTTTCACTGAACACTTTTATGATGCAATCATCATCTCTGGAAGATTCAGCTTTCACTGCTCATTTGATGCCATTGTAAGTTGAGGACATAATACCCCACAAATTATTAATGAGACTTCTTGAAAGAATTCAGATAGGCGATCTTTCTAAAATTCTTTGGAGATGGGCTGTTATCCAGGATTCTTAGATGTAAGGAATATTTGCTGCAGTTGGAGTTGGAGCACAAAATATTTCTGGAATCAATGGCTATTAGCCAAGATGGTCAGGGATGCAACCCCGTGCTTCGAGTGTCCTTAGCCTCTGATTGCCAGAAACTGGGAGTGGATGACAGGGGATGGATCACTCGAGAATTGCCCTGTTCTGTTCATTCCCTCTGGGGCACCTGGCATTGTTCACTGTCAGAAAACAGGAAACTGGGCTAGATGGACCATTGGTCTGACCCAGTGTGGCTGTTCTTATAAAGCTGTGGTGAGGTGAATTGCTCTTCTTGAGCAGTCACAGAGATAGGGGCAGGCTTCTGAAATGTAAATGGAAGGTGACATGAACACAGCTTGTATTTGGAAGTGCATTGTACTGCCTTCCTTTAATCTGAACAATAAACAACAATTGTATCTCAGCTGCTCAAGTCAAAATGGAGGAAAGATCTAAACTCACAAGAGCACGCACCTAGGAGTTTTACTGAGCCACGCACAGGCAGGATGCTCAGCTGGTGTACACTGGTTTAGCTCCATTGGAGTTAGAGGAGTCAGTATCAGTTTATAACCGAGTAAGTCAGTTCACACCAGGTGACAATCTGGCTCTATCTGTGATTGTTTTTTAAAACCATGATTCCATGTGTCTTAATGGCAGCATCGTTTAATCTCTCTTATTTTGAAAGTGTTTTTAAATAAGATTATAGTTGCAGTGATATGAAAATCGAGCTCATTACTCAAGATAATGTTTTCTTGTAACAACCTTAAATATTAATACTGAGTATGTCGCACCCGTTGTTTGTGCTCTTGGTGACCGCTGCAATGAGATTTGAAAATGCACACATTGAAACCTTTAGCTTGTCACCCTTCAAGGCATACATGTGTGACGTGAACTTTTACCCGCTGGAATGGATATTCTTGTGATTCGTTATACTTCCTTCCTCTTGTGAATACAGAACAAGATCTCTCTTCTGTCCCCAAGAATGAGCGCCATCTCCTCCCAGATGGTTGTCAGAGGAAAGGTAGCAGGTCAGGTCCTCAACTGGTGTAAATTAGAGTTACTCCAGTTTGCAGCAGCTGAGGATCTGACCCAAGGTTTTTAGCATCAACATATAAACATAGAGACAGTTAAGAGGTGAATAATTTTCGAGAAGGCAGCAGAAAAGGAAGCATACAATACATTCATAACAGGGCTTTCTTTAATTAATGCTCCCAGTTATGCCAGACTGTATAAAATGTATCCCATTCTTGAAGATTAATGAGCAACTACCATCACATTTTCGTCAGTAACAACGTAGCAAATATACCGCACAATGAAATCACTAACGAAAGGGATATATCTTAAAACCAAGTGATATTTACCAAAACCCCATAATTGGTGACATCCGGCTGGGAGGTGGATGTATTATAGTGGCTGTTTTTTAATTAATTGTATATACATATGTTCCAAACCCTGCCATATCTTCAGGACTAGTTTGTTGTGACCATGACTAATTGTGGGTCTGAGTCTCACACAGCTTTTCGTGATAAAGAAGTGCAAGACCAAGAACATGCTCACAGAAGAGATCTTCAGCCACAGGATGGCTACACTGGAGCCTCACAGCTGCATAGGTGCAGCTGTGCCATGGCTGGAAGCTTTCCTGTGTAGGTGCCCGAAGCTGATGGGAGAGAGATCTCCCGTTGGCTTAATTACTGCAGGCCCGTAAGCCGTGGTAGCTTTGTCGGCGGGAGAAGCTCTTCCGCCAGCATAGCACTGTCTATGCCGGCGCTTAGGTTGGGGGGGTGTCAACACTTCGGGGGGGGGTGGCGAGGTGGATAATTCACACCTGTCGACGTAGGCTATGGCTACACTACAGCTTAACTCCTGAACCTAAGCATGGGTTCACATAGCACAGATCTAGAAAAATAGCCCCCCAACGATGGTTGCTCTTGCAAGCAGGATATAAGGTCAGGATCCTGCAGCTGGATTTGCCTAGGTGATCCCTTGCATCTGTATAGAATCTCTTTGATTTCAGTGGGCCTCCCCATGGGGCCATCTGCAGGACTGGGGAGGGGTTGGGTATGCACATATGTCTATTAAAATCCCCGTTACCTATGGTAGTTCTAAGTTAATATTCAGATCGTTATTAGTTCCCTTCGTCCTCTATTCCCTGCTTCTCTCCTTTTGATTGTCACGGTCTCTTTTTTGGGTCTTGTGTATTTAGGGTCTGAATCTGGAAACACTCACCCGCTTAACTTTAAGCCCATGAATAGCCCCATTGACTTCAATGGGATTATGTATGTGCTTAAAGTTAAGCAAGTGGGTACATGTTTGCAGACTTGGGGCCTAAATAAACAGTGTGTAGCTGTTTTCAGAATCAGGAACTTAAGCACACACTTAAGTCCAGCCCTGCTCAGGAAAGCACTTAAGCACCCTCCTGAATAGGGAGGCTTTCCTGAATGTGAGGTTTAGATTGTAAGTTCTTTGGGGCACTGCCTGTGTCTACCAGTGTACAGCAGAGCAGCACAAAGGGGTCCTGAGTCTAACAGTTGTCTTTGGGTGCTGTCATCACACAAGCAATTCATCAGCATCAGCATCAGAATTAATCATTAAATTCAACAATTCAATAAGTATATGAAAATCAAAATTTGGTTAATAAAAAAAGTTTTTTCCCCCCTAGCATGCAAATTCTGATTGAGAAATAAAAACCGGAATAGTTGAATGTGTCTAGAAATTGCAAAACAAAGCACATGTGCATGCAAAACAATTACGTATGTTTGGACTGCAAAAAGGAAAGCACCCTATTTGAAAACAAAAGAAAGAGAGTGGAGGCCAGACCCATGGCTGGTGTAAACCAGTGTAGCTACACTTACCTGAAAAGACCTATGCTGATTTATACCATCTGAAGATTTTGCTCTGCGTATGGAATTTCATATAAGGTCCTCCATATGAACAGGATAGTAAGATGAACTCTTGCATTGTCAATTTCTCATTATGTAAGCGGGGCAATAGTCCCGCTCTTGTGGGGAACTTTCCTGGCTTCTGCACTACCCCGGTGAAGTGGGCTAGCGAAAGGATCTGAGTTTTCGCTCCCACTTCCTTTACCCAGTGGCCTCCTTGCCCTTGAGGATTCCCCTTCCACTCTCCTGCCTGGCAGAGTCCTCGTAACCCCAGGAAGGCTGGGCCCAGGATTCCTGGGGGGCTCGACCCCCAACCCTGCTGTGGTCACCTAGGACAGGGGCTAGGATGTCCCCACTCCGGGGTACTCTCTCTGTACTGGGCACTTCTCTGACCCACTGACCATTACATTCAATTTAAAACAAATGCAAGTTATTTAATCAACAATTAATTTTAAAAAGAATAAGGAATAATGGGAAAGGTTAAAGGAAACACATCACCCCGCTCTGTGGCAGGGAACATCACATAGAATCATAGAATATCAGGGTTGGAAGGGACCTCTGGAGGCCATCTAGTCCTACCCCCTGCCCAGAGAAGGACCAATCCCAACTAAATCATCCCAGCCAGGGCTTTGTCAAGCCTGACCTTAAAAACTTCTAAGGGAGGGGATTCCACCACCTCCCTAGGTAACGCATTCTAGTGTTTCACCACCCTCCTAGTGAAAAAGTTTTTCCTAATATCCAACCTAAACCTCCCCCACTGCAACTTGAGACCGTTACTCCTCGTTCTGTCGTCAGCTACCACTGAGAACAGTCTAGATCCACAAACAGTGTCTCTGGAACGTCCGGGCAGTTCACAGTCAATTCCTTGTAGGTCCCAGGCCCCTTCTCAGGCCCTGGCTGTGCTGTAGGGATGCGGTGGGTTGGACACTTGCTCTGGTGGTGGCCACACGCTCTCAGGCTCTAAGTGGCAGGACCCTTCTTCCCAGTGTCGCCCCCGCCCTGTCGGGGTTACGATCCAAGCCTGGCCTGCAGAGCCTCTTGGCTGAGGCGTCTCCCTGTGCTGGGCCTGCTGCCCAGGGTCCCTCTCGCTCTCCCCAGCTGCTCACCGCACCCGGCTCCGGACTGCTCCAGCCCCAGCCCCACCACTCGGTCTCTGCTGCTCTGCCTCCAGCGCCCTGGGCTGCTTCTCTGGCCCCTCTGGCTCTGGTTGCTGCAGCTCTGCTCCCAGGACAGGTCTGCTCTGCAGGCTGCTTCTGTGACTCTGCTCCCAGCACGGACCTGCTTCCTGGGCTGCTTCTCTGGCCCCTCTGGCTCTGGTTGCTGCAGCTCTGCTCCCAGGACAGGTCTGCTCTCTCTGGGCTGTGCCTCTGGCTTTGGGGCTGCAGCTCTGCTCCCAGGACAGGGTCTGCTCTCTCTGGGCTGCTTTTCTGGTCCCTCTGGATCTGGCCCAGCTCGGCTCCCCAGCTCAGCTTGGGCCTTTGCTTTCTCCTTAGCTCACCCCTACTCTGTCTGACCCAGGCAAATCCAGCTCACACGGAGGACGGGACCCCCCTGGCCTCCTGACTCTCTGATTAGCCTGCCTGCCCTGTCATTGAGGCTGACCTGGAGCATTGGCCTCTCCCCATTGTTCCTGGGGACTGTCAGTCTCAGGGTCCTGATTTCCCATAGACCCTTCCCCTTCTAGTACTGGGAGCTAGCCAACCAAAACACCCCCACTGACTGTTAGTAAGGGGGAACTGTCCCCTTACAATTGCAATGGACACTTTTGGATCTTCATAGGATTTAGGACTGGGGCTCGTGTTCATGAGTCCATGTACTGTATCTTGTTCAAAGAATCAACAGCAGATCCTGAGAGTCGGAAGATTTTTTTGCGATAGGTGTTCTTGAAAGGATCCTTGTTGCATTTCAATAAAGTTCGATATATGCAGATTTGTTCCTTTAAGGATTCCAGACCGCTAAGAACTGACCCTCCAGCTCCTCTGTGTGCAAAGATCTTTAGAATAATGATGTGAAATAGGGCAGTGCCGGTTTTCTGTAAAATACAGCCATGGAGGACATCACCTTTTATGAAAAATCCCAGAAATTAGGACAACCACATTGTTCCAGTGGAAGGAAAAGTAGAATAAGTCTCTAATTGAAATTACTGTGCTCTTAATTTAGAGTGAAGAGCACTGGCTAAGCTTGACTAAATATGCAGCAGCAGAAGCGTGAAGATGGTGCTTAATGCTTGGAAATATCTTCACTCATGCTTCACTAAGCTGAGCCTGTAGAGAAAAGTGAGGCCTCCTTGAACTGCTCAAAAGAAACAGCTGGCAGCTGTCAAGGACAAGGCCAAAGAAACAGGATCATTAGGAATCAAAGCAAAGTTGTTATTCATATAAACAATACTAATGTCTGTTTAAAGTCAAACATTTAAATATGTTACGATCCTATGAAATGATGTATTATTTGCTGCACATGAAGAGATAATGTTGACAACCTCCTTGGAATCTTATTTTCCATTCTCCTATATTTGCAAAGTTGAAATTCAGCAGTTGAAATGGAGTGCTGTGAATTTCTCTGCCTGTTATCACACTTGCTCTGTCAAGATGTCTTTCTCTATATAGGTTTGTACTCTAATGAGTTTGGGGGAAATGTCTGGAGATGGTGCAAGTCAATTGTCTGCGGCAGATAGGCCTCCGTGTCAGGTGTGACTTCAACATTATGTAAAAATTGGGCTATTATTGTTTTATCTTTAACTAGGAGTTTTCGCTCTGTTGTGAACACTGGATAATCCTGGGAGTTTATGTATACTAGGAATTTGGCAGATGAGACAGGGAAATGATTCATACTCTGTCACCCCCGTGCTTTGCGCCAATTACAGGGCAAGAGCCAAAGCCCATTGATATGAGTGGAAAGATTCCCTTTGATCTCAGGGAGCTGTGGGTCAGGCCCATAGTGAATCAGAATACAAGACCCCTTTTGTGCGTTGTGTCATTTTGTGGAATCTAGTCATTGTCAGGCAATCAAACAGCACAGACCTAATGCCCAAATCAGAAAAGATCATCCTTTCAGTCTGCACAAGAGGCTGGTGAGTGCAGGGCTAGGTATTGTGCAGTGTCAAAGGTGAGATGCTGTACAACTGGAAAAGGTACAGAAAGGGATAATGAGGATGATCACTAGCCTCCGGGTCCCTGGGAAATAAGGGGTTTGTCATTAGAAAAAAGGAGATTAAAAAGGGACATGACTTAGAGGTATGTGACTGTGAGAGGCACCGAGAAATTAAATGATGCAAACCAGGTGAAGACAGTTAAAGGCTCAAAATCCAGAGGGTTCAAATTATAGCTCAAATAAAACTAGGCCCCGGGGCCTGATTCAAAGCCCATTGGAGTAGATGTGGATAGTTGTAGTAGTGTAGTAGATTTCAACTACCTGAAAGGGGGTTCCAAAGAGGATGGCTCTAGACTGTTCTCAATGGTAGCAGATGACAGAACGAGGAGTAATGGTCTCAAGTTGCAGTGGGGGAGGTTTAGGTTGGATATTAGGAAAAACTTTTTCACTAGGAGGGTGGTGAAACACTGGAATGCGTTACCTAGGGAGGTGGTGGAATCTCCTTCCTTAGAGGTTTTTAAGGTCAGGCTTGACAAAGCCCTGGCTGGGATGATTTAACTGGGAATTGGTCCTGCTTCGAGCAGGGGGTTGGACTAGATGACCTTCTGGGGTCCCTTCCAACCCTGATATTCTATGATTCTATGATTCTATGTGAACATTTCCATTGGCTTCAAGAGGCAATGAATCGGACCCTAAATTCCCAATTCAGCAAAGCACTGAAGTCAATAGGACTTAAATACATGCTTACAGGCAAGCACTGATTTAAGTGCTTTGCCGAATCGGGGCCTGTAAGAAGTTTGGAGAAAGTTCTTTGTGCAGAGAGTAATCTTTGGACTGGAGTACAAGAGGCAGAAATAGCAGCTGTTATTCGGAATAATCGGATGCCTGCATGCAGACAGCATGACCGGGAAATCTCCCCTGGACCTCAGTGGAAATTCTGCACTATCAGCGAGAGGAAAGACTACAGGGGACTGGGCAACTGGGTGGATCCAGATGGGCCATAACAGTTTCCCTCTATCCTAAAAGGCTGCACAGTGAATGCAAAGCTTGGTGGGAGGTATCAGATTGATTGCACAGAAAACCGAGCAGATACACTGTAACTAGGGCAAGCCGTTCTCCGCACTGCCCCAACTGCGTCCCTTTCCTCTAAGCCGGGAGTCTACCTCCAGAAGGGATGCCGCTCTCTGCTGAGAGTGGCGATCAGTGTTAATTACAACGGGAGATTTTATGCAGTTACTGTTAAGCTGTGTCATTGGTACCATCAGACTTCTCATTCCATCACTTACCGAGTGTGCAAAACAGCCTCAAGGAAGAATAAAGTCGCCAAGTGTTTTCATACATCATAACGTTACATTATCATTCAAAGGCACCCGATGCAAATAAAATACAGAGACTCTCCAGGAGCTGACAGCTTTATTCATTGACTCGTGTTAAATACACGTTTTCTATACTGAGCTATTATTTGCGTAGTACTGTGCGTGACACACCGTACATACCAACACAATCTGGCTTTTGAATGCCCTTACAGGTGCCAGGAAAGCTCCCAGAGAACTATGTTACATCCAGATGGGTATAATTTCCACAAGAGGGCATTAATTTCCAGCCTGGCTTTTAAATATTACCTAATCGTATCATGCTTGCATGCCCTTTGGAGACTTAACTTTTATATTAAACGATGACAAGTGACATGGCTTATTAAGAATATCAATCCACAAAAGAGACCTGAATGATAGGTTAATGACATTTTGACATTCAGAATGGTTCTCTGGTGTTTTTTAAGTGCTAAGACTGGTTGTCAGGAATCCAGGCCGGCAGCGGCTGCTCAAAGCCTTTGCCCATGGCTGCAATCATAGGCGCCTACTTCTGCTTGTGCCGGTGGGTGCTCGATCCCTCTCTGCCCCGGCCCTGCCCTGACTCCACCCCTGCCCCGCCCCCTCCTGCCCCAGCCTGCCCCCATTCTGCCCCCTCCCTGACCCTATTCCGACTCCTTCCCCAAATCCCCACCCCGGCCTCGCCTCTTCCCCGCCTCCTCCTCCCCGCTCCCTCCTGGAGCCGCTAAACATACGCCAGCCCCGGAGCACCCACAGAGTCAGCACCTATAGCTGCAACAGCTCCTGTGTCTGCTTGTTTCCAGCCTAGGACCCAGCCCTGTTCCTGCTTTGGCCCCAGTCTTGCCCCCCATCTAGCTTCACTCCACTGATTCTGATCCTCAGCTAGAAGAACAGGAGGACTTGTGGCACCTTAGAGACGAACCAATTTATTTGAGCATGAGCTTTCGTGAGCTACAGCTCACTTCCTCGGAGGCATAAAGTGGAAAATACAGGGAGGAAATTTATATACACACAGACCATGAAAAAATGGGTGTTATCGTACACACTGTAAGGAGAGTGATCACTTAAGATGAGCTAATACCAGCAGGAGAGTGGGGTGGGGGGAGAGAAAACCTTTTGAAGTGATAATCAAGGTGGGCCATTTCCAGCACATTTCCAGGAGTTAACAAGAACGTCTGAGGAACAGTGGGGGGAAGGGGGGAGGAACAAACAAGGGGAAATAGTTTTACTTTGTATAATGACTCAACCACTCCCAGTCTCTAGGCTCGTTCACCTGCACATCTACCAATGTGATCTATGCCATCATGTGCCAGCAATGCCCCTCTGCCATGTACATTGGTCAAACTGGACAGTCTCTATGCAACAGAATAAATGGACACAAATCAGATGTGAAGAATTAGAACATTCATAAACCAGTCGGAGAACACTTCAATCTCTCTGGTCACTCGATTTCTGACCTAAAAGTAACTATTCTTCAACAAAAAACCTTCAAAAACAGACTCCAAAGAGAGACTGCTGAACTCAAATTAATTTGCAAATTGGATACAATTAATTTAGGCTTGAATAGAGACTGGGAGTGGTTGAGTCATTATACAAAGTAAAACTATTTCCCCTTGTTTATTCCTCACCCCCCGCCACTGTTCCTCAGACGTTCTTGTTAACGCCTGGAAATGTGCTGGAAATGGCCCACCTTGATTATCACTTCAAAAGGTTTTCTCTCCCCCCACCCCACTCTCCTGCTGGTAACAGCTCATCTTAAGTGATCACTCTCCTTACAATGTGTATGCTAAACACCCATTTTTTCATGGTCTGTGTGTATATAAATCTCCTCACTGTATTTTCCACTTTATGCCTCCGATGAAGTGAGCTGTAGCTCACGAAAGCTTATGCTCAAATAAATTGGTTAGTCTCTAAGGTGCCACAAGTCCTCCTTTTCTTTGTGAGAATACAGACTAACACGGCTGCTACTTTGAAACTTGATCCTCAGCTCTGATTCCTGACTTCAGCTTGGACCTTTGGCTCTGGCATGTGACGGCTGACTCTGGTTCTCACCCCAGGGTCCCATGCCCGATTCCTTGTCTAACCAGTAGGCATGACTCCCACCCCAACCACGAGGCACAACCACCCACGTCCCAGTCACGTGACACTGGTCGTCTGTTTCTCTAGTCCTGGTAGCAATGACAAGCTAAAACAGAAACCTTGGGAACTTTTCTTAATAGCAGAGCAGAGCAGAAGGTTCTGGATGACTCCTGTAAAGAAATGTAATCTCTGTTGTATGGTTTCCAGACTGTAGCAGACATCCATTATCTATTCTCAGATGTTACTATCTACTTAAAGGGTCTCACGCATTGATAAATACTAACACAGTTGTTCAAACTAATGGCAATAGATTTTAGTGATAAATACTGCTAAACCTACTGGCTACCCTGAATGAGTCAGTTGCTGATGGCATTAGTTCGTACCAAGGATGTCACACAAAGTCACCGCTTCCCTGCAAGAAAGTTGAAAAGAGATGACCTGGTGCCCTTTCTGAGGTCAGATTCTGTAACACAATCTTACAAACCAAGCCTGCCCTAAATGTGCAGTGCCATCATCTTGGTAGCTGCTCTTGATTACTGCTGAAAGCTCCATGGTCTTTATCTGTAGCTACAGGAGTTTCTGGAATGGGAACACATGCATTGCAAAATGTGCTCAGGTACCAGCATTGCTAATAAAATTAAATGAAGAGCACCACAGGAGAAACAGAAGCCACTGGTGCTTCCCGGGCAATGGTGCTTTATGGACACTGGCATAGGGTGTGTTCATGGTGCGTCAAGAGACGTAACATTGGGCACAAGAATTTTTTAAGTCCAAGGTTATTTAGAGAGCTAATAAAGTGTAAGAAGATCATAGCAGCTCATGACTGTGCTGACCTTGAAGACAGTGTGATCAGAGTTATGAAGGGCATTGTATGGACCGATAAACCAGCTCTGAATGGCTCGAAAGCCTCTAGCCATCATCAACCATGAGTCAATAGTTAATTAGGAAGGGTTAGTTCTAACTGTGATGTTGTGAACAGTGGTTAGCAGATGTGTGTGTTTGTGTGTACATGTTCTGAGGACAAAGCTGTGCTTTGAAGATGATTGGGGAGTGGCTTTTGCTGGGGCTTTTGCTTTTGAAGAAGTGCTATTAAATGGTAGTTCCCTGGTAGCGGTACAGTAGAAGTTCAGTTACGAACACCTCGGGAATGGAGGTTGTTCGTAACTCTGAAATGTTTGTAACTCTGAACAAAACGTTCTGGTTGTTCTTTCAAAAGCTTGCAACTGAACATTGACTTCATACAGCTTTGAAACTTTGCTATGCAGAGGAAAAATGCTGCTTTCCCTTTATTTTTTAGTAGTTCATGTGTAACACAGCACTGTGCTGTATTTGGTTCTTGAATATTGAGGGTGAAATTCTGGAGCCACCGAAGTCAAAGGCAAAAGTCCAATTAACTTTAATGGGGCCAGAATTTCACTTCTAGGGTTTGGCCTAGAATCTTGCAATGAGCACTGGGCGCGTATGTATTATTAACCTCTCTGGCTATCCCTTTAGCATCTGTCTCTCTGGGCTCTCTTCCTGCCCTCTCACATTCTGTGGGAGTCCTGCTCCTTTTCTCCCTCTTCACCCTCCTTGGGGTGATTTCATCCGCTCCCTGGGTTTAGCTATCACCTTTATGCTGATGGCGTGCAGATCTGCCTTTTCACAAGTGATCCATCTCTCTCCCATCTGCATCACAGGCTTCATCCCTGACAGTTTCTCTTAGAGGGACCAGCAGAAATGTACACCTGAAGATGTACAAACTGAACTCCTTCATTTTCCTCATAAATCCCCTCCCCTCCCCTCATTATCTCACTGCTGACCATCCACAACTTGGAGATGATCATTTTTGACTCCTCACTCATCATTGACAGGTTTCAGAGTAACAGCCGTGTTAGTCTGTATTCGCAAAAAGAAAAGGAGTACTTGTGGCACCTTAGAGACTAACCAATTTATGCATCCGATGAAGTGAGCTGTAGCTCACGAAAGCTCATGCTCAAATAAATTGGTTAGTCTCTAAGGCGCCACAAGTACTCCTTTTCTTTTCACTCATCATTGCCACACACATCTAGACCACACGCAAAGCCTTCTGCTTCTTTCACAATCTGACCTTTTCTCTCTGTCCACCCTGATAAGGGTCTAACTCAGGGCTTCACTGTTTCACACCTTGATTTCTGTAGCCTCCTCCTCTGAGATGTGTCTGACCCATTGCACCCAAAGGGCCAAACCCTCAGACCATAACAATAAACCCCTCCACTGGCTCCCTTTTTCCTCCACATGTTCAAGCTTCTTGCCCTTACCTTTGGACCCCTCACAGCTTTGCCCTCTCTACTTACCTTGTCTTGTGTCTTATCATGGTGCCCCTCACTCATCCTTTCCCCCTTCTCTCCACAGGTAATGTCAACCTTCACTGCTTATTTGTCTGTTTCTCTCACCAACATCTCCATCCTTTCCTTCATGCCGTGCCTTATGCATGGAACTTTCTCCCAGAACTGAGCTGTAATGACACTTCTCTCTCCTGCAGGAGGACATCTACATTTCAAGCTGGATGGGTACGTTCCTGCTCAAGGAGACATGTCCGTGCCAGCTCTCATCAAACAAGTGCGCAAAAAATAGAAGTGTAGCCATGGTTCTGTGAGCAGCCGGGTTGGCTAAGTGCTCCAAGTGCCTAGTATCTTGGATGGATATGGACTTTGGGTGCCTAGACCCTCCCACCACTTGAGCTGCAGTCACTGAACTCAACCAAAGCTAGCATGTGTATGTCGTACGTCGGTGTACAGCCATTAAATCGCTTGTGTGGGTGCACACCTGGCTTCTAGTGTTGGTAGTGCACGTCCTCACCAGGAGTGCGTGTATTAATGGTATTGTCAGTGTGAGGTATTGTGGGATGGTTTCTGAAGGCCAGTAACAATCGATGTAAGCAACTCTGTGTCTACACTGACTCTGCATTGACCTAATTACATCTACACCTCTTGGGGAGGTGGTGTTACTAAATCTGCATAGAGGGGCACGTATGTCAGCAGGAACCAAATTTAAGTGAAGACACTTCCGCAGCTAAGTCGATGCAAGGCAGCTTACATCGACCTAACCGTGTGGTGTAGACCAGGCCTCAGTGAGGGAGATGTCAGGGAGGATGGAGAGCATGATACTACGTGTCTTCTTTATAGGGGTTGGGTAAGATAGAATAGACTTTGGGCTGTGCTTACTCAGTAAGTTGCCTCTGAATAGGTGGACTGCAGTTAGCTTAAAGCACCTTAACCTTCCCCACCCAGTCACGACTCCAAGTGCATCAATGGAGTAAATGAAAATCAGCACTTGTGAACAGAACTGACTTTGCACATAAAAGTTTATAAAACTGGAACATCCAGCGATGTTAGGTTCTGATCCTGCATGGGGATCTGCTTGTGAACCCCACCCTCAATGGAGTCCCATTGGGCTCCCCCATGAAGCATCAAGGACAATGGCTGCTGGAATTTAACCTTCACCACTTTAACTACAACTGAAATTGTCCACTGTCCTTGGACAAATTTACACCAACACATCAGCTTGCATCTTAATGACCAAAACTGTAGTGAGGTAGATGAAGCAGATACTTAAGGAATTCAATTTGGCATCCTTCATGAGATCCATGGATTTTGACTTTTAACAAGGTGTTTGGAGTTACAAAAGTATCAAGGACAAACTCGTAATGGACAACAGAGTATCTGCAGAGAGATGCTGTCATGAAATCAAACTTTAAACAGCTTTAAATGCACATGAAGATTAAAGGCTCTGTGCTGCCATGAGAAACACAAGCCCAAACATCAACTTTAAGAGGTTGCAAAGACTCATTATCAAATGCAGTGCCATAGGCCAAAGCATCTGAAATTCCTCCAGGAACCAGTTCAGTAAATAGAAGAAGGCCTAATGACTGCCCAAACCTCTGTCCAAACTTTAACCAAACCTTTGCTTTAAGTTAAATCAAAATTCAGATAAGAACAACACTCCCTGGTCCCCAGCCCCAGCAGGGACTTGGGAAACATGAGTCCACAAGTCTGGGTCCTTAGTGTGCAAAGTATATGTACCCTAACAGGCCTCCTGTCTTGTCTAGGGTAGATTGTAGGGTCTCAGCAGATCTGCCCCAGGATGCATATTGGACAGGAAGGGGGAGCTGGGGTGAGGAAAACTGTATTTATTTGTTACCGTAGAACCAGAGGTCCCAGCTGCAATTGTGTTCCCACTGTGCTAGGCACTGTACAGAGTAAGAGAGAGTCTAAGTAGAGAAGACAAAGTGGGGGAGGGGAAATAGAGGTACAGAGACTTGCCCAAGGTCAATGGCACAGCCAGGAATAGAACACGGGTCTCCTGACTCCCAATTCAGTGCTGAATCCACTAGCAAACACCGCTTCTCCAAAATGGCGGGGCCTGCGTGAATTCGTTGCTCGAAAAGGGCGGGCTGATGACAGACAGGTGGGGCGGGTTGGAAGCAATATGCCTGGCCATGCTGGGAGGAAGGGAGACTTTAGGACAATTCAGGTAAAAGCTGGATATTTCTCCCGCACACACGAGCTGCCCTGCCCAGCCATGTGCACCGAGTGTGACGCGTCACTCACTATCGCGAAGGTCTCAGGACTGTGCCCGCACGATGGATGCACTCAGTGGGGCCGGCAGTGTGATCTTCAGAATGGCTGAGCATGAGCCACTTATATTTTATGAGTGGTCGAACAGCACATTTGCTTTAATATGCTAGGCTGGCTTTGATGCCTTCCTATAAAAACCATATACATAACGGCTTGATATAAATTCCTAGAAGCCAGTGCCTGGAACTTTCCTTGTGCTTAGCTGCGTAAGAGCTCAGAGCCCCATGGTAGGAGCGATATACTTTGGCTAAACATTGTGCTCGTAAAAGAGGGTCTAGAAACACACAGGGTAAACCCTGCCATGCCCACTCATGCAATGATCCCTTTGACGTCACCGAGCCTGTTGCATGGGTGAGGTGAGCAGGAGTTGGTGCAAGCAACATGGGGCTCAGGGTGGAGGTCTCCTGTGGGTCCAGAATTTTGTGCTTGGTGAGACATTTGGGATGGGACCAAAACTAGACTCCAGCGGTAAATTCACCTGAAAGCTAAGGTACTCTGAGGATACTTCGATTTTTGTGCAGGGTCTTCTGTGGACTGTCAATTGTCCATGGAAGGGGAGGTCCTAGGGAGATTTGCTGGTGGGGTGGAAAGCTGTTGGAGCCAGGCTGCTTGAGTGCTGGGTGGAGGGGAATAAGGGACCCCAGTGCTGGAGCAGAGATAGAGGGCCCTGTTGCCGATGGCCTTTGTGCCTTTGGTAGATAGTGGGCGGGATCCACTCCCATCTTGCTGGTTTCATAGGGCTTGGGGCTGAACTGCTGCACATCCCATGGGGAGAGGGGCGAAGAGTGGGCCCCGATGGAATAATTTGGGGAAAATTCTTTGTCCTCCCCTATAAAAACTCTTGAGTGCCCTTCTCAGGGCTTTTCCCTGGGCAGCCCCGAATGTCTCTGCTGGAGGTTGGCGTCTGCAAACCCTCCCAATCTGGAAAAGAGCCAAAAAGGCAGCACCAATCCCGGTGACTATAAGTGGCTGAGAGAAGATATAGCTAATGTTAGTTGAGAGGATTTCAGGAAACACACACCTCCTTTGTACTCTAAAGACAGGAATACATTCATATAAGGTCCCAATGAAAGAGCTCTAAATGACTGGCTGGCAGATCATGGACCTTCACTTTAACCATGTGCTGTGCTTGGCTTTTCAACTAGCAATCACAGAAATGTAGGGCTGAAAGGGACCTCAAAAGGCTATCTGGTCCACCTCTTTCCCACTCCCTGCACTAAGAAAGGGTGAAGTGAACCTAGACCACCCATAACCATAATGGCTTGACTCTGGGATGAGATGTGAAGTGGCCAACATTTCTGAAATTCAGCACTTAAATCTATATTTGGCCAGCTAAATACGTGGCTTGATCCTGAGTGCTTGATTTAAATGCCTTGCTATTTATGGCTGGGATTACTGATGTGCTTTGCAGAATCGGAGGGTGAGGTGGTGGAGATTTGGGTCCAATTTGTATATGATGGGGCTTTGTCAATAGTAAACATTTCATCTAGAATATCAGAGTGGCTGTGGCCTTTCTCTTTTGCATAGCACTCTGGGGAGAATTTTCAGACTGTCTAGACTACTCCATCTCAAGTGTATTCAGTGCCCTGTTGCTCCACAGTGAGTGGTAATGAGCAGAAGCCCCTACCCTGCCAGCTAGGCCAAGCTTTGGGGCTGGAGTTCCTGAGAGTTCATTTTCCGAGAGGAGAAAGTGGAAAAAGCCAAACTTTTGTCATCAAGAATGAAAGGCCCACAACTCCGCTGTTCCTTCATTGTACAGGTCACTAATCTGAAGCTCCCTGAGAAAAATCGATCCCTCTGGATCCCAGGCCTCTCAAATGCCATCACACGCAAATGTACCCAACAAAATATTTGCCCCACAAGAACACCGCATAGAGGGAGGGAGCAAGAGGGAGCTGGGTTTGGTTTTGTACTTTGAATAAGGCATAGTTTAGATTAGATTTAGACCTATTAGGGCAGGGGCGGGCAAACTTTTTGGCCTGAGGGCTGCATCGCATCGGGTTTCAGAAATTGTATGAAGGGCCGGTTAGGGGAGTCTGTGCCTCCCCAAACAGCAAGGCAACCCCCCCTCAACCAATTACAGTCAAAGGATACTGTAAGTGTGACTATGTGGAGGATAGGTAAATCAATGGCTATTAGCCAGCAGAGATGGTGTCCCTAGCCTCTGTTGGCCAGAAGATGGGAATGGGCGAGAGGCAATGGATCACTTGATGATTCCCTGTTCTGTTCATTCCCTCTGAAGCACTTGGCATTGGGCCACTGTTGGAAGACAGGATACTGGGCTAGATGGACCATAGAGCTGACCCACAATGGCCGTTCTTATGTTCTTGTGTGTGGGTGTGTTTGGGGAGGTGTCAGTGAGATAATTCTTTGGGACACAAACCAAACGTAACTAACTCAATTTGCAGAAAGGAGGTACATGTCCCTAGATGTCTCCCCACCTGCTGCAGAAATGGAACATGATGGCATGTTCCATTCAGCCTTATCTGTGCAAGTTCTTCAGTGTCTTGACATTTTGTATGCTGTGCAGTACCACTCTTTTTTGGCTTTACGCGTTGTCTCTCCTCTACCGGTCAACGCGTCACTGTTTAATTGGAGAGGACCGTCTTCAGAGAAGGAAGCTTTCTGATCTCGCTGAAGCAACTTTTGAAGCTTTCAGAACTGA
The DNA here is from genome assembly GCF_965140295.1 of Lepidochelys olivacea. Lineage (NCBI taxonomy): Eukaryota > Metazoa > Chordata > Testudines > Cheloniidae > Lepidochelys > Lepidochelys olivacea. The sequence continues at coordinate 124,667,045 of NC_140416.1, forward strand.
GTTCCTTGTGGCTCCCAATATATCAGTATGAATTTATTGCGAGCTGACTGTGATTGGCACTTGCTGAATGTTTGCTGTGTGTTGGGAGTTGCTTCACAGTGGAGCACGTCGCTGTCTTAAAGATTTTAACGATAGTCACGTAGTCAGCAACATTCGCCGTTTGAATTATTATGACACAAGGTTTGAGTCTCATTGTATAATAGTATTGATACTATATACAATACATAATCATCTTGCAGAGCATTTTTGGCTACAACCTGCTGATACCATTCTCACTGAAGACGATCAAAAGAGCTACCGTTGACTTCAGGAGGGACAATTTTTGGCCCTGAATCCTTTCTAGGGACCATAATCGTTACAAAACACAAATGTAGGTGTCAAAGGGTTGGGGACACTGGGCATGGCCACTAGGTAACTCGAGGGGATGGAAGACCACGAGTGTCGATGAAGCCCCCTCGCACTAGGCCCAAGTGACCTTGGCCCCCCCTGCCTGGAGGCACTTGCAGCAGTTATGCTGAGGATCTGCAACAATATGTTGCAAAGTCAGACTGCCTGAAACTAAACAAGGCCAGACAGGGCAGATATGGTAAAACACTGCTGAACAAAGCAGCTTTATATATATGGTTTAACAGATGGTACAAAGAAAAAGGGAACTAGCTGGTGTCTGGACTGGCTGGCTATATGGATACTTAGGGCACCTTGCTATTGGATAAGTATGCTGAAGAAAGGATGTATAAAAGTCTGTGTAACTTCCTGCTCTGTGTACAGGATTTGAGGTGAATATCTCCCTGTACCATATTGAAGCTTCAAATAAACTTTTCTGCTTCTCCACCCCGTTGTGATTATTGGGTGACGCACACCGGGCAACGAACCTTGCTGTTGCTTGCCTCAGGCACTCTGTGCCGGCAACAAAAGGGGCCTAAAGGAGTCTATTGACTTTCAGTGGGATCTATCTATGTATCTAAGGTACTCATATTTCCCCACCACTGGAATATCTATGTTTGTGATGGTACCCTACACAAGTGATGAAAGAGTTATGTGGAAACTGAGATAAATTGGGGCACCTGGCTGCATCTGGAGGGTGGGCCAGGTCCAGTTACAGAGGAAGTCTAGGGAGGAGCTGGGTGGGAGCAGAAAGGGAGGAAGCCTAGAGAAGAAGGGGCTGCAGGGAGAGGGGAAGAACTCTGTTGTCCCTCTCTGGTTGCTAGAGAGTGGAGGAAAGGCCTAGTGGGGGGCAGATGTGCAGTCAGCCCAGGGATGGCTGTGGGAAAGGGCCTGGAGGAAGGCCAAGGTAGGAAGGAGTCCAGGGAGGCAGTGAGGAGGCTCAGGGAGCAGAGGTTACCTGCTCACCACTGGACTGGAACCCAGAGGAGAGCCTGGGTTCCCTGAGCAGCCACCGGAAAAGGTGGTGGAGAAACACCCTGACACAAGGAGGAGAAAGACTATTGCATTTGGAACCAGGCCTCCAAGGAGAAAGCCCTGGGAGGCGTTGCTCCACACAAGAGCAGGAGAACAACCCTGCAGACGTGGGACGGGGTGCAGGGTCTGTGGAGCAGTGAGCCCGGGTACGGGCGAAAAGGTATGTTTGTGTTTAGTTTATTAGATTCTTTGTTTCTTCCAGAAGCGGTGGGTCAAAATGTAACCTGACAGGAGGGTGCAGGGATGTGTTCAGGTGCACAGGTTACCTTATGAACCTACCAAAGCAGACAACCACCGCTTGCACTTGCAGACACAACCCACTGCTAACTCCAGAGTTCAGAGCCGAGGAACAGGTTTATTTCAGCACAGGCACAGAATGGCACACCCCAGTGATCAGTCGACCAGTGCTGGAGTGGCCCAAGCCCTGGAAAGGGGACATGGCTAGCTTAAAACCCCAAGAAATGGGGCTAGATTTAAAAGGTCTACAGGGAGGTAGACAAACAGTTCTGGCAGGACTCTTTTGTAAACCACAAAAAGGGGATCAGTTTCCTTTTGAAGCCCTAGCAGAGGGCTGGGAGCCCAAGAGGGGCTGGGGAGAGAGAAGGCCCCCTCAGGAAGGAGGGGCTGAGTCCAGCTTGAGCCAGGGATTGGAAGACTTTTGTTTGGGTTTGTTCTGGACTTGGATGCTCTGCAAGGGGTTCATCCATATTGACTGTGTGATTTGGCTGGAGGGCTGAGCCAGAGAAGACCTGCTTAAGGAGGTTAACAACCTACACAAGTTGCCAGGGGAAAAAAGATTGCAGCACCACGCCCAGCCGACATGAGGCACTCATGAGAGCTGAGTGACCCTCGTTACAAGGGGAGATAAAGTGCAGCTGATTGAATGGAATCATTAACTGTCCTCAGTAAATAATCAGCCTTTCTGCAAGGTTTAAAACTACTTAGTTGTTTAGACTCATAACACTGGGAAACTGAAGCCTGGAACACAGGAGGGGAAATAAACACTAGTTTGTTGCAATGTTCTGAGCTCGCATTACATGGATCCATATTTTCAGTTAAGTCTTCCTGAACGTCCCCAAAGACATCAGAGTAGCCAACTGGAGTGAGAGAATCAACAGTAAGCCAGAGCTGGGGAAGGACATGTTGCTGCCTTCACCCAAGGGAAAACCTTGTTGGTTCACCCGGCTCTGCACTGCTGTCCAGATGGAATTTTCAGGAGAACCTCATATTGGTCTTGCTCTGTTCCAGTTGAAGGTTTCTAATTAGAGGTAGAAGTTAAGCTCCAGGTATTGCACTGTTGAATCCTGGGTGTTGAGCAAGAGGGTCTGCAGCAGCCGGAGAGAGTGAAGTTTAAGCTCAGAGAGGAAATCTAAATTTTAAAATAATAACAAAAATCAGTCCCTAGCTGCCATTTGTGTCTTTGATACTTACCTCTAAAATGTGTATTTCCCTTGCGGGGAGCAGCTTTTGGAACTGGGGCTGGCCTGGGGAGCCGTCACCATTATGTAAGCAGTGTCAGAATGAGCTCCACCCTGACATCTGGTGGTGAGGTGTGGCAAGTTGTGGAAAAGAACTTCAGGGGCCAATCTCATTTGCATAGGCACACCCACCACGCCTAGAATGAGGCCATAGCTGCCCAAATGGTCACTTTGGCTGCTGTGGGATCCCCAATGTCTCTGTTATTGGGGCAGGAAGAATACATTGTTATTACCCTGATTATGGGAACTGTGCTTGGAACTGTACGTGGCCTTTTGTTATGATGGAGGGATTCACCATCAACTAAGTAGCACTTGCTAGGCAAGGGTCATGGGTTCCAAAACTGTGTGAATAGAGAGAGGCTGGGGACAAGTATTAATACTTGGTGGTATGGGCCCCTTGGTGAGGGCCTTACATGCTAATTGCACTTCCTCCTCTCTCCACTGTGGAATATCAGAGCTAATTTTGATTTCATTAGAAGTCTAGTTATAGGCTGCTGAGCTCACTTTGGGCTGACAGTGCACCAGCACTGGGGCTCCCCTACTATAAGCTGAAATCACTGAGCGTTGTGTTAAGTAGTGGGGGAGCCTGAAGATCTATTGTGGAGCGGTTTGCGGGATGGCTGGAGTGCCTTGCGGACCGGCTGGTGAAGCAGTTCAACGTGGAGCAGTTTGTGGATGGCAGGAGCTGCTTGTGGGCTGTGGAGTTGAGCGAAGGAGCTTGTGGGGCGGCTGGCGGAGCGGAGCGCAGCGGAGCGAAGGAGTTTGTGGGGCGGCTGGCGGAGCGGAGCGCCGCTATGGGGCAGTCAGCTTCAGATCACGTAAGGTGCCTCTTACCCCCGTCCCATCTCCACCCAGGTTGGGAGGTAAAGCTCCTCAGATAAACTTTCGAACTCTGGGGCTGCCCTGACCAGGGACAGAGACTTTTGGGGCATTGGACTTTTGGGACTTTGGGTGATTTGGGGTTGCTGGACTCAAGAACCAAAGGGAAAAGGGCATGCCCCAATTTGCTTGGGGTGGGTTTTTTTTTGCTCATGGGTTGTGTTATGAATCCTGTTGGTGGTGTTTCCCCAACATAATGCCACAGTGTTTCTCTCTGTTATTAAAAGGCTTTTCCTACACTCAGACTATGTGCTTGCGAGAGGGGAAGTATTGCCTCTTGGAGGCGCCCAGCGGGGGTGGTATATATTTGTCCCAGGTCACTGGGTGGGGGCTCGAGCTGGTTTGCATTGTGTTATTGGAATGGATCCCCTAGATATTGAACTCTGACGGGCAGAAGGGTTACAATTAGATCACTCGTTCAAATGCCATGCGCATCAGAAGAGGACAAAAGGTCTCTATTACTGCGTAGACTGGGTGTGCTGGAGCCAACCGGCAGCCAGTCCACCGACCTTCTGTGTCTCATTAGTGCTGGGCCGTGTGGCAAGCTGAGACTCTGTGGCAGCATGAAATAGAGGGAGAAGCCTTTTAACACAGAAGTGTCTATTATCGCATCAGAGCCTTTGATCTGAACCATCTTCAATGTTGATGTAGCTGAAATGAAACCTGGATGTGACCCAATCATAGTTGAAGGGGACAAGTCACGTGTATAAAGTTACATGTATGTAATTGCTTATGGGACTGGGGATTTAGGAGGGACCAGCATCTGCAAAACCATGATGGGGCATTTTCTCTGCTTGTTTCATGAGCTGCATTCCTGTTGAGCTGCACATCTGTACCACAGAGAATGAGCTTAGTACTTTTCACTTAAGCAAAACCATTCCACCCTTGTAAGTCACCGCATTGCATCTCACCCAGATTAAATAGCACTGGCTGTGTGCTTGGGAAGGGCAGTACAATGCACCCTGTGTTTCAGACTCATTCTTCAAGATTTGCAATAAATGTGCAGGGCAGGGGCCTTTGCCCTGTGAAATATTAGCAAATTGCAGACGGTAACTGAATGGCAGCCGTAATAATTTTTGCAGTGTGTTTCTCGAAACCTGACAGCTCCTGTAGGATGATGATAGCCAGATGCACTCAGAAAACACAGCTACAGTGTCTATCCCCTTTACCAAGTGATCCATCTGACAAGCTTTATTCACTTACAATCCAATTGACAAACATTCCAGCTCCTCCAAATGTGTAACTTGTACCTCATTTTATGCAGCAAACCTCAGGTGTTTGCTTCATGTCGCTCCCTGGGGAACATGGGGCCCAACCACCTAAAGAGAAATGGACTAACAGGCGTCCAGCTCCACATCATTGTTATAAGTGCGGATGAGAGGAGGAATTTTGACTGTCTCAACCCTCCTCATGGCTCATCAACAGGACAGGACCTCCAACACTAAGCTACAGAGTTCCCCCCCTTGAGCTAAAGGAGAATCTCCATTAGCTGGTAGCAGTAGCAGGCTCTTATCCTCTGTTTTATCTGGCCATTGGAGAGGAGTCACAATCACACACAATAAGCCAGCGTGTTCTCTCTTGTACCCCACTAGCTCCACTGTCTCCCAAACTCCTCTTTCCTCCTCTCTCTGGGGGGAAGCCAACACTGATCATGGTGCTACCAGAGAAGGCCTGCTGATGGCCCTATCCTAGAACTAGCCCCACACAACCTGCTTATACTCTCCTTCTGACCTTGCTCTCCCATGCAGGTCCACGCACAGTTAGCTATAATTTCAGCTAAGAATGTCTATAATGTGGGGTCCATCTAACAGAATCATCAGTACTGTATGTGCAGGGGTGGGAGATTGGGGGGTGCATGTAGGAGTGTTGCCCCCCCCAACTGCATCTTTTCACTCCCCGGCCGAGCTTGGCCCTTCAGTGCAGCTCCAGGGCACTCAGCCCTGCCTGACAGAGCCTGTGTGGAGAGCATGTGCAGGGGGGAGTGTGTGGGGAGGGTCTGGAAGAAAGGGATTTTTAGGATGAAGAACCTGGGGTCAAGAGAGCAGCAGACACACAACTGGAAGTTTTCCTCCTCCCTTCCTCAGCTTCTGGCTTGCAGGTAGCAGGCAGGGGAGGGTGTTTCTGTTTTGCAGTGAGGAGTATAGAGGACCCCCCCCACCTCTTGCACTGAGCTATCCCCTCCGTCTGAGTTGCTGCCAATGGGGTGTGGGTGTGCTGTTTTGTGTGTGTGTGGGGGGTGGGGGGTGGGAGGGAAGGGCTAGGAGGCAATGACCTGTCCCCTTTCCACTCTGCTGTCTGTGCTATGAGCCACCCTCCCTCCCCTTCGTTGCAGGCTGCACATGGTGCCCTCCCCAGCCAGCCGCCCCTTACCAGGGTGGAGCACAAAGTTGCCAATGGGAACATCTTCAGCCTGTCCCCGGCAGCTGGGCTAGCTCAGCCGTTTCGGCGAGTGCGGGCTCCCCTGCCCCATTCCCCTCACACACAATGTCGCTGCTCCACCCCTTCAGAGACACCCTTAACTCTTCATACACCACAGCACACCCCACCTCCCCATGAGCCATCTGTCATCAGCGCCCTCCACCTTGGACCAAACTGGTCTCGGTGACACTCCCCTCACCTAGGGTTGCCAGGCATCTGGTTTTTGACTGGAATGCCCAGTCGAAAAGGGATCCTGGTGGCTCTGGTCACACCGCTGACCGGGCTGTTAAAAGTCCAGTTGACAGTGCTCCGGGGCTAAGGCAGGCTAGGCCCTACCTGTCCTGGCACTGCGCTGTGCCCTGGAAGCAACCAGCAGGTCCGGCTCCTCGGCGGGGGGACCACGGGGCTCCACACATTGCCCTGGCTCTGAGCACCGGCTCCACACTCCCATTGGCTGGGAACCGGCCAACAGGAGCTGGGCGGGGTGGTGGTGCCTGCAGGAAAGAGCAACACGCTGAGCCTCCTGGCCCCCTCATCTAGGAGCCGGACCTGCCGGCTACTTCCAGGGCACAGCACGGTGCCAGGGCAGGCAGCCTGCCTTAGCCCTGCAGTGCCCTGACCGGGAGCCCCCAGATGTAAGCCCGTGCCCCAGCCCCAATCCCCGGCCCCGGCTCAGAGCCCGCACCCCCTCCCATACCCCAACCCCCTGCCTCAACCCGCAGCCTCCTCCCACGTTCCGAATCCCTCAACCCCACCCCCCCAGTCTGGAACCCCCTCCTGTACCCCAGAGCCCTCACCCCCAGCCGGAGCCCTCACCCCCTCCTACACCCCAATTCCCGCCCCAGCCCAGTGAAAGTGAGTGAGGATGGGGGAGAGCGAGCCAGCGAGGGAGGGGGAATGGAGTGAGTGGGGGGTGGGGCCTTGGGGAAGGGGTGGGGCTAGGGTGTTCGGTTTTCTGCGATTAGAAAGTTGGCAACCCTCACCCCTTAGGGCCAGGCTGGGGCTCTCTGGGGTTGCACCCCTGCTCTGACTGGGGTAACAGGTTCTGTTTCCTTTCTCTGCCCCCTGCTCTCCCCAGCTGGAGGGAGCGCTCCCCCACCTGCTGTGGGAGAACCGGGCCCTGCCGGCTGAGCTCATGCTGTGGCAGGCCCAGGACCGAGCAGGATGTGTCATGCCTGCCAACAGTGATGGGCAACACCAAGGGACCTCAGTCCCCCCCCACCAGCACCCCTGTGGGGCAGAGGCCGGGGTATGGTAAGGAGGGGGGACACGGAGCTTTGGCTTGCTTGGTGGGGTGAGGTCAGGGCTTTTGCCCTTGTCTCTGCAAAAGAAGGGGTGCTCTGCTTGCTGGAAAGTATTCCTGTCTAAGACCAAGATTTTCAAGCCAAAGTGATGCTCCTAAATCTGTAATTAGGCACCTAAGTGTCGGCGACTTCGTTTTCAATAGTGCAGCTAAGCACTCACTGGCTGGGGTCGGGGGGAGAAGAGTGCCTCAGCGATTCTGACAACCAAGCCGCTTGAAGTTAGGAGCCCAAATACAAATGAGGGGCTGGGAAGGGCTAACGCTAGGCAGCCCCGTTTGAGACGTTGGCCGAAGTTCCCGGGGTGAGGGGAACTCAGAGGTACGCAGAGAGGCGACCAGCCCAGAACTACTCAGCGGTTAGGGAAGCCTTGAGACATCATGGCCTGGGGCTGCGAAACATGCTCTTCTTGTCACCTGCTACCCGGAGCCTTTGGGCTCACGCTTGAAAAGCTGTTCCGGTGAATGCAGTCCGGACTCCACCACGCTGAGCGTGGGCAGGGCCTGAGGCGCGATATCCCAGAGGCAGGGCTACTATCTCCCTGCCAAAGCTGAGCGGAAGGTAAACATAAGTTCGGCCTCACCCATGCAGAGCAGGGCTCTATAAAGAGGGCTCATCAATCATTTTCATGCTGGAAACAAGACCTCTTCAGTTGCGAAGTCGGGCGGCCGTACTTTACGCGGCAGGAGTGGCACAAATGCATCACTGACCATTGGTTTAACGAAAACCTGGTTGGAAAAGAGAGGGCGACAGCGTAATTGATTAGGGAGATGAAAAAATATTTTTCTATGTCGTGCCTAGTGCTATCAATTTAAATAATGAACTCCAAGCGGAGAATCCAGCAGCTGGAGGCCCTTCAGGGTACATTTACCCACCCAAAGACTCAGCCGGGTGTAGAAGATGATAGAAGCTGTTCGTTAAGGGAATGCTGCACTTTGGTGGTGGTTGGGGGGCAGGTATCAATTGCATTTGTCTGACAAGAGATTAAAAGATCCAGCGTCAGTAAAATAAGGCCGGAGGGAAGTTAGCTGAGAAATACAAAGGGAGGGACTTCAGGCTTTTTCCTCCTCTGGCACAGGAAATAAGTGTGGCAGGGCATTTGGGGTAGGGCAGATGGGGACTGCAAGCGCTCTGGCATCTAGTTAACAGTGATGTTAGACAGAGGGTGGCTCGCTGTCCAATAATATCGAGGTTCCAGAATCTAACGGTGGTGCTGGGGTGATCCTGAAGGAGTCCCCACTAAGGGAGCACAGAGACCGAGACAGACGTGGGAGGAAGAGCGAGACTAGCGGGTGTGATGAGGAGTCTGTGGGAGTGGGGGAAGGTACAAAACCCAAGGACAAGAGAGACAAACACCAGAAAAGAAGAGAGTGAGAAGGAAGAGGAAGAAAACCTGCCCCATCACACTGTATTTTTCCTCTCCCCCATCTTGCTACCCCTAGATGAAAACGTGGAGGGAAGATCCCTGCAGCTCCCCAGAATCAAATGCATGGGGGGAAAGCCCGGCAAATCTCACTAAGGCAAATTCACATGCAGAGCGGGAGCACTGTCTGGTATGCTGTGTCTCTGCCCTCCAGGGGCTCTCAGACTCAAAGGGCATCAACATCCTGACATTCTGATCTCTTAGACCTTGCCACCTCCTCCTTCCGTTGTCCTAGGCCTCTCCTGATTAATTCTCTGCCATTCTTTGGCACACGCGGTCTTTCAGATGTTGTTCAGGCCTAGTACCCCACGTACTTCAATCTGGCCCTGATTCAGCAAGATACGTATGACTTTAAGTACAGGAATGATGACATTGGCTTCAATGCACGTGCTTCAAAGTTATGCATGTACCTAACTATTCAGCCAGCTCAGGGCCTGTATAGCTAAATCCAATCATACACATATGTGTCTAATATACACAAGATAGGGTGTGGCAAAATAAACCATCAAATACCTATTTTCTTGTGTAATACCTGAGCTGGCTAGCTGTCTGTGGGATTCTACAGTGGCCTCTTGGCCACCCCAGATTATCCAAATTTCTGTATCAGGAATAAGTCTCACCCATATTCCTCTAACTAAAGCTTTGGTAGAGTTTAGGCTGACCCATCTCCACTGTGGTCCTGAGAAAAGTAAGAGAGCATCAGAGAGGAAAGCCTTATGCGTGTCAAAGCAAAACGTGAGCAGGGGTGTGTGAAGAAACCAGCTGATCTGAGGAAGAACCCGAGGCCTTTAGTTAGTTAGCTGGTCAAGAAGCACTGGAGAATAGGCGGAGGGCTAGGGGAGCTTCAGAGAGAGAGCAGAGCTTTACAAAACTCTTATTTATTACGGTGGTTAGAGCTGAACGTTCTGACTCTGCCAGTGACTCGCTGTCTGACCTTAGCCAAGTTACTTAACACCTCTGTGCCTGAGCATATCAGGACAATGGTGCTCCGCCACCTTTTCCCAAACACTTTCTGATCCCGCTGAGGACATGCTCTGGAAGTGCAAAGGTAGGATGAGAGTTATCTGGAGGCCTCTCTAGTCTATTTGAGCTCACTAGTCTAGCCTTTAATATCTTCCAAAACGGGGGAGAGATGCTTTTGATGAAGCCTTCATTTCCTGGGATCAGAAGCCAGGCACAGAACGCTGAAGAGTATGGCAGCTGGCCAGTTTCAAAGCAAATGTCCCAGCTGTTCTAAGACTCTATTTGATCAGCAATAAGCTTTTTCTTTACAAACGGTCTGTCATCTTTTTTCTTTTTACAAAGAACAGATTTTTGGGAAAGATGTCCTGGCTGATTTAGAGCAGGATGAGTTGAAAGCTCTGGGGTATGGGTGCAGTGCTTGAGTACTGACCAGGAAAGCTGTAGGTTTTGATTTAGGAATGCGTCTCTACTCCCTCCCCTGCTCTGAAGTTTTCTGAATGCTTGTGGGGTACAATATTTTGATCAATTATTATGATAATGACAGAAGAGTGGAATTAGGAGCATAATTATAATTACCATTTTTATGCAGAGTTAATTAATCATAAAAAATACCGCTTTGAATATTTTTTCTGTGTAATGAAATTCATTATAGAGGCCCCTGAAGCCCTAAATATATCATTAAACAAATTAACCCTCTGGCTGGGGTTAGGGCTATTAAACAAGCGCAGCCTGGATTAGTGACCAAAAAGGGCTGAGTGGGACATTAGCCAAATGAAGGGAGGTGCAACAGCCAGCCCTGTCCACAGCTCCCTTTTATTTATGGAGGAGCGTGCACAGCTGAGTGGGTTTTGGTGTGCTGATGTCTGCCGGCTTACCTTGATGTGCACCTGGAGTGGCTCCTTAGGGGTGAATTCAGACTTCCACAGGTGTAGAGGGCAGTTCGGCATTGGAACCTGTGTGGGGCACCCACCGGCAGCCAAGCTCTCACCGCCTCCTCCCAGTGCGCTGCGTCTCCGCTCCTCTCTCCCGCCCAGCGTTTGCGGCCACCGAACAGCTGTAGCAAGCTCCGGGAGGGAGGAGAGAGGAGCGGGACCGTGGCGCGCTCAGGGGAGGAGGCGGGGCCGGGGCGGGGATTTGGGGAAGGAGTCGAATGGGGCAGGAAGGGGGCGGAGTTGGGGCGGGGACTTTGGGGAAGGGGTTGGAATGGGGCAGGAAGGGGGCGGAGTTGGGGCGGGGACTTTGGGGAAGGGGTTGGAATGGGTGCGGGCGGGGCAGGGGTGGAGTTGGGGCTGGGCCGGGCACGCACCGGTGCCAGAAGAAGTCGGCGCCTATGTCTGGCAGGGCTGGGGCCATGCAGGGCAGGCCTTACAGGGTCTGTGGTCCCCAGGAGCTCCCTGCATTGCATTACGCTGGTCAGGAGGGCTCAGGGTGGTGTGTGGGTGGGAGGGAGAAAAGCAGGACTGGATGATCTGATGCTGCATGGAACCTGCCGCCCTGTGCTCTGCAGGGGGCTGTCATAGGCCCTGTGGAGCCGACTCCAGCCATTGGATTGCTCCACAGAGCAGTATCCGCAGCTCCTGTCTGGTCCCCCCCAGTGCATCTGGTGATTGCCTCATCCAGCGAGTGAGGCGGGGTGAAAGTTGCATGAAGGGTGATGGGGGGGGAGCTATAACCCATTTTATGGAAAGCTTTGCAAAGCTGCCTGTTAAAAACCAGCATTGTTGCATATTGAGGCACCACAAAGCATCTATTCAGATTTTTCTAAACAAGTGGTGTAGGGCCCAAGATTCACTGGCTGGTCTCCTGCCCCTCAGAAAGGGGAGATTTAGGATCTACAGGATGAGGGGCAGCAGGGAATATGTTCAGAACCCATGAGACTATTAAGCTCTGCCGGTTTAAAGCAACTTGTGCCTCACACTGGGGGAACTGCAGCACTGGAGGTAAACGTTTCACTGCCATTTCATCCCATTTTGGAGACCCCCAGGAGCTGAGGGGCTTCCCGTGGCTATAGGCTTGACCGCAAAATCTGGGCAATGAAAGTCTTCTATCCATGGACACGCTGGTCACATGGGATGACAATGCCAGCTTGCCCACATTGCTCTACAAATGTGCCCAAAGCTTGAGCTGAAGGAGGAATAGCATGTAGGTGGTTCAGTCCTTGTCCTCCCCACTGAGATGGCTTTTGGTAATGGTGGATTTTTGTGATGTGGACACTGGAGCACTGGCAACTGGGCCATTGTACAGCCATTGTGTGGGATCAGCTTTCTGTCACAGCAAATGGCCTAATTCAAATGGATAATGTAGAGCAAAATGCTCAGTGGACCTGATTCCTTCTTCATTTACCCCAATATACTTCTACTGATTTCAGTGGAGTTACTCCTGATCTACACCCGTGTCGACTGTATGGGTGTGGGAATGCCACAGAATTCTATAGGGTGGTTCAACGGGGATCTTGTTCTCCATCAAATTCAGAAAGGTTTTAGAGGAACATCTATAGAACTCTAATAGTTTCCTCATTACTGACTTACATAGGTGTTGCCATAGGGAAAGAGAGATCGGAATCAAGTCTTTATTCTCTTTGCCAATCCTCTTTCATGTGGATCGTTCACATTCTTTGTGGGAAAACTTCAGCCGCCTGTGCTCTTGGAGATGTCTTTTGTTTTATTTTTTTCCAGTGTCTGTGTAATGGAAAGAGAACTCGTGGAGGTATTAAATTACCAATTTCTCACAGATACCCGGCGTGCTGATTGTTACGGTTGTTGTTATTGATGTCTGATCTGAAAGAAGAGTGCAGGGTTTGTTGTTTTTAATATAATGTGACATGTCTCAGCATGCAGGCTGAGTAATGGATTACAGCAAGAAAATGGCCTGTTCTGAAGAGACTCGCAGTGGTTAATACCCTTCTGCTGGAAAAACACCTTTCTATCTTTTCAAATTTCTTTTGCTTTTCTGTCCTCACCCAATGAAGGTCTAAATCAAACCTTTGGCCAAATTCTCTGTTGTTGTACTCCAGTGAATGTAAAAATTAACATTCCTAAATCCCCAAAATTTACATAGACCAAGTCATCCCGTGGCAGAAATCATACACACCATAAAGAATACCTAAAAATAAAAATAAAAAGGATCCCCAATACATCCTACTTAGGGAGCTGAAAAACCTCTCAGAATAAATCCAACATCCATAATTGCTAACAATATTTAATAAGAAATACTTTGCTTTGGCTGTAATGGAGAGGACCTATTCTCCTTTATATTAGGATGGAATGCTTGACAAAGCCCTGGCTGGGATGATTTAGTTGGGGTTGGTCCTGCTTTGAGCAGGGGGTTGCACTAGATGACCTCCTGAGGTCCCTTCCAACCCTGATCTTCTATGGTTCTGTGAACTAAAAATTAACCAGGAAATTCTGCGCTTAAGTAATGCCCAGCTGATCCTGCAAAGCCTTATGGCTGTGATTATCACTGCCTAGGTTAATAGACTCATTCACTTCAATGGGTCATGTGGGTAAGCATAGATTGGGTTAGGCTCAAATGGGCGAATATATGGGCCATAGTGCACCTCTAGTGGTGCCCTTTGTACCCAGTATGTCTCCTTTGAAGTGTTGGCCTTGAATTAGAACAGGGCTTGGAGTGTCTGACCATGGATACTCCGGGGCTGCTCTCTCACTGAGCGCTACAGGGGTTAACGCTGCCCTTTGTGCCTGGGCCAGTGCATTGCTTATGGTATTTCCATACACATCCCGCTCGGTGGCGGCGGTGGTGCATGAATTGTCAGAAGAATAATCAGACACCGTACCTTGCATGTGTACTAGTAAAGATTGAAATCAGCAGGTACCAACCCCCCGTCACAGACCTTTGCCTCCATGACCCAGATCATGTAATCTTTTCGTTCTCTAAGGGCTGGCCCCAAAGCCCACGGCGGTCGCCCCGCGGAGGTGTCCTTCAGTCTCAAGCCATGCAGCGTGCACAGGTCAGATTCAGCAGGGCTTTGGCCGCACACTTACCCCCTTGCCAACACCCGAGTTCAAAAGTCACGAGTCAGGCCCCCAACATCATGAGATTTAAAACCAATAATCATGTCTCCATCATTTCCTTTTGGTCTTTGAAGCCTCAGGGTGCCCTTAGGTCACATTTCCAAGGGTTTCTCAGCAGCCGTGAGGACTAGGATGGTACATTTCCAGAAGACAAGCTGGGACTGTCCCACCATGAAATGATTCCTGGAACTGGGGCTTCAAGAAAAGCACCAAATGTCATGAGATGCACAATCAAATCATGAGAGTTGGCAACGCTGCTTGACAATGGCGCAGTAAGCATGGGAGTGTGCCTGGCATGGCTCACAGGCTCCCCTGACACCTGTTCGTTCTGCAGCCAGAGGGAGACCCTGTCACACATCTGTGTAGGGTGCCTCAGGTTGCAGCCCCTATTCAGACTCCTACTGAGGTTCTGGCTTCACTTGATGCACCTCCAAATTCACGCACACCCCAGCCGGGGCCCCGCATCAACCTCCTCCTGGCACTGGCCAAGATGGTCATCCGTCATACCAGGAGGAGGAAGCTGGATGTGGGGGTGCTCTGATAGTGGGGCCTATTTCCAGTACCCATCCAGACAGTGTTCCTCTGGGCGGTGTCCTCTGACTCCTTAGAGACCTTTGAGGAGCAATGGACATTATCTGGGGTTCTCTGCTCAGTGTCGCCCTCTGGATTCCTAATTGTTAACCTTTAACCTTCATTCCCATTCTTGTTTTTTCATTTATTGTCCCTGGTATTCATGGCCTGGGCCCAATGGCTCCTCCCACTTGGTGGAGGGGGCGGGCCTCTAGTTTGGGTGGGTCTAGACCCACCTGACCCAGTGCCCGCAAATAGGACTGCATCTACACTAATGGAAGGGATCCTGCTTGGGGACAAAGTTATGAGCACTACACCTTTGCTGGTGCTCCTGCTTGAGTAGTTTGTGCTTTTCACAGATCGTCAGTCGAGTGCTGACCTGGGTGCAGCTGACTAGTCAAAATTCTCAGGAATGCATTGGGTGGCCATGAGTAATGTGAGCAATCGTCTGAGTATTATTTATATTGCTGCAGTGTCCAGGATCCCCAGTTATGGACTGTTGTGCTAGGCGCTGTACAAACACGGAAGAAAAAAGGCAATCCCTGCCCCAAAGAGCTGCTGCTGGAGATGCCGTTTTGTGCATCCTCTTTCTCTTCCCCACTCTCCTTTCTCTTTTGATCCTGCTGCTCTGGGCGTTTGCTGCCGATCAGTGCTAATCCCTGGTTCCTACCAGCCTGTCCTAAATCTCTTCATAGATGTATTGCCATTCTCATTTGCTAACTGGAGAGCTGCATGAGTAAAGCAGGTCACCTTTGGATGTATGAACTGGTGGTGAGATGAGCTACAGCAAGTCTGGGTGGGTCTGCGTGTGTGTGTACGGTACAGACACCGCGTGCCCAGTTAGCATGGGTACATATAGCAGAGCAGTCAGTGGGGCACGGCTTAGGGGGTGGAGGAGAGCGCTCTGCACACCTGAACCCCCAGGGGACATATTCTACACCAGGGGTCGGCAACCTGCGGCACGCGAGCCGATTTTTACTGGCACACTGCTGCCAGCTGGGGTCCCGGCTGCCGCCCCGCTCAGTCCGCTGCTGGCCTGGGTGAACAGAACCCCGGGCCGGCCACGGTCTGAGCGGGGCCGGCGGCTGGGACCCCGGCGGGCTGGCAGGAGCCGGTGGGACAGAACCCCAGACTGGCAGCCAGCCCGCCGCTGGTCTCGCTTAGCCCGCCGCCGGCCTGGGGTTCTGGCCACGGGTGTAGTGCATTCAATTTCTCCCCATAGGAATGCGTTATTTGCGGAGCGCCAGGACTGGCAGCCCTAAGTAGTACATCGTAAGTAGCACATTCCTACGGAGAGAAATTGAATACACTACACCGGGGTAGGGAAGGCTCTGCCTCCCCAAACAGCCGGCCCACTTCCCGCCCCCTGACTGCCCCCCTCATAACCCCTGACCCATCCAACCCCCCTCCCACTCCTTGTCCCCTGACTACCACCTCCCGGGACCCCCTACCCCCTGACTGCCCCCCTCAGAACCCTCCACCCATCCAACCCCCCTGCTCCTTTTCTCCTGACCGCCCCCCCCCGGGACTCCCCACCCCATCCGCCCCCCCGGGTTTCCCCCCATCCAAGCCCTTCTTGACTGCCCCGACCCTATCCACACCCCCGACCCCTGACAGGCCCCCTGGGACTCCCACACCTATCCAGCCCCCTCCCCCCATTCCCCGTCCCCTTATCGTGCCACTCAGAGCATCAGGACGGGCAGCCGTAAGTAGTACATTCCTATGGGGAGCCATTTAATACACGACACCTGGTCCCACTGACGGTCTGGAGTTCTCAAAATATGTTCTCTCCCCCCTTATCAAAAATTACACTACAATTAGCTTGAAAACTTAAAACCTTTGTATATTACAGTAATCGTTAAAACATGTATGACGTTAATAAACACACAGGTTTGATGAAACAAAGTAGTGTACTTATGTGCCTGTGCTTAATTTGTGTTTTCGATGATTTACCTTCTAAAAAAAATCTGGCCTGTCTCGCACCCCCAGAAAGGGCATCTTGCACCCCCCAGGGGGTGCGTGCACCCCAGCTTAAGAACCACTGCACTAAACTGATAAGATCCGCATTTTAATTTAATTTTAAATGAAGCTTCTTAAACATTTAAAAAACCTTGTTGACTTTACATACAACCATCGTTTAGTTACATCATACAGACTTATAGAGAGAGACCTTCTCAAAACGTTAAAATGTATCCCTGGCACGCGAAACCTTGAATTAGAGTGAATCAGTGACGACTCGGCACACCGCGTCTGAAAGGTTGCCGACCCCTGGTCTACACGGTGCTCTGCGCACCCGAGCAGCGGTCCCCACGTCTACACAGCTACTTTAGCAATGCAGTGTCCTCCTGCCCCCCCTCCTCTGGAGCCTTTCCCCACTACCTCCCCCTGCTGGAGCCTTTCACTGTGGTGTGTAGCTGCGCATGTCGTCCCTGTAGGCTACACACAGTTGTAAGTGTAGCCATAGCCTGTGGGAATGCCCGTTGCAGCAGCATTAGGGAACGAACAGAGAGGGCGAAGGGGTCATAGCAGCAGCCAGCAGCCCAAGGGACTTTCTCCTTGCCTAGAAAGAACAAGATCCAAGGTGGCAGCTATCTCATTTCTGCTCAGAATTCCTTGGGCACAAAACAGTCCTCTTGTCACTGCTCCAGTGGCATATATCCATTGACTTCAGCAGAATGCAGCCAGCAGAGCGATTTCACCCACAATATGTTGTTGAATAACATTGCAGCGCTGGCAGATTGTAGTCAAACATACACAGTTGTTTCTCCACTCTGGCGCACTGAACAAAAGCCCAGTGCGTCTTGCTTATCCATCTTCTCAACTAGTCATCAGAACTGGGTGCATCATGGGTTTTTTGGGTGGCTGGCAATTCTAAATATATATATGTGTGTGTATATAGAGAGATGTGTGTGTTTTGGGCTGAAGTGAAAATGGGTATTTTTATAATTTTCAGAGAATTGAAAAAAAATGGTTTCAGGTGGAATGAAACCTGGGTTTGATTTTTGAGCCTTTTTAAACATTAAAAAAAAATTAAAGGGAATTTTGAACCAAAAAATATTTCAAATGAAAAACTGAGACATTTGATTTAAAAAATGTCAAACCAGAACATTTTAAAGAGTTTTGTAGCTTTTCTTTGACTGTACCAAATCAGCAAAGTTGGCACAAATTCACAGAGCATGTCTATGTCACCAAATTTGCATTTTGAACCAAAAAAAGTTTTGTGCAGAAAAAATTCACCCAGCTCTAGTGCAAATTGGTTTCAGGCTTAACTCTGTTCTCTGCATGGCATTCTGTAAAGCAGTTTGTAACATTAGCTTCCCTACTCATCTACATACCTATCCTCAGACGTGAACTTGGAGTTTCAGAGCTCATGTAGTTACATCTGAAGTCAGAAAGGCCCTCCCAAAGAGAACTCGCAATGTTTATTTACCCAGTGACGAGAGATGCCATGTACGGAGATCTACAGCTCATTTCCAGCTAGAATTCTCCTTGCCTCTATCAAACTCTGACTGAAATTTGTATTAGCATGCACAAGCAACAAACAAGGAATGGCACAGTGTAAAATACTTACAATATTCCATGCTTTCCTGTGATGGGATGGGAGTGTTGAGTTTGTACTGAAATCCAGCTTGTACAGTTTCCTATGTGCTACTGTTTATATATATAATTTTTTATAATTATAATTTTTATAATTTATAAACTGGTTTCTTTACATTCGTACATTGTTGTAACGTGTGTTTGATTTCTTTTTAAAGCAATAGCTACGCAGAGGTGGCCTTCTAATAAATGCTGACATGATGCCAAGTGTCACTGTCCAAATCAGCAGGATCAGAGAAATGCATTAAAGAAATTAAATCTGATGAAAGTTCATTACAAGGGACAATTAGTGGGAGAAACAGCATCATCCTTATCAGATGACAACTACATCTTCAAAATACAGGGGAGCACTGCCCTTGGGGTGGTCAGAGCACAGACTGTAGGTCAGGGAGTATGCAATTAATTTATTTTGGAGCTTGCATCAGTATGTTAGGTGACAGTGCATTAGAATCCCTGTAATTAGAAGAGTATCGTTTACAGCCCATTGGCACAGGGAAAAAAAATCTATTTTTATGGAGCTATCAACCTTTAGCTGTGGTAAGATTATACAGTGCAACTATGGCAGAGAGGAACCGAATCAAGAAATGTCCTTGCGTACCTTCACTCCAGGGAGAACATTCCCCTTCCATTTCTCTCTTCTCTAACCTCATTACCAACCTGGGACTAGCATGTCATCGTGCAGGCCAGCTACAGGTACAGGATCAGATTTTTGATGGACTTGAATGGAGCTACACTGGTTTGCAATAGCTGCTGATCTGGCTCACAATATCACAAAAGGCCTGGAGAGGCAGCATAAATGCCACCATCAGGTTCAAGCAATCCATTATTAACTAGACAGAAGTAATTAATTCCATGCCATGGTCTGTGCAAAAGAGAACCAAAAATCTACTCTTTATACCTTGATGTTCTCCTTCCAACCTGTATCCTTGTTATGCAGGGTTACCCAAGACTGACAAATGCTGCTCATGCAGGAATAACTAGAGAGGGTTCGAGAAATAACCTGAGCTAGAGTACATGTGTTTGCAAAGCAAGCACGGCAGGAGCCGGTTGGTTATTTTGTCAAGAAAGCATACATTTTTGTCGGGCTGTTGGCTGGACTCATTAAGCAACACTTGCAACCTTAGCTCTTCAGGAAAGATTTTTGTGGGTGATTAAACTGAGATGGGACAATTGGATCATTCCTAGCTATCATAGGAGCACCTCTCTTAGAGCTGGGCGGCTAATGTATTTTTTTGGTTTGGAGGCAATTTCATTTTTTTTTTAAAAGCAGTTTGGGGCAACCTGAAAAATAGATTTTTAAAATGATGTAAGAGGTTTAAAAAAAATCTCACTGTCGGTCAAACAGGACATTTTGTTTCATTTTTCAGCCGTTTTTAAATCTTTAGGGTTTTTTCATAATTTCAAAATTTTCTTTAATAAGTCCTTTGGAACCAAAAAGCTGAAACACTTTGTTTAGAACATGTCAAATCATTTCATTGTGATTGTTTTCGGAATTTTTTCCCACTACTGAAACAGTTCAGCAAAATGAACAAAAAGTTTTGATGTCTGTGTTTCCCCCAAGCTCTCATCCAGATGAGTTCTTTTCAAGCTAGATCCTGAGATTTTAATATGTCCTTTTTGAGGGACCCAAAATCAACAGGATTATGGGACCAGAGTTTAATTCCTCATATTTCCACCTCCTTCATATTGATTGTCTATTTTTTTTTCACCCACGTGTTGTTTCTGGGTGACGGCTGGCTGTCACTGTGCAGCCTGTGGGACAATCAGATTTGCTATTTATTTCACTGTATTCCAGCCAGAGATTTGCTTCTCAGTGTTTCAGTGTGTTCTAAGGGACAGATCTTGGCCATTTCTGTCTCCTGGTGCAAGGGAGTAAAAGGAGGTAAGGTGTTGAGCCATACCACCCTTTGCAGAGCTTGGGCTGTAGACGGCACTGCAGAGCATTTGTCACTCCATAGTGCATTCTCTGACTTTCTACTCAGGGCCTGGATTGATGATGCCCTATTACTGTCTGATATTTAATGAGACGCTTCTCAACTACTTGCCAGAGATTACAAGGATCTCAAAGGACTAATTAGAAATTTATGGATTGTTTTGTGAATTATCAGCGAACGGGTTATCTTCCTGTGGTAGATCTCACTTAGATGGGTGCAGCTGGAGAAAATTAACCATAGAGGGAGCTTGATTTTAGTTTATTAGTATCTTGACTTTGTTTGACATTTTGTGTTTACCACAGGCCTACCGGGTTCTCTTGATAGTAAGGCAGAAATCGCTTCATAATTGCCTGATAATCAGAAAGTTTTTATTTTTCCCTCATCAGTTCAGAGTACTGCATATGTAACGCCAACAGACCCCAGTGGGTGATGGGTAGGATCGAACCTGGGACCACTGAAACTTAGTGTCTACGCCTCTATTGCTTGAGCTAAAAGCCACAGCCTTCTTCGCCAAGGCGATAGCAGACCCCTCAATCTGTAGCTGGGCTGGTGCCACAAGAGGGGGGACAGAGCGCCACACCAAGCAGGCCTGGGTTACACATACGCATACTAAATTATAAAGGAAAATCTTTATTTTGCCATAACAAGGTTCATGCGGCGAACAGTACACCTCAAGAAGGGACTTGTAACATGGGCAGCCACCTCTGGAGTGCCCCCTACGGCCCGAGGTCATGCTACAGCACCCTGCGTCTGTTTTTCCCCTCTTGAGGGCCCTTTAAGGACACTAACTACTCTGACATAAGCCCGATGCCTCTCGAGGTGGTCTTATTATGTCGGCATAGCAGGGGACTTACGCCAGCGGGAGGAGCATTTCTGGGTGCGCACCTCCACTGTTTTGTCGACAAAAGCTGACGTAGTGTAGACAAGGCCCAAGTGACTTCCCCAGCATTACACAGGGATGCTGTAGGGCATGAATCCAGATCTCCTGTGCCCTAGGCCAGTGCCTTAACTGCAAGCCAATGCTTCCTCTAAGATTTATTGACACGAGAGCGTGAGGCGATTTAGCTTAAGAAAGAGATGTTTAAGGGGTGACTTGATCCCCATCTCTAAGTACCTCCATGAGGAACGAACATTTAATAATGGGCGAGGCTGCGTGTCTCTGGTGGAAATCAGGGATTCTGTGACTTCCGTGACCTCTGTCACTTCTGCAGTGGTCAGTGTGGCTGACCCCAGGGCCGCCCTATTGCTGTCTGATATTTTATGAGACGGCTGCTGGAGTGGCCGCACAGCCAGCCGCTCGGGTGGTCCCCGGGGCCGGCTGCCGGGTCACTCAGCCAGCCTCTGCTCTCCAGCTGCCCAGCTCTGAAGGCAGCACCACCATCAACAGCAGCCCAGAAGTAAGCATGGCGGTACTGCAACCCCCCCGACAATAACCTTGTGATCCTCCAACAACTCCTTTGTGGGTCAGGACCCCGACAATTACACAACTGTGCAATTTCAGATTTCAATAGCTGAAATCATGAAAATGACGATTTTTAAAATCCTATGACCATGAAATTGACCAAAATGGAAGGTGAATTTGGTAGGGCCCTAGCTATACAGGAGGTCAGACTAGATGATCACAGTGGGTCCCTTCTGGCTTTGGAATCTCTGGGGCCGTTCCTTGCCAGTGGCAAAGCCAAGGGTGTGCTATGCAGGTGTTTCCCAATGAGTGTGGCTAGTTGTTTGGTTGTTTGGTTGGTTGGTTTGGTTTTTTGTCTTCCCATACAGCCTAGGAGCCCTACGCACAGAGCAGGACCCCACTGTGTTAGGTGCTGTACAGACACACACAAAAAGACCATTCAGGCAAGAGTCCCAAAAGGACTTGGCACCTAACGGCCACTGTAGGCACCTAAATCCCAGAATCAGGATTTACAAAATTCCCTGCTCAACTGCCACCAAACCCTGCAAGTGCCTAAATTCACTCGATGCCTAAAGTTTTGCAGTAAGAGTTCCCTTGGGCCCATGTTTTTACCTCTGCACATGCAGCCCCGGGACAGGCATCCGAACACCTGACTCCTCGAGCGGTGCACGAACTAGGGGAAGATCGGTGTTCCCAGATCGGATCCTGCAGGTGAATGGGCAGAGGAAGTGAGCTTGCAGTCCACTCAATGGATCAAGCCCCTATAGGCGTAGGCTGGGGGAAGGACTTCCCTTATATCTTTTAGCCCAGTGGTTAGGGTACTCACCCGGGAGGTGGCAGATCCCTGTTTCCAGTCTCTTCTCCCCCTCAGTCAGAGGGAGGGCTTGAACTGGGGGTTCTCCTGTCTCCAAGGTGAGTACCCTAGCCACTGGGCTAAAAGTTATGAGGGAGGTCATCCTCCTCCTCCACCTGCCCTTGCTAAAACGCATAGGCACCTAATCTCAAGAGAGGGTTTGCAGGTGAGAATCCCAAGCAGAGGGAGGTGCCTCCCCGTAGCCCGGCCTTAGGCGCGAACCTCCTGAGGGGCAGGGCTTAGCATGCTCCTCTCTCCCATCGGCCAGTGTCCGCTGTTCCCCTTATAGCATCCTCGCTTTGTGAATCCCATTCTAAGGCATCTCTCTCTCCCCATTCATTGTACAGGGAACCTAGGCCTCTAACCCAGGCTTTGTGAATCCTAGGAACCGAAAGCTAGCTGCAGTGACGCTGTTTTCTTTGTGAATCTAGCCCTCCCTGCCTCAAAGAGCTTACAATCAAACTGTCAGACAAGAGAAGACTGGCGGATACAGAGGGATGGGGCATGGGACAGTAGAAGGAGACAATGCGACAATGTTGTCTACATGGATAGGACGGGTGCAGGCTGATGGAAAGGGTAGAACGCACACGCACAGTGAACATGTGGTGTCAGCCATTGTCGTGTTAGTTTCACACGTTTTCTGTTCTTTTTTTGTGGGTTTGGTCTGGAGGGGGAATGGAAAGGAAAGGAGGGTGGGAAGGAGAGGGAAAGGGTAGGAGGGCAGGTGTGAGGTGAAGAGCCTGTGTGTGTGGGGGGGCAGCTTTTATCTTAATGCCCCCAGATTAGCATGCAGGAGTCTACCCTGCCCAGCGCTGGATCCAGGAGGTTCTGGGGGAGACAGGTGGTCCTGACGGGGCCCCATCTTGTATTCTGTGCATAGGACAAATGTCAGAGGAAAACGATTTTAGGAGTGTTTTGCAGCAGTTTTTAAAATTGTCTGGCTTCCGTATCTTGCATGTCATTGCCCCTAAAACCATAATGATCCTGGCCCAGCCACGCAGGGCTGAGAAGATGTTCAAACTAACAAATGGAAAACACGCCTCTCTAGATCTCGACAGAGTTAGCTACCTAGGGCTAGGTCTACACTTAAAATGCAGGGCATTAGCTGCTCTGCTGTATCGCTGTAGACACTCGCTACAGAGACGAGCAGGGTTCTCTCATTGCTGGAGCTGAGCCGTCTCCTCGGGAGGTGGTAGCTAGGTCGACGGAAGAATTCTTCCATCAAACTAGCAGTCCTACACTGGGTAGGTCAGCTTCCCTGTCAGTCGGGTGTGGACTTTTCACGCCCCTGAATGATGTAGCTGAGTTGACCTAACTTTTCAGTGTAGACCAGCCCTATATATCTGTGGCTTTGGCCAGGACACTTAACCTCCCTGCCTCCTTTTCCTCATCGATAAAATGAGGCTCTAATGACTTGCACCACTGGGATAGTCTGAGAATTAATGTACTTTGAAGGTGGAGAGCAGGATGTGACTATACAAAATGCTGACTAAAGGGCTCGGCTTCTGAGTGTCGAAAAGAAAGCTTCCTCAAACAGAAATTTTTTTACGATATTGTTGTTAATGGAAGTGCTGGCACAGGCTTATATTAGCTGGGTTCACGGACATTTGAGACCTTAAGAAAACGTTTTATTTTAAAAGAAATCATTGAGCTAGTTTTGAATTTTTCAAATTAAAAAAAAGCTTTCTTTATTGAAGACTTTTTGTGCCTCAAACAGTCAGATCAACTTTGCAAGCGATTAGTTCCTATGAATAAACACTTATGGAATTTGAAATAATAATGGTGAAGTTAGGTTTAAATATCCACAACAAGATGGTATATACACATCAGAATATTTCCTCAGGGCACAGTCAAAGGTCTATTGGAATGAATGGGAATCCTTCCATTGACTCCAGTGGGCATTGAATCAACTGTGCAATGCGCAGATTCATTAGGTAACCGTAAAATGGAGCAGGGTAGCTCCAAGGATCTCCCATGCACATAATATTTCTTATCATTCTGCTCCTTGAGATGCATTTTAGCTTTTCACATAAATAATAGCTCAGGGTCGCTCTTTGGGGACTTTCTTGAGACCTCGAGCTTCAACAAACCATCAATGGCCTGGAGTTAGGAAGAAACATCTTCTATGCCCAGATTACTCTATAATTGTCCATTATAGTCTTTCTTTCACCGTCCTCTGGAAGCAACTGGAATTGGCCACTGCTGGAAACAAGATACTGGACTAGATAATTAGGTGGTATCTGGTATGGAAATCCCTGTGACTTCAGAAGAGCTTTGCCAACCACCGTAGAAAAGTAATGCTCAGTCTGTGAAACTGTTTCCAAGTATCATTGAGATTCTGACAGCAATAGTGAACAGTGGTCAGACACACAGGAACCGGACAAACATCTAATATTTGAGTCTCACTCTTGTGCCATTTTCAGTTCACAACAGGATGAGTTGCAAGCAGCGTTGTAAGGCCTGAGAGAGTCTAACTCTTCCAACTTGATTCTGAATTCTCCATGTGGAAATACAGGTACAATTAGGTTAAAAGCATGGAACAAATATCTCTAAAAGAAAAAAGAAGAGGACTTGTGCTGTTTATTCTCACACAGCACCTGTTTATTTTCCCCTATCTGGTAGCAATGTCAAAAGTATGAATCATTTTTGCATTAGGAAACAGCCAAGTTTGAGAGAGACCTGTAGAATACTTACAGTCATGTTAAAATGAATCATCATCCTTGCATTGTCTTTGCCATCTCAGAGGAGTTGTACACCTGAATCTGATGTATTCACCCACAAGGAACATGAATATTCAATCAAAATTAGAAAACACTTACTAACCTGTGTGAGAGAGAAGTTCAGCTGCGGTCTCTCTTTCCATTGTGTGTAAATGGCTATGCCAGGGTCTGCTAGTTATAGTCAGGTAAATGAAAGACCCATAACAAGGATGTATAACGAAGCTTATATAACACGTAAGAATAGAATTCTGAACAAAGCTTTGCACTTTTATGCCACCTTTTTTGCAAGGAGATCGCAACTTTACAAGTTATAAAAAAGCCAGGATTCTTGTTGGGGTGGCTCCTTTTTCAGATGGATTAATTGAGTCACAGAGCAAGGTTATGTTTATCAGAAGTGTTGAACACCTGCTACTCCCTCTAAGATCCATGGGAGATGTGGGTTTTCAGAACATCAGGTCTAAACGACTTGTTCAGGGCAAGTCATGGTACATTTCTGCCAGAGCTGGAAATAGAACCCAGGAGTCCTGACCTCCAGTTCTTGATGTGAACAAATAGACCATTTTTCTCTCACTGTCAGCAGTAGAATGACTTTCAGGCAAAGAAAGGCAAACTTAATCTAGTTCGTAGGAAAACTGTAAAAATAATGAATTCTGTTAATAACTGGAAAAAGAAAAGGAGGACTTGTGGCACCTTAGAGACTAACCAATTTATTTGAGCATGAGCTTTCGTGAGCTACAGCTCACTTCATCAGATGCATATCGTGGAAACTGCAGCAGACTTTATATACACACAGAGAATATGAAACAATACCTCCTCCCACCCCACTGTCCTGCTGGTAATAGCTTATCTAAAGTGATCATCAGGTTGGGCCATTTCCAGCACAAATCCAGGTTTTCTCACCCTCCACCCCCCCCCCCCACAAATTCACTCTCCTGCTGGTGATAGCCCATCCAAAGTGACAACTCTTTACACAATGTGCATGATAATCAAGTTGGGCCATTTCCTGCACAAATCCAGGTTCTCTCACCCCCTCACCCCCCTCCCAAAAACCACACACACAAACTCACAGTTTGTGGGAGGGGGGTGAGGGGGTGAGAGAACCTGGATTTGTGCAGGAAATGGCCCAACTTGATTATCATGCACATTGTGTAAAGAGTTGTCACTTTGGATGGGCTATCACCAGCAGGAGAGTGAATTTGTGTGGGGGGGGTGGAGGGTGAGAAAACCTGGATTTGTGCTGGAAATGGCCCAACCTGATGATCACTTTAGATAAGCTATTACCAGCAGGACAGTGGGGTGGGAGGAGGTATTGTTTCATATTCTCTGTGTGTATATAAAGTCTGCTGCAGTTTCCACGGCATGCATCCGATGAAGTGAGCTGTAGCTCACGAAAGCTCATGCTCAAATAAATTGGTTAGTCTCTAAGGTGCCACAAGTACTCCTTTTCTTTTTGCGAATACAGACTAACATGGCTCTTACTCTGAAACCTGTTAATAACTGGGACAATTTGCTAAAAAAGACCATTGAAGTGCCATCAATGGAATGGACCAGATACAACTCTTCAGGTGTGATTCACCTCCACATACCCTGGAGCAAACCCAGTGTAATCACCCTTAGGAGTCACTCTGTACAGCTGGTGTAAATGAGAGAAGAATGAGGCCCATAGAGGTTTAGGAGAGGACAGTCCAGCACATGAGATAAACGGGGCAGCCCCTCCAAGCCCTGCTGAGAATATGTTTTGCTCAGCTGAATCACCGCGGAGGGCCTTTCTCCTTCAGCATGACTGGAGCACAGTACATACGTTCTCATCCTGTGGGTAACACAGCCATTGTCCTTCCTCTTGTGCCGAAGAAGGGTCACCGCAGGCGTAACTGGTTGCTGGAAAAGAAACTAGTCTCTTTGAAGAGAGTCGGCGCAAGAATCGCACAACTGTGTGTGTGTCAGAAATCACCGCACCTCTCTTTATGAAGATGTCAACACACTTACATTGTAAATTGGCACATTATATGCTTCATTAGGATACAATATCAGAATGGCAAACTGAACCAGGAACAATATGGTCTGAGCATCTGTGCAGCAGCTAGAAAATGGCTGACGACGGGCATGTGCAGTTTGTGTCAGCAGCTCCTTCTGGTCCGTGTCTGGAAATAATTTTATAAACCACTCTGGCAGCTTTTACCAGTGGAAAGGGGTAACAGGTAACAGCAACTCTCAGACCCTTCCCTAGATGTGTGTCATCTACAATCCGGTCTTGGTTACTTGCTGTTGCCACCAAGTTTCTCCCATGGAAATTTTATCTCGGGCTAGCCCTCCCTCTGCTCCCTTGTTACAGTGACCCTGCCCACAGGAGCAGGGGTACCCTGAGAGGTAGGGTAGGTGTTCTTTGAAGGCTGCTGCAGAAATCCCCATTCACCACAGCTCTACTCCAGACTGGCATCATCTGGCAGTGCCCCCTTGCCTCTACAAGCCTTGGAAAGTCTTATTTCATATCCCAATTCAAGCTTCCTTTTCATAAGCCATGGAGACTGATGTTCTCCCTGTCTAGTCTTACCCCCACCCTGTCCCACTGCCATCCCTGATGGACCATTCTCTGGGGGCTGAAGAGACCTTTTTTTAGCAACTTCTGCAATCCCGGACCAAACCACCTCCAGCCGGCTGATCTCCACACTCCACCTCCTAATGGTGCACCTCTGACTTTCTAACACACATTCTGGGAAGTCCTGGGAGGGGACTCATACCAATCCCAGGGATCCTCCCAGAGTCCCCAGGTTTCAAACCACTATCTCAGGTCCACATATCTTACCTCCCACATACCTCATGTTAAAAGAATATTAATGCAACACCCAGCCCATTGCTCTCCACAGTGTGTGATACCTGTAGATGTTTGTCTAATAGAACCGCCAATACTGTATTGAGATATCAGCCAGCATCAGGCCCAGGGACATTCCAGCCGGGGGGGATAGTAGTGTGGGCGAGGACATCTGGGAGAGGGCTTGAGACAAAGCTAAATTCTAAGGCAGAGATCCCTTCATTTCCCCAGTGAGATTCCCTTCCCAGCAGGTACCTTTTAAACCAGAGTATGAGCTGTGAGTTGGATTGTACGAACTAAGATTATCCCAAACTGAGACACATTAGAACCTGAATCAGAAGGGCCCAGATTCCGATTCTTCACCCTTAGTCACAATGAACAGCGCCTACTCACACGAGTCATCCCACTGCATCCTGGGGGGATCATTTGTACAGATGCAAGTCAAGTGATTGCAGGAGCAGCAGACCGAAGCCTTAGGAGACAGTCCCTCTTTCTTTTCAAAGTGAAAATCCAATCCTGTATCTTTATCTGATTCTTATTCACCAGGAACAAATAGTGCAAATGTCATCAGCTGGCACAAACATAGAATAATTCATTCATTGGCCCTAGGGGATGGTGGCTGACTTCTGTGATGGCTTTCAGGATTGTGGCCTCAGTCAGTAAATAAAGCCAAGACATTAAGTTATAATGTAGTTATCCACACTGGAATTTGCTTAGGATATCGAGTCTAACAAGCCTACTGTTGGGAAAATTTTGCTTAGGTCTTTAATACCACCAGTGAGAGGGGGCCCTTCATTGGACAACTTCTCCACAGGATGGGAGGTTAGCAATCCACTGGGAAAAAACAATCTTCAGACTCTTAGAATGGGGTGTCAGAACTTGTGCTCATTTATCCCTGTTGCTGGCTCACACACTGAGGAGCAAGCTATAGTGTTTGCACATTATTACAACTGCTATTGAAACTCAATTACTTTATATTGCTTTTGAATGGCAGGAAGACTTTGCACAGCGTTAGGTCCTTCATAGCATTAAGTGGCAGGTATTTTCAAGGCAATGCTGCATGTCCAAAAAGGGATAAATCAAAATTACAATTATTGAGATAAAGGATAACTCTCAGCAACTGCAGTAGGTTTGAGGAAAGCAAAAAAGAAATGAAAGGTATAAATTAAATCTCCATAATGATGAGGAATTTGAATGATATCAAACAGTGAGATACCCTATTAGCCGATAAATAACCCTGTTGCTGGTTACCTTAGGGAGCCATGTTTGCATTTTATGGCAATTATTTCTTGTCTCGGGGCATCTACTGAGAGAGAAAAATAATCACAAATAGAAAGTTAACAATAAATTTTGATAATTAAATTTCAAGATGAATTGAGACTTTGTAGACATAAACCCTTTGATTTGTGCTAGAGCCATAACATTTTGTTAGCATGATACCACCTAATTTATGGAAATGTTGCTAATTATGAACATTTTTGTGCAAATGAAACAAGCAAAACTAAATTGACAAAGTAGCAAGGAGTGTGTTTGGATACTCCACAGGTGTGGTCGTATTGTTCATGACCTTTGAGGTTAGTTTGAAAAATGCCACCATCATTTTTAAGAAGGAGAAAAATACCTGGGAAATAGAAAGTAAAAACATGAAAGTAATATGAAGGTTATAAGGTTTTTTTATTATTATAGTAGGGCCTAGAAAACTCAGTCAAGATCAGACCCCACGGTGCTAAGCGTACTCTTAGTAAGAGACAGCATTTACCCTGAAAAGATTACAATTTCAAGAGACAAGACAAACCAAGCATAGGAGAAAGGAGTCCATTTTAGGGTTGGAAACTCAGGAACGTTGAAGTTCCATCTCTTGTCCTGTGTAACACAGGAAGTCTGTGGTTGAGCAGTGGATTGAAGCCGGATCTAAGTCCAGTGCCTTAACTTGAAAGGGTAGTAAACCACACCACACTTGGTGTGCTCTACCAGTGTCCACACGGGATTTTACTGAGAAGCAGGCTGCTGCACTGTAGATTCACGCTCTGACTTGCAGCATGGTCATGGTCCATTAGACAGACCCTTACACTATAAACCCCTGGAACAAGGACTGTCTTTTTGTTCTGTGTTTGTACAGTGCCTAGTCCTGGGCTCCTAGGTGCTATGGTCAGACAAATAATAATTATTAAGCACAAGGCCATACTTTCTCACTGCACATCAGATTAGTATAGTAAAGTAGAAGTGTGATATGATCCTGCAAGTTGGTAAGAAGCTTCAGTTCCCATTAACCTCAGTGAGATTTGAGAGCATGTTGGACCACTCAGAAGGTGCTCAGCATCTTGTAGGATGGGGCTCGGTATGCAGAGAAAAGGGATTTTGCCACTATGGATAGACGGAAATAATATTCCTGAGCAAATGGACATCATTATGCCAGAGTTAAATATGTAACTGGCTAAGTAACCAATTGATTTTATAAAAAGAACAGGAGGACTTGTGGCACCTTAGAGACTAACAAATTTATTTGAGCATAAGCTTTCGTGAGCTACAGCTCACTTCATTGGATGCATTCAGTGGAAATTACAGTGGGGAGATTTTATATACACAGAGAACATGAAACAATGGGTGTTATCATACACACTGTAATGAGAGTGATCAGGTAAGGTGAGCTATTACCAGCAGGAAAGAAAAAAAAACCTTTTGTAGTGATAATCAAGATGGGCCATTTCCAGCAGTTGACAAGAACATCTGAGGAACGGGGGGGGGGGGGGGGCGAGGGGAATAAACATGGGGAAATATTTTTACTTTGTGCAAGGACACATCCACTCCCAGTCTTTATTCAAGCCTAATGTAATGGTGTCCAGTTTGCAAATTAATTCCAATTCAGCGGTCTCTCGTTGGAGTCTGTTTTTGAAGTTTTTTTGTTGAAGAATTGCCACTTTTAGGTCTGTAATCGAGTGACCAAAGAGATTGAAGTGTTCTCCGACTGGTTTTTGAATGTTATAATTCTTGACGTCTGATTTGTGTCCATTTATTCTTTTACACAGAGACTGTCCGGTTTGGCCAGTGTACATGGCAGAGGGGCATTGCTGGCACATGATGGCATATATCACATTGGTAGATGTGCAGGTGAACGAGCCTCTGATAGTGTGGCTGATGTTATTAGGCCCTATGATGGTGTCCCTTGAATAGATATGTGGACACAGTTGGCAACGGGCTTTGTTGCAAGGATAGGTTCCTGGGTTGGCGGTTCTGTTGTGTGGTGTGTGGTTGCTGGTGAGTATTTGCTTCAGGTTGGGGGGCTGTCTGTAAGCAAGGACTGGCCTGTCTCCCAAGATCTGTGAGAGTGATGGGTCGTCCTGCAGGATAGGTTGTAGATCCCTGACGATGTGTTGGAGAGGTTTTAGTTGGGGGCTGAAGGTGATGGCTACTGGTGTTCTGTTATTTTCTTTGTTGGGCCTGTCCTGTAGTAGGTAACTTCTGGGTACTCTTCTGGCTCTGTCAGTCTATTTCTTCACTTCAGCAGGTGGGTATTGTAGTTTTAAGAATGTTTGATAGAGATCTTGTATGTGTTTGTCTCTGTCCGATAGAATACCCCTGCTCGGGGTTCCAGGGGTGTGTCTGTGTGGATTTGTTCTTGTGCTTTTTCAGGGAGTTTCTTGAGCAGATGGTGTAGTTTCTTTTGGTAACCCTCAGTGGCATCAGAGGGTAATGACTTGTAGATTGTTGGAGAGCTGCCGAGCAGCCTCTTGTTCATATTCCGACCTATTCATGATGACAACAGCACCTCCTTTGTCAGCCTTTTTGATTATGATGTCAGAGTTGTTTCTGAGGCTGTGGATGGCATTGTGCTTTGCACAGCTGAGGTTATGGGGCAAGTGATGCTGCTTTTCCACGATTTCAGCCCATGCACATCCGCAGAAGCACTCTGTGTAGAAGTCCAGTCTGCTGTTTCGACCTTCAAGAGGAGTCCACCTAGAATCCTTCTTTTTGTAGTGTTGGTAGGGAGGTCTCTGTGGATTAGTATGTTGTTCAGAGGTGTGTTGGAAATATTCCTTGAGTCGGAGACGTCGAAAATAGGATTCTAGGTCACCACAGAACTGTATCATGTTCGTGGGGGTGGAGGGGCAGAAGGAGAGGCCCCAAGATAGGACAGATTCTTCTGCTGGGCTAAGAGTATAGCTGGATAGATTAACAATATTGCTGGGTGGGTTAAGGGAACCACTGTTGTGGCCCCTTGTGGCATGTAGTAGTTTTGATAGTTTAGTGTCCCTTTTCTTTTGTAGAGAAGCAAAGTGTGTGTTGTAAATGGCTTGTCTAGTTTTTGTAAAGTCCACCCACGAGGAAGTTTGTGTGGAAGGTTGGTTTTTTATGAGAGTATCCAGTTCTGAGAGCTCGTTCTTAATCTTTCTCTGTTTGCTGTAGAGGATGTTGATCAGGTGATTCCGCAGTTTCTTTGAGAGCGTGTGGCACAAGCTGTCAGCATAGTCTGTGTGGTATGTAGATTGTAATGGACTTTTTACCTTCAGTCCTTTTGGTACGATGTCCATCTGTTTGCATTTGGAAAGGAAGATGATGTCTGTCTGTATCTGTATGAGTTTATTGATTTTATGTGTGTAACCTTCATCTTCACCTCTTGTTTCCCCCACCTGTTGTTGTTGTTCTCACTTCTTTCATTATGTCCACTATTCCACTGTAAGCTCTTTGGGGCAGGGACTGTGACTTTCTATATATTTAGAAAGTGCCTAGCACATTTTGGGCAAAAGCACAAAACATCTGAGGGCCTCCATATTTGGCAGTGATATCACATTCTCACTAGTATGCTCTATATCCTTGACACTGGAATGAACTCAACACCATCATGTTTACTCAATACCACCCAGTCACTGCCAGTTACACTGGAGAGTAACCTTCAAAACACACTCCTTTTGAGGCAGAACCACCACCAGCTTCTCTCTGAGTTGAAGGATATTCTTTCAGTTAAAGCGATGGACTGAGTTTGGAGACCTGGTTTCTATTGTTGGCTGTGTCCATTGATGTTGGGTTCTCCAGTTTTGGGAAGCCCAGTTTAAGACATCTAGGGCCTGACTTCCTTAAATGTAGATGCTCAGAACAACTGCAGCTGACCTTAGGGAAAGATGCAGGGGCTCAGCACCTCTGGAAATCAGGCCCGGAGTGTCTCAAATTGGAAACCCAAAAACCGATTGATAGGCACTTCTGAAGATGTTGGCTTAGGTGATTTAGAGAGGTGAGCACTGTGGTCTTGCTATAGTGTGGACCTCACCATAAAACAAGATAGTCTCAGGGACAAGCTCCTTTCCGATTCTCTCCATGGAGAAGGGGGGCATTTTCCCTCCTCTTTCCAATCACCATGTCGTACCTTAGTGTCGACTCCAGTGACTTTTACATGAGAAACATTAATTTAAGTATGAAACGTATCTTCACTGGCCTTCAGTGCAAAATAGTATCTAGATCTGAAGAGGAGGGTCAGCACCATGTGTTTATTAGCCAGCCCTTCACTGACCACCAGCATAG
Source organism: Lepidochelys olivacea (assembly GCF_965140295.1). Classification (NCBI taxonomy): domain Eukaryota; kingdom Metazoa; phylum Chordata; order Testudines; family Cheloniidae; genus Lepidochelys; species Lepidochelys olivacea. The sequence goes on from NC_140416.1 coordinate 124,700,356, forward strand.
CAAGTGTGCTGGGGACCTCAGACAGTTTGAGACCCACTAGTGGATTAGTCTTGGAGTCAAGACGTCTGAGTCCTAATGCCAGTTTTTACATGGATTTTCTAGATGATCTCAGATGAGTTACTTAATCTCTCTGAAATTTAGTTTCCCCACCTGGAAACGAGGGGGCACAGAAAATGAAGAAGTAACTATTGAAGGATTTGACGTTGATCAGAAAATATCAGAAAGAAGAGTGGGGGTGGGAAGGTGCTTTTTTTGCAGCTAGTTGTGAACACATTCTCCAGAACTGAAAACAAAATAATTAAAGTCACTGCCAAGTACAGGAACACAACCAAAAACAACAGGCAGAGAAAAGCAAATTGTTCTGTTCCTCAATACGCAGAGATCGCAAGATTAAATTAAAGTGAAGACCTGCTGATGATTCTGTGATGTGGCATGAGCACTGTACACGCTGAGCCAGATTTTCAGCAGGTGTTATCTGCATAGCTCCATGGCAAGCTCTTCCTAGTTTAAGACATTGCAGTATCTGGAAGCCAGTAAAATTTCTATGTGCTTATGTTTCATGGTCTTTTTTTTGATGCTCCTCGGCTTTTGCCTCTGTTCTTTAGTGTTTCATTTGTGGTCACATCACTTCTACTGCGCACTGTTTATTAACGAAAGCCAAAAGGTTTTAGTTCTCTTGCTATCTATGCTAGCTTTTGTAATGGAAAACTAGAGACTAGAAAGCAGTAGGTGGGCCAGTCATTTCACATGCTGCGTGGACATTGGGCAAGGTTTGTCATGAGCAGGGATGCTTTTTAAACTAAAGGTAGTTGAAGGCAGGATGGAAGTGTCCGAGAAAGGAAGAAGGGGAGTTTTTTGTCTCCTTCACAGAAATCTACCTTCTGGGCCAAATCCTCAGCTGGTGTAAATCAGTTTCCATTGCTGTCAATGGAGCTACACTGATTTTCACCTTAGAATCATAGAGTATCAGGGTTGGAAGGGACTTCAGGAGGTCATCTAGTCCAACCCCCTGCTCAAAGCAGGACCAAGCCCCAGTGAAATCATCCCAGCCAGGGCTTTGTCAAGCCAGGCCTTAAAAACCTTCTGAGGCTCTGGCCCTCAATTCCCATTCTAGTTCCTTGGGCACAGAGGCAGCCCTTTCCAGGCATGGTATGAATTCACCCCGCTGTGTGAAAGGGCAGGTGCACCAACCAATGGACTGTGTTGCACAATCCATTTTTTAGCCTCCCTTTCCATTGATTTCACGGGGGGAGTTCTGCTGCAACGTGGATGGGAGAAAATGGTGCAATAGAAATCAAACTGGTTCTATTGTGTTCTAAAGACGCCAACCTGCTGGGCTGTCAGATTTATCTTGTGTCAAGACAAATAACACTGAATGTGATACCATAGTAACATTACTATAATCACAATCCTGCATGAGTCAGACTCCAACAGGGAAGAAATAATGGCATATGTGGTGTTGGACACCTGTCTGGAGTACAGCCCATTTCTAAATAAGTGAAACCATTTACAATCTGACGTAGGTAGCAAATGTCCCACTAGTGCAAAAGTAGGAAGTATGCTGCACAGAGACCCAACCTTGATAGTGCTGAACCCTTCAAGGTATTTTCCCACATCTCTTTATATTACTCACATCGAAGCGAGGTAACAGTTTCAGGGAAATGCATTGCTGCTCTCTGAGTTGTTTGTATATGGGCTTTTGTTTTGTTTTTGAACCTCACTTCATTTAATGACTAAACAGTAATAATAGATAAGAACATAGAAATGGCCATAGTGGGTCAGACCAAAGGTCCATCTAGCCCAGTATGGCTGTCTTCTGACAATGGCCAATGCCAGGTGCTTCAGAGGGAATGAACAGAACAGGGAATCGTCAAGTGATCCATCCCCTGTGGCCCATTCCCAGCTTCTAGCAAACAGAGGCTAGGGCAGGGGTGAGCAACATTTTTGGCCTGAGGAAATTGTATGGCGGGCCATGAATGCTCACAAAATGTGGGGGCTGGAGCAGGTGAGGGCTCTGGCTGGGGGCGCGGGGTCTGGGGTGGGGCCAGAAATGAGGAGTTAAGGTTGTGGGAGGGGGCTCCAGGCTGGGGCAAGGGGTTGGGTTGCGGGAGGGGGCTCCAGGCTGGGGCAAGGGGTTGGGTTGCGGGAGGGGGCTCCAGGCTGGGGCAAGGGGTTGGCACCAGGATGAAGGGTTTGGGGTGTAGGAGGGGGCTGGGGGCGAAGCAGAGGGGTTCAGAGGGTGGGAGGGGGATCAGGGCTGGGGCAGGGGCACAGGAAGAGGTCAGGGGTGCAGGCTTCAGGCAGCGCTTACCTCAAGCGGCTCCTGGAAGCAGCAGCATGTCCTCCCTCTGGCTCTTATGTGGAGGCGCGGCACCAGCCAGGCGGCTCTGTGCGCCGCCCTGTCCCCAGGCGCCACCCCTGCGGCTCTGATTGTCCGCAGTTCCCAGCCAATGGGAGCTGCAGAGCCGACACTTGAGGCTGGGGCAGTGTGCGGAGCCCCTTGGTCGCCCATGTGCATAGGAGCTGGAGGGGCGAGATGCTGGTGCTTCTGGGAGCCACACGGAGCCATGGCGCATGTGGAGCAGGGCAAGCCCCCGTCCCCACTCTCCAGCTGGAGTGCCGGAGAGGGGCAAGCCCCAGACCCCGCTCCCTGGCGCTCCTGGCTAATAGCCGTTGATGGACCTGTGACATTCAGGCACGGCTTATTCACCACTGTCATATAATTTGGATATGTTTTGCACAAAATATGCCTGAAAGTCTTGATCTGCTAGACATTAATATCTCGTTGGATTGTGGGTGCTGCCATCGTATGTGAAGTTATGAAGTTGGGCTCTGTGTGTTACTGAAACATGTTGTGAGGTTGGAAACACCCACACGCAGCCTTTCAGGTACAACAGCAAAAAGGCCAAACGCAGTGAATGGCTTTTTGAGGAAATGCCACAAGCACCAGGATTACCCCAGGAACTGTGTGCAATAGAAACCTCTCCAAGACAGCACTTCGCCATGGGAACTGTCTGACCCAGGTCACAGCAAAAGAGCTTTCCAACAAGTGGGAAGATGATATAAAAGGGGGAAATGACATCATGATGGTACCTCACTCTCCCTACAACACCACACCTGGAAACACCTGAGGAACAGAGACTGAACTGGGGGATGTGGTGATCCCAGGCTAAAGGGATTTCTAGCCTGTGTATGTAAACCTGGGAAACCCAAGCTGCAAAGCAAAGGCAGCTTGTGCCTTAAAATCTGCCAGTCTGTTTATCACTCAGGATGAGAATTTGTTAATTCATATCCAACCTATCTAGTATGTAAAGATCCTTTTGTGTTTTTGTTTATTTACTAGGGAATCTGATTTGATCTGTTTGCTATCACTTATAATCACTTAAAATCTATCCTTTTGTAGTTGTTAAACGTACTTTATGTTTTAATCCAAACAGTGTGCGTTTGACTAAGAAGTCTGGGGAAAAGATCAGCTTGGTTACCACAAGTGTGTATGGTCCTCTTCACATTGAGGGAGAGGTGGACCGAGTGTTAAACCCATATACTAGTCAGATTTGACCAGGGCAGGACAGTACTGCTCTGGGATCCTAGGCTGGGAGGCTGGTGATTAGACAGCCTGCATGTAACTGCAGCTGGGTGTGTCCCTACCTGTGTGAATGCTGGTGAAAGACAAAGCTTTGAGGGTGTTGCAACTTGCTTTCTCAACAGTGTGAGAGGGAACCCAGGGTGGTAGGTTAGAGGGCTCAGTGGTACCCCAGTTCCAGGTGGCACCTCAGGAGGAACACATCACAGGACCTATCCTCCATTGACTTATCTCGTTCCTTTTTGAACCCTCTTATAGTTTTGGCCTTCACAACATCCTCTGGTAAGGAGTTCCACAGGTTGATTGTGAGTTGTGTGAAGAAATACTTGTTTTGTTTGTTTAAAACCTGCTGCCTATTAATTTCATTTGGTGACCCCTAGTTCTTGTGTTACGAGAAAGAGTAAATAACACTTCCTTATTTACTTTCTCCCCACCAGTCATGAATTAATAGACTTCTCTCATATCCCCCTTTTGTCGTCTCTTTTCCAAACTGAAAAGTCCCAGTCTTATTAATCTCTCCTCATTCAGAAGCTGTTCCATACCCCTAATCATTTTTGTTGCCCTTTTCAGAACCTTTTTCAATTCCAATATATCTTTTTTGAGATGGGGCGACCACATCTGCACACAGTATTCAATAAGTGGGCATGCCATGGATTTATATAGAGGCAATATGATATTTTTGGTCTTATCTTTCCTAATGATTCACAACATTCTGTTCACTTTTTTGACTGCCGCTGCACACTGAGTGGATGTTTTCAGGGAAGTATCCACAATGACTCCAGGATCTCTTTCTTGAGTGGTAACAACCAATTTAGACCCCATCATTATATATATATATATATATATATATATATATATATATGGTGCTTTATACAGCACCTTTCATCAGATGATCTTAACATACTTCCTAAATGCTAATGATGCAAATCCCTTGTGAGACACACACTACTGTCCCATTATCCTGATAAGGAAACTGAGGCACAGAGTTTTCAATGGTGGCCCGTTGAGCGCCCCGGTTTTGGGGTGTCCAGCTTACAAGCTTTGGGGTTTGATTTTCCAGAAGTTCTCTGCAGCTGCCAGTGACGTCATTTAGGAGAGGGGGTTGCTCAGCAGCTCTGAACATCAAACCCAGCCTGTCTCTAGTTTAGTACCTGAACGTGGAGGCACATGAAATTCGTGGACACTTATGAAAATGTTGGCTTCGGTCACTTGCCTCAAGCTACGCAGTTAGGGGGGCCTGCGCCAAAGTCCACTGAAGTCAATGAGATTCGTTCCATTGACTTCAATGGGATTTGGATTGAGTCCTGAGTCACTGATAGGATAGAAAGTGAACCCAAGGCTACCGGTTTGCACTCCTGGTCTTTAGCCACTAGCAAAGGTTCCCCTCCATCGATAAAGACATTTGCTTCCTCCGAAATAGCAAAACTTTTTCTCTGACCAGGCCAGTTTACTCTACGCCATGCTGGATAAAGCAAAAATGACTTAATATTAAGATTTTTCAATTTCTTCTTAATCTGGGTATAGTTCTCTCTCTCTCTCTGTCTCTCTCTCTCTTTTTTACCAAAAAGGGCAAATAATCAGGGGAAGTCCCAGTTTGAGCATTCTACAACAAGTGACCTCGCATGCAATGGCCTCATGGGGAAAAGTGGAGGTTTCAAAGCCCATAACGAGGACCTCCAGCTTTTAAACATACCCAGTGAACCACTCACTCCTTTATTTGTTTTTTGTTGTTGTTGCTCTTGCTGAGAGACCCTTTCCTGGTGTCTGTTCTCCTGTGGAAGAGTCTTTTGCTGTGGTTAGAATGGTCTTTTGGTCAGGGCACAGGACAGGGTTGTAGGGCTGGTTCTTCCACAGACTTGCTGCGTGACCTTTGACGTGTCACCCACCACTTTCAAATGTGCCTCTTTTCACCCCGCTGCAGAGCTCTGCCATGCTCGCTCGGGGAGGGAAGTGCAGCTGATTTGCTGTCTTTGGCTTAAAAAATCCCTCTTGATTTGAACTCCGCTTTCCTTTAGGCAAAATGCATAGCTGTCGTCTCTGATGGGGTAATCTACAGGGTGCGTAAGTTCAAAAGTAAAACCACACACTAAATAGGAATGAGAAGAAGCACCAAAGAAAAGAAGCACTTGCTGGCCGTGAAGAGTGGGAGGTGATGAAGCCCTGTCTGATTCAGAGCACCGTTTCCAGCCCATAGGTTATTTCATTATGTGCTCTCTGCATATAAGAACAATGGCCCGCTATTGCTAACGTTACTCAGCGATTGTGGCAGTAGGGGCCGATTCTACTGCTATGGAAGCCACAGGCAATCCTCTGATTTAGGCTCTTTAATGGGACGAGGATCAGGCCCTGAAAAAGAAAGCATGAAATAAGACCCACACTAATTAACACCTCCTAGAAGATGCCTTTAAACCCCTGCTCTGTGTTACCTTAGGGATGGGAGCTACCAGCAGTATTATAACAAGAGAACTTGCAGACTGTCTGAAAAACACATCAGTGTGGAGTGAGAGAAGGAAAACAGCAGGGAAAATGAGATGTAGAGATGACCACTGCTTAGGACTTTGACTGAAAGAGCTCCGAAGTTGCTGAGTGTCCCTAGCAGGAGGCACACAGCCACAGACACAAAGTGAGCCGCTGGGTAGGTCTCTGTAGTGATGTGACTCCAAAAAATCTTGTGAAGAGGAGGAAACAAGTCCAGAATAGGCTAGAAATTTGGGACAAGTGGAGCAAAATTTGACATGTAAAGAAAAGAATGAACTAACTTCTTCAGCGAAAATGACAAATGTAGTTTATGGTGACATAAAAATCGTTTTCCATTTAGCAAAGACCAGCTGTAAAATATCCCATAAAGCTCAAGGTTGCCCTGATGTTTGGAGTTGCATTCTAATTGTCCTTCCTATTCTTCTCTGAGTGTTTTAATTAACCTTTTGCACCCCGATCCTCCTTTTAATCCTCATCTATAGCTGCGCTTGCACAGAATTATGATCCTTAGTACATCACAAACTAAAAGGTAGAGGTTTCAAGTTAGCCTTTATAGCCATGCAAGAAGTGAATCTTTTTGTCATACATCTGTTGCTTTTCTTAAGTTTAACTTTTGACATAAAGGAGGAAAATAAGATTCTTTGTGACGATTTTCAAAGGGCAACTCAATGTTAATGAAAATATTAGATGATCTGTGAAATAAAAATAGTTAAGTCCAGTTAAGATAGGGACAAGATTACTGAGGCCAATACATGTAAATGGTTAAACTATTTCCATTTTAGAGGACTTTCTTCAATGCCGCCTAGGTAAGGAGTGAATCAATTTCAAATTTCAGTTTCAGATACTAATGGTCAGCAATAACTTCAAGTGCAAATTCTGGCACATGGTCACAGAGCATCGATAAAGATTCAAAGTATTGTCAATTTGGGTTTATAAATCAGCTGTCTGTCTCGCAAGTCTATTTTCAAAAAGTTGTGCAAGGGTTTACACATGGAACAAAATTTCAAAGGGAATGAAAATCTAGACATGCAGCATGGAGTGATTAAATATGACACTGTAAACTAGTGGGATAGTGGGTGGAGCTTCAAATCTGTGCAGGCTTCCTAGTAATAAACAATAGGAGGATTTTGCTCTTATAGAGTGTCTTCATCTGAGAGGTTCAAGGGGATATTGTTTTGCAGCTACAGTAGGTGCACAAACTCTCTAATATGAAAGTCTTGAATAGTCTTGACTGGTTTTGTGGTTCATGAATTCTTTGTTTTGTTTCTTCTTTCGGCTGCTAACCATTTCCCTGACAGCTTAAAAATCTGTCTTTTTGACACCAAGAGACAGACTTAAGGGAGTCTCCTTCTGCTAAATATATTTCATGGTCACTGTTACTGAACTTTCCCTCCATGCATCTGAAGAAGTGGTTTTTTACCCACAAAAGCTTATGCTGAAATAGATCTGTTAGTCTTTAAGGTGCCACCGGACTTGTTGTTTTTAAGGCTATGAGGAATATCCAGCATGGATTTGTCAAGAACAAACAATGCCAGACCAACCTAATTTCCTTCTTTGACAGGGTTACTGGCCTAATGGATGTGGGGAAGCAGTAGACATGATATATCTTGATTTTAGTAAGGCTTTTGACACAGTCCCACATAACAATGTCATAAGCAAACTAGGGATATGCGGTCTTGATGAAATTACAGTAAGGTGGATGCCCAACTGGTTGGAAGACTGGACTCAAAGAGTAGTTATGGTTTGCTGTCAGAATAGGAGGACTTGTTTAGTGGGGTCCCATAGGGATCTGTCCAGGGTCCTGTACTATTCAACATTTTCATTAGTGACTTGGATGATGGAGTGGAGAACATGCTTATAAAATTTTCAGATGACCCCAAGCTGGGAGGTGTTGCATGCACTTGGGAGGGCAGGATTAGAATTCAAAATGACCTTAACAATTTGGAGAATTGGTCTGAGTTCAACAAGATGAAATTCAATAAAGACAATTAAAAGTACTTCCCTTAGGAAGAAAAAAGTCAAATGGTCAACTACAAAATAAGGAATAAGGGGCTAGGCGGTTGTATGGCTGAAAAGGAGCTAGGGGTTGTAGTGGATCACAAATGGAATATGAGTTAATGTGATGCAGCTGCAAAAGAGGCTAATCTCATTCTGGGTGTGTGTGAACAGGAGCGTTGCATGTAAGACATGGGAGGAGACTGTCCTGCTCTCCTTGGCATTGGTGAGGCCTCAGCTGGATCACTGTGTCCAATTCTGGGTGCCACACTTGAGGAAAGATGTGGACAAATTGGAGAGAGTCCAGAGGAGAGCAACAAAAACAATCAAAGGTTTAGAAAACCTGACCGAGAAGGAAAGGTTAAAAAACCTGGCATGTTTAGTCTTGAGAAAAGAAGACTGAGTGGGACCTGATAACAGTCTTCAAATATGTTAAGGGTTGTTATAAATTGGACAGTGATTAATTGTTCTCCTTGTCCACTGAAGGCAGAAGAAGTAGTAATGGGCTCAATCTGCAGCAAGGAAGAATTAGGTTAGATATTAGGAAAAACATTCTTCCTATAAGGGTGGTCAAGCTCTGGAACAGGCTTCCCCACGAGGCTGTGGAATCCCCATCACTGGTTATTAAGAACAGGTTGGACAAGCATCTGTTTTGGGGGGTCTAAGTATACCTGATCCTGTCTCAGCAGGACTGGGCTTGATGACATATCGAGGTTCCCTCCAGCCTTACGTTTTTATGATAAAGTCCTGCTCTTACCAACTTCCCTTGCCTGCTTTGGGACATTTTGTGGCCCAGGCTGCAATTTCCTTGAGAGCAGGTGGGCTAACTGGGTGGGGGAAGGCTCTTTTAAATACCTCTCCTCCCCCCACTGCCCACACACTTCCCAGGCATGGGGACTATCACAATGTGGACCTGCAAGATTAGGCCACATCAGAAAGATTTTCCTTCTCAAAAGCTGTTTGTTTCTGTGTCTTTCCCCATTTATGGAAGGTATGTTTGCATGTCTCCCTCAGCTCATTCCTGCTCATACAGTCCTGCTAGTGTGAAGCCCAGAGTGTCACCGATAACTTTTCTTTTTTGTTTAAATGTATTTATTCTGTTGGGGAATGTCACCATTTTTCTTCATTCGCTCTGACATTTTGTTTGTTGTCTCCAGAGTTTGCCCACAGGACAGAAATAAATAGCTTGGTCTCCTTTAAAAACAAAGTCTGAAGCCAATAAATGGGTTGTGCTTTTGATACTACTTGCATAATGGAATGCCCCAATTTATGCAGTCCCAACTTCATTCTGAAAGGAGACTGGCTACTTAATTTTGCTCCACTGAGGAAACTCTTGGCATTCTGAGCACAAAATCAAGAGTAATGAAGACTAATGGCTGGACATGGCCCAGCAAAAGAAAGAGCTGTTGGAAATCAGATTCACAATTATGTATTTTTTTAAACATTCCTCCTGTGGCACCATAGCGTTTCAGATATTCACGCTGTTTACCGTAAAACACAGACAAAGGAAGCAGAAATGTTCAGTGGAAATTGAAAGGCATCTAAAATGTGTCTTTTAGGAGGTAAAGTATCAGAGGGGTAGCCATGTTTGTCTGTATCCACAAAAACAATGAGCAGTCTGGTGGCACCGAAAAGACTAACAGATTTATTGGGGCATAAGCTTTTGTGGGTAAAAAGCTTATGCCCAAATAAATCTGTTAGTCTTTAAGGTGCCACCGGACTCCTCATTGTTTTGGTGGATAGAGGCAGGAAGAAGTGGGTTTTTTACCCACAAAAGCTTATGCCCAAATAAATCTGTTAGTCTTCAAGGTGCCACCGGACCTCTCGTTGTTTTAGAAGGTAAAGGCCAGATTCCCAAGGACTCAACATCAACAGTTGGGGCCAGACGTACTAAGGTCTTTTGCAAATCTGGCCCTTATGTGGGTGCCTAAATAGGAGCTGAACTCTGGCCCGTGTTGTGGGCACTGAACTTTTTGAAAGTCCGGCTGTAAACACTTTGGGTCAGAGACTGGCCCGAATTCTCTAGTGACAAAACTAGGTGCATCTCCATTTGTTTCCATAGAGTTCTGCCATAGACACCAACAGAGAATTCGGCCCACCGTCTTTGAGTGCTTTGTACTGGATTGGTCACATTTTTAGGGCTAAACGAGTAATACAGAAATAGATAATGTGTAAGCAGGCATGCAGCAGACTCTTTGCAGCACCTTGTGGAGACCGTTAGGCAGCCGGATGATCTTTAGTGCACCCCATTATCATCCTGGCTCTCGTGTAAGGAAGAACTTGCCATCTTTCATAGGCTTTTATGCTGGAGAGGATGATAAACTCTGATGGGATTTGCCAAAATCTGCAGTGCACTGCCTCATGGGAATGGACACCTTGTCAGAGGTGCTGAGCCCCTCACAGGTTAAGTCCCAATTCTCTACACTTTAACATAAGAGTGGCTGTACTGGGTCAGACCAAGGGTCCATCTAGCCCAGTATCCTATCTTCTGACAGTGGCCAGTGCCAAGTGCTTCAGAGGGAATGAACAGAACAGGGCAATTTATCGAGTGATCCATCCCCTGTAGCCCAGTCTCAGCTTCCGGCAGTTGGAGATTTAGGGACATCCAGAACATGGGGTTGCTTCCCTGGCCATTTTGGCTAATAGCCACTGATGAAGCTGTCCTCGATGAGTTTGTTTAATTCTTTTTTGAACCCAGTGATAGTTTTGGCCTTCACAACACCCCCTCGGAACGAGTTCCACAGGTTGACTGCATTGTGTGAAGTACTTCTTTTAAACTTACTGCTTATTCATTTCATTGGGTGACCCCTGGTTCTTGTGTTATGTGATGGGATAAATAACACGTGCTTGTGCATTTTTTCCACACCAGTCATGATTTCGTAGACCTCTGTCGTATCCCCTCTTCGTTGTCTCTTTTCTATGCTCACTGTCCCAGTGTTTTTAATTTCCCCTCATCTGGAATCTGTTCCAGGCCCCTAATTATTTTGTTGGCCTTCGCTGTACCTTTTCTAATGTTCATATCTCTTTTTTGAGATGGGGCGATCGGAACTACAGGCTCTATTCAAGGTGTGGGCTTACCTGGGATGTATAGAGTGGCATTATGATATTTTCTGTCTTGCTATCTAATTTCCTAATTGTTTCTAACATTGTGTTCGTTTTTTTGACTGCCACTGCACGTTGAGCAGATGCTTTCAGAGAACTATCCTTGATGATTCCAAGATCTCTTTCTTGAGTGGTCACAGCTAATCTTGCTTGGTAACAGCTAGCATCCTTGTAGTGGGGAAAATACCAAAGAAACCCACCACAGTAGCATTTAACTTAAAAAATGAGGACGCTTGTTAAATGGAAATTAAAAGGAGCAGTCAGAAGAGTGAAATACCTGCAAACTTCATGGAAACTTTTAAAGAACTACATAATAGAGGCTCAAACTAAATGTATAATCCAAATTTTTTTTAAAAACCCCCCACAAAAACAGTAAGAGGACCAAAATACCCCCCAAAATAACAAAAATGCCACCATGGCTAAACAAGAGGCTAAAGGAGGCAGTTAGGGATAACAAGACATCTTTTAATAATTGGAAGTCATATCTCACTGAAGAGAACATAAAGGAACATAAACTCTGGGAAGTCAAGTGTAAAAGTATAATGATGCAGGCCAAAAAGAATTTGAAGAGCAACGAACAAAAGCCACAAAAACTAACAACCAAAAATAAAATAAAATAAAATAAAAATTCCAAGGACAGCAGAAGCTGGAAGCATGCCAAACAATCAGTGGGGCCACTGGAATACTGAGGTACTTAAGTAGCACTCAGTGAAGGCAAGGCCATTGCGGAGAAACTAAATGAATTCTTTGCATTGAGTTTCACTGCAGAGGATGTGAGGGAGATTGCCACACCTCATATTCTTTTTAGGGTGACAAATCTGAGGAACTGTCCCAGATTGAGGTGTCATTAGAGAAGGTTTTGGAACAAATTGATAAATTAAAAAGTAATAAGTAACCAGGACCAGATGGTATTCACCCAAGAGCTCTGAAGGACTCAAATATGAAACTGCAGGGCTACTAACTGTGTTATAAAGAAAAGCAGGACTTGTGGCACCTTAGAGACTAACACATATTTTCCACTGAATGCATCCGATGAAGTGAGCTGTAGCTCTTGAAAGCTTATGCTCAAATAAATTGGTTCGTCTCTAAGGTGCCACAAGTACTCCTTTTCTTTTTGCGGATACAGATTAACACCGCTGCTAACCTGTAACTGTGGTATGTAACCTATTGCTTAAATTAGCCTCTGAACCAAATGCCTGGAGGATAGCTAATGTGACACTGAATTTTTAAAAGGGATCCGGAGGCAATTACAGGCTGATGAGACTAACTTCAGTACCAGGCAAATTGGCTGAAACTACAGAGGACAGACTTAGCAGATACATAGATGAACACAGTATGTTGGGAAAGAGTCAACAGGGCTTTTGTAAAGGGAAATCATGCCTCATCAATCTACTAGAATTTGTGAGGGTCTCATCAAGCATGTGAACAAGGGTGATCCAGTTGATATAGAGTACTTGGATTTTCAGAAAGCCTTTGACAAGGTTCCGAGATCCTGTCATAAATCAGTAATTGGTTAAAAGACAGGAAATGAAGGTAAGAATAAATGGTCAGATAGAGATAAATAGTGGTGTCCCCCAAGGATCTGTACTGGGACGAGTGATATTTCATATATTCATAATTGATCTGGAGAAAAGGGTAAATAGTGAGCTGGCAAAACTTGCAGACGATACTAAATCTAAAGCTGACTGCAAAGAGTTACAAAGGGATCTCACAAATGGGCAATGATATGGCCGATGAAATTCAATGTTGATAAGTGCACAGTAATGCACATTGGAAAACATAATCCCAGCTATACATAATCCCAACTGTCCATTACCTATCTTGTTTCAACTATTTTTTGATTCCTTGCATCAGGAATTTAATCTTGTTTGCACGTCAAGCCATTTTTAATTTGCAAATGCCTCTCAGTCCTGCAGGCAGTTTCTGACAGATCCTTGTTTTTACTTATCTCCTTCCCCTTGATTTTACTGGTGCCCATTAGCATAGAACCTAAAGGGTTGGAGAAGTGGCAGCCAGTGGAATGGATATTAATGGCACTATATCTGTCCGAAAGGCTGCAGTCCCTTCCCATTATACCAGACCTAAACTGCCCTCAGGCTTTGATTTCAATCCTGGTTCTAAATCAAAGTCTCACACTTGTCACCACGGTCCTGGCTCATTCCTAAATATGTGTTATGTTCTGCTTAATTCTATGTGAGGAGCTCACTTTTACACTTCTAGTGCTCACTGAATAATAATAAAATGCATTAAAAATGCCCTGCTTATTCAGGGTGCAGTCTGTAAAATACACTTTGTAACTGTGCTTTTGTGGTCACAACTGAAAATACCAAATTCAGGACAAATTGCTGAGAAATAGGGCAGATACACCTCAAAACTGGAGGTTATTCTCCCATGAGAGATTCCAAACCAGCAACAAAAGTACACTTCTGTTTCACCACACTGGCTAACAAGAAGTCAGATCAGCAGTTTCCTTAGGCATTCCAGTCCTTGTATCACCACCAAAAACACTAGACTTACAGATGAGTGGTTATTTAAAACCAATTTCATCAAATAAAAAGTCCTTCTGATCCCAAAGGATCAGCCACACACCCTGGTCAATATACAGCTCAGGTCTTACTGAAAAATCACGCTGTTGTCGATCATTTAGTATCTAAAATCTAAAGGTTTATTTATAGAAAGAAAGAAAGAAAGGTGAGAATTAAAAATTGGTTAAAGGAATCAAATACATACAATAATTACAAGGTTCTTGGATCAGGCTTGTAACATTGATGGAATAAACTGCTGCCTTGTTAAGTCTCCGCTTGCTTCCAAATCATTGGAAGGACCTCAGGCCCTTGGTGAGAATGCTCCCATTAGTGTAAATCCACAGTCCAGAGGTTTGAGCACGGAAGAGGCCAAATGGAGATGTTTCCAGGACCTTCTATAGCTTCTGCCATGTCGAGGGAAATCTATTGTTTCAAACAAAGCCCTCAGTACAACTAGTAGAAAATTACAGGTAAAAGATGGAGTTTGGAGTCACATGTCCATGCCTGATTCTGCTTAGTCACAGCAGGAAATCATTACCCGTACCCCACTTTACCTGTACTCCTAACTTTAACTACAAAAATGATACCTGAATATAAATAGCATAATCATATTCAACAAATCATAACCTTTCCATAGACAGCTTACATGCTACATTTTCTACATGGTTTGTTGCAATTTATATATATAAAAATAACAGTGGTAGCAACAATGATCTATATGGTCATATTTTATCAGATAATGTCACACACTTATTTATAACTTTAATTAATCAGCATTCTTAAATACAGTAATATTCTTTGGAAAGGTTAAAAAAAAGGACCCACCAAAAATCTCCTGTAAAAATAGCAGTGCAAATATGCCAAGCGGCCAGGTGCCCAGATATCATGCAGTCTAAACACCTAGCTAGATAGATTGACAGCCAGGCTGGATAAGCGCCGAGCGTAGATGTATGTGCCTGCTGGATTTCCAACAAGGGAGATGAGATGAACCTTTTGTTGTGGGCATTATGAAGAGGGAGCACATAATTCTGGGCACTGTCTATTCGGTACAGCTTCTTATCCTGTGCTCATCACTATTGTATCTAAGACCCAAATCCCCAAAGATATGTAGGTGCCTAGCTTCCATTGAAATGAATGAGAGTTAGTCAGCTAAACACCTTCAAGCAGTGCATTAAGCAACAGGACTAAGATCTGCCACATGTGGATTGTTCCTTCTCTCATACTGTCCCCGGGGGAGAGCTGTGTGTGCAGCGTAGGGTTTTGTTTTGGTAGGGGTTTTTTAATTGTCCGTGCTGCTCTGTGTTTATGTCAGAGAAGGCAGCTTGAAGAAAAGCACCTGATCCTGGGTGCAGAAGGTGGTGAGGTGTGTGATGGTTCTTAGTTCCTATGCGAGTTTGCTTCGTATTCTGGGACCTGGCCCCACAAAAATCTGTGTCCTGCACAAATGAGCTTTACCCTTATTGTAGAGAGTTCCCTTCTGACAGAGCAGTGGAGTCATTGATCACTGTCTTCATCCAGAGTTTTTCATAATCTTTGATAGTATGTTATAGGAATACGCAAGCTGAATATTGTGCAGACCCTGTAGTTCTTGTGCCAATGGCCAAAACCGGCTCTCTAATTTCATGGTTTGTTTATTTTTCTTAAGGTATCCACTTCCGTTGTTAATAAATTCTTTGATATTTGTTTATAGGCATCCCCTTTTTTATGGGGCTTAGTGGATAGAGTGCTGGCCCAACACTCCGGAGATCTGGCTTCAGCTCCTGGCTTTGGGAATTACTTTATGCAAAACACTTCACCTCTCTGTGCCTTGGTTTACCCATCTGTAAAATGGGGATAATGGTACTGACCTGCTTAGTAAAGTGCCTTGAGGCCTACTGATGAAAAGCCCAAGGTATTATTATTCATAACTTGGGTTGTGGCTGCATTTTGAACTGCTGAAGTAAAATTGTGTGTATTTTTTTCCTGTTCTAAGAGGTTGTTAGTACTTCTGTGACATCTCAGCCACTAAGTACAAGACGAAGTAATTGATTGCTTTTGTTTAGACATGCCTGACATACAAATAACTTGTACTTGTTATGTTGTGGCTCAGTGTTGTGTGTTTAAGGCCAGTTTTTCAAAGAGCTCAGCGTTCATTCAGGAACTTCAGGGAAATGGCCAGGGATTCAGAAGGGCTCAGCACACAGCAGTTTCCATTGGCTCAATGAGGAGTGCTGGTTGCAAGTAGTCTGATGGAATGGATTTGATCAAATTAAAACACTGTGTGGGAGTGTAGTGGGGCGACTGCCCCACCCCAGGTGAAAGTAGGCTAGAACAGGCTAGAGAGGCTGCGCAGGCTGGCAGCCAATCACCAAGGGCCTGTGAGGAGCCAATCAAGGCTGAGCAGGAGGCGACCAATCAGGGTCAGGCTCAGCCCTATAAAAAGGCTGCGCAGGCGAGGAGAAGTGAGTCTCTCTCATGCCTTCAGAGGGGGAAGGTCTGTCTCCTGAGCTAAGGAGACCCGCATCTTGGACAGCACAGTGCTGGGCAGGTTTGGGGGAGCAAAGGAAAGCTCCAGTCCAATACCTGTCAGACTGTGAGCCCTGATCAGAAGGGCCTAGAGGGTGCAAGGGGTCAGAGGGGAAGTGACCCAGGGAGGGTGGCCAGAGGAGGAGAGAGAAGGAAGGTGGAGAGGCTGCCACTAGAGGGTCCCTGGGTGGGGACCCAGAGCAGTGGGCAGGCCTGGGTCCACCCTTTCCCTCTTACACTGCACCTGGCTATGGAAGATGGTGGCCAATACAGACTGAAGCTTGCCCCTGAGCTAAGGGGATAGACTTTGGGTTGTGGTTGGCCACTGAGGCAGGTGTGAGTCCCAAAGACTGCTGTTTAACACCCCCTTGGAAGGGGGTGAGATGGACTAGGGGGCACTGTTGGAGGGCAGTGACCAGAAGTGGATGTTGCTGAGCAGGGAGCAACACGGGTCCGGATACCAACGGGGGAGCAGACAATGAATAGGACACAACCGGAAGAGGGCGCCCTGCAGAGGACAGAGCTAATTCCCAGATGTGTCAGCGGGAGGCGCTGTGATAGTGAGTCCCAGCCCCGTTACAGGGAGCATCGGCGGATTAGTCACTGGGCCAACGGGGCCTGTGGCCAAGCCCCCTGGCCAATTGGGGGCCCCAAAAAGTGGGTACCCCCCATACCCTGTCCCACTCCGTTGTCTCTGTGCCCTGCCCCATTTCCCCAGCAGGAGTGCCAGGTGGGTGGTGGGGTGGGGAAAGCCCTCATGCCTCAACCTCATTTCCCCAGCAGGAGCACTGGGGGGAGGGACTGCAGGTGGAAGGGGTGGGGAGGGACCCCCCACTTGCTCTGGCCCAGGATGCCACAAATCCCTAATCTCTCTCTGTGTGGGAGCGTATTGATATTGTCAACATTTCCATGGGAGATTATTGAAACATTTTGTTTTATGTTCTATTCTATTATTATATGTTACATCCTATCAAAGTCAAAATAATAAAGTCAAAACAAAGTGTTTCAATCTTATCAAAATTAAATATTATTGAAATGAAACTTTACCATAATGTCATATTTGAAATATTTTCAGAATGTTTCATTTCACAAAAAGTTCTGAGATTTTGAATTCAGGCCCTGATTTGGGACAAACCCACATTTTGAAATCTCGGTATTTCCTGCAGGATGGAAAGTCTGAATTTCAATCATCTCTGGTGCTGCATGCTTTAGGAAATCTGGCCCTCAACCTAACGATGGGAATCCTGTTCATGCTGGAAACCGTCCCTTCCCTGTAAATCTGTGAACCTTCAGAACTCAGATGGACCAATTTAGACTAGTCACAAATGGCAATATCCTAGCATGCTTTCATCTGACAGACATCTGTGGCTCTGAACACGTACAACTATAGGGGATTACAATACATTTCTACATGAAAAGGCAGTGAGTTTGTCTATTTGAGAATAAAGATCCATTCATGATTGTGCGGTGCTCAGATGCTACAGAGATCAAGGCCTTATAAATACCCAGGTAGATGTACTGGAAGTGGTGATAGCGAGAGACAAAGTAGAGAACAGAGCTGTCATTATCTATGCTGGACCAAATCTGACGGGCTATTGACCTGCTAAGACAGAGTGGCTACTTTGCTCTGAGTCATTGGGCACAGCTATAATTTAATATTGCTATTTTTAACCTTTGTATAGTGCCCACATACCGAGTGATTCTTGATGGGTAGTGAGTAACCAAATATACTAACCACAGTAAGACAGTCAGTAACACCAAGTGCTGAAGCTCAGGTGTATTCGGTTGAAGTGCTCCCCTATCCCTCCACAAAAGAGACCGGCTGTAAACCAAGGTAATTATGAAGAACATTTTCCCCGTGTTCCTCCTGGTCCATGCTGCTAGCAGGGAAGATTAACTGCCTCTCCATCCATGACCTTATGACACAGCTGGGTTCTTCTAGGCCAGTGCAGCTAACCAGGCCTAGCACAAAGAGCCACAGAAATAATTTTCTCTGTCAAGGGTGCTTGACTTTGACACGAGCTACCAGAGAAGATGATACTAAGCATAAGCGTGGTCAGATTCACAACATTTTACAGGACCCACCGATCTTCTAAAACAAATACGGGAAATTTGGGGGAAGTTCTTTGGTCTGTGTTATACACAAGGTCAGACTAGATGATCACTGTGACTGCAGTCACAGGGGGGCCACACTGAGGTTACTCAATCAGGGCAAACTGCAAAGAATGAGGCAGAAAAACCCCAAAGCTGGTGTTTTTTCCAAAAATTAGATCCACCAAGCTAGCAACAAAACAGCTTCCACAATAGCTTACTGGTTACACAGAAGCCAAAACACTGGTCCCTCAAAGCAACCCAGCCTTTGGGCTCCCTCCCAGACACCCAAGTCAAATATGAAAGTTCTACCAATCCCAAAGGATTAACATCCCAGGTTAATATTTCAGATCTTACCCAAATACACACTTACAGCAAATTCTTATTAACTAAATTAAAATTTATTAAAAAAAGAAAAGAGAGAGTATTGGTTAAAAGATGGCTATACATACAAACATGAGTATAGTTCTGAGATCAGTTTCATAGCAGAGGTTAGTCTCTAAGGTGCCACAAGGACTCCTTATTGTTTTTGCTGGTAGAGTCTAACACGGCTACCACTCTGATAGCAGAGATGGTGTGTTTTGAAGTTGCAAAGAGTTCTTAGAATTAGTCCGTAAATTCAACCCAATGTCCATACCAGGGTGATCCAAATAAATTTGGAGACCTCAATCTTGCAGCTTTATGCTTCCCTGGTAAAACATAAGCAGATCTGAGATGAAAAGGATCAGTACCCAAGAATCCTTTATAGAGTTCTAGGCCTTCTCTTGCCAGCACAGAGTCCTCAGCTGAACAATAGGCAATCCTCCCGGCTTTGAAGTAGACCTATTTCCTAAGCATCACCGGTAATTAGCTACATGGATTAACATAAAGCAATTGCCTATCTTCCACCATATGCAGGTGATCTGCTGTATACTTCAAAGAGAAATCAATACAGTGATACTACTATATTTACAGTTCATTTAAATGTTAAGATCTCCTTTTGATCTCTGAGTTAACAGAATACAGCATAGACAGGAATCATTCGGTTACATGGTTAACCTCTTACAAGATATAGGTAAACATAGACTACTACAAACACTATCTTCTTCCTATTCTTTAACAATACCAGTTTACATTTCAAAGTTCCAGCCTATTTAACATGGCTGTGTTAGGTCTATTCCTTAGGAATACTTAATTGCCATTTGCATAGAATCATAGAATGTCAGGGTTGGAAGGGATCTCGGGAGGTCATCTAGTGCAACCCCCTGCTCAAAGCAGGACCGATCCCAAACTAAATCATCCCAGCCAGGGCTTTGTCAAGCCTGACCTTAAAAACTTCTAAGGAAGGAGATTCCACCACCTCCCTAGGGAACGCATTCCAGTGTTTCACCACCCTCCTAGGAAAAAGTTTTTCCTAATATCCAACCTAAACCTCCCCCACTGCAACTTGAGACCATTATTCCTTGTCCTGTCCTCTTCTACCACTGAGAATAGTCTAGAGCCATCCTCTTTGGAACCCCCTTTCAGGTAGTTGAAAGCAGCTATCAAATTCCCCCTCATTCTTCTCTTCCATAGACTAAACATCCCCAGTTCCCTCAGCCTCTCCTCATAACTCATGTGTTCCAGTTCCCTAATCATTTTTGTTGCCCTCTGCTGGACTCTTTCCAATTTTTCCACATCCTTCTTGTAGTGTGGGGCCAAAAACTGGACACAATACTCCAGATGAGGCCTCACCAGTGTCGAATAGAGGGGAACGATCACGTCCCTCGATCTGCTGGCAATGCCCCTACTTATACATCCCAAAATGCCATTGGCCTTCTTGGCAACAAGGGCACACTGTTGACTCATATCCAGCTTCTCGTCCACTGTAACCCCTAGGTCCTTTTCCGCAGAACTGCTGCCAAGCCATTCAGTCCCTAGTCTGTAGCAGTGCATTGGATTCTTCCGTCCTAAGTACAGGACTCTGCACTTGTCCTTGTTGAACCTCATCAGATTTCTTTTGGCCCAATCCTCCAATTTGTCTAGGTCCCTCTGTATCCTATCTCTACGCTCCAGCGTATCTACCTCTCCTCCCAGTTTAGTGTCATCTGCAAACTTGCTGAGGGTGCAATCCGCACCATCCTCCAGATCATTTATGAAGATATTGAACAAAACCGACCCCAGGATCGACCCTTGGGGCACTCCACTTGATACCAGCATATTTTCTAACATATCTCTAAAGGTTGAATTTTGGTCATTTAGCCTTCTATTTGCTTAACCCTTTCTGGCCATGTGTCACAATCACAATGGTTCCTTCTGGCCTTGGAATCTATGAAAGCCTTCCAGATATTAGCAGAAGACAAGGAAACTGCCTTAGAAAAGAACATTACAGTAACAGAGAAGAGCCCCTGGAACCTGGGCGAGGCAAAGAGCAGAGCCCATTGTTATTTAATCCACCATGGATAATACTGAAGTTCTAAAATATCTTCTCTCTGTTTACATCACTTGGTGATAGATGTTAGCCAAAGCTAGGGAGATGGGAGCAGGAGCTGCCTAATCTCCTCTGCATGGATTATCCCCTTTCATGACTGCAGAACAGAAACAGGTGGCGGAACCCGGAGTGGGAGGTTCTGGTACTATGCAGACCCAATAGCATTTGCTCTGGAGTCTTGGCAGAACACCGGAGGAAAAGAACCTTGTAAACCTTGTGGTTCAGCCTGGGAGAGTTTGCCATTCATGACTTTGCAGAGGTGTCCATTCTTTCGCACCGGATTCCCGCCTCGTCCTCCTGTGCCTTTCAAGACCATTGTTTCAGCACCCAGGCACAGTCCTGACCCCCCTGACAGATAATTTTCCCAATGTCCTCCTTTACTTGTTCTTAGCCTGTATCCTTTTCAGCTGGATTCATCCCTTAGTTTTGTCTGCATGGAAACAGTCAACTATCACATGCAACAAATCACCATAGTAGGAGCCCAGTTCATAGCCCCAATGGAGAAACAATCATGTTTTCTTTTAAACTTTTTATTGAAGAAGCAAAACCATACGGTACATTAGATCTGATTTGCATTGAGTTTTTCCACAGCATCTTGATATGTTCTAGGGACCAGGCTTTGCCTGAATTCCATAGATTTCATATTTACTTTTATATTACGTATTCCTAGTAATTTTAAAATGAGTTATTTTAAAAAATCCCTCAAATTTCCATGGTTGTTAAACATGTATGTGTGTGTACACCCTTTTACGCACGCCTGCTCGCACACACACACACACATACATATATACGTGTGTGTGTGTAAAAGTCAACTCCTAACAGTGAGGTTCAAGAGTAAATGAAAGTGAATGAGGAACAATAGGAAAAGAAACAAAAAGAAAAGAAAACTAGAAAGTATAGAAAAGAATGAATATCTGAAATCCTCCCTCCCTTTTTGGAGTGAGGGTCACTAACTTAATTTTCTCCTCCAGCTGAATAGATTTTAATTTCTAGGAAGTCTTGACAAAGATGCGAGATAGCTGGGAAATTATCATTGCGTTGATTTATTAGCTTTACAGGAGAGGCTAGCTCCACCAAAAACAATAATTTCTAATGGAAACCTTGAAATGAGTCTTTTTGCTCAAGAAGGAAACTAGAACATACAGCTCTGAGTCTAATTTTCACTACTTTGTGCCTGAGCACAGAGATTTTTTATTATGAACTAGACAGTGCATATCATAATCTGTACAACAAGGCTGAGATGATTTGACTAGAGGACGGGCAAGCACCAAACCATTGTAACAAAAGAAGTGGGAGCGGGAATGACCTTGAATTCCTTTGCCATCTTGTACTGAAGTCCCAATCCTTCAGGGGGCCATTGGCCTTGATGAGGCAGATGGTCCATGTGTACATGCTCACCAGATTTGCAAAGTGAAAAACTGGATGTCTGCCCTGGTGAAGTGGGCAGTGGATGGGTGGGGGAGGGTGTTACCCTAAGAATCCTTCAATGCCAACTGGCCAAGGGGTCACTGTTCTATAACAGTAATGCCAGACAGGCCCGACAAACTCACTACACCCAACACATCACTTTCATAATATTTATCCAAAGAAGGTCAAATGAGGTCTCCAATAAAAGCTTATGTCATCTGATTTTCATAATCGTTTTGCGATACATGTACGAATGATATTTATGAAGCTGTGCATATATGGTGGAATGTGTTCTAAAGTCTGGGTCCAAATCAGGGCTGAGAAACAGGTTTTTGCCAGACAAAATATGTATATTCACCTGTCTGCCTTGGTTCACATGTAAAACAAGCATAGTAAGCTAGCCCAATGGAAGCCTGTTCACGTATGATGTCAATATGAGAATGTTTGTTTGATATGTAACCATTTCTGGTTTCATCATTATCTATAAGGATATCTCAGTGTTGTGATGTTTTTTGGAGCTTAACCTGGGTTGAATCAAACAAGCTGGTGTGTGCACTGTTCCTTTGGGGACAGCTTATCTGGTAATTTCTGTGAGTGTCTGTGATGTCCCCCTGGTGTTATCTGGACCGGTGATCTGCTTGGTCACTCCAATCCTCGACTCTGGAAGGCAGCCTTACCCTGCTCTGCTGTGAGAACTCCCACTCCCAGGCTGTTCATGCATAGCATCTGGCATGTAAGCTGCTCCCAGCTACGTGAGTAGCCCTTTTGTACAGCTGCTGCTTGGATTGTGCAACTGAATGACACTAGCCAATATCTCTGGTCCCAGACACAACCCTAGGAACCTCCATCTTGCAGTGTCCAGTTATGCCTGGTGGACGCTGCAAGCTTTTATGAGTTTGTCAATTTAACAAAGAAATGGATATGTACCAGGCTTGTTATCCCAAGGGGAGTCTCTGACACGCTTCAAACCAAACGCACTGCTGCAGGTAGAATAAACAAACAAATTTATTAACTACAAAATATAGATTTTAAGTGATTATAAGTCAAAGCACAACAAGTCAGATTTAATCAAATGAAATAAAAGCAAAACGCATTCTAAGCTGATCTTAACACTTTCAGTGCCCTTACAAACTTAGATGTTTTTCACCACAGGCTGGCTGGTTGCCCTTCAGCCAGGCTCTCCCCTTTGATCAGCGCTTCAGTTGCTTGGTGGTGATGTCTATAGATGGAGGTGGACGAGAGAGGAAGAGCATGGCAAACGTCTCTCCCTTTTTATCATGTTCTTTCTTCCCTCTTGGCTTTGGTCCTCCTGCTTCAGAGTTAGGTGAGCATTACCTCATCATAGTCCCTGACTGACCAAGGGAAGTGGGGTGACTCACTAGAGAGTCCAACAGATCCTTTGTTGCTGCCTAGGCCAGTGTCCTTTGTTCCTGTGAGGCTGGGCTGGGTTTGTCCCATACCTGCCCTGATGAGGTGTGAACTGCCCCTCTGCTCCTGGAGAGTTTTGCCTGGGCTTGTTTTAAGTCACGAGGACACATTTTCAGCATCATAACTATATAGATGAAATTACAACCTATAACATT
Organism: Lepidochelys olivacea; assembly: GCF_965140295.1. Lineage (NCBI taxonomy): Eukaryota > Metazoa > Chordata > Testudines > Cheloniidae > Lepidochelys > Lepidochelys olivacea. Next base: position 124,724,074 of record NC_140416.1, read on the forward strand.
ACTATAACAACAATGCTGAGTGCATCATGAGCCTTCCGAAGGCACCTGACATGACAGACTTTGCGTTGGATACCATATAATAATATTATAAGGATGAACATGGGGGTGCAGGGTGTTCCCCTGAGGTACAGAGCATCACAGTGCCCCATAGTTAAGGGCTGGACACTGCAGGGGAATGCTTCAAGGGGGCTAGGGGATTGGGGTGCATCTGTTGTTAAGCTGCTACACAAAATGAGGGCTGGCAGAGCACTGAGGAGATTGTTTGGGTGGCTAATAGGCTGGTTAAACACAAGCAAATCTTCCTTTCTGGAGGAGGTGGTGGTGGGGAACAAAGTGACTCACAGTCCTGGGCACTCTGAGAAAGTGTCACAGAGGGTGATGGTTTGGTTAGCTGGGAGCAAGGGAGTGAAGGGTCTCCACTCTTAGGCATTCCTAGCCTTTTGTCTTTCATCTCTGCCATTTCCCCTTATTGTTTTTCCTTCTAATTCTCAGCACTGGTGCACAATGACCCAAGTTGTCCCTGTCTCTGATGTGGATGAGGGTGGGAGAGAGGTCAGTGCCCCCCAGGACAGGAGAACGGCACTGCACTGGATGCTCTAGGAGAAGCTCAGGGATTGTCCTTCCCATGTACAACCCTCCCCAAAGGGTTTGATAAGCAGGGCGGAGATGGAGCTATTGCTTCACCCTCCCTCCATCCCGGTCTGCAGAGCCGGCTGGAAGGATGGTGCAGCCTTATAGAATCATAGAATCATAGAATCATAGAATATCAGGGTTGGAAGGGACCCCAGAAGGTCATCTAGTCCAACCCCCTGCTCAAAGCAGGACCAATTCCCAGTTAAATCATCCCAGCCAGGGCTTTGTCAAGCCTGACCTTAAAAACCTCTAAGGAAGGAGATTCTACCACCTCCCTAGGTAACGCATTCCAGTGTTTCACCACCCTCTTAGTGAAAAAGTTTTTCCTAATATCCAATCTAAACCTCCCCCACTGCAACTTGAACCCTTCACGTTGGGGAGCTCAGGGAGGGATCGTGTGCCTCTTTCAGGGCCAGGAACACTTTGCACCATGAGCCGCAGGATGGGCTGTACATGCTCTGTGCTCAGTTACTGCAGCAGTGGACACCAATCTCAGACCGCTAGTTACAGTCGGTTAACTCTAGAACTTAAGAGTGTAGGCGTCATTTTCGAGATCTATGAAGTCCATTCCTTTCATAAAATGGCTTTCCCCTATGAGAACACTTACTGTGTGGATTGTTTTATTTATTTGTTATAGAAGAGTAGTAAGACAATGTTCTATCCCATTCTACATATTTCAGATGCACAAAGAAATGGCTCAGTCACACGCCGGTAAGATGGATCCAGTTCTATTGTCATTGTCACCAGTGTAAAGCCCAAGTAATTCCACTGGCCCAGTTTCTTTCCTCTACCAAGATCCACTTCCTGATTCTCACGGTGCATTTGGCTCATAAATTAGAGCAGCTTTGGGGCTGCTCTTACTTATGTCAACTGGCTAACGTCCCTAAGGGAATCTCATGCTGGCTGTGAATTGGAGTAGCACAGACTCCTTATCTCATGCCCTTTCCTGCCTCTTGTGGTGGAGTGTGGGGAGGCACAGGAGACAACTATGCCAGCTGAGAGCCCTGCTCTGTGCCGGAGAAATTTTCAACTGGCCATTTAGGGCCAGATTCCACCACTTTTTGCTGCCTGAGTGGTGCAAAGCAACTGGAACAGAAGGAGAGAAGCAGAACCGTTGCCTTCAGTGATGTAACTGCAGCTGACATCAGCGTAAGTACGTGCTGTATTGTGAAGGATTTGTTTTCTTTATCACGGCTATTGCCATAACTGCATGCTTGGATGCACTCTATCATGGTCCCTTGTATATCATCTGTCAAAACACAAATATTTCTATTATAGGCAAGCACCAGTTCTATCATTATAAATTACAGGCATTTGCAGCCTTGTAGTTTATAGTGTGACTTACTGTAATGATACAAAACATTAATCGTTACAGAGAATGATGGTGACATGTTCTATATCAACAATATCGTAGACAGTCTTAAGCCATAGAAAGGTTTCGCTGAGAACTTCAGGGCTTTGCAACTAATATCGAGCAAATATTTTTGCAAAGTACCCAGAAAATCGGGTCTATTAGCTGATTTAAGAAATAACAGGGAGGTAGGAAAATATCAGGAATGGGAACGACTGAATCCATTGTTAAAGTTTATAGTAACTTTTCTTTTTTTGCTTCCTAAGAATTATTTAAAACCCAAACACATGCAGCCTATTATTTAGTGCTATTTCCAGGTTAGTGTATCATGGATGTGCCTTAGATTTCATCCTTGCAATACACATTCATTTCGAGGAGTTCCCAGTGAAAATTTAAAGCTCAGAATAAATTTATTTTTACCTAGTTTATTATATATCTTGTAGGCAGGCTCCTACTTTTAAGAGACCAGGATGATACCTACACAGGGGGAAGAATAGCCCACATCTGCTGCTGCAGGGACCTTATACCTTCCTTTGAAGCATCCAGTGCCAGCCACTGTCACAGACAGGATACTGGAGTAGATAGACAAGGGGTCTGATTAAGCCTGGCAATTCCTATGCTCAATGATAAAATTCCAGTTGATATCAGAGGGCCCAGGCTTGGCTCTTTGTTTAGTCTTATGCTATATTTTTGTACCTTTAGGCTGTCTGCATCCTTTTTTGGAATCGTCTTCCTGCTTTCAACCATATGATGGCTAAAGTCAGGAAGTCAACTTTGCATTAATACCCCTGGATGGATAATTTCTAGAAGAAAGATAATCAAAGTACCTGTACAATTATTTTACTCACAAATAAACCCTGGCACAAATGATATTTAGTGCCAGAAAATGCACAGCTCCTTGCCTCTTAAAGACCTTGATACTAAGTAAGGATGAAAGAAAAAACAAGTCAGCACTTTGAAGCTGAAATAATCCTATTTCAGAAGAATCCTTTTGTTTAAATGCTTGCATACTTCTGTTTTGCATAATGCCTATTCCATTAATCAGTTTCCCAGGTCAATGAGATTATCTTGTCTTGATGCAGGAGTTAAATTACTCTAAAGTACATAGCAAAACACATATATGTTTGGCTTTTGCATTCTTATTAGAGTAAAGCAGTGAACACATCAGATCTCCCGTTAGCCTTTTTGAGACATATTAATCTAATTAAAAATCTATTTCCAAAATGAAGACACCACTCATCTGAACATGTAACTGAAGGGCTGAACTGTCATTATAACATGACCTTCCTCTGTTCCAGGATCAGTTTTTCTAATTGCCCTGTGAATCTGAAGTGAAAAAAAGGAAACAGAAACAAAAGAACAAAGAATTGTATTAGACATTTGGGTTGAATTTGCAGCTGTAATTCTTTGCGCCGCATCACTTAGGGCCTAACTCAAAGTCATAAACAGAGATGAAATTGTCAATTGATTATCATCACTGTAACACAAAAACGCTTAGCCCTTGATCTTGTAATTGCATATGCAAGTGCACAAGTTACTTACGTATGTATGTGTCTGCAGGATCGGGGCCTTCAACCACGGGGTAACACAGTGCGTAGGGCAGCACAGAATGTGCCTCTCATATACAGTTGCACTGACAGAGTCCCACAACCTAATGCTGTTAGCTATAAATTACTCTTCACACACTTCTTACTGGAGGTAGAGAACCCAGCTTTATCACTGAGAGAGGACCAGCTTCTGGCTGGTGTGACATGTAGGTAGGGTTGCCAGGTGTCTGGTTTTTTACTGGAACGCCCGTTTGAAAGGGAACCCTGGTGGGTCCGGTCAGTACTGCTCCCTGCGGCTCCTGGAAGCAGTGACATGTTCCCCCCCACCAGCTCCTATGCATAGGGGCAGCCAGGGGGCTCCACATGCTGCCCCTGCTGCAAGCTCTCTAGCTCCCATTGGCCGGGAACCACAGCCAATGGGAGCTGCAGGGGTGGTGTCTGTGGACAGAGTAGCGTGCAGAGCCGCCTGATCCCTCCTCCTAGGAGCTGAAGTGGGGACATGCCACTGCTTCCGAGAGCTGCTTGAGGTAAGTGCCACCCAAAGCCTGCACCCCTGACCCCATCCTGCACCCCTGCCCCAGCCCTGAATCCCCTCCCACACCTCCCACCTTCTGAACCCCTCAGTCCCAGCCCGGAGAATCCTTCTGCCTCCCAAAGCCCTCATTCCCAGCCCCACCCCAGAGCCCGCACCCCCAGCCAGAGCCCTCATCCCCTTCCCGTTCCCATACCCCCTTCCCCAGCATGGTGAAAATGAGTGAGTGAATGAGGTTAAGGTGAGCGAGTGACAGGGGGTGGGAGGGAATGAGTGAGAGTGGGGTGGGAGTCTCAGAGAAGGGGCGTGGCAGGGGGTGGGGCAAGGGTGTGAGAGTAGAAAGTTGGCAACCCTCCGTGTACACCAGAAAACCCATAGTAAACAACAGGAGGGCAGCGCCTATCCAAGACACCACAGAGAGCTTTTTCTGCAAGGGGATCATGGCAGAGGTCCAAGGGGCAGCATTGTGGGGCATGTGAAGCCGGGCTCAGAAGATGCAGTCCAGATGATCATGCCCATATGCTCTTTGACCTGGCAGTGGCCTCTATATACAGCTCTTCTCTTCTTATTGGGAGGAAGAGATTGCACAGGGAGAGGTGAATGAGCCTGATCTCGGACTGGATGCTAGCTCAGTTTTTTCCCCCCATATGTCTAGTTAGGCACAGGGCATTACTGTCTGTTGAACACCCAGAACTTGTCCCATAACCAGCCACATGAACAAGGCAGAAAGAGAGATTATGTATCTGTTCTCATGCACCCCCCTAGCTGGACATTGCACTTTAGAGAACAGAGTCCCAGCCTTGAAGAGCTTACAATCAAATACCAGCAGTACCTACCCGAGTCCCAGATCAGGGGGGTGGCTGTGCAGACACCTCTGGAAGGGAGCCCTTCTGGGGAAAGATGCCTGAGAGATGCATGGCCAGCTTGTCATTCGGTGCAAGGGGCAGGCATGGGGATTTAAGGAGACATCTGAAGGAAACAAGAGAGGGGACTTGGTGGAGGAGAAATAGGAGAGTGCTGCAAGCAAGGAGGATGGTGCCAGGGGAGGGGTGTGGGAGAAGGAGCTGATGGGAAAGAGGACCGGACAGGGCGGGAAGTCTGGGGCAGAATGGGAAGTGCAGCGATGCCGGCTGGAGTGAGGAAGTGCAGAGCCGTAATGGGAGGGTGAGGCGAGAGGAGCTCAGCTGGCCCTTGATAGAAGCCAGTCAAGATGCTCAAGGAGGGGGCTGGAGCCATGGTGCGAGGGGCCGGTTACTTTAGCAGTGGTGTTTTGGAGAGAGAGGAGCATGGCGAGGTAATCAAAGACACGGTGTCCCAGCCCTTGACAAGGGTTTCCAGCCATGAGGATGGAGAGGGAATGATGGGACCTGGTGGTACAGAAGAGGTTCAAGGCTCTTTGGCTGTCTCAGGGCACAGTGCAGGAACGCCCTTAACTGTAAGTGCTGCTGAAGTCAAGCATGTGCTTAAGCGCCAGCTTGAATTGGAGTGTCAACAAATGTATTTATGTTTTTGACACTGAAATCCTGGGAAGGACATTTTGATGGGGCAGTCTGATGTTTTAGTAAAAGATTCTTTTCATTAAGCATTGGGAGGGAGGGAAATAAACCGGCATCAAAGCTGGGCGTTAGCAAATAAAGCCCTTAATACAGGGAAAGCCGTTAGCTATCAAAGCCTTACTTGTTGATTCCCGCAGAGCTTCTTTGCTTAGCTTGTGGCTGAGAGTAACAAGGTTTCTGTCCCCAGCTCTTGTGGCTCACTGTTGAGGAAAGAAGTCTTGGAAAGCCAAGGAGTGCTGTGATTTGCCACCTGCATGTGATCTTAACAGTTTCCTGTGGTTGCCACTTTCTTCTAATGAACCCTGCAAGTTGGTTAAATCAGCAAGTCAGAGCATCTCCCAGGACTTGATTTTCCATTGAAGCTGTCAGTGCTTTTGCTTATGACTCTCCTGCCAGTTTGGTGGTCACGGACAACAGTATCTATACCATTTACCACTACTGGCAATGGCGGAGCTCTCCCTCGTATTCCCACAGCCAAACTGCCAATAAGGGGTGTGGCGTTATCTGATTAAAATATGACCATACAGATCATTGTTGCAACCACTGTTCTATATTTGCGACAAATCTTGTACAAAATGTGGCATGTAAAATGTCTATGGAAAGGTTATGATTTGCTGAATATGATTTTGCTATCTGTATGCCTGTATCATTTTTGTATTTGAAGTTATGAGTATTGGCTCTATACCTGGATTTCAAATGTTGGCTCCTGGGGTAACGCCAATGATTTGGAAGGTTTCAGAGTAACAGCCGTGTTAGTCTGTATTCACAAAAAGAAAAGGAGTACTTGTGGCACCTTAGAGACTAACCAATTTATTTGAGCATGAGCTTTCGTGAGCTACAGCTCACTTCATCGGATGCATACCGTGGAAGCAACCAGAGACTCAACAAGCGAGTGGTTTATTCCATCACTGCTACAAGCCTGATCCAAGAACTTGCAATTACTGTATGTATTTGATTCCTTTAACCAATTTTTAACTCTCATCTTTCTTTCTTTCTTTTTATGAATAAACCTTTAGAGTTTAGATACTAAAGGATTGGCAACAGCGTGATTTTTAGGTAAGATCTGAGTTGTAATATTGACCTGAGTATGTGACTAGTCCTTTGGGATCAGACAAACATTTTATTTAGGAGATTGGTTTTAAAGATCCACTCATCTCCAAGTCTAGTGTTTGTGGCAGTGATACAAGGACAGGAATGCCCAAGGAAACTGCTTTTATGACTTCTTGTTAGCCAGTGTGGTGAAACAGAAGTGTACTTTTGTTGCTGGTTTGGTATATCTCATGGGAGAATAACCTCCAGTTTTGGGGTGTGTCCACCCTATTTCTCAGCAGTTTGTCCTGAATTTGGGTATTCTAAGTTGTGACCCACAGAGGCACGGTTACAGTGGCGTAGTCTGGCTAGGATCCACAGAACCAGGTCAATTAGGCTTTGGATCAGATCCCCACACTATTCAAAATTTGAATTTTGATATTGAGCATTTTGGTGGTTAAAGAGCAGTTGCAATGAAGATCTTGACAGAAAAACCCTTGAAGAGCTGTGCTTGCAGAGGGGGTTGTCTTTTAAGAAAAAAGCCCCAGAGCAAGAACGGAAAAATCTGTTAATGGCTAGTGATCAGAAGGCAGAGGCACTGCCTTCACCGGATATGGCAGAAGCAATTAGAAGGCAGCAAACGAGCAGCAAGCTGAACATGAACCGAAAATGGCTGAAATAAAGAAAGGAGCCCATGCATGGGACATGGAACTGTTCGCTGCTGAGGAGAGGGCTCACCGGATGCAACAGGAATCTGCTAGACTTCAGCTCCAAGTGTTGGAAAAGCAGAGAAAGTCACCGCTGCCTGGAACTCCACTTCCCCTCTACAACAGTAAACACTGGGAAAGGATTTGCCCCATTCTCAAAGATACTGAAGACACAGAGGAATTTTTGTCCACCTTTGAACACCTATGCATCCTGCATGAGGTCCCGGATGAGCAGCGAATGCCTGTCCTGCTAACCAGATTGACTGGAAAAGCCAGGGACGTATTTAATGAATTAAGGGAACAAGCAGCCTAAGATGATGTGCTGTTTAAAGATTCTGTGTTAAGGCGATTCAAGGTCACTCCTGAATCTTACAGAGTTAAGTTTAGAAAGTTTAAAATGTCTAATGATTGTATTTTTGTGGAATGTGCTCATAAGCTGATGGGTTTTGTTAAAAAGTGGGTTGGGGGAGCAAAGGCGCATGGGAGTTTTGAAAAATTGCTGGATTTAATTACCTTGGAACAGTTTTTAGACACTGTTCCTGAAAATATTAGAGCAGCTATCTGTGACAGAGAACCTGATTCAGTCCTTCGAGCTGCAGAAATTGCGGGTGCGTATACCCAAAATAGGGTTTGAGAAGGGTGTAAACCCCACGGAAAGAATAATCACTATTCACCCTAGTTTAAAAGGAAGGAAAGGTTTAAAAATAAACCTAACCCCAACTCTGATAAAGAAGCTCATGGAAGCGCAGAACAGAAGAACTCATACTCTAAGGGAAGACAAGTGGTATGTCATTTGTGTGGTACACCTGGACACGTCAAACCAGAGTGTCCCAATGTAAAAAACCATCAAACCCAGTAAATGCTAATCCAGTTATTCTAAACACACAGGCAAACCAAATAGAGCCCAGTGCTGCTGCCGTGTGTGCAAATGCTCCTTCTGTTGTCTCTGAAGGACTTGACCTTAAAACTCATATTAAAGGTAAATATGGGAACAATAATGCAGAGTTTATTAGCAGTGCAGAAGTTAATAGAATAAGGTGTATGGCATGGAGAGACACCATGCAGATATTACTTTGGTTAAAGCAAGTCTTGTCAGGGAGGAAGATTATTTGCCAGGTGAAAGTGTAACTGTTGTAGCCTTATCTGATTATTCTGTAAGAGTGCCTTTGGCTAAAATCCACCTTAAATGGAAGGGATTTGATGTTATCATGATTGTGGGAGCAAACACCACAATTCCTTCAGCTCTTTTAATAGGGAATGATTTCAAAGCTTTGTGCAGTCAAGTTAATATCATAAAGCAGTCACAGGAAATAAAAGATCCTGAGCCTGTGTCTATTAGGGGAAAAGACTTGCCTATGGAGGATTTCTCCAAATGTTTGTCTCAGGAAGACAGCTGTCTGTCTGAGCAGAAAAGCAGTTTATATGTGAATGAAATTTCTGAATGTCTGTCTAATATCTCAGAAGTGAATCTGGAATTAGATAAAGCACAGAGAGAACTCATGGATCAGGAAAAGGTTTCTCTAGAGCAGATTAAGGTTGAAGCACTAACTGAGAAAGAAAAGGGTAGATTTTTTTGTGGGTGATGGACTGTTGGCTAGTGAAATTTGTGAAAGTGAGCCTAAACAGGGTAGAAGTGATTTGCTTAAAGTAGCTCAGTATAATCTGGAAAATGGCAGTTTATCTGACAACTTGCTTGTTAAGGACAACTTGGGAGTGACAACTTGCTTGTTAAGGAAGCTGTCCCACTTTCCAGGTATGTGTCTGAAATCAACCATGGATGCTGGGACAAAAGAAAGGATGTCTCCAGTTGTTTATCTGTTGAGGAAAGCAGCGTGCCTGCTGAGGTAAAGTTTTTCTCCAGTTCTTTGTCTGTGGAGCAGACAGATAGTGCTTCTCAGTTTATGCTACTAGATCCCAGAGATCAGGCAATTCTGGTGCTTCTATTTTGCCTGTTGCTAGTGTGTTGCTGAGTAAAGATAGAACAACTCTGTTTGACCAGGTTGATATCATGACCAGAGCACAAGGTTGATTTAACTGTGCTACCCGCTAACGGTGAGGAAAGTTGCAAAGGGAAGGAGAATGCCTCTAACTTTTTGACTCGGGAGTCTAGCAGCTTGCATAAAGGGAAATTGTGTGAAAATTCTCTTAATGTGCCACAGGTGATTCTGGATTTAAGTGAAACCCAGAAAGAGTCTGTTGTTGCCCAGGAAAATGTTCCTTTAGAGCAAGCCCTAGGTGAAGAGGGTAAGGGCAGAATTTCAGTGAAAGATGGATGGTTGCTTAGAGACACCATTTGCAAATATCGTTACTACTAACAGCCCAATCTTGCCTTCGCTGATACAAGGAGGGGAAGCAGAGATGCGCTCCAACCTTCCGCGTCAGGATTTCCAACAAGCAGGGCAGGGATTTTCAAGGCAGGCATAAGGAATGTCCCCTGCAGCAGACTTATTGCCACGCCTTTGAGAAGGAGCCGGGTGAGAATCCAGCTGGAGCTGGCTGCTGACACAATATCTGTGCTGCTGAGCCAACTAAGAGACTTGGGGGTGAATGGTCTCACCCCCATCCCCAACAAATTGCAGCCACACTTTCTTGGGGACCTGGTGTGTGGGTCCACCTAGCAAATTCCTGTCCTACTTGTTGCATAAAGGGGAAAGGTTCCTTAAGCCCCCTTTGCAGAACAGGGCGACGTTTAACCCTGAATGTGCAGAGAGAGAAGAGGAGTTAGTCAAGAAAATCTGACACTTCAGAGGGTTTTCCTCCGCAGAGCCAAAATCTGAGCTCATCACCACCTTAACTGCAGGACTGTTCTTCTAATTTACACCCACATTTCATTTCCAGAACAGTCTTTGCCATCAGATTAGCACATGCTCTGTGTTTGGAGAGAGAGAGAGTACCTGGATTTTCACCGTGTGTCTCTGTTGTTTATGAACTCCATTGCAATCTCACTCTGCCATCAGGACAGTCTAATTTCCCCTTATCTTGTTGCTCCTTTCTTCCATCGTACCTGGACTTTCAGATTCTTCTGGCCCAGTCAAAGCTGCTTTCACGAAGCTCTGTCCCTCAGGCCCCACTGTATGACCCCACCTTAAAATTTGCCCCAAGAACAGAACTCGTCCCATCAGCTCTAGTGCAATTAAAAAACGTGCTCAGTGTCCCTATACAATTTGCCTAACTCTTGAATGCACTGTGAAGAAGCATTGTTGAATTTCTGAAGCAGAATCTGAAAGTCCAGGTGGGATGGAAGAAAGGAGCAACAAGATAGGGGGAAATTAGAGTGCCCTGATGGCAGAGTGAGATCGCAATGGAGTTCATAAACAACAGAGACACACGGTGAAAATCCAGGTACTCTCTCTCTCTCCAAACACAGAGCGTGTGCTAATCTGATGGCAAAGACTGTTCTGGAGATGAAACACGGGTGTGAATTACAAGAGCAGTCCTGGGTTACTTCAGGGGCAATCGCTAATGGCTCTGAGATTACTTCAGCTAGTCCCTTAAGTACTGTAGGGTGAATTTCATCAGGCCCTGCCAACTGAAACTACAGTAGTTACTGCTGAAAGATAACATATTTTCAGCTGCAGTATAATTTTCTGCTGGCTGAATCTCAGGGAGGAAATCTGTCATGCCAGCAGCTGAAACGAGACGTGTCACAAAGATGGAGCGCCACTCTCTTCATGCTGCTTTGCCTGAGAGTACGCGGGATGACAGTGCTTAGCTGCCACTGGAAGCGTGCAGGATAATGCAAGCACTTAAGCATTAACAATCACGGAGAATGTGTTGCTCTTGCTGTAATACCCTTTGAACAACCTCTTTGTATCTGGAACCGCTGCCCTCAGCAGGGATGTTGAACTCTTACACAGAACAGAGCACTACTAGGTTTAAAAAGCAGCCTTAGCATTCCCCTGAATTCTGGGTTACTTCAGGGGCAAGTGATGACCTGAAATTATAGCATAACAGAATCATAGAAAGGTAGGGCTGGAAGAGACTTCAAGCAGTCAGCTAGTTTATTCCCCTGCACGGAGGCAGGATTAAATATCCCTAGACCATCCCTGACTGGTGTTCGTCTAACCTGTTCTTAAAAACCTCCAATGACAGGGATACCTCAACCTCCTTAGGTAGCCTGTTCTTGTGCGTAACTGTCCTTATAGTTAGAAATATTTTTTCTCATATCTAACCTAAATCTCCCTTGCTGCAGCTTAAACTGATTACTTCTTCTTCTATACTTGTTGGACATGGAGAACAATTGATCACCATCCTCTTAATAACAGCCCTTAACATATTTGAAGACTGTTTTCATGTCCCTCCTCAGTTTTCTCTTCCCAAGACTAAATATGTCCAGTTCTTTCAAGCTTTCCTCGTAGGTCATGTTTTCTAAACGTCATATTTAGGTTGCTCTCCTCTGGGTTCTCTCCAGTTTGTCCACATCTTTCTTTAGTATGGTGCCCAAACCTGGACACAATACTCCAGCCGGTGCCTCACCAGTGCGGAGTGGAACAATTACCTCCTAAGCCTTACATATGACTCTCCTGTTAAAACATCCCAGAATGACGCTGGCCTTTTTCACAATAGCACCTGTCCTCCAAAGTGCTTGCAACCCCTCCCAGCTTGGTGTCATCCACAAATGTTATAAACATTCCACCATCCAATTTGTTAATGAAAATGCTGAATAGTACTGGGTCCAGGACAGACCTCTGAGGGACTGCACTTGACATGTCCTTCCAGCTTGACAGCGAAACATTGATAACTACTCTTTGAGTGCATTCTTCCAACCATTTGTTACCACTTGATAGGGATTTCATTGAGACCATATTGCCTTAATTTACTGATGAGAATGTGATGTGGGCCTATGTCAAAAGCCTTACTAAAGATCAGATATATCACATCTGCTGCTTCTCCTCTATTCACTAACTTGGTTACCCTGTCAAAGAAGATTAACTTGGTTTGGCAAGATTTGTTCTTGATGAATCCATGTTGTCTATTATTTATTTCTCTGTTATCCTTGAGGTGCTTATAAGTTGACTTTTAAATAATTTGTTCCAGTATCTTTCCAGATATTGAAGTTAGGCTGATTGATCTATAATTCCCTGGGTATTCTTTATTCCTATTTTTAAAGTTAGGTACTATGTTTGCCCTTCTCCAGTCCCCTGAAACCTCACCCATCCTCCATGAGCTCTCAAAGATAATCGCTAATGGTTCTGAGATTACCTCAGCTAGTTCCTTAAGTACTGTAGGGTGAATTTCATCAGGCCCTGCCAACTTGAACACAATTAACTTACCTAAATATGCTTGACCCTGTTCTGGCCTGTGTTCCTTCCCGCTTGTTAATATTCCTTATGTTAAACATCTGGTGACAGTTCATGTTTTTAGTGAACACTGAGGCAAAAAAAGCATTAAACATGTCAGTCGTCTCTGTGTCATCCGTGATTTACACTCCTTCCCCATTAAGTAATGGCCCTACGCTTTCCATCTATTTGGTCATATACTGCAGTGTGGTGTTGAAGACGCAAAACCGAAACCGTCTAAGTATCACACTGGGTAGCTATATGGGTGGGAATGATGCCAGGTCTCATGGCAGTGGCCTCCAATTCTAAAAGCTATGCTCTAGGTCAGCCTGAGGCCAAGGACTTGAGACAGGAATCACGGGGTAGAGTCATATAGCTTGTGCTATGTTGGTCAGACCAGGTGAGCACACTGGGCCAAATTTTTAAAGGTGTTCAGGTGCCTAAAGATGCAGATAGGCACCTAACAGGGTTTTCAAAAGTACCCTGGCTCCTAACTCCTATTGATTTCAATGGGAATGGGTCTGCCTCAGTGGTCCCTTCTGGCCTTGAAATCAATGAATGCCTGAGCCACACTGAGACATGTAGAGTTTTGGAGAGACTTTTGGAAGTCAGTTCAAGGTGCCTGTTTCAATTCTGGCCATGTTCACAGCCTAAATTGTGTAGGAAAGCAACTCTCACAATGTCTCACCTTAGTGAGCAGATGACAAGTTTAGTGGTTTTACCCAGGCAAACCTCCCAACGTAAACACAATCCATTCATTTGTCCATGGCATATAGAGATGTGGCTCTCCCTGACAACTCAGTTTGACTTCAAATCCTTGCTAGAGGAGGGCTGCACACTCCAGGTGTTCCTTGGCTGTATCTGCATGATTCCATCAGGCAGCAGAGAGTATCTGTAATCTGGCTCACCTAATTCTCTCTCTTGTTCTAGGCACTTAAAGTCACGGTACACATTTACATTTATCATAGAGGGATCATTTGGGTAATCAAAACCTGTTCACAGGTGTAATGCTGCTTTTACGTGACTCTGTTGGCAATGGGATACTTCTTTGTGCGCCTATATGAGGACACAGACAATCCAACAGAGGGGAAAAACACCTCATGTCAAAAAAGAAAGCAGGTGGCGGAGGTTTCTGTATTTGAGATTTGTCACACGTACAGGTAGAGCTGCCAGATTAGCTGTTCTAATCAAGATCTTGAGCATCCTGTTATCCATCTGAAGGGAACATCCCTTTTGTGTTAGGCTCTAAAGTTATTTTAACTTGCATTGACACAAATTAAACAGGAATCTTGCTGTCTATTGATTTTGTCAGTGGTGGGTTTTCTTTACCTCCTTAAGTCATCTTTTTAAGACTTTCCTTTTATTAAACCAAACACTGCCAGTTAACTAAAGTCTTTTTGTTTTTATAGACTCAAGAGAACAAGATCTAACATAAATTAATCATGACTTAATTGACTGAACTAATTCAAGTTCTCTCCAGTCCACTGCACAGCAATATTCCTGTCTTCCCAGCGCTGTTACTGAAGGCTAAATGGTACATTGCATCAACAGCAAAAAACTTTTATATCTTTAGCACAACGTTTACTGTGAACCAAAGGTTTAATTTCCTTGGAATTAAGTCCACAAAACATTTTCCCAGTTAGGGATGCTAAAGCCATCGTCCCTTTGCATAACACACATTAAAACTGACTTCAATTTCTTATCATTATCTTTCCCCACTCCTGTGTGACCTAAATGATTTATTTGGGATTACTATTTAAAAGGCTAACCTCGCCTTAATTCAATTTACAGCAGAATTCTCTCACCCTAATGAGCACAGAAAGAAATGCAAATGAATGCCTTATACGGCCGGTGTCAGAAATGCAATGCAGCTAGTGATGTTAGTTACATCCTGAGTGAAAACAGCCCTCTCCAAACAAAGTTAGGGATCATTGCCGGTAACTGATGAAGCTAGTGCAGAGAGCCTACTATGGGTGTTTCTTCCAGATCAGGGTTCAACTGCATTATGCATAATAGCCCACAAGAACACAGTACAGAATTCAGGGCCATCTTCTCATAAAGTGGTGTAAATTCGATTTCCAGGGTGAGAGTCTCACACACACTCCAGACCATATACGCCACAGCAGTGGACAGGGACCGTAAGCAATTTGCAAATATCTGGGGGAGAATTCCTTTGGGTTAGGTACCCCTCCAAGTCCCAGTTCATGGGGTGAGGCCAGCGAGGGATGGGTTAGCTTGCTGGGAATTGCTCACAGTACACAGAGACAGACCCCTGCCTCTGTGCGCAGCCCCATCTAAGTCAGCGGGGCTGTATAATGTGGGGTCTGGTGGTGCAGAGCAGTTTGCAGGATCAGGGACTAAGAGTGGCAAGAACCTGTTAACTGAAAGTAGCCCTCACCTTGTTTTAATCTATCCCTTAATGCACCATCTTCTGGCTCCTAGACTTTGTTACACATCAGTCAAGAGGGTCTACACTGCAGTCGGGAGGCCTGACTGCAGCATGTGTAGACTCAGCTGCGCTAGCTGTCATCATGCTAGACCACTAAAAATAGCAAAGCTGTGGCAGGACTGGCAGGTAGCTGGACTCAGACTGAGCTCCCCGGGGACCCAGGGTGCGTACTCAAAGCCCCAACCCATTCTGCTGCCCATGCTGCCATGGCTGCGATGCTATTTTTATCAGGCTAGCTCAATCAAAGCTAGCTCAGGCATGTCTACATGAGCTGCAGCCGCACCCCCTCATTGCTCTGTAGATGTTCCCTAAGTGAGGGTAAAGAGGAAGGGCCTAACTTACTCCACATGCTTCTCTTCTAAATTTGTCCTTTAACAATCCTGACAAAGAGAGACATGCCAAAACATACCTCAGAAAAGCAAAGCCCACTTCTGGCATGTGGGGAGGATCACTCTGGTTTGGTGAAGTCTTCCAGTGGCTGACGGAGAATGCAGTTAGCAAGCTTGATGAAGAAAATCGGGTCTTCGTTTCCCCCCTCCATTTTTGTTAAAATTAGAAAGACAGTTTCGATCATTTTCTGGGGCAGCTATTTCTTGTGCGTTTTCAAATCCACTGATTCCACTGACCTATTAAAAGGAAGGGAAGGCAAAACCCGTAAATGAACATGGTTCAAATGGTGCCATTCCCACAACAGAAGTTAAAGATGGGAGAGGCCCAGGCGCGATCTACAACTTCCTTGGGAGGACCAGGACTGATCCAGACTGCATGTTCGCTCACAAATGGAATAGTACCCAACATTTCCCACAGATATTCACTCAGCTTTTGAAATAAAGTCACTTTAATCCCATGAGTGCCCCCTTCGGTCCTTGCTTTGCATGGACATTCAAGCAATCCAGTTTATTGGCTTTTGAAATAAAGTCACTTTGATCCCATGAGTGCCCCCTTCGGTCCTTGCTTTGCATGGACATTCAAGCAATCCAGTTTATTGGCTCAAAGGGCCCTGCACAAGAAGCTGTGATGCACGCTGAGGTTTTGTGCAAGGAAGTTCTCGCACACTCACCCAGGGAGTGAACAGAAAATACAGGCTAGATCTTGAACCTGTTGCAGGTGCTTTGTGCCACCCTAGCAGCATAAATCAGCTGGAAACACAGAGGTTCCACCCCTTTGGGGAGGTCTATTGCTTGGGGGAAGTCATCAAGCAGCTGCTATGGCACACGTTCCCCAGCACCCCATAGTCTGGGTTAGGCTATCTCTCTGCTCCAGTTGCTGGGACAGCCCCTAAGGGCAGCACAAAATAAAGCAGCCCTGAAGCCTTTCTGTGTCATGGCAGGGACCAGACTGAGAATCCAGGCCACTGCAGCTTCCATTTAGAATATTCATGATCAATCCGAACGCCGACGGATCTGAAAGGTATGTTCCCTGACTGCATTGGAATAATGAATCATTCTGAGAAAACAGCGTGCTGCAGAAAGCGAGACTGGATTAATGAAAGAGATTGTTTCCTGCATATATTTTTTTATCAGCTTTGCATTTTTCTAGGGCTTTTATTTCCCCAGCACAGCTTTAAATATCCCAAACCACAGTGCTGCGACCACTTCCTTAGGGATCCTATTCCTTAAGCTGATAAATCTCACTATCCAGAAGATTTTTTCTTATATTCAGCCTAAACTCTCCATTGCTTCATTTCATACCACATGGAGTACCTGTTCTTCCTTGTGTCACTCAGAATAATGCCTACCCTTGAAATATGTGTAGACAGCTATTGGGTCTCCTCTCAATCTCAAGAGCCACCGTTAGCGATTCCTGAGCCAAATTCTAGATGTTTAACGTATTAATTCTTTCCTCACTGATTGATCCCTGCAGCCCCTTTTGTAGCTATTCTCTGCACACCCTCCTCCCTGACTCACGTGCATTCTGTACTTTTTAACCTTCGCTGTAATCAACTTGTATCTTGTGGTCTGTAAGGGCTGGATCTAAAGCCCACTGACATCAATGGGGGGGTCTGCCTGCAATGGGCCTTGAATCAGACTGTAAAGGTCTCATTTTGAATGAATGAGGAAAAAATATGCAACTTCAGAGAAGCAGCCCCATTTCTTGGGAAGCTCCTGGGTAGAAAGTTTTCTTTGCAGGCTCTGCAGTAATGTCAATAAAGAAAGCAAAGTCCGGACTCTGCCTTCAGTTACACCTGTGCGGCCCCACTGGGTGTTCTGTTTTCGGGATTTGTGAAATGGAACCTACATACATAGGAACTGCCAAACTGGATCAGACCAGAGTCACATCTCATCCAGTATAATGTCAATATCTGGTTCTGGATGCTTCAGAGGAAGAGGCAAGGAAAGCCCTGCAGTAGACAGATCTTGGATAATCTGCTCTTGTGGAAGCTTCTGCGTAACTCCCAATATTTAGAAATTGCCTTGGCCTTGAAGTTGAAGGGTTTATAAATTTATCAACTCTTTAGGCCAGCTCTTCTCCTGGATTTATCCCTGGTTGTATGTTGCTGGTTAATATGTCAATTTGTTACAGCACCGCCCGTCTTTATTGCTCAGTTCATGGCAATTCCTCAACTTTACTACCAGAAAAGGCAGGTGTCTCCCAGCATCCTCTGGGGTTTAGACCAATGCGAAGTAACTTCAATTAGCTTCTTTGCAATGTTCTTCGCCTTCCTTTGCTGTTACGACGCTAATATAAAGCTCAATGCTTGAATGCTCTCAGAAATTCATAGATTCCAAGGCCAGAAGGGATCATTGTGCTCATCTAGTGTGACCTTGTGCATGACACAGGCCAGAGAACTGCCCCAAAATAATTCCTAGAGCAGATCTTTTAGAAGAACATCCGGTCTCTACCATGCAATTTTATAGCCCCACAGCCTGAGCCCCACATCAGCTGAAATGGGACAGCTGCAGATGTTTTATTGTACACATACCCTATGGGTCTGATTGCAACTGGGGCAAACCACTGTAGCTCTACTGACTTCAATGGATTATGGCGATTTACACCTGCTGAGGATCTGGCTTAATATGTTCCTGGTTTCTGATAGAGACTAGATATACAAATTCTCAACGCTGGGATGGCATTAACTGGATTTATATTGGAAACATGAACTCACGAGCTTAAAAGAATTAAGTTTGCATCTACCCCCAAGCATCAACAGAACAAGTTCTATGCGGCCCAGTCTCTTTAGGTGAAAAATCTCCACCTGGAATGCCATTGTTCACAGACATGACTTGTGATCTAGATTCCACACTCTGCTAGAATGAGAGACATCACAACACATTCTGCACTTGTCCCGTAGATGCACACAGAAACAAGTAATGAGTTAAAACAAAGAAGGAAATGTACTGTACCGCCCCGTGTACAATTTAGATCTAATTTAATGAAATACCATCTAGCGACAACATAAAAGTCTGCCGTAAATATACGTGACGTTCACCATAATGAAAGTGTCATTATAAAGTATAATTGATTGTATGTTCAGCCGTCTGCTTTTATGTTTCAGGTCATTAATTGCTGAAAGAGGTTACAATGCAGAGGGGATTAGGTGATAAAATTGCATTGTCAAAGTCTACCCTTCCTTTCCTCTGAAGACTGTGGAATTTACATTTACTAAAGCGAAATAGAATAGGAGTACTTGTGGCACCTTAGAGACTAACAAATTTACTTCAACGGATGTAGCTCATGAAAGCTTATGCTCAAATAAAATTGTTAGTCTCTAAGGTGCCACAAGTACTCCTTTTCTCTTTGCAGATACAGACTAACACGGCTGCTACTCTAAAACCTGTCTTAAAGCAAAATACTCACCCAAATATCTCAAAGCGGATGTGACTTATCGGCACTGTGCTTTAATGCAGCTGCGTGTAATGAAAACTTGAAATTGAATTTTAATTTAATAAAGTAGATTGTGTTTTAATTGAAATGTTTTTTTGTCGCCTAGGAACATTACAACTCTTTAATTATGTTTCATTTAAGAGAAGAACAAATAATAATCCATTTATTTTCTGAGAGCGCAGTGAAAACGTGTAGTATTTCTTACTGACTTAAAAAACAATACAAATATTGCAAAAATCTCTTAAAACAATATATTTAAGGGAACCAGCCATATTTAATGGAAAGATCTGCTTTCTGGGCATCATATACACACTACTTCATTACTGTATTTTATCAGACGTGTCGGATACAATGTTTATTGGCCATGGTGGGGACGATGTCCCAATAGCCACGTTGCATATGTCAGGAATAGGCACGTTGTACAAGAAGGCAACTGATGTGGTTGCAGATCTTGTGGCGTGTGGGACCTTGCAGGGCTGGTAGGAATGGAGCCAGCATCGATCAATGAGAGGGGATTTGATAGCTGCTTTCAACTACCTAAAAGGGGGTTCCAAAGAGGATGGATCTAGACTGTTTTCAGTGGTAGCAGATGACAGAACAAGGAGTAATGGTCTCAAGTTGCAGTGGGGGAGGTTTAGGTTGGATATTAGGAAAATATCCTAGGGAGGTGGTGGAATCTCCTTCCTTAGATGTTTTTAAGGTCAGGCTTGACAAAGCCCTGGCTGGGATGATTTAGTTGGGGTTGGTCCTGCTTTGAGCAGGGGGTTGGACTAGATGACCTCCTGAGTCCCTTCCAACCCTGATATTCTATGATTCTGTGATTCTAGGATCGTGCCAAGGATGGCGTGGAGATCTGCAGTGCGGCCTCTGTGCAATGTACCACAAGGCCAGGAGGTGGCATTGTTGCCTGTTGTACAGAGTCTTTTTCTGTGGTGTTGGTGCCAAGGTAGAGGAGGTGGTCTTCCCCCTGCCCTCCTCCTTAGAGCCTGCCCATGTTGGGGCTGTGGCTTGCATGGCACCGTTGGTACTATAGATCCCTGCCAACTCAAAGGTACTACGCCATGGCACAATCAGTACCAAAGTGGTAGATGGAGTCAGGGAACGCTTCCTCTTTGGACCGGTCTTGGGAGGAGGAATGTTAGCTCTCCTCTTTCTGCATCCTTTAGAAGACAGATCCCTTTCCTGCGGGATGGGGAAGGGGCAGGTCTATCAGAAGCCACATGTGGTGATAGGGTAGCCAGAGAAGTTTGCGAGCCCAGGTCTGAGGCGGGACGGAGGGACTTCTCCATTAAGATGAGTTTCAGCCTAAAGTCCCTCGCTTTCCTTGTCCTGGCTGGAAAACTGTAAAAATATGTGCATTTTGGGGCTAATGCATTCCCCCCCCCCCCCAGGCACTGGACACATTGCGAGTGTCCGTCAGAAATCAGAATTGCCTCACGGCAGGAAATGCAGCATTTTAAGCCAGGAGACCCTGGCATTCTGAGGGAAAAACAACCATCCCTTCAGAGGATGAACTAAAGGAGGATTTTTTTTTTAATGGGGAGAAAAAGAAAAAGAAGTAAAGGGGTCTTAATCAACTAACTGAACTACTCTAAACGATGTGACTAATCTAACAAAACTAATTCTGAGGTAAGCGAGCGAACACGCTGCGGGAGCTCCGACTCAGACTAAGGGCGGGAGAGAAGGAATTGAGAGGGGAAGTGGCCGCACAGTGCTAATCAGCTGCCGACACAGGCGCGAGACGGGGAGAGCGCGGGCAGGGCCTGACCGGGCACTGCTGTCAAAATTTTCCGATTAGAGGTGCAGGGCACATAATCACCTAAAGTGGAGCACCGGCAGGGACATGGCTTGAAGAAGAACTGAACCCTAGTTTCCAAAGTCCTAGGCTAGTACCCTAACTGCTGGACCGTCCTCCCTGTCTCACTTATTTACTCCCCATCTTCCCCCTTTTCACTGAAAAAGGGTTGGAGGGAGGGGAGAGGAAAAAGTAAAATAAAGCCAGTGGGAAAACCAGGACTGAGGGGGGCGAGGGTGGGGTTCCTGCTTTCTCTCACTTTTTTTTTTTACTTTTCTGAAAGGTAGGGCAAATGGAAAAGAAAGTGTGTGTGTGGGTTGGGGGTAGGGGGGACCCTAAAACAAGTGATTTTTCCAAAGATGGAAAAAGTAAAAAAGGACTACGGTTTGCTGCTTTCTCTCCCATTTTTAGTTTTTCCACTGTTTCCAGTGCAAAAATCAGAAGAAAGTTTAAAAAATAAGTCCCCCGCTTCATCTCGCTTTACTTCTTTCCACTTCAAAAGTATAAATACAAAGTTTTAAAAAGCAAAAGGAAGTGCTACTCTCTCTTTAAACCTCAAGTGGGAAGAAGTGAAAAAGGATGAGAAACTTTGTTTTATCCCCACTATCTTCTCCCCCCCCCCACACAGCTAGCTCTAGATATAAGAAATTAAGTGAAAAGTCACCCCCATTTTCTGCCACCTTTATGGTGCCCACACTCCAGACAACTTTCACTTCCATTTCCTAAATATTCCAAAACACCGATGGATAACTTAACTTCATCCAATTTTCAATTAACACAAAACCTTAACATTAACGGCAACTACATAAGAATTTGTATCGAAACGAGCACATCTGCACGTCACACAGTATGTGCATATGGGAATTTATTCTTCCCTAACCTTGCTCAGTTTACTGTTAAGGTTTTGCATGAGAATGTAAGCTTGATGAAGTTGGGGGAGGAGGGGTCCTTGCTGGCCTTTGGTATCTGCTGGTGATGGAAGTGAAAGCCTTAAGGAGTGTTGGAGCCAATATGAATATATCAAGGAATGCATGAGACTTTTCCCGTAACTTATTTCAAGGCTTGGATCCTGATGCAACCTAAGGCAGGTTTTCTTTATAAATCAGGACACCCACAGGAAATTAGCTGATATATGGTGACATTCTTACAACGTTTCATCATAATGATTCCAGATTATATATTACCACTGCAACAACTCCATGCAATGGATTGACAGGGGGCAAAAGGGCAGACTGTGCTAACTTCACTATGGTCTATGTCTGAAATCTTTCATAGAGCTATAGCCTGAAGCTGTCTAATGTGAGGCGAATGGGAAAATCTTCTCTGGTATTCCAGAAAGGGAAGCGATATTATACAATGCTTCCGGTTTTTGTATGTCATGTTGCCGCCAAGACCCAGCCAGAAGCTATTTTGTCATTTTAAAAACTATTATTCTTATTTTGAATCCCCAAAAGAAAAATACTAAATAGAGACTTGATAGCCGCTTGGTAGGAAAAAGATGAAGCAAAAGACTAGCTTGCTTTTTTTCCACCCATAAAGTATTTTACTATTTTAATTCCAGGATAGAGGCTGCCTTTGCATACCCTTGTTGATATGCAGTGGCCATTCTCAGCCAAATAACATATTTAATCCTTTCTTAACAAGCACAACCCTAGTTAAACTGACAGCTGATGAGATGGGGTTTAGGTGCTTCAAATCAAAGGTGATTACGCATTTGCTCGAGTATCTAAGCAAACAAGGTTCGGGATGTGTTTTGTAGGGCAGTTATTACACTGCTTATGGAGTACTCTGTCCTGCAGAGCAGAGCCAGATAACAAACAGTTCAAACAAATGTATTTATACACATGTATGGAAGGTAAAATATTGAGAAAATTTTGTTACAGATTAACCATTGTTAGATACAATCAGAATAACTGTGCATCTCTAGCTGTCAGGGGAGACTATTATGCTATGACCTGTCTGTTTCAGTTGTAGCAAATCTTTTAATATATTGTAACCTGTCTATTAAAGTTAACAGTAGATTTTGTCCCTTAGGAAGGGCTTACTTGACATTTCAAGTTGCCACACACTTGAAAATCCCAGTTAAAGCTTCACATCTCTCCAGCCTCCAGGCTTTCTCCCCTCCTCTCCACAGGGTTCTGGTTTCTCTTGCCAACACAAGATCCTCCACAGAGAACCCTTGCTCTCTGCATTGACCTTCAACACCTCCTGCTCTTCTAAAGCCTTTTTGTGGGGACCATAAGGAGGTCCTGTTGGTTACCCTTTCCCACTGAGGTATTCCAGGGGGAAGGCATTCTGCTGGCTTCCTTTCAGCAAGGGCTTGGCAAGAAACTTTGCTGCTGCTATTTATGCTCTCCTCACCGTGTGGTGTGAACAGCCCCATAATGCACTGCTAGCCGAAGTCTTCCTGGAGGGGAGCTTGAGATTCGCTGTGAAAGCCTGAGCCAGGCAGGTTGTACTGGCTTCACTACCAATTGTTCGCACACGGCCTGAGGAGTTACTACAGAGTTATTAACTCACAGATCTGCAGCCTGTGATAGTCCCAGTGTCCCTGCTGCTTTACCATCCCTGTCGGTGGGGATGGCTGAGTGGTTTAGCAGCCCCAGAACATAACAAGTCTGAATCTAAGTTCAGAGCTTTGATCCTTTTAGCTGGCGGGGTCTGAGGGATGGAGAAGACAGCCTGCTCTGTCACTGAGCAGGAGAGGAACCCTTTTTGTCACTCTCCAGCAAGGCCATGCCTGCTGCTGACTGGGGCTGAGGGCCCCTCCAATTCCCATTAAACCAACAGAAGGATTCCCACTGACTGAAACTGAAGCTGGATCAGGCCCTTAAAGAGCAGTAAGAGAGGTGCTGGAGGATGCCATTTTTGCAAGAGGAAAGATCTTTGGGCTCTGGAGGACATAAGGGGGGAACCGGGGTGACCAGACAAGAGCTCCTTGCCCCTGAAAACTGTAGCTATTCCTAGTGATGTAGGCTTGATAGCTCACCGCCTTGATAATACAGCAGAGAATGCAGATTCCCATCCAGGTTGACAGGAACCAAAGATCATTATCCTTTGGTAGCTCTTTGACAGCTCGTATGAAATGAGTCGCGGGTCTAAATGCAGCTCCAGATGCCCCTAAATCCACATCCCAGACACTCCATTGCAGTTTTATACTTTCTTCTGAAGCATCAGGTGCTGACTGCTGTACCAGTCTTGAGGAAGCATTGTGCTATCTTGTTATTTATTACTTGTGTTGAGGCCCAGGAGCCCCAGTCAGAGATCAGGCCCCCACTGTGCTAGGCGCAGTACAAACACAGAACAAAAAGGTGGTCCTTCCCCCAGGAAGCTTATAATCCTTTTTTTCTTCGTTATTTATATACATTATCGGAGCACCCAAAGGCTCCACCTTGGAATCAAAGGCCCATATGCTGTATGGCCACATAGTAAATGGACAGTGTCTTGCTTTAAAGGGTTCATTGTTTCAGTATATGATAAGAGACAAGGTAGCTGTAACAGAGACCCAGGAGGTGGGGATGATCCATGGTGTTGGGAAAGGGCTTTATTTACTGTGAAAAAAATCTGGTGACAACTTTTTTCTTTCTTTTTTTTTCCATTTTTTCACAAATTTCTTGGCTTGCTTGTCAAAAAGCCAAAATCCAAACTTTTTGGTTGTCCTACTCACTATGAAAATCTGAACATTTCTGGCAAAAATGGAAAGCTTCCCATAAAAAAGCCATTTTGGGTTGAAAACACACTTCAGAGGAACAGTTTCAACCCACTGTAACGATCAAGTTAAGTCTCAGTTTCAGCACACCAAGTTGCCAAGTGTTTTGTGGGCATCAGGGCAGAAGTGCATCCTAAAGAAGGATTTGAAGGAGGATAATGGAGTGGCTGTACCAATTTTTATGGAGACATCATGCATGTTGTTCTGTAGTTTAGTCAACAATTTCAGTCACACTTCCCCAGAGCTACATAATTTGTACTGGACAAGCAATGACACTCAGGGAAAACAGTTGGTTTTGAGAGTAGTTTGCTCTGTGTCCCATCCTCCGCTGCTGACTTGCAGCGATGGCTTCCCATAGAGTCATTACAGTGCAGTCAGGGGAAATCATCACCAGTGGCTGAAACCGTCTGAGACCCACCAAGGCAAATTATGATAGACGTTTCTTTCTGAGTGTACAATGGGACTTAAAAATGACCTTTCACAGCTATGAAGGTGCCAGTGTCGAAAACCCTGTTTGAAAGGTTAGGAAAGGGCTAAATTGGCACGCTGCGATTGATGCAGCAGGCATCAATTTAGTGGGTCTGGTGAAGATGCGATAAGTCGATGGAAGAGCGTTCTCCTGTCGACTTCTGTACGCCACCTCCCCGAGAGACGGAAGCGACATGAATGGGAGCGCATCTGTAGACACCGCTGTACCTCAGGCTAAGCTACATCGACGTAAGTTGTGCATCTTACATAACTTAACTAGCATAACTTAGATCACCTTACCTCATTACAGGTCTTAGATCGAAGGGTTAGATTTCCTTCCTTCCACTAACTAGTGAATATGATGATTTCTACTTTTTACTGCACAGCAAGAACCCCTTTTAAAGCTGCAGCCAGCAAATCAGAGCTCCGTGACCTGCGATTGCTCATGCCTGCGCTTTGAGAACTTCTAGACAGAGGCAGCCTGGTCTGTTATGAGGACATTTTAACTCCATGGTTTCATTTTTAGACCTACCCTGTGGACCTGATCCAAAGCCCAGCAAAGAGAGCGAGGAGTCTGACTTTGATGAGTGATAGCGGAAGAGCTGTATTGTGACAAGCTCAGTATTTGCATCCTGGGAAATGGAACACTGTCTTTTTTCTTGACGTTCTTATCATAGAATCATAGAATCATAGAATATCAGGGTTGGAAGGGACCCCTGAAGGTCATCTAGTCCAACCCCCTGCTCGAAGCAGGACCAATTCCCAGTTAAATCATCCCAGCCAGGGCTTTGTCAAGCCTGACCTTAAAAACCTCTAAGGAAGGAGATTCTACCACCTCCCTAGGTCACGCATTCCAGTGTTTCACCACCCTCTTAGTGAAAAAGTTTTTCCTAATATCCAATCTAAACCTCCCCCACTGCAACTCTTCTTCCACCTTATGAATATTGCCTTCCTTAAACCTAAACAAATAAGCCCCCCAGCCCAAAAATGAAATGCACCAAAAGGCAGGGTATTTCTTCCTTAGTGAGTCACCAGAAAACAGAATCCAAATTGCTTTTGAACTCACAGACAATGCATACTTTTGCCTTATGTGTAAACTAGTTAATGTCAAATTAATTCCTTGCTAGGGGAAGGGGAGGGAGGCAAGGGAGAGTTTGCCGATTCTTTGTCAGTGGAGCTGGGGGCAGGTGGAGAGATGCATGCTTCTTTAAAAGCAATTGCATCATGTGGCCAGAGTAGATACCCTTTGGGGGAGCTTGGGGTCTGCAAAAGAGGCTCTATGTCTCAACACTGGTCAGGAGCTGTTCTTTGTGGTGAGGGTTCTTGAGGGCTCAATAAACAGGAGCATTGCTCATCAGCAGTGCCTCCCCAGGAGCCCTCTGCTGCAGTAGAACCTGGTGGCACATGCCATCCACGTGCACCGTGTAATAAACCTGTGGAAATGGTAATAATCCTTCTGGCTCTGTCAAACCCCCCTTTTGGAATACCTAATAGCTTCTTCAGCTATGTTTGCAAGTAGTAGGGCAAAGAAAGTAATTACAGGTTTGGAATGTCCCAGGGGAAATATCCTAGGCCTGATTTCTTAGAATATCAAAAGGTAGAGGCCTAAATCTGATTAAGCATGGACTGCCTGATGAATAGGCTCTCTCTGCACAAGAGGATGAATGTATACGATGCCTCCCCCACTGCTGGCATGGGCATCAGAATTCACAAGAAACTTTGATTTCAAATCACGAACATTTTAGTCTTTCACCTATGGAGGCACAGTCAGGCTGTAGCTGTATGCCAGGGAGACCTGTAAAACTAGCACATATATTTTACTGTGAAGGAAATCAAACTGACCACTTTCCTGGTTAACTCAGGGTCATTTCAGAGAGTCTTGCCTAGACATCTTGGCCCAGAGTCTCCAAGCTAGTGTGACACCTGACTCCCATTGATTTTAACGGACGCTGGGCACCCAAATACCTTTGACGGCCTGGGCTGAGAGAGTTCCAGGTGGGTCTTCCACCTTCCATCCTTTAGGAAAGCATGGTATTGTCTTTGGGCCAGGTTTTCAAAAATATCCATAAAATCTTAGGGGCATAAGACCAGAAGGGGCCACCAGATGGGGAAGGGCTCTGAGTTACTATAGAGAATTCTTTCCCAGGTGTCTGGCTGGAAGGTCTTGCTCATAGGCTTAGGGTTTAGCTGATCACCATATCTGGGAAGGCATTTTCACCCAGGTCAGATTGGCAGAGATCCTGGGTTGGTTTGTTTGTCTTCCTTTTTGCATGGAGGACGGGTAACTTGTTGGTTTAAAGTGGAGTAAATGGCGCATTTTCTGTAACTTGAAGTCTTTAAGCCATGATGTGAGGATTTCAGTAACTCAGCCAGAGGTTAAGGGTTTATTTCAGGAGGGGGTGGGTGAGGTTCTTTGGCCTGCAGTGTGCAGCAGGTCAAACTAGGTGATCACGATGGTCCCTGCTGGCCTTAAAGTCAATGAGTCTGTATGGCGATGAGGTTGACACTGAGAGTGTAAGCAAGAACCACCCAGTCAGGCATCTGAGAGCAAGAATTCTTTGTACCAGCTCAGAGTATCGGCCCCTCCTGTCCAGTGTCCCATTTCCAGCTGTGGCCATCTCTAATGCTACAGAGAAATACACTGGGGGAAAAAATCCATTCCTCACCCCTGCTGGTGACCAGCTCAAGCCCTGAAGCATGATATTTTAGAAAGAGAAAACAAAAGGGATCCTTTGGGCTGCTAACCCACAAGCAACCCTGGCATACGATCCCACTCCTAAATTTGTCAAGCTCTCTCCTAAAACCAATTCAGTTGTATTGTAATACTCACTTTTAGAAATTTAGAAGGATTTATTGGTGCATTCCCAAGTAACAACTCCAGCATATCCATGCAGAATTTAAATCCTTCCTACCTTCCCCAACTAAATAAATAACATCATACCAAAACAAGATGACTTAATGTTAAGATAAAGACAGAGGACCACCTATTGCCGGACATACTGTCTGCACAGATCATTACAGAGTTCAGGTGGCCTAAAGATGCAGATAGGTCTTTTAAGTACCTCTTAAAATCTGGTATGTACATGTCAACACTAGCTCATCCGAGGCCTGATCCAAAATGCATTGAAGTCAATGAGAGTGCCTCCCGTGACTTGAGTGGGGTTTGAATCTCAGGCCCTGGTACTCAGTATGCATGCAGAGTCCTCAGAGAACTCCGGCTGGTGGTCGCAGTGGTCCCTAGAAATAGGAGGAGGAGATTAAAAAGGGTAGAAAGAAGAAAAAAATTGAAGAGTCAGACAAGCTGAAGAGGCTTTCAGAGCCAAGCCAGGCTGATGCTGATAATGTCTTCAATCCTTACAAAAGGCACAGATGATATTTCAAATGAGTATGTAAATGCTAATACGTGGTTAGAAGCAATTTAAAGTAATGCTGTAATGGCCTCTAAGCCTTTGAGTTTTAATTGCTAAATATGCTCAGACAAACACTGTCTGCTGGTAACCTTCCTTTCTGGTGCTGCTCTTGTTGTCTTCATGCCCAGTCTGCTTTCAGCCAGCTTCTCAAACCTTTTACCAGGATGTGAGAGGATTGCCCTTCCCCGCCCTGTGTTCAACCCTGGATCAGACCTTTTGAATTCAGAGTGACATTTCTGTCTCCTTTCTTCCAATTTTCTTTCACAGGCCTCTGGATCATCAAGCTTTGAAGGCAAGCTTGACAGATATTAAAATGTGTCTGCAGTCAGGATGCAGAAACTCTCCTCAGCCACAAGGAATATTAACCCACCACATCAAAGTGTACTTTCAAATCATCTTTCTGATACCCCGGTACTATTTTTAAAACCTACCAGCTCGTGGAATTTTTCTGAGTCTCACAGAATTTTCATGGACAATTTCAATCAAGAGAACAAGATGTTTTTGTAAAGAATGTTCTCTCCTCTCCACTGTGTGGTTCGCTTGAGGTCTGCTGTGCCGGCTGTCTGGTCAGAGCTGAGGGTGAGAACCAGATTACCAGAAGGCAGGAGTAGGGTTTGTTCCGAAGCAGGAGCAAGGCTGGAACGGGATCAGGCAGGGTGGTCCATCAGGCAGCCTTGCTGGCTCCTTAGGATGTCGGGAGACTGAGCAATCACAGCTACAGGGCCTGACCCCTGACAGTAGGTGAGCCCCCACTCATGTTGGGAAACATTAAGAAAGGGACAGATAATAACGACAGAAAATATCATATTGCCTCTATATAAATCCATGGTACGCCCACAACTTGAATGTGTATTCAGAAAAGGGCAACAAAAACTATTAGGGGTATAAAACAGCTTCCGTATGAGGAGAGATTAATAAGACTGGGACTTTTCAGCTTGGAAAAGAGACGTCTAAGGGGGGATATAATAGAGGTCTATAAAATCATGACTGGAGAAAGTAAATAGGGAAGTGTTATTTACTCCTTCTCATAACACAAAAACTAGGGGTCACCAAATGAAATTAATAGGCAGCAGGTTTAATACAAACAAAAGGAAGTATTTCTTCACACAACACACAGTCAACCTGTGGAACTCTTTGCCAGAGGATGTTGTGAAGGCCAAGACTACAACAGGGTTCAAAAAAGAACTAGGTAAGTTCATGGAGGATAGGTCCATCAATGGCTATTAGCCAGGATGGGCAGGGATGGTGTCTCTAGCCCCTGTTTGCCAGAAGCTGGGAATGGGCGACAGGGGAGGGATCACTTGATGATGACCTGTTCTGTTCATTCCCTCTGGGGCACCTGGCACTGGCCACTGTCAGAAGAGAGGATAGTGGGCTAGATGGACCTTTGGTCTTACCCAGTATGGGCATTCTTATATTCTTATGCAAAGGAGTGATATTGCCTTCTTTGGACTGTTCATAGGAATGAGTGCTGGCCAACATACATAATGGGTGCACAATCTAGACCTAAGAGGACCTGATCTGTACTGAAATTCCACAAAGCCCTAAACTACCAAATCAGCGTGTTATGTGTGCCTTAATGGGACCTTTGAACATCTGTAAAATGGGATGATAATCATTCCTGTGTCTGTCTAGCCTATTCAAGGTGCCATGGGTTTGAGTCCAGGATAGTCTCATTCTCTGTACTTCAGTGTAGAAGTGTGGGGCTGGAATGGACCTTGAAGAGTCATGAAGTCCAGCCCCCAGCACTGCGGCAGGACCATGTAAACCTAGACCATCCCTGACAGGTGTCTAGCACAATAGATCCCTGATCTTGACTATGACCTGTAGGCACTACTGAAATACAAATAACAAATGAAAATACAGTAGAACCCCATTTATCTGAGCCTCCACCATCCAGCTCTCCATATCAACCAAACAACCAGCGCACACACATGAATGTGGGAAATTGACATCACCTCCATGGCAACAATACTGTAACCATTTCATCTTTTCAGCCTTGTAAAATGACCATGAATTCCAGCATTCGTGCTTTGTAATGATGATCATTTTTGCATTTTTGTAGAAATTGTTCTGTTTGTGACGTGATGTGAAAACCAGCTAAATAGAGCTGGTGCCTTGTGTAACACTAAACAGACTTTGTAGAAGGTCCCTGTTAGGAGTGCTAGACACAGTGGAGGATTCAGGTCTGTGTTTTTGCCTGAGATAGAATTTCGGGTCTTGTTTGCCCGTTTGATTCTTGATACACTTATAGTCTTACTAATATGTGTGAACAAAGGACAAAGACACTGTGTATGTTGCTTCTGCATAGCCAGATGGGTTTGTTAGTATAATGGGAACAGATAAGAGCAGTTAGCGTTATTGGGCATGGTGGGAGTATGGGCGCACACTTGAAGACTGCCTCTACTCCTATCTCAAGGCAAAGTCAAGCAACCAGTCAAGAGGGGCAAGGAGGAATTGGGGGGGGGGGAAAGTATAAAACGCTAAAATGGCAAAAAAATGCCTGTCCCTGACTGTAGCAAAACCTCGCTCCTTACCCCTCCTATGGGATACAAAAGAGGTGGGACAAAGACCCCAGACTCACGACCCCCCCAAAACAGAACATGACCAAAAGTTGTAAGGGGAGGGACTGTGGGCGTGCATTTCAGGTATAATTATGCCTCCTAAGGAGGGGGGAATGGGACACTGGGAAACAAGGCTCTGCGGCATCAGAGTTATGGGCACGCTTGCTGGAAACTAACCCCAATAAACATCGCATTGTCTGCACTTCGGACTTCTGGTCTTCTGCTTTCTCTCTGCATGACAAGAACTGCATGCATGGGGGTGAAGGGAAAGCCCTCTACCAGTCCCTGTAATGTTCACAGTTAAAGAGTAAAGAGTGTAAAAATGATCAAGCCAACTTTAAAAAAACTCATGTGGGTGTTCCTGTTAATCAATGAACAAAATATGGTTTGCGAGAACAAACAGTTTGTATATTTTGTTGAGCAGATAAGAAGGGGGGTATGTTTTAATGCTTTTCCGGGAGCGGGACAGCTAGTTTAAAAGCAACTTTGCATGTTAAAATAATGGATAGAAAGCTCTTTGCCCGTTCTCCTGAATGTGAATTTTTGATTATCCAATCTGGCCCCGGACCTAATTGGATTGGATAAGTGGGGTTCCACTGTAATAATAATCTCTGAGCTAATACCAAAGAAAATAAGAAGAGACTGACGTACTGAAAGATCCTGGCCTGACATCTATTTGTTTCTTGATTACCGGTATCAGTTGTGAGGGGTCAAAAATTAGTGATTAGTTTAATTTTCAGGGATCAGTGCACTAGTTCATTTTATAATAGATAATTAGCCCTCTTAGATGCTTTCATATGCCAGGATTTTCTGAAGCCATCATCTTCAATCCTGCTAGTCAGCGCCTCTGGTTTGCTTTTATTTAAAAAAATCTTCTGGCTAACAGGGCATTTTACACAGTGAAATGACTGAAGGAGAATTTTGCATCAGTAAGTGGAATGGAAGTACAGGGCTGGCTGAAATGATTACAGCATCAAGACACTAGTGTGATTGAAAAACACTGAAAGGCAAAATCCAGATTGAAATTCAAAGTGCTCTTTAGTTTCAGAATTCTACTTGCTGAAATTCAGGATGCGTTCAGGAGAAAAAAATATCACCAATCCCGTGAAGCCAAAGGTAAACACAGGAAGAAAATGATTATCCTGAGTTTACAGGCTTTAATCAAGTTCAAATTTACCCAGGTGCAGAGTAATATAATTGGGGATTTGGGTGATTCCAATTGCTAATAGCTTCTTTTATAGAAAAGCTCTCTCTTTAGAAATGATATTAAGTGAGAATAAGGCCTAGTTATGTTTAATTAAAGTAAAAAATGAAGACTAAGGAGTAATTGAATTCAAAATATTTCAGTGCAGAAAGAACACTGAGCCTGGATTGCTTTTACAATGTGCATATGATCATCTCTCATCTTCCGAAGTGCCTAAAGGCTCACTTGATTGTAGCTAGCACCCTCAAATGGGGAGTATGCATGGCTGGGGTAAGAATACCACAGCTGGGATTCCACAGAGCAGCCTCAATAGGATTTATATAAGAAGGAAATTTATGAGCCACATTGTAAGGAGGTCAATGAAAATGCAGATGCAGAAAGCTACATTTGCACATGAGAATAGGAATTTGCACCCTCTAGCTCAGGGGTGGCCAACCTGAGCCTGAGAAGGAGTCAGAATTTACCAATGTACATGGCCAAAGAGCCCCAGTAATAGGTCAGCAGCCCCCCATTAGCTCCCCCGCCCCACTCCCAGCACCTCCCGCCCACCGGCAGCCCTGCCGATCAGCACCTCCCCCTCCCTCCCCGCACCTCCCAATCAGCTGTTTCATGGCGTGCAGGAGGCTCGGGGTAGGGGAGAGAAGAGCGAGAGCCCGGCAGGCTCAGGGGAGGGGGCGGGAAGGGGTGGAGTGGGGGCAGGGCCTGTGGCAGAGCCAGGGGTGGAGCAGTCAGCGCCCCCCGGCACAATGGAAAGTTGTCGCCTGTCGCTCCAGCCCCGGAGTCGGTGCCTAGACAAGGAGCCGCCCAGTAACTTCTGAAGAGCCGCATGGGACTCCGGAGACACAGGTTGGCCACCCCTGCTCTAGGTGGAGTCTTGCACTGGTAAATGCATGCCCCCATAAATATTGTTAGTGTATTTTCTCAAGACCTTTGGAAAATTTGGCCCTCGACGTCTAATAGAAATGCCGGAGAGGATTCACGTTACGATTGATAGTGTTTCTATAGTTTATGCATTTGTGTAAAACTAAAAGAGACTTTGACTCCTTGCAAGATTGCCATCCAAAGTCAAACAGCACAGCCACCGAGGAAAGGAATGGCCAGATCTACAATGGCCTTAAACATGAAGAGGGACAAGGTCTAGCATGAGGAATGCATCCTTAAGTCAAATACAGCATTTCCCTCAGGTTCACAGAGTATCATCCTGTCTGTTGCTTTAAATAGGAACAATACAAATATGTAAGGGTGACATATCTGCAGAGCGATATCTCCTGCCCCGGCCCAAAACAGAAATTCTGCTACTTGTAAAAGTTATTCACTTGATGCAGACTGGCTGAATTGCACTGCAGTTTCAATGACATCCATTAAACCTGGATAGAAGGTTGCGAACAGCAGGTAAAAAAGGCTTTTCACTTTTTAAATTTAACTTATGTCCTTTGAGAGTCAGTCGCATTTTACGGCTGAATTTGTTGCATGGAATATTTCAACTTAAAAAAACGAATGGTGTGCCTGAGAGCCTCAGAGTTGTTCTTTAACTCCTTCTGTGCTGCTTGTGTGAACATATCTATCCGTCTCTGGATTCAAATCCCTCTTTTGTATGGGTTCCCAGATTTCTCTGACTCTGAGAAAATGATTTCCCGTTATCTCTTTCTCTTCTTGTCTCAGCCCTCAGATCCCCCTTGCAGCTCGCTCATTCTTTTACTCCAGTGTCATCTATAGCTACTCGATCTTACTCAACAGCTTTGGGTGGTTGCCAAGGACTGTCTGGAATTCAAGAGAGGCTGCCTTGCTCTTAGAAAGTAACGGTTCCAGCTCAGGAGACACAACTTTTGATTTGTTTGGTGTGACTGGAGGATAGGACATTTCTGGTCAGGTCAGGTCATTTCTTTCACACTGGTTCCTTTTTAGGTGTTTTGGCTGCATATAATTGTGAAGCTATCATAGAGTGGACTGATGTCTCAGAGAATCTTGCCCCATCTCTACACCTAACTATACAAAGCAATTCTAGCAGCCCCCCTATTTTTGCTAACTAGCTTCTGAATGTTCCTGAGCAAGTCCAGCCTGGGACTTCCCCTTCCACAGAAAACATGAGCTTTTAGTGCCACACATTAGCAAAACAGCCTTCTTCCACTTAAACCATCTTCTCGTCTTCATTCTTTCCAGAGTCTCTTTTTTCTGTTTAGCCAGCTAAAGTTTGAGACAGAGAGATGTTTTGCAAAGAAGTTGAACTAGTCATCTGACCCTTAGGTCCGTAATCAGGGCCAGATGCTGCATTCATTGGTGCTTCACTGATATACGTCAGCTGAGTATCTGGCCATTGGTCTATAGCTACCATCTTACCAGGGTTGTGCTTGGAATAATAGTAGGTAGGAGTTCATAGGGGAGTTAGAAAAAAAACCCAGCAACTGAATTCATAAGAGCTTAACTGAACGGCATGAACTGGAGAGAAAATTCCTTGCTCCACCAAGAAACTCTTCACCAGGGCACCAGTTGACAATGGGCTGGCCCAAACAAATGCATTTTAAACACATTGCCTCATCAGAGCATAGTCTCCCTAGCACATCATACCATGACGGCAAGCATCACCTTGGGCGTCCTTCTCAAACCTTCCCCCTCTCCAGCTTCCACCTCACTCCCTGCCCAGGATCTCGCTGATTTCTCCAAGGAGAAAACCGACAAATGACTTTCCCCGGGTCACCTTCCCTTCCCACTTCCCCTCCTACAACTCTTGTCATCCTTCAAATCCTTCCTTAAAGCTCTTTTGTTGTGATTTCTAAGAAAACTTGACAGCAGTTAGGGAGCTGGTGTGCTGCAAACACTACCAGTTGCGCTGACCAACATTGTCTCAGGCCAGGTCTACGCTATAGACTTATATTGGTAAGTCACCTAGGGTGTGAAAAATCCATGCCCTGGAGCTACGTAGCTTTACTGACCTAACCCCCAGTGTAGACAGCACTATGTCGGTGGTAGACCGCCTTCCGTTGACAAAGCTACATCCTCTCACAGAGGTGGATCAGCTATGTCGATGGGAGGAACTCTCCCGTCGGCGCAGGAGTGTCTTCACATAAATAGCATTTTAAGTGTAGATCTGCCCTTCTTGTTGCCTTGCACTCCCCTTTCTGTCTGGATCCATCTGTTCTCTCCTGTTGTATACTTTGATTGTGAGCTCTCTGTGGCAGGGACTCACACACACTTTTATTTAGCAAAGAGACCAAATTCTATACCAGTTATAACTGCGCGTGAGTTGATTAGAGGTAGATCGGTCTCCTCAAGAGCAGAATTTGGCCTGGTGAAAACAATACATAGATTACAACAGCACTCAATTACTATGTCTGTATGTGTGATGATCCATTCACAATACACAATGCTGCATTTACACTTACAGGTGGTGCATTTACCAACTTTCTATCCCTTTAAGAGAGATTAGTGGTCCAATGGCATCTCCTACTTTAGGTACAGGGAATACCTCCGGCAGATAGAAACTTTCAAAATGGAAGAAACGCTTGATATGCAGCCACTGTAATGTAATGTTTGCAAACAGAGTCCCATACATTTTTATTTTAGTTCGGCCAACAAAATCATCTCCAACTTGGTCTCTGTTTGCCAAGTTCTTCAGCCATAAGCCTGAGGTTCCTGTACCCGCAGAACTCAGTCTAAGACCGACAGCCTGGGTTTAGACACACAGGTGTTCACTGCAGCTTTAATTTGCTGCTTTCAACAGAGAGAAAAGTGTTTGCTGGCTGAAATTGGACTGTGACTAATTTAACAGCTACACAGGCTATTTCTGTTTCATGGCAACCCTACTGTCTGCTGTACCTTTAAGAATTACTATGTCTTGGCAGTTTGCCAGTGAGTTGCTGTTTAAAGTGAGCCGGACAGAAAGATTTGATTCAGAGGTGGCGTGTTGTCTACACAGCGTAAATGTTTGTCTCTGAAATTTCCTTCCATTGTTGCATTTTGTTTCCACTGAATTGGTGGAAAGACTCACTGTTGTTACAGTTCCCGAGATTTTTCATTCCAGAGACTGTGCCCATAATTATGATTCACAAATTGTTCTAATTCCCGATTCTCTCCAAGCAGCGGCAGAATGCTGATGATTCAGGAGAAGAGTTGACAGAGCTCTGGATAATAGTACATAATTCAATTACACATTTGAGTCAGATTAACTCTTTCCTTATTTCCCCCCTGGATAAGTGCGATACATCAAGCACACATGCTTGTGATGGGCGTGTAGTCATTTTGGCTATTCCGTCCTGTCTCCTTTTGGTTTGGCAAGGCCTGAGGAAAGATAGGCCTGTATTTGTAGCATTGTATGTCTGGGAATTATCAGAGGCAGGTCTCTGTTGACTTCCCAGCCATTTAGAGGAATGTCTGAGGTACTACTCCCCTTGCTGTGAAGAGGTGTAAAGAGGTAGGGGTCATATCCTCAGCTGGTATAATTTGACATAGCTTCACTGGCTTCTGTTTGAGAGAACACGACCAAGTTACTTCCCCTTCTCTGTGCCTCTGTTTCTCCACCCACCCCTTTGTCTGTTTAGATTGTTTTTGGAGGCAGGGATTATGTCTCCTACTATGTGTATGTACAGGCTCAGCTCCATGGGCCCTGAGCTCAACTGGGGTCTCTAGGTGCTACCGTCACTCAAATTAATAATAATAAAAATAATTAATTGCCACACACCCATTACAATTCTATAGTGGAACAATCCTGGGTCAAACCAATCCACACAGCAGCCATCCTCCTGCAATATCTTTCTATCACGGCTGTATTACAGGCTCTTTTGAGCCAACTTAACCCTTGTGCCCAGTGCTATAATACATCCCAACAGGCAATGAGTTAAACTAATGAGCAACCCTCACCCAATACAGGGCACCCCTTCCCACCCCAGAGAGAAGACAAGGGTGAATGAGCCCTGAAGTGGGAGTATTGGTTCTGAGGAATTCCCTGGAGCTCTTGAAACTTTCCCTCCGAAGCTGTCCGTGTAACCCAGAGCTCGCTGGCGGGCCAATTCTGCCACCCTCACTCACATTGAGTGAGTGCCTTACTCCTCCAGCCGACCCACGGTACTCTCGTAGACTCTGCAAGGAACGACTAGGTGTGAGTGAGGGTATCAGAATCTGGCTGTGAGCTCTGCCTCAGATTCCGAGCAGGTGTAAATCAGCCTAGCCCAACTGAAGTCAATGGAGCCACCGTGATTTGTAGCAGCTGAGAATCTGGCCCCTCCAGAGTAAGACTGGCAGACTCAAGCTCCATGGTCCAGATTCTGCCACCCTTACTCTCATGGAGTCCTGACTCCATGAATACTCCCATTGAAACCAAAGGGACCACTGGCCCGGTAACATGTTACTCAAGCTCACGAATGGTGGCAGAATCTGGCCCTTTGTAAAGTGTAAATAGCAAGGGACCAAATTCTATTAAACTTTCTCAGTATCTGACTTCCTGAACAGTCCCATCAGTCAATGGTGCTATGCATGGAGCAAGGGACTACTCAGAGTGAGTGAAGGTGGGAGAATCTTTCTTTAGGTGCAGAGTGGAGTCTAAGTCCATAGATGGCTTTGGTTACTCTGCAAGATCCCTCATGTGCTCATTTAATTCTTCATTCTCTCATTTGGTACCTGCAGGTGGCTGTGAGATAGCCGTGAAGCACCTTCATAACGGAAGTCAGTTGATGTCAATAGTAGTGGGTGTCACTGGTGTGAAAGCAAGGAACAGTTTGCAGCAGGGCTAGCTCACGGTGGCAGGAAAGAGAAACTTTACGGTAAAAGCCACTATTCCCACCTTTGGTGTGTAAAAGCATTCGTTGGTAGATGGAAAGAAAAGATAAAAGCACTTTAAAGTTTTCTTTTATATTGCCTATTATACCCATAAAAGAACATTCTAAAAATCATTGAAGTCTGAGAAGGAAATTTCTTCGTGCTTATTCAATGTGTTTCCAAGTAAAAGCCAAGAAGCATGCCTTTATAGAAGCTTGGAACCAGAGGAATGCATTTATAACCTTGTACTACATTGATGGAAGATGCCCTCCCTTCCTTTTTGTTTGGCCTGGTCTTTCTTTTGTCCAGCTAATATCCTTCGGTGTCTTTCACTCTCATAAGCATTAGAATTCACAGTAGAGTCTGAAATTTGATTTTACACTCAGTAGCCCTCAAAATAAGACATGGAAGATGATTGGAACACCTCATCTTTCTGAAACCTCTCTAATACCAGTTAAGACCATGGCATAAGGTAAGGATGAAGTTCCACCTTTACTCTGAATCTACTTGGTTTTGTGGATTAAGTCAGATCCCTGAAGTTATTTAAGAGAGAATGTTCATGCAATGCAATAAATGACTTTTGTGGGGTCCTAAGCATCTGGGAAAGCTGAGACATAACCACAGAAGTTGTTTGTTGTGAGTCTACTCCAAAGCCAAGTTCGTAATTGCTAATATACAACAGGATAAAGGAAGATCAAGCAAAGCAAACGTATTTAAATAAAAAAGAAAAGTATCTATTTTGCCTCCTGCAGCTTTGAAATTCCTATGCCACTGATTTTTCAGACTTTTCATTGATATCACTTTCTGGGTGAAGAACTCATGGAAAAGGGATGATGGGATTGAACACGGAGGATCAAAATTCCAACACCGCTCTATAAACTGCAAATGAAAATTCCACATTTGTGCATGCGAGTGCATACATGTACCTTTTCAGGTGCAAATGTTTTGCACTGAAGTGCCTGCTTACACATACGCAAGGAACTGCACGTAAGTGCAAACATAGGGCTATGCAGATAGTTTAGGAAGCTACTTTTGAAAACTTGACATACGATGTCAATAGGGACTTTAGTGTTGTCTGTGAGATGAAAACATTGGTTTTCCCCAGGGCTTCGATTGATGGAATGACTGCTTTGTTTGTTCTACTGAATATTTTCTAGTTTACTACATAATAGTCACATTTACTCTAATTATAAGAACCAGGATATACTAAATTCCAATGGAACAATATCTGCAAAACTCACATAAGAATGTTTTATTGCTGATACTATAAAGACTCCTCTGTACTGTTCATATTTTTACCCTCTGCAGACCACTTTAGAAGAGTAACAGGAGCCTCTATAAAACAGTCCTTAAATTAAAAATTGCATTTATGTTAACAGCTTCAATCCCCGCTTTCCTGCAGCATTTCAAGAATAAAACGAATCTGAGGATGTATACATGGCTTCCAACCCATAAAACTCATTTTTCATTATTTCCCCAATCTCATAATGTGGACTTTTGTTTATCTACAACTCAATCCATTTCAGCAAAAGGCCTGGCATTTAAGTGGCTGTGCTGACAGCAAACAAACATATAAAGAAGTTCATAAGCATATTAATAAGGTTGATGTAAGCAAATTAACGTAGAGTCACTGGAAACCAAAATGGGTTCTCCCAAAGAAACTTTGCTAAAGATACAAATTTTATAACTAAAAAACATTTTTCACTTCATTATTGGATATTTTTCAAAGCAATATAGCTTAGATCCCTCCCATTATATTGTATTAATGTACACTATGATCAGAATATGTCTTATCAATATACCTGTCACCCTTAAACTCAAATTATGATAACCCTTTTTTCTAAACCAAATGAAAATGTCTGTTTCACAACTGTATCCCTTGATTGGAACTAACATGGATTATTATGAAAGGTGGGAGATCTGGAAAAATGCTTTTTCTATTGTGATAGCAAAGTGAGCCCTAAAGATTTAAATAATTCTAAATATAGATGGTTAGAACTCACAGCAACAAAATAAATGCAGTTTTCTAAATGGACTCCCAAAGTCTCCAAAGCAACTGGGGTGGATATCAATATGTAACAGAGGAGATGTGTAATCTGGGTTTGGTCATCAGCATTACACACAAGAAAACATTGGGCTATAATGATTTGTAACTGACAGCTTGTTTGTGCATCAGTGTGTTATTACTGTATTGGATTGGAGAATTGATGGTGAGA
Organism: Lepidochelys olivacea; assembly: GCF_965140295.1. Lineage (NCBI taxonomy): Eukaryota > Metazoa > Chordata > Testudines > Cheloniidae > Lepidochelys > Lepidochelys olivacea. The sequence continues at coordinate 124,764,096 of NC_140416.1, forward strand.
TCCAATGTCTTCTGCAAACTTCATCATCTTGGCTGAACCTCCCTGGGGAATGTTTGTTTTAATCATCTCTGCTCCCATCTTTACACGAACATCAACCAGATTTTGATAGACCCATAACTTTCATGATTTACCACTGTGCCTGGCTATTTCTCACAGCTATAAAGTAGGTGGAGGTACACGAAAGCTAAAGAGAAAAAAAGTGAAGAGATCTAACGTTAGCAGAAGTATTCAGGCCCCCTCAGACCTTGAGTAATGAAGCAACAACTAGCTGTTTTGAGAACAGCTGTCACTCATTTGGTGGGCTGCCCAGTGAACTGATGTCAATAGCCATGTTCCCCAACGCTCTGCTTGCTAGAAATAGCCTTTACAGCTCCTTTCAACACTCCAGGCAGAAGCCATTGCTGCTATCAGCTGAAGTTCTGAAAAGCTAAGGGAAGTGTATGTTTTATTGGAGCGGTATGCAGCATTACGCAAGTTGTTAAGCTGAGGTCCAGATCTTTAATTACAGCCAAATAAGCTGGACTCTGCATGCAAAATTGGCCTTTTCCTCACCAAATCCTGAGCTTGCTCTGTGTTGGTCCAGTTCCACAGTGAGTGCAGGTGGCTGTAGAGAGCCCCATGAGGCCGATATGGCAGCCAGAGATCAGCAAGGCATAGATCCACCCTGGCCATGCTCTCTATCCAGGGTCACACCCCTTTTATAGGCTGCTGTGCCAGCTTTGTAACACGGGAAGATTCTGCTACCTGGGGTAGTCTCCCCATGGCTGACTTATGCCAGTTTTTGATCCACAATCCACTTCTGGTGTGGTACAAAGGAGTTATACCAGAGGCTCAGGCCCAGTGTCTTCGTTGTAGGTGCTCATCTGGCCCCTTAGCAAAAGACAAATAGGTACAAAGAAATACACAAGAGAATAATTGTTGCCTAGCACACTTGAATGGACTAGCTATTTATCACATATTTCTCTTAGCACTAGGCAGGAAACATGGCATAATGGATTCTCTGTCATATGCTAGATAGTTAATACACTTCTGGGAACTGGTTTAGAGGAGGTGATTATTGTTCTGTCAACACCATTCGCTTTAGGAAGTGCCATGTTGTTTCTATGAAACAATTTTCTTCCATTCTTCCTTTACTCAGATTAAAAATATTGATTTCCTTGGGAAGCATGGGTTCTTCAGATAGTGATTGTTCTCAAGCATAACAGTAGCGCATCTGTTGGTACAATCGCATTGTGACAGAGGTGATATTCTGTGCTATTAAGCTGGGGGAGAGCAGTGAAAAGCATCAAGGACATTATGCCATCAACCCCAAGGTAGTTCAACATAAATAATTTTGTTTGAAATCAACAAAATGAGGCATTAAAGTCTTTTCCTTGTGTTGTCTCTTTATATTGAGAAAATGAAGTGATAGTAAAGACAGAGTTTAATCCCACTGGGTATATTTTTAAAAATATTTTTATTGGCTTATCGTGGAAAAGGTAGGTAAGAAATTTCCAAAAAGACGCTGTTTGTTGTTTGACTTGGATACATTTATGTTGAAACAGATGTGTTACTGCAAAGTGGTACATTGACAAGAATGAATCTCTTGACTTCTAGGCCATTTATCACAGTTTTCTCTCGATGTAAAGATTTCAAGGAATTCACAGGGCACAATAAATGCGGAGATGTATAGGCTTGTAGTATCACTAAGACTAAAGATAGCGTAGGATGGAATTAGAATAGATCAGGCCATTAATAATATAATACTCTTGCCCCCTTTTGACCCAACCAACTAGTTATAGTTCGGGCCCTGGAAGAGTTCCAGTTGGAAGTAGAAATTGATGGATTCTGGTATTTTCTTTGATGCAATCTTGTTTATTACAAGGCATGTACAGAGTCCTGCTTCTCTGAACTCAGGAGAAACCAAAACCAAAACCAAAAGAGCAGTGTGTTAGTGTACAGCCCCAAACCTCGTTAGGCAACAGACCCAAAAGCTCACTCTGCAGCTGTTTTCAGGGTCAAACTGTGCTCCTCAGAGAGTGCTCCTGGGCTTTCTTGTTTTTTTCCTCTGCCTCTCTCTCTCTTTTTGTCTGTTCTGTTTCCATGTGTTCTGCCTTCCCTAACACACTGACACACACATTCCTCAGAAAAACCCCTTTGCCTACTCCATCCGAACTCCTGGGTGGGTTCACAACCCCCGCTTCCCTCAGGTGGCGGGCTTCCACTCAACTCATCCTGAGAAGTATGTTCATTGAAATGTGTGTTCACACCCAATTTGAAATGGCTTTTAACTCAATCCAGCTCATGATAACACTACTGGATTCTGCCTCTTTGTGCCTGTTACAACGTACCTTACTCTGAGATTAGACCCATTGATTTCAATGGATCTGCTAGTTCAGTAAGGCACTAGGCAAGCTGAAGGCAGAAGGTGGCCTCAGACTTGGAAAGACTTTATTTAAGGGAGAGGCCATGGTCTAATGGTGTGAAATCGGGACTCTGGGACCCCTGAGCAGTGGTGCTTGCACAGCCCTATGCAGGTTAGGCATGTTACACAGGAGAAGCGTTGCTGGCCATCCCACTTAGGTTCGGCCCCCATGGCTCCTCCTGATTGGCGTTGCATCCCCTCACCCCCATGCAGGACTCATGGGCCACTCATGGACAGCGCCAAACCTGAGTGGGCGATGGGGCAGCCAGTACTGCTCCTCCTTTGCTGCTGCCATGGGGGGTTGGCTCCTGCACCAGGGCTCCCCACAAGGGGCCTGCCTGGCCTCACCAGGCTTCCAGCAGCTTGCGTCCCCTCTCAGGGATGGGGTCTGACACTCCATCTGGGAGGGCTGTGCTGGAAGATGGCATGGAGTAGGCAGGCAAGGTGCTGGAGCCAGTGGCCCCAGTGGGACGGCTCCACAGGGACTGACATGGGGAGAAAAAATCTGGGGGCCCCCTGGCTCCCAAGCACTGACAAGGATCCTCTCTGTCACCTTGGGCAAAGCCCTTAGGTGCTGATTTGCAGATGTGCTCAGTGTTACAGATCTGGCTTAGTGCCCATCACAACAGTTACCTGTCTGTTGGATTTGGACCCAACTCCTGGGTCCATGTGCTGCTGTGTCCCCCTTAGTGTGGACAGTGTTCCTAGCTTTGGATCACTAAGGCACTCTCTCAGGTGCTGACCTCTTGGCTCCATCCTTCTTGGGCAGCGGGACCATGCGTTCAAGCCACCTTAGACTGAGGAACCAGTTCTCAGCCTCCTCTCCCAGTTGCTTATGCACATTCCCCCCGCTCTCTTTGGGGACATATGGCAAGTAAAGTAAGAAACACAGGCCCAGATCCACAAAGTGACTTAACACATCGCTCAGATGAGGACAAGATTTCAGATGCGCTGAAATCGGGGGAGGGGGACGAAGGGACTTAGGACACACCCCTCTTCTCGGCATCTCCTGTTGGCTAGTTTATGCAGCTCCCCACTTAGTGTACAGGCTATTGTGAATCCCATTCCCATAGATTCCAAGGCCAGAAGGGACCATTGTGATCATCTAGACTGACCACCTGGCTAATACAGGCCAGAGAACATCACCGAAGTAATTTCCTAAAGCAGATCTTTTAGAAAAGCATCCAACCTGGATTTAGTTAATGTTGGTGATGGAGAACCCACCATGATCCTTGGTAAATTGTTCCAATGGTTAATTCATCTCACCATTAAACATTTATACCTTATTTCCAGTCTGTATTTGTCTAGCTTCAACTTCCAGCCATAGGATCACCACCCTTCTCTGCTGGCTTGAAGAGCCCATTATTAAGTATTTGTTCCCCATGTAGGTACTTATAGACTGTAATCAAGTAATCCTTTAACTGTCTCTTTGTTAAGCTAAATAGATTGGGTTCCTTGAGTCTATCACTATCAGGCATGTTTTTTTAATCTTTTATTCCTTTTCATGGCTCTTCTCTGAACCCTCTCCAATTTTTTAACAATTTTCTTGAATTGTGCACACCAGACCTGGACACAGCATTCCAGCAGTCGTCACACCAGTGCCAAATACAGATGTCAAATAACCTCGCTACACCTACTCAAGTTTCCCCTCTTTATGAATCCACGGATCACATGAGCTCTTTTGGCTACCGGGAGCTCATGTTCAGCTGATTATCCCTCACTACCCCCAAATTGCTTTCAAAGTCACTGCTTCCCTGACTGGGGTCCCCCATGACATATGTATGGCCTACACTCTTTGTTTCTAGAAGTATAGCTTTATATTTAGCCATATTAAAATGCATCTGTCAAGGTTCCTTCCCCACTCTGAACGCTAGGGTACAGATGTGGGGACCTGCATGAAAACCTCCTAAGCTTATCTTTACCAGCTTCGGTCAAAACTTCCCCAAGGTACAAAATATTCCACCCTTTGTCCTTGGATTGGCCGCTACCACCACCAAACAAATACTGGTTACTGGGGAAGAGCTGTTTGGAAACATCTTTCCCCCCAAATACTTCCCAAAACCTTGCACCCCACTTCCTGGACAAGGTTTGGTAAAAAGCCTCACCAATTTGCATAGGTGACCACAGACCCAAACCCTTGGATCTGAGAATAATGAAAAAGCATTCAGTTTTCTTACAAGAAGACTTTTAATAGAAATAGGAGTAAATAGAAGTAAAGAAATCCCCTCTGTAAAATCAGGATGGTAGATACCTTAAAGGGTAATTAGATTCAAAACATAGAGAATCCCTCTAGGCAAAACCTTAAGTTACAAAAAAGATACACAGACAGAAATAGTTATTCTATTCAGCACAATTCTTTTCTCAGCCATTTAAAGAAATCATAATCTAACGCATACCTAGCTAGATTACTTACTAAAAGTTCTAAGACTCCATTCCTGTTCTATCCCCGACAAAAGCAGCGTATAGACAGACAGAGACCCTTTGTTTCTCTCCCTCCTCCCAGCTTTTGAAAGTATCTTGTCTCCTCATTGGTCATTTTGGTCAGGTGCCAGCAAGGTTACCTTTAGCTTCTTAACCCTTTACAGGTGAGAGGAGTTTTCCTCTGGCCAGGAGGGATTTTAAAGAGGTTTACCCTTCCCTTTATATTTATGACAGCATTGACTTTGCTTGCACCTAGTTCCTGAAGCTATCCAGATTGCTGTGTATCAGTGACCTGTCCACTTTGTTATTTACCTCTCCTACAAACTTTATCTGTGATGATTTTATGATTTCTTCCAGGTCATTGATAAAAATAGTAAATAGCATAGCGCCAAGATAGACCCTACGAGAAACACCCCCATCAGTGATGATTCCCCATTTACAGTTACATTTTGAGACCTATCAGTTAGCCAGTTTTTAATCCATTTAATGTGTGCCATGTTAATGTTATATCATTTTAGTTATTAATCAAAACATTGTGTGGTATCAAGTCAAATCACTAGTAATGGACCAATAGCATTTTCAGGATTCTTTTTGTTCCTAATATAATTAAAATACTGCTTCTTGTTGTCCTTAATTTTGTGGGCCACAGATTTCGCCTTGTGTCCCTTTGCTTCCCTTATAAATTTTCTACAATGACTAACTAGTTATATTAATTAATATCAACTTCCCTTCGCTTCCATTTGTTATATACTATTTTTTATTTTATAGATTTTATAGATGCCTTCACTTCCCCTCTAAACCATTTTTTTTTGGACCAATATGGACTTCTTCCTCAATAGTGGCTTTTGGGCATCCAGTAAAGTGTTCTTAAACACTTACCAATCATAATTCATATTTTCTAATTAAATTCTTCCTCACAGGTGATTTGGCTCATAATAGTTTTCAGCTTATAAATTTGGCCTTTTTAAAGCACCAAACACATATGTCATTGCTCTGGACTTTATTCTGTCTGCACATTATAAATGTGAGCAGGTCATGATCATTTGTACCGAAGCAGCCCATAACTATTAGTTCTGAGGCACTTGTCTCTCCCCATTTATAGAATTTGGTACCTAGGCACCCTAAGCTTTGTGAATTCCAGTGAATTTAAGGGGCCTGAAAGTCTCTTTGTTGTCTGGGCCACAGGCTCTGCACAGGGGTTTCGAAAGCCACAGTAACGTTTACTGTCAAAGCTCACGTAAGTTACGGATCTTTAGGCAAAACCACTCCCAGGACCCCCTTGAGTCCGTGTGCTCACCACTTATTGTGAATCCATGAGCCCAGTCTATATGTCAGGTGGGTGGCCCCTCCTGCCTTCTGTCAGCTGCTGTGAGAGGGGGAGTCTGAAGGTTTCCGTCCCCTCTGTCATGTGAGTACTGTCCAGCTGCAGAAAGCCAGTAAGGTGGTTAGTGCAGAAGACCTCAGGAGCCCCAAACTAGGAAGACCAGTTTCCTTCAACCCAGGAAGGTTCAGTGGGAACATGATTAGGACTTGGTTCTCCTGGGTGCCCAGTGCCTCCAGGCCACTACCTGGCAGCCATGGTAGGGCCACATGCCAGGCCACAAAGACTCTGTGGAGGTAAATACCACAGGCAGTCCCACCTCAAAAGACTGAACTGACAGATTCCCTTGTGGCCCCTGATTGGTCCAGGAGCCCCATTTAAGCACAGAAGGAATTCCAGGAAGTGTCTGTGAATTGAGGTGGACTCTCTTACCAACTGTAGAGATGGACCTGCTTCCTGGCTCACTCTTGGACTCCTGACCCCAGCTTGGACCCTTGGTTCTGCCTTTGATCTCTCACTCCAGTCCTGACCCCTGGCTTCAGAGGGTCTGACTTTGACCCTTGGCTTTGGTGGTTGAACTCTGACCCTGGCTACAGATCCTGGGTTTGCTCCTTGAACCCCGACTCTGTTCCTGGCATTGGTATGAAGACCCTGACCCCCCATCCCGAACTTAGGTTACTACTCTTAGACTCTGATCCTGGTTCTGACCCCCGTCCTAGGCCTTTGGACTCTGGCATTGGCCCTGATCATTAAGCTTGACTGCCAGGCCCCTCTTGTCACACTTGCTGTAGGAGAACCGTTGTCCTAGGATGGATCCTTTGATTGGAAAACAGTCACCTTTGATGAGAACGTGTTAGTCCCTTCAGGGAGGTGTCAAGCATTACAGTAAGCTTCATTTGTGGTCAGTTCTAGTCACATACTCATAAATCAGCTCAGTCTTCAAAATGGTGGTTACAAAGTCATTATCAAATGAAGGACACAATTTGATAGACAAACAGACAAAGACCCATCCATCACACTCAGCGCCTTAGAAAATGAGGGCCCTGGCTTCCCTTTTTTTTTTTTAAATTGGGGATGATAAACACCTACTTCAAAGTGTTGCTGTGACGGCTAGTTTAATCCTGGGCAATGGCGTTACACTGCTTTGAGTCAATTTTTCCCCCAATGTGTGTATGGCATTTTGAACATGAGAAAGGACTCCACCACTCTGCAGAGGGCGAGTTTCAATATTTAAGCACTCAGCTGTAAAGAGAGGAATTTCACGCATTATTGTTCTTGTTTTTATTATGGAGTCAAGAAAGGGCTGTGATATTTAATTCTTTGAAGACCTCCTAGATTTCTTCAGTTTTCCCCTTCAGTCAGCTTCTGTCAGCTACCTCCTCTTCAGCTTTCCATGGCTATACTGTAATGATAATTCTAGGTGTAAGCAGTGTCAGGATGAGCTCCACCCTGACATCTGGTGGTGAGGTGTGGCAAGTTGTGGAAAAGAACTTTAGGGGCTGATCTCATTTGCATAGGCACACCCACCCCGCCTAGAATGAGACCATAGCTGCCCAAATGGTCACTTTGGCTGCTGTGGGATCCCGAGTGTCTCTGTTATTGGGGCAGGAAGAATAAATTGTTATTACCCTGATTATGGGAACTGTGCTTGGAACTGTACGTGGCCTTTTGTTATGATGGAGGGATTCACCATCAACTGAGTAGCACTCGCTAGGCAAGGGTTATGGGTTCCAAAACTCTGTGAAGGGAGAGAGGCTGGGGACAAGTATTAATAGTTGGTGGCATGGGCCCCTTGGTGAGGGCCTTACATGCTAATTGCACTTCCTCCTCTCTCCACTGTGGAATATCAGAGCTAATTTTGATTTCATTAGAAGTCTAGTTACAGGCTGCTGAGCTCACTTTGGGCTGACAGTGCACCAGCACTGGGGCTCCCCTACTATAAGCTGAATTCACCTAAGAGCTGAAATCACTGAGCGTTGTGTTAAGTAGTGGGGGAGCCTGAAGATCTATCGTGGAGCGGTTTGCGGGATGGCTGGAGTGCCTTGTGGACAGGCTGGTGAAGCAGTTCGACACGGAGCAGTTTGTGGATGGCAGGAGCTGCTTGTGGGCCGTGGAGTGGAGCGGAGCTGAGCGAAGGAGTTCGTGGGATGGCTGGCGGAGCGGAGCGCAGCTGAGCGAAGGAGTTCGTGGGGCGGTCAGCTTCAGATCATGTAAGGTGCCTCTTACCCCCGTCCCATCTCCACCCAGCTTGGGAGGTAAAGCTCCTCAGATAAACTTTCGAACTTTGGGGCTGCCCTGACCAGGGACAGAGACTTTTGGGTCATTGGACTTTTGGGACTTTGGGTGATTTGGGGTTGCTGGACTCAAGAACCAAAGGGAAAAGGGCATGCCCCAATTTGCTTGGGGTGGGTTTTTTTTGCTCATGGGTTGTGTTTTGAATCCTGTTGGTGGTGTTTCCCCAACATAATGCCACATTGTTTCTCTCTGTTATTAAAAGGCTTTTGCTACACTCAGACTATGTGCTTGCGAGAGGGGAAGTATTGCCTCTCAGAGGCGCCCAGCGGGGGTGGTATATATTTGTCCCAGGTCACTGGGTGGGGGCTCGAGCCGGTTTGCATTGTGTTATTGGAATGGATCCCCTGGATATTGAATCCGGCCCTTGTTGCTGCCAACTCTGATGGGCAGAAGGGTTACATAGGGAACTGATCAAATTCCCAGTGCAATAAATTACTGCAGCGACTATAGAACCTGGAGCCCTCCTGCAACCTTTAAAAGCATCTGTAAGTAAGAAATGGCCTTCGTAACGACCAATTAGTCAAGATGGAGAAAAAAATCTGTGTTCACTATGAAGGGAGGACAGCCTAATCACTGTTTTATTTGCTTAATTTAATGCAGTGTTTAGTCCATATTGCATTAAAAGACAGCACCGAAAATGTAATTAACTGCCACATTTTGAGGGCTAGCTGTTTTAATATGCATTTAAATGGTTTAATCCATTAAAAGTAGCCATTTCAATTGAAATGGAAGAATGTCATCCTGAGGATGGTTTCAGAGGAGCAGCCGTGTTAGTCTGTATTTGCAAAAAGAAAAGGGGTAGTTGTTGCACCTTAGAGACTAACCAATTTATTTGAGCATAAGCTTTCGTGAGCTACAGCTCACTTCATCGGATGCATACTGTGGAAAATACAGAAGACGTTTTTATACACACAGACCATGAAAAAATGGGTGTTTATCACTACAAAAGGTTTTCTCTCCCCCCACCCCACTCTCCTGCTGGTAATAGCTTATCTAAAGTGATCACTCTCCTTACAATGTGTATGATAATCAAGGTGCGCCATATCCTGAGGATGGAACAGGCACGAGCCTCTTTGTATCTGCTTTAAATCAGCATGGAAATACCAATGCCTAATCAATAACATTTAAAAAGGAGGGATTGTGAATTGTACTAGTCTTGCAGAAAGAATTTGGGTTTGAAGCTATAGGATCCCTTAGCCTGCTCCTAATGGCAGATGTTAATTTGACAGTGTCCAGAGTTGTTACGAACTTGAAAGTGTCACAGATTTTTTTCCTAATTAAAGATGCATGATTGAAACCGAAGTGATTTCTCAGGTGCTGTGGATGGACAGCATGAAGTGTTCCAGTGAGGATGTGCCAAAAAGTTTGGTAGAATTGCAGGTACTGTCCTTTTAATATTGGCCACTTATTGACTCTTGCCTAGAGCTGGCTGTTTGCATGAAACCTGCCAGCTGTGAAAATAATTAGGTAGGAAACGCTGACCTAAATGTGTTTGCAAGAAGGATGCAAAGTGACTGATGCATTAATAATAGCCCAGAATAGTTTCAAATGGGGAATAAAGAGGCAAAATAAATAATACTAGGAATTAGATTGTTAATCTGAGACTGTTTCTTTGTACAGCACCTCACTCAATGGGGCCTGCTTCTGATTGGGTCCTCTGGGACTACAAGAATATTGTGTTTTACATTTTTCTCTAATATTACCTGGATCTTCTTACTATTTATTCACCTAAAGGCAAAAACTTCCTCAAGGCCCTGATTCAATGCCATTCACGAAATTCATTACGAGTCCTTCCATTGACTTCAATGGCCATTGGTTGGGGGTCCAAATCTGCATGGTGGGTAGAGGAAGGAATTGTTCCCCCAGCACTTTGAATGGCAATTGGACCAATGTGCGGCTACCACCATGGTACTGACGCTTCAGTAGCATCCACACTCCTTCTCCCACACTTGGCAGAGAGGCCTGGCTGGTGGACCTGCATTGGAAGGGAGCCACCGCCATCTTCCCAAGCCATCCTTCAGGAGAATGTCAGTAATACCCAGTGGGGCATACAGAAGGTATCCACACCTTTTGAGAATCCCCTGTCCTGCCCCTCACTATGCTGAGGTTCCTTGCATCTGGGGCCTTGTATGGGGAAGCCAGGGACTAGGATTGCTTGTCAGAGTGAAAAAACATGGTTTAACAGCAAATCTCTTTGGGAAAGAATAACATTCAGGTCCAAAATAAAGGATCCCCCCTCCCTGCTGATGGACAATGGAAAGGTACATGCCTCAGCTTTAAACTTCAAGAGCTGTGCAGGAATGTCACCATCACTTAATTATCCCTTTGGTCTTTCCCGTAGTCTGCAGCACTGCTCTCTGTTCTGCAACTGGCTCAGGATCAAAGGTCCAACCTCTGATTCTCTGCATTTCTTGCACCCTCAGGCAAGTCCGTTACAACTTCAAAAAATGACCCACTAAACTGTTATAGTTCTTACCACTTACTCATCCGATTGGTTGCACTTCCCACCAAGAGAGGTCCCATAATGTACAGATATTGGATTCTTTGGAAAATTACTTAAGATGATGTTCAATTATACATGCCTCTTTCTCCAAGTTTCAAATGATATGTGCATGCATTATGGACTTACATTAATATTTGAACTGTTAATTGGAAATTACACTTGACAGTGAGTTATTTTGGTGGCACATTGTGCATGGACCCAGAGATAATAATGATGGGTGAATTTTTAGCAGCCTATAAATAAATAAACATAAATGAATCCCACGTCTGCTATGCTGTCTCCAGTGAATCATGCTGATTTGTATAAAAGTCCCCATTTGATGTTCCCTCTTGGGCAGGGACTACTTTGATACATTCAAGGGCCCAGCCCATGGTGGGAGCTACAGTACACAAATAAAAAATAATCATGAACATCTATTTGTGTTACATACACATACTGTAGGGTCACATAAACTGTCAAAGCTCATTGCATGGGTTTGAAGATGCCTTTTTTGAGACTGGGTTGAACCTGAGCGGTGTGCTTGCACTGAACAATTTATTCAGTGAATTTGGCTTTTTTTTTTCTGTTTTGAATTATCCAGGAACAGGCAGGTGTTTTTATGAATTTTCAATTTTTTAATGAGTAAACACTGTCTAACCTATGGTTTGCTTGCAAAATGGATAGTGTTAATATTCATTATTTATGGCTCACCTAGTTTATATGGAAAAAGAACAGGAGGACTTGTGGCACTTTATAGAGGAACAAATTTATTTGAGCATAAGCTTTTGTGGGCTACAGCCCACTTCATCGGATGCATAGAATGGAACATATAGTAAGAAGATATATACATACACATTGTGACAAAGCTCTGTCCTTGCCTCCGTGGGTCCCGCATTTCCTGGCAGATTTCGCTAGCCTCAGAGGCTCACTGTGATCCTCCACGTAGCCCTTCTCTCTCTAGAGACAAGGGTCACAGTCTACTGAGCCATTTTCATCATAAGCCAGCGAGGGAGGTGGGGAGAAGTTACCTTCCTTGCACAGTCTCTGTTGTCTCCCAGTTTCAGTGATTAATCAGGGGGCAAAGGTGTGTGTGTGTGGGGGGAACCCAGGCCCACTCTCTACTCCGGGCTCCAGCCCAGGAACCCTAATAGTATCAGCTATGGTAGCTGACCTTTTAGAAACATGACATGTACAATTCCCTGGGCTACTTCCCCTACAGCAGCCCTCACTTCCTCAAGCTCCACTTCACCCTTACCTCAGGGCCTCCTTCCTTGTGCCTGATATGGTGTGTACTGCTCAGCCTCTCCAACAGCACAACTTCCTCCCATGGCTCCTGACATGCCCCCCCCACGTGACTACCTGGGAGGCTTTTAACTAGTTTCAGCCAGTCCCTGATTGGCTTCAGGTGTCCTAATCAACCTAGCTTTCTCCCTGCCTTCTGGAAAGTTCTTAATTGGCCCCCGGTGTCTTAACTGACCTGGAGCAGCTGCCATTTCACTTATCCTGGTACCAGGGATTTGTTTAGCCTGGAGCTAATATATCTGTCTCCCACCACTTTTCTATAGCCATCTGGCCTTGCCCCATCACAACATACATACAGAGAACATGAAAAGGTGGAGTAAGAGACTAATTAATTAAGATGAGCTAATACCAGCAGGAGAAAAAAACTTTTGTCATGATAATCAAGATGGTCCATCTAGGCAGTTGACAAGAAGGTGTGAGGATACTTAACATGGGGAAATAGATTCAATATGTGTAATGACCCAGCCACGCCCAGTCTCTATTCAAACCCAAGTTAATGGTATCTAGTTTGCATATTAATTCAAGCTCAGCAGTTTCTCGTTGGAGTCTGTTTTTGAAGCTTTTCTGTTGCAAAATTGCCACCTTTAAATCTGTTACTGAGTGGCCAGAGAGTTTGAAGTGTCCTCCTACTGGCTTTTGAATGTTATGATTCCTGATGTTAGATTTGTGTCCATTTATAGTTCATATGGGACAGTTTCTGATCCCTGGACTAACTAATTGTGAATTATCAGTGAACATACATAACTGCCCAACAAAACTACAGTGTGAATAATAAACATAGATTTTAAAAAGTGGCCAGGGTAGAGCTTCCATCACAGATACTCTCCCAAGCATGGATTCAGGCTGGTATTTGCAATGCTTTTGGTTTCTGCAAATGTTCTTATCTGAATGTTTGTGACTAAGCATATTATGGAGCTTGCAAAGGGAATAAGTGAGTTTTACTGGCAAGAAGATTAGCACAGAAATCTGTCTAGTCATTGATAGATTGCCATATCTGTCACAATAGGGTCTGTACATTTTAAAAAATACTTATTAGATAATCATAGAATCATAGAATATCAGGGCTGGAAGGGACCCCTGAAGGTCATCTAGTCCAACCCCCTGCTCGAAGCAGGACCAATTCCCAGTTAAATCATCCCAGCCAGGGCTTTGTCAAGCCTGACCTTAAAAACCTCTAAGGACGGAGATTCTACCACCTCCCTAGGTAACGCATTCCAGTGTTTCACCACCCTCTTAGTGAAAAAGTTTTTCCTAATATCCAATCTAAACCTCCCCCACTGCAACTTGAGACCATTACTCCTCATTCTGTCATCTGCTACCATTGAGAACAGTATAGAGCCATCCTCTTTGGAACCCCCTTTCAGGTAGTTGAAAGCAGCTATCAAATCCCCCCTCATTCTTCTCTTCTGCAGGCTAAACAATCCCAGCTCCCTCAGCCTCTCCTCATAAGTCATGTGTTCTAGACCCCTAATCATTTTTGTTGCCCTTCGCTGGACTCTCTCCAATTTATCCACATCCTTCTTGTAGTGTGGGGCCCAAAACTGGACACAGTACTCCAGATGAGGCCTCACCAATGTCCAATAGAGGGGAACGATCACGTCCCTCGATCTGCTCGCTATGCCCCTACTTATACATCCCAAAATGCCATTGGCCTTCTTGGCAACAAGGGCACACTGCTGACTCATATCCAGCTTCTCGTCCACTGTCACCCCTAGGTCCTTTTCCGCAGAACTGCTGCCTAGCCATTCGGTCCCTAGTCTGTAGCGGTGCATTGGATTCTTCCATCCTAAGTGCAGGACCCTGCACTTATCCTTATTGAACCTCATCAGATTTCTTTTGGCCCAATCCTCCAATTTGTCTAGGTCCTTCTGTATCCTATCCCTCCCCCCCAGCGTATCTACCACTCCTCCCAGTTTAGTATCATCCGCAAATTTGCTGAGAGTGCAATCCACACCATCCTCTGGATCATTTATGAAGATATTGAACAAAACCGGCCCCAGGACCGACCCTTGGGGCACTCCACTTGATACCGGCTGCCAACTAGACATGGAGCCATTGATCACTACCCGTTGAGCCCGACAATCTAGCCAGCTTTCTACCCACCTTATAGTGCATTCATCCAGCCCATACTTCCTTAACTTGCTGACAAGAATACTGTGGGAGACCGTGTCAAAAGCTTTGCTAAAGTCAAGAAACAATACATCCACTGCTTTCCCTTCATCCACAGAACCAGTAATCTCATCATAAAAGGCAATTAAATTAGTCAGGAATGATCTTCCCTTGGTGAATCCATGCTGGCTGTTCCTGATCACTTTCCTTTCATGCAAGTGCTTCAGGATTGATTCTTTGAGGACCTGCTCCATGATTTTTCCAGGGACTGAGGTGAGGCTGACTGGCCTGTAGTTCCCAGGATCCTCCTTCTTCCCTTTTTTAAAGATGTTTAATGTTGCAGCAATTTCCTGCAATATCTCTGGGAGGTCTCACTATGTTAAGTCTATGTATCATTGTGGTCCAGGGATGGTATGTAATTCCATGGGGGAAGGTAACTCCGGCTCCTACAGGAACTAAGAACAGTGGGGGATGATTTGGAAAATACACTCAGGTTGTAATCCCTTAGGGAAGGGTTGGAAGGCCTGAGTCTGACCAGAGTCATTGTGGAGATGGGGGCGGGGGAAAGGGGTGCTGCTTTATGGTAAGCGTATTAGTGTTCATGTAGCATTTTTATTGTTTTAATATGCTTTCTCTGTAATGCTTCTACCTTAAGAATAAAGGTGCTTGCTTAGAAACAAGTGTGTGATAACTTAAAACCATGGGCAATTACCCTGTTCATAGCCTTTGAAGGGAAAACAAAGCAGAGATGCTGGCCTGTTTTGGCCATCTGACTTGTTGGGGAATTCACCGTATAGGTAGGGAGCTGTGCAGCCTGGAAATACGCTGTTCAGGAGGGAGAGAGAAGCGGGTCTCTGCCCGAGAGACATGATGGCAGAGTGGGTACCTTTGTTGGACTGTAGATGGGGT
The DNA here is from genome assembly GCF_965140295.1 of Lepidochelys olivacea. Lineage (NCBI taxonomy): Eukaryota > Metazoa > Chordata > Testudines > Cheloniidae > Lepidochelys > Lepidochelys olivacea. The sequence continues at coordinate 124,779,339 of NC_140416.1, forward strand.
ATACAGGTGCAGTTGCCCTGACTGTGACACCTATTACCACTCAATGTATAACAACTGCTGAACTATTGATTAAAACATCTATTCTTTGTATATTAATATTGTATAGACTATTCATAAATGTAGCCTTATCGTCTTGTAATATAAAGTGTGCTCCTCATTTTCTAATGCTTATTGTTTATCCATAATACGGGATTTGAAAATGCCTAACTGGATGTAGTGAGAACAGGTTTTTGGTTGTGTGTATCAGTGATTGTGGGATATGGGTAGAAATGTACAAGAGAAGAAATGGTTTTAATTTTGCCAAATCTCATCAGTCAAGTTTTGGTGCTGTAAGGTCTCACGTGACCTGAAGCTCTGACTCTCAAGGGGACTCTGGATTTCGTCCATTTCTCATCATGGAGGTTTATTTATACTGGATCATTCTCCGTAAAAGTTTATCCTTTATTCTGCACATGTCCTGCACAAGTGTGAAGCACGACTTCGCTCTTAATATCGTCCATGTGCACATCATTCAAGCAAATCTTGTCTGTGCACATCTAAATTAGTTATTAGTTATGCAACCAAAAATGTACATGATAAAAAAAAATCAATCCACAGGAGTAATTTCATTAGCAAGTTAAATCATTCCATGTGTCAGCTGTGTTTTAGAGAGAGAAACTCTCACTAACCTGCTTTCATAAAAGGAGCTGAAATCAAAGCAGGTTATTTAAATCTTTCACATGGTTGCCTTTCTGGCCTAGTCCCCATGAAGCACTTTCAAATTCATATCAGGTTTGATCCATCAGTCCAAATCTCTTTTGCAGTTGTTGATTTAGAAGCTAACGGAGATGTCTGTGTAACTGTCACAAACATATAAATGGCTGCTGCTTTTTTTTCCTTAATAAAATGTATTAGCAACTGTTGTCTCCAGAACCTCAGCTCATATGAAATGCTTCAGGTCACCGTTCTGCTTTAGGAGAGAGCTAGTTTCTTAAATGAAAATGCATGTAGATAAGTTTAAAATATTGCAAGTGCAATCAACTTATAGTACCTGCTAAAAGCTTTCTTATAGATATGGTATGTACTCATGTTTTGAATCTTCAAACTTGTTCATATGTCTTCATAGACTCATAGACTTTAAGGTCAGAAGGGACCATTATGATCATCTAGTCTGACCTCCTGCACAATGCAGGCCACAGAATCTCACCCACCCACTCCTGCAATAAATCTCCCACCTATGTCTGAGCTATTGAAGTCCTCGAATCATGGTTTAAAGACTTCAAGGTGCAGAGAATCCTCCAGCAAGTGATCCGTGCCCCACGCTGCAAAGGAAGGCAAAAAACCCCCAGGGACTCTGCCAATCTGCTCTGGAGGAAAATTCCTTCCTGACCCCAAATATGGTGATCAGCTGAACCCTGAGCATGTGGGCAAGACTCACCAGCCAGATATCCAGGAAAGAATTCTCTGTAGTAACTCAGATCCCACCCCATCTAACATCCCATCACAGGCCATTGGGCCTATTTACCACTAATAGTCAAAGATCAATTAATTGCCAAAATCATGTTATTCCATCATACCATCTCCTCCATAAACTTATCGAGTTTAATCTTGAAGCCAGATAGGTCTTTTGCCTCCACTGCTTCCCTTGGAAGGCTGTTCCAGAACTTCACTCCTCCGATGGTTAGAAACCTTTGTCTAATTTCAAGTCTAAACTTCCTGATGGCCAGTTTATATCCATTTGTTCTTGTGTTCACATTGGTAGTGAGCTTAAATAATTCCTCTCACTCCCTGGTATTTATCCCTCTGATATATTTATAGAGAGCAATCATATCTCCCCTCAACCTTCTTTTGGTTAGGCTAAACAAGCCAAGCTCCTTGAGTCTCCTTTCATAAGACAGGTTTTCCATTCCTTGGATCATCCTAGTAGCCCTTCTCTGTACCTGTTCCAGTTTGAATTCATCCTTCTTAAACATGGGAGACCAGAACTGCACACAGTATTCCAGGTGAGGTCTCACCAGTGCCTTGTATAATGGTACTCACACCTCCTTATCTCTACTGGAAATACCTCGCCTGATGCATCCGAAGACCACATTAGCTTTTTTCATGGCCTCATCACATTGGCGGCTCATAGTCATACTGTGGTCAACCAATACTCCAAGGTCCTTCTCCTCCTCCGTTACTTCCAGCTTATAACTAAAATTCTTGATATTAATCCCTAAATGCATGACCTTACACTTCTCACTATTAAATTTCATCCTATTATTATTACTCCAGTTTACAAGGTCATCCAGATCTTCCTGTATGATATCCTGGTCCTTCTCTGAATTTGTGTCATCCGCACACTCCCACTTTTTGTGCCGAGGTCAGTAATAAAAAGATTGGTCCCAAAACCGATCCCCGAGAAACTCCACTGGTAACCTCCCTCCAGCCTGACAGTTCACCTTTCATTAGGACCCGCTGTAGTCTCCCCTTTAACCAGTTCCTTATCCACCTTTCAATTTTCATATTGATCCCCAGCTTTTCCAATTTAACTAATAATTCCCCATGTGGCACCGTATCAAACGCCTTACTGAAATCAAGGGTATTAGATCCACTGTGTTTCTTTTGTCTAAAAACTCTGTTACTTTCTCACAGAAGGAGATCAGGTTGCTTTGGCATGATCTACCTTTTGTAAAACCATGTTGTATTTTGTCCGAATTACCATTGACCTTGATGTCCTTAACTAGTTTCTCCTTCAAAATTTTTCCCAAGACCTTGCATACTATAGATGTCAAACTAACAGGCTTGTAGTTACCTGGATCACTTTTTTCCCCTTTCTTAAAAATAGGAACTATGTTAGCAATTCTCCAGTCATATGGTACAACCCCTGAGTTTACAGATTCATTAGATTTTTTTGCTAATTGGCTTGCAATTTCATGTGACAGTTCCTTTAATATTCTTGGATGAAGATTATCTGGGCCCCTCATTTGTCTTTAAACAACATAAGCACAGTAGGCCAGAAGAGATCAAGTCTTAGTGTCACTGAGATGTTTAGAAATCACCTTCAAGACCATGTTGGTCAACTTCTGCGAAGAAACCTCTTCTTTGTTAATAATTTTTTTTTTTTTAGGTGAGCTAAAGATTTTTATTACAGTGTAATGTCCAGATATCATGGGGTCAGATCCCATCAACTGCTCCAGTTGCAAACCAGTTTAACCAGCTATATAGGGAGTTGCCTAGTGCAAGGAGATCCCTGAGTGGTATGTTGATGACAGAGTCATCCCTAAACCACCCGCTATGCTAGCAGCAGCATAGAGAGTGCATCAGGGAAATACTGGCAGAGAAAGGGCCGTGAGATATATCCTGTGCACAGTTTAGAATAGCCTTAAGGCTGCTCTAATTTCCTTTGCAGAATGAATTGCCCCCAGGGTCATGGCAGTGAAGGAGAACATAAAGGTGGAACAAACCCTTCACTCCCCAGATGTGTTGAGTGCTGCTCCAACATAGGGATTGTCCAGTGATTAGGTGCTAACCTGAAAATTAGGAGATCTATGTTCAATTCCTGATATTGCTACTGATTTAGTGAGATATCAGGCAAGTCACTTCACCTCTCTTTAACTCTATTCCCTATCAGTAAATTGGGAATGACAACACTTCCATATCTCACCGGAGGTTTGTGAAGATAACTACATTAAAGATCGGGAGGTGCTCAGATACAAGACACCTAACATAGAAAAGGTAAATAGTATCTTGAGATCGCTATACTGTGCCTGATTTACACACTGGTTGGGCTTGTGAGATACAAACCAGTGGCAGTAAATTATTCTATGTGATTGTGTGAAAAGGTTTTAGCTGATTTCAGATTTATTCTCACAGATTCAACAATAGTATTATCATAATACACCCTAGCAAAGCAAACTAGCTTAAAACAGAAAATCCAAGAAGCTGGATTACAACAGAGCCTAAACAAAAGGAATAGGTTATACATTTCTGTCAGCCATTTTCATTCATCCTTCAGTGGTCTTAGATGCAGGGTCCACACAGTTAGGAGGTAGACTAGGTATCACTTTTGTTATTGAGAGAAGGAATAAATAACATTCCTTTGCACAGAGCAGCTGTTTGGGATAAAACCCTGCCACCCCACAAGAGGGAGCTGATATGGATATGAGAGTTTATAAGTTTACAGTGTTACCTTTTGGGTTAATTAATGCAGGAGCCACCTTTCAGAGGCTCATTAATCAAGTGTTGCATGGGCTTATATTGATGACACTGCAATATTTAGCAGTTCTTGGTCAGATTGTAAAACACACTTGGGAATTGTGTTAACAAAATTCAGAGATGCAGGTCTACTATAAAGGTGTCAAAATGTAAAATAGGAGCTGCTAAAGTTTTGGACAATATGTTTGACCTGGGTACTGATGCCTCAAGCATGTGTTTAGATGCAGTTCTGATTCAAACAGGGGAATGTAACAAAAAGCACCCCATTGCTTTTTTAAGAAACTGACACCCACTGACACAATTATTCTGTTATAGAAAAAGCATGTTATGCAATTGTACATGCAGTCAAACAGTTATGGCCCTATCTATTTAACAGACAATTTAGGGTCCTGACAGACCATTCTCCTTTGATGTGGGTATATTGAAACAAAGGTACGCGTTCCAAACTGCTACACTAGAGTATCACTCTCCAAGAATATGACCATGGAAATTGTGCATATTAAGGAAAGATCAAATATTGGAGGAGACACCCCGTCTATGCATAAGAGTTATGACCCAGTGCCTGTGGATCATACAGTCGCTGACCGTACTGCATCATTGCAAGAGAACAGGTGTGACCCAACTGGCAAAGGATTCACTATTTTGTAACAGTAACTCCTGGCGGGCCTGACAAACTCACTACACCTAACACACTGCTTTCATAGTATTTATCCATAAAGTGCATCATGTATGCTCTTAAATGAAAGCCAGGATCACACTGGTCATTAATATGGTTATGAAATGTATGTCTAACTGCCATGTAAAAAAGCTCTCCTTCCCCACTAAGTAGAGAACCTACAGTTTCCTTCATCTTTCTCTTGTTCAGATTCTCAACCAATTCGTCCCTGTTGGTCAGAATCTAGTTTAAAATGGCTTCCCCCCTGACTACTTCCTCCATGTGGTGAAACAAACAGTTGTCCCCAATACATTCGAAGAACTTATTGAACATTCCCTGTGCTGCCATATGACTTTTCCAACAGATGTCTCGGTAGTTAAAGTCCCCTATTACTACCAGAGCTTGTGTTTTGGATATTTCTGTTACTTGTCCTAGAAATACCTCATTCATCTCCTCCTCCTGACCTGGTGGTCTACCGTGACACTACCTTCGATTTCCCCCCTGGTATCTTCATCCAGAGACTTTCAACTAGTCTATCTTTCACCTCCTTCTGACCCTCAGAATAAGAATATATACATCCTTGATGTATAATGCAACACCTCCTCCCTTTTCCCTCTGCCTGTACTTCCTGAACAAGCTAAACCCCTCTACTAATATTCCAGTCATGAGACTTATCTTACCAAGTCTCAGTAATACCAATTAAGTCATAGTTTAGCTCATGTTCTAATACTCTTCTTCTTGTTTGTTCACCATATTCCTTGCTTTGTGTGTAGACATTTAAGATGTTGAACAGAATTCCTCACTGATTTCTCTCATGTTGCTCTGATGATCCTATTGTAATTTTCCATGTCCCTCCCAATATCTAGCTCTCTGTTAAGTTCAACTTTTTTAATGCTTACCTGTGGCTTTTGTCACCTGCCCCTTTTAAACCTAGTTTTAAGCCCTCCTCAGTAGGCTGATGAGTTGGTGAATGAATTTGCTCTTCCCCTTCTTGGTCAGGCAGACCCCATCTCTTCTCATCAGACTGTGTTCCCGGAACAGCATCCCTGGGTCGAAGAAGCCAAAGCCCTCCCATTGACACCATATATGTAGTCATACATTCAGCACCAAGATGCATGTGTCCCTGCCTGGGCCCTTACCCTCAACTGGGAGGACGGACGAGAACACAACTCACACCCCAAGCCCCGTCACCCTCACTCCCAGAGTCCGGTAGTCCTTGCTGATCCTCTCAGAGTCATACTGTAGAGGGGTATTTTAACAAAAACACAGGTGCCTAAGCCACTGCCAACTATTGGGATGGACTATCAATTATTTTGTTTATTGCTAGCAATAGTTATTTAGTAGATCTTTGCAGTAACTTAATTTCGTGAAGGCAAAGCCGGAAGGGAGGCAGGGTGAACCTGACCCTCTGTGCCCTTTTTCTTGGAGTGCGCGGGTGAAAGTCTGTGAAAAACAGGCAGTCTGGGAATATGTACACTTGCCACACTAGTGACCCCAAAACCCCAAAACCGCATCCTGTTTTTGGCATACCTTGTAACCTTTGCTTTTGCTCCATTTGATCAGCTATGTAATACTATTGATTGACATGTCTTTGTAAAGGGGAATTGTGGGACTGGGTCGACGGATTGCTTCATGGACACATCAAGAAGATCTACAGCCGCAGACGGACAGCTGGCCACTGGAACTCTACGGCTGAAATCACCCAAACTCCACTCCTGAGGGGTAATCCTGAGGGGTACTTTGCAGTTTGGGATGCTCTATAACCTATTGCGTTTGTGTGTGCTTGAGACTAAACAAAGCAGTGACTTCAGGTACGGGTGGTCTAATGGGAATACTGGAGACTAATAAAGTTCTGGCTTTAAGTGAAAGCAGTTGGTTTTGATTGGTTTGTGCCAACCATATAGCAGACTGAGGTGCTGCATCTCCCTTGGTCTGTCCTGATACCGACTCACAAAGGGTAAAGATACTGCAAGCTTGGGGTTTGGTGGAACCTCAGGCAACAAGAGTTACCAAGAGCTGGGAACCCCAGGTAACAATATCTGGTAGCATCATTAGCACCCAGCATGGGATAGTGGTCAAAGGGAAGGATCAGCCTTGGCAACTTTTCTGTGATGTCTCAGATGTGGTGAGTAAACTGATAATTTGATTTTACATGTTCAAAATTTAACAGTATCTCTGAAGCTCAGACCCTGAACACCATGGTTGTCTGGAGTGAATGTTTATAGCTGATTTATAAATTGCTTAAAATGGGTTTCTCTTGGAAATAATGACACAAACTCAGACCTAGTGGCACAAACTGGCTTTGTTGTAATAAGAACATTTTTAATGTTCTGAAGACCAGGGTAATGGTTAATACATCTGTGACATTACTAACAACCTGCGACCGTATAGATCATTGTTGCAATCACTGTTATATATTTGCAGCAAATATTGTATAAAGGCTGTCATGTAAGATGTCTATGGAAAGGTTTTGATTTACTGGGTGAGATTATGCTGTCTGTATGTGTGTATCATTTTGTAGTTGAAGTTATGATTATTGGCTATGTACTTGTAACTCCATGTGTTTTGATTCTAAGTAGCCTCAGTGAAGCATTTGGCCAGCTTTTTGAGAAAGGACAATTCTCAGGAAGTGCCCAAACACGAAACACTTAACTGACAATGGAGCTTTCCCAGGAACATTCAAACTAACATGTAAACAATGGTGTCAACTTGTAAAAAACTTGCCCATGTGACTCCAGGCTTCATCTTGCTGCTGTAATTTCCACAGAAAGAACAGAGGGATGTGTTCCTCACAACAGAGGATATAAAAGGCTGCTGCATCTCCTCCATTTTGTCTTCAGTTCTGCTTCTTATCTCTGGAGGAACCTTGCTACAAACTGGTTTCAGAGTAACAGCCGTGTTAAGCTCTGAACAAAGGACTGAATGACCCATCCCAGCTGTGGATGTTCTCCAGAGACTTGATTTGAACCTTCAGTTTATTCCATCACTGCTGCAAGCCTGAACCAAGAACGTTGCCATGACTGTATGTAATTGATTCCATTTAATCAATTTTAGCTCTCATATATATTTCTTACTTTTTATGAATAAACCTTTAGATTTTAGATTCTAAAGGATTGGTAACAACATGATTTGTGGGTAAGATCTGATTTGTATATTGACCTGGGTCTGGGGCTTGGTCCTTTGGGATCGGGAGAACCTTTTTCTTTTACTGGGGTATTGGTTTTCCTAACCACTTGTCCCCATAACGAGCGGCACTGGTGGTGATACTGGGAAACTGGAGTGCCTAAGGGAGTTGCTTGTATGACTTCTGGATAGCCAGTGGGGTAAAACCGAAGTCTTCTCTGTTTGGCTGGTTTGGTTTGCCTTGGTGTGCAAAGGAACCCCAGCCTTGGGCTGTAACTGTCCTGCTCTAAACAATTTGTCCTGAATTGATACTCTCAGAAGTGTCCCACCAAAGGCAGCATCGTTACAACATCATTCAAGCTTAGCCCAGTAAACATTACTGTCAGTTTATCTAGCAGCTCAGGACATTAATCCATGAAACACAATTGTCTTCATATATTTACAGTCAAAATATTCAAAGGCAAACTCCACTTTAAAGATGGCCTGAACTCCATTTGGAAAAGTCCGAGTACCTTTAAAACACTGGGGATCTGCATGCCGACAGGTAAGGCATCAATTCTGCAACATCCATATGGTAGACTCATCCCATAGGCTGGGTGTTTTCTGCACTCTGGATACAAGAAAACTATTGAAATGCATTCTGACCATTCATTAAGGCTACACAGGCCTAGCTCGGAAAATCTATCAATCACCTGACTTGTTGATTCCTGTCCAAATGCCCATACTGTTAAGCTCTATCAGACAGATTGCACCTGCTGAGATACGAGCCATTCATATCTTATGCAAAATTGTTCAGTGGCGTATCTAGAGCGTTTAATGCCTATTGCTAGCAAAGAAATCAATTTCTCAGGACTCAGAAGACCCCCACCCACAGACCATAAATCCTTGCTGGAATCCAAGCCAGATTTAATTATTGCTTAAATTCCATCTGGCAAACATGATGTTAATGCAGAAGTTTGGAGAAAATTAATAGCGACTGCAGTGAAAATACATAGCAGTGAAGGAGAATGTGTTTAAACGAAATAAAGCCTTCTAAGATATCATCCTATAAAATCAGGAGACAGCTTTTAACTCAATCGGCAGGAAATTAAACACATGATTCCTGCATTATGAAGGGCAGCTGCACACCTGATTCCAAGCAAATTATAATGAAAGTGACCCTGAAGCCTCTCCTGGAACTCCAGCATTGTGCGATAACCCTAGTTATTAGTCTCTAGCAGCCATGGAAGATATATCACAAAGCGGGAGTCTCTTCTGCACTAAATGAGTTGGCTTGCTAAAAAAACCACTTCCTTTGTTGCTTGAGTTCTTTTTGATATTCCAGCAACTGTTATGGTCTCAGATTCTAATTTCAGAGGTACCACATGTGTCGCCCCATGTCTCAGAATTAAACTGCAGCCACACACAGCTGAGACTGGAATCGACCCCTTTCCAAACGGGTGATGTCTAGCTGCCATATGCACGCTTTTGCGTCGGCAGAGCAGCCCTGCAGAAGGCTGATTGGTTGAACTTGAAGGGCTAATGTTCCATCAAACAACTGGGTTTCTGAAATACAAAATGAGTCACATGTGGCCCATTTGCTCTCTCCCCAACTCCTGTTAATGATGGACAAAGGAAAATGCATGATGTGTAATTGTTATTAGCAAACAAAAACTATGTTTAGCGGCAGATAAGGTTTCTGCAGGACACACGCCATCCTCCTCCCCAAACCTGAAAAACACAGAAATAAAAAAGGAAACATTTAAAGAGTGGTCAGAGTTTATATTCAATGGTGAAGATATTCAATGAATATTTATATTCAATTCAAAAATATTCAATAATTTTTTAAACACACACAAAATAAAGGCTTAAAGCCCCTCATGAAACTGAACCATCTAACACAACCTTAATTATGGTGCACCATGATGCTCAGTGACTTCTCCTATGCTCTCAGGACATCTTGGCAAAATAGCCCACACATGGTAAAATGGGTTCAGCTAACCCACTTTTAGCAATATGAGGACTAGGAGCCCTAGCGTGCACAGTCTACCAGCTGAGAAGACTGCTTTCAGCGCTGTGGGAGCCAGGCTTGCTTCCTGAAGGATTACATGGCATGGAGCCGAAAGAGGTGTCAACTACAAAGGACTCAAGAAGCTACTTGTATGGATAGACAGACTAGAGCAGTGGTTCTTAACCAGGGGTCAGTGGGGCATGAGCAGGTTTTAGGAGGGCCGCCAAGCAGGGCCAGTGTTAGACTCACTGGGGTCCAGGGCAGAACGCTGAAGCCCCACTGTATGGGGCTGAAACCCCTGGGGCTGCAGCTGAAGCCTGAGCAATGTAGCTTCGCGGGGGCTCCCTGTGGCATGAGGCCCCAGGAAATTGCCCTGCTTGCTACCCCCACTGCTGGCCCTGGCTTTTATATGCAGAAAACCCGTTCTTGTCGCACAGGTGGGCCATGGAGTTTTTATAGCATAGGTGGGGGGCGAGGGGGGGCTCAGAAAGATAAAAATTGAGCACCCCTGGACTAGAGGAAGACTCAAAAGTATTGAGCTGATGGTCCATTGTGGGTTCATGGCTGAGGACAGGAGACATTTCTTGGCCTCAAGTATACTACTTCTGCACACCACCGTGGCATTCAGGCACCAGGGACAAGGTTAAAGCAAAGGCATGGAGGGGAAAAAACCAATGAAACCTGCCCATCCCACGCCAGAAGGACAGAGCAGTATACTGCAGCAGCAGGGAGCAAATTCTGAAAGTCACATAATGGGTGGCTAGCTATGTGCAATAGAAAAGGAGGATACTTTTATTTAGTCTTATTTTTGCCATTAATAGGCATGTGGGAAGGAACAATGTGATGCTTCTGACTCATGCCATCAGTAATGTTTCTTGCCGCTCCATATCATTCACAGCAGTTGTGTTGTATCAGCCAAAAGATCTGAGAGACAAGAAACTTGCACCTCCCTGTCCTCCAGCAGCCCTGAAGGTTCTTCCCTGCTGCAGGGTGGGGATCCAAACCCGGGTCTCCCACGTCCCAGGTATGTGCCCAAACCACTGGGTTAAAAGTTGGTTGAGGGGAACAGGAGGGGGAGTTAGCACTTCTTCCACTGTCTGTTTTGTTACTAGCTCTTTGAAAACTCCTGGAAACAAAAACATTTCAGGACTAATTGTTAGGGGGCTTATTCCTTCACCCGGTTACTTCCCTGATCCTTCTCGCATGAACAGAGAGCAACAATACCCGAAGTCCGAAGGTGCAAACAATTCGCTGTTTATTGGGATGAACTTCCAGCAAGCAACGATTTCAATTTCCTTCCTCAATGTCCCCCTCCACAGTTCTGACACCACAGACCCTTGCTTGTGTCCCTGTTCCCATTCCCTGTTCCCATTCCACCCCTTTACTTCCTGATTGACTGCAGACTATATAGTAAAACTTGAGTTCTGCTTAGCTATATCTTAACCAATCATTTTACTGAAATTTAACTAACCAATCCTAACGTATTGTAACATGATTATCTAACCAATTATATCTCACCACCTTAATTAGTTTACACCCAGCAAAATTAATTATACAGCAGACAGAAACAATCACAGAGCCAGACAGAGATTATACAGACAAACAATTGGGAAATGGGGACCACAGTGATAGAACAACACAGACATGAGGATTTCACATCCCAGCTATTGATAAGTGAGTTCTTGCCAGACAGGATGCTATCAAACTAAGTTTCCTTTCACTTTTTCTAGGCTCTTCCCTGTCTCTGGAGGTGACAGGCATTATCAGGACAGGATTGTATTCCTAACAGCCCAATAGCACCTTCTTTCAATGTGGCTGGTTTGGGATGTGAGGATGTGACCGGTCGCTTCCCAGCTTATGGCTGCCTCTGCTGCTTAGCCAAAGGCCTTAGCCTAAGAACAGGGCCTGAGCCTGTCACAGTAAGAGAAGGCCCTTACACCGGCAGACAGTGATTTTGATTCTTTCTTTTATACCTCTATAACTAGTGTGACAGGGTCAGGCCAGATGGCTACAGGAGAGTAATAGAAGGCAGATATATTAGCCCCAGGCTCAGTAGGTCCCTTTTCCCTGGGTAAGGTAACAGGGAAGGTTTTTTTTTTTTTTTGAAACAGAAAGAAAATTTATTAATAACGCTTACAAAATTACCAAAAAAAACAAAACAACTATGCAACAAAACAACGCAATCAGAAGGTATAACACAGCAGCTTTCAGGAGGGAGAAGTGTTCAGGCTAGCCTGGGCCCAGAGCGGGGGGGCTTCCTCGACACTCGTGGTCTTCCACCCTCCTGAGTTACCTGGTGGCCTAGAGCGGGGGGGCTTCCTCGACACTCGTGGTCTTCCACCCCCTCGAGTTACCCAGTGCCGCGCCCAGTGTCACCGATCCTCCCCCTCCTGAGAGCGCCCGGTAAGATGGGCACGGCTGCGGGGTGGGCAGGTTAGGGAGGGGGGGGGTTAGACACCCATGTATTGTAGGACCCCTCCTAGATGACAGGAATGATGGTATCCACAGCGGCAACGGCTGGGGCTGGCGTCTCTCGCTCTTCCCCTCAATCAAAGGGTCAGACGGAGGGAACCGGACGGGGTCACCGAGCAGAGAACCCCAGACAGCGCCCACCGCTCCTCGAAGGCTTCAAGGGAGTCGGTGGATGCCGCCCAGAGGAACTCCGCCCGGATACGTGAGTGTACTGAGGATCGAAAAACGGCCCCACAATCGCAGGACGCTTCATGGGCCAACCTCCTCTCTCTGGTTTTATAAATGGCTGTTTTAGCCAAAGCTAGGAGGAGGTTGACCAGAAGATCCCGCGACTTTGTGGGGCCACGAATGGGAAGTGTATAAATAAAAAGGTGGGGGGAAAAATGAAGCCAGAAGCGTAATAAAATATTTGTGAGGAGCCGAAAAAGGGGCTGCAATCTGGCACACTCTAAATACACGTGCGCCAGGGTTTCCCTCACATTACAAAAAGGACAAGTGTCCGGAATGGGGGTAAACCGTGTCAAAAACACGCCCGTGCTCACAGCTCCGTGAAGGAGCCGCCAACTGATGTCCCCGACGGGCCTTGGGACCAGGGTGGAATACAGGCTGGCCCACCGAGGTTGCTCACCCTCCAAAGGTGGCAGGAGATCCCGCCACTTTGTATCGGGGCGGGACACCAGGGTGTGGGCGTGAAGGGTGTGAAGTGTAAGTGTATATAAATATTTCCGTGGAGCAATTTGAAAGCTAACCGGCTGCAGTTCGTGTAGCCGGCTTGCAGTGAAAGGGTGAGGGGTTTGTTGGGGTCTACGGGGTGGGGGCCCGATGGAAAGGTCCGGCGGGCCCGGGGTAAGGGATGGGCGGGGTGCGCCCTCGCACAAGGCTCGGCTAACATAAGCCCGAGCAGCGGGGGTCAAGGCGGCCTTCACCTCCTGAAGTACGCGCCGGGGGGTACGAAGGCTGGAGAGCCCCATGCGCCGAGCGAGCATCAGGGGATCCAGCCAGTCTCTCCGGTCGTAGTCCAGGAGGTCTCCGACCCTCGTGACTTCCGCCAGGACCAACCTCTGGCGCACCGAGCGGGACTCCGCCACCTGCACACGGAGCTGGGGGTTGTGTAGCAGGGGCTCCGTGAGGAGATCTGCCCCCACGGTGGCCGCCACGGACCTGGTTGTTAGAAACAATTTCCAGGTCCGGAGGAGGTCCTGGTAGAAGACCGGCAGCCCGGAGAGGTCTCGCGGAAAACCCCTCGGAGAAAGATAAAAGAGCTGCCGGTCATATCGAAACCCTTGGAAACGGCGCAGGAAGGCGTGCGCCAGTATGCTCCACGCCGAACTACTTGCACTATAAAAGAGCCTCTGCAGGGCCTGGAGGCGGAAGACGCGGACCTGAGTGTACAGACACTTCAGGCCCTGCCCTCCTTCCTTCAGGGGTAGATGAAGAACTCCAACAGGGGCCCAGTGCATTCCTGACCAAAAGAACTCTAGAATCAATCTCCGGAGATGGGTCAGGAAACCCAGGGCCGGGGCCAGGGTGTTGAGCCGGTACCAGAGCGTGGACAGGACTAGTTGGTTAAGCACCAGTGCTCTCCCTCGGAGGGAGAGACATCGAAGAAGCCTCGTCCATCTCCGGATCCGCTCTATCACCCCGCCCTCTAAATTTTGCCAGTTCTCCGGCGGGGAAGGATGCGTGGCGGAAAGGTAAACGCCGAGATAGAGCAGTGGACCCGCACTCCACCGGATGGTCTGAAGTGCGGGTGGGAGGGAGCTCACCTGTCGCCAGTCCCCCACCGCCAAGCCAGAGCTCTTGACCCAGTTGACTCGGGCGGAGGAGGCTGCCGAATAAATGGCTTGGCATGCCTCCACTCGCGCCAAGTCACCCGGGTCCTGGACCACGAGGAGTACGTCATCGGCGTACGCCGACAGGACCAGCCGCAGCTCCGGCTCCCGCAGCACCAACCCTGTCATCCTCCTGCGGAGGAGACAGAGGAAAGGCTCGATCGCCAGAGCATACAACTGGCCCGAGAGGGGGCACCCCTGCCGCACTCCTCGCCCGAAGCTGACCGGTTCAGTCAGGGTCCAGTTGAGCCTAACCAAACACTCCGCGGAGGCATACAGCACCCGGAGAAAACTCACAAACTGAGGTCCAAATCCAAACGCCTGCAGAGTGCTCAGGAGGTACCCATGGTCTACTCTATCAAACGCCTTCTCCTGATCAAGAGACAGGAGGGCGAACGATAGACCATCTCTCCGCCCGAGTTCCAAAAGGTCTCGGACGAGAAAGAGGTTGTCAAAAATGCTGCGACCCGGGACAGTATAGGTCTGGTCTGGGTGGACCACGTCCGCCATCACGGACCCTAGCCGCAGCGAGATTGCTTTCGCTACGATTTTGTAATCCGTGCTAAGGAGTGAGACGGGACGCCAGTTTCGTAAATCGCGGAGGTCCCCCTTCTTTGGCAGCAAAGCGAGCACCGCTCGCCTGCATGACAGAGGGAGGACCCCGCTCTGCAAGGACTCAGCCCAGACGGTGACTAGGTCTGGGCCGAGAATGTCCCAGAACGCGCGGTAAAACTCCACGGTCAGCCCGTCCATGCCCGGAGATTTATTGGTGGGCATGCGACGGAGGGCTTCCGAGAACTCGGCCAGGGTGAGAGGCAGCTCTAGTCGGTCTCGGTCGCCCACGCTGACCGTGGGGAGTTCCTCCCAGAGCACCTCGCAAGCGTCAGGATCGGTCGGGTCCGGGGAGAAAAGGCTTGAGTAGAAGTCACGGGCCCTCCCACACATCTCCTCCGGACCCGTGAGGGGGGTGCCGTCTTCCTCAAGAAGGCAGGTGACGTGTTTCTTGGCCCCCCTCGTTTTCTCCAGGGCATAGAAGAAGCGGGAGCCGCGGTCCATCTCCCGAAGGAGGCGGATGCGGGATCGAACGAAGGCACCTCGGGCCCGGTGGTCCTCAAGGGCCCGGAGCTCCTCCCGCTTCTCCCGGCACGCTCCGCAGAGGGACGGGTCCTCGGGATCGGCGGCCAGGCGCCTCTCCATCTCTAAGACCTCCCGTTCCAGCTGCTCTATCGCCGCATTTCGCCGTCGGCTGGTGCCCCGAGTGTAGTCACGGCAGAAGAGCTTGGCGCGCACCTTCCCGAGATCCCACCATCGCCGCACTGAGGGAAAGGCACGCCACTGCTCTCGCCAGGCCAGCCAGAACTCCCGGAAGGACATCACAAAGCTCTCGTCCTCCAACAGGCTGTTATTAAAGTGCCAATAGGCCGGCCCCGGTCTCTCTGCACGGAGGGAAACCGTTACAGCGACTAAATGATGATCGGAGAATGGGGCCGGCCGAATGGCGGAGGAGTGGGCCTGTGAAAGATGGAAACGGGATAAGTAAATATGGTCCAACCGAGAGTGGTGTGACCGATGGGCCTCCACCCGGACAAAGGTAAACGTGGAGGTGTCATCTGGGTGATGGTCACGCCAGACGTCCACTAGGGAATGATGGTCAACTATCCCTTGGAGAATATTCGCAGCGGCCGGACTCGGTTGGGCCCCTGAGCGGTCCCGTTCCTCGAGGGTGGTGTTAAAGTCCCCTCCCAGGACCAGGCACTCGTGCGAATCCAGGGTGCCGAGAAAGTCGGACACCTGCTGATAAAATTGTGGCCGCCTGGAGCTCATTTGCGGGGCATAGATGTTAACAAAATTAACCACGAGCCCCTCCATACGGACTCGAAGGTGCAGCACGTGGCCCGGCACGGCCTCATTGACCCCTAGCACCTCAGGCTGTAGGTTGGGGGAGAATAGGGTTGCCACTCCAGCCTGCCAGGTCGCAAAGTGGCTAAAGTATACCCCGTCCCCCCACTCCAGCCGCCACCTGTCCTCGGCGGCCGGGTCTGTATGGGTCTCCTGCAGGAAAACTACAGAGTACCTCCCCTCCCGAAGGTAAGAGAGCACCTGGGACCTGCGGAGAGCCATCCTACAGCCCCTGGTATTCAGGGTCGCAATAGTAAGAGGCGTCATACGGAGGGCTGGGGGGGTGGGGGTCTCGTATTGGCGGGGGGGTTCAGGGCCCTCGGCGGGTTGCACAGCAACCCATGACCCATCCCGTAGGTGAGTAGATCGCTGCGGAAGCTGCGGGCTCGCTCGTAGGCCGCAGCACCGCGCTTTCCTTGCCCCTTGCCCTCCTTTATAAGGGCCTTTGTGGCCTGGAGGAGTTGATCAAAGTCCCCCCATAGCCGAAGAGCCAGCTGTGCCCTATCGCGGGTGCCACGGGAGTGCTCTAGGAACTTCCGTAGCGCATGCCGCAGCTCATGGGGGGGTGGGGTTACAATTCCCAAGGTATTCCCTGATGGGCCTCTTAATACAGCCTCGTGGTCCGCTAAGGCAGGTAGACAGGGTGCGGACCACCGACGGGGCGTCTGACAGGCTGGGGTTATTAAATTCACTTCACGCCTTGGGGTGGAGGGGGATGGCAGGGGAAAAATTGCCACTCCTAACGGGTTGCGACTAGAAAGTGCAAAGACTGCTCCCTGGGGGGAGTCTGCAAAAGGCGGAAAGGAAATAACCCCAGGGGCGGCATTAACATTGCAGGAGGAGGGACCTTGGGCAGGGGCAGGGGTGGGGGCAGGGGCAGGGGTAAGGTTCTGGGGTGCAGGAGGAGAGCAGCTAAAGGAAAGTGCCTCCTGAGCAGAATCAAGGGTTAAGGGGGAAGGGGAGGGGCTCCCAATAATGCTAGGTGCTGGCTCCTTGGTGGTTTTAGCGGTCACGGCATCAGGTGGTGGACCGCCTTCTGCAGGGTGCTCACCCGGGAAGGCAAAAAGGGGGAGGGAGCATGGGGAAAGGGAGGCTGGGGTAAGGCTGCCCAGCTCGAGGCCAGCCGGCAGCAAATCATCCCCTCCCTGGGTGACCGGGGTCAAATCCAGGGCCTCAATCTCCGCATACACGGAGGAGAGGCCAACTCCTGCCACCCCGGGGGCTTCTCCTCCAGGGCCCGCCTCAACGGCCGCCTCGGGGTCCGCGGGGGGTTCGGGTAGCATCCAGGCAGAAGGGGTGTCCTCAGGAGTCTCGGAGGGGAGGGTTTCCCGTGGAGGGGGGATTCTGCCCTCCAATGCCAGTCCGTCTTCCCCTCCCGACACCGGCGGATGGATCTCGCTCGCGGCCGTGGCGGGAGGCTCGATAGCAGTGCCTCCTTTCCTGGTCTTCCGGGGGGCTTCCACGTCGGGTGGATGCAGCGGAGCTCGAGCCTTCCGCTTGCCTCGCTTCCCCTGGACTAGGGTCCAGCCCTCCATAGCATCATCTGGGGGTTGGTTAGCAGGGGTCGTGTCGGGGGGCGGAGGCGATGGTTTAGGGGTTCGGGGAGGTAGCGGTGGGGCAACATAAGGGGCGGGGGCTTCTCCTTGGGGAGGGCCCTCTCTTATACCCGATAATATCCTCGCCACACCCTCCTCCATGGGCTCTATTGGGTTGGTATTAGCAAGGGTGGAAACCCCTTGCTCGCCCGGGCATTGTAGGGAAGATATCTCTTGGGCCCGGACGGGAGCAGCGATGGGTCGAGTAGGAGGAGGGTTGGTTTCAGGTACTGGGCAGCCAGGGGCGTCGGCAGCAACGGGGCCGATGTCCTGCCGGGTCTTGGGGGTTTCGGGTGCCCCTCCCCCCCGAGCCAAAGGGCAGTCTCTGCGGACATGCCCCGCTGAGCGGCAGAGGTAGCACCGGGCCTCTCCGGTAGAATAAAAGACCCGATAGCGGGCTCCCTCGTAGGGGACTAGAAAGGACCCCTCAAGCGCCTCTCCGTCACACGCCCCTGCCGGTGGTAGGAGCTGCACTTGCCGGCGGAACGAAAAAATGTGACGGAGGGTGGGGTCCTTGCAGCCCAACGGGAGAGGGCTGATGACAGAAACAAGTTTCCCCAGGGTGGAAAGAGCGGGTAACAGGGCAGCATTGGGTAAGAAGGGAGGAACGGAGGTAAGGACGAGGCGAACGCCCAGGTCTTCTAACGGTTCTAGGGGGACAAACACCCCCCCTACCGTCAGGCCCCTCTCCACCGCCTCCTGGGCGGCATCCTCCGAGGCTAAGAAGAAAACGACCTTCCCATACATCTTGGAGGCCGCCACAATAGCCGTGGGTCCCACCACCCTCGCCAACGCCTGCACGTATGTCTCCACGTGGGGCGAGGCGGGCACCAGGAGGCAACGGACGCCGTGCTTCCTGGTCAAGGCGGGGAAAGGGCCTCGGCCGCTGGTGATGGTGGCAGAGGCGGGGGGGGGCGAGATGACGAGGCGGCAGGCAGCGGGGAGCCCGCTGCCGCCCGGGCATACGTCCTGGGGGCCGGGGGAGGGACAGTCGCAGAGCTGGTGGAGGGAAACGCTGGGAGGGGCGCCACGGTTGATGACGAGGCCGCAGCGGTGGGGGCAGCTCCCGCCATGGAGGGCTCAGTGGTTTTAGCGGGGCCCTTTCCCTTCCACCCGCCCTGGCCCTTCTTGCGAACCGGGGGGGGTTTCCTAGAATCTGGGGGGGTGGTGGGTGCAGCAGCAGCAGCAGCAATCACCCTGGTGCCTCCTGCTACCGGTGCCCCAGCAGGGGGGGTGGCAAGTACCTTAACAATAGTAGTAGGGGGGGGACCTTGGGGGTTGGGCTGGGGTGGTGGTGGGGAAGGGACAACTAATTTTATTAAAGCAGTCTCACCCCTCTCGTTCCCCGCCATTGTGAGCAGGGAGAGACAGGGAGACACCGGAAGGGGGGGGGGGAGGCAGAATAGCCCCTCCCTCCGCTGGCTGCGGACGGGAAGGGAAAAAATGCCGAGGGAGGGGGGCTGGGAGGAGGGGGGGAACAAAATCGGGGTCCAGTAAAAGGGGCAAGTTGTGGGATAAGCAATCCGGGGGGGGGGGGTGCAGACCCACACACGTTTGTCCAAAGAGTCTCGGTTGGTCGGTTGTTAGGTCCGGTCCGGAAGGCAAAGTTCAAAGCAAACAGCTGGATCCGAAGGGAGATGGCAGATTGCCAGCAGGGACAGACTGCGGCGGGGCCGTGACAGTTGTAATAACGATGGGGGGGGGGGTAGGGGCACCGATGGATCGGGGGTGGGGGGCTCCACGCCACACCCCCTGTGCCGCCACAAACGCAAGTAATCACAGTCAAACTCCCCCCCACGAGAGTATAATTCAGAAAGTTACTCAATCTTACGGCCTCCGTCACGATGATTTATATTATTTCTTCTGTCCGATGAAATCTCCGTCTCCGGCCGTGTTGGCTGTGTTCCAAGTCCTCCGGTATGTTAAGAATGTTAGAAGGTCCGAGCCGCTGGCAAAACGGCTGGGTCTGGGGGTTTCCACTCCCCCCTCCGGACAGCAAAATCGGCAATCTTCCCCCCCCTCCTCCGGGGGCTCAGCTGAGGCAAATAGCTGCGCCCGAAAGCAGGCGTGGGGGGGATGGCCGGCAAAGGACGTAGATGGGAAAAAAAACAAAAAAATGGAAAGAAAAAACAAAAAAGCGTCTGGCCCGGTCAGGGGGGGACTAAGGCAGGTGCAAAAAGTAAGAAAAATCCGGGCCAGGGGGCTTTAGGAAAGAATAGAAAGCAGATAGCTAAGGAGCAAGCAAAAGACGTTCCGTTTCCTAACAGGGAAGGTTCCAGAACAATCAGGAGCCTTCTGGAGACAATTAAGGCAGGCTGATTAGAGCACCTGCAGCCAATCAAGAAGCTGCTAGAATCAATTAAGGCAGGCTAATCAGGGCATCTGGGTTTTAAAAAGGAGCTCACTTCAGTTTGTGGTGTGCTGTGAGTAGCTGGGAGCAAGAGGCACTAGGAGCAGAGAGTGAGAACGCGGACTGAGGAGTACAAGCATTATCAGACACCAGGAGGAAGGTCCTATGGGGAGGATAAAGAAGGTGCTGGGAGGAGGCCCTGGGGAAGTAGTCCAGGGAGTTTAGCTGTCACACAGCTGTTCCAGGGGGCACTCTAGACAGCTGCATTCCACAGGGCCCTGGGCAGGAACCCGGAGCAGAGGGCAGGCCCGGGTTCCTCCCAAATCCTCCCAACTCCTGGTCAGACACAGGAGGAATCGACCTGGACTTTGAATTCAGAAAAACGGCCAAGCTGAGGGCTGCCGTGAAGCTCCAAGGCGAGCAAATCCGCCAATAAGCGCAAGACCCACCAAGGTAGCGCAGGAACTTTGTCACACTAGTTAAGTGATAAGAATACACCTAAATTCTTAAAGCACAGGCCTTTGCAGACAGACCTGACTATCTATATCCTAACACTAATTATATGTTCCATTCAACCCAAAAATGGACTTTTTCTCTTTGTCAAGATTTTTCAGAACATTCGGATTCAGTTTGACCCAAATGATTTTGTTTTTCAGAAATACCAATGAACCAAAAAAACCCCACACGATTCTTTGCCCAGCTCCACACATGACACTGAAGTGTCATCTTTCCAGTTCCCCGCTGTAACCTACTACTGCAGAACAAAACTCAGCCTCACACATCAAGTATTAGGGAATTGATAAAAGCCAGAGAGTGTAAGTGTATTATAGATCCGGTTCCTATTAGAAGTGGATGCAGGTTGCAAAACCTGGATCCAAAGTTCAGGCGTGTTCTGATCTGGTTTTGGTTTAGGGCCATCTTTCATTCTGATAGGCCATACGTTTCTATCATATCAGTCCACGTCCAATTAGGACCTTGCATTGCTGGTGATGCTAGTTTTAAAAGAGCAGCCCTTATGGCCCACTGTACAGCTTAGAGTCAATGCTGATTGCCAGGCAGTGCGTGTTGACCACCACCGAGCATCTGCTTCCCTAGTCACCTCCTTCTCTCACTGAACTATTCCAGGCCTAGAAGCAATTTTAAGGCTAACACATTTTAAGAACTTGAACCAGCTGTAACAGTCTGAGGTGCGGACAATTACTGCTTCCCTTGAGCCCATTCGGTGCCAGCAAAAACAATTTCCAGTTCCTAGCCAGTTTTCTGGAGAGAAAAATAAGACCCAGATCCATCTGCACTACTCAGCGTCTGATACTCATGATACCTTGTAGCCTGGAGAAATTTCTCTTCAGGATATTATTTTTTTTCTTCTCTTGGATTTCCGTCCATTGATCTCCTGTATGAAATGACATTGGTGGGGCAGATGGTGGAGAGAAAAGTTGGTCCAACACTTCATCCTGGCAAGGCTGTGTTTCAGCAGAGCCGGGTGTTCTCCAATTGGTAACACTTTTTGTCTCTGTTTGTTTTTGATTTTTATGCTGGGCTCCCATCCCATCCATTTCTGCTGTGTGCAAACACCCGGTGAGACGTTACGGAGCTGTGAATAATATTCGCTTTTTATGCGGACACCTGTTCAAGCCGCTCTGTGGAGCCAGACATGGACGGCCTCCTAAAACAGAGTCTACATTTTTGGAAGTTGGATGCACACGTGGCAGACAGCACTTCATGTAATCTATATGGCCACACATATGTTGCATCTAGTTCAGACAAAAAGAAAAGGAGTACTTGTGGCACCTTAGAGACTAACCAATTTATTTGAGCATGAGCTTTTGTGAGCTACAGCTCACTTCATCGGATGCATACTGTGGAAACTGCAGAAGACATTATATACACAGAGACCATGAAACAATACCTCCTCCCACCCCACTCTCCTGCTGGTAATAGCTTATCTAAAGTGATCATCAAGTTGGGCCATTTCCAGCACAAATCCAGGTTTTCTCACCCTCTGCACCCCCACCCCCCCAAACTCACTCTCCTGCTGGTAATAGCCCATCCAAAGTGACCACTCTCTTTAAAATGTGTATGATAATCAAGGTGGGCCATTTCCTGCACAAATCCAGGTTCTCTCACTCCCTCACCCCCCTCCAAAAACCACACACACAAACTCACTCTCCTGCTGGTAATAGCTTATCCAAAGTGACCACTCTCCCTACAATGTGCATGATAATCAAGGTGGGCCATTTCCAGCACAAATCCCGGTTTTCTCACCCCCCCACCCCCATACACACACAAACTCACTCTCCTGCTGGTAATAGCTTATCAAAAGTGATCATCAAGTTGGGCCATTTCCAGCACAAAAACCTGGATTTGTGCTGGAAATGGCCCAACTTGATGATCACTTTAGATAAGCTATTACTAGCAGGAGAGTGGGGTGGGAGGAGGTATTGTTTCATGGTCTCTGTGCGTATATAATGTCTTCTGCAGTTTCCACAGTATGCATCCGATGAAGTGAGCTGTAGCTCATGAAAGCTCATGCTCAAATAAATTGGTTAGTCTCGAAGATGCCACAAGTACTCCTTTTCTTTTTGCAAATACAGACTAACACAGCTGTTACTCTGAAACTAGTTCAGACATTCTCCATTCTTGTGCTTATGCAAATACACTTGTCTTTCCTATTACCTTGTAATGGCCTCCCATTTCTGCCTCTTCTTTGTCTGTTTATTCATCTAAATCCTAGATTGTGAGATCTCTGGAGCAGGATGGTCTTTGGGTTACTCCTTTGCTGTCTGTTATAATAGCGCTCTGGTCCCTCATGGGAGTCCTTGGGTGTGAATGCAATAGAAGACAGTAATAATAAGTTTGCTGAATTAGGCTTACGCCCACTCCCACCATGGTGCACTTCTCTGGCTGTGATCCAGCCATGTGATGACCCCTCCTGCATAGGGAATCCTTTCAATGTGAACAGCTCCAGTTCACAGGCATATGTAGCATGACAAGGAAGTATGGTGTCTCCCTTAGATGCAGTTGGCAATGAACACAAAGTATAGCAGCCCTGGGGCTGCTCTAATTTATATTGAGGGATGGCCCTGTGAACGGTCAGTTTCAGGATTGAAAGGGGAGGGATGTAAAGGCCTGTCAGCACCTGATTTGTGCCCCCCGCCCCTGAGCTGTACAGCCTAGCACCTGAGCCTTACCACTGAGCAAACGGCCGCTTAGCATTCAAAATTGGGGAATGAGATCCAGGTAGGGTCAAAACTTAATTTAACTGTTGATTCTTGTATCTTAAAATCTTGCAGTCTTGTCACAAACTGTGTAATGATCTTGGACACGGATCCAACCAATACCTTAAGGTGCCCAGCAGTTAAAACCCTGCTCAGGTGCTGCACTGGGACCGCCGGAATGTGCAAAGGCCCTGGGAAGGATCTTCATCTCCTTCAAAGGCCTTGCCTACACCACAAAGTTTTGTCAGCAAAAGTTACGCTGCTTTAATTAAAGCGCTTTAATTAAACCAAAGTTGTGTGTCCACACGATGCTCCTTGTGTTGGCGGAGCGCATCCACACAAGCAGCTCTTGCATTGCCACAGAGAGCAGTGCACTGGGGGTAGATCGCTCACTGTGCAGCTGGCCGCAGAGTGCTTTGGGAAAGGTTTGCGATGCTTCCTGGGGCAGGGACAGCGTCATGTGATGCAGGTTTCTCAATCCCATTGTTCCAAGGGCATCCTAGTAGATTGTCAGCTGCTTTTCAACTGAACTGTGTGGGGGAGGGAGAAGAGAGTGGTGTGTGTGGGACAGGGGAGACAGCAGGCTGACTAACTTCTCCTGAGGTAGGGGGAGCGGGTCACCACTCCCCCACATCAGCTCCCAGCTCTGCTCTGCACAGCGCTCTCCCGGAGCAGCCTGCCCTGCCTGCCTGTGGTTATGAGATTCCCTTCGAGTTCTCCCACAACCGCAGCAGCCCGAGCCGCGCTGTGAGCTCTCCGTGCTGAGGAACGTCAGTGCAGCACTGCAGTCCCCCCCATTCCCTGCAGGATCAGGCTGCCTGGGCAGAACAGGACCATTCCCCGCTAAGGATTTGCTCTTTGTTCCCCAAGGGAGCGGCCCGCTTAGCTGTCAGCTACTTCCCCGGAGCTTTGAAAGGGGATGGGGGCGCGTGCCTGCAGGGCAGCCGAGTGGAAAACCGAGAGCAGAGCGGTCACGGCAAGCATTGTGGGATACTGGCGGAAGCCAGGTCTGTCGACAGAACAAAGACCAGCGTCTACACTGATGCTTTGTAGCACTTTAACTTTCCTGCAATAATCTCTATGCCTCTCGGCGAGGTGGTTTTATATTGGTGGCAAAACAGCAGCGTTTTGCCGCCAAAAGTAGCTTTGTTGTGTGGACACCTCCCCTGTTTTGTAGGGGAAAAAAAGCAGCTTTTGATGTCAAAACTTTGTCGTGTAGATGAGGCCTTAGTGTTGCAAAAAATGGTAGAGATTGGACACAAGGGTTCCCTGTCCTTGAAGTCTAATATGTCAGTAGGCTTCTGTGGAGATGTTGAAAATTACGGTTTTGAAGTGGCCAAATTCCAGTGAGGACAGAGAAGCGCCAGGGCCTTCCTTAGAAAGCATTTTATTCTTGGCAAAATACTGTGTAACCAGATGGAAAGCCTGGCTCATGGCAAGTCAGCAGATGCTAGCCAGCAGAGGACAACTAAAGGACTTTGTCCTCCTCTTTTTCCACTCTGGTATAATGGGTTTGGCTGCTGCTAAGAAATGGCAGGGTCACACTAGGCAATTGTTTCTCCTCCAAGAGACAGAGGCTGTGATTTCCAAAAGAACCTGAAGAAGTTAGTTGCCCAACTCTCATGGATTTCAAGCTGGATTGGAATACCTTACTCCTTTGGAAATACCAGCCTGAGAACATAGCGCCCCATCCAATGCCTACTGAAGTCAATGGAATAGGCTTTGGATCAGGTCCTTTTTGGAGAGCAACCCCGCAGATTCTGTGCAGGTGTGGTCTGGTAGGCCCTGTCCCCAGCTTGGGGACAAACAAACAGTCAGCCACACCCAACTCTGTGCCAGCCTGTAGTGCAGGCTCTTCTATTGCTCCGTCACACATACCCAAGGAATACTAAAAAGGAACAAAAGTGATAGGCCCCACCGGGCCTGGTACTGCAGGGTCCTCGACCCCCCAGTGGCTCAAGGATCATGGGGCTCCCTTCACCTCAGGGCGACATCGGGAGCTGCCCACTGCTGCTTAGGAAAATGATTGTCTCCCCCACCATTACAGAACTGGGTCTTTTATTCCCAGCTGGAAGATAGAAGTAAAGACGATCAACAGCTGCTGCTTAGCTGGATCAGCTGGTTCCCAACACCTGCCTACTGGGCATTTCTTTAGGCCAGGGCTTGCTTGTTCCCTGGCTTTGCCGGGCCTTAAAGGGGCAGACTGCCTTGCTACCCTAAACATAACAACAATTACTCTTTCACTCCCCGCACCAATTTTCCACAACATCCATTTGCTCCTGGCCCATTACTTAGTAATTCTCCTCTGCCCCATTACCCTCTCGCTCTCCTCAGAACCCCTTCCATCCCTATTCTCCTTCCTCAGTGCCATGTTCATTCTCTCCTGGACTTCCCTTGTCCTCACCAATCATTTTTGCCCCCTCCTTTTGTCTTAACTCCTTTTTGCCCCCACACCACATTCCCCCCAACTGACGTCATCCATATTTGGACTCCTGTCCTTCTGCCACAGTCACCCTCTTCTGATCCCATCCATCATCCTTCCTTTCACAGAGGCGATGGAAGAAGGTGGCAGGAGGCAATGTGGGTGGTAGTTTCTTTACTGCCTGGCCTGTACAGAGTCGACAGCTTTAATCTCCACTCTGGATCCCTGTTGTGTGTCTCAGAGTTATTTCTATCCCCACTGAACTGATGAGACACTTCTCTGCCTCAGTAACTACACTTTGACCAGTCCATTGATGACACTATGGATCATTTAAGTCAAGAGCTACAGCTTCCAGTGCTAATGGGGTTTTATTTTTGGGGGGGGGGGAGTTAATTAGTTACATTTCATGCTGAATAACTGTTTGTAAACTGGGAAGAATCAGGCTTAATCACCAGCATTATTCAAAGTTTGTTTATGAATCTCATTGCATTGTATTCTGCCCTGTAGTCATTAGAAAATCAGTTTGCTTTATAGTAGAAACATATGTACAACATGTGCACTATGGAATTAACATGGTCCTAGAATAAGGCTTGGATTTTAATAGCATTTCACTTCCTTTGGCTTTACTTGCTGTCTTCCCACCTCACAATCCATCCATGGTTGCATGAAAATGATTAAAATTCTGATTACTTATATGAACAATGCAGAAAGGAACAGTTTTGGAATTAAAATTCAGGGAGAAATTGAATCCCATAACAGAGCCTGCATTTATATTCAAAATATGCTAATAGATGCACAAGATCGTAGAATTCAATCAGGGATTCACCTAACAATAAAAAGAAAAAAGACTAAAAATATTTGTAGAGGAGACAGATGGTGAGAAAGCTATTTGATGATATTGATAAAGCCCTGATATTGTTTTAAATATTGTCCTCACCAATATTGTCTGATAGATTTTTTAAAAACATCTTAGATATTAATCAATCACAAGCAAATGTGTCGACGGCACAACGAATGAACAAAAGATGTTTCTTGGTGTGATCATGAGGCTGAGAAAGAATGAGCTGTTGTAGACAAGCCAAAACATTCCTATTTTATTTATTTACTGTGCAGCTGCAACTTAATTGTTCATAACACTCCAACAGTCATGATGGGCTGATATGCCTAATGAATAAAAGCAAAAATTCAGATAAAAATACAATTCTGTTTCTCTTGGTTTTTTCTTAGTAGTTACCCTGGTTTCTGGCGGGCGGTATGTACGCAGAAATACTTGTAAATATATTGCTTTTAAAAAATGTACAGCCACACAATGTTCTGCCCTTGTTCAGAAATATTCAAAAGGCGCAAAGGGCAATTAGATGTCCAACTCTCACTGAACACCACTGGGAGTGAGGCACCTAACGCATTAACCATTTAGTTACTACTGAGTTAAGTAGTACCTTTCTGCATGCATCCTTGCCTTCAATTTGACCCAGAAGGGATTAAGTCTTAGCAGGGAGTATTTTGGCACCAACTTGTTAACTAGGTGTAGAAAAATGTATTCTGCCAATGGCTAGCTCCTTAAATGGCCCATCTGCAAACCCACAGCGTCGGAAGGCATTTGTGGAAATGTGGCTATGGTGGGGAAAGACTCCTGACATTACTTCAGAAGCTGTTTTGGGTGCCACTAATGCTGAGGCAAGTAAAATAATTGCCTTATACATATATGCAAGGCATCAGCTGCTCACGAGCAGTCAAACGTTCATTTGGAGGTCTCTATAACTCTCACCAGCTCTGAATCCGGCACAAAATCTGCAAGGCAAATCACTGGCTGGGAAACTGGAAGCTGAGTTCTGAGGCAGTATGCTAGCATGTCCCAGATCTGAGCTCGCTTCCAAGGAAATGCTGCTTGCTTCCTGCTCGGGCTCGTGGGGTGCTGGTGCATTGCAGAGGTGATGCATTCAATCTGCGGGCGGGAGGTGGGAGGAGAGAGAGATTGATGGATGACTTAAGCAATCGCTGGTGACCAAGGGAAAAGCAATTGGCTGTAATGTATCCATTTTAGAAGTAATTCTTAATATGGGGTGGGGGCTAAATTCCAGTATAACGACGAGTGAGACTGCAGCTCCGGCTAAAGTATCTCTGAGAGGTGCTGTGTAGATACGTTTGCATGCTGGCCTCTCAGAGAGGGGGGCAAGTCTAAGTCAGTCTAAAGTGATGCATTTGAATGAGAAGAGGAATCATAAAACAAAGGCGCTTTTTGTATGTCAAGCAGTTGTTCTGGTGCTATTCGCAGATATGCTAATCACGATACAAAGCTTTCTGGGTTTGACGGTTTCTGTGTTGTACTTTATGAAAGATGTCCACGTGCACCTTCTAAGAGTTGCTACTATTTTCATTAGAATTGCATGAAGTCTAACTACTCATAATACAGAGTGCTCTTAAGTTCTCACTTGCCTTTGATAACTAAATAATGTGGCCTCACTCTTGTCGTATTCCACAGGCATTCCTTGTACAAAACATCAGGTAGTGGAAGAAGTGCTGCGGGGGCTAAGGTAAGGCCGTCTAGCCATCCAGAGCGAAGCTGCATTTTTTGTAGCACAACCCTTGCCTGTATTAAAATGATGATGTCCTGGTGACAGGAAATGCGGTTAAGATAAGAATCATCTGGACTCGTCACCCCGACCTGAAACTAAGCTGCAGTTGGACCTTTTTCTAGGGTTTGAGGGACAATAGTAATGGACCCATTTTAAATAACTATGTAACAGTTTGTTTTCTTTCTTTCACTTGCATAACCCGTATTTCCTGGTGTCTTTCACAGATGGAATATTATAGGAAACTGTAGACCCTCCTCCAAGGGGTGGCCCAAGCCCCTCCCTCGAGCTTGCTACTTGAAGCAGCTTCTCCCCATTCCTCACGAGGACTGGATCCTGGGTTATTTTTTGTGACGTCTGGAGCCTCCACATCAGGTGACTCCTCACTGTCCCTGGGCCATATGGAGTCCTATCCTTTGGGAAAGTAGCTTATGCTGCCAGGAGTATAAACCCTGGTACACAAGAAACATACAGGACATCAGCACAAACTGTAGCAAGGAAATGACCCACCCAAAACAGTATAACAAAGGGGGACTTTTACTGGGAGCAGGAACATGGGATCTGGGGCAGGAAAGGGTTAGGGTAACCAACAAACACTTAACACCTCAACAAATTCCTCACCCCCAAACACTTTCTTCCCAACCCCCAGCTCCCTCTGTATTGGCCTCAGCAGGAGTTTCTAGTCCATTCTGTTCCCACTCCTGACTCCAAGCATGCTGGGAAATGCTGTCAGAGGGCTCTAGTAGCCATTATTGTGCTAGGGTAGCACTCCCCTCTGCCCACCCAGAGGCTCAGGGTAGATATTGGCCTGTTTGGTATTAACTGCAGAGCATGTCAAGATGATTAGCAAATTAAATCTGTGTTAGGTCACGTAAAGAACTATAGAGATATTGGGTAAAGCGCCAAAGGAACATAGGGCCTAATGTTTCACTGAAAGGCTAACAGATTGGACTAGCCATTTATACCTGTCAAAACCTACAAGTGTAGTCATTTTCATATGGCATTTTAAAGAACTGTATTTGTGCCATTCACAATCTAACATGAATTCATTGTGGTTCTGTTGTATCAGGGCAGCACCGCCAACAGAGCAGAAGGAAGGGGGCCATCAAAATCTCTTGGTTAAGACATTTAATTCCCATATTTTCCATCTTCTATTTAAAAATAATTTCCTACACAGTGTGCGAGGGCCTCCCAACATCCAAACACTGGACATGCCCTATTCTTACCCATTTCTGTCTGAGCATGGGGGCCAAAGGAGATCTTAGATCTAGAAGGCAGTGATACACATAATAAACGGGATTCTACATTTTTAGTTATTTTAGCTTCACATTTCTCCTCCCACAGTAAAATCTTACCCTCTTCCTGTTAGTTCACACCACAGCTTGCAGGTTTGAACGAGATGCATGTTCTGCATTAATTCACCCTAAACTTATTCATATTGGAGACTGGATATCTCACCTCAACTACAATATCTTCTGCTGCTACCATCTTGTGGAATGGAAACTGTGCCTCCTATTATGGCTTAGTAGCTTCCACATCGAGAACTCATGCCTGTCACTATTGAGATCCATCAGGAGAGTGTGACGTTCCCCTCTGGTGTTATCTGGACCGGTGATCTGCTAGGCCACTCCAATCCCTTGACTCTGGGAGCCAGCCTTACCCTGCTCTGCTGTGAGAACCCCAACTCCGGGGCTGTTCACGCACAGCCTTTGGCATGTAAGCTGCTCCCAGCTACTTGCAGCCGAATGACACTAGCCAATATCTCCGGTCCCAGAAATAACCCTGGGAACCTCCATCTTGCAGTGTCCAGTTATGCCCGCTGGACACTGCAAGCTTATAGGAGTTCATCTATTTAACAAAGATATGGAATTGTACCAGGCTTTTTATCCCAAGGGGAGCCTCCGACACACTTCAAACCAAACACACTGCTTCAGGTAGA
Organism: Lepidochelys olivacea; assembly: GCF_965140295.1. Lineage (NCBI taxonomy): Eukaryota > Metazoa > Chordata > Testudines > Cheloniidae > Lepidochelys > Lepidochelys olivacea. The sequence continues at coordinate 124,809,583 of NC_140416.1, forward strand.
ACAAAACAAATTTATTAACTATAAAGATAGATTTTAAGTGATAAGCCAAAGCATAACAAGTCAGAGTGGTTACCAAAATAAAATAAAATTATAAGCATGCAGTCTAAACTCTCAACCCTAGGAGACAGGGCAGCAAATAGATTAAGCAGTTTTTCACCCTACTGGATATTGCAGTCCTTAATATACAGGTTTGCCCTTTAAACCAGGGCCAATCTGCTACGTTGGAGTCTTGTCTTCTTCTCAGTGTCTTGGTTGCTAGCAGCATGAAAGTTGGGGGCAGAAGAAGGGCCCAGTATGTGTCAGCTCGGTCTGTTTTATACTCTCAGTCCATGTGCTTGGAGAGCACAAGTCCAGGCATGTCTGGGGGACATTACGGAGTCTCTCCAAGCACGGTTGAGCAGTTCCCCTGGTGTGGCCTCATGCAGGTGAGTCATCGCATCATAGCTCCCTTGCTGGACAGTGGCTGTTGATGGGTTGATTGACACCCCGCCCGGGCGTTGGTTACTTTCCTTGCTGGTGCCTCTGGGAAGTGAGTATCTGGCAGATTCCTTCAATTTACAGCAGGTTTTAGTGACAACCATACAACACAATTCTCATAACTTCATATGCATTAATGATACACATCTATGGATAGAGATATGACTTGCAGCAGATCATAACCTTTCCCCTGATACCTTACAAGGCATGCTTTATACGTAAGATCATGATTATTTGAAAATGAGGAATATGGGGAGTGGGTTACAGCACACTCCCCCAAGGTATAGAATGTCACAGAGAGTGATAGCATTTTTAGCATCACAGCATTTGGATTTCATTTGTGATGTATGGGGTCACTATTTCCTCGTCAGAGAACTCTTGGCAGAAATTGCTTCGTGTGCCTCAAAATGTGACGGAAAATACCAGGATTCCTTGGAAAGAGACTTGTTAGAGAACACTGGTTCAGGCTGGTAAAGTTCACCATTTTTATTCTCTTTGGCCTAATCCAAATATTTTTAAAAATATGTTCGTTTATTTTTCCAGAGATTAAAGCACTTTGTAACTTCACTAGAGCATATCTGTGTAGGCTCCATCCCCAAACAATTCTTCTTTCTGGGTCATTGGAGCAGGAGGGCTGGGACTGGTTTTGATGATTTGCTGTGAACATTAAGGTCCTGATCTGGTAAAGAGATGAATGCTCTGCCAGAGCCTTGCTGAAGTTAACGGGGTTCCAAGTCTCCTTCTTGGCATTTCTTTGCAGGTTTGGGTTTAAACTTCATATAGCAAGACAGTGAGGTTTAAAATCTTCTTAGTTTCATTTTGAAGCACTAATATTTCAACATAAATTACATGCAAATCACCTGCAGCATTCAGGGTAAATGCTTGATTTGAGATAGCACCCGGAGCAAGCAACCCTACTATAGTATTTCATTTGTCTTTTTTATTTCTGATGCTTAGTTCCTGGTAAGGTATTAAAACAACTTTCCAAATCTTTTAGAATAAATAAATCCAGCCCAACACTCTTATTTTTTCATAAAACAGCAAAGAGACTTGAAATCCTTTATGGAACAAGCCTTTATGGATTTGTACTATCTGAATTTTCCTGAGTCTACAGCTAATTTCTTCAGTAAGCTCCTCAAGTGTGGTACATAAATGGATTAAATCACTCTTAAAGTGGCTTAAATAGTATTCATCTGATAATTTATTCAACAAATTTCATGATGTTTTGCAAATAAATTCTTTGCCCGATGTTTTTCTCATTATTTCCCAGGTTATAGAGAAGGAAGAATGAGTTGCAGAGAGTTATGCACATGAGTAACTTTATGCACGTGAGTAGCCTTACTGAATTCAATGCAACTAGTAACATGCATAAGTCTTTTAAAGATACAGGCCAAATGTACTAATTACTTGTAAATTTTAAAATAAAAAAATATTAAATACTATTGTCTTCCATTATTTCCTGAGCTGCTTAATCAGAAACTGAGAAGCAGAACAAAATAGTCTCAACATTTGTCCGATTTGTCCAAAAAAGGTTACAGTGATGATCTCAGGTAATGGCATTCCTATCAGGTAACTGCTTAGCAAAATACATCTTAAAAACAAGCCATAAAGTTGCATTATATGTTGCATCAAGACAGATATCAAAGTATAGTATCAAAGATAGCCAGTCCCCAAAGTCTTGGGTGCATTTTGTCATGCAAGGCTTGACATATGATTGACCTTCAATGAATTGTTTGCTTGATTCAAACTCTAGCAACTAAATTCCTGGGACAGAGAAATAGACACTAAACACCACATCTAGCTTCCCCTCAAATCAATTTCCTAATCTATTGCATGTCTGCGGATTCGCTGCACCCTGACTGAATGGTGTGGGGCCCAACACAAGACCTGTAGGTAATTGCCTCTGATAGTCATCACACTCTCTGGATCAGAGGGGACCCATCAGGCTTACACAGGCTCAGGCTCAGAGGCATCACAGTACCAAGTAAAATGCCTTACAGAAGTCCAAGTCCATCACATCAACACTATTAACTTCATCAACCAAACTTCTAAAGTTATCAAAAAAAAATTATACCAAGTTAGTTTTACAGGATCAATTTTCCATCAACCCATGTTCATTGGCCTTAAAAAGAAGGAAAGGAGGGTAATGTAATTAATCAAGATCGATATCAGCCGTTCCATTATTTTACTTGGGATCAGTGTCAGGCTGACAAGTCTGTAATTGCTTGGGTCATCCTGATTACTCTTTTAAAATACTGGCACAACATTCACTTTCTTCCAGCCTCCTGGCATTCCCCCAGTGGTCCTTAACGCATAGAAGAAGAAAAACAAACAAAGAAACAAAAAAACAAACCAACCAACCCCACCCCCCAACATTCATGGTCCAACAAGCTCCAGTATAAGCTGGGTTTTTGTCAAAGAACCAGCTATCTGGCTCCTGGGTCTGCAGGGGAGCTTGATCCTTCCAACCTTCAGCATCTGGGTTCAGGACACATTAGGGGACAATATTATAACTCCCACATTTCAGACTTCCTCTATAAAAGGTGCCTGGGGGAGTTAGGAAAGTCTTGCCAGCCACACAGGGAATGCATTAATAGAGATTGCCATCTGCCACCTGCTGTAAACAAACCCACAGGGGCCCATGAAAAACCATGAAGCAATCGGATTTGGGAAATACTGTAATGATGGGTTTAGATGATATAGCCTGCAATGGTGCGTGAGGGACGTGTATAACTGAAGGTTCACCACATTCCCATTTTCGGGGGAGAACATTTAATGAGTGTTTCGGATCCATAAATGTGGTAATACTGAGAACAGCATTTCCAGTTCTTCCTCTACTTCTCTCTTATCTGTGTGTTTTTCTGTTCTTTGTTTTCTCTTGTCTGCTAGAATGCTAAGTCTATGCTTTATTTGGTGTCTTGTATCTGGGATTTAGAGAAGATTGTTTTTTATGTGTCTTTATCATGTTATTTTGTTTCTCTGGAGAGGTATGGAGCAGATTGGTGTATTTATCAAGCACAGCAAATTGGATTTTACAGACATCTTAGATATTGGATCTCTTGTGCTTCTTGATTAACCTCGTCAACAAGAACAAAAACCATGTGGTGATGGGCCTGCTTGGGTGTAAGCTGAGGGCTGAAATCCCAGAATCCTCAGAAGGTTTACTAAAATTGAAGTCAATGCAATATGGGTAGGCTTGGAATAATTAGCTTTTTAATCGGCAATTGTTGGTATACGTCAATTTCACCGTACACACACAATTTCCATTGATGATAATCAAAATTTACAGGTAGGCAAAGAAAGAAAAATGCTGCTTGCCGAACGTATTAGAGTCTCACCTTAACGTATATAAAATGTGTTGTAATGAATGTTCCATAAAGTCTGTATTTACAGCTTTGCCAATGCAGCCAGCTCTGGTGTTCGCACAACTGGAGCTGCAGGTAATTATGCAGCACTCCTTAAAGCTTTAACTTTATGCATGTCAACATCTACTGTCATTAAATAATTATTACCTGACCCAGCATCATTTCCAACAACTGTGAAAATTTAAATCGACAATTGAAAAAGTGCTTCAAAACAAATCAGTATTGTCCATTGAAATTATTAAAAAAAAATACAAATCATACTCTCCTAAAATGAAATGTGGCAGATGGAGAATTCAATGGAGCTTTGTCAATTTGTCCCAGCAAAGGATCTGGCCTTAAGTATTGTCTACAATCTTTGGTTTCCATTTCTAGTGCAGGTTGGTTCATATAGTGTTCTTCACATTGATTCCAGACAAGCCAGGCATCTCTCTCTTTTGAAAGAAAGCTTAGAACCGAAGGACTGGATTAGATTAGATTGATAGTTCAATCTAACATCTTCAGGTGATCTTTCATTGAAATGAAAGTGTGAGAAAATGGAGAAAAACCCATTTCTCCAACTCTTTCCCAGGCCAACATAATTTTCAATTCTCGTAAAGCTGGAGATGGACCATTTGGTTTATTGGGGATGCAAAATAATAGCAGACTAGGTCTGTGTTAGTCAGTCCACAAACTTCAGACGTGAGGTTGTTCATTGCAGTGTCAGCCTGCTGCATTATTTCAGCTGGAAATTTGCTCTCTGAAAAAGCAGCAGCTGCTTGCTGAAAATAAACCAGTTTTGCTTGGTACTGTCAGCAGAAAGCTGTCTTTCAATCAGTGAATGCATCATGCTGTTAACAGAGCAGCATGCTTGACAGACAAAGACACTGCAGTATCATTGTCACTTCTCCACACCTGCCTCTTCTTGGAGCGGATTCTCCTCTCCCCATACCAGCTTTCCAGCAATGTAACTCCACAGTCTTTAGTGGTGGTATGTCTGATTTACAGTAGCGTAAGTGGGATTCAAATCCACTACTCTGCATTGTACCCTAACACACTATCGCATCAATACTGCATCGCAAAGAGTTGGAGCTGAATTCTGCCCACATTTACACCAGAATGTCAATCCAGAATGACCCCACTAACTTGAAAGGAGTAATGCTGGATTGGGAATGAGATGTGGATTTTGCACAATGGTTATACAAAAACAGACCTATGAATTTACTATTTCAAAAGATGTACAAAATCTAGACGAGCTCACCAAAGCAAGTAATTACTCCAGATGGCAATGACTTCTCATTTAACTGAGGGGGGTATGTTGCACCATATATCTATTCTTTGTCTCACCCCATTGCCAGTATATGGGGGTATAAGCCATAAACCAGACTCAAGGTAAGGATCTTACATACAGCGAGGCACCTCCTAAAATGTTGTGAAAACGGAGGACGGCATACCACATTTAGTATATAAATCTTAATGTTGTTACTATTGCAACTGGAACATTGTGCTTTTGGCAGACACATTGCTCTGTGACGTATTGTGTCAGGTCACACCTTGCTACATAATCATAGAATCACAGAATCATAGACATGTAGGATTGGAAGGGACCTCAATAGCTCCTCTAGTCCTGTCCCCTGCACTCAAGGCAGGGCTAAGTAATAACTAGACCATTCCTGACAGGTGTTTATTTAACCTGTTCGTAAAAACTTCCAAGGACAGAGACTCCACAACCTCCCTAGGCAATTAGTTCCAGTGCTTAACTACCCTGATAGTTAAGTTTTTCCTAATGTCCAACCTAAACCTCCCTTGCTGCAATTTAAGTCCATTGCTTCTTGTCCTCTACTCAGAGGTTAAGGAGAACAATTTTTCACCCTCCTCCTTGTCACAACTTTTATGTGTCCTCTCAGTCTTCTTTTCTCCAGACTAAAAAGACCCAGTTTTTTCAACCTTTCCTTGAAGATCATGCTTTCTAGACCGAATAATTTTTGTTGCCCTCCTCTGGGCTTTCTCCAGTGTGTCCCCTTCTTTTCTGAAATGTGGGGCCCAGAACTGGACACAATCCTCCAATTGAGGCCTTAATATCTCAGAAGAGGCAATCACTGGAGCACCCTGTGGCCTTCAGCACAACATGAGTTAGATTTGAATAGCATTGGTGGAATGAAAAAAAAGCCAGGCTTTTATAGAGGAAATACGGCTCTGAAGAAAGTAGGCCCTGCATGGGATCAAACCTATATAGCACACTCCCTGGCCTGATGCTTTCTATACGGAGTTAGAGAACGTAACATTCAGAATGCACAACAGGAAGCTGTTCGGTGTCCATTCGAGTAAAGGGGAACACATCAGTTAGGGTGGACTTGAGTGCTGCTCTCTTCTCCCTTCTGGCATGTGTGACTGTCAAACCCCAAACTCAAATGCTGGAAAACCCAGACAGGCTCATGTAAGGATGCTACAAACCACCCTGATAACTTTCTAGTCTTCTTTTTGAAAAAGTAAACAGAATGAAAGGGTAACAAATGACCTGTGATCACCTGCTCTAGCCCTGAAAGGGTTAAAGCCAGCCCTGGGTGAGGGCCAGGTGAAAAGCCCAGACTGATTAAGGGAGCAGCTGCAGCTGTGGCCAGCTCAATCAGGGCCCAGCTGGCCCTTATAAGAGGGCAGTGGGCCGGGAGCAGGCAGTCTCTTTCTGACTGCAGAGAGGGAAGGACTTGGATGCCTGGGAGCTAAACAGGAACCTGAAGTGGGGCAGCGCTGGGGGAAGGCAAGAGGAGCTGGGAAGCTCCCAGCTGGAAACCCCACAGGCTGCAGGGCCTTGTGTGGGGCCTAAACAGGTTCTGGGGCTTCAAAGGGGCAGCCTGGGGCTGGGTAGAGGCAGTAGGTCCTACCCCCCTTCCCTATGATGACTGGCTTATACAGGCTGCAGTTGGCCCTAGTGAAAGGGGGCTAGATGGTGACTGGCAATCATAGGCTGAGGCAAGCTGGGATTAGAGGGTTTGTGGGTTCCCTGGGGAGGGGAGACCCAGAGACTGTGGGGGTACTGCCACGGGGCAGCACCCCAGGGAAAGGGGCACCGGGGTCCTGGAGGCACCGGCTGGTGTCCAGCAACAGGCAAGACACCGGCCGGCAGGGGGCGCTCCAGAGGCTGGTGATCTAATTCCCTGGACGACCGGCGGGAGGTGCCACGGAGGTGAGTCTCGCCTTGCTACACGACCCCACCCAGAAATATTGGAAAGCTATATAGCCTATGGGTTTCCTTGAAAGGTACAACTTCCCCCATGCAAGCAATGAATCCATTTTACAAAACAAAGTAAACTTTATGGGGTGCAGGGAAGGGAGGGAAAAGGGAAGGAGACAGAGAATACACTTGAAAAAACCAGTAATAACTAAATATCTGTATGTATCTAGTAAGACTTGCCCTCCCTTGGGTGTCTTGGCAATTGTCTGAAACTATCCTCCACTCAGTGTGAGTTCCCAACCAATCAATGCATTCCTGCAATAGCTTCTTTTCTCATCCCCCTCCTCCACTGCAGCCCCCACTCAGGGTTTGCGGTCCAGGGTTGGTGGAGTTCAGAACTTGGGCAAATCCATCTCTAGCCCCGTGGGAAGCCACCAGGCTTGCTCCTCTAACCCAGGATTAGCAATTGTACCACTGATTTGGTTGCTGGGTAGGGGGAAGAACTCTGGTTAGCATCATCTCTGCTGCTACCCTTCGCAGCTTAGGCAAAAGCCACCACTGTACTATTGTTGTATCTACCCAAAATCCTCAGAGAGGAATCACTGTTGTGCTGAACTCTGACTTTGCACTCCCACCAAGTCCCAAAAGCACCTCTTTTGCCTTCTCCATTAGGCCTCAGCCAGGCTCCACTACCCAACCATGCCAAACTGTAGTTTCGATGAGGGCGATGGCCTGACGTAATGGGAGCCCATCTCTTGTCCTTCCATTACCCAGCGGGGATAGTGACATTTTATTACCCCCAGAATTACAGCTTAATTGAATTTGGGCCAAAATACCCAAAATGGTCACCAAAAAGAAATGCAAATGAGGCCTGGTCCATTCAGTCATTTCCCCTTGCTCACCAACAGATGGTGGCAAAGAATTCCCTCCTCCATGGGGCGTCTGTCCAGCTGGAGTTCTCAAGCTGCTCCAGGCCACTCTCCTCCTGTAATGGTCCTCACCTGGGGTCTGGTTGGGCACGTGGCCATGGCCCCAACACTTGACTGCCAATGGGGTTGTGGGGAGGGGAGCCTGGGCCCTCCCACTCCACCAGGCTTTGACTCAGGGCCCTTTGGGCTACCAGTGGTCTGGCAACCAAGGCTGCTTAAGGCTTTCCTCCCTGGGCCTCTTCCTCTTGTCTCCCCTCATCTCCAGGGTCAGCTTAGTCCAAAGTTTCCCCTGGTGGGGAAATCCAAACCACAATAAGAGAGAGAAGGTTACCAACGTCCAAGGTCCACAGGATACTTCCCTCTCTGGTTATCTCTGGGGTGCGTCGGTCCTTCCTTCCTCCCTCCCTCAGGGAGGGCCCCTTTAGGCTTTCTGCTGCTGGAGCTGTGGGCTGAAGGTCTGCTCACCTCCAGCTGTGCCACCCAAACGAGCTAATTCCCTGCCTATTAATTCCTCCAGCAAATAACTCCTTAACCCCTTGTTGCCCAGTGTGGGGTTTGTACAACCCATCACACCTCCCTGTTTGTCAACAGGTATCGCTAGCCAGCTCTCAACTCTCCAGGGCTTCAGGCCACAGGGCTTACGCAGTTGCCTTTATCAACCAAACCCGGCTAACGAACTCAAAAACTGTAATCAGGTTTGTTTCATAAGATCTATTTTCAGTAAAACCGTGTTACCTGGCGTTAACTACATTCCCATCTCTTAATTCTTTGTTGGTTGAAGCTCATATTGGCTTTTCCACTCTTTTGCCTGGCCTTATGTCAGGCTTTTCATCCTATGTTTCTCTGGGTCGTCCCGCTTCCCCTTCTTGAATACTGACACTCACCCGGTCCTCGGGAATTGCCCCCGCATTCCAAGCCGTCTTAAAAATGAGCATCAGCATATTGTGATTACATCCCAGTTCTGCTCCGTGGGAAATTGTGTGGTCATTGCACAGCAAGGTGGTTTATTCAGTGGTTCTCAACCAGGGGCACACAGACTCCTGGGGATACTTCTTCTAAGGGGTACGTCAACTCATCTAGAGATTTGCCTAGTTTTACAGCAGGTGACATAAAAAGTGCTAGAGAAGTCAGTGCACAACTAAAATATCCTACAATGACTTGTTTATACTGCTCTATATTCCATACACTGACATGTAGGTACAATATTTATATCCCAATTGATTTATTGTATAATTATATGGTGAAAAGAGAATGTCTGCCATTTTTCAGTAATAGCGTGGCTGAGACACTTTTGTATTCTTACGTCTCATTTTGTAAGCAAGTCGTTTTAAAGTGAGGTGAAACTTAGATTCATAGATATTTAGGTCAGAAGGGACCATTATGATCATCTAGTCTGACCTCCTGCACAACGCAGGCCACAGAATTTCACCCACCCACTCCTACAAAAAAACCCCTCACACCTATATCTGTGCTATTGAAGTTCTCAAATCGTAGTTTAAAGACTTCAAGGAGCAGAGAATCCTCCAGCAAGTGACCCGTGCCCCATGCTACAGAAGAAGGCGAAAAACCTCCAGGGCCTCTACCAATCTGCCCTGGAGGAAAATTCCTTCCCAACCCCAAATATGGCGATCAGCTAAACCCTGAGCATATGGGCAAGATTCATCAGCCAGATACTACAGAAAATTCTTTCCCGGGTAGCTCGGATCTTACCCCATCTAATAGCCCATCACAGGCCATTGGGCCTATTTACCATGAATATTTAATTACCAAAACCATGTTATCCCATAATACCATCTCCTCCATAAACTTATCGAGTTTAATCTTAAAGCCAGATAGATCTTTTGCCCCCCCCCCCCGCTTCCCTTGGAAGGCTATTCCAAAACTTCACTCCTCTGATGATTAAAAACCTTCGTCTAATTTCTAGTCTAAATTTCCTAGTGGCCAGTTTATATCCATTTGTTCTTGTGTCCACATTGGTACTGAGTTTAAATAATTCCTCTCCCTCTCTGGTATTTATCCCTCTGATATATTTATAGAGAGCAATCACATCTCCCCTCAACCTTCTTTAGGCTAAACAAGCCAAGCTCCCTGAATCTCCTTTCATAAGACAAGTTTTCCATTCCTCGGATCTCCTAGTAGCCCTTCTCTGTACCTGTTCCAGTTTGAATTCATCCTTTTTAAACATGGGAGACCAGAACTGCACACAGTATTCCAGGTGAGGTCTCACCAGTGACTTGTATAATGGTACTAAAACCTCCTTATCCCTACTGGAAATACCTCTCCTCATGCATCCCAAGACCACATTAGCTTTTTTCACAGCCATATCACATTGGCAGCTCATAGTCACCCTATGATCAACCAATACTCCAAGGTCCTTTTCCTCCTCCGTTACTTCTAATTGATGCGTCCCTAGCTTATAACTAAAATTCTTGTTGTTAATCCCTAAATGCATGACCTTACACTTCTCACTATTAAATTTCATCCTATTACTATTACTCCAGTTTACAAGGTCATCCAGATCCTCCTGTAGGGTATCCCTGTCCTTCTCTAAATTAGCAATACCTCCCAGCTTTGTATCATCCGCAGACTTTATTAGCACACTCCCACTTTTTGTGCCCAGGTCAGTAATAAAAAGATTAAATAAGATTGGTCCCAAAACCGATCCTTGAGGAACTCTACTGGTAACCTCCCTCCAGCCTGACAGTTCACCTTACAGTAGGACCCGTTGTAGTCTCCCCTTTAACCAATTCCTTATCCACCTTTCAATTTTCCTATTGATCCCCATCTTATCCAATTTAACTAATAATTCCCGATGTGGCATGGTATCAAATGCCTTACTAAAATCTAGGTAAATTAGATCCACTGCGTTTCCTTTGTCTAAAAAATCTGTTACTTTCTCAAAGAAGGAGATCAGGTTGGTTTGGCACGATCTACCTTTTGTAAAACCATGTTGTATTTTGTCCCATTTACCATTGACTTCAATGTCCTTAACTACCTTCTCCTTCAAAATTTTTTTCCAAGATCTTGCATATTACAGATGTCAAACTAACAGGCCTATAATTACCCAGATTACTTTTTTTTCTCCTTTCTTAAAAATAGGAACTATGTTAGCAATTCTCCAATCATACGGTAGAACCCCTGAGTTTACAGATTCTTTAAACATTCTTGCTAATGGACTTGCTATTTCTTGTGCCAATTCCTTTAATATTCTTGGATGAAGATTATCTGGGCCCCCCGATTTAGTCCCATTAAGCTGTTTGAGTTTCGCTTCTACCTCAAATACGGTAATGTCTACCTCCATATCCTCATTCCCATTTGTCATGCTACCATTATCCCTAAGATCCTCTTTAGTCTTATTAAAGACTGAGGCAAAGTATTTGTTTAGATATTGGGCCATGCCTAGATTATCCTTGACCTCCACTCCATCCTCAGTGTTTAGCGGTCCCACTTCTTCTTTCTTTGTTTTCTTCTTATTTATATGACTATAGAACTTTTTACTATTGGTTTTAATTCCCTTTGCAAGGTCCAACTCTACTTGACTTTTAGCCTGTCTCACTTTATCCCTACATGTTCGGACCTCAATAAGGTAGCTTTCCTTGCTGATCCCTCCCTTCTTCCACTCCCTATATGCTTTCTGCTTTTTCTTAATCACCTCTCTAAGATGTTTGCTCATCCAGCTTGGTCTACAACTCCTGCCTATGAATTTTTTCCCCTTCTTGGGATGCAGGCTTCCGATAGCTTCTGCAGCTTTGATTTAAAATAATCCCAGGCCTCCTCTACCTTTAGATCCATAAATTCTTCAGTCCAATCCACTTCCCTAACTAATTTCCTTAATTTTTGAGTCAGCCCTTTTGAAATCAAAAACCCTAGCTGCAGATTTATTTTGGAGGTACACGAGTCAAATCAGACTCCTGAAAGGGGTACAATAGTCTGGAAAGGTTGAGAGCCTTGTGTTTATTCCATTCCCAAGCTGACTGTTTTTCACCTCCAAAAAATACAACCTTGATTTCAGTCTGGACTCTGTCTGTGATTTGTGTTTTATAAAGTGGCTTTTTAGTGCTTGTGAAAGAGTCCGGGCTGACATCAATAGCTGCCCGTGTCTCGCATTTCATCAGGTAATGTGTGGGCATTGGCTGTACGTGCTGCCCTGCACCACAGATGGATTTCAATTCGCACCCCCCACCCTCTCTTGCTTTGGCCAGACCTCGGATGCTAATGAGTTTCATTGGCTGCCGACTGGAGCCACCTCCCGTATTTCATTCGCAATCCTGTGAGCTATCCAATCCCTTTTAATAACTGTCCGTGATGGATGCTGCAACAGAAGAAGCCTCATTAAATACTATATATATTTTTTTTACTTGTAAGCAGTTTTCCAGAGGAGCAAAGAAGAAGAAAGAAATACGGGCAAGACTTTAAAACAAGAGGCCAGTGATTACTAATTCATTTGCTATTCATCACAACAAGAACAATAATGAATCTGGAGGGCGTGGATGTGGGCTTTAAATGGAATCGCTTTCCATTGACACAGGAAACGTTTCCCACATCCCGCTGAGGGTGGCTGAATAGAAAAGCCAATTTCAGAGGCCAAATGACTGACCCTGCCGGGAGCTCTGATGTGTCTCTAATGAAGAAATGCGGGAGACTTGCTGCCTCTGTGAGCTTTCAAAGGATGAGATTATTGAGATTATCGATTGAAAGGGATTGATGGAAAAAATGCAAAACCGAACAAATTTTCCAAAATAAACAAAACTGGCCACACACACGTTACATGGTCTATTTTTATATGTATGCATTCGCAATATATGAAATTATTGATAAATAATCAAAAATAATCTCAATAAATAGATTTATAACACAAAGAGAAGAACGCAAAGCTCTAGGGGCTGTTAACATAATTTGAAAGGCACAGGGATAACATTTCCAATAGACCAAACGAGCCACGTTCTTGGGAGTTCTTTAAAATGTAAAGGAAGAGTCAAAATAGGGTCCCTTCTGTGGAGCAACCTCACCACGGTTACTTCTGATAAGCTGTAGGTCTATTGTGTCTAGCGCCCCTAATTGAAACTGGGGCCCCTTTGTCCTGGAGGCTGCTCAGACACATAGTACAAGACAATCCCTGCCCCAAAAAACTTACAGCCTCAAGAGAATCATAGAATATCAGGGTTGGAAAGGACCTCAGGAGGTCATCTAGTCCAACCCCCTGCTCAAAGCAGGACCGATCCCCAATTAAATCATCCCAGCCAGGGCTTTGTCAAGCCTGACCTTAAAAACTTCTAAGGAAGGAGATTCCACCACCTCCCTAGGTGGACAGACAAGGATGGGAGGGGAAACTGAGGCACAGAGCAGGCATGTGACTTGCCCCAGGTCACACAGCAGGTCAGTGGCAGAAGTCTGAGTCCCAGGACTGTGCCCTGCTCAGGGTGCCAGGGTCTTTTTTGCGTCTTCTCTTTGCAAAAGGGCTTACAGCAGATCCAAACTTCAGAATATTTGCTCCTCTCCCTCCTTTAACCCAGGAGCCAGTCGAGGGCCTGAAGCAAAGCCAAGTGAATGGGCCCAGATGGCCAAGGAAACGCAGTGAGGTTCAGCTTGCAGGAGTCACTACTCATGCTCCGGCAGAGAGGAAGGGCTGGAGGGCCATACAACTGCAGAGAAGGCCAGGAGCACAGCTCCTTGAGAAAAGACAGCTGCTATCTCCACAGAGGAGCAGCTTCCCCATCACGTCACCTGACCTCTGCCTCCTCCTAGCAGCACGACTGATTTAGGAGCCATGCTTCCATTGACTAGGAGCCTAGGGAGGTGCTGGAATCTCCTTCCTTAGAGGTTTTTAAGGCCCGGCTTGACAAAGCCCTGGCTGGGATGATTTAGTCGGGGGTTGGTCCTGCTTTGAGCAGGGGGTTGGACTAGGTGACCTCCTGAGGTCCCTTCCAACCCTGAGATTCTATGGTTCTACTACTCCTCTGCCCAGCCACTGGGAGGAGCAGGAGCAAACCCTGGACAAGAGAGGCATTAACTCTGGCATGGACAGCCACTGAGGTCCTGCATGCTGCTCCCTAGCCCACCCAGTCCAAACCACGAGGGACCCCACTGGGCGGTGGGGCAAAGGTGTTTCCCTGAGCTCTCTGGAAGTGGGGAGTAGGTAGCCATAGATCCACAAACGTGCAGGGCAGTGTTCCCTCTAATTTTTTCCATCCATGTATGGAATGAATTTTGTTATGTGCACCATATCGAGGTAATGTGTGGAACTGTGCCACCAGTAGAAACCAAAAACCTAGATATAATATATATTTTTAAAAGTTACCATAGGGATAATTACTCCAGCCAGGACAGGGTAGGCATTTCAGAACTCACTACTCAAAGGATTAAATTTAAGTGTCAGAGAGAAATAAAAATTATGAAATCCATAGACCAGTCGAAACACTAAACCAACACACTTTGAAAGAAGTATCAAGTAACAACAATAATACAAGTATGTGTTGGGAGGTGAGTGTGTAAGACAGTGTGTGTGTGAGACAGACACACAGTGTGTGTGTGTGACAGAGAGAGACATACGCTGCCCCTTTAAGTTCGCTGCCCTTTGAAGTAGATTGGCACTCAGCAGTCTGAAGCCTGTTTGTTCAGACACAGCACCAGCTGGCAGCAAGCTCCATCCGTCCTGAGCCCTGTCGCCCTGTCATGTCTCCTCCAGCCCCGCTCTGTGGAGAGGAGGTGCAGGGGTGGGGGGAGGAGGACAGCCTGACATCAGCGCCTCTCCCCCCACACACTCTGCACAGCAAGCAGGAGGCTCCCGGGAGCATCTGGCCAGGGGCTCCAAGGCAGAGAACAGGAGCAGCGCGGCATTGCGGGGTGGGACAACTGAAGCGAGCGGCACTTGATAGCAACATTATTACCAGTACCTTAGCTCATAAGGTTTTCTTTGTTTTCATGATGACCTCACCTGTCCCCTTTGCGGAGCAAAGTTGGGCTGTTGTCGACCTCTGTAAGCATAGGTGAAAGAATAGGGTTTGCGCGGCAAGCTGATATCTGTCTCCGTTGCATTCATTCCGATCTCCTGTGGTGGAGAGTTCCACAGAGGAAGGTCCTCCAGTGAGAATGCTCAGGTCCCAGCACCCAAAGCTTTTGGGCATGGGGTCTGCCAAGCAGAGCATCCCTGCTCAGCTCAGCTGAGCATCCCTGCTCAGCAAGACGCAGGGTCATGGAAGGAGAGGCAGTCCCTAAGATAGACACACCCTAACCCAATAAGCATCTTGTT
Source organism: Lepidochelys olivacea (assembly GCF_965140295.1). Lineage (NCBI taxonomy): Eukaryota > Metazoa > Chordata > Testudines > Cheloniidae > Lepidochelys > Lepidochelys olivacea. Next base: position 124,824,751 of record NC_140416.1, read on the forward strand.
CACAAGGGGCAGGACCTGGAGCTGTACCTGAAATGAAGTGAGGAGCAAGTAAAGTGGGCAGAACATCGGTGCTTTACAGGTGAACTACTGCATGCTGCTCATGTTGGAGTTTCTGCATGGCCTTCGCTTTCAGACCCAGATGCAGTAGGTTGCAATCACCTGTTCCTGAGGTGATAGATCCCAGTACTAAGGAACAGGGACCATCTCCTGGACGATGGCCAGAGGGAGAAGGCCTTTCTTGCTGTCCTTACTGTCTGTTTGACCAGGACCAGCAATGTGTGAGAGAAGAGACCCTGAGGCTATGTGACAATCAGAAGGCTGATTCCGTCACTCCAGGGGTGTTTTCTACCTACTTCTTGAAGAATTATCTCATCCAACCACCATCTCTTCTGTCTTAGATAGATTAAGCTCAAACCATCAGCTCTCCATCCTTCTGCTTCTCTTTCTCAGGCAATGGGGCACCCTGGTGATTGTCTTGACAGAGTCTGCCAAGGCAGGGGTGTAGAGCTGGGTGTCTGCACCCATGCCAGTAGCAACGCTAGTGTCTCACAGCTCCCCCACGCTGTCCTGGCTGAGGAGGAGAGGAAGCGATAGGAACGGGTTTTGTGGGAATCCATCTATGAAGGCTCATGGGGAGCAGGTGCTGATGCACTTTGACATCAATATGCTGTTGTCATGCACCATGACTAACATGGGCTCCCGAGGCTGGTAAAAGACAATCACCCTCCAGTCACAGCAGAATAAACTGTTCAGGGGAATATTGGTTGGGCCTGCCGGAGGGCTTGGATCTGCATTTTCTGGCTTCTAGCAGAAAACATGACGTGTCTGATCTTTTGGGAACTGGTCAGAATGCCCCATTTGTCCAGCCCTAGTGGTATAACATTGCACGGCTAGAATGTAAGGGCGTTCAGACGTGCAGTCCCGTGGGCACACGCAGGGCATTCCTCAGCCTGTGGTCCTACCTGCCTGCAATCACATGTGTTTGCTTCCACACCGTGATCTGCTCGTGCTGCAGTCTCTCTTTGAAGAAACCGTACTGCCTCTAATATAGTCGTTGGACTCTGTGCTCTTACTTCTACAAGTGAAGAAAAGCAATACTTCAAGAAGCGATATAAAATGAGGATGGTTCCCCAGTGTTCAGCGTACAAGCAGGCACGTCTGGTATTTAATTTATTGGGTACTCCTGGGCACCGAGCAGGATAGATGTTTCAGTCCCAGCCCTTCCGAAATAACAAGCCGGGAGATGTCTATGCTCAGTGGTATGATATGTCAGGAAAGAAGAAAAGTCTCCGGGTTTGAGCACATTACTGAATTTAGGCAGCATGCCAGGACTTAACCCTATGGAGAATCTTCAATAGATTTTAATCAACCATTCTTGCATCAGGTCAGAAAGGAAGATTTCACAGATTTCCCCAGTCTGAGCGGCGCGGCCGGTAAGGCTGCAATCACAACACGACCTGCATGTGCTCATGGGGGGCGATTATTATCTCTGGCTTTGACTAGCGAGGGCAGCGAGCTAGAAAGAGGGAAAGCAGGGGGCTGGATTGGTGTACATCCTTTTGTGCCAGACGACGTTGTGCAGACGTAGGAATGCTGCTGTCATCAGACATGCATGCAACGTGAAATAATATCTGCAAAACAGGAATTCTGGACAACAGCTTACTGGAGCTGAGAGAATATTACGAATGTGTGAGCTAAACGAAGATGAACTCATTTGCGATCAGCCTTGCAAATGAAATGATTCACCCAGAGCTGTCATGCAAACTGCTAACAGAATCAGGGTCGACATGTTGCAACTCCAGCAGAGCCACTCATCACACTCAGCCAAGGGGCAGGTGAAGGCTGAAGTAAAGTGCTGTCTGGATCTGTAAGTCACAGATGGCCGAGAAAGTGGCACACTGTTAACATTCGGACCCTGCATGCCACTGTGGAACTGCCAGCAAGAGAATCATAGAATCATAGGGTTGGAAGGGACCTCAGGAGGTCATCTAGTCCAACCCCCTGCTCAAAGCAGGACTGATCCCCAACTAAATCATCCCAGCCAGGACTTTGTCAAGCCAGACCTTAAAAATATCTAAGGAAGGAGATTCCACCACCTCCCTAGGTAACGCATTCCAGTGTTTCACCACCCTCCTAGTGAAAAAGTTTTTCCTAATATCCAACCTAAACCTCCCCCACTGCAACTTGAGACCATTACTCCTTGTTCTGTCATCAGCTACCATTGAGAACAGTCTAGATCCAGCCTCTTTGGAACCCCCTTTCAGGTAGTTGAAAGTAGCTATCAAATCCCCCCTCAATCTTCTCTTCCACAGACTAAACAATCCCAGTTCCCTCAGCCTCTCCTCATAAGTCATGTGTTCCAGTCCCCTAATCATTTTTGTTGCCCTCCGCTGGACTCTCTCCAATTTTTCCACATCCTTCTTGTAGCGTGGGGCCCAAAACTGGACACAGTACTCCAGATGAGGCCTCACCAATGTCGAATAGAAGGGAACGATCACGTCCCTCGATCTGCTGGCAATGCCCCTACGTATACATCCCAAAATGCCATTGACCTTCTTGGCAACAAGGGCACACTGCTGACTCCTATCCAGCTTCTCGTCCACTGTCACCCCTAGGTCCTTTTCCGCAGAACTGCTGCCGAGAAGACAGAGGTGTAATAAACACAAAACCAGGACTGTCACTCACCACTAGCAGTGCCTCCTGATGGCCGACCTAGGAATGAGCTCTGCCAGGCTTTGCGTTCTCCCTCCAGTGTCGTCCTCCCCTGTGCTGTCTGGCCTGGTGGCCCCTCTCACTCCAGGGACTGCAGTCTCTTCTGCATGGCTTGGCACTCTGGCCAGGTCACTAAAGTCCTCCCCTTCCAGGGAATTCAAAGTCCTTCCAAACCAACTGTCTGGCTGGTGTCTCCAACACCCTGCACTACTACCCAGTGGCTGGTAGGGGAACCCAGGCCCACTCTGTATGCTGGGTTCAAGCCCAGGGACCCTATAACAAGCAGCCAAGGTCTCTGCACAGTCCTACCCCTGGTTGCGGTTTCCCTGGGCTTCTTCCTACTTTCTTCCTACTTAGCCGGCATCCCCCCTCTCTGGCTTTGCTAGCCCCCCAACTCCCTCCACTCACAGAGTGGCTGTAGCCCCCTATCTGGGGCCAGCTTCCTGGCTTTATAGGCCCCTCCTGTTCCTGCACAGGTAAGCCTACGTGCAATCAATTAGTTCTCTGCTCCCTGGCTTCTCCTCCAGGTGCAGCCTGGGGAGTTAATTGGCCAGCCTGAGCACCTTAGCCCCTTCCAGTCCTATGTGGGGTGGACACCCCATCATGAGGACATAGAAGAAGCCAGGGCATTTTCAAGTAGTTGGCTACCTCTAGACATTGTACCAACCGCATCCTGACGATAACCCCGAGCAGGAGGGCATGGTGAGCTGAAGAAGCTGCTATTTTTAGGAACTGATCAATAGTGCTGAGTTTACAGATGCATTCAGGAGGGTGGAGCTCAGTTATCAACACCCCGAGCCTAGGTCTGATTCCCACTGGCGAAACTCAGGAGGAACTCCACCCACATCACTTCAGTGAGATTTCTGGCTGCAGCAAGTCCTTGGAGAAGTTGGTAGGTGGACGGTTCCGTAGCCGCTCTATGGCGGTGCACATTAAAGGCCTGATTTCCCAGAGTGGCCTCTGAATCAGTGGAGGCAATTTTTCACCCCTAAATAACTGCAGCAGAGGTTCATTGTGGGCACAACCGGTGACGTGATTTGCAAGCACTTCTAGCAGATGAGAGGTGCGTGCAAACAGCCCAGACCCAGCTTAGCTATATCCGTAGCTTATAAGTTTCAGCCCTAACTCATGTAGCTGTATTGGTCTATGGGCATGCCCAGATGAGGAGCTTTTGATTATATCTCCCCAGAGAAATAGACTAATCCCGCCAACCTTGTTCCCCTCACATCAGTTCCAAAGGCTGCCCCTCGGCTCATCTGACCAGCCTGCCATTCTGGTCCCCACCATCGATGTCCTCTTCTGCACAATGGCAAGCACAAGTTTCTTTAAGAAACATCATAGAATCATAAAATATCAGGGTTGGAAGGGACCTCAGGAGGTCACCTAGTCCAACCCCCTGCTCAAAGCAGGACCAATTCCCAACTAAATCATCCCAGCCAGGGCTTTGTCAAGCCATCATTTAGCCCCGCCCTCCCTTTGACATGTGATCACTCATTAATTAGTATGAAAATGAAGGAGGCTGGCCTTGATTGCCTGCTTTACCCACGGGCAACTCTGCACTTTCTCTCATGTCTTCCCCCATGCACAGGGCTGGCCTAACAGGTGGGCAATGTGGGTGACCACCCAGAGCCCTGTGGTCGGAAGAGCAGCATCCGAATGCAGCAAGCTGGCGGGCCTGGGCTGCTGAGTGGGGGTAAGGGCAGGCGAACCCATGGTGGGAGCTCCTGGCCGCCCCTACAGAGCCAGCATGCTAGCCCTAGGTCCCCCCTTCCTGCGGTCATGGGCGGTAGCCACGCACCTGCTCTCTCCTGCTAGGTGGTCAGGGGCTGTATGGCCGGGGCAGCCCCCAGGCTCAGAAACTCCTCCCTGTGCGGCCCAACCAGGCTCCCTGTCAAAAACCTTAGCTTCTTTGATATCCCATCTTGAAGTCTCCCTCTGCCATGATGCCTACAAACTGTTACTGCCTGCAATTGGCTACGTCTGGAACCATCTGCAACTCATGAGTCCACAAATCCTGCTTACTAATGCCAGCTCATCTATTTCAACTATTACCTTGTCCTTCCATCCTCACACCCTGTCCTTTGTCTGTCTAGTCACCTGTTGTGCATTGCAGAAACCTCAGATCACCACGGGCCTCCGTGCAATTTGCAACGGGTAGTGATCAATGGCTCCATGTCTAGTGGGCAGCCGGTATCAAGTGGAGTGCCCCAAGGGTCGGTCCTGGGGCCGGTTTTATTCAATATCTTCATAAATGATCTGGAGGATGGTGTGGATTGCACTCTCAGCAAATTTGCGGATGATACTAAACTGGGAGGAGTGGTAGATACGCTGGAGGGGAGGGATAGGATACAGAAGGACCTAGACCAATTGGAAGATTGGGCCAAAAGGAATCTGATGAGGTTCAATAAGGATAAGTGCAGGGTCCTGCACTTAGGACGGAAGAACCCAGTGCACAGCTACAGACTAGGGACCGAATGGCTAGGCAGCAGTTCTGCAGAAAAGGACCTAGGGGTGACAGTGGACGAGAAGCTGGATATGAGTCAGCAGTGTGCCCTTGTTGCCAAGAAGGCCAATGGCATTTTGGGATGTATAAGTAGGGGCATAGCGAGCAGATCGAGGGACGTGATCGTTCCCCTCTATTGGACATTGGTGAGGCCTCATCTGGAGTACTGTGTCCAGTTTTGGGCCCCACACTTCAAGAAGGATGTGGATAAATTGGAGAGAGTCCAGCGAAGGGCAACAAAAATGATTAGGGGACTGGAACACATGAGTTATGAGGAGAGGCTGAGGGAGCTGGGATTGTTTAGCCTGCAGAAGAGAAGAATGAGGGGGGATTTGATAGCTGCTTTCAACTACCTGAAAGGGGGTTCCAAAGAGGATGGCTCTAGACTGTTCTCAATGGTAGCAGATGACAGAACGAGGAGTAATGGTCTCAAGTTGCAGTGGGGGAGGTTTAGATTGGATATTAGGAAAAACTTTTTCACTAAGAGGGTGGTGAAACACTGGAATGCGTTACCTAGGGAGGTGGTAGAATCTCCTTCCTTAGAGGTTTTTAAGGTCAGGCTTGACAAAGCCCTGGCTGGGATGATTTAACTGGGAATTGGTCCTGCTTTGAGCAGGGGGTTGGACTAGATGACCTTCTTGGGTCCCTTCCAACCCTGATATTCTATGATTCTATGATTCTACTGTGCCTCGCAAAGATGAGCTCTGACTCCTGCTTGGGGTCTGTAGGTATTATCACAGTGGCAGCAGTAATCAGTGATGGTGTCTAGTGGTGTGGTTCCCTTGATTCCAATACAACTGTGCCGACTGACAAGAGCAAAGGATCTCAGCCAACGATGAGACATCTAAATGCTGCCCATAGCTCCTGTCAAGCATTACGATGCAATATTTCATGGGGAAAATTTTCAAAATGAAATTTAAACCCAGGCCAAATTCACTTGTTTAAGGGTGTTGTTAAAAACTCAGAATCAGGCCCAGGTTTGGGTGACAGTCAGACGAGTTGTGAGTGTGCCCCAGTGATTTATGGATGCAGCCGAGTCCTGGGATGAGCATTTTAGTTGAGTCCAAACCCACAGTGAAAATCAGAATGGCTGAGATGTGCAAATAGACATCCCAGCCGATGTTTGCCAGTGGCTCTGCAACAGCACCCTGAGCCCTGGAGTTTCACCCAGCTATCATGAAGCCTCGAAAGCCTTGCAGGGATTAAGAACTGGGGTTGTTCCATTGCACAAGAATATAAACTGGTAGATCAATATTACTGATGGACTCTTTACATGTGAGCTGCAGCCGGATCAGCCTTTGGTCAGGTGATTTCACTGCAGCGATTCCCTGTCCAGTTCTCACAGTGTGACCCTGCTTTGGAGGTTAAGATTTCACGTTGCTCTGGAGTTTTGTTGTACTGGTCTGAACGCAGTGGGGTGTGTAGGCCAATCACGTCTCCCCCAGAGAACTCTGTTTAAGGGTTGTCCCTCTGGCAGCGCAATCACGACCTCCATCACTCTGCCCAGTGTCATAGGCTCTAATGCTGACCCCAGAAAAAGCACTCCCATTGATCTACCACGGGTGTGATGCAGGATGATGGCACACAGTGATTCGGGAAGGAATATAGTTAGAATACCGAACGGTAAACAAAGCTGTATGGGCGCTGTAGGGTTAGATTTTTGGCAGTGTCTGAATAATACACCCTGGAAGGTGGAGCTCGGAGGGATGAAGCCAAAGGTGCGTGCTTGGAAATTCACTGACAAACTGGAATCAGGGGAGAGCCGTGTTAGTCTGTATCCACAAAAACATCTGTTGCAGCTGAAGAAGTGGGATTTTTACCCATGAAAGCTTATGCTCAAATAAATCTGTTAGTCTCTAAGGTGCCGCCAGACTCCTTATTGGTTTTACTGACAAACTGATTCTCCGTTTTCCAACTTTTCCACATTTTTCCATTTGGGAAAAAGGTTAAAAGTGTGAGAAGTTTTATTTTTTTAATCCCATTTTTTCACATTTTAAACCTTATTTTCTTCAAGTTTTTCCAGGGGGAAACAAGTGAGGAAAAGTGGATTTCTCTTCATTTTTTCTTAATTTTTGTAAACCTTTCCCCCTTTTTTGCCAGTGGGGGAAAAGAGTCAGTGATGGTGGGAGGGGGACACATCAAATAAATGAAACAACTCCAACTGAAACAAAATATACCCTGAGAAATTAAACAAAAAGATTTAATTTCATTTGTTTTTAAATCTCCTGACAAAACAATTAATACATTTCATTCAAAATGTCATTTTTTCCAGAAAAAGTTTCACTTTTGACAAAACCCCATTTTTCAACTGGAAAAAATTATCAATGACCTGGAAGAAAATGTGTCTTTAGTGATAAATGTTGCAGCTGACACAAAGTTGGGGTAAGCAGTAAATAACACTAAGGCCAGGTCACTGATAAAGAGGGATCTGGGTCTTTTAATAAGCTACCACATTCAAACAACATGTGTTTTAATACAGCCAAATGCAAGGTTGTGCATCTGGGACCAAAGACTGTAGGTCACATTTACAAGATGGGGGACTGTATCCTGGAATGCAGTGTCGCTGCAAAGGACCTCGTCATTATGCTGGCTAACCAATTGGATATGAGCTCCCAGTGGGATGCTGTGGCGAAAAGGGCTAACACGTATTTTTTTTTGTAACTTTGTATGTATTAGCCGAGAAATATTTGGGCAGAAATAGGAAGGTGATGTTACTTCTGTATACAACATCCGTGAGAGCACTTCTGGAATGCCGTGTGCAGTTCTGGGGTCCACACTTCAAAAAGGATGTCGAAAAATGTGTAGGGGTTCAAAAAAGAGCTAGAAGAATGATATGCCATGGAAGAGCTTCCCCAGGGATGTGGTACATTGGCCATCACTTGGAGTTCTGAAATCAGAGCTGGCTGTCTTTCCACAAGATGAGCCCAGGCTGAGTCACACATTATTGCTATGCTCATGGCATACACAGAATTAGAAACAAACCATACAGAAATACTCTTCCTGGAAGGTTGCCACATAACAGAACCTTATATCTTAGAATCCAGAAATCTGACACACAACAGCCAAATTCAGAGGGAGACAAAAGCAGGCTGCTCCCTAAGGCAAAAGACCAGTGCTCAACCCAACTGGCTCCAGACTGTCTGTTTTGCAGGGTGCCCAACAAGACCTAGATGGCAGCTTCCCTCAGCACCCCGAGCCCTCCAGCAGGTCCAGGAAACTCCTTATAATTTAAAGTGATAGCTTGTAATTTTACCATGGGTTTCATAACCACAGTTATTGGGCTTGATGCAGGAATCGCTGGGTGAAACTCTATGGCCAGCGTGTTATGCAAGAAGTCAGTCTAGTTATAATGGCTCCTTCTGGTCTTAGAATCTTAGATTGTTTTTCTGCAGCTGGTAGCTACATCCCTTGCTTAGCCATATGATTCCAACTAATGCCTTCTTCCTCCAGTGCTGGCTAGCTTTCTGTGGACTTCAAATACATAGATAAATTGCTGTAGTATCCAAGCATATGGGTTGCACAAGCAAGCCCATACTTTGTGTTTATGCGATTGCCTAATGGTGCAGTGCCTTTCAAAGCAGGAGTCTCTGTATGAGATTATTTGTGATGATTAAAGCTCCTTTCTGGTTAACCTTTGTGATTAAAATGAAAATCATTAACTGCGGCTTTGCAAGGCTCCTCTGAGCTTTCACAAGAGGATGAATGTATCAGGAACAAAAAGAAAATGCCCTAACATGTCTCCACTGCTGTCCTGACCCAAAGCAAACTCAAACACAGCTGCTCGTACACTAAATCCAACCAGCCTTGTCTCTGGGCAGCAGAGGGGGGAGGAGAACTTGGGCTGGACCTCAGGCTCGCACACAGATACTAAAATCACCCACTTCATATGGAGCAGCCAGTTTCCTAAGGCATATCCCAACATGTGCCCACATAGAAGAGATTCAGATCACGCACTTGGGAGGCAGCTCTGCAACAGCTCCCAGAAATATTGTCTTATATGATGCCTGAGAAAGGGGAGAGACTCTAGGCTATATATGAGTCACTTTGCCTGTCCATACACGGCCAAAGCAAGAATGCATGCTCTAATATACTGTCAGCGGAGGCTGCGAGGCACTTTATAGTGGGGCCTCTGAGTCGTCTACAATTCGCCATGTGTTCAAGGCCCTGGATCCTGCAGTTTGATTTGCATGGGCGAACCTGTGTGGATCTGACGGCAAGATCTGGGCCTCAGATAAAAAGCAGAGGCTGTGTGTGTGTGTGTGTGTGCTCACACGCACATACTCTTCCCTCCGAGTGTTGGGGAAGAACATGTTTATTTACACTGATGTCCAGCCCCGCACGCCTGTCCAAGGAATCTCCCATTGACTGATCAGGCCCCTGATCAGTACATTCATTCAAAGCAGTACATTGATTAAACGGGCCAGATCCTGCGGTCCTTACACTGGGCGCTGTTGTGACTTTCAGGGTTTACTCCCTTCTGCGGCTTGCCCTGGTTTCACCTCTTCTGCACTCCTGCCTGGGTGCCGAGTGACTCGTATGCCACTGGGCTTTGCGGCATGCTGTTAAATGTTAACTGCCATTATTCCAGCCCTCCGAGTGGATGCATAAGAAGCCTGAGTAAGGACTTGCAGGATCTGGCCCGTTTCTTGGTGACTGAAGAAAGGCCCGGTGTTCGAATGGCTGAGCCGCGGCTGCTGCTGTTGCGGTGAGATGACTGTGTTGATCGGAGGAGGGGTGTGCAGCTGCGTGCTGTGACTGGGTCTTGCGATGGCGTGTTGCAACAGGCAGCCACATGTTGTGAGTAAGCCCAGGGACAGTTTGTGACTATTTCTTGTCTCATCAACATATGCACTTAGCAGAAGAGCCTGCAAAGGGGCTGCTAAGTGCTCTGGGCAAAGTATAATCAGCTATGGTAGTCATGACGAACGTAGTCACTTAGGAATCAACAAGCAGCTAGGGAACAGGTTATCTTGTAATGGAAAAGATAATACAAGCAGCCAGGGTGTCATTCTCAGAGACACTGATACTAGCCCAGGTAAGGGTCTGTTAAGCCATTCTACGAGATTGTGCTAAGGGGGCTGAATTATTATTATTTGTAATACAGTAGCACTAACAGGTCTCAGCGAAGATCAGGGCCACAGGATGCTAGGTACTGTATCTATGCGATAGCCACAATCAGGGACTGAACTGGGGAACAGCTTGAACTCAAAGAGCCAGGCTCTTAGCTGGAGAATGGAAACAGCCACCTAGTCTCTGTGGATCAGGCACAGAGAGGGACTCAAACACACAACACTGAGTCTCTCTCTCTCTTTCTCGTGTGCACACAAACACATGGCCAGGAGCTGGACCCAGATCTCTTCAATCCCAGGCCCAGTGGTTCAAGTAGGAGCCCATCTTTCTTCTCCTTATACACAAGAAAAAGATCTGGGCACTTTAGTTACAAGATTATTGACTGTGAGAAAATGGTAAATCTTATGGAGGGGAGTTCTTTTCGGAGCCACTGTCAGGGGATTCTCACACACAGTGGTTGTACTTAAAAACTGTCAGTTTATAATTAAGGATTTGGATCACTGGAGATTAGTTGTTTTTTTCCTGGCTGGCCTGTATCAATCACTTTAAAATGCATGTACCAGCTAGACTTAATTACTGGGGAGGTCTCTATTCAATTTTTCAAAAAAAGCTGCAAAGATATTTTTCTAATTTTGTCTTGGCAATAAACAGAAGAACAGGAGCAATCTCTGGTTACAGCTGGAAAGGATGGGGGAGGACTGGTTTTTCTTTGCTTTTATTATGATTACTTAGCAGCTCAGTTTAAAATATGCCATGCAAAAGCCCTGCAATGCTGGCTGGAAATGGAGACATTAACAAATGGCTTCTGAAAACTTTTCTCCTTCTATCCCATTCTAGAGCCTTCTTATATTACACTCATCACTGCAGGACCTAAGCACCTTCCAGTTGTGCATTAAGTAATGCGATTAACATCTGTCATATGTTCTCTCATCCTCTCCCCAGTGAGGAGCAGCCTGTGGAGTATCTTGTTTTGCCAGGTGGTGGTGGGTTTTTTTAAATACACGTGTTCCTTTGTTAGACAAGACAAGGACAAAGAAATGCACCTTGAACTTGGAGTGGGAAGTGGTGAGGTCTGTTGCGGTTCTTAGTTTCTGGAGAAGTTCATTCCATGGGCTCAGATCGGCCCTCAAAACAGCTCTGTCTTCCACACAGATGAGTTTTACTCATCTTGTTGAGAGTTCCATTGGGCCTAAGGGGCTACATCCTGGAGGTTTAGACAGTCTTTTACATATCCTGGGTGTAGGCCATTGAGCACCTGGAAGATAAAGTCAACTTGACTCAACATTCTACGAGACACCAGTGTAGAGAACGGAGGACAGGTCTGATGTGTACCCGGTAGCCTGTGGTCCTGAGGAGATGCACAAATCAGTGTTTATAGCTGTGTACAGCAATTAAAAATCACCAGGATATTTCTTTATGTGGGTTCTCTTCTTTATGCTGTAGGGTAGGTGGGGTTCAACGTGAATTAAGCCTAGATTCAGCACAACTCTTAAACATGGGCTTTGTAAGAACATTTTTAATTCCCACTGAAGCACATGCTTGAGTGCTTTGCTTAAAGAACCGGCTTAAGAGTCTCATGAAAGGCTTGAAATGTATGATTACTTTGGGCACAGATTAAGTTATTTGTTTAAATATGGACTTTTAGGGCCACATTTTCAAAACTACCCCATACCTATAAATCTGCTTCTCTGGCTGCCAATGCATAATGGTATACCCAGATTGGGCTGTATAACCATGTAAATGTTGTGCCGATCCAGCCAATGACACGTTAGTAGCAGGAAATCTGACCATAAATATATATTTTAGTTACATCCTTATGAAATGTGAAGTTAAGCCAACACGGACGTAAATAGCAAACATAAGCTATTTGCCTTCATGTTCCAAGGCCCTTCAGGACTGGGTCCCACCTTACACTATTTCAAGGTTGACCCCCACCTTTGTGGGGCCCATGATTCCAACCCCCATCAGCCATTTGTTACATTTTCAAACAAGCACCTTTGTGTTTTTCTCCCAGGATGCCCCTCGTGCTGGGGAAGAGCTCCCTGTGAACATCTGCAAAGCTGCTTCCCTAGAACTCCCCTGAAAGGTGAAGCCTACAGAAAGCTTAATCACATTTAGGCTCCTGGTGTGTTCAGACCACAGCCTACCATACTGACCAATACTGTTTCCCTGTGGCCCCGCCTCTGCCTGTACCCATCTGTTATCTCCCATCCTATACTAAGATTGGTAGCTCTCTGGGGAAGGGACCGTCTTTTATACAGCATCAAGCACAATAGGGCCCTGATCTAGGACTAGGGCTCCTAGATGCCACAGCAAGACCAATCAACAACGTATCGTATCAGTGCGATGCACTGAAAGTGGACTAGTAAAGACTAGTGGAAGAAAGATTCTTTCTTATTCCAACTTGCAGGAAGCAGCAAATTATCTGCTTTCCCCAAAGTTACTGGGTCTTCCTCCTTCCCTTTTCAGATAGAAATCTATTTCTTGACACTGCTGCATGGTGTGTATTCCATGCATCAAACTGCATCAGAAATCCAGCACTGCGTGTCACAAATGAACCACTGTGCCTGTAGGCCAGTTGACAGCATATATTCAAGGCAGTAGCAGTGTTGACAGGAATTATTTTCTGAATTTTCAGAAATGAAATCATAGTCTGGTGAGTCTGTTTGAGTTGTAGCTTTCAGTTACTGTGGTCTTCTCTTAGATGCATCAGAATTCATCTCACTACTCGCTGTCTCTTCACAAGACTAATACTACAATTCCTAGGCTCAAGGGCAGAACCTTTCTTTTTCCCATCCCTAATCCTGAGCCGTTATTAATTACCGCTATTATTGGTGACGGTGCTGAGTAATTAGGCTGCTTTGCAAAGACATAGAATCATAGAATATCAGGGTTGGAAGGGACCTCAGGAGGTCATCTAGTCCAACGCCCTGCTCAAAGCAGGACCAATCCCCATTTTTTCCCCCAGATCCCTAAATGGCCCCCTCAAGGATTGAACTCACAACCCTGGGTTTAGCAGGCCAATGCTCAAACTGACATGAAAGGTCTTGCAGTCAGAGGTTTCTTCTCCATGGATCATTTGTTCTGGTTCTGAATCAGATCACTTACAAAGAGTGGCCCGGACTGTCACTGGCCTTGCAAGGGAGTAAGGGGTCTCTGGTGGGGGGGCGGGGGGAGTACCCATACCATGGGTCTCAGGGTGGGAAGGGAAGCAGGCTCCGCATAGCGGCTGCTTCTTTCCTCCTCCCACCCCCGGCCTGGCAAAAACCAGGTGGGTGGTAAAGGCGGGGACTGGGCTGCGCCAAGGCACAGCTACCAAAGCCAGTTAGCATTGGCAGAGTAGAGGAGACTGTGCTATGAGAGCCAGAAGCCGGTGATAGGCTGGATCAGAATTAGGAAGGGCGTTGACGATACCTCATGTTGCCCCACCTGAATCCCAATCCCTTTCATATATTTGTGTGTACTCTCCTGATCAGTGCCTGAAGGGGTCACTCTGCAGAGAATTTCCCATGCGAACAGCTTCAAAGGGCCTGTCTTTGAGTTACGTGCACAAATGTATGCTCTAGTAGGCATAACTCTAATGCTCTATTTGTCCCTACACAATATGCAGCCTGACTCATGTTTAAAAGCTCCCGAAAAACCATCCGGTCACATTAGTCTTTCTTTCTTTCTTTTTTTTTTCCTAAATGGGCTGCTCTTGTACAGCTTTATTATGGCTTTGAAAGTGAATGAGAATGTTAATAACCCGGGCAAAGAGATTAGACCCTGGTAGCGTGTTTCCCTTGTTCTTTCCTGTTTGTACGTGTCATTGATCGAGAGGCCAGAACACGCAAAAAAAAAAAAAGTCTCCCCCAGCCCGCAGGAAATGATACTTTCTATTTCAAACGGATTGAATCTTGAACCAAGCGTGAGAGACGCAGATAAGAAAAACAGCCTAAATCCTCACCAAGAAGCGCAGCTCAAAAGGAACGTGCCGTTGTGGAGGACAAATACACGCGTCTATGGTGGAATTTTTTCACACTTTTTTGGTGTGTCTGTTGACAGGTTTGAGTTCCAGCGCGCTGGGAAATGTGACATCTTGTCATGCACCATGCACTGAAGTCAAGGGGAGTTTTGGCACTGACTTCAACAGGTGCTGGACTGGTTTCATGGTAAGGAATGAGGTGGCTGGATGTTGTTATTGCCTCCTTTCCACAGCATTCTCCGTATGCTTTGAACAAACAGCAGCATCTAGTGACATTTAAAAGAAAAAACATATTTAAAAGCTTCCTCATAGTCCTGTGAATAATGATTCTGTCTTAGTCCACTACAAGGTAGAAATATGGCTCCATGTGTACTCCTAGATGTGGGTATAAAAATATACACATTACGTAGGATGATCTCAGATGCTCCTTGTTAGCTGACTGCAGCAGGAAAGGCCAATGACTAGCTTTTCTAATGGTTAGGGTGCAGACTTAGTTTCTGAGGGTCATCCAGAGGAGGCCCTGGCCCTGGAGCTCCCACATGCTCCAATTGCTTCCCCAGAGGTTCGGTGACTACAGAAGAGTGGGAAAGGGCAAGGTAGCCGGCCCACCTACTCCACCGGCTCCTGACCCAGGGCCCTAGGGGCTTATCAAAGTGTCCAGCCCAGTTACTGAGCCACCTCAAATTATGTTCTCCCTGGATCACTTCTTACCAGTTTGGAAGCGCCTCAGTTTGGGGCCTGGTCATTGGCTTAGCACGCTCTCTCTCTATATATATCAGTCTCTTAATGTCTTGTTGAATCATTCTCTTTAAGTGCTTTCAATTCCCAAAGTGGGGGTGGAGATACAAAGCTCGAGCAGCCTTCACACAGCTGCTGTTACTCCTTGCTCAGTTCTCATCATCAGCCTTATTTCCAGGCACCATGGGCCGCTCATTCCCCCATCTCCTGGGCTACCAGTGTCCTTTGAAACACCTCCTCCCTTGGGAACATACCCTGCAGCTGTGGAAGGGGGTGGTGGGGGGGTGTCTCTAGCCCAGTATCGCTCCACTCCCAGCCCTGTAGACCCCATCACACACATGCCATCTGAACAACTCTACCAGAACACTTGGCAAGTCACAATAACCGTTTAACTTGTAACTCATCATTCTGACAACGCTTGGGGATTAATTAATCCCCTTCCTCCCCAGCATTTACAACAGATTGCAGTAAAGCGGAGTATAAGAATGACATGTCCTTATTGTAAGTTAGCACAGAATGCACTATCTGCGTCGAACAAATATTGCAACAGTTCTCCATTTTCTGTTTGCAAATTTTCCATGAATAGAGTCCAGCATGTAAGAATATTTTGTTGCTGAAAGTTACTCCGTGAGTGATTTCATCCTAAGGATTCTTTGTGTCTTAAATTGTTCACAGCCACTACCGCTTCAAGTACTTGCTATCTGTAATTCTAGTTGTGATTGATCAGCTAAAACACATGGCACTTGTCTCTGCTCCCTGTGTGAACGACTCTACCCAGAAAGAGCTTTCAAGGTAGTGTGGAAGAAAACAAGTCCTCACTCTGCGTTTGTTAGCAACAAGTCAGAGACAGTTTATTATGAGCAATTGCAAGGGAAGACTGCGGTTGGACAGGGGGTCCCCTGACCTGAGGCAGAGCTTCCCCCTACAAGTAGTGTAAGACAAGTATTTATACTTTCCTGTTACATATATCAACAGCTAACGGTCATCCTTTGTTTATGCAAATTCCCTCCAGATGCTACCTTATCAAGGTTTCTGCTTAAGTCAGCATTCCATCCTTAAAAACTAAAAGCAAGTGGAAAACAGCATCTCTTACAACTCTCGCGTTGTTAGGGTTAGGGTTAGGGTTTCCTTTCACTCTGTCCTTAAATTGACTAAGACATCTACCTCCAGATCCTCCTTTTTCTCTTTTTCTGCTTCCACAGTAGCCATGTGGGTATTTCTGGCACGGATACAAGAGCAAATACTCTTACAAGCTGGACTCTATTCACTGAAAATTACACATCTGTTGACAACATTTCCTCTTTCAGGGCTTGATTCTGCACGATTCAAGTCAAGTGGGGTCAGGACCAAACCCTCAGCGAACATGAATGCAAAGAAAAATCCACTCCTATGAACATTCACAGAAATGGAATAAACGCAGTCACAAATACCATTGCAGGGCATGTGCCGTCTGCTATGTCTTTCCACGCGATGGAAGAGTCAGAAATCACTATTCACGACAGTCACGATAGCGATATGGTACAACTACAGCCAAGACTTCACCCAATGGGTGATGTTTTCAGAGGTCATAAAGCCCTGGCCTGGAATATGTATTTTCCTCCTCTACACCAACTCACTCATTTACTCTGAATCCCTCCCACATCATCAGACTTTGCTGAAGACTCGAACAAGGCTTCATCAGCACTATCTGTCAGGCTGTTTGCCTGCATGGCTCCCTGGTGGTTCTGTAACTCAATGCTAAACCCCCATCCTGGAAGCCCACTGGACTGCTGGTCTGGTCGCTACCCTTTGATGAGCCCTTGGAGCAGCTAAAGTTCCTGCCAGCATAGCTTGCAGGGTCATTGGAACACGGAAGTCTTCCCATTACAATTGCACACATAGATCTAAAGAGTTCAATTTAGTAGCTCTGGAGGGGAGATGACCTCTTTAGCACAATCTGCTTAGAGATAGTTGTCTTTATTAGCAAACTATAATCCATGACAATAGTTTGTAGCTGTTCAGAACTACACCTTCCACGTCAGGATCTCAGACACATTCAGCCTCACAACACTCCGGCGAGGTTAGGTTTGATTATGTCTCACGTACAGATGAGGAAATTGAGGAACCAAGAAACTAAGTGAATTGCATGAAGTTGCAAAACAAGTACATACCTAAAATGGGAAGAAAACTAGGTCTTCCAAACTCCCAGTCTCCTACTTAATCACAATCTCAACGTCTTTGCTCACTTGGCTGTAAGTTTCCACTTTTTTGTTTCCTTTAACGTCCTCTATTGGGACTTTCATGCAGGGATTTTTCAAATGTGTTTTATTCTAATTATTCACTTTTTTCTTTTCTGTTTTTCCCTCCTAGCCTCTATGGGAACATTTTCAGCAATCAAAGGAAGCTTTAAACCCCTCCAGACCATATGGGAAGCATGCCCTTTGGCTAAGGAGCAAGGTTAAGATGGCAGCTGTTGGGGAATGTGTATGGGACGTCAAGTGCCCCAGGATGCAAAACGTGGCAGGAACCAGCACCCCATCACATTTGCAGTGTAGAGAACCGTGTCAAGGCGTTCGCAGCTGACAATAATAACACATTGCTATTACTATAGAGTCAGGGCTTTCAAGGTAAGAAGGGACCCTTGTGATAATCTAGTGTGGCCTCCTGTGTGACACAGGCTGGATAATTTCTCCTGGTGATTCATCATCTACTCCAGTAACTTGTGGTTGAACTGGAGTGTTCTTTTAGAAAGGCAGCTGCTCTAGATTTATCGAGTCCAAGCGATGATGGATTCATGCTTCCCCTTGGGGAGCTGTTCCAGTGGTTAAATTACCTTCTCTGTTAAAAAAAGTTATGTTTTATTTCCAATTTAAATATTTCTAACTTCAGTTTCCAGCCTTTGGATCTGGTTATGCCCTTGTCTGCTGGCTTAGGGCATGGCCACGCAAGGTGCTGAGCACTCTGACCCCATCAAGCAAAGCAGTTAAGCATAATTCTAACGTTAACCATATAAATGATGACTTTGGAATCAATGTGACAACAGAAGCCGCTCTGTGTCAACTTGCAGATAGCCCACTGTTCTCTGAACTCCTACCGGGCCCGACACACTCGCTACATCTGACACATGACAGTCATCATATTATTCTGTAAATAGAGTCCTGTGTAGTATCAAATGGACTGTGGTGACACACCAGTGAATATCACTGCATGATGGATGGATGGTGTGCAAAGAGTTATGTATGTGCACTGGAAATATGTTCCCAAAATATGTTTTGGGGGCAGACTTGATAAACAAGTTTGTCCTAGACAAAGGAGTGATTTTCCTGTGTTTCTAATGGGAATTAGGGCATGGGAATGCCAGAGATAAGTTATCAGGAAGTTGATGAAACAGCTTGGCTTCGGTGCGCTGGAGGACACCGCAGTCTGACCCACAGGGGGGCATCCTGACTCTTCAGCCAAAGGCAAGGAACTTTGGGGAATTTGAAGGAGAAGCAAAAGGGCATTTTACATCACCGAAGAAAGAGAGAACCCAGCGCTCTTTGCACCCAGGAATGCTGGACCCCCAAGTATGTGGGTAGGTGACATTGAAAAGTAGCTGTAGGTGTGAAAACTGCCATAGACAAAGCTCGGAGCCTGCAAAGGTGGCATGTAGACTCTCAGAAGCATGATATTCTTTTGTTTTCCTTGTAACCATTTTCTGTTTCTATTCTTTCCGCCGAGTAGCACTTAAATCACTGTTCTTTCTTAATCAACAGTCTTGTTTTCTTATAAATTCATCTCTGTGCTGTTATACTAAAGGGAGGTGGGCATCCTCAGCTAAGCCATCAGGCTGGTGTGGATTCCATCTATATGGAGCCAGCGGACTTGGTATTGTTGTGGGCATCCAGTGTTGGGCTGGCTGCTGCATAGGACCTCTCTTCCAGGCGGGTTGGGATCTGAAGAGCACCAAGGGTTAACCTGCAAGGCAAAGTTTGGACTGGCAGAGTCCTGTGGCATTTGCTGGGCTGGCTAGAGGACTCTAGACTCTGAGACTGCAGCCACACAACAAGGACCCCATGGATGGGGTGGTAGGAAGCCATCATGCAATATAACACCAGCAAATCTCTCTCACTAGGCAGGTGGGTAACATGGTGACTTACCATTCTGGACACCCTGAGAAATCTTCACAACTACTTGCACGCTTATAGTTACGCACATGCTTAATGGTTTTCCTGGACTGAGCCATTAAAGAGCCCACCTAACGTTAGATATCTCAATAGGAAAGAAGGCAGCAAACAAATTCAGCATCGCTTACGGTGGTCTCCACTCTAATGCTGATAATAATAATTAGTCGTAGCATTTCCACAGCAGCTAGGAGCCCCAGGCACAGGCCGTGACCCCGTTGTGCTAGGCACTGTACGAACAGAACTAAAAGATGGTCCATGCCCCAAGAATCTTACAGTTTATGCACATGAGCTATCTGAGATGTTTCCTGCTGTATGTATGGGGGGAAATTGGATATTTTGGATACTATAATGTGTTAAGTGTTGGCATATGCTGTCTTCTGATCCCTAGCACTCAAGATACACAAGATGTCCAGGCTGTTATGGAGTTTATATGCCGAAATGGGTAGAAGAGATTGGAAAGATCTCTAACCTTGCCCCATTCATCTCTTCAGCTCCAGAAGAAGCATCCTCCGACCACAAAACCAAGGAAAACTCCCAGCCAGTAACGAGGAACTAGAATGTAATGCCACAGTCTGCCAGGAGCTGGAGCGGCTGTCGCAGACTGGAGATCCTACAGTGACTCAGTCGCGATTCCTCCTCTGCTCCCTACTTGCGCTCCATCCCCTTTTCATGCAGCAGCTGGCTCCCTGTTGGGTTCCCATCCACCTACTCAGGCTGGTGAGTAAGGGGCAAAGCCAGGGATCTTCCCTGTCCCTCAACTCACCTCTACCACTTCCTTGCAGTGGGGAGTAATGGTCCTATGTCTCCTGCCCGCCCCCCTCAGCTAGAGTCATAATCTGACCAGGGATGAGCAGAGGAGTAAATGGTGTAGAAAAGGTGGTTACTCCCTCTTATCATCCTGCTCTGCCCAGTAAGGGCCGTGGCAATCCAGCCCCATGTGCCCCACCGCTCCTACCGACTCAGAAGGAAGAGATGGAGAGAGTGTCATTGCTATTTCTTAGGAGATGCTCAGATACTACGGTGATGGACGCCATACAAGAACTGAGACAAATAGCTACAAGTCTGGTTGTG
The DNA here is from genome assembly GCF_965140295.1 of Lepidochelys olivacea. NCBI lineage: Eukaryota > Metazoa > Chordata > Testudines > Cheloniidae > Lepidochelys > Lepidochelys olivacea. Next base: position 124,844,954 of record NC_140416.1, read on the forward strand.
CAGGTCGTCAGCACTGGAAGATGGGAAGGTAGCCACTGTGCAGGCTTTGAACCCAGCAGGAGCAGTACAATTAGTCTCTGCAGGCTGTGTTGATGCATGTTTTCCTCCTGAATGTTGAAATCTATATCTGCAGCTGTTCTGCATTTTTATTGCTCTGTCATCAAGACTTCAACCACTAGGGTATTTCTTTTGTAAGAACGGTTTGCACAACTTTTAAAAATATAGAGGGTTTTTTCCCAGTGATAAAGCAAAAATAATTAACCAACAAAACCAAAGCTCTTTCAAAAGCACGCTGAAAGTCCACAGGGCCCTCTTGAACCTATTACATGCTTGGTGTTGCTTAGTTTTTCCTGGCACAAGGAGAAATGGATTCTTAAGCACTAGGTACTTCCTAGCTAAACAGATTTAGTGAGTTTCTAGCAACTTCACTGCCAAGTCTGAGGGGATTCTTTCTGCAAGGTAGATGTTGTAAATGAAAGAAGCTTGAAATGTCAGATTCAGAAGCATACTCACTTGAGGAAAAAAGGCATTGGAAGCAAAAGGCTACTGCAAAGCATTGTGGGGCATATTATGCAGATCTTCATGCTAGGAAAGCTAATCAGTTGGAGCAGGCCCACGCTTTGCCAAAAGGCTTCGTATGTTCAGTCTGCCCTAGTTAGGGCAGCCTCCCCAGACAAGGTATTTCAGGGATTCATGTTTCTGTTGCTTCTGCCTCTGGAGGGGAACCAGCGACTCACTGACAGGAAAGGAAAAACAATGAGCTGCGGGAGTGTCACCAGGAAAAAGCTCCATCTAGTCCTCTAATCGCAAGTGGCATATTTAACTGCAGGCTCCTTGGGCTTAGCAAATGACTGAAGGAGAGATGGCTACAGTCCTTGGAAAAAAGTGCCCAGGCTTACCCAGCTGAGGTGTTGAAGACTGTGACAGGTCTAAATTCAGGGAGGACAATAACGTTACTAGAACAGAACTTGCTCTTGCTTTGTCTTTGTCTAAAGGACCCAAGTTGCATTATGAAAAGAGATCGGATGCTGTTGCCTGACCCTGCATTCTTCTATTCCTGCCCTCCAGTTTATACACAACAGACGGCACCTCTCTGTCAGCTGGAAGTGACCCAGAGCAGCCCTGTTATCCTCAGAGAGTGCTAGGAAAAGAAATGTTTCAGCAGCCAACCTCTGGAACTTCTGCTACATGTTGCCCCTTAGACTCGCTCGGGCCTACCTCACAGACCTTGTCTTCCTTTGCTCCCCTCCCTGCTCTGTTTGCTCATCCTCCCCAGGCTTGTCCACTGCCCCGTCCCATAATCCTTTCACAGCGTCTTCTTCACAGCTCCCATCACTTGGCACACAGTGCCCGGGGGTCTCTGCCATGGCAAATTTCACATCTCAGCTGAAAATGCATCATTTTTCCCTTGATGCTACCTCTGCACTCCAATCTCCTTTCACTCCCTCCCTTTGAACCTCTACTCGTATTCTATCATTCTGTGCAGGCAGCTGGAATACAGTTTGGCGGAAGTGTCCTGCACAGAACAGTTATATTGGGTTATAGTCCTGTATGTCACAAGCCAGGTACACAGCTGGTGTAAATCACCCTAGCTCTGTTGACTTCGATGGATCTATGCTGGCTACACCAGCTAGGCGCATGTGACTATTTTGGGCAGTAGTGAGGATGGCAGAATGACACGAGCCATTATCTGAAATCATTAAATCTGGTTTAGCAGAGTACTTCTCTTTTGGGAACTTTGGGATCCATTTGTAATTTCACTAATTTGCATATCTCAGGCAGGAGATTCCTTAGTCCGTGCTGGCGTCCCCATCCAGACAAACAGTTCCTGGAAGTAATCCTCACAGTCTTTCCAGACTCTCATAACATAGTCCATTCCCGTGCAGGTTCCAGACCTCAAACCAGAACTGCTAATGAGTTCCAGGATTGCCCCACAGTGGGAACTGCAGAAAGCTCATAAACTCTGCTACTTTGGAAGAGGGAGAAAGAGAGACCTGAACTGTATTTTACAGGTTATTCCTCAAAGCGGATTCCGGGTTCATCCTGGGTGGCCATAGACATTCTCACGGTGTTATTGTTATTCATTGTTTGCCGCAATCCCTAAAGCCTCCAGCAAGGAGATGTACAAATGCATGACAACCCGATTCCTGACCCTGTGGGACCAACAGCCTGCACGGCCCTGCACTGCACCCTGGTCCCGGTGATAAAAAGGACGACTCCGCTCTGACATGAGGGAGAGATGAAATGGTTTGAGTGAAGGGTCAGAATTTAGCTGCGACAGAAGCTACTCACATTTAGCTGGCTGCACTTCCCCAAGCACTGGGACTGCCCCCTGGTGGCAGGGAAGGGTAGAGAGGTAGATGTGCCATGGACCCGCTGCCCTCTGATGGGGTGGCACAGCGGGGGTGCGCCTTCTGCAGAGGTTCAGAGCACATACATGTTCATATAAGCACTAGCTTTCTTAAATGTCCTGGTAGAGACCTCCAGGAGGAGGCTAGGCAAAGGGGACCTCAAGCCCCCTTTCCACTCCTGGGACTGGGGGCCCTGGGGCCAAAGGGCCACTGATGGAAATGGCAGAAACCAAACACTGCTCTAATTTGCGACAGCCCCCGTGCACATGCAGCAAGGTGCAGCCACATGCTATTGGTCGACCCGTAGTCCCAAGGAATACCTTCCAATGCTCCTGCTGGGGAAGTGTTAACCTGCAGTCTAGTCCAGAAGGAGCACTACCCTATATCTTCACCCAGAACTTGAACCAAACCCAGACTCCATTAGAGGTTTAATTTTCAGCACAACCTGGGTTTGACTTCAACTGGCACTTTCATGGCTCTTCTTGGCTTATTTCTAGTTGGGCAGAGACCTGGAAGCACCGGAAATCTCTTGGGAAAGTTAGATCTCACACGACTTTGGGCCTAGTTTCCAAGGGGCTCAGAAGAAGACCTGGATCAGAGTGGGAACGTCAGGACATTTGCTGGAAGCAATGCCCCCAATTTGCCTCAGTTACCTCATCACTTGCCCACGCTGTTTTTAGTATCTTGTTTCACACCAAAGAATCATGTTCCCTCACCTTACTGCTCAATAAAAGAAACCGTTTGGTAAAATGCTTTCTGAACATATACATCTTTTATTTCTCATTCAGCAGCACTGTTAAACTTGTTCAGAGTACGAGAAACAGAGTCAGCAAGCATTATTCATGCCCATAAAAAATAGGACACATGTCAAAGAAGGGACTTTACCTTCAGACTCGGGAGAAATTCCACTGGAAATTGGACTATTAGAGACTTCAAATTTCTTTCACTCTGGACCCACGTGGGTCAGAGAACTGAATGAATTATGGTTGTGCCATTCTATGAAATCCCAGAATACTTGTCCATTGGTGATTAATGACTTCATCTCGTAGACACTGCCTGGATTCCACTGCCATTAATTTCAGCCACAACACCTGGTTCCAAAGTAAAGGTACAGCCTTTTTGCGGCCTCTCAGGATCTGCCTCTGAGATGCATTCACAAAAGAGTGATGGCTTTGCTGTTTCTAACGCTGTCAAAATCTGATGGAAGTATTAATCCAACCGGTGATGGGAAGAAAGAATGAGCCCCGTTGCAGTTTGCCTTACATCAGCATCTTTATATTTGTTAAACCCACAGTTGGTACCACACTGTCTCCTTGGCTACGGGAAAGGCAGAGACAGAAACAAATACACATAAAAGATTCCAGGGGACTATATCTAATTCCATGACACAGCCACAATATTTGAAACTTTATGGTAAAAAAAATTTGATATTGTGATGGTTAGAAAACACCTAAGGCCCCGATTCCAAAAGGACTACTCCTGTACTTAAGTTAGGCCTATGTGTTAACCTTTGTGGTTAAGCACCCGAATGAATTAGGATCTACGCCAGTATGGTGAATTATCAGCTGTGTGGGGCTTGGAGCCTTGTACGCATAAGCCCTGATCTAGAAAAGCATTTCCATTTGTAGGTCTGTAGGCATTGCTATGATCAGCAATGCAGTGCCTAACTGATTCAGGAGCCTAGATCTCATTTTCAACAGTGATTTAGGCACTTACGATTCTAATTTCCCTGAGCTGTCAATGGGACTGTTACTCCTAAGTGCCTAAATCCCTTTTTGAAAATGAGATATGGGCGCTTAAATACCTTTAACTTTCCTAACTTTAATCATATGACTTTGATGGGACTACTCATAGAATCACAGATTTTAAGGCCAGAAGGGACCATTGTGATCATCTAGTCTGACCTCCTGCACTTCACAGGCCACAGTACCTTGCCCATCCACTCCTGTAATAGATCCAGAACCTCTGGCTGAGTTACTGAAGTCCTCAAATCATGATTTAAAGACTTCAAGCTATGGAGAATCCACCATTTACTCTACTTTAAACTAGCAAGTAACCCCGTCCCCATGCTGCAGAGGAAGGTGAAAACCTCCAAGGGTCTCTGCCAATATGACCTGTGGGAAAATTCCTTCCCAACCCTGAGCACATCAGAAAGATCCACCAGCCAGACACTTGGGAAAGATTTCTCTGTAGTCCCTCCCCATCTAGTGTTCCATCTTTGGCCGCTGGAGATATCTGCTACTAGCAGTTGCAGGTGGGCCACATGCCTTCGAGGCAATCTCATCATAACACCCCCTCCATAAATGTATCAAGCTCAGTCTTGAAACCAGGTCTGTTTTTTGCCCCCACTGCTCTTCTTGGGGAGCTATTCCAGAACTTCACTCCTCTACTGGTTAGAAACCTTTCTCTAATTTCAAGTCTAAGATTGTTGATGGCCAATTTATATTCATTTGTTCTTGAGCCAACTCTGACTCTTAACTTAAATAATTTCTCTCCCTCTCTGGTGTTTATCTGTCTGATGTATTTATAGAGAGCATTCATATCCCCCTCAGCCTTTGTTTGGGTAGGCTAAGCAACCCAAGCTCCTTAAGTCTCCTCACATAAGATAGGTTCCCCATTCCTCTACTCATCTTAGAAGTCCTACTCTGCACCTGCTTCAGTTTGAATTCATCGTAGACATGGAAGACTGGAATTGCACACAGTATTCCAGATGAGGTCTCACCAGCGCCTTGTGTAATGGTACTAAAATTCTCTGTCTCTACTGGAAAAAACTCGCCTGATGCATCCTAGGATTGCATTAGCCATTTTCACAGCCACATCACATCACAGCCTCCATTTCTTTAAGCATCTTCCCAAGCCTGGCATAGTCTCCCCCTTGATGCATTCTAATGAGAATCTAGCAGTGTCATTTATTCCCACATGAAGGATATTCAGTGGTTTCTTTCTTGCTCCCATTAGATCCTCTTCTGCCTCAGGTCCACATCCCACATCTTAGCTCCCAGAGGACAGCACACCCTTCTGTTTTCCAGATCAGCTCTGGTGGCAGGCCTGTCCGTTCTTAGTAGGATGTCCCCAGTCATGTAGACCTGCCTCTTCCTGGCATTGGTGCAATTCTCCAGCATTCCTCCTTCTGTTCTTTCTGACTGCAAGTCCTCTTGTCTTTTGTTCCAATTTGCAATCTTCTGTGAGTCATCCTTGGTCCTCCTGGAGCTGCGAACTCTGGCTATTTCCATTGATTTTTCCCTCTTCTGGTAGGACTAGTCGCTCTTCTCTTCTTCCTTGTTCTCCCATTTTTTGTTACTGCCTGCTGTGCCCCTTCTTTATTTTCCAACTCAGCAAACCAGTTCCTCAGTTCTATTTCTGCTTCACTAGCCCGTCTTTTCCTCTGCCTGGTTCTCATAGTCACATGCTTCCACTGGCCACTTTCCTCATCCAGCAATCTACCCTCACAGTTCTCCAGTCCAGCTTGCATCTGCAAGTCTCAAGTTTTCCCTTCAGCCTCCTCTCACCTTCCCTCCACCATCTGCTTGAATCTCCTTCAAAACTCAACCATTGTTTCCACTTGCATCTCCAAAACGTGGATATTCTCTTCCATCAGATCTATCTGGTGGCACTTGATATAAATGAAGCATCTTTCAGGTGCCCGCTCCAGGATCATGTACATCCTGCAGCTTCCACATCCTGTCATCTTCATTGTCTCTTCTTGGGTCTTCATTGTCTCCATGGGTCACTACCACTGCTGTCTCTGTAGCGATCATAGCCTTCCCTCCTAAGCTCCTGTCAAGAAACACACACACATACACACCAACACCACCACCCACTACTTCCTCCAAACTCCTCTTACAAATTTCCACTCAAACTCCTCTGCTTTCAGCTCTATTTGCTTGCTTCTGTGCCACTTGGCTGCCTTTATAAGCCCCATCGCTTAATATGAGCTCCACTGAGATCAAAGGCTATGCTCCTCTCACAAAAGACTTCCCACATAGCCTTTGCAAACTGAAAACAAGCCAGCAAGCAAAAACTCACCTGCTTAAAGTTAGGCATGTGCTTTGCTGTATCAGGGTCAGACTGAATATGGATTCCACCACATGCATAAACCCAACGTTTCAATGATTATTTCACTATCTGAATGTATCCAGAATAAGTGTGGTAGATAACCGTGGGATTCTTAATATCAATACACGTACCATCACCCAGCCGATGCCTCCACAATAGATGTGATATTAGCCCCTTCCTATATGGTTTTTACTAAGAGGAGTTACTTGCTTAGATATTTTGATGGCAAGCTGATACCTGGAAACTGGGCATCCCTATGCTTATCTCCAACTGGACTGGAACAAATAAGATGGCCTCTCTGTGGCCCTCAACCTATGCCTATCACAGATGATGGAAAGTTACCATGCAAGTCATTTTCATGTGTTGCGTTGTTCGCTTGAATGAAAACCTGGTAGAATTAACATGCAGAAAACACACTTGCACATATGGATTGGATGCAAATAGTTCTATGCCAGTGCAGCTTTACATGCACCAAAATGAAAGCTGTTTGGAGGTTTGGCCCATGCTGATGAAAGTCACAGAATGAATACAAAGCGCTAAAAGCATAAAGTCCAGAGGAGAAAAAGGAAAGAAACGGGCCATCACTGAAAAGGAAGTGAAGATTTGCTGAAATCCTTGCTGTTACTATTTTTATGAAGATGCTTAGCTGGAGAGAAGAAATGTGAGATCTCCTGCTGTGATGGGAACTCTTATTGCTTTTGTAAAGACATGTAAAATGCGTTTCACATTACTGTGTAATTCATGCTCAGTCGAGCTGTGTGACTAGCTTTTACATTCTAGACCCGACTCTTCCCCCTTGCTCAATGGAATTACACCAGGAGCAAGTTCATCAAGTCACACCAGGCTGGGCAAGCAAAGACTCGAGCCCTATAACTGGAATTCACAAATTCTCCCGCTCTGAAGATATGAAGTTGCAATTTTGGTGGGCTTAAAACAAAAAGAACGCAAACCCACCAACTTCTTGGGGTGAAATCCTGGCTCAGCTGAGGCCAAGGGGAAAACTCCCAATTTGTCCAATGAGGCCTGAATTTCATGCCTGATCCTTAAGCCTAAATTCAGTAGATTCTCTCTCTCTCTCCGTATATATACATATACGGAGAGAGAGTCGCCTTAAAACCTTTCCAGATTACCGGTTAATGCTGTCTCAGTATTTGGCATATGGGGAATACTGCAAACACTGAGATAATATTAGTGAGGTAAAGCAAGGGAACAGTTTTTAGAGATGGCCCCGGCAGGCAGATGCCTAGACAGACAGAGCTGAAGTTTCCTGCTACGTTAGATTCTAGGCCCGTAACGGGTTAGGGCAAACACAGGGATATTCAGACGTGTCTGTGGGTAACTGGGGTAGTTTTGCTGCCTGCTATTAGTGTCTTAGGTGGGTTACTCAGCAGGTGTAAACTAGCCCAGCTCCTTGGATACTAATGGAGCTACACCAGTCTCCCCAGCTGAGGATCCTGACAACAGAATTTTTCATCAGTAAATACTAGGTCAATTTCTGGCCAGAAAAACTTGGAGACTTGAGAACTGAAGGAAAAATTTACCCCACATGTAAACTGCCTGTCAATTTGCTTTAGAAATATTTATCTCCATAGGAAGATAAATCAAAGAGAGCTGTAGCAGCATGAATGATGGCATGTGAACGGCATTGTTACCCTGAGTGTAACTCTTCCAGCACAACAAACTTTCACCAACAATAGCTAGCAGTAATAAAAGAGCATGTTCTAGCACGTTAAGCCTCTTAGTTACTGCCATCACTACTGTTTAGCTGGCTTACGAGCTAACACACTACTGAAGTGACTAAGCATGGTGATTGACATTTGTAGCAACCAGAGCTATCGTCTTCCATGAATGTTCAGTATAAAAGCTCTCAGAACAAGCTAAATAAAGACCCAGCCATGTCATTTGACTCAAATCATTAAATAAATCTTATTTTGCCAATCTTGCGTTGGAAAATAGTTGATCTAAATGGAATTGATTTGGAGATCCGCACAGTCCCACCATAGAGTAGGAGCATCCAATGGGCTCTGCTCCTCAACCTGTGTCACTTGGGGAAGCTCCCTCGAAGTCAATTAATTTACAACAGCTGAGAATCAAGCTCACTACATGGAAGAATGTAGGCACTATACAAAACTATAGATTAGTTTGCCCTAGGAGGTTTTAATCTAGTTTATCCTTGTCCTATACTCTACCCAGACTGAATCACTTTTTGTCCCCTTAAAGACATCCCCTTCTGTGATGACCAACACATGAGGGATTGAACCAGGGACCTCTCAAACTAATAGCATGAGGAGCCAAGGCTGGCTAGCCGGGGGCTATGACAACTCATTCTCTGTGGGCCAGCAGTGAGGGGGATCTGTAATACATGCTCACCAATGGGCTACACCTTCACCACACCTACAGCTTCAAAATGACTGTCCCCAGCACTGCTCCCACATGACACAGAGCAGCAGATAAAAATGAAGATGCACTCTTTCTGGAGTTCACCGTGGAAGAGCCTATCCAGGAGCCAGCCTGAGATGTCCTGGAAGGAAGAAGAAGCTTTTACAACGTGGAGGTCAATAATTAGGAGTTGTAGGGAAAACATTTTTGAGAGTGGATTGAAAAATTTGAAATAAATAGTCCAGATTTAAGTGCTGATTTGCTGAGGGACCCAGACCAAGCTACAGAGTCACAAACAATCTGTGCAAATTCATCTCTCCTCTTTTACTGTTAAGAACAAAGCCTGTGAAGTGGGATATAAAATAATGTAATCTCTCCTCTTGGAAAGTCAATTATACCCAATGTATTTTGTCTGCAGTAGACACTGGCATTAATTGCGCCATTTGAAGGCCTGACATCTTCCTGTCGAGAGGTTCAAAAGAAGCGTTTTGTGCAATAACAAACCAGTCTCAGAATGCAAAGCAGTGAGGTTTCACATGATCTCCCCTTTCACTTCCTCCCCTGCCAATTGGATTAAAGGACAGCAGGGAATAACGACGCATGTTACAGAAGCTGCTGCCCTGATGATGCCCAAAGTCAGCCTTGAAAAACCATCCCTGGTGTCAGAGTAACAGCCGTGTTAGTCTGTATTTGCCAAAAGAAAAGGAGTACTTGTGGCACCTTAGAGACTAACCAATTTATTTGAGCATAAGCTTTCGTGAGCTACAGCTCACTTCATCGGATGCATACTGTGGAAAGTACAGAAGATCTTTTTATACACACAAAGCATGAAAAAATGGGTGTTTACCACTACAAAAGGTTTTCTCTCCCCCTGTCCAACAATTGCTGCCCAGGATAGAGCAACCACAGCTGAAGAGGTGGATACCTTGCAGACATCTCCAGATGTGACCAGCAAAAAGATATCAGGGAATGCAAAGCCCCTGAACAGGATGTGTGCACAAGCAGCTGACTAGCAGAACAGAGCTGTTTCTTTTGAAGCCAGGACTGTCTTTGCCACAGCCTGGTCAAAAGATTAAAATGGAAAGGTCCCCACTTATTGGGTGGCAGATTTGCAGGGATCTAGAGATCTGGCACAGGGGTAAGGTTAGGGCAATTGAGAGCCCTAGCTGGTGTCATTGTTGTGTAAGGGCATGGCTGTAGAGAGCAAAGGTTTATTCTGGAAGGCAGGGAGGGCAGCCCACACCACACACTGGTTGCCACTGCATCAGAGCTATAGAATGCTTAAATAAAAACCATAGTTGTTAAACACCAGCTTTCCATGCCGGAATGAGGAGAAACACACCAGCCATCCCCCGTCCTGCTCCCCCACCAATGGTGAGCACTGTGTGGGGAGGCCTTTGCTGTGTCACCCCATCATGGCTTTGTTGCAGGGGTGTTGGCAGGCCCCCCGCCACAGACTTGTACCTCCGTTTCATTGCATTGCCTGATAACGGTTTTATCTTAAACAGTAAATGCTTTTCAAAATAAAACTGGCTTTCTAGTTAGGCTCCCAGGAAACTCACCCTTTTGACGATTAAAACACTAGTTACAGCATCTTTACTTTCATTTATTTGTCTGGTGGGAGCAACAGGAGTTGAAAATACAGGAGCACATTACCAAATACTCCACCATGCAAAGGCAAAGTCAAGTCATTTTTGGCAGCCTGCTAAAATCGACAATGGTGTTCATATTAGCTTAAAAAGAAACAGCTGCCAAACAAAACAAAAAAATTATTTGTGCCTTGTAATAAGCTGATTTAATACCCTTTGGAGCTGAAACTGAAGAGTTATATACAACAATATATTATGATTATTGCAACACCTGCATTTTTAAGCTCAATAACTGGCAATCAGTTATCCAATAACACTGCAGGCAGGCTGAATAATTCAGTCCCATCTTTCTTTTAATGTTGGAAGCCTTTTCAAGTGGACCAATTCTGATCTTCTCCTATAGTCATTAAAGTGTCATTTAAAACCCACACAGGCTTTATGACAGTTTTATGCCTCCCAAAGGATTGAACTACAAAGAGATGAATGTATTTCCTTACATTTTTAGTAATGAATTTCAGATCAAAGGAAAGCAGCAGATTTGTGTCTTTGTTGGCTAAAACCGTTCATTAGTTTACATTAGGGGAAGCTCATTTGGGGGGTCAGAAAGCATTTATCACAAAGATCTCTCTTCACTGCAGCCAGAAGAGTCAGTACTATGTGTTGTTTTCATTTTCTTAGCCAGTTCATGCTACCAATGTCAAGTATGTAGACTAAAAATGATAATGAGTGAATTTCCAATTTTAGAACATTTATTATTATTCCCACATATGCCATCTCATCAGCTGGAGTGGAGCAATCTTTGGGTTACCGCTAGAGCTGCTTGGGAATTTTTCGATGAAACTTTTTTTGGGTGGAGAATGCCAAGTCGTCAAAACCAACATTGTCTGAAAACCACGATTCTTGGAGAGAAGGCAGGAAAAGCTGGCTATTTACTTCCCTTTCTGGAATGGCTCTTGTCCCAACAAAACAATGTAGAAATGTCCAGATTCTTTCCCACTTTATGAAGCAACACTGGAATTTATTTGCCGGATTTTCAAAATATACAGCATTCACACATCCTGTTTAGGCACCCAAAGGAAGCAGCTTGATTTTCATCTTCCAGTGGGAGTAACGAGAACAATGGATGCTCGTGGGTGTGGTGCACCTCAGAAAAGCTGGACCCTGCTGGGGGTGCAGAGCCCTTTGGAAGAGCCAGTCATGCATTGGCCTTCACGCTGTAACTAATAACCACTGTCAATCCAGAGTGTCATTTAGCAAAAACAACAAAAATCGAGGCCTAAACAACTGAAGCTGCAGTCATGCGTGACTGGGGAGGCCAGAAGGCTTTTACATAAACAAATCCAACCTGCAATCAAGTCCGAGGAGCAGCAGCCATTCACTCCCTAGTATACAGTCAGCCTTGCAAGATTGCTATAATTATTGACCCTCTGCAGCAGGCACATTAATTTCTGTCACTTTCACTGAAGAAAAATACAGTCTGTCTCTAAGCCGGCATGCTGGAAAAGTTCACCAGAGAGAGGTGATGGGTTCAGTAGATTTAATGGCAGACTCCAGACCTGGCTGACAGAGAAATGGCCACCTGCTCCTATCTCCTGGAGAGGGTCCGTTGGAGAAGGAAATCCAAGATAGTCCGGGCTCGATTCAGATACCCTTACACCCATGGAGCCTTACTCCTTGAGGAGCCCTGTTCATTTCCATGTGGGTAAGGTACTATTTACTGTGGATAAGGGTATTAGAAGCTTACCCACAGTGCATGTGGGGTAGGGGAGGAGTGAACTGCTATTCCATTCCCAACTTAGGCCTTTTCCACGTAGTCCACTTGGAGTTAGCGCGTGAAACAATGCAGCCCACTGCCCTGGCTTTGGCTCAGCCATTCTTTGGCCCCCTTCTGCTACAGGGAGCTGTGTACAGGGGACCTGTAAAGGGTTGAACAGCGCAGCAGGGGTACATCTCTTCTGTGGGGAGCAGTGTTTGGGATCCCCACGGTGAGGCCTGTATGTGCAGGGATCTAGGGGACATGATGTAGCAAAGGTTTCATGCTATCTACAATACCCCTGCTGCTTTCACCTGTGGGTACATGTGATGGGACACAATCTGGGTGCAAGTATAAAATCATAGAACCACAGGGTTAGAAGGGACCACAAGGGTCAGCTCGTCTAACCCCCTGCCAAGAGGCAGGATTTGTTGTGTCTAAACCATCCAAGACTGGTGGATACCCAGCCTCCTCTTGAAAACCTACAATACAGGAGCTTCCACAACCCCCCGAGGTGTCTCTGCCATTGTCCTGCTGTTCTTACAGTTAGGAAAAGATTTTCCTGAGATTTAATCTAAATCTGCTATGCTGTAGTTTGACCCCATCGCCTCTTTTCCTGCACTCTGCGGCAAGAGAGAACAACTTTTCTCCATCTTTTTTATGGCAGCCTTTCAAGTACATGGAGACTGCTATCATGTCCCCTTTTCCTAACTAAGCATACCCAGTTCCTTCAGCCTTTGCTCCTACGGCTTGCATTCCATCCCTTTCATCATCTTTGTCACTCGTCTCTGGATCCTTTCCAGTTTCTCTGCATCCTTTCAGTACATTGGTGACCAAAGCTGGACACAGGACTCCAGCTGAAGCCTAACCAGCTCCAAGTAGAATGCTACTGTCACCTCCCATGACTGCCACGCTATGCCTCTGTTAATGCAACCTAAAATTGCATTTGCTCTTTTTGCAACAGCATCGCATTGCTGACTCGTGTTGCGGTTATGATCCACCACAACTCCCGGATCCTTCTCAGCAGTGCTGCTGCCAAGCCAGCTATCCCCCATTCTGTATTTGTGCATTTGGTTTTTCTTCCCTAAGTGTAGCACCTCACATTTGTCTTTGTTGAATTTCATTTTGTTGCCTATAGCCCAGTTCTTCAATTTATCAAGATTTGTCTGAATTTTAACTCTACCCTCCAAAGTGTTTGCAAGTATAGCTTTGTGAAATCTGCAAATTGGTATGCTCTCTATTCCTACATCCATGTCATTAATAAAAATGTTAAACAACACTGGAGCCAGAACAGATCGCCGTGGAACCCCACTTGAGACCTCCCTCCAGTCTGACATCATTCCATTAATAGTTGCTCTTTGTTTGCACTTGTTCACAAGAAGTCACAAAGAAACACTTAATGAAAGACCCAACACAGAAGATCCCTGGCTTCGATCGCTCACAAAGCTCCTGGGCAGCCCGAAACCGCATCCTGCACAAACCATGGAAGACACAGATATTTGCTATGCAAATGGAAAAGTGAAGACTCTCCAGTGTGTGACTGTGGTCACCCAGAACAGACCATGGATACCATACAACAGCATCACAGCAATACACTTTGCTACTTCATACACAATTATCTGGCTTAGCCACCTCAGAGTGAAATTATAGTTGTTGCTCTACATTTACATCAGCCACATGAAGGAGAAGAAAGCACTTGTGATTTCTAATCTCTTCTCCAGAAATTAAGGCCTTCCACTTGTCTTCATTACTTGAGCGTAGAAGTGCATTGGCCAGATTTTTGTCACCTTCCCCCACAGGACCTAGTTTAAAGCTGTCCTTAGCAGGTTAGCCAGACAATGATCAAGGATGATTTCCCCAGTATTTGATAAAGGGAGCCCATCCCAGCACATTAATCCTCTTTCCTGGAACATCAGCTCATTGTCGAATAAGCCAAAGCCCTCTTGCCAACACCACCTGCTGACCCATGCATTTTACTTCCATGATTTGAGGGTCCCTGCCCAAGCCTTTTCCTTCAACAGGGAAGATGGCCGAAGGATGTCTGTCTATATGTGAAAGGAATGTGTAACCCACTGGTCAGCGTGTGTCATGCTTTCCCATGCCAGAGCCACAGAGGATATGAGGAGTCTGTTACAGCTCCCAGCTTGAGAGGCTGGCTCTTTGGCTCAAGATGCTCATGGTTTCTGCTCTGGTGATCCCTGGTCCATGTCCTGCTGTTGGCTTAGATGGTACAAAAGCTTGGACCTCGCCTACCAGTTAAGGGAGATAGACACTCAAGGGTAATGGCAGAACAGCCGCCACCAAGGAAAATAGTCTATTGTTTGTAGGCACACAGAGAGACGAAAGGCTAAAAGGCTAAAAGAAAGGGAGGGGTGTCTGACGCCTGGTCTACACTAGAACATTAAATCAGCATAACTACATTGCTCAGGGGTGTGAAAAATCCACACCCTTGCGTGGCGTAGTTAAGTCAAGCTAAGCCTTGTGTAGATAGCGCTAGGTCAACAGAAAAATTCTGAAGATGTAGTTACCGCCTCTTGGGGAGGTGGATTAACCTAGGTAGAGTCTACATTGAAGCACTGCAGCTGTGCCATTGTAATGTTTTAAGTGTAGACATGCCCTGAGTGAGCTAAACTACAGGGATTATTATTTATCTTCATGCACAATAAAAATTCAGAGTCTTTTTAAATGGGCTTAACAGCTATTCACTTGTAACCATGCTCCAATTATAACTGAAAGGGCTATTAAGATATTTTTTCAGCAAGGCTAACGAATAGGACAATTTACTGTTCACACCCGCAGCTCTGGGCCCAATTCAGCAAGGTGCTGAGCGATCTCTCCTCCCACTGATTTCATGCAGCGGGGAGGAGGCTCAGGACCTCCCAGCTAGCCTTGCAGCAGCATGTGAAATTTTAAAGCAAGGAAATAGGAGAAAAGAGAAGGGCTGGTTCTTCAATGTCTTAGTTCGTGTAATACTGTTGGATTGCACCAACTACTTCAAGCTGCCATTGTACTTAGCAGAGCTGTGTGAATAATGTACAAATGGATGGATTAAATATTTTCATGAATAAAACCCTGCATTCAGGTTTGCTATTATTATCTGTTATTTGTGGGTGTTCTGACAGTCGCCGGCGATTCACACTCATGCTCTTGAATCCTTACATTTTAACATAAAAGATTATTTCTTTAAAACTGTTCTGTATTGTTCACTAATCACTATTTGAGATTCATTATTCTCCTGTTTAAAAAGTTCAAGTGATACAATCAAGGAGCAGAAACAAAACCACGTGAGCTGGTGGCCACTTATACATCACAAACAATGCGTAGAGAACAGATCAAGCGAACAGTCTGGGAACAACCCATGGGATGGAAATTATTCGTCCAAACTATTTGGCAAATGCTTTCAAATGATGAATTCATTCAAAGGGCATCAGGATCAGTCAGTGAATTCTTTGCTATCCTTAGAAGGGGGGTGCATGCAGAGGACTAGACTGTGATTCTCATTCATACTGAATAGCACTTTCTCCAGGAGTGGCCCTACTTTTAAAGCAAGTGTGACAGCTGCCTTTTTTGCCAGCGCTTGGGGGATTGAACTGGGGACCTCCAGACCCACAATCTGAATTAAAAGGGGCAAACCTCCGTAAGTAGGGGCTGCAACAACTCATCTCTTCTGTAGGTCAGCACAGAGCAGGCCTGTGACATGCTCACCAGTGGATTACACGACTACCCGACATGGGTAAAAGTATCACAACCAGTCCAAAAACAAATAGAGTGCATTGAAATCAGCGTTTTCCCCAGCTTTTTTCAGTAGTTGTTTGCTGAACATTTTGGCTTTTTGGCGGGGGGTGAGGAGGGGAGGTTATAAAATGGATTTTTGGCAAACCCTTTTTTTCAAAACCCATCTCAATAATATTTTCATTCTATAGTTTGTTAAAGAAAAGAAACGCAAAGGAAAGAAAGAAGGAACATATTTGGTGTGCTGACCCCCCCTACCTGTCATGCTGACCAGTGTTGTCTCATTGGTTCCTTGTACTCCCCCCTATCTCTCTGTATTTAGCTGTTGTCTCTTGTCTTATAGTTTGATTGTCAGTGCTCATTGGAGCAGGGATGGTCTTGTGTGTCCTTTGTTTGGACAGCACAAGATTTCTAAGCAAGCCCCTTTGAGCTTTCTCTGCTGCTGCCTCTCATGCTTGGGAGGACCTCCCTGTAAACATCTGCAAGACTAATTCATTGCCTCCTTTAAAACCCTCTTTAAAACTCTCCTTTGCCAGGATGCCTACACATGGTTAAGTCTCCTTGTGTGCTGAGTGCATGCCTGACATGCTGCCCCCTGTGGTCCCATTGTTTCCTTGTGCCTCCCGGATGGCCTGTCTGTATCTGTCTCTAGTTTTAGATGATCAGCAATTTGGGGCAGGGGCTGTCTTCTGTTCTCTGTCTGTACAGCACATAACACAATGGCTCCTGGTCCATGACGAAGGCTCCCATACAAATAATAAAATAATAATAATAATTTCCCATGAATGATTTTCAGGATTTCTCAACCAGCGCTAGTACCAAGTAATATTCATATCAACTCCTTCATCCAGCTCTAGCACTTAACAACGTGCTGGCCCTTGCTTGACATCCTTGGTCATGAGGCTACTCAGAGACAAGACTCATTCTGTTTTCAAAACTACCCATTTAAGAAGACTACACTTTTCAGAGCAAAGCTACTGTAATCAGAGCCGGATTAAGGTCTCCAGGGGTCCTTGGCCAGAGCAAATGGGGGGACCCCGGCACCAGAACTGCGGTCCTGCCTCTGTTCTGCCCCTACTGCCTGCGGCCCTGCCCACAGCCCCATCCCATTCTATCCCTTCCCCGCGGCCCCGCTCCAATTCCACCCATGGCCTCTCCCCATTCTGCCCCTTTCCCTGCGGCCCTGCCCCCGTTGTGCTGACGGCCCCTCCCCATGCCACCCCTTCCCCTGTGGCCTTGCTCCCCCCTCACTCCTTTCCAGCCCCCGCCCGCTAAGGCCCTGAGGGGGAGATTTTTCTGTGGCCCCTATATTGACCCATGCGGTAATCGGCCTCTGACCATAATTTTTCATTACATTTGGCTACATGACTCAACCATCCTTCCTTGTACTCCGGCATATTCTACGTAAATAAACTCTTATGTGACCAGGGAGATGGAAGTGAGAAATCGTTTTCCATGTGATTTTAATATATTTTCCAAACAATGGTGATGTGTGATTCGAAATAACTTCTTTCATAGTTCAGATGGGCGATACGGCAACTCCCAGCTGTTTGAATATTGACTTATTTCGTAATGGAGATATATTTTATTCATTGCACGAGGTGTGAAAATATTTACAAGTACTGTACTTTGCTGGTGGGCTGACAACTACCACTTAGCTGGAGGTGAAAAGCTCTGACTAAATCATTCAAGACCTATCTGCATTAAAGTCCACTAGAGAGACTCATTAGCTAAAAACAAAACCTGAAAAAATTCTAGGCCTCAAGGTTTTATTTCTAATTCTTCAGAACCTGAGCAGCCACTTTTGAAAAGAAACTTCAGTTTGCTTGTCTTAATAACACGAACAGCCAGACTGGGTTAGACCAATGGTCCAGCAAGCTTAGTATCCTGTCTTCCAACAGTGGTGCTAGATGCTTCAGAGGGAATGAGCAGAAGTGGGCAACTTATCAAGTGACCCATCCCCTGTTGTCCAGTCCCAGCTTCTGGCACTCAGAGGTTTAGGGACACCCAGAGCACAGGGTTGCATCCCTGACCATCTTGGCTAATAGCCATTGATGGACCTACCCTCCATTAACTTATCTAGCTCTTTTTTGAACCAAGTTATACTTTTGGCCTTCACAATATCCTTTGGCAATGAGTTCCGAAGGTTGCTGTGTGAGTACTTCCTTATGTTTGTTTTAAACCTGCTACCTGTTAATTTCATTGGGTGACCCCTGGTTTGTGTGTTATGTGAAGGGGTAAATAAGACTTCCTTATTTACTTTCTCCACACCATGCATGATTTTATAGACCTCTCATCCCTCCTCAGTCATCTCTTTTCTAAGCCAAACAGCCCCAGTCTTTTAAATCTCTCCTCATATAGAAGCTGTTCCATACTCCTCATCATTTCTATTGTCTTCAGCTTTCAATACGTCCTACTGTGTTTCTTGTTACAGTGGCAAATGAAGTAAAAGTTAGAGATGGAAGATGAGGAGAGGAACTGTTTCCATTGTTGGGTTGCAAGGAGCCTTAATGCCTGAACACATCTTTTATCGCTGTATTCTGTTTGCTTATTACCTAGCTACTCCACGGGACTTGCTTTCATGTACGCATCTGCTACTGCAAGGCTATGAAATGGCAACACATTTCAAGTGAACCCATCCTTTGATTTAACTTCAGCTGTGGAAGTTTTGTGGCTTAAGTGATGCACGGCTGTTCAGCTTTTGGCTGAGAAGAATCCAGCTTGTAGAATACAGCTCCGAATCCTTGACTCCTTGTAGCTTGGCTGAGAGCAGGAGCCAGGCAGGATCACACGCAGTGGACAAAATGGAGTAATATGTGCTAATTTCCGCACAGTTAAGCATGCAATGAACTAAAATGAAATAGGGTCAGGGAGAGGAATTGGTATCTTTCAGTAGCTTTACATGCCGCAACAGTTCCTTATATTTTAAGCTACCTAATTCCGGGAGTAAAATTAGCTGTGCTACTGTAAAATCTCTTTCCCATCCCCGTTTCCGACAGCTGGGCAGCGTTGCAGCTTCTTCTTGGATTGAACTGTACTAAATACACCAGCACTCACAGAAAAAACAAGCCCAGCTCTATTATTAATATCAGCAGAGTGAAATGTCAGGGTTTTTTCCAGTACCACTGTCACGGGCAACTACACCTGCATTCCCCCGCCGTCGTCCCTTGAAGGCACTCGCTCTAGTCTCCCAGCTGCTCAGCCATCACCTCCCTTGGGCCCAGACCCGCATCTCTCTCCCTCCTGGCTGGGGTTTTTCCAGGCTCCACAGTTCCCTGCCTACACTGTGATATCCCCAGCAAGCCAGATTGCCTAACAAGGCCAGCATCTGCGCTCTGCCTTCCTACCAAAGGCTCTGAACAGTGCACTTACTAGCAGGCACAAGTTACTGCACACCTCTTCCTAAGTGTAACACCGACAGATGCCAGTCGTCGGGATCGAGCCTGGGACTTCTGGAGCTTAGGGCATAAGCCTCTACCGCATGAGCTAAAAGCCAACTGGCTGTTGGCCCAGTTGGTCTGTAGAACAGACTCATTAATCTCTTTTTCTCTAAGTGGCCTTGGTGCCACTCGATGGGACAGAACACCACACCCAGGAGGTGTGTGGGGTACATGGGCAAGCACGTTGATTCTTAAAGAGAAAGCATTACAAAGAAAACATATTAAAACCCATTAAAATTCCCATGCACATGCTAAAAGCTTACCAGAGGTCACTCATCGTTCTTTTGGGGTCTCAGTAGGCTAAAGTCTTTCCCACCCTTCCCAGGAAGGATAGGAAGCCCCTCGGACAGACGGTCCTGTCTGTTTGCTGGATGTCATGGCCTGGGACATAAGCAGTCTGGACTAGTAGTCAGAGCAGGAGTCAGGTTGAGTGGGTGGAACAGGCATCTCGTTTGCGGAACAGAGCCAAGCATCAACACCAGAGTCAACTGCCAGTTCCAGGGGTCAAGCCAGAGTCAGAAGTCACAGGCCAGGGTTGGAGCCAGGGCTGGTAACTGGTGTTTGAAGGCGAGGAAGTTTGAAGAGCAGGAAGTGGAGGCGAGGAAGGATCAGGCCTGGAGCAGAAGCCTGGTGGGAACAAGAGCAAAGGCAGGGGTGAGGCAGGAGGGGAGCAGGAATCAGGAACGGGGGGAGGGTGCAGGAGGCAGGCACAAGCAGAGTCCAACACAGGCACCACAGGAAATCCCCTAGTTGCTCAGACAACTTCCAGTGCCTCCTCCTGGCTTTAAATAGCCTGGTTGGACCAATCAGCAGAGCTGAGTGATCCTCCAATCAGGGCTCCCGTGGGCGGTGCCTGGGCTGAGCCGACTGTCCTCCTAGCTTCTCAGCCCACCAGGTTTCAGTGGACACTGAGGGGAGGCCAGGATGTGGTGGCTGTCTAGGAACTCGCCGGCCTGGGACATCACACTAGATCTGCCCCGAGCCAGCTTCGACTCGGGCTAGTTATCCAAAAGTCCTTTCTTTGGCTGTTGGCCTGTGGATCCTCCAGTTTGAGCCTCTGCAGGTAGCGGTACTTCTCTGGAGGTGCTACCACCCGGGAGAAGGGGCCTAATCACCCCCCACTGTTCCTAAAGAGATGTGATCTCCCCTCCCCCTCCCGCCATGGAATTACAGACGATCCTGGGCCCACAATGATACATCAACTCAGTACGGGGAGGTCTCCCACAGACAGTGCCGGATGCTGCCATATCGGACACAACCACTAACCTACAGCAAAAGGAGGGGAAAGGAGGCAGAGGCCCTGCCCTGTTCAGCCCCAGAATCAGTGTGAAAGAGAGGCTGAGGCTGCCTTTGCCCGGCTGCTCCTGTCGCGAGTTCTGTGCATGTGGCTATAGGGGAGGATCCGGCCCTGTGCTCGTATCCCCAAAGCATATACAGCTTGGACGTCTCCTAATGAAACTCAATACCATAGTGTCTCTATTTGCCAAGAGAATTATCGAGCTGGTTTTCCCCCACTTCAGTCCTGACAGGACTCGATGTGCGTCTGAGTGCGGTTTTGGGATGTGATGAATACAAGCTTTATTATCCTGGCGTCTAAGAAACGGTCTGTTGAGTCGAGTGCCGTTAGGAGGCTGCTGAGTGTGATTTCTGTTTTGACGCCGACAGAGCGGGTTTACTTTAAAGGGACAGCACCAGCTGGGCAATCAAGATTCTGTCTGGAAAACTTGTACCTGTTGATGGTACAAACAGCTCGGAACATTACTCTCCATAAAAGAAATTATATTACTTTGTCTCTATTGTTTTCTTTGTGCATTCGACAGCCATCTGGGCATAGTCTGCGCCAGTGGCAGAGTTAGGAAGCTTGCACTCATTGCGGTCCATGCATTTGAACTGGTCAATGTCAGAGGAGAACTTGGACCAAGTTGTAACCCTGCAGCTCGGCAGGGGCCAGGGTGGACTCACCCCTGGTTTCTCCACACGCTGGTTCTATGAGAATTAATCATTCCTAGAAAAATGTAATTCTCCCTTGGACAATGTATCTGTCATGTATTTGATTCATTTTCTTTTTTCGGGCAGGACTTTCCTGGCTCCGTTTGACAAGTACAATAACCTGCCGAGACAAAGGGTCATTCTCCTAAGATGATTTCACAATGTTACAGTTAGCGGCAAATTACCTTTTCTCTTCTGCTCAGTTTCTGCCTGCAGTTTATGTCAGAGCAGGTTTCTAACACGACGCTCTGCTTCTCACTTAGCTCCAATTCAAAATCCAACCCAGAAAGTGGGCCCTGTCCTTTCCCTATTCAAATCTAGGAGAGTTTACCAAAGGTTTCAGCAGGCTTAGGCTCAGCGTCCAATAAACTGAGATGAAAATGCACAATAAGCATGTGCACGTTAAATACATTGAAGATCATGCGGTCACATACTATGGTAACAAGGGCTATGTAAGTATTATAGCTAGAGGATACCTGGATGATAGTCCAAATGGTTCCCTGGCAAAACCCAGGGGAGGTGGTTTAGAGAGGGGAAAACTGTCTGAGTCCCTTTGCAGAGATCCCACGTATCGTTCCTTCAGAGGGGGGCTTGTGTTAAGGAAAAGTTAGCACATGTGACTCCATTTTGGTTTGGAGCCCACCATTGTTTAAATGCCAGCACATCATACACCAGGAGGAGTAATCCTTAAATACTGAATCCCTGTGAAAATCCTCCTCCTTGTCTCCAGCCTGCCTTGACTCCCAGTATCTGGTTTTTGTCAGTCTCTAACTCCCTGTCTCTTGGCCTTGATGTGAGGCCTCCCATCCTGATAATAAAAGTTACTGATGCATAGCTTTAGGACCATGCTGTGTAATTAACATACTGGTATAGCACGAGGAATGCACCAAGCAGGGATAGGTGGTAAATAAGACAAGGGTTTGTTTATTGGCTAAGGTTTCCGATGCACGAGGGCAACATGCTTTGCTAAAAGGTATATAACCTTTGTATAATCTACATTCAGGGTCCCCTCCTGGCTAGCAGGGGGGCACCACGCTCGAGCGTAATAAACTTAGTGTCTTTTGGGAACTCTGCAGTTGTGGACTTTGTTTCTGTGCCTCAGCCTAGATTCGAACTGTGTGTGACCTATCAGGTGTAATTCGTAGCATTGGTGTGCATGTCCTACCAGGTATAATTCGCAGCACTGGTGTGCGTGTCCTATCAGGTATAATTCGCAGCATTTGTGTGCGTGTCCTACCAGGTGTAATTCGCAGCAGTTGTGTGCGTGTCCTACAAGGTGTAATTCGTAACACTTGCCCCATGTGGGGGTATCCGCAGGGTCCTGGGAAACCCTGGAGGTTACAACCATGTTCCTCTGGTGCAGCTCGGACCTACGTAACCGCAACACACACTCTCAGGTACCTGGCAGCTACCAAGGACTTTCTTCGGGGGACCTTCTGTAATGGAAATCCTCAGCACTGAAGGGCCTCCAAGATTGATTGTCTGGTCTCTGCCAAGTCAGAAGTGGGATGATGTACGTATCTCACCTCTTCCTTGCACCCACACCTGCCTTCTCTCTGCCCCCATACAGCTCCTCAGCCCTGGGGAGCACCTTCTGATGGGCCTTGGGGGAAGAGGGACAGTAGTCTGGAAGTGGCTGAGTCCCGCATCTGTGCAGGAGTTGGGAGATCCGTCCTGCCTCAGCCTGCACTCGCGCTCCCCCTGTACTGATGCATAGGACCATGGTAGCTTTTGCGTGGAAGTGCTCCTGCTCCACAGCCTTCAAGGAGGGTTTCTTCTCCCCCCGCCCGGCTCCCTCTCTCCCTGGAGGTACCCAATGCCCCTCCCATACTGGGGCTTTGTACTGGGTGGGAGGCTTTGGACCTATCTCTTTGAACTATCACTCCTTCCACTTATTCCATTGCATTAAGTATGCATGGATGCGTTAAAGAGACAGACCCCGTACTGAACAAAGAGACGCTTTCCCACCTGCTCAGATATGCAGACACCCCGACTTTCTCTTAAGAACATAAGAACGGCCGTACTGGGTCAGACCAAGGGTCCATCTAGCCCAGTATCCTGTCTTCCGACAGTGGCCAATGCCAGGTGCCCCAGAGGGAATGAACAGAACAGGTCATCATCAAGTGATCCATCCCCTGTCACTCATCCCCAGCTTCTGGGAAGCTTTGGCTCCCACATGCTGCTGCATGGTTATTGTTAAGCGTGCGAAGCTCCTGTAACAAGCCTACATGACAAAATGGCTCCCGCTGAGATATTTAAGAGGGCTTGCTGCTGAAATAATACACAACCCCCAGCATATACCAGTTAGAGGAAAAGCAAAGAGTAAGAACAAAGTCTCTAAATTACACCACACTGTGCATAAAGAAACACAAGCCGTATAAACAGATCAGCGTTCCTTCCCAGCTGTAGACAGCGAGTAACAGCAAGTGATTCACCAGCAGTTCATTTCTCCTTCATCAAGTTCATTAGACGGTCAATAATTGACAGCTGCTTTTTTTGTGAACTGCAGCAAAAGAAGTCCTAAGTATTTTGTTAATGTTTGAAATGAAGAAATAAAGCTAAACAAAGGGATGCTTGGACAGATCCCTTAAGAAATTAGGAAGATAGATTTTATTTTTAAAAAATAGATTAATCAGTATAAAGCCAGAAGGGACCATTGGGATCTTCTAGTCTGACCCCCTATATACAGAGGCCAGAGAACTTCCCTGAATTAATTCCTGTTTGAATTAGAGCATAGAACTTGTAGAAAAACATCTAATCTTGATTTAAATATTTCTAGTGATGGAAAATCCACCACAATCCTTGGTAAATTGTCCCAGCGGTTAATTACCCACACTGTTAAATATATGTGCCTTATTTTTAGTCTGGATTTGTCCAGCAGCAACTTCCAGTCATTGGATCTTCTTAGACCTTTCTCCGCTAGATTGATGAGCCCTTTATCATCAATTTTCTGTTCTCCATGTTGATACTTCCAGACTGTGATCAAGTCACCCCGTAACCTTCTCTTTGTTAAGCTAAAGAGGTGGAGCTCCTGGAGTCTCTGACTATCAGGCATCGTTTCCAAATCTTTAATCATTCTAATGGCTCTTCTCTGAACCGCTTAACGTCCTTCTTGAACTTGTAGACACCAGAACTGAGCACAGCTTTTTAGCAGCGTTCGCATCAGTGCCAAATACAAGCTCTGTATTTTTTAGTAATT
Source organism: Lepidochelys olivacea (assembly GCF_965140295.1). NCBI lineage: Eukaryota > Metazoa > Chordata > Testudines > Cheloniidae > Lepidochelys > Lepidochelys olivacea. Next base: position 124,869,442 of record NC_140416.1, read on the forward strand.
ATTATTAGGGGTGCTCTGAGGTATGATTTGGAGACCCCCTATATTGTGCTTTATTTTTACACACAAATTGCCCTAGCAATGGTCCATCACCTAATTCCTGAATTGTGAAGTCTGTTGTCATGCCCAGGACACCAGAAAAGGATTTTTCTCTATTGACATTAGATCAACTACTTAGGAGAGGATGACTGTAGCCAGCAGAATGATTTTTATGAGAGCCCCACTGCTAGGCTGGGTCTACATCATTTAGGGCCTGATTCAATTACCACTGAGGTCACCGAGAGTCTGTTCATTGACTCTAATGGGAGTGGGATCACACCTTTAATGTCCATAATTGGAGCCAATAATAGGCTATGATGGTAGGAACCATGATTGATGCTACCAGGTGGCAATTTCTTTTCAATTCAGGCTGAAAATAGTTACTATTTCCTCCAGGAGAGATATTTTTCCCCATAGAAAATCCACTAGTTCTTCTGAAAAGAAAGTGCAGATCTGGTGTGGTACCCGCACAGGGCACATGCACTGAATTCCTGTTAAAATGAACAGACGCGTTTATTTAGAGATAAGCCCAAACTGTGAAAGTCCAGATTTGCATCTAATTCCAGGTACAACCTTAATGTGGCTCACCTCGACGATTAATACTGTGGGAGGACAGGAGAGGAGGAGGCGAGATATTGGTGCGTAACATTTAACTGATGTCATACTGGAAAAGGTCTGAACCCTGCCCCCCGCGTACACACAAACATACACACATACTCAACCCCACTGAATTAGGGAAATGCTGGAAGTCCAAATCCAGATCTGAATATCGCCTGTTTTTTATAATGGGGCAAAGCAAACAGCTGCATCTAAACACCCCAAAACTCAGGGAGGTTTGTTCTAGAACCACTCTATGCAGTTTGCTCCCCTCTCTCCTCTAGCTCTGTATATACCACTTCCTGCAGAGTTCACTGCCCTTTTGTCTTTTGCCCCCTTGTTATTTTTTTCATCTCTCGGGCCAGCACCATTAATATTTCTGCTTGCTCCAGTGTTGACTCCAGGATCAACGTTTCTACAGTTGTTATTTCAAGACACAGGAGCAATAAATGTATGGATACTATTTCCGCCACTGGTGCACTCTCTCCCTGGGTCCTGCCAGAGCAGAGAGGCAGCCAGGGCCAGAAGGGCTGATTGTGATAATCTAGTCTGATCTTTTAATAGCCCAGAGCGTCAATCCTCACCCAGTAACGTCTGCATCAAGCCCATATCTTGTGGTTGAGCTACAACGTCTCTTTTAGAAAGACATCCAGTCTTGATGGAAAGGCTCCAAGTGATTAGTTTCCCACACTTACATTTTGCACCTTATTACTTCAGCTTCCAGCCATTGGATTTCCTTATGCCTTTTTATGCTAGATTAGAGAGCTGTTTACTATAGTGCAGGAGTGGCCAACCTGAGCCTGAGAAGGAGCCAGAATTTACCAATGTACATGGCCAAAGAGCCCCAGTAACACGTCAGCAGCCCCCCCATCAGCTTCCCTCCCCGCTGTTTTGCAGTGCACAGTAGGCTCTGGTAGGGAGGGGCTTGGCAGGCTCAGTGGGAGGGGCAGAGGCCTTGGGGGAAGGGGTGGAGTGGTGGCAGGACCTGGGACAGAGCAGGGGGTTGAGCAGCAAGCACCCCACAGCACATTGGAAAGTTAGCATCTGTACTCCAGCCTTGGAGTCAGCGCCCATGGAAGGAGCGGCATATTAACTTCTGAAGAGCCGCATGCGGCTCCGGAGACACAGGTTGGCCACCCCTGCTATAGTGGCATAGCTAGGATAGGAAAACTGGGTGGGCCCCAGCTTTCAGGTGTGCAGGCAACGACAGGGGGGCCATCTCCCCCCACACAGGGGATTACAGTTTTGTGGGGCCCTGGGCCAGGACAAGTGGGGGTCCCTCCACACCCTTTCCACCTGCAGTCTCCCCCACGCTCCTGCTATGGAAATACATATGGGGTGCGGTGGCTTGCCCCATACAATGCTTCTACCGGGGAGTGGGGTCCAGGTGCAGGAGCATGCCCTGCTCCGCCCGGCACTCCTGCCAGGGAGAAGGGTCTGACCCTGCTCCACCCAGCGCTCCTGCCAGGGAGCAGGGTTGAAGCGTGATTTGCGTGGGCCTGGATGCTAAGTGGGTGAGCCCATCCGTGGTTACGCCCCTGGTTTACTACCAGAAATCTCTTCCCCATGTAGATACCTGTAGACCATTACCGAGTTACATCTTAACCTTCTTTTGAGAAAATGAAATTCACTGAGCTTCTAAAGTCTCTCTCTATGAGGCATGTTTTCCAAACCTTGAATCATTCTTGTCTTGAAGTGAAACTGACAGGCTCCATCAGCTGTGTCTACTTCCTTAAGTGTAAAACCTCCACAGCTTTTAACAAGGTGAAAAAAATCCAAAATGGACTTCATTGTCTAGGAAGCATTGATTTTTGCAGAGAGGCCTTTTTCGAAAAACAAACCCTCTGTAGTCCCAAACCTGGAACAGGGACTCAAGTAACTTAGATTTTAATTATTTAGATCATCTGTCCTGACTTCCTGAATTACACAAGCCGTTTAATTTTATCCCCGGTGATTCCTGCACTGAGCCCAATAACTTTTGATTGAACTAGAGCATATATTTGTATCAAGACTGGATGTCTTTCTAAAAGACTCCAATTGATGGAGAATCTACCAGTTCCCTTTATAAGCTGTTCCAGTGGTTAATTATTCTGGCATTAAAAATGTACATCTTATATCCAGTATGAACTTTGCTGGCTTCAACTTCCAGCCATTAAAAGTTATTATGCACCTGTCTTCTAGATTAAAGTTGATGCACAAGCATCTGTTATAGAGAAAGAAAGAATAGGTCTGACACTTAAATGTTTGCATGCTTTTCATTTGAGGGGAGAAAGGGTGTATTTAATCTGTGTGATCAAAATACCTTATCTGTGTGCACCAGTAAAGGTTGCATGGACACCCCACCCCACCCCACCCCCAATGACATATGGTTGCCAGTCCCTGCATTGGATACACACAGTAGGTGTTACTTGAGTATATACAAAAGTTGGCCCATTTTCCAAAAGGAAAGCCCAGATTCATGCAGTTTCTCATCTTCAGCTGCATCTTTACATATTGAGGCACTGTGGGGAAAAACAAAACAAACCACTCTTCACTTGAAGACTAATAGCTGTCGCAACAGAGATCCATCTCTTTCCTGGCTGCTTTGGTTTACGGTGCACTGCATGTAAAAGAGGGAACTTCAGCCATGAAATATTGAAAGTCTGACTCCAGCACAAAGAACCCTGACAATTTAATAAGAATCCCTATTGATGCTTCACAAGCTCTTTCATGGATTTGACACAATGCCTCCAGGCGGAATAGATTACACTGGCTACCGGACACTCTCCGAAAGTGAAATGCACTGGCCAATTGATAGAAATCAGCTAACCATTCCATTATCATTGACTGGTGGCCTATATTGTGTAAACTGAGGCCAGCTTTATACTTCTTCACCCTTTCGTTCCTGATGAAAGGAGAGATTGGTGTTGCTCTTTCTCCCTAAAATGGCTGGCGCACAATCTTTGACCACGAGAGTGGGTTGAACCAATGTATCTGTGTATTGCTCTTGCAGAGAAGTGCTGTGTACTTTGTGATCATACAAAGTGAATAGGGACAAGCTCACCTACTTCTATACCAGCGCTCTGAAACCCAAGCGCACAACCCTTCTTCTGGTTTTGCATGGTCGATTCTCTGATTGCAGTGAACTGATGCATCCATTTGTATTGTTTTCACGTCCTCACCCTCGCGTCCTGCCCCGGCACGAAGTGGCGGGACCTCCCACCACCTTCGGAGGGTGAGGAACCCCGGTGGTGGGCCAGCCTATATTCCACTCTGGTCCCAAACCCTGCTGGGGATATTAGTTGGCGGCTCCTTCATGGAGCTGTGAGCACAGGCGTGTTCTTGGTGTGGTTCACCCCCGTCCCAGACACCTGCCCCTTCTACAGCATGAGGGAGACCCTGGTGCACGTGTATCTGGAGTGCACTGGGTTGCAGCCCCCATTCCGGCTCCTCTTAGATATCCTGTTACGTTTCTGGCTGCATTTTTCCCCTTACCTCCTTATCTATGCACTCCCTATCTGTGGCCCCTTGTTGCGGGACCTCCTTGTCAACCTCCTCCTAGCACTGGCCAAAATGGCTATCTACAAGACCCGGGAGAGGAGGTTGGCTGACGGGGTTTCCTGCAGCTGCGGAACCTATTTCCGACCCTCCGTCCGCTCACGCATCCGGGCGGAGTTCCCTGGGCGGAGTCTGCTGGCTCCCTTGACACCTTCGCGGAGCAGTGGGTGCTGTACCGGGGTTCTCTGCTCGGCGTCCCCGTCAGGTTCCCTTCATTTAGCCCTGTGATCTCACTCCTGTCCCAGCTATATCTTTAGTTGTCCCCCGTAATTAATTGAGATCCCGGACTTTGTGGAGCCTCCCCTTAGCCTGGGGCAGGTCCTTTAGCAGTGGGTGGGCTTTTGCCTGCCCACTTCCAGGATCCCAACAGGACAGGGCTTTGTCTCCCAGATGGAGAAAAAAGTTCCAGCCACCTGTGATTCCACAGGCAGCTTTGTCAGGGGAGCAGTAATACTGGTAGGTAGCTTGCAGCCAGGCTAACATGCTTAATCACTACCAGGAGATATTCTATCAGGCACCAGTTAGCAGCAAATTCATTATCAGGATTCTGCTCCAATTCCTTAAAGAGATTTGAATTGGTAATAAATTTGTGGCTGGATGATAAACTGACACATGATACAAAAAACAACAGCTAGACAAATGAAACATGTCAGGACAGCTAAAAGTGTGATATGAATACACCAAATAAATAGAATCCTAAGGTATATTAGTGCACCGGGCCTGGAAAATGGCCTAACATTTATTAAACTTGTCTTCTTCCTTCCATCATCCAATTACAGTTCTCACTTATTAAAAGGCTGCCTGGACAACTTTCCTTGTTCTCTGTAAGCTGTAAAACTTCGCTGAAATCTGGAATAAACAATGAAAACTAAAAATCGACCACACAGTTTGGGAACCTCCAGATGCAAGGCGATGTGGTACCCATCCTACAGGGTCCCTGAGAATTACAGGGGGTGGAGCGATGGGAAAAGATATCCCCAAAGTGGTTCTGTTGCCCATGAATTTGACATTCCTGCCCGTGCCCCAGAACTTGACAGTACTGCAGTCAGCCATTTGGTATATTCCACCACTGCCAGCTGAAAACAAAACATCGCAGAGCTAGGAATAACCCTGGGCCTTCGTAAGACAAGCTCAGAGAGCTGCACACTTGCAGTGTGTTAATCAGAATGGGAGGATGGGACAGAAAGCGATGGAGAAGAGTGAGTGAACAGCGACCTTGGTTTTAGGAGCCCCTGACATATTGTTGTTATGGCTAGAAATACTAGGCGCGCTTTGAGATAATGAGAAGTTTGTTTAAATTAGGAGAATTGGTGACCCAGTAGAGGTTGTTATACTGACCCACTAGGAGTCACTATAGGTTATGGGTGTTGTTAAAGTTAGTTATAAAAGATTAGCTATAATACCTCAGAGCAGTCCGAGGGAGCTTTCCTTCAGGCAAGGAGCTGAGATCTAAACTCCCCATCGGCTGGATGGAAAGAAAGCCCCTAGAAATCTGGTTGCTGATCACTCAAAACCATCTCAGACTGTGGGTAACTATATCTGGGATGTCCTAAACCTATTGTGCGCGTGGGCCTGGCTGCAGTTGCAGATGTAGAGCGCTGTGAGTTAAACCCGCCACCGTAGAGCGCAGTAGGGAAGCGCTGCAGTCTGTCCACACTGACAGCTGCAAGCGCACTGGGGTGGCCACATTTGCGGCACTTGCCGCGGCACTGGGAGCGGTGCATTATGGGCTGCTATCCCACAGAGCACCTCTTCCCATTCTGGCGCTGTGGCTTGTGGGAAGGGGGCGGGGGGCATTCTGGGTCCTGTCCCAAAGCCCCGTGATGCATCGGTTCGCATCCCAGCATTCTCTTTGCTTCCGTCCATATTTGGCGCCATCTTTCAACATTTTTTGTACTGCACGCTCTGTCTTTCCTTTCGGTCTGCGGGAATGGAGCCCGAAGTGCTGAGGAGTCTGCTGACAAGTCTCGCCAGCACGTCACTTTTGGCAGTCACGTTATTCCTTATGATCCAAAGTGACAGTGAGGGCTCCGACAATGATATTGACTCAAGTAATACATATGACACGAGTTTTCTTGTGGCATTCATGGACATGCTCACCACCGTGAAATGCCACGCTTGGGCTCGGGAAACAAGCACTGAGTGGTGGGATCACATCGTCATGCAAGTCTGGGATGACGAGCAGTGGCTGCAGAACTGTCGGATGAGAAAAGCCACTTTCATGGGACTGTGTGAGGAGCTCGCCCCCACCCTGCGGCACAAGGACACGAGATTGAGAGCTGTCCTGATGGTGGAGAAGCGGGTGGCTATTGCAGTCTGGAAGCTGGCAACTCCAGACAGCTACCGATCAGTCGCTAACCAGTTTGGAGTGGGGAAGTCGACCGTTGGAATCGTTTTGATGCAAGTTTGCAGGGCCATTAATTGCATCCTGCTCAGAAGAACCGTGACTCTGGGTAACGTGCATGACATTGTGGCTGGCTTTGCACAAATGGGTTTCCCTAACTGCGGAGGGGCGATAGATGGGACGCATATTCCAATTCTGGCAACAGCCCACCTAGCCTCCGAGTACGTTAATCGGAAGGGGTATTTACTGATGGTTCTCCAGGGGCTTGTGGATCACCGTGGGCATTTCATTGACATTAACGCAGGCTGGCCCAGAAAGGTACATGACAGACGCATCTTTTGGAACACTGGCCTGTCCAGGAAGCTGCAAGCTGGGACTTTTTTCCCAGAACAGAAGATCACCGTAGGGGAAGTCAAAATGCCCATTGTAATCCTTGGAGACCCCATTTACCAATGCCATGGCTCATGAAACCCTACACAGGGAGCCTTGACAGCAGCAAGAAGCCGTTCAACAACAGGCTGACCCGGTGCAGAATGACTGTGGAGTGTGCTTCTGGATGTTTAAAGGGCTGCAGGCGCTTTCTGTATGGGAAGCTGGACCTGGCCTACGACAGCATCCCTGCGGTTATATCCGTGTGCTGTATCTCCATAACATTTGTGAAGGGAAGGGTGAAAGATTCACTCACGCATGGAGCTCAGAGGTTCAACACCTGGAGGCTGAATTTGAACAGCCAGAGAGCAGGGCTGCAAGGATTAGGGATGCCTCGAGGGAGCAATCTGAGGCTGAAAGCCACCAGTAATGTCTGGTGTCCTGCATGGGAATGAAGTGCAGTGTTTCCAGTGTTAGTAGAAACCTGTGTTTGCAACACTGACTTGCAGTGCCTGTTTCTTTCCTGAGCTAAGGTATCTTTTACTTTATGCAGTAATAAAGAATGTTTTCCGAGCCAAAAAATCCATTTATTGAAAAGAAAATTCATTTATTGAAAAGAGACACAATTGCTTGGGAAACAGAAAGGGCAAGGGGGTGGGGAACGGTACAATCACAGATTTGCGTATGTCCTGGCTGGAGCGCTCTGCAATGAGTGCTGCACTTCAGGATGGCTGTACTGCATGGTGATGGGGGTTGAGTGCAGTGGGTCAGGGTCGTAGTTGTCATGGCTGGGTGGTGAAGCTACAGGTGTTGGAGGCAGCTGGTGGCGGTAAGAACCTGGATGTGGGGGAGAGTGGGTTGGAGGTGATATGGGGGCACAAGGGAAAGAGTTTTGGGACAAGGGCTGCAGGAGGCGGTGGGCACGGTAGTGCTCCGCTTGCATTGCTATGAGTGCCTGTATCGAGTCTGCTTGGTGCTCCATGATGCTTAGCAGCCGCTCCGTGCTTTGGTGCCGGCGATCCGCATTCTGCTGGCAGACCCTCCTTTCCCTCCACAGCACACTCCACAGTCATTCTGCACCGGGTCAGCCTGTTGTTGAACGGCTTCTTGCTGCTGTCAAGGCTCCCTGTGTAGGGTTTCATGAGCCATGGCATTGGTAAATGGGGTCTCCAAAGATTACAATGGGCATTTTGACTTCCCCATCAACTCCTGCACTTTTTGATTTTCATTATTTGAATGCTGCATTACTTCATGCAACATGTCTTCCTTGCTTCTACGTGGCCTCTTTCTGATGCTTTGGAGTCTTTCGGCCGGTATTAACACGGACGGCTGAGATCTCAAGGTTGCATCTGTAAAGGCAAAATGCAACACTTAACAGAGACAGCATTGTTCACACCAGACAGAGCAAGGATTCCCCTGTACTTAAGGGCAAGCACAGTCTACATCATAGCGTAATTTGCCCGTCCGAAAATGAGCGCACATAACCCACGGGAGCCCCAAAATGGTGAGTGAGCACAGGGTCAAGCATGACTGATTGTTTCACGGCTGTACTGTCCTCTGGGTTTCTGTGCCTTGGGGAAAGCCAACAGCAGCAGGGGGCCCCTATACTGAACACTGTCCCCACATTTTCCACAGGAGTTCGTCCTGGAAGATATCTCGCTGCTGAGGGTGACCTGGGAAGCAAGGGAAGGTCTTCTACTGCAATGTGGCTTCTGCCCTGGCCCATGTGTAGGTGAGAGGTTTTTCGCAGGAGTGGGTGGGTGAGATTCTGTGGCCTGCCTTGTGCAGGAGGTCAGACTAGATGATCATAATGGTCCCTTCTGACCTTAGTATCTATATGCAGCTTACCTGTGTGCAGCAATGGTCTCCCCGCCCCTTACGGCACAGTGGCACGGACAAGTTGGGCCAAAAGAAATCTGATGAGGTTCAATAAGTGCAGGGTCCTGCACTTAGGACGGAAGAACCCAATGCACAGCTACAGACTAGGGACCGAATGGCTAGGCAGCAGTTCTGCGGAAAAGGACCTAGGGGTGACAGTGGACGAGAAGCTGGATATGAGTCAGCAGTGTGCCCTTGTTGCCAAGAAGGCCAATGGCATTTTGGGATGTATAAGTAGGGGCATAGCGAGCAGATTGAGGGACGTGATCGTTCCCCTCTATTCGACATTGGTGAGGCCTCATCTGAAATACTGTGTCCAGTTTTGGGCCCCACACTTCAAGAAGGATGTGGATAAATTGGAGAGAGTCCAGCGAAGGGCAACAAAAATGCTTAGGGGACTGGAACACATGAGTTATGAGGAGAGGCTGAGGGAGCTGGGATTGTTTAGCCTGCAGAAGAGAAGAATGAGGGGGGATTTGATAGCTGCTTTCAACTACCTGAAAGGGGGTTCCAAAGAGGATGGCTCTAGACTGTTCTCAATGGTAGCAGATGACAGAACGAGGAGTAATGGTCTCAAGTTGCAGTGGGGGAGGTTTAGATTGGATATTAGGAAAAACTTTTTCACTAAGAGGGTGGTGAAACACTGGAATGAGTTACCTAGGGAGGTGGTAGAATCTCCTTCCTTAGAGGTTTTTAAGGTCAGGCTTGACAAAGCCCTGGCTGGGATGATTTAACTGGGAATTGGTCCTGCTTTGAGCAGGGGGTTGGGCTAGATGACCTTCTGGGGTCCCTTCCAACCCTGATATTCTATGATTCTATGATTCTATGAACCAGATAGAGACCATGCAAATAAACAATAGCAAAGTGGGAACTATAATGACAAAACAATACACAAGTGAGGATTTCACAACTACCTCTATAAAGACATAAGGGTTTCCCAGCTGTGTCTATTGATAAGTGAGTTCTTACTGAACGGAAAACTATCAAACTAAACTTCCTTTTACATCCTCTAGGCTCTTCCCTTTCTCTGGAGGTGATAGATCAGATCACCTTTCCAACAGCCCGAGATTGCCTTATTTCAATGTGACTAGTCTGGAATGTGAGGAGGTGACCGTTTGCTTCCCAGCTTATGGCTGCCTCTGCTGCCTAGCCAAAGGCCTTAGCCTAAGCACAGGGCCTCAAACTGTCACAGTGAGAGAAGGCTTTTACACCAGCAGACAGTGATTTTGATTCTTTTATACCTCTATAACTAGCTAAGTGATGAGAATACACCTAAATTCTTAGAGTATAGGCCTTTACAGACCGACCAGAATATCTATATCCTAACATTATACTACATAAATCTATTGGAAGGGGAAGGGGAAAAGTGAGGATTAAAAATTGAATACACCCTTAATGCAATACTGTGTATTACAAGGCTAGTCTGGAGCCAGCACTGAGGCGATCTGTATTCTGGCTCCCACGGCATGCAGTATGCATTACAGATCCTCTCTTGTAGTGAAGCTGTCATACTGGGCAAATCTGAGGTCTCAGAGAGGCTGCAAAATGATGCTGTATAGCTTCATGGACAAGCTGCAAGAAACCTGAGAGGCCTGGTGTACGTACATGTGGCCAACATGTGATCCCTTCACTGCCCTAAGACTCTGCCTTTGCTCTTCCTCCCTCTGATCTGCAGAGCATTGCTAGTCTCGACCACATCCAAGTCTGGCCCCGCAACCCCTCTTCTATGGGAGTCTCTCCTCCAGTGGTAACTGCTCCATGGAAAGAGCTGTACCTGAGAAGCTATTTGCAGCATGCAAGAAAAACAATTTTTCTAGGGTCCTACAAAGCAAGAGAACCATGCGGTGTGTTCTACTGGCACCTTATCTATTAACTATTTACATATATATATATATATATATATATATATATATATATATACATACACAGCTACAGAGCACTCAATGCGCAAGGCCATCCTCTGTATTCAGAAAAGCAGGCTGGAAACATCAGGCCTGATAGTGCCAGAGTCCTGCTCCTTCCCCTTGCGGTCTGAAAGGCACAATGTGGTCTTCAGCATCAGCTGCCTCTTCCTGAGGGTGCAGCTTTTCTTTCAGACCAAAGGGACTCTTCTCCTACAGGGAGACATCTGGTTTGCAGATTTCCCTTCTCAGGGAGCACAAGCATGAAGGAAGCAGGGGCTACGGAGACTGCCATACCTGGGGTGGCTGTGCATTGATGGCATAGGCCACACAAAAAAGTGGGATCCCTCCCTATAACCAGCATAGAAGAATTTGCAGTCTGGGTCCCCAGGCTGGAGGGTATTAAAAAGGGGAGAGCAGGCCTGCCATCCGGGACAGAGATGGACCACGTTTCAGACCTTTTCTCCACCAATGAGTATAGAGAACAGGAGGCTGAGGTCTGGTCCATCCTCCAGCCATCAAATGTCTATTGTCTGCTGTGGTGCCCCCTAATATGTGTTAGCCGTGGGGATGTCACGCTTGTCAGGCTTGACAAAGCCCTGGCTGGGATGATTTAACTGGGAATTGGTCCTGCTTTGAGCAGGGGGTTGGACTAGATGACCTTCTGGGGTCCCTTCCAACCCTGATATTCTATGATTCTATGATTCTAAGTTAGCCTGATTGGGACAAGGACCACAGTGGCTCTCCTGAGAAACCTGCGCAAGCGCATTGCCCAAGTTCCGGATGAGACCTTTGAAGAGACCACTGAGGCCGATTACTGTGATGTGAGAGAGCACATCAATTCCCCATTCCGCATCTAGGCATGCATGCAGCCCTAATGCTCCTTGCCCAATGAGCAGAATATACTTGAATTGCAATTCAAATGACCTGCAAATGCTTGCACACATCACCATGCCCTTTGAAACTGCAGGATTTTGCATTCATTAAAATTTAATTAATTAATTAAATTCCAGGGATGGGGAAGAAAAACAATCAACAGTGGTTTAAAGCAGGTGTGGTTAGACATTACACAGGGGTTGAACTTTGGATGGCAACTTATTCTAAAAGAGGTCCCAGAGCAGAACTGAGTGAATAGTCTGGAAAAAACTAATTGTGAGCAGTTGTGGCTTCTAAATAGGAGTTTGCTTTGACTATACGTTAGCAGGTCCTTCTATTTGCTTTTCTGAATTGCAAGAGACTGACGTTGGTCTATCAGGAAATATTTCATATCCAAGGGAGGAGAGTTTTAAATTTAGAAAAAAATTCCACCCAGCCTGATGGAACTACTTTCCTCAAGAACCAGAAACCAGTCAACTGGATGGGTTAGGCAGATACTCACAGAACACGCTGGGGAGTGACATACCTATTCTTGGAACTAGAGAAATTCCCATGGGGTGGAAGTTCCCATGGGCTGAGAAGAGAGGAAGGAGGGTTTGAAAAAAAATCTGTTTTTGGGGAAAGAGTCCATTACCATATTAGATTAAATCATCTAACACCTGAGGCTTGGACATCAGGTTGAGTCAGGGGGCGGTGGAACTTCCACAAGACAGGTCAGAGCCAGAACCTGCTCTTGAACATGTAAGACTTACTTTTGTTTTCTGTGACTCGGCAGAGGAGGCATTATCGATTCAGCTTATGGGAAGTGTAAATCTAGAATGCTCAGCAAGCCGTTTCTTTTCTTTTAAACCCATTTCCCTCTGTTTTTTTTAAAAAAAATCTTGTTTTAAGGGATATTCTACAGTTGTGTGGGAGTTCCAAGCAGTTCACCGCAAGGGGAAAAGGACACTTCAGCTTTGAAGGAGAGTGTACTTTATGAGATCAAAGATACCGCTTCGGTCTCAGTCCAAGGGTATGTGGCACTCGCTGTTTTCTTCCAGCGAGGTGTGTTCTAGACGGCTACAGGGGGCAACACTTCAAGGGAGGCACCAACAAGCCTAAGGAGACAGATGAGCTGAAGTTTAGTCAGGTCATGTGAATGCTTGTGGAATGCAAGTTTTCATATGAATGTTCTCAGAAAATGAACTTTGGCCCATTATAGTGGACAAAATAAAATGTATTGTGGGCAGGAGCAGTAGTTTAGAAGGTTTAGGAAGCACAATCAATGCCAGATGATGTAAGTGACTGATCACACAGGGTGGAATTCACCCTTGTAAAGCACAAGACCTAGGTCAAAGGCAATAGTCCTGTTAACTTGATTGGACCTGAGTTAGGCCAACACTGAGTGCTTTTGAATATTCTACCCTAAGGCAGGTTTTTTCATGAAAAAATAAATATTAGGAAATAATTTAATGTTTTTAGCTGGAAACAAGGAGTAAAACCCAACACTGACCAGTGAGCTCTGCATCACAGATTCATCTAAAGATGGGCAAATAATCCTTAACAAATAATTGGTTTGACGAAAACTTTATTTTCACAAATTGTCCAGATCATGGTTTTCTTGAATTTATTTATTATCCACAGTTTTTCCATCATATAATTTCCATGGGGAACTTTTGATCATTGCAAGTATTTGTTAATCCACTTTCAGGCTTTGAGATTGCACATTGTGGGCACACTGTATGTTTCTGTTCCATGACTTTCATTGGATGGGCATCGTGCTGAGAAATAGGTCTCCCATGCAAACAGAGCTTACTAGTCGAAAATGTTGCTGTCTGTGAATGTTCTGCAAGGCTTGCTTAAAATGTGCTGTGACTGTGAACATTACCAACAGCAAACCTGTTAGCAAAATATTCCTAAACGAAGGCAAACACAGTCAGAGCAAATTGGCTTCACTGGATATTGTTGAAGCCAGGAAGTTTGCAAAGATTTAAAGAGGAATGGGACATTTGTATGGATAACAAGAACATCCAGATTTATCACACAGTTAACACTAACAAAGAATATGGGAAGGAGTGTAAATCTGGTGCTTCAGGCCTTAAACCAATCTCTAACTAGTAGGGATTGGGATGAGAACTTCATGGCGGGAAGATTCCCCACATTGGCCTTTTGTGGGCTTTCCTGCACCTTCCTCTAAGCATCTGACCACTGTTGGTGAGAGAATACTGGACCATAGGTCTGATCCAGTCTGACAATGTCTGGGTTCATACATTTGAAAGAATATTCACATAATTTTGTTTTGTGACATACTCCTCTTTCGGATGATGTGCACCCATTTCTTATCTGAGAATAATTGGAATATCCCTTTTTGATGGTCTATTCCAACCTAAACACTTGGGGTTTTATCTTCTTCCACTCAGAAGATGGAGACAGAACAGGAATGCTTCTGATGGTGCCATACTCTCCCATATAAGGGCGTCACCATCTGTCAGCCTTCAGTTGTTCTCCGGCTGGTGGAGAAGTCTGTCCCCAGGAGGCTTCTGCTAAAGCAGAGAAAAAGCAGGACTCGGGAGCCTAAGGGAAGCTATATGATATGTTCTGGTGTGTAGCTGAGTGAGACATCAGCAACTTGTGGGCCCTCAGACCCTGGTGAACCCCCCCCCAGCAGCTATCCAACATGGGGGACTCAATTGTTGTTGCTGAAATAATTCAGCGACTCTGACCTTTTCTTTACCTCAGATGCAGCTTGTGCAGCTGACTTGGCTCTGAGCTGTGAGAAACAGAACGATCCTCCTTCACAATAATACATTCACTGGCTGAGCCCCACCTAACCTCAAGTCACTCTTGAGCTCCCTGTGTTTCCCCTCAACTAAGCGGCAGACTGCCTGATCTGGCACTAGGCTGACACAGATGGTACTGCCATCTGCATGTGTTCTGTAACCGTTGTTGGTCTTGGTCTTTTGACAGTGGAGAAGGATGGGAGGGAAGGACAGTAGGCCCTTGAGGGTGTTTAATAATCAGAGGAGTGGGTGGGTGAGGTTCTGTGGCCTGTGATGTGCAGGTTATCAGACTAGATGATCATGATAGTCCCTTCTGACCTTAAAGTCTATGCGGTTGTCAGCCAGCACTAACCTATACTGTTCTTGAAGGGGCTTCCTTCTGATCAATGGGACCCTGGTGACTCTGGACAGGGAAGGGGCAGCAGTACAGGTGGTAACATGTCCTTCTATATTAAAATTGGTTGATTAACCAGAATTTTCTACAGAATGTGTATGCATTGCACAGGAATATCTTTGGCCAACATTCTGTTCAAGGATTTCTCTTGGTTTGGTATTTTTTTCACACTGAATGTTTTTAAACGGGCTATTAAATTGTGGGCTGGAGCCATGAGATTTCATGAATGCATGGAACACAACAGTAGTGTGAACTTCCCCCTGCCTCCATTACATTTTTGAGGTACAGTAGATCCTCACTGAAACCAACAAACCACAGTGTCTATAACTTCCTTAACTTTGTCTTAAGGATGCCGAGCTAATTGTAGGAGCTGCAACTAGCTGTAAGTGATGTATGACATGAAAACTTCTTCCCGGGCACACAGAAAGAAGCCACCCATAATTTGTAATCCATTCTGTACTTCTGTGCCATTTGAAGCATTACTGAGCTCAAGCTCAGTCAGAAAAGCTCATCAATATAAAAGTCTGTCAGGTAAAAGGAAATGAATGCGTTAGTTTCAACATTGCGGTTGTAGGCAGATAATGTAGAGAAGAAGGATGGTCCAGTGATTAGGTTCCCTAGCTTTGTTCTTACAAGACCAGAGTTCAATTCCTTGAGCCACCATAAACTTTCTGTGTTATGTTGGGCAAGACAGACTCTCTACCCCAGAGATGGTCAATTTTTTTTGTCAAGATCCTGATTCCAGAGAAACATTTTTCACACCACAAGTGTCCCTGTTCAACGAACACATACAAAGCTGTCTAATATACCCAGGGCCTATTGCAGGGACAATCAATATGTGGACCGCAGGCCAAATCCAGACTTCCAGAAGCTTTTGACCTGACCACGAAAATCTAAGGGGCTGTGGGCAGTTAGTGCGGTTGGGCTAGTGTGGGTAGAGGAGTGACTGGCTGCGTCCTGGCAGGCTTTGGGGAGTAGGTGCCTGGGCTCACACACAACTCAGGGTGGCAGAGGCCCTCCCTAAATGGAGCCCCACAGGGACTGCTGGGGTACACGAGGGCTTGGAGCTTCAGCCCTGCGGGAGGCATCGGGCTCGGGGTCTCAGCTGAAACCCAAGCTGAAGCCCCAAGCCCAGCGCACCTGGGAGGGGCTGAAATCCTCAGCCCTGGATCGCCTGGGGGGGAGCTGAAGCCACAAGCCCCAGCATTCCAGGTGGGTCTAAAGTTCCAAGCCCTGGTGCACCGCTGGTGGGACTGAAGGCCCAACCCCCGGCATGTGTAGGAGACAAATGTCTCATTCAGAAAGTTGAGGAAACAACTAGGGAGTCATCCATTTTGGATCTGGTATTGACCAATAGGGATGAATTAGTTGCGAACACAAAGGTGGCCGGGAACTTGGGAGGAAGTGATCCTCATCTGGTAGAATTCAAGATCCTAAGGCAAGGAGAACATAAGAACAGCAAAACAAGGACACTGGACTTCAGAAAGGCAGATTTCTGTCCACTCAGAGAAATAGGCAATTAGGAAGAAAAGGAGTCAAAGGGGGCTGGCAGCTCCTAAAAGATGTAATACTAGAGGCTCAACGTCTATTCTAATGCAGAGGAGAGATAAGAAGAGCCACAGGAGGCCAGTGTGGCTGCACCTGGGGCTTTTTAGTGATCTAAAATCCCCAAGGGATCTATACAGGAAATGGAAGGAGGGGCATGTCACCAAGGAAGTATACATGGGAATAGAGCGAGAAAGATCAAGGATGGGGTGGGCTTGCTGCTCCATGGAGAAGGTGACCTGGTAATGGAAAAATCACAGGAAGGCAGAGCTGCTCGATGCCTACTTTGCTTCAGTCTTCACACAAAAAATAATATGTGACCAGATGACTAGCAAAGTTACCACAGACAATGAAGGGGAAGGGATGCAGACTGGGATAAGTAAAGGATATGTCAGAGATCTTCTGACCAATTTGAATGAATTCAAATCAATGGTGCTGGATGCTATTCACCCAAGAGTACTGAAGGAATTAGCTGAAGAAGTCTCGGAGCCACTGGCAATAGTATTTACAAGCTCATGGATAACAGGAGAGGCCCCAGAAGACTGCAGAAGGGCTAACGTGGTGCCCATCTTTAAAAAGGGGAAAAAGGAGGAGCTGGGAAACTACAGACCAATCAGCCTGACTCGATACCTGCAAAGCTACTAGATCAACGAATAAAACATTCCATTTGTGAATACCTGGAGGACAAAGGGGTGATCACGAGCAGCCACCATGGATTTACTAAGAATAAATCATGTCAAACCAGCTTGATTTCCTTCTTTGACAAAGCAACTGGTTTGGTGGATAGGGGGAATGTGGTGGACATAATGTACCTGGACTTTAGCAAGGCTTTTGACAAAGTCCTATATGGCATTCTGATAGGTAAGCTGGTGAAATGCAGGTTCGGAGGAGCTACCAGCTAAGTCACACCAGTTGAGATCTGCCCTACATCTGGATCCCTACATAGCTGTTTTTTCTGAGGTACCAGAGGTTACACTGGTTTAAATTGCCATCACTCTCCTGAAGTGATTTACACAGATCCTGAGGATCTGGCCAAGTATCATTGCTTTGCAGTTTAGAAAGTTTACTTGAAAATAACACGTCTTTGTTGGAGTAGAACATTACGGTCACTGGTCGATTCCTATGTGTCTTTCCAATCCCTGACATTTTTTGTCTTGAGCACAGTAGTACAACGGTTTTACCTGCTGGTTCGTTCCCCTGTATTGACACATTTTCTAACAACAGCTGACATGATTGACAATTGAACCGTCTCTTGCTTTATTTGCTATGAAAGGTTACTAACTGGAGTGGAATATATTTAGCAAGTCAGACCTTTGGCCTGAGACATAACCTTTGTAGCACCAGTAGAGAGAAAAGTTGCCTTCAATATTGAATATCCTCACATAATATTGTGTGGAAGGAGCCCCTCGTAAGACTGGAATTGGGGGCAAGTCTCCCAGGAACTGAAGCCAAGACATTTTTGTTCGAGTGCACAAGTAATGGACTGTTTCAATGGCTTGTTGGGTGGGAACTGCCATAAGAGAGACTAACGCTAAGGGCTAGCTCTTGCTGCTCAGAATGGAGATGGCGGGATGCCCAGGGAGTACGTGGCCTCCTTGGTGAGCACAGAATGGAGCTGGAATGGGGTGCAGCCTGGCTGTTGTTCTAATGGACATGGGAGCAGCATTTTTGCTCTTGGAGGCAACTATGTTTTATGCCAGCCAACCCCAAGCTGAACTAAGTTGGAAAAGTGACCAAGAATGAGCAACTAGTACCTTTCCTTGGAATGACTTACTGTTAGGGCCCTACCGAATTCAGGGTCCATTTTGGTCAATTGCACAGTAATAGGATTTCAAAAATCATAAATTTCGTGATTTCAGCTATTTAAATCTGAAGTTTCACAGTGTTGTAACTGTAGGGGTCCTGGCCCAAAAAGAAGTAGTGGGGCAGTGGAGCGGGGGGCATTTGCAAGGTTATTGTAGGGGGGGTTGCGGTTCTGCTACCCTTACTTCTGCGCTGCTGCTGGCATCAGCGCTGCCTTCAGAGCTGGGCAGCTGGAGAGCGGTGGCCGCTGGCCCCGCGAGCCCAGCTCTGAAGGCAGAGCCGCCGCCACCAGCAGCAGCGCAGAAGTAAGGACGGCCTGGTGTGGAATCGTCACCCTTACTTCTGCCCTGCTGCCTGCAGAGCTGGGCCCTCAGTTAGCAGCCGCCATTCTCGGACCACCCAGCTCCGAAGGCAGCATAAGAAGTAAGGGTGGCAATACTGCGACCTCCCTAAAATAACTCTGTGACCCTTCTTCATCTCCCATGTGGGTCAGGACCCCCAATTTGAGAAATGCTGGTGTCCCCCATGAAATCTGTATAGCATAGGGTAAAAGCACACCAAAGCCCAGATTTCACAGCAGGAGACCAGATTTCACGCTCCATGATGCATTTTTCATGGCCGTGAATTTGGTAGGGCTCTACTTATTGTGAATGAGTAGCCACTGCTGGGCAAGCCCTGGTAGCCTCCACATAGTCCTGCAAGCAGTCTGTTACCTTAGTTTCCCCTCTTGGACTGCTCAATAAACTCCACACTTCTTTCTGTGGCCAAAAATACCCCTCCCAGGGGTCTAGGCTTAGGAACATAAACATAAAATCTAAATAAAACCACAAGCCCCAAAGTCAAGTCCAACAAAAATCCACCTGAAGCCCAAGTTTCTCTTCCTACCTGGGGCTTTCCTGCTTTGGCAGGCCACTCCCAGGCCCTACCTGTCTGGAGCATCAGTCCCAGCTCCAGGACTCAGGAGTGAGCAGGCCCCAGCAGAAACAGTCTCTGGTCTCCTTTAGTTCCCTTCACTGCAGCCTTCTACTGCTCTTATAGGGGGATCACTTGACCTTGCTCAGATGTGCCTCTTTAGTAATCAGGGTTGGCTGGTCCCAGGCCTCCAGCCCTTCAGAGACAAGCCACCCTGTTACACTTACCTTACGCTTGGGTTACTACTGTACCTTAGTGATGGCATATACCGACTGACACTACTGCTAGTTATATCCCCGGTACCCCAGCCGGTGTCAGGATGCTTTAAAGCAAATGGAGAGAAAATGAAGGAGCAAGTCTACATCCAGTATATATGCACACGCACACACACTTTATCCAGCCCTCTTCCCCACCCACATTAATCCCCTGCAACACATTTTAAAACAAAGAAGCTGAAATCATAGAATCATAGAATCATAGAATATCAGGGTTGGAAGGGACCCCAGAAGGTCATCTAGTCCAACCCCCTGCTTGAAGCAGGACCAATTCCCAGTTAAATCATCCCAGCCAGGGCTTTGTCAAGCCTGACCTTAAAAACCTCTAAGGAAGGAGATTCTACCACCTCCTTAGGTAACGCATTCCAGTGTTTCACCACCCTCTTAGTGAAAAAATCTCTGTCCTGCAAATGAATTGGAGATCTTACATAAACCAGGGGGCTCTCAGACTTTCCCATATTAGAAATGCCCCCCGGGATACCTCTCCCATCTAACCAGGATGCAGCCAGGTCCCATTTAACAATATGGGAAGGGCAGGTGGCCATGATCCCCTCAGGCATTGCAAACCCATTAAATACACCTGCGACTCCTCCCCCATTCTACTGTAATGCCTCCTCCCTGCAAGAGCTTTGGGCACGGCATTTCTTTACTGGGAGGGCCAGGTATTTCCTCCATTTTCTGTTTGTGCGAATGCACACTACATATAAGGCTCAGTGCTACGAGCCTTGGGCTGAGCAGATGGAGCAGGCAGCCCTCCAGCTCTGCTCTCTGACAGCAGAGCTGGATGTCTGAAGAGGGAGACAGGAGAAAACATTCCTAACACAAACGCAGAGCCACCGATGGCCCCCTGGCCTCTGGAGAGCAGTGGCTTGTCCTGTTCCTCTTTCATACGTCAACTCCAGACTTGTTGGTTCGGCTCAGATTCTCATCACTAGGGAAACGTGAATTTCCTACTGTTTTTCTGTGTGCTGGGCAGAATGCCAGGCCACAGGCTGAGATTCGTCTTCTTGTCTTTTTCTACAGTTTTATACACAGTACATTTTAATCATGTGGCTTGAGAGCAACAAAGTTTATAAAAACACCTGTTTGGTTTTTTTATTGCTAGTGACAATCTTTTATTCACTTTCCCGAGAAACAGCTTTTAAAGAAACAGGCTTTTCGTCCATTTAGGATCCGGTTATCAAGAGACCGTGATGGGCAATTCATAATTACCTCCTTCTCCTTTTGCAAAACAGTTACCACCCTTGTTCTTTAAACAAACATGGGCCAAACTGATCCCTGCTGTAACACTACAGATTTACACCAGGGATGAATCTGAGTCCATGGGTGGTTGAAAGCAAGCCAGGTCACCAGCACGTATTCTTATGCCATCTTGTTGACTAGGCCTAGAGACATTTTCATGAAACCGTCACCACAAAAAAAGAGCTTTTAGACCTTTCACAGATGATGATGCTTCAGGAAGGGGATTATCAACAAAGGGCTAGGTACTTACTGCATACGGCATTTTTTATCTGGATTACAATAGAGCCAAGAGATCCCTTCCAGAATCAGGGTCCCTTGGTGCTGAGGGGCCGTACAAACAACGAATGAAAAATACAGTCCTGGACCAAGATAGCTCACCTCAGGAGTGGTGGAAGTGCCCTAAAAGTGGGAGGGCCACAGGCGACCAAACTGTGGCCCCACCCTGCACTGTGCTGCCCCCTGAAGCCGCACCTCTGCCCCACCCCTTTTCCCCGATCCCTGCCTCGCGCCACCCCTTCCCCCCAACGCTCTTCCCCCACAACCTCCTTGTTCTCTGAGGCCCCGCTCCCACGCTGCCTCTTCTCCCCCACACCCTGCCCCCCACTTGCTCCTTTCTGCCCCCTCCTCCCATCGCTTGCCCTTATGGGAGGGACATGCCCCGCTGGTCACCCCTATTCTGACACCCTGGCTCACATTTTAGTTTTGTTGACAGGACACAGCAGGCAGATGAATGAGGGCTGCATGGGATGGATGGGGAGTAAGGACAAGGTAACAGTAAAATGAGCATGTTCTGTGATAATAGGGTGTAGTCACAGCCACCTAGCCAGGGTGAGCAGGTGAGATGGTGTAGGAATCATGGAAACGTTGAGTCTTAAGAGGGATTTGAAGGTGTTGGCTTTCCAGGTTTTGATGGGAAGTTTTTCCACAAGTAAAAGGCAGCATAGGGAAAAACAAGGGAGAATGATAATATAGGGAATGATAGGCTGGATCAATCCCATGCATTTCCTGATGGTTGTTGAACTGGTTACTGTATATGATGCACTGGGTACCAAAATCTGATCCTGAGGGCTGCTAAACGTTTTTAGCTCCCTTTGAAGTCAATAGGAATGGAAGGTGCTTAGCACATTGTTGATCAGGCTCCCAGGAAGCTACCCATTTCTAGTGGCAACATATGCCTCAGACATCCAATACTGAAAATAGTAGTGGAGGCCTGCACATAAGCCTGCTGTAGGGGATTTGTGTATGACCAACAGAGCTGGCTGAATAGTGGGAAAATATCTCTGAAGG
Source organism: Lepidochelys olivacea (assembly GCF_965140295.1). Classification (NCBI taxonomy): domain Eukaryota; kingdom Metazoa; phylum Chordata; order Testudines; family Cheloniidae; genus Lepidochelys; species Lepidochelys olivacea. The sequence continues at coordinate 124,891,197 of NC_140416.1, forward strand.
ATTTTGCTCGATTTTGTCCTCCATATTTCACTGACATTTTCCAAAACACTTCAGGGATCTGATGTCCCCTAAAAAAGTGTCCCAGATTGGGGAAGGATCTGGATTTCTTTGCATGAAGCAGCACTGAAAAAAAAATACAGACACTCCAAGAATTAAAAAAAGAAAAACACAATACATGCCAAGGCTTTTGTTTTTTCCTTAGTAGAATATTAATTAGTGTCTAACCAGAGTCAAAGAAATCCAGATTTGGACTGAAGAAAAATATACACTATTAGCCTCACTTACAGAGGGCCCCTCCAACTGAAGAAAATACTCACCAGCAACTACACACCACACCACAGGAACACTAACCCAAGAACCTATCCTTGCAACAAATCCTGTTGCCTCCTCTGTCCCCATATCTACTCTAGCAACACTATTAGAAGACCCAACCACATCAGCCATACCATTAGGGGCTCATTCACCTGCACATCTACTAATGTGATATATGCCATCATGTGCCAGCAATGCCCCTCTGCCATGTACATTGGCCAAACCGGACAGTCTATATGTAAAAGAATAAATGGACACAAATCAGATATCAGGAATGGTAACATACAAAAGCCAGTAGGAGAACACTTCAATCTCCCTGGACATTCAATAACAGATCTAAAAGTAGCTAGCCTGCAACAAAAAAACTTCAAAAACAGACTTCAAAGAGAAACTGCAGAGCTACAATTCATTTGCAAATTTAACACCATTAATTTGGGCTTGAAGAGGGACTGGGAGTGGCTAACTCACTACAAAAGCAATTTTCCCTCTCTTGGTATTGACACCTCCTCACCAGTTATTGGGAGTGGACCACATCCACCCTGACTGAATTGACCCTGTCAGCCCTGGTTCTCCACTTGTAAGGTGACTCCCTTCTCTTCGTGTGCCGGTATATTTATGCTTGTATCTGTGATTTTCACTCCATGCATCTGAAGAAGGGTTTTTTTACCTATGAAAGCTTATGCCCAAATAAATGTGTTAGTCTTTAAGGTGCCTCCGGACTCCTCATTGTTTTTGTGGATACAGACTAACACGGCTACCCCTCTCATACTTGACTATTAGCCTGGGCACTAATGAGATCTTGGGTTATTGTCAGATGTTTCACTGTGACAATTCTTGGTATCAGATAGAGACTTTGCTGAATTTTGGTCTCCTCCTGACCACCATAGTACTCATAGATTCATAGCTTGAAGGTCAGAAGGGACCATCATGATCATCTAGTCTGACCTCCTGTATATTGCAGGCCCCATAACCTCACCCACTCCTGTGATAGACTCCTAACCTCTGGCTGAGTTATCAAAGTCCTCAAATCATGGTTTAAAGACTTCAAGTTACAGATTATTCACCATTTACACTAATTTAAACCTCCAAGTTACCCATGCCCCAAGCTGAAGAGGAAGGTGAAAAATCCCCAGGGTCTCTGTCAATCTCACTTGGGGGAAAATTCCTTCTTAACCCCAAATATGGTGACTAGTTAGACCCTGAGCTTGTGGGCAAGACCCGCCAGGCAGATACCTGGGAAAGAATTCTAGGTAGTCACTCAGAGCCCTCCCCATCTAGTGTCCCATCTCCTGCCATTGGCGATTTTTGCTACTGACATTCACCAATGGGCCACATGCCATTGTAGGCAATGTCATCTTATCATCCCCTGCATAAACAGAGCACTGAGTAAGGGTACTCTTTTAGGATTTCATGGTCATAGCCTACAAGACCCATTTCCCAGTACATTCATGGATCTCATCCACTGTGTTTCTTCTGTGCTGCTATATGTTGCATATTTGGGCTATGGAGATGTTCTCCTTGCCTTGGGCATCCGTGTAAGAAGAGCTCCCTGGGAGATGCTTGGAACTAGCGTTCCTCAGCCCTTATGGGCTTTGGGAAGTATCTTTAACTCATGTGCAGTCATGGAGAATGGGGAAGAGATTTATCATGGTACCCATAAACCATGGGGAGCACCTCTATGCAATTAGACTGATGATACATAGCTCTTGTCACTTAGAAACAAGACAATAGAAGGCAAAGCTAAAGCAGATCTAGCTACAAAATCACTAAAGCAGACCATGCCTCTTGCCACTCTTTAAGTTCTTAGCAAATTAGTGTACAAATCTGTGTATTAGCTTTCCTCTGAATCATATACCTACCTACTTTGATCAATTTTAAGAGTGTGGGCTCTTGCCCAGAATATAAAACTGAACTATGCTCTGAGCCATTCCCTTTCCCCTAATGACCCAGGAGTTGGCCACTAATTGAAACTGCAGGCTAGAAAACAGCCCATCAGTGTTTCTGGAGGTGTATGTTCCTTGTTCAGTCAGAGTTAGTCCTTTCTCCAACATTGCCAACATTCTACCTAGACACCAAACAACCCACCGAATTGCCACCACTTTGGGGGGTCAGGAAGGACTTTGACACCAGGACTGGGTTATTTCTTTGTTGGGATAGACACAGGATATTCTTTCCTCACCTGTTTCTGTATATTTACAGCATGCTCTGATGGTTTGATTTTCAGGTGTGCAGAGCCCTGACAATTCCCATAGGAGCCAACAGGAACATTAGGTGTTCAGCATCTCACAGAACCAGCTGAGTGGTTGCTATGATTGATTTGAGGGAGGATAGATGCTCAACTTCAAGAGTTGGGGTCACTGCAGGAAGGTTGTGGGATTCTGGCAACTTTAACTCCCCAAACGTGTTCAGTTCCTTTATGAAGATCATGTCCAGGGGCTGTCTCAAATTCAGCCCCCTCACATGGCCATGGCTTCTGAAAGGCCACATGAATTTAGGTGTCAAATGGGAAACAATTTTTCCATCCTCTGAGAATTCTCAGGATTTTGAAAAAAATTCCCCCTCCCGAAACTGGGATAAAAAGTCAAAATCACAAAAGCTGTCATGAACTGAGAGGCTGGGAAAACAATCAGATTGAGTCAATCAGAACATTTCATTTTGATCATTTCTAAATGTTTTATTTTGGTTTTGACCTTTTCATTCTCCCCTACCCCAACACCACCACCAACTTGAAGTACAAATTAACTACAGTTTCAAACCAAAAAGTTGTTTCAAACCAAAAAAGGAAACTTTTCGTTTGGAAAATGTTGAAATGGGACGTTTTAACAATTCCCCCCCCCTTCTGCTTGCCCCATTTTTCTTTTAATCAGGAGATTAATCAAAATTGACCCTTTTCTGCAAAGTTTTGGGTTTTGGGAATCGGCGTTTTCAGGGAGACAAGATTTCCATTGAAAGATTCCATCCTCATCAGCTCTATTCAAAACACCAGAGGCTGGACAGCAGCATGGCCAATGCCCCGCTGCATGGTGGGGGTGTCAAGTTTCCTTCCCCACTCTGAACTCTAGGGTACAGATGTGGGGACCTGCATGAAAACCCCCTAAGCTTATTTTTACCAGCTTAGGTTAAAACTTCCCCAAGGTACAAACTATTTTCCTTTTTCCCTTGTACTTTATTGCTGCACCACCAAGCGTCTAACAGATATATAACCAGAAAAGAGCCCGCTTGGAAACGTCTTTCCCCCCAAAATCCTCCCCAAACCCTACACCCCCTTTCCTGGGGAAGGCTTGATAAAAATCCTCACCAATTTGCATAGGTGAACACAGACCCAAATCCTTGGATCTTAAGAACAATGAAAAAGCAATCAGGTTCTTAAAAGAAGAATTTTAATAGAAGAAAAAGTAAAGGAATCACCTCTGTAAAATCAGGATGGTAAATACCTTACAGGGTAATCAGATTCAAAACACAGAGAATCCCTCTAGGCAAAACCTTAAGCTACAAAAAGACACAAAAACAGGAATATCCATTCCATTCAGCACAGCTATTTTATCAGCCATTTAAACAAAACAGAATCTAACGCATATCTAGCTAGATTACTTACTACGTTCTAAGACTCCATTCCTTTTCTGTTCCCAGCAAAAGCATCACACAGACAGAGAGACCCTTTGTCTCTCCGCCCCCGCCCCCCTCCAGCTTTTGAAAGTATCTTGTCTCCACATTGGTCATTTTGGTCAGGTGCCAGCGAGGTTATCCTAGCTTCTTAACCCTTTACAAGTGAAAGGGGGGCTTTTCCTCTGGCCAGGAGGGATTTTAAAGGGGTTTACCCTTCCCTTTAGATTTATGACAGGGGGTGATGTGGAAGTAAGTAGCTGGAGGAGGGAAAATGTCACCTTGCTCTGGGGAGCGCAGGGGAAGCATGGTAGACGTGCTCCTTTGCAGACATTGTAACACCCACTCCCCTCTGTACTCCACCATGCAGCCTCTCCCCACCCCCTTGGCAGGTGTGTCTGCAGTGGCTGTTTACCCCTTCCTGTGGGTTGACCTACCTTCCCAGACATGGCTTACGCCAATACATGTGTAGAGCATCTCTTACCATTTTTGCCACATTAATAGTGGATTGATTGATACGGCACTGGTCACATGCAGTGTTCTATAAAACAGCTAATTAACACAAGGCAGCAATATCCCGGAAATAAACTGCAGGCAAGCAGGTATTCTGATCTGTTTTAAAACAAAGCCAGGCTCTTTCTACAACAGGTATTGATATTTGCTTCCTAGATGTGTCAAGTCCTCACTAAGCAAGAATCCTCAGAGCCTGTCTCAGGGCACAATCAGTCCTTTCAGAGGATTCTGGTAATCTGAAATTTTCACATGTAATTCCATGTGTTAGCACTGAAGATCTCTTTACAGAATGTGGTTAATTAAAAGAAAAAGAGCCAGCTAGTGCTACCAATAGGGAGTGTGTGCCCAATAAGTCTACGAGAGGAATCAGAGAGGAACTTTTTATTTGCTCTGAGCATCCTTCTCTAGAGACCGGAGTTGAGGACGACCTGTCCACCAGGGTGGTGTGCCTCACATGAAGGATACAGAAAGAAAAGTCCACTGAAACCGAGTAGTGTTTGGAAGGAAGCTTAGAGGCCGGTCTGAATGGAAGCCCAAGAGACTTGTGTTGATTTCCTACAGTAAGGCTGCCAGGCTTCAAGGCCTGATGGTCTTTAAAAAAGGGAAGAAGTCTTTAAAATCTTTAAAAAAGGGAAGAAGGAGGATCCTGGGAACTACAGGCCAGTCAGCCTCACCTCAGTCCCTGGAAAAATCATGGAGCAGGTCCTCAAAGAATCAATCCTGAAGCACTTGCATGAGAGGAAAGTGATCAGGAACAGCTAGCATGGATTCACCAAGGGAAGGTCATGCCTGACTAATCTAATCGCCTTTTATGATGAGATTACTGGTTCTGTGGATGAAGGGAAAGCAGTGGATGTATTGTTTCTTGACTTTAGCAAAGCTTTTGACACGGTCTCCCACAGTATTCTTGTCAGCAAGTTAAGGAAGTATGGGCTGGATGAATACACTATAAGGTGGGTAGAAAGCTGGCTAGATTGTCGGGCTCAACGGGTAGTGATTAATGGCTCCATGTCTAGTTGGCAGCCGGTATCAAGTGGAGTGCCCCAAGGGTCGGTCCTGGGGCCGGTTTTGTTCAATATCTTCATAAATGATCTGGAGGATGGTGTGGATTGCACTCTCAGCAAATTTGCGGATGATACTAAACTGGGAGGAGTGGTAGATATGCTGGAGGGGAGGGATAGGATACAGAAGGACCTAGACAAATTGGAGGATTGGGCCAAAAGAAATCTGATGAGGTTCAATAAGGATAAGTGCAGGGTCCTGCACTTAGGACGGAAGAACCCAATGCACAGCTACAGACTAAGGACCGAATGGCTAGGCAGCAGTTCTGCGGAAAAGGACCTAGGGGTGACAGTGGACGAGAAGCTGGATATGAGTCAGCAGTGTGCTCTTGTTGCCAAGAAGGCCAATGGCATTTTGGGGTGTATAAGTAGGGGCATAGCGAGCAGATCGAGGGACGTGATCGTTCCCCTCTATTCGACATTGGTGAGGCCTCATCTGGAGTACTGTGTCCAGTTTTGGGCCCCACACTACAGGAAGGATGTGGATAAATTGGAGAGAGTCCAGCGAAGGGCAACAAAAATGATTAGGGGTCTGGAACTGTCATAAATATAAAGGGAAGGGTAAACCCCTTTGAAATCCCTCCTGGCCAGGGGAAAGCTCCTCTCACCTGTAAAGGGTTAAGAAGCTAAAGGTAACCTCGCTGGCACCTGACCAAAATGACCAATGAGGAGACAAGATACTTTCAAAAGCTGGGAGGAGGGAGAGAAACAAAGGGTCTGTGTCTGTCTGTAGTCGTCTTGGCCAGGGACAGAACAGGAATGGAGTCGTAGAACTTTTAGTAAGTAATCTAGCTAGGTATGTGTTAGATTATGATTTCTTTAAATGGCTGAGAAAAGAATTGTGCTGAATAGAATAACTATTTCTGTCTGTGTATCTTTTTTGTAACTTAAGGTTTTGCCTAGAGGGGTTCTCTATGTTTTTGAATCTAATTACCCTGTAAGATATCTACCATCCTGATTTTACAGGGGGGATTTCTTTATTTCTATTTACTTCTATTTTTTATTAAAAGTCTTCTTGTAAAAAACTGAATGCTTTTTCATTGTTCTCAGATCCAAGGGTTTGGGTCTGTGGTCACCTATGCAAATTGGTGAGGCTTTTTATCCAACATTTCCCAGGAAAGGGGGGGTGCAAGTGTTGGGAGGATTGTTCATTGTTCTTAAGATCCAAGGGTCTGGGTCTGTAGTCACCTAGGCAAATTGGTGAGGCTTTTTACCAAACCTTGTCCAGGAAGTGGGGTGCAAGGTTTTGGGAAGTATTTTGGGGGGAAGGACGCGTCCAAACAGCTCTTCCCCAGTAACCAGTATTAGTTTGGTGGTGGTAGCGGCCAGTCCAAGGATAACGGATGTAATATTTTGTACCTTGGGGAAGTTTTGACCTAAGCTGGTAAAGATAAGCTTAGGAGGTTTTTCATGCAGGTCCCCACATCTGTACCCTAGAGTTCAGAGTGGGGGAGGAACCTTGACAGGAACACATGAGTTATGAGGAGAAGCTGAGGGAGCTGGGATTGTTTAGCCTGCAGAAGAGAAGAATGAGGGGGGATTTGATAGCTGCTTTCAACTACCTGAAAGGGGGTTCCAAAGAGGATGGCTCTAGACTGTTCTCAATGGTAGCAGATGACAGAATGAGGAGTAATGGTCTCAAGTTGCAGTGGGGGAGGTTTAGATTGGATATTAGGAAAAACTTTTTCACTAAGAGGGTGGTGAAACACTGGAATGAGTTACCTAGGGAGGTGGTAGAATCTCCTTCCTTAGAGGTTTTTAAGGTCAGGCTTGACAAAGCCCTGGCTGGGATGATTTAACTGGGAATTGGTCCTGCTTCGAGCAGAGGGTTGGACTAGATGACCTTCTGGGGTCCCTTCCAACCCTGATGTTCTATGATTCTATGATTCTATGGTGCTGTTTCCCAAAGTGAAAGTCTGTTCTTCTGCTTCATGTGTATGAACCGCATTGGGATCAGCATAAGGAGCCAGAAATGTTTTTCTGGGGCTAGTGTCCGTGAGGATTGCTGCATCATCGGTCTGGAGACAGTTGGGTGTGGCCTGAGAGGAACTGCGTACCCATCGCTCAGTCTCGATACTTTCACGGGAGAAAACATGCCACTGAAGCCTTGTGCCACACAGATGTATTTTATAGGCCCGTTTTACATTGCTAGGGGACATCCTCTCAAACACAGAAAGAGGACTGTGGCCTGGTGCCATATCCTGAGATTTCAAAGTGGGTAGGAAACTCATGGTCACCACCATTCTCTGACCCAATTATTCCATGCTGAAGAGGATTGCCATTGTCTTTATCCTGCTTCAGTGGCTGCTTGACATAAAGGGTTAAGGAGTCTGCCTCAGATGCCAGTTAGGAGACTTGATCCTTTAGCTCAAATGCCAAGGGACGATGCTTCATCGGTACTGAGGGTCCAGGGTTCAAATCCCGCGGCCGGCCCAAGAAGTGATGGTTATGCACAAGCCCAATCAGTAGGATCTGACACGTCTTTAACCCCATCCCTCTCCCCTCCCCACAGTACACACACTGGACCCCACATGTGAAGGCTTCCTACACCACTGAATCAGCCCAAGCGAATGCACGGAGGAGGTCCATCATCCTGCACTAGCAGCTCCCCCCGTGCCCCACACAGATGGACGACAAATCTTTTTGCTACCACTGCCATCTTACCTATGTGTGTGAGCCAGCAAGTCTAAAGGCTGCTGGGGAAACTACAGAAACCCAACTGGTAGGACATGCTGAGGATGAGGCCCTGAATGGATACACACCTGCAGACTGCCCCACAGGTGAAAGCAGGTGGAATGGAGAAGGCTGTCCTTATAGGGGGTGTCTCAGTGGGTTCACTTGTACCAGGGAAGAGGGAACCGAAAGGCCCCATGCAAAGTTCCAGTGATGTCGAAAGCAGTTTGGAGTTCTTCTTTTGTGATCTGCAGCCTGGAGGCAGGGCTGGGGGGAGCTCAGCTGGGGGATGGGGGGGAGGGGGCATGTGCAGGAGCGAAACCGGCATCTACCTCAAGAAACCCCTGGCCCAGTTTGTCCATCACTGAACTGTCACAGAACCACCGGGGCAAAGTGGCAAATCTAGAGTGGATCCCTTTCTGGCAGGTTTGCTTTAGCTAAACACAAGTTATTGGGGTCCGTGTAACTGGGTGACATCTAAGGGCCTGTGTTAATCAGGAGGTCAGACTGGGTGCTCTAATGGCCTCTTCTGGCCTTTAAAATCTGAGTCAGGGGGTGAAGACGTCGATGGGCACTGAGAAAAGCCCTGTGCTCCAGAGAAGTAGATCACAGATTTCCAATCCTTGTCTAGAAAACACGACCATGCACTGGTTGAATTAATACGGACGCTTGTTTTGATTTAAAAGTGGCTTACTGCAGTTCAGGTAAACCTCTTCCAAACCAGCTTAAGCAAACCCAAAATAAACCTGGCTTAAACTGAATTAAGAAGATCCATACAGCCTCCTGCACTGGTTTAACTGAATCAGTTTAAAATCATTCCCTAAATTAAACTGGTGGAATTCTGGATGTAGAGAAGTCCTGGACTTCGTTAGCTAGAGGGATTAGACACTTGCCCAGATCCTCAAAGGTGTTTAGGCACCTAACTCCTATTAAAATCTATGGGAGTTAGGCACCTAAGTCCCTTTGAGGATTTGGGCGCCAGATACCATGGTGAAGAGCTCGGTACAAGAACCTTAATAGGACAGAGTCAGGCTAGATGAAGCCCCCAGTGGCGAAATTTACTGTGGCATGATCTCCTGGCTGTAGAGCCGCAAGTTTCAATGTGCGTGCCAAGCATGCACCGAATCTCAGCAGTCAGCAATTACTCCTTGACTCTAATTTCCATCTCCTGAACCTCAAAGGATTCAAGACATAAAATGAAAACCCGTTGGTTTCAATTAACTCTGCTTGCAGAAACAACACGAGCCATGTGCTCGAAATGGCTTTAAGAAACAACTGGAAAACATAAACTGTAGTTGGGGGAGTTTATTGCCCTCAATTCCAAGCAATGTTTCCATTCAGTAACGATGTCCAATAAATTCTAGGCCAAGTTTCCAATTAATAATGATGTCCAGACTCCCAGATTACCTGTCACTGAGGATTTAGTAATCTATGGGCAAATTACTTTAATTCTTCTCCGTTCCCATTAGCATATTAAACGACAATTATAATATTCTCATATTTCAAACATTCTGATGTTTTTACCACATAACGTCTCTTTCTCTTGTACCTCTTTCCATGAGGTCTGCAGAAAAAAGTGCACTCATCCACGTAGCACTTTATTGGCTTAGAAGAGGCTGAATTTGCTATTAAGAAACCAATATTTTACCATCGACACCAGAAAGGGACAGTTTTAATTGCACCTAATGCCAGGGTTTGGGTTCTTTCCTCATTTTTCAAAACTAGCAGCCAACCTGGCTTCAGATTGGTTGCCGACAGGAAAAATAATGGAGTGTCCTCCAGATCAATAGGAAAAGCGATTTTGTTTCAGGGCAACCGCACTGGAGAAAGTCAGCTATGGTGTCTCCTATCAGACTCCCAGAGTCAAAGAGCAGGCCTTCAGTGGGCAGTGCTGGAAACCATGTAGAGTCAGACTGTACCACCTAGGGGAGAATGGCAGACTGTCCCCAGCCTCTTCTGCAGCTCAGGTATAGCTGTCCAGAGCTTGGGTCCAGGCACAGGGAAGGGGAGGTCAGCAGCTGTGTACTTGATACTCTCCCCTGAGCAGGTGGGCTGGAAGGAGATGGAGTGGGTTGAGAGGGGGCCTTCAGCAGAACTGAGCCAGCACAAAGTTGGGGATATACTAGACCCAGGAAAGGGCTGTAGCAAATTGTGACTGAGTAATAATTCCTCCCTGAGGCAGTTCTGCTATGCATCACTCCTTAATCAGGGCACTGAACAACACCACACTATTAGCTTGCGGGACAAAACCCAACCTCTTCCCCAGCATGGGGAACGCAGCAGAAGCCATGCAACAAAAGAGGGGGCCACGACATGGGAAGTCTGTGCATGGGGTTCAGACTCCACAGCTGCGCAAGGAGCCCTTCCTCTGCCGGGGAGGAGGATTCGGAGGAGACTAGAAACAGAATGGGAGTGGTGGATCCACACCGACATAGAACCATTGGCCACAGGGCAAGAAGAGTGGGAATACATGGTCTATCATGGCAAAAGATTAACAAGGGGGCCTCAGGATTCTGTACTAGGCCCTGTGGGTTTTTCTAAATATGTTTATAGGTAATAGAAGAGTGATCAATGAAGCAGTTAAATGCGCACGTGACACAAGTTATTCAGGTTAGTCGAGTCAGAGGGGTCAAACCAAGCTAGGTGACTTGTCAATATGATGGCCGATTAAGTTCATTGTCAATAAATGCAATGTTTAATAGGCTTCAGGTTTAAAACAAACAAAAGGAAGTATTTCTTCACACAACGCACAGTTAACCGGTGGGCCTCTTTGCAAGAGGGTGTTGTGAAGGCCAAGACTATAACAGGGTTCAAAAACAAACTGGATACATTCATGGAGGATAATTCAATCAATGGCTACTAGCCAGGATGGGCAGGGATGGCGTCCCTTGCCTGTGTTTGCCAGAAGCTGGGAGTGGACGACAGGGGATGGATCACTTGATGATTACCTGTTCTGTTCATTCCCTCTGGGGCACCTGGCACTGGCCACTGTCAGAGGACAGGATACTGGGCTAGATGGACCATTGGTCTGACCCCGTATGGCCGTTCTTATGTTCAGAGTAATGCAGATCGGAGGGAAATTGCTGAACAACTTGAACTCCCTAGAGGGCCCTAAATTACCTGTATTAACTCAGGAAAGGGACCTGCGTGTGATTGTAGACAATACAATGGATACCTTCATTCAGTGTGGTCAGAAAAGCAAACAAGATGGTAGGATGCCTAAGAAATGGAATGGAGAATAATATGGAGGATATCCTAATGCCTTTATTTAAATCAATGGTGTGGCCTCATCGGGGACCCCACATGGAACACTTTTCTGTACCCATCCACTCAAAAAGGGGATACAGAAAACAGTAACAAGAACAATCAGGGCTTGGAAAAACTATGAGAGTGAAAAGACTGGGATTGTTTATCCTGGAAAGCAGATAACAAGAGGAGACATGATAAAAGTCTCTAAAATAATGAATGATCTAGAGATTGGGGAAGAGGAACTTCTGGTCTCCCTGTCTCATAACATAAGAACATAAAAATGGCCACACCAAAGGTCCATCTAGCTCAGTATCCTGTCTTTTGACAGTGGCCAATGCAGGTGCCCCAGAGGGAATGAACAGAACAGGTAATCATCAAATGATCCATCCCCTGTCGCCCATTCCCAGCTACTGGCAAACAGAGGCTAGGGACACCATCCCTGTCCATCCTGGCTAATAGCCATTGGACCTATCCTGCATGAACTTATCTAATTCTTTTTTGAACCCTGTTACAGTCTTTGCCTTCACAGCATCCTCAGGCAAGGAGTTCCACAGGTTGACTGCGTGTTGTGTGAAAAAATACTTCCTTTTGTTTGTTTTAAACCTGCTGCCTATTAATTTCATTTGGTGACCCCTAGTCCCAGTGCTATGAGAAGGAGACACAAGGACAAGTGGACAGTGTGGAGAAATTCAATACTGCTTTTTGCCCCCACACAATGCATATAAACAGACAATGAAACTCATTGCCACATTATGTCACAGAGGCCACAAATTTACAATAGTCAAAGAGGTATTGGACATTTATATGAATAATAGCTAAAGATAATAAAAAGCACTGGGAGGGAGATATCTCATGTTGTCAGTAGCTACCAGTGTGGTGCTCTGCTCTTGTTCGATGATGATAACAGTTGGCTGCATGCGTGTTCCCTCTATGTGCTGCCCCAGGTCTGCACAGATCGCTGACACAGCAGACCCCGAGAGAACCCCCAATGAGCACAAACTCTAGTAAGGTACGAAGGCACGTCGGCCAGGTTTATTGTCGAAGAGAAACACAGTCTCTAGCTCCCGATTCATATAACTTATATACGGTTTGTTGCTAGTCCCTGTGTGCTCCCTGACAATGGACTCAGCTCAGTCAGTGGCGGGACTTTCCACTGCCCCCTAGGCTGGACAGAGACATCCACTCAGGGATGCATTCTTATACACAGGTGCAAACAAGTTATATAACACTCTTGACATATTGAGGTGCAACCCCTCTACTTAACAATGCACCACCCTTCTAAGCAGTAAGGTGCCGCCTCTCACCTTGTACACGTTGGTTTGAACAAAACAACTCTATCCATCATCCTAGCCTTTTGCTCCTGTCCTTGCTATCTCTGTGGACAGTGTGAGAATGTTCTCGTACCATTTGTGTACAGCTCTGGTATCCAATATACTTTAGATATATATTTATGCAACAGTATATGTTTATGCAACATCAGCCCTTTCCTTGCCAGCTTCTGTGAACAGGGCCTGCCTCTAAATCACAGCTTAACTTTGATTTATGTTAGCAAAGTCTTGACCATTACTTTAGCTTAGGCCTTAGGTCTCATACCGGGCCTCTGATACCAAAGGTTTATGTTTCAGGGCCTCATCTTACTACATCTCATATTTCAGAGTGTAAACCAATCTCTAACTATTGGGGATTAGTGTGAGACCTTCATGGAGTGTGTGTGTGTGTGTGAGGACAGATTAACCCGCATCTGCTTACTGTGGCATTTCTTGCACCTCCCTTTGAAGCATTTGGTGTTGGCCGCTGGACCATAGGAATTGTCATACTGGATCAAACCTATTGCACTAATTGCAGATAGTTTTTCTCAGGTCAAGAAACTGGATCCATCCTCAGCAGATGTAAATCAGCAAAGCTCCATCAAAATAACAAAGACTATACCAATTTGTACCAGCTGATCCAATTACTTGCATTCCATAGGAGATGGTATTCTACAAAATGTTGCTAATTATTGCACAAGTCAGCTGCTTTGTCTATTCTGCTTGACATTTTGCAGGGTTATTGAGTTAAATGGTTCAGCAGGAATATTTGTAAAAAGTTAATGTAATTCTGTTACAACAACATTGATTAATTGTGCCAAGCTTTAGGGAGCAAAGAATTGCGATCGGGCTGGTGCTGTAAGAACTAAGGCAGACAAAGAAATACATTGCAATGGCTTCATACTTCAAGGTTAGTTTCTTGCTTTTTAATTTTGCCCATTTATGTAGATTTTGATTTCTGCTCCACTTTCTTCCTTCTCTTTCCCCAAATGGTAGAAAGAAAATTTGTTCCTGCCTTGCCACGTGTGGTTTGCTGTTCTAAAAACAGAGGGATGATGTCTATATTCTAAGGACTATGCATAGAGACCTTTCTGTTAGTCACATTTTGGCACAAGCAAGTAGAATTTTGTGTGTGAAGCAGACATGCTATTGCAACGTGACCAAACACATACAGTACCAGCTTAATTAATAGGGAAAACAATATAAAAATGCATGTGAAAACCTATGCAATATTTTTATCTAGTGTTTTAGATTTTCCTAGGATGTCCCTAGCTGAGACCTCAAATGCAGGTTTCAAGTCAAAGGGAATAGTTTTGTCTGAGCGACAAACCAGTGAAAAATAGAGTTTATAAAGGAAGCAGCAATAGAAAGGAAGGATAGATTTTCACTTAAGACACTAGACTGGACTCAAGACACCAGGATTCAATTCCCAGCCCCGGGTAGCCTCAGGCAAGTCAATCTCTCTGCACCTGAGTTCCCCATATAGAAAATGTTTCTATTTAGATCACAAGCAATTCAGGGCAGGGTCTGTCTCTTACTATCAGCAGCCCCTAGTACAATAGGCCCTGATCTGGAGTGGGGCCTACCTGAAGTTACTACTAGAATACAAATAATCACAGTTAATGACTGCATTGCAAGTACCATGGTTGCATTAATTGTTGCCAGTGGGATTCCTCTGCAGATTTGGTTGAGTTTGTTTCTGGTGTTGCACAAGAGGTGCAAACAATGGACACATTCTCCTGAGAGATGGTTTTGGGATTAAATTGCCGTAGCTCGTATCTGCTGCATTACCCGTGTTTGTCACTCATGGAATTCCCCGACCCCCCTAACTCACATTAACCTGGGAAACTGAGTTTATATCCAACTGCTCTACTGTGTTGTCATTGAAGCTAGAACTCAGCACTGCAGGGAATTATATCATTGTACAGTAAATCAGCCTCCAGACTATGTCCTCCAAACACGCTTTGAAGGAAAACACACAGAGGTGAAAGTGGGCCGGTACAGGCCAGCACGGCATAGTGGTAAGAAGTGACAGCCCGTACAGACCCGTACACAGCCCACGTTAAAGCGATGCCATCGCTGCCCCTTTGCCCCCCCCGGGGCTGCCGATGGGAGGGGGATGGGGGCAAAAGGAGCAGCTGCCCTGAGGCCTGGCGATTTAAAAGGGCCCGGGGCTCCTGGCTGCCACTGCTGCAGCAGTGGCCGGAGTCCCAGGCCCTTTAAATCACCACCGGTGCCCTGGGCGGTGCGGGCCGGGCAGTGCTGAAGAGCTGGCTGGGGAGGCTGACCCCCCAGCCCCACCCCTTCCACCCGAGGCCGGGCCTCCATATCGGTAAGACTTTTAAGTTACTTTCACCCCTGAAAACACATCATAAATACACGGCAGTTTGGTGGCAGAGACCATAGACAAGAAAGAGCTTGGGAAATGAAGTGACTCAGCAATCCTGAGACTCTGAATATGAACAAAACAAGGCAGTTAATTAGTGTGGCAGAATTATATTCAGGCTTTCTACCTTCTCATACATCTGTGGAGCCCTTGGCCTTAGCTAAGATCTTCCAACCGGCTAATCAGTGCAGATTTCCCGGAAAATGCTAAACTCAAAGCTTTACCTTTAATCGGAATATATCTAAATATAGGTCTGACTGTCATGACAAACCCAAAGGACACGCACCTCCACTCTAACTTTAACTTTTTCAATTATTGCAAGTTCTTCAAGACACGTAGATCAATAAGGTAGCAGTTGATTTGCGGCTTGTTTAATCTTTTTTCTACAAGGCTTGCAAAAAAGTTTCTATTTTATTGTGGGGTTTTTTATCTTGTTTTGATAGTCAGAAAATGTTGATTATAGGGGATGAGTGAGGCATTGCTGTGCTAAGCAACATCATCAATGTAACCCCTTTCCTATTTTTTTCCCAAAATTATTCCAACTCTTGCCCTTTGGACTGTATATTTTTGTATCCCTGGCATGTCTCTATTTCAGCTGAATATTAATGCTCGCTTATTCAGGTTGTTTATTATGTTAACCCCAGCCTATGATTCTCTTTTTTTAAATATGTAGAACTCCTAACTCATTTTTAGCTGCAGAATGCAGAATCTTTTGAATAAAATAATGCCATCTCTGACTTTGGACATTATTTTTCTTCCACATTTGTGACTTCTGTCTTCTTCCTCCTCCAAGACCACATTATAATGATTGTATAATTTATTCTAACCAATCACCCGGCTTAACCATGATCTACCACATCAAATGCAGCTGAAAGAACACATGCCACTAAAAGTGGCCAAGATCCTCCCTCTTGGGCCACAAGTAAATCATTAGATACCATCAATAATGCTGTTTCTCAGCAGTGATATGTTCCAAAACCTGGCTGGAGTTTTCCAAACAGATCAGAATGAGCAATTGGTGATGATATTTTCCAATAATTTTGATTAAAAAATATCACAGCGTGGATGGTACAGCAAAATCTGAACTGGCTATTAAGGCTTCTTTACCTACTCTGGGTATTGCACACAAATGTGTGTGTTCCCCACCCTCTTTGTAACTAAAGCTTTACACACACACACACAAGACATGCAGGCAGTCAGGGAGTCGGAAGGGTGAATGTGGAAATTCATGCCTCCAACTTTCAGTTGCATCCATAAAAAAGAAGGCAGGAGTGACACAGAGGCCCATTGGTGGTTTACTACTCTGGATCAGCAATTCTTGTCAGGCCTGACATACTCGCTACACCTAACGCACACTTCTCGTAAGCTGTATCTACAAGATAAGGTGACGTAAGGCATCATATACAAACTGGAAACACGCTGCTCCCGAAAATCATTGTGTGGTGTTGTGACAGTCTCTACCCCTGTATTCACCCCTCGCACACAGAATATGAACAAAACAAGGCAGTTAACACAGAAAAAAATAATGATCAGGAAGTAAAATAGGTCCCTCCAGGAAACAGGTCCCTTGGGAGATTTCCATTCTGGTCCCTCAGCTGCCATCACAACACACAGCTACACTTCTGGAGCGCTGGAGCGGGACAAGCCCAGACCTGGCTTAAAATGGCTGGCAGGCTGGATCCGGCCCATAGGCCATAGTTTTCCCACCCCCGCTCCAACTTTGGATCGCCATAGGACAGCCCCTGGCCACTCAGACTTGTTTGATGCATACCTAGACAGATTGCATTATCTCTAATGTTTTGAATCAGATCATATTATCCATTCAATTAGTGTAATTTATGAATCAATTTCACCAATTAGTTTTGAGATCTGCCGCTTTTATTAGCTGAACTGTTGCCTGTAGAAAATCAAAGCCAGAACCCCATGCATGCAGCCTCTGGACCTTTGCTGGGAACTGCAAACTGTGTCTGTAGAGTGGGTAGAACAGAGGAGTGGGAGTCAGCATTCCTGAGTACAAGTCCTGGATCTGCTGTTAATTTGATGCAAGCTGGGGGTGGGGAGACAAGTGGATGGAATGGTTATTTTGAGCCCCCTCTGGATCCTACAGAGAAGCAATTGGATGAAGAGGACCAAGAAAAATAATCCTAAAATTTATTAGAATGCACCTGTAGCCCTCTGGTGAAGGGAGGCCAGGAGCCCCAGATCCCTGCCTTGATTTGCAGCATTGTCCCTTGAAAATGTACTTAACACTTTGGCAGATCCACGCATAAACCACTGGGCTCCATTCCTCCCGCAGCAGGTGCATCTGGTGACAGCAGGCATAGTTCTCTCTCCCCAGCATTCGGCATGCTCATTCTCATAGGGCTGTGTGGTGAACTCTGAGGGCCTAGTCTCCTCTTCACTATATCCAATGGGGAAAAGACTCTTCATGTGGATCTTCATCATCCCTCCCAGACTCAGCTTCTTCTGTAGGACCACCCCACCCCAGAGCCAGCAGAGGTCAGGAATATTTAGCTCAGGAAGAGGTATACATCAAACCCGCCAGTGACCAAAGGAAAAGTGGGTGGGAAGTTAATGCAGCCTATAGCTGTGTGGACTATTCCACAGCTCCCTGGGGAACCCCATTTGCAGAGAGGGAAGTACGGTGGTATGCCTCGAGGCAGCTGCAGCTGAGTAACCGCCCCAGCAGCACGGTGACAATGAAGAAACCCTGCCAGGCATCTGGGGAAGTGGTGGAGGGCCCTAGGGTGTCTGCGTGGCTTCTCCTGGCTTCCTTAAGATTCTGGGGCATCTGCAGGGGGCAGGGAAGGTGGGTAGAACTGCTGCCCATTCTTTGGGGGTGAACCTTCCAGAACGTCTGATTTGGGGAAAATCCCCTGGGGAAATCTGGCAGAGGTCTGCTCCTCCCAAAATCTCCTGCTATGAATGGTTGGCACAAGCTGATTTACCAGAGTAATGGAATGATGTAACATTAAGGGTATGAGGCGAGAGTGTCTAACCTCCAACCTCCAGGAAGCCAAAGTCCTCACATCGCAGCACCTGCCTCTTCTGAAGCTTCTCACAGCTGGTACCAGCCCCCAAGAAAGAACACGCGGCTAGACAGCGGACTGGACAGTGTTTCTCAATCCACACCCACCTGTACCCAGCTACTGCAGGTGGGGAAGACTCATTATTCTTGAACTCCATAATCACAAGAACCTCATCCCTCCCTTCCCCTATTTTTCAGACCAAGTCTTGGAGATGATGGAGAGTGTAAGCTACATAAGTATTACCAAATGCTCCAACAGGAAAACAAATGTTTGGGCAGTGCTTTTCCCCCCATCTCAGAGAAGAATATGCTTTCGCTTCCCTTGCTTTCTTAGGAACGGTAGCCTGCACTTGCAACCCACACGCAGAAAATTAAAGTTCCAGAAGTATGTCAAAGAACTTCCGTAGTTATATTGAGTCAAAAGGTTTTAACGTCAGACATTTCACTAGCATTAAGCTTCTTAATCTTAATCTTAATCATTTCTTCACTTGATGTCAATTGGTAACATTACTTGCCTGAAAAGAAATAATTTCATGCATGACCGTGCCAATTAAATCTAATCTTTTTGCTCAACTGGCCAGAAACCTGGAAAATACTTACATGTATAAACAAAATAATTGCAACTTGAAGCAGAATGTCTCTCAAAATAGAGAAAGAAGGGATGGGGTTTTCAGAGGGAGAAGGGGAAAAGGTAGCAAAACTTGAACTATTGCTCCTATTTGCTTTCTACAGGGGCTCAGTCCAGAGCCCAGTGGAATCAATGGGAGACTTTCCTTTGACTTCACTGGACGTTAGATCAGAGTCCAGCCTACTGCCTTAGTCAGTTAGGTAGGTCTACACTGCAACGAGACACCCACGACTGGCCAGCTGACTTTGCCTGCAGCTAGAGGGCTGTTTAATTGCAGTGTCAATGCTCAGGCTGGAGTCTGAGCTCTGGGACCCACCGACATTGCAGGGTCCAGCCCAAGGCCAAATGTCTACACTGCTGTTGACCAACCCCTTAGCTTGAGCCAAGTCAGCGGGCACGGCCCAGCCGCAGGAAGGCCAATAGTTCAAGATAATTTTGGGCTTTGGGACCAGATCCTCCAAAGTACCCTCCAAACATCAATGGACAGTTAGGATCCTAAATACCTTTGAAGATCTGGGCCTTGTTTCCCACTTTTCTGAATATTAACCTAAATTATTCATGATAAATTCTTGAAATTTCCTCCTCCTCCCCCCACCCCGGCAATAATTATCAAGAGTGTTTCTTAGGTTATTCCAGAATGGAAAGCAAGGGAAGGAGCATTTTGCTGGAAATAAAAGGGAGCTAGAAAGAGCAAGAATTCATTTTTATTTTTGCTTTAACGTTTTCATTATAAATGTTTCAATGGGTGCCCCGCACAGTAACGGGAGATGAAGAACGTAGCCCTCGAGAGGCAGTAGTCATATTGCTACAGGAAGGAAATTGCCAAGATTCTGAAGGTACAATGCAAAGATTCAGAGTACGGTGCCTCAACCTCAGGAGAGTGACTCACACTTACCCAGCACCTTCCATTCAGAGGGTCCTACAGCGCTTTGCAAATGCTATATACAGAGACCATTTTATCCACAATTAAACACACAACTACCTCTAGTGTGAAACAGCAGCAGCTTAGCAGTGCGGAGGATGGGGCGGGGGGAGGACGGGGAGGAGAAGCATTAAGCCTGGGAACGTCTTATGCAACTTTGATTAACAATCTGTAGCTATTGTATAATAGAGGAATTTAGGGAAGCCGAAAATAATTACCTACATTTTTGGAATTTTGGTCATGACACTGGGCTAAATATAATCTGCCCCTGTCAATTCTTCTGGTGTTTTCAACTGAGTACCTTATTAACAGATAACCATTTTGCTGGAGCATTGGAGAAATAGCAAATCAGAAGCGAGACATCTGCTTAGTTGTCAGCACTAGTTCCTGTCGTACTTGGGTCTTTTCAAGTCCTGAAAAGGCTCCACCCTGCTTAGCTTGCAAGTTCAGTTCCAGCTTGGGTTGGCATAGCTGGGCCATCTCCCACAAACCGACCGAAAGCTGAAGGAGAACGTGGAATGAAAAAGGCAGCACTAGAGAAGCAAAATGGTCTACGCTCTCAACACTATGTTGGGATCTGTGTATAAAATAAGTAATTTCCTGTCATGCAGGCTAGGAGCCCACCTGCAGGTGTAACACATTGAGGGTTGTTGGGATGAAATGTAGTAGATTGGTTAACATACTGTACTTCATAGAATCATAGAATTGTAGGACTGGAAGGGACCTTGAGAGATCATCTAGTCCAGTCCCCTGCACTCATGGCAGGACTAAGTATTATCTAGACCATCCCTGACAGGTGTTTGGAGATTTTTAAGAGCAGGTTAGACAATGATGGAGATTCCACAACCTCCCTAGGCAATTTATTCCAGCGCTTAACCACTCTGACAATTAGGAAGTTTTTCCTAATGTCCAACCTAAACTGCCCTGGCTGCAATTTAAGCCCATTGCTTCTTGTCCTATCCTCAGAGGTTAAGAAGAACAATTGTTCTCCCTCCTCCTTGAAACAAAATTTTATGTACTTGAAAACTGTTATCATGTCCCCTTTCAGTCTTCCCTTTTCCAGACTAAATAAACCCACTTTTTTTCAATCTTCCCTCATAGGTCATGTTGACTAGACCTTTAATAATTTTTGTTCTTCTCTGGACTCTCTCCAATTTGTCCACATCCTTCCTGAAATGTGGCGCCCAGAATTGGACACAATACTTGAGTTGAGGTCATATAAACGTGGAGTAGAGCGGAAGAATTACTTCTCATGTCTTGCTTACCACACTCATGCTAATACATCCCAGAATGATGCTTGCTTTTTTTGCAAAAGCGTTACACTGTAGACTCATATTTAGTCTGTGATCCACTATGACCCCCAGATCCCTTTCCGCAGTACTCCTTCCTAGGCAGTCATTTCCCATTTTGTATATGCGCAACTGATTGTTCCTTCCTAAATGAAGTACTTTGCATTTGATAGGTTTCAGAGTAGCAGCCGTGTTAGTCTGTATCTGCAAAAAGAACAGGAGTACTTGTGGCACCCTAGAGACTAACAAATTTATTAGAGCATAAGCTTTTGTGAGCTACAGCCCACTTCATCGGATGCATAGAATGGAACATATAGTAAGATATATATACATACAGATAAGTTGGAAGTTACCGTACAAACTGTGAGAGGCTAATTAGTCATTACATATATTGAATCTATTTCCTTAACTTAAGTATCCTCACACCTTCTTGTCAACTGTCTAAATGGGCCATCTTGATTATCGCTACAAAAGTTTTTTTCTCCTGCTGATAATAGCTCATCTTAACTAATTAGCCTCTCAGCGTTTGTATGGTAACGTCCAACCCCCCTCCCTCTCCCTCTCAGATATATCTATATCTATCTATATGTTCCATTCGATGCATCCGATGAAGTGAGCTGTAGCTCACAAAAGCTTATGCTCAAATAAATTGGTTAGTCTCTAAGGTGCCACAAGTCCTCCTTTTCTTTTTGCAAATACAGACTAACACGGCTGTTACTCTGAAACAAGTACTCCTGTTCTTCTTACTTTGCATTTGTCCTTATTGAATTTCATCCTGTTTACTTCAGACCATTTTTCCAGTTTGTCCAGATAATTTTGAATTTTAATCCTGTTCTCCAAAGCACTTGCAACCCCTCCCAACTTGGTATCGTCCACAAACTTTCAGTGTACTCTCATTATCTAAATCACTGATGAAGATATTGAACAGAACTGGACCCAGAACTGATCCCTGCAGGACCCCACTCGATATGCCCTTCCAGCATGACTGTGAACCACTGATCACTACTCTCAGGGAATGGTTTTCCAACCAATTCTGCACCCACCTTATAGTAGCTCCATCTAGGTTGTGTTCCCTAGTTGGTTTAGGAGGAGGTCATGCGAGACAGCACCAAAAGCCTTACTTGGCAATAAACATACTGGTCCTGTTTCTCAGAGGTGCAAGGTACCCTCAGATCCCACGGATTTTCAGGTGGAATGGTGGGTGATCTGCAAATGACAGGCCAATGTGAACGGCTCGTCCATTTCAGTTTTGTGCACTATGCTAAACAGCAGAGGCTGAATCAACCAGCGCAACCTAATGCTGTGATGTTCTCCCACCAGCACTTCTGGGGAGGCAAAGGACAGATTCAAAGAGAACACTGATCTGGAAGCTGCTTAAATACTAACCAACCTGGCATATTTGAGCCTGAGAGCCAGGGGCAGCCATGGAGGTGAAATAATTTATTGGAATTGGAAGCTACCCTCCTGGATGATGATCCACAGAAACAGAGAGCTTCCCAGAGCCTGCCTGCACAGCAGGGACAGGAGGACGGTGAAGAAATTTGGCAGCATGTGACCTCCAGAAGAAGAAGGGGGAGCATCCATGTACGAGCAATGCAGATACAGGTAAGCAACCGTTTTCATGTTCTCTCCACAGGTACCATTGTGGAGAGTGGACTAGATGATACATCTGAGGGAAGGGAACAGAAGGAGACTCCGCCGATTGGAAGGCATGAGATGCACGGTCCTATGGTTGGGGGTTCCATGACCACCGCTCCCAAGAGAAGGAGGCGGGTGGTGGTGGTTGGGGACTCTCTCCTCAGGGGGACTGAGTCATCTATCTGCCACCCCGACCAGGAAAACCGAGAAGTCTGCTGCTTGCCAGGAGTTAGGATTCACGATGTGATGAAGAGACTGCCGAGACTCATCAAACCCTCAGATCGCTACCCCTTCCTGCTTCTCCACGTGGGCACCAACGATATTGCCAAGAATGACCTTGAGCGGATCACTGCGGACTACGTGGCTCTGGGAAGAAGGATAAAGGAGATTGAGGCGCAAGTGGTGTTCTCATCCATCCTCCCCGTGGAAGGAAAAGGCCCGGGTAGAGACCGTCGAATCGTGGAAATCAACGAATGGCTATGCAGGTGGTGTCGGAGAGAAGGCTTTGGATTCTTTGACCATGGGATGGTGTTCCAAGAAGGAGTGCTAGGCAGAGACGGGCTCCACCTAACGAAGAGAGGGAAGAGCATCTTGGCAAGCAGGCTGGCTAACCTAGGGCTTTAAACTAGGTTCACTGGGGGAAGGAGACCAAAGCCCTGAGGTAAGTGGGGACTTGGGATACCAGGAGGAAGCATGAGCAGAAGAGTGTGAGAGGGGAGAGCTCCTGCCTCGTACTGAGAAAGAGGGACGATCAGCGAGTTATCTCACGTGCCTATACACAAATGCAAGAAGCCTGGGAAACAAGCAGGGAGAACTGGAAGTCCTGGCACAGTCAAGGAATTATGATGTGATTGGAATAACAGAGACTTGGTGGGATTGTTACTCGGGGTTCTTTCAACCCAAAGCTCTTGGTAACTTTTACTCTGTGCGAGGTGGTGTAAGGAAATAAATCAGGGGAGACTCAGCCGTCCGACCAATAAATGTCTGGCACAAACAGGACAACACAAGCGTGCTTTCACTTAAAGCTAAACTTTACTTAGTCTCAAGCACTAACACACATCCACAAAAGGTTAGTAAAACACCCCCAGCCCTTGATAATTACCAAAGCTGAGTGTGGCTCTCGAGTGGCACAGTGGCAGGCTTCTGGTGGCCAAATCTTCCGTCTGCCATTGGGGACTGACAGATGTATCCAGAGGGAGAGTCCAAAAAGAGTCCAACTACATCAAACTTTTCCCCCCTTATTTATACATTAGTAATAGAATGACATGTCCCTTAAAGAAAACTTATTAAGTAAGCAGTTTCAATAGTCAAGCAAGAGGTTCCTTCGGATTATCAATTAACCAGGTGTGGGTTTTTCCAGAGTTTGCAGCCTTGAGGCCCCAATAGACATTCATAAGGCACATCCGGCTCTTCGAAAATGCATGTATCAGCTACGTCAACACAATTCTTATCAGGAAGGACAAGGGGTCAAGCTGCCCTTTCTGTGGCACCCAAAACTCCCCCACCCCACCCCACTCCTGCCTTGGTCAAACTGAGAGTGCTGAATTGGCCAGTTTACAGCCTGCTGAATTGGCTAATTTACAGCCTGCTGAATTGGCTAATTTTAGCAATAAGCCATAGTAGTTTCAAGCACTTTACTGGTTTGCCAAAGTCTCCCCGTACAGGATAACTCCCATGACTGGAGTACTGTCGTGGATGGGTATAAACTGTTCAGGAAGAACAGGCAGGGCAGAAAAGGTGGGGGAGTTGCACTGTATGTAAGGGAGCAGTATGACTGCTCAGAGCTCCGATCAGAAACTGCAGAAAAACCTGAGCTAATGAGAGTCTCGGGATTAAGTTTAGAAGTGTGAGCAACAAGGGTGATGTTGTGGGGGGAGTCTGCTATAGACCACCGGACCAGGGGGATGAGGTGGACGAGACTTTCTTCTTGCAAGTAACAGAAGTTACTAGATCGCATGCCCTGGTTCTCCTGGGAGACTTCAATCACCCTGATATCTGCTGGAAGAGCAATACAGTGGTGCACACACAATCCAGGAAGTTTTTGGATGGTGTAGGGGACAATTTCCTGGTGCAAGTGCTGGAGGAACCAACTAGGGGCAGAGCTCTTCTTGACCTGCTGCTCACAAACCAGGAAGAATTAGTAGGGGAAGCAAAAGTGGATGGGAACCTGGGAGGCAGTGACCATGAGATGGTCGAGTTCAGTATCCTGACACAGAGAAGAAAGGAGAGCAGCAAAATATGGACCCTGGACTTCAGAAAAGCAGACTTTGACTCCCTCAGGGAACTGACGGGCAGGATCCCCTGGGAGAATAACATGAGGGGGGAAAGGAGTCCAGGAGAGCTGGCTGTATTTTAAAGAATCCTTATTGAGATTACAGGGACAAACCATCCCGATGTGTAGAAAGAATAGTAAATATGGCAGGTGACCAGCTTGGCTTAACAGTGAAATCCTTGATGATCTTAAACACAGAAAAGAAGCTTACAAGAAGTGAAAGATTGGACAAATGACCAGGGAAGAGTATAAAAATATTGCTCAGGAACGCAGGAGTGAAATCAGGAAGGGCAAATCACGCCTGGAGTTGCAGCTAGCAAGAGATTATAAGAGTAACAAGAAGGGTTTCTTCAGGTATGTTAGCAACAAGAAGAATGTCACGGAAAGTGTGGGCCCCTTACTGAATGAGGGAGGCAACCTAGTGACAGAGGATGTGGAAAAAGCTAATCTACTCAGTGCTTTTTTTGCCTCTGTCTTCATGAACAAGGTCATCTCCCAGACTGCTGCAGTGGGCAGCACAGCATGGGAAGGAGGTGACCAGCCCTCTGTAGAGAAAGAAGTGGTTTGGGACTATTTAGAAAAGCTGGATGAGAACAAGTCCATGGGGCCGGATGCGCTGCATCCGAGAGTGCTAAAGGAGTTGGTGGATGTGATTGCAGAGCCATTGGCCATTATCTTTGAAAACTCATGGTGATCTGGGGAGGTCCCGGACGACTGGAAAAAGGCTAATGTAGTGCCCATCTTTAAAAAAGGGAAGGAGGAGGATCCTGGGAACTACAGGCCAATGAGCCTCACCTCAGTCCCTGGAAAAATCATGGAGCAGGTCCTCAAGGAATCAATTCTGAAGCACTTACACGAGAGGAAAGTGATCAGGAACAGTCAGCATGGATTCACCAAGGGCAAGTCATGCCTGACTAATCTAATTGCCTTCTATGATGAGATAACTGGCTCTGTGGATGAGGGGAAAGCAGTGGACGTGTTATTCCTTGACTTTAGCAAAGCTTTTGACACGGTCTCCCACAGTATTCTTGCCAGCAAGTTAAAGAAGTATGGGCTGGATGAATGGACGATACGGTGGATAGAAAACTGGCTAGATTGTCGGGCTCAATGGGTAGTGATCAATGGCTTGATGTCTAGTTGGCAGCTGGTATCAAGCAGAGTACTCCAAGGGTCAGTCCTGGGACCGGTTTTGTTCAATATCTTCATTAATGATCTGGAGGATGGTGTGGATTGCACCCTCAGCAAGTTTGCAGATGACACTAAACTGGGAGGAGTGGTAGATATGTTGGAGGGTAGGGATAGGATACAGAAGGACCTAGACAAATTAGAGGATTGGGCCAAAATAAATCTGCTGAGGTTCAGCAAGGACAAGTGCAGAGTCCTGCACTTAGGACGGAAGAATCCCATGCACCGCTACAGACTAGGGACTGAATGGCTAGGCAGCAGTTCTACAGAAAAGGACCTAGGGGTTACAGTGGACGAGAAGTTGGATATGAGTCAACAGTGTGCCCTTGTTGCCAAGAAGGCCAACGGCATTTTAGGATGTATAAGTAGGGGCATTGCCAGCAGATCGAGGGACGTGATTGTTCCCCTCTATTCAACATTGGTGAGGCCTCATCTGGAGTACTGTGTCCAGTTTTGGGCCCCACATGACAAGAAGGATGTGGATAAATTGGAGGGAGTCCAGCGGAGGGCAACAAAAGTGATTAGGGGACTGGAACACATGAGTTATGAGGAGAGGCTGAGGGAACTGGGATTGTTTAGTCTGCAAAAGAGAAGAATGAGTTGTGATTTGATAGTAGCCTCCAACTACCTGAAAGGGGGTTCCAGAGGATGGAGCTCGGCTGTTCTCAGTGGTAGCAGATGACAGAACAAGGAGTAATGGTCTTAAGTTGCAGTGGGGGAGGTTTAGGTTGGATATTAGGAAAAACTTGTTCACGAGGAGGGTGGTGAAGCACTGGAATGCGTTACCTAGAGAGGTGGTGGAATCTCCTTCCTTAGAGGTTTTTAAGGTCAGGCTTGACAAAGCCCTGGCTGGGATGATTTAATTGGGGATCAGTCCTGCTTTGAGCAGGGGGTTGCACTAGGTGACCTCCTGAGGTCCCTTCCAGCCCTGAGAGTCTCTGAGTAATTGATTTGTCGTGGAGTCAGGTGTCGCTCAGCATGAACGAGAGCAGCTGAATACCGTGCACAGGCAGCGGAATGCTAAAGAAGTCGAAATGCAGGTCTCATGGGAGAATTCAGGGGTTACTCTTGCAATATTTTTAATGTGGTTTGCAAAAAAGTTTTTAAATGCATTCAAATTGCACACAGATGAATGACACATCAGCATACGCATGGTTGTGCAGGACAATAAGAGCGACATATATACATGGTTAGACAGCAATTACAGGTGAAGCCCAGTGCAAGGGGCGATCAGGAACCCAGGTGTAGCAGATCGCTGACTCACTGGCATGGCACCTCCTGCTGGTTGTCCAGGAATTAGCTCAATTCCAGGCCTCAGAGTGCCTCCTGCTGGCCGGTGTCTCTCCTGCCTCAGGCCCAATGTCCTTCCCATACCCTGGTACCTTTTGCTTTGGGGTTCTGCCAACAGCAGTATCCCCACACTCTGGGTCTCCCCTCCCAGGGGAACCCCGACCCCCTATACTCACCTTGTGTCAGTGGCTACTGCCAGTCATCATCTAGCCCCTGTTCTCTGGGGCAAACTGCAGTCTGTAATGGCCCCCCATTATTGGCAAAGGGGTTGGACCTGCTACCTTTCCTGGCAGCCCCAGTACCTCCCCTGGCCTTTAGCCAGGCCTCAGCCTGGGGACTCACCTGGCCCAAAGTCCCCAGCTCTGCCTGCCCTTCCCCAGCACTTCTCTGCTTGAGGTACCCTGTGCTCCCAGGCAGCTAGGCCCTTCTCACTCCCAGGCTAGAGTGAGACTCTGCCCCTGCCTAGCTCCCAGCCCTTTTATCAGGGCCAGCTGGACCCTAATTGGGTGTGGCCACAACTGTAGCTGCTGCCTACCCAATCAGCCTCCCTCAGCTGCTTTCAGCCCCGTCCCTTTCCCAGGGCAGGCTTTTAACTCTTTCTGAGCCGGAGCGGGGTGACCTACTAGGAGGCAGAGAAAATCCAGAGACATAATTTCTTCCCTGCTTCCACCTTGCTCCTGGAGTTAGCAGTTAACAGGTGGCCTAATCCATCTTTCAGTAAATTGCTGGCCTCCACGCATGTGCATAGTTTTGAAAAAAATGTTTGCACCCTGAGTGGATGCATAGTTTTACTTTCAGTTCAGTCAATTTTCAGGTCACCTGGATTGGCCATATCTGCATATCTCATACCTAAAACATAGGAAGAATGGAAGACCAGACCACATCTAGATCTCGAAAGCAGGTAGCCAACAGGGAAAAGATCAAGTAGGAATCCTCAACTCAGCAGCATTCAAAAATTGAGAGTCAGGCCCCCAAAATCAGCAGATTGGCTTAAAAATAATGAGATTTTAAAAACAATACTTTGTAGGTTCTTATTATTTCCCTTTGGTTTTTCAGCCTTTAGGATTCACATTTCCCAACTTTTCTCCATAACCACAAGGGCAAGAAACTTACTTTGATTTGTATAGAAAAGCTGAGATTCTACCATAACCACAAGACTCCAGGAGCTAAAGCTTTAAGGTCCTATCCCAATTTATCACAATAAAATCAAGAGAATTGGTAACACTAACACAAATAGATAATTCAATCAGAAATAATTGGAATAGTCCTGAATATTATATTGTTGAATTCTAATTTCAATTGTTACTATTAATTATTTGTATTATTGTAGTACCTAGAAGTCACATTGCTGGACCACGCCCCCATTGTTTTAGGTGCTAAACAAACACAGAACAAAAAAAAAAAAGACAGCTCGTGTTCCGAAGAGCTGATAATCGAATGACAGGTTAGTTTTTAGCTACACTTGCTATAGTGCTTATTTTTCTCACCCTCTCATTGTCTGCAGGTGAACACCAAGGTATTCGACTGAGACGAGACCTATTTCTGAGCCAGCCTCTGATTTACTCCGTTAAAATACCTTTGGCCAGGCTCTTATTTTCAGGTTGGTCAGTACTGGGAAAGCACTGTCACCATGTTGATCTGAATAATAACGACTGAGTAGACTCGATGTTTTACATCCAGTGCCCCAATTGTATTCTTACAAACACAAGTTCCGCAATGTTCCTTTTAAGCTCAACAAAGAGAGTGTCTGTTTTGTTTCTGCACATTTCTCTTTTACCACTTGGGTTTTCATTTGTACTTATGGAAAGAACACAACGTGTAAAGGGAGGTCGGGAAGAGGTTTCTTAGCTTGGTTAAGGTTGTTCATTTCAGCATATATAACACCTATTTTGTTACAAAAGAAAATCACGATGACGCGTTTCAAAGAGACTTGCAGAAGCCTCTAGCTATTTCTGCCATGTCTAGTGCATTGCAACTGATCCAGAGATCAAAGAATCGACTCCTTTCTTGATTGCAATGTCTTAATTAATTATAATAAAAATGCCCTCCTCTTCAAAGGAAGTCTGTCCACTTGAAAAGGCGGAATTACAATCTTGGCAGATTTTCCCTCCAAACCAATTTGGATTCACTTCATAGGTTACCACAGACTCAGATAAAACAATTGTACTTTTTAACTTCTGGCAGAAGACATCTTTCAATGGAAATTTCTTCTGCAAACATTTTACTCTGACAGCTTTATTAGTCTATGAATAGGAACTTGAGAGTGGATTTATTATATTGATAGGTTTTAAGATATTTTATGAGTGGAACCTGCTGAAAGCAATTCCCAGAGTCAGTCACAATATCCATTAGTTTACAGATATGCTGAAGGTAACTTTAGCTTTCACTCCACTTTAGATCAGTGGTTTGCTACCTGCATAAAATACTGCTAAATGCAAAAAGCTAGCGTCACTGCAAAGTCAAATTCAAGAAAACCTCAAAAGCCAGGAAATGGAGGACCGAGGCAGAAAGCACAAATGTAACCTTAACTCTGCCCCTTCCCCTTATGTATCTGAACCATGGTCTTTCTGTAGATCATTATAAATTGCTTAGCAATTAACACAGCACATGATGCACACTGGAGGGCTGATTTACCAATGCATTACTCCTATTTGAGCTGCTGTAACCCCACTGATTTCAAGGAGAAGCCTTCACTTCTGCTGTGTATACACTGGAGTTAAACAAGAGCATGCCACAGGGGTCGTGTTCCCTGCCTTCACCCACACTCGACCCCTTAAACTAGCCGCAGAGCCTGAGCAATGGCAAGCCACCTGCAAGCAAGTTGTGCTGGTTTTGTTCCTCACCTTTTAGAGGTTATGAGGCTTCTCTGGTCTTGTTACTGTTTGCAGGGGATCAGCTCTTTAATTATATCATTGAAGAATTATATATTAATTGGATCAGAAAAAAAGAGTTGGAAAAACATTATCACCCAGATGGTAGGGTACTAACTGGAGAGGTGGCAGATCCATGTTTCAAATCCCTTCTCCTCGGGGGGTGGAGTGGGGTGGGATTTGAACTGGGGGTCTCCCACATTCTGAGGGAGTACCCTAGCCACTGGGCTAAAAGTTATGAGGGAGGGCCTCCTTCTCTCAGCCATTTTGTTTCAGGCCCCACAGAACCTGGCTGGCCGAATGCCAATCTTCCGCCTATCTGTGAATTGCAAGCAGAGACAGGCATCTCCCGGCAAGGCAGACTTCGGGCTTATCTCTGTTAGGGGGCAGGGCTTCTGACTTAGCCCTCTGGTTGGCATCAGCCATTGGCTAGTGCAGGCGGCTCTCCGCCTAGCATGCTGGCTTTGTCAATTGTATGCTCAGGCGTCTCTTTCTCCCCATCGCTTGTACAGGCAGCCTAGACGCCTAACTCGGGCATTGTGGGTTACAGGGTTGAGCGTGTGCCTCAACGTTAGGGGCTGCAACCCTAAACATCACAACACCCAGACTCCTTTGTGGACCTGGGCCCTGGTGGCTCTACAAGGTGGGGAGGATCCAGGGAGAGAGTGGCAGCAATGCTGAGAGCGAGGGCAGAGAAAACGGTGGGCGTGGCTCCTGGAAGCAGTTTGGATCACTGGGAAATGTCTTGAGCTCCTACACTTTGGACAAAGAAGGACATCTCCCGCAAGGCTCATCTTGTGTCACCTGGTGCTTTGTGACAAAAACAAAAACAACCCCCCGACACACCCACACAAATTTAAAAAACCCAACAACTTTGCCATCAGCCAAAGATCCTTCACACTAAAACATTCTCACCTTCTGGCTTTTCACTCTGCTGCTCTTTAAAATTAGGGGATCTTAACTATCACCTCCCGCCCCCCGACTTCCCCAGAAAACTTCTTCCTCATGCAGAATCTCTACCACTCTCCAGGAGCCAACCTCCACCTGCTTTTTACCTAGAGCTCTCCTGTCTGATTAGGTGTTTCCTACAAAAGACTCTTTGCTTCTTTATTGAGCTGCTGTAACTGGCCACTCAACAGATGCTTTTACTGCAGCGTGTGGCAAGCTGCCCCCGGGTAGGGCTCGAGGGTGGTTTTAAGACACAGCCCATGGTACAGAGCATTGGGGGGGGGGGCGGCGAATCCACCTGGGCAGTTGCACTGGTGGGAGCCCAGTCTGAGACATCTCTTCTGTGGGTGCAGCATGCTCCCCGCAAAATGGCCATGGCGCCACCTATTCCCCCTCCCCCTTTCTGGTGAGTTCCTCCAGGTATGGCGGAGGAGTGATTTGGCAGCAGTCCCTGTGCCCTGTTGAATACACAGGCTGTGCAAAAGGCAGGCAGTGGACAAGAAAGATGACCCTTTGTTCCCTCTGCGTAGCACCACTATGTGACAAGCGCACCCAGTAATTCCTTCGGCATCCTTAACACACTACAGAGGTGAGGTGGCTGCAGGACCTCTGAGCTCTTAAATTGTGCTGCAGAAAGATGTTTACAACCTAGAAACCAAACTCCATTGGCAATCACCTGTTGTTGCGTCAGAATGATCGCTGCACTGACATGGTCAGCTCCAGCAGCCTGGCTTTCCCCCATAACTCAGAAGCAGAAAAATTATTTCGACAGGAATTTGTATGAGCCCCTTTTGTATTTGCTGCAGAGTGTGACTATTTCCTTTGATATACTAATAATTTCCTTGTGGGTAACACTGTAAATAAGCGTGTTTGGTTAGGTGTTCTGGCTTTTCCATGCATATTTATTATAAATTAAGTGCTAAAATCCATTGCATTAGCTCAGGAATGGATTTAAAGAGCAGGAAAATGCAAGTTAGCTTTTGTTTTATGGGTTATAGTTTTTATAATATACTTTCTTCAAGGAAGAATGAACATGCTTCCCACATTGACATAACTCTTTGAAAGCTAATATTTTTACTAGCGTTCACACACTGCTGTAAATTAATTTAAAATACCTTTTAAGGACGTAATGAACACAAGGAGCAAGGAAATGGAGAGGAAAAGATGTGGTGAGGAAATCAAATGAAAATAACCAGAGCTGATCACACCGGTTAGATTTAAAACTTTATATTAGACTGAACTTTAAGAATGCAAAAACAAAAAAACACAACAAAAAAAAACAAAAGAAGTGAGAGATCAAGAGAGCCTAGTGAGCAAACCCCTCTTCTTCCTAGTCCTCTTGTTAAAAGCTTATAGGCCGGGGGGAAGCAAATAGAATTGGTAAATATTGTATTAGTAACTCCTGGAGGATAGTCTTGTGTGGGACATCTAGATTTAATTCCCAACTCTTCCACAGAGTCCTTGGGTGACCTCAGACAGGTCACTTCATCTCTCTCTAAAATGGGGATATTAATCTAGTCTTTGTCTATTGAGATTGTAAAGTCATTGGGCCAGAAATTGTTTCTTATTAGGCATGTGAACAGAGCCTAGCCTCGAGGGAACTTAGGCTTGACAGGGTCCTCTAGGTGCTGCTGCAATGAAAACCAACCATCTCCCTGGACTGAGAGATGTGTTGGGCGGGTTAGTTTGTCCTCTTTTCCCCTCGCTACTTCTGACTGCGCAGCTTACTTCTGCTCACTTCCATCTGGGAGGTGGGCGGCAGGACCTTTTCGCAGCATGCAGACTTCCCCACACCTTCTCCTGGCCTCTGTCATCTCAGACACGGATTGGGACAAGGAGCTGTGCGTGGCACTGCTCCTGCACAGCATTTGGACCAATGCAGCTAGTGCCGAAAGCAGCTGCCCACTTGCTATGCCGTGTCCCACCCCAAGAGTGGATGGCTCCTGTGCTCGGTGCCGGGCACGGACGGACTGACAACTGAATCCCAAGTGGATTTTGATGTTTCCTTAAGGGGCTTGGTTTCCTGCTACCCACAAGGCCAGATGTGCCAGGAGGAACCATCGTGATCATCTAGTCTGACCTCCTGCATAATACAGGCCATAGGAGTTCCCTGATCTAATTTCTGTCTGCACTAGATCTCTTGGGAAAACATCCAATCTAGATTTAAATATTTTAGTGGGTGGGTTCTTATAGACTATAATTAAATCACCCCTCAACCTTCCCTTTCTTAGCTGAATAGGTTGAGCTCCTTGAATCTATCACTATAAGGTATTTTTTCCAATCGTTTAGGACAAACTGCAGATCTGCATCCATTCCCCCAGGCTTTTGCAGAAGCGAGTGTAGAAGGCTGGAAGGGACAAAGAACTGGGGCTCAGACACCTTATTATCTTCTAGGTGTCTGCAAATTGATTGCTTAATTATTTGCTCCATTATCTTTCAAGTACTGAAGTTAAGCTCACAGATCTGTAATTCTCCAGCTTATCCTTATTCCCCTTTTTATAGATTGGCACCTTATTTGCCCTTTTCCAGTCTTCTGGAATCTCTCCTGTTTTCCATGACTTTTCAAAGATAATCGCTAATGGCTCAGATATCTCCTCAGTCGGCTCCTTGAGTATTCTAGGATGTATTTTATCACACCCTGGTGACTTGAAGACTTCTAACTTGTCTAAGTCATTTTTAACTTGCTCTTTCCCTATTTTTGCTTCTGATCCTACCTTATATTAATGACTGCAAGCAAATAGCCATGGGCACTTATGTAATTCTGCTAAAGAGTTATTTTATTGCACAAGCCAAATCCAGTAGAGAATATTCTTTCTGTTTGCCAGGAAAAGAGTTTTAATGGGAAAAAGAATCATAAAACCAACTGGCTGAAAGGTTCAAAATATTCACTTTTCTCACAAACTCGTCCAGAACCTAATTTCATTGAGTTTGCATCTGCTATATATTTGTGTCTAGTAATTGGAAAGGTGTTTAAGCAGATGAATATCAACAAGAGATGGGCAAAGTTTTAAGGTTCACAGTTTTGAGTGAAGAAAAGCACTTGGCTGAAAGTATTTGGGTGTTTATTTATTGTAGGTCTACAAAACTTGGCTGGAAATCTTGCAAGAAGAGATTTTTTTTCTTTAGCCCACCAGTTCAATACAGGTGACATTTGTTTTTCACAGATTCATATGTGTTAGGGCCAGAAAGGTCCATTGTGGTCATCTAGTATAACCTCCTGTATAACACAGGCCAGCAAATTTAATCCAGTAATACCTAGATTAAGCTCATAATTTCTGTTTGCAGAATATGTAAAAGGTGCTTACTTCAGCAAAGCCAGATGGTACATTTTTAAATTCCTCCCTATAAAAAAGTCTTCAGATTAATAAAGGGTCCAAAAAGTGGAATAACAAGTATGGTCTTCATTTTCTGTGTTTGTACAGCACCTCGCACAATGGGGGTTGATGGTAATACAAGTGATAAATAATCATATTTCATGGATTCATATGGGCAATGATAGCTGAACTGCAAGTACCTCAGCTACTTCTAGAGCATATCGATAGTCATCAAGGGTTCAGCTCTGGAAAGCACTTAATCATAGAATCATAGAATATCAGGGTTGGAAGGGACCTCAGGAGGTCATCTAGTCCAACCCCCTGCTCAAAGCAGGACCAATCCCCAATTAAATCATCCCAGCCAGGGCTTTGTCAAGCCTGACCTTAAAAACTTCTAAGGAAGGAGATTCTACCACCTCCCTAGGTAACACATTCCAGTGTTTCACCACCCTCCTAGTGAAAAAGTTTTTCCTAATATCCAACCTAAACCTCCCCCACTGCAACTTGAGACCATTACTCCTTGTCCTGTCCTCTTCTACCACTGAGAATAGTCTAAAACCATCCTCTCTGGAACTACCTCTCAGGTAGTTGAAAGCAGCTATCAAATCCCCCCTCATTCTTCTCTTCTGCAGACTAAACAATCCTAGTTCCCTCATCCTGTCCTCATAACTCATGTGTTCTAGACCCCTAATCATTTTTGTTGCCCTTCGCTGGACTCTTTCCAATTTATCCACATCCTTCTTGTAGTGTGGGGCCCAAAACTGGACACAGTACTCCAGATGAGGCCTCACCAATGTCGAATAGAGGGGAATGATCACGTCCCTCAATCTGCTCGCTATGACCCTACTTATACATCCCAAAATGCCATTGGCCTTCTTGGCAACAAGGGCACACTGCTGACTCATATCCAGCTTCTCGTCCACTGTCACCCCTAGGTCCTTTTCCGCAGAACTGCTGCTTAGCCATTCGGTCCCTAGTCTGTAGCTGTGCATTGGGTTCTTCCGTCCTAAGTGCAGGACCCCACACTTATCCTTATTGAACCTCATCAGATTTCTTTTGGCCCAATCCTCCAATTTGTCTAGGTCCCTCTGTATCCTATCCCTGCCCTCCAGTGTATCTACCACTCCTCCTAGTTTAGTATCATCCGCAAATTTGCTGAGAGTGCAATCCACACCATCCTCCAGATCATTTATGAAGATATTGAACAAAACCGGCCCCAGGACCGACCCCTGGGGCACTCCACTTGACACCGGCTGCCAACTAGACATGGAATCATTGATCACTACCATGACTCTGGCCCACTGACTTCAATAGAACTTAAGCACATGCATTACACACTCATAGATACCTAGAATTTCAGGGCAGAAGGGACCATTAGATCATCTAGTCTGGCCTCCTGCGTATCACAGGCCAGCTGACTTGGGCTCGTGGTGAGAGGCTGTTTAACTGTGGTGCTGATGTTTGGGCTTGGTCTGTAGCCCAGGATCTAAGACCCCACAAGGTGGTAGGGTCCCTGAGCTTGGGCTGCAGCCTGAGCCCAAATGTCTACAACACCATTAAACAGCCTGAACCCTGTGAGCCTGAGTCAGCTGGCATGGGCCAGCTGCGAGTATCTAATTGCAGTGTAGACATACCCTAAGTTTCACACACTTCCCTCTGTATTGATTTGTGTTTGACCAAAGCATCTTCCAGAAAGGGATCAGATTTGAAGCCATTAAGAGATGGAGACTCCATTGTTCCCCTCGGTAGTTTGTTCCAATGCTTAATCATCCTCATTGTTAAAAATCTGTGCCTAAATTCTAATTTTAAATTATCTGGCTTCAGCTTCCAACTAGTTCTTATTCTGCCTGTCTCTAGTAAATTGAAGAGCCCTCCCAAAGCCGGTACTTTCCTCCTGGGGAGGTACCGATGCACTAAAATGAAGTCACCCCTTAGTTGTCTTTCTGGCAAGGCTAAACAGATTTAGCTTTTAAGTCTCTCACTGTAAGGCATTTTCTTCAGCCCTCAACTTGTTTTTGTGTCTCTTTCCTGCACCCACTCCAATTTTCCAACATCATTGTAAAAATAAAGGACACCAGAATGGTGTGCAGTTTTTCATGGTCAGTCTCACCCTGGCCTGGGAAGTGGGTGAAGGGTATGTCTACACTGCAATTAGAAGTAAAATCATCTCCTTTCTCCGGCTTACTTCTATCCTGTTTATACCTCCTAGGATCACATTATCCCCTCTTGCCCTAGCATTGCCTGGGAGCTCTGGTTCGGTTGCTTGGTCACTATGACCCCTAACTCCTTTTCTGAGTCACGGCTTTCTGGGATACAGTCCGCCATTCTGTAGGCTTGGCCTGCAGTCCTTGTTCCTAAATGTATAACTTTGCATTTGGCTGTGTTAAAACACATTTGGTTTCAATGGGCCCAGCTTTCCAAGTGATCCACATCGCTCCATCTGGTGGCCCTGTCCACCCTCATTATTTGCCGCTCCACCAATCTTTGTGTCAGCTGGGGATGGGCAGCACTCACTGGCAGTGTGTCCCAGTCATTAGGGTTCTCTGACTCTACCATCCTTCCTCTAATGACTCTCACTGGCCCCTGTCGCATCCTGTGGTGTTGACCCAACTCTCCGCTCAGTTCACCGATTAGCCGTATCCCTCTCCAGGGTAATGGTATCCCAAGGAATATATCGGGTGCCATGCCTTCCCCAAGGGGGGAAAGGAGGACCTTCAGTCTGTTTAGGTGTCCAGTCCTAGCCACAGAGTTTGCAAAGCCTTTATCCTCTCTGGGTTTACCACAGGGGGAGACTGGAAGAGAGGGGTTTTGTGCCCTCCTTAACAAGGGTTGCTGATAGTGGAAGCCTGGCTCTCCCACTCCAGTGGACCCCAGCTCAGGGCTGTGTGAGAAGCAAAACTGTCCAACACCTGGGAGTGCCTTATGGGTGTCTCCTTGGGGTCCTTTTTTCCAGCTACTGCCCCCTCAAAGTCCTACAGTCTGTCACTGTTGCAAAGAAAAGGAGAATAACTGAATCTTCAGCCCCTCTGGACTGAGCAGGCCAGCTCTTGCTGCCAGGAAAAGGTTTCTATAACATCCTCCTTCAGCAGCTTTCAGGGCCGGGCCGGGCCGGGCCGGGCCGGGGGGTGGGTGGGTCGGTCGGTCGGTCGGTCGGTCGGTCCGTCCGTCCTTCCTTACCCTACCTTCCCCCCCACCCCCTGCATCCGTCTGGCTCCCTTTTAAGATCCACCTTCAGCTGGAGCATGCTCTGCAGGTGGGGCTGAGCGGGGTCACCTGGGCCCAGCATTGCTCTTTAACCCCTTCACTTCTGGTGAGGGGTTTCTACACCCCGGCACACAGCCACAAATTTAATCAGTCATGATTTTTATATTTCCTGATCATTAATGAAAATGTTGACAAGCATTGGGCATAGTACCGATCAATTCAGAACCCCACTAGAAGCATCCTGTAGCAGGTTGGTTACCCCGCTCCAGTTAGAAAGGGGTTAAATGCAGCCAAGGGAGGCTGGTTGGGGAGTCAGACACAGGTGTGGTTGCACCCACTTAGGCCCAGCTGGCCCTGATAAAAGGGCAGGCTGGGAGAGTGAGAGAAGAGACTCTTGCTCCAGCTGAGGAGCAGAGAGGACTAGGCTACCTGGGAGAGCAAGCAGGGTACCTGAGGCAGATCTGAGGAGCTCTGGCCTGCTGAGTCCCCAGATTGAGGCCTTGCTAAAGGCCAGAGGAGGTCCTAGAAAGCCATCAGGTGCAAACCCCCTTGCCGATTATGAGTGGCCACTGCAGTTTGCCCCTGAGGGAAGGGGATAGATGAGGACTGGCAGTGGGTCACTGAGGTGAGATGGGCTTAGGGGATTGGGATTCCCCAAGGGAGGGGAGACCCAGAGTGTGGGAGCACAGCTGTGGGGCAGCACCTCAAGGTAAGGGGCACCAGGGTCCAGGAGGAACATGGGGCCGGAAGTGCTATAAGTGGTGGAGATCAAGGAGGAAGCAGGCATTGGTAGGAAGACACTGGCCAGCAGGAGGCACTCAGAGGCTGAAACTGAGTTCATTCCCGGATGACCGGCAGGAGGTGCTGCGGCAGTGAGTGCCTGCCATGCTGCACATCCCCATTGGATAGTGATTCCTATTGACAACTACTCTGAGATTTGTCAGCTGTCCAGTGCTTACTTCAATGTAATGTGCTTTATTGATATAGTGTTGTTTTTTTAATTAGACTATCATGGGGTACCTAGTCAAATGCTTACAAAAGTCCAACTACATTACATCTACATAGTTATCTTTATCAACCAAACTGGTTATCTCCTCAAAGAATGAAAACTGGTTTGTTTGACAAGACCAATTTTTCACAAAACCATGCTGACAGCCATTGTATTCCTTATTCTTTATTAATTGAATCCCATATCAACTTTCATTACTATGCATGGGATTGATGTCCGGCTAACCAGCATGTAGTTACCTGGGTTAACCCAACTGAATATCAGCAAAATATTAGCATACTTCCAGTCTTCTGAATTTTCCCTGGTATTCCATTATTTATTTAAAAATTAACACCATTGGGCTAAATCTCCTCAGGCAGCTCTTTTAGAACTCTTAGCTACAAATTATCCAGACCTGCTGATTTATAGATGTTTATGCCTACTAGATGTTTAACATCCTCCTTAGTTCCTAATGGACAAGAAGGTACTTCCTCATCCTCATATGCTACAAGGACATCATCCTGCTCCTTTCCAGTTACAGAACTCTGTAATAATTCTCTCAATAAATAAGAATGCTGAATTTTGTAGGAGACAGAGTAGTGGGTAGCATTATCAGGCCCTAGTCCAGCAAATGGATTTGTGGTGTTGGAGTTTTGTCCCCCATGGAGCCAGCTGCAGGATCAGGGTTTTAGTCTCTGTTATTAAAGATGACGAAACATATAGGCTACAATTACAGTTAACAGCTAGTGGGGTGGCAGGGTGGTCTAGTGGACTGTTGATTAGTCTACACTAGGAATCAAGAGAAATAGGTTCAAATTCCAAATCTATCACTGATTTGCTGTGTGACCTTGAGCAAGTCTCACCATCGCTCCATGGCTCGGTTTCCTCTCCCATCTGTCTTGTCTGTTTAGACTGGCAGCTCTCTGGTGTTAAAAGCTGTCTTATGATGTGTTTGTACAGTGCCTAGCACAGTGGGGACCCTGCTGTCACTTGGGGCATAACTGTAATACAAACAGTAAATACTCATGATTGATGATTTCACTGTGTTACAGATCAACCATCTCAGTGCGTTATTCCCGTACGCTGGCATAGGTCCCACTGAGTGATTTCCTGTGGAGCTACATAATACCAGCATGGTCAGCATGTTTCTTATACCTACTATGTAATTATAGGGAAACGAACAAACATTTAAAAAAATATACTTAGTAAAGGTCAACATTGACTTCTATCCTGTGTCATTTATGTTCTGATGGATTTGTAACTTGTAATGTTTGTGTGTCATTGAAGACAATGGCTGTGACCTACTATTGTAGTGGAAAGTTCATTAGTTCTGGTAGATTAGACAGTATTAATTAACTCAGATTCAACATTCTTTTAAACCACCATAAACTGCCATCTCAATGTAGCAGTTTATTAAAGAACATTTTCTGGCTGTTTGCTAAACCAAACGGAAGGGACAATGTAATTATATTTGTCCCATCAAACAGAAAGGTCAGTTGACAAGGATGACGTTTCCTAGTAGTTAATTACAAGTGGATGATTTCATTGATTCAATATATGCACTTGTTAAACAATGGCACAAAGCTAAGGGACATACGGGAACTTGGGGGTTTTTTTTAACAGATATTTTAAAGTGGTGTTTTCCCCCTGTATAAGTCACAGGTTGAAATTCAGACGAGCAGTTCTAATGAATTTATCGGTGCTAACAATAGGCTACATTATAAGGGATTAACCATTCTGCTAAAATACATCTAGAAGGGTTAAACTCCCTCCACCTTATTCCTCACCCCAACGCCATGCGTCTGTGCATTGCATCTCAGCCGCTAATGGTGTGAAATAAAAAGGAGGGTTGTGTAAGACAGGCACACTAGGCCTCGGGAGGTATGTTTACACGGCACACTAAGCCCAGGCTCTGTCTCGGATTTGAGCCCAAGTCCCCCTTCTGTTCACACACAAATCAGTCTGACTCTGGTTAGCAAGCACTCAGGACCCAGGTCCTAGACCCCGCTGTGGGGAGCAGGTCAGAGCCTGAGGCCCCAGGCAACTCAAGTCCAAATGCTGATGTTTTGCCGAGTGGACGTAGCTCAAGCCGCAGACCTGAGTCAGAAGGGCTGCACGGTGCTGTAGGGACATGTTAGCTTGACTGTGAGACCTGGGTCCCGCAATTGTAAACCCAGGTCTACAGTTCAGTGTGGATGCTCAAGCATGAGCTTGGAAACACCGAGTCCACAAGCTTGGGTCCCACAGACCCAGGTTGACAATGTAGTGTAGATGTAGCCTGAGACACCATCATAGCTGTAGAATGGTTACGGCAGACATGCAGAAGAGGGATCGTCGTATGGTTAAGGTACTGGACTGCGAACCATTGCTGTCAATGGATGGCTGGATCACTCGATGAGTGCCTGTTCTGTTCGTTCCCTTTAAAGCACCTGGCATTGGCCACTGGATACTGCGCTAGATAGACCATTGATCTGACCCGGTATGGCCATTCTTATGCTCATTTCCACCAGCTGAGGATCTAGTGCAGGGGGTAAAATTCACTCCAGCATAGAGGGGCCACTCCAAAGGATGGGCATAATTTAAGACCTATTTTGAGGATTTCGGCCTTTAGCTGGGCTGCTGCAGGGACTGAATTCCAGCCTAGAAGTATTTCCGAGCGCCAAGTCTGCTTAGGGTTCTCTATTCTCATCAGCCGCCTAATTACCTAAATTCTAAATGACCTTGAAAATCCAATTAAAACCTCAATAATCAACCTGTCGCTCTTTCTCTGGGAGATCTCTCTGTTAACCAGGTAGGTATATGGTGTTATACACTCTCAGAGCACAAAAGAGAAGCCTGTTTTCAAGCATGAACCTAGTTACAAATACACCTAGAAACAGCTACTGAGAGAAGCCAACTCCTCAAGGTGCGGAGCTAGGGTCTTGTTCCCTCTCTTAAACAGAGATGAAACAATCTAATGGTTTTGTATCTGATTTCACCTTTGCACAGCCGTGAAACAGGAGAGGTTTTCATGTAATGTATTCAGCTTAGCAGGACATAATAGTCCCAAGCTGGCGAGAGACTGGAATGTAGGAGTTCACTTTGAAGATAACATATGAAACCATTCCACAGACTATCGACAGTTCATTATCTTTGAAATAAAAGTATCCGAGCAGCACAGCCACCATGGAGCAGCAGTCAGGTGCTGCAGAAAGAAAATAATAATTTTCATCAACTATTTTAAGTGCCAAAAACCGAGATGCAAGTAACAACCTTTTGCGCAGTTGTCTCTCTGTCTAAGCCATCTGCAGGTAACGGCTGATAGGCGAGCAACAGCACTAAAAGATACAGGGGTGATATCCAGCTGAGATCTGTAAATCAAAATGGCATTTTTTTAAGCCTACAACCATTTCTTCACTGCTGTGTTACTTGGTTTCGTCCAGGTCTAGCCTCTGATTTCTATCTATCTACCTGTACCTATGTGGCCGCATCACCACACTAACCGAGTACCTCACAATCTTTAATGGATTTGTCCTCACAATCCCTCCTAAGGTGGTATTGTTGCCATTTTACAGATGGGAAACTGAGGCACAGAGCTGTTAAGTCGGTTGCCCAAGGTCACCCAAGGGGTTTGTGGAGTATGGAATTGAACCCATGTCTCCAAGGGTACATCTACACTGTGTAAAAACAAAAACAAAAAAAACCTTGTGGCAGTGAGTCTCAGAGTCCCAGCCTACTGATGCAGGCTCACATGATAGCACTAAAAATAACACTGTAGCTGTTCCTCTTTGGGCTCTGAGACCCACTCCCCTCAGCCAGTGGGCCTGTAGACCCAGGCTCAGACTTACTGCTGTGGGGTATGTTTTGCGGTGTAAATGTACCCCCAGTCTTCGGCTAGCACCCTAACCACTGCATCATCCTTCATCTCTGATGTCAAAGGGGAGGGGCCTGGATCTGTCCATGTTTGCTTCTGGAGGGAGTTGCTTTCCTCCCAGGGGTCCTGGATCTAATTCCCAGGAGGGTTCCCCAGCCAGCATTAGGCTGCGGGGGGAAAAATCTGAGCTCCTGGAGGAAAGAGGTCAGCCCCAGCTCACTCCCTCAATCCCCTACTGCTGTTAAAAAAAACAATAATAATAAAAAAATCTGTTTTCTTCTGGATGGGCTGAACTTGTCCTAATAGTGGAAGCTCAAAGAATCAGCCGCTGGAGTATTGTTGGGGAGCAGAGACTCAACAGCTA
The DNA here is from genome assembly GCF_965140295.1 of Lepidochelys olivacea. Lineage (NCBI taxonomy): Eukaryota > Metazoa > Chordata > Testudines > Cheloniidae > Lepidochelys > Lepidochelys olivacea. The sequence goes on from NC_140416.1 coordinate 124,934,094, forward strand.
TTGTCATTTGTTAGATGTTGGTACAGTGCTTTGCACAATGTTGTCCAACATGAACATAAGAACGGCCATACTGGGTCAGACCAATGGTCCATCTGTCTTCTGTCAGTATCCTGTCTTCCACCAATGGCCAATGCCAGCTGCTTCAGAGGGAAAGAACAGAACAGGTAAGCATCAAGTTATTCATCCCATCGCCCATTCCCAGCTTCTGGCAAATAGAGGCTAGGGACACCATCCCTGCCCATCCTGGCTAATAGCCTTTGATGGACCTATCCTCCATGAATATATCTAGTTCTTTTTTGAACCCTGTTATAGTCTTGGCCTTCAGAACATCCTCTGGCTAGGAGTTCCACTGACTGGGTGTTGTGTGAAGAAATACTTCCTTTTGTTGGTTTTTAAACCTGCTGAGGTTTCAGCCGCTAAATGTTCAACAACAGGAATACAATTCTGCATGTTAGATCAACCCCTAAAAAACAACTTAGGTGCCTAACTCCCATGGGAGTTTTCTGAATGCCCATGGGAATTAGGCATTTCTATACCTTTCATGATCTGGGCCTAAGTGACTTCCTCAAGTGGACCTGCTGCAGAGCTGGGAATAGAACCCACATCTTCTGAATTCCAGGCCTGTGGCATGATTACAGGATGTACAAATCACTATGGTGGATGAGACCAATGACCCAGCTGGCCCAGTGTCCTGCCCAGCAGCATAGAAATAATAGAATCATAGAATATCAGGGTTGGAAGAGACCTCAGGAGGTCACCTAGTCCAACCCCCTGCTCAAAGCAGGACCAATCCCCAAGCGGATGGCTTAGAGGAAGGCATGAAGAAACTTTTATTATTATTATTAATATTTATTATTTATATGATGGCAGTGTCTGATCCCGTCATGGATCAAAGCCCTATTGGGCTGGGTTCTGCACACACCCAAAGAGACAGTCCCTGAAGAGTTTACAAGCTAAGTATAAGATGGGAGACAACGGCTGGATGCAGCAGACCAGGTGTGGTGGAATCACAAGGTAGTTATTGCATGATTATGCACAGCATGATGAACAGGGTTGCAGCCCTCCAGCTCCCAAACAGTGCTATTGGCAGGTATAGAATTACCTGCCCTCAAGGGATGCTTCCTCCTAGTCTCACCAGGTACAGGCTGCTCAGCCCTGCAACATGGGGATTTATATCCCTTCCAGAACCTCTTGTTTTTTTTTTATAGTCCTATTATACATACATTGGGTATGCTTGTTACCATAGAAATATCCTTAAACCGTCCTACCTTGTTCAGAGCAGGGCTGCACGTCCATCTTTGCACTTCCTCGCCATTTCACAGTGCCCTGTCTCCCATGCAGAGCTCTCCTGTACCACCCCACACTGTCAATTCACCACTGGTGTGGCACCCACCCCATGTTGGGACAAGGTGTGTTGAGAGGTGTGAATGTCTCGATGGCCGTAGTAGTACTGGTTGAAAATTTCCCATCAAAACCTTTTTTCAGATGGAAAATTGGGACTTCGATTAAACCCAGATTCATGGAAAGTGTCTGTTTTCTTTGACATGTTCTGATTTTTCATTGGAACACCTAAACCAGATACTTTTCAGCCCTTTTCCCGCCCAATTTTTGGCAGTTTTCAGTTGAATATTTTTTTTAAATTTCAGCTGTTGAAAATGTGGTGGTGGCATGTGTGTGTGTGTGAAAGTCAACATTTTCCACAGAGAATTTAAACAAAAAGATTTTTTTTCTCTTTTTTGTGAAATTTTTCAGTGGGAAACAAACTCCTCATTTTTCCAACCCACTCTCGGTCATAATAACCCTGCACCCATGGGGGAACTTGACCTGACCTGTAGGACATCACAGAATCCCCCCTCCAAGTTCACGGGAACACTCTTAACATAAGAACAGCCAGACTGGATCAGACCAAGGGTCCATCTAGCCCAGTCTCCTCTCTTCTGACAGTGGCCAGTGCCAGGTGCCCCAGAGGGAATGAACAGAACAGGGAATCATCAAGTGATCCATCCCCTGTCGCTCATTCCCAGCTTCTGGTAAACAGGGGCTAGAGACACCCTTCCCCTTAACCCTTCCATAAACACATACCAGCTCTGGAGACATTAAACAATTCTCCGATTTCTCCATCGGACTGCACGCTCCATATAAAGTCTCCTATGGTCCTCAGCACTGCAGTGTCTGCTGTCATGGCATAGGTTTTTGGGTCAGGTTTTATAGGTGGTGGGGGAAAAGATCACACTGTATCTTGGGTCTTGGAGGCAGATTAGGTCAATCAGAATGGGCAACAGATCCGTTTGAAGTGGTGCTGGTTAAAGGTCAAGGGTGCTATGTAAAACAATCAGGATAATGTAGAAAAGGAGGGTGGTTGGTTTTGCTTTAGATGGATTTTTTTTAGCACTGGTTTGTAAATATATCAAATTATTAAGTAATATTGTGCACACTGGATTGCTTCCTACAGTTCTGCTAAAACACTCACTGCTCAAATAATAATGCAAATGGCAGAAGGGTCTGTAACAAAACATTGCCCCTGGTGTGTAGTGAAAGACAGCACCCAGAGAAAAGAACAACAAAGAACAGTGGTGTAAATGAGATGACATGATGGACTGGAGGTTACCAGGCCGATATGCAGATCCAGAGAGGCCATGACAGATCTTGGGATTGTTAATTTTTATGTCTGAGGGATGAAGGAAGATGTAAGGACAATCACTACGTCTGTGGTCAAACAGAGAACAGCTGGATATTTGCATCTGGAGAAGCCTCTTTATCAGCTAGTCAGTCCTAAGCACTGTAAAGGAGTATGTAAGAGCGTGTGCCCTGTCCCCCTCTAGTGGCTGGCCCACTTCACTATTCCTACCAGCTAATGGAGTTACTCCTTTCACTCAGGTGGTAAAAGGCCTATAGTGTGGATCGGAAGGTTCAGGTTTGCACCCTACCAATGGCTGAAGCAGGAGGTTGTTACAGGTAGGATAGGAAATGCTGCTAGAATAATTTACTGGTCACCAAGAATAATTAGTGAAGGGGATAATTTATTACACAATAGAAATGTCTGAGGTGAGGCACAAACGCTTGAACCTTTTGTGGTTCACATTCTTTAGGGCCTGGAGCTGTACCGGGCTGCTGCTGCTGTCTCCCCCTAGCTAGTGGCATATGCACTAAACAGGATAACAGTTCTTGGGGGTGGAGGGAAACTTTATCCCCCTCCCCACCCCATCACAATCCTGCTGGACAAGCAGACCAAGACAACCAGAAGATCCTTGTTGAGTCCGAAGGGAGATGGGTGGGACGTGCCAGTGATGGTCTTTGCTACCCTCCTGAACACAGAAGACTGGGAGGGGCAGCCAGGAGATGGCAAAGAGACTGATTATCACAATAACTCCCCCCCACACACACAAAAATGTGTTTATAGGAAAAAGGGCATCAACTATCAACATGTGAGAGCAAAGGGGCAGCAGAAATGACCACAGCACATAAGCATTTTGTTGGTTTTAAGCCAACCCCCTCCCTCCTCCATACAAGGGGTTTTCAGCCATGTTCAGAAATTCAAGAGAGGAAAGTGCCCCTCCTGCACTCCCCGATTATCCCCAAATCACCGCAGTTTAAAGCTGCTGCCTACAGCAAGCCCAATGGCTGTTAACGATTCACTTTGAAAATTCAAAAGGTGCCATGTGGTGCCAATGTCACAATGATAAAGCTTTGTGCAGCCCCACTCGAGCATGAAAACGTGTGCAGAGCTCCAGAAGGGGAAGGCACAGAGCCACAGAAATGATAGGAAGGCAGCCAAGGCATCAGAAAGCCTCCTTTCCCCGTGAGCAACCAGCTCCAAATGCTGCTGTGTGTGAGGAGTCAACAGTGCTGGCATTGTCACGTCCTCCTGGCCTCTCTTGTTGGCACTGAAGGAAAAATTCACTTGAGCATTCCTGTCAGGGGAGGATTTGTTCCCAGCCTTTGGCACCGTGAGGACGTCAATTGGCACAATGGTCAAACCTGACAACATCCCGTCAAAGGTCTGTCTTCAACAAGTACCATTAAAAATAGAGAATGTAAGCAAATAGCAAAACGTGCCATATACTACCAACCTTGATGGGTGTGATAGGGAAAGGGGTGCTTAAAGACCCATTTTACACTGAAGCCTTGCGTAAATATATTACTAGAGAAACCCAGCAACAGAAGTATTGTAGTAACCTACTGGCCAGGTGTGTCTTTGTCCCCCTCTAGTGTCTTGATCATGTAAAGAAGTTTACGAGTTCACTGCTCACCCCCTTGCTATGGAGCCCGTCCTTTAGAGTCATAGATTCCAAGGACAGAAGGGACTGTTGTGATCATCTTGTCTGACCTCCTGTGTAACACATGTCAGAGAACTGCCCCGAGTGTTTGTTAAAGAAAGAGCCCTTTTTGTGGCTAATGGCTGGAAAGAGACAAGTGTCAAGTCTGGAGCTGATGAAAAGGTTACCTTGACTCCAATTCAAGCCAAGGTGACCACACAGTGTACTAACGACTATATGATCACAACATGAGACCTCTGCCACTGGACCGGTTTACTGCTCCAGCAATAAAGAGTCACGCTTCTGCCCCTGAGGTTCATTTCCTACCGATGACCTGATCAGGGGTATTGTAACAATTGTATCAGAAGGTACAAGGGTCATGACTTGGGGGCATTTAGTGCTCACATTGCCTATGGTCTCTTGCAGAGGCCACATTTTACTGGCACCGTATAATGATAAAGCTCCAATAACTCTAAAGGAAAGGAGGACTCGTAGTACCTTAGAGACTAACAAATTTATTTGAGCGTAAGCTTTCATGAGCTACAGCTCACTTCATTGGAAGCTCACAAAAGCTTATGCTCAAATAAATTTGTTAGTCTCTAAGGTGCCACGAGTACTCCTTTTCTTTTTACGGATACAGACTAACACGGCTGCTACTCTGAAACCTGTCAATAACTCTAAAGGGAATCACATAACTAAATGCTTGGCCACTCTGGAATTCACTCCTGGAATCTCCCCACTTACGCTCATTTCGCTGGCCATGGGAAGAAGCTACATTAGCGTCATGTGAAATTATTTGATTATATCAGTCGGTCCCAAGTAGCGGTAGGAAATTCACATGCAAGAACCAAGGTGGCTCTTGTGGTTGAGAAGGGTCCCTGGATTCTATCCCCTCCATGGGAGGCTTTAATTCAGCCCAGGTCAGCAGTGACCAAACGTTATTAACATGTGATCATAGATTCCACTGGACGGCTGCTCAGGTGCCTCTGAGAAATGACTCCAGCTTTTAGTTCTATTCCTAGGAGAACTGCTTCCCTCACCTCCCCAGTCACAAAACCACCACCCCGGCTGACAGGATTTAGCACCCATAAAGGCAGCAGGGGCAGAGAGGCAGAAGACTGAAGGGGCATGGAACCTGAGCTACGGGCCTTCTCAGACTCCAGACGCGGCCACCGGGGTTCAGGAGTAACAGCAAGGTCATGTGGGCAATGGGGAGGCTTATACTAACCGCTGCCGATGCTGCTTCTGTTCTGGGGTCAAAGGACTTCATCTTTGAGAGCATCTGGCGTCTTTCCAAACATGATATTTCAACAGCTAATGAAACAAACAAAAGCCCTGGATTGGGATTCCTGGATTGGGATTCTGGATGGATCCAGGTGTCCCTGCTAAGAGATTCCAAAGCAGGAGAAGGGAAAAATCCTAGGAAAAACATAGAGCTATTTCTGTTTCCTAAATAATGTTGCCATCACATGATTGCACAAAGACCAAGACTATAACAGGGTTCAAAAAGGATCTGGATATATTCGTGGAGGAGAGGTCCATCAATGGCTATTAACCAAGATGGGCAGGGATGGTGTCCCTCGCCTCTGTTTGCCAGAAGCTGGGAATGGGCGACAGAATGAATCACTTGATGATGACCTGTTCTGTTCATTCCCTCTGAAGCAGCTGGCATTGGCCACTGTCGGCAGACAGGATACTGGGCTAGATGGACCTTTGGTCTGACCCAGTACGGCCGTTGTTATGTTCTTATGATTGTCACTAAAAGCAATTACCAAAGGAGCTGCAGGAAAGATGCAATTCCTGTGCAGTTTCATGGTATTGTATTTACTTGGTCCTGTGAAATGCAGTTACACGTTACTACCACTCACTTACACAGTACCAGGTGTCATCTAACAGAATGCATTAGCACACATAAAATCCACATGAAGTTCTTTTCTTTCTTTAAAGCTTAAACTTTTAATAAGAATTGGCTGTTTCTTCTGCTGCAGTTTGAGACAGATTCCTTCCCTAATATCGCATCAGTGACACAGAACGGAGAGCTATGGGAGAAATTCCATTTTAAACTGAAAGCCCAAGTGGAATAGGTATTTACTGATTTGAACATGAGGGAGGAAGTGGGACTTCAAGATACCTACTCAGTAGTACATCAAGAAGAGGAGATTTAGTGCAAGTCTCCCTACTGAGATACTCATTAAAGATACTTTCCTCCCAAGCCATAATACACTTGTCATCTCACAATTGCTTTTTAAACCCCAGGAAGGTGTTGTTGTGTTAAAAAAACAAAAAACAAAACACAACAAAACCCCCCTAACCTTTCATTCTCTCCAGAGGTGTCAACTTTGCCATGTGAAATCGACATGCTGCCTGCTGTAACGGCCAGGCCAAACAAGGGGCTCGACCTACAGCCACTCACATGAACATTTAACTGCATTCAGACGTGCAGACCCATTGACTCTGGTGGAATCATTTTACACAGGGGTGTAAGAGTTTGCAAGATCAGACCCTAGGAAGGCCACAGAATGTTTGCTCCACTGGCAAGCTAGAAAACAATGTGGTGTTTCCGATTTCATTCATTGGGTACATTTGCGCAAGGGCTTCTGAATAAATAATTCATTTCCTTCCCATCAGACTCTTCTTAACCTTATTCCAACCCCCTGCCTTTTCCTTTACTTTCCTTCCTGCCTTGACCTTTGAGGGAATGCCGCTACGAGTCTTTGTCACTCTCTGATTTCATTTGTTGTATTGTTATGTTACAGCAATGCATTGATATTCCAGAGCTCTCAGTCATGATCAGGGTCCTGTTGGGTGCCAGGCGCTGTGCAAACACCTGGGAAGGCCCCTGCCCTGATGAGCTTACAGTATAAACAGGCACTTTGGTCAATGTGCCCTATCACTGCTCAACCCACAGAGATGGCTTCAGGCCCAGTGGAGATGGAATCAACCCATCCTAGCTACTCAGTATGTCTAGCTTCCCCTCCAGCTTCTGTGACCCAGGCACTTCCTGATGCCAATTGGTGGAGCGCAGAGTGGGTGCACAGAGCTTTACAGGGATCCCTAGCTCAGTCATATGCATAATAATTCACTAAAGGAAGCTAGTGACCCAATGGTCATCCTAACCATTGCAAAAGGTAGGTAAGGATGATATTGAAGGAGTTATATGCCTAGACTGGAAATTATGTTCTGAAGGTCTGTAAGTTAAAGCAGGTCACCGGGGGTGACAAACACAGTTGTTTCAGACAGACAGGAGATGCTTCTCTCTCTGTCTGGTTAAATGCAAATTGTGTATTGTGTACTGCACAATGAAGGCCTCTTTGCATACTGAGCCACCAGCTTAACAAGATTAAGAAATAAACAAGAGATTGCTACAGAGATCTACAGAGAGGAACACACAGCAGGAGGCGGTCCGGTTTAATGATCAAAGGACTGTTTTGATATATCTGGGATTGCAAAGGGGAACCGTGCTATCCTTCAGCCAGGGGACAAGGTGCCAGCTGGCTTGTCTTATGAACGTAGGATCACAGCTGGTCTGGATGTTCGATGCTGGGTGAGAAACGTTGGGTGAGTTAACCTTTATGAGAAAGGGGAATGTCTTGTCAGTTAAGTTTAGGCTCTGGTATGCGCATTATGATGTAATTGTATGTAACCCTTTGTTTCCATTGGCATCTCTGTTCTTTGATAAATAAACTCATACTGGCTTTTACTCTAAACGTGTCCAAATGCTGGGTGTTATGCAGAGCTGTGATCGAAGGTGTAAGTGGCAAGCTGGGGGCTGCTGTCCTTTGGGAGCAGAGAGAATGTGGGAATTCTGCGATTGTCCAGTGGATCTGAGGCTGGGAGCCCCAGGGGGACACTTGGAGGCTGGAGTGTGCCTGTCGCTAACCTGTGAAGGGAGAGTGGGGCTGCGGAGCAGGAAGGCAGTGCTTGACCCATGGCTTCCACATGCTAAGGGCAGGTGGGAGCGAGGTGCCTCACTCCTGGGGAGCGTCACGGCCCCTTTGCTGGTCACTCTGGCCGGTCCTCCTGTTAGTGGAGGACAACACTCCTACCTGTGCACTGGTGCTCCCTACGTCAGGAGAAGGGGCCCGCGTGGCCTCTCCTGCCTCTCTGCCGTTCTTGGTGGCAGACCCAGCTCGTTTCCCCCCAGAGGCGGAAGCAGAGGAAATGTTTCTAGGATGCTTATCACCACAGCAGCTGAATGCGTCCAAAGAAGTCACGTTGTTGCTCTCTCCCCACTACAAGCAGTCTAGGCCTCTCCCATCTTCCCACAGCCCATTCTCAGTTCAGTAATTTTCAGTGCCCCTGAGACATCAGATCTCCATCTGCTCTGACCTCTTCTTGAACACTCCAGCTCTCGACAGCCTTTCTCCCTCAACAAACACTTCAAATAACCCCGGTCTATGAAGGCTAAATAAGCCTGATGAGCCTGGCAAGCTATTTTCCCAGTACAGCCAGTTCTAATCCAACCTACTTACAGCTGGTTTCCTGTGATTATTTCATCATGTTGAGAACACTCCATTCAGGGCTTCCTACGATCTGAAAATAAATGTTATATGGAACCTAATAAATTCATAACAGTAAGAGTCCGCTCTAATGGGGGGATGGGAGCCTTAAATGGAGACCCACACTAAACACACGTAATACAGTTACCTCTAAAGGGGGAACAAAGGTACCCCTTTTAGCTCAGGGAGGATAAGGTCATACTTTTAGAAGCAGAGGTCCCAGGGTCAATTCCTGCTGCTGCCAGAGTTGGTTGTGAACTTTCGGACAAAATATTTTTTGTCAGAAGTTGCCGGTTCTTGTTTGCGTTTTCCGCTGCAGAATGAAAACAGATTTTGAAACCTCAAAATGTTTCGTACACTGGAGTTCCAGTTTGCTGGCTAGCCCTACTGACAACGCCACCTGCAGCTGTTGCATTACATGTGTAATGGCACACTGCAACAGTTTAGGACAGGAAGTCATGAAAACCCTATATAATTAAAACGGCATGGGGAATGTAGGTAGAATTTAGCAGACTGTAGCACCCCCTACTTTTGTAAACAGTGCTGTGGATAGAAGAAATGATCAGGAGCACATTTTCACAGCCCCAGTAAAAGCCTATGGGGCATTTCTTGATGTTGCATCACCCCCTCAATGGTGGGGAGAACTGGGCCCAATGCATTCAGCAGAACTGTGGGGCAGTACTGACTCAGAGCACACTACCCTTTGAATCACAAGCACCGTTTCAAATAAAATTCTGGACTCAGCCTGGCCCTAATGAACTCAGACAGTCTGAAGCCTCATGGGGGTGGGGAGGGGGCTTCAGAGGACTTGGGGCCGGGCTGCCACTTGTTAGGTCTTTTGGTTCGTTTGTGCAACCGGGGACCACAATATAGGTCAGCACTGCAGTAGGCTGGTTGTTCTAATGTTTATCTGCAACTTTCCCTATAAAGGGGTCACAATGAAACAATGCAGAATGTGTCATTAACTATAGGAGTTTGTTTTTAAAATGGAGCACTGAGATTTACAGAGCAGGCTTTCATCTGAATTAGCCTCTTGACTCTCAGGTTCCTGCTCTTAGTCCTCATTCCTTTTGCCACTTCCAGAATAAGAGGCCTCTTGCTGGCATCACTCGTGGATGGAGGCTTGGTTAGCATTTGTATGCAGATAATATACAGTGCTGCATCTGTTCCTGCAGACTCAGAGGGGAATTGTCTTGTCTAACTTTGTGTTTTCATGCAGTTCAAGGATGACAGAGGGTTTTTTTAAAAACTAAATGTTGAACAAAGAATGACATTTCATTATCCCACAATGCCTTTTGAACGGCATTTCCCCTCATTTCTTTTGTTCCTTCGGATGACTTCACTCTGATTTGCATAGCAAATGAAAAAATAAGCAGCCCCATCTCACTGTTAAATTTAGATTTGGCATCTGAGAAGCATGACAACTATATTACCTGGAATTCTGACTGTTCAGCGTAGGGACATTCCCAGCCTGCGCCCTACCTTTGTATGGTCCGATCACATTTTCAGATGTCTTATCTGCTTATGAAGACTCAAGATTTATCTTTTAATCCTCGCTTCCACTAATGAGTTTGGTATTATTTTGATGGTCTCTGAAGTGCTGGCAAAAATCAAATAATGTGAGTGATTGATTGGGTGAGGTGACAAGAGCATTTTCACCTGCCAAATGGAGGATAAACACTCTCAGATCAACAGAAGTACTCTTGGAAAAGATAGGTTTCAGAGTAACAGCCGTGTTAGTCTGTATTCGCAAAAAGAAAAGGAGGACTTGTGGCACCTTAGAGACTAACCAATTTATTAGAGCATAAGCTTTCGTGAGCTACAGCTCACTTCCTCAGATGCATATCGTGGAAACTGCAGCAGGCTTTATATATACACAGAGAATATGAAACAATACCTATTCCCACCCCACTGTCCTGCTGGTAATAGCTTATCTAAAGTGATTTCCAGCACAAATCCAGGTTTTCTCACCCTCCACCCCCCCACACAAATTCACTCTCCTGCTGGTGATAGCCCATCCAAAGTGACAACTCTTTACACAATGTGCATGACAATCAAGCTGGGCTATTTCCTGCATAAATCCAGGTTCTCACATCCCCCCCACCCCCATACACACACAAACTCACTCTCCTGCTGGTAATAGCTCATCCAAACTGACCACTCTTCAAGTTAAAATCCAAGTTAAACCAGAACATCTGGGGGGGGGGGGTAGGAAAAAACAAGAGGAAACAGGCTACCTTGCATAATGACTTAGCCACTCCAAGTCTCTATTTAAGCCTAAATTAATAGTATCCAATTTGCAAATGAATTCCAATTCAGCAGTTTCTCGCTGGAGTCTGGATTTGTAGTTTTTGTGTTTTAAGATAGCGACCTTCATGTCTGTGATTGCGTGACCAGAGAGATTGAAGTGTTCTCCGACTGGTTTATGAATGTTATAATTCTTGACATCTGATTTGTGTCCATTTATTCTTTTACGTAGAGACTGTCCAGTTTGACCAATGTACATGGCAGAGGGGCATTGCTGGCACATGATGGCATATATCACATTGGTGGATGTGCAGGTGAACGAGCCTCTGATAGTGTGGCTGATGTTATTAGGCCCTGTGATGGTGTCCCCTGAATAGATATGTGGGCACAGTTGGCAACGGGCTTTGTTGCAAGGATAAGAATAGGTCGGAATATGAACAAGAGGCTGCTCGGCAGCTCTCCAACACGAGTTTCTACAAGCCATTACCCTCTGATCCCACTGAGAGTTACCAAAAGCAACTACAGCATTTGCTCAAGAAACTTCCTGAAAAAGCACAAGATCAAATCCGCACAGACACACCCCTGGAACCCCGACCTGGGATATTCTATCTACTACCCAAGATCCATAAACCTGGAAATCCTGGGCGCCCCATCATCTCAGGCATTGGCACCCTGACAGCAGGATTGTCTGGCTATGTAGACTCCCTCCTCAGGCCCTACGCTACCAGCACTCCCAGCTACCTTCGAGACACCACTGACTTCCTGAGGAAACTACAATCCATCGGTGATCTTCCTGATAACACCATCCTGGCCACTATGGATGTAGAAGCCCTCTACACCAACATTCCACACAAAGATGGACTACAAGCCGTCAAGAACACTATCCCCGATAATGTCACGGCTAACCTGGTGGCTGAACTTTGTGACTTTGTCCTTACCCATAACTACTTCACATTTGGGGACAATGTATACCTTCAGATCAGCGGCACTGCTATGGGTACCCGCATGGCCCCACAGTATGCCAACATTTTTATGGCTGATTTAGAACAACGCTTCCTCAGCTCTCGTCCCCTAAAGCCCCTACTCTACTTGCGCTATATTGATGACATCTTCATCATCTGGACCCATGGAAAAGAAGCCCTTGAGGAATTCCACCATGATTTCAACAATTTCCATCCCACCACCAACCTCAGCCTGGTCCAGTCCACACAAGAGATCCACTTCCTGGACACTACAGTGCTAATAAACAATGGTCACATAAACACCACCCTATACCGGAAACCTACTGACCGCTATTCCTACCTGCATGCCTCCAGCTTTCACCCTGACCACACCACACGATCCATCGTCTACAGCCAAGCTCTGCGATACAACCGCATTTGCTCCAACCCCTCAGACAGAGACAAACACCTACAAGATCTCTGTCAAGCTTTCTTACAACTACAATACCCACCTGCAGAAGTAAAGAAACAGATTGATAGAGCCAGAAGAGTTCCCAGAAGTTACCTACTACAGGACAGGCCTAACAAAGAAAATAACAGAACGCCACTAGCCGTCACCTTCAGCCCCCAACTAAAACCCCTCCAACGCATTATTAAGGATCTACAACCTATCCTAAAGGATGACCCAACACTCTCACAAATCTTGGGAGACAGGCCAGTCCTTGCCTACAGACAGCCCCGCAACCTGAAGCAAATACTCACCAACAACCACATACCACACAACAGAACCACTAACCCAGGAACTTATCCTTGCAACAAAGCCCGTTGCCAACTGTGCCCACATATCTATTCAGGGGACACCATCACAGGGCCTAATAACATCAGCCACACTATCAGAGGCTTGTTCACCTGCACATCCACCAATGTGATATATGCCATCATGTGCCAGCAATGCCCCTCTGCCATGTACATTGGTCAAACTGGACAGTCTCTACGTAAAAGAATAAATGGACACAAATCAGATGTCAAGAATTATAACATTCATAAACCAGTCGGAGAACACTTCAATCTCTCTGGTCACGCAATCACAGACATGAAGGTCGCTATCTTAAAACACAAAAACTACAAATCCAGACTCCAGCGAGAAACTGCTGAATTGGAATTCATTTGCAAATTGGATACTATTAATTTAGGCTTAAATAGAGACTTGGAGTGGCTAAGTCATTATGCAAGGTAGCCTGTTTCCTCTTGTTTTTTCCTACCCCCCCCCCAGATGTTCTGGTTTAACTTGGATTTTAACTTGAAGAGTGGTCAGTTTGGATGAGCTATTACCAGCAGGAGAGTGAGTTTGTGTGTGTATGGGGGTGGGGGGATGTGAGAACCTGGATTTATGCAGGAAATAGCCCAGCTTGATTGTCATGCACATTGTGTAAAGAGTTGTCACTTTGGATGGGCTATCACCAGCAGGAGAGTGAATTTGTGTGGGGGGGTGGAGGGTGAGAAAACCTGGATTTGTGCTGGAAATCACTTTAGATAAGCTATTACCAGCAGGACAGTGGGGTGGGAATAGGTATTGTTTCATATTCTCTGTGTATATATAAAGCCTGCTGCAGTTTCCACGATATGCATCTGAGGAAGTGAGCTGTAGCTCACGAAAGCTTATGCTCTAATAAATTGGTTAGTCTCTAAGGTGCCACAAGTCCTCCTTTTCTTCTTGGAAAAGAGTAATAAGGTTTGTTAATTGATGGAGGGCATGGGAGAGGATGGGAAAAATCCCGCTGTTCGGAACTGTGTACAGAGGTTAGTACAGTGGGGTCCTGGTGTTGCCAATTCTTAGAATTTTACCATCAGTCTCTCAACAAAAAAATTATAAAGCCCCAGCTACAGGAGTCAAGGGATTATATCAAAATCTCAGTTTTCCTTTTTTTAAAAAAAGTGTCTAGTCCTCATGGTTGCAGAGAAAAACATCATCCTAGTGTACCCTTAACAGCTCAGAACCTAGAAGCATATAAAAAACCCCACATTTATTATTTTTAAAAATAATCTCATGATTTTCGGGGCAAGATTTAGGATTTTTTTTGGTGCTTGGGGTTGGCAATACTGGATAACAACTACAACGCTAACAGAGGCGCAAGCCAAGTGCTGTCTGGCCTAGTAGTGTGTTATGTTTCTTGCCTGCTGGATGAGGGAGGCTGAGAATGGGTTGAGTGACATTAAACGCAGCAGGACCGAGCTTCCAGTCAGCGAAGCTGGTTGACGGAGAGGCCGCGCGAGAGCGTAGCAAAGAGAACTGAGCCACCTCATGGGAAAGGGAGAAGAGAGCATTCTAGCTGAGCTGCCAGACAGAGGGGAATGGGCCTACTTGATGCCTGCCAAATGGTAGCTGTCTTGAGAGAAGAGGATGGGACAAGGGAGGAACACACTGCTGAGCATGCCCAAGGCTGAGCCCCGGTTCATCTGTTAGTGCCTGTGGTTACTGGAGAAGGGCAAGGTCGGAGCTTGGCCTTTCATTGGCCATCAGGTTATTGAAAGGCACTTACCTTGGCCAGAAAGGCAAGTGATCATTGAATTTATCAATCCACCCAGCATACCTTTTGGAGTTAAAAAAAACCCGCAAACTCCTACAATTGGATTCATTGCTGGTGCAGCAAAACATGATCTCCTCTGATCTCAGGAGGAAGATGGTCCTTCTCAAGTGGTCCATTATAGCCAAAGCCTTGCAAACCGCATGTTTTGCTGATGCTTTTAGGGCCAGAATTAATCCTTGACTTGCCCACGAACGATCTACACACAGATCTGCTTGATTTAAAAAAACAAATAAAAATGTTTGTAGCGGAAACTGCCCTCTTAGGTATTTGTGGAAAGAAAAAAATAATTGTAACAATCACTCTGACACAGCAGAGGGTATAACTGTAGGCCTGTCAAGGTTCCTTCCCCACTCTGAACTCTAGGGTACAGATGTGGGGACCTACATGAAAACCGCCTAAGCTTACTTTTACCAGCTTAGGTTAAAACTTCCTCAAGGTACACACTATTTTACCCTTTGCCCTTGGACTTCCACTGCCACCACCAAACTTTTATCTGGGTTTATTTTTATTAGGAAAGCGTTGTTTGGAAACGTCTTTCCCCCCAAAATCCTCCCAACCCTTGCACCCCACTTCCTGGGGAAGGTTTGGTAAAAATCCTCACCAATTTGCATAGGTGACCACAGACCCAAACTTTTGGATCTTAAGAACAATGAAAAAAAGCATTCAGTTCTTGAAAAGAAGGATTTTAATAGAAGTAAAAAGTAAAAGAATCACCCCTGTAAAATCAGGATGGTAAATACCTTGCAGGGTAATTAGTTTCGAAACATAGAGAATCCCTCTAGGCAAAATCTTAAGTTACAAAAAGACACACAGACAGGAATATCCATTCTATTCAGCACAGCTAAATTTCTCAGCCATTTAAAGAAATCATAATCTAACTTGCATCCAATGAAGTGAGCTGTAGCTCACGAAAGCTTATGCTCAAATAAATTGGTTAGTCTCTAAAGTGCCACAAGTACTCCTTTTCTTTTTGCAAATACAGACTAACACGGCTGTTACTCTGAAACCAGACATAATCTAACGCATATCTAGCTAGATTACTTACTGAAAGCTCTAAGACTCCATTCCTGTTCTGTCCCCGGCAAAAGCATCACACAGACAGACACAGACCCTTTGTTTTTTCCCCCTCCTCCCAGCTTTTGAAAGTATCTTGTCTCCTCATTGGTCATTTTGGTCAGGTGCCAGCGAAGTTATCCTAGCTTCTTAACCCTTTACAGGTGAAAGGATTTTTCCTCTGGCCAGGAGGGATTTTAAAGGGGTTTACCCTTCCCTTTATATTTATGACAAGGCCCTTGACCAAATAAGTGCACATATGGAACAGAAGAGTTTGCTGAGGCATTCTACAAATACAGACAAACTTCCCAAAATTCACGGAAAGCAAAATATCCAGGCGTTCCATGCCAGAAAGGTTAAACACTAGATCTTCAGCTCATGTAAAATCAGCACAGTTCCATTGCAGTCAGGTAGTTCAGTGGAGCTGAGGATCTGGCCCTATATGTTTTGTGTAGTTTGCAGAAAGCACAGAAAGCCCTCTGATAAGGACAAACCAGTTGTATGTGAAGGTGACACCTCAAAACGAACTGACAGAAGGCAGTTGCGCTTGCTCATTGGCAACCCCCCCACTACGCCCCCCCTCCAAAGCCTTGGAAGCAAAGAAATGGCCTGTTGAGGGTCTCTTCCCCTCCATACCTTAGCGCTGTTCAAAAGGGGGTTTACTGAATCATAGAATCATAGAATATCAGGGTTGGAAGGGACCTCAGGAGGTCATCTAGTCCAACCCCCTGCTCAAAGCAGGACCAATCCCCAATTAAATCATCCCAGCCAGTGCTTTGTCAAGCCTGACCTTAAAAACTTCTAAGGAAGGAGATTCTACCACCTCCCTAGGTAACGCATTCCAGTGTTTCACCACCCTCCTAGTGAAAAAGTTTTTCCTAATATCCAACCTAAACCTCCCCAACTGCAACTTGAATACTTGAACAGTCGACATTACAAAAATACATATAAAAAGAAAAAGGATATCAAGCAAAATATGGTTTGTTGCTGCCAGGAACCAACCAAATTTGTTACATGGAAAAACACACACACACAAAAGTCTTATAATTTCCAGTACTAGGAAGCTATTTGTATTCAGTCAGAGTTTGGCAGAGACATTCATTTGGAAGTTTCTTGTGAGGATGGCCCAGTGTTTATTTTGATATTATTGAAAAGACTCCAAATGGAACTGTAATACATACAATGGATCCTGGATGAAGCTATTATACATTCAAATTACACATGTACATGCCAAGCTACAAATGAAGACTTAAGGAAGGCCGAGTCGAAGGCTTGGGTGAGTATGCAATGCAGTGATTTTGTTCGCGATGGGGGAATCGTTTGGATTTCATGAAATAGCCAAAGAAAATCTCTTCTAACAAAAAATCTATTTGCAGTGGAGATACTCTGACCTGCATAACAGTGATGCAGTCAACTGCTGACCCACAGAGAAAGCAACTATGCAAGGTAACAAATCCAGCTATTAAATACCTTCTTAAATCTCTTATTAAAATAGTACAGGGATACGCTACATGGGCACGGTGGAATCCACTTAATAAGGAAAGCCCCAGTAGACAGTCTCACATCCCAATTATGCAGCTGTTCCAATTAACAGAAAGAGTTTTAGAGCAGGAGTGAACCTGCTACATTAATGAAGGCAGGTAGTCAAGCAGGCCTCATACTGAGGAAGGCAAGCTGGGAGCAGGTCAACTGCAGCCCAGTGCCAATTGAGCTTGCTGGGGGTTGTGTGGAGAGTGGATAACTGGCTATACTCACTCCCTGCCGTCACTGCACCCAGGAGGGCCGGAAAGCAGCAGTTAGCAGAGCAAACAGAAGTCTTCAGCTTTTGGTCTGTGGTGGGGTTTGGGAACAGACCCAAGAAGCTCAGGACTCCAGGGTTTGAAAGGGAGTCACTTGGTCAGTTTCACTCAAAGGTTCAAGTCTGATAGGTCCGCAGGGTCTCTCACTAATACAGGTGGTCAAGCATCTTTTTCCATATGCGTCACAAGTCAATATCTGGATTATTTGGCCATCGGACTGACGCAGCATGGACGGCAGCGAGATGTTGCAAGTCACCCTCCAATCATCTAATTGTGCATGTGTCTGACTGTCTGCATTGCTGCCCTGCAGTCACACCGTGAACATGGGGCAATGGCAAATTTCTGCAGTGCAGCAGCCATGCTGGCTATGCCAGGCAGCAGCCTGCTAAGCCTCATCCAGGATCTGTGTCCCAGGCTGCAAATAAGGGAACATAAATCAGGGCTGCTGAAATTTGCCAGCACACCTGTGAGGACATAGCTGTTGGCTCTAATATGAAGTGTGCGCTGCGAATTTGCACCTGTTGGACCCATTTTCAACCTTGTAAGCAGCAAGTTGTTTTTTTCTGTTACAGCCATCCTTGCAAGTTTAAGGCTGATGGCAGCGCCTCAAAGTTTTGAGGGAGCTATATGAGTCAACACATAAATGAATGGCAATTGTGGCTAAGACCACAGATGGTTCTGGTCAGCTCTGAATCAACGAGACGGACGTGCCGACGTCTGCTTCAGACTGCTGCGCCGTAGTCCACTGGAGTGAATCCCATGTCAGGACTAAGGTTTGTAAAACGTTTGCCTCTGCTTCTGAGGAGATTCCTGCTAGCTTCTGGTTCAAGACCGTGCAGGAAGTGATCTTTGCCTTTACGTATTCTAAGTGCTTCAACTGCTCACAACCTTCCCTCTGAATAAGTACATGGCCAATCAACCCCTTATCGTTTGTGCTGAGGATGGTTCACTCCCGCTGCAGACAATTATCACTTATTTAGGAGTCAGATTGCACTGCAGTCTAACATCCTGGGCCCATTTAGATAGTAGGACAATTATTTGTGGATTTTTTTTAGGGATGCAATGTGCCACATTCAGGCCACTACGGTTTGTGAAGTCATGTTGTTCACAAGCATTACATGGATAGGAAGGGCTCTTGAGCAGAGACTGTCTTTTCTTTAGGCTTCAGCATGGCCAGCCCAAGGAGACCCCTGCTGTGATATGATAGCGCTCCGAGGCTGGATGGATGACTGGGTGACTCTCGGGTATTCGTGGAAACGTGCGCCAGCCCTAGAAGTTCCATCAGTTTCAGCCTATCCTTTATCTGAACAGATGAGAAGCTTGTTGTATCCCTTTAGCAGAAAAAAGTTACCTCAGCATGCACGTTCTCATGCTGGTCTTGGCACAGGATGATCCAGGAGGATGCAGATCCTGGGCACACACTTGCATGCTTAGCGCTCCCCAGAAGGAAGTGCACAGCGGTACAATTTAAGAACCACTTCACAGCCCTTTACAGCTCCCTTACGCTTACTGACAGGCCACCATCTCAACCTACACTGTCACCTACCCATCCTCTCGGACTCCACCTCACAGCTGACCATAGCCTTTGCAGTCAAAGGCCTAGGCCCTGCTCCTGACGTAATCTGCACAGTTCTGTGTAGAAACGAGGCATACCGCGTCCCGCCGGTACACGTGTAGCTCCTTCCTTTGCTCACCCGCAGGAGAGGGTACAAAACTTCGATCTCCTCGTGTCACACACTGCAAAGTAATCCACAGATCTTGCAAACACACCTCTACCAAGCAGAGGGAACTACTGCCTCCACCATTCAGTGTGGCTCCTCCTCACAGGGACCGCCCTCACTTTACCTGTAGTGCATGCAGATAAAAAAATGCTTAGATGGCTCTCCTATCCCAGCTTGCCACTGACAATACTCTTTATAATAACACCCTGTGCCCTGATAATTATATAACAAACACAGTTCTGCAATGAAACAATGCACAGGGGCTCCTGACAGGACACATGCTGCCCTTCTCTTTGCTGAGACCATTTTGACCCACATCACAGCAATACTTTGATCTGTAGTTATAAGCAAAAAAGCCCCAACTAGAAACTTTTTTTAAAAATGGTTATTTTGGGGGAGGGCGGGGAGGAGGACTTGTATTTCTGGAACCCCTAGCTCAAATGACCCCAGTTTTGGGTTATTAACCCTTCTCTGTACTTTCACAAGGTACAGCAAATTTCAAGACAATCCATGCAAGCATGAGGATTTTAGAGTATTTAGGCCAGGTCTATCCTACCCACTTACTTCGGTAGAACTACATTGCTCAGGGGTGTGAAAAATCCACCCCCCTGAGTGGCGTAGTTATACTGACCTTAACTCCCTATGTAGACAGCGCTATGTCAGCAGGAGAGCTTCTCCTACTCACACAGCTACTGCCTCTCGCAGCGGTGGAGTTATTAAGCCGATGGGAGAGCTCTGCCGATGCAGCTGCGCCGATGCAAGTGTAAAACAGGAAGTTTAAAGGGATGCTGGAGGGAATGGGACCTCCACACATCCATCTGCTGTGCAGCAGGCTCTGAAGGTTGTGTTGTGCCCCAGTTAGTCCAATGGGATGTTCTCAGCAGAATGAGAACATGGCATGGAGATGAGGAAACCTGACAGGATAGCTCTGAGACGTAGGAACTGCTCCATTCACCTCCGTGAGTGTTCCTATCTCCCTCCTGAGTGCTTTAGAGCCTGGGATATGGATGAAGTATTCTTATCCTTACCCCACCACTCAAAGGGGTAGGACTTCCCCAGATTCTGGCTTACATGGGGAGCAGGAAGGGAGCCTCAGAGCCCCCCCAAAACAGCAAGCCCCAACAGAACCTGGCTCACACGGGGGTGAGATATGGGGGTGTGACGTTATTGACATGAACTGGGACCATATAGATCATTGTTGCAACCAAAGTCCTGTAGTGACACCAAATCTTGTATAAAGGGGGTCGAATAAGGTGTCTAAGACACGGTTATGGTTTGCTGGTTATGATTATGCTATCTGTATGCGTATATCATTTTATAGTTGAAGTTATGAATATTGGCTCTGTACTGTCTGTATTTCAAACTTGTGCTATGCTTCTGGGGGACACCCCAGACAAGTTGGTGTCAGTTCTGCCTAGCATGCTTGGTGGCCCATTAAGGACCATCAGCTATACAACTGACCCATTGAGAGAAGGCAGACACACCTTGGGACTCAGCAAGGGATGCAGGGACCTGCCTATGGACAGAACTCTGAGGTGTTTCCAGGACATCTGAGGGGCAGATTGTCTTTGGAACAGAGACTATGAAAAGCTGCTGCAGCTCCTCCATCCTATCTTCAGTCCTGCTTCTGACCTCTGGAGGGACTTTGCTACCTGAAGCTTTGAACCAAGGACTGAAGGACCCATCCCAGCTGGGGATGTTCTCCAGAGACTGGATTTGAACCTGCCGTTTATTCCATCACTGCTGCAGGTCTGAACCAAGAACTGTATGTAACTGATTCCATTTAACCAATTCTAGCTCTCATCTGTATCTTTTCCTAAATAAACCTTCAGATTTTATATTCGAAAGGATTGGCAACAGCGTAATTTGTGGGTAAGATCTGATTTGTATATTGACCTGGATCTGGGGCTTGGTCCTTTGGGATGGAGAGAACCTTTTTTCTTTTACTGGGGCATTGGTTTTCATAACCATCTGTCCCCATAATGAGTGGCACTGGTGGAGATACTGGGAAACTGGAGTGTCTAAGGGAATTGCTTGTGTGACTTGTGGTTAGCCAGTGGGGTAAAACCGAAGGCTTCTCTGTTTGGCTGGCTTGGTTTGCCTTGGTGTGCATAGAAACCCCAGCCTTGGGCTGTAACTGCCCTGCTTGAAGGGCAATTGTCCTGAATCGGCACTCTCCGTGGGGTCCCACCAGAACCAGCATCGTTACAGGGGGTCCAAACTCCAGACCCCCAGAAACTTGGTTGGGGGCAGCAAGAAGAATCGGGAGCTGGTAGGCACCCCTGCCCTATTCTCCCGTAGTGTCCCGCCAACTCATCCACATATCCTATTCCCAGCATCCCTCCCCTTCTCTTCTCCAACCCCCACGTTTCCCTCACCTGAGCCCCAACCACTCTCCACCCCCTACTACCCATCCCCATTTACCCCTTTTTCCATAACCCCCTGCACTCACTGCAGCCAACAAGCCTTCGCCAGCAATTCCTCAACTCCACTGCCCTCTCATACCCCAGGCCTAGTAGCCTTGCCCAGTCAGTCCCCGACTCCCTCCTAGACTCTTTGTCCTCATCTCCTCCTCCCACCGCAAGATCCAGCACTTCTCCCTTCCGCATTAGCATCAGGCGTCTGCCTCCTTCTCCACCCTGGGCTCAGGAGGAGGGTCACGGAGCACAGGAAGGACAGGCCCAGTGCCTGTGTTGAACGCCAGTGCCCAGCCCACAGCAGCTCTGTCATGGGGGAGCTGGTCCCTTCGGATAGGCTGAGCCCAGCGCTCCTGGACTGGAGCAGGTGAGCCTCATCCAGCTAATTAAAGAGGGTGGGGCTACACCTGAGCCTATAAAGGGCCACGAGCAGGCAACTGGGGAGGAAGGACAGACAGGCTGAGCTCTGGTCAGCACAGGCCACACTGGAGTGGTGCTAAGTCCTGTGGTAGGTCTCTGGAGCGAAGGGGTCAGGAACTGGGGGCTCAAGGAAACAACCTCCGGGCTGCTGCTCCAAGAAGGGAGCAAGGCTGGAGGAAGCAATGAAGCTGCCAGGAGCTGGAGACCCCTGGGAGGGGTGGCCCTGAAGCCTGGGGGCCAAGTATTGACTTAAGCCTGTGTTCTGTTTGTTTGTTAACCTTTCTTACGATAGAATAAATCAATAAATATGATAGAATAAAGTTTCTCAGGCACAGATGTTATTGGTGTTTCCTCTTCTTTAAATGGAAATAACACTCGTTAATATCTTTTACCTCTCAATAAACAGGTAAAAGAAATCTTAAGTGTAACTACCCCGTTACCCTTCCGCTCAATACTTATGTCAGGAAATCACTCATGTTCTCAATAATTATGTTTATCTTTTTGTAAAGTTAGTAATCTAGGGTTTTATGCTCAGAACACTTAGGCATGTTTGTAACTGCAGGCACGTGAGATGTCTCCATTGACTTGACAGTCACAAAAGGGCTTAAGTGTGTGCAAGAGTGAGGTCCTAATTTATAATGAATATTGTTTCGCAAATAGTCTGACTAGCTCCATTATCAGGCCTCTCCTCTCAGACGAGTTATAGAAACAGATAGAGGCCTGTTTGGAAATGTCTGCTCCTACCTTTGCTGTCTCTGATGGCAAGATGCTCAAGATATTGCTCATCTAGGATTAAAATATGAAACTTCTGCTTGTTTATACAAATGGAACATGAGAATGGGTCAGACCAAAGGTCCAGCGAGCCCAGTATCCTGACTTCCATCATGGCCCAATGCCAGGTGCCCCAGAGGGAATGAATAAAGAGGGAAGGAATATTTTGATCCTTCCTGTGCAAACCACTCACCTCAACCCTGAGGGCCCATTTCACGGAAATCACTGCAGGGCAGTGTGCTACCCCATTAAATGGGCAGAGTTTTGCCCTCCCTTTATGCTGGGGTAGATGGCACAAGTTGCTGGGCAACAATGAACTAGGCTGCAATTTTTCTAAAGCCGGGTTCTGGCGATCACAGCTGTGCACCAGCTTTCTGAGGAACACAGCTGGGACCTCGGCACCAGGACAAAGACACAACTCCTTTCCCTTTTGAATCGAACTCACCCTGGGCTTGAACTCCAGTTATTGCTATGGAGCTAATGTGGGATGAATTTGAGCCACTCTTTTTAATATAGTAGACTGGGGTGTGTGGGGCACAGGGGGAAGTTAATGAGGAGTAGAACATGCAAACTTTTCCCTCCACCCCTCTCCCCTTATCTCCTCCCCATCCCTCTCTTTCCCCTTTAAGATTTCCCTCCTTCCTGAAAAACGCATCGGGGAGCCCCAGAACAGCTTCTTGCTTGGATAAGTAGAATTTAATTTACAAGGAGCCCAGCTGGTTCTCCAGTGCTGTTATGCAGTGCAGCAGGCAGCCGATTCTTTGAAGTGCTGCTGAACAGCACAAAGGAGCTGCCATTAGGAGCTCTTTTAACGCTCCCCGGTTGGCTTCTTAGGAGTAAAAAAGGTATAAAGGTGAAAGGGTGAGTGGGGCAGAGGAGTGGGAAGGCAATAACAGAGGCCCCTCATCAATTATCTTTTTTTAGTCTGTGGCCAAAGGACCATTTGCAATCACTGGCAATGAGTTTTCACCGAGGAAGAATGGGAGGATTTTCTCCCCAGCGCAACTGTGTTTTGTTTCTCAGTAGCAAACACCGCAGCTCGCAAAGTCTCACCTTCCTTTGTAAACCTGACAATTCTCTCTCTGCCTGAAAACAAAAAGAAACCTACCCGTTCCCCACGCAGCCTAAGGCTTCTGTTGAAAGATCGCTTCAAACAGGAGAGCCTTTTAAAAACTCTGCTATCACTTGGACAAAGTAACGTCTGTCACTTTCAACCAGCATCTGAGCAGCGCAGGCCTAGGGAAGACTGCTGCCTCCTCTGAAAACCAGCTCAGAAGGAAGAGAACAGCCCAAAGCAGAGGGACCGTGGAGCGTTTCAAGATCACTGTGTTGGCGTTGGAATCAGGGGTGACATTTTCAAAAACACTTACGTCATTTAGAAGCCTAAGTCTCATTGACAGGCCATGTGACTTATGCACCTACGTCGCTTACTAGTATTCTGTGGCTGTATGATCTAGTCATGGAGCAAGACCCCATTGTGCTCGCTGCGGTACAAACACAGAACCAAAAGACGGGGAGCTGATGAGAGCCGGGTGACATTTTTCTGACCAATAGTTTATTCACCGGAAAATGAAGTTTTGACAACTCTAGGACTAGTCTCAAATTTGACACCAATTCACCAAGAAAAAAAAGTGGGGCTCAATTCACCAGGGAATTTAGGCGACGCTGACAGAATGCCCGGGGGAGGAGCTGCACCCACCCGTCTCCCTTATAACCTCCAGCCCAGTGGTTGGAGCATCCATGGGGGAGTTGAGGCTAGGTGGAGTGAACCACCAGGCGAGAGGCTATTCTCAGGGGGGTCGTTCATTCTCTCCTGCTGAAGCCATTCCACTTTGTGTAAAAACATGACTAGTCACGGGGCCAGAGGGAGGGAGGGAGGGAGTGTGAGGATGACTCTCTCGCCTTGTGGCAAGGGCACCTGCTTAGAGAGGGGAGGTCTGGATTCAGATCCCTCTTCCACAGCGAGGATTTGAATCGGTGTCTCCCACATCCCAGGTGAGGGTCCTAACCTTGGGGTCACGGTTATAGTGGGGAAGGTGGGGGAGCTGCTGCAGCAGTAAAATACCCCCCCCCCAAATAACCTTTTGAGTTGAGCACAACACATGGTTTGACCCAAAATGAACCGTTCTGAATTGCCACAAATTCCAAAAAAAGTTTGGATTTGATTTGACCTGAACTGACTTATTTCCTCCCCGATTTTTCGGAACAGCCAGAAACCAAAACGTCAGCTATTTGCCCAGCTCTATTACAGTCAAAGTCTAAAACAAGAGACAACAAGTATTTCTAGACAGACTGCAGGGCAATGGTTGTCAGCGTGACAGGTGATGGTCTCAGCACACCAGCAGCCCAGCCCTTGCTAATTTTTTGGAGGCATCACAGAAAGTTTTAAAGAGGGATTTGCAGGTGGGTAATGAGGGAGCGTCACAGACATGCATGGGGAGCTCCTCCCAAGTGTGTGGGGGGGCAGTGTGGGAGAAAGCAGAGATGCTTGTTTGAAAACATAGCAAGAGGGTGATGGAAGCTGGCATCATGGGCCAATCAGAGGCAGAAGTCGATGTCTTAATACTGAAAGAGAGATGATAGATCGGGCGGGGATAGGTCCTGAAGGGCCTTGATAGGGAAGACAAGCAGCTTATGTCTGATGCTTTGGCGCTTTTAAATATTTAACTCTATGCCATTAATCAACAGGATTTATTCCAGAGAAAAATTACCACAGAAACTTTCCCACAACTTCTAACTAGGAGTTTTCTTTGAGCGTGTTCACAGCTGTGTTCATTCCCCTTTCAATAACATTGGTACAAGTGACATTTTGCTTGTACAAATATTTGTGGAAAGCAAGTTTTGGATCCATAGCCCAGATCTGTTTAATCACATTCAGTCAATACAGCTACTCATGGAGTAAGGGATGATTCATCCTTAAGAGTGTCAGAATCTGCCCCAAATACAATTAATTTCCTGACCAATTACGATGTAGAAGAAATTGATGAAAGTCAGGTCATCCAATTAAGGAAAAGAAATCATACCAAATATTCAAAGAAATACTGTCAGATCTTGGTGTGCACTGCTTAAGCTGAAGTTTGTTTATACAAAACATTTGTCAGCTGCAATTATATTTCTTTTGCCCACCTTTCTGAATTCACACACTAAAATAAAACAAGCAGGCAAACTGTATTTTAACTAGGAAAGAAATAACAACCTATTGGGGCTCATTTGCCTGAGTTCAAATCCCTAGTGTGATGCTCACAGGCGTTCTGCCACTGGCAACTAGTGGTATTTGATTTAAAAGTCATTTGTGATGAGGACTAGCAAAAACTACACAATTTGCTTACATCTAATGATACAATTATGTGTATTTTGTCACCCATTCTATAATCATACGCGCACACACATTGACAAAATACATTTAAGGTTTGGGTAAACTCACCAACAAATGCAAAGTAAATGCTAACTAGGGTGAATTTTATCCTCATTTCACCCTATTTTAAAGCAGAAACTAAAGAGCATAACTGATTAAGGATTGTGCATCACCTCAGAGTTTTGGCCTTGTTTGTGAATCCCACTGGGGGTTGAGTTTGAATCAGACTGTTAGTTTAGCATAGGTTTTCATGGTTTCATGGCTTTTGTTCATACAGGGATTTATTACAGAAACCCATAACTACAGCAGCTATTGGGTTTTGTATTAATTAGCAAATTTGGATTTTAGCAGTACATGAAGCTAATTAATGCATTTCCAAAGGCCTTCGAAGGTAAAACCCTTAGTAAAGCTGGTAAAGCTACCGCACTGTAGCAGTGTTATACTTTTTTGTAATTTGTATTGAAGGACATAAATCCACACTGTGTAGAAGTCAAGCACAGAAGTTTATTACATAGAGCGCTGATGGAGTGTCACCTCGCTTATTAGGCTCAGAGACACTGTCAAACAATTGATTACAGTGGAATATATGGATTTTCCATGGGCGGGGGAAAGTGACGGGGTAGGCAGTCCCACAACCCTGGATAGGTCAAGCAGCAAGACATGATAGCACATTAGCCAATGGCCAAAGGTTACATAATGTCTCTGCCTCAATGTCTCAAGTTAACAAATTAACATTTAACATTTAATTAGTACTTTAATAAATGTATTAGTATAAAATATATATGTTGAATTCTGATTTGGGGTCCATAGGAATGAAGTAGCTCCTTTGATTGTCCAACAGATACATATCTGCGGGTAAAAGCAAAGAAACAGTGAAAGTATATGGCAATAAAGATTGTCTTTCAAGTTGTTCATTTGTGGTTTAAGGCAGACATTGGTCCCTGGGACAGGGAGGTGGGAGGAGGCCACATCCCTGACGCAGGGAACAAAGGTAAGCAGCAGGATACGGACCCTGGACTTCAGGAAAGCAGACTTCGACTCCCTCAGGGAACGGATGGCCAGGATCCCCTGGGGGACTAACTTGAAGGGGAAAGGAGTCCAGGAGAGCTGGCTGTATTTCAAGGAATCCCTGTTGAGGTTACAGGGACAAACCATCCCGATGAGTCGAAAGAATAGTAAATATGGCAGGCGACCAACTTGGCTTAATGGTGAAATCCTAGCGGATCTTAAACATAAAAAAGAAGCTTACAAGAAGTGGAAGGTTGGACATATGACCAGGGAAGAGTATAAAAATATTGCTCGGGCATGTAGGAATGTTATCAGGAGGGCCAAATCGCACCTGGAGCTGCAGCTAGCCAGAGATGTCAAGAGTAACAAGAAGGGTTTCTTCAGGTATGTTGGCAACAAGAAGAAAGCCAAGGAATGTGTGGGCCCCTTACTGAATGAGGGAGGCAACCTAGTGACAGAGGATGTGGAAAAAGCTAATGTACTCAATGCTTTTTTTGCCTCTGTTTTCACTAACAAGGTCAGCTCCCAGACTGCTGCGCTGGGCATCACAAAATGCGGAAGAGATGGCCAGCCCTCTGTGGAGATAGAGGCGGTTAGGGACTATTTAGAAAAGCTGGACGTGCACAAGTCCATGGGGCCGGACGAGTTGCATCCGAGAGTGCTGAAGGAATTGGCGGCTGTGATTGCAGAGCCACTGGCCATTATCTTTGAAAACTCGTGGCGAACCGGGGAAGTCCCGGATGACTGGAAAAAGGCTAATGTAGTGCCAATCTTTAAAAAAGGGAAGAAGGAAGATCCTGGGAACTACAGGCCAGTCAGCCTCACCTCAGTCCCTGGAAAAATCATGGAGCAGGTCCTCAAAGAATCAATCCTGAAGCACTTGCATGAGAGGAAAGTGATCAGGAACAGCCAGCATGGATTCACCAAGGGAAGGTCATGCCTGACTAATCTAATCGCCTTTTATGATGAGATTACTGGTTCTGTGGATGAAGGGAAAGCAGTGGATGTATTGTTTCTTGACTTTAGCAAAGCTTTTGACACGGTCTCCCATAGTATTCTTGTCAGCAAGTTAAGGAAGTATGGGCTGGATGAATGCACCATAAGGTGGGTAGAAAGCTGGCTAAATTGTCGGGCTCAACGGGTAGTGATCAATGGCTCCATGTCTAGTTGGCAGCCGGTATCAAGTGGAGTGCCCCAGGGGTCGGTCCTGGGGCCGGTTTTATTCAATATCTTCATAAATGATCTGGAGGATGGTGTGGATTGCACTCTCAGCAAATTTGCGGATGATACTAAACTGGGAGGAGTGGTAGATACGCTGGAGGGGAGGGATAGGATACAGAAGGACCTAGACCAATTGGAAGATTGGGCCAAAAGGAATCTGATGAGGTTCAATAAGGATAAGTGCAGGGTCCTGCACTTAGGACGGAAGAACCCAATGCACAGCTACAGACTAGGGACCGAATGGCTAGGCAGCAGTTCTGCAGAAAAGGACCTAGGGGTGACAGTGGACGAGAAGCTGGATATGAGTCAGCAGTGTGCCCTTGTTGCCAAGAAGGCCAATGGCATTTTGGGATGTATAAGTAGGGGCATAGCGAGCAGATCGAGGGACGTGATCGTTCCCCTCTATTGGACATTGGTGAGGCCTCATCTGGAGTACTATGTCCAGTTTTGGGCCCCACACTTCAAGAAGGATGTGGATAAATTGGAGAGAGTCCAGCGAAGGGCAACAAAAATGATTAGGGGACTGGAACACATGAGTTATGAGGAGAGGCTGAGGGAGCTGGGATTGTTTAGCCTGCAGAAGAGAAGAATGAGGGGGGATTTGATAGCTGCTTTCAACTACCTGAAAGGGGGTTCCAAAGAGGATGGCTCTAGACTGTTCTCAATGGTAGCAGATGACAGAACGAGGAGTAATGGTCTCAAGTTGCAGTGGGGGAGGTTTAGATTGGATATTAGGAAAAACTTTTTCACTAAGAGGGTGGTGAAACACTGGAATGCGTTACCTAGGGAGGTGGTAGAATCTCCTTCCTTAGAGGTTTTTAAGGTCAGGCTTGACAAAGCCCTGGCTGGGATGATTTAACTGGGAATTGGTCCTGCTTTGAGCAGGGGGTTGGACTAGATGACCTTCTGGGGTCCCTTCCAACCCTGATATTCTATGATTCTATGATCTTATACTGACACGCTTGAACATTTCATAAACTCAAGGTTGGATGTGTGGGAAGAATATCTCCCTACAGAAGAAACTAACACAACAGAAACAGGGCTTCTTTGTTTTATTTGCAACTTTGAATAAGACACAATTATTGCCCCCAACATCTGGCGTTTTGCTGACCAGGCATATCTTAGCAAAAGCAAGGTTATCTTGGGTTATTCTGCTTTCTCTTAGCTATTCACTATTTGCTAGTCCTCTGACCGCTTGACCAAACTCTGGACTTTGGGCCTGTACACAAATCCATACACCAGGTTATTACATCAGCAATGAATCATAGAATCATAGAACCATAGAATATCAGGGTTCACTGGAATGCGTTACCTAGGGAGGTGGTAGAATCTCCTTCCTTAGAAGTTTTTAAGGTCAGGCTTGACAAAGCCCTGGCTGGGATGATTTAATTGGGGATTGGTCCTTCTTTGAGTAGGGGGTTGGACTAGATGACCTCCTGAGGTCCCTTCCAGCCCTGAGAGTCTGAGTAATTGATTTGTCGTGGAGTCAGGAGGTCATCTAGTCCAACCCCCTACTCAAAGAAGGACCAATCCCCAATTAAATCATCCCAGCCAGGGCTTTGTCAAGCCTGACCTTAAAAACTTCTAAGGAAGGAGATTCTACCACCTCCCTAGGTAACGCATTCCAGTGTTTCACCACCCTCCTAGTGAAAAAGTTTTTCCTAATATCCAACCTAAACCTCCCCCACTGCAATTTGAGACCATTACTCCTTGTCCTGTCCTCTTCTACCATTGAGAATAGTCTAGAACCATCCTCTTTGGAACCACCTCTCAGGTAGTTGAAAGCAGCTATCAAATCCCCCCTCATTCTTGTCTTCTGCAGACTAAACAATCCCAGTTCCCTCAGCCTCTCCTCATAACTCATGTGTTCCAGACCCCTAATCATTTTTGTTGCCCTTCGCTGGACTCTCTCCAATTTTTCCACATCCTTCTTGTAGTGTGGGGCCCAAAACTGGACACAGTACTCCAGATGAGGCCTCACAAATGTCGAATAGAGGGGAATGATCACGTCCCTCGATCTGCTCGCTATGCCCCTACTTATACATCCCAAAATGCCATTGGCCTTCTTGGCAACAAGGGCACACTGCTGACTCATATCCAGCTTCTTGTCCACTGTCACCCCTAGGTCCTTTTCTGCAGAACTGCTGCCTAGCCATTTGGTCCCTAGTCTGTAGCGATGCATTGGATTCTTCCGTCCTAAGTGCAGGACTCTGCACTTATCCTTGTTGAACCTCATCAGATTTCTTTTGGCCCAATCCTCCAATTTGTCTGGGTCCCTCTGTATCCTATCCCTCCCCTCCAGCGTATCTACCACTCCTCCCAGTTTAGTATCATCCGCAAATTTGCTGAGGGTGCAATCCACACCATCCTCCAGATCATTTATGAAGATATTGAACAAAACCGGCCTCAGGACCGACCCTTGAGGCACTCCACTTAATACCGGCTGTCATCTAGACATGGAGCCATTGATTACTACCCATTGAGCCTGACAATCTAGCCAGCTTTCTATCCACCGTATCGTCCATTTATCCAGCCCATACTTCTTTAACTTGCTGGCAAGAATACTGTGGGAGACCGTGTCAAAAGCTTTGCTAAAGTCAAGGAATAACACGTCCACTGCTTTCCCCTCATCCACAGAGCCAGTTATCTCATCATAGAAGGCAATTAGATTAGTCAGGCATGACTTGCCCTTGGTGAATCCATGCTGACTGTTCCTGATCACTTTCCTCTCGTGTAAGTGCTTCAGGATTGATTCCTTGAGGACCTGCTCCATGATTTTTCCAGGGACTGAGGTGAGGCTGACTGTCCTGTAGTTCCCAGGATCCTCCTTCTTCCCTTTTTTAAAGATGGGCACTACATTAGCCTTTTTCCAGTCGTCCGGGACTTCCCCCGATCGCCATGAGTTTTCAAAGATAATGGCCAATGGCTCTGCAATCACAGCCGCCAACTCCTTTAGCACTCTCGGATGCAATGCATCCGGCCCCATGTGCACGTCCAGCTTTTCTAAATAGTCCCTAACCACTTCTTTCTCGACAGAGGGCTGGCCACCTACTCCCCATGCTGTGTTGCCCAGCGCAGCAGTCTGGGAGCTGACCTTGTTCGTGAAGACAGAGGCAAAAAAAGCATTGAGTACATTAGCTTTTTCCAAATCCTCTGTCACTAGGTTGCCTCCCTCATTCAGTAAGGGGTCCACAATGGATTTTAACCCTTCAATATTTAGGGCCTAGAGGGCCCCACGGAGATGGGGGCCGCATTGTGCCAAGCACTGTACAAACATACAGCAATAGACAGTCCCTGCCCCAAAGTGCTTGCAAGTAAAAATAAATTCTTGCTTCTCCTCTTCTCCCTCTACCATGCTGGCTTCCTCGGAAAGTCACCTCACCCCTGACATGGCATCTAGTAGTGTTTCCTATGGCGCCTCTCTGTGCTAGAGGTCTGGTAACGGTCAGAGGGGCAGGGTCAAGGTAAGGGGCAGATGAAACGGAAGAGCCCTGAGGAGAATTTGGTGGGTTGGCTAGAAATAGAAGGAAAGGGCAGGAGGGGTTGCTAATAATGCAGCTCTAGGAAGAGGGGCAGGCGAATGGGGAGTGAAGGGAGCTGGTGGGAGACTGCAGAGGACAGGAAAGTTGCTATTCAGACAGGCAGACGTAGCCCCTCATGCTGTGATTCTAGGGGCAGGGCACTTCATCCAACAGGTGCCAAAAGAACATTGGTTTGCCTGTTCACTCCCCACGTGTTTCGGGGTAAGGCCATTCGGGGTATTGCTGTCCATGTTTCCACACAGCCGTTAGTGCTGACCAGCCCCTGAATGGCTCAGTGAGCTGGTGTGGTACAATCTGAGCACATCAGATGATTTGCTCTGTGCGTGTTACCCAAATTCAATTGACGCACTTAATAGAAAGGTGAGAATACACCGAGGAGCAGAACTTTCCATTGTTCTACTAATTAAACTAAATTACAGCGTTGGTACTGAAAAGCCACCTGCTAGTTCCTATTTCCACGGTGATGTCATCAAATACAAAATACCCTTCTTAGAGCCACATCCCTGTGACTCAGTTTACCCCAGAGACTGTCCCATGCAACAATGAGGATTCTGCCATAGTTGTCTGTGGCAGGGTCCACTCAGGTATAACAACGAGTCCCCTTGCTAGGGTTTTTCCTCTCACTTATGACCTTTGGGCGTGGGCTTTTCCAAAGTGCTCAGTGCTAATCCAACACACTGAAGCTGATGGAAAGGCCCCATTCACTTCAAAGAGAACAGAGTTAGACCTCGTCTTGGAAAGAATCAAGGGGAAATGGAGCCCGTGCAGCACCCACAATGTGGGGCTGACACCTGGCATCCCCTTCGGGGATCACAGTCTCTCTCCCACTCTCATGCTGTGCTGGAGAGAGAGAGTAAATCGCATGGAGTTCGGCCTTGGTGCTGCGCGGGCTCCCTGGTGTGCCCAGTCTAGCTATGCCACTGGATGTGCTGGGGGCGGGGGGAGAGCAGGACACCCCCTTTCTATGCACCTGTGCAACCAGGAGATGTAGCTTGCCCTCTCTCCCCCATTGCTCCCGCTGCCTGCTTCCCTCCCCTCACTCCCAGGACAGCTGGCCTCTCCCACATTCAGGTTTCCCCCTGCCCCATTTCTCCCTTGTGGGCCTCCTTTGTCCATTCAGGCTTCTTCAGCCTTTTCCTCTGCCCATGCGAGTCTCCCCTGCCCCTTCTTCCCATCGCCTAGGGCCTGTCTTGTTCGCCAGAATCCAGGTCTGCACGTAGCTGACTTGGGAATCCATCCAGCAGGGCCTGGGCAGACCCAAAGAGTCACTGGGCCAGGGCTGATTGCCCCAAGAGGAGAAGTTTCCTAGACTCCTTGTGCAGCTGAAAGGAGGCTGGCAGGAGTGGGGGAAAGGGACTGCTGCTGCTGCTCTGTAGCGGCTGAGGGGAGGCAATGCAGGCAGCTTTCAGAGGCAGGAAGGCACCATAGATTCATAGATTCATAGATATTCAGGTCAGAAGGGACCATTATGATCATCTAGTCTGACCTCCTGCACAACACAGGCCACAGAATTTCACCCACCACTGCCAATTGCTGCCGGCAGCTGCCGATGAGCAGGCCTAGGGATGCATGGACTGACGGCCTTGGCACGTAGAACAAACAGCAGATCTCTCTTTACCACAGGAATATTCTTCAACCTAGGGCTGTGCATAATTCCCAGCGCCCCGGGCTTTACAACGCCACCCAGAGTTCAGCTGACTTTGGCCAACAAATCCTCACGGATGGGGCTCACATCAGCCTTGGCTTCTGGAGCACAGCTCTCTCTTAGCAATAATAACTCAAAGGGCCCTTTCCTGCAGCCTGTGTGTGTTTGTACTGCATTAACTTGATTTATGCTTCCTTTGATAAGGCCGCAGCAGTCTCCACGTTGAGGTGCGGCTCAATCAATTTTGAGGCTGCAAAGAACAGTTCTGAGGCGGATTTCATTCCAATGGCGATCAATGCTTTTCGGGCAGAGGCACAA
Source organism: Lepidochelys olivacea (assembly GCF_965140295.1). Taxonomy (NCBI): domain Eukaryota; kingdom Metazoa; phylum Chordata; order Testudines; family Cheloniidae; genus Lepidochelys; species Lepidochelys olivacea. The sequence goes on from NC_140416.1 coordinate 124,967,895, forward strand.
CTTGAAAGGCTATAATTCTATCAGCCAAGTGCTGAGCCGAGCCCAGCTTCACTGAAATGAATTTAGCCGGAACAAGGCTGAGGCAAGATTTGCAGTGCGTCCACTCTGTCCGTAAAGCGCTGACCACAGTGCTATCGAGGCATCAGATCTTGCTTTTTCTTTTTTTTTTTTCCTTTTTGCTTTCTTCTTCCACGGGGCACTCCAGAGTATTCATCTGCTGCCTCACAGTGACTAGGTTTTCCATGTCTTGCTTGTGCCCTCAGCCTGATGAAGGTTGGGCTCATTCTGGGTCCGAACAACAACATTATAACTCAAGGTACGTCCACACTGTGACTCTCAGAGCCCAGGTCAACTGACTTGGGCTTTTAGGACTCAGGCTGAAAGGCTATAAAATTGCAGTGTAGATATTCAGACTTGGGCTGGAGCCAGAGCTCTGAGACCCAGCAAGAGGGGAAAGTCTAACAGCCAAATGATTACACTGCAATTGTATAGCCCTGCAGCCTGGCCCAGGCCACCTGCGGATCTTTAACTGCAGTGTAAATGTATCCTCAGGGTATTTTGCTGAGAATTCTCTCTTGCATCTAAGAGACTCAGCACTGTCAACAAGTGAAGGTGTTTTGGTCCATCCTAGCTGGGAAGGCAAGGCCCTGGTTATGGTGGGGGCTGGGTTAAACCTTGTTGAAGTTGGTGGGTGTAACAGGCAGCTTTGCTCAGGATACAGGTAAAATGCAATGGAGCTCCTGTATGGAAGAGAGAGTTGAAACAATAGGGGCCTCTGCCCAAAAACACATGCCACGTATGACGCTGGAGTATAAATTGGGCCATGCAGCCTCAGGGGTTTTCCAGGGACTGATAAATCTGGGAAAGGGGGATTGATTGGCTTGCAGCACTGTGTCTGTGCGAAAGAGAAAAACCACCACAAAAAGCCACAGAGAAGGCAGCACAATGCCAAGGACAGCCAGTGGAGGGCTTGTAATGTGGCCCAGAGGAAAACTAAGGGAGAGATTAGGGGTAAAGTACTGCCTGGAAAGAGGCTTGGAACTGTGAACAAAGCAGCTGTCTCCTGCTGTTGGATTGCTACTGTGTTCAGCATGAGAAAAAGGGGAATAACCCACACAGCGTTGCGTAGTATGCCTTAGATTACACCAAAGGGCCTTTTATACTCACTGTAGCCTAGACAGTGACACAGTTGGCGGTATCTGTGACTTAATCTTTGAAACACATGGGACAGAATTAAAAATAAGGGACTAAAATGAAGCCAGCTGCAGCTACCAGTTCCTGGGGCTGGTTCTACATTGGCCGTATCATACACATTGGGGGCTGCTCTAATTCACGATGGCTGGTTGTGGCCCACAGGAGGCCATTTGCCAGCTGGGGACGGCCGATGTACTACCATGGCAGCTGTACGTCCTCTTTCAGCAGGTCCTCTACATAGAAGACCCATCAAGATGAGCTAGTGGCTGTCCATTCCTGAGGCACAAACAGACTGAAGCCAGCCAGGAAATCTGGCCTATAAAGTTTATTTATTATAGAGTCATAGAATAGAATCATAGAATCATAAAATATTCGGGTTGGAAGAGACCTCAGGAGGTCATCTAGTCCAACCCCCTGCTCAAAGCAGGACCAACACCAACTTATACTTATATTTCTAGATACTTTGTTCATGACCAAATATGAATGTTGAAAATAGTCAGAGTACTGGAACACTTCACTGGTATCTTACATGTTTATAGCACATCAGTCACCATAGTATCGAGGCAGTGGACACAATTAGGCTAGGTGTACTCTATGGATTAGGGGGTATGTCATAAATATAAAGGGAAGGGTAAACCCCTTTGAAATCCCTCCTGGCCAGAGGAAAAATCCTCTCACCTGTAAAGGGTTAAGAAGCTAAAGGTAACCTCGCTGGCACCTGACCAAAATGACCAATGAGGAGACAATATATTTTCAAAAGCTGGGAGGAGGGTGAAAAAAAAAAGGGTCTGTGTCTGTCTGTATGCTGCTTTTGCCAGGGACAGAACAGGAATGGAGTCTTAGAACTTAGTAAATAATCTAGCTAGCTATGTGTTAGATTATGATTTCTTTAAATGGCTGAGAAAAGAGCTGTGCTGAATAGAATGACTATTCCTGTCTGTGTGTCTTTTTTGTAACTTAAGGTTTTGCCTAGAGGGATTCTCTATGTTTTGAATCTAATTACCCTGTAAGGTATCTACTATCCTGATTTTACTGAGGTGATTCCTTTACTTCTATTAAACGTCTTCTTGTAAGAAAACTGAATGCTTTTTCATTGTTCTAAGATCGAAGGGTTTGGGTCTGTGGTCACCTATGCAAATTGGTGAGGATTTTTACCAAATCTTCCCCAGGAAGTGGGGTGCAAGGGTTGGGAGGATTTTGGGGGGAAAGATGTGTCCAAACCACGTTTCCCAGTAAACCCAGATAAAGTTTGGTGGTGGCAGTGGAAATCCAAGGGTAAAATAATTTTGTACCTTGGGGAAGTTTTAACCTAAGCTAGTAAAATAAGCTTAGGAGGTTTTCATGCAGGTCCCCACATCTGTACCCTAGAGTTCAGAGTGGGGAAGGAACCTTGATAGGGTAATTCCCCTGCTAATCGAACTAGCAGGAGTATAAATAGCAGCACAGCCGTGGTGGCATGGAGAGTGGCCATGAAGGCACAGATGAGCTCTGCCAAGTAGATACCCTGCAGTTTCATAGAATCATAGAACCATAGAATAACAGAGTTGGAAGAGACCTCTGGAGGCCATCTAGTCCAACCCCCTGCCCAGAGCAGGACCAATCCCAACTAAATCACCCTAGCCAGGGCTTTGTCAAGCCTGACCTTAAAAACTTCTAAGGAAGGGGATTCCACCACCTCCCTAGGTAACGCATTCCAGTGTTTCACCACCCTCCTAGTAAAAAAAGTTTGTCCTAATATCCAACCTAAATCTCTCCCACTGCAACTTGAGACCATTACTCCTTGTCCTGTCATCTGCTATCACTGAGAATAGTCTAGAACCATCCTCTTTGGATCCACCTCTCAGGTAGTTGAAAGCAGCTATCAAATCCCCCCTCGTTCTTCTCTTCCACAGACTAAACAATGCCAGTTCCCTCAGCCTCTCCTCATAACTCATGTGTTCCAGACCCCTAATCATTTTTGTTGCCCTTCGCTGGACTCTCTCCAATTTCTCCACAGCCTTCTTGTAGTGTGGGGCCCAAAACTGGACACAGTACTCCAGATGAGGCCTCACCAAAGTCAAATACAGGGGGACGATCACGTCCCTCGATCTGCTGGCAATGTCCCTACATATATATCCCAAAATGCCATTGGCCTTCTTGGTAACAAGGGCACACTGCTGACTCATATCCAGCTTCTCGTCCACTGTCACCCCTAGGTCCTTTTCTGCAGAACTGCTGCCGAGCCATTCGGTCCCGAGTCTGTAGCGGTGCAATTTCAGGCGGGTTCACACTCTGTGTGACTCTGCCAGTGCTACCACCGCCATGCTGCTATTTATACTCACCCTAGCTCGATGTGAACTAACGCAAGTATGTGTACATGAACGGGGTATCGCACCTCTCGCTTGTAGTGTAGACGTACCCTCAGCTTCATAGATTCCAAGGCCAGAAGGCACCGTTGTGATCATTGAGTCTGACCTTCTGTAGAACACTGGCCACAGAACTTGCCCCAAATAATCCCTAGAGCAGAACATTTCAAACAACATCCCCTCTGGATTTAAATACCCAGTGATGGAGAAGGCATGGAATATCACACCAGTGTCACCCTCCTTGTCCCAGTGCAGCGGGGTTCCTGCCTTCATAAGGAAAGGTAGCAGTGGAAATCCAAAGTGCTACAACAAGCAACTCATAAGACAGGGAAGGAGTTCAAATAAGCAGCAAAAACGTGCACTGTGTTTCTCTTCGTTATGATTTATTTGTTTTCCGTTGAACACGATGTTGTAATATTTTCGCTTGTTAAGAGAAGATTTTAAGTAGGGAATTTTGCTTTAACATAAGTGAAAATGATGAACCTTTCTATGCAATATTATTCTCCTCACTGGCTTAATGAAAGGAATGGAAGGCTGGAATGTGTTAAGAAGGAGAACCATCATCACAACTGCATCGTGCTTATGGTATCCTCATGTTACTAAGCAGCTGCTGTCGAAGGAAGATGTATTGGCAAGAAGGAAGCTTATGCTATTGTTACGGAAGTGAAACAAAGCAGCAAAGAGATCACAGAATTTTCTTACTTTACCATTTCCATCCTACCACATATAGTATAAAACGTTCTATTTTGGCTCAAGGCATAAAGTCATTTATTCACCATAGATCTGAAGTCCGAGGTCAGGCTGAAACAGGCAGTGGTAGAGAGACACCTTAATCCAGAAAAGATTATCTTCTGTGTTAGTCTCAGATTAGGGTCTAGCCTCAATCCTTTCTATAAACACAGCTGATACACTGTGGCTGGCACAAAGATTGGTGGAGTGGTTAAATAATGAGGAGGACAGGGTAGTCGTACGGAGAGATCTGGATCACTTGGTGAGCTGGACCCATTCAAATAAAATGCATTGTAACACAGCCAAATGCAAAATGATACATTTAGGAACAAAGACCGCAGGCCATACAGAATGGGGGACTGCATCCTGGAAAGCAGCGGTGCTAGAAAGGATTTAGGGGCCATAGCGGACAAGCAACTCAGCATGAGTTGGCAATTAATTGATCTTTAACTATTCATGGTAAATAGGCCCAATGGCCTGTGATGGAATGTTAGATGGGGTGGGATCTGAGTTACTACAGAGAATTCTTTCCTGGGTATCTGGCTGGTGAATCTTGCCCACATGCTCAGGGTTCAGCTGATCACCATATTTGGGGTCAGGAAAGAATTTTCCTCCAGGGCAGATTGGAAGAGGCCCTGAGGGGTTTTCGCCTTCCTTATAGCACGGGGCACGGGTCACTTGCTGGAGGATTCTCTGTAGCTTGAAGTCTTTAAACCGTGATTTGAGGACTTCAATAGCTCAGACATAGGTGGGAGGTTTATTGCAGGAGTGGGTGGGTGAGATTCTGTGGCCTGCGTTGTGCAGGAGGTCAGACTAGATGATCATAATGGTCCCTTCTGACCTTAATATCTATGAATCTTTGAGATACCAAGGCAATGCTGTGGAAAAAAGGCCTAATGTGATCCTTGGATGCATAAACGTGGGAGTAGCAAAGAGGTGATCTGATCTCTGTATACGGCATTGGGATGACCAGTAATGAAGCAATGCAGCCAGTTCTGGCGTCCACATTTTAAAAGGGATTTTTAAAAATTGGAGAAGATGCAGACACACCTGATTCAAGGGCTGGAGAAAGTGAGAGAGTTAAAGAGCTAAATCTGTTTATCTTATCCAAATGAAGAGTGAGAGGTGACTGGATTAGTCTGTATAAGTCCCTCCAAGAGCAGAAAATATCAGAAGGTACTGAGGGTCCCTTTAATCTAACAGAGAAAGCAAGAACAAGAACCAATGGCTGGAAACTGATGCAAGACAAATTCAAATTAGAACTCAGCCACAAATAATGGGTGATATACTCATTGGAACAAACCACCAAGGGAAGTGGTATTACCCAGGCACATCTCTCGATGTCTTCAAATCAAAACTGGATGCCTTTCTGGAAGACATGCATTAGCCATACACATGTTATTGGGCTCAATACAGGCATAACTGGGTGTAAGACAGGAAGGCAGACTAGATGATCTAATACAGTGGTTCTCAAACTGTGGGTTGGGACCCCAAAGTGGGTCACAACCCCCTTTGAATGGGGACACCAGGGCAAAGCTTCAGCCCTGGGTGGCAGGGCTCAGGTTACAGGCCCCCTGCCTGGGGCTAAAGCCCTTGAGCTTCAGCTTTGGCTCCCCTGCCAGGGGCGGTGGGGCTCAGGCTGGCTCAGACTTTGGTCCCCCATCCTGGGGCCATGAAGTAATTTTTGTTGTCAGAAGGGGGTCACGGTGCAATGAAGTTTGAGAATCCCCGATCCAATAGAATGGTCCCATCTAGTCTTAAACTCTCTGAATCCGTTTCCATAGCCTACCAGCAGACTGGAGAATAAAGACAAAGGCCCAGAATGGGGGAACTGAGGTTGGGGAAGGGAGTTTACTGCTCAGCTGTTGGGTCAATGTAACCCTGAGAATCAGAATCACTTCTCTCTTCTGATTCCCTTTCATTGCTTGCCTCCCAATCACGGGTTGGGCCATTAGTCTACTGTGGGTTCATCTCAGCCTTCTCCTTCTCCTCTCTTTTGTCAAGACTGAGAAAGACCACCCCCAGTCTGCTGTTAGGAGAGCGGCTGCTGCAACTCTAATGTCGGGAGTTGGCCAGGGATATTTCTAATGCTGTTGGGGGAGTGAAAGTGTTTGTGTTCCTGATTCTTCACCCATGCAGCCAGTGTTTCTCCAACAAGTGGCCAGATCCCACAGCTGGTGTCAACTGGAATAGCGCCATTGACTTCTGTAATGCTCTTGAGGAAGCAGCATGTCTGGGGTTTTAGTAAAAGGCTTTATTTCACTGTCATGTAAACAACATGACAGATGACACCAGAGAAGTCCTAAAGTCCATTTGCCTCCATGTGTCTCTCTAGGCATGGAAGTAGCCTAGAAGACCCACAAAATGGCACTATACTACTACTTAACTTATTCTCCCCAGCTGAGGATTGGGTCCCACTGGGTTGAGGAAGATTCAGGCCCTGCTAATGGCACCATACAACTTGGCCTACAATTAGTAGGAGGTCACTATTACTCATGAAAATAGTGTGAATCATTCTTGGATTCTTCTAGCAGCTCTAATATTATTAGCTACGCTGCAGTTAGCCCCCTCTAGAGCTACCCAAAACAGTGAAGATTAAGGCTGTGCAAGTAACTTAATACTCAGTTCAGTGGCAGGCCTGGATAAAACTGGAAAAGAAATGATTTCATGCCAGCCCAAGGTGAAAATGTGGGAATTTTCAGGGAAATGAAAATGTCGGAAGGGTTTTGATTTGATCAAAACCTTTCGGTTCAAGTATGAAGGTTTGCAAACATTGTAAGTGTTGTTGTTTTTTTTAAAGAAAATTTAGAGAAATTACAAAATGAAATGTCTTTTCAAAACAGTAAGTTGAAATATTTTGTTTTGGAGATACTGAAATGGACTGTTTTGATATTTCCAATTCCCCCTACCCCCCGCCAATTGAAAGCATTTGCCCAAAAGACCCAGATTTGTGAACTGTTTCTGTTAACTCAAATCTGCATTTTTTGGTGAAAAAAGTTCACATCATTTTTTCCCCGGAGCTCTAGCTAGGGCTAGTTGTCATGAGGTTTGGAATTCTTCATGTTCTGAGGGTTGTTTCTTTAACCTTTTTGGTGCATAAATTTGTGCGGTCATACTTGAAGCTTGACCAAGCCCAGACAGATCAAGATACATCGTCCTTTTCAATTCTTCTTAGCTGGGTACTCTCACTTGAGGCATGTGAGTGGATCAAAGAATTTCATCACCAGAAGTGGAAAGGTAGGAAGATTAAAAGACAGCACAAATAACATAAGGGGAACTGATGACTTCATTGGTCAAGCAGGGAATAGGCCAATGCCAATCACATTCTGTGAGTTTCTCCTCCAAAGCGACACAAGTGAAATATATACTTTCTGTAGTGAAATCATAGTTCACAACAGAGAAAGTGGCACTGGGAGAAAGGAGAGAGAGTGAGAAGAAGAAATTGGAAGGTGTAAGTTAGTCAAGATTTATAGTGTGACGTACCTGAGAATCTTCTATTTCATTTTGATTTCTTTTAGAGTAGCAGCCGTGTTAGTCTGTATCCACAAAAAGAAGAGGAGGACTTGTGGCACTTTAGAGACTAACAAATTTATTTGAGCATTAGCTTTCGTGAGCTACAGCTCACTTCATAGTCTCTGTGGCTGTTTCATATCTTGGTCCAAACTGAACACCAAACTATTTCCAGTCCTGTGATTCTATGTGTTTAGTGGCTTTTGAAGTCACATTTGTGGACAAATCAGACATGCCAATAGCACATATATCACTCAGGGGGAAAAGTGTCATGAATGACAAATACCCCTGGTGAGGCAATAATATTACAAAATATCTCATTGTGCAAGGCATTGTATTTGCCTTGTTATGAACTGTGCACTAGATTTGAAGTAACACAGTCTCAAATTCCTGAATGATTTGATTTTTCCTGGTTACTGTGGATAGTCTGCATGTGCTCTGGCATGAACAACCCAATGTTTATTTCTTGTATTGAAAAAAGCTAAGTTAAAGCCTGAGAGAGCAAAGAGTGAAATTAAATAAGACTGTCTGACATGCGATGGTTTTGGCAACATGACAGTCAGGGCTGTTAATTAAAGGCTTGCTACTGTCCATTCTATCCCAAGGAGCATAGATGGAGGTGAAAATAAGCTGCCGGATGTCATAGCTCGAGGGCTGTTGATTTGGGTCACCAGTTTTAGTTTTGTTCACACTTTAGTCAGCTGGAAAAAAAAAAACAAAATAAAACCCTGGTTGCTTGTTCCAAAACTTTTGATCACCCGCAGGCAAAAAACCCAGACTGGTCTCATTCTTGTGCTTCTTGATGCAGATCAACAAGATTTGCAAGACTTTAAAAGCACCAGTTCTTATTTTAAAAAAAGATACAGATGGCAGAACATCTAATGAATTTGCTCCATGAAGCTACAGATGTTCCAAAATGAGAAATGCTGAGAAGAAATTCACAACAGGGCTACAAGAAAGTCTAATTAGGGGGACAAAGGAATGTTCTAATTTAGATCCAAACAGGAATGTCTTAATTATCAGAATCTCTCATTGATTAGTTTGTGAGGCTGTTCTGCTGGATGAAATTGAAAGATTTTATATATGAAGCTGCACAAGCTTATTTATCAGTTATTTCCTTGCTATTTCTTCATTAGCACCCATGCCTGACACTCACAAAAGCCCATTGTCTTGCCTGTGTCAAATAAGCACTAAACTGGCTGGCACCAGCAAGACATGCAGTGCTATGAAATTTGCAGACATAGCCTGAAAGTACCTAGCTGCTTTTGTTCCAGGGAAGGTACCACAAGATCTAAATTTAGCATTGCCAATGTACAGGGAAAGATTGCAATCACATGCACCTTTGTAGTTACTTCAGCATTAGCTGCATAGTAGAGCATAATGGGGAAACATTGTTTAATCAGCTTGGAAAATGGTTTTCTAGCACAGGCTTTTGAAGCCTCAGTCACTGGGGTGTCGAGGTAGCTACACTTTCTCCATGCTAAAGCGGAGATTAGTGTACCAGATAGCGGCTGGTCTTCCTTAACGGGAGTGCCGCTTGAGACAAACCAACAGTTCGAATTCCATCATGATAGCTTTATGGACCTGGGATGAGATATTCCAAACTAACTTGACCATATTCTACAAGGTTCTGGGCACCCATAACACGCATTGACTTCACTGGGAATTGTGGGTGCTCTACACTTCTCACAGTCAGCCCATAAGGTCTTATCTGCTCTGTGTGGACTTTATGACCCCAACAAGACCTCTGTGAGATTGCGAGCTGATATTTTTACACCATCAGAAATGTGCTGGGGAGTTTGTTGAATACATGAGACGACATGTTCCCTGCCCTTAAGAGCTGGGTAGGGCAGCAGGGCAAACTGCTAAGCCAAGATTTTCCAACCAACTGTTGTGCAGCCATTGGCAGGAGTCCCCTGTAGCAAAAGTGGCTGGATTCCAGTGGCGCTGGACTATATGAGTCCTGCACTTAGGACGGAAGAATCCCAGGCACTGCTGCAGGCTGGGGACTGACTGGCTAAGCAGCAGTTCTGCAGAAAAGGACCTGGGGATGACAATAGATGACAAGCTGGATATGAATCAGCAATGTGCCCTTGTTGCCAAGGCAAAAGACATATCTGGCTTCAAGACTAAGCTTGATAAGTTTAAGGAGGGGTGGTATGATGGGATAGCCTAATTTTGGCAATTAATTGATCTTTGACTATTAGCGGTAAATATGCCCAATGGCCTGTGATGGGACACTAGATAGGGTGGATCTGAGTTACTACAGAGAATTCTTTCTTGAGTATCTTGCCCACATGCTCAGGGTTTAGCTGATCACCATATTTGGGGTTGGGAAGGAATTTTTCTCCAGGGCAGATTGGCAGAGGCCCTGGGACTTTTCCGCCTTCCTCTGCAGCATGGGGGATGGGTCACTTGCTGGAGGATTCTCTGCACCTTGAAGTCTTTAAACCACGAGTTGAGGCCTTCAATAGCTCGGACATAGGTCAGGGGTTTGTTACAGGAGTGGGTGGGTGAGATTCTGTGGCCTGCGTTGTACAGGAGATCAGACTAGATGATCATAATGGTCCCTTCTGACATTAAAGTCTATGAGTCTATATTGGGCTGCATTAGTAGGAGCACTGCCGGCAGATCGAGGGAAGTGATTATTCCCCTCTATTCGGCACTGGTGAGGCCACATCTGCAGTATTGTGTCCAGTTTGGGGCCCCCTGTGACATTATTGACATAAGCTGGGACCGTATAGATCATTGTTGCAACCAAGGTCCTGTAGTGGCATCAAATCTTATATAAAGGGGGTCAAATGAGGTGTCTAAGACAAGGTTATGGTTTGCTGGTTATGATTATGCTGTCTATATGTGTGTATCATTTTTGTAGTTGAAGTTATGAACATTGGCTCTGTACTGTCTGTATTTCAAACTTATGCTATGCTTCTGAGTGATACCCCAGACAAGTTGGTGTCAGCTCTGCCTAGCCTGCTTGATGGCCCATTAAGGACCATCAGCTACACAACTGACCCATTGAGAGAAAGCAAATATGCCTTGTGACTCAGCAAAGTATGCAGGGACATGCCTATAGACAGAACTCTGAGGTTTTTCCAGGCCATGTGATGGACAGCTTGTCTTTGAAACAAAGAAAAAGACCACATGACAAAAGAATATAAAAAGCTGCTGAAGCTCCTCCATCTTGTCTTCAATCCTGCTTCTTACCTCTGGAGGAACTTTGCTACACTGAAGTTTTGAACCAAGGACTGAAAGACCCATCCCAGCCGTGGATGTTCTCCAGAGACTTGATTTGAACCTGCAGTTTATTCAATCGCTGCTACAAGCCTGAACCAAGAACTTTGCCATGACTGTATGTCATTGATTCCATTTAACGAATTCTAGCTCTCATCTGTATCTTTTTTTCTTTTATGAATAAACCTTTAGATGTTAGATTCTAAAGGGTTGGCAACAGCGTGATTTGTGGGTAAGATCTGATTTGTATATTGACCTGGGTCTGCGCCTTGGTCCTTTGGGATCAAGAGAACCTTTTTTTCTTTTACTGGGATATTGGTTTTCATAATCATTCATCCCCACAATGAGTGGCACTGGTGGAGATACTGGGAAACTGGAGCGTCTAAGGGAATTGCTTGTGTGACTTGTGGTTAGCCAGAAGGGTGAGACCAAAGTCTGCTCTGTTTCGCTGGTTTGGTTTGCCTTAGAGGTTGAAATACCCCAGCCTTGGGCTGTAACCGCTCTGCTTGAAGCAATTTGTCCTGAATTGGCACTCTCAGCTGGGTCACGCCAGAACCAGCATCGTTACACTTCCCATGACTGAATGGATGTGGACAAACTGGAGAGAGTCCAGCGAAGGGCAACAAAAATTATTAGGGGCTGGGGTACATGACTTATGAGGAGAGGCTGAGGGAACTGGATTTATTTAGTCTGCAGAAGGGAAGAGTGAGGGGGGATTTGATAGCAGCCTTCAACTACCTGAAGGGGGATTCCTAAGGAAGGAGTTCCTAAGGAAGGAGCTTGGCTGTTCTCAGTGATGGCCAATGAAAGAACAAGGAGCAATGGTCCCAAGTTGCAGTGGGAGAGGTCTAGGTTGGATATTAGGAAAAACAATTTCACTAGGAGGTTGGTGAAGCACTGGAATGGGTTACCTAGGGAGGTGGTGGAATCTCCATCCTTAGAGGTTTTTAAAGCCCGGCTTGACAAAGCCCTGTCTGGGATGTTTTAGTTGGGGTTGGTCCTGCTTTAAGCAGGGGGTTGGACTAGATGACCTCCTAAGGTCTCTTCCAACCCTAATCTTGTATGATTCTATATGAGCCATATCCTCGCCTGGTGCAAAATGGTGTAGCTCCATTGACTTGCACTGATTTACATAGAATCATAGAATATCAGGGTTGGAAGGGACCCCAGAAGGTCATCTAGTCCAACCCCCTGCTCAAAGCAGGACCAATTCCCAGTTAAATCATCCCAGCCAGGGCTTTGTCAAGCCTGACCTTAAAAACCTCTAAGGAAGGAGATTCTACCACCTCCCTAGGTAACGCATTCCAGTGTTTCACCACCCTCTTAGTGAAAAAGTTTTTCCTAATATCCAATCTAAACCTCCCCCACTGCAACTTGAGACCATTACTCCTCGTTCTGTCATCTGCTACCATTGAGAACAGTCTAGAGCCATCCTCTTTGGAACCCCCTTTCAGGTAGTTGAAAGCAGCTATCAAATCCCCCCTCATTCTTCTCTTCTGCAGGCTAAACAATCCCAGCTCCCTCAGCCTCTCCTCATAACTCATGTGTTCCAGTCCCCTAATCATTTTTGTTGCCCTTCGCTGGACTCTCTCCAATTTATCCACATCCTTCTTGAAGTGTGGGGCCCAAAACTGGACACAGTACTCCAGATGAGGCCTCACCAATGTCCAATAGAGGGGAATGATCACGTCCCTCGATCTGCTCGCTATGCCCCTACTTATACATCCCAAAATGCCATTGGCCTTCTTGGCAACAAGGGCACACTGCTGACTCATATCCAGCTTCTCGTCCACTGTCACCCCTAGGTCCTTTTCTGCACAACTGCTGCCTAGCCATTCGGTCCCTAGTCTGTAGCTGTGCATTGGGTTCTTCCGTCCTAAGTGCAGGACCCTGCACTTATCCTTATTGAACCTCATCAGATTCCTTTTGGCCCAATCTTCCAATTGGTCTAGGTCCTTCTGTATCCTATCCCTCCCCTCCAGCGTATCTACCACTCCTCCCAGTTTAGTATCATCCGCAAATTTGCTGAGAGTGCAATCCACACCATCCTCCAGATCATTTATGAAGATATTGAATAAAACCGGCCCCAGGACCGACCCTTGGGGCACTCCACTTGATACCGGCTGCCAACTAGACATGGAGCCATTGATCACTACCCGTTGAGCCCGACAATCTAGCCAGCTTTCTACCCACCTTATAGTGCAGCACATTAGCTCAGGAGCTGGCCATAGGTTTGCTAAGTGATTTGGCGTTCTTCAGGATGATGTATAAGAGTATGTTATTGCTGAAGCAGATCACTCCTTTTTAGATCATTCACAAATGACCCAAACTCCTCCACCATGGCAAGGATAATCCACCACCATTGTCCAGTCACCCCTTGCTCCCTCCTTCATCTCTTCTTTTTTTAAGGGTCCGAAAAGAGAGGCCACTTAGCCCATCAAACTTGACCAATCAAAACAATTCCAATTGCCAGCTTCCTCTTATCTGTAAGTGCATCTGAGTCTGGTATTAACCCAATTCTGTAACCTCACCTGAAGCCTTGAAAGACCTTAGGTCAATGGTTTGTTCAGACAATCTCAGCTTACCTCATTTCTGTGACTCTGTTGAGTAGCTTCTTTCAATACCACATTTACAGATTAAGTTTGTAACTAGATCTGTGTGATGGACAGAAGTTCTGGTTTACCAAAGATTTCTAAATTTTCAGAAGAGTTCAGCACATCTGTTGTGGGGATTTAGCACTTTACAAGCCTGGCCCTTACCAGGTGCCTGTCTGACCACTTAAACACCCACCCCCATTTCTGCTATGGTTATATATTTAGTTGGTGTTGGTCCTGCTTTGAGCAGGGGGTTGGACTAGATGACCTCCTGAGGTCCCTTCCAACGCTAATCTTCTATGATTTGTGCTCTTTGGATGAATTACCTGCAGGGTTGGTTGTGAGCCGCTTGTGTGGGTGACTAGAATATGGTACCAAACAACATTGCAAGATGATTTTTTACATGATTCCAGGGTAAGGGTGAAGAGGGTCTCAATTAAGTCCCAGCTGCTTTGGCTCGACTCTTTCACGTGTACTTGTGTAACTGACATAGTTATCAATGGGAAGTGATCAGACAGACGGAGAGACGAGAGCCCAGAGTGTGTGCTCATTCACAAAATAACAAGCCCCCTATGAATGTGCGCACTCTGGAGCTCAACTGCCTCTGTGTGAGATTCTAACTAGGAAGTACAGTACGGGGGTGTATAAGGAATATTTTTAGATCCGGGCCATGAGTCCCTGAGAAAAAGCTACCGTTGTGTGCTTTCACACCACTCCACCACATTCCACTTTTGCTGCTCGCTGCTAGTGCGGCTTGTGCTCTTACACACAAAAGCAATGCCTCCTGAGGAGAGCCCCTGCTGCACAGAGAAAATGATTTTTTTTTGTTACAGGATAATACAGTGAATATGCCTCTTACCACAGAACAAAAGTGTAACTACTGCCCTTGAGGAATTTACCCAGTCTGACACCCTCCTGCAAGCATAAACCGAGAAACAGATTACAGACGCTGCTGTAAACTAGCAAAGGCTGCACGATGGCCGTGTATTTTTCTAGTGGGGAGACAACTAACTGACACAACAGCGGCAGCAAACGGAGGTCACACAGCGCTGATGTGCAATGCTGTGATGGATAGGAGAGCAACTGTGATTTACAATCTCCAGCATCCCATAGAGACTTGCCCTTGCCCATGAGCTCCGAGACAAATGGCAGAGCACTGCGGGGGCAGAAATATTGACTGTACCTTCCAGACGTGTAAAAACCAAACCATTCCCCCCCTTCCCCGCCCCTTTCAAACTCCTCAGTATTTGGAGGGAGGAGCTGGTCGCTCAGGATCCCATACGGAGGGGCAGAAGCACAAGCTACATTCTTGCATTTTGGAGCACATAAAATGTGCAGCGATAAACCACTGCTTGCCTCTTTAGTTCCTGGAAAAGTCCTCCCCGCCTGTGGGTGGCGCTGGTGCCTTTTAAAGAAAGGGTTATCGTGTTTCACTGTACTCAAGAAGCACTGAAGCTGCACTGTATTGGATCGATAAGGCCACCTATCGTGGAGACAAGCATCCTCTCCCTTGCTCTCATAAGATCACTCCCCTGTCATTTCTGGCTCTTTTTTTCTTTTAGAAGTCATGGTTCCTGGTTCCCGAAACCTAGAGCACAAATTCACATGCTGGGTGTGACATTACGAGGAAGGAACCCTACATGTGCTTATATTAGCAAACCAATGTGTGCATAGTCTTGCATTCAGAGAGTCCTGCCAGTGAAATCCCTGGCCAGCACTTAGATACCATAGTCACAAGCGCTTTTGGAACCCCTCACCAAGGTGCATGGATGGATATGCTATGCCTTGACCATCTTTGGCTCAGACTTACACTTCTGCTCCAGAGGACAATTTTGGCTGGCGTCTGGGAGTAATTACATCTGATTTCAAATTCTGACAGGGAACTTGCTGCTCGTGGACTGTGAGGGAGTAGGAACAGCAGGGGCAGGAGCTGGGCACATTTCATTCCCATTGCTCTGCTCGCACTCTTCAATCCTGATCCACAACAGACCTCCCTTTCCGGCACAGAGGTCCCACCTCCCTCTGCCAATGCACATTGGTCTTACCTTAGGACACTTCTGTCTGGGTCTTGCACAGCCCTGCCAATTAACTTCACTCCTGACCTGCAAGCCGATGCTGTGCCATTCACCACTAGTCTGGCGCCTCCTCATCAAGTCGATGCCCCTTCCCATGGTTGCACACGGTCACCCCATCTCTCTCCCTGGCCTGCAGCCACTCTCTCAGTCCAGGAACCACAGCAGCCTCTTCATGCCTCAGCCCTCTGGCCAGCTCGCTCAATGCATTTCCCCTACCAGGGTACCAAAGTCTTCCTTCAGCTGTCCTACGCCATCTTCCCATTCACTGCCTCAGAGTGCCACTCTCTCAGTGGCTGGCCGGGGAACCAAGGCCTGCTTCCTACTCTGGGCTCCAGCCCAGGGACCTCTAGACAGCAGCTGAGGTCTGTTCCCTTCTAGACCAGGGATCAGCAACCTTTGGCCTGTGGCCCGACAGTGTAAGCCCCCAGCAGGCAGGGCCAGTTTGTTTACTTGCCGCGTCCGCAGGTTCAGCTGATCGCGGCTCCCACTGGCCGCGCTTTGCTGCTCCAGGCCGATGGGGGCTGTGGGAAGCGCGGCCAGCACATCCTTCAGCCCACGTCACTTCCCATAGCCCCCATTGGCCTGGAGCGGCGAACCGGGGCCAGTGGGAGCAGCGATCGGCCGAACCTGCGGACACGGCAGGTAAGCAAACTGGCCCGGCCCGCCAGGGGTCTTACTCTGGTGGGCTGTGTGCCAAAAGTTGCTGATCCCTGTTCTAGACCTTACTACCTTTCCCTGAGCCTTCAACTACTTTCCTGGCCTCCCTCCTCTCAGGGTTTGGCAGCCCAAAACACAGCTCCCTTCTCCCAGGGAGTGACTGCAGACTTTCCCCCTCTATTTCCCATTTCCTGTCTTTGTAGTCCCATCCTCAGCTCCTTCCTCCTCAGTTAGGGTCCCTCACTCAGTCCGGGGTTTACTCGGCCACCCGATTCCCCTCATCTGTGGCCTGTTGGGTTAATTACGCACCATCTTTGTCTTCATTAACCCTTTCAGGGCAAGTGTGGTGTAAACATCCCATCACAGCCACCCCGAGGGTCTCTGGAGCAGACTGGGAAGACAGGGCCAGGATGAGACCACCACACTAATGTCTAACCATGATTAGGGTAAACAAAAGTGCATTGGGCTGTTTTGCTGTCTAAACTCCATTTAATACATATTTTTTTTCCTGCTCTAAACACAGGCCTGGGCTCAGAGTTACCCAGATAAGTAGGGTTAGCATCAAGTTGGTTTGAACCAGAGGAAATAAAGTCATTGGGCCACATTTGGCTGGTTCCGGCATGGCTGCACAAGAAGGCACCTTAGCACCCAGTCACTTTTCAAGGGACTGCTCCCTGTTATGCTTCCCCCTGCTCCCAGGACGTGAGCCACCCCAAGTGGTGCAGAGCAACATTTCTTCAGTCGTCCGCATCAGCCAGCAGAGCCGGCCGGCGCATGCATGCAGTACCCCACTAAGAATGGTGGAGAGGGTCCGTGCTCCTTGCATGTGGATGAAAGCCTTTCTGAGGCACAATCACCCCCAGAGCTTCTATCTAATGTACTTGTACAGACCCCATCACTGGACAATCTGGGTGCCTCACAGTCTTTAACAGATTAAAGACCATGATCTTTGTCCCATGATCTGAGCTCACGTCTGCAGGTAAATAGCCATTTATATCTCAGAAAGACTCAAGATACTTACAAAATTAGTGCAAGTGAAACCAAAGCTATAATGCAAGGAGGAATAAGGAAAGACACTTAAAGATTTTAGAACGGGCTTTGCAGTCAGCCTGAAGCCTAGTCTGAAAGTTTGAGGCCTAGCAGTAGTTATAGTTAGCATAAAGCCACATTAGGCCTAATGAAAGTTAGTGTTAGTGAGTAGCCTTGGGTCAGAAGATTTAGCAATATCTCTCTTGTGATAAAGCCTTTATGGTCCAGATAGTTTATTTAGCCAGACTTTTCACTGCATTGTATGGAGACCCTTCTATCTGCGCAAATGCTTCTGATAATTGTCAGAACCCCCAAGACGGGTAGCAGGAATGACTCAATATGGACAAAGGGTTGAGACTTAATTACATATGGTCTCGGAAATAGGTGGGTGTAAGAAATCAGTACACAAAAGGGAATCAAACACAACCCTCCACGGGACCTTGGGATGGCAGGATGGTGACAACCTTAATGCTTCAGCTCACCGTCAGGAGAAGCCCCAGTCCCATGGATCTGTGAGCACACACAAGGAGGATTTGGCGGTTACTCCTACCTTGTTTTTCTAGTTCTGTGAATTTGCTTACATTGATCAGGGTATTAATAAAACTCATCTAGTCTCTGTGGGTCTCACCCCTCATTTTACTCATTCATCTCTATGTAGCCACCAAAGAACAAACCTGGTATTCGTGACAAATGCATTTTGCATCCCAAACTAACTATAAGGCTACAAACCCCAACTCCCACATGAAGGAGTGAAATGCCATTATCCCTATTTTACTGATGGGAAACTGAGGCACAGAGCAACTAAGGGACTTGCCCATGGTGGTGAAGCTCGCTTCTTCTCCTGCTCTTGTCTTTCAGTCAGCCAGTGTCATATTTGCCAGCTTTCCGCACAAAGTCTATTTGGGCAAATAGCCCATTGTTTTGCCCACTAATTTGACCTAATTTCTGACACACCAATTTTGGTTCATTGATTTATGGTCCTACACTTTTCTTGTTCACCAGACGTGATTTTTAACAGTCCTTGAGTTATATCAGGAGGCCTTTTTTTTGTAGTAATTCAATGAGGTTTTTTGTATCTTTTCCCATCAACTGATGTTCTTATAGCTTGTGACATTTGATGAACCTTCCCTACTTGCCAACTCATCAGTTGAGCGTCAACCTTCATCTCTCTCTGTGCTCAGCTGCCATTTGTAAGAGCCCCCCTCATCGCACAGAGATGTTGTGAACATAATTTCATTAATATTTATGAAATGCTCAGATACTATAGTGACGAGCACCTGGGAAAAATCCACAAGCAAATGAACAATTCGGTCTTCAGAGCAAGGTTTGAATAATGAGCAGTAAATATAGCAGAAGCCACAAACGTAACACAGGGCCGGATTAATGTTTTGTTGGCCCTGGTGCCCGAACCGTGGCTCTGCCCCCACTCAGCCTCCATGCTTCTTCTGCAAGGCCCCACCTATACTCTGCCCCGAGACCCCACCCCAGCTCAGGCTCTTCCGTGAGGCCCTGCACACCGCTTGCACAGGGGGGAGGGGGCAGAGAGAAGCAAGCACAGGAGGGTGGCCTGGCACTAATGTAAACCCCATACTGACTGAACAAACTATTGAATAGCTGCTTATTCAGTGAGCACCATCCATCTTAGGCACTGAATGAAGCAGGGGTCCTGTGGGAAAGAGTGTAGGTCATCATCTAATTAAAGATTGTATCAGAATGCATAGGCACTCAGGGGCTGAATTAAAGTTGCACAGTTCACCTTAATTCTGACATTTCCTAAGTGTGGAGTGCTTGACTCGGCAACCTTAATTGTGCGTGTGTAATTTTATAGATAATCTCACTAAAACAGCAAAATTGCAACTCTCTCAACAATTAATAGCTTACTGTATGGTGACCAAACCAATAGCATTTCTGGTTGCCACTTGCAAGGATCAACATTTGAGAGAGAGACTCTTAATGATGTTCCTCAGGTAAAAAGACTGCAATTAGCCAGCAGAAGAGGAGGAGATATGGCCTTTTCCCGACAGACATTTTCTAAGACACTTTACAAACTAACTAAAATTGTGTAAGTGATACAAAGGGTCCCGTCTCTGGGAGATGTAATTAAGATAGTCAAGCAATTGAGCCCTTGGTGACATACGGCTTCTTCTCTTTTTAAGCTATTAATGCTTTCAGCATTGAAGAGCGATATCCATTTATAATTGCAGTTCAGGATAATCCGTTTGTGGAGGAGAATGGAGCAGTCCTGCAAAGGCAAAGCCGTCCTCACCCTGAAGCCCGAGTGGTCAGGTTGTGGTGTTAGTCATTACTGAAGATGGGCCTGGAGGTCCAGTTAAAATGTGGGCCCCGCTGTGGGAAGTGCTGTACAAACAACCCCAAAGAGCTTACACTCTAAAGCAGAAACAGAGTCTCCTCTTGGTTTTACAGATGGAGACCTGAGGCCCAGAGAAATGAAGTCCAAAGTCAAGTCCAAACGTGGCAGACTTGGGACATGAACACAGGCCTTCCAAGTCCCCATCTTCTACCTAAACAACAAAGACCGCACTCCCCCTCAAGTCTCAGAGCTGCTCTTCATCAGCTACTGTGTGCTCTAGGCTGCAACAGTGAATGTGAAACTACCATCTTGATCCTTTGGGGCCACATCACATCCTGAGCCAAGCAGGGTTTGGCTAGGCCCGAGGTTCGTGGCCACTGGTTCAAGTGGGATTAAGATGTAGGTTGTTTTATCTACACCGGGCCAGGTGACACTCCAGTGCAGCTGAGCACCGATGGGCAGGACAGCGGAACACGTGTTTTTCCATAACTAGAAAGACGTTTCGCACACAGCCGCAGTGCCTAGAACCAGACCTGGAAAGTCAGAAGCACAGTGAGATGCTCATTGATGGCTTCTAATACCCAGAATGCACTTCCAGCTCAAAGCCATTGCAAACAGTGTTAGTGTTTGAGCTCTGGGGAAAGATCTGGGCTACCTTATTGTGGGCATCTGGTTCTATCCTATAGTTCCTCCTTATCCCAGCATACTATTACTGACGATAATTTCAGCGGTGCCATTTTACTTCTGTTCCCAAACACTACAACTTGCATCTGACGAAGTGGGTATTTATCCACGAAAGCTTACACTCCAATACATCCAAATAAATTGGTTAGTCTCTAAGGTGCCACAATTCCTCCTGTTCTTTTTGCGGATACAGACTAACACGGCTGCTCCTCTGAAACAGGACTCTGCCACTTGTACAGATCCAGACCAACAAGGCTACCGCTCTGATACTTGACTACGAACTCAGTCTCTGAGGCATTCAGTAGAAAGTTCATATTAATTTAACCAGCCTCAGTATGGAAAGGCAAACTCACTGTAAATTTGTCATTGATTAAATCCATAGTGATAGCTCCGAAACAAAGACCGTTATCAGCAGCATGAATGTGCCATCAGATTAGTGCTGATTTCAACTACATAAAAAGAAAACAATAAGCATATGAAAATGAAACCCTCAGGGATTCCTCATTTGGCATGCAATAAAAACCAGGGAAAGTCTGTATTCTGCTTGGACATGGCAAAATGTATGGAGGCTTTTAAAGAGAAATATGATGCCTGTAGCTTTGACAGCAAAATTGAGTGGGGTCAGTCGTACCAAATGTTTTTGTCACATAAAAAGAAAAAAGTAAAGTAAACGCAGCGAGTCCACCTTTCCACCCCTATTACCTGCAGACAATAAGTCATGAGCAGCCACAAGATGAGATGCTGCATTGCTCAGCCCTCTGCTGAATCCAAAATGGTATGTCGTTAACACGGGCCATTTCCAGACTGCCAGCCAAATGGCTGCTTATGTGTGCGCATGGGTGTTCTACGGCCTGCAAATGGTTAACGTATCAGCATCATGGGCCAGACTGTGAAGGGCTCCTGCACACGAAGTGGAGAATGTAAGCAGCCTCACACCCTTGTACACCTGATGCATGGGTGTGTCCTAACTACAGTCCCTGCAAAGGCCCCAGGACTGGGAGCATGCACCCGTAAAAGCCTGAGAAGGGGCTAAGGTAGGCAGGATGCTGCAGCAGGCATTCTTCCCCTGGCATGCCTGGGAGATCCAGGGTGGAGGCGGTCTGGCTCTCCAGGGTCCCCTTTTAGATCCCGCTTCTGCAGGCACTATTTTATGATTTGTATTACTCTGGTGCCTGGGAGTGGACCAGGATCCCATTGCACTAGGCGGTGTACAAACAGAACAAAAAGACAGTTCTTGCCCCAAAGAGAATCCAATCTAAATACAAGAAAAGAGACAACAGATGGATTCAGACAGGGGAGCACAGTGAGACAGTCTTGGTCAGCCGTGATTGACATTGGTCTCACACTTATGCACAATGTGAGAGATCCCACTGACTGCAGATCCCACTGATGGGGCCAGAGACCGCTGGCTCTTCAGAGAAGGGCTTTTCGTTGGTGGCTAGCATACTCTGCAATTGCAAAATGCTGGCTGTCCTTCCAATGCAATATAAAGAATAGCTATTTCCTTATGCACAGTGCGTGTGTGACAGATAAGGCAATATCCCGGACAAACCTCACGGAATTAAGATAAACTTTATTGAATTAAGTTTAATACTGCTGTGGTCCATTGTATTGAAAATGCAAATGGATGTGTAATACTGGGGGGTTGCATAGAATTCATTAAGGAGCAAGGCACAATGAATGCAATCTGTGGGCGATATTAAGAACTGCAGAAGACTTTCGGGGGCAGCGCATGTGAAGTGGATTACTGCGGCAATATTTGGGGGTGAGGAGAACGCACGTGATCCCCCTCCAACCATTCGTTTTGAAGCTTCACTTTGAGCAGAGACCGAATCTGTGACATCCTGTTTTTAAATCAGCTTCCCCTGCGTCTATCTCCTTCTCTGCTGGGTCCAAATATAACACACTGGCTACCCGTTCATGGGCTCTTCAAAGAGCCAGACTGGATAAGTGAGCGACTCTCTTACCCCTGAGGGATGTTGCTTGGAGCAAAGCAGGTGATGCACTTGAAACGACAGGAAAAGTCTGGGGTGTGGTGGTGGAGCGGGGAATTTGGAAGGATTGTTGCTGCCAGAGTTCAGATTGTAGTTGGGGTGACCGCTGCTGATCTGATTAGCCGGCATGTAGGTTCTTTTACTGTCGAATATATGTTTTTTCTGTAATGCTCCTGCCTGACAAATAAAACGTCCTTGCTGAGAAAGAGCTGGGTGGTAACTTATACCTGTGGCAATTACACGGTGTCCATCCCTAAGAAGAAGAGAAGCAGGCCCCATCAGGGAGGCTGTCTTTTGCTGGGAATAACACAGTGTAGGCAAGGAACTGCTCAGCCTGGAATACCCCGGCCAGGATGGAGAGAGACATGGGTCTCTACTAGGGAGACCATTCATCCAGATTGAAGCTGGACTGTCCTGGTTTTCTAAATCATCATCCTGCCTGGTAGCGATTTAGAACCAGACACGGTTTTGTCCAGTATTTCCAGGCGGACTTGGTGGACGCACGGAGGATGCCATTTTTTCAGGGCCCTCCATCCTGCTCCTGCCAGCGCGACCTTGATGCACTCTGAAAAATGGCATCCTCCATAAAGCAGGATGCATACAAGGTTGTGGGGGTGAGGTCATGCCAGCCCCGGCTGTACTGCAATGTCCATGATTCGGGGGATGCAGCAGTGGCCACCCTAGTCTCCACCCCAGAGAGGCGATGCCTGGGAAGCCAGAAAGCGCGCTCCCTTGCAGGAACGCGGCTGGGGAAATACAGGTGCAGTGGCCCTGAGTGGTGACCACCTGTTTCCTAGTCACCACAGAGCAAGTAACAGCCGAAATAAGGCTAAGCACAGCAACGGCTGCCTCAGGCAGAAAATTCTTGAGGCTCCGACAATTTGAATCCCTTGCACCAGTACCACAATAAGGCCCTTGGTCAAAACACTGTTTTGAATAACACCTTTCTACTGGCTCTGCTTTGCACCAGTGTAAACGACCGGTGTGGGCTGCACAACGGCAGAGAGTTAGGTCCAGTGGTTGTTTAAAAGAAAAGAAAAGAAAAGAAAAAAGAAAAGAAAAGAAGTTAATTTGTGTACATTTTTAAATCTGTTTCTTTAAATCTTTAGATTTGTGTACATTCTTTAAATCAGTTTCCCCCTCCTTTTGCCTTCATTGCACACACAGGTTTGTTGCCAGAGGGCTGCTGGGAAAGCTGGAGTGTTTGTTTGGAGAAGAAAATTCGTAAGGAATTAGGTGAAATGTTAAACAGACTGGGGAAAGGAGAAAAGAAGTCAGATTTGGGGCCTGGTTTATACAACTGTATTAAGGACACACAGACACTTTAACAAGGGGTGGGGGGCTTGTGATCCAGACACTGGACTGGGACTCAGGATATTTTGGCTTGCAAATATTGGATTTTTTGGTTTACTGGCAATTCTGAAAACCTGAGAACAAAATCATTCGGGGTCAAACAGCATGTGTTGCCCCAAATGAAATGTTTCCGTCTGGTTTTGAGCTTTTCCCTTTTTTTCTTTAAAAATAAAATTAAAGGTAATTTCAAAACCAGAGTTGAAACATTTCATTGCAAAAATGTCCAAATGAAACATTCTTGTTAAAAACTATTTCTCCTCCCCAACCAAAACAATTGGCCTAAATAGACACCAATGTGTAAAACATTTTAGCCGACCCAAAGCTGCATTTTTTGCCAAAAAATAGCTTCAGACAAAAAGTTTCACGCAGCTCTATTCAGAAAACTTGTGTCCATTTCCCAATTCAGCCACGGACTCCCTGTGTGCCTGTGGACAAATCACTTGATTTCTGTGCCTCAGTTTCCAATCGCCTGCCATTCTTTGGCGGTCTTGTTTATTTAGACTGTAAGCTCTTCAGAGCAGAAGTGCAGCACCGACCAGAAGAGGCTCTAAATTGGTGCCTCCAGACACTACTTTAATACAACCCCTCCCCCCCAGAGGTGCCAATTTCAATGTGAATGTTTGGGGGTCAGGACATGGGTGGTCTTTCCTAGTGGTCACAGCAGGCTTCTGGAGCAGGGAAGTGGAAGGAGGAACAGAATCAGAGTCAGAGGTCAGATACCAGAACCAAGGGTCAAGCCTGGATCAGAGCCAGGAATCAGAGAGGAAGGTCAGAACCAGCTTACCTGGAGGGCAGGACCAGGGCTGGGTCCAATGCAGGAGCAGAAGCTAAGAGAACCACAGGCAAAAGATTTGAGCACCTTGCTACTGCTGTGGGTAAGAGCAGGTCTACTGATCCCTTGTCCAATTAGGCAGTTTAGCCAATCAGGGGCCCAGCTGTGCTCATTAGCCTGCCGGGGGTTGAACTAGCAGATAAGCAGGAGAGCCAGTGGCCCTTACCCCCACAGTGAATTCCCTTGAACGATCAGTTGGTAGCAAAGTTTTAAGATTATTTTTAGCTGTGCTCTAATGCTCTTGACAAATCCACACCTGCCTCCAAGGGAACACTGAAATTTTGGAGAGCCTTAAAGTAAGTATAATTGCAGTTAGTCCAATCATTGAAACCTATTCACAGTGGCTCAGTTAATCACAGGGAATGTAAGTAATAAAGGTAAATAAGTGTTAGCCCTGCATTCTTGATAAATATGCACGGTACGGCAGATGTGCCGGGTCTGGTTATTACATGGCGGAATGGTAGCTGCAGTTTGATTACAAAGCTGTAGTCAAAAGCGTATCATCTAAATAACATATTAATAAATCCGCGCCTCATCAGTTTTATGTGATTGAAACCGCCGGAGAAGTAAAGTGTCCAAAATTCCCCTTTCGCATGTGTCTTGTCAACATTTGAAACATACAGGGCTATGTTTTCTGCACGAGCTCCTGCCTCTGCTGAAGTCAATGGCAGGACTCCCAAAGACTTCGACGGGGCCAGGATTTCCCCCTTGATTTCTGTGATGGTTTCGGGAATAGCTCACTGCAGAGCTATGGACTCTCTGTATAACTACCCCTCAGTTTGTATTGAATCAGCCATTTGCTGACAGGGGTACATCACAGGCCACATCTATACCCGGGTTGGTGAGCTGACCACTGCCCGTGCTAACCTGGCCACAGTACAATTTTGAGCCCACTAACTCAGCGGGAGTGTCCAGCAGTAGGAACGCAGCCAGATCTGTAACAATGTCTTTCACCACAGTAGCCCCTGCACACCTGGGTATTTAAGCACATGCCTAGCTTCAAAGAGGTGAGTGACAGATCATCTCAGGGACCCACCAGCTTCTCAGTCTCCTGCTTTTCCCCACTGTTGGTCTCCAATTTTTCCGTAAGGTGGGTTATAAGGACTTCAGCTCTCTGGTGCTCCAGGGATCACAGCTGCCCGGTCTGGGACTCTTCTCCCTCATTCCTTCTTGCTTGTATTGGGCTGTATCAGCTATGCGATCCCTGCTCTCCCTGGCAGACGCCAGGGTTCTTACACCCTCTTGCTACTCGGTGTGAAGGGAGCAAGGGCCGTGACAATCCGTTCCATGGAGAGTTGGAAGTTCACCTCCCCAGACTGTGTGACTGCTCTCCAATAGGCTCAGATAGATACAGATATTCTCTGCAATCCCACAGAAGCAAAGTTTCTCTTTTAACATTAGCAGGTGACAGCACGAGTCTCGGATCAGGGAACATCGGGGGGTGCTGGAGCAAGAAGTTAAAGTCTCATTTAAAAGTGACTGAGGAGGCCATCTCAGCCAGCCTTCATTTGAATTTCATCTCCTGGCTTCTGCTTCAGAAATGGCTCGATTTATCGGAGGCTCCCATGCTTCAGCACGAGCCTTGCATCAGGGAATAACTGCACATCTCTTGTCCTGAATTTGAGCTGGCAGTGCCCAAGCTCATTACCAAAGTGACCTGCTGAGGTGGGAAGATGATAGACGAACATTTCACTGACCCTTTCATTCTTTTGTGTGGCCGGATATTGACCCTTATTATCCCTGTGAATAGAATAGGGTGGGGTTTATGAGAAGCCAAATGGAAGAGAAAACCACCATAAAAAATTTTAATAGGTGACATCAAAGACTTACACAATATAAACTGTTGGCAATTAGTATGCCTGTTTGCCTGAGCATCTGAGCTCCATCTCTGCCAGTTGAGATAAAAAAAAAAAAATCACAGGGACCTGCATAAATTATAAGCTGTCTTTTAGATAGGCAACATTTGCAAGTGTTTCTTCGATGAGCAAGAATCTTTGATGTTATTTCATTTGACATACATTTCCCCAATTAGCTGGGTTATCTTAATTAAGTCATGACACGAAGCATCCTATTACTGGACTCATGTTACTTCCTATTAGTGTTAGCCTGAGAAATATGAAAATCTGCTTTTCTAAAAAGGAAATCCATTTCTTCTTTTTTAAATAGCATTTGTAGCATTCAAGCAACTTATTCCTCATCTCATTGTCTTGTTAGAGATTAGTGGATTGTAAAAAAATTCCCGTATACCCAGTCACAGAGGCATCCTCCGATACAGAGCTAACTGGTAGCTCTACCAAGCCATTTAGCACATTGCTGTAAGAAACTGATTTTTCCCCCACCTTCTCTAACTAACATTTTTTGCCGGGCTCTCCGATTGTTGCCCAGTGATCAGACAGTATCGTTTTTCTGTGTCCAACCCTGCTCACTGAAGCATTTCTCCAAATAGAACTTGAGGTTCCTGGCCTCTGTGTTTCTCTCTCCCTGCTCAGAGATTTAGTCTTTCAAGGACACTGTAGGTGACAACTAGCTGACTTTTAAGTTAAATATTAAACTTGTATCTAAGGATGGATGAGCCAATTTGGATTAAAACCAACAAGCAAACAAACATTTTACCCAGAATTTGAAGCGAATTCACACCAAACTTTAATTTTTTTTTTAGTAAAAATTTGAGTTAACTTTTAAATATAGATATTCTTCATCTTTGTGCTCTTTCAGGTTCTAACAAGAAGGAGAAACACAAGTGTCAAAATACGATGCCATATTTAAAGGATTGTAATTACTTAGGGCTGGGACTGCAGTGTGGCAAATCTCAGCTTTCAGAGAAAGAGAAAGGGTTGTGGAGAGAAACTTCAAAATGTAAAGCCAGTGCACCCTCAAGGAACTCAAATCAGAAGGCAAATAAAGAGAACCCAGCATTTATTAGTTAAAAAACCCTCGTGATTTTAAACCAGTCTTTTGATTTTGGGGGCCTGACTCAATGTTTTTGTCAATACTAGGACTCTTGCTATGTATTTGTATAATGCCCATCACAATGGGATCCTGACATTGGATGGAGCTACTAGGTCCTAGAATCATAAAAATAATAATAACTAGAGGCTATTCTCATAACGTCTCATGTGACTCAAACCAGGAAGTACTGGAAATCTCACGAGAAAGTCTCTTTTCATGAGATTTCCAGCCCAGTGTTGCCGATTTAAGGTCTAGATGTACATACGACTTTTGGGATGCTTCTCCAAAACAAAATCAGTCTTCAGACCTTTTGAATTTTGCCTATTAACAAATTCCAACATTCTCAGAGCATGATACAATTAAACCCTTACAGTTTTGCTTATATACATTCATTGTAATGTAGCAAGCACCTTTTCCCCTATAGGTAAAGATTACGGGTGTGAGCAGGCATTCCCTGGTCTTACAAGGCCAGATCCTCAGCTTGTGTGAGCTGGCAAAGTGCCATTGAAGTAAATGAAACTACAACCGTTTACACCAATGTTACGTTCGGATGCGCCCTACAACAGCAATTCCAAAAACACAAAAGAAATCAAAGCAAGACACGCAGGGAGCGGTCAATCACAACGTGTAATAACCAGGAGCCAGTTAAGTCAGCAAGAGTCTGAACAAAACATAACCGTCCAAATGGCGGGTATGTAGCAGCCGGCCGCACACACCCACTACTACACGCACACACACACACGCAGAGCAGTGGGAACACTGAGTTCAGGAACCAGAAAACAAACAGGACCAGGGAGGCAATATACACAACCCCCAGTCATCATAACCAGCTGAGGCTCTGGTTTAGAATAGGGAATACCACAAGTGCCATTAATGTCTTAGTGTAGGTGGTTGGCTTACCTGGTCCATCATCAGGTGCACCCGTGCCTCATTATCCCTCAGGTTGCGCAGGCTGGTAGGAGAGTTTCTGCCTCAGTTTCCCCTCCTGCTGGTTGGGTGAATGGATATACTTTAGCTTTCCAGTGGAACTGTAAAGTCCTCCCCTTCCAGGGTGACAAGAAACAACACAATCCTTTACCCAGGGTCCACCCAAGCTTTTCCCACCCCAATGTAGGGAAGCTTCCTCCCCCACTCCTGAAACCTCCGCCTTTGACACCCTAAATAAAAGAAGGTGCCTGCTCCGGGTCATGCCTTTCCTTTTATCCCAGACGTCAGTCATCACCGTTCAGTGCAAGATCACAGTCTGTTACTCCATGGAATTGACGGCCCTCCCAAGATCTCCTGTCTCTTCAAGCCTCCCTCTGTCAGGCCTTTCACAGGCTTCCTCCTCAATCATCATTTCCTGCGCTCTCCCCTATTGTCATCTATCTTCAGGTCTTCAGGCATTCCTTCCCAGAATGCTTTGCTGCAGCCTACAATTCCCAGGATCCCTCACAGAACTACATCTCCCAGAATGCTCTTATTCCAAAAGGAACTAGGACGGGAGTCATGCTTGACCCATTGTCTCTCTTAAAGGACCAGCATGCCTTTGTGACAATTAGCTAATGGTAAAAAGAGCTAAGGAAACATTTTAAAGGGGACCCACTGTGCCTTTCATTGCTCTGAAGCAGCCACTACTCCCATGGGCACACGAAGGGCAACTTTGAAAGTGTCTGCCTAGAATTAGAGCTGGGTGGGTAAATCATAATGAATAAATTACGAAAAATGTGTGTGCTCGATACCATGGTGTCGAATGCACTGTAAATTTGCTAGACAGTGTTTTTTATTAAGATCGCAGTGACATAATACTACCTTATGGTCATTTTACCTTTTCTGAATGCAAGAGTTTAGTTAAATGTTCAAATGCAAATACTAGGAAAACAGGAAATGTGACATTGTGGCAAACAGGTGGGGGTGTGTTGCATTTACATTCTTTTAGAGATGAGGTATCATAACCCAAGAAGTTGATCAAACTTCAGTCAGCCATGTGTTCAGCCACTGTTAGCTGAAAACCAAATGCCACAAAGCTAGGAATAATCTTTAGGGCTTTGAGAGGCAAACAACTACATGGTTTGCAGTTTTACTAATCAGAATGGGAGGATGGGACAGAGAGTTAATGTACCATGAAAATGGAAGGACTGTTTGGACAGGCAACCATGGTTTTAAGTGCCCCTCACATATAGGTTTTATTGTTGTTATGACTAGGAATGCTTTGATAAGAGATAATGAGTAATTTGCTGAAACTAGGAGAATTGGTGACCCACTAGGTTACTATGGTGACCCACTATGAGCGATGTGCTTTGTTTAAGTTAGCTACAAAAGATTAGGAAATAGTAAATACCTCAAAGTAGTTCCTAGAAGCAATCCTGCGAGTCTCCTCTCTGACACCCTACTCTCCAGTGGGAAGGCAACTGGCCATCAGCGACACGACCTGCTGTTACTCACTCAAAACTATCTCAGACTTTTGTAATTGTGTCTTGGGGTGCTCTGAACCTATTGCTATAACAAAGATGTGTGTGCCTGGGACCTCATAAAAGAGTAGTTTCAGGTAAAAAAACTATGGTTTGTATCAATCATTTATCAGATGGAGGAGCTGTGTCCCCACTGATTTATTCCTGACACTGCCTGGAAAACAGTTAAGTTACCACTGTTTTGGGTTCTGAAAACCCTAGCATCCCCATGCCTCAGTGCGTGACAGCTGAGAATACCAGATTCAGGACAAATTGCTGAGAAATAGGGCAGACTCATCCTAAACTGGTAGTTATTCTATCATTAGAGATACCAAGCCAATAACAAAAGTAAACTTCTGTCTCACCACACTGGTTAACAACAAGTAGAAAATGCAGTCGCCTTAGGTATTCCAGTCCTTATTTCAGCACCCAGACACCAGACTTTATGATGAGTGGTTACTGGAAACCAGTTTCATCAAACAAATGGTTCTTCTGATCTCAAGAAGTCAGCCACATAGCCAGGTCAATAAATAACTCAGATCTTACCCAATAATCATGCTGCTGCCAACCCTTTAGTAACTAAAAATCTAAAATGTATTAATAAAAAAAAGAGGAAGAGAGTTAAAATGGTTAATAGATCATATACTTACAATAATTGTAATGTTCTTATATCAGGTTTGTAGCAGTGATGTTTGTAAAGTCTCTGGTAACTTCAAAAAGATTGGAAGATCCTTGGTTTCTAGTCAATATGCTCCTTTGAGTTGTAAATCCATTGTCCAGAGAATCAGAGCAGGAAAGAGGCAACATGGAGATGTTTCAAGGGTCTTTTATACCCTCTGCCATGCCTTGAAATTTGACTGTCCCAAACAAATCTCACAGCACAGTTTGTGGAAAATTACTGCCACAAGATTCACATGAACAAGTCACTTGTCCTTACAAGGCTTGCTGACTCACAGGGGCAGCCATTGGCCATATCTGTGCTAAGAAAACCAGCAAATGAAAAATTAAGGGGAAACTTTACCATTATTTCCTGAACAATTTCAGTGAATAGCTCTTGCTCTGTAGATGGTTTGCAAACACTGTGTTGAAAGTATTCAGTATTCACAGTTCAGCTGTGTTGTTGCATACAAACTATAGATCACATGGGGTGTTTCTGTCCCCTGATTGGATGAGTGTAAGTCTGAACATCATGTGTCTAGTGGGAAACTCACATTTATGATATCAGAATTTGCTTTCCATGAATATTCTCCTAAAATTGGCTGTTTCCAGGAATACTCCTGCCAATGCAATCATTTACTGAAAATTCAAAGAAAGAAAATACACAAGGGGTGTAAACACAGACAAAGTGGATTTATTGAAAACATTGAACAAGTGTTTACAGAAAATGTTCTGTATTATTTGCCCAGTTGTGTTCACAAAAGAGCTGTTTAGAAAATGGAACTTCCACACCATGGGACATGCTAACATTTTGACATTTCCTTTCATCCCAGATCAGGACACAAAATGAAAATTTCAAAACGTACTACAGATGATAATGACAAAATATTTTATTTTGGAAACATTCACACATATCAAAACATAATATAATCTATATCTATAATATTAACACAAACATATATATATATATATATTAATACTAAAATTAATTACAGATTTAAAAACATTAAAAGTGAAAATGAAATGAGAAAGTCAAAATGAAATACCCTATTTTGATGCAAGTTGTTTTTAAAAAATGGTGGAAAATTTGTTGAAATTGACATGTTCCTGCAAACCATTTCAATCTCAACAAAATAGCATTTTCCAATGGAAAACTTCCATCATTTTTTTCCCCATCAGTTCTATTTCACAATGGCCCAGGTTCTTATATTCTTAATCACAATGAGTAGCACCTTACTCTGTGATTTATGCTATTGATTTCAATGTGACTATTCAAGGAGTAAGATTCCACTCAAGATGAGCAAAGATTATCACTTATATGGAATATGCTTTCTGGGGTTGATCCTGCAAACACTTACCTGTGAGTGAGTCACATTGACTTGATGAGACTACTGGTGTGAGCAAGATTTACACATGTGAATAAGGTTTTGCAGGATTGTTCCTAACCTTGCATCTCTCAGTCCCAGACATAAAAACCAGATGGGGATTAGTAAAGTGTATTGATCTAAACTTTGCCATTTCCTTTAATAATAGTATCATCACCAACATTAAATGTAATAAAACCTATCTTATGTCTCAACGTAATTTTTAAGGGAAACACAGTGGCTTAGCGGGTCAGGCTTCTGTAAGGCAGAATAACTCTAACTGAAGTGAAGGGAGCAATGAAGATTTACACAAGCTGAGGATCTGGCCCTTCATATTTATCCTCCAGAATCTGGTATGGGGAGAGATTGAAAATGGCAAATGACTAATACAGCAGTCAGTGTGAATCTCCATCCATCTGCCCAATCTTCCATGGTTTATAATAACACATTAGTCATGGAGAAGAAATAACATTTAATTATACTATTTCTCCAGTTAATTTGCTCAGAGACTAATTCATTCATACAGAAATAGTGTGACACTGTCTATCCTGAAGAAATTAGATACAGCTCATGAATGTTGCAAAAGAATGATTTACCACTTGCCCTGAAATGTAATTTACTTATATGTGGTACCTTTTTATATATTTTGCAGCAAGTTCTTATTATATATCACATGTATTTTATGCACATAAGTTACAATTATTATGATCTTTGGCCAGCCAGAAGGACATAAATATAAGGCCATAGATTTTCGTAAAAGAAGAGACATTTGTTTGGGCACTGTCTAATTTTCATATGGTCCTTCCCAGAGTGAGAAGGTACATTAATAACCGAGTTCTCTGATGGAATGAATCATATTCCTGAAAGCAGTCCAATAGCTGCTCATGATATTCATGGTATCTCATTCATTTATGAATGTCTCCATAGGAGTCATTTATTGGATACTGGCATTTTAGATAGGGAAAGTTGGCCAGGAGACATCTCCACTTTGTAATAGAATCCTTAATATTATACACAAGTGAAATACCAAAATGGACAGAGTTTGACATCACATTTGGAGGGTGACACTTCTGGCAGAGAGCCATTTAAAGTGAGGGGGGCATAGATTTCCCCCACCCCACCTTGCGCTCTCAGCAGTCTGACCCTCCCACCCCTGGTAATGACCTCCTATACCTGCCCCCTGCAAATATGAGTGAGTGGCATTGTGACCTGGTGCACAGGGCTCACAGAGCCACTCAGGTTTGGATACTGGACCTCAGTGGTCCCCCTGGCTCTGTGGCCTATGCTTCATAAAAATATGACTGCTGGCTTTCATACTGCAATATGATGTCAGTGCTGAGTTCAGCCCTTGAATAGGCAGGCAGTAGATTTCTACTCAGTGATCAGTTCAACAGCTGGCACAACAATAGTCTGAAACAATATCTCCTTTGGATAAGTGACTTCTTAAAAGGCTATCGTGGCATATCGTGAACGCTTTATCAGGGGGTTGTGACAGGAGTTAAGGCCCAAATGCATACTACTTACAAGAAAATTACAGTGACAATCAAACACAATGTTAGAAAATCAACAGATGCAAAATGAAGGGAACCTTTTACCATTATTTGCTGAATAATTTCTGCCACTAGTTCTTGCTCTGCAGATTGTTTGCAAACACCGTGCTGAAAGCGAATCCATTCTTCACAAAATAGTTGCAGAAAGTGGGACCCGCCAAAGTGACACTCTTCGTCACTGATTATCATAAGCCCTTGTACAGTCAGTAACTGGGAATAATGTGTGGCTAACTCATTAGATGTCATTAGAAACTGGAAAGGTAATTTGGCTCCAAATCCACCAAGGGAGTGAGGCATTGCAATGGTGCCTAACTTCAAGGGCTAGTTACAAGTGACACTTTACTCCTGAGGGCATTCTGTGCCAAAAAATTAAAAATTCTGCACCAAAAAATAATTATGTGCACAATATTTTAAAATTCTGCAAATTTTATTTGTCAAATAAATGTGGAGGCTCCAGCATAGCACTGGGGAGCACAGGACACTGGCTGCACAGAGGTGGGAGATCAGTGTGCAGCTCCCCACCCAGGACATGGATTTAGCAGTGGGGCTGCACCCAACCCTGACACAGCACAAGGACCTGGCCTGCCCCAGAAACACCTCAGGACCCTTCCCTCCATGCCAGGTGTACCCGGTGTGGGCAGGCAGGCTCAGCAAGGCACGACCCAAGTGCAGACGGGCTTAGTGTGGGGGGATCCAGGTGTCGGTTCAGGCCTGGTCTACACTAAAAAGTTAGGTCGAAGGAAGCTACCTGAAGTCGACCTATTAATGTATGGGTCTACACAACTGGGTCCTTTACATCAACCTAAGTCACTTCTGATGTCGATTTCTGTAATCCACCTCTGCGAGTAGTCCGACTCTGAGGTAGTGCAGATGCTGCATTGTGTAATTCAGCTTAATTGGCCTCCAGGTGGTGTCCCACAATGCTCATCTCCTACCACTGTGAAGATCATTCTCAACTCTGCTGCACTGCAGCCAGGTACACAGGAAACAGACCCTCCCCTGCTAAAGCCCCGGGAACTTTTGATTTTCCGTTTCCTGTTTGATCAGCACTGGGAGCAAGCCAGCTTGAGCACAGCTGATCATGGAGACTACCCGCCTCAAACACGCTCCAGCCTGGTCTGCCCAGGAGGTGGTGGATCTCACTGCTGTCGGGGAAGAAGAGTCTGTGCAGGCAGAGCTCCGATCCAGCAGAAGAAACGCTGACATCTATGCCAAGATCACTCGTGGAATGGGGGAGAAGGGCTACATGAGGGACGCCCAGCAGTGCCGTGTGAAAATCAAAGAACTTTGCCAGGTGCAAAGGAGGCGAACAGTTGTTCTGGTGCTGAACCCCACACATGCCAGTTCTACAAAGAGCTGCGTGCAATTCTCGGGGGTGACCCTACCAGCACCCCCACAAGCAATGTGGACACCTCACAGGTGTGTGAGTCTAGGGACAACAAGGAGGACAATATGGTAGATGAGGAAGAGGAGGAGGAGGAGAATGGAAGACAGACGAGCGATGGATCCATTCTCCCCTGGAGCCCTGTGGGTTGCAGGACATCATGGTGGCCAACTGTGATGCTAGGGAAGGCACTCCTGGTAAGTATATAGTTACAATGTGTTACGAATTACACCTGGTAGGACACGCACACAACTGCTGCGAATTACACCTGGTAGGACACGTGCACAAGTGCTACAAATTACACCTGGTAGGACGCGCACACCAATGCTGCGAATTATACCTGATAGGACACGCACAATTCGAATCTAGGCTGAGGCACAGAAATAAAGTCCACAACTGCAGAGTTCCCAAAAAACACTAAATTTATTACACTCGAGCATGGTGCCCCCCTGCTAGCCAGGAGGGGACCCTGAATGCAGATTATACAAAGGTTATATACCTTTTAACAAAGCATGTTGCCCTCGTGCATCGGAAACCTTAGCCAATAAACAAACCCTTGTCTTATCTACCACCTATCCCTGCTTGGTGCATTCCTCGTGCTATACCAGTATGTTAATTACACAGCATGGTCCTAAAGCCATGCATCAGTAACTTTTATTATCAGGATGGGAGGCCTCACATCAAGGCCAAGAGACAGGGAGTTAGAGACTGACAAAAACCAGATACTGGGAGTCAAGGCAGGCTGGAGACAAGGAGGAGGATTTTCACAGGGATTCAGTATTTAAGGATTACTCCTCCTGGTGTATGATGTGCTGGCATTTAAACAATCGTGGGCCCCAAACCAAAATGGAATCACATGTGCTAACTTTTCCTTAACAAATGAAAGGCCAGTTAAACTTTAGCGGGCACACATATTCGGTGGTGTTGCATGTTTACTGTGAAGAAAAAGCAAGGTGCTGTCGTTCTCTGCTTACAAGAGGCTGCTCCAGCTACGCAGAAGGTGGCCCCTGGAAAAGACTTTATTGAGCTGGGATAGCCCGGGAATCCTCCATGGATAGCTCTAGGAAACTTTCATGGAGGTACTCTTCAATCCTCTGCAGAAGGTTTCTTCCACCATGGTAGGACACTTTCCCACGCAACTCCTGCATTAATTCTGCTGGCATCATTGCGGTACACAGCATAGCAGCATAAGGACCGGGTCTATACCCAGATCCTTCCTTTTCACCTATGTTACCCTCAGGAGACTGATATCACATAGGGTCGCCTAGGGAAAATGGGGGAAGTTCTCATTAAAAGTGCTCTTACACAGAAAAAAAAGGGCATGTAGACACCCCCTCACACACACACACATTCTGGATCGCAAAACCACACAGCCACTAATGTGCCTTTACTGTGCTTGGCATGGGTCAGCAAGTTGTTTAAAGTGGCTGATAGGGGACTGAGGCCCCACATGAGAGATTCTGCAATTTGGGAGTGAAAACATTCCCCTCCCCCCACCCCGTTCGTAAACAACTTCCCATGGTGCTATGGGGAAGGGCCATTGTTCGACTAGCTACCTCTGCTCCCAACATGAGCCTGCCATAAACTTCATTAAAAGTGGGATCATCCATGACCTGTGGGGGGAGAGGGGGAATACTCACCATGGCTGAAACAGCAAAATGGCACCGTGAACAGTTACAGATTTTGATTATGGTATGGCTTGCCTCTAGTGTAATAAGTTTTTTTTTTAAATGAAAACGGCCTTGCTACGGACACATTTTATTCACGTACAATGGCTCCTTAATTTTTTTCCCTGACTGACATCTGGAAATGTGTCCTTCGGCGTGTCATCAACACCTGAAAGCAGATTTTCTGTGATTAGAAGGAGAAAGAGAACATGGGCGGACATGTTCACCGAGATAATGAACGCCTCCAGGATAGCTGACACCAAGCTGAGAGCGTGGAGGATTTCACTGTCCGAGAAGTTAGATGTGGACATGGAGAGCAGGAAAACTTCTAATGAGCGAGAGCATGCGGCACAGAATGAGATGCTTCATATTATGAGGGATCAAGCAGACATGTTGAGGTGTCTAGCTGAACTGCAGGAACAGAAGCAGGAGGGTAGTATCCCTCTGCAGACCCTGGTGGACAGCCAGCCAGCATCACCTGGTGCAGAATCACCCTCCTGCAAGCGTTCCAGGAGGAGCGGGCAAAAAGTCCATTATCCCCTTCACTGAAATCAGGGGATTGTGGGGTGGGAGGGTACAAGGAACAGAAGGTGCCCATTCATAGACATTTGATGGTCTGGAATGTGGTGTTATGTTACACAGCTGAAAATGTCTCTCCTGTTCCAATTTTACAACCCCTTTTCCCCAGAGTTACCTTTTTTTCCCTGTTCCCCTCTTTACTTATGTTTTTAATTAAAGTAAATGGATTTAAAAAATAAATGTTCTTTATTGAGTACAAGCAGTGGGCTTGGGTTGGGGATTGGCTTTACAGGGTAGCGGTACAAACCAGGTGAAGGTTTGGGAAAGCACAATTCAGACAAGCAGCTCACATTACTGTGACTCATTATTGAAACAGCTTTTCGAAGCCTCGTGGATATGCAGCACCCTTGCTGTGCTCTTCTTATTGTCCTGGTGTCTGGCTGCTCAAAAATGGCTGCCATGCGATCTGTCTCAACTGCCCACCGCTGTGAAAAATTTCCCGCTTTTTTTCCCCCACAGATATTATGGAGCACACAGCAGGCAGCTATAACCATGGGGATGTTCTCCTCACTAAGGTCCAACCTTGTTAGTAGACTTCTCCAGTGCCCTTTCAAACAACCAAAAACACATTCAACCACCACACTTGCTGAGCCTATAGTTGAACTGTTCCTTGCTGCTGTCCAGACGGCCGGTGTATGGCTTCATGAGCCATGAGAGCAAGGCGTAGGCTGGGTCCCCCAGTATAACTATAGGCATCACAACATCGTCAATGTTAATTTTGTGGTCTGGAAAGAAAGTCCCAGATTGCAGCTTTTTGAATAGACCTGAGTTCCTATAGATATGCATGTCATGAACCTTTCCCGACCATTCTACGTTGATGTCGGTGAAATGCCCTGTGTGATCAACCAGCACTTGCAACACCATTGAAAGGTATCCCTTTCGGTTTATGTACTCTTTGGCAAGGTGGTCTGGTGCCAAGATGGGGATATGCATTCCATCTATTGCCCCACTGCAATTTGGGAACCCCATCATGGCAAAACCATCCACTATGTCCTGCATATTTCCCACAGTTTGGCAGAGGGGTCTGAGTGTGGGGGGCTCAGCAGGGGGTCCAGATGCTGGGGGAGTGGGCTCAGTGGGGTGGGGATCCAGGTGCGGCTGGTTGGCGATCAGTGAGGTGGGGATCCAGGTGCAGGTGGCTCATCGGGGTGGTCCAGGTGCAGGAGGAGTGGGGCTCATTAGGGGGGTTCTGAGTGCGGGAGGGGGTGAGGCTCAGAAGGAAGGTCTGGGTGTGAGGGGGTCTGGATGTACGGGGGTTGGGCATATGGTCCCTCTACAGTGGTCCATCCTCCTGCAGCTGAGGAGTGATGGGTGCAGGAGCGCATGGGGGGTGGGTGGTTGGGAAAGAGTTTGCAGAGCTTCCTACAGTCGGGAGAGAAATCTGGGGGTGAGTCTCACGTGCCCCAGATCCTTTGCAGGGGAAGAGGAAGTCGGGTCCTCCCCAGCCCAGCCCGGACTAGCAGCTGACCCTGGTGCAGGGCGGAAGCCACCAACCAGGTCCTTCCCAGTCCCACCCTCTTCCCCACAGTGATTTACCTCTCTGCCAGCTGCCCTGGGCACCCAAAACATACTGCTGGGGATGGTCACATGACCGCTCTTGTGGCTTCCCTTTGCTTCTCCGTCAAAGTGTCATTTTTCTGAGGGGAAGCAAAGAAAGCTGTGGGGGACTTAAATGCTGTGCATCCGCAGTGGTGCAGAATTCCCCCAGGAGTAAAGTGAGATCCTCAAAACCCTTTCTCAGCTTCCATCTGACCACTGAGGTCCTTTTATGGATCTGGGCCTTAAGGAGGTAGGCCAAGTTTGGGGGTCATGCGCTGAAACTTATTACGGCTAGCTAGAATCCTAGCCATTGCACTCTGCTCTGATTTCAGGTTGCTGACTGAACAAGCTAGAATGTCAATGAGTGAAGTCTTTCAATCCTTAAGTGAGATAACCACAAAAGTATGGATCAAGATTTCTCTCTCTGAAAAGGAAAGAAAAGGAGAACATCCACATGTTTATTAAGTAACAGAAGATTAACTTCTTTGTTGAAGAAAGTATGTCAACTAAAGCAAGACTAACAAATCTAAACTTCCAGGGCCACAATCATTAGAGCTGTAACTCTTAAACCAGGGCTGAATTTGACTCTCAACTAAGTTAAGCATGTACATACGTGCTGTGCTGAATAAGGATGGACTGCTGAATAGGGGCTTGTAAGACATGACAGCTGCATCATGATCATCAGATTTTGAGAAAGCAGAGGCATATTTAACTTGATGCCTGGAATCAATAATTAATATTTAAGTTTTAGGAGTATTAAAGAGATACAAAAAGAATTGACATCTACGCCTCCGTGTCCTCAAGACAAACTGATAAAACAGAAGAAGAGAAGGAATAATTAGGGATGAACTTCACATAAATCTGCATGTCATCTGCATAAGAACTGATCTCTTATCCATATCTTCAGATCATTTTGCTCAAAGAAAGCGTGCAGAGGCTGAATTGTAATTAGCCCAACAGAGAACCCTTTGCGGCACCAGAAGAAACATACCATCCAAGATCAGTACGTATCATCTAACCCAACTGAGTGCAATGGCTGTCAAAGCTAGATAGATTCCAAATGATTTGGAGCAAATGCTAGATCCACTGCAGTGTAAGAGGCTAAAATATTCAGTTGTAAAGAGATGGTGGCCTACCTGTTATCATGAACAGTGAGAAGTGGTGTTGTTCATATGGCTCTAATGTGATCAAACCATAGAATGAAAACATGCTGAAAAAGAACTATTTGGCTACAGCTCATCCAGTCACTTTTACAAGAAAGGGTAAATGAGGCATCAGTCAATGCTGGAAAGTCCATCAGAATCTAATGGGTTGTTTTAAGAACTAGGGTTAGGGTGGACACATCTAATGGGGCTGGCATTATGCCAGTGCTCAAAGTCAAATGCACAATCACAGTAATAAATGCGGCAGATCGTTGAAGGGTGTCAGTGGGGCAGGTCTCAAAAGTGTGTTGTGCTTGCATGACTTCATCAAGCACCATCAAAACTGCAAAACCTTGGCCCCCGATCAATTTGTGTAAGTAGGCTGCCCCTTGCCAGACTGAGATGTGAGGGTCTAAGCGGTCTTCAGGGACCTCTTCCTTATTCACAAAGAAAAGGGCAAAGAAACATATATCAGAAGAAACACCTAATGCGTCCACTGCCATTAGGAAAGGGAAACTGAGTGGAGGTTATAGTTTTGGCTCTTCCCAATTATGAGCAATGGTAGTTGTACAAGTACCTCCATTACTTCCATACTTAGGGACCATAAGATCATCCAGTCCGAACTCCTGCATATCTATCAGACCCCCTTAAATTTCACCTGATTTACCCCTGTAGTGAGCCTAATAACTTGTGCTGGACTAAAGCATATCTTCCAGAAAGACATCCACACTTGATCTGAAGACAGTACGAAATGGAAAATCCCTTCCTCCCTTACTTAAGGATCTGCTTAAGTACTTTTCCTGAATCAGGACGTAAAGGTTAAGTCCTGCTCCCATAGCAGTCAATGCGTGTTTTGTCATGATAGGCACAACACATCATCTCTTTGGGATTCTGGCACTGTCTCTCAAGCACAGAATTAGCTGTTTTGATTCTGGAGAGGGACAGCAGATCCAGAGGAGGTGGGACTGGCAAAGCTTGCTCTGTATGAAACTCAGACTGAGACATAAAGAGGAAACTAACAGAAGAACAGGGCTCAGTGCCAGAGAAAGCAGCAATGTTGTGTCAGGTTTGCCTACCCACTTTCATATATCAGTAGCCGCCACTGATTTTGGCAGGTAACTCCTGAGCTGGGATTGTTCACATGTGCCTGATGGAATGATCATCCCCTGTTTGAAGTGAGATCTCCAGCACAGCTTTCTGAGAGGTAGTCACTAGATAGCTATTACTCAGGAATCCTAAGTAGACCCCAAATGTTCAAATAAAAAAGGGCTCCACAAATTTGAGACATGGCCCACGGTAGCGGGGCGACGACTCACTGGCACAGCGCCTCCTGCTGGTCGTCCTGGGAATGAGCTTTTCCAGCCTTCTGAGCGCACTCTGCAGGCCGGTGTCTTGTCTGCTGCTGGCCCCGTATCCCTCGCAGACCCTGGTACCTCCTCACCCTGGGGTGCTGCCCCCTGGCAGTGTCCCCACACTCTGGGTCTCCCCTCCCAGGGAACCCCCAACCCTCTAAACCTACCTTGCCTCAGTGGCTACTGCCAGTCATCATCTAGCCCCCGCTCACTGGGGCAGACTGCCAGGTTCCTTAAAGACTTAACCAACAGTGGCTTGTGCCCCCAACCAGAAACCTGGGAAACTATATTCCCCACCCTGGGAGCCCCGATGAGCAATTCTTCCCCACCTACAAGCACTGATCCTGGGGTTACAACAAAGAGGATTTTACTGGGGTAGGGACAGAAGGGAAAAGAACAACATGAATTTGGGAAAACCAGAAATTAACTTAAATTCTATCAGGTGAGACTCCAAGTCCCAGCCTCAGTCCTCCTGTGACTGGTGTGTTCTAGCCACTTCCCTCTTCTCCATCTCCCCACTCATGGTTAGGTACCTGGCCTGGAGACGTCTAAGGAGTCTTAGCAGATCAGTGCTGCCTGGGTTGCTCTGAGGGCTCTGCTATCTGTCCCAGAAGGGGTGATTTCAGCTTCAGTTCAGGCCTGCCTACCCACACACATACATACCCATAGCATCTCCTCGGCCTGTGGGGAGAAGAGGCTTTGCAAGCGCAGCTATGAGCCAGACGTACAAACATCAACATCTACAAGCAGATTGCACAGGGATGCTGGCCAAAAGACATGACAGGGATCAGCAAAGGCCAGCATGCTTCAAAGCAAGGAAGGGCAATAAGAAATCCACTGCTGCCACTGTGGATCCCTCTAAAGAGCCTGAGATGTAGACCCCTGCTGTTAACACCAAGGGGGTGGGACAGAGATGTGTGTGTGTGTGTGGTGGTGGGGGGGGCTTCAACCACCCCATGAGCCAGGAACTGTTTGAAACTCCCCAGAATCTAGCCTGTCCCGCCAGGTCAGCACAAATGGGCCCATGCATGACTGGGACGGGATCTCAGGTAAGGGATCTCATACATTATCCCTTACAATTTTTTCCCCCTGCCCCTCAAATCTCAACCCTACTTCCTCCCCCACCCATTGACTTTTCATTGCTTTACTGAAACAGTTGTAACCCTTCTGCCAGGTGGAGTCAGCAGCAACGAGAGCCAGGTTCAATGTCCAGGGGTTCCTCTTAACAATACAAGGAGACAATACAATACGAGCGATGTCTCCATAGCGGGCACCGTCTCTGCAACTGGCTCACTGCTGTGGCTGCTTCCCTTTCTGCTGCCGCTCAGCTCCGCCACGTCCGCGATGCCACATTTGGAGGTTGCCCCAATTAGCCCTGTGCTTAGTGAGTTCACTGAGGAGCAGGGAACCTCTGTGCTACTGCCGACCATCTTTCACTGCAACACTGTCCCTGCACCAGGTCATCAGCTCTAGTAATCACTGAACAGAAACAGGGACTTAAGTGAATCCATTCAACCCTGACTTTAAACACTGTGGAGGGGAGAGAAGGGTAGGTCAACTGATATCCAGGACTCTTTAGGCTGAGTCTCCACCCCCATCAAGCAAGAACACCTGTCCCTACCCAGCCCCATCTCCACTGGGCTTTGGCATCCATACCCACTCCTTAGTGAGTGAGGTTCAGTTTAGGGTGACCCCCTCAATCAGGGCAGGCTAAGTACAGTTCTGCTGACCTTTATTCACACAATAAGGATAGCAACATTTCATTATCCCTGCATTCAATACTAAAGTGAACTGTAACCGCCCCCAGTTGATCACTTTGGCAAAGCTGATTTGTCTGTTGAACACCTAGGCAGAGTAGGTGTGTACGCAAATATGGTTGCCCCCGGCTTCTTTTCTCCCTGTGCATCGCTTGATGTAAGGGCAGAGCTCGTTCAGACCCTGCTTCCACAATGTTGGAAAATAAAAGTTTCTGCTCTTCATTTCTTTGGCTTGTCGGAGTAGGCAGTACTTTGTTTATCAGCATTAGGGTGTCTCTTATCCTCTTGAGAGATCTCAAATGAAACATTCAAGGAGATACTCTGCAATCCTCTCCCAAAGATTTCTAGGGATGGCAGCCTTGTCTCTTTCACCGTGATAAGACACTTTCCAACACCACTTTGGGATGAGTTCGGCTGGCTGCACTGCAGTCA
The DNA here is from genome assembly GCF_965140295.1 of Lepidochelys olivacea. Taxonomy (NCBI): domain Eukaryota; kingdom Metazoa; phylum Chordata; order Testudines; family Cheloniidae; genus Lepidochelys; species Lepidochelys olivacea. The sequence continues at coordinate 125,011,237 of NC_140416.1, forward strand.
ACAGGCTAGTGGCTTTGGGCCCGGAGAGTTTCAGGATGCCCGTAGCAGCTGTGTTCTGTCCCTTTACCACCCTCAGGGATGAGATATCAGCTACCGTCACAGCCTGTGAAAACAGTACCGATGTATTCACTGCCATTTCCCAATAACCATACACGGGGAGTGGGGGCAAACTCCATAGCCACATGCAACAGACCCCCCCCCCCGCCATCTTGGCCATGCCACACTCATGGTTTGAGCTGGAGAGCGATGCTGTAGCGAGACTCTCCAAACCTAAAGTATCAAGGTAACAAACAAGAGGAATTGGAATTGCTCATTTATGAGCATAAATTTGATCTAGTTGGCATTACTGAAACCTGGTGGGATGATTCCCCGATTGTAATGTTAAAATCAATGGTTATAACCTATTTAGGAAGCATCAAGTCAGCAAAAGGGGAGGGGGAATTGGGGTGTGTGTAAAAAATGGCATTATCTGTTTCTGAGTCACGGATAACTTAGAGGAAAATGATCTTGAATGCTTATTGATCAGTGTCCTAACAGATGAAGCACAAGATGGGGCATTAGTTGGTATCTGCTACAGACCCCAAAACACACTAGCTCCTTGTACACATATCTATAATGTGTCAGAATAAAGCTGCGTGATTCTGGGGGACTTCAATTTGAGTGACACATGCTGGAGGTCTAATGTTCCCAGTACTGAACATCCTCGGAATTTCTTATTATATACCACATTCCTAACTCAAAAAGTGTGGCAACACACATGGGGAAATTTTATATTAGACATCATCTTGCCTGCTAAAGAGGAACTGAACAGAGAACTAAAAATTAATGGTAGCTTATGTACAAATGATCATGACTTGATCACATTTATAATGTGCAAACAGAATAAAGTGCAGACCAATGATATATATACTTGGTGGATTAAGGGGACCAATTTCACAAAGCTGAAAACAATTATGAGCCAAGTCACTTGGGAGGAAGAATTTAATCAGAAAAAATGTGAAAGTTAATTGGGATTGTTTAAGGACACATTACTAGATGGCCAAAAAGCCACAACACTATGATTGAGGAAGAAAGCCATATTGGTTATTAAAATCTGACCTGGTTAAGAGGGGAAGTGAAGACATCTATAAAAATATATACATATATATAACAAATTAAATAAAGGGGAAGTTGATAGTAATGAATATAAATCAGAAGATAGGAATTGCAGAAAATTAATAAGGGAAGCAAAGGGACACAAAGATAAATCTATGGCCAGCACAGTTAAGGACAATAAGAAGGAGGTTTTTTTAAGTATGTTAGGAACAAAACAAAGAAGTCTAACAATTGTATTAGTCCATTACTAGATGGAAATATTAGAACTATCAATAACATTGCCAAAAAGGCAGAAATGTTCAATAAATATTTCTGTTCTGTATTTGAGAAAAAAACAAACAAACAAACAGATGATGGCCAAGTTTGCAGATGATAAAAATTACTCAAGATGGTTAAGTCCAACGCAGACCGTGAAGTGTTACAAGGGGATCTCACTAAACTGGGTGATTGGGCAACAAAATGGCAGATGAAATTCAGTATGGATAAATCCAAAGTAAAGCACATTAGAAAACATAAATCCCAATGACACATATAAAATGACGGGGTCTATATTAGCTGTTACCACTCAAGAATGATCTTGGAGTCATTGTGGATAGTTCTGTGAAAACATCCATTCAGTGTTCAGCAGCAGTAGAAAAAAAAATCCTAAAAATGTTAGTAACCATTCGGACAGGTATAGATCAGTCAGTAAATATCATAATGTCACTATATAAATCCATGGTATGTCCATACCTTGAATACTGGGAGCAGTTCTGGTTGCCCCATTTGAAAAAAAAAAGGGTCTATTAGAACTGGAAAAGGTGCCGAGAAGGGGAACAAAATGTTCAGGGGTGTGGAACAGCTTCCGTGTGAGGAGAGATTCAAAAGACTGGGACTGCTCAGCTTGGAAAAGAGACGACTGAGGGAGAATGTGACACAGGTCTATATGTTAGGGGGCTTATTCCTTCACCCACTTACTTCCCTGGTCCTTCTCGCATGAACAGAGAGCAACAATACCCGAAGTCCAAAGGTGCAAACAATTCAATGTTTATTGGGGTGAACTTCCAGCAAGCATGATTCCAGTTTCCTTCCTTAGTGTCCCCCCTTCCCAGCTCTGACACCACAGAGCCTTACACCTGTGGCCCTGTTCCCATTCCTGCCCTTAGCAAAACATTATTCCAATTTCCTTACCCCCATTCCTTGTTCCCATTTCCCCCTTTAGCAAAACATGATTGCAATTTCCTTACCTCCATTCCCTATTCCCATCTCCCCCCCACACCCACACCCACCGCCTCACTTCCTGATTGACTGCAGACTGTATAGTAAAACTTGAGTTCTGCTTAATTATACCTTAACCAATCATTTTCCTGAAATTTAACTAACCAATCCTAACATATTGTAACATGATTATGTAACCAATTATATCCCACCACCTTAATTAGTTTACACCCAGCAAAATTAATGATACAGCAGACAGGAACAATCACAGAACCAGATAGAGATTATACAGACAAACAATAGCAAAGTGGGAACTATAATGCCAAAACAATACAGAAGTGAGGATTTCACATCCCAGCTATTGATAAGTGAGTTCTTGCCAGACAGGATGCTATCAAACTAAGTTTCCTTTTACATTTTCTAGGCACTTCCCTTTCTCTGGAGGTGATAGGAACTATCAGGACAGGATTGTATTCCTAACAGCCCAATAGCACCTTCTTTCAACGTGACTAGTTTGGGATGTGAGGAGGTGACCGGTCACTTCCTAGCTTATGGCTGCCTCTGCTGCTTAGCCAAAGGCCTTAGCCTAAGAACAGGGCCTCAGACTGTCACAGTAAGAGAAGGCCCTTACACCAGCAGACAGTGATTTTGATTCTTTCTTTTATACCTCTATAATTAGCCAAGTGATAAGAATACACCTAAATTCTTAGAGTATAGGCCTTTACAGACAGACCTGAATATCTTTATCCTAACACTATAGAATCATGACTGGGCAGGAGGAAACAGTGAACTGGGACGTGTTATTTACCCTTTCACATAACACAAGTCACCCAATGAAATTAATAGGCAGCAGGTTTCAAACATAAGGAAGCACTCCTTCACACAACACAGTCAACTTGTGGCCAGAGGATGTTGTGACGGCCAAAAGTATAACAGGGTTCAAAAGAAGAATTAGATAAGTTCATGAAGGATGGGTCCATCAATGCCTATTCGTCACTATGGCTAAGCCTCTAACTGCCAGATGCTGCAACTGGATGACAGGGAATGGATGACTCAATAATTGCCCTGTTCTGTTCATCCCCACTGTAGCATCTGGTATTGTTTACTGTCGGATGATAGGTTTCAGAGTAACAGCCGTGTGAGTCTGTATTCGCAAAAAGAAAAGGAGTACTTGTGGCACCTTAGACCTAACCAATTTATTTGAGCATAAGCTTTCGTGAGCTACAGCTCACTACCGATGAAGTGAGCTGTAGCTCACGAAAGCTTATGCTCAAATAAATTGGTTAGTCTCTAAGGTGCCACAAGTACTCCTTTTCTTTTTGTCGGATGATAGGGTATTGGGCTAGATAGACAGCAGGTTTAAAACAAACAAAAGGAAGTATTTTTTCACACAACACACAGTCAACCTGTGGAATTCTTTGCCAGAGGATGTTGTGAGGGTCAAGACCATAACAGTGTTCAAAAAAGAACTAGAGAAGTTCATGGAGGATAGGTCCATCAGTGGTTATTAGCCAGGATGGGCAGGGATGGTGTCCCTAGCCTCTGTTTGCCAGAAACTAGGAATGGGCAACAGGGGATGGATCACTTGATGATTACCTGTTCTGTTCATTCCCTCTGAAGCACCTGGCATTGGCCACTATCAGAAGACAGGATACTGGGCTAGATGGACCTTTGGCCTGACCCAGTATGGCCATTCTTAGAGACCAATGGCCTGACCCAGTATGACCATTCCCATGTTTCGTATATCATCTGATAACACTCTTTCAATTCCACTTGTCCTCAGGAGGAAGTTAAACATCAGCTACTAAAGTACGATATTTTTAAATCAGCAGGTCTGTATAACTTGCATCCAAGAATTTTAGAAGAGCTGGCTAAGGAGCTCATTGGACCATTAATGTTGACTTTCAATAAGTCTTGGAAAACTGGGGAAATTCAAAAAGACTGGAAGAAACTGAATGTTGTGCCAATATTTAAAAATGGGAAGCAGGATGACTCTTGTAATTATAGGCCTGTCAGTCTGATATCAATCCTGGGCAGGATTACCGAGCAGGTGAAATGAGACTAAAGAATTAAAGAAGGGTAATATGATTATTGCCAATCAACATGGGGTTATGGAAAATAGATCCTGTCAAACTTGGTATCCTTTTCTGATGAGATTACAAGTTTGGATGATAAAGGTAGCTGTTGATGTAATACACAGACTTCTGTAAGGCATTTGACTTGGTACTGCATGGCATTTTGATTAAAAATCTAGAAAGATATAAAATTAACACAGCACACATTAAGTGGATTAAAAGATGGCTAACTGATAGGTCTCAAAACATAATTGTAAATGGGGGAATCGTCAAATGATTGTGTTTCTAGTGGGATCCCATAGGGATCAGTTCTCAGTCCTACACTATTTAACTTTTCCATGAAAGACCTGGAAGAAAAAATAAAATCATCAATGATAAAGTGTGCAGATGAGACAAAAATTGAGGGAGTGATAAATAATGAAGAGGACATGTCACTGATTCAGAGTGATCTGAATTGCTTGGTAAGCTGGGTGCAACACAAACAATATGGGTTTTAATATGGCTAAATGCAAACGCATACATCAAGGAACAAAAAATATTGGTCATACTTACATGATGGGGGACTCTAGCCTGAGAAGCAGAGACTGAAGATGATTTGGGGGTTGTGGTAAGGAATCACCTGAACATGAACTCCCAGTGCAACACTGTGGCCAAAAAGGCAAATGGGATCCTTGGATGCATAAACAGGGGAATCAAGTAGAAGTGGAGAGGTTATTTTACCTCTGGTTTTGGCACTGGTGCTACCAACTGCTGGAATCCTGTGTCCAGGTCTGATGCCCACAATTCAAGAAGAATGCTGAGGGGTCAGAGAAGAGCCATTAAAATGATAAAAAGGACTAAAAAACATGCCTTATCGTGATTGAGCTACTTGAGACTATGTATTTAGCTTAACAAAGAGAAGGATAAGGGGTGACTTGATCACAGAAGTCTATAAGTACCTACACGGGGAACAAATATTCAATAATGGGCTCTTCAATCTAGCAGAGAAAGGTATAACATGATCCAATGTCTGGAAGGTGAAGCTGGATTGGAAATAAGGTGTACTTTCACAGTTAGGGTAATTAACCATAGGAACAACTTTGCCAAGGATCATGGTGGATTCTCTATCACTGAAAGTTTTTAAAAATCAAGACTGGCTGTTTTTCTAAAAAAATCCGCTCTAGGAATTTTGGAGAAGTTCTGTGGTCTGTGTTATACAGGAAGTCAGACTAGATCATCACAATGGTCCTTTCTGGCCTCAGAATCTACAAGTCAATAAGCATTTCTTATTAAGGGTGTTTGTGGGAATAATATAAGAAAGTTTTTAGACTTACCTTTCCCTTTCTGTTGTGACTGTAAATCGGTGGTGTATTTGTCTGTTTTTATTGGCAGCTTCTGGTATGGTGGCCTTGAGGTTTCCCCACTCCACACCTGCTAAACGTCTGACCATGAATAGGAGGAGAAAGAGTCAATCTAGGAGCATATGTTCTGTGATATCCTCCAGGCCCCAACTGCCTCAGACTCTGGGCAAAGGGCTTGGAGGGCCTCTCATAGCACCACCATGGAATAAGACAGAGAATATAGAGAGCGATTGCTGCAGGAGAGGCAAAATGACTGGGAGGCACAGTGGGAAGAGGACCAGTAGGTGCAGCGGGAAATGCACCAGGATTTAATAGGTTTGCCCAGACAGCAAACTCAAATGTTGCTGACCTACAGGTCCAAAGATACCAGACTCTTTTGCAATCCATGAAGAACACAATGGTTGCTGCTCCCTATGCTCCTTTCCATAGCATTCCACATGGCACTGTTCTGTACATCCTTACCCCTACCACTCCATGATGGGTCACAACAAGGAGAACCATAACTAGGCATATTCCCAGCTGTGAAGACCACAGGTTTCTGGGTGTGTATGCAGCCACAATGGACTGCACTGAGCTACCGTTTACATACATGCACATAAAAGTTTACTGTTTACTTCCATTTTCACTTGCGATTGTGAACTGTGGTGCACCCTCTTAAGCATTGGTAATTTTAGAAAAACTTGTATGTGTTTGCTTGCAGTTAAATTTTTTTGCACACAGCAAAATCCTATTTTTAGAAAGTCAGAGGATCTTTATGTGTTCATACCATGCATTTGCACACAGCGGGAGGCAAAGATCCAACCATATTTGTAAGTGTACACCAGGCATTACAGAATTCATAGCAATGTATATTCTAAGGCACGTTGGACAGACACTATGTCATGAAATCAAATAACTCTACTGTTGTCAACTGGTAAAATGCTCCTTTAAAGCCTCCCTCAGCGGCATCACTCCATGGTTGGCTCTTCTAATAGCCCTTGTGTTTGGCTGTTCACATTCAGCACACAGCTGATCCACCTCAGCTTTCCCCCTTCGCTTCAGATATTATGCAATACACAACATGCAGTTATAAGCAAGGGGACCCTTGCCTTGCTCAGATCCAGTCGAGGAGTAAATAGCACCAACATCCCTTCAATCTACCAAAAGCACATTCAACTGCCATTGTGCACCTGTTAAGCTGGTAGATGAATCTTTCTCTGGTGCCATCAAGGTGATCAGTGTAGAGCTTCACAAGTCAGGAGAGCAAGAAGTAGGCTGGGTCCCCCAGAATCACTATTGACATTTCAACATTGCCAGTGGTAATCCAGCAGTCAGGAAAGACTATCCCCGTTTGCAGCTTTTTGTGTTCTTAAAGATGTTAGTGTCACATACCTTCCCTAACCAGCCCACACTGATATCAGCAAAGCGTCCCCAGGGATCATGCACCAGCATGGATGTACTCACTGGTGAGATGGGCTGGTGCCAGCAAAGAGAGGTGCGTATGCAGTTCGCCCCATTGCAGTTCGGGAACCCCATTGCTGCAAATCAATCCACTATTTCCTCTACATTATTGTGAGGGGTGTTAACCCTTACAAGGCTGGTGTGGGGTGAAGAAACCTGAGAAAGGGCCAATTAGTGTGACAGCCTCTCACGGGTAGCCATAGGCTAGTGACTAAACCTCGGACTGGAGAATGAAGCTCAGCTGAGAAGGTGTGGGCTGGGCTGGTATAGGGCCAGGAAGTTGCCAACAGAAATGGCAGCAGTGAGGAAGTCTGCAGTCACTCTCTATGCATTAGAGAGGGCAGGTGCTAACCCAGGGACAGAGTAGGACCCTGGGAGCCTGGCCCTGAGGGAGGGCGTACCCTGAAGAGAGAAGGTTGGAGAAGAAAGCCTGTGGGAGGCAAGTAGGAAGCAGCTCAGGGAGTGAGCAGCAAGGCTGGGGACTGAGAAGACCTTGGCTGCATGTTGTAGGGATCCTGGGCTGGAACCTGGAGTAGTGGATGGGCCCAAGTTCCCCTACCCGCCAGTGATGGAGTGGCATTGCCTGGACAGCAGGTCCAGTGAAGGGGAAGGGGAAACCACACAGTGACCTGGCCAGAGGGCCAAGAAACGAAGAAAAAGCTTCAGCTTGTGGAGTGATAGAGGGATTACAGGGTGAATGAGAGGACAATGGGCTGTGAGATGGCAAGGGGAGGTGTCAGATCTGGATGAGAGAGCTAATCCCCAGAACAGCCAGGAGGAGGGGCCACCAGTGAATGATTGTACCCCAGGACAACTACCCAGAGCCAAATTCCTGTGTAGACTCTTAGTGGTCTTACACACTTGGATGACAATGGCCCCCACTGTGGATTTTCCAACTCCAAATTGCTTGCCCCCTGACTGGAAAAAATCCAGCATTGCAAGCTTCCAGAGTGTGGTCACCCCTCACTTCTCCACGGCCAGTGGCCACTTTTATTTTGGTGTCCCTGCACTGGAGGGCTGGGGCAAGCTTGGCACGCCAGCTCAGGAACATGGCCTTTCACATCTGAACGTCCTGCTGCCACGGCTCATCATCCCAGGCCTGCATTACAGTGCGATTCCGCCAGCCAGTGCTCGTAGCTTGGGCCCAGATGAAGCACTTCACCACGTGCAGCTGCTCCGTGAAAACCAGCAGGAACTTGGACTTCGTTTTCCTCTGCTTCTGTCAGCATCCTGTTATTGTGCTCAAACATCTCTGCATCATCCTAACCGCAACCCCTGGTCATAGCAGGACTCCCTCAAACTGTGCAAATACCGGAGAACCGTGTGGCCTGTATTAACAACACACCAGAGAACTGGGCTGAGCTTGGCAGACTCCATGCTTCTGTCAGAGAAGGAGCAGACACCGAAAAGCACCGGGCAGGACTGTTGGTTTTCAAAAATGTTGTGAAAATTACGGGATGCGAAAAATAGATTGAGATGTAGACAGCGGCATTGGGGGAATGTGGCCCCCTAGTTCCCAGAAATCCCTGGGCAACTCACTACTGCTCCACAAAGCACAGCGAGAGTGTCCCAGGAGGCACTGCACTGGATGGCAGCTTGGGTCACACTGGAACACCTGCGTGGGGGGCACTGAACTTTACAGTGACGTTCCATCAACCCAGAGGTTCCTGGTGAGCACGCACAGCACCAGTGCAAGTAGCCAAGCATGCGTACACCCAAGAGAGATACAAACATTGGCAGCTGTACGCTGATGTAATTGGCATCCACCAAACTTTGTAGGGCAGCCATCTCCTGAATCAGAATGGGAGTTCCTTTATCTGAACCCACGGTAAGACACCAGAAGCACAAGGAGCTGTTAGAGGTATTTCCCTTTCTCTTTAACATAAGATCTGATCGAGGGAGATTGAAGAGATAATCAATATTCACTTTCTGGCTCCTCCATACTCCTTCATAGGACCTCATAACAAGAATCATGAATGGACTGAAATGATTCACCTCTTCTCAATGCTTTCTGTAGAACGGGTTGGAGACCTGGGAGGGGGCGGGGAGGAATTATGTGGGTTCTTTGGTAAGCTTTTCACAGGCTAAGGAACGGATGTGAGGATTGTAGCAGCAGAAGGCGCGGTGAAGAGTTTGGTGATGGGACATTGCAGAGCAGCAGAGGCTCACTTGGTTCACACTGGGGCTACAGCGTGTCTGCTCATCACCCTTTGCAGTGATATACACAGGCTGTACCAACTGACGGTATCTACACCCCAGGCAGCATTGTCCTGCTCCAACGAGAGATGCCAGTCCGGTTGAGTTCTTTCAGGGACGGATTGTGCCTTCTTCACTACTTCTTGTTTCCCCTCTGAAGGCGGCCCTGGTTCCTGTGGCTAACAAGGGAGTTATTCTCATTTAAGGCCAAATCCTTTCCCATCTCCCAGCCCACATTACTGGGAAGGACAGTAGGAAGCTCTGCAAAGGCAAGGAGTGGAAGAATCCCCCCCTGCCAGATGACAGTTTAGGAGCAGAGGTGCCGTGCCACTACTAAGCTAGCCTAAGGTCTCTGGAACGTACCGTGGGGATGTGTAACCTTTGCATAGCCCCCGTGCGCTGCCCCCGGCACAGTGCAATCACATCACTTTTGCTGTCGAGGGGGGCCCTTCGCAACCACTAGAATAGGGAGGATTTGCCCTTCGTGTCTGTTCCATTTCGCGAAAAGGTTTGGTGTTGCTTCCTTGATGCCCTTCAGCACAGTGATGGAAACAAAGGCATTGGTTTCAGTAATGTACATGCATTTCTGTTTCACGAGTTGTTTGTACATGGACCAGCGTTGGTATTAGACAGAGATTTTAAGCAGGCTCTTTTTACCTGTTGAGAACGCTGGTCTCTGGCGATCGGTCACTTTGCTTTGTTAACAAAGCTTTACCTTTGAGAAAAGGCCGGGGAGTATGTTGGCTAATGACCCTTGAAATTAGAACTAGTCAAACACTATCCAGCTATTGAATTTTGCTGGTTTTCATCAACTAATTTATTCCATGAATAATTTTCTTTGGTATCCAACCTGCCCCAGAGCTCCTGAGACACTATTGTTGAATAAATTATTTAATATATAACAGGTTTGGTCACTGCATTATTTGTTCAATGATTATTTTATTCTGACACCTGACCGGCTCTCCTAGAAAATGGCTCTTTCCTTTATGAACTTTTGAAAATTGCACGTTTACTCTTCAATGCACTTCTATTACCATAATAATAGATCAGTATAGAACGAAGGTAGGTATTCCACATAGGAAAAGCATTCGTTTTGACAATATAGAAATATATGATTAGAAAGCAATCCCTCTGTGCTTTAAGCACGCTGATTTATAAACCGTTCCTCATTGTTTATCCTGCTTACATTAAGGTGAGTTACTTTATACATGGTCACAGTCTGCTTTTCACTAAATAAGGGTCTTCATCAGGCATTTTATTTACTTACTTGTTCTTTGGCACTTCACATTAACCTGTGTTTCTGTTGTAAAGCTCCCGTGGCTAAGCAAGCAAGAGATGGCAGTATACAGCAATCCCACTGGTGGACAGTCATTTCTGTCGTGTCGTCTGATTAGCAGAGCAGTACGACTTTCTCTCTGCCCTCACAATTGTCATATCAGACAGAGCAGAAGGAGAAGGCAGCCAGTTAGGAGCCATGCAGGAGAATATCCTGTAAGAAGGGAAACATGTCCTCTGGTAAAAGCAAAAGGTGATATAGTGGGTGGCAGCCAGAGGAACGAGTTGGTAGTACATCAAGGTATAACACGACACACAGAGGATGGGTGACCTTCCGTTATTATGGACACAGTGTGTCAGAAGTCAAATGTGTCAAAAGAGAACTGCATAACGAGGGCAGAGGGAACAGAAACCTCCAGCAACTCCCCTCTCAACTGCAAAGCGCCTGAAAGAGAAAAATTAGAATCCTGCTCCCAGCAAGAACAAAAGGGCGAGAGGAACCAAACCTCTCTTGCAGAAGCATGAAGCAGGTTTGGGACTGACCCGTGGTGCAGCAGTAATGTGAACTAGCACCTCTCTGGGGGGCTGCTACTTTGCTCCCCCGCATCGCAGCTTTCATTACAAAAAGTAAGTTATGGTTGCAAAGAAACCCGCAAAACTGGGAGCTGAGGGTAACTGCTGCAGCGATGTCAGGATGAGTCTTCAGGGAGTCTGGAATAAGAGTTCAGGGGTGTAAACTGACTCATTCATCTCCGTGAGGGGTTAATACAGAGGCCCAGTGAGGTTCATTTAAATGTCAACATTGCTAATGATTTCATTCCTCATGTAAGAAAGCGGCAGGAGGGGATAGATCTGCACAATTTACTCTGAGCGAGATCTCGCTTTGGTGCCACAAGTGGGCTGTGTCAGGGAGATACCACTATCTAGGGTTCTCCCACACCCCCAACCAAGAAGTAGCTGGACCTAGCGAAGCTGCACAATCACGCTTCAAACATCGGCATGATTCACTGGTCCAGCAGTCACTCTGCTCAGCCTTGCTTTAGCGTCCAAAGTGCGGGTTTTGGTGGATTCCCTATCTCAAGATCACATATTTGAAGACTCTGTCCAATGACACACCATCATTGCTGAGCACTCTGAAATATCTGTGTGCTGCACCATATTTTGGGGACTCACACAGGCAAAGTTTATTTTGTGAGCAGAGCTTGTAAAAGCACTTCCCCTGCATGCCCGTTGTGCCCGCCGCTGGCCATAAAGTGGTCATTAGTGCAGTCCCGTATGGGAAAGGATTGGACTAAGACATTGAGGGTTTCCAGCAGAAAGGTTCTGAGTACAGCAAGGCAAATAATGGAGTTTTAGGTTTGCTGGTAATTTTGAAAAATAGGAAAATAAATTTTAAAAAGTTAGCTCCAGGTCAACCTAAAAACAATTTCACCCCCAAAAAATTTTTGGCAAATCAAAAAGTAAAAAACAAAATAAAAAAATTGCAGGTCAAATGGAAGATTTCCTTTTGATTTCGATGTTTGCTTTTAATTTTTTATTTAAAAAAACTTAAAGGGAATTCCTAAATGTAAGTAATTTCAGATGCAAAACTCAAAAAGTTTCATGTCAACAAATGTCTAAACAACATGTTTTATTTATTTATCGTTTTCTTTCAACCAAAAGAATTTGATGAAATTGACCCAAATTTGTAACATGTTTCAGTGTTGCCCAAGCTGCATTCTTCACCAAAAAGAAAGTTTCGGTTGAAAAATACCGCCCAGCTGAAAGGCTGAGTACCCACAGCTCCTGTCAACTCCAGTGGGAGTTCAGTTCCTCTTCAGATCAGGCCCTAACATAGTAAAATGCCTCTCAGAACACAACCTTCCAGTTACACCGGGAAATATGAGATAGCAAGAGGAGTCTGATAAACTTGTAATCCATCTGGGCATCATAGGAAGGATGACAAATTCGCTAACACTCAGTGGAGCCATGGACGTGAGTTCTCAGTTCCCCTTGCCAGCTCCTTGATATTCATGGCTTTTACATTTAATTTTTAATCATAAAACCCAACAACATTTTCATTTTAACCATGGCACTAACATTTTTCTCCTTCTCCATGACCAGGCCCAAAGTCAGAGATGTGTCTAAATGCGTCGCAAGATGCATCTTACATGTTTTCCAGGTCTTGCAATGTGTCCGAGATATCACTGTAACCTCTGTTGGATTCTTCGGCACAAATTCTGCCTTGATTGACACCTGATGTACTCAGGAGCATAAATGTGTGTGTGTGTGTATGAGGCAGGGGGGAGGGGGGTCATTTGTGGTCATGGTACCTGTCCGAAATGAGGTCACTGCAGGTGAACGGGAATGTCTCGTTAAAGCAATCTGGCTCTTGCATAAGCCATCCTAAAGCATCTAAAAGATGAAGTAATCCCGTCTCAGCACTCAACATTAACTTGAGATCACCCCGCACTAGTTATGCAGAGGGCCCAAGCATTGTAGGAAATATTACAACAGTGACATCTATTTATAGAGCTAGATCCTTGGCCCTTTTGCACCACTGCAATGGCACAAAACAGACTTAAAACTTCATGAGTGCAACAGCTGAAGATTCCCCAAACTAAAGGGAATCCTCATTTGATGCAGGACTGGAGTCTAGGTCTGCATTTATGGGCCTTATCTTGAACATTTTTAATTATAGAATACCCACAAATTTTTACAACCAAAATCTTCAATTAAATTAAACTTCTTGGTGCAAGTTATGACCTTTTAACCTGTAACATATAGTCCTTGAAAGACAACAGAAAATGCCAACCCCGCCCCCACCATGGATTGTGGGATAGATGTGGAAACATCTATCGTGCTAAATCCTTGAGCAGTCATTGGACAGTATCACTGTCTCAGGGGTCACTCACCATTAGGGCGCCTCCTCCTGGCTGCTCTAGGGATTAGCTCCTTCCAGGTCTGATGTCCCATTGCATCGCTCCACTCTTGCCACAGCCCCACTCCCTCTCTCTGGGACTCCACCCACTTCTTCTTCATAACTTGGTTGCTCCCTCTTCATGGCTTGGTCCTCCTCCCAGGTCGCCGTGTGATTTCCGCCTTCTGGGGTATCAAAGCCTCTCCATATAAATTGTCTCAGGCAGTCTTCCCATTCATGGCCCAAAATGTGCCATTTCCACATTGGGCATCAGGGGAGCCTGGGCCCACCGACTACTCCAGGTTCCCGTCCGGGGACCCTATGTCCAGCAACCACTGCCTACACTGTTCCAAACCTTGTTACTGTTTCCTGGGCTGCTTCCGGCTTCACTTCTACCAGGACCCTTCTCAACCCTCTGATGGGTACATCCTTCCCTCAGGGCCAGGATCCCAGGGCTTCTATTGTCCCCTGGGATTTCTCCTTTCCTTCTCCAAGCCCAGAGAGTGACTGCAGGCCTTCTGCACTGCGGCCCTTTCTGCTGAAAACTTCCTGGCTTTAAACTTTAGCCAGCTTCTCCCCAGCTGGGCTTTATCTCAATTAAAAGCTTTTCAGCCCTGACCCTCCCCCCACATGCAGCCTGTCACAGCAGGGTTAATTGTCCCTTTCTCTCTACTCAGGCCCTGTATGTGGGCACCCCATCATAACTACTAATGAGGACTAGAGAGAAAAAAAATGGTTTTGTGGTAGCAGTTACTGGACTGTACCTACCTGGCAGAATAATGGCATTTTCCAGACTGCCACTCAAATAAATACACATATAGGATCACCATTTTATCTCTCTCTCCTGCTGAGGGAAAAAATTCCTGTAAGCACTGCAAATATATATGTATATGGGTGCATATGTAACACCGACAGACCCCCGTCATCGGCAGGCAGGATTGAACCAGTGACCTCTGGAGCTCAGTGCATGAGCCTCTACTGCATGAGCTAAGAGCCAAACTCCTCTTACCTAAAGCTGTAGAGCAGACTCATTTTATCTCTCTCTTAAGTGGCATCAGTGCCACCAGATGGGACAGAACACCACACAAGGAAGGTGTGTGGGTTATACATACACAAACTTGTAGATACAGAGATATACATAGGTACTTGTCATGCTGGCAAACCAGGCGTGGGTTTATGCCAAGGCCCCTAAGTCTTGGCTGAACACTGACATATCCACAGCTGGCACCAATCTGGCTGCCGTGTGTGTTAATATTGTTAAAATAGGTATTAGAATTACAAGATGGTGTTTAGTGTTTAGACTTTATGAAATGTTTGTAAGTTGCTGCCTGCATTAATCTCACTTACAATATCTGTATCCCATGTTTAAGTCAATATTTAAGTGTTTAATATAGTTAAGTATTTAATCCTTTGTAACTGTGCAAATCACCAGACGGGAAAGGGACGTGAATCGAGTGAAACGCTGGCTTCCAACAGAAAGCGTTAGGTCCTGCCCAACAGAAAAGGCCCATTAACACAGATGAACTAGTGTGGAAGATCAGAGGACAAAAGCTTTTGCTGATTGCTCTCTCTCCCCTCTGCCCCCATGAAGAGGAGACCTGCAGGTGAATTCCTCCCATCAGCTAAGTCTGCAACTTGAAGCAGAAGTGGGGGCAGGGGAGAATAAAAAATAACTAAAAGGGAGGAACTGTATCTCTGTGCTGCTTGGAGTCTTGAGGACAAGGTTTTCTAGGCATCACCAAGAGATCCCCGGTGTTTACCCTGGGTTAGCCCTAAGGGACATATACAGCTTGCTTATTCTAGAAGCTTCTATTACCCTTTGAAACTTAAGTCTGTAACTCATTGGTGTGACTATGTTTAACCTGCTTAAACCTTTAAATAACTCTCTAATTTCCTGTTCCTAATTAATAAATCTGTAGACAGTTTGTTATAGGATTGGCTACAAGCATTATCTTTGGTGAGAGATCTAGGGTGCAGTTGACTCGGGGTAACTGACTGGTCCTTTGGAACTGGCAGTAACATATTGTCATGATTTTTGGTGTCAGGGACCATCCATCACGAAGGCAGGTTGCCTAGGTGACAAGAGAGACTGGAGTGCCCCAGGGGACTGCCTGGGACTCCATGGTCACGCTGTTGTAGCACCTAAGGAGTTCACAGTTGATACTTGGTTGGTCAAATCTAAGTATAGAACTCACCGCCAGTTTGTGTCCTGGTTTGTAACAATCCACCCTGAAGTTGACATTCACACTCATGGACCACTCCAGACAGCTGGAAGATACCGTTATGTGGTTTCTTAGCTATGCCTGGGCCCTACTTTCATTTAGGCTGAGGTCCCTTTATCCCATCCTGGCACTGTAAAAGGGCCTTAGGGTGAGTGTAAATGATATTACTTTACGGCCCTTTTACTCTGCCAGAGTGACAAAGAATGTAAATGAGAATCAGGCCTCTATCTATGGGTTTTATCCTACCACCCATTACCATAGTATCTGTGCCCTTTCCACCCAAAATCAATAGCCATAATGAAACCCCTGATGGATTTCATGGAGGCACCAGGCCTTCCCCCTTTTTGGAGTAAAAGCTTTGCTTGAGGCAGAATTTCTTTTTGTTTTTTTAAAGAATCGGATTAATTAATTTTTGTTTTAAGTTGATTAGTTTACGGTGTTTGTGTTTTCAATACTCTCTCTAATGGAGAGACCAAAATAATCACCATACGAATTCTGTCCATACCATTCAACATATGGTTCTCAGACTGTCTCTAACAGGAACTCCCAGCGAGTTGCTTCTTTATGAAGATTTGGCTTTGCAAACTAGGCAAACAGGTTAAGTAGTCAAGTTGCAGAATTATCATCCGTGTGGTTCCCAAGAGCCTGGAGGGGAGTGGATAAGCCCGTAAAGGCTGCATAATAAACCAGGCCAGGAATTCTCAGTCTCTTCACAAGCAGGCCGGCTGTCATTGCTTCATCTCCACAGGGAGATCTCATGGCAGCATGCACAGCGCTCCCCTTCAGTTCACGGACAGAAAGCCAATTTCAAACAAGAACTAATTTATCAATGGCTGGGGTGGCTAAATAGAATATATTTCCTGTCATGTTCTAGACTGCAGCTGTGGTGTTTCTAAAGTAGCTTTTGTTGTTCCCACAAATAATACAAACTAGCAGGGTATTTCTGTAATAAGCAGGAAGCTCCTCCAGGCTTCCAGTCTTATTAGATAATAGCTGTTCTACATTAATCTAGTTTAATGAAGTCCCTGACCTTCTTTCTCAGTAGACTGATGACTAATTTACCAAATAAATCTTGCCTGGTGTCTTAATCCTATTTTATAAATAATCCCAATAACTCATGTATGAACACTCAGAGTTTAGGCCCTGCAAAAAACAAACAAACAAAAAAAAAAGAGGAAGATTAATATGCATGGAGGCTAATACGCCAGGTAATTACATTGTGTAGTACTTAAGCCAATGACTGCAATTCTGATTCATGAAGAAAATGGTACACAAGAAAGATACAAAGTGGAATATAAGGGTTCCATAAATATTTATGTAGATCTCTTCAGAAAACCTGTACAGTCATAAAGTAACCAGGCACTGTGGAAAAGGTCTTATTTATGGTGCATTGCAAGAGATTTAGTCGGCCTTTATTACAAAGCAAGAGTAATTAATTTTTTTAGAATCAATGACAGAACAATATAAGTGAAATACATCTGAAAAGAAACATTTAATGGAATATATCAACGTATGTTTCTAAAGCACTTCATAGAAATGATTAAATCTTTTTTTATAGCTATACATAAAGGAAGAAGTCTGGGTAAGGTAGAAAACTGTGTATTTGTATATTTGGGAGAACTAGCAATGAATGCCTGGAACATGATGTGAGATTATTTTTTATTATTACTATTTATTATTCATGAACATTCAAAGATATGCTAGACACTGCCTGGAATAAAGATATAGTTCCTGACCTAAAGAGTGCATAGTCACCGTGGTTTGTCCTGGCCCCACTGAAACAAGAACAAATCATGCCAAACCTAATTTCTTTCTTTGACAAGGTTACTGGCCTAGAGGATAGGGAGGAAGATGCAGACATGATATATTTTGACTTTCTCAAACTAGGAAAATGTGGCATTTAAATTACTGTAAGGTGGGTGCGCAACTGGGTGAAAGATTGTTCCAAAAGAGTAGATATCAATGGTTCGCTGTCAAACTGGGAGGACATATCTAGTGGGGTACCAAAGAATCTGTCCTAGGTCTGGTACTGTTCAAAGTTTTCATTAATGATGGAGTGGAGAAGATGCTTATAAAATTTGCACACAGCACCAACCTGGGAGGGGTTGCTAGTACTTTGGAGGACAGGATTAGAATTCAAAACATCCTCGACAAAGTGGTGAATATGTCTTAAACCAACTAGATGAAATTCAATACAGACAAGGGCAAAATATGACACTTAAGAAGAAAAAAAATCAAATGCACAAGTACAAAATGAGGACTAACTGGCTAGTGGTTAGTACTGCTGAAAAGTATCTGTGGGTTATAGGGGATCACAAACTCAATATCAGCCAACAATGAGATACAGTTACAAAAAAGGCTAATATTATTCTGGGGTATATTAACAGGAGTGTCATATGTAACACAGAGTGGTAAGTGTTCCACTCTACCTGGCACTGGTGAGGCCTCAGATGGAGTGCTGGGTCCAGTTTGGGGACCACACTTTAGGGAAGATGTGGACAAACTGGAAAGAGTCCAGAGGAGAGCAAGGAAAGTGATTAGAGATTTAGAAAACTTGACTTAGGAGGAAAGGTTAAAAAACCCTGGGCATGTTTAGTCTTGAGAAAAGAAGCCGGAGGGGGACCTGAAAACAGTTTTCAAATCTGTTACGGGTCATTAGAAAGGGGACAGGTTTCAGAGTAGCAGCCGTGCGAGTCTGTATCCGCAAAAAGAAAAAGGAGGACGTGTGGCACCTTAGAGACTACCAAATTTATTTGAGCATAAGCTTTCATGAGCTACAGCTCACTTCATCGGATGCACCGATGTACTGTACCGATGCATCGGATGCACTGTAGCCCACGAAAGCTTATGCTCAAATACATGTTAGTCTCTAAGGTGGCACAAGTCCTCCTGTTCTTTTTGTAGAAAGGGGACAGTGATCGATTTGTTCTCCATGTTCACTGAAGAGAGAGTAAGATGCAATAGGCTTAATCTGCAGCAAGGGAGATTTAGGTTAGATATTAGGAAAGTCTTTTAAACTATAAGGGTAGTTAAGATCTCCAAGGGAGGCTGTGGAATCACCGTCAGTGGAGGTTTTTGAGAACTGATTATACAAGACACCTGTCACAGATGGTCTAGGTTTACTGGATCCTGCCTCAATGCCGGGAGCTGGACTAGCCGAGGTCCTTTCCAGTCCAAGATTTCTATAATTCTATGAAACGTGCATTCCTTTACTCATGTGACTGCTCATGTGAGTAAAGTTAATGGTTTGCATGTACTTAAATGTTGAGATCTAAATGTAGACAAGACCATTAATAAGGGCATAAGTGGACAAGAGAAAGAGAAGAAGAGATGTAGAACATGGATTTCAGGAACAGGACTATACTGAGTAGGGTGTAAGAGGGTAGAGACTGGTCTCTTCATCTGTGCTTGTACAGTGCCCAGCACAATGGGGCCTCAATCTACTTGGATCCTTTGAGTGCTACCATAATATAAATGATGATCACCAACAACATTGGTACATACCTAGCTTGGTGGTTGGCATACATTAGTTGCCTAGTTTATTATCAATAAACTCTTTTCCCTTAGACAGCATGGCAGAAGTGAGTTTATGGGAGGGATCTGAATGATGCCTGGGATATGGCTTGATGCCTCTGTTTAAGGAGGACATTGGGACCATATGGAAGAGAGCCTGGGAGGGATGGGGAGGACAGAGGGGCCATTTATGTTCATGTCTTGGGAAGAGCAGAAGGGAAAAGTCAATGTGCATCAGAGAAGAGGTCAGAGATGATACAAGTCAATTGAGGGCCTTCAAAGCTTGGGCAGGATGTGCAGTGCACTGACGAAGAAAAGAAGCAATCTGAAGGCAGAGAAGTGACAGGGCCAAGATGAAGGACGAGAAAGGTGATTTGGGCAGCAGCAGTTGGGACATTGCAAGGTAGCAAGGTGATGCAGAAGAACGAAGAGGAGCAGGTTGCAGGGGCCAGTGCAGGAGATGATTGTGGTTGTTCTCATTAAGAAAGCAGTTTGTACACAAAAATGTAACTAAGGGAAATAATTTTCAAAGTGCCAAAGTCCCTTTGCCTTTAAGTGAGACATATGAGTCTAAGGCCCAGAACCTCAAAGGTATTTAGGTGCCTAACTCCCACTGATTTCAAGTAGATGACTGACAACCTTTAAGACCAAATTTTCAGTGACTTGGAAGAAAACATAAAATCACCACTGATAAAGTTGGCAGATGACACAAAAATTGGGGCTGTGGTAAATAATGGAGTGGACAGGGCACTGATAGAGATCAGAATCACTTGTTAAACTGTGTTTAAGCAAACAATATACATTTTAATGCAGCTAAATGTAAAAGTATACATCAAAGAATGGAGGTCATACTTATAGGATGGGAGATGCTGTCCTGGGAATCAGTGACTCTGAAAAAGGTTTTGGAATGTGGGATGTGCGCGTGGATAATCAGCTGAATATGAGGTTCTAGTGTGATGCTGTGGCCAAAAGGGCTAATGCAATCCTGGGATGCATAAACACAGGAATCCTGAGTAGGAGCAGAGAGGTTCTCTTACCTCTGTATTTGGCACTGGTGTGACTGCAGTTGGAATCCTGTGTCCCGTTCTGGTGCGCACAATTCAAGAAGGATATTGATAAATTGGAGAGGGTTCAGAGAAGAGCCACACAAGAAGGACTAAAAGATTACTGCTAGGGGGAGGGATAGTTTAGTGGTTTGAGCATTGGCCTCCCAAACCCAGGGTTGTGAGTTCAATCCTTGAGGGGGCCATTTAGAGATGGGGGGGGAAATCAGTCCTGCTTTGAGCAGGGGGTTGGATAGATGACCTCCTGAGGTCCCTTCCAACCCTGATATTCTATGATTAGAAAACATCCCTTATAGTGATGGACTCAAGAAGCTTAATCTATTTAATTTAGCAGACAGAAGGTTAAAGTGTGACTTGATCACAGTCTATAAGTATCTACATGGGGAACAAATATTTGATAATGGGCTCTTCAGTTTAGCTGACAACGTGATCCAATGGCTGGAAGCTAGAAAAATTCAGAAAAGGCGTACATTTTTAACAGTGTGGGTAGTTAACCATTGGAACAATTTACAAGGCTCCATCACTGCCAATTTTGAAATCAAGGCTAGATTTTTAAAAAAAAAGATATGCCCTACTTGAAACAGATATGATTTTGGGGAAATTCTAGGGCCTGTTTTAAACAGGCGGTCAGACTAGATGGTAACCATTATTCTTTCTGGTCTTGGAAATTTTGACTCTTGCCTTTTGAATTCAATGGATCCTCTCTTCTCTGTAAAATTATGTCCACACATTATGTCGACACAACTGCTAAGGCACTAGTGCCTTAGTTTGCCAGGGCAATTAAGAGTGCAGCGTCATCGACGACGATTCCTCTCGAAATGATATACAGCAGCTCATGCTCAAATAAATTGGTTAGTCTCTAAAGTGCCACAAGTACTCCTTTTCTTTTTGTGTTTCCTTCAGTGTCCTTGCTGGGTGTCTGGGCGAGTTGTTTTGCTTTAATATAAAGATCATATACATTTAATCTCACGTTCCTCTCTATTTCTCTCTGGCTGTCTTGTTATACTTTAAAAATAGACCTGCATTGTTTCTTGACTTTCTCGTTCCCACAACAGGCAGCCCGGGTTTTCAAACGCATTGAATTATGTATGGGTGATTTCCTATTCACAAACCTCTCCTTTATTTGTCCTTTCTTTATACAAATGTGTTGATCTTTGCATTTAAAAAAAAAAACAAAACAAAAAACCAACCAGAGAGTGAGACATTGCCCAGCGCTACTGTGTTTACACAACCACAAATTCATTTATAATCAGAACCTCAAAGAAGCAGAATGTGTGGCTCACATGGCAGAATGCACAACTGGTTTTTAATATATATATTTTCTTAAACAACGTATATTTGAAAAAAATAAATCATTCTCAGAAATAAATTTGAAAAGTAACTTTGTATGAACTCTTGAAATGAGAGGGGAAACTACTCTGCACCTGACAACACCTTTGTTCAAGGGGTAGAGGTGAGCAGTACTGATTTTGCATAGCTATGCAGGTAGCATACAACACTGGAGCTGCATATTTTCATAGGTAAAAGAGAATGCAATGTTCATTTAAAAAAAAAAATGTCCTTGACAGTGACCCTTTGCACTTGAGCCAGACTGAGGCTGGGGGATGGAGAAGATGTTAGATTTGATGCTTTCCAAAAAAACCATGACATAAAATATACTGTGAACCTACCTTTTCAATTTGTCTGTCTAAATTAGTACCCAGTTTGACAAATGGGCACTCACTCATTTTAAATGCCTGCCCCAGGTAAAGGGTTGGGTACTGTAACTTAGATGCTGTTATTTGCAAATTGGGTTGCCCTGCATTAAAAGGGCAATATAATTACAGCTGTGTGGATAACTGATTTTTCAGCTCGCTGGCTGAACCTGGGGCGGGGGGGGGGAAGATATTCTTTTGGGCCGAACCGAAATGAAAATGTTTCAAGTTTTTCAGTTAATCAAAAGAGTGGAAAATAAATTCTGGGTTGAACAAATTTGAGGTTTCCTAATCTTTAAAAAAAAATCGGAATATTCCAAACGAAAAGCTGTTTCAAACCAGCAAAATCAAAATGTTTAATTTCAAGAATGGTGCAATGGATCACGTTTTGTTTGTTCAGATTTTCTTTTGATCAAAAACCAAAAACAAGTAGGTGAAAAGTCTCATCTGAAATTTTTCAGGGGGGAGGGATAGCTCAGTGGTTTGAGCATTGGCCTGCTCAACCCAGGGTTGAGTGTTCATTGAGGGGGCCACTTAGGGATCTGGGGCAAAAATTGGGGATCGGTCCTGCTTTGAGCAGGGGGGTGGGACTAGGTGACCTCCTGAGGTCCCTGAGATTCTAGGATTCTAATTATAATACATGATTGGTCTAGGTCATGATCCCTGAACTGCTTATGAAGCCTTCTGAACTTCAGGGGGAGAGAAAGTCTAAGTAATTCTGAGTGAAAATGCTTCTGTTTTAACCCACACTGTTGGATATGTTGAAAACGTCCATGGCCCAACGTGTGTTTATGACATTGCAATAGTGCTGCAAAGGCAGAATGAAAGAATGTACAGAGCTGTTTCAGACTGGGAAATACAGCATGCTGATGACAACACATTAATGTGAAGGGGATGGGGGGGGGGCTTAGCTAACAGCATTTACTAACCATGCTGTCTGTTTTACTTAGGTAAATTTAGAAATTCAGGTTGTAGGTACTATTTTCTCCTAACAAAGATAGGACAGGCTCAATATTGGTGTCATGATGTACTGTTATTTTAATGGTGATTTGTCCTTTATATAATACCTACCAGTATTCGTTTTAGGATCGTCATAAGAACCTTCTGATACTATGTGGCTTCCTTGAGGAATAATTATGGCTTTTATGGGAAACTTATGGACATACCTAACAATAATTTGGGAAATCTTGAGAAATAAATGTGGTCATAAAGCAGGGCTTCAGTCTGCTATGCTTATATAACAAATGTTCAAAATATCGGTGCACAATTTACTAACCCAGCCCCCCGGCTTGCACTTGCAGGGGATTCTAGCAGTCGAGATCAGCTTTTAGTAAAGGACTGGGAAAGACACAAAGCTTACTGCAATTTATATCCCAATAAAGACGCCCAACCAGATTCTCAGCTGCTGTAAATCAGGGTGGTTCCAATGCCACTGATGTACACCGGTGGAGGATCTGTAATTAATGCAACTGCTGCAGATGATGGCTTTAGGACATGCTAACCTTGCTGATTTTGCTCAGGTATGTTGGCGCAATGTCAGAGATCTCTCTCATTTAGGCTTTCATCCTGTATGTGCTATTCTGCTATGGAACAGGTGCAAAAAGGCCTGGCAACAACACTGAGCATCCCCCCTTTGCACGGTGCACACACAGAGAGGCTTCCACCTAGCGCAGAGGGCATAAGAACACAAGTAAATTCTGGCACTGAAGGAAGTCCTGCTAGGTAAGGAGGAAAGTGAAAGTGGTGCTCAAGCTCCACAAAGAGGTTCTGCTGGGGTACTGCCCCTCTGCACTGCCCCCTAGAGAATGAGGTAGCTTTAAATCACAGCTGAGCCCTAAGTGTATTTCACTGTGCTCCTCCTGAAAGAAGCTGCAGGTTACTGCAATGATGTTCTCTAATCTCATAGGGCTAGGCACGCATTCTCTGGATCACTGCGTCCATGTTGCACTGTGTAGGTGGCACACAGTTGACTTAAATGGCTGGTGGTAGCCAGTGGAGAATAGCCCCTCTGTAGGTATGCTACTGCACCAGCCATCCCTTCAACCCCAATCATAGGGGAAGTAGGTGGCACATCAGGGTGGGAACTTATGGGTGGCTGAGGGACCACAACAAGCTTTCTAAAAGCCCCATTTTCCCACTGCTCTACTCCCTACCTGAACTCTACTCAGGCAGGCAGGAACACCTGACCTAGACTGAATGGTTTGATTTCCCCTTCCAAAATGTTCCAGAAACACCCTGCTGCTTTGCCTTAAGCCATCCCCCCTTCTGAAGCCGTTCAATACGCTGCCTATGCAGTTGCCTGCTCATGAACTCTACATTGGATGCCTGAGATGGCTACAAAAACCTACACCACCAGTTAAACAGATGGTTTGCTCTGAACATCACCACTTTTGACACCGACCAGTGTTATTTCATGGTTTCCTTGGGCTTTCCCCCGAATTGTTTGTTGTATCTACCTGTTGTCTATAGTCTGACAACTAGAATGGGGAAAGATTTCCTTTCTTTGTTATAGGTTTGTGTAGCATACAGCATAATGGGGCTCTAGCTTCTAGGGGTTACTGTAATACAAGTTATTATATTTATTAATACACTCTGGGTTAATATACACTACTTTTTTGATAACCAGCCTTCACAAAGGTAGGA
Organism: Lepidochelys olivacea; assembly: GCF_965140295.1. Classification (NCBI taxonomy): domain Eukaryota; kingdom Metazoa; phylum Chordata; order Testudines; family Cheloniidae; genus Lepidochelys; species Lepidochelys olivacea. The sequence goes on from NC_140416.1 coordinate 125,035,890, forward strand.
ATAAATACATACAAATACAATTGCTCCCTTTTCTGTTACAAAGCACTTATGTTTGATTAGCAATACATCAGCAGCACCATATAGTATATAGCAGTATAAAACCAAGATAGCTAGATACTTCCTTCTCCAATCTACACTTCTATCTATATGTGCAATTCCAAGTACACAAAAGACTGATTTTCTTCTCTATCCCTCACAATCAATGGCTACAGATATTTCTTCACTGGTTGGAATCGCACATCAATTCACCAGCTTGCTGGCTGAAGGCTATTTGCTCTGGATCACAATATGCTTGAAGCAGATCTCTGCGTTAACTTGCAAATTGCTCTCTCAAAATAGTTGTCTCTTTGGGGTCTAGTGGTGGGATTAGAGACTAGAACACAAATAGCAGCAGAAGGAAAATCACATGTTCATCTACCTCACATCTGGTTGATATTAAGCAGGTGGACCTGGGTGTGTCTACATTAGCTACAAACGTTTGACAAGATGAATTTCAAGGTCAGAAAGGAATCCTAGTGAGTGGTACAAGGGGAAATAGTCTGGATGTGAGGATCTAGACAGAAGCTATGTCTAAACCCTGCTGATTCTTTCTATCTAAGATCTCTAAGATTCAGCCTTTTTAATCCAGCTGCACAGCAAAAAACCTCATCCAGGCACCCATCAACTCGCATCTCGTTAACTTCTCACTGACCTTCACAGATACAACCTTGCCCTTTGCAAATGTGTTCAGAACACTGCTGCAAAAATCATTTCCCCAACCTATTGCTTTTACCACATTGCCCCTCTCTGAACCCTTCCACCTGCTCCCCCTTCTCTTAAAATAATTGCCTTCACTTTCAAGGCCCTTCACAGTCCGTCCCCACTGGACCTAGCATCTCTCATTCACTATCGAATAGTCCACTCCCACCTACGACGGGCCCATGATGCCGGCCTTTATCACGCACTTGTTACATTTGCAAACAAACACCTTTCTGCTTTTTTCCCCCAGGCTGCTCCCCCATGCTTCAAAGTAGCTCCCCAAAATATCTGCGTCGCTATCTCATTATTCATTTTCAAAACCCGTCCTCAAACCCTTCGTTTGCCATGATTCCTGCACAACACTTGACGATGGTTAGGCTGCTAGTGTGCTGAGACCACAGCCCGTCATGCTGATTGATCTTATCTCCTTGTTCTCTTGAACACTAGTCTGTGTCCACCTGTGGGCTTATACTTACAGGATAGGCCCCTTAGGGCAGGGGCCATTTTTTTGCGCTGTGTTTGTACAACACTTAGCACAGTGGGGTGCTGGTCCATGACTGGGGCTCTAAATAATAACGAAGAACAAGGTGATGAAATGAATAGGCAGAATGTCTGAACAAATGACTGATGCTGAGATCTACCAGTGTGGGGGACGGCCATGGTACCGAGGCAAGAGGTGGAAGCCCCGTATATGAGTCATTTCATACAGTATCAAACCCAGCTGAGAAGAGGAATTACCAGCAAACAATCCTGCACTGTTGCTATCATGGTCAGTGGTTACTGAACATCTATTCCCAAGGGTATTTGAGTGCATGCTGCAACACAAACAGGACTGGGCCAGAATCACTGCATATCGCCTTAAAAAAAGAACAGGAGGACTTGTGGCACCTTAGAGACTAACAAATTTATTACAGCAGACACTACAAAAGTTTCTCTCTCCTGCTGATAATAGCTCATCTTAACTAGCCTCTTACAGTTTGTATGGCAATTTCCACCTTCTCTGTGTGTGTATATATATATATATATATATATTATATGTTCCATTCTATGCATCCAATGAAGTGGGCTGTAGCCCACGAAAGCTTATGCTCTAATAAATTTGTTAGTCTAAGGTGCCACAAGTACTCCTGTTTTTTCCCCCCAATACAGTGAAAGATTCTGGCAGTGGGAAAAGGCTCTGGCAAGGGCGATGCAGTGGGGAAAGACTCTGGCATCTCCCCACTGTTGGAGATTTTCCTTCTGCCAGAGCCTTTCATTGCCATATTTGGACACAGTGGGGATGTAGCCTGCCTTTCTCTGTGGTGTGTAACTACACAACTTACATGCCGCCTCCAGTGTGGACAAGGTCCCAGGTGATCCAGGACCCACTCAGGAAGAGTATGTACATCTTCTTCCTTTGACAAAGAGATTATACTCAAAAGGGCAAGTGCTGGGGAGAGAAACCAGGGTGTCTGAAGACTTGCAAAGACAACAGCACGTTGGTTTATACGTGCTTAGCATTCTGCAGCCTTTTCACAACCACAAGGGCTAGAAACATTTTAAAAATCAAAGCTTAAACATTACAGGAGAGGGCAGGGCTCTGCTGCAAAGAGTTGTCAACACAGCTGTTTTGGTCGGGGTGTTAAAAAACCCACAGCTGACAGTTATGCCCACAATACCCCCAATACAGCATAGCTAATGTTGTTTTGGGGGATGGCGTTACTCTGCTGACAGGAAAACGCTCCCTGTCAGCATCCACAGGAGCGAGCTATGGAGGGGTACTTGGTATAGCTACACCAGCAAATCCTCTGCACTGTAGTGTAGGACAGAGCTGTGGGAAGGATGTGGGGGGGAAGGTTGGTTCTGCAGCAAAATCAGCAGCTGCAGGACTGAGGAACATACTGATGACATGCTAAAAATACAGCAGGCCTGGCAGGCAGTGCAACCAAGTATTTCTAGCCTGTAAAAAACCAGTGGCGAGGATTGCAACTTACAGCAACCCTGCAAACGTCTGCCTCCATGCTCTTCCAACTGCCAAAGCTGCAAGAACAGGAGATAAGAGATGTCAGGAAGGCAACCTGGCCAGAAGAAGTGAAAGAGGACTAGGGGCAAGAATCCAGGGAAACACTTGGAGACATTAAAGAGTCTCTACGGTTTGCTCTCTGGCTCAAGAATTGGGATTGGAGAGGCCTCCGGCTGTGAAGCAATACATTCTAATAGACAGACTTGAAACAGCTTTCAGCACATTGGCAGGAAACAGAGAAACTGGCTGGCAGCAAATACTGGTAACAGACAGCAACATATATTTTTCTGCTACAATTTTTGGATTGCCCTGATAATTTTCTCCAGTCTCATTTGTATTCCCAGCACTGAATTAATATTTCGATTTGGTTTTACAGGGAACAGTGGTATCCGATTATCAACACAAAATAATGCAATAATACAAACCTACATTGATTACCATCATCCTTCCTGGATGCTGCTATGCAGCAAGCAATTGTAAGGATACAAAGGGTTTGCACTGGGTTCTGGCCAGTTCACAGCTACAGCAAATGAATGCCTACAAAGAAAGAAAAGTATTGATTTTCTTTTACTCACACTCATCATTTAAGGCTCAATCCATTTATGAGCGAATGTGAGGGTGACAGAAAACAAAATTATCCATGGTTTATAAGTGCACTAGGATAAATTGGCCTCATTTTAGTCTTTCTGCAGAACACCTGGTATAGTTCTCGGTTGAGGATTTCAACTGTAAAACAAAACAAAACAAAAAAAACAGCCAGCAACATAACGAGGCCAGAGAGACTAAATCTCTCTCAGGTCAGAAGTGGCCAGAGAGCCATGAACCTCAAAAACCTTCCCAACCACTCTGCTGCAATCCAAACATCGGAGCTGAAGCCAGAAAGTTTCTAACAACTATCCAGCATATTTTGGCAAAATTACATTTAGTCAAAAAAAATGTGCCAACTGGCTTGAATTAGAATCCTTTGTTCTCAGGTACTTACCACTTCACATGCTTGGTTTCTGCCTCAGACTGATTTTTTTTGGCGGGGGGGGGGGGGGAAGTCTGAGCAAAAATAGTTCCGTCATTTCCACCACTGAGGTTAGTGAAATTCACCACTCTTTTCTTCAGGAAAAAAGGAACCCTGGGTTTACAGCTCTCCTGGTGAATCACATTTATATTCCTTCCTCACTGCTTAAAGACAACGTTTTAAGGGTAATTTGAAGCATATCTGTAGGGGTTCGTTATGCAGAGTGTAGGCTTAGAAATAGCTTGGCCGCATTTTCCTGGAGTTGCTCCTGGGCCACTTCATTTAATGCAATCGTCTTCTGTGCGTACGAAAGCCGTGGAAGTGGGGCCAATTCATCATCTTCATTCTCCGTCTCAGCTTCAGAAGCAGGGGGAAGTGAAGGCTCTCTGGCAGCTCTTGCAGGTGATCAGGAGTGCCGATTGTTCCTTAAGCAGGAACTGAAATAGGTCTCTGGACTCGGAGATGCAAAAGGTAGTCAGAGGCACCCGGCAAGACGAATAACGCCCTGTAACCAGGAGGAACTCATCCCTCACTCACTTGCAATCTCTCTGCAATAAGGAGAGTAAACTGATAATTTACTGGTTTCAGAGTAACAGCCGTGTTAGTCTGTATTCGCAAAAAGAAAAGGAGGACTTGTGGCACCTTAGAGACTAACCAATTTATTAGAGCATGAGCTTTCGTGAGCTACAGGAAGTGAGCTGTAGCTCACGAAAGCTCATGCTCTAATAAATTGGTTAGTCTCTAAGGTGCCACAAGTCCTCCTTTTCTTTTTGATAATTTACTGTAGATTTCAAATATACTGGAGGGACATTTCAGCAAAGGAAATTGAGCAAGACTTGTGCACACATTAAACATTCTGTTGGGTTGTGACTTCCCCTTCCTAGGTTGGATTGTAAGGTTAGAATCAGAGCCTGCATCACAGGAACGGTGTGCTGAAGTATAGGCCACTGAACTTTTAAATCTTCCTCTTTCCCTACTTAGATACAAAGAACAGGAAGTTTTCGGTAACCTTTCCTGTCACTGCTGGGTCTGGTGATCTACGGCTTCCCTTGTATAGCAAATGCATGTACAGCGGAGACTTTTGTCAAAGTGCAGGCATCCATTAAATTGTATAACAAGTGGTGAAAGCCAGAAGGCCACGGAGCACCACCATATACTGTGCAGTGTCACTAACAATATACTAAGAAATAAGGATGGAAGGGTTTTTAATCAATGGGAACCATGGCTCCCAGTCCTGACTCTGCCCTGAGCAATCTGGGACTGATCTCCAAACCTAGCTGAATACTTTGCTGCAATATTCTAAAAGTCCTGAGAGCAGAAGGATGGTCTTGTGGTTCAGGTACAGTTCCCAGCTCTCCCACAGTCTTCTTCTAGGATGCTGGCAAATCACTTTCCTCTCTCTGTGACTCAGTTTCCCCATTGGTGACATGGGGAGAAAAGTATTTCCTTGCTTCCTTTGCCTGTCTTGTCTATTTAGGGTGGGATTTTCAAAAGTGAAAGCAAGTTGGACGTGTGATCCTCAATAGGACTGCTTGGGAATTTTTTAACGAGACTGTTTTGTGTCAGAAAATGCCAATGTGTCAAAAATGTGCTGAGTTCAACAAAACTTTCATCAGGAAGGTTTTAGGTCTCAATAGAATTTCTGGTCAAAAAAAGTGAAAGAAAGCAGGTCATGCCCCAGAATAGCTGGGTGGCTAAGGCACTCAGCTGGCAGGGGAGAGAACCAGCTTCAAGTCCTGCTGCACATCAGGCAAAGCAAAGATGCAAATGTAGGTCTCCCAGGTGTGGCCTCTAACCCCCTTGCTGTTGGTTCTTCTGCAGTGGGGCTTGCTCCAAACCCCCAATGTATTGTGAAATGGAATTCTTTTTTTCCAGCCAGCCCTATTCCTAAGTCACGTAGGTGTTTTTGAAAATCCCAGCTACAGTGCGTGGGTTCTTCAATGCAGGAAATAATTCTTAGTTTATATTTGTACAGCCCATAGAACATGGAGACCTGATTTCACTTCAGGCATGCAAGGTCTACTACAATATAAATAATGCAAGATAGTTAAAATGAAATGTTTAAGTATCAGCAAATTCTCCTAATTGTGTACATATTATTCATAAACCCCCAAATTCAAGGAGCACACACGCACCAGGAAGATCCCAATTATGAATCCATTAAGATCCAGGCATTTAACCGCATAAGCCACCATCAGTTTTTTTCAATTACAAATTAAATATTGGCAATAGGTATCAAGCCGGGTAAATGCAGCTGAGTTGTATATACCTGTCATGTTTGTTATTATTCATCCTGTAGGCTCTCGAAGTTTCTTTCATACACCTTAGCTGCTGTAAAGAGGATTAGCTGCAAGTTGGCAGAAATACCATAAAGTGTTATGATCATACACCTAAAATACTGACAAATAAACCAGCATACTGGCACTTGACTTGGTAGGTCACATTTCATTTAGCTTAAGATATAAAGAATATAAATAAGAGGATCTGACAGTTCTGCTCATGCAGAAAATAAAATTGCACTGTCTCAGGAAGTGAGAGAGACAGCGTCTGTTTCTGTGGCATGTGCGCAAGACGTACACATCAGCTGAGCTGACTTTCATTTCCGCTATGGTAAACTGCACAATGAATACGAACATCAGATGAATGGACGCACAGTTGCACTTCAAACACTCCCCCAATGCTCTAAAACTGAGCTCATGCCTTTTGATCACTGAAGTTTAGCCATCTCTAGGGTAGCTCCAACCCTGATCTTCTATGATTCTGTGATTTAGGGGGCTCAAATTTCATTGGCCAAGGGTCCAGGAAAGAAATTGTGCAATGGTGTGGGTGCTAGCCTGGGACTTGGGAGAATGGGGTTCGAGTCTTTGATCTACCTCTGACGTCCTAGGGCCCAATCTGTAAATGTATTTAGGCAGCTAAAGATGCAGATAGGCATCTACTGGGATTTGCAAGGACACCGAAATACTGAATGACTTAACTGAGGTGCTGGGCTGAATATACTTCAGCAGAGGGGACTGGAGGGTCTGTTGCAATGCAATACCAGATACAGTAGCACAAGCAACATCTGAGCAGATTTGGTGCTGTGTCATGGGTCGGATTCTGTGATCGTTCCTCATGCTGTGTAGTACGCTATTCCACAAAAAGAAAAAAGGAGGACTTTTGGCACCTTAGAGACTAACCAATTTGAGCATGAGCTTTCGTGAGCTACAGCTCACTTCATCGGATGCATGCTGTGGAAACTGCAGAAGACATTATATACACACAGAGACCATGAAACAATACCTCCTCCCACCACACACTCCTGCTGGTAATAGCTTATCTAAAGTGATCACTCTCCTTACAATGTGTATAAAATCAAGGTGGGCCATTTCCAGCACAAATCCAAGTTTAACCAGAACGTCTGAGAGGGGGGATAGGCTACCTTGCATAATGACTTAGCCACTCCCAGCCTCTATTTAAGCCTAAATTAATGAGGCTGGGAGTGGCTAAGTCATTATGCAAGGTAGCCTATCCCCCCTCTCAGACGTTCTGGTTAAACTTGGATTTGTGCTGGAAATGGCCCACCTTGATTTTATACACATTGTAAGGAGAGTGATCACTTTAGATAAGCTATTACCAGCAGGAGTGTGTGGTGGGAGGAGGTATTGTTTCATGGTCTCTGTGTGTATATAATGTCTTCTGCAGTTTCCACAGCATGCATCCGATGAAGTGAGCTGTAGCTCACGAAAGCTCATGCTCTAATAAATTGGTTAGTCTCTAAGGTGCCACAAGTACTCCTTTTCTTTTTGCGAATACAGACTAACACGGCTGTTACTCTGAAAGCTATTCCACAAATAACCCCGCTGGTTGCAATGGGACTATATGTGGGGTAAGTAGTGAGAGTAAGGGTGGAAGAATCTTAGCCTATATTGGCATTTAAGGGCCAATTCTGCAAGATGCTGAGTGCCCTCTGCTCCCACTGATTTCAATGGGAGTCAAGGATGATCATGCTTTTATAGGACTGGGGACTTAATGAGTCAGATGCAAGCTATGGACAGAAGCAGAAAATCACACAGGATTTTCAATTCTCGGGGAAAGCAGATATTTTCTGTTAATCCAAAAAGTTAAGGTTCAGCTAAAGCAACATGGCCCTAAGCGAACTAATGCTGATAACTATGGGTGGCATGGCAGATCTGGAATTCTTCAGAAAGGAAAGTAAGTTATTTGTTAAAATTTAGAATCAGAAATGTGTCTTAGCATGTTAGGCATTGAGAAACCATAAAACTGTCAGACTAGCCTGGTTCTGAAACCTCAAACCTTATGCTAACCTATTATCTAAACCCTCTAACTCCCATGTTAACATCTCATATGTTGCCTAATTTTAACCCAATTAGGAAAAATATAGATCGCTAGAAACAGCTGGAGCAGAGAACACTCATATGATGATGCTCTTTCCATCCACTAGAATTTCAGGAGGATGTTAAACAGCAGCTACTAAAGTTAGACATTTTAAAATCCAGATAACTTGCATCCAAGAGTTTGAAAAGAGTAGGCTAAGGAACTCACTGGACCATTAATGTTGACATTCAGTAAGTCTTGGAGCACTGGGGAAGTTCCAGAAGGCTGGATGAAATTTAATTTTGAGCGAAAAAGGATAAACAGGAGGAGCCAGCTAATTATAGGCCTGTCAGTCTGACAATCCTGGGCAAGATAATCTAGTGACTGATACAGGACTGGATTAACAAAAAACTAAATGTGGGTAATGTAAGTAATGGAAATCAACATAGATTTATAGAAAACAGATTGTGTTAAATGATTTTCAGATGAGATTACAATTTTGGGTTGATATATGTAATAGTGACTTCTGTAAGGCGTTTGACTTGGTTTGACTGCAAGACAATTTGATTAAAAAATTGGAATGATATAAAATTAACATGGCACACATAAAATGGATTAAAAACTGTCTAAGTGCTAGGTCTGAAAAATGTAACAGGGAATCATCATCAAATGGATGCGTTTCCAGTGGGGACCCTATGTCTATCATTTTTTATAAGAAAGGAAGAAAACAAAATCATTGAGAAAGTCAGCAGATGACACAAAAATTGGGGGTGTGGTAAACAATGAAGTGGACAGGTCACTGATAGAGATCAGAATCACTTATTAAAGTGTGTGTAAGCAAACACTATGCGTTTTAATACAGCTACATGTAAATCTGTACATCAAGGAACAAAGAATGGAGGCCATACTTACAGGATGGGGGATGCTGTCCTGGGAATCAGTGACTGAAAAAGATTTTGGAGTGCGGGGGGTGTGGGGGGATAATCAGCTGAATATGAGGTCCTAGTGTGATGCTGTGGTCAAAAGGATGAATGCGATCCTGGGATGCATAAACATAGGAATCCTAAGTAGGAGCAGAGAGGTTCTCTTACCTCTGTATTTGGCACAGGTGTGACTGCAGTTGGAATCCTGTGTCCAGTTCTGGTGCCCACAACTCAGGAAGGATGTTGACCAATTATGAAAGGTTTTCAGAAAATAGCCAGGAGAATGATTAAATAACTACAAAATGTGCCTATAGTGATAGATTGAGCTCCTTGAATCTATTTAGTGTAACAAAGAGAAAGTTAAGGGGGTGACTTGATTACACTCTATACGTACCTACAGGACAACAAATATTTAATAGTGGGATCTTCAGTCTATCAGAGAAAGGTCTAACATGATCCAATGGCTGGAAGTCAAAGCTAGACAAATTCACACTGGAAATAAGGAGGAAATTTTCAACAGTAAGTGTAATTCATCTTTGGAACAATTTACCAAGGGTCGTGATGGATTCTCCATTGCTGGTAATTTTGAAATCCAGATTAGAGGTCTTTCTAAAATGATCTGCTCTGGGAATTATTTGGGGGAAGTTCTATGGCCTAAGATATACAGAAGGTCAGAGTAGAAGATCACAATGGTTCCTTCTGGCCTTGTAATCTATGACACTTTCAGGATATATCTCATCTGCACAGATAATCCAGGTTCTTATCCCAAACCTTTCCCCAACTTCCCCAGCAGCCACACAGGAAAACCTCTGACCTGATGCATGTTAAGTGAGGGCTAACTTACCTGGCTGAGGGAGTGGGTTAGAGCCTGGGCTCTGCTTTCACTTGGGCTGGAACCCATCCACTTTGCAGCTAGGAAGCAGGCAAAAAAATCACTCAAGTGCTGATTGTCCTTCCATGCCTGTCCCACAATTCCCCCAAAAGGCAGACATGTTCTTCTGCAATTGACCCAATTAACTCGGAAAGAATCCTTGTGTGTCTCAGCACAAAGAACCATGAGACATGTCCCAAGATACACAAAGATGAATGCAGAAACAGTGAGGACATAGTAACAGGGATTTGTTGTGGAGATGCCCATCACGGGCGAGGCTAGCCCAAGTGCTCAGACAGGTGCCAGTCAATGTGCAATGAAGACAGACCCTCAAAACAAAGTTCATGCTTCTTATAGAAACTTCACTGGTTATATGCCTTCATTGCATCATGCACACCAAACCAGCTCATACAAGAGAAAGCTGCTGCAGATTTGAAAATGAAGCAAAGTATATAAAGCCAGAGTGCTTCACTGCTCATCAGTTCAATACTTTTGTTACCAACTGATCCTAATACTTGTTGCTTCAAGTATAACTATGTGTTAAGAAACAAAGCACTACCCTTCTGCCAAAACCTCAATTGCTACCAACCAGTTTCCAGCTTGACCAGCCATTAACTCCTTGCAAATTAGGATATGCAATGCATCTTTATAACGGAAGATTTGCTGCTAGGGTGTCGTACCGCTTTTGCTTGTCTGTATTTTAGCAGTAGGAGCACAGAGTGTTATTTTACTTGATGGGGCTGCATGATCGCTCATTTCCAGAATAAATAAGAAGTCAGCTCAACTTTGACCTTTCTTCCAAGAGGCTGTCTAGCCATCAGCTTTGGCTAGCTAACATGATTCCCTTGTCTCTTGGTATTACAGTAGGTCAGACTGCTCCCTTCAATAGGAATTTAGACTCATTCTGTGATTCATGCTAAAGTGGGGGAAAGAACCAGAAATAAATGCCCTGTACTGCATGTTTCTGAGCAACATGAACTGTGGTCTCCAAATTCAAAGCATGTCAAAAATATGTCTGATATACAAATGGGAGACTTCAGAAATCCAGGGCAAAAATGGAACCGTTTGTAAAACAAAAACCTGTTGACATGCTGCAGGCAGAGAGAAAACCCACTTGTTTTTTATTAAAAAAGAAAAATTAGAAACTCTTGCTTGTCACCAAAAGTGCCTGGAGACCCCAACTGAGATCAAGGCCCCATTATGCTAGGGCCTTGTACTGACACACAATGACAGGCAGTGCCTGTCCTGAAGAGGTTAGAATTTAAATAGAAAAAGAGTGGAAGGAGAAAGAAGGATCATCACTGAAGAACCAGGGCTAGAACTAGGGTGACCAGATAGTAAATATGAAAAATCAGGACAGCGGGTGCAGGATAATAGGCACCTATACAAGACAAAGCCCCGAATATTTGGACTGTCCCTATAAAATTGGGACATCTGATCACTCTGCCTAGAACCAATTGTCCTAACACCTAAGTTAACGGCCAATTCACTAGACCATGCTGTTAACAGAGGCATATACGTCCTGGATGCTATTCCATCTACAGTAGAGTGACTCCTCTTTGCACATTATAGTCATGCTCCTTCCTGACCCAACCTTTCAGTCACATTGGGATTTGAGTATGGAGTTGTAAATTCACAGAATTTAAGGCCAATAGGGATTATTATTATCTAGTCCGATCTCCTGTACAGCATAGGCCACCAGATTTCACCCAGTAATTCCTGCATCAAGGCCATATCTTCTGTTTGATAGAGACCACAGCTTTCAGAAAGACATCCAGTCTTGATTTAAATACTTGAAGTGACCAAATCCACCACAACCTTAAATCAATTGTTAATTCCCCTCATTGTTAAAAATGTTTGCTGTATTTCCAGTATGAATTTTTCTAGCTTCATCTTCCAATCATGAATCTTGTAACTCTTGTTTCCTAGATTAAAGAGCCCACCCTATCAGAAACTCATATAGGAACTCACAGACCATGTTTTTATTTTTACCAAAAAGTTTAGTAGCGATTGGATGTCTAACATAGTTAATGCCCATGAAAATGAAGTACAGAGACTAAAATAGGGAAAGAACAAGTTAAAATATTTAGAAAATTTGGATGTTTTCAAGTCATCAGGGCCTGAGGAAATACATCCTAGAATACTCAAGAAGTTGACTGAGGATATATCTAAGCCTCTCTCTAAAAGAGGAAATAAGTTCAACACAGGGAATTACAGATCAATCAGCTTAACTTCAGTACCCAGAAAGCCAATTAAGCAATCAATTTGCAAACAACTAGAAGTAGGGGATAAGTAACAGTCAGCATGGATTTGTTAAGAACAAATTGTGCCAAATCAACCTAATAGCTTTCTTTAATAGGGTAAGAAGCCTTGTGGCTAGGGGTGAAGTGGTAGATGTGGTATATCTTGACTTTAGTGAGGCTTTTGGTACTGTCTCGCATGACCTTCTCATAAACAATCTATATGGAGCTACTATAAAGTTTGTGCATACCTGATTGGAAAACCATTCCCAGAGAGTATTTATCAGTGGTTCACAGTCAAGCTGGAAGGGCAAATCGAGTGGGGAGCTGTAGGGATCAGTTCTGGGTCTGGTTCTGTTCAATATCTTCATTAATTTAAGATAATGAAATAGGAAGTAAACTTATAAAGTTTGTAGAGGATATCAAGCTGGGAAGGGTTGCAAGTGCTTTGGAGGATAGGATTAAAATTCAAAATGATCTGGACAAACTGCAGAAATGGCCTGAAGTAAATAGGATGAAATTCAATAAGGACAAATGCACATTACTCCACTTAGGAAGGAACACTCAGCTGCACATCTACAAAATGGGAAATGACTGCCTAGGAAGAAGCACTGCGGAAAGGGATCTGGCGGTCACAGTGGATCACAAGCGAAATATGAGTCAATAGTGTAACACTGCTTCAAAAAAAGCAAACATCATTCTGATATGTATTAGTAGGAGTGTTGTAAGGAAGACCCAACAAGTAATTCTTCCACTCTACTCCATGCTGATTAGGCCTCAACTGAAGTACTGTGTGCAGTTTTAGGAGCCACATTTCAGGAAAGATGTGGACAAATTGGAGAGAGTCCAGAGAAGAGCGACAAAAATGATTAAAGGTCTAGAAAACATGACCTATGAGGGAAGATTGAAAAAATTGGGTTTCTTTAGTCTGGAGAAGAGAAGACTCAGAGGCGACATAACAGTTTTCAAATACATAAAAGGTTGTAACAAGGAGGAGGGAAAAAAATTGTTCTTAACCTCTGAGGATAGGACAAGAAGCAGTGGGCTTAAATTGCAGCCAGGGAGGTTTAGGTGGGACATTAGGAAAAACTTCCTGTCAGGGTGATTAAGCACTGGAACAAGTTGCCTAGGGAGGTTGTGGAATCTTTGTCACTGGAGGTTTTTAAGAGAAGGTTAGACAAATAGCTGTCAGGGATGATCTAGATAATACTTAGTCCTGCCATGAGTGCAGGGGACTGGACTAGATGACCTCTCGAGGTCCCTTCCAGTCCTACAATTCTATGATTACATCCTTGTAGCAAACATGGCTGTCAGGAATGATTTGGAGATTAGAAAGGGATTTGTCTGAATTCATCCCCCAATCAAATGCTGGATTTGGAAATCCTGAGACTCGATTGGATGGCTCCGCAGGAAAAGGCCAGCCATGTGGGGGAAATGGGAGCATAAATTGTAGCTCCTCATTGAAAAGGCAGCAAAACAGTAAGTTATGCACCACTATGATTATCTCTCATAACTGCATTCATCTATTTTTAGACCTCCTCAGGGGGGTGTTCACTGTGTGGGACTTGGAGCTACCTGTAATAATTTAGGAATACCACATCCTGACCTAGTTATTGGGATATTTACTGTATGACTATTCTGAATTAAACCAACAGCGCTGCTTGGAAAGGATCACGAAGGCAAGAAGATTACTTGAGATAAGACATCCCTTAACACCCACTGGGTGGGGGAGTTGTTAAAAGACAGTTAAGACAATGCAGTGTCCTTGTTTGATGTTCTGGCTTGACCCCCTGGGGAGCTCACCACACTGACTTTGGATAGGTGTAATCCTGGGAAACTGAAAACAAAGACATGTGGCTGGATTTAAAGACAGGCCCTGAAGGACAGGGAATGAGAGAGAGAAGCGGAATGGACAAAAACCTCAACGGCCAGGGGGTTGCTGAAAGTCAGAGAACAAGCTTTCATCTTGTGTTATGCTTTGTTCATAGGGTTAACTAAATTCTGTTTTAAGAAGACTTTTCACAAACTCCCAAAGAGCTCTGAGAATGATTCATTTTCTGAAACAAACTGAAAAATACATTCATTTTGGATCAACCTGAGTGGTGATTTCTCAATCTTTTTGGCAAATCAGAAAGTGGAAAAAAAGGAAATTTGGGTCAATAAAATGTTTTGTTTCAGTTTTGAGCTTTTATAAGGTTTTAATTAAAAAAAATAAAATTGAAGGAAATTTTTAAATGAAAAGTCATTTTGAATAAAAAAATTCAATTTAAACAATGATGAAACAAATAATTGATGTTTGGGTGTTTTGGTTTAAAAAACAAAACATTTTGGCGAATTCAGTATGAGTTCCTGAAGTGTTTTGGCTGATCCAAATCTGCATTTTTTGCAGAAGTATGTTTCAGTTGAAAAATTTCAACCAGGTCTATTCCTGAAAGGAAGACCTGCAGGGGCCTGAACCCACTCAGAACTGCAATGTAAGTGTGGTTGATACACAGGGTGTTATAGTCCAGGACCTTGGGGATGAGTGGGAGAATCGCATGGTCCTATCCCCAAGAGAGGTATAGTCCTGAGGCTTCAGAGACATGCATTCAGAGAGAGTAGAGATGGGGTTCAGAGGTGCAGCTGACCCTGGAACTGTGACAATCACCACAAAACGTGTGTTATTTCTCAAACAACCTTTAGCATAGTTGTCAATTAAACCCTTCTGAGGTCAAACACCATATGGCTTCTGCCTTTCTGCAATTAGGCAAAGAGAAACAAAACCAAACCAAACCTCTTTAGCCTCCTCCAAGACCGTTGTGATTTTGAGGTGCTCGAAGACTTTGGACTCCCAGGGGAGTTGTGGGTGGTTTCACTTTCACACTTTTCAAATTGAAAATGGAGCTGATTCCCTGCCATCACTCTGCGTGTGCTAGAGAACAGCCAAAACATTGTCATCTTTAACTAGCCACAAAGGCAGACCACCGAAAATTGAGACATTGAGAGAAATGTGGTGAGAGAATTTATATTCCTTTTAGCAGATCAGATTTGTGCCAAAAAAATGGAATTTGGGGGTTTATGATAAAAGCAGGGCTCTGGAGCTGTGCTCCGGCTCCGCTCCAGCTCCCGGCAAAAACCTGCAGCTCCACTGCTCCGTGCTCCAGCTCAGGGCTCTGCTACAAAGCCCTGCATAAAACCATGAAGTTTACCACACGGTCTTAGGGCTTGATTTAACAAAGATTTCCAGAAATGGGGCCATTGCCTACTGCCTACTCATGCCTTGTTGCCTGTGGGTACCATTTTAACCACATGGCCATAATCAGTAGATAATGCTGTTTTATAGTTGCACATACAAGGGATGTAGTTGTGGTTTTGAGTCCCCAAGATGACCTTAATATTGATGAAAGGACACATTTTGTACTAATTTTGATTGCCAATGTGATCTTAGCAGAATTTAATCACATTTCTCTTTCAGATGCTACTTTGGTTTTGTGAAAGCTACTTGGTGACTGGCTAATAGTAACTATACTCAAACAGCAAAATATATTAGATTACTATTGGCTATTACTAGTGCTTCCAACATGTCAAAAAGATACAAGCTTGTTGGAGAGATGAGTCCATCAACAGAGACATCCTGTTCCTCTACTGCACGGGGCAAGTAGGAGCTTTGTCACAAAGACATGGGTGCAGAGTTGATTAATCCATTGGAATACAAAAAGAAGAGCATGTTGGGTCTGGCTATCAAACTCTTGCAGAAAATGTCAGATGTTTCCATGAGCTGAATGGACCTCCCATACCCATAGACGTCTGTAGGTTAGAGGATGATGATGGTATTGAAAAAGACTGAACAAGAACAATAAGTGTTCGCACAAATTCTGCGACATCAACTTTAACAGGACCAAACTTAAAATGTCGGGGGGGGGGGGGGAAGGAAGGACTGAGAAAGTTCTGGATCACCCTGTTGAACTGCAGAAGAAATACACACACTGAAGTGACCAACACAAAGGAGCTCCAGAAAAAGAAGCTTGCTTTATTTGTGAAAGGAACATACCATCAGAAGACTTCCATGAAGCTTCCACCCTCAGCATCCATAGTCGAGTCCACAAGGGTGCACTTCAGCTGTAAAGACCAGCACTTGCTTGGAAAACTACGTTCAGTGGACTTAGTGGCCCAAGAAGCAAAGTATCACACAAGCCGTTTGGTGTCTCTCTACAATAAAGAGAGAAGAAACTGAGCAAAGCAACCCAGAGAAGATGTCTCATGGGATTGACTTTGCTGAACTGAGAGCATACACTGAGACGACAAGACCGAATGAAGATGTGGCTGCAATCTTTAAACTTACAGGGCTCGACATGACTGGACTAGAACAGCTGGGAGTGACACTGGCTGGGCGTGTTCACAGCACTAAACTAAAATCACGTGCCCTTTCATACATTCCAGGACGTGATGTGCTTCTTGCCTTCAACCAGGATATTGGACATGCCCTCTGAGAACACAAGTGAGGAAGAAGTGCTTCACCTGTCCCAAACAGCAACAATTATTCCAAGGGACATGTTTCAAGTGAAAACACAGGTTACTGGATCATTTGAACCAGGAGGTCAAGCATAATCTATACCTGAGTCACTACTGGCTCTGATGTCCGTGACATTGGATGGCCCAAACATTAAAACTCATCCAGAACAAGCTTCCACTCCTCCAGCTCCCCTTAGTTTTGCAACAGTTGTGCCAAACAACAACATCCATTGCCATGAAGGAACACAAAGTTCGTACCACAATAAAGCGTGAGAAACATCTTTACCAATCCACAGTGATTTGACAGTTCATGCGCAGACGTGAAAAAATGACCTAGTAGAGACCTTCTTTAAATTTGGATTGTTCATCTCCTATGACAGATTGTTGGCCGTCTCTACCGTCATGGCAAACAGTGCACACCAACACTTGGAGGATGAGAATATAGTCTGTCCTCTACAACTCTATGGTCTCTTCACGGCTGTAGCCATAAACAAAGACCACAATCCAGCTCCACCACAAAATTATATTCAGCATCCCAGTGCTCAAGACCATCTCATCACGTCCCGAGTCCCTGCACTGAACTTGAAGAAAACCAGCTCTCCCATCCCTGAAATCTACACTGACGGCCAACTGATTACCCAAGCCCTGCAAGGAGAATGCAGGTGGCTTGAATGAGTAAGGCAAGCAGCAAGTCTTGAAGCCTTCAATGGAGATCAAGTCATTTCCTGGGCAGCTTATCATGCCAGAAAATAGCTAGAGCCAGACTTTGCCCCTTTCCAGGTGTGTAGCAATGATTCATCCTTTATGGATGTGATAAGGAACGCTCTACACCACCTAAACCCAGCCAGGTGCTGAACTTCCCTTGCTTTCCAATAGGAGCTAGGTGCCTAAATACCTTTGAGGATGTAGGCCAAAGCAACTACTGGCACCATCCTGACACTGCTCTGCATTGCTGTTATAAGGATGCTGTATCACAGCATGGCCCTAGGCTGTCACATGGTAATGGTGTGCGAGAACACAGGATGGTAATTACTCTGTCCCTGAATGCAAGTGTATTTGAGAAAGAGGAGGTTCTCCAACTGAGCAGCATCTCTCCAGACTGTTATTCTTGTGGAAAAATGTGGCCCCCAAAATAAATAGTAATGTAAGGTGCGGTTTCCAGAGGTGTTTAAGGGACTCATATTGGATTTCTATTGTATATGACTTTAATCCATACACTACAACCTTCTGCATGCCCCTGTGATATTTCTCTTCTGTACAAGAATACCATACAGTACAATTGCTGGGTTAAGCTGGTTGAATTTGATCTCTCATCCTCTCTCTCTCTCACACACACACACACACTAAGAACAGTAGAGGATTTTTCATGAACAGGGACCTTCCTACATATTTATTCCTCTTTGCTGCCTCAAAAAAAATGGATCTTTTCTTTGAATTTTCTCCTGTGAAATTCTGTACAACCTTCCAATTACAGGCCTGTAGGCTGCAATTATGGTATATTTTATCTAGTCTCACAAAAGAGAGAAAAGAAATCAGTATTACAACAGTGTCATCTGGGCTGCTAAGTTAAGGCTAAGTTAGTATTTCCACTATAAACTATGATTTAGAGGGAGGCTTATTACGTCAGCAGTGTCAAGTTGTATTGGGCTTAACCTTGGGCAATTGTAAACAAAGTTCTTGTTATTTTTAATTCATAAGAAACAATTGCAATCAGCTAACCTGTTTTTAGTGGTAGATCACAAAATGAAACTTTGATTTAGTTTCTAACCTTTTGTACTAAACAATTGGCCAAGAGAAGCTTGATTTTAAATATCAGTACATATAAGTACTACTGTCAGCTTTTAAGGTTGACTTAATTTTGTCGGTCTTTTAAAAAAATTGGAGCAGATCCTCAGCTAATTCAGATGAATCTGTCTCCATTGATGTATAAGGAGCTATGCTGGCCTACATCGGTTGGTCCTTTTGATCTTTGGAAATAGAGATATGCAGCTACTCTGTATGTGCAATAGATGTCTTCAGAAGTTCTGTACTAAATCAATAGCTCCACGTCTTATGATGAGCTGAGGTTAGGAACAGGATACCCTGTTTGACCTTGAATTCAAACACCTGGCTGAGCTGATCAGGCTTCTTGCCTCACTGTGATCAGAGATACTCAAAATGAGTGGGAGATAGAAGAAGCAGATGGATAAACTTCAGCTCCAGCTTTCTACTGATTTATCTGGGAAGACCTTGGCAGTCATCATTACACCAAAGCTTTTATTTCCTGTCATGCAAACCCCTCAACACAGAGAGAAATGAAGAGGAGCATTCGTTATCCATCCTAGATTACACAGGATAGAACTAAAAGGGTGTCAAGAAAATTAGGAGTGTTCCCCATAGCCTCTCCTCATTCAATTCTCTCCAAAAGCATCACTTCCTCTGCATGACCCATAAATCCTCCCCAGGTCAGCCACAAGTGTTCCCTGCCCAAATGTTTTAGAAGCAGGGACTAGATATAGTAATGGTAAATATTGAATTGATACCTTCCTCTGTTTGCTCCAATGGGTCTTATCCTATGATGATGATTTGTATGATGGTCGTGTCAAGAGGCCCCAGCTGAGGTAGGAAACCCTTTGCGTTGGGGCACCATATAAATACACGATACAGGACAAACTGTGCCTCAGAGTTCACCGTCTAAATAGAAAAAAGGTAGAACTTGCGGGCTGGTAAAAACAATGCACAATGAATGGTCTTGTCCAAGGTTACCTAACAGAACCCAAGCCTCACGAGTCCCGGTGAGGTGCCCTCACTGTTACACTGCAACATCTCTCACCTAGGCCTTTGTCCTGCAGAGACTTATGCATGTGAATAACTACACACAAGAATGCCTCCACTGACGTCAAAGGGCATATCCATGTGTGATGATTTAGGGAATCTGTTTGTGTACAATTAACGACTTCTGTGTGAGATTATGAATGCTCTGTGCATCTATATTGAGCTGAGAACTCAATTTAGAATCTGCAGTTTGGCTTCTACGATGTCCTTTTACCTCCTCGATGGTCTGGAATTCGAAGGGATAGTGGCAGAAGGATAAAAATTAATGGTTGTTAAGCTTGGATGGTCATGCATTCAAATAAAAGCACCAGAGTTGATGCTTGGGGGGGGGGGGAGGGAAATATGGGTCCTTTTGCTAAGCCTGTGTCTATTTGCATCTGCTACCTCACACCCCTGACGAGGTGACTGTGACCCAGAAGGCTCATCCCTTCAGTGGGGTTCTGGGGAACATGCAAGAGCTGCTGGGGAGGCTTGGGGGAGATGGCACTAGTTTTAGGGCCTGGACAATAGGATCAGTGGGTCCTCACTGCCAAGAGGGGTGTCAGACAGGAGATCTGCACCTGGAGTGTGTGCCCAGAGGACCAAGTCCAGGGCCAGTGTCTAACCCTGCCCAGCCCCAGCAAGCAAAGGGCATGTGGGATTCAGCATTTGGATCCCCTCACTGCAGTCTGACAAGAGTCTAGCAATGGGAGCTTGACCACATCCGACACCCTGTCAGTAAAATTATGCATCTGCTGAAGCGTTTACAGGGTCTGGACAACAGACAGGGAACTCTAGCAGGCGGGGCCTGTTTTGATGTGTGTCTCAACCAGGATAGATCTCATTCTCAGTGCTTGACGAACAACCGTATAACTCCCCACTTGCAGTGAAGGATAATGTAGCTGTTTAATGGGAGAAGATGGCAGCCACAGCCCTCACTAGTGGCCTAAAGCTTCAGAGTCACAACGAACCTCCGAGGAAATTGTTTCAGACAGTGTTAGTGCACAGAGAGGAACAAGCTCAAGGTCAAGGAGTTACGTGTTCCTTTTAAAGATCTGAGGAGTAAGAAATCTGGGGTTTTCCAATCTGTTTGGCAGGGAGAATGAAGGGCTCTGTGAAAAATCATCACCACTAGAGATGTACCTGCCAAGACTGCAAGAACCTGACTTCGAAGGCAATTTCCCACTTGAGTTCCTGAGGGGGGACAGAAAGGTACAGGCTCTTTCTGAGAGGAAAGTTCTTAGGGGTTGGGGAGTGGGGGTGGGGGGAAGGAAAGAGGAAGGAAGTTCAGGGGAGAGGAAATCCTGGAGGAGAAAAGAAAAGAAAGGAAAGTTAAATAAAAAAAAATTGACAGCATTTTAAGGGATCGCTCTGAGACCTCCACACAGAGCATGGGATGGTGTTCCAAGAAGGAGGAGTGCTAGGCAGAGACGGGCTCCACCTAACGAAGAGAGGGAAGAGCATCTTCGGAAGCAGGCTGGCTAACCTAGTGAGGAGGGCTTTAAACTAGGTTCACTGGGGGAAGGAGACCAAAGCCCTGAGGTAAGGGGATACTGGGAGGAAGCACGAGCAAGAGAATGCGAAAGGGGAGGGCTGCTGCCTCATATTAAGAAAGCAGGACAAATAGCAAGTTCTCAAGTGCCTATACACAAATGCAAGAAGCCTGGGAAACAAGCAGGGACAACTGGAAGTCCTGGAACAGTCAAGGAATTAGGATGTGATTGGAATAACAGAGACTTGGTGGGATAACTCACATGACTGGAGTACTGTCATGGATGGATATAAACTGTTCAGGAAGGACAGGCAGGGCAGAAAAGGTGGGGGAGTAGCACTGTATGTAAGGGAGCAGTATGACTGCTCAGAGCTCCGGTCAGAAACTGCAGAAAAACCTGAGAGTCTCTGGATTAAGTTTAGAAGCGTGAGCAACAAGGGTGATGTCGTGGTGGGAGTCTGCTATAGACTACTGGACCAGAGGGATGAGGTGGACGAGGCTTTCTTCCGGCAACTAAGAGAAGTTACTGGATCTCAGGCCCTGGTTCTCTTGGGAAACTTCAATCACCCTGATATCTGCTGGGAGAGCAATACAGCGGTGCACAGACAATCCAGGAAGTTTTGGAAAGTGCAGGTAACTTTAGATAAGTTATTACCAGCAGGAGAGTGGGGTGGGGGGGGGGGGGGAGAGAAAACCTTTTGAAGTGATAAACACCCATTTTTTTCATGGTCTGTGTGTATAAAACATCCTCACTGCATTTTCCACTTTATGCATCCGATGAAGTGAGCTGTAGCTCATGAAAGCTTATGCTCAAATAAATTGGTTAATCTTTATAGGGTGGTGGGGGTCGTGTGCTGAACTGGGCAGCCTGCTAGGCAAAGCTGAGAGCTTCCTAACGAGGCTGAAACCTACTATCTTTTGGTGGTCATCTTAATTAGCCTCTTACAGTTGGTATGGCTACTTCCACCTTTTCATGTTCTCTGTATGTATATATGTATCTTCTTACTATATGTTCCATTCTATGCATCCGATGAAGTGAGCTGTAGCTCACGAAAGCTTATGCTTCAATAAATTTGTTAGTCTCTAAGGTGCCACAAGTCCTCCTGTTCTTTTTGTGGATACAGACTAACATGGCTGCTACTCTGAAACCTGTCATTAATCCAATAAGTGTCAGCAGCGGGGACTATCCAGTGTATTGCACTGTAGGGAGCATACAGGATTACCTGTCTTGTGGCCAGGTGGCTCATAAATGGATTCAGGGCAAGCAGCTCATAGCCCTCTGTGACCAGGTCTGAGCTCTTGAGACCAGAGCGGTTGAACTGGAGGAACAAAGGGACACAGAGAGGTACAGAGACAAGACTTTTCAGGACACAGCAGAGCCGTCCCATCCCCAGCCTGACAGCCTCTGTGCTGTTGAGAAGGATGAAAGTCTCAAGGAAGGAGAACATCCAACTCGAGCAGAGGGAAACAATCCCCTAGTTGGGACCCTCCTTCCAGATGTTGTGGTATCCTCTCACACTTAATTAGGATACCTGTCTGGGAAAGGGGACCCCAGTTATTTGGAAGAGACAGGTAAAAGTAATGGGGTATTTGATTATTAGAAATGTAGACGATTGGGTTTGCGATGACCGGGAGAACTGCAGGGTGACTTCCCTGCTGGGTGTGAAGGCTGCAGACTGCTCAAGATATCTTGACAGATTTATGTGCAGTGCCGGGCAGGAGCCGGTGGCTGTGGTATATGTGGGTGCTAATGACATAGGGAAACATGTGGTGTGCCTTATCCAGTGCTTTAAATGTCCTAACAACTACTGTGTGGTTGAACCCAGACAATCACTATGCACTAAAATGAACCCACACAGAAAAATTATAAAAGAAAAACACACAACATATCACCCGTGGGTGAGCACTTTCCACAAAATGATCACTCCGTATCTGCCCTCGCAGCCCTCGTCCTCACATGAAATCTGCACAACACTTTTGAAAGAAAAGTCTGGGAGCTTAAATTCCTAACTTTGCTAGACACTAAAAATCATGGTCTTCAAGACACTGGATTTATGGCTCATTACAACAACCTGTAACCCACTAGCCCCCTCTTTTTGTCCAATTACTGCAGGGGTCTTAACTGGTCACCTTATCCTGAATGGTCTCTTTCAAATGTGTTAACCACTTACCCTAAACAATCTGTTCCATCTTGCATTTAGCAGTGATACTCTGAATACCTTCCGAGCCCTGAAGAAGAGCTCTGTGTAGCACAAAAGCTTGTCCCTTTCACCAACAGAAGTTGGGCCAAAAGAAGATATTACCGCACTGTAACAGGTTGCGTTCACCACCATGAAACCGCCTGCTGGTTGCTCTGGGAATTAGCTTTGTCCATCAGCCCTCCTCTTTGATGTCTCACTCTCTGTTGCTGCTTCTCCACCATCTCCGCTGTCTAGGGGGACCCACGTTGCTCCCAGACATTGACTTCCTCTTCAGGGCACTGCCCTCCAGCAGTGCCCCAACTTTGTTGTCTCCCCTCTTCTGCAGGAACTGGCAGACCTTTGCCCAGCCTTTCACGACAGTGGCAAACTGCAGCCCCTAGTCCAGCCTGTTGCTCAGGGGCAAGCTGCAGTCCTTTGGCTGGCCACTTACCTCCGCGGCCAGTGGGGCAAAGGGGAGGCCCAGGCCTGCCCACTACTCTGGGCCCCAACCCAGGGACACTAGCTGGCAGCCACTCACTGCCTCTCCTTCCCCGCTACCTGCTTTCCCACTTCCCCATAGCCCCAGCACCTACTCAGCCCCTGTATCAAGGCCTCAGGCTGGAAGCCAGCCAGGCTGGAGCTCCACTTGCTCCCCTAACCCTGCCCTGCCCTGCCCTGCCCTGCCCTGCCCTGGTCTGGTCTGGTCTGGTCTGGTCTGGTCTGGTCTGGTCTGGTCTGGTCTGGTCTGGTCTGGTCTGGTCTGGTCTGGTCTGGTCTGGTCTGGTCTGGTCTGGTCTGGTCTGGTCTGGTCTGGTCTGGTCGCCTCTCCCTGCAGGCAACCAGCCTTCTCCCTCAAGCTCCAAGGAAAGACTGACTCCTCTCTGCCCTGCAGCCCTTCTTATAGGGCCGAGTCTGGCACTGATTGGCTGCTTCTAAGCCTTCCTCTGGTTGGCTGGGTTCTGCACAGACGCTCCCAGGGTTGTTATTAACCCTTTGCCAGCCAGTGAGGGGCAACTGCCCCATCACACTCACCCACCTCGTTATTCCATATTTACGTGATTTGTTCTCCATTTCCTTTCTTCCCACTCTTCTCTGTTCTGTTTCCTACAGTTGTATTTTTGGTTCTTGTTCAACACTTTCTCCTCGGTTTCTGCTTCTTTGTTTCCAGCCTCTTATTTCTTTCTGTCTTTCTTTGCTTTTTCCCTGCTTTCCTTTATGGCTATATTTTTCTCAGTTTGTTACTCTCCTCATCCTGTCTGTTATGTCTCCTCCCATTCCCTTTTCCTCTCTCCATTTCTTAGTTGTATTACAATAGTACCTCTTGGCCCCAGCAGGGATCAGGGCACCACTTTGCTGGTAGATGCTGTACACACTCAGTAAGAGACAATCGCTACCATAAGGAAGTTACAATCTAAGTAGACAAGAGAGAGGTATAGGAAATATTCTCCTCCCCATTGTACAGATGGGGAACTAAGTGACTCACCCAAGGTTGCATGGGGCAGAATGTGCTCTAGCTATGAGAAAACTGGACAACTGCCTATTGTGGCAGATTTGGCCTCTTGGCTCCTCCATGACTTGATTTGAGTGGTGTTGTGACCCCATGCATTGGGTTGCAATGCCACTCACTCAAATATGGCTTGGCCATCCCTCCATCATGATGGAGGAATGGACAGACAGGCCATATTTGAGTGGTGTTCTGACTCCATGTGCAGGTTGAATGCCACTCAAATGAAGTCATGGAGGGGTGGAGAGATCAAATCTGCCACATGGTTGTTGTGAGTGTGTGAGTGTGTGGGACACACTGAAGTTTTGTCTTGGGCAGCAGGTTGTCTTGAGCGGCCTCCTCCAGAGGGCCTGTAGCAGAGCAGAGATCTAAACCCAGAACTCCTGTATCCTAGTCCTGTGCCATCCTTTATCTTGGTCCTCTCCACTTTCTACTTGTTTCCCCTGCATGAGCCCTGGATGTCCTTAATCCCCTGCTGCAAAGATTAAAGGTGATATTGAGTCCCTCAAATCTGGGTCGGGACCCAGTGAACAACAAACAATGGAAACTACAGACCTTGGGAAGCACACTTGTCCTCTCTGACTAGGATTTCTTCAGCACTGAAATCTTGGTGCTACCCTCTTTGTTCTGTAGGTACCAAGCAGCTGATGTGTTTTAGAAAACAAGAATCCTTACACTTTCATTTTCTCCTCTTCTCCCTCTTCATCCAATTTGACACTAACGTACTAATGCTCTGAGGAAGGGAAATGGTCGGTCTGCTTACATACAGAAGCTTCTGTTGGGTTGCATCTGTGTGAGAAATGTATTACACTAATGGAGTTTTCTTGTTTTTATTTCAGACTGGGTAAATTCACGGCAGGGATGCGTCTGATTTTGAATCCATTAGTCCCCTTTCGCCCTTGAGAGAAAAGTAGGAGTTATATTTTTCCTCTTCCATCTCCATTAACTCAGCCTCTCCGATTAACCCACTTCCAACTCTGGCTGCTTTTCCTCCACTTCTGTGTCCTGATGCTTTCTTTGTAAGCTTCCGAGGTAGCAATTTCCTAAAGACAGATGGGAGACCCTTGTAAATGCTGGATGTCATTATGCAAAAGCATCCACAGGCCTAGTCAAAGTTACCATGCACTTTCAGTCAGCTTTGTAGTCAAACATGTTAGATAGTAAGCCCTCTGGGCCTTTTTTATTATTCTATGTTTGTATTGAGCCTAGCACAATGGGGACCTGGTCCAGGACTAAAGTTGCTAGGCTCTCTGTTAATACAAATAATAGATAATACATAATCATAATTTATAATGTTTGAGGAGCCTCAGAGGTAAAGGAGGGGGTCTATGGCCCGGCACCTTCTGATGCCAGATGGTACATTACTGGTATTAGAACAGTAATGTTCCTTCTGGCATCAGGCAACACAGTCATCTGACACTAGAGAATTCACTACTTTTAGGCATACCATACCGTAGATTCACATAACAACTATAGCAATGGTACATGCATGTTCCATTGATGGGTTGGTTTAAAGAAGAAAATATTTCAATGAGAGCGCGGCCCACCAAATATTCAGCCGCGAACTAGCCAGATAAATTGGTCCATACTCAGCTGTCATCTACTACCATCCCTGTATGCCCACTGACCAGCTTGTGCCACGTGCTCTCAAAGAAACTGCGGAACCATCTGATCAAGATCCTCTACAGCAAACAGGGAAAGATTAAGAATGAGCTCTCAACAATGGATACTCATAAAAAACCAACCTTCCACACAAACTTCCTCGTGGCTGGACTTTACTAAAACTAGACAAGCCATTTACAACACACACTTTGCTTCTCTACAAAAGAAAAAGGAAACTAAACTTTCTAAACTATTCCATGCCACAAGGGGCCACAGCAATGTTGTTAACCTATCCAACTATACCCTTAGCCCAGCAGAAGCAGCTGTCCTATCTCGGGGCCTCTCCTTCTGCCCCTCCACCCACATGAACATGATACAGTTCTGTGGTGACCTAGAATCCTATTTTCGACGTCTCTGACTCAAGGAATATTTCCAACACACCTCTGAACAACATACTGATCCACAGAGACCTCCCTACCAAAACTACAAAAAGAAGGATTCTAGGTGGACTCCTCCTGAAGGTCGAGACAGCAGACTGGACTTCTACACAGAGTGCTTCCGCCGACGTGCACGGGCTGAAATTGTGGAAAAGCAGCATCACTTGCCACAACCTCAGCCGCGCAGAACACAATGCCATCCACAGCCTCAGAAACAACTCTGACATCATAATCAAAAAGACTGACAAAGGAGGTGCTGTTGTCATCATGAATAGGTCGGAATATAAACAAGAGGCTGCTCGGCAGCTCTCCAACACCACTTTCTACAAGCCATTACCCTATGATCCCACTGAGAGTTACCAAAAGAAACTACAGCATTTGCTCAAGAAACTCCCTGAAAAAGCAAAAGATCAAATCCGCACAGACACACCCCTGGAACCCTGACCTGGGATATTCTATCTACTACCCAAGATCCATAAACCTGGAAATCCTGGGCGCCCCATCATCTCAGGCATTGGCACCCTGACAGCAGGATTGTCTGGCTATGTAGACTCCCTCCTCAGGCCCTACGCTACCAGCACTTCCAGCTACCTTCGAGACACCACTGACTTCCTGAGGAAACTACAATCCATCGGTGATCTTCCTGATAACACCATCCTGGCCACTATGGATGTAGAAGCCCTCTACACCAATATTCCACACAAAGATGGACTACAAGCCATCAAGAACACTATCCCTGATAATGTCACGGCAAACCTGGTGGCTGAACTTTGTGACTTTGTCCTTACCCATAACTATTTCACATTTGGGGACAATGTATACCTTCCGATCAGCGGCACTGCTATGGGTACCCGCATGGTCCCACAGTATGCCAACATTTTTATGGCTGACTTAGAACAACGCTTCCTCAGCTCTCGTCCCCTAACGCCCCTACTCTACTTGCGCTATATTGATGACATCTTCATCATCTGGACCCATGGAAAAGAAGCCCTTGAGGAATTCCACCATGATTTCAACAATTTCCATCCCACCATCAACCTCAGCCTGGTCCAGTCCACACAAGAGATCCACTTCCTGGACACTACAGTGCTAATAAGCGATGGTCACATAAACACCACCCTATACCGGAAACCTACTGACCGCTATTCCTACTTACATGCCTCCAGCTTTCACCCTGACCACACCACACGATCCATTGTCTACAGCCAAGCTCTGTGATACAACCGCATTTGCTCCAACCCCTCAGACAGAGACAGACACCTACAAGATCTCTATCAAGCATTCTTACAACTACAATACCCACCTGTGGAAGTGAAGAAACAGATTGATAGAGCCAGAAGAGTTCCCAGAAGTCGCCTACTACAGGACAGGCCTAACAAAGAAAATAACAGAACGCCACTAGCCGTCACCTTCAGCCCCCAACTAAAACCCCTCCAACGCATTATTAAGGATCTACAACCTATCCTGAAGGATGACCCAACATTCTCACAAATCTTGGGAGACAGGCCAGTCCTTGCCTACAGACAGCCCCCCAACCTGAAGCAAATACTCACCAACAACCACATACCACACAACAGAACCACTAACCCAGGAACCTATCCTTGCAACAAAGCCCGTTGCCAGCTGTGCCCACATATCTATTCAGGGGACACCATCACAGGGCCTAATAACATCAGCCACACAATCAGAGGCTCGTTCACCTGCACATCCACCAATGTGATATATGCCATCATGTGCCAGCAATGCCCCTCTGCCATGTACATTGGTCAAAATGGACAGTCTCTATGCAAAAGAATAAATGGACACAAATCAGATGTCAAGAATTAGAACATTCATAAACCAGTCGGAGAACACTTCAATCTCTCTGGTCACGCAATTACAGACATGAAAGTTGCGATATTACAACAAAAAAACTTCAAAACCAGACTCCAGCGAGAGACTGTTGAATTGGAATTAATTTGCAAATTGCATACAATTAACTTAGGCTTGACTACAGACTGGGAGTGGCTAAGTCATTATGCAAGGTAGCCTGTTTCCTCTTGTTTTTTTCCTACCCCCCCAGACGTTCTTTTTAAACCCTGGATTTGTGCTGGAAATGGCCCACCTTGATAATCATACACATTGTAAGGAGAGTGATCACTTTAGATAAGCTATTACCAGCAGGAGAGTGAGTTTGTGTGTGGGGGGGTGAGAAAACCTGGATTTGTGCTGGAAATGGCCCAACTTGATTATCATACACATTGTAAGGAGAGGGATCACTTTAGATAAGCTATTACCAGCAGGAGAGTGGGGTGGGGGGAGAGAAAACCTTTTGTAGTGGTAAACAGCATTTTTTCATGCTTTGTGTGTATAAAAAGATCTTCTATACTTTCCACAGTATGCATCCAATGAAGTGAGCTGTAGCTCACGAAAGCTTATGCTCAAATAAATTGGTTAGTCTCTAAGGTGCCACAAGTACTCCTTTTCTTTTTAAGGTTGCGTACGTGTCACTCAGAGCAGAAATTGGCCTGTTGCCACCAATGTGCTTATTGGACAAGATGAAGTACCACATCTTATTGGGATGAAAGACAAATCTTGCCATATAAAAATAAAGCAATAAGAGCCTTTTTTCTTGTTGTTTGTGCTGGCAAAACGCTCAAAACGAAAGCTGCTGTTTCCACTGTGTTGCATGCATCTTCATCATTATATACGTCCTTCTAGTCCACTACCTGAAGACAGTATCCGCTCTGTTGATATTCCTTGGTATTTAGTTCCACTGTTCCCACTACTCATATTACTGACATCTAATGGTGGTGAGAGTAAGGATGGCATGGGGATTAAGGAGCTCATCTATGCTACAGGTTCATCTCTGCAGAAGCAGGTTCATCTCCCTCCTCTACAACAGACTCTTTGTATGACCTTGGGCAAATCACATGGCCTCTCTTTGCCTCGTTTCCCATTTGTACCGTGCCTCCCAGGGATGTTGTGAGGATAAGTATATTAAAACAGGTGCTGAGCTATTATTGTAATAGGGGCCATATAAATGGCACAGACAGAGTCAATTTTGAGGATGAGAGGCCCTCAAGAACACTAATAGAAAGTGCCAGATGCTAGCTTGGAAAAGGTACAGAACAACAACACCTTCTCAAATGGCCACTTCTTCCCAGGTCAAGCTTGCACCCTTCACTTTTTGCTGTCCTTGACAAGTCAGAGCCATGGAAGGATGAACAACAGAACAACTAACCTGGACCCACAGATGTTCTATCATCATGTAACATGAGGGAGAAGGATATATATATGGCAAGATGAATTAGGACCAGTGTGAAATTAAAGTTACAGCCCTGCATATAGTTGGAGTATGTGGGTCTTCTTGTAACTGGTGCACAGAAGGTGTGACAGTGACTCAGATCTACGCTTTTGATCATGCTAATTTTATGACGGAATTGTACACACGAACCACACCATATTCAAAACTTTCCAAAAAGAAAACGAAGATAAACGAAGTTTATGTTTTAAAAGTGCTCATTTGCTATATGCAAAAATATGCGAGTTATTTTCCTGAGCATTCTAAGATGCAACATATAATAACCCTTCTCTTGGGCACTTTGTGTACGAAATACCATGTCAGACAATTATAACCAGGGGCTAAACAAGAGGCAGAAAAATGCCACTGCATGTAGAATGCCAAGGAAATAGGGCCTGAACCAAATCCCATTGCGGTCAGTGGAAAGAGGCCTACTGGCTTTAATGGGCTTTGTGTTAGTCCCATAAGGCAGAGAAACGCTTGGTAGGTTAAGATGAAACACATCCCAAAGCCAAAAGAGAAACTTGAGACATTGTGTTGCCCTTTCAAGTGTAGCAAAGGCCAGAAGGAACATATGCACGGTATAGTTTCTGCCTGAGAACCACAAGCAGGGCACAGGAGACAGATCATCTTCATGACTGTATGATGATAAGAAACTTTGGATACTGCTAGGTGCGGGGCTATCATGAATTGAGTTCAGGCCATACTCATTGGCAGAGACCTGACAGCCGCTAAGAAAGAAAAGGAGCTTTTTCCTTTAAGGACTCTGGACTGCAGGTTTGTTGCCAGTCAGGCCCTCCAAGCCTTATCCAGGGTGAAGATATTGCTGTTCTCTCAGCACATATTTAGCACTTTACTCAGTACCTCATCAGTGTGTCCCACCTTCTACCACCATTGGGCAGAGAGGAGGGGAGAGGCGAGTTTTCATGTCCTCAGGCAGTCTAGGGCTGCAGCTAGAGCACAAGTGAGCTGCAGACAAAGTATTCAGTGCTGAATCACACCGAGCTTTGATTTTTTTTTTAAAACAGTCCTAGGGCCCTCCGTATCCAAAACCATACAATGTACCATTTTGCCTAAACAGAGCCTTAGGGGTGGGAAATGACTGCAAGGTTTCTTGCACCTTCCTCTGAAGCAGCTTCTACTTGTCACTGTTGGGGATAGGCTAATGGCCTAGAGGGACCCCTGACCCAGTCTGGCTATTCCTGTGTCCCAAGGAAACTATAGTAAAGAACCCCTTCAATACAGAACTATTAACCTTTAGGGTCCAAGTATTTTAAAATCCTAACACCTAGCATTTGGAAACCGGAAAATTTTTGTGGCCACAATGAAATGGCAATGAAGGGCCAGATACACCACTGCATTACTCCATATTTACACAGCTATAATTTCGTTGAAATTAAAACTGAGCAAAAAGGTTTTTTGAATGAAACCCTATTTTTCTGGAAAAAATGCAGATTCAGGCCAACCAACACATTTTGTGAATCTCAAAACTACCAAATTGTTCAAGATAAAAACATAACAAAAAATTCAGAGAGAATAACAACATTTGCTTTGGCACTTTTGAAAAGAAAGGTTTTACGTTTTGGATTGAAAACACAAGATTTTTTGTTTTGAAACGTACTTCAATGTCATTAAAAGTATTAAAACCATAAAATAGTCAAACATACAAAATGGGTTTTGATTTGCTGAAAAAGTTTTAGATGTGGGTCAACTGGAAACTAGCTTTGTTGTTGTTGCTTTTAAATTTTAGCCCTAACCGCTAAGGTGAAAGATTATATGAAGAAATATGGGTGGGAAGCAACACCACTAATTCCTCCTCCTCCTCCTTCTTCTCTGGCATTTTGTAACTGCTCCAAACGATTCATGTCAAATTTGTGAATTGTTTTGGGTTGACTGAAACTGCATTTTTCATTGAATAGACTATTTGTCCAAAAATTTTCACCCAGCTCTACTTCTGAGACAATGCGACCACTAGATCAAAGAAGACTGCAAGCTCTGATTTGTTTGCTTCTCATTTCTTCTGGTTTCTAGTAGGGCGGCTTTTTCTTGCAGATGTTACCCATTGGCTTTAACTCCTTGGCATCTCTGCACCATGAGTTCGGAAATACGCTGTTTCTGATTTTTCAGGACCAGCAGCAGAGAGGTGGAAGAAACAGGGTAGTCAAAGAAAAGTCAACTGCAGTAGGAAAAGTCAGAAAAATAAGCATGTCATGAAATAATGAGACATAAGCAATATTGTAGTGGGAGAGGTGATGTAAACTGGGCAGCACCGAGGTTTGAAGGCAGAAGGAGAGGACACACTCATTCAAAAAGTGATTTGCAAATATTTGCTGGTTGAGTTGGAGTTGGTTTCACTTCTCTTTGTGGGTCATTGTTTGTGACTATTTTAAATTCTTCTGACTCCTGAAAGTTACACAAATGTAAATACAACTAATTGTTTGTTTTAAAAATCGATACTGGAAGTGCATTACTCACTATTTCCTCTTTGTTAAGAAGTAAACAATCCCCATAACCTAAGTTTAGGTGAATATGTCTATAACTTCTCTGTAAGTGGGGCTTTCCTTTCTGTCTTCTTTCCTGTCCATTCGTGGGTTGGGATGGGATCCTGGCTGCTCCAGCCAGCTTGTCTGGCACAGTCCCACGGCCATATGGATCCCAGACAGCACATGGAGTGCTCCCATGACTGGAACTCTGGCTGGACTCCAGGCAATCTGCATGCAGAGATGTAAGTGCAATAAGAGTTGAGGATCACAGCTGAGCATGAGATGCTGCCAGATGAATGCCCGCTGCCCTCTTGGACATGGAGTGTCAGACCTGCATGCATGTGCCTTGTATGCTCCAGTGCTGCTGAAGTTGAAGGAGGTTCTCAAGTAAGAGAGAGCAGCCTGTGCTTTCTGAGCAGAAGGTCCTGAGTTCTCTTCTTGCTAAAACACTGAAGTCCTGGGTAGCCAGGATGTGAGGTACAGTGACAACTGGAACGTCCTTGGTGACCCTGGCTGTGGTACTTTCGTTAGCATTATAAAGACTGGGTGTGAAAATGGAAGCCACAGGTTAATTGTACAAAGCATCAGGTTGTAGCTGCATTCAGAGGTGTGGTTGTAGCACCCTGAAGTCCATGACGCCACCCCTCCTCTGCTATCGGTACCTCCTTCTGCAGTGTAGACATACCCTACAGCTTTAATGAGAAACCCTGATGCACCAATAAAGGACGAGTTTAATCGTGTAAATAACCCCTTTCTTGGCTAAGTGATGAACGTGTGTACGAGAAGCAGTTATGTGTTCTGGTCATGGCTACATACAGAGACATAAGTGCAGCATTGCCAACACCAAGCATTCAAAAACCAAGAGTTAGGCTCACCCAAATGCACGACTGAGTTTCTGGCTTGCTGCAGGGCATCTCAGACTCTCCTCCATAAAATCTCGAGAAGACAGAATGGCAGAAGCA
Organism: Lepidochelys olivacea; assembly: GCF_965140295.1. Lineage (NCBI taxonomy): Eukaryota > Metazoa > Chordata > Testudines > Cheloniidae > Lepidochelys > Lepidochelys olivacea. The sequence continues at coordinate 125,069,217 of NC_140416.1, forward strand.
GATAGTCATGTAGATAAGTCCATCCCAGATGTCTCCCCGAAGCCATACCCCTCTGATAGACCTCTGGAAAGAGCTGAAATACTCCAATTAGGACTAGATGAATATGTCAGATTAAAATGTTGAACATTAGTCTCTGGGAAAAAAAATAAACCCCTATTCAATTTCCATCAATGTTTGCGGTCAAGTTCATACACACCAGAATAGGTAGAGAAATAATTTCCGCATGCTTTGGGGGATTGTATTATAGCCTCTGTAGGTTCCTGAATTGTAAGAACCAACCAAATCTCTGATTGGACCTGCCACTTCTGTGTCATAGAAACTCCGTGTCAGATTCCTTAAAGATAAATAACGCAGAGTAGAAAATAATTACCACCCTAGGTCATGTGTGTTTGTTTGTTTTTGAGTTTGGCCTGCTTCTAATGATTTTGGGCTTCATCTGCACTGTACATTGGAATTTTGTGTGGTAAGCACAAAATCCACACTTCCACTGCAAAATTTCCCTAGCCCCATGAAAGTGCGGCAGCTACAAACATCTTGTATTCTCGGGAGAAATAGGTTGAAAAGTTCCTCATATGTGTTTATAGTTCATTTCACAGGTCAGACTCTTTCTCATGAGGTTTAGGCATCTTCTTGGGAAGACAGATTATGGAGAAATGTTCACTCCCCAGGAAGCAGCCTGGTTTCTAACTGTGTTATGTTTAGGAAAGTTAGACTAAAAGAATAAAAGAGAATAATTTGGCAGCAAATGTATTTTGAATACATTTGATACATGAGGGTTTTTAAACCAAAGGGTGGAAAGGTCTGATTCAGCCTGCAGAGTCTCTCAAGACAGTCGACTGGTAATATTTGTTAGTATTATTATTTTTATTTGTATTAACGTGGTGCTCCTCTTACTCATTTTGGGTAGTAACCTACCCCACAAAGTGTCCTATCAGCTAGTTTATTGCCTGCCCAGACTCCTCCTAGGGCAGAGATGGGGACAGAGAGGAGGTATAAAGGGGCACAGAATGCATGGAGCTTTTGTTCAACTTTTCTGCAATGTGCTGGTAGGAGAGACACTGGTAGCGCACAAAAAGACCCAGGCCACTGCCAGTAATTGGAATATCATGATTATTACCACAAGCATCTATAGGGCCTTGGTAGCAGCATTGGCATTACTAGCCAAGACAGATGGGAGGGGGGTTGAGTTAACACAAGAATTGAGCATGACCCTGCTGCTGTCCTGTTGAGCTTTCTTTTAAAACTGCTGAAGTATGCGGCTTTGAAAAACAGGAAGTGTAGCTGTATTTGACAGCTGGTAAGAAGAAATGCAGCTGAACAATTAGCGGCTTGAAATTGCTTGCTTATGTTTTTTTTGATTGACATGTTATTGTAACAGTTAAGATTAAAAAATGGACAAGGTCTGAGTCAGGCATTCTCCTCTTAATATCCCCAGCAACAGATGGAAGGCTGGCCACTGGAAACCTGTCGTTGACCACTCGAAGACCACTCCAGACTTGGGATGCACTTATATATTGAGTACAATTGTATGTGCTTGAGACTCAATGAAGTAAAACCTTTCAGTGAAAGCACTTGTTTGTACAACTGATTTATCAGATGGATGTGCTGTGTTCCTAGTGATTTATTTCCTGATATCACCTTGCAAAGAGTAAAGTTACCAAAGGCTTTGGGTTCAGAAAACCCCAGGTAACAGCACCAGCCAGCACAGATGAGCCTGCAATGGCAGGGAGAGGGGGTATGACAATTTTCTGCTAGTATAAGCCAGGTTGGAGTGCACAGCACGGCCTCCGCTCTCTGGATAGGCCCCATGAGCGATGGGGAAGAGAGGGGCGGGAAGTAAATGGATACTTGGCTCTACTTCCCTCCATTCACCAGCCAGTGAGAGTGGGGATATAAGCTGTTCCCTTTTCAGGGCTGCAGTATGTTATTTCCACTTAAGAGCAAACAGGGAATCAGAATCTCTTTCTGGCTTTCCCCGCTGTGAAGTCCCTTACTCAGGCTGAGCCAAAAGGCTTAGTCTAGCCCCCAGGTTGTAGCTGCATACTCTGGCTAGCAAGTGTACGAATAGTAGTGAAGCTGCAGCAGCAGGGGCTGTAAAAGCCCACTTGGGAACCTGGCTACTCACTTGACCAGCTAGCCCGCCTTGGGGTCCATGCTGCCACCCCTCCTCTGCTATGGGAGGGTATGTCTACACTCCTTCTGCAGTGTAGACATACCCTACAGCTTTAATGAGAAACCCTGATGCACCAATAAAGGAAGAGTTTAATTGTGTAAATAACCCCTTTCTTGGCTAAGTGATGAACGCGTGTAATAGAAGTAACTATGTGTACTGGTCATGGTTACGGACCGAGACATAAATGCAGCTTTGCCAACACCAAACATTCAAAAACCATGAGTCAGGTTCACCCAAGTCATGAGACTAGCATGAAAGTCAGGATATTTTTTTTAAAACAAATCTGTTCTCGTCCCCCCCCCCCTTGTTTTTGAGCCTTAAGGGACACATTTTCAAGCTTTTCTCTGCAACCATGAGAACTAAAACTGAACTCCTTAATGTCTCACATAATCACAAGACTCCAAGAGCTGAGACTTGAATTAAACCACCAAATCATAGAAACGTAGGGCTGGAAAAAACCTCAAGAGGTCATCTAGACCAGTCCCCTGCGCTGACGCAGGACTAACTAAACATAGACCATCCTCAACAGGCCTTTGTCTAATGCAGTGGTTCTCAGACTTATCTGATTGAGCCCCCCTTCTTTGCATCTGTAGTAGTTTATGTCCCCCTCCTGCCACACTAGTCTATATACCTATTAAAAAATCAACATGCACCTTTCCTTAAATATTAAAACCAGTAAGGCATTGATTCCAACAGTTAGACTCAACATTTAAGACTGATTCAAACAGGTCCATATAAGGCCATGGCCATTTTAAGGGAGTTACTGCTCAGTGGCATCACACTGTTGTTACTAGTGTGATGGGTGCACCTGGTTTTTGGTGCAGAGAAATTTCATCCTTCATGGAATGCCTCTTCAGCTATCCGGAGATCCCCTTCTACTTGAAGGGGTGATTGTTATTTGTTTTTGACGTAAACTAGGGTAAAAGTACACAAAAGCACACAGCATTTCTTAATCCGAGGGTCCCGACCCAGAAGAAGGTTGCAAGCCTATTGTAGGAGGGGGGCGGTCACCGTATTGCCACCCTTATTTCTCCGCTGCCGGTCAGCCGGAGAGCAGCGGCTGCTGGCCAGGCATCCAGCTCTGAAGGCAGCGCCAGCAGCAGTGTAGAAGGAAGAGTGGCAATACCAGACCACGCCACCCTTACTTTTGCACTGCTGCTATCAGCAGCACTGCCTTTGGAGCTGGGTGCCTGGCCAGCAGCCGCTGCTCCCCGCTCTGCCTTCTCATATCTCCCTCCTCCGCAGATGTAATGTGCCCCCCCCGCCCCATTTGAGAACCTGTGGTCTAACCTGGTCTTAAAAATCTCCAGTGATGGGGACTCCACAACCTACATGGGAAGCCAATTCCAGTGCTTATGTACCCTTATAGTTAAACATTTTTCTAATATCTAATCTGAATTTCCCTTGCTGCAGATTAAGCCTGTTACTTCTTATCCTACCTTCAGTGGACATGGAGAACAAATGATCACAGTCCTCTTTGTATCAGCCCTTAACATATTTGAAGATTGTTATCAGGTCCTCCCTCAGTCTTCTTTTCTCAAGACTAAACATACCGAGTTTTTTTTAACCTTTCCTCAGAGGTCAGGTTTTCTGAGCCTTTGATCATTTTCATTGCACTCCTCTAGACTTTCTCCAGTTTGTCCACATCTTTCTTTAAAGTGTGGTGCTCAGAACTGGCCACAGGACTCTAGCTAAGGCCTCGTCAGTGCCAGGTAGAGTGGGACAATTACCGCCCATATCATACACACACACACACACACAATATACACACACACAAACAACACCACTGCATGCAATACTCCTGTTAATACACCTGAGAATATCAGCCTTTTTAGCGACTGCATCACCTTGTCGACTCATATTCAGTCTGTAATCCACTAAAACCCCCAGAGCTTTTTCAGTAGTACTGCCTAACTAGTTATGCCCCATTTTGTGGTTTTGCACTTGATATTTCCTTCCTAAAGTGCAGTATTTTGCACTTCTCTTTATTGAGTTTCAACCTGTTGAATTCAGATCAATTCTCCAACTTGTCAAGAGCATTTTGAATTCTAATCCTGTCCTCCAAAGTCCTCCCAGCTTGGTGCCATCTACAAATTTTATATACATACTTACCACTCCATTATCCAAGTGATTATTGAAGAGTACTGGACCCAGGACGCACCCGTGTAGGACCCAATAGATACGCCCTTCCAGTTTGACAGAGAACCACTGATAACTACACTTTGAATATGGTTTTTCAACCAGTTGTACACCCACCTTACAGTAATTTCATCTCAACCACATTTCCATAGTTTGCCTAGGAGAATATCACGTGGGATTGTGTCAAAAACCTTACTAAAAATCAAGCTACATCAGGAGACTCATGATAGAATTGTGAATACTGGCAACGCTATAGAGTGAAATGTTTGATGCACTGTGCTATTTTGCAAGCTGCTCACAAAAATAAAGTGCATTAATAAAAGCAGAACAGTTCCTTGGAGATGCACTGCAGTTCTTCACCCTGAACACAGCAGTGCCCAGAGGTATCACGGGGAAGCCACTACACGGACTCAGAAGTGCTCACCCAATACAGCCACTTTGTTTGCCGTTTGGAACGTTTTACTGCACTTCAGCATCTTGTTTTATAGCCCACTAAATAGTTAATTGTATAGGCACATGTATATTTAAAGGAATCCATTTGGGCTTGAAGTGCAGGGCTGGCTGGAGATAGCACATTTAGAATTGATAGAACATGACAGCCAAAGACCATCTGTTGTCCTTGCTCGGTGTGTGAGTGACTGGATGGTTTGTGGTGTCATGGGGTTCACATAACTCACTCCCGGCTCATTGCTGGTGGAAACGTCTGTTCCGTCTTTAGGCCTTTATGTGGCATTTGTGGGGGCAGTGTGGATGTGCCCCACGCCAGAGGGCACGCTAGGAGAATCAAGCCTCAGTGTAGGTCTACGCTTATGGAGCTGTGGAGAGTACAGCCCTTGCACACCCAGCTAGCACATGTATAAATAGTCGTGTCGGTGGTGAGGCAAGGCTCAGCCGAGTGAAGACAAGCCAAAACCTTGAGGTATGTATCCTACATGGCTCTCTACACCTTGAAGGGGTGCCTCCCATATCTACACTCCACAAAACTGCCCCCCACTGCTGGAGCCTCTCTCTGCTGTGTGTAGCTACACGTACCGTACACGCCACTGCAAGTGCAGACAAGGCCATCGCCTGGCACCCAGAAGGGGTGTGCGACTTGCTATGTTCATTAGGAAAGGAGCAAATTTCTTCTCCCAGATGCCAAGCCCTGGTCCACAACCCTCCTCGGCTTCTTTTCAGTGACCTGCTCCCCAGGAGGAGCGGAACCCAGTGGGCAGTCCCCGTGCTCCCCAGAGCTGCTGCATAGGAGGTTACAGAAATCCCACCTGCTAAACTCATTCTAGCTTCACTGCAGGATGAGGGGCATTGCTCTTGGGCTCCTATTCCTCTCCCTGGCTGTCATTCAGGCCGCTTTTTTAATTCCAGGTTTCTGTAGCTCACGAAAGCTCATGCTCAAATAAATTGGTTAGTCTCTAAGGTGCCACAAGTCCTCCTGTTCTTTTTTTCATTCCCTTCCCCAGCTTCCCAGAGAACCTGCCCCCTGCTGGAATATGGTGGGACGTATCGAGCATGCTCAGTGCTGCTTCCAGCGTCAGGTGGCCAGAGTCACAGATGGCCCCCTTGTGAGGGGGAAGGGCTTAGGTGCCTCTGCAGCTATGGTGCCGAGGAGAGGGATGGGACTTCCATGTCCTCCACAGCTGAATGCAGCCCCTTGCACTAGCCATTCTGCCTCTTATCCAAAGAGCCATTCACACGATCAAACTCTTCCCCCAAGATCCGTTTGAAATGAAAGTGTTTTCTGCAGAAATGTCTGGACCGTGCAGCTGAGTAAGACATTTGGCAACTCAGGCATGCAATAACTTGAAGTTCCAAGGTAATACGTACTCAGATTTCATATACACCATAGCCTCTATTGCTATGTTTTTCTTCCACAAAACAAAGCTAAGATAAGAGACATAGCATATGCCAAGGGAAGGCAGAGCTGGAAGGGGTTCTTGAGGAAATGCCCAGGGAACTGAATGATATCCCGTCCTGCAATTCACCAGTGAACCGAAGCACTGTAAGTTGGCAGGCAAGAATTCAAACGCCGGGGAAGGAATGACTTTCCTTCCTTGCAGCGTCAGCATGCGGGAGAAATAAATCCACAGACCAACATGTAAGAACGACAAGTTTGGAAATGACTGGAGACAGGGCTCTCATTTGTATTGCAGAGTGTGTTGCTGCCCTTTTCCCATGCAAGACTCTGTTTGAAGGAAATGCTATCAAATAAAATTAGTCAGGGTCACTGTATCGGACTGTAATGGTTATAGCATGTGGGTGAGCAGTTTGCCTTCTGGTGGCCCGACTAGAGGGGGTATGTCCTTATTGTTACCTGGTTGTTCGATTGCACCCAGAGTGGGGCCAGGCATTTCCCAAAAGACTTAGAAAGGCATGGTGCTTGCACTGAAGTGTCTCCAATCCACATACTTGACGCAGTGCCGTGAGCAGGGTGCTGAACCACGGGAAGGAGTGGGGCAGGAAAAGCATTACAAGAACCCAGAAGGAATGCAGCACCTTCTGCACCAAGAGAAAAAGCCTCCACTACTTGAGCTAAATGATTCTTAGCTGGTAGCACTAGCAGGCTCTTATCCTCTATGTGGACCAGCCACTAGAGGGAGACATATCAGATTTAATCCGTGTGTTAAATCTACATAATGGTAGTTCAGTTAAGGGAGTACCTATAAAAACTAAAGCAGAGAAAGTGAACATTCTTGATTCCTCTACTGAGAGGCGGCAGGAAAGAGATTGTAAAGAGGAGGGAAGATGGCTTGGTGGACCAGAGCAGCATGAGTATTTCACATGCGGGGCCAGGATGAGAAAAGGCACAAACATTCTTTTGGGAGAAACAAAGAAAGGGGCCTCCAGCCAAACACCACTGGCGAGGGGAAGAGATGGGGTGATGTGCTTGTTGGATGAGCAAGGCGGGGTGGAGTTACCTGTCCAGGGCAAAATGGCGGACTGAGTTCCAAGATCTACAGTGGTTCCCGTCAGCTCTTACTCTGCTCAGACCTATTTGCCTCTCCTTAATTTTGAGAAAGCAGAGATCATGTACGATGCCACTTGAGCAGGAACGCCATGGCCATTTTTTTGTCTCTGGAGCTCTTGAGATGCTGGTCACTTAGCTCCAAATAGGCTTCAAAATCAGGCAGCTAGGGATCTCAAACAAACTGCTAGAAATGTTGAATGCATTACATACCCATCCAGGTGACTTTCTGGCAACCTCACATATCTCAATAACACCAGAGGAAAGGGGAAATGTAAGGTGAAGCACAGCTTATAAACTGCACATTACACTCCTTAGGTAATAGCCCCTCTCCCTCTGTCGTGCTGTTCATTATTCCTAATTTTGTCATAGTTAAAAGATTAGGATGTCTGTATTTATGAATCAGTAATGCAGAAATAGAGACCTGGTGAGCCATGATTTCATTCCAGTATAACACAGCGGGAACACTGTGGTCCAAGTTAATGAGTGGTTATTTTGAGAGGCACATGTATCTGAGTGATCAGTCTTTCTAAGTTAATTAATAGTCAGTAAAAAAAACCCATGCAAACTGATGTTCCCCTTCTTGCCCTTGAATCATAGAAGATTAGGGTTGGAAGAGACCTCAAGAGGTCATCTAGCCCAACCCCCTGCTCAAAGCAGGACCGATCCCCAACTAAATCATCCCAGCCAAGGCTTTGTCAAAACCTCTAAGGATGGAGATTCCACCACCTCCCTAGGTAACCCATTCCAGTGCTTCACCACCCTCCTAGTGAAATAGTGGTTCCTAATATTCAACCTACACCTCCCCCATTGCAACTTGGGACCACTGCTCCTTGTTCTGTCATCTCCAGCACTGAGAACAGCCTAGCTCCATCCTCTTTGGAACCCGCCTTCAGGTAGTTGACGGCTGCTATCAAATCCCCCCTCATGCTTCTCTTCTGCAGACTAAATAAGCCCAGTTCCCTCAGCCTCTCCTCATAAATCATGTGCTCCAGCCCCCTAATAATTTCTGTTGTCCTCCACTGGACTCTCTCCAATTTTTCCACATCCTTTCTGTAGTGGGGGGCCCAAAACTGGATGCAATACTCCAGGTGTGGCCTCACCAGTGCTGAATAGAGGGGAATAATCACTTCCCTCGATCTGCTGGCAATGTTCCTACTAATACAGCCCAATGTGCCATTGGCCTTCTTGGCAACAAGGACACACTGTTGACTCATATCCAGCTTCTTGTCCATTGTAACCCCTATGTCCTTTTCTGCAGAACTGCTGCTTAGCCAGTCAGTCCCCAGCCTGTAGCAGAGCATGGGATTCTTCCATCCTAAGTGCAGGACTCTGCACTTGTCCTTGTTGAACTTCATCAGATTTCTTTTGGCCCAATCCTCCAAATTGTCTAGGTCACTGTGGACCCTATCCCTACCCTCCAGCATATCTACCCCTGCAGCTTACTGTCACCCGCGAACTTGCTTAGGGTATAGTCCATCCCATCATCCAGATAATTAATGAAGATGTTGAACAAAACTGGCCCCAGGACAGACCCCTGGGGCACTCTGTTTGATACCAGCCAACTAACATCAAGCTGTTGATCACTACCTGTTGAGCCTGACGATCTATCCAGCTTTCTATCCACCTTGTAGTCCATTCATCCAATTCATACTTCTTTAACTTGCTGGCAAGAATACTGTGGGAGACCATAACAAAAGCTTTGCTAAAGTCAAGATATATCATGTCCACCACTTTCCCCATATCCACAGAGCCAGTTACCTCATCATAGAAGGCAATCAGGTTGGTCAGGCATGATTTGCCCTTGGTGAATCCATGTTGATTGTTCCTGATCACCTTCCTCTCCTCCAACCTTAACTCTGTCTCTCAGTGGCATGGATTTTTTCACACCCCTGTAAGACATAGGACACCGATATACATTTCCTGTGTAGACCAACCCTAGGGCCCAGATCCCCAAAGATATTTATGTGCCTAAAGCCAGATCCTCTATTAATGTAAATCAGCAGAGCTCCATAGACTTTAATAGAGCCAGGCCGAATTTGCTCTAGGTGAGGATCTGGTTAGGGTGGCCAGGTGCCCATGTTTTGACCCGAAAATCCAGTCTAAAAGGGGACCTGACAGCGTCTGGTCAGATCTAGTGACTGGACACCCAAAGTCTGGTTACTGCAAGCAGGGGAGACAGGGAGGAATCGTTGCCCAAGCGTGGGCTGCCTCCTACCTTTGACGGGCAGCTGCAGCTCCCATCCATGGCTCCACAGGCAAGTCCCTCCTGACCCGGGCGGCATGGGGGGAAAGCATCAAGCAGTGTGGGGAGGGGGGAAGAGAAGTGGATTTGGGACAGGGCCTCAGGAGAAGAGGCAAGGCAGGGATGGAACCTCGGGGGGGAGAGGCAGGGCAGGGGAGGTTCCGGCACTCCTGCCGGAGTGTCTGGTTTTTAAATACTACCATGTTGGCAACCCTAGATTTGGTCCCTAACTCAAAGGGAGTTAAGCTCCTAAATACCTCTAAGGAGCTGCACGTAGGGGCTGGCAGTGCCAAAAGACAGCCCAGTTTGCCTGACTTGGGTTTCGACTTCTGTGTGTGAAAATTGACATGCCCATCCCCTTGGCACCTAGTCGCTCAGGGGATCTTCGCCGATTTCTGACAGGCAGTTTTCATGGCACAGCTTCGCAGCTCTACACGATATGTACATCAGATCCATAACAAAACCTCTGGTATGACATCATCATCAATAATAATACAGGTTTCAGAGCGGCAGCCGTGTTAGTCTGTATTCGCAAAAAGAAAAGGAGTACTTGTGGCACCTTAGAGACTAACCAATTTATTTGGGCATAAGCTTTCGTCAGAAGTGAGCTGTAGCTCATGAAAGCTTATGCTCAAATAATAATACAGTAGCTTTTTAAAAGAAGATGCCAGGGTAACAGGTTCTAAAGTCATTACACTTCTAGCCCTAGAAAAGCAATCTTAGGTCATTTTGGAAGGTTATGTGGCTAGAAGCCCTGTATAGTCAGCTCCCTGGAGCCTCTTCCAAAGCCAACTGAAATCAGTGGAAAGACTCCCACAGACATGAATCAGCTTTAGACCAAGTGCCTCACAGCTAAAGCACCTGCCTTTACAGCCAGTGGGAAAAAAATATAAACCCAATTTGGTTTAACTCCTAAAATAGGTGATCTGTAATGTATGCGACGCAGGCAGAATGCATGACGGTATGGGGAGGTATAGAGGTTTCATCAGTACTGCGTTGGGGTGACCTTCAAAACTCACTGCTTCGCCACCCATGACACTGCAGCCATCCCAAACACATACCAGGAAAGCCTTTGTAGTATACCGCCCCGTCAAATATTCTCTCTCTCTATACGCTCACCCCAGGGATATATACGTAGAAAGAGGTACAAAATACACACCTGCACTATGTGGTATCAGTAGGTAATGGGCATGGTACTATAGGATGAGTTTCCACCTCCATCCTAACAGTCCTTTTTTCAATTGTTCATAACTTTCTGAAAAAATTCCTGCCAAGCTGAAATTTTCCACGCTCGGTCTGAACCCAGTGATGGCACTGCTGGAAGACTTGCAGACAGACATTTGGACTCAAAGTACAATGGGAACCATATGGTTGTGGACTTTTCTCTTGTGCATCCAACTCAGTTCTCATCTTGCCAGTGAGTCTGTCACATCAGAGCAAAAGAATAGTTTGAACTGGAACTTGTAAGAAAACACCCCTACACTGTTTTAAACTTTACCTTAAAACCCAGCCTCTGGAAGAGATCCCAGCAAAAGGAAATCACTTCCTTATTATTCATAATGCTGGGAAAGAAATCTGCTTCACTTTAAGCATCTCAGAAAGCAGAGATGACTATTAACATCAGCACAGATAGTCAGTCTCTCAGCCTTCTTCCATAACTATTTGAGGATAACAAGGGAGTTCGGATGTTAATTAATTTGGAAGAGTGACTAATGAGAACAAGTTAAGAATTGCTAGAAGTAATTTCAGTTGATTAAATAAAATCCAGTTGCAGTGAGGAAGGTTAATGCTGGTAAATTACTAAACTCTGAGTAGTGGTTTAAGAAAATTCTTATATACCAGATTTATTAATCCTCTGAAAAGAAAAAGGGATAGACACTTTTTATTTGTTGCATGTAATGAGGGCACTTGCAAATGGCTGTTTTGTTGTATAATAATCACCTGTTTCATTTAGTAAATTGAACACTGAGATGCAGTAAGGAGAGTTAATGCTAACCCATGTTGGTAATTCACAATTTTTTGCTAAGAGACCAAAGCTTCTTCCTTACAATCAATCGTCACATAATGGCTGTTCACTATTTGTGTGATCTAATCCTCTCCAAAAAATTATTTTAAAAACCTAATAAAGGTTTTTATCTGAAACTCCAAATACAAGCCATTGGGACAGATCCTCAGTGGAGGAGGGGCCAAAGGTGAGCATCTTTCAATTTAAGAGACAGTCACTTGATTCCTATGACATAAAGCATCTGGTGCGGGATGTGGCTTATGTACTAAATTGGGCCGGGGGGGGACCCCAATCTCTTTAAGAGACAGATCACCTTGCCCTGGTCTTACAACTTGCCTCTGCAATCCCACAATCCTGAGGTCACTCTGTGCCAGCCCATTCCCCAGGTGCAGCCTGAAGGGGGTTTATCACAGCCAGGGACCAGTGGGGATTAGGGATGCCACAACTGTGTCCCCCTTTCCCTTGACCACAGGAGCAGAGGCACACAAACTACCATGGTGACTTGCTAGCCCCTGAAGATCCCCCTTTAAAGAAATCATGTATGTATCTGCAGGGCCATCTTGCACTGATGGAGCAGCTCAAAGCTGCCCTAATGAAGCTCAGGATCTGGCCCGCTGGTTTCAGTGGGACTTCCTGGTAGTAAGCATTACCCACAGGAGTGCTTGCAGGGATGGTCCTTATAATCAGGCGGCTGGTGGTAATTTGCACTGCACAGGCTCCCTGTAACTAGCCTCTGATAACTTCAGAAGGGTTAATAATGTGACCCTTCAGCCAAGGATTGTCAGCAGCAACCAGGGCTGGGCTCAAATGTCTAGGGGTTCCTCCTAAAACTAACCAACACGCGGACTTGAGCCCCAACCCAGAAACCTGCCAAAAAACTAAATACGTTCCCTGGGCACCCTTAACTGCCAGTACTTCCCCTCTCAAAAGCACTGAGCCTGTGTATAAAACAAAGGTCTTCTTAGGGGGAAGAGCACAGCATCAGTTTGGGGAAACACAGCAACAAGATTTAAAGCTATCCCCCAACCCCATGGTATCTTTAGCAATGGCCCTTTGACCTCGGCTCACCGCCCATGGTGCAGATATCCAACGGACAAGTGTCCCGTTTACATCACTTCCCTCTTCCCCCACAACCCACTCACGGTTGAGAGTCAGTGGGTAGAGTAGTCCACTTCCTGGGATTCTCCAACAACTAAGGGGGGAAGACTGCCAGATCTTGTCCTGAGGCTCTTTTATCTATAGTGTCTTTGGCTATCGGTAAGCAGTACAGTTCACCCAGCTCTGTTGTTACCTACCGCAGCATCAGCCAAATACTGTCTCAAAACTTCACCTCATTTGTTCCCAGCTCTTCACAAAACAGCCACTAGAAGAGAACCAATAGCATCTGAAAACCTTGTAAAGACACCTTCAGTCCCACCACCCAGCCCATCCGGAGTTTGTGTAGTGATGGTGACTAGCCCAGTGTCACTGGAGGATTTCTGGGTAGAAAGCTTATGCAAATGAACTCTCACTATAGTTCTGATTCCCCCTGTTTACCAATAGATGGTGGCAGAGATCTGTTACCCTATGGAGCTTTTGTCTATCCAGAGTTTTAAGTCGTTTCTCAGCTCTTGGCTGCTCTTCCTCTTGTTCACCAACAGATGGTAGTAGCAAGCTCCCTGCCCTCTGGTGCTTTATGCCACAGGGCTAACAGTAATGATGCTATATAATTATCTGGTGCTCAAAATAATCAGCCAGTTTTACCACCAGTGATACAGAGACTGGCCTGATCCTTTTCTCACATTTGCCTTAATCCAGCAGAGCAGTTAACCACATGCATAATTTAAAGCACATGAACATCCCCTTATCTTCAGTGAAGTTACTTAAGTGTTTTGCAGGATCGGGGCCTTATGATATGTTTACGTCGGTGTAACTTTACTGACTTCAGTGGAGTCTCTCCTGATTCAACCCGGAGTATGTGTGAGGAGAATCTGGCTCATTGCGTCTAACCTGGTCGTGTCACATATTTTGTTTCAGGTAAAAGAAGAGGAATCTAAGAGTAGAATTTGTCAGAATTTCTCCACGAGGTCTACGTGTCTGTGTTTCGCAAAAGGGGATGATTTGCAGGGAGCTGCCTTCTTGCAAGAGCCGACATCTGTTCCGAGTTTTAAAACAGGTCAAAAATACAGCTGTTCTTCCCTCCAAAAACACAAAGGAGTACATTAAAGTGCCACAGTAAGCATATTTACAAAACACAGCTGTTTAAAATGCACAGTATGACGTACCACAGTGAAACTTAGAACAGTCATATTTCATAAAGTATTTCTAAAAGAAATGATAGATCAGCTACGATTTACTATGATTTAAGGGCAGAAGTTTCATTTAAAAAAGAAAAGTACGTCTCTGTTTATCTCCTGCTCTTTTCCGGGAGCGTGGTGGGGTATTCCTCTTTAGCTTGCTAACAAAGATACTTCATTCGTAGGGAACGGAGTTGGCTACGTTAGCTTCTCTCTTGTAGCTATCATCTCTCCAGTCCTACTGCAACAAGCATTTTTCTAGTTTCAATTATATTTATTAACATGATCTCAAATGTCTATTCCCAAATGGCTCTGGACCAAGAAGCTCACATGCCCAGGCTGCATGTAAAGATTGTGCTTCTGCGGATAAGTGCTCGAGAGAAATTGTCAAAAAAATTCCAAATTCAGGATAAGTTTCTTGTAAATGTCGCGGTTTAAATTTCAACACAACAGAGAGTAAAATCTTCACAGCAGATGGATATGTAATTTTGTTTCTGCAGTTTGTGCTGTATCTTATCACAAAGAGGAATCCCCATTTCATCTATACTTGAGACAAAAAGCTGCTCGCGCTGGCTCAAATAGAACTCAAAAGTAGCATTTGCTAGATCTGAGGGATATTTATAGGGAGAAACTTCAAAGCTGAGGATATTTGGGGTAATTAGAGGCAGCCCTCGCAGAATGCTATATTATAACTACTTTACTATAATGTTAATCAAAGAAACCTCACTTGTATTTAATAAACAAAATCAAGAAGTGTAAAAATAACCATCTCTTTCATTGCGGCTACAGGACTGTAGCAGGTGGTAATACTTCATTGCCTCCTTAGTATGAAGTATGCAGTATCCACACACACACACACACACACAAAAGATTTGGCAAGAAAGAGTTGATAAAGCCTTTTGCTTTTCCACTTATAAAGCTGCCACATGCCCCGCAATTTCTAGATGATTACCACTGGCCTTCCTGACAATCCAGTTTGATAAAGGGATTGAATCTCGCCGCTGGTTTTAATAATCCTAACTCAATAATTTTAACAATGCAAAATGTGTTGCTGATGATCTGTTTAACTGCCTAATGATCTTGTTTGTTCAGTCCTACTTTAAACCATATTAGCTTCATTTTAATTCAATAAGCAACCTGAACTGATATGCTACACTTAATGATAAATTACACTTAGACCATGGAATTGATTTCTGATAGATTATCCTGTGCACTGTTCTAGCATTTCCCTGGCCTTAGAATACACTGTGCCGGTGGAAAGGGGTTGGAGTGTACATAATATACAGTACACGTGCATCACGTGAATTGCAATAGTGGAGGCCATTAATTTCAGCATCCCAGGGCCAAACAGCGCTGTCTATGGCAGAACAGAGATGCAACACAGAAGAGTTCCAAAAAGCAGGCCAACTTGTTTTGAGGTGCAAACCACCCCTGAAAATTGGTGCCCAGGAGGCAGCTATTAGGTACATTGAGGGGCAGGTACTTTCAAGGGAACACCTTGTTGATCCCCCATCTTCTGAGGAAGTCTGGTGTGCCATCACTCAGACAAAAAATTACAAGGCACCAGGCCCAGACGGCATCCAGGCTGAGGTTTTTAAAGCTGGTGGAACAATGATCCAGCACAAACTTTGCCAACTCCGAGACAAAATCTGGACCTGCGAAGAAATTCCACCTGCCTTTAAGCATGCCAACATTGTTACAATATTCAAGAAATGGGAGAAATCTTTATGTGGAAACTACAAAGTTATTGCTCTCCTCTGCATCACAGGGAAAATTCTTGCCCGGATCCTACTAAACCGCCTCCTCCCCCTTGCTGAGGAGCTCTTCCCCAAATCACAGTGTGGCTTCAGGCCATCCGGAGGCACAACCGACATGATCTTCGTGGCACAGCAGATTCAGGAGAAGTGCAGAGAGCAACACCAGGAACTGTTCATAGCATTCATCAAGGCCTTTGACTCTATCAGTTGTGATACCCTATGGAAGGTGCCGTGTAGGTTTCGCTGTAGACAGAAATTCATTTCCATCATCAGACTACTCCGTGGTGGGATGACTACCACCATTTTGTGCAACAGCTCAGAGATTCTGATTCACGACCACCTTCCTCATGGAATCGGGATTGAGTATCGTATGGATGGCCAACTCCTCAATCTTCGGCGTCTCCAAACAAAATCTAAGATCATGAGAATTGGCATCACTGACCTTCAATATGCAGATGACTGTCATTTGTGCATACACAGAGGCCAACCTGCAAAGCACCCTAAATCTTTTTGCAGATGTCTATCACAGCCTGGGTCTCTCTCAACATCAGGAAAACCAAGGTACTCTCCCAGCCCTCACCTGCACAAACTACTCTTCGTACTCCACAAATCACCATGTCATAAATATAAAGGGAAGGGTAAACCCCTTTGAAATCCCTCCTGGCCAGGGGAAAGCTCCTCTCACCTGTAAAGGGTTAAGAAGCTAAAGGTAACCTCGCTGGCACCTGACCAAAATGACCAATGAGGAGACAAGATACTTTCAAAAGCTGGGAGGAGGGAGAGAAACAAAGGGTCTGTGTGTCTGTCTATATGCTGGTTTCTGCCAGGGATAGACCAGGAATGAAGTCTTAGAACTTTTAGTAAGTAATCTAGCTAGGTATGTGTTAGATTATGATTTCTTTAAATGGCTGAGAAAAGAATTGTGCTGAATAGAATAACTATTTCTGTCTGTGTATCTTTTTTGTAACTTAAGGTTTTGCCTAGAGGGGTTCTCTATGTTTTGAATCTAATTACCCTGTAAGGTATCTACCATCCAGATTTTACAGGGGGGATTTCTTTATTTCTATTTACTTCTATTTCTATTAAAAGTCTTCTTGTAAGAAAACTGAATGCTTTTTCATTGTTCTCAGATAAAAGGGTTTGGGTCTGTGGTCACCTATGCAAATTGGTGAGGCTTTTTATCCAACATTTCCCTAGAAGGGCGGGGGTGCAAGTGTTGGGAGGATTGTTCATTGTTCTTAAGATCCAAGGGTCTGGGTCTTGTAGTCACCTAGGCAAATTGGTGAGGCTTTTTACCAAACCTTGTCCAGAAAGTGGGGTGCAAGGTTTTGGGAAGTATTTTAGGGGGAAAGACGTGTCCAAACAGCTCTTCCCCAGTAACCAGTATTAGTTTGGTGGTGGTAGCGGCCAATCCAAGGACAAAGGGTGGAATATTTTGTACCTTGGGGAAGTTTTGACCTAAGCTGGTAAAGAGAAGCTTAGGAGGTTTTTCATGCAGGTCCCCACATCTGTACCCTAGAGTTCAGAGTGGGGGAGGAACCTTGACAGACACAAACAGAGAAAAGGGACACGCGCTCAGATGACTGCGTAGGTTAGACAGATACTTATAATTCTCAGAGTCCATCCCCAGTGCTCTTATGCTATTACCCACTGTCTAGGTAAAGCTCCTCTGGGTCTTTGTCGCAAGCCCCTAGTCAGGGGCAGCGTGCATTGAGCTGGCACAGGAGCAGAACAGAGACCGCTTGGAGAGTCACAAGCTGGTTCCTAGGTCCCCAGGGTGCAGAGCTGGTGGAAGTAATTGGTCTCAGCCCACCCGTTTAGAAAGGGGTTTAGTATGAGGCCAAGTCTGCGTTTACCCTGCACGGCTACCAGTGGGCATAAGCAGCCAGCACAAGGTAATAAGGAGACATTTTATATCCCTTTACTGCCCCATCTGCGTATGTTACGGGAGGGGGGAGGGGCATCTGGCTCTGAGTCACTAAGAAAACTAGAAAGGCTGGTTGGTGCTCACTGGGCAAGACTTTGATGCTTTAATTGCATCCCAATGCCTGGGAGCATTCGCTGGAGTACAATGCCATGACCCAGACGGAGTGCCAGGAAGACGGCAAAGCTACCAACAAAAATGGAATTTGTTTTCCAAAGAAAGTTTGTTTTTAAATGTAACTTTTTCCAAACCTTCCAGTGACTCTTGTGTGTTCTCTGACACAAAGAAAACCTTAAAAACATTTCATTTTTTAAAAACTGCTTTCAGTAAAAAACCGACATGTTCGGTCTGGTTCAAAACCAGAGACCCAAACATTGTTGAAGAGAACTTGTTTTAAGGATAACAAAACAAATTTAGCCACCAACTTGTGGCTTCCATTCTTTTTTGACAAGCTGGAACATTTTGAACAAAATAAAATTTTTCCTTTAGGTCGAAAGGCCATTTTTATAAGACCATTTTGTGGCCACAGCAGTAATTTTAAAAATATGCAGAACTGGTGTGGAAGATAGCGTGGTGGTGCCCTTCTGTGGATTTGGGTAGCTAATGTCTCAGGTAAAGACAACCTACAGATAAGAGGAAAACTTCCCTGAAATTCATTTTTGTGTTTGTGTGTGTGCATGAGAGAGAGAGACTGTGCATTCAAGATGTAGACAAGCTGCTTCTATCTCACAGTTGTCAGATAGTGGGGAAGCAAGGGAAATCGGACAGATGAAATCATCATTGCTTTCATGGTAGCTCACTCCTGTGAGGAGAATTTTAATGTGCTGCTTTGAGAGGACTTCCCATAAGAAACAGGATAGCTGACCTCCATAGAATAGGTGAGATTACAATGGTTGGTATAAGTGAAGTTAAAATCAATATTTTTTATTTCTCTGATGCTACTGTTACAGATCAGGGAAACTGCATTCTGTATTTCCCCCTCATGGACCTTCAAGGGCACTCACTCTAGGCTTCCGGTTCCCAGCTGTAACCTCTCATGGGTGGAGACCCATGTCTCACTCCCTCCTGACTGGGAGGGATCTTAAAGGCTACATGGTTCCCTGCCTACATCGTGATATCCCCAGCAAGCCAGATTGCCTAACCAGGCCAGCGTCTGCACTTTGCGTTCTCTCCAGATGTTACGACCAGCATAATGAGCTACAGTTATAAGTTACAACACAGCTCTTTCTAAGCTGGCACATTTATTCTTAAGGTGAAGCATTACAGAGAAAACATATTAAGACAACCTACACTCATGTTGCTAAACCTACCAGAGGTCACCCCAACTCCAAATAGGCCTTCAGTAGGTGTTAGTTCTTCAAAGCCCACAGCTAGGGTTTCCCCTGCTTAACTAGCTCAGAATCAGAGCCAGAACCCCCGCCGGGCAGTGCAGATGGTTCTTTATACAGCTCGGGCTTTTGATCTCCAGTGTCTGGGAACTAATAATGAATGGACCATGACTCACGCCAGAGGGTGTAGCTTCACAAGGCTGGGGGTGGGGGTCAGTGACCTGGATGTGGGCAGACCATCCTAGTGGTTAGAACAGCAGCCAGGCCTAGCCATTACGCAGGAATTGGTAGTCTGGAATCAGAGCCCAGGGTCAGACCTGGAAACAGAGGCCAGCTGCCAAGGCTCCGAGCCGAAGTCAGGAATCAGAGTTGAGGGTCAGAATTGGGTTACCTGGAGTGACGCAAGGCAGAGGTCCAAGCAGGAGCAGGGCTGGAACAAGGCTGGAGCTGCAGCAGCTCCAGGCAGATGCTTTGAGCGGCCACTGAAATGCTGCAGCTGCTGGCCTTAAGAGCTGGCCTGCTGACGCTTCCAACCATCAGGCAGTGGAGCCAATCAGGCAGCCTGCTGCAGGCCAGCCGCACTCGCTAGGCTGCCTGGAGTCTGGCTCTGAGGCAGTCCCTGATTCCGGACACTGGGGAATTTGCACGAAATAATAATATAATTATTGACAAATACATTTTGATTGATTTTCTCTTAATATCTTAATATCTTGAAACATGTAAATGGTGCATGAATCGCAGTCATGTGTCCATACTTTGATTGATTTTCTCTTAATATCTTAATATCTTGAAACATGTATATGGTGCATGAATCGCAGTCATGTGTCCATACTTTGATTGATTTTCTCTTAATATCTTAATATCTTGAAACATGTATATGGTGCATGAATCGCAGTCATGTGTCCATACTTGGTATATACTTGGTGTACATACAGTATGTCCAAATACTCTTCGCAGAAATATTCAGTACAATATAGTGCCTGAAAACCGAGAATCCCATTGAACTAAACTGGAATATTGAGGTATTTACAGTCAGCATTGAGTTATCAATTATCATTAGCTGGCTTTAGTCCTTGCTTCTTATCAAAAGTTGTGTCTGTAAAATTTGTGATTTTGCCACATTTGTCATTGTTCAACAAACACTTTCTGCAAACAAATTTCAGCCTATGGATTGCACAACGTCTTTCAGACGGTGTTAGTTCTCGCATCCTCTCCGCAGAGGGAGAAGCGTGGGCAGTGGAGGGTCTTGGTTTGGTGGTGGGTGTGTAACACTGACAGACCCCAGTCATCAGCATCGCACCTAGGACCTCTGAAGCTGGATGCATGAGGCTGTACTGCATGAGCTAAAAGCCACATGGCTCTTCGCTAAGGCTGTAGCAGAAGACGTCTCGGTGCCACTAGAGGGGACAGTACCCAGGAGGTGTGTGGGTTACAGGTGGGTTGTTTTGTTTTTAATATAACTACAATAGAACCTCGGAGTTACGAATATCTCGGGAATGGAGGTTGTTTGTAACTCTGAACAAAATGTTATGGTGGTTTTTTCAAAAGTTTACAACTGAACATTGACATAATACAGCTTTGAAACTTTACTATGCAGAAGGAAAATGCTGCTTTCCCTTGATTTTTTAGTACATTGTTTAACACAGCACTGTGCTGGGTTTTTTTTTGTCTTGTTTTTTTTTTTGCCTGATGGTGTACTTCCAGTGCCAAATGAGGTGTGTGGTTGACTGGTCAGTTCATAACTCTGAGGTTCTACTGTATACCTGTTGCTCTGTGTTTGCATTCAAGAAGGCAGGTCAAAGAAATAAGTCTTGCACTTGGAGCGGAAAATGGTGTGGTTTGCAATGATCCCTTTAGTACAGAGGTGGACAAACTACGGCCGGTGGGCCACATCTGGCCCGCGGGACCATTTTGCCTGGCCCTTGAGCTCCCAGCCCGGAAGGCTTGCCCCCGGCCCCTCGCCCGCAGCCTCAGCTCGCCGGGCCGCCGGCGCTCTGGGCGGCAGGGCTGCGAGCTTCTGCTGGGCCGTGCGGCTGTGAGAGCTGCCGGGAGTAGCGTATTAAATTGCTCCCCATAGGAATGCGCGACTCTCGGAGCACCAGGACTGGCCGCCCTAAGTAGCACACCTTAAGTAGCACATTCCTATGAGGAGCAATTTAATACACGACACCAGAGTAGGGAAGGCTGTGCCTCCCCAAACAGTCTGTCCACCCCTCCCCCTCCCCACCCCCTGACTGCCCCCCTCAGAACCCCCAACCCATCCAACCCCCCCTGCTTTTTGTCCCCTGACTTCCCCCTCCCGGGACCTCCCACCCCAAACTGCCCCCCTGGGACTGGGACCTCACCCCCTAGCCAACCCCCCCTGCTCCCTGTCCCCGACTGCCCCCCCGGAACCCTCTGCCCTTTATCCAACCCCCCCCCGCTCCCCACCCCCTCACCATACTGCTCAGAGCACTAGGACTGGCAGTCAAAGGAGTACACCACAAGTAGCACATTCCTGCGGGGACCAATTTCATACACGACACCAGCCCTCCATACAGTTTCAGAACCCCATCGTGGCCCTCAGGCCAAAAAGTTTGCCCGCCCCTGCTTTGGTACCTGGGGGAGTTCATTCCGCAGCCTCAGCATGGGCCCTAGAGAAAGTTCTCTCTCCTGCACTGAGGAGTTTTACCGTAGAAGGGAGAGTTCCACTGGGAATGGCGTTTTTGACTACGGTCTCCATCCTGGAGCGTTTGATGGTCTTACAGAGATCCTGGGCCCAGGTCATGGAGCATGCTGAAGATAAAGGCCTGAGACCTTGAACTTAGACCTTGACTCAAGACCTTGACTATAATGCTGGGAGGTAAGTGCTTGTGTACAAATGAAAGACGGACTCAACTGTACATACACAGGTGTGCATTCTTAAGGAGAATAATATTCCTTAGAAGACAAGTAGTCTCAGTCTTGTGTGTCCCAGTACAACCCTGCTTATTCCAGCCAGGAAAGTCTGTGTCCTTTTCCTCCTTTTAAATCAGCAGGAATCCCCATGGTGTGGTTTTTTTTCATTTCCCTCTGTACAGGATTGTGTAAATGCTGGACTCGTCAGGAGCCAGATCCAAAGCCCGTTAAAGTCAATTCAGAGTTTCCCAATGGGCTTTAGATCAGGACCCTAGTTTCCAAGGATGATCTCATTCAGGAGCCACGCTCTAGTTACCAATTAGATAAGGTCATTCAGGATTCAGCCCAGTGGGTCCAAAAAGTCTGACCAACTTTTATCTCTTTCTCATGCCCAAGAAAAGGTCGATATTTGCATCAAAATCCCTTTTAAGGTCAACAAAGGCCCAAACACAATTCCGATGGTTTAACTCCAGCCTGCGATGACTGAACACACACAGCAAGGACGTGGAAAGATCTTTTGGTCTGACGTGCCCTGATTTGCAGCTCAAACACCCAGCTCCATGCTGACATCAAAGTTATGGCTTAACCTTTTGAAGCTGATAACTTGAGTCACAATTAAGGGATGGCTGTAGTGGTTTTGAAAGCATAGTTTAATGGAATTGCTTTTAAGAAAAGCTTTTACTAGAAGAAAACAGAGTATTAGTTGCCAGTCTTCGTTGAGCAAAGCTACATTTCATAGCATTTCCTTGCTCCTTCTTTTCTATTTCTGCTTGTCCCTGTTTTCTCCCTCCTGTGGTAATAATTATTATTATCCTCTGTGTATGCAATCCAGCCCCCTAGAACCACTTCCCAAAATCTGTAGACATCCTGAATGAGTCACACACACACACACACATTATCTTAAGACGTCCAAACAGAAGGGAGGAGAACATGAGATTAAATACTTCTTACATATGCTCTTGCTTCCTGAAACTCCAGTGGAGTCTGAGCACGTCAAAAGTTCACCAAAAACAACAAATAACACAGAAAAGTGACCTAAAATACTGGGAATAGTGTCATAAAGGGCCCATAGCTCCTTTGGCCAGTTACCCACCCTATAAAACAGATTCTGTTGTTTGAGAAATATCCCATTTCCTGATCTGCATTACAATATAATGCACTGTGGGCCAGGTTTTTAAGCCAATGGAGCTACCCCAGTGTGACATCAATGTAAATGAGAGCAGCATATGAACCTGGACATCCCTTCATTTACACTGGTGTAATCCCACTGGCCTCTGTGGAATCACTCCTGATTTACATTGATGTGTGTGCGTTAAGAATCAAGCCCCTTGTATATTTCAGAGAACATAGGGCCAGATCCTCAGCTGGTGTTAATTGGCATCATTCCACTGAGGTCAATGGAGTGGTGCCAAAAGCTGAGTATCTATATGGTCCATAGGATTTTTGCATTGCATGAGAAAAAACAACCCCAAAGTGTTGAATTTCCCTGTACTCTGGGCTTTTGTTTGCGTTCAGAGTAGGGCCCATAACAGCTCTTTCAGGATTCCCAACTATTTGTGCGTGATCCTCTCTTCCTAGTGCTGCTTACACACCCTAGAGATGGTAGTGAGGAAGGCACTTAAGTACGGGCAAACATGGGTATTGGTGAGACGATATGCGCAGCAGATATGCCTTTAATGGAGGGACTCCAGATTTATACTGGCAAAACCCAGATCAGAATCTGGTCCAGGGACTTGTAGCCTGTTATTGGAAACTGAATGATGTGAAAAGCCAATCTGCCGTTATATAACGATATAGGTATGTGCTCTCCCAGATCACTGGCCCCCACTGAGTTACTCCAGATGGACACCAGTCTGCCTGCAATCATCATCTGCTCAGGAGATGCACACCGCCCAGTGTTCATAGTTCTACCATTATTCCTTTAGGCCCAGATCCTCAGTGGTATTCAGGATTTCACTGAAATCAATGGGAGTTAGGCAGCCAAATCCTTTGAAGGTCTTGCCCTTATTGTAGCTGCATAGCACAGCAAGTGACATACAGAATTTCTTGAGCACTCTTGGGACTTTGCATGTCCTTTGCTGGGGGCTTACTGAACTCCACTGCATAACAAGGAGTTGCTTATTTTTTTCTTTAAATCCCACCAGCACTCAAGGAATGCCACTACACAGCTGGATCGGATGGGCACCAAAAGGGGCATGGTAAGATCGCCAAAGACTGACATCAACTGAATATCCAGCCAGGCTGTCTCAAGGACCTAGCTAGAGATCAGTCTGGTGGCTCTCAGTCTGCAAGGAAGTTATCTCCTTTTGGGATTTGCCATTATAATGATGATGATGATTGATGATGATCATTCCCTTTCTGCAGGACAGATGGGACGGCATGTGTCAGGTCCTGGGTTCTAGGCAGTCAAGCCCAGTGGTTGGAGCTGTGGCTGAGAACAGGTACCAAGTGTAAAAGCCAGCCTTAGGCTCAGGACCAGGCCAAGGGCAATGTTGAAACCAGTGTGTGGGGATAGGCCATGGATCAGGACTAAAGTCAGAGTCCGTAGACAAGCCAAATCAGGATTGGAGTCGGAGTCCAGGTGCAGTTCAAAGGGCGAAGCCAAGATGGAATCAGTCCGAGGGACTCGGGTCAGGAGGCAGGTGCAGGGCTGGAGGGGTCAGTAACAGGACTGGAGCAAGGTTGGAGCAGGGCCCAGACAAGGCAGGATCAAGCTGCAGCTTGGCTCCGAAAGGATAAGAACATTATACAAAATCCACTGCTCTCCATTCTGCTAATATATGGCCTTGGGAAAGCTAATGCACACAGGTCAGTGTCAGCTGGAATCAATGCATCCAGTACAGGTAATGTAAAACCATTTCCTGTCCTTGGAAGTGCATTTTCAAAAAAAAAAAAGAAAAAAAAAACAGTTGTAAATGAAGGACCTTTGACAATACGAGCAGATGATATTTCTGTGAAGATTCAGCCACAGCTTCTGAAACTGGATGCCACAAATGCTATTGTCAGTGTAACGGGACTAGCGAAAATATCATTCCACCTTCATGATCTGGTAGGATTCTCAGCTCAAACGTTTGCAAACCAACTGCCTCTCTTGTGCATTGTGCAATACGGCCAAGCATCTGTATGGAAGGGTTAACAAATGTGTCAGTGTATTTCCTGTCTGAAAAATAAGCTTCATAAACTGACAACGTGCACTGATTTTGTCGAACAAGAATACAGTGAGTAGCCTATTGCATAAGTTTCCCCAGGAAAGGTGTGAAAATACGTTAGTTGAGGAATATGGGGTACTCACTCTATAATAAAATCTAAGACACATGACTTGTCTATCTTGGAAAACTTGCACTGGTGTAACTGAAGGGATTTAAAATTGACTTAATTACAGTGAAAATCCCTATTATAGACACATTTAAACTGGTTTCCATTCTATTCTACGTAGGCTCTTAAACCGTGCCCATCATTGTAGCATCTGAGCATTTTCCAGTAGTGCATTAAACAACAGGACGAACATCTGTCGTGGGTTGTTTGTCTCTCATCCTCTCCCCAGGGGAAGAAGTGTGTGCAGTAGAGGGTCTTGGTCTGGTAGGATTTGAGTTTTGCTTTTTAAAATACAAATGTTGCTGTGTATTTATGTCAGAGAAGGCAAGGTCCAACCACCACCACATGAAGCCGAAGGAAACACTTGTTTATTGTACACTGCACTGGGTTGTTGTTGTTTCCCATCCTGTTTACCATCGATATAAGGAGGATAATTTCTGCTCGTGCTTATGGACAAAGGAGCAAGCTTTAGTCATTTGAAATTCTGCGTGGCGGTAACTGTTTGTGAAAGATGCAATTCAGCTGAGATTCAGATGGAATGCTTTACAACTGGCTTCCATTTGTAAATGGTCGGAGCAGTTCTCGTGATAGATTTTTGAATGGCAGAGGGATATAGCCACTGCTTTTAACGATCTCTGGCCAGTCAGTTAAATCCTGACCTTGACAGTCCTGAGGCTGCTGTTAGCAGTTCCCAGCCCAGCTTCTCTCCCAAAGGGCCCCATGCCGGGTACCTGTTTGCTGCATCATCAGCTGCGCTGGGAAATCAGAAAAGTACGTGACAAAGGAAGACCACTGGAGATAACCCCGTTGTTATGGTATAATGTGGTATCTGCAGAAAATCAGCAGGACTTTGCTGTTGTGCGGCATTGCAATATTTACAGACACTGAATCAGTCTGGAGTGATTCCCAATGCGGTTCTGGTTTATGGTGCTGGAACCATAATAGGATTACAAGAAGGCAAAGAAAAGGGCAGTGGACCATAGAGGTAATGCACTGGACTGGCATTCAGGATCTATTGTGAGCTCTGCCACTTTCCATCTCTATGCCTCTGTTTCCCATCCTATCCTTTGTCTGCCTTGTCTAGTTAGATGTTAAGCTCCTTGTAATAGGGAATTTCTCTTGCTGTGCATTTGCAGAACAACAGGATTGAAGTCTCAGTTGGGGCCTGTCTGCACAACCATAACACATATAATAAATACTCCAGGAGCATTTCTCAATTCACTAAGTGCCGAGCTTTTATAAATCCTCTCAGAGATTGTCAGATATTTAGACAGAGCATGGCACTGTAGTTTCTAAATTGAACAGCCTGGAAAACAGCAAGGATCATATCACAGAAATCTTAATATCAAGGGAGAACAACCATCATGTTTTAAAAGAGTAAAGTAAAATAAATAGATATCACATTATGAGTAACTCTTTTCTAGACTTTGGGCAGTATTTGGATTTCACTTTCGCAGGGGTGGTTGAACTGATGTGTCACTTCTTCATGAATCAGCATAAGAAAGGTCAGAATCAGGCCCTTTCTGCTTGCAGAACAGTTAGACCTGAGTGTATTGCTGTAAATTAACAGATTCAGAACCGTTGAGGAGAAAGAGACATCCTGTTTCTACCATTCGTGGTGTGAGTTTGGTCAGCCGGAAGCACAACCTAGGGGTCAGAGCAGGGAAATTGGAAGTGGGATTAGGAGGATATTTTCCTGTTGGGGCAAGTTATCCCATAACTGTGTACTGTACAGTTTTCTACTCGGAAGCACCAGGTATTGGCCAATGCTGTAACCATGACAATGCTGGATGGCCTTTGAGTCTGATCCACTCTGGCAATTCTTTTGTTCCAGTAGTGGGAATTATGTCTAGATTTGTGTCCCACACACCTGTGAACAAGCTGTCTGTACTTAACAAATAATATGTCAGCATTTGGACTCCTGGGTTCTATCCCAAACTCTGCAACTGATTTGCTATGCAACTTTTGGCCCCTTACTCTACCAAATCTCAACTCTGCTTCAGTGTACCTATCTGCAGACTAGATATACTTAATCCTTATGTACTGCAAGGGGCATTACAGGAATTAATATTTGTATTGTGACATCCTTATACGTAAGAGGTTAGACAGGAGATACACATTATTTATTAAAACATATTTTTCCTCTTTCTCCTTTGTGTAAGTAAATTTAGCATTGGTGAAAGCGCTGTTGCAATAATTGGGCCTACAAACTTACTCCAATTGTAAAATCAACTCTAAAAGGTATGTTAAAGTGCATAAGATGTCACAGTAATCTTTAATAACACATCTTGATGGGAATTAGCGCAAGGAAACCAGACAGCAAAACTGAAGTAATCCAAACAAAAAAGCTTTCTCATATAGTCCAAGGACGGCTTGGTTAAAAAAAGAACATGGGAAACAGGAAATTAATGAACCAAAATTGGTGTGTCAGAAACTAGGCCTAATATGTGGACAAAATAATGAGGAGATGAGCTATTCCTCCCACCATTCCCTTGGTGGGTCCTTAAAGAAGGACTTTAGGGGGAAATAGGGAAGAACAGATGGCAGTGACTGGGTGAGTGTAAGCAGGGTCTGAATGAGCTCTGCCCTGACAGCTAGCTGGGAGGGGGAGAGACTTCACGAGCAAACTGTATTTACACGAACACACCCACTCTGCTTAGCTATCCAGCAGATAGAGTGGTGTTGCTCAAAGTGATCAGCTTTGTATGGTGTTGGGTTACAAATAACTTTAGTACTGAGCGCAGAGGTAGTGATATGCTGTTATCAATGTTGTCTTTATGGTATGAATGAAGGGGAGCAGAACTGTGCTTCACTTGTAACGAATGATATGTTCATCCTCTGCTGAAAGGACCTCATTAAGCCAGGAGCTCAAATGCCAGACCCCTGTAAAAGAAAGAGAGGTGGGGACAGATGTCCTAGCCAGAAGGCGTGGACTCTCCCTAAGGTTCTCTAGTCTGGTTTAGCCTGTTCCTCCAGACTGTTCAAAGATAGAACTAAATAGAGGCTGTTTTATGCTACATATGCCATACTTGTTTGAGTTTAAGTAGCCTTAGTAAAGCATTTGGTCAGCTTCTTGAGAAAGGAATGTGCAAATTAAGTGCCCAACCAAGAAACACTTAACTGACAATGGATCTTGGAGGACTCCCATCCACATAAGAAGTCTTCTTGGAGACATTCAAGATAGCATGTGAGCAACGGCTGCTGCCTGTAAAAACTGAGTCATGCACGGCTATGTGACTTGCCCATGGGATTCCAAAAGTCCATCTTGGAGCTGGATTTTGCATAGGAGAGAGGAGGGGATCTCCACCCACAAGAGAAAGTCTAATGGGAGACCCCTCCATGTTGTCTTCAGCTGTCTCAAGAAATAGCCTCTCCACCCCCAAAGGATAACTGAAAGAAACTGGAACAAAGGACAGTAACCATGGTGGTGTGAGGCATTGCTGGACCCAGACTAGAAGGAGGCTAGTCTGTAAAGGAAGTTTACTGGAACATCTCTGAGGGTGAGATTTCATCTGTAATCACTTTCTTACAGTATCAGGTTTAGACTTGTGTGTTTTGTTTTATTTTATTTTGTTGGTAA
The DNA here is from genome assembly GCF_965140295.1 of Lepidochelys olivacea. Classification (NCBI taxonomy): domain Eukaryota; kingdom Metazoa; phylum Chordata; order Testudines; family Cheloniidae; genus Lepidochelys; species Lepidochelys olivacea. The sequence continues at coordinate 125,097,795 of NC_140416.1, forward strand.
TTTACTTTGTTCTGTCTGTTATTAACTGGAACCACTTAAATCCTACTTTTTGTCATTAATAAAATCACTTTTTACTTATTAATTAACCCAGAATATGTATTAATACCGGGGGGGCGACAAACAGCTGTGCATATCTCTTTATCAGTATTATAGAGGGTGAACAATTTATGAGTTTACCCTGTATACAGGGTAAAAGAATTTATTTGGAGTCTGGACCCCACTGGGAGCTGGGCATCTGAGTGTTAGAGACAGGAACACTTCTTAAGTTGTTTTCAGTTAAGCCTGCCGCTGTTGGGGGAACGTGGTTCAGATCTGGGTCTGGGTTTGTAATAGGCTCGTGTGTCTGGCTCAAGCAGGCAAGGCTCTGGAGTCCCAAGCTGGCAGGGAAAACGACTTAGAGGTAGTCCCAGCATATCAGTTGGCAGGTGCCAAGGCATTTTCTGTGAACCAACCCTTCACAACCATGTCCTTAGGCAAGTTGTTCCAGTCGTTAATTACCTTCCCTGTTAAAAAATGGTGCCATATTCCCAGTCTGAATTTGTTTAGCTTTGGCTCTTGTTCAATGGGCTAGTTCATTATTTTTTATATATCCTACCATTATGGCTTTCCAACCCTAGTGATCTAGCCCCAATCCTGCAATGAGCTTGATCAGATCCCTTCATCCACATGGAACCCAAATGCAGTATTTTGAAAACATGCATGTTTTCTTCTTTTATTCAGAGGAAGCAGGTCATCTCCTGAGCCACAATATCCCTGCTCTTCAGACTCATGTTCCTTGTTTCTGCATAATTCATGTTTTGAGGAGTTCATTTTCTTTGGACTAAAACCAGCTGTTATAATTTAAGTCAAAGGGCTTCATCAACAAGGAGTGCATTGCTGGATTCAGGACTAGTCATGCTCTGAACCAATGATCAAAGTGTGGCAAAGGGCTTTTCCCTTCATCAAATAGTTCCATTTCAGCTAAAATGAACCTGAATTGTAACAGGAGTTTTAGCCTAAAGAAATGTAACTTCTCGATAAATTATGGAAGTAAGTGAGAAACGAGTCGTTTGAAAAAAGTGATCAACTCCAGCTGAGTTAATAGGGAAAGTGCAAATAGATTTTCCCTACACATTGATTAATATCATTTTTTAATCACAGACAAATTCAAGTATAGACTGAAATGAACAGCTTTCATTTCGTCTACCGACAATGATTTTCACGAGTGCTTGTGAATTTCCTCCCTGGCCACATCTCATCTTTTTTTTCTCTAGTGTGCACACCTTTCCCCAACAAAACTTTTCACAGAGAGATACCAGCCTTGCCTCTGCCAGAGCAATGTACCTTTGAGTTTTTGCAAAAAACGAAAGTGACTTTAATCAGCCATGAAAGATGTTTCTCGCAGCTCTGCTCAGACTTTCACTTGCACTGTGCACGCTGGATAAAAGAGTCTTAGGGGCTAGAAAATAAAACAAACTGCCAGGTTTCTTTAAGAGAAATGAAAGCACATACAGAATTTTGAGCAATGCTGCTGCTTCTGCTCATTTACTTAAAAAAAATGTAAACGTGAAAGCTGTTTGCACAGCAAATTGTTTAAGATCCAGAGTGCTTAGCATTTTAAGAACTGCTGAATTGTTTAGACTAAATAGATCAATGGCACCTGTGCCTAACGTCTAAAGTACAAGCAATTGTTTGTCACCCTGTGAAAATGTTACAGCTTTTCATGTGGCTTTCCCTTTGTCACTCCATGCTATGAGAACAGGAATTCTGATCTGATTCAGTTACATGGGCATCTATCAGCACGTATCTTGTAAGAACAGCTGCTGATTTCAGAAAATACACAGGTATTTGATACACTCCCGTGGGTTCTAATGGAGTATAACTGTGCTTTACACCTCTGAAGCCTTTAGCAAGTACCCCATGTATCTGGGAAGACTGTGATGAAGTACTGTGGGTTCACTTAAAAAGCTCATGCTGGATTTGGAGGGATTACTCATTCCAGACATATTCCTCATTGCAAATACAGGGAATATTGCTGGAATTGGTAATAGCTCAGAAACCAGCATGGGGTTTTTTAAGTGTGCCCATTGTACATTGCATATTCACCCTGCTTACTGTAATGACATGCCAGCACTCTCTCCAGCCTCAGACTTATAAAGGACAGTTACACTGGCCACACCAGTGCCCTGTCATGATATGACCCTCATCTGCTAGCTAACACTGCATAATGAGTTGCTCAGCATGCTGCTGAAAGCCTGCAGACCAACATTTAAAACCTTGGGTGCCGAAATATAGGCTCCTAAAGCCATATGTAGCCGTTTGAATACAAATTAGGGCTGAAAGCGCTGGAATGACTTCAGAATGTAAGTTCCACTGAAAGTCAATAGGGTTTGAGTTCTTAAATCACTTAGATCCTTTATACACATGCTACATGTATAAATATGGCTTTCTAGCCCAATTGTTTAGACACTCAGTTTGGAACATCTGGGCCACATATGATGGCTGTTTTTTTCAAAAGCCTTGAGAGAAACGGCATCCAACTCCTATTGAAAGCCAATGGGAGTTGGGTACCCAAAACAAACACCATCCTTGTGGTTTGTGGCTATTATTAGGGCAGTTGTTGGGTAAGTTGTGGAAAGCTCTCTGCCTCTAAGACACTCAAGTCTGGGAGTGAGCTATTTCATTCCTCTATTGTAGAGCCAAAGGAAAAGTCTGCTGTTAAAATGAAACTGGTAAATTTGAGCCTTTGGGCCAATTTTGCAGAAACCCTCTCCCCAAATACACACATTCCACTTCAATTGCTCCACAAGACTTCTCCTAGCTTAGCCACAAAGGGGTCTGTGAAAATCAGTGCAAGGGGGAAGTAGCGGTAACAGGGCCACCTAACTTTCTGGGTGCTATTTTCTCAGACAACTGGAGGCTTTCTGCTTCGCATAGGGAAGAGTTTGAAAAGGGAGGCAATCTGATGGATTTTCTTTTAAATTGCCATTAATCACTGAAAACTGACAGGTCAATTGGCAGCATTTAAAAAGGCTACCTGCATCAGCCTTGCAGGATTTAACAGGGATGCATTTTTGTGATGAGTTTAAGTTTTAGGGCGATGTTTCCATTTTGGGATAAGCTTCAGGTTCGAGGGTTGATTTTTGGATCTGAACTTTTGGGTTAGGGTTTTAATAGGAAATCTTAATTCCAATCACTACTGGGGTCAGTGGGAGCTCATCCTTAGTAAACTGCAGCATTTGACTGTTTACACTGAGAGCTTGATCCAGGGCCCCTTCCTGTTAATGGGAGTTGTTCCCTTTGGCTCTCATGGGCTTTGGATCGGGACGACAGTTCACAGCCCTAAGGCACAAATCCTTCTCAGCTCCCCCGCCCTCCACCACAACGTGTGTGAACCCTGACAGATAGCAGAATCCTGGAGAAGTGCTGGGGTGGACATGGAGATGTTAAGCCTGGGAAATCTGCATCTTGATGCCAGTTGTGGACCTCTGTTCCCTACGGTTCCATGGAAGGAGGCTTGGGGTGGTTTGACCTTTGTATGGAGGGGTGGCATGCGGCAGCTGTGGCCACAAAGCTAGGATACTAATCCCCCATGCCCTCATCCTCCGATGCCTGTGCAAAGCCTGGGTCTAGCTGCATCTTGCAGCGTAAGTAGCCATATCCTCAGAATAAATCAAAGAGCAACTAAGGCCACCGCCCTACACTTCGCTCTGTGCGGGCAGACCCCTGTACTCACAGAGAGCCTTACTGACGTCAGTGGGGATGTACCGGGGTGAATGGATTCACCCACATGATTAGAACCCTACCAAATTCATGGTCCATTTTGGTCAATTTCATGGTCATAGGATTTTTTAAAATGTACATTGCATTATTTCAGATACTTAACGCTGAAATGTCACAAAGCTGTAATTTTAGGGGTAATGACCCAAAGGGGCTTGTGTGGGGTGGGGGTGGGGGGTGTCGCAAAGTTATTGTAAGGGGCTTGGAGTATCACTACCGGTGCTTCTGTCCTGATGCTGGCAGCAGCGCAGCCCTCAGAGCTGGGTGGCTGGAGAGCGATGGCGGCTGGATGGGAGCCCAGCTCGGAAGGGAGAGTCACCACCAGCAGCAGGGCAGAAGGAAGGATGGCCTGGTGTGGTGTTGCCAACCTTACTTCTCCCCTGCTGCCTGCAGAGCTGGGCCCTCGGCCAGCAGCCGCCGCTCCCCAGCCACCCAGCTCTTAAGGCAGCAGGGCCGGAGTAAGGATGGCAGTACTGCAACCCCTCGATAATAACTTGCAGCCCCCCTGAAACCTCCTTTCGGATTGGGACCCCCACTTTGAGAAACGCTGGTCTCCCCCATGAAATCTGTATTCTGCAGGGTAAAAGCCCACCAAAGACCAGATTTCACGGTTCGTGATGCGTTTATTGTGGTCGTGAATTTGGTAGGGCCCCTGCACATGGTGCTGCCTGCAGGACTGGGGCCCAAGTCAGGCTGAACCTAAACTGAACCCATGCCATGGTCACCCTTCATATCCCTGGTTTTGATCTTTGGCCTTCAGGTTCCAGTCACACTGCCGGTAGAGAAATCTTCCTGGATTTCCGTGGAAGCCAAATCAGACCCGACTCCTAAGCTGGCTCCACGAGGAGGAGAAGAGCGAGTGCAACAGGAAGGGTTTCTAATGAAATGTTAACGCAGTGCTTTGCATCAGGAGGTGAGAATCTGATGACAGAGATATTTAAAGTGTTAATAAAGCTATTTCAAGCTGTCCCACAAATTACCTCCTGCTGCCTCAGCTCTCCCAGAGTCTGTAAGTAGAATAAATTAAGTACAAATACACTGTATAAGCTCTTTACCATATTTCAGATGAACTCAGGAGGAGTTGGGAAAAATATTATTTAGCACCGTGATGGTGATATGAGGTAAATTGCTGATGTTGTCAGTTCTTCTCTTTTTTTTTTAAGCTATAAACAATAAGATCCTCAAATTCGCAAATTCAGTTGACTGCATTTTAATGAAGCCACCATGACACTCTTTTAAAGTGTATTTGATTTATTTCTTGCCAGATTCCAGTTCCTGAGACTCGTTCTCTCTGCTGTTGGCTCATATTGAAGGGGAAGTGATGGAAAGGGTGGGGGGGGTTGTTTTATTTTTAAGGTAATGATGTCCTTTAAAAGTAGATGTACAGATGTGAAGATTGAAGAAGTGACCCAGCGGGAGTGGGGAAAACAAAAATCAGTCCCCAAATACAGGTACTCAACAACTATGCAGGAAAGTTTAAAAAGACCCTGAATGACTTAGGAGCACAAGCCAACAGCTTGCAATGCAACGTGTGCCCCTAAGTCACTTTGGCTCACATCCTCACAGGTACTGAGGTACCTAACTCCCATTGACGTAGGCACCCAAATACTTTTGAAGATCTGGGCCTTAGGATCTTTTGAAACCCTGCCCTACCTGGGTAGAGAAGGTAATGGATCAGGACCTTTGTGCTGGGCTGGTAATCCAAGGTCCATTGAAGTCAAGGAGAGGTTTTCCACTGACTTCTGTAGCAATGGGGTCGTGTTTAGTGGGCACCAGATCAGGCCCCAGACCCCTTCAGTCTGTGAACCTGTTTCTGTGGTTTACCTAAAAGCTGGAATGTTGGGCAAGGTTCAGCATTAACCAGGGTTTGACAAAAATTCCCTGCTTTGTCAGGCCATCTGCGCTCCGCATTCTGCTGATGCAGGTTGCAGCACCTGGCCAGGTCAAACAAACATTACAGGCCCCAGACCTGCAGCTGGACCTATTTAGGCAGCTTCCTGTGCCTGTGGAATAAGGGTCTGTCTGCATCGATCCAATTGCAGGAGCAGAGCCTAACCCTGCAGCCCTTACTGCACAAGTAGGCCCAGTTATCACCATGAGGATACTTGTACAGTGAAGACCCAACCAAACATGGCTCAGTGTGGGGAAATGAGGGGAAAAACATAACCACAGGTCCAGGTTGTGTGTTCAAGGGTGTAACTTCTCCTTATACAGTCCAGGGCATGATCTAGGCCTTGGAGTGTGGTTATGGAGCTTAGATTAGTTAACACAGCAGTTGGCTTTCAGTATCGTTTCTCTAAGAGGTCTGAGCCCTAGATTTACTCCCTTGTCTCTACACAGACCACCACTCTAACAATGGCCCAAGCACCCCGGACAATTCCCTGTCCCTTTGAAAACCCTGCCCGTCTTCTGCAGCATGGAACAAAACAGCGAAGTCCTGAGACGTGCAGGCTTGGGCAATTTGCCACAAATCCCAACCCTTCCAGCTGACTTCTTTCAATAGATCAGATACATCCACACAATGGGCGTACTGTGCTGGCGTTCCAGGAGGAAATATTAGCATTTATCCTTATATTTATCAGACCTTCCCGCAAATGCATTCCAAGTACCTCCGAGCAATTTAAAATATATTACCTTTCCGACCGTCCCAGCACAACGATAAGGCAACACATCAAAAGGCAAATCGGGTGGTGTGACGGAAAAGAGTGAGAGGATCCTGCCCAAGAGCCAGTAGGCGTGTCTGGCTCTGGAGACGGGAAGTAAATCCCACCTTTCCCTGCAATGCTTTGCCATCAAAAGAGACTGCACAAGTCACTGCTTTCAGATCTGAGGTACCACCACTAACTATCACCCTAATTCTCACACCCTTACTTGGGCAACGTTCCCTCTGACTGATACACGTTTTGACTGGGCCCTAACCCAGGTGAGAGGGGAAGAGTTTAATGGAAAATAAAACTCAGATACTGCCGGCACCTTTTAACCTAAAATTGTCAAACTCAATGAGCATTCACGTTGTTCCTCCCTTATCCTTTCCAAGAGTGTCATACTTCTCCTCACACTTGCCTTTTTAATTTCCTTTGCTGTCATTATTTTGACAGATGTAGTCTTTTTAACTGCCTGCACAGACTGAATCCAAAGCAAATTGCTACGTGTCCATAGGCACTTAGAGGGGTTAGCGGAAAAGTGAAACAAGCTGGCAAGGCCCCTTCAGCGCACTAGACTCAGAAGAATTCATGTGGCCCAGGTCTTAATCCTTAGAACTCTGCAAACCATAAGAACAGCCATACCGTGTCAGACGGGGTCCTTCTAGCCCAGTATCCTGCTCGGACAGTTGCCAGTGCCCGATGCTTCAGAAGGAATAAACAGAACAGGGCAATTCCGGGTGATCCATCTGTCGCTCTCCTTGGTATCTCAAGACCATGGGTTCCACTTCAGGGCAGACTGTTCAATGACAGTGATGTTAACCCCGCGCCCGCTGTGGCTCTCACTCCTTAGTCACACAGCTAACTGCTTATTAACGCTATAGGGAGACACGGTGGGTGAGGTAATAGCTTTTACTGGACTAACTTCTGTTTCTTTCTGACCAAGAGAAGTTGGTCCGATAGAAGATATTCTAATAGCCAGGGGTCAACACAGCTACAACAACACTGCAGACAAATTTGAGCTCCCTAGGCTTTTGCCAGCCTTAGTATAAACAGTCCCCTGAGAAGCCCCAGTCCCTCTTGACACCAAGTAAGCGAATCCCTCTGATAGGCCCTTTTACTGTATTTTCCCAGAAAATCCAAGTGCCTCTGTTCTGAAAGGACCCGACACATACCACAGGACAGGTCCATCTTAGAGCTCCCTCCTTACCCAAAAAGGCGACACGCAGTCCTATCCTGTAATGAACGTACATAGGCCTTATTAATTAAATGAAAAGGAAGCAAGAGCTATTTGCACAATGCTAAGAATACTAAAGACACAGACAGAGAAAGATTCAACCCTTAGATTATTATCTTATAACACTTCTGTAACAAAGTAACAAAGTTTTATAGGTTCGGCATCTGATGCTTATCCCAGCTGTGGCAGCCAGGGCCCCTTTACCTGGCACACAGAGTCCTTGCCTCCTAGGATCCATTCTGTTAAAAAGAACCTTGTTTCCTTATCATAGAATCATGGAATCATAGAACATCAGGGTTGGAAGAGACCTCAGGAGGTCATCTAGTCCAACCTCTGCTCAAAGCAGGACCAACCCCAACTAAATCATCCCAGCGAGGGCTTTGTCAAGCTGGGCCTTAAAAACCTCTAAGAATGGAGATTCCAGCTTATAGGCAGCTTTTATCCAAAGACCCTGCCATGTGACCATTCTGACCCCAGAGTTTTCAGAGGCAAAGTTTTGGGAGAGGGGTCCATGAGGTGAAGTGTCCTATGTGATTCATCCCTGGGTGGGGATTTTTTTTTTTCATAGATATTTAGGTCAGAAGGGACCATTATGATCATCTAGTCTGACCTCCTGCACAATGCAGGCCACAGAATTTCACCCACCACTCCTAAAAAAAACCTCACACCTATATCTGTGCTATTGAAGTCCTCAAATTGTAGTTTGAAGACCTCAAGGAGCAGAGAATCCTCCAGCAAGTGACCCGGGCCCCATGCTACAGAGGAAGGCGAAAAACCTCCAGGGCCTTCCAATCTGCCCTGGAGGAAAATTCCTTCCCGACCCCAAATATGGCGATCAGCTAAACCCTGAGCATATGGGCAAGATTCATCAGCCAGATACTACAGAAAATTCTTTCCCGGGTAACTTGGATCTTACCCCATCTAAAAACCCATCACAGGCCATTGGGCCTATTTACCATGAATATTTAATTACCAAAACCATGTTATCCCATCATACCATCTCCTCCATAAACTTATCGAGTTTAATCTTAAAGCAAGATAGATCTTTTGCCCCCACTACTTCCCTCGGAAGGCTATTCCAAAACTTCACTCCTCTGATGGTTAGAAACCTTCGTCTAATTTCTAATCTAAATTTCCTAGTGGCCAGTTTATATCCATTTGTTCTTGTGTCCACATTGGTACTGAGTTTAAATAATTCCTCTCCCTCTCTGGTATTTATCCCTCTGATATATTTATAGAGAGCAATCATATCTCCCCTCAACCTTCTTTTAGTTAGGCTAAACAAGCCAAGCTCCCTGAGTCTCCTTTCATAAGACAAGTTTTCCATTCCTCGGATCATCCTAGTAGCCCTTCTCTGTACCTGTTCCAGTTTGAATTCATCCTTCTTAAACATGGGAGACCAGAACTGCACACAGTATTCCAGGTGAGGTCTCACCAGTGCCTTATATAACGGTACTAAAACCTCCTTATCCCTACTGGAAATACCTCTCCTGATGCATCCCAAGACGACATTAGCTTTTTTCACAGCCATATCACATTGGCAGCTCATAGTCATCCTATGATCAACCAATACTCCAAGGTCCTTTTCCTCCTCCGTTACTTCTAGTTGATGCGTCCCTAGCTTATAACTAAAATTCTTGTTATTCATCCCTAAATGCATGACCTTACACTTCTCACTATTAAATTTCATCCTATTCCTATTACTCCAGTTTACAAGGTCATCCAGATCCTCCTGTAGGGTATCCCTGTCCTTCTCTAAATTAGCAATACCTCCCAGCTTTGTATCATCTGCAAACTTTATTAGCACACTCCCACTTTTTGTGCCCAGGTCAGTAATAAAAAGATTAAATAAGATTGGTCCCAAAACTGATCCTTGAGGAACTCCACTGGTAACCTCCCTCCAACTTGACAGTTCACCTTTCAGTAGGACCCGTTGTAGTCTCCCCTTTAACCAATTCCCTATCCACCTTTCAATTTTCCTATTGATGCCCATCTTATCCAATTTAACTAATAATTCCCCATGTGGCACAGTATCAAACGCCTTACTAAAATCTAAGTAAATTAGATCCACTGCGTTTCCTTTGTCTAAAAAATCTGTTACTCTCTCAAAGAAGGAGATCAGGTTGGTTTGGCACGATCTACCTTTTGTAAAACCATGTTGTATTTTGTCCCATTTACCATTGACTTCAATGTCCTTAACTACCTTCTCCTTCAAAATTTTTTCCAAGACCTTGCATACTACAGATGTCAAACTAACAGGCCTATAATTACTTGGATCACTTTTTTTCCCTTTCTTAAAAATAGGAACTATGTTAGCAATTCTCCAATCATACGGTACAACCCCTGAGTTTACAGATTCATTAAAAATTCTTGCTAATGGGCTTGCAATTTCTTGTGCCAATTCTTTTAATATTCTTGGATGAAGATTATCTGGGCCCCCCGATTTAGTCCCATTAAGCTGTTTGAGTTTCGCTTCTACCTCAGATATGGTGATGTCTACCTCCATATCCTCATTCCCCTTCTCCATTGGCCTGTACCTGCTGTATTGAGAATCAAGGTGTTCCCTCTGGACATGTTGCTTTTTAATGGGTTTTAATTGAACACCAAGTCCCTTAAGGGCTGTAGTCATTTCTATGACTACAATGATTAATGGTTTTTGACATCCTGGGTCTGTCCCAGCCATGTGAGAGTTATGTCACAGTTTACCTAGGGAGGTGGTAGAATCTCCTTCCTTAGAGGTTTTTAAGGTCAGGCTTGACAAAGCCCTGGCTGGGATGATTTAACTGGGAATTGGTCCTGCTTTGAGCAGGGGGTTGGACCAGATGACCTTCTGGGGTCCCTTCCAACCCTGATATTCTATGATTCTATGATTCTATGTAACACACAACTGTACAGATGTTACTCTGAACATGAGATATGCAGAGATGAGCACATGCATATTACAGTCATCTGTTCACCAGCACTGAGGAAAGCCCAAATGCTACATAGGTTACGGCACTTTTAACAACTTAATTGTAATAATGTTCTACCAGCATTAAGCTGGCAGAGTCTTAGGTCTGGAGTTTGCCTGAGCCCCTTGCATCACACCATCCCCTGGCATTCAGTCCCAGCTTCTGGAAGGTGAGGGGCATCTGGAGCATGGGATTGCATCCCTGACCACCTTGGCTAAGAGCAATTGATTGACCTCTCCTCCACGAACTAATCTAGTTCTTTTTTTAACTTGTCCACAAACCAGCCAACACAGCTAACTAACTTTGGCCCAGCAATGCCCCTGAGCATGTGCTGAGGTTCTTTGCCTGATCAAGGTTTTGGAAAATACAGTCGGCAGCATCTGAAGTATCCACATGATCATCATATTAGAGTTGGGAAGGAATTCCCCCCAGGTCAGATTGGCAGAGACCCTGGAGGTTTGTGAGGTTCTGAGGCCTGTGATGTGCAGGAAGTCAGACTAGAGGATCATGATGGCTCCTTTGGGCTTTAAAGTCGATGAGCCTAAGGGTATGTCTACCCTGGCAAGTTTCTGCACCCCACGTTACACCATTTTTATTAAAACGCTGGAATTAAGCTGCTGTTGCTTGTCCACACTGTGCTCCTTGTGACGCTGGAGCGCAGCTACATCAGCAGTCTTGCAACAGCAAAGAGAGCAGCGCATGGTGGTACCTATCCCACTGTGCAACGGGCCACAGGGTGCTTTGGGAAGGGTCTGCAATGCCTCACGGGGCAGGGACAGCATCACATGATGCAGGTTTCCCAGTCTCATTGTTCCCTGGACATCCTACTACATTGCCAGCTGCTTCTCAACTGAAGTCACGGGGGGGAGGGAGAGTGTGTGACGGGGAGTGTGTGGGGGGGAGGCGGGGGGGCGGGGGAGAGACAGTGTGTTTGGGGGGACAGAGTGTGTGAGCATGCTGTCTTGTAAGTTCAGACAGCGGCAGGAAGCAACCAGTCCTGAGGAGGGGGGAGGGGGAAACTCTGACATCAGCCCCCGCCTCCCTCCCTGGGCGCTCTCTCTCTGTCTCACACACACACACACACACACAGACACCTGCCTCTGTGTTGGACGGCAGGAGCATTCCGCATTACTGGTTTGCTTTGTGTCCCGGAGCAGATCAGCACAGCACACTAAGGCTGTCAGAAAGGGTGCTTTGCGAGGGGACGGGCGCATGTCTCTGCTGAGTTCAAAACCGTGAGCAGAGCGGTCACGTGAGGCGTTATGGGACAGCTCTGCAGGCCAGTTACAGCGCAGAAAGCCATCGAGTGTCTCCACTGGCACCTGGCAACTCCCGGCGAGGTGGGGTTTTGCAGCACTGCAGCTGTGGAGTTTCTGCACACAGAGTGGCTTGGCAGCGGGGACACGTCTGCAGTGTGAGCGCAAACAGCTGCTTGACTGCGCAGAAACAAGCCCTGAGTTGCCCACTACAGGGTGGAGGGTTTAATGGATTTTAAAAGAAAACAAACACAGGTGCCCTCCTGGATGCGAGAAGATTGAAATGTCTTCAGTGTCACAGGCAAAATACCAGGAATTTCACAACTGGTTTAAGAACCCATTAGTCCACGGGGATTTCAGAGGCTTATTAAGGAAAGAATACATTCACTTGAATGACAAGGCATTTTCCTTTCCAATGGGGAGGAAAGGCAGAGATTGTTAATTCTAAGTAAGTAGAAAATCCCTGTAGGAGTTTTATATATTCCTGAGCTAGAGAAAGAAGTTCAGCTAAATAAGACGCAGCCCTAGGTTTCACCCATCATTGAATCAATCCAGAACCATTCCTGAAGTAGGACAAGCTCAGAAAACTTTGTAAAGGGAATGCAATGCAGCCCTGAATTTCCTTAAATTGGGCACCTTAAACGTCATGCACAAGAGCAACTTCCTCCATACAGCGTGGTGGGAGGTGTGATTGAACTCAGCCAATGCCCTCTGACAGCCTGTCCCAGAATGGACGTGTTGAGTGATGTTCCCCTCCTTCGTTTTTCCTCCCCTGGTCTCCCTGCTGCTGCCTCGTTGGTGTTTGCTCTTCTCCAGTGGGACTCTGCAAAAGGTGACAGCAGGTAAGCACCAGCCTCCTCTTCTTGTTTTTACTTTCTCTTTTCTCCTTTACCATTCGTCTTCTCCTGCGCCAGCAAAGAATTTGATTTTGTACTTAGCTTTAAACTTCCGAATAATCCCATTGAAGTCAACCTTAAAAAACGGGGTTAAAAAGCTTGTGTTTAAGTGCTTTAAACACAAGGGTGCTTTAAACAAAACGATTTAAAACACAATGGTGACATCACAAGTAAATCAGCCAATCAAGCCCCTTCTCTGCCTCCTCTCTCCTTCCTCATTGCTCCCCTTCTTGATTCTCATTGTACATTGGGGGGGAAAGGCCCTGGTGCGCTGTGGCATGTACACAAATACGGCTTAGCTGTTTGCTTTTCTGGCGCCATATCTTGGGATTACTAAAAAAAAAACAAGCCCATATTCTACATTTATGGGTTACTGTCTTAGAGCCTGATCCAGTGCCCCTTGTAATGTCATCAGGCATTTAACTGACAGAGAATCAGGAAATTACACCAGATGATAAAGCAGGGGATAGCCAAAAAACAAAACAAATCAAACAAAAAACCCCACAAGCTACCTGTGAGTATACGAGCAACCACGTGTTGGTCTGTATCCATAGTTCAGAGCTTGTATTAGGCAGATTTCAAATGTCAACGGTAGTGTATGATACGTTAACAATGCCTTTTTCTTGCAAGTTAATACAATGAAGAGCAGAAATTGCTTTAGAAATGTGATGGTGTCAGTTAAACTATTTCTGCATTTCAAGGTACTGTTCAGAAATAGCAGAACAGATGCTCAGCTGGTGGAAACTGGCAATGCTTCCATTAAAATCAGTCCATGATTGTACAACAGCTGCAAATCTGGTCTGTAAAAATATATGTACAATGGAAAATTTCTAGAAAATTAAACATCGCTATAAATGTAAAGAACCTTCTGCAGAGGGAGTTAAACTATACGTATGCAACAAAGCGTTATTTCCCCCGACTGCAATACTACTAATTAAATATACGTAGCTGACCACGTAGTACACGATATTGGTACAAAATGACCCTGCATTAAACTGACCCAGGGTAGCATTTTACTTTTAGTCTTCCTTTGCACACTTGTCTCTGTTTCGTGTGCATTCAGATGTGGAAGTAGAACATTTTCAAACACGGGTATCAGCATTTGCTGCATGTTGGGTTTTGTGTCATTCTGATGTACGACACATTCGTCCCAGTGATGGCCACATAAACACCACCCTGTACTGGAAACCTGCTGACCGCTATTCCTACCTACAGGCCTCCAGCTTCCATCCAGGACACATCACACGATCCATTGTCTACAGCCAAGCCCTAAGGTATAACCATATTGCTCCAATCCCTCAGACTGAAACAAACACCTACAAGATCTCTATCAGGCGTTCTTACAACTACAATACCCATCTGGGGAAGTGAGGAAACAGATTGACTGAGCCAGATGGGTACCCAGAAGTCACCTACTACAGGACAGGCCCAACGAGAAAAATAAAAGAACACCACTGGCCATCACGTACAGCCCCCAGCTAAAATCTCTCCAGTGGATCATCAACGATCTACAACCTATCCTGTAAAATGATCCCTCACTCTCACAGACCTTGGGAGACAGGCCAGTCCTAGCTTACAGACAGCCCCTCAACCTGAAACAAATACTCACCAGCAACTACACTCCACACCACAGAAACACTAACCCAGGAATCAATCCCTATAACAAACCCCATTGCCTCCTCTGTCCCCATATCTACTCTAATGACACCATCAGAGGACCCAACCACATCAGCCACACCATCAGAGACTCATTCACCTGCACATCTACTAATGTGTCATATGCCATCATGTGCCAGCAATGTCCCTCTGCCATGCACATTGGCCAAACTGGACAGTCTCTACGTAAAAGAATAAATGGACACAAATCAGACACCAGGAATGGTAACCTACAAAAGCCAGTAGGAGAACACTTCAATCTCCCTGAACATTCAATAACAGATTTAAAAGTAGCCACCCTGCAACAAAAAAACTTCAGAAACAGACTTCAAAGAGAAACTGCAGAGCTACAATTCATTTGCAAACTTAACACCATTAATTTGGGCTTGAAGAGGGACTGGGAGTGGCTGGCTCACTACAAAAGCAAGTTTCCCTCTCTTGGTATTGACACCTCCTCATCAGTTATTGGGAGTGGACCACATCCACCCTGACTGAATTGGCCCTGTCAGCCCTGGTTCTCCACTTGCAAGGTGACTCCCTTCTCTTCGTGTGCCGGTATATTTATGCTTGTATCTGTGATTTTCACTCCATGTATCTGAAGAAGTGGGGTTTTTACCCACAAAAGCTTATGCCCAAATAAAGCTGTTAGGCTTTAAGGTGCTACCAGACTCCTCGTTGTTTTTGTGGATACAGACTAACACGGCTACCCCCTGATACTTTAAACAAAGGGCCTGGTTCTCACTTGCACTAATGCGTTTCTACTCCACTGGGGTAGTGTAAAGTGGCTGTGAAGTGGACATGAATGCAATTTACACCCACTGCGGAGCCGCTGTGACAAACTGACAATATCCTGTAGTATCTTGAATGAACTTTGTTGAATGAAGTTAAACCTTACTGAATTAGGGTTAATACCCTTGGGGTACATTGTATTAGAAATGCTAATATTTAGGCACTAGCATGAGATTGTATGGGACTTCTTTAGCAGGAAGACAACATTAGTGCAATCTCTTGAAGGTAAGATGAAGTTCAAATGTCTTTTTGGAACAATACACATGAAGTGCATTTCCCAGAAAGTACCTTGAGATACCCCTTCTAAGTTAACCTTTTGAAGATATGCTCTGGGGAAAGAGAGCCATTGTGTACTAATTACCTGCTTCAGGGATCGCCAGGGCAAAGACTTTGATCTGTATAAAAGGGTGGACTAAATTTGCCATGAGTGTGCTTGTTTTGAGCTAGGGTGACCGTATTTGCCAAAGGGAAAATGGGAAACTGTGTGGGGCTAATCCGGGCCCTCTCCCACTCACGTGGGGCTGGCCCAAACTGCTCTTCCGAGCCCACCTGCCTGCATGTTGCTGGCCTGGCCCGAGTCCCCCTCCTTGCATGAGGATGGGGCTGGTGTCACTGCTTGCCCGAGCACCGCTTGCCTCCCTCCCAAGCCCTGCATCCCCCTTCCTGGGGCTGGCATTGCCGCTCACCCCACACACCCCCCGCATGTTCCTCCACACCCCACGGTTTTGACAAAAGTGGGCATTTGTCTCGTTTGCACTTGCCAGGTGATCAAAATGGCTGACTGCAGTCCTGTCAAATTCTGGGGTACACGCAGGGATGTCAGATTCCAGGGTAACAGTAACCCCAAGGCTTCCCCTAGGGGGTGATGTTGAAGAGATTATTCTGCCAAAATCCCCTGTTAGGATTCGGGGGTTAATTCTGGTACATTTATTAGCAGGCCTGTAGGTTCCTTTACTGTGTTTAATATGGTTTTCTCTGTAATTAAGAATACAGTGGGCTTGCTTAGGAAGAGGTGTGTGGTAAGTACAGCTGTTGACAATCACTCCGTCCCCAGTCTGAAGAGAAAGCAAGCAGCAGTGCTCGAACAACCTGGCTGTGCTGAGAAATACAGGCTGAAGGCCGGGAGATGTGCAGCTTGAGCAGACCCTGCTCAGAAGGGAGAGAGACGTATCTCCACCCACGAGAGGCAACAGCTGCGGAACTGGAAGTCGGAGACTGGGTGTCCTTCTGGACCAGTTGAGGGGAAATACAGGTGCAGTGGCCCTGAATTATGACAGCCTTTTCCATGGCCAGTGTCAATGAGATCCCTTGAGGCTTTCACTGCTGATACGGAGGGGCGTGTGGTTTTTGGAGGGAGCTGGTTCTCTCACGCCATTCCCCTCACGCTGCGTGTGGATGGTTTATACTCAGTGTCCTGCCAGGCAGTTGTCCTCCATTGAGGGTTGTGCCATCTTAACAAGCTGTCCCAAACATCAGTTACCTCTCACGAAAGTTTCATTCCTGCTCAGGAGCGAAGACAAAAAATTGCAAAGCAGCTGATTGCCTCCAGAGAGGGGATTTCCCAGACAAGGTCAGCTACAGTCAGGATGGTGAGGACAGTACTTAGCGTGGATGAAAACAAAGTCAATGAGCCGTGATACCCATGTGATCAGCGGTTCGCCTATTAGTACGCAGCTCCCTTCCCCACTTCTAGTAGTAAGAGAAAAGGAACCAATGAAACCTTCAGCCCCTGTGGGTTCAGCAGGTGGAGAAGGTTTCTGCAGCACCCTTCTTCAGGAGCTCTCAGGGGAGGTCCTTCTCCCTGCCTTGTCAGGTCCCTTCTGGGCTGTCTGGCTCCCTTTTAAGCTCCACCTCCAGCTGGATCATGCTGGGTCCAGAGTCACTCCATAACCCCTTCAGTTGTAGTGCAGAGTTTCGACAGCCTGGCACTGTAAGCAGAGGTTAAGCAGGGGTCAATATTTTACATGCTGTTATTACACGACGTGCCCCTCTAGTTATAGCATCCTGGGAACACATAAAAGACGGGACCGTTTGTTTTTATCACCCCTAGAGAAAGATATTTCTTGCAAACTGATTTATAAATTCAGAGCTGGGGGGTGGCTTTACTCCAAGCCCTGAGTAAGAGGCAATGCACTCCAGGAGAAAACCCAGGACCAGACTGGGCTCCGAGAGTTCCCCCTGGTACTGGGGTGAGTGAGGAAGTGATCTGTACTAGGTGCAGATTGTGTCTCCCTCCATGCTGGCTCCGCTGCATTGATTGGTGGAAGGAATGGGAGGGCGGGGGTCAAAGTCAAGACTCCACCCCTTCCCTGCCTCCTCTCACCCCCGCCTGAAAGGGAGAATAGCAACCCCGGGGAGGACGCTTTCTCCATGCGGTGTCCCATACCAACAGGACATATGGTTCAGGGCAATTTGGCCCAGACTCAATTATCTGTCCAAGCAACACTGCATCACGGGGATGCTCTGTGTGATACACACACACACACATGTACACAAGGAGATTTTCAAATGAGCATAAGGAAGACAGGTGCGCATATCCCCTTGGCTCTTAATGGGGTGTGAGAGCCCCATGAGCTTGTGCGCCTTTGGAAATCCCAGCCGGAAGTCAAGAGAGTTCTATGCCCTTGTCTAGCTAAGCTGAACTGACGAGATGGCGAATGATGGTGAGACACAGGGAAACAAGAAGCGCTGACTCTTTGTAAGGTACATGGCATTTACCGCAGGAAAATAGAATTAGCCTATAATCACACGTTACAGCAGCTAACACAACAGAACGTTCAAGGGTGATAAAGGTTTTCCCAGACACTGAAATACATATGCTGTAAGTACAGGCTTCGCCGTTATTTGTTTTGTAGCTTACAGGCATAAGGCACAAAAAGGAAATTGGAGAGAACTCAGTGGGCAATGCAATGTCAAAATATTCCAGTCCCGTTACCGCTAAAAACTGGCATTTCATATTCACAGATTAAATGTGCAGTAGAGCCAATTGTCAACTGCACACTTGTGACATAATTTATTACCTGCCATGAACCCGGCTGAGAATGTGAAACATTTCAAATGATGTATTAATCATGTGAAACATTCTGTGTCACGTATTGCAGATTACTAGTGGAGCCTTGGTCTCCATGCAGACTTTTACCAAAAAGCTGGCCACATGTGGGTGGGTTCTTTCAATTATACTGTGTTTCTTTATTTTTAGCACCATGGAAATGGGATATGTTGGATGGAGGAAGTCCAAACGTATTGTAAAGTGAATGAATTTCTTAGCAGATCTTTGAAGACATGACATTCAGAAAAAGCCACTGAGCACAAAATTAATTGGGCAGAGTTACAAAGTACCCAGCTTGGATGCTGGCTTCTGTAATGAGAGGTTGTGTGGAGAACAGCTTATTGCTTTTATCTCCCAGGATGTCACAGCCCTACCACCTGCTATGACCGTGTTTCATATGGATAAGTAAAGGAGTGATTTGAAGGCAATTTAGAATAAGAAAGGGAGAACTATTATGATACTGGTCTGAACTTGGTGGGAAATGCGGTCTGCTCCCATTACAAGACCAAATGTAGGAACCTTGTTATTTTGATACAGGACTTCTCATGCTGCCATTAACATTCTGCACAGTACTTCCACATGCATGAGAGCTTGGAATAAAGTAGGGAATATGCTTTGTGTTAACACAGTGGTCTTCATATTCCTTTCTGTTTAGTATTTCTTTTTATATACTCCAAAGGGTGTGTATATTTTCAGCTAGAACTCCCCCAAGGCGGTTGTGGGTGTGTAGTGCATACTTATCCCTGCAGAACGCAGGTGTGAGCACTTGTGTACCCACTTTAAAGTTCAAACACAAACACCTCTGCAAATGCCAGTGTTAACATTTGCACCTATAAAGCCAAAGGTGATTTTCCTGGGCTTGCACGAGGGCACAGAACTGGACCCATTGTATTATATCATCTCATTTCCCTTCCTCATGATGAAATAAATCACTGCATTTTTCTGTACTTAGAACTAAACTTTCAGCAGGTGTCTGCAAAGATGCCTATTCCAACTGTGGGAGAATCTGTCTGTGCTCGTAAAAAAACCAAACGCTTCCTACATTCAGAACATCAACAAAAGCTATGTTACAACCATCTTCTCTAGCCTGTCTGTCCTCCACCTTTGCCAGTTTTTTTTAAGAACAGGGTAAG
The DNA here is from genome assembly GCF_965140295.1 of Lepidochelys olivacea. Taxonomy (NCBI): domain Eukaryota; kingdom Metazoa; phylum Chordata; order Testudines; family Cheloniidae; genus Lepidochelys; species Lepidochelys olivacea. The sequence continues at coordinate 125,117,163 of NC_140416.1, forward strand.
TAAATGCCCTCCACACAGCTGGACTGAGAGTAAAATTAACCCTCTCCTTCACAAAGAAAAGTCATTCTGAAAATGAGAGACTGATATTTTGCCTCTGAAAGGAGAAAGTCAAATTTTTTAACGTCCCAGTCTGTTATGCATAATCACTCACCCACAGTTTCAATATGCATGCCGTTTTTAATTTCTTGTGTTTAATCAATAAACTTTTAATTTGAATGAACGCATTTGTGTTTGCCATGTAATCAAGTAAGTCAGAAGCCTTGAAAATAACCCCAAGCCTCTCTCTCATTGTTTAATGTCAAAAAGTGAAAGTTTATAAACACATTTAACTCTTTAGACCTTTGAGATTAATATAAATGCAACATATCTTTCTCCTTCTCATAACACAAGGACTAGGGGTCACCAAATGAAATTAATAGGCAGCAGGTTTAAACAAACAAAAGGAAGTATTTTCACAGTCTGTGCAACTCTTTGCCAGAGGATGTTGTGAAGGCCAAGACTATAACAGGGTTCAAAAAAGAACTAGATAAGTCCATGAAGGATAGGTCCATCAATGGCTATTAGCCAGGATGGGCAGTGATGGTGTCCCTTGCCTCTGTTTGCCAGAAGCTGGGAATGAGCGACAGGGGATGGATCACTTGATGATTCCCTGTTCTCTTCATTCCCTCTGGGGCACCTGGCATTGGCTACTGTCGGCAGACAGGATACTGGGCTGCATAGACCTTTAGTCTGACCCAGTCTGGCCGGTCTTATGTTATGTTCTTTTCTTGACACTGGGATAATGCAAAGCAAAATTGTCTCATTGTTTTGACATGAAGACGTTGCTTTTTAATATATTGTAGTAAAAAGATTCAAATTAATATTTTTTCATTTGTGGAACTATCATTTCAGCCAATTTAACATGGCCCACATCGTTCAAAAGCATGATCTATGGTCCTCAAACTGCGGCTGTTTGTACAGAAGTTTCAGGGGGAAAAGTATATAGATGAAATAAGTAAGCATTTAATTTGCCCTTCACAGTTGTTTCATGTAAATGAAGAAATGGAAATCTTTGTGAGCCATCCAAGCTGTGAAATAAATGCACGATTAGCTATATGAGAGGGCTGAAAGCTATTAGCACTCATTTTAGAATAATAATGTACTTCAAGTCTATTTGTTGAAATATAAATACAATTATGCGGGAAGAAATTAATGCGCAATATGGAGTTTCTTTAAGATCTCGTACCATGTTCGGCAGTACAAGATGAAATTAATGAAATCACGGTTTCGGGAGGCAAACAATTAGAGCGTTGTATGAAAATGTGGGTGAAATAAAAAACGTTACAGGACACGCAACACTGGCTTACAATCTAATAGCCGTCTGTCACATGCGCTCAGTGTGATGAAGATTGTGTTAAGAATAATATTTATTACGGTCGTGCAGTAACGTCTAGGAGCCCATTGGGCGAGGCACTGAAAACAAACAAATCAGATATACGCGCCAAAGCCTGCAGACCATTATTCACCTGAGTAACCCCATGGCTTCAGTGGGGCTGCTCAGATGAGCAAGGCTTTGGTGAGCACCAGGACTCTGACTGAATTGTGGAGTGGGATTTATAAGACATCTGGTATTGGTCAGGAGGTTGTGGCCCATTTAGAAGCCAGAGAGTTTGGCAGGTGTGCAGATGATCTGCCAAATTCTTTGGTGCAATGTGGAGAGAGGCAGGACATGGCTTCCTGATTCTCTTCCCCAGCTGAAGCCCCAGTGCAGTTCAAAGTAGCCCAGAGGCTGCTCTAACTTGCATTAGCTAGCAATGATTTGCCAAGGGGCTGTACACCAGCTGGGCTTAGGCAGAGCACAATGCACACTGGCTACTCCTCCTCCCTACTCCCAACATGCCCCCTGTGCTGGCTGGGGTGGAGAGGAGGCACTGTCTTGGAGCTGGATATGGCAACTTTATGCCTGCTGGAGAGCTAGGATCAGATTCAAACTCCTTTATGGCCAGGAGTGGGGCCGGGGGGCCAGAACACAGCAACAAAGATGACTCCATGACTTATGCGTACAGAGCACTTTTATTCAGTGCATGGCCAAAGTACTTTACAGACTTACAGAAAGGACTTGATCCACTGCTGAAATGCAGCCACCTCTGGACTGACCCGTAGCCAGTACTCTCAGCCAAGAGCCTCACAGCACAGTAATCGAGGCCCAAAAAAAGTGAAGAAGAAACCACACATGGCTGTCACTACAGGGGCATGAGGGGGTGTAATGCAGCCCCACAGTGGAATACAGCCAGGTCAATATAGCTTGTTTTGGGGGATCTGTCTGTGCACAACTTCTGAATGCTGGCTGATTTCACAAACTGTAAGTAGAACTAATGCTCAGTGTGATCAACCATCAGCTGACAGGAACCACGTCATGCGGCACACTGCTTGTTGGGACAATAGGAAGAGTAGTTAAAAGGGAATGTCTCTGCCCTGGTAGACCATTGAATATGATAAAGAGATCGAGCACGCTAAAGGAAACTAGTTTTTCCCCAGGTTGTCTGCAGGGAGCGGGGCTGGAGCAGGGGAATTCCCCAGCAGAATTGGAGGAACAAGGAAACAAGGTGTTAGAAACATATCAAGACTCAGGGAGGTTCAGAGAACCCAAAGGGAGAAGCCTCCAAACGAGGGGGAGCCATTTGACTATTGGACCTGGACAAACTAAGGAGAACTTGTGAGAAGGCAGCTTGGAGAGGGAACCTGCAGGATGAGAGGAGGGCCTAAGGACCCTGAAAGGATTGCCCAAACCCCAGAGTGGTGAGGGCCTACGGGGCTTTTTGGGAGATTGAGCTAGGCAGCTGTCTAGTGCCACAGAAGACAGCGGAGAGAGGAGGTTTAATAACTTTTAGGGGCAGAAGCCAGTAGCTCCAGCCAGGCCTCCCTGGCTGATGCAAAGAGCCCTTGCCAACACTTGCACACCATCCCTCCAGGTTTGCTAGCCTCCCAACCCCCTCCTCCAGGGAAGTAACTGCAGGCTACCTGTCTCGGAAGCCCCCAGACTCTCCTTCCTTCTCCCAGGGAGTAACTGCAGACTTTCTCCAGCAGCCCCCTCTGCTGCCAGTTTCCCATCTTTGTATATCCAGCCTAGCTGGGCTCTATCCCTCAGTCATATGTGTCTTCCCCAGTACATATGCCCTTTTCTCAGGGCTCCAGATGCCTCTGAGGTCTCTGAACAGGAGAATTCTGCCAGGCCCACCGCAGACTCTGGGCCTCTCTGTACAGACCAGCGCCCCCCTCCTGTCTTCCTAGCCCCTAGTTTCCTTCTCTTTGAGGAGGCAGGTTCCCTCTTATAGGAAGCCACCTCCCCAGGCTACCATCATGTGATCCTGATCATGTGACCCAACCACTGGCCCAAGCCCAAACCTGTTACCTGGGGCCAGACAACAAGGCACCGACGGGGCTGAATCCAATTCCCCGCAAAGAGCCTACCCACCTTGTAACACTGGCGTTTTCAGCACAGCGCATCATCAGGTATTTGCAAGCATTTGATTTGCCTTGATTACAGATATGCAGTGACTGCAGCTTTCTCAAAGGGGTGGAGGGTCTGGTTTTGTGGAACATGTCTCCACCTTCTATGAGGAGAGGGTCTGTACAGTTTGGATGTCCAGCACCTCCACAGAAGGGGGAAACAATCTGCTTGGAGACAGGCTGGCTAGAGTAGTCAGGAGCTTGCTGAACTAATACAAAAGGGAGGGTAAGAAGGGGGAAGATATGAAGCGTTCAGTACAAAAATCAAGATGTCGAGAACAAAATTAATCAAGGAACCAAAGGACATAAAGAGAAGAAATTACTGAATTACCTCTACACCAATGCTAGGACCCTGGTTAACAAACAAGAGGAATTAGAATCACTCAATTAGGAGCATAAATGGGATCTAGATGGTATTACTGACACCTGGTGGGATGATTCGCGTGATGGGAATGTTAGAATCAATGGTTCTAACCTATTTAGGAAGGAGTGAGTGGGCAAAAGGGCACCCACAATGGCACTCTATGTCAAAAATGGCATTACCTGTTCCCAGGGCACAGACAACTTAGAAGAAATTGATCTCGAATGCTTCTGGTTCCATGTCCTAGCAGATAAAGCCCAAGACGGGATATGAGCAGGTGTCTGCCATCGCAGAATTTCTAAACCTCACAGGCGACAATTTCCTAACGCAAAGTGTTGCCGCCAACGGGAATCCTATATTAGACCTTGTCTTGACGGACCTGATCACCAGACTAAAAATTAATAGTAACTTAGGTACAAGTGATCATGACTTGATCCCATTTATAATGTGCAAACAGAGTAAAGTCCAGACCAGGGATTCATATGTATACTCTGTACTTTAAAAGGGCCAATTTCACAACACCAAAAAACAATTACAAGCCAAATCATCTGGGAGGAAGAATTTAATCAGAAAAAATGAGCATGGTAATTGGGACTAGCTTAAGAACACTTTACTAGAGGCCCAAAAAAGCCACAATCAAGGAAGAAGGCTGTATTGCTTAAAAAAAACAACAACCGGGATTAGAGGGGAAGTGAAGGAAGCTATAAACACAAGATATAACAATGGAAAGAAAGGGGAAGTTGCTAGTAATGGATATATATCAGAAGCTAGAAAGAGTAGAAACTTAATAAGGGAAAATTGATTAGGTTCCAAAAAGTTAGATAAGTTCATAGAGGACAGGGCCATCAATGGCTATTAGCCAAGATGTTCAGGGAGGCAACCCCATGCTCTAGGGGTCCCTAAACCTCTGTCTTCCAGAAGATGGGACTAGATGACAGGGGATGGGTCACTTGATAATTGCCCTATTCTGCTCATTTCCTCTGAAGTAGCTGGACCTGGCCACTGTCAGGAGACAGGATATTGAGCTAGATGGACCATTAGTCTGACCCACAATGATCATTCTTATGAAACAGAGAGACAAAGAGAAATCAATGGTCTGCAGAGTTAAGGACAATATGGAGTTTTTAAGTGTATTAAGAACAAAAGAAATCCACTGGTCCATTACTAGATGGAAATAGTAGAATAATCAATAATAATGCACAAAAGGGAGACGTGTTCAATAAATATTTCTGTTCTGAATTTGGGAAAAGAAACAGATGATGCAGTCCTGTAATATGATGACACTCATGTCTTTCATTCATAGTATCTCTTCAGGATGTAAAACAGAAGCTACTAAAGTTAGACATTTTTTTAAAATCAGTAGGTGCAGATAACTTGCATCCAAGAGTTTTAAAAGAGCTGGCTGAGGAGCTCACTGGGCCGTTAATGTTCACTTTAAATAAGTCTTGGAATGCTGGGGAAATTACAGAAGACTGGAAAAAATGAATAGTGTGCAAATATTTTTTAAAAGGATAAATGGGATGATCACTGACAAATATAAGCCCATCTGACTGAAAACACTATTGTAATAATCTTTGTCTAAAATATGTCTTGTGAGGTCTCATTTGAAAACGAATAACTCACTGGTCAATAATATCATGGTGAAATGGCTATAGCAACATTATATATAAAGTTATGAATTTCCTCTTTATGATGTTCTTAGTGCATGTTCAAATCCACACAGCCCTGACTAGGCAAAAGTTAAACAGGTCTATTCTAAACAAAGGAATGTCAGTTTACCTCAGTTTGCATAAAAGTTGTAAACAGGGTCCTTGAGACAACAAGAGAGGAAAATGGCAGGAGACAAAGCGAATCTTCATTGCATTAAGAAAAGGAGTACTTGTGGCACCTTAGAGACTAACCAATTTATTTGAGCATAAGCTTTCGTGAGCTACAGCTCACTTCATCAGATGCATTCAGTGGAAAATACAGTGAAGAGATTTATATACACACAGAACATGAAAAAATGGGTGTTTATCATGCACACTGTAAGGTGAGTGATCACTTAAGATGAGCTATTACCAGCAGGATGGGCGGGGGGTGGGAAGAAAACCTTTTGTAGTGATAATCAAGGTGAGCCATTTCCAGCAGTTAACAAGAACGTCTGAGGAACAGTGGGGGGGGGGGAGAATAAACAAGGGGAAATAGTTTTACTTTGTGTAATGACTCAACCACTCCCAGTCTCTATTCAAGCCTTAGTTAATTGTATCCAATTTGCAAATTAATTCCAATTCAACAGTCTCTCATTGGAGTCTGTTTTTGAAGTCTTTTTGTTGAAGAATAGCCACTTTTAGGTCAGAAATCGAGTGACCAGAGAGATTGAAGTGTTCTCCAACTGGTTTATGAATGTTATAATTCTTGACATCTGATTTGTGTCCATTTATTCTTTTATGTAGAGACTGTCCAGTTTGACCAATGTACATGGCAGATAGGCATTGCTGGCACATGATCGCATATATCACATTGGTAGATGTGCAGGTGAACGAGCCTCTGATAGTGTGGCTGATGTGATTAGGCCCTATAATGGTGTCCCCTGAATAGATATGCATTTGTCTCTGTCTGAGGGGTTGGAGTAAAACCTTCATTGCATTGTGAACAGAGGAGAAGGAAGAGCATGGAGTCACCTTCACCACCAGGTTCTATGTTACCTTCTTTAGTATCTGCATAAACTTTGCTTTGAGGGATAATCCTCAGAAGAATCCACTTCAAAGCATGCCTGGACTATAAAAGTGAGGGGCAAAACACCCCAGTCTCTCCCTATCTCTCTCTCACCTAAGACAACAAAGGAACCAGCCCTTTGACTTGGGAGGGATCCTGACCTGAGAATTTGGTCAGCCAAGTTGCTGGGAATATGTGATAAGGATTTTCACTTGATCCCAGTCTAGCTTGTTAAGTTTTAGCTACTAGAAAGCTTTTTATATTTATGTCTCTTGTAACCATTTCTGACTTTAATACCATAAACTTGGACTCGCTTAAAATCTCTCTCTTTGTAGTTAAATATATTTGTTTTATTCCTTCATCAATAATAATCCAGTGTTGTGTTTCAACTGAACTGTTTGGTAACTCCAGGTGAAGTAGCAAACTGTTGCATATTGACCCCTTACGGGGACAGCGGACCTCTGATATCTGAACTGCCCAGGAGAGGGCAAGACAGTGCAGAACCCATGTTTTGGGGGAAATTTGAGACTGAGAGTGTGTTGGGGTCACCCCGCAAGTAGTAACCCAGGCTGGTGGGAGCCAGAGTGTGACTGGAGTGTTGCTGACAGGCTGCTGGGATCAGAGCGGCTGGGCCAGGGCTGCAGATATACACACACTCAGGGGTGACGTGCCTGCTGGCAGGCTGCTTGTGAGTGGCCCAGGTTGGGAGTTACAACCGCAAAGCATTGTGAGACACCCCAGGGTTCCAGGGCAGGCAGGGACACAACCCCTCACTCGTCTGGCCTGCACCCCGGAATATGACAACCTGCCAGTCTGACACCGATCCCAGGCAAGATACTACAGCTACTGATAAAGGACTCGATTAATAAAGAATTAAAGGAGGGTAGTGTAATTAATGTCAATTAACATGAGTTTATAGAAAATAGATCCTGTCTAACTGAATATATTTTTGATGAGTGTGGCAAATTGCCAGCACTTGCTGCAGGGGGGGGGGAAGTTTTAGGGCACCATTTCTTGCCCCTGAACTGGGGTATTAACGGCCTCACTACTGTCCTAGAGGAGGGGAGTGGAGAGGGAGGGACCTGGGCCTGCCAGGGACTATTTAGAAAAGCTGGACGTGCACAAGTCCATGGGGCCAGACGAGTTGCATCCGAGAGTGCTGAAGGAATTGGCGGCTGTGATTGCAGAGCCATTGGCCATTATCTTTGAAAACTCGTGGCGAACGGGGGAAGTCCCGGATGACTGGAAAAAGGCTAATGTAGTGCCAATCTTTAAAAAAGGGAAGAAGGAGGATCCTGGGAACTACAGGCCAGTCAGCCTCACCTCAGTCCCTGGAAAAATCATGGAGCAGGTCCTCAAAGAATCAATCCTGAAGCACTTGCATGAGAGGAAAGTGATCAGGAACAGCCAGCATGGATTCACCAAGGGAAGGTCATGCCTGACTAATCTAATCGCCTTTTATAATGAGATTACTGGTTCTGTGGATGAAGGGAAAGCAGTGGATGTATTGTTTCTTGACTTTAGCAAAGCTTTTGACATGGTCTCCCACAGTATTCTTGTCAGCAAGTTAAGGAAGTATGGGCTGGATGAATGCACTATAAAGTGGGTAGAAAGCTGGCTAGATTGTCAGGCTCAACAGGTAGTGATCAATGGCTCCATGTCTAGTTGGCAGCCGGTATCAAGTGGAGTGCCCCAAGGGTCGGTCCTGGGGCCGGTTTTGTTCAATATCTTCATAAATGATCTGGAGGATGGTGTGGATTGCACTCTCAGCAAATTTGCGGATGATACTAAACTGGGAGGAGTGGTAGATATGCTGGAGGGTAGGGATAGGATACAGAAGGACCTAGACAAATTGGAGGATTGGGCCAAAAGAAATCTGATGAGGTTCAATAAGGATAAGTGCAGGGTCCTGCACTTAGGACGGAAGAACCCAATGCACAGCTACAGACTAGGGACCGAATGGCTAGGCAGCAGTTCTGCGGAAAAGGACCTAGGGGTGACAGTGGACGAGAAGCTGGATATGAGTCAGCAGTGTGCCCTTGTTGCCAAGAAGGCCAATGGCATTTTGGGATGTATAAGTAGGGGCATAGCGAGCAGATCGAGGGACGTGATCATTCCCCTCTATTCGACATTGGTGAGGCCTCATCTGGAGTACTGTGTCCAGTTTTGGGCCCCACACTTCAAGAAGGATGTGGATAAATTGGAGAGAGTCCAGCGAAGGGCAACAAAAATGATTAGGGGTCTGGAACACATGACTTATGAGGAGAGACTGAGGGAGCTGGGATTGTTTAGCCTGCAGAAGAGAAGAATGAGGGGGGATTTGATAGCTGCTTTCAACTACCTGAAAGGGGGTTCCAAAGAGGATGGCTCTAGACTGTTCTCAATGGTAGCAGATGACAGAACGAGGAGTAATGGTCTCAAGTTGCAGTGGGGGAGGTTTAGATTGGATATTAGGAAAAACTTTTTTACTAAGAGGGTGGTGAAACACTGGAATGCGTTACCTAGGGAGGTGGTAGAATCTCCTTCCTTAGCAGTTTTTAAGGTCAGGCTTGACAAAGCCCTGGCTGGGATGATTTAACTGGGAATTGGTCCTGCTTTGAGCAGGGGGTTGGACTAGATGACCTTCTGGGGTCCTTCCAACCCTGATATTCTATGATTCTATGATTCTCTACTCCAGGTCCCAGCCCAGGGGCCCTAGGGATAGCAGTAAACCACTCGAACTAGCAGTTCCTTCCCCTGGGCTACTTCCCTCTCCTGCCCTTCAGCTTGTGGGGCTTCCTGCCTGCCCTCTGCATAAACCAGGTGTCCCGTTACTTAGGGTCTTGGTCTTCTTAGCCCACCTCAGCACTTCTCCAAACTCTCCTCTGCTTCCCTCCAAACTGCTCTCTGCTCCAACACCAGTCCACTCTCTTTCAACTCCTCCAAACTGCTCTTTGCTCCAATGCCAATCCACTCTGCTTCAACTCCTCCAAACTGCAGTCTGCTCCAACACCAATCCAGTCTGCTTCAACTCTTCCTCTTGTCTGATTGAGGCAGGGGGTTTTATCATGTGACTGGCTTCAGGTGCTTTAATTAATTTACAGCAAACTCTCTTCCCCCTACAGGGAATAAGGCTCCCTTTTAACAATCTCCTGCTGCCCTCTGACCACGTTGTACCACACAAGATTATAAATTTGGTTGACAAAGGTAAAAGTGCTGATGTTAAATGAATTGAAAGCCGGCTGATAGGTCTCAAAATGTAACTGTAAATGGGGAATCATCAAACGTGTGTGTTTCTAGTGGGGTTCTGCAGGGATCAGTTCTTGGCCCTATGCTATTTAAGATTTTTATTTATGACTCGGAAGGAAACATAAAACCATCATTGATAAAGTTACAACACAAAAGTTGGGAGAGTGTCAAACAATGAACAGGACAGATCACTGGTACAGAGCAATCAGGATCTCCTGGTAAACTGGGCACAAGCAAACAACCTACATTTAAATATGGCTAAATGTAAATATCTAGGAACAAGGAATGCACGACATAGTTATAGGATTAGGGACTCTATCCTGGGAAGTAGGGACTCTGAAAAAGAGATGGGGATCATAGTGAATGATCGGCTGAACATGAGCTCTGAGTGTGACGCTGTGGCCAAAAGGGCTAATTCGATCTTTAGATGCATAAACCAGGGGACTCTTGAGTAGGAGCCGAGAGATTATTTTACCTCAGTACTTGGCATTGGTGTGACCTCTGCTGGAATCCTGTGTCCAGTTCTCATGTCCATAATTCAAGAAAGATGTTAATAAGTTGGAGAGGGTTCAGAGAAGAGCCAAAAGAATGATTAAAGATTAGAAAACATGCCTGATAGTGATAAACTGAGAGAGCTCAATGAATCTAGCTTAACAAAGAGAAGATTAAGGAAGGAGTTGAATACAGTCTTCAAGGGGAACAAAACCTTAATGGGTTCTTCAATTTATCAGAGAAAGGTAGAACATGAACCAATGATAGGAAATTGAAGCTAGACAATTTCACACTGGAAAGAAGGTGTACATTTTTAACTGTAAGAGTAATTAACCATTGGAACAACTTACCAAGGTCATGGTGGATTCTCCATCACTGACAATGTTTAAATCAAGATGGGATGTTTTTTCTAAAAGATCTGCTCTAGGAATTATTTTGGGGAAGTTGCATGGCCTGTGTTATACAGGAGATCAGACTCGATGATCACAGTGGTCACTTTTGGTCATGGAATCTATGACTCTCTTAAATGTACCTGTGGTTTGTCTCGACTTCCAGACATCCAGAGAAGCCTGGATAGCCAGAGTAATAGTAATAGACCAGCCCTGCAATTCAGATATAATTTATTATAAAGTGAAAAATGCATGTAAGAAATTTTATTTGATAATGCCTTCAGAATGGCATTTTCCTTCCATTTTTATAATGGAATACTTATGTAATTTTAATTGGGGCTAAAAGACTGTCTAGACAGCACAGAAGGTTAATGTACTACACTTTCACCTCTGCTGTATTCGGTTCTAATCTGCTTTAGGACACGAGTGAGGTTACTTCAGTAGGTCTTTATCAGGTTGGAAGTGAGGTGTGTTGGCACAGCTCCATGGGAGAAGTCCATGACCTCTCAAACCTGGCTGCAATTACCTTTGTGAACATTATATTTGTTTACCAGGTCATCTGGGCATGGGCCAGGACCAAGTCATCTCGTCCCAACACTCTTCTGTCCCAAAGTTTGGGAAATTTTCAGATTTGAACTTCAGGGATAACCCTGAGCTCTAAAATGAGATGGAGCAAATGTCAGAATTTGACCTCTCCCACCCTAGCCCCTTAGAAAAGTTTAGCTCCAGACTGCAGCTGTCCAGTTTAGGCCCACCGCTAGTGCAGATTTAACAACTAAAGCAAAGCAAATGGTGAGATGACTGAAGATTTGAGGCCTGACCCAATGCCCATTGAAGTCCATGGAGATCATTGCATTCAATGGTCATTTGCTGTGGAAGAAGAGGAATATATCCTGAACAATTTAGCAAGGTGTTTCAGTTTACTGTCAGACAGTTAGACAAGTACACTAATCAACAGCATGTAAACCTGTCAGAAATGGGCGATTGCTGGGGTTAGCCAACGTGAGTACCTAAGGAACAGCTGTCACGGCTCAGGTGGCTTGTGCTCCTAGGCCCTGCGCTATTGATGTCCAGAACAGACGAAGAGCCCTCAAGGATATTAAGCATGGTTAACACCCCTGGAGAATCAGTCATTTAATTAAATGATGCCATGAAAAGTTCAAGAGGACAGAGAGCGTTTGGAGATTCCATGTCCAAAGGGCATCTGAGGCTGCCCCCAAAGGCACAGCTGAATGGAACTGAGAGCTCAGCTCCAAAGACAGATGGGCCCATTACTGGTGGAGCCACATGCTCAGTGATAATGAGCCGGTCAGGTGTGTATGCAGGAGCTACCCAAATGGCTAATGCATGAATGGAATTTTTCTTGTTGACTTGCCGTTGTGCTTGAATCTCTCAGCTCTGCTCGTTAAATGTGCAAAGGGATCCTTGCCTTTTTGCTCTTGGAGAGGCTTTGTAATGAGCCATAGCCACATGCCCCCACACAGAGAATTAGGTAAACCACGCTCACGTGTCATGGGGGGGAGAAGTCTCATGAATAAGCTCGTGCTTCAAATACACTGAAGATAGGAGACCTATCATTAGCACTCAGCAACATTAGTACTCATGTGGTAGCATTTACAGGGGTGCCACTTAACGACATTCCAGGAATACCGAAGATCAGTATCTCACTATCGGTAGTAGTATTTATTGTTAGGGTCACCGTATCATGTAAGTGGAAAGTGATCAGGAACAGCCAGCATGGATTCACCAAGGGAAGGTCATGCCTGACTAATCTAATCGCCTTTTATGATGAGATTACTGGTTCTGTGGATGAAGGGAAAGCAGTGGATGTATTGTTTCTTGACTTTAGCAAAGCTTTTGACACGGTCTCCCATAGTATTCTTGTCAGCAAGTTAAGGAAGTATGGGCTGGATGAATGCACTATAAGGTGGGTAGAAAGCTGGCTAAATTGTCGGGCTCAACGGGTAGTGATCAATGGCTCCATGTCTAGTTGGCAGCCGGTATCAAGTGGAGTGCCCCAGGGGTCGGTCCTGGGGCCGGTTTTATTCAATATCTTCATAAATGATCTGGAGGATGGTGTGGATTGCACTCTCAGCAAATTTGCGGATGATACTAAACTGGGAGGAGTGGTAGATACGCTGGAGGGGAGGGATAGGATACAGAAGGACCTAGACAAATTGGAGGATTGGGCCAAAAGGAATCTGATGAGGTTCAATAAGGATAAGTGCAGGGTCCTGCACTTAGGACGGAAGAACCCAATGCACAGCTACAGACTAGGGACCGAATGGCTAGGCAGCAGTTCTGCAGAAAAGGACCTAGGGGTGACAGTGGACGAGAAGCTGGATATGAGTCAGCAGTGTGCCCTTGTTGCCAAGAAGGCCAATGGCATTTTGGGATGTATAAGTAGGGGCATAGCGAGCAGATCGAGGGACGTGATCGTTCCCCTCTATTCGACATTGGTGAGGCCTCATCTGGAGTACTGTGTCCAGTTTTGGGCCCCACACTTCAAGAAGGATGTGGATAAATTGGAGAGAGTCCAGCGAAGGGCAACAAAAATGATTAGGGGACTGGAACACATGACTTATGAGGAGAGGCTGAGGGAGCTGGGATTGTTTAGCCTGCAGAAGAGAAGAATGAGGGGGGATTTGATAGCTGCTTTCAACTACCTGAAAGGGGGTTCCAAAGAGGATGGCTCTAGACTGTTCTCAATGGTAGCAGATGACAGAACGAGGAGTAATGGTCTCAAGTTGCAGTGGGGGAGGTTTAGATTGGATATTAGGAAAAACTTTTTCACTAAGAGGGTGGTGAAACACTGGAATGCGTTACCTAGGGAGGTGGTAGAATCTCCTTCCTTAGAGGTTTTTAAGGTCAGGCTTGACAAAGCCCTGGCTGGGATGATTTAACTGGGAATTGGTCCTGCTTTGAGCAGGGGGTTGGACTAGATGACCTTCTGGGGTCCCTTCCAACCCTGATATTCTATGATTCTATGATTCTATGATTCTATGTACAGCCCCCCATCAGAGCAAAGCCAGCTACTGTACAGACACACACAAAGATGTTCCTACCTGTTCTAGCAAATGCTCATTACTGGAGCACCTCTCTGTGCTAAGACTGAGCCTAGAAGGGACTACTCCCTCCCAGGAGTGTTGCTAATGCGGCCAGACTTTATCCCTGTCTGTATCATTTATTCAAAATTCAATTATGCAGCAAATGCAGGTGATGTTAGACTGAGAGCTGGTGAAGCTCCAAATGAGGAGCTCGTGCACACAACTGGGTGAACTCTCTGGAATAGCTCATATCCTCGTGGGACTCAGCCCTTTAATATATTCAGGAATGGCTTCGGAACAGAACCCGATGTCCACGGATGTATTCACCTTGCAAAGTCACTGGACGCATGTAGTAGGTTTGTTTATCCTTATGGGCCCTAATCCTCAGCTACAGTTCTGGAGGCTTTAAATCACTTTTGCAGTCCCACTGAGCCTGTGTGAAGGCCGGTTCCCTGCGTGGGGCAGGTGTTGCTACGTGAGGTGGGGCAGGGCTGCAGAGAGATCAAAGCTCATCCTCCATCTTGGAAGGCGGGGCTCTGGACTGCAGGAGCTGCTCACGGCAGTGTTACAGAACGTATGAATGCTCAAGAACTATTCCATGTGACCTAGCCACCAGTAGGGAGGGACAGAACACTGCGCTAGGAACAATACAACACCAGGCCCACAGCACAAGTTACAGCAGCTGGCCTTGCTGCTGCAGCTGTTTATGACCCCTGGGGCCATTGTGGCATCCAGGGATCACTGGGGCATTACAGGAGACCCAACCACCCTTTCGCCCCCCACAAGCCATGCCTTGTACACTGACCACAGAGCCTAGGACATGCCACTCAAGGATTCCCCTATGCTCAGGTGATCCTCCCGTGGCTGGCTACCCAGTGTGACATCATCTACGTCTACCAAACTGGTGCAAAGAGACCACAGTCAAACCTGTTGTGGATCACAGACCATTTGATGCACATAATTCTTGGAGCATTCAATAGTCACAATTCAGAATATGAGCAGCTTGGTTTGGACACGTATACGTTGTTGTTTCTGTCGTCTGATTCGATGAGCACAACTCTTAGACTCAGGTTCCCTCTGTAAATACTTGCAGTTGAGAAGGCAGAATTTGCAGCAATCCTTGCTTCATGTTCCTTATTAGAATGAACCTTCCTGACAGTAAATTTGTTTGCTGGATTAACAGCTGAAAGCAAACAGACAAAAGGGGCAAGGACAGTCAAAGCAATTTTAAAAAACTGAACGGATTGTCACAAATAATATTTGCAATATTCACTCAGCTCTAGTCTTAGGGCTTCAAAAATTGCAAAGGTTTAAGAAGGGAATGATCTATAGACAAAGAAGGAGCAGCATAATTTGCAATGCACCTGACACTTAGAGCTGATGTATTAGCTGGAGTGTCTTCTGCTCCGAAATTGTGCCAGCTACATGGATTTGCGGTTGAGTGGAAAAGGCTAGATGAAATAGAACAGCCTACAATTTACAATCACTTGTGCTGCTAGTGAAAGTAAAATTACTGAGCCCACTCCCCCTTTTTAAACAGGAGAAATTATTTAAGAGTAAATTTTGAAAGCAAGCGTTATATCTTTAAAAGTGCACAGGGAAATAAATTGTGCTTCGTGGAGATGCATAAAGATCATATAAATGAATTATCCCACATTACTTTATTGTTAAAGTTCAGAGGGAACTCCATTACCGCACTGAAAATGTTTCTCCAGTTCACTGAGACCAGTTTATAGAAAATAGAGAGTTAAGCATTCTTTTTTAAAAAGTTCTTTTTATTTTGAAGGGCACAGGGCCTAAACCAGATTCAGTGTCACAATGCTCGTCGCGATTTCTTGGTAGAAAAGAGGCTGAGCACAAACTGACAATCCAAATACCCTGGAACTTTTGTGGAGCTGGGGCCCAATTTTTTTGAAATGATGGCATGGCCCTCTCTCTTACAGTTTGTATATTCTGTTTCCTGCCACAATGCCCGGGGCATCTCTTATGAAAGGCACAGAGACTTACACCGTGGTAACTCCACAGGCCTAATTCGGATTTCTGTTGCACTAGTGGAAGTCCATTAAATGGGAGTGGAGTAACTCTTGATTTAAACCAGTGCATGTGACCGGAAAATCTGATCCATATTGTTAAATAAGATTATTTCCTCCCGCATTCACACCATAACCAAAGGCTGATTGTGTTGCACATGAACCACACTTGGGTCTCTATTCCAAAGCGCATTGGAATCACGGGAAAAGCTCCCACTGACTGTGATGAACTTTGGATCAGGCCCTTGGAAGGGACCTGGATCGCACCGAGCGTGAAAAGGGAACTCAGTCATTTCCACAGAGGACACCTCCAGCTCCTCCATGGATGATTCTCTATGAGTCTGGTGACCTCTGCAAAGGGAATGGATCAGGGGGATACACAATATCCCATCAATAGCCCTATCAAGATCATGGCATATAGTCTCCAGTTTAACTAAACACTTGAGCACAAGTGTATATGCTTTGCTGAATCAGGGCTCAAATCAACCTAGTTCCAGACCACATACATCTCAGCCCCCTTGTCGTGGGGATGTGTTCAGTGAAGTGTTCAGTCATGTCTTCTATCTAACTCCTGTGACAACTCAACTCATTCCTGTTTCCCTCCGTGAAACAATGAGGGAATTTTCAAAGGAAAATGTGAAAGGTCAAATTCAGTTTATGGATTTGCACCTAAGGCTGAACTCTGCCCAAATTCTCTAGCGAGGTGTAGTTTTCTTTATTTGTGAAAGTGAATATATAGATGTTGGATCTGGGCTCCTAGGGATTTTGTAAATGATAGGAGGCGGTGTATTGAATGAGCAGTTTATAATGGACTACAGTGCACTGGGAGACAGAGTACAGTAGGCTTATAAAAAAGCTTACTGGTAAAAGGAAACCATATTTGCTGGTAGATCATATAAAGGAAACAACCCTATTACCTGGATGCCGTTTTTGGAGAGACAGTCTTGCTCAACATTGGAGTTTTGTAGCATGTCTTTCTGCTTCATTGCCAGGAATGGAATTCTCCTGCTCCTGCCCAGAGACTTTGCAGAGAACACAGGTTGGGACTTCATAGGCTCCAAATGGAGGAGGAGTCTTCAAAAGAAAAGTTAGAGACATAAACTTAATTCCACGGAAAATTAACCAAGGACTTATTTTGATTGTATGTTCTTTCAGACAGGGATTGTCTACTACAGTGATGCTGGAAGACTTTTTATAGTGGGGGTGCTGAAAGCCAGCAAAACTATCCCCAAGCTTTTTACCTCGTCCCCCCACCACCACCCAGAGCTGAGGTCAGGAGCAGGGCCGTGTCTCCAGCAGTGAGACAAGGACAGGGACGAGGGGTCCGAGGCTGGGGGCAGGTGTAGAGCCCCGAGTGTGGAACTGGCAGACGGAGCCCTGCATGCAGGGCTAAGTGTGGGGCCGGCAGCCAGGACCCCCAGGCATGCAGCCAGTAGCCAGGATGCGGGACCCTGCGTGCGTGGCCGGGAGCGGGGCTGGCAGCAGGATCCCACATGTGCAGCCAGCAGCTGGGACCCCGCATCAAACCTGGGGTTGCAGCAGCACCCCCCCGCACCCCTACTTCCCACGCCTATGGTCTACTACTCCAGGTTTGGACTGTGCCTAGCACAACAGGATCCCAGTCTTGGTTGGTCCATGTGCCTACCATAATGAACACAATTAATGAATAATAATAATAATAGCAATAGTTTGGAAATGTGATTCTCCAGCAGCACTCATGGCAGTGTTAGAGTTAAGCCGGAGCTTCCATTTTCATTCAAATCCAAGTTTTCAGAATTTAGTGTCTTGGCCCATTCCAATCATTAAAATGATTGGTTTTGTGACTGTTCATAACACTGCCAACAATTTTGATATTAAAAATTGACTGTATTTATGAGTGGACCTGTCTCCTGTGGCTCTTTTGGCCTGTCAGAGATTGAAATAAATATGTAAAAGACTATAATATTGGCCGTAAGTAGGCTTGGAAGAATTAGATTTTTGTCGGTAAATGTCCATTTTGCCGTCAGACATCAACAAAAAATATCACTATTGATAATAATCAAAATGTACAGATAGGCAAAGTAAGAAATATGCTGCTTGAAAACTTCTTCGAAATTGATTTAAGGATATTTAGTTTGTATATTTTGACATGTAATGTTGATCATTTGTATTTTGGGACCTGAGGAAGAGCTTTTCGTAGCTCAGAGCTTGAACCTTCTAGCGACAGTAGCTGATACAATAAAAGATATTACCTCACCTACCTTGTCTCTCTCAATTTGTGTTTTAAGGGTTATGAAGTTTTAACTTTTTGAATCTCAACATCTGCTGTCATTACATGCATTACATGCTTATTGTCTGATCCTTCTTTTGCCTGACACCCTCATAATTTCCCACTGAAATTTCAAATTGATAAAAATTGAAAAAAATGTTTGAAAATCAACATTAGCCATTGAAATGATTAAAAAACACTCAAAGAAAGAATTCTTCCAATACTACCCATAAGAATTCATGTAAATTGCATTTGTGTATTACCTAATCAGACTACATTGATATATGCTACTGTATATTTGAATATGGAAAATAAGATGAACAGAATATAATAACAGTATTACTGTAAATATTTAAAAAACAATATAATTAAATATATAGTTTTGTAAAGTTAGTTCCCTAATTTGGTATCATAAGATTATAATACTCAAGAGTATGAGAATAGTAAAAATGAATGGGATTTCTAAATTTGTTATCTGCCCCCTGTGGTTAGATATTTGGCTGCGTGTGTGTTCTCCCTGTGTGCTGCCCCAGTTCTGCGCAGACAGCTGGCACAGCAGACCTCAAGCGAACTGCCCAATGACACAAGACCCGTTAAGGTATGAAGACACCCAGCCGAGTTTATTGTCGACGAAGCACAGTAATAGCACCTGGCAGACTCTACGAGGATACTAAGACATGGATGCCCGTAACAATGGATGCAGCTCAGTCAGTGGTGGGACTTTCCACTGCCCCCTAGGCTGGCCAAAGATACTCCCTATGAAATACATCTTTATACCCTGATATAAACAAGTTACTTATGGTCATCCTGGACTTATTTTTTAGGAAGGGTCAGTGTGTTTCTGTTATCTTTGGGGAATGTTTCTGTACCATCCTTGATATCGGGACGTGTTTGTGTGAATACGCTGTGACTAGCGCTTAGGAATGTGCATTTCTTCAATATTAGCCTGGTTCCTGCCAGATTCTGTGAGCAGGTTCTGCCTCATACCAGGCCTTTAATACTAGGGCTTATGTCTCAGGCCCTCTTCCTATTACACTCGCCACCACCATCACCATGAAATTCACCAACATTTGCTTTGCATCTAACCAAATGCCGGTTTGCATGTACAATTTACCAAATGCTGAGCCAGAAAGAAGAAGAAGTCACACAAATAAAATGTAGTAAATACAGATGTTCACACTAGTAAATAGAGCAGATTATCGACTTTCTCTAGAAGTTCTTAAAAGGCTTGTGAGGATAAAAGTGTATTTGCCTTTACATGTTTGTTTGACAGCGCAGAGCAAAGTTCTTCCCAAGTTGCCCAATGTCTGATGAGTCAGGGAGATGCCACCCCTGCTTTAGGAATTTGAGGACCTCCTTGAGCCTATTCAGTGGAATCTGCAATGTCACTTACATGGACATAGAATCATAGAATCATAGAATATCAGGGTTGGAAGGGACCTCAGGAGGTCATCTAGTCCAACCCCCTGCTCAAAGCAGGACCAATCCCCAATTAAATCATCCCAGCCAGGGCTTTGTCAAGCCTGACCTTAAAAACTTCTAAGGAAGGAGATTCTACCACCTCCTTAGGTAACGCATTCCAGTGTTTCATCACCCTCCTAGTGAAAAAGTTTTTCCTAATATCCAATCTAAACCTCCCCCACTGCAACTTGAGACCATTACTCCTTGTCCTGTCCTCTTCTACCACTGAGAATAGTCTAGAACCATCCTCTCTGGAACCACCTCTCAGGTAGTTGAAGGCAGCTATCAAATCCCCCCTCATTCTTCTCTTCCGCAGACTAAACAATCCCAGTTCCCTCAGCCTCTCCTCATAAGTCAAAAGACATCATTAATATAATGCACCATAGCTGGGCAGGGAGGGAATTAAGGATTTGCTTTGGAACGGGGGTAGCACTGAAAGTTTAATGAAGCTGCCAGAGGACAGAGATTTCTCCTAATATGTCTCTTAACAGCGACTGAAGTAGAAAGAAACAATGTGGAATTTCTACAGGCCAGTAGGTGCAATGGTTTCTCTCTGCTGTGTACAGCCCAAAGGCCCAGCGGCTCAAAGATACTTAGGCTTCAACTTCAACTTCTTTCAATAGGCATCTAAATACATTTGAGGATCTGACAATTTTTAAGGGGTCTGTATTCCTGAACAGAAAAATACACATTTCATGAGCAACCAGACTGGAACAGCTATAGGTTAGAGACTTGAGGTGACTGTTACTTTCACACTCACACACACACACACACAGATGTGTGGGTGATAACCCTTATCTATCATGCACTTTAAACTGCCTCACCTGCACTCTGCCCACCCACTCATCTCATCTCTAAGATTCCTCTGAACAGCTCCTATGAGCCACCATTTAAAAAAAATATAATCCACCACAAAAATATTTCCTTTTATCACCTTTAGTAGGCTAGACCTCTCTAGTGCCCCCTAGGGGAAAGAGTGGGGACTGGTCCTGATTGTCTCTTTCCTGACTGGGACCACATCACCCCAAATGTGGAATTCTTAACCTCCACCAAATTATTATACTGCCTGAGGTCCAGACAGGCAATATTCAGTCTCATGCCAGAGACAAGTTTAAGGTCTGATATTTTCTGACCTATCAGGGCCGGAAGAGGATACATTATATTCCTGAAACAGGGAGTGGCCCCTTAAAATTGTTAGTATGATTTTCCTCTCTCTCCAAGTCCTGTATAGTTGGACAAATGGTAAATAAAGTAGCCTGCTGTCATAAATATAAAGGGAAGGGTAAACCCCTTTAAAATCCCTCCTGGCCAGAGGAAAACTCCTCTCACCTGTAAAGGGTTAAGAAGCTAAAGGTAACCTCACTGGCACCTGACCAAAATGACCAATGAGGAGACAAGATACTTTCAAAAGCTGGGAGGAGGGAGAGAAACAAAGGGTCTGTGGGTCTGTCTATATGCTGGTTTCTGCCAGGGATAGACCAGGAATGGAGTCTTAGAACTTTTAGTAAGTAATCTAGCTAGGTATGTGTTAGATTATGATTTCTTTAAATGGCTGAGAAAAGAATTGTGCTGAATAGAATAACTATTTCTGTCTGTGTATCTTTTTGGTAACTTAAGGTTTTACCTAGAGGGGTTCTCTATGTTTTGAATCTAATGACCCTGTAAGGTATCTACCATCCTGATTTTACAGGGGGGATTTCTTTATTTCTATTTACTTCTATTTCTATTAAAAGTCTTCTTGTAAGAAAACTGAATGCTTTTTCATTGTTCTCAGATAAAAGGGTTTGGGTCTGTGGTCACCTATGCAAATTGGTGAGGCTTTTTATCCAACATTTCCCTGGAAGGGCGGGGGTGCAAGTGTTGGGAGGATTGTTCATTGTTCTTAAGATCCAAGGGTCTGGGTCTGTAGTCACCTAGGCAAATTGGTGAGGCTTTTTACCAAACCTTGTCCAGAAAGTGGGGTGCAAGGTTTTGGGAAGTATTTTAGGAGGAAAGATGTGTCCAAACAGCTCTTCCCCAGTAACCAGTATTTGTTTGGTGGTGGTAGCGGCCAATCCAAGGACAAAGGGTGGAATATTTTGTACCTTGGGGAAGTTTTGACCTAAGCTGGTAAAGAGAAGCTTAGGAGGTTTTTCATGCAGATCCCCACATCTGTACCCTAGCGTTCAGAGTGGGGAAGGAACCTTGACACCTGCTTTTATATGTAGAGGAATATAAAAAACTGTACTACCTAATGTAAAACATTCCCAAAACATTTTTTCTTTGAAATATATGGCATATTGAGAATACGGAATGGTTTTTACTGGCTTTCCCATGGGAATGACCATTTACTTGTCAATAATATGCTCATCCCATAACTGATGCTGATAAAACCTTTAGACCACAGTTAACTACCATGTTTGTTCTCCAATATATGTGTTGCTCTTTCCCTGTATGAGATCTTTGTCCTCTTGACTATGCAAACCCTGAAATTAGACTGGTACATACTGGCTCTTGTGCTCACCAAGGCCTTGAATCTGCTCCCATTCAAGCTGTTGGAAAAACTCCCCTTCCTCTAACAGTGCAGGATCCACCCCCAAAATCAATATTGCCTGCAGTACTCGCCATAGCAGGAAGAAACAATCCAACGCAATAGCACAGAAATGAGGCATTGCATTGTAGTCCAACGATTTGATTAAAAACAAAGCACAACAAATTTGAGACGAATCTCCTTTTCTCTCACCATTAGTCATTGGGAAAGTTTATTTTAAGACAGGAAATCAGATGAAAGGTTACAGTAGGAGGGAAATTACATACAGAAGTTTAATTAGGAGCTTCCTTTCATGCTAAATGGTACCCATGACAAAACTGGTGGGCCTAATTGGTGCTGTTCTCCACCCCATTTCCTCTCCCTCTGGATGTCCTAAAATAGATTAGTGCTGAGCCGACATGAGCAATAAATCATCTCTTCATTGGATCGATTTTAGGTGGGTGATAGGACTCTGATTCTGATAGGACTCTGGGTGAAATGAGGGGCAAGATGGACAGAAAGAGAGAGAACTTCGTATATAGAGAGAGCTAATGACTGGGAGGGATGCTCTAACTGTTTCATCGGTGCAAGTTTGAGATGGGCATGTCACTAGCTCGTTCTCACATTGATGCCAGTAAGAGCTTGGGACCACACGGACATTGTGTATCCTCGGTATGCCAGCTATGTTGCAGGGACTGCCCCTCCACTTCTAACATGAGGCTACCAGAATTCAATGGCGCTTGGTTCAGGCCCTTCCTTACCCTGCACAATGGGACCTGGAGGGGAAGGAAAATGACTTCAGTGGGGATCTGCAAGAGTTCACCCACAGAGCTCCAGTAGCAGGAATGGGCCCCAAAGGGGTTATTTGTGTGTAATAGGGTCACATGATGAGTAAGCCACTCTCGCTTTTGTTTAGGTACATAGGCAGCTGGCTGCACCTGACCTATACTTGATTACTTCACTTACTCTGCAGAAACCATACGCCAGAGCTTCTAGATGTTACTTGTCCTAAAGATTCCCTCTGGAACATCAGCTGTACTTAACTCTGCCCTAGAGTGCACTGATTATTTGCATGTATTTTTGCCTTATTTACAGGGGAAACTATGGGTCAAGAATTTATTCCTCTAACCTTGAAGTAAACTTTAGAGGGAGGAATTCCTGATGTGAAAAATGAAGAGAGTCTGCGTCCTTCCCCAGACCTGAAGGAGAGCCCTGTACAGTGCAAAATCTTTACCTTCCACCAACCAAAGTTGGTCCAATAAAAGTTATTACTTCACCCACCTTGTCTCTCAAATAAAAATAAATATAACTAATTTTATGACAGTCTGCATATACCAAACTGGTGAAGACAAATAGATCCAAGCTTCTTTTGGAGATTGTTCATGTGATCAGGCAGGGAGCTGTGAAATGAAGTTTTCATCTGTCACTTTTTGCAGTCTGTTTACAGGATGAAAATAGATTCCCTTTGCTGGTTAAGTACCAAAAAAGTCAAGGTATATGAAAGCAGAGGGTAAATTTAGCTTCCACATTTAGATAAGAGACTTGCAACGGAGCATTCTGTAAACATGCTAATTCAAGTCCTCAGTCCAATGTTTTGGAGATTCACAAATGCATTGCAGAAATGGAGACCACATTCATTTCTGATCAGGGAGATATTTTAAATTATCGTTTTCTTTTAACTGCTCTTTCTTTATGAACCCTGTAGACCATCTATCTTCTTGATACAAATTCATCCTGCTCTGCTGGCCATCATAAATGTGCTCTTATAGAGGAGTTTACAGGATGAAAAAAACCACAGGGTACTGAATAGTGTAGATAACACCATATTGATTCCAAGGGGAAATTGACATTAGTGCAATGCGGCATATGGGAAACAATTTAAAGAAATCGGCAAAATCATGTGCATAACTTTTAATTTTGACAAGCCCAATTTTCTCCCCCTTCCCCACACACATATGCCCACATGGCATTTGGACAGATGCAGTAGGATTAAGTTCATAAGAAATATAACTTCGAAATGACTTTTGTTAAATGTTTACCAAATAAGTGGCATTTCCATGTAAAGGCTCTGGATCCAGATTTACCAAAGTGGCAGTTTTGTGAATATTGAAAAACACTTGGGGGGGTAACTCAGGGTCATTTGGGGTTCTTGATGGCCAAGGGTAAGCCAGGAAATCAGCAGTCCTGGCAGGAGGCACACATATTACCTGGGCTTTCTCCATTGTATCTGGGCTGTTCTCAGCAGACATGCCCTGTTGTTAGGGCTCGGAATGATTTTCAAAGTCTTATTTATGTAGATACCGTGGCAGTAGCTTAGAGTATATCAACTTTATGTGCAAACATTAGATAAGAACTGACTATCACCCGGAATGATGATTTGACTCAGTCTAAACAGCAGCAGTTGGAGTGCAATAAACAGAGGCAATTGGGGGTTAAGCAAACTACTGCCCAGTTTCAGCTGATGTGCTAGCAGTTCTTTATTTCTCTGGTTTTAGGCAGGTGAAGTTCAAGAGCAGCGAAGAAAAAAACGTAACCCTGTGTTTCTCAATAAGCCTTGGGACAAAAACATCTTCTTGCATGAATATTGGATGTAGCCCAAATCAGCCCCCAATGTTCTCCAGTTATACATTATACAGGAATCTCAGCCCTTGTACATGCTTCTGGACTGAAGGGCAGAATTACAGAAGGTCTCTGAGACACTTCCCTCTCCTCTTAGGTTAATGGACTATTTCAGGCCCATTTGGAGGTGACCGTTTGCAACCTTGGTGTTTTGCTCAGCTGATATTCACATTAGCAGGCAACCTCCTGCCCTCTCAAACTTTTGTCCATGGTCTAAGCAAATCTGGGCTGCATTCTATTTTTTCAGGTGCCTCAGACAGAGCTTAAATGTGCTGTGTTAAGACTCTGTGTGAATTACTAGCCAAGCCCGAACTAATTGTTCCATGGAGTAGTACACTTAAAGTCGAAAATGGTAACTCTTTTACAGCAAACCTCTCATATCCTTCAGGGACTCATAAACCTTCACTTTACTGGCTGCTTTTCTTTCAGCTTCTATTCTCTGGCCCTTAGTAGAACATTTCCCAGATTTATTTATTTTTATGTCTTCATCATTTTCCTGCAGTGTCCATTGCAAGGGGCTTTGCATTAAGCTACTGCTGGAAAAGCAAAGAAATAACAACTCCAGAAGCATGCAGTCCATGTGTGAGATCTGTGGTAAGAACCCTTCCTTTGGCTTTTTACCACTAGAATTTCATTTTGCTTAAACCTACCGGTGATGGACTTGCTCTCCTAAACCCCCAAAGGTCTTATTAAAGGAGGAACAAGGCAGTAATAACAAAGCAACTTAGTTGCGAACAACAGAATCCTTATTACACCTAGTCAATGCTGACACATAAGATGTATACTATAAATGTGTTCTTTTCTGCCTGAAGGAAGTCATTAAAGACCTCATGTGAAACCACAGATCTTCTAATAACCCTAATAATTCAAATGGAGGAGGGAACATTTATCTCTCTCGCAGACATCTCAGAGACTAGTTTAGCCTTTTAGCAAATATCAGAAAATGATGCTCATATTTAACTACTTTATTTTGTCCTATTTACCAAAGTCCAGTAAAACCCTGCGGTTAACATAGATTAACTCTCTGGGGAATGACGGCCAGCATTTTAAACTTGGCTATTCCATTTAGGAAACTTGTAAAATAATTAATATAGGAACAAAGGTAAATATTATGGATAAAATTTACAAACGTGTCTCAGGCCCAGAGCCACAGAGATATTTAGCAAAAAGAAAAGGAGGACTTGTGGCACCTTAGAGACTAACCAATTTATTTGAGCATAAGCTTTCGTGAGCTACAGCTCACTTCATCGGATGCATTCAGTACTCCTTTTCTTTTTGCGAATACAGACTAGCATGGCTGCTACTCTGAAACTAGAGATATTTAGGTACCTAAGTCCCAATTTTAGGCACCTTTGCAATCCAAATACCCTCTCACCTGTTGCTAAATGTGAAGGTACCTAAACTCTCTTGGCACCTACATTTTCACTGTCAAAGTTCCCTCGGTGCCTAAGTTGCTGCCTCTGGGCATGTGCACAGCTGCATCCCTCCAGCCAGCTGGATGCCTACCCCTCGCCTAAGCCCAAGCGTGATTCCAAACCAGGGAAGAAGGGTGGAGGACAATTATCTCACTTCTAGGGCCCAATCTGGTAGGTATGCTCAGAAGCTGCCTATTGGATTAGGCCCCATTGATCTGGAGGAGCAGTTGCCGCCACTCACCTCATAACTTCTAGCTCAGTGGTTAGTGGGCTCTCCTGGGATGTGAGATATCCAAGGTCAATCCCCGCTCTGCTAGAACGGGAGAAAGGATTTGAAGGGGGCTCACCCACCCCTCAGGACAGCGCTTTAACCGTTGAGCTTTGGGATAGTCTGATGGGGGAGTTCCTCAGTCTCTCTTGTTGAAACTATTCCACGGTGGATAAATAATGAAAGAGTCACAGGGCCAAAGAGGGAGAGAGAAAATGTGAGACTGACTCAGTCTTCTGGTGGTTTGGGCACCACCTGGGATTTCATTATTTATCCACCGAAGAGTAGGAGAGCCCGAGGGAATCATATGGCCGAATACCCCATAGCTCATGGTTAGAGCACCCTTGCAAAAGGTGGGAGAACCCTCTTCAAATCCTCTCCCCTTTTCAGGCAGAAGGGGGACTCCAGCGTGGGTCTCCCACACCCCAGGTGAGCGTTCTGACCGCTGGGCTAAAAGTTAGAAGCCAGGCAGCACCGCCACCTCCTCCTGCTGACGCTTTGTGTGGAGTTAGGCACCTGCTCGACTAAATCTCACAAGAAATGACGTATCCACCTGAGTTCTGGAGACAGGGTCCCTGGCTGTGGATCACTAGCAGAGATGGGCACTCCCTTTCAGCTGGATTTAGGGACCTAACTCTCTGAGGGGATGGAGTTTAGGACACACCCCTCTTATTGGTATATCCCCTTGGCTAGTATATCTGGCTCCCTGCTGAGCTTGCTTGTGTGGACTCTTAGATGCCTGTTTCTCCCTGTTCGTTATATAAAGGAGCCCAGGCCTCTAATTAGGCTTTTGTGGATGGGAGTGTTGGTCTAGTGATTAAGTGCCTAAAAGTTAGGGATCACAATGCACATGTCCCTTTGTGGATCGGAGCCTAAGTGACCTGGGAGTGGGTGTAATAATCAGGCCTACAAATGTACTCTAATTGTAAATTCAGCTGTAAGAAGTAAATGAAAGTTCACAAAATGTTGCAATAACCTACAGGGAAGGGTGCAAAAGGGAGACAGAAAGACTAATTAATCCAAACAAAAAGGTCTATGACTATAGCTCCAGGACTGTGTTAAAATCATGCCTGGTAAACAAGAGAAGTGTGGGACTGGAAATCAATGGATCCAAATCGGTGTGTGTTGGAAATTAGGCCTAATTGGTGGACACAATAATGAGGAGATGGGCTAGTCCACCCTTCACTCTCTTTTAGGGTCCTTAAAAAAGACTTTGAGGGGAGAACCAGGCTGTCTGACATCAACTGCCGACTAAAAGATGGAAAAACAGGAAAGAAGCAAGATTTACCATCATGGCTTCCATCCTTATCGTCTCCTGGGACCTGCAATTCACTCGTGCACTACTGGGCCTTTGTCACCCTGATCAAGCGAGGCCCTGACCAGACCAGGCCAAAGAAAGGAACCCAAATGACATTGTCACTTCCACTGGTGTCATCTAAATCCCAGCCACCACTTAGGATGTTAGACTTGGTTCCCGCTGTCAGTCCTTCCCCCATGTATTCTTTTCCTTCCCCACATTATTTCTTTTCTATTTTTCTTCTTATGCCCTCTGTCTAATGAAAGTTTGGCTTAGCTGGCCGATACTGTATATTTTGCAACAGTGCTGTGTGCCTGTGACCAGAGAGGCAGCTAAATGCACTGACCTAAACAATCTGATGCTGGTACAAGTGTGCCAGTTTTTGAAGGGACTGATAAGACCGTGTGCCAGGCCTGTGTTTTTCCAGCAGCTAGAATGCAAGTAAGAGTCAGCATCAGAGACAGAATCTGCATTTTTCTATTTTGGTTGCTCTTTCATCTCTCCCCTTTTCTGTGTGTGTGTGTGTGAGTCTTTTAGGAACCAGAATCATATTTTAACAGCATCAACAACATTTTCCCACCCAACAATTATTTTTGTCGATAGTAAAAAGACTCCCCCCCCAAAGTTTGATTCATGAACATTTTTGGGAAATAACACAGAGGCAAGAAAACTCAAAGCAAAAGATCAGCGCATAAAAGCTCCAGCATTTTCCCCCCAAGGCTGAATTTTTTTTGCAATATCTTGAAGGATATTGAATATTTTATTCTTAAATAAAATATTACATCTTTTATTCCAGGCCTGTAGTGTTCCTGGAGCTGACTGGGGGAAAGAAAAGGGTGAATAATCCCCTAATTTTTTTCCCGGAAATTTTTCAATGTTTTAAATTTGAAAGAAACAAGCCAACAAACAGAATCACCAGCGCTACGGTTGATCCAAACAAGGGAGAGGAAAGTAGCAACAGGTATAGTTAAAAATGGCCTTTTCTTCAAAATTTGAACTTTCAACATTTGCAATGTGGTTGACATTTTGAAATTTGAAAAATTCTGTGTGCTGAAAGTGAACTGTTCAGATTGCACTCAAAGGCTAAAGCTTTTGGGAGTTAGTCTGTCAGAAGCTGCGTTTCTCAGTGAATTTCATCTTTTTCAATGATGCCATTTTTTTTTAAATAACCCTTTTTTCTCTGTCTACCTGTTCTGGGTAACATGGTCTCCCGATTCATTTTAAAACAGCCACGTGACAGCAAAATCACTACAGTTAAAAGCCTGACCCAAAAATGAAAATCACCAGCAGGACTTAGAGATAATTTGTAGAAGATCAAAACTTTAGAACTGCTGTAAATCTTTTCCTGGATTATTTTAAGAGTTTTAAGAGCTATCCTGATTTAATGTTCACAGTTAAAAGGATAGTTCAAAAGTGAATACGTTTATAATTAGATTTATTTTCTTAGCTGCAGCTACATTGACACACTTAAAAGCAGTCTACGTTTTAAGAAACTGACACCATATGACATCTGGGAACTTTAAAGCAGCACGATATCTTCTGAAATGTGCAGAAGTTGGAAATTGTTGGAGGAAAGTACCTGTTAGGCTTCAATTCAAAGACCGAAAGCAACAACATATTCTGCTGCTAGCATCTGTGACATTATAATAGACATTGGAAATGAAATGAAATGACTGTGTGCTTTACCTCATCGGAAAATTATTTTTCTGGCACTTACATGTCAATTCATAGGACAACACTACTGAAAGTAAGCATTACACTTTCCCCACATGGTTCCTACTCGGCTGGAATGAAATAACCTAGCCCAGATGATGAAATCAAATGTTTTGTTTACTCACATGTAACAGGGAAAGCACATTCCACAACAGTGGAGTTTAAAGTCTGCTGTCGTACAATACAAAGCAAGCCATCTTGCAAATTCTAACGCATCACACAATCAGAGCAGCAGCCGTGTTAGTCTGTATTTGCAAAAAGAAAAGGAGGACTTGTGGCACCTTAGAGACTAACCAATTTATTTGAGCATAAGCTTTCGTGAGCTACAGCTCACCTCATCGGCTGCATACTGTGGAAGGAGAGTGATCACTTTAGATAAGCTATTACCAACGGGAGAGTGGGTTTGTGTGTGGGCTGGGGAGGGCGGGGGGAGAAAACCTGGATTTCTGCTGGAAATGGCCCAACTTGATTATCATACACATTGTAAGGAGAGTGATCACTTTAGATAAGCTATTACCAGCAGGAGAGTGGGGTGGGGGGAGAGAAAACCTTTTGTAGTGGTAAACACCCATTTTTTCATGCTTTGAGTGTATAAAAAGATCTTCTGTACTTTCCACAGTATGCAGCCGATGAAGTGAGCTGTAGCTCATGAAAGCTTATGCTCTAATAAATTGGTTAGTCTTTAAGGT
Organism: Lepidochelys olivacea; assembly: GCF_965140295.1. Lineage (NCBI taxonomy): Eukaryota > Metazoa > Chordata > Testudines > Cheloniidae > Lepidochelys > Lepidochelys olivacea. Next base: position 125,147,115 of record NC_140416.1, read on the forward strand.
GCCACAAGTACTCCTTTTCTTTCATCACACAATGAAATCTGTTTGAGGCAAATAGTACTGTCTGTAGTACATAGAGTTTCCAAGTTTTAGGGTAAATTCTTCCCAATTTGCATCCCATGAATGATTTCTTGAGCTGTTTCTCCAATGCTGGACTCACTGAGCAATTATAACATGAAAACATTGCCAGCCAGTTTTCCACCAGGCAGAATTTCTGTACTGACATGGGACAGTCAATTTTGCTACTGTCACGTATATTAAGCAGAGATTATTCTTCTTCACTGAATATGAGCTACAAGTAATGGTTCTAAAACCAGCCAGATAGTGCAAACTCAAGGACATGCCTTTGAGTCACAATTTCTCTTTGCTCCTGGGGGCTAGTAATTTGCTCTGGTCCATGCCCACCCCCAATTGGCTTAGCCTCTATGATCAACAAGCAATAGGGGGAGCAAAGGTTCTTCCAATTCCCCGCCCACCTCCTTCCAGGAGGGAGTAAGCAGGTGAGTAAGTGTCACTTACTCCCAATCAATGGACCCGAGAGCTGGGTATCCCACGTAGGGATGTCACACGGATTCTTATCCCCAGGCACTGGTGCCACAATATAGCTCATAGAAATCTATTTTAAAGATATGTCCTAGATCCTTTTAAAAAATGACTGAGTGGCTGCCACAGGCCAAAAATGGAAGCTGCCACCGGGCCCGAGCCATGTGAGGTAATGTATTTTGTTCTGGTATTTTTAGGATATGTGAGAATCGCTGAAACATGGTGTTCCTCCTGTATGAATCACATCTGAACAGCACATCCATCAAGTCTCTGCAGCCCTTTCCTACACAGACAATGGAGGTACTTAGCCCGATGCAATTTGATCTTTAGCGATCGTTTACTTAAGGGAGGCGGGAGGGAAATTAATTATAGGGGCATTTGTGAGCCATCCTCTTTAGTTCAGGCTTTACACTGGATTTTCTCTCACATGACTTTTGAATTATTTTATTAATGGAAATATGGGCAGATGGACTTGAAAACATAACTCTCCTCTGTCTAAAATGAAAATCTGGAGTAATTCAATATTTTATGGCTTCCTTAAAGCTTTAGTCAGCTTGCTTTCAACCATCATAAAACAGCCCTTTATCTCACCAGCTGACCCGTTTGTTTCATTTGTCTGGATACTGTACAATACAGTTATTTCCGCCCACCGCCAGTCCTTTCCTAGGCTCAGACAGTGCTTTGAGAGCCAAGGACTGTTTTTTTCTACCCTCATTCATGGTGAATAGCAGCTTAGGTGGCAAGCCGTTCCATGGATCTCAGTGTACCTACTCATGCAGTAAGGTACTGCACTGCATCAGCAAGGCTAGCAGAATCTGGCCTGACGACTTCAGAATTGTTTCCAAGCACCAAACCACTGTACACATGCTTTGGGAGGGGCTTAAGATGTCAAAGGGCACCAGAGCCAGCTCCAGCTCCCATGGAAGTCAGTGGGAGTTTTGCCATTGATTTGAGCAGGTCCAGGAGCTGCCCTTTAGTGTATTGTAGCTATTAATTACAGGCAGATTGTGCATTCCTTACCGACACTGGGGAGCAGTTATCTACACCAACAGTCACCTTGACTTCCACGACACTGCTCCTCCGAGTAACTGCTCCCCTGTGCGAGTCGGGAGAGAAGGAACCTGGTGCGAGTCGGGAGAGAAGGAACCTGGTGCTATAAGCAGGGGGGAGTCAGACCCTTACACTGGTTGCTATTTCCACAGTTGCCAATTCCACAGCACACAAACGTACTGAGATACAGGCACTACAATAATTTCCCCTCTCTTTAGAAGAAGAAGAAACAATTGTGGTCACTCTGGGGTGGATTGCAAGACCGTAACAATCACTAATGGGAGAGACGGGGAACTTTTGTGTCAGAACAGTGGGTTTTTTGGCGAACTATGCCCTTCTGTTGAAGCTGAAACGATTTGTGGAGATGTTTTATTTTGACAACCTTTTTGATGGGAGCGTTCCTGAGGTCCAAGGTGGAGGTTCTCTCTCTCCAATCACCTCCGGAGAGATAAGGGACCACAAGACATTTTTGACGCAGTTCCATTTCATGAAAACATTAGAAACATTAGATTGTTTTTGGAAACTGTAAATAGGGTTCATTCTGATTATTGATTAACGAGACATCATATGATCAAGCTCAAATTGGTTTATTAATCATAGATTAGGCATATAAGATCAAACAACGCGCACAGAACATACATGTGATACTCACCAGTCCTGGGGTTCACGCTGCCACTCACGCTGTCCAAAGATGGGATACAAGCTTTTAAAGGCCCCTTGTTTAGCACATATTACAATTTGTGGTTAGCTATATGGCTTAGCATCAGCCCATTACCAGCCAATGTCACCCTTGTGGTCAATTGATGTAGACAGTTACATATTCCATTACCTTCCAAATCTCCAACTACGAAGAACCAAAACAGCTTTGACCTACTTTCGCCTGGGTTTAAAACACACATCTCAGCCAGTCACTTCACTGCATCCTTTGCAATTAGATCTCACCAGTAGCATTTTTTTAAACATTAATTCAATGTGCCCATATGCTTAAAATCAAAGAGACCTTTCAGTTCCTTTGATTCTGGGAGCTCTTAGACCTTATGTGGCAACAAAACTTCAGAAGTCATCATCCCCTGGGCCATTCAAGCTTATAATACCTTATGTTACTCACGAGCATGCTCTATGTCTCTATATAAGTAAATTGCAAATTACTGGCTTGGCGCTCAAGAATTCATGGCATAGTTCCTGATTTGCGCAAGGCCAATTTGTGCATTGCAAATGGCTTCTTCTTTGCAGCTCTTTACAACAGATGTTAACACCTTACTGCAGAAGTAGCCTCAGTAACCTCGGTGGGACTCCTCGTGGCCTCTGGCACTATTCAGCATGAATAAAGGAATCACCATCTGACCCTATATGGTATCTGCTGGCAAAGCTTTTGACATTTTAATGGTGGCCACTAGACCTCTGTCTTTAATTGTTCTCTTTCCTATACAGGTTAAATATAACCAGCTGGAACCAGCTTGTCTTACCCTTACTCATATTGAGTAGCACGTTGCACCACAGAAGTCATTGCTACTCAATGTGTGTCACAGTCACAATCTGTCCCTTCAACAGCCTGGCTAATCTAGGCCCTGACCGTGCAGCTTTTCCTCAGGCTGGTGAGCACTGATTCATGCAGAGTCCATTGCTGCTGTAAGGAGAGGCCTGGACTCACAGCCATCTTGTGTATGGGCTTAGCATAACCCGCGGCCATCTTGTATGCTCAGCCACCGTACGCTGAAACCAAAAACTATCGAGTCAGGAGCATTCGGCCTTGACATAGGCAGACAGATAGAAAAGTATCTGCTGGAGGTGCAGCATTACCAACAGGGTCAGATATATGTAACCCTTCTGCCCGTCAGAGTTGGCAGCAACAAGGGCTGGGCTCAGTATCTCGCAAGCACTGAATCTGAGTGTAGCAAAAAGCCTTTTAATAACAGAGAGAAATAATGTGGCATTATGTTGGGGAAACACCACCAACAGGATTTCTAACACAACCCATGAGCAAAAAACCCACCCCAAGCAAATTGGGGCATGTCCTTTCCCTTTGGTTCTTGAGGCCAGCAACCCAAAATCACCCAAAGTCCCAAAAGTCCAATGACCCAAAAGTCTCTGTCCCTGGTCAGTGCAGCCCCAGAGTTCAAAAGTTTATCTGCAGAGTTTTATTGCCCAACCTGGGTGGAGATTGGGCTGGGGGGGGTTAAGGGGCACCTTACGTGGTCCAAAGCTGATTGCCCCACCTCTCCATGGGGCTCCACTCTACCAGCCACCCCCATGAGCTGCTCCAGGCATCCGACAAACTGCTCTGCTCCACCAGCCGCTCCACTCTGCCAGCCAGCCCCACAAACTGCTCCGCAATATATCTTCAGGCTCCCCTACTACTTAACACAACACTCAGTGATTTCAGCTTGTAGTAGGGGAGCCTCAGTGCTGGTGCACCATTAGCCCAAAGTGAATTCAGCTCAGCAGCCTGTAACTAGACTCCTAATAGAATCAAAATTAGCTCTGGTATTCCACAGTGGAGAGAGGAGGAAGTACAATTAGCACATAAGGGGCCAATACCACCAGGTATTAATACCTGTTCCCAGCCTCTCTCTATTCACTGGGTTTTGTAACCCACGACCCTTGCCTAGCAAGTGCTGCTTAGTTGATGGTGAGTCCCTTCATCATAACAAAAGGCCAAGTACAGTTCCACTGTCCTTGAGTCACATAATCAGGATAATAACAGTCTATTCCTGCCCCAATAACAGAGAAACTGGGGCTCCTACAGCAGCCAAAGTGACCATCTCGGCAGGGTGGGTGTGCCTATGCAAATAAGATCAGCCCCTGAAGTTCTTTTTCACAACCCACCATGACTCACCACCAGATGTCAGGGTAGAGCTCATCCTGACTCTGCTTACATATATATTCAAAGTCATGAGATTGGGGAGAGAATGGACAAGCTAGCCTTGAGTTCCTGCAGCTTCTTCCTGATAATAAAAAGTCTGAGGTTTTGTTGTGTCAAGTGTCTCCCACTAACAAAGCACAAACATAAGTGAACTTGTGAAGTTTTTACTAACTTTGAAAAATACGAAAGTTAATGAGGAGGCAAGCTTAGGCATATGAACCCCTGGGTATGAAAATGATCGGTTAGTGTTATTGCACAGCTATGCTTTGAGGAAAATAATTGGTTAAGGTATTGATAAGAAGAACTCTCATTTTAATTATATAATGAGAGTCAGGGAATGAGCTCATTAGAACTTAACTCTGGGATGCAGCTCAAGATCAAAGCTGCCAGGATTTTTAACCTCTGCATGACTAGGCTGTGGGGAAGATTGGGTCCTGACTGGCCACCGGGAGATGTCTGTCTGCTTTATTGGGAGTGGGGAGCATTAGATGCTTAGTGTGTGTATTCTGTTAATTGATTGTTAATTGCTAATAAATACATGTACTTGTTTAAGAATATTTACTGTGTGATAAAGGCTCCTTTACTGGGAAAAGGTCCTGTTAACCTGTAGAGGGCCATTGGGCCCTGGGAAGGGGGTAGGAGCCCCAAAAATTGTGCGGGTAACACCACAAGTGAGTAAATGCTTTCCAATCTGCATAGTCGGGCCCTGCCTTTTTGTGTTCTGCTAATCACAGATTCTGCCTCCTCTATTCCCACTGAGTAATCTACTCTGCAGGTAGTTCCTCGGCGGGGTGGGGGACTGGGGTTATTCCTAAAGCAAGGATCAACTCAACAGGTTAGATGTAAGTCTCCAGGCTACTCTGAGGAAGGGGTGGCTGCTTTTGCATTGGCCAACTAAAGTCACAGCTCCTCCCCTGCTGCCCCCTAAGAAGAGAATTACTTCACTCTTTGTCATGGAGCAGATTACTCTCCACTATGTCCCCTACCAGGCCCGTAAAGAAGGACAAAGACAGGGATCCTCCCACCTCTTTCTCACTTACTCACAGGGAAAGAAGTTGCAATTCTCCCCTCCTCCCATGGCTGGAGTCACAATCTGACCAAGGCCAGGCAGGGGAAAAAAAGTGGATGGCTTTCATTTCTTTTGCTCAGATGAGTAAGGGCTGTGGCAAGCCAATCTAGAGTGAGTAAGAAAGGCACAGTCTGGGCCTATCTCAGTGTGCTCTTTCAGGTAGACAGAACCTGCAATAGAAGCACTGATGATGTATCAGTCTAGGTGATTGTATGCTAATGCGAGTGATCAAATGTCAAGATTATGCAATGAAATCAGAAGCCGATCGAGGCCTCTCAAAGAATTCTTGCTAATTTGTCTCGTGTGCGCCCAGTGCTAATGAGTTTGTTCTGAACAACTGTTGTTTAGGGTTTGAAATGCTCTGACAGAGAAATCCAGGTACTATTCCGAAAATCCTGCCAGCCAGAATTGCCCTATCCGACGAGCGCCTAATCCAAAGCACGGAAGTTCAAAGAAAACCACTGCGTATTGAGCAACATGCATAAGAAACTACAAACAAAAATGGGGTCTCATTTCTCATTGTAAAAAATATAGTTAACAAAGTCCTTCCGTAGGGCTAGACTGACACTTTGTAACCCACTCTGGGTAAGGCACGGTGCCTAGCTGCACTGATCAAGAGTAGAGCAAGGACAGAACTGTGAGTCCCAGAGTTCTTTATTCCCCTGGGCCATAGCGTGGGTGAGGGGCAGGGAAGCCGTGGCTGTACGGCCACTGATGGTGGGGAATGGGTGGGTGGGTGGAATGTGGGAAAACCTTCAACCCAACCCTAACCCCATATTCCAGCCAGCCCAGTGGGGAAGTGAGTTGCACGAGCTGTAGGGCTGATGCAGCTTGCTTCCCCCAGGAGCACGGAGAGGGCAGGGACTGAACCGTGACTCTCTGAGTAGTAACGTGTCAACTCCAGGTCTGCTTGTGTGGTGGCCACCTACACAGGGCTAGTGATAACTCCATGGCCTAGCCTTTAATCTTTGCCTATCTGCGTATTGCCCAGGTGGATTTAACAAATTCTTCTATCTTAATTATTCTTTTGCATTGTGCTATTTTCTACATTTACTTTATTGTCCTAGAATATTTGCAGCAGCAGGTTCTTGAGTGCAGGATGCACACAGTTCCTCTCTAATCCCTTCCATCTCTTCCATCCATCCATCTATCCATCCAAAATGGTTCATTTCACTTGGTCAGAATGATCTGTTCCTAGCCCTTGATGATCTGCCAGACAAGGAAGCTTTGATAGTAAATAAAAAGATATAAGAGTGGGGCACCTCTCCCCTGCCCTCTGCGATTCTAAACATAGTGAAACTCATAAAATACTGAACAAGAGTTTCACCTCCATGATCCTCAAGATACACACATCTAACCAGAACCTTTCTCAGCCAGTCAGACTGCTGACTGGATTGCCTAGGGAATCCATTCGGTGTCAAACATGACTGAGGTGAAATCTGCAGCTGAGAAACTATGGAGATATTTCATTCATCTAAGCCAGACTATACCCATATAGGTTCAGACCTGCAGGGGGTATAAATTGGCATTGACTTCAATGGGGCCATTCCAGTTTCTAACAGATGAGGGTCTGGCTCGCAGGTTTCCCATTTGCAGCTGTAAGCATCTTAGCACCTTTTCAGGGCACATTGGAACATACATTCTAAGGTGCCTTCGATATTGTCCAAAAGTTGTGGGATTAAATGTATCTCTGGCCTAACTCCACAGATGGACTGAATTTGGCCTTTGCTTCTAGGTAGGAAAAATAGAGGAACATTTCTGAATAAATATTCTTTGTCAGGAAAATTGCTCAGATTGAAACTGTCATAACCATACAGCTAAGGGTAGCCTAGAATTCCTCCTTACCTGTAAGGGGTTAAGAAGCTCAGATAACCTGGTTGGCACCTGACGAAAAGGACCAATGGGGAAAGAAGATACTTTCAAATCTGGGGGGCGGAGGCTTTGTTTGTGCTTTTTCTTGGGTGTTCTCTCTCCTGGGACACAGAGAGCCAGGCTGAAACCCATCTCCTCCAACCAATCCTCAACTATTCTCTAATATTACAAAACTAGTAAGTAAAGCCAGGCAAGCCGTGTTAGATTATCTTTTGTTTTAGCTTGTGACTTTTCCCTTTGCTAGAGGGAGGTTTATTCCTGTTTTTTGTAACTTTGAACCAAGCCTAGAGGGAGTTCCTCTGTGTTTGTGAATATTTTGTTACCCTGTAAAGTTATCTTCCATCCTGATTTTACAGAGGTGATTCTTTTACCTTTTCCTTAAATAAAATTCTTCTTTTAAGAACCTGATTGATTTTCAGTGTCCTAAGACCGGGGATGGGGAGGTGGTTGATCTGTGCTCACTTTGCAACCAATTGGTTAGGATATTATTCTCAAGCCACCCCAGGAAAGAGGGAATAAGGGCTTGGGGGATATTTTGGGGGAGATAGGGTTCCAAGTGGCCATCCCTGAATGTTTGTTTAAATCACTTGGCGGTGGCAGTATATCGTCCAAGGACAAAAATGATTTGTGCCTTGGGGAATTTTTAAAATAAGCTGGTAGAAATAAGCTTAGGGGGTCATTCATGTGGGTCCCCACATCTGTACCCCAGAGTTCAGAGTGGGGAGGGAACCCTGACAGAAACTGACAGCACAGGTCAGTGCTGATAAATTATGGACTTTATATCTTGTGGCAAGATAAGCGCTGGGCTTGGTTTACATTAGTTTCATACTGGTCCAAGTACATTCAGTCCCACATAGCTACACTGCTGTATAACTGAGTAATGCACAGGAGAACCAGCAAGCTATATATTTACAGTACTGCTTGTTTAGACACATCTCTTAGGTACTTCATGGCTATTACTTCCTTCTTCAGAGTCTCCTCCTTTGGCCCAATTCCTCACTCTCTCTCTCCTTTGAGATTTCCCTTCCTATCGTTCAATTCTTGCTCTCTCTGTGATTCCTGCTGAGTTCAACCCCATTATTTCTGACCCTTCTACTCTGCTTCTTTCTCTTATCGACACTCTCCCCCGCTACATTGCAATTCTTTCATCACTCACTCAGCAGAGAATAACTCCTTTCAACTTCAATGGGCTGTAGATCACACCCTCACTCCTGACACATTCGACATGTTAGACCAGAATTATATTTTTCTGCACAAACACCAATTATTTCAAGGATCGGTTGGTATTACCAGACCTTTCCAATGTCCAGTTTTATGAATAAACATTAAAGCCAGAAAGTAAAGGCTGGTTCCAAATTGACTTGAGTGACTTGTCCTGCTAGGTATTGAACCAATCTGAGATGCCTCTGTCATTGGTGGTGACCCATAAGAATTGCGATTCTCCTCAGTTGACTTCCATTGATTAAATGTCTCAGCAGCGGCTGCACAAACAAATCTACCATTTAGATGTAACCAAAGGTCGTGATTTTGATGAACTCATTAATAAACACATTGTTAGTCCCTAAGGTGCCACAAGCACTTCTTTTCTATTTGGGGAAAGTTACAATGGTCTACCCTGATGAAAGCCAGCTCTGTTCTTCTGCTTTGCTCTGTAGTTTCCTGGGAAAGAAAGATCAAAAATGCTTTTCGTCTTATATATGTTTTCTTATTTCAGGAGAGCTGGCTGGGTTCCTAATTTGCTTTCAATCTGATACATTCTTTTCGACATCAGAGGATAGAATTTCCAAGTTGCACAGACTTTGAGTTGCTCGTCTACCATTAAAGTCAATTGGGTTGCGTAGCTAAAGCAGGGAACAACAACTGGAAAATGCACTCTTGGGTTAGACCACTGTACTCGACCTCTTAGATTGAGAGATTCATCCTGTCTTCCCAACAAATCCAACACTGCCACATTCTGTGTCCCCCATTCATCACCGGCAGACACCTGTGGCTGTATTCAGCCCTGCGCTAAGCCGGGTTTCAACATCATGAGTCAGTGGCTCTGTGCCCGTTTACTACAGGGCTGAATTTACCCCACAGCGGTTGAGTGTTGTGCACAGTGAAGCGTGCCATGGATCAGGGTGATCAGCACTGAACTGTAAGCGTCAGACTGGTGCTAGATTAGTAGTTCTGAAGAAATGGGACTCCATGAGCATGTGGAGGATCCAATTCTGGCTCAACCTGATGTGAAAACGGCCGCAGGTTTTGCAGTGTTTGGAACAGGGATGGCGTTTGTGCTTCTTCCTTACAGAAACTTTCCAGACTTTTCCCCTAATCAAACTCCTTTCAACTTCAGTGGGACTACAGAGAGGCCAGCACTGACCATTTGGAAAATCCCATCCCCAGTGGGCCAGCACAATGTCTATCTACCACTTAAATTTAATTTAAGCCCAATTTGTGGGATATAACAGGCTGGCTTGCCCCTGGCCTGGAGAGCCTGGGACTAACCCAACCCTGACTATAGAATGAGTCACAGTTGGGTTGAATCATGTGATCCCAGGATAAAGAGGGATGGAAGTTGCAATAAAGTGGGTGGGGAAGCTCAGGAGATTGCTGCTATATCTGTAGATACTTCATGGAGCAAGGAGGCTGAGGCAGGGCCCTGAGTCAGGAGGAAAAAAGCTGAAAAAGCAGGAGAGAGTGGGAGAAACTTCTCCAGGCAGGGAGGCTTGGACAAGGCCCCAAAGGCCAGCTGGGGTGAAGACTGTGTGAGTTTGTATTTTGTGTTTATTTTTGGATTAATTAGGAGAGAGACACTGAACTGAGCTTGAGCCTAGAGGGCCAGTATGTAGCAGAGGACTAAAGAAATGGGACCTGCTGTGAGCATTGTTTGAAACCCTTTTAAGCTGTGAGTTCTTAAAGAGCCCCGAAGACAGGCAGGGGAACAGAGGCAGGGTGCTGTAAAGTGACCTCTGGCTATGCAGGGATGCTCATTAAGTGGTCACATGGTTATAGGGGTCATAAGTAGTGCATAGACCTGCTCCATGCCCTGTTCATGGGGTGCACTGCACCTTTATGTGTGGATTTTGAAGATGCTGGCATGTGTGATCAGAGGGGTGACATCCTCTTAATGCCTCTTTAGAAATTAATGATTTAATCCATTATAATCCTGCACCTGACACAACACTCTATAGCATGAGCATGTTTATTTGTACATTGTTCAGTGAGAACAGGGTCATGTTGGTCTCTTATTTCCCAAAACCTTCTCTTGCCTGAATAACTCCCACGCGGTCCTCCAAGAAGAAACCCTGGCCAGGACACAGATTGTGCCCCTCACATCTAAAATGACAGAAGAAGGACTAGGAAACGAATAATCTGGAGCAGGCCACAGGAACCAATTAACTAAGTGCTAATTGTCAGTAAAATACCCCTGGCAAGAGAAGGAAGGTAATGAGGCTTTCATATCAACTTCAGTGTGTGATCCCATGGTAGCTTGTGTTAGTGAGAATATAAAGCAGTTTTATTCTTTCTTTACACTTTCCAGCTTATTTCCTACCATAAAATCAAATGTGCCAATAAATACAGTATTTAAAACTTCATGGCTTAATATGCTAACAGTGAGCTAGAGATATCCTGGGTGAGCCTAACATTTGAACTACCGCAAGTGAAAGAAATGCCCTCCTGTAGGCATTTTGCTGTTCATGGTGACCAGTGTTTATCAGGCTGACTACCACATGCTTCCCTCTCCCTCTGTTGTCTCTTGTCTCAGTTGTAAGCCCTTCGGGACAGGACCACCTCCTTGTGTTTGTCAGCAGCTAACACAGTGGGCCTCTGATCCCTGACAGTGGGGTACCTAGGCACCACTGCAACACAAACAATAACCATGTGCTAATGATCCTTCATTAGGGAAAGTTCTCTGGGTGAATGCAAGAAGTGGATATTTACTAAAGTGTCTGCTTATTGCTAACTCTAGGGTTGGTGGAATAACATTCAATATTTAAGCAAGTCCCTGAGCTGAATCATAGAATCATAGAATAGAATCATAGAATATAAGGGTTGGAAGGGACCTCAGGAGGTCATCTAGTCCAACCCCCTGCTCAAAAGCAGGACCCATACCCAATTAAATCATCCCAGCCAGGGCTTTGTCAAGCCTGACTTTAAAAAAACTCTAAGGAAGGAGATTCCACCACCTCCCTAGGCAACGCATTCCAGTGTTTCACCACCCTCCTAGTGAAAAAGGTTTTCCTAATATCCAACCTAAACCTCCCCCACTGCAACTTGAGACCATTACTCCTTGTCCTGTCCTCTTCCACCACTGAGAATAGTCTAGAAGCATCTTCTCTGGAACCACCTCTCAGGTAGTTGAAAGCAGCTATCAAATCCCCCCTCATTCTTCTCTTCCGCAGACTAAACAATCCCAGTTCCCTCAGCCTCTCCTCATAAGTCATGTGTTCCAGACCCCTAATCATTTTTGTTGCCCTTCGCTGGACTCTTTCCAATTTATCCACATGCTTCTTGTAGTGTGGGGCCCAAAACTGGACACAGTATTCCAGATGAGGCCTCACCAATGTCGAATAGAGGGGGACGATCACGTCTCTCGATCTGCTCGCTATGCCCCTACTTATACATCCCAAAATGCCATTGGCCTTCTTGGCAACAAGGGCACACTGCTGACTCATATCCAGCTTCTCGTCCACTGTCACCCCTAGGTCCTTTTCCGCAGAACTGCTGCCTAGCCATTCGGCCCCTGGTCTGTAGCGGTGCATTGGGTTCTTCCGTCCTAAGTGCAGGACCCTGCACTTATCCTTATTGAACCTCATCAGATTTCTTTTGGCCCAATCCTCCAATTTGTCTAGGTCCTTCTGTATCCTATCCCTGCCCTCCAGCGTGTCTACCACTCCTCCCAGTTTAGTATCATCTGCAAATTTGCTGAGAGAGTGCAAACCACAGCATCCTCCAGATCATTTATGAAGATATTGAACAAAACCGGCCCCAGGACCAACCCCTGGGGCACTCCACTTGACACCGGCTGCCAACTAGACATGGAGCCATTGATCACTACGCGTTGAGCCCGACAATCTAGCCAACTTTCTACCCACCCTATTGTGCATTCATCCAGCCCATACTTCTTTAACTTGCTGACAAGAATACTGTGGGAGACCGTGTCAAAAGCTTTGCTAAAGTCAAGAAACAATACATCCACTGCTTTCCCTTCATTCACAGAACCAGTAATCTCATCATATGTTGCGGTTCAGTGATGAGACAGAACACAGCTTTTTGCAAGCAAGCAGGCTGGTCAGCGGAGATGGGCTGTTCTGCCCCCCCTGCCTTCCACCTTCTCCTTTTATTATATTTCTCCCCCTAAGCATTACACACTGCTACACAAAGGAATGTATGACGTTGATTCATATGCTTAGTTACCATCCTCTATCTACTACAATCCTGGTTCTCAGGCCTTGAGCCCAGGCTAAAAAAACCTCCCACAGTTGCTGTCCAAACAATCAAGTTCTCAGGGTTCATATCTAGCCCTTGTCCTTGGATAGAGCAATGTGTGCATTGCTCCTAGGAAACAGTCAGGGTGTGCCCCGCCTGCTTCCAGGTGGAATAGCTAGACATTAACCCTTCATCTCCCCTTTTTTGTTTATTGATAGTTGGCCATCTCATGGTAGCCGCCAATTTGTTTTATCATGCTATTTAACTCCCAGACAGACAAGGACATAACCTGGGGAGCTTTCCAGGGCAAAAATTTTACAAAGTCTTAACAAGGAAGGAATACATTGTACACAGCAACAACAAAAATTAAGCCCAATAATTACAAACACAAAATAACCAAAAGCTTAACATCTGCAATATAATCATCTAAAAGGGATACACTTCTTTTACTACAATTGTAACCAGCAAAAGGCAATATAAGTATCATTCTACTAAGACAGCAAAGGGTGCCATCACTTAAATTTGCAGGAATATAATTAAAGGTGCATGAACCACAAGTAAAAACCCATCCTGATGGTAGGATGATATGGCCATAATTATATAAAACATTAACAGCATGGGAACAATTTAAAAGGGATTGAGAAATTTTTTGACAGCCCAATGGCACCTTTGTACTAGTGCAGTTAACTACACGCGCACAGGTGACATTGTGAGCCCCGGCCGGGTACGGTGTGTGAAGGAATATAGCCGTGCAAGGCAGAGTATAGTTGGCCGGGCCCCAATTAGCCATACTAAAATACTGGGAGAAAAGATTAGCATAAGCAAAGAGCAGTATCTTATTCTCCTTCGGGCTTGTAACGGGGGAGGCGCTTCCGAGCCAACCCCTACAAAAAATAGCAGGCACAAAAGGCACACAATCATCACAGAATTAGCAGTGATTTGGGCGAGAATCGCCACAAACAAAGTCTTAGGAGTTTCTGGCTGCTGATCTGCTGCCAGTTTTCGTTGAGCCGTGGCGACCAATGCTTTTACTGCTCCCCCTGTCACGGGCTGGCTTGGGACGTTACGCCTCCTCCGTTTCCGTCCCGCCGTTGTCGACTCGGGGGGCAACGCGGTCTCCTCCAAGGTCAGCTGAAACTCTGGTATGGGATTCGACAGCCCCTGGTGCCATGCCATGTTGTTTAAGTGCTGGTCGCACGCACCGGGCTGGAACCCACAACGGTCCTGCAGGGAGAGACACAGCAGCATATCCCCGACCCCAAGTGATTAGAGGTGCTGGGCCCAGCCACTGTGGATCGGGCAGCTGACGGTAAAAGACACGCGGTCTTTCCAGTACCTCAGATTTGTGAAAATGCCGATCCGCAGGGGTCTGCTGATCTGCATTCAGTGTTAAATTATTTAAAGTAAACAAGAGAATATACATCTGTTGTTGAATGTCTCCTAAGGTTCGGAGATGCAGCTCCCCTTGTTTTAATTGTTTATCTAGCAAGGTTTTGAGTGTGCGATTGGCACGTTCAACAATGGCTTGGCCCGTGGAATTATAAGGGATTCCGTGTTTAAGACGGACGTCCCAGCGGGCACAAAAGGTGGAGAGGGCTGCAGAGCAGTAGGCTGGGGCATTATCTGTTTTAATTTGGCAAGGGCGACCCATAACAGAAAAGCAGGCCAGCAAATGGTGAATAACTTTGTTAGTGGCTTCCCCACGTTGTGGGGTTGCCCAAAGGAAACCTGAATAAGTATCAACGGAAACATGTAAAAATGAATAGGGGCGGAATTGTGGTACATGAGTAACATCCATTTGCCACAGCTGATTTGCTGCGGTACCTCGGGGGTTAACAGCATAAGAAAAAGTAGGAGCAGCAGCAGCACAGTGGGGGCAGGAACGAACAATAGAACGTGCATGATCAGCAGGAATGTGGAACTGCCGGGCCAAAACAGAGGCAGACTGATGAAAAAAGGCATGGCTTTCAATGGGGTCAGAAAAAAGGGAATTTACCTGACCACGCAACGCGCGATCGGCGCGTGCATTGCCCTCAGTGAGTGGCCCAGGCAGAGGGGTATGACTGCGAATATGAGCAACAAAGTAAGGGAAATGACGAGTGGCAAGAAGACGCTGTAAAGACAAAAACAGGCGAAGGAGATCTGCATCAACCTGAGGGGTAATGAGGGCAAGGGGTAAATAAGCAATTACCTAATAAACATAATGGGTATCCACAATTAAATTAAAGGGACAATCAGCAAAAAGTTGAAAGGCCAAAATAACAGCAGCCAATTCTGAACGCTGTGAGACGGCGAGTGAGACAACGTAGATCCAAAGCCTCCTCCGCCCCGAGTTCGATCCTCGGCAGCTGGCACCTGATAGGGGACTAAAATCAATTGTGCAATTGACCGTCCACGCAGGAGTGACTGTGGAAGATGAGTCCACACCTGAACCTTAATAATGCCAGTGTAATCAGCATCAATGACCCCTGGAATGACAAAAAAGCCCTGTTTCCCAGCATGTGAGCGAGGGAGAACAAGACCTACAAAGCCGGCAGGGAGAGGTCCCATCACCTGTGTAGGTATGGCACAGACCTCCCCTGGCAGCTGAAAGTCAGTGTCCTCCTGCAATCTGTTGGTAAAATCCAAAAAGGACTCTAAGGCACCCTGACGGATACTGACAAAGCTTTTGGTAGACTTGCCTGAATCCGGGACCTTCTTGAAAGCATGCTGGGCACAGGTGGAGATAATGGGGAAGACGGCCGGAGGGAGTTGAGACTGCATCCCAATAGTAGCAAACTGGCCCTCCCCTGCCAAATGCTCATAAATGATACCTTGCTCTCTATATACCTGGGCTTGGCGTTCTGCCATCTGCCGATACTCACTAAGCCAAATAACATACTGACTGGGTGACAACATCATGCGCAGCAGCGTTTTCCAATCCTCAGGGATTAGGGAGTACCCAGCACCCATCCCTTCAATGAGACCACGCACAAAGGTGCTAGTCAGGCCAAATTCACGAATTGCTTTCTTTACCTCTCTAACCACCGAGTATGGCAGAGTGGTCCAGGTGCCCACGGGGTTGCCCTGGTCATCATTCTGCCAGGTCACCGGGCAAACGGAGACCAGATCAGCCAGCTCCTCTGCTGTAAGATCTGATCGAGCTTTCGCTGCGTGAACCATTTGTTGCACCAGCGAAAGCTTCTGAGCAGATGCAGATGACTCTCCGGGGGGCCCCATGGGGGGAGGGTGATCACACACCGGCTCCGGTGGGGAAGGCCAGGGAGGCGGTGGTAATAGAGGCACTGGGGGCGAAGCAGGGGGAGGGATGGCTGCAGGAACGGACGGGGGTGGCAGGATCGGCAGCTCCTCTGTTGGTGCTGAAGAGGGCCTTTCCAAGGCGACACGCTGTGTCGCATCACCAGGAGGGGGGATGACTGCAGGGGCGGACGGGGGCGGCGAGAGCACCAGCCTCGCGAGGGAGGGTCTGTCTGAGGCGACACGCTGTACCACGTCGCGGCAGAGGTGCCAGGCATGTAAAGCCTGCACGGGTGCCCGAGGCTCTTTGTGCAATGTCTGGCCCAATCGCTCCCAGTCCGCTAGCTTAAGGCTTCCAGCTTCAGGATACCACGGGCACTTGGCACGCACCTCCTGTAGCAGGAGAGTGAGTTCTCGAGCCGGGCAGTCATGCTGAGCCTTACGCAGCAAATACTGCAGCTCATTACGGTGTTGCACTTGCAAAGCAGAGAGGGAGCTTCCCATACTTACCACAATGAAAAATACTCACCGGGATCCACAAAGTGGATGAGTGACGCGTCTGAAACCCTTGCCGGGCGAGGTGAGTGCTGAGGGCCCCACGTTGGGCGCCAGTTGTTGCGGTTCAGTGATGAGACAGAACACAGCTTTTTGCAAGCAAGCAGGCTGGTCAGCGGAGATGGGCTGTTCTGCCCCCCCTGCCTTCCACCTTCTCCTTTTATTATATTTCTCCCCCTAAGCATTACACACTGCTACACAAAGGAATGTATGACGTTGATTCATATGCTTAGTTACCATCCTCTATCTACTACAATCCTGGTTCTCAGGCCTTGAGCCCAGGCTAAAAAAACCTCCCACAGTTGCTGTCCAAACAATCAAGTTCTCAGGGTTCATATCTAGCCCTTGTCCTTGGATAGAGCAATGTGTGCATTGCTCCTAGGAAACAGTCAGGGTGTGCCCCGCCTGCTTCCAGGTGGAATAGCTAGACATTAACCCTTCAATCATAGAAGGCGATTAGATTAGTCAGGCATGACCTTCCCTTGGTGAATCCATGCTGACTGTTCCTGATCACTTTCCTCTCATGTAAGTGCTTCAGGATTGATTCCTTGAGGACCTGCTCCATGATTTTTCCGGGGACTGAAGTGAGGCTGATTGGCCTGTAGTTCTCAGGATCCTCCTTCTTCCCTTTTTTAAAGATTGGCACTACATTAGCCTTTTTCCAGTCATCCGGGACTTCCCCCGTTCGCCACGAGCTTTCAAAGATAAAGGCCAATGGCTCTGCAATCACAGCCGCCAGTCCCTTTAGCACTCTTGGATGCAACTCGTCCGGCCCCATGGACTTGTGCACATCCAGCTTTTCTAAATAGTCCCTAACCACCTCTTTCTCCACAGAGGGCTGGCCATCTATTCCCCATCATATTCCCCCATTGTCTCCTGCGGGGATCAATCTGCCGTCCAGTGCAATCCGTGGGACTGGCACTGGGCTTCTCAATCTATGGATCTGTCTACACTGATGCTGGAAGGTATTATTTCGAGCTTGAGGAGACATACCCATGCTAACTCTGATCAAGCTATGTCAAGATTCCTTCCCCACTCTGAACTCTAGGGTACAGATGTGGGGACCTGCATGAAAACCTCCTAAGCTTACTTTCACCAGCTTAGGTTAAAACTTCCAAGATACAAATTAATTTTATCCTTTGCCCCTGGATTTCCACTGCCACCACCAAACTTTAAATGGGTTTACTGGGAAACATAATTTGGACACATCTTTCCCCCCAAAATCCTCCCAACCCTTGCACCCCACTTCCTGGGGAAGGTTTGGTAAAAATCCTCACCAATTTGCATAGGTGACCACAGACCCAAACCCTTAGATCTTAGAACAATGAAAAAACATTCAGTTTTCTTACAAGAAGACTTTTAGTAGAAGTAAAGGAACCACCTCTGTAAAATCAGGATGGTAGATACCTTACAGGGTAATTAGATTCAAAACATAGAGAATCCCTCTAGGCAAAACCTTAAGTTACAAAAAAGACACACAGACAGGGATAGTCATTCTATTCAGCACAGTTCTTTTCTCAGCCATTTCAAGAAATCATAATCTAACACATACCTAGCTAGATTACTTACTAAAAGTTCTAAGACTCCATTCCTGTTCTGTCCCCGGCAAAAGCAGCATACAGACAGACACAGACCCTTTGTTTCTCTCCCTCCTCCCAGCTTTTGAAAGTATCTTGTCTCCTCATTGGTCATTTTGGTCAGGTGCCAGCGAGGTTACCTTTAGCTTCTTAACCCTTTACAGGTGAGAGGATTTTTCCCCTGGCCAGGAGGGATTTCAAAGGGGTTTACCCTTCCCTTTATATTTATGACAAGCTAAAAATACGAGTGTGGCCATGGCGGGATGGGCTAGCCAAAGGTCCAGATTAACCTTTTGTGGGCCCCCATTGAGGCAATGGAGCATGGCGCGGGGAGGTCAGTCCCTGGAGCAAGGAGCCAGCCAGGGACAATGGGGCATGGCTTGGCAGGGGCCGCCTAGCCCAGTGCCAGGGCACTATTTGCAAACTGGCAGTTGCCAGTCACACAGTGGCCCGCCCGGCCATGTGCTGCCAGCATGCCCCTTCCCCTCAAGGGGCAGGTCCATGCCATGCGACACAGCCCCCTCCCCATGCCCCCCAACTCCCTATGGCCAGAGTCCCAGCCCCACTATGCCCAGCACCCCCTAGCCCTCTCCACACAAATGCCCAGTGCCCTGCACAACACCACCCCTGCCCAGCGCCCCCTGCCCACAGCCCCACCACAACTGCCCAGCACCCCACACAGAACCCCCACTCCCTAGTGCCCCGACATACACATCTTCCTTGCCCTCTCGCAGCCCATCACTGCCCCCACAAGAAACCCTCTCCCCCACACCATGCCTCCCATCCGCACTCACTGGCCCTGTTGGGAGGCAGCTGTGTCTGCCAGGCTGAGCCGGCAGTGCAGCCAGAGCTGGTCCCGGGCCGGGGAATCGCGCCAGGCCCTCAGGAGTGGCGCAATCAGCCAGGCCAGGGTCTGCCCCAGCCGGGCTCCCTCAAGACGCACTTCCCCTGGAGGGGCCCAGCCAAGCTCCCCGCGCTGTCCCCTTCGCCCTCCCTCCCCCCGGCTGAGACGGGCCAGGCTTCTGCACCATTCCCAGGCAGCTCAGCTCCAGGGAGACAGGTGGGGCCCCACAGGTGGTGGGAAGCAGAGACTGCCCGGAGCCGGAAGTGCACTGGGGTCCGGCCAGGGGGCAGAGAGGAGCGGGGGGGTGGGGCCGAGGAGGCAGCAGGCAGGCAGGCCAAGACGAGCAAGTGGTGGGTGGGGGGGGGCAGAGGCGTCTAGGGGCGCAACGCAAGTGGAGCAGGCCGGGGCCCCTTCTGAGCGTGGGCCCAGCTCTATGGAGCCAGTGGAGCCATTGTAAACCTGGGACTGGCTAGCCACCCCAAGTACATATCTAGCCCCTCCCATCACCACAGCTGTACTTCTATTTCTGGCATGCTCGCTTAGGCAGAGGGACACCTTCCCACTCCAGTGCAGACATACCCTAAGGCCAGGCTTTTAAAGGTATTTAAACACCTAACTCCCATTGAAATCAATGGGAGTTAGACCTCTAAATACCTTCCAAAACCTGGCCCCAACTTTCGTTGTTGATTTAGACCCTGGTCTCTGGCCCTTACATAAAACCCAGAATGTCCTCACAGTTACCCAGGCTGGGTTATAGTTTGGAAACATCAAAAAAAAATAGAGCATAATTTCAACACAACAGAAATAATGATCATATTACAGTCGTGCTTAAGTTCTGATGAGCTCTGTGCTGGCTGCTGAACAGATAACCCGGGAGAGGCAGTCCCTGCTCCAGGAAAGCTTCTGTTCTAATACACCAGCCAGACATGAGGGGAAACAGAGGCATAGTTACTTGCCCATGGTTACATGGCAGTTTAGTAACAGAGCCAAGATTAGAACCCTTGTTTCCTGAGTCCCAGGACAGTGTGTTATTAACTAGACCCCACTGTTCCTAAGAATCATAGAATATCAAGGTTGAAAGGGACCGCAGGAGGTCATCTAGTCCAACCCCCTGCTCAAAGCAGGACCAATACCCAATTTTTGGCTAAATGGCCCCCTCAAGGATTGAACTCTCAACCCTGGGTTTAAGCAGATCAATGCTCAAACCACTGAGCTATACCTCCCCCACTAAGCATTGATACCTACTCAAAGAACTGGCCAAATGTCCCCTCCAGCATCCCTGAAGTGGATCAGGCTCTAGATTTCAGACTATCACTTCCTAGCTGATGACAGTAACCCAGTCTTCCTCTCCTGCAGCCAAATCTGTTACAGGTACAAAATCCAAAAACACTAGATAAATTACTTGAGTGACTTTAGTCATGTGGCATAATCATGTTTCTCTTTAGCTCTACATCTGTTTTTATTATTAAACAACAAGAAAATGACAAAAAGCTTTTTTTGTTCCAGCTGTAATTATGTGTTCAAAAGAATTCACAGTTGAAATGATTTTGGATTTCTAAACTGCAAGCTACAGATGGCCATGGTTTAAGATGGTAACTTCACTTCATTACAAGAAGAGATCAATAAATGATTAAAAATGCTCGTTTAATTTCAAATCCGTTGTCTGTTTCCTTCATGTCAAAAACCTTGTATTATATGAAGGTAAACTTTAGCCAGAGGGCATGTGCAGAGCCTGATGTGCAGAATGAGATGTAGATTATAAACAGGCTAATTATGAGAGCATTTAACATATCTGGGAAGCTAACGCTGCATTGCCTAGTATCACCGGTTTTATAACCCAGGGTATTATCATGAAGGGTTTTTACAGCATTTGTCCATTTTGTTGTTGATTAAATCCAATTATACTTTAAAAGCATGCAAGAAATAATATGTCAAAATAATTTGCTAGACTGCATTAGAAAGAGCTCTGTACCAGGACAGATTTTTTTGATTTGCATCTCTTTTGGAGGAGAGGATGGATAACCCAGACAAGCCACGTCCTCTCTCAGGCCATTCCAAATCAGCTCTCATTTTGTAAAGGCGCTTTATGGAATTTCTTATAAAACCAAACAATAAATGTACTAAAAATATATGTATTATAATAAATTAGGTTAACTTAACGTTGCTCCATGTCACCTGCTTTACTGCAAATGAATTCAAATGATAGATGGAAGGTGTTTTTTTTTAAGTTATAGAACTTGGCTGAGGATAAAAGGATATTACTTGGAAGAAAAAAATAAAATATTTGAGATTAGGTCTAATTTGATCTACAGACAGTATTTTAAATGGGCAGGGAGTATAAATTAGTATAAATCACATTCATTCAGTGAAGATCCAATGTTTGAATGTATTGAGAACCTCCATCCATTACACAGACGCCTGCTTTCACTGGATAGGAAACAAATGCAGTAGTTCTGTTACAGATGATAAAACAAACTTGGACTAAATTGATTCTCTCAGAAGATACAAGCACTGGAATAATGAGCTGCACTACTGAGTTTTTCAGATGCCTCGCAGTCACTAAAACACTCCGCTCAGACCTCGTTTTGCCAAGCTTTAAGCAAAGCAAAAAAAAAAAAATAAATACAATAAAATCACCCAGGAGCTTTCTCCCTGATTTTTAAGTTCGCTGGTGAGAAAAGCAGAAAGGGTGGGAGTGAGGAACCTGCATGGATAAAATAAAGGTTACCCAAACTTTCACTCCCAGTGAACAGGAAACAAAGTTCCAAAGCCTGACATGACGCATATTGTGTTCGTAACCAGAGAGCCCATTTGTGCTAGGTGCTGTATTTTCTGAAGAAGAAAAGTCCTGAGCTCAGGTATGTATCGTCAATATGTACAATGAGACCCAGCTTCCCTAGTGGAACACCTACCTAGTTTGAAGATGGAGCTTGATACATTTGTTAACAGGATTATATGACGAGGTTACCTACAAGAGCAGGGGGCTGCTTCCAGTCCCATGTTCCTAAAACATATAAAAAGGGGAGGACAAGTTATACAGTGAAGCCATAACGTGTAACCATTTCAGCCCTGCAACTGCCTAGGTATTGTCAAGAAATGTGTAGGCATTGATGTGGTTTCAGGAAGGATTTGAAGGCATGCATGTGTCCTTTGTTATTTTCAAATGCTGTAATCCCAGGAGACAAAGTTGCTCTTGTGAAACTTCTGACCCTACTGGGAGCAGCATGTATGGAGCATTTGCCATGTAAGCCCAGTTCCATTCGATTTCTAGCCTATGTTTTGAGCCTCAAGAACTTTAGACCGGAATTCAGCCAGTTATCTTACCATATGCCTAACTTTAAGTGCATGAGTAGTGATATTGGCTACTGTGGCAGACATGGAAATATCCAGCAATATCTGCGGGAGATCTTATTGTATTAAGATAATGTATCATTGTGGGCCAGGGATTGTATGTTATTCCATGGGAGAGGGGACCACAGTTCCTCCAGGAACTAAGAACAGTGTGTGTGTGTGTGTGTGTGGAGGGGGGGTGATAAGACAAATTCACTCAGGTTGCAACACCCCTAGGGAATTACCACCCACTGGAAAAGCTGCATATACTGGATCTAACTGGATTCTCCGGGGACCAACAGGCAAAGAAAGGACTTTTGGATAAATAGCCCAAGTTTAAACAGACTCAGTGCCTTCATGCTGACCCAGCAAGTGGACAGGACCCTTTGTCCAAAGGAGACCCACTCCTTCCCAAGAAGAGTTGGAATAACTCTTTAGCCTACTCAGACCCCATATGACAGATAAGTGACCTCTGGTAAGCATTTACCATGTGTATAGAAACTTTTATTGTTTTTCATATGTTTTCTTTGTGATGCTTTAACCTTAAGAATTAATGTGCTTGCTTAGAAAGAGCTGTGTTGTAACTTGTGACTGCTGGCAAGTGTGCGGTTCATAGCCTTTGATAAGAGAGCCAACCACAGATGCTGGCCTGTTTAAGCAAACTGGCTTCCTGGGGACAGCTGAATGCAGGCAAGGAACTGTACAGCCTGGAAAATCCTGGAGGGAGAGAGTTTCTACCCAAGATAGGCAACAGCTGAAGAGCCTGGAGCCTAGAGTGAGTGCATTTGAGGGACCACAAGGGAGATACAGGTGTAGTTGCTATGAACCGTGACAACTATTTATGTTCTTAACAACCTTAGTGAATGAGGGCCTTGTATAGAACTAATAAGCATCTGAAATAGGTTTAATACATGCACAATGAAATTTAGAAGACTCTAACTTTGAAAGTCCAAGTAATTGAATTAAATGCAAGACCATTTTGCACCCTGGGGAAATCAGACAGGGAGATTTATTGTCCCTCCTGTAATACAGCAATGGAAAATATAACAACAAGCATAATCATTTTAAAATGTATAATTAATTTTCATAAACAATCTTGAGGGTACATTGAAAAGACAATTAAGGCAGCGAGGATTCTATTATATAACATTCAGCTGGCAACTATCTGTCTCCAGAGGCTGTCTCTGAAAACCCCTCTTGGGGACTACAGATGGCTAGCTCTGACTTTTCCCCTTGCTGCAATACAGGAAGGAAAGTGAGCAGCCCTGTCGGAGCTTTGAACCACCACTGAAACGTTGTCTTCCCGCTCGTATTCCTATCAATGGAAACACCACAATTTCCCGATTCCCAGTTTAACTGACTCAACCGCCTCACCTTGCACAAGGTAAGGACACCTTTTGGTGCTGCAGGCTACCAGCTGTGTCCCTCCATTGTGTAGAACTGCCAGCTGAATTTCACCCTAAAGCAGAGTGCTAGCAAGAGGCTGGACTTCAGTCCCACTAAACCCCTGAGGGCAGCTGTGGGGCTCATATGGTGCATTGTGCTGCCAGTCGACATGGGGTGAATTTTACCCACTGTGGTTGAATGGGCTGCAAACCCTTTTCCCTGCCTAGAACAAAATTGTTTTAGCTCCTGAGAGTCCGCTCTCACTTTTTAATCTCCTGTAGTGGGCTATCCCTCATTATAATGTCTAAAATAATCTGGCTTGGACGGGCTGAAACTGCTCAATGAGGGGATCTATTATTGTGGAAGATAATACATTTCCCAGCAGAGATATGATGACCACCTCATACCCGATAGAATGGCTTCTGCTCAGGGACTTTTTTTCTTCAGGTGAGAAATATTCATTGCTAAACTGGTGCTTAGTTCATTACTAAATCAAGTCCTTGGTGCATAATTTTCATGCTTTCTGCATAAGTATGGGGAATAAAGCCATTGTAAAAATACTAAGAGCTTATATAAATCAGATGAGACATTATACCATTTTTACAATGTATGGTATTTATTTTCAGCTTAGAATAATAGATTTTGCAGTGAAAAGTGTGAATGTTGAGTAAGACTATGCTGTCAAGGAAATCTGCTCCCCCCTGGGCTTTACCTACTATGTTGATGGGTGCTACCTTGGAGTTTCACATGTAACAAAACAAGGGGAAGCTTTCTAAAGAGCAAAAGACTAAGCAATCAATAAATGAATGGTAACTTTCTTTAAAAGTTGCAAAAGGAGACGGGCGGCAGCTCTCAAACAGAAATGTGTGTACCAGCGGTGGTATGCAGGCTGCAACCAGGTGGCACGCAGGTTGTCTTAAAGACTAATATCAGAATAAGTATCCATTATAGCAACACTGATTAAAATAACCAAGTACTTTTAAGTTTTGGGCATGGTTTGTTAAATCTTGGAGTCTGAAAATTGTGATCACATAGTAACTTTAACAAATTAAATTATGGTCTGGCTCCATCAGTGCTAAATGAAGGATAGGCAAGGCTCAAGGGGGAAGAAAAACTCAGGCCCGAAATAAACAGCATATCCTGTAGGTAGCAGAACATATGAGGTGAGCTCGTAGTTCAGGCTGGGGTCAGTTCCCCTACAGAATTTTAGGATAGCCCTAAACATGATTATTCGGGGGGCTCTGATGCTGGTCTAAGGATATGACTTCTTAGGCTTCCAGCCACTATGAAATATGCTGCAATGTCTGTTGATCATATTTTCTCAGTCCCAGCCAATGCAAGTGTGTAAAAGTCAGCCATGGTAGTCTGAGTGCACACAGAGTGAAACAGACTCACAATGTGTTTGATGCTCGTAAATATGTGACAGATTAAATTTAAACCCCTTCCTCATCTCTTGTTGCCACATAATGTGCAATGTGATCTTTACACTAGAGGGTATCCCTTCGAGGAACTATCTGTGAAGGAACTTTTTATCATACTTAGGAAAGCTAACAAAACAAAAACCCAAATGGGTGTACAATAACCACCAGAGGTTGGGAACATCTGCTCTCAGAGACTTTGAGTCAGTCCCCATTTGTTGAAATTCAGAGAATCCTTCACTTAAAGGCAGTGCCAGGAAGAGAGGAACGTCAATTACTCATTACAAAGGGACTCTGTCTGTAATAATGAGGAGCGAGAGACAAATCTGTATTTTAGGGTTTTGTAACATTTATTTAGGAGAAGACAGAGCACAGGCAGCCGATAGGGAACATTGACTTTTATTGCCAGAGTCCCCTGAAAAATCAGGATTGTAGTTCCTCAGGATCTCACTGGCTCTGAGTGATCATAGCATCACAGAATATCAGGGTTGGAAGGGACCTCAGGAGGTCATCTAGTCCAACCCCCTGCTCAAAGCAGGACCAATCCCCAACTAAATCATCCCAGCCAGGGCTTTGTCAAGCCTGACCTTAAAAACTTCTAAGGAAGGAGATTCTACCACCTCCCTAGGTAATGCATTCCAGTGTTTCACCACCCTCCTAGTGAAAATGTTTTTCTTAATATACAACCTTAACCTCCCCCACTGCAACTTGAGACCATTACTCCTTGTCCTGTCCTCTTCCACCACTGAGAATAATCTAGAAGCATCCTCTCTGGAGCCACCTCTCAGGTAGTTGAAAGCAGCTATCAAATCCCCCCTCATTCTTCTCTTCTGCAGACTAAACAATCCCAGTTCCCTCAGCCTCTCCTCATAAGTCATGTGTTCCAGACCCCTAATCATTTTTCTTGCCCTTCGCTGGACTCTCTCCAATTTATCCAGATCCTTCTTCTAGTGCGGAACCCAAAACTGGACACAGTACTCCAGATGAGGCCTCACCAATGTCGAATAGAGGGGAACGATCACGTCCCTCGATCTGCTCGCTATGCCCCTACTTATACATCCCAAAATGCCATTGGCCTTCTTGGCAACAAGGGCACACTGCTGACTCATATCCAGCTTCTCGTCCACTGTCACCCCTAGGTCCTTCTCTGCAGAACTGCTGCCGAGCCATTCGGTCCCTAGTCTGTAGCGGTGCATTGGGTTCTTCCGTCCTAAGTGCAGGACCCTGCACTTATCCTTATTGAACCTCATCAGATTTCTTTTGGCCCAATCCTCCAATTTGTCTAGGTCCCTCTGTATCCTATCCCTGCCCTCCAGCGTATCTACCACTCCTCCCAGTTTAGTATCATCCGCAAATTTGCTGAGAGTGCAATCCACACCATCCTCCAGATCATTTATGAAGATATTGAACAAAACCGGCCCCAGGACTGACCCCTGGGGCAACTCCACTTGACACCGGCTGCCAACTAGACATGGAGCCATTGATCACTACGCGTTGAGCCCGACAATCTAGCCAACTTTCTACCCACCCTATAGTGCATTCATCCAGCCCATACTTCTTTAACTTGTTGACAAGAATACTGTGGGAGACAGTGTCAAAAGCTTTGCTAAAGTCAAGAAACAATACATCCACTGCTTTCCCTTCATCCACAGAACCAGTAATTTCATCATAGAAGGTGATTAGATTAGTCAGGCATGACCTTCCCTTGGTGATTGTCAAAGCCCCTTTATTTTAGCTGCTGGCATCATACATGTCAGGAATAAAAGACTTCATAAACCTCCTCCACAACTTGCAATGCTCGGGTCCACTAGGAAACGTTTTAAATGTGTAATGTTACTTGCCTTTGACATCAACCATACATTAGTTATTATAAAACATGTCCAAATTTTTAGAAAAGTAATATTTGACCTCTCTCAGGGGGTCAAAGCTTTCAGTCTGCTAGTTTTACCTTGTTTCTTTAAGTAGATGAATAAGAAAGTTCATTGCAGAATTACTGTCATTCAAACCCATCTTTATAAAATGGAGAATTGGTGAAATTCAATAAAGACAAGTGCAAAGTGCTACACGGTGGAAGGAAAAATCAAATGCACAAATACAAAATGGGGAATAACTAGCAAGGAAGCGGTGCTGCAGAAAAGGGTCCTGGGTAATAGTGGATCACAAATTGAATATGACCAAAGAATGTGATGCTGTTGTGAAAAAGGCAAATTTCATTCTGACATGCATTAACAGGAGCATCTACGTAAGATATGGTAGTTGATTGTTCTGCTCTACACAGCACTGGTGAGGCCTCAGCTGGAGTATTGTTTCCAATTTTGGGCACCACACTTTAGGAAAGATGTGGACAAATTGGAGAAAGTCCAGAGAGCAACAAAAACAACATTTTTGAGAGGGGTAACTAGTGATGTTCCCCAAGGGTCAGTCCTAGGACCAATCCTATTCAACTTATTCATTAATGATCTGGACAAAGGGGTAAACAGTGAGGTGGCAAAGTTTGCAGATGATACTAAACTGCTCAAGATAGTTAAGACCAAGCAGACTGTGAAGAACTCCAAAAAGATTTAACAAAACTAAGTGATTGGGCAACAAAATGGCAAATGAAATTTCATGTGGATAAATGTAAAGTAATGCACATTGGAAAAAATAACCCCAACTATGCATACAATATGATGGGGGCTAATTTAGGTACAACTAACCAGAAGAAAGATTTTGGGTCAGCATGGATAATTCTCTGAAGATGTCCACGCAGTGTGCAGGGGCAGTCAAAAAAGCTAACAGAATGTTAGGAATCATTAAAAAAGGGATAGAGAATAAGATGAAGAATATCTTATTGCCCTTATATAAATCCATGGTACGCCCACATCTTGAATACTGCGTACAGATGTGGTCCCCTCATCTCAAAAAAGATATACTGGCATTAGAAAAGGTTCAGAAAAGGGCAACTAAACTGATTTGGGGTTTGGAAAGGGTCCCATATGAGGAGAGATTAAAGAGGTGAGGACTTTTCAGCTTGGAAAAGAGGAGACTAAGAGGGGAGATGATAGAGGTCTATAAAATCATGAGTGGTGTGGAGAAAGTGAACAAGGAAAAGTTATTTGCTTGTTCCCATAATATAAGAACTAGGGGCCACCAAATGAAATTAATGGGCAGCACATTTAAAATAAATAAAAGGAAGTTCTTCTTCACTCAGCGCACAGTCAACCTGTGGAACTCCTTGCCTGAGGAGCTTGTGAAGGCTAGGACTATAACAGGGTTTAAAAGAGAACTGGATAAATTCATGGAGGTTAAGTCCATTAATGGCTATTAGCCAGGATGGGTAAGGAATGGTGTCCCTAGCCTCTGTCTGTCAGATGGTGGAGATGGATGGCAGGAGAAAGATCACTAGATCATTACCTGTTAGGTTCACTCCCTCTGGGGCACCTGGCATTGGCCACTGTCTGCAGACAGGATACTGGGCTGGATGGCCATTCTTATGTTATTTAGAAAACCTGACCTATGAGGAAAGGTAGAAAGAGGTGGGCAGGTTTATCTAGAGAAGAGAAGAGTGAGGGGCTGACATGAGATCTGTCTTTAAATATGTAATAGATTGTTATAAAGAGAACGGTGATCAATTGCTCCACATGTCCACTGAGAGTAGGACAAGAAGTAATCAGCTTAGTTTGCACCAAGGGAGATTTAGGTTGGATATTCATAAAAAAATCTAACCATAAGGGTAGTTAAGCACTTGAACAGTTTACTTGGGGGGCTTGTGGAATCCTCATCACTGGAGATTTTTAAGAACAGGTTAAACAAACTCTTGTCAGGGATGATTTAAATTGACTTATTCCTGTCTTTCAGTCAGGGGTAGGGAGCAGCTGGACTAGATGACCTCAAAAAGTCTCTTCAAGCCCTACATTTCTATGATTTTATATCCATAAAGTTTCAGTGTTAGAAGATCTGTGAGAACAAAGGCACAGTGACTGTATTATCTTCCAGTTCTGAATGATACAGAGATGTTATTAATAATAATGTATCACTTATTTAATTAGTGATGAATAATAAACCTGTGCTTCCATGTAGCACCTTTCATCCATAGATCTCAAAGTGCTTTCCAAAAGAAGGTAAATATAAGTTTTCTCAAAATGTACTGAAAGACCATTAATAAGGGTGCAAAGCCAAACATTCAAAAGTTAAGAAATGCCAGAACTGGGGTTCCCTATCTACCCTTTCTTTTCGGTATGTAATGATAGTCTTTCATCACATGATTACATCATATTTTTTCCACAGCACCTCCGCCTCATTGAGTGCTAAGGATTAACAGTGCCAATTAATAAGCAGTTCAAGTCAATATTTTGTTTTCTCCTCATTCTTCATAGAACATAGGACTTGGAGGGAATTCCTGGGTCACTGTGTCCAGTCCCTTGCTATCGCAGTCAACTGCATCATATAATCCTGTTCATAAACTTACCAAGCTCCATGCTAAAACTAGTTAGGGTGTTTGGCTCACTGCTGTTCTAGAACCTCACTCCCCTGATAGTTAGAAACCTTCTAATTTCCAGCCTATATTTATTCATGGCCAATTTATATCCATTGTCCTTGTCTCACCATTGTCCTGTAGCTTAAATAGTTCATCCTCCTCCCTAGAGTTTACCCCCGATACAATTATAGAGAGCAATCAGATACCCTCTCAACTTCTTTTTCTAGGCTAAACAAGACAAGCTCTTCCAGTTTGCTCACATAAAACAGGCTCTCCATCTCCAGCTCATCCTACTAGCCCTTCTGTGCACTGTTCAAGAGAGGCATTCAAACTGGAACACAGGTGATCAGAACAGTATACAGTATCCCAGATGAGGCCTTGTCCAATGGCATGAAGACTTTCCTATCTCTACTGGAAGTACCGTTTTCATTGCCACATCACATTGAAGGCTCATAATCACCCTGTGATTGCCTAATGCACCAGGGTCTTTCTCCTCTTCTGTGTTTTCAAACTGCTAAACCTGCAGCTTATTGCAGAAAACCTTGTTGTTAGTGCTTAAGTGCATGACTTTGCACTTTGTATTGTTACATTTATCCCATTTCTTTAATCCGGTCATCCAGATCTTCCTGTAAAATGTTCTGATCCTCCTCTGTATTGATGAAGTCTCCTAACTTAGTGTCATCAGCAAATCTCATCAGTGCACTCCTACATTTTGTGTCACGGTGTCATAAATATAAAGGGAAGGGTAATCACCTTTAAAATCCCTCCTGGCCAGAGGAAAAATCCTTTCACCTGTAAAGGGTTAAGAAGCTAAAGGTAACCTCGCTGGCACCTGACCAAAATGACCAATGAGGAGACAAGATACTTTCAAAAGCTGGGAGGAGGGAGAAAAACAAAGGGTCTGTGTCTGTCTTTGTGATGCTTTTGCCGGTGACAGAACAGGAAGGGAGTCTTAGAACTTAGTAAGTAATCTAGCTAGGTATGTGTTAGATTATGATTTCTTTAAATGGCTGAGAAAATAGCTGTGCTGAATAGAATGAATATTCCTGTCTGTGTGTCTCTTTTGTAACTTAAGGTTTTGCCTAGAGGGATTCTCTATGTTTTGAATCTAATTACCCTGTAAGGTATTTACCATCCTGATTTTACAGAGGTGATTCTTTTTTACTTCTATTAAAAGTCTTCTTGTAAGAAAACTGAATGCTTTTTCATTGTTCTTAAGATCCAAGGGTTTGGGTCTGTGGTCACCTATGCAAA
Source organism: Lepidochelys olivacea (assembly GCF_965140295.1). Lineage (NCBI taxonomy): Eukaryota > Metazoa > Chordata > Testudines > Cheloniidae > Lepidochelys > Lepidochelys olivacea. The sequence continues at coordinate 125,177,978 of NC_140416.1, forward strand.
TTGGTGAGGATTTTTACCAAACCTTCCCCAGGAAGTGGGGTGCAAGGGTTGGGAGGATTTTGGGGGGAAAGACGTTTCCAAACAAAGTTTTCTCAGAAACCCAGATAAAGTTTGGTGGTGGCAGTGGAAGTCCAAGGGCAAAGGGTAAAATAGTTTTTACCTTGGGGAAGTTTAAAAGTAAGCTTAGGACATTTTCATGCAGCTCCCCACATTTGTACCCTAGAGTTCAAAGTTGGGAAGGAACCTTGACACAAGGTCATTAATGACAAATATTAGATTGGGTCAGATCTACACTACAGAGTTAGGTCAACACAAGGCCTCTTATGTCAACCTAACTACAGAAGTGTCTACACTTAAATTTTGCTCCCACCAATATGACTGCCCCGCTATGCCGACTTTATAACTCCACCTCCGCTAGCGGCGTAAATTCAAGGTTGATGTAGTTAGGTCAATGCAGTGTCAGTGTTACTGGCTTTCGGGAGCTGTCCAACAATGCCCCACACTGACAGTACAATCAATACAAACACTCATGGTAAGGACACGCACCACGAACACAGTAGCAAAATATAGACATGTACAAGCAATGTAATTACTGTGGTGGCTGTAAACCCATGTAAATTAGGTTGAGTTAATTTTGTAGTGTAGACGTGGTCTCAGGTCAGTCCCAAGACCAATCCTTGAGGAACTCTGCTAGTAATCTCCCTCCGTCCCAATCATTCTCCAGTAAGCACAACCCATTGTCATCTCTCCTTTAGTCTGTTTCTTATCCACCTTACAATTCCTGCACTAATCCCAATCCTCTCCCACTTCACTAAAAATTTCCCATGTGGTACAATGTTTAATACTTTACTGAAGCCCTCATAGATTAGATCTAATGCATTTCCCTAGTCTAAAAAATCAGTTAGCTGACCCATGAAAGAAAACAGGTCAGTCTGGCAAGATCTACCATTGGTAAATCCATGTGGTATTTCAGAGTGTGGCCCTATGCCTTTTTTACTGCACTCTATCCAAACCATGCCATGAAAACGGAAGTTCCTCCTGCGTTTCCCAGAGCGCTCATCACAATAGGATTTGAGTACTTTGCACACAATGAATTTTCACAACACCCATTTACTGGATTCCTGCCCGCTCCCCCTCCCAGTCTCTTTGCCTAGCCAGTCCCGGTCTCCTCCCACATGTCAGCTTCCAGTCCCATTCATCCCCACAGGGGTAATCAGTGTAGTTATTGATCAGGAGAAGGATTCAACAAACCTGGTTACCGTTTAAACACTGGTGCTTTCTAGCAGAAGTGAAATAAAGCTTCCCCCAGTCCCCAGTTTCTTAACCCTCACCACCCCGAAAAGGAACAGGGGTCCTTTAGTTACAGACTAAGCTCAAGGTTTCAAGCAGGTTACAGCTCCCATCCCTTGGCTTATGTCCCTTACCCCACAGGGACGTAGATGCTAAGGAAACTCATCAGCTGTCCCTGCCAGCTGTTAGCCAGCCTGTTCTGGCCAGCAGAGCACAAGGATGGAGGGCTGTGTGGGGAATCTGCCAAGGGATAGCATTAATGCAGCTTTGTCCCAGGGGAGCCATGCAAAGATATCCTAAACTCACCAGGGTATCAGGCACAATCTCCCTATAGGCTGCTGCCTGAGGACTGGGGCCCATCAGCATGCAAATCAGCAAAGCTCCCCAAATTTCAATGGAGCGATGCTGATTTACGTCCACTGGGGGCCTGGGCCTAGCTGTGCCTTGCTTCTCCAGCAAGGCTCTGCTTCCTGATAACGAGACATCCTGGTTTCCGTGTTCATTCCAGTTATATCCCAGCCCTGTTTGCCCTCTGCAGTTTTGGCCCTGTGCATTTCCCAGTATGCTGCTTACCGGCTGAGACAAGTGACTCAACTGCGTAAAACTCTGACGCAATACCAAGGCTGTATGATTTATTTTCTTCATTCCCTGACATTATAAAGACCTCAGAAAAGGTATGAATTGGCATAGCCTGAAGGGCATTAACAATGCTCAGGAAATTCAACTTACAACAGGGACGTGTGTATTTCTGAGAGGGGCGTATGAAGAACTTTCTCAAACATTTCAAAGCTATTCAGCAAAAACCACTATTGATTAAATAAATGTTTGTTTCAATGGCACAAGAAGAGCTGGAATTCATTAATGCCGATTACTAATGTAGACTCCCAGCACTGTCAGCTTTCTTTATTGGGGTACACATAAAGTGGAGGTTGTGGATATATCTGATTCAGCAGTCAGGCTTATTTTTCTTCCTTTCCTTCAGAATGATACTAGTAACTATTGCAAATATTTTTTGGGGGAGGGGGGATCCTTGATTATTCATCTATCAAACACATGCCCCTGTCATTCGTGTTGTATTCTGTTTTAGGTGCTTAATTCTGTCTCCCAACCAATAAACTCAAAGATGGAAATGAATGCCAAAGAACTAGCCTGAGGTGGGAAAAAATCCTGGATTGTAGCCCAAGGCCATCACTTGTTTCTCTTTTCACTGTGCTTTTCAAGCTGAAAACAAAAATAACTATTGAAGAGAAAGTTGTCAATCTGAGACCATCAAAGAAATCTGCTTTGATCCAAACTCAAGCTTTTTGTTGTTAAAAGCTTGGCAATCCACTCCAGTGCTATATGGAATTAAGTCTGTCTTAAACTGGTGTTTATTTAAGAAAACAACTATAAACAGAAACAAAGAGACTTCCACACAGCTTGAGTTCCTCCTTTGTCTGCCTTGCTTACCCAACCCTGTCTGGAACTCTGTTCTGCAGATGTTTAGAGACTGAAAAATATACCCCACTAAACATTATAGAGTTGTTAAAGATTATAATTATAGTTTTACATTGAGTTTCTTTTCAATTGTTGTTCACTTATCCTGCTTGGTTTCATTTCTTTCTAGCAGATGGGAAATGTGGTCTATGTAATAAATGTAGCAGCACATATGAGAATGCTGCTATCTTAGGCTTCCTGCCAGTAGAAGAACGGGCATGGCATTTGCTGATCATGTAGTCTCAGAAATTAAAATCAGGGGAAAAGATAAAATCTCTGTAATGTTCAGCAGGAAGTATCACCCTTTGACACTGGTTTCTATTTCTACTGTGTACTCCTCACCAAGCCTATGTTATAAAAAGTCATTGACACTAACAGAAGGAATCTGACTGCTTTCTGAGTTTCCTGTATGAATAGTTTGCCTGTGTGGCCCTCGGTTTGGGTCTTTCAAACACAGAGTCCTATTTAGATCTGCGGCAAAGAAACCTGACAGCGGATGAATGGCATGCATTAGTACATCTCTAAAACCTGAGAATGATCCTTTGGAACTAGGTACGTCCATGATACTTCAACTGGGGCTTGTCTTCACTACTGCGGTAAGTGGACCTATGTTACACTATTCCAGCTACGTGAATAACATAGCTGGAGTTGATGTAGTTGAGGTCAACTTACCCTGGTGTCTTCACTTCACTGCGTCAATGGGAGACACTCTCCAGTCGACTTACCTTACTCTTCTCAGAGAGCTGGAGTACCGAGGTCGACCAGAGAGCTCTCTGCCATTGATTTAATAGATCTTCACTAGACCCACTAAATCGACACCCACTGCATCAAATTGTACCAGCGTCGATCTCCCAGGTAGTGAAGACCAGCCCTTATAGTATTTTGTGAATGAACTACTTAGGCTGAAAGAGGCAGATTTACAAAGGTATTTAGGCACCTAAGGATGCAGACAGGCAGCTAGTGGGATTTTCAATCTGGCGGGTTGATAGAGAGCCAGGACCATGGAAGCCCTGGGGGCCTTGTCAAGTTCATGGTTCCACAGCAACTTGGGCTGCATGGTCAGCAGTTCTTGGACAGCTCCCCTTAGGCTGGGACCCATTCCCATTCATGGAGTATTTCGAACATTTTGATTTTCATGCCAGATTGGAACAAAACCAAATGTCCAAATCTTCAACCAAATGGAATTAGCTTCTCCACCCAGCTCTAATAAATAACAGCATCAAGGGTAATAAATCAGCCGGTCCGAGTCCCAAGGTAAATGTTCTTGGGTCATCCTTTACATCCTTCCCAAGGAACTGTTCTGTTATTATCCTGGTCCCAGAAAGTTTCAAGAAAACATTAAACCAGAACAGACACCCCAGAGAAACTTCTTAGTGTTTTGCCAGAGCAAAATGTACAAAAACGTCTACATTATTTTTCAATGAAAATGGAAACAATGTTGTGGACTCCCTTGATGGCTCAGCACTCCAAAGCATCCCTTTCCTGCGAGTCGAGACCTTGCAAGTCTAGCCTGTCTCAGTTTCTCCTCTTACCACAGACCCAGAAGGACGGACAACCAGCCTCAAATCCAGACTGATGCCTTTTCCTCAGGTGATCACTGCCCTTCTTGAAACCAAAGATACACAACTTTTCTTTGGCCCCACATATACCATCTTCACCCCCAAATTTCCCTCCATTAAGAGCTCCCAGTACAGTTAGTTTTCAATAGTTCTTCACAGGTCTTACCTTGAGATACAGACCTTTCCGAGTCATTCCCCTAGATCCAGGGCCTTCAGCCAGGAACCATTGGTCCACAGGTTACTCTTAGTCCACACACCATAGCTTTCCCCAGACTCATAAAGTTCCTATTTTATTTTCTTTCTAGAGACCTATGGGCTCCCTGCAGTCTCCTTTCACCAGCCCATCCTGGGGCTCCCACCCAACCCCTTCTTTGCATTACCAGACTTCTTTCTCTAGCTCCTTCTGACCTCCCCCTCTTTCTTAAATGCCCTTCCTGACTTTATTAGGATCAGGTGTCCCTCATCAGACCCACCTGGGAGGCACCTACTGGACTCGTTTCCCTTCAAGGGCCCCTTCAAAATGGTTAATGAGACTGATTTGAAAGAGCTATGCTCTGACCAGGACACGATAACAGTCTGCAAGTATTGACAGAGTGTATGAGCAAGAGGAAGTGGAGATACAGTGGAATCAGGTGTAAGCAATGAGGAGAGGTAAAAGGTAAATTCAAGCTGGACATGCACATCTACATGACAAGTGGGATCTATTAGGCACTGGAGTAGTCTCTCAAGGGAAGTGGTGGGAGACATTTAAATGCAGACCTGACAGCACTCAAGTGGATGTACCTTACACTAGGGAATAGCCATGCACTGGCAGGGAGATGAACTACATGGTCTAAGCAGTTTATTCCAGCTCTCACTTCTCTGATTATTACCCATCCTTTCCCCTCAGCCAGAGTCCTTGAGCCCAACAAGGGTCATGCACCAAAGTTGCATCCAAAACACAGCTCTCCACTCTGTACTGCGCTGACCACCCACCTCTCCTTCCACCCACACTTCCCCAAAACAGATCTGGTGCCAGGAATAGGTCACCATAGAGTTGGCTTGATAAAGCCAACCTCCCCACCTCCTTTCCTCTAGCACACACATGTACAGAACATGTCCAGAGCAACGGAAGTGTTCAGTGACTCCCCCCACGGTCATGCAATGAGGGAAAGGTCTCTTTGGGAATAGAAGGCAGGTCTCCTGGTTCCCAAGCAATGGACCCACAGTCTTTGGAAATAAAAGAGTGAAGGGCATGGCTATCCAGAGCGTGGGGAGATCTTGGTAGAGGGCAGAGGAGGGAGACGAAGCATGAGACTAATATATAAGCAGAACTATTTCTAAATGGAATGTTTTCAGTGAGGCAGCAGCTTCATTCTACAAGACATCTAAACAGCACCTGACTTGGTTCCTCTAGATTCACACAGCAGGTACTTATGCAGTTGCCCGCATTAGGCTTGATCCTGGCCCCATTCCAGCGAATGGCAGAGCTCCCACTGACTTTAGTTAAAGCAGAATCAGGTCCTCAGTGTCCATGCACGTGGGCTTTGCCCTCAGAGCAGGCACAATTGTGGTGACACAACACAGGAGCCCAATTGAAATCACTGGGCGTTCGAAGCCCAAATGCCTTTAAGGAACTGGGTCTAGGAGTTTAGGGACAGATTTTCAAAGGTCTTCAGGTGCTCAAAGCTTTGGAGAGGCACCTAGTGGAATGTGAAAAGCTTAAGGCAAGTGCTCTGCACATTCAGAAAATCTGGTCTACACGTTTGAAAATTATGGCTTCTGAACATTACAAGAAGCCACATACCCCGAATACCAAAAGCAGGAGCAGCACATCATTGCAGATCTATGTGTATATATTCTTTCAAATGATGCAAGAGCCAGAGGGTTTTGTTTTATTGGCCTGACTGGTTTTTTATTTAATTTAATATGAAGTGAAAGTCCTGCTAGGGATGCACTAAAATGACTTATTCTCCCCCCCCCCCACACACACAAAATAAATAAATGAGACATTTGCCCATAGTATGTCCTATCATCCCAGTAATGCCTTCTGCCTAGCAAAGCCACTGAATTGATTTTTATTCTCTTTTTCCTAACTGCATGGCCTGCCAACCACAAAACCAGCTAAAGTTGATGAAGCTAGTGGGAAATATCTTTTCTTATTCTGCGTCTCTCTTCATCATGTTTTTCAGGTCCCCATAGTAGTGAAATTCATTGTCACTTTGACACAAACACACACTCATGAGGTGGCGTGAGCCATTGCCAGTGTTTTGTGCGGGGGGGCAAAGCAAAGTCTCCACTCATTCCCTGACCTTCTCCTCTCTTTCCCCACTCACTAGCTGGAGCCAGGGAGAATGCCGGGAGTGCAGCTCGTTGCCTGACCCTTTGTGCTCCAGCTGCAATGCAGGGAATGGGAGTGCAGCTGCATGGGGACCAGGGTGTATTTAGGGCCAGCTTGTAAACCCCTCTCACGCCACTGCGCCGATATTCACCCAAACAGCTCCATGGCAGTAGACGCGGATGAATAACTGCTGAGTCAGCAAAGCACATGCTTAACTTTAAGCACGTGAGTAATGTCATCCCTCTTCAGCAAAGCATTTAAGCACAAGCCTCAGTTCCAGAGATGTGGACTGCTTTGCTGAATCAGGGCCTAATATAAGGAAGGGTTTAACAAGCTGGCCCTAAATACAGGATTATGCAAATCACAGACAACACACACCAGAGAGACACAGCTCCTGTAGCTTCATTTCCTTTTCATCCATTTTTACCCATGTCTTCTTCTAACTAACCACTCTTCCTTCATTTCTCCTGCCCTCCACGCTCCAACTCATTACGGAAAAATGGTTTCTTTAGCTTAGTCTTAGCAATGGGTAAACAAAAAGCCAAAAACAAAAACTATGCTATACCCCTACCCTTTACATAACTGCTGCAAATGCAGACCTCATTGCCCACGGAAGACAGGGGAGCATTGGATCAGCATTCATGGCGTGTCCTGCACTGGCACCCGGTTAACCCCTGGAAGCTAATGATCCAACCTAGCAGACCGAATTCAATGAATTCCGGTCACTTGCCAGCCATCATCCCCGATGTGATGCCGTCCCCTGGCTTTTTAGTCATCAGTCTGGCTTCAAGAGTTGTCCAACTCAATGTTGAAGGTTTGTTGGCATCCAAGCACAATGTAATCAGCTAAATGACTTGCCTAGAGGAGACACACGTCTACCGAAGAAGCAAAGAGATATGCCATCGATGGAGTTGATCTTCTGTGTCACACTGCACACGCCCAACTGAAGACATCTCTTGTTTGCACACAGCAGTTACAAGCAATTTCTCTCTCCTATCCAATGCAGCAGTCTTCCTGTACGGGACCGTCAATCATAGGATAACCTGATGCCTGGTGACAGCAGAAAGCTACATTTGCTTCAGCCCCAAAAGTAGAAGATACTTCAATCCCAAACGCAAGATACAATTTGGAGCATAAAGTCAGAAAACATAGTCTCATCAGAATGAGCCTATTTAAACCACAGCACGTCACAACAGCTAAAAAGGATTTTTCATTTGGCGGTGTTCAGAGAATTAGTAAGCCCAGATTTCCAGTTACATCACAATGGAATTCTGCCCCGTCTCCAATAAGCTGGCTTCTCTGTTGCTTACTCCCTTGTTCCTTTTGGCCTGTTTCGGGAAGGTTATATTTTCAATTCTGCCTCTACTTTTTCCAGTGCATAAGTTCACTGTTTCCAATGGTCTGTACAACTGAGATTCAGCATCAGCAATGACAACTAGATGTGTCACTGATAATAATAACAACAGGAGGGAAGTAAGAATGAGTTCGTGGCTAGAAATTTAAGGTTTAAGGAAAACAACAGAGCACAGTGCAGGTTCAAGTGACTCAGCAGCTGGCTCAGTGTTCCCATTACAGCAAGGAGACTGCCTCTGTGTAGTAATTAGCACAGTAATTTATCAGTAGGTGTCTGGTATTTTCATCTGTGTGGAATAATTATGCATTGTTCAGGGGTTGCTTTCAGTTGTTAGTATGTAGCTCAATCTTTCTCGTATAAAAAGACAAGCAGCTTCTATTGCATTTCAGTCAGAGAGATATGTCGTCGTAGCACGGAAACTTTGCAGGTGGGGTTGGTGGGTTTGAATTCTAACTACCACCTGGAGATAGCCACAGGAAATACTCCCAGAATTAGTCCAGACTAACCACTAGGTGTCACTATTTTTTCACACGTGCAAACACAATGCTAGTTTCTACCAAAGAAATGGGGTGCATCTTAAAGGCAGGAGTTCAGAAATGTTCATTTTAGGTGCATTAGGGCCAAAAATCTGCTGTTGTTTAAACCCGTTGAGCCTAACAAAAGTCAAACGGCATCTGAAACAGATACCTACTCCTGTCCCTCTGGAGCAGCTCAACTGCCCCCAGACAAATGTCTCCACAGTTCTGCACTCTAAGAACTATAGTGACATCTGGAGCCAGGCACTTGCAAAACTGAGTTGGAAAATGACAAGGAAGAATATTTTCCACCCCTAAAGGGGATGGCTAAAAGTCTTCTATGCTTCCAAATGATGTGCAAGTTTCCAGTAGGGCTTTCCATATAAGATTTCACCTTCTTTCAGGGAGAGAAAAAAATAAATAAAAATCAATAGACCTTTCTGGCTATTGTCTATATTAATTGTGGGTTAATTCTACTTATTGGTGTACTAATTACAACAATTAGCTGGATAATGACCTAACCTATATATTTATGCTCAGGAGATCTGAACACAAGCTTCTTTCCTTAGATTTATTGAAAGGTGTGGCATGATTCTCATTACACGTGATTTACTCTGGGTCTCTCCTCCAGAAGCTTATATGTGACTGGTGAATGATGTCACATGTTTGGTACCCACAGAGCTAAACTTTGATACTAGAACAGAAACGTCTGGAACTCTTTTTCCTTCATTTAAAATGATAGAGGCCATGGAGCACACTGGGTCAATTAGGAGAAACATTTTCCAAGATTGTTTTACTTCCTGGAATTTGGTTGGGGCAAGCAACTTTAACTTAGAATTAAGGAGGCTTTTGAGGGCTATAAAATAAGGCTCTTTCTGAGATCTTGCCACAATCTAGCCTTTAGACTCCTCCTTCATTAGGGTTATTATTAATTAGTGGTAGTAATATTGCGGAAGCACTAAGGATCCCAATCAGAAGTCAGGGCTCCATTGTGCTAGGCACTGTATTGAGCCATGACAAAAAAAGGGTCCCTGCCCCAGAGAATTTACAATCGACGTAGTCTCCTTGGTTAAGAGCAATTTACCCAGTCAAAATTCCATCCTCCCCATCCTGGAAAAGGGCCAAATTCAGAGTGGCTGAGGTCTCTGTATCACCAAGGCTTCAAAACTGGGCTTTAGTGGGACATAAATGGTGCATAATCCTTGTTCTGACCCTTAACACAGGGGTGCCTTCCATTCACCATGTGTAAGTCAGAGATGCATGAACCTACAAGAGTCTGAATTCCCTCAGTGGCTACTAACCACTAACTCACGTTCCTTCCCAGGCAGAATCCCTGCCTTTTGCCATCACTAGGTTAATTTTTAGCTGGAACATAATGAGCAAAACGATTCTCATTGTATTAATTGTCTACCTGTGTATCATCTGCCTGGCCTGGTTAACTTGGTAATGGTTTTGGTCGATTGTTTCTTCTTTTATAGCAGAGGAGAAAGAATAAGTGGACCCATTGTGTTGGTTTGACTTTTTACCCTCAGGCCAGCCAGTGCTGACACTGCACTGTTCTGCAGAAATTGGGGGGGTTTCTGAGGAATTAAATTCTCAGTAAAACTGGACAGAGCAACAATAAAGCTTGTGGTAGAAGAACCTTCATCTTCAATCTTCTTGTGGAAACACCTGCAGAAGTAGCGCTGGTGAACTTTCCAATTTGAGAATTTACTTGTTTTTGGTCAGATACCTGGAAGACTAATCTTTGATGTGAGATTCTACTTAAGGGTGTTGTAAAGGCTGATTCCCCACTCTGGCACTTCGAGTGCGGAAGGTGGGGGCCCGCAAGGATTCTAAAAATTAATACTGGCCACTCCAGGCTTGTATTAAACTCCCAAGGTTACAGCTTCTCTCTGACCTTGGATGGGTAGATGCTGCCACCACCCAAGTGCAAAAAACCCCTTTGAAGCCAGAAAGGAGCACTTGGGAATTCCTTCCTGTGGGGTATCCTTAAGCCCTTTCACACCCTCTCTGGGGAACAGCTGAGAAAGTAAACAAAGAGAATCAGCTGTTGCCACCAGCTAATTAAACAACATCTGCACAAACCTCTTAGGACACCAAGAATCCAATCCTGTTCTTAAGAAAGATAAATTTTACTAAAAACAAAAAGAAAGAAAATACATGTGAACTTAGGCTTTTGCTAGATTTAAAAAACCCACTTACAAACATTAAACATCAAGAATAACCTTCACGAGGTTCAGCTTAAAGGTTACAAGCAAAACAAAAACCATTTGGGGTTAGCACGGAGGAGTGCACAAGCCAATAAGAAATAAACAGAAATAAACCTAATCGCGTCTTCCTAGACATTCCCTGATTTACTTACGTATCTGGCGTTTCAGATAAGCAATCTCTAGGTATGATCTGATGGTTTTTCATACCTGGTTTAAAGCTTCTCACAGCATAACTTCTGCCCTGTTCCCTCTTCCCTAGAGAGCCACAACACACAGACAAAGGGAAGTTTTTTTCCCAATTTTAAAAAGTTCTAGCCCTCCATTGGCTCTTTTGGTCAGGTGCCCACTCCTTTTCTTTTACCTGTGGGCTTGTTAACCCTTTACAGGTAAAGAAAGTAGAGAACAACTATTAAGAGGAATTTTCATAGCTACTTGGCTGGCTGGGTGTCCATAAAAGGGAGCTACCTCCTCCCCCCTTCATTTATCACAGCTGCCTTTGAAGTGTTTTCACTGGCCATTCCTCTTGTGCTTTCCAAGTTTCAGCTCACCATAAAAAACCTTTTCTGGGAGTCTATCACTGCCCATTATGATAACACGACCAGTTCCTTGAAGCTGAGCATTGATGATCATTCCCTTGATGCTGGTTAGTTTTGCTCTTTCAAGGACTTTAAGAATAGAGCAGAGACAGAACATGTGGAATTTTTCAAGCTGGTAAATGTGTCTTTTGTAAACTGTCCTTGTTTCACGCTCCTATGAAAGGGATGCGATCAGTGCTGCATTGTATATCAGTGGGGTTGTTTTTGTTTTTGTTTTTACTGTTTGATGGTGTCTTGGTTAAGTATCCATGGAGAAGTCTTCTGAGTGCTTGGCCTTTTGTGTTTTATTGAATCATAGAATCATAGAATAACAGAGTTGGAAGGGACCTCTGGAGGCCATCTAGTCCAACCCCCTGCCCAGAGCAGGACCAAGCCCAACTAAATCATCCCAGCCAGGGCTTTGTCAAGCCTGACCTTAAAAACTTCTAAGGAAGGGGATTCCACCACCTCCCTAGGTAACGCATTCCAGTGTTTCACCACCCTCCTAGTGAAAAAGTTTTTCCTAATAACCAACCTACGCCTCCCCCACTGCAACTTGAGACCATTACTCCTTGTCCTGTCATCTGCTATCACTGAGAATAGTCTAGATCTATCCTCTTTGGATCCACCTTTCAGGTAGTTAAAAGCAGCTATCAAATCCCCCCTCATTCTTCTCTTCCGTAGACTAAACAATCCCAGTTCCCTCAGCCTCTCCTCATAAGTCATGTGTTCCAGACCCCAAATCATTTTTGTTGCCCTTCGCTGGACTCGCTCCAATTTATCCACATCCTTCTTGTAGTGTGGGGCCCAAAACTGGACACAGTACTCCAGATGAGGCCTCACCAATGTCGAATAGAGGGGGACGATCACGTCCCTCGATCTGCTGGCAATGCCCCTACTTATACACCCCAAAATGCCATTGGCCCTTTTGGCAACAAGGGCACACTGCTGACTCATATCCAGCTTCTCGTCCACTGTCACCCCTAGGTCCTTCTCTGCAGAACTGCTGCCGAGCCATTCGGTCCCTAGTCTGCAGCAGTGCTTGGGATTCTTCCGTCCCCAGTGCAGGACTCTGCACTTGTCCTTGTTGAACTTCATCAGATTTCTTTTGGCCCAATCCTCTAATTTGTCTAGGGCCCTCTGTATCCTATCCCTCCCCTCCAGCGTATCTACCACTCCTCCCAGTTTAGTGTCATCTGCAAACTAGCTGAGGGTGCAATCCACACCATCCTCCAGATCATTAATGAAGATATTGAACAAAACCAGCCCAGGACCGACCCTTGGGGCACTCCACTAGTTACCGGCTGCCAACTAGACATGGAGCCATTGATCACTACCCGTTGAGCCTGACAATCTAGCCAACTTTCTATCCACCTTGTACTTCATCCATCGAGCCCATACTTCTTTAACGTGCTGACAAGAATACTGTGGGAGACCGTGTCAAAAGCTTTGCTAAAGTCGAGGAATAACATGTCAACTGCTTTCCCTTCATCCACAGAACCAGTAATCTCATCATAGAAGGCAATTAGATTAGTCAGGCATGACTTTCCCTTGGTGAATCCATGCTGACTGTTCCTGATCACTTTCCTCTCGTCTAAGTGCTTCAGAATTGATTCCTTGAGGACATGCTCCATGATTTTTCCGGGGACTGAGGTGAGGCTGACCGGCCTGTAGTCCCCAGGATCATCCTTCTTCCCTTTTTTAAAGATTGGCACTACATTAGCCTTTTTCCAATCTTCTGGGACTTCCCCCGATCACCATGAGTTTTCAAATATAATGGCCAATGGCTCTGCAATCACATCTGCCAGTTCCTTTAGCACTCTCGGATGCAATGCATCCGGCCCCATGGACTTGAGCACGTCCAGTTTTTCTAAATAGTCCCTAACCACTTCTTTCTCCACAAAGGGCTGGCCACCTCCTCCCCATGCTGTGATGCCCAGCGCAGCAGTCTGGGAGCTGACCTTGTTCGTGAAGACAGAGGCAAAAAAAGCATTGAGTACATTAGCTTTTTCCACATCCTCTGTCACTAGGTTGCCTCCCTCATTTAGTAAGGGGCCCACACTTTCCTTGGCTTTCTTCTTATTGCCAACATACCTGAAGAAACCCTTCTTGTTACTCTTAACATCCCTCGCTAGCTGCAACTCCAGGTGTGATTTAGCCTTCCTGATTCCATTCCTACATGCCCGAGCAATATTTATATACTCATCCCTGGTCATTTGTCCAATCTTCCACTTCTTGTAAGCCTCTTTTTTCTGTTTAAGATCAGCAAGGATTTCACTGTTAAGCCAAGCTGGTCGCCTGCCAAATTTACTGTTCTTTCTACACTTCAGGATGGTTTGTCCCTGTAACCTCAATAAGGATTCTTTAAAATACAGCCAGCTCTCCTGGACTCCTTTCCCCCTCATGATATTCTCCCAGGGGGTCTTGCCCATCAGTTCCCTGAGGGAGTCAAAGTCTACTTTTCTGTCACTTGTGATGGTGCTGCCAAGGTGTGTAAACAGAGTGACGTTATTTCATTTTGTACCATTGATGGTGATGTTTGGCTCATCGGTAGTGTTGATGAAGCTGATCGGTTGAGGAAATCAGTTTTTTTCCAGGCTGATGATGAGTCCAAACTGGCTAGTTGCCACTGAGAACCTGTGACAGATGAGCGGTAGGTCACTTTCACTATGACTAAGTACAGTGCAAGGATGCACAAAAAGGGCTTCACGTAAGAGTTGTTCAAGAATGTTTGTCTCTGAAGTAAGCCTTTGGAGATGGAAGAGTTTTCCATCAGTTCTGTACCTTATGTAGATGTTCTTTTGAAGGTTGTCCATTGCATAATTCAGAACGGCTGCCAAGAAGAAACCAAAAAGGGCTGGTGTCAGCACATGGCCTAGTTCAATGGTTCTCAGCTTTTCCAGACTACTGTACTCCTTTCTGGAGTCTGATTTGTCTTGTGCATCCCCCGCTTCACCTCACTGAAAAACTACCTGCTTACAATCTCAGACATAAAAATACAAAACTGCCACAGCTCACTGTTACTGAACAATTGCTGACTTTCTCATTTTTACCACATAATTATCAAATAAATTGATTGGAATGTAAATATCTTGCTTCCATTTCTGTGTGATACCAGAGCCCATTTTTCACTTGTGAGCCTTGTCATCCTGGGAGGCAGTGAAGTGACAGCAACAATTACGTTTTTCTCCACGATGAGTCTATTTCTACTCTTTGTCTTGATGACAGTCATAGCAGAAAGTGAGTCTTCACAAAGATACATTGACCCAAAAGGTCACACACCATTCAAAGCCCGGTTTCCAAGGTCAGTGTATTCTTTCTGTACTTATGGCTGGTGTTAGCGGGTGGCAAGGAGGGCGATTGCCCAGAGCCTCACGCCATAGGGGGCCTCGTGAAACTAAGCAGCTTGGGTTTGGTTTTCTGCCCTGGGCCCCCGCGAGTCAAATGCTGGCCCTCACGATCCCATTGAAATGAACTCATGACCCACAGTTTGAGAACCGCTCATTATTGTACATAGAGCAATATAAACAAGTAATTGTCTGTATGAAATTTTAGTTTGTACTGACTTTGCTAGTGCTTCTTATGTAGCCTGTTGTAAAACTAGGCAAATATATCTAGACGAGTTGACGGAAGACCTCTGTGTACCCCTACGATATGCATACCTCTGGCTGAGGACCACTGGCCTAGTTTCACCCCACTAGTTAGGGAAATGGTTAAACAAAGGCCATCATCTGAGAGTATTTGACTTCGTGGAATCAACACATGATGTTAGTGAATTTGATGGGGCAACCAGATTGTTCTAGAATTTTCAGAGGCTATTTCTGACCAGAGTGCTGTATGCTTTTAAAGATAAATGCAGACAGCGTACAGTTCTATGTTTTGTTCAGTAATTTTTTCTGGCTTCTGTGTCACAACAAAAGTCATGTTCGTGGTGCACTGAACTGATTTAAATCCACATTGAACCTCTAGTAAAAACATCTCCAGTATTGTTTTGACAAGCCAATTGAGCAAAAATACAGGTGAGGATTTTACCACTGACAGATAGTAAGGAGATGTCCCTCCCTTTATTTTTGTGTAGTGTAACTATGATTGAAGTCCTGAGGAATTTCTTCAGCTTCCCAGATACCCTTAATGATTGCTTATAGACAACAGTCTGGGGGCTTGCAGGTTTGAAGATTTCGGCTGATAACTGTCTTTGCCAGGTGGTTTGCTTGACTTCATTTGTTCAATAGCTTTTTTGCACTTCCTCAGTGCTAGGTAGCTGGGCAATTGTTTCAGATATAGGGTGCTGTATCAGTTCCTCTAGTGCCTCTGTGTAGACTGTAGAGGGATGGTTGAGTAGCCCCGTAAAGGGCTTCCCCCATCATTAAGAGATGCCTCTCTTATCCTTGATTAGGGCAAATAGATCTGCCCTCATTAGTGGAGCTGGTCCTGATTTTGATGGGCCATAAATGGCCTTCAGGGAACCATAAAACATCTGTGTTATTAGTATGAGCGTAAATACTTTAGTTCTTCTGCTCTCTTTTCCCACCGGTTATCCTGTAGGACACAAAGGCATCTTTCAGCTTTGGCTTGTAAATACTTCAATGTATCTTTCTTTGATGTTGATTATTTGTCATTTTGCCAAGACATAAATGTATCATTCTTTTCCTTGAGGATCTTTGATTTCATTGTCATTTTCATCAAGCCAACCCCAGTGCTGTCTTCGATTTTTGACTACAATTTCTTCTGAGGCTCAAAAAATGACCACCTTAAATACGTGCAACTTTTCAAATGCATCATTGGCGGATAATGTAATGCTGTCAATTTCTTCATCTAGGGTTTCTCTCCGTTTTTTCTGGAAGACATGGATGTCTCGGCTCCCTATGTACAGTTTTGGTTTAATCTGTTCAGCATGTAAATTAAAAATGGCTCTGATCATCCTGTGATTAGTCCAACACTTTGCTCCATGCATTACTTTGGTGACCTTGATGTGCCTTTGCCGTCTAATGACATAGAGAATCAAGGGCCAGTGCTTTGATCTCAGATGCATCCAAGACGTTTTGTATTTGTTGGGTCGCCTGAAAATTGAGCAGGTGCAGACCACTGCTGTTCATTTTCCTGACTCCATTGGTCTTTATTACATCAAAGTAACACTAAATGAACCTCACAGAATCAAATGAGAATGAAATTTGTCCCTATATTTATTTCCACAAGGAAATCAACACATACATGCTAATGACAGCTTCATTATGTTATCTAGGAAATGTCTCAAAATATAAATGTGGTTGTTCTGTGGAGCAGAGAAAAATAGAAATTTGCTAGTTACTATTATGCAAATAGTTGGATTTTATTCTAATAATTAGGTTAATTATACACAATTAGCTTCTAATAACTAGAATACCAGTATTTCTTTCTTATTCTCACTGTGATGCTATGTAAGTCTGTAAACTGGGAATTTATGTTTTTTGTAGCTTTCTATGTATTTAAACCATTCTTAGCCTTAAACCACACCATTCCTTTTATTCTGTAGGAGTTTATAACTCAACTATTGAACTCTGCACTTCTCAAACAAGGCCAAAAAAGTATATTATCCTTTTTAGCTCTTATTCTAATTATTAGGGTAGTGCTTCAGGGCAAACCAAAAGTGCAGCTCCACTGTGTTAGGTGCGTCCCAGACACAGAGTAGTAGATGGTCCCTGCCCTGAAGAGCTTACAGTCTAAATAGACTGGAGAAACACAGAGTGGGGGAAGCGGTCAAACACACAAGCAAAGCAAACAATGTGGATGGTGGCACACATCATGTTAGTTCCATGCTGCTCATGAAGTTAGGGGGTGGAGCTAACGTTTTTCCCACTACCCAGTCCCACCTGCCAACAAGAAGCCCAATGGATGCTGCCCACGTAGAAGTGTACAGGGTTCAACTTATACCTCATTAACCCTCTCTGCTGACACCCCCCCCACACACCACTGTTGTCCTCTTAATGATGTCAATAAATCTAACATTGGCTCTGTTTTTGGCATCTTTCTGCACCTTGGGAAAAAATGTCTGAAATCCCCTCCCTAAAAGTAGGGAAAGTCCTGCTGCTCAAGACATTTCTGAAAAGGTCACTGGAGCACTAGCTCTGAAATTACAGCCATCTCTCGCCTCCACATCTGGTCACTCCGGACAGAGGAATTAAGACCAGAAGACAAGGGATTTCCATTATTTAATGTGAGATATAGTATCTCTACCGACCCAGAAACGAGCTGAGGATGAAGCATAATTTGTGACCTGAAAGCAAAACAGATGACTAGATGACTAGATAGGCTGTGTCAAAAATTAAACCAGGATCCATTTACTGAAGAGCCAGGGTTGATGCAGGTGAGGAGTCATCATTTAATTATGGCAAAAGTAGGTCCCAGATTGATTGCCCCATAATCCTCCTAATTAGACTGCATAATACGGCACTGGAAGACAAAGAGGAAAGCAGAGCAACTGTACTTATGTAGGAAAAGGTTATCCCACTCAAGA
Organism: Lepidochelys olivacea; assembly: GCF_965140295.1. NCBI lineage: Eukaryota > Metazoa > Chordata > Testudines > Cheloniidae > Lepidochelys > Lepidochelys olivacea. The sequence continues at coordinate 125,195,773 of NC_140416.1, forward strand.
TTGCACCTTTATGAATATTTTGATATTTGTAATTAGAAAGTAGGAACTGATTATGTCCTAGGCAACAAGAAATAAATGTCAAGGCTGATCTGGGAAGTGAACGTATGCTTAAGTACTTTCCTACTCTGAGGTTTATGACTTCAGCTTGGTAAACAACTAGGTCCCCAATCTAGCAGGCCACTTAAAGACGTGTTAGTTTAAGGACATGAATTGTCTCGCTGAAGTCCTATTCAAGGCAAGCACGTGCCTGGGTCATTAATCAGTGGAGTGCCTCACAAAAGGTGAGCAGTTGGGGTTAGCTATTGAAAATGACCAAACATAGAGAATTTATGCTTTATTAGTGATTAGTATCCTGCTATTCATTACTGAAGTCAAAGCTGCCATAACTAAACCAATAAATTAATCTGTAGGTTTTCTTTAAGTGTCATTTAGGTTTTTCCCGCCCTTCGTTTCATCTCCCAGAAAGTTGGCCCTGACATTAAAATGGATTTATTACAGTCTGAAGCCTCCATGCTCAGAGCCCCTTATCTTCCATTATGGAGGAACCCCAGTATTAGTAATGAATCTTTCTAGCAGGTCTTATCACTATGGTTTATGTCAGATTATCTATTTTAATTTACTTGCTACTGTGCTCCTTATGGTTTTATCAGCAATGGGTCTTTTTCTTCTTGAAAGATCTTCCATTTTCTCCTGAAATTAACTTATTTCAGGTTTAAAAGCTACTGTTAAAAAAAGACTGTCTGTCTAGGCTCGTAGGCCCATCATTGCGTGACTGCTCTACGTACTTCACGCAGTATAAGTCACTGCACATAAAGGGCTAAGCTGAGCGCAGGAAAAGACAATGTGCAAACCGTGCCCGCTTCAAGGGGAGGAATAGTACCTCAGATAGGCAAAATTACCTCCTGTGCTCTGAGCCCAGAGCATATCCTGCCCATGCCCAGTCAGCTGTGCCCAGTCCTTGCCCACCTGCTCATGGGCTGGGGAATATCTGGCAAACAGCCTCTGTTCTCCCTCTGCTCCAGTCACAATTCCGTTGTTCGTGCGAGTGTACATGCCTGTGTTACTTCCAGTGGTGAGCTGGAGCCCGTTCGCACCGGTTCGCTAGAACCGGTTGTTAAATTTAGAAGCCCTTTTAGAACCGGTTGTTCCGTGAGGCTTCTAAATTTAACTGGTGCCGTCTCCATGGGTGCTCCAGCCCTGGAGCACCCAAGGGAAAAATTTGGTGGGTGCAGAGAACCCACAAGCAGCTCCCCAGCCCATCCCCGGCCCCAGCTCACCTCCGCTCTGCTTCTGCCTTCTCCCCTGAACGCGCCGCCTCGCTCTGCTTCTCCGCCCCCACCCAGGTTTCCCGCAAATCAGCTGTTTGTGCGGGAAGCTGGGGCGGGCTGAGAAGCAGGTGGCAGCTTCCTGCTCAGGCCCAGGGAGGCAGAGGTGAGCTGAGGCGGTGGGGGGGGGGCGCGAGGAGGGCCACCCGCGCACAGCAGGTAACCCAGGGGTGGGGGAGCACCGGGGAACCCCTCCCCGCCCCTGCTCACCTCTTCCACCCTCTGCCGCTTGCTTCTCAGCCCTCCCCGGCTTCCCGCCGAACAGCTGATTCGCGGGAAGCCAGGGTGGGGGCATGCAGAGAAGCAGAGCGGGGCGGTGGGTTCAGGGGAGGAGGCGGAGCGGAGGTGCACCCACCAAATTTTCCCTGTGGGGGCTCCAGTCCCGGAGCACCCCTGGAGTCGGTGCCCAAAGCGCCACTTTTGATGTGATCCGCGGAGGGAGCAGCGGCTCCCCCTGCTCACCCCCAATCTACGCTCCCCCGCCTCTAGAAGCCAGAGGGACCTGCCAGATGCTTTCTGGGAGCTGCCCCAGGTAAGCACCGCCAGGACTCCCCACCTCGCCCCCCAGCAGGTCCCTCTGGCTCTTAGGGTTGGGTGGGCACCCACTATGGTGGCCTATGAGACCCTCCTGCCCGATTCTGGGGGCAGTCAGGGGACGGGGAGGGGGGTGGATGGGGCAGCGGTCCTGGGGGGGCCTCAAGGAACGTGGGGGTTGCATAGGGCAAGAGTCCCAGGGGGCGGGGGTGGGCAACGATCCCCTCGTGGGGTGAGGAGGGAACCAGTTGTTAAGATTTTGGCAGCTCATCACTGGTTACTTCCCCTCACCTCCCTGCATGGCCGTGCGGCGAATTCTGCAATCTAGCTCAGAATGTTTCTTGTTTAAAGACTGTCTCGAATGTGGCCATTTTAGAGGCAAACCTTTGGTGCTCTGTGATATGCTGGGGCAATAGGATTACCATTCTTACAACTACAATACCCACCTGCTGAAGTGAAGAAACAGATTGATAGAGCCAGAAGAGTACCCAGAAGTCACCTACTACAGGACAGGCCCAACAAAGAAAATAACAGAACGCCACTAGCCATCACCTTCAGCCCCCAACTAAAACCTCTCCAACGCATCATCAAGGATCTACAGCCTATCCTGAAGGACGACCCATCACTCTCACAGATCTTGGGAGACAGGCCAGTCCTTGCTTACAGACAGCCCCCCAACCTGAAGGAAATACTCACCAGCAACCACACACCACACAACAGAACCACTAACCAGGAACCTATCCTTGCAACAAAGCCCGTTGCCAACTGTGCCCACATATCTATTCAAGGGACACCATCACAGGGCCTAATGACATCAGCCACACTATCAGAGGCTCGTTCACCTGCACTCTACCAATGTGATATATGCCATCATGTGCCAGCAATGCCCTTCTGCCATGTACATTGGCCAAACTGGACAGTCTCTACGTAAAAGAATAAATGGGCACAAATCAGACGTCAAGAATTATAACATTCAAAAACCAGTCGGAGAACACTTCAATCTCTTTGGTCACTCGATTACAGACCTAAAAGTGGCAATTCTTCAACAAAAAATCTTCAAAAACAGACTCCAATGAGAGACTGCTGAATTGGAATTAATTTGCAGACTGGATACAATTACTTTAGGCTTGAATAAAGACTGGGACTGGATGGGTCATTACACAAAGTAAAAATATTTCCCCATGTTTATCCTCCCCCCCCCCCCCGCACTGTTCCTCGGACGTTCTTGTCAACTGCTGGAAATGGCCCACCTTGATTATCACTACAAAAGGTCCGTCCATCCGTCCCCCGTCTCCCCCGCTCTCCTGCTGGTAATAGCTCACCTTAAGTGATCACTCTGGTTACAGTGTGTATGGTAACACCCATTGTTTCATGTTCTCTATGTATATAAATCTCCCCACTGTATTTTCCACTGAATGCATCCGATGAAGTGAGCTGTAGCTCACGAAAGCTTCTGCTCAAATAAATTTGTTCGTCTCTAAGGTGCCACAAGTCCTCCTTTTCTTTTTTCACCTCTTTCATGGTATTTGGGATGCCTCTTGTGCCTTCTCGGGCACTAAGAAATCTTAACCTACTTGAAAGGAAGATCAGAAACATGATGTGTCCTTTCTGTCGGAGATCCTCTCTGGCCAGGTAGAATTCTTTAAACTCAGAGGAAGGTTGGTCGGCAGAATGGTCTCAGCTGTTTATTCATTTCCTAAGTCTAATGAGCTGGGTTTAGTTGTTGCTTTTGTTTGTTTGGGGGGTTTCTTGCCTTTTCTTTTTTAAAAGGAAACACAAAACTGCCTTACAAAGTTGATAGCAAATACATGGACCCCAGCAAAGGCTTTAACTATATCCCTGGACAACTGGATAGGATTTTGAAAATGTTTATGCCCCTAATCAGTGAACAATTTCACACAAATGTAATCTTGCTGACATGTCCATGAGCTGGTCCTTATTGAACCAGTCAGTCCGGGGTGTGATGTTGGAAAGCGTAATCACAAGGAAAGATCTCTTGTTTTCAGAAGTGCCTGAAACAGATAAAACATCAGCCTGGATTCACCATCACCAGGCACCTTGTATCATCATTTTCACCAGTGCAAAATGTGTGCACAGCACTATTAGAGCAGGCTGGGTGCATTTCACGCCCCGCTGGCCCCGGAGGAAGCAACTCCACAAGGCACAGGACAACAGTGAATCTGTTCCAGAGCATTTACTCCTACTTCAGTTGTTTAAAAGGGGGTGAAATCCTGGCCCTGCTGGAATCAATGGCAAAGCTCCTAGTGACGTCACTAGGGTCAAAGATTCATTCCAAGGTGAATTAGCTGAGTTCTAGGAATTACAAAGAAATCAAATCACGGTGTTAGCAAACTATACATGCAGGCCACAGTGGGGGAGCTTTTAGAAACAATTTGCTGGGTCCGGACTGTCCTTCTTGCAAAGAGAAACCCTAGACAAAGTTGAAACTAAGGGAAGGTTGATGATTGTGGTGCTAGAATCTCCATACAGCCTGTCTCTCCTCCCCACTCCTTTCTGAAGCTCTGACTGTACTTTTTTATGCTCCACCTCCCAGCTTTATTCACTGATCTAGTTAATTTCTTCCCCCCCGAGCAAAATATTTTTTACACTAAAAATATTGATTGGTGGCCTTTTTTGTTTACTTCCAATCCCACCTGGAGGGATCCCGGTGAATAAGATCACAGTGCCTATTCCAAGGGGAATCAATTAGCTCTCGGTTTATAGAGATATCGCAAAGCCCTACCATTGATTTGATTTTATCTCTAGTTCTGCTGACTGCAGTAGGTGAGGAGAAATAGAGAATTATTTGAAAAAGCCATATTTGCCCAGGAGAACACAAAAGCAAAGGACTTTCTCAAGGCTGGTGAGGGAACAAGGGAAGGGTTACACAGCTTTCTAAAGTTGTTTTAGCTCCTGGTTGGTTTCTATGGTTCTGATCTTCCACTGTAGCTGAGAAGCACATAACGCAACTCAGGAGGTGCAAAGCATAAAGGTGGCTTTTAGACTTTCTCAGCCAGCTGTGCACTGGATCAATCTGCTGTCATAAATTACAGCAGCCTCGGGGCTGTTCTAAATTGTGTTCATTTCTAGTGTCCCCAAAGGGCCATTTTGGAAGACCAGGATGATTGGATCCCAGGATATCTGCTTTCCCACAGCTGACTGGCAGGGAATACTTTCAGGCCCAAATTTTCAAATTTGAATGGAGAAATTAGGCACTTGCAGTTTCCTGCAGACACCTAAATAAGTGGCCTGGTTTCTTTAGGGGCACAGGACCTCTGAAGACCTCTGAAGATTTAGATGCCTGAAGTCAGATGTCCAGCCTTGAAAATTTTGGCCTTACTACATGAAAACATCCACTGAGAACAATGGCTGAGGGGACTGGTAAACACAGAGAGCTCAGATTCTACTGACGACGGAGCTTGACAAATTCATTCCCAAACTTCTGCTCTGGGAATGTGCTTCCAGAGTTCAAGGTTTCCTAGGGCCAGTTCTCTCCCCATCAAGGGGCCCTATATTTGACTCACTACTTTGCCAAGGAAGTATCTACAAAGTATTACCCAATGCGCACCCCGTAGGAAGAGAGAGGGGTCTCTGCATCCCTCTAGTGGCTGGTCCAAATAAGATATTTACAAATCTGCTAGATAGCACATTTAGTCCTGTAGTTCAAATCCTGAAGACTTCCAGCTTTTAATGCCGAAGGTCCTGGGTTCAAACCCAGCTGACTGCTTGGATGGGGTCAGTTCCATTTGCACAGTGTAATATTTAGGTTGTCCCACAAAGTGCTTGTCATCATCTCCACATGCCAGTATAGCATCGCGTGGCCTTGCAGGGGTCCACACCTCTAGCGCCCCCTGTTGATCACCTCCTTGGCCCTGCAATGGGCTGCTGCTGTCCGCAACTTAGCCCTCCAGCTAAGTCCCACCTCATCCAAACCCCTCCTGGGGTAACAAAAGCTCAACAAAAGGTCACCTAGACAAAAAGGCATGGCCTCCTCTTCAGCCGTCCTCTGGCTCACCTCCTAGCCCTTTCTGGGCTACTTTTGAGTCTCTCTTTGGCTGTGGAATAGGGCCCTGACTCCTTGTCTCCTGCCCTAGAGGCCCCTCACAGTCTCTCCTGCGATGACCCCATCTCACTTCCTATGATTCCTCCACAAAATGGAGATTTTTTCAGCCCTTTTCTGAGGCTAACCCCAATTAGTCCAGCCCCCTCTGGCTAAGATGCCATTAATTATGGCATAGGTGGGTTTGATTGAACTTGGCAGGCTAGCCTCAGGCCTCCTAGCCCTTAAAGGGGAAGGACCATCTTTTTACAGTATCATGCACCCTAATTTTTAATTTGGGGTTTGGAAATACTTTTTGCTGGTCGCGGAGGCATGTGATTTTACCCAGTGTCACCAATCCACTTCACTTGTTTCGGCAGGTCACCAATCCACTTCACTTGTTTCGGCAGAAGAATACGAAGCATCAGCATCCCCTCTTTGCTGTAATCTTCTAACCCTGCCCACAATATATCTAACCCAAAGCTCCATTCATCGTAATTCCTCCCTTACTGAGGACACAGGTTTTGCTTCCCCCACCCCCTCCCAGATTCTGCGGCTAGCTTGACTTCTCTCAATGCATGAATTCAGTTTTGAAGTGCTCGCCTATGCTCTTTTTAGAATGGTCTCCCTGGGGCTATCAATTTTAGTGGATTAGGATTGCATTAGAGATGGATAAAATTTGTATTGAATGTTAATTCTCTTATACACAATGTTGTGACGAAATACAGAACGTTGTGACGGAATCTGATCATCTGAATAGTTTTTCATTTAATTTACAGATCAAAATTAACCTAATTAACTGAGCTGTTTTTTTTCTATCCTGTCACGGCTTGTTTTCACTACTCAGAAGAGAGAATACCAAGGGGAAAGGGTAATTTCATTTGCAGGCCAGCCATAGAAGACACCTCACAAGACATATTGGGAGTGGCAGAATTTTCCTCCCACAACATTTAAGAGCTGGAATGAGAACAGCTGATTGTGGATCAACAATGACACACTCACCCCAGTCTTCTGTCGCGGGAACGATGGAGGCTCTGATATGGCTGATATTTTGCAGTTTAAAACAGATGCCCTTTACTAGAGTCTCTTGATACATGTAGAATAAAATTGTTTTTGATATTAAAGAGATGAATGAAAAAAGACACCTCCAATACAATTAGCCAGGCAGAAGCACAAGGCTTAGGTGATGCCCTGGGGGGGGGTCAACAAACCTGGGTTCTGTCAGGCCTGTCGAGGAAGTGGGTGCCAGCATCGAGAGGTCCGCACTCAGAGAGGTAAAGATAAACAGATGGGATGTGTGACAGGGCAGTCATCAGGGCAGTAGCACATATAGGTCAGCCCACCCCATCAGCTGCATGGCCCTTTAAGGCTTTGAAAGGATCCAATAGATTGTAGAGAAACACCTAAGGACATGCTTGGGGAATGAATTATGGCACTGTACCTTTAAGGGCCTGAAGCTTTGCAGAGGAGGTGGGTCAAGGCTCCTCTCTCAGCCAACCAACTGGGAAGGAGCTGGGAGAAAGGGACCAGCATAAAGGTTGCCCTCTCCCTCACACCAGGTGGACACAGAAGGGGCAGGACTGGCCGACTGAACCATCCAGAATGGAAGGCTAATTGGGCAGGGTGCTAAACTGAAGGAAGCTTGCCAAATGCTTGCAGCTGACTTAAGGCACAGCCCCAGCTCCAGGAAGAGGGCTGCCGGGGGAATCTCCTGCCTTGTGGTGAGTTTACACAGATTGATCTAAAGCAAGAGACAGAAGTTACTGGTCGCACCCCAACGGCTGTGAGAAGGGCTGAGAGCCACTTCGAGGAGGCACCTCTGCAGCTAGCAAAGAAGCAGGGATCCCAAGCAGGGAGAGCGGAATCCAGAGACCTGGGGAAGATGTCAACAGGCTTGGCAAAAGTAGGAGCAGTCCAGGGAAAGGACAGAGAAATGGAGGAAGCAGTCCTTATCCACCTAGGACAGGGTCGCTGGGCTAGAACCCAGAGGAACCAGCAGGCCTGGGTTCCCTCACCCTTCCCTAGACCAAGAGGAAGTGTATAGGCATCAGAAGGAGAAGAGGCCAAGTATCATGGGCCCAGGCTTAAAAGCCTCTGGGCTTTCCAATTTGGGACCTTTCTGTTAACCCCAGAAGGGAACTGGACTAAGAAGTGATCTGGCCACATACAAGAACATAGTATTGTGGCATCAGAATAACTAATGGGAGCACTGGACCACAAAAATCCCTGCAACACCGCACCCTGACACATGGAGGAGCTCTGGAGGTGAGAGGCAGAATTACAGAGTAATATGGGCCTTTGGTATGAGAGGAGCATGATCTCTAGTGGTGAACAAAAAGGGATGCCTTAGGGACATGGAGTTCAAACTGTTCTTTCCAACTAAAACGGTGGGGGGAAAAGGCTGGTTGAAAGATTTCTATCTTTGAACTGTTTGGACGAAAAAATGGATATTTATGGAGGATATCTTTATGAAAAATGTGTACATTTTTGACCAGCTCTAGTCAAAAATTTGTTGGTGGTGTATAGTCACTGAAACCAGATTAACACCCCCTTGTGTTAGGTGCGGTATAGGCAAAAAACACAAGGAAAGTCCCTGTACCAGGGAGCGCAGAACCCATGAAAAAATACATTCAATAGCATAAAGGCATTTTTATTTTCCAGGGTTTCAAATACTTTCAGTCACACACACATTAAATTCCATGATGAAGAAAAAGCCTTTCCTTTCTTCTTCTATCCCACCAGTTTTCTAGGTACTTTATCCCAGAGGCTTTGGCATACTGACAGACTGGTTGAGCAGCTCTGTTTTCAGAAGACACTTGAGTCTTTGTTTCCCAGATCCCATCTAAAATAAGTAATTTTGTGATTGTGGGATGTGTGTTTAGCCAGTTAGCTACTGTGTGTACTCCCCAGTTTTCTACCTATCATGACAGCATCAATTAAGGCCCAGGGAGTGTGCTCTTACCCCTGTTAATTTCCTTTCTCTAACCACATCTGAGTGAGTAAAGAAAACCTTTGTTCTGTTATTAGGTACATCTGCTATATCGTATAATTGTAAGCCTTTCAATTAGCATGTACCATGATCAGAAATAAAGAGAACCAGGGATTGCAAACTCACCCAGGAGGATAAGAAGGGAAAAATTAAGAGCACGTGGCCAGGAGAAGAGAACACCAGGGAATAGAAACCACTGCAGTGAAATTCCTATTGTAAGAAATGGCCAGTCTGGCTGTGACACAGCATCGTGGGTTTGTCGCTAATCTATGTTTTATCATCAAAAATGTGAATGAAGTAAATTTAAAATGAAAAGGAGGACTTGTGGCACCTTAGAGACTAACCAATTTATTTGAGCATAAGCTTTCGTGAGCTACAGCTCAGCTTATGCTCAAATAAATTGGTTAGTCTCTAAGGTCCCACAAGTCCTTTTCATTTTGCGAATACAGACTAACACGGCTGATACTCTGAAACCCAAATTTAAAATGGATCATATCTCAGCTATCTCTGTCCTTGGGTACATTTAGCAAGATGGTGTGAACTGCTCCAATAGAAAGGAACTGTCATGCAGATCCAGAGGTGATCAGAGAACCACAGGGTTAGAAAGGACCACAAGGGTCATCTAGTCTAACCCCCTGCCAAGATGCAGGATTTGTTGCATCTAAACCACCAATGGACTTAATGTAAAGAAATGGAAATCCTTGTCTCTTTTGTCATGCAACTCTTGGAAACAGACAGGTAGGAAGAAAGCTTCCAGAGCTAATTAGGAGACAACCATGGGGCCTTCCCTGCAAATACGTCTTCTGATCAAATACTTTGGTGTAAATGTGAAGGAAACCTCACCTTGCTGGCTGGCTGGACTCTGCTGAGTGATAAAGGCCTGGACACCCAGGAGGGGCCTATCAGATTGAGCTGGTTGAGTCAGTCAGAGGGACTTAAAAATGGTGCTGGATACAGCATGAGTGAGTTGGTATCTGGACAGGAAGTCTTGTGGACAAACTGGCTCAAGGGTGGTCCTAGGAGAGAACTGCATTCAGGAAACGTAAGCTATTCACATTTCTGTTGTCTCTGTTACTACATGGAGAAAGACGTATCCATGTGAGCTTATGAGAAGGGATAATCTAGTTTAAGCAAAGCAATTCTTCTGTTTCAGTTCAATTGTCTCTGAATTTAATGACACATTTTTACTAAGATTACTCCTGCCTGGGCAATTTCATGAAGGCATCCTCAAGGAAAAGAGATCCTCATAACCCCTAAGAAGAGGTGCTGAAGTGTAAAATAGGTTTTTGGTCAAGGGGCTCGGACAGAGGTGCTGTCTTCCAGGGAGTCGTGTTACCATCAGGAAGACACAAGGAGAGAGGGAAAAGAATCAAGCAGGAGACAAGAGCTGGCAAAGGTGTTGGTCCCTCCGCCACCCTGAATGTGGGCTGTGCTACAGCACCCAAGTTTGGGTCATATTTCCCAAGTCAACAAGGACTCTGAGCCCTTTAGAGACAGCTCCCAGGACAAAAAGCAGAGGGAGAAAGGCGTTTTGTGGTTAAGGCAGACTCAGATGATCTGGGTTCAATCTGTGGTTCTGCCACTGACTTCCTGTGTGAATCAGGGCAAGTCACTGAGTGTATGTCTACATTGCATTAGAAGGTTTTTCATTCCTTAGATGTTTTTAAGGCCCGGCTTGACAAAGCCCTGGGTGGGATGATTTAGTTGGGGGTTGGTCCTGCTTTGAGCAGGGGGTTGAACTAGATGACCTCCTGAGGTCCCTTCCAACCCTGAGATTCTATGATTCTATTGCAGCCAGGGCTGCAAAGGGCACCTTGTGGAGATCCACCTGCATTACTTGTTCTCAAGCTGGCCTGTTATAAAGAGAAGTAAGGATGCCACAGCACAGCTCCACAGGCCCGCCTGTCTGCCCCTCTCCTCGCGCTGTGTGTATTCACTTGTGTAACCTGCACAGCAGGGTCCTCACGGCTAGTTTTAGCAAGCTAGCTAGAGTACAGCCAGTATGGGCCACCATTCAACACCCCCAGCTGCAATTTAGATGTACCCTCAACCTGTCTGTGCCTCAGATCCCCATCAGTAAAACTGGATAATAATGCTTCTTTTGTCTCTTCGCTCTTTAGACTTTAAACTGTCTTGGGCAGAGGCTGCATTTGTGCAGCATGCCAATGGGGTCCCTCCCCTTGGCAGTGTCCCTAGGCACTACTGTGATACAAATACTAAAGCACTACCCTGAATTGCTCTTGAAACCCCTCTGATTCTGTCCATCGCAGAAGTGGCACCGATTAGAGCAACCTGCATGGAACTTGGAGGGAGGAGTCCAGGTTGCAGGAGGGAAGAGTGTAGAGGGGGCAACAGAAAGTCGGTCTGTGGGCACATGGGTAGTTGCAGTTTCTCTGTTAGTAGTTTTCATACTGAAAAGCCAGTTTAGTTTTAGCAATACAGAGTCCTTTCATATTATTCACCATGCAGTATATGAAACAGTGATGGATTCTGGACAGGGCCATGCCCAAGAGAAGAGTAAATAAACACCGGATTTATACATCTGTCAGGGTTCCGTCCCCAATCTGAACTCTAGGGTACAGATGTGGGGACCCGCATGAAAGACCCCCTAAGCTTATTTCTACCAGCTGAGGTTAAAAACTTCCCCAAGGCCCAAATCCTTCCTTGTCCTTGAATGGGTATTGCTGCCACCACCAAGTGAGTTAGACAAAGATTCAGGAAAGGGACCACTTGGGGGGATATTTTAGGGAAACAGGAACTACAAGCCCCTTCACCCCCTTTCCTGAGGAGGCTTGAGAATAATCTACCAACCAAATAGGTAAACCAGATTCTTAAAAAACAGAACTGTATTATAAAGAAAAAAAAGTAAAAGAAGCACCTCTGTAAAATCAGGATGGAAGGTAACTTTACAGGGTAATCAGATTCAAAACACAGAGGATTCCCCTCTAGGCAACCTTTAACATTACCAAAAAAAAGGGATAAACCTCCCTCCTGGCACAGGGAAAATTCACAAGCTAAAAACAAAAGATAATCTAACTCGCCTTGCCTTATTTACTTACTCTTTTTGCAATATTGAGACTCATTTTAGGATGATTTTAGGAGAAGGAGTTTTCTGACCTGATGCTTCTCTGCTTCCCCAGAGAACACACAAAACAAAGAGCACAAACAAAGCCTTCCCTCCCCCCTACCCAAGATTTGAAAGTATCTTCTTTCCCCATTGGTCCTTTTGGTCAGGTGCCAACTAGGTTATTTGAGCTTTTTAACCCCTTACAGGTAAGGAGGAATTCTAGGCTACCCTTAGCTGTATGGTTGCGACAACATCCTTATCAGAATCCGAGACAAACATAACTCTCCTGGAGTAAGTACCAGATGCAATAAATCGGCCCCTCACACGTCTCAGAGCAAAGAAGAGAGGAATGCTCACTGATTCATGAATGAAGCTAACATTGCTGCTGTTTCTGTCACACAGTTTACTTCTCTCTCAAAAAACAAGAGTGCTTTTCAATTCTCTTATCAGCAACCCACCACCTTCCACAACCGGGAACCTTCGCCTGCAGATTGATTTGACATGGTACTCATTGCTACGGAAACAGAATTCGTAGTACTCCATCTGCTTCTCAGGAAGTCTAGTCCTTTAGGAATCTGACTATGCCAGCAGCATATTAAAAACCTAAAAGGGAGGGAAAGGAAAGGAAACAGAGAAATGTGAGTGGAGTAGAGAAGTGAAAAGAACCTTCACGAACAGACTAACCCAGACCCTTAGGGTCTGATGCTGTCACCTCATTCACCTTGAGTAGGACCTTACTCTGGAAGCCGCTCAGTGAGGATAGGCAACACCTTCTTCATGGGTGAACTCCTAGCCCCAATGAAGTCAAAGGCATAACTCCCACTCACTTCAATGGGGTCAGAATTCACTTTCTTTTTTAGCCCAGATAACTAATGTATGGGCTTAGTCCTGTACAATTTGGTCTTCTGCTGAGAAACATGCATGCAAGTCTGCAGTCAAGCACCCAGATAAGAGATTATTTTCTCTTTTAAGTTCATTTTCACTGTATACCTCCCTTAGGGCCCTGTAGTGAGGCAGTGACTCACTGGTGCAGCGCCTCCTGCTGGTCATCCAGGGCTTTAGCTCAACTCCAGCTTTGGAGCACCCTCTGCAGGCTGGCGTCTTCCCTGCCTTAGGTCTCCATGTCCCTCCCAGACCCCAGTGCCCTTTATCTTGAGGTTCTGCCCCACAGTACCCCCACACTCTGGGTCTCCCCTCCCAGGAGAACCCCCCAAACCTCTAAACCCACCTTGACTCAGTAGTTACTGCTAGTCATCAGCTAGCCCCCTCTCACTGGGGCAGACTGAAGTCTGTAACGGCCACTCATCACTGGCAAGGGGTTAGGACCTGCTGCCTTTGCCTACCCGGGCTGCCCCTCTGCAGGGGTTTATGAGGCTGGAGCTCCCCAGCTCCCTTTGCCCTTCCCCAGCACGGCTCCACTTCAGGTACTTTGCTCCCAGGCAACTAGCCCTTCCCACTCCAGGGCTAGAGTGAGACTCCTTCTGGTCCTGGCCCCCAGCCCTCTTATCAGGGCCAGCTGAGCCCTAATTGAGCTGGCTACTCACTCAGCTGCTTTCCGCTCCTTTGCCTAGTCCTAGCCCTCTCCAGGACTGCTTTTAACCCCTGCTCTGCCCCACTACACACCCATTCTTCTTACTGAGTCAGTATAAAGTAATTGTGTCTTTTCTTTAGCATTTTGTGATGTTTTGTCCATACAGTTAGTTAACCCAGAGATGGAGCTCGTCCATGAAAAAAAATTGTTCGGCTAAAATGAACATTTCCATTTTGATAGAAATTCCCCAGTGAATCAGTGAAGCAACAAACTAAAACCTAAACTTTTGGGGTAAAGATTTAGCTCTTGGTTGTTTTTTAGAATTCCCACACCAAAACGGCTTTCAAAACCGAAACATGTTTTGTTTACAGCTGAAAAAGAATGGAAACATTTTCAAAATGTCCTGCAAAAAAAATGGCACTTTTTAAAACCAGCCTTACTCACAGATCTGGCTTCACACTTTCCTTGCGTGTGCAGCTGGTTGCTTTGGCCTTATTGTTATTGCTTTCCTCTTATTATTTTACTCTAGTCTGCCTTCCAGTGCTTTCACGGAACTCGTTTACGTTGGAGATGTCTAAAAGATACGGTGGCATTCAGAGGGTACATTTCCAAAGGGCTAAAGCCCAGCCCCTACCCTTTATAGTAGCTCAGTTTCCACCCACATCATTTGTGCTGGCAAAAATAAATTACCAGTGCAGCTCGAGAATAGCTACAACCCTAGGTGCGGGTCTGTGAACCTCAGCCAGTTTATGGTGGCATGCACATTTATTTTTAAAAATTCCGCTCCTGTGGATTCACAACCCCTGAGATTCACCACATTTTGCCTGATTCCTCCCTCTGCCCCCACCCCGGGACTGCGGGTCGGCGATCTAGCTCCAAGGGATTTATAAAGAACGTTATATTTATTGGAGTGGCAAAGGAAACTTAACGCCGATGGCATAGGAGACAAATTGGCTATTGTTAGGAGGAGCGGGTGAAAGTTCATGTGAAGACTTGACGATGTAATAACACATGCTCCCGCACACCTGCCTTTTGGAAAGAACATATAGAAGGACTGATATGAATAACGTGAGCAGCAGTAGCAAGAGCTACTGTTTGTAATAACCAGCAGCCCAACTCCTCGCCCTCAATAGGGTCGCCAACAAGTGACACACAGGAGACTATTCCTTTCGAAAGAATTTAGTCATTCAAGGAAATTGGCAGAAGATTGTTATGCATGGGCCAGATCCTTGGCTGGGGTAAATCAGCCCAGCTCCACTGAAGTCAATGGAGCTACGCCAGTTTACACCAGCGGATACTTTTGCTCATGCGGTCATTAAGGTCTGGTCCTCCTTCGTAGGTGCACATTGATTCTGGCTTGATATTTTAGTAGGTTTGGTTGCACCGACACAACACAGATCTTATTTTACTAATTTATTACACTCTGGAAGGATATTTTTTGAAGCCTACCAGTGCCATTTTAAATCTTCACCACCATGCTCTTCCCGCTTGGAAACCAGACAAACTAACCGGGCAAAATTCAAAACAGACTTAAGAACCCTGACAGTTCATGACCATGCAAAATGAAAATCCAAATGTAGCCAAGTTAATATGATTCCTGCAGAAGAATAAACCCCACTATGACCCAGCTTTATACTCAAACTAGCATTTAACTGGTGATTCTGTACAAGGTGTGACCTATTTGCAACTTCATGATATAAATAGAGCACACTTTCTGTGGACTGCTTACAAAATACTTACTAGCAAGCAGATTAAAAATAGGGTGTCAGGTCAGGTACCAAAAGGCTTTGCAAAAGTAGAAGTAAATACACATTTCAGCTAATGGCAATGAAGTTAACATACCCATTGTGCTGTGAGCCCCAATTAATATGTATGTGCAGTTCCTGCTTTGCAGCATCATTGAATAGCAAAATGCAGCACTTCACGGTTGCAATTAAATGAAAGATAATAGAATTATAATTGCTAATTGTAGCTTAGCACCTAAGGGAGAGCTTTTTGGAGCATGGCCGTTTTTGCCTGTTAGCCAGTTGCTAACAAGGACCTCTCTGAGATAGTGACTAGAAAAGATAACTATAAAACAGAGGGGCGAATGAATGACATCTGTTCTAACACAGGCTATGTATATTTCCATAAAGGCAGATGTAGAGTAAAATGCAAAATGGCCATGTCATGAGCATTCATGCTTGTTACCTGGTTAGAGGACAGGTGAATCGTCCTTAGTTTCACCCTCGACAGATTAATTCATACATTTGGTGTAACCTGAATGTGCCTCAGTTTCATAGAGTTTAAGGCTAGCAGGAATCATTAGATCATCTAGTCTGAATTTCTATATATCACAGGCTATTAAATTTCACCCAGACCACCCTTTGCAATCTGACAGAGAAAGGTGTAACAAGATCCAATGGCTGGAAGTTGAAGGTAGACAAATTCAGTTTGGAAATACGGCATACATTTTTACCAGTGAGGGTAATTGACCATTTGAACAACTTACCCGGGATCATGGTGGGTTCTCCATCATTTTTAAATAAAGATTGGAGGTTTTTTCTAAAAGATCTGCTGTAGGAATTATTTTGGGGGAGATCTATGGATTGTGTTATGTAGGTCTGGCTTAACAGAAGTAATCAGACATCGGTGAGGCCTTGTTTCTTGGGAGACAGGATTAGGGAGGTAAATGGATCAGCAGGCTGGAAACAGAATATCTGTGCTAGCTAAGATAAGGGGATCACCCAAGGCACCATCCACAATGGGCAAGATAACAATGGATAAGACAGGCCTGGAACGTAAGATGAGGTAAAGAGTAAATCAGACATGGACAGTGCGTACTATACAGGGATTGGTTCCTATAAAGTAACTAAGCCAATCCCAAAATGTGTGATGCAAAGTATAGTAAATGCAATGCAATGTGTAAAATACATAAAGGAAGAGGTTTGCTGTGTAACTGTGGCTGTATGGTACTCTCTGTACCCACCCCCTCCGCTTGAGCCTGATCAACTCAAGTGTAGTTCTACTGTATGCCAATAAAGAAACCTCAGTGATGAGTTCAGGGTCAAGCTGGGTTCCTGGGAACTCAGTGGATAAGGTCTCAGAAGACACCTCTACATACTCCTCAGTGAATCAGGTCTCAGATACTATCACAACATCTTAAACAGGAGGTCAGACTAGATTGTCCGAATGGACCTTTCTGACCTTGGAATCTATGCATCTGTATTGAGGCCAATGACTTTAGTTAGGCTAAAGCATTTCAGTCTGCTGGAGTCCAAAATTTTGTGAGCCACAGGCAGAGAACAGGAAAGACCAAGTGTCACCAATTCCTGAGGGCCCTGAAATGGCAGAGAATTGATTAGGTGAGATGCCCAGATGATCCTAGCAAGCTGAAGAATCTATATGATCCTGCTCACATGTGTTTAAGCTAGCTCTGCAAGACGCCATGGGCAATCAAGAAGAGACAGGTCATTAAAACTAAAGCCACCCTTAAATGTCAGAAGGTGGGTTTTTAACCATCTTCTGAAACTTCTAGCATGGCAGAAGGAACACAGGTGTTGAGAAGATAGACCAAGACAATACATGCTGACTAAGCCATGACCGAAATGTCTCAAAATACCTATGGGCCTGCTGACTGACTCTTTGACAATATATTTTTGGATCTGTGTACTTTCTGAGCTCAAAATGGAATGGAGAGGATCCTTATTTGCATAAAGGTGACCTAATCAAACCCCAGTGAAGGATGCCAGTGACTTTAGAAGGGGAGCAGCCCCATTCTGATTCACCAACAAACTCCTGAGGAGGAGATCCAAAGGGAGGAACAATGCAGGCCATCATCTTCCAAAACTGAGGGTAAAGAGGAAACCATTGCTTCTGTCCACAGCTGCTGTGTTGGCCTCTAGCCATGTGATGCTGCCGTGCCTGACAAAGAGGACTGTGCTTGCTCCACCCTCCTGACGAGGTAGGAAGTCCAGCAATGTGCAATTTGACATCTATACACAAGTCACTTATATCAAACCAGCAAGTCCATTAACATTAAACAGGCTGACCAAGAAAACAACCGGCTAATCTTTTCAGCTATGTACCGGCCACTAGAAGGCAAATGAACCCCCATGGGAACCATCCTGAATAATTGTCGACCTTTTGCAATGGTTTATTTTTCAGCTTTGATTAGTAGAGGGGCACCTTTACCTCAGTACTCTTGCAATTCTCTTTCTTTTTTTTTTTTTTACTGCCTGCAGATAGCTGGTAGCACCTGTGTGGAACCCATAGAATTTATCTGAGAAGAGCATTTCTATAATACCTCAAACAGCCTTCTTTGTATCAGCTATTTAGATGAAAAAGAATATGGATTGGCATCAAGAACGATAATGCCCTGTGTTTTGGGGCACTGCTGCCTTCCCAAATTATTAGATCAAGTTTATAAAGAATTGTTGGCCTATTTGGTTTAATCACTGAAAATTACATTAATGATAATTTGATAGTAACACTTTTAAAATTTTGCTGTGTGTGTATTTTCTATCTTGTTTACTTAATTTAGTTGATAAAATAGATCTAAACAGGATTCCAGTTGTTTATCAGATGTTCCCTCCCCCCAAGCATCAGGATTCAGAACCATGGGGAACTCCTGGGCAAATAACAGAGACAGCTTTGTGATTCACCTCGGGGTGGCCAGCATAAGCTGCCCATGTAGTCCTCACCTGGAGCCAAAGGGGAGACACAGCTAGCAGAGGTTAGTCTAGACACAGCACCTAGAACCATTTCCCTAAGAGGTGTTTTGCTTAGCTAGGGCTTGTTTAGAGATGCATCTCCCAGAAGCATTTTATCACAAGCATTTTCCCCTGCAGGGACTGTGCCTAGAGAGACATTGCTTTTTCAGAAAATGTTTCCTCTAGTACAAGGAGTTATGGTGTAATAATAATTCTGATGACATTCAAACATGCTTTCTATTTTTTGTTTGATTTTTGATACATTTCTTGTGTAACTCAGCACAGAACAACCCTCACCTTTGGATTATCCTATATACCGCATGCCTCTCCCCTTCCCCTACATTTGGCCTCTCGGGGTCAAATTCTCTGCTTGTGTAAATTGGTGGAGCTGCATAGGTTTCACTGGAGCTCGCCAATCAACTCCACAAGAGAATTTGTCCATTTAGTGGGTTATTTTTTAATTTTGGAATGACTTGCACACGCTGCACACCTGTTGGGGTACGTCTACATAGCCGCGGTGGCGAGTCCCAGACCTTGGGTCATTGCACTAGAAATAGCGGGGTAGACTTTGTGGCTCAGGCTCTGAAGGCCGCTCCGCACCCCCAGGCTTCAGAGCCCCAAGCCACAACACCTACACAGCTGGTTTGAGTGCAGTAGCCCGAGCCCCAGGCTGTCGACCAAGGCCCAGAGGCTCATGGCCGCTCGCTGTACAGACGTCACCTCGGTAACATGAGCTCCACAGGAGAGAATATCCCCCAGAGAACATAAGGCTTCTGCTTGTAGGTTCACGCCGGAGCACAGGGCCAGACACAGGCTATGCTCAGCTTCAGTTCTGCTCAAACTCTGTTTCAGGGACACATGTGCTACGTAGTCCTTGTGGTGGCCTTGTTAATGAGGAACTGCAGCCCTGCTCACTGCCCTGCGCTACTGAACCAGCTGCTGCTCTCCTCCCTAGTGTAAAGAGACTTCAAATGGGTCCTCTCCATCTCCCACGGAAATCAGGGGAGTCCCCCCATTGACTTCAATGGAAACCGGATCAGACCTTTGTGCACAGGGCACCTCAGGGCGCCGTAAGAGCTCTGAAGTCAAAAGATATGACAAAACTTCCCCTGCTGGGTTTCTTCTTTAAGTCCAAAGATACTTGAAATAAAAATCTCTGCCACCCTGACTCAAAGCAGAGTCTCCCTGCCTGTCACCTCTCCCCTCGGGTTCAGGGTTTGCACCAACCATTGTCTTGGGCCTGTGCTTCTTGGTCCAAGCCCCTGTGGCCTGTCGTTTCTCCCCTTGGGTTCAGGGAGTGGCACAGCCCTCCTTTCTTGGGGCCTGTGTTTCTGGGCTCTCAGCGGCTCCCCAAGCTGTTTCCTTCTAACAGCTCTCTAGGTAGCTTTCCCCCTTACCTTCCTGGGCTGGTACATCCGCCCTTACCTCCCTGGGCTGGTACCCATCCCTCCTGTCTCTTCCCTCAGAACGGGAGAGATCACGTACAGCCTTCTTCCCAGAGCTTGTCCTGATTAGCTGGGATGGAGGGGAGCCCTGCCCTACCCACTCTACAAGGCTTGTGGTCTCAGGCCATAAAGGAAACAGTACCCTGGGTTCTCCCCAAGCCTTAATTATTCCCCTAGGAGCATCTTCCTCTTTCCCCACCACCCCACTCTGCCTTCCCTAGCTCTTCACCCACTCTGAGAAGTCCCAGGACTTAAACGGGCACACAACAGACAGGTGCTGACTGACCGCTTACTACCTTGGAGGGGAGAGAATCACCCTGTTACAGGTACCTTGTGGCACGTTTCTCTTCTTAGCAGGAAAGCCACCAGCCGAAGCAAGAAAGAGCAGTAAGTACGCTCTGTGCCCAGCTACTTGTCTGACTCATCCTTGGCATTCCCCCAAACTATAACTAGCAAATGAGAGGAGCAGGTCTGATATTCTGGCTGCGGGAGATCAAAGGGCTTCTAAAAAGGACTTCTTCTGGCATAAGTATTCCTAGCACATGTCATACTGAATTCATATAAGCCCACGCCCAGGTCTCTTGCCAGGCTGGAGACACTGCCAATGAATTCCTGACCACCTTTCTGCTGGAGGGCGCTAATCATTACAGAACACTGGGACTTCCTGGCAGCCCAATGCCTTCCGCTCCCTTCCCCAGTCGTCCCGCAACTCCTCCTCCCCTTTCCCAGCTTCTCCATCGGAGCTGGGAACAGATCAGCTGCACCTGGGCCCTAGTACTGCCCTAGGGTTACGTCTGAGCCCCTAGAAGAGAAGGTAGTTAACTGTCTCCATGCCCATGCATTCCTTGGTCTCTCTGCTGAGACTGCCAACAAGGGAGCCAGCTGCGATGTGCTAATGAGACCAGAACATCTGCCTATTGGAGGGGTACATCTTCCCAGCTCAGTTAAATCCAGCCTTTAGCCAATACCAACCCCCCGCAGGTCGATGTGAATTAGGGACTGAGAAATGGAAGCCTCCATCCCCCATTATTAATCCCCGGAGCCAGCCAGATCCGCATGTACTGTATTCCTCAGAAAGAGGAAAGATGGCATGGGCTAGATCCAGGTGCTGGGCTTGCCTTGGTGTCCTGTTGCCGCCACTTTTACCCTGAGCTGCCAAAAAGGATCTCCAACTGCCCCGGGGAAATAATCCCAGGGCAGAGCCAATGCGTGCAGCCCCCCACAGCATTGCTCACAGCCCCCAGAATAACGGTTTGCCAGGGACTGAGGGGGGATGAAACCAATCCTTTAATTTACAGGAGCCAATAGGCAGCCTGGGGAAGGCTGGAGTAAATTAACGCAGCGCCCGAGGCTGCCCTAACTTACCACTGGGGCCATGCCAGAGCAGCCCAAATAACAGGAGGCACAAAGGTTGTATAAAGTCCTTCTTCCTGAGCTGTACCTTCTCATTTTGCATACAGCTCCTTGGTAGGCACCTGGCATTAGACACATGCACCGGCATTCTCTGCAGCAATCGAAGAAATAATAGACAAATAACCAGCAGAGGAACAAACCTGTAATATTCAGCACAGCCAGAACCACCACTCACAGAGGTTCTGTATCTTTGTCAGAGGGTTGAGTTACTGGCTGGTTTTGATTTTATGTTGTCTTGGTTCGGAGAGGGTGGGGGGTTGGTAGGAGGAAGTTAAGCCCTGCATGTGCATGCTGGAGTTGTTACTTGCAGAGCTCCAATAAATCCTTTGATTTCTACAAGCAAATATTACACAACCAACCTAAAAAGATAAATGTAACCAATAGCCCTTGACTATGTTCTATGCAGGCTGGCCCCATGACTGATATAGAGTAGAGTGTTAAATTAGAGGCAGCCTGTGCTTGCACCTGGACTCGTGGAGTCTGTTCCTCTTCAGAATCCCTACCCTTTGGTCGTCTACTTAAAGAGACTTCAAGGTCATCACAGTGACTCACAACTCAATCCTAATTAGCCTCACTACCGCTGTAGCAATCCAGGGACTTTGCTGAGCAAAGAATGCCCAAGATTAATGGTTCCATGACATGGACAAGTATCCACAAAACATGTCAATTGGCAGCTCCAAACTAACTGGATTCTGTGGCGTAGTTGAGGGTTGAATCCGGGCCTTCGGTGGCTTAGTGTCTGAACTGGATGAGCCGCCTTCGTTGTACAGGCCTTGAAAAAACTCCGCTCTCCATCTTCTCACTCTCTCTCTCCTTACCGTATGCAGCCAAACATGAGGCAATTCCAGCTCAAAGAAGCAATTTAGCCAGTATTGGAATCATATGCATGGGCTTTTGTTGCTTTGTAATTGCATTGCTATTTGAAAGAAGTCCAAGTGGAGTGCAGGAGCCTGGTCTGTTTCATAAATCAGTTCTGCACCACTTAGATTCAAATTCCATGGTCCTTTCCCATAAAAATGAGAGCACCGACATTCTAAATTGTATGCACTAAATCCTCCATTCATTGTGCTGATCGCGTTGTTGAAAAGCACTTCCTTGCATCAACCCTCTGGTCACGTAGCTATAACACAGCAATACTGCACTGGGAACACCTGACTCAGTGGGATGTTAGTTCTCCTACTACATATAAAACATTCCATGCATGAGATGGAGTTCCAGCTTTACAGCATTACTAGTGGGGCAGGGAAAGTGCTATGAAAATATTTCCACATATTCAGCTAAATGAATATTATACGTGATTTTGCTTCAGCGGTGTTTGTACCGCTCTTCACAGCTGGTTTGAATATGGGGCATGCCTAGCAAGAGGTTCAATGGGATTTGTGAGTGCTCAGTGGCTCCAGGAGTCACTTGGCACCTTGCAGGATTAAGGCCTATTCACAGAAAGCACATTTTGAATGGGCAAATGCAAGTCTTCCTAGCCAGAACCAGAGTCCAAGAGTTACTTATCCAACCAGGTCAGGTGATAGAGGTGTCCAATCAAAACGAGCCCAATTTGACGTGTTGAAGATGAAATGCTCACACTGGACAGCTCACAGAGTAGCTAAAGATCAAGAATGAGTCACCGGAATTATTTGGCAACTAGTTTTGAACTGTTGGTAGACCTGCTGTGTCACGGTTCCTTCCCCACTCTGAACTCTAGGGTACAGATGTGGGGACCTGCATGAAAGACCCCACTAAGCTTATTCTTACCAGCGGAGGTTAAAAACTTCCCCAAGGTACAAACTTTGCCTTGGCTTTGAACCATATGCTGCCACCACCAAGCGTTTTAAACAAAGACCAGGGAAAGAGACCACTTGGAGACGTCTTCCCCCAAAATATCCCCCCAAGCCCTACATCCCTTTCCTGGGGAAGGCTTGATAAAAATCCTCACCAATTGGTACAGGTGATCACAGACCCAAACCTTTAGATCTTAAGAACAATGAAAAATCAATCAGGTTCTTAAAAGAAGAACTTTATTTAAAGAAAAGGTAAAAGAATCACCTCTGTAAAATCAGGATGGTAAATACCTTACAGGGTAATCAGATTCAAAACATAGAGAATCCCTCTAGGCAAAACCTTAAGTTACAAAAAGACACAAAAACAGGAATATACATTCCCTCCAGCACATCTTATTTTACAAGCCATTAAACAAAAGAAAATCTAATGCATTTTCTAGCTAGATTACTTACTAACTTTACAGGAGTTGTAAGACTGCATTCCTGATCTGTTCCCGGCAAAAGCATCACACAGACAGACCAACCCTTTATCCCCCCCACTCCAGATTTGAAAGTATCTTGTCCCCTCATTGGCCATTTTGGGTGAGGTGCCAGTGAGGTTACCTTAGCTTCTTAACCCTTTACAGGTGAGAGGGTTTTACCTCTGGCCAGGAGGGATTTTATAGCCCTGTATACAGAAAGGTGGTTCCCTTCCCTTTAGATCTATGACGACAGGAATTATTTGGCAATTAGTTTTGAACTGTTGGTAGAACTGCTGCCACTGCACCGTTGCCAAAAAAAACATGGTGAGACCTTTCCTAGTGTGGACCAGACCTCAGAGATGATTTCAAGGGCAGAAAACTGGGATCCAGATTTTAAACACACCCAAGGTTCGAGGGTGTTGATACCCAGCGTTGGCCCACCACTTTTGAAGAAGGAGGCAGCGTTGTCTAGAGGATAAAACACCGAACTGGGGCTCAGGAGAGCTGGGCTCTTTACCTGACTCTTCCACTGGCCTGCTGGATGACCTTGGGCAGGTCACCGCCCTTCTGTGCCTCAGTTTCTCCATCTGTAATGTGGAGCTAATGATACTGACTTTTGCAAAGTGCTTGGAGATCTCCTGATGAACAATGCTGTATAAGAGTTCAGTGTTATTAATGGTAAAGGAGCATTTTAAAGCTGGATTCCCCAGATTTCTGGGGTTTAAGAGACAACCTGATGATTCAGACATTTCTACACACAAGGCACTAAGGCAAAATAATCTTCTGGCTTTAAGAAGACAATCAAGACTAATAAAATGTAGGGTTTGTACGGAGAGAGAGTGTAATGCCACAGCCTGCCCTGAGCCCCGAACGGCTGTAGCTTCACTGCCCCGGACGGAAGCAGTCTGGAGAACATGCCGTGACAGCCACAATTGCTGACCTGTTCCCTGCTTGCTCTTGGGTGAGAGTAAGTATTTCATCCCTTCCCATGGGGCACCTTGCTCCTGCTGCGCACTTAGCCAGACACCCTGATTGGTGAGTAGCGGGAGTGGCGGAGCCTGGTCTCCTCCCACTCCATGGCTTTCTTTGCTCCCTCCATGTCCATTTCTTTGCATGGGTTGGGTTGGGTTGGGTAAGAGGGCTTTGCACTTCCCTTTGGGGAAGGAGTTGCAGTATGAACAGAGCAGAAGGAATAAGGAAGGGCCCTTACTCCTCTGCCCAGCTGAGTGAGGGCTGTGACAGTCTGCCCAATAGAGCTTGATGTTTCCAAAGCCCTAAGGGCCAGATTCTGGTCTCCTTCCTCATGCTGGTTTCATGAACAGTTCCACAGCGAGGTGCTGTCACCTGCAAATAAAGGGAGCAGAACCAGGCCCTGCATTAATTCCTTGTTCTCTCTTGCTTTCGTACCATATCTTACTAGGGGAAGGTTCTTTTTACAGCAGGCAAGGAACCCAATATAAATGTGACAGAGAAAATAACTGCATAGATCAGAGCCTAAAAGAAACTTTTTGTCCTGTATTTAGAATTTCTTTCCTCCTTTATCTCCACTTTCCCCTATTTCAAGTCCAGTTGGCACTGCTGTGTTTTTCCTTTGTTCTTTCCCACTTGCTTTATATTTTCTACTGATAACAATCTTTGGCTCAGTCACTTGCCCAGGCCAGCCAGTCCCACATCACACCAAGCGACAGGAGATTTATAAATCTGCATTAAAGAGGAACATTAATCAACAGACTTTCCTCTTTGTCTCAATGTCCTGAGAACTGGCCAAGGTGTCCTACAGCTGACTTGGATTTAAGTGTTACATATGAATGCTTGGGTACACTGACCTAAACCATGGCAAAATTAATGGAACTGTTCAAAATCAATTCCCTTTCCTTGGGGTCCTAGAGAAGAATGAAATTGCTAAAGGAATTGTAAGTTGCGGAAGGGATATTTTCATCCCTGAATCTGAACTGCAGCTGAGGCATAGCCACAAGAAAGCCAAAGCAGGTGAAATCCTACGCATTTCTGGTACCTGATACAAGAAAATGCAAGTCATCTCACTGTCATCCCAGCGCAAGATAGACAAATGATCAAACTTGTAATGCAGAGATACGGTCTTGCAGGGATGTGTGTGTTGTGGATTTTTTTAACCTTTAAAAAAAAAACACAGGTTTTAGGGGCTAATTTTTATAATTAGAGAATGCGCGCCTTGGTGCAGCTACATCTGTACACACAGACCAGGCATTTGCTCATGCAAATTGCTAATTGGGCACCTAATACACCATCTGCATGCACAAATAACCTTGTTTACATCTGTAGTAATTGTAGACAACATTTGAGGTGTTCAAATGCAGAAGCAAAAGTTCATATGGCCTTCAGGGCATCTATTTTTTTAAAAAATCAGGTCCTTAAGCTCTTGTGAACAAGAAGACAGACCAAGTCTGGCTAGCTATTAGAAACGTTCTTCACCAGGATATGAGCCAGAATTAACTAGGTTACTTGAAAATCAACAGGTATCTTTTAAAATATGAATGTTAAGTGCCACCAAAGTTCAGCTCTGGGTGCTTCTGAACGGAGACTGCAGAATGAGACAGCTGTTTCCCAAGCTCATTTTGAAATGATTTGGATAGAAGTTGGAGGAGAAGAGCAGGCTTGAGTCTGTGTGTAAATAAAACTGCACAAGGTGGAAGGGAGATGGGAGGGAGCATGCCTGGAATCCGGTGGGGCAATTTCACAGGCTACTTTTCCCTTCCATGTCCAAGAAGTGGAAGCAGTGGAATGGGGCGTTATGGACTGAGCCCCACAGTGTGCTTGGGACCCTGAACAAGACCTCTGTAGTTGGTGGGAGTCTTTTCATTGTCTCCAGTAGACTATGACTCAGCACCTTGCTCATCTCTATGACAAAAGAGAAGAGGAGTGAGCTTTGAAATAGCTTCGTTTTCTTTCAGTGTATGAGACAGGGAGCACCAGCTTTCCAGCCAGTGGGCAGAGTTGAAATAGCCTCCAAGTCTCTGGAATGCCTGTTCCACTCTCTGAATCCCTGTATGGAGCACCCCTGGGCGCCATTAGGAGTTCTCCAGGGAGGTCAGAACTAGGGCAGCAAAGAAGAAAAGTGTCTCCAGGAGTAAGCCGTGGAATAGCATTCAGTGCTTTTCTTTCCTTGAAGGCCATTTTGCAGCATTTCTTAGAGCAGCCTGGGTGGGAGAGGAGAAAAAATATTTGTATTCCATGGTGGTGTAATGATTTACACCACCTGGTATAAGTCCATGTAGCTTCATCGAGCTATGCCCGTTTACAGCAGCTGGAGACCTGGCTTGGAACTTGTAGTGGCTGGTTTGTATATGTATTTATTTTTTAATTTATAAGTAGTCAGGGAAGAAAAGAGAAATATTTGTAAAGGCCCAAATAACAGTAACACAGTCTTTCCTCTGCTTTTATTTTTTCTTAGGAATGCATTTGTTGCAGAGCAGATCAATAGCCTCTCTTGAACTGCAATTGATCCTTGAAACACGTTATATGAATGAACAAAGACATTCAGACAAGTTAGAATTCCCAGTAATTGCAACCTAATGAATTATCACTAGCTTCGCTACATACAATCTATAAATTCATTCCCCATATTTACTTAACTATATTTGGTAATCTCAGCATCTTTTACAGTTCAGTTTGAATTCAAAGTTGAAAGAATCTAGGTATGATATTATTTAGGCATGTTTAGAGCTGGTAAATAACACAGTTTAAGGAGAGAACTTTGTCTGCTACATGCTTTACTATACTATGATCCTGATCCAAAGTCCATTGAGGTTAATGGAAAGACTCCCCCTGGATGTACCAGTCTTTGGATTGAACTTTAGGTCTGAAAATATAGAATTCGGTGACAATGGGTAGTTGGTTGCCTTCATTTCTTGACCACCAGTGAGATTACAGCCAGAGTGCTGATAAACTACGTTATCGTTTAAAGGATGTTTCTTGGCTTATGTGAAATGAGCTGGTGGTTCCCTGTTCTGAATGGACAGCTGTCCACATTCCAGAAGCCACCCATACTCCCTGGCAGGCTTATTAGTCAGTGTCAGAGGCTAAGGACCGGATGGGATGGAGACCGCCAACTCATGCTTACAGGGGGTTGCTTCAAGACAGCCCTGAGGAATGCTAGCAGAGTGGCCTTTTAAATGTTTTTTTCCTGCCATTGGTATTCGTATTAGGATACTAATAAATACTAGTTGTATTTCTAAAGCGTCTCCTTGCAGAGCAATGTCGGATGCTACTCAGCAATAATCCCATAGCTCTCCTGGACAGTGCAGAGTCTGTTTAACGGAGTGTGAGGAATTCCCTCATTCCATCAAGGCTCTCTGCTTGTCTTCCCATGCCTTCTGAATAGGGCTATCCTATTTCAGCAATGAATGTGGCAGGTTTCTGGGTGACCTATTCGTTTAGCAAACAAGGCCATGAAGGAGAGAGTCTGCCCATGTCAATGGGCAACTAGCCTGTCGTATGGAGTAGGACATAGCTAGAAATGTGGGCTCCTGTCTGATCTTGGTACGGTCCAGTGTGGTCTTTGAGGAGGATGTCTACGGGATTCTGGATTACCTGAGGCATCACCTCTGTCCCTGGCACAACCTGCCTTATCACAGCAAATTGGGAAGCTGTGGTGCTTTCATTCATCAATATAAGAAGCTTCCAAGATTTTCCCTCTGCACTGGTGTGAAGTGATGTAAACAGCTGTAAGCACAGCTGAGAGATCTTTCTGTTTAGAAAATCAACAGGGTCAGTCATCACTGGGACTGGCAGTCTGTTACCTTCCAATATTAAAGTTCTCAGTCACTTTGACTTCATATATGACACCCCTGGGACAACACTGACTTTCAGAGACAGCAAGGCCTGTATCTATGCCATGCCAAGAGTCTGAGACCAATCACCAACCTTACTCTACCGCTCATTTGCACACAACCGTGTCACTGGTGGCCTGAGGGAAACTGCATGTGGAATACTTGACTGAACTGCAGCACCTGGGTGACACCATGGCCTTTCAGCTACTAGTATGCATTCTGATCACCTCCATTTGTGAAGGGAAGATGGCAACTCTCCCCATACAAGCTGAAGTCCAGACTCTCTTCATGTCTCCTCTTGCCCCTCAAGTTCTCACCAGCTGCTGACCTGCTTCCAGCCTCTCCCATTTTTAGAGTACCCCACTGAGCAGGAGTTGGGATTTTCAGCTTCATGTACACGGAGCCACCAGGGAAGCAGGTTGAATGTGCATTTGGGGCTTTTGGGGGGAGGACACTGCAAACAAAAAACAACCCTTAGCGCATTGGTGAATGGATTTAGATAGTAAAAATGGAACTAAGTCAAACACCAGATCCGCCCACTGAGGATTTTGACCATCCAAAATCCAGATCTCAGTTTTGCAACTTGGATCAGTTTCTCATAATAGGCATAACGGAAAATATAGTCAGGCTTATGTTGTACTAGAAGGTAAGGGAATATTCCAGTACTCATGTATTCAACCACAGACATGACCCAATACGCACTGATAATTATACAGCTCCATGATTATTATTAATAACCTATTAAATATGAAAACATGATTTCAGGATCTTAATTGAATGCCACATGAAAATGGATGTGCATCTGATGGGAGTAATTGGAATGGGAGGAAAACAAAAGGATTCAAGACTATTTAACACTGATTTATTGTAATTATTTTGTTCCTTTGTCTAGACTCTGCTCCTCTTTTCTAAAGTTCTTGTGGTTTTGTATACACATAATGAAGAACATTATTAACTGCTGCACTACACAGCTAATTATGCTTATTTTTGGCACTGTATTGCACTTTAATTAAGAATTGTTTGCATTTTTAGAGCTTGAGATTGCCAAAAGTTTGTCTCTTTAATTAAAAGTAAAAAGCAAACTAAGCTGTTCTGTTAGGAATGCAAAATGATGTTAGAATGAACAGGGAGGGATAGAAGTAAAGTTAAAACCTGGTGAACTTTAGTGCCAATGGCACAAAAGGTAATTCATTATACAATAATTGATTGTTTTCCACATATAACGGGTTACAAAATTGTTTGTCAAATCGATTGACAAAATAAACTAATCTCTGTTCTCATCCAGCATGATCAGTATGATTTTGTAAAACTGAGATATGCACAGGGCGGCCACACCTTTGTGATGGAAGCCAACCAAAGATCATTTTAATAAGCCCCTCCTTATGAGTGAGAAATTGGATTACTACAGCATATTTGCTCTGGAGCAAGAATTCTCTTCAATTTTAGGATGCTTCCTGCCAGTTTATTAAAACTTCTCCCACAAGGCCTAATTCAGGGCCCATTGCTGTCAGTGGAAAGATTCCTACTGAATTCAGTGAGCACTGGGTCAGCCTGCAGGGCTAAGTTGGATAAAATGGTAACAGCATTGCTGGGGCGGGGGGGAATAGGAGCACCTCCCAGGATGGAGCTCCAGCAGATCCTGTGCTCCTGGGTAGGGCAGCCAATATGCCAGGGTTAAGGAGGGTTCAGTCCAGCTTCCACTGTTGTCCAGTGCCTCTCACTGAGTGGGATGAAGGGCAGAGCCATGGTTCTACCTTCTGTCTCTCTGGGTAACTTCTATGGCCCACCGTTGCCATAGGATCAGACCTCCTCATGCTCTTGAATGTGTTCATCCTCCCAGCACCCCTGTGAGGTAGGGTCTCGCTTTATCACCATTTTACAGATGGAGAATGGAAGCACAGAGAGGCAAAGTGACTCACCCAAGGTCACAAAGGAAGCCTGTAGCGCAGCAGACACAGCAACCCGGGTCTCACAGACCCTGAGCACTAGACCATCTTTCTTCTCCCCTCCCTTCCCACATACCCTTTTCAGAAACTAGCTGAACTAATTTTGCAGAGACCTTATGTTTTCTAGACCTGATTCAAAGCCCACCGCAGTCAATGGAAAGTCTGCCATTGACTGCAATGGATCACAACCTCTAAGCACAAGGACTTGTACCAAGCACAGTGGGCACAACTGCAGAAGAGGCTCCTAGCCTCTTTTCCCCCAATTGCTCATCCACGTAAGGCAGAGGCACCGTGTGGCCTGTGCCGAGTTACAGATTTCCTAGCATGCTTTAATTCCCTAAAGTGCATCATGTTAGAATCATAGAATCATAGAATATCAGGGTGGGAAGGGACCTCAGGAGGTCAACTAGTCCAGCCCCCTGCTCAAAGCGGGACCAAGCCCCAATGAAATCATCCCACCCCGGGCTTTGTCAAGCCTGACTGTAAAAACCTCAAAGGAAGGAGATTCCACCACCTCCCTAGGTAACGCATTCCAGTGTTTCACCACCCTCCTCGTGAAAAAGTTTTTCCTAATATTCAACCTAAACCTCCCCCACTGCAACTTGAGACCATTACTCCTCGTTCTGTCATCTGCTACCACTGAGAACAGTCTAGAGCCATCCTCTTTGGAACCCCCTTTCAAGTAGTGGAAAGCAGCTATCAAATCCCCCCTCAATCTTCTCTTCTGCAGACTAAGCAATCCCAGTTCCCTCAGCCCCTCCTCATAAGTCATGTTAGACCCAACCTCTGATTTTCCAGGGCTTGGATTTAGATGATCCAGTCATTACTATCTGCAACCTATTCCACACAGTGCCCGTAGATTCACTAAGGCCCCTGCTGCCATAACTCCAGACATTTGTCAAAGCAGAAGGGATTAGAGACCCCTGTGGGAAGGAAGTGATGGCGAAGGGAATGCAAAGGCACTAGGTTTGCAAATTGGAGGAAGATTGTGGCTCACAATTAATTACATAATGGCAAGAAAGCTGGAGAAAGAAGAGAAAATGCAGGTTGCAAGACTGAGCAGGAGCCACTGCTGAACAGGAGGGGTGCAAAGGGGAAAAAACAGAGCATCCAAGAAGACCGGCAAGGGTTTGAACCAGAATGATGCCAAGCGTAGAAACTGCTGATTGGTCTGGGGCTGCACTCACAGGAGGAAAGCCACGGAATACAGGACTCAGTGCTGTCAGAAGAGCTGCTCCAAACTGGCCCAAAGCTATTAAAATATGGCCCCCAAATAGCAACCCTTTCCTAGCGCTGCAGTACCGCCTCTAGCATATGCCGTGGGTGCATACCAGCAAACTCATTGGCTGTCATGCAGCAGCCCTGTTTCCAGGCATTCATGTTCAGACCAGTGAGTCTGTTCCCTGTACCTCAGCAATGCTTCTGTTTGGGTTATTCTGTCATCTTGGGTTGCAGGAAGCAGTTCCCAGAAAAATAGCTGGTGAAATCATCACAGCTGATCCCTGTGGATGTAGAGTTGAGGTTAGTGATAGAAATGGTGACTTTGCAAGGGTGGTGTGTTTTTCACAGAGACAGGAAGAGCTTGCTGGGATCTGTATACAGAACTACATGCAAGATCATAGATCATTGCACCCACCTTCTTCATGCTAACTCTCCAGTGTCCAGAGGGGTGCCTCTCGGCATAATGAAGCTCAGAAATATTCAAGTAACTTGTTCGCATATCTTAAAACACAGCCTGCTGGACAATCTTCTGTAGCCATCCATAGCTGGTTGAAATTGGCATCTGTCATAAATATAAAGGGAAGGGTAAACCCCTTTAAAATCCCTCCTGGCCAGAGGAAAACTCCTCTCACCTGTAAAGGGTTAAGAAGCTAAAGGTAACCTCACTGGCACCTGACCAAAATGACCAATGAGGAAACAAGATACTTTCAAAAGCTGGGAGGAGGGAAAGAAACAAAGGGTCTGTGTCTGTCTATACGCTGCTTTTGCCGGGGATAGACCAGGAATGGAGTCTTAGAACTTTTAGTAAGTAATCTAGCTAGGTATGTGTTAGATTATGATTTCTTTAAATGGCTGAGAAAAGAATTGTGCTGAATAGAATGACTATCTCTGTCTATGTGTCTTTTTTGTAACTTAAGGTTTTGCCTAGAGGGGTTCTCTATGTTTTTGAATCTAATTACCCTGTAAGGTTCCTACCATCCTGATTTTACAGGGGTGATTCCTTTATTTCTATTTACTTCTATTTCTATTAAAAGTCTTCTTGTAAGAAAACTGAATGCTTTTTCATTGTTCTCAGATCCGAGGGTTTGGGTCTGTGGTCACCTATGCAAATTGGTGAGGATTTTTACCAAACCTTTCCCAGGAAGTGAGGTGCAAGGGTTGGGAGGATTTTGGGGGGAAAGACGTGTCCAAACTACTTTTCCCAGTAAACCCAGTTAAAGTTTGGTGGTGGCAGTGGATATTCCAAGGACAAAGGATAAAATTAATTTGTACCTTGGGGAAGTTTAACCTAAGCTGGTAAAAGTAAGCTTAGGAGGTTTTTATGCAGGTCCCCACATCTGTACCCTAGAGTTCAGAGTGGGGGAGGAACCTTGACAGCATCAGTGCAGCAAAGTCAGTACATCCCACACTGATTACACCAGTTGATCTGGCCCATCAGTAAGAGACCACTACACAGTTTTACATTCCACCCAGAAGCTGATGGTTTTCTGCCTCACCTAGCATACTGTGGTCTACATATCAGTGAGGGAATATGAAACTGCTGACTTGTGGCTGTGCCAGATGCTCCCTTTGTTACACCACTTCTCCCATAATATGGCATGGTTTGAATCTCACAACCAATCTCATTTTATTTGGTTCGCTCATGTCTGCATTCTCTGCTGCTAAAGGCTGCAGTGCCTTGGGAATCTAACCCTTAGTTCTTGCAAGGGATGAACCTGACTTGACCAAGGATCTGTCAGTGGCGTTATATGAGTTTTGGTTTACGTGTGGGAAGACAATTTCTGACATAATCCACTGTGGAAAAATCTTTGCTATTAACAGTTGACTCACCCCGTCTTCCAGAGGCACTGCAAATATGCTCCAGGTAATGTAGCCATACCCAGACTGTGAGGCCCAAAGTGGCTGAGATATCCAGTATGACAGCTACTGAAATTTGCATAAGAAATCCCATAAACCTAGAAAGCGGGGGGTGCTGAAAATGACCCATATTTCTTGGCTCAGGCAGCTGCTGCTGAGACATTAAAAGACAGATGTCAAAGATGTTGACACAGAAACTTTCCTAGTGAAGTTCTATGGCCCGTGTTATGCAGGAGATCGCAGTGGCCCCTCCTCACCGTAGAATCTGCGACTCTATATCCCAGTATGAACTCATAAAATGGTGGATAGGCAGAGTGCGAAGCGGGGGTAGAAAAGCAAGTCTGTGACAGCATCGAAGCTGCCGTGTGAACACATAC
Organism: Lepidochelys olivacea; assembly: GCF_965140295.1. Classification (NCBI taxonomy): domain Eukaryota; kingdom Metazoa; phylum Chordata; order Testudines; family Cheloniidae; genus Lepidochelys; species Lepidochelys olivacea. The sequence continues at coordinate 125,229,252 of NC_140416.1, forward strand.
TGAAGCAGGCTATTTGGAACTGATGCCTCTGTAAAAATCTGAGAGACCTCTGAGAGACCCTGCAGGCAATGGCATGAAAGAGGAGATCTTAATGCCAGAATCATAGTTAGGCTGCACCTTGGCTGTTGAAGCACAAATATACTGAGAGGAAGGTGATCCTAAATTCTGCTGAGTGAGGCCTTTAGGCTGCATCTTCGTGGAATGGCATTGGCATCTACCTCTCCTGAGCACCCCTTCTGGTCGGGTGTGTCTGCAGTGTTTAGTCCCAGCCCTGGTATCGGGCCGTATCCCCAGTGCTTCCTTTCAGGTGGCAATGGTTTTGTCCTCTTGATCTACTCTGGCCCCAGCTCTTCAGCTGGGCCACTAAGTAGTTCAGTTCCCCTTCTGGGACTTTATCACTGTCTGAGTGTAGGCCAGTTCCCCAGTGGCCAATGGGGAGGAAGGGCACCCAGGCCCACCCACTACTCCAGGTCCCAGCCCAGGGACCCTAAGAATAACAACCAACTGCCACTGTGTCCCTTTAACTATACTGCTTTCAGTTCCCTAGGCCACTTCCTCATGGCCCCAGGCTTCGCCAAAGCTTCACCCTTGCCTCAGGGCTCATCTAAGTTCAGGCCCAGCAGCCAGCCAGAAGCTCTTCCTCCCAGCCCAGGTTTCTGTCAGCACTGAGCTGTCCATGGTGCTGCAGTTCCTTTCAGCCAGCCAGGAGCACCATTTACACTTCTCTAACTCCAGCAAGGAACTGACTGTCTCTGGCTCCGCCGGTCTTTTTATATGGCCCTCCTGAGCCCCAGCTGGCTGCTCCCTGCAGGCTCTCTGATTGGCTGCTTCCCCTGCAGCCACTCTAGGCTGCTTGGAGGACTCCTCTACTGCCCCTTTCCTGGGATGGGTGTGTCAGGACACTGAGGCCATCAGCAAGGGCCTAGTCCACCCCTTCACACTTCACTGTAGAAAAGGTGTGTTCTGAACTTGAGTTTGTTAACATGCGGTAAAATGCTAGTAAAAACCAGGCAGTTTGTAGTGCTCACAGAAGTTAGCAGGTCGAGTTAAAGACTATTGCCTCCAACTCATGCTGCTAACCCATGTGAACATTACAAACTGCCAGGTCTTCACCAGAATTTTATCTCATGCTAGTTAACTCAAGTTAGCTAACTAAGTTTAAGAACACAGGTTTTATATATATATATATATAGAAGACAAAGCTTAAGAAGGTTATATTGGGTCAGAAGACCCAAGTTTAGAAGATTGTTTTTCCTGGAGGTACTTCAAATCTAAGCCCAGTTGTCTGTGTCTGCAAGCTTCCTGTACATTATTTCATAGCTTCAGAATCCAATCTCTCTAAAGCTAAATTATAGTTTAGTAAGGAAAGATGCTTGTTCACAGTACATGAATTAGTACAGTGATACTAGGTTGACTGCCCTTTTCTACAATCAGAAAATAATGGGTAGAAATGAGATATCTTGGATAACAAATCATTAACTAGTTCAAAGAGGCTACAAAGTGTATAATAGTGGCTCTCAAGATACGGTCCACTGAACTAATTTTCTCCTTAATAACTAGCTTTTTCCTTTCAACCTTTTTGCCAATGCTTTTAGGACAGAACTGGCTTTCCTAGCACAGAAGTCTTTTAAGACAAAAGACATACTGATGGCCAGATTCTCAACTGGAGTAAATTGAGATAGCACCATAATTTGGCCCTGTATTTCACATAGAAGTGAATGTGTTTACTGTAAACTAAAAACACCAAATAATCTTCAGTCTTTATAGCCTCTGGTTTATAAACTAAGAACTACATACTGTAGATGTAGTAGATAGTTCTCTGAAAACATCTAATCAATGTGCAGCAGCAGTCAAACAAGCAAACAGAATATTGGGAATCATTAGAAAAGGGATAGATAATAAGATAGGAAATATCATGTTGCCTCTATATAAATCCATGGTACGCCCACATCTTGAATACTGCATGCAGATCTGGTCACCCAATCTCAAAAAAAATATACTGGAATTGGAAAAGAAATAGAAAAGGGCAACAAAAATTATTACAGGTATGGAACAGCTTCCATATGAGCACAGATTAGGGCTGTTGATTAATCACAGTTAACTCACATGATTAACTCAAAACAATTAATCACAATTTTAATCATACAGTTAAACAATAGAATACCAATTGAAATTTATTAAATATTTTGGATATTTTTCTACATTTTCAAATATATTGTTTTCTATTACAACACAGAATACAAAATGCATAGTGCTCATTTTATATTTTTATTACAACTATTTGCACTGTAAAAATGACAAACAAAAGAAATAGTATTTTTCAATTCACCTCATACAAGTACTGTAGCGCAATCTTATCGTGAAAGTGCAACTTACAAATGTAGATTTTTTTGTTACATAATTGCACTCCATAACAAAACAATGTACATCTTTAGAGCCTACAAGTCCACTCCATCCTACTTCAGCCAATCTCTAAGAGAAACAAGTTTGTTTACATTTACAGGAGATAATGCTGCCCGCTTCTTATTTACAATGTCACCTGAAAGTGAGAACAGGTGTTCGCATGGCACTTTTGTAGCCGGCATTGCAAGGTATTTACATGTGATATACGCTAAACATTCATATGCTACTTCATGCTTCAACCACCATTTGAGAGGACATGGTTCCATCCTGATGATGCTTGTTTAAAAAAAAACTGCATTAATTAAATTTGTGACTGAACTTCTTGGGGAAGAATTGTATGTCTCCTGCTCCATGGTTTTGCGCACATTCTGCAATATATTTTGTGTTATGGTAGTCTTGGATGGCGACCCAGCATATGGTATTTGTTTTAAGAACATTTTCACTGCAGATCTGACAAAACGCAAAGAAGGTACCAATGTGAGATTTCTAAAGATAGCTACAGCCCTTGACCTGAGGTTTAAGAATCTGAAGTGCCACCAAAAAATAAAATTAACCTTCTGTTGGTGTCATCTGACTCAGATGATGAAAATGAACATGCATCGGTCTGCCCTGCTTTGGATCAGTATCAAGCAGAATCCATCATCAGCATGGACGCATGTCCTCTGGAATGGTGGTTGAAGCATGAAGGGATATATGAATCATTGTGCAACTGGCACTTAAATACTTGTGATGCTGGGTACAACAGTGCCATGCAAATGCCTGCTCTCACTTTCAGGTGACATTGTAAACAAGAAGCAGACAGCATTATTTCATGGAAATGTAAAAAAATGTTTGTCTGAGCGAATGGCTGAACAAGAAATAGGACTGAGTGGACTTGCAGGCCTTAAAGTTTTATATTGTTTTATTTTTGAATGCAGTTATTTTTTGTACATAATTCTACATTTGTAAGTTCAACTTTCATGATAAATAGATTACACTGCAGAATTTGTATTACATGAGTTGAAAAATACTATGTCTTTTGTTTTTACAGTGCAAATATTTGTAATAAAAATAAATATAAAGTGAGCATTGTACACTTTGTATTCTGTGTTGTAATTGAAATCAATATATTTGAAAATGTAGAAAACATCCAAAATATTTAAATAAATGGTATTCTATTATTGTTTAACAGCATGATTAATCACAATATTCTTTTAATTGCACAGTTAATCACTATTAATGTTTTTAATTACTTGACAGCCCTGGCAGAGATTAATAAGACTGGGACATTTCAGCTTGTAAAAGAGATGATTAAGGGGGGTATGAGAGAAGTCTATAAAATCATGATTGGTGTGGAGAAAGTAAATAATGAAGTGTTATTTGTTCCTTCTCATAACACAAGAACTAGGGGTCACCAAATGAAATTAATAGGCAGCAGGTTTAAAACAAACAAAAGGAAGTATTTTTTCACACAACACACAGTTGACCTGTGGAACTCCTTGCCAGAGGATGTTGTGAAGGCCAAGACTATAACAGGGTTCAAAAAAGAACTAGATAAGTTCATGGAGGATAGGCCCATCAAAGGCTATTAGCCAGGATAGGCAGGGATGCAAAACCTTCCTTTGAAGTGTCCCTAGCCTCTGTTTGCCAGAAATTGAGAATGGGCACCACAGAATGCATCACATAATGATTTCCTGTTCTGTTCATTCCCTCTGAAATTGGCACTGGCCACTGTTGGAAGACAGGACACTGGGTTAGATGGATCTTTGGACTGACCCAGTATGGCCGTTCTTATGTACTGCAAGAGGTTACCATATTGATCACTTTTTCCTTCCCACACAGTTCCAGCCTCTAGTCTGCACATCACCCTGGTCTTTATTTATTGTTTCTTCAAGCCTCTTTCTTGCTTTCATTTCCTTTTGCAGGTCCTTGTTGTAATTCCCAGGCCTCTCAATCTGCAATGCCCTTGTATACTTTTCTGTGCTACTAACCCCATAATGCACCTCTCTCTAGTATGCTTGCTGCTTGCATATTCCTTAATAACTAGAGGTTAGTGCAAATGTCAAAGTATTTGCAAACAGTTGCTTGATTTGTCAGTATCCATAAACCCCTGGAGTCATGTTGCTTTCTACAAACATTCCTAAGAGCATCGTTTGGTCTGCTGGTATCTTCAAAGTGTCATGGATCCTCATGAAAATACACATTCATATGAGTGTTCACATGGGAAGTGCCCACCCAGCAATGCTGAATGCCCTTTATGTGTTAAGGAGTCATTTAGTCAAACACAGAAGCTGTATCATGTGATTTAGGTGACCAATCATACGGCATTAAGATTGAGTTACAGATTGTGATTATTCTAAGCAACAGGCTCTAGGAATAGTTCCCGACAGGCCTGTAGGCTGAAATATGTTTGTAGGCACCGTTCATCACCAAATCACTCTGACTAATGAAAAACTTGTGAAGACTGGCAAACAGACATAGGGATAAATCCATGGAATACATTATTGGCTGAAAATAGTTTTCCACCCTTGATTAAAGACCATACTTCAGTCATTACCAATGGCATGAGCTGGCAGTGTTAGAGACTGGACAGGAATGAAAACTGAACTCATGTCTTACACCTCGTAGCCATTGCCAGACTGGTTCAGACCTGGGGTCCATCCAACCCTCCCTCCAAAACAATGGTCAGTGCCTGGTGTTTCAGAGGAAAGTGCAAGAAACCCCACAATGGGGAAAGTTGGGATGCTATAGTTGGTTTCTCCCTAACCCCCGTCAATTAGAGGTTGGCTTCTGCCCTGAAGCATGAAGGTTGATATCCCTGTGATTGTCCCTTGAGAGACACGCCGTGGCAATCTGAGGCAGCTTGCACTGGGGAGGATGAATAGACAGAGCCTCTACTCCCAGGGATCAGGCTGGCTACTTTCCCAAGCACTAACTTCATGTTTAAAACATGAATGAGGTACCCCTATGTGGTTAGTGTTCATCACGCTCTATTCCTCCCCCATTCAGCCACAAGAGAAAAGGTGGTCCACTGGTTGGCACCCTAGCCTGGGAGACTGGGGTTTAATTTCTGCCCTGCTGGAGATTTTTCTGTCTGATCTGGGGCTAGTTACTGAGGCCTAGATGCACAAAAGGAGTCAGGCATTGTGAGGCTCAGTGTTACAACCTCTAACTTTTAGGCAGCTGGAAAACCACCACAGTTCGACACCTACGCTCCTGTTACAATGAATGGGAACAGATAGGCACCTAAGAATGCAATACACAAAGCCAGCACTCTAGCGTAACCTAGCCAATAGTAGAGGATGATGAGAAGGGTGTGCTAAGCCGAGGCTGCAGGGAGGCATCTGTCTCTGCTTCTCATTCACAGTGGGCACCTATGCTGTTATGCAAGAAGCTGAAGGAGGATGTTGGGGTTGTGGTGTCCCCATGTATAACTTTTAGCTCAGTGGGTAGAGCACTCACCTGGGATGTAGAAGACCCAGGTTCACTTCTCCCCTCTGCCTGAGGGGGAGGAAGGATTTGAATAGAGGCCTTCCACCTCTTAAGAACATGCTCTAATCACACTCTGGGATATTGTGATGTGGGTCTCCCTCAATCTCTCCTGTTCAAGCTCCGGATAAAGAAAGAAAGTTACTGGAGCGGGGGACTTGACCCTGGGTCTCCCACGTGGGTACCCTAACCACTGCACTACTGAGTCTCTCTCTCAGCTAATGACTATTGAAGTGTTTATCCACAGTAGAACAGCCCTCCTCCTCCAGCTGGAGTTTGAATGGAGTCGATCCAGTAGGCAGCCTCTGAGCTCACCTACCTGATCGGGCCCCTCATGTGACTTAGTGGCTGAACACCCATCTTTCCCCACTTTGGAAATCACCCCATGGTTTAGGTACAAAATAGGTGTCTGGCTGCCAAGAAAAACATGGACACCGGGGGGACTTTCACCCAGAAAATGTAGAGGCTGAGTGATCATAGAATCATAGAATCATAGAATATCAGGGTTGGAAGGGACCCCAGAAGGTCATCTAGTCCAACCCCCTGCTCAAAGCAGGACCAATCCCCAACTAAATCATCCCAGCCAGGGCTTTGTCAAGCCTGACCTTTAAAACCTCTAAGGAAGGAGATTCTACCACCTCCCTAGGTAACGCATTCCAGTGTTTCACCACCCTCTTAGTGAAAAAGTTTTTCCTAATATCCAATCTAAACCTCCCCCACTGCAACTTGAGACCATTACTCCTCGTTCTGTCATCTGCTACCATTGAGAACAGTCTAGAGCCATCCTCTTTGGAACCCCCTTTCAGGTAGTTGAAAGCAGCTATCAAATCCCCCCTCATTCTTCTCTTCTGCAGGCTAAACAATCCCAGCTCCCTCAGCCTCTCCTCATAACTCATGTGTTCCAGACCCCTAATCATTTTTGTTGCCCTTCGCTGGATTCTCTCCAATTTATCCACATCCTTCTTGTAGTGTGGGGCCCAAAACTGGACACAGTACTCCAGATGAGGCCTCACCAATGTCCAATAGAGGGGAACGATCACGTCCCTCGATCTGCTCGCTATGCCCCTACTTATACATCCCAAAATGCCATTGGCCTTCTTGGCAACAAAGGCACATTGCTGACTCATATCCAGCTTCTCGTCCACTGTCACCCCTAGGTCCTTTTCCGCAGAACTGCTGCCTAGCCATTCGGTCCCTAGTCTGTAGCGGTGCATTGGATTCTTCCGTCCTAAGTGCAGGACCCTGCACTTATCCTTATTGAACCTCATCAGATTTCTTTTGGCCCAATCCTCCAATTTGTCTAGGTCCTTCTGTATCCTATCCCTCCCCTCCAGGATATCTAGCACTCCTCCCAGTTTAGTATCATCCGCAAATTTGCTGAGAGTGCAATCCACACCATCCTCCAGATCATTTATGAAGATATTGAACAAAACCGGCCCCAGGACCGACCCTTGGGGCACTCCACTTGATACCGGCTGCCAACTAGACATGGAGCCATTGATCACTACCCGTTGAGCCCGACAATCTAGCCAGCTTTCTACCCACCTTATAGTGCATTCATCCAGCCCATACTTCCTTAACTTGCTGACAAGAATACTGTGGGAGATCGTGTCAAAAGCTTTGCTAAAGTCAAGAAACAATTCATCCACTGCTTTCCCTTCATCCACAGAACCAGTAATCTCATCATAAAAGGCAATTAGATTAGTCAGGCATGACCTTCCCTTGGTGAATCCATGCTGGCTGTTCCTGATCACTTTCCTCTCATGCAAGTGCTTCAGGATTGATTCTTTGAGGACCTGCTCCATGATTTTTCCAGGGACTGAGGTGAGGCTGACTGGCCTGTAGTTCCCAGGATCCTCCTTCTTCCCTTTTTTAAAGATTGGCACTACATTAGCCTTTTTCCAGTCATCCGGGACTTCCCCGGTTCGCCACGAGTTTTCAAAGATAATGGCCAATGGCTCTGCAATCACAGCTGCCAATTCCTTCAGCACTCTCGGATGCAACTCGTCCGGCCCCATGGACTTGTGCACGTCCAGCTTTTCTAAATAGTCCCTAACCACCTCTATCTCCACAGAGGGCTGGCCATCTCTTCCGCATTTTGTGATGCCCAGCGCAGCAGTCTGGGAGCTGACCTTGTTAGTGAAAACAGAGGCAAAAAAAGCATTGAGTACATTGGCTTTTTCCACATCCTCTGTCACTAGGTTGCCTCCCTCATTCAGTAAGGGGCCCACACTTTCCTTGGCTTTCTTCTTGTTGCCAACATACCTGAAAAAACCCTTCTTGTTACTCTTGACATCTCTGGCTAGCTGCAGCTCCAGGTGCGATTTGGCCCTCCTGATAACATTCCTACATGCCCGAGCAATATTTTTATACTCTTCCCTGGTCATATGTCCAACCTTCCACTTCTTGTAAGCTTCTTTTTTATGTTTAAGATCTGCTAGGATTTCACCATTAAGCCAAGCTGGTCGCCTGCCATATTTACTATTCTTTCGACTCATCGGGATGGTTTGTCCCTGTAACCTCAACAGGGATTCCTTGAAATACAGCCAGCTCTCCTGGACTCCTTTCCCCTTCAAGTAATTCCAGTGCAAAATTCAAACGCCTCCCTTGGCGTCATGTAACTATGGACATTTTTTCCTCATCTGTTCAATTATTAAGTGTGTTCCTGTTGCACAGAACCAAGGTCTCAGACCTTTCCTACAACGCACTGACAACCAACCTCTGTTTAATTCCAGCCTAACAAGCAACTCTAGTTTCGATTGGCAGCACCGTCCATCCGTGCCCTAAAGCGGAGGGCTCGGCACACTGTATATCAGTCTCCGAGATCAATTTAAGCATCAAAGCTCACACATTTTACGAGACTGCATATTGTCACTACTAAAATCTCATTTTATCTTTCTAGTTACCTCATTTCACTGCAGAATAATGTTTGGTGTTAATGACACAGCAATGGTAATAAAATGTCTCTTTGATGATTTAATGCAACAACAATTCTCTCCCCAACAGCCTTGTGACTAGTGCTCACTGTTATGATGGACTGCTCATTCACTTATTAAACATTTATTGTTTCCCCAATAAAAGTAATCTCAGATGTATTCAATTATTAATATAAATAAGGCACAGCATAGGCAACAGGAGCGATCTCATTTTCCTTTTGCGCATTAATCTCCTCTCTTATTCAACCATCGGGGGGGAAAGAAAAAACGTCATTTAAGCTGAATGACTGCAAAACAAACAAGCCCCCACAGCACAGAAATGAAGTTCTGACCTATGCCTATGCCAGAAAACCAATAGGAAACCCCCGCAACTGCAGGAATGCAGGATGGAGGAGAGAAAGCCTGAATCTGGCTGGGCTGAAAATTACCAAGAAAGCCAGGATTGCTAACCCTCTGCAGCAGGGGGTAGCTCCCACAGCCAGTGCACCATTTCCGGCTCTGGGGATGTTCACCTCTCTGCACAAGGCCTAGGCATCACGGAACCTATGTAAGCACTATTTTGAGCGGAAGTGGGATTTGGGGGAGCATAGGCTCATTCCCCAGGCCTTTTGCACAGGAGTGTGTTTCACTCGGAGGCCAGGAAATGGATGTGGGGTGGAGTGGGGATTATTGGGACTGTTGTCGCCAAGAAATGGACACATTTAATTATTGTTTCTATTGTGGTAGCACATACACCGCCAATCAGGAACCCATAGTGCAAGGTGCTGTACACAAACATCCCAAAAAGAAAGAGTGCTTGCCCTGAGGAGATTATAATCTCACTAGAAGATAGACAGCATTTGGATACAACCAACTGATGGGGGCAGAACAAGGTAAGAGGGACACAGCTGTAATTAGGGTAATGAACAGAGATCACACAGCATGCCAATGGCCTAGCACTTTTCAGGGTTGCTTGCTGTAATAGGGTGGCTGCTTACTGAGCACCCCCTTGTAGCCAGGGGTTGCTTTGTAGGCCCCCTGTTTGTTCCCTTTTGCAAGCCCCTTTAAGTGCTCCAGGCAGGCTTTCTTGTGGCTGCAGCATCTCTGCCTGGGGCTGGTTTAACCATAGATAAGATTCAAACAGTCCTCGGCGTCCTTCATAACCAGGGGTTCAAAAAATCCTCAGAAAGTCACCAAAATAAAGTCCAACACCACCTCCTAAAAGTCCATACTCAGCCCGGGCTCTTCTGCCACACACAGAGCTCTTCCTTTTTCTGGTCTGCTCCTCCTGTCTCTGCCAGTCCCCACCGTCTGTGGCTGGAACCCAGCCCTCTGGCCTTGGCTTCCTTCTCCTTCTCTGTCTCCCCTCGTCTGTACATATACTGCCCTTCAGACACCTTCTCCTGATTGGCTGGAAGCGAGGGGACCCTTGCTCCATCCTACACTATGGAGCTCCTGATTACGGGCCCTTAAAGGAACAGTGTCCTGGGGTTTTCCCCCCATCCAACTCCTAATTCCCCAACACTGCTTCCTCTTTTATACTACCAGGCCTTTTCCTGGGTCTTTGTTCAATCCAAATCCCTGGAATAGCCTCTTGTGGTCCTCTCTATCCTTAAGTGCATACTCTGTTATGCTTGGGCATTGTGTATATTAGAACTGTTCAAGGCCTAGCCCCTTTGTTTTGTTAGGGACCTGTGCAACTGTGTTTTCCAGTCAGTCCACTCCCTTCACACCCCTTGAGTTTTGCTTTGAGATCTGAGTTCAAGTGAAGCTAAAATCCGTGCGAGTGAGATTCACTCCCAAATAGTCAAAGTCAAGGTTTTGTGCCAAACCCACACAAAATCAGTGTCACCCAGCTAGGACGCAAAACCTTTTATCGGTCCAAGTCCACCTGAAACTTGCCCAGGATTCCCCATTTATTTTCCCATTAACGTGATCCAAGTTTCATCTTTTTTAACCAGACGGAAAATGTGTAGTTTCGGGTTTCATCGTATATTTTCCGTAAAGCATCAATGTGTATTTGCTTTCTTAAGGGGATTTATACTTATTTGGAAGCACCTGCCAGAATTCAGCCATATGTTGGCAAAACAACTCTATGTATATACAACTCCAGCTGTATAAAACTATGCGAAAGAGAAATCAATCAGAGAAATCAGGTGTTTAGACACGTGAAGCTTTAACCAGCTGGGACTGTCTACTTTTAGCACCTCTGGCTAGATTCTGTTCTTGGGTAAATAATTCTTTTCACTAATTTTCATGATTAATTATTTGTATTATAGTAACACCCAGAGACCTCAGCCGAGATCGACTGCTCTAGGCGCTGTGCAGACACATAGTAAAAGACAGTCCCCCACCTTCCAAGCTAAATAACCCCATATTTTTAAGTCACAGACTCAGAGCTTGAACCTGCAGTTGTTTTTGGTGCAGTCAGATGTGCTGCACTATGGTATCAACTCCACACAGTCTTACAAAGTCTTTGGGCACAAAACCCAGAGCAATACAGCATCATTGGACAGGGATTCGCTACCGAACCCGAGTCGGCACCCTGTCAGGCCAGGTGAATCACTGTCCCCCGGCTATCTTTTCCACAATCTCTCCCCCTTCCATAAATTCATATCCATGTGTCGAATAATCACATTTCCATAACACAAACAAACACAACAGTACAGCAAAAGAATGGGGACAGAAATACACAGGGGCAGAATGAGAAATGAAGTCTGCCAGAGCTCGCTTTGTTTCTTTCCTGCTACACAGGAAGCAGATGGTGGCTTTTCATTTTGACCCCTTCTAGCACTGGGACTTGCATTTGCTTTCTCTGCTCTGTGCTGCTGCGTGCTCACAAGCTTCAAAAATATTTTTCATCCTTCAAGTCAGATGAATTGGTTTGGACTTTAACCGTCTTTTTCCATTTATTCCGGACACCGGCTCCGATCGCTGGGTATGGCCAATTTGTGTTTGGCGTAGGACCTTGGTGAAGTCACAAAGGATACCACTCAGCAAGGATAAGGGTGGCAGAATTCGGCCCCTTGTGCACAAGGAGAGTCGGATGGAGCCTTTTATTTTTAGGATTGCCCTGCTGCCATTTCAGAAAGATGCAACAGTCGTGCCAGCCAAGTGCAATTGAAAACGCCATCAGCCTTAAACGCTGCTCTCAGCTGTTGCTGCTGCTCTCTCATGCTCCAACTTTGATAAATAAAACAATAATGAGATGATAAGAAGTGGGTTGTGGGTGGAGATTCAAATGAGAGGTGGGGAAGGTCACTGTTTCCTCTAACGAAAGAGCACCAGGGCGGCCTCGCTACTGGAATTAAATGAAATATGTGTATCACTTGAAAGGGCCATCATTTTTCAGATGTCTAGTGTATTGTTGTTAGTACAGCTTATCTGCTCAAGCAACCCAGACCGAGAGAAGGGCAGAGAAGGAACCATACAGTGCATATCAATGCTGCTCTGAGCGCTAATAATGGGGAAAGCGTGTTCTTCCCAACCTGTTGCTTCTCAGAAATGCGGCCTATCCCCAAAGAGGACAAGGGCTGGCTTCTCTTCTTCAGTTGAACTGGGTGAATAATTCATAATGACTCATCTATTCTAGGTTTCAGAGTAGCAGCCGTGTTAGTCTGTATACGCAAAAAGAAAAGGAGGACTTGTGGGACCATAGAGACTAACAAATTTATTTGAGCATAAGCTTTCGTGAGCTACAGCTCACTTCATCGGAATTCCACCTCTCTCTTCTGTTTGCAAACTGTCCATGAGCAGATTGTCATTCCCCACACGTGTTTTGTTATTCAAAATGATTCCTTAAATAGCTGCTGGGAGTAATTATTGTCTTGCAGATTGTGCAGAAGCTTTCCACTGCAAGTTTCCTTGGCTCATCCACCAGTGTTCCATGATTGGATGAATAGAACTCCATAGTATTGTTTGAACGACAGCAGCATCCGGAGGTCCCCACCAAGACGGAAGCTCCCAGGTGTTAGGCACCATACAAGCATATCATGGGAGACAGCCCCTGCTCCTGAACAGCTCACCGTAATAATTGCGACAACACACAAAGGGTGGGAGGGAAACTGAGGCACAGAGCAGGGATGTGACTTGCCCAGTGTGTCAGACCGAGTCAGTGGCAGAGCTGGGAGGAGAAGCCAGGTCTCCTGACACCCAGACTAGCTCCCTATGCAATAGACTGCAGCCTCCCCTCTTAAAATCACATTTCTGACATAGGTTTCGATGCTCGTCAGCAGCAAATGTAAAATTCTCCTATAGCTACATAAAATGCACTGTTTCCATGGACATCTCTTCCCATAAACTCACTAAAATATTCATGGGAGGTGCACCCAAAAAGCAGGTAAAGTTAGAGTTCACTTAAAAATTCAACTGAATAGTCACAGATGAGTTTCGCAGTCGTCACTGAGCTTTGTGTTTCATGCTCTTGGAATTCCTGCTAAAATCCTGCCCGGGGGAGGAACAGCAAAATATTGGAGGATGAAATGACTTTCATGCCTCTCTTCTCTTGTAGGGAGAAATCTGTAGCCGAAAAAGAAATTCCTTATCACTGTCTGATTGATAGCACATTTCACAGCACAGTGCTGCCTGGCTTGACAAGAAACAGCCTAATAGCAGTGGGGGAAAGTTAGGAATAAAATATAATCTTATGTTTTTATACTGGGGAAGTATTTTTACTGTTAAACCCATTGAAACCTATTTTCAGCTCCCTGAATACGAATCTCCTAGGACTGGATCCAGCAGTCTTACATACATACAAACTCCCATTGATTTCAGTAGAAACTACAAACAGATAAAGGCTGAGGGGTTGATATGTAGGATTAAATTCTATGGTCCATATTCCTGTCCCCTCTTCATCCCCCTATGTGCTGCTGAACTCGTGAGCTGGGCATTCTCCTTGCCTGGAATTCTCAGGGGGTGTAATAGCCCCAGGGCTCCCCAGACCAGGTGGTTTCCTGGGGACATGTCAGGAGTAGGAGAGGGAATGGGGTGATGTGATCCCGGCCGGTAGAACAGCCCCAGCGGTGCTGACAGTTACCAGCTGGTGAAACTTAAAGCAGCTCTGAGATGATCATAAGTGGTACCATACTGGGTCCTGGCTCATCCCAGGATCCAGGGGATGGAAAGGCGGCTTCAGATCTCCTTGACCCCTTCTCCCTTTGTGCCAAGTGAAACACCAGCAAACCCGAATGTTTACTTCTATAGCTACCCAGAATCCACCTGATATGAGCTCGTTTCCATTAATTCATCCTGCAGCTCTTGGATCATCCTCACCTGGAGTAATCCTTACTCACACAAGTAGTTCTGGAGAGTGACTCCCCCAAAAGGTGAAGGAGAGCAGAGGAGAGTAGGCAGAGCCACATTCCCACTGCCCTGCTGCATGAGGATGGGCATACAGCATCCCTTAAAGGGGTCTCACAAATGACTCTCCTCCCAGCACAAAGGAGGAGCTCTGTGTTGCCTTGCAGGCACCTCCCCACCGCCCCCACTCTGGTGGGGCAGCTTCACTCCTGCCCTACTGCACGGTTATGATGAAGAGCCAAGGCCCGTGTTATATGAATTCCATGGTCATCGGTCTTGCTACGTTTCCATCCAAATATTTATGATGGCCAGACCGCTCGGATAATAAGGGGGAAGAGCTTTGCCAGCCGTGGCCAAGCTTGTAATAGATCTATTGAGGATGATTATTGGCATTTATAGTCAGATCACTTAGGGCCAGATTCTGCCGTCCTTACACTGAGTGGTCCCTTAACTGTGTGCATAGGAAATGACAGAGATATTGACAAAAGGCTGGTTTATAAGTACAGATTACAAGAGTGGTGCATGATCTCAGAGCCAGGAAACTGATTTATTTGTGTTTGAGGCTAGTTCTTGAGAGGAGAGAACATGAGAAACACCCTTGATGTTATTGTTGAGAGAAATTCTGCTCCAGAACTGTACTGTAATTGTTTTAATTTGTGTGAGGCCATCTGGTATTTTTAGCCATTTCAGTGTCAGAAAGATACATTCACCCAGACGATAATGCGTATGAAATAACGCATGTTTGGACTGATTTTATCAGCAGTAAAAGTATGGACATTGGAAATAAAGGGACCATTTTTCTTGCTCATTATATAAAGTATGGAATTTTTATTATGCAAAATCAACTTCTAGAGATACCAACTGAACAGCCACCCCTTGCAAAACTCCCCAGTTTGTTATTTGATTACTTATCTTGCGGTAGAACCTTCCAGCCCCAGTCATGGAGTTGTACAAACACAGAACAGCAAGATGGTTCCTACCCCCAAAGAGTTTACAATCTAAGTTTCAGTGAATATGAACAGGGAAATGGTAATGACTGATGTGCTGCTTGAAATCTAAAGGAAACGAGTCTGTCCTTAACCAAAAACTCCCAGCAGCTGCACACAGCTCTCAACCAGCCGGAACCCACATGTGAGGCAAAGTGTGTGACAAAGACCCCAGATGAGGGGCACAGTTTACTCAGGAAACTGAAGAATACTGTGGGGTCCCTCTTATTAGTCTAAATTACCCTGTCTATGGCCTCAGCTTCATGCTTTGGTATTTCTGATGACAGTCATTTTTTTCACAATAAAATGCCAGGACAAAGGTAAGGGATGGAATCCTGGCCCCGCTCTAGTCAGTGGTAAAGCTCCCACTGACTTCAGTGGAGTCAGGATTTCCCTCCAGGTTTGTGTGGAGTATAGGGAGCTTTGCTGCTCAGATGGGTGATGCCCCTCCCCAATTTGTGACTCTTTGGAGCTATGCACCTTCATATCACCCTCTAGGACTTTACTTACGGGCACGTGACTTGAAATCTTTCCCTTCCTTTTTAGGGTGAGATTTTCAGAAGTGCTCTGCATCATCCCTAACTCTGCTCCCATGAAGTTAATGTCAAAATACCCACTGACATGAGTGGGAGCAGAGCCAGGCTAACCCTGAACACTTTTGAAAATCCCAGCCCCAGATCTTAAAGGGAAGGAAAGCAAGTCCCCAGGATACACACGGCCAGTGTTAGAATGCACAAAGGTTCACTTCATACCATGAAATGTCACTGCACTTGGGAATCTTGTCCTGTGACTACCTCCTTAGGGTTCGTGGCCTGGCCTGGGTCCCATACAGGGTTGACATCATTTCTTTGTGTAAAACATGAGAGTTCTTTTAATCTTATGGTCAGGTGTGGGATGAGATACCTGGTTCATAAAAAAGTGAAATTCAATGCCAAGGACCATGGCACCACCAAAGTCCCACGTAACCCCCCCAAAATAAGATTTAAGCAGAGCACGGGCCTCTGCCCAGGGATGAGGTCCACCTATGTGCCTTTTTCACTTGGAAGCTGGTACTTTGGCTCCACCTTCTGGCTCCCTGGTCTACATAGCAGACGTTGGCAGAGGGTCCCAGTGCTTCAGATGGTTTCATAGCCCGAGGATGGTCATCAGCCCAGAGGAAGACTGAGTGGGAGCTGTGGTGGCTTTGTGGCAATGGAGAGAGTCCGTGCTGTAGGTTGGGAGGGAACCGGACATGACCATACATGTTGCTTTGAACAGAGGCCCAACAAATCTGGAGCTAGCCCTGCTGCCAGTTGCTCACTTTCATTTCTACTCCTATGAAAAACCTCAAACCAGGAGTTTTAGACATTCCCTGATGTCACTTGACAAACTGCCAACTGCTACGAGCCAGATGCTTGTCACTGAAAGCGTGTCAACTTTCTTTTGGTGCTTCTGAAATGGTAACTAGGGTGGCTCATTCACCATGTTTAAGAATTTAGCTCAGGGCCAGTGACCCTTCCTTAACTTCTGAGCAGATCACATGTGGGAGGGCAAGTACCGAATAAGAGGATGACATGACAGCTCCTTTCCATGGGGAGGGAATGGTCACCTCTCCATTGTGAATTTGTGCAAGCATGGCAGGGGGCCGCACTGCTTGCTCTTCTCTGGGGACGCTTGGAATATGATTTACCATCATGCTACACCTGATGTTTCCCTTCCTGCACTTGATCTATTCACATGCCTGAAGGTAATTATGTTAATCACTCGGAATACTCCCTCTCTCTCCAGTTATATTTCAAACAGCTAGTTCTGACATGTGTAGGTGCTCATGAGAAGAACTGTGGGCCAGAACCTCACCTGATATAAATTGAATTCATGTATGATTTACTTCTGGATGAAACAGGTATTCTTAAGTTCAAAAACTTTGTTGATTTACACCAGCTGAGACTCTGGCCCAGAATCTTTAAGAGTTAAGAAATCAGAGCGGCTTTGTTTGTTTATTCTTTCATGTTTGGATTCATTGACAAATTGGTGGCTGCTTACATAACTGCCCTTCACTGGTAAGTCAGTCCCATAAAGCATGACTGAATACAATCAAATATAATGATTTCTGCAATATAATAGTTCTATAACACAACATTTTATTTGTGATTTGAAAGAAGTGTGGCTTTGCATCCGATTAGAAATTGAACGTGAGACTTGTGATTTTGAGTGAATACTAGTAAAATGCAACTTATAGGAATGTGTTTTGTATGGAAGATCCAGAATGGCCAAAAGAATTGAAGAAATGTATGGTTCAGTTTGAATGAGTTCAGACCTGCAAAACTTTTGGTATTTTTCTGTCTTAAACCATCCGTGCAAATGGGTATTATAACAGACCACTGTGTGGGTGAGATTGGGCAACCCTGACTCTTGCTGGTGAGTACTTGCCTTCTTTGGGGCTAGTGGTGTGTCGAAGTGCTCACCTGTATGAATAAGAGTTATGCACTCTGGCCAAGCTGCACTACCTAGGGTAATGAATATGAACAGAGTGTGATGATTTCTAGGAAGAAGGGAAATGAGAATAGAAGAAAAACTAACTCAGAGTTAGATGGTCACAGCCCTTGTCTCAAAACTCAGGGAACTAAGAAGGCATGTGGAGAGTAACTCAGAGTTTGTCTCCAGCCATGATGAGACGATCAGGAGCTACTCACCCAATACGCCACACTGCAAGCAAGTGGGTGGGGTGTGGGCAGAGAGGTGTTGGGAGCGGGAGGAGCTCTGGCTACCAAGGATGGTTAAGAGGAGCTCCAAGATTCAAAGCAAGGACAAGCAGCCATGATGTTGTGTCTACACTAGAACCTTCACTAATGACTGCAAGGGTAGATGCACCTGTTTAAACGTGTGCATTGGTGTCCTGACCATGGTGTTGTCTACCTCTTCTCAGAGCAGCTCTAGGTGACTCTGTCAGAGTGGTCAAAAATGACAGATTTTTCTTTAAAATTTTAAATTTTGTATTGCTTCTTTAAAAAAAAAATCATATATTGATTTTTATTGAAAATATCAAAAATGGTTTTCAAGAAATGAAAAAAATTCTAGAACCTTTTGGATTATATTTTCAATCAATATTTTGAAAAAAAAATCCAGAAACGCATGGGATTTTTCAAGGAAAAATATCAACAATGGTGACATTTTGGTTTTGCTCTTTTTTCTGGCAGCAAATGTTGATTTTGGAAAAAGGCCATTTTTCATTGAAAAAACCTTTTCATTTGGAACATTTTGACCAGTTCTACAATTTAAATGCCAGCAGCTGCTGGCATACCTCTCCTTCCCAAGCTGAAGCTGCAACAGTGACAAAGCTTGCAGACAGGACAAGTCTTGTGTAGACAAGCCAAAGATTTGCTCTGTTTTAAAAGAGAAGCCAAGTTGTCATTCAGGAGTAAATGCTTGTGCATCCCATTGTTCAGGGTGTTATGCATTCCCCTTCTGTACCCAATCCACAGAAGGCAGGAGTCTTTTATAGCTTTTCATTTGGGAGACCTGTTCTTCAGTTCAACTGATAGCAACTTATGCTTTTAGCTCTGGAGATCCTGGGTTCAGTCCCCAGTGTGCCAGCCAAGAAGGTGGCTACATTAGTGTGGAGGCCTTTTAGTGTTTAAAAAATATGTCACTCTTACTTGTGTTTGCAGACAGAAAACTTGATTGTTGATTCTTTCTCATTTTAATGAAAAAATGATTAAATTGACTACATACATGAGGTAGCTTTGGAAAGTATTTTTTTGCAACTCATCAAAGCATGTGATAGAATATTAAGGAAATTGTAGATGAAAAATTCCATTTGAATGATCTAATCCATACCCCCAACAATGCAGGACTGTTCCAGGACGTATTTTTTTTAATGTACCATGTCCTGCTGGTCCTACCACCTAAGACTATTTTGCAATCTAATCCATTTCATCATCAGGAAGCTTTTCTTTTTGTCCATTTTAACTCCTGGAGCTGTGGTGAATTCTGGTTTATGAGGACTCCACAGACCCAAGAGATCGAAAAGTTTGTGTTTCTTCAGGCATCTCATCATAACCCTCTAGGCAAGGCACACAGATTTATGCCCATATCTCACACTAGTTTGCTGGTTTGACAGAACAGAAAGTGGGATTACACAGCAGAATTCTGATTACAGGTAAATACATTTTCCCTTATAGGCTATAATCCTCCAGTTAGTTATAATCACAATTAGTGTGCTGCTCTGCATTGCTAATGTACTTATTTATTTAATGGCAGACTGGTTTAAAATGAACCTCAGAGACTGATTGAAAGCTATTGATTCCTTAGGGAATTAGATTTGACAGTGCAAAGTTAGGAGAGGAAGACAGCAAAAAAAGAACTGCACACAAATGATGCTCATTCAGGCATTCAGTGCACTTCTCTAAGGATCTCAGGTACTGTGCTGAGGAGGGATCTATAAGACCAAGAGTAGGAAGATACAGAACAGATACCTGATTTGACAGCCTGAATGGAAAAGTGAAAAGAAGGCACTGGGCAAATAGATATATGATGAATTCATAGAACCATAGAATCATAGAATATCAGGGTTGGAAGGGACCTCAAGAGGTCATCTAGTCCAACCCCCTGCTCAAAGCAGGACCAACCCCAACTAAACCATTCCAGCCAGGGCTTTCTCAAGCTGGGCCTTAAAAACCTCTAAGGATGGAGATTCCACCACCTCCCTAGGGAACCCATTCCAGTGCTTCACCACCCTCCTAGTGAAATAGTGTTTCCTAATATCTAACCTAGACCACCCCCACTGCAACTTGAGACCATTGCTCCTTGTTCTGTCATCTTCCACCACTGAGAACAGCCGAGCTCCATCCTCTTTGGAAACCCCCTTCAGGTAGTTGAAGGCTGCTATTAAATCCCCCCCTCACTCTTCTCTTCTGCAGATTAAATAACCCCAGTTACCTCAGCCTCCCCTCATAAGTCATATGCCCCAGCCCCCTAATCATTTTCTTTGCCTTCCACTGGACTCTCTCCAATTTGTCCATATCCTTCTGTAGTGGGGTGCCCAAAACTGCATGCAATACTCCAGGTGTGGCCTTATCAGTGCCAAATAGAGGGGAATAATCACTTCCCTCGATCTGCTGGCAATGGTCCTACTAATGCAGCCCAATCAGCTGTTAGCCTTCTTGGCAACAAGGGCACACTGCTGACTCCTATCCAGCTTCTCGTCCACCGTAATCCCCAGGTCCTTTTCTGCAGAACTGCTGCTTAGCCACTCGGTCCCTAGTCTGTAGCGGTGCATGGGATTCTTCCGTCCGAAGCACAGGACTCTGCACTTGTCCTTGTTGAACCTCATCAGATTTTTTTTTAGCCCAGTCCTCCAAATTGTCTAGGTCACTGTGGACCCTATTCCTACCCTCCAGCTTATCTACCTCTCCCCACAGTTTAGTGTCATCCACGAACTTGCTGAGGGTGCATTAATCCCAACATCCATTAATGAAGATGTTGAACAAAACAAGCCCCAAGACAGACCCCTGGGGCACTCTGCTTGATACCGGCGGCCAACTAGACATCGAGCTGTTGATCACTACCCATTGAGCCTGACAATCTAGTCAGCTTTCTATTCACCTTGTAGTCCATTCATCCAATCCATACTACTTTAACTTGCTGGCAGGAATACTGTGGGAGACCATATCAAAAGGTTTGCTAAAGTCAAGATATATCACGTCCACCACTTTCCCCATATCCACAGAGCCAGTTATCTCATCATAGAAGGCAATCAGGTTGGTCAAGCATGATTTGCCCTTGGTGAATCCATGTGGATTGTTCCTCATCACCTTCATCTCCTCCAAGTACTTCAAAATTAGCAAGCCACACGCTGCCATGGCTAGGACTTGGCATATGTGACAGCACATTGGAGCTAAATTGTAAAGTAAGTTCCTGAGGAACACTCACATTAGATTCCTTAACAGATTATATTTCATCAGCTGGGTGAAATGGATTTAAGAAAACATTTTAAAGCCATTTTAATTAAAAACAAAAACTTCTGCTGTATTTTGATTGGTATTAATCATTTCTGTACATGTCCCCAGAGCTTTAGATGGGCACATTTTAAATTAATTAATTAATTAAATTAGATCAATCTATCAGTTCTAAACATAGGTCCCAGATCCATGGCTACGGGATCATTTGCTCACTGCACACTCAGGTGTGCTAACATAGAGCACGCGTATTTCTGCTGCCCATGTGGCACCCCAAGTTGCGGGCTTTTTCCATGTATTGACTTTGTATTAACAAAAGGGAAGACTTGCGTACAGCCTAGCCCATGTACCATTATCTGGAGAAGAGCTCAAGTCACAAAATGCACTCAGATCTGACCCCCAAAGGCTGATGTTTGGATCTGGGGGGTTGGTTTTTGGATCCATCATATGACACCAGATCTAGATTTGGATTCCAATCTCCCTGCATGGTTGTAGGTGTTAGGATTGGGGCTTTTGGTTTGTGCCCATCTTAGCAATGAGTAATTTCTTTTTTAGTGTTGTGAGTATGTAATGCTGAATAAATATCCATCACATGCCAAGATGTTCTTGGTTGCTAGTATTACCATGATAAATGATGGTATCAAACTCCCAAAGAACTTTCCCAGTTAATTATGTGATCTCCTACTGTAATGGTTCCAGCAGCTGTCAAAAGCAAACATAAAGGGTTTTTTAAACTACCTTTTTAAAGACTGAAAAGCATTTTCCAGGATTTAAGAGTCCTTCCAACTCAATTATGGCATTGAAATGCAGTGGCAGCCACTCTCTCTTCTTTCTAACTATCTCTTCACAAGGATAAAAACATCCATCTATAGCTAATCACTCATCAACTTGCACAGTAAACTCTTCCCAGACACCTTCTTTGTGATACCCTGTTCAATGTGAATGCAAACTAAGAGCGAAATGGGAACCTTCACATTCTCCTCTGTGTTTCCAGTAGGAAGAGTATACAGTCCCCTAGGCTGCAAAGGAGCCTAAGGCCAAATCCTGCAATGCATTTGAGGATGTGCAAAACTTTCTTCACGAGAACTCAACTGGGCAATCCATATGAATGTGCTTAGATGCTTTTCTGGACTGGGGCCCCAATCCCTCAGGCATAAACCATGTACACAGGAGATGTGAATGTACCTACAGAACTATGCCTCCACTATGTGAGAATCATCTCCCCTTGTTTTATTATTATTCATTACCATACTGCCTGGCAGCCCTAGTCATGGGTCAGGATCCCATTGTACTAGATGCTGTACAGACCGAACAAAAAGACAGCCCCTGCCCCAAAGAGCATCCAATCTAAGTATCAGATAAGAGACAACAGATGGATATAGATAGAACAATGGGGGAGTACAAGGAAATAATAAGGCAATATGATCACTATGACAAACAGTGGTCTCAGCACCACACTGTCTCACTATCTTCTGCTCTAATGGAGCCTTAGCCATCTATCATCATTTCTGCAGCTTCCACAACTCTGTGGCGATCACATACTCAGCAATGATTGATTGATTGATTGGCGATCCCTTGACTCAAGGATGATCTCTACCATGGATTTACATATGGGTCTTGAAATGACTTAAGAGTCCGATCCTGGAACAGCAAATCCGCCTCCAGTAGGTACAGACATTTTGTGGCAGGCCAGAGGCCTGCTGGGAGAAGGTCATTTCTTTTTCCTTCCTCCTCTCTCTCTTTTCAGTTTCGAGGGCGACATACTTCTCCTTGAAGCGGGCCACTGCCTGATGGAGGATATGGGGCCATTGGAGTTGGTTGGTGGCTTGCTCTTCCCAGCTTGTGATGTCCACATCAGTTTTCTTAAGATACGTTTTCAGTGTGTCTTTGTAGCATTTCCTCTGACAATCACGGGATCTCTGACCATGGGTGAGCTGAGAGTAGAGGACTTGTTCTGGGAGGTGAGAGTCTGGCATCCACCCATGATGTTCAGCCCAGTGACGTTGATGCTTGAGGATCATTGCTTCAATACTGGTGACATTGGCTTCAGTGAGGATGCTGGCATTAGTGCAGTGATCTTCCCACTTGACAAGAAGGATCTTCTGGAGGCATCGTTGGTGGTACCTCTCCATATTCTTGAGGTGCTGTCGACAGGTCACCCAGGTTTCGCATCCATATAGGAGACGAGGAACAACAATTGTCTTATAGACCTGGACATTGGTGTTCTGCCGTAGGTCACGATCTGTGAAAACGCGTTGGAGAAGTTTCGCAAAGGAAGCACTTGTGCACTGGATCCTGTGCTGGATCTCACTGTCGATTTTTGCATTTTGAGAAAGTTGACTACTGAGGTAGCAAAAGTGTTCAGCTGTCTCCAGAGTCTGACCCTCAATGGTGATTTGCGGTGGGTCATGTGCAAGGCCTGAAGCAGGTTGATTGAGTACTTTAGTCTTCTTAACATTGAGTGAGAGTCCTAAGCTTCAGTAAACTTGTGCAAGAAATTCCAGTATGGACTGAAGGTCATTTTCAGTGTGTGCGAAGATGACACAATCATCAGCATACGGAAGATCAGTAATGGACACCCTGAAGACTTTAGACTTCAAGCGGAGACATCGATGATTAAAGAGCTCCCCATCCATTCTATATTGAATGTCAACTCCACTGAGCAAGTAATCTTTAACAAGGACCAAAATGCTAAATAGATGTAAAACAGGGTTGGGCAACAACGCATCCTTGTTTACCCCCAGTTTGATGATGAACGGTTCCGTCTCAAGGCCATTACAGAGAACCGTGGCAGTCATCTGATCATGGGCCTTAGGACCTTACTAAATTTTGGAGGGCTGCCAAATCTGGACAGGGCTTCGCGATTGACAAATCCTCAAAATTGGTGGTTTATTAGATTAGATTTCACCAAACCAGTAACGAAACTGCTTCTGTAATGCCTTACTAGTTACCAAGAAGACAAAATACAGTTCCCTTTAAGCAACCCAGCCATTGGCTCCCACCCAGACAGCTAAATCTAACATAGTGAGGATTACTTATTCACCATATATAAAGTTCTACTAATTTCACATTATCTCCCAGGTCAGTGAATATTTCAGATCTTACCCAAATACACACTTAAAGCCAATCCTTATTAATTAAATCTAAGATTTACTAAAAAAGAAAAGATATTTACTGTGGTTAAAAGATTGTTATACATACAGATATGAAAAAAAGTTCTTAGGTCAGTTTCATGGCAGAGATGGTGATGCTGCTAATTTGTAGAAATCTTTCTGGTATTAATTTTGAAAGTTATAGTCTAATCGGCAGTCCATGTGCAGAGTTTATTCAATTTTTTTCATAAAAATTGCAGGGCTAATTCAGAATAGACCTGGAGACCTCAGTCTTGTGACTTAGACTGCCCCTGACAAAGTTGAAGCAGATCTGAGATAGTAGGCTGAGGCCTGAACATTCCTTTATAGCTGAAATTCAGGTGATAAGCCTCTTGGCAGCAAATGATCACAGCAGGTGTTCCTTGGGTGAAGAATAGGTAATGTGCATTGTTGCTTTGAAGTATCTATTTCATAGGCATACACTGATAATGAGTTACATTCATTAGCATAAGGCAGTTAATCATTCAAACTGAATGATTTGAAATAAGGCAGAAATCATTCATAGGTAGTTTACTACAAACTTCAAAGAGAAATAAAGACAATATTATTACACCACAAGTTCCATCTAAATGTTAATATCCCCTTTTGATCTCTGAATCAATAGAATATAGTAATGAAATATTATAGACAGGAACCAACGTTTAGCATTTACAAGCTAATTAGATCACATTATGAAACTTCTAACAAGATAAAGGTAAACACAGACAAATAAAATTAGTTTCTACTTCTGATTCTCTAACAGTACAGGCCTATCTATCAAGGGTTCCAGTCTATTTAACATGGCTTTGCTAACTATCTACAAGGAATGGCCCTCTTTACCATTTTAATACTCTTCCAGTGTGTCCTTACGGGTTGTTTTCAGTTGCTTAACCCTCACTAGCTCAGCGTCACGCCACCGTTAAACATCCCCAAAGAAAGAGCTGGACTGCAGAGAAGATTTCAAGAATTTTAAGGCTGTTTGCATTGAAGACCAGGTTCTCTTCTGATAGAGGTCCAAAAGGTCACTCTCCTTTCTGGAAGGTGAGACCCCGGCCTTCAGGGTAGAACAGGCAACTATAGGAGTCAGCTAACAGAAGGCCCTGGTTCCCAGGATGTTAGATTCAGCACCACGGAAGCCAGTGTAGCTACATCAATTTACACCAGCTGAGGATCTAGCCCCCTATAGGCAGATCCTCAGTGGGTATAAATTGAAATCAATGGAGCTATGGTAGCTTACATCAGCTGAGGATCTGCCTCATAACACCTAGCTCTTCTATAGACACATACACACACACAGAAGTATATATAATACATTGCTCTTATACATAGGGAAATGTGGTCCAAATGAGATGACTGTAAGGGGATGCACAAGTGGTTGAAAGACTGTACTCAAAGAGTAGTCATCAATAGTTTGCTGACAAACTAGCACAACGTATCTAGTGGGGTCCTGCAGGGGTCAGTCCTGGGCCTGGTACTATTCAATATTTTCATTAATGACTTGGATAATGGAGTAGAGAGCATGTTTGTAACATGGGAGATACTTATAACATTTGCAAATGACATCAAGCTGGGAGGGGTTGCAAGCACTTTGGAGGACAGGATTAAAATTTCAAACGACCTGAACAAATTGAAAAATTTGTTTGAAATCAGCAAGATGAAATTCAATAAAGATAAGTGCAAAGCACTACACTTAGAAAGGAAATATCAAACACGCAACTACAAAATGGGTAATAACTGGCTAGATGTTGGTGCTGCAGCAAAGAATCCGGGGATTATAGCAGATCATAAATTGAATATGAGTCAATAATGTGATGCGGTTGTGAAAAAGGCTAATACAGTAACAGGAGTGTTGCATGTAAGACATAGGAAGTAATTGTCACACTCAGCACTGGTGAGACCTCAGCTGGACTACTGTGTCCAATTCTGGGTGCCACACTTTAAGAAAGTTGTCAAATTGGAGAGAGTCCAGAGGACAGCAACAAATTGATAAAAGGTTTGGAAAACTCAACCTAAGAAAAAAGGTAAAAAAATATAACCATGACAGCAAGAAAAGAAGATGGAGCAGGGACCTGACCAAGGTTCCCTCTAATTTTTCCCACCCATGTGGGGAATAAATTTTGTTATGGGCACCAATATGGAGGCGATGTGTGACACATTGCCTCCATATTGGTGTACATAACAAAATCCATGTGTTGGGAGTAGGGCCAAAGGGTTAGGAGTGTGGGAGGGGCTCAGGGCTGGGGCAGAGGGTTGGGGTGCCGGCAGGGGTGAAGGCTCCAGCTGGGGGTGCAGGCTTTGGTGTGGGGCTGGAGATGAGGGGTTTGGAGTGCAGGTTGCCCTGGGGCTGAGACGGGGAGAGAGGACTACCCCCAATTCTCTCTCCCCGCAACAGCACCTGGACTGACGGGAGGGCAGCCTCTCCCCGAGGCGGCAGGCCCGGGGCTGGGGACACGGGATAAGTGTCTCTCCCATGGCCATGGCAAATCCGGGCCAGGGCTGGGTTGGGACTGGGGGAGGGGCATGTCTCCCCCAGCCGCGGTAGGGCCGCGGCTGGGCTGGGTTCGGTCCAGGGCTGGGGGAGAGGAATCTGTTTTGCATTTCATTCGCTGCTGCATGGCCACATGGCCGTGCAGTTTAGAGGGCACTGAGGACCTGACAGCAGTCTTCCAATCTGTTATAAAGAGGACTGTGAGCACTTGTTCTCAGCATAATCTATGACAAAGGAGATTTCAATTAGATGTTAAGGAAAACTTTCTAACTACAAGGTGGTTAATCTCTGGAACAGGCCTCCAAGGGACGTTGTGGAGTCTCCATCATTGGAGGTCTTGAAGAACAGGTTGGACAAACCCGTGTCAGGGATGGCCTAGGTTGACTTGGTCTTGCCTCAGCACACGGGGATGGACTTGATGACTTCCCAAGGTCCCGTGCAGCCCATTTCTATGATTCTATATATACCCACATATATATTTCATCACATTAGAATAAACAGCCAGGGGCCAGATCCTCAAGTAGTGTAAAGTGGTAGAGCCCCACTAATACATAGTGTCAAAAGTTTTAATAAATACATTGGGCTTTCCTTTTTTGGATATGTATCTTTTTCAGGGCTGATGAAAGTAGAAATAGCTCGGTACGTAAAGGATCTGAAGTGCCAAACATTTACCCATTAATGGAACTTCCCATGGTAACAAATATCTGGTCCTACATGTCTGCGCCCAGATCATCTTCCACATTATTAGATACTTTGATTAATTTTGTAGCAGTTTCTTATTGTTACTGCTGTATGATCTGTGCTCCTGCCTAGCTGAAATTAAAGCCAAATAAAAAAGCAATGTCTTAGCCTATTTATAATTTTTAATTACTTATGTCTGCAATTAATCATTCAAGTACCCACCTATATTTGCAGGCAGCATTCTTATTTATTTCAGATCCCATTTTTTACTTTGACTCCTTCTCACGTTTATTATTATTTTTGCTGCCTCATTTCCCTGTAGTGGGTAAGTAACTTCCCATGGAATCGTTTCTATGCCTGGGCCATTTCTGCAGCAAGGGAAAAGCAAAGGCTTATTAAAAGCAAGGCAACTCACCTTTGCTTACAGACAGAAACCATCTGAAAATCAATGAGAATTAAGCTCTGCACATAAAAAATATTATTAGAATTTTATAGGGTTTCTTGAAGGGCACTTTTAATTTACGATGGCAGACTGGTGCGGTTTTTGGACACACTATAAAAATGAAAAAAAAGATTCCACATTTAATAAAATAGCTATTAATAAAACAAACAGTATTGGAAGGGACATTTCGTTTGCTGGATAAAGTACTTGGGCCCATGTGAAAAAATATCATAAGGTTAATTGGGGAGAAAAGTAGAGATGCCTGGGACGGTGAAGAGGGAGAGACCAGAGGAACTCAGAGAACTGATGATATTCAGTGGAAGGAACTGCATGCAGAGTAGGCAAAGTGGGTAGAGTTGGGACAGTGGCTCCAGGTTCTCAGATATTATGCGGATGTGGGGGCCTTGATAAATACTGAGACTGGGAGATAGCAGAAGACTTATTTGCATATCCCTTATTTAGGTCTCAGTCTTGCCTCATGGTCCAACTTCATCCTGGAGCTCTCAATGCCTACTCCTTTCAGGATGCTCTCCTGTGTGTGTCTGGCCAGCTCTGCCAGCCGGTGCAGGAGGGAGAGTGGGAACCATGTCCTTCCCTCCTCCTCGCTACCTATGCTATGTCTTATTTATAGATTCACAATTTATAAGGCCAGAAGGAATCACTGAGATTATCTAGTCTGACCTCCTGCACAACCCAGGCTAGAGAATGTCCCTGAATTCATTCTGTTTGAACTACAGCATCATTTTTAGAACAACAGCCAGTCTTGGTTTAAAGCTTTCCAGTGATCTAGAATCCACCACCACCTTTGCTAAATTATTCCAGTGGTGAATGTCCCTCACTGTCAAAAATGTGCATCTTATTTCTAGTCTGAATCTGTCTAGCTTCAACTTCTAGTCATTGGATCTTGTTATATCTTTGTCTATAAGACAGCAGAGCCCTCTTTTATCAAATTTTTGTTCTTGAACCTTCCCCAGCCCCACTCCTGCCTGGTTTCCTGCTGCGGGTTTAAAGAAACACCTATATTCTCACAGGGTGTAAAAGAAGGTTGTGGGGCGTCTTTGATCTTCAGTTCCCCTAAAGTGTTTCTGCAGCAATAGATACAGCCAGAAATGCTCCCTGGTCTCTGGGAAATAGCCTGTATCCTACTTGACCCAAATAACTAGGGACCATTTCATGTTTAGCAACAAGGTTGGATGCAATGGGGCAGATCCTCAGCTGTTGTAGATGGTGACAGCTGCATTGTAGACAATGGAGCAATGGCAATTTACACCAGCTAAGCATCTGCCCATACACAAACACACACACACGGCACTGCTGAAAAGCAGCCACCATCGTGGTAGAGCGCACACTACAAAACAGTCAGGAAGCGGAAATTGTGGACTGAACACTGGGACAAACCCCAGCTCTTATAAGAAATGTCAAAGGCTCTCTAGTGCCCATACAGGGAAGGGAGGGCCTTCCAAGTGGAGTTGGTCAAAAAAACTCTGATAAGACATCTTTTCAGTCAGAATTTGCCCATTTGTTAAAATTTAAAAAAACAACAACTGGGGAGACAGTTTAATTTTAACAAAATTTCCCCAGACGCCATGAATTCCATCCGACACCGTGCAGACTTCCACTGAGGCTACATGTTCATCACGAGCTAGGCATGCGATTCCCCTGCGAGCATGAGCATAAACAGCTGTCTAGCCCGGGTAGCAGCAGAGGGGTACAGCAGAGCCATGTTGAGTACAAACCTGCCTGAATCTGGTGGACAAGTACTCGGTGTGGCTCAGCCAGGCCTCCGCTGCCATTACCCAGGATGCTGCGACTACGCTGCTATTTATACGCGCACGAGCTCAACAAGAGACAGCGAGCATGAGTATGTGCTAGGTTGGATATTAGGAAACATTCTTTCACGAGGAGGGTGGTGAAGCCCTGGAATGGGTTCCCTAGGGAGGTGGTGGAATCTTCATCCTTAGAGGGTTTTAAGGCCGGGCTTGACAAAGCCCTGGCTGGGACGATTTAGTTGGTGTTGGTCCTGCTTCCAACACTAATCTTCTATGATTCTATGTGCACACTGCAGGGGATGACACCCCGAGCTTGTAACGAAGAAGTAGCCTGAGTTAGAGACCCTGGAGCTTCAAGAGTGTGAAGCTGTGGGGCAGTCCCACCACATGGACTGCCTTGTAGTCCATGATGCCAAGGGCTTCCAAAGGTCACGGCTCTGGGGAAACCCCACTGTGGGGATTGCCGCAAAGCTTCCATTCCCTTTGGCAAAGAATGTAGAAAATTTTGGGTTTGGGCCCAAATGGGAATGAAACCACATTTCAAAACACTGAAATCCTCCGTGAAAGAGAATTCCCTTTCTCCACCCAGCTCAATTTTAGGGCTCTTCTGACAGGCCCCCATATCCACTAGGAAACTGCAGAAAAGCCCATGTTTCTACTTTGGAAGAATGAAAGATGTAGGGTGTTCAGACCCTGAGCTTGATTCTCATCTCACTTACACCAATTTGACACCATTCCAACTCCATTGACTTCTGCTGAGATGCTGCTGATTTGCAGCGGTGTGAAGTGAGATCAGAGTCAGGCCCTGTAAATGCATCCTCAGATTTCAGAGTAGCAAGGATTCTTAAGCCATCATGCTACACAGGCCAGAAATGGAAATTCAAATAACTCTGCTCTGGGTAACCTAGTAGCTGACACAGGATTGACAGTTCAAAATGATTAGTCTGGGCGCTTTCTCACAATGACACCGGTTTGTCTGAGATTAGGCCCCAGCCAGGAACATTATTAACGATGGGTGGTCAGCTCACTCCCAGGAGGGGACACTTTTCTGGAATAAGGGCCTGATACACAGGAAATCTGGGAAGAAAATGGATTTGATTTTCCAGACATGGGATCTGGACCAGGGTGATGGGCATTGTCTGTGACCACTGACACCAAAGGCTACCAATAGGACAGTCTCTATTTTCTTATAGTATAGAGCTGTTTTAGTACAGATCCCCACCTCCCTTCATGGGCCTGGGCTGCCCTCCAGACCCTCCATTGTCCCCAATGTAACTGTCATGAACCATCTGTGAATGAGGGGGTTCATGACCTACCAGGCTTTGCAGACCCTTAGCTATCCTAGAAGCCCAAAAGGCAGGCAGCAAGGAGCAGGTATGGATCACTGTTCCATCACCAGCAGTCTGAGAACACAATTGTGACGTTGGACTCCATATGCTTTATACAAATATGTTTATAAGTATGAATATGATGTAAGTGGAATATGCTTCATGCAAAAGGTCTCTTGTAAGGTATCATTGCAAAGCTTATGATCTACAGAGTGTGTTCATCCTATTTCTTGTATCTGAAGCTAGAAATATGAAGTATAACTTTGAGGTCCTATTGTAATTATGCAAAGTGTGGGCCATTAGTGGTAGTTTAGAATCTTGATGGCTCCCATTGTCTAGGACAATTGGTTGTTAATGGCTCGGTTTACTTTCAGACCTTCCAGGGTTCCTGCCAGCCAGCCCTGGAAGAATGGAGACTCGGGGTCTCACAGGACATGCAAAAATGTCACATGATACTGGAATCCATCTTAAATCTTGTACTTTCCATTTAGAAGGAGGGGTGGGAAACCAGAGAGAGACAAAGGATTCGCGCTTTGTGCCAACGCTCTAAAAGGGGGTGGAACAGAACAAAAGGGGCTGCCAGTCATGAGAAATCCCCTAGTTACCACCTGAGCTGGAGCTAACAAGGATTGTACCAGGGAAAAGGATTGGGTCCAGACTAGGAAGGAGTCTAGTCTGTGAAAGAAGCTTTTTGGAACATCTCTCAGGGTGAGATTTACCTGTAATCAGTTTCTTAATGTATTAGGCTTAGACTTGTGTGTTTTGTTTTATTTTGTTGGGTAACTTACTTTGTTCTGTCTGTTATTATTTGGAACCACTTAAATCCTACTTTTTATACTTAATAAAATCACTTTTGTTTATTAATTAACTCAGAGTAAGTGATTAACACCCAGGGGAGCAAACAGCTGTGCATCTCTCTCTATCAGTATTATAGAGGGTGGACAATTTATGAATTTACCCCTGTATAAGCTTTATTCAGAGTAAAATTAATTTATTTGGGAAGACTCCAAAGCCCTTACTGACGCAACACATGTGCAGGCGTGTCATTGCTTCCCCACAGGCCAGTCCCTCAAGTTAGGCCATTCCAAAATCTGCCAGTGATAAACTCTATGCTCTGTAAAGTCCCTTCCCCCAATTCTGCTGGTCACCCCCACTGCATACCAAGGCAACGCCAACGAGGCAGAGTGCTGCCAAAGTTTTGTCCAATAAGAAAATGATTCTGTGCTAGATCATGCCATGGACAAGGTGCCCACAGAACCCCCATCCCCATACATGGGCTGCCTTGCTCTTATGTGCAGGCAGGCAGGAGTAGGGCAGTGCTGTTGCCCTGGTACTTCTCACAGTCCTGGAGCGGGAGAGTGACGACAGTGCCAGGGGACGGTGTAATTTGTTCGTGCTATGGACTGGGAGCAAGTTACTCCCTTCTGGGAGCAGGGAGGGAATTGAGCCTCACAGAGGGTATCTCTGAGACACAGCCCTTCCCAGGTTTACTCCCTGCCTGACCGTTTCTGCATCACCTTGGCTCAGGACAGCTCCTTTAAGCACAATCCCACCCATTAAATTTATATTTTACATCACGCTTTGTTGGCTCTTTTTGTATTGTCTTATCATAATAGCATCCATATTTTTGGAGCACAGTTAAAAATACTGGTGTCTATGGTTATCGAATGACTCAGCTTTGAATCTGCTGAAATCAGCCACCAGAAAAAAAAAAACAATTCCTTTTAATACTCTAATGCTGGGAATGCTTTCACTTGATTAGATGTACGCATGTGTATGTGTAACCCACACACCTCCTGGGTGTGGTGGTCTGTCCCATCTAGTGGCCCTGAGACCACTTAGAGCAATGGTGAGCAACATGCGGCCAGCAGGCCACATGCAGCCCATCGGGGTAATCTGATTGCAGGCTGCGAGACATTTTACTGACGTTGACCATCCACAGGAATGCCCTCCCCCACTCCCGTGCCCCGCAGCTCCCAGTGGCTGCCGTTTGCTGTTCCCAGCCAATGGGGGAGAGAAAGATTGAGTCTGCTCTACAGCCTTAGCTAACATATGGCTTTTAGCTCATGCAGTAGAGGCTCATGCATTTGCTTCCGGAACTCCCAGGTTCGATTCCACCCGACGATAACCGGGGTCTGTTGGTGTTACATATGTTTCCCGTTCATGGGGAAAGCAGTGTGTCCTCATGCTCAGAGATTAATTTAGAGACACCCCAATCCCATGGGTAGAAACCTGGAAGCATCCAACTATTAAAAACTTCCATGCTCTCATCCATCAGTTTTAGGGAGGAGAGCGAGGGAGTTCGTGGTAATTCATGATAAAAGTTCCTATTGATTATTATTGCCAAATATTATGTACTTGGATTGTGAGAGCCCCTACAGTCCCCAGCTGAGAACAGGGCTCTGCAGTTGTATGGCAGGTGCTGGGCACACTGACACCGAAAACTGCCCCTACCCCAAAGACCTTTATATCCCAGATCCAGCAAGATTGCACCCCCTGCATCCTATGGGAGAAGAGTCAGGCCCTGTAGTTCACTGCACGCCTGAAAGGAGACTACGGTTGTATGTTTCCTGCATGGAATAATTGTGCCACCTTAGAGCCCGAGTGCGAGTACCTCACAGCAAGGGGCAGATCCCAACACAGCTGTTAGGCTGCCATGACTTCGACAGCTTTTCTTGCTGCTTCGCCAGCGTGAAGAAAGAGCTTGACGTCTGGGCCTGAGTTAGACTGTGCTGCTAGACACAGCCCTCAGCGAGGGTCGGAGTGCAAACGGCACGAGCCCAGGAGCAGCCACTGGTGAGCTGGAGCCGGTTCGCACCGGTTCGCGCGAACCTGTGGTTACATTTTGAAGCCGTTTTAGAACCGGTTGTTAACCCGCTTCCCTGCAGGGGGCGCTGAGGCTTTGATGGGCTCCGGCCGGGAAGTGATGTAATTCCTCCTCCGGCCGCCGGGGGCGCTGCGCTGCGGGAGCCACGTGGGCTGCTGCCTGGCCCTGGGCACGAGCTCTGGTGCTGCGGCTGCTGCTCTCCTGGCCCTGGGGCTCCCGCTGCTGCCGGGTGGGTCCCCGGCTGCTCTGCTGGGCCGGGGCTGCGTCCTGCTGCTCTCCCCATGAGCACCCACCACCCTGTCCGCAGCCAGCCCCTGCCTCCAACCACCCCCTGCACCCCCTGCCTGCAGCCAGCCCGTCTCCAGCCACCCCCCGCATCCCCTGCCTGCAACCAGCCCCTGTCTCCAGCCACCCCCTGCCCTGCCTCCAGTGACCCCCACACCCCTTGCTGCAACCAGCCTCCATCTCCAGCCACCCCCTGCCCTGCCTCCAGCCACCCCTGCACCCCCTGCCTGCAACCAGCCCTGTCTCCAGCCACCCCCTGCCCTGCCTCCAGCCACCCCCACACCCCCTGCCTGCAGCCAGCCCCAGTCTCCAGCCAACCCCTGCCCTACCTGCAGCCAGCCCCTGTCTCCAGCCACCCCCGCATCCTCTGCCCTGCCCACACCAGCCCCTGCCGCACCCCCTGCCCTGCCCGCAGCCAGCCCGTCTCCAGCCAGCCCTACAGCCCCCGCCCTGCCTGCAGCCAGCCCCTACCTCCAGTCAGCCCCTGCCCTGTCTCTAGCTAGCCCCACACCCCCTTGCCTCCAGCCAACCCCACACCCTCCTGTCTCCAGCCAGCTCTGCACCCCCTGCCCTGCCCGCAGCCAGCCCTGCACCCCCTGCCTCCAGCTAGCCCTGCCCCACGCCCCTGTCTGCAGCTGGCCCCACGTCCACCGGTGCCCTGCAGTTTTCAGGGCAGTAACCCTGCACACCTGCTTCAATGAGGGGGGCAGGGAGCAGCTGGGACCCACACATGTGCACACCCTAGGGTGACCAGAAAGTAAGTGTGAAAAATCAGGACAGGTGATGGGGGGTAATAGGAGCCTATATAAGAAAAAGACCCCAAAAATCAGGACATCTGGTCACCCTAGCACACCCCCAGGGAGTGGCGGGGCCCCACACATGTGAACCGGAGCTCATTTCTAGCTCAGGCCCATCTTTTTAAAAAGGAACTTTAGGCAGGGTTAAAACACGCCCGTGTCTTCCCGGACAGGTCAGGCTTTTTGATTCTTAAATCGCCGCCAGGGAGGAATTTTTAAAAATTCCTCCCGGGAAAATATGGACGTATGGTAACCCTATTGGTACAAAAAATACATACTGGGGCACATCCCTTAAATCAGAACTTTTTATAGGGAACCGGTTGTTAAGATTTCGGCAGCTCATCACTGGGAGCAGCCCCATGAGGCAATGTATGTTCTGAGTCACGCTTCCTTCCCTACTCCCTCCTTTGTCCTACTGCAGGTCTGGTGGTCAGTAACTTATTGCTGGCCTGTGCCATCAGTAAATCACCATCCACCCCATGCTGGCACATCTACCCTGGAAAGCAAGGAGGAGGTGGAGCCAAGGTCCCGCCCTTTCCCACTCATTCTCCACTCTTCCTTGCATACTTGCTCTGGGCAGGGAATAAGCAGGTGAGTAACCCAGCTGCACACCTCCCTCCAGTGTAGGGGCAGGACTCTCTGGGCTTCCCAAGAGGGGTCCTGTTTCCTTTTATTCTGCTGGACTGTCTGAATTCCAGCCCAGGCCTTTATTAACTTGGGCCTTTAATACATACTCACTGTCTAAGCAGATAGGCCAAGACTGGTCACTTGAAGCACCTCCCTTGTGGGGGGCTGAAATTTTAAGGAAGTACTGAGCATCTCCCTCCAAAAAGCAAGCACCTTGAAAGTGTCCCAAATCAGGCAAACCAAAAAAGCAAGGCGCCTCTGATCACTCGTCACTGCTGAAAATCTCGTCCCGATGTTCTTGTTGAGTTTTTACTTCCCTCTCAGCTTTGAATCTTTTCTCTGGGAGTTTCTTTGGGTGCTAGTTTTCCTATGTCTGCCTAGCACATACCTGCAGTAGACATATGATACTGCTGTTTGAGCCAGCCAAGAGATTGTCTCCGGTCCGCTTTGGCTGCCAAGGAACAGCTCTCTGTATTCATGTGCCAGGCAAGTCTCCCTTGCACTGAGAGGCAGTGCTTCTCCTGATGTTGCAATCAGCCATTACTGAATGAGTTCCTTGCAAAGCCACAAGGGAAGTCTGCTTATCTGCATGTGTTAACTAAAGGGCAAGCCAAGATATTTGCATTAAGATTTTACCCAGCAAATGATTCGCAGTCATGCTGGAAAGTTTCCTTTTGGCTAAACAATATTTTAAATTTGTTGACAGTATTTTCATTTTCTCATGATGAAGAAGCTATGAAGGCAGCAGCTCTGGAGTGTAAGGAAGGGTCAAGAAGCAATTAGAAAGGAAAGATTTTGCTTTTCTTTACTAGAGGAGACTGCTAATTAGCCAAAGGAGAGAGAGCGAGAAGTCAATCATTCATTTACAAATTGTAGAGAGCTTGCTATCAAATAAATTGATTAGAAGACTAATCATAATCAGAACCATTGGATTATTAGTTAATTTGTGCAATCAATTAATAGTGGTATTTGTCAAATCACAGATGTCTCCAGAGCACAGGGAATTCACTGCAGTATGTTTTCAGAGATAAGAGATGCTGGATTAGACCCGGGGAACGAATCCCTAGAAGTATAACACCTAAATTGTCCTGGGCTTTCCAGATTTTTCTTGGTAAATGGGTTGTTGGGCATGTTGTTTTAATTCTTTCTTTGTTCTGTTTGTGCTGCCTGAATGTATTTACAACTGAGAACATGTTATTCTCACATTAATTTATTAGTGCTTTCTGCATAGCTACTTGGCTCTAGGGGTCTGGGTAATAACTTCTTACCTCTGGGGCTAATAATCATTTTCAATAGAGTGAAATTATGAGTGGCAACTTAAAAAGGAAAATGCAGTGAGCTTTCAGAGTAGCTCACTTCTTTATTACTCTGGACTGCAATGCTCGTTTGATTGATGGGTCTCTCTTGCTCCCCAAACCAGAAGTGGTTGGGAATGCTACCTGAGCTACATACTAAGGCCCTGAGGCTTTCCAATGAATCTTTCTTATGACTTCAGTGGGTTTTGGATCAGGCCCTGAGCCCTGGGGGGATTGACGGTATGTTCACATCCTGCAGTGACCCTGTGTAGACCAGCAAAAAGCAGTATCAATGGACTCTTAAGAGACTTTCATGCCGAATTCTTCAGCCAAGGAAGGTTGCAGCTACAGGGGCCTGGAGGAGTGGGGAAGGAGAAAGCTCTGAAGTCCTGCACATAAAACATGTCAGTTACTTTCATCTAGACCAAAAGTCAATGCAAAGAGAGCCTTGGGTAGGAGGGGAGGCAGAAGTGATATTTTCTTCTGAAAATACATTTTTCCCATGTTGCCAAAATTAAACCAGCTGAGGCTCAATTTTATGCTCCTTGTTCATTGGCTTTAGGCTGAATATTGTCTGAGAAGGTTGTTTAGCACCTGGCCTCAAAATCTGAACATATCCCAGTGCAGAGATGAAGCAGCTAGGTAGATCTTCTCCATCACTAAGGACATTTCACAACGGTAATTGTTTAGCTAGGACTTCATGGGGAAAGGTGAAGTTGTGGGCCACATCCTCAGCCGATATAAATTGGTATAGCCCTGTTGAAAGACAATGGAGTTACTGACTCACACCAGGTAGGGATCTGGCCCCGGGTGTACAAAAGAAGCCACCATTTTGACAAGTTTTGTCTGGTTTCCCTCTGCATTCACCCTACTCGCTCCCACCAAGATGAGCGAGGTTTTGAATCTCCGTCAAAGCTCTTCTAATAAGCTGCCCTTGCCCCACCTCCAAACTGTGTTGAGGACAGGCTGGCATTCTCCTAGCATAAGGACAGTAGTCCAAAGGGAGGGTTGAAGGGAGCCATTAACCCTGGAAGGAAACATATCTCTGTGCCAGCAATCATTTATTTTGGAACTGCAATGTGTAGCCTTTTGCAAGGTTTAATGAGTAAATAACTTAAATGGATATATAAGTGAATTGGAAGCAGATGGCCTGGACACAGAGGTGGGGAATCTTCTTTCCCTTTAACTTGTTACACCTCTGAAGAACAAGATCCTTCACCCCAAACTGGCAAGGTACTTAATTTCAAGCACACAAATAGGCTGCACCGTTTCCCAGCTAGCTCGCTGGGCAGCTGGCGAGCCAGCCAGGAGGGAAGCCAGCCAGCTGCCTGACTGCCCAGCTGCCCGGCAGGTGGATGGGCTGGTACATTGCAGAATTTCCAGTGAAACAGAACAATGTCAACATTTTGTTACAATGGAAAAGTGAACTAGACAAAAACTTAGTTCATGGTAAGGTGGGGTACAAATCTACCCTGTACTAGCCTGCTGTGCACCGAGTGCTCATGTGGACCCTGCTGCTATGCGTTAAATGTTCCTGAGGTTGCTTTCCTCTACCCCACGTTGAAACAGGAGTGGATTACAGTGCACTAGGGAACATTTAGGGTGTGGTAGGAAGGTCACATGGACACTCAGTGCTCAGCAGGCTAGTGCAGAGTAGATTTGCACCCCCGATTGCTGTGGACTAAGTGTTTGTATAGACAACCCTTTTGCGGTAACTGGGCGTACAAATTTCCCAAATTGTGAGCTCAGCTGTGAGAAGTGAGTGGATGTTCATGGAGTTTCACAATAACCTGTAACAACACATGTTGATGGGAAAAGGTGCAACAGTGAGACAGACTGAATTAGTCAAAACAATATGGCCTCCTGATATAATTCAGGGATGGGTTAAGGTCATGTGTGATAAATGAAGGCAGGGGGTAGCTCCCTTTTTATGGACACCTAGCCAGCCAGTTAGATATAAAATACGTCTTGGTGTCTGTTCTCTGCTTGCTTTACCTGTAAAGGGTTAAAAAAAGTCCCCCAGGTAAAGGAAAGGGAGTGGGCACCTGGCCAAAAGAGCCAATGGGAAGGCTAGAACTTTTTAAAATGGGAAAAAAAGCTTTCCCTCTGTCTCTCTGTTGTTGTCTCTTGGTTGAAGAGACAGGGGGAACAGGAATGCTGTGTACAGTTTGGACCAGGAATGAAAAATCATCTTCCATACCTAGAAGGATTCTAGGGAATGTTTAGATAGACGCGATCAGGTTTATTTCTTTATTTGGCATGTGAATTTCCTCTGTGCTAAGCTTAGGTATTTTTGTTTTCTTTTGTAACATTAAGCTGGACCCCAGGGAGCCATTCCTAGTGTTTAACCCCTTTTCAGTTGCTCTATAAAATATATCAATAGCCCGACTTTCCAGATGTGTTTCCTTTCTTCTTTTTTTAAATAAAATTTACCTTTTTTAATAATCTGATTGGTTTTGTGTCTTAAAAGGTCTGTGCATATGTTTTTCAGTTAGCTGGTGGCAACAGCTGGGTTTCCCTTTTGTTTGTTTTCTTTCTCAGCTTCCCCAAGGGAGGGGTGGAAAAGTCAAGGGGCCTTAGGGAAAACTTCCCAAGTGAAGGAGGACTTGTGGCACCTTAGAGACTAACCAATTTATTAGAGCATAAGCTTTCGTGAGCTACAGCTCACTTCCTCAGATGCATATCGTGGAAACTGCAGCAGGCTTTATATATACACAGAGAATATGAAACAATACCTATTCCCACCCCACTGTCCTGCTGGTAATAGCTTATCTAAAGTGATTTCCAGCACAAATCCAGGTTTTCTCACCCTCCACCCCCCCACACAAATTCACTCTCCTGCTGGTGATAGCCCATCCAAAGTGACAACTCTTTACACAATGTGCATGACAATCAAGCTGGGCTATTTCCTGCATAAATCCAGGTTCTCACATCCCCCCACCCCCATACACACAGAAACTCACTCTCCTGCTGGTAATAGCTCATCCAAACTGACCACTCTTCAAGTTAAAATCCAAGTTAAACCAGAACATCTGGGGGGGGGGGGTAGGAAAAAACAAGAGGAAACAGGCTACCTTGCATAATGACTTAGCCACTCCAAGTCTCTATTTAAGCCTAAATTAATAGTATCCAATTTGCAAATGAATTCCAATTCAGCAGTTTCTCGCTGGAGTCTGGATTTGAAGTTTTTTTGTTTTAAGATAGCGACCTTCATGTCTGTGATCGCGTGACCAGAGAGATTGAAGTGTTCTCCGACTGGTTTATGAATGTTACAATTCTTGACATCTGATTTGTGTCCATTTATTCTTTTACGTATCATGGCCATCATGTGCCAGCAATGCCCCTCTGCCATGTACATTGGTCAAACTGGACAGTCTCTACGTAAAAGAATAAATGGACACAAATCAGATGTCAAGAATTGTAACATTCATAAACCAGTCGGAGAACACTTCAATCTCTCTGGTCACGCGATCACAGACATGAAGGTCGCTATCTTAAAACAAAAAAACTTCAAATCCAGACTCCAGCGAGAAACTGCTGAATTGGAATTCATTTGCAAATTGGATACTATTAATTTAGGCTTAAATAGAGACTTGGAGTGGCTAAGTCATTATGCAAGGTAGCCTGTTTCCTCTTGTTTTTTCCTACCCCCCCCCCCAGATGTTCTGGTTTAACTTGGATTTTAACTTGAAGAGTGGTCAGTTTGGATGAGCTATTACCAGCAGGAGAGTGAGTTTCTGTGTGTATGGGGGTGGGGGGATGTGAGAACCTGGATTTATGCAGGAAATAGCCCAGCTTGATTGTCATGCACATTGTGTAAAGAGTTGTCACTTTGGATGGGCTATCACCAGCAGGAGAGTGAATTTGTGTGGGGGGGTGGAGGGTGAGAAAACCTGGATTTGTGCTGGAAATCACTTTAGATAAGCTATTACCAGCAGGACAGTGGGGTGGGAATAGGTATTGTTTCATATTCTCTGTGTATATATAAAGCCTGCTGCAGTTTCCACGATATGCATCTGAGGAAGTGAGCTGTAGCTCACGAAAGCTTATGCTCTAATAAATTGGTTAGTCTCTAAGGTGCCACAAGTCCTCCTTTTCTTTTTGCAAATACAGACTAACACGGCTGCTACTCTGAAACTTCCCAAGTGAGTTCATCCAGGATTTGCAAGAGGCAGTTTTTCACTTGGGGGGTGGCAGCGTTTACCAAGCCAAGGTCACAGAAAAGCTGTAACTTTGGGAATTTAATAGAAGCTGGAGTGGCCAGTATTAATTTTTAAAATCCTTGAGGAGCCCCCACCTTCCACACTCGAAGTGCCAGAGTGGGGAATCAGCCTTGACATCATGCCTGGTAAACAAGAGCAGTGCGGGATCAAAAATCAGTGGCAAACTGGTGTGTCGTAAATTAGGCTTAATTGGTGGCCAGAATAATAAGGGGACGGGCTATTCCACCCATCACACCCTTCTGTGATTCTGAAATAAAGAGACTTGGAGATGAAAATTAGCAGAGGGGAAAAGCTGGTGACTGTGATATTGGATGACCAAAATAAGAGGGAGGAGCAAGCTTCACCATCACGGCTGCTACCTCCACCATCTTCTGGAGCCCTGCACCTTCTTTGTCCAAATCATGAGATATGCCCAGACCTGGCCACAGAGAGGGACCCAGACAACAATCACCACCTCCACCAGCTTCAGCTCAATTCCGAAAACCACCTGGGATGTAAGACTTTGTCTCCCCTGATCCCCCGTCTCTCCTTCCATGTGTCTTTTCCCTTCCCCGCCTTTAGTTATTTTTCCTATCTCTGTTTGCCTTCTGTTTAACAAGACTGTGGCGTAACTGGCCAAGACTGCATATTTTGCAGCAGTGCTGTGTGCCTTTGGCCGGAAGAGCAGCTAAAAGCAATACCCTAAACAGCTCGGTGCTAGTAGAAGATGGTTGGGTCTCACAGCGGTTGATAACACCGCGCGCTGGGTCTGCGTTTCTCCAGCACTGATGCTGAAAGTGAGAGTCACTACCAGAGACAGAAGTGGCATTTTCTAACTTTGTTGGTCTGTTCTCTTCCCATGTATGTGTATTTGTCTTGTTTTGTCTTGCAGAGCAACAGGATCAGACTTTGCACAACAACACTGACAGCTCCAGTCCATCTCAACTAATTTCTTCTCCTCTGTCCAAAAAGGATGGTTATTCCCATCTAAGAAGGAATAACAAGCGTTTTTTTGTTTGTTTGTTTTTTTCCCTGCTAAAGACCCTCTCCAGCTAAGGGAAAGGGAAGTTGCTAAAATTAAAGCTTTCATAGTTTACGTTTCAAAGGCCTTCACTGTTTTTTCTTCTTGTCTGTATCGTTAATAAAAGGGTTAAAAGCAGTTTTAATGATGCATTTGCAAGGTGCTAAGCAGGTTGAGGTCTTTATATATCAAACTCCAAACCTTGTTTAACACTATAGGTTTGGATCCATATATTCCATCTCAATTAATACAGCAAGCCCTAATTGTCCACAAACCAGAATTTCCTTAAAATGGAAATGACCTTTTCTGATCCACTCTAGGGACACTGGGCAATGACGGTGCAGTTACCTTACTCCTCCAGTGTTCTCCAACCTTGATGTGCAGATACAGATGGCAGTTGACCACCAAACTCGTTTCACGTAGCCACCAACCAGCCATCAGATCACAGCGATTTGGGACTAGACTGGGCCTTGTAGGCATAGACCTATATTGGAGGCATAGTGCAGATGCACCCCCACCCCACCCTCAGAGCACCAAAGGGCCTTTATCTGCATGAGGGCAATGTTCACTGCTACATCACTTTGCCGGTGCAACATACGCCCTCGCTCTCTGGTGGTCGGTGCATAGGGATCATGACTCCACCTCCCCTCCCCCTTTGAGGCACCACACCCCACTAAAGAGTAATTTGGGAGCACAGAGCCTGCAGTTCTTACCCTTGTGCTTTATGCTAAGCATGTACTTTAAAGGCTCGGTTCAGCTCCCACTAAAGTCAACGTTAGTCTTTTTATTGATGTTGCTGGGAGGTGGATTCGGCCCTAAGACTGAAATTTTTCAAGGGGCTGAAGAGAATAAGGCACTCAGACTCGGATATTCAATATTCAAAGGTATTCATCAGGTGCCAGCCACTGAAATCAATGGGAGTTAGCCCCTGAAATACCTCTGGGGATCTGGCCTCTGTTCCCAATGGCGGTTGGGCTCCTAACTCACCTTTGAAAACCCGAGCCTAAGCGTTTTGCTGAGTCAGAGCTCCCTGTTTGGAAAAAATCCATATCCCATGAGCAATCCACCACGCCATCTGTGCTGCCCACCGAATCACTACTTTTCCTGATAGCAACATTGCACAGGTTAAAAAAAATAACAGCCCCCAGCTTCAAAAGATTCAACAACTTTTGTGAAAACAAAACCTGCATCCTTCTGTCAGATGGCGGAAAAGTAGCAGAAATGGACAAAACCACATGAAATCCCACCTGGAAATCTCGCAGCATGTCTGCTCTTGTAACTCTTCAGTCTTCATAAAGAAACAGAAGGGGTGCAGGGGCTGGGAAGCAACGGCAAAACCAATTTATGAAGTTCCAGGCCAAAACAAATGAGAAGTGAGTATGTATTTCTCAGAATCCTGTCTAACAATTCTCCTTTTTTATAGTGCTCGGGTTTAAAATTTTCCATCCATAGGATGGACTTCTACTGTGCAAGCTGTTCAGAGTCATAGAGCCTTTTTTATTTTCTTGGTAGTAAACCGTATTGACTGGAGTATCTCTTCCCTTCTAAGGACAGAAAATAATATAGGATCCCTTTTCAGAATATTTGTCAAACCAAACAAGACGGTTTATACAACATCTGTATAATTATTTTGTGCAAATGTATCTCTGTGTCATTTTGCATCTGCCTACTCCCCTTGCTAACTTTTCCCTACCTCTTGAGTGCACTAAAAATGCCCAGAAAATGTTCATTAAAATTGATTTTTCTGTCCAATTTTATAACCAATGGAAATGTATGAAACATATATTTCCTTTGAGTAGCCTGTTTGTTTCTACCATAACAGACCATCCATACTAATCTTGTCAGGAATAAAGGCAGTTCTCTAAAATGGAAAAAGACAGCAAACGACTGTTTACAAAACTGAAAATAAGCGAAGAGCGCATCCGCAGGAAATTCAAGAGTGTTAAGGGAGCCATGGGCTTATTTTGGAAAGAATGTGGATGTTTAGTTTTAGGTAATAGAGTGGCACAATGTGGGTCATACAACAAGAGAATGGAACGCTATTTAAGGCTGTAGTCTTTGGAGGTGAGAGGGAGGCTACCTGGTAAATGTAACGGGAGTAGCAGGAATGGTCAGAGATAACACCCTATTTAGAGTCACATGTAACACTCCCAAAATCTCCTCACGCTGGTTCCCATCCAGCTAGCGTGCAAAAAGGAGCAGTGCGGCTGCAGTCACACAAGTGGGGGCCAGTAACCCGCCCGCCCCCGTCGGTCCATACTCAGGGCAGCTAGCCCCTGCTGCGGCTACCGGTGTAACGGCCGTCGCTCTAACCCTTTCAGCACACTCACTCAGATGGATGGTAGGATATGTCTACATGAGCTGGGACTCACACCCCGAGTGTAAGCATCGCCTTAGTCCCCCAGAGGCCTGGAAGGGCCAGGAGGAAACACTGAGCAATAGGGACCCAGCGGGCCAGTAAAAAAGAACAGTGCTAAGTGAGGCTGGGGCAGGAGAAGAGCTGCCAGTCCTGCTTCAGGGCCAGGCCAGGCCAGGGTCAAATCCTTCGCTTAAACCCTGCAACTAAGCAGTTACCTTTTGTGTTGGTCATTTTAAGGCACAGACAGCCCAATCTCAAGTTTGGTCATTAACCATTTCACTTGGATGCCGAGCTCACAGCATGGGCCGTTCTGCTCCCTCCTGGCTGCCACAGCATAGTATTGATGCTGCTTTAGATTCCCCGATGGGATGGGTGCAGATAGGTCTCAAGGAATCTGCATATAAGGGAGTTTAGGGGCCTGAGACAAAGCCAATGGAAACACTCTCGTTGACTTCAGTGGACTTTGGATCAGGCTCTAACCAAGTTTAAAAGAGTTTAATTTACACCCGTTTACACATCAGCACTGATTTTAGGCCAGGCTATTACCTCTGGGATCAATTATTCTATTTTGAGACTACTTAAAATACTTTTAAATTAATGATTTATTTGAGAAGGAGAGTGCTGCACAAATCTGTGGTGAATAGGGA
Organism: Lepidochelys olivacea; assembly: GCF_965140295.1. NCBI lineage: Eukaryota > Metazoa > Chordata > Testudines > Cheloniidae > Lepidochelys > Lepidochelys olivacea. The sequence continues at coordinate 125,274,157 of NC_140416.1, forward strand.
TTACAAATCTCTTTTCACTTCAAGGAAAGGCCACTGTCAGAGGCATTAGGTTGACATTAAATTACTAACTACACCTGCCAACACATCCTTTTTTTTAAAAAACTGTACAATCCTAGACTGTGATCCTAATTAGGACGGTGCAATTTCTCTTCACACTAATGTTTCATCTAACCCAAAGACAAGCCTTGTGCAGTTACAGAATAACGTACTGTAATGGGGTGTACTCATCTCTCACAAGCACCCCCATCTCAGTGCCTGCACAGTCTCTCACACTTTGTGGTGGATCTAAGGTGACTCAGCCCGCTGGCCGAGTCACACACAGTCTCAGGGCCTTGCCCTGGTGAAGTCCCAGCAGCCAGCCCACAGCTCCTTCAGGTTCCCCTCAGCCTCAGCTAGCACGGCTCTGACCAAGGTCCTGCAGCTCCCTCAGGCAGGCACACCCTCCACTCTCCTCTAGCTCTGGCAAGGAACTGAACTCACGCTGGCCCTGCAGCTCTTCTTATACTTTCCTGCCGGGCCCTGATTGGCTGCTTCCCACACAGCCACTCTAGGCAGCTTGGAAGACCTCTCTACTGCCCTTTTCTGCGGGGTGCAGCATGGCCGTGAGGCCTCTAGCAGGTGGCCTCTGGACCTAGTCCGCCCCATCACATGTATGTTCCTTGATAATGGTATCACATTTCTAATTGGAAAGACTCATGCCAAGTTTAAACACAGACTTTTCTGATCTTCATATATACACAGATTTTACAGCCAGAAGGGATCATTATGAACATTTAGTGTGACCTCTGGCGTGACAGACTACAGGAATTCACCAGTGGATCCTACATGAAACCCAAATACATTGGGCAGAGATAGAGTGTATCTTTCACAAAGGCATCCAGTTGTCATTTAGAGACCCACCTCATCCTTGGGTAAGTTGTACCGCTGGTTATTACCCTCACTGTTAAAAATAGGCCACTTTTTCCAGTCTGAATTTGCCAAGCTTCAACTTCCAATGAATAGACCTTGTTATGACTCACTCTGTATATTTACCTATTGTGATAAAAAGTGAAAGTGGTAATAATAACCACAAAGTCCTTATCTTGGCCGCTAAGGCCCCTTTCCCAACTATGTGGCACAGAGGAGAGCAAAATTATGGCAATATGTATAGGGGGGCCACCCAGAGGGCAGACGCAAGTACACAGGATATTCCTGGATCCCCTCCCTATAGCATCCTCTCTTGCATTGGCCAAGAGCTGCACAGCACTTCAGCCAGGCACATGGGCATGTGCTCTGGAGCCACACAAAGCAGCCCCGAGTACTGCAGAAAGTGAATCCTCTTCAGACCAACCTCATTGCAGACTCCAAGCTATCTACCTCCAATGTGGTGTACGAGTCGGGGGGTGTTACACAGTCTGTAACTGTATTCTTCCAGGCACTGGGAAATCAGACTCCTAGTCCTCTTCTTGTATGACCCAGCTAAACAGACCAAGATCACCATCTGAGCTTTAGTGACCCCCAAGGAGGAGAGCACCAGCAATACCTTGTGCAACAAGTGCTTACCCAGTATTTATATTGCATCCCCTTCAGAGGAGCACCCAACCCACCCAAGGTGTCCAGCCCAGAGACGTGTATGGCTGCAAGCTTTGGGGCATTAGACATCTTCAAAAATCCATTCTTTATAAAGCAGTGCTGAGACAACAGGGACCTGAGGTTTTGGGACTGGGCTCAGGTGAGATGCACTGGGCTGTGGGGACAGACAGTTCTAGGAGCTGGAGAGTGTGGAGTGGAAAACATACTCCCGGTGTTTACTGTGCTGGAGAGTCCCTGTGAATGCAGGCCCTAGTGGACGGCTGGCTAGGGAGCGCACTGAAATTAGATGTTGCACTCCCATATCCAGGGTAGGCCTCCCACAATGGCCTGAATTCTAGGCCCAGAGACTCAAAGGAAGGTCAGGTACCAAGGGAGGTGGAGACTCTAACCTCTTCCCCCAGTTTTCCCATTGGCTTCAATGGGAGTAGGATTGGTCCTCTAGGCCTGGATTGTTCTTCAGCATTTAGGGATAAATTTTCAGAGGACCTGATGCTTTGATGTCTGAGTTTCCTCCCGCAAATGTCATTGCCTAATGGTTGCCACATTGTCAGGCAGAGAATGGGAAACTCAAAATGGCACTAAGCATCTTTTGAACTTGGAGCCTGTGGTTAGCGGACTCAATCAGTCTGGAGTAGAAGCCAAGCATAGTCCCTTTCTCCAAAGGATTACTGAGAAATGCACCTAGCTTGAGGAACTGAGGTGAGTTCTCTAAGTGCTGTAGCAATTAATCTCAGGAAGGATACACTTCCCGTCATCCTCATGTATGAAAAGAGTACTATGCTCCTCTGAAATTGGGCTGGTCAGTGGGACTGCAGAGTTCGGTAATTACATAGAGAACCAAAGGTAGAGAATAGTCAAATACAATTCTCCCCTGGGACACACACACTGTCCAGCCCCAAGTCAATTGGCTTGCAGAGGGTGAACATCAGTGCAGAAGTTAGCCCTATGCGCCTCCAGGGAATGAGGTAGCTAAAAATAGCACCACGTGACAATCTGACATACCGTTCTGTGCCCTGCTGCACGTGACAAGGACCACAGATTGGTGCTATGGCCCATTCGGACATGTATACCCTACTATGAGTGAAGACAGAAGGTACAAGAATGTTAGAAAGATTTACGTCTGGTTCGGAGCCCACACTGTGCATTTTGTGATACGCTGTGCACTGGCTTCTTGAAGTGCATGAAAATTCCTAGCTTCACTCCAACGACACAAGAAAAGGAATGTCCCTAACCACCAGCATTCCTCCTGTACTGACTCTTGGTCCTGGTCTGTGTTTCCTTATTTGCTGGTGCTTGAAATACCTTGGCTAACACGACTAGTACAAGAGAACCTAGGGTGGGCAAATGTTATAATACGATATTTGATTAACCCAAGCACCTCCCCCACTTGTGATATACAGGAGGTCAGACTATTTGGCTTTAAACTCTATGAAACTTCTCATGAGAACACATAGGATGTTTACATACAATAAGTTCTCTAGGTTAACCAGAGAACCAGTCTTGAATTTTCAGTGGGGCTTCTTCTAGTTTCTCTTGACCTAGCAGGGAGACATGGTGAAACCTTTGCAAAAAGCAATGACCCCTGGTAGTGAGGCAGAGTGGCCTCACACTGAGCCCGAGGGGGAGGGACCACTCTCTGAGCCCAGGTGGGTGGATCCAGGCCATGCCCACCCGTCTCACCAGAAATTAAGAGGCAGAACGGGAAGTATAAAGAGCAGGTCCTGGAGCTCAGTTAGGCTGCAGCTGCTGGAGGAGACAGACACCTCCCGCCCACTTCTGAGGCTGGAGACCAAAAGGAGCCCCGCCAAGCTGAGGACTGGCCAGAGCTGCTGGAGTCTCCAGCCAACCGAGGCACGGAGCAGTCGCTGGGACTGCTGCTGGCCATCTACCCCAGGGAAAAGGTGGACACTCATGACTCCAGTATACTCCGAGGGGAGGGGAAGGGAAGGGAGGAAGTGGCCCATACACAGCTGACTCCAGTCTGGCTGCATTGCTGCTTGAAACCCGGTTGGCGTGTTGTGGCCAAGACCTCCACTGACTCAGCAGCAGAATTCTCCACTACGGTTAGGGCCCTGGGCTGGGGCCAGATGAAGCAGGGTGGGCCTGGGTCCCCCTACCCACTGCCATCCCACCCTGGATTGGCAGCCTCCCCACCTTGAGTCCAGAGCCAGGCCATGCGACTGTTTGGTGCTCAGCCCTTCTTGAGGGCCAGAGCCTTAGACTGTTTCCTTCTCTACCCTGCCTAAGGGCCTGATCCCTTGACTGTTTATTGCTCTGCCTTGCCTGAGAGCCTGAGCTTCCCTGACTGTTTGGTGCTCTGCCCTCCCTGAGGGCCTAAATGCCTAGACTGCTTGGTGCTTTCCCTGAGCAAGGGCCTGAGCCACTAAACCTTTACTGTTCTGCCTTGCTTGGGGCCAGAGCACATAAACTACCTGTAGCCTGCCCAGCCTGAAAGCCGGAGCTCCCAAAGACTGCTCCACCCCAGACCCTCATGCCAGACTCTGCTAACTGATGTAGTGGGGTGCATTGACCCAGAGGTCACCGCTAACCCACTACACCCCTCATATTAGTGTATTTACCAGAACATCTCAGAAATCCACTGAGGGAAATATCAACGTGAGACAAACTGGCACATTTAAATTGCCAGACTCTGTTTGCTGATTTCATTAACACTATGATTGCTTTTCCCTGGTGAATTATACAGTGGTTCCCTTATTGGTTCTCTGAGAGGGTTTTTTTAAATTTGGTTTGGATCAAATTCCCTTGGCAATTAATATTTACATTTAATATTTATCAAAACTTTCTAGTGGCTGGTCTGTTCCTTTATGTTTAATGTAGGCACTGATTCAGCAAGGAACTTAAGCATGTACCTAGCTGTAAGCACATGCATAGCCCCATTGATGTCATTGGAAATACTCTCATGCTTAAAACTAAGTGGGGGCATAAGTGCCTGGCTGGACTAGGGCCTTAGATGTTGACCCAAATACCAATGTGTTACTTATTCACCCCTCCCACTTACATATTACCTCTGCATTTCGCTCCAGAGCCAAATTATTCCCAAATGGCACATTCTTCAAAGTTTCCCATGCAGTGTCAGCAGCTCTTTAAGTGTACAGATTTTAGGTATGTGCATTAGCTTCTTCATTATTAAAAAAAAGTGTTATTAAATATGGAATTAAATATTTATGCACTGTGGCTATAAAGTTAAAAATCTTAGATCACAAGAGCTTTCTCTAATTGAAATTGTCTTCAAGTGTAGCTGGATTCTAATTTAAACTCTGCCTAGCCTAGTTTAAAACTTAAAACAATTATACAGAATTACAATTAAACAGAAAGTTAATGACCTCGCATCTGTAGCACTTTTCACATATAAGTGATTGTAATGTGATCAATTATTTACTGCACTCAAAATTAAACAAACAATTTCAATTCAATGTATATTTGCATTTGCACGACCTGATTGCTTGTTCATTATGATAAGATCTGACTGGTTGTATAGACAAGTTGAAATTAGCACTGATTAAGGCCCAAATTCAGGAAGATATTTGAGCCCATGCTTATCTTCAAGCACATGCCCAACTCTAAGAACTTGAGTAGTCCTATTAGTGCCAGTTTTGTCTTCTCTGGAGTCAAAGTAACAAGTCACATGCTTAAAGTTAGGTGAGTCCTGAAGTGCCTCGCTTGGTCAGACAGAGCCATAACTAACCCCAACAGATGAACAGACCTTACTGCAGGTGCACCCAAGCTCAATATAAAATACATCCACAGTCCAAGGAGGAAAGTCACCATTGGCCCTGTCATAAATCTAAAGGGAAGGGTAAACCCCTTTAAAATCCCTCCTGGCCAGAGGAAAAATCCTCTCACCTGTAAAGCGTTAAGAAGCTAAAGGCAACCTCGCTGGCACCTGACCAAAATGACCAATGAGGAGACAAGATACTTTCAAAAGCTGGGAGGAGGGAGAGAAACAAAGGGTCTGTGTCTGTCTATATGCTGCTTTTGCCAGGGACAGAACAGGAATGGAGTCTTAGAACTTTTAGTAAGTAATCTAGCTAGGTACGTGTTAGATTATGATTTCTTTAAATGGCTGAGAAAAGAACTGTGCTGAATAGAATGACTATCCCTGTCTGTGTGTCTTTTTTGTAACTTAAGGTTTTGCCTAGAGGGATTCTCTATGTTTTGAATCTAATTACCCTGTAAGGTATCTACCATCCTGATTTTACAGAGGTGATTCCTTTACTTCTATTAAAAGTCTTCTTGTAAGAAAACTGAATGCTTTTTCATTGTTCTAAGATCCAAGGGTTTGGGTCTGTGGTCACCTATGCAAATTGGTGAGGATTTTTACCAACCTTCCCCAGGAAGTGGGGTGCAAGGGTTGGAAGGATTTTGGGGGGAAAGACGTGTCCAAACTATGTTTCCCAGTAAACCCAGTTAAAGTTTGGTGGTGGCAGTGGAAATTCCAAGGGCAAAGGGTAAAATTAATTTGTACCTTGGGGAAGTTTTAACCTAAACTGGTAAAAGTAAGCTTAGGAGGTTTCCATGCAGGTCCCCACATCTGTACCCTAGAGTTCAGAGAGGGGTTAAGGAACCTTGACAGGCCCCTTAAACTCTTTTGGGAGAGGAGATCTTTCCATATGAAACCCTCACTTCTCAGCCAAATGAAAGGTCCTCCTGACTAATGAGGTGTGTGCAGGCAGGACAGTCTGTCTGGAAAACTTCGACAAAGATCAGTCCCCTCACAGAAGAAAAAAGCTAGCCCAGCCTGTCTGCTCCAATGCCTCACAAACATAGAGTCAAAGGAGGAATAAAAAAAGTGGGAGAGATTTAAGGGGGAGAGCAAGAGAAGCATTAAAAAAAGGCAAGCAAACTAAAACAAACGTCATAGACAGTGCAGGAGTGGGCCAGTTGTGCCATGAAGACAGCCAAGTGTCAGTGACACAGCCCAGGGCATACACCATTGGCTGGAGTGATATTATGACCTGTGAGATAGCATGAAATATCCCACTTCGGGCTAGATCCCCATCTGGTGTCCATTGTCTTCATTCCCTTGAAGTCCACAGAGGTGCACTAATCCCTTAGAGCAATCAGTCCCGCCACCTTTTGCTAATCAGGAACAATGGTCCAGGCTCTAAGTGGGCATGTCCCTGGGTGAAAGTCATCACTTTATCTCATTGTGAAGCTTCATAGGAGAGTCCTTCTTCAGGGTCCACAAAATCCCCGGTCTCTCCTCAGTCCTTCCGAGAACTTGGTGGAACCGTCGATTTGAATAAAACTTTCTTTCCATTTTCCTTACAAATGCAGGGCCAAGTGTTCCATTGGTGTAAATCAGTGTAGCTCTGTTGGCTTCAAAGGAATGGTGATATTGATTGACACCAGCTAAGAACCTGACCCAATGTCTTGAAAATGTAAACCAATGCAACCCATCACTAGGATTAAAAAGTCGCACTGAGCTTCCTTTCTACAGATCAGAGGCTGCTTTGCATACTTGCATGCTCTCATAGGATGCATGCTTCCGTGTTGTTTGGAGTGGTCATTCATAACTATGGCACAGTTGCTTAGTGGCTGGGATTCAAGTCAATGAGATCCCACTGTCTTAATCTACATTATAAACTGATTTCTACTTATGGGTCATATACTTTGACAGTAAAGAAGCAGTTATCAGGGGTTTCTGAATGGACACCGCTCCAGCTGGCATTGGAAACTGAACCGATGTCGCTGATGAGCCAAAAAAAAAGGGGCAAATTTTTTACAGAAGAAAAGAGATGAAAATTCCATTAAAAGGAGTTACAGCACCTAGTGATAGTGGAACCGGGTGAACAGATTTATAGCTGTGCTAAAGCGGTAGCAGACAGCACCTGAACATCTTTTGGAACAGAAATACGTCCTTTGCCATTTCCACTCTCAGGTGCAATAAATGGCGTTTGGGGACACCATTGCTATTAGCATGGGGGAACTTGTAAACAGCAGGCAGGGTGCCTGTCTCTAGTACCTCCATTGCCAGAGCAATGGGCCTGTGGATTGTGCTCAAGGACTCTAACATGCTCAAGGACTCAAACCAGACAGTTGGTAAATACAAGCACGTGCAAAGACCTGGGCAGATCAAGCTGGGATGATTTGCAAATGTGGGTCTTAATGTGTACACCTTTCTTGGCTGAGCATGGAAATAAAATATGGTTCCAATGTGGCTTACGACACAAAAGTAATTTGAAGAAATTCACACTCTCTTTTCTCTAGAGAGAGAGAGATCTCAGAGTCAGCTTGGCCATGGGCCTGGTAATGACCATGCCCTCCAAAGCTCAGAAATCCCAAGTTTTAAGGAAACTGTCCCCGTGACTCAGGAAAGAAGATGCCAGAACTTCAAGATCCTTAGATTTTAATCTTTCAAATTTAGGCCAGGTCTACACTGCCACTTACGTCAAGAAAACTTATGTCGTGAAAAAACATCCCCCCCTCCGCGTGACTTAAGTGTCTCCAGCATAAGTGGGAGTGTGCACAGCTCTCCATTGGTGGGAAAGCTTCTGTCGCTGACATAGCTACGGCTGCTCGTTGGAGGTAGTTTAATGATGTCGATGGGAGAGCTCTCTCCATCGGCAGAGAGCGGCTACAGGAGCTACCTTACAGCAGCACAGCTGCATCGGTACCGCTGTGCTGCTGTCAGGTGTCTAGTGTTGACATGGCCTCGTCTTCAATCTCTTCTGTCCTTCCGAGTGCTATTTTCCTAGATCGGGTCTGCAATCAGCCCCGTCCTTTGCACCGCGACAATTCCATACCATTACTGGCTGCAGCCCCTTTAGCCGCCAACTGTATATGAATTTCTTATGGTTGCTGTAACAGGTTCCTGTCATGCATCCAATCATCCTATTACGCCGAGTAATCATAGCTGAGAGCTCTTGGAGGTTCTGCTCAGCGTCTATTACCAAGACCTTTGCTGGCACCAGTGTCAGAATAGACCACTGGAAAGAGCTTTGCTGCTCCAGGCTTGATTGCATCTTGTTAGGCATTTCCCAGAGATACAGGCCTTTAAAGCTTAACCAGTTGCCCTATCGACTAAAAATAGCCAGAAAATAAAGTCTGGAGCACTTCACAGCTTGCTTCCAGCAAACCAACCCTCCCCCCGCTCTGTGCTTCTTACACTGAGCCCTGACACGCTGATCGCCTTTTAGCAAGAATCTGAGACCAGCACCGGCTGAAGCAGCTGACAGTTCATGCCTTTCTGCTCTGGAGCATGTGGATGAAGCAATGCTTGTGTTTTTGCTGATTTTATGAGTGGTGCAAAGGCATCCATCTGCCTTACTACACACCTGCAGACAGACGTTTCCACTGGTACAGTCGTAAATTGTCTGCCGTCGGTGTAGCTAGTGATTACTTGTATGGAGGAGTATTGAACAATTGCAAACTCTGCCTGCTCACGAGTAAGTCCTTCAGAATTTCCAACTGCATTCCACTTACTGATCCCTCATTTTGCACTTTGATGCAGTTCTGGAAGGTACAACACCAAGAGCAGCTGGGTACCAAAATATTGTGAGTCATATGAGGACATGGCCAGAAGGTGCTAAGCCGACATCAAAAGGAATATTTTTTTTAAAAAGCCACATTAAAAAAACACATCAAAAGCACGTAGCTTGACATCTTTTCTTCTCTTTTGATCTGTAGTTGTTCAAATAGCCTATATTAGAAGCAGCAGCCTGTTCCTATAACAGTCCTTACCCACTTTTATGTACCTTTATGCTTGAGAAAATTTTCAAGATGAAAAGGAATTACACAAAATGTACAGTTAAGCTTCCCACACCAGTGATAAAGCCTGGGGTTTCCAAAGCTAGAATGAGAGAGAGAGGTTAATATTAAATAAAGACACCCCTTTCTTACAAATACTCTGGTACAATTTAGCAAAGGGGGACCTTAACATTGCTCCGTGGTATAAACAGGTGGATCATAAGGATGTTTTGAAGGCACGCTGGTCACTGAGAACAGTTCCAATAAAAGATAGGGCAGGTTTGAAAAATCACACTCTTCAGAAACTGTGGCTTGCATGCCTCCACGTTTTTTGAACCCTTTGCCAACAAACCCTGCACGTTCAGACTTCAGACCTGTCAGAGCACTAGACACAGTGTCTCTGAGTAGTAGAAAACCCTTACATGCTTCAAATACTGACATTTATAATAGAAATAAGATTTTCACCCTAACTTGACGTAGCTCTGCCAGGGAAATTCCGGGTCCTCTCCTGTGTTCCAGCACAAGTAAGGTGAGTGGATAAGGAGGCTGAGGTGGCCAGAAAGAGGTGGAGGTCAGGGGTTCTATCTGTGTTCCCTGTCTAGGCTCCCGCTTTCAGCCATTCCACCCCTTCCCCTTATTAAAGCCTTTTATCCCCCGGGGATGGGCTTCCCAAACCCATATCAGGCCCAATCTGATGAACACATGGTACTTTGTCAGACCAGAACTTACAAGCTGGTGATTCCTAGATGGGTCACTGGTAGAGGAACAGGTCTCAGGAGCTGAGCTGGGTGTTCGGCTCCTCTAACTACTTCATAAACAAGCCCCTTCCCCATCACTTCCTCCTCCCAGCTTTGCAAGAAGGCAGGGAAAGGGTGAATTTGCCAGTGAAGCTGCCTGAGTATCTGAGCTCCCAGCCCAGCTCTTCAGATAGCTTTCCCTGCTGATTCTCGGAGAAATGAGCAGGTCATGCTACCAAGGATACCAAACCCTGTGCATAAACAACTTCCATTCAGTGCGAATAGCTGGCCTGGCAAACCATCCTTATTTAAAAAACAACAACACAGATGCCAACAATGAACTCTGCAAGTCACTGAAATTATACCAGCCAACCCAGCGTCCTGCCTTCATGTGCTAAATTATGTCTGTGGAAACCTTCCATGGCTGGTGTATGTGAACATGGACACCAAGGCAACATGTGTCCATACTTGGCCAATCTACAGTATTTTGTTTTCCTCTTTTGTAACTCGGCAATAGCTGCATTATAGTGGCTAGTGTGAACCTGAAGTGCCGGTAGACCCTTCCCACAGCAGCTCTATTTCAGACATGATCACCTGGTTCACATAAGTAGTCCAGATGAAGACAACAGGACGCATCCCAAGAACCAGTCTTCTTATTTATATTTTGCATTACAGTAGTGACTAGAGGAGCAAACCAAGAGCAGTACCCGTTAGGGTTAAGAGCTGTCCCAGCACATCCTTAGAGACAGTCATGCCTTCAGGACTTTACAGTCAAAGACAGGAAGTATCATTACAGAAGCTGAGGTACAGAGATACGAAAGGTATGTCTGCACAGCACTGCAAGCCAGGGTCTCTGCGGCCCATGTCTGCAGACCCAGTGTGTCCCAGCCCTTGCTTCAGCATCCACGCTGTTTTGGAAACCTGGATCTCACAGCACTGCTGGTACTTCCATACTGCACTAAGCAGACCTGAGTCAGAACTTCAGCTTCTGTGGGCGTATCCCAGGGTTCTTAGCACTCTCACCAGCTGTCGCTGCTCTAGGGCTTAGATCACAGTGAGTTGTGTAAGAACTTGTCTGTCCGTCCCTCGGAAGTTGACAAGAAGCATTTTGGGTGGCTTTTAGCTCATCAATACATCCAGCTGAGCCATTTTGTGTCCGCACGCTCCGAACAGCCTGAGCCATCAACATGGATCCCTACCCAGTGGAAAAACTTCTCTACTTCATGCTGTCAGTCCTATTTCAGGAATCAAGGGAGCATCCGCAAGATGCTGGTGGACATTTTGGTGGCAGTTTTTGACCAGCTGAAGGCACCTCTCAGAGCGGAAACTCATGCCATCTGTGACCCAGCTGATGCGGCTCATGCTTGTTGCCATAGCTGCAAATACTCCCTATGAGGACCAACGCTTCTTGAGCAGGGCCACAAGCACAGACTGGTGGGATCACAGCATCATGTGGTGACCAACAGTGGGTCCAGAACTTCCATATGAAGAAGACATTCCTGGAGGCTTGTGAGCAGCTTGCCTCAGCCCTCCAGTGACAGGGCACCCACATGAGGGCTGCCATGCTAGTCCAGAAGTGGGTCATTTTAGCCATCTGGAAGCTGGTTAACAGGCGGCTGCAGGCCCATGGCTAACCAGTTTGAAATTGGTAAATCAACTGTGGGGGATCTTTGTGGCAGAGATTTGTGAGGCAATCTGGACTGTAATGTACCCAGAAGTGGTGAGCGTTATAAATGCTGCTGAAGTAACTGCTGCTTTGAGAGAATGGGCTTTTCAAACTGTGCCGGGCCCTCGGATGGGACTCATGTGCCCATAATTTGCCCGCCTCATAAAACACATGAGTACATAAACTGCAAAGGGTGCTACTCTATTGTTACACCGGCCCTGGTCGACCATAGGGGCACTAATGTGGGATGAATTGCCAGGGTGTTCCGGAGCCCTGGCCTTTACCTTCATGGAGAAGCTGGGACATTATTCCCAATAATTCCCATTATTCCATTGTTATACATGGAGTCACTGTCCCCACTGTTATTCTAGTGGACCCCACTTACCTCCTGTTGCCATGGCTTATAGGACCATTAGGACCTGGCAAAGAAGGTTCAGTGATACACACAGGAGCTGTAAGATGGTGGTGGAATGTGCATTGGGCAGATTGCAATCCCATTGGTGATGCCTTCAAAACGGTTTGTCTGCCAGTGTCGTCAACAAAGTCTGCATTATTGTGGCCTGCTGTGTTCTGCCTACGAGGAGCAGGGTGAATCTTTCTGACAGGAGTGGACTCATGACAATGCTGGATTTCTGAACCGCTACACATAGCGAGACAGTGCATCTGTCATAACGGGCACTGGATTCACACACACAACAGAAATCAGGGATGCTTTGTGTGCCCGCAGAATGGGTTTGCACAGTCCTGTGCATGAGGGAGAATGGAATGGTAGCTGAAGTTGTATGGGTATGGGGAGCTGCGGGATGCTTTTTAAATGTATAGATATTATGTATTATGAATTTTATAACCACTTTCCTGAAATACCTGGAGTCCCACCTCACATGCCTTAACTACAAGACCAGTCTTCCTCGTCACATAAAATTTGGTCCCCAGTGTTGTCCAACTCTGTTGGTATGTAAGAGCGACATAGCCTTAAAACACAGGTCTGCCCTGGCCTCACTTACACAATTGAATGGTGAATCCTGAAAATTGGGAACAGTGATGAGAAAGCCAAGTTTATAAATGGTCTCCAGAGCTAGGATCAGAACCCAGGGTTCCTGACGTGAAAGACTCTGCACCAATGAGCTCCAATTATTGTTTGGTTAATACAAAGGTAGGACCCAGACATATTTCTCTCTCAGCCCATTCTAGAGATTGCAAGTAAAGGGAGTTTGCCTCTGCTTGCATTTACATTTGAATTTCCAAATAGAACCCTTGTGTGGTTTTTTTTTTTCAATCAGAGCGGAGCTGTTAGCTCAGACTTTATGAAGCACCTTCTTTTAAACTGGTAAATCAAATAATTCATAGTTCATTTTATAGACTTAAAGAATATGGATCAGAGCTATGGGATATGTGCATATGGGGGTATTATCTCTTCTCTGTGTTTAAATATTTAGGCATTGTTTGCTCCTATACTTGCTGTAGGATATTGAATCATCTATTCCACATTGACTTTTATGTGGCAATATTCCTTAAGCACAGAGGGCTTTCATCTACCGAAATTATATCAATGACTAAGCTTCTTTTCATAAATTATATTAAATCAAGGCATATGCTGATAGCATTGATGATTATGCACAGCCCAGATTAGGTAAAAATTAGAGCACATATTGGTCTTTGTATTGTCAGATGTAAAAACTCATTTGCCCAAATACTCTTGCTAAAATCCAAGAGAAAACAATAATTCCTGAGTATAAAACAATTTAGCTGTATGAAAACAAGTTAAGCCCCAGTCCTGCGAATGGGTTGTGTAGGAGCCCAGGGTTTACCAGCCTGGAGCTGGAGGAAGTACCAGGAATTTAGACGGCTGAACATGTCCCTCAGATAGTTAACAACATAGGGGTTGGCACAATGGATCTGCCCAGGGGTCCATCTAATCCAATATCAGTGGTCTGCAGCTTCATGAGAGGGTACAGGGAACACTGCAGTAGGCAGTTGTGGGATAATCTGCCCCAAGGGAAAGTTTTCTCCTAGTCTCCAATAGTTAGAGGTTGGTTTAAGGCCTGTAAGAAGGCAGGTTTATGCTATAGGCCTACCAAATTTATGACTGTTTTTTAACTCTTTACTGTTCAAACTCTGTATATTTTTTCTATTCTCTAACGCTTTAAGGACAGATTTGGCCACACTCACTCACATGAAGTGGTACCATACTCCGTGGGTTGGCTCATTCCTTTCAATCGGATTAGTTAAGAGGAGAGATCACGATGCATCATAGGAGATGTTGTCCAGCCAAGGGGTCCTGTCCACAGGGGTCATGTAGCAACTCAACAACAACTCCCCTGAGTTAAAATGGCAGCGTTGCCAACGCTAAATATTTTGGGGTTTGGCCAAAACCTGTCTGTTTCAGATGAAATTTTTCAGTATTTAAATTTCTGCCAATTTTTTTTCCCCAGGGGGATAAAAAAAACCCACCTTTTTTTCAATGAGTAAAATACTCTCTGTCCCATCTTCCAAAGGGTAACCTATTGTCTCAGTACTCATTCACCATCCTCTAGATCCATCGCTCCTTGCACCTCAACCCTGACCACATTTCCTACTTCCTAACACCTCAGGAAGCAATTCTAGGCGTCTCCCTAGACACGTCTCCCTAGCAGAAGCCAGCAGCTACCACAGCCCTCGCTGGCAGAAGGGGAAGCCAGCAGATCATCCTGTGGGAGCGCTGGTGGGGTGGGGAGTGGGCACCCTGTGGTAGTTGGTTTGGTGGGAAAGGTGGGGAATGGGTCTCCTTTGGTTCTCAAAGTGAGCAGATCTCCCCGTGATGGTGTAGAGGGGCAGTTAGGGGAGGAAGTTTTGTCTGGGTGATGGCAGGGGGAGCAGGGATGAAGTAGGAGCCATCCTCACTCCCCGTCCCAGCCTTCCAGACTTGGGGCTGAAATTGTGTATTGGCACAGGCCAGCAGGTGCAGGACCTCCCAGCTGCATTGCCTCCAACCCAGCCTCATCTCACTCCTTCCCCAACTACGCAGTGCTGGAATGGCCAGCAGGGGGCAGATGCAGAAACCAAGTGGCACATCCCCAACGCTCGATCCATGGCAATGTCTGGGGGATAAAAGCATGGACCGACTATGGTGCTCACCACCTTCATGTTCTTGTGGGATGAGCCTTGGGTGCTATCCAGCCAAACAGTGCACATTTAGTTCTCTGAATCTCTCCATACAAGCCATGCTCGCCCCTCCTCTTAATCAGTTGATTGCTCTCAGCTGAGTTTTCTCCAAGATGCTGACACTGGAACATGTTCAGGTGCCCTGGCTGGTATGCGGAGTTGCAGGTGCGGTCTCATCTGTTCTTTGCAGGGAGGGACAGCTGCCGCATCTCATTGTGAACTTGCAGCCCGTTTGCTAATTGCTATCAATCTCAGACAATTTTTTCTTTAATTACTGCTTTACAAGCTCTTTCCCTCTTGTTGAATATCTGCATTCAGGGTCATTTACCCACAGCTGTCATCCTTTGCATTTTTCCAGGTTGAATCGCATTCTGGATTGAATGCCCATATTTCCAACCCTCTTACTTTCTACAATGGCAACCCCTTATGCATGGGGCAAACACCTTGTAAAATACACAAAGGCACTGTCCTATTCCCCTTTCATAGTCACCTCTACCATGATGTCTGCAGAACCCAGCCTACTGGGAATAGTTAGGAAAGGGGTGAGCTCTCACTGTTGCTTTCTATGCCCACAGTATGATGCCATATTGCTCTTCTGCTGTTACCATTAGCCAGTTTTCAGTCTCAGGTGACAGTTCTCATGTGCAAACGCTGACAACGCAAGATTCCTAACTGCCTCATCAACGTGCTTCTGTCCAGAGACTAGCTGATTTTTGTGCAGTGGGAAATACAATGAGATAGACAGCAAATAGTAATGATTTCCCATCTCTACCAACTGGGTGTAGATTTGAAACAGGCACCACATTTAAATCTGTAGATATTATATATTCACCTTTGGAATTTGCCCTGTTCTTTTCAGAGCCCATACACCTTACATGGAAGAAACCATTGCCTTTCCTTTCGATCCTCTCCTTTTTTAATGTAGTTTTTTTTTAACATGGGTACAACATCATATATTGACTAAGGAGTTGTATGTATTTCGTGACGCTGACCAAGGGATGAGACCATTTCCTTCTTGTGGAAAGTTCAAAATCCAAATGAATGTGTATTTATTTATTCAGATATTCAGGCATGCAAATCTAGGCACTTAAAGTACAACCACAAAGACTTTTATTTTAATCTCACTTCTGCAAATTAACATAGTAGTGTAGTTTTCAAAATTAAAAACTCAAAGGATTAAATCCAACTGGCAAACATGGTTTGGAAAATCATTTTGTGGCCCAAATCATAAGATTACTAAATGTAGATGAAAGAGGCAATTCCAAAAGAAAATTCTGTTCCTTTACAACGAAAGAAGATAAGCTTTAACTATATGTACATGCAGAAATGTAATATGATTTATTTTCCAGCAGGCAAAACTACTGTATACAGCTCTAGGTCACAGAGCAATGTGACTGCAATATAAATACAGCTCCTGAGGCTGACATGTTGATGATGGTTGTAATTATTGATTAATACTACTGTGGCAGGCTTGAAAACAAGTCCATCTTGGAATGGACACTACCACAATACTTTTTCATTGCATGAAACTAAAATATTACCCTCATTGAGGCTTTCAGATTTGCCAAGGGATAAATGTCATTTCTGGCAGGGGGAAAAATGAAATTAATGCCTTTTAACTTTCTGGAGAGAATTTTAATAAAGATTAAACCAGGCTGTTAGAAAATCAAAAGAAGGTTCTTTAACCTGAAGGCAGCTGCAAGCTTGTGTAGCTTTAGGAGTCAAACACAGCCTTCCCTTCATCCGTTGGTAACTGTATTGATTTTTCTTGTTTGTCTTGCCGTAGCATCTAAAGGCCATAGCCCCACTGGGCCAGGCACAATACAAATAGCTAATAAAGTGATGATCCCTTCCCCAGAGAGCTTGAAATCTAAGATGAGAGACAACAGGCCATTCAGCTTGGCTCAAACCATTTTGGCTTGGAGAAAACTCTTCACCATTGAGCTGATCGTTTGAGTTCATGGAGCTCTGTTGATTTTCTCCTGCTGAGAGCTAGCCCTTTTGCTTTGTGACGGGCTTAGTTACAACCTTCAGGATGTTGCATGCATGGCTGAATGATTCATATAGGCATAGCATTTATTGATAAGGGCTGAAAAAGACTTCTCTTCATTAATTATTATAGGGAGCAGATATGTGTTGGGGCATGACTCTGCTGAGGGATCTAGCTAGATTCTGTCTCCTTTAACCCTCTGATGGAAGCCACAGCACAGCTAGTGGAGAGTTTGTCTTGCAGAACCGTTGGGAGACACCACCAAGCACTGCAGCACACACAAACCTTGTGCTTTGTTGTGAACAGAATCCCCCATTCTTAGTGCTGGGGAAGAGCCAAAGTAGAAGCTGTGGCAACTTGCCCGGAGTTCCATCCTGCTTCTAGAATGATGGCCAATGCAGCCAGAACATGGTCTCCCATCTTGGGGAAAGGGTTTGCCAAAGCCAGTGACTGATATCTGATGTGTATTAACTCACTGGTGTCCTGTCACCATGGTAGAGCAACCTGGCACAAAAAATATGGGGAGACCAAAGGCTGAGAGAACCTTTAACGTGGCCTCCTGGATCTCAGCCTTTAACAAGTGATGGGATATCTGTAGATCCCTCTGCCATTTCTGAACGAATCCCGCTCCCCAGCAGTCACGTGGGCTTGGGGAAAGAACCTGCAGGGTGAAGGTACAACATCTAACACAGCAGGACCTTCAGTGCTACTGTCATAGAATCATAGAATATCAGGGTTGGAAGGGACCTCAGGAGGTCATCTAGTCCAACCCCCTGCTCAAAGCAGGACCAATCCACAACTAAATCATCCCAGCCAGGGCTTTGTCAAGCCTGACCTTAAAAACTTCTAAGGAAGGAGATTCTACCACCTCTCTAGGTAATGCATTCCAGTGTTTCACCCCCCTCCTAGTGATGAAGTTTTTCCTAATATCCAACCTAAACCTCCCCCACTGCAACTTGAGACCATTACTCCTTGTCCTGTCCTCTTCTACCATTGAGAATAGTCTAGAACCATCCTCTCTGGAACCACCTCTCAAGTAGTTGAAAGCAGCTATCAAATCCCCCCTCATTCTTCTCTTCTGCAGGCTAAACAATCCCAGCTCCCTCAGCCTATCCTCATAACTCATGTGTTCCAGTCCCCTAATCATTTTTGTTGCCCTTCGCTGGATTCTCTCCAATTTATCCACATCCTTCTTGTAGTGTGGGGCCCAAAACTGGACACAGTACTCCAGATGAGGCCTCACCAATGTCGAATAGAGGGGAACGATCACGTTCCTCGATCTGCTCGCTATGCCCCTACTTATAATCCCAAAATGACATTGGCCTTCTTGGCAACAAGGGCATACTGCTGACTCATATCCAGCTTCTCGTCCACTGTCACCCCTAGGTCCTTTTCCGCAGAATTGCTGCCTAGCCATTCGGTCCCTAGTCTGTAGCTGTGCATTGCGTTCTTCCGTCCTAAGTGCAGGACCCTGCACTTATCCTTATTGAACCTCATCAGATTTCTTTTGGCCCAATCCTCCAATTTGTCTAGGTCCCTCTGTATCCTATCCCTGCCCTCCAGTGTATCTACTACTCCTCCACCCAGTTTAGTATCATCCGCAAATTTGCTGAGAGTGCAATCCACACCATCCTCCAGATCATTTATGAAGATATTGAACAAAACCGGCCCCAGGACCGCCCCCTGGGGCACTCCACTTGACACCGGCTGTCAAATAGACATGGAGCCATTGATCACTACCCGTTGAGCCCGACAATCTAGCCAACTTTCTACCCACCTTATAGTGCATTCATCCAGCCCGTACTTCTTTAACTTGCTGACAAGAATACTGTGGGAGACCGTGTCAAAAGCTTGTCTAAAGTGAAGATACAATACATCCACTGCTTTCCCTTCATCCACAGAACCAGTAATCTCATCATAGAAGGTGATTAGATTAGTCAGGCATGACCTTCCCTTGGTGAATCCATGCCGACTGTTCCTGATCACTTTCCTCTCATGTAAGTGTTTCAGGATGGATTCCTTGAGGACCTGCTCCATGATTTTTCCGGGGACTAAGGTGAGGCTGACTGGCCTGTAGTTCCCAGGATCCTCCTTCTTCCCTTTTTTAAAGATTGGCACTACATTAGCCTTTTTCCAGTCATCCGGGACTTCCCCTGTTCGCCACGAGTTTTCAAAGATAATGGCCAATGGCTCTGCAATCACAGCCGCCAATTCCTTTAGCACTCTCGGATGCAACTCGTCCGGCCCCATGGTTTTCTAAATAGTCCCTAACCACCTCTTTCTCCACAGAGGGCTGGCCATCTACTCCCCATGCTGTGATGCCCAGCGCAGCAGTCTGGGAGCTGTCCTTGTTATGAAGACAGAGGCAAAAAAAGCATTGAGCACATTAGCTTTTTCCACATTCTCTGTCACTAGGTTGCCTCCCTCATTCAGTAAGGGGCCCACACTTTCCTTGGCTTTCTTCTTGTTGCCAACATACCTGAAGAAACCCTTCTTGTTACTCTTGACATCTCTTGCTAGCTGCAGCTCCAGGTGCGATTTAGCCCTCCTGATTTCATTCCTACATGCCCGAGCAATATTTTTATACTCTTCCCTGGTCATATGTCCAACCTTCCACTTCTTGTGAGCTTTTTTTTTATGTTTAAGATCTGCTAGGATTTCACCGTTAAGCCAAGCTGGTCGCCTGCCATATTTACTATTCTTTCGACTCATCGGGATGGTTTGTCCCTGTAACCTCAACAGGGATTCCTTGAAATACAGCCAGCTCTCCTGGACTCCTTTCTCCTTCATGTTAGTCCCCCAGGGGATCCTACCCATCCGTTCCCTGAGGGAGTCGAAGTCTGCTTTCCTGAAGTCCAGGGTCCGTATCCTGCTGCTTACCTTTCTTCCCTGTGTCAGGATCCTGAACTCAATCAACTCATGGTCACTGCCTCCCAGATTCCCATCCACTTTTGCTTCCCCTACTAATTCTTCCCGGTTTGTGAGCAGCAGGCCAAGAAAAGCTCCCCCCTAGTTGGCTCCTCTAGCACTTGCACCAGGAAATTGTCCCCTACGCTTTCCAAAAAACTTCCTGGATTGTCTATGCACTGCTGTATTGCTCTCCCAGGTCATATAGATAACCACCGTCATTTCACCAGCCATGTTCTACTGGGAAGAGTCACACATGCCCTGGCAGTAGTGTGGGGCTACTTGCCATCAACACACACACACACTCTGCCACAACTTCAGTCTAAGACCACATAAAAAGAGTTAAGAGGGGATAGTCCAGCACACTGCAGAATCCAGTCAGATCCCAACAGGACTTACCGGGGTGGTGAAGGGGGAGGTTACCTGACTCCAAATGCAAGTTCCTCAACAATACAACAAGGCTTGGAAGGATTCAATTTTTTAAATCAGTGAATGTTGATTTCACAGTACACACCAACTTATGAAAATACATTTCCATCCACACTGATCAAAATTTACAAATAGACAAAGTCAGAAGAACGCTGCCTCAGAACATGCAGTTTGAGTTCTGGGTGTTTACTTTGTACATTTTGCCATGTGATATTGGCAATTTGTGCTCTAACGGTTATAAAGCTTTGACTTTTTGAAATCGGTGTCTACTCATTGAAATATTGTCTGACCCGACCCTCATTTCCCACAATGGTGAACATTTAAATCAATAAACATGAAAAAAATGCTTAAAAATAAGCATTGATGTTATCAAATAAGCATTGATGTTATTCATCAACATTATAACAATCAAGTTCAGCTGTGCCTAAGTAAGCTGGGACACACGACACCCTCCCAAAGCCTGGTGAGAAGGTGCCAGGTGATCAAGCAAAGCCAATACACAGGAGCCAGGCTATAGCTGGGGGGGGTCAATTCACTTCTGTAGGTATCTATCCGAATCATTTAGGGAGATCACAGGGATTGGAAGTCACTGCTGCCATCTGCATAGCACATTCTTTGAGTACCAGAGGCAGGAGGACTAGACTAGTCTAGACAGTTCTGTGCCCGTTGGAGAAGACACCATTGCCGTAGGGGGATGTTGACTTATGCTAGGACTTACTGACCCCCTGTTCTGTCTTCTGACATGATTCTTCTCTTAGGGGGTTCCCCCTTTTCAACTCTCCCCCCATCACATTTTCTTCACCTAAATCACTGACAGCTGCCTTTCTTATCCATTTTTACCTGTTACTAGTCAGCATTGGCAATGCGCTTCATGCTGTACAAGACACCAAAGTGAATAGCAGGTTCTGACAGTAAATGCAGAAGAAAACATGGATGAGTATTTCAAAAATAGCAGTAGCATGCTTCTTTGTGCAGCGGGAGCTGAGGGAGACCAGGATACAGAGTGAAATTAAGTTGAAAAGACAGAAACAAGAGAGCTGAAAGAGAAATACAAAGGAACGGAACGGTCGGATCTGGCAGTTTTGAATTGCTCTGTTTCTTAGGATTGGGAAAGGAATGGGCCAGATCCTCAGATGTGCACCACACTGAAGACAACGGAGCTTTGATGATTTACACCAAGAAGGGCTCTGCAGTGCCTGGGATGTCTCCAACTGTCTTCACTGGACCCCTGTAGCATTCAGCCTGTTCAATCCACACATGACTCCCAGAAATGGAGCACTTCCCAAGGCAAGAGCTTGGGCTACTGCCACTTGCCAAACTGTGCCACACCAGTCCTGGAAGCCCCTTGCTCCCGAGGGGGAACTCTGCAACTGATGTACAACTATGACGACAAGGAAAACATTGGGCTTCTACTTGTACTGAAGCATTGAACGAGCACTTATGGGTTGTGAATCTCCACATCTTATGGTATCTAGTCCCACGGCAGCCTGGCCATTCATGTAGCTGCTGAAGCTAGATATATCAGCACACGGGCAACCCTCCCCCGTTCCCCTCAGAAATGAACATCTTGAGCTGGAAGGCTGGGAATTTCCAGGGGCGCCTCTGGACTCAGTGAAACTCAAGGGGATTTGTCCATTTAATGCTCTTTGGTTCCTTTGAAAAATACGAGCCTAAATGACATTGTTCCATACACAAATGCTAAGTCAAGGGGAGTCACATTGACGACCATGCTAAGCCTTATGGTTACTTAAAGGATTGCACATAAAACCTGACAAGGGAAAGCAAGGAGAACTTTAGAACAGATGCCTCAGAGCACTTTCTCCTTCAAAGATGTGTACAGCTGTAAGAGCTCTCTGGAGTGGTCTCCCAAGCACATTGTTGAGTCAGAGGCACTAGGGACTTAAGAAATGGATTGTTTTAAGAAATGGAGCCGCTGAAGGTAGCTGCTAGTGTATACTTGTGGTATTAGGTATTCAGAGGTTCAAGCTGAAGATATATCAGACCTGACTAACACTTCAGGACTCAGAGTGTCATGCGGTGGGTTTGTACAGCTTCAGGTGCCCTACTACTGATTTGGACCTTTGGGTCCTACAATAAATATATTGCTTAGTGCATATTGTTTCATGAGTCTATCAGAATGTGTCAGTAATGGAAGAATCTGCCTGTTTGTTGCCAGCTGGAAGCCCGAGGATGATACAAATTACAGGAGATTAAAAAAAGGAAGAAACTGTCAGCCATGAGTCTACAAGCACTAGCTGCATAGTATAGTGCATACTATGGGGAAACTGAGGCACGGAGTGGGGATGTTAGAGTTAGGACCAGCCCAGTAACCCAAACACTGAGCCATGTCACTTCCCCTAATATACATGCAGGGTGCTTTCTAGAAAACATCCATCCATTTACACAGCGAGAGGCGACTCAGAGGACACTGGGGAGAGTGTTTAGCTCTGGTTGATCTTTCTCTCCAGCTGGTTTGTCCGTACACTTGATTGGTGCCTTACCTTTTCATGCCAGCGGCAGTTCAGTGCTACCCGTGCAACGCTGGGTGCAAGCACAGGAGACTGGAATTCTCTGTGTCTGTGCTGAACGGACACATGCCCACATCTCACTCCAAACCTGGAAGCACCACCAGCAAGGAGGAGAGGTTAATTCATTCTCTCTGCCTTGATCCCGAGCACCTGGGGAATGGGCTGGTTAGTACACATTGTCAGTTCTTACACATCTTCATCCCCTGCCTGAGGCTGGCTGGCTTTTAAAAAAAAAATATACACTATCAGTGTTCTCTCCATCTTTGAGTTTTTTAGTACTCCCCACGCCGGAAATTCCTTTAAGGAGACAGAAAGACTTCTCCTCCTCCGTGAGCTATCAGAAATTCACCCACTGCAGCCGGATGCATACCATGTCCTTCCTCTTTGTGAGAAAACGCTTTACGTGCTCGACTTATTTCAAACAGGAGCTGTATCACCGGTAAAACTCCCCAAAGAACTGCAGGGTATTGGCAGGCTGCTAGTTTAATTCGTACCTGCCAAACCAGAGAATAGACAGGTGAATATCTACACACAGGAAAATTCCTTTGTACCGAAGTTTTCCTGGAATTCCTAGCTCAAGAGAGTACTGTTGTAGAGAAAGCCAATACTCTTATTTTTTTTTAAGCATGACATTAAGACAGTAGTTAAAAGCTTTTAACAGTCAATTAAACACTTAAGCTGAAGCATCACAAAACTGCAGGCTTCCCATCAGGCTGCCAATGGATTCAAAGATGGCCTTCTACTCCAGACACATCAATCTTCCCTTGTGGGGGTTCTCTATGTATCCTTCTGGCATCAGGATGGAGGAAAATCTATATATACACACACACGCACAAAATCCAGGGGAGTTTGTCCATTCATTTCAACAGGACCGGGAGAGGACAAATTTAAGGAAACATGTCTCTGGGAGACAGGATGAAATTTAACTGCAGCCACAACAGGGGACGGGGGAGGAATTACGAGGAATAGGAACAGGGCCGTCCAGAAGAAGTTAACATGCTTCAAATGATAAAATTCAGTGAAATTTCTCACAGAAATGCTGTGATATTCTGAGAACTCCTTTTATCAAGTCACACTTCCACTGGCTGCCTGTGGAGTTCCAACAGGCCTGGAATAGCTGCAGCTGAGACCGTAAAGTTGCTAATTGAATAAGCCTTTGCTCTGAATTATTGCTTTTAACCACACAAAGAGCTTTCAACCCACAATGTTGTGTTCACCTTGAGCTTTTTAAAATTGAAGTTAATTTCTGAACAAAAAGTGACTTTCAATAAAGAAAAAATAAAAACAAAAGGTTTGCCTTCAAAATGTTGAAATAAAATGTTCTGTTTTTTTTTCTTGTTTAGTTGACGAGTCAGACGTGAATTCACAAAATATTTTAGTTGACTCAAATCTGCATTTGTGGCATTTAGTCTGAAAAATTTCGCCCAGCTCTACTGAATACTGATCACCTCCATAATCATCACAGATGGACTCAAACCCCTTCTCTCATTCTAGATTAGCCCCTTGGCTATGTTGTAGAGCCCATTAATTTCCCAGGCATTTGTGGAGTGGGTAGGATGAGGAATTAGAAAGATTAGTCATGTTGCTGTTAAGAATATTATGGTTATAGACAGTAAATACTACTTGAATTGGAAAGGGCAGCTAATCATACATTTTTATTTCCTCTATTTGCAATTAATAGACAAATACAATTATACAGACAGAAATACATACTGTCGATATGTTGGGGAAAATACTGTTAATATCCTAATCAAAGACCTGTGACAAATCTGGCTATTATGTCATTGAGTCTAATTACATCCCCTTAAATGAAAGTAAAAATAAGATCAAAATTACAATAAAATTCCATTCATTTCTGATAGTGTTTTAATTACTGAAAAAGAGTCTAGAGCTTTGATATATATCTAAATTAGTTAATTACATATACATTTAAAAAAGAAATGAGAACATGTAGTGATGAAAGTGCAGTACATTTGTCCCATGTAACAGCAACGTTTGAAGCAAGCACAGAAGTCATGCAGATGTTAATGAAGCATTGGCCTTCTATTTGCAGAGAGAGACACAAGGGAAACAAGTGTCAACTGAACATGATTTAGCCTACAAGCTTCAGACACAAGCTTATGTTAAGCCTTTTCAGCTAAAACGGACCGTAATTTGGGAAACAAGAAATCACAGTTGGCTTGAATTCTTGAGATTATACGCTCCAGAAGTTGTTTTAAGATAAAGACAAACAAACAAAAAGAAAGAGCCAATGAAAGTGCAACATAGATTTCGTATCTGATCTATGTAGACAAAAATAATTTAAAAATTGGTGTCTATTCTCCTGAGCAACTGTGCCAAAGCCCCGTGATGTTGAAAGGGTGGGAAACTGTAGATTTTGAGATCTTCTCAATGATGAGCAAATATTGATTTTAGAGCAGAGATCATAAAACAGCTAGGCATTGGGGAGCAAGGAGTTGGCTAGCTTAGGGAATTCATAATAGGAGCTAGAGAGTTATACATCTAGGTCACTAGCTTGAATCCGCATCGGAGCAGTAGTAGTGACCTATTTGAAATCCCCTTATGATCTGTCTTGTTCCCACTGGACAAGGCCTTGTCTGGATTAGGATTTGGAAGGTGTTAGGAGTACTATGCTTGTGCCAGTTAGCACTCTTGCCGGCAAACTTGGCAAAAAGGTGAAAAATGCAGCTGGCCCGGACGCTGAACTCCTTCTTCATCCTGAGAACTGACTCATTCATCACATGCGTGAAAAGCATGCTGGGCAATCTGGGAAAACTTGCTGTCGTAATGCTGAGGTCTTATACAGTGCACTGGGTGACAGATAACTTTATCCTTGGCAGTTGTCAGAAGCACTCAGACAAACAAAAATATTAAAAAGGTGTCTAGCCCAAATCCAACGTGCAGGCTGCTCTTGGTTCTGAGGGCTATTTGCCCTCTGATCGCAGCTCTCATGTTTTATTAGCCTGTGGACAACAAACAGCCCTTTCTTAGCAGGGACAAAGTCACGTGTTTCACCCAGTGTGATTGCTTTGCCCAGACTTGCTGAGCAGGTTTCCCCTTGTCCTGTCTAGCACTGGGCAAACCTCAGAAGATCCACTGTACAGACCACTCCTAAACCCAGGGGTAGTCAATAGGTGGACTACGGTCCAAATCCAGATGCTTTTTAATGGACCACGGAATCTTTTTATTTACTTATCATTATTGTTATTATTTTTGTATTATTTTCTCTGGAGTCTGGATCTTGACTATACCTTGGCCAAAAAATTTGGACCGTGACAAAAATTAATTGATTACCCCGACTTAAGCTGAAGGAAAAAAACCTCCATTAGCTGGCAGTAAACATTGGCTGCGGTGATGTTGCACTCCATATGTTTTATGGAAATATGTGAATGAGTGTGAATATGATGTCACTGGAATATGCTTCATGCAAAGGTCTCCTGTCAGGTATCATTACAAAGCTTATGATCTACTGAGTGTGGTCATCCTATTTGTATGCATGTATCATTCTTCTATCTAAAGCTAGAAATATGAAATATAACCCTGAGGTCCTATTGAAATTATGCAAAGTGTGGGCCATTAACGGTGGTTTAGAATCTTGATGGCTCCCATTGTCTAGGACAATTGGTTGTAAATGGCTCTGTTTACTTGCAAGCCTTCCTGTGTTCCTGTGAGTCAAGCCAGGAAGAATGGAGACTAGGGAGTCTCACAGGACATGTGACCATGTCACCTGGTACTGAGATTCATCTTAAACCTGGTGCTTTTCATTTAGAAGGAGGGGTGGGGACCCAGAGAAACAAAAGATTCCTGCCTTGTGCCAAAGCTATAAAAGGGGATGGAACAGAACAAAGGGGGCTGCCAGTCATGAAAAACCCCTAGTTACCACCTGAACTGGAACTAACAAGGACTGTACCAGGGAAAAGGATTGGGTCCAGACTAGGAAGGAATCTAGTCTGTGAAAGAAGCTTTTTGGAACATCTCTCAGGGTGAGATTTACCTGTAATCAGTTTCTTAATGTATTAGACTTAGAGTTGCGTGATTTGTTTTATTTTGTTGGGTAACTTACTTTGTTCTGTCGGTTATTACTTGGAACCACTTAAATCCTACTTTTTATACTTAATAAAATCACTTTTGTTTATTAGTAAACCCAGAGTAAGTGATTAATACCTAGGGGAGCAAACAGCTGTGCATTTCTCTCTATCTATCTTATAGAGGGTGGACAATTTATGAGTTTACCCTGTATAATCTTTTTACAGAGTAAAATGGATTTATTTGGAGTGTAGACGTACCCTAAGTGAGCTACAGCACCTCCAAGTAAGTGTAACTGGTACAAAGACTGAGATGCATCTCATTCCAGTGGAGCTAGAGCAGAGCAGGAGAACCAGACAAATAGTAAGGAATTGTGCCCTCAAAGTACCATCCTCTTCCTCAGGCTGGATGTAAAAACCGTAACATGGATGAAAACAGTGTAGACAGAACTCTTGTGTCAGTCAAGTCTGCCCGCCTGCTTTCATGGAAAAAAACATTCTCAACAACAGGGTACAGGAGGGAAATTATTCCATTCCTCTCCCCTGGGACAGCAAGCCAGGCAGGCGTTGGAAGTAAACACAAAACCTTATGTGTCAAAGCTTGGGACATTAAAATCTCAAAGTATTGTTGTTCCAGGGATTAGAATAATGCGAGGACTCTGCTGGCTGTCAAGATCTGCAAAAAGCTGGGCTGCTATGTGTCAAACTTCAGCCTCCAGACAGGAGTAAGTTATTATGAGTCTTTTAATGCTGTTAATTCTTTTGTATTCCTTAATCTTCTTCAAATGTTCTTGGAGCCTGGCCAGGCCAGAATGTATATTCCAAATCGCTGAAAGTTATGGATTCTTCTCCGTATATTTCACTTGTCAGATTTAAAGGCTGTTTTGGGAAAGCTGAGAAAAAACCCCTAGGATTAGCTTCTACAGAAACTTCATTTTGCAAAGCACACTGGCAAGAACTATACAAATGAACTCATCTGAAATACCTAGCACGTGCACAAAACAGCCAGGAGAGCTCCCATAGGTCTGTCAATATCTTGAAGCTAGAGTTGGACAAAAACAGCTCAGGTCTAAAAGGATCTATGCCCTTATCCAGCCATTGTCTCTTTATTGGAGCCAAGAGGACTATCCATATCATAGAATCATAGAATCATACAATATCAGGGTTGGAAGGGACCCCAGAAGGTCATCTAGTCCAACCCCTTGCTCGAAGCAGGACCAATTCCCAGTTAAATCATCCCAGCCAGGGCTTTGTCAAGCCTGACCTTAAAAACCTCTAAGGAAGGAGATTCTACCACCTCCCTAGGTAACACATTCCAGTGTTTCACCACCCTCTTAGTGAAAAAGTTTTTCCTAATATCCAATCTAAACCTCCCGCACTGCAACTTGAGACCATTACTCCTCGTTCTGTCATCTGCTACCATTGAGAACAGTCTAGAGCCATCCTCTTTGGAACCCCCTTTCAGGTAGTTGAAAGCAGCTATCAAATCCCCCCTCATTCTTCTCTTCTGCAGGCTAAACAATCCCAGCTCCCTCAGCCTCTCCTCATAACTCATGTGTTCCAGACCCCTCATCATTTTTGTTGCCCTTCGCTGGACTCTCCAATTTATCCACATCCTTCTTGAAGTGTGGGGCCCAAAACTGGACACAGTACTCCAGATGAGGCCTCACCAATGTCGAATAGAGGGGAACGATCACGTCCCTCGATCTGCTCGCTATGCCCCTACTTATACATCCCAAAATGCCATTGGCCTTCTTGGCAACAAGGGCACACTGCTGACTCATATCCAGCTTCTCGTCCACTGTCACCCCTAGGTCCTTTTCCGCAGAACTGCTGCCTAGCCATTCGGTCCCTAGTCTGTAGCTGTGCATTGGGTTCTTCCGTCCTAAGTGCAGGACCCTGCACTTATCCTTATTGAACCTCATCAGATTTCTTTTGGCCCAATCCTCCAATTTGTCTAGGTCCTTCTGTATCCTATCCCTCCCCTCCAGCGTATCTACCACTCCTCCCAGTTTAGTATCATCCGCAAATTTGCTGAGAGTGCAATCCACACCATCCTCCAGATCATTTATGAAGATATTGAACAAAACCGGCCCCAGGACCGACCCTTGGGGCACTCCACTTGATACCGGCTGCCAACTAGACATGGAGCCATTGATCACTACCCATTGAGCCCGACAATCTAGTCAGCTTTCTACCCACCTTATAGTGCATTCATCCAGCCCATACTTCCTTAACTTGCTGACAAGAATACTGTGGGAGACCGTGTCAAAAGCTTTGCTAAAGTCAAGAAACAATACATCCACTGCTTTCCCTTCATCCACAGAACCAGTAATCTCATCATAAAAGGCAATTAGATTAGTCAGGCATGACCTTCCCTTGGTGAATTCATGCTGGCTGTTCCTGATCACTTTCCTCTCATGCAAGTGCTTCAGGATTGATTCTTTGAGGACCTGCTCCATGATTTTTCCAGGGACTGAGGTGAGGCTGACTGGCCTGTAGTTCCCAGGATCCTCCTTCTTCCCTTTTTTAAAGATTGGCACTACATTAGCCTTTTTCCAGTCATCCGGGACTTCCCCGGTTCGCCACGAGTTTTCAAAGCTAATGGCCAATGGCTCTGCAATCACAGCCGCCAATTCCTTCAGCACTCTCGGATGCAACTCGTCCGGCCCCGTGGACTTATGCACGTCCAGCTTTTCTAAATAGTCCCTAACCACCTCTTTCTCCACAGAGGGCTGGCCATCTCTTCCCCATTTTGTGATGCCCAGCACAGCAGTCTGGGAGCTGACCTTGTTCGTGAAGACAGAGGCAAAAAAAGCATTGAGTACATTAGCTTTTTCCACATCCTCTGTCACTAGGTTGCCTCCCTCATTCAGTAAGGGGCCCACACTTTCCTTGGCTTTCTTCTTGTTGCCAACATACCTGAAGAAACCCTTCTTGTTACTCTTGACATCTCTCGCTAGCTGCAGCTCCAGGTGCGATTTGGCCCTCCTGATATCATTCCTACATGCCCGAGCAATATTTTTATACTCTTCCCTGGTCATATGTCCAACCTTCCACTTCTTGTAAGCTTCTTTTTTATGTTTAAGATCCGCTAGGATTTCACCATTAAGCCAAGCTGGTCGCCTGCCATATTTACTATTCTTTCGACTCATCGGGATGGTTTGTCCCTGTAACCTCAACAGGGATTCCTTGAAATACAGCCAGCTCTCCTGGACTCCTTTCCCCTTCAAGTCAGTCCCCCAGGGGATCCTGGCCATCCGTTCCCTGAGGGAGTCGAAGTCTGCTTTCCTGAAGTCCAGGGTCCATATCCTGCTGCTTACCTTTCTTCCCTGCATCAGGATCCTGAACTCAACCAACTCATGGTCACTGCCTCCCAGATTCCCATCCACTTTTGCTTCCCCCACTAATTCTACCCGGTTTGTGAGCAGCAGGTCAAGAAAAGTGCCCCCCCTAGTTGGCTCCTCTAGCACTTGTGCCAGGAAATTGTCCCCTACGCTTTCCAAAAACTTCCTGGATTGTCTATGCACTGCTGTATTGCTCTCCCAGCAGATATCAGGAAAATTAGAGTCACCTATGAGAATCAGGGCATGAATATGAATAAAGTCTGTTTGCAGGATTTGGAGCCAAAGGCCCCTATCCTGCAGCTGGTTCTGCATGGGTGCAAATGGCCAGCCATACAGGTCTGTTTGCATGATTGAGGTCTAAATGTTTTCCATCCTCCACCCTTTGTCTATTTAGGCTCCAATCCTGCAATCACTAATGCATGGGCTTCTGGTTAAGCACACTGTCCCAGGGCTGATACACCCCGTCACCCTTTGGGGTGGGAGACAGGTGCATTAAGGCCCCATGGTTGAGTCTGTAGGGCTTCCCCCAGGCTTGGGGCTGCGTGGCCCTGTGGCCTGAGACTATAGTCCAGCCCTTGGGCTCAGGACAGTGTGGCCAGAGTCAATAGTGTGGGTGGTGGCCAGGATAGGGGAACCTGGGCCCGCCCTCTCCACCAGGTCTCAACCCAGGGCATTGTCAGTGGTGCGGTTGCCCACCAACTCAGAGGGGATCCTACCGAAACTTCCCTGCCAAGTTTCCCTGGGTCACTTCCTACCCAATCCTCTGCAGTTTGCTGCCTCCGGGTCTCCCGGGTCTCTCCCCTCTTTGTGGTGTCCAGAGCCTGTATTTCAGGGTCTGTCTCCGTCTGGCTGTCCTCTGTGTCCTGGAGCGCAGGCATTCCTCCTCCAGGAGACAGCAGTGCACTTCCTTCCTCGCTGACGGTCAGCCCAGATGGAGCTGCTCTGCTGCCTTTTATATCCTGTCTCCAGCTGGAGCATGCCCAGCAGAGACAAGAGGGTGTGGCCTCCTAGGCCAAGAGAGAAGGGTTAACCCCTGCTGCACCAGTGAGGGGCTGATACACCCCGTCACAAACACAAATAACTTCAATGGGGCTACCTGGGTGGGTAAAGTTCAGCATACAAAGTACTATAGTAGAACCTCAGAGTTACGAACACCTGGGGAATGGAGGCTGTTTGTAATTCTGAAATGTTCATAACCCTGAACAAAATGTTATGATTGTTCTTTCAAAAGTTTACAACTGAACATTGACTTAAAACAGCTTTGAAACTTTACTATGCAGAAGGAAAATGCTGCTTTCCCTTTATTTATTTATTTTTAGTAATTTACGTTTAACACAATACTGTACTGTAATTGCTTTTTGCCTTTTTTTCATTTGTCTCTGCTGGTGCCCGATTGTGTATTTCTGGTTCCAAATGAGGTCTGTGGCTGACACAGTTCGTAATTCGGGTGTTCGTAACTCTGAGGTTCTACTGTATTTGCCGGATCAGAGGCTCAGAACGTTAGATCTTCTAGGCAAGGACTGACATGTATTGTCTTTCTAGCGCCTAGCAAAGCGAGACCTTGATCTCAGTGGAAGCCCTTAGCTAGAACCATAGTAGCAATATTTGTCATGCAGAGCTTATCCAAAGAAATGACAATACAAGGACAAAAGGAGAAAAATCAAAACCAGCCTAGCTGTAAAACAGTAACAAAAAATAGCAAAAATATCCCCAGCAGCTATGATCATCTCTCATAATATTAAAGATGGAGCAAGGCCCAAAGGAAATTACAACACACTACAGATTAAGCAAACTGTCTCCCAGGTAACTGTGCTGTCTCCCGTGCCACAATCAGCCATCATTCATTAAACCATAAAGTATATGTTTATTGCATGGCAAAGGCAGTGGTGTTCATAAAGGAGTCCCAAAGTGTGCGGACTGTCAGCTCATACGTAACCTTGTTGGTAATGAAATCTGTTCAGATTACCTGCTTGACTAAACCATGCCAGACGGCAAGAGAAGGACTTGGGATCGCTCCAGAAATTTAAAATAGCCTTACAGGCCCCAAACAAAAAAGCTGAGCAGCAATCTGTCTTGGAGCAACATCTGGGCTCTCTCACAGCACAGTGCTCAGAAGAATCAAAATGGGCACAATGTCCAAATGTTAACAGTTTATTTGTACTCTCTGTGACTACGTATGCCCCAAGTTTGCTACATCAAACAGCCCTAAACGATATGCCCTGGTAATCCTTTTCCGAGGGCATCTAAAGCCACTCCTGCATACTATTTCTGAGAAATATAAGCTCTGTGCAATCTTACATCTACGGGCTAGATTCTGCTCTCATTAGTAGAGTGAGATCAGTAGTAATCTCACTCTACTAATGAGAGTAAAGTACTAGACTAGTGAGTAACGATGGGAGAATCTGGCCCTAAAACAGCCAGACCCTACTGGCTTGAGTCCTGATTCTGCAGCCTTTATTCACACCAAGTAGCACATACTCACACACAAGGAGACTTTGCAAGTGTTTGCACTGAAGTGGCCTTTGCACCATGAAGCGCTGTTTCAGTTCAGTGAGTGATGGGCCCTAGGGAGCAATGGCCGATGTCAGTGAAGGATTTGCCCCCGCAGGAAGGAGAACAGTGGTTTGGAAGCCAATTACTTTTTCACTTCCATCATAAACAGGCCCTAGTTTGACAGTCTTTCCGGCCATGGAACGGGGAACCAAGCAGTGCTTAATTTGTGCCAGCACTTGCCAGGGCTGAGTCCTGTCATCTCTAGGCTTGGCAGTTCAGAGCCCTGGCACCTCTGGGCTTGCCACAACAGTTGTGAAAATAAAAAGAAAGGCTTGAGCCCCAGCACCTCTTTTATTACAAATTAAGACTCTCTGGGCCCTCATTTTAATTCCAGATTTTTTTTTTTTTAAAAAAAACCTACCATTGGAAGCCAAAGATCGATCTTCAAATTTCAGAACCCTACAAGTAAGTTTCTTTTAAAGCTTTTACGATTTACCTTTAAGTACCTAGCAGTCATCACCACCGCATCAAAGTTTAATTTGCTCTATTTCACCACAATGTCCTCACTATATTGAGGCCAAGGATTAATTACTACCTGCTAATAAAAAGACAAATTAAATGCAAACAGCCACCAGACTGAATTATTAAATAATTACCTGTTTCGGCCTACATTGGGTCCTGCCGCCTGTTTGGTTTATTTATTATCACGTAATCACTTTATATTTTCACCTCTGGTGTGTTAAGTCTACAAAGGCGACTAGACAAAAGTTGCCTTAACTAGGACAGAGTGTGTGTTCCACTTGTGGGTTACATTTTGGGGCAGGCAGATCAGCTGTGCTTGGTAACTTTCAGCCAAGAATTTGGGTGGTATCCTGGACTTTGACTTCTCTTCCCACCTCACTTTGGTTCTTTAGCTGTCCCCTGTTGCTGTCTCTTGTTTAATATCTCTGCAATTTGTAACTACGTAACCCTTTCAGTTGCACAACCACGAGCCTTTGCTCTCTTGTGGCTCACCTTTGGATTGCTGTAGTAGTGTTTCAGCACGTTTGTCTACACGGCCCATCCCATGGCTTGCCAGCAATTGGTAAAGAGTGCAGCAGTATTTACAGCTTTCCCTGTTCCTTATTGCACTCACCATGTGTTATTCAGTGAATTGCATTGATTAACGAGGCTTTGGGCTAGTTTTAAGGGCTCAGTATTCTTCCATGGAGAATCTTGCAGGAGGGGAATCTGACATGGTATTTCCATTCTCTTATGGCAGCTACTCCAAGTCTGTGGAAAGAGCACAGACTGAGGTCTGGCAGCTGTGCCCGGGGCTCTGAGGTCCTGCAGGGAATTCTCCCTGTAGATATGTGCAGCTTGCCATGGAAGGGCTGCTGTTCCACGGTGCTTTGCCCCTCGGCCCATTGGCAGCACGTCTCTCTCGGTCACCATGCTCCCGTGGGACCTTGACTTGACCTTGACGTGGTCACCTTGACTCCCAGTGGGACTTCTTCTGAACATGCCACAGGAACACTGGGGGCAGATCACCACTGAGGTCTGGCAGCTGTGCCCGGGGCTCTGAGGTCCTGCAGGGAATTCTCCCTGTAGATATGTGCAGCTTGCCATGGAAGGGCTGCTGTTCCACGGTGCTTTGCCCCTCGGCCCATTGGCAGCACGTCTCTCTCGGTCACCATGCTCCCGTGGGACCTTGACTTGACCTTGACGTGGTCACCTCGACTCCCAGTGGGACTTCTTCTGAACATGCCACAGGAACACTGGGGGCAGATCACCTTCTGGAGCAGTGATCCTCTACCCTGTGACAAGCACCCCCATGAAGCATTCACACCAAGGGACTTCCATGGGTCCAGAGGGGGAAGTGAACAAGCCAGCACATTACTGTTTGCTTTAGCTCTATACTCCAGCATATTACAGCTGTTCCCTAGCCATGCTTCCCTCCCCTCTGTCATAATTATAAAGGGAAGGGTAAACCCCTTTGAAATCCCTCCTGGCCAGGGGAAAGCTCCTCTCACCTGTAAAGGGTTAAGAAGCTAAAGGTAACCTCGCTGGCACCTGACCAAAATGACCAATGAGGAGACAAGATACTTTCAAAAGCTGGGAGGAGGGAGAGAAACAAAGGGTCTGTGTCTGTCTGTATGCTGGTTTCTGCCAGGGATAGACCAGGAATGGAGTCTTAGAACTTTTAGTAAGTAATCTAGCTAGGTATGTGTTAGATTATGATTTCTTTAAATGGCTGAGAAAAGAATTGTGCTGAATAGAATAACTATTTCTGTCTGTGTATCTTTTTTGTAACTTAAGGTTTTGCCTAGAGGGATTCTCCATGTTTTTGAATCTAATTACCCTGTAAGATATCTACCATCCTGATTTTACAGGGGGGATTTCTTTATTTCTATTTACTTCTATTTTTTATTAAAAGTCTTCTTGTAAAACACTGAATGCTTTTTCATTGTTCTCAGATCCAAGGGTTTGGGTCTGTGGTCACCTATGCAAATTGGTGAGGCTTTTTATCCAACATTTCCCAGGAAAGGGGGGGGTGCAAGTGTTGGGAGGATTGTTCATTGTTCTTAAGATCCAAGGGTCTGGGTCTGTAGTCACCTAGGCAAATTGGTGAGGCTTTTTACCAAACCTTGTCCAGGAAGTGGGGTGCAAGGTTTTGGGGAAGTATTTTGGGGGGAAGGACGCGTCCAAACAGCTCTTCCCCAGTAACCAGTATTAGTTTGGTGGTGGTAGCGGCCAGTCCAAGGATAACGGGTGTAATATTTTGTACCTTGGGGAAGTTTTGACCTAAGCTGGTAAAGATAAGCTTAGGAGGTTTTTCATGCAGGTCCCCACATCTGTACCCTAGAGTTCAGAGTGGGGGAGGAACCTTGACACCCTCAAAAACAGCTTCTGATTTCTGTCCTGTATTTTATCTGCTCCTCTCTCAGGGAGCTGAGTGCATGCTAATGACTGCTGTGGTTGCTAGTGGTGATGCAAGTGCTCATGTTTTAAACGGAGCTCGATACTCTTTGCTAAGCACGAATTTTTAGCTTCATCATGCACAGTGCAAGAAAGGAAGCCAGCCAGATCATCACAGTGCTCCTACAGGTCAGAGACACCTCTCTGCAGGTAGAATTTGAACTGGTGTGCAGAAGAGTAGCTGAGCTAATGCTGTGAAATCCAGCCGAATTCCTCCTGAAATATTAGGAGACAAGACTTTGCAGTGCTGCCAATGGACATAAAGCACCTTGTGGCTGTGTATGCATGTCCCGGCATGAAAGGAGGGTGCCTGGGGGTACGCAGACATTGCCATTAAGTCCACTTGTCCATCTCTGACCTCACCACCCTGGAGTCTAAGGACCAGTGAAAAGTCAATAGCAAGGCCCTTTGGTGCAGGGCAGCGTGACCTAGTAGCCAGCACCCGAGGAGCCACCAGCAAGGCCCAGGTAGAGGGGTCCGGGCCCACCCAGCTCCACTGGGCCCTGATTCAGGGCCCTGGCAGTGGCGGAGCGGTCCGTCACTGGCTCAGCGGGGAATCCCACTGAAACAAGCTGAGCTTACCTGGGTGGGAGATACCATTCCGTCACCCTCCCTGGGTCACTTCCTATCATTGTCTCTGGCATGGCAGTCCATGAGACTTCAGTGTTTCCAGGCTCCACAGCACTGGTCACTTCCTTGGGCTCCTTTGGTCGCAGGAGTCCAGGCTGATCCTTGGGGCCACCAATCTCCGCAGGCAGGGGCTGTAGCCTGTCCTCAGTGGGAACTTCCAGCACAGGTCCTTCCCCTCTGGCATCCAGCTCCGAATGATCTGGGCTTCCTCCCTTTATACTGCTGCAGCATCTGGAGCATGCCCAGTCCAGCCTAGGGGGTGAGTTTTACATCATCTTGGCTAGTGCAGTGTATGCACACTCCATCACACACCTGCAGAATGCTCTTTCTCATAGCATTTTCATAATTTGCCAAAACGAGCTTCATAATGTGAAGGAAAATGGTGCTGAAAATGTTTCCCATAGAAGTTAGGTCTTAAAATGCTTGAGTTATATCAAGACACTAGCCTCACTTTATTGGGAATGAATTATCCAGATCCTCCTAACTTCTACAGGCTGAAAGAATAGATTTACACACCTATATAATGTAGCCAAACATTATAAACAATTCACTTGGAGACTTGCCAGAGTTTTTTTCATTTAACAGGGGGAGGATAAGAATCAGGGAAATCATATTTAATTCATCTGGAGAGCACTTAACAATTGGTGACCCTCCTGTGGTTGTAATTTTCAGAATTACTTTCCCAGGTTATAGACTCAAAAAAGGATTTAGAAAGACCACAAGATGAAGAAACTAAACTGGAGAGGTGACATTCGCCATTCGGCGAATCATGTTCGTAAAACAGCAGCAGCATAGGGCTTCAGTGGTACCTTTGCGCACTCTGAGGAAGCAGCATAAAACGTGTGGTTCAACGCCCTAGAAGTAGGTAGGGTAGCGTGAAGGGATGCACGGACACACTTTAGAAAGGGAGACTTGGCTGGAGAGAAGATTACTAGAGCTGCTCGGAAGAATCATAGAATATCAGGGTTGGAAGGGACCCCAGAAGGTCATCTAGTCCAACCCCCTGCTCAAAGCAGGGCCAATTCCCAGTTAAATCATCCCAGCCAGGGCTTTGCCAAGCCTGACCTTAAAAACCTCTAAGGAAGGAGATTCCTTAGAGTTGTTGATGAAACATTTTCATTGGAATTGACCAATTGGTCAAAATCTAAATGTTCTGCAGAGACTGGTCAGATCACTTGACTGCCTCCTTGGCAACTTACCTGGCAGGATGCTGGAGAGCTCAGGGACTGTGGCTCCAGGGCAGATTGTCATGCAGAAACCAGCTAGGGGCCATGGCCCTTGGGAAGCCATCCAGACAGATTGCCCCAGAGCTGGGGACCCCAGGGTTTCCAGGGTCCACAGCCTTGAGTCAGCCAGCCAAATAGCTGAGCTGCTCACAAAAATATGCAGTCTCATTAAAAATAGCCACTGTCCCTGAGGATTGCAGGGGAGCAAATGTTGTACCCATATTTGAAAAAGGCCCTAGGGTGATCAGAGAATTATAGACCAGTAAGCCTTACTTTCGCACCTGCCAAATCATACATAAACCTTTTCATCAGTAGATCTCAAAGCACTTTACAAAGGAGGTCGGTATCATTATTATTGATTCTGTCAGCTTCAGAAAGTGACCCATGTGTCACTGCCAACAGCTCAAGGAAGACCTCTGCTCAACATGCAGCTGAAGCCAAAAGCAGGTGTCAAGTTGGACAAGGAGCATGACGGTAAAAAATACAAAGCCTATTCTAATCCTTCCATAGAAATCAGTGGTGCGGCCTCATCTGGACACTGTGTGCAGTACTGGTTACCCCATCTCAAAAGGACATTGCAGAATTGGGAGCAGGGGCTCACAGAAGGGGGACAAGAATGACCGGGACTTGGAAAAATTCTACAAAAAGAGATTGAGAAGACTGGGATTGTTCTCCTTAGAAAGAAGACAAATATGGGGTTATGATAACATAACAAACCATCTTGAGAAGCAGGTCTGGAACTTCTGTTTTGCCTGTCTCATAATGGAAGAACAAAGGGTCATTCAGAAATTAAAATGTGGGACATTTAAAATAAAAAAAGAAACCCTTTTTCCTATAACGTGTAACAAGACTGTGGAACTCCGAGCCACAGGAAGTTGTTGAGGCCAAGAACTTAGATTTAAAGAGGGATTGGACAATTATATGGATAACAAGAATATCCTGAGTTTTCATAGTTAATGATACTTTTGTGAAAGGTGTGATGCTTGCAGACTAGTGCCTGCTCTTGCCAAGCCCCCTGGCCTCTCTAAACACTGGCAAAGGCATAGATAGAAACTAGTCTGGCCTCGCCTGTGTGTTAGTGTTGTTAAAATAAGTATTAGAGTTATAAGAATGTGTTTAGTATTTAGACTTTCTGACACGCATGTACAATGCTGCATCTATTAATCTCATAACATCTGTACCCCATGTTATAAGGTAATTAAGTGTTTCTTTTGTATCTGTAAAAGTGTTTGCTCTAAAACTGTAAACCCTCCACCATCAATAATGAAGCAATATAAAGTGTGAAATGCTAGTTTACCACAAAAGGTGTCATCTCTTCTCCAACAAAAGAAGGCCCATAGATACCAGATAAGCCATTGTGAACCATAAGAGTATAAGAACCCCCATATTGGGTCAGACCAATAGTCCATCTAGCCCAGTATCCTCTCTTCTGACAATGGCCCAATGCCAGGTGCTTCAGAGGGAATGAACAGAACAGGTAATCATCAAGTGATCCACCCCCTGTTGTCCACTCCTAGCTTCTGGCAAACAGATGCTAGGGACACCATCCCTGCCCATCCTGGCTAATAGCCATTGATGGACCTATCTTCCATGAATGTATTTAGTTCTTTTTTGAACCCTGTTATAGTTTTGGCCTTCACAACATCCTCTGGCAAAGAGTTCCACAGGTTGAAACACCAGTGGAAAAAAAGACTTTGTGCACGTCTCCTCTTCATGGATATGAGGGGAGCAATCAAACACTTGTCCCATCAGTTTGAGCTCAAGAAGAGAGGGCAAAACTTCTAAGCATAAGCAAGGGATCCCTGACTGTTCAGCTTGGGTTAGCCCTAATGGACATATAGAGCGTGCACATTACAGCAGCTTCTATGACTTTTTGAAACCCAAGGAATGGCTATAGACGGTGTTTGTGGTATGAGATCTGAGGTATAATTGACCTGGGGTAAGTGACTGGTCCTTAGGGACTGGGAGTAACCTGAAAATTGTTGTGATTTTTGGAGTAAGGGACCATCTATCACAAAGGAAGCTTGCCTGGGTGGCTAGCTAGACTGGAGTGCCTGAAGGACCGTCTGTAACTCTGTGGTTAGGCTGCTGTGGTGCCTGAGGAGTTCACACTTGATACTTGGTTGGTGAAATCGAAGTATAAAACTCCCAACCAGTGTGGGGTTTGTGTCCTGGTTTGTAACAATCTGCCCTGAGGTTGGTACTCATGTTCGTGAGTCACTCCAGACAGCTTGACAGAAGACATATTAAACCTTGTGCTCCAGGGCTTGAGGTCATCTGTACCAATTTGATATCACCATCAGAGTTAACATGGGGCAGATTATCCCACATCTGGATGAACAGCAGTGTTCTCACACCCTCCCCTAAAGCATCTGGCGCCGGCCGCGCTCAGAGTCAGGACACAGGACTAGCTGGGCAAGCAAGCTGCTGGTGGCCTAGAATCCATGAATCACAGTGACCTTGATTCTTCATTTCTTTTCAAAACTTACAGATGTGAGACCTGGCTTCATTTCAGCATTTTTTGTCCTTCATTCACTTCCTGCAAATAACCGTAAGAGTTTGTTCAATTCAGGGCATCTCTGAGCCAGGCTGTTACAGACAAAAAGTTCCCTCACGTTTAGCTACGTGCTAAGACCAGTGTCTACCGGTTCAACTCACACTTCCATTTTGAGCTTCACAACTACGTCCAAAACTCTTCTGTTGTAAACTTCACATCCATAACATCAGCCATTAGTTGCAGAGAAAGGCCTCTCTTTGAGCTAAATGAGAACCATAATGGGTTTGAGTCCCCCCTCACATCAGTGAAACTTGATTGAGTCAGACTGCAAATTTGATTTACACCAGTCATTGAACGGAGCGGGTCACAAACTGCATGCCGGCAGTCCCCTTTCAGAAATCTCCATCAAACCCTTGTTCCCAGGGAGCAACTGAGCCTGAAGAATGAACTCCAGTTAGATTAAGGCAGAAAGCAAACTCCCTCACTGCTCACTACTGCTCTCCCCACCCCCCCAAGAAAAGAAACCATCACAAACAATATAAACATGCCCTCAAAGACTAAAAAGAATTTGTAAAACCGTAACACCGTCATCTGTTAACTGCTGCCGTAAGAATATTTTGCTCATGCCGTTTGAACTGAAGTCTTCAACTTACTGTTTTCTTATTCTGCTACGGACTCGAGTATTTTAAATACCAGAGCTACTCTTCCACATGTGCAATGCAGCCTATTTAAAAGGATTCACTACTGGCCTAATAAAGCAGAGCCCAAGTTTATGCACAAATGTTTCTGATCCTACTCCTCAATATTTTCGTTAGTGCCTTGGATGATTGAGTGCAGAGGACACCAAGCCGGAGGGGTTGCAAGCATGTTGGAGGACAGGATTAGAATTAAAAAGGACCTTGACAAATTGGATGAAATTCAATGAAGACAAGTGCAAACTACTTCACGTTGGAAGGAGTAAATCGGATGCACAGCCACAGAACAGGGAACAC
This sequence comes from Lepidochelys olivacea, assembly GCF_965140295.1. Classification (NCBI taxonomy): domain Eukaryota; kingdom Metazoa; phylum Chordata; order Testudines; family Cheloniidae; genus Lepidochelys; species Lepidochelys olivacea. The sequence goes on from NC_140416.1 coordinate 125,315,005, forward strand.
CTGGTGAGGTGCTCATACTGCAGAAAAGGAACTGGGGGTTAGCGTGGATCACAAATGGAGGAAGAGCCAACAAAGTGAGGCGGCTGGGAAGGAGACAAATAGAATTCTGGGGTGGATTAATGGCAGTGTTGTATGTGAGCCATGGTGCCACGGGGCAGTCCGCCCCTTGAAGGGCCAGGAAGCAGCCAGCCCTGTTCTGGAGAGTAGCCCAGCAGGCAGGTGCTGGGAATCAGCCAACCCAGCTAGTGATTGGGTGTGATGTTTCCCAGCTAGGAGATATAAACCAGGGCCCCAGGTCCAGGAGGGAGCTGGGGATGTTCTCTCCTGTGACAGCAGCAGAAGGCCCCAAAAGGGCAAGCTCTGAGACTGGGGAAGGCCCAGACTGTTACTGGAGGCCAGAGAGCCCCACAGTGTCAGCTGAATCAGGACTGTTGCTTTATGTTAATGTTCTACATGTCCTGGGCGGTGGGTGATGGATACAACTCAGCTGGGCACAGCCAGTTGTATGTCCTACGCTTGTGACTTTGGGCCACCAGCCTCCATGTGGGAGGTAGTTGTCCTGCTCTACTCACTGCTGGTGAGCTCCCAGGTGGAGTATTGAGTCTATCTGTGGATACCACACTTTAAGATTGACATGGGCAAATTGTAGATAAAGTCCAGAGGAGAGCAGCAAAAAGTGATGAAAGACTTAGAAAATCTGACTTAGGAGGAAAGGTTAAAGAAACATGGTATGTTTACTCTAGAGACGGCAAGGATGTGGGCGGGGGGAACTTATAACAGTCTTCAGGTGTGTTAAGTGCTGTGTGATGGGGTTTGACTCACTGCTGTGATGCCTCCTGCTGGCTGTCCTGGGAATTAGCTTAGTTCACCCGTGCGCCCTGTCTGGTAACGTCTCACCACCATCACGACTGCTCCAAGAAGCACGTTGTCCCAAAAAACACAGTGTCCTCTTCAGGACACAGCCATCCGGCCATGTCACCCGCTGTTCAACCCCCTTCCAGAGGAACCATACTCCACTGTCCAGGCATTTCCTCAGTGGCAAGTGGGAGTAGGGGGGGGACCTGGGACCACCAACTTCTCTGGGTCCCAGCCCAGGGACCCTGTAGATGGTAGCCATGTGCTGCATCCCCTCCAACCCCACAGTCTATTCCATGGGTCACTTTCCCATAGCCCCAGCACCTTCTCCGGCCCTTGTCTCAGGGTCTCAGCAAGTCAGCCATCAGCCGGGAGCTCCCTCTCACTCCCCTAATCCTGGCCAGCCCTGCTCTGTCCAAGGTGCTAGCTGCCCTCTGCCTGCAAGACAGCCAGTCCTCCTCCCTCCCCGAGCTCCAGGGAGTGACAGACTTGCTCTGCCCTGTGGCTCTTCTTATATGGGCCTGTCCGGCCCTGATTAGCTTCTCCTCGCAGCCCTCTCCAGTTGGCTGTCTCCTGCACAGCCTCCCTAGGGTCTTCTCCAGTTGGCTGCCAGTTGTGCATCCTCCCTAGAGTTGCTTTAATCCCTTTCAGGCCAGTGGGGGCAGGTGCCCCATCACACACTGTATTAAAGAGGATGCTGATCAATTGTTCTATCCTCGGTGGAAGTGGAGGACAAGCAATGGACTTAATCTGTATCAAGGGAGCTTTTAGCTTAGATGTTAGGGGGGGGGGGGAAATGCCCACCTCTCTGGACAGTTAAGCGCTAGATAGGCTTCCAAATGAGATTGTGGAAACTTTGTCAATGGGGTGTTTAAGAATGGGCAGAGGTGACACGTGCAGGGGGTGGGGCATGTAGGGTCACACGCCCCCCTCAGATTTGCTGCTTGGTTTGTACTGAGCATGTTTACATGGACTGGGACTGAGCATGCTCAGTAACGCTGCTGAAGCCAGCTGCCCTCACTCTGTCCCCCCTCGCTCCCCCACCACTATCGGCAGGCACGGATCGTCTCTGAGAACCAGTTACTAGACAAACACCTGCTAGGGGTGATCTAGGTGTACTTGGTCGTGCCTCTCAAAGTTCCTTCCTGCCCTTCCTTGCTATGGTTCTATTACTACATTTACATAAACACTTTGCAAGAAGGTTTATTAGGGAAAAGTTAGCCCTTTGGGAACTACAGCTAGTCAATTGGCTAATTTGGGGTTTTTTGCCTGGGCTATTGAGGGAGGGTTTTGTAGCTATTGGGAGGCAGGAAGGGCTGTATCTCTTCTCAGCAATGAACTCTGAATGGTCCTATCTCCCCACCTGCAGCCCTTCTCGCATAGAAGGCATTGAGAGGCATTCCAGGGAAAGGCCTAAAGGATGTGGGACAATTGTGAGCCTGCTTCTTAATCTTAATCACTGCATCAGAGGCAAGGGGCCTATGAAGATTGACATATGCTGAGGATCTGGCCAAGGGTGTACTGTGTTAACCACTTAACCGATAAGCATCAGTCTTATTGGTAATGTATTCCATTAATAATTAAACTCCACTGCCAGCCCGTGCTCGGGTCCCAGCGTAGTGTGGCAGCCAGGACCCTGGGCACGGGGCTGGCAGGTGAGATCCTGGGCATGGGGTAGCAGCCGGGACCTTGGGTACAGGGCTAGTAGCCAGGTTTCTGGGCGTGGGACAGCAGTAGAGTCCTGGGCGCAGGGCAGCAGCCAGGATGATGGGCGTGGGCAGCTGTCGGGATCCGGGGCACGGGGCGGCTGCAAGGACCCCAGGTGCAGGGGAGCAACAGAGCCCCAGGAGTGGGGCGGCAGCAGGGATTCCAGGCGTGGGGTGGCAGTGGAGCCCCACATAAAATGCAGGGGTGCTGCAGCACCCCTAGTTCCCCGCCTATGCTGTGAACTTAACAGTTAAACATTTAACCGAAAAAATTTTAATAGTTTAAACGGTTACTTTTTAAAAACGTTATTTACATCCCTAATCTGGCCCTCTACACGTACCTGTTTGAATGCAATGCAAGGACTGGACACGATGCCCTCTTCCTTTCACCATCTCTTTCGAATCTTCCTCTGTTAGATGTTCCCTGCTTGGCCAGCGCGTGAGTGAGGACAGAGGGTGTCTGTACATAATTTCCTTATCATTTTAGGTGTATGACTCCAGTTTTATCATTAGTTTCCCAGCACTGTTTTGAACATTTCCAGATTCTTGCTAATAGTTTTTCTTCAATTCTTGCTCCCAATTAACCTTCATATTTCCTTTAATCCAGCAAACTGCACTTTCTGCCATTTACATTTTTTATCTTACTAATTGCATTTTTTCATCTCCATCTTTTGGTTTCAAATCTAATTATATTGTTATCACTGGCACTTGGATGGTGTAAAACCACTGGGTTATTGATAACTTCTGTTCATTATTAAATTAAAATTTGCCTTATTGTTCATTGCTTAACATTTTGATGTGGAAAGCTGCGGTTGGCTGTGCAACCATTCTGAATGTTTCCTTGGTTTACTGAAGCTCTTATTAAGTCATTCCATCCAGACTTCTTTCATTTTTTCAAATGTAATTCAGCCTTACTCTTGCCCACCTTTATTCAAAATACACTATGCAGCAAGAGAATAGATAGGCATAAAATGCACTTCCATTGTGTGAATGTTTCAAGTGTTCCTAAACAAAACTGAACATTCATAGAGTGCATAGCAACATTTATAACAGTTATCAAAAGCTAGCTGCTGGACCAACCATATGCATTTTAGCATAAGAACGTAACAATGACCATAGTGGGTCAGATCACTGGTCCATTTGGCTCAATATCCTGTCTTCTGTCAGTGGCTGCTCCCTGATGTTTCAAAGGGAATGAACAGAACAGAGCAATTTATCAAGTGAGCCACCCCCTGTCATCCAGTTTCATCTTCTGGCAATTGGAGATTTAAGGGCACCGAGAGCATGGGGTTGCATTCCTGACCATCCTGGCTAATAGCCATTCATGGACCTATTCTCCAGGAACTTACCCAATTCTTTTTTGAATGCATTTATACTTTTGGCCTTCACAACCACCCTAGCAACAAATTCCACAGGTTGACTATGCATTGTGTGAAGTAATATTTCCTTAGGTTGTTTTAAACCTACTTCCTATTAATTCCACTGGGTGACCCTGGTTTGTGTGAAAAGATAAATAACACTTCTTTATTCACTTTCTTCACACCATTCATGATTTTATAGACCACTGTCATATCCCCCCATAGCAAATGCTGAAGATGTCAGAACAAACACATCACCCTGTCCCATAAGTTTTTGCTTTCATGTCAGACCAAGCCCTAGTCTACACTAGGACTTTAGGTCGAATTTAGCAGCGTTAAATCGATATAAACCTGCACCCATCCACATGATGAAGCCCTTCATTTCGACTTAAAGGGCTATTAAAATCGATTTCCTTACTCTACCCCTGACAAGTGGATTAGCACTTAAATCGGCCTTGCCGGGTCGAATTTGGGGTACTGTGGACAAAATTCGACGGTATTGGCCTCCGGGAGCTATCCCAGAGTGCTCCATTGTGACCACTCTGGACAGCACTCTCAACTCAGATGCACTGGCCAGGTAGACAGGAAAAGAACTGCGAACTTTTGAATCTCATTTCCTGTTTGGCCAGCGTGGCAAGCTGCAGGTGACCATGCAGAGCTCATCAGCAGAGGTGACCATGATGGAGTCCCAGAATCACAAAGAGCTCCAGCATGGACCGAACAGGAGGTACGGGATCTGATCACTGTATGGGGAGAGGAATCCATGCTATCAGAACTCCGTTCCAGTTTTCGAAATGCCAAAACCTTTGTCAAAATCTCCCAGGGTATGAAGGACAGAGGCCATAACAGGGACCCGAAGCAGTGCCGCGTGAAACTTAAAGAGCTGAGGCAAGCCTACCAGAAAACCAGAGAGGCGAATGGCCGCTCCGGGTCAGAGCCCGAAACATGCCGCTTCAATGATGAGCTGCATGCCATTTTAGGGGGTTCAGCCACCACTACGCCAGCCATGTTGTTTGACTCCTTCAACGGAGATGGAGGCAACACGAAGCAGGTTTTGGGGACGAAGAAGATGATGATGATGATGATGATGATGAGGTTGTAGATAGCTCACAGCAAGCAAGTGGAGAAACCGCTTTTCCCGACAGCCAGGAACTGTTTCTCACCCTGGACCTGGAGCCAGTACCCCCTGAACCCACTCAAGGCTGCCTCCTGGACCTGGCAGGCAGAGAAGGGACCTCCGGTGAGTGTACCTTTTAAAATACTATACATGGTTTAAAAGCAAGCGTGTGAAAGGATTACTTTGCCCTGGCATTCGCGGCTCTCCTGGATGTACTCCCAAAGCCTTTGCAAAAGGTTTCTGGGAAGGGCAGCCTTATTGCGTCCTCCATGGTAGGACACTTTACCTCTCCAGGCCAGTAACGCGTACTCGGGAATCATTGTAGAACAAAGCATTGCAGTGTATGTTTGCTGGCGTTCAAACAACATCCGTTCTTTATCTCTCTGTGTTATCCTCAGGAGAGTGAGATATCATTCATGGTCACCTGGTTGAAATAGGGTGCTTTTCTTCAGAGGAGCCTGTTCCTGCTGGGCTGTTTGCCTGTGGCTGAACAGAAATGTTCCCCGCTGTTAGCCACGGGGAGGGGGGAGGGTTGAGGGGATAGCCACACGGTGGGGGGAGGCAAAATGCGACCTTGTAACGAAAGCACATGTGCTATGTATGTAATGTTAACAGCAAGGTTTACCCTGAAAGAGTGTAGCCACTGTTTTATAAAATGTGTCTTTTTAAATACCGCTGTCCCTTCTTTTTTTCTCCACCAGCTGCATGTGTTTCAATGATCACAGGATCTTCTCCTTCCCAGAGGCTAGTGAAGACTAAAAAGAAAAAAAAACGCACTCGTGATGAAATGTTCTCTGAGCTCATGCTGTCCTCCCACACTGACAGAGCACAGACGAATGCGTGGAGGCAAATAATGTCAGAGTGCAGGAAAGCACAAAATGACCGGGAGGAGAGGTGGCGGGCTGAAGAGAGTAAGTGGCGGGCTGAAGAGAGTAAGTGGCGGGCTGAAGACAGGGCTGAAGCTCAAATGTGGCAGTAGCGTGATGAGAGGAGGCAGGATTCAATGCTGAGGATGCTGGAGGACCAAACCAGTATGCTCCAGTGTATGGTTGAGCTGCAGCAAAGGCAGCTGGAGCACAGACTGCCACTACAGCCCCTGTGTAACCAACTGCCCTCCTCCCCAAGTTCCATAGCCTCCACACCCAGACGCCCAAGAACGTGGTGGGGGGGGGCCACCGGCCACTCCGCCACAGAGGATTGCCCAAAAAAATGAAGGCTGGCATTCAATAAATTTTAAAGTTGTAAACTTTTAAAGTGCTGTGTGGCATTTTCCTTCCCTCCTCCACCACCCCTCCTGGGCTACCTTGGTAGTTATCCCCCTATTTGTGTGATGAATGAATAAAGAATGCATGAATGTGAAGCAACAATGACTTTATTGCCTCTGCAAGTGGTGATCGAAGGGGGGAGGGGCGGGTGGTTAGCTTACAGGGAAGTAGAGCGAACTACGGGGCGGGGGGTTTCATCAAGGAGAAACAAACAGAACTTTCACACCGTAGCGTGGCCAGTCATGAAACTGGTTTTCAAAGCTTCTCTGATGCGTGCCGCGCCCTCCTGTACTCTTCTAACCGCGATTTGCCTCAACCTCCCACCCCGCCATAAACGTCTCCCCCTTACTCTCACAGATATTGTGGAGCACACAGCAAGCAGTAATAACAGTGGGAATATTGGTTTCGCTGAGGTCTAAGCGAGTCAGTAAACTGCGCCAGCGCGCTTTTAAACATCCAAATGCACATTCTACCACCATTCTGCACTTGCTCAGCCTGTAGTTGAACAGCTCCTGACTACTGTCCAGGCTGCCTGTGTACGGCTTCATGAGCCATGGCATTAAGGGGTAGGCTGGGTCCCCAAGGATACATATAGGCATTTCAACATCCCCAACAGTTATTTTCTGGTCTGGGAATAAAGTCCCTTCCTGCAGCTTTTGAAACAGACCAGAGTTCCTGAAGATGCGAGCGTCATGTACCTTTCCCAGCCATCCCACGTTGATGTTGGTGAAACGTCCGTTGTGATCCACCAGAGCTTGCAGCACTATCGAAAAGTACGCCTTGCGGTTTATGTACTCGCCCGCTTCATGCTCTGGTGCCAAGATAGGGATATGGGTTCCGTCTATGGCCCCACCACAGTTAGGGAATCCCATTGCAGCAAAGCCATCCACTATGACCTGCACATTTCCCAGGGTCACTACCCTTGATATCAGCAGATCTTTGATTGCGTGGGCTACTTGCATCACAGCAGCCCCCACAGGAGATTTGCCCACTCCAAATTGATTCCCGACTGACCGGTAGCTGTCTGGCGTTGCAAGCTTCCACAGGGCTATCGCCACTCGCTTCTCAACTGTGAGGGCTGCTCTCATCTTGGTATTCATGCGCTTCAGGGCAGGGGAAAGCAAGTCACAAAGTTCCATGAAAGTGCCTTTATGCATGCGAAAGTTTCGCAGCCACTGGGAATTGTCCCAGACCTGCAACACTATGCGGTCCCACCAGTCTGTGCTTGTTTCCCGAGCCCAGAATCGGCGTTCCACAGCATGAACCTGCCCCATTAGCACCATGATGAATGCATTGTCAGGGCCCATGCTTTCAGAGAAATCTGTGTCCATGTCCTGATCACTCACGTGACCGCGCTGACGTCGCCTCCTCACCCGGTATCGCTTTGCCAGGTTCTGGTGCTGCATATACTGCTGGATAATGCGTGTGGTGTTTAATGTGCTCCTAATTGCCAAAGTGAGCTGAGCGGCCTCCATGCTTGCCTTGGCATGGCGTCCGCACAGAAAAAAGGCGTGGAACGATTGTCTGCCGTTGCTCTGACGGAGGGAGGGGCGACTGACGACACGACTTATAGGGTTGGCTTCAAGGAGCTAAAATCAACAAAGGAGGTGGCTTTACATCAAGGAGTATTTCAGGCAGGACTTCACGGAGGGTTCCAATAAGAAATGGTGCACCTAAGTTATTGTTCTTATTGGAACAAGGAGGTTAGTCTGGCCTCTGATTGATACATTGCTAGATTTACCTCGCTGCACCTTCTCTGTGAGTGACTGCAGTGTGACCTAGAGGAATGAGTCCCCTAGATGGGGGGGGGAAGCAAATGAGTACAAAACAAATCTGGTCTTTCTTGTTTTGACCCACTCCATCTATCTTTTACATCTTTGGCTGGCAGCAGACGGTGCAGAAGGACTGCATGCCATCCACATCTCATGGCTGCCCGGCAGAAGATGATGCAATAGGACTGCTTACAATCCGTATCGCCTGCCTGCTCACCATAAGACGGTTCAATAGGACTGACTGCAGGACTAAAGAGAATGACCTGGTCAAGTCACTCCAAATTTAGTCCCTGCGCCCATGTCTGTCCAGGCGCTCCTGGCCGACGTGGCCAGGACCACCTCGGACATGACGATGACGGCTACCAGTCGTACTGTACCGTCTGCTGCCACAGGGCAAGGGGTTGATGCTGCTGTGTAGTAATGCCGTACCGAGTCTGCCAGCACCCAGGAGACATAGGGTGACGGTTACCTGAGCGGGCTCCATGCTTGCCGTGGTATGGCGTCTGCACAGGTAACTCAGGAAAAAAGGCATGAAATGATTGTCTGCCTTTGCTTTCACGGAGGGAGGGAGGGAACGGGGGCCTGACGATATGTACCCAGAACCATCCACAACAATGTTTTAGCCCCATCAGGCATTGGGATCTCAACCCAGAATTCCAATGGGCGGCGGAGACTGCGGGAACTGTGGGATAGCCAGCCACAGTGCAACGCTCCTGGAAGTCGACGCTTGCCTCGGTACTGTGGAAGCGCTCCACCGAGTTAATGCACTTAATGCACTTAGAGCATTTTCTGTGGGGACACACACACTCGAATATATAAAACCGATTTCTAAAAAACTGACTTCTATAAATTCGACCTAATTTCGTAGTGTAGACATACCCTAAGAAGTTCCTGGAATAGCATATGCTAAGTTTTCAGAACTAATAGACATCTTTTCAACAGTCTGTGCTCTGAGACAGCTGAATGAACCAAGTTCCAACTCCACAGAAGCTAAAGGATGCTTACACCGTGGACTATATTTGGTCCTGAGTCTTCCAGACAACAATGAAAAAATGGTTCCTAACAGCCAAGGCCATCTGCAGGAGAGGGAAATTTGAAATCCCACCCGTTTCTGCTGATTGTTTAAAGGAGCTGTCCAAGAAGGAGCTGATGAAGGGATTGACATTAGAACAACCTGATGCCTGGTTTTAGATCTTGCATTAGTCACCATCTTCCTTGATATAAGTTGTGTATCTGCTCACAGCTAAAATTTGGATCAGATGCTAGCTAGGCTACCAAGCCTCATGTTACTATAATTATGGAGGATTTTATCAGTGTTTTATATGTATTGTGTTTTTTTTTCCTAGTTGAAATAATCTGCGTGTAAGCTGATCGGTAGTTTCAAACAGTTAGAATTTTTTCCTCTCTGACCTTCCACACCTGCATAGATGCATTATCAGGATTCACTCTCTCTGAAGTGAACAGCATAGCCGCTAGCACCCAGGATTCTGGACTAGATGGTTAGGTCAGATATTGAAAATTCAATGTTCTTGTGTGATGTGTTTCATTTTTAATTAGCTAAGTGACCTTCCAATTCATAATTCATATTGACCTGCATAATTCATAACCACCTGATACCTGCAAAAACTAAAGTACTGACAGAAGATCAGAAATCTCCAAATGCCATACAAATGAGGGATGGATTCAAAAATTCCAACTCAGGCAAGTTCTAACAAGGGCAATAATAGGTAATCTGGCAAAGCTCACTTGCCATGATCATTGTAATTCAATCCCACATCGTAAAAGCAGCCAGAATTGCATATTTTTGATGTGCTAGAAACAAAGTTCCTAGTTCTGAAGATGTGCAAGTTACATTTGGAAAAAAAAAAAAAATTCCAGCTGAATCCTGTGGGGTCACTTCAGTTTTACACTACAGTAGAGGAGAGTTTTAGAAAATTTGGAGACATTCAATTACTAATGGTAGTAAGACAGTGGGAGTTCACAGGGAGTTCCAGAGGGCAAGCTGAGAAATGAAGTTGTATATCATCTGCATAAGAATGAAATTGAACTGGAAGTTCATGTTACAGAACAAAACTGACTAATGCAATGGGCAGACAAAGAGAATGAGAAGAGAGGGCAGTTGACTGAGAAATACTAGATTAGGCAGGACAGGAGCAGGGTGACCTAGAAGACAAGACAGGCCAACGTCCACCCTAGTTTAATTTTACAGACATTCCTGATGTTACACAACAGATTTATTTGGTCCCGAGCATAAAGAGTGAAATCCTTGATGAGCCAAAGGTGCTCTGAAATAAGGAAAGATTACTGGCAAATTCATAACAAGGATATCATGTCCAGCTGAACAGTAACTGAACTCAGGTTTGCAAAAAAGATTTGAATCATACTCGGATAAATCTGTGACATCAGTAAATGTCATTCCCCTCACAAGATTGCACCATGAGAATATAGCCCCTTGCCATGCATTACGTAGACCTGACACCATTATTTCCAGGAGAAACAGGCCTTGAGCCATTATCTTCAGTGGAATTTGAACCAAACCCAGAGTTCTGAACTGCCTAAAAGGTCTTTTCCACCTCTACGTTTCGTGATTCCCTCATGCAGTATAATTAAATGCAAAAGCTCATTTTGATACATTGTTAATCTTGAGAAACCAGGACATTCCAAGAGTTAAGGAAGCCACCACAAGATTAACTCCCGCCCCATGCACATGGATAGTATTTATTGAAGTGCTTTTGCTATTTAATGGATACCCTTGTAACCAGGTTGTTGGGGTGGGTCCCCTTGTGGCCCTTCCAGGCATAGCTCACCCAGCTGCTGGTGGGTCTCTTTCCCAATGAGGTCCAGTACAGTGCGGTTTTGGCCTTCTGGCCTTCAGTCCTACCCTTCTCAGGGTATTGAAGGTTCAGAAGCAATCAGGAACAAAAATAAGCCCAACTCAAAACAAGGCTCATCCCACAAACATTCAACCTGGCCCCACATGGCTCATTTCCAAAACAGTCTGTGCTTCCACCAAGTCCCTTCCCTGGGTCTGATCAGCTCCTCCAGAGGGGTTCATCCAGGCTGCAGGAAGGCTTCTCTTCTACCCAGAGAACCAGAGCTCTGCCCTTCTGCCTGGTTAGACCTGAGTTGGGCAAGGCCCTCTCCTTTTATCTCCCCTCTCTGTCCCTGACTTTGGCTGCAGGTGTAGTGGGGCAGGGCCAAGTGGGTCCACAGGCTTTCCTTAACCCCTTCATAGCCAGAAAGGAGCCTGTCACCCTCCAAACCCCTCATAGCCAGTGGGAGGTGGAGGCTTCTCTGCCCCATCACAACCTTATTGAATGCAGGATATGCAAGATAGCCAAGCAACCCTTACAGTAGAAGCCTTGGGCCAAATCATTAGCTGGTGTAAATCAGCATAGCTTCCACTAAGTTCAACTGAGCTGAACCAGTGTACACCACTTGAGGGTCTGGGCCCTTAACTTCTGGAATGTTCAGACTTGCAGGAAAGCACAAGAGCCTGTTTTCTTCCCTGCCTTAAAGCAGAGGAAGGATCCATTAACTTTGTAAATTAGCACACACAGCTGTCCTTGGGCTGTCCTGGGAGCCCTAAACTCCCACAAACCTGGAGGTTTTAAGTGGATTAAGCATGGTTCACAGAGCCTGAAATGAGTGCAATAATTCAGGCTTTTAGTGCATCAGTAGTATCAGGTTCTATGTGGGTTTGGTGATGGCCCCATAACACTGTGGCAGAAGCTCTACGGAATAACACCTCTTCACTTGCCAGGCTCTGAGCTTACTGGGACATCGTCCCTCCTTGCATTTTGTCTACTGCAATGCGGGAAGACAAAGTTCAAGTGCTAGAATTCATGCAGTGAAACCAGCTGCCTTTTAAGTACAGGTGGTATGCATCCTGCACAACCCAGGCGTAAGGTGTTGCACGCACTGTGTGAGTGCAGAATTCTTGGGCAGGCCCCAGGGAACATAAGACGGTGATGCCGGGCAGCTACTAAAGTTAGTCTTGTCTGTGTTAGGGGGCTTATTCCTTCACCCACTTACTTCCCTGGTCCTTCTCGCATGAACAGAGAGCAACAATACCCAAAGTCCGAAGGTGCAAACAATTCGATGTTTACTGTAGCTCACGAAAGCTTATGCTCTAATAAATTGGTTAGTCTCTAAGGTGCCACAAGTACTCCTTTTCTTTTTGCGAATACAGACTAACACGGCTGTTACTCTGAAATATATCCTAACAGTCTGTTTGCAGTCATGCCAGACAGGAGAGTGCATGGCTTGTGCATGCTGCTGATGGTGCTGGGATACTTCCCCCACCCGCTACCCCTCTTCTGCCTTGAGATCCTGATAGTGAGCGGGCATTTAAGGGGCTTCAGACTTACTTCTGAGTGGCGGAGAAGCCCACACATAGTTTCTACTCATGCCTGATCAGATGTGCCAGAGCCTGATGCTCCTCACTGCATTCCACGGAGAGTTCAATAGGTTCAGAGGCCAAACGGGACCACTGTGGTCACCTAGTCTGAACACCTGTATCACACAGGCCACAGACCTTCCCTCAATTAATTCCTATTTGAATCACAGCTGATCTTTTCGAAAAAAAACCCATTCAATCTAGAATGGAAAATTGCAGCGACAGAGACATCACCAGATCAAGGCCTTGGCTGTTGCAAGGATTCATAGATTCATAGATACTAAGGTCAGAAGGGACCATTATGATCATCTAGTCTGACCTCCTGCACAACGCAGGCCACAGAATCTCACCCACCCACTCCTGAAAAACCTCACCTATGTCTGAGCTATTGAAGTCCTCAAATCGTGGTTTAAAGACTTCAAGAAGCAGAGAATCCTCCAGCAAGTGACCCGTGCCCCATGCTACAGAGGAAGGTGAAAAACCTCCAGGGCCTCTTCCAATCTGCCCTGGAGGAAAATTCCTTCCCGACCCCAAATATGGCAATCATCTAAACCCTGAGCATATGGGCAAGATTCACCAGCCAGACACTACAGAAAATTCTTTAGTGAGATCCCACCCCATCTTAGATCCCACCCCATCTAACATCGCATCACAGACCATTAGGCCTATTTACCATGAATATTTAAAGATCAATTAATTATCAACATCATGTTATCCCATCATACCATCTCCTCCATAAACTTATCAAGTTTAATCTTGAAGCCAGATAGATCTTTTGCTCCCACTGCTTCCCTTGGAAGGCTATTCCAAAACTTCACTCCTCTGATGGTTAGAAACCTTCGTCTAATTTCAAGTCTAAACTTCCTGGTGGCCAGTTTATATCCATTTGTTCTTGTGTCCACATTGGTACTGAGCTTAAATAATTCCTCTCCCTCTCCGGTATTTATCCCTCTGATATATTTATAGAGAGCAATCATATCTCCCCTCAACCTTCTTTTAGTTAGGCTAAACAAGCCAAGCTCCTTGAGTCTCTTTTCATAAGACAAGTTTTCCATTTCTCGGATCATCCTAGTAGCCCTTCTCTGTACCTGTTCCAGTTTGAATTCATCCTTCTTAAACATGGGAGACCAGAACTGCACACAGTATTCCAGATGAGGTCTCACCAGTGCCTTGTATAACGGTACTAAAACCTCCGTATCCCTACTGGAAATACCTCGCCTGATGCATCCCAAGACTGCATTAGCTTTTTTCACAGCCATATCACATTGACAGCTCATAGTCATCCTATGATCAACCAATACTCCAAGGTCCTTCTCCTCCTCCGTTACTTCTAATTGATGCGTCCCCAGCTTATAACTAAAATTCTTGTTATTAATCCCTAAATGCAGAACCTTACACTTCTCACTATTAAATTTCATCCAATTACTATTACTCCAGTTTACAAGGTCATCCAGGTCCTCCTGTAGGGTATCCCGGTCCTTCTCTAAATTGGCAATACCTCCCAGCTTTGTATCATCCGCAAACTTTATTAGCACACTCCTACTTTTTGTGCCGAGGTCAGTAATAAAAAGATTAAATAAGATTCGTCCAAAAACTGGTCCTTGAGGAACTCCACTGGTAACCTCCCTCCAGCCTGACAGTTCACCTTTCAATAGGACCCATTGTGGTCGCCCCTTTAACCAATTCCTTGTCCACCTTTCAATGTTCATACTGATCCCCATCTTATCCAATTTAACTAATAATTCCCCATGTGGCACAGTATCAAATGCCTTACTGAAATCTAGGTAAATTAGATCCACTGTGTTTCGTTTGTCTAAAAAAATCTGTTACTTTCTCAAAGAAGGAGATCAGGTTGGTTTGGCATGATCTACCTTTTGTAAAACCATGTTGTATTTTGTCCCATTTACCATTGACTTCAATGTCCTTAATTACTTTCTCCTTCAAAATTTTTTCCAAGATCTTGCATACTACAGATGTCAAACTAACAGGCCTGTAGTTACCCGGATCACTTTTTCCCCTTTCTTAAAAATAGGAACTATGTTAGCAATTCTCCAATCATACGGTACAAGTCCTGAGTTTACAGATTAATTAAAAATTCTTGCTAATGGGCTTGCAATTTCGGGTGCCAATTCCTTTAATATTCTTGGATGAAGATTATCTGGGCCCCCCGATTTAGTCCCATTAAGATGTTTGAGTTTCGCTTCTACCTCAGATATGGTAATATCTACCTCCATATCCTCATTCCCATTTGTCATGCTACCATAAAGATCCTCTTTAGCCTTATTAAAGACTGAGGCAAAGTATTTGTTTAGATATTGGGCCATGCCTAGATTATCCTTAACCTCCACTCCATCCTCAGTGTTTAGTGGTCCCACTTCTTTCTTTGTTTTCATCACATTGCTTGAATGGCCAAATCCTGCCCCCACAGTAGCCTGAGCACTTGGGCCCTGGGGTGTGGAAATCAAGGCTGTGGGTTACCATGGGGGAAAGGGAGAATGGAGACACTGCTGCAGCCTTTTCTCTGTTGTCTGCCCAGGAAGTGTGGGCCTAATTTAGTTATTCATGTGTTTGCTTTATAAAAGATGTATCTGGACCTGGTGCACATGCAAGCGTGGGCCCAATGGCATTAGCAAGTATGGCGGGGATCATGATGACTGCCCCTTGCCCCTGACTGGAAAAGCCTTTTGAGCACCAGAGAGAATCCCCGTCAAGCTCAGGTGATCCCATTTGAAGGCAGTTGTCTTCTAGCAGCTAAAGCCATTGTTGTGGTTTGTATTATGGCAGTCCCATTGCATTAAGCTTTTTAGAGATACTCTGTAAGCTGTCCCTGCCCTGAAGAGCTTACAGACTGAGGGAGAGGAAGGAAGTATTTTTATTACTACTTTTTATAGTTGGGGAGTTCAAAATCAGAGAGATTAAGACCCTGAGTCCTTATGCTAAGCACACAAAGCCTATTGACTCCAATAGGACTATTCACATGTATAAGGAATTTGTTGACTAGGAGCCTAAGTAACTTGTCCAAGGTCACACAGAAAGTCTGTGGCAGAACAAAGAATTGGACCCAGTTCTCCTGAGGCTCAGGACAGTGCGTTAACCACATGACCATATTTGAAACTCATATTCCACTGTGGTTTGGAACTCAGTTCTCCAGAGATAAAAGGGGAGGGACCTAAATTACCCTGCATGCCCCACATCTCTTCAAAATTAGATGAACTCGCCTCTAGTATCCTCTGTCGTGGGTACACATTTTAGTCACCCATGAAAAAGAATTAGTGTGCTCCTAATAAAAGAGAAAAAATGCATTTGGTTTTCAGGCATGCCATATAAAACTGAAAATGTACAGTGAGGTCGCAAATGAAAGTCGGAGTTTGTGACAAATAAGTCATTATTAGTCTGTGTAAACTATTACTCAGTTTAGTTAGCTAGGGCATTATTAAGCCAAGAAGGATGTGATAGGACATGTACAGAAACAGACAAATGATTTTACATTGTGCCCACCTTGTATTGCTTCTGACACACACTTTTGCTCGGGTTGGCAGGGTGCCATTAGGGCTGTGTTAATTTTAGCAGCAAGGACACTAAAGAAGGCAGACAGTGGTAATAATATATTCTGTTGGGGTCCTTTGTTGTCTTTTACTTTTCTTGTCACAGTCCTTTCTGCAAGGGGAAAAAAAAAGAAGTCACCAGTCCAGAAAAAAGAAATCTAGCAGTCATTCTTGGTCCCTGCTGGAAAGACATGGTGTCAAATTTGGTGTAAAGAAATGAAATCCCACGGTAGTCAATGGAGTGCACAAATCAACAGCAACTGAGTATTTGGCCTAAGGGTCTATGGTTGGCTGCTGTCCATTGGTGGCTTGAATTTTCAGAGATGCTGAGCACCCACAGTTTCCGCTGAAGTCATGAGACATCAGGCCATTGGCTTGTTTTCTGCTATATAACTAGAAACGGGAACGGATGACAGTTTTCTACTAGACCCCTTCCCTGTCATGCCAACCATCGACCAAGGCTTTATCCAGTTTCCCATACGGATAAATGAAGAATATTTTGAAAAGCAGTTCTGCTCTGCCAATGTTCCCAGCCCTACCTGTGTACCTCTCAAATAACTACCTCCACCCATCTTCTACAGAGCCTTCTTTGGATGGCTCAAACTCCCTGAACTAATCAGAAAGCTCCATCCCCATTTTCAGCTTCCTCTTAAAAACCCACTTCTGCCATGCTGCCTGTAGAAGATCTTGCTGATATATATTAAAACACCCTCATGTCATTCCGCTTCCCTGGCCTCTCTCCGTCTGTGCTTAGGCCAAGAGCTTCACGTGGGGTTGGAAAGAGTCCAGCACATTGTGGATGCTACTGCAGACAAGCAGTAATAATGGGAACATACAGAAGAACATACACCTTAATCAGAGAAATGAAGAGGAGAATGTGAATAAGGAAGTGTTATTTACTCCTTCTCATAACACAAGAACTAGGGGTCACCCAATGAAATTAATAGGTAGCAGGTTTAAAACAAACAAAATGAAGTATTTCTTCACACAATGCACTGGCAACCTGTGGAGCTCTTTGCCAGAGGATGTTGTGAAGGCCAAGATTATAACAGGGATCAGAAAAGAACTAGATAAATTCATGGAGAATAGGTCCATCAATAACTATTAGCGAGGATGAGCAGGGATGGTGTCCCTAGCCTCTGTTTGGCAGAAGGTGGGAATGGGTGACAGGGGTTGGATCACTTGTTGATTACCTGTTCTGGTTCATTCCCTCTGGGACATCTGGCATTGGCCACTGTTGGAAGACAGGATACTGGGCTACATGAACCTTTGGTCTGACCCAGTTTGGCCATTCTTATGACCCAGATCTCAAAGGTATTTAGACTTTCAATGATTTCAGTGGAAGTTAGGAGCCTAAATACATTTGAGGATCTGGGCCTAACACCTTAGTTGTTACCTCCTGGATATGATGATTAATTAAATGCATCATCAGCATAAGGAAGACAGCTTTGATTCCAATTTCTAGGCAGAATGACTCTTCCTGCCCAGACAAATCTGCTTTTCCTCCATGGATCCCTTTTCCATGGCCTACTTTGGCTAGCATCTCCAGCAGTAAATCAATTCTCATGCTATTACCAGTAAATGGTACAACCTAGTCATTCACCAGCAACTGTGACAAAACTGCCTTCATGCAAACTTCCATTTGTTAAAGCAACAACCTTCAGAACCATCCATTGTGAGAATGGCAGAGTGGGATCAAATTTCTGAACATAATGACAATGTCAGTGTAGTTTATGAAACCATAACAATATAAGAAATGACATCTGGTAAGCCCATCATGCATGTAATGTATGGTTAGCTTCAATGATTCCTCAGCGTTTTGCGCTCTGTGTAATGTATGGGTGGCAGGATGCCACTCAAAGTAAGTAGAATCGTTCAGCTGCCTTGAATATAAAGTGGCAAATATACCATGCTTCACTGAGTAGGCTAGTTGCACATGAATTTTGATGCAGATGCCCAGTGGAAATCCTGCTGATAAACAATGTAAGATGAACAACCTAAAGAATCAATACAGAATCGTATCCTGGAGAATACATTTGCATTTATACTGAAAAATCCTGGCATCCAGGCAGGAGCTGAACACTGGTTCCATGCCTATTAACCCACAGCCTTGTGGCTTTAAATACAAATTAACTCCATGTTGCTCAGGCACCTTCCTCTTTCCTCTACAGGTAGTAGACAACCTTGGTCCCTGAGGTAGCTGAGTCATGGTCTAAGGTGACTTCCTCTGGTCCTTTTCCTGTGAGTAGAAAGCTAGTGAAAGGGCTATAAAGGGATGAAATACAGGGTTACATTAGGGAAGTCATGGGCCCACCCAGGGTACTGTCTGTTCCTTCAGAGGGATCAGGGCTTATTGCACTTGCAGTCATCTTTTTAACTGCCATGGTGAGGTTGGCACTGGCGTAAACCACGGTATGCAGCCTGGCTACCTATCACTGGGCATTATATGGTTCCCATTGCCATGATATCTGAGGGCCTCGTTTCAGCTTCCAACCATGTATTCCCTCAACAGACTCTTCAATGGATTTGTCCACACACACCCCGTGAGATAGGGCAGTGCTATCATCCTCATGTTGCAGACGGGGCCCTGAGGAACAGAGACACTGAGACTTGCCAAGGTCATACAGGCAGAGTAATTGAACCCAGGTGTCCTGAATCCCAGTGTCATGCTCTAGCCACTGGGTCACCTTGCCTCTCTAGAGTCATCACAAGCCACAGTGTTCTCTAAAACAGAGGATTCTCCTGTCTCATAAGATGGCAGCCGAGTTACTGACTGACCACCAGTGGTATTCATGTGTTCATTATCTGTGTATCCCGGCTTTCCTCAGAATATCAGCCTGGCCCCAGTTTCAAGATGACCCCCAAGTGTATCCACAAGAGAGAGAGGGAACTACAAGAGGTGGGAAAGGGGCGTGCACCTCTCTAGTCTGAGAAGTCTCTCTTCCAGTGGTGGGTTCTGGCATGGAGGAAGCAGGGTAGGTTCGAGGGTGGTGGGTGGATGATGTCACTGCCTGGTTGCCATTTTGAGGGAATGGTGTAAAATGGCAGAGCAGACCAGCTGGGATTCATCGTTGGAAGTGGCAATGAGTGCACGTGCAACTGTTGCATGGGCAACTTAGAAATTTGAAAATTTGGCCTAATGTCTCAGCCAGGCCATAATCTGACCCATTCCTCCCTAGACCATCGTTCCCCCTGTCAGGGAAGAGAGGCAAGTCCAACTACAGAGACCCCCTAGTTTGCCTATGCACTGCAATGTTGGGGTATCAACCTTACCATATTTGCACAGCACCTAGAACATTGGGGCCTTGAGCTCCATAAAGGAGAACTAACCTCTTGAATATCTCATTGGGGATGGGTGCGTTACCACCCTCCTTTTCTCACCCTGGTTCTCCCTGAAGGCTGCTGGCTGGCCGCAGAGGTTTGGCTCTCTGGACAAGTCACAAAGTTCAAATGGACCTTTCCAAGGTATTAAAGAGTAATAGTCTCGTTGCTTTCACTAGGGTCTTCAGCCTTGGCTGTGGGTCCTTTAAATTCAGCCCTTTGTTCAGGCTCCCATGTAAGCCCTGCCCCTGTCACGCTGTCTGGAGTGGCTCACTACTGTGAGTGCCTACCTCAGGGCAGACTGTCGAAAACAAGGCAGACACCCCAAACTGGTGGCATTTTCTATAATTAGATTTCACCAACCCAGGAACAAATGTGAACTCCTAGATAACTGTAATGGTCTTACCATGAAGTCACAGACAGTCCCCTGGGGCTCGCCAATCTATCTTGCCACCCAGGCAAGCTGGACTTCGTAATAAATGGTCACTTACATCAGAATGTTCAGGTTGCTCCCAGTTCCAAAAGACCAGTTACTTACCCCAGGTCATTTTGTATCTCAGATCTCACACCAAGACAATGCTTGTAGCCAGTCCTGTAATAAACTAACTAAAGGTTAATTGATTAGGAAAAAGAAACAGGAGACAGTTATTGACCCATTAAAGCAAGCAAGCCTACACACACAAATGAGTGACCATCTATGTTTCCTAAAGATGACAGAGATGTAGTAATCTGTCAATTCAAAATGTCTTTCAGAGTCGGCCCAGCGATAGGTGTAGTAGGTAACCCCTGGGAGTAACCAGTAAGTACCAGTAACTGGTTACTGCCAGTTACCCCTGGCAGTAACCTACTGCCTTCCTATAGTGTTTCTGGCTCTTTGAGAGTTCAAACAGCAAGGAAATGAAAAAAAAAATCTTCATCTCAACTATTTTTGTTTCCAGCATTCAAACAGATGGGAGGAGGCCTTCTGCACGTATTTCTCCATGGGTGGATGAGGCAATTAACAAAGCTTTTGCCCTATGATGGCCCACTTAATTTTTGATAGTCCTTCTGGATGAGCCAGGGGAGCCACTCTTCCTATCTGAGTTCACATGTTCAGAGCAGATATTTTAACAATTATAAAACCAACATATTTTACCTTGTAGCAGGGAATGCAGACATTACAAGTGAGATTAATGCATCCAGCAACACACAAACATTTGATAGACTCTAAACACTAAATGCATTCTTATAAATGCATTTTGAACAAAAGTAATGTACAGATTATTTGGTTTGGTTTCCAGCTATGAGTTTGTCCGGTCTGAGCTAATGCCTACAGCTTTGGCCAGAGCTGACACTTGGTCTACCCGTGTCACATCTGGGTTTAAGCAACTTTACCTGTGCCTGTAGGGGAATCCGGGGCCCACTACTGCAGGTTCCAGCCTAGGGACCCTATACACCGCAGCCACATATTGCTTGATTCAGTTCATTGGTGCTTCTTCCCTGGGCCTCTTCCTACTGGACCCTTTATCTCCATCCCTATCTCACGGCCAGCATCCTCAGTCATTTTTTTCCCTCTGCAGTCTCAACTATGTAAGTTCAGCCAGCCATAAACTATGGCCACTTGTCAGGTTCTGGTGGCCAGAGTGGAGCCCCCGCTTCAATCCTCTGGCTCCAGCCAAGGACAGACCAACTAAGGTCAGTCAGCAACTTTTATCTGGGTCAGCAAAGCCCTGATTGGCTGTTGCTGGTCCCTCTAGCCCTTGGAGGATCAGGTCACTGTGGTTTTCCAATGTGGCTGTTCCAGAGAATCCTCTCTAGGCAAGCCTGGAGGACCTGCTTTTGCTGCTCTTTTCTTCTCTCTACGCTGTAGGACAACAGGACCCCCAGCAGGGAGTTGCAATGGTCGAATGCACCCCCTCACAATCCCTAACTGAGACTCTCAGCATTAGAACAATGTTAAATAATAACTGAAAATTATGCTTTTACTTGAAGTTAGAATTTCGGTTAATGGTTATGTAAAAGGCACAAAACTGATGCATATCAAAAAGTTTAGAGTCCTTAAAAAGTATTCCTGTGGCTGATTTTTTTTAGAAAAAGTGGATGATGGGAAACCTTCTTAGATTATATTATGGGTAGCAAACCACAGCCTAGCTCGCTGAGCAAGGTCTTGCTGGTGGAGAGAACTCATTAATGTCATTCAAATAAATTGGTGTGAAATATGATCATCCCAAGCAGCACATTTATTTACACTTGCAAATCAGAAATAATACAGTTAGGATGGATGAGGCAACAATTAAGGAATATGTCTGCAGGTATTCAAGGAAATATTCAGCTTCTGCCGCATAAAATGAATATTTTATTGCCGGTGTGTATGTCTAATTGAATAATGAAGATAATAAAGCTCTTTTACAGGGGCAGCAGCAATGGAAATTTCAGCTAAATATAGAAGTAATTCCCCAGAAGTAGAGCTGGTACGCTAAGCGTTTTTGTCCCCTCAAAGTGCAGGAGATTCTTTAAGAATCACATAATGTGCAGTGTGCAGTCTGATTGCAAAGCAGTGGTGATACACTATGGATTGCGATGAGGGACGTCCCACTTTGCACAGGGCTCAGAATGGCACAGCACACCTTCAAAGAGCTATGCTTCAAATTGCAAGGTTGAAAATGGAGAACTGAAACAGTGAGCATGGAAGAACCTGATTTTGCATCAATGTGGGCCCCGCTGTCAGGCCACCAGGTTATTCCTTCCTTCTCACAGGAGTAAGCCCAGTGAGTGCAGCATATAACTAAGCCTCATTACTGTGAGGATTATGCTTATATCCAAGGACCAATTCAACACCCACACCCTCATATCACCCTGCACTCTTCAGAGTAAGGAAGGGAGCTGGGACATATTTCCTCTCAGTGATGATGTCTCCTTCTTACTTGCATCTGCATAGCACTTTTATTTACACTTACATTGCGTGGAGCAGTCTAGTGGTCCCAGCTGTGCCCCATCCAGCATCCACTGAAATCCATGGGAGCCCTTCTGTTGACTTTGAAGTTGGATGAGGTCGTATGCATGGTTAGAATCATAGAATCATAGAATATCAGGGTTGGAAGGGACCCCTGAAGGTCATCTAGTCCAACCCCTTGCTCGAAGCAGGACCAATTCCCAGTTAAATCATCCCAGCCAGGGCTTTGTCAAGCCTGACCTTAAAAACCTCTAAGGAAGGAGATTCTACCACTTCCCTAGGTAACGCATTCCAGTGTTTCACCACCCTCTTAGTGAAAAAGTTTTTCCTAATATCCAATCTAAACCTCCCCCACTGCAACTTGAGACCATTACTCCTCGTTCTGTCATCTGCTACCATTGAGAACAGTCTAGAGGCATCCTCTTTGGAACCCCCTTTCAGGTAGTTGAAAGCCGCTATCAAATCCCCCCTCATTCTTCTCTTCTGCAGGCTAAACAATCCCAGCTCCCTCAGCCTCTCCTCATAAGTCATGTGTTCTAGACCTCTAATCATTTTTGTTGCCCTTCGCTGGACTCTCTCCAATTTATCCACAGGTTGACAGGCTCGGGACCAGGGTGCCTAGTTCTCTGACTATTTCAAACAATCCAGAATTGTTGAGTGAAGTGTCTACTCCTGCTGCTTCGACTTCCTTTCCGCTAACCCCCTCTTTGATCCACTGTCAACTGGTTTCACCATCCTGCCACTTCCCTGACCCTACAGTTTCCAAGGTCAACATGACTTCCTCCCAGACCAAATCTTAAAGGCTTTGCTTTGGTCTTAAGACTACCGTTTGCCATATAGAAGGAATTTTGACAGAAAAATTAAAACTCTGGTTCCTCAGGCCGGCAGGGTGTATTTAATTGTGCTGCCCATGTTGGATTTAATTTTTCTCCATGACAATGAATCCAAGGAGCCATTTTAGGACATCTAAAACCTCTGGCCTTTCTATTAAAATTTAATATAATAAAGAGAGTGGAGTAAATTCTGTGTCCTTTATTGAACAAAAGTCCCATTGAAGCAGTTTTGCTCAAGTACAGAGCAACAAATATGGCCCAGTGTAAACGGAATAGGAAATTGTGCTTTAACAGTAGTCTGTATGTACTTCATTAATAAATGGCAAGACCATTTCTGGAGTGCAAATGCTTATTCTATCCATGTTATCTCTTAATTATACCGGAAAGCCCCATGGCAGCACTTTGAACATCAATACCCAGTAGCCCAGTTTGCTGCAAGCTAGTTTCCCGGCACAGTATAATGTGAGTCTATAGTGATTGTTAAAAGACAGCATTTAGTGAGATTATAGCCAGTATAGTACAATAGAGGTTCCTTCAGAGCAAAGGCTTCAAATCATGAGTACATCTGGGGAGAAAAAGGTACAGCTATATTAGAAGGTAATGATTACTACACATGTAGTTGTCACATCAAAGTCATTTTACAGTCACAACCTAATAAACGGCTGTGAAATGTGCCATTTCAAAGTCAGATTAATTCAGATTCCTGTGATATTGGCATCACATCCAAGTTATTATGCTCAGGCATTTTCACTGCAATGGATTGTGGGTTTTGATTGGTTTGTTTTCTTATTGATGAATTAGCCAAATGGTCATTAATATCCTTCCTGGATTTAGGGTATTTTTTATGCAAATCCAAAAGGAAAGAGAGAAAAAAAGTCATCTTATTCGAATAAAGTGATAGCCACTTGATTTGCAATGTTATTATTCTGGAACCTATGGAGTCATGTCCAGGCAAATTCAGGAAATGGCACCCATTACAAATCACAGAACTCAATGCATCCGTATATCCTTGTTTGTACACATAAATACAGAATATGTTAGAAAGTCAGCATATGTTAGAGTGAAGAGCAATCTGTTATGACTGTAATTTCATTGCATGTTGTACTACAGAGGATTGTGCTATAAATGCAGCTCATTATGATGGATGTGCTTCATTTTGTTCAACCAGTCATGGTAAAATATTTGGCTAATGTTTTCATTGCTTGCCATCTGTTTGGGCAGTAAGATTGTCCAGCACCACTTGAAATGTCACCGTTTCAAATAAGCATTTAATTGAAATTTAATCAGAGAGATCTTTTCTACTAATTAAATAGCAGCTGATTAACGGAAACTTTTTTGATATGTAATAGACAAGGCCCAGATTCTGACGCCCTTACTCACAATGAGTAGGAGACTTGCTCCTTGAGTATTGCTATTGAAATAAGTAAATCAGAGTGGATATGGGTATCAGAATGTGTACTTTGGTATATCTTACATACCCAAAAACTATGCTCAAAGGTTGCAAAGTCAGACCCTCAAAAGTTAGGATATGCCAGTCTGAAGATTGCCCTGGAAACATTCCCGGTACAGCTTTAATTCAGTTCCCTTGTGCATAAGCATTCCGATAAAGTATTTAATTTCTTGATCAAATACTATATTTTCCACAGGACCTACCTCTGCCTCATTCAGTGAACGGTGTGGTTACTCAATATTTCTTTTTATCTTCCTCATTCAATCTGTGGCCCTCCATCTTATTCAACGCACACAATCCAAGCCCTGCAACTGTATACAAATTTATTAATTTCCTCTTGGGCTTTTCCATGGGGCTCTCACCATAGTTTCTGAATATTTCATAAATATTAACAAATCTGTGTCTCGTCCCAGTTTTACAGCTGGAAACCTGAAGAACAGAGGCATTAAAGCTAAAATTGTCAGCGTGCACTAATTTTGGGTGCCGAACTTGAAACGGTGAGGGATTTTTCAGTGTATTTAGTATTTTTAGAGCATTTTATGATAGTGCGGTGGTTAAGGTGTATAGTTAAGGTTGTGATTAGCTGACAGTTTAACAGCTGGTTTTTTCAAGTGCTTTAAAATCTACATTCTGGCTGAGGTTGTCTTGAAAATGTCTTGCTTGTCTACACACAGATTTTTCCAGAAATACCAGTATTATTAAACTGGTATCGTTAAACCACTATATTTATATCAGCATAATCCCCATGTAGACACTCTCATTGAGCTATAAGAATGGCTTTTTCTGGTTTAGCTTAAACCACTTCCCATGCGACATAAGCCAAACGTGGAAAAGGCTCTTATCGGAATTTGTGTATATACCAGTATAACTATAGAGCTTTAAATTCACGCCTTAGTTTATAGTGATACAACTTCCCTGTGTAGACAAGCCCTTAGTCATATCTCATGTCTGCTTATTACAGGGCAGCCTGGCTGGAACATACTCACAGTATATCTCCATTGGCTTGTGCCAGATCCGGGGGTAGAGTTAAGGTTGTGGGGCAGGGCTGGTGTATACCTTCACTCTGCCCCTTGGGGCTGGCATGAGCCACTGGAGACACACTGTAAGTAGGTTTCAACTAGTAAGTATATTTCTCCTTACTTCCTAACCAATTCCAGCTGGCTAACCATGCCAAGAATGCTATAATAAAGCGCTTCTGAGATCTACTGATGAAAGTCCTATATAAGAGTTAGGTATTTTTATTGGTAATAGTATAATACCAATAACCATTTTTCAAACAAAATCAGTGATTGACACATTTTTAAAACTGTCTGCTTATTCATCTCAGGGTTTTCTCTTGGGCCCATCACTGCAGTCTTCAAGGGCTTAGAATGTGTGATAATAAATATTTCATATACATTGCAGTTTTCCTAGTACTTTAAGTGTATCATTTCCCATTCAGGGGGACCCAGTGACACATACATGCATATAAATATTGGTGAGGAGTAAAAAGTCTGTAAATTATGCCCCAAAGCCCCCTGAATTCAAAGAAAAGGGTATTTGCAAGTTATTAAAATAGGCACTTCTGACCTTTGCAACAAACACTTCTTAATTGCTTTTATTTTGCTGACTAGGCTTCACATTCAGGGGTTCTGCTGGTCAGTGCCCAATTAGTGCTCAAATAAATCACCGAGCCGTGTTACTAATGGGAATAAAGCTGACATTCTTGAAATCCAGGCTCAGTGAATTGGAGACAGGCCCTGAGGGACTCTATTCCTCTTCCATCTTTCTCCATTTCACTGAGGTGTTTGCAAGCCATTCAATAATATTCGACCATCAGGCTCTCATCAACCTTCACTTTCAGTGTCTTTAATGCTTGCCGCGGTCATTAACGATGCAGTCAGCAAGGCCAAGGGGGCCTGAGTATGTCAGCAGTTAATTAGTCCTCATGCTACACAAAGTTACTTGTTAAGTAATGGAGCTGCATCGAGTCACCTGTGCAGACACGGCAGCCCAGGACCGTTGCGTACGTTCGGTTTGGATGTACACCTTATAAAATGTCTGCTCTACTGGCTTTATGTTCATCTCTGAGGAAATCACTGTTACATAGATAAGGACAAATACTAGGTAACGTTAACGAGAACCACAGATTAAAATGGGAAATAATATATGGTCCTTTATTTAGCTAGACACTACTGCATCCGATGAAGTGAGCTGTAGCTCACGAAAGCTCATGCTCAAATAAATTGGTTAGTCTCTAAGATGCCACAAGTACTCCTTTTCTTTTTGCGAATACAGACTAACACGGCTGTTACTCTGAAACCTACTGCTATTATGTATATTACTTTCGCACTTAGAGGCCCCAGCTAAGCTCAGGGCTGCATTGCATAGTAAGTGACTGTCCCTGCCCTGAGGATCTTGCAACCTAAATCAACAAGAGAGAGGCAGGGTGGAGAAAAGGAATGTTCATTATAACTGTTTTACAGATCAAACCCACCGAGATTTCTAGACTTACCTGGGCTCACAAAGGAATTGTGGGTGAGTTGGGAATAGAACCCAATATCCTGAATCCCAGGTCAGCCACAACAGCGTCCTTCCTCTCTGCTCTGTATTTGATTTTATGTCCATTAATAAGTTTTTATACTGTTAGTTTATTTTATGTCCATTAATAATAACCCATTCCCAATACATGCTTTGTGGCTCATCTTCTTCCCCCAGTCTCACCTCCCCATATTCTCTGAAGCAGTGTCAGTGAAGATCACATCAGAATAGGAAGGGAGCACTACAAATACTTGCCTTCATGGTATATCCAATGCCAGCATAGCTCATAGACTCACAGATTCCAAGGCCAAAAGGATCATAGAATCATAGAAGATTAGGATTGGAAGAGACCTCATGAGGTCATCTAGTCCAATCCCCTGCTCAAAGCAGGACTAACCCCAACTAAATCATCCCAGCCAGGGCTTTGTCAAGCCGGGCCTTAAAAACCTGTAAGGATGGAGATTCCACCACCTCCCTAGGGAACCCATTCCAGTGCTTCCCCACCCTCCTAGTGAAAGAGTGTTTCCTAATATCCAACCTAGACCTCCCCCACTGCAACTTGAGAGACCATACTGATCATTACACCCTGCACATCACAGACCACAATACCTCACCCACCCGGTCCTGTAACAGACTCAATCCCTCTGGCTAACTGTTCTGGCATGACTCTTGCCACGAAGGCTGAAGCAGCAGAAAAAGAAAAAAGTTGCTGACAAAGTGAAGCACATTTTATTTAAAGAAAACAAATTCAAAATCAGGGTTGTGTCCTTCTGAGGCTGAATGGCTATTTCTAAGGCTATAATTTTAGACTCTCCAAGTGTAACCTGTAGAGGTAGAGCTGTGTCCCTTTGTGTCTCGCCAAAACCTTTTCTATTCCAGCTTTTTTGCATTCCACAGATGTTTCCTGTGGCTGTCGCTCAGGGCTACCTGCTGACGCTAGAAATGCTGAGCTCTGAAAAGCTCCTCAAAGACTTTAGCCACATAACCCCCCAGCGAGAAGGTTAAAAGGAGAGTGAAAATATTGTAGGGTATAATGCGCAGGCACATCCCATCGGAGTTTGAGTACATATCCGTTCTTATACCATGCTCATCACAATAGTGCCTGAGCTCCTTCCCGTGGTGAATGAAGCCATGTGACTCTACAGTTGTATTACGCACAGGGAGGGCCTTTGGGTGAATAACTGATTTTCCAGTTCAGTGTCACTCCCAAAAAAATTCAGAAAAAATAATGATCCATTTGTTTCTAACCAAATCTGAATTTTTGATGAATCAAAAGAAGTCTATGGTGGTTTGGTTTCTATCTGGGAATTTAAACCTCTGCCCCCGCCCGACCGCTAGCTCCTCAGCTTCCATTGGCTGGGAACCACAGCCAATGAGAGCTCCGGAGGTGGTGCCTGTGGGCAGAGGCAGCGCACAGAGCCGTCTGCCACGCCACAGCCTAGGAGCAGCCTAGACAGGTCGCTGCTTGAGGCGAGCCACCCGAGGTGAGCGGCCCCTGGATCCGGCACCCCGCACTCCCTCCCGCATCCCAACCTGCTGCCCCAAGCCCTCTCCTGCACCCAAACTCTGTCCCAGAGCCCGTGCCGTGCATCCCACCCCCGCACCCAAACTCCCTTCCTCTTCATTAATTGGCATTTTTCACTTACGGGAACCCCCCATTCTCCCAGCATGCTGGATAAAACAGCTTTTACTGTAATTCTCTTGCTCAATGCAGTGGGATATATACACACTGCTAAAAAATACAGTGGTCATGATGTGCCAGATGACCACTGCCTTTTAATGCCACAGTACCAGGTAGAGAAAATGATACCAAAGACTCAAGAAACTGAGGGGTTTTTTTAAAGCAATGCAATTAGCATAGGATGAAGATGGATTAAGTGGAGGTGACACCATTGGAATCACTGGAGCCATGGACAAAATGCAGCCAGAAGTGAATCCTGGTTTAGTACTTTAGTACTGCAAAGAAAGCCTTACCCATCAAGCAGTGAATGTCACTAATCTACAACACTGTACCCTTCAGAACATTGTCAGAGAAGTTTTTGTCTCCAGATAATTTGTAGCTTTCATCCTGTGATGGTGTATTTCACAAACGTTATTGTTCCAGACAATTCAAATCTACCTAGAATCCTACATACACGCAGCTCTGAAAATGAGACACTGTAAACCTCAGGGAAATAGCAAAAGATTAGCGATGAGACAGACCACACATTTCAGAGCCAGATTAAGATCCAGCTGTTAACTGCCCAGTTTCAGAGAAGGGTTCATATCTGAAGTTCTGGCTGAGCTCTTTATAGACTGAAAGCCTCGCCGTAAAGTTCCCGTCTGAATCTGAAGTTCTCCATGTTTCTGAGGGATGAGGATTCACATCCAGGTTGGGTATGCCTTCTGGGCTTAATATGTGCTGCTGGGCGGTGTTGTGGTCCTGTAATATACAGGATGTCAAACCTGACAATCTAGTGGTCCCTTTTGGCCTTAAAATCTATGACTATGGCCTGTCAATACTGTTACCACATGTACCTGGAAGGATAGCTACATGACTGAATTAATGCTGCCCCTTTATTTTTATACTAAATACATTACAGAGAAATTACTCTGCAATTATACCATTTTGATACATATGCCTAACACAAAATCCTAGAATCAGAAAGTTAATTACATAAGTTACACTTCCTAATTACACTATAATTGCTATCTGATTACAATCACTATATTATCAAGAGTAAACGAACTGGGAGATGAAAAGCTTAGTCAAACAAATCAGTAAATACAGAACACTAGAATTTTTTTCTAAATATTACAGGAAAGCAAATAACATATTAGAGATACTTTGCCACTGTGTATGTGAACACTTAGGACTCTCTTAGATCTATTTCAAATTATTCATTGAATCTACTTTAGTTCTTGGCTTGTCAATTGCTCACAATGAGTTCACTGCAAGTATTCAGAATTTGAAAATCAAGTTATGCCAATGGGACACCTACATCACATGATACTGTTTTTGTTCCTTGACTGGAAGCTCATAACCCTTAAACTTGAATTAGGGTTCTGGTGAGAATACCTGTGTTTTCAAATTCAGAATTCATTTTCTGCAAAGATTTCTGAATATTCACTTTAAATTGCTGTTCCCATTACTATGACTGACACTTTTCAGTAAATCATTTTCCTGCATCCATAAAAATCTTTGGTTTCATATTTAAGTGATCAGCAGAGTTTTCAGTTTGGATATAACACAGTGAAAGCTGAAGAGAATGCTAGTAGATTTCCTCTTTCAGGTTATATGGTTTATTGTCAAAACAGGCCAAGCCAGGTGTCCTACAAAGCTTAGCTGGATTCGCCAGATGACCAGCTATGGAATTAGGATATTCTGTTAAAGATTCTCTCTTGAGTTCTCCTTGGGGGTTTTCTCTACTGAAATCATTGTGAAAGAAGGAAAGACTGAATTCAAAGTCCCATATCTGTGTGCAAGAATATCTGGATTAGGTCTACTGGGTTGTCTGTTTTGAGATGCCTCGTGTTGTATTTGGTCATAGAAATTAGTGCAAGTAACTGGAACTACTGATGATGCTAAATATCCAGGAAAAAATATTCATTGTGGTGGGAAATAAGGTGGAAATATTTGTTGTGGATTGGAGGTTTTACTTGTTAGGGCCAAATGGAGAAAGGATCAGAGGATCAAAGGATCAGTTCATGCTGCTTAACTCAGGATAGCCCTTGAGGGTTCAATGCTGAGCGCTACTCTGCTCTGTAGTACCAAAACGCACAGGAAAGCCACCAGAATCCCAAAGATGAGGATTCCCCTAGTGTGCTGGTGTCACTGGTGATCTAGAGATGTTGTAGCCAGCTCATACACCATCCCCATCTCACAGCCCAGGGGGCCATGCTGTGAGCATTACTGGAAGAGAAGGGGTAGAGCTGGAGCATCTTGGTGGTCTGGCAATGCCAAACTAACCTAAAGCCCTTTGGGGAACATAATCAGACGGGCCTAGTTTAGGGCAGCTCTAAACTACGGACTGAACCAGCCACTGGCCTGTGGATTGGAGAGAGGCAATTCCAAAACTCACGTCCATCTCAGCTACACACGTACTTGTGTGCTCATGTCTGCCATGCAGCACTTCTAGCAGACCAAACTAAAACAGCCAGGGGGAGCGATTGAAGCAGAAAACACAGAATAATATCCATAATAGAATGAGGGTCACAAGGAATATGGGTAACTAACACCAACCTCAGAACCATCACTGGAAACTGACCTTTGAATGTTCCCACTCCCTCCAACTAGCTTCACAGACTTGCAAGATTCTGTGGTCTCCCACCTTGTTTTTCAAAGATGTATAGATCCTGAGACCAGAAGGGATCACTGTGATCCTCTAGTCTGACCTCCTGTATAACATGGGCCAGAGAATGGCCCCAACATAATTCCTACAACAGATCTTTTAGAAAAATATCCAATCTGGATTTTAAAATTGTCAGTTATGAGAATCCATTGTTCCAAAGGTCAATTACTCGCCCTGTTAAAAATATATGCCTTCTTTCCAGTCTGAATTAGTCTAGCTTCAACATGTTACACCTATTAGATTGATGAGCCCATTATTAAATATTTGTTCCCCACAGATACTTAGAGACTGTGATCAAGTCACCTCTTAATCTTCTCTTTGTTAAACTAAACAGATTTTGCTCCTTGACTCTATCACTGTACGGCACGTTTTCTAAACCTTTAATCATTCTCTTGACTCTTCTCTAAACCCGCTTCAATTTACAAACGTACTTCTTCAATTGTGGACACCAGAGTTGGACACTGTATTCCAGCTGCAGTTGCACCAGTGCCAAATACAGTAGTAAATAATCTCTCTATTCCTACGTGAGATGTCCCTGTTTATGCATCCCAGGATTGCATTAGCTGTATTGGCCAGAGTGTCATTCTCGGAGCTCAATGTTCAGCTGATTATCCACCATGACTCCCAAATCTTTTTCAGAGTCCCTGCTTCCCTGACCAACCTGATTGCCTTCTATGATGAATAACTGGCTCTGTGGATATGGGGAAAGCGGCAGACATTATATATCTTGACTTAGCAAAGCTTTTGTTATGGTCTCCCACAGTATTCTTGCCAGCAAGTTAAAAAAGGTATGGATTGGATGAATGGACTATAAGGTGGATAGAAAGCTGGCTAGATCATCGAGCTCAACAGCTAGTGATCAACGGCTCGATGTCTAGTGGGTAGCTCGTATCTAGTGGAGTGCCCCAGAGGTCACTAGTATCTAGTGGGTAGCTAGTATCTAGAGGAGTGCCCCTGGGGCCGGTTTTGTTCAACATCTTCATTAATGATCTGGATGATGGGATGGATTGCACCCTCAGGAAGTTCACGGATGACACTAAGCTGCAGGGAGAGGTAGATAAGCTGGAGGGTAGGGATAGGGTCCAGAGTGACCTAGACAAATTGGAGGACTAGGCCAAAGAAATCTGATGAGGTTCAACAAGGACAAGTGCAGAATCCCGCACTTAGGACGGAAGAATCCCATGCACTGCTACAGGCTGGGGACCAACTGGCTAAGCGGCAGTTCTGCAGAAAGGGACTTGGGGATTACAGTGGATGAGAAGCCAGATATGAGTCAGCAGTGTGCCCTCATTGCCAAGAAGGTTAATGAAATATTGGGCTGCATTAGTAGGAGCGTTGCCAGCAGATCAAGGGAAGCAATTATTCCCTTCTATTCACTGCTGAGGACACATCTGGAGTATTGTGTCCAGTTTTAGGCCCCCCACTACAGAAAGGATGTGAACAAACTGGAGATAGTCCAGCAGAGGCCAATGAAAATGATTAGGGAGCTGGGGCGCATGGTTTACAAGGAGAGGCTCAGGGAACTGGGTTTATTTAGTCTGCAGAACATAAGGGGAGGGGCGAGATTTGATAGCAGCCTTCAACTACCTGAAGGGGGGTTCCAAAGAGGATGGAGTTCAGCTGTTCTCAGTGGTGGCAGAGGACAGAACACGGAGCAGTGGTCTCAAATTGCAGTTGGGGAGGTCTAGGTTGGATATGAGGAAAAACTATTTCACTAGGAGGGTTGTGAAGAACTGGAATGGATTACCTAGGGAGGTGGTAGGATCTCCATCCTTAGAGGTTTTTAAGGCCTGGCTTGACAAAGCCCTGGCTGGGATGATTTAGTTGGGGACTGGTCCTGCTTTGCGCTGGACTAGATGACCTCCTGAGGTCTCTTCCAACCCTAATATTCTATGATTCTATGATTCCCAGGATGGAATCCCCCATCCTGTAAGTAGGGTGTGCATTCTTTGTTCCTAGATGTATATGTTTACATTTAGCCATAGTAGAATGCATATTGTTTGCTTGTGCCCAGTTTCTAAGCCACCCTGATCCAGACCATTCTGTATCAGTGACCTGTCCTCTTCATTATTTATCAGTCCCGCAATTTTTATGTCATCTGCAAACTTTATCAGTGATGATTTTATGTTTTCTTCCAGGTACTTATAAAAGTGTTAAATAGTGTTGGGCTAAGAACCTATCCGTTCAGGATCCACACACCTGTTCTATGATGTTTCTCCATTTACAATTACATTTTCAGGTCTATCAGTTATCCAGTTTTTAATTCATTTAATGTGTGCCATGTTAATTTTATATCATTCTAGCTTTTTAATCAAAATGTGGTGAGGTACCAAGTCTATTTCCTGCAGAAGTCTACATTTATCACATCAATACCATTATCTTTATCAACCAAACCTGTAATCTCATAAAAAATATCAAGTTATTATGATAGGATCTATTTTCTATAAGCTCATGTTGATTTGCTAATTATGTTACCCTCCTTTAGCTCTTTATTAACTGAGTCCCATATCAGCCTCTCCATTTTCTTGCCTGGGATCGATGCCAGGCTGACCAGCCTATAATTTCTTGGGTCACCCCGTTTACCTTTTGTAAAAATTGGCACAACATTAGTTTTTTCTCCAGTCTTCTGGAACTTCCCCAGTGCTCCAAATCTTTTTGAAAATCTATGTTAACAAACCAGCAACCCCTCAGCTAGCTCTTTTAAAACTCTTGGATGCAAGTTCTCTGGACCTCATGATTTAAAAATTTCTGACTTTAGTAGCTTTTCTTTAACATCCTCCAGAGATACTAGTGGAATGGAAAGAGTGCTACCATCATCATATGATGAGACTATATGATCTGTTATAGCTTGTTGAGGAAGGAGACTTATATTTCCAAATGGAGTCCCAGCAGCCACATGACCCTCCTACTCTAGAGATGGATGATCTCCTACTCTAATTTCTGGCTCCCTCACCAGGGAGCCCTTGAGGATTTGGTTCCCCATACTCCCCTCCCTCCAGCTCCCATCTGTGATTTCCCTTAAGATCCCTTACTTTAATGAGGAGTACTTTAATGAAAACTACTTTTCATGCAGTTGTCTCCTCTCTGGCAGTGTGTATGCATCGCTGTGCTGCATGCAAATTAACATGAACCACCAATCTTCACAACAAAACAACATCTAGGGGCTTGCTAGGGAAAAGTAGGCAGAAAATACCTCTAGCCTTCATTGCACAGAAGGCTAGTCAAGGCCATTCAATCCCCAAAGCATTTATTTCCAGGGTGGAAGCTGTGGATGCTCTTTGCCTGTTACCAGTGCAGGATACAGATTCTAACGCCAGTTGCAAAAAAAACTTGACGCAAGAAGTTACAAGAAGGGAAATTATTTGCTGTAATTCCTTCCATCTTGAAATGACCTATAAATGTAGAGGGCACTAAATATTTCTTCATTTCCCTGTAGAATATTCTGTTGCTTTCACAGCACTGACCAGGAAGTCTAGTACTATCTTAAATTGTACATAAACTGATTAATATACTGTAGCACCAAACCATCCCAAACCAACAGATGGATAATGAACGTTTCACTCTCGATGTCATGCATCAATCTCAAGACACTGTATAGTATTAGAACAGCCATATTCTTAATTCAAAAGTAAAGAAATCCAAGAGAACCAAATGCATACTAAAATGCCCCTTGAAAATCAGATTCACTGAAATCACTTTGAGCTCCTGATGAGAGAAAATTGCTGATATGGACAGGAAATGAAGCCTTGCATCAGAAATCCCTTCTTGCCCTTGGCTAGGCTCAAGTAAAACTGGCTTTCTGATACAAACAGCAACAAATCAACTAGCCACGAGAATGAGGTTTGCTGCCTAGGCCTAATGAAAGTTAAGCAAACACTGAAATTATTTAGTTGTGCACGCAAGGAAAGCTATTTACATTGATTTTATACAGTACTTTATTCTACCTGAATGAGATTTCCTTGTATGCACAAACTTTCATATTTACCTCTATTCATTAATTTGGTAGCCCTTTGTAAAGGTAGAATGCAGGAGAAACCTGGAAATCAGTAATGGTGAAAGAGACCTATGGGTGACAGTTCCAGACAACTAGACAGTCACTGTTCCGGAGGACTGGATGGTGGCAAATGTTCTCCCTTTATGTAGAAAGGCTCCAGGGGTAATCCAAGGAATTATAGACCAATGAGTCTTACAGCTGTACCTAGCAAGTTGGTTGAAATGAAAATAAAACCCAAAAGACCTAACCACTGTGAGAACATTATATCATAGTGTCTAACAAGCACAGTTTCAACAAGGGAAAATTGTGTCTCACTAATCCTTCAGAATTCTTTAAATGTGTCAATAAAGTGGAGGATAAAAGACAACAATCTGATGTCATTTATTTGGATTTCCAAAATGTCTTTGGCAAGGTTCCATGCAAGATACAAAAAAGGCTAAGAAGTCATGGGGCGAGAGGCAAAGTGTTGTCATGGATGAAAATAACAATGGGCCCCTCAAGATTCTGTATTAGGACACGACGCATGTTGTTTAATATATTTGTTAGTAATCTGGAAATGGGGATGAGCAGTGAGGTAGCAAAGTTTGCACATATCACAAGTTATTGAAGATCAGTAATTAATCTGTGAAACTCCCTGCCACAGGAAGTAATTGAGGCCAAGAACTTAAGAAGGTTCAAAAAGAGGCTGGACAATAGAGATACCATGAATATCCAGGGTTATAATAATAATTATAAGAATTTGGTGACAGGGATATTAAACCTCATGCTTCAACGTTTGAGTCAATTTCTACCAATTAGAGATCAGGATGAGTAGGACAGATTATCCCATAGCTGCCTCTGCAGGTTTGTACACCTTCCCCTGAAGCATCTGGTACTGGGGGTACAGGGCTGGAAGATCTCGGGGCTGATGTAGTCCAACAGTTCTTAGGTTGTGATATGGCACCCAAACAGCCTATGCGCTTCATACACAGAATCATGATACCTCAGAGCAGGAAGATCACCGTTCCTCTCAATATGTCTCTCATTTAACTGCATGGGGCATATTGTGTTCAGTTCCAGGCCCTGTATTTCCTGACTGATCCTCCCAAACCAGAGTGAGTACAGAGAAGAGCAACAAAAATTGAGATCAAAAGGTGCTGGATGGAATGATCAAAGTTCTGCCTGGAATGACCTGTATGGACAGATGAATAGAGTTCAAGATGTTTGGTAAAAAAGGTTACTAAGAAGGGGGTGGAAATGAGGAATGACAACTGTCTACACATTTTCCAAGAGTGTCTGAGGGGTTACATAAACCCTGCACTAGCATGGAAGGGGTTAAAGAGCCGCTTCAGGCTGGAGTGGCCCTGCCCCACTGCACCTGCAAATCATGCCAGGACAGGAGGAGGAGTTAAAAGGAGGCAAGTCCACAAAGATGGGGGCAACCCTGGAATGGGTACAGGCTGTTACGTTTCTCCAGCCCTGGAGAGGGGGCTGACAGCCAACAGAGGCCTTGCCCTCACAGCAGGAGGGTGCAGAACCCAGGAGTTGAATGGGAAAGTAACACAGGCTGCCCAGGACCCCAGTGAGCTCTGACGTGGACACTAATAGTCTCAGGCCCCACTGCAGTAAGAGAGCCTGAGAGCCTGGAGGGAGGTTTTTCTGTACCTTTCTTTTGTTTAACCCCTTTTGCTGACTAGGGGCTGTTGGTGGCATCACCGGGGACACAAGGATGGACAACACATTTGAGAGGTCCTGGCCGGACGGTGACCTCCAGTCCCCTAGAAAGACATCCCGTAGCATCCGCTGGTATGGGGGTGAAGTAAGTGGACTCATGTGCGTGCATCCCCACGTAACCTAAAAGCAAAGCCCTCCCACAGACAGATTCGTGAGACGTGGTCCATGGGGTAGGATGAGGAGCAATGGCATGTAATTCAGGACAGAAATCTGTCGTGAACATCAGAAGAAAAGTAAGAAGTGTCAGACTGTGGAATAGTCTCTCCAGGGAAATGGGGCGAGTTCCATTGCTTGGGACATTTAAAACTAGACTGAATAAAATGGCTTGAGGGAAACCAAACCTGGACTGGGAAGGAGAGGGATGGGATGACTTCAGTGTTTTTTCCCCCATGTCTGGGCCAGCTGATGTCAATTAGCGAAGCCTCACTGACATCAATGTGGCTCTACCAAAGTACACTCTTGAGGACTGGACCTACCCTCATTTATGGTGCTCTGATTTATAAACAGGCACATTACAGGAGAATATCTCTCTTCCTGCAAAGATACAGCAAGCCCGTGTCTTCACAACCGTTCTAACCAGGGAAATAGTAAATGCCCTTGGCATGTGCCATTTGAGAACGTGTGATGGGGTGTCCACTCCCTACCAGCCTTGAAAGGATGAACAATGCTGAAAAGGGGGCTGATTAATGTGAAAGGCTGAATCCGAGGGAGACCCAGGAACCCAGCTGAGAAGGAACAGGCGGGGCTGGTATGAAGACAGCACGTTGGCAGCAGGAACAGGCTGCAGGGAAGTAGTCTGCAGTCACTCCCTGGGAGAAGGGAGCTGTATTTGGGGTGACAGTGCCAGGTAACCTGCAGTTACTACCTGCGAGGAGGGACTTTGGTCTGGTCCACCCAGAGCTGGGGGGAGGCAGAATGTTGAGCTGAGAAGTTGGAAGATATAGGAAGGAGTCCAGGGGAAAAGCAACATGGTCTGAGAAGGCCACCATTGCTAGAGATAGAATCACTGGACAGGAACCCAGAGGAGAGGGTGGGTCCGGGTTCTGCTGCCAGCCACTGGAGGAGGGACACTGTCAGGGCAGTGAAGGGAAGGGAAAACTGCCGTTTCGTGTAAAGGGACTTTGATACCCTGGAAGGGAAGGAATATAGTGACCTGGCTGGAGGGCTGAGTCAGGAAGAAGCACCCCAAGTCCAAGAGGAAGAGCAAGGGCCTGGGGAGGGGAACCGACAGAATAGGGCATCAAACCTGCGAGGAGCTAATCCCCAGCAACCAGGGAGAGGCGCTTTAGCAGTGAGTAGACCCTGTGTCAAGAACGCAGTGTGGGACAGAGTTCAAACCTCCAGTAATCTTTGTCTATTCGACTATCTTTCCAGATTTTATAGGATTCTCTTTCTAAGGAGCAGGATAGCAGCCGAGAAATAAAAGGGACATTTTTTTTCTTATGAGAAGAGTGGGAGAAATGATGCTATAAAATAGTTTTAATATGGAGGGAGGGAAAGTCCATCAACAGTGTGTAACACAGATTTTGGCTGCAGCCATGGATCTGTCTATCTCTGCCATTTCCCTACCTATTTGGTCACATAGCATCAGGTTATCCTACCCCAGATCCAGGGAGGTCCTACGCAGCTGCACATGGTGGCTTACTTCTCCTTAGTCTACTCTACGGTTACGTGGGAACAGGGAACACTCTAGCTCCAAGTGGGCATTTCCTGGATCTTTATATCCAGACATAGCAGATGCGGGTGGGTATTCCAGGCTGGAGCCCCGCTTGATCTCTCTTTGTTTCTTTATGTCTGCCACTATTTGGGCCATATCCTCACCTGGCATAAGTTAGTATAGGGAAGCAAAAAGAAAAGGAGTACTTGTGGCACCTTAGAGACTAACCAATTTATTTGAGCATAAGCTTTCGTGAGCTACAACTCACCTCATCGAATGCATACTGTGGAAACTGCAGAAGATATTATGTACACAGAGACCATGAAACAATACCTCCTCCCACTCCACTCTCCTGCTGGTAATAGCTTATCTAAAGTGATCACTCTCCTTACAATGTGTATGATAATCAAGGTGGGCCATTTCCAGCATAAATCCAAGTTTAACCAGAACGTCTGGGGGGGGAAGGAGGAGGAAAAAACAAGGGGAAATATGCTACCTTGCATAATGACTTAGCCACTCCCAGTCTCTATTTAAGCCTAAATTAATAGTATCCAATTTGCAAATGAATTCCAATTCAGCAGCTTCTCGCTGCAGTCTGGATTTGAAGTTTTTTTGTTGTAACATAGCGACCTTCATGTCTGTAATTGCGTGACCAGAGAGATTGAAGTGTTCTCCAACTGGTTTATGAATGTTATAATTCTTGACATCTGATTTGTGTCCATTTATTCTTTTGCGTAGAGACTGTCCAGTTTGACCAATCTACATGGCAGAGGGGCATTGCTGGCACATGATGGCATATATCACATTGGTGGATGTGCAGGTGAACGAGCCTCTGATAGTGTGGCTGATGTTATTAGGCCCTGTGATGGTGTCCCCTGAATAGATATGTGGGCACAGTTGGCAACAGCCTTTGTTGCAAGGATAGGTTCCTGGGTTAGTGGTTCTGTTGTGTGGTATGTGGTTGCTAGTGAGTATTTGCTTCAGGTTGGGGGGCTGTCTGTAGGCAAGGACTGGCCTGTCTCCCAAGATTTGTGAGAGTGTTGGGTCATCCTTCAGGATAGGTTGTAGATCCTTAATAATGCGTTGGAGGGGTTTTAGTTGGGGGCTGAAGGTGACGGCTAGTGGCGTTCTGTTATTTTCTTTGTTAGGCCTGTCCTGTAGTAGGTGACTTCTGGGAACTCTTCTGGCTCTATCAATCTGTTTCTTCACTTCCGCAGGTGGGTATTGTAGTTGTAAGAATGCTTGATAGAGATCTTGTAGGTGTTTGTCTCTATCTGAGGGGTTGGAGCAAATGCGGTTGTATTGCAGAGCTTGGCTGTAGACGATCCATCGTCATGCACATTGTAGGGAGAGTGGTCACTTTGGATAAGCTATTACCAGCAGGAGAGTGAGTTTGTGTGTGTGTATTTGGGAGGGGAGGGTGAGAAAACCTGGATTTGTGCTGGAAATGGCCCACATTGATTATCACACACATTGTAAAGAGAGTGATCACTTTGCATGGGCTATTACCAGCAGGAGAGTGAGTTTGGGGGAGGGGGGCGGAGGGTGAGAAAACCTGGATTTGTGCTGGAAATGGCCCAACTTGATTATCATACACATTGTAAGGAGAGTGATCACTTTAGATAAGCTATTTCCAGCAGAAGAGTGGGGTGGGAGGAGGTATTGTTTCATGGTCTCTGTGTATATATAATGTCTTCTGCAGTTTCCACAGTATGCATCCGATGAAGTGAGCTGTAGCTCATGAAAGCTTATGCTCAAATAAATTGGTTAGTCTCTAAGGTGCCACAAGTACTCCTTTTCTTTTTGCGAATACAGACTAACACGGCTGTTTCTCTGAAACCTGTCATTATATAGGGAAGCAGGGATTTCACTGGAGCGATGCTGATTTATACCAGCTGGGGCTCTGGCCCTGTGTGTCTTCAGTTCCTAGGAAGATTAGATTACAAAAATTAATAATTAAATAATAACTGTGTTCCTATCCTGATTGTCTGTGGTAGTGGGGAACTTGTGAGGCCATAACTAGAAAGGGCCTTTTACATTTTACAGGGAACATTCAACTAACAGGTCCAAGGGATGAAAAGAAGGTTCCTTGTGAGATCAAAAATTCCCAAACAAAAGGATTGATCTCTCTTTCTGGCTCACGGTCAGTAAGGAAATAAGGCTCAGCAGAATGTGAATTATATAAGCAGTGACCTATATTGTCTGTGCTCAGAGCAGCACTGATGAGAAGTCTGTACTGACAGCTGCAGAGTGCAAAGATTCTCAAAAGGAACTAGCCCCAGTGCTCAGCAGAAGGGGCTTCTAGGGTACTCGGCCTCCCAGTCTGGCGGAGGCCACAAGTGAGGAAGTGGGATTGAAACCCCTGTTGATAATCAACCAGAAATGGATTTAGAACAGACGATTCAGAGATCATCAGCACCTCCAGGCCCCTTGTCTACCACCCAAAACAGTTCTCCCATTCAGGATGCTGTGTGCCCTATATTAAACACCTTGGGTGAAACCCTTGACCCAGTAAGAAGAAAAGGAGTACTTGTGGCACCTTAGAGACTAACCAATTTATTTGAGCATAAGCTTTCGTGAGCTGCATCCGATGAAGTGAGCTGTAGCTCACGAAAGCTTATGCTCAAATAATTTGGTTAGTCGCTAAGGTGCCACAAGTACTCCTTTTCTTTTTGCGTATACAGACTAACATGACTGTTACTCTGAAACCTTGATCCAGTGAAATTAACAGGAGCTTTGCCTTTGACTTTAATGCGATCAGGATTTCACCACTTGAGTTCATAATGCTGTTATTATGTGTTAGCAGTTTGGATAGGATGAGCCAGATCCTCAGTGGATGACAATCAGCCTAGTCCCAATGAAATCAGCTGATTTTCATGAGCTGATGTTCTGGTGCCATGATTTTAGTTTCTCCCAAGTCTTTTAAAGTAAAGAATGGCAATTTCATATCTGATTTATTGGTGGATGATTAGGACAGAGGTTGATTGATCACTTTTCTGTAGTGGCCCGAGACAGTAAGAAATCTCTAGGTTCCTATTATATGACTCACCTGAGAATAAATCTTTATTATGCACAATTTAGTCTCTCTCTCTCTCTCCTTTTTTTTTTAATCCAGTAGGGAAGTCTTTTTCAGTTATTGTCTCGTAAGGACCAGAGTTGTAAACATTATATCCCTGAAACAGCATCATTGCCTAGAACTTTATCATGGATCAAATCAAATCACAAGATGAAACATTGATGTGATATGGGATTAGGCAAGAAGCCATTGTGTTTTCAGATTCCCACTGACTGTTCTTCTCTTCATTTTTTATTTACAATCTCCAAAGGGCGGAGGTGGGAGGGGGTCTGGGAAATGCTAGCGGAAATGGAGGTGCACACCTACATTTAAGATTTTTTTTTTAATTTTAATCTGATAGAGCTTGGCTAAAAATAACCCAACCCACTATGTTGCCGATCTATAACTACATTTTAAAGAGACAGACGGCTTTCAGGATTAGTAAGGGAAAAAAACCAAACCGGAATGTCAATGTCCATCCAGCACTGCCAGAAGCCAAAATAATTACAATCTGTAGATCTATGTGGCATTAATTACTAATTGTTTGCTTAGTTCCTGTGCACAAGAGTCCACACGTCACCCAAATCAACAGGAGAATTCTACCCCATGTTGGGAGTCTAAGCAGAGAGGCCAAACCTTGAATGGGAAAGTAGACAGGGCTCGCCCTTTCCCTTGTGCTGGCCTTTCAGGGTCAGATTCACCAATAAGGTAGAGAGGTTATTTTACCTCTGTATTTGTCATTGGTGCAGCCATTGCTGGAATACTGTGTTCAGTTCTGCTGTCCACACTTCAAGAAGATTTTTGATAAACAGGAGAGGGGTCAGAAGAGCCACAATAATGATTAAAAGGTTAGAAAACCTGCCTCCTAGTGATAGACTCAATCTATTTAGCGTGAAAAAGAGAAGTTGTGACTTGATTACCGTCTTAAAATACCTGCACGGGAAACAAATATTTAATAATGGGCTCATCAATCTAGCAGCAAAAGGTATAACAAGATCCAATGGCTGGAA
Source organism: Lepidochelys olivacea (assembly GCF_965140295.1). Classification (NCBI taxonomy): domain Eukaryota; kingdom Metazoa; phylum Chordata; order Testudines; family Cheloniidae; genus Lepidochelys; species Lepidochelys olivacea. Next base: position 125,357,838 of record NC_140416.1, read on the forward strand.
GTTGAAGCTAGACCAATTCAGTCTGGATATAAGGTGTAAATTTTTAATACATGACAGCAATGAACCATTGGAACAATTTACCAAGGTGCGTGGTGGATTCTCCATCACTGACAATTTTTAAATCAAGTTTGGATGTTTTTCTAAAAGATCTGCGCTAGCAATTATTTTGGGGAAGTTCTATTGGCCTGTATTATACAGACTGGATGATTCCAGTGGTCCCTTCTGGCCTTGGAATCTACCCATATCGGATTATAACTAGAGTTGGACTAACATTTCCAAAGTTCCTAGGGATTTAGGAGCATAAGACCCATTTACAAAAGTGATTTAGGCACTCTGAAGAGGAAAGTCAGTGGCACTGAGGCTGTTAAGTCTTAGGTTCCTAAATCACATCATCATTTTAGAAATGTTTGCCCCTGTTCAAAATTTCCCAGATTTCAATTTTCTGATGACATTTTCCATCCAAAAGTCAATTTTAAACACAACGTGGCAGATTTTTGACCAGCTCTAGTTACAACAAAATGTGGCAATGCCCTGTAGGTACTAGAAGGATGCTTATACTGCCTTTATGCCTGTTCAATGGAGGAAAGGCTGCAACTGCAAACATTTTACCAGGACTAAAGAACTATTTCTAGTGGGTTGGAGAGTTGTTCACAGTTCTTTTAATTAGTAAGGACATTAGTAAGGTATAAAAAAAATCTTGAGGGCCCTACATACAGGACATACTGACTCTGGTTACGTCCTTAGGCCCCATCCTGCAAACACGTGCACACATGTTAAACTTTGTTCACGTAATTAATCCCCCTGACTTCAGTGAGACTACTCACACTGGTCATATTAAGAATGTACTTAAGGGTTTGCAGTATGGGCCTTCACAAAGGCCTCCCTTCACAAAGAGATTTGGGACCTGATACTCTTCTCAGTTATACCAGTGAAAATCAGAAGTAATTCTACTGAAATCAGTGGAGTTATGCCATTGGAAAACTGGTGTGAGAGAAGAATTATAGCCCAGTCTTTCTTAGAAGATGCAGACCTAAGCACTGACCTTTCAAGGGTACTGAATTCATTTATTTCCAGAAGAAGCTAAAACCGCTCAATCACACCTTCATGAATTCATATGTTTGAAGGAGGAATTCGTAAGAAATGGTGCTATTACTTCTCTTCTCTATCTTCCTAAATTGAGGTTTCACATGTACAGTAAAGCCAAAACATCGATTTGACACAATCTGAGCAAGGCACATTCCTTCTGAGATTAAAAAGGGCATTTTTGCTGCTGACCCCATTGTGCATCAAGGTGTATCAAACACTGTGCAAATCCCCCAACTAATGGATTGGAAGAACTCTTTTATTCCAATGACCTTTTAACGAGATTTTTGGATTGAGTTTTATTCTTATAATTCAGCAAATCAGCTGCATAGGAATTGATCTTTTTTGCTGAGGGGCTATATTCAAGCACTGGACTTTCTCAAAATTTGGCATAGGACTACTTCTAATACGATGTCTTTTTTCTAGATTTGAGAACTGAGATTGCCTTTTACCTTGAATTCCTACCTTCCCTGACACACAAACGGCTGTTTAAGCATGTAGATATTGAGGGGGAAAAGCAGGGGGAAGGGACACTGGACTAGCAAAGGGAAATAGTTTTTATTTTATGATATGTTGCCCTTTGCGACCCAGTTCTTCAAGGTGCTTGGTGCCTCCTGAGGGGTTTTGAGGACCTGTCACTCCCACTGGGTGGAGGGGTGTCAAGGTTCCTTCCCCACTCTGAACTCTAGGGTACAGATGTGGGGACCTGCATGAAAACCTCCTAAGCTTACTTTTACCAGCTTAGGTTAAAACTTCCCCAAGGTACAAATTAATTTTACCCTTTGCCCTTGGATTACCACTGCCACCACCAAACTTTATCTGGGTTCCTGAAAAAAAACGTAGTTTGGACACGTCTTTCCCCCCAAAATCCTCCCAATCCTTGCACCCCACTTCCTGGGGAAGGTTTGGTAAAAATCCTCCCCAGTTTGCATAGGTGAACACAGACCCAAACCCTTGGATCTTAGAACAATGAAAAAGCATTCAGTTTTCTTACAAGAAGACTTTTAATAGAAGTAAAGGAATCACCTCTGTAAAATCAGGATGGTAGATACCTTACAGGATAATTAGATTCAAAACATAGAGAATCCCTCTAGGCAAAACCTTAAGTTACAAAAAAGACACACAGACAGGAATATTCAGCACAACTATTTTCTCAGCCATTTAAAGAAATCATAATCTAACACACACCTAGCTAGATTACTTATTAAGTTCTAAGACTCCATTCCTGTTCTGTCTGCAGCAAAAGCATCACACAGACAGACACAGACCCTTTGTTCTTGTTTTTTCTCCCTCCTCCCAGCTTTTGAAAGTATCTTGTCTCCTCATTAGTCATTTTGGTCAGGTGCCAGCAAGGTTACCTTTAGCTTCTTAACCCTTTACAGGTGAGAGGATTTTTCCTCTGGCCAGGAGGGATTTTAAAGGGGTTTACCCTTCCCTTTATATTTATGACAAGGGGTCTCAGCACTGATTTGATCAGGCCCTGACTCTTGGGAACGTACAAGATGGCTGTTGTACAGCCAGTACTGGGTTTACAATGGCACCAATGGTGCCACGGTGCTGGGTGCACACTTAGAAGGGGCCCTAGTGCTTGGACCATGGCCCTGCCCCCGCACTCTGCCCTGAGGTCCTGCCCGCCGTTTGGCCTCTTCCCCCACCCCCCACAGACATCTCCCACTGCTTGCTCCTCTCTGCCCCTTTCTCCCCATGTGAGTGGTAGGCGGGTCCTTTGGGGGAAGAGGACGAGTGGGAGCTGGGCTTTGGGGTGGAGCACAGAAAGAGTATGGGGGCTGGGGCTCAGGACAGAGTTCTGTAATCTGCCACCATTGAGAACAGCTGAGCTCCATCCTCTTTGGAACCCCCCTTCATATAGTTGAAGGCTGCTATTAAATCCCCCCTCACTCTTCTCTTCTGCAGACTAAATAACCCCAGTTCCCTCAGCCTCTCCTCGTAAGTCATGTGCCCCAGCTCCCTAATCATTTTTGTTGCCCTCTGCTGGACTCTCTCCAATTTGTCCACATCCTTTCTGTAGTGGGGGCTCCAAAATTGGATGCAATACTCCAGATGTGGCCTCATCAGTGCTGAATAGAGGGGAATAATCACTTCCCTCAATCTGCTGGCAATGCTCCTACTAATGCAGCCCAATATGCCATTAGCCTTCTTGGCAACAAGGGCACACTGCTGACTCCTATCCAGCTTCTCATCCACTGTCATCCCCAGCTCCTTTTCTGCAGAACTGCCACTTAGCCAGTCAGTCCACAGCCTGTAGCGGTGCCTGGGATTCTTCCATCTTAAGTACAGGACTCTGCACTTGTCCTTGTTAAACCTCATCAGATTTCTTTTGGACCAATCCTCCAATTTGTCTGGGTCACTCTGGACCCTATCCCTACCCTCCAGCATATCCACCTCTCCCCCCAGTTTACTGTCATCCGCGAACTTGCTGAGAGTGCAATCCATCCCATCATCCAGCTCATTAATGAAGATGTTGAACAAAACCATCCCCAGGACCGACCCCTGTTTTGCAATAGCACCTTGGAGCAGTCATGTACCCTTGTGCTAGGCACTGTACAGACACAGAACAGAAAGAATCCTTCCCCAAAGATCTCAGGGTTCTCACATGATCGCTTTAAACCACGCTGCCAGTATAAAGAGCCTTTGGTTTAAGTGCCCTGCCGTCAGCAGCCTGTTGGCCTTCTGCTCCTTCTAACACGCACAACATTAACTAAGCCATGTTAATTCACACCTTCTGTGAGACAGCTTTGCTGATGCTGCCCTGGGTGTGCAGGTCTTTCAAAACCCAGCCAAGGAAAATGTTTTCTAAAAATAAAGCAAAAACAGCACCAATCAACACCCAGAAATGTGTGTCTGCAAAATTACAGTAGGGAGAAGCAAGGGATTTATTTCCTGGCCAGACATGACCAAAAGGTCTCTACCATTGCAAGAGCTGTTTTTCCACACCTGTAGTGCTCAGGAAGTGAGGAAGAGGAAGTTACTCACCTTGTGCAGTAACGATGGCTCTTTGAGATGTGTGTCCCTATGGGTGATCCACTTTAGGTGTCTGTGTGCCCCTGCACCTCTAATCGGAGATTTTTGGTAGCAGTGTCCCATTGAGCCCGCGTATGTGCTCTCCCTCCCTCATGGTCTGCCTCGAGGCTGTTTAGCACTTCACGGGCAAACCCCCCTCACTTCCACAGAGCCCTATAGAGAACTCCAAAGTAGAGGGGAGGAGGGCGGGTTGTGGAGCATCCATAGGGACACACATCTCGAAGAACCATCGTTACTGCACAAGGTGAGTAACTTCCTCTTCTTCTTCTTCGAGTAGTGTCCCTATGGGTGCTCCACTTTAGGTGACTCTGGAGCAGTACCCACCACTGGAGGCTGGGACTTAGGAGCGGAGTCTTTTAGAACAGAGAGTACTGTGGAGTCGAAGATGGTGTCAGCGGCCAAATCTTCAGTGATCGCATAATGTTCTGCGAAAGTATGGACAGAGGCCCCAGTCATTGCTCTATAGATTGGGGAGATAGGGGTATCCCTATGGAATGTGATTGAGGTAGGAACTGATCTCATGGAGTGAGCATGGACGGAAGCAATTGCACCCTTGCTAAGTGATTAATGCAACTAGAGACCCATTTGGATAGTCTTTGAGGAAATACCACAGAGCTTTTGTATCTTTCTGTGAACAAAAGGAAGAGTTTAGGGGATTTTCTGAAGTCCTTAGTCCTGTCCAAGTAGAATGCTAATGTCCTTCTAATATCTAGCATATGCACAATTGTCTCCCAGTTGTCACAATGTGAGTTTGGGAAAAAACAGGGAGCTGGATCTGTTGATTCATATGTAAAGTGCAGAAAAAGTAGGGAGAAACTTGGGATATGGCCTTAGAGTTGTTGTGTTTTTTGGTGGTTTTTGTTTTTAAAGACAAAGGCCATGAATGATGGGTGTGCCATCTGGGCTGCTATTTCTCCTATGTGCCTAGCTGAGGTGATGGCAATTAGAAATGCTGTCATCATGGACTGGTGTAAGAGAGAACAAGTTGCCCTGGACTCGGAGGGAGGTCTAGTCCAAGCCCTGAGAACTAGATTAAAGTCCCAGGCTGGAGCGGGTGGTGTCACATGGGGGAAGAGAGTCCCAATGCCCTTAAAGAGTCTACGCATTAGTGGTTGAGAAAACTCCAAGTGGGAAGCCATTTTTGCCATGAGATGTACCTAAGGGAGCTGAGTGAGAGTTTAAAATGTAGTGCAAAATCAGAGGGAGGAAAGAGAAGGTTGGGTCTGTCCTTTTGGAATGGTACAAACTTGGAGTCGTTTCCATTTTGTAGATGGGTATGTGGAGTGGTCAACTTGTGGTTGTGTTGCAACATGTGTTTCAGCTTGTCAGAGCATTCTGCTTCTAAGCCTTGGAACAAAGAAAGATCCAAGCCTGGAGGCAGGGGACCCATGGGTTGGGGTGAAGGGTTAGCCCATTGTTTTGAGAGAGCGGGTGAGGAATGGGCTGACGTCAGGGGAACAGGAAGGCATATTTCCACCTGCGGCAGGTAAGGGAGCCAGACTTGTCATAGTGAAGAGGGGCAATCACAATAACTCTCGCTTTGTTTCGTTGAATTTTCAACAGAATCTTGGATAGGGTAGAAAACTGGGAAAAGACATACAAGTGGGCCCTGTCCACTGGGAAGATGAGGACAACTTCCAGTGAATGTTTCCCAAAAGGATGGCTATATCTTGAAGCACCTCTGAATTCAGTATACACTCATTGTCATGAGAAAATTCCAACTGAGACTGTTGGTTATCCCATTCTGTATCCCTTGTAGACCGACAGCTGAGATGAGCACATTGTGATGGGTGCATCAATTCCAAAGTTTGAATACTGTCTTGCAGAGGGAGGGAGATCTGGCAGCTCCTTAGCAGTTTATACAAAACATACAGGTCACATTAAGTCCATCATAACCTTTGTGTGTTGTTTTTGATGAAAGGCAGAGTTTGTGCACAGGCACTCCTGACAGTCCTAGCCCCAAAAGACTGATATCGAAGGTCATTTCTCCTGAACCTTGTTGTTGTGTAGGTCAGCTCCCCAGCATATTAGGGAGACATGTGTCCCAGGGTGGTGAATGTGGGTAGTGAGAGGAGCGCTCTCGCTTGTACTGCATCAGGTTGGTGCTGATACAGTCCAGTCACTGTACCGGGGTTAGTATGCCACTACAATGAAGTGAACCTTGGAGAATATCCTGTGTGGAGCAGTCCGTACCTATAATGATCCTGCCCCAAAGGTAAGCAGTAGGAAATCTCCTGTACAATGGTTGTATTCAGATATGGAAGTAGGCACCCTGTAGGTTCAGGGCTAGAAATCAATCTCTTTGCTCTAGAGCTGGTCCTAACTGCTGTGAAGTAAGCTAAGGTGACTTCTGAGTGGCATGACAGGTGTATAGATGGCAGCTGATGCTGTAAGGTATCATTGTTCAGGCCCCCGACCAGCTCATCAAAGTGCTTATAAGAGGTAGTTTGAGAGGTCATGGACTGGGGTGCAGACTGTTCTCACTTTTGAGCCCTGGGCCTCTTACACTGTGGCTCATAACAGCACAGAGATGGTGAGTATTGAGAAGACTGTGGTCTGTGGTGTGGTTGAGAGGTATATCTTCTCTTCTGTTCCACAGTGTAGATTCCTAAGGGGTGTAGTGCGGTCCAAGAATCCTTCAGGATGTGGAGAGAAAATCTGTCTTCTCCACAAAGAGTTTGGCCCTTCAAATTGGATATCTGTAGCTCTTTGGGCAATCTAGAGAGGTGTAGTGGACAAAAAAAAAAACCCACAACCCACCTCAGTACCACTGTCATGGAGACTGGGCGGCAGCTGTAACAGCTACATCCAGTGGTGTCACTAGGAACGGTCTGGCTATTAACTAACCCTCTCTAAGAATGGTCTAAATCTGTTCTTTTTGTATTTCCAGTAATGTTTCAGAAACATCCTGGGTTTCCCAAGATTAAGAAAATTGTTTTGACCATGACAGTTTGTGAGCTGGTTTGGGTAGAGATGTAGGGTTGCTTTTGTTTACACTCTGTTGCTGGTTGGTGTGATGGAGGCTGGCTCTGCCAGATGATCTTGGTAGGATCTAGAATCAGCTCATTAATTGGGAGGACAGTTCTAGGTGAGAAGGTAGTGTGCAGAATTTCCACCAACTTGTGATGTGCATTTGCCACCGCCTGTAAGGGAATCTGCAGCTCATCTGCCACCCTCTTGGTAAGATCCAGAAAGTTCTTAAATCTTCACCTAGTGATGAGTGGTGGGAAGCACAGTCTCATCTGGGAGAGATGAGGAGAAGTGTGCTGAAGAGGTAGCTTCCTCTTCAGGTGTTTTTTTCCCCCCCTTCCTCCTTCTTTCCTGTTCTGAAAAAGCTTTCTCCTATCCTGGCTCAGGTGCTCTCCTGCCCTGGCTCAGGTGCCAGGCTGTAGCAAACCATCTGGTGGACTCTCCCTGAGAGACACCGGAGATGGTCACACCATGTGTGTGTGTATATATCCGAAGAGTTACAATATGGCCTTGGGAGGGAGATGCAGGAAGGCAGGCATGGGCTGTTGGCATGATGGAATTGGGGATGACCCTTGTAGTGTGGTGGTGGGCCACCTTGAGGGGCCAGGGAATGATCTCCTCCTAGCCAGTGTCAGATTTGTCAAGGGGTAAGGGTGCCACTGACTGGGGTTTTGGCAGTATACAGCCCGGTGCTAAGAGTGATTCTTGGTGCCAGGATGTGGTCGATACTGGGGTCCTGGTACCAAGTAATGGGGATTGTGGTTCTTCCCCAATCATCAGGTCTCCAGGGTACCAGAGCTCATGTAGTACCATGGGTTCATTTGGTACCACAGAGGAGGGTCCGTGGTACATTTTCAGTACCGATAGCTGGGCAGAGCACTCCCTAAATGAGAGTTTGGCCCAGTACAAAAAGTTTGTTTGTGCCACTTTTTTAGAGACAGAATGGTAATTGTCTCTCCTTGGGTCCTGAGGCCACAGGTCTCCAGAGTATCAGAGTACCTGTGTTACCATGATCTTATGCGGAACCCCAGAGGAGTGTCTGTAGTCGGTATCGATGGTTGGGAAGGCGCAGAACGCTTCCTAGATGGGAGTTTTGTTGCATCTGGTACCAAAGGTTTCAGAGTAACAGCCGTGTTAGTCTGTATTCGCAAAAAGAAAAGGAGTACTTGTGGCACCTTAGAGACTAACCAATTTATTTGAGCATAAGCTTTCATGAGCTACAGCTCACTTCATCGGATGCATACTGTGGAAAATATAGAAGATGTTTTTATACACACAGACCATGAAAAAAAGGGTGTTTATCACTACAAAAGGTTTTCTCTCCCCCCACCCCACTCTCCTGCTGGTAATAGCTTATCTAAAGTGATCACTCTCCTTACAATGTGTGTGATAATCAAGGCGGGCCATTTCCAGCACAAATCCAGGGTTTAACAAGAACGTCTGAGGAACGGGGGGGGGGGGAGGAATAAACAAGGGGGAATAGGTTACTTTTTATAATGAATCAACCATTCCCAGTCTCTATTCAAGCCTAAGTTAATTGTATCCAATTTGCAAATTAATTCCAATTCAGCAATCTCTCTTTGGAGTCTCTTTTTGAAGTTTTTCTGTTGTAATATCACAACTTTCATGTCTGTAATCGCGTGACAAGGGAGATTGAAGTGTTCTCCGACTGGTTTATGAATGTTATAATTCTTGACATCTGATTTGTGTCCATTTATTCTTTTACGTAGAGACTGTCCAGTTTGACCAATATACAAGGCAAAGGGGCATTGCTGGCACATGATGGCATAGATCACATTGGCAGATGTGCAGGTGAACGAGCCTCTGATAGTGTGGCTGATGTTATTAGGCCCTGTGATGGTGTCCCCTGAATAGATATGTGGGCACAGTTGGCAACAGCCTTTGTTGCAAGGATAGGTTCCTGGGTTAGTGGTTCTGTTGTGTGGTATGTGGTTGCTGGTGAGTGTTCGCTTCAGGTTGCGGGGCTGTCTGTAGGCAAGGACTGGCCTGTCTCCCAAGATTTGTGAGAGTGTTGGGTCATCCTTCAGGATAGGTTGTAGATCCTTAATAATGCGTTGGAGGGGTTTTAGTTGGGGGCTGAAGGTGACGGCTAGTGGCGTTCTGTTATTTTCTTTGTTAGGCCTGTCCTGTAGTAGGTAACTTCTGGGAACTCTTCTGGCTCTATCAATCTGTTTCTTCACTTCCGCAGGTGGGTATTGTAGTTGTAAGAATGCTTGATAGAGATCTTGTAGGTGTTTGTCTCTGTCTGAGGGGTTGGAGCAAATGTGGTTGTATCGCAGAGCTTGGCTGTAGACAATGGATCATGTGGTGTGGTCAGGGTGAAAGCTGGAGGCATGTAAGTAGGAATAGCGGTCACTAGGTTTCCGGTATAGGGTGGTGTTTATGTGACCATCATTTATTAGCACTGTAGTGTCCAGGAAGTGGATCTTTTGTGCGGACTGGACCCGGATGAGGTTGATGGTGGGATGGAAATTGTTGAAATCGTGGTGGAATTCCTCAAGGGCTTCTTTTCCATGAGTCCGGATGATGAAGATGTCATCAATATAGTGCAAGTAGAGTAGGGGCGTTAGGGGACGAGAGCTGAGGAAGCGTTGTTCTAAGTCAGCCATAAAAATATTGGCATACTGTGGGGCCATGCGGGTACCCATAGCAGTGCCGCTGATTGGAAGGTATACATTGTCCCCAAATGTAAAATAGTTATGGGTAAGGACAAAGTCACAAAGTTCAGCCACCAGGTTAGCCGTGACATTATCGGAGATAGTGTTCTTGACAGCCTGTAGTCCATCTTTGTGTGGAATGTTGGTGTAGAGGGCTTCTACATCCATAATGGCCAGGATGGTGTTATCAGGAAGATCACCGATGGATTGTAGTTTCCTCAGGAAGTCAGTGGTGTCTCAAAGATAGCTGGGAGTGCTGGTAGCGTAAGGCCTGAGGAGGGAGTCTACATAGCCAGACAATCCTGCTGTCAGGGTGCCAATGCCTGAGATGATAGGGCACCCAGGATTTCCAGGTTTATGGATCTTGGGTAGTAGATAGAATATCCCAGGTCGGGGTTCCAGGGGTGTGTCTGTGTGTATTTGATCTTGTGCTTTTTCAGGGAGTTTCTTGAGCAAATGCTGTAGTTGCTTTTGGTAACTCTCAGTGGGATCAGAGGGTAATGGCTTGTAGAAAGTGGTGTTGGAGAGCTGCTGAGCAGCCTCTTGTTCATATTCCGACCTATTCATGATAACAACAGCACCTCCTTTGTCAGCCTTTTTGATTATGATGTCAGAGTTGTTTCTGAGGCTGTGGATGGCATTGTGTTCTGCACAGCTGAGGTTGTGGGGCAAGTGATGCTGCTTTCCCACAATTTCAGCCCATGCATGACAGCAGAAGCACTCTATGCAGAAGTCCAGTCTGCTGTCTCGACCTTCAGGAGGAGTCCACCTAGAATCCTTCTTTTTGTAGTGTTGGTAGGGAGGTCTCTGTGGATTAGTATGTTGTTCAGAGGTGTGTTGGAAATATTCCTTGAGTCAGAGATGTCAAAAATAGGATTCTAGGTCACCACAGAACTGTATCATGTTCATGTGGGTGGAGGGGCAGAAGGAGAGGCCCCGAGATAGGACAGCTGCTTCTGCTGTGCTAAGAGTATAGTTGGATAGGTTAATAATATTGCTGGGTGGGTTGAGGGAACCATTGCTGTGGCCCCTTGTGGCATGTAGTAGTTTAGAAAGTTTAGTGTCCTTTTTCTTTTGTAGAGAAGCAAAGTGTGTGTTGTAAATGGCTTGTCTAGTTTTAGTAAAGTCCAGCCACGAGGAAGTTTGTGTGGAAGGTTGGTCTTTTGTGAGAGTATCCAGTTTTGCGAGCTCATTCTTTATCTTTCCCTGTTTGCTGTAGAGGATGTTGATCAGATGGTTTCGCAGTTTCTTTGAGAGCGTGTGACACGAGCTGTCAGCATAGTCTGTGTGGTATGTAGATTATAATGGATTTTTAACCTTCAGTCCTTTTGGTACGATGTTCATCTGTTTGCATTTGGAAAGGAAGATGATGTGTGTCTGTATCTGTACAAGTTTTTTCATGCAGTTGATAGATTTCCACTCCATACGGCTAAATGCAGTGCCTTGCATAATGACAGGTTTCAGAGTAACAGCCGTGTTAGTCTGTATTCGCAAAAAGAAAAGGAGTACTTGTGGCACCTTAGAGACTAACCAATTTATTTGAGCATAAGCTTTTGTGAGCTACAGCTCACTTCATCGGATGCATACTGAGGAAAATACAGAAGATGTTTTTATACACACAGACCATGAAAAAATGCGTGTTTATCACTACAAAAGGTTTTCTCTCTCGCCACCCCACTCTCCTGCTGGTAATAGCTTATCTAAAGTGGTCACTCTCCTTACAATGTGTATGATAATCAAGGTGGGCCATTTTAACAAGGTTTAACAAGGGTTTAACAATCCAGGGTTTAACAAGAACGTCTGAGGAATGGGGGGGGGAGGAATAAACAAGGGGGAATAGGTTACTTTTTATAATGAATCAACCTTTCCCAGTCTCTATTCAAGCCTAAATTAATTGTATCCAATTTGCAAATTAATTCCAATTCAGCAATCTCTCTTTGGAGTCTGTTTCTGAAGTTTTTCTATTGTAATATCGCAACTTTCATGTCTGTAATCACGTGACTAGGGAGATTGAAGTGTTCTCTGACTGGTTTATGAATGTTATAATTCTTGACATTGATTATCATACACATTGTAAGGAGAGTGACCACTTTAGATAAGCTATTACCAACAGGAGAGTGGGTTTGCGGGGAGAGAAAACCTTTTGTAGTGATAAACACGCATTTTTTCATGGTCTGTGTGTATAAAAACATCTTCTGTATTTTCCACAGTATGCCTCCGATGAAGTGAGCTGTAGCTCACAAAAGCTTATGCTCAAATAAATTGGTTAGCCTCTAAGGTGCCACAAGTACTCCTTTTCTTTTTGGTACCAAAGGGTTTCTTTATGCTGCTCTTTTAGAAATGGTACAGTAAGTGTTCCCTCTCCTTAGGGGATGGTACCCTTGCCTCAGAGCATGAGGTTGGAAGCCTCTGGTGTCTCCATGCCAAAGCAGAGCTGACAGCAGGGCTTCTCTGTGCCACTCTTTTAAAGATGGTACGGTAACGGTGCCCTCTGGGTGAAGTAGTTGCCCAGAGTAGAGCTCACAGCAGGGCAGAGCTCACAGCAGGAAGCCCCTTCTCAGGTTTCAGCTTCCAGAGCTTCGGTGCCCAACCAGAGCAGCAGCTGAGCTCACAGCAGGAGGTTCCTCTGCTGGTATCCTACCAAGGTGGCCACTCTGGAGAGTCCCACTGGCTGGGCCGCTACTCGGGGATCGGTGCCAAGATGGCCGCACTGGGAAACACCCCATTGGCTGGCCAGTTGCTCGGGGATAGGTGCCGAGATGGCCACACTGGGGAACACCCCCTCTGGCTGGCCAGTCGCTCGGGGGTCGGTGCTGAGATGGCCGCACTGGGGAACACCCCTCTGGCTGGCCAGTTGCTCAACGGAGCCTTTCCAGGGGGAGTCTGCAGGTGGCTTCTTCTTTCTCTCTCTCTCTCTCTCTCTCTCTCTTCTCCTCTTCACCACTCCACCCCTTTTCAAGTGAAGGCTCTGGGGATGATCCGGGGTCAACACCCACCAGAGTCCCCTGCAGACTGAAGCGTTTTCTCCATAAGGGAGGAATTTTTACTTCAGCTCCCAGCTCCTGTGAGGCTGCAGTTTTAGGTTTGGCAGGTAAAGCATTTCTGTGAGGGTCTCCCAGGCACAGTGAGTGTCTGGCCATGACAGGAACTGACTCCTGGCAGGAGAGGCACCCCTTGGAGCAGAGAGAGCCAGGCAAGCCCCTGGGCAGGGGGTGTCATCCTCTAGCAGGGAGGAATATGCTGAAGAACATGGTCTTTCCTTTTTTCTTTTTAACTGAAAAAGAAAATAATTATGAGTCTACTAGATGCCTGAGGAGGGGAGCGGGGAATGCCCCCAGAAAGGGAAGAAAAGTGAAGTTCTTTTCCTTTTTCTCTTTTCTTTTTAAACCAAAGGAATAAAATAAAATAAAGTAAAATTAAATTAAATTAAATTAAATTAAACACTAGCCTGAGTACTTTTAGGGAGAACAAAGGTAACAAAACAAACCCTACTTATGCCAATGACACAGATAAGGAAGGGACAACTGCTCTTTTCCTCAGAGACCAAAGGCAGTAGAGAAGGAAGGGAGGGGGGTTAACCCATGCAGTGCTAAATAGCCTCCAGGCAGACCAGGAGGGAGGGAGAGCACATGTGGGGGCTCAACAAGACACTGCTACCAAAAATCTCCGATTAGAGGTGCAGGGGCACACAAACATCTAAAGTGAAGCACCCATAGGGACACTACTAGAAGAAGAATTTAGCTAATTTCAAGCCATTGTGAAAAAAATGCATCTGTGCAAAGAATTTGAACATGATTCCAAACAGCTGATTATAAAAGGGCATGACAGACTCTACAAATGGTTCTGTAACTATGCTTCAAACCACCATCCCCTCCTCCCATCCATCATCATGCCTGTTTATAACATATTCCCAGTGTAAATTATGAGCCAGAAAACCAGCTCATGTTGACATTTTCACATTCCAGCCTACAGGTGCCAAGAGGATTCAGAGATTATTAAATGTTAAGGCCACAAGGTACCTTTATGATCATCTACTCTGACCTCCTGCATAGCACTGGCCAGAGGAATTTACCCAGTGGTTCCTTCATGTAGCTCAATAACTTGTAGTTCCACTCCAGCATATATTTTAGAAAGACATCCAATCCTGCATTCAAGACTCTGAAAAATGGGGAAGTTACCCTCACTAATAAAAAATTGCAACTTATTTCCAGTTGCAACTTTGCTGACTTCAACTTCCAGCCACTGGATCTTGTCACATGAAATTAAGGTGCCCTCTAGTTTCAGACCTATACACTGTGATCAAGCTGCCTCTTAACCTTTGCTTTGGTAACTAGATTGAGTTTATGTAGTCTCTCACAGGAAGGAGTGTTTTCATAAGAACATAAGAACTGCCATACTGGATCAGACCAAAGGTCCACCTAGCCCAGTATCCTGTCTTCCGACCGTGGTCAATGCCAGGAACCCCAGAGGGAATGAACAGAACAGGTCATCATCAAGTGATCCATTCTCTGTTGCTCATTCCCAGCTTCTGGCAAACAGAGGCTAGGGACACCAGCCCTGCCCATCCTGGCTAATAGCCATTGATGGACCTATTCTCCATGCATTTATTTAGTTCTTTCCAGACATCACCTCCTTCTTGTACATCTCCTCTGACCCTTTCCAGTTTTTCACCATACTTTTCAAGTGTGCACACCAGAACTGGACACAGTATTCCATTAATACTCTCATTAATGCCATATACAGAGTCAATATTACCACCTCACTCCTGGTCCAGATTCCCTTATTGATACACCCAAGGATCATGTTAGTGTTTTTGCCACAGCATTGCACTGGGAACTCATGGACAGCTGGTTATCAACAATCATTCCTAAGTCCACTCAGGATACAGTGCTTTCAGGATACAGTTTCCCCTATCCATTAAGGATGGCCTATATTCTTTGTTCCAGGATGTCTATGCCCTTGCATTTGGCTGGGTTAACTTACATGTATGTTTGATTGTGCTCAGCTTTACCAATTGATCCAGATTGCTCTCTCTCAGAGACCCATTCTTGTACATATTTCATGGTGGAGAAGTTATCTTTATGCTTCTGGAATGAGGAGGTTTCTTCTGTAGGGCAGATTTTTTTCCCTCACCTTCACAGAAAGGAAAAGACTGTGCTATTATCCTTAAGACTCATCTCTTAAGTTATGTTTGCTAGGATTTGCAATACATCTTGAAGCCTGTTAGAATGGTCACCATTTCTTCAACAATAATTATTACCTCTACTTCCCTTACTGGTAGCTCACATCCAACGCCAGATGAAAAGAACAGATCTGACCTATGGCTTCTGCCTTCTTTCAACATATTTATTACTTTTGTTCGTTTCAATGTGTCATGATAAAAGTGAAAGGTAAATTAAAAGTGGGAAAGTGATAGCTTAATTTCTTAAAAGTAAATGATCATTCAAGCTTATGTACACTGAAATGTCCAAAAATGATGGGGAAGATGGAACACCAACTTCCAGTGATCTTAAAGAGGCCATTATTTTAATGAATTAGGGATGGATGCCTTCAGTATTGATCTGCAGGTATTTGTCCTGAATGTTTTCTGTTGTTTGGTGGGGGGCTGTGCAGGCTTGCTATGGTTGGAGCATATCTACCAGATCAACTATATTTTTGAGGGCATTCCCTTTATTATTAATTGTTCATATATTACAGTAGCACCAGGAGGCCCTGATACCAGATGCCTATTGTCCTAGGTGCAGCTCATGTACATACTTAGAAACACCCCGTGTCCCAAACAGTTTACAATCTAAATAGACAAGGCAGACAATGAGTAGGAGACAAGACAATGCTACTATCCCCATAGTACAGATGGGAAACTGAGACAAGGACAGAAATGTGTATTGCCCCAGATAATACAGGATGTTGGTGACAGAGCTGGGAACTGGACCTTAATCTCTTTGAGTTATGGTGCAATGCCTTAACTACAATTCTTCCAGTGCCCTTGGTGCCATCTTCATTATCATAGAATGAGGCCCTGTACTGTAATACTGATTGGACCAAATCCTCAGCTGGTGTAAATCAGCAAAGGTCCCATGGTTTCAGTGGAACTAAGTGAATTGACACCAGCCCAGTATAAACCACATTCATTTCCTTTTCTTTACGTTTTTCTTATTTTCCCCATTTCTGACTTGAATTGACCTGGTATTCCATGAAAGAAAAGGCGTCAGGAATGGATGAGATTTATGCATCAGACGTTTGTTGAGTAATAATGGCTTTTAAAACAGTAAAACTGACTCTGGCTATGAAGGGCATAAGCATTTTCCTGGGGACACTCTTCCTGGTAGAATGCCTGCTTAGGTGCCAAATGTGAAATCTCATATTAGATGAAAACATACGAGCTGCTCATGGCAAGCTCTTGGCCATCCTTGTCAGAAGCTGGGAGTTGAACTCAGGGGTCTCAGAGCTCAAGGCAGTTTGAAATGTGCATCTCCTCTTTCCATCAAGTCATTCACTATTCAAAACGAAGTTTGACAAAACTGTGCCAAGACATATTGTGCCGAGATGCTTCCAAGTGGGAAAAAAAGGAGACCCAAACGGTACAGCGATGGTTAGGATGATGTGTTGTGGAATACTGCATAGTTCAGAGTAGCGTAAAGTATCTCCTCTCTGTTCTTCAGGCCCCAGTTCAGCACTCCACTCCTTTCCAGCAAAGCATGTCAGCACATACATAACTTACTGAAGCATGTGCTTCACTGATCTGCTGAATGGGGATAGGCTTCAGCATAGGCTTTTGTAGTTCTGCAGATTGTGCAGTCACAGGTTTTAACTTCTGGCTTTAGGAGTCAGCATCCTTAAAACCAGAGCAATGCCACAGCACCTCAGCATGCAACAAAATAATTAGAAACACACCTGCGCACACAGCAACCACTGCCTCTCTTTGGGCCTGAGGTCAAAGAGACCTGTGAACCAACAAAACACCTGCTTCATTGAGTTCATCCTCTGGCAAAGTGCCTAGAGGCCATGGCAATGCTCATGGTACAAACACCAGGATAAATAAAAGAACCAGATCTGCTTTTTCCTCAGGCACAAATTGCAGAGGCAATTCGGTCACTTATCCCGCATCCCACTTTCCTTGTTTAAACAGCGGGACATGCCCAGTGCCCTTCACGTACCCTCATTCTAACCTCAGTTCAAGCTGGGTCAAAATAGACTGAGAGAATTAGCATGGTCCTGCATGCTCTGTGCTCCTAGAATGCCTCTTGACCTCACCGCAAGTCTGAGGTGTACAAAGAATGGCAAGGTTTAGGTCCGATGACACTGTTCACTTGGAACAAAAGGGACCAGCTGCCACCCACATAAATTCTACGTTTCCTCCCTTCTGCAGCTGTGGAACCTAACTCTGGAGCAGAAGATAGAATAGGGTCCTTGCTATCCAAGCTGCCCTTTTCTGTTTTCTTTGAGCCTTTCTTTTCACCCCTTGGGGGCAAATGGGAATAGATGTGTTATTTTTGTATAAATATCCCATGTCCCTGGGCGTATCTTTGTGATATTATTCTGCATGCTGAGAGTTAGATCAAAAGACATCAGGCAGAAAAGATAAAACAGTGACCTAGAGAAGGAGCATCCCCTCCAACACAATTGCAAGGTTTAAAGCCATGAAGAGGGGCTCCTCAGTTTCAACCCCGGCACCAGAGCTGTTTGGCTGAGAGAGCAGTTACATGACACTGGTCAGTTAAAAGGTACCCTTGACAGAAAGGTCAGGGAGAGGAGTGGTCAGTCAGCTGTGATGCTGACACAGAGACTGAATCAGAGTCAAGTTTAGAGGAAGAGGAGAATGGGGACCACCAGGGCGAAGTCATGTCTGCCCAAGGGCTGGATGCCAAGCGTGGATCAGACAGTATTTATGCCGTCTCCTTGCTGTTTAAATTCCCCTTCTCTAAGTGCTGGGTACCTTGTACTTTTGGCAGAATATACCATAGGGCTTCTCTACATGGTGCATTAGTCCACATCCGAAGAGCATCCACTGAAGTGCATGGGATCCCCTTTCAGCGCCGGCTTAGCATCTGTATGATGTGTGAATAGGAGAGGGCACCTCAGTCTTTGGACAGTTCCAGACTTTCTAGCCCCAGGTTCATTCCATGGTGCAGCTGGTAGCTGGGCGACTTCTCCTCTTGGCGTGCTAAAGAATAACTACATGGCAGTGCCCACAGTGAGACAACCACACGGAGGCTGTGGCTACCACCCTCGGACTCACAAATAATTCAGACTCTCACAAGTAAACCAATTAAATCAGTAACTATAAACTGTACATAAGGGTTTGATTAAGGAGAAATATACAATCAATATAAATATTCAATGATTCAAATGATTGGAGATATCAACAATACTTTTTAAGTACCAAAGGCTACTGGCAAGCATACTAGGTCACATGACCACACCCCCAACCCCAAAGTTCCTCACCAGACATGTCTCCCCCTTGGCTCTGTCCATCCCCCCAGGTCTCAGGTACTCAGCTGATGCCCACATGGACACATTGCAGGCCTGCCAGGGGATGCTGTGAGAAACACTCTTTATTTTACTGGGAACTAGCAGTGCAGGGCTTGGTGATCCAGGTAGATGAAAGCCCTTAATGGTTCAACATTAAACTCTAACCACCTATCTAACTGTGACAGAGGGGACTCACTCAGGGTCCTTTTCTGGCTGAGTAGTCAGGAGACTGGTGCAGGCAAGCGGGTCCCCCTGGGGGATCTCTGGAGAGGGACTAACCACCCACTCCCTTCTGGAACAGCACAGACAGTCTTTAAAGCTTGGAACCTGAAGGTTCAGCTGCAAGCAGGTCGGATTTCTGGATCAAAAATCTCAGATCTGGTGTGAGCTGGCTGCAGGACAGGCAGGCTGCAGGCAGTGGCCGGAGAGCCGGGTTGTCTCCTCCTGTTGCTGGCAGGCTGGTGGCAGGAGGAGCAGGCTGTTCCCTTCAGAGCGATTCCTGAAGGCTGGGTTTACAAACAGGCCAGTTGCTAAGCCGGGACTTGCTGAGCTGGCTGACTGTAAGGAGACCTCTGTTCCCTGACTGGTCTCTGCCATGTGGAGGGAAAGGCGGGCTATCAGCAGCCTCCCTCCTACTTTCCCGGGCATCCAGGGGCTCTGCACAGGGTCAGAATCTGTTGTCATCTGCCTGGCTGTCCTCTTCCCTCTAGTTGGCTACTGGTGATGGCAGAGGACTAGGGGGGTCATGTTCCTCTCCCCTTCCTTTCTGCTGCTGTGGAAAGTCACCAGTGCAGGGCTCTGCCTTCGGCCCAACAGGGGCCCAAGAGGGCTGTCTCTTCTTCTGGGGCACCATTCCCTTGCTACGAGGTGAGGGCTACATGCTCATACACTAACTGGCCCATGTGGGCCCTGCCGGAATGTTCGTTAGTGCATGTTAATGTAGCACTGTTTGAAAGGGGACCCCGTTAACGAGCACCAGGAACCATTCAGTGCATGCCAGCCGGGCCCACACCAATAGGGTGACCAGACAGCAAGTGTGAAAAATCGGGACAGGGGGCCTATATAAGAAAAAGACCCAAAAATCTGGACTATCCCTATAAAATCGGAACATCTGGTCACCCTACACAGCAGCCAATTAGTACATGACACACAAGCACGCACTAGAGTTGTCATCCCCTCTGGGGCGGACCAACACACTGTGTAGACACGCCCTTCCTTTGTGTTGGAGAAGCTGATTCTGTCTCCTTGCACTGCTACTGTGCACAGGTTGCCCAGAGGCAAACTCCATTAAGCCTGCTAAGCAACATGGCGGGCAACCAAGGGGTGTAACCTGAAGACCCAGTCAGGAAGTGGTTGGATTGTGGGGAAGGGAAGGCATGGATCTGCCACTTGAAAGGGGTGCACTTGGGGGACTGGAAAAAGGGGTTTCAGCAGGGCCAGCCTGCTCCGTGTACACCAGCTGAGTATTTTATTTGTTAATAAACCATGTATTATAGAATGCCTGAATTAGTCTTGATAGGTTGTTTGCAGTTGGCTCCAGCCCAGAGGATGTCATTTTCTATAGTAACGGGCCAGACTGTATGGTTCATACTCAGCATGCAAGAATCCACAGGAAGAGAAGTTAAAAAAAACCATATGGTAAAAGTGTAAATTGGGTACAAGTGAACAATAGGTATCTTAGTACAGCTACCTGGATGGTGTCTACATCTAGGAGCAAAGAATGCAGGCCACACTTACAGGATGCAGGACTCCACCCTGGGAAGCAGTGACTTTGAAAGAGATCTAGGGGTGGTGGTGGATAATCAGCAGAACATGAGCTCCCAATGTGGTCCTGTGGCAAAAAAATCAGATGTGATCCTGGGATGCATAAATGGGGGAATCTCAAGTCGGACCACAGAGGTTGTTTTACCTCCGTATTTGGCCCTGGTGTGACCACTGCTGGAATCCTGTGTCCAGTTCTGGTGCCCACAATTCAAAAAGGATGTTAAGAGGGTTCAGAGAAGAGCCACAAGCATGACTAAAGGATTAGAAAACATGCCTGATAGTGATAGACTCAAGGAGCTCAATCTATTTTGCTTAATAAAGAGAAGGTTAAGGGGTGACTTGATCATAGTCTGTAAGTACCTACATGGGGAACAAATATTTGATAATGGGCTCTTAAGTCTAGCAGAGAAAAGTCTAACACAATCCAATTGCTGGATGTTGAAGCTAGATAAATTAAGACTGGAAATAAGGCATCTTTTTTAACAGTGAGAGTAATTAACCATGGCACAGTGAACCAAGGGTCATGGTAGATTCTCTACCACTGACAATTTTTAAGGACTGGATGTTTTGCACTGTGAATTTTTTTAGGGGTGTGGGGGCAGTTTTCTGTCCTGTTATACAGGAAGTCAGACTAGATGATTCCAATGGTCCCTTCTGGCCTTGGAACCTATCAATCAATGGAAAAAGGATCAAAGGAATTTTTCTGAATGCAATGAATAATTAATGTGTGGAATTCACTGCTGCAAGATACTGGTGAGTGAACAGAATAGCTTTGGGAGTTTGCAGAAACAAAGAGACGGACATGGGCAAGAATAACATCTGCAGTTGCACTCACTAGGATAAAACCCTCATGCTGAAGCTCATCGCCGGATGGGATCAGAAGGCATCCTGCACGGTTTCCACAGTCAGTTCCAGTATGGGGGTTTTAATGCCTTAATTTGAGTAATTTTTTTGTAGGGGACCAAAGACCAGATTAGACTGACCGTTACCTGGTGCTCTGATAGGAGCTTTGATGCTGAAGAGCTAAATAAACATACATTAGTCATGCGGCTCCTACTTACTGGAAAGTACGTTTGTATGCAATAAAGGCTAATTGTGTCACTAAGGCCACAGCCCACTGTAAAGGACAGTGTACAGATGTGCTGCCCCAGCGAGATTTCCTGGAGGCACAGAGCTTTGGGCAGGGAAAATACCGTAGGAACCAGCCCAGAGTGTGGCTGTGTGTACTCCCTCTCAGAAGGTGTTAGGTCCTTTGGAGGAGACAGGGAGGGGACCACTGACCCCCTACCAGGGTGTCTAGTGCTGAAGGTAGCGCGTAGGTGATGGGGCAAGCTCTTACTCCCCCTATGTACACTGAAGAGCAGTGAAGACAATGGGCCTTCTAGAGGAGTCAAGTGGGGAAGAAGGCTATCAGAATCTGCCCCTCCGTCTTTGCACTTCCAGTGTGCCCAGCTCCTGTACAAGAGGGGAAGGGAAGGTCCTTGCACTCTATACGCCCAATGCACTTACAAGCCAGCTGAGCCCAAAAGAGCCTGCAGAATATGCGACCAGAAAGAGAAGATAAGTCTCAATAAGGTATCTGAGCACTGGCTAGGGAGAGCTGGTGGGAAGCCAGGATTTCTGTTCCAGTTGCAATTCTGATGTTTCTTGGGGGCGGGAATCATTCCCAATCAGAAGGAGAAGCCAAAATTTCAAAGCTTCCTGCAAAATAAATTTACCCCGAATTACTTGTTGCAACACATCACTGGCCCTTGAAGAGCTTGCGAAGCCCCTGCTACAACACCCATCTTCGTGTGCAAGTGGTGGAGTCCCCCTCGGTGCACCAGAGGATGGTCCTGGCAGAAAGCACCAGAATCGGAGACATCCTGGACTACGACCTGGGGGCCTGGGTGGATTCCCCGGGTGCTTGGTTGGTGCATGGGGCTCTCCACCCTGCGTGTACTCCAGGAGGTGGGGGCAGCCTTGTCACCCACCTCTCAGGTTTTCCTTGAGCGGTTCCTGAGAGAGGATGCCCCCCGCCTGCCCCTCACCCTGGTCCTCCAAACCTTTTCATCGGGCCCCTGCCCCGCGAACACCCCCCTCCCCCTTGGCCCCATCCCTTCCACAACTCGAGCTGGCTGCATGCCCTGCCGCCGGTTCATTTCTGAACCATGCCTAGAGAACAACTCTACACGCTTGTGCTTCACACGTTTCACCTCCTCACCCTCATGTCCCACCACTTGGCATCGGGATACCTTTTACCGCCTGTGGGAGGCAAGGAACCCTGGTGGGCCAACCAGGCTTGTACCTTGCACACTTCATCCCCATCCCCGATGCCTGTCCCTTTTGCAGCGTGAGGGAGATCCAGGCACACGCTTATCTCAAATGCGCCAGGTTGCAGCCCCTTATCCGGCTCCTCCAGAAACTCCTGTTGAGGTTCTGGGTGCACTTTTCCCCCACACCTGTTTATATGCACACACCCTGTCCATGGCCCCAGGAAGTCATGAGACCTCCTCGTCAAACTCCTCCTGGCGCTGTCCAAAGTGGCCATCTACAGCACCAGAAAGAGGATGCTGGACAGGGAGGTGCTCTGTGACTGTGGGGCCTATTTCTGTTCCTCCCTGGTCTCATGTATCTGGGCAGAGTTCCTTTGGGCAGTGGCCACTGGCTCCCTGGACAGCTTTGAGGAGCAGTGGGTGCTGTCCGGGGTTCTCTGCTCAGTGTCTCCCTCTAAATCCCGAATTTTGAACCTATGACCCCACCACCACCACCACCACCACTCAAGGCCCTGTTATTCCTTAGTTGTCCCTTGTATTCCGTTGGGTCCCAGGTCCAGTGGATCCTCCCAGAAGGCTGCAGGAGGGGCCTCCCGCCTGTCTCCCAGAATTCAATAAGGCCCCTGAAGAGGGAAGACGCCAGCACACATGTGACTGGTCAACTGATCCCCAATTGGGTTTAAAAGATGGCACCTGGGCCCTCAAGGGAGGGGACTGGCTGGTGAGAGCTGCTGGAAACCTGGAGAAACAGCGATCTGGACAGTCAGCACCTGATAAGACTTGGAGAAACAGGAAGCAGCAGGTGAGAGCTGGCAGAAGTCGCCTGGCGGAGAACGGCAGGAGACCTCATTGAGGGAGCTGAGTTCTGAGGACAACTGGAACAGAAGCACTGGTGAGAACAGATGAAAGCTGGGGATCGCTGAGGAGTGGAAGGTTTAAACGGTGACTCCTGGGGAAAAGGGAAAGAACCAGATTGGTCGGAGAATCTGAGCTCATAATCAAGCAGGTAGACTTTATGTGCCCTGAGCAGGGCAGGGCTTAAAGGCAGGACAGTATGTGCCTTGGAGTCATGGATCGGGGCAGAAGGAACTGGGAACACAGTGCTGCTATTGATTCTCCAATGGGGCCCCTTGTCCAGGGAACAGAAAAACCTGTTTGATCTTTTTGTCTTTATTGTGAAATCAGATAAAAGTTTTATTACAAGGCTCTGAGGGAACTACTGCACTGATGTCTATGAATAAATTATACCCAGGGGTGCATTTTGTTTTGGATACTGAGAGATTATGTTCTGATCATAAAGTTTGGAGAAGAAGGGAAGCTTGCCACTGGAGGGGGCCATAGATAGGGTTACCCTACGACAGGGACCATCAAAATATTTCATTTCAATTATGTTGAATCATTTCACTTAGATAGTGGTGAAACATTTCATGTCAAGAAGGTAAAATCATGGTATTTCAATAAGGTAAAATGTTTTGTTTAGATGTTCTTGTTTTGATTGATTTTGATCAATTTAATATTACATTAAATATTAAATATAATATATAAAATTAAAATATTTAATATAATATGAAAGTCAAAACAAAATGAATCAGAACAATAAAGTCTAAATGAAACATTTGACCATTATTGAAACAAAACATGCTGATGTTGTTGAAATTAAGTAAGAACGTCAAAATGATTCATGCAGACTTCACGGTGTTGACAATGTGGTTGGAATGAACACCTTCCAAACAATGTTGCCATTTTTATAAAGTTGCATTTTTCAATTTAGAGCCATTGGCCGTTATCTCTGAAAACTAATTGAAGGATAGGGGGACGTCCCGGATGACTGGAAAAAGGCTAATGTAGTGCCCATCTTTAAAAAAGGGAAGAAGGAGGATCTTGGGAACTACAGGCCAGTCAGCCTCACCTCAGTCCCTGGAAAAATCATGGAGAAGGTCCTCAAGGAGTCAATTCTGAAGCACTTAGAGGAGAAGAAAGTGATCAGGAACAGTCAGCATGGATTCACCAAGGGCAAGTTATGCCTGACTAATCTAATTGCCTTCTATGATGAGATAACTGGCTCTGTGGATGAGGGGAAAGAAGTGGACGTGCTGTTCCTTGACTTTAGCAAAGCTTTTGACACGGTCTCCCACAGTATTCTTGCCAGCAAGTTAAAGATGTATGGGCTGGATGAATGGACTATAAGGTGGATAGAAAGCTGGCTAGATTGTTGGGCTCAACGGGTAGTGATCAATGGCTCCATGTCTAGTTGGCAGCCGGTATCAAGTGGAGTGCCCCTAGGGTCGGTCCTCAGGCTGGTTTTGTTCAATATCTTCATAAATGATCTGGAGGATGGTGTGGATTGCACCTTCAGCAAGTTTGCAGATGACACTAAACTGGGAGGAGAGGTAGATACGCTGGAGGGTAGGGATAGGATACAGAAGGCCCTAGACAAATTAGAGGATTGAGCCAAAAGAAATCTGATGAGGTTCAACAAGGACAAGTGCAGAGTCCTGCACTTAGGGCGGAAGAATCCCATGCACTGCTACAGACTAGGGACCAAATGGCTAGGCAGCGGTTCTGCAGAAAAGGACCTAGGGGTTACAGTGGATGAGAAGCTGGATATGAGTCAACAGTGTGCCCTAGTTGCCAAGAAGGCCAATGGCATTTTGGGATGTATACGTAGGGGCATTGCCAGCAGATCGAGGGACGTGACTGCTCCCCTCTATTCAACGTTGGTCAGGCCTCATCTGGAGTACTGTGTCCAGTTTGGGGCCCCACACTACAAGAAGGATGTGGAAAAATTGGAAAACGCCCAGCGGAGGGCAACAAAAATGATTAGGGGCTGGAACATATGACTTATGAGGAGATGCTGAGGGAACTGGGATTGTTTAGTCTGTGGAAGAGAAGAATGAGGAGGGATTTGATAGCTGCTTTCAACTACCTGAAAGGGGGTTCCAAAGAGGATTCATCTAGACTGTTCTCAGTGGTAGCAGATGACAGAACAAGGAGTAATGGTCTCAAGTTGCAGTGGGGGGCGGGTTAGGTTGGATATTAGGAAAAACTTTTTCACAAGGAGGGTGATGAAGCACTGGAATGCGTTACCTAGGGAGGTGGTGGAATCTCCTTCCTTTGAAGTTTTTAAGGTCAGGCTTGACAAAGCCCTGGCTGGGATGATTTAGTTGGGGATTGGTCCTGCTTTGAGCAGGGGGTTGGACTAGATGACCTTCCAACCCTGATATTCTATGATTCTATGAGGTGCCTGTCTCTGTGAGTGATCCACGAACAGCGATGTGTCTCCTGGAGTCAGGCAACCTAGGTGTGTGTTGTGGGAATGAGCGAGGTGCCTGCCTCACTCCACAGAAAACAGTGGGTGGCTACCTTCTCACCTGCACCCATCATCACCCTCTTCCTGTTGTAATGTGGATCAATCATTGGACCACAGAGAGTGACTCTATGTCCTGGCTCTTGGGACACCACCTTGTGGGAGGGGGATGGATCCAGGGCCCAGGCCCCCTGCCCCAATTACTTTTGTTTATCTACAGAGGAACAGCTTCAACCAGAGAAACTGAGGGTGCGGCACATCAGAGGTTTCTACAACCCAGTAGCTGGCGCACACTCCTGAGAGCTGGGCAACCCCTCAGGTTGAGGGGGGAATTGAACTAGAGTCTCCCACTTCTCAGGTGAGTGCTCTAACCACCGGGCTAAAGGGCAGGGATTGTTCCACCTCCTCTGGTCAGGCTGAGTGCAGCCTGCGTACCAGATTGGGGCCCATGGGAGAGCTAGTTGCTCCTGCACCTATCTTCCCCTGGTTCATGGGTCACCCTGAGGCTTAAGTGGGAGATAGGTGCCCAGATGCCTACAGTGAGGCAGCAGCGTGCATGCTCAGAGGCAGGAACTTAGGTGCCAAGCGAGTTAGTCACCTATAGAGTTCAGCAGGAGTTTCGTGGATTGCAGTGAAGCCAAAACTGGACCCTAGATACCTAAACATATTTTGTGGAGCAGGGCCAGAGAGAGACTAAGGGACCAGCCCACCATCAGGCAGGGTGCCTGGGTGAAGCAGTGAATTGAAACGACTTCTCCTGAGTCCCAGGCTAGTGCCTCAGTCACTGAACCATCCTTTCCCCTCACACATCAAATCTGGAGCCACCATATTTTTTTTCAAATTATAAAATTGCAATGAATTATTTTTGTCTACTAAATATGAAATTTGTTTCAATGTACGAAGAATAATCCCTTAAAAGACAGAAATTAGATCACCACTGGATTCGGCATGATTTATATGGGAGCAAAATGGTCTTGCATTAGCACAGTACATGTCAACTCAGCATGAACATTTGGCTTAGGCATGACAGACAAGTGCCTGTCCTGGAAATGTTCATTGAATAATTACAAACAGCTTTGAATTTAGACTCTTTTGTGTCTAAATAAAATACAGGATAAATAAAGAGTGATTAGAATCCATTAATGGGAAAGGGAACTAATTGAAATAGATTGTAGGTAGGAAATTAAATCTGTCAGGAGCCTTTGTCATAAAAGAAAATATCACTCTAGCTTTTGTGCGGGGAGAGCTAGTAGTTTATCAGGCAGACTTTTCCAGGAGAACAGAATTCCAAGAGAGGGGATAATTATTATCTTTGCATCACAGTGGTGTGTGAAGGCCCCAGCTGAGATGAGAGCCACTTTGTGTTTGTACAGTGCCTAGGACACCACCAGTAAGAACATGTAATCTAAATAGACAAGACAGACAGAGGGTGGGAGAAAAGAAGGATTACTATCGTCATTTTAGAGATGGGGAACGGAGACACAGAGAGACTAATTATTTTGGAGAAGTTCTCTGGCCTGCGTTATGCAGGAGGTCAGAATAGACGGTCACAATGGACCCTTCTGGCTCTGGACTCAATGAATCTGTGAATGAAAGGCCAAGTTCACACAGGAAACCTGTGGCAGAATTGTGAGAATTAGACCTAGACCTCCTGAGACCACAATACTGTTTCATATGGTGAATAACATGAGAGGATCCTGCGCTTAAATTTAACTGGCTCTTTGTTAACAGGACTCTGGACAGAAGTGCTGCAAGTGCAGGTAGCTTTCCAGCCATGTGCATGCGGATTAACTTTCTAGTATATCTTCCAATCTCTTCCCTTCTACAGCCTTCGCTCCCAGCCATTCCCCTGAATGTTTTTGTGTGTGGGTGGGAGAGTGGTTTGGGGCACTGGCATGAGCCCAGGCTAACTCTGCAGTGAAGACTTACCCTATTATTTCCTCTTCCCTTCTCTGCTGGGCTATACAGAACATATTCCATTTTAAAGCTGGATTATTTTACTCTACTAAGAATGCTACTTATTGTGGTCGGACCTGGAAAGAGCTCAGCTCTGGGGGTGCCAGGGCCCTCTTTGCTCTGTCCAGACCCCTTTTCCCCACTCACCCAGGCAAGGCCAGTGATATGAGATGTCCGAGGATGGCCAGAATTTGAGCAAAAGCCCCAAGGCAGAGGCAACACAGTTGTGCGGCTCCTCACACCCTTTGTCTATTTGTCTCCTCCCACCCTTTGGGGGAGGGTTTGTCTTTCCCTATGTGTTTGTACAGCACCTGACACAATTCTTGTGCTACTGTAATACACATAATGAATAATAAAAGTGCAGCCTCTGAATACAAAGCCCAATACTGGGGTCCATTCACAATCCTATTCTGTGTTTTGGAGGGACTTTTGCCAGCTTTTCTGGCAGTTGGTTCCAGTAGGATTACAATAGTCCCTTCTCGCTCTAATGACATCAACATGGAGTGGGCAGACTGGATAGAAAGCAAGGAAGAACAAAAGGCCTTCTCCTTTGCCTCCGAGGATTACAAAGGTCTCTCACAAACTGCTCAAAATATCCATCTGGCTGTTCTGATGATATAAAATAAATTCCCGCCCCCCTTGATTAAACCCTTTGCCCTGCTGGACCAAATTCTGTGTGTACATAGGCACTCAAGATACTCCCTTTTAAAGCATTACTCCATAAAAAGAAAACAAACCAGTTAATCAGCTCCTCTTTTCTTTCAGGGTGTGAATTAAAAATATGGTCCCAGATACTGACTATGTTCCACCTATGTGAGGTGATGCCCAGCTCTCTTGGAACAACACAGCTCTGTTCTGGGACCCATAGCCCAGCGGCCCACTGAGGGCTTTGAAAACTTCCACATCACTGGGGCAGAAGTTGACTTTATTTGGGGTTTGTTTTGTTTTGTTGCCAGCTTTTTTCCAGCCTCTATCTGACCTTGAGTTCATAAGAAGATTATCTCTGGTGACTCGGATGGGTTAGATAAGAAGAGCCTATTGAAATTATGTTCAGTTTTATATCCTTGAATTGAGGTTGATGCTAAAGCTACCCTAAATGATTTGTTTTAAAATAGAGCATTCGTGTCCTGAACTCAAAGGTAGTGTAGCGGGAGGAGGGGCTTGGAGAGAGCCCACCATTACCAGAGAGGGGATTCAACATATACATAAGAGTTTCATACATATTTTAAGGTAAAAAAAAAGTTCATTCCTCTTCTCCAGCTTATACTGCATCAAATGGGAGGTTTAGGGAATGCCATAGGATTGTAAAGTCTGTGTCATCTCTTTTGGACAAAGAATATGTCTCCATACAGTGCCTAGTGAGTTGGGCCCTGATCTCCGTTGAGTCCTACTGCGTTATCAGCGATAATGATATGCTGACCACTCTGACAAGTATTGGGTGTACATCTTCAGGGTCTGTAAATTGGTGTAGGTCCATTGACTGAAAGGGATGATGCTGATTTACACTAGCTGAGGATGTGGCCCTATATTCTGGGGGGGAGGGGGGAGGGTTAACAAAAACATATAAGGACGTGCTAAAGGGGCCAACTGGCAACATGGCTATATGAACAGCCCCATTTTGAAAAGCAACTTAATTTCCAGGACCACGTAACTAAGAGACAGGCCTCGTCTTAGAAATGATGGGTGTCTCATTTTCAATTTTTGGAAGAACAAGCATTGCCAGCATACTTTTATTAACATTGCAGTAGCAGCTGGAGTTTAGGGCCCATAGTATACAGACACAGTCTAAGCCTTGAAGAGCATATCACCTACCTAGCCAAAGGGAGGGAGGGGAATTGAGGCACAGAAGTGTAGTGCCTTGCCCACAGTCACACAGCAGGTCAGTGACAGAGCTGGGACTAGAACCCTGATGCCTAGTCTACTGCTCTATCCAATACACACTGCTCTATCCCCTACTGAGCCATTATAGACTCATAGACTTTAAAGTCAGAAGGGACCATCATGTTCATCAAGTAGCTTGACCTCCTGCACAATGGAGGCCACAGAACCTCACGCACCCACTCCTGTAGTAGGCTCATAAACTTGGCTGAGTTACTGAAGTCCTCAAATCTTGATGTAAAGTCTTCAAGTTACAGAAAATCCATCATTTTCTCTTATTTTGATGCAGCAAGTGACCTGTGCCCCATGCCGCAGAGGAAGGCAAAACCCCCTCAGGGTCTCTGCCTATCTGACATGAAGGGAAGTCCCTTCCCAACCCCAGGATCAGTTAGACGCTGAGCACGTGGATGAGACCCCCCAGCCAGACTCATCATCCTTATGGCAAATCCCAAAGAGATGCTGTTTCCTTGTAGCACCACCCAGACCCAGTTGGGCCAGGTTCATCCCTAATGTAATGCCATTGACTTTACTAGTGACATCTGGGCAAATATGTGCTCAAGCCACTCCTAGGGAAAGCTCAGCCTGCTGAGAGCAGCTGGAGAAGTGACCCTGATCAAAGCCCATTCCTGCGGCACCAGAACGGATAAAAGCCGAGCTACAAAGGGGGCAGATGAAAAAGGACTATTGGGGAAAAAAAGAGTAAAATGGCATTTGCTTCAAGTGTGAGCATTTTAATTAGAGCTCATTATTTTGCCAATAAATCTCATATTATTAGACTGAGGATTTGACTCCTCAGCAGGGCTAGAGGCTAGCAGTCAAGCACTTGGGGACTTCACACTGTGATCACTCAACCCTACATGGAGATACTTTCTAAATATATTTTTTTAACAGGAAGTGTCAGTTAAATGCTAGTGCAGACCTTACAAATGCATGTGTAGGGTTTTTTAAAAAAAATTCTCACCCGTCTTTCTGAAATAACCTATGCCCACGGAAGAGTTACACAGCAGAAGCTTCATCTCTCACTGACGTCTTGTTGGTTGTCTTGTTTCATTGTTACTGGGGAAAATGTCACACCGTGAGAGGTGTGTAGCTATATAGCCAGACATGAGCAATATACTGATGATGATCACCTTAGAAACTTCTCTGAGGCTACCTTGCACTGCAAAGCTCTGGAATAACAGGCTGAACACCTGTTTTGGAAAGGAAAGAAATCAGTCCTGCCAGGAAGCTCACTCTTTTATAAATACTGCATTAATAAGGGCCATGAGTGACTTGCTTTAGCTCATTTATTACAGTAATACCCAACCGCACCTTGACAATAAATGCAACTCTCAGATTTTAAAAAGGCAGAAGACTCTCAATTCTTGTGAGCTATAAAATAGTCTACAATTTAAGACAGTCTGATGGGCTGGACAAGGCCCTGAGGCCTCGTGGTTCAGCCACACCCTGCCCCAGAAAAGAGAAGTGGAGGGGGTCCTCCAAGCTGCCTGCAGTAGCTGTATGGAACACAGCCAATCAGAAAGGAGTTGCAGGTGGCAACCCCCTTCTGGGATATATCTCCCCTACAGACTGTCTGTGGCTCAACCAGAGGGCTGGGTCACTGAAGACTCACCATAGAGAGAAAGTACAGGCACACCGGCTCGGCCAAGGGGGCGCATGCGAGAGGTGAGTGCATCCCATTACAGACAGCCAATAGAAAATGTCAAGAGATGAACCTAAGGGGATTTGTTGTGGGTGGGAAGACCGTCAGCATGAAGTGACTCCTCCAAAAGATGGAAGAGGCGTATAGTCTTGTGGCTAAGACACTCCATTGGGACACAGGAGGTCTGGGTTGTGTTCCCAGTTCTTCCATTGACATCCTGGGTGACCTCAGGAAGTCACACAGCACCAGACTTTCAAATGTGTAGCACCCACATTTGGGGCAAGATTTTCAGGGGAGTTCAGCTCCCATTTGGAGACCAAAATTAAGCCGAGCTCTTTTGAAACCGTGGCCTCTCATTTGGGTCCCTAAATGGGGAGCTGAACTCATATGAAAACCTAGCCCCAAACATGGGTGCAGAGCAGTTCTGAGACTCTGGCCCTACACCTCTGTGTGGCTCAGTTCCCCATCTCAAGATGGAGTAATATTTCATGTCACCAACTCTACCCCTTTGCGGTAGCTAGGAAGGCACCTGGCAGGGAGGCAGGCACTAGAAGTTATCAGACCCAACCGGACAACATCCACTGACTCCAAGCACTGAAAAGAGTGAAAGGCCCTGTGAACTATTTGCAGATCTGGGATGGGCAGGTATAGGCCCACATAGTCAGTGAAGAGGGAGGAACCGCTAAGCTATGGTCACAAGTGAGTGCATGGGGCGACAAATGAAAGAACAGAAACAGGGGTGAGGTAAGGTGAGGTGATGTGCCTGGGGAGTTGCCTGGGCTGAGGAAAGCCCTTGGGTAGTAGGCCGCCAGAGGCCAGGAAGCCCACAGCCTACAGCTGAAAGCAGGACATTTGTGTTACATTGTCATTTCCATTTTGCATTTGGAAGACTGAACAAAGCCGTGAGGCAAGGGCTAAGGACTGATTTGGGCATGGCTGGTTATTCCCCAGACCAGCAAGCAGCTCACCAACCTACACTTCCCCACCTCACGGGGCCACGAAGAAGAGATGCTAATTTATGTGAGGTTGCGATGGGCTTACAACGCATCACCTGCAAGGCGAGGGAAAGAACCCCAATTAGCTGTGCTCTGCACAGGGTGAGGGCATTAGCTAATTGACTCCTGGCCAGCGAAGGTGGAGGCGGGCCTTACAAGTAAACTGAGGGAAGCTCAGATGGGGGAAGACTGCAGAGATGACAGGTGTCCGGTGGAGAGAAGCCATAGAAAAAACAGGAGTCGAGGAAGGCAGAACTGTACAGGCACAGGTTAGGCCTCCACAGGGGTAGCTGAGAGGTAGGGCCAACAAGGGAGCTATGGTGAAGTCTGAGAGGGATTGGCCACAGAAGGGCTCTTAGTTTCAATATTTGTTTGGACTTTCCTTTGGAATTGTTAGTGTTACCCTGGGGGAGGGGGCCGGCTTTCCTCTGACTTGTCCAGTGGGCCAAGCCACAGAATACCCGGAGTGGGAGTGGCGAGAAGATGAAGGCTGAGAAAAGCCATTGCGGGGCTAAAGGAGAGCCCAATAGGGAGTGTCAGAAATGAGGACCCTCTGAGGGCTGCAGCCAGAGACAAGTGGGTGCCCATATGAGGATGGGAAGTTACATGGATGCTAAGGCACTAAGGTGAGGGGAATCATGGAAGGACATAGATGATAGTCTGCTTGTGGGACGGTCTGCTCCTTTGGCTCGTTGACTAGCTAGGTGTGTGAGCGTCACAGCACGGTAATGAAGAGAACTGGAGCAGTTCACATTTGGCTGCCTCTGTGTTTGTGCTCTTTGTATAAGTCGCATCCAGAGTTCAGATAAATCTTCTTGCTGAGCAGGAGAAAAGTTGGCTGTAAGACTGTGCATCACAATGTGTGTATTGTTGGGCTGCTATTTTCCCCCAGCAAAGCTGATATGATAATAATCATAATACTTTTCATCCAAAAGCTTTACAAACCAAGGCACCGATACTGCAAACATTTAACATGTGTAACATTATGCATCTGACTTCCATGAGCACTACCAATATTGATAGAGGAGTGTTAGTCTCCAGCCTCATTTATTCTCCCCCTGTCAACTTCCCTTTGCAGGAGGTATCAGAAAAAGCCTTTTGCAGAGGGGAAAACTAAGATGCAGTGCCTCAGTGACTTGTATAACGTCGTGCAGGAGGCAGGAGTGCCAAGACGACTATTCAAGACTTAGCATCCAGCCCCCAGCAGTACCACACTCCCTTCTTAATGCAGCATGGAAAGATCATAATTTTTTATGGACTAGATCCTTCAGTGTTCCTCTAGAATTCCTGTCTGTGGTGGGCAAAACCTGCAAGTCCAAATAATAAATTATACTAGACTCCCCTGGAGAAGAATGCACAAACATCCACTCAGTGGGGTTTAGCCATGCTTTATCATTTGACTTCAACCTCCCATGTAGACATAACTAGTAACCTGCTCCCTAAAGCCTCTTTTTCAGACTGCCTGGTAGATGCCCTCCGGCAACATCACTCAGTTCTTTAAGGGAGACTGGTTTCAGAGTAGCAGCCGTGTTAGTCTGTATCCGCAAAAAGAACAGGAGTACTTGTGGCACAAATTTGTTAGTCTCTAAGGTGCCACAAGTCCTCCTTTTCTTTTTAGGGGAGACTGCAATCTTAGATAGGAAGGGAAGACAAGGGAATCTCACTTTCAACTGGAATTCTTCTCAGCGCCATTTCAACTGCAACCCCTTCACCCCAGAGCTGAAAAACCACTTCGCCCACAGCTGTTTCACTGCTTGTGGATATTTCACAATGAATGCGTTTTTCTCTTACTTACACTCAGAAAACCTGATGGAATAGCACTGATAATGCCTTGGAAAAAACACAACTGGAACAAAGACAGTCACAAGCACACAAAGTCAAGTAAAACTGAGCATCATTAATGAGCGCAGATATGTTGCTTTCCTATCTGCTGATTAATCAGTTGATCACTGATTTGCTGAAACGCCAAAACTGAATTTGAAATGTCTCCTAATGTTGACCCAGTTAATAGGAGAAGGGCTGCAAGTGAGGGTGAAAAACAGCAAGGAGGACCCTGTGCTGAACCTCTTACACATGCAAGTAGTTCACTGCTAGACTGAAAACTCAGGCGGGAACTGTCTCTTTACAATATGAATGTACAAAGCCTAGAACAATGGGACCCTAATCCCTGACTGGAGCTCCAGGCACTACTGTTAATATCAGCACATTTATTTTTCCCAACTCTGATTATTAAAGGCAGAGCAGCTAATTATTCTCTCTCCTTCTCTTGCGTGCAAGACAAAAACCTGAAGCACCCCCCACAAATGACAAATATAAATATCAGATAACAGAAATCTCCCGGGAGATCTCCTGAGCTATTGCACCAAGGGGCAAGTTCATCACTGCCTGAGGCAAAATGCTGTCACTCACGCTTGTGAAAAGTTTTGTTGTCATCCACTGGCTTTATATGAGGGCAGCCCCATTGCCTTCAGTGCCGTTACCTCTGATCTCCAGTGGTGTAAGTGAAACCAGAATCAGGTCCCCTATCCCTCCACTAAAATGCTGTCTGAAGTGTGTCCCAATCTTATCTGTTCCTCTTCAGGCAATACAAAGATCTAGGTAGGCATGGTAGGGAACCTGATAGCCAGATTAGTACGTGCGGTAGGTAAGAAACCTAGGGAATGTTGATGTATTAACCAGTATCCTCTCTTTTTTGAATAACAATTCAATTATTTGTTATGAAGAAAAGACTACGTCTAATCCTGTTTAACCCTCTTTGGCTTTGGCATTAGTTTCCTAAGCTTTTAGTGTAATGAAAAAGCATTCTGACAATACTGTAGCTTGCCAATCTCCTATAGCCTAGGGATCTGTGGGTGTATACTGCCATTATGCGCTATATGGTGGTTTATTTGTTCAAAGAAGTTAGGCCTTTTCTATTGGAATTGGCACTGACTTAATATTACATATTTATACCAGGCTGCTATATCAATAATGTGTTTATTGCAGCAGTGCCTAATCATAGGCCAAGACCCTGTTCTGCTAGGGGCTGTACAAACAATGAACAAAAAGATGGTACCTTCCCCAAGGCTCTTACAATCTAAGATGCTACAATATATATTACTGTGACACCATTTCCTGTCCCTTGTGGTCTTTGTGTCTGATCCAAAGCACTTTGAAAGCAGTGAGACTTTCCCCACTGACTTCACTGGGCTTGGGA
Source organism: Lepidochelys olivacea (assembly GCF_965140295.1). NCBI lineage: Eukaryota > Metazoa > Chordata > Testudines > Cheloniidae > Lepidochelys > Lepidochelys olivacea. The sequence continues at coordinate 125,393,076 of NC_140416.1, forward strand.
TCAGCCCCTTAGTCCTTTGGGTAACATCTCTCTCAATTCTTTGTTTTGCTCCACCGGGCTGGAAAAGCTGCTGGAATGATTAAGGTGTGTGTAGGCAGGTTGTCACATGGTTTTAAACTGTCAAATCTAGAGTAGCTCAGTCTGTTCTTATCGCTTGTATAAGAACAGCATCTTTGCTTGGCTAGATTGTAGATAGAAGCGCACTCTCGCAAACTACAGCTCCCTACCTGCATGGACTCTTGGAACAGCATGAGGATTTCTTTGTCAATCGGTTTCCAGACTCCATGTTTCAAGCTGAACTCTTGGTGATTTCCTTTTCATTTGGGTAAAAGATAACTGATTGATAACTATGTTTTCCCACTATGCTGTTTCTTTTCATCTCCCTCTTCCCGCTGCTGCCAGCTTCTCGTTCCATAAAGCTGTTTTTTGCATTTCTGTCCCCCTCCCAGAAAATTTAAAACCAATTTCAATCCAGTTTAATGTTTCTTTGTTTGTCTGACTATTTGCCATCTGCTGTGATTGAGTAAATATTATACTTTGTTATTGTGTTCCTAATCAATATGTGCAACACTAGTTAGCAACCTTCCTTATTAAACGGTCTCCCTCTGCTAAATTTAAATCATGGTTCTAGTTTCCAAACATAAATCATATACATTAATAAACAATACCTTTTGGCAAGTTATTTATTGGATACATTGGGAGGTGGTTGGGGTATTCATTCATTCCCAGGCAGGGACAGATCGTGATACCCTTGTACTGAGTAGTGTTTTTTTCTACAAACAATCCATTGATTTCAGTGGACTACCTGTGGCATTACAGGAGATGTGATTCAGCATTATTAAGTGTATCATAATTTGTCAACCACTGTTCGTTGCTGTTATGGCCTCAGTAACTAGTTATGGCTATTTTAGTGCAACTACAAGATATAAGTAGTATAAAAAAAAAGATTTCTCATCAGCACTTGTGGCTAAAATCCAAACCAAGAGGATGATGGCGAGGAATGACGTTGATAATCCTATGAACAGTATGTCTATGTGGAGCGAAGGGCCTAAAATTATTAATGTGATTTGTATTGATGTAACAGGTGGGCTATTTCATTAGAAGAAGCTTTTCTTCTAATGAGAATGGATGAATCCATTTATTCTGCATGAATCTAACAGTCCTAGATAATGGCACACAAGTTAAATTCATCCCTCTGTGTCTTCAATAGCATTGTGAAACATAGGCCTCGAATGCAGTATCTATCTATAACACTTGGGAAGCTTAACAGAATTAATCTTGAAATGTTGAGTTCCTCCTCCTAGTTTCTTGTCTCCTTCCTACACTTTTTAAGAAGGATTTTATGTTTTTGGGGAAGCAGAAACCCAGAACACAGCATGAATGTCTTTTAAAGATGGATTTGGGCAGAGGGGAAGGTACTGTGTACAAATTAACTATGAAAAAAATGGAATAGTTGGAGACTCTTATTACACAAATGTGCAGCACTTAGAACAATGGGGTCTTGAGTAGAGTTGAGCCAATAAGTTATTTTTCATGTTGTTGGCAATTTCATACACACAAACAAATCATTTTGGGTCAAACAAAACATGAATTTTTTTAAAAAAAATTGGTGAATCAAAAAAAGAAAAAAAATATTTGTGGTGGAATAAAATATTTTATTTCGATTTTGAGCTCTTGATTTTCTTTTTTGAAATTGTTAAAAATAAATTAAAGGAAATTTTGAAGCAAAATGTTGTGTCAAACTGAAAAATCAAAATGTTTTGCTTTGAAAATGTCAATGGGAAACATTTCCATTTTTTCAGATTTGTTTGTTTGTTTTTATTTTGTAGAGGAACAATTCAGTGATATTGACACATTTGTAAAACATTTCAGTGCCACTGACTCTGCATTTTTCATACAAAAAATAAGGTAAGTGTTCATCCAGTTCTCAGCCCCAATGGCTGCTCATTGAATACAAATAATAAATAACAATTGTATAAGTGAATTTTAAGCCACTACAGAAGATGGCAAGATAACTTTACTAGACACAGAGCAGATGGTTATGAGGGTGAGTGTTTCGGATAGTTCCAGGAATTATCATTGTTCTTTATTATTTGAGGTTCTGAGGTATTCCCATAATATAACTGAGCATCAGGACCCATTGTACTGGATTCAATTTGAATTTTTTCAGCACCATTAAATGTTACTTAGGATATATCTCCACTGAATTAAATGATTTATATACTAATTTATTCAAGCATTAATAGTAGCGATGGCCAAAATGCAATTAATTTTTTTTGTGGGAAACGTCCCTTGGAGGAAGGGGCGGGGGTTAAATGAAAAACCAAAACTGAAACTCAAAATTTTTCAGTTGTCAAACCATTTTTGGTTTTAAAAAAAATTGGTTTTCAGTCAACATTTTCAAAGTGCTGAAAAATGAAAAGCTGAGCATTGGGGCTGAAAATGGGAAATGTGTAACGAAAAACATTCGGCATCTGGATTCTGGCTTTTCAATGTTTAGCAAAAAGAAGAAAATGAACAGAAAATGTTTTCTTTGGTCACAATGCTATTTTTTATTCAAAAAATGTTGCTGACCAGTTCTAATTAGAAAGCCACGCCTAGAGCCTATTGCCGATTCTGCCTGGTTCTACATTATCTTTAGCAGGGCTTAAACTCTTCTGAAAAAGGTCTCCCCTAGTCTCTCAACTCATCCTGTTATATGTAATTACCTGTAACCTCTCACCCCCTGTCATAAATATAAAGGGAAAGGTAAACACCTTTAAAATCCCTCCTGGCCAGAGGAAAAACCCTTTCACCTGTAAAGGGTTAAGAAGCTAGGATAACCTCGCTGGCACCTGACCAAAATGACCAATGAGGAGACAAGATACTTTCAAAGCTGGAGGGGGGGAGAAACAAAGGGTCTCTCTGTCTGTTGTTTTGCCAGGAACAGAAAAGGAATGGAGTCTTAGAACGTAGTAAGTAATCTAGCTAGATATGCGTTAGATTCTGTTTTATTTAAATGGCTGATAAAATGAGTTGTGCTGAATGGAATGTATATTCCTGTTTTTGTGTCTTTTTGTAACTTAAGGTTTTGCCTAGATGGATTCTCTGTGTTTTGAATCTGATTACCCTGTAAGGTATTTACCATCCTGATTTTACAGAGGTGATTCTTTTACTTTTTCTTCTATCAAAATTCTTCTTTTAAGAACCTGATTGCTTTTTCATTGTTCTTAAGATCCAAGGGTTTGGGTCTGTGTTCACCGATGCAAACTGGTGAGGATTTTTATCAAGCCTTCCCCAGGAAAGGGGGTGTAGGGTTTGGGAAGGATTTTGGGGGGAAAGACGTTTCCAAGCGGGCTCTTTCCCGGTTATATATTTGTTAGACGCTTGATGGTGGCAGCAATAAAGTCCCAGGGCAAAAGGTAAAATAGTTTGTACCTTGGGGAAGTTTTAACCTAAGTTGGTAAGAATAAGCTTAGGGGGTTTTCATGCAGGTCCCCACATCTGTACCCTAGAGTTCAGAAAAACAAAGACTATTATTCCACTTCCTACTTAGTAATGATTAGATTTGCATAATCTTACTTAGCATTTCGCACTTTTTCATCTCTTGAGTATTTGAGTACCTCACGAGCTGCAATGAATTGGCCATTGTGATGTCCGTGGAGGTTAAGTAATGTGTTCAAGAACACAGAGCAAGTCTGTGGCAGATCACAACCCAGGACTCCTGAGCTCCAGTCCTATGCCCTATTTCATGCATCACACTGCCTCCCTACCATGTTGTGATGCAGAGAAGGACACATTCAGTGTGTATTTTGCCCGTGTGGACAAGAGCGAGAGCAAAGTAGTGTGAGATTAGAAGAAAAAACAACAATGAAGAGTAAGTAAGCCATGCATGGAACTTCAACTGTTGTGTCACCTGTGGCTATGTTACATTTTCACAACAAACCATAGGTAATTACCCAGTAGGATCAGATTACTGGTACAGACAAACCCAGTATTTTCCTTAAACAAAGATTATGGGCCTTATCAATGCCGAGTGATTTCTTTTCTTGCTTTCCTCATTCCTGCAATATGACTATATCAAATGTAACCTGATTTGATTTATACTGGACTGCAGATCGCATTCTCTTGGCTCGTCTATATTTAGAGATCCATCCATTTTTTAGATAGTGTTTTAATCATTCCAGTCTAGACTGAACTGATACCAGAGTTGTTTGTCCACATTGTAGGTAAACAAACAAATAAATGTATTCTTCTATTAAATATTAAAACCAGACCACGTGCAGAACAGATGATTAATGGCTTGGAAGCATCCATCTGGCAAACCAAATTACTGAGAATATTGGACAGTACAAACTCCACAATGAATGATTATATCAACTCGGCTTAAAGGTAGGAGAGAGGGGGAAACAAAGCTGGTTGAGTGGTGAATGGACTATGCATGCCTAGTCTTAGACCCTGAATGGTTTGTTATATTGTACACATAATTATTCATTTGTAAAGTTCAGTATTTTGTTACTTCCAAGCACCTGAGCCAGACATATATACATAGTCATGCCCTGATGCAGTAGAGACTGAAGCAGCATTGTCCCATGAAAGTTAATGACAAAGCTCCCATTGACTTCAATGGGGCTAGGATTTCACCCTACCTATTTAGTTCTCAGTTCCCGTATTAGCTATTAATCTAGTCACATACTCGCTGGTTACCCTGTTTTAACTGTGAACAGTCCACCTCCAATTTATGGGTCACGGCAGCTAGTGCACAACTTAGGCAGCTCTCAGGGTTACCCCAGCCTGCATCATGGCCAAGCCACCCTCAAAAGCCCTGGAACTGGGGAGATGCAGGTAACTTTGGTTCCTGAGCCAACACTAGTGCTGTCACAAGGATGGATAGAGCTGCTTGGGTGCAAGTCGCTCCTGATATGGAGAGTCAGCTCTCATTAAACTACAGCCAGACCAGCACATAGGCCAGCCATAGAACTCTCTGCAAGCTGCTGAGTCAAAATAGTCTCAGGCACAAGGGAATTGGGAGGCAAGCTGAGGGAGAGGCAATAGAATCTGCACTGTCTCCATTGGCCCTGATCCCCTCTTACAGATTGTGTCCCAGGAGGGGCTGGAGTAGCAACCAGGAGCTGCCTACATTCCTAATCAATTGGAAATGGGTGTGTGAGACTGACTGCATTTTATACCTAGCTTCTCTTCACAAGCCAGTATTGCCAGACACTTCCCTGCAAAATGATGAGCAGATGAAATTTTTGAGCAAGAAATTGATCTGGCAAAAATGATCCACCAGAAGCTTTTGGTGCCCTTGAAATTTTACCGAGAGCAATGAGCTCAAACCACGCAAGGCAAATTTGGGAAAAATATTAGTGGGGGGCAGGAGGAAAGTCTCCAGTTTTCCTCAGTTCTGTTGACAACCCTCACCGACTTGTGAATGTTTTTACCCTAATTTCTCATTTCTCCACCATTTGTGGTATTAGGACAGGCAATGCTTTAAAATGCTTTTGGGTGCAACTGGGGAAAATAACACCAAAACTTTCTCCACAGATTCTCAAGTGTAGCCTCAGAAGATAAGGGTTCTAATCTGGAAGGCTGGCCCTTTGAGCTAGGTAACACATAGCCAGGATCGTTAATCAGAAAAAAGATATGTTTTTTTCAAAGATGTAAGGCCCATTTACTCCCACAAAAATGCACACACACATATTTGAACATGCGAACACCTGTTTGCTCTCCAAGGTAGCTTTTGCAGATGCAAATGAAAGTGGCACATATACAAATGAAGTGTTGATGGATCCTTGTTGGGTGCCTAGTTTTGGAAACTTTGCCCTGTAGTCTCTCTCACTTAAGCGCATGTTATCTGCAACCCTTAGAAACAGTAACAGGTGCAGAAAAGTGGTAAATCTTGGTTTACAGCTTTAAAACAAATTGAATCTATTTGTGGCATTTCATGATTAAATATTCCATGTTAGCTTCAGATCTAGCGTTCCATAATCAGCATAACAGAAGATCCAAGAGACATGACAAAAAGGTGTGCCTTAAGTTAAAAGTGATGAAAGGAAATCATAGAATCATAGAATATCAGAGTTGGAAAGGACCTCAGGAGGTCATCTAGTCCAACCCCCTGCTCAAAGCAGGACCAATCCACAACTAAATCATCCCAGCCAGGACTTTGTCAAGCCTGACCTTAAAAATATCTAAGGAAGGAGATTCCACCACCTCCCTAGGTAATGCATTCCAGTGTTTCACCACGCTCCTAGTGAAAAAGTTTTTCCTAATATCCAACCTAAACCTCCCCGACTGCAACTTGAGACCATTACTCCTCATTCTGTCATCTGCTACCACTGAGAACAGTCTAGATCCATCCTCTTTGGAACCCCCTTTCAGGTAGTTGAAAGCAGCTATCAAATCCCCCCTCATTCTTCTCTTCCGCAGACTAAACAATCCCAGTTCCCTCAGCCTCTCCTCATAACTCATGTGTTCCAGGCCCCTAATCATTTTTGTTGCCCTCCTAGGTCCTTTTCTGCAGAACTGCTGCCGAACCATTCAGTCCCTAGTCTGTAGCGGTGCATGGGGTTCTTCCGTCCTAAGTGCAGGACTCTGCACTTGTCCTTGTTGAACCTCATCAGATTTCTTTTGGCCCAATCCTCTAATTTGTCTAGGGCCTTCTGTATCCTATCCCTACCCTCCAGCGTATCTACCTCTCCTCCCAGTTTAGTGTCATCTGCAAACTTGCTGAGGGTGCAATCCACACCATCCTCCAGATCATTTATGAAGATATTGAAGAAAACCAGCCTGAGGACCGACCCTAGGGGCACTCCACTTGATACCGGCTGCCAACTAGACATGGAGCCATTGATCACTACCCATTGAGCCCGATAATCTAGCCAACTTTCTATCCAGTTTATAGTCCATTCATCCAGCCCATACTTCTTTAACTTGCTGACAAGAATACTGTGGGAGACCGTGTCAAAAGCTTTGCTAAAGTCAAGGAACAACACGTCCACCGCTTTTCCCTCATCCACAGAGCCAGTTATCTCGTCATAGAAGGCAATTAGATTAGTCAAGCATAACTTGCCCTTGGTGAATCCATGCTGACTGTTCCTGATCTCTTTCCTCTCCTCTAAGTGCTTCAGAATTGATTCCTTGAGAACCTGCTCCATGATTTTTCCAGGGACTGAGGTGAGACTGACTGGCCTGTAGTTCCCAGGATCCTCCTTCTTCCCTTTTTTAAAGATGGGCACTACATTTGCCTTTTTCCAGTTGTCTGGGACTTCCCCCTATCACCATGAGTTTTCAAAGATAATGGCCAATGGCTCTGCAATCACATCCGCCAACTCCTTTAGCACTCTCGGACGCAGCGCATCCGGCCCCATGGACTTGTGCTCATCCAGCTTTTCTAAATAGTCCCGAACCACTTCTTTCTCCACAGAGGACTGGTCACCTCCTCCCCATGCTGTGCTGCCCAGTGCAGTAGTCTGGGAGCTGACCTTGTTTGTGAAGACAGAGGCAAAAAAGCATTGAGTACATTAACTTTTTCCACATCCTCTGTCACTAGGTTGCCTGCCTCATTCAGTAAGGGGCCCACACTTTTCTTGACTTTCTTCTTGTTGCTAACATACCTGAAGAAACCCTTCTTGTTACTCTTAACATCTCTTGCTAGCTGCAACTCCAGGTGTAATTTGGCCTTCCTGATTTTACTCCTGCATGCCCGAGCAATATTTTTTGTGCATTGTGAAGTATTCTTTTTTTTTTTAAGGAAAAAAATATATAAAAACAAACAATCCCCAGTGAAAGGCTTAAAATATTATTTTTTCTAGGAAACTGAAGTTCAGATGATTTTATTTCCCACCTTGCCCTGGTCTGCTTCATGCTGGATTGTTTTCTATTAAGCTTCTAACTAGAGAAAAGCTCCAGTCCCTTTGGGAATTTAAATGCCATTTCATACTTACTGTATTTGGGGGACTTTGTCTCCTTACAAAAGATTTTCTCTGCCTAGGAAATGAGGTTTAGATTCCACTATGGATAAAATACTTTTTACAATATGTTGTATTAATTTTGGTGGAGTAAACGAGCCAAAGGTGTTAACGCAACTCAGTGTCTGTCCAACATTAATCACTGTCAAACAAGGTCCGGTGTTTGGCATACAGAGACCTTAGCCGGCTTAGTACAATGGCAAACAAACCATTACAAATCCTTTATACCTTTTATTAAAGATACAGAAAAGAAGGAAAAATAGTTAAATGTTAGAAATGTAAGGTATTAACTAAGGCTTTGATTTTAGCACTATTTCTTGTTCCCTTTAGCTGGAGAGAGATTTAAAAGGAAAACCCCCTTGTTTGACAGTCTCTTAGATGGTAATAACTGTCCTTTTGGGGGGAAAAGAAAAGACGTTAGTTGAGATGGGCTGGAGATGTTATTGGTGCTGTTGTCAAAGTCCAATCCCATTTCATCTCAGATGGTGTTTGGGTTTCAGCCAGAGCTCATATGGGTGGTGATGTTATGTGTGTCCCTCTCCCTGGATCGATCTGCTCTGGACATCTCTCAGGATTAGGATGACAGAGGCCCAGGGTTCCAGGAGATAGTGGGGGTAGCAGCCATGATGGTGAAGTTCGCTACACTAGCTCCCGTCTGATGTTCTCTATTTTGCCTCTCCAAAGTCTCTTTCTTTTAGGACCCACAAAGGTAATGGCGAGTGGAGTAGGCTGTCCCCTCATTATTTTTTCCACCACTTAGGTCTAGTTTCCAACACACCAATATTGGTTCATTAATTTCCGATTCCACATTTTCTGTTTTTATCAAACATGATTTTAACCTAGTCCTTGAACCGTAGCACTCAGCCTTTTGGTTTTGGATTAATTCAGTTTTTCTCTCTCTTCCGAACCTTTTCCCATCAACATTTGTTATTTTTGCTTATTGGGACATCTTATGAGGTTTCAGACACTTTTACATTTGAGCACATAATTAAAGTAAACTGATAAGCTCAATTATCACAACACCACCTTATCTCAATTGGACACCCAAGATAGACATAATGGCATGCAGGAGCCAAGCAGGAATGAGGTTGGAAAGGCAGTCCAGAGGGTAAGAGAGAATGTATATTAGAGAAATATCTGTCAGGGATGGTCTAGGTATACTTAATCCTGCCTCAGCCCAGGAGCATGGACTAAATTACTTCCTGAGGTCCCTTCCAGCCCTGCAATCTACAGCCCTGTCTCTATCATTCTGCGGAGGGTCAGTCAGATTCCAGAAGCATATGAGTTGCAGCGAGTTCCCTAGGTAAAAGGCTATTGCTTATTCTGCAAAAGCACCCCATTTCTAAATGGTAAGAGTGTACCATTGCAAGGAATTTCCATACATGTCTGGTGTTCCAAACAACTAGCTGTGTTTGATGGATTCTGTGGACCACAGAGTTGCCATTGTGCTGAATATACATGCAGCTCCATATTGGCTAGCCCCCCAGGCCAACACTAGTGGAAGGGAATGGAAAACATCTGACTTCCCTCAGCACTGGATCAGGCTTTAAAGTAGTTGAAGGGAAAGCAGGAAGAAGAAACCAACCCCCTAAGGATGCTGACGTCCCATGTGTAAATTCAGAGGAGGGTACAAAGGAAATGTTTAAAGCAAGCCACTTGAGGAACCTGCAGGAGAGTCACCTTCAATAATTAGAGGTCAAGGGCTGTCAAGAAAAGGTGTTTTCTGTCCCATGTTCATAAAAGACTTATAAGAACCCTCTGTTTGTCAATGTGTGTTCCAGTGAAAAACAAGTTAAGTGGCATGTCAGATGCAACGATACAGGAAAAGCTACTGCCAGCAGCATTGTGTTGAACTGTGACCTGAGCTGCATCTGAGCCTGACAGGAAGATGCCATTTCAGGCTGGACTTTCAGAACAGTACAGTCCTCTGTGAGAGTACCGTAATTATCCTACCTTATCGACATAGCTGGGTGGTATGCAGATGGATGGAGATCTCACGTCCCTCCCTCGTGTCTTAGGCAAACAGTGTCTTCAGATTGCTCCCACGGTACCCTGGAGCAGCTCTGGACAGATGTGCTGAGCTGAGCAAACTGCAGAATCTGCTTACACCAACCCAGAAGAAGTCAGCCTGGAGGTTATGGAGGAGCGTTTGTAGCCCACTCTGGATTAGGGCTGTAGGTCCCCAGCTGTGCCTGATCTACCTGAGTCTGTTCCAGCCCCAGCTATGGAGCATTGGCTCTTTAGTTCAGATTGTAGTAGCTCATTCTCTGTAGCACCTAGCAGAGTGGGACCCTGATCTCCATTAGGGCTTCTAGAGGCTACGGTACTACAAATACATAGTCATAAGGGGAGATTTGCATCCGCTATTTGCAGTACACTTAGACTTACACTGGACGTTTTGATTTGTTTCATGATGGCAAAGTCATTATTTTTTTTAAAATCACCAGGGCAGATCCTCAGCTGGTGGAAGTAGACTCCAAGGGGCGCATGACACTTTGCGGCAGAGCCTCAGCCTAGTGTAGAATATTTATTTCCCCCTTGCAATCAACACATGCAAGTTGTCTGGATACAGGGCAATTTGTGAGGGTTGGGGTTTCCATAGACCCCCTTCATTTTTGCCGGTGAGCACTATCAGAGGCTCGTTCACCTGCACATCTACCAATGTGATATATGCCATCATGTGCCAGCAATGCCCCGCTGCCATGTACATTGGTCAAACTGGACAGTCTCTACGTAAAAGAATAAATGGACCCAAATCAGACGTCAAGAATTATAACATTCATAAACCAGTTGGAGAACACGTCAATCTCTCTGGTCACTCGATTACAGACCTACAAGTCGCAATTCTTCAACAAAAATATTTCAAAACAGACTCCAACGAGAGACTGCTGAATTGGAATTTGCAAACTGGATACAATTAACTTAGGCTTGAATAGAGACTGGGAGTGGATGGGTCATTACACAAAGTAAAACTATTTCCCCATGTTTATTCCCCCACCCCCCCACTGTTCCTCAGACGTTCTTGTCAACTGCTGGAAATGGCGCACCTTGATTATCACTACAAAAGGTTTCCCCGCCCCCGCTCCCCTGCTGGTAATAGCTCACCTTACCTGATCTCTCTTGTTACAGTCTGTATGGTAACACCCATTCTTTTATGTTCTCTGTGTATATAAAATCTCCCTACTGTATTTTCCACTACATGCATCCGATGAAGTCGGCTGTAGCTCATGAAAGCTTATGCTCAAATTAAATTTGTTAGTCTCTAAGGTGCCACAAGTACTCCTTTTCTTTTTGCGGATACAGACTAACACAGCTGCTACTCTGAAACCAAGCTATCATGCTACTCCTTGAGATCTAAGCAACTTATGTTACTTTTCCACTTACACCTATGTTCTGCTGTGTGCACACATTATGTAGACCTTCCTCCACCACATACATCATTACGAATTTTGTTCCAATGATTATACCATTGTTCAAAATTGGTCATTGTTTGTAGGGGGCTCATAGTCTTAGTGTCCATGGGCTTATAAAATATTCTGTAACGCATGCAGACCCTGCAGGACCGGGAAAAAGCACATTTTGCTCCATCAGTCAAAATCTAATAAAGATGGACAAACTTCAAATTGCTTGTGTAGACTTCCCTCCCCCGCCCCCGCAAGGCTCTCAATAACTTGTATTTTAAATGAGGCAGACACTATTCGATAATCTCCAGAACACGCTAAGGTCGCTTGTAGTCGTGCAACGGGAAAGGGAGACATGATGTTTATTCGACCAAGTGTCCTTCTTTCAATACAATTCATTTGCTTGTTTTTTTCTTCTTTGACTCATATGGTTTTGTCTGAATTTGTTGGAGCAACAACTTTTAGGTAGTCTCTTAGCAGGGGCTGCTCTCTCTGGTTTATTTTATTATTGATTGATTTGTCTTGCGGCACCACCCAGTTGTGAACCAGAAACCTATTGTGTGAGGTGCTGTACAAAGACAGAACAAAAAGACAACCAAAGGGTAGAAATGAAGTATAAAACAAAAGAGTAAGTGATCTTGACAGCAAGGAAACAATATAATACCGATCAGCATGATAAGTAGTGGTCTCAACATACCTGCTGTCATATGTTATCATATGTTGTTAGTTGTGAAAAGAAGAGCAATATGTTGCTTTCAAACATGAACCCCTGGAAAGTTAACCCAAATGCACACTCCTGGCCAAGATTTTAAAAGTGGAGGCTACGAGCTATGCACAAAAGAGCAAGGGCACACGCAATTCAGTTAATTGTGTACACAAATGCAATGTTATTCGTATCTGTAGGACAGTATTACCCAGAGGCCTCACGTGAGATCAGGCTCCCATCGTGCCGTATGTACACCTAGTTAGAAACAAGCCCTGAAAACCCAGACATGGGAAGGGTGATTATCCCTGTGTGACAGGTTTCAATTGGTCCACCGAGCCGCTGGGGGGGGACCTACTGTCTCACCGATAGGCCTTGGTTGCACCTTTCTGTCACTAGGGAATTAACAGAGGGAGGTGCGCCGGCAGGAGTCAGTGGCGCCCCTCAGGCAGGGGAGCGCCGGCAGGAGTCAGTGGCGTCCCTCAGGCAGGGGAGCGCCGGCAGGAGTCAGTGACGCCCCTCAGGCAGGGGAGCGCCGGCAGGAGTCAGTGGCGCCCCTCAGGCAGGGGAGCGCCGGCAGGAGTCAGTGGCGTCCCTCAGGCAGGGGAGCGCCGGCAGGAGTCAGTGGTGTCCCTCAGGCAGGGGAGCGCCGGCAGGAGTCAGTGGCGTCCCTCAGGCAGGGGAGCGCCGGCAGGAGTCAGTGGCGTCCCTCAGGCAGGGGAGCGCCAGCAGGAGTCAGTGGCGTCCCTCAGGCAGGGGAGCGCCGGCAGGAGTCAGTGGCGCCCCTCAGGCAGAGGAGCGCCGGCAGGAGTCAGTGGCGCCCCTCAGGCAGGGGAGCGCCGGCAGGAGTCAGTGGCGTCCCTCAGGCAGGGGAGCGCCGGCAGGAGTCAGTGGCGTCCCTCAGGCAGGGGAGCGCCGGCAGGAGTCAGTGGCGTCCCTCAGGCAGGGGAGCGCCGGCAGGAGTCAGTGGCGCCCCTCAGGCAGGGGAGCGCCGGCAGGAGTCAGTGGCGTCCCTCAGGCAGGGGAGCGCCGGCAGGAGTCAGTGGCGTCCCTCAGGCAGGGGAGCGCCGGCAGGAGTCAGTGGCGCCCCTCAGGCAGGGGAGCGCCGGCAGGAGTCAGTGGCGTCCCTCAGGCAGGGGAGCGCCGGCAGGAGTCAGTGGCGTCCCTCAGGCAGGGGAGCGCCGGCAGGAGTCAGTGGCGTCCCTCAGGCAGGGGAGCGCCGGCAGGAGTCAGTGGCGTCCCTCAGGCAGGGGAGCGCCGGCAGGAGTCAGTGGCGCCCCTCAGGCAGAGGAGCGCCGGCAGGAGTCAGTGGCGCCCCTCAGGCAGGGGAGCGCCGGCAGGAGTCAGTGGCGTCCCTCAGGCAGGGGAGCGCCGGCAGGAGTCAGTGGCGTCCCTCAGGCAGGGGAGCGCCGGCAGGAGTCAGTGGCGTCCCTCAGGCAGGGGAGCGCCGGCAGGAGTCAGTGGCGCCCCTCAGGCAGGGGAGCGCCGGCAGGAGTCAGTGGCGTCCCTCAGGCAGAGGAGCGCCGGCAGGAGTCAGTGGCGTCCCTCAGGCAGGGGAGCGCCGGCAGGAGTCAGTGGCGTCCCTCAGGCAGGGGAGCGCCGGCAGGAGTCAGTGGCGTCCCTCAGGCGGGGGAGCGCCGGCAGGAGTCAGTGGCGCCCCTCAGGCAGGGGAGCGCCGGCAGGAGTCAGTGGCGCCCCTCAGGCAGGGGAGAGCCGGTAGGAGTCAGTGACGCCCCTCAGGCAGGGGAGCGCCGGCAGGAGTCTGTAGCGTCCCTCAGGCAGGGGAGCACCGGCAGGAGTCAGTGACGCCCCTTAGGCAGGGGAGCGCCGGCAGGAGTCAGTGACGCCCCTCAGGCAGGGGAGCGCCGGCAGGAGTCAGTGGCGTCCCTCAGGCAGAGGAGCGCCGGCAGGAGTCAGTGGCGCCCCTCAGGCAGGGGAGCGCCGGCAGGAGTCAGTGGCGTCCCTCAGGCAGGGGAGCGCCGGCAGGAGTCAGTGACGCCCCTCAGGCAGGGGAGCGCCGGCAGGAGTCAGTGGCGCCCCTCAGGCAGGGGAGCGCCGGCAGGAGTCAGTGGCGTCCCTCAGGCAGGGGAGCGCCGGCAGGAGTCAGTGGCGCCCCTCAGGCAGGGGAGCGCCGGCAGGAGTCACTGGCGCCCCTCAGGCAGGGGAGCGCCGGCAGGAGTCTGTAGCGTCCCTCAGGCAGGGGAGCGCCGGCAGGAGTCAGTGGCGCCCCTCAGGCAGGGGAGCGCCGGCAGGAGTCAGTGGCGTCCCTCAGGCAGGGGAGCGCCGGCAGGAGTCAGTGGCGTCCCTCAGGCAGGGGAGCGCCGGCAGGAGTCAGTGGCGTCCCTCAGGCAGGGGAGCGTCGGCAGGAGTCAGTGGCGCCCCTCAGGCAGGGGAGCGCCGGCAGGAGTCAGTGGCGTCCCTCATGCAGGGGAGCGCCGGCAGGAGTCAGTGGCGTCCCTCAGGCAGGGGAGCGCCGGCAGGAGTCTGTAGCGTCCCTCAGGCAGGGGAGCGCCGGCAGGATTCTGTGTCCCTCCCCTGAGGCAGGGGAGCGCCGGCCCGTGTCAGTGGCTTTGTCTGGATTCTGCTACCCCAGGCAGGTTGGCCGGGGTAGGGGAATGCAGGCCCACCCAACTCCACTGCATTCCAGCCCAGGGCCCTGACAGTGGCGGGAGGAGACGGTCCCACCACTGGGTTAGCGGGGAGCCATCCGCAACACGCTGACCAAATAGAACCACCGCACTGTGCAGTTCTGCCCCGGGCTACTTCCTACCCGGTCTCTCGAGAGGGTCCTTCTGTTCCCTCCAGCTCGTCAGGGTATTCAGCTGCTGGCAGCTCCAGCTCCCCCTCCGCGTCAGGCTCATGCTGGCCTGGGTTACTGCCTGGCTCCTCCAGTTCCTCAGCAGCTGGCAGCTCTGGTTGCCCCGATGTGACGAAGTGGGCCTGTTCTTAATGTTTCCTCCGAATATTGTGGGGGTGCCTCAGTTTCCCCTATGCAGTTCTTAAGTATCTAGGGGGTGGGGTAAGGGTGTATGATCATTGCAGAGCCCTAGAGGGCAGGTGTGTGCAGGGGTCTGGACACAGAGAATGGCCGACACCCTGTTTCCTGGCAACTGATGGCCTGGGCCCTTCCCCCCCTGCAAGGTGAAAGCTGAAGGGTTGGAGAACAAAGGAATCAGGTGACCACCTGGCCCAGGAAAGGAACAAAGCCCAGAGGAGGAGGGGCTGGAGGGAGTTTCAGTTTTGGGGCTGGCTGGGACATGGAGTGAAGGGCAGACGTGGTTGTCTGGCTCACTGGCCCCAAAATGGACCCAGCTGAGGGGTCCCATTCTCTGCACCTGCAAGCTCTGTTTTAGACCATGTTCCTGTCGTCTAACAAACCTTCTGTTTTACTGGCTGGCTGAGAGTCCCGTCTGACTGCGAAGTTGGGGTGCCGGACCCTCTGGCTTCCTCAGGAGCCCCGCCTGAGCGGACTGGCTGGGGGAAGCGCACGGAGGGGCAGAGGATGCTGAATGCTCCGAGGTCAGGCCCAGGAAGGTGGAAGCTGTGTGAGCTGTGTGTCCTGAAGACAGGCTGCTCACAGAAAGGCGACTGCCCCAGAGTCCTGACTGGCTTCATGGGGAGCAGTTCCAGAGCATCGCCCAGGGACTCCGTGACACCCAGTCCTTCCTCCAGGTCAGATGTCTCCAGGTCCAGGGCCTCCCCTGGCTCAGCAGCAGGGTCTGGAAGGAACAGCCAGCAGCCTGGGTCTATCGCCCTCCCTGGTGCTGCGCTGACTGAGCCAAGGGCCCCGAACTTTGTACTTTCTTTTCCACCCCTCCCCTTCCGGGGGTTGGAGAAAGTTTGGTCTGGCTGAGAGAGTAGCTCTTTACCCTCTGGTTAGGAGGGAAGCCACCCTGGCTCCCTACAACCTGGTTTACAGGCAGGTGACTGAGACACAGAGAGATTAAAAGTCTTGCCCAAGGTTGTCCAAGGAGTTTGTGACTGAGCTGCGAAGTCTTCTGAGTCCCTGTCTAGTATGCAAGCCCTTCCTCTCCATGTGCATAGGACGTGCATGCTCAGTTTTGCACATACTCATCCGCCTCTGCTTTGTAAGGTTTAGCCCTGAGGGGCAACTTCACTCCTCACATGCATTGTTCACTTGCATCAAACACAGGCATCTGGCAGTGGGCCATGGAAAGCTCTCCCAGTAAGCAAGAAAGGTATTCAGAGTTATAGCTGCACTGGCTCCTGAACCCGGGGTTTTTGCACAGCTGAGCCATTACCTTGCTTATTCTTTCTTGATTACGGCACAGCCAATGCATCCACCACAGCTGAGCCGGGGGAAAAGCCGATGATGGAGATAATTTGACTACACTAGGATCTGAAAGCTTTTGGGCGTTTCTTGTCCGTCTCTCTCCTGTGCACAGTGCTATCGCCTTACAGTTAACACTGTAAGCCTGAAACAAGAAAGCAGAGGATTGTCTGAAGGGAAGAATAGTTAAGATAATTATCTTTGTTTTAATAGTAATTCTACAGCTCCGCTCTGATCATAGAGTTACTTCACAGCACACCACTTGCTGTGGCCACTTAGCCCTGGTATCGGACACCAATGAAAAGTTGTGACCGCAGCATTCAAGGGCGCAAAAACACAAAATAAAACATCCAACTTGTGTTTGAAAATGTCGGCTGTAGGTAAGGATGGGGTATGCCATTGCTATTTTCCTATTGGAGCAGTTATGTATGTCGTGGGCCAGATTCTTATCTCCTTGTTCCCAAAGAAGAGACGTTAAAGTCAAAAGGGTTACTCCTGTAGTAAGCTGCTATCTCATGTAAGGACCAGAAGCTGGTATCATATCACAGCAAACTTTACATTACCAAAGATGTGGGGGAAGGGGAGGGGAAGAAACAGGTGTTTCTCTCAGGCCTCACAACCTTGAAGACAGCTTGAGAGCCAGGGGAATGCCCCTTAAGGAGAGGCCGTGGCCCAGTTCAACCCACAGCCAAGCCATTCTGGGGCTTCTAGTACCCAGGGCTGGGTTGTACTGTGGGTCTGACAGTGAAGCATTCTGGGAGAAGGGCTAGGACTCTAAGGAACCTGCCTTTGTTTAATATGGGCATGGCCAGTGGCTAGGCCAGGTCTGTGGAGGGGCCCTCAGCTGAGAGGGAACCTGTGAGGAAGCCCATGACAGGGCCCCTGAGGCAGACCAGAACACAGGGAACCCCAGAGAGGTGTACATTGTTAGTGGGATAGAGGCCTGCTCGTCAGCTCGTGGACCACAGCGGGTAAGCACTGCACTACGGGATGGAGGTTTCGAAAGGGGTGGAGCTGCCAATTTAGCCGAGGAGCTAAACTACTCAACCAGCATGGAGGAAATTAACTGAGGCACCAGCTGGAGCTGCCCATGGAAGGTAAAAGTAATTGTTTCAGCAAACTCCCCAGCCCTACACTCCAGCGCTCTTGAGGCAAGGCTGTCTGATGCAGCAGCAGTCTCTCTTCCGCAGCAAGGTTTGCTTCTGGCTTGTTCCCTGTTGACATTCCAATGGATAACCTCACACACCATGAGGAGCCTCTTCCTAGTACTGCACGCTCTACAGGAAAGGAAAGCCAGGGGCTCAGGGGCTCCTTTATAATCCATGTGAGCATTCAATGCCCCACGCTCACAATCAGTACTGACATCAGTGCAGGAGTGATCAGGATCTTAGATGGGGCAGCATGTAACTGACTGAATTAAAGGCAATTGTTCAGAATCACTTTGAGTCCCCATTAAAATAAATCCTCCCTTCAGTCCATGTTTTGTAACAGAACCAAAGACCTTAACCAACCTGTGCTGGTTTAGCTGGTTATCCCAGGAGCTGACCAAGCTAAATGCTCACTGGCCACGAGTAGTTCTCAGTCACGTGAGTAGTCTCATTGCAGGTTAAGTGAGTAACATTTATAAATCTGGGCCTTAAATAGGGAACGGAGTCTAAGTTCTTTTTTTAAGACAGAGGGGTTAAAGGTTGTAAACGAGAGCTGAATTTGGCTTAAGGTCTGCATATTTCCTGATGTCAGGGACAGAGACTCGAGTTGCATCTAAATAATGGTATAAGACAGTCAATAAAACATCTCTAACAAGGTGAGCCTCGTCTTCACCTGTCAAAGCAGAAACCCATGATTGCCGTTACTAAACTAACATGTAGACACTCTTGTACTGACCCATTGAACTGCCAACTACTACACATCTTTTCTGAAATTGGCAAAGTGAGGTTGAAGTTTAATAAGAATGTGGAATGGCAAGTCAGAATAGTGTGTCTGTCAGCTACGTAGGTTTGTTACAAGCCCATGTCTTGCAAGTGATTGTATCATATATCCAGGGCTTAAATTCAGCTGGCACTGTCCGGAGCAGAGCTCCAGTAAATATTTTCAAACCTTGACTCCAGCATGATGCTGTTGTGGTCCTCAACCGGGGGGGTCCACGACCCTCTGCAGGGGGCTGTGAGCTGGTTTCAGGTGGTCTGTGGAGTCCTGTGGCTGAAGCCTGGATCTCTGAGCCCCAGGGCGCCCTCCCATGTGGAATAGGGAACGGGGGGTGTTGAGCTCAGGGAAATATTCTATGAGAGTTTAAGCCCGGCGTATATACCATATTTACACACAGGAAATGTAAGTAGCTACAGTATATACACAGGGCAAGCGAGGTATAAGCTCCTTATTGCTTCAATTCACTAATCCTTAGTCTTCCACACATAACATCATTTGCCTTATCTTCTACAGTCCAAGACTCCAGAGGCCCATACTATGTATCCTTTGTATAGCACACGTTTTGTAACCTGATAGAATATTGACATTATACCTCATAATCTTAACACTAACTCCCATACCATGGTAAGGTTCTGTGGGCTGGAATCTGACACCACTACTCATGTTGACTAGCATCTTAGTTCAGGGATGATCGTGTGGAGGTCAACAGCTGAGGTGGGCAGGGTACGGATGAAAAGTTGAAATTGTGCATGTATTTGTGAACCAAGTATCTAAAACAAAAATGTGGACTGGGCCAATCGAAAGGTTTTGTTTCAATTCTGACCATTTTAAATTTGCTTTTAGCATCAATTAACAAAACATTTGAAATAAAAATTTGTTTGGAATAAAAAAAATGTTCAGAAAAATTTTCCCATTGGAGGATTGGTCAAAATCAACCCTTTCCAAGAATGATTTCGGTTTTGAAAAAGCAACATTTTCTCATGAAAAAATATTTAATTGGAAAATTGTCAAGCAGCTCCAGTAATCAGCCTGCTTGTGGTGCACCAGTGCTCTCAGTGTGTGAAGTGTTAGACTCTGGCCCCTTATGGGAGGAAACCTTTTGGCCTTTTCACTCCCTGTTCCCTGTGGAATTGTTCATTTTCAAGCAAATGTTTCATTTCATCTTTTTTTCCATAACTGAATAATTGAATCTGTGGTTTGATGCAGGATCAATACATACTTTTACTGAACCAGTAAGATATTGCTTGTGAAGGTAATAATATTAGTTAAGAAGCTAAATACAATTAAATTTGGAATTGTAGCAAATCAGTTGTGATACGGTCTTCTGATTAACCGTATTATTTAAATTACTAAAGATCATATCTGAATTTTCCTTGAACTGTGTATTAACGTTGCCTTCTCTTCTTCCACTAATTCAGCAGGACTGTCCCCTTCTTTGCACTACTCTGAGATGGGACGCCCAGGAACTGCCCTATTAAATTCTGTTTCTGGGTGCTTCTTTGCTACACAGTGGAATACAAGCTTTAACCAGTAGTTTGCTCCTTCCCATTTGCTTTGTTGGTTTTCTGGTGTTCTGTGTGCAAACACTAGGCGCTCACATGAAGTTCGTTCTGGCTTTAGAACTATTACTAGTTCTAGTGATTGACCCTTTTTCAAATATGGGGAATGCAACTGTTGGTACCTTTACAATCTCTAAAACTGGAGTGAACTTTAATTGTGCCGGCTCTATGCAGTGTCTCTTCTAACAATAAAAAACTATTTAGGGAATAGTAGAGAGAAAAGCACACAAACCTGACCCAAAGCACATTGAAGTCATGCAAAGACTTGCACTGACTTCTCTGGGCTCCAGATCTGTCCCCGTGTTGCTTTGGTATTCTAATCTGTCTTGATTACGGTAACATTTTCAAAAGTGCCTTTGCCTCTCTTGTTCACACACCCTTCCCAGCTCCACCCTGGGTCCTTTTCCCTATCTACCTTTTTTTTTTTTTTCTTTCCTATCATTCTCCTTTTGCCTTCTGTCTAATAAGAGTCTGGCTTAACTGGCCAAGCTTGCGTATTTGGCAACACTGCTGTAAACCTGTGACCAGAAAGAGGCAGGTAAAAGCAATGCTTCAAACACTGCCGGTACAAGTTTGGCAGGTCTCAGAGTGGCTAATCAGACCGTGAGCTGTGCCTGTGTTTTTCCAGCAGCGAGGTTGCAAGTGAGAGTCAACACCAGAGACAGAAGCTGCCTGTCCTATCTTTGCTGTTCTTTTCACTCCCCCTTTGTGTTTGTTTGTGTTGTTTTGTCTTCTAGGAAACAGGATCAGACTTTTACAACAACAGCAACAACACAGCTCCCGACCATCTCTGCTCACTGTTTCTCTCCCCGCAACCCCAAGAATGGACAGTTTTTACCATCTAAAGGTGTTAATAAAGGGCATTTCTTTCTAAAAACTCTCTATGGGGAAAGGGAGCAAGGGACATTGTTACAATGAAAGCCTTATTTCATTCTTTACATATAAAACACTTTAAATGCTTTTCCTTCTTTTTCTGTATCTTTCATCAAACGTGAGAAGAATTTTCAATGGTACATTTGCCATGGTACTAAGCAGGCTGAGGTCTCTGTATACCAAACCTCAAACCTTGTTTAATACTGTTTAATGTTAGACAGGTTCGGGGTCATGGTAACACCTTTGATTTTGGGGGGTCATACAGCCCATCTAAATTACGAGAGCCCCCCCAAGGGAATTAGGTGTCAACTGAAGGGATATGGGCGTGTAGTGCTCTTATTTTACTCAGAAAATCCCAGCAGCTAGTTTGAAAATCTTGGCCTTGGGCTGTAGAGTTTTCATCACTCCAGACAGAGCCATAGTCTTTTCCCAGTTTCAAAGGGAGGTATCCAGGGTCAAAAATCACTTGACTAAATCTTCACAGGTTTCCTATGTGTGTGTATACAAACTTGAGAACAGGCTGGCTCTGCAAGTGCTCAGCTCTGAAGAAGGCTCTGTTGGGTGGGCAATAACAATAGATTTTTGGGGAAGAAATGCTACTGTTTAAACAAGCGAGGGCAAACTTTTCCCTACAAGGAGATTAGCATCACTGCTGCTTAAACAGAGGATCATCCTTATGTTTGAACTTGCTTTCCCAATCACAACAGACCGTGGCTTGAGGGTTAACGTTATTTTTATATCCTTTCCTTTTTTTACAATGGCTGGATTATCTCTGAAGCTTTGATTCCAGTCCTAAAGAACCTGGTCCAGGTAAGAACATAAGAGCATCATTTGTTCTGTAAGCACTTAAGATCTTAGGAAAAGAAAAACACTGACTAGCTCAGCATACTGTACCTGCCCTTTATTCTTATCTGAATCTCAGTCTTACCTTCCTGCTCTTTCATTCTCTGCAAGTACGGAGAGAAGACTAGAGCAGGAAAGGTGTCCCTGGAGGTGGTAGGGGGTGTGGGGGAAGAGAGAGACACTTGACTTTTAAAACATTTTTAATAATATCAGTACAGAAACACTGTAAAAACAAAGCAAAAGATTACAAATTCAAAGCTAGCTGCCCATACCAAGCAGTACAAAGTTCATTTCCAATAGCCCACAATAATCCTTCTGATTATTGATTAACCAGGTGTGGGTTTTTCCAGAGTTTGCAGCCTTGAGGCCCCAATAAACATTCCTGGGACACATCCTGCTCTTTTAAGATGCATGTATCAGCAACTTCAACACAATTCTTATCAGGAAGGACGCAGGGTCAAGCTGCCCTTTCTGCAGCACCCAAAACTCCCCCCTCCCCTCCTGCCTTGGTCAAACTGAATGGCCAATTTACAGCCTGCTGACTTGGCTGCTTTTAGCAATAAGCCACAGTGATTTCAGGCACTTTACTGGTTTGCCAAAGTCTCCCTGTACAAGAGGGGGTGTGATCATAATGCATCATGCAATCGTCACATATTATTTGTGTTATAGTAATGCTTAGAAGCGCCAATATAGATCAAGACCCCCGCCATGGTAGGCACTATTCCCATGCATAGTAAAAGACTCACTGCCCCAAGAAGCATACAGTATAAATAGATAAGACAAAGGGTGGGAGGAGAAACAGAGGCTACCCCAGGTCACACAGCAGATCAGTGGCTGAAACTAGCAGGTTTCCCTAAAAGTCTTCATCAGACCATATTCTCACCTCCCTGTCTTTTGTCAGAAGTGGATACTGACTTAAACCCACGAAGTGTGAATGTGTTACTTCACATTTGCACATGCAAATGGACAATTGCAAACACAAAAGGGGATTAGCATGTGCAAGACCCCAATTTAGGCACACAAATGTGGGTGCCTTTGTACACCTGTTTTTTTTAAGGTGGGCAACATTCAGCCTCTATTTTTGGAACGTTTGGATTCAGTCCACTCCGGACAGTGAGCTGGATTCCCCTCTTGCTTGTACTAGTGAATGTGGAGCATGCTAGTCAACTGAGTTACATAAAGATAGCCCCTGTGCAAGTGAACACAAGAACATAGAGCATAAGACTGGCCGTTATGGGTCAGACCAATGGTCCAGCTGGCCCAGTATCCTGTCTTCTGACAGTGGCCAGTGCCAGGTGCTTCGGAGGGAATGAACAGAAGAGGGCAATTTCAAGTGATCCATCCCTTGTCATCCAATTTCAGCCTCTGGAAGCTGGAGGTTCAATGACACCTGGGGTATGGGGTTGTATCCCTGACCATCTCGGCTAATAGCCATCGAATAAGGACTGAATAATTTTAGGAAAACCTACTAGTTTCTTTACCTTCATGCATTTTTCTTTATTTATTTTTGATGTGTCAAACGCACCAATTCCAGGTTGTCAGTTGTTGTATATGTCCAGTGGTTCACATCATTTTTGAACATGTTGATGTTATTGAGTATTTGTCGCACAGGTGGAAATTTCAGCTTTTTCTTTTTAGATGCACTGAATAACATTTTCTGCAAAATTACCCGTCTGGGATTAGAAAAAGCTGTTTTGCATGCAGCAGCATCTAATGAAGGAACATGTTGTTCCACAGTATATCTGATGAGCAGCAAACACGTTCATCTGCTAGGTGTGTCCTTTTTGATTTCCCCCAGCAGTTCAGAAAGCAAATACCTGAGTAGGCATCATTTAGGAAGACTAACAAGAAATGTTTATTTGACTTTAGACCTTTGAACAGCACTGTAAAATCTGCAAGGTCTGAAAGTGCCTGCATTCAACGCACATTCTACAATAAAGATCGAAATCACGGAGTCCCTAACATTGTGCTTTCATGGATGTTGTCTGAGCGCTATCAATTTCATGTCTGATTGATTTTTGGAAATGTGTTGAATAGAATTCATTTTCAAGGCCCATTTATTCAAGATGAGGTTCGTGTCACATAAAATCTAAATAATCTATTTTGAATTATAAAGACTAAATCTGCTAGAAAAGCTGTTACTTCGGGAAGAATAGCATCCGACAAAGAGTTTCTTGTGGTGGTGGTATTTTTTCTCCAAAACATTGTCTTCCTGTAGTCTTATATTAAATCATCTGTTATGCTCTGAAATATTCCTTATATTTAGCAGCACTCAACCACTAAGAACCTTAGGCCTACAGTTGTATTTTTAAGAACACAGTAAATATGCCTTTCCTGGATTGGTCACTCATTTACCACAAAAATGTATTTGAATCAAACCACCAAGTCATATCTCTTTCATTGAGAAAATCACTGAGCTATGTACAAATACCAGTGCTCAGGTAGGACAGGAATCAAAATAAGTCCAACCAAAAATATTTTAGGCAAGGTATCTCATTCTACTAGCAAGGGTTGCTTTGTATGTCCATGTTGTATATTTAGTTAAACTAGTCTCCTCCTAGGACCATTGAATGTAAGCCTATAAAGAAGCAGAGCAGAAAGCAGAAGCAGGAGTACGTTAACCCAAAGGATGATTATAAGTTCTGTCTTCCCAAGTTCCTGCTAGGGTGGATTCTAAAGCTACTCAAGGGAAATCTATTCCCTCAAAGTGCATTTATACCTGAAAAGTGACTGTAAAACTCTAGCAATGTGTATGTATAAAATGTTTTTTTCTCTGACTCAGAAAGTCAAGCTGTATTTCTTCTGGCTCTCATGCCATTGTTAATAACGGACATTTCACACCTTGACGCTCGTTAACATTTATGTCGATCATGCCTGAGTCGCAACATAATCCAGTTTACTTCCTCAGAGTTGTATTGACTCTACATTCTAATCAGGAGTAAGTTTTTTATGTTTTGTGTTTGACAGTAAATAAGCAGCTGCAACACTTTGTACAGCCAGCCTAGAAATGTTTAGTATGCCAGCTGGCTTTAAAATTTCAGGCCTGCTTATATACATAACAAATTCCCACCCAAAAAGACCTCTGGCAATTAGCAGTTAAGGGTGCCAGAGTAAATGATAAAACTCTTAAACAAAATATTTAACAAGAAAATTACAATTAAAAAACCCACTGATTGTTAAGAGGCTGGAAATGACCATTTCCGTCAACTCACACAAGTATTTTATTACTCTTGTAGTCACATTTTCAGTTGATGAAGGCATTGACATGAAGTTTACCATATGCATTGTAATAACAATCTTAACTAGGAATACTTATGAAGTCATTCACAAATGCATATGTATCATAGCTATATCTCTAATTATATTTAGAGTTTGGGAATTTTGTTAACCAATAGTATCCCCCCAGCAAAAACAAACAAACAGAGAAAAAACCAACAATAACAATTCCACAATAAATCCAACTCATCAATATATTCAAAGGCATTTCCAGGTGTATCAGTTAAAATCCAGAAGTTGCAGAAAGTGTTAGATAAATACGCTGTCTGAAACTGCAGGGATCATGCAAGTAACACACAGAAATTCTGTGAGAACCCTAAATAAAGCAAAACCTTGTTTGAAGGCCTCTGTGTTGCATGATCCATGCCACTTGCTGCCTGGCACTATTAAAGCATGCATGGAAATGATTTGCAGCTTTTCAAAATGCCCATGTCTCCATTATATGTTGTTGGGCACTGTAAGTATGCACATGGGGGCTTACATGCTGTGTGCACGTGACCATCTCCAACAATGGTCAGATGCCTTCCTGGACTGGAAGCAATAAACATAGTGACTGATAGGTAGAGACCTTTTTCTGACACTTTATATTTTTCTTCATTTTTTTCTTCAATTGGTGTCATAGGAAGAAATTTGAAGCCCTTATTACCATAACCGGTGAGGTGAAGGACAAACACTGTGTCATACATTATATGAAAGTTCTATTTATTGATAGAAATATTGATAAATGTTATAGGCATGATTATTTGTTGTAGATAGTTAGAAGTGCATCAGCAGAATGGGTTATAGATCCCCATCCATACACATGTTGGAATCCATAATAATAAATTAACCATATATAAAAACATCCCTTAATAATGTTTTAAACATTTAGAAAGGAGAATGTTAATATAAAGTCTGACCAAATACAGTTGACTGAAGCCTGGAGTCTTTAAACTGAAAACACGACTCCTAGTGCTGCTTCTGTGGAGTGGCTAGGATCGGAAGACCTCATTGTCCACTGGAGGTCAATGTGTTGGGGTGGACACCAGTCTTCTATTGGAGAACAAATGTGGGGCCAGTTCTTGGGAGTCTGGTTCAGCAACATGTGCAGTCGTGGTCTCGGTGCCATTTGAGAAGTAGCAGCTCCTGAATGACACTTTTTAAAATAATGACAAATGGCAATTCTAAGGTCAATCCTACCATTCTAAGGCATAAACCCATCCCAGGCTGCGTCCATTCCACCTGTGGTTTAAGTGCAGAGCAGTTAGTCAAGTACATTATGTTTTGTTCATGGGTTGAATTTTTTGGATTCCTCAATAGCAACATAGGAGCTTCTGCAGGAGATCAGCCCAGTGGGATATCTAGTCCAATGGCCTGACTTTGGCCATAGCTGCTATGAGATGCTTCAGAGCAAGGTGAAAAGACCTCCCCCTCCCCCCTCCCACCCCGAGTGGATAATAATAGAGTAAGCTGCCCCTACGGGAGGTTTCTTCCTCTATCCCATTGTTTATGTCCTGGAGTGTGAGAGTTCATATCCCTTACAGGTGTTATGCTACCTAATGCAAAGGTGTCAAACACCCAGCACTATGTGCAACATGGCCACGGACCTGGTGCATGTGTCTCTTGGAGAATCTCTCCTGCCTAGTGTGATTTCCTTCCCCACTCCTCCCTGGCAACCACATAGTTGGTGTTGGTCCTGCTTTGAGCAGGGGGTTGGACTAGATGACCTCCTGAGGTCTCTTCCAACCCTGATCTTCTATGATTCTATGATAGGGGACACAGCTGGGGGAAGCAGTGTTTGGCCAAGGCTTTCCTGAACCATGGCAACCTCCACATGCTGTTAAAGCCTCTTGGGGCTGTTAGTAGCTAGCCGGCAACCTCTTGGCCACTCTAACCTGTGCCTTGGGACTGGCCCAGCATTGCAGGGGCCCTGGGGGATGTCACATGCTACTTGGCGCAGCTGGGGATTTATGTCTTGCTCTGCAATCTCTAAATAGCATGTCGCTTCTACCCAGTAACCAAATGAGAATTTCCTTCCCCAACCTTCATAGCAAACAGCAAAAGACATGGGTTCTTGGGCTCGTCTCCCATTTGCTATTGCTGTACAATACACCAAAATTACTTTTAAAATAGCCCTTAGCCTGGGATTTAAAATGCCAGTTAACTACTTCTCTAATCCTTGTACATGCTTGAGTTCTCTATATAGTGGGGAAACAGTGACTTAGTCAAATTGGCTTTATCCACCTCTGCAGAAATATCCACTTACAAATGCCATTAACCTCTTGTTAAGAGTTCTCGAATAGTTATTAGTGAGAGAGAGCGAGATGAGAGACCCCCGAAGGCTAGCAAGCCGGTTACTTGACATATATCCAAGGGAGTAACGGCTTCATCCGAAACTCCTAGCAAACTACACATCAAGCATCTACAGAATGTGTACAAGAGCCTGGATTATCCTCATTTCTGGAGAGATCCTGAACCTTTGGATAACTTGAGGCTTGGATGATTGGGGCAGCTTAGCACAGCTTTCAAAGCCTATTGAGCTTCTTCTCCAGTTATAAACATCTTCCCCAAGGCCAACAATCCAGAAATGGCAACTGCAAGCCAAGCTTGTCGGACCCTGGAGTACAGTGATGTCTGCTCCCCAAGGCTGGTTAGCTCAGGAGAAGGTGGCAGGGTCTGAGGATAGGATTTCCAGACACATGCAACATTGGCCTAATTCTACTCCCAGTGAAGTAAATGGGAGTTTAACCAGTGACTTCAATGTGAGCAGAATTAGGCAAATGCCTAATTTGAAAATGCCATGCTGCACTTCTTGGCATTTAGTCCTGGCATGACATGAGAAGTGTAGCAACCTGCATGGAACTTGGAGGAAGGAGCACAGGTTGCAGTGAGGAAGGGTGTGGAAAGGCACTAGGAAGTCCATCTGTGTGCACATGGGGAGGAAGCTAGCTGCAGTTGCAGCACCGCTGTAACTAGTTCTCTTAACAAAGCACCAGTTTAGAAACACGGTGTCCTCTCATGTTATTACCCAGAACACAGTCCATGAAACAAGTGGGTGCCCGGGGAGAGGCACTGTTAATCCTGTGGCATGTAACCCCAGAGCTGGGTGATATGCAGTTCAGTTCAGTTTTGGTTAACAGGGATGCAGTTAAAAGGGATCATAGCTCGTTCATTTCTAAAGGATAGAACCGGTGATTTTAAGATGGCTCTTTTGAAGTCTCAACTCAAGATGTTTTGGCCAATCCCTTAATGCAACCAGGGCAGAAAAAGTTATCGCATTCTCCCTTTAATTTTTATGGCCCACCTCCAAAATCCCAGTCTAACAACTGATTACCAAACCCAGCAGTGATTTGCAGCTTTAAACCACTCCAGGAAGATCAAAGAAGTGTTGCTGGCATGACAGCCCAAGGGTACTGACAGCTTGAGCAAAGAGAGAGGGGCCAGCTCTGGAGATTAGGAGATGAGATAGATAGATAGATAGATAGATAGATAGATAGATAGATAGATAGATAGATTCTTGTTATCATGCCTTTGTTTCAAAGTTTGCTACCAGTCTTTATGGGTGAAAGTCATTCCTCCACTTTTCCTTTCATTCTGAAAAGAAAAATATGAGCTTCATAGCTGAGTTGTTCCAGTTGATGGGAATAAATATAGGGCCTGTGTCCCCTCAACCCACTTGAATTGAAGGAAATTAAAGGATAGTTCTTACCGCTGTTTTTTTCCCGGTCACAAGGGTAGTAATTTCAGTGACCCTCATCAGCAAGAGTGCCAGTATATCTTTCATCTGATCGCTCAGGTTCAGCTAAGGAGCAGGCACAAGCTCTGCTTTATCTCCAAACTTTTTTTTAATAGGTTTCCAGATTTGAAAGCTCTCTGGAATGAGCTTTTAATAAATGGCTCTTCCATGGAAGCTGCATTTCCCAAACACTGATGCAGCTGGAATGGCTGGAAGCACGGCATGCTGCTTGTGAAGAGAGGTAGAGGTAGTCACGGTGCTCCAGACAAAAGCCACTCAGCAATAGAAAGTAATTTCACTAGTGCACAGATGTGGACCATTTTCAATTGAGTCCCACAATGTACAATGTTCCAATCTGTTCCGAGAAAGAGCAAGGACAAAAAATATAATCCTCTCCTGAGAAAAATACAGCTTTATAATCTCCATCTTCATTTTTCAGCACTAGATTTAGGAAAACAAAATAAAATGAACTAATTACAAAAAAGCAAACAAAGTAACCCATCAGCAGATCCCTGCCTAAGCTTTAAAGTGAAACATACAAACCTCAAATAGAATGAGAGGGGGAAAAATAGCGACAACCTAGGAACCTCAAATTTTTCAATAGCCATCCGTCAGAGGCAGAATTTCAGAGCAGGGAAGAGAACAGGCCTGATGTCTCAGCAATATGCACAGGATTCAGTTTGGCTTTTTATAATCTCATCCTAAGTGCTAGTTAAGAAAAACAAATTCTTATGTAGAGATAATGCAGCAGCACAAAGCAAACCTGATGGGGGGTATGGAATGCTCACTCATGTGTGGTGGGATCTTCCAGTGGTATAGAGCTACCCTACTGCTTTATCATACCCCTGTCATAGCTGCTAGCTCCCAGTGGCATGGCCAGATGAAAGATTGCATCATGGCTAGGCAATCCCTAGCACTAATGGTCCCCCGCAACAGCAACAGTATGTACTGCATGTTGGCAGCAAGCCCTAATTAGAAAACTCTGATACTGCTTCAGTTTATGCTGTGGGACCAGTCCGGCACCATCTCTAGATAGCTGGACAGATCATTCCTTGGTTGCACTGGAGGATCTGGGCCCAGTCTACCCATTACTTCAGGTTTGCTTATCATTATTTGACATATTCCTAAAAACGAAGAAAAACGAAATCTAACCCCAGCTGCTGTCTTCCTTTCTCACCAATGCTAACACCAGTGTGTTTGTAAAGTCCTAGGGAAAAAAAAGAGGCATGTACATTTGCATGTGCAATTATGCCCCTAATTTGCTCCCGGAATTAAGGTGTCTGTGCACTAAAATCTAGCAATTGCACACAAAAATAGCTAATAGGGCATATGTGTGGATAACATTTCACAGTTTGCACAGTCAATTGTCACAGTTGTGTGCACATATTTGCATGCATGTTTATACACTTAACTTGTTTGAGACTCTGTTAGTACAACCATTTCCTGCCTAAAGCTACCAATCAGTAAAGCACCTAAACAGAAAATATGTCAGGCACTACTATAAACACTTTGGCCATATACTCTCCTGCATCAAGATCCAATATGTGCAGGAGAGCATATTATCCAGAAGGTGATTATGGCTCCTTGATTCACCAGCCACATTTGCTCCAGCCTTGGCTCTGTCATAGTTTAGAGCAGCCTAGAGGCAGCTTTTACTTTCACCAGCTGGCTATGCTCCTTGAGGGACGTGCTGAGAACTGCAGCGTGCAGCTGCCCCCTATGATGGCTTTTCATTAGCTGGGAACCAAAACCAAGGGATTTCTTAGACATGCAGTTAGGGTCAGATTCCAGCTCCTCTGTGCCATCTGAGTGGTGCAAAGGGCCAGAACAGAGGGATAGAATCTGTCCCTTTCCTCTCTCCTGGGACAATTGCAGGTGTCACCAGGTGGTACTGTTACAGTTAGTCATCCAAGTTATTTTTCTTAGATTGCAAGTGAACATTCCCTCTTGGAAAGACATGCTGTGTTGATGTCAGTTTTCTTTGGCAAGGCTTTCTGGAGAGGCAGCTTCTAGAAAGAGGCAGCAATGGGAGCAATATGAAAGTTTGCCTTTTGCACTGGTCTCTGAGTCAATTCTTGAAACAGAGTTGCTCCCTAAGGCCTGGGCATTGGGGTTGGGCTCAGATTCTAGAAAGAAGGGATTTTGGGGGTGCTATTTGCCCACCGCTTCTCCAGGACTTACATATACATGTAAATGAAGAAAGTTACAATTACAATATGCTCATTGCTGATTTCTCCGGCACTGGGAAGCCAACCTGCAAGGCCACAGCCATGGTGTTGGAAGAAGAGTGAACAATAATTGCATCTTTTTGGAGAGTTTGGTAAATGTGTGATTATGTCTAGGTTCGTTTGTTATTTCAGATGACTGGTGCTTTAAGGAAAGCTCAGATTTTCCTCACTGCACTCAGGAGTAAAGCCGTTCTGCAAAGGGTCAGCACTTGGAGGGGGTTGGGGCTGAAACTAAAGATGTTATTAATAACCATTAAAATGGAGTTAAAAAAGAGCCTTTGGGCCTGATTCTCTTCTCATTTTTACACCTACTGGTGTAAATCAGGAGTCACTCCCTTGACACACTCTGGGGTAAAACTGGTGTGAAAAGAGACTCAGACCCACACTGTTTTGTGCATGCCTGTAAATTAGGCCAAAGCAGGGTTTGCTTCGCTCAAGTTCTTCCTGCATCAGCTCTTCAAAATGTGGCCATAATCCCCTGTAATTATTGAGTACTTCACAGATCAAGTCAGTTTTACAACCCATTAAAAAATCCAATTCACGCAAAAGTTGCAAATGCCTCTTGCAGTAGCACTGCCTCAAGTAGCCGGCTTTGCTCAGATATGACGCATTCTTTGCCTTTGACCCAACGTATTGCAAGGATTACTTGTTTATTGAACGGCTTATCAATTCCTACTGCGCGGCAGTGTTACTAACAGGTTGCTTCAGCTTTCCCAGCTTTCTCCATAAGAACGGCTATACTGGGTCAGACCAAAGATCTAGCCCAGTATCCTGTCTTCTGACAGTGGCCAATGCCAGGTGCCACAGAGGGAATGAACAGAACAGGTCATCATCAAGTGATCCATCCCCTGTCGCCCATTCCCAGGTTCTGGCAAACAGAAGCTAAGGAGACCATCCCAGCCCATCCTGGCTAATAGCCATTGATGGACCTATCCTCCATGGATTTATCTAGTTCTCTTTTTAACCCTGTTAGTCTTGGCCTTCACAACATCCTTTGGCAAAGAATATCAGAGTTCTAAGCAAAGACGGGAAGTTACAGTTCAGAGAAGTTTGGGTAAATTTCAATGGCTATTTTACTACTAGTCGTTGTATCATGGTATAATCTGGTGCAAACATACCTGGTTGAAAGGCCCAGAGAAATGCTCTCCTGCTCAACTCTTCTTCCTGGTCTATACTCAACATAACTTTGGTCTCAGCAGGGTCCAGCCACCAACTGTAAGTTACTGTAATGTCAATGCAGGCAGCACCACCCCCAACAGGTGGCACTGTATTTTCATCCTAGTGCTAAGATGTCATCTTGTTTTGAGATCATATATTAGGAAATATATATAACTGTCGGCTATAGGTGCGGGAGGGGGATTCTATCCTGGAAAGCAGTGACTCTGAAAAGCTTGAGGGGTCATGATGGATAATAAGATGAACATGAGCTCCCAGTGCAATGCTGTGGGTAACCCTGGGATGCATAATCAGAAGAATCTTGAGTAGGAGTAGGGAGGTTCTGTTACCTCTGTATTTGGCACTGGTGTGACCACTGCTGGAATACGGTGTCCAGTTCTGGTGCCCACAATTCAAGGAGGATGTTGATAAAGTGGAGAGGGTTCAGAGAAGAGCGACAAGAATGATTAAAGGATTAGAAAACATGCCTGATAGTGATAGACTCAAAGAGCTTGTTCTAGTTATTTTAACAAAGAGAATGTTAAGGGGTTACTTGATTGCAGCCTCTAAATACCTACATGGGGAACAAATATTTAATATGAGCTTTTCAGTCTAGTAGAGAAACAAATAATAAACACTATCCAATGTCTAGAAGTTGAAGCTGGACAAATTCAGACTTGGCATAAGGTGTATGTTTTTAACAGAGAGAGTAATTAACCCTTGGAACAACTTAGCAAGGTCATGGTGGATTCTCCATCACTGACAATTTTTAAATAAAGATCAGATGTTTTTCGAAAAGATCTGCTCTAGGAAGTATTTTGCACTGTGTTATATAGGATGTCAGACTAGATGATAACTGTGATCCCTTCTGGCCTTGGAATCTATAATATTTATGTTGTTGTATCTGATTATGGAGGAGTGTTACAGGAAGTTTGAGTCCTATCTCTAAATAACCCGAAGAAGCCCACTAAACATTGTGGTGCAGCGGGTCACACACCCATCATTCAGGCTGTCTATAAATAACTCTCCCTGGTTTCCAAGCCAGTTGTCTCCCTAGAATAGTGCACCTGGTTAGCAAAGAGTTAGGCACAAAAGGGAACTTGGTTCAGCCGCTAATCAAACTTCTCAGAGTTCCATTAACAGGCAAAGAGTTGAATTAAAAGGAAATCAGATGGATAAATCATTACAATTCAAGCCACAATTAAAAAGACAGACCATTGTAACAGTTAGGCAAAGCACTGTTTCATAGCCAGGTATCACCGTGATTTTTATAATACAATCTATAGACAAGTAAATAGTGTCATTACACTTCTCATCATCTGCTTTAAACACCGTAATTCATGGAACAGTGGGATTAATTAATCCCATTAATTCTGATTTTCTGGAGAACCCTAATGAATTTTGGTTCAGGATTTAACTCTTCCTCTTCCTGTAAACCAATAAAGGATTAGGAATGTGGAGTACTTTGTTCACATTTCAATGGAATATCTCAGCTGGGAGACTGTAGTGTCAGCAAATGTACCTTCTTCAAATAACGGGGCATGAGGGATAGAATGTTTGATGTCCCTGGCCGGAGTCAAGCATGGCACAGTCTCATCTCTCTTGGGACTTAGAGAACAACTAACATGCTCAGGCAAAGTTCTACTCATTCACCATGCATTTTCTCTACATTTCATTTCAATCAGTAGTGCTTTGCTCAGTAGGAGACTTCTGGACCAGCAGGGATCTTCTCCTTTTTTCACCTGCTCCTACACCCTGACTGGATCCATGGTGGCTTCTCTATCATACGTAGGCCTCCTGATTTCATTGCACCCAATTTTGGCCACCAAGCCAGTGGGTTTGATTAGCAGGGTTCTGGGACGCTGCCCCAGTTCCACCTGGAGTTTTCAAGGCAAGGCTGAAATCCCATCAAGTGAGGTCTTTTTCCCCCTTCTCCATTCGCCTCCTGTCCCACATGCACTGCTGTCCAAAGGCTCTTCTGGAGGGTGGGAGAGCACTCCTAGTTACTGGGATAGCTCAGTTCCCATATTACTCCTTAGATAAATTTCCATCTGCAGTAGGGGCAGCACTAGGCTCCTGTGTCCCAATGGTGATGAATGAGGACAGACAGGCCACCTTCTCCTTCCCACAGAAGAACCTCACAAGGGTGGGAGGGCAGCGACACCTAGAGCCTGGCCCCAGACAAATGGCCACTTCCTAAAGACACCGGATGGGATGAGTTTCTGGCCCACCTCCCACCCCCACACTGAGAAGCCTGCCAAAGGCAGGGGAGTGTTCAGAACCAGGGTTGGGGTGGTTAGGGTAGACTGGCCTGTTGGGAGAAGTAAAGAGTGGGACCTTTTGGGGGGCTCCACATCCTTTTCTTGGAGGGGGCAAAACTTTTGCCCAGGTCTAGGCACCATGCTATCCAGTGTAACAAACAGCAGTGTATTGAGTTCTGAAACAAACATGTTTATCAGCACTGAGAGCCTTCCTATGCACTGGTTTATTGGTGGTCAGAAAATGATGGGAAAGGGAATCTAGAGGGAAATGGCAGAGTACCCAAAGGGCTGAGACCCAGTGGCTCTCCCTGTTTAGAGTTTGCTGGACTGTGGCAGTACAAATTAGAACGCAGAAAACAATCAGATCCAGACCTTGAGCACACTGTCACCTGGCCTCTATACAGATCTGCCAATATCCCAAAGCTTTGGATGGTAGAAGTAACTTGTGCCATATTGGGTTTCCATTGTCCTTTATGCACCCTAAGAGACACAAACACACCCCAAAACTCCACTGGTGCTGGTTCATATGAATAATGGAGCCCATTGCTCTCTTTACCAATATGTTTAATGCTGGCCACAAGGTGCAGTCATCACCATCACAGGTAGCAACCCAGAGCAGAGCTAGCGAGCCAGCAAAATGTTCCCCTTTACAGTATCTGAATCCTGAATATATCAGCCATATCACTGCAGCCAAAGCCAGAGTGAAGACCCTCATGGATCCAGCAGACAGGTGGGTAAAGAAGCCAGGCTAATCTTTGTACATCTGGAAGTTACTTTGCGTACAATACTAGAGGCTTGTAGTGTTTCACAGAGACACATCTTAAACACTTTTCCATAAGACACATTGATTTCCTTTCACTGAGTTCAAATGCTTGGTGACCTGATCCTAACCCTTGGATTTTCTTTCTCAAGTGTCTTAGTGCTACAGTAGTGCTTTACCAGCCGCAATCTACGTTTTTATACGTTGTGGCGCCATCTATAGGACTGTGTCCTTTTATAAATATTTGTCAGGAATCTATATTTGCATGGCAAAGGGGAAATAAATCTACCTGCAGAGTTTGCTTGACTTATCTCCCTTGTGTAAATGAAAATTTTGCAGTCAAGATTTACGTGGCCTCAGCAAAGTTGATTCTAGTTCATAGACTATGAATAGCCTATTATATTTTAAAAGGTACATATTCCTTGTTCAGATTTATTCTATTATCATTAATTTGTATTGCAGTAACACTTAGCAGCCCCAGTGGAGATCAGGGCCCTGTCGATCTAGGCAGTGTACATATACATAGTACATACACATAGCAAGAGACAGTCAAAAAAGAACTAGATAAGTTCATGGAGGATAGGTCCATCAATGGCTATTAGCCAGGATAGGCAGGGATGTTGTCCCTCGCCTCTGTTTGCCAGAAGCTGAGAATGGGCAACAGGGGATGGATCACTTGATGATTACCTGTTCTGTTCATTCCCTTTGGGGTACCTGGCATTGGCCAGTGTCGGAAGCCAGGATACTGGGCTAGCTGGGCCTTTGGTCTGACCCAGTATGGCCTTTTTTATGCTCTTATCTTGAGTAATATGTATCGTCTTCACCTCACTGTTCACCCCTTTTTCCAGATCATCCATGAATATGCTGAACAGTACTGGTCCCAGTACAGATCATTGGGGGACCCCACTATTTACTTCTCTCCACTGCGAAAACTGACCATTTATTCCTACCCATTGTTTCCTGCATTTTAACCAATTACTGACCCATGAAAGGACCTTCCCTCTTATCCCATGACTGCATACTTTGCTTAAGAGCGTTTGTGAGTCCAAGTACACTATATCAGCTGAATCACCTTTGTCCACATGCTTGTTGACTCCCTGTTATGGGGTGTACCTCCTACACAGGTCTGACGGGTTAAGATGGCCTAGTAGGCCAATTATCTACACAGGCTGCACCTGGAGGAGAAGCAAGGGAGTAGGGAGCTAATTGAAAGCAGGCTCAGCTGGGCAGGAACAGGTGGGACCTATAAAGCCAGGAAGCTGGCAACAGAATGTGGCTACTGCTGGGAAAGGGTAGTCACTTCCTGGGAAGAGGGAGAAGTGTTTGAAGGCTGCAGAGGCGTGCAGGCTGCAGTCACTTTCTGGGAGGAGGGTTTGGAGCTAGTACAGCAGAGCAAGGAGTGGCAGGAAGCAGTCCAGGGAGGAAGCAATGAGGGCTGGGAAAGGAAAGCCCAGAATTGCTGGACTGGAACCCAGGGTAGTGGGTGGGCCTGGGTTCCCCTACCAGCCACCGTGGGCGTGGCATAGACTTGCGGCAGTGAATGGGAAGACTGCCCAGGATTGCTGAAGGAAAGTCTTTGATATACCCTGGAAGGGGGAAACACTGAATGACCTGGCCGGAGGGCTCAGTCATGAAGAAGACGCTGAGGTGCCTGGAATGAGAGAGGGTCTGCAGACCAGGGAGAGAGACAGAGTGATGGCATGCAAACTGCAGTAGGGGGCATTTGCCTTGAGAGCTAAGCCCTAGAGTGACCAGAAGGAGGCACCAGACCAGCGGGGAATGGAGCACCCCGTGACACTTCTTCAAAGAATTCTAGTGTATTGGTGAGGCATGATTCCCCTTTTGAAAAGCCATGTTGACTCTTCCCCAACACATGTTCATCTATGAGTTTGATAATTCTGTTCTTTACTATAGTTTCAACCAATTTGCCTGGTACTGAGTTTAGCCTAGCAAGCCTGTAATTACCTCCTGAGCCTTTTTTAAAAATAGGCATTAGGTTAGCTAGCCATCAGTCAGCTGGTACAGAGGGTAATTTAAGCAATAGGTTACATACCATGGTTAGTAGTTTTGCAATTTCATATCTGAGTTCCTTCAGAACTCTGGGGTGAATACCATCCAGTCCTGGTGACTTATTACTGTTTAATTTATCAACTTGTTCCAAAACTTCCTCTATTGTCACCTCAATCTGAGACAATTCCTCAAATTTGTCACCTAAAAAGAATGACTCATGTGTGGGAATCTTCCCCACATCCTCTGCAGTGACGACCGATGCAAACAATTCATTCAACTTCTCTGCAACAGCCTTGTCTTCCTTGAGTGGTCCTTTAGCATCTACACTGCAATTAGACACCTGCTGCTGGCCTGTGCCAGCTGACTCGGGCTTAAGAAGTTGTTTAATTGCAGTGTAAACGTTCGTGCTCAGGTTACAGCCTGAACTCTGGGACTCTCCCACGTTGCAGGACTCTATCCTGGGAAGCAGGGACTCTGAAAAAGATTTGGGGATCACGGTGGATAATCAGCTGGACATGAGCTGCCGGTGCGACACTGTGACCAAAAGAGTGAATGCGATCCTGGGTTTCATAAACAGGGGAACCTCGAGTAGGAGAAGAGAGGTTATTTTACCTCTGTATTTGGCACGGGTGTGATCGCTGCTGGAATCCTGTGTCCAGTTCTGGTGCCCACACTTCAAGAAGGTGAGGGTTCAGAGAAGAAACAGTGATAGACTCAGAGAGTTCAATCTATTTATTAACCAAGAGAAGTCATCAAGGGATGACTTGATTACAATCTATAATCTATGTATGTACATGGGGAACAACTATTTAATAGTGAGCTCTTCAGTCTTGCACAGAAAGGTGTAACGTGATCCAGCGACTGGAAGTTGAAGCTAGACTAATTCAGACTGAAATATGGTGTACATTTTTAACATGAAGTGTAATTAACCATTGGAATAATTTCCCAAGGGTTGAGGTGAATTCTCCATCACTGACCATTTTAAAATCAAGATTGGATGGTCTTCTAAAAGATCTGCTCAAGGAATTTTTTTAGGGAAGTTCTCTGGCCTGTGATATACAGAGACTGCAGGGCTGGTTTCCGCTGCCTGAAATCAGCAGTACTAAGGGATTATAGGAACGACCTGATGAAAGGCTAAGGATCTTAATAGCCAAATGTCACAGCCTGATGATACTAGAGCAAGATTTGTGGCGGTACAATAGCTGAGAATGCTTGTTTCCTGTAAGCTGCTGAGATGCAAAGAAATGCAGAGAGAGAATTTAACTCTACCGTGGAATGCTAGGAGTCTCTTCCATTGGCAAGAGTGACGACATTTCCATCTTTCTGTCCAGAGGGCTAAGCATTCTGCCCAAATGAACCCCTATTCTCCACATCATCTTTGCACCCTAAGCTCCCTAGCTAAGTGCTTACATGGCCCAGTATCAGTGGGGAATCTGACAATCTAATGCTGGGGAAACGCAGAGAAGTAAATGTGCAGGCTTTGGTTCTCAGTAACTCTGGTTCCTGCCCTTGGGAAAAGTACAAAGAGTTGAGGGGCGAGTGTTCCCCATACTCTGGGGCTGTGTAGGACCCTACACAGCCCCAGTGTTAACTCAGAGCAGCCTTCAGACTGCGCCCAAGGGTCCCTCAGAAGCATTGAACAGCCACAGGGCAGTACATTCCGGCTATGCCCCCAATTTGTCCCTACATTGCTGATTAGGAACAGGGCCAGTATAGAGCTTTGACTACCCAGGGAGCCCCACTGCTGAGGCAGTTGGTTTAGGGGCTATTTCTGCCTACCTCAGTGTCCCTTTATACTCCAGCATAGACCAATAGGACCTTAACATAACTGAAAATTCGGCTTGTCAGTCAACTTGTCCCCAACCATGGGTTCCTCCAATGGAGGAGACAGCATGGTCCTTAAACTCTGACTCAGGTCAAAGTTGACAAAGTAGTGGGAGGGCAGAAGAAAAAGCCTTCATCGGTGGGAGCTGGCCCACACAGGTTGGATTAGCATTTTGACTGGTCTGTTACCGTTTCAATTTGTCGAGAACCAGCATGGTTAACAATAGGGAATTGATCCCTCCAGGGGTTAGCTTTAATCCCTCTGTGATCATCAACATAATAAGCACTTATTAGCTTTCATTCAAGCAAATACCTCCTTTCAGAATGGCGCTGAAACCTTAAAGCACAAAGACGTCCATTAATCCTCAACATCCAGCAGCAGCTGCCGTGTGCTGGGGACAGGGAGAGCCGGCCAGGCCTGGAGCCAGAGCCAGAGCAGAAGCCCAGATTTGGACCGTGACTTGTCACAAATCTACATGGTAGAGCGCCCCCTGTAGGAGCCATGTGGGAAGCACATATGAGAGTCCAATTACCCCCACCCCAGTGAGTGCCTCTGGGTACATCTTTCTAGAGGGCCAGTGCTCAACCCTCTGGCCAAGGCCACTTGGCAGTTTCTTCCTCTCTCAGGGTGAAATAACATAAGTACATAAGAACGGCCATTCTGGGTCAGACAAAGGTCCATCCAGCCCAGTATCCTGTCTACCGACAGTGGCCAATGCCAGGTGCCCCAGAGGGAGTGAACCTAACAGGTAATGATCAAGTGAGCTCTCTCCTGCCATCCATCTCCACCTCTGACAGAGGCTAATAGCCAGGATGGCTATTAATGGACTTAATCTCCATGAATTTATCCAGTTCTCTTTTAAACCCTGTTATAGTCCTAGCCTTCATAACCTCCTCAGGCAAGGAGTTCCACAGGTTGACTGTGCGCTGTGTGAAGAAGAACTTCCTTTTATTTGTTTTAAACATGCTGCCCATTAATTTCATTTGGTGGCCCCTAGTTCTTATACAAAGCCGCCTGCAGCCAGCAAACAAGGTTAAATGAAGGTATGAAGGAAAAGAAAAACCTGTTTCTGATTCTCTCCAGGCTGTGGGCCTCTCTTACTTCACAGGGGCGCTGGGAGTATCATCATCCACATCATAGTTCTGGGTCTCCCATGCAAGTCCCAGTCTTTTCCCCCTTTGAGCTCAAGAGATCTGCACTCTCTGTCAGGGCAAGGGGTTTGCTGGCTGTCAGCCCTCTCCTTGGAGCTGGAGATGCTTAAAAGCCTGTTCCCTTCCTAGGGCTGCCCCCATCTGAGCAGTGTTTCCTCCTTTTAACTCCTCCTCCTATCCTGGCATGACTGGCAGGTGCACAGAGGCTAGGCTACTCCATCCCAAAGCACCTTCCTAACCCCTCCCTGCTAAGTAGTTCATGCATCTCTCAAAGCAGAATTGAGCTCTTACTGTGCTATATATAAACTTCTATTGCAACATACAGGATAATAAAAAGTCCTCTCAGCCAGGGCAGCAAAGTATGGCAGTCCTGTTCTCCTATTATCCAATTTCTATGCTGGCTTCTGTGAGTGCTTTCAGTGCACTCAGAATCCTCTGCATTATTATCAGTCCATTGATGTAAAACAAAATGAATAGTCTTCTGAAAACAGGCAGAGCAGTGGATGAAAGGTCTCAAGACTATCTCTAATGTTTTCAAGATGTTTAGGAGTGCTGCTGGCTTGCTCAGACCTGCACATTGGTCATTAAAACGTGAAACAACAAGCATCCGATCCATCAGCCTAGCTTGAAGCAACATGAGCCAGGCCTTACACCACCACAATTGCATGTCGAAACAGAGAAAGAACAGGGACAACAACCTCTCTTGTTCACTCTGAATGGAAGTAGGTCAGGGATAAGCAAATAACTTGCACATGTTCACGCACCAAACACATGTGCCTCCTTGGAGCCTGTTCTTGAGTGACTCACATTACAAGTGCCTTGCTGCAGAAGCCTGATTGCAGGGGAATTGGAACACACCTATGCATGAGAGAGAGGGCCAACCTGCCAAGGAAGGGGAAGACAAAGATCACCAGCCAATTCCTGCCTTGCAAAGGAAGAGGGGACAATTGGAAGAACAGATCCACTGCTCATGGGATCTCCATCGGCTCCATTTCACTGCCTCCCCTCAAAAATGGGGCTGGTGGTGAATGTCCAGCAGTACTTGTGGAAAACAAAAAGCAGCAGATAGAAGGGATCTTGACCCACCCACACCTCCCAAGTAGGTCTTCCGTGCCACCAACACTATATCTCTTGGCCTTTCCACACCAGCAGCCACATGCTGCTGCCCTATTTGCCTTCTGTTAAAGCTATGGAGGGGAGCTACTGCTTCAAATTTCATCATAATTTATTCTGCCCTGAAATACAAATATGGGCCCTGATCTATAGCTCACTGGAGTCAGTGGGAGTTTTCCCATTATCTTCAATGGTCTTTGGATTGGGCGCATGATGCATAGATTAGCCATTTCTGAGAATCCTTCCCCTCCAACCCACAACGGCCTGTCATTCTGATGGAGCCACAAAAGCTCACTGGACATGGAGGGACTTCCAGCAGCTCATGGGAAATGAAAACAAGCCTAAATAGCCCTTGTTGTCTCCAGCTAATGCTAGACATGCACCCCATGTCTGATCCCACGATGGGGGAGATTTGGGTCTCGTGTCATTGCCTTATGTGTGTGGAAGATGCAAGAAAAGTTACCTGTGTGAAGCCTGCAAATCTAAATTCTGCACAACAGGGAGCTAGTTGTGGTGCTTAATGAACAGAATTTTATTTGGAGAAGGTCAAAAAGCCATTACCCCTTAGTGAGGCATTCAGATATTCCAAATGAGCTGGCTCAGAGGGCAGAGCTGGACAAGAGCAGAGGCAATAGAAAAGAGACAACAAAGTTAAGTTCAAAAGTTGCAGACACTTACATAGAATCATAGAATATCAGGGTTGAAAGAGACCACAGGAGGTCATCTAGTCCAACCCCCTGCTTAAAGCAGTACCAACCCCAACTAAATCATCCCAGCCAGGGCTTTGTCAAGCCGGGCCTTAAACACCTCTAAGGTGGCTGATTCCACCACCTCCCTTGGTAACCCATTCCAGTGCTTCACCACCCTCCTAGTGAAAAAGTTTTTCCTAATATCCAACCTAGACCGCTGTCACTGCAACTTGAGACCATTGCTCCTTGTTCTGTCATCTGCACCACTGAGAACAGCTGAGCTCCATCCTCTTTGGAAACCCCCTTCAGGTAGTTGAAGGCTGCTATCAAATTCCCCCTCACTCTTCTCTTCTGAGGACTAAACAAGCCCAGTTCCCACAACCTTTCCTCGTAAGTCATGTGCCCCAGCTCCCTGATCATTTTCATTGTCCTCTGCTGGACTCTCTCCAATTTTTCCACGTGCTTTCTGTAGGGGGGGGGGGGGCAAAACTGGACACAATACTTCAGGTGTGGCCTCAACAGTGCCAAATAGAGGGGAATAATTACTTCCCTCGATCTGCTGACAACTCTCCTACTAATACAGCCCAGTATGCTGTTACCCTTCTTGGCAACAAGGGCACACTGCTGACTCATATCCAGCTTCTCCTCCACCGTAATCCCCAGGTCCTTTTCTGCAGAACTGCTGCTTAGCCAGTTGGTCCCCAGCCTGTCGCAGTGCATGGGATTCTTCTGTCCAAAGCGCAGGACTCTGCACTTGTCCTTGTTGAACCTCATCAGATTTCGTTTGGACCCAGTCCTCCAATTTGTCTAGATCACTCTGGACCCTATCCCTATCCTCCAGCATATCTATCTCTCCCTCCAGCTTAGTGTTATCTGTGAACTTGCTGAGGGTGCAATCCATCCCATCATCTAGATCATTAATAAAGACGTTGAACAAAACCAGCCCCAGGACAGATCCCTGGGGCACTCCATTTGATAGCAGCTGCCAACTAGACATTGAGCCATTGATCACTACCCATTGAGCCCAACGATCTAGCCAGCTTTCTATCCACTTTATAGTCAATTCATCCAATCCATACTTCTTTAACTTGCTGGCAAGAATACTGTGGAAGACCGTAACAAAAGATTTGCTAAAGTCGAGGTATGGCACGTCCACTGCTTTCCCATATCCACAGAGCCAGTTATCTCATCATAGAAGGCAATCAGGTTGATCAGGCATGACTTGCCTTTGGTGAATCCATGTTGACTGTTCCTGATCACCTTCCTCTCCTCCAAGTGCTTCAAAACAGATTCTTTAAGGACCTACTCCATGATTTTTCCAGGGACTAAGGTGAGGTTGACCGGTCTGTAATTCTCCAGATTCTCCTTTCTCCCTTTTTTAAAGATGGGCACTATATTTGCCTTTTTCCAATCATCCGGGACCTTCCCCGATCACTATGAATTTTCAGAGATAATGGACAATGGCTCTGCAATCACATCAGTTAACCCCCTCAGCACCCTTGGGTGCATTTCATCTGGCCCCATGGACTTGTGCACATCCAGCTTTTCTAAATAGTCCATATCCTCTTCTTTCACCACTGAGGGCTGCTCACCTCCTCCCCATACTGTGCTGCCCAGTGCAGCAGTCTGGGAGCTGACCTTGTCTGTGAAGACCAAGGCAAAAAAAGCATTGAGTACTTCAGCTTTTTCCACATCATCTGTCACTAGGTTGCCTCCCCCATTCAGTGAGGGTTCCACACTTTCCCTGACCTTCTTCTTCTTGCTAACATACCTGTAGAAACCCTTCTTGTTACCCTTCACATCCCTTGCTAGCTGCAACTCCAGTTGTGTTTTGGCGTTCCTGATGACACCTCTGCAAGCTCGAGCAATATTTGTGCATGAGTCATTTTACTCCTGTGAGTGGTCTTAGTGGAAGTCAAAGGGTGTCACATTAAAATCCCAGGACTGGGAAAAGCAGACCAGCAGCTGAAGCAATGTACCAAGCAGCACCTTGGTGGTGACGGAAAGTTTCAGAGAAGCAAGAGGCATGGACATAGCTAATGAAAATGTGGATAAAGGCCAGAAAGAGGAGAATGATTTTGCCCTATCCAACCTGGACCCACCCATCACTGGATGAAATTAGCCCTGAGATACAGAAGGAATGAAAGAAGAGCAATGTGGTAAATGCAAGGGGAATCTGAAGATCCTGCTAAAAGTCTCTGTCTGATTAGGCTCATTTTCCTGAAATATAAGAGAAATTTGACTGAAAAACCAATTGCAATCTATTTCAGAGCTGGGTATTTTCTCTGACCTGTCTGTATAATACTATAATAATGTGTGGCAAATTGACCAGTATATTACAATTAATCCAAAATATTTCACACCAAAAAAGACAATTAATTTGACCCCCTGGACCAGAATAAGGTAAACTTTTTTTGTGTATTCCTGTAACATGTTTGTGCATTTGTCTGATGTATGGGGAATTTAAAAGATCCCTAAAGAATAATCAGAACAGATTCCTACTCACCTAAAGTGTGCTGGGATGCTGGAAGGG
Source organism: Lepidochelys olivacea (assembly GCF_965140295.1). NCBI lineage: Eukaryota > Metazoa > Chordata > Testudines > Cheloniidae > Lepidochelys > Lepidochelys olivacea. Next base: position 125,437,340 of record NC_140416.1, read on the forward strand.
AAGGAAAGATGTATTTGAACTATATTATGATAGACAGGGCTCATTATTTAGGTTGCCTGACACTCCCCATTGCCAGACACTCCCCAGGATAGGACCCTATTGTCAAAGGCTCGTAACTTTGCGAAAGTTTAACTGTTTGGTCTGAAATTTTCCATGCTGGGTATCAGACTAAGCCTGAATTTTCTTGAAAATTTTCAGCCAAAACAGTTCAGCCATTTCTAAGAAGAAGGCTAGGGTGAAACAAGTTATTTTTCCCATGTCAAAAAATTCTGGCAACCTTTTATTTCAATGCTTTTCAACCTGTGGTCCAGTGACCCCTGGGGGTCTGCAGACTACGTCTAAAGGGTCCACTGAAGGTTGTCGTTACCACAGAACAGTGGTTTTCAACCTGTGGTCTGCAGCCCATTTAGGGACCATAGATTATGTCTAAGATTTCCAAAGGGGTTTGTACCTCTATTTGAAATGTTTAGGGGTCCGCAAATGAAAAAAGTTTGAAAACCACTTTTTTATTTGAAACTCTCTACCAGTCTTATGCTTTGGAGCAGGGATGTGTAACTTGGCTGGGGGTGTCCTTTGTGTCAGGCATACGCCCTTTGCCATGTCTGTGAAAATCCATCCACATTTGGCCCACTTATAAGTCTATGAAAAATGGCATTTGGCACATGCGCAGTTGAGACTTCTTAGCTTTTTAGAAGCTAAATTGCCCAGGATTCCATCTGCACTAGGTATGCTCCAGCCTGGGACTAGGCAGGACTTTCCCTTCAATTGCAGCTCCAGCTGGGGTGAGCTGAGTCTGGGCCTAAGAACAGAGAGCCGGGAACCTGTCTCTTCTGTGCTCTCAATGATCCCCTGCTGGGCATCTGCATCCTGGAGAAGGATGGTGCCTGATCTGAATGCAGAGGCAAGACAAAGGGACTAGATTGGGTCCTGTGTGAGGCAAACACACAGCCACACCAGGGCTGCTCACTCAGTTGCAATGACTTACGTCCCGGTAGGCCAGTCTGCACTCCACCCTAGTCCCCTGACCCTCCAGGGATATCGGTTGGCAGCTCCTTCATGGAGGTCATGACCTCTTATGAAGTGCTATTTGCTGCCTACATAATCTTCTTAGAAGCTGTTATGGATTGTGCGATGCAAAAGTCCTGAAATGTTGTTCTGGAGCAGTGAAAGAGGTTGAACTATCTGAATACCGCCTTGGAGAGTTTAGAAAATGACTAATGTCAACAGTGAGAGAGATTGCTGAACCAGTTCTTCTAGATGTCTGTTCCCTAATGCTCATGAACTCCCTTGGTTTGGATCTCACTGCTACTTTCCTTTGGGAGATGTAATATAATGGCTACTCTTTGACATATCCTGAGGCTGTCCCACATTGTCTTTAATGCAGTGTGAATACTTTAAAGAACTATCAGCAGGGGGCCCTGATAGCCATAAATCACATTTATAAGATGAAGGAAAGGAAAGCAGTGACTCTGTAAAGGATTGGGGGAAACTCATAGATACCAAATGGCCATGAGCTCCCAATGCAGTTCAAGGACCAATAAGCAAGGGAATGTTGAGTAGAAGTAGGAAGGTAGTGTTGCTTCTGGATATTGAGTCCAGTTCTGGTGTCCGCACTTCAAAAAGCTTGCTCATAAATTGGAAATGGTTCAGAGAAAAGCAACAAGAATGATCTCACGCCTGGAAAACATGCTTTATAGTGAGACTTAGGGAAGCCAACCTATATAGGGGCTGAGAGGTGACTTGATTAAGTACCTAGAGGGAAACCAATTTCTGATGATAGCGGCTTTTTAATCGAGGTGAAAAAGACGTAGCAAGATCTACGGTTTAGAAGCCAATGCCAGACAAATTCAGACTAGAAATAGGGTGCAAGTTTTTAACGTTGAGGGTAATTTAACCATTGGCACAATCTTCCTAGGGACGTGGTGGATTCTCCATCTCTTCAAGTCTTTACATCAAGAGTGGCTGTCTTTCTAGAAGAGATGTTGTAGCTCAAACAGAAAGTGATGGGCTTGAAGCAGGAATTACTGGGTGAGGTTCTATGGCTGGTGCTATGCAGGAGGGCAGACAAGATGATCATAATGGTCCCTTCTGGCCTTAAAAAAGTATGAATAAGTTGTTCCCTTCTTAATAACTTGTACCACTATCATTCTAATTAAAGGTTTACAAGCTGTGACTACATTGTTTTTGCTAAATGGTATACCCAGGCTCCTTTAAACAACCAGGAGAATGTTCTACACAATAAAGACAAGTTTATTTAAATGTATTTAATGGCTCACAGTGTAGCTCTGGCACATAGAGCTAGGTTTGCAAAACAGTTCCAAGTAGTCAGCACCCGAAATCGGGCCTAGATTTGAAAAGCTCTCAGCAGTTTGTGCCGAATTTTCCAAAGGGCTCAGCATGTTGAATGTTGAAGTCTTTAGAAAATCTGGGACCTAAACAGAAGCTGAGCTCTTTTCAAAACCGAGTCTAACTAGACACTCAGTGTGACATCAGTGGACATATGCTGGTTTGCATCAGCTGAGGCTCTGGCCCTTATTTTTCACTTCCACCTTTATTTAGTTATTCAAACTCGAATCGTTTCAGAGTAACAGCCGTGTTAGTCTGTCTTCGCAAAAAGAAAAGGAGTACTTGTGGCACCTTAGAGACTAACCAATTTATTTGAGCATAGAATCATAGAATATCAGGGTTGGAAGGGACCCCAGAAGGTCATCTAGTCCAACCCCCTGCTCAAAGCAGGACCAATTCCCAGTTAAATCAATTCCCAGTTAAATCAAGTGAGCTACAGCTCACTTCATTGGATGCATACCGTGGAAACTGCTGAAGACATTATATACACACAGAGACCATGAAACAATACCTCCTCCCACCCCACTGTCCTGCTGGTAATAGCTTATCTATTATCTTTTATTATCTTATCTATAGATAAGCTATTACCAGCAGGACAGTGGGGTGGGAGGAGGTATTGTTTCATGGTCTCTGTGTGTATATAATGTCTTCAGCAGTTTCCACGGTATGCATCCAATGAAGTGAGCTGTAGCTCACGAAAGCTCATGCTCAAATAAATTGGTTAGTCTCTAAGGTGCCACAAGTCCTCCTTTTCAAACTCGAATACTATTCAAAATCAAAATGTCACACTCACTGATGTGCACCAGGCCTGTACCATTTAAGAAGTCTTTACCAGAAAATGATTTTCCATTGTTCCAAGGAGGTCATGCATAAACTTGGCATTTGTTCCATTAATTCTCTTATACTCTGCCAGTCACCCATGGCTAACTAAAAACTCTGTAGTCAAAACTAAAGGAGGCTGTTTTGCTGGCCATGAAGGGGTGAGTTTTAGAGCAGGGCAGGGGGCAGAGATCATACAGAAGGACCAGACAAAGCAGTGAAATGGATCAGGAGCCCAGCGGCATTCTGAAATGGATTTTAGAATCGTTGGAGTCATTTGCATAATAGCAGCCCTGCCTGCGTTAGAGGGAAGTCACAGCCTCTGCCATATAACTACACTTTCCCTCAATCCATTCCTCGGCTTGGCAATGGAGCATTAAGGCCTGTCTCACAGCTTCTCACCCATAGGACCTTGCTGGAGGGTGGGGGGCTTGTGGGAAATGTGTGGATGGAGAGCTCTGTGGAATGCATTTGTCTGGGGGAGTACAGCATGCCCCTGCACACTACTAATGCACACGGGACAGTCACTCTGGGTAATCTCGCCCCTGGTTTTCTTCAGCTGCACCGAGATGGTTTAAAATCCCTTTAAATGCCAGCTATTTTTTGCCAGTGCCCTTTGCAGATGCTGCTCTCAGGTGACCTTGTTCGTCAGATTTCAGTTTAAAACAAGTTTTGCTGAAGTCTAAAAAATGTCCAAGTAAATAGACTGAATCTTCCTTCTGCGAGTCTCCTCTCTCTGCCAGTGTGACATTCTGTAGACAGCAGTGGACTCTCTCCTGAGCCACACGACCAGAATTCTCATTCTCAGCCTCAAATAGCAGGATTGGGTCCACCCCTTCAAGTGCTCTTTCCAGGATCAGACCTATTGTTGACAATCCTGACATCAGAACTCCTTTCTGTGCCATGTGTAGCCTTGGAATATCACTGTCTAGCTAGCTGTTCGGGTATTTCCTTACCTGCCAACATGGAAGAGTGTCTAGACCCCATCCTGGACTGGTAAAGTGAGCTATGTTTTCTAGCACAAGTGGCTTGCAATCCCAAATTGGAGGTGAAGGAAGGTCTTGTAGTTAAGGCCCTGCACTGGAGCTCAGGAGTCCTGGGTTCGATTCCCAGAGACTTGCCACAATAGCCTGTGGTCGAGCAGGGTCTGCAGAGTCCCAGGCTAGCTCCCGAACCACTAGACCACTCTTCCTCACCAAACTATCCCATCCCTTCATTAATGTCATAGAACTTCACTGTTGTAGGCTTCCACCCTGCACTGAGTTCCGCAGGTGGATGCTTGCATCCATGCACAGCCAAAGGTCCATCCATGTGGCTCTCAGTACACTCAAAGCCTCTGATCCTGTAAGATCCTTACAGAGTGTGTGTGTGTCGGGGGGTGGGGGAGATGATGTGGAGTGGCTGTAGGTAGCTAATTCAATAGCTTTAAAGTTTGGAACACCGCACTCACATACCCCTCTTTACCTGCTCATTTGTATTCCAGCTCCCAGCTGAGCCTTGGCCTGTGAAGTGGGGTGTGAGGAAGCCCTTTACACTCCTGCCTGAGCTATTCATATCGCAGGTGAGAAAAGCCTCCCAGGGGTTGCTACTCCTACTTCTACAGAAGTGGGCAGGGAATGGGCATACAGGGGTGGGTGTGGACAACACCTTGGCTCCATTCCCTCTCAAAGCACCAGCCAGAATGCCAGTGCTCGCATGGAAGGAGAAATGATCTGCACCATGGCAAGGCAGGCATAGATTCCTTCCTGCATGGAGTGAGGGGGAAGCAGGGATCAGACTGTGGCTTTCTGAGTTATACCTCAGGCCCTGCCTAGCTTTTGAGGCAGTGCAGTTACATGCTGCCCCTCACAGAGGGAAACTGTAAGGGCCCCACAATGGTTCTGAACAGCAGGAGCATGAAAATGGGGGCTTCAAATAGAAACTGTTTTGCAACCTGACCTTTAGCAGCCTCTCCCCTGCCTGCAGTGTAAGACTCCATAGCAGTCCCTGAATTGCTGGGTACATCTCAGAACAATGTGTCTTTCTTTTAACTATCTTAAACAAAAATTAACAAAACTTTTTTTAAAAATCCATTCTCTCCGGTTTGCTTTCCAGAACGGGAAATCCCAGCAGGATTTTAAATCATGTCCATCGCTGAGGAATTCCCAAAGGAACCACCTGATAGCAAGGAACCATATCCATGTACTAACAATATCTTCCTGGCCTAAATCCTTCCAGCAGCTACCTTCAAATGGAGCCTTCCATATATTCCATCCATTTTCCCTGTAACAGCTACCCTGGTCTTCTGGATGAACCCAGTCCATTTTGAGGAGCAATCAGGTGCTGCTGCTTTGCATTTCCATTGGTAATATCTCCCTCGAAAGCTTGCTTTGCTTCAGCAATAGTTTTACAGGGATATTAATTCACCCAGTGCCTACCTAGCATCTCCCTACTGTAGCTTAGCCACTAGAGTGTCTGTGGCAATCAGTGAAGTCAACATTGCTCTGTGCTATGTTTTTGCGTCCTTGGTCTGAACACAGTAGGTGCTACCCTGTTTTATACTTACTCAAACAGCTCTCCTATTAACTTCAATGAGAGCTTTGTCTACGTTAAGGCTGAGTGAGATGTGAGGGCCTTGCTATCCTCCGAGGTGAAAACCCAAGGATCAGGGAATCTTTGCAAGGTCCTTCTCAGTGACTAGACCTTTATAAGGATCCCTAGAATGGCTACAGTTACATTTGATGGGACGTAGAAGGGTTATAAACCCTCCTGCTTGAGGGGCACAAGGCAACCACTGACCAATGGAGGTCAGGAAGGCACTTCACTTATTAGCCACCACGGGATGCGTTGCCACTGGTAGTGGACTCTGTCAGAGAGGATCTGGGTGAGATGAGCCAGTGGTGTTGTCTGGTACTATGGCAATTCCTGTGTTTCTCTCTGATGTTACATAGTCCTCAAGGGAGTCCCGGGGGCCTCTGTTCCACGCATGACATTCTGTGACACCATCTAATATCACAGATGAGGCACTAATAAGAGTAGTGGATCAGCCAGCATGTCATGACAACATGGATGTAGCCTAGTCCCTTGATGAAGCCAGCACTGCAATCAGTGCCACGAAGAACTGCAGAGCTCCCGGATCTGGTGGCATTCCTGCAGAAAAATTCAAGTATGGAGGTGAGAACCTGCTGAGGCAACTGCATGGACTATTTCTCAATACATGGAGTACTGAAACTGTACTGCAAGACTTCAAAGACACCACCGTTGTCACCATAGGTAAGAGGAAAGGTTAAAAGTCCAGCTGTGGTAACTATCTCAGTATTTTGTTACTCGCTGTCGCTGGAAAAGTTCTGACTAGAGTACCATTTGATCATCTGCTATGCAACGTCGCTAATCGGATGATACTGGAGTGGCAATGCAGTTTTAGGTCAATGCGAGGAATGGCAGACATGATTTTTGTAGCCCACCAGAGGCAGGAGAAATGCAGAGAACAGCAACAGGATCTTTACACTGTCTTTATTGACCTGGCTAAAGCATCTGACACCCTGGCAATTATTACATAAATTTGGTTGTCCAGAAAAATTCACCAACGTTCTGAGGCTATTTCATGATGGCATGCTCAAGTCGAGTCAGCATAGATGTTCTGTTGGACCCATTTCCTATCATTAATGGTATTAAGCAGGGCTGCGTAATTTATCCACTCTCATTTAAGCTCTTCTGTGCAGCAATCCTTGATGATGCTACAAGAGACCTGAATGCTGGTATCAGGATACTTTTCCAATTGTCTGGAAAATTATTTAATCTGAAAGGCTGTGATCTTCCACAAAGGTCTTCAAGGCAATTGTTGATGAGCTGCTATATACCAGTGTCTGTGCTCTTGAGGCACGTACTCTGGGAAGATAGACGATTATGGACAGATTCGCAGACTCTGCAGAAAGGTGTGGGCTGACAATCAATCTGAAAAAGACAGAGGTCATGTATCAACCTATGCCAGGGACACCCTCCAGAAAGCAAAAGTCACCATCAGCAACCCACATCTGAATGCTGTTACAAACTCCTGCTATCTCAGTAGTATAGACAAGGAGCTGAAACAGCGTATCAACAAAGCCAGTTCATAGTTTGGCAAACTAGCTGGCAGAATCTGGCAGCAACATGGCATTAAGCTTCAAACCCAGTTCAAAGTTAGAGGTAGTGTTGTCCAACTTGTTGTATGGGTGTGAGACCTGGACCTGCTACAGGCATCACATTAAACTTCTAGATTAATACCATTTATGACATCTGCATGCCATGCTCTGCGTCAAATGGCAGGATAAAATTACCAGTGACAAGGTTCTGGCATGTACTTGCTCCACAGGGACTGAAGCCAGGCTTATCACATCACAGTTATGCTGGGCCGGTCATGTGTTGAGGATGGATGACACCAGAATGCCAAAGCAGTTGCTGGATGGCAAACTGAAAGTGGGCAAACCAGATGTGAAGCAGCCAGAAGCAATGCTCCAAGGACACACTGAAGCATACCATGAAGATAGTGCACATTGATGTTGACAGCTGGGAGTCGTCAGCAACAGATCGATCCGGCTGGCAAGCAGCAGTCAGCAATGGGGTTACCCAGTTTGAGATCAGCTGCCCTATGGATCTTCAGGCACAGAGGCTGGGTTGTAAACAGCGTCAGATTCAACAGGCACCAAGTGCAATCCTTTCCTTGGCATTGAGGTACCCATGCACTTCATACACAGAGGACTGCCACTGTCGCGTCGAGCTTTTTAACCACCACTGTCCTCCCAAGACATAAAACCACCGTCAGTATCATCTTCGGTCACAAATGACAAGAACAACATAGTCCTCCAGGAGACCAAAGGGGACTCTGTTCCACGCATGCCATCCTCTGATTTAAGGAGTTCATTTAAATGCCAGATCAGAGGAGAACACTTCTCTGAGGCTACGTCTAGCCCATGAGCTAGGGGTGTGCCTTCCCCTGCTCGTGAACACATCCTCGTGCTAGCGTGCAATAGCAATGTAGCTGCGGTAACACATACAGCAGCAGCATGGCCACGGCTGAGCTGTCATGGGATAAGAGGGAAGGTCCTCTCATGGATCTGTAACTGGTTAAAAGACAGGAAACAAAGGGTAGGAATAAATGGGCCAGTTTTCAGAACAGAGAGAGGTAAATAGTGATGTCCCCCAGGGGTCTGCTCTGGGACCAGTCCTGTTCAGCATATCCATAAATGATCTGGAAAAAGGGGTAAACGGTGAGGTGGCAAAATTGGCAGGTGATACAAAACTACTCAAGCTTAAGACTGTGAAGAGTTACAAAGGGATCTCACAAAACTGGGTGACTGGGCAACAAAGTGGCAGATGACATTTAACGTTGATAAATACAAAGTAAGGCACATTGGAAAACATCATCCCAACTATACATACTAAATGAGGGGATCTAAATGAGCTGTTACCACTCAAGAAAGAGATCTGGGAGTCACTGTGGATAGTTCCCTGAAAACATCCGCTCCAGATGCCACAGTCATAAAAGCTAACGGAATGTTAGGAACTATTAGGAAAGGGACAGTGAATGAGTCAGGAGATATAATTCCACTATATAAATCCATGGGACGCCCATACCTTGAATACTGCCTGCAGATGTGGTTGCCCATCTCAAACAAGATATACTGGCACTGGAAAAAGTTCAGAAAAGGGCAATTGAAATGTTCGGGGGCATGGAACAGCTTCCACATGAGGAGAGATTAAAAAGCCTGGTACGGTTCAGTCTGGAAAAGAGACGACGAAGGGGAGAGATGAGAGAAGTCTATAAAACCATGACGGGTGTTGAGAAAGTTCATAACACAAGAACTTGGGGTCACCCAATGAAATGAACAGGCAGCAGGTTTAAACAAACAAGAGGAAGTATTTCTTTACACAACACACAGTCAACCTGTGGAACTCCCTGCCAGAGGATGTTGTGAAGGCCAAGACTAGAACAGGGTTCAGAAAAGAACTAGATACATTCACGGAGGATAGGTCCCTCAATGACTATTAGCCAGGATGGGCAGGGATGGTGTCCCTAGCCTCTGTTTGCCATCTGATAAGACTCATGGAATGTGGTTATTATAGGTGAACACATCTGAAGCTCTTTCCACACTACTGCAAGGAGAAGTGAGTTATCCAGTGAAGCCGTATGACTATTCTCATTGAGGTAAGGGAAAGATGTGGGCAAGTGGTGGGAATGTCGTCATGTCACTAATTATAGATACCATGACGAGGTAGTGACCTGAGTAGTGGATATGTGTTTACCCGTCTGACCCCTCTGTCAGTCTCCCAGCCAGCTGACCAACTGAGCTATTGTCTTAGAGCTGTGTGGGTTGGGGGGGGGGCAGGTTGCCATCTGTCTACAGTCGGTTGTGGTGTGTTTTGTATTTATGCTACCCAGGAACAAGCTACTTAGAAATATAATGACCACATACCCCTCCTACCTGCCCCCCAAACAACCTCATATGCTAGCCAGCAACATTTTGCAGGTACTCTGATCTAGAGCCATTAAAACCTGCCCCTTCTGTAGGAGGGATGTTCTGATTTGCAAGAACTTAATGTGATCCAGTAGGATTCACCATGCAGGGCAAATCCCAGAATTTGTATCTCAGTGTCTAGTTTGCGATAGATCCTCTTTCATCTCTTCTTTTCTGAACAGCTTCCCCCCCACCCCCCGTCCTTCCATGCACTCTGCAGTACCTGCTTTTTCAGTGCTTTTAGGAGACCTCACCCTTAGTACCATTGAGAAACAATGTGAGCGTGCTGGCTGCAGAGTGCAAAGTCATGCTCGTTCTCTTCTCCTGCTTTATTCCTTTCCTCAGGGTGCAAATCTCTGAGGAGTGGCTTCCCCCCTGCCCTTGTCCCACCCTACTCCCTACACTGGCACATCAAGATGTGGAAACACTGCTCATTATCGCCGTAGAGTCTAAGTGCAGGATCTATATGCCAGTCCTGGATGGGAGTCAGCTTACCTGGTCTTGCCGACACTTATTATTCCCTTTGCTTTTAATATATCTATTTACAGGCTCAGAATACAGTGGCAATATGATGGTAGCACTTTCCTGGTTGCAGTGATTTTTCTGCCTGTACGGAGAGCCTGGAAAATGAAGGATTACTGATGCTGTGCTCTGTACAACTTAAACTCTGAGAAGACTGGAAAGTCCCCCTCTCTTCTTCCACATGGCTTCATTTTAAATGATCGCCCTATCTGAGCGAAACCTTTCTTTGCTAAACAAGGTCGCTTCTTTTAGCTTACTTGCTATATACGCAGGTTTAAAGCGATGGTGGTTAGTATTAAAACTCTTTTAGCTTTTCCTCTTTAAGGGGATTGCTTAAGCAGGCAGTGCTTCTCACCACTTTACTGCCTCTTGAGACTAAAGGCTACCAGTAGACCAGAAAATTATTTTAGGACTTCAAAGGCAGATTCATTTCTGGAAGGTGGGGCCTCTGCGTTTTCCCATCCCTAACCACAAATAGGGAAACAAACTGTTGCTGTGTTCGCGTCCACAGAGAGCCAATACAGGGAAAGACATCCTGCTGACAAGAGTGGCGGAAGAGCAGCACGCCAAACACATTCAAGGCAAGGAGGGAAGAAATGTGAGCCAATATTTCATCCAGGTTCCTAAATCATTGCGTGCTGGCAGCAGCATCAGAAACACGGAATAAAGAGAGCACACAGAGAGCTGAAATCAGTAGCAGCTTTAGGGCGTTGCAAGTGATTTCAATAGCCTCCTTTCATCAAATTCCAGCATTCCTGCAAGTCAGTCTTGTTTGACTTAACAGGTCAGCAGGAACAGCTTTTTATTTATGGCTGCACAGTCTTTTCCAGGGAGAGAGAGAGAGGCAAAGCTGAATATTCTCTGCTAAAGGCTCCCTTATCTCTGCAGAGCAGCCGTATTCAGAAGCGGAAGCACTCCATCTGTATTATAAGCTTGAGCTTAGCTGCAGAGGAGCAGCAGGCAATACACCCCAAGCCTGTAGAGAGCAGGGGCAATCAGACTGGGAAAACAAAACAAAACAAACAAGGCTGCCTACAGAAACAGCCCCTCTCCTAGCTACTCTTTTCTTAGATCAATGCGCTTTGAAAGTGACGCTCGATCAGCTGCAAATCAGACCCCTCAGTAACCCTGACTCTTCAAGCCGTTACAGCAGTTGGCTTGTAAATCGAATCCCGGGTGGCTTTTAGGTGGCTAACGTTTCAAGAATTTGGTGGCTTTGACACCTGTTTAATTTCCTTATAATGAAGATCACTTTTATTATTTCACCTCCATGTGTTCTGCAGGAGATGTAATGTTCCACAGCACAATGCGTCCGTCCTGGAGAAGCATAATATGGCTGAATGCTGGTCCAGTGAAAGATATCACCTCACCCACCTTGTCTCTGCTCTTACGAACAGCCACAAGAGGGGCTATGTTCTGGCATAGCCCCTCTAATTTTTCTAGGGATTTACATGGCCTTCATCACCATAGTTACCTCAGTGCTCTCATTTGTGGATTTAACCTCATCAATGGATTTTATCCTCATGGCATTCCTGTGAGGTAGGGAAATATCCCCCTTGTACGATGTGAAAGGAGGGCACACAGCAGATTAAGTGACTTGCCCAAGGTCTCACAGGAATTCTGTGTCAGAACCAAGAAATGAGCCCAGGCCCACTGGGTCCCAGCCTGGTATAATCACAGCCATTCTTCCTTCCCTACCTCAAGGCCTTAAATGGGAGTTAAGTAGTGCATAGCACTTGTGCTGGCCCTCTACACTCGGGTGAATTTCAGCCTAAATGAGCACTATACCTAATCTGATATATTTGGACCTATACCATAAGAAAATTCATTTTCGTTTTGTAACTCTTCCAAAAAACGTTTGCCCTTTACAATTAGATTACAATTATTTTCATATTGCTACATAAATTATGGTACAGAAGTTACCACATGGCACGTACAAAATATTATACACACCAGTCTAGTGTCTGCTGAACAGTTGGAGGTTAATTCACACTGTTGGTTTTCTTTAAAACTGTGCATTACCCTAAAGTACACCATCTATCAAAATAAAGGTCTATTTATGTTTCAGATATTGCACATCAGATCAGTTCTGTTTGTGGGCAGGGTTACTATACATCTGGGTTTTTTCCGGGCATGACTCTTTTTTGATCATCCGATTTCCCTCCGGGCAGCTTTTGGAACTGTAAGCAAACATCCGTGATAGGGTAGTGCCGCCCTCCTGTGCTGCCTTCAGAGCTGGGAGGCTGGAAAGCTGCAGCAGCTGGTTAGTCGCCCAGCTCTGAAGGCAGAGCCATAATATACTATTCCCACCCTTACTTCTGCACTGCTGCTGGTAACGGCACTGCCTTCAGACCTAAGCAGCCGGAGAGCAGGAGCTGCTGTTCCTCCCCTTCCAGCTTCCATAGATTCATAGATTCATAGATATTTAGGTCAGAAGGGACCATTATGATCATCTAGTCTGACCTCCTGCACAATGCAGGCCACAGAATTTCACCCACCACTCCTAAAAAAGACCTCACACCTATATCTGTGCTATTGAAGTCCTCAAATTGTAGTTTGAAGACCTCAAGGAGCAGAGAATCCTCCAGCTTCCCCTCCCTGTAGCAGTGTGGTCTAGTTGGGAACTTGAAATATGGTATTTGTAGGAACAATATGGACATTCACGTCAGATCAGTTTTGTTGGTGTGGACATTGCTACCGGATTCCTAATACTTGTTCGTCAATGCTAACTCCTGTGGCGAAAGCTATTTGCAGAGCACAAGACGACATTTTATCAGTCCTACAAAACACACGGACTGTGCTGCATATTCTTGAGCACCATCTTCTACCAGCACCTTATCTATTAACTATATACATATATATGGATATAAAGCCCTCTTATAACAATCCTAGCACCTGGGTGACCTATTAAGTTATCAAAGACACTGTTATATCTTTAAAAGAGACGAATGTCCTTCTCTTTGAATTACAGCTGCTCTGCTGGTGTCATTCTGCCAACCTTACTCACACAAAGATTAACACTTTATTGAAATCAATAGGACTGTTCACTGGGTTAGTTACTACTCCATAAGATAGGTGGCTGAATCTGGGCTATAAAGTGGTCAGACCCTTGCAATTGGCTTGCGAGAGAGCCTTGACCTGGCTTTTTTGGGAAATGCCTCCATATATAAGTGAATCTTGCAATATGTTCCAGTTGTGGAAAACTATGGGCGTAGGCCAACCCCGGAGAGAGTTCAGCCCCGGAAGTGACTCTGTTAGATGTACAGAGTTGATACCACTGGATACAAAATAGTAACAAATATACCCCACAAAGGTTCAATGAAATATTAAGATAATCTCATGCCTGGGTAAATAGCAACCTCCAACAAATTACTAACAGTGAGGTGAATTGTCATTGCATTGCATAGGGATTTTTGTTCACAGGGTTTGCATGGAATGCTGAAGGACAGGCCTGTACCTAGTCCGCACAGATATGACAGACATTTGGGTGTCAATCCTAGCCCTACCGCACCTTCTTGTGTGAACTTGGGCAAGTCACCCCCCTTCTCTGTGCCATTCCCCAACTGTAAAGTGTGGCTAATAACTCTTCCCTACCTCACAAAGATGTTGCAATGGACCTTTGGCAAGGTCTTTTGTCAAAGGCTACTGAAGTAGGTGCCTCAAGGTTCCATACGATGTCCCATGTGGGTTAATATAGCTATTAATAATCTGGAAAGCATGGCAAGCAGTAACGCAGGAAAAATTGCCAATGACACAAAGTTATTTTGGTTTGTCAGGACAGAGAGGATTTTGAGGAACTTCAAAGGAACTAACCAAGCTGGATGACTGGGCAAGATGACGACAAATTAAGTTTAAAGTTAATAAATGCAAGTATAGTGGAAGGGAAAAAAATAAACTATTCATACACCTTAGAGGATTCCAAATTAACTGTATCACTTTCGGAAAAGGATCTGGGCACCACTATGGACAATGCATAGACCTCTTCTCAGCGTGAAGCTGTGATCAAAAAAGCAAGCAAAATGTTAGATTGCATGAAGAATGTTATGGATAATACTATGGAAAATATTATATAAGTCAATATTGCGGCCCCATATAGAATGCTTTGTAGTATTGGTAGCACATCTTTAAAAGGATATTGCAGCATTAGAGGGGATTCAGAGAAGGGTGACAAATGATTAGGGGCCTGGAAAAAACTCTCCTCCTAAGAGAGATTGAAAATATTGGGATTGCTTTTCTTAGAAAGGAGACAGATACAAGGGCATACAGTGAACGTGTATTAAAAATGACAGTCCTAGAGAAGGTAGATTGGGAGCTTCTGTTCTCCCTGTCTTGCAACACAAGAACATGAGGACATTAAGTGAAATTAAAATTGGAAAATTCAAAACTGATGCAGGAAAATATGTTTGACTCAATTCATGTTTGGACTGTGGAACTCATTGCTACAGGATGTTGTTGAGGCTGGCAATTTAGCAAGATTCTGAAAGGAATTGGATATTTATATGGATAAAACAAATATTGAGTTGCTAACAATTTGGGAAGGAAGATTAAACCTCATGGTTTGAGATTTAAGTCAATTTCAACTGTTAGGGGTTAAGAGGAAAATTAATGTAGAGGGCAGATTATCCCACATCTACCATGGTGAGATTTCTTCTACTTTCTACTGAAGTGGTGCTGGCCACTGTTGGAGACAGGATACTGGAGTAGATGGACCCCAGGTCTGATCCAGTCTGGCAATGCCTCAGTGCCTTTGAGGATAAATCCAGTTAGTGGGCGGGTGCTCAGATAGTATAGTGGTGGAGACCATCTAAATGCACAGCTAGAACCTCACCACTCTTTGTGGTAAAAAAATGTGTCCTACAATAATAAAAGCACCCTATCTGGAGAGTGCTCCCATTACCAGGTCTGTGTGTCCACTTTAACAAGCAAGGAGACCACATTCATCCTTTGCCCTCTGAGAGCTGGGCAACACCAAATAATCATGGTGTTGAAGTCTTCGCATCTGGCCAGATTCTGTCATCCTTAATCACAGAGCAGTACCTGTCTCGGGGCCTGGTTCAAAGCCCATCGAGATCAATGAGTCAGCTCATCTGCAGAATAAGGACAGCTCAGCATGAGCACGTGTAGCCCTCCTGGTGTTTTACGGATATTGTGAGAGGCAGCACCTAGGGAACCTGCCACAGGAGCATGTTTGCCTGGTGATACTGAGCGGGGAGCTATCAGGAGGCATTGAGCCAGGGTGCCTGAGATATGTGGAGACAGGGTCAGGAAAGAGATGGAGGAGTTACAGGAGTCCGGCTGACGGACAGGACAACCCATGGCAGGCCCAGGAGAACCTGTACGTTGCTGAAATCACCCAGGCTTGCATTCGGGGGTCAGCTTACAGAACAGGGTTGCCAGGCATCTGTTTTTCGACTGGAATGCCATGGGTGCAGCCAGTGGCCATAGCTGCCTGGCCCCTCCACCTACGAGAAGCAGGACAAGCTGGCCACTTCTGGGAGGCATGCAGAGCTCAGGCAGGCAGGGGGCCTGCCTTAACCCTGCTGCACCCCAACCAGGAGCTGCCTGAGGTAAGCACCCACACCCCGAAGCCCCTCCTGCACCCCAACCCCTTGCCCCAAGTTGGAACCACCTCCCACACCCTATCTCCCTCCCAGAGTCTGCACCCCAACCCCCTGCCCCAGCCCTGAGCCCCCTCCTGCACCCCTGCCCCAGCCCTAAGCCTCCTCCTGTACCCCAAACCCCTCATCCCTGGCCCCACCCCAGAGCCCTCACCCCCTCCTGCACCCCAACTCCCTCCCCAGCCCGGTGAAAGTGAGTGAGGGTGGGGGAGAACGAGCGACCGAAGGAGGGGGACAGAGTTAGTGGGAGCAGGGCCTCGGAGAAGGGGTGGGGCAGGGTTGTTCAGTTTTGTGAGACTAGAAAGTTGGCAACCCTATTGCAGAAGCAAGAGATGCAACCCTTCAATCGCTCTTAGAGAAGAAGCACAAAGAATCAGGGCCCACTGGTCCCAAGGTGTGGCACTCAGCCCTGAGGAGGCAGGGATGAACATACTCCAGGAGAGGGCAATACAAAAGGATCAGAATCTGGCTTGCCGACGTCGTGCAGGCATGTGGTATTGTTCATAGGCGTTGCTGAGGTAGCATGCTGGAGACTGAGGTGTCATGCTGATGACAGGACAGCGCTGCAAAGGAGGGAGGTCTGTGTATGGGTGAAGAGTTCATTAAGAAATGGTGCTCAAGAATATGCATCAGTATTTTGGGGTGTTGTAGGGCCGGTGCAGGGACTGCTCTCGTGACTGGCTCTCTGCTTCAGTAGCCACGTGGCCTTTGGGAGAGCCGCAGGTGGGGCCCCGCAGACCTGCATGACCCTACTGAGTATTGCTAGTCTGGAAGGCTGTCATAAATATAAAGGGAAGGGTAAACCCCTTTAAAATCCCTCCTGGCCAGGGGAAACTCCTCTCACCTGTAAAGGGTTAAGAAGCTAAAGGTAACCTCGCTGGCACCTGACCAAAATGACCAATGAGGAGACAAGATACTTTCAAAAGCTGGGAGGAGGGAGAGAAACAAAGGGTCTGTGTCTGTCTGTATGCTGCTTTTGCTGGGGACAGAACAGGAATGGAGTTTTAGAACTTTTAGTAAGTAATCTAGCTAGGTATGCATTAGATTATGATTTCTTTAAATGGCTGAGAAAAGAATTGTGCTGAATAGAATAACTATTTCTGTCTGTGTATCTTTTTTGTAACTTAAGGTTTTGCCTAGAGGGGTTCTCTATGTTTTGAATCTAATTACCCTGTAAGGTATCTACCATCCTGATTTTACAGAGGTGATTTCTTTACTTCTATTTCTATTAAAAGTCTTCTTGTAAGAAAACTGAATGCTTTTTCATTGTTCTCAGATCCAAGGGTTTGGGTCTGTAGTCATCTAGGCAAATTGGTGAGGCTTTTTACCAAACCTTGTCCAGGAAGTGGGGTGCAAGGTTTTGGGAAGTATTTTGGGGGGAAAGACGTTTCCAAACAGCTCTTCCCCAGTAACCAGTATTTGTTTGATGGTGGTAGCTGCCAATCCAAGGACAAAGGGTGGAATATTTTGTACCTTGGGGAAGTTTTGACCTAAGCTGGTAAAGATAAGCTTAGGAGGTTTTTCATGCAGGTCCCCACATCTGTACCCTAGAGTTCAGAGTGGGGGAGGAACCTTGACAAAGGCCTTTCCCCTTCGAAACCAGAGGTGGGCTTAAAATTGGTCTGTCTTGGTAACAATGAAATGCTCCCTCAGGCCTGAAGCCCCAAACCACAGAAGTCAGTGGAAAGACTTTCAGTGACTTTAGTGGGCTTTGGATCAGGCCCTGAGACATCCCAGCTGCTGTAAATTTTGTTCCCTATTTCTGCAAGGGAGCAGTAGATTTCTGTAGGGAAGAATGATTGAAAACGTCAAAGGAGAGAGCCATCTGTTTTGTCTTCTGTAAATAGCACAGTGCGGGAGACTGGTCATTGTGTACAGAGTGGGTTCTTTTTTTCCTTTTTTTTAAAGGAAAGGAGAGGAGAGGAAATTCAGAGCTTTGCTCCTGGAAACATACACAGAGCTTGCTCTTTATTTCATGTTGAACTTAGTGAGGAATTAAGCACATCTGGTGTAAAGCACTTTGCTGCTGTAGGGGCATGGCAATTTCACTGTAATGATTATTAAATACCTTTATTGCCAAAATGAATCTTTAGACCAGGTTATTAAACAGCGGTGTGGAGTCTCAAACACAATCTCCATCAAGAGTTTCCTTGTGTATTTTTCTCTTGCCCCAATTCCCATAAAAACACCCACTGAGCTGGGCTAGCTCCTTCTTTGCTGATGTTCTCCATGCAACAATGTAGTGGTAGATTCACAAAGGGGCCTTCGCCACTGCAAAGCTCACTAATGCAGCATCGAACGTTTAGGCCCCCTGTCGCCTTGTGGAATCGGCAACCCCGAGTTAGGCGCAAGGCCTGGGCTGAGTGAGGCCCGTTTTGTGAATGGGATTCACAAAAGCCAGCAAGCGAAGTGGGGAACTGCCAAAGTAGCCAGTAGGAAATGCTGAGGGGAGGGCTGTGTCAAGACCCCACCCCCCAAAGGGAATGAGCTATCTGTCTCCACTCACGATTCACAGACATGTGCCCCCTCCTGGAGTTACGTACCTAACCCCCGTCATTCCTTTTCTAATGAGGATGCAGAAAGAGGGGTGATTTGTGGTGGTGTGCCACCCCCAGAACTTTCAGGCTAGTGGTTGTGGGAGACCCGGGTGCAATTCCTCTCTGCCTGATGTGAAGGAAGGTTCTGAACTTGGGCTTCCTTCCTTTTCGGTGCAGGCTTCAACCACTGAGCTATGGGATATGCTGGGTCAGGGCTCTCTCAGGCTGTCCTGCTGAAGCTGTCCCACTGCGTATGCCTAGTTCAATATGCATTGGCCCAAAGACAAAGTGAGGGCAACTATATACCCAATAGGTAGGACACTCCTCTCAGGTGTGGGAAGCCCAGCTTTCAATGTCCCTGCTTCAATGCATATTTAATTCTGAATATACAGTGGAAGTCCAATGTGGGAGACCCAAGTTGTATTAAACTTCTATATTGTGGTTGCACTTAGAAGCCACAACCAGGTTAGGTTGTATAATTATCTAATCAATGACCTGCCCCAGAGAGGCTGTACACTAGAAGTTTGGGGGTGGTACTCATCTCAGCAATATCTGCAATGGTGCCCACTGGGTTGTACAATAAGCCAATCAAAATAGCATCTCAGTGCTGGGTGACTTTTAATGGGCCCAACTGAAATATCTTTAATCGGTTCACAGGTCTGAGCCCTGTTTTGCAATTGGATCTTTGCAGGCAGGTGCTAACCCCTGCACAGACTTCCGGTGCAGTCATTGCGGGGTCACACAAGTGGCAGGGGTCCATTCATGTGGGTCAGGACCTGGGATTGTTCTAAAGCAGGGACTGAGGAATTAATTCTGAATTGGTTTTATTAAGTTGATGGCTTATGATCCAGATCCTCCTATTATATTTTAATTTGGCATTATTGTTAGGTGGCAAATTTAGGCCAATTGAAGGCTCAGTTTTAAGCTCTGAGTGCCTCCTTCCTCATCCCCTTGTGATAATGCTCTGCTCTTCTCCACTCTTATCATATTTGTGTAATTAAAGCTGAAAATAGTCCATCACAATGGGGAATATGCAACTGCAGAGAGAAGATCTAATATAATTATTTATCAGTCCTAGAATGATAATAGCTTTTATGAACATCCTTTATTATCCCTTCAATCAAAGACAGACAAGACAAAGCAGCCCTGGTAGCTGAAAACATGTCTACACTGCAATCAGGAGGTGTGATCGCAGCTCATGTAGACATACCTAGGCTAGCTTAGGTTCCAATCTTAGCACAGGCTGCCCAAACCAGCCCAGGACCCTGGATACTTATCCAGGTAACTAGCCCATGCTGAAGTCCAAGCTGCCACAGCTTCTCTGCTATTTCACAATGGACAGAGATAAACAGTAGGGTCCCCCGAGGATCTGTACTGGGACCTGTGACGTTCAACATATTCATTAATGATCTGGAACAAGGAATGAGCCGTGAAGTGGCAAAGTTTGCAGATGATAACTATCTTGAATGATTTTGTAAGTCCAAAGTTGACTTTGAAAAGTTACAGAGGGAGCTCACGAAACTGGGTGATTAGGCAACATAATGGTAGATGAAATTGAAAACAAATCAGTGCAAAGTAATGCACATTGGAAAAATAATCCCAATTACACATATGTAGTGATGGGTTCTAAATTAGTTGTTACCACTCAAGAAAAACATTTTGGAGTCACTGTGGATAATTTCCTGAGAACTTAAGCTCAATTTGCAGCAGCAGTCAAAAAAGCTAACAGAAGGGATACAAATAAGGATAAAAGTGAGACAGAAAATATTATAATGCCACTATATACGTCCCTGGTATGTCCACACTTTGAATACTGTGTCCAGTTCTGGTTACCCCATTTAAAAAAAAATATCGTGAAAGGGGAAAAGTTTCAGAGAAAGGCAACAAAGATGATCAAGGGTATGGAACAGCTTCCGTACAAGGCAAGACTAAAAAGATTAGGACTGCTCATCTCAGTAAAGACGACTAAGTGAGGATAAAATAGAGGTCGATAAAATCATGAATGGTGTGAAAAAAATGAATAACAATGTGTTATTTACCCTTTTCCACAATATAAAAACTGGAGGTCACCCAATGAAATTAATAGGCAGCGGGCTTAATACAAACAAGAAGTACTTTTTTACACAGCACACAGTTAACTTGTGGAACTCATTGCCATGGGATGTTCTGTTGGCCAAAAAGTATAACTGGGTTCAAAAAGGAATTAGATAAGTTCATGGAGGATCGGTCCACCAATGGCTATTAGCCAAGATGCTCAGGGATGTAACCCCATGCTTGGGACAACCCAAAACATGTGATTGCCTGGTTTGACCCGGTAAGGCAATCCTTATGTTCATATTTGTATTTGTGCTAGCTGTATCAAAGCTAGTTCAGGTATGTCTACATGTGCTGCAGTCACATGTCTGAGTGCAGTGCAGACCCACCCAAAGTCATGCTGTCCCTTAAATCTCTCCTTACCCTGCCCCACCCTCACATAAACTGTAACTAAAATATTCCATTTACTGTGTTATTACCTTTTCTCAAAAGATGATCTTGTTTCTAAGCCTTTTCGAATATTGTAAAGAAATATGTGAACATGTAGTTGTGAAGATGCATCCTTTATTCTGTTTGTAAAGGTGATAGCTGAAATTTCAGCATCTAGCTATTCTGCTAGCTTTTGACCAACGGAAGGATTGAGGCTTGATTCTGACCTCCATTTTGCAGACCAAGCTCCTATTCAGTTTTGTCATATAGATGTGTAGGACTGGAAGGGACCTCAATAGGTCATCTAGTCAGTCCCATGCTCTCAAGGAAGGGCATTCTTCGTTAAGACTGGGCCCATGAATGCTGACACAAAGGAACAGTCCAGTAACGCATCCATACACTCTACTGAATTTCTTTTTGTGGCCTCATTGTAATACCCCTTGATGGGTCATCAGCAGGAACTGAACCTAAGTACTCTCCACCTGCAAGCATAACCACTGCTGCTTGACCTAAAGGATAAAGCCCCCTAAATGGCTGCTGTAAATGACTGATAAACCTCT
Organism: Lepidochelys olivacea; assembly: GCF_965140295.1. NCBI lineage: Eukaryota > Metazoa > Chordata > Testudines > Cheloniidae > Lepidochelys > Lepidochelys olivacea. The sequence continues at coordinate 125,458,678 of NC_140416.1, forward strand.
TCTGTGGACCCCAGAGCTAGAACAAGACAAAACCCCACATCAGGTTAATGTGTACTCCACTGTGACAAAGAGGTAGCTGCGGCTCTCCCGCTGGAGCCCCGGAGGCCGGGATTGGGTTTTTGCGTCTGCCGCTGACTCTCTGTGACTGTGGGCAAGTCATGTCATTTCTAGGCCTCACTTTACTCACCTGATAAGGCTCCTTACTTTTCGACAGTGTCTCAAGGCCTTTGTGGGAAAAGCTCTAAATAAAGCAAGTGCACCAGTGTTAGCAAACACTATGTAAAGTGTGGTCACAAGGTCTCAAAACCTCATAGGGAAGTTTCATTAAACTACCCTTTTCTATTTGCATCCAAAATAGTTCCCTTAAAATAAAGTAGGAGCCCCTTAGGAGATACTGCAGTTTGCTAAAATACTAAGAATAATGGCACTGGCAGGGCAAAGGAAGAAACCTGGAGCTAGTTATGTGGAACTGTCTTTATTGTCCATAATAGCAGCATACCATAACAGTGGGGAAACAGTGGCTTCTACGCAGATCTCTTGGCGTCTGTGAGCATGAACCCTTGCTCCATAGGAAAGTAAAACTCTTACTGACTTTCGCTTGCATAAGAGAGTACAGAACTTTGCCGTTCAAACTCAGCTATTGGAAAATGCTGGCTAGTTCACAAATTCCTTAATTTGCTCAATGTTCTCTTTGTAGCAACAGTAGGATTCATTCTTATGTGCCTTTAGAACCAATTTATTCTGTTGGGTGTGTGTGTATATATATATATATATATACACACACACCTGGCCAAACTCATCCATTGCACAACTCCACTAACTTTCCCAGGCATGAAACTGGACCATTTATTTCACCGTTAACTCAGCTTCCACATGCAGAATTTGGGGTCATATTGTGTTGTTGGTTTTTCAGCAGCAGAACCAGCCTGGATTTTGTTTTCAATAGAAAGTTCTGGTTTAAAGTCTTTGTATTATCATTATCCCATGGTGTTTAGCCCAGGGTCTATTTTATACGGATGCTAAGTAGGGCTACAGGGTAATGCCAGTTTTTCACATTGAATAACCAGGACCTAATCTAATACCAGTGAAGCCAGTGGGTAGACTCACAGTGACTTGAATGCATGTTGAACCAGGCCTTCAGTAAGCAGGTCTTGGTGAGTATTTTTTTTCAATGCTATCTGAGTAGGAACCTGTTGGCTCAGCAGGGTTTGTTTCTCCCACGATCGTACACAAACAGGTAAGTTGCTTTGCTGACTCCGACGCCAGCATGACTAAGGGTTAAATTCTGATTGCCTTGTTCACAACTGCACAAGTGATCCAGCTGAAATGAACAAGACTACTTGCAGAATAAGATGCTACTCCTCGTGAGCACTGGCATCAGATATACCCAGAAGTGTTTGTTGCTTTTTGTGCTTAATATTTTTGCAGCTGGGTAAAGTCTGAGAATGAACTCAAGGCAGTCTTAAATAATCATGAAGACTCAGTAAATGTTACCATTATTTTCCTTGAGATCTTTTCCTTTCAAAGCAGGCTGAAATCCTAAATGTGTTGTTTTTACTCTAGAAGCTAGTTTGAATTCTTAATGTCATTAATCGAGTACCCCACAGCTGAAATTATTTTAAACACCTTTAGAGGGGAGGGGTAATCTATCTGAAAGTTGGTTGTGCAATGAATACATGGAAAAACATCCAGAGGTCTTCTTGTAATCATTGTTTGTCTGGTTTTTATTCCAGCTTATATATTTCAATGGAAATACACTCTTTATTTTGCTGTTCTATTAATAATACAGCAATGTGTAAATAATAGATGTGTTATTAATAAAATGGGTGAATGTGTATTCCCACTGAAATGCATGGACTGGAATGAAATGTCAACCACAGATTATGCAATGAATATTTGATATTTTAATTTATTACGTAATTTGAAATGAGACAACAGTTTGGGTCCTCATTTAAGCTTCATAACCCAGGTGGGCTCCTGGGGCTTGGATTTCATCTTTCACCTGTGGACACCATTTACAACTCCTTTAATTTCCATGCAAGTATTTCTCGCTTGCACAGGCATCAGACAAGATGTGCTCGGTGTGCCTCTCAGGAAATTGCTGTGTGTGCAAAGGTGGCTTTAAGCCACTTTTATACTCACCCGGTACTGAGGTTGCCAGAGCACTCGGCTGGCCCCTGCCATAAGTTCCTCAGGGATGCTCTGGCTTAAACCAGCTGTCCACATCTCCCAAAGAGCTGCTGTGGATTACCAAGTTGTAGGGACATGTCCTGTGCCAGCGGCTGGCAGTGAGGAGTGGCATAGGAGCTGCTATGCCAGTTCTCTGCCACCTGATAATTAATGTTAGTCTCTAAGGTGCCACAAGTACTCCTTTTCTTTTTGTCAAAAGGCCAGGTAAGCTGGTGTTCCATCTCTATTAGGATGTTTTGCCTGGCCACAGTGGGGCTGAGGACTCAGCTCTCTATTTCCAGTTGAATCTTTTTCCTTTTACATAGTGTCAGTGAGGAAAGGGTAGAGATGCTGCCTAGGCTAGGCCTCCTGTCACGGATGGGAACTGCACAGGGGGGCAAAAAAGAACTAGGTGCCAGGGCAAGACCCTGACTGATGTTGCTCAGTGCGTATTAATGCATATTAGAAAGAACAATTTAATCTACCCGCACATGCTGATGAGTTCTCAAATCAGCAGCAGCTGTTCAGCAAAGGCATCTAGGCATTCCTGGGCAGCTCAATGCAGGAAAGAGCTCAGAATGTAGAGGCAGCCAAACAAATCAGTAAAACCTCAGTTCTGAAGCTCTTCCCCATAAGTAGCCCTTGTTCTAACAAATAGAAGTAATTGATTTTCAGCAAGGGAGATTTAGGTTAGATATTAAGAAAAAAAATCAAACTGTAAGTACAATTGAGCACCGGAATAAGTTACCAAGGGAGGTTGTGGAATCCCCATCTTGGAGGGTTTTAAGAATCGGTTAGACAAACCCCTGCCAGGGATGGTTTAGGTATACCTAATTCTGGGATGGGCTAGATGACCTATTGAGATCCCTTCAAACTGTACATTTCTATGATTCTATGAAGCAAATAGGACTATGTGCATGAGTAAGAATAGTGGAAGTGTGAACAGTGTGGTGACAGGTGGAACAAATATTTCCTCATAATGAAATTCACAAAGTGACATGGAATGCCCCATGTGGTACCACAAAGAATCAGACAGATCGCTTCTGCATTTCCAGAATGTTTTGCAGCTCGTTGGCAGATATACATGCGTACAGGGGAGAAGATGGGGGCAGTGAGCATAGCCTTTGCATCACTACATTTTGAAGATAGGGTTAAAGTGGTTTAAAAAGATTAAAAGAAGACCGGGCATCAACAGTGCACAATGAAAAGACCCAAACACAAAGCTTGAACTCAAGAGCAGGTTCAATGTTCGAATGGAGTTAACTTAAGAAAACCAAGACGTTGATACTCTGTGGGAAAAGATCAGAGAGTGCTTTCTAGAAAGTAGCAAGGCAATTCTCATATCAATGAAATCTAAAAGGGAAGCATGGATTAAGAATGCAACGTGGGCAGCAGGGAATAGAGAAGAAGTGTAAAGCAAGAACTCATGAATGCTAAAACATGCGAAGAGACAAGCAAGTGGCAAGATGAATACAGAGCGGTAGACAGAGAGGTAAAAAGGAGTGCTGAGAAGAGATAAAAGGGTATATATTGGTAGAAAAATGTCAAGAGGCCGAAGATGCTACCCAAAGAGGTTACCTTACAACCTTGTATAAGACAAGCAACTAACAGGAAACTTTAGCAGTACTGGAGGCCTTATTAAAAGATGCCAATGGAAAGATTCTTAGTACAGAAGAAGAACAAAGGAAAAGGTGGAAGAAGAAGAACAAAGCACATTCTCAGTCTATTTTAAATAGACCAAGCCCAAGTGAACTACTAGAAATACAGGATGGAGGCCTACCACTAGAGCTTGATATTGATTTAGAAGATATTACCATGGAAGATGCTAAAAAAGCCATCAGTAAACTCAAGAATGGCAAATCAGCTGGAGAGATGCTTAAAGCAAGTGACCAAGGAACCCTCCAGACTCTCCTTGTGTTTTCACATAGAATATGGAATGAAGAAAAGAATGCAACCCAGTGGAAAAGAGGCCTCTTAGTAAAATTGCACAGAGAGGTGACCTTATCAACTGCAATAACTGGAGAGAAATCACAGTACCTTCAGTGCCTGGGAAAATCATATACAACATCATCCTGGAATGTATCAAGAAACAAATAGACTTCAACATAGAGAGGAACAAAGCAGGTTTTAGACCATGGAGATCATGTGTGCAGACCTTACTGTTGTTCTCAGGCATGATATAAGGCATACATTTTTAACAGTGATAGTAATTAACCATTGGAATAATTTAGCAAAGGTTGTGGTGGATTCTCCAAAACTGACAACTTTTAAAATCAAGATGGGATGTTTTTCTAGATGATGATTTAGTTGGGGATTGGTCCTGCTTTGAGCAGGGGGTTGCACTGGATTGCCTCCTGAGGTCCCTTCCAACCCTGATATTCTATGATTCTATGATCTGCTCTAGAGATTATTTGGGGGAAGATTTATGGCCTGTATTATATGGGAAGTCAGACCAGATCATCACAATGGTCCCTTCTGAGGAGGTTGTGAAGGCTAGGACTATAACAGGGTTTAAAAGAGAACTGGTTAAATTCATGGAGGTTAAGTCCATTAATGGCTATTAGCCAGGATGGGTAAGGAATGGTGTCCCTAGCCTCTGTCAGAGGGTGGAGATGGATGGCAGGAGAGAGATCACTAGATCATTACCTGTTATGTTCACTCCCTCTGGGGCACCTGGCATTGGCCACTGTTGGCAGACAGGATACTGGGCTGGATGGATCTTTGGTCTGACCCAGTATGGCCATTCTTATATTCTTATGTTCTAGCCTTGCGAGCTATGAATCTATGAATTATAGAACAAAAGTGTGGCCTGTCAAACACCTCGGGAAGTAAATATTATGGATTTCCAGAAGGCTTTTGACAGCATACACAGATACAGTCTTTGGAAAATTATGGCATATTATGGAAAACCAGCAAAAATAATTAGCATAATTTAAAAGGCTATCTAGCCTCATGCTTCACGGTATAAGATAATTACCAGCTGGGGTCAAGAAGAATTTTCTACTGAGTTATAGCATTGTTCATTTGGATGTGTAGCCCCTCCCATCAGGGGTCACTCAAGACCCCTCCCGGGTGCTTGCTACTTGCAGTGGTTTCTCCCCTCTCCTTATATGAAATAGGTCCTGAGTTATTTTTTGTGACACCGGGTGCCTCCACTTCAGGTGACTCCTCTCCATGTCTGAGCCACATGGGGTGCTGTGCCTTGGGAAAATGAACAATGCTACCACTGCTGGCCAGGAGTATAAACCCCATTACAAAGGGGTCACGTTACCCATGAGGAATATGGCTGCCTAGTCCCAGACCTCTTCACTCCCCACATATCAATTCGTCTCTAATAATTACTTTCCTAGCAAATTGGCAGTAAGTTCCTGTCGTAAAAGTTTACATTAATCCCCTGGATAAACTTTGAGCTGTTGACTATGGATTCCAATGAAAAAACGAGAGGCAACAAAAGACCAAAGCCTGAATCACCTAAAGCAGCTGAAAGGGGAGACCACACAGCCACAGCAGAACCTAGCCCAGGATATCATGGCACTGAAAGAATTCCTCGCAGACTGACTGGATTCAATCTCAAAATATATTTGTGGCTTCTCTAAAGATGTATGTGATGTAAAATCCCGAATGGCCCTCTTGGGAAGTGAGCTATAAAAGCCTTTCATTGAAACCAGTGAAATGCAAAAAGAAACTGCCTCTTTAAAGCTTTAGACTAGACAAACTGGAAGAAAAACAGGCTAACTTAGAAAACAGATCTCAAAGACACAACCTTCCCCCTCTTGGGCCTTGCTGAGGGTCTAGAAGGGAAGGATATTATCAGCTTTCTTCAGAAGCTGCTCCCTGACATATTTAAATTGGAGCCCCAGCTGCCCCCATTAATAAAGCGCTATGTGGATACAAAATGTATATCTGCAGAGGAGGATATCCGCGGATATAAACCAGATATCGGCGGAGCTGCAGGACTCTACGGGATGCACTAGCGGCCAGAGCAGCAGCATGTTGGGTTGCCACTCGCAGGAGCCAGCGCCCTGCGCGAGCAGCTCCTCCTGCATCGCCATACCACCCCCAGCTCCACCCACTGGGGCAGGCACCAGGCTCACTGGGAGCTGTCCCTGGTCATGCTAGTGTGTGCAAGCGGTGATGTCTCCTTCCTCCTCCCTCTGTCTTACTGGGGAGAATAGAAATAGCCAAAATGAATATCTGCCCAAGATTGACTTATATCGTTAGCCTATTGCTTTTCAAGGTCTGCCATAAATATAAAGGGAAGGGTAAACCCCTTTAAAATCCCTCCTGGCCAGAGGAAAAATCCTCTCACCTGTAAAGGGTTAAGAAGCTAAAGGTAACCTCGCTGGCACCTGACCAAAATGACCAATGTGGAGACAAGATACTTTCAAAAGCTGGGAGGAGGGAGAAAAACAAAGGGTCTGTGTCTGTCTGTATGCTGCTTTTTTACTGGGGACAGAACAGGAATGGAGTCTTAGAACTTTTAGTAAGTAATCTAGCTAGGTATGTGTTAGATTATGATTTCTTTAAATGGCTGAGAAAAGAGCTGTGCTGAATAGAATGACTATTCCTGTCTGTGTGTCTTTTTGTAACTTAAGGTTTTGCCTAGAGGGAGTTTCTATGTTTTGAATCTAATTACCCTGTAAGGTATCTACCATCCTGATTTTACAGAGGTGATTCCTTTACTTCTATTAAAAGTCTTCTTGTAAGAAAACTGAATGCTTTTTCATTGTTCTAAGATCCAAGGGTTTGGGTCTGTGGTCACCTATGCAAATTGGTGAGGATTTTTACCAAACCTTCCCCAGGAAGTGGGGTGCAAGGGTTGGGAGGATTTTGGGGGGAAAGATGTGTCCAAACTACGTTTCCCAGTAAACCCAGTTAAAGTTTGGTGGTGGCAGTGGAAATTCCAAGGGCAAAGGGTAAAATTAATTTAGTTTTAACCTAAGATGCAAAAAGCTGGTAAGCTTAGGAGGTTTTCATGCAGGTCCCCACATCTGTACCCTCGATTTCAGAGTGGGGAAGGAACCTTGACAAGGTCTCTCCCTTACTCTTTGCTTAAATAAAGAGGCTTGTCATGCAGTTTATATGGGATAAAAAACAGCCTCACTTGTCACAAAAGACCCTTTAAAAATCCTGGGCAAAGGGAAGCAGGGGGTTGCCAGATTTATATCTACATTATCTAGCATTCCACATGTGTTCTATTGTAAGGTAGCTCCCATCTAATAGCTCTGTATCCACACCAGCCTGGTTTGCTTAGCTATGCCAGTTGGTTCCCTCTTCTTCTTCAATATACTTTAAGATGTACCCACACCCTTCAGGAAAAATCCAATCTTTACCTCTTCGTAGGGCGTCCTGCAATATGTTAAGACAATTATAGCATCTGATCTTGCTAGTTTTCTTCTCATACCACTATGGGATAACCTGCACCTAAGGATCAAGGCCAACTCCAGGCTTAAGACAATTTGGGTAGAAAAAAGATTAACAAACATTGAAGACCGAAGATCAGATGATAGACTGGCCTCCTTTGATTGCATGTGCAACAACTATCAGCTAGCGCTTGTCTCAGAGTGCTTCTTTCAGCGCTATGCTCCAGGATTCATGCCAGAATAGGGGACAACTGGTTCATTTCAACTCTCTCAGCTCGAAAATAATATGTTGAGAAATATAGAAACAAAAGTCACTTTGTAGGAATTACTTATAGCTGGTTTAATGCTTTGCAGTACCCTCTCAATCTCAGTCGCAGAGAAAAATGGGGGAAAGAATTTAGCCATATTAGCCCAAGAGAAGCCTGGGAAGACATCTGGCTTAATGTGAAAGATACTTCAAGTTCTTCATCCTTGCAATTCTTCCAGAACAAGATATTAGACAGGTACTGCTGGGCTCCAGAATGTTTGCTTAAGTTTAATTTGGCAATACACAGATAACATTGGAGATGCAAACAGCCACGTTCCCACCTTTCATACATCCTTTATAGCTGTCAAAAATGCATGTGTTCTGGACTACCTTATTCGGTGCATCCTCAAAACCTGTAAGTGTCACTATCTTTCCTCCTCCAAACTTGTGTATTTTAGGGGTGCTGGGTGAGTTGGTATTAGAAATGGATCGCAGGAACTATCTTAGTGGCTAAAAGAGCTTTATGGGGGAAAATAGAAATCTGCGATTCCTCCCTCAGATGCATACTGGCTCAGTGAGCTCTTGACTACTGCATTAATGGAAAGAATGACTTTGTCTAATAGAAATGCTTGGAAACACTATGAGGATATGTGGTCATACATGAAACTATTGCCTACTTTTGCAGTTTAGAATACGTTAGTCCCTGATACTCAGGTTATGTTCTCATTTATTTATCTGTTAATTAGTTGCTTTAATAATTGATGCCCTGCACGACCTTTGTGGGTTTGGGGGTTGTTTGTGGGGGTTTTCCCCTCTGGGTTTTGCCACTAATGAATGTTGAATTTTGTAATTTATATGCTAGTTCCATGCTGTGCGCATATATATAATGTTATTTTATATAAAAGCAATAAAAATAAAGTTTTAAAAAATAAATGCCAGGACACAAGAAACAATAAAATACATCCACAGCAGCAAAGAAATAACACAGCCCGAAATAATCTCTCTCCACTCTCTTAAAAGTGTTCATTCCCAGAGAGCTAAAACTGTATCCTTAACCACCCCCACAAGCCTACACAGGGGCAACATGCAGCCTATAATGGAGCCTCAGGATACATCTGCACAGCTAAAAGCTAGCAACACATCCGTGAGTCTCAGAGTCCAGGTCGACAAGACTCATGCTCCCCGGGCCTGTGCTAAGGGGCTAAAAATAGCCATGTAGACAGCTGGGCTCAGACTCTGAAAGCCACTCGTCTTCTTGGGCTCCAAATCCTGAGCTCCAGCCTGAGCCTGAACGGATACATGGTGCTGTAGCACAAGCCCGAGTCTGTAGACATGTTTGTTTTTCGCCATATAGGCATATCCATAATTGCAACCTTAACTCTAGTGTGGCTAATGCCCCGTGCGTTATCCACTGGGCATTAGTTACAGGAGACCTGTGTTCAGCTTCTGGCTCTGCCACTAGCCTGCTGGGTGACCAAATCATTCCCTCCCTGTGCCTCCCTTTCCCTATATGTGTAATGAGGGGAATCATAGATCTGGAAGGGACCTCCAGAGGTCATCTAGTCCAATCCCCTGTACTCAAGGCAGGACTTAGTACTACCTAATGCTAATCATCTCCTTTGCAAAGTGCTTTGAGATCTGAGAATGCTGTGTGAGAGCTAGGGGTTGTTATTCATTCCACTCCATCATAAATTACAGCACAGGAGGGAATTAGTAACATTTGTCTCTTGTAACATCAGCAGAGTCACCAACACACTGCGATCGACGAAAGCAGGAGAAGAGAGTTTAGAAAAGACATTAAAAGCCTGTGAAGTATCCATTAGTTGCCAATTGTTCTGGGATAATTTCCTCCTTAGTATTTAGTCTATTGATTAGAAACTTGCTCCGTACTTTCTGTCCAAGAATATGCTTTGGAACGAGATTTCTCTGGCAGAGCACCAGCCTCTGAAGTCCTTTCTTAACATGGGCAAAACATCTGGCTCCTCCCACTTTTGTAGCTTATGCAGAACTGGATTCAGTGCAAGAATCTGACTGCTCTCCGGTTGGTGTGGGCAAAATTCATCCACAAAGTCAATGGATACCAGGAATGGAGTGGTACTAAATTTGCCTAGACCTCAGCTACTGGATTACCCCAACAGTAAAGAAATAAGGTTCAAGCAGAACAGATATATGCAATTATTTTTGTTCAACTCTGCATCATTGTTCTTATGGTCACATTTAGTGAAGCCAGCCTTGGTTGGGATGATAAAACTTGCGGTAAAAAATCCCATCAGATCTTACAAAACTTGCAACCAGTTTCTGGTAACAATCTGTTATTTTCCCCCTGATGACTTGAGTCCAAGGCCCGGAGCTTTACATGGTTTGACAGAAACCAGAAGGAACTTGCTTGACTGAAGTTTGCTCTTGTTTTTACAGTTATAAAACTGAAGTAACTACATGGGTGGCACTTAGTGGAACTACCCCAGGGCTGAATCTGGCAAGGTGATTCCAACATAGCCCTGGAGTCAGGGGTCCAGCACACTCCGAAGCTAACGGTCTTGCCCCCACTTCCAGCAGAGTTGAATGTAAATCAGATTGGACCTTATTCTAGGAGAGATGCTGTCATTCAAACAGGAGTTAATTCCAGGAAGTTCTCTGGCCTGTGTTATACAGGAGGTCAGACTACATGAGGACTGGCATCCATTCTGGCCTGAAATCTATGAAAGAGTCAAGGAAAATATTGTCAGATCTTTGGGAAAGGGGCCGTCCTTTCATCCTATGTTTGTACAGCCTCTAGCACAGTGCGGTCCTGGCCTGTGACTAGGGCTCCTAGATGCTACCACAGTATAAGTAAGAACTCCTGCTCTTCACTCTTTCTGGTCATCCCCTTCCCCAGGCTAACAAAGCCAAAGATACTTTAGCAGCTCCCCTTCTGACATTTAGGAGGCCCTGCAATGTGTCACCACCATTTTTTCCCCTTAAATCATCCCTCGCGCTAGTTTCAACCTAGACTCACTCTCCTACCAAGCCTGCATCTGACCCAGTTTAGAAACCAACAGTGCTCTGGTAGCCTTTATCGGGAGAGCCTTAGACACAGAAGAAACCATGTTGACTACCAGGAGAGTAAAGGCAGTTGATTTATCATTTAGCAAAGCACCTCGAACCATTTATTTTCAATCAATTTAAAAAGAAATCACAAGCTAAACAAAGGCAGATATTCCTTTACAGTTAGAGACACGAAATCTTGAAAAAAAAAAAAAAAAAAAAAAAACAAGACGAGAGAGGTGCAAGAGGTGACAGATACACAGAGACACAGAAAACAGGGTCCAAAGCAACATTATATAGTTTTAAAAATCAATATAATCCTTTTAAAAAAAGAGGTCTGAGTCTGATTGCTGTTCTTTTATATGAATCACAACTACTGAGCTTAATCTCTGAGATGTATCTTCTGGAATTCTGCTTGTGTGCTGCTAACTGGTGAGAGCTATCATTGTAGGGAGGATTCTGTTAAATTGGGTGTACCCTTCTGAAAACTATTTGTTTAGAATGCAGACTGGTTTAAAACCTTGGGCAAAACCCTGCTCTGTTATGCCCAAGAGGTGCCTTTAATTCAGTGGGTTTGCAGGTGTGACCAAGAGCGGAGGTGGGCTTTGTATCTCCAGCAGCTTCCACTCTGTTTTTGATAGCATTCTGAGTGTAACAAAACACTTCACCTCTGCATGGAATAGCGGCCTTTGAGCCTGGCCTCTTCAGCTCTGTGCTTCACAGGTCTCTACCATTTGACCTAAAAGAGAAACCTCATTCGCTCATAGCAATAGTAGGTAATTATCCTCTAGAAGACAAGTCATTAGAAATGACTTATTATTTATTTGCATTACATTAGTGCTTAGAGCCCTCAATGAAGATCAGGGCCCCATGGTGCTAGGCACTATAAACACACATAGTACATGAAATTCCCTGCCCTGTGTAGCTTACATAAGGCAGAGAAGAGAAGCAGAGAGTTGAAAGGTGACATATAGCAGATAAATGACAGAGCAGGAACAGAACCCAAGTCTCCTGAGGCCTAAGCCAGCATCTGAGCCACTGGACCATGCTGCCCCTTGCTAAGGGGAGCTTTGATATGTGCGCAATAAATAAATACCACAACCAGCCTAAAGACTGCGTTTCCATAACCAGCCTCCCAAACTGAACAGTCACACATCATAAAAGCTCAGCATCTTGAGCAAGCAAAAGAGTTTTTCGCATCACCCAGTGGGGTACAACAGGGACAGAGCAGGAAGCGTTGGGGACCCGTGGAAGGGAAGACCCTGCCCTCTATCATTGGAAGACCAAATTTAGGATGGGCAGTAATTCCACCAGCCCAGTCTAGCTGGCAGGAAATATGGTAGCAGATGCTTCCTTAGCTCGACTGGGCCAATTCTACTTCAAGCCCTAGGAGCACACTCGCTCACCTACTGCCACTCTTGTAAGATCTCTGCCTATAGTCATGAACTGGTTCATCTGTGACGCTTGTTATCAAAGCAGCCCAGCTAAAATGAATTGGTTCATTTCCCAGTCGCAAAGGGAGCATGAGAATGGCATTCCGGCTCCATTTCTGGAGATTGTAAAATCTTAGATTTTGCTGGTAACAATCGTGGGTTAAAAAAACATCCAGCAAGAAGTGTGGTTTTCAGACAGGTTTCTCTTCAGCCCATGAAAAAGGGAGTGTTGGGACCAAGGGGAGAATTCCCATTCACTGATTATTCGGTTGAAGCGTTGATCCAGGATGAGAAACTACAAGTCAAGCCCAGCTGCTGTTTTCACTCCACCCCGTTGGCCAGCAGAGTGCACTCAATCACATCCCTGCTGCCTTTGCAAACAACCTGCGCGAATCTTCTAGGCTAATAAAAATAATACCCAGTGGCTGCAGTGAGGAGCTACTAAAACTTAATTGTTTCCTGACGCATGGTGAAGAAGAATAGAAATGTTCCGGTGGGAACATGATTTTACTCAGGGAAATAAACATGGGCTGATTGTGTTACTTTAAATAATTCCCAGGACTTATTTCCATAGTGCAACAGGGGCGACTTTACCAGCAAGAGGGTTGTGCATTAATATATCTATGTAACTTAACAAGGATTCGCTTTTGGTTTTCCTGCTGATAATGTGCAACAGACTTATTCTTTTTGGAATGTCAGCCTTATTTGAATGATCTTTGGTGTGCTATTCGTTGGCAAAATAGCCAAGCAAACGTGACAGCTGCCTCTGTGAGGAGGGGAGTCAGAATATGAGGCTGCTGTTGCCTGTGTGTTCAGGCCTATCGCTCACCCATTACCCAATAACACTGGTACATTTTTGTCAAGCAGCCCCATTTGTCACTGTTCAATTAAATGTGAGCTGTGTCTGCTATGCCGGCCCTCTCTTCCACTCCAAGGAGTCATTGTTCCCATGCCATAGTCAGTGCAGTCAGATTAAGGCACGAGTGTAAGATGCCTTTTGATTTCTGGACACAACAGAGCTCCAGTCTGCAGCCAATTGTGTGTATGTGTGTATATTTTAATGCAAGAATAAAGCCACTGAACGAGAAGCAAGATAGCAGAGTCAAGGCAATGGACTGTGTTTGAATGCCTGTGATTAAATGTAATTCAGTCAGTGTGGATATACAAATAACCAGGGGTGATTTTTTTAACCTGGATCAATGGGCAGGCGGTAACTGAGCTATTTCAAGCTCCCATCCCGAAAGACATGCTAACTTGTGGTACTTGAGGTTAAACATTTCCCTTCACAAGGGATTCATGCACTTGGGTTGAAATACACCCTGGGGGTAGATAACTCACAAGTGCAGTGGTTATAACTTTCTGTAACAGAGGAGCAATAGCCCCGCATAGCCAGGCAGGGCTTCTCTGCTGCCCTGACTAGCTCATAGGAGACATGGATAGACTCCACAAAGCTGGGAGTTGAGGTATGCTGACTCATTGTGCCAGGTGTAGTGTGTTAACCTCAGTTCAAGAGAATATAAAAGCAGTTTGCATGGCCCCTACTAGGAGGAAATGAGGGAGGGAGGGAGGGAGGAAGGGGTAAGGTAGGAAACTCTAGGTCCAGCCTGCCTGCTGGAAAAAAACTTGCAGTGGCTCCAGAAAATACTCTTGCTGGTGTGTGCATCTCTGAACCAGCTCTGCCCCTTTGAGAAACTCCCCTGTCAACTAACTTTAGACTTGCAAGTTAGAGTTACTGTTTTGGGGAGGGAACGTGCCAGTACCCTGAGACTGACCTTCCCCTCGCCTTTTTATGAGATAACTGATACATAAACCAACTTCTCATGCTTACCCAATGCATCTTTCTTTCGGGGGCAGGAGGCTTGACTTTAACTAGCTGATACAATAAGTCTTGTTGGAGTTCAAATTCAGCAAAACCCTGCCAACTAACATATTTGCATCTGCTCTTCCACTGTGACTATCCTTGTTTTAGATGGGGCAAAGGGGACTTCCCTCTGCTGTTCTACTCCCAACATAGCAAAGCCCAGGAACTTCTCCATATCAGCCAACCTCAGGTTCTGGGCTCAGCCAGTGGGGTGGGATGGGCTGAGATATTCTTGTGTTCTTCATTTCCACCTTTTCTCATGACCGTTAACCCTCCCCTGTTTCTTCCTTCCCATCAACCATCCCCCCGTCTCTTTCCCTCTGTGTTCTGTGACCTGTGAGTCAAACACATCTATATCCCCAAAGGCAAAGAATTCTCCTCTCAGGACTCTCTACTGTTGGGCCCATTGGTTCTCCACTGTGTGAAATGGTGCTAGTCTCTTCTCAGTGGTATCAGATAGGCTAACTTCTCAACTGCCCCTTGTGCTCAGAAGTCAGTTTGTTCTGCTCTTCCCCTCCTGTCCTGTGCAATTGGGCAGGCTGCGGTGTGGGGGTATGTCCATGTTTCCTTGGGCACAAGTTCCAGTTGATCTGATGTCCCAAGTAGCTACTTACCTTCCTTTGCCCCAGGGTTTTGGAGATCATCAGAGCCTGTGGATGATTTTCTATAGGGGGACTGCTTCACCTGGTTATTCCTCCTAGTGTCTACCTACCCATTCCCTGACCACGGAGAGAGCCTGCAGGAGCTCCTGCCAGTAGTGTCACCAGCCTGATGATGGTATTTAGCCGCCTCCACCAAAGTCCTTATGTCTCTGCGGTGTAGTTCAGCAGCTCCCATCTAACCCAGTAATGATATGGCTTCTTGGTTGTGGCCAGTCAGTATAGGATGACAGCTTGGTAACCTTAGGACTATTTGACTACAGGCTTATAAGTGCCCTGTGCTTTTCCCAATGAGATCTACCAGCACCATAGCCCACAGGATCAGTGGCCAGCAGACACAGGGGGCTAGACATTGAAATGTCTCTAAGGAAGCCCTTTTGCTCTGATACTGGCCAAGAGGAACCCCAGTAGCCTCTTTCACTGGCTCCCACCTACCTGCCTGGGAAGTTGACAGGAGTTGAGGGCTCAGCACCCAACAGAATCTTGCAGAATCGGGCCCTTAATGGGCTTTCCTATTTGGGTCTGGATTGTGCCTTGAAGGCACAGTTCTTCCAAGGTGAAAGTACGGGGCCCCTGAGTGGGCACGGGGGTTAGTCACCTACATCTACTTGCAGCATAAATACACACTGCACCACCACAGTGCAGCCGCAGCTGGAGGGTCGCGCTACACTTATTCCACAAATAGAAAAAGGAGGAAACCACCTGGGCACAGCTGTGTCCCACATAACCATGATTCATAAATATAATCGAACATGCAGCTGACACTAAACTAGGAGGAGTGATAGACATGCTGGAGGGTAGGGACAGGATACAGAGGGACCTAGACAAATTGGAGGATTGGGCCAAAAGAAATCTGATGAGGTTCAATAAGGACAAGTGCAGGGTCCTGCACTTAGGACGGAAGAACCCAATGCACAGCTACAGACTAGGGACCGAATGGCTCGGCAGCAGTTCGGCAGAAAAGGACCTAGGGGTGACAGTGGACGAGAAGCTGGATATGAGACAACAGTGTGCCTTTGTTGCCAAGAAGGCCAATGGCATTTTGGGATGTATAAGTAGGGGCATAGCGAGCAGATCGAGGGACGTGATCATTCCCCTCTACTCGGCATTGGTGAGGCCTCATCTGGAGTACTGTGTCCAGTTTTGGGCCCCACACTACAAGAAGGATGTGGAAAAATTGGAAAGAGTCCAGAGGAGGGCAAGAAAAATGATTAGGGGACTGGAACACATGACTTATGAGGAGAGGCTGAGGGAACTGGGATTGTTTAGTCTGAAGAAGAGAAGAGTGAGGGGGGATTTGATAGCTGCTTTCAACTACCTGAAAGAGGGTTCCAAAGAGGATGGCTCTAGACTATTCTCAGTGATAGCAGATGACAGAACAAGGAGTAATGGTCTCAAGTTGCAGTGGGAGAGGTTTAGGTTGGATATTAGGAAAAACTTTTTCACGAGGAGGGTGGTGAAGCACTGGAATGGGTTACCTAGGGAGGTGGTGGAATCTCCATCCTTAGAGGTTTTTAAGGTCAGGCTTGACAAAGCCCTGGCTGGGATGATTTAGTTGGGGATTGGTCCTGCTTTGAGCAGGGGGTTGGACTGATGACCTCCTGAGATCCCTTCCAACCCTGATAGTCTACGATTCTATGCCAGGTATGGCTACATACATACCACTGCTTTCACTGGCTTCTGCTGGCTTTGAGCACCTCTAGGGGGCTCACCAACTAATTAAAGGCACACTACCCTATTCCTATACACGATAGCAGTGCAGTATACAACAAGAGGGGGAAAGAAGCTTTGACCAAAGACAAAAGGATAAAATCTAGTCTTGTGACAGCATGGTCTATGCAGAGCATATAGGCCCTCACTTTTAAGGAGCTCAGGGCTTGTCTAAACGAACATTTTTGTTGGGTGACAAAGGAAATCCACTCCAATATAGGTTTAAACAGGTTCTTGGAGCCTTTAGTTTGTACCCTTCTGCCAGGCCAAGTTGATAGCAGCAAGGGCCGGGTTCAGTACACAGGGGTTCCCTCTCATTAAAGCAAATGCAAAACTGGCTCAAGCCCCCACCCAGTGACCTGGGAAAATCTTACACACCCCCTGGGCGCCTCAAGGAGGCAATACTTCCCCTCTCGCAAGCACAGAGTCTTGGTGTAGTAGAGAATCTTTAATAACATGAGGCAAACAACATCAGCATTAAATTGGGGAAACACCACAACTAGTGTTCATTAACCAAACCATGAACACCGACCCACCCCAGAAAAATTGGGCCACATCCTTTCCCTCAGGCTCTTGAGTCCCAGAACCCAAACGTCTCTTGAGTCCAGCAATCCACAAATCACCCAAAGTCCAAAAAAGTCCAGCCCCGGAGTTCAAAAGTTCACCTGCAGAGTGTTACTCCCCAATCTGGCTAAAATGTGCCTGGGTGTGGGGGAAAGAGGTAAGGGGCACCTTACATGTCCTGAAGCTGACTGCCCCACAGGGCTCTGCTCCGCTCCACCACGACCGGCTCCACTCTGCACAGCTCGCCGTCTCACGACCGGCTCCGCTCAGCTCACCGTCTCACGAACACACCGCCGTCTCACGACCGGCTCCGCTCAGCTCGCCGTCTCACGAACACACCGCCGTCTCGCGACCGGCTCCGCTCAGCTCGCCGTCTCACGAACACACCGCCGTCTCGCGACCGGCTCCGCTCAGCTCGCCGTCTCACGAACACACCGCCGTCTCGCGACCGGCTCCGCTCAGCTCGCCGTCTCACGAACACACCGCCGTCTCGCGACCGGCTCCGCTCAGCTCGCCGTCTCACGAACACACCGCTGTCTCGCGACCGGCTCCGCTCAGCTCGCCGTCATCACAAACACACCGCTGTCTTGCGACCGGCTCCGCTCAGCTCGCCGTCTCACGAACACACTGCTGCACACTAGATCCTCCGGCTCCCCACTACTTGACACAGTGCTCAGTGATTTCAGCTCTCAGTGATTTCAGCTCATAGTAGTGGGAGCCTTAGTGCTGGTGCACCATAAGGCTGAAGTGAATTCAGCACAGTACCTGTAACAAAACTCTTAATAGACCCAAAATTAGCTCAGACATTCCACAGTAGAGAGAGACAGAGGTGCAATTGATGTTTCAGGCCCTCACAAAGGGGCCTACACCACCAGGCACTAATACCTGTCTCAAGTCTCTCTCAATTCACAGAGTTTTGGAACCCATGTCCCTTGCCTAGTGAGTGCTCCTCAGTTGATGGTGAGTCCTCCATCATAACAAAAAGGCCAAGTACAGTTCCAAGCACAGTTCCCATAATCAGGGTACTAACAATTTATTCTTCCCGCCCCAATAACAGAGACACTGGGGATCCCACAGCAGCCAAAGTGACCATTTGGGCAGTCTAGGCGGGGTGGGTGTGCCTATGCAAATGAGATCAGCCCCTGAAGTTCTTTTCCACAACTTGCCACACCTCACCACCAGATGTCAGGGTGGAGCCCACCCTGTCTCTGCTTACAATCATGTTACCTCTCCTGGGGACAGGGTGACTTTTTCCAAATCTCTGGTCTCCGTACTTCCCCTGTGTCTTCTCCACACTTGTCAATCACTTTCTCTTACACCCTGTATCTTAATGCTGACTCAGTTACCTCATCGGTTTACCTATCCATTTTAAACCCTAAAACATTTTTATCCATAAATCACAATAAGTAGCCAAAACTAATACATGGTACTTACCCTACAAAAATTATTTGTTGTTGACTTCTCTTATCTATTCTCTACTGTTAATCCCATTGGCTCCTACAGTTTTTATCATCTTACTGGTCAGTTTTTAAATGGCCTTAGGTTTTTTTCTTGTTAGCTTGTCTTGGGGGGAAAGAGGGGCACCTGAAATTAACAAATCCCTCATGACATTCTGTTTTCTGTCTGGTGTTTACACAGACCAAAGTTTTACAAGGTAACACACACAAACCAAGTTTCCTGGTTTATGCAACCCTGTAGTTTTTTCAGCTAAATTCTGGACTGTTGCGTAAGCAAAATATCTTTAAATTTTCCTGGTTTCATGAATGTTATATACAATCATTTCTCCAGCCTTGGTTACTATCTATATTTGACTAACACAATTCATTACACAGTTTACCAACACTGTGGTTTGTGGCAAGCTGAGACGTGAATCTACCCCACGCTAGCCGGCTGCACGCAAAGTGTCTCTGTAGACCTTGCTGATGCATGTAAAGGCTGTGTCGATACTGTGCACCGCTTCAAGCGGCATGTAGGATATGTGTGGCTACAGGCTGCATCCACACTGCAGCGTGCAGCTAGCCATGTCGATGAAAGGCTCTGGCAGTGGGCAGTGGGAAGGCTGCCTTTCCTGCCTCTGCAGTCTTTCCCTGTGTTAGAGGAGCAGGGAGGCCGCGGCACACGAGACTGCTAAAAACAGCGGAGCAGAAGGGAGGGAAAGCGTGGGTAAGTAGACAGTTGGGCAGTGTACGTACTTGGCTACATACCCACACCCGTCAGGCATGTCTTGGCTCCCCTAAGCCAGGCCGCACTGTCTACATTGCTATTTAGGGCTCCGTGGGTATATACGCTGCATGGTGCTGAAAGAGGTGTGTAGTGTATACATAGAATCATAGAATCATAGAATATCAGGGTTGGAAGGGACCCCAGAAGGTCATCTAGTCCTGCTCAAAACAGGACCAATTCCCAGTTAAATCATCCCAGCCAGGGCTTTGTCAAGCCTGACCTTAAAAACCTCTAAGGAAGGAGATTCTACCACCTCCCTAGGTAAAACCCCTGAATGGTTCCCTGGTGTGCTTTGATCGACTCCCATTTCAAAGCAGGGTAGAGCAAAGTGCGCTAGGGAACAGTTAGTGCGCATCAGCAAGCTCCATGCAGCTAGTTAGTGCGTGGCAGGCTAGGGCCGGGTTGATTTACACCCCACAGACTCAATGTTCATGTAGATAAGCGCCTAGGTGAGAGCCAAAAACAGGAAACGATCTCTTTTAGACAGATAAAGGCTAGATTGGAACCTGTTGGCCCAGGGTTTCAGACCTGACAAAGGCCTGATGAGCCATCCACCTTCAGGATGTAACGTAAGCAGAGCAACTATGTGGGGTTGTACAACGGAGAGAATGAAACACACAGGTGCACTGACTTACTATCGGGTCATTCGGTGTCCTACTTGCTTGATTTCTTTGACAGACCCTCCCCCCTCTCCCCCCGCTTAGCTGTTCCCATTGCAGAGAGGCAGGGGTGGACCATGGAACACAACACGCCATGTCTTGACACTGACCGTTACACACACATTCCTCCATAACACCGCAGGTCGGAGAACCGAGAGGCTTTTCCATGAGTATAGAATGCTTCATATTTATGACTGAATTAGCTCAACTGCCCTGGGCAGAGCTGGATTTTTCCCACCAAAGCTTTGTTTCCCAGATATTATGAAACTTCCACACTGCCCTAATCATGGGTATACTGACTGTTAAATGCTGGCTTGTTTACTAATTTCAGAGGAGCAGCTGTGTGAGTCTGTATCCGCAAAAAGAACAGGAGGACTTGTGGCACCTTAGAGACTAACACATTTGTGCCACGAGTCCTCCTGTTCTTTTTGTTTACTAATGTATTTCATCCTTCTGCCAAAGGGCTGTTTCATATTGCCATCACTTAAAATAATGGTGTGGGGAGGAACAGTGGAGGAAGATTTATTTTTCTGTCTCTTTTTAACGTGTCTGAGCTTTTATCTAATATGTGAAGCTGCAGAAGTCTCATTACTGAGATCTCTGGGCTGGAAGCAGAGTGGAATTCCTGCTGGAAGGAATGCCATAACAACCACAGCATTCGACCTGCCAGCTGTACTGCGGGGCCTCTTTCTGATGATTTGTGATTATGGCAGGTTTAATAGGTGCAACAGAGCGAATGAGGCTCGATCAGCCTCCCCTGTAAAGTCAGCACCAATCTCCTGTTCTGCTTCCCCTTCCGTTCGTGAGCCAAGGACCAAACAGGAGGCATATCAGTGGGAAAAGCTTAGAAAGTCCCCATACACATATTGAGAATAACAGGTTATAATCAATTCGTACCAGAAGTAATTGGCCATATGTGGCTACTTTTCCTAGGTAACTACTTGAGTGATGTGATGCAATTATGCTTTACTTGTATAACTGCTAATTTAAAGTTCCCAATGCTAACTTGTAAAATACAACGTATTAAATATTTACAGCTACATTTCAAATCAAATACAGTGTAAATAGCTTAATTGAGGAAAACACATCATGGTCATGTTAGCATTGGGCATTTTTAAATAGTGTTACCACTTTTGTTGACCCAACTAGTTAGCTTGTGTTCAGGTTCCTGCAGGCTGTTTCAGTGAGGAGGAGACATTGGCGATGGAGTCAGAGTATTTCTTTGATGCAATCTTGTTTGCTTACAAGAATGTACCTACAGATCCGTTTCTCCAATGCAGTAGGAGACTGTTTCATTCTTTCCTAGGCAGCACTGCCCAAAAGCTGTCTTAGCTTTTTCTCAGAGTAAAGCTGTGACTGTCCTTGGCTTTCTGGCTACCTTGTTTGTCTGCCCCTGTGGTCTTTATCCTGCTTCTGTGTCATGTACAGACCTGCACAGCTCCACCAATCAATGCCTTTGCCCCCTGCATTTGCTAGATCAGTTTCCTGGGGGTCCACATGTTTCAGCTTATACTGAAGCCTTGCCATGTACTTGTGTTTTGGGTGGTGGCTCCTAAGGTTCCAGCTCTCTGGTGCCATAAAGGAGCTTAATCACTTCTTGCAACTAGCCTGAAAGAAGGGCAATGGTTATGCCCACCAGCATCCATGAGGTTTTCGCCCACTCCCAGTATAACAGTAGCAAATACAGGAACACGCAGAAAATCCTCTATGATCTGGGATGTGAGAAGAATTGTATTTATTACAATGTTTTGACCTTTCCATTTTGAGTTTTGTATTGATGCTTTAAAATCTGGTGACTTTTATTTCTAACTTTTACCTAATGCATTTGAAAAAAACCACAAAAATGCTTAAAAAGGAATTAAACCTCTCTCTGGAATATCAAACAGCCTCTCACACTTGGCCCCACAGCTTGGGCTAGCGCACAATGAATTGTAGACCATATGTCCATGGATGTCAAGTTCCATGGGCCACCAAAGCCTTCTCCTAATTCTCCTACAGCCAAATCCACTCATGTGATCTCAGTTCTTCCACGAAAAGCAAGATGCATGAGGCTGACATGTCTGGGGGTGTACAAGGCTTTCCCTTGAGGCTAGTAACAGCAAGTTGGCTCTCAGCTTGTGTAGTTCTGGCTCCCAGCTTCCATTACAAGCAGCTAGCAACAACATTCAGAGTCATAGTCTGAGACCTGCCTCAAGGCATCAAAGTAACAAGTGGTCAAAGATTAACCAAGGATATACACTGTGCATGATATACTTATACTTGTTCCATACACGGAGCTCCCACTGGCAACAAGAAGTGTGCTTTGCGCTGAGAAAGGATAGGACCGCTGTCTTGTGCTATAGTGGCTTTTGTTGAACTGCAGTTTGTACTTGCTGGTTGCAGAGCAATACAACGTGCTGGGTAATTAATTTGGAAATACTGTACATGGAGCAGGCCACAGCATTTTAAACTCGCATTATCCTGAACATAACAAGAAACTGAAGATTAACAAAAATTAGACCCCATTTAGGGGAAGCAAGCCTAATATAAACAGGATATTGTTCAACCAACTTAGCATTGGACTATACTTGTTTCCAGTCAAAAGTCCAAATTCATCTTGCAGTTTAATCTCGGAATGATTGCAAATGACACCAAACCACTTATTTCAGGGCCAGATTCTGCTCTCCTTCCTAGAGTAAATTCAGAGAGATGTCAATGGACTTTCTCTGAATTTACACTAGGAGGGAGAGCAGAATCTGGCCCTAAAATAACTAGTTTGGTGTCATTTGCAATCATTCTGAGATTAAACTGCTCAGTGAAGAGAACAAGTGTATCGAAAGGCTCTGTTACACTTAATTATTTAGCTAATGACTCCATCCCTTAGAGGTTTGGACCTAAACATTGTTAAGTGAACCTGTCTAGATTTTCAGAACTACATCATGTCTGGGAAGTCTGTGGGCTGGAATAGGAATAGGTGAGTGGGTCTGGGTGGGAAATGGAGGTCCATGGAAAGATATGTCTGAGGACTGAACACTCCCATTTGTGACTTGGAAAATAAAATAATATTCAGACTTCTCCTGCTCCAAGTGGAAGGAAGGAGAGGAGCGTTGCCTGCAGCAGATAAGAAAGCTTCCATAGTGAATCTACAACCATTCAGAAATTGAGATTTTTACAAAGAATACGTTTGTGGAGGGTTATTTTCCTTCAAGATTTTGAAAATTTAGAATTGATGTTTTCAAGTCTTTCTCTGCAGCCATAAGGGGTAGATGCTTACATTTAATCCAAATCCATAAATAATAAGAGTTGCATGACTCCAGGAGCTGCCACTTTAACGAACACCAAATATCACAAGGCTCGCAGTAAAATTGTGTGAACTGGCAATAATAATGCTTTCTTGGGAGAGCAAAGCTTCCCTAATACAAAATGGCATAAGTCAAGGAGGCTGGAATTTAAACTTATGGGAACAGGGAGAGAGGAAAAATCAAAGAAATCCTGCATCTTGGCAGCAGGTTAGATTAGATGACCTTTGTGATCCCTTCTAACCCTAGGGTTCTAAAGAACTGGTGTCACACCTGTTCCTACTCGGGACAGGTGCAGGCCCTTATTTCCTATTGATGTCAATGGTAAAAGTCCGTGGGTACCTGTGCTGGGTAGGAATGGGGCGGTGGGGATTCAGTGCGCATCCCCCAACAACATATGGTTGTGGGAGAGGGGAGCTGTTGGCTTGCGACATCCTCTATTTCCTTTTCCCTTAGGGAGAAGAAGTGTGGGGCCCCACAAACCATGTGCTAGCTGATTGTGCCACTTTAGTGTTAAGAGGTCCCCTTTCCCTCCTAATCCCTCAATGTATCTCTGGCTGCCAGAGAGACCCTGTCATCTCACACAAGTACATGGGGAGAGGATTTGCCCTGAGACCCCACTGCCACATACAGCAGTTGATTGCATCCTTGCTTTCCAGAGCATGAGTAGGTGATGGTGGGCTGCTGTGGAACAGCTCCATTCCACTGCCCAGAGGTGGCTCTCACCTTAGTAATGTTCCATGGAGAGAGGCCTGGCAGGGCTTCCTTGCCTGAATCACAGCAGGGTCATCGACTTGCCTGAGAGCAGGTTCAGGGATCCAATGATCTCAAAATTAAAAATTAGACCCCATTTAGGGAAAGCAAGCCTAATATAACCAGGATATTATTAAGTATCCCTTACTGGGGCAAACTGGATGTTCTTGCCATCAACTCTTCAACCTACTAGGGGTGCCCTGGGCAGAAGCAGAGCTCTCCCCGCTCCAGAGAGGTGCACTACAAAGAGTACAATGGTAATAGCTTCATAGAGGTTCTTACCTAGTTCTTGGCTTCCCCACTGGACTACCTCTGAGGAAGCATTGATGTTACAGCATGATGATACACTACATCACTTCAGGGCAGCTGAAACTGTAAACATACCTGGCTTGAATCAATCATGCGGCAGATGTCTTCCTGCCCCTTGCCATCTGAGTAATTCAGCCTATAACCTTACCATCTCCTCACTTCCCAGAAAATCTTTGCTGGTCATCTGCAACTCACTTGTTGGGCCTGAAGATATGATAGCCCTGAGATACGCAGGCTAAAGAAGGTGAGTGCAATTCCATAAGTTTGAATCAGTTTTGCTGAGCATGAAATCTACGATCAGTTTGGACAGATGGATGAACTAGAGTGACACACACAGACAACTTACTGGTGCAGGCAATTTACATCAGAATCTTGACTGTCATGGCAAATCCCAAAGGGCTCAAGTACCACTGATCTCTGGCTATATCCTTAAAGTGGCCTGCTTGCCAGTGATGGCCATAAACTGAACATACGATCTTATCACACCGCTGACACTTTTAGTGCTGACATGATCACTGGCGATGTGGTGGCATTCCTTGTTGGGCATGCTTTGGAATTTGCTGGTAATCCATTCTAGTAACACATCTGTAGCAAGAGAGATGCCAAAACCAAACCAGTGCTGATGGAGGCAGTTGCTAGGTTAGGCTTCAAATATCCTTGTTTCTGATCTTGTCCTGCCAGTTGATATGGAACAGCTGATGGATATGATGATAATCAAAATGTGTTCAGCCTTAAGAGAAGACTGAGGGGGGACATAACTTTTCAAGTACATAAAAGGTTGTTACAAGGAGAAAGGAGAACAATTGTTCTCCTTAGCCTCTGAGGATAGGACAAGAAGCAATAGACTTAAACTGCAGCCAAGGTGGTTTCGTTGGACATTAGGAAAAAATTCCTAACTGTCAGGGTGGTTAAGCACTGGAATAAATTGCCCAGGGCGGTTGTGGAATTTCCATCACTGGAGGTTTTTAAGAGCAGGTTAGACTAACACTTGTCAGGGATAGTCTAGATAACAGTTAGCCCTGCCATGAGTGCAGGGGGCTGGACTAGACGACCTCTCGAGGTTCCTTCCAGTCCTATGATTCTATGATTCCTCAGCACTCATTTTACACTGACATACAAGTAATATAACTGTGGTTCTATAGCTCCACAACTCCATGGCAAGTCTGACGTTGCAGCATCCCCACAGAGGCACCTGAAGGGCCCGATCCATGAGTATCTCCATCTTTTAAATATCTGATTTAACTGTGGACCTATTCCCAACAGAGAGAGAAATCAATTTAGCTTAGTGTCCTGTGTTTAGAAGACTCAAGGTGAAAATGTTACATAGGGAAGAACTGAAATATCTCTTGCTCAGGAACAAATTACTGGTAGAGTTTGGAATGACTTCGATTTCCAGAGTTTATGCAGTTATAGCAATTAGCTTAATTCACTTTGAATTTTCTTTATTTACATCTCTCCTTCCCACAGCAGAGAGGACTGTAACATTCATTCAGGACTACATAATACTATGCAAGTCTCTTGATATTGCAAAATGCAAATCTGTCACCAGCGATGAAGTTTACTGACAGCTCTTTATGCTTGCAGCCACAGAAATAGAGCTGCAATTTAGTTTAAGAGGACGCACTGCATCAACCCTACAATAATTGTGTCTCTATGGGTGTTTGTCTAACATGTGCGAAGCCGGAGATGAATATGGAATGATTTTTTCATTGCACTGAAAGACTGTATTCCAAAAATAGCATGACAATGTTGTGCAATGAGAAGGGGTAGTAATTTTGGAGGTTCTCTTGGATACAATGCCTCTTTAAATCAACAGCGATATCCTGACAAAACCAACCTGTCATTTTGTTGCACCACAAGGCGGTTGGCAATAAGCATCTTACGAGGCATTCTCCCAAAGTGCAGGTGATGACAGAAGTTCAGCTAAAGTAATTGATTAAAAACTTACCTGGTGTTTACTCCCGGGAGCGGGGTGTGTGTGTGAATGTTTCTTTGCCTTTTCCATGGCCGTAATAAAAACTGCTTTAGGGCTCTAGTTAAAAACAACAGTAACTCGACATTTGTAGATGACCTACTTGGAATGCATTAATCAAACTCTCCTCAGGAGCTAGAAACAGCATTCCTCACACATTCAAAATTCGCACTGAGGTCAGTGGAGGCTTGGATGCCACCTATTAAAACTAAGCCAGTTGTGCCTTTAAGCAAAGCTGTAAGTAAGGGCAGGGTGTAACCTGGACCATCCCGGGAGGGGGCTCTGGGCTGCATTATGCCACACCCAAACCGCAAAGGCACTCTGCCCCTTTTTGCACTGGTAGCTTTGCCAGATGATGCATAGGGTGATGGAGCTCCTGCCCCCTCACCCATCCCATCCATTTGTTTGCTCCAGACAGAAACACCTGGAGCAAATCCAGGCTTTTGACCAAAAGTGAGAAGGTGTGGTGGCATAACTCTAATGCAGCCGCACAAGCGGGGAATGCTGTCTCCTCTACTACTCCCCTGCTTGGCTACATTTAGGGACAGTCACAATCTAGCCAGCTGCAAGTGTCTACATCTTGCGCGCTCTCTGTTTGTCATTTGTAAAGCTCTTCTTGCTTGGCTATCAGAGCAATGACCATGAATGCCACTCAGCATCTTATTTCAGCACCAATTCCTGGACTGAAATGGACAGAATACTGCAAAAATATTTCTTTAAAATGTTCTCAAAGTAGCTTTTTTTCCTTCTGGAAGATGGAGGGGTTGGAACTGATGGTGAGGGTCGCGGGGTACTTAATAGGATTCCATCTGAAAATTCATCTAAATGTATCTGATGAGTTTTATCCCAGAGAATTGAAGTCTCTGCTTTAACATGAAGATGGAAAGGCAAACAGCAAATCCCGTAAGGATGATGTTCTGAGTGGGAGACCAGCTTCTCCACTGGTATAAATCAGCATAGCTTGGCTGGAGTCCATGAAACCATGTCTAGACACCAGCTGAGGGTCTGCCCTGTGGCTTTCTGGGGATAAGAGATTAAGAGAGCAGGTCCTCAAGGAATCCATTTTGAAGCACTTGGAGGTGAGGAAGGTGATCAGGAACAGTCAACATGGATTCACAAAGGGCAAGTAATGTCTGACCAACCTGATTGCCTTCTATGACGAGATAACTGGCTCTGTGGATATGGGGTAAAGCAGCAGACATGATATATCTTGACTTTAGCAAAGGTTTTGATACGGTCTCCCACAGTATTCTTCCCAGCAAGTTAAAAAAGTATGGATTGGATGAATGGACTATAAGGTGGATAGAAAGCTGGCTAGATCATCGGGCTCAGCAGGTAGTGATCAACAGCTCAAGGTCTTGTTGGCAGCTGGTATCAAGCGGAGTTCCCCAGAGGTCGGTCCTGGGGCGGGTTTTGTTCAACATCTTCATTAATGATCTGGATGATGGGATGGACTGCACCCTCAGCAAGTTCGCGAATGACACTAAGCTATGGGGAGAGGTAGATATGCTGGAAGGTAGGGATAGGATCCAGAGTGACATAGACAAATTGGAGGATTGGACCAAAGGAAATCTGATGAGGATCAACAAGGACAAGTGCAGAGTCCTGCACTTAGGACAGAAGAATCCCATGCACTGCTACAGGCTGGGGACCAACTGGCTAAGCAACAGTTCTGGAGAAAAGGACCTGGGGATTACCGTGGACAAGAAGCTGGATATGAGTCAATAGTGTGCCGTTGTTGGCAAGAAGGCTAATGGCATATTGGGTTGCACTGGTAGAAGCACTGCCAGCAGATCAAGGGAAATGATTATTTCCCTCTATTCGGCACTGGTGAGGCCACATCTGGAGTACTGCGTCCAGTTTTGGGGATCCCACTACTGAAAGGATGTGGACAAATTGGAGAGAGTCCAGCGGAGGGCAACAAAAATGATTAGGGGGCTGGGGCACGACTTATGAGGAGAGGCTGAGGGAACTGGGGTAATTAGTCTGCAGAAGAGAAAAGTCAGGGGGGATTTGATAGCAACTTTCAACTACCTGAAAGGGGGTTCCAGAGGATGGAGCTTGGCTGTTCTCAGTGGTGGCAGATGACAGAACAAGGAGCAATGGTCTCAAGTTGCAGTGGGAGAGGTCTAGGTTGGATATTAGGAAAAACTTTTTCACTAGGAGGGTGGTGAAGCACTGGAATGGGTTACCTAGGGAGGTGGTGGAATCTCCATCCTTAGAGGTTTTTAAGGCCTAGCTTGACAAAGCCCTGGCTGGGATGATTTAGTTGGGGTTGGTCCTGCTTTGAGCAGGGGGTTGGACTAGATGACCTCCTGAGGTCTCTTCCAACCCTAATCTTCTATGATTCTATGATGCTTTGAAGCTTTGGGCAGGCAGGCAGTGAGTTGTTGTCATGCTGGACAGTGTGTTGTTGCTATTGCAACCTGAATCAGTATGTTGCAAAGGTGTTGCACTGTTGTTCTCAGGAACCAATGGTGTATTTTCCCCTTTACCGATCTCCCTTCTAGCCAATAAGAAAATGCCCTGAGAGTGCACCCTGCTGACTGGCCTTCTTTAGGAACAATCTGCAGGATTGCCCATTGCAATCTCTAGCTAGGCATCCCACCGGGCATATCAGTCATGGGGGAGCACTTCGGCTTTTGCAGCCACTTCTTTAAAATCTCCTTCTGCCATTGTGGAAGTAAGGAAGCTGCTAAAATATGCAGCTGTATTCCCTGTGGTCCTGAGCAGGGCTTGAACTTGGGACCTTCCACACAGCAGATCTTTACTCCTTGAGCTAAAGGATAACTCCATTAGCTGGTAGCAGCAGTAGGCTATTATCTTTTAGAATACCACCACTTCTGAAGTAATACACACTTTGCCAATGTTACAGTAATACTGGGAAAACAAAAAGCTTTTGTCTGCCAATGAAGGGGCTCTCATGTTCTCTAAAATGCCCCCCTCAATTTCTTGTAAATTGATCCCCAAGGTCCCTAGAGTGAGGCTGGATGGAAAGATTTAATGAAACATGACTTTTCAAACATGACACTTCCCCCCCGCCCCACTGCCCCACGATGTTTCCCTGTTGTTTGAAGTTTTCCATTTTTCAGCAGGGAAAAAGGGAGCAGAGAGAAGACTGGAAGCATGGGAGGAGGTTTGATTCCACTGGAGGAGAAATGAAACGTTTCCCTTTCAAAGAGACTCAAGCCAAATTCTTTTTGAAAAATTTTGTAAAAAATCCCCAACCAATTAACACAGTATCCAGACATTAATCCTGAATTAAACAAATGTTTTTCATTTCATTCGAAGTTTCTCACAGAAGAGAATTTCCACTTTTGACCACCTAACTCTGTCAATAAACTTCATTAATTGACATGATCTGCACAACTCCCTCAAGCTGCTTTACCAACACTTTTAGAGAAGGGTTCCTCCGTCTTGGGGAGCTGGGCCTCTGGAGAGGCAGGGGCACCAGGAGAGGCCAAGAGGACACAGGGAAGAGGAGAATGAGCCCAGATCCACCTTTTTCTCGAAGGTACAAAGGCAGTGGTGCCTAGAAAGTTACTGCTGCCCCTATTCCAGCTAGGGTTGCCAGGTGTCTGGTTTTCAGCTGGAATGCCTGGTCAAAAAGGATCCTGGCAGCTCTGGTCAGCACCACCGAGCGGGCCGTTAAAAGTCCAGTCGGCGGTGCTGCGGGGCTAAGGCAGGCTGGTACCTACCTGTCCTGGCACCACGCTGCGCCCTGGAAGCGGCCAGCAGGTCCGGCTCCTCGGAGGGAGGGCCACAGGCCCCGCACGCTGCCCGAGCACTGGCTCCGTGCTCCCATTGGTGGTAATCGTGGCCAATGAGAGCTGGGGGGGGGGGTGGAGCCTCCTGGCCCCTGCACCTGGGAGTCAAACCTGTTGGCCGCTTCTGGGGCTAGGGTGACCAGATGTCCTGATTTTATAGGGACAGTCCTGATATCTGGGGTTTTGTCTTATATAGGTTCCTATTACCCCCCACCCCATGTCCTGATTTTTCACACTTGCTGTCTGGACACCCTATCTGGGGTGCAGTGCAGAGCCAAGACAGGCAGGGAGCCTGCCTTAGCCCCACTGGTCCACTGGAGCCTCCCGAGGTAAGCCCACACCCCAACCCCAAGCCCCAACCCCCTGTCCCAGCTCTGAGCCCCCCCAAAACCCAGAGCCCCTTCCTGCACCCCAAACCCCTCATCCCCGGCCCCCAGAGCCTGCACCAGCAGCTCGAGCCCTCACCCCCCTGTACCAGAACCCTCTGCCCCAGCCCAGAGCCCCCTCCCACACCCTGAACCCCTCATCCCTGGCACCATCCCAGAGCCTGCATCCCCAGTCCAGAGCCCGAACCCCCTCCCACACCCCAACCTTCTGCCTCAACCTTCAGCCCCTCCCACATTCCAAATCCCTCAGCTCCAGCCTGGAGTCCCCCCGTGAACCCCAAAACCCTCATCCCCAGCCCCACCCCAGAGCCCACACTCCCAGCCAGAACCCTCATCCCCTCCCACACCCCAACACCCTGCCCCCTTGTGGAACCTGAACCCGTCATTTCTGGCCCCATCCTGGAGCCCAGCCCCCCAGTTACAGCCCTCACCCCCTCCCACACCCCAACCCCCTGCCCCAGCACAGTGAAAGTGAGTGAAGGCAGGCGAGAGTGAACCATCAAGGGAAGTGGAATGTAGTGAGCAGGGATGGGGCTCAGGGAAGGGCGGGGCCTCAGGGAAGGGGCAGGGCTAGGGTGTTTGGTTTTGTGTGGTTAGAAAGTTGGCCACATTATTTCCAGCCAGCCAGAGGAGCAGCTCCTAAGGCCAGGCCTACAGCATGCTGCTACCCAAATGGCTCTTCTGTCCCCCTTCCTTAGGCACTAAACCCACCCACAGATGCACCTGCAGTTACCTCCCCAAGGAACTGACAGTGGATCTCCTTTTCTACTGACCTAAAGCAACATGTGAGTGGGGAAAGGTCCAGCAGCCTTCCAGCAGGGAAGTAGGAACAAAAAACAAGCAAGAGCAGAGGTGAATCAAAATAGAGGGCGAGGGGAAGTAGACACGGAAGGACAAGGGAGAGAAAACGAGATGATGGGGTGTGATATTGGGGCACACAAAGACTAGGGGCACCTGGCTGCCCGTCAAAGGGCCTCCCGCAAGGCCTGATGCAAAGCTCAGTGAAGTCTATGGGAGTCTTTCTATGCAGCTTTGTAGTAGGCCCCTACAGCATTCCCAATGTGCTTCCCCAGATTCCAGCCATGCCAAAAAATACTTGAATGATAAATATCACCTTGTTTTGAAAGCAGGGGTGCTGAGAAGGCCAGGATTCGCTAAGCACAGAGAGCTTAATCTCCGTGCCCATTGTGGTCTGGAGAATATCCTGATTGCTCCGCCAGTGATCCCACTTCATTGTTCAGAACCATTCCATGGCTATTTAATTTGATTACTAACAGCAACACAGAAAACTCTTTTGTAAGAATTTGGATGGGTGTCACAGATATGACTTGTGGTTTGTTTTAAATTCCTCCTTTCCTATCCCCCGTTCCTCCCCACAATATACAAAGGCTATGTAGATCATGGTCAGATGACAGCGGTGTTTAGGGTTTTTTTTTCAACATTTGTCTGAAAATCAGTAAAGTCATGTTTAAACATTTAAAAATTCAGCATTTAAAAATCATATTTTAGGTAGCGATGACAAAATTGCAATTTTACTGTTTTGTGCAAAAGGAAAAAAACCTCTCCTCTGGAGAGAGTCCAGAGGAGAGCAACAAAAATCCTAAAACATTTAGAA
This sequence comes from Lepidochelys olivacea, assembly GCF_965140295.1. NCBI lineage: Eukaryota > Metazoa > Chordata > Testudines > Cheloniidae > Lepidochelys > Lepidochelys olivacea. Next base: position 125,490,670 of record NC_140416.1, read on the forward strand.
AAGCTGACCTCTGAGGAAAGGTTTAAAAACAAAAACAAAAAATACCTCATCCTGGTTAGTCTTGAGAAGAGAAGACTGATTGGGGACCTGACATGTCTTCTAAGTATGACAACAGCTGTTATAAACAAGACAGTGATCAATTGTTCTCCACAGCCACTGAAAGTAAGACAAGATATAATGGGCTTACCCTGCAGCAAGGGACACTTAGGTTAGATATTAGGAAAAGCTTATTAACTATAAAGGTAGTTAAGCTCTGGAATTGGCTTCCAAAGGAGGTTGTGGAATCCCCATCAGTGGAGGTTTCTAAGAACACCTGTTGGGGTGGTCTAGGTTTACTTGGACCTGCCGATGATGTCTCACTGTTCCTGCCAGCCCTAAATATCTGATTCTATATTTAGGCACCAATCCTGCCAATATTTACATGCATGTTTACCTTTAGGCTATGAGTAGTCCCATTGACTTCAGTGAAACTGGTTATGTTTGAAAAGTTAAGCATGTGCTTTAGTCTCTGTAGTATTTATTTTATGGTGTACAATTCACTAGCAAAATGTTCAAGTCCCACTTTAGTGGCTGGTTCACCTGGAAATCATAACTTCCTAAAACCGCTAGTTAATGGAGTTATTCCTTTAGCTCAGATGGTAGGGATCTATGCTTTGCTGTTGATTTTGGATATCCACAGAAGGGGGGTTTGTTGCAAGTCTGTGACACTAAACAAAATCGAAGCGCCAAAAAGGCAGACTTCCGTGTTTCGAACATCAGCTCCATAAAGAGAGGCAACTACCTGATACTCCTAGTTGTTAGGAATGTGAGACCGTGCACAGGAACTCTGCAGCATATGGTGGTAGGCCTGGGGGTTGGAAACTCCTAAATTCAAAATTTTAATTACAAAAAAGGCAAAAATCTCCACTGAATCTCTTCAGCTGGCCCTAGTAGGGGGCCCTCCACTCTTCTGCTGTCTGTGCGGCTCAAAGCCAGGCACGGCTGGCATATCTAACTGTGGGAAGGCTGTGTGCAACCCCGTTGCCTTTCCTGCCCATTGGCCCCATCCGCAATTTCACCTCTGGGGCAGGTTCTCTTATTTTCTCCCATCCCTGATATGGGCTCCGCAGATCTAGAGGGACCCCCCGCAGAGGATAAGCAGGAAGCGAAGGAGAAAGAGCCAGCTCTGCTGCGCTGGTTATCCCTCACCTTCGATCCCATGGGGGAAAACCATCAGAAGTTAATGCTGCCAGCAGAATTAACTGCACTGTCCCCCCACCCCATGGCCATGCTGTGGAGAACCCCTTTGGACGGGTTCCCAGGGCATCTGCAGTAGGTTCCTGCAGGAGCTATTCATCCTCCACAGGTTCCAGTGGGGGCGGGGGGCACTTGATCCTCCTTATCTATGGGGCCTTGTGAATTCAGGGAGCAGAACCTTCAGTTTGTCCCACTAGGGCTAAATCGTGTACCGGTTCCGCCCTCGCCCTGCATCCCCAACAAGCCCTGCCCTGCAACAGAAGAATGAATAGTGAACGGAGCCCTCTCTGTCTGGGCGGGGCAGTAACAGCAGAGACAGAGAGAGGCTGCTATGCTGCTGTTGGCCATAGTCAGCATGAGAAGTTACTCGGCTTGGCAATCCTCCTCTCCACGCTTTTCCTGCTGTGCATGCTGCAGCAAGCAGGGAGCCAGCAAGCCCCGTGGAACCCATTGTTTTATGTGGAACAATCCTCTCTGCAGCATTACACCTCCATTACACCTGATTACAGCATTACACCTCTCACCTGATCAGTTCCCTGCCATTGCCAGGCCCTGGGACATTGCAGACACCTTGGTCTCCCCGGTCTCTGCCTGTGGCTCACAACGGATTAGTCTCCTGAGGTTTAGTCGAATCCAAGCTTTTGGGCTCAGTACAGGGGTATGTGGATGAAATGTAATGGTCTGTGCTATACAGATGACCACGTCAGATGATCTAATGGTACCTTATGGCCTTAAACACTGTGGACTCTGTCTTCACAATGTTACCTGCTGGTCTATCGGAGGTGGTGTGTGAGTGGCTTGCTTCTGGGGCTCTGCACTCTGTATTCCGGTACAGAACTGCTGTCTGCGTAGCTTAGACAAGGCAGGAGGGCCATGCAAATACTCTTAGTATTTGGTGTTACACGGCTCTATTTTAGGCTGGTTTGATTTTTTTATATTTTTTTTTTCATGGAAAGGGTAATGAATGGAGTTGTATTGGCAGGTCAAAACGCCCACACAGGTATTTAGAGCTGGGGTTGTACAGTGAGTATGGTCTGTTGGGGGGTCATGCTGGAATGTGGAGTAGACTGTACGGGTTCATCTACACCAGTGGTTTTAAAACATTTTTTCTAGGGACCCAGTTGAAGAAAATTGTTGATGCCCGTGCCCCAGCGGAGCTGGGGATGAGGGGTTTGGGGTAAGGGAGGGGCTCAGGGCTGGGCCAGAGCATTGGGGTGCAGAGGTGAGGGCTGCGGGGTTGGGCCGGGAATGAGGGGTTCAGGGTGGGGGAGGGGGCTCTGGTCTGGGGCAGGGGGCTGGGGTGCGGGAGGGGATCAGGGCTCTGGGCTGGAGGTGAAGGCTCTGGGGTGGGGCCAGGGATGAGGGCTTTGGGGTGCAGGAGGGGGATCCAGGTTTGGGGTGGGGCTCAGGGGATTGGGGCACGGATTTACCTCTGGTGGCTCCTGGTCAGCGACGCAGCCGCGGTGCAGAGGCAGGCTTCCCACCCGTCCTGGCATTGTGGACCGCGCTGTGCCTGAAGTGGCCAGCAGCAGGTCCAGCTCCTAGATGGAGGTGCGCAAGCGGCTCCGCGTGGCTCCGTGAACTGGCCAATGGGAGTGTGGAGCCGGTGCTCGGGCAGTGCGCAGAGCCCCATGGCCCCCCTGCCTAGGAGCCAGACCTACTGCTGGCCGCTTCCGGGGCGCCACGCAGTGTCGGAACAGGTAGCTGGACAGCGCGGCCAATGGCACTGTTAACATCCCGGTCAGCGGTGCTGACCAGAGCGGCCCAGTGCCTGCCGTGCCACGACCCAGCACTTTGAAAACCACTGATCTACGCTGCAACAAACAAAGGAAAAACCCAGAAACAAACCACCAAAATAACCCTGCAGCAGCAAGCTTCAAAGCCCAGGCCAGCTGACTTGAGCTTCCACTAGAGCGCTAAAAATAGCAGTGTAGACATTCCCACTCCAGCTGGAGCCCAGGCTCGGAGAGCCTCCCGTGTCATTGAGGGTCAGAGCCCAGGCTCCAGCCCCACTGGGAATGTCCACCCTGCTGTTTTTAGTGCCACAGCATGAGGCTGAGCCAGTTGACCTGGGCTGAGGCTTGCTGCCCCGTGGAGGTTTGTCTTTGCTTTTGTTTGCAGTGTAGATGTACTCGCTGGTACCTGGCACTTCACAAACCCTGATGCTCATCAGTGAGTAACAAGCAAGTGGATTTTATCGCTGTACAAATGCCCCGGTGTGCTGTGCTTCGAGTGTTCTTCTGAGCCTCCTCGTGCTATTGGATTTACAAAGAACATGGGAATCAGACGGCTGAATCCTTGTGTCCAGCTGCGCTCCTATCTGTGCACGATCTGGGATGGGTGAGTGGGGTGGGTGGAGGGAAATGCGGCTGTATGTACCCTCCCACCTCCAGATTCTCAGGCCAGCGAGATTCCGTCAGTGCTTTAAACTCCCACTGAAGTCAGTGGAAACGGATGGTGCCCGCTGCGGGTACAGCTGCCCTGACCCCCAAGGGGCTGTGTGGGCAGCAGGAATTGTTGGAGCACAGCACAGACCCCTGCCGTGCCCCTTGCATTGGCACAAAGCTCGTTATGCTGGCTGTATACCCGGTGCACATTCCCTCATTGGGAGTACTCGGATAGCCCAGCCAAAACAGCCCCCGTGGGAGCCGAGACCTGGCCTGCAGCATTTATGAATGCATTTAAGAACAGCTTGTATGGACAGTGCTCTGACCTCCGGTAAACAGTGTGCCGCGTGCTCGTACCCCAATGCACTACATCACTGCAAACCAGGAGCACAGAAAGAGAGCTCAGCGGCTGGCCGGGATTAAAGAATGACTGCAAAGATTCCAACCCTCGTTAATGCTGTTGACCCGGCTGGGCCACGGGTGTCACAAGAGACTTTGACAGGGCTGCAGCTTCTTCCAGCATGTCATCTTTTGTTGGCCTCGGCCACTAATCCTTCACTGATATAGGCAGGCATGTACGAGGGAAATTTAGCTTTCCTTAAAGAGCTGTTTTACAATCCCAGCTTTCAGCTGTGTGGAACGATAGGAACTGAAGTGGAAGGGCCAGATTCTGACCTCACTAACCCCAATGTAAATTCTGGATAATTCAAGAGCGGCGTGGGTTCAGGAGAAACCTGGCAGGGGTTGGGTCCAAGAAAGAAGAATCACTTGCTGTCCAGTCGGCCCTCGGTCCCAGGAGCAAAGGGAGGCTGTTCTCAGTAAGTGAATTTAACAGGACACGGCACCGTAAGAGCAGATTGATGTAGTCTGACTCTTGTCTTAACATAGGAATTGAACCCGTGCTGGCCCCGTACCTGAGCTCCTGTGGACAGGCCATACAAAGTAAACAGTGCACCAGAAGACAGGGGTCTGCTCCCTACACTTGCAAGGTTCAAATTTTCACTTAAAAATAGGGCTTCAGTCTACTCACCTGCAGTAAGAGGGCGACATTCCCCCATTTCATGTTGGATTCCCCAACCAACAGCTGTTCATCCCCCACATAAAAACTGCTCCTCCCCTCGTGCCTGGGAGAAAAGATGGGGCCTTGCAGCATGTTCAAACTCATTTTGGGCTTACTTTGGGGAGATATCTGGTGCACCTGGGGAGCTGGCAAACACCTCACATTCCCTCTCAACTCCTGATCAGGATTGGAGCCCAAGACACCAGTTGACCTTCCAAGCACTCCCCTGACCTTCACCCGGAGGCGGAGCATGCCCCATGCTTCGACTCTATTTCTAACAGAGTGGTAACATGTTAGCGAAGACTGATTAGCTCCCCGGCAGGTCCTGCCAATGGGGAGGCACGTGCCACACTGAACAATAGGCTCATCTCACTGCTCCCTGTCTTCTCCAACTCTTTGCCTTTTTCACCCTCTTCCCCCTCCCCCTCCCCCAGCTGTGTCATGTCCTAAACCTGGCTAGTGGGCTCTTGGGGATAGGGGCTTTCTTCCTCTTCCAAGTTTTTACAGTGTCCCAAGTAATGGGGCTGCCCCAATCCAGATCTAATATATGAAGGAAGAAAAGACCATGTGGGGATAAAGAGGGTGGAAGAGCAGTGGAGTTGATGGAGAGTAGGGCCTTCCTTAAACAGAGCCCAATGGGGGGCTGCCGGGGCCATCACATTTAACATAAGAACATAAGAATGGCCCTACTGGGTCAGACCAAAGGACCATTTAGCCCAGTATCTTCTCTTCTGACAGTGGCCAATGTCAGGTGCCCCAGAGGGAATGAAGAGAAGAGGGAATCATCAAGTGATCCATCCCCAGTCGGCCATTCCCAGCTTCTGGCAAACAGAGGCTAGGGACACCATTCCTGCCCATCCTGGCTAATAGCCATTGATGGACCTATCCTCCATGAACTTATATAGTTCTTGTTTTGAACCCTGTTGTAGTCTTGGCCTTCACAACATTCTCTGGCAAGGCGTTCCACAGGTTGACTGTGCGTTGTGTGAAGACAGTGCTATTGTTAATCATGTTTAGTGGGGTAGTTGGGAAGGGCCAACCATCAATGGGATCCCATGGTGCTAGGCTGGAAAGTGGTAAATGGCTCCTGCTTCCTAGTTCCCAGGGATTTTAGCCCCTGTGATGTTAGCCCCGGAGGAGATGTTGGGAAGGGAGAAAACACTGAGGACGCTCACCAAGGAGGGGAAGAAAGTCAGGCCAGGAAGGCAAAGTGTCCTGAGGACAGAACAGGCTCCTAATGAAGATGATGCGTGGAAGGAGTCGGTGGGCAAGGCAGCCTCTGACCCAGCGAAGAGCCGCTGGCCGAGGAGCTACCCCTGGAGAAGGAGAAGCGCCAGGAGAGGGTAGCAGCTCCCCCTTGCAGGGGCGCTGCTACAGTTTGTGGAGTGGGGGTGCCGGGAGCCATTTGGCTGCAAGCTGCAAACCCTGCCTCTGACGGGACCCCCCTTCGGGCCGGGGGCGGGGGGCGTAGGGGCAGGAGGGTCCCCCTCCGCCCCCGGCTGCGATCCGGCCTCCCCACGTGCGAGGGGGGCTCGGCGGGCCTGCCCCTGGGCTGGGGCGGCCGGGCCCCCCCCCGCTCGGCGCGCCCGCAGCTCGGCGCCGGCGCGGGGAAGGGGGGCGGAGGAGGGGGCGGGCAGGCGGGCCGGCAGGCAGCCGAGCCACGCAGGCTTTGACGTCGCCGGGCTGCGGCTCCCCAGCCCCGGCTCCCCGCACGCAGAGCGCAACGTGACCGCCCCGGCCGCCCCTCGCCGCTCACACACGCGCCGAGCCCGGCCGCTGCCGGACGCTGCATCCCCGGGCAGGGCTGGGGCAGGTGCGTGGCCCCGGGCGGCGGCGGCGGCGGCGGCTGCGTTGTTCCCGGCCGCCCGCGCTGCTGCTCGCCCCGCGGATCCCCAGCCCCGGCCGCTGCCTGGGGAGGGGGCCCCGGGCTGGGGGCCGCAGGGCAGCCGTGTGCATCGGCTCCCCGCGGGCTGCTGCCGCCCTCGGCCGGGGGGGGGCGTTTTTTGGGGTTTTTTTTTTTGGTTTTTTTTTGGGGGGGGCTGCTTCTCCGGAGCGGCTGGTCCCGGAGAGCGCCCGGGGGCGGGACACGCGGCTGCCGGCCGCCCCGCCGCGCACCATGCCCCGGGAGCCGCGCTGCGATGGCATCTGACGGCAGCCGGCAGCCGGCTGGGGCGGCCCCGGAGGCGGCTGGAAGCTGCGCGGAGCCCGGCGAGTGACTCGGGGGAGGCGAGAGGAGCCGGCGGAGGGGGGACCCCGCGGGGCCGAGGAGTGGACCGGCCCCCGGCTGGCCCCGCCGCTGCCGCCCGCCCGTCCCGGGGCGCCCAGCCGCTCGGCGCTCGCTGGGCTGGGCATCGGCCCGCGGCGGGTCCCGCGCTTCCTTCCCGCCCGGGGCTGGAGATGTGGATGCTGGCGCGAAGATGGATTTAGTGTACGGGCTGGTCTGGCTGCTGACGGTGCTGCTGGAGGGGATCTCCGGCCAAGGGGTGTACGGTGAGTCCCGCCGCCCCCCGAGCCTGACCTGGGGTGGGGGGGGGGGGTTCCGCCGCGGGCGAGGGAGAGGTGGGGCTCACCCCCGCCGAGGCAGGGGTTTGCGCCCCCCCTCCCCAGTGCAGAATGGGGCTGGGGTGGGGGGCACCGCTCGGTTGTCATTGTGCATTGCAAGACTGGAGCCCCTCCGTGGCTGTTAGCTGGGGGACGGGACCGACCTGGCGCGCCGGATCAAACTTGCTGCCTGCAGAGAGAGGATCCCTTAGGATTCCTGCCTCCTGATACCCTCCCCCTCGCCCCCATCGGCATGCACCCCCCACACACACCCCCGGCTCATCACCTCCCTCTCCCGCTTCTCCGGAGAGCCCGGGCTCGGTTTTCCGGCTCGGGAAGTGCAGGGAGTTTGCTTTCTGTGCACCCCCGTTGCCATGAGCACTGGCATCAGAAGAGAGTCCGGGTTCCCACTGCCAGAGACCGCTTGGGGGAAATGGGGATGGGAGCGGATGAATGGACGCGGATTCAAGGCTTCCCGGGGGTGGGGTGAGGGGGGACCCCCGCTGCAAACAGCACGTCTGGGGGCTCGGTCCAGGGTCCTGTCAGCCCTCGCTTCCCACCTGGAGCGTGTGCGGCAGAGGAGGGAGCGGGTGCTTGGGCTGGGAGCTAAGAGACCCGTTGGTCATCGGCTGTAAACCCATTTGCCCCGGTTCCCCGCCGCGCGGCGGCGGTGAGCCGCCGTGTGAACGGAAACGGAGTCCCCATTCCGGAGCGGGGAGCGAGCGATTTGGCGGCGCGCTGCCGTTCCCCTCCCTCCCGGGTCCGTTCTTCGTGGGCGCCACACGGCCGCGGTGCTCCGCCGGCTGGCCGTGGGGTTGGGATTCATCCAGCTCTGGGGTGCAGGAACGGGGATACAGCGAGGCCGGAGTGGGACTCACCCCGGTCCCCCAGTGCCAGAGCAAACGCGGAGAAAGCCCCCAGGCGACGTTTGGGGAGGGACGGGGGAGGCTAGAAATAAGCTTTCCCTGGCGAACGAGCCACGCGTCCGCAGCTACCTGGGGATCCAAGGTCTGCGGGGCTCCCAATTCACGGCCAAGTCCAGCCCAGGCTCGTCCAGGGGTCCTGGGAGCTCCTCTGCAAGGGGTGCGTAGCGCGGGGAGCCAGGGCCTCCCTTCAGCCAGCTGGGCTCATGCCCCCCCTCAGCACTGCCAGGAGCCTGCACTTCGGTCGGGGCTCCCTCCCCGAGGAGGATTTTGTGATGTATTTATTTTGCATTTCCCCGTGAATTTCTATCATTCAGATGCCTTCCCTGGCAACAGCATCCTGGTGTTGGGAATGCTGACCCAGCGTGTTGGCACAGCGCAGATTCAGAGAAGACAAATATCCCAGTTAGACATGGAGAGGGAAGCAAATTGGTGCATGTTAGAGAGTGGCTGCTGTAGAAATCATGCAGGGCGGTAAAAGAGACAACCAGGACTACCGGAATGTGTAACATATCACAGCCTGGAGTGGCCAATACAGGGATCAATTTACAGGGCACATGTTACTGTTGGACCATTTCTTCTCATTAGCCATGTTACATTTCTTTACCGTGGCTTGCGAATCACCTCATCTAAGATCAATCTGTATTTCTCTGTCTTGTACTGGTGCACACCTGTTAAAAACATAATGCATTACTCTGGGTGGTGGAGGACCCTCAATTTGAGAGCTGGCTTTGCAAGGTTTATATTGGTACAAATGGACGGGAATTTGAACTGCAGCCGGGAGGAGCAGATTAGATGAATGCAAGTAGTTTGTCCACACTGATGTTGTGCATTTGGAAATTACAGGGCCAAAATCTGTGCCGATTTCCCTCCCCATGCAGCCTCAGTGCCTTCAAACGCATGGTCCAGAATGTAAATCAGCACTTTGTTTAGCTCATCAGATGGTTATTACAAATGGTTTCGAAAGGTAGGCTAAACAAACCCCCTCCTAGTAGAAGAGAAGCACATGCTGGATGGACAGTAGCTGCAGCACGTTTGCAGGAGAACATGGTACATACGATATGCAGCCATAATCTACGATAAAGCTGTGGCATAACAACAAAAGCCGGAAAGTCCAAAGAGCAGGGTACCATAGTGCTGCACCCGCCCCATAATCACAATACACACCTCTGAGACACCCATGCTACTTCATTATCCAAGGGGTGGCCTGGGGATGAGGGAGCTCTGGGTCACATTAATTACTGGTCTAAGTAGATGCAGCCCTGTTAGCTACAATAGAAGTTGCACTTGCTTGCGTAGGGCTAAATGTGTTCCTCTGTCTCTCACTTGCCCCAGTGTTTCCAGTTCCTGCTCCACATTACATAAGCAGCATAGCTCAGTGATGTGACATTGCTGTCATGCCTCCCATTCTCACAAGAGTATTGTGGTCGTACATGTTACGGAATCATTGTCATTTTTCTAGTACGCGTTGCTTTTGGCACACGTGCATGCACACATGAAGGCAATAGGCCATTCGTGTCCATGACGCACCTGCAAGCAAACTTGTGGCTGGAGGTTTTTGAAATCCGATGTAATTCAAAATATTAGGAACGGTCATGAGGATTTTCCTTGGTGTTTGCATTACTGAAGCATTAAACTCTGTGTGCCACCAGTGCATCCATTCGCCTGTCAAACACAGGGACACACATTGTTGGATTTCTTGGAGCATAAGCTTCTGCAATGCATTGTAGAATATTTGTTAAGGCTTATATGTTGTGCGTGGGCATCTATGAAAGAGATCGTGCCCTTAGTTGGTTGCTAACAATTCTGCTGAAATCGTTACTGAAAAAAGGATTGCACATCTGGGCTAAGACTTCTTTGTAAATAAGAGTTAAATGTGATCTACTGTCATTCTGTAATGCACATTATACTTGGTCTCTGTATGGACCAGGGACCTGCAGATATTCATGATGTTGGGAGACAAAGTGTTTTTTCAATTATAAGTGAACATATGATATTTTAAAATGATACATTAAACTCAGTCTTGTTTTTCATTGGCAACCTCCTCATTTAAAATAAATATATATATATATACACACACCCATTTAGGGCAACAGCATATGTATTTCTTCCTCAAGGACACCAGTCTAGGCTTCCAGTTCCTCAGCCACCACCTCTCTTGGGCAGAGGCACACGACTCTCTCTCTCCTGACTGGGGTTTTCCAGTTGCACGGTTCCCTGCCTCTGCTGTAATATTCCCTGTAAGCCAGACTGCCTGTACAGGCCAGCATCTGCACTTTCCTTTTCTCTCCAGAGGCTATGAACAGTGTAATGGCCTACAGCTATAAATTACCACACAGCTCTCTCTAGGCAAGCACGTTTATTCTTAAGGTGAAAGCATTACAGGGAAAACATTAAAAACAATAAAAGAACCTGCATACATGCTAAAAAAAAGCTCACCAGAGATCACCCCAACTCCAACCTCAGGCTCTGGTCGGTGTCAGTCCATCAAAACCCAAAACTGGGTTTTCCCTCTGGTGACAAGTTCCTAACTGTTTCAAATTCAGAATCAGAACAATTATGAATAGTTCAGTCTTTCCCTTATGCTGCTTAGGTCTTTGATCTTATCCTCATGTAAGAGGTGATCAGCAGACAATAGCTCACTCCTCAGGGTGTAGCTTCAAAAGGCTGGGTTTTGCATAACCGGAGTCTGGATAACCCCATGAAAACCATGTAATGGTTTTGTTCCAAGAGTCCATTCTTGTCTGGCACGTTGTTCAAGGTAATCCTTTGAAGACCAGGTCTCACATCTGTCACAACATTATGGAACAGTAACTTTCCAAAGTGCTCAGCATCCGCCTAAGTCGGCTCCTGTTGAAGTGAAACAGTCATCATAAAGCTCCTGTTAGCTCCAGTGGGAGCTGTTGGAAATACAGAGTGGGATTTTCCAGAGTAATTTGGAGGAAAGGTAAAATGTTCCAAATTGCCGAGGTTCCATTTTCAAAAGTGACATGGGCACGCTTAGGCAACTTAGGGCCTAAATCTCTTTTGAAAATATACGTGCCTTTGAAAATTGTACCTGAAATCTTTTTGTTCATAGTTTTTTTTTTTCTTTTTTCTTTGACTGGAAAACTAGTGGCAATATTGCACTGAGAATCCTGAACATGTGGGCGGCCTGTCCTGCAGCCATTGCAGTTTAATGTGATTTTTTCCACTGACTTCAATGACAGCAGGATCATGCCCAATTGTAATCTCCTTGGGGCAGGGACTACATCCTCATTTGTGTACGCCCTCCCACTTAACGAAACTCATAGATAAATAATGACAATAATTAATGCCAAAAAATGGACCTGATTGAAGTAGTAGGAAAAGAAATTTTGCTCCCTTTTCCCTTCTCGTTTTTTAATATCTCCTGTCTTTGTGCCAGTTCCTCAACAGGTCGAAATGCCATTGGACTTCACTGGAGCGCCACTGACTGGTAACAGTGGTGTCTGGCCCTTCGTATTTTAAAATGCAAACCACTGATCCATGTGAACATAGATTCCAAGATCCCAGAAGAATGTAGTTCACTGTCTTAAGATAAATGCAATTATACAATTGTTTTAAACTAACGTTACTTCAAAGTATTATGACTGATAATAATAATACCTAGCTCTTGCGTAGTGCTTTTCATCAGTAGTTCTCAGAGCTTTTCAAAGGAGGTCAGTCTCAGTGTTCCCATTTTACTGATGGGGAAATGGAGGCATAGAGATGCGGAGTGATTTATCCATTGTTACCTCGCAGCTCAGTGCCAGAGCCAAGAATACAACCCAGGGCTCCTGAGTCCCAGCCCAGTGCTCTATCCGCTAGTTCTGATTAAAATTATTAATAATATTCCAGGTGAGCCTGGAAGACTGACTAACGTCAGCGCGGACTATGGGGGTGTGAGTTGGAGCACGCCCTGAAGTGTTGCGTTGGAACTGTCCCGTGTAGACCCTTCTAGTGTGAACTGGAAGGTACCTGTTTGCGTAGTCCCGTTTAATGCCATGTATACAAGCTCTTTGCGTGGGTAGGGACACGGGCTCAAAGAGGTGGAGTGACTGCCCAAGGTCACACAGCAGGTCAGCGGCACAGCTAGGAACACACTTCAGATCTACCTGACTCCTAGCCCAATCCCCTATTCCCTGGACCACTGTAATACAAAGATCCAAAAGGCCTGAAAAAAATGGGGCTTTTCTCATATTTATTTCACCTCCTTAATTTTAGCTAGCTTATTTTCTGCAAAATAACCCTTCGAGAAACTCAAGAGCTGCATGCACTTTTCCCTTTTTAAATTATATCTCTCTGAATGCCATGCATGGTTACTAAAGCATAAAAAGTAAGTACTCAGAACATTACTGTTACATATTTTTATTCTACAGTAGAGTTGCAGTGCAGTATAAAAGTATGTTGGTGAGAAGGCTTCCTATGGGCACAAAGAGTTGTTATTAGATACCTTGAAGAAACGGTGTTCTGTAAAGATGAATGATATAGTAAAGATGGGAGAACAAAATTCTTAATGTCAATTTTACAAGCTCTTTAGGCCAAGGATGCAGAATTTGACAGGCTTTTGGATCTGTTATAAATGGTTTGTATTGTTCCAGGCCCTGCGAACCATTATGTCTTGGGGTCATGTACTCCCATGCGTTGCAGGCTGCAGAATGAAGAGTGTAGCAAATTACTACAAATCTATCCTGGAAAGTCTGACTGCAAACCACAACCTTCTGCGTGATATTACACCAAACTGAATTACAGCAGGGAAATGTCACAACCTGGATGAACTGCCAAAATTATAATATCAGAGGTGCGGGGTGTGGCCTGGAGGAAAAATGGAAGGAGGCACAGAAAATCACTACCTGTTATAGTAGAGACAAACATTCCAACTGTGTAACAATTTGCACAAGTAACTTGAGATGAGCAGCTGTAAACATTTTGGTGAGATCTATAATCTAAATGTAGCAATCGCTTAACCAGGCCTACAGTGGCTGTCTGAAAACAGCATGTGTGGGTGGGAGGGAGGCTCATTTGCAAATTCCAAGAGGCTCACAGCCACAGCTTACATAAATGCAACCCAGTCTCCTTTCCCAGAAGCAGGTATATCTCTGCTATGCACAGTGAGTTCCACAGGTTTCCTCGCTGTATTTTGTGGTCAGACCTCCAGCTGTATGCTCCTCCATGTTTCACTACAGATTGTTTGCCTGTGTCTTGCACATCTTTTCTCTTTTTATATGTTTCTGTTACTTCCGTGCGCTTTTCCCATGACCAGGAAAGACACGGCCCTTAGTAATCGTAAATGTCCATCAATTTGTAGGCGTCAAAATGCTGCTGAAGGTGAGTGCAAGTTCGTGTGTGTAAAGACAGGTATTTTCATATAAAGAGAGGCATGTGTGTGTAATATGTATCCCTCTCCACAGACACACACACACACAATTTTATAACAGCTTCTATAATTAAAAGAGCTAAAAAACCCCACCGACAGGCCTGGGTAACAGTAGTAGTATTCCTCAAAATGTTTATAAATGAAACCCGAAGAAAAGAGAGAGACATTGAAAAGCATAGGCACGGTGCTTGGGGCAGAGGAGAGAAGAGTATTGTTGAGATGGGCCAAAGCTATGCGATGGCCAGCTGGAAAGCAGTATCTTGTAGTACTAAATACAGGGAAGCGTCCCCCTCTCAAGAAGCACCCTTGGTAAGTGAAGGATGATCCTTTTCCGTTGCTGCAGTGACTAATGTGGAAGGGTGAGCATTCCTGACACTAAACATTAGAGAGATTGCTCCTGGTGTTGTTTTTTTTTTTTTTTTAATGCCTGCTAAAAGCCTTATCCAATAGGCTTAATTTTAAAATATATTTTAATGTTTTATAAAGATGCACATTTAAAATCAATCAGTGGATCTAAGAATAAGAACGGAGCCTTGCGTTCGATATGGCAACTTGGTTTGGGGGTCTGATTAAGTATCCTGTATAGAAAATACAGCCAGCCATTCAACATAAACTGGTGGTCATGTCTTGTCAAGAAAGAACTTTTCTCAGCCACATTGCTGCTTTTGTTTTTGAGCTGCATGCTTGCAGCTAACCAGAGAAGGAGATTAATGGCTGTTGGCTTTAGCAATATTGATGGCTGTATGTCATAGCTGAACCTGCTTTTACCTAATACTCTGGCTGAAGCCAGTGAAACAAGTGAGGCTGGAAGGAGGAAAAAAAACTCAAGGGAGGTGGGAACCCCAACACTAATGCATTTTCCCTGTTAGGAAAACTAATTAGGTTCAGGAAGATAGCTGATTATTAGCTCTTATATTCAAAAGCCAGCCTCTTAATTACCCAACCCCCAAATGGTACGGCTAGTTTCGTGTAGAGAGCTGGTTTTCTGAATCAGTGCTCCCCATCATGCAGATCTTTGAATGCGGTTATTGTATCATATGGTTTAACCCTGTACAATTCTGGATATTGTGTGACAGAAACCAAAGCAGTCTCACCAGAGAACAGGAAAGGTATTATGTCCTGCTGCAGTGCTGTGCATTTCTAAGCAGCTGATGTGCTCTGCAACTGCTAACTCCAGGACCATTTACTGAGCAGCCGATCCTTCAAAACTTTAACTCTTAACTCAGCCCATTTAAAGTTCCCTTGAAGGCTGTTCCCTCTTCTCCCAGCATATTTTAGCACTGAGATTTCATTAATGCTGGGAGACTATTTCATTTTCTGCATGTAAGCTAATGCACTTAGAGAGTGTGGAGAGCGGGAAATAATTCTGGCCCATCAACCTGCCCATTAACCAACACAAATGAATAGAAATGACTTTTCCAACGGATTCTTTTCTTGGCGGTCCCAGAGGCTGCTGCTGTATGCAATGGGTCACACACTTCAGCATTTTACATGGGGGAGCAAAGCAAAGGCGCACTGGATTTTTATGGAGAGGAACAGGGCGGCTTGGTTTTGCACTCCATTGCGCAGGTTTCGTGCATGATCCAGGGAGCACAGTCAACGTATAGAAATGTTCACCGATTTGTAGGGAAACATTAAATAACTGCGATTGAATGAATTTTGGGGGTGGATCCAAAGTCCGCTGATGCCAGCGGAGAAGCTCCTGCCAATGTCAGAGGGCTTTCGATCGGGTCCTGTGGCTGAAGAGTGACCGAAGTACTCTTTTTACAGACAAATACTGCAGCCTTGATGCCCAAATACTGTTCGGAGTATTACTGAGTGCCAGTTACCTCAGTCAGTAATGCAGGATTAGTCTGTTGGTAATTTTATATCCTAGAGTTCGCGGTGGTGGTGTTGTAGCTGTCTTGGTCCCAGGATATGAGAGAGACAAGGGGGTCCGGAGCTCCAAAGGTTGTCTCTTTCACCAGCAGAACTTGGTCCAAGAAAAGAGATTCCCTCACCCACCTTGTCTCTCTCATATTGGAGCATCTTGTGACTGGAAATAAAGGCAAAGATATTTGGAATGGTGTCAAAATCTGGCAAAATATGACAGGAAGATGGGCACGTGGAACATGGCGTTTAATGCTTTCCATGTAGGTGGCAACTAAAAGCAAGGTTTATATCTGATAAATATCATTAAAATGCATTAAGTTTCAAGCAAGCAAAAGAGGGGGCCGTATCCTCAGCGGGTGTAAGCGGTGGCAGCTCTGTTGTCTTCAATGCACCCTACTCCACTTTTATACCCATGCGGGAGCTACCCTGCCAACTGTGCCGCGTTCAGAGTAAGAAGATGATAACTCCAAAACAATCCTCTTGACATTTAAAGCGTTTTCTGTCTGCTCTCTTGAGTGGCTTATTAGCACATTGCTTGCATCTCCATAGAAGGAAGCCGTTGATGCTCTGCATATATTGGGTCAAGGTGTTCTCTCTGAATCGGAGCTAGGGGAATTGGGAGGAAGCCTGGCAGCAAGGAAGCACTTCAAAATAAATAAATAAATCTCTCCTGGCTCCTGAGCTAAATCCAGCTTAATTAGAGTCAGTGGGAAAACAAATGAAGAGGAAAAATAGCTCAATCCAGCTGCTCTCCCTCTCCTCGCATATTTCCTGGCAGCTTGTCCACTCAGAGGTGCGACCTTTGACTCGTTCTTCATCAGTAAACGCGCCGCCCTGGATCTGCGCACCCTATTGCCGTCAGCAGCGATGGGAGTTGTGTGCCTGCTGATCAAGGGCTTGAGCTTGAATGGTTTTTGTGAGCAAGCTTGGAGGAGCTGGCTTGCCTGGATTTGATTCCCTAGTGAACAGATGGCTGTGGCTTTCATTGAAACACCCTTGGAGGCGCTGTAAACTGAGTAGTTTGTATCTTGGACCAGTTGAGGAGAAAAAAACCCATTGAGACATTGGCTTCAAAGGGCTCAACGGTTGGCTTGGCCGGCTAGTTTTGGGTGCCTGGGGAAACCAGGGGAATGTGGGAGAGGCCTGTTCTTTGAAAATGTGTTCTCATGACTGGGACTTTGTACCGTCTGGGTGCCCAGTGACTGGGATAGCCAAACTTCACTGCTGTAGGAGGCTGGGCTCTGCAGGGGCTGCTGTCCTGTGTTTCTAAAGGGCTCTCCCTCCCATTACATCCAGTTCCTGAAGACGCTTAAGCAAGTCTCTGTTGCCTACTGGGGCAGTATAGCGACCTCAACAGAACTGAGAGAAAAGCCTCAGAAATAAATGGGTGGTGGGTTCCCTACAGTGATATCAAAGCCAGTTTTCCTGTTCTGGGCCAAGCTGGTAATTTTTAGACCGCATTGTAGAGTAGCGGGACTGACTGGGCAGGCGCAGGCGGAGGGGAGGAGTTAATGGGGGAAAGAGACCGACCGACTCCGCAGACCCACGAACTGGCATCGTAGTTGCAGGAATGCGGGCTCAGTGGGGTCTGGGTGTGTGTGTTCGGGGGAGACAGGGAAGCAATGGCAGGATGTGCGAGTCATGATGGGTTTAGGGGTATTCAGTTACCGTAGACATGAACACCCTCTTGGTGTCCCACAGAGCCCTCGTCTTCATGGAAGGGGGCGTCTCTTTGCTGTTTGCACAGGCTGCACTGTTGCAGACAGGGCTATGTGCAGTGGCCAGCACCAGTGGGCC
The DNA here is from genome assembly GCF_965140295.1 of Lepidochelys olivacea. NCBI lineage: Eukaryota > Metazoa > Chordata > Testudines > Cheloniidae > Lepidochelys > Lepidochelys olivacea. The sequence goes on from NC_140416.1 coordinate 125,507,863, forward strand.
GCTCATCCTGGCACAGAATTGCTGCAGCCCTTGGTGTGGGGTCTGCCTGCCCATCACCAGCTCTCGTGCTCTGCATCCCTGCTTCTCTGCACCAGCTCTGTTTCGCACTGAGCTCCGGTTCCTTGCAGCACAGTTCCATAGCTGGGCATTTCCTCTGGCTGCAGCTGTCCCTGGGACCCCTTGAGTACGGGTGGTGGTTGGGGGGAAGGGATTGAGGCAATCTCTGGGGGTCTAGAGGGTGGCTGGTGTTACCACTCCAGACCCATACCCACTCTTTGCACTTCTGTGGGGTGGACCCTGAATGCTTGGTGGCATCTGAGAGAAGGGGATATAGTGTTGAGGATGCAGTTGGTCCCACTTCTGTGTAGTCCAACCAGTCCCCAGGAGCAGGGGAGCTCCTGCCGATGACCCTCTTGGGCCTCTAGGCCAATTACTGTGCTTTGACAAATGCATTGTTCTCCGTTTTAAATCCCGACTCTAGGGGGATGCAGTGACACTAACTGCACCCACGGTGCAGGGGATTTTCAAAGGCACTAATGACTGGTGCCTCTTAACTCCCATCGATTTCCAGAGGGAGCTGCGCACACAGCTGTCCTTTGTGCTTTTGAGCAGCTCACGCAGTGTGTGCCGCCCAGTCCTCAAAGGAGACAAACTGAAATGAGTGAGCTACTTCCCCCCAATCTCTTTCAGCTCTCGCATTAGGTGATAAAAATAATAATTGCAGGTAGCTTTTCTCGGACACAGTGTGACAGTCTCCATTTAAAGGTACATTATACTCTAAACACTACAGAGCCTCTGCACTGAATACGTGATATGTTCTCATTAATATGAACATTCTCAAGGGTCTTTGTGGTTCATCAAACACATAATGGTACTTGAATTTTCTCTCCCTACACAGTATTATTATTGTGACTGGTAAAGGTTTTAGCATCTAGGGTAACAATTCAGGTGGATGCTGCCAATAGCCTTTCGCTAAAGGGCAGCAGGTGTCTATTTTAAAAGACACTTCTGGCTCTGAATAGTAAGTTCGTGTAAGTATTTGCTTTTACAATGACTTCATTTTTTGCATTATGCAGGGGTCGGACTAATTCAGAGTGCAACCCCAGCGTCACTTAGGATATGTCGACCCTGCAGCTGGGAGTGTGCTTCTCCGCTCGGGTGGACAGACACGCTAGCTCTGCGTGAGCGAACCCTAAAAATAGCAGGGTAACCAGGAATAGCCCAGGAGGCAGCTTGGGCTGAGCCACCTCAGTATGGTCCCAGTGCCTGAGTGTGTATTCGGACAGCTAGCCCAAACCATCTCCTGTGCTGTCCCTAGGTATGTGGCTGGTTTTAGCTGGGAAGCTGCAGTGTGAACGTACCTTGAGGGGAAAAGAAACTAGCACAACAAACCAGAGGGATTTTTTACAAATCAGTTATTTTCTTCAACCTGCAACAAATCTGGTTCAGTTGTTGGGAAGGAAGGAGTTCTCCAGTATCCACGGAGAAGGGTTGCTTGTTCTAATGCTGGTAAGGGGGGAGGGATAGCTCCGTGGTTTGAGCATTGGCCTGCTAAACCCAGGGTTGTGAGTTCAATCCTTGAGGGGGCCATTTAGGGATCTGGGGCAATAATTGGGGATTGGCCCTGCTTTGAGCAGGGGGTTGGATTAGATGACCTCCGGAGGTCCCTTCCAACCCTGAGATTCTCTGATTCTACCACCTTCCGTCCACTCAGCTGTCAAGCAACTCCTCTGTACTCTGTCTCCAGCTGTACTGGGCATAAGTCCTCATCAGCCAAATATCCGCTACCTTGTGCTTGTGTTCCTTAGTATGTTCTAATCCCACCACCCACTCGGCCTCTAGCCCGAGGGGCTTTCCCTCACTCTGATGGTCATGCTGTCCTCTGCTTACTTGCTGTGTCTTTGCAGGTTTATTCTCATAGATTTTATTTCCAAGGAACATTTCAGTCTGAATTACTTCCTGTCATCGCCATAAGTAATCTGAATACTAAATACAGTTGACTTCAGTGGAAATAGCAGAGCCTGTTCTCAGGCAGTTCGCTTTTGGGGCCCCACTATACTGGAATAGGCTTTTGTTCAACTTGAATGTAGCTACTGTTTCCTGATTGACAGCAAACAAAGGGCCTGATCCTGCATATCTCTTCTTACACAAGACAGGACTATACATGGGCATAAGTACTTTCAAGACTGAGAAGTAGGAGGAATACTCTCTCTTTCAGGTTGCCAGTTTTTACCATGCTTTTTCTTGGAGTTTGATTGGATTTTGGCATTGGGTTGTCACATCTTTATTAATTGCCCATTCCCAAATTTCCCAGTAGGCCAGGTGTAAGCCAGTGCAACTTCAGAGCTGGGCACATGTAAAATCCCTGCAAATGCCTAAGATTATCTTTTGAGTCCTTATGCAACAATGATAAAAATGAAGCCACAGCATGACGGCCGAGGCTCATACCAGCCTGCCTCCTGCTTCGCTAACCCTCTGGGCAGATGGTCAAGGAAGAGTAAGTAGGCCTCGGCATTTCGTTTTCAAGCCCATGAGTAGTGTACACATTTATTTCTACAGCTTGCTATTACTAAGGTATGGTAACTCTCAGCCTATGGTGCTCAATGATGAATAGTGGACAGTAATGCAAGGCACTGCTCACTGAACTGAGTGAGGCCGGTTTGGCTGACGGAAAGATTGTAAAACATGCCTTGCAATGAGGCTAAATTGAGTCTATTTAGTTGATCCAAGAGAAATGTTTAGAAGTGACTTGATCGTGGTCTAAAAGTATCTACAGAGGGGAGAAGATTTCTCATTGGAGAGGGCTCTTTAATCTACTCTCTAGCAAGGGTGCAAGTTGAAATCAGCAAAATGGAAATAGGAAAAATTAGGAAAAAATAGGAGAAATGGAAATAGGATGTACATTTTTAACAGTGAGGGCAGTTAGCCATTGGAACAACTCACTAAGGGAGGTACCGGATTCCTCATCTCTTGGTCTTTACATTAAGAATTGGATGTCTTTTCTAAAAGTTGTGCTCCAGCTCACCGATAAGTTGCGGGGTTTGAAGCAGGAATCTTGGGGGGAAATCTATAGGCTTGTGCTATGCAGAGGTCAGACTAGATAAGTCCCTTCTCACCTTGAACTCAATGAACCAATGAATCTCTTTTTAATATTACTTTAATGAAAATATCAGAATAATGTAAGTTACTCAGCAAATGATCTGGCCTTTAATTGTAACCTGTTTTACATTATTAACACAGGTTTCAGAGTAACGGCCGGGTTAGTCTGTATTTGCAAAAAGAAAAGGAGGACTTGTGGCACCTTAGAGACTAACCAATTTATTTGAGCATAAGCTTTCGTGAGCTACAGCTCACTTCATCGGATGCATACCGTGGAAACTGCAGCAGACTTTATATATACACAGAGAATATGAAACAATACCTCCTCCCACCTCACTGTCCTGCTGGTAATAGCTTATCTAAAGTGACCATTCTCCTTACAATGTGTATGAAAATCAAGGTGGGCCATTTCCAGCACAAATCCAGGTTTTCTCACCCCTTGTGTTGTGGGGCAGGGGGCTGAGAAAACCTGGATTTGTGCTGGAAATGGCCCACCTTGATTTTCATACACATTGTAAGGAGAGTGATCACTTTAGATAAGCTATTACCAGCAGGAGAGTGGGGTGGGAGGAGGTATTGTTTCATGGTCTCTGTGTATATAATGTCTTCTGCAGTTTCCACAGTATGCATCCGATGAAGTGAGCTGTAGCTCACGAATGCTTATGCTCAAATAAATTGGTTAGTCTCTAAGGTGCCACAAGTACTCCTTTTCTTTTTATTATTAACACAATATATATGCTCTAGCGGGTAATATATCAAACATGCCTGTAAATATGAGTGTGCAGTAACCGCAATGTTTCTTTGAATTTAAATTAATTTAAATTTGTTGCTTAAAATATAACCTTAATTTCAGCGTCTTGTTCTTTGTATTTGAATATAATCAATATATGGCTGTAACAATAAGAGAACCAAAGCAGAATTATAGACACTCTTCAACTTCGGGGAAGTTCAGAACTTTCCATCTGGACCCTATCTTTTAAGTGAACTGATCCAAACCACATAATTCAAATACTCCCAAACTGTGTGTGAATTTGATTCTGGAATCCAGCTTCACAGACTGGGTCCCCCTAAGCTGACCAGAATTTCAAAATGAAAATTGGGAACACTTTTGTGGTGACTTTTTTAGGCTCATGAAGTAGTCTCACAAAAGTGCACATAAAAAGAAAAGTGTATTAGTCTTACTACTGTCAACTTTTCCCTCAGCACCAGCCGGTACATAATTCACGGAGTGGATGAGTTTTCACAGTAACTTCATGTCATGAATTTGTGATGAAATACTGAACAAATGTCGATGTTTCCTCTGAGCAAAAGAAGGGGGTAGTTAGTGTCCGCACTCATTTTCTCTTCACTCCAAACACGGTTCATCACACTGAACCCATGCTCTGTTGGTAAACACAGGGTAAATTTGACTCTGAGCAAACGTTTTATAATTATATAAAAAAAACAACAATCCATGTTTTCATTGACTGTAAATGATAAAGTGGGATGTCTCTGGCCTCCTGTGAGAAGTTCCCTTGATATCATATGAAAAACCAGGATTGTCCGTGGGAAAAAACAGATTTGGAGTTGCTTTAGGGTTACCCATATGACGAATAGAACTGGAGGAAAAATTTTCAGATTTAGACTTCCCTACAAAAGCAATGGGATGCATTTTTAAAGAAAACAATGAATGAAAAATGTTTTTTCCCCCCCAGCCCACTATACATAGTAATTATCTGGGACCAAATGTGGCCCTGGTGTAAATGGACACATTAACCTTGCCTGTCAATGAGAGATGTATCTCATGCATTTGCCTCATTCTCTGGCCCCAGTCCTTTACTGTTTACTTTGAGAAAACTCCCATTGAAGCAAAGGGCTGGAGTGGGAGTTGGCCTGAACAAGGAATTCAGGATGAGGCGCTATGCTTAATGGTCCCAATGTCTCATCTTTCTAGAGCCCTAGTCCAGAGAAGCCTTTTGCTGTACTCAAATGATGCTGACTACTGTGTCGGGGTATTCTCCGGGGTAATGTCAGGCATAGTTTGGCCTGTGTATTCGGCACCCTTGCCTTGCAGAGAAGGTTCACTTCAGAAAACCCTGGTGGTCTGGGTTCCTGTGGTGGTCTTTCTTTTTAGAGAATTTGTGGAGCAGCATTTGTGACTTTAAACATGTTTCCCAATTATAACTGGTAGTTGACATGGTTTTAATAAACAGCAATACTCCTAGGCTAGACAGATGGCTTGCCAAAATTGGGGAAGTTTTAGCCACGGTGAAAATTAGCTGGCCCGAAATACGACACAAATGGCAAGCACTTAGAATCTTGCCTACTCTTGATGAAATTGGTTGGCCAGGGGAGCCATTCGCAGTGCCAGAATTCTCTCTGTTGGAATGGTAGTCCTTTGCAAATTCGACTTTCAGCCTCTGGCCTGTCCTTAGATGCCATTGGTTCCTCTTTGACCTTGACACTCCTCACACCAACAGGAGTTGGCCTATGCAGAACTGTTGCTTTAAAATGCCTTCTTTGACCCATGTGACCTGCTGTTTGTCATGATAGATAGTGTACTTAAATGGAAGGACTCGCCTGCATCATACCCACTTGGGCGATCTTAATAAAATTTATTAGGGGGAAAAATATGTTGGATTGTTTCGCTAATTACCGTTAGTGTCTACAGGATGCAAAAAAAAAAAAAGGTTTGGGCCACAATGTGCTAGTTACTATACGAACAAGCTATACCAAGACAGGCCCTGTCCCAGAGAGCCCCCAAACTAGGACGTAGACAATACTGAGTAGGTATATAGACAGGAAAACCATGGGGCTGAGGCAGAGAGAGGTGCATTTGTATAGGTCGGTAGCCACTGCGGTTTCAGTATTCACAGGTGGTCGCTAGCCTTTGGTATGCTAAACAAGTTAGGTACCCCCATTTTGTTTGGTAGCTTGGCAAGGTCCCAGAGACGAGTCTGATGGGGTCTGTTGTGTGTTGATGGAAATGTTATTTGTGTTGGGGACTCTGTGACAGGACGGCTGGAGACTGGGTCAAAGAAGGTGCATGGCTGGGTGGGGAATTAGCTTATGGACAAGGCATGGTGGTGTTTAAAAGTAGCAACCGTCACCCAAGGAGAGAGAGCTTCTCTCAGCTGTATCTTCTCTCACTAGGAGAGCAAGTTTTGCCTCAGTCACAGTCCAGAGAAACAAGCGCCAGGACTTGCTTCATCCAGGCACACAGTATAAGGGGTGGCTGCTTCAGCCTTCATAGATCCCAGGAAAGACACCTCCTACTTCTTCTCTTGAGTCCACCTGCTTCTTCTCTGCTAGTCTGTCCCCATAGGTTCTTATATCCCTGCTTGTCAGGGAATTGGGTGGAAGCTGCCCAGGGGGTAGCCTCAACAAATCCCCTTGTACCTCTTAGCAGAGTGTCAGGGTAGTTGTTTGTTTGGGCTGGGGAGGGCTTTAATGTATCCCTACCAGGCCCTCTGTGAATTCCCATGATCCCCATCGCAGTCTCTAGTTGAGCTGTGGCACTGTGAAATATTTTGTCCTGGATGCATGCGCACACTTTGACTATCTCACCTGTTGTGGCTGGAAGCCAAGTCGCTCTGTAGTGCCAAGCGGTATAACAGCCCTGAGGCCTAGCAGCAGGCACTCTTAACAGAGGTGTTCATTCCTGTAGTCCATGAAAAATGTTTGAGTCATATCCACTTCGTAGCCCTGGGCAGGGTTGGACACAGTCAGAACCACGCCGCAGGAAGGAAATCCGGCCATAAAGCAAGTGGTGTGGGTGTCTCAATATGTGGGGCTTTTCTCTCTGTCCACTGCCTCAGTGTAGTATGAAGGGACACCATCTTATTGGAGATGCTCTGGCTACGTATGGTCGTTAAAGGTCTCCTGATATCCCCACCCCACACTAGTAGCAGTTAGTGCTGCTCTGATTCCAGTCCCAACAACGACATTCTGCCTCCCTGACCTCCCTCTGTAGCTCTCGCTGGAGAAGTTACTCTTTGTTCTCCTGCCTCGACTCAGTTGTGTACCACGCCGAGGTAATTGCATTTCCCTGACGGATGCAATGATCCTTGAAAAAACTCTTCAGATAGCTCTGGGGTCCCTCTGCTCAAAGGCACTATTCTTAATGTCCTTTCCCCACATTAGGTAGCAACATAACCCTCAGCGCAGCCCCATGCTTCACTCACTCTTTGGAGCCTCAACCCAGCATCTAATTATGCACCTCTCAATAAAAGAAAGTTTTGCATCTGCAAATGATTGCCAGAGCAATCAGTTGTGGACACGGATGACAGAAACTAGGACAGAGTTGGGCCAATACTGAGTGCCCCAGCTGAGATGTACCTGTCCTCTCTGTTGTGAAGTGTTCTGAAATAATAGTTATTCACAGATGGTGTGAGTTAAATTTAATATGCAGTGGGAACTGACCGTCTGAAACACACAGGGTTATTAAAAAGAAAAGGAGTACTAGTGGCACCTTAGAGACTAACCAATTTATTATGGGATGCATCCGATGAAGTGAGCTGTAGCTCCCGAAAGCTTATGCTCAAATAAATTGGTTAGTCTCTAAGGTGCCACAAGTCCTCCTGTTCTTTTTGCGAATACAGACTAACACGGCTGCTACTCTGAAACCTAGGATTATTAAGTTACACCAGCAGCATTCTCAAGGGACTATATGAACAGAAATACACCTTTCTTAGGAGAGAAGGTCTCCAAAGTCCCTTACACAGCAGAACAGCAATCCATACTGCACTGTACTTTCTGATCATGCAATGCTGCCGGCTTGATATTTAGCTGGTTGGAGAAAAGAAGCATTTCGGGTGCTATACCTGCTTCTGAGTCCCCACGGTGATTGAGTTGGGGTTTTACAATTTCATTTCCCTCTTCTTCTTTCAAGTGTTCTCTCCCCTGTTCTTGACTGAAAGACCCACACGCACAATAAACATCTCTTTGCATGATAGTAACCAGAGGTGATACTTAAAGCAATAGTAGGGAACACTTTTCAGATAGTCGCGATGTTGCTTCAATGTGGTGCCTTTCCTAAATCTCCAACAAATGTTACAGGTCTAATGCTACAAGTTCAGCAGCGTGCGACAGCTAGGGGAAGGCCAGAACATGTTTGTAGCTGGATAGGAAAATATGAGTTTTACACTGGGTTGTCAGGCCCCAATCCAGCAAAGCACTTAAGCAAACTCTTAAATTTAAAGCATCTGAAAAGCCTCTTTGCTGGATTGGGCCTTAGTGCATATAAATTAGTGGATACAAATGTGCAGATGCTGGGAATAGAAAATTTCATGACTAATTGATCACACAATGCAAATGTGTACTGGATAACTCAGCTACTGTAAATTGGCCCATTCAATGAACCAGCTGTCCAGTCTTTCAAAGAGATACAGACAGGTATAATTTTGCTTTAAAAAAATTGTCTACAAACTCCTGTAATTGATCAGTGGGTTTCATTGCCAGGTGAATGACAAGTTTAACGTATTCTCTCTGAGAAACAAGTCCAGAGAGGCAAAGAGAAATTGTTCTGGGTAAGGATCTTGGTAAGAGTGACCGAGATCTAGAAGACAGAAGCATCCATAATCATTGGGGAGAAATTGTCATTTCATTCCAACCCTTCCAGACTTCCTGGACCTAACCAGAGAGATTTTTAGATCGAGAGAGAATCTGTCAACAGTTTGCATCTGCATGTTTGAAAAGGGCAAGTATTAAAACACTAATTGCATGAGTCACGAGATACCTGTGCAGTGAGAAAGCCATGGTTTTTAAAACAGATGGCTGCTTAAGCATTAGATTTGATGATAGACAGTCACTTTAGAATCAGGTCATCTAAAAAGACACCAGGTTTTTTTCCTCTCTCTCTCTGTCTGTCTCTCTCCTCCCCCCCCCCCCCCCCCCGAAGAGATTTGGAGGGGAAAATATGCACCCTTTAAAAAAAAAAAAAAAGAAATTCAAGTTCTAGAAATGTCTGTGCTTTTGACAACCAAAGGACATTGGAATTAAAAAAAAAAACCCTCAGCAAACCTGTTTCAATTGTCTGAGATTGAGCTGAATGTAACCCCGTCATGGCAGCACTGTACCCTGCAAATAACGGGCAGATCACTGGCCTTCGAGCCCTTTGTGCACAGTACGGTTGAGCATTGCTGTGCGATGTTCAGCGCTTTGGGGCGTGTGTGGAGGGCACGGCTGAGCTGAAATGGAGTGTGTTAGAGAAGCCGTTAGAGTATTAGGGGGGTAGTGCTTGGATGTTGCGGTTGTCTCAGACATAACTGTGACTTTATCCAAGTGCCTGGAGTCAGAACTATGTCGGAATCGAAGCTTACTTTTTAAATATAAAACTTTCTAGATCTAGTGGCTGCCAAGAAATGCTTGAAAATGTTTTGTGTCACCCTTGCAGTGACATCTGCCTGAGTTTGCAGAGAGCCTGAAACAATAGCTCCTTAGAGAGGGAAATGCCCCATACATCCCAATGGAGTGATAACTGCCCTGGGAGGCCGCATCAGCACCCACCCTGCAGAGGGCTAAGTGTATGGCGGGCGAAAGAAGGAACAGGCCTGGCTGGCTGATAAACCCCAATTCCTGGTATAAGTAGTAGGGACCACCTCCTACCATCCTGCTTCTCTAGGGTGCAGAGGGACCCCTGGTGACGCTCCTTGGAGGGAAATTGGGTCCTCATGCCACTCCAAATTGGGGATGCAACTGTGGGCATGGCCCCTGGGGCCCCTTTCATCAATCCCAGAAGTCACTCTGTACTGGCCTAACTGCCCCAGTGAAGTCAACGGTAAAACTCCCATTGACGTCAGTGGGAGCAGAACCTGGGCCAGCGCTGAGTGCTTCCAAACATCCCACCCAACGTGCTTCTTGCGGTGTGGAAATCTGTTGCTGGCATGCAGGTTCTCGGCACGTGCCCACCTGTGTGCATGTGAACCCTGGCACGCGGGCAGGAGAAGGCCTGTCTGCATGACTGTCGTTTGTTTCTACTGTGAAAATTCAGATGGGTCCATCTGAGCCCTTTGATTGGAGCCTTGATGGTTAGAGAAGCCACTTGTGCTACTGGTGAAGAAAGTAACACGTTCAAAGCCTGTCCATGTTTGACAGCAAATGTTAATGACAGGGCTCAAAGTAACCAAATGAAGCAGGTTTGTCATCTCGTCTCTTTAGACAGCCAGCTAGAAAGGCACTTGTTTGTTCCTGTTTGTCCATTTCTTAGCCATGTACTGTGGGGGACTTAGTACTATTCATGGGTTAGAATAATACAGGAAGTGTATATGCAGCATATATAGTCTGCTGATTTGATGTTTTTAGGATCTCACGATCTGAATGGAAGGAATGATCTCAATTCAGAAACTCTAATAAGACAGGGAACTTTATATGCAGAACCAGATTCGATGATAATGCAGGGAATTCGGATATGGTAAAGGTAAAAATTGACTCTCTTAAGAATTCTGCTGCATAAAAACCAGTTGCCTTAAATCCACAAGAGGCTTTTAAAGCAGCACCAGCCCACAAACTTGAATTTGCCAAGACTTTTTTTTTTTTAAATTCTTTACATGGTTTCACTCACTAACGCTGGCTTCTGGCCTAAGGATTTACGAGATATGGATCAAAGTGGCAAGGAGATAAAAGTGTTCTACTGAGTCTATAGACTAATAGACAGAGCACCATTTTAGTGGTGTGTGCTGCGATGCTTAATTCAAATGTAAGAATCAGTAAAAACCTGGGTCTGCTTCATAGGCATTCAGGAAAGGGAATATGTTGCCGCAGACTGGTTTGCTACATCTTTTTTTGCAGGTCTGCGCAGTAGCTGTTAATACTTAGATTAATATTCTGGGTTACTATCTCTTTTCTTAAACTTCAGTTAGACCTTTTGGTGCAGTTCGTGTTTTATGAATATTTGAGTCTGGGGAGTTTAATGCTGAACTTGAAAGGATTTTCTTTACTAGAAATATGACACGTTGTAATAAGATGTTGCCGTAGCTAAGGTACATTGCAGTCCTCCTCACACAAACAACCTAGAATGATTATTTTTTTAAAATGAGGTACCCAGTATTTGTTCAGCCTCTTTCAACTTTCCTTTTACGTGTCTCTGCATTACATGAGTCAGATCCTCAGCGGATGTCAATTAGCCAAACTCCCTTGAAGACAACTGAGCCAAGGCTGTTGACTCCTGTGGAGAATCTGGCCCTATATTTTCATGTTAAGCGAATTTTCTAATCTGTGCATTTTGGCTATTAAAAGAAATTCTTTTGGAATAAAGGAAGATTGACAGGTATTCAGGTCATTTCTGCCATCTGCCTAATCTCTCTGAGCTACTGTTACTTGGATGGAGTTTCCCATTGAGGATTTGTGCTTGAGTTATTTCCTCAACCCCCTTTCTGAATTCCTCTTTGCCTGGTATGCTCATGAAGATTTGTCGCTCTACCTTGACACAGTTATCTAATAACCTAGTTTTGGTGACTGATAAAAAACTATGGCTTGACTGCTCATTCCAGCAATGCCTGGCCATTGCTGCTGGTGTAGGTATTCCGATTGTATAGTCCCTGGGAATGATTTTGATGATCTTGTCAGCTAAGGACATGGCTTCAGTTGGTTAATCATTTACTGCACACAAGCTGTCCTCAAAGCAAACTCTTCCCAGTGACTGACTGTGGAGTGTCATTATGTCCCTATTGGAGTATGTAGCCTGTCTGTCCTCTTGGCAGCAGGAATTTTTTCTACAAGGTGGGCCATGTGTGAAGGGGACACCTTCTCCCTCTTCCTTTGGCAGGTACACTCGGCTTGTGCCATGTAACCTAATACAAAGAAAAGAGAAGATGTAGCGATCAGGGCGGCCAACACTTGGATACTTGTTTTGGCCTTAGAAACAAAAAGTAGTTCTGTTTTGGCTTACTATTCTGGGCCATGCTAGAGTGGTGCAGGTTACATTTTATCTGACCAACAAAGTCAGTGTCTCGCAGAGCAGACGTTGGCTCACCAAGGTCAGTGGGTTGCTTGTGTGAGGAAGTGCTTACCTGTATAAGTAACGGATGCATTGGGTCGGTTTAACCGTCTGCTTCGCTAAAGGGCCTGAAGACAAATTTGGCAGCCTCTTTTTCTGCCAACTATCAGCCTTCACAATGGGACGTGGTTAATCTGGAACCTTCCTCACTGTGTTGAAGCGTTGTGGCTGTAAAACAAAAGGCCAGGGTCTTGAAATGTGATTGACGGGAGTAAAAGAATTGAGAGAAATGGTTGGCTTTCTATCTGTAATTGGACTAACTCAACTATTTGGGGAAAGAGGACCCAAATGGGGTGAACTGATTCAATAACCCCATTGAGATCGTGTTTATAGCGACAGTATGTAACCTCTACTTCCTCTATAGTCCATTATCTTTTAAATATGACACATTTATTAATACTTCTATAAGAAAATAAGTTGTACTGTCAACAGTACTGTTGATCATTAATAAAAATAGCAAATAGAAAGCTAATAGCTATTAAGAATTTCATGTTGCAAGGAGAAAAGGAGTACTTGTGGCACCTTAGAGACTAATCAATTTATTTGAGCATGAGCTTTCATGAGCTACAGCTCACTTCATCGGATGCATGAGCTGTAGCTCACGAAAGCTCATGCTCAAATAAATTGGTTAGTCTCTAAGGTGCCACAAGTACTCCTTTTCTTTTTGCAAATACAGACTAACACGGCTGTTACTCTGAAACCTGTCAATGTTGCAAGGACATATTCTAACAGCAGCTCTGTATTCTGATTTTTAGCCTAGACTGTCATGCATTCCTTATTAGGCGCACAACACATTTTCCTCCTATCTAAAACCTCAGACAGTGTGGGCTCAAGGGCCCAGATTATGAATTAGAAAAAAAACCCTGAAATTTCCTTGTGGAAGAAGCTGAAAAGATTGGACAGATACTGGTATTAACACAGGGCTGCCTAGCTAATTAACAGCCATTATTCTGAAGGCAGAGTTAAAGTTACTATATTGGCCATGATATTTTTGACATTACATTGGAGGACTATCATGTGACAACCCAGTTTTGAAAGCATTTTCTCTGTCATGGGGCCAGAGCTATTGAGGGTTTGCTTGAAGGTAAAGCTGTTGAAGTAGCAGAATCTCCTAAAGTTGTTTGGTGTAGAAGTATACATACTATGCAAATGCTGTACTTTTCTTCCTCAAGAAGCAACTTAAAATACGGACCTGGGAAAGTTTCATGCATTGACTGTAGATTGCCTGCTTGTGTACCTACAGCTGGAGTTTAAAGAGCTCCTTATTTAAATTGCGAGCCAGAGCTTCTCTCCCCAGATCAGTGGCAAAATAGTGCACAGGAGAACCGGAAAGTCAGACACATCCTGGCTACCAGCTTCCCCTAAATGTAGGAGAGCCTCCTTTTTCCTCACTCCGTGACACCTTGCGAAGGAGACTGCTGACATGTGAGTCAGCGGTGCACAGGCATGTTCGTAGGCCCACAGCTGTAATCTATTCTGATCTTTATTCAAAGCACAAGCAAGACCACAGTTCCTCTGCCTTCCCACAGTGGCTGCAAATAGCACAGAAGTGAATTGGCTAATCTGGTTTATTCTAGCTACCGACTTCCCTCAATGTAGCAGTTTCTCTTCTTCCTCCTTTGAAATTACTCATTTGCCATATCAACAGAGGGGTGTGCAGGGCAAGGGGGGAAACAATAGTTAATTAAGCACACAGTTAAAATGTAGGATATGGAGGTAGCTACTCGAGGGGCACATATCATTCAGTCGTTTTTTGTGCTTTTGAAAAAAATCCAAAGAACAGCGAAGAAATAGAGCTTTGGAGAAGTTACCACTCCAGGGCTGCATCTGTGACTCTGTTACTCCAGTTTCCTGATGGTGTTACTCCGTGGAAATTCTGGGAGAAAGAGGAGGAACTGGGACGATAAGGGGGGGGGTACGACAGTATCTGGAATGGGGCAGATGTAAAACTAGCGAAGTTCCTTCTTTGTTAAACTGGTGTAACGGGTGAATCAAGCACATTATGTTCAATCTGCCTTATCCCAGATCTGAGCTGGATAACCAGCGATGGTGGCAAGTTGCTAAGTCCATCAAGTATAATCATAAAGAAAGATTTGTGTGACAGTACCGTTTTGTCCATCACACGCCAGGGACGGAACCAGGGGCCTCCAGAGGTAATGTCGTGCTGCCACCCAAGCTGCAACTCATGTCCTCCCTGGACCAACACAGGTGGGGACCTGTCACACACTCATCAGTGGGTTACATTTGCATTTCCAAAAAGTTTTTCATAAGGTTTGCTATAAGATTGGAGGTTATATGGCATTGGAGGTGTTTAAGCACAGATTAGACAAACAACTGTCAGGGATAGTGTTGGTTTATTTGGACCCACCTCAGCAGGGGGGATGGACCAGATGTCTTCTCAGGGTCCCTTCCAGTGCTACATTTCTGGGATCTTTAAGCTTTTTTTAATGTGAGAGTCAAAGATCTTAAATATCTATTTTAAATAAATGAAATAATCTTCCCTAACTATCCAATTCTGTTTCTCTAGCTAGGGCCTGGTCCAACTCCCACTGAAGGCAATACGACCGTGTCTAGTCGAGAGCTTTCCATTGCCTTGTAGCACGTGCTAACTGATTGCCAATTAATCCATGTTACAGGACTTGTGGCAAAATACCTTGTTCTCCGCAGTAGGCTCAGTCCTTTTTAGACTTGGAGACTCGGGTTTGGGGCAAGGCGAATCCTTATAGGAGGCATAGGGTCCTGCGACTCCTCTCCTCAGTCAGTCCCTTGGGCTTGTTTTCCTTCCCTTCTGGGGAGCGAGTGCAGCCTCCCTACTGGGAAGGTCTGGTGTCTTGCTGCAAACAGCCAACGGGCCACTTCCCTGCTCCTCTCACTCCCTCACTCTCCCCCTGCTACCACCCAGGGGAGGGTTTAAAAAGGTCCCAAGTAGTTGGAGTCAGCTGAACCTAATTGGTTCCCTAGCACCCCCTTTTCCGGCTGAACCTTATTGCCCCCTGGTTCTCTCTCCTCAGTGGATAGGGAGGGGACTTTTAATCCCCTGGGACTAATTACTACCCCCCTTTTGTAGCTGTTTGTCCTGGGTTTACCACAGACTGTAAACACTAATGGAGACCCTGGGCGTCTGTGCTAGCATTTACCAGTTGGAAAGTCTGCTCCCCCAAGGTCTGGAAGAGCCAAGTGGATAATGTGTTTCTAAATGATTTGTCTCCATAGTCTAAGACTGCTCTGGTTGAAGTTGATGGCAAAACTTCCATTGACTGCAGTGAGAGCCTAGTCAAGCCCTAAATTTGGTCAATTGCTTCTTTACATGCAAATAAAGGAATCAATTTATAATCTATTGTCCATCAGATCAAAGAGATTTTCTGTCAGCAGTAAGATCAAAGAATGCTCATCTCTCTTCATTTGGCAAAAGCAGCCCCTCTCACAATTTCAAATTCATTAAATTAAATTAATTAATGTATTTATTTTGAGTTATGAAATGTGCCTATCTGACCCCCAGGCACCTGTAAAAAAAAATGAGAAATTACAATCAAGGATAAATATCTTTCATGTAAATACGCTTTGCCACCCAAAGCCACTCCATGTTAAAACAGATCGCCCACTAAACTTGAGGGGCCTTTTAAAAGTATGAAAACTAATACCCTATGACTAAAAATCTGGAGTAAAATTCTGGATCTGTTGACATGCAAGTCAACAGGGGCTGGATTTCCTCCCCTCCCTGAGAAGACAGCTGAAGAGAAAGGAATGACTTTCCTATTCAAGTAATTTTTTTTTTTAAAAAGAACACAGGATATATGGAAGAGCCTTTGCAAAATAACAATTACAAATAAATGCATTTTACAACAAAATAGTTGCAAATCGTTTTCTCCTCCTCTTTCCTGCCAAAACCTGAATTCTGTTTTTCTCTTATAATATTTTTGGACATTTCTTTAGTAAAAGAAACAAAGCTCTCTGCTCTGGTTTCGATGTTAAGGTTATTGTCAAATGCTGAAAGATAAACCCAGAACACCGTGTGCGGTGACCCAGCGACTCTGTGCAAATCCCCTCCCACTGTCAACTAATTCGAACTGCGTTTGTTAGCCCCTCACGGGTGAGCATCAACTCAGTGAAACCTCTGCATGGAACCCAAACAGTTTAATTACCTCTAACATCTTGATATCCTGGATGGATACAGAATGGCACTGGAAATAAACCTTCGTTTAGTTGGCAAATGCCTTCAGTCCAGCCTTCTCCTCGCAGAAGTCCATAGTTAGGGGGGCTGTAACACTATGCACTCAGTGGGTAGTAGGCTAGGTCTGTTTCATTGGCATTTCCAGGAGCTGCTGTAATACATAAAATAAAGAATAATAATTCTGCAGAGTTACTGCAGATTTACTATGCTAAGACAGAATCTTGCCCCATAATAATAATCAATAAATTAAACTTAGTCCACTTTAGCTCATTGAAATCTACAAGAACATGTTCACCAATGCACAGGAACAGATCCACACTCTGAGCTGATGCTGCTACCAGGCTCTCCTTGACTTGTACACTGAGTTCCTTGCAGTGTTGGTGGGAGTTGTATGCAGAGGGTCACTGATAGGGCTTGGCTCACAGCCCTGAGCTTGGAACCTGGCAGAGTTTCTTTCCACATTTAAATAATTGCTGATTATGAATGCTGAAATATTTATAACCGTGTATTGGGGGGAAAACAGTTGTGCCAGTCCAGAAATCTCACCAGTATTAATATAAAGCTAAGGGAACTGAGAATTTCCCTATTATAATTTTATCAGAGTAGAAAATGCTCTCTTTATTCAGAGCCTAACATGGCTCTTGAGGAGTTCAGATGGGGCTGCAGGGAGCAGAACAAGCATCTGTTGGGGACCTCACGCTTTGGAGGCTGGTATTCTTAGATAACATCTCTTCAGAATAGAGTCCCAGGATTTCTTCTGACTGCAGATGTGAAGCATGACAGCATTGGATGCTGTCAGTTACTTGCAAGACAGCTGAAATGAAGGTGTCCATGCCACCTCCCAGGAAAACTGCAGACTGACAGATGTTGTGAATGGAAGGTGGGAAAGGAGGGAGGAGAGGAACCTCAAAATCAGGTCAGTCCCTTAGCTAGTTCATGACTTCTTTGCTACTGCTGTGTCAATTATTTGTATTGCCCTGCTTGCTTCAGCTGCCTTAACATGCTTTCACTGAGTAACCCTTTGTTCCAATGTCCTGGCTTTTTTCATAACTTGGCACCACCCAGAAGCATCCAACTCCAGTGCTCACCATTCACAGCTTACGTAACTTGGCAACATCTTCACCTCAAGCGAGGAGCGTCCTTTGACCTTTCTCATGAGTTTCTTTTTCTTTCTGACACTGGGAGTGGAGGTGCAGGCAGATGAAAATCAAGCAGATGGGAGTGTGCTGTAATGAGGACAGCACAAGATTAATCTCATGGGTCAATAAAGCTCCACCACTGGGAGCTGTACAGCCGTAGCTAACGCAGGAATAAATTAAATTGCAACAGCATTTAGGATCGGTGTTGTAAACCTGCTCAAGGAATTGGTTGTACAGTGAAATATGGCCAGCCAAGTTCCCTTCTATTATTGGAAGATACAGTTGTCCCGGCTGAAGCCTAATTTGTCCTTTGTGTTGCTCAGTTTGTTTCACTTCATCCTTTAACTGCCCTGCCCGAGCCGCGTCAACGCTGGGGCAATTCACCAGCTCCCGATCAGTGTTAGACGCAGTGGGAGCCACCGTGCGTGCAAGGCATCAGTGTCCAGGCCTGATTTTACTGCTGTGCTCCTAAAGCCTGATGAAAAGCAAGTCTGAGTGACACGTCTGGGAAAAATGGCCCAGGCCAGAGGCGCAGTGTCCTCACAATGGCTTCCAGTGATTTTAACTCTAGTTTAGCAGACCTGGGGTTGGTACGAGTGAGAGTGGTAGAGTCAATTTCCCCAGGGTGCACAAGGCTCTACGAACCAAGTCCCGTCCCACCAAATCACAAAACTCCCCTGGACTCCATTTGCGGCAGAGCTGGAGGCTGAAGCTTTGGCTGAGCTAGAAAAGGAGGGACACTTGGCAAGTCTGTGGAAGATTCAGGGCTTGATTCTGGCAGGGAGGTCACAGACCTGAGAAGGATGTGCTGTGGAGATGCCCTGCTCCAGGAAATGCCCTGTGAAATCCAGCAGGGACCGTCTTGGGCAGGGCTTTCCTTTGTGTCTGTGAAGGGCAGAGTCTGCTCCATCCATCTGTCCCCAGGGTGCACCGTCCCTCTCAGGAAAGCGTTTGGGTCTCCCTGTGCACCAGCTGGAGAGGCCGGTTGGAGATGTTCTTGGGGGGTCAGAGAAGGCCTTGCCTGAGTGCCATTGCCCACCTTGGAGGCCCAGAGCTGGAAACAGCCTCTCCCTCCTCTGCTGCAGCCAGCAGGAACTGAGGGCAGCTGACAGTTGAGGCCATCACCTTCAATGGTGATAGCCAGATTTACCCCAGCTGCGGGGAGACTAGAATCAGGCCCTGCTTGTCTGCCATAACTCAGAGCTTCTCCATTTTCCTCTCCTGTGATTTTCTTTGCTTTTGTTGCCTCTAAAGCTAAAGGCCAGTAATGTCATTAACGTTCCAGTCGAAAGAACAAGCTCCATGAATGGAAGCTGTTGCATTGTCTAGCTTGACAAGAACCATTAAATCCTGCTGTCTCTGCACGCTGCAGGCCACCCCAGCTCGACTTGCCCAAGCTATGTAGTCTGTTACGTATCTCTGAGTACGGACCGCAGGGGTTAGGCGATCAGAATGAGATTATGTTGCACAGCAGCCTAAGGCCCTGTTCAAAATGGTACCCTGTGGCTGCTGCTAATGCGGTGGTGAGAGATGCAGTCATTCACCATTGGTTTTCAATGACCGGTCTCTGTGTGGAAGATCTAAAGCCAGGCTGCCCATCTCTTGTTAAATGTTAGTTTGGTGGCTGCCGTGTTGGCTGACACACCAGGGATTGAATCCGAGATTTCCAGAGCTAAAAGCACAAGTCTCAAGCACTGTAGCTGGAGGCTGTAACAGACTCACAACCTGTGTAGATCAGGCGTAGGAGGGGCTGTGAAACACACAAAGAAATGGATAGCATTAGCTACCACTAAGACTGGTTAAAAGAGTTGCATTCCAGAGGGGCCTGAAATCTCTACTGCACTGCACAGGCTCCCCTTGACAAGGCAAATTCATTTAGGTAGCTGAAGTGAATATGGGGGATACTGGCACAGAAGAGAGGTAGGTGCCCAACTCCTAGTGAAAATTAGTGTGATTTTACTGCCTAACTCCTAAAATGTGCCTTGTGAAAATCACCCCCTAGAAAACTACAGGCAAGTTCTTACAGCGACCTCATTTCCATTTTCCCTGTAAGATGGCGCATAAGTATTTCACTTGGGAATTTGGTTTGCAAGCAGAGCATTGGCCAGAATGGATGAGACACCTACAACTCCCCTGCACTGTTGCCAAGCCATCGATTCTGTTGATGTATTGAGAACACCACTTGGTGGCTATTCATAGGTCACAGGTTGGACAAAAATAAAGATTAGTGAGATAACTCATATGAGTCTTGGAACAAGTGAGCTAGTCAGGTAGCTAGTCAGGGGTAAATACATTAGCATGGGGAATGGGGAAATACTCTCTTTACATTGGGGTTCAGCAAACTATCTTCTGCCATAACATTTACATATGTCCAAATCTCTCTGTCATTTAGAGATTATGGCAGAAGAATTTCTCTTTTTTTAACACTTTTCTTAAAATGTATAATATGCAATAGCTTGGCGGTGTGCTGCTGTGTTCTTTCATTAGGCATAATAGACCAACAAATCATGTGTATATGTTCTGATCCCCGAGGTGAAGGCTAATAGGAGGTAAGGGCTGCATGTTAAGGAACTGATGCTATTGGCAGCTGAATTCACCAAGTGTTTTGCTTGCATGTTCGTTTTTTAGTGGAGATGATCTGGGTTGCCTAGGTCTGTAATGACGCACCAGTAGTTTCACTCTTGCAGTAACGACTATCAGACTACTCCTCGTTTCCTTGTGTCGTTCTGATACGCAAAATACCCAGCACTCAGCTATTTGTTCTGCGCTTATTAATGTGTAAAGTGGCATAACACATTATATATTAAATAAAGCTATAGCTCTTCCTGAATGCTGAGTGATGTAAAACTTTATTAATAGCCCTTCTGAGGTAGGTGAACTGTGTGGCTGGTTGTTTTTTTTTTTTTTTCTGTTCATCCTCTATGCTACAGAGTTCATGCCTTGACTCGTTCAGAAGGGCTTATAATGAAGTTTAAAGTCACTCAGCAGAAGGAAGAGCCATTACTTTATTTAATAGACAAGGCATAGTGCAACTCTGGGGTTAGAAAAGCAACTTCTGATACCGTTTAATATCACATGTTGTTAACTGTTTTGAAATCAAATACTGTGGTAATAACCAAGACTTGTATTAGGGGTACAGAACCGGGGGGTGAAATGCCATTGACTTCCGTAGAGCCAGGATTTCACCCCAGGAGCCTGGAAACATCAGGCTTGATTCAGATCTCACTTACATTGGTTCTATACCAGTGCAAGACCATTGACTTCCATTGACCTATTTCTGTGCATACACCTACGAACAGTTAATCATCCAAGTACCCCAATTGCATGTGCCATCACGGTACTTGAACATGAACTTTAGGCATGCACAAGTGTGCATGCTTTTCGGAAAATAGGAGCCCAGAGATCATTAATTATCTTTCTTTTATTAAAAGCATGCTTTATTCAGCTATTTGAATTGGTGATCTAATGGTGGTGTGAATATTAACAGTGTGAAAAAAGCCTGAAAGCTGTTCATAGCCTTTGGCCAGGGAGTGGCTGAAACTCCCCTCTCTGGTCTCTGATCCCCTTACGCACTAGACACCCACCAGAAAAACTGATCTTCACACAGTGGTGAGCCTTGGAATTTCAGGCTTAACATCACAAGTTCTCATTTATTATGGGTGTTCCAATAACCCTGGCGTTCTGATCTCGGCCAGGGTGCTGGGTACATCCTGAGAGACGGTCGCTACCCTGAAGGGCTTATGTTCAGAACAGACAAGAGGGGCACGGTGGGTTTTGGAACAGAGACATGGAGAGGTCAGTAAAGCTGTTGAAAATTGTCCATTCCAACTTTTCCATTTATTTATTTATTTCTGAAAAAAACGATTGATTTTTATTTTTCAGAATTTTTTTTACATTTTCTGGTCCTTTCGACTTTTTTTTTTAGAAAATGAAAACTAACATTTTGATATTTGAAAATACAAATTGTCTTATTTTTTATGGCTGGTCTAGCCAGCTCTGGAGGTGAGTGAACAAGAAGGTTTCACACAACACTGTAACTGCAGGACCCCACTGCTCACCTTAGTGCATATGCATGTACGCAGCATAATAAATTGGTTTCATGCAGCCACACGAAGGTTTAGCCTGTTTACTGACCATTTATAAAGGGCAATGCCTGCTTTAGCCTGTTGTGGTCCGATGACTAAAGAACTGGCTTTGGAGTCAGGACACCTGGTGTCTATTCCTAGCTCTGCCACTGAGCTTCAGTGTGACCTTGGACAAGTCACTTCCTCTGTTCCCCCCCTCCCTTGCACCTTTTGTCTCTCTTGTCTGTTTAGATTGTAAACTCCTTGGGGCAGCATGTATACAGCACCCAGCCCAATGGGGCCCTGATCCTGGTTGCGTCTTTAGCTGCTCTGTTTAATAATAATTAATAATTAACATTGAGACATCTCTTTCTCATCCCTGGACATCAGGTGTCTCTTCACTGAGATTAGTGTTTTTACACCAATTTTAAACCAGTGTGAACGAGAGGAGAATCAGATCTGTAATAAGGTTTCTAGGTGTATTTTTTCAGTGAAGGTTTTGCGTAGCTCGCCATGCACCACACTGGAAGTTTAACCTTCGCTGCTTGTGAAGTTTGCTGTTTGTGTGACCATAAAAGGGAGCATCTGAAGAGCACAAATTTAAAGTTTCAAATGACATAAAAAAAATCTCAGCGGTAATAAATATCCATCTTTGCCGACAGGTGCATGTCACCTGCTGCTAGTGCTGTTCTCTGTTTGGATGTTTCTCACTGATGAAGCGAGAAGCTTCTAAACATGATTTTAGGAAATCACCGTGAGTATGAATAAAAAATAATATGGAGAATTAAGACCCTCTTCAGTGTTGATTTTTTCTAATTAAAATTTAAAGTTTACCGTTGCTCAGTTATAGCAGAACACGCATTTTACCACTTCAAAGTACAGTGGGAGCCATTAACTTCATAGTTTTAAAACACAATGTTGTCTTATTCATTAAAACGTTACTAAAACGTACATCGGTCAAAACACTGGGTATTAGCGGGACAACCTGGATGAGCCACACGAATAGAGGGCTCGGTGAGTGGCCGTGGGAATAAAGCCATTTTACCTGTGCACAAAGTATAAGTTCCAGGGCTCCTTTTATAAGTTCCTCTTGCAGTTTAGGAACCGCTTTTTCCCGATAGGCCATAAATGCAGTTGTACTCTGTGCACATCTCGGTGGGTTCTCTCCTGCACGTATGTTCCCCCTCATCTCCTGGGTCCTGTTCCGGTGCAACGGAAGGTCTATGAGACCTCTGAACTATAAGGGCCAGTTTGTGGAGCTGCCGGGTGCTTTTCTTAAAAGTCCAACAACTTATTAAGGGGCCCAAATGATGAGTTTAGTATCCCTTCAAGCCAGTGGCCCCGAAACTTTTTATGTAGCACCCCCCTTACCCATAATGTCATCTGTCTGTGCCCCCTGGGCATGGGGTTGAGACGGGAGCTGCAGCTGGGGCCAAGGCCAGGAGCGGGATGGGAGCTGCATCTGGGAGCAGGGTCAGGCTGGGAGCCAAAGCTGGGGCCTTGGCTGGGAGTGGAGCTGGAGTGGAGCTGGGGGCAGAGCAGGGCTAGGTGGCACTCCGCCCCCCACCCCCCATGGGGGCTGGCCTGTGCCCTGCTGCACTCCCCTGCATGTTTCTCCGTGCCCCCCTAAGGGGGTCTACCTCACAGTTTGGAGAGCACTGCTTTAAGCAGAGGCAACGTGTGTGTGTGTGTGGGGGGGGGGGGGGGGGCAAATGGGGTCCGTGCCCCACAGATTTGCTGTGTGGCTTGTACTGAGCATGCTCAGTAACACTGCTGAAGCCGGCCAACCTCACTCTGCCCTCCCCGCACTCCCTCCATATGCAGACACGGGTCATCTGTGCCTTTAAGTAGTTTTGGGAGGCTTATAATGGGCCTCCCTGTCTTTGTATTTCAAAAGCCACAAGAGTAGCCATGCACATAGGTAGCTAGGCCTGGATGTTTGTCATTGGTAAAAACAGTTATCTGGAACCTGTTTGTGTCTGTGTGGTTTGCTCACGCCCTTAATGTTGTGTGCAGAGCAGTCACACAACTCTGACCTCTCCTAAAAATCTGGCCCTAAGGTCTGAAGCAGGACATGAGGGATGCATCAGACTCGTGTTAGCCTTCTGCACTGGGGGTGTTCCATCGTACGTGTCTTTGTGGGGCGGGGGAAATATAGTTTCACAGCGGTGCAGCTTAAATACCTTCACCTGCTTTCAGCATAGGTGCACAGCAGTAGTCCCTTAACCAGGGAACGCCACTGTGTTTTTAAAAGGTTAGTAAAATTTTAATAGGCAGCAGATTCAAAACAAACAAGGAAATCTTTTTTCACACAACGCACGGTCAACCTGTGGAACTCCTTGCCAGAGGATATTGTGAAGGCCAAGACTATAACAGGGTTCAAAAAAGAACTAGATAAGTTCATGGAGGATAGGTCCATCCATGGCTATTAGCCAGGATGGGCAGGGATGGTGTCCCTAGACTCTGTTTGCCAGAAGCTGGGAGTGGACGACAGGGGATGAATCACTTGATGATGACCTGTACTGTTCATTCCCTCTGGGGCACCTGGCATTGACCACTGTCGGTAGACAGGATACTGGGCTAGATGGACCATTGGTCTGACCCAGTGTGGCCGTTCTTATGTAAACTCCAGGACCCTGTTAGCTCTGGGCAGCCCACGCTGAGTTTATCTGGTAAAAGAATGGATGGCCTCAATTCCCATGTATGTCGGGAGTTGCGGGGACTCATCCCTTCTGAGGAGCTGCTTGGAGGACCAGCGAGACGGAAAGGAGAGCTGCCAGGGGGTTCATTCGTTCTCTCAATCCCCACAGAGCTCCTCTCTGTGAAGTTCTGCTGAGCCCGGGTTTTTTACTGTACCTGACAGAGCTGCATGGAAGGAACCTTGTCTCAGCACTGCCGCTGCTCCAGCCAAAGTCCTGAGCCCCAGCCTCCTTTCACTCAGTCAGAGGAAACGCTTCAGCTTTGGCCATGCACGGCCGGGCGGGCAGCAGCAGAAGAGCATTGCCAAGGGCTTTGGGCTCTGCAGGTTCAGGCCCATAAAAGGGATCAGAGAGGCTTGTTTTGCCTTCTTTGAAAGACTTTCCAAATTTGCAGATAGGAAAGGTTGACTCAAGGATTTATTGGGGGCTGCGGGAAGGAAGGGCAGTGAAAACCCAGGGTGAAAAAGTGAGCCAAGGGTGAATATGGACTATGGGACAGGGAAAATCGGGTCTCCAAACATAGCGATTCCTTTGTGTGTGTATAACAGGGTGTGAACCCTCGGCATTCAGTGCTGGAGCACAGACTGCTGCTTCTTGAACTAAAAGAGGAGCTCCAACAGCTAGTAGCAGTAGTAAACTGTTGTCCACTGGTGGAGCAACCACAAGAAGGGGTTGTGACGCTCTCTTTGCCAGTGAGTTGCATAAACTCAAAAGTACTCCGAGGTTTCCCAAAGCTTTAGGAGGTTTGTCCACACGTCTCCATTTAAATAGCAAGGTAAAGCTGAGGTTAGCAGAGTAGAGGACTCAGAGGCAAAGCAGGAATGGGTTACAGCTCTCCCACTGCCAGCAGGTGTCGTACTGACTGCTCCAGTTGGCTGTGAATAGAATGCGTAACAAGCCAATTCTTCCCAGAGTTCAGTGCAGCAGGAGGAACAGAGAGAGAAAACAGCCCAGTTACCAAATTCTGATCGCTGTGTAGCTAATGCAAACGGTGTGTCCTAATCAGAATATTGCAGAGCACAGAACGTCTCTTGTTGTTGCAAGGAGTAATCTGCCATTGTCAAAATTTCATCCCATAATTAAAAGACTCCATTACTCAACCTCTTCTTCCTTGAAAAGGACCCGCTTTCAAGTGTACTTCAGCAGTGCACGTTCTCTGATGCATTGCATGAATACCTCACAAGAGCAAGCTGGGGCTCTGGTGATGCATTACTGTAATAAATCATTGGAACAAGGTCCAATTATAGCATCCTCCGTGCTTAGGAAAGAGCCCCAGGAGACTGTATCCATTAAACACACAAAGGCATTAAAATAACATTGAGGATCTGATTTTAAGATGCTGACCCCTAAGTAGAAATTGCCACTCACACCTTACTGTGCCTTGGCAGTTGGCAGTACAATGGGTTGAGTTAAAAATGGAGATGGAAGCCTTGCTCTGAAACTGCTGTCCACTCTTTCTTTTTTTTTTTTCATTTTAAGATGGGTCTTTAGGTGCATTGCCTTCCCTTGGTCCTGGTGTGCAACTGTTGGTGATGTCAGTGTCAAACACACTCTGTGTGTATTAGGGGTTATTTGCTGTATTTCATTTGTTCATTAAGCTTTGCAGTTTGGCACGTTGATGTGAGTTCCTGGCCCAGGAGTGTTTACAGTGCAAACAAGTCAATTAGTTTTCTTGGCCCTATGGGAGAAGTGCAGCCCTAGCGAAGTCAGTGTTTTGCTATACAAAATCCAGTTCCTAATTTACTGTATGTTTCTATTTGCTCTGAAGAGAAGATGTTGCATTGTCTGAGAGAGGTGTGAAGGAGGGGGATGCAGAGAAGATACAATGGGTGAATGCTGTGTGCAGAAAACCTACACACAAAAACTTCAAAAATGGCAAGAGCTTGGAGGAAAAACTCAAAGCGATTCACTCAAACACAATCGGATGCTTTCATTTCAGCATCCTAATGGAAAAAAGAATGCACCATTTCTTCTATCATACTGTCTGATATGGTCTTCCCACACACATAGCAGATCATTAGCTTTCAGTCTGGGTGGGTTTTAATTTAAATAAAAGGCAACAACAAGGAAAGAAAGTACAAACATAAAGTCTCCAGGAGAGAGCGCGGTTTGTGAGACTCCTTCTGTGCCAGCAGCCATCTCAAAGTGACTCTCAAGGAGAGTTTAAGGAGGTCAACTTTAAATATAAAAGTGCAATACATAGAAAACAGACTGACATTTAAACAGTGACATGTTTCACTCCATAAAATAGGCATATCACTGCAGTGTCTTTGGCCATGGAAAAGATTTGCATTCTTCCTGTCGAACCCCGGTGTGCAAGCATGTTTTCTTTGTTGTGGTTTTAAAATGTTCAGTAGGTTTTTAATTTAAAAAATGGGCAAAATAAGTGCCTCAGTCTCTAGCTCCGTTAAACAATAAACAAGAAGACAGGTGTCAGTGTTTCCCTCACCTAAGAACCTGGGTGAGTGAGTGGCTCTGAATCGCAGGACAGAGGTCTCCTTCTGCAGCATGTATAAACAGGTAGCACAACTAGTTGAGAACTGTCCTCTATAAAATTAAAGAAAAAGCTGAATAATTTGGACCCAAACTGTGACCAGCTTAATACATTGGGGTCAACTCTTCAGCTCAGGACAGACTGAGGTGAGTGGCATTTGGAAACGTCGACTCAGTCAGAGAGAATGGATTATTTTCACTCTAGGAAAATAAAAGGATGGACTATGGGTATTGCTTGAAAGATGGATGCCTGCAGTTCTCGGCATTCACATTAGTTGGAAACGGAGAGTAACTCACCACTCAAATAGCTTTGCCAGGGGTGCTGTGCATTCTCTGTCAGTTGGAGCCTTTACATTGATATTGGATGTCTTTCTAAAAGATACCCTCTAACTCCACCACAAATTATGGGCTAGATGCAGAAATCGCTGCCTGAAATTCTCTGGCTTGTGTTCTGCAGGAGGTCAGACTAGATGATCAGAATGGTCCCTTCTGGCCTTGGAATCTATGAATTAACCATGAATCACATATAATCATAGAAGATTAGGGTTGGAAGAGACCTCAGGAGGTCATCTCGTCCAATCCCCTGCTCAAAGTAGGACCAATCCCAACTAAATCATCCCAGTCAGGGCTTTGTTAAGCTGGTCCTTAAAAACTTCTCAGGATGGAGATTCCACCTACATAATAGATTGGTGCTGAATGTTCCAGAGCACGAGAGGGACTTTTGGAGAGACGTCCCAATGCAGGTCAATGGGATATAGACTCCTCAGTCACTTAGGCCATTTTGAAAATCCCAGCCTGAGCCTACATGCTGGAGATGTCTGAACTGAGAGCATGAGGAATGAAAGACAGAAACCATCTGCCCACCGTGGCATTTAGGTGAACCTGACCATTCCCAGAGAAAGCAGAGAACAGAAAAGGACAAAGGGTTCATCCTTCGTGACCTGGAGCAAGCGTCACCAATCAAAGAGCTTTCTTGGAAGAAAAAATATCCCAGTGTTAGTTCGGTGCCTACCCAAAGCCCAGGTCAGCTATTATGGTGATCATTATCCATGTGCTTTCAGACCTCTTAAGTGTACATCTACACTGCAGCCTGGAGGTGTTTGCAGTGCTGGTCGACAGACTCAGGCTAGCTCAGCGCCAGCTAGCGTGCTAACAATAGCAGTGTGGGTGTTGTGACACCGGGGGTGGCTCAGGTTAGTCTCCCGAGTCCAAGCCTGCCGGACCACCTGGGTCTGAGCTTGCCAGCCCTCGTGCTGCCGCAGTCAGGCTGCTGTTTGTCGTGCTGTTTATCTGCACTGCAACACGAAGGAGTGGGAAAAACTGGGGCTGAAATACGTGAGAAATTTTCATAATCGGGGGGTGGCAGAGGAAGAAGAGGGACTGATTTTGGTGCAGTTGTGGTTAAGTGCTTTATTTTTTGGTGAGCTAATGCAAGTGTTGGAATTTGGTATTTGCTGTGGGTTTAATCCCAAAGTTTGTACTCATTCCTCATCCAGGCAAACTCCCGTGTAAATGCTTGGAGAATCAGGTCTGAAGTCTCTCTCTATATCTCCCCCAAGTCTTCTGCTTCTGACTTTCGAATGCTGGCAGCTATAGCAGGTGATTGGGCTTCTGAGAGGCTGTGGAATCTGAAATGCTTAGACTCCCTCTATCTTCTCCTTACTCCCCTCTCTCCAGTGTGCCCACGCATGGCTGATTCTGCTCTTACAGTGGCATTACACGAGTATAAAACGGGCCCAAGCAAGCCAGGTTAGAATCCAGGTTGACACCTTTTATTCTTTGGTCTTCTGCATTATAAACAGAACTGAAGGAAAGGGATAGGGGTGGCATCATCAGAGTGATTTGTTCTTCTTAGCAAACTAAATTACAGAAAAAATCTTCACAATTGGAGTTAGAAAATCTCTGTATCATAATCAGGCTGAAATCATTGGGGACACCAAGTTTCAGAACCAATGGCCTAGCATGGTGTTAATGGACAACGAGGCAGCTGGAAGCCATCCATTGGCAGAGCTGTAAAACAAAAACCCTGAGTACTAGTTCAGAGTAAACATTTCATGCTATTTTTTGCCAGAGCAGGGATGTTAGCCTTGGTACCTGAGCTAAATTCCAGCTCTTCTGCCTCACTGGAATCCCCTTTGGATTGACTAAAGTGGCTTCTGAAAACCCATTGTGACCATTTTGTCAAGTCTATGAGCACTTTGGATATAAGGCACCCTATCAATATCACTTACTGTTCATTATTGTTCATTTAAAAGGTGTGATTATCAGACCGTTCAATCCAGCCGAAAAACTGCTGGTGATATTTAAAACAAATTTAGATCTGTTAGTTATACATGATTGTTCTGAGAACGACCAGCAACTGCACACCACACCACTGAAACACTAACCCAGGAACCAATTCCTGTAACAAACCTCGTTGCCTCCTCTGTTCCCATATCTACTCTAGCAACACCATCAGAGGACCCAACCACGCCATCAGGGACTCATTCACCTGCACATATACTAATGTGATATACGC
Source organism: Lepidochelys olivacea (assembly GCF_965140295.1). Taxonomy (NCBI): domain Eukaryota; kingdom Metazoa; phylum Chordata; order Testudines; family Cheloniidae; genus Lepidochelys; species Lepidochelys olivacea. The sequence goes on from NC_140416.1 coordinate 125,537,020, forward strand.
CATAATATGCCAGCAATGCCTCTCTGCCAGGTACATTGGCCAAACTGGACAGTCTCTACATAAAAGAATAAATAGACACAAATCGGACATCAGGAATGGTAACATACAAAAGCCAGTAGGAGAACACTTCAATCTCCCTGGACATTCAATAACAGATCTAAAAGTAGCCACCCTGCAACAAAAAAACTTCAAAAACAGACTTCAAAGAGAAACTGCAGAGCTACAATTGATTTGCAAATTTAACACCATTAATTTGGGCTTGAAGAGGGACTGGGAGTGGCTGGCTCATTACAAAAGCAACTTTCCTTCTCCTGGAATTGACACCTCCTCATCAATTATTGGGAGTGGACCACGTCCACCCTGATTGAAGTGGCCCTGTCAACACTGGTTCTCCGCTTGTGAGGTAACTCCCTTCTCTTCATGTGTCAGTATAACAATGTCTGCATCTGTAATTTTCATTCCATGCGTCTGAAAGAGTGGGTTTTTTTACCCACGAAAGCTTATTCCCAAATAAATCTTTTATTCTTTAAGGTGCCACCGGACTCCTTGTTGTTCTGAGAACTGTAATCCACAAAGGCTGTGCAAGAAGTAATGAAATACCTTTTACAGCCACAGTAGCTATTACTGTAGTTTCACTGATGCCTCATTTCACTAAGAAACATGTATGTTCGGCTGACCATAACCTCAGTCAGTCTTAAATCTGTCTCCTCATCTGTACAAAATGGGGAGAAGCCGTTTTGTATTTGTCTGCTGTATGTTTTGAAGCTTGGACTGTGCTTCCCGTGAGAGTTACTGCATTATGCCAGTGCTCTCAAATCCCAGAAAAGGCTCTGGGTAGAAACTGGCATATTTGTAGACACTGCACTTAAAGAATCAGCCTTTGCCACAAGCAGTTACCACATTTGGTGCCTGAGTTGCTGAAGCTTGTTCTTAGTTACCGCAGTTCTTTCCTAGTCTTTGTAATGTTTGTTGGCAAATGGTGACCTTTTTGAGGATGACAAATCTTTCCTTGGAGAGATGCCCTGGGTGAAAGTCTGCAGTCTACCTAGGGTGTGATCAGCAGTCTTCTACCTACATAATGATTTGGTATGGTATAGAGAAGAACCAAAGGATGCTCCGTGAGAGATGCTAACTACTGTTTAGCCTCGAGGACGGTGGGGAAGAATTCAGCAATCAGTTTTATTTTCTTTGACCCTCCAATCTTCTAATGCTTTCTTGCATGAGTATCAGCATGGGAGTCAGTAGAATTGTTTATGGCTCGGATTTGGGCAGATATTTAATCCCTATGCATCATTGTAAGCATGTGCTTGATCCTGAATTGGGGCCTTTGTGAGTTACAGCAGCGGAGTGTTTGTCCTTCATGAGTGCTGATGGAAAACGACTTTGGGGATCTTGCCCCAGCACTCAGCTGAGGGAATTGTTCAGTGTGGCCTGCTGCCGGAGTTGTAGACCTGACTCTGTATATGTCCGATTTTTTTTTTCTTAGCACTCTGGTCATTCAAGGATTTTTGCTTTTTGTTCTGGGCTGAAGAATAGAGATTTTGTTTCTTTTCCTAATAATAAATGTACTGGGTGCAGGAGAGGCCCCAGCATCTGGCAGCTACCCGGGAGGTGTTTCTCTGTTTCTGAAGTCATGATCCCTCTGAGTAGGTGTTACTGAGAGGTCAGGAATGCCAAAGGGACAATGGCTATTTTAAAAATAAGGACGTACGTTCTAAGGAATAAGTGATGGAATCTGCTCTTACCTGGATATTTTGGTTTTGAGTCCCATCTAGTGATCTGTCCATTAGGCAACGCTGCCTCCCCTAAGTAGCTCTGGGATAAGCTACGTTCTCATGGTTGGGCGGACAATGATAATTTTTAGCTCTAAGAACTACTAAAAAAAAATAAATCAGTCCTTGAAAAAATAATCTCCAGGATCTGGGAAACATTTCTCTAGCCTACACCACAGATGTGATTTCAGACTGGTTTTAATCCGTGATCAAAATGTGGGATTAAAATAAGGAACAGGTGGTGGTTGTAATGAACAGTCATATTTTTGGCCTAGACTCTGTGTGCTCTCGTTAGCTGGTGGGCATCCACACACACTTCTTGCAGCCTGGGCAGTCAAATGATTGCAGAGAGAGACTGACACTGATTGTTTCAGGAGTAGGCATGCCACAACTGGGGCTGTCAAGTGATTAAAAAAATTAATCGTGATTAATCGTGCTGTTAAACAACAATAGGATACCATGTATTTTAAATATTTTTGGATGTTTACTACATTTTAAAATATATTGATTTCAATTACAACACAGAATACGAAGTGTACAGTGCTCACTTTATTTTTGATGACAAAGATTTGCACTGTAACAAAACAAATTTTTTTTTCAATTAATCTCATACATGTACTGTAGTGCAATCTCTTTATCATGAAAGTTGAACTTACACATGTAGAATTATGTACAAAAAAACCTGCATTCAAAAATAAAACAATATAAAACTTTAGAGCCTAGAAGTCCACTCAGTCCTACTTCTTGGTCAGCCAATCACTCAAAGTTCGTTACAATTTGCAGGAGATAGTGCTGCCCACTTCTTGTTTATAGTGTCACCTGAAAGTGAGAACAAGCATTCTCAGGGCACTGTTTGTAGCCAGTGTTGCAAGATATTTATGTTTCAACCACCATTCCAGAGGACATGCTTCCATGCTGATGATGAGTTCTGCTTGATAATGATCCAAAGCACTGCAGACCGATGCATGTTCGTTTTCATCATCTGAGTCAGATACCACCAGGAGAAGGTTGTTTTTCTTTTTTGGTGGTTTGGGTTCTGTAGTTTCCGCATCAGAGGGTTGCTCTTTTAAGTCTTCTGAAAGCATGCTCCACACCTCATCCCTCTCAGATTTTGTACGGCACTTCAGATTCTTAAACTTTGGGTCGAGTGCTGTAGCTATTTTTAGAAATCTCACATCGGTATCTTCTTTGTGTTTTGTCACGTCTGCTGTGAAAGTGTTCTTAAAATGAGCAACATGTGCTGGGTCATCATCCGAGACTGCTATAGCATGAAATATATGGCAGAATGCGGGTAAAACAGAGCAGGAGACGTACAACTCTCCCCTCAAGGAGTTCAGTCACAAATTTAATTGACGTGTTATTTTTTTAATGAGTATCATCAGCATGGAAGCATGTCCTTTGGAATGGTGGCCGAAGCATGAAGGGGCATATGAATGTTTAGCACATGTGGCATGTAAATACCTTGCAACACTGGCTACAAAAGTGCCATGTGAATGCCTGTTCTCACTTTCAGGTGACATTGTAAATAAGAAGCAGGCGGCAGTATCTCCCATCAATGTAAACAAACTTGTTTGTCTTAGCGATTGGCTGAACAAGAAATAGGACTGAGTGGACTTGTAGGATCTAAAGTTTTGCAGTGTTTTGTTTTTGAGAAAAGTTACGTAACCAGAAAAAAAATCTGCATTTGTAAGTTACACTTTCATGGTAAAGAGATTGCACTGCAGTACTTATATGAGGTGAATTGAAAAATACTATTCCTTTTGTTTATCATTTTTACAGTGCAAATATTTGTAATAATAATAATATAAAGTGAGCATTGTGCACTTTGTATTCTGTGTTGTAATTGAAATCAATATTGAAAATGGAGAAAAACATCCACGAATATTTAATAAGTTTCAATTGGTATTCTATTGTTATAAGTGTGATTAATCATCATTAATTTTTTTAATCATGATTTTTTTCCAGTTAATTGTGTGAGTTAACTGCGATTAAGTGACAGCCCTAGTTGCAACTGCAACTTACTCTACCAAATAGCATTGCTTGGCTCTTAACTTCCCCTCCCACCGTCCCACCTTTTCTCTCTCATTATTTGTGTATATTCGATGATCTTTGGGGCAGGGATGGTGTTATTATTATAGGAGTGCATGCAACTCTTAGCACAATAGCTCTGTAGATGCTACTGCAATCCAGATATAGCAATAATGGGTAATAAATAGTTATCTGTTTATACTGGTACAATCTCAAGTTTTTCATATTTTTGGTCTGAATAGTACATATTCACAGACAGTTACATTCACATTTCATTCATCGTTCAGATTTTTTTCCCCCCTAAAAACAAGGATGTCCCTGTAGGTGGAGTAGATCAAAGTATTCTAAACCACTTCTTTCAGTGCTGTAACGTGAGTCCTTTAAGACCTAAGCAGTGAATATTACAAAGCATGATGCCACATGGGGGCCTTTGCATGTAGATCCTGTTATGTGTTGATGGGATTTAGATTTAGAACTCACATCTTGCCAACCTGAACATTCACCCTAAGGAAAAGCGCTCTTTTCTGAGTTGCAAAAGCAGTAAATTAAACAAAGTGGTAAGCAGGTGGCGGCTTGACATGCAGTGTCTGTGCCTTCAATGCCAAGTAGTGCAAAATCTTGGGTTGCCCCGCAGCATGGCTTAGGTTCCTCCTGAAAGATTTCACTTAGTCTAGCGACCTTGGAAAACGTTTCATTTTCTCACAGATCGACTCATTACAGTAGTAAACTAATGAAAACAGGGAGAGCTCTTGATGGTGACCCTGTCCACATGCAAGTTGCAGGTGGGCCCAGATTTCAGGGGGCTGAGACTTGTTGCGGTGTATCGGAGTGAGGCACTGCTGTGTGGAAGCTGCATTATGTCTCATGGTTCCAAACCACTGGATAGCTCAGTGGTTTGAGCATTGGCCTGCTAAACCCAGGGTTGTGAGTTCAATCCTTGAGGGATCTGGGGCAAAAATTGGGGATTGGTCCTGCTTTGAGCAGGGGGGTTGATTAGATGACATCCTGAGGTCCCTTCCAACCCTGATATTCTGTGATTCTACAAGGATAGCAAGACTAGCAGAATTAACTATCCGCTTGGGACAGGGAAGGGTGAGTTGAGCGTAGGTCAATGCATTGGAACTGAGCCTGCTAGGGGTAAGCACATGCTGCATCCTTTTAAAGGACAGCAGAGCTGTTTCTTCCCCATTTGCCCCTCCCAATGGAATTCCCTGCCACCCTCAGCAGGGCTCCTCCTCACCCTCCCAGTGCAAGCCCGTGGTATTCAGGGTCTTGCCAAATGCTAGGGGACACCCTTCCCTTAATGTCTTCCCAGCACTATGCAAAAAGGAACTGTTTTCACCACCCCACTGTAAGCTCAGTGAGGAGAGGAAACTCCCAATTGTATAGATGAGGAAATTGAGGCACACAGGGGCTATGGCCTAGGTTCTCCAGAGCACTCACTCCCTCTGAGTGCCCACCTTGAGATGCCTTTAGGTGGACACTTCTGGAATCCTTGGCCTAAAGCACTGTGGCTGCAAAGGTAGTCATCAGCAGAAGTGGCAATGAAAGTCAGAGATTCCTTGCTCCCAGACCAGGGATCAATACATAATATCATGCTAACTTGTTAATTGAGCCACACCTTCAAAACTTAACCCCTTCACCACTGTTAGATCGCTGTCATTTTACGCACACATCAGTCTAGCTGCCCATTCCCCTGTGCATTCCAGTTTTCAGTTTGTTAGGTGCATGACATTTATTTTTTTCATAGGGATGATATGGCCCTTACAGCAACATGAATCCTGTTCATATTTTAGGCAAGAATACACGCACACTTTTTAATATTTTTTAACGCAGCATTATTTTAAGAGAGTTTTTTGAAATAGTTTCCAAACTTTCAGGGAGGTTAGTCACATGGGGAAGGAAGATGAGAGATACGACTCATTTTTCTAGCATCCATGTAGCATATACCACTGGGCTCTCTGGGAAAATGTATTATTTAGCAGCAGTTGTGTTACTCAAAATGCCTATAGTAAGCAATCCCCAAATTTCCATTTAAATGTGTTTTAATCAGCCCCCCACAAATATATCACATTTTGAAGGTGCTTAACTTAGACTTAAGTATCATCCACTGTCTATAATTATTCACATTTCACTGGGTCTTTTCAATGAGCGCTGGGAACCAAAATCGCCCAAGGAGCCTTAGAAAACTCACCACGCGCAATTAATTCTTCCCGTGCAGAAGGTTAGCATCTCGGGATTTGAGTGCAGTGGTGCCTAGGAATGGGCTGGCCTGCTGGCTGGGATGGAGTTTACCCTTGTGCATCAGAACTGGACATTTTAAACCTGCTGCTATGGTTGCTACCCAGACCTTCTCCTCAGAGGGAGTGCTGCGTGGCATCCCCGGGAAACTTGTTGTTTTTACTCTGTTGGCTTTGAGGTTTCCAGCATTTGTCCTGCCTCCACCCTGGATGTCTGTTTTCTCCTCACGGGTATCTGCAATACACCTCTGGCTCTTGTTTACGAGGCAAGCAGAGTTCATGGATATAAAGCATAGAATCCTAGAACTGGAAGGGACTTCGAGAGATCATCTAGTCCAGTCCCCTGCATTCAGGGCAGGACTAAGTATGATCTAGACCATCCCTGACAGGTGTTTGTCCAACCTGCTCTTAAAAATCCCAATGGTGGAGTTTCCACAACCTCCCTAGGCAATTTATTTCAGTGCTTAACCACTCTGACAGTTAGGAAGCTTTTCCTAATGTCCAACCTAAACTGTCCTTGCTGCAATTTAAGCCCATTGTTTCTTGTCCTATCCTCAGAGGATAAGAAGAACAATTTTTCTCCCTTCACCTTTTATGTACTTAAAAACTGTTATCATGTCGCCTCTCAGTCTTCTCTTTTCCAGACTAAACAAACCTAATTTTTCAATCTTCCCTCATAGGTCATGTTTTCTAGATCTTTATTCATTTTTGTTGCTCTTCTCTGGACCTTCCCCAATTTGTCCACATCTTTCCTGAAATGTGGCACCCAGAACTGGACACAATACTCCAGTTGAGGCCTAATCAGCGCAGAGTAGAACGGAAGAATTACTTCTTGTGCCTTGCTTACAATACTGCTAATACAGTCCAGAATGATGTTTGCTTTTTTTGCAACAGTGTTACACTGTTGACTCATATTTAGCTTGTGGTCCACTATGACCCTCAGATCCCTTTCCACAGTACTCCTTCCTAGGCAGTCATTTCCCATTTTGTATGTGTGCAACTGATTGTTCCTTCCTAAGTGGAGTACTTTGCATTTGTCCTTATTAATTTTCATCCTATTTACTTCAGACCATTTCTCCAGTTGGTCCAGATCATGCTGAATTTTAATCATGTCCTCCAAAGCACTTGCAACCCCTCCCAGATTGGTATCCTCAACAAACTTTATAAGTGTACTCTCCATGCCATTATCTAAATCATTGATGAAGATATTGAATAGAACCAGACGCAGAACCGATCGCTGTGGGACCCCACTCATTATGCCCTTCCAGCATGACTGTGAACCACTGATGATTACTCTCTGGGAACAGTTTCCAACCAGTTATACACCCACCTTATAGTAGCTCCATCCAGGTTGTATTTCCCTGCTTCATTTAATTTCCGCCAGTCAGGTTCCTCAGTTGGTTACATTTTCTCCTGATCATCTCTGGTCAAATCCAAGTCTTGCTCATACCCTACTATGCTACCGCCAGGAGATCTGCAGGGCTTGGGAAGAACAGACGCTTGCCTGGTCAGGCCATGTTCATGCCTGCCACTGCTTCACTTTTTCTTCAGGGCAAAGGGTTGGCCAGTAAATTCATATTGTCACAGGCCCTCCTGCCATGATCCCAAATACACCTCTGCCCTATCTCTGTGGAAATGGCCTGCATAGAGGGGATGAGGACACCCTTGGGTGAGCTCCCCTTAGCCCTGCCCTAGGGAAACCACATAAATCAACTGCATTGGGCCTAGCACGCTCTTGGAGGTGGGGTGGTGAGCAGAGCTAATGTGCTGAAACAGCAAGAGCCCATTTAAGTCAGTGAAATGCATTGCTTGCAGAACACCCATCCTGCAGGTCCACATGCTGGACCCGAGGGAACCCCAATAAAGCTGATGGTCATATTAGAGTAGATTGCCTTGGTAATGGCATTTAAGTGGGTGGACTAATGTGAGATGGAATCTTCTCAGGAAAGTTTCCACCTAGGGTGACCAGAAAACAAGTGTGAAAAATTGGAACACTTTTTTTTGGGGGGAGGTGGGGCATAGGTAGTTGCAGATATAAGACAGAGTCCCTAATATTGAGATCTGGTCACCCTAGAGCAACCTTTCAGGAACTGAAACACCCTGAGAAGGACAGAACTGGTTTTTCCCTCGTAAATGGCTCCCTAAGGTTTGGAAAAAGCTCAAGAAAAAGATAAAATGCCGATAAACATAATTGACATACAACACTGGAACTTAATTGTGTTTGTGATTAATAGCCTCATAATAGGCCTTACGTGAGGTTTTAGTAGAGTTGAAGTCTTGAGCAGGCCCTCTGCACAGAGGTAACTTCACCAATGGAATGTGTAGATCTTGAGCTACAGACTTTCAAAAATGCTACACTGACATACAGAGTTTGGATCCATAGAAAGCCCACACCAGAGGCGTGCCAAAGCGGAGAGGGAGTGACGTATTAGGGTAGCATACAGATTTTTAAAACCAGAATTCCTACCTGAAAAAGTGTCTTTAGCCCATTGTGAAAGCTTTTTCTTATGGTGTGCAGAAGGCATTTAGCAATTTCCTGTGCTCTACACAGATCAGCTGACTTGCAGTTTTTGAATGGTCCAGACATCAGCCACTATATGCTGAATAGTATCTGGGAGGGAAGGAAATTTGGCTGAGTATTATAGACACAGATTCCCTCAGAACTACCTGGCTGATAGGTGAGTGTTACCAGTTTTTTCCACCACCTCCTTGCTAATTTCATTTAATTAACAATCATGGTGAGTGCGCTGCTAGCTTCCTAAAGTGGAGTTCTGCCAGCAGTGGCCATGGATCCATCAATCAGCCTCATATGTGGATTCCTTGAGTTCCCACCCTCCTGTTACCCATCATTCTTACCTGTCAGCTCAATGAATAATCCTTTGAACAGGTGGCCTAGCTCCTGAGACTGTGTCCCCCCGAGCAGTGGAGCATCTGGTTTGGCCTGAGGAGCCATTCTGCATTCTCAGAAGTGCTGGGCTTTTCATTTCATTTGTGGGCTGCCTGGAGATTTTTCCAGACAGAAGATAGGTGTCTCTGCTGTGGGCTTTCAAGTCAGAGCACTTTTGCTTGCTCACAAAATTTGTTTCTTTTATAATGAACCTCTTCTTCCCTAGTCTGAAATGCTGCTGTCTACTCACACCATTAATGGGAGGCAGTGTGGCCTAGAGCATTGAAATGGGACTCAAAGACCTGAGTTCTAGTCCTGCCTCTCCCATTGACCTGCTGGGTGGCTCTGTTTCCCCATCTGTAAAATGGGGATAACTATACTGACCTTTCTCTGTAAGCGCTTTGGGATCTACAGATGAAGAGTGAGGTATTAAAAATACCTGGCGTGACTAATCCCCTTTCAAAGACAGAAAGAAGGCTCCCTCATTTACACTGAAGTTAGAGGAAGCAAGTCTTTGCTCACCGTCTCTCCTCAATGTACATTGTCCCAGCCAGAAGCTTTCTCTGTTTGATAAGAATGAAATTAGCTGAGAGCTAGCAAAAGACTTCAGCACTACTTATGTCTCACAGAAGCCCTCTTTGGAGTGATTAAGAGGTGTTTTTCTGCACAGGAGTGACATTTTACCCTAAAGGAGTTTAGGGATCAAGAGATTCTGCTGAAATCTGGCCAATATTGATTCCAGTTGAGTTTTGTCCATTAGAATGTCATTCTGGCCATAATTGGCTAATAGGCCCAGATGGAATCAGCTCTTCCAAAGTAGGAGAGATGACTGGGCGGTGTTTGGGGCATTCCAGCACTGAAAAGAAGAACAGTGGGGTCAAGAAAAATAAACTTAAAAGCAGGAGGGGAAGGCTGCTGCCATGTTGGTGGTAAAAGTCAGGGACTTGAAGTGAAGGTGTCTGAGGATTTGGGGAAAGAAAGTGAAATATATCCAAGTACCAGGTGTGAATGGGTAAAATGGGATGGAAGGAATCGGCATCTGAGTGTGAAATTTCCTTTTCTTCCCCAGTGCATCTGATCTCTGAACTGTGGAGCAGATGGATTAGCTGCTTGCAAAGCAAACTGCAGCCTTGCTGAGCTTAGACCAGCCTTGCTGTTTTAACCAGCGTTGAAGCCTGTTGGTTATTAACCAGAGTCAAAGTGGAGACTTGTGTAGCTGTCTCACAGTCTGCTGAGGCTGCGGGTCCAATGTCTTGCCTGCGCCTTACTCTCTGCTATTAGCTGCGCTCTTGGGCAGCCCCCTGGGGCTGCTTCCCAAAGAGATTGAGGTCTGTTGTCTGAATGACTGTGTGCCTGGAAGATGCTGATTCTGTTTCTGGGGATTTCGGTTTGCTTACCTCGCCCCTGGCTCTGGAAGCTAGAATAGCAGCTTTGTGAGCCTTTAAATTAAGTACTGATTGGCTACGGGGAATGGCTGGAATGTGTCAGAGAAACATGCTACCTTGCTGTATATACAGCTGTTCAACTGACAAGGGTTACGAGGAGAAATCCCAGGCATGTGTGGTTTTCCCGATGCCTCTGAATGCTCAGACAAACGCAGCTCTGTTTATAACATCCAATAGGCTTGAGATCCACTGCATGGTGGCAGGAAGTCAGGTTTGTACCCGCTAACATGGCAAAATAAATTCATACTCCCTCAACTTCATGGCTTGCTTCTTGTCCTCACCTTCATGGCCCAGCAGAGAGTCCCTTCCCATTTCCACCTCCACCCTCATCTCATCCCACTCACTCCTCATGCTCCTGGCAAGCCAAACATTCTCTTGTGGCCCGATCGTAGTGCCAGATCCTTGTTCACATGCCCCCTCCTGCCTCTGAATCCATCCGGGAGCCTTTTGTGGCTCTTCTCCATGTCCGTCTTGTCCCATGCTGTCACTGCTCCTCTTCGCACCTTGAGCTTCTGTCCCCTTTTATTGGCGTTATCTTGTAAATGTGCTGGGGCAGGGATCCTTAGCAATGTTCCTGGGCACTCTCTGGCTAATTGGTAATTATTAGAATAAAGGAATGATAGATATGGCAATTTCCTGCCATGTCCTTGGGAGACCTTATTCAATGAGGTTTTTGTTAGAATTAAAAAAGGAGCAGCTTGACCCAGAGGCAGGTTTCAGTTCGGGCTTCTTTACTGCGATACTCGTCCCCCTCCACCCAGTTGTCGAGTAAGCCCTAGATTTGTTACAGCTCACTCTTTTTATCTAAGTTAGTACGTAAATGCCTACATCCGGTACAACACCCCCAAACCCCTTACTGAGTAATAGAACCACCCATACGAGTAGTATATCCACCCCATCTATTGTTCACAGCATTGCACATGTTATACAGGCATTTTTACCTTGAAAATACATTTCTTTGCAGTAATTTGTTGCTACAAATTCCCTGAATCAGTGGTTCTCAGGGGAGAGATGAAGGGGCCATGACCCAGGGCTCGCTCGTGTAGCTGGGAAAGAAGGGAGGTAGAGATAACACTTCTTTTACACCAAGGGTGGGTTTTTTTGGAAAACTACATTTCTTATGCAGCCACAACACTTATTTATTCCCAACAAGCTGAAGGGGAGGGCGAGGGATGACACTTACTGATCAAGCGAAGAACCGGTGCCTACCTGCGACTCTACTCCCTAATACCATACACCGGTGGTTTCCCAGGTCTCTACTTAACCCTTACATATCCCAACAGTTTAAGTATCTTTGGGGTCCATTGTGTTAAATGAATGGTTTATGTATTATTGTGGGCTGGATTGTCTGTAACCTCTCGAGGGGGGAGATGTGAGAGATGTGCTCCCTGGGTGTTCACAGGACTATATTGAACAATGTGTCAGGTGAGAATGAACTCTTGAAACAAAACACGTTACGTGGTTTTCCTGGGGGGAGATGAATGCAAATTTCCCACCTTTGGTTATGCAAAAACCCAGGCTTTGGAAGCTACACCGTGAGAGGTCAGAGGTCTGCTGATCACCTGTTCCATGAGGCCAAGATCAAAGGTCCAAGCTGCATAAAGGAACGACTGAACTATTCACGATTGTTCTGGTTCTGAAGTTGAGGCAGTTAGGACCTTTGTAATCATGGGGAAAGTCCAGCTGTGGGTTTTGTTGAACTGACACCTACCAGAGCCTGAGGTGATCTCTGTTCAGCGTTTTTAGAACGCATGTAGGTTCTTTCATTGTTTTTTAATAAGTTTTCACTGTGATGCTTTCACCTTAAGAATAAATGTGCTTTCTTATAACGAGCTGTGTGGTAATTTATAGCTGTAGGCCATTATGCTGCTGAGAGAAAGCAAAGCACAGACACTGATCTGTTTTGTCAATCTATCTCACTGTGAACTAGGCAGGGGATTGTGCAGCCTGGAAAAAAACCCAGTCAGGAGGGAGAGAGACACGGGTCTCTATCCAAGGGAGGCGACAGCTGAGGAGCCAGGAAGCTAGAGTGGGTGCCCTCAATTTACCATGAGGGCCGAATACAGGTGCAGTTGCCCTGACTGGTGGTAAAAGGCATAAAAGTACCTCAGAGTTTCTTGATGGCTTTGGGCCTGATCCTTAGCTGGTATAAGTTTGCAGAGTCCAATTGGGGGCAAACAACCGAATTAGTTTTCAGATGGAGTGTGATAAGTTCATGAACAGGGATTCTGCAATAGCAGGGGGCTGGACTCAGTGTCACAGGCTGCCCATTCTAGTCCTATGTCCCTATGACCTCAATGGCTCTGTGCCCATTTACACCCGCTGAACCCCTTCGGTTCATTGACTCGAAGCCTCTGTTCAGTTGCTGTGATGGCCATGGTTAAGGCTACATTTTAGTCACGGGTATTTTTAGTAAAAGTCATGGACAGGTCACAGGCAGTAAACAAAAATTCACAGCCCGTAACCTTTCCATGACTTTTACTATATACCCCTGACTAAAACTGGGGGGGACGGGGGGGTCTGGGCAGGGCGCTGCGGGTGCTCAAGCGGGGGTGGCCCAGGTACTCCAGAGTGGGAGACAGCCGGGGCGGGGGGTGGACCGCGGGTGCTCAGGAGGGTGCCACGGCCTGGGGAGGTACTGCAGGTGCTCGGGTGTGTATGTGTGCCATGGCCGGGGGGGGGGGGCACAGGAGCTCGGGGGGAGGGAGGTGCCAGGACTGGGGCAGGTTCCCTACCTGGCTCCTGGAATTGGCGACCTCCAGCTCCTAGCTCCCATGTGCTGCCCCCGCTCTGCCCCAAGCCCCAGTTCTGCAGCTCCCATTGGCTGGGAACCACAGCCAATGGGAGCTGTGGGGGTGGTGACTGTGGGCGGAGGCGGCACGTGGAACTAGGAGCTGAGGGAGGGGAGTTCCTGTTGCCCTTCTAGGGAGCCCCCCCAGGTAAACACCACCCCAGGTGGCTCCTGGGCCAGCTGCACGGGACTCTGCAGAAGTCATGGAGGGCACGGAAAGTCATGGAATCCGTGACTTCCATGACCTCTGTGACAAACACGGAGCCTTAGCCATGATATTTTAACTGAAAAAAACAGAAGTGAGGAAGTGAAACAAAAGCACAGGGATTGCCAAACTAAGGGACCCTCAAGGTCTGTGTAGGCCAGTCTCTAACCGGGGCCATGCCAACTCCTTCAGGGGAAGGGTCTGTCATAAATATAAAGGGAAGTGTAACAACCCTTATGTATGCAGTAACCTAAAATCCCTCCTGGCCAGAGGTACAGAATCCCCTTACCTGTAAGGGGTTTATCTGTTCAATTAACCTAGTTGGCACTTGACCAGAAGGATCCAATGGGAAAAGAAGATATTTTCAAATCTGGGGGAGGGAGGTTTTGTTTGTGCTCTCTTTGTTTGGTTCCCTCTTGGGACAAAGAGAGAGACCAAGCGGGTAAACCAGCTCCTAAAAAGATCCTGAAATGATCCATCTAAAATTACAGAAATTATAAGTAATAGCAAGGAAATGCATTAGATTATCTATTGTTTTAGCTTGTGAATTTTCCCTATACTAAAAGGTAATTTTATTCCTGTTTTGTAACTGGGAAGCAGAGTCAGAGGGGAATCCTCTGTGTTTTAAATCTTTTTATTTACCCTGTAACGTTATCTTCCATCCTGATTTTGCAGGTGTGATTCTTTTACTTTTTTTTTATATAAAATTCTCCTTTTAAGAACCTGATTAATTTTCAGTGTCCTAAAAACCAGGGATTTGGTCTGTTCTCCATTTGTTAACCTATTGGTTGGTATATTATTCTCAAGCCTCTGCAGGAAACAGGGTGAAGGGGTTTGGGGGGATATTGGAGGTGGGGGAGGATAGGGCTCCAAGTGGCCCCTCCCTGAATGTTTGTTTAAATCACTTGGTGGTGGCAGCAATACCGTCCAAGGACAAGGAAAAGAATGTGTGCCTTGGGGAAGTTTTTAACCTAAGCTGGTAGAAATAAGCTTAGGGGGTCTTTCATGCGGGTCCCCACATCTGTACCCCAGAGTTCAGAGTGGGGAGGGAACCCTGAAAGGGTCAAGAAAAACTGAAGTGATTCATTCTGGAATAACCCTGGTCATGTTCCCCCCCCCCCAACTCCCTCGGCTAAGGACTGGTTCCTGCCCTGATATAGTTACAAATATTTCTTCTAACCCCATCGCTGTCACAAGTGTTTGTTTTCAGCCGAGTCTACAGCATTTATGGCACGGCATTTATTAAAACTGACCTTTTCAAAACAGAGGAATTGTAAAATGTAGCATCTGTGCACACTCTGTCTATTATGGAGTACAAGGAAGCCGATTACTATCTCTGATACACTGCAGTTTGTTTTGAATTCCCCTGTGAATAATTCGAACCAGCACATCTGAAGGTTTTCTGTACTGACGGTAACCCTCTTGTAGTTGGACGCTGGAGGCTGGCAAACGGGACAGAGGCTCAGGCCACAGGAGGAACGGAAAGGTTGAAGATTGCCATGTAGTTTCCTTCTGGCAGAGACGAATCTTTCAAGTCTAAAACAGCCACTGCTCAGTGGTTGACTTCTCAAAATGAGCAGGTTTGTGAGTGAGGAGGTAGAAACATGTCTTGTAACGGAAGGGGTGAAAAATCCCACAACAGCAGCAGACTTTGTATGAGTGTGTGAATGTGTGTAAGTGTCAGAGAGAGAGAGAGAGAGAGAGAGAGCGCCTCACAGATAGATCACAACTAAACCTGACACCTGCCAAAAGAAATTGTTGAGGTTTTTTTGTTTGTTGTTTTAATAGATCACCTTGACTCTTGAGGCTATTTTAGTTATATGCTGGGTTGCATTTTTTTTCCACACACGTTCCAGTGAGGGAAGAAGGAATGAGTTGTGCTAATCTGCAGGGACTTTTCCTTCACAAACTAGAAGGAGCACCACATACCGGGCTGTTACGTAAGTGAATTCTCAGATAATGCCACAAGCTGAACAGCGGATGAAGATGGTTCTCAAGATGGAGTTTAGTTCTGCATGAGGGAGGGAGAGATCTAACCCCCTGGCTTGCTTCCTGATCTCTGTTTAGGGTCTGAAATATTTATCTAGCCTCCAGTGTTCTAAGTGGTTTTACATAACATCTAATATCTGTTGCCTGAATGGGACTGCATGCTTATTAAAGGGGGTTTCTTAAAGGCTAGGCTTCTGATTTCTCTTCAAAGGAAACCTTATAAAAACAGGCTTTATTTCAAGTGGACTTGGGTCCTGTTTTTATCACACACACACACAGCTGTGAACCAGGATATATGAGATTATCTGTCTGTCTATCAAATCTTGCATTCTTTCCAAATTGGGCTCTATATTTCCAGTTGGGATGAATCATTGTCATAAAGGCCTTTTACATTTCAGTGCAACGGCTCCCTTTTATTATCTTCCATTTCATGTCAATTAAATGAGAACGTGAAGAGTGATATCATGCTGCTGAAGCGAACGGCAATGGTGAAAGTTGAAATAGTTCAGTGCCTTAGCTTTTTATAGCACATGAATGAAATTGCTCACTAAAGTTCTTAACGATGCAGATGCTGGAGTTCTTGACTGTATGTGTTTCAGGTAAATCAGTTCTGAAAAGTCCTTTTTAAAAATCTCTGGGGAGAGAGAGCAAGGAAAAAGAAGCCAAATTGGGGATTATTTTAAGACACATTGTTCCTTCATACAGTGTGGAGTACATGACTGAGAAGCTAAGGAGATTTAACATTAAAATAACCATCCTGTTACGTAAGCGCTAAATAAAGAATATAATCAAAACTTCCTTGGATAATAGTTCAGATTGTGCAGCAGAATCTGAGAAACATACTTCCATGGACTTTGCAGAGGCAGCTCACTGTTTAGCTAAATGATGTGTCAATTTCCCACTACCTTCTACAGTTCATCCTCATTTTCATTAGCAAGAGTTCTCCTCCCCTCCAAACTGAACAGAGCAGGAATAATTCCCAGCAAACTTTCCTGTTGTTAGTACTTCTCCCCTTGCAATAGCTGGCCTTAGAAGTTCTAATGATGATTTCAGACCGGCATCATGCTGGCACAGCTGCTCTATTCTACTGTGGCAAAGGCCCAGGGTTTCTCCTCCAGCATGGAAAGGCTGTGTCTGTAACATACGTGTGTTCCCTTCTGTATCTGTTCCACATAGAACGTGAGTCTCCTAGATTTGCCAGTCAAGGGATTGAGCCTAGCTAAGAGCATAGCTAGATATTAGGAAAAACTTTTCCACGAGGAGGGTGGTGAAGCACTGGAATGGGTTACCTAGGGAGGTGGTGGAATCTCCTTCCTTTGAGGTTTTTAAGGCCCGGCTTGACAAAGCCCTGGCTGGGATGATTTAATTGGGGATCGGTCCTGCTTTGAGCAGGGGGTTGGACTAGATGACCTCCTGAGGTCCCTTCCAACCCTAAGATTCTATAATTCTATGATGACAGGCCTCTAAAGTCTAGAGGGTGAGCTCATGTAACTTCTTCAGGTCAACCTTTAGATGCTCATGCACGTAGCTCTGCACAGCGTGGGTTCAATCCCGCAGGGTGGCAGTCGTTACATCTAAACTTTCTTTTTCTTAATCTCCTATCATTGCTTAGCGCAGATTTAGAGGATGCAGTGGTTAAAAAAGGTCGGTAGGGGGTCTCCACTCGTGATCCCACTGTCGCTGTCATCAGCGAAACTGCACAGACGTGAGAGTGTGAGGGGTCTGTGAATGCCGTGCAGAAACTCTTAAAATCGGGATTCACTGTTGTGAACCTGCTGGTATGCATATTAATTTTATATAAGACCTGGCACTGTGTATACGTAAAAACCGCTATCTTCAGCGAAACTGCAGACATGAATACTATAGCTCACAACTTCTGCGTCCTAAAATGAAGACACAGGCCTATGCCATTTGAATGAAGGAGAATAACCCTTTCTTGTCGCTTGCAATGGGGCTTCCATTTTCCTTTCATGACATCTGTGGGGAGCTAGAAAACCAGAAACATTTGAACAGATCCAATTTCTTCCAGTAGACGACAATGATACCCATGTACCATACTGGATGGCGTGTGATTACATTTTAGTGGGACTGCATTTTAGGTAAACTTAGATAGGTCCGTCTATATCCAGGTATAAACACATGGATCCCTAGAAGAGAGCATTAGATCATCTGTATCTTGGCAGAGTGTTAGATGAGATGACCCTTGCGGTCCCTTCTAACCCCATGATTCTATGTATATCACAGGGACATGAAAATACGTTGAGTGGGGTAATCCTATAATCAGGGAATTGTGGAAAGTGCAGATGGAAAATACCTGTTGGGTCAAATAGCCACCTGCCAATCCCTCGTGCTTTTTGTAATTCCATTCCATTAAATGAGTCGAGCAATGGAGCATCTGACTTTTTCCCCTTCTCTTGTCTACACCTGAAAGTTAATTCAGATTAAAGTAGGGAGTAAATTTAAAGCACGATAGTTGTTCTGGAATAACTCCATGTGTGGATACTTAGTTTGGAATAAGAGTCCTCTGTTCCAGTTTCACTTAATTCACTTTGAATGGAGTAAGTGAAACCAGAACAGGGCACTCTCATTCCAGAATTAGAGTGTCCACACATGGAGTTAATCAGGGTAAATTATTCCAGAATAGCTATTCTGGTATAAATCCATGTGCAGACAAGCCCTTATCAGTTATGCATTTGTCCCAGCTAAATGATCAGATCATGGACAAAGACTCAAATTTCATACACAATGAAATGATAGCCTATCATGTCTACACAAACATTCCAATGAAAGAAAACTGAATTCCACCTGTCAGATGTCTAAGCATCGATAGTGTGGGACCCAGCAGCCCTTGCAAGGGACCTCTGTGCCAGGGCAGAGGAAATACAGCAATCAAACATTGGAGCATTGGATTTCTGAAATGATGACAAGGATTAAAAACCACTGGGAAGTAACTGAACCAGAAACAGCAACGCCAAACCAGCCTGAGAAGTAATAGCTGCAGCCCATGACCCATACATCTGAGCATCAGTAATACCTATAAAAAGATGTTTAAAATATTCTGTAGCATAAGGGCAAAAAATACAAAACATTATGAGCCAACCTCCGATGTATGATCTCCATTCCCCCCGAGGATTGTGCACATGGAAGCAGGCAGATAGTAACTTACACATCAGCACATGTTGGGCACTGGAAGAGAGGTGAACTTGCTACTAAGCAAACAGCTAGCTACACAATCAGCCAACTGACCGCCTAACCTATCGCTAAAGGAAACAGTCTGAAAAATGAGTCAAAGGGTGCCCTTTGCATGGACCGAAAGTAAAAGGAATTGCTCATCTTCCAAGGACTGAGTCACTGTGACAAGGCCCTTGGAGTGAATCCACATTGGTGGTGAATCATACAATCAGACAGTAATCAACCAAAAGGGAAAAGGAACAGTATTCCCCAAGCCAACTGCAGCAAACGGGAGAATGAGAGCAATGGGGTAAAGAAACTCACGCGTTATAAAGGGAACATGTACCCAATCACAGCCCTATTCACTGTTTAACTAATGACCTGCAGCTAACACCCTAATGTCCCCACCATACCCAATGGGCCAAAATAGCTTGCTACCCTTCCCCCACCCCTTTGGGTCTAAAAAAGTGAATTCCTCAAGGCAGCTGAGTGAGATATAAGGCAAGGAGATGGAATGTCCTATGGGAGTGAGAACCATATTGTACTGAAAATAGTGAAAGAGAGGATCCAGCTGGTCCCCATTTGATATCTGAATAATTTGTGCTCTGTATGTTTTCTTTTTAAAGATATTTTTCCCTAGCGAGACCTGCTCTGCAGGTAAAGGGCCCAACTCCATTGGCATGGTGATGAAGTGCTCCCTGTCAGCCCTAAAACCCAGGGGTGAGTGAGGCAGGGATGGTCTTTCACTCACGGCCGGATACTTGCCTGGTGTAATTCCACATGCCTCCAGTGAAGTCAACGGAGCTATGCTGATTTACACCATCTGAGGATCTGGCCCCCTATCACTGTACAGCATCTAGCGCCGTGGGTCCTTGGTCTAGGGGGGGAACCTCTAAGTTGCACTGCGGTATAAATTGTGGGATGGTGAGAAGGGTGAGGGCCACATCCAGAAGGGTCACAGGGTCCTTGCAGAACACAAGTGGGAAAAGCTCTGTCACTGCGGAGCAAGAGAAACCAGGGACTCCTCTTCAGCCAATGAGGCAGGTGGCATCTTGTCAACTTTCTCTGGATGTTCCCCCCTAGCCTTACTTCTCTCTTGCCTGGATTGAGCCTGCGAGCTGTCACACAGCCTCCAGGATCGGCTCTTGTGAAAGCCAGTTGAGCGGGCCCGGGCTGTAAAGCTGGATGTTCTCAGCATCCTTGAACTGCAACCCAGACGGTCCTGAAGGATGGTGTGTGGAAGGAACTGTTTCTAGGGGGAACAAATTTCAGCTTTCCATGAGTCGGCTGCAGGTGTGAGAGACAGCTTCTGAGCTACGTCCTTCACGTCTGGGAAAGGTACACCGAGCATCACAGAGCCTTAACTCATCCTAAAACGGTCTCATCTCGGCTCCCATCTCCTCACCCATTGCAGACGACAGAGAGGGTGACATGGGGATTTTTCCAGATGTGTAGCTGTGGCGGTAATGTTTAGTGAGCAAATTTAGGATTTCAGTGCATGAAATGACTAAAG
Source organism: Lepidochelys olivacea (assembly GCF_965140295.1). Lineage (NCBI taxonomy): Eukaryota > Metazoa > Chordata > Testudines > Cheloniidae > Lepidochelys > Lepidochelys olivacea. Next base: position 125,557,061 of record NC_140416.1, read on the forward strand.
AATTTCAAGAGAACAGATGTCTTAGTCTGGTCTGGGCAAAACCTGAAGCAAAGGAAAACAATGGTGTCACACAAATAAACTAATTTAGATGCATGAGCACAAAAGACAAAATTAGCCATTTACATTTGCCATAACATTTTTCAAAGGGCTGTTTGGGAAGGTGGGGGAGGGAGGGAATTAATGGCGGTTGTATGGCTGCCTGCTTTGAATGGAAGCTACACAGTCATATACTGATGAAGCATTGCTAGCCACATTTTACAGCTAGGGAGCTGAGGCACAGAGAGATTAAAGGACTTGCTTGAGGTGAGACAGGGAAACTGCACTAGAACAGGGAATCAAATCCCTGTTTCCCAAGTGCTAGTCTGATGCCTGACCTTCAAGGCCAGCCTTTCTTGCTGTAGCAAAGTCAACCCTAACTAATGTGGGAAACAAAGTATTTATTACAGATCAATAACATATCCCCTTCATGTAACGCAAGAACTACAGGTCACCCAATGAAATTAATCAGCAGCAAGTTTGAAACAAACATAAGGAAGTATTTCCTCACACAGTGCACACTCAGCCTGTGGAACTCATTGCCAGGGGATCTTGTGAAGGCCAAAAGTATAACAGGGTACAAAAAAGAATTACATAAGTTCACTGAGAACAAGTCCATCAATAGCTATTAACCCAGATGGTCAGGGACACAACCCCATGCTCGGGTGTCCCTAAACCTCTGACTGCCTGAAACTGGGACAACAGGGGGTGGATCACTTGATAATTGCCCTGTTCTGTTCATTCCCTCTAAAGCGTCTGGCACCAGCCACTGTCGGAAGACAGGATACCGGGTTAGGTGGACCCTGGGTGTGATTCAGTATGGCCATTCTTATGTTCTAGATAGCATATGACACCTCTTTGTTTCTCTATTTTGACATGGTGGGCTTCACTTAGGTGTGAAGATAATAGTGCTGCATTAGTTTAGCATGGATCCATTTTGACTAATTGAGCGTCACATCTGACATTACAGCAAGAATGTTAATTATGACATTTACCCACCAATGACAGAACTCATGGTCTTCTCTCCACCGAAGGGCATGGCTTTCCAAAGCTGCTGTTGCTGGCCTGTTACAATGGAATGGAATCTTTGATGTTGATGCAAAATGCTGTTTTCAAGATCACATCTTTCCTTTCGAGTCATTTCTGTAATTTACAGAAGAGCACTCACTTGGCTACCTAACATATGGAATACCAAGATATTTAGGTAATCACGAAAAAAAACCCTTTTTGTTTCATGAACTAGAAGTGTTGACATCTGCTCCGGAAAAAAACAAATGTTCAACCAAATAAACTCATTAAGTATCCCTCGAGTGCCATGGTAAAATTATAATTGCATATTTCGACTGACATCCTGGGTTTGCGTGCAAGGATCGCTAATTATTTTTCAGGTTTTTTCCTTTCTTAGATGAGTGCCATGATATGTGAATATTTAGCAAAAGCTTTCTTGTGTTTTGCTTCCGAAAGGCTAGGTAAGGGCAGCCCTGCCTTTCTCCTACATAAGGCTATAATGCATAATATTATGGAGATGTGGTGATGACTCCAAAGTTAATATTGTGAGTATTACACCACTCATTGTTATTGATACTGCAGTCCTGCATAAAAGCACTCACTGAGATTAGGGTCCCATTGAGCCAGTTGATGCGCACATGCATAGGAAAAGAGAGACAAAAAGGGGAAAAATTAGTATCCTCATTTTACAGATGGGGAACTGAGACATCAGGTGATTTGGCTAAGATCACACAGTCTGTGGCAAAGACAGGAACTGCACCCTGCTCTCCTAAGTCCAGTTTAGTGCCTTTTTCACAAGAGCATCCATCCACTCATGAATAACGCAGCCCACAATGTTTTTTGTGTGCTTACAACTTAAAATAATTTTGCTTTTCATATTTTTACAAAAATAATACAAAGGCCTCAGGTACATGTATGTGTGTGCATAGATTGTGAAACTCCTGCAGTGGTGGACAGTAACTGATGTGAATAGCCCGACTGTCCTGAATGAGACTACTCATGAGATTGAGATTCACATTCGGCCCCTAAGTTATTAATATTCGCCAGCTAAAACTGAAGTAATGCAGTGGTGAATCAGGCCTTTTATCTCTCTAACCTAAACTTAGCATTTCTATACACTGTAAGGGTAATATAATGTTGTTGGAGTGTTGTTGTTTTTTATGGTTACATTACTGTAGCAAATTCAAGCCAACTAAATAATTTTGTGTGACTTGGAAATATACAGTACTGTGTTTGATGTCTCAATTATAGTTTCCCACAAAGTCAGACCATTAAATAGACTTTTATCTGTTTAAGGCAGAAGTCTTTGTTTTGGTGAATTGCACCTGGCATCTGCATCTGGAAGTGCAGTTACGTGTACAGTAGCTGTATTTTATTTGAGCAGGAGGTGGTAATTAAAAGTAGCATCTTTATATTTAGGTACTGAATGGGATAAAGGTTCTTCCACGTTTCAGAGTTAACATAACCGTCAATTTGCTCAAAGCTTTCACTGTTTCTTTCAAAGAAGATGTTAATACAAATCCGGGTTATCTGAAGAAATAGGGACACTGTCCTGTAGCTCTGGTTTGCTCTGTATTTAGTAATATAAAGGTGCAGTTATTTTTATCTTTAGAAATAATAATCTTATCTTGTTTTGTTTAAAATTTTGTGTATTTTTCTTTGCCATGCCACAGATGGCTTAAGTTAATTAAAACAAACAAACTCTTTTATATTAAACCTGCAGTAAAGTGTTCATTGAGTCATCGATTCCAGTCCAAAGGAGACTGTTGTATTAGTCTTTTGTAAGTACTTTGCATTGAGGTACACTTGAGCAGATTGAGCAGGCGAGCAGATTGGACCTCACATCTAGTGTCCTGCATCTCACAAAACATAGACTTTCACCCACTTACTCCTGCGTTGATCCCAATAACATGCATTTGAAGAAGTACAGCACATGTGGGTTAAAGACTCCAAGTGACAGTGAATCCAGCACCTCCGTTTGTGAGCAATTGCTCTGGTTAATTGCCCTAATTGTTAAAAATCTGCACCTTCTTCCAAACAGGGTGAAAGAGCTCCTGTTTCTGAACAAATTGCATTCCCTCTCCTCCTGCTGATGCGGGGGGGAACTTAAGGGGGCACAGGATTTGGGTAATAGCACAGGCCTCATTCATGGCTTGGCCCCAACTGGAAATTGTCCATGTCATTTGCTGTTTCTCGGTGCATGGAGCAAAACTCCCATTGACAGCAGAGGGAGCAGGCAGTAAATGTGCAAAGCAGGCAGAAGTAGTGCGGTTATCTTTAGCTTAGGACTGTGAAATGATTAAAAGAATAATTGTGGGCTTAAAAAAGAGTCGCGATTAATCGCTGTTTTAATTGCACCGTTGAGCAATAATAGAATACCACTTCAGATGTGTCAGAACTATTTTGGGATGCTTTTCTACATTTTCAAATATATTGATTTCAGTTACAACACAGAAATACCAAGTGTACAGTGCTTATTTTATATTTATTTTATTACAAGTATTTGCACTGTAAAAAGATAAAAGAAATAATATTTTTCAGTTCACCTCACACAGGTACTGTGGAGCAATCTCTTTATCATGAAAGTGCAACTTGCAAATGTAGAATTATTTTTGTTACATAACTGTACTCAAAAAGAAAACAGTGTAAAACTTTAGCGCCGACAATTCGAAGCATGAAGGGGCATACGAATGTTTAGCATATATGGCACATAAATACCTTGCAACACTGGCTACAACTGTGCCCTGTGAACACCTGTTCTCACTTTCAGGTGGCACTGTAAATAAGAAGCGGGCAGCAGTATCTCCCGTTAAATATAAAAAAACTTGTTTGTCTTAGTGATTGGCTGAACGAGAAGTAGGACTGAGTAGACTTATATGAGGTGAATTGAAAAATACTGGTTCTTTTGTTTATCTTTTTTCATAGTGCAAATATTTGTAATAAAAATAATAATATAAAGTGAGGGCTGTACACTTTGTATTCTGTGTTGTAATTGAAATCAATATATTTGAAAATGTAGAAAATATCCAAAAATATAGATGATCAATTTAAATTGGTATTCTATTATTGTTTAACAGTACAATTATGACTGCAATTAATCACAGCTATTTTTTAATCTAGTTATTTATTTTGCGTTAATCGCCTGCATTAACTGCAATTACTTGACAGCCCTACTTTACATGTGATTTAGGTTTCTCCTGTGATGGATCCACCACTCTGGGCAGGAGTCAACACTTCTTTTTAATTCTGTGCCACTTCCTGACTCCTACTTGATCTTGTGTGAGATCTTAACCAGAGCATCATGCTCGGAGTTCATGTTCAGTAGGTTATCTACCATGATGGCTAAAACTTGTTGAGTGTCCCTGCAATTCCAGGATACTGGCTGCCATCTTATACGTGTGACCTACATTCTTTGTTCCTAGAAGTATGACTTTGCATTTGGCTTCGTTGAAAGGTAATGTTGTTCAAATGAGTACACTTTACCAAGTGATCCAGCTTGCTTTCTATGCCTACTTGTCCCCATTGTTATTTATCACTCCATCCATTTTTGGTGTCATTTGCAAATGTTACCAGCAATGATGATTTTATAGTTTCTTCCAGATCACTGATAAATATATTGAATAGCACTGGGCCAAGAACAGATTTCTGCAGAGCCCCACTCGAAACGTCCCATTGTATGATGATTCTCCATTTTTGGATGATCTATCACTTAACCAGTTTTTAATCTGTTTAATTTGGGTTCCATTAATCTTGTATAGTGCTATTGTTTTAATAGAGTGACAACCCACTACAGCTATCTGTTAGCTCACATGGGGGAAGTCTGTGCTGTGGATCGAAGAGCATGCTTCTGCTACGATTGGAGGTGGGATTACAGTGCATGTAGACGGAAGCCTGCACTGCTATTTTTAGTGAACCAGCTAGATTTAAGGTAGCTCAGCTTTGCTTAGAAGAGCTGCAAATCACCTCTGACTGCAGTGTGAACACCCGAAATGACGATGGCCCATGTGGGGTCAGTATGGGTCCATGTGGTGGAATTTCTATTTTTTCCGTTTTCTTTTTTAAAATCTTAGAACACTGTGTACAAGAAACTACATTCAAAGAACGTTATTAAGGTTGCAAATTCAAGCACTCAAAAGTGAGGAAAGGCAGAATGAATTCAACTTGAATTCAGCCCCTTGAGCATCCACGTTATGATATAGTCTTTTATTACATGAGGCCATATTGTTTATTTCCACAGGACCCCTACCTCATTCAATGTGTTGAACCGGGTGGCCAGTGCTCATTGAAGGGGTAGTTATCTAATATTTCTTTTTCTCCTCTTCCTTCAATGTATAGCCTAATAGCTTGTTTATTTCTGTGTTTAGATTTAAAATAATAACGGAAAATGCCTCTCCAATGTTCTCTGCGCTGTAACATCCTTAATAACACAATGAATAATATCCCAGCAGCGTTAACGTTCTCATTTCCGCAGGAACTTAGCTAAACGGACATCTTAGGTGCCGAATGCCACACAAAGACACCACCCCATCCAAATGCTGCTCTGAATTTAAAATGATGAATTTCCTCATGGGCTTATCTTCACAACACCCCTGAAGGGGCTCCATTAGGTCTGCAACTTTTGAGTGCTTGACACTGAAACCTTAATGTTGTTTTCTTTCTTTAATATATAATCTAGCTTTTATTTTTTCCATGGCTGATGCATCCATAAAATCAGTACATGCATTAAAAAAAAAAAAAAGAAGATAGCTAGATGCAGTGCAACGGCAAAAGCATTCCACAGAAGAGGTGGAGGAATAGCTCAGTGCTTTGAGCATTGGCCTGCTAAACCCAGGGTTGTGAGTTCAATCCTTGAAGGGGCCAGTTAGGGATCTGGGGCAAAAATTGGGGATTGGTCCTGCTTTGAGCAGGGGTTGGACTAGATGACCCCCTGAGGTCCCTTCCAACCCTGTGATTCTGTGAATGGCTACGCAAGAGCTTCCAAATATGCAACAAATAAAGAAAAATTAATAAAACACAAAGTAATCGCTCACTTAAAATGCACGATTCCTCAAAAATGCATAAGCATTTGGTATAATCTAATGTGTTCCTTTATTTAAAAAGCTTCTTAAAAGTATGATTGGGGAAGTCCGAATGAGTCGCTAGCTATGAAGAACATCATTATAGGTATGTTTAGCTCAAGAGGTAGTGGGATGCATTAGCTAGGTTATAGGACTGGAGAAAAGGGAGCTGGGTGGCTTTCGCAGCTCTTCCATTGATTTTCTCTGTGACCTTGGGCCAAACATGTCCTCTCTCAGCACCTCTTCTTCCCATCCCGCCCCTTAGCCTATCTATTTAGATTTTAGGCTGTTTTGGGCAGGGACTGGGTCCTAGTAGGTCTTTGTGCAAAGACTAGGGGCCCTGATTCCTAGATGCCAAGGCCAGAAGGGACCACTGTGACCATCTTGTCTGACCACCCATCTGTCATGGGCCATGGAACTCCCCTCATATAATCCCTAGCAGACTTGAGGCACTGCTGCAGTATAAATAATTAGAAGTACAAATTAACATTTACAGCTTGGGGAGAGGAAATAGATGCAGATCTCTTAAAACGCTTGGGGCCCAATGGTCATTCTTCTCAGCACAGTGTTTGGGTGAGCTATTTCTTGAAGAAAATGCTGTGTTTATTTTACAAGGTGGAGCAGAGACAACAAAGGTCTGATAAAAAGAAGCCCAACCATATCCAGAGGGCTTGTTATTCTCTCAAGGCTTGTGTAGATACACATACACGTAGATACAAGCTTTCTGTGCAGGCCCACCCTCATTAAAATCTGATCCATGACCCAACAGCACTTTCCCAGAACACTGCAGTAATGTCACTGGGTGCTAGGGAATCCATCCTGCAAGATGCTGTTGGGGACCCTGAGCTCCTGTGCTCATTGTTTCAGGCTGCAATGAACTCTGCACAAGAACCCCTGAGCCTATGTGGAATCTGCCCAGGGTAGAATGGGTCAGACAGGCACAGAGAGATGACATAGTTTGACCAAGGTCGTGCAGCAGGGTTGGGGCCATATCCCTGCAAATGCTGACAGTCCTATCAACTACAATAGGAGATCTGTCTACGTAGTCTCCTTCGCAGAGTCTGAGCCCTCACAGATAGTATTTAATGTCTGCATAGTAAAAGAGACTGCAGGACCAAACCCAAAGGTTTCATAGATTCCTAGATTCCGAGGCCAAAAGGGATCATCTTGTCTGACCTCTAGTCTAGCTCTTGTCTAGCTTCGACTTCCAACTACTGGCACGTGGGTCATTGTTGTCCAGTGTTACAGAGTGTGTGGGTTTTTTGAAGAAGAGACCAGCTGTGTTCTTATTTAGCCTTAATCAAGACTCTGAAAGTCAATGGGAGTCATTCCACTGGTTTGAATGGGCTTTGGATCATCGGTATGTCTAGTTCCTAAATAATACTCAGAAGGTGATTTTAGGTTCCTGTAACTCTTTTGCTAGCAGGCCGGCTGCTTGAAGGGCGTGCTTGTTTTCACAGAATGCCCAGTTGGAGTGCACACTCTTCCCATCAAAGGACAGTGTGAAATTTTGGGTTTTTTTTTAACCATGACGAGAGTTGCTAAATGTCATTGATTGACTCCACATTTGAAAGGGTAAGGTCGTGCAGACAGCAAGTTATCTGTGTACATAATAAATCACAAATAACACCCGGAGTTATCCTTTCTGCAGGCTTTTAGAGCACGTAGACTTTATTTTCAAAGTATCAGCAGCCCAAGCACACAGGCATGCCTTGTTTATTACAAGTTTACGCAAGTCATTGTAGGCTTTCATGTCTGAATGAGTAAGTGCTCCCAGCTACTGTCACATTATCCCCCCACCCCCTCCTCGACTCCCTGTAATCTGTTCTAATCTATAAATATACAGGATGGTATAAAACCAAATAATTGGACTTCACAGCTACAAAGTTGGGATTTCCTCTTTAAATAAAAGTGCATTTTGATGGATTTGTGGTTTGTAGTTAAAACTGTCTCCAAATCATTAAATGCCTGGGCTAAAAATACACTGTAAAGCTCAGCAATCAGCTTTCAGCAGTCTCTCTCCTGCTACTCTGTCCGCTTTTATGTGTGGATGTTAAAGTAGCCAGTTCTTTGTTGAGAAACATGCCCATCATAGGGGCTGACCATGTGACACAGAGTTTTCCACCCGTTCTCTGCAGATGCTGGGACTGTCTCTCTTGTTTGCATGGTACGGTCCGAGTTCATCTGGCATGAATGGTGGAGAGGACAACTTTGGTCTCACCAGTAACTTCTGGTAATATAAAACGTGCCTGAAAATAGAAACCTTTTGTATTCAGCCCATTGACTTGTGGAGATCCATGCAAACCACAGGCAAGGCTGCTGCAGGGTCTAAGCACTATCTTACCTGAGACAGTCCTAGGACCCATCTTCCCACCATGAATATAAAGGATGCTGCCCCACAGTGATTCCACTGGATCCAATAAGAAATATGGTCCCCCAGGCAAACCCGCCGGAATGCATGCAGGTGCTATTAAAACCCAGGTGGTGATGGCTCGTGGCTCTTAGCTTGGTAAATGTAAACTGCAACTCTGCCATATTTTGGATCTCATTAACTTAGTGTCCTTGTAGCCATGCAATTCTCAGGCCTGAAAGCCATCTGCACAGGCCCAGTGTTCTCAGATCTTGGGTTCCCATGGTAAGATGCTGTGGAACTCCTTGCCAGGGGATGTTGTAAAGGCCAAAAGTATAGACTGGTTTAAAAAATAATTAGATAAATTCAGGGAGGATAGGTTCATCAGTGGCTATTAGCCAGGATGGTCAGGGATGCAACCCCATGCTCTGACTGCCAGAAGCAAAACCTGGACAACAGGGGATGGATCACTCGATAATTGCCCTGTTCTGTTCATTCCTTCTGAAGCACCTGGCATTGGCCACTGTCAGAAGACAGGATACTGGGCTAGATGGGCCATAGGTCTGATCCAGTAGGGCCGTTCTTGTGTTCTTAAGCACCTGGACAGTTTACAAAAGTAGCAAAATTTCCTCATTTAGCTGTGCTATCCAGTCCACGGTAGCATGAAGACTAGCACGCAGGTCTCATAAAATGGCTCCCGGTCTTTGGTTTGTAGCATAAATATTTGTATCTGTTCTAATAATATTTAAGAAGTCTCCAGGTGCTTGGGATTAAGTCCACAGGAGGCCATTTTCTTTGCCATGAGTACGCTGCTGAGAATAGCGATGAGGGTGCCAAGCCGACGGGGCCCTTGGTTACAGCTATGCAACCCAATTAATCATTTGGCCCACTTCCTATTTACCTAATGAGTGGGCTTTCTTCCAGCTGCGGAATTACTGGCTCCTTTTTACCTAGAGATCAGTTTCGGGGCTGTCCTGTGATTTCAATCTCTCCAGAGCCAGCGCAGGGTCAGGTTCTGACTCTGTCACGCGGGCGTAACTCAGAGTAATGCCGTCAGAGTTGGTGAAGTCGCTCCACAATCACTGTGATTGGGATGTCGTCCATAAACGTAGCAACTCTAAGGCCAGATGGTGTCACCTGCGTTTGGATCATGGGTATGTCTAGTTCCTGGAGAGTACTGAGAAGTGGGGCTGTTTCGGTTCTTGTATCTCTTTTCCTAGCAGGTCGGCTGCTTTAACGTGGGAGTTTGTAGTAATTGAATGCCCATTGGGAGGGCAGACTGCTCCCATCAAAGGCCAGTGGGAGGATTTTTGAGGGTGATGCAGAGCTGCACTGACCCCAGGGGAGTCCCAAGAGAGGCAGTGACTCAGACACACAGATCCCCCCCCCCCATTTCCCCTGCAGCAAAAGGGGGTGGGCGGCTGCATTGCTGTGCAGCCTATCCCTGTGTCCTGTCTGCAGGCCTAGCCAGCTCTGCAGGGCAGCAGGGTGACAGCGTCACCCCTTCTGTGTCCCTTTTGGGACAGGCTCACCCCTAAGGAGCAGCCCCTTTGCTGTCTGGGCTCAGAGATCGCTCATGTGCTGGAGCCATATCCTGTTGCCTGCCCCATACTGGGCACAATCAGGGTGAGCTCAAATCAGTGGCAACTGAAGTGTGCCAGGACAGTTTGCAGGTGGGGACCTGACACTGCTGTCTGGATCAGAGGCCTGCTCCATCTTGTTTTACCCAGTCTGCAAGCTCTTCAGAGCTGGGATTGTCCCTTAGCTCAATGGCCATCTCCCTGACTGGGACCAGGAGGTTCTCCTCTCATGTAAATAATTGATACTTAATCACCCTGTGCTCCAGACGAAACCAACCAGGCTTGTTCCTGGGCGTGGCTGGGATGTTTGGCCCCCACACTGATTTCACAGAAAACAAGAATCTCTCTGGAGGGGGAAGTCGGGTAAGATCGAGCCGGACTGATCCCGCCTCCTTTTCAGGAATTGTTCATTACAGCTCTCATTGAGGGTGAACTTGCAGAGCATCCTCAGGCCCCCTCCATACACCAACACCCCCCTGTCTCCCCGTTGCTCTCTCTGAACTCTGCTTTGTGTCACGTGTCACCTTGGTGTTTGGAAATATCCTGGCTTTGGGCCCCGTGACATAGGCACCAATGGTGCTACAGAAAGGCGGACCAGTGAGCTCCGCTTCCCAGCAACGGCTTATCCTCCCATTTCCTCCTGGCTTGCTTCTGAATTAAGGCTGCAGCAACAGTTGACATTGACTGTATCAGCAAGGGTCTGGAACATGGCCAGCATTAGTGGAAAGCTGAAGGAACATCAACTGGATCAGCTGTAATCAACCTCCAGCTTACCACATGTGTTAGAATACTAATCAGACGTGCCAGCTGGGGGTTATTAATAAGGCTGCGGAAGTGTGCGCTGTAAGTGCTGTGCCTCCATAATAAATAGAGGTGCCTGTTTAATTTCAATGAGGGGTCTGAAAATTATATTCATTATTGACTGGGGAAGGAATGGTGATTAATTCCTGGGTCATAACCGCCACAGGTTGTGAGTGCTTGTTGTGGGAAGGATTTCACCTGTGAGGTGGAGACGCCTACAGAACAAAGATGCAGGAGGGGAGGGAGGGATAGTTCAGTGGTTTGAGCATTGGCCTGCTAAACCCAGGGTTGTGAGTTCAATCCTTGAGGGCGCCATTTAAGGATCTGAGGCAAAAATTGGGGATTGGTCCTGTTTTGAGCAGGGGGTTGGACTAGATGACCTCCTGAGGTCCCTTCCAACCCTGATATTCTATGATTCTGTGATTTACTGGGCTTGAGACATTGTGCAGGAGAGCCTGATGTGAGAAACAAGAAAAGGAGTACTTGTGACACCTTAGAGACTAACCAATTTATTAAAATTAATAAATAAATTGGTTAGTCTCTAAGGTGCCACAAGTACTCCTTTTCTTTTTGCGAATACAGACTAACACGGCTGCTACTCTGAAACCTGATGTGAGAAAGTCGCTCTTCGATTGTTCCTGACATCTCTCACATAGCTGTGACTAATGGTAAGCCCAGCCGGTCAGCCATTCAGGCTTGGAATCAGCCGATCCTAAAAATGCTTGCAATCCAATAAAAAAGTGAAACTAAAGTCAAACACGCTGGCTTAACCATAAAGCCTGGATGGTAACTCTCTGATGACACCAAAGCAATAAGAAATTCTTGTTTTTCACTAGCTGGGAGTGAGTTTTGGCCTCTGTAGCTCTGTGTACAGTATGTGGGGGTGACAAAAAAATTCACGGCCTGTGACCTGTCCATGACTTTTACTATAAACCCCCGACTAAAACTTGGGGTAGGGGGGTGGCTTGGGAGGGCGGCCCTGGGGCGCATGGCCTGGGGGGGACACTGCAGGTACTCGTGGGGGAGTCGCAGCCTGGGGGGGTCCCTACCCAGCTTCTGGGAAGCGCTGCCCCCAGCTCCTAGCTCCACGTGCTGCCTCTGCTCCGCCTCCATTGGGAACCGCGGCCAATGGGAACTGCGGGGGCGGTGCCTGAGGGCCGAGGCAGCATGTGGAGCTAGGAGCAGAGGGAGGGGAGTTCCTGCTGCCCTTGCAGGGAGCCCCCCAGATGAGCACTGCCCTGCACCCCAGCCCTGAGCCCCTCCCCCACACCCAAACTCCTGCTGCTGGGGGGTGGGGCGAGACTGCCCCAGCAGTGACCTGTATGCCTGTCCCCGGGCCAGGCGTACCAGTTGCTGCAGAAGTCACGGAGATCACAGAAAGTCACGGAATCCATGACCTCCGTGACCTCCGTGACAAACATGGATCCTTAGTATTAATTGTATAAATAAAGCCCATTTAAATCATTAGACTTGTGTATCTACAAAGAGCGACCTTTCCTTTTACCCAGGTGTTACAAAGAAACTAATCAGTAAAGTAGAATGGTAGAATATTGGTGCAAGCAGCTGTTCTTATTACAGTTTCATCACTATATGCAAACTCCCTACATACTTTTTTGCATATTTGCATACATTTAAAAATATGCTATCAGGGCTTCAGCATGTCCTATTAAAGCGTCAGTAACCCTTGTTTATCTCTTGCCTCTTTTAAATAAGGATTTGCATAGTTTAATGCTATAATTTAAATGTCAGATAGCAGATGCAGAAGCGAAGGGTTAGCATTGTAATAATCTGAGAGGTATATTCTTAAAAGCAGCAGCTTAATAGTGTCCTTTCCCTGGTGCATTAAATTCCATGATTGCCCACGTCTCCTTTGCAAGCCTAGCTATCCCTCATTATGTTGTCCTTTGCACAGCTGTTCCCCCATCATATATTCACACACTCCCATCCATTCCTCATGCACATGGGGAGTATGCTAGAAACCTAAGATTGTCCTCTTGAGACAGATAGTCTCCTGAAATTTATGGAGTAGCAAAGCTGGGTTAGTCACAAGCCACAGCTCTTTGGCATCGGCCAAATGGATTGGTTCCAGTGTAAACTAAGGCTGGTTTAGTGAAATCAACCATCTGTCCATGATGGATTTATGCACTAAAGTGGTGCGTTGCCATGCTGTGGCTATACTCTGGTTGACTCACAGTTGTCTGTATGGAGAATGCGTCGCTAGACACCAGATTTTTCTCCTCAGTTTGGGTCTTTACCCAAGTGGTAGCATCTCTCCCCCACTGCTAGCAAACGTTTAGGATGTGTATAATGTAACATTGTTGTTTGTGTTACGGTAAAACCTACAGGCCCCAACTGAGAATGAGGCCCCATTCAGGGGTGCTGGAAGAATTTTTATAGTGGCAGATAGCTCAGGATGGAAATTATGGAAACCAGGCATTTGGTGTTTGTTATTACTACTTCAAGCCGAGGGGGTGCGGTAGCATCCTCAGCATCCCTGGTTCAAACACAACTGGCCCCATTGTGTGAGGCATTGTATAGAGACAGACAGCCCTGCCTCCAGTCTAAATAGACAAGGGAGAGACATACAAGTGTAGGCCTATATTTAGAGGTATACCATTTCCTGTGCAAATGTTTCCATTCGTTCATTTCCATCCTTCCTGTATCTGAAGTGGTAAAAAGCCTCCCATTTCTCAAAGCAACTGATGTAGTTGCTTTACTTTCATTCTCAGTGTCAGAGCTCTCTCAGTAAAACTGATTGTGACAGGTTCCCCCTAGGGTACCACCTAGAACTGGAGTACCACTGAGCCCCCTTGACCCACCAGCCTGGGCTCTCTTTTTCACTGTACTGCTGTGACAAGCTGCAAAGCTCTCTCTCTAGCCTGCACTTTCACCAGCATACATACAAGTAGGGACACACCCAGCTGCAGATACATACAGGCAGGCTCTCTGACCAGCCCCGGCCTGGGAAGGCGCCAGCTAGAGCACCTCCCAGCTCCTCAGGCACACGCCCCCTCTGGAGTGTAAACCCAAATTATACAGTCTTGCCCTCCACAGGGAACTGTACAGCGTAAGCTCATTAAATTCGCCCACTCCCTCAATGTGGAGAGGAATATGCAATAGCTTTATGCCCCTGAGTTATGATTCTGACACACTGGTTTAGATAAAGCAAAAATAAATTTATTAACGGCAAAAGATAGATTACAAATGATTATAAGGGATAGCAAACAGATCAAAGCAGATTACCTAGCAATTAAACAAAAACCACAAACTAAGCTTAATATACTAAATAGATGGGATATGCATAGCAGATTCTCACCCTAAGAGATGATACAGTGGGCTGCAGATTCTTAACGGGCAAACTGCACTTGCTTACAGCTTGGAATCCCCCGGTGTTCCATTCACGGGCTAAAAATGCCTTATGTACTTCCCCCAGTTCAGTCTTTGTTCCTCAGGTGTTTCTAGGAGTCTTTTTGTGTGGGGAGCGAAGAGCCCCAGATGATGCCACTCCCGGCCTTATATAACTTTTACACATGGCGGGAGCCCTTTGTATCCAAAGTTTAGTTCCCAGACCAGACTGTGGAAAAACTGATATCCCAAGATGGAGTCTAGAGACATGTGCTCACATCACTTGTCTTTGTCGAGTCATAGCAGCCATTACTCGGAGCCTGTCTGGAGCGTCCTCAGGAAGGCTCCCCAGGTGGAAGATAAGCTTCTTCTAAGGCTTATTGTTTTCCTAATGGCTTATTGTTTTCCTAATGGCCTATTCCCCACCCACTGTCTAGAATGAAAGCATCTTGTCTAGTGGGCGTTCCCCAGGTGTAAACAAATTTGAAGCGCAGAGACATCCTCAATATTCATAACTTCAGATTCAAAAATGATACATGCATACAAATAGGATAATCATATTCAGCAAATCATAACCTTTCCAGTGGCATTTTACATGACTTATCTTGCATAAAATACATCATAATCATATCATAATATCACTATAAAGAATATGGGGTGTAGTGTCATACTGATAACAAGAGTCTGCCCTGAAGTTTGGGCTCTGTTAGAAGACAAATGTACTTTTGTTCAAATTTGTCTATTCGGGGATACCAGCCCTCTGAAATGTAATTGGATGTTCCTGTGAGTGATTGCAGGCAAGATATTCTCTTGCCTCTCTTCTTCCATACTGTCGACTGCTTTGCTGGCAGCTTTACGGCTGTAGTGAAGAATCAATTCCTGTCTTGGTTCCTTCATAAGAACGTATTTGCAATATTCCAGATTGGCAAATTTCTAATCATCATTGACAGGGGGCTGCAACTCATTGCCCAGATGGCGTTAGTTACACATTCCACTTATTGTGAGGGCCTGGGAGCGATGATCATTCCAGTGGCGGTTATTAAAAGCACCATATCCTTGATTCGTCTGCGAGACTTGACTCATGACTAAAAATCCCTAGGTTAGTCAGGGGGAACACGTTTCCTGAAAGGAACGTGGCAATGCTTCTGAAGCAGGAAGAAGACTTGCAGTGACTTTGAATTATAGCAGTGGGTCTAGTAATCAATCATAACTGCTTAGCAGGCAAAGGCTGCTGTTTGATACATAATCAAGCTCCTTCAACCCTGTAGCTATCCTCTGTTCACCAGGGGTTGTCAGTAGCAAATTATATCAAAGGCTGGGTAGCCTTGTAACAAGCCCCTGATGTGGCAGGGGCTGGGGAAAAGCAGAGCTTTGTATTGAGAAAGTCTTAAGATGGTCAATTTTATGCAACATTTCATTTGATTGCCATAATTTGTTTGCTGGTCTTTTGTTCATTTCATATACTTTTTTTCAGGTTAGATTCATCCCCTCATTATTTTAGTCTTCTAAGCATGAGCACACAACACTTAGGAAAACACCTATGAACAGTTCTAGATACTGTCATGAGCTGATGACTCTGGATGGAGACGCATCAGTATCCATCATCTTTTTGCCTTGGCTCAAAAACTCAAGGTCACACCAGTGAGTAGAATCAGGTGGCTTTCACTCCTTCTAATGGAAGATCATTTTAGATCAAGCCCTCCATCTTGAGTTTAGGCATCCCAGTCTTACTGAGAGTGGAAGCATCTGTATGCTCTGGCCTATAGGTTAACACCAATTGGAGAGCTACTCCATATGAAAATGGTTTGCAGCTTGTAATGAGAATAACTGAAGGACAAATCATGGCGTGTAACAGCGATTGCATGCACAGAAATCTCTGGAAGATCTGAACCTGTGTTTGTTATGCACTGTTTAATCAGAGGAGCGGTGCTCATCTGTGAAATGGTAGAATCGAGAGAATAATTTCGACTAGCTCTTTATTGTGGTTTAATGTTGTGAAAGGAACATGCAGCCTGTAATTCTCTCCTACACAGCATCAGTTCACTGCACAACACAGCATCAGCCCCACTTAAACCCTCCAGATGGGAATATATGGGAATTAAGTTGTCCATAGGCCTTTTGTTGATCTCTGAATGAAGGGTGGGGTAGGAATTTCACCCAGATGGGTGGGATTGACCCTAGTCACATTTACAAAATCAGGGGGTTATATCTAACCACATTTACGAAATTGGGATGTACAGCTAGAGATAAAATTTCTAAATCTGTCAGATTGTCAGATGATCGCAAAAGGCTACCAAAAGTCATTGTTTTAGATTCCAGATCTTCATATTGGAGCTCCATAAAAACACTCCACTCCAGTCTCCTGAAAGTCTGACAGGAACCAATCTGTAATCGAGGTATCTGTGAAATAATGTTTCTAGTGGCACATGTAAGATGTTTGTAATAGAGAGATTCCTACCAAAAATGTATTTGCATAGATGTCCACGGAAGCTGAAGACCTAGGTCAAGTGGAGATCTGGTGGATATGGTTGGAGAACTGGATTTTGAATTGTTGAAGAAGAGGACAACGCCACCAGATACGTACCTAGGTACTTGGTTTACTGCTGAAGTCTGCTGCACGTATATTCTTACCCACCATTAAGCAGGGGGAGTGGTATGTTCCATGGAATAAGTGGGCATAAACATTCCTGTTTAAAAAAACAACAACAAGAATTCAAGACCCTTTGGATTGATCTCCACATATACCCTCAGTCATGCCCCTTCTACACAGTATTGATACAGTTACACTAAAATCAAGGGCTAGATTTTGAACTGAGGATGCAAGAAGCCCACCTGCAATATGGGTGGGACTGATTGCCCAGGAAACCCCCTTATTTATATTCAAATGATTTTTTGCAAATGGAAACCAGTAACTCGGCATGATGCGGAAACGTGTTTTTGCAGAAGCGGGCCGTTTTGTGAGTGCAACCATTAAAAATATGACTCAGTGTTTTAACAAATATATCTTTCAGCAATGTGCAGACTAACAGGACTCTTGATATTAACTATTTTATGCACTTACTGCTCCATTGAGCTTATTTTATGCAGTTATTTTCCCATAAAAACATTTTCGACTGAGTGTTGGGCTTGTAAACCTTTGATGACATCTTTTAATAACCCAGGCGCAGAGCTTTGCATTGACTCTAGTTTGAAATGATAATGACGTTTCTTCCCAAACATACTTTGTATACCAAAGAGCTCGCAAAGTAGTTATTTTACATTTAAAAGTGCTGTTTTTACTGGAGGGAAAAAACCCTGACATGCTACCTACTGCAGGTCTTTTTTGTCTGTCCTTGATTTGCCCTCAAGCGTTAGTGAAAAATATTGTCAGTCCTACTGCATGGAGATTGTTTGGGGGAAATAAATGTTTCAGCTGTGGAGCTATGTTCCCATTCGATACACCTTTCAGTCTGTAAACTGCTGCAGAAAGAAATAGGGACATTTTTTGTTTCAGTTCCAAACCACAGTGAACGCCTCTTTTTAACACGATAGATAGTGATACAAAACTGGAGATATCCCTTGATGTTCACGTACGAAAGGCTTCATAGCATCCTTTGTGTGCCTGAGCAATAGGTGCACACAAAGGCAAGCACCATCGTTTAGTGAACACCTTCACAAAACCTGCACACTGGGATCTGAAGAGAGGAGAAAGAGAACTGTCCCGGCCCATGACTCACTTGGCTTTGCTAACCCACATCTCCATCAGCATCATTTTCACAGACAAAAGGATATACAGAGTGCATTTCTACTCAGCGAAGCCTCTCAGTCACCTGACTCGCCAGGTCTGCCCCCTGTGTGTTCACAGCCAGATCTGCTCGTGACCTCTTCGCTCCTTTTTACTGCTGTTGGCACATGCCCAGTCAATATCCGGGAACTGACATCTGCGCCTCACTAAGAATTGTTTGCTAGATTCCAATCAGTTAATCCTGTGCTAACCTATAGAACATCATGGGGCTATACTGGTGGGGTGGGGCGCTGAAGGCTTTAGCTTTCAGTATTAAGGAGCATGGGCGAGAAGGAAAGAACCCAGCTTGACTCTCAGAGCTCAGGTATAGTTTGCAGGGATGTTAGTTAAAGGAGAAACGTGGAAATCAGTGAGTATAAGTGCACCCGGTACCATTAATTACTGTCATAGAAGATCTGCATTTCAGGCCTAATCCAAAATCAATGACAAGCATTTGAAACATTTCCATTGTCTTCCATGGGCTTTGGATCAGGGCCTTCGCATGTGAAGCAGTGGTTCTGAACCTGTTTACCGTTGTCGGCTGCATATGCAGCTCCGTGTGTTATGTGGGCTGCATCCACCCCAATATGCGGTTGTATCGCAGAGCTTGGCTGTAGACAATGGGTTGTGTGGTGTGGTCAGGGTGAAAGCTGGAGGCATGTAGGTAGGAATAGCGGTCAGTAGGTGTCTGGTATAGGGTGGTGGCTCACCTTGATTATCATACACACTGTAAGGAGAGTGATCACTTTACATAAGCTGTTACCAGCAGGAGAGTGGGGTGGGGAGAGAGAGAACCTTTTGTAGTGATAAACACCCATTTTTTCATGATTTGTGTGGATAAAAACAAACATCTTCTGTATTTTCCACAGTATGCATCTGATGAAGTGAGCTGTAGCTCACGAAAGCTTATGCTCAAATAAATTGGTTAGTCTCTAAGGTGCCACAAGTACTCCTTTTCTTTTTGCGAATACAGACTAACACGGCTATTACTCTGAAACCTAATAAATACAAGGGGAGTGTATGATGGGATAACATGGTTTTGGTAATTAAATATTCATGGTAAATAGGCCCAGTGGCCTGTGATGGGATGTTAGATGGGGTGGGATCTGAGTTACCCAGGAAAGAATTTTCTGTAGTATCTGGCTGGTGAATCTTGCCCATATGCTCAGGGTTTAGCTGATTGCCATATTTGGGGTCGGGAAGGAATTTTCCTCCAGGGCAGATTGGAAGAGGCCCTGGGGGTTTTTCACCTTCCTCTGCAGCGTGGGTCACTTGCTGGAGGATTCTCTGCTCCTTGAAGTTTTTAAACCACGGTTTGAGGACTTCAATAGCTCAGACATAGGTGAGAGGTTTTTTGCAGGAGTGGGTGGGTGAAATTCTGTGGCCTGCGTTGTGCAGGAGGTCGGACTAGATGGTCATAATGGTCCCTTCTGACCTAAATATCTTTGAATCTATGAATCTATGAGTGAGACCTTTTGTTAAAATATATTAATGAAGCTGTCTCTGATGATTTGTATTCAAATGCTGCCTCTTTTGTGTGGATTACTTTCTGTCTCCCATCCTAGGGGTCATTCACAAGTCAGCACCAGACAGGCACACTGATTATAATCTGAAAAGTATGCTGGTATTTGGTGCATTCACTGAGTAGTAGTGATGCTGAGAACTAAATACAGGACTTATCCATAGTTTTGTTGGTTTGTGGTTTTGGAAATTCCTGTTATTTTTTGATGTAGTAGGAATAGAATGGAATCCATGGCTTGATTTGCCTGGATTAGCACAACCATTCAATTCAGTTTTTGTTGTTGGTTTTGGTTTTTGTTCTGTTCTTCTCTCCTTTTATGATGAGATTACTGGTTCTGTGGATGAAGGGAAAGCAGTGGATGTATTGTTTCTTGACTTTAGCAAACCTTTTGACACAGTCTCCCACAGTATTCTTGTCAGCAAGTTAAGGAAGTATGGGCTGGATGAATGCACTATAAGGAGGGTAGAAAGCTGGCTAGATTGTCGGGCTCAACGGGTAGTGATCAATGGCTCCATGTCTAGTTGGCAGCCGGTATCAAGTGGAGTACCCCAAGGGTCGGTCCTGGGGCTGGTTTTGTTCAATATCTTCATAAATGATCTGGAGGATGGTGTGGATTGCACTCTCAGCAAATTTGCGGATGATACTAAACTGGGAGGAGTGGTAGATACGCTGGAGGGGAGGGATAGGATACAGAAGGACCTAGACAAATTGGAGGATTGGGCCAAAAGAAATCTGATGAGGTTCAACAAGGATAAGTGCAGGGTCCTGCATGTAGGACGGAAGAACCCAATGCACAGCTACAGACTAGGGACCGAATGGCTAGGCAGCAGTTCTGCGGAAAAGGACCTAGGGGTGACAGTGGACGAGAAGCTGGATATGAGTCAGCAGTGTGTCCTTGTTGCCAAGAAGGCCAATGGCATTTTGGGATGTATAAGTAGGGGCATAGCGAGCAGATCGAGGGACGTGA
Organism: Lepidochelys olivacea; assembly: GCF_965140295.1. Taxonomy (NCBI): domain Eukaryota; kingdom Metazoa; phylum Chordata; order Testudines; family Cheloniidae; genus Lepidochelys; species Lepidochelys olivacea. The sequence goes on from NC_140416.1 coordinate 125,577,490, forward strand.
TCGTTCCCCTCTATTTGACATTGGTGAGGCCTCATCTGGAGTACTGTGTCCAGTTTTGGGCCCCACACTACAAGAAGGATGTGGATAAATTGGAGAGAGTCCAGCGAAGGGCAACAAAAATGATTAGGGGTCTAGAACCCATGACTTATGAGGAGAGGCTGAGGGAGCTGGGATTGTTTAGCCTGCAGAAGAGAAGAATGAGGGGGGATTTGATAGCTGCTTTCAACTACCTGAAAGGGGGTTCCAAAGAGGATGGCTCTAGACTGTTCTCAATGGTAGCAGATGACAGAACGAGGAGTAATGGTCTTAAGTTGCAGTGGGGGAGGTTTAGATTGGATATTAGGAAAAACTTTTTCACTAAGAGGGTGGTGAAACACTGGAATGCGTTACCTAGGGAGGTGGTAGAATCTCCTTCCTTAGAGGTTTTTAAGGTCAGGCTTGACAAAGCCCTGGCTGGGATGATTTAACTGGGAATTGGTCCTGCTTTGAGCAGGGGGTTGGACTAGATGACCTTCTGGGGTCCCTTCCAACCCTGATATTCTATGATTCTATGATTCCTGTGATGCTAACCGATTATAACTCAAAACAAGACCAAAATTTGCTGCCACGGTTTTTGTTTGTTGTTTAAAAAGGGCAGTCTGTGCTGGAAATCAAAATTGTAGCATGCTGCTGATCTCAACTCTTGCCCATGATAGTTACAAAGTGCGTAATAATATCCCTTGATGCTATTCCAAACTGGAGTCTAGTTTCATAAACCAAAGACGACTTTTCATCACCACCCAATGACACTATCACTTGGAACCGGTGGCAAACATCCATTTGATTACACCGTGGTATTGTTCTGCTGATGTAGTAGCAAATGCTGCTTTATCTTCTTGTGGCTGACAAAGAAAACAAAGTGTGTAGAAATGCTGGTCCCATTAGCCCACTGCTACCTAAGCTTATCCTGGGACTGGAGTTAACTTGTCAGTGTTAACCAGGGCTTGATTAACTCCGCACATAAAGAAGGATATAATAAATACTTACAGTTCTTAAAGGGGAAAACCAGATGACCCAAACATACCGGTTCAGTACATCTATATGGTCCCCATCACTACCAAGCCAAGCACCTCACTATTATTGTTGGATTTATCCTCTCAATATCCCTGTAGGACAGGATCCCCATTTTGCAGAGAGTAAACTGACCCATGGTAGGACACAGAGTCAGCAGCTGAGCTAGGAATTAAGCCCCCGTCCCCTAAATCACAGACCAGTACTCTTACCACTAGACCAGCCTTCCTCCCACAGCTCTCCGATGGAGAATGGGAGTTGTGGGCTCTTTCTAATATTACAGCACCATCCTGAAAGGGGTGTCAGTGTGATTTCCCTGTCTCTGAGTGGATTCACTCCCTCTCTGCATGCTGCAGAACCTTCCCTGTGAGAGATGATGTGTGCCGGGAGCTCGTAAATATACCTCTGAAGAGCAAAGGTTTTGCCTTTGAAATGGCTCAGGCAGCTCCCAAATCAGAGGTATTTTCCAAAGCTTCCTAAAGGAGGATACCCCTGGCTCCCACTGCCTCCTCAGGCTGAGCACTGTGTTTTCTAGCTGTGCACATGGCGTGTTTTTCAAAGCAAGTTCCTTTGCAGGACAGGACACAGAGCATGCTTGTTGGCCTGCTCCCATGGTACCCGTCCACGAACACTGTGTACCAAGGGAAAAGATTCCCTTGGCTCTCCTCCCTGCAAATAGACGCCTCCCTTGTACATATGTGTGGGGTGTTATCGCAGGCCAAAAAGGGATGTTTGTTAGTAGGAGCCCCTTGTTCAGTGATAGCACATCACAGCATCTTTCTCTATCTCTACGGGATGAATTCTGGCTGTTACAAATCTCTAAGGAGAGATGGCCTGGGGAGAGGAGTCAGAAAAGAGGCCTGTAAGATTGGGATCAACCAATATTTGTGGAGCAAAATTCTTCTTTAACTTTGTCACCCTTCCTTTTAGCTAGACCAGTACTCTGAATCACAGCAGGTGAAATCCTGGCCATTGACTCCAGCGGAGTCTGGATTTCACCCCACAGTTTTACAATTTCAGGGGACCACACACACATTCATATTCCCTCTCCTCAAACTCCTCTGCCAGTTCTAAGTGCTAATGTTAACCCTTCTGCATCCAGGCAATTGTTATTCCCTAGCATGCCCGCTACTGTTTATTTAGTTATTTTGGCCAGTTTTATCAAATTACCACTGGCTCAGAATTCAGAAGTTCTCAGTCATGTTCTAAATAAAGTCACCAATATTCTCTGCCATGTTGGCTAGTTTACGAACCCCTCTTCCCTCAACTCAACCAAATTCTTAATATAAAACTCTCTTCCTGAGTGTCCCTTGTTTGCTTGGATGCACTCACATTTGTTTTAATGGAGCTGTTAATAAAGTGTCAGCTGTCTCATAGAATGCTTTTCCACTTCTAGGTTTCTGCAGTTAGTTCTGGCCTGGGCAGGGGGAAGACCTTCTGATTTTGGATTGTAGGATGCTTTCCTTTGTAGTATCCTTCTTAACTATCTTTGCAAAAATACGCATAAATGTTATCACGTCATGTTTTTTACTTGTAATTGTTATATCCTCTTTCAGGATGTCTTGGTCAGGAGCGGCTAGTTACTTTACAGGCATTTGTGCTCTCAGACAGAGAGCTATCGATAATGGGGTTTTGAAGGGAGTGTATTTATTGTACAGTTAGCTGCATTGTAAATATCTCTTTCTGGGGCTTCTTTTTTAAGTTGAGCTTGAACTTTTGAACTTAAGGTCTTGGCTACGGGACAAGTAGAGAGTGAGTTGCAAAATGCTGTGACCGTGTCAAGCCTTTGGAAGAGAACCCAGTTCTGCGGATTGAAGTGGCAACGGGAGTGTTTTCAGGATCTAAAATTTAGAAGCGAGTTAGTATTTATGGCCTAGGGAATGGAGATTACACATAGTAATGGGGCTTTCTGTCTGTCAAATGCAGCTCTTCAACTGAAGCAGGCGAAGTATTTGGGGAATGACTTTCAGCTGGGGCACCGATTAATTTGATAACAGTACTTAGTTCTTGTATAGCGCTTTTCATCTGTTGGTTTCAAAGCATTTTACAAAGGAAAGTCAGTAACACTGTCCTCATCTTACAGATGGGGAAACTGAGGCACAGAGCAGTGACGTGACTGGCCCAAGGTCACAGAGGACATTAGTGGCAAAGCTGGGAATAGAACTCAGGTCTCTTGATTCCCAGCCAAGGACTGTCCGACATTGTCTTCCTTAATGTCATCAAGATTGGACAGTTTCATATGTAACTGTGACGGGGTGTACCAGATCCTCTGAGGCATCCTGCTGGAGGCCTTGGGGTTCTGCCACACCCTGCCCCAGAAAAGGGCAGTGGAGAGGGTCCTCCAAGTTCCTTGCTGAGGCTGGAGAAGCGCGTATGGTGTGTGACTGGCTGCAGGAGCTACAGGACCCTGGATAGAGCAAAGCTAGCAGAAGCCAGGCGGGGGCAGGGAATGCAAGATGGAGCTGTGGGCTGGTTGCTGGTCCTCCATCAGGACAAGGCCCTGAGGTAAGGGTGAAGAGGGTGGAGAGCTGCAGGGAAGTGATGCAAGGAATCAGAGCAGCGGTGCAGCTTAGATAAAGGGACATGGTGGATGGCTGCTATCTACAGAGTCCCTGGGCTGGGACCCAGAGTCGTGGGTGTGCTTGGGTCCCTCCCACCCCCCATTAGTCACTGGGGGAAGTGGCCTGGACTTTGAGGCACCCCAGAAGGGGAACTAGACTCTTTAGTGGCCCAGCAGGAGAGCTAGGACCTGAAACGCCCAGAGAGGGCAAGAACATTGCCTCCAGGGGAAAGCTCTAGAGTACAGCTCAATACCAGGGCTGAGACCATTGATGGACTAAGGGACTAATTAAGGACCTAAGGCCAAGGAGGGGCTACAGAGAGAGAAAGTGCAGGCCCACACACAGTCAAACAAGGAGCGCTCGTGAGATGGGAGTGCATCCCAGTACAGTAACCTACCTCTGACGTTGATACCTCGGCCGAAGTGGGAACCTTCCTCCTATCTCAAATGGAAAATTCACTTTTTGACATGGATTGTAGGATGTGCAAGTCTGAAATATAGACCAGCATTGATAAAATCCCTAAAGAGAGACTTCTCAGAACAGCTTGTTGAAGGTGAAATCCAGGCTCCACAGAAGTCAACCGCGAAACTCACAGATTTCTCCCCAGAACTTTCCCTCTGATAGGAGATTGCATGGAATGGCTGAAGGGCAGTGGAGATGAGGAAAGGGCAAACTCTGTCAACTGGGTTCAGCCAGACAGAAGAACAGACTTAGGTGCAGTAGAGCTTGTCTTCATCTTAGGGTTTTCTATGGCCTCCATCACTGTAGGAGCTTAAGTACGTGTCTCCCTAGTAGACTGGGGTGCAGCTAAAGGGGAACATTTGGTGGCAAAGCAAACTATGATCCAATAGCGAGGAACACTGGACGTGGATGACATTCACCATGGGGAAGAGGCTTTGCACGGCACGGTACTGTTTGAGCCAGGATCAATGTATATGCTATCGGAAGTGTGAGTTTGGGAAAGATGCTACTGTCTGTGACAGTTATTACCGTGCACAATCACTGAACAAAATGTCTTTATGCCAATTCCTGCTCTTATTCCATTATCACTATGCACACCTGCATCGCTGGATGGAAGCCAGGGGACTGACACTCTAAGGAGAATTAGTCAACAACAATCCATGAAACACGGTCTTTTTTTTTTAAAGAAAATCTTTATTTCTTTTGAAATTTTTATGTTCTTCTTTCATGAAGCATTGAAAATCGTTTTTTGTTTGTTTGTTTGAAAATCTCAAACTGGCGAAAAATTCCAAAAACGTGAAATCCAAAAACGTGAAAATTTCCATTGTAAATTTCAGATATTCACAGCCTCTAAGGCCAGGAGGGACCACTGGGATCAGCTAGTCTGATCTCCTGCATTACACAGGCCAGAGAACTTCCCCCAAAAGAATTCCTAGAGCAGAGCTTTTAGAAAAGCATCCAATTTGGATTTAAAAATGGTCAGTCATTGAGAATCCACCACAACCTTAGTAAATTGTTCCAATGGATAATTACTCTCACTGTTAAAAATTTACCCCTCATTTCCCATCTAAATTTGTCTAGCTTCAACTTCCAGCCATTGGATCATGTTATACTTTTCTCTGTTAGATTAAAGAGCCCATTATTAAATATTTGTTCCTGGGGTATGTATTTATAACAATTCAAGTCACCTCTTAGCCTTCTAGTTCCTCTGAAATGAAAATATTTCATTTATTTCTAAATTGCTTAAGGGAAACACATGCCATTCTCCAACTTCAAGGGAAAGAAAGGAGCTCCCAGAGCACATAAGCACCTAGCATATAACAGCGTCAGACCCAATGGAAGAAGACACTCACTGGTAATTGCTATAGCAGTCTTTTGAAAAAATGGACTTTGTAACAATGTGCGCAGTGGAAAATCTCTGTGTGCAGGTGTTTTCTGAAACAATAGCTTAACTGGAGTGCTGAAAAATGAGTGATAAAATGTATGTCATGTGTATGGAATGGAGGAAATCACTAATGTAAAGAAGTGCTACCTAATACTTCACGAAACCAGTGAAACCATTTTTTCCCCCGAGGTTCCTCTGTTTCTGTTTGACTCTTTGCTAGGAAAGAGAGGGTGTTTATGTTCCTTCTCTAGATCAGTATTTTTTTAAAAAAAAAATCTCAAAACTTATATATCTGCATTTTTACCTCCAATGGCATAATCTGGTGTCTTCCTCTGAAGGATGCGTTTCTATGCCATACTTTCCCTACGCATCTGCTGGATGATTTTTACTTGACTTCTCTTGATTTTAATGACTGTTAGACTCCTACGTTTCAGTCAGATTCAGTTATCTGTAAAACTCAGCTGCAGGAATGATTTCAGCAGATAGGCTGGGCTTTTTCATATATAAAATCCCTTTCTAGACTTCTTCGACGTGTGCACTAAGTCCTGCTCCAAACACATTGGCACCCAACTTTGATGGTTCCTCAGCCTGACAAGTAGACAGCAGGCTCGTGGTAGGGAAATATTTGTTGATGTTTGAAGATTATTTGTTGTTATCTGAACTTTATTGACAGATCTGTGAGTATCTCGCTTCTGAATTCAGGCTGGGTTCTCAGGTTGATTATTTTCCCTTATGATAGACGGTGTTAAAATTCTTTCTTCGATGAAAGGGGAATAAAAATATATTGTCAGTTTGACAGAATGAGAGGGGAAGGAACTTTTCAATGCACTTTTGTGGTATACCTTGGCTGGAAAGTAACAGTATAAAGAGAGGTCAAACTAGTCTGAGCTTGGTGCCTAAAGTTAAATGTCTAAATCGATATTTAGGGACCTGTTTGGAACTGGCTTCAGGTGAGAAGCAACCACCCAGGATCTAGAGGGGCTATACTATCTATACACTTGGGATGTCTGGATTAACATAGTGGGGAATGAGGCCCACTGAATCCATGTGCTGCATATAATAGACACTATTATATATTATAAATCACCTGCCGGGTTCTGAGAGCAGAACCCATGTCCTTCAAATTTAACCAACAAGCCTCTGTCTCTTAAGGTGAGCGGGAAACACCTGTAAGTGGTAACTCCTATATCCTTTTGGCTAGCCACTAGACATTATGCCTCTGCAAACACCAGCACTGTCCAGCAGGCAGGACAAGGATAAAACCATGGGCCCCCTTTTCTGCACCAGCTGGGCCTGTCAACTGGGACTGTCAATAGCAATATCCATTGCCCTCTCCCTTTATGTTTGCAGCCAGTTAAGTAAATTTCCAAGAGATGACTTCCACCAAATATTGTGTATTTGAAACATGGCTGCCTCCTGCGTGGGAGTATGAGGGAGGGGATGGGGCTCTCTTTTCTAGCACTCCTGCCCAAGGTGTGAATCCCAAAGGATGTCTCGTTCGCACAGATGCTCCTTTACCCCTCCAGGCTGTCGGACCATGTGCCACCTTGTAAGTTTTCTGGTGCAAGTACATGGGAGTGGGTACCTGACACTCCCTGACCATCGGAAGAAGATGGGAGGGAGCCAGATGTCCCCTTCTTGAGGATGGAGCAGAGGGAGAGGTTGTAGGTGATAGATGACCACCTTTGAACCTTCAAAACTCTTCACTGGTGAGGTGAATGTGTCCAATGGCTCATGGCTGTGAGGTCAGAAGAGAGGGAAGAATCACAGCTGTACAACCTCCCTTCCTCCCTCCCCCTCCCCGGCACACACACACACACCATCCAATCTCTGGAACTATTTTGGTGATCCTGGGTTGGATTTTGGTTTTGCAAGAAAACATGAAATCAGGTTGGTGGCTTCATGCTCTGATTATGGTCAGCCTGGATTCTTGTTGTGAATATTTCCCACAGCTCTAATAATTTCAGTCTTCCCACCCACCATTTCCATAGCTTTAATTGGATAGGTTAGTCTTTGATTCTAATAGACTAATAAGCACAGGGCTGAGAACTAGAGACCTGGAGTCTATTCTTGATTCTGCCACTGGCTCTATATATGAGCAAATCCTCTGTGCCTTGACAACCCCAGCTGTAAAATGGAAATGACATGTTTACTTGTAATATTATTCAGCAACTAAATGTCTCTGGGAACTGAAGTGTGTTCCAGACAGAATGTGCTCATTGGTAAACAAAGAAGACAAAGCAGAAACTTGAGCTGTGTGGAAGCGCGTTTGATTCTGGCTGTAGCGGTTTTCTTCGATAAATGCCTCCTGTCTATTTTGCTCTGTGATTCCATTTATTGTTGATTATGTTCTCAGATTTACCCTTGAAGCAACACTTCTATTGTTATCCTAGATGTAATTGTCTATTAGCATCTTTTCACCGGCATTGCTATAAAGTCATATAGTACAGTTTCATTTCTTTTCATAGAGTGTTGCATACATGCACAGCTAGATTACAAATCAGAGTGTATTAAAGGAGCCTGAGAAGATGTATTTTATTTCTAGATTTCTTTGACTAATTCAAAGATGGTTAGTGCCTTAGCATTAAAGGAAATGGTGCATTATGCAGCCCTGTAGGGAGTCTACTGTACAAGGGACTGACATCAATAATTTCAACATTATGCTGTCATCTTTTCAGGAAACCATTGAACTGTAGATTTAGATTAGCATTTGCAGCTGAAGTATTGTTAAGTGTAGACCTTGATACAGACAAAGATAGATTTACTAGGTCCACAGTGTGAGGCAACTCTTCATAAGTGATTCGTATCATTGGCACTTGAAAGGCAGAGATCATGTCAGTTAGTACAACAGTCAGTTTAATTGATGGGATCAAGAAAGCCTTGAGTCCAACTTCAAAGAAGACAGCCCCATTGAAATCAATAACAGAGAAAACAATCAATGACCGCACCAAGCAGATGGATCGCTGGGTAGAACACTACTCTGAGCTTTACTCTCATGAAAATATTGTTACGGACGCAGTTATCAACACCATCAAAGGCCTGCCTTTTATGAACCAACTCGACGATGAACAGACTGTCGTGGAGCTTAGCCTTGCCATAGATGGCCTCTCCAATGGAAAGGCCCCTGGAAAAGACTGCATACTGTCCGAGGTCATAACATGCAGAAACCCTACTGTACTGCAACATCTTCACAAGTTGCTCTGTGCTGGAAAGAAGGCGAAGTACCATAAGAAATGAGAGATGCCAATATCATCACTCTCTATAAAAACAAGGGTGACAGAAGCAACCGTAACAACTATCATGGCATTTCCCTTCTTAGTATTATGGGAAAAGCCTTTGCCCAAGTTGTCCTGAACAGATTTCAGACCCTTGCAGGCAGAATCTATCCTGAATCACAGTGCAGCTTCAGAGCTGAAAGGTCTACTATCAACATGATCTTCTCATTGAGATAACTACAAGAGAAATGCAGAGAACAAAAAAAGCCCCTCTACAAAGCCTTCATTGATCTCACAAAGGCTTTTGACTTTGTCAGTAGAAGTGGACTATTTGTGCTTCTAGAAAAGATTGGATGTCCCCCCGAGCTCTTAACCATGATTTGATCCTTCCATGAAAACATGTACGGCACGGTCAAATATGACGGCTCAGAGTCTGAGGCTTTCCAGATTCATAGTGGAGTTAAGCAAGGTTGTGTACTTGCCCCAACTCTGTTTGGGATCTTCTCCTCCCTGCTACTGAAAGAAGCTTTTGGTTCCTCAACTGAGGGAATCTACTTGCACACAAGAGCTGATGTTAAACTGTTCAGTCTTGCAAGACTCAGATCTAAAATCAAGACTCAGGAGGCCTTTATCCAACACCTCCTCTTTGCTGATGATGCAGCAGGGACAACCCACACAGAAGCTCATCTTCAAAGCCTAATGGACAGTTTTTCCAAAGTTTTGCCAAGACTTTGGGCTTATCATAAGCCTAAAAAAGATGAACCTAATGTGCCAGGGAGTTGAGGAAGCACCCTCCATCGAGATCAACAACTATGAACTTCAAGTGGTGAACAAGTTCACATACCTGGGGCCTGCTATCGCATTCAATCTTTCACTTGAAACAGAACTCAAGATCTGCATTGGAAAAGCTGCCACAACATCTTAAGTGAACAAGAGGGTCTGGCAAAACAACTAACGGACAGAACACACAAAGCTCTTTGTGTATCGTGCATGTGTCACCACACTTCTGTATGGAAGGGAGACATGGATCTTGTACTCTTATCAGGAAAAGAGGCTCAACAGCTTTCATATGTGTTGCCTTCGTCAAATCTTTGGAATCTCTTGGAGGGACAGAGTCACCAACACTGAGGTGCTCAAACGGGCCACCATACCCAGCACACAAACATTCCTCAAACAGTGACACCTCCACTGGCTTGGGCATGTGTGCCAAATGAATGATGGGCGCATCCCAAAGGATATCCTCTATGGCAAATTGGCATCTGGAAAAAGACCCAAAGGATGCCCAACATTGCGTTTCAAGGATGTGTGCAAGCGAGACCTCAAAGAAATGGATGTAGGAAATGGGAACATCACACTCAAGACCAGAGCCTTTGGAAACAAGAGCTTAACAAAGGTCTCCAGAGTTATGAGAGGAAGCCATCCAGCTTAGCAGAGGAGAAAAGAGCTCACAGAAGGAAGAACCCAAAGGGTTGAAACATCACCTTTAAATGTGACAGATGCAGCAGAGATTGTCTCTCTCGAGTGGGTCTCTTCAGCTAATTTCATGGCTGCCATAAAACTGAGTAAATTCTTTACTTCTCAGGGGTGCATACCCATGGTCTCTTGAGATTGAAGGGTGCCTACTTGCTACTACTATAGTTCAATTGATGTTTCTAGATTCTTTTATCTCTCTGTACTTCTCCATACAGATTTGCAAGTGACATGCACTTTTTATGACTATCTTGAAGGTTTGTGGTTATTAAGGTCCTGGACAGAATGGAAGGATTCCCATTGTTCACTGTGTACTTGCTTAGTGGCTGAAGAGTCACATGGCCTTTATGTTTTAAAAGAACTGGCCAAGTTGATTTTTCTATAAGTCTTGGAATGATGGGAAAATTCCAGAAGGCTGGAAGAAAACTAATGTTGTGCCAATATTTTAAAAAGCATAAATGAGGTGACCTGGATAATTGTAGGCATGTCAATCTGACATCAGTTCCCGGCAAGATAAAGGAGTGGCTGATAAGGGACTCAATTAATAAATAATTAAAGCAGGGTAATATAGTTCGTGTTGATCAATATGGGTTTGTGGAAAACAGATCCTGTCAAACTAACTTGATATATTTTAAATGAGATTACGTATTTGGTTGATAACGGTAATAGTGTTGTTGTAATAGACGTCTTTAGGACATTTGACTTGGTACCACATGACACTTTGATTACAAGACTAGATTGATATAAAATTAACATGGCACACTTTAAATGGATTACAAGATGAATAACTGATAGGTCTCAAAAAGAAATTTAAAGTGGAATCACTATCAAGTGAACGTGTTTGTGCCAGGATCCCACAGGGATCTGTTCTTGGCTCTGCACTATTCAACATTTTTATCAGTGACCTGGAAGAAAAGAAAATCATCACTGATAAAGTTTTCCGATGACCCAAAAGTTGTGGGATTTGTGAGTAAGGAAGAGGAGAGGTCACTGATTCAGAGGTAGCTGGATTGCTTGGTAAACTGTGCGCAAGGAAACAATATGCATTTTAATACAGCTAAATGTATACATATAGAAATGAAAAATGTGGGCCATGCTTATAAGATGGAGGGCTCTATCCTGGGAAGCAGAGACTCTGAAAATGATTTGGGGGTCATGGTGGGTAATCAGTTGAACATGAGCTCCCAATGCAACACTCTGACCAAAAGAGCTAATGCTGTCCTTGGACGAATAAACAGGGGAATCTCAAGTAGGAGCAGAGAGGTTATTTTACCTCTTTATTTTGCACTGGTGAGACCACGGCTGGAATCCTGTATCCAAAATTCAAGAAGGATGTTGATAAACTGGGGAGAGTTCAGAGAAAAGCCATGAGAATGATTAAAGGACTAGAAACTTGCCTGATAGTGACAGACTCAAGGAGATCAATTTACTTAGCTTAACAGAGAGAAGGCTAAGGGGTTACTTGATCAGTCTATGAGTACTTACATAGGAACAAATATTTAATAATGGGCATTTCAGTCTAGCAGAGAAAGGTCTAACATGATCCAATGGCTGGAAAATGAAGCTAGACAAATTCAGACTGGAAATAAGGTGGAAAGTTTTAATGGTGAGAGTAATTAACCATTGAACAATTTACCAAGGGTCATGCTGGATTCTCCATCACTGGCAATTTTTAAATCATGATTGGATTTTTTCTAAAAGATCTGCTCTAGGAATTATTTTGGGGAAGTTCTCTGGCCTGCGTTATACAGGAGGTCAGACTAGACGATCACAATAATCCCTTCTGACCTTGGAACCTATGAGTCTATCCAACCCATATCCCTGAAATTAGTTTACTGAAAATTTACTTCTGCGCCAATGTCATGCCCTCTCTTTGCTGTTGCATTTACAAAACCATCTCTTTGTTGTGTACAAAATCCCACCATGCACCTGTTTACTCAAAGCCAACCACTGAGATCAAAAGCAGATGTTACCAAATATGAGCCTACCCGTGGCTCTTTGGAGCAATTATGCATATTTACCAAAGAAGTCAAATATTTATCCGTTGAGAACAGGTGCATGCAGAACTCCGCTTCAGAGCAGCAATTTCTTTGGCAATCTCAACTGAGCACTTTATTCACCTTCATACTGTTCCAAGTATTACTGGTCTCTCCTTGGAGCTGAACTGCATGATACTGACAGAGGAGGAGGATCCTTGGTGACAGATGAAGATGGGACATTGAATGCCCTTTGATCCATCTGAGTTCAATTGTGCCTTGTTTTTGAAACACACAGATTGTAACTAGCCTCCTCCCACACTACAGATAGATTCTGCCTGGTTCTCCTCTCACTTGCACGGGGGTAAAAGTGGTTTAACTGAGAAGAGAATGCTGGCCATAATTTTTTTTTTCTGGTGGGGAGAAATACTATTTTCCCTGCCACTCACTGTGACTTACTCCCCCTACTGACTCCTTATTTGCCACAGCATCAAGCTCAAATGTTTTGTCCTCACGTTCAAGGTCCTTCACATCTCTCTCCTCACTTCTGACCTGCTCTGATCTGGTGGCCCCTTCTGTACCACCCATGACACCACCCCTAGAGCTTGTGTGTCTGCTTTTGTGAAGATCCACAGGTCGGTTCTCCTGCTGTTGAGTCCGTACCACCCTCCTCCCACCCCCTTGGGCAGTGCTGGCAAAGGAGGGAACAGCAGCCTGTGATCTCTGTGGATTCAAGCACCACTGGATGTCCTGCTCTTGGAGGATTTGGCTTGGGGAGCCCACTGTGTTCCCTGATTGGCCCAGGCACACTCATAAGGCCTAGAGGATTGAGCTGGAGGCTGTCTGTGTAACTAGGTTGATTCCTGGCTTGCTGCTCCAAACAGACCCTGGTGCACGCTGTGGATGCCTTACTTTGCTCCCAGTTCCTGGCCCCGACCCTGATCTTGACACCTCGCCTAGAGTGACCGGATAGCAAGTGTGAAAAAGTGGGGGGTAATAGGAGCTTATATAAGAGAAAGCCCTGGATATCAGGACTGTCCCTATAAAATTGGGATATCTGTTCATCTGAATCTTGCCTTGCCTCTGCTCATCCGGTTTCAGCTGTCTCGCTTGGTTCTGAGCCAGTGCGGCTTATCAACCTTGACTCCTACCTGATCCTGTGGCATGACACTGCAATGGACTCCTGCTTCTGGCCTTGACGCTCTAGACTGAATTCAGACCATGTTCTCAAGACTCCTCCAGCCCACGCCCTGGCCTTGACCCATGCCCCCGTAGCCAGGGTCCTGACAGCTTTCCTTACAACCATCTTCACGCTTTCATACACTGGGGGCACCATCCCTGAACAGAACCTTTTCCTCCTTCAAATGCTTCAAAACCTGTTTTTGCAACTATACCTAGAAGAAATCCGATAATGACGAGGGTCCTGATCCAGCAAAGCCTTTACGTGCATGTTTAACTTTAACATGGGGGGTAGTCCCATGGCAATCAATGGGTAAATTAAATGCGCTTTAAGTGTTTTGCTGGATTGGGACCCACATACTCTGTGCAGTGAGGGACAGACCTCATGTTGGTCTTCGCAAGTGAAAAAATGCTGATGTCTGAATTGGAAAGGCTGCACTTGCTTTTGTGATAGTGAAAAAATGCTTCCCCCTTCCCCCCCATATACTGCCTGGGAGAGGACTAGTGACAACTGCAATTGGGTCAGTGCTATCATGCTGGCAGAGAGTGCTGCTGAGTGCTAGAAAAGAAGGAAGCATTTTTATATGGCCTTGTTCTTTTCTCTCCGCTTTTCCCAGACTTGCCTGGAGAAGAATCCCTTTCTATGTCCTTTGTCATCCTCCTGGTTTCTTTGTTTCCTCATGGGAAAGATTAGTGTCTCCGTAGGATAGGAAAAGAAAAGGAGGTGGGGGTGGGGGGAGAAAAGGTCAAGTGACTACATTGGATGAACAGGAAACGAATCTATAATGCGGGGAAAGACATTGTGAGAAGAAGAATGTGAGTTGTGTGGGAGGGCACCGGTGGGACGTGCACTAGTAAATTACTGAGCTACCCCAGACCTGTTGCTTGGGTTTGTCTAACAGTATTGCCAAGAAATCAGCAAATCCCAAGGGTTTGGAGTGATGCTTTGAAACAAGCTCCGTGAACGCTGAGGCCACCTGGGCTGTTTGTGTTTTGAATGGAGATTTTACAGCCCCCCCTTCCCCCCCCCTCACTGCCCTGACACTTATTGTTCAGGACAGGGTGAGTTTATTTTCAGATCTCTTACTCAGTACTCACACCCCCATTCACTCACACTCTCTGTCACACACACAATCACGCTTGCACATGCACAAGTGCATGCTTCCTCACACGCGCGCACACATCTGCTCTCTCACACACACGTGCGCTCTTGCTCACGCACACACTCACACACACACACACAGATCTGAAAGCTCCAGCAATGTGGCTATTTTTCTTTATGTACCAAGAGATAAAAATAAAAAAGGAGCAGAAACTGGAGCCCGGCGCTGTTCAGTCCACATGAAAACAATGGTGTGGGTCTAACTGAAACAGACACATGCAATGAAATCCAGAGCCAAGGCTGCCATTGCCTCCAGGTATTGCAGCAGATGACCTCAGACTTTAGCTACAGTATGCTGCAAAACTCGGGCAGAACAGGGGATTTAAGGACAAAATACCAGCAGTCCTTCTGAGCTGCTTTGCTTTTGTCAGTTGCAGTTAAACATGAGTTTAATGGGGGTTTTATTTAATTTCATTTACTTGCTGGTAACGTCTATCAAGCTATCTGTCTATCAAGCTATCTGTCCGCAGGCACTTTGCTGGGCACAAGGGAGTCAGGGACCTGAAAAAATGGTAATGAAAGGACCATGAAACATGTCAAAGGGTTTTCTTTTTAGGTAGCTTCATTCATATACCATGTATATGTATTATTATTAATTTATAGTAGTGCCCGCTAAAACTCATAGACATTAAGGTCAGAAGGGACCATTATGATCATCTAGTCTGACCTCCTGCACAATGCAGGCCACCGAATCTCACTCACCCACTCCTGCAATAAACCTCCCACCTATGTCTGAGCTATTGAAGTCCTCAAATCATGGTTTAAAGACTTCAAGGTGCAGAGAATCCTCCGGCAAGTGACCCGTGCCCCATGCTGCAGAGGAAGGCGAAAACCCCCCAGGGCCTCTTCCAATCTGCCCTGGAGGAAAATTCCTTCCTGACCCCAAATATGGCGATCAGCTGAACCCTGAGCATGTGGGCAAGTTTCACCAGCCAGATACCCAGGAAAGAATTCTCTGTAGTAACTCAGATCCCACCCTGTCTAACATCCCATCACAGGCCATTGGGCCTATTTACCATGAATAGTTAAAGGATGACAGTTGTGCCTCTTTCTTACACACACACACACACACACACACACACACACATACTTGTGGACACACGCGATTGACATTTCTATAAAAACCCCTAAATAATTGCAGTAACACTCCCATAGTGGCAGGGTCCCGTGTCCAGAATTGCTCAGCACCCAGCACTTTCTGTTTCAGCACCTAAATGAAGTATCTGGGTGTTCAGAAGTTCTGAGCATCCATTGGTCTCAATATAGATCTGAGTTCATTTGGAAACCAGAACTTATTTTGGTGCCTACGTGAGAGGGGAGCACCTTTAAAAATCTGGCCCTGGATCTTTACAAAACAATTTAAAAATACATTCTTTTGACATTGGTCATGATCATTTTATCAGTCTTCTTCGCTCCCAGCAAAGTGTCAATGGAGAAGGTTCCATTCATATATCCCACTGGACTCGCATATATTCTTAGAACCTTTATATTTCCTTTTTCGGCTTAGTAATGATTGTTTTGGAGCACGTCATCTAATGTTTGCACTGATTGCGTTTGCATTGTTGAAAAACGCCCCCATGCCCATGGTGTGGTCATTTGGCAGCCAGTCAAGCCTAGGAAAGTGACTCACCTTCAAGAGGACAATAGATGTGGATGACACAATGAAATCATCTGAAAGCTCCTTGTACTAAGAATGCCACTTCCTACTCACATATGCTGATAAATAAGTTGGTCTTCCTCACACAGTCATCAGGAGTCAGATGTTAACTAAAGAAACAAAGCAGCATTATCTCATAGGTTCTTCAGTGAGATATGTTAATGTCACAGTGATACTACCTACTGTGCTGATTTGATGGGTCATTTCCAGGTAGATAGCTGAGTACTTGGGGCCTATCCATATTTAGCAATGCTACTGCTAGAGACAAAGGGTACATTTACACTGGAATAAAAATGGCACAGATGTGCTGGCCCAGAGCAACTGACTCAGGCTCGTGGGGCTCAGGCTACCGGACTAAAATATTGAAGTATAGACATTAAGGCTTCGGCTAGAGCCTGGGCTCTGGGACCCTCATGGGATCCCAGAGCTTGGACTCGAGCCCAAATGTCTACAGTGCAGTTTTGCAGTCCAGAAGCCTAAGCCCCAGGAGCCTGCTCTGTTTAAGTGTTTAATTGCTGTGTCGATGAGCTCTAAGACAATGGAGAAGGATCTCTGTGCTTGCATTGCTCTATTTCACACTGAGCCAGTTTACACCTGGATAGAGTTGTCAGCTTGAATGTTTGAATATACTGTATTCATGGCCTTTGGAAATCCCAGGAGTGGCTTCTTCAGGTGCTGTATTTCAGAGGGGTAGCTGTGTTAGCCTGTATCAGCAAAAACAATAAGAGGTCCTTGTGGCACCTTAGAGACTAACAAATTTATTTGGGCATAAGCTTTCGAAGTGGGTTCTATCCCACGAAAGCTTATGCCCAAATAAATGTCTCTAAGGTGCCACAAGGACTCCTCGTTGTAGTTGCTATATTGAATCCAGCAAAGGAGAGGACTGCTCAACCAGCAGCTTAGTCCACTCAGTGGACTCGATCCTAATCCAAGATACACCCCATTGAGCAACATGGAAGTTGCATGCATCTCTATGAAGGCAGGGCTAAATTCTCCCTGTAGAATCCTAGAATCATAGAATATTAGGGTTGGAAGAGTCCTCAGGAGGTCATCTAGTCCAATCCCCTGCTCCCAGCCAAAGCTTTGTCAAGCTGGGCCTTAAAAACCCCTAAGGATGGAGATTTCACCACCTCCCTAGGTAACCCATTCCAGTGCTTCACCACCCTCCCAGTGTTTCCTGATACCTAGCCTAGACCTCCCCCACTGCCTAGACCATTTCTTCTTCTTCTGTCATCTGCCACCACTGAGAACAGCCAAGCTCCATCCTCTTTGGAACCCCCCCTTCAGGTAATTGAAGGCTGCTATCAAATCTCCCCCTCACTCGTCTCTTCTGCAGACTAAATAACCCCAGTCCCCTCAGCCTCTCCTCGTAAGTCTCCTCATAAGTGTCTCCTCGTATAACATGCATACAGGATGAATGGCGGAGAGAGAAGGATTGTATTTGACTTCCTTGCTGAAGCTCTTTAGGTCCATCAAACTGCTGAAGGATTGCTGGTGTAGGGCCTAAACAAAAGTAAACTGTAAAATTGCAAATCAAAAGGTTTTGTTGGGAATCCTGTGGACCTCATTAATGTTGCCAGGGAATTCAAGAAAATACATTTCAGCTCTCCTCTTATGGTTGACCCAGAGACTAGATGCTCAGGACTTCAGATTCTGAGTGCCATTTCCTTCCTGCACTGAAGCTGGATAGTTCACTAGATACTGCAGAAGGTCTTTATAGTTATATTTTACGAAGTGCAGCATTACTACATCAATACTGAGGCATGGAAAAGAAAAGAGTGCAACTATTCAGCCATTTACTCAACATTAGAGCATTGCCCATCTGTTAACACATTCTGTGCTTAAACTTCCGTTGGGCTTTTGCCCCAGGAAGACAAAAATCCAGGTCAGCACAGCCACGTTCTGCAGGGCATGCTAAGTATTCAGTGCCTCTCTAAGAAGTGGGTTTCTTTTGGAATAATATAGAGCTTTGTTGAAACTAGAACAAGGCTGCAAAAGCAATGTCTGGCAATAAGTTACTCTAATGGCTAGGTCTCTTCTGTGTGTATAGTCAGGGATTTAGAAATCTGAGGTCTGGGCTACACGACAGACGTATATCAGTATAACTACGTCGCTCAGGGGTGTGAAAAATCCTCATCCCTGAATAATGTAGTTATACCAACCTAATACGCGCCGCTCCTCATTAAAGCACACAGTGGCACAGCTGCCTCGGTGCCGTGTTTTAAGTGTAGACGTGCCCTAAGTCTCCATAAAACAGCGTCCCCAATAATTTGCACCCGCAAACATGGAGACAGTTTACGTGGGGGCTGAACATTTGAAGGGCTTAGCTCCACAGCACCACAGCATGTCCGGTAGAGCGCTCTAACGTGTGTTTCGACCGCCACGTGGAGACTGCTGGCATGAACTGCAAGTGACCTACTTTGTCCTGATGTTAATGGGCACTAGGTATCTTTTAGTTCGCTCCAGCAGGATCTACACAGGGCAGTCAGAGCGCATCACGTTAGAGTGGTCTACAATTCATACCCCCTGGAGTGTGCACTGCAGCGCCATGTAGACGAGCCCTGAATTGGCAATGAGAAACTTGGCACAAAATGCGTCCGTTTTAACCTCACTCTTGGTACACAAAGACGTGTGCAGGTTTTCATAGAAGGCAACCAAGAGACAGACAGTGCGTGTGTCAACCGCCTGCCCAGGCTGCTCACAAAAGCTCTTTAAGGAGTAGCACATTTGATATAATTTGATTAATGTCTGCCAATTCTTTAAGAGCGTGAGTCGGTCTGGTTAAAGGAACTTGCTTAAGAGCCACCTTTTTATGATTATTGCCCATTAGAGGGTTTTTTTCAGTCTCTCTCTCTCCTTCTTTAGAAATGTGGATATGCGGGGGGAGGGGGGAGTTCTAATGGCTGTCATGAAAATTTCCCTTTTTTAAATCTTCAGGTTAGGATCTTGGCAGGTGTTTCCCTGCGATTGCTCTGATGAGAATGAATGTCAAGCCATTGAGCCAGCAAACTATATCGTTTTACTAGACTAAACCAGCCCTGATTGAGTCCCATCTCAAGTGACAGAGCTAGACTAGCCCTAAGTTAGTGAATGCAAAAGTTCATCAAAACCGAAAGTCTAGGTACTGCTCGTATTTCACCTGCCATTCTTCTTGCCACAGCCGCAGCTTGTCTTCTTCCTTCTTCCCCTGTTCGTAGCTCTAGTGTCCGCACCAAAAGAGGAGCATTGTGATAATGGTGAACTCTGCAACCACACTGCTCTTTGTACCGCCCATTATAAATGGCTCTTTCATTGAGCTGGAGTCTCTCAATTGAGCTCCTGCTATCGGCTAACAAAAACATTCTCATACAGATTGAGAAGTTTTATTATATAGAGTTCCATTGCTGTGTCTTTTTGGGAGTAGACCAAACCATCATAGTGAAAAAGAATGAGCAGGAGAGAGGTCACATCTTCATTCTGACAGCCAAGGAAGAGTCTCTAGATAGCAAACACCTTGGTTCAATCAACAATTTATCCTTAAAAATTCTCAATTGAGAGTATACTTTATGAAGGCAGATATAGTACATGCAGCTTGGTTTTGTTACTGAGGCCAGGGCCTTGTTTGTGGTGTTAAAATGCTAAGAGTGTAGCTGTGGTCTCCCAACTGGGCAGTAAGATGATGCTAGAACACAAGGAACATAAGAATAAAATAAAAAAGCATCCAAGAATGTTGGGAGTAGAGTCCCGGGTGGGGCAGACGGCTAACGACATGTCAGAGAGCCCGTCTCACGCACAGTGTGACTGAGATGGCTCGTCATCTCATCGAGCCAACTTTAGGACCAAGTGCACTGGGGTGGCGGTGAGGCAAGAAGTAGTTGAGTGGCGCAATCATGGTCTGAAGGTTCTGGAATTGGGACTTTGCTGGGAAGCTGAGGAATTTGTAGATTATTTTGATTTAGGTGCCTTTAAGAGGATGTAAGTGCTGGGGGCAGGGGAGGAAGGTGTGTGTGTGTTAAAGGAGCGAGAGCAATTGCAGCATATATGAAGGCTCGCTCCAGACTGCCTCTGAGGTGATCCTTGGCTTCCATTACCTCCATTTTTAAAATCTCTGTATTGTGCTTTTTCTGCTGAACCAATCCTACTTACCCAGATGACAGAGATGGAGAAGGCCTCCCAGGTTCCCTGGCCCACACTTCACTGCAGTGACTAGTAGAGATTCTAAACTACTTGGACATGCCTGCGCTTCCCCTCCCCTCTCCTGTCCTTTAGATCACCTGTCAGAGCTGCACTCAGGTTCAGAGAGATGTAGTTCAGAGGAGCGTGAAACTGTTTTCCTTGAGCTTTGATGAATGGCACGTGCACAGGACTGATATGCAGCATGAAATGTAATAAAACCATAATTCCTTCCCACTCGGTGTCATGAGTAATTCATGTTTATTATTATTATTATTTTATTTTATCTTTGGGATAAGAAAAAACTTCCCAGCTGGAGCAGAATCTGTTTCTCTCCCTCTCGGTACAAATGATGTACATGCGATCAGTTTATGAAGCTTGATATCAAAAGTCACCTTTTCCCCTTGGTCTCACCACTGTTTCTTTTTCTTTTTCTGCTCTTTTATCTTCTTTGCTTTCTCCTCTTAGTTTTCGTCTTATCTCCAATACATTTGATGTTTGTTCTTTCTTTCCAGCTGCATCAGAGCTGGGCCTTTTCCCACTGTCCCACTGGTGCTATTCATTACCATCAGGGCAAAGAAAGGAAGTTCAAGAGACAGTATGATTTTCTGGTTCTGGACCTTGTTTCATCTGTGGCTGCATCAAGGATCAAGTGTATTGACAAAGGCTGTCTCTCCCTTCATGGTGGTAGAGGTGGAAGTTCTGTCTAGTGCGATGATGGTGATAACAAAATACTGATGTCCCAACAGCTCCTAAAAATAATTTTTAAAAAGAAGGAAAGATGAAGGATTTTTTATTGCTGACCCTGTCTGGAAGTGGTTGTGTTATCTAAAATAACGACTGTTTTATGATTATCTTCTGAGATCAGAGAATGAATGGATTTCAGAGGAGGCAAGATCTGCATGTGGGTTTGTTCATGCAGCATGATCACTGGGGAAAACCCTTCTTCAGGATGCTCTTTAAAATCCAAATCAGGAGGTTCTGCCTCCACAGTTCTATCACAAGATGGAACCTCATTAGAGATAGGAAGCTTAGATGTTGCTCCCACTTACCGCTGGAGTAGTCAGTGGCTGAAATTCATACAGGTATTGTGGGTTTACAGTGGGGTAAAAGAGAGCAGATTCCTGCCCGCAGATTTCATAATGGTTACATTCAAGAACATTTATAAATTACAAGAATAGATTTCATATCAAAAGGATGGTTGAGACCCTTATTTACAGTAGTGAAATCTGCCAGAGGGTCTCAACCTATTAAACTTAAAATGATTTAATGTATAATGAAGAGCAAAACATTCCAGAATGGGTAGCTGAAAAGACATGAAGGTTAGAGTTCAAAATGGAGATTTTCCCTCACAAAAAGAGAAGGGAAGGGAATTGTTGAGTATTCCAGGGAAGAAGAAGAACAGACATTTCCCCAGGTTCAATTGGGGGAAAGAAAACCTAATATCCATAAATTATAAGGCCAGAATGATCACTCTGCACTGGCCTTATAAGTGCACTGGGTGAGGAACACTAAATGCCCCAATAACACTGAAACCAGACAATCACTACGCACTGGAATGAACTCACACGGGAAACGATAAAAGACAAAATCACCACATCACCTCTGGGTGAACACTTTTCACAGAGCGATCACTCTGTATCTGACTCTCAGTCCTCGTCCTCAAGGAAACCTTCAGAAGACTACAAAAAGAAAAGGAGTACTTGTGGCACCTTAGAGACTAACCAATTTATTTGAGCATAAGCTTTCGTGAGCTACAGCTCATGAAAGCTCACGCTCAAATAAATTGGTTAGTCTCTAAGGTGCCACAAGTACTCCTTTTCTTTTTGTGAATACAGACTAACACGGCTGTTACTCTGAAACCTTCAGAAGACTGAAATTCATATATTTGCTAGACACTAAAAATCATGGCCTGAATAAAGACACTGGATTGATGGCTTATTACAATAGACTGTAACCCACTAAACACCCCACCTCCGGGCTTTCCCCCTTCCCCTGACTGGAGAGGTATTAATGGGCCACTTCACCGTGAATGGTCCCTTGAAATATGTGTTAACGATTTATGCTAAACAATCTGTTCCGCCTTGTATTTAGCTGGGACAGTACGGGTATGTCTACATAGCAAAGAAACGCCTGTGTCCGGCCCATGCCATCTGACTCAGGCTAAGGGGCTATTTAATTGCTGGATAGACTTCCAGACTTGGGCTGCAGCCGAAGCTCTGGAACCCTCCCACCTCGCAGGGTCCTAAAACCCGGGCTCCAGCCTGAGCCTAGGCATCGACACAGCAGTGAAATAGCCCTGTAGCCCAAGCCCCGTGAGCCCAAGTCGGCTGGCACAGACCAGCCATGGGTGTCTACTCACTGTGTAGACAAACCCTCAGAGTTCATTTCCCAGACCTGAAGAAGAGCTCTGTTTAAGCTCGAAAGCTGGTGTCTCTCACCAACAGAAGTTGGTCCAATAAAAGATATCACCTCACCCACCTTGACTCCCTCATATCCTGGGACTGGCAGGGCTACACCAACACTGCACACATAATCCCTGAATTAAGTCCTGTTTTCACTAAAGCAGATCTTTTTGAAAAAAACATCCAATCTTGATTTCAAAATTGCTGTGGTACTTCAGTGGGAGGTAAGCTTATTTAGCTTATGCTAAGCACCTAAACTCTTTTTGTTAATAAGAAGGCCAACAGATTTAATATTAAGGTCTTAAAAACAATCTAGACAGTCTTCTTTGAAACGTGTTTGTATGGATCCCACTCTTAGTGTGCATGCACGTGAAGCTAGAGATTTTTTGACTAGCAGTGTCTGTCAGGGCCACACACGTGCCCTGTGCCTCGTCCTGCTCCCATGTGAGGGCATAAAGGGCAGTATGGCCGCAACTTTCTCTCAGTTCCCCTCAGCGCCACTTCCTGCTGCTCCCATTGGCCGGGAACGGCAAACTGCAGCCACTGGGAGCCACAGGCCATGCCTGAGGACAGTCAATGTAAAGAAACTGTCTCGCGGCCCACCAGTGGATTACCTGATGGGCCGCAGGTTGCCCACCACTGTTCTAAAGTCTTCAGAATCACATTGACCTGAAGGGGGGGCGAGGGATAGCTCAGTGGTGGGGGGCGAGGGATAGCTCAGTGGTTTGAGCATTGGCCTGCTAAACCCAGGGTTGTGAGTTCAATCCTTGAGGGGGCCATTTAGGGATCTGGAGCAAAAATTGGGGATTGGTCCTGCTTCAAGCAAGGGGTTGGACTAGATGACCTCCTGAGGTCCCTTCCAACCCTAACCTTCTAGGAATCTATGAATCTATGACCACCGTAACTGATGCAACCTCTCTGGATTGAACAGTACTGGTCAGACCCCCTGTACAGGGTTCCTGATCATGGCAGAGATGAAACCTGCTGGCTTCAAGCCCTGTCTGTCCAGCAGTGGCAATCCCCCTGAAGGATGGACACAGCAGGTGTGTTTTGCTTGGGGAAATCACATATCCCAAATGGATGCTGTGTATGCTCGTCCTTGGCACTTTTGAAAATTGTACTCAATGTGATGGCAATCAAACTGGCTATCATGTATCCCATTTCCTACTTTTATCCCTGTGGCATTCAAAGCCGATACTTCCAGAGGGGGCTGGGAAGGATATCTTGCTCAGATGTCTGGGAAAGTTTTAAAACTCCAGGAGTCACTGTTGGACAGCAAACAGTTGAGGATGCCTTGAAGTGCGTCGGGATGTAATATTGCCCAACGACTTTATTCCCAGTAATGTTTAGCAGTCTAGTCACACGGTATTTTGACAGTTGTCAGAGACAAAGCAAAGGTCAAAGATTCAAAACATTTTCTCGATCGCTTATAATAAGTCACAATTCTGTTTTATTTTCATTTCATTTCACATGAAAATTGGTTTTATCCTATTTAACCTTTTGTCCTGCTGAGTCATACCTTCGGATTCATCCATTAAACTTTAAAGACGTCTTTATTGGTTTTATTGATGTCTTTTTCTGTTCTACATGAAAAGGATCATTACTGACAATATGGCCTGTCAGAGATTGCCTTTCCTTTCAGCAACAAGAAACTAGCCTTTACATACCAGTAAAAATAACTCAACCACAGAAGCTTTCCTTAACAAATATATCGGAATACAAGACACACACTGTAATAATAAATAGAGAAATCTGAATAAGTATTCCAGTGGAATGATCTTTTAGATACAACTATGTTGCACCCTGCTCTGCAAGGGCGGCGGGATGGCTCAATGGTTAAAGTGCTCACTTGGGAAACTTAAGTTCTGTTCCTTGCCTTGCCATGAACTTCCTTTGCGACTTCGGGCAAATTGCTTACATTCTCTGTTCCTTATCTGTAGAATAGGGAAAACAGTTCTCCCCTACTTCACCAGGTTAGGGTGGGGCACTCAGATCCTATAGTGATCGGATCCATATAATAATAATCCTTATTCTCCATATCAGGATTAAACTGGACAGTTACAACTAGGGGGAAAAATGTCTCCCAGACAAGTGTTTTAATTTACATTTTTAATGTAAACAAGATGCAGGACAGAGCATGTAGGAAGGAGTTTGCAGGTATAGAACTAAGATGAAGACACCATTAAAATATTGTTTGTGTCTATAAAATCGGTTAAAAATATTTATGGTCAACAGGTCACTTAGCAGGTCTAGCTCTAATTAACGTTGTAAGTCTGGATACTGCTGCCAAATCATATACAAAAGTGTTTAATAGAGGAATAAAGCTTTTCCTTTACTAGAAAATTAATATTTTTACAGCAGCTGTAAAGGAATATTTATTTCAAAAACAAATGATCTCAGCATTCTGGTGTGTGACATTTAGGTAGCTAATTTCCTTCTTCCCCAAGGATTTTTCATGAGTTTCATTTTGAAAACTTGAATCCAAAGTTGCTTTTCCTGCAAATGCCAGTTTGTTGGGGTTGCCTTTCTCTACAGCTGGTTGGAATTATTTTTTTATTTCTTTTTAATGCCACATCTGCTCTTTGGAGTTATAAAGCAGTCCGCCAAAAATGAAAAGTGGGATTGGAACCAAGGCCTGGATGGATGGGGAGGAGTCCACCTCTTGCCCTTAGGGAGATTTTTTTTCAGTGTTAAATTTGTGAACCTTGAAATTTACTGTAGCCATTGCAAAAGCACTAGAGAGCTCCTCGCTTCACGTCTTTATGCATCCACACATGTTGGGCCCAATCTAGCTTGTATTATGTTTGGTCTGGCAAAGAGCAATAAATAAAGGCCAATTCTCTCTAACTTTGCAAGTATATTAATAACAATGGATAGCATAAAATCTGAGTGTCCAAAAGGGCTAAGTAATGACATCAGACAGGGCTTGGTATCTTAGTGTGATGCCAGTAGCTTATTTTCCTATGCCTGACTTCTAAAGATTAAAATCACGTCATTAGTCCTTCACAGAAATCCAGCAACTTTCTAAATTACCTTAAAGCGATGACAAGTAGGTGACCCCAGAAATATTTTCTACATTAGTCATGAGTGCTTGTATGAAACATGCACAAGCCCATCTAAATAATTCCACCCCAAACCATGTTTTGAAAATAAACCCAAGAGGAACAAATGTTTTAAATAATAGAGGTCAGCAGAGATTTCTAAATCTGGGAATCCAAATTCCCTAGAGTGCTTTGAAATGTTTACCCTTAATTATTTAGGCCAATAATTCACACATGGGTGCATAAAATTAGGCATGTAAGATCAGATTTTTAAAAGAATTTAGGTGTTGGTGTGTTGGTGTTGCCACGCCTAACTGATTCAAGGGTCTAAGTCTCATTTTCAAAGGGGACTTAGGCACTTAGGAGCCAAAATCCCATGGACAGTCCTAAGTGCCTAAAACCCTTTTGGAAATGATATTTAAGCTCCTCAATCACTTAGACATGGCAATGCTCAGTGCATCAGTGACTCAATACCTTTAAAAAACTGGGCCCTAGGCTGAAATTTTCAAAAGTGTCTAATGGTTTCAGGTGCCTCATGTAGGGTCCTGTTGGAAAGAGCTGGGCCAAGGAAACTCTTTGCAGTACACAAGAAAAATTTGTATTGGTCCCACAAAACCTGAGAGCTACGCTGCATGGTACCTAGATAAGGTGCCATCTGCTGATACCTTATCTAGTAACTGACTATTTACATATATTCAGTCACTGAGCATTCTCATAACACCTCAGTTTTTGGATGCTCAGCTTGACACACCAAGAGCCTGAGATTCAGAGGAGGTGAGCACGTGTAGCTTCCATTGACTTCACTTAGCACTGAAGGCGCTCATCACTTCCGAAAATCAAGTCCAATTTGTTTCATTTGGGGCATTCATAAAATCAGGGACTTGTAAACATCCATCACCCTTGAAAATCTCAACCTTTGAATTATATTTGGGTGCCTAAATAAAAGCGACATTCAGAGGTGCAGCACTCAGTCTGTCACTGAAGTGTGGAAAGTTTGTACATTTTTTTCCTGTAAGATCTTGATCCAGGAAAGTACTTCAGTGGGATTTAGTCCCCATGATTTGATCACGTCTTTAAGGCCTTTCCTAACTTGGACTATTTTCCAGAATCTGGCCTAAATGCATGGAACCCCGTTAACCCAATGTGTATCTCTGTCCTTCTCTAGTGGCTGGAACGCACAAAGAAAGGTGGAATACATTGGCATGTCTTGTTTCATTCATACATCCTGTGATGTTGCTATTGAGTAGCATGCCTGTTGGCTCCATTCTTTCATGTTATTCTGCAAGAAGGTATGTGAGAAGGAAGGAAAGTGAAATCTGTAGGCAGAACTAAAATGCTGACGTGGACTTTTGCAGTGTATAGTTGTCTGGAGAATAAGATGGTGACACGTGAACCTCAGTGTCATTGCAATGCCTTTTGGCTGCTTATCTCACTGTAGCAGGATTTTGGAAAGTCGTGGTCAATTTTTATTTTGCTTCCAGGCATGGGTAAAATAACCTTAAGGTGAAGCTCTATTAACATAAAGGAATTCCTAGAGTTAGATCTTACAGGGACAGATTTCTGTTCTTTCCCGTGCATACCGTATCTTAAAACAAGCAGAGAATTATGTCAGTCTACCAAGATGCCTTGGAAAGTTTTGAACCCTCCAGGCCCAGCACAGAATGTCTGGGGAGACTGCTCTGTTACTAATATGATTTAGTTAGACAATGCATTGGAATTTTAGACTTGGCTCAGCTCTCCTCCCTGTACGGCTCTTAATTAATGGTTTCTAAGAATGGGCTTTGAGGGAAAGATACGTTCTGTGTGCCAGCTATTGCAGAAAGTATATTGCGTGTGCTCAGAGTATGGTTGCTATCATGCTGGCTTCTAGGCAAAAGGAACTGTATTCTAGCATATGAGGAGTCAAGAAAAATTGGGCTTAACGGCCTTGACAAATTATGATTGTTTACAAGGCAGTTCCTTGCTCTCTGTTGTGCAGATGAAGTGGGAGGTTAAGTGCGCAAAGTCATGGTTCCTCATTTGCATCAGCACAGTGTCCCCATTTCTAGCTCTCTAGAGAACGCTAGATAAGGAGCCTAAGACGTAGGCGTGGCCTGCTGGCTAGAGGGTGTGGCTAGACAGCCAGCACATAGGCTATGTTGTGCAGCGCACAATGAAGTGGGTGCTTATTGAGCAAGGTGCAACCTGTGTGTTGACAGTATGGCCATGAGATTTCAGTCCTTTTCCTAGCCTCTATGCTTCCCAAGTATGGTGTCTTGCCAATGATGTGCAGATGTCAAAGTCTTTTATGATGATCTATTAATAATTTTATTGGCACTGCATTGATTTATACAGCATGTAACAGAATGGCTTTCATTGCCCTCTAGAGGGACAGTCTGAAAAGTCTGTGACAGCTTAGACATCATCTCTCTCCTTAATCTCTGTTGAGATTAGCTAGAGAGCTTGTGTTGGCTACCCAGAGGTTCCAATGCAGGGGAGGGTGGCCTCAGGCCACTTGCAGTGATTATTTCCTTTCCTTTCTTCATTAAGAAAATCTTGGTTGCAACATCTTAGCCAGATGCAATGTGTTTTGGATGACAAAGATAGCTAAGTAGTGAGGACCTAGTAACCCAAAACATTCAGAGAGAAAAATAGAAACTTGCTAAAATCACAGTCCCAGCGGGATCTAAACATAGATTTTTTTTTCTGAATCTACATTTGTCCCTAACAAACTCACCTGTTAAGTCAGTTTGGGTTAAACTGAACAGGCCAAATTAATAAGCCTTGTACGTTAAACACACTCAGACTTCCTTAAATTTATTCATACCCATCTACAGCTGGGGCCCTTAAATTAGTCTAAAAAGGTGTCCATTAAATCATGGATTGATCTGCTTCAGTGCATACATTCTTACAGCCTCCTGTTAATTGCTTATGCCCAAATAAATCTGATAGTCTTTAAGGTGCCACCGGGCTCCTTGTTGTTTTTGTGGATACAGACTAACACTGCTATCCCCTGATACTGGTCTCCTGTTCATTGCTTTTCTTGCTAGTCTTCTCTTCTGGCACCTCAGCATGTGAGTGACCGTAGGTTAGACTCTCTTACACACTGTCAGATGCAGGTGGCCAAAATCCAGTGTGCAAGAGGATAATCATTTACACATGGGTGAGTGGGTGTGAGTTTGGGTGAGCCTAAGAAATTATAAATGAGTCTCAAAGGAGACTTGGCTGGTATAATGTGTTTGTGGTGGGGCAGACCCACTTACAACTTACTTCTGAATTTGGTCAGACATGTCTACACAGAAACAAAGAAACAATCCAAAGTTCTGTATGATCCGGAAAATTCTCTATAGTCACCGAAATACCCTGGGGATGTGCCACCCTATAAAAACCCGGATAGACAGTGTCACAGAGTAGCTGGCCTTTTAAGGGGAGATGGGCCCAGGCCCACCTGCGACATAGCCAACTCTCCTCTCCAGATGGGGAGAACAAGCCGAGACATGTGACCGGTTGCTCATCAGACCCAATCATGCCTCTGGGTTGCTAAGGACAAGGGCTGGGGCAGAACAAGGTGGGTGGCCGATGGCTGCAGAAGACAAGAAGGAGACCTCTAGGCAATGGGGAGTTGCTGCTTTGAGAGCAGGAAGGCAGACCCTTAGGGAAGAAGGGCTGTGTCCAGCTGGAGACTGGCTGAGGACTCTACTTTGAGTTTTAATTTGTATTTGAAAGACTTAGATGCTTATTTGGGGGAACTGGATTAGGGGAACATTAAAAGGGCCAGCTGGAATAAACTGGTCTAAAGCTAAGCACAGACCAGCTTGCCCTTTTCTGTGTATTGTCTGTGTACAGGGGGAAGACCTTGTATGCCCTTGACCAGAGGGAAAGCGGTTGGGGACGACAGAAATGGTGTAAAAACTTAATAAATTAGGCCCTCAAGAGAGGAATTTTGTTTTGGACTGTGTGGTGATTTTGAGGAGCCCTGAGAAAAGGGGAAACTGAGGCAGGGCACTACAGAATCACCCATAGGACGAAGGGGCACTCAGGAGACATGTGAGCTGTTACAGACAGAATTATCTGTGAACAGATAATAATTTCCTCAAATGGATCGGTTATTCAGTAGTATCCAGGGCCCTTTATTATGAATTTTTGGTTCTGTGGATTGATCAGAGCAGTTCTCTGCAAGGATGCGATATTATATATTCCCTATTTGAACTATGACAGTTAGCTGTGAATGGTCAGAATAAGCCACTGGCAGATTCACTGGCAGGAGAAGGTAGAATTAAACTTTCACCAACCGTGCCAAACTCCCCGTGGCTGGCATTACTTGCAAACAAGAGTTTGAGACAAATACTGGCTAGCTAACCACCCAATGCTTTCCCCACTTTGGCCGGTTGAAGAGGAGAAGAAATATCTCAATCATTTAAACCAGTGCAAAATGAGTGCCCACTTATTCCAGGGCACCCGTGTCCCCTTGGAGCTTGCCTACCTTGTTCTGAATTTGAATACAATGGATAAAGCAAGTCAAAAAAATCCAACTTGTGTGATTTTTCAATGATGAACAGAGACAGATTTCATGAAAATGTTTAATTTTTGACCAGTTCTAACAGTGATTAACTTCAAGCCCCAATTAAGGAAATTGTAAAGTTAATTACATACCTAAAGTGCTGTATTGAACAAGAATTGATGTACAAATATTCTTAAATGTTGTCAGGGAGGACGTGTCCATCAATATTAGCCAAAATGGTCAGTGATGTAACCCTATGCTTTAGACATCCCAAGCCTCTGACTGCCAGATGCTGGGACTGGACGACAGGGGAGGGATCACTCAATAATTTCCCTGTTCTGTTCATTCCCTTTTAAGTATCTGGCATTGGCCACTGTCGGAAGACAGGATACTGGGCTAGATGGACCCTTGGTCTGACCCAGTACGGCTGTTCTTATGCTTTCCTGAATCGGGGCCTCACTAATTTTCTGAATTTGTGGTACAGAAGAAGCAGACTTTCAGTCCCCAAATGAAAGCTATAAAAGGTCTGAAAAGAGCAAAGAACCCTTGTCTGACAAGCAGGTAAAAGGAGGCATTGTATGATTTAACCAGATGTGAAAATGGCAGGCACGGGATGAACCAAAGGAGACGTAAAGGGAATTCAGTCCAAACAAATATCTTTAAAAAAATGAAAATAACCCTAGGAACTCTCCAATACACAGAGACAAAATAAAAACGGATAGTCCCAGGCAGTTAAATCAGATAAAAAATATATGGCGTTAGCAAGGCAACAAACGAGATAGCCAGTCTGTTTCTAACTGATTAGGGGTCAGGTACTGCCCAGGGATATGCACCCGGGACTTAGCACTGGTTATCCTTTGCTATATATTTCTGTGGAACAGAACGTAATGACAGGTTAATTCCTACAAGTGAATCCCCTTGACAATTGTAATGGAGCTTCCTGAGTCACACTGTCAAGTCAAGTGAGAGAAGAGGGCTGCGAAAAGGTTAGCAAGAAGGGGTTAGCATTCACCAACTCCAAATTCGCCTAGCGGCGAGGTTCCTGGGGGTATTCTCTGTGTATTTTCTGTTTACAGCTGCATTGCCTAAGTTTAGGGAAGGGATTTACCAAATGAGATCAGAGAGCAATATCAAGAGACATGAAGCTTAGACACTCATCTGCCTCCCTATTCTTCCCATTGTCTCTGTGAATGGAGAGTAACAGAGCCTGCAGTGAAGGCAGGGGATTATGAAAAAGACTGTGTTTAAATTCCAGGCACAAAGGAGTAATCGTGTGACTGGGGACACATGTGAGCAGCCAACAGACCCAAAGCCTCACGGCCGGGGAATAATGGCTCTCCGTGTACACCCCCTACCGTGCTCCCACGTTTCAGACCCAGCAGAACCAACACACATATCCTCAGCCCGCGGACTGGGCCTGGCCTGATATGATACATATATCCGGTTCTATTCAATATCTTCATCAGTGATTTAGATAATGGCATAGAGGGTACACTAATGAAGTTTGCGGATGATATCAAGCTGGGAGGGGTTGCAAGTGCTTTGGAGGATAGGATTAAAATTCAAAATGATCTGGACAAACTGGAGAAATGGTCTGAAGTAAACAGGATGAAATTGAATAAGGACAAATGCAAAGTACTCCACTTAGGAAGGAACAATGAGTTTCACACATGCAAAATGGGAAATGACTGCCTAGGAAGGAGTGCTGCAGAAAGGGAGCTGGGGATCATAGTGGATCACAAGCTAAATATGAGTCAACAGTGTAACACCATTGCAAAAAAAGCAAACATCATTCTGGGATGTATTAGCAGGAGTATTGTAAGCAAGACACAAGAAGTAATTCTTCTGCTGTACTCCACAATGATTAGGCCTCAACTGGAGTATTGTGTTCAGTTCTGGGCACCACATTTCAGGAAAGATGTGGGCAAATTGGAGAAAGTCCAGAGAAGAGCAACAAAAATTATTAAAGGTCTAGAAAACATGAACTATGAGGGAAGATTGACAAAAAATTGGGTTTATTTAGTCTGGAGAAGGGAAGACTGAGAGTTTTCAAATACATAAAACGTTGTTACAAGGAGGAGGGAGAAAAATTGTTCTCTTTAACCTCTGAGGATAGGATAAGAAGCAATGGGCTGCAATTGCAGCAAGGGTGGTTTAGGTTGGACATTAGGAAAAACTTCCTAACTGTCAGAGTGGTTAAGCGCTGGAATAAATTGCCCAGGGAGGTTGTGGAATCTCCACCACTGGGGATTTTTAAGAGCAGGTTGGACAAACACCTGTCAGGGATGGTCTAGATCATACTTAGTCCTGCCTTGAGTGCAGGGGACTGGACTAGATGAGCCCTTGAGGCTGTGATTAGTGTTTGGGAGAGACCTCCACCCAGTTGTGGATCTGTTCTACTGAGGCTGCTTCATCCACAGGGTCAAAGCAGTGGAGGTTGGGACTGGAGAGCTGGTGTCCCCTCCCACTGGCTGCAAGGAAAGGGATCAAAAGGAGGCCTGCTGGACTCCCTCCCCCGGCCCAGAAAGCAGTTAGCTCTCTGCCTGCTTATATCCGTATTCAAATTGTAAGGTAATTTGTCGGTGGGGAAGAAAGTGCAACACACACACACCAACCAATCTTTGACCCAGGCTGTAAGCTGCCCCAGACAGGAAGTTGAGGACCTGGCTGGGGTAAAGCCGCCATATACCATAGAATCATAGAATCATAGAATATCAGGGTTGGAAGGGACCCCAGAAGGTCATCTAGTCCAACCCCCTGCTCAAAGCAGGACCAATTCCCAGTTAAATCATCCCAGCCAGGGCTTTGTCAAGCCTGACCTTAAAAACCTCTAAGGAAGGAGATTCTACCACCTCCCTAGGTAACGCATTCCAGTGTTTCACCACCCTCTTAGTGAAAAAGTTTTTCCTAATATCCAATCTAAACCTCCCCCACTGCAACTTGAAACCATTACTCCTCGTTCTGTCATCTGCTACCATTGAGAACAGTCTAGAGCCATCCTCTTTGGAACCCCCTTTCAGGTAGTTGAAAGCAGCTATCAAATCCCCCCTCATTCTTCTCTTCTGCAGGCTAAACAATCCCAGCTCCCTCAGCCTCTCCTCATAAGTCATGTGTTCCAGTCCCCTAATCATTTTTGTTGCCCTTCGCTGGACTCTCTCCAATTTATCCACATCCTTCTTGAAGTGTGGGGCCCAAAACTGGACACAGTACTCCAGATGAGGCCTCACCAATGTCGAATAGAGGGGAACGATCACGTCCCTCGATCTGCTCGCTATGCCCCTACTTATACATCCCAAAATGCCATTGGCCTTCTTGGCAACAAGGGCACACTGCTGACTCATATCCAGCTTCTCGTCCACTGTCACCCCTAGGTCCTTTTCCGCAGAACTGCTGCCTAGCCATTTGGTCCCTAGTCTGTAGCAGTGCATTGGGTTCTTCCGTCCTAAGTGCAGGACCCTGCACTTATCCTTATTGAACCTCATCAGATTCCTTTTGGCCCAAAATTCCAATTGGTCTAGGTCCTTCTGTATCCTATCCCTCCTCTCCAGCGTATCTACCACTCCTCCCAGTTTAGTATCATCCGCAAATTTGCTCCACCCACTCCTGATCTCTGCCTAGGTATGGGGGGCATTTCAGGGGCAGCCGAGGAAGGTGGGGGAGGAGCCATTTCAGTCTCCACTAGCCCTGGGATCAGAGGAAGAGAGAAGTGGCTTTGAGCCGCCATTTTTTCCCCTTTCCTCAGCTTCACCAGAGATCTCGGCCGTACTAGGCAAAATCAGAGTGGGAATGGCTTTGTCTTGACTGTGCACATCTGCCATGACCCTGCAGCCAGCCCCTTGCAAGGATGGATGGGCTTGGGCAGAATTTGATTTTTATTTTTTTATAACCCGGATAGATTACATCAATGTTTATTTTAAAGCTTTTTTTTTAAAAAAAAAATACTGATACATTTACACAGGTGTGCAGAATGCTGGGGTTTAAGCCTTTCCTCCCCCACACCCCCATTTTTATCTGTTTAAATTTTCCCAATTGTGGGGCCAGTAATGGGAGAGAGGCCAGACAATAATTATCACATGACAGTAGAAGCTGAGATTCAACGAGTTACAGCTTTATAACCGGTACAACACAAATTGGCAACATAGTAAGTCAAAATATACAAAGCAAACATCCTTAAATGAAACTCTAATAAGTTCTCAAGCCGCATTTTTCTTACTTCGCTGATCTGTACATTTTGATTGTCATCAATGGATGTATCTTTTCTGGGGCATCTATGTGTATGGTGAAATCAATGGTTATCCGTGTTTACCAGTAAACATCACATCCTTCCAAGCCTATGGATGGATAAGAGAGGGAAATTGACAAGGGGTAAAATAGTTGGCATGGGCACTGGTGGTACCATTCTGCATCCTACCAATGCAAAAGTAGCATGCTTCATAGAATCATAGAATATCAGGGTTG
Source organism: Lepidochelys olivacea (assembly GCF_965140295.1). Classification (NCBI taxonomy): domain Eukaryota; kingdom Metazoa; phylum Chordata; order Testudines; family Cheloniidae; genus Lepidochelys; species Lepidochelys olivacea. The sequence goes on from NC_140416.1 coordinate 125,612,142, forward strand.
GAAGGGACCTCAGGAGGTCATCTAGTCCAACCCCTGCTCAAAAGGAAAACAAGTGGTAGCTCATACATCAATATACATAACACCCATGCCCAGTAGAGAAGGAAGAGCCAGTGGTTATGGAGGACTTGGGAGACCTAGGATTGATCCTTGCTCTGCTACAGACTTCCTGTGTGTCCTTCAGCAAGTCACTTACTCTCTCTGCGCCTCAGTTCCCCTTCTGGACAATGCAGATAATCGCCTGCCATACCTCACCAGGGGCTTGTGAGATTAGATACGTTACAGATAGTGAGGTGCTCAGATGGGGCAGCAATGGGGAAAGATAGATAGATAGATATTTAGGGAGTTCACTGTGACCTAGAGGAGAATACACTAAATAACCGTGTTTTAAACTTTTGATAGGTATCTTCCCCGAGACTAATTTTAGCCCCAGTGAGGGTGTTACACAGTTGCAGCTTCCGCCTTGAGTCTCAACGATTCTGCAGTCGGATGCTGTGACCGCTGCAATGGAGGCTGCTGGTTTATGGAGAGCTTTTAGCAGGAATGGCCCAGCTCCATTGAGCTGTTTCTCAGGGATGTGCGCGTGCGCACACATTCTCTCTCCTTCTGGGCTTTGCTGTAAAATGTGTCCCCTGCATTGATCTCTGCGACAGCAGGCTGGTTAGAAAATGGAGACTAAAGTGCTGGTGGAAGATGAATATGGGCTGCCATTACTCAGTGCACACTGTGCTTTGCCGCTGTGATGTGAAAATAAAAATGGAACGTCTGTGACAAACGAGGCACTTGTGAATATGGAGACAGAAGGAAAGGCACGGGCTGTGTGATTTGAATGGAGTCAGAGGGATCCTTTTTTGTGGTATGATTTACGAGCCCCCTTACAGCCATTGCGGCCGAGCTCAGCCCCAGGAACTGGCTTTGGAGTGCGTGCATCCTCCTTTGCCAGCCGGTGTCTGTGTCTCCTCTCATTTACCTAGCGTCCCTTCCCAGGGGACTGCAGCAAAGCTGCTGCTGATTCGGTGGCAGAAGACTCATGACCTGATGCTACATTTCAAGAAGCCTCGATGCTGCAGAGGGATGTTTCCAAGAAGCCACTAGTTTGGTGATTGAATGATGGAATTAGCTAGTCCGTAAAGTACTCAGTTTTAAAAAAAAACAACCACTGTGGGTTTGTTTGTTTGCTTGTTTCCTAAAGCAGACGAAAGGCCAGCAGGGAATGAGTTTGGGTTGGAACTGCCATTTCTGGACGTCTGGTGGAACTGTGGGTGGCATCTAACGAGCCACCTACTAGCTATTGTAGGGAGGCTTGGCTTATCATTTATATTGAGTTTAACTTAACCCCTTCCTTACTGGTTTCTGCTGCAAAGAAAGAAATGCATTCCAACAGAATGGAAAGCGTTCCGTGGGAGCATACCAGCAATACCAGTAAAATACCAGAGGTGTGCTGAGCACGTGTTACATTAGGTGACGCTGAGATGGCTGCTGTAAGTTCCGGAGAGGAGCTCATCACCTGTTTCCCTCCACATATTATGTGAAGGATTGACCGGAGTAGCCCGCGCTGGGTGCCCATGCACTCAGGGAGCAGAGAGTTGTGAAGGCTCCCGAGAACGTGCCCAGTTCGAATGTCAGAGTCCAGGGAGGAACTGGAAAGCGCTTGTGTGGGTGTGTTATGTGGTTCTATGGATTTAGAGTTCTCCCTTTGGAGACAGTGTTTACCGACATGGTCACACTCACACAAACACACGCTTCCGAGCCGGCACATGAGACACTTGTGTTATGGGAAAGGTAAAGGAAGAAAAGAAAAGAAAAAAAATTTAAACAGAGAAACTGAAGTGGAGTCACAGCTCTTCTGTTTTCTTCATTCTTCTTTGATTAGAACAGAAAAGAGTAGGGTGACCGTATTACACAGGACACCTGGTAAAATTACTCATCTTCAAGTGAGATCAGCGGCAATCAGTCAGAACGCGGCAGGACAAACCTTCAAATTAACATGAAGTTGACTGAGCCCCGGATAAAAAGAAATGCTGCGTAATTGGATTCTTTTTATTTGCCTTCTTATCTTGAAGGCTTTAGGCGTTGCAGGGGGAGAGGTGACACAAACCCCCGTCCTGCCCCCGACATACACACAGAGGCAGAGAAGACACACACACACTCCTGTACACACCGGCGGGTGACCGACCGGTCCAACCTTCCCTGCCCAGCGCTCTCCGCCCTCCATGCCTGGCTGAGCTCCCTAGATAGGGTGACCAGATGTCCCGTTTTTAAAAGGACAGTCCCGTTTTTGGGGACTTTTTCTTATATAGGCCCTATTATCCCCCACCCACTGTCCCATGTTTTAACAGTTGCTATCTGGTCACCCTAGGCCCTGAGGACAGAACCACCTCTCCTGGTACCTGGTGGCGCGTCTTCCCAAGGCAACACGTCAGCGGGCATGCAGAGTCACATGCCCCCCCTCCAGATTTCTGCCAGGGTTCACACCAAAATATGGCCAGCAGCAGCCTTCGGCACTGTGGGGAAGGGAAGGGGGAGGTGGGGAAGGGATGGACTGGCCTTTGTCTTTGCACAGCTCATCTTTTCTCCCTCCCCCTCCCGTGTGATTGGAAGCAGCTTGTCCTTTTCTGCCTGCACGGTGTTGAAAGGCAGCTAACACCTCCAGGCTGCTGCTGGCCACAGACATAACCCGGCCACCTCTGGCTACACCCCAGGAAGGGGTTAAGCCCTAAGGATGCCTTGTGCACCAGGGCCCAGGGAACCTGACTGCAGGGGATTCAGCGAACCTGGCCAGAGAGGTGGCTCAGCGGGGGAAGTGCCTAGGGGATGGAGTAGCCCTGCGCTCCATGGGGGCAGGACCCAGGGTGGGGAGGTGGGTGAAGAGGGCGCTAAATCCCTACCCCAGGTGCTGCCGTGGAGCCTGCAGGTTCAGGGCACGAACTGGCTGGAAATCGCTTCCCCCTGCTCCCCCACTCCACAGCTTAGCTGAGGGGCAGAGAGGCTGCCCCATGTCAGCGCTGTGCGGGGCTTCGACACATGCAGGGCTCGGCGGCTCCTGGCCAGTGCCCTAGGCCGGAGGGTCTTGGACTTTCTCGGGGTGCCGGCCCAGCCAGAGGTGTGGGGGAAGGAAGGAGCCTTCCGGCCAGGCTGTTGGTGAGCTGAGTGCTCCGACCAGGGGATGGTTCTCTGCACAGCGCCGGGAGTGGGACTTGCCCCACCGGGGGGGGGGGGGGATATGGAGGGGCAGCGGGGCTGCGAGGGCAAAAGGGCAAAGCATGGAGAGGACAGTGAGAGGGGGAGCATGTAAAGGGCCAATGGGTGGGCAGCAGAGGGGCACGTAACCAGCCACCGCCTGGCGCCTGCCCACACTCACCAGCTACCACAGCTCATAGTGTGCAGCCAGTGATGGCTGGAAACGGGGCGAGGGGCAGGGCCCTGATGGCCAAGAGCCGGCATCCAATGGGGCCTGCGCTGACAGACCAGTGGGGGAGTGGCTGGCCCCAGGCTTTGCACCTTCGCCCCACTCCCAGCCACGCACCCCCACTGCCAGTGTCGGCCATTGCCCCCCCACACTCACCACTGGTGGGCGGGCGGCTGGCGAGCAGAGATTTGGCCAGCAGCAGGACCCGCCAGTACTGATGGGGAGGGGACTGAAAATATGGGACAATTTGCCCAGTTTTAAGAAAGAGCTGGGACACCTGCAGGAGGGCTTTAAATACGGGACTGTCCCTTAAAAATGGGACCTCTGGTCATCATAGATGTTATCTCCAGGGTAGGAGGCCCAGCTCGCTCTCCTTTTCCAGCAGCTGGGTGAAGTGGGGTAGGGAAGGGTTGTTTTTTAACCTGGGTGTTGTCCTATGTATAATGGACCCCCGCCCCCGCATCTTTAATATGGGCAGTGGCTGGTAGGCTTAGTCCTTTGGATATTAGGCATCAGGTCAAATGTACAGTCTCCAACCCAAGGGTGTGGGAGGGCCTGGATGGGGATGTTGGTAAGAGAGTAGGAGACAGAGATGGGGGCAATTAAGGGGATAAGTTAGAACAGAGAAATTCAGTATTGAAAAAAAATAATTTGAGGGGAGAAATTGGAGAAGTAAGAGGGAAAACATGAGGGTGGAGATAAAGAGAACAATGGAGGGCTAGGAGGAAATGAACACTGAGGGCAACTCAGGGGGAAACACCCCACAATGGTCTATGATAGGCATGGAAAACCTGAAGTAAACCAGGGCTAAAGAAAAGCGAAGGAGAGGTAGGAAATAGAGATGGTTGACTGTGAGAAATGCAGCATGGTCTGCTGGGCCCTGGCGTGGGACTCAGGAGATGTGGCTTCTATTCTTGGCTCTCTGACGGACCTGCTGGGTATTGTTGCCTCTGTTTGCCCTCCCGCTCTTTGTCGGTCCTGCAAGATCTCTAGGGCACAGACTGACTTTCCCTTTATGTTCATACCAGTGCCTGGCATGACCGAGCTCCAGAGTAAGTGCTGTGGTCATATTAGGACACCTAATAACGGTAACGATACTTGTGTTCTGCAAATGTATGACATAACAGAAAAAAACACTCGGTTCTTTTTTTCAGTGGTATGTAACTAGCTCTGTAACTCACCAAATGCTATTTGGCAAATATATTGTTAGATTAATTCCAGAGAAATTCCCTGAGTAATAGATTCAGCAATATATTTGGCAAATCTGTTGTTACTAATGCCAGCGAAATTCACTGAATAATATATTCAGTAATATTTTTTCTACTACCCAACCAGCTCTGGTAATAAGTTAATACATTTTAAAGTATTTATTATATAGCGAGGTGACTAACAATGCTGTAATTAAATGCAATTCACAGTAAACAGTACGCCGCTGCTTTATGCTTTTGAACTGCAGAGGGGGTGGCTTTGAGGGGGTGACACTAGAGTGGGAGTGAGTCGGTGGGGAGAAATTAGTATCATTGGTATTTTTAAACCTGGCTAATAAGCGTAAAGGCAACGAGGAGTCCAGTGGCGCTTTAAAGACTAACAGATTTATTTGGCCATAAGCTTTTGCGGGTAAAAAAATCCACTTCTTCAGATGCATGACTCCACGAAAGCTTATGCCCAAATAAATCTGTTAGTCTTTAGGTGCTATCGGACAACTTGTTGTTTTTGTGGATACAGACTAACAGGCTACCCCCTGATACCTAATAAGCTTAGTCATCAGACTGGTAAGTGTTCGGTAAGTTTTTCAAGTCTCTGCAAATAACTCATCCCGAAAGAGGGCAAGTCTGTGAGGTGGACTGATTCTCAGAGAGTGCCCTGCCAGGTGAAATTTCTCAATGCTGGATTTCTGAAGATTGGCACAGTTTTCCCACTGAAATTCGATTGTGAAAGCTACGGGGTGCCAGAGCTTTTGTGCTTCAGTGTTGTCACTACATCTCACTGTGTTCTCGTGTTTGCTGCAAACTTCTCGCCACATTTCTGGAACCATCTCTGGAGCCACTGCATCAAATTGCTTCCAAGACTCTTTTTGCTTTAGAGAAGTCTCTTAGGTGCTCAAACATTCATGCTTCTAATGGCTAGTCTGCCAGAGACACGGGATGTGTCCAACTCCCATTGAAGTGAATAAGAGCCCTATTGGCTTCAGTGGGGGCTGGATCTGGGGGCCATAAACCCTAATGCTACTTCTGCTAAGGCAGGCTGCCCTGGGCTCTACCCCACATATGTGCAGTGTAGCTGGCAACCGTACTATCTACAGGTGTCCTGGAATTGTCATCGATGGGCACCTGGCTGTTGGATCAGAACCCCTGTGAGTGCATGGGGGGATGAGCTCTGCTTTACAATGTGCTACCTCAGGTGGGTTTGTAACTGTACTGTGAAGGGTAGAAGGACAGACGAGCTCAAAAATGTGTGACTGCCACCCGCTAGCAGCTAGCCTGGGGAAAAAAAGATAAAAGCCCTAATATTATTATGCTACTGGGGATTTCTCAACTATCAGGAGCTTGTGTTGGGTCATGGGATAAGAGCAGTGGTTCCCAAACTGAGGTTCATAAAATCTTACAGGGGGTTCTCGGGGAAAAATTCCCTAATGGTGGACAGAGCTGTCCCTAGGGACCCTGGGCAGCCCGGGGCCAGCAGCCTGGAGCCTCTGGACTTCCAAGAGCTAAGCAGATCAAAGCAGGCACATCTGTCACACTGAGGAGATTTAAACTTCAAGATTCCTTATAAGAAATGGAAAGGGAGGTGGATGTTTTTTGCTGTTTTTAAAATTAAATAGGCAGCTAGTGTTGTTTTTAAAATTATTATGAAGAACAAGTTTAAGCTTTGTTGTAATGTGTGTTGTTTGCCTGGACTGCTCAAGACTTGAATGCTTGTGTAGGAGGAAGTCTTTGAGCTGGCTTCTTAAATCCCTTCATGCTGTTTCACGTCTGATACTTCTTGATAAACTATAAGAGCCTTGTCTTCTAACAGGCTTATTCCAAGTGATACAAGCTACGAAAGTGAGCTCTTGGAAGAGTGTTGCCGTTTTCATAATGTAATAAAAATACTGTAAAGATAAATAATAGTTAATAATAAATAGTGTGTAATAAGCATGTCATAAAAACAAATTCTATATATCCGAGATCACTGCTTTTATAATTTATACTCAGGTAAAGGAGAAGATCCCTGGAAATATTCATTTTTAGGAGGGGATTCGACAGACTTGACATTTTAGTGAAAAGGGTTCACAGGTTGTTAAAGTTTGGGAACCACTGGATAAGAGGGACTGTCCTCTCATGGATCAGAAACTGGTTAAAAGATAGGAAACGAAGAGTAGGAATAAATGGTCAGTTTTCAAAATGGAGAGGGGTAAATAGTGGGGTCCCCCGGGGATCTGTACAGGGACCAGTGCTGTTCAACATATTCACAAATGATCTGGAAAAAGGGATAAACAGTGGGGTAGTAAAATTTGCAGATGATACAAAACTACTGAAGATAGTTAAGTCCAAAGCAGACTGCTAAGAGTTACAAAGGGATCTCATAAAACTGGGTGACTGGGCAACCAAATTGCAGATGAAATTCAGTGTTGATAAATGCAAAGTAATGCACACTTGAAAACATAATTGTAACTATACATATAAAATGAGGGGGTCTAAATTAGCTGTTACCACTCAAAAAACAGATCTTGGAGTGATTCTGGCTAGTTCTCTGAAAACATCCAGTCAACGTGCAGCAGCAGTCAAAAAAGCGAACTGGATGTTGAAAACCATTAGGAATGGGATAGACAATAATACCAGAAAATATCATGTTGCCTCTGTATAAATCCATGGTATTCCCACATCTTGAATACTGCATGCAGATCTGGTCACCCCATCTCAAAAAGGATATATTGGAATTGGAAAAGGCACAGAGAAGGACAACAAAAATGATTAGGGGTATGGAACAGCTTCCATATAAGCAGAGATTAATAAAACTGGGACTTAACTTATCAGCTTAGAAAAGAGACAATTAAGGAGGGGAAGGATATGGTAGAAGTCTATAAAATCATGACTGGTGTGGAGAAAGTAAATAAGGAAGTGTTATTTACTCCTTCTCATAACACAAGAATTAGGGGTCACCAAATGACATTAATAGGCAGCAAGTTTAAAACAAACAAAAGGAAGTTTTCTTCACACAACACACAGTCAACCTGTGGAACTCCTTGCCAGAGGAGGTTGTGAAGGCAAAGACTGTAACAGGGTTCAAAAAAGAACTAGATAAATTCATGGAGGATAGGTCCATCAATGGCTATTAACCAGGATGGACACGGTTGCAAAACTATGCTCTGAAGTATCCCTAGCCTGTTTGCCAGAAGCTGGGAGTGGGTGACAGGGGATGGATCGCACAGTAATTACTTATTCTGTTCATTCCCTCTGAAGCACCCAGCAGTGGTCACTGTCGAAAGGACTCTGGGCTAGATCAACCATAGGTCTGACCCAATATGGCCGTTCTTATGTTCATATGTGTTTTAGGAGCAGAAAACCATAGGTTCAACCCCAGCTGATATGTGTGAGGTCACTGCAGTAACAGAAGAGTATGAAATAGGCTTTAGTTTAAATGAAGTACTAAATAAACCAGTTATTGTACCTTGTGCCCTAAAAGCAGTGGAAAGGGGTAGCATTCATGTGACAATTGATGAACAATTTAAGGTAATCGAAAGGAACGGGTGCAGACAGCAGTGTATGGAGCAAGTGTCCAGATAGCTATTTTCCCCTCCCATGTGAGAGACTCTGGGGGAGGGCACTGTTCAGATATTAATGGTTAACAATACCTGATACATGTTCCTCTGTTTTAGCCAACACTATATTTGTGAGATAAATGGTCTGTACGTATCCATAGGCCTTATTTGGTCTCAGTGGCTGTTACATACAAGTCCTGTTTCATCTAAAGCGGTGTATCTAATATGAAGCTTGTCCGAGAGAATTCTGAGAGGTTAGGGATGCAGATACGAGTGCAGAGGGTTCTTAAGAGAAATCATTTACCATCCTGGAAATCAAACGTGATTTTTGGAGATTTTTGAAAGGGATTTTCAAGGGACTTGGAGTCAAGATTTTTGGATTCCGTTTCCTCTGCCACTGACTCAGATCCGATCTGCACACAGATTTTATACTAACATAAGTCTTCTAGTTAGAAGTTTGTTTGTTTTTGGTTTTTAACCAAAATAGTTATACAAATACCACCTCTAGTGTGGATGCACAGTTGTATTCCATCCATCTCTTGTTGGTACAAAGGTGCCTTGTACAAGCATAGTTTATTTTCCTTCCCCACAAGAATGAGCTATACCAGAATAAGCCCGTTATCCTGGTACAGCTGCATCCACATCGGGAGTGGGTTTATTGTTTTAACTATATTGGTATAGTTACAACAGTACAACTTTCTAGTGTAGACAAGGCTTCACTGAGTGACTTTGGCAGTCATTTGTCTGTGCCTCAATTTATTCTCTGTAAAATGGGTATCTTTCAGTGGCATTGTGAGGCTCAACTAATTGTCTGTTAAGCAACTTGGGATCCTTGAATGCAAGGTTCCAATGAAGTACAAAGTATCATATAAAACTTCACTGACCTGACTTCTTTAGCTTCCACTAGCATACTGTATGGGACTGCCATCAGAAGAGAGAGATAATTAGAATTACCTGACTGATCCCCTAGAGCGCTTAGCCCTCTTTGCACATCGGGGAAAGTAAATCATTTAATCTTCCTTGAACTTTCAGCAGTTTCTACATCAAGTGTCCTATTTACTGCTGCAGCCTTTAGAAAGCCTCATGAGTAACTGGCAATCTGGATTCCATGTGTTCTGTCCTTTTCTGTAACATTACTTGTATCAGGTTAGCAGAACCACTACAGGCATCAAGGGGATAATTCTGGTAGATTAAGTTTCTTCACTTTTGTTTTGTCAACTGCAGTTGTTAAATTAAGTGCAAATTCGTCACATTTTAGCTAAAACTATAGGACACAACTTTTTTCCCCCTCCCCCAGCATGAAGAGCATAATAACCACCTGAAATCTGTGACTGCAATAAATGTAGATTAGTTCATTACTTTTAGCCCACTGGGATTTTTAAAATTAAGCTATGGTTGACACAGTTCCTATTTTAATGCAATTATGAAATGAAAGAAGCTGGTAGTTATGAGTTAAGGAACTTAGCACTCTCTCAGTTAATAGTTAATAACAAATGTTCATAATCAGGCAGTCCGTCTTTGGTAACTCAGAACAAATATTAATTACATTTGGAGATACTGCTGTTTGACCTTTAGGTTCCAATTTATGAAAATGTGATTAGTTTAGAATAGCAATATTTTACATGCATAATAATACACACCACGAAGCATGGAACTTGGTATTTCCTCAAAAATTACTTCTTTCCCGAGCAACTGGTGTCTTACCACCTTCTAATGTATCATTGCGCTCCGGTATTTATCCACCAAAGATTGGTTACCTTAATAGCAGCCACGTCCTGAAATATTTAGCTGTCTGAGCTACATTGCTCCTTCTTCACACATACATTACATAAATATATCATGATGTAACTGTTCCCTTTAGGAAACCTATATTATCATTTCTCAATAAAAACTATTTCCTTAGGGTTGGTCTACATTTACAGCAGCATGTAGAGTACAGATCCCGCTCGCCCAGCGAGCCTGGGTATAAACAGCTGGGTGAGGCACTGCTTTGACAGATGCCTGACCCCCTCTAATCATTGCATGGCAGGGTTGGGTAAACACAAGGCATGTGGTGGTGAATATCCCTTTTGACCCGTTCATTTGGAGTAGCAGGCACATTATTCGCCAGTTGTAGTTCCCTTCTAATTCTCTCCGGTCAGTACTGAGAGTATTTGTCATTGATACGTCTGCCTATTTTCACCAGGAACGCTTCGGCTCACCTTGCAGATCACAGCCAACCAGAGGTGTCTCCCATTCACCTCAGGCCCTAGGGAAGAACAGGGAAAACCTGACAGGCCATTGGGATCCCAGGGTGAGGGAGCCTGGAAATAAGCAAAATGTTTCAAAGGATTGAGGATGTCAAAAGACTTCTGGGTGCTCCAAAGGAAGTGTCCTCCCCTCATTAATTCTGTACAATCCTTCCATCACTGGCGAATGTTCTTCCGCTAATCCCCACCTGGCCTGTGAATGTGTGTGTGTTTGTATTCCTCTCTTAGGGTACAGAGTAACAGCCGTGTTAGTCTGTATTCGCAAAAAGAAAAGGAGTACTTGTGGCACCTTAGAGACTAACCAATTTATCTGAGCATGAGCTTTCGTGAGCTACAGCTCACTTCATCAGATGCATCCGATGAAGTGAGCTGTAGCTCATGAAAGCTCATGAGGCAAAACAGAGGCAAAAAAAGCATTGAGTACATTAGCTTTTTCCACATCCTCTGTCACTAGGTTGCCTCCCTCATTCAGTAAGGGGCCCACACTTTCCTTGGCTTTCTTCTTGTTGCCAACATACCTGAAGAAACCCTTCTTGTTACTCTTGACATCTCTGGCTAGCTGCAGCTCCAGGTGCGATTTGGCCCTCCTGATAACATTCCTACATGCCCGAGCAATATTTTTATACTCTTCCCTGGTCATATGTCCAACCTTCCACTTCTTGTAAGCTTCTTTTTTATGTTTAAGATCCGCTAGGATTTCTCCATTAAGCCAAGCTGGTCGCCTGCCATATTTACTATTCTTTCAACTCATCGGGATGGTTTGTCCCTGTAACCTCAACAGGGATTCCTTGAAATACAGCCAGCTCTCCTGGACTCCTTTCCCCTTCAAGTTAGTCCCCCAGGGGATCCTGGCCATCCGTTCCCTGAGGGAGTCGAAGTCTGCTTTCCTGAAGTCCAGGGTCCGTATCCTGCTGCTTACCTTTCTTCCCTGTGTCAGGATCCTGAACTCAACCAACTCATGGTCACTGCCTCCCAGATTCCCATCCACTTTTGCTTCCCCCACTAATTCTACCCGATTTGTGAGCAGCAGGTCAAGAAAAGCGCCCCCCCTAGTTGGCTCCTCTAGCACTTGCGCCGGGAAATTGTCCCCTACGCTTTCCAAAAACTTCCTGGATTGTCTATGCACCGCTGTATTGCTCTCCCAGCAGATATCAGGAAAATTAAAGTCACCCATGAGAATCAGGGCATGCGATCTAGTAGCTTCCGTGAGCTGCCGGAAGAAAGCCTCATCCACCTCATCCCCCTGGTCCGGTGGTCTATAGCAGATTCCCACCACTACATCACTCTTGTTGCACACACTTCTAAACTTAATCCAGAGACACTCATGTTTTAGCAGGTTAAATAATCCTTGACTGTCCTACTTGCCATTCAAATTACATCACAGGTCAGGACATTCAGGAAAAGAGGGGGCCATATCCACACTGACTTCAATGTAGTACTCAGTGATGTCACTAGGAGATGAATTTGGACTTTATATATAGTAAAGTTTGTTTCCTGCACCTTTTGGGAGACTGATAACTTTAACTGCTGCAGTGTGGAGAGATTTTAGAGTACTAACACACAAATTAAGGAGACCAGAAAAGAGAAGGTACATTAATGAAGACAGGAGATAAACAAGGCAGAGCCACTGTTTTACCTACACAGGCATAGAGGAAGGATCAGAATAGTCATAGATTTTGGAGAAAGTTAATGACGTTTCATACTACAGAGAGTCTTAGGAACTTTTCAAATACTCAAGAAAATTTGGAGTACTTTAGTATTAAAATGTTAGAATTTCTTTTCAAGCCACTAGTAAGGAGGAAATATTACTGGAATGGCTACTTGTCAGATTGAATTTTTCAAACATAGTTAATATTGTTTGTTTGGCACAGATACAAAATAAATGTCTCAATCTGCTCAAATTCTGGTTTTGGTTAGATGAGTAAGTGAAAAAGAGAATTTTTAAAATAACTTTAATAAAAGCAAACTTTTTTGATAACTGATTGAATGGGAAAAATAATAAAAGGCTTTTGGTTTGAGAGCATCTGATTCTGTTCTCACGTACTCCCGTGTTACACTGGTGTGATTCCATTTTGTAGTTGAGTTAACACCTGGATGCCAAGTCTGAATGCAAAACTGAATTCTTTTGCATTCAGTTCAGACTTAGAAGTCACTGAAAATAGAGTTTGGCAATGGAAAGGCTGCCAGGTTGCACACAGAGTAATGAACCCAGAGGGCAAGGCTGCATGCGGAAGATCTCTTTCCACTGAAATGCAGTAGTCCTGAGAACTTGCATGCCTTACAGAGAGCTGCATCAGTTTTGCATTGCCTAGTACAGCGGTTCTCAAACTCCAGTGCACTGCAACCCCCTTCTGATATCAAAAATTATGACATGACCCCAGGAGGGGGGACCAAAGCCTGAGCCCTGTCGAGCCAAAGCTCAAGCCCCACCACCCCATGCGAGAGGGCAAAAGCCGAAGCCCAAGGGCTTCAGACCCAGGCAGGGGGCCTGTAATCTGAGCTCCTGCATCCAGGGTTGAAGCCATTGGGCTTCACCTTCAGCTCTGGGTGGTGGGACTTGGGTTTGGGCTTCAGCCCTGGGCCCCAGCAAGTCTAACACCAGCCCTGGCAACCCACTTAGGGGTCCCAACCCATAGGTTGAGAACTGCTGGCCTAATAGTAAAAGCTAAGGTCCCAGTTTGGAGCATTAGTGTATATGTTACTTCCACTGAAATTAATGAGCCAGATTCTGATGTAAATCACCATCACTCCATTGACCTGAATGGAGCTACACCAGTCGGGGATATGGGCCCAACAGTGGAGTTTTGCGTACATGAGGATTTCAAAATCAGGATTTCAAATATCCAGGTCCTGAGTCTCGCACGCTGAATGTTACTTCGAAAAGCTATTCCGAATGGAGGAGTTATCATTGTGCAGTGGCTACTTTGAATGGGGCCAGATCCCGAGAACGTGTGGAGCAAGCAAACATCAAGTGACATCACTGTTTGGTCCCATATTTTTGTTTTGCTCATAAGCATCCAACTGTGGAATGCTATGCCTATCTCTGGATGATCCCACCCTTGTACCAACCTGCCGAAGAACAGTAATTACCATTTTATCTCAAGGGGAGTTTTTTACAACTGCTTTTATTGGTTGAGGTTAGCGTCATAAGGTTCCTTTGACTCTCTGGTTCAAGCACAGGGTACCCCCAGGGCAATTCAATTTCAGAGGTCAGAAATGAAAGGTCCCTTGAATATGTCTAAGGACTGGAGCTTGCATTTTTTAGCTGATTTATTAAATATCATTTAGGATTGGATTAATTTTGGCCTAAACTGCCATCCTTCATCAAGATCAGAGCTGCTACACTACTCATAAATCTTTTCCTGAAGAGGCCTCAGAAAGAAAAACTACTTATTCCACTCAGCGCTGATTAAGAGCCTTCTGACGCACAGGAACAAATAATTGCTGTCAGGCGGCTAGGCATGGATACCAAGATGAAGGACAAAGAAACCAACGAGAGAGTCTGTCTCCTCTGAAACCTCCATAATCATATTCACTCCTAATTCCCAGAATGGTATAAATTATTCCATCTCTTTATTCTGTTCATTCTTGTTGCCTTCTCCTTGGGCGTTTTTCATTGATGAGCTTTGTTTAAATGAGTAAAACCCGTTTCCCATTAAATCCTTCTGAAGGCAATCGTTTTCCAAAACCAACTACTGCAGCAGAATGGCAGGACTCCACCACACTCCAGATAGGTCTGTAGGAGATGGAATGGAGCAAGTGTGTTGGCAAGAAGAGGAGATGGTATTGCTCAGGCACTGGGGTGGGGAGGGTCATCTGGATGGATGGATAGATAAACAGATTGCCCCTCCCTGGCTTTGTTTGAAAACTGGCTCGTGTTAATACCCTTCTTAGTCTTTTCTAGTAAGAAATAATGGAAACCCATAGCATACATTAGTGAGACAGCACAGCAGAAGGATGGTTCACGGATTAGGATACTAGTCAGACGGTACAGTTCGAATCCCTACACCCCTGCCAACGTCCTGTGTGATGTGGAGCAAGGCACTCTATCCCTCTGAGCCTTCCTGTAGAATGGGTGTAATAGCACTTCCCTAGCCATACCAGGGTGGAATGAGGCTAAATGCATTACAGACTGTGAGATGCTCAGATGCCACGGTGGTAGATGGCCTATGAATGCCATGGATGGACTTGGAATCACAGCTGCTATTGGAAGCTTGAGGCTACATCATCCCCCCGGAGGCTAGCAGAGAGGGGGCAATTTGTTTGTTGATTGGTTTTGCCGAGTTTTAAGGGAACTGTCCCATCTGGTGGGAGGCGGAGGAGATGTTCAGTATAGGCCAAATGATCAGGGCTTGTGTCCTGGGGACTTGTGGGTAAAGGAAGCTTAAGAGCTGAAGGGATGGATTCAACAAGCAGTCCCCTAGCCCCAGGGGGAGATCTGCCAGATCTCAGTCCCTTCCCCTGGCAGAATGGACAGGGCCATCAGCCTTTGCTAACGAGTCCTGCGCTTCCCAAGGAGGAATCAGCGAGCGCCTCCTCTCTGGTCTGCGAGGCCAGATCTTGGCTTGACGATGCTGTCACACAAATCGTATTGTAAGCCAAAGACCTGCTCTCTGGTAAAGGGAGGTTTCCGACTGCATCCGCAAGCCCACTGCTCCGAGCCACAAGTGCTCCTGCTTGGTGCGGCATCTGCCCCACTCCCATGGATGTACGCAGTAGCTTAGTCAGCCCTCAGGGCTCCAGACCATGGCACAGTATCAGACTCGCTGGCTTTGCTGATGAAAATTGTAATAGAAGGCCTGGATCCAGCCAAGCCCTGGAACATGCCTAAGGCTAAACACATGAGTAGCCCCGTGGGGCAAATGGGATTCTCGTATGCTTCAAGTTACGTACGTGGCTGGCTGGGCCTAAATCTGTGAGATATTTTGCAGGCACGTAGGCTGCTCATTTCAGCAATGAGCTGAAAATCTCGGATAAAATTCCTCCTACAGCTGTAGGGGCGAGAGTTAACCAGCCGCCTCCAGCACACCGCTCCACTGCAGAGGGGAAGAATCTGGCGTCTGACCCTTCCTGCCTTTGCACTTTGGATTTCAAAGACAGGTCTCATGTCACTGGGTGATTGGTTTTTTTTCTTTTTGGCCTTGTTCAAAAGAAGAGTAGACCCTCTAACCTTAATGCAGGCTAAGCGGAGGCCCCGTCTGGTGCAGCTCGGCTTTTTGGGGAGCTGGGGCATCAGCGCGAGGCGCCAGCCAGCGTATGTGTTACGTGTCCCCTGGTTGTGCCTGATCCACTGAGCCTGGCTCTTTAGCTCACACTGTGGGGTTCAGGCATTGCACGTCCCCGGTGTGTCGGGTCCATCACGTAAGTAGCTGCTGCCCCTCCTTGCCGAGCCGATGTGCCACCCGGAATAGCAGCCCCTTCCCTCAGAGCGGTTACCAAGGGGTTCCCCTTCCCGGGTGGCGACTGGCCAAAAAGAGGGTTGGGGGCGGCAGGGAGAAGACAGAGCCCTGTGTCTTCACTTTGCTGTGCACCAGTCTGCTAAGATGGTAAGTTCTGATCCTCTGACAGGGAAGTGACAGATTGTGTCCCATCCAGGACAAGAGAGGGGGAGAAATTATGTCTCTGAGTCAAAACCGGCTTCCCGGGAGGCCCTGACAACTGCCACCCACTGTGTAGGCTGTGTTTGGCAACTCTCTGTATGTTGGCACCGTCGCCAGGACTAGCATGAGAAGCAATAACTGATGGCCAGAGGCTGCCCCCCTTCTCGGCAAGCCGGCCCGTGAGCTGCCGCAGCTCAGGTAGGAGGACTTGTGGCACCTTAGAGACTAACCAATTTATTTGAGCATACTGTGTGCATCCGATGAAGTGAGCTGTAGCTCACGAAAGCTCATGCTCAAATAAATTGGTTAGTCTCTAAGGTGCCACAAGTCCTCCTTTTCTTTTTGCGAATACAGACTAACACGGCTGCTACTCTGAAAACAGCTCAGGTAGGGTGGCCAGAGACGCCACATGCCCCGCCTTGGGAAGGGCGAGCCGTGCTCCACCACATCTTCCCAAGGGAGAGGCCTCCATGCCCCACATGCTGTGCTGAAAGCAGATGAACACACGGAGCACGCGGGCCTGTCTTCCTCTCCCCCGCGTAAGGGCTCGACTGGGCCTTGAGGCAGAGCCCCAAGCTAAGGGTTGTGGGAAAGCAGCACCGTGCCTGGAGTAGCCCTGGGGACACGGTACCTGAAATCCCCCATTGAGGCACAGTGTCCTCCCCCTTCCCCCTTGCATTTCAATGGCCTGCTGCCCCCCCCCCCCGCCATCAGCAAATGACAACACCCCCTAGGCTGGCTCAGCTGTATGACCTGATGAACTGGGGAAAGGACCCAAGGCCCCGTCCACTTCCCTCCCACATGCGCTTAGTAAGGGGTGTGCTCCTGCATCCAAGGTCTGGGTAGCTCCCGCACTGGCCTGAGACAGGTTCTGGCACCCTGGTATGCCCCACGGCAGGCATGCTGTCCTAGCCCTCAATTGGCCTTCTGTTCGATGTTGTAAGGAGGCACGGTCTGTCCACTTGTAGCCCACACGCTGTGCTGTCATTATGTTGTATAAATACCTTGAAATCAATGTAAATCTAACGCAACATCCTAGCGGAGATTTACACACGCAGAAGTCAAGGAAAAGTGAAGTTATGGTCCCAGATCAACCCTAACTCACCCCCGTGGTGCATAAGTAATCTTGAGCTGATTCTTCCATGATAACTGACTTTGGGATTATAGCACTCTGAGCAGCCCCGTCGCAATATATGGACCTACTTGTGGGGTAGCTGCTCAGTAGGAGTGCGGGTGGTGGAGTCCATCCCATGGGGTTTATTTGCTCACATTGTTACATTTGTGACTTCAGATAAATGTGCAGTAGGACTTAGGAACAGTCGCCGTGGCATCCCTAACTTTGGAATCTTGTGACTTTCGTTAATTTCAGTTTCCCGATCTTAATGTTCGTTTCTCACACAGGGGTGTAGGTGGGGTTTGTTTGTTTGCATTTCATTTTTATTAAGCAGAAGAAAAAAGGAGAGAGGAGAAAAACTGCGGTGATTGTGTTTATGAGTGACCCTACGGATAGGTGATCTGTGCAATACAGTCTAGAATGGAATTCCAGATGTTATCCATGAACTCCTGTGTACACAGGGAAAGCAGCTAGTGTTCCCACACTGAAAGCAGCAAACACAGCTCTTCCCTTATGTTTAGTGACCACAATTCAGTTAAGTGGCTGGAACAAAATTCACCAGTGACACAAACCGGGGCGTAAAGTCCGTATTGCATGTCAGTCGGCCACAGAACGGGTATAAATGCATGCAAGTGGTAAAGTCATGGAACTTGCGCTAATTTGGCATTCAAGGGATATGTAAAATGAATGCAACGGAGTCCAGTTTGGCATTCTGCCGGAGCAAATTCAGTCCCGGTTTAATGGGCATAACCACCGTTATTCTCATTTGGAGTTGTTCCTCTTTACATCAGGGCTCAGTTTGGCCCTGAACTACTAAGGATGATGCAGGTGTAAATTAAAGCTTGGAAAGGCCCGTTTTGACCAACATCTCTCACCTCCATTGTGTAGGCCAGGGCTCCTCAAGCTTTGCCTTGCGGAGGCCCCCTCCCACCTCCCAACATGCTATAAAAACTCCAGGGCCCAGCGAGGGTGGCAGGAGGGGGGGAACTCAGGGCTCCAGGCTGAGGGCAGGGGGGGAACCCTGGGTCATAGGGATAGTTTTACTTCTATTTGGGGGCGGCAAGGGCTGGCAGGGCTCAAGCCAGTTCTGCACAGCAGAGTCGGGGGGGGGGGAGCGCCACCTCCACCCCCGACTCACTCAGGAGGCCGCCCAGCCTGTCTGGGCTGTAGGGGGGGGGGGGGACGCAACCAAAAATATAACTCAAAGAGGGGACTCAGTTCAAAAAGTTTGAAGGGTGCAGGGTGTAGCTGGGGGCTGTGTGCAGGGAGGGGGTAGCTGGGGGCTGTGTGCAGGCAGGGGGTAGCTGGGGGCTTTGTGCAGGGAGGGGGTAGCTGGGGGCTGGGTGCAGGCAGGGGGTAGCTCAGGGTGCAGGCAGCGGGTAGCTGGGGGCTGGGTGCAGGCAGGGGGGTAGCTCAGGGTGTAGGGAGGGGGTAGCTGGAGGCTGTGTGCAGGCAGGGGGTAGCTGGGGGCTGTGTGCAGGCAGGGGGTAGCTGGGGGCTGTGTGCAAGCAGGGGGTAGCTGGGGGCTGGGTGCAGGCAGGGGGTAGCTCAGAGTGCAGGGAGGGGGTAGCTGGAGGCTGTGTGCAGGCACGGGGTAGCTCAGGGTGCAGGCAGGGGGTAGCTGGGGGCTGGGTGCAGGCAGGGGGTAGCTGGGGGCTGTGTGCAGGCGGGGGGTAGCTCAGGGTGCAGGCAGGGGGTAGCTGGGGGCTGGGTGCAGGCAGGGGGTTTGCTCAGGATTTAGGCGTTGCTTTCAGCCCCGCGCTGCTCCTGGCCGGGGGAAAGAGGGGTGCTGCCTTCAGTCCCACACCACTCCCATCTTCAGTGCCAGGGCTCGGGGCACAGGATTTCAGCCACGGGGCCTCGCGGACCCCCTGAAAGGACTCGCGGACCCCCAGTTGAGAACTGCTGGAAAATGTTACACTCATTTTTGGATCTCTAATTTTGGAATTTTTTGACAGAAATTAAAAGGACAACATTTTCAGGGAAACTTTCATAAAACATGTTCCCATGTTCCCCCAGCTCTACCAATTTAGAACAGGTGCTAAATACAAAACAGGTACAATTTCCAGTACTCTTGTCATTTGTATCTGTTTTGCATCTGACACATAACTTACATCAGTGTTTGTGTCACTCCATATGTGGCCCTGAGCCTTCATTGGGGATTGAACCAGCTCAGTCCAGGCTGCACTGAATTGAATTTACTGTCTTGTATTTATCGAACTGCCAACGGGCTGAAATAAAGAGATCACCTTTTGGCTCAAGCCATTTGGCTTTCCAAGTTTCTAAACTCAGGACCTAATTTTCTTCTAATTTAAATTAGATTTACACTAGTATCGCTCCATTGGCTTCAGTTGAGTTATTCTTGATTTGCACTAGATGCATCCCAAAGCCTTTTGCAGAATGTAAAATCTTGGGCCAAGTTCTGATCTCGCATATGTTGGTATAAATCAGGAAAACCCTACTGAAGTAAATTGAGTTACACTAGAGTAAAACCAGGATGCTGTCAGGATGAGCCCATACAATATGTCTGATGCAGAATCCTAGGAACTACAATCTTGGATCACAAAGGCAGTGAAAATTCGGTATTGTTCTACTAAAGCCACTTTTGTTTAGGGAGTTTTTATTGTCAAGAAGTTAGATGTTTCACCTCTGTAACAAGCCCAGACAAACTGCTCTCCAACAAAATTGCTGGCTTGGAAAGGCAGTAATGCCATTTAGACCACATGCTGGACTTATCAGACATTTTTAACATCTCCATTTGGAAAGTTTCTGCTGTGACCCTGTTTTTATGACTTATTGTGGTAAAATCTGCACTTCACCGTCATTACAGGTATTCTCGGAACCCAAATGTTTTTGTGTGTTGGCACAGAGGCGGCTAAAGAGAGAATGATCTCAGCTGGAGACCACTTTCCCAAGAACTAAGTGTACCACTGAACATTTAAATTGCTACCATTCTTCCTAGTGCTGTTCTGGTTATAGGATTTATGTATGCTCTGGTATATTATTTCCAAGTCTCATTTTTCTGTTTTTAAAGAAATCTTTAAGGCTCTGTTGTTGTTAGTTATTTTCCCCTGTCTTGACCTAGCTATCTGACCAAACGTCCATCCCGCCATAACTGACTTATCCCTCTTGTGTTCGTCCTTCCATCTTGCTGTTCAGAATGCACTTGTTAGCTAATGATGTCCTCTTCTATCTGAGCAGATTAATTGGTTTTTCTTCACTATTGCTGTGTTATGGGAGTTTGATGGTGGCATTCCTGCCTGCCTTCTGTTCTCCTGTCTGTTCCATTACAAATATATGCATATCTCTTCCTTGGTGGGAAGAGATTGTGGAGCAAACTTTACGTTGGGGAAGCAGCATCAGGACCGATTTATAAGTGAATATGTTTGCCACAAATGCACCTGTCTACATCTCACTTTAGCTGCAGCTGTTACTGCCTTGCAAAATGTGGAATCTAAAACTTTTTCCCTTTGATATTCACATGAATATAATGAACGTTCAGACGCCCGCGAGTAATCCGAGTCTGAACTCTCAAGCTCTCTGACTGAACAAAAAAGGGCTTTCTTGTGCTGTTTGCATTTCTACCTTCTGAGCTACTGGGTTCCTTTTGTTAGCTTGGAATAATTCCAAGGTGATCAGAACTATTCATCCACCGTTTACACCAAGCACAGGTGACACAGTCACAAGGGACAGTCAGTTGTGCTCTCAGGGTCACTGCAGTCCATGTACCATGTCAAGATTTAATAACCCATCTTCCGTAGGGGACGTGCTTTTGGATCTGTGACTCGGAACAGAGAATTTGTGTTAGCTGCACAGTTTTTCCAGGGGTATAATTTACTGTGAGGTCAACATTCCCCTTATTAAACGTAGCCCATCTTTTCTCATTCCACACAGTTATCTAAAGTTTGACTTCTCTTTTTCCCCATTTCTTTCTGTCTCTTATCCCCGTTCCTTTGTGTTGTCTTTCACAAAATATTCTAAAATCTTGGATTAATTACAGATCTATAAAGCTACCTGTGCTTCCTCCTCATTCCTAGATCAACACTTACATGACTGGAACAGAGAATTGCCCACATGAGTTTTCTTATTGTATGTGATATATATAGCCTCCTGGTTGGACTGGACATTTTACACAGTGAGCTGGTTTCCAATATCTCTGGGCATTTTACAGCTCTGTGAATGGAGTTGCATGGGGGTAAAAGTGGTGTCAAAGACATCGGAAACCAGGTCATTGTGTTTTCGAATGTTGGTTCAGTGAAGGCTCTTTCTTAGAGAACAAAATGTTTGGAATCTTTCGCCATCAATTTCACTTTTTGTGTTCTGTAGGCGGATGGTGGAAAAGTTGAAATACAATGTGCAAAGTGATGAGCATCCTATGAAGGGATTTAAAAAATACCAGCGCTTTTCTGCAATAAAAAGGAAAATAACCAACAATACAGCAATGCATGTGAACATATACAAAGAGCAGAGAGTACATGTGTAATGGAACAGTGAGGCAATTTGCCTGAGTCTCACTTTCTTTGACTGTGGAATACAAAGCATATTATTTATAAGGCCTAAATTAGTCTTTAGAAGCAAGTCTCCAGTAGGTAACAGTATCTGTGTGTTAAGAATAATTTTAAATTGCAAGAAGGAGAAGCATTACCTGCCATGCATGAAGAAACCCAGAGACTTGCAGCTCATCTTATTAGTGCCAGATTCAGAGATTACTAATGAAATCAAGCACTAGACACCAGGACTGTGTTAGCCACTGCATCCTTTCCTATGTGACACAGCCCTGCTTTTTCTACAGAAGTTGGAAACAGCTAGGACAGATACCTGCATTGTTAGAAAACTCAAAGCTGCATGTTCACTGGCCTTGTACTTCATTTGTTTGTAATGCCAGGTGCTATTTAAAGATTGTGATCTTTATTTACAATAGGGTGCCAAGATGAAGGCCCTTTAAGACATATCTGGTATGAATATGCTGCAAGGGAAAAATGTTACCACAGAGAACAAAGAAATGGCAGTTTTAGCAGTAAGATTAACGCTTTACTCAACGGTATTGCAAGGCAAAGAGGAAAAAAGGCAGAAAAGTCTGGAAGTTGTTTTTGGTTTGGAGATTTAGGATGAGGTTAAAAGGAAACTGAGTTTTACCTACTATTTTACTAGAGATAGTCAACCTGGATTATCATCCTGGATGACTTTAGCATCCCTGAGAATGATGACTCTTCTAGATTAACTCCAAATTCCCATGGCCACTCTGGGAACAATCCAATCTGGTGTCTGGCTCAACACTGAAACCAGGTTCTGGTTTGCAATTGGAGGTGAAGGGGTGAAAAGTGCACACAAAAGATGGCTGGATCATTGCTCCCTTCCATTTCAGGTTAGGGGTCATGTCTGTTCCTTTGTGGTACAGGGTCTGTTTTTTGTGATCAAAGCATAACAGAATGGATTGGGTTTCGGATGCCTCTGATGAAGAACTTGTTGGCTGACGGGCCACACCTGTCAAATTGAACACTCTCGGTCCATCTTTATTCCTTTATTATACCATGGCAATAAACACGGCATGAGAAGATGGCCAGCTGTTGCAATACCTGTGTAGAAGCTACACTAGGGAAGCACAGCATCAGTTAGGATCTACGAGGAGAGCAGCGGTATAGGAGAAGGAAGCCCTGAAGTACCCTTGATGCACGGAGACTGGCAAAAGCTCGCATTGGCAAAGCAGTTCTACAGGTTCTTGGAACTGGGGTGTAGACAAGTGTGCATTCGTGTCAGAGTGTCAGTGTACAGTCTCACTCCTGTTGGGTTCATTAGAAAGATGGTCATTAACTTCAGCAGGAGTTAGTTTGGCTCATGAATGACACAATGGAAAAACAGAAAGAAGGAGCCTGCCCCATTATAGCACCTGCACGAAGCAAAGGTCTGAGGTTTGGGGCATCTATTTGTTCAGGATTCCTTGTCTTTCCAAATGACCACAGACCATTAGACCCACTGGTATTATAAGAGAATGAATCTCCTGGAGAAACTGGTCAGATTCTGCCTCTTTATTAATCTATCTGCAGTGTTTTGTGCGGCCACTGTAGTATCTTGAGTGGCTTCTATGTAAAATAAATTGGCCATAGTGAGATCCCTAGTGCAGACTCTGGCTCCTCTTCCTTATTGGGTTATAGGAAACTCTGGTTGAGGTAGGTGTTTTGGATAAATATCTACCCCAAGCTGATGGGGGGATAAAGCTGGAGAGAGAGAGAGAGATAGAGATAATTGATGTAGTGAATTTTGTTCTGGTTATTATGGAAAAGCATTATCAAAGAGGAGGTTTTTGAAATGCTTCCTGAGGGTGGTCAGACTGGATTCATGTTATCTCCTAGGAAAGGTGCAGACCTGGATCCCCCAACTGAGAATGTTTTGTCCCTGGCTCTGGGCTTTGTGATTTGCAATGTCCCAGAGGAATGCAACTGTCTTGGTTCTTTATTTACTGCTGTTAAATCTTCAGAAGCTAAAACTGATAATCTGACAGGTAGGAAACCTCCACTGGAAAATAATTTAGGTGTTGCTGACATTTAAAGAAAAAAACAATATTGTCAAAAAATATCCATGAATCCCTCAGTAAAGTTTGAAGCTCTATAGCTCAAAAGTAACATTGCTCAGAAGATCTGGGAGCATCGAGAATGAGTCGAAGGAAAAGAATGTTAAAAGTTGTAGGAATTCCAATGGGTGCTATGGGAAAACCTAAAAAAGAAGAAGGAGAAACTTTGTTAATAGTTGTGCTGATGCTGGAAATCAACCTCCCTGAAGTTACAGCTGATGTGAGGAACTGCCCACAAGAAACCGTTTGCTATGCACG
Source organism: Lepidochelys olivacea (assembly GCF_965140295.1). NCBI lineage: Eukaryota > Metazoa > Chordata > Testudines > Cheloniidae > Lepidochelys > Lepidochelys olivacea. The sequence goes on from NC_140416.1 coordinate 125,636,078, forward strand.
ACTAGAAGTTTTATTGGATCTGCAAACTTCAAGAACTGGGCTACATATTCCTGAGCACCATCTCCTGGCACCTTTTCTCAGGCTGGATTGATGTAAATCAAAGTGATTTAAGTAACTGTTTTTTATCCCAATTTAAATCAGTCCGCAGGAAACCTTTAATTTCAATAATTAATTTTTAATCATGTTTCATATTTATTCTTCTTAGTTATTTTCTTAAAGAAAAGTTGATTCTCATTGGTTGGTAACCATTAAAATATGTTGATTACTAAATATGGCCTTTACGCTACATTTGGTGGTTCTTTTGGCTAGCGAGGAGGATACACTATATGCCCATTTATATAAGGAATTATATTGCTTGATTTGTGTTTATGCAGATTCTTAAGTTTTACCTTTTTTATTATGTTAGAAAATGGTGAATAATGCATTTGTTTTTTGCTAGATGATTATTAGCTTTTTACTTTTTATATTTGTGTCAAGCTCTGTCTGAATGGAAATTGGAATTCAGTTAACATGTGCCAACCCATCATTTAAATGTTTAATTAATGAAATAAAACTACCCCAAATGTGATGGAGACATAAGGAAAAAAGTTTATTGAAACATAGTTTTCATTGAAAACTAACTGATTTATTAAACAAAAGGCTTGTCTACATGATGCAGCAAAGCACATTTGAAGGGTTTGATTTATAATGTGCTGTAACGTGTTACATTTGAACTGTCCTGCGTAGATCCTGCTGGGTTTCTCGAAAAGGTACCTCGCTCATGCAGACAACCATGATCTCCATGGAGCAGTCAGATCACAGCTCATTACAGCACTTTACTGTTTTACCCCTCAAATGTGTTTTTGCCAGCGTCATGGAGACATGCTGAAAAAAGTATCATCTATACTTTGGGAGGAGGGATAGCTCAGTGGTTTGAGCATTAGCCTGCTAAACCCAGGGTTGTGAGTTCAATCCTTGAGGGGGCCATTTAGGGATTGGGGCAAAAATTGGGGATTGGTCCTGCTTTGAGCAGGGGGTTGGACTAGATGACCTTCTGAGGTCCCTTCCAACCCTGATATTCTATGATATAGTTAGTGAATGAAAGTGATTGTTTCCAGTCACCAGGTCCTTCAGGATTTTAGAACTAGTAGAGTAGATTTCAAACCTAGTTTTTTATTAATTGATTGGAAGATGAAAACAAGCTTTTCTGCTTTTCAACTCCCAGTTGGTTTCTTAATTTTGAATGAACTAGTCATGGGGCCGAACTAGTTTAATAAACTGAAATGAAGAAAATATTCTTTCTGCACTGGCAGCAGAGGCTACTGCTGTCAAAAGGTTGTTTAGCACTTCAACAAACTCTACTTCCGGGTGCTAAGCCAGCGAACTCCACCATTTCAGTGATTTGACATTCTTCGGCAACCACTATTTCATATTAATTTTTAATGTAATTGAAATGATCTCAACAGATTATAGTAAGTGTAGGCCTTAATGTGCATTGTCGTATTTTTAAATAGATTTATTTTTAAAAACAAAAAAAAATAATTTAAATTATAAACCCAATAGTTTTGATTTAAGAGAAAAACACAGTGATTTTTCCATTATCTAACTATATTTAGATAGCTGTAGTGCACTCCTGTAACAATAGCCTTTTGTGTTGCTCTGAACATTCTCAGTTATCGGATACATCAAAGGAAAGAAGTGTGTAACCCATGGGAACAGAGAGACAATTTGGAAGCAGCTAGAAGCAGAAAGGAAATGTATCACTAAGGGCAAATTATTTCAGTTTTGCAAAGCGGAGCACAGAGTCCAGCACTGTCGGAGGGAGAGGTGATTCGTGTCTTTGAAAGAAGATTGAAACATAGTTTTGGTGCCAACAGGCTTGTTTCTTACTCAGCAGGACTGACAGTCATCGTTTAAATAGAGAAATAATTCATATCTGAGTTGAAGGGGGGTGTGTGTGTGTGAAGATTTTACTGGTGTTGTATAAATTGCACAAGGAGAACTTGACCCAGGAGATTGAGCCCTGGATGGGAGCTGGGGAGGAAATCGTTCTTCCTTACTAGATGGCTATGTGTACTGGATGTTTGCTGCTCCTTTAAAAGACTGGAAAATGTGAGCTGCTTTGCACTGCCAAGCAAAATGGATTGGGATTTTTAAAAGGCTTTGGAGCTGAGTAAAGAAAAGGAGGGAAACGAGGACTAAAGAAAACGTTTTGGGGCTCAATCCTTAGCCCTGTTCCAGCCCTTTTGTGCCACTCCCACACTGCCAGAAAGTCACTGGATTTCCCCAGTGGAGGGGAATCCCTGGGTATCATCGTGTCAGTGTCATAGAGCCACTACCCCTTGCAGTCCCCTCATGTTGGGGGCATGGTGTGGTTGTTGGCTGTGGTGTGGCCAGACTTCACTGTTCTCCAGGAATCCCTGGCTTGCAAATGGCCACTTGGAGATGTAGCTTCAAATGCAGCCTCTCCTGTAAACTACTAACTTCCCTAGAGCTACTCTAAATTCCACCTAGGATCAAACCAGCACCCAGCTGGCCCCAGGGTCTCAGATCAGCAAACACCCTCTGACCATTAGCTGCCTCCAGCAGATCCTGGGCCCAGGTCTCTTCCTTTCATTCCCCTAACTGTGGATTTATTCATCTCATAGGATTGATCTTGGATTTCTTTTGCATGCAAAAGCTTCAGTGATTTCAGTGGGTGTTAAATGGCTGCTCAGGACTTTCAATAAAAGGCCCTTGCAATAATTTTCAGGCATGGAGATGACATTATTTAGTTTGACTACCTACTGACTCAGGGAATTTAGATAATGCATTTTGAAATTTAAGAACTGAATAGCGTAAGATCAGTTGGTACTTGATGTATTGACATGTCATGTTAGACTACGTTAATTAGACAAGAGCAGCTTGTTCATGTCAAAACTGCTATACAAATATTGGGCCAAATTCATCCCTGCTATAAACCCAGTGATTTTAAGTGAAATCAGTTGCACTGAGGAAGAATTTGGTCCATAATTTTAAAGAAAGAAGGAGTTGAGAGAATAAACTGGTGAAGAAACAACTTGTCCTCGGTGGGGTAGCCAAAGGTAGAGGGTGAGATTTTCAAGGGCAACAACTACTAGGGGATTTAGATACACAACTCCCATTAATCTCAATTCTGAATCCTCTAGTCACCTCTGAAAATCTCAACCATAAACTTTTGTTGTACTGGCAAGAAAACGGTCTGATGTTTTTATAACAGTGCCATGTCGGGGGACCCATGTCTACCTCCAAGCTCACATTCTGCTCCCAGACCAGAGGGGGATAGGAACATTATCCAGGAAACAGCAAACTCCAGGCCTGATGCTGAGCCCCTGAAGATCCCATTGATGTCAGTGGGATTTTAATTTATAGCAAACCTAACCCATGGGCATGCTGGTAAAAGACTGAACATTATTTCTTGGGCCCTGCTCACCTAATATGTCCCATGATGGGGTGAGTATCTGCTGATTCCACTGGCTACTCTTGCATTCAGTAATCAATTGCAAATAAAACAGAACGCCAGCTAATAAAACATACCCCTGCCAGTTAATCAAACACACATGAGAACGTCTAGGATGAAGGTCAGGGTTGATGCTCTGAATCCCCTGACAGATAAGAGGGTTATTCTGCCTCTTATTGGGTATCTATCAGTGACTGTTCTCTCTGAACCTCAGTGGCTTTCTTGTTCCTGCAACAATTCGGTCTGTAGAGTCCTCTTCATTCTCTGAGCTGGATCCTGTGGTCGATGCCCCTGGTGGTTTAATTGTCAGTGACTGGGTGGGCATGTTACATCTGTTAGCCTAGGAGAATTGTCAGTAGCCTTCTGGAAGTCCTCAAGAAACATATGGCCTGTGGCCTCCTGGGTTTTGATTAAATGACCCCCATTTCCTCTGTCTATCCGATGTCCTAGTGTGTTTATGACATATGCCCTTAGTGCTGATGGTTGAGAGGATATATTGGCAGGATCCCACCTGCTTTCTGTTTGCAGTCTGACAGCTTTGATGCATGTCTTGTGTAATAATTGACTGGCATATACTTCACTGTAGCTGTGTGTTTTTGGCTAAAGAAACTGGTTACATGTTAACACTAAACTTTTTTCTTCCAGGGGCCAGGGTTATTTATGGGGACATGAAATGAACCAGACATGGCTTTGCCAAATATTCTTACACATCTCCTAAGCATCCTCATCCTACTCAGCTGAGTGTTGCCATCGATTCAATTTACTCCGTCTTAATGGCTGAATTTGCTCAATACACAGCTGATGGTGGACTTGATTTCACCTTAATTTTCCATGCCTACCAGCATAACACTCGGGCATCTCTGGCAATCTTGGGTGGATCATGGGCCAGATCCTCAGATGGTTAAATCAACATAGCTCCATTGGTTTGACAGTTTAACTACATTCGAATACTGCAAAGGTCCTATAAATAAATGCACAGTATCTACTATATTTCAGGCTGCGATTTCTCAGGATGTCACATTTCCAAAATCTCAGACACGCTATTTTTGAATAATTAATTTGTAGTCTAGCCTGAAGGGGCATTGTCCGGGATTTATAAGCATCCAGCGTGTGAGCAGCTAAATGATTCAGCAGAATGAGGATACAAAAGCTACACACTTGTCACTAGAAAGGTATTACAAAATAATGCTGGTTTACACCCCTTGAGGAGTACTGGAAATATAGTCTGTTTCATTGTGTTCTCTGTTCCATTCCATTTGTCATGTACCTTCCACCAGCAGCATCGAGAAATTGAATTCCATTTCTGACTCATTTCTTTGCTGTTCCTATTTGTGTTTGTCAGTGCTCTGGCCACCTGCGAGAAACCACTCCAGCCTGAAGATCATTTCCTTTCTCATTATCATCCTGCCGCCGCCTCCTCTCTCTCAGGTTGCGTTGTGATGAAGCTGCAGGATCGTAAGTGAGCTGTAGCTCACGAAAGCTCATGCTCAAATAAATTGGTTAGTCTCTAAGGTGCCACAAGTACTCCTTTTCTTTTTGCAAATACAGACTAACACGGCTGTTACTCTGAAACCTAAAGAATAATTATAATTAAAGCATAGGGGAGGTTTAAAATGCCAGAAAGTCAAATGGCAAAAGCAAAGACATTCAGAGTTAGAGCATGTCTCATAGCAAGCCAGAGGAAGCTGCCTGCTGTCTTTGTTAGAATGCCAATGTTGATGCTGCACTGATTGTTATTTATTATTGACATAGGGATAGTGCTGTGACTGATGCTTCACAGGCAAATAAAAAGATACAGGTCAGGCTGAAGGCAAAACCGTCCTGGAGGATGTGGAAAGATAACCGTAAATAAAAGAGGGGCTATGGCCTATAAGGGCGGGGGGATGTGCAGTGGTTGGGCAAAATCTGGATGCATTGTAGAGTTCTTGTCATTTCTTCAACTAATATTTATGAGGGGGTCGTCTCAAAGGACCAGTGGCAGGTGGGAAATGATAGGACGTGGTGAGAGAAGGGAGAGTTATGAATAGTCAGAGTGTGATCATCTGTCACATGAGATCAAAGACCAGAACAAAGAATAATATTGTTTGTTGGTTTTAGTCCCATATTTCTCCACAGATTGGGCCCCTGTTCAAATGAGATAACGTAAAAGGCTCATGCAAACATTATCATTTCTACTACAGTAGCATGTAGAGGCCTTGGGGAGATCAGAGCCTGTCGGTGGTAGGTGCTGTACAAACCTAGCAAGAGACAGTCCCTGCCCCAAAGAGAGACAGTCTAAAGAGGTAAGTCAGACAAAGGATGGGAGAAAGGAAGGACCCTTATCTCCATTTCACAGCTTGGGGAGGTGGCAGAAGTCGATTTTTACTTTTTTATAATTTTGACGAATAACATCAACGTTTATTATTAAGCATTTTTAAAGATTTTTGTCTATTTTAAATTTTCACGGTTGCAGGAAATTATTGGGGGAGGGGCACAGGATCAGACACTAATTATTTAACCCTGGCATAACAATGCATTTTATACACATTACGGTAGGAGTCTACTAAGTTCTTAAGCAGCATTTTTCTTTCGTTGCCCTTCTGTAAATTTCTGTGATTATCAATGGAAATATTGTTTGTTGGTTTGTGTGTACGGTGAAATCAACATTTGCTGATATTTACCCAAACGATCTAATCCTTCCAAGCCTACAGATGGGGAACTGATGCACAGGGAGACTTACGGCCTGAAACTGAAAACAGTTAGGCTTACTGACGTGAGTAGTACCATTAAAGCCAAAGGAATTACTCACACAAGTAAAGTTATGTGCATGCATAAATGATTGCAAGATTGGCCAGTCACTGAACCCCCAAAGTCACACAGGGAGTCTGTGCAGAGCTGGGAACAGAACCCACATGTCTCAAGTCCCAGTTCAAAGCCTTACTTATCGTCTTCTTTACAATATGATAGAATGCCTGGCATAACCAGGGCGATGATCCAGATGGACCACCACATTCATTTCTGCATAGATGGTAATGGCGACAGAGCTATTTGTTCCCCATTTCTCACTGGGTTTGAGTCACTGCCATGCCTCTCGATCTATTTTTATCCACATCATAAGGATCCTTCTAAAGTTGCATGGAAAACTCCCCTTGACTTTGAAATAACTTTGATCCCGTCTTTAGTAACCAGAAAAGCTGTTACTGTTCTTGACAGCACTCTAAAACAAAACAAAAGGGCCTAATTCATGAATAGTGCCTAGTGCACAGCTAAATTCTGCAGTGAGTCAGCCTATTTATCAAGACAATTCAACTTGAAAATTAGTCATGCAGAAAGATTTTGTTAGCCTGGATGGAGTGGGCACACTTTCCCTAAAAGAAAAGGAGGACTTGTGGCACCTTAGAGACGAACAAATTTATCTGAGCATAAGCTTTCGTGAGCTACAGCTCACTTCATCGGATGCTTATGCTCAAATAAAATTTGTTCGTCTCTAAGGTGCCACAAGTCCGCTTGTTCTTTTTGTGGATACAGACTAACACGGCTGCGACTCTTTCCGTAAAAGGGGACACACGCCATGACTACTTCTGAAGAGCAGTACAGTAGCTTCACGCATTTCAGACATCATGCTCCAAAAGGTTTTTTGTTTAAGGAACGATCTCTTCCCTTGCCTGGTAGATGTCTGCAGAAGAGAAGAATGAGGGGGGATTTGATAGCTGCTTTCAACTACCTGAGAGGTGGTTCCAGAGAGGATGGTTCTAGACTATTCTCAGTGGTAGAAGAGGACAGGACAAGGAGTAATGGTCTCAAGTTGCAGTGGGGGAGGTTTAGGTTGGATATTAGGAAAAACTTTTTCACTAGGAGGGTGGTGAAACACTGGAATGGGTTACCTAGGGAGGTGGTGGAATCTCCTTCCTTAGAGGTTTTTAAGGTCAGGCTTGACAGATGGCTGGGATGATTTAGTTGGGGATCGGTCCTGCTTTGAGCAGGGGGTTGGACTAGATGACCTCCTGAGGTCCCTTCCAACCCTGATAGTCTATGATTCTATGTGGGCAACATGGTGCAAAGTATTTATTGATGTTCCAACATTATAAACAGCCACTTAGCTCCATGCTAAGGAGCAAGGTGTTAATCATGCAGTCTGTTTTGTAGTACACGCTGAGTGTTGCTGAGACGCGCTGTGGAGCCTCTGTTAGTCAGAAAGCAGGGCAGTATGGGGTTAGGCCAGCATCATTGGTTAACCATTTTGATTTAGAAACAAATGACTTAAAATCAGGAAAAGAGCAGCCGAGGTAAAAATGAGAGCAGGAAGCAGCTGTACGCTGTGCTGCTGTAATGATGGGAACTTATAGAAAAGGGTAGGATCCTCACAAGTAGGACATGCGCATTTCTGTGTAATCGGTTGTGTTATGAAATCCAGGAGGCTGAATACTGTAGCATGTAGCAATGGAGCAGGGACGCATGGGCGAAGTGTATCGATCTCGGGTCGGTGGCCCCATGGCGTGGCACGCGGATATGGAATCACTACACTGTGGCACTCAGTGTTGCATCCCGGAGGCATGATTTCTGCGACGCAACCTCTGTTCCTCTAAGCCTCTTCTCGAGAAAAGCCCTGGCCTGCCATTTTTAAGGGTGGCATAGCAAGCATGGGCCGCTGTGACTGCACGTGTGACATCGGTACAGAACTGTGCGTGCCCCCCTGCCTTTTACCATCATCCATGTCCATTTTGAAAAGGAGGCTGGATCCGTGCAAACCTTCCTGAGCAATAGCGTTCAATGAGAATATAGGTAAATATGGGGGTGAATGAAATATCAAGATTTGCACACCCGGGTCTCCAGCTGGGAATTCTGTTTTCTAACATAGGACCAGATGCTCAGCTGGTGCGAAGCAGAGTATCTCCATCGGCTCCAATGGAACTAGGTTAATTTACTAGGTTAAATTTTAAACATTTAATTTAATGTTGGAGTCAGCAGCAGAAGTCCAGACCCCGGACTGCGTCACGGGCAGCACCGCTAGGGATGGCTGTGGGTGAGCTTGCCTGACATTTCCCATGGCAAGATCCAGAGTTCAGTGGCTTGTAACTTTATCAAACGGAAACAGTTTGAACTGATCCATTCCAAATGTGCCATTCTGCCTCAGACTGAATTTGTTTGGGCATAGTTGAGCTAAAATGGATCAACCATTTCCCAAAATGAGATTAGGGAAAATACATTGGTTTGCCCATGTTACAAAATATTCTTACAGGTTTTTTTCCTGTTGAAAGAATAGGGGGTGGCTGAATTAAGGTGGCACAGGCCACCTTAATTGTGGCATTTCCTTAACTTTTGAATATTTGACTTTGCAACCTTACTATTGTTCTTTTGAGTGTCATGTACTATATGTATTGTCAGAAAATGCACTGGTTATTTTTGTTCTTTTGTATGACTCTCTAGTATAGAAAGCACTGCCCAGAGTGCTGATATAATTCACTATCCTAATGGAGAAGCCTAGCTAGATAGATGGTGTATCCATAGATAGATTGTGAATCTATTAACAGAACACATCCATCTCCATCCACTTGAAATGTTCACAGTTGTGGCACAATGACTTCCATTCAGATAAGCAGGGTAACGCAGTAATTATACACCGGCCCATTTACTCTCCACTCCAAGGTTAGCACGTAAGTACTTACACCAACAGCAAAACTAAATACAGCTGCTGCTCACCAGTGAGAGCGTGAATTCTTTAAGGGCCCTGAAAGACCATTCGAAATCTCCCTCTTTTGCTGTGACCCTTCTGTGCTCTCTTTCCTTTAGGTTGATTGTCTCTTTTGAAATGAAAATCCAGCCGGTGCTCTGGCTAGTAGTTTGCCAGTCACTGTGTAAGACGGGCAGTCAGGATGGGTGCAGTTCTGCCACTGAGCACAGCCAGCTTTGCTGATACCTTTATCCTCCGGTAGTGCGTACACCCTGTGCATCTGGAGCTGAGGGGCTGCACTTCTTGTTGTTGCCTCATACTGAGTTTTGCGTGAGGCTAATAATGACAAAACAAACCCGGGGAAAGCTGCTACTGTTGCTGTTTTGGTTTGTTTGTTTCTCTCTCTCCTGTGAACTTCTTGACTCTGTCTCTTTATCTGTCAATATTTTTATAATGTTGCCCTGAGCATCTAGGAGAGCAGTGGGATTTGCTTGTTTTTTTCTCGGAGACCATGGTGCTTTAGCGGTCTTTATATACACAGTCCGTATAAAGTCAGATTTACGGTGAATGTAATGGTCAAATTCCAGAATGGACCTTACACTTGACAGATGGTTTCCTAGGGTTTTGTCTTTGTCCGTCTGTAGTGTTTGCTGGCAGCAAAGGTCATAGTTGTGCAAGGGTTCATAACTTTCTGAAAATATGCTTCTTTTTGAGCAAAAATTGTCATTCTTGGTCAGTCGCATTTGAGAAATCCTCCTTCACACGAGTATGCCCTACACACGCAAAGGAAGCCAGGTGTGACTTCTTGCATGAATACGGGCTGCAAGAGTATTCAGGTTCTTTATTTGGAACCCTGTTATCTATTACTTGTTGATGCAAACTTAAGTATCAGTGAAATATTGAGCATTCTCATCTGCCATTAATGCAAACCCCCTACTGTGAGCAGAATTTTTACCCTGAAAAGGGAGGAGGCCCAGAGACTCCATGAAATTCACTGTGGCCTTCAGTATTATCAATTTTGCATGGAAGGTGCCCAGATATTTTATTGATAGATGTTAGTGTAAAACCCTAAAATAGCAAGATAGAAATATAGTACATCTATATAGTCTGTGCAGCCAAATTTCACAATTCCTGAAAAATAATACTTTGAACCCACAGTTTCAGATGTTACTTACTATTTATATTACCTTAGCACTTTGGAGCTCTAGTCATGGACCAGGAGCCCATTGTGCTAGGCCCTGAACAAGCACAGAACAAAGAGACAATCACAAAAAGCTGACATTTTAAGATAACACAAAACTTGGTTTAATAGGAACATGGTTCCGTTAGTTACAAAGGGAAACGGTGCCTGCTTGTTAATCTTCCGTTTAGATGTAAGGGTTATACCATTACTACAGGCTCAGAAGCCATGAATGATAAACGTGGGTATTAGATTTCAAAACAAGGAACACATGCCATTTAGCGTCTGTAGGCCATGCCAATCCCAGACCGGCTCAATTGTGTTACCGACCAATCAGTTTGTTTGAACAATTTATAACACTTCTATGGCAAACTTTATTAATGGAAATATGCCATCATGCCTTGGAAAGAAACTCTCTCCAAAAATCAGTGAGATTGACCTTTTTCCCCAGTTTTAATTAACCCCTATAAGGATCTTCTTTCATGATGGCGTATCGACCCCTTGAACTACTCATTTGAGACACACGGATTTCGGCCAAAATGCTCACTTTGCAGCTCGAAAACATGATTAAGAATTTTATCCACCCTAGCCTAGCTGGCTTGGTTCCAAGAAGATCTATGTCACACTGTTTCCAAAAGATATATATATATATATATATATATATATTTGCTATATGCTTTTGAATAAAGGAACAATATGCTAATACTATTTAAAGCATTCGGCTTTGGGCCAGTTTTTATAAACTGAGTCAAATTTTTTCCTCCAGTCTAGGGAAGTGCTTTGTTTTAAAAATTTCCAGTGTATAGGGGAATAATCCTGGACTCACACTCTCTTGTACACTGTCTGTCTTCAGTACAGTGGCTGAGTGAGTGTAAAATCCAGGAGTCCCGGGTGAGATGATAGTATTATTTAACATTTATGTTGTGCCATTGCCTAGCTTCTCTACCAGGTTTCAGAGTAGCAGCCATGTTAGTCTGTATCCGCAAAAAGAAAAGGAGGACTTGTGGCACCTTAGAGACTAACACATTTATTTGTAGCTCACGAAAGCTTATGCTCAAATAAATTGGTTAGTCTCTAAGGTGCCACAAGTCCTCCTTTCCTTTCTACCACGTTTGTGCCCCATTGTGCTGGGCACTGAACATGCATATGATAAATGATAACCCAAAGGACATTTCTATGTTGTGACAAAAGACCCGCTGCACAGACATAACTGGCCTGGGTCAGCAACTCAGGCTCGTGGGTCTGGGGCAGCTGGGCTATAAAATTGCAGTGATGTTTTGGCTCAGGCTGGAGCCTGGGCTCTGTGTGCCAGCTGCAGGTCTTATTGCAATGTAGACATACCCGAAGAGATGACAGTCTAAGGACCTGATGTAAAAACATGGATATCAATAGAAGGCTGCCATTGATTTGTTTTGGATCAGGCCCTTACATACAAGGCCTAACTGCTAACTAAGACCAACAGGTAGTGGAGAGGGAGAATGGCATAATAATTTCAAAATAATAATGTGGACCCCTGATTATGTTCTACTAAAGTAATCCACTCAGATCCAATCAGTGCTGATTCCTTCTTAAGGATGAATATTGAAAAGTATGGGTTCTCTCTAGCTGGTAGGGTCAATTGTGTTGCTAACAACATAATAGATTTTCACTCTTTACAACCAAGGTTGGCTTTTGTTACTTGAGGACTTAGTGTCTAGCAGCGTCTCACCATTGTGAATGTCAGATCCCTTTTTATCAGGAAGTTGATATCTTTCTCTCTCTCTCTCTGGCTCCTGATATGGGAAAGTGTTTAAACCATCATCTCTTTGGGGGCCCCAATGCAATCAGCATGGCCCCTCATGTGCTTAAGTGCTTCGTTGGATCGGGGTGTTTGATTGTAAATTCCTTCGGCAAAGGATTAAGTCTTTTGTTGCTGTACACCACAGAGCACACTGTCAGCAGTTAACAAATAATAAATGCATATGGATACTTGGTTAGGAATGTGATCTCTTGCATGTAACTCATCTAAAGCAAGAAGAAGGAAGAGATATCCGCCTGTGGAGAAATACTTGTTATTAACCCTTCCCATTTCCCTTATGGCTAAATCTCGTTGTAAGTTGGGTATTGGCTACTTTGAAATAAATTAGTTTTCAATTAAATGGAGTTATATTAGCTATGTGAAATGGAAATATGTTACCCTAAGGAGCTTTCACAGTTGAGGTGGGTTTGAGGATGAGTTCTCTCTCCCTAGAAAATGTCTCATCCAGCTGGCTTAATATATATCCTCTGACAGCTAACCTCCTGCCACTTGCCTTCTAGAGGCGGAGGTGTTCCTAACAGAAAGTGGGGGTGCAAAAGGTGGGTGTCTGGCGTCTTATAACCAGTTGCTCTGGGCAGATGGGGCTCGTTAACTGTGGTAGGCAAGCCACCTAGGAGAAGGGACTCTGATTTCAAACCAACAATCCCAGGTCTGGCCAGGCAATTTGTACAAGGTATGCCAGTCGCACATGCTCTATTGGGCTTCGCCTTCAGGGACTACATCAGGATAATGCCAGGGCGTGCCTCAGAAGCGAAGCGTGGCAGTTTTGCCTGATGGATATGGAAAATGGGGAAAAAGCTGTTGCATTCTCGGTGCATGTGGCTAAAGAAGTGAGGCCAAGAACCTTGACTGGCTTTCCTGACTGTGGGAACAGTGGCAGAAAATCAAGAGAAGCAGCTGAGATGTTGAAAAGAAGGAGTGCAGATTGCTTGTATACTAGAGACAAAATGGAGGGGGTTGAAATCCATGAACATCAGTGAGGGTTACAAGATAATGTATCAAGGAGAGATGGTGGTGGTCCAACAACTTACTGGAAGCAGTGAAGAAAAAGAGGGAGGAAAGGCTTAAGGGGTGGAAATAAACAAGAATAGTGGAAAGTTATGTGGAAAACAAGCTGGTAAAGAAAAGGGTGAAAAGAGCAGAGGCAAAAGGTAAGGGTCTGGCATTTTAAGCCTTATATGCAGGACTACTAATGAAGGAAGAGGGGAAAGGAATACATAGATTAGCTAAGATTAGGCAAAGAAGCACAGAGGACTTGGATCTGTGACTTGTGTCAAAGACGAAGATGGAAGAGAACGGGTGGAACATAGGGAAACCACTAGGAGTTGGCTGTAGTTTTAGGAGAAACTGCTCAATGAAGAAAATGTGAAGAAACCGCCGGAAATGGCCCACCTTGATTATCACTACAAAAGGTTCCCCCCGCGCCTCCCACTCTCCTGCTGGTAATAGCTCACCTTTCCTGATCACTCTTGTTACAGTGTGTACGGTAACACCCATTGTTTCATGTTCTCTGTGTATATAAATCTCCCCACTGTATTTTCCACTACATGCATCCGATGAAGTGAGCTGTAGCTCACGAAAGCTTATGCACTAATACATTTTTTAGTCTCTAAGGTGCCAGAAGTCCTCCTTTTCTTTTTTTGAGGGAAGTATGTGCTAGCAACAACGTCACAAGACCTATCACCATGATGGAGGCTCAGACAGCGTTCAAGATGATGAAACATGGGAAGGCAGTGGTACTGGACGGTGTACCAACTGAGGCATTTAAAGCAGTAGGCCATGAGGGAGAGCTGATGACGTCAAACTTTTTTAACGTAATTCTCCATACTGGAAAAATGCTTGACAAGTGTAGGAAGAGCAAATTGTGTTAGGAACTGTAGTGTAGGCAACCAGACCTAGTGTCAGAGCTGGAGCTGGGGTCGGGAGTCAAGCCAAGAGTTGGACCCAGATTCAGAGTAGGGAGTCAAGCCCAGGGCTGGAGCCAGAACTGGTAGCGAATGATCAGGAGTAGAACATAGGGGCAGGAGCCAGAGATGAGGCGAGGATCAGGCACAGACAGGAGCAGGCCAGGAACTGAAGGCAGGAACAAGGAACTGGAGTGGAGTGGAGCAGGAATCAGGAGTAGGGGTTGGATGCAGATTGCAGGACACAGGCAAGAGCGGGGTTTGGTGCAGCAGCAGCAGAGAGTCTGCGTAGTTGCTTAGAGAGCCCCATGCATCACTTCCTTGCTTCAGGAGTGGATGTTAACCAATCAGATGACCACACCCCTTGGGCGTTTCTGATAGGACTTCCCGTGGGGCCGGACCTTCCCGGATTGGTGAGGTGCTGCTTCATCTGTTTCCCTTGGTGATAGACGAGGAAGTGTCAGAGACCCCGGGCCCCAACCCCCGCGTTCTAGACTCACTGAAACTGAGGACGCCCACCCTCAGATCCTTACACATTAGTCCCTATCGTCAAGCATAAAGGAGATGATGTAATTACTGACCCCTACTCAAGATATTGAATCAAATGAGGAAATGGTTGGAAAGAACAATTAAGAAAAGACTTCGAGAGGAGCTGGAGTGTCAAGAAAGCAACAATGGATGCAGTGTTTGCAGCCAAATATTGCAGGAAAAATGCAAGGAATTGCACTTAGTATTTGTGGATTTAGAGAAGGCTTATAACAGAGTCCCCAGAAAATTGCGATGGTGGTTCCCACAGTCATGCAAGCTGCCGGAGGCATATGTTGAGACTACCATGGACTATCATGGACTAACATGTATGAGGATAGCACAACAGTAGTGAGGAGCAACTGCGGCTACAGTGAGTCATTCAGTGTGAGGATAGGCTTATATCAAGGACCAGCTTTAAGCCCATCCCTATTTGTGATTGTAATGGACACCTTGACACTGGAGATGCTTGAAGCCAATGACATGTGGTGCCATGAAGATACATACAGACTGGAAGGGACCTAGAACTAAGGAGGGTTGAATTAGGAGAAAATGACTTACAAATCAGCCAACAAAGGACAGAATGCCAGAGACATTTCATTGTGAGGGACAATGAGAAGCTTATAAAACTAGATGGTAGAATTAAAGTCTGTGCAACATTTAAAATATCTCAGCTCAGTGTTGAGCCATGACTGGAATGTGAGTGTGTGGATGTTACAACCACATAAAGAGCACTTGGTGTCAATGGAGGGAATCAATGGAAATTCTCTTCAATAAGAATACGCTGAGGAAACTGAAGAGCAGAGTGTGATTAGACCAGCCACAATGTATGGATTGCAATGCTGGCCAATGAGGAAGAGAGAAGAACTACTTAACGCTGCAGAAGTGAGAATGCTCACGTGGATGCTGGAAAAGATGAGAGCTGATTGGCTACATGATGAAATGGTACGAGCTATGATGCAGGTAGCCTCCATCCTGGGAAAAGCTGAAGGAGTATTGACTGAGATGGATGAGTCATGTGAGATGCTGAAGTAGGTTGGTGACAGCTTGGAAGACACACCTGATGAGAATGCTTGGGGATGAAGAACAAGAGCCACTGACCCCGATTGATGTGGCAGGACGAAGAAAAAGAATGTTAGATACATTTAAATGGCTATATATCATTCTTATAGTTAGTGTAAGCGCAGGTCATCCGGAAGCAGTCTTACTGTGACATAGAGATAACCCAACCCTTCCTCTCCAGTTAATTTGCATGCTGCAATTCTCATTGTTGAAATGAGTGAATGGATATAGGGGAACTGTACGCATGTGCTAACGTATTTAATTGATGGATTACTTGATCATCTTTACTCAGACAGAGAGAAAACTGGGTTGGCTCTGTGCTTCTTAGTGTATGTGCATATGAGTAGCTTGTGATTTCCACATTGTTTCATACAGGTGTTTAGTGATCCATCCATTTCTCTTAAATTGCCCATAGAAATCTTAACTGTAGCAAAGACATTTTATTATTTAATACTTGTATGGTAAATTATACATGATAATAGAAAACATTTATGTAAATCTATCTGGTGTTTTTATGGCATACATTCATTTAATTATGATAGCTTGAATTTAGGTTGGCAATGAAACTAAAGATATTGACTTGACATGTCTTCTTATATGTGTGTCTGCTTTAAGCAACACCAGCATTGGTTGGCAAAAGAAGAATTAATCCTGAAGGTAGCAACTTGACCGTGCCTTTAAAAATAGGAATCCACCCTCCCACTGTCTTCCAAGAAGATTATCTGGTAAACGCAGTTCCCAAGTGGCACACCTATTTCTTTTATAGCGGCTTACCTTAAACCCGTCATGTTGAGAACCCAGAGAATATTCCATATGCTGTGAGACTGGAACAGCCACTAGTACAGACCCACGCAGGGTCCCACTGGGGGTATGGTCCCCAGAGGAGAATCAGGGCCTGGGTTGGGAGGTGAACCTGGCAGTGACGGCATACACCCTTTTCCTGTTGTAAGGGAGATGCAGCATGGTTGCCATCTCAGATATTGTGATGGGTTCTCTGGGTGAAGACGATAGGCTGAAGGACATCAGTCCATGGAGAGCAGGGTTCTCAAGGGAATTTCAGGGAAAGATCTGTTTGTCAATGGATCAGCCCAGGGCTCCGGAACCTTTTCTCATCTGTGAGTATTTGCTCGGCTGTTTCCTCCTGTTGTCAGGATACCTGTCAATATTAGGTGGATGGGGTAACAGGCAGGGATTCTATTTCAGGCTCTGCCACTGACCTGCCGTGTGACCATGGGCAAGTCACATCACCTCCCTGGTGCTTCAGGTTCTCCATTTGTATGATGGGTCTAATGATATTGACTCTCTCTTGGCAAAGCACTTTGATATCCCAGGCTGAAAAGTGCTAGGGAAGCGCTAAGTACAAGGTCATGTTTCTCATTAACCATTGTTTGAATGCTGAGGATGTCGTAGAAATTGTGGCTCTGGAAGAGAAGGAAAATGCAGACAATCCAATAACAAGATAGAAACGAAATACTCCTTCCCTCAACATGCACCCCCCCAAAAAAAAAAATAAGGGAAAAATACTTTTAAAAGACCAAAACAACTGATCCAAAAAAGAGTATCATCCATGAGAACAGGTGAGGCAAAATATGAATTCCTCCCCAATGCACTACTACACCCTGGCCACCCTTAAAAACTTGCTAATTCCCTCAGCTACTTAAGTGGCATGACCTTTGCTGTTGGTATGCATCATCTTTATTATGGCAAGGCCAAACAAGAGTGAGGGCCCATTGCACTAGGCACCATAGAAACACAGAGTAGAAGATAGGCCCTGTCCTGAAGAGCTTACAGTCTTTGTATTTGCAGAATCCCCCACCGTGAAGTGTTTTCTGTCACGACAGAACTAATGTCAAAGGTATTTTTGTCAGTCACCCAGGTGACGCAACCACGTGTTCCGTGGAGATGAAGAGGAATAATCAAAATTGGGATTAAAACAATTGAAGACAAGATTTACTGAGACTTAAACAATGGAGTCATTCAAGAAAAGCTAATGAGATCGTATCCTGGGGAAATGGAGTATTAGGCAGAGAGTGAGCCTTGGGCTGGCATCTCTCCACCTCCACCCCTCAAGTTCTTTGCTCTTCTGAGTGGGAACGGCCCAGCTGATGGATATAAGGATTGGGCCAACTTCACAGTGGAGAAGGCCAAAGATGCCAGTTCAGATTGTCCCTCCCGCCACGATCTGTGCCCAGAGAGAAACCCTTTTGCATGGAAGGGGATTTGGCTGCCTTCCCAGAACTATTCCACCAGGTCGCTGAGAGAGGGCGTGGGCCCAGGGGCACAGTCGGCAGAGCAGGGCTGATGCACCTCAGAGATGCAGCACCTCAGGGGAGCTTGGAGTGATATTGGCAGTGCACTGGGGTGGGGATCCACTGATTGCACAACTCCTTAGGAGGGCACTCGCTAATCCTTAGGCCAGTCCATAGGTGTAGACTCATGGCTCTACCTCCTTCTCCACCCCTTGCAGGGGAATGTGCACCCCCAGGACAGGGGAAGAGAGCAGTCCCTGTGCTCCCTGAAGCACTGGGAGTTTTGTGACCGTGTGGAGGGTGCTTGTTGTGCTCTCCAAACTCTGCACATCAGGTCAGTCACAATCTGGCTCTTAATTAGTCACAAGTAGGCATGGAACTTAACAGGCATCTGTGGTGCGAGCTTTCCCCATGCACCACAGATGCCTGTTAATTTCCATGCCTACTGGCTAATAGACTGGAAAATGCAGCAGCGCATTGATTTGTACAGGAAGATTATCTTTGCAACCAATTTTTAAGCAAAAGCTTAGATTCTGCATCCCTGAGCACAGCGGAGTAGGTAGACAGACCCGACGCCCATGTAATCTCTGGATTTGGTTTGCCCCTAGTAAATTCAGAGGTGTATTTTTCTTGTTTCTTCCTAAATTAGATCTTACTCCAGAGAAAACAACAGACTAATGTAGCGTATCAATAATACTCTCTTTGAACTCTCATCTGCACAGATCAGGTAAGGAAGAAGAAAGGGTATTTCTTTATTAGAAATAAAAATCTCAGGCTTGCAATGTGGTTTCTCAATAAAACGTGCGGCTGGCTTTTGAAAATGGCTGATTAATGACATTAAGATGAAGGACTGGAACCTAGATCTAGGACCTAGATGACTTGGGTGGAAGGCTTGGCATCAAGATTCAAGGCTGTTGACGACTGGAGGTGACGCTGTCATTACATCCCCGTTCCATGAAAAGCGAATAAGGCTGTGTCAAGGTTCCTCCCCCACGCTGAACTCTAGGGTACAGATGTGGGGACCTGCATGAAAACCTCCTAAGCTTACTTTTACCAGCTTAGATTAAAACTTCCCCAAGATACAAATTAATTTTATCCTTTGTCCTTGGAATGACCACTGCCACCACCAAACTCTAACTGGGTTTACTGGGAAACATAGTTTGGACACGTCTTTTCCCCCAAAGTCCTCCCAACTCTTGCACCCCACTTCCTGGGAAAGGTTTGGTAAAAATCCTCACTAATTTGCATAGGTGACCACAGACCCAAACCCTTGGATCTGAGAACAATGAAAAAGCATTCAGTTTTCTTACAAGAAGACTTTTAATAGAAATAGAAGTAAATAGGAGTAAAGGAATCACCCCTGTAAAATCAGGATGGTAGGTACCTTACAGGGTAATTAGATTCAAAACATAGAGAATCTCTCTAGGCAAAACCTTAAGTTACAAAAAAGACACACAGACAGAAATAGTCATTCTATTCAGCACAATTCTTTTCTAAGCCATTTAAATAAATCATAATCTAACACATACCTAGCTAGATTACTTACTAAAAGTTCTAAGACTCCATTCCTGTTCTATCCCCGGCAAAGCAGCATACCAACAGACACAGACCCTTTGTTTCTCTCCCTCCTCCCAGCTTTTGAATGTATCTTGTCTCCTCATTGGTCATTTTGGTCAGGTGCCAGCGAGGTTACCTTTAGCTTCTTAACCCTTTACAGGTGAGAGGATTTTTCCTCTGGCCAGGAGGGATTTTAAAGGGGTTTACCCTTCCCTTTATATTAATGACAGGCTGCATGTAGTCTTGCATTACAAACATACTGGGGAGGGAAATGAACGGGCCTATTTGTCATTCATACCAGGGATCGAGTTTTCCCTACTTATTTAAGTCTCTTGTCTTTCTGCGGCACAAACTAATGCACGTGGTAATGTATGAATTTGCTGAAGCTCCAGACAGCATGAAAAGGGACACACTCAATGAAAAGCTTATCAGTCATTATAAGAGTTTGCCAACGTGGGAAACAAAGTGGTCATCACAGGTATCGCTAGTTATAATATACCTTCTGGCAGTCTCCCAAAAGTGAGATTGCAATCTGAGCCACTTCCTCTGTAACTAAAAATTCAGTGGGTTCTGGGGCTGATTCATCCTTGCTTTGCACCTTGCAGAGATATTTACATCAGTGTGGAGTTGGCGTAAACCTCTGCCCTTCTGATTCAGAGGAGTTCTCACACTCACTTTCAGCCTGCGTAAATGACGGCTCAAGGTGCACATCCCTGGAGAATCAGGCCCAATATTTTGCCCTTGGTCCAAATGAAAAGTGGACTTCTAAAATAGATATGAGAAGCTCTGGGAGATGACCGAAAAGGTAGCTTCTAAACAAGATGGGAGAGGCAGTGTGGCCTAATTCCAGAGCACTGGAGTGGGAGTCAGGAGACCTCATTCTTTTCCAACTCTGCCAGTGGCCTGCTGGGTGATCTTAGGCATGTCACGTCACTTCCTTGTGCCTCAGTTTACCCTACTGTAAAATGGGGATAATGATGCTGAGCTCTTCGGTGAACCACTTTGATATCTAATCATGAAAAGTGCTCTGTAAGAGCGAGTTATTCTATGAATGTAGTGACTACTAGTCTATTTATCTTAGTGTGATTGTCAAATGAGGCTATAATTATGCCCCACACTTCAAGTTGAAAATATCCCACAATGTCTATTGACTTAAATCTTGTGGTGAATGGCTAGCTATCCCAAAATGAATACAGTCAAATATTTCAAGAGACACTCCATGGATTGCTTTTGTTCTCAATTGTCTTTTCTCTTGTCCAGCTTTAGAAAACTGACCCCGCTCTGACCTAGTCCAGTGTTCTGAAATATTATTTCACCCATTTCTAAAGCACCTATCACCATAGTAGCTGGGCACTTTTACATATGCTGTGATATTTGTCTAGCACATGCAGTGCCCCCTAGTGGTATGTCAGGGCTGAATCCCCACTCTGGCACTTCGAGTGCGGAAGGTGGGGGCCCGCAAGGATTCTAGAAGTTAATACTGGCCACTCCAGGCTTGTATTAAACTCCCAAGGTTACAGCTTCTCTGTGACCTTGGCTTGGTAAATGCTGCCACCACCCAAATGCAAAAAAAAACCCCTTGAACCCAGGGAGGAGCACTTGGGAATTCCTCCCTGTGGGGTTACCCTTACGCACACACACCCACACCCACACCCCGCCCCCGGGGAAGAGCTGAGAAAGAAAACAAAGGAAATTAGCTATTGCTACCAGCTAATCAAACAACATGCACAAACCTCTTAGGACACAAAAATCCAAATCCTCTTCTTAAAAAAGGTAAATTTTATTAAAAACAAAAAGAAAGAAAATAAATCTGGAACTTAGGCTTTTGCTAGATTTTAAAAGAGCAATTCCAAAAATTAAGCACCCAAAATAGCTTTCTTGGGGGGTTCAGCTTAAAGGTTACAAGCAAACGAAAGCATCTGGAGTTAGCACAGAGGAGATCCACAAGCCAAAATAAAGAAATAAACCTGGTCGTGTCTATCTAAACATTCCCTATCCCAATGAGTCCTGCTAGGTATGGAAAATAATTTTTCATACCTGGTTCAAACCCACTTTCTTTTCTTCACCTGGTGGACTTTTTAACGCTTTGCAGGTGAAGCAAGTAGAGAACAGCTACCAAGAGGAATTTTACAACTAACTGGCTGGCTGGGTGTCCATCAAAGGGAGCTACCCCTCCTGCCCTTCATTTATCACATGGTAATATAGTTCTCTCAACCTGCACAGCTTCGTCTCGATGTCAAAGTGGAGCTGGTGGGAGCAGAAAGGGGAGAGAGAAAAATTCTAATTAAAAATCCATGTGTTTATACTGTGTGCAGGCCTCCCAAACTCTGTACATCTACTCTGTGGTATACCTGCCACGCTGTGATGGAATGTGTCCACGTGTGTATATGTAACACTTCTGTTCCTAATGCATAGCAAAGGCTTCCCTTTCACTAGAAAGAGATCTAGAGTCCAATTCACCAGGACATTACTCCAGCTTTATACTGATCTATCGCCACTGAAATCCATGCTGCTGCACTGGTGTAAAACTAGTGGTAAAAAAAGGCTGTTTTTTAAAAAAAAAAAAAAAAAACGTGGGCTCTTCTCTGGGTAAAAAGTGGTTTATATTATAGGAGAAAATATGTTCATCAACTGCAACTAATTTTGCAGAACCTCCAAACATAAACCAGCTCCTGAGGTTTGTGCCTTGAACTCGAGAGGATTCATCCATACCCTCCTCGTTACCCTCTTTTCTCATGCAGCTCAGTGTCCATTCTACCACTGAGAATTACATGCCAAACCAGCAGCTGGGTATACACACAGGTACTCCGGTCGCCGTGCACCTCTAAAACCTTACACCTGCGCTCTCCAAGTGTATAGCAACATTGATACTTTCCTGAAATACAAACCACTCCCCATAGCATTGTTCCTTTGCTTTCACAACTTCTCCGGCTGGTTCTTCCGATCGACGGTGCTATTTTTTCAGGACTCCTGTTTTGTTTCAAGAGAGATTTTCAGTGCAGAAGAGGTCATCTTAACTTTCAATCTCCTGTAGGTTTTGGAGCGACACTGATAAAGCCTCATGGGAGGTAGTGTCAGACGAAACCCTCTTTAAAAATTAAATACCTGGCCTTCCCATGGAGACAAAAAGAACTGAAAGGTCACCATCAACATTCACATTCTCCTTTAGGCCTGTTGAGATTTTGCTCACAAAAAAAGGCCGAGCTCTGTAATTTATTGCGTTCAGAAAATGCTGAGGAGGCTTTGCTGGTCACAAAATGTACAAGTGTAAAGATGAAACGCACATAATTGCTGGTCTAGCAATTTAGCAAAGCAGTGGTGGAGGGGAGGCCCCCCATGTCAAATCAAATCAAGACACCTTATGAATTCCTTTAGAAGATCAGGTTTCAGAGTAACAGCCGTGTTAGTCTGTATTCGCAAAAAGAAAAGGAGGACTTGTGGCACCTTAGAGACTAACCAATTTATTTGAGCATGAGCTTTCGTGAGCTACAGCTCACTTCATCGGATGCATACTGTGGAAACTGCAGAAGACATTATATACACAGAGACCATGAAACAATACCTCCTCCCACCCCACTCTCCGGCTGGTAATAGCTTATCTAAAGTGATCACTCTCCTTACAATGTGTATGATAATCAAGTTGGGCCATTTCCAGCACAAATCCAGGTTTTCTCACCCCCCCCCCTTTTTTCCAAAAACCACACACACAAACTCACTCTCCTGCTGGTAATAGCTTATCCAAAGTGACCACTCTCCTTACAATGTGTATGAAAATCAAGGTGGGCCATTTCCAGCACAAATCCAGGTTTTCTCACCCCCCCCCCCAAAACACACACACACAAACTCACTCTCCTGCTGGTAATAGCTTATCCAAAGTGACCACTCTCCCTACAATGTGCATGATAATCAAGGTGGGCCATTTCCAGCACAAATCCAGGTTTTCTCACCCCCCACCCCCATACACACACAAACTCACTCTCCTGCTGGTAATAGCTCATCCAAACTGACCACTCTCCTTACAATGTGTATGATAATCAAGGATTCTAGGTGGACTCCTCCTGAAGGTCGAAACAGCAGACTGGACTTCTACACAGAGTGCTTCCGCCGACGTGCACGGGCTGAAATTGTGGAAAAGCAGCATCACTTGCCCCGTAACCTCAGCCGTGCAGAACACAATGCCATCCACAGCCTCAGAAACAACACTGACATCATAATCAAAAAGGCTGACAAAGGAGGTGCTGTTGTCATCATGAATAGGTCGAAATATGAACAAGAGGCTGCTCGGCAGCTCTCCAACACCACTTTCTACAAGCCATTACCCTCTGATCCCATTGAGAGTTACCAAAAAAAACTACAGTATTTGCTCAAGAAACTCCCTGAAAAAGCAAAAGATCAAATCCTCACAGACACACCCCTGGAACCCCGATCTGGGATATTCTATCTACTACCTAAGATCCATAAACCTGGAAATCCTGGGCGCCCCATCATCTCAGGCATTGGCACCCTGACAGCAGGATTGTCTGGCTATGTAGACTCCCTCCTCAGACCCTACGCTACCAGCACTCCCAGCTACCTTCGAGACACCACTGACTTCCTGAGGAAACTACAATCCATCGTGATCTTCCTGATAACACCATCCTGGCCACTATGGATGTAGAAGCCCTCTACACCAACATTCCACACAAAGATGGACTACAAGCTGTCAAGAACACTATCCCCGATAATGTCACAGCTAACCTGGTGGCTGAACTTTGTGACTTTGTCCTTACCCATAACTATTTTACATTTGGGGACAACGTATACCTTCCAATCAGCGGCACTGCTATGGGTACCCGCATGGCCCCACAGTATGCCAATATTTTTATGGCTGATTTAGAACAACGCTTCTTCAGCTCTCGTCCCCTAATGCCCCTACTCTACTTGCGCTATATTGATGACATCTTCATCATCCGGACCCATGGAAAAGAATCCCTTGAGGAATTCCCCATGATTTCAACAATTTCCATCCCACCATCAACCTCAGCCTGGTCCAGTCCACACAAAAGATCCACTTCCTGGACACTACAGTGCTAATAAACAATGGTCACATAAACACCACCCTATACCGGAAACCTACTGACCGCTATTCCTACTTACATGCCTCCAGCTTTCACCCTGACCACACCATACGATCCATCGTCTACAGCCAAGCTCTGCGATACAACCGCATTTGCTCCAACCCCTCAGACAGAGACAAACACTTACAAGATCTCTATCAAGCATTCTTACAAGTACAATACCCACCTGCGGAAGTGATGAAACAGATTGATAGAACCAGAAGAGTTCCCAGAAGTCACCTACTACAGGACAGGCCTAACAAAGAAAATAACAGAACACCACTAGCCATCACCTTCAGCCCCCAACTAAAACCCCTCCAACGCATTATTAAGCATCTACAACCTATCCTGAAGGATGACCCAACACTCTCACAAATCTTGGGAGACAGGCCAATCCTTGCCTACAGACAGCCCCCCAGCCTGAAGCAAATACTCACCAGCAACCACATACCACACAACAGAACCACTAACCCAGGAACCTATCCTTGCAACAAAGCCCGTTGCCAACTGTGCCCACATATCTATTCAGGGGACACCATCACAGGGCCTAATAACATCAGCCACACTATCAGAGGCTCGTTTACCTGCACATCCACCAATGTGATCTATGCCATCATGTGCCAGCAATGCCCCTCTGCCATGTACATTGGCCAAACTGGACAGTCTCTACGTAAAAGAATAAATGGACACAAATCAGATGTCAAGAATTATAACATTCATAAACCAGTCGGAGAACACTTCAATCTCTCTGGTCACGCAATTACAGACATGAAGGTCGCTCTCTTAAAACAAAATACTTCAAATCCAGACTCCAGCGAGAAACTGTTGAATTGGAATTCATTTGCAAATTGGATACTATTAATTTAGGCTTAAATAGAGACTGGGAGTGGCTAAGTCATTATGCAAGGTAGCCTATTTCCCCTTGTTTTTTCCTACCCCACCCCCCAATGTTCTGGTTAAACTTGGATTTATGCTGGAAATGGCCCACCTTGATTATCATAGAATCATAGAATATCAGGGTTGGAAGGGACCCCAGAAGGTCATCTAGTCCAACCCCCTGCTCGAAGCAGGACCAATTCCCAGTTAAATCATCCCAGCCAGGGCTTTGTCAAGCCTGACCTTAAAAACCTCTAAGGAAGGAGATTCTACCACCTCCCTAGGTAACGCATTCCAGTGTTCCACCACCCTCTTAGTGAAAAAGTTTTTCCTAATATCCAATCTAAACCTCCCCCACTGCAACTTGAGACCATTACTCCTCGTTCTGTCATCTGCTACCATTGAGAACAGTCTAGAGCCATCCTCTTTGGAACCCCCTTTCAGGTAGTTGAAAGCTGCTATCAAATCCCCCCTCATTCTTCTCTTCTGCAGGCTAAACAATCCCAGCTCCCTCAGCCTCTCCTCATAACTCATGTGTTCCAGACCCCTAATCATTTTTGTTGCCCTTCGCTGGACTCTCTCCAATTTATCCACATCCTTCTTGTAGTGTGGGGCCCAAAACTGGACACAGTACTCCAGATGAGGCCTCACCAATGTCAAATAGAGGGGAACGATCACGTCCCTCGATCTGCTCGCTATGCCCCTACTTATACATCCCAAAATGCCATTGGCCTTCTTGGCAACAAGGGCACACTGCTGACTCATATCCAGCTTCTCGTCCACTGTCACCCCTAGGTCCTTTTCCGCAGAACTGCTGCCTAGCCATTCGGTCCCTAGTCTGTAGCTGTGCATTGGGTTCTTCCGTCCTAAGTGCAGGACCCTGCACTTATCCTTATTGAACCTCATCAGATTTCTTTTGGCCCAATCCTCCAGTTTGTCTAGGTCCTTCTGTATCCTATCCCTCCCCTCCAGCGTGTCTACCACTCCTCCCAGTTTAGTATCATCCGCAAATTTGCTGAGAGTGCAATCCACACCATCCTCCAGATCATTTATGAAGATATTGAACAAAACCGGCCCCAGGACCGACCCTTGGGGCACTCCACTTGATACCGGCTGCCAACTAGACATGGAGCCATTGATCACTACCCGTTGAGCCCGACAATCTAGCCAGCTTTCTACCCACCTTGTAGTGCATTCATCCAGCCCATACTTCCTTAACTTGCTGACAAGAATACTGTGGGAGACCGTGTCAAAAGCTTTGCTAAAGTCAAGAAACAATACATCCACTGCTTTCCCTTCATCCACAGAACCAGTAATCTCATCATAAAAGGCAATTAGATTAGTCAGGCATGACCTTCCCTTGGTGAATCCATGCTGGCTGTTCCTGATCACTTTCCTCTCATGCAAGTGCTTCAGGATTGATTCTTTGAGGACCTGCTCCATGATTTTTCCAGGGACTGAGGTGAGGCTGACTGGCCTGTAGTTCCCAGGATCCTCCTTCTTCCCTTTTTTAAAGATTGGCACTACATTAGCCTTTTTCCAGTCATCCGGGACTTCCCCCGTTCGCCACGAGTTTTCAAAGATAATGGCCAATGGCTCTGCAATCACAGCCGCCAATTCCTTCAGCACTCTCGGATGCAACTCGTCCGGCCCCATGGACTTGTGCACGTCCAGCTTTTCTAAATAGTCCCTAACCACCTCTATCTCCACAGAGGGCTGGCCATCTCTTCCCCATTTTGTGATGTCCAGCGCAGCAGTCTGGGAGCTGACCTTGTTAGTGAAAACAGAGGCAAAAAAAGCATTGACTACATTAGCTTTTTCCACATCCTCTGTCACTAGGTTGCCTCCCTCATTCAGTAAGGGGCCCACACTTTCCTTGGCTTTCTTCTTGTTGCCAACATACCTGAAGAAACCCTTCTTGTTACTCTTAACATCTCTGGCTAGCTGCAGCTCCAGGTGCGATTTGGCCCTCCTGATATCATTCCTACATGCCCGAGCAATATTTTATACTCTTCCCTGGTCATATGTCCAACCTTCCACTTCTTGTAAGCTTCTTTTTTATGTTTAAGATAATGTAAGATTATCATACACATTGTAAGGAGAGTGGTCAGTTTGGATGGGCTATTACCAGCAGGAGAGTGAGTTTGTGTGTGTATGGGGGTGGGGGGTGAGAAAACCTGGATTTGTGCTGGAAATGGCCCACTTTGATTTTCATACACATTGTAAGGAGAGTGGTCACTTTGGATAAGCTATTACCAGGAGGAGAGTGAGTTTGTGTGTGTGGTTTTTGGAAAAGGGCGGGGGGGGGCATGAGAAAACCTGGATTTGTGCTGGAAATGGCCCACCTTGATTATCATACACATTGTAAAAAGAGTGGTCACTTTGGATGGGCTAATACCAGCAGGAGAGTGAGTTTGTGTGTGGGTGGGCGGAGGGTGAGAAAACCTGGATTTGTGCTGGAAATGGCCCTACTTGATGATCACTTTAGATAAGCTATTACCAGCAGGAGAGTGGGGTGGGAGGAGGCATTGTTTCATTGTCTCTGTGTATATAATGTCTTCTGCAGTTTCCACAGTATGCATCCGATGAAGTGAGCTGTAGCTCACAAAAGCTCATGCTCAAATAAATTGGTTAGTCTCTAAGGGGCCACAAGTACTCCTTTTCTTTTTTTAGAAGATCAGTGCGTTGCCTAGTGGATTTTATTAGGCTTGGTAAGGCTTTCTGATTATGAATAAGATGAGTTGCAGGGTCGCAGCGTAAAACTGCCTTGCTTAAATCTTTTGGAAAGGGTGATGGGCGCAGGGAATCAGGGGGGAAGGTAACTGTGAAGGCAATGAAATCCCCGAGCCTGCGAGCCCCTAAACCGGCCTTGTTCCCTTACGCAGCTGGTGGAACTGGAGTCTGGTTTGTTCCAGCTGTTCAGACGTTCAAGCTGTCCGTGTTCCGTTACGAACATGCGCATTCCTTGACTCCCCCCAGGCTGCGCTGTCTCTCTGTCTCCTGAGGGAGATGAAAACTAAGAATAACTAGTAGAAAAACTAGTAATTTTCGGAACAGCCCTCGCTGGATCAGTGGGAGCTGCAAGTGCCAAGCCCCTTTGGAAAAAGCAAACTGTTGTGTGGTTAACCATGTACGCAGCCCAGACCGAATTCTTCTGCGGGCCTTGTGCTCTTGGAGATGGATAGCTAACCTTTGGGCTAATTGCCGTGCAGGTCTCATAGGTGCAGTTTTACTCGACCTGAATGAGTGAAGTGAGTGGGGTGGTTTTCTCTGAAGACAACTGGGGAATTTCCTGTGTGTCTGCTCCATTGTACTAAACTGCGGTACCTGCGCCGATCCCCAGTAAATCGGTTTGGCACAGGGGGTGCCAAGGCTGATTCCCCACTCTGGCTCTTCGAGTGCAGAAAGTGGGGCCCACAAGGGTTTTAAAAATTAATACTGGCCACTCCAGGCTTGTATTAAATTCCCAAGGTTATAGCTTCTCTCTGGTCTTGGATAGGTAGATGCTGCCACCATCCAAGTGCAAAAAGACCCCTTGAAACCAGAAAGTCACACTTGGAAATTTCTTCCTGTGGGGTATCCTCAAGCCCCCCCCCCCTCACACCCACACCCCCCACCCCCTTTGGGGAAGAGCTGAGAAAGAAAAACAAAGGAAATCAGCTGTTGCCACCAGCTAATTAAACAACATCTGCAGAAACCTCTTAGGACACTAAAAATCCAATCCTGTTCTTAAGAAAGGTAAATTTTATTAAAAACAAAATAAGAGAAAATACATCTGGAACTTAGACTTTTGATAGATTTAAAAAACCCACTTACAAAAACTAAACATCAAGAATAACCTTCTTGAGGTTCAACTTAAAGGTTATAAGCAAAACAAAAAGCATTTTGGGTTAGCACAGAGGAGTCCACAAGCCGATAAGAAATAAAGAGAAATAAACCTAATTGTGTCTTCCTAGACATTCCCTGATTTACTTACGTATCTGGCGTTTCATATAAGCAATCGCTAGGTATGATCTGATGGTTTTTCAAACCTGGCTTAAAGCTTCTCACTTCATAACTGCTGCCCTGTTCCCCTCTTTCCCGGAGAACAACAACACACAGACAAAGGGAAGTTTTTTTCCCAATTTTAAAAAGTACTAGTCCTCCCATTGGCTCTTTTGGTCAGGTGGCCACTCCTTTCCTTTTACCTGTGGGCTTCTTAACCCTTTACAGATAAAGCAAGTAGAGAACAACTACCAAAAGGGATTCCATAGCCAACTCTCTGGCTGGGTGTCCCGTTTATCACAGGGGATTGCACATTGGAAGGGGGATGAAATCCTCTCCCCTAGATTGATCTGGGGCTGCCCCTGGAAGGGGGTGGCTGGTGGGTGGATCTACATACCTGAGTATCCACCATCCCATGATCATGCCTCTGCCTCCCCTTCATGTTAGGGTGCCTGGGTCAGCTACAGATTCACAGTACATGGGGATGCACACCTCTTCACTGGATAACTAACGTCCTGCCACCCCCTGTTTTGCAGTGGAACCTAACCTGGGAAGTACCCATTCCCTGGGGTGGAAGGATAAGCCCCAGCAACAGCAGAAAAACTTCCGGTCAGTTTAAGTATGGAAGTAAACTTTGACGCAGGTCTTGGAGGTGAGCGAATAGCCAAGGCACAGTAACGCTCCCTCCCTGCTCTCTTTCTCTGTGCTGAGGCTGTGGGAGTGAGCAGCAGAGAGGCATAGTGTCAGCAGTATTCCCCCTGGCTGGCTCTGCCAGCTTCGTGACCTCTTCACACTGCGGGAGCAGCATACAGGGCCAGGCTGCAAAGCGTGCTCAGATCCTTAGCATGCAGTCATTACAATTAGCTTGGTTTGAGTTTGATTTGTTAGCCCCATGCGTGGTTTGAGATGGAAAACAGAAAACGCACAAAGCCTGTGTCTCAACCGCACACTGGTGGCATTTAAGCTTTAAGTGTGGATTTGATTTGAATTGAGTTCCATGCTGTACGACGTGTTTCTGTGACATAAATGAGCTAAGGGATTCTTTAAGGAAGGAAAAGGAGAAATCATTTGTGTTTGTGATATTTTGCTGAAGGGACGGTCACCAGGGAAATAGAAAGCTGATGTTCTGGAGTTTCTGCAGCCTCATGGGAAAATGTTCTACTGGGGGGGGGGGGGGATCTGCTGGTGTAACCCATACACCCCCTGGGCTGGTGTTCTGGCCTGTAGAGTGGCACTGAGCCCACTTAGAGAGAAAGAGATGAATGAGTCTTCCCTGCAGCCTTAGCTAACAGCCCTGTGGCTTTTAGCTCATGCCGTAAGCTCCAGGTTCAATCCCACATGCCGACGACCGGGGCCTGTCGGTGTTACGGGGGGCGGGGGGGGGGGCGCTCATCCAGGATTTCAACGGGGAAGTCTTTGAAGCTCGGGATGCACTTCCTCAGCTCGGGGAAGTATGTAACCCACAGAACTCCTGGGTGTGGTGTTCTGTCCTCTCCCATGGCACTGAGCCCACTTAGAGAGAGAGTCATGAGTCTGCTCTACAGCTTTGACGAAGAGCCGTATGGCTTTTAGCTCATGAGGTAGAGGCTCATGCACTAAGCTCCAGAGATCCCAGGTTCAATCCCGCCCGCCAGTGACCAGGGTCTGACGGGGTTACACTGGCATACTGTGTGTTTCCTGTTTTTTTTTTTTCTCTAGAAACATAGTAATGTTAAGAAAAACAGGAGTTGCTTAGTTCTGGTCCACTCATGCTGCTTGGGTTGCGGGTGTCCATGTGTGTGGATCCATGAAGTCAGTTGCATGTGTCTTTGCAGAGTACAACAGGGACAGTGCAGAGAACCCCATGTCTCCGGGCTACGAGCTGAGCCTGTGAACTTCTGCGGTGGCTAGCTGCATTGGAGGTCACGTTAGCCGTAGGAATGGAAGGCTTCCAGGCCACCCACTGCTTTATCCACTGCTGACGGAGCACATTGCATTGAAGATTAGCACATCGGGGGGTTATGTAGCTTTCTCCATTGCCATGGGACTTCTCTGTGGCCCTCCAACATAGGACTGCTGCCCATGCTGGCAGAGATTAGATTTTACTCTATGCTGGATTCTCTCCCAGAAAGGGAATCTACCGGCGTAACTAGATAGCATTATGAGGAAATAAAGGCATTTCTCGTGGAAGACAGTTGCCAAAGCTGTGTGAACACACACACACACACACACACACACACACACACACACACACACACACGTCATTAAAGCTCTACAGGACCGAGCTGCACATCTGCGCAGAGGAAGAGCTCCATGGGGTGAGCGTTTAGATGCTGCCTAGGATGAAAAATTTTTCCAGAAAGGAGCTGCAAAGCTTTCCTACAACCGAAGGCACTGGCTTAGTGGGCTTTCAAGTCTTTGCTCGTAGAATCCCCTGGATCAGAGTGCGGATTTAAAAGCTGCCCCATTTACCTGAAACCCCAAAGGTTTAAAGGCTTGTGTCCCCCTACAAGTCCTCCAGGTGAACTGTGGTCACACTGCATTTAAACAGTCCCTACCCTAAACCTTTGTTACATAGGAATAAAATCTTAGTGTCAGGCAGTGTCAGACCTAGCACTTCTTTGAGACACCCATGAAGACGAACATCTAACAGGAGGGAGTGACAGGGTCGCCACTCATCATTTTTCTGCTCATCCAGATGCCCTGCTGCTTGGCCTCATTTCCCCTTTGCTCACACTAAGCAGCAGAGCAGAACAAAGAGAGTCATTTCCACGCTGCAGGAAATTCTGATATCTCAGCATACGTTTTTGTCCTTTGTTGGGATGAAAAGTTAAAATATCAGGTTTTTTGTGCAATAAACTGTTCTGAAAAACTTCAACCTGAAAATGACAAAACAGTACATTTTAACATTTTGGATAGAAACAAAACATTTCAACATTCTGAAATAGAAATACTTCATTCTGGTTTTTTTATATGACTCGTAACAGTCATTACGCTTATGCTCAAATATATTTGTTAGTCTCTAAGGTGCCACAAGTCCGCCTTTTCTTTTTGCGAATACAGACTAACACGGCTGCTACTCTGAAACCTGTCATTTCAAGTCAGTTGAATGTAAAACTGTATTTCCCTATTGCAGCATATTGCCTCATGGGAGTTGTAGTTTGGGAACCTGATGCCCTTTTTCTCCCCTATGGGCCAGGCACCCTAGCTAAACTATATTTCCCATAATGCATTACAGTCATGTGACTCCCATTATGCTGCACACAATTGCTCAGCAGGGAGAATGCATTGCATCATGGGAAATAGAACCCAGTTAGGGAGCCCAGTCCAGAAGGAAGAATGTGGGCTTGAACTACAACTCCCATGAGGCAATGCTGCAAAATGAGGAAATGTAGTTTAATGTTGAATTGACTCAATGTTTCAGCTCAGTTGAACAATTTGAAAGGTTCCAAATCTGGTGAAACCAACCCAAAACCAAATACTTTGTTTAGATTTTCATAACAGAACAACAACAACAACAAAAAATCTGCAAAATTGAATTTTCCTGTGGAAAATTTTGATTTTGCAGAAACAGAATAGTCTGTCAAAAACAATTTTGATGGACAATTCCTGACTGCCAGGGGGGAGTGGAGTGAGCAGCACACACATATGTTAGTACACTTCTCGGGATAGTACCGCCAAGCCAGGAGGACAAGTTTGTTACACCTTCTGGAAACTAAAGAGCTTCCTGAGTTTTGGCCTACAAATCAGTACTCACTGGATATTTGACTCACTGGAGAACAGAAGATTATCTTAATGTTGAAACACTGGATGCAGGACATTTCGTCCTATATCCAACAAATAGCCTTGATTAAGGAATAGATACAATAACTCAACACCAAGAGCGATACTGGTATCTTACCAAGTACTCAAGGGCTACAACTGATATGCCTATATATATGCATACATGCATATGGATTTTTGTATCTGTTTATGTTCCCCCATGATGCATTTAGAGTAAACAAATCATGTATAAATACATAAAATACATTTTATTACCCTTCAAGCTGCATCATCTGCTGCTGTTGCTTCCCTTTCTGCATTTCTTTTGTCTCTTTCCACCTGCCAATGTTCTTTTTTCCCTGCCTCTATTTTTCACTCTCCTTTACCTAGAATTGCCACTCTCACTTGTATTTGAAAGCATGCTCTTTGCCCAAAGGGCTTACAGACTAAGGCATCAGTGCTACAGAGGTTTATACACATACTAAATTTTAAGCTTGTGAGTAGTCCCACTAAAATGAAGCACATGTGTAAGTCTTTGCACTTGGTATTTTTGTATAGATCAGAGCAAAGTAGGCCTGATAAATAATGGATAATGTGAGAAAAGTCATGATCTGTGATCACAAGTAAAAAATGACTTCCTGAGTTTTCTTCAGTCTGATAGTAGCTTGTGTCTGTGATCTTCTCCAGATTCCTTTCCTGTATATGGAAATGACAACAAACCTCATAGCTCTTCTTGAAAGATCTGTCTTCCATTTTCCAGACCTATGAGTGTTGCCAACCCCAAGCACTCAAAAGTCATAAGTCAGGGCTCCAAAATCATGAGATTTTGAAAATTAACACTTTTTAAAAATGGCTTTTTTGATTTTTGAGCTGTTAGGGTTCACATTGTCAATTTTTTCTTCATGTGATTATCCACACAGATTTCCACTCTCAGTATGCACGTGCCCCATATGTGTGAGATCAGTCACACACATTAAATTCATTAAGTTCCAAGAGTGGAATCTGCATGGACAACACATCTTGAAGAACCACAGCTCCTGTAAAAAGAAAAGGAGGACTTGTGGCACCTTAGAGACTAACAAATTTATTTGAGCCTAAGCTTTCGTGAGCTACAGTCTCTAAGGTGCCACAAGTACTCCTTTTCTTTTTGTGAATACAGACTAACATGGCTGCTATTCTGAAACAGCTCTTGTAAAGTAACTGTTTTCTCACAGCGGTGTTGAATTACTGGGTAAAATTAAATGCCAGAAGCAAACATCATCTGCAAATACGTGGAATTATATTATAGTAGTGCTGGGCTTTTTATTTGTTTTTTTTTATATGCAGCATAATTAAGAAGCTGATGTTTAAAAAAATGTTGATAAGTAAAGAGAATTATGTAAGGTTTCTGTGATGCTCTCTTCTTTGCTTACTTTTGGCTTTTCTTAACATCTAATTTATTGCATCTGTGATCCTGCAGGGTTTTTAATATGTCCCCGTGAAGGTAAATCAGGGCTGAACTTCATAAAACTTAATAATTACCAAATGTTTAAAAGTACATGTGTGAATTGCACGGTTAACCATGGCTTGAGTCAAGTAATTACAAAGTATTTCCTGGTCAGTAGCACAGCTACGAGCAGCATAGTTATTGTATGAGCAGCCCTTAACCTCGTCTCCCTTTTCCTGATTTCATTTTAGTCCTTAGTTATTTCTCTTCTCACTTAATTCCTGCCTTGCTTATAGACACACTAGCCTAAGTTTTCAAAAGGGGCTAGTGACTTTTGCCCAGCTTGAGATACTTCGAAAGGCTCTGACTTCGGAGAGCAGTTGCAAAGCCGTTTCAGAAATCAGGCCCCTTTAAGGTGTCCCAGGTTGGGGATCTAAAAATGGAGCCACCCAGGAGCACCAGTCATGTCTGAACATTTATGCCACGGTTTCTTACAGGAGTTTTACAGTAATAATCTCTGGAAGCTGAACATATCTAAGACTATAAGAGATATTGGGAAAGTCTTCTGGACAATGTCCCAGCAAGGCAGTCATGATTTATGACTTCTGCCTTGGAAACCTTACTTATTCGTATTCCATTTTCTATAGCTGGTGGGGGAAAGATTGGACATCTGCAGAACCAGCTAAGCAAAGCTGGTTCTGTGAAAGGGAAGACGGGCAACATGATGGTGTCGCTGCAACACTTTGACCTCTGAGCTCTTCTCGGTGTGTCTGAAGGATGAAGGGGAAGGGGCAAGGGCCTGGGCACACGTAAGGAGTGAGGTGTTGTGAGTTTGGTGCCTGGGTGCCCTATACAACCAGAGGGGTGTGTGCTAAGCCCTTCCCCTCTCACGTAATAGGTGGCTAAACCCAGGCTGTGGGGAGGCACCTCTCTGTGTTAGCCAATCTCAGCTGTGAGCCCTCTTTGGAGTTAGGCACCAGTGCCTGTTTAGCAAGAAGCTGCAAGAGTGCTGCCCACCTCATAACTTTTAGCCCAGGAGGAAGAGCACTCACCTGGGAGGCAGAAGACCCAGGTTCAATCCCTCGCTGTGCCAGAAGGGAAGGAAGGATTTGAACAGGGGTCTCCTAACTCTTCTGGAGAATGCGCGAACCACTGAGCGATGGGCTAGTCAGAAGTTCCCTGAGTCTCTTCAGTCGATGCTGTTCCACTGTGGCTAAATAATGAAAGAAGGACTGGAACCAGGGTCTCCCACCTCCCAAGTGAGTTCTTAGTCCCTGGGCAACAGAGTCATTTTCTCCCATTCTGCCGGGCCCAGTGACTAGCTCAGCCTTTATCCACGGTGGGACAGTCCTGGGGTCAATTGAACCTGGGTCACCCCCAGCCCGGGCACAGCTGCTCGTCCTCCAGCTGGGTTTTGAACGGGGGCTGATCCAGTAGCCAGCCTCTGAGCACAGCTACCAGATCAGGCCCCAGCCATGCAAGAGGCAGCCGGTTGTCCCCTGATTTGTGACTCACTCTGGGGCTTAGGTGGGAGAGAGGCATCTGGACTCCGAGACTGAGGCAGCAGTTTCCGTGTTCAAGGGTCAAAACATAGGAGCATAGGCAGGAGAGTCAGAAGCTCCCTAGAAGTGGGGGGTCACTGGCGCCCAAACCATGGCCCACCCCGGCTTCAGCACTTACCCTCGAGGCCCACCCCACCCTGCCTCTTCCCCCGAGGCCCCATGCCCATTCCGTCCCTTCTCTGGAGGCCCCACCCTCCCTCCACCTCTTCCCCCGAGGCCCTGCCCCCCACTCGCTCCTCTCCGCCCCCTCTTCTTCCGTTGTGTGCCATTAAGGCAGGTTAAAAGTGATGGTGCCATAGCCCCCTGGCTCTCCCTGTTCTGCCGCCCCTGGGTGTAGGGAACTTTCACCCAAAAACTTAGGTGCCAAGTGAGTTTAGGTGCCTACAGGGTTCAGCAGGTGTTTTGTGCTTTGCAGGGGTCCCGAAATGAGGTCTTAGGCACCTAAACGGGGACTTAGGCTCCCAGCATCCTTTTTTGCATCCATACCAAAATGTTTAGGGCCTGTGACGGCATTCTAGCATGGGAATTGCTTTATCTGTGCTAAGGGTGGCTCTGCTGCATTGTCTCCAAAGATTAATGCTACTCCATGAGCTTCTGACACAGTTTGCGTTGCTCCCACCTCCTGAGATAGAAAAGCCCAAGCTGGCTTTGAATCTCTGTTCTCCTTCACCTGCTGAGATGGAAGAGCACCATGGGGGCTCTGCTCGAAAGGTCAGCATCCGCCTATGGCTGATGTTTTGGGATGGGAAGGAGAGGAAAAAAAGAATGAGGACTCCAGAAATGTGGAGGTAGGCCAATTAAAATAAACTAAAGACTAATTACTGATTTGAGCCAGAGTCTTGGAAATACAGCTGACGATAGTCAGAGTATCAATGGACGAGAAAAGCCAAAATGACAGCCCGTTCTTTTTACAATGACCGCATTAGTGTGCAGAAAGGGTCCCCTTATTCCCAGTGACTAGAATATATATTGCAAACTGCGTGTATGCATTTGTATCCAGTTATTATCATTGGTTATGTTTTTAATTTGGACTCAGCAAGCATCTTTGGGGAGACTGTAAATAATCTGATGATGTATAATTATTATATTAGTATTGCAATAGTTAAAGCATAGTGCCCAGAATTAGTCTAGCAAGCACTGCTTTCTGCACAATGATTAGAATCTCAAAATGGTCTCGTCACAGAAGTTGGCAAGGTTCCTGGCTCTGAAGTTTTCCTTTTTATTCAAGGACTGACTTGAGCCAGATGCAGATTTGACATCAAGCCATTAGCGGAGACAGCTGCTTTAAATGCTACCTTTTCTTCAGGACTGAGTAGAGCTGGACTCACTGGTTGTTTCCAGAGCATATGCATTAAATACAAATTTGGAGTCATTAAAGGCTATGTGAATTAAATTGTCAGAGAATATTCCCTAAATCCAAACTAAGGTCCCGGCTAAAATACAGGAAGAGGACAGTGGTGTTTTGTGACTGAAATTAATTAGTGACTTTAGGGAGACATATATTTTAGTTGTCTGAATCTAAAGGAAAAACTCAGAAGACAACCATCTTCTGATTCTTTTTATGATCTTAACTAGGCCTGTGCTGCCTGTGTGTTTAAAAATTACCTCAGAAAAAAAAGAGACCTGGTTTTCCTCGGTCCTGCTTATAATCTCAGATATCTGAAATGAAATAAGTTCTGAGATAAGTGCCTTACAGGCCCTGTGGCGTGTCACAATGCATAAATCTTCTCCTAGACTGCTATTGTACCTATGAAACAGAGCTAAACACTGAAAAGGTGGTGTGTTGCTTTTCCTTACTTTTCCATGTGATGAATCTGGAAAAATAGGTAGGGCCTTTTCCTCACAGCTGTGTCTTACTCACATGGGTGAGAGCAGTTTTATTCCTGTTTATCAGCTATTTTAAGAAGCAAGAAGAACAAAAAGGAAGTTTTCTTGCAGCTTATACAATAACATATACACAGTGGGGAGTCGGAAACTGGAACATTGAAGAAACTTTAGTGACATGATTTTTTGAAAGACCTTGTACTCTCCTACCAGTCCACATCTGGCTGGGAACAGGGGACAATTCCTGACCATGGGCTTGGTCACCTACAGCTCTCCTTAGACTTATTCCTTTCAGGATTTAGCCTTGAATTTGTGGCAGATTTTGTGGGAGCAGAGAGAGAACAAACATAGGCACCATGTGCTTTGTCAGAGAGCTAGAGAATGACCATCTTGCTAGGAGGGGAAGTGTGGCCTAATAGGATAAAGTGCTACCCTAGACTCAGAAGACATGGTTTCTAGTCCTACCTATGTAAGAACCGGGTAGTATTAATCTAAAATTTCTCAAACAATGAATCTTGGATCTTGTTAGGAACTGGAGGAGCAAGAACTCATGTGAATTTAACCTAGTTCTAGAGGACTGCTTCTAAAGTAGGGAAATCAGAGCAGCTCTTATGGTTTTCTATGTCTATGCAGAGCCTCACCCCATGGAGAACCATAATCGGGGTCCTAGGAAGGGCAAGGGTGGTGCTGGGGCTGCAACTAACCTTCCTTCCCCGTGAGATAGGTGAAATCTGTGAGGTGTGATTTAGCCCCATGAGTTCAACTCTGCAGGGCTCAGAGGGAGCCATGACAAGCCTTGGAGAAAATTGACCTAAAATGGATTTTCTGTACATTAAAAGGTCTCCAGTTTAAGCTTCTGGTATCGTGTATGGGAAAGAGGAACTCTCCAGTTTCTAGTGACACAAAGGTCCTGAGACAGATCCTCAGCTGGCGTGAGCCAGTGTAGCTGTATGATAAGAGGTATGGAGCTGGTCCCTGGATTTTAGCTGTGCAGTGAGATATAGGACATTAAACAAATCACTGGTCGAAGAGGGAATGTTACCCAGGGTGGGCCTGGGTCGGCGTAATTCTGGGGATGAAATTCCTCATTTTTGAGGGGGAAAGAAGGAAACGTTTATCTGGTAGGTTCATTTAAAAATGGTAGCTGCTTGAAACTGTCCTGCACTTTGGAATGTTAAGAGAAAACTCGGAGTGATGGCTTAGTGGGCACAGGGCAGTTGAGACAGACAGAGGTCTCTGATCATAAATTTTTCAGCAGTTGATCGCATGACTCTGTATTTAATCACAATCCCTCGGGAAGACCCCTGCATTGCACACTTGTGGCTTCACAATTCACAAGTTGTGCAGACATCCCAGATTGGTAAGCAAAAGCGTTAATACACAACACCATCAGGTATTCTCTCTCCGCACATGCATGCATGTACACGTACACGTACACACACGCACGCAATTATGCAGGAGTTCTACAACTGGATCCTGTGAAAGTTGATGGCAAGCTGTGACATAAATTACTTTTCCCCTCAAAACCAAAACTCTAAGATCATTCAAAATAGCAGGCTGAGAATTTTCTACAGTTGCTAATTTACTGCGAGAAAGTATTACCTGTTGAAATCCCCACAGGTTTTGTTTACCCTTCACTTTTTCACAAATGCTGATTAGAGAAAGAAGTTTTTGCTAATTTTTTGGAGAAAATCATTTTCTTTTGCTGATAATTTAATCCATGGATTAAATCTGACCCACTTCTCTCAGTGTCATTATCTCACCTCAGATATTTATAATCAAAAAGTCTCTTTCTCTATTGTATTTATGCTCCAAGTGCTTGGAAGATTATGCATAATTATGTGACAAAGACACTTGGGATGGTGGAATCTAAAAAGATAATTTTTATCTGTCAAAGAGTTTTGTATTCTTTAAATCAAGAGAGGTCTTGATGCAACCTCCACAAAGGAGCAGACTCCTGCTGCTTAAAGTTCACTAGACGGTTGGGTTGGTTCTGGTGTTTTGGTTGTTCACCTCATGTTGTAAAGTCCTTCAACATTAAGGACTGGGGATAGTGTCATTGTTTCATTTGCATTATTCTCCATTGGTCATGCAAAGCACACATTCCTTCACTGCACAATAAATTCTTAAAGCAGTAGACGTTAAAAATAATCAGCATCTGACCATCTTCCTATCACTCTCAAGGCTTCATGAAATTTACAGACATGGTAAAACATTAGACTTTATAGACAACAAACCGTTTTATACAAATGTATGGGAAAATAATTAATGGAGAGAAGAAAAAAAGATGAAAATCTGCCTTGAATTCTCCTTATCAAATATTTGTGGTTAGAAGAAGCATTGAAGGAATGAATATGATGACTACTTCCCCAATATATTATTCCCCTCTCTGCTACTACCATAATATTTTCAAAGATACTGGCTCCGAAAAAGAAACAGGGAGATTTTGCAAATGAGTTTAATGAAGATATTTTCCTTGTGAAATTAATAGATTTTAAGGCCAGGGGGGACGATCTGAGCTATAGCAAATAATTTTAAAATAATGTGTGAGCCAGCCATCAAACATATGGTCCCCAAGCAGCTACAATTTCAGTAACACACACAAACCAGTGGCCCTTAAAACCATCCTAAAGCACTCAAGACTTGATTGTCTAGGCCTCCATCCTGCCAAGGGTAGTTCTTTTGCAATATTCCCCTAATTTGATATTTGTAATTGCAGGACATGTTGTGAAGTTTTTGCACTTAGAGTTTGATTGTAAGGGAGTTATAAATCAGTTTGGCTTTGTAGGCATTGGGTCTGGGCACAATTTTACTTCAGTTCATTTGCATTTTGTCCCATAGGATAAAATGTCACTATTTATATTGGTAATGAATTCAGAAAACAGTTTTGAAATACGACTTCTTCATGATGCATAGCTATTAGAAATGGTTTAGTTCGCTGGCTGTGAGTGTGTGTGTGTGTCCATATACAGTCTCAGTGTTATATATAAAACAGAGAGTGGGCTCATATCTGGGTGGGGATACAAAAATAAATCTATTTCTGAACCTCTGTTTGCAGTAGCTCTGGTTTTTACAGGATTTGAATTCTTCAGAGCATGGAGATAAGATTTTGAAGAGCTTCTGAGAAGTCTTATGAATGGAATGCCTCCAAGCTACTAAAAGCAATACCAACTTTGCAAAATACTTACAGAGAATACAGATCAGGCAGATCTCCCATTTATACTCTGGGATATACCTGGTCTGTCAGATATTTTTCATTGTTAGTGTGTGTCATAAATATAAAGGGAAGGGTAAACCCCTTTGAAATCCCTCCTGGCTAGGGGAAAGCTCCTCTCACCTGTAAAGGGTTAAGAAGCTAAAGGTAACCTCGCTGGCACCTGACCAAAATGACCAGTGAGGAGACAAGATACTTTCAAAAGCTGGGAGGAGGGAGAGACATGTCAAGGTTCCTCCCCCACTCTGAACTCTAGGGTACAGATGTGGGGACCTGCATGAAAAACCTCCTAAACTTATCTTTACCAGCTTAGGTCAAAACTTCCCCAAGGTACAAAATATTCCACCCGTTGTCCTTGGACTGGCCACTACCACCACCAAACTAATACTGGTTACTGGGGAAGAGCTGTTTGGACGCGTCCTTCCCCCCAAAATACTTCCCAAAACCTTGCACCCCACTTCCTGGACAAGGTTTGGTAAAAAGCCTCACCAATTTGCATAGGTGACTACAGACCCAGACCCTTGGATCTTAAGAACAATGAACAATCCTCCCAACACTTGCACCCCCCCTTTCCTGGGAAATGTTGGATAAAAAGCCTCACCAATTTGCATAGGTGACCACAGACCCAAACCCTTGGATCTGAGAACAATGAAAAAGCATTCAGTTTCTTACAAGAAGACTTTTAATAAAAATAGAAGTAAATAGAAATAAAGAAATCCCCCCTGTAAAATCAGGATGGTAGATATCTTACAGGGTAATTAGATTCAAAAACATAGAGAACCCCTCTAGGCAAAACCTTAAGTTACAAAAAAGATACACAGACAGAAATAGTTATTCTATTCAGCACAGTTCTTTTCTCAGCCATTTAAAGAAATCAGAATCTAACACGTACCTAGCTAGATTACTTACTAATACTCCATTCCTGGTCTATCCCCGGCCAAGACCCAGCATATAGACAGACTATAGACAGACACAGACCCTTTGTTTCTCTCCCTCCTCCCAGCTTTTGAAAGTATCTTGTCTCCTCATTGGTCATTTTGGTCAGGTGCCTGCGAGGTTACCTTTAGCTTCTTAACCCTTTACAGGTGAGAGGAGCTTTCCCCTGGCCAGGAGGGATTTCAAAGGGGTTTACCCTTCCCTTTATATTTATGACAGTGTGTCTTTGAACTTACACTGATATCACCATGAGGAAAGCATTTGAAGAGAAACGGACATTCACCGTAGGATGATCATCAACCACTTAAACTTTGCATGTCTGATATTTCACTAAGGTTGCTCTGCTGCATTCGTCGTTTGTAACTGTTTGACCATGTTGTATTTCATTAACCTTCATTCATTAGCTTGCTACACTGAATGTATTTCTGCGCCCTCCTCCCAGATACATTAACTATTTCACTCTTTTCAGTCATTTTCTCCATCACTCAGCTTTTGTATCCTGCATATTAGCTGCAGTTTCATTGTTGTTCTGTGGACTTCATTCTGTATATCATGTTGTCTTACAAATTAGGGCCCAAATTGTCCAAAGTGTGTGCATCCAACTTCTGTCTGTGCAGCACCCAAAGTGTGTACAACCCCAACTAACATATGCAACTCATTGGCAAAGTCTGTCATCTCCTCCTCTAGTGGCTGGGCCACCTAGAGGATAACAGCTTACTGTTGCTACCAATTAATAGCATCGCTCCCTGAGCTTTACAGGTCTGTGCTATAGCACTAAAATTCCTGCCTTCAGTCCCTCCTGCCAACCTGTCAAAAGTATAACAAGGTCCAATGGCTGGAAGTTGAAGCTAGATAAATAAGGCACAATGTTTTAACAGCGATGGTAACTAACCATTGGAACAACTTATCCCAAGGATTGTGGTTGATTCTTCAACTCTGGAAATTTTTAGATCATGATTGGATGGTTTTTTTTTAAAAGATATGCTCTAGTTCAAGCACAGCGATTGGTCTTGAAGCAGGGATTAATTCAGGAAAGTCCTATGGCCTGGGTTGTGCAGGGGATCAGACTAGATGACCACAAAGATCCCTTCTGGCTTTAAAATATATGAATCTATGAAACCCGTTTGGGGTAGGTGGTTATCATATGCACATCAGGCACTGACTACACTGAAAAGCACCTACATAATTTTGTCTGCACCCGTTTGAAAATGTGTCTAAATATTTGGCATAAATCCATCTTAATGTACCATGTGTTCACTGTGTTAGTGTGTGACTTTCATCATACATGTGTCCTCATGTTTACTGGGTAGGACTGAGCATTTTCTTAAAACTACTTTTGAGCAAAACCAAGGTAGTGGATGTATAGCATAAGGGCCAAGTGTCTGTCCATTCTGTAATCAAAACAACCCTCTAATTAGTATTTTTCCTTTAAACAACAACATTGCTTTTTACCTTGCAAGCATTCCACTGACCTTTTTGTAGTTCTCACTGAATAATCAGTACCATCCAGGAATTTGCCCTCTAATGGGTTGCTGTTGCATTTTAGAATGGATATCAAGGTTTATTTTAATGCATTTTATTAATTAATTAAGTATGATTTTTCCCCTCTGTGGCTCAGTGGCGGGAGCACGGACACTGAGTTCCTCCTCACTTGCTCTGACAGGCAGGAAGTCGCTCAATCAGCATTCAGGATTTTCCCGCTCTCTGGGGCTCCCTC
The DNA here is from genome assembly GCF_965140295.1 of Lepidochelys olivacea. Lineage (NCBI taxonomy): Eukaryota > Metazoa > Chordata > Testudines > Cheloniidae > Lepidochelys > Lepidochelys olivacea. Next base: position 125,679,836 of record NC_140416.1, read on the forward strand.
CTTTGGCTTCTCTAGTTTGACGCCTGCCTCTCTCAGAATACCATGGAGGAAGGCGTCCTCCATGGCTGCGTCTTCCTGCCATTTTGTCTCTCTGCAAGAAAAGGCTAAAGAAAGAAAACCCCAAGCCTGGGCCTCGTTCATGTTGGGGATTAAATGGTTTTTATTCACTGATTTAGGGAACCTTCCCTCCCCACCTTAGAATCATAGAAGATTAGGGTTGGAAGAGACCTCAGGAGGTCATCTAGTTCAACCCCCTGCTCAAAGCAGGACCAATCCCCAACTAAATCATCCCAGCCAGAGCTTTGTCAAGCCTGACCTTAAAAACCTCTAAGGATGGAGATTCCACCACCTCCCTAGGGAACACATTCCAGTGCTTCACCACCCTCCTCATGAAATAGTGTTTCCTAATATCCAACCTAGACCTCCCTCACTGCAACTTGAGACCATTGCTTGAAACCACCTTGGTGGAGTCAATTTCTGGCATGTAAAACAGCTGCTCCATTTCCCTGCAGAGGAGAGAGACGAAGCTATTCATCTGTATAAGCAGTGTGGTTTTGTGGAGTATGGGGCCACACTCCCATGGGAGTGTGGCCTAAATGAACAGGACAGCCTACAATTCACAGGTGTGTGTGTGTGTGTGTGCGGGGGGGGGGGGGGGACTAATCTTCTCAATTGAAGGCTTGCTGGAGCAGCCAAGAAGGCATTTAACTACCAAGACCAGGGAGGGTACTTACGGAGGCAAAGGCGGTACCAACACAGACTCCACGTGTCCTGAACCAAGTGAATGGATGTGACAAAGAGAAGACAATACAAAGAGAAGAAATACTTTAAATTTTTCATACCAGTGCTAGGAATGTGGGTGATTAGAGGAACTGGAAATCCTCATTCATCAGAAGAACTTTGATATAACTGGCATTGCTGAAAGCTGGTGGGACAATCAGAATGATTGGAACATTAAAATCAGTACTTATAGCCTGTTCAGAAAGGAGAAAGTGGGTAAAAGAGGTGTTGGGGGGTGGGGGGCACGCTACATTAAAATCACCCATTATCTGTTTTAGAATTACGGATAACTTAGAACCACGGTGTCTTAAATGCATGTGGATCGGTGTACTAGCTAACAAAGCCCAGGAGTGGGCACTGGATGGGAGGGTGTTACGGACCATCAGATCAAACCAGAGAACAGGATGACTTACTCCCTAAACACCTGTCTGTAATGTGGAAAGAAAAATGTGGAGTTATTGGGGAGTTCACTTCGGGAGACATATGCTGGAAGTCTCATGCAGCCAGTAATAAAACATCATTAGAATTTCTAAAAAATTATAGATGATTTTTTAAAATACAAAAGGCATTGCACCCAGCACAAAGTAATGGCTAAAGAAGAATTCAAGGAGAGGAACATAATTAATGCCAGATAACATGGTTTTCTGTAAAATAGATCTTGTCAAACAAACCTGATTTCATTCTTTCACGAGATTACGAATTTGGTTGGTTTCAGAGTAGCAGCTGTGTTAGTCTGTATTTGTAAAAAGAACAGGAGGACTTGTGGCACCTTAGCGACTAACCAATTTATTTGAGCAGAAGCTTTCGTGAGCTGCAGCTCACTTCATCGGATGCATTCAGTGGAAAATACAGTGGGGAGATTTATATACATAGAGAACATGAAACAGTGGGTGTTACCATACACACTGTAAGGAGAGTGATCACTTAAGGTGAGCTATTACCAGCAGGAGAGCAGGGGCGGGGAAACCTTTCTTAGTGATAATCAAGGTGGGCCATTTCCAGCAGTTTGACAAGAACGTCTGAGGAACAGTGGGAGGTGTGGGGGGGAAATAAACATGGGGAAATAGTTTTACTTTGTGCAATAACTCAACCACTCTCAGTCTGTATTCAAGCCTAAGTTAATTGTATCCAGTTTGCAAATTAATTCCAATTCAGCAGTCTCTCATTGGCGTCTGTTTTTGAAGTTTTTTTGGTGAAGAATTGCCACTTTTAGGTCTGTAATCGAGTGATCAAAGAGATTGAAGTGTTCTCCGACTGGTTTTTGAATGTTATAATTCTTGACGTCTGATTTGTGTCCATTTATTCTTTTACGTAGAGACTGTCCGGTTTGGCCAATGTACATGGCAGAGGGGCATTGCTGGCACATGATGGCATATATCACATTGGTAGATGTGCAGGTGAACGAGCCTCTGATAGCATGGCTGATGTGATTAGCCCTATCATTGGTGTCCCCTGAATAGATATGTGGACACAGTTGGCAACAGGCTTTGTTGCAAGGATAGGTTCCTGGGTTATTGGTTCTGTTGTGTGGTGTGTGGTTGCTGGTGAGTATTTGCTTCAGGTTGGGGAGCTGTCTGTAAGCAAGGACTGGCCTGTCTCCCAAGATCTGTGAGAGTGATGGGTTGTCCTTCAGGATAGGTTGTAGATCCTTGATGATGCTTTGGAGAGGTTTTAGTTCAATTTGGTTGGTAAAGGTAACTGTGTAGGTGTAATAAATTTAGACTTTTGTAAGGCATTTGGCTTAGTGCTGCATGACCTTCTGATAAAAATAGCATGATGAAATATCAACAGAGGACATGTTAAATGGATTTAAAATGGCTAACTGATAGATCTCAAAAAGCAGTTGTCAGCAGGGAATCATTTTCAAATGCAGATGTTTCTCGTGGGGTTCTGCAGGGATCAGTACAAGGCCTGACATTATTCAACATTTCAGTGATCTGAAAGGAAATGTAAAATCATTAGCAGAGTGATAAAGGAGGAGGACAGGGCAGTCACACAGAGTGATTCGGTTTGCAACCAAATGCAAAATCATACATCTAGGAACAAGGACTGCAGGGCATGCCTACAGAATGGGAGACTGTATCCTGGAAAGCAGTGACTCTGGAAAGGATATAGGGGTTGTCGTGCTGTCTGGAGTGACTCACAACTGTGAGTGCCTACCTCAGTGTGGACTCTCAGAAATAGGGGAGATACCCCAAGCTGGTGGTGTATTCTATAATTAGATTTCACCAAGCCAGGAACAAATGTGCACTCCTGGATCACTATAGCAGTCTTACCATGGAGTCACAGACAGTCCCCTTAGACTCAGACGAAGAACTGGGCGATAAAAGGTGATTTAAACCTAAAATCACACCACAGCAGGTTTCTCCCAGTCTCAAGAGACCAGACACTTAAATGAGACCAGTTTGTACTCCAGATCTTACACCAAAGACAATGCTGGCAGCCAAATCTACAGCAAACTAAATATAGGATTAGTAGCTAAGAAAAGGAAATGGGAGTTACAGAGAGGTTAAAGCAGGCAAAATATATGCACAGGTGAATCACCGTTTGTAACTCCAACTGGTGGCAGTGATGTGATAAACTGCCAGTTTCCCAAAAGTCTTTCGAGGTATCCAGATTGTCTCTGAGGATCTCCGCTTTGCATCTGGTACATTTCTCTGTAAGAGTCCAAACAGTCAGGGATAAAGGATCTTTCTTTGAATCCATATTTATAGCTTCTTCTGACAGAAGACAAGCTGATAGTGTCTATACCCGTGTGGACTTTTTTTGTGATGATGATGAGTGAGGAATGTACTTAGCCTTTGCATAATACTTTGAAATTAGCATTTTCTGTTAAAGTCCTTAAGTCCTTCCTTAGCATTTCACAAGATTTCTTTGATGGGTTATTTAGACACAGGGGTGTACACAATGTAAATGTTTGCTATTCCATTACAACAGGAACAGATAAGTGAAAACAATGCAAGTAACATTCCATTAGTTTTCATGAAGTTTAAACAGCTGATTACCCACTTATTCATTTAACACTTTGATCTATACTAACACACAAGTGAATGGGCCTGGGGTTCTGACCTGAGCTAGCATCTGGTTTGCCAGCATTACAAGGGTGATAGTAGAGAAGCAACTGAACATGTGGTCCCAGTGCAATGCTGTGGCAAAAAGTGCTAAGGAGATCTTTGGGTGGATGAACGAGGGAGCAGGAGTAGGTGGGTAGTTTTATCTCTGTGTACAATGTTGGTGAGACCAATATTGGCATACTGTGTCCAGTTCTGGTGTCCATGTTTTTAAAAGAAGGTTGAAAAATTAGACAGTGCAGACAAAAGAGACAAAAATTACGCGAGGGCTGGAGAAAATATTTTAGAGTGAGAGACCTAAAGAACTCCATCTGTTTAGTGTATCACTGAGAAGTGAGTTGATTGCGGTGACTAAAGATCTTCACAGGGAGAAAATACCAGGTATTAAAGGGTTCTTCAACTGAACAGAGAAAGGCATTACAGGAACCAATGGTTGGACCCTGAAGCCAGACAAGGTCCAGTTAGAAATAAGGCACACATATTTAGCAGTTGGAACCATTGGAACAAATGACAGAGGGAAATGGTAGGTTTGCCTGGTCATGATGTCTTTGCATCAAGACTGGATGCCTCTCTGCAACATGTGCTTTAGTCAAACACAAGTTACTGGGCACCACACAGGGGTAACTGAGTGAAACTGAATAACCTTTTATATACAGGAGGTCCAACTAGATGGTTCCTTTTGGCTTTAAACTCTAGTATTCTATACATTGACTTCAACTGTTTCCCTCGGGGCTATGACTCGAGTATCTGGTCTTTACCGATTAATACAGTTCACCCAGGCGAGTATTACGTTTGGACACTCAATCCACAATTCATTTCTTTCAAAGCTCTTTGTGAGGCCTATGTCCTGCTTCTAACTGAAGAGGGTGAGTGCTCCTCATGTGCGTGGGGCTGTGGTTTGCAGTGTGGGGAAGAAGGATGGAGATTGGGACTAATTGGGGCTAGTCAGAATTAAACAGTGTGCTGTGACAGAGAGTGCCATACCAATCAAACAAAAAACTTTTCTTACTCTAATGAGTGGCTCTGTGGCCTAGGTGTGGGGCCTGTCCCTTAACTATGAGAGGTCACAAAATCCCTGATGTGTCTGTTTACATGGTGATACATCTATGGCTCATATAATTTTCCTCTGACATACAGGAGGTCAGACAAGATTATCGAATGGTCACTTCTGCTTTTAAAATTTCTACAGAACTTCACATTATTATTGTGCCTTACAAAGTTTCTGCCTCTGAGGTGTGGCCTGAACAGCCTTGGTCAGGTGCTCAGTGATGATGTTAGGGGCTTCTGGATCTGTTTCCTTTCAGCCCTGCTGTCTTTCCATGGTCTGATTCATGGATAAAGCACATGGTTGGTTGGTTTTTTCTTCAGCTAAACCAGTTTGCTCCTTTGGCTAACAGCAAGCAAGGAGAGACCAGCAGCACCCATTCAGGATAGAAGAAGAGCAGGGAGGGGGCCAAAGAAACAAAAGAGAGAAAGGGGACATTTTAGCAGTTATTGGTTCTTATTCATCTCAATAGTTTGCAATACCCCATTTCTGCCACCCGGTAGTGCTGTGTGAAGCCATAAAGCACCAGCTGGCCCAGGTCCACTTGATTGATTCCAAAATGGTGGCTCCCAGCCAGGAACAGTACTGAGGGCTTGTCTTGTGTTAGTAGATCCAGAGAACACCAGGCAGGCATTCCCCTAAAGTAAGAGAGTGCCTGGGTCTCTTTGTGGTGGGTGGGCGAATGGGCTAACGCTTCAGCAGTGAGTATCCTGCAGCTGGTTTCAACTTCCTCTGTTACATTTCAGCAAAAGTGTTCGGTTTATGATAGAAGTGGGTTTGCTACTTTGGGTTTACTACTCTTGCTCACCCAGGGGTGATTTTGCTCTGCCACAATTTCTATTATTCAATACCAGTCCTGGGCAGCAGTTCATTAGGAGCGCATACATATGGTAGTTAGTTTGTGCAAGTATTCGCTACTTAGAACTGGCCAGCAAGTTGTAATGCAAAAGCCTAAGTGATTGGTGCATTGAAAATTGTAAATGCAGCAAAATAAACCTAGATTCATTGGTCTGGAAATATCTGTGGTCAGCAGGCTTTAACCAGGGGCAGTCTCGAGTCTACCACTATAGTTCAGTAAGATATCTTTTTGATGAGTTTTAAAGAAATGCTTTTGAAACACTTTCTTTTCCCTAATATTTCAATTTTAAGAGTGTGTGTGTATAAAATCACATATATAATGTTGATATCATTGTGATGCAGTGCAGGGCTGTGTGATAAACTGAATTAATCATGTACTTTTGACAGACACTGTAATACAAATAGTAATGTGGGTCTAAAGAAGGATCTTCAAAATGGATTCCACATTACCCAAGGAGTTGCTGTTTCTTCCTAGTTTGTCACAGGGTCTGCTCCTTAAATAACTTTCTATATTCTTCCGAAGAATTATGCAAGCGTGTTAATGGAGGAGCTGCTAAATATCTGTTTAATATACAGTAATTGAGGCCAGTTCTGGATCTGGTGATTCTGTTTAAGCTCAGCAAGTGGTCTGAAGAGATGGCATAACCAACCCCCCCCCCCCAGGTATATTCAAGTAGGTACGTTAGCTTCAGGGCAGTAATTTCCCCTCTTCATCTTTTGGTATGTTTTTGTACATAATCAGTGCCTTCTTTTCATCTCATAATGAACAGTGCCCTCTCCTGAGCACTCATCACCTTGTAATTGTCACTTTCTTATAGCTGTATTCTGACATGATTACTGCATTCACATTTTTATTGTAGTAGTGACCGTTTTATTAAGCTGCTATAGTGCTATTCATTATCATTTGATAAACCACTCATTATCAGTCATTTTCCTTTGTTCCCCCACATCATATTTACCAGTATCTTGAATCATAATCACAGAGAGTATTTTAATATGCAATTCTTACTGTGTCTTTCATCTTCATTCACTCAACACTCCAAAAGAGCCCCACCGGTTTGGTCTTGATTCTGTTGGCCATGATTTTCTCACTGTCACTTGTTTTACTGGCTACCGGCCAGCGCGTTGCCTGCACTGTAAAGATGGATAAGCAGCTGCCTCCCTAAGCAACATCAATGACTTTCCTTAGAAGATCTCGGAGATAATTTGTCCATTGTAGGTACACAAAAGACAAGCCATTCCTTCCTTCCTCCACAGAGACTGAATGTGTCATTTCCCTGCTGTACATAGTCCTTAGTGATCCAGTGAGTAACACAACACATGAATAGCTAATGAGCAACCCATAAAAACCAGGAATGTACAAGGAATCTTTACACTATCATGACTCTTTACTGATTGCTTGATGCTTAGTTTGGGAATCTAGATAATTAAAGTGAACAACTCTGGTCCAGTCTTTGGGTTTAGCCAAGTGGCTACTGGGCCAGGGCTTGGAAAATGGGGGCAAAGGTGGCTAATTTCTGTCATTGTGTTCTTCCACTCCCTGTGGCTATTGTGGGCCACGGTGACCTTCAGGGATGAAATATGTGTAAATCTTTGCGGGATCAAGCCATATGTTTTCAAGGAAATAACAAACACAATTATATATGATGATGATAAAAGGGCGTCAGTTTTGTCCCATGAATAAAACATTATTGAGTGGGGTTTCTTAAAAATTAGCTTTGTCCTGAACTCAATAAACCATTGTTGTCTTATGAAACATTATAAACCTACGACCCAGTTCTGCAAATGCTTACTCATGGGCTTAATTTCAGAACACGCGTAGTCTCATTGACTTCAGCTATTGTGGTGTTTACTTATCAGCAGGATTCAGAGAAATAGATGGATTATTTTTTCCTTAGCAAAATGAGCAGGAATTCTTGGCTGCAATTCAGTGCATTAGTTACTGGAACTTTGGGTGTACTAACTTTTTGTTGCGCTTCATCTTTGGGCAATACACAGGTGTAATTAAAATAAATAGAAGGATATTAAAATTAAAGGTAGAGGTAGGGTAAAAAGCTTTTTGACTTGTTTGAATCAAAACAGAGAAAGACCCTTTAAATACATGACCCAAAAAAGCTGGTGAAACAATCATAGAAAGAGAGACAAAGATAAACAAGTGTACAGAGTTCAGGGTCATACAACATTTTAAAAGTGAATGCTTATGAAAAAAACGCCGATTGAATTTAATGCAGATGATTCAGTGGACCTTACAGAAATCTAATACGGTCCCATAGAAAATATTCTTACAAACTTGTGGGGCTTAATAGATCTTTTTATAGCATGCATTTCAGGTATCAATTTAGTCATCTCCTGAAACAATGCACAGGGGAGATGAATAAGCAATCGGGAAAAAGAAGTGTGAACTACAAGTAGACAAAAGCAGCAGTAAAAGCTCTTTTAGTTTATGGGAGCTGGAGGGGGAAATCCATTTGTGTGGAGTGGCTCTGTCTCTCTCTGGCTCATTTTGTGCACAAGATAATTCTAAGCTCTTCTGACGCATTGCTGTGAACACAGGCTGCTTGGGGGGGGGGGCAGGAAAACACTTCCCATCCTGTGGGATGCTGCTTTGGTCTGTGTGTGGGCACCAGTGTTAAATGCCAAGAATCATGGGGTGTAAGAGAATGCCTTGGCAAAGGGGAGAAACCACGTTTTTGGCCCTGACAGGAGCATGTTCCACATGACTGTTAATGAAATCTATTGAAAACCATGGAGACAATCCAAATCTGCGTGTGTTGTCACCTGCCGCTTTCTTCGGACCGTGCGGCTCATTCGTCTGCAACAGACTCGAAGCAGTGCTGATTTCTGTCCCCATGGAAAGGTTTGCTGCTACACGCTGACAGGAAAAATGTTTACTTCAACCGGGTCAAGTCAGATACTAACACTGTGCCTTTAATCACTGTTAAGTAAAAACTAACGGCATGCTTGAAAACATTGCTTTATATGATTAGCCGTGAACAGCTTTTTGCCCCGGTTCATGGGAAAACTGTTTGCATATTTCTGACTACAAAGAGGTACAGAGCCTGATGAAACCTGGTTCCGAGCTAATCTTAAAAAAAAAAAAAAAAACAACCAAAAAGCAAACACACACCAAAAAATCCCTCCTGGAGTAAGGGTCTGAAACAAAACTCACTGAAGACCAGAGAGTTTCACATGACTTTCAGTGGTTTGAATCAGGCCCAAATTGTTAAGCAAGTACATGACCTGACTCAAACATATATAGTGAGGACAATCAAAACCAGGCTGTCTTCTTATATTTCAATAACTAGGCAGATATTTGGGGACTTGCTCAAAAACAAGCCAACTATTCAGTTGCTCTTCAGAAGTTGACAGGAATTCTAATGTAATTCGTTTAAAAATGTTCACACAACAATGATTTGCTGTTCATAAAGTTACTGAGTGCTATGTTGTTGTCATGCCAAGCTCTACAAGTGATGCTGAAGTGTAACCTGCTAAGAGGAATGCTCCCTTTTAAGAATGCTACTTGCAAGAAAGTTGTGCCTCTTCTGAAACAAAATTTTACTGATTTGATTTTGTTATCTATTGAAAGCATTAATAGCGACCTTGACTCAGCCTCCGGATGCCATGAATGAATGAAATTCAAAATGTTTAGCGTACATCTCTGTCAAACGACTCTATAATACTACATCCCTACCCTGCCGTCTGTTTATAGCCCACCCCGTCAGAGAGTGCAGATAGATCTTGTGCTGCATTCTGCAGCACATTAAACGCTGGCTGTGGCCGTTTGCTCAAGGTGTGGTGGGCTCCAGAGGCCTGGACTGTCCATAAGAGTCATGAGACCCGCTTGTCTCAAAGAGCTCAATCTCAGGAAATGACCCGTGATCACAACAGGTATGAAGAGATACAGTGAGAGAGAGACGCTCTCAAAATACCATTAAGGGCTTTGTAGATAAGAACCAACTCTTTGAACTGCACCCAGAAACAAATGGGCAGCTCAGATGAGAAACTTCATCCCTTGCTCCCAGAGGAATTCAGGGCCACAATGATGCAGGCATTGTAACCTCCAGACTGTAATTCACTGCATCTGAAGTTGGATCGGAAAACAAGTCAAAGACTCCAACTGGCTCAGAACACGTTATAGAAGTTCAGGCTGCCATGAGCCCATCGTGCCTTTGCCCTTGTTCCACTTCCTCCCCAGCTCCCAGTTGGCTCTTGCTGCTAGTTCAATGCCTTGGTCCTGAACTTCAAAGCCATTAATGGGTCAAAGTCCAACTACATTTGACATTGCGTCTCTGCTTATAAACTGCTATGCTAGTTGCATTCCTCTGGGGCAGTGCAGATCAGAAAGGCGGATAAGGCTTTCTCAGACTATGGAATAAACTTCTGAGATGAATCCAGAATCTGATGAAGTTTAGGTCATGTTGCAAAGCCTTCTTCTGCACCATAACCAGAATGACACAACTGCTACCTCTGACCCCCTTCCCTCTGAAAAACAACAACAACCCTACTCCTCAGCAGGGAATCCCATAAAGAGAAAAGAAGCAAAGAGACGCCATGAAGTCTACTAGGGACCTTATTCTGCCAATCTAACTAATGTAGAAAAGTGCTTAGAGGGTATGATGTTAGCTACAGTACAAAACACTAAGGGCTTGTCCAAACTAGAATAAAAAGGTGTTGTGTTTGCTAACACGTTTTGAGAAACACATTTTAAATGCGAGTGTGGACAGGGAACGTTATATTTTAATTCACATTAGTAGGACAAGGGGAACCCAAGAGAGTCGATGACAACCAAGCTAATAGTATATTAAAAATACAGTCAGTGTAAAGGAACACTAAAATAAATTATAGTGAACAGGCAAAACCACAGGAGTTAAGAATTTTGCAAACGTCTTAATGTGTCTTGCATATTCTTTTAAAATGTTTTTCCATTGTATGAACATATTGTTTAAAATGATTCAGACAAGAAACTATTACAATAATGTTTTACAGCTGTTGACATTTTCTTGTATTTTCCTCGGGGGGGAAAAGAATGATAGTGCATGCAATTTCCATCATTTATTTTCCCCTGTGAAACGCTTGCCCATCACAGTGGTTACTGAATGCTGTTGAAATGCCAATTCTATCATAATTCTCTTAAATATAAGCTGTGAACTGGGAAAAAGCTATAAAATAACTTGTTCTATTTGCCAGTACTTTTTTTTTGCATGTTCCCTTTTTACATGTTTCCTTCTAGAAGAAAATTCCCCGTCAATATGACACAAATTTATCCATCCTCACATTTTCTCTGTTCTTCTTTGTCAAAAAAACCACAGTCTATGGGCATGGGTAATTTTGCTATGGCTGGGTATTGCCATGTGGGTATACTGCAGTGAAGCACAGATACAGATTCATAGGGGCAAGGCGTTGCCACTGGGATCTCTGTTAGGTTCCTGAGATCTTAGTTGGGGTGTTTCCTCAATCCACAGAGGTGCACTCTACTGCAGCCACAAAGTAGGACATGTCGTCACACCATGGCAGTGTTTTATTTTGCACGAGATTGGTTTTCACTTGACATGAAATGGCTTCATTGGCCCATAACATTTTGGCCCCTGAGGTGGGGAGCTCAAATGATGCCCTCATGTCCCCTCGCTTGGACCAAAACTTTGAAAGGTCTCAATTCTGCCTTCTTCAACTGACTGTATTGCACAATCTAGCACCTGGTTAAATCATTCAACTTTGAATTGTTGTTTGGGGTCTCTTATGGGATTATCCCGTGCCTCGTAATCAAAATGTCATCTTCTTTGGTGACTCTTGTGTTCTTGAATGGGTGGGAAAATCGCTTCAGAGTGAAGTTCCTCTGCCAACTTCTGCACACTCTTCAGAACGTTTTTAAATCCCTCATCTGACCAGTAAGACTGTAGGCATGACTTTGCTTTGTCCAGTTGTTCCATTGCTCCAGATATATCAAGGTCAACACCTTGGAGTCTCTTGCTTACAACATTTTTTTCAAACAGTATGTCATGCCACAACACTAAGCCACCAGAAATTTGAAGTTACGTATGTTTCTCGTGATTCCATTTCCCTCTGCCACTGTTCTCCCGCAAACAGTTCCTGTCGTAGCTTTATCCTCCATAATGGCAACTATGGCATCATCTATCTTCCCAATTTGGTGTTTGATAGGCTTTATCACCTCCACTCGACTTTTCCATCATGTGGCACTCATGTCAGTGTCAGAGAGGATGTTCCCAGATGTTGGTTCAAAATTTGCCATCGATGAGTTGATGCAGAAAAAACTACATAAACGATTTGAATTACATTAAAAAAATTCAGCAGCCTCACTAGAAGCTGATGCTGCATCACTGACCACCAAGTTCAGTGAATGAGAACTGCATGGGACAAAAAAAGCTCGAGGGTTTAACTCTCGAATCCATGTCTGCACTCCTCTGTTCTTGCCTCTCATGTTGGCACCATTGTCATAGCCCTGACCTCTCATGTCAGCTATCACAATTCCATCTTTTTAAGAAGCACATTTGTGATAACTGCTTCTGTAGTATCATCAGTGTCTATAAATTCTAGAAAATGCTCTCTGACCGTCACCATTGCAGGGACATTTTCACTCGGTTCTGCTATTGTTACAAAACGCACCATTAAAGTAATTTGTTCTGTATGGCTGATGTCAGGTGTGCAGTCCGGAATAAGAGAGTAATATCTTGCTGACTTCAGATCTGCCACAATCTTCTGTTTGACTTTTCTTGCCAGTAACTGTATGATCTCGTTTTGAATTGTTTTTCCAAGGTAGTGGTGTGTGTACATTTCTTGGGTGAAAAGAAAAGGAGGACTTGTGGCATCTTAGAGACTAACCAATTTATTTGAGCATGAGCTTTCGTGAGCTACAGCTCACTTCATCGGATGCATCTGATGAAGTGAGCTGTAGCTCACGAAAGCTCATGCTCAAATAAATTGGTTAGTCGCTAAGGTGCCACAAGTACTCCTTTTCTTTTTGCGAATACAGACTAACACGGCTGTTACTCTGAAACATTTCTTGGGTGGTGATTCTTCTTAGATGCTCCTAGAGTACAGCATCCAACTCAGCCATCAGCTCCACAGTTTTAAGGAAGTTTCCATTGTTTGGCACATGCAGCTGATCTGAAGTGCTACGCAGTGCTAGGTTTTGGGTAGCAAGCATTCTCTCAATGGCAACGAGCCTTTTTGGAACATTTTGCCAGTAAAGAGACACTGATGCAAACTTCTCTTGATGCTGGTCCTCTATGATGGCCTTTAACCTTAGTCTCATCTCAAGCTCTTTCCACCTATGGAATGCTCTCTGATGATTTGCTGCCTTCTCATGGCATGCCAGATTTCTAGCCAGATTTTTCCAGTCCTTTGTTCCTGTAGAACCCAATGTGGCTGGAACATTAGACTGGAAGAGTTTGCAACAAAAACAGTATGCAGCATTCTGGGTTTTTGAGTACATAAGCCATGGCCTCTCCACTTTGTCACCATTGGGGATTTCACGCCAGTAATGTGTTGGATGGAAACTTCTATTTTCATTGTCTTTGGGGAACATGAAGTTTTTCACTTGTTGTGGCCCGTGCAGTACAAGGAAGTCCCTCAGGCTACTGCTCAAGTGGGTCCACAGTCCTGGATCATCTAGACATAAGGAACTAAACTCAGCAGCAGCTGTTTCTTGCACCTCCACCACACTCTTCTCTGATCTACACTTTTCTTCAGGAATGTGCATGGTTACATCCATTTGAGATGGAGATATGGATGCTGCAGTGGCTCCCAGGTCACCTGCACTCTGACTAACTGGAAGATCAGGCCTCTCCTCACCACTCACATCCTCACTGGGGCCGGAAGGCTCACCGAGACCATTTGTGTCTATGTATCTCGGGAGAGCTCCTTCCCTGAGAAGCTGGTGTTAATCAGTCCAGGTTCCTGGGGGTGCTAGAGAGGTACATAAGAGGCTTCTCCTCCTCTCTCTCCTTGCAGCTCCTGCTGCTTTCTGTTATTCCCTCTCCCCTTTTCTCCTGCCTGCCTGTTATGTCTCCTGTGCCCTCCTTCCTCCAGCACAGCTCTCCACCATCTGTGCATCTACATCAGAGAGAATCCAGATGCACCAGCAGCAGACACAATTTTCTACACTCTGGGTCTTAGTGGCGCCCCCCTCCCGCCCACCCGCCACAGTCTGGCACCTGAGGCGGCCGCCTCAGTTCTCCTCATGGTAGGGCCAGCGCTGTCGGCCCCTTGCGGTGAAGTCCACCCCCCAGCATAGCAGGCTTTATGAAGCACCATACCCCCACTCAAGGCCTTATAGTGAAATTCACCATGGCACAGAGGGCTGGCACGAGGTCTATGTACTACTTAAATTCCACTTAACACCTGCCTTGTGCTGGCCCTTTGCAGCAGGGTGCCTTTCACCTCAGGGATTAAAGTTATATACTAAGGCTAGAGATGAGTCTGATGCAAAACCTGATCTGAATAATGACAGTGCTTATGGTATTGTTCTATAGCTCTCAAAGCAGTTCAAATAATCATTCCCATTATTACAGAAGTAGAAAGAGAGGCAGAGAGGTTAAACGAGTTCCCCTAGATTGCACAGAAGGTCAGCAGTACAACCAGAATGGAACCCACGTTTCCTGAATTCCCATCTTGTGTCGCATCCATCCAATCGTACTCTATACCTAGCAGCTTTAGGGCTCTTTGAGATCCAAACCTGGATCTAGATCTGAATTTGCAAATGCCCCTCTTTTTAAAATGGGCCAGACTAAAACCAGGAATCTAAACTATCTTGAACTTTGCAGGCTTTGAAATCTGGATGGATTTGTTTTGCTTGAACCAGCGCTGTTTCACATCCTGTGTTCCTGAAAAACAGCATTGTTTATTTCCATTGTTCCTGCTACATTCGTGTATATGTTATCGCTAAAGTAAAGGAGAAAACATGTTTTTATGCCTGTCAGAAAAAAAAATACTGTTTTTGGATAGAATACCTGAAAATTATAATTGCTGATAATTTACTGAATTAAAAATCCTGATGAATAGTTTATGAATATGAATCATAGAATATCAGGGTTGGAAGGGACCTCAGGAGGTCATCTAGTCCAACCCCCTGCTCAAAGCAGGACCAATCCCCAATTAAATCATCCCAGCCAGGGCTTTATCAAGCCTGACCTTAAAAACTTCTAGGGAAGGAGATTCCACCACCTCCCTAGGTAACGCATTCCAGTGTTTCACCACCCTCCTAGTGAAAAGGTTTTTCCTAATATCCAACCTAAACCTCCCCCACTGCAACTTGAGACCATTACTCCTTGTCCTGTCCTCTTCTACCACTGAGAATAGTCTAGAACCATCCTCTCTGGAACCACCTCTCAGGTAGTTGAAAGCAGCTATCAAACCCCCCTCATTCTTCTCTTCTGCAGACTAAACAATCCCAGTTCCCTCAGCCTCTCCTCATAACTCATGTGTTCCAGTCCCCTAATCATTTTTGTTGCCCTTCGCTGGACTCTCTCCAATTTATCCACATCCTTCTTGTAGTGTGGGGCCCAAAACTGGACACAGTACTCCAGATGAGGCCTCACCAATGTCGAATAGAGGGGGACGATTACGTCCCTCAATCTGCTCGCTATGCCCCTACTTATACATCCCAAAATGCCATTGGCATTTTTGGCAACACTGCAACACTCATATCCAGCTTCTCGTCACTGTCAGGTCCTTTTCCGCAGAACTGCTGCTTAGCCATTCGGTCCCTAGTCTGTAGCTGTGCATTGGATTCTTCCGTCCTAAGTGCAGGACCCTGCACTTATCCTTATTGAACCTCATCAGATTTCTTTTGGCCCAATCCTCCAGTTTGTCTAGGTCCCTCTGTATCCTATCCCTGCCCTCCAGTGTATCTACCATTCCTCCCAGTTTAGTATCATCCGCAAATTTGCTGAGAGTGCAATCCACACCATCCTCCAGATCATTTATGAAGATATTGAACAAAACCGGCCCCAGGACCGACCCCTGGGGCACTCCACTTGACACTTATAATGTTTTCTAAGATACTAACTTATGATTAAAAAAAGTTTTAACTAGCACACTTGCAAAAATCATGTTAGATTCTGCAAACGGGAGTACTCATTAGTCTTTTTATTACTGATTATCAAGATAGGATTTTTTTTTATTTAAATACAGCTTGCTTAATTCTAATGTTTAATGTTAGTGTAATTCCATTTTTGATGATAGACTTACTACAGATTTATACTAGTCGAATTTGGTTTGATTGTTTTAAAATATTTTAATTGTATATGACATTTAAAAGCATAAAAACACAAACAAGTTTTTTTTTAATTAATGAATTTAGGCTTCAGCAATGTATTGGTACCATCCCTATGCAGCAATCCATCTTCATCTTGCTTAAAAAAGAATAGCAAGGAAAATTAACCCAACTCAAAAGGTAATATATAGCACATTTGTTCTGCTCTTAATAAATCAAGGAGCAGCATTAAGCTTCTTGTTATGTGTTTGTAAAGTGAGGTACTTGTGTATGACTGAGGATCCCAGGTACTACCGCAGTAGAAATGAATAATAATAAGAATAGTATTACGAGAAATGAAAATTACCAGCTTTTATACACAAGGAATATTTCATTTTCAAGACTTGAGTGTACGCAAGATGAAAACAGCATGTTTTGTTTTGGCAACAGAAGATGTTTCAACTGTTTTGGATTCCTTCTTTTACTTTATTATCCCTTCTTCAAAAGGGATGTAGATCATGTCTTTCAACAAAAGGGATGTAGATCATGTCTTTGGAAGGTGGACAAGATATATTTCAACCTGCATGTATAATATGACCAGTAGACTAACAATGGAAAATCTGATTGAGGGTAAACTGAAGGCAAGTCTGGAGAGTTTCGAAAGAGGCATTAGCCAAGCAGGAAAAAAGGGTGCCAGATAAGGAGGTCTAAGAATAAGACTGGCAGGCTATGGCAGATCTTTGCATATATACTGGGAGCAGGGGATAGTCCACTTGATATCCTCAAATGCTTCTTAAAAGCATCCTGTGTTCCATAAGCTAGTACCTTGAAGTCAATGGAACTACTTGTATTCATAAAGACAGGTTTCAGAGTAGCAGCCATGTTAGTCTGTATTCGCAAAAAGAAAAGGAGGACTTGTGGCACCTTAGAGACTAACAAATTTATTTGAGCATAAGCTTTCGTGAGCTACAGCTCACTTCATCGGATGCATAAATTGGTTAGTCTCTAAGGTGCCACAAGTACTCCTTTTCTTGTATTCATAAAGTTAAGCTCCTGCAAAAGTGTTTTCAGGATCAGTGCCTTTGTCTATTAGAATTATAGGATGTGAAGATGGCAGAACACTAGAAAATGTGCTACATAGCAGAGAACAATGCTGCCTGGGCAGAGGAATACTTTACATACCCAGGTAGTTTGTCTCCATCTTCAGCATTCATTCTTACTCACATGCAGGCCAAGAATCCTCCTTTCAGTTTATGTTCATGCAGAATAGTCAGTAGGAGGGAAAAAATCTCACCATCATATCTTGTCATGTTTTTTATTGCATTTTATTTTTTGATTCTTACCAAGAGTAAGCCCAGTCTTCAGTACCATGGGATACTAATCTATTTTATTTTATTAATGCAAAGCAAGGTCATGATTATGTTCTTGTTGACCTCTGGTAAAGGCTGTGGATTTACTAAGGCTTTGTTTATTACAATGAATAACCACGGAATTGGTAACTGTGCTGCCTCTATGCATCAACTTTTCATGGCATTTGTTAGCTTTAATTTTATGGAAACCAAGCAGCCTAAAGTGAATTTCCCCAAGGTACAAATTAATTTTACCCTTTGCCCCTGGATTTCCACTGCCACCACCAAACTTTATCTGGGTTTACTGGGAAACGTAGTTTGGACACGTCTTTCCCCCCCAAATCCTCCCAACCCTTGCACCCCACTTCCTGGGGAAGGTTTGGTAAAAATCCTCACCAATTTGCATAGGTGACCACAGACCCAAACCCTTGATCTTAGAACACTGAAAAAGCATTCAGTTTTCTTACAAGAAGACTTTTAACAGAAGTAAAGGAATCACTTCTGTAAAATCAGGATGGTAGATACCTTACAGGGTAATTAGATTCAAAACATAGAGAATCCCTCTAGGCAAAACCTTAAGTTACAAAAAGACACACAGACAGGAATAGTCATTCTATTCAGCACAGCTCTTTTCTCAACCATTTAAAGAAATCATAATCTAACGCATACCTAGCTAGATTACTTACTAAAAGTTCTAAGACTCCATTCCTGTTCTGTCCCCAGCAAAAGCAGCATACAGACAGATACGGACCCTTTGTTTTTCTCCCTCCTCCCAGCTTTTGAAAGTATCTTGTCTCCTCATTGGTCATTTTGGTCAGGTGCCAGCGAGGATACCTTTAGCTTCTTAACCCTTTACAGGTGAGAGGATTTTTCCTCTGGCCAGGAGGGATTTTAAAGGGGTTTACCCTTCCCTTTATATTTATGACAGGCTGGCATCTAGGTAATGTTGGACAAAGTATCACTGGTTTCAAGAAAAAACATTTTTCAACCACTTCTCTGTGTTGTGAATTATTTAAAAGTGGGCAAAAATAATAGATTTTCAAAAACTGGAGGTCACTTTTTGCAGAAAAGCATACACATTCACCCTCATTTGTGCCTAAAAAATCGGGTAACTACACATGCAAATAGGTATTTGAATGTACAGTTAAAAGAGGAATACTTTAAAGCATTTAGCACCTTTTTCAAGAGTCAAGCAACTATCCCATATCCCAAAGGGAACTCTGTATATAGATCGATTGATCGTAATCACTTCATCCTCCTTCTCTCCAGCACTGAAATGCCACTGTTTCTGGGGAAGGATCCGTCAGCTGTTTTGCATTACCTAGCAACATCCAATTTAGAACAGGGAGTGAAGCATTTCATACACATTTGAAACTACTTGATGAGTTTAGGCACCTAAAATATAATTACCTGATTTTATATTTGCTAAAATGACAAGGTTAGTACTCTTACCCTTTGAAAATTAATTGTATTCTTAATGTATGGGAAGCACCAAGAACTTGCGGCATGGTAAATATTTTACATGCACACCAAAAAAAACCAAAACAAAACAACACAAAAACCAACAACCCCAAAGGGAGTAACAACACTTTCATTTTCTAATTGTATTGTGGAAATATTCCTATTTCTCTCGTAAAAGTAACAAAACAAAAAAGAAAAAAGAGAGAAAACTTAAACATTTACCATAAAGTGATTTTTCTCATTTGTTAAGAAACTGACATTTTTTGTCTTTTAGTTTCTTGTTGGAAAAAAAGAGAATTTTTTTAACAAACCCAAAAATGTGCATTAAAACATGTTTATATATAAAAAGGCCATTTTTCATTGGAAAAGGTTAAGATAGAAATGTTTTGATTGGCTCCACTCGGAGCTGGCTCAAGAGAAGAGGGACACCTGTTGGATCAGCCAAGGACCATTTTGTGCTTGCCGTTGTCCAGACTCCATGTGTGAATGCAGGTGCAGGTCTTCCTGCCAACTTTTTGCATGGGTGTGCCTCCATTTTTTGGATTGCTTAGCTCCTAATGTATTAGTTGCCTTATTATGAAATAAAGGAAGATTAAGACAACTCAACCTTATTTTAACTGTAATTGGCTAATAAACTCCAACTGAGTTCTCATTCACAGATGTCAGTCTTTGTCTTGGTGGGAGGTGATTAGACTATGGAACACATTTTATTTGTGACAGCTTTAACAAAAGAGATTAAAGGCTCTATTTATTAATCTTATACTCTCTCATGTAAACTTCATGACTTGTTAATAGATTTCAGAGTAGCAGCCGTGTTAGTCTGTATCTACAAAAAGAAAAGGAGGACTTGTGGCACCTTAGAGACTAACAAATTTATTTGAGCATGAGCTTTCGTGAGCTACAGCTCACTTCATTGGATGCATTCAGTTTCTTAAATCTCTCACTGTAAGATGGGTTTCAGAGTAACAGCCGTGTTAGTCTGTATTCGCAAAAAGAAAAGGAGTACTTGTGGCACCTTAGAGACTAACCAATTTATTTGAGCATAAGCTTCCGTGACCTACAGCTCACTTCATTGGATGCAAGTGGGCTGTAGCTCCCGAAAGCTTATGCTCAAACAAATCGGTTAGTCTCTAAGGTACCACAAGTCCTCCTTTTCTTTTTGTTAATAGAGATACCCAAAGTCCATGGACAAAAAACACAATAGATGTAATACAAGTCTTGATTTTAGTAAGGCATTAGATACAGTTCTCTCATGAAACCTTACTAGGAAAGTTAAATGTAAATTAGCTTGGTTATAAGTGGAGCCTTATAGACTGAAAGCTCTCCGAAGGATCAAGGCAAAGAGTAATGAGCATTCTGTTCAGTGGTGCTGCAGCAAATGGTACTACTGGAAGCAGAGCGGGGTGGCGCGTTCAGGGGAGGAGGCGGAGGCAGAGCGGAGGTGAGGTGAGCTGCGGCCGGGTGCAGGGCGGGGAGCTGCCGGTGGGAGCTCTGCATCCACCAAATTCTCCCCATGGGTGCTCCAGCCCTGGAGCAACCCCAGAGTCGGTGCCTAAGGTGCCACTTTTGATGTGATCAGCGGGGGGAGCAGCCGCTCCCCCCTAGCTATGCTATCCCACCCCTAGGAGCCAGAGGGACCTGCCAGATGCTTTCTGGGAGCTGCCCCAGGTACGCACCACCAGGACTCCCCACCTCGCCCCCCGGCAGGTCCCTCTGGCTCTTAGGGGCGGGACGGGGTGGGCACCCACTACGGTGGCCCATGAGACCCTCCTGTGTGGTTCTGGGAACAGTCAGGGGACAGGGGAGGGGGGTGGATGGGGCAGGGGTTCCCGGGGGGCATCAAGGAATATGGGGGTTTGGATGGGGCAGGAGTCCAGAGGGGGTGGGGGCGGGCCACGACCCCCTCGTGGGGTGAGGAGGGAACCGGTTGTTAAGATTTTGGCAGCTCATCACTGGGTATAAATATGCAAGCAAGAATCAGGCTAGGGATAAGGAGGTTAGTTCAATCAGGGGGATGAGGCCCTCTTCTAGCAGCTGAGGTGTGAACACCAAGGGAGGAGAAACGGCTTTTGGAGTTGGCGAGCCAGTCACAGTCCTTGTTTAATCCTGAGCTGATGGGGTCAAATTTGCAAATGAACTGAAGCTCTGCAGTTTCTCTTTGAAGTCTGGTCCTGAAGTTTTTTTGCTGCAGGATGGCTGCCTTTAAATCTGGTGTCCGGTGAAGTGTCCTTGTTTGGTGAAGGCAGATCTAAGTGTATTAAGATGTATATCCCAGACTTTCTCCTTGGAGCATCTTAGACTCAAGTTTCTGGTTGAACACTAACATTTATAAATTCAAAATGATATTCCTCCGTATAGGCTCCTTTTGCTGTTAGTCCTGAATATTCCTTGGGAAGTAACTTTGAATGCTTTTGTCGTAAAGATTACTTATTGCTTCCATGTAGCAACAGGAGCTGCACTGCGTAGTGAATAGCGCAGGCCTCCATACCAGCTGCCTGGGTTCTGAATGAAGAGCCACCAGTCATGTCTAGTTTAGGGCCTTTTCTCAATTATGAAAGAATTGAAATATTTATTGATACACTCATCTGCATAATTTACACATTATTTTGATATCAAACCACATTCTGTCGCTCTCTCTCTGATGTTAAGTGACATGCTGAGTGAGCGGGAGACGCTGGGGAACTCAGTCC
Source organism: Lepidochelys olivacea (assembly GCF_965140295.1). Taxonomy (NCBI): domain Eukaryota; kingdom Metazoa; phylum Chordata; order Testudines; family Cheloniidae; genus Lepidochelys; species Lepidochelys olivacea. The sequence continues at coordinate 125,701,300 of NC_140416.1, forward strand.
TACTCTGTTGTAGTAAATATATATGTGGATAGCTCAATCAAATCATTGTGAAGGCTGCAAGTATTCCATTATTTATGATACATTAGAAGTGTGACAGAGTGTGCACACAGATGGACCAGGGAGGAAAGTGTTCAGAGTACAGAGATGATCAAGATAACTTGCATGTATCCGTACAGGCACCAATCCTCATGCCATTGAGGTCATTGGGGGTTTTGCCATTGATTGCAGTTCAAATAAGAAAAGGCAATATGATTGTAAATAATAGACACCAGATGTCTGCTAGACATAGAAAGATTTCTTTTTGAACAAGTGTACTTTCTTTGCAATTCTCAAAGACAGCAGTAATCTCAAATCATATTACACAGCTAAAGACAAATTCGTGCCAATTGCTACCAGCAAATCTTCAAGTGACCTGGACCAGAAAGACCTATAGGTTATTCTCCATCATACAGAAGCTCCATATATATTAATGTTAATTTTTCCTGTAAAATGTGTGCGCACAGCTTTTTAGCTAGTTTGAGCACCAGCAAAGTAGCCACGGCCCAAACAGGACAGGGAAGAACAATAGCTTGCGAAGATGTTTGAAATACTTCCCAGAAGCACAGTTGTGCTGAACTCACAGTAACAAATATTTGGACAGCTCTTACAAGGCAGGGTAAGGATTACAGGAGTTTGAAAAGCAGCGTGTGGCAATCAAATAAGAGGTGATAGCCAGCATTTTCAGAGTGAGAGATGAGATCCGTATCGTTTGTACAAATACCATAAAAGAGAGAGAGAGACTCACATCATATAAGGTCTATTTTTTTAATGGGGGGAAAAACCCCTAAACATTTTAGTTAATTATGTATTTTCCACTAACTGACAAATTGACGTACTGCACAGTTCAGTACGCACGTGGAATTGGGCCCCTGCAGGGGCCTCTATGAAACCATTTACAACTTAGGACTCTGATTCTGCAACATCTTGCGCATGTGCTTTACCGAATACATTGAGAGCAGTGCCATTGACGACAATAAACCAGGGGAAGTAGCTAGAGGAATGGGGGCAGCCCACAGAGCAGTAGTCACAGTGCAGAAAGTTACGTGTATACGTCAGTCTTTGCAGGATCAGGATCAAATCTTTCAGTTAAACGCTCGATTTTGCTCCCAGAGAAGCCATGAGGAACGGTGCCATCAGCGCTAGATCCACCCCCCAACAGCCTGTAATGTTTGGGAGACGCAAACATGCTTATGATGCTGCTTGGCCCTAATGCAGAGACCACTGAAGCTAACGGAAGGACTGCCAGTGACTTCCATGGGCTTTGGACCATCCCCCGTGAAAACAGCTGTTTTGCAGCTCTTATCCCCAGGACGGTAAACACTAAGGCATTGGTTGCCATTAGAGTACTTACAGTTTTACCTTTGGCCTATTAAACCCAAGCATGATGGTTGCCTTTAGGAAGGGCCCAGTTCTGCCTTCTGGGAGACGTAAAGGGAGCACGGGGAGCCAGCTTGGAGCAGCGCACTCGCTGCTACATCCCCTTCCAGCTCTTCCTTTCCACTGGCCCTGCTCTGCAGGTGGGCGGCATAGTCCTGCCTGGCCACTTTGGGCACAGAGTATGTTAAGGGGAGAGCAATCTTAGCCTCCCGCCCCCCAGGCCTGCCCCACGCGCAGATCTACTGTGCTGCTCCGGCTTGTGGCCAGACACCACCTGGCACTAAACAGTGCTAACAAAAGACCAAGTGAGGAAATGAACAGGGAAATTTAATGATAACGGACTCCTTTGCTCAGTCCTGCTCCCCGTCATGTCCATGGGAGACAGGTGGTGTTCAAATGCTACCGTGATTAGCCCAGACACTGATTTTTAAAGATAGGTAGGTGTTGCCCTACTTAGGAGCTGAACCCAGGCTGTAAGTCAATGGGACTTTCACTTCTAAGCGCTTAAGTCGTTTTTTAAAATGAGCCTCGCGCTCCTAAGGCATTCAGGTGATGCAGTACTGAGCAGAGCGATGCCTAACTGCCTTCAGAAATCTGAGCCTGCATGCTTAGATAGTGTTGGCGTTGACTTAAATAGCTTTGATGCTGTGTTTTGGGAGCAGGGTCGGCACTTACACCGCCATTCACAAGAAAGGAAGGCAGGTATCAGGAAAGGTTCACAGGCAATCGCATGTTAGGATCAAACTTGTTCACCGTGTTAAATTGTTCAGTGGTGCCCAGAAAATCAATAATGCCTTTTAATATAGAAAACCCTGGACAAGTTGCCGCAGGTGGAAGTCCACAGAAAGGCTATTCCTTTAGAGACAACGTGGCTGTATGAAACAATCATTGTTTGTCTTAAGATCCTTGTCTGACAAAAGGAATTTATTATTATACCAACTCTGACTAGAGCTATCAAGGTTTAAAGCTACTCGTATATTCAGAGTAGTGATAGCCGTGTCGGTTCCGACTCTTAGGCTATTAGAGACACAAGATGGGTGCGTATCTTTTATTGCACCAACTTCTTTTGGTGAAAGAGAAGCTTCAAAGCTGGTCTCTCTCACCAACAGAAGTTGGTGCAATAAAAGATACGACCTTACCCACCACCTCTCTCTCAAGCTACTTAATGCAGTACAGATATATTGCTTTGCTTCTGCCTTACAATGAAAGTGTGCCACACCTGAAGCCAGGCCTCTAACCCCCCTGGTACTTTGAGGGGGCTTTAGATCAGGATTCAGATTTCTGAGACTGTACTCTTTGCTCTAAGGTGGAACCAGAATGGAAACACTGGGCCTGAAAGCCCTTCCACCTTTGGAGTCCAAATAGTTTAGATCGTGATTTTAGTCTGATCTGCTCAGGTTGAGCTTATCTGTACTTAAAGTTAGAGCTCTGGAGAAAGGTAATTCCATTTCTTGGAGGATTTTGATAATTTAAAATACAGCTCTGATTGTATTTTTGTACACACACACACACATTGAAATACAACTAGAGCTGGTCAAAAGTTTCTCATTGAAAATGTGTGTGTGTTTGGGGGGGGGGGGGGTTGACACACAGTGGCTTTTTTGTATATACAGACATTTCCATGGGAAATGTCCATTTTCAGTTGAACTCTTTTACTTTTTAATGAAAACTTGAAAATATTCAAAGAACATTTTCAGCAAAAATGAAAACATTTTTCTCAATTTTTACTGAGGTAAAATATTCCTGACCACCTTTAATTATAATTATCTGAGCGCCCGTATAATTAGTGAATTGGGATTAAGCTGTATTAGAGCAAAGTTTCTTAAATCACTTTAGAGCATTGTCTCCCTAAACGCAGGCCAGCATTGTTAGGCCTCCCATGATGTATATCTAAGTGTGGAGTTGAAACCTATTGGTGCAGACGAATGGTGCATTTGAGAAGTCTAATTTAATCATGTAGACAGGGCAGGCTGCTACTCTTTCTTTCATTCTGGTTCGTTTCCATTTTGGGCTCTGTGAGCGAGGAACCATCTGGTGAGTATTTAGTATTCAGAACTGCACAGTCAATACTGGGGTATGGTGTTGCCAAGTTGTAACATGGGGGGGGGGGCATTTTCCCATTTTCTCTAAGATTTCTTGAGTCTTGACTGGAGGAGCCCAGATTCCGGATGGGAGAAGGGTTGGGCTGCAGTAATGTATGTATTTGATATCCCTTAGTATTTCCTCAGCTCTATGAGTAAAACCACACACAACAGTGGCACTCATAGTAAAACAGCCACAAATAGGAAAGGGCTTTGGGAACCAGTAAATTCTCTACTGTTCTTGCCTTTTCCCTTTTATTATTTGTATGTTGGGAGCGCCAAAAAGCCTGCTGTGCACTGTACAAACACACAGTAAATGGCAGCCCCTGCCTCCCAAGAGTTTACAGTTGAAATAAATCATCTCTCTGCTGGACCATAAGGCACTACAGTAAAATGAGGCCAGCTCCTTTTGTCCCATCGCTTTGTGTATGTCATATGCGTGGTGCCAGTTCTCATGGTATTCCGTGGTTTATTTTTTCTTCAAGCCCCAGCTCCTGGAGTGCAGTGATGAACGAGAAGCTCAGCTTTCATGTACAATATGTGTGTGCATACACACACACACACACGATTTGAATGCTCCACAGAGAGATGGATTTGCCATTACACTGGCATTTGCTAGCCATAGGAGACTGCTCTTCACTACTTTCTCATAAAACGTGAGATTGCTGGGCGTCGACAGTAGGAGAGGGGGACACTGAACTCTTTGACAGCTCACAGATATTATTGCTGCCTTCTTTTCAACCAACGTTCGTGGTTCAGTGCCACAAGCCAAATGAAAGGGGAATGGAGGCTCCCTTCTTCTCACATGGAAAGCAGGTGGGTGCTGTGTCAAAGAAGGCGCTCTCTGTCTCTTCCCTGTCAGACCCCGGGGGTCTTGAACCAGGCCCATGGGGGTTCTGGGAGTGATCACACTCCAATCCTCCCCCAGCAGCCCACAGACAGTTGCAGAGACCAGGGTCCATGAAGCCCAACTGGGGCACAAACCCCACCCCTAGCTCTGATTGGGAGAGATCCAAGGCTCCTGATTGGGCTGCAGCACCTATTTAACCTAGAAGAGGAAACAGGAAGTTGTTTGTACGCTGAGGCTTCACCCTTCCATGGATTGGTGGTCTAGTGCTTACCTGTTCCTGCCTCCTGAGCCTGGCCTCCCGGTACCCTGACTTGTCCTGACTTTTGGTCCCTGCCCTCCAGTTTCTCTCTCAGCTCTGATCTCCTTGCATCCAGCCAAGGCTGATTCCTGGTAATTTGCCCCTGGACTCTTGGCCTGCAGCTGATGAGTTGTTCCAGCCCCAGTCTGGGGCCTTGTCTCTTTAGCTCATAGTTTTTAACTCTGGCAGTCCCCAGTTCAATCTCCGATGTGTCGGACAAGATGACAGACATCACACGATGTTCATCCACAGTGCCTCCTGTGACCTTCCCTTTTTCTCCCCACTGCCTTTTAATACCATTTGAACAGCATATGAAAACCCATCTTGCATCTATACAGTTTCCTCGTAGTGTTGGTGGTCATATTTATGTGGTATGGAATGTTCAACCTTTTAGCTCCTATTTTAATCTTAAACAGGAGTCTCTGAAATCCACCATAACACAAAATGCAAAGTTTCAGAGTAACTGCCGTGTTAGTCTGTATTCGCAAAAAGAAAAGGAGTACTTGTGGCACCTTAGAGACTAACCAATTTATTTGAGCATAAGCTTTCATGAGCTACAGATAAATTGGTTAGTCTCTAAGGTGCCACAAGTACTCCTTTTCTTTTTACAAAATGCAAAGACATCAAGGGACTCTGACTGGTGAGATGCCTGGGAGACAGTAGAAAGCCATGTTGTGATTTGTAAAGCTTGGAGAAGAATTTCTACCGTCATTATTTTTATTGGTAATGTTATAATGTGTATGTGGCTCTTTTGCTTCTTGAGCATTATCTTTATCTGTTTCAATTAATTTAAAATGCCGTGAGTCCATATCATCTGACAATGCTTGGCTGCACTGAAAAATGCATTATGCATTAAGCACATCTTTAAATGCACGCTTAATAATAATAAACACTAAAAATATTCTATTTAGAAGAAATTTGCTTATGTAGTTCTAATTTTCTGTTGGGTTTTTGTGGAGGGAGGTGGGCTTTTGTTTTTGTTTTTGTTTTTTCTCTCCTCTGATTTTTATTAGGATTTTGTTAATAGGATCACTGCACCAGGTAATCAGCTGAACGTGAATTCTCAGTGCAATGTTGTGACCAAAGGGCTAGTGTGAGCCTGGGAAGCATAAACAGGGACGTACTGAGGAGGAGAGGAGAGGCTATATCACTTCTGAATTTGGCATTGGTGCGACTGCTGCTGGAATCCTGTGTCCAGTTCTGGTGTCCACAATTCAAGAAGGAAGCTGATATATTGGAGAGGGTTCAGAGAAGAGCCAGAGGAATGATTAAAGGATTGAGAAACGTGCTTTACAGTGAGGGACTCAAAGAACTCAATCTATTTAGCTTTACAAGAGAAGGTTCAGGGGTGACTTGATCAGACTATAGGGATCTACATGGGGAACAGAAATTTTATAACCGAGGGCTCCTCAATCTAGCAGCAAAAGGTATGACAAAATCCAGTGGCTGGAAGCTGAAACTAGACAAATTCAACCTGAAATAAGGTGCAGATTTTTAACAGTCAGGGTAATCAACCATAGGTCCAGTTTACTGAGGATGGTGGTGGATTCTCCATCACTGGACACTTTTCAATCAAGTTTGGATGTTTTTCTAAAATACATGTTCTAGTTCAAACAGGAGTTAGTCCAAGGAGATCCTATGGCCGCTGCAATGACAGAGGCCGGACTAGATAATCACTGTGGTTCCTTCTGGCCTTACAATCTATGAAAATCAGGGCAAGATCGTCAGCTGGTGTAAATCAATGTAGCATAATTGGCTTCAGTGGAGCTTCACTGATTTACAACAGCTGACGATCTGGTCCTAGAAACTTTATCCCTTAAGAATTCAGTAATTGTGTCTTCTTACATGAAGCTATTCCATGAAAACACCTGTTGTCATAGTTTCTGTTTTTCTTCTTACATGCATCTTGGTTATCATCAGAATTGTCTCCTTCTCCATAAAGAAAGTTCGCATGCAGATAGAGTTAAGTATCTGACTTTCAAAATTATTTTACACCGATAAATATTCATCATAGCTAGAACATCACCAACATTCACTTCTGTAGTTTGGAGACTAGATAAGGAACCAGAGTTCAGGACTGTGAAAAAGGAAGGAGAGTGCTCAAATATTGTGTGTTGCCATTTTGATGCTCACACAGCAGCAGCATCACACTATCATCACTGCTGCGGTTGTTGCACATGCCTGATAATCCCTATCCAAGATCCTGTGTGGGCAGAATGCTATTTAGAGAGATGGGGTAGGTGCGGTGATATCTTTTATTGGACCAACTTCTGTTAGTGAGAGAGACAAGCTTTCATGCTTACACCGAGCCCTTCCTTAGGTCTGGAAAACTAACTCAAAGTGTCACTATGTCAAATCCTTATGCTAAACAGTCTCTGTTCAAACCTTGTATTTAGCAGTGACACTGTGAGTTAGTTTCCCAGACCTGAAGAAGAGCTCTGTGTGGCTTGAAAGCTTCTCTCTCTCTATCTCTCTCTCCCCAAAAGAAATTGGTTCCATAAAAGAGATTCCCTCACCCACTTTGTCTCTGTAATATCCTGGGACCAACACGGCTACAACAACACCGGACTCATTATTACAGCTGGGTGAAATGTTTCCAATTTGAATTGGAAAAAGGGATGACATTTTGAGGACATTTCTAATTTTTTAGGGTTTTTGTGTTGTGTTGTTTTTGATGCTTGTCAAAAGATTTTGAATTTCAAAATGACTTAGTCTGAATTGAATTTTTAAAAAATCCTTATTTTTCAAAAAATATAATTTTCCCCTTTGTTTTTTTCAGTCAGCTCGATTCTATTGCAAGCAGACAGAGCTCCTCTGAGGAGGTTTAGCAGTGGATGCTCATGATTCTGTACTGCCAGGGCCCAAAAGTTGGTCAGATGTAGCAGCTTTCACTGGGAGGGCTGATGAGTAGGTGATGCATCTCCGAGGTAATTGCTGCTAGAAGATGAGAATTAGTAATATGGGAGACAAGAGAATGTTCAAGATTAAGGCCAGCAGAGGTATTCATTTTAGACCTTCACTGCAAGTTGAACAGGCAGAATGCCTCTCACTTGCAGCTTGCTGGCCTTTATCCTCATGCATCTCAGTCAGATGAGCCTAAAATTTAATCTGTGGTTTATAATGTCCTCAGAAACCCTTTGGTGACATAGGATTTGCAGCCGTAATCAAAGAAACTGGGGAAAACAGACTCAAACCCCTCTGCAGTGACTGGCTGACTGTGGTGTAGCAGGATTCCATTGTGTTAAGCATTTCCACCCCAAGGCAGCATTTGAAATAACTTGCTGTCACTCTGCTTGGGCTGCAGCTAGTATTGCTCATAGAAAACTCTGCATGGAAGGGGAAAGTGGCATCTCTATTTATATTACTTAAAAGGAGGACAGGGGAGTGTAAACTGTTCGCAGTGTTTGTGAATTTGTTCTTGAGCTGTCAAATGTTGGCTTCCTTTCATGCTTATCCATTGTGGTGCAGTGATAGTCACCGTAGTCAAGGTTGTGCTGTAGAGTGGAGTTTTAACAGCAGCTTTACACCTTTCGCAAAAAAATCACAACACAGAATATAAACATTGAGCACTATTTGGTGAAAAATGAAATGTCATTAACAAATCACTCCTTTTTTATTGGATTGTCTCACTTTTCTTAGTATTCCTTTTGCAAGAAATTTAAAACCCAATGTGGACAAAGGACAGCTCCGGAGTGTTTGACGCTGAGACCTCGTGAGTGGGGGTGGGTCTTAAAGGCTGGACTCTCCTCTGAGCTGGAATGTCTATACTGTACTGCCATTTTATAGCCCCTTAGCCCAAGCCCTGCAAGTTCAAGTCAATTGACTAGAGCCAGCTGCAGGCATGCTGCAGGTCTTTTATTGCAGTGTGGTGTTGCTCCTCATATGCTGATCCTAAAATATCAGTTATACATCAGTCGTGTTTGTCTATAGAGCATAACACAAAACTGTAATAGTGACCTCATGTGCTCTGATATTAATGATATCAACAGGTGAGCACATCTGACGGTTATATAGCCCATTCATTGGGTAAGTTATTTTGCTTTAACACTGCCGAGGTCACTGTGAAGGAAGTTGGCTGGACATTGAAGTTAGATTAAATTCAGACTGAAAATAAGGCATACATTTTTAACAATGAGGATAATTAACCTCTGGAAAAATGTGCCATGGTGGATTCGCCATGTCTGGATGTTTTTCTAAAAGATCTGCTTTAGGTATTATTTTGCAGACATTCGCGGGCCTGTGTTACACAGGAGGGCAGACTAGATAATCACAGTGGTCCCTTCTGGCCTTAGAATCTATAAAGGTGTTGTAGTAACCAGGCAAGGTATTAACAAACTTCAACAGGACTTTATTTTTTAAAGTGGAAACCTCTTTTCCAAGCTGCTGCTTGCACCCTCAGTAGCTGTCCCTCAGCCTCTTCAACTCCTCCCCCCTCCTTCCTGTTTCCTGTCCTTTCAGACTCCCAACAGCCAGTGCTCCCAATTCTAATAATTACAAGCAACATCTAAACACCACATTCCCTCCTCTCTTAAGAAACTCTCCCAATTACAATGAACATTATTGTTCTAGCCACAGGAACAAATAGGAAACAAGGCACTATACTGTTGACAGAAATATTACACTAAAAACACTATAGATACTACATAACATTGTCTGTAGTCCAGACAGGTGGTGGTCTGAGTCTGACAGGCCGTCTCTCAAGCCCCAGTTCCAGTGCAGTGTCTTGTTGTGTTGATACTACGGTGAAGTCATCCAGTACAGACTGGGTGTTGGCATAAGCTCCTCTTGGTGCATAGGCAGGTGCAAGGTAAGAAGCATTCCATACCCGCCTATCAGAAGGTCGATAGGTGTAAGGTCCCTTCTTCTCTATGATTTTAAGAGGAGCTGTAAATTTATGGTCCCCTTTGCCTAAAATTCCAGGTTTTCGTATTCTAACGAAGGAACCACACTGAAACTTTGGTTCCTTAGCACCCCGTTGCTTGTCTGTGGAAGCCTTATACTTTGCTTGGTTCTGTTCAACTGTTTTTCTCACATCATCCTCGGTTGGGGCCTCAGGTCATGCCTTTAACAATCCAGCAATGTTCAGTTTAGTATTCATCTGTTTCCCATGCAGTAACTCTGCGGGTAATCTTTGCATTGTGGCTTGTCATGAAGCCCGGTATGCTTGCAAGAAATCAGTAGTGAAGGTTATCTACAATCGCCCTTCCAGTTTAGCCATTTGCAAACTCTCTTTCAAACTTCTGTTAAACCATTTGATTTCCCCATTGGCTTGAGAGTAGTATAGGGATGACCTTCTGTGTAAAATGTTCCTCTCTGCTAGAAAAGTTTCAAACTCCAGGGAAGTAAATTGACTACCATTATCTGAAACCAGTTCTTTGGGGTTACCTTCCCTGCTAAAAACTGAAGAGAGGAACTTAATTACTGTAGAAGAGAAGAGATTTGCAATGTAAACGCTACCTTAGGCCATTTACTGAAATAGTCTATTAAGGTGATGGCATAATGACAGTCAATTAGAGCAGTATCAAAGGGTCCTACAATGTCAATCACCACTTTTTCCCATGCAGATTCAGGAAGAGGAACAGGCTGTAATGGAGGGGTACATGTCACTGCTGTCTTATCATGCATTTGGCAAGTGACACAGGATTTTATGAGTGCTTCAGTTTGAGAGTCCATCCCTGGCCACCAATACAGATCCTGTAGTCATTGTTTGGTTCTGACAATTCCTTGATGAGTATCGTGTGCCAGGTGTATGAGTCTTGACAGTAATTATTCTGGCACAAGTAGCCGGTGGGTACCTTGTAGCACACAGCCATCGAGCAAAGAAAGTTCATCCCAAACTCTAAAATAAGGCAGCAAAACTGGGTCAAGGTTTTTAGGATGACTGGGCCATCTCTTTATCAGCAGTTCCCATAGTTTTTGTTGAATTGGACATACTGAACAAGCAGCTTGAAATTGTTCTCTTGTAACTGTGGTAAGAGTGCTTGTAGTAAGCGCAACTATGACATCCTCATCCTCCGGTGCACCATCTGGTGAAGGCAAAGGCAGGCGAGAAAGGCCATCAGCGTCCACATTTTGGTTTCCAGGCTTATATTCCAGTTCATAATTGAAAGAGCGTAGTCTTGCAGACCATCTAGCAATACAATATCCTGCTCTTCCCAGTCCTTTTGTGGTGAGCAACGTCGTCAAAGGGCTGTGGTCTGTGCGCAACTTGAACGTACGGCCCCACAGGTAAGTTCTTCATTTTTCAGTAGCCCAGACACAAGCAAGTGCTTCTATTTCAACTGTAGAATATTTTCTCTCAGCATTACTTAGTGTCCTTGAAGCAAGTGCAACAGTCCTCTCTGTGTTGTCCTCATGCAGTTGTGTGAGGATAGTCCCAAGTCCATAATCAGAAGCATCAGTATTTACAATTGTGGGCAATGCAGGACCGAATAGTGCAAGTACTGGACTATGTACAATCAAGTCTTCCACCATTTCAAATCTAGCTTGTGGATCCGTTGTCCATACTAAGGGTTGAACTTCTCCGTAGTAATTCCCGTAACGGTTCAATGACAGAAGCATAATTGGGAATGAATTTTGCATACCAGGAGGTAAGACGCAAGAAGGAACGTAAGGTTTGCAAATCTGTTGGAGGAGGAGCATTTGAAATTGCCAGGATATGAGCCAGATCAGGTTTTAGTCCAGCCTGTGAAATTGTATGCCCCAGAAAGGAGAGTTCAGTTTGTCTAAATTTGCATTTGGACCAATTGAGCTTGAGGCCTGCTTTGCTGATGCAGTTTAGTACAGACTGCAGGTTATTGTCATGCTCCTCAGAAGTATTTCCAAAAACAATAATATCATCCAAATAGCACTGAACTCCATGTTGATTCTTCAAAATCAACTACATCATTTTTTGGAAGGCACTTGGGGCTGATGCGAGAGCATATGGAACATGTTTAAAATGGAATAGTCCCTCATGTAATAAATGCTGTGAGGTCTCTGCTATCTTCATGCAACATAACATGGTAGTATGCGCTCTGCAAATCAAGAGTAAAAAACATCTTTGCTCCACGGAGTTCTGCAAATACTTCTTCTATGTGAGGAAGAGGATGGCTGTCAATCACAATAGCTTTATTTGGCTCCCTTAAGTCCACACAAAGGTGAATGTCTCCACCCTTCTTCTGCATCACTACTGTAGGTGAAACCCATTCCAAGGAGTTAATCTCTTCAATGATGTCCTCTTCAACAAGTTTTCTAAGTTCCTCTGAAACAGCTTCCCTGACTGAAAATGGTAAGCACTGTAATATCTGTCGTGCAGGCATCACATTATTCCACTTTTTAACTTTATGCAGAAACATATAAGGAAAGCCAAGTTTCTCCTCAACCTGGTGTTGGGTCCCAGCTGAAACTGGTGTGTGTACTGCAAGAGTGCTTTGCTGAGGAAGATCAATTCGTCCGTTAACTACCCTGAGATTTAAAGCAGCCAATAAATCTCTGCCAAGGATAGGAGTGCCTTTGTGGACAATGTAGAACTCTGCCGTTACACAGCAATCACCAAAAGTAACTATTGCTGGCAGGCAGCCACGTACTGGAATATGGTTTTTCAAATAGCACATCAAGTGAAGCTTGTGTTCAGTAAGAGGCACATCTTTAAAGTAATGCAGAAAGATGGAATCAGGTAGTATAGATACTGCTGAGCCAGTGTCCAACATTCGCTGAATAGAATGTGATTTGCCTGAGGGTATGGCAGAAATGTTTACCATGCACTTTATTTGTTCTGGAATATGTGCAGTAGTGATTTTGTCCACGCTCAGCACAGTAACATCTGGTATTGTAACTGCATGCACCTGTTGATTGAACGGGCTGCTGCAACATACTTTAGCAAAATGCCCAATCTTTTTGCAATGATTGCACTGAGCTACTTTTGCCGGATATCCTGTGTAGCTTGCAAGGTGTTGTGGGGATCCACAGTGAAAGCATGCTTTTACTGTATTTTGAATTTGCTGATTTGGTGGTTTTTCATTAGTTTTCCTCTTGTAATTGTTTGTCTGCAGTGATAGTGAACTTTTCTGCAAAGGAGTCACAGCCTGGACTGTGCCTCCTGTAGCCATGCTCAATATTTTGGCTTCAGCTGTAGCTGACTCAATCTGGGTAGCAATGGTTATTGCTTTTTCTAGTGTAAGTTGTGGTTCTAGAAGTAAACATTCTCTTACACAAAGCATGGTTGTTTTCTCAATGAGTTGGTCTCTAATCATCTCATCTGCCATATTCCCAAAGTCACAAGTTTACAATCAGATTCCTCAGGGAAGCAATATATTGCATTATAGTCTCCCCTGGTTTCTGCTCACGCTGGCGAAGTCTGTAGTGATTAGCTACTACATTCACTTTTGGTACAAAAAGGTACTTTAATGCAGTGTGTGCAGTCTCCTATTTATCGTCTGCAAGGGGAAAAGTGTAAAATATATGCTGCCCTTCTGTTCCAAGGCAGTGGATTAGCAGAGCATGCTTTCTTACTTCAGAAATCTCTGTAGCACTGATTGCAAGCAGATAAGTCTCAAACATATGGATCCAGGCAGTAAAAGCAATTGGAGGCTCACCTGGGCTTTGTAGAAAGGGTGCAGGTGGGTTCAGAGGCAGAAGATCCATTCTTGTCGCAAAAATGTTGTAGTAGCCAGGCAAGGTATTAACAAACTTCAACAGGACTTTATTTTTTGAAGTGGAAACCTCTTTTCCAAGCTGCTGCTTGCACCCTCAGTAGCTGTCCTTCAGCCTCTTCAACTCCTCCCCCCGTCCTTCCTGTTTCCTGTCCTTTCAGACTCCCAACAGCTGGTGTTCCCAATTCTAATAATTACAAGCAACATCTAAACTCTACAGAAGGGTTTTTGCATTAGAGTGAAAGTTTGATGAAGCTGGGGTATCCATTGTTTAGGGTCTCCATTTGGAGATGGAAGCAAAAGCCTCAAGGAGAGTTGGAGCATTATCGACAGTGTGATAGGTAATATGGAGGTGAGATCGAATCTTTCCTCCATGCATTTAACATTTGGAGTGGGTAGGGTTGGTCCTGATGCTTTAGTTGTCACTAAACATAGTTCTTATTTGCTAACAGAATGAAGCTCTTCACCTTGTTACGTTTTGTTTGCATTCATCAGCAAGTCAGTCTCCTGCTTATTTTAGTGCTTATTAATAGTTCTGGGCTGCATACTCTGCCTGATCCATTGCTATTGATGTCATGGAGTCTTTCTGTTGACTCCAGTGGGCTTCGGATCTGGCCCTATTTGGATACATACGGTTGACTGCTGTTGCTGAACTTGAGGGCTGTAGAAGATACTGAAAAAAGCTTATTGCCAGTGACTGATTTTGGCTAGAAGAATGAAATATGTTTTGCCTTTAAATGCTTAACAAGCTTACGCAGATACTTCATGAAGTGAGTGGCTCCACAATGAAAGTTAATGGCTAATTGCACTCTGTTAATTACACTGAAAATGTTGAGTTTCAGAGTAGCAGCCGTGTTAGTCTGTATTCGCAAAAAGAACAGGAGTACTTGTGGCACATTAGAGACTAAGAAATTTATTTGAGCATAAGCTTTCGTGAGCTACAGCTCACTTCATAAGCCAAGCCAGTGAAAAAAGGGACTGGTAAATCACATAAACAATAATACGGGATCTTAATTTGTCTGAGCATCACGTTGGGAAGGTCATAATGTTCACCATTTATTTGTATTGATTTGCTGATCACTCATTGGTGTCTACTGAAATAAATCACAAAGGTTCTGATGGTTACTCAGGATATTTCCTCTTAAAATAAATGTTGACATTATTACTATGCTATTTTTATACAGGGGTTGGGCAGTGAAAGTACATGAAAGTGTCATGGAAACTTGTGCGTGGGAAGTTTGCACATAAATACTATGAACATAAACCAAGATTTGTGTAACTCCTCTGTCCTGCATTTAAATAATGCACCTGTACAGTGTGCTTCCAAGTAACTGCACTACCTGGGGATCCAGGAAAAGAAATAAGGCATCAAACTCTCCTTTTACCTATTTATAGGGCCCATTGCTGGGATTCCCTCCAGGCAGGAACCTTTTTCCTCTCAGTCCATCCAGATCACCTCGCCCAGTTTTGGGAGAACATGTTTTCCAATACTCTGGAATCCAAAAACATGGACTCATCACTGGGGTTTCTTTATTGACATTTCATAATGCTACACCTCAGTTGATCAGGCTCAGGTGTGGGGTGGTGGGTTAGTGTACGCCACTACTCCAAAGTACATAATCATGAATCAGAATCTATGCGTATTCTAAAACAGACTAACACATGCACATTACATTCTACACTCTATCACACACTTGGATTGTTTCACTAATTTTGTGACCCAGTCTTTGTATAGATCATGAGCTATGAAGCGTGCCAGTAAGCAAAGCTGCAGCTGCAAGCTTTTCACACATTACTCCTTACTATTTATCGTCTAGCTACATATTATTTACAAGGTCACTTGTGAATTCATGCTTTGTCCATTATCAACCTCTGTTTCCTCGCTTTGTTCATGCAAGACCTACACCCTTCACATATGTTGACTAGAATATGGAATTTTTATTGACTTACAGTAAATAAATAGTTGGCATTTTTCTTACACCTTCAGTTTGTAAACCAACTGATGCAGCTATTACCCACATGCCTCCCGGGTGTGGTGCTCTGTCCCATCTAGTGACACTGAAACCTCTTGGAGAGAGAGATGAATGAGTCTGCTCTACAGCCTTCGCTAACAGCCATATATGGCGTTTAGTTCATGCAGTAGAAGCTCATGCACTAAACTTGAGAGGTCCCAGGTTCGATCCTGCTCGCCAACTGCCAGGGTGTCTCAGTGTTACACAGCCACAGTGAAATGTAGTACATTTGTATCCTTCAGGTTTAGCTCCCAGGAATGGAAGGTGGCTTAAAACAGTCAAGAAATTCACAATTCCTCCTCCCCATACCCTGACCCGGCACCTTAATGTCCATAGCTAAAAATGTATTCTCGGGAAAGTCAATTGAGTTTGTGGGTATCAGTTGACCTTAAAGGGACATTGTCAGCTTAAAAAATCATACCTTATGAACAAATATATTTTTCTGCCCATGTTAGTAATAAAGTTTTACACTGGTAAAAGTGAAACATTTTAAACAAACAGGTTTATTCATGCTTTTGTGTGTAATTTTCAGGTTTAAGAGTGAAAATTAATGTAATCAATTCCATTCTTTTAATGGTGCAGTATTAGTTTTCAGGGGAATGTTCATTTGTTTAAAATAATGGTTTTCATTGCCATTTTCTTTTAAAGTAGACACTATGCTGTTAACCTTTAGGTTTCATAAGTATATCTCTTTAAAAAAAGGCCAAATTTGAGTTGGTGCTGTCCATCTGAACAGCATGCATTAAAAACAAAACAAGCTGGCTGTTTAAAAGAAGGTAAAAGTAAAAGCAATTAAGAGTCATATTCACTATAACCCTTTTGATGGCATTAGTGGATATGGAAGTCATGGATGATATAAGACAGAACTATACCTGGTCTGAGCAATTAGCATAATGTGCATTTGAACTAAAGAGACTTTTCTCTCTCTCCCTGAACACTGTGTATTGCATGGGGTAATTTCTCTGGGCTCTGATAAGACTTTTCATTTTAGTAGTGGTTTTTTTCCAGTGCTACTGGCTTCCATGAGAATGCAGGGGGCTACACATTTGTAGCAGGCATTGAGTTCCAGCAAATAAGTATTTAAATGCAAAGTCAAATATGCAACCAGATAAAGGTGTGTATTTCCTGCCCTCCGTTCTTTATGATGGATGGAGGCAAATGGGAATAAATGGGATGGAAAGGCCTCTGGATCCACAGAGAGGCAGGACAGAGAAAAGGCAACTTGCTCTCCTTTCTCAGCCGTTTGTGGGAGCTACTCCATATCGACACCACCTTGTCGGGTGCTTCAGATTCTGGGAGTTTGGGGCAGGAGGCAATTGGGGAGCAGCTGCTCCACAGAGCCCACTTTCTTCTGATGACACTGGCAGGAATGTGGGGGGGCAGTTCTGCTTTCGCTTTGTGCTTTTATGCCCCTTGCTGTGTGTGGATGGAGATAGAGGAGAAGCATGCAGGCCAAGGTGCTGCACTTGGGGCCCCCTGCTTCTGGAAGGGGGTGGGGGCACAGAGAAGGAATGTGGGGAATCCTCTCTGCTTGGATTTTCTCAAGCCTCTCCCAGGGGTTTCTACACAGGCAAGAAGGAAGGATTTGGCCCATAGGTTATAGCACCTCGGGTAAATTATTACAAAGCCAGAGAAACTGATTAATTTTAGGTCATTTTTGGAGTTTGGCTGGCTCCCACAGGAAATAAAACAGGCTCAGGACTCATTTTTATCAGTAACTTCGTCACATTGAAGGTTTTACTCCCACCTAATGAGGGGGGGTGTGGATTTTTTTTTTAAAAATATTTAGATGTGCATTTTTGGTGGGATCTGTTTGCAAAGTGGTATTGAAAGTTTCCTGCTTTAGGAAAAGCAAATCGTTATTCGGTGCCACCTGTGCTAATTTGGTGGGGCAGCCACAGAGCGCCAGGTTCTGTCTCGCTACCCGTACACACTGGACTATTTTTACCTTGGAAACCAGCGGTTACCCATTTCTAAGGCTAGGATTTACTCAGGGGTATTTTTAGTAAAAGTCATGGACTGGTCACGGGCAGTAACCAAAATGTCATGGGCTGGTGACCTGTCCATGACTTTTACTAAAAATACCCCTGACTGAATCTTAGGTGCAGGGGGAAGGGTGCTTCTGGGGATGCTGCTTCTTTGTGGGGTGGAGTTCCAGGGGACGCTACTGATCCTGGAGGGGCAGTCCAGCCGCTGCTGGGCTGAGGGTGGGGAGGCGGGGCGGCCTGGGCCCACCTGACGCTGCCGTTGGGGAAGGGGCGGCCCTGGGGTCAGTCGTACCAGCTGCTGCAGAAATCACAGAGGTCCCGGAAAGTCACAGAATCCGCGACTTCCATGACCTCCATGAAAGACTCGCAGCCTTGCCCATTTCTCCTAGAAGAGTGTGTTGGCTGGGTTGGAGCATAAGAACTCTGAATCGTACTAAAAACGTGAAGGTTTGTCTTTGGAGTTGGGCAGTTGGTTCATACAGTTCCTTCTCCGTAAATAACAATGTGTTTCTCTGTCGGTTTGTTGGGCAGAGCTGGCGCAGATCACAGTCTGCAGGAGAATGCCGGCTTTGTCCGGCTTTCACATACAGCACCGGGACAAATGTATTTGGAGGACTGAGATTTCTGATTGACAGCTGTACAGTGTTTACTCTGAGAATGCTGCATCAGGGCACTGAGGCAGCGGCAGCATAGGGAGGGCCCCACGCGGGGACCCTTGCAGGTCAGGGATCGATCTGGCAGCGTTAGATCTGCAACTGCGGGAGAAGCCTCTGACCAGCCATGGCACTATTGCCCCTACTTATCATTTTGACCCAAACCTTGCCAGGCTTGGCTAAGATTTCCCTGGAAGCTGCTTTTGATGGGGGAAAATAGGGTTGACTAAATTAAATTTGCAGTGGAAAAATTCAGTTTTGTTTTTTTTTTAAACACTTGATAACTGAAATATTTTGATTCTTAACTGGTGCAGTGCCTCATGGTCTGGTACTCCTCGATGTGCTTAGCTCCCCAGCCAGAGTGCCCTGGGCACCACCTCTCTCTATCAGGAGGGGAGGCCGCTCTGTTTTACGGGCAATGAAGTCTGTCCCTGCGAGCCTGGCCGAGGAGAGGCACATGAGTTACAACTCGCAGGAGGTCCTGCGGCAGCGTTTCCACATCAAAATGTTTCAGTTTTTGATTAATACCAAAGAGTTCTGATGAAAAATCAGAATTTTCTGTGGAAAATTTTGAAAATTGCTTTCCCCATGAGGGTGGGAGGGGGATCCATTTTTTGACCAGCTCTAATTTGGTATTAAAAGCCCAGCTTTTAAATCGTGTGAAAATCTGAGTTTTCTGTACATTTCTAGCTATCATAGTGGCGAAGAAAAGCTTGAAAACAGGAGCCCGCAAGGTTCAAGAAACAGAAAATAAAGCTACCCCAAATTTCTTATTTTTTAAAAAATCTCCTGACTTTGGAGGGGATCCTGCCTCTTGGGGTTTGCATAGTTCAGGTTGGCCGTATTTACCATATGGCAGCACTTACAGATACTTCACTTTCTTTTCTGGGAAGGAAAGGAAAGATTATATCAAAATGAATTTGAAACTATTAAAATGTTGTGGTCAGAGAGGTGCTAGGAGGCACGTAAGAGACTTCCTTGCTAGGCATGCTAGATAACTACTTGTTAAAGCTAAAAAGGAATGACACCAATAGTGATTAGTGTTTAGCGTGCACACAATGAGGTTTAATAGATTTCTTGCTGCATGTAATCGAACGCATTCCAGTCACCCAAAGGTTACTCCTATTCCCAGGGTTTCTAAACAAAGAGATGAGAGCTAAATTTGGCAGATTGAGGAACAGTGAACACAATTTTAATTCAAGAAATCCTATTCTCCCCTCTGAAAGGAGGAATGTGTTCCTGCTGGGCTCTGCATATTGATGGCAGAATCATGCTATCTCACGAGGGATGCACGGTATGTTTTTTTTTAAGGCTGTTTGCGCTGGCTCAGCATTACAACACAATATTTTTTCTATTTGAATTCATGTACGGCTGTGTGTTTTCAAACTCCTCTTTAATATTCAACATAATATTGTTTTCATTCAAGTAAAATGAAAACCTTTATCAGGCCTACACTGCATTTTCCAAAACTTCCATCCTCTCGTTAGCGCTCCACTGACAACATGCTCCGCGGTGTTGTGATTCGGGTACGCTCCTTTCCTAGTCAGTGCCTGTCTGTTTTACACTTCGGCAACACCTCTGGCTGACAAAAACCATCAAATCATAGATAGACAAGGGTCCTACCTTGTTTCTTTAATATCCTGGGACCAACATGGCTACAACAACACTAAAATGCCTACGAAAATCAGAGATGTCCATTTGTAGCAGGGGGTCTCAGATGCATTAGGCATTTAAAGTGGGATTCTGCCAGTATTCTAAGAATGGCATCATGAGGTCCCAGGTTTCCAGACTCCATCCATGCACTGAGCAGGCTGACCCCTTCATCCACCCATAGCTTCTAGCAGTTCAGCTGAGTGGAGGAGGACAATTCCATTTCATGGCAACTTTCGAGGGTTTCTAATTTTTTATTCCACATTGGACCTGGACCCACCGGAAGGTACTATTTTTATACAATCACATTTTGGACCATTTTCTGTCATTGTGTCAGAGTGTAGTCAGAGGAAAGCATGTTGATAAAAGCATAAGAACGGCAAAGGTCTATGTAGTCCAGTATCCTGTCTTCCAACAGTGGCCAATGCCAGGTGCCCCAGAGGGAATGAACAGAACAGGAAATTATCAAGTGATCCATCCCCTGTCACCCATTCCCAGCTTCTGGCAAGTAGAGGCTAGGGACACCATCCCTGTCCATCCTGACTAATAGCCATTGATGTTTGGATGGACCTATTCTCCATGAATTTATCTAGTTCTTTTTTGACCCCTGTTGTAGTCTTGGCCTCCACAACTTCTTCTGGCAAAGAGTTCCACTGATTGATTGTGTTGTGTGAAGAAATATTTCCTTTTGTTTGTTTTAAACCTGCTGCCTATTAATTTCATTTGGTGACCCCTAGTTTTTGTGTTATTTACTCCTTATAACACTTCCTTATTTACTTTCTCCACATCCATCATGATTTTATAGACCTCTATCATATGCCCCCTAGTCGTCACTTTTCCAAGCTGAAAGGTCCCAATTTTATTAATCTCGCCTTATATGGAAGTTGTTCCAGACCCCTAATCATTTTTGTTGCCCTTTTCTGAACCTTTTCCAAGTCCAATATATCTTTTTTGAGATGATGTGACCACATCTGCACACAGTATTCAAGATGTGGGCATACCATGGATTTATATAGGGGCAATATGATATTTTCTGTCTTATTATCTGTCCCTTTCTTAATGATGCCCAACATTCTGTTCACTTTTTGACTGCCGCTGCACATTGAGTGGATGTTTTCAGAGAACTATCCACAATGACTCCAAGATCTCTTTCTTGAGTGGTAACAGCTCATTTAGACCCCCTCATTTTATATGTATAGTTGGGATTGTTTTCCAATGTGCATTACTCTGAATCAACATTGAATTTCATCTGCCACTTTGTTGTCCAGTCACCAAGTTTTGAGAGATCCTTTTGTAGCTCTTCGCAGTCTGCCTGGGACTTAACTATCTTGAGTAGTTTTGTATCATCTGCAAATTTTGCCACCTCCCTGTTTACCCCTTTTCCAGATCATTTATGAATATGCTGAATAGGACTGGTCCCAGTAGAAACCCCTGGAGACACCACTATTTCTCTCTCTCCATCCTGAAAACTGATAATTTATTCCTACCCTTTGTTTCCTATCTTTTAACCAGTTACTGATCCATGAGAGGGCCTTCCCTTTTATCCCATGGCAGCTTACTTTACTTAAGAGTCTTTGATAAGGGACCTTGTAAAAGGCTTTCTGAAAATCTAAGCACACTATATCCACTGGATCCCCCTTGTCTACATCCTTGTTGACCCCCTCAAAGAATTCTAGTAGATTGGTGAGGCATGATTTCCCTTTACAAAAACCATGTTGACTTTTCCACAATAAATTATGTTCATCTATGTGTCCGACAATTCCGTTCTTTACTAAAGTTTCAACCAATTTGCTTGGTACTGGTCAGGCTTACGTACCTGTTATTGCTGGGATCACCTCTGGAGCCCTTTTTAAAATTGGCATCACGTTAGCCATCCTCCAGTCATTTGGTGCAGAAGCTGATTTAAATGATAGGTTACAAACTACAGTTAGTAGTTCTGCAGTTTCACATTTGAGTTCCTTCAGAACTCTGGGGTGAATACCATCTGGTCGTGATAACTTATTACTGTTTAGTTTATCAATTTGTTCCAAAACCTCCTCTAATAATACCTCAATCTGGGGCAGTTCCTCAGATCTGTCACCTAAAAAGAATGGCTCAGGTTTGGGAATCTCCCTCATATCTTCAGCCATGAAGACCGATGCAAAGAATTTGTTTAGTTTCTCCGCAATGGCCTTATTGGGATACAAGTCAGAACTTTGCTTTTGTCACTGTCCACTCAATTGCAAATAAATACCCTGTGACAAACGCTGTGCTACATTGTGGCTTTAGGTACAGCACTGAACATGACATGATATGTTTGTGGCATCACCCCATGAATAGGCCGAGGAGTCTTTGTGCCTTGGAGACACCCCAGTGAGAGAGTCTTAATTCCCTTCCTGTTGCATCTTTGCATTTGGCAGGGAGTGTGAATTTTCTGCTGATCTGCAGTAGCATCAAGTTAAGGCACATTCCATGCCAGTTTAGCAACGCTGTCTGATGAGCTGAGGGTGGGGGAATAATCCAGTGGCTACCCACTTTAAGCCTACCTGCTCTACTTCTGAGTAATCTGAACCACAGTCTGGGCAGCTGGTGCAGAGAGTCAAGGGAGATTCTTGTTCCCCCTCTCTTCTGTCCATGGGCGCGTAGTACAAGGTGCAACCTAAGCTAAGATTTATAAATGTAGGGAACTCCCCTTGTCATGGGAACATAGTGTTATACTCTGTAACTAATTTCACACAAATTGCTTTAGTATTTTATGCATTTTCTTAATGCTTGTAATGTCTTAAATCACCCTCATGTTTTTAATGTATTGTTGGAACAGGTATCATTTTGTTAACATGGGAATGATAGTTATAAACTCGGGATTTATTGTCAAAATGTGATACTTAACTCAGTTAAAACTGCTTTCAGTTCTGTATATTTATACTGTTATGTGTGGGGGAAGTGAACAAATTGGCTGCACTGAGCATGCAGTAATAAGTAAGACACCTTTACCGATAGGCCGGGGTGGCCAGACTGTGGCTCCGGAGCCACGTGCGGCTCTTCAGAAGTTACTAGGCGGCTCCTTGTCTAGGCACCGACTCCGGGGCTGGAGCGACAGGTGCCAACTTTCCATTGTGCCGGGGGGCGCTGACTGCTCAACCCCTGGCTCTGCCACAGGCCCTGCCCCCACTCCACCCCTTCCCGCCCCCTCCCCTGAGCCTGCCGTTCCCTCGCTCCTCCCCCTCTCCCCCCAGAGCCTCCTGCACACCACGAAACAGCTGATCGGGAGGTGGGGGAGGGATGGGGAGGCGCTGATCGGTGGGGCTGCTGGTGGACGGGAGGCGCTGGGAGTGGGGGGGGAACTGATGGGGGGGCTGCTGACGTATTACTGGGGCTCTTTGGCAATGTACATTGGTAAATTCTGGCTCCTTCTCAGGCTCAGGTTGGCCACCCCTGCGCTAGACTATAATACTATTGAAACAAACCTGGCAACATCATTTGTTTTAGGATGCCGGGAACAGCAAAATATTTCCTCATTTAGCCCATCACTTGTGGATAGAATCTTCACTTATTTCAGAAGATTCGTTGAACTCACTGCTTGAGATCTGTGGCTGAGAGCAAGAATAACAAAATACATGAAGAGCATCGAGGAAGGGTTTAGTGGGGGAAGATTTCTCACTATGCATGCCTGTGTGACCTCCCAGACACCTGTCTGTGCCTTGGAGCAGTGGCAGATTTGTAGCCTGCACAGGATGTATTAACCTGGCATGCTGTACTGTAAGCAACAGAATCATGACATGGTCCTTCCTGAGTTTGTCTGAAAATGCGGTTGGTATATGTGGAAATACAGAAGACAGAGGCCAGGGTTATAACATGGAAGGAATCAGGCACATGCATGTCCTATAGGGCAGTCAAATGTGACTCCTATAGTGACCCTTACATGAGTCAGTGCTAGGGATATTTTAAAGCAGATCATAGAAGATGAGGGTTGGAAGAGACCTCAGGAGGTCATCTAGTCCAACCCCCCTGCTCGAAGCAGGACCAACACCAGCTAAATCATCCCAGCCAGGGCTTTGTCAAACTGGGCCTTAAAAATCTCTATTGGATTTTACAGTATTCTGTGATTTCATGTCCCAGCTACAGCTGTAAAGAATCAGCGAATCTAGAAAAATTCCTCTCTTCAGAAATCCAGCTTTGTAGAAGTCGCTGCTGTGGACTGATGTGTTTCTGATGCAGAGATCCTGTTTAGCTCAACTTCATTCCCAGTTTCAGAAGGACTCTGCTGTTATGGTTATATGCCCCCTTTAGGACCTGCCAATGATGACCTACTCTAAGTCAGCTTCCGATTTATAATAAAAGGGGTAGCTTGGCGTCTAACTTTCTTGATTCTTATCAGTGTATGCGAATTATAACCATCTCAACATACCATATCTTTGAATTGAATTAGTTGGCCATTTGATGGGCAGAGAAAGAGCAACAGATAAGTCAGGAGATAAATTCCTGGAAGAGCATCAAGGAAATTATTCTTAATTCTCTGCCTCTGCAGAAGCACATGATCCTGCTCCAGCTTCATCAATAGCTCTTCGCTCTTGTGGAGATGGTACAAAAGACCGACATCGAGAGGTACCTCTCTAGTGGCTTATTTGGGGGAGTAGTAGAAAGCAGAGGGAGTAGTAGGTGTGTAAGCTAGCAGAAAAAGGTTCTTTTCTCCTGTCTGTGCTGGCAGCATTGTCCATTATCTCTGATATTCTGGGACAATCAATAGAGGTGTTTGTAAAGCTCACTTGGAGAGGGTTTTTACAGTCCATTAGTTCCATGGATACGATAGAGCTTTGGAACCAGGGTACATACAATTGGTGGGGGCTTCTCTCCTAACATTCTCTCAGTGAAGGTGGGTCAGGGAGCTGAGCTTTCTGTGTGTCATGGAATAGTGCTGCACTATAGTAGCAGGAGAGGAAACACCAAAGGGCCTATAATTTTTTCTCAGGCCTCTCCCCTGAAGAGAGGCCTTTTGGGACATTACTAACGGGGTTCTTGCACCTGATGATATAGTTGCACTGTAATGCTGAGGTAGGACAGAGAGATGCTTGTAAAAAACATGTGGCAAGTATCTGAAGGGTTAAAGCTGAAGAAAGACAGAGTCCAGTCCCTCTCAATTGCCTGTGCTATGTGCTAATTATCAATGGCTTTCTTGTTCACCTCTCAGGGCATTTGTAAGATAGCTCCTGGTAAAAACCCTACAATAGAGCTGGTGCAAAACTTTTCAATTCAACTTTGTTCCATTAAAAGATGATATTTTTGGTCAAAACCAAAATGTTTTGTGGAAACGTATCAGTTTGACCATGTGTGTTGGGAAAGTATCTCAGATCTAGGATGAATTTCTGGGGGAGGGTAAACACGCCAGAATGGTTAGGGCAGTGGATGGGATATGGGAAACCTAGTTTTTCTTTGTTCTTGCTCTCCGGCCAATGAATATTGAATTATTTTTACAAAGTGGAACAGCTCCAGCAGGTGAGATTGAGGGAGACGGACTCTATCGCACTGTGTTTAGGGTACTTTCTTCCTTGGAATATGGGAGTTCCAGGTTCAAGTCCGTGGTCTGACTCAGTATCCCACATCTCGGGTGAGTGCCCTAACCACTTGACTATTCTGGTCTCTTTCTCTCATGGTTTTTCATGAAAAATTCCCAAAGGTCTCATTTTCACATTGCATATGGGAAAAATAATCCCTACTGTACATATGCAATGGTGGTTCTAAATTAGCTGTTAACACCCAAGAAAGAGATCCTGGAGTCACTGTGGATAGTTCTATGAAAACTTCCACTTAATGCTCAGCATCGGTTCAAAAAGTCTAAGAGTGTTAGCAACTAGTCGGAAAGAGAGAGAAAATGAGATAGAACATATTATATTGCCACTATATAAACCCATGGTGCACCCACACCTTCAATACTGTGTCCAGTTCTGGTTGCCCTGTCTCAAAAATAAGAGTGGTACTGGAAAAAGTTCAGAAAAGGGCAACAAAGATGATCAAGGGTATGGAATGGTTTTTATATAAGGAGAGACTAAAGAAGATTAGGCCTGGTCATTTTAGATAAAGAAACTAGTAAGGGGGGATATGATAGATGTCTATAAATTAATGAATGGTGTGGAGAAAGTGAACAAGGAAGTGATACTTACTGTTTTATACAATACAAAAACCACAGTCACCCAGTGAAATCAATAGGCAGCAGATTTATTACAAACAAGAAGTACTTTTTCCACACAATGCTCAGCTAACCTGTGGAACTCATTGCCATGGGATGTTGTGGTGGCCAGAAGTATACCTGGGTTCAAAAAAGAACTATATTAGTTTGTGGAGGATAAGTCCATCAATGGCTATTAGCCAAGATGGTCAGGGCTGCAACTACATGTTAAAACCCTAAACCTCTGAGTACCGGAAGTCCAGGAGGGGAAGATGAAAGTTGACCTGTTCTGTGTTCTCTCCTGATGCTCTAGTATGGGCCACTGTTAGAAACAGGATACCTTGATTTTTTTTTTCTTAAAAGAATTGTTATTTTCCTATTAGCCGTCTCCCCTCCCCCCGCAGTATTCCTAAATTGCTCCTTTAATAAGGAATAGCTTCAAGAAGAGACTGAATTTATGGAGATCTGTTATTTCTGAATAGCAAAATGAATCCTTTTTATTCATTTGATGTGGAATTTTTCATCCACTGGGTGTTTAGAAAAACAGCAGGATAAAATAATTATATTGTCTGCAAGTGTCTTGAAATATGATCACTCCTAAGGAAATGTATGGTCCAGGTTTTAAGGTCTAAGAGAACATGAATACAGAAAGCTCAGCCCACTAAAATATATTTCTTGAATGTGTCACCTTTGATGTATGGCAGGCTATTCTGTATTTCTCTGCCATATGCTATGACTTTATGGCATTCCAGTGGCGTACCATTTTGTGAGTGGGCTAAATGCCATCTTAACTGCTAGACATGAGTGATGGTAGGTATTCCAGAGAGCTAGAAAATGAAGGGCATTCTAAATTATGAGCAGGAATGTTGAAGTGGCAAAATGCCACTTCATGTAAAATAAACATGCCTGATGCCAAGGCAATATGCCGTGATTTCCTGTACTCAGATTTGGTTAAGGGCAGCAAGATTCAGAAAAACACACACAGATGCTCAAGGAGGTGTCTTGTCTCCAGTGAATCCAAATTTTGGTTCCATTGAATGAGGTACAAGGAAGACTCCGTCCACAAGTGTGTGTCTGTGGTTGTCTATGGACTGGCTAAGATTCTAATACTGTGTGAAGACTGAGTGGCCAGTTCTCTTATCCCTGAGAGCCAGGGTTTCTAAATGTGATACTGTATGCTTTGTTTTTATATTTTAATGCTGTTCAGTGGAGGTGATTTTAAATAACATTATCTTAAGAGGAGGCTACTTTGCTCTTGGGTAGGGATGAATATGAATCAGAACGTTATTTTGGAGAGTCCTCCGTATATATGGGGCCAGTATGTACCTATGATTAATTGTGGCACACAGTGCTATTTACATGTTGAGCCGTCTGATTTGGGGTTGCAGTCAAGTAGAGGGAGGTCTCAATACTGAGGTGAGGGGGGCGTAGTTGCCTGAAAATATTTCTGATTACTGTGTGTTTCAAGTGAAAAATAGAGGCTGGATTGAGCACCTATTAAAAATCCAGCCCTTTAATAAACATGAAAATAATAGAAGAGAGATTAGGACCTCTGAAAAATATTAGAACTCCTGTACTACTTTAAGCAGCCTTTTAATTATTTCTTTTAATTTAAGTAACGATAAAATCTTCCTGGTCTGCAGAACTTGCAGGATTATTTAAAATGTAATTAAAGAAAATATATTTGAAATAGGAGGCTCAGAATGATTCTGTGAGAAGTACAGAATATATTTATCACAACACACTTCAGATCCTAGCAATGAATATTTTGCAATATAAGACCTGAGTCCTGCAATGAGCTTCACGCAGGTGGCCCCGTGACTTTGCATGGAGCTTATTCCAGGATCAGCACCTAAATCTCTAGAACAATCTCTACTTGTTCAGTAACTAACAATCACAGTATAAACATAGATCCCCAGTTCCCTTAATTTCACCCTTGCGGCCCCATTGAAATTTAATGGGGTTAATGTCAATGGATTGTACCCATACAATCCACCTATCTTTTTTTATTAGGATTTTATACTGATTTCCATCACTGAAGTATCTGAGCAGCTACCATGTAAAGCAGATTAGCAATAGCTTAACCCCTAGCAGACTTCATGGAGTTCTGGAATATAAAAAGGGGGAATGATCTGACTCTGAATGAGAAGATTTTAAAGAACTGCAGAAGCACCTGCAACTTGGAATGAAGTGTTAATACCCAAATATCAGCATTGAATTCTGTCAGTTGCAAACACGCTGGCCTTGAGTTTTTCTAGTTTTGTCATGAGATGTATGCAATTTAATAGCAAACAATTCTTGTACGTAATGAGGGTATTTTACTGTAGGTAGTCTGTGGGAATTGTAAAGCCCTTTATTGTCAGAGATAGGCAAGTACAATATTCAGGACACAAATGCATTTTATTATTGGATCAGCTTTTTCTATTGTTAGAAAATGTAATAAAATTCTTTCATTGGGTTACATAATCAAGTTCTATTATATTAAATATTCAGGGTATTGATTAAATTCATTTTGCATCCTGGATGGCATGAATGCAAAGTACCTAGTACTTGAAGAATTGTATGAGTTTTATGTTTGGTTTACATTACATCTATGTACACAAGGGTTTTTTGTCCATTTATTGATACGTGAAGTGCGTTGTGGTGTTCCCAATGCCCTGTGTATTGGGCAAGAGTGCATCAGAAAAAACATCACCCCAATTAAACTTGTGTGTCTGCTCTCAGCACAGAAGCCATTGATTGAATGGAGATGGAGTTTCTTATCTTTGTAATGATAAGCAGAACAGAGTCAAGCCACATTGCAAGAGTGTTACAAGGAATCATGGGCCAGAACTGCCCCTTCTGCAGCTGCTCTCTAGATAAATGAAGTTGTTTCTCTCTAGGGCTGTTGGTCTAATATATTAAAGTCACGATTTTCAAAACTGATTAGTAACTTTAGTTGCCCAAGTTGAAACACCTCTGTGATTTTCAGAAATACCTGGGCACACAAAATCACAAGTCACTTTTAAAAATCTTGCCTAAATTCACTTAACTCTACAACGTTTTGGAGGTGCATTGGTCTTTCTTTGGCTAGCTGACAATAACATTATGGGGAGCGGTCACCATCAATTGTTTTGGTGGAACCAACACCAGTGACGGGCATTCAATTGAAAAGAAAACACTTCACAGCCATGCCACTTTCTCTTATTGCAAGCACTGGCATCAGTCACCTGGCACTACGCTGTGCTGACCCCAAGCTGACCTTGCTGCCAAGGCTATGAGATCAAGATGAGGGTCACCTTTTTCCATTGATTGGGCTCCTTTTGCCAAGTTGCTTGACAGTTGCCCATATTTCTGTAATGTCGACTGCGTTTCCAGAACTCTGAAAGCTTTCCTGCTTGATAGCACTAACAGAAAAAGTACCAAGCTAATTAAATCACAGTACTGCTGCCCAATGCGACTGTCAGAGGCTGACCTAATTTTGACACTACAAAGCTTATCAGCAGAGTATCTATTAAGTTAGAGGAAACATAATTCTGTTTCGAAGAACAGTTAGATTTTTTTTTCCTTACAACTCATTACACTGCTGTTTGTTGTACCTCCTGCTGGGCAAAGTATTACAAACTTGTGATCTATGACATATGGTCTGTGTCTGTCAGTATCTGCTTCCAGAACAGTAGGGATGCTCCAATTTAAAGGAGCAATGGGGAAAAAGGCCATGTTATTTCTTCAGACAGAAATATGCTACTTCTTGGATTGTCATCTTTTAAAGTTTAAATTTCCTTTTCACTGTGATTTGAAATAATACAAAACAATCATGGTTGCAAATCATTAGTTAAGCATTGAAATCTGATGTACTAGTTGAAGTGATGCACTTTAGAGTGTGGGAAGCAGTAAACTTGCTTTGTAGTTGGAAAAATAGAGTAGCTAATCATGCTAAAAGTTTCATACGAGTTATTTCTTATTGAAGGTACTGTGCACTCCAGTTTTGCACTGAGATGCCCTAGAGTCTAGGACCTAAATAAATCAATATGCTAGAGACCTGCACATTTCTGCAGGAATATTCAAGGAAAGAGAGGAAAGACTTGTGCTTTTAACCTGCTACGTAAAAATTCAAAAACAAGATGGCACACAAAACTTTTTAAGTTTATAGTAGTTTTCCCTCCTGAAATTTAAGTGTGGGAAAATGAGGGGCAAAATTAATGAAGGGTCTGCGATCATCTAAAAACCTGATTGTGCTAGGATTGGAGAACAATGAATGAGGATCAGATCTGATGTATTTGAACGGCCAATAATGGTTTTGTGTTACACGTGCACTGGATACCATGGGTGACCAGACTCCTTCTTTGGCTAGCATGGTCATAAACCTTGTTGCCTTGGCCTGATATTTTTAAAAAAGGGCATTGAAATGTCCTCTTTCTTTAGGCATTTATATAGGTAAGAATACGTGTTTTACATTTTGGACCTAATCCTGTTTTCATTGAAGACAAAGACAAAATCAAGCAGACTTCATTGGCAGTAGGATGTAAAACAGACATGAATTGGGCACTTTCATTTTGTCTCCATGAGTGCAAGATGAGGTAGAAAGACTGTCTTTCAGAATTCTGCATCCCTCCTAATCTTTCAATTCAAACATGTTTTAGTGGAACTGGTTCCACGAGAAAGCTATCTACGACCAATAATTTTTAGATCTTTCTCAAAGCTTCAAAATGTTTGACCACTCTATTCAAAACCCAAATGACCTGCTGTGGTTTGCTCTTTTTTTTTTTTTTGACACAGTCCCATTCAAACAGAAGTATTTCCAACACCAAATGTTAAAATAGAAAAATGAGGCCCTATTTAAGAAAATAATAAATTTTAGATTTTATTTGTCTTCTGGTTTTTGAGCCTTTGGGATGCATAGGGGTCACATTTTCATTTTCTCGTCTCATTCTCATTTTCTCTCCAACCACCAAGGCTAGAAACTTACTTAACACAACTCCTGTGACTGACACCCCTTCCATAAATCAGTGGTTTTCAACCTGTGGTCCACAGACCCCTGCGGGTCCATAGACTATGTTGAAGGGATTCGGGAAAGGTTGTTGTTACCATAGAACAGTGGTTTTCAACCTATGGTCAGCAGACCCCTGGGGGGTCCACGGACTATGTTTAAGATTTCTAAAGGGGTCCGCACCCCCATTCAAAATTTTTTAGGGGTCCAGAAATGAAAAAAGTTTGGAAAGCACTGCCATAAATCCTACAGGACCAAACTTTCTCATTTTTATAAAAATCCTTCGGTATTATTTGGGCCGGCTATAGTCAGTAAATACAGATGTTGCGTTCCCTGGAGGGGCATGGTACCTTGTTCCCACAGTGAAATGACAAAATAAACGTTATCCTGCATGCTTCTCTTGGGCACTGCTCATCCCCGCATCAGTTTAATCCTTTGTCCTGCTTTCCTTAAATGTGACCAGTTACCTGCATTCGTCTTCAAATTCAGTGGCCTTTCTAGTACTCCCCTGACAGAAAACTTAAGATACATTTTCACTGGACAACGGTTGCGTCTAGTAAACAAATTGCCACTCTAGTTTTTTTGTGATTAATTGAGGTTGCTGGCAGAGAGCGGCCCGTGAGGTGGATACAGCTAATATAAAGATGTGGAGATAGGTTAGAATGGCCACATCTTCCATTTGAAAACAAGGAATATCTTGGTACCACTCTGAGTGATTTGTAATATGTATTTTTATTTTATTTATTTTTCATTTCTGACCCCACACTTGTTTTCGTTGCATTAGGTGCTTATACTGAGGGGTATAGAAGTGTAATGGATTCTTTCATGCAATATTTACTGTGTATAATAACAAGACAAGTTCTTCAAAAATGCCACCAGACAAAATAAATGCCAAGTAGTATATTACTATAATGTCTCATCTGGCATTTAATCCTGGGAGGCATATTTCAGAAAGAGCTGTAATGAATATTCCTATAGTTGAGAAAGGGGTGACATTTCATAATTATGTAATATCTTATGAACCATAAAAAAGTAAAACTATAAAAAGGAAAAGGATATTTTGGTGTTTGTTTATTTGATCTTTACTTACAGGACTGTGCACTTTTGCCGTAATTGCGCATCATGGGTAATGTTTGCCTGTATGTGTTGCTTTTCGAGACCAGGTGGTTGTTGTATGAAAATGTATTGACACAAAAGTTCAGGGCACTTGAAGATAATCTGAATTTAAAAGGTTTCATTTCTGATAGAGTGTTGCCAGCTCTCACCGTTTTATTGGGAGTCTTGTGGTATTTGCGTTATCTAAAGTGTCAGCTTTTGAAATCCCGAGATTATGGGACTATCTCAGATTTCCCCCTACTTTTTTTTTTAAGTAAGGATGTAGCCTTCAGAGTTGCAGAAAGGAGCTGGGAACCCAAGTGTACCCCGTCGGCTCAGAAATCCAAAGCCAATTAAAGAATCCAAAATGCACTATTTAAAAAAATCTCATGATTTTTGGGAATCTGACCTCCTGATTTTTGAACTCCTGGGGCTGGCAATGCTTCTGATATGCTAGAGCAGAGAACAGAAGAACGGCCAGACTGGATGAGACCAAAGGTCCATCCAGCCCAGTATCCTGTCTGCCAACAGTGGCCAGTGCCAGGTACCCCAGAGGGAGTGAACCTAACAGGTAATGATCAAGTGATCTCTCTCCTGCCATCCATCTCCACCCTCTGACAAACAGAGGCTAGGGACACCATTCCTTACCCATCCTGGCTAATAGCCATTAATGGACTTAACCTCCATGAATTTATCCAGTTCTCTTTTAAACCCTGCTATAGTCCTAGCCCTCACAACCTCCTCAGGCAAGGAGTTCCACAGGTTGACTGTGAACTTCCTTTTATTTGTCTTAAACCTGCTGCCCATTAATTTCATCTGGTGGCCCCTAGTTCTTATATTATGGGAACAAGTAAATAACTTTTCCTTATTCACTTTCTCCACACCACTCATGATTTTATAGACCTCTATCATCTCCCCCCTTAGTCTCCTCTTTTCCAAGCTGAAAAGTCCTAGTCTCTTTAATCTCTCCTCCTATGGGACCCGTTCCAAACCCCGAATCAGTTTAGTTGCCCTTTTCTGAACATTTTCTAATGCCATTATATCTTTTTTGAGATGAGGGGACCACATCTATATGCAGTATTCAAGATGTGGGCGTACCATGGATTTATATAAGGGCAATAAGATATTCTCCGTTTTATTCTCTTTCCCTTTTTTAATAATTCTTAACATCCTGTTCACTTTTTTGACTGCCGCTGCGCACTGCATGGACATCTTCAGAGAACTATCCACAATGACTCCAAGGTCTTTCTCCTGATTAGTTGTAGCTAAATTAGCCCCCATCATATTGTATGCATAGTTGGGGTTATTTTTTCCAATGTGCATTACTTTACATTTATATATATATATAGAGAGAGAGAAAATATGGTACATATTGATTTAATAGACAAGATTGACAGAAAATAAGCAAAATCAGGGTCTCAATCATTATTTTTTATTAAATCTACAAAATACTTAGAATCATAGAATATCAGGGTTGGAAGGGACCTCAGGAGGTCATCTAGTCCAACCCCCTGCTCAAAAGCAGGACCCATACCCAATTAAATCATCCCAGCCAGGGCTTTGTCAAGCCTGACCTTAAAAACTTCTAAGGAAGGAGATTCCACCACCTCCCTAGGCAACGCATTCCAGTGTTTCACCACCCTCCTAGTGAAAAAGTTTTTCCTAATATCCAACCTAAACCTCCCCCACTGCAACTTGAGACCATTACTCCTTGTCCTGTCCTCTTCCACCACTGAGAATAGTCTAGAACCATCCTCTCTGGAGCTACCTCTCAGGTAGTTGAAAGCAGCTATCAAATCCCCCCTCATTCTTCTCTTCTGCAGACTAAACAATCCCAGTTCCCTCAGCCTCTCCTCATAAGTCATGTGTTCCAGACCCCTAATCATTTTTGTTGCCCTTCGCTGGACTCTCTCCAATTTATCCACATCCTTCTTGTAGTGTGGGGCCCAAAACTGGACACAGTACTCCAGATGAGGCCTCACCAATGTCGAATAGAGGGGGACGATCACGTCCCTCGATCTGCTCGCTATGCCCCTACTTATACATCCCAAAATGCCATTGGCCTTCTTGGCAACAAGAGCATACTGCTGACTCATATCCAGCTTCTCGTCCACTGTCACCCCTAGGTCCTTTTCTGCAGAACTGCTGCCGAGCCATTCGGTCCCTAGTCTGTAGCTGTGCATTGGGTTCTTCCGTCCTAAGTGCAGGACCCTGCACTTATCCTTATTGAACCTCATCAGATTTCTTTTGGCCCAATCCTCCAATTTGTCTAGGTCCCTCTGTATCCTATCTCTGCCCTCCAGCGTATCTACCACTCCTCCCAGTTTAGTATCATCCGCAAATTTGCTGAGAGTGCAATCCACACCATCCTCCAGATCATTTATGAAGATATTGAACAAAACCGGCCCCAGGACCGACCCCTGGGGCACTCCACTTGACAGCGGCTGCCAACTAGACATGGAGCCATTGATCACTACCCGTTGAGCCCGACAATCTAGCCAACTTTCTACCCACCTTATAGTGCATTCATCCAGCCCATACTTCCTTAACTTGCTGACAAGAATACTGTGGGAGACCGTGTCAAAAGCTTTGCTAAAGTCAAGATACAATACATCCACTGCTTTCCCTTCATCCACAGAACCAGTAATCTCATCATAGAAGGCGATTAGATTAGTCAGGCATGACCTTCCCTTGGTGAATCCATGCTGACTGTTCCTGATCACTTTCCTCTCATGTAAGTGCTTCAGGGTTGATTCTTTGAGGACCTGCTCCATGATTTTTCCGGGGACTGAAGTGAGGCTCACTGGCCTGTAGTTCCCAGGATCCTCCTTCTTCCCTTTTTTAAAGATTGGCACTACATTAGCCTTTTTCCAGTCATCCAGGACTTCCCCCGTTCGCCACGAGTTTTCAAAGATAATGGCCAATGGCTCTGCAATCACAGCCGCCAGTTCCTTTAGCACTCTCGGATGCAACTCATTCGGCCCCATGGACTTGTGCACGTCCAGTTTTTCTAAATAGTCCCTAACCACCTCTTTCTCCACAGAGGGCTGGCCATCTACTCCCCATGTTGTGATGCCCAGCACAGCAGTCTGGGAGCTGACCTTGTTCGTGAAGACAGAGGCAAAAAAAGCATTGAGTACATTAACTTTTTCCACATCCTCCGTCACTAGGTTGCCTCCCTCATTCATTGAGGGGCCCACACTTTCCTTGGCTTTCTTCTTGTTGCCAACATACCTGAAGAAACCCTTCTTGTTACTCTTGACATCTCTCGCTAGCTGCAGCTCCAGGTGCGATTTGGCCCTCCTAATTTCATTCCTACATGCCCGAACAATATTTTTATACTCTTCCCTGGTCATATGTCCAACCTTCCACTTCTTGTAAGCTTCTTTTTTATGCTTAAGATCTGCTAGGATTTCACCATTAAGCCAAGCTGGTCGCCTGCCATACTTACTATTCTTTCGACACATTGGGATGGTTTGTCCCTGTAACCTCAAAAGGGATTCCTTGAAATACAGCCAGCTCTCCTGGACTCCTTTCCCCTTCATGTTAGTCCCCCAGGGGATCCTACCCATCCGTTCTCTGAGGGAGTCGAAGTCTGCTTTCCTGAAGTCCAGGGTCCATATCCTGCTGCTTACCTTTCTTCCCTGTGTCAGGATCCTGAACTCAACCAACTCATGGTCACTGCCTCCCAGATTCCCATCCACTTTTGCTTCCCCCACTAATTCTTCCCGGTTTGTGAGCAGCAGGTCAAGAAAAGCTCCCCCCCAGTTGGCTCCTCTAGCACTTGCACCAGGATATTGTCCCCTATGCTTTCCAAAAACTTCCTGGATTGTCTATGCACCGCTGTATTGCTCTCCCAGCAGATATCAGGAAAATTAAAGTCACCCATGAGAACCAGGGCATGCGATCTAGTAGCTTCCGCCACCTGCCGGAAGAAAGCCTCATCCACCTCATCCCCCTGGTCCGGTGGTCCATAGCAGACTCCCACCACTTCATCACTGCTGTTGCTCACAGTTCTAAACTTAATCCAGAGACACTCAGGTTTTTCTGCAGTATCGTTTTTAAAGTATCGTATTTTAATACTTCTGCAGTATCGTTTTTAAAGTATCTTATTTTAATACTTCTGAAGCATATTAAAAAAACAAACAAACTGCTGACCCTTTTCTTACCTTGCTGCACTCAGGCTCTGATTCTGCCAGGTACTTAATTTATTATTTATTATTTGTATTCCGGGAGCGGATAGGAGCCCAGGAGCTAGGCAGTGTGCACGACAGACCAAAATGACTGTCCCTGCTCCCCAAGGAGTTTACGATGAAAGTGTAAGACGTACCTGACTTTAAGCATGGGAATGGTCCTACTCACATGCTTAAGTACTTTGCTCAATCAGCATCTAAGGGGCCAGTCGTAGATTCATCGCTTCCAAGACCAGAAGGGACCATCATGATCATCTAGTCTGAACTCCACCCAAATAGTTCCTAGAGCACATCTGTGAGACAATCATCCCATCTTGATTTTAAAAGAATCCACCATGACCCTTGGTAAGCTGTTACAATAGCTAATTACCCTCTCTGTTAAAAGTGTACACCTCATTTCCAGTCTGAATTTGTGAGCTTCAACTTTCAGTCATTGGCTCGTGTTAAACCTTTCTCTGCTAGATTCAACAGCCCATTTTCAAAAATTTCTTCTCCATGTAAAAAGAAAAGGAGTACTTTTGACACCTTAGAGACTAACCTTGGTTAGTCTCTAAGGTGCCACAAGTACTCCTTTTCTTTTTGCGAATACAGACTAACACGGCTGCTACTCTGAAACTTCTCCATGTAGATACTTACCAACTGTAATCAAGTCTCACCTTCCAGGTCATTGATAAAAATGTCAAATATTATAAGGCCAAGAACTAATTCCTGTAAAGGACCCCCCCTCCCCAGACACACTTGCTTGTTGATCTTTCCCCATGTACAATTACACTTTGAGACCTGTCAGCCAGCCAGTTTTAATCTGTTTACTTTGTGCCATGTTAATTTTACATTCGTTTTTAATCAAAATGTTGTATGCTACCAAGTCAAGCACCTTACAGAAGTCTAACTATATTACATTAATACTATTACCTTTACCAATTGAACTTGTAATCTCATCAAAAAAAGATATCAAGTTATTTGAGAGGCTCTATTTTCTATAAACCCATGTTGATTGGTATTGCTTAATTACCGTCATTTAATTCCTTATTAACTGCATCCCGTGTCAGCCTCTCTATTATCTTGCCTGGGATCAATGTCAGGCTGACAGACCTATAATTATCAGGTCATCCCATTTAACCTTCTTAAATATCGGCACAACATTCACTTTCTTCCAGTCTTCTGGAACTTAGTGCTTCCAGGCTTATAAAAATCAACTGTAACAGTCCAGTGAGCTCTTCAGCCAGCTCTTAAGTCCTTCATAACTTGAACACCTAGCCTTCCACTGTGACTGCAAAGGGAACACTATATGCCCAAAGAGAAGAATTATGCTATAGGTAAGGATGGGCCATCCAATTCAGAATTGAAACTAACAAAAGTCTAACAGGAATGACCAAGTTATTTGTGCCCAGAAACCAGATTCGTGCCTGCATATAAGGTATTTTTGTGTATAACTCAAATAATTGTGCGTGCCAGGCTTTGAAAAGTAACCCAGAAAAGTGCAGAGTAGAAAACAACTTTACATCCTGATATATTTTCTGTCTTTGAAAGGGTGGCAGAGAGAGCAGACCTGCTGGAACTCTTGAGAGATGACAGAACGTAGCTGCTGTTTGTAAACTAAACGTGTCCATTACAAAGCTGAGGAAATGGCAGCTTTAAAAAATAAGGCTTAGTTCAAAAAGCTCCAGCCAGGTTCCTTTGCAAACATCGCTTCCATCTTCAAAGCCAGCCAGCAGCAGCTATTCATGTGTCAATTTCAAAGGCTCTGTAGACAGATGTGGAGTCACTTCACAGAGAGCTGCCATGGTCCTGACAGCAGCTACAAAATTTAGGATCTAAACACTTCCTAATGCTTGCCATGCTTTAAAATCAGTGTGATCAAAATACGTAATGAACATAGAAATACAATGTTAGAAGGGGAGCCATATGTTTTCCTAATGTCTTTTCTCGCCCTGATGTTTCATTGGTGATTGGATATGAGGGAAAGTGATGTTGCAAAATATGTCCCAAGCCATGTGGGTGCATCAGGGCGTGCACGTGTTCAGGAAACTCTAGCCCCAGCCATTCAGGATATGTCTACCCTGCAGATGGAGTGAGCCTCCTCGCCCAGGTAGACAAATTCACCTTAGTTGGGCTCAAGGTAGCAGGCTAAATATAGCAGTCTGGATGTTGCTGCACCAACTGAGCCCCTGGCTAGCGCTCCGGAGGTCAGACCCAGGGGATCGGGATGGTTTGGACCCAGGTGACTAGCCTGAACCACCAGCAGTTTTGCAACATCCACGCTGCTATTCCTAGCTCAAACTGAGCTAGCAGGAGTCTCCCTACCCAGGCGAGGAGGCATGCTCCCAGCTGCAGTGTAAACATACCTTCAGATTCCTAAAGTCATGCGCTCAATAAGGTGGTTATGAGCCATCATAATCTGTTAGCACCCTCTGCTGGTCAAATGGCAATCATTTTTAGCTTAAAGAGGACCAAAGGTCCTACTTCCTAGAGAACTGGAGGCTTATTTAGAGGAGGTTTAGGGAGAAAATGGTTAAAGGTTAGAACTAGAAGTCACCCTTGGGCTCTGGTTCTGGATGCAAGCCCAACATCTGAGGGTATTGGATCTGGGTGTAAGGTTCAGGTACATCACTACTATCGAACTAGACCCACATGAGTATTTTTGATGCCTGTGTTCAGCAAATTAATTATTTTTCCTTCTGAGATATTTTCATTTAATGTTAAGTTAGATAAAGTTTTAGGGATATAAATGAGCAAACAGCTTGCTCCATAGCCAGTAGAGGTTGGCCCTCCTATCATTTTCCAGTCATGAGTGTATTATTTAATTTTTGTAGCTGTAAAGCACCCTCTTGAGCAGATGGCTTTCCCATCGGCTCCTAAGGTTCTGGGTTCAAAGCAGCTCAGCCCTCTCCTTGTGTCTTCTGTGTCTCTGACACAAGGCCCCCGTGTCAGACTACCTACTTTGGGATCCAGTTTCTTCCAAGTGCACTCCATCCAGGTTCGATAGTGCTGGCAGGTGCCATTGCTTTGTAGATAAAGTCAGAGAAGCAGCTCAGATAAATGGGAAGAATGTAATTTATGAAAAGAGGAGGCATGGCTCATCTAGGCATAATTAGGGGCAATGCAGAACTGCCCTGTTCAGGAGAGCCCTAGCCAAGGGGGGTACTCAGCCTCTGGAAGCATAGTTCCTCTCCACTGCAAAGCCAGTGCGCCCATTACCACATACCTTTGTGAGATGCAGCCTATTCCTTCCTCCCACCTTTGGGGAGACTGGGTAGAACCTAGGAGAAGGTGGGGATTTGCCTGCAGCCTGCCCCATCTGAATCCTTTGAACAGAGGTGAAAGCAAGCTGGCACGCCCTGGTACGGCATATCGGCAAGAGCCAGTGCGCCGTACTGGGGTGGATCGGTTTCCTCAGGCGCAATTTAAAGGGCTTGCGGCGCCCAGCAGCGGCTGGAGCCCCCGGCCCTTTAAATTGCTGCCAGAGCCCCGCTGCCGGAGCCCTGGCGTAGCGGAGGCGGGGCTGGGGCAGTGATTTAAAGGGGCAGTAGCGGCGGCCAAGCCCTGGGCCCTTTAAATTGTCCCCGGAGCCCCACCCCCACTTCCCCAGGGCTCCGGCAGGCTCCGGGGACGATTTAAAGGGCCCAGGGCGGTCGTGGAGGCCGGAGCCCTGTCCCCGGAGTCCTTGGGAAGTGGCGGCAGGGCTCTGGGGATGATTTAAAGGGCCTAGGGCTTGGCCGCCGCTACCCCTCCCCCAGGCCCTTTAAACCGCTGCCAGAGCCCCCGGCTGCTGCTGTTACCCCGGGGAGAGGGAAGGAGGCACTTGCCGGTACGGGGCTGGGGCTGGCTCTGACCTCCCCCAGCCGCGCCCCTTCCACCCGAGGCCCTGCCGCTTCCGGGGGCCAGAGTCGGCCCCAGCCCAGTCCCATACCGGTAAGTCACTAGACCTACTTTCACCCCTGCCTTTGAGGTGCAGTGGACCCCACGGGAGCAGGAAGGGAGCAGTTTCTATACTCCTGGAGTACGGGGCTTGCTCTTTCTACTCAGGCCTCAGAGGCTGCACAAGGCTTATGACATGCTGGCCCCACCCTCTGCACTGCCTCATGCGTGGCCCATTGCACAAAGGCCAGACACAGCGTGATCCCAGAACTGCACTCCTGGAGCCTCTCGCAGTATGAGGACCATTAACACAATGGTCTCATGCTGCATGGTTGCTTGAACAAACAGCCTGAGTAGACTTAAGTGAGGTGACTGTAAATTTAAGCAGCTAGTGAACCTGGCTTGTTTCCGTGAAACACACACCTTTGTTACAGTGAGCTACTAAAGACACACAACTCCAGACCCTTTATGTGGGGAGAGCTGTCATGTAAATGGCTTTATTATTACTTGGACTAATAGATTAGTAAGGCTGAGGACAAGGTGATCTTTAGGGGTTAGATTGTGATGCCTTTACTCGTGTTGAACGATACCTGATGCCCCAAGTCACCTTGCTGGAGTCAGTGAGGTGGCGTAAGGTTTTACTTAGGGACAAGTAAGTAGGGAAGTTAAACCTTAGGGTTGGTGTATAGGGGGAAGTTAGTGTGCAGCAAGCTAGCGTGTGAATTTAGAGCACACTCGTTTCTCCGAACTACCTCCCTCTGCACGTTCTCGCTGCGCACCCAGGCGTATGTCCGTGCTCCGAACTAGGGGTGTGATTCCCTGGCTCGTGCACCCACGCTCACGCCAGCTGCCGCGGAGCTAGCATGCGTGCAAATAGCAGCATAACCACAGGAACCCGGGTAGCGACAGCAGGCTCACAGCTCTGCCATGCTGCGTACAAACCCGCCTGAATCCAGTGGGTACAGACGCGGCCACACCTCCACCCATGCTACCACGGCTACGCTGCTATTTATACTTGCACTAACTGGATGGCAATGTCACGAGTACGTGTATGCGAGCAGGGGGATTGCACCCCCAGCTTGCAGTGCAGACGCAGCCTAAGAACGCGCCCTCAGGTGGTTTAACTTCATGTGCTTCCAAAGTGCAGTGCACATAAAAG
Organism: Lepidochelys olivacea; assembly: GCF_965140295.1. Classification (NCBI taxonomy): domain Eukaryota; kingdom Metazoa; phylum Chordata; order Testudines; family Cheloniidae; genus Lepidochelys; species Lepidochelys olivacea. The sequence continues at coordinate 125,742,297 of NC_140416.1, forward strand.
CATTCTCAGTGCACAGCAGAAGTGTCCGCACAGCGAGTTGGTCCGGAGTAGGCAGTGAGCTGTAAATTCACAGTAGCTCGCTGCACATTAACTTCCCATGTAGACCAGCCCTCAGTGTGAGCACGGGAAAATGACCTAGATGTTTAATTTTTTTCTTGCAAGCAATAAACATCACCTTAGGCCAGGGGGAGTCTATAGGTGGACCGGCAGATGCTTTCGAATGGACCCCAAAATCTTTGTATTTACTTTTTTTTATTACCATTATTGTTGTTGGGTTTTTTAAAATTTGTCTGGAGTCTGGACCTTGACTATACCTTGACCAAGAAATAGGGACCATGACAAAAAATAATTGACTACCCCGTCCTAAGGTCTCAGAGAAACCAACCCAATAACAGTGTACTGACGGGTCCTGTTGGGCATAATCCAATTCCTCTTTATGCAGACAACTCTGGCTGTTGGGAGAGTGGGAATGCTGGGAGAGATCCCAGGACTCTGAGTAGAAAGAGATGGTTAATCTCTCTCTCTCTCTCTCTCTCTCTCTCTTTATATATCTGCTATCTAATCTCTAGAAGATATCAGGTATAACCTGTGTGTATTGACACACTCACTCTACATAGCAGATAACTGATTTCCCTGGGTGTTGTATCCTTTTTGACTGGGGCTACTTTTGTCACAGTAGTGTCCAAGGAAAAAAATGGGTGATATTCATCCCAGAGGATGAACTCAGAGTGCCTGGAAAGTAGTTTGCGTTCATGCCTATTCGCTTATGTTAGTTGGTCTATCCAGAATCTTGTTGCTGCTTGTTACTCACATGGAAAACCTTCAAAACTAATTTTCACCTTCTATCATTTGAGTTGTGAAAACCTGATCAACAAAGGGATCCAATCCATTATAAATAAAGCTATAACATTCAGCCTGTGCCCTTGGGATCGGTGAGCAACAAGGCCAGATTTCTTAAACACTTACCAAAAAGGTTGGCATATGCCAGGCAAACTGAAAATGGTTTTAAATAGAGTAGATTGCAACAGATGCAATTCCGGGTAGCTAAGAGAAAGGGAGTGAGTTGTACTGGCCTTAACTATCTTATTCTAGTCCTGTTCATTTGTGCTACCTGGACAGCTTTGCCATAGACTCATTTTCTTAGGATTCCCAGGGTCAGATATTTAAAATATCAGAAGCCTTGCACCAGATTTATTAATTGTGCACTTGAGATCACCCAAGAGCAGGTGCAGATTGGTTGTTTTCATGTGAAAAGAAATCACTGTTGTCACCTGATAGATTCTTTGAGCCTGGATTTCAGCTCAGGTGCTAAAACCCTGATCTGCAAAGATTTAGGGACATGCTTGGTGCATAAAGCTATGTGGTGTGACAAAGGCAGATCTGAAAGACAAGGTAGGGGAGTTAATGTCTTTTATTGGACTAACTCCTGAGCTTACAGCTTGTCTCTCTAATATCCTGGGAACAACACTACACACAACAACACTGCATACAGCCATTAAACTCAGGCCCTGGCAGTTCTGGAAGGGTGTTCGGAGGGTGGTATATTAGTCTTAGAATGATTAAAGCCCTTTCCCTGTGAACTGAAAGAGGTTACCTCTCATTAATTGTGGACACCTGAGTCTAATTAAGGGCAGCCTGGGACCGTTAAAAACCAGCTCCAGTGAACGGGCTACAAGGAGACATGAGATGCAAGCTGCAGAAGGGTTGTGTGCTGCAAGGGGAAAAGGCATCTCCTAGGTGAAGAGCTGTTTTTCCCTATAAGGGAAATCTTGTGTTGTTTCTGTCTGGGGAGAGGACCTGGGTTCGCAGCATAGCTGGGCCCAGCGTGAGTGAAAGAGGATGACTGGTGATAGGTAGCCGGCGTGAGGAGAGGCAGTTCCCCAGTGGGAGTGAGGCAATTTAAATATTTTTTGTTTCTGTTTTAAAAAGCCCTCAGGCCAACCCCAAGGCCTACCCTATGAATACTGTAAATAAACTAATGTCCAGTACTAAACCTCCATAGTGGGACTGATTTACCACAGGCCCCCTCAGCGCCAGAGGGAGAAACACTGAGCCTTGATGTGCCGAAAGAGGGGCGTTCTCACAGTGTAGAGTGAAGTATGTGCATACGTCTTTGCAGTATCAGAGCCTACTTAGCCTCCGTTCAGTGAAGCAGGGGCTGAGGCTTCCAGGTCATCGACACGGTGGGCTGCTCAGACCCATGCCTCGGAGCTCCTTTGGGCCAAGAGTTCACCACTGGATCTGATTTCGCTGTCCTGTAGGCTTGTGCCAGGCTGTCTGATTGAAGAGCCACCCGCAGGTTAACTGTCGCGTTTGCCCCTACTAACGAATAGCATCGCTCCGGAGAGTTTTAAAGCTGACTTATTTTTTTATACATCTGATTTACCTTTTGCCATTTCTGCCGTTTATTGTCGTCTTATATTTCATTCAGCAAAGGCACTGTAATGAGTACTTGACCTTATCCTCCTATTGATCTGCTCGTGTGGAATTTGAATGAGGGGGCATTGCCTGGCTCGGAATTACTGACATCCCGTAGAGCCGTTGTTGTTCTCTCCTGGACTGTTAAAACATTATTGTGACTTGTGCATCCAATACGACAACCATTGTAATTTTCCAGCATAGGCACCACATGTTACACATGTGGGGCATATGGAAACATTTTGCTTTTCTCAGTGCAGGTTAAATATACCAGGAAAATGGAATCTGTCCTAACTGAAACTCCGGTCCTGCTCCTGGTCCCAGTGAAGTTGACGGATGTTAATATTCACTTTAAATGGGAGTAGAATCAACCCTGTTGTGCTGACTACTTTATTTTAGTGGTTTGATTAAAGCTTCGTATTTACCTAATAAGTGTTATAATACATTTAGAAAGGTATATAATAAAAAGAACAAAAATGGAAAGTTGATTTTGGGAAGGAAAACAAAAATAAACGAGCGTGCAAATGTGTCTTTAGGGGACCGCTGGATATACATAAATATTACAGCCAATGTTCATGGCACTGAACTTGTCCTTCACAGCCTATTACTGCCGCCGGCTAATGGAGTTCGTCTTTCAGTTCACGTGGGAGGGTGCCGTGCTGTGGAGCTCAAGTTCCTGTATTCAAACCCTGCTGACGACCCCTGGGCAGGGTCATTATAATTGTGTGTTAGTACCATATTTCCAGGCAATATGTTTGCAGTTAAATATCTTTCTCTTTCAGTGCTAGCAGTCACACTGTGTCTTCCACTGTTCTTGAGGTTCCCCATGTCTAAAGAATAAGAAATGGCATCATCAAATGAAGGCGTCAGTCCTACTAAAACTTGCCCTTGGGTTTGCCTTTCATGCCAGTGGATGCTAATCTAGGTAGGGAGATAGCCACAGTAGAGATGGGCTTGTGCCAAACACTGAATATCTGGATTTTGGATCTGAACTTCCCATACGTTTGTTGTTTTCAGGTTCCAGGTGCCCATCTCTACCTTAAAATATGGACAAAAGGCTACACAGATTGGATAGGTCACAGAAATGGGAGTGGGATCGTCAGTGAATCTGGGCACTGGTTCTAAGCTAGCCCAGAAGTTGGTACGCTTCAGGCTGTTCCATGCCTTTGCAAAGCAAGCAGGTGATTTCAGGCCAGTCATTACGCTAAAGGTGTCCAAAAAAGCACTATCCCAACTGTGCCCCATATTGGCAGCCTCATCGGAGAGCCCGACAGCTGAATGGGCAGGAGGCTGAAGTCCTAGCATCTGTAGCAGAGTCTCCACCAGGGCAAGGGTGAGCCCAGTTTTTGAGGCTGCGAGAGCAGGTCTGCATGCCCCTGCAGCTCTTGTGTGCCTATGTCAGGGATGTCATTTTGGAGTCTCTTGCAATGGAAGGGGAAAAACAAATCAAACATCAGAGATGGAGCTGTTCTCTGGTTCCTTGTTTGTGGCCCTGCTTTTTATGGGGGTGTAGAGCAGTGGGGGAGGGGAAGGTGTTTAGAGGAAGTCTGTGGGAGTAGTCATATAACTGCATCCAAAAACAGAGCATTGGATTCTTCCATTGGAGAAGGGCCTTACCCCTCACGTGAACACACACTGTTGGCACTGAGTTGGGCTGAGCATGGCTGGAGCTATGTCTAGCAGTTGGTCCTGTGGGGACAAGGGGCAAGTCACTGTGTGGAAACATTTTACTGACCTGTTTCTCTTTCTGCTGGTTTGACAGGCCCACCCACAGTGCGGATTGTGCACTCAGGCCTGGCGTGTAACATCGAGGAGGAGCGCTACTCGGAGAGGGTATACACCATCCGCGAGGGGGAGACTCTGGAGCTCACCTGCTTGGTGACTGGCCATCCTCGGCCACAGGTGAGTCCCAAACTGCGACCCAGCTGCATCCTGTAGCTGTATTGCTATAACTCTCCTGTTGTTCGCTCTCGTAGCCATGTCAGGTCATCTTGTTTGCAGATGTATTGGTGTGACTTGCTCTTATAAGTGCTGGACTCTCTTGAGTGCAATGAAGCTGGTTTAGCCCAGTTAGTATGACCAGGTTTGCCCACCCCAGCTATAGATGTTTGCATTCTAGGGTGGGATTCAAAACTGCTCAGTATTAGCCTAAAATGGCTCCCCTTGAAGAGTTATGTCAGCACTATGCAACTTTGAGAATTTCCCTCATGCAGTCGATAATCACAGTCAAGCAAGGGCAAATACCGTTAGTTGCAATCAACAAATGAATACGGATTACAAATAGGAGACACTTTTCTTCTAAATCTGGTGAATCTCAGTACAGCATGTGTGAGGTGAGGGGAAAGAAGCCATGCATAGATTCACTGCTCAAAATTCTTTCCAAGATCCTAAATGAAAAAACAAATAGTCTCTAAGGTGCCACAAATACTCCTTTTCTTTTTGCGGATGCAGACTAACACGGCTGCTACTCTGAAACCTGTCAAATAGAGGGTTGTAAATCAATTCCTTTTTATGTCATGGTTTATTTCTTTTTGTTCAGTGTTTGCAATACCTCTTAAAAGTAGGAAGTAACATTTATTTCCTTGCTGACTTTATGCTCTTTGGCAAATACGGATTTCTCTCGCTCCATCTTTTTTCCCCTCTGTTATGGCGCCCTGACCGCAGTTGTCGCAGTCCTCTAACATAAGTGGCATGATTAAATGTCAGTGAAGTTGTAGGGTAGGACTTTGATGACTTTCTGATGCTGCCGTGCTGGCTGATTGGTTCCCCATTAGCTGAATTTAATTCCCTGAATAAATATTAACTCTGCTTTAAAGATACTGATACATATTTTGTATGTATCCACACATTCTAAAATACTGTGGAAGAGAGGAAAACAACTAGAGACCCAGATTCGGATACTTTTACTCATGCTGAGAAGCCCCTTACTCCTCCAGTAGGGCCACCTGACTTCATTGGAGTTACTTATGGAGGCTGATACTGTTCAGTGTAAGAGTGACAGAATCTCATCCATCTCGGATAACTTCAATTATCCAACCACCTGTCATCTGAAACAGCTTCATATCCCTCAGTGCCTGTTAATTACATTGAATATTCCCTCAATTATCAGAACCTTTATCATCCAACCTTTCAGTGTCTCTGTAGCATTCAAATAATCAAGCTTGTACTGTATGAACTAGTTTATTGACTTCTGCCTAGCATCTGTTAGAAGGAAAATACAGTGTATCACCTGGCAAGCATACAAGATTAGAATAAGTGAGTGTGCCTGTCTGTATACACACACACACACACGCACACCCACACACCACACATTTAAGTTTCTATTTCAAACCATCCTGTAGTTTAAAAAACGTTGGGGAAATGGGCAAGTTTGCTACCTCCTGTGTAGCCTGTGGGGAGAGCATGAAGGCTCCAGTCCTGCTCCCATCAAAGTGAATGGTGAAACACCTGTTGACTTCAGTGGTGCAAAATCGGACCCTAAGGGCAGGTCTACACTACAGCCAGGATCGATACTCTGAGATCGATCCACTGGCGGTTGATTTAGCGGGTCTAGAGAAGACCCGCCAAATCAACAGCAGATTGCTCTCCAGTCGACCCCTGTACTCTACCCCCGACGAGAAGAGTAAGGTAAGTCGATGGAGGAGTTTCTCCCATAGACCTCGCGGTAACTCCACCTAAGATACATCAACTCCAGCTACGTTATTCACGTAGCTTGGAGTTGCGTAGGGTAGGTCGATATACCGCGATAGTGTAGACATAGCCTAAATCCCAAGCTCATAAAACGAGATGTTCCCTGCACTCTCTCTGCAAAGACAGCTTTTTTGCAAGGAGTTATTTCTTATTAACCAAGGCCTCTTCTTCAAGGCATATTATTCCCACACACCAGGTCACTCGGCCTGGAACTCTCTGAAGGGCTGCCAGAATAAATCATGTGGATAAGGATGAAGAGAGCCTAGAAATGCCACCCCTCAGAACAGTGAATTTTTAAGAAGCTTGGTTTCAGCATATGTTCCCACCACAGTGTCACAGGTTTCAAACGGAGGTCGGAGATCAGGCACTTTTCAGCTGTGTCCCTTTGAAACAGAAGATTCTGTTTCGAAGCTGCCTTCGGAGGACATGCTGACTCATCAGTTACCAGTATTTTCCCCTTGTGATGATTCTATGGCTCCAGGCCGAAGTCATGACTCAGAGGAATTTCTCTCCAATCCAGTGTCGTGGAGGAAAAGTTCTGTACTTATTTTTCATCATCACTTCTTATATTTCTTTTCCCACAGACAGGCAGCTTCTCCTGCTGGCATGTTTGCTGAGCTGATTGCAACTTTCCAGTCTTTCTGCTGCCATGAAGTGACTGGCTGTTGCCTTTTCTGCTGTCTGGGAGGACCTTCCCCCCTGTGCGGGGAGGGCAGGGCACTTCCCCAGACTAGCGGGAAATCCTCGGCCTCTATTAATGGTTGCAACAGTTGAGCAGCCTTAGCAGAAACATTGGCGAGCTGCTGCTGCTTCCACGCTCAGCAAAGGCGTGTTGTCTGTGGAGCCCAGTGTAGTGCTTGTGGCAGAATCCCTTTGCGCCAGAGGCTTCCCCCCCGGTGCTTACCAGCCCAGGGGGATGTGCTAGGATGGGCACTCCTGCGACCAGTGGCTGACCTGCCCCCTGCTTGCTGGGCAGCAGATAAGGGGCCCACAAGGGGTCCAGCGAGGCAGTTTCAGCACCTGACAGTGGGCGGCCTCCAGTTTGCTACCAACAGCCTGCCTAGGTTGAGGGCTGACCCTCTGCTTTGCTACCAAACAGCTTGGGGTCCCCATGGGGAGGGCAGCAGAGCACGTTTTAGATCAGCACTGCTGGTCTCCTGCCCCATCAGAGGCTGCAGCTGTCTAAGGTACTCGCATGGCCCCTGCCACTGCAGTATCTCAGCGCCTTACAGTCTTTGATGGATTTACCCTCACCGCACCCCCAGGGGATAGGACAGTGCTATTATCCCCATTGTGCATGCAGGAAGTGGGGTACAGAGAGACTAAGGTATGTCTACACTACAATGGAGTCACAGCAAGTCTCAGGGCTGGGGTCAACTGACTTGGGCTTGTGGGGCTCATGCCATAGGGCTAAGAATAGCAGCATCGGCACTCAGGCTGGAGCCTGACCTCGGAGACCTTCCCCTTTCACCGGGTTGTTTGAGCCCCAACGTGCACACTGCTATCTTTAGCCACTCAGCGAGAGCCTGAGTCAGTTGACCTGGGCTCTGAGATGCACTGCCAAGTTCTTATTAGCATAGACATACCCTAAGGGATTTGCCCAGGGTCACGCAGGAAGCCTGTGGTGGAGCGGGGAATTGAACCAGCGTCTTCTAAGTCTTCGTCTAATGCCCTTGGATAAAGCCACAAAGCCATCAGCAGGTTCAGCCAGAGGGAGGAAACCTGCTTTTGCGGGTCTCACACAGCCAGTGCTGCCCTGATTCCCCTTTGTCCTGGGCTTTAGTACCAGCACTGTTTTTCTCTGCTTCTGCATGGTCCTGGGGCCACTTACACTCACCCTCCATTTGCTCTCTGTGCTGGATTGACAGCTCGCCATCCAGTCAGCAGATGCGAGAGGAGGAACTTTCTGTGGCTGTGCTTTTGTGTGGGCTGGGCCAGCATGATCACCTCTGAAGCTGCAGATCCTGTCCAGACCTGCATGTCTTCAGGCTCACAGCAGCCTAAGAAAAGGCCAGGGCTCTTTAGCTGCCTTCAGACTGGCTATAAACGGTACTTTCTTAAACAGTCACAAAGCTGCTGCTGCTGTATCAAAAAAGCTGTTCAACCAAAACGGTTTATCAAGACCGCATCCACACGGCTGCTTTCTCATAAAATCTCTATTTTCTTATCTTGGATCCAGGATGGAAAATTGATTTCAGTTCATTTGACCTGTTTATGGATTTTTCTCACTCGTCTAGTGCCTCCATCATCTGTCTCTCTCTTTCATATGTTACAGCTCACAAAAAAATCAAGGGGCTTGCAATATTTTCTGAAGATTAATTGCTTGGAGCAGGGGGATGGGTCTGATGGTCTCGGAAGTGTGATTCTGCTGCAAAATGCAGGAGGTTTGCAAGACTGATTTTGAATATTAGCCTTCTTTTATCACCTTCTCATTGAAGTTTAGTGCTCCCAAAAGCAAATGTATGAGAACAGGCAAGAATATTGTATAGTGCAGCCAGGCAATATCTAAGTTCATGCACATATCTGCCTATGGAAAATAGAATCTTCCTGACCTTTGTAGCCTCTGCCTTTCTATTGATCAAAGGCATGGACCAATCTGGCCTAACTCTTAAGTTGGTTTTGTGAAATTGACAAGCAAAGGAAGAGAGAAATCACAAGATGTGGGCACGTTAAACAAATCGATGTTTTCTTATGAGATAAGAAAAGAAATGGTGAATCCTTAAGGTTAGCATTTGCCAAGTATCTTCATCCGTCAAAGAGGCGGTGGGGTATTGTGTCTCATTCATTACTCTCACGTACTTTGTTTCTAAACTAGATAGTGGTTACACTTTAAAAAAAAATACTTAACGTAAATGCAGTGATGTGGTTGAGATTTCAAAGGTATAGAAGTTAGGAAATTCAAACCCATGGTTGTGGTTTCAGCCAGACCTTGATCATCTTGGGTGTGTATAATGTTTTGTCTTCGTGGGCCACTAAATCGTCAACTGTTAGATCTCCAAAGTACTTGACATTACCAAGAATCTAGAGTGTTCCCTCTTCAGGGGGGAGGGATAGCTCAATGGTTTGAACATTGATCTGCTTAAACCCAGGGTTGTGAGTTCAATCCTTGAGGGGGCCATTTAGGGATATGGGCAAAAATTGGAGATTGGTCCTGCTTTGAGCAGGGGGTTGGACTAGATGACCTCCTGAGGTCCCTTCCAACCCTGATGTTCTATGATTCTTCTTGTGCAAAGAAATAGCATGGTGGAGCTTGCAGCTGTTTTAAGTGCCAGCCACTGGATGGTGTTGTTTTTTTTTTTTCTTAATAGGCCCAATTCTTCAGCATCAGGCCCATAACTTTTCTGTGTTGTGACCAAGTTATAGTGGCTTTTGTATTGAGACGGCATTGGGGAAGGAAGGAGGTCTCTATTCTGAAGCTTTTCGTAGAATATTTGTGCTGATTTTATTTGGAATCTTGACAACATGCATTAATTTCCCTCATTTTCTGTGGGAAGTGCCATATGGGATTAGAATCATAGTCCATCTAGTCTACAAAAACTTCAGAACATAAGAATGTCCATACTGGGTCAGACCAATGGTCCATCTAGCCCAGTATCCTGTCTTCTGACAGTGACCAATGACAGGTGCTTCAGACAGAATGAACAGAACAAGGCAATTTTTTGTGATCCATCTTCTGTTATCCACTCCCAGCTTCTGGCAAACAGAGGCTAGGGTCACTCAGAGCATGGTGTTGTATCCCATCCTGGCTAATAACCATTGATGGACCTATCCTCTATGAACTTATCTAGTTCTTTTTTGAACCCTGTTATTGTTTTGGCCTTCAGAACATCCTCTGGCAAAGAGTTCCACAGGTTGGTGGTGCACTGTGTGAAGATATACTTCCTTTTATTTGTTTTAATCCAGCTTCTTATTAACTTCATTGGGCGACCACTTGTTCATGTGTTATGTGAAGGAGTAAATAACACTTTCTTATTCACTTTCTCCGTACCAGTCAAGACTTACAGACCTCTATCATATTCCCCCTTAGTCATCTCTTTTCCAAGCTGAACAGTTCCAGTCTTTTTTTAATCTTTCCTCATACGGAAGCTGTTTCATACCCTTAATAATTTTAGTTGCCTTTCTCTAGACCTTTTCCAATTCCAATATATCTTTTTTGAGATGGGGCATCTAGATCTGCACACAGTATTCAACATGTCAGCATACCATGGATTTATATAGAGGCATTATCCAACAAGTTCTTTGAATGTATTGGAGACCATTTTTATTTCATAAGCTGGAGAAAGCTACTGTGGGGAGGCTGTTCTAGATTTGATTTTGACAAATAGGGAGGAACTGGTTGAGAATTTGAAAGTGGAAGGCAATTTGGGTGAAAGTGATCATGAAATGGTAGAGTTCATGATTCTAAGGAATGGTCGGAGGGAGAACAGCACAATAAAGACAATGGATTTCAAGAAGGCAGACTTTAGCAAACTCAGGGAGTTGGTAGGTAAGATCCCATGGGAATCAAGTCTAAGGGGAAAAACAATTGAAGACAGTTGGCAGTTTTTCAAAGAGATATTATTAAGGGCACAAGAGCAAACTATCCCACTGTGTGGGAAAGACGGGAAGTATGGCAAGAGACAACGCTGGCTTAGCCAAGAGATCTTCAATGATCTAAAACTCAAAAAAGAGTCCTACAAAAAGTGGAAACTTGGTGAAATTACAAAGGAGGAATATAAACAAATAACACAAGTATTATTAGGGACAAAATTAGAAAAGCCAAGGCACAAAACGAGATCAGACTAGCTAGGGACGTAAAAGGAAACAAGAAAACATTCTACAAATACATTAGAAGCAAGAGGAAGACCAAGGACAGAGTAGGCCCGTTACTTAAGGAGGGGGGATAGACAATAACAGAAAATGTGGAAATGGCAGAGGTTCTTAATGACTTCTTTGTTTCGGTTTTCACTAAGAAGGTTGGTGACGACTGGACTTCTAACGTTGTGAATGCCAGTGAAAATGAGGTAGGATCAGAGTCTAAAACAGGGAAAGAACAAGTCAAAAATTACTTAGACAAGTTAGATGTCTTCAAATCACCAGGGCCTGATGAAATGCATCCTAGAATACTCAGGGAGCTGACTGAGGAGATATCTGAGCCATTAGCTATTATCTTTGAAAAGTCATGGAACACGGGAGACACTCCAGAAGACTGGAAAAGGGCAAATATAGTGTCCATCTATAAAAAGGGAAATAAGGACAACCCGGGCAATTACAGAACAGTCAGTTTAACTTCTGTACCCGGAAAGATAATGGAGCAAATAATTAAGCAATCAATTTGCAAACACCTAGAAGATAATAAGGTGAAAAATAACAGTCAGCATGGATTTGTCAAGAACAAATCATGTCAAACCAGCTTGATAGCTTTTTTTTGACAAGGTAACAAGCATTGTGGTTGGGGGGGAAGTGGTAGATGTGGTGTATCTTGACTTTAGTAGGGCTTTTGATACTGTCTCGCATGACCTTCTCATAAACAAACCAGGGAAATACAACCTACATGGAGCTACTATACGGTGGGTGCATAACTAGTTGGAAAACCATTCCCAGAGAGAAGTTATCAGTGGTTCACAGTCATGTTGGAAGGGCATAATGAGTGGGGTCCCGCAGGGATCAGTTCTGGGTCTGGTTCTGTTCAATATCTTCATCAGTGATTTAGATAATGGCATACAGAGTACACTTACCTTACAAAGTTTGTGGACAATACCAAGCTGGGAGGGGTTGCAAGTGCTTTAGAGGATAGGAATAAAACTCAAAATGATCTGGAGAAATGGTCTGAAGTAAATAGGATGAAATTCAAAAAGGACAAATGCAAAGTACTCCATTTAGGAAGGAACAATAAATTGCACATGTACAAAATGGGAAATGACTTCCTAGGAAGGAGTGCTGCGGAAAGGGATCTGGGGGGGTCATAGTGGATCACAAGCTAAATATGAGTCAACCGTATAGCACTGTTGCCAAAAAAGCAAACATCGTTCTGGGATGTATTAGCAGGAGTGTTGTAAGCAAGACCCGAGAAGTAATTCTTCTGCTCTACTCTGCGCTGCTTAGGCTTCAACTGGAGCATTGTTCTGGGCACCACATTTCAGGAAAGATGTGGAGAAATTGGAGAAAGTCCAGAGAAGAGCAACAAAACTGATTAAAGGTCTAGAAAACGTGACCTATGAGGGAAGATTGAAAAAATTTGGGTTCGTTTAGTCTGGAAAAGAGAAGACTGCAAGGGGACATAATAGTTTTCAAGTACATAAAAGGTTGTTACAAGGAGGAGGGAGAAAAAATGTTGTTCTTAACCTCTGAGGACAGTACAAGAAGCAATGGGCTTAAATTGCAGCAAGGGCGGTTTAGGTTGGACATTAGGAAAAATGTCCTAAGTGTATGTCTATACTACCCGCTGGATCGGCGGGCAGCGATCGATCCAGCGCGGGGGGGGGTGTCAATTTATCGTGTCTAGCTCCATTCCCCAGCTCAGGTCCCGGCTGCTGGCCCCTCATCTTGCTTCCAACCCTGCACCTGTAGCTCGGGTCCTGGACGCTGGTCTCACTCCACGGCCACAGGCCCAGGGCCCACACCGAGGGCCCCACTCCTGGTCCCGCACCTGGGGCTCTGCTCCTGGGGCCCTGGCCACCGGCTCTGCTCGCTGGCCCCGTGCCCCACCCCCCACTCCCAGGACTTCGCTCCCGGGGTCCCGCGCCTGGATCCCAGGGCTCCAAACCCAGGGCCCCGCATCCAGCCCCATGGCCAGGGCTCTGCTCCTGGCCCTGCATGTGGGGTCCCGGCTGCTGGCCCCTGCTCAGGGCTCTGCTCCTGTCCCCATGCCTGCGGTGGTGGTCCTTCAGTGCTGCTGAAGACCGGAGTGAGTGAAGGACCCAACGCTGAAGTGCCGCTGAAGACCCGGAGCGCCACCAGGTGAGTACAAGGGGGTGGCGCCTTTTTTATCTCCGCTCCCCCTGTTTTCTCCACCCGGCTACGCCACTGTGCCCACTCCCAGCCGTGGCCACAGCCTCGGCCCCCTTACCGCTGTCCGGGTCCCCCCTCCCAAAGACACAGCCCTGCTCTCAGCCATAGCATGTTGGGCGGGGGGGCATGGACAGGGGTAAGGGGGCTGGCTCTCAGCATCCCCATGACTAAAAATGTCCCAGTGCCACTGTATATATAGTTGAGATTGTTTTCCAATGTCCATTACTTTGCATTTATCAACATTGAATTTCATCTGCCATTTTGTTTCCCAGTCACTCCGTTTTGTGAGGTCCCTTTGTATCTCTTAACAGTCTGCTTTGGACTTAACTATCTTGAGTAATTTTGTATCGTCTGCAAATTTTGCCACCTCACTGTTTACCCCTTTTTCCAGATCATTTATTTATATGTTGAACAGCATTGGTACCTGTTCGGACCCCTAGAGACACCACTATTTCCCTGTCTCCCTTCTAAAAACGGAATGAAATTCTACAACTAGAGCTGGTCAAAATTATTTGGACAACATTTCTTTCATAAAAAAATGGCTTTATGTGAGAATGTGGACTTCTTGAAAAAAATGTCAATGGTATGGACATTTTTTGCACAACATTTCCCACCACATTTTAATTTATTCTTTTTATTAATTTCATTGCAAATGTTATCAATTATTTTAATAATCATTAGTTACTTTTTTTCCTTTTCCAAAAAGCTATTTTTCAGTACAATTTACATTTTTTTTTTGGTAAGCACAGTTCTGAAAATAACTTTTCAAACTATTTTTATTAATAAATAGTAATAAATGTTGACCAAAGTATCATGAAATTGTTTGTGGAATAAACAGAAAATAAATTCAGTTCCAGTCCTTTAAGATGGAAACAACTTTGAAATTTTTTAGAAAATGGTTTTCTCATTTTTTCCCATCCTTTCTACCTAGTAGCCTGTCTCTGATATTGGGCAGTAGCACATGCTTCATAGGCAGCTATCAGAAGCACTGCATTAGGCAGTAACAAAACAAATATAAGGTAAGGACTGTTCTATCAAATATGGTAATAATATCAGTTTGATCAATTGGGGCTTTATTCCTGCAGTTGTTACTGAAACAAAATCTCCAGTATTTTCACTGGGAATTTTGCCTTAGTAAGGTATTCTGGATCAGAGCCTAGATGTATCACCAAATCCTTTTTATAGTCCAAATTTTAGATTTCCAACCAGTATGATACATTTTACATTACCAATTTAAGATTCTTGCTCACACAAGGATTTCCAGAAGGTAATGTAAGGAAACTTCTTCAAATGCTATAACTGTTTAACTTATCATGGAATATCAGGGTTGGAAGGGACCTCAGGAAGTTCCAACCCACTGCTCAAAGCAGGGCCAATCCCCAATTTTTGCCCCAGATCCCTAAATGGCCCTGTCATAAATATAAAGGGAAGGGTAACCACCTTTCTGTATACAGTGCTATAAAATCCCTCCTGGCCAGAGGCAAAAGCCTTTCACCTGTAAATGGTTAAGAAGTTAAGGTAACCTCGCTGGCACCTGATCCAAAATGACCAATGAGGGGACAAGATACTTTCAAACCTAGAGGGGGGAAAAAGGCTTTTGTCTGTCTGTGTGATACCTTTGCCGGGAACAGATCAAGGATGCAAGCCCTCCAACTCCTGTAAAGTTAGTAAGTAATCTAGCTAGAAAATGCATTAGGTTTTCTTTGTTTTGGGTTGTAAATTTTCTGTGCTGGAGGGAATGTGTATTCCTGTTTTTGTGTCTTTTTGTAACTTAAGGTTTTGCCTAGAGGGATTCTCTGTGTTTGGAATCTGACTGCCTGTGAGGTTATCTTCCATTCTAATCTTACAGAGCATTTCTTTTATCTTTGCTTTGTTCTTCTAATAAAGTTCTGTTTTTTAAGACCTTTGGTCTGACCCAGTATGGCCATTCTTATGTTCTTATGAAATAATTACAAAAAATAAGCATCAAGATAGCTCTCTTGGGGTTCAGCTTAAGGGTTACAAACAAAACAAAAACATCTGGGGTTAGCACAGAGGAGTCCATAAACCAATCAGAAATAAAAGAAATAACCCTAATCATGTCTTCCTAGACATTCCCTGATTACGTACATATCTGGGGTTTCAGATAAGTAGGGTTGAGGTATGAATTGATGCTTTTTCATACCTGGTTTTAAAGCTTTTTACAGAATAGCTCCAGCCCTATCCTGGTCTGTCCCCTCTCTCCGGAGAACAACAACAGACAAAGGGAAGTCCCCCCCCCGCCCACAATTTTAAAAAAGTTTTAGCCCTCCCATTGGCTCTTTTGGTCAGGTGCCCATTCCCTTTCTTTTACCTAGCCTGGGAGACTTTTTAACCCTTTACAGGTAAAACAAACAGAGAACAGCCACCAAGAGCGACTTTATAGCTAACTGGCTGGCTGGGTGTCCATAAAAGGGAGCTACCTCCTTCCCGGCCCTTCATTTATCACACATGCACTGAAGTAGCAAGGCTCTCACTTGCTGCTACACATTTATTCCTCAAATATCATTTAGTGACTCAATCATGGAATTCATTTTTATTTAATGTGCTGCTAATAAAGACATAACATGATTATGATGCAGTGAGTCCAAGGAAACTGTTGACAATTTTGTTTGATATAAAATGGTTTGGGCTGATAATGTTTAGGAATAAAAAGAGAACCCCATGGAAATATGTAAAATATCCTTGAATATTACACTGCACTTGGAGAAATAGCTTTATTGTAAGCAATTACCTTGTGATGTAATTTAATTTATTATACTAACTGGGATACATAGAATACTTAAAGCTGCCTAAATATACAGTGGAAGTTTTCTGAGAAAATCTGGTTAATGAATGAGTTGTTTTCCCCCATTTGCCATAGTATTTAATTTCATTTCAGCTTATACTTTTCCAGGCTGCAATCATTCCTGCTGGTAATCACAGACAAAAATAATAAACAGCATTTATTTCATTCTTTTAGGGAATGGTTCTTTTTATGAACTCGTAACAGCTTTTTATATATACAAAAAAAACCTGATATGAATGTGAACAGCAGAGCAGCTGTGGCATGTAAAAATGTGAGAACTCAAATAGTAATAGGGTTGTGGCTTAAAAGCGATTCACAAATAGATTTGTATTTGCCCATTACAACACTGCGGAGTACGACTCCATTAAACTCCCCAGCCAACTAAATAGGCCTAATGGCCTGTGATGGGATGTTAGATGGGGTGGGATCTGAGTTACCCAGGAAAGAATTTTCTGTAGTATCTGGCTGGTGAATCTTGCCCATATGCTCAGGGTTCAGCTGATCGTCATATCTGGGGTCGGGAAGGAATTTTCCTCCAGGGCAGATTGGAAGAGGCCCTGGGGGGTTTTCTCCTTCCTCTGCAGCGTGGGGCACGGGTCACTTGCTGGAGGATTCTCTGCTCCTTGAAGTCTTTAAACCACGATTTGAGGACTTCGATAGCTCAGACGTAGGTGAGAGGTTTTTTGCAGGAGTGGGTGGGTGAAATTCTGTGGCCTGCGTTGTGCAGGAGGTGAGACTAGATGGTCATAATGGTCCCTTCTGATCTTAGTATCTATGATCTATTTGAGAGCAAGAGACGAGGGACATAGATCAGAAATTCACAGGAAGAAGGATACACAACTTTTTTAAACAGGTTGGACTATTTTGCTGAATGACAATCCATAATTGATGCACATTAAGGGAAAGAGTTAGCAGCTTTATTAGATACATCCAGCCCTACCAGTGACCAAAATCGAAATATACTTGTCCCTTGGATGCACTGGTTCTGAAGAGTCTCTTTTGAGTATTTTGAGAATCATCATGTAAAAGGAGACATTTTCCTTTGATATATGATCATTAGCTTCCCAGTATGCCAACTTCCTAATAATTCTTGGAGATATGTTGCCCCCCTACCAACGCCACTCCCCCCAATCTCCATACATGTCCAAAATAAAATACTTGGAGATATATCCCAACACTGGAGTAAGCACTAATTGTCTGGTTGTGACCTACTGGGAAGAATGAGGGATAACTGCATAGTTTGGGGACCGAGAGCCTGATCCAAAGGCCAGTGAAGTTCTTGGTAAGAGTCTTTTTGACTGCGGTAGACTTTGGATCAAGTCCTGATCATTTGTAGGCCCAATGGCAATTCGGAAAAAGAGTTACCAGGTTTCATAACCTGCCAGCCCCCAAATTATAATCTTACACTATGCTGTGTGTATCTTCAAAACTTTCCTGCCCTTTGTTTACTGAATACTACCCCTTGACCTTTCTGAGTGTTCAGCAGCCATTTTGTTCTCTAAGCTCAGTACAGACTATAAAAGGAGAGGCACAAACACCCATTGTGTGCTCTTACCTAGAGAAGATTACATTTATTCTCTCAGTCTACAACAAAGGCCATTCTTGATCTGTCTGTTTGCTCTTTGCACATGGAAAAATCTGTCACATATCAGGCTAGTCTGGTGTTGCATATGACAGTTATCTTCACATGCATTTTTGAAACCACCACAGAAATGTGCCCTACAAAAATATCATTCTGGTCTCTGTCTGTTCCACTTGGACAAAGAGAATAAAAATATGTATTTATATTACAGTAGCGCCTGGGTGGAGGTGGGGTTGGGGGTGGGGGGCGGCTGAGCTCAAAGACCCATCATTCTGAGTGCTGCACAAACCCAGAGAGGTGGGTTGAAGCACTTACAGTCTGACTAGACAAGATGGACAATTATGTGAGGGAAAGGGAAAAATATTGTGTCCATTTTATAGATGGAGAAGCGAGGAATACAGAGATTAGGTGATTTGTCTAAACTCACAAAAGGCATATGTGAGCATTGAACTCAGATCTCCTGAGTCCATGTTCAGGGTCTTAGTCACAAGATTATCCTTCTAATATAAAAATAAACTGTAAAAGAAGAAAATGAAGGGCTTAAAATGGTGTGAATAGGCTGATAAAATAGAAGCATCTGTTATTATCAGAGAGCATCTCAAATGGCTGAGAACTGTTATAATGCCTAAAATTGCTCTACAGAATAGCCCTATAGCCGTTCAAAGTAAAGCAAAATAATGATGTATGTTAAGGTGTTATTTTGAAAGGCTTTAAAATAATGGCTCGAGCAGACACTTATGTACTTTAGAGTTTAACCCAACTGAAGCCCTGCAGTCTACCAAGTGTGTTATGGAATTACACGTTCTGTTAATGGGGATAGCACCATACTGTGTTTTTGCTTTTCTGACTGTGGAAATAATAGCTAGTAATCAAGCCATAATGCCTTAATCACAATTGCAGACTGGCTGGTGTAGTGTATAATATATTAAAAATAAAAGTCTTTTTCCCCACAAAAAAACTATTTTCCCTTTCTCTTTACCTGTTTAACAGTGTTGTGAGAACTGGTGAAAGGCAGCTCCAAGACTTTAAAACACACACAAAGACTTACCTCAACCATATAGTTTTGTATTCAGTTGTTGTTATTGTATAGGTCAAGTATGCATGTAGACTTAGTACACCCTCATTTAGACGTAGGTGTTTTTGCACTGAAGGGAGAGCTTTTTGTCCAAATATACTCTTGTAACATTTACAACAGAATTAAGGGAGGGGGAAAAAAAACAAGGGAAAAAAAGAAAAGAAAATGCCAGATTAATTAGCTTTGGAAGCCAAACCAAATTAATGGAAAATGTTTGGAAGAAGATGGGAACATTAGCTGAAGCCCTGAAAGAATTACAAACTGAGTGATTTTGAGGAGGAGGAAGACTGCAGACCAATCTGATTGACAGAAAAGTCATAGAGCTGGCTGAGATGCCTTCACATGAACTCCTGATAATCTGAATTATTACTGACAGACTGATGGGATCTGATTCTCTGTGGTTAGAAGCTATATGTAACATATAGTTGGGAAGTTGGGAGTTTTTGTCCTCCTCTAGTGGCTGGTTCATAGAACAGGGCAGCTGTATACACTCATTGACAGCTAGAGGCTTTAGTCCTTTAGCTCAAACATCAGAAGCTCCTGCTTTAAGTACAAGAGGTTCTAGGTCCACTTCTTGCTGATCTTCCAAGGGTTGATTTTATGTAGCTTCTCCCCCAAGGTGTGGCTCAAGCCTGTTCTCTTTTGCCTGCTGCTTGGAGTGGCCTCTCACCTCAAGGGTATGGGTCCTGGGTTCTTCATCTTGGTGCCTGGTGCCTCCACCCAAAGGGGGGACCTCACCTAGTACATGGAACACAAGGGGTGCTGTCCCTTGGGAAATTCTTACTACCAAACAATACATGAGGAACACAGTCCAATACACAAGGAATAAAATCATCGCTATTCCCAAAGTAGCAATAAAGCAACAGGGGAAGCTTTTTTAGGTCCAGGGAACAAAGGATAGGGGATAATGAAAGAGCAGGAGTAACTAACATCATAAAGCATCCACAGTGCCTTAAACCCTCCACCCCCCAACATCTACAATGGGCCCAAACCCCTCAGCTCCCTCTGAGCACCTGTCTAGGCAGATAGTGAGTTGAGAATCAGTTTGCTGATGCTGTGCCATAATCGTTAGCTGACTTAAAACTCACAAGCAAAATAAACATAAGATTTCTTACAAGGTCTTCACCCCTAAACGGGAGGGTCATCCTGAAGCGCCCTGCTCTGGAGTCCCATGGAAAATTAGGCTGACTCTCAATAGCCCAGTGTGGAATCACTCCTCAGCTTCCTGGCTTGCCGGTCTCCGCTGGGTTGAAACCTTTCATCTCGCCAGTAACCACCAGCAGAGTTCAGTGTCCATTTTGATAGTAATGGGAAGTTTACTGGGAACCCCACCAGCTGTGACACTTCTCTCTCTGCTGCACTCCAATCACAGCCAAAACCAATGGCTTTGTTTGCATTTGGGCTCACAGATGTTCTTGTAGGTTTCAGAGTAGCAGCCGTGTTAGTCTGTGTCTGTAAAAAGAAAAGGAGGACTTGTGGCACCTTAGAGACAAACAAATTTATTAGAGCATAAGCCTTCGTGAGCTACAGCTCACTTCATCGGATGCATACCGTGGAAAATACAGTGGGGAAATTTTATATACACAGAGAACATGAAACAATGGGTGTTACCATACAGACTGTAACGAGAGTGATCAGGAAAGGTGAGCTATTACCGGGGGGCGGGGGGGGAAGACCTTTTGTAGTGATCATCAAGGTGGGCCATTTCCAGCAGTTGACAAGAACAGGAGGAGGGGAAATAAACAAGGGGAAATAGGTTTACTTTGTGTCATGACCCATCCACTCCCAGTCTTTATTCAAGCCTAAGTTAATGGTGTCCAGTTTGCAAATGAATTCCAATTCAGCGGTCTCTCCTTGGAGTCTGGTTTTTGAAGTTTCTTTGGTGAAGAATTGCCACTTTTAGGTCTGTATTAGAGTGACCACAGAGATTGAAGTGTCCTTGTAGGAGCTTCCAGTGTGTTCTCTGTCTGCCCTGGATGCGAGGAAGCCTGGGAAATGAAGTCCTGAGCCTCTGTAGCCTTTGCTGCGGTAGTCCAGAGGTGAGTCTCCTAAAGCGCTGGAGGAGTATGTCAGGAACAACCAACTTCAGAGGGGGTTACGTGTGTGTGTGTGCTTCACTGAAGATACAAAAGATCCTAGAATGTGTCTAATTTAGGTTTGGTCAGGAGGCTAAGGATCGTTGGTTCATCAGTGTTGCTTTGTGTTAGTTACGTGTTTGGTAACGGTGCACATTGTTCTGTAGTCTTGAAGGCAACATTTCTAATAAAAATAATCTTTAAAAATGCCAACTCTGCATAAAGCAGTTGAAGACACGCTGGAGTGACATGCCAGCCAATTTTGGTGTGGAATTGCTGTCTGTGCATACGGCAGCATCAGGAGATCAACACTCCCAGGACATCGATACATTTATTTCCCGGTCTATTTTCATGTCAGTAATTAATGTCAAGGTACTAGTGATCTATCTTGGTTACACCAACACCAGTCATAGATAATGCTGTGGGATGAACTTCTTGAAACATCAGTGACTAGGGCAGCACCTGGATAGATGAGCCTAATGTGCAATTCAAGGGGAACTCTTTAGACCAGTGGGAAAGTTTGAGAATGAAAATGGTCTTGTATATGAAGCCAGCAAATTCAATGCCATATAAAGCGTTAGGTGGGATCTTAAGCATTCACAGGACTCACTCCCTTAAATTTTCATGACTAATATGTTCTCTAAAGTCAATTGAAAACTAGAGATGAGTCTGAACCAGTCCTCTAGATCCCAGTTTCCCCAAAATTTTCAAGAAGTTTTAGATTAGGATCTATTTCCAGACTTTGTGGCTTGGGCCCAAAACATATGAAGACGAAACTATCCAAAGTGTCTATAAATCTGGAGGGAAATTTCTCATCTTTGTCAGTTAATCCTTGGGAAACTTGAAGGGTGAAAGGGGAAAGTAAATCCAATGGTTTGCAAAGAAAATACTCTGATGGGGAGTGTTAACCGCCGATGTAATGTTTCTGTACAGTATTACCACAGCCAGCGTTGTGGGGCAAAGACAAACCCAATCAGTAAAGATGATGAGAAATGGAGCAGGTACGAAGCTGAGGTTGTATGAGTGCAGAAAAGGGAACAGGCATCGCAGGAAAATTAGTCTTTTTGCTGGAGATTTGCACTACTTCACAGCCTTGCCTTCTCAGTAACTTGCCCAGAGCAGGTTTGGAAATGTGTCCGAGTAGGTGTCTTTATTGCCAGGAAATGCTTACTGATTCACTGGAACAAGGGAAGGGTTAATAGCCAGTACTTGTGCTTGCCACTGCGGGGCAGTACAGGGAGGCCCTGGAAATGTGTGGGTGCAGCAAAGGTGCTCCGTTTGTCGAGGGGGAGAGAAAATGGAAAGAAGAAGGAGTGGAAATGGGATAGGAGGATTGCGGGTGAGAGATGGTGGCTCTCAGTGGGAAAAGCCTCTTGTCTTTCTGAAAGGGAGAGGAAGAAAGCACGTAGAGGGAAGGAGAGACAGGCCCCCAGTGTGGGGTCAGGGGACAGTGAGTTATGGTAGAAGAAGCGCACATTGACGTTCAACTGGGGCCATCCCTGTGAAGGGCCAGAGCGTTTGAGTTTACATCCCATGCAATCCTGGTGCCTCTGTGGGTGTAAGTCCCGGAAGAATTTTCCCCATCACTTTTAGGTTAGTCAGCTGCATTAGCCCTGCTACTCCCTGCAAGTGTTTTGTTTTGCGCTTCTCTGTCATTTGTACACTCCAGCGATTTCCACAGCATGTTAGCAAACAAATACAAAAGTTCACATGATGCCCTGATCTATTATTTTCTGGAACATGCTAATTTCTCGGGTCTGTCCCACCGTGAGCATGGCCCAGGACTTTTCTGTCCCCCCTCCTATCGTTCATTGCTGACAGAATGCTGACCAGGCAGGACGTTTTATCTCAAATGAACCGTGGGGTATGTCAAGGAGAAGAACTGGCACTTCAGCATGGCAGTGAGTCAGATCCACATGCCCTTTCACATCCGAATAAGCAGGAGCCCGGCATGCTTATGCTTAGCCATGTGTTCCTTAATTACTAACAGCAGTAACACCAATTGCCACCCATGAGTACACTTTGTCATGTTCACTCTATTGCTTTATATCTCTATCAATTAACATTACTCTTGCCATCACCAGGGAGATGGGAGAAAACAAACCGAAGCTGCCAACTTCTGCCCTTAAACGCATGTGCAATGGCCAGAGCATCAACTGGTGAGCTGAATGCTGGCCCCTAGTCGTCGTAAACGATTTGGCCATGCGTTACTGGAACATCAGCTCTTTCTGTTTGATGCTGCACTGCTCTCATAACAGCAGGGCTTAAAACAAAAAGGAGCCTGATATGGCATGGGAGGGGAAAAAAGCCATATTTGGGCCCCTGGAGCCAAATTTTTAAAGGTGGATCATTCAAAACTTTCCCTCGTGGGACTGCCTTTGGGTGCAAATGCTAGCACTGAATCCACCTCCCTAATTTGCAGGCCCAGTCTGGTAATTAAGCCTCTAGATTCTAAATACTAGTATTTGGCCAGCTGTTAATCGCCCCTGCAAAATGACAGACTCTCTTAAAAATCATGCACATTGCTTAACATGGTGTTTTTCTTGCTTTTGGGGCTGGCTTAACTTCCTTCACCTGCTGCTTCTGAGTCACAGTCGTCTGGTGCACCAATTTCAAGGGCAAGAACCTAAACCCAATATATAGAAAATCTCTATTTAGACTCCTTAATGTGGATGTTGTTAAATATCAGCCAGATCACTAGCTGCCAGCTGGATTGTCAGGTGACGGATACAGCTATGGTCTTGAAAAATAGGTTTTCAACAGGTGCTGGCATTGGCCAGATTAGCAGAGGAACGACTGTTGGGAGCTATCACAGAGCATAGTGAGGAGAAGCAGCAGCAACCCCCATCCTTCCCACAGACCGGTCAGAAGGGAGTGCGGACCCTGCTCCAGTGGAAATAGTTCATTTTGTGCGTATTGTCAGAAATCCGTGGAAGGGGCAAAGGTTTCCTCAGGGCTCACCACTGGAACGGGCACAGGGCAGCTCAATTTTGACAAAACCGAGAGTTCTGCCTCCAGCTGGCCGAGGACGGGACACTGAACCCCCCTCACTTGGTGCCCGGACCAATGTGACGGGGGTCAGACAGAGCCTCTCTTCTCAAGGCATGGGAAGGGAGTGCAGTGACAGGTGGGTGCTATAGATTACTTTGAACACGGTTGCTGGACAGGTTTAACGGACTCCGTGGTTATGCCTCATCGTACCCCCAGCACTCAGGAGTTTGCTAGAGCAGGGACATGTGGTAGCACTCAGACCACTGCGACAGATGGGTGCTGGCCGTCTAGTCCCGCATCCGCAGAGCCTCCCGGGAGCCTATGCTGCCCTTTCTGTAGTCCCCAACAGGAACAGTGGCGAGGGGGGCTATAAAAGTTAATTCTCTCTTATCCCAACTGCATTGCCACCTGAGCATCCATAGATGCCACGCCCAGAGTAGGCTGCCCTTACTAAGGTGGAGCCCTCCGCCTCATCAAAGATGTTCGGTAAGGTCTGGTGGTAAAAATAGCGTCCCACAGGATGTTCTTTTCTCCCCTTTCTAAGATGATCTCCCAGGACCCAGCTATGCACTCTGACATTTATTTACACCCACTCTGCTCTGTCAGAGCAGAGCAGATTTGTGCACGAGGCGGTCAGTTAGCTATGTGTAAGGGGACTGTTGCCCCCTTACTAACATTCAGTGGGGGTGTTTTAGTTGCTTGCTCCCAGTACTCAAAGGGGAAGCACTGATGGGGAATCAGGACCCTGAGACTGACAGCCCGCAGGAACAATGGGGAGAGGCCAATGCTCCAGGTCAGCCTCAATGACAGGGCGGGTAGGCTAATCAGGGAGTCGGGAGGCCAGGGAGGTCCCGTCCTCGTCCTGCGTGTGAGCTGGATTTGCCTGGGTCAGACAGAGTGGGGCCAAGCTAAGGAGCAAGCAGGGGCCTGAGCTGAGCTGGGCCAGATCCAGAGGGACCAGAAAAGCAGCCCAGAGAGAGCAGACTCTGTGCTGGGAGCAGAGCTGCAGCCCCAAAGCCAGAGGCACAGCCCAGAAAGAGCAGACTTGCCCTGGGAGCAGAGCTGCAGCAACCAGAGCCAGAGGGGCCAGAAAAGCAGCCCAGGAAGCAGGTCCGTGCTGGGAGCAGAGTCGCAGAAGCAGCCTGCAGAGCAGACCTGTCCTGGGAGCAGAGCTGGGTGCGGTGAGCAGCTGGGGAGAGCGAGAGGGACCCTGGGCAGCGGGCCCAGCACAGGGAGACGCCTCAGCCAAGAGGCTCTGCAGGCCAGGCTTGGATCGTAACCCCGACAGGGCGGGGGCGACACTGGGAAGAAGGGTCCTACCACTTAGAGCCTGAGAGCGTGTGGCCACCACCAGAGGAAGTGTCCAACCCACCGCATCCCTGTGTTGCACCAATAAAATAAAAACCAGCAGGATCTTATTAAAGGGAAAAAGGCAAAATACCACATTTATTGTGAATACAGAAAGAATCATAGTAAGCAGTTAGTTATAGCTATAACATTCCATTCAATCTCCATTTAAAATTAATCCATTCAATTTATTCACACATTCATTCATACAAACACACACACACACACACACAGGTTCTGCAAGGTTGTTATCATAGTTACCAGCCTTAGAGTTGCTCATGTCAAGCCACTGGCCAGGTGGCCTGGACATGAGGAGGGAGCAGGGCCTTGTCAGATGCTCATCTGATGCTCCTGGAAGTTGGTTTGCAGAATCAGACCCCAAAGTTCTCACTTTTTAGAGTCTATTTTTATAGGAATTTCTTCCTATGCCAGTCTATGGG
Organism: Lepidochelys olivacea; assembly: GCF_965140295.1. Lineage (NCBI taxonomy): Eukaryota > Metazoa > Chordata > Testudines > Cheloniidae > Lepidochelys > Lepidochelys olivacea. The sequence goes on from NC_140416.1 coordinate 125,767,711, forward strand.
AATTGCTTCATCCTGCTGTTGCTGAATCAATCAGCAGATAGCACATTCCTGACGGCTCCAAGATGTTATCTTGTTCTTTGGTTCTCCCATTCTTGAGGCTGTTGGGTGGATTCCAGTCTGCCCACCGGGGGGGGGGGGTGGGCAGTCCTCTGGTTATTTCCACTTGACGCCTTCTTCAGCCGATGGACACTGGATTCTTAGGCTGGCACCTCCCTGATCATTCAGTTATTATCCACACCAAGCATCCATCCACATCCATCCTCTATCTCTATTTTAATCACAATTGTTAATACAACAAAAGGGTGGGGAGTCTCTGGGTGCTGTTTCTGTTGTTACAGAGTATTGCTTTGAGTCTCTCTCTCTGTGAATTGCTTTGAGAACAGACTCTGTCTTAGAATGTACTAACACAATTAGCACATTGCAAGTTTCACACATAGAGGGAGAGAAACAGCACCAAAAACCAAGAGACCTCTTAATTAGTAATACCCTGGAATTTAAACTCCAGGGAATCAAACTCATTTGTGATTTTAATACAGAACTTCTTTAATATGATCCAACACCTGCAGCCCAGCCAGGGCCTGAGAAGGGGCCTGGGACTTACAAGGAACCGACTGTGAACTGCCCGGACGTTCCAGAGACCCTGTTTGTGATGTTCCCTGCCACAGAGCGGGGTGATGTTTCCTTTAACCTTTCCCATTTTTCCTTATTCTTTTTAAAATTAATTGTTGATAAAATAACTTGCATTTGCTTTAACTTGTATGTAATGGTCAGTGGGTCAGAGAAGTGCCCAGTGCAGAGAGAGTACCCTGGAGTGGAGACACCCTAGCCCCTGTCCTAGGTGACCACAGCAGGGTTGGGGGTCGAGCCCCCCAGGAATCCTGGGCCCAGCCTTGTTGGGGTTACGAGGACTCTGCCAGACAGGAGAGTGGAAGGGGAGTCCTCAAGGGCAGGGAGACCACTGGGTAAAGGAAGTGGGAGCGAGGACTCGGATCCTTTCGCTAGCCCACTTCACCGGGGTAGTGCAGTAGCCAGGAAAGTTCCCCACAAGAGCAGGACTATTCCCCCGCTTACATATGGAAAGCTTTGTGTGGGGATAAGGCCAAAGGGCAGCCCTGGCAATCAGCCCTGGATAATCTGTGCCTGCCTTATGTGTGAGCAGGAGTGAGCCAGTTGTCAGGGCTACCAACTATATAATAGGGCTGGCTTTCCAGTGCCTTGCACCTTGTGTGGTCACTTACACCAGGGCAGAGTGTAAGATGCTGGCTTTCTGATTTGGTAGCATTTTGCACTTCCTTTGCACAGGTGCAAGGCAGTGCAGAATCTCACAGAAAACCAATGGTCTGGTAAGACCAATAGGTTTCTCTCTCCTTGAATTGGAAGCAGCTCCTTTTAGGATTCCCCTGCTCTGGGTATTGCATGGCACTTGGTATCTTGCTTAAAACAACACTCGGGCTAATATGGATGTAGACTCTGCAATGGTGTGATGCAGATCTGCCACTGTGCCATCTGTTTAAGCTTTTCATGCCATACTGTATCATCCCATGCTGCCTTTGGCACCAGTTTGTGATTAGAAACCCGAATCCGATCTTCCTTGATGTCACTCTTCCTCTAGGTGTTACCAAAGTGCACGTTTGAGCCTTGTTGTCTTTGGACTTTTCATCTGACCGATGTGTTTTTGTAACAAACTGGCAAATGGTGGGTGCATCTCCTCTGGTTCCGCTCCTAGACTTATGTGGAAATGACACTGATCTATAGGGACCTCCTTTGTGAAAATATGTTGCCATTTTTTGCAGTCACAAACTTGTGCTGTCAGTTAATCACAGCTGCAAATATTACCATTTAGACATCTAAGTAGCTGGCTGCATTTGCAAAAATGGAAGAAGGGTTAAAGCCTCTAAAAAATCTGGATCTAACAAGAACCAGTAGGGTCTTCAGGGAACAAAATAAAGGAAAGAAAAATACCTCCAGGAAAAATAATATAACCTGCTGATATGCTAGATAATCTTTCCGCAAAACACAGCCTGGCTTGTCACTGCATGGAAGGTTCTGTGCAGCTAAATATATTTTGTCATTATCTCTGCTGTAATACTACACTCTTTGGTAAATTACTTTAAATCATATTTTGTACCGTTCTCCAACTGACTATTGACTCAGTGGGCTCGGTGCTAATAACTTGATCCATTATCTGGGCCATTAGTTGCCATAGAAACTAATTTTTCTTGATTTAGCCTTTAAAATATTATTGGTATTTGTATGAATGCAGGTGACTGTTATCGTGTGGTTGCAAAAGACTTTTCCCTTCTAATCTCCTATGCTCATAAATTACCCATGCTTGGCTACTGCCTGGAGGTGAATTTTTCTGCAAAGTTTAAACATACTCCTTCATTATTTTAGAGTTATGGAGGAGTGAAAAATACTCTCTCCCGGTTTATATGTAAACTCATTCTGTTGCACATGTGTGCACAGCTAGCTTAATACAGAAATAATTAAGTGCCCATTGGTTCGTTCACAAAGTCAGTTTGTGTAATCTGAAAATTGAGTAGCTCCCGCATCTATCCTCTGGGCTTCCTTTTCCCTTTCTGATAAATAGCACAGAAATTCAGCGTAGTGCTACGGCTGGAGAGTCAAAATTACAAAAGTCAGCAAAGCTCACGTTAAGGTCAATTAACTGAGCTGCAATGCGCACATATAATACGTTTGTTCCTGTTGCAACGTGGTGGTGTTTGTAGCTTCGTGTATTGCTTCATGTCATAAAATATAAGTCCTAAACGAGCGAGATGTGCAATGGAGATAAATGCACGTTACTGCTGAAAGCTTACCTTGTGCAACTCTTGATTTTTGTGACTTGAACTGTGATTTATACTTAATTGTAGACAAACACCGTGCATTGCCTTGGGGACCTTTGGTTAAAGGGTGTTTTGACAGCATCAGATTTGATTAATAGGAAGAAATGGGCTACCACTGACTTCTAGGCTGCTTCTCTGTGGTGTGTGTCAGCTAGTTTTGGGAGCAGGTGGAAGATCGGGTCTGTAATGCACATGCTGAAAACTGAATTTGGGATTTAATAAATTCCTTGCACACTCGCGTTGATTTTCCTGTATGGTTATGCCCCAAAGATTACTAATAGTCTTTGAACCCGAAAACCATCAGGCTTATCCAAACATACCGGAGATGTAGGATTCTTGTGCTCAGCTTTTCTTTCTTTGTGCTTATTGAAGTTGAAAAGGCTCTATTACTGCTGATGTATTATAACCAGGGACTATGAATTATCTAGATTCTGATCCAGATGTCACCCGTAAGGTGTCTCGCAGTCCATTTTTAAAAGGCAATCTGACTTTATGCACTCCACTCCCCGAAGTGTCGTATTTTCTTTAGCATAAAAATACAGTGTATTGAAAACCAAACAAAACCACAAAATAAACATCGTGAAGCACTGCTCCGAATAGACCAATGAGATCGGTGAGTTGGGCAGCACGCGTACCCAGGGCAGAAAGGGAGAGTGAGAACAGCTGGACCTCTGCCCTAGGTGCTGCACATCTGGTTACTCTCCCTGTGGGCAGGGAATGGCAGCCTTGGCTCCACCCCAAAGTATGGCCCAGCACAGTTGAGCTGGCCTGGGCAGTATTGTAATGTGGTGCCGGTATAAGCAAGCAGCAATTTACTTTCTTGCCTTTCCCGGTCCTCCCCAGCTAAGCAAGAAGGAAGCAGGGAATGAATTCTGCCTCAGAATGGTGTGTAAGAATCATGATACCACACTGGACTACACGTGGAATGTGGCACCTTTCACACCACCTCTTGCATGAATGCCTGTCTACACTAGTCCCTGGCTAGCCCTTAGGTATGTTCATATTAGTTATCAACTGCGCTCCCAGTGTTGCCATCCTTGTGTGCCCAGAACTCGGGCTGACATATTCCTGCGTGGTGGCTGTGCAAGGAATGGAAGATGGAGTGCTGCAAGAAGCTAAATCAACTGTCCAGCGATTCCAACAAATCTCAGCGACGAAGCCGCTATGCTGATGACATGGCCGAAACATGATTCCATCCTGGTCCTGTGACCTGGACGTCAAGTCACGCTCACCTGGGATCCCTGCTCCAGAGGACTCTGTTATGCTTTGCACTGCTCCTGTTTTGAGGCTCTGGCCTATTCTAATGTCATGTTTCTTCCTTCTGTACAGCTCCTTGCATATCAGGTACTGAACCTTTCGAGTCTGATTTTTCTGCCTTAACAACTATTGAAGAGTATTATGATCCATCAGGAATCTCAATGGAATCAGTGGGCCAAACTGTTCTTTTGCTTGTGTAACCAGGCAGGTGGATGCAAAGGCAACATTACAGATAACTATTATAACATCCTTTTTATTGCAGAGTTCTGTCTTTTTAGGACTTTTCAGAAGGCACTGCACAGAGTGAAACCTTAGGGCTACTGTCTGTACAACGCTGAGAGATGGATGTTAATCATTCCCAGACAGTTTTCAAAAAGAGAGAACTATACACTTGGTTTTACTAAGAAACATTTCATGCACACAGAAAAAAATTATAAATAATATAAAACATTGCAAATAGTATTTGGAATATTAGGAATAACTTTTAAACAGTTATTAGACAGTTAATCTGAACATGCCCCTCATACAGATTGTTCCCACCTTGTTGCTGTTACATATATTGAAATATAAGGTGTTTCACTAGAATATTAACATGTCTATATTGTAGCACCCACATCTAAAGATATTCCCCCTCTGATCTTCTCTGAGATGATTCCCCAGTCTGGACAGTGTGGTGGTAATATGCAGTGAGGGGCAACTTCATAGTTTGAGGAAAGTGGCAACATCTCGGACCTTTCAAACACTTCAGAATCCGGGCAGCAAACAGACAGCTTGGGGTCCCCAGAGCTAACAGCATCCCAGGCCAGGGGCTAATAAGTTACTGTTGCTGGTGAATCAGAAATCTGTTGCCTGTATCCATGTGTACAAGCATTGGATCCCAACCCACATATCTGTTGGTCCTGCGTCAATTAGCCGCCGAGTCCACAGGGCTGTCTTTAACTGTGTTTATAACTTGGCCCTCCAGTCATTGTGCTCTGATTGGCTCAGCTCTCAGAGGGTGATGAGCGTGTTAGGTGCCAGGCGGATTGCTCTCAATATGAGGCTGTGTTCTCCTAGCTACAATCTTGTCTATTGGGGCTACTCATGGAGTAAGGAACTGATCAGTCTGAGTAAGGGACGCAGGATTGGGCCCTTAGGTTGGCGGCAGAATATTGAATTCCAGTACTCATTGATAGCAGGTTATTTTCCAGCACTACTTTGTGGAGGTAACTCTGTTTGAGACGTGTGTGATGTATCACTACATGACTGTTTTAGCCGTAAGATTTTTGTTTTGCTCGCTGCTGGCATGCCATGTTGTTCTTAAAGGAACTCCTGCACTAAACATAGCTCTTCTCCTTAGGGGACTGGAAATCAGCAAGATGCTTAGTCAATTCCTGGTGCATGCTAGCTTGTCCTCTGGAGCAATGGGGCCCTGAGTACACAGCTTGTGCTGAAGAAATGGGTGGATTTATGTGGTGGCGGGTGGGAAATATTCCCTTAGTGTGTGCTAAATGGTGGGATAACTGCAGAGCTTGCAAAGACAAAAACTAGCCAATTCAGTACAAACAAGAGCTTAAAGTGCTAACCTAATTTGCATATGCATCTGCTGGGCAGCTAGTGTTCTTGGGGTGCAGGCCACCTGTAGCATGAAGACTGGATTTATATTGCAGGAAAAAGAGGGGATCAGTGCAGGATTTGGTCATGCTTGGTGAGATGGTGCAACATACCAGGTTACCGTCCAGCCTGGGTGAGGGCGGGGAGCTGTGTTTCCCCTGCCCTGTAACCTTGGGTGCCTTATGATGCCTGCTGAAGTAGCTCCCACCTGGGTCAAGCCCAAACAACCTTCCAGCACGCAAGCCGCACCCTGAGTGCCTGTGTGTCCTGCAGCCTGCCAGCCATACCTTGTTTACACTCTGGCTCTCACCAGCCTCGGTTATACTGCAGCGTGACCCCAGCACACCCCCAGTCTCAGGTATCCCCCCAGAAATGTATGTCCTGTACTGCCCAGCCCTCTCCTAGATAGTTCACATATATTATCTGTTATTCCTTTAGGGGAATAATATGCCAGTTTATCATCTCAAAATAGTAATTCAGACACTTCAGTTTAAACACACTGGCTTAGATAAAGTTTACTAACAACAAAGAGAGATTTTAAGTGAGTACAAGTAATGAGGCATAAAAGTCAGAAATGGTTACAAGACAAATAAAGATAGAACATTTATTAATACAGAGCTTAATAAACTAGATCAGATTCAGGTAAAGTTTCTCACTGCATGCTTTCAGCAGTATTACTGACCAATCCCTGTAGATCAGGACCCCTCCTCCCAATTCCAACCCTTGCTTCCTTTGGTGCTGGGCACGGGGCAAGAGAGGGGTGCCAGGGTGTTTGTCCGTCTTTTTATAGTTTCAGTCCTTCTCTTGAATTGGGCACTAGGAGACAAAGTGTCTGTGTGGAAGGATGTTCCCTGCTGGCTTTTACTCACCTATCTGAGCTTTCTTTGTTTCCTTTCCTGCTTGATGACTCTGTTTACTGCTTAAAGGCAAATGAAGCCGAGTATACATTGCTTTGTGTAAGAGAGACCTGTTTGCCAACCTGTTTGGTCAGGGCTGTGGGGTTTGGAACATGTGTTAATAACATTATACAGGGGGATCTTACAATTTTACAGACAATGTTGCCACATACATTTTATGAGGATGGTGCTGACCAGCAATTTACGAGTTATCAAATGATACCTTACAAGCCATGCCTTATACAAGAATTATTACAATAGTGTGTAGGGTGTGAACACACGTACATTCCGTCACAGATGGGAACTGGAGGGTTGCAAATGACACTATTGTCCAGTTCCTGCTGGGCTTGGGAAGCTGGAAGGTGTGGGTTTGACATACAGCTCTGGAGATCTGTAGTTGGGGGCAGAGTGACCAGCCAAGATGGCCTTTGAGAAGGCCCCACTTGAAAGCTCCATCCTGCGGATGTGTAGATCTGGTGCTTGAAAGGAGAAAGAGCGAGAGGGAGCCAGAAGGGGGCTGAGCAGAACAGGAAGAAGTGGGGATGTTGATCTGGGAGGAGAGGATGTCTGGCTGCCTGGTGCTAGAAAGAGGAAGAACATCTCATGTGGAAAGACAGAACAGAGTGGATGGAGATTGTGTCTGTGAGCAGGGGGTTGGACTAGATGACCTCCTGACGTCTCTTCCAACCCTGATCTTCTATGATTCTTTGTGGGGGTGCTGCCGTTGGTCTAGCTGGACAAGGTGCAGGGTGTAGGAAGGGTGTAGGAGGCTTGAGTTATTGCAAGGCAGAGGGAGAGCCCACTTTGTATATTGTTGCTTTATGTTCCAGGCACAACTCACTGCACCCTAGTCCTGTAGGTAGGCTACTGCAGACATAGCACAAAGCGCTGTGGTGGTGGTATAGAACATTGTTACTAAGTGCAGTGAGTGGCCAGCGAAAACAATAGACATGAGAGGGAAATAACTACACACAAAGGAAAAGGCTTTGGGCAGTCTTGGGCTCTTTCATTTCTCAGTTCCGAAGCAAACCCAGCAAATGTGCCAGTAAGCCCAAGACAATGTATAACAGGGTCCTTACTCTGGTCCTGAATTGCCACGAGACTTCCCATTAGGAGACGCTTAGTCTATGACAAATTGAGTGTCTGCTATGCTTAAATTCTTTTGCTAACCCTACAGTGTCTGTCTCAGAGAAGCTGCTGGGAGTGAGCAAGCTTAAGTCAAATAGGGGGAGTGGAGAGGGAGACAGGCAGATGTGGGGAGGCGGGTGGATGAAGGGATAGAATGTGCATCTTTAGGTTTAGAAAAGGAGGCAGGGGAGGAAAAGTCAACAAAGTAGGGGGTGAGTGATTGTGTGGAGTCTTTACTCTGATATCAGTGCATGTATATCCAAGGGCAAAATTTACCCAAGACAGTGGCGGAACTAGGGCTAGGACACTTCTCTGTTTGTCGTGCTCCCTCTCAAAGACTGAGCTATCCCTGGAGAATGTGAATTGACCCCTGAGTGCCATTACTAAGGCTACATTTTAGTCACAGGTATTTTTAGTAAAAGTCACGGACAAGTCATGGACAGTAAACAAAAATTCACGGCCTGTGACCTGCCCATGACTTCTACTATATACCCCTGACTAAATTTTTTGGGAGGCTGGCCTGGGGGCACCACTGGTGCTCGGGGGTGGGGCGCGGCAGCGGCGGCATGCGGTCTGAGACCCCTGCTGGTGCAGGGGAGGGAGTTGGCAGGGCTGGTAGGCTCCCTACCTGGCTCCGTGCCTCCTACGAAGCTGTGACATCCCTCCTGCTCAGCTCCTAGGTGGAGGCGTGGCCAGGCAGCTCTGCACACTGCCTCCGTCCTGAGCGCTGGCTTCTCCTCTCCCATCAGCCGGAAACTTCAGCCAATGGGAGCTGAGCGGGCAGTGCCTGCAGGCAGAGGCAGTGTGCAGAGCTGCCTGGCCATACCTCTGCATAAGAGCTGAGCGAAGGGAATGTCACTGCTTCCAGGGAGCCCCCCAAGTAAGTGCCGCCCAGAGCCTGCCTCACTCCGTCCTGTGCCCGTGCCCCCTCTCACACGCAAACTCTACTGCTGCAAGTGGGGGAGGGGGCACGGTGGCCCGAGACTGTCCTAGGTACGGCCGATGTGACTGGCACAGGGGCTGCCTGAGCTGCCCCCGGGCCAGGTGCACTGGCCACTGCAGAAGTCACGGAGGTCACGGAAAGTCACGGATACTATGTCTTCCATGACCTCTGTGACAAACTCGCAGCCTTAGCCATTATAGACCACAAACTAGACATTCCTTCAGACTCAATTTGTGTTAGTCCCTAGCTCCCCTATACACTTGCCTGGCCAGCCGCACATCTTTACACAAGGCACGGCTGTCATTTTCAGTATCATGCATGCCGCTTCCAATACATTCAGACGTGTGAGTACCCTTTCTCTAAGCTGCATGGTGTAACTCGTCAAGTCCTTTGATTGCCTTTTTCTTTCTCTGTGAAAGTGCTACCCTTCAGGATGGATGGTGTTGCTTTGTCTCCAATTTTCTTCACATGTATCACTCATTTCTCTTGTCAGTCAGATCAAGAGACGTTTGGAGCGAAGGCTGGATGTACTTGAAGTATTTCAAAGAGGCATGACTCGTGCTGCTGTGTTGTTGGAAGAATATAGCAACAACAGCAGAAGCATGTAGGGCATAATCACCGATTCTTTTGGTTGCTGAGGAGCAATGGTGAAACAATGCATAAATGCTGGCCTCATTCAGTAAAACATTTATGAAGATTTTGTCCAGCATTAAATACAGCCTGACGAACTTAGTCATGAGTCAAGTTGAATTTTGTCAGGTGTTCAGTGAACATTTGTAGAATCTTCCAGTGAGTTGAGTCGTGTCACACAAAATCATCATCATTTTTCCTAACTAGAGTGCAATTATGGTAATAATTGTAAGCAAAGTGTAATAACGGAACAGCTGTCTCAGAGTAAGCCATTCCCTCCTTCTCAAATATTATGTTTTCTTGAGCAGCGTTAGAGGCTAATAAGAATTCCTAGCAATTAAAACGGAACCTCTAGTGTCCACTTTATACCAAAGAAGTCTTTTATGTTTGACTTAAAATCAATCAAAGGAAATTACATGTATGGTATGGTGTGGTTTCTTTTTCCCCAAAAGTTGCTTTTTAAGTAGAATTTTTCAGTGGATGGACTAATAGAAAATGTTAATATTTTCTTTGCAAACCCTGAGCAGATGAAGGTCGCACTCTGTACTGGAATGTTCTGAAGCAGGATGCTATAATCACTCTACAGAATAATTAAACTGGCATATGTAAATTAGTGTTTCAGTAATATGCAGCAGCTTTGAGTCTGCAGAATGCCTGTTCTGAAAAATACTCCTGCTGTATGTGTCTTGCTGAATGCTGATTCAAGTGTGCTTTGCAAGAACTTTGCTGGAGTTCATTCTGGAAATCTAGGAAAGGGCTGAGGTATGATTGTATGGTATGTGTGTTAGAGTTATCTGTGTCAATTTTATAATCAACCATTTAGTGTATTTATTATTCAATATTCTTTATTTGATACTCCCTGAATGACTTTGGGTAAATCTTCACTTTGAGATGCACAGGTTCCAAAATATCATAAGAAAGGCCGTACTGGCTCAGACCAAAGGTCCATCTAGCCCAGTATCCTGTCTTCTGAAAGTGACCAATGCCAGGTGCCCCAAAGGGAATGAACAGAACAGGTAATCAACAAGTGATCCATCCCCTGTCACCCATTCCCAGCTTCTGGCAAACAGAGGCTAGGGAGACCATTCCTGCCCATCCTGGCTAATAGCCATAGATGGACCTATCCTCCATGAGTTTATCTAGTTCTTTTTTGAATCCTGTTATAGTCTTGACTTTGTGGCTCTCATTTCCTGATTATCTTTGTATCTACTGAGCCCCAAGGTTTATTCATATAACGCCAATTTTGGAAGGAAGGTATTTCAGCGGGAAGAGGAGGGAAGGGGAATCTGGACTAGCTAGGGGTGGAGGAATGGGAGTGACTGGATTTTTTCAGGAATACTGAGAACCTTCAGTTCCCATTTCTATAGCTGGAGTTGTCAGTGCTCAGCACTTCTGCAAATCAGTCCAGGAGGAAATACAAACCGTATTCAAATACTTAAAAAAATCACAACAAATATTTGTTGGCAGTGTAGAAGTCAGTCTTATTGGATATCCAGCCCCATGCCACAGAACTAGAGATTTTGACCCAGAGCAGGAGCCTGATGCTGGTTCGTCTGAGTTGCAAACCAAAATGCTGGGCCTTGAGGTTCAATCTCAATGTGAAATCTGACACACAGGTGAGGTAATTGCTTTATTTACGGAAATAAAGTTGTCTCCCTGAACAACCGTAGGAAGGTGCAGCACACAGGTTTGTGCAGACATCCCAAGGGGACGCTCCAGCCCCAGGCCCAAGAAGTGCTTCCCAGCAGAGTCATTCTGGAACTGCCCCTGCTCCCTCACCCAGCCTGGAACCAACGCCCAACCCGGCACCTGGAATCTGGCATTAACCCTGCTGGTGCAACACTCGCCCTCTGGCCAACAGGGCTGGCTCCAGGCACAACCTTGCCTTTGCATCCAGCTGTTTTCCCTGTCCACAGTGTCTTAGTTGCTCCTACTGTTGGGCACTCAGGCAAATGCTTTAGCGTGCCCATTTATTTTAACAAGGTCTGTGATTTTCTTGCATCCAGCAGCCCTTTGGTGGCGGCTGTTAGCACCTTGAAGCATAATAGCATCATGGTGATCATGAATATTTATTTGAATTCTGAAGGGCTCTGTAGTTCAGCCATGTTCAGACTCCTGTCCAAAAAAAACCTTTGCACATATATATATTTTTTTGGTCCATACACATATTTAAAGAATGGCTGGTTGCTCTCCCTAGGAATGCTCCTATTCATGTATTAATAGCATTCACATGCTGATAAGTGTATTTGCTGTTCATTAATTTTTGTATTTACTTTTCATCTTTTATTATTGGTTATAAATTACCCTGGGTTTTTAAAATACCAAAATCCAGTTGAGAAGCAGGAACATTGTTTTACTTAGGCGACCAATCACATGCTGCAAAAACTTATAGTCATGGTTGCAAACAGGGCATAGACTGAAATGGATTCACATAGTGTTAAGCCACTCTCACACACATTCACAGAAATCAGGGTTGAGGCATGGATGATTTGCAAATGGATATCAAAGTTCAACTTGTCAGATTCATTTGTAATTAATAATTTCACCAGATTCATTTGTAATTAATAATTTCACCAGATCTTCTGGGAGGCTGCTCTCTCTTCACAGGAACTGCAGTTTGTAAGCAGAAGTTGGTGGGGGGGGGGGGAAGAGATGAAGTTAAATCAGGATAAATGCAGCATCAGAACAATTAAAGTAAAGTATTTTGGTTGTATTCTCTCAGTTGAGGATATCAAGACCCCCCCGGGGCCTGCTAATGTATCAGCAATCACTGAAATGAGGCCATCAGAGAATCAAGCTGAGCTAAATATCTATCTGTATCTATGCGGGATGGTGATTTACCTGGCCAAGTTTTGGGTGCGGCTGAGAGATCTCCGACGAAAGACCGTCAATGGGACACCCAACAGGATTCTGCTTCCGTCAAAACAGACTGAACAAAACATTCCATGATGTGGAAACATTACAAAAAGTCTCTCCTCTGTCTGTCTGTCTCTCCTCTACTTGTTCTTCCTCTAGACCTTCAGAGGATGGCAGGTTGAAAGTATCCATCACAAAAGAACGATGCAAACAGCAACATATCCACAGTGACTGTGCCCATCCCCCATAGCCCAGTACATAAGAACATAGGTTTCATTGTTCATAAGATGGGAGGGGTGGAAAAGAGTTCTAGCCCTATGAAGTTACCTTCACCTAGAAGGCAGAGCCACAAGGAGAAACAGAAGCAATTGCATGAGTGAGCATAAAGAGTAATTCAAGTAACTTAATAACTGATGCTGCGGTGGTCTACCGGAGCCTGGCTGTAGAGAGGTGTTTTTGGTAATGAAAACAAAAAATCCTATCAGTGAAAATAAATCTACAATTCCTTGAGAAATAGAACCAATCAAGACCTTATTGCTGTGGGTAGCACCAGGAAATCAGTGTTTCCATTGCTGAATTGACCCGTCTGGAAGGGAGACTACCGTGTTATGAAGCATCTAGAAATAATAGCACAGTGCAGTCAGTTCCTGGTATTGGTTTCCATGGCAGCAGGAAGTGCACATGGTTGGAGACAACCAACATCTTTAATCCTCCTGTGGATTGAGGCCGTTTTGCTTTAATATTAGAGGAGGGGACTGAAAAGAGACCCAGGTCCAAGCACAACTGAACTTTGGTTCTGAATCTGAACTTTGAAGCTCGGCTCCTATATACATGAGATCAGACTCTGAAGTGGAGTCAGTCCTGGAGGGTCATATTCTGCCTTTGGATTTGAGAAGGGTGGCTACATTTCCTTGGGTGGATATACCTGATAGCCACACGCAGGGTTATGCTGGCATAGAAGTATTTGCTGTGACCGGCACACACATTTAAATACACAAAATCTCTTGCCACGTCCCCAGTTTTGGGGTCCACTGTCCCACGTTAAGAGCTGATGTAGCAAATTGCACACAAGAAGATTTTTGCAGAGCACGAGCCATACCGGGCTGACAAAATCCAGGAATTATCTACATATATATATTCTTGAGCGCCATCTACTGGCACTTTTGAGCTACACAGCGCTCAAGAGGAGCTCTAGGAGGTCTGTGTAGCTCGAAAGCTTGTCTCTTGTCTCCAACAGATTGGTCCAATAGAAGATATTACCTTACCCACCTAGTCTCTATTATATCCTGGGCCCATCATGGCCATAAAAACACTGCAGACTACTGATATATAGATCTTTCTCTTATAGAGCACACCTGTACTTGTAGAGTTTTGAGGGTGAGAGCTAAGAGAGATGGACTTGTGCAGAAGAAGCCAAATGCACCTCACACCGTATTAAAGTGGTCAGCCCACTGTGCATTCTTAGAGTCAGATTCTGCACCCCAGAGAATGGGGATTAACCGGCCGAGATGAAGGACACATTGACAGGAGAACTGGTTTTCTGTTCCTTTATAAAGTGTTAACTTTATGTAATCTCTTTCCCAGTAAATTTTTCCCACCAATTGCCACGCACTAGCTATATTTGCCTGCTTGAATCCCGACTGGCTCAGTAACTCCTTAGAACTCTGCGTGTATGAAACCTGCTCTCCTGTTTTGTACACATTTTCACATGAGCTTGGAGGTACTGCTTTGACATCACTAATTGACGCCAAAGGCAGCTGCAGGTCAGGCCAGCAGCATCCCAGTCTGTTAACCCAGGTCTGTGATGCACATCAGGTAGTGCCTGCCAGCGGGGTAGGGGTTACCCAGAAATGCCCGGTTCCTTTGAGCATGAGATTATTTCTAGGAGGCTTTTTCTTTCAGATGAGGCCTGATGGATAGGGGATGCTGGGCATGTTGGTTATTTGGTATTTCCTTGTCTCAATATTTCTTCAGACTTTTACTGGGTTTTTTCTTGTTAATTTATTTTCTGGACTCCTAGCAGGTTCTTCCAACTGATAAAGTTACACAGTCGCAGAGCTGTATCTCCTCACCTGAGGGCTTGTCAGTTGCCATTCTGGAAACACCTGAAATATTTTAGGCACTGCACATGCTGCCGGCTTGTACTTGGAAGCTCTAATGAGAGAGTGAGAGTGCGCTAACAGATTTTTTTTGACATAGGGACTGCGTTCTTTGTGCTGAAGCATACTGTATTACTGGGCTTGTTCCCAAGTGTTATTGAAGGGTTCTCGTTATGCAGGGCTTTCTTTGGAGGTTCTGGAGCCAGTTCCAGTGCAAATTTTTGCAAATTGCTCTGTTTGTTAGTAGCAGAAGGAAATCTGATGGGGGGGAAAAGCTGAACTTTAAATAACCATTAACCATTTAATCTGTGTGCAAATATTTGCCTTTGTAGCAAAAGGCAATTAGGAAAAAGAAAAAGACCGAATAACCATTGTCCTAATTCATTTTGTATGCAGGAGGTACTTGTTTGTACTGTCCTACAGGACGAACAAATTAAACACAGTAACTATAAAAATAAAACAGAACAGGGTCTCTTAAGGGTGAAGGACAAATGGCTTTAAAAGCATGAGCTTACTGTATTTGTGGGTGCTGAATGTCTAAAACAGTGTGGATCTGAGGCCCTTTCTGTTATCCAGAAGAATAGGAAATAATGCCATTTTTGAAAAAACAAACAAACAAACCCACCCAACACTTTGCAAGGCTATGCTGTATATCTGTCCCTTGCTCAGCCCCGCACTCTTGTGAGAGATGAGATGTAGGCTTTCTCAGTGGCTGCCCCCGCCTCTGGTAATGCATCCCATCAGAAATGCATCAACGTCCCTGATTGGCCAGGCTCAGGATGAGGCGTTAGACACGGTTCTTCGTCCAGGCTTTCTAGTAATGACACACCGGATTTCCCAGTTATTTTCCTCTCACCTTCTGTACCCGCTCCTTGAATCCCTCCACTGGCTTTCTCCTGTTTCACATCCACATGTGAAATGACATGTTTGTCATCTCATCCTAACCTTCCAGGTGACATATTACTCTGCTCCTGCCCACATAGCTACTCTCATGTCTAACTCTCTCTGCAGACACCCCCCCCCCCCAGTTCTGGTCCTTACCAATCTCATCTCATCACTCCTTTTGTATCCTTCCATGCTGCCCTCTACCACCTGCCCTCCTTTCATAGCCACATACCCTCCATCCCTTTAATCAAACCACTCCATAAAGTTAATTAATTTCACAGAGACTGGAAATGCTGTTCCCCACCAATTAAATATGTTGTTAAGAGAAGCTGTGTGCGTCCGATGAAGTGAGCTGTAGCTCATGAAAGCTCATGCTCAAATAAATTGGTTAGTCTCTAAGGTGCCACAAGTCCTCCTTTTCTTTTTGTGTTCTAAAGTGTGACCCAGACTCTGGGACACTCAGTGGAATTTGGGTGTGTTGTACTGTATGTAAGTGCTTCACAACGGGGCTGCTGTTTTCCTTTATGACTTGTATTATAACAACACGCAATCAGCAATTAACAAAAAAAATAATTTTCTAGGCGATATCTACTGTCTGGGGTTTCTTCCAGGACACTGCTGCCATAGTGGGTGACTGCATGTGGTCCTTGGTTGTGGGGAGATGGATTATTTCTAGCTCTGGTAATGCTGCCTTAGATATAACATTTGTAGGGCCTTGTAAATAATGGTAATAAAAGTCTATGTTAAATGCTCTTATCCTTGCAATGCATGGGATCCAGCAGATAAAAATAACAGGAGTGAGTCCCCCCCCACCACCCATACATCTATCAATCAAAATGATAAGTATATTTATGACTTGCACATTTTAAGGGTATAATTAGGTATAATTACATGTTAAAATCATTACACATATGAACTCTAATTATATAATTGAAGACAATTATGCTAACTAGGTAAACAGACAATTAACTGAAAATCACTTCTCAAATCAAGGAAATTCATAGGCCCATCCAAAGAAAGTTAAAGTTCTGAGATTCCTGTCAAGGAGGTAACCGCCAACTCCAGCCTGCCATGCTGCATTCTCAGTTGGCCCTGTGTCATCTCACCATTGGCTGATGGAAATGTCTTTCAACTGTCTTTTATGTATTTTAGCTTTGCCTTACAAACTTCTTTTTTTTTAATTTTAGGTTTTTTTTATCCTTTCTCCTTTGTTTTCTCTTAGTCTCTGGCAGCAAACTTCTTGGGCTCTCGGATGTGTGTATGTTTGATGGGTTTTGGTTTGGTTGGTGGGTTTTATTGTTTTTGTTTTTTGCGTTTATAGGGTAGTGAGTAATAACCAACATGGATTTGTCAAGAACAAGTCATCCAAACCAAGCTAATGTCCATCTTTGACAGGGTTACTGGCCTAGTGCATAGTGGGGAAGCAGTAGACATAAAATCTCCTGATTTTTAGTAAGGATTTTGACAGTCTCACGTGACATTCTCATAAGCAAATGAGGGAAATGTAGTCATAGAATCATAGAATCATAGAATATCAGGGTTGGAAGGGACCCCAGAAGGTCATCTAGTCCAACCCCCTGCTCAAAGCAGGACCAATTCCCAGTTAAATCATCCCAGCCAGGGCTTTGTCAAGCCTGACCTTAAAAACCTCTAAGGAAGGAGATTCTACCACCTCCCTAGGTAACGCATTCCAGTGTTTCACCACCCTCTTAGTGAAAAAGTTTTTCCTAATATCCAATCTAAACCTCCCCCACTGCAACTTGAGACCATTACTCCTCGTTCTGTCATCTGCTACCATTGAGAACAGTCTAGAGCCATCCTCTTTGGAACCCCCTTTCAGGTAGTTGAAAGCAGCTATCAAATCCCCCCTCATTCTTCTCTTCTGCAGGCTAAACAATCCCAGCTCCCTCAGCCTCTCCTCATAACTCATGTGTTCCAGTCCCCTAATCATTTTTGTTGCCCTTCGCTGGACTCTCTCCAATTTATCCACATCCTTCTTGAAGTGTGGGGCCCAAAACTGGACACAGTACTCCAGATGAGGCCTCACCAATGTCGAATAGAGGGGAACGATCACGTCCCTCGATCTGCTCGCTATGCCCCTACTTATACATCCCAAAATGCCATTGGCCTTCTTGGCAACAAGGGCACACTGCTGACTCATATCCAGCTTCTCGTCCACTGTCACCCCTAGGTCCTTTTCTGCAGAACTGCTGCCTAGCCATTCGGTCCCTAGTCTGTAGCTGTGCATTGGGTTCTTCCGTCCTAAGTGCAGGACCCTGCACTTATCCTTATTGAACCTCATCAGATTCCTTTTGGCCCAATCTTCCAATTGGTCTAGGTCCTTCTGTATCCTATCCCTCCCCTCCAGCGTATCTACCACTCCTCCCAGTTTAGTATCATCCGCAAATTTGCTGAGAGTGCAATCCACACCATCCTCCAGATCATTTATGAAGATATTGAATAAAACCGGCCCCAGGACCGACCCTTGGGGCACTCCACTTGATACCGGCTGCCAACTAGACATGGAGCCATTGATCACTACCCGTTGAGCCCGACAATTTAGCCAGCTTTCTACCCACCTTATAGTGCATTCATCCAGCCCATACTTCCTTAACTTGCTGACAAGAATACTATGGGAGACCGTGTCAAAAGCTTTGCTAAAGTCAAGAAACAAGAAGACTTGCTAAAGTCGAGATGAAATTAATATGAAGTGGGTGCACATCCGGTTGGAAGACCATAGAGTAGTTATCAACAGCTAACCATCAAAATGGGAGGATGTGTCTAGTGCATTCTCAGACTTCTTTGATCCTGCCCCCCGCTTTGTGTTCATAGTAATTTATGTCTTTCACCGCCACAAAAATACATATACCACCACCCAGCTCTGAAGGCACAGCAGAGAGTGGCAGCTGCTGGGCAGGCATCCAGCTCACAAGGTAGCACCGCCACCAGGAACAGTGCAGAAGTAAGGGTGTCATGGGATGGCATTGCCACCCTTACTTCTCCACTGCTGCGGGCAGCGCTGCCTTCAGAGCTGGGTGCCCGGCCAGCAGCTGCCACTCTCCTAAAGCTTCTCGTGCCCCCAGAGAATACATTCTGTGACCCTGCAGGGGGGCATACCCCCAGTTTGAGAATCTCTGGTCTGGTGGGTACCACAGCGGGCTGTCCTTTGCCCAGTCCTATTCAATATGTCTGTTAATGACTTGGATAATGAAGTGGAGAGGATGCCTATAGAATTGTGGATGACACCAAATTGGGAGGAGTTGCTAGCACCTTGGAGAAAAGGATTTGAATTCATAATGACCTTGAAAAATTGGAGAATTGGTCTGAAATCCACAAGATGAAATTAAGTAAAGACAAGTGCAAAGAACATCACTTAAGAAGGAAATATAAAATGCATAATTACAAAATGGGGAATAATTGGCTAGGGGGTAGTCGTGCTGAAAAGGATCTGGGAGTTGCAGTGGATCACCACTGAACACGAGCCAAAAATGTGATGCAGTTGCAAAAAAGATGAATATTCTGGGGTGTATTAATAGGGGTGTCATAGCTAAGACATGGGACGTAATTGTCCCGTTCTACTTGGCACTGGTGAGGCCTCAACTGGAGTGCTGTGTCCAGTTCTGGGTGCTGCGCTTTTGAAAAGATGTGGACAAATTGGAGGGAGTCCAGAGGAGAGCAACAAAAATGATAAAAGGTTTAGAGAACCTGATCTATGAGGAAAGGCTAAAAAAACTGGTCATATTTAGTCTTGAGAAAAGTAGACCTGGAGGAGACCTGATGGCAGTCTTCAAGTATGTTATGAAGAGGACGGTGATCAGTTGTCCTGTGAACATAAGAGAAGAAGTAATGGGATTCATCTGCAGCAAGGAAACTTTAGGTTAGATATCAGGAAAAACTTTCTAACTATAAGGATAGTTAAATACTTGAATAAGCTTCCAAGGGAGGTTGTGGAATGCCTGTCATTGGAGGTTTTTAAGAACAAACGCCTGTCAGGGATGGTCTCTGTTTATTTGGACCTGCCTCAGAATGGGGGGCTGGACTAGATGACCTCTCAAACTCTCTTTTAGTCCTACAGTTCTATAATTCTAGGTCTAATATCTTCATGAAAAGGAGAAAAAAGTTCAAAGTCAATTAGTCGGTTTCTATTTTAACATAGACAGTATGGCTGTAATAAAACAGCAATACATTTATAATGACATTGGAGACCTGCTGAGGATGCTGGATGAAAACTGATTAAAACATTTATCAGCAGACCCATAATAGGCTTTCTCCAGATGCACAAAGTTTGCCTGGTTTGTTCTTCACAGAATCATGGAAGTTAGGGCTTCTCTACATTTGGCACTTTACTGAAATAGCTAAGTGAATTAAGCTAAATTGGAAAAAAGGCAGAGTCATTCTGGAGTAAGAATGCCTACATGGGGTCTTCTACCAAAATCAACATTCTGCAACAGTTATTTTGGTAAATTTCCAAGTGTAGACAAGTCCTTTGAGATGGAAGATTAGTTCATCTTGGCCATCGCTCCGACAATACTTAATTATTGCCTATAATACCACTTCCAGAGTTTCGTCAAATCCAGTTTTTAAAGGCCCAGTGGTTTGATGCTACCACCAATTCCCTTGAGAAAAAACACAGCTTACTTCATCTTATGGTCATGAAGCTTTCTCCTGATATGTCCTTTAAAAGTCCCTTTTTTAATTTCATGGCCTTTATTTCTAGTTACATCCTACAGCAACAGTTTTATAGGTGCAGTACTTTTGATATTTGTGGATGATTTCCATGCGCTCTCTTCATTACTAATAGGAGCAATTTACATCTGTGCCACATTGCATAGTCTTCTGGGGCTGTACCAGTGCCCCAGGTCAGGCAAGTGCTAAATCCTTAAATTTAACACAAGTTAAACACAAGCTTTCCTGATTTGAGGCCTTGGTGCATCTCTAAATGGCTATGCAAGATGCAGGAGAGTGGAGAATCAGGCCTCACTTGTCGTCTAATGAGCTTTTTTGGTTTCTGTTATTTTCTGAGCATGTGGCGTTCCCGTATTGGTGACACTATGTAACAAAGGACAAGAGCCTTCAGAAAAAACGAGTGCAAAACAGGCACAGCCATTGCTGAGTGCATGTGATCTGCACTTCTTTTGCATGTGTGAGGGAAGATGGTCCTTGGACGTTGCCAACTATAGAATTGTGTGTCAATCTGTGACCTTGAGAAAGAATGGTGCTTGCGAGAGCCCTGCCCCTCCTCTTGAGGGAGCTTTCCCAGCATGTGCAGCCAGCTTTAGAAGGCAGCATTTGGATGGCAGCTGAGAGGGGCCTTCCTAGTTCCATTTATGAGTTGTTTGTTCATTTTCAGGTATTGTAAACCTGTGTTGTAACTGCCTAATAGTGTTTTAACAGAGGGGGTAATTGACCACTAGAATAACTTACCTAGTGATGTGGTGGAGTCTCCATCGTTTGAAGTCTTTAGATCAAGATGGGATCTAAAAGATATGCCCTAGCTCAGCCAGAAGCTATGGGCTTGATGCAGGAATTACTGGGTGAGACTGTTTGGCCTATGTTTAGCAGCAGGTCCGATTAGATGATAAACAATGGTCTCTTCCGGCCTTAACATCTATGAATTGCCTTTCAAACTGTCTTTTCTACAGCCATGTTGTCAAGGTTCTCTTCTTTTTAAAATCTGAGTTTCAGTAAATCCCCTCTGGTGTCACCCCTTCTGCATGATCACAGATCTCACCCTTGCTGCTTAAATGAACTGTGTTAAACCAATTCCCTATGTGCAAAACAGAACATTTTCCATTTGTAGCCCAGAGTCTTTGTTAGATTTAGCTCAGTGATGGCATGCTGATGTTGGTTCTTATATAGTAAAAATAAAATAAAACAAAAATGCTACTTTAATATTAAGACTTTGGCTTAATTTGGAAAGATTATCAAAAAGACTGTAGACACTCCTCCTTAATCTATAGCATGGTGTATACAGTGATGCAATGTTGCAGATAATTCAAAAAAACCTGATCAAGTCTTAACTGGAGTAGGGCAATGCTCAGTGTCCATTAGATTCTTCTGTTTCTAAGGTTCAGAACATTTTCCAGGGTCTTTTCAGAGTTCCTTCAAGCACAAGGAAGCCCATTTCTTTAATATTTTAAAGTACACTGTGCTTCTGGCTTATAGTTAGTGAAGAAAATGGGAACTACTTTAAGTAAACATGCTGATCCTGCAATGCAGGAAATCAATAATCTCTGTGCTATTTACTGAAGACAATGTAGTGGAAAAAGAACCATTTAAACAAAGTGTTTTATGATGTTCAGTTAACTGGATTTAATTTGAACAGGCAGAGGTGGGCCAAAAATGTGTCCGTGTTACAGTTAGAAGAATGCACAGGATGGCTCAGTGCACTAATATATCTTTGACACCTCTTGCCTCTGAGGACTTGAGTTCAAATTACAGGGCTGTCAGTCAGGGCAGCAGTTTGCTATAGGCTGGAAGCTATTTTCATGATCTCTATCAGGCTTGAATGCTTCTTGGATTGCTGTTGGGAAATGGGGGTTAGATCCCAAAGGATTTTGTATTATACGTCTAAAGGCAAAAACGTACTGTGGAATCATGCAGGGGGTTGTTTGATTACACTGTAGAATGAAAACGAATGCATTTGACTTTCCATTAATGCTAGTGTTCTTTAAAAAAATATTGTCCCGGCCTCTCAACCATCTACCGGTGCATGTAAATATCGTGTTGCAACCTTTGGGATCTATCCTTGTGTGCAGGCTTACTGACATTGAAGGGAGATGAGCACATCAGTGAAGAATATATATTTATTTGTGACATATACTGTTACACTTCTGTCTGCATATGTTCTGTCTAACTATTGTCACAGGGAATACCAAATATTAGCATAACTGAAAGATGGGAGAAAATACATTGTCCTCAAACCGTTCAGCTTGCTCATTGGGTGCCTTTGACAGCACCATGGGTATTGTTATTTCACTGTGTCCCTTGTATAGTCACTTTCTTCTGTGGGTCTGTCAGGGGAGTGAAAAGCAAAAATAGGCAAGGGGAATAGAGGCAGGTTTTACACCTAAAATGACTTTTTAAAAAAAAACGTTTTTAATGGCTAGGTTTCAAGATGTCTGTTACTTTCAGATCTGGCTCTGTTCTGAAGAGTGACTCTAAAGTAGCAAATTTCTTTTCAACAGCTATTTTCCCCTGTATCTGTTCAGTCTGCTGATTTTAGTGACAGAAATAAGCTTTTTACTACTGTTCACTCTTAAGAGGCAAAAAATAGCTAATGGGGGGAGCTAGCTTCTCATTCCTCTTTGTGCATCATCAACAGAATTGTTTGCTAGTGTCCGGTCAGTTACAACTGTGCAAACCCACTGAAGGCAATGGAATTACAGCAGTATGTCTAATCATCTTTCTTGGCCTGTAAAACCTTGGTTTGTGGTCATGATGTATGAGGAAGAAAGGGCTCAGCTTGACTTTGTGATCCCGGATAGAGCTTACAGGGTGACGGTAAAATACAAAACCAAAACAGCTTTCCTTGTAAACCAAGCATATTTGCTCCAGAAGATGCTGAGACAATAAGCAGTCATGTTGAGTGCCGTTTTTCAGAGGAGAACCCCACTTTGAGTGGCAATGGATTCACGTTCTGTTGCTGGGTGCAGTACTGCTCTTGTAACTCACAAGTGTTTGGTCGTGGCGGGCGTGGGTTCCTGAAGAGTGAAAATTTAAGACCGGTATCATACCCTTGCTACCACAACTGGAACGAGAGGGCTAATTCTGTCATCAGCAAAGACATATCACAGCTGAGATTTAATTTAATTCAGGTAAAAATCAGATCACCAAAAATGTGAGGAGAGGTGAATTTCCCACGAAGTCCTTTGAATCGCTGCTTCATTGGTGATGTCATTGATATTAATTTCTATGCTGCTGCTGATAGCAAAAAGCTACGAAATAGCTTGTATTTATTTGTATACGTTAACCCCTTAAGAGTTACAGCTGGTGAATTTGCATGCATCTGAATTCATCAGGCTTCAACTCTGACACTGGAATTGTACATACTGCCCTAGTATTCTGCTGGTGAAAGAATGAGAGAAAAATAATTTGTTAAATTTCTAACACACTGCCACGTCTGCACTGTGGTGAAATTAGATTATATCCCCTTTTGTGAAGTAAAAGCAATATATTTCATTTTAAAGAAGTTGAAGTTGATGAATAATAGAGCTGGGTGAATAGTAACGATATATTATTCACAGTTGTTCGAACCATTTCATGAAACTCATTGAATAATTTAGTTGATGAACAGTGAATCATTTCCTCATTATAGGGTCTTACTATGTGAGGTCCTGAGTGATGCTTGCAAGAGACAGAGCACTTTCAGATCCTGTTGACCTGCATGGGAATTGATTGAGGTGCTCAGAACTTCACTGCTTTGAGCAGTTACCAGCCACTTGCTGCTGTGCAAGAAGGGGGAAAAAAGTCTGTCTTTAAGAGAGATATTTATAGCAAAATCAATATTGATTGTAAGAGGTTTCACTGCTTTAAATTTAAACACTTTTATACTGAACAGTCACAGAGAAAAATGTAACCGCAAAATTAGGATAAATTGCTGCATTTAATCACTTGATAGGTTACTCAAAAATGTTTTTGGAATGTGCTAAGTGTGACTTCATACAAATGACCCATTTCTTGGTTCATTTACAACCAGCTATTGTAGAAATGGTCTTAAAAGTAGGGTTGTTTTAGCAATTTACCTTTTTAACTACTGGCGTCCACTCATTAATTTTCTCCTAATCTTTTAAGCTATCACTTGCAATTTATGCACTTACCTAGTTAGTCGTTAGCGTTTTCAGCTTTTGAACATGAAAAACCATATGATTGCCTTTTACAAGCCAAAGCAAGTTTCTAATTCAGGAGGCACCCAAATGTTAATATTTTAATCTTGTGTTCTGCTTGATTTTAAATAGTTTGGATGATAACGTGTGTGAAGAGTAGGGAGCAAACCTTGCATAACGTCTACTTAATAGAACAGTAATCATTTCTCTGCCCTGTAGGTTTTAGTTTACGGAAATTATGAAAAATGATTTAATTTCTTTTAAAGAAAATCTCCCATTTTGAATTAACATATACACAATTTAATAGGCAAAACAAAAAAATTGAGGTTTAGTAAAATATCCTGAAGACCCAGTTTCCTTTTTTACATTGGGGTCATCATTATTACTGAAGTGTAGACATACACCTGTCTCTATTATTATTATTTATGTTACTGTAGCAGCTTGAGGTTTCCCTGTGCGAGGTACCGTTTAGTTACATCAGAGACAGTTCCTGCCCCAAAGAGCTTACAGACTAAAGAAACATGACAGAGAGGTGAAGTGACTTGCCTAAGGTCACACAGCTCAGTGGCAGAGCTTTGAATAAAACCCTAATCTCCTTATTTCCAGTACCTTACCCTGTCCATTGGGACTACATTATCTCTATCTGTGACAGCACTGGCTGGTCTAGATTAGAAGGAGGCCTTTATGATGTGCAGAATCAAGCCTTAAAGAGGTTCCACCCAGCCTATCCAACACAAAAATCATTGTGATGATTAATGGAAATGCAAGTAAAAAGCCAACAACCTGACATGAGCTGCAGAAAATCTCCTGGCATTGGAATGGGTATGGCCCCGCAGTCAGAAGGGTGAGATTATCAGGGCCAGAAATAGGGTGGACCCTCTGTGCAGCACAGAGCTCCACTCCATGCATACCCGCATGCCGTGTGGCAAAACTGGCATGTCAGCTACAACAGAGTTCCTTCCACTTTTGTCCCTTGCCACCGGGAGGTCTACTACAGCCATAGGGCTGCAACAGTGTTCAGAGAATAATTTTGCAGTCTGAGGGAAGGAATCCTCCTTTCCCTTCCCCTGCTTGGGCTGGGTATTTGGCTGATAATTTGCCCCTAAATTAATAAACCTGGTGGATATTGTATAGGCTCGATCCAATATTCTGAGATCTATTTTTCATCTAAACTTTCATTAATGTGCTGAAATGGTTACCTAAGAGCTCTTGCTAGCAATCAGTCTGGGACTTTGTGCTTCAAGGTAGAGAACATTGGTCAAGCCAAATCATCCAGGCCACATTTTTCAGTAGTGGCTTCTGAATTTTGGGTGCCCCCATTTTTGGGTACCGTGGGCCTAAAATTCTGGAGCGCTGAGCACCTCCAATAACTATTGAAGTCAATGGGAGCTTGTAACGGGGTCAGCACCCGCCTCTCATGCGTGCCCCCTTTTCTCTGGCTGATAGTGCCTGCAAACACAGTTCTTTTCAAGGGAGGGGGAGTCACACATCTCTCGTGGATGGCCCCATTTCTCTCCCACTTAGATGTGAGCCTGCTTTTCTTTTTTGGTCTTACATCAGGGTGGCACCTGCCTCTCATGAGCATCCCTGGCCACTAGTTCTCTCGACTGGTCTTCAGCAGCTCAGCCCTTCGGCCGAGCCACAAACCCTGTCCTCCCTTCCAGGGTATACAGTCCCAAGTTCTTATCACAGCCCTGGTATGGGGCCATAGCTCAGACTTCTGCTATTCTATCCAGCCAGTCAGGTACCCACTCTTTGGCAGCCTTCGCTGGGCTCAGTTCTGTCTGGTGAGCTCTCTGCATGCTGTTCGTCTAGCCAGCCAGGCACCCAGTCCTCCCTCATCAAGCTCCACACAGCAACTGAAGGCTCTGCTTTGCTGCTTGCCTTTTATCTGGCCCTTCTGGCCCCTTATTGGTAGCTCCAGCAGCCCCTCTGATTGGCTGCTTTTCTCCAGCCACTGTAGGCTGCCTGGAGGACTTCTCGCTGCTGCTCTATGCTGGGACAGGGTGATGCAGGGCCATGGGGCCTCCGGAGTTAGTCCACCCTGCCACAGAGCTATGATACTCTGGAAACAAAACCTAAGGTGTCTCCACTTGAGTGTCTCTCTCTCGATTTTGATGCAGAGACAGAGAGAGAGAGAGAGAGAGAGTGTGTTGGTGTTGTTTTTGTGGGTAAAGAGTAACACGGCTACCCCCTAACGTTTGTATTTTAAAATCACAGGGTCCTTTTGAAAATCTTGGCACTTGTATTTGGGGAGAGATTCCATTTAACAAGTTGGGTTGCTCAAATTTTGGCCTACCTGATTACACCACTGTATGTTTGAGCAATATTTTTATACTCCTCCCTAGTCATCTGTCCAAGTTTCCACTTGTAAAATTCCTTTTTGTGTTTAAGCTCACAAAAGATTTCTCTGTTAAGCGACGCTGGTCGCCTGCCATATTTGCTGTTCTTTCTGCACATTGGGATGGTTTGTTCCTGCACCTTCAGAAAGTCTTCTTTAAAATACAGCCAGCTTTCCTGGACTACTTTTCCCCTCATGTTAGCTTCCCAGGGGATCCTGCCCATCAGTTCCCCGAGGGAGTCAAAGTCCAGGGTCCGTATTCTGCTGCTCTCCTTTCTTCCTTTTGTCAGGATCCTGAACTTGACCATCTCATGGTCACTGCTGCCCAGGTTGCCACCCACTTCTAATTCCCCTATCAATTCATCCCTGCTTGTGAGCAGCAGGTCAAGAGGAGCACGGCCCCTAGTACATAAGGTACCTTAATTGTCAGGTGTTTGACATTATCTGTTTCCCAACAATATCTGCATGAAACTCGTTTGTACCACATAGTAAAACTTGGGATTCTGAATAGCTAAAATATCCAGATGTGGAACTGGGAATGTTAAATTCAGGTGACTGACTGCAGAAGGGCCATGGATCAAAGATGAAAATAATGTATTACACAGTGAGTAAAGTGGCAGAAACTGGCCCTTGGTAAAGATCGTAGGGTTCAATTACAAAATAAATGGCCACTCTTCACATGAAGGTTCCATGTATAAATAGCTTATAAAATAAATTATTAGTAGGTGTTTTAACAAAGTGATAATCAATTGTTATAGTCTGGTGCTGGATCTCAGACTGCACTGGTTCCATTTTTCTTTTTAAAGGATTTAGCAAAACAAACTTTTTTGAAGACCTTCAACCCAAATGGTGGAAACACAAAATAATTCATTTGGGCTGCATATGACTTTTAACTAACCCAGCCTGCAGCCCGATACCTTCTCAATAGCCTGGGAAAAGAGAGGGAAAATGATAAATATGGTACAGTATATTCACAAAGCTCCACTCCTTCCCTGACTCCGTGTTTACAACAAACGGAAGGATTTCATCCTCATTAGATAGCCATCCAGCCATGTGACGCAAATGACTCAAAATCTGATTTTTTGTATGCCTGGATTACCCGGTGTCTAACTTGGTCCTGATATTTTCACAAGTTCTGAGCACCTACCATAGCCCTTGAAGTCAATGGGACCTGCGGGAGCTCAGCATTTCTGTAAAATCAAGCCTGAGATGTTTTAAATTTTGCACCAAGCAACTGAGACAGTGAAAATCTCAGGTCTCACATGAAAATGTTGGCACTGCTATTTTGAGACGGTGGAGTCCATATCAAATATTTGTTTTGAGGGCTTGCTAGCTTTTCCTACCTCAGTGTGAATTGTTTTTTGTACAAAAACAGCACTGTGGCTCAGTAAAATTCTACAAATGCCTTGACACCATCTCGGCATGAATTCCCCCCCTCCCTCCCCCAAACAACAACAACACACCTCCTATGCTGACATGAATCTTACAGCAAGCGTATGGGAAGCTTACCCTTTGTTTCTACTTAGATTAGCTTGCAACTTGTTAGATTTATCTCAGTACTGCTCCATTCTTCCCTCCTTATATGGAAGATTCCTGTTAATGCTGGTAGGAGTTCAGTGTAAAAATGACCCATGTATCAATAGAAGAATATACTTGGTTGTTATATGCAATATCTATTTTTGCCTTCAGGACTAAAAGTGGATTTAAAGGCTGCCCTTTTTACCTTTTAATTTGTCTAGGTTGTCTTCAAGTTCTTTTTCCTATTGTGTTTGGCACACGTGACTGTTCTTTTTCCCTGTGGGAATCAGAGAGTGTTACGATGCTCTACATGATTGCTTTAAAAGTCTGCCAAAGCAGTGAAGAGCTGGAGATATTAAGCTGTAGGAAATATATTAAGTTGTACTGGAGGAATTCCATATGTTGCACAAGTGTTATTAAACTTCCAGCTTCTAGGCACTGAGTTTTGCAGTCCTGAAAAGCAAATCTTAGATAAACCTGGACTTGGGTATGAAATAGATGTTACCTGTCTCACAGAAAGAGAGAGAGATGATCAGATGGATCCTAGAAATGAAGTAATAATCAGTTCAAGCACCTCTTTTTCCACCTCTCTGTTGTCAGGTTCCTTATTTATTCTTGTCAATTCCTTGACTTGTAGGGCCATGAGTAAAAAGGTGCCTAAATCTTAATTCATAATAGTCGTCTTATGACTAGTGAGTGATGTGCTAATACAGACTTTGTACATAGTGTAAATGTTTTTTTTTTTCATAGCTATTGGCTGCTTGTAGCTTGGTTGTCTCTCCATTGATATCCAGTATCTGTCTGTGTAGCTTGCTGTCAGTTACCAGCATTGTTTCTCTACTAAAAATAATAAAAAAAAATCTCTTCCTTTTAACACTATAATGAAGTGTCCAGAGTACAATTATTCCTCTGCTGCCTTCCGGATACATTCTGAACTGATGATAAGTATCTCACATCCTGTTTGCTACTTACAGCTACTGTAGTGATAAAGGAATAGAGGTCTGTGCTTTTGGTCCACACTGAAGGAGATGTGTGACTTTAAGCTCATGAGCAGAGCCGTTGATGCCCATGTCATGATGCATGTGCTTACGTGTTTTCTTGGAGCGAGGCCTGGGAGCAGAGAGAAAGATAAGTTTTATCCCTGTCCTTGCTTAGTGCCCATGGCATATAACATACTGAAAAGCGGGACATTCTTAGGTGGCGCAGGCTGGCTACAATAAATGTCGAGAAATGTGTTTGTAAAGCAAAGACTCTTCCATTTTTGCATTCAGTTCCCAACTGATAACAGTTTTCTAGTGCTCTCCAAGATACAAGATCATAATTTTGACTGAAATTGAGGATTTCTTTTAATTGGATGTTTCACCACTCTAATAGTTCATGAGGAAAGTTTTAAACAATCGGTATTACTTTTACTTGGGGCCATTTCTTAATCCTGCTCCTTTCAGAGACATTACCGTATGAAATAAACAGGAACAGAAATTTCCATACCTCAGTTGCAAATCCATAGCCAGTAGCAATGTTATCATAGAATATCAGGGTTGGAAGGGACCTCAGGAGGTCATCTAGTCCAACCCCCTGCTCAAAGCAGGACCAACCCCAACTAAATCATCCCAGCCAGGGCTTTGTCAAGCCTGATCTTAAAAACCTCAAAGGAAGGAGATTCCACCACCTCCCTAGGTAACGCATTCCAGAACTTCACCACCCTCCTCGTGAAAAAGTTTTTCTTAATATCCAACCTAAACCTTCCCCACTGCAACTTGAGACCATTACTCCTTGTTCTGTCATCTGCTACCACTGGGGACAGTCTAGATCCATCTTCTTTGGAACCTCCTTTCAGGTAGTTGAAAGCAGCTATCAAATCCCCCCTCATTCTTCTCTTCCGCAGACTAAACAATCCCAGTTCCCTCAGCCTCTCCTCATAAGTCATGTGCTCCAGGCCCTAATAATTTTTGTTGCCGTCCGCTGGACATTTTCCAATTTTTCCACATCCTTCTTGTAGTGTGGGGCCCAAAACTGGACACAGTACTCCAGATGAGGCCTCACCAATGTTGAAAAGAAGGGAACGATCACATCCCTCGATCTGCCCCTACTTATACAGCCCAAAATGCCATGATCAGTTATATTCAAATGAAGATAGACATTCTGTACCCTTAGCCTTTTCGGGCACATTGCGTCATGTTGTTTCTGGTTTAATAAAATTTCAATACACAGAAAAATCATTTTATTTACAGATATATGCAGAGCCAGTCCCATAACTTCCCATGGTACTATAGCAATAGTTGCCAGGTCTGTGTGGGTGTTCTCCTGTCATGAATGATGAACATTTGGAAGATTCAGTAGAACAGTACCTCATTATTTCTGAAGTAAGCACAGTAAGCAGGAAAGTCTAGCACATTTTTGGCTTACCTTTCCTCTAGCCATCATATGGACATAGACCAAGTGTGTCTCAGGAATAGTTGCATCTGTTTTAGATGATCTGGAGGGTAGAGAAAGCAGCCTAGCAAGGTCAAGGCTTGTCAAGATAATTTAGAATTCTAATTATTCAGAGCCACCACCAGACAGTGCAGAAACGACATCTCTGAAATGTCTGAACAAAGGAATCCCTATAAACCAAGAAATCAAAGAAAACATTTCTGGGCTAGCCTGATAGTGGCTGTCATACTGAAGCTATCGTGCACTGCCATGCACAAGGCCTAGATCCAAACAGCTTGATCTCCACCGCCTTGCATTGTCATTTCTACCTGCCATTCCAGAGGTGGTGTTTCATTCCCATTTTGCACTCCTGTGGAGCTAGAGCTGATCAAGGAAAAGAAAGGGAGGAAATTAAAGGGGGGAAAGGCTACTTTTGGTCAAAATTTGGTTTAAATGTTTCCACTAGCTGCATTGTGCATGGATGTAAATGACTACGTAAGATGCAAGATGGTGTAGAATTGGACCCACAATGCCTTTCCAATCAACCCTTCCTGCTCATTTAACTTACAATATGTCTACACTGCAATCATGATGTGTGACTGCAGCATGGGTAGACCTACCTGAGCTAGCTAGCTTTAATTTAGCTCGCTCCGATACTGAAGCAGTGAAATCCCGGCGACGCAGCTTGTACAAGCTCACCCGGAACCTTGGCTTCAGTTCGGTGGCTAGCTTGCACTCAAGCCTATCTCACTCTGGCTTTTCTGCTACCAGTGCTCAAGCTAGCTTGGGTATGCCTAGATACACTGTGGTCAAATCCCAGGATTGCAGTGTTGACATACCCTTGCTCTTTCCAGAGGCAATTCTACTCAGTCGTGTATCCACTCAGCCATAGGTTCTCAAACTGTGGACTGGGGTCATTCTCCCTTTCTTTGGTTAGATGGGTCCTGAAACTTCTGTTGTAACGTGGGGTCATGGTACAGAAAAGTATGAGAACCACTAATTTAGGTATTTATATGGCGCACGCCCACACCCCCCCCCATACGAGCCATGATGCAGTGCAAGCCATGATGCAGGTAGCCCCCATCACGAAAAAGCTGAAGGAGTATTGTCTGAGATGGGTGTCTCATATGAGATGACGCGATGTGGGATATGTTGGCCAGAGAGTAGAAGAGGTGGTAGTCGCGGGTAAAGACCACGAGGAAGACTTTGAACAAGGCGGTTTGAGAGGCTGAAGGAGGACATGAAGAAGGTTGGTGTGAGCGTGGAAGACCCGCTTGACCAGAACGCTTGGAGAAAAAGATCAGGAACCACTGACACCAATTGACAGGACTAGGTGAGGGGGAAGCAGAAGCTATGAGGACCATCTATCACTGTAGTATCTGAATATCTTGGCTGGAAGGGTGGGGCCAGCTGAGGAGTCTCAAGAATGGGAGTGTTAAAGGAAGAGAAAATGAAGTCTATCAGCAGGAGAGTAGGGGAGAAGTGCACTGGAAAGCTTGCTATCCTGAGAGCTGTGGCTAATAGTTTCCTGCTCTGTGGTTGTAGCAGCCACTCTCTGAATGTGTTTTGCTAAAGGAAGCCAAAGAGGAGTCATCTGAGTGAAAGCCCGTGTGTTTTATGGACAATGCAAACGGCACATGGGTCAGATCGAGAACCATCACCCAGAACTTTAACTGAAAGCAAAAACAACCCAGTCAGAAAGGCACCAAACAATCCAGAATAAAAAGCCTAGCTGTTTGTAAAGGTTCAGATTAATCCTGGTGTGACAAACGTCCCCATCCATTCCAATGGCATTCTACTGCGATCCTTTTTCAGGGGAGGGGAGGAGGAGGAAGTTGCGCTTTGGCCTCTCCCCAACTGACTCCAGACTGTGTGCATGCAAAAAGGCTGCTTGGCCTGAGGCAGGGATTTCAATGTTGGGAGGGTGGTTAAGAGATTTAGTTGGGATGATTTAGTTGGGATTGGTCCTGCTCTGGGCAGGGGGTTGGACTAGATGGCCTCCAAAGGTCCCTTCCAACTCTGTTATTCTATGATTCTATGATTTCCTCATCCTTAAAATCTCATGGACGTGAGAGTAGGATGTTTGTTTGCAAGCCGTTCCAACAGGATTCCTCACGGAGCATGGGGGATAACCTTATTTTGATTATTTTATTTATTTGGTGCTTCACAGAGGTTTCAGTTTTGCAATGTAAAAATGTGATCGCCAGATTCCTCCTTTTCCTCTGATCACTTGGAGAGAAGAAAAATAAATCCATTGTGAAATCTATTGGAAATATTGAATGGTGGCTTTAAACCAGTCCATTGGTGCTGACCAAGCAGACTATGTGCCTTGAATAAAGGAAGGACATTAAGGTACTTTTGAGACAATACAGTGTTTGAGCTGATACTTCTGCAGTTCAGTGTGGCTTGTAAGCCTCTGCATTTCTTTCATAAATTCTAAGTTCAGAAGAGACCACTGTGATCATCTAGTCTGACCTGCGTAACAGGGGCCAGAGAACTGCCCCAAAATAATTCCTTAATTCTTAAGGTTCCTTTTCCAAATAAATAAGGAAAATATGTTTTGCTGCTTCTCTCTGACTGGCCATCTGTTCTGTGGCAATACCTGATGGGAATCAACTTCTTGCAGTATCTGCTCAAACCGTTAAAATACTAGCAAGGGTCTTGATGGCTCAATGGCTTGGTCTACGCAGAGTTAGTTGAACTGTCCATTACAAATATTATGAATATTTGAATTATGAATACAAACTTATGAATTTATCTACCTTTAAAAGTGAATCATTCATAAGCCAGCCCTGATTTCTGCTAATGCCCTACTTAGTAATAAGCATTCACAGTGACATTTTTATTGGCATTTTGAATGACAAATAAACAGCAGAATCTTGTGAAAACAAAAATGTAGGATATTGAAAAGTGACATGAGCAGCCAGCTCTGAGCAGTTTTGAAAATTTCACCCTACTAGGCCAAGATCAATGCAGCAGGTGAATGCATGTGTGTTATGTATTAACATGTATTATTAGTCTGATTTGTATAAGCCATGATGTATGGATGTGACGTCAATAAAAAGCCACATTATGAAAAGAATAGTTTTAGCCTGTTAGTTGTTTGCAAGCTGTTTTCTTTGAATATTTGTTCGTTCATGCTATGTGACTGGTCACACAATTCTGCTCCAATACTGGGACAATGGAAATTTTCAAACAAATTCTGAATAAGAAGCATTCACAGGGTGGTTTTGGATGAATAATCAAGTAGGCTAAAATTTGTGGAAAATTTTGGATTTCTGAACCATGCAAATGTCCATGAAGCAATAAAAGCAATTGGCTGGAAATTTTCAACCCAGGAACTGTCTGAACACTTGAATAAGCATGATCAGTGCTAGCCTGGGACTTGGGGATTATGGGTTAATTCCCTGATCCTCTACAGACCGCCTTTGTGCCCCTGGGGGAGTTTTAGTCTCGCTACACCTCAGTTGCTCAGGGAAGGGGTAGAGAGATAAAAGCACCACCCCACCTCACAGCTGAGAAGAGAAAGGCATTAACAATTGTGAGGGCTCAGATACCATGGGAATGGTATATGGAATGGTGAGGGCAGATAGCTTTCTCACATGGTATTTAGAGCCTGATACAGTGCCCACTGAAATAAATGAAAGGGCTTTCATTCAATGGATATTGGGCAAGAACTTTAATGACATTCCGCACGTCACCCACTGACTGTACCAGGCCCAGTACAACAGCCCCTAAACAACTATCATTAGAGCTGGGCCAAATTTTTCAAATGAAACTTTTTTTGCCAAAAAAATGCAGATTTGGGTCAACCAAGAAAGTTCAAAAATTATTCTCAAAGTCAACGAAGGGAACCAAAGTGTTTTGTTTGACCCAAAAATGTTTAGTTTGAGCTGAAACAAGTTTTATTTTTTTCAATTTGTCCAGTGAACCGAAAAAGCATAGGTCTATCTTGAAGGGGAGTTATGCTTGAGTAAGACCTCTAGGCTCAGTCATCTTATTTTACTGTATTCATTTGCTTTGATTAGTGCATTAGTCATATTTTTGCAGTGTTGGCGCTCAATAAATAACAATATTATATTGATTGGAATCAGATCCTTGTCGTATTTGCATTGAGTTAAAGCTAACGTGAATAATGAATTCAGATTAAATCAACTGCAATGTAAACATGGTATTTTTTTTCCAGAGCCACTCTCACTTGAAAGAGAGAGAACCTGGTTCGTCATTTTACACCTTTTTGTCTTTGGAAGACCATTCTCCTTGCTAAGTAGAGGTCAGCTCCAAAATTACTTCATACTGTTAATATTAACCCCGCAAAAGTGAGGAATCCTGATAAAGCTGAAAATCCACTTTAGGAGCTAATGCTGGCCATTTAAAGTCAGACCTCTGTGAAATGGTCTTGGAGGTCAGAGGATGGATTGGATAAAGGACTCTTTGGTTCATTTATTGAGATGTAGCTGAGGGTATGACTGTACCAATGGGACAGACTGGGCTGTTATTTCTAAGATTAGATAGATGTAACAATAGTGAGTGATTTTAAAAAAAATATTCTGAGATGGATTCTTTTGACATAGTAAATTCCAACTTTTTGAATTTTTCAAGAAAAAATATTTCCCCTTAAAGATCAAGTCTATTTGTTCGATCCATTTTTCTATTTTACTTTTAAAATGTAAGAAAAAAATATAAAACAATTAATTTAAATCAACAACCTCCTGGCAATTTTGGGTTCAAACAGTAACAGTAATAATAATAAAGCATGCAGGAGATTGAGTGACTATCTTCTCCTTTTTGTGTAACCTTAACACTAAGCCAGTGTTTATTTTTAAATTAAAAAAAAAATAATTAAAGTTTGACAGCAACCTTCTGCACACTCTGTACACCAAAATTAGCCAGAAGCACATTTTTATACATGACTTAAAATGCCCCAAAGCTGGGGCTTTACAGTAGAAATGCAAACATATTAATATTTGTAAATATAGATGTGGTAATGGTGTTTCTCTCACACAAAGACAGAATAATGTAGATAGAGAGTTTTAGATATTTGCTTATTCCTGCATGGTGCAGCTATGTTTGAATTATGCAGGTCAGCTGCAAAGTGTGTAATGCCCACCTGCAAGCTACTCCATCATATATTGTGAATATTCCTGTGTATTTTATAAAAGAGACTCAAAATGTTTTGGGGAACTTTCAAACATTTATTCTTCTGTCTGTAACTCCAGCTTCTGGAGTCCAAGCCTACAGCCCTTCGGGGGGTGGGGCGGGGGGTGGAGAAAAATGGATATAAAGCTCCCATTTTGGGTCCTAATGGATCAGAAAATATGGGACTTCAAACCTGTTTGTGGTCCAGGATTGAGTGTTGCTTGTTGTGGCTTCTGGCCCAGTGTAATTTTCAGGGAGAAGTTCCTATGGGAAAGTAGGTAACAGTTGTTTCTTTTTTAATGGCATCACTTTTGAAGGTGCTCAGAGCTCCTGGAGGAGGCGGATAAACAGGCAAAGTTCCGTCAATGCAGGTCCTCGCGTGTTTCCATGTATTTTTTTCAGATGACAATCATGCTCACATACCGCACAATGGTGGAAGGCATAGAGCTGGTTGAATAATATTAATTGGGGACCATATTCTTACTGGTGGACTCTGTGTGTTTGTGTGTGTCTGGGGGGTGGGGTGGGAGGAAAGGATGCTCAAGGAGTTACCGTTCCTGTACTGTGGTGCGTGAGGTTGGGAGGATAGTGAACTGCACTTCATGATGGGCTGTGGTAGGAGGCACAGAAGAGGTGCTGTTGAGACACTGCAGTCCATGGATAATGGTGTAGTTCAGTGAGACACTATCTGGTCCATTGGACACTGGTTTCTGTTCCTAGCTCTGCCATTGATCTGCTGTGCTTCTCTGGGCAAGTGACTTCATCTCCCTGTACCTACATCTGTCTTGTCTATTCAGCTGGTAAGCTTTCCAGGCCACTGTATCAGTACAATGCCTTGTATAGTGGGCCCCTCGAGCTTGGCTGGGTTCTCTAGATGTTCTGTAATATGCATGAAAACAACAACAGTGTGCTACTCAACATCATTAATGGTTCGTAGAATGAGGATTTAATTTTTCCAGTATATAACAAATGAACTGTATCCACATTAACAAGCATGCCAAGCAGGATATTTTACCAGTAATTACTTCACTACTTCTGTAATGTGTTGTCCATAAGGCCAGTCCCTTCCTCCATTGCCATTCACTGCTAGTTGAAAAAGAAGTCCCTTTAACAGCTGTGTGGAGACGGCCAGAGACTCAGCAAGAGAAAACACTGTTGCGACCATTTTCCTTTAAGTGGCATGCCAGAGGTCTGCTTTTTAGCAAGAAACTGCTTCGTTCGACTTGGAATTCCAACAGAGACTTTGCATCGTTGTTGAATGTGAGATGGAAAAGTCGTTCACAAAATAACTAGGCCAGTCCTTGGCACCGCTGGAACTGAAGCGTAGCTGTGAAGTCAGTGGAGCGACTTGGTGTCAAATTGGTTTAACGGCCCGTAACGTTGGGCTGAACATGTCCTTTTTCTTGTGCTGTGAAGTGCGGCCATTGCAATTAGCTCAAGTATTTTCAATGCATGTTTCATCCAATTGTACAAACTTTTCACTGAGTCATACCATAACAACTGTCTGTATCATTACCAGAGCGGATTCTGTTGTGCACAGCTGTGTTTAAAAGAATTGCATTGTTTGTAACAGAGTGTTATAGGCATTCCAACTGGTTTGGCAGTTTAACAGAAGTATTCGCTTTGAAAAGTTTGCACATTTTTGGAAAATAATTATTGATGTAGAAGAAGTTCTAATTATTGTAACAGACAATTTTTTTTAAAAAAAGCCAAGCAACTATTTTAACTCCTCCCCCACCCCCAGGTATAGACAGCTGCCTGAAAGTGTGAGACACTGTTCATGATATGGCTATCGAAGAGCAGCTGGAGGCTTCTGTTATATTTTAAGATGTTTCCAAATAGAAATTTGTGCTCTGATTTTCATTAATTTGACTTCAATGGGAGTGGCAGGGGCTCAAAACCTTGGAAAATGTGTCCATTATAACGAGTGCTATGGCACACTGAAATATTTTTTTATATAAACCTAGGTAGAACAATACAAAAAATAAATTCAATATAAAATTGCCTCAGCTATTAAAAAGAACAGCACAGAACTAGACCTGATGTGCTCTGCTT
The DNA here is from genome assembly GCF_965140295.1 of Lepidochelys olivacea. Taxonomy (NCBI): domain Eukaryota; kingdom Metazoa; phylum Chordata; order Testudines; family Cheloniidae; genus Lepidochelys; species Lepidochelys olivacea. The sequence goes on from NC_140416.1 coordinate 125,805,134, forward strand.
AATTCTGCTCAGAGAGGGTTTTTCCGCAGCTATTTAAGCAGACGTGTTACTGCTGGTGGTTGAGTCATCACATATGTCCCTCACCAGCGGGATTCAGTTCTTTATAAGGTATTTCCAACTAGAGTAATCGGGTAGTGCTATCAGCTATTGCTAACATAGGCTAGTTCTGGGGCTCCAGTCCTGGTATTCTCTGATTTCTCAGAGCCACAGGACCCATGGTGCTCTCGGTTTTGTAGAGCAATCTCTGCAGCTGTACTGCATTCATTTTCAGAAACAGCCAACCTAAAGTAACAAACTTTTCTGATGCTTGCTCAGATCAGGTGGACGAAAACAGCAGGAAGTGCCTCTGACCGATTTCAAGACTCGAGTGTCTTCAATGAAACTCTGAGGATTACAAATATCCAGCGACACCAAGGAGGCCGTTACTACTGCAAGGCGGAGAATGGTTTGGGTTCCCCAGCTATAAAGTCAATCCGAGTGGATGTGTACTGTAAGTAAACAGCTCCCAGAGCTCTTATCAGAGTTTCTGTTTACCTCCTCTACTGTCTGGCATTATGTGAAGGGGGCCAAGGAATACTAAGGAAGTGGGGAGCCCCCGACAAATTACAAACACGCAAACTCTTGGAATATCATTTAGAGGTAACACTCTGGGTCCAATTCTGCAGCCTTTACTCCTGCGAGTAATCTTAACTCCTGTGAATGTTCCCATTGAAGTCCAAGGGGTCGTTCACATGAGTAGGGGTTGCAAGTTCAGGCTCTTGCATTGAGAAAAGTTAAAAGTATCATGACGAGACACGTTTATTAGTTAGGACCTGATGGAGCTCCTTGGAAAGGGAAGTTTTGCCCTTACATCAGTGCGATCAGGATATGCTCTGAGTGCATAGAGTCACTACTACACATCTACCAATGCTCCAAACTTCCAGGGATTGCCACCCACACATCAACAGTGGCCTGCAGCAATGGCTCTGTTGTTAGTTAATGGTGTCCTTTTCAGAGCACCTCTGCGTATTCCATGTTGAATGCATAATTTTAAAAAAACAGGTTGAGACCTTGATGAGTCCTATTTCTGTGAACTCTGCTGCACAATGCAGCCCCATAAAGGGTTGTAGATAATACAGTTGTTTATCCAAACTGTATCCAGAAATGCTTCTAGTGTTTAATCAAGTGAAGTGAGCAAAAATTAATAAACCTCAAAACCAATAAAGGCCCAAACCTCTTGCTATCCGCACAAAATGAGCCCAGAGGCAAAGGAAGTGGTCTATGAGACTTTAGGGGAAAACTTGCAAAGCTGTAAAAGGGAGTCACGTGTCCATTTGTACCTTTGAAACTCTCCCCCAAATGGTCTCTGTACGTTTTACAGGTGAACAGTGGTACTGTGTTTCCTACACAACACACATGCTCATGGAAAGCGAGTGCCCAGCAGAACTTGCCCCAGCAGTGGTATATGTTACATTGCGTGACACAGCAATCGGGTCTCCGAACCCCTTCGCCAGAACCGTGGAACAAAGGGAATGAAGGGGAATGGAAATGACCGTTTCCTCACACTCGGAGCTTGCAGTAAAATCAATTCGTTGGGCTAACAGAAAAGCAAATCCGGATCTGACCTGCACACATCCCAGCTACAAAGAGAAATCTAGTCACATAAGTGAAATATAGTCCCTCTCATTACTGGATAGAGCATTTTCCAGTAGATGTCTAGTAAACTTTCCCCCTGCATTTGTGTATATACTCAGTATGGCTGTACCTGCCGATAGCACAGTGGAAAGTTTTGAATGCCTAATGCACATACCTTTACACAGACTGCGGGACAAGGAAAGCAGGATCAAAGTCCTTTTCTTTTCCTACTACAAAGGAAATGGTCCTTGCAGGGAACATTTGGAGGATCCTATAATGTAAGAGGCATTGTCTCAAAGATGGTTTGTAAAAGGACAGCAGGGTTCCAAATTAGTGACAGGTTTTTTCTTTTCTTTGACTGAACCCTTTAAAAAATAAGATGATTGGCCTCGATAAGACTTGAAGAAGCGTGACTCTCATTAACAGATTTCATCAGCATTAAAAGCACCCTATTGCTTTTTGATGTAGGGTAAGATAGTTTGCTGTTTTAGAAGACAAATTAGAGGATGGGGCCAAAAGAAATCTGATGAGGTTCAACAAGGACAAGTGCAGAGACCGAATGGCTCGGCAGCAGTTCTGCAGAAAAGGACCTAGGGGTGACAGTGGACGAGAAGCTGGATATGAGTCAACAGTGTGCCCTTGTTGCCAAGAAGGCCAATGGCATTTTGGGATGTATAAGTAGGGGCATAGCGAGCAGATCGAGGGACGTGATCGTTCCCCTCTATTTGACCTTGGTGAGGCCTCATCTGGAGTACTGTGTCCAGTTTTGGGCCCCACACTACAAGAAGGATGTGGAAAAATTGTTTAGTCTGCGGAGGAGAAGAATGAGGGGGGATTTGATAGCTGCTTTCAACTACCTGAAAGGAGGTTCCAAAGAGGATGGATCTAGACTGTTCTCAGTGGTAGCTGATGACAGAACAAGGAGTAATGGTCTCACGTTGCAGTGGGGGAGGTTTAGGTTGGATATTAGGAAAAACTTTTTCACTAGGAGGGTGGTGAAACACTGGAATGTGTTACCTAGGGAGGTGGTAGATATTTAGATATCTATTTAGATATACTTCCTTAGATATTTTTAAGGTCAGGCTTGACAAAGCCCTGCTGGGATGATTTAGTTGGGGATTGGTCCTGCTTTGAGCAGGGGGTTGGACTAGTTGACCTCCTGAGGTCCCTTCCAACCCTGATATTCTATGATTCTGTGGTAAGACCAGTTGTACATGCTGCTAGGATAGTTATCAGTTTTTAAAATCTGAGTAAACTGCTTTTTCAACAGGGTTTCCTGTCCTAAACAGACTCCCAGCACACTCTTTTCTTCACTCAGTTAGTCTCTAAGGTGCCACAAGTCCTCCTTTTCTTCTCACCCACTTTGTCACTCTAATATCCTGAGACCGACATGGGTACAACATGGTTTTAATAATTAGTTCATTTATTACTGATTGTTAGAGTCCAGTAGGCCAAATGAGTGTTGGTAATCTTGCTTAATAACCATATATAACACCTTCTCCCTGATGTGCTTTGTATCATCCGGACACGCACACACTTAGGCCACGTCTACACGAGCAGGTTCCAGCAGCACGACTGTATCGATGCAGCCGTGCTGCTGTAAAATCACTCACGCAGCCGCTCTGTGCTGATGGGAGAGAGCTCATCCGTCGACATAATAAAACCACCCCGATGATCGATGGTAGCTGTGTTGGCAGGAGACGCTCTCCCACCAGCAGTGCACAAGAGCGCTTATGCTGGTAAAACTTACATGGCTGAGGGTTTTTTTTTTCGCCCCCCACACCCTTGAGCAACATAAGTTTTGCCAATGTAAGTGGTGTTGTTGACGTGGGCTTAGTGTCCGCACCTCAGCCTTGCTCCCGCTTATGTAAGTGGCTTAGGGCTTTATGTTGGTGTGGACAAGAGGCGTAGGGCTTTATGTTGGTGTGGTTAGGGTGACGCACTGTTCATGTAGACACTGTTAATTACGTCGGCTGCTGGCTGTCATTTTTGTCAATTTCACAAGTCCTATTGACAAGAAAGCTGGGCTGTCACCAGGGTGGGTGGGGGGCTCCAGCCCAGTCCCCCCGCCCCTCCCGGCTCCCTGCTCCAAGCCAGGCTGTGTCCTCCCTACTCGGAGCCCAGTGCTTCCTGGGGGCTCCTGGCTCCCCACTGCTGGGGGGCTGGCTGCCTGCCCCAGCTCTCGGCTCTTCTCTGGGAGTCTGGCTGCTCCCCCCAGATTCTCAGCTCCCCACTCCACACCGCAGCTGGGCTCCCAGCAGGGAGTTCCATGCCTGGAGTCCAGGCGGCTCCCGGGAGCCTCGCGCCAGACCTTGGGCTCCCCACAGGGAGCCGGGAATCAAAGGCACAGCCTGGCTTGGAATGGGGAGCTTCTGGCAGCTGCCCGAAGGCTCCTGGCTCCCCGCAGGGAGCCCAGCGGCCAGCTGAGACCCCTGGGAGCTGGCCAGACTCTGGGCTCAGAGCTTGCAGCCAGGAGCCCAGCCTCTGGGAGCAGGGAGCCCAGGGGACAGCTGGGCTTCCAGTGGGGAACTGCATGCCCAGGCTCTCAGTCCCCCACACTGCCCCTCTGAAGTTGGAATAAGCGTTCCTGGTGAGGCTGCGCACCACTGGCAGAAGGAGGGCAGCGTGGACACAAACCACCGCAGCAGTTATTGTGGTGGTTGTAAGTTGACCTAACATAGGTCTACTTACATTGCTAGTGTAGACATGCCCTTATATATGTATTCTGCATCCCCAGAATCTTCCATATACACAGGGCCTAAGGGATATATCACTGAGGTCAGCTACATGTAGGTAGCTGCTGAAAACCCCATAGGAAAAGATTTGAGTCTTATTACATGAGGGCGACTTAAGGTCTCTTTTTAATATCCATCAATTGGAATTTCCATAATTTCTTAGTTTTAGGCACATTAATTAAAATAAGGTGAAAGCCTGGCCTTGCATTAAACATATGGTTAGTACTCTTAGAGCTGTTGTTTTGGAAATGTTTGTAATTTTAAAGTTTGGATCCTTCTTGACTTAGGCTGAGGTTGGATCTGAGGATCAGATTCTTCATCCTCTTTATAAATTGTTTTAGCTGTCATTTTTTTCTTGGATTTACTGAGGTCTATTATTTATTATCTCATTATTACATCTCATTCCACTTCTTGTGCCTGAGAATTTGTCATGCTTCTTGACCATGTCATAACCTTTAGGTCTTGGCCATGACTTAGTCCCAGAGGATTTCGCATGAGAAACCAGTTGGTGTTCTGGCAACTATTTTATGGTCAAATATTTCTGAGCAGACAACTGTGGAGGTAGACTCAAGATGCAAAATCTGGATTGAACCTAGATTAAAAAAAAAAACAACAGGAAACTCAGAGCTAATGAAAAATTTAAAGAAAACCAAAATAATGAAAGTATGAAGTTTCACAGCTAAGGTACCTAAAATACTTTACAGTCATTGAGCAGTTACAATTGTCTGTGTTAAATTCTTTGCTCCTTTTTAGCTGCATTGTAAATTGTATTTGTAATAATACCCTAGATTAGGTCCTCCATAGAGTATTGAACCTGGAACCTTTGGATCTGTGAGCCTCTTCTGTTTAAGCTGTAAAATGCCAGGTCCTTTAGATCAGAGCCAGTAGAAGACTTGCAGATAAAGTTGGTCGAAAGTTTTCCATCAAAACATATTTTCATGGAAAATTTGATTTTGTGGAAAATGTCCATTTTTGTCAGAATTGAAGGGGGAGGGATTGTTATTAACCCAGTACCCTGGGAAACCATTTATGTGTTTTTGGCTTTTTTCAGCAACTGAAAAAGAGAAATTTCAGGCCAAAACCAGAAACAATCTTTTTTTTTTTTCCAACAAAACATATCACAGACACCAACTGGGGATAAGGATTTTAGTTTTTATTGAAATTTTACATGGGCAAGCAGCCCCACCCCAACAAAACCATTTCCCGACTTGCACTGCTCATAATCCTCTTTGTAGTCTAGCCACTAGAGGGAGACAGAGACACTCTATTTTAATATGGGTTACATGTTGCTTTGGATGTTTCTAAGAGCTAAATGACATTGTCTGCTTATGATTTAAAGTTTGAAAAGCCACAATATTTGTACAGCGAACAAGTGGTTTCTTGAAGAATGGGCAAGAACATTTTGTTTTGTGGTTGGTTGGATGCCTTTGCTGTAGAGTTGCTAGAGGTGTGTTATTCACAGCTCCTTGGCAAATGTTGATAGGAACAAAAGTTGGATGAAAAGTAAAATTTCCCCATTTTTTTTTTCACATGCCAGTCTGCTCTATGGTTCAGTAGCGCTTGGCACACTGATTGGAATAATAGTGAACAATCCCATAAGGTACTTCCACATGGAATTGATGGAAATTTTAACACCAGGTCCAAGACAGAATAAAGCATCCTAGTTTTGCCATTACTAAGAAGGTGACTCTTTGTTATAGATACAGGAGTGAAAGAGTCTGGTTTGGTCAGGGCCCACAAGCTGAATGAGGTCTTCATGCCAATTCCTCCGAGACTCAGGGAGGCCCTTCAGAACCCACCCAAATCCCACCCTCCCCTCTCAGCAAGACTTGCTCGTTCCTGATGGACCCAAAAGAATTGTTAGTCACCCATGAGCCTGTTTAGGTTCATCAAATGGCAGCGCTGTGGCTGGGAGGGATTCTTGAGGCCCCTGCTGTGCTCATAATATGCTTTCCAGTAATCCTCACTCCTGCTCTGCTTCCCCCTTCGTTCCCTTCTCCCCACCCTTCATGCTCTGCTGGCACCCTCCAGGGCCCCTGCTCTGCTGTCCCTCATACTCTCCTTCTTCAATTCCCCTCTGCAGTCTTCATTCACTCCGTCACCCCAGCTGCCGCCTCTGCTCATCTGCTCCCATGTGTCTGCTTGGATTCTCGGGAAGCAGGAGTTCCACAGGGAGAGGGCATTGGAGAGTAAAGGGAGGCATTCCCTCACTTGATTAGAAGATTATTTTTTATTGTCTCCCATGTCCTGCTTTCCAGCATGGAGCTTGGGAAGACACATAGGAAGCATTTTGTAACTGAGGGTAGGAACACAGAGAGCACTTCAGTTTTGTAGCGGGGCCGGGGGGGAAGGTTGTTCCTCCTTTCCCCTCTATGAGTCTTCCCTAGTGATTGGCTTACACGGGATGCGTGTCTCCACAAAAAGAGATGCTGGAGAGTTGGGGCTTGGTTTTTAGAACACCGCAAGCTGCCGAATGCTCACAAATGGATGTGGACAAATTGGAGCGAGTCCAGAGAAGAGCAATAAAAATGATGAAAGGTCTAGAAAACATGAGCTATGGGGGAAGATTGAAAGAAACTGGGTTTGCTTAGTCTGGGAAAGAGAAGACTGAGAGGGGACATAACAGTTTTCACATACATAAAAGGTTGTCACAAGGAAGAGGGAGAAAAATTGTTGTTGTTAACCTCTGAGGACAGGACAAGAAGCAATGGGTTTAAATTGCAGCAAGGGCGGTTTAGGTTGGACACTAGGAAAAAAATTCCTAACTGTCAGAGTGGTTAAGGCCTGGAATAAATTGCCCAGGGGGGTTGTGGAATCGCCATCGTTGGAGATTTTTAAGAGCAGGTTGGACAGACACCGGTCAGGGATGGTCTAGATAATACTTAGTCCTGCCAGGAGTGCAGGGGACTGGACTAGACCTCCCCTTCCAGTTCTATGATTCTATGCGGAGCACTTTGGGAAATGTGCCTACATCACTTAGGGCCCTGATCCTGCTGTAGCACCCACATCCAGTGCTAATGACTGCAGTAGGGTGTCGGGAGGGCAATAGAATCATCTGCAGGTTCGAGGCCTGGGTGCTTACATGGCAGCTGAGCTCTTGTGCAAATCTGTGCATGACTTCTGTAAAGAAAGCCGAGTGCTCCAGAAATCTTTGAATGTTTTATTTTAAACTTATCTGAGCCAGTGAGGCATCTCAATGTTGCTATTTAAAATCTTAATAACTTTTAGAATTTGAGTTTAATTGCCTAATCGTCAGTCCCTGTGCACTAGATCCGATCTGGAGAGTGCCGCAAAACTAAGTTTTAAAACAAAACTCTTTTCTGTGTTTTGTTGTTGTTTGCTACAAACTAGCCACGCAAGTTACAGATTTTTCTGGATATCTTTTATCTTTAGGATATCACAATTCAGGCACCCCGTGTCCAAATGACTTCAAATGCAATAGAAAATGTTACCTTGGTTTTAGAGCTAATTTACCAGTCCTGGAGGAGATATTCCTATGCCTGCGGGTTGTAGAAAGAAGAGCAAAATTGTGACGCTTATGTAAACTCGGTTGTAACCTTAACGAGGGAAGAAACTGTTGCTGCTCCATAACCTTGGCAATTTCAGCTGTGAAGGGACAACGGGGAAATATTCTTGCAATTATGATAAATGTTTGATCTTTAGGGTTTTATTACCATGCTTCATTTTGGCCTGAGTTTCCTGGCACCAAGGTGTTAATAAGCTTTACACAAGATGTTTTGTAGTGTTTTTAAAGTTATTAACCTGCTTATTATTCTGATCTGTAACTTGGTGTAATCTGAGTTGCTGGTTTATTATTCTTCTGCTCCAGGATATGTAAAATATGTATTTCATACAAATATTAATGTGAACGGAGCACCTCTAAAAAGTTAAACTAAGCAATCATTCTAAAGATAGCAAGGGATCTAAGCCCTGTGGTGGATTGACGGGAACAGAACTGTTTCATCAAGAATGAGTGGTTTACAGTGTATATAGTCTGGCAGATAATTGTCTGCCCCAGAGGGCTGGCTTTATTCCGTTCATTTCAAACCTGCCCACAATATTTCTGAATCCCCATCAGAGTGTTCTCAGGGAGTCCTTCAGCCCTTTCCTAGCAAAGTGTATCAATTCAAGACCTTGCTTTTAACTTTCATGCTTGTCTGGCATGCCTAAAAAAGCAGCAGCAGCCCTTTCGGGGGTGAGGCCAGTGTGTTTGAGCTTTAAAAAGATAGATAATTGGGTAGGGCTGATGGAATCCTCATTTTCATTCCAGCCCAAATCCTGGGCAGCCTCTTAAAAAGCAATCTTGGATTCTTATTAAACTTTAAAAGAATCTCGACGTTTGTGCACTCTGAATATATTGGGAAGCCAGATAAAGCAAAAGGCGAAGCCCCCGCTGAATAAGCAGGGTTGTTAGGTCAGAACAGCAGCTTTAACACAGGAGCAACAAACTGCTATAAATACCTAATGGCACTGGGATGCAAGACAACGGAATTCAGACTGGGTCTAGCACTGGACTATAGAGGTCTCTTTCATTTATGTGGAAGCACAGATGTCACATATGAGCACCTGATTTTGAAATGAAAGGCACATGTGGGCAGACACATTTAAAGAGGTCTTGCCTACATGCTTTGACATTTTAGAAGTCCAGAAACTGCTTCAATTTATAAAACACGAGCGCGCCACACACACCTTCCTGATCCCCAATGTCTAATATTGTTGGCCATTATAAAAGGTATCTCACATTTAAGACCCAGGGGAACTCAACTGATATTGACACTTGTTTTCTTAACTCTCAACAAACTACCCCTTGAGCTGATGAAAGCATCACCACCAACTAGTTAATGTGTGTGGAGTCTTGGAGACCACCAGTACCTCCTGTTCCAACTCAGTCTCTCAGCTCCCCCGTGGCTCCCAGGCTGCCCTTTCACCCATGGCAACTCACCCTGGAGTAGAGCAGAGAGGTTACTTTACCTCTGTATTTGGCACTGATGTGACCGCTGCTGGAATCCTGGGTCCAGTTCTGGTGCCCACAATTCAAGGAGGTTGACAAATTAGAGTTCAGAAAAGAACCATGGGAGTGATTAAAGGATTTTAGAAAAGATGCCTTATAGTGATAGCCTCAGGGAGTTGGATCTATTTAGCTTAACAAAGAGAAGGTTAAGGGGTGACTTGATTACTGTCCCGCAGTATCCACATGGGCAACAAATATTTAATAATGGGCTCTTCAGTCTAGCAGAGAAAGGTCTAACACGATCCAATGGCTGGAAGTTGAAGCTAAACAAATTCAAACTAGAAATATGGAGTAAATTTTCAGCAGCGAGAGTAATTAACCATTGGAACAACTTCTCAAGTATGGTGGTGAATTCTCCTTCCATCACTAATGATATTTAAATCAAGATTGGATTTTTTTTCTGAAAATCTGCTCTAGGAATGATTTTGGGGAAGTTCCATGGCCTATGTTAATACAGAAAGTCAAACTAGATAATCACATTTGTCCCTTCTGCCTTTGAATCTGTAAAAACCCTTCCCTAGGGTGACCTGGGCCCTTACAGACCGAAAAAAGGGTGGGTGTCTTGAACTCCCAGACACCTTCACGTGGTAGGGCCATGTGCGTGTGGCTCTCTGTGCCGGTGTCTCTCCGCGGCCATGGAACAGCTGGGTTAACCCTTCCAGACACACAGAAGATCCCTTAGTAAAGTGAGTTTATTTGAAGAATAAAAGCACAGAGAAAAATTGAACAAAACGGAATTAAATGTCAGTCGTCTTGCATCTCAGTTTAAACTCATTGCAGATTAAGCTGGACAGGCTGCCTCATCCTAACCCACAGAAAAGGAAAATGTATCTGTTATGTTCTCACATGTCCTTGGAGAGACAGAACGGTTCTGTGCCTCCATCATGGTGGGACAAACACTCTCCATAGAATCGCTCGTCAAGCTGGTGTCCTTTGTCTCCGCAATGCCATCCATTTAAGAAGAACTCCTCGATCCTGCTTCCGAGACAGCTGTAGGTCTGAGGTACTTAATATACTGGCAATGGCCTTTGTGCTGAGGAGCTGTTTTTTGGAGACACAGCACTGTTCCCTCATCCCAAGCTTCTTGAGATATGAGTTGTATCCCAGCCCTGGTCTCTGGGTCTCCCAATCTTTCAGGTGTTAAATTGTAAAAATCCCTGGTCCCCTTTCTGGCAGATATCTCTGCCTGGGGTGGAATCATCTCACTCCTCCCTCTCTTCTCAGAAAAATCTATACATTATGGACAGAAACCAGCTTTTGTTAGCTCTCCAAAATCCATGTGCCATTTCATCATAAACTTCAGCTCCTCTCCATGAAGGTGCCTCATTACCTATCTCCAATCTTTCCCCTCCTCCTCCAGGAGGAAGCCTTTGTACTTTCCTCTTGAGAAATTTGCCTAGGTCATGGAGAAGGAGGAGGTCCCCCTTTATAAGGGAAGAAGCTTAGGGTATAATAGGAGCATCACGTTTTAAAGAAGCAAAGCTAGACAGAGCTTTATTCCTTTTGCCAGAAGGGCAATTTACCAGATTTTTTACAAAGAAGTATTAACTGTTTCATTGAGAGCATAGTTATTTAATCCTCTTACCACACTGATCTTTATGCATTCCAGGTCAGGATGCACAGCCAGAATAACAGAAGGCAGATTTAAAGGTTACACCTTGACTAAAAGGTGTTTCAAAGTCATTTGGAAATTAAAATGAAAAACACTCTTGACTGGATTGAGTGAATGCGTACATTGAATATATTGCATTCTGTATACGAGGCAAATGTTGGATAGGTAACAGTGTGTGTTGAAATGTATCTTCAATACCAGGATTAAGGGCCCTATTCTAGCAAAACAACATTACACACAAAGATCCTTTCTCTTGCATGAAGACCTACTGAAGTCTCTGCTTGTGAATCTGTTTTCAGAACCAGCCTCTTTAGATATGAATAGTTAAATACAGTGTGGGTTGTTGGGTTTTCAGTCTGTGGTGTGTGTGCATTAAAAATGCTAGTGTTTACTGTTTGCCTGTGTTTTACTGCTGCTTTTTCCTTGATCAAGTTGCAGTGGGGGAGGTTTAGATTGGATATTAGGAAAAACTTTTTCACTAAGAGGGTGGTGAAACACTGGAATGCGTTACCTAGGGAGGTGGTAGAATCTCCTTCCTTAGAGGTTTTTAAGGTCAGGCTTGACAAAGCCCTGGCTGGGATGATTTAACTGGGAATTGGTCCTGCTTCGAGCAGGGGGTTGGACTAGATGACCTTCTGGGGTCCCTTCCAACCCTGATATTCTATGATTCTATGACTCTATGATCTCTCTACGTTGACAGCCTGGGGGAGGCAAGGTCAGTATGTTGCCAATGTATTCGTTGCACACAATTTTACCCTGAACTGAAAAGATGTGTCCTGCACCCCTCAATTTAAAATGACTGACACTGTGTTCTTTGCCTTAACACTTTTCCTCTGTATGTGTCAAATATTCCTCTGGATGGGGAAGCTCAGAAAGAGGGAAAGAATGACAAAAAGGCATCTTGGTATGTAGCCTGAGCCTTAACAGAACATTTCTAAAGCAAACACTTGGGGATAAAAATAATGAAACCCAAACAAATATTATGTTGCCATTGTTTCTTGACTAGGTGAGCAGGATAGGAGTGAATGACATGCGCTTTCACGGCGGGTGTTATTGTAGTGCGCACCGATTTATGTGTATGTTACATGAGTCAAAAATTCTGGATTCGGTTCCTGGCTGTGCCTCACTTTCCCCTTCTGAAAGAGAGAGATAATGATCATGAACCTACCTTGCAGAGGTGTTGTGAGAGTAATTTTCAATAATGTATGTAACAGGCATAGGGACTCTTAGCAAGAAAGTGCTATAGAAGGGCAAGATTTTCTTTTTCCATCTGAAGTGTCAGTTAAAGTATCCTGTCATCTATGGGTGTGTATCTCTATCTATAGCTGTAATTTTATTTTAAAGGCATCGCATGCAGAAAATAAGAATCAGGCTGTTCCTGATTGCTAGCTGGGCTTGAGAAGTCAGCCGGGGGGGAGACTGCAGCCTGAAAATTAATGAGCCTTCAAAAGAGTTGGTCGGGGGACAGCATACTACTTCCCTGCACAATCTCTACAGTGGTGCTGTATCTCTATCCCCCAGGTGGTGCGACCCCAGTGAGGAGCAAGCTCCCTGCACCTGCTCTCAGCAATCCATGGGAGGGCAACATTTCTACTCCCAGTGTTTGCATGGTGGGATCTATTGCAAGAAAACTTTTTTAAAAGTCTGTTCAAACGGTTCCTCTCCCAACCACCCACCTCAAGTGAACTACACACAGTAAAGCTATGATAGTCCAGCCCTAACGCTAGGCTATATCGTCCAGGCTGAGAGACAGATGGGCCTGGAATGATGAGAAATGGAGCCATGGCCCTTTTGTGTTTGTTGTGTTGGGACTGACTGCAGGATGTTGCTGTCTGTCGATGGGTTAGCTTACTACAGAGCCACCACCCACTGCTTGCAGAGCACGGAATGCTGTCGATAATGCGTCAGACGAGAAAGATCTAAAGTCACTGCCCTGCTCCTGGTTTAGGATCTGCCCCTTAATAGCATGTGCAATCATTGGCCTCTACGAGCAGTCCTATAAAGGTGGAACACAGAGACTTTTAATGCAGGGATCATGATACTGCTTTTCTTGTCAGTCTGGAAAGAGATGTTGCAGGGGACTGTTGAGTGCTGCTCATAGGGACTTAGCTGCATCTCACTCGCTCTCTCTCTCCTTAATGTTAATGGGAGTCATATTGCTAAGTCTCCACACGCAGTGGTCCAAATTTACCCCTAATTTTCCACCCGCTGCACAAATCCTAACGTGGAAATGCAGAATCCAACCTGATGTCAATAATTAATTAAATCCTGGAAATGATTTCTCTGAGCTACTGCAGAATTACTTTGCATTACACTTGAACTTCTACACGAATGTAACACTGTGCATTTTGAACACTCAGGCAGGTCAGCTCTATTTTTAGCCTTTTCTTTTAATATTACTCCATTTAGATACAGACATTATTATTAAGCTGTAATTCACTCTTTACTTAGTGTGTGCTGCACAGAGAAGTCAGTTTTTCATGTAATTAAAAAAAAAAATAAAGGTACCTAGCAGCAAATCTGCAAAGAAAGTAAAATATGGGAAGATGGAGAATTGGCTGAAATTGGCAAGTTACTTTCAGTTTATTGCTTTCTATGCTAGACCATTCTTATCCTCCACCCCACGCCCCGCTAAATAGATAATTATATATAGCCAGTGGATGCTGGATTTGAATTTGATAAGATGGAGAGGAAGTGATGTTCCCCTCTCCCCATCTGCTATTTTTGGTTTGGATGAAGATAATGATGTACTCTGCCAGAATGTTAAGGAGGCTTGAGCTCCTGATTTACTTTTACGGTAATGTTGGGATACGGCCCCATCTACCTGGCACCCAGGAGAGTCAAGAATTCAGGGAGTTTAGCATAGAAAAAAGATTCATGGTTGAACCATTTTGCACTGAAGTTATTGAAGCAATTAGTACAGGAAGTTCACAATGGGAGATTTCAAGGATAGTATTGTATCTGATTTATGCATACATTTGAGATGAAAGCCATTATTGAAGAGCTTCTGTCAGAGCTGCTCCTCCAGTCACTCTGATGGCGGTACTTTAGATAATTTCATGCGTCTCGGCCTTTCAACACCCTGTGTTTTTCAGGTCCCGTTATATGAGTGTGTTAAAGAATTCCCTTGTAAATTAGACAAGCCGTTTAGCTTTATACATTGTAAACATCCTCACAGAGTTTAAAAGATAGACACCTGCTGTGTCTAGGGAAGGCTATTCCTTTAAACCAGGCACACATTTATGTGTGTGTGTGTGAGAGAGAGAGGGAGAGAGAGATGGGTTTGGAATTGTTTGCCTCTTCATAATTCAGGATTTCCCTGCAGCCCCAAAATGGTTCCCCCCCTCTTTCTTGTTCTGGATCGCATGTCTGACTGCTATAGACTTTCGGTATTGGTTTGACGGAAAGGCTTATAATACCTCAACAGCATTGTTATTATTTTCCTTCCTTGCATGTCATAAACAGCGCATCCAGTGCGATGCTCATATCCTGCTGCATTCTCAGCAAGCCCAGCACTGTTCCTGATCTTTGAAGCATTATGGTGACATAAATAAAGACAAACTAGGAACAAGGCCAATAGCATACACAGAAAATGCAGATGAAGTTGTGAATGGTAAAACGGTTGCATTATTTTTATAAAAAGAAATATTTTTGAAAATGCTCCACTGAGAATCTGGAACGGTCCCAAAGGACCTGATTTCTAGGTTATTTGCTGCAGTGCGATTTTATTTAGATTGGATTACCCACCCAGTGCATATACCCTATACAGTTTTCTATGAAAGGAATACCACAGTAGTGTTTTCCCAAGGTCTGATCATCAGCTCCAAGCAGTATCTAATTCATGCCAACTGCAGACATTTTTTTTTGAATGATCCTTTTCATGCTCTGTGTTCCCACTGACCCAAAGAGCAGGCAATGAGATGCACGTCTGCCACATTCCCCAAATCAGAGCCCTGTCACTAAGGTCTCAATCCACCTCCCGCTTAGAAACGATGGAAGGTTTGCCATTGGCTGAGCTAGGAGTTGGATGAGACTATAAATGAGATGGTGGTAAATTGAGGGGCTGGTGTGGGTGTGGTAATGAGCCCTGAACTCAACAGAGGCCCTAGTTGCACTGAACAGCTTTCTCACGGTTGTGGCCCCAGAGCCTTCCAGGCTCATTGTGCTTGGTGACTTCAGTGCCCCTGCAACAGTTCTTCTGGATCGGCTCCATGCTCCATGGCTGCCATGACAACCACAGGACTGGCCCCGGTGGCTTTTTGCTTCTGTTGTATGGAGCTGGGCCCATTTCTGATGTGCAGTTTGGGGTGAGGTTGGAGTGGGGAGCAGGGATGGTGAAGGCTATTGTTAGCATGGGGGTCGGACTCCCCTTCCATGCCAGAGCAAAGGAAATAAATCAATAAAAATCTTGTTCTTGTGGGCTAAACCTTGATGTCAGTTCACTGTTCTCTTGTAGCAAATTAAGCCTGTGGTTCATGGTTTGTTGAAAAATACAATGTGTCCCTTTAGTCTCTCTGGGGTGTTCACCCCCCTTTTCCAGTGGTATAATGGGAAGCATATTTTCTGTACACTTCTCTGAAAATGTTTGTCAGTCTCTCCTGGCTGCCGCAATTAAGACGTAATTCAGGGACTAAAAATCTAATTCAGCGGCCTCATTAGTCTCTGTGTCGCCTCTCTGACTTGTACTTGCCTGATTCTGTCTGCAGAAAATCAAGCCACCTCCCTGCAATGACACTGTTAATTTCCATCCAAGGTAGCTGGCAATATTCAGATATATACAATTTGATCTTTTTTTTTTTTTTTCATTTATTGCAAGCCCCATTGGTGTGGTTAAATCCTGATATGAGTATTTGGATGGAAGACCAGAATAAAGAATATATATATATATATATATATATATATATATATATATATATATATATATATATATATATATATATATAAAAGCCACTAATGTACTAATGTAAGCATTAGCATAAGAGGAGACCAAATGTTTTCATTCTTCCTCACTTTTCTGTGCATGGCACAATAAAGCTTGTCTTCTGAAGACACTTTGAAATGAGATATTATGCAGATGGAAGGCATTTAGAAGCCTTCCAATGTTGATAAATGTATTATTTCAACATGACAGAAGTATAAATTTAATTTGAGGATTTCTGAATATTCCCCGTCTGAGGTCAAACTTGTCAATTAGAATATTTCTAATCTCTGCAAATGGTAATGCTGGCTGCTCATTGAAGAGAGACCATGGATACAGGATGTTGGGCCTGCAGTGAAAAGGAAGTGCTGTGGTTACAGTGGCAGAAGCTGGCGGTTCTAAAAATAATAATGTGTGTGGTTAATTTACCTTGTTCAGCATGGTGCCATCCTGGGATAAAGCTGCTCATTTGTAAATCGGCCTGTATGTCTTCATAGGACTCTGCAAAGCAATGTCTAAATACTAGGAGAAAGGGTTTTTTTTGTTATTAAGACACTAGACTGGGACCAAAAGATTTGGATTCAGTCCACAGCTCTGCCACAGACTTGCTGTGCAACCTTGGATCAATCACTTAATCCCTGTGCCTCAGGTCCCTGTTTGTAAAATGGAGGGAAGAACCCTTTTTCTTTCCAGGCTTTTGACTATTTAAATTGTACATGCTTCACAGCTCCTCTGTGTTGGTTCCAGTGTCTATCAAAGGAAGGAATTATGGGTGTCAGCAAGAATGAGGGGAATATGAAAGGAATCAATGAAAGAATTCATTGCTACGATTATCACAACACTTTATAAAATACAGGCCCAAACCTGCACATGAATACCCGTTCAAGTGAGGGCTGCACAATCAGGGCCCTATATGTCCTAGATCTGACACTTCTGTTAATACACCCTAGAATATTAACCTTTTTTGCAACTGTGTCATCACATATTTGGCTCATATTTAATTTGTGATCTACTATAGCCCCCAGATCCTTTTCAGTAGTACTACCGCCTACCCAGTTATTCCCCAGTTTGTAGTTGTGAATTTGATTTTCTTCCTTCCTAAGTGAAGTACTTTGCACTTGTCTTTATTAAATTTCATCTTGTTCATTTCAGACCAATTCTCCAATTTGTCACGGTCGTTTTGAATTTCAATCCTGTCCTCTGGCATGCTTGCAGCCCCTCCCAGCTTTGTGTCCTCTACAGATTTGATAAGCATTCTCTGCATCATTATTGAAGTTATTAATGAAAATATTGACTAAGTACTAGACCCAGGACTGACCCCTGCAAGACCCCCCTAGATGTGTTTTCTCAGTTTGACAGCAAACCACTGATCAATGCGCTTTGAGTATCATTTTCCAGCCAGTTGTGCACCCACGTTATAGTAGTTTCACGTGCTCCGAGTGACTGAGTCTTTACAATTAAACATACTGGTCATAGCAAAAACACTTATTTGACAAACGCATTTGTAATGCCCTTCAGTTTTTCCGATTTGTCATTTGGTGTTTAAGATTTTTGCTGAGATTTTGCATTGACCTAAATGATTTTTTATATAGGATGACTGCATGATATATTTTAATAAAGCAAATTTTAATGCAGAACATTGATTTCATTTTATTTTATTTCAAGGGTTTTTTTTTTTTTCAGTTCGAAAGACACATAGTGAATTCAAATGATCAAGATGTTTATAGCAATTTTCAACCATGTGCCATTTTGAAGGCTGTTTAAATTGGTCTTGAACATCTTTGGATTTATAAAAACTACTGCTACTGACCCTGACTATATTGTCACAAAAAGAATTGTGTAAATGCCAATGTGCTTAGCATTTTGCTGCTTGTTTGATTTTTCTACTGCATTCTTCAGCTATTTCTAACTCTGCTTTGCATTCTTTCATAGATGAGACAAAGTACATTAGCAATGATTGATAGGAAATAAATATCACTAAGGGAGATCCCTGAATTTTTTTGAAACACAAAAGGAGGATGAGTAATAAAACATATGAATACAAAGGCCATGAGTCCTATTTACAGCAAACCACAGTCTTCTATTGCATGTCTGACTTTACTGGTCCATTAAACCTTTACAAATTGGCTTTGTTTGCACATAATTTATAATTCATACTTATGCCCACTGATTTCTATAGTTTTACAAGAGAACGAGTCCAACTAGGGGCAAATAGCTGGGAGTCAGGAATGTACTGGAAGTGCCCATGTTAAATGTGTAGTAGTGAACTGGATTATATAGCAATGGTATATTGGAACAAGAAAGAACAATTTATATGTCTATTATATTTGACTGCACTTGTGTTGTGAAGGGCCATTCTTCTCCCATTTTTAGCCAAAGAATGAAAAGCCGCCCAGAGGGTGATGAAAGTAAAGTGAAGTGAATATGTGCTTTTCAGTTCTCCGGCACTTTTATCGTTGGCCCTGCTGGGTACAGAGTGCGAGAAAAGCAGGTTGGAATTTATCATGACCTGTTTATGATATAAGAACAAGACCCAGAAGAATGAGAATCTCTCTCTAAGATGCTGCCAGTGGTTGGTAGATAAATGAGGGGAGTGATGAGATTTGGCAGACAAGTGAAATTTCAGAGAGTTAATCTAAAGAATGCCATTTTAGCAGGCTATTGGAGCACGGCCTCATTATTTCTTTTATTGCTACACTGAGGTGAATTTCAGGTGTTAATTGCAGCTGTATCAGTCAGGAAGACTACCAAAAGTTTTTAGAAATATGAGTCCATCTCTTTAACTGACAGGGTGACTGACAGCTTCATTTAAACTCACCGTCTCACTCCCAACGCCATGTTCTGTCGGGACTGAGTTTCTCACTTTTGATGTTTAAAAATAATTTTAAATGCAGTTGCTATTTTTAAGGTTTGACAAACCTTGGCTGATGGGCTGATCTGAAATTATGCTGGTTTGCCTAATAGCTCGGGATTTTTTAGGTGGAAGAGGTTGGGACTGCAGAATCCCTAATGGAATACGTTACAGAGTTCTTATGGATTTTCAAATAGCCTTCCAGTATTCAGGCAAAGATATATAGAGCTACAGGCTTTTCTCTAATCTGTAGAAAGAACGAGGAGGACTTGTGGCACCTTAGAGACTAACAAATGTATTTGAGCATAAGCTTTTGTGGGCCAAAGTCCACTTCATCAGATGCATGCAGTGGAAAATACAGTAGATGTGTGGACAGAGTTGGCAACGGGCTTTGTTGCACTAACCCAGGAACCTATCCTTGCAACAAAGCCCGTTGCCAACTCTGTCTACATATCTATTCAAGGGACACCATCATAAGACCTAATCACATCAGCCACACTATCAGAGGCTCGTTCACCTGCACATCTACTAACGTGATATATGTCATCATATGTGCCAGTAATGCCCCTCTGCCATGTACATTGGCCAAATTGGACAGTCTCTATGCAAAAGAATAAATGGACACAATTCGGACATCAAGAATTATAACATTCAAAAGCCATTTTTTATGTTCTCTGTGTGTGTGTGTGTGTGTGTGTATATATATATATATATATATATATATATATATATACATATATATATCTTCCACTGCATGCATCTGATGAAGTGGGCTTTAGCCCATGAAAGCTTATGCTCAAATAAATTTGTTAGTCTTTAAGGTGCCACAAGTACTCCTCTTTCTTTCTGATAATACAGACTAACATGGCTACTACTCTGAAATCTATATTCTGTGTTTCTCCTGCAGAACACACATGCAAGTTTCTGTGAGAGTGAGTTTGTGTGTGGGGGGGTGGAGGGTGAGAAAACCTGGATTTGTGCTGGAAATGGCCCAACTTGATGATCACTTTAGATAAGCTATTACCAGCAGAACAGTGGGGTGGGAGGAGGTATTGTTTCATGTTCTCTGTGTGTATATAAAGTCTGCTGCAGTTTCCACGGTATGCATCCGATGAAGTGAGCTGTAGCTCACGAAAGCTCATGCTCAAATAAATTGGTTAGTCTCTAAGGTGCCACAAGTACTCCTTTTCTTTTTGCGAATACAGACTAACACGCTGTTACTCTGAAGTGTGTTGTTTGGTAACCCTCCACTAAACCAATAACATTCCAGCGGTCGTCTGCTTGGTAGATTACTGCTATTCTCACTCCAAAAAGTCATAGAGGAAGAAATAAAAGTGTAGACACCTTATACTCTGCCCCATCAGTTCATGCAATCCATCATGGAAATTGGATACTTTGCAAACAGGTTAATTAGGTACTGGGGTAGGGAAGAGTCTACTATAATTTCTATCCTCTTTTGCAGATTATTTTCCTATGGTAAACCAAGTGTTGTTCTCTTAAAGTACATTGCTGTCAAATGTGTCTGGATAATATGTACATTGCAATTACAAGTTCATTCAAATGTTCCTGTCTTTAGAAAGATCCCGCTTCCATAGGCTTAGCAAAAAGAAAATTATGTATCTCCTGAAACAGACTCTCGTATTACACTACAACACTGCAAATTGAGCTTGGACTTCTGATGACCTTTTTGTTTCAGTTTTCACCATAAAGGTTAATAATAACTGGATGTCAGTGAATAGTGAATGTCAGTGAAAATGAGGTAGGGTCAGAGGCTAAAATAAGGAAAGAACAAGTTAAAAATGACTTAGACAAGTTAGATGTCTTCAAGTCACCAGGGCCTGATGAAATACATGCTTGAATACTCAAAGAGCTGACTGAGGAGATATCTGAGCCCTTAGCAATTATCTTTGAAAAATCATGGAAGACGGGAGAGATTCCAGAGGGCTGGAAAAGGGCAAATATAGTGTCAATCTGTAAAAAGGGGAATAAGGACAAACTGGGGAATAACAGACCAGTCATCTTAACATCAGTACCCAGAAAGATAATGGAGCAAATAATTAAGCAATCAATTTGCAAACACCTAGAAGATAATAAGGTGATAAATAACCATTCAGGATGGATTTGTCAAGAACAAATCATGTCAAACCAACCCCATAGCTTTCTTTGACAGGGTAACAGGCCTTGTGGGTAGAAGGGAAGTGGTTGTTGTATATCTTGACTTTACTAAGGAAATACAACCTATATGGAGCTACTATAAGGTGGGTTCATAACTGGCTGGAAAACTGTTCCCAGAGAGTAACCATCAGTGGTTCACAATCAAGCTGGAAGGGCACATCAAGTAGGGTTGCACAGGGATAAGTTCTGGGTCTGGTTCTGTTCAATATCTTCGTCAATGATTTAGTAGTGGCATAGAGAGTGCACTTATAAAGTTTGCCTTTGATACCAAGCTGAGAGGGGTTGCAAGTGCTTTGGAGGATAGGATTAAAATTCAAAATGATCTGGACAAAATGGAGAAATGATCTGAAGTAAATAGGATGAAATTCAATAAGGACAAGTGCAAAGTACTCCACTAAGGAAGGAACAATCAGTTTCACAGATACAAAATGGGAAATGACTGCCTAGGAAAGAGTACTGTGGAAAGGGATCTGAGGGGTCATAGTGGATCACAAGCTAAATATGAGTCAACAGTGTAACGCTGTTGCAAAAAAAAGCAAACATCATTCTGGGATGTATTAGCAGGAGTGTTGTAAGCAAGACACGAGAAGTAATTCTTCTGCTCCATTCCGTGCTGATTATGCCTCAAATGGAGTTTTGTGTTCAGTTCTTGGTGCCACATTTCAGGAAAGAAGTGGACAAATTGGAGAAGGTCCAGAGAAGAGCAACAAAACTAATTAAAGGTCTAGAAAACATGACCTATGAGGGAAGATTGAAAACATAAGGTTTGTTTAGTCTGGAAAAGAGAAGACTGAGGGGGGACATGATAACAGTTTTCAAGGACATAAAAGGTTGTTACCAGGAGGAGGGAGAAAAATTGTTCTTCTTAACCTCTGAGGACAGTACAAGAAGCAATGGACTTAAATTGCAGCAAGGTTGGTTTAGGTTGGACATTAGGGAAAACTTTCTAACTGTCACTGTGGTTAAGCGCTGGAATAAATTGCCTAGGGAGGTTGTGGAATCTCCATCATTGGAGATTTTTAAGAGCAGGTTAGACAAACACCTTTCAGGGATGGTCTAGATCAGTGGTTCCCAAACTTGAGCTTCCAGCAGCTCCCATGGGCCTGGAGCCACGATCGGCCAAACCTGTGGACACGGCAGATAAACAAATCGGCCCGGCCCGCCAGGGGCTTTCCCTGCACAAACGACGGAACAAGTCTGGGAACCAGTGGTCTAGATAATATTTAGTCCTGCCATGAGTGCAACTCTTTGAGTTTCAAATGTGTGTGCCTGCCTGCACTTTTCAGGTCCACAAAGGCTACAAGAAACTCTCATGATAAGAGTCCTGTATTGCTGATGAGCTGATGGGGTCTCATGTGCAGGCTTCTATGGCGGCAGTCCAGGTGGTAAAACAAACTCAAGTCAGAATTTAGGCCACACTGCAATCAGTCACTTACCAACTCTTCCTTATGTACTGTAGAGTGGGATCTTTAATGGCTACAAATGGTTGGGACCTCCTTTTTTACATCTCTTCTGAAAGATACCTCCAGCAGCTCAGCATGCGTTCAGCGTTGACTTATACAGACAGTGCCCCTTTTTGAATCTACCTTTGTACCATTCTGCCTTTCCTTTCAATGCCAATGTCTCCCAGACATGACCCAGTTTAGTGGGGGAAATCTCAGAGCCAAAGGTGACATGGTTGCAGGCAAGGAAAGCATAAAAGATTAATTTGAAGGAGCTGTGGTTGTAGTATTTCAATGTTCTATTAATCAACGAATTTAGTTTAATTCTTTAACAGATATACATCTGCTATTAGGCATGCATATTAATACTAAGCTTTTGAAAATACAGTCCTGATTAAAAGAAGGAAAAGAGTTGCACCACAGGCTGGTGGTATTGCAATTAGTTCAGTAAAAATATTAATTAGTTCCTTCCTAGAGTGGAAATTTCAAACTAAATCTGTAGTCCATTATTTCACTTATCTTTGTGTAAACTCATCAGCATTGAGGGGAAGCTGTGCTGGATGAGAAGGCATTGGACCAGATTTGCCATAGTCTTACACAAGATGTACACTGATGTATTCCCATCCACTTAAACAGATGCACTTTGGATTTATACTGAAGTATCTAAAAGCAGAATTAGCTCCATTGCCTTTGTGAAATAACCCAACCTTATACCACTAGGAATCTGTAAAATACTGAATGGCATGGGCTGATTTTAAAGAAAGTAGAAGAACATAAATTGTTTTAAAATATCCAAACCGAGGGCTTATTTGCCAGCTGTTTGATTGTTTTAATCTGGCGTCATCTACAAAGCAATTACACATGAATTAAAACTTCTTGAGTAGCTTTCAAGGAAATATTGACCACTAAACATTTTAATTACGGCCCATTGAAATAGAAACATTTAAATCAACAAGATGAACAATGGCAGAGCAGGTTGAGTTTCGAAAAGGGATGCTTTTTTACCACACACCAAATAACATATCCACAGCCTGTGCTCTTGATTGAAGCATAAAACTTCCATGCACGTTGTTTTTTTTTTCTTTTCTCCTCCAAGAAAATTAATTGAAGTAGAAACAAAACCTTAAAATAAGCTCATTTCATCCACAAATTAAAACATGTCACCATACAAAGGGGTTAGCGGAGTCGTGCGACGGTATTGGGATTGTAGTATGGACATGCCTGTCTTTTGATGTGATCAGAGGAATGCAGATGACATTGATAAGCCGCTAGCTACTGTCAGCAGAATGTTAGTATGCTTGAATAAAACCTTTTGGAACCTTAAATCAGTGTCCATGGAAGCTAAAACCAGATTATATGCAATGCCCATTGTACCCATATTAATTTAGGGTTGCAAATCATGAGTACTGGCAAACTGTAGCAAAAGCTGTACACATTTGAAATGAGGTGCCTGCACTGTTCCTAGGTGTGAACAAGGCTAGCCAGACTAAGAAGTGACACAATCTGTCGAACACTGAAATTACAGTATGTGATTGCAATCATCAAAAACGCCATTTGCAATGGTTTGGCCATGTTGCTAGTGTGACTCCATAATGGCTGCCTTAAAACTGTTCTCTGCGCAAGAGTGCATGGTGGGAGTCCAAGCAGGCCGTGATATAACACAGTATATAAAACCCCACAGGCCGCCCTCCGCAGGCTCAAATGGTGGCTCAAAACAGAAGTGGATGGAATCTGCTTATAACCTCAGCCCTGCCCAGTCTTGGCCTTGGAAAAAGGAGAGGATGGTAATCACGAGAGGTAATGCTGTTGCTCCAAGCGGTTTCACTTCTGCTGGTCCAGAGGTGTCTGGTGTTGCTTATTATGCTTCGTTGCTGCAACAGTGATGCTGTAATGGCAGCAGAGAGTCCCATTCTAAAGGGCTGCTCAGAGGAGAATGAGCTCGGCATAGCAGCTGTTCCAGTCTCAGCAGGACAAGAAGGAGGAAGTTGAATGGCAGGTGGCTTTGTGGTGTATCAGCGGCACATCTCTCTCCCCACCCTTCACCTGTGCACATGCCCTCCCCCATTGGCTCTGGGGGAACGGTGGGTTCCCTTCTGTCATGGATTGAGCAGAGGCGCTCTTTTTCCCTTGCTCCAATTATCTTTAGGTTGCTGCTGCTGAAACTACCTGAGGGGGAGTCGCATAAAATGTAAGCGTAAGGGAGAATTACTCCCTGCCCTCTAAAGAAGCTGTCTTGATTTTATTTTCCAGACTTATCAATATAAGTCCCTCAGTCACCATAACTCTGATCTTTTTGAAATCCCAGGTTGCTGGTGCAACATTGTGGGAGTTGGGTTGTGCATCCAAATGGCAAACTGAATCTGTCATCACTAAATTATGCCCAGCTATTTCAAAAGAGTTACCCCCCAAAATGGAGTTGTGCCAGAGATACCATGAAGTATATGGAGGGCACTCAGATACTAGGGTGATGGTCCTAAGGTAGCTAGGATGAGTGCCTCCAAATATTGAGTCCCAAACCTGAATTCAGCTGTATATGGTCACCTGGCCCTTTGAACCTAGCTTAAAACTCTCCTCATTAGGTTGTTTAGTCAGTGTCGCAAGACACACTTCTCCTTTTTGCTCAGATGGACCCATTTCTTCCCAACAGTCCTTCCCAGAATAGCATCCCATGGTTGAGGAAGCCAAAACCATCCTGTCAACACCATCTGAACAGCCATGAAGTTATCTCCAGGATGCATCTTTTCCTGCCTGGGCCCTTACCTTTAACTGGCAGAACTGAAGAGACCACCATCAGCATGCCTGCACTCTTCATCCTCACTCCCAGAACCCTGTAGTCACCACTGATCGGCTCAGATGCATACATGGCAGTATTTTTGGTGCCCATGTGGGGGGAGCAACATGGGGTAGTGGTCAGAGATCTGGATGACCCTCAGCAAGTTGTCTGTAATGTCTCAGATACAGGGCTCTAACCTTTGTAGATTGACATTTATCTGCTCCAGGTACATAGATTCAGGTGTAGTTGTTGGACCAAGGTCTACAGAACCTCCAAGAACCACACCCCCAGAAACTCCTCCTTCAGGGCCTACCAAACTTCCCTTTGTGGTCTTCATAGATTCATAGATTTTTTTAATTTCAAAAGGGACCTTTGTGATCATCTTGTCTGATCTCCTGCGTAACAGAGGCCACGGGACTTCCCTGAATTAATTACTGCTTCAGATCCAATAACTCTGGCTGAACTAGAGCATGTCTTTTAGAAAAAAAGCCATACAATCTTGATTTAAAGATTTCCTGTGATGGAGAATCCTCCATAACCTTTGGTATGTTATTCCAATCGTTAATTACCATCTCTGTTTAAAAAACCAAACCAAAACAAAAACTCTGAGCCTTAGTTCTAATCTGAACTTCTCTGGCTTCAACTTGTTGCACCTTTTTCTGCTAGATTGAAGAGACCTCTATCAAATTTCTATTCCCCACATAGGTACTTATATACTGTGATCAAGTGACTCTTTAACCTTCTCTTTGTTAAGCTAAATAGACTGAGCTCCGTGAGCCTGTCACTATAGGACGTTTTCAAATCCTTTAATCATTCTCGCAACTCTTCTTTGAAACCTCTCCGTTTTTTCAACATTCTTCTTGAAGTGTGATAAAAATGGAAATGTGTATTGATAATAGGGAGATGTATTTGAATATAAGGTCACACTTTCATAAGTGGCTTAGGCACATAGGTGTCCCATTTTTACTTATAATTAAACTTAGGCTCCTAAGTATCTAAGTTATTTTTTGAAAATGGCATTTAAGCTCCTTGGTCACTTATGGACTTTTGAAAATTGTACCCATAATGTGTGTGTGTGTAATAATTTAAGCTGCACTCTAATATCCTATAGACAATTTTTTTGACTGATAAACATACACTCCTTATGTTCAGTTTCATGAGCTGGATTTCCTAGCAAATAGCAATTTACCTGGAAGTTTTCTCACTAACTTGCTGCTGCTTATGTACACCCAGGTACTGTCTATTCCCTTGATGGTTCAACACGGAATTTACAAAACATCCCAAAATACCATAGCAAAAAATGTTTTGCACAAAAGCTCCTCCAGGATAAATAGCAATTCAGTGGATGACATTTCCCTGCTCCTTTAGCAAGTCTACAATAACTCTTTTATAACAATTAGGCATCTGGGTCTACCAGGAGGAGTAATTTATGGTGCTTACATTGTTATGAAGTGTTTAGAAGTAAACCAGCTGCTTATAGCCAATTCGTACATCACTACCTTGCATGACTCATACATTTGATTAGGTTTATCAAAGAAATAATTGTTTCACTGTAATGTTTTGTCCTCCAAAATTTTAGAGTTTACAGCTGTTCTTGCTGGGATAATTAAGGAAGGGGTTTTCTTTAGGAAAAAGAAAAGGAGTACTTGTGGCACCTTAGAGACTAACACATTTATTTGAGCATAAGCTTTCGTGAGCTACAGCTCACTTCATCGGATTCATTCAGTGAAAATACAGTGGGGAGATTTACATACATAGAGAACATGAAACAATGGGCGTTACCATACACACTGTAAAGAGAGTGATCACTTAAGGTGAGCTATTACCAGCAGGAGAGCTGAATAGATATGTGGACACAGTTGGCAACGGGCTTTGTTGCAAGGATAGGTTCCTGTGTTAGTGGTTCTGTTGTGTGGTGTGTGGTTGCTGGAGAGTATTTGCTTCAGGTTGGGGGGCTGTCTGTAAGCAAGGACTGGCCTGTCTCCCAAGATTTGTGAGAGTGATGGGTCGTCCTTCAGGATAGGTTTTAGATCCTTGATGATGCGTTGGACAGGTTTTAGTTGGGGGCTGAAGGTGATGGCTAGTGGCGTTCTGTTATGTCCACATATCTATTCAGGGGACACCATCATAGGGCCTAATCACATCAGCCACACTATCAGAGGCTCGTTCACCTGCATATCCACCAATGTGATATATGCCATCATGTGCCAGCAATGCCCCTCTGCCATGTACATTGGTCAAACTGGACAATCTCTACGTAAAAGAATAAATGGACACAAATCAGATATCAAGAATTATAACATTCAAAAACCAGTCGGAGAACACTTCAATCTCTTTGGTCACTTGATTACAGACCTAAAAGTGGCAATTCTTCAACAAAAAAACTTCAAAAACAGACTCCAAGGAGAGACTGCTGAATTGGAATTAATTTGCAAACTGGATACAATTAACTTAGGCTTGAATAGAGACTGGGAGTGGATGGGTCATTACACAAAGTAAAACTTTTTCCCCATATTTATTCCCATGCCCCACCCCCCCACTGTTCCTCAGGGGTTCTTGTCAACTGCTGGAGATGGCCCACCTTGATTATCACTACGAAAGGTCCCCCCCCCCCCCCCCCCGCCCCGCTCTCCTGCTGGTAATAGCTCACCTTAAGTGATCACTCTTGTTACAAGTAAAGGAGTATTTGTGGCACCTTAGAGACTAACAAATTTATTTGAACACAAGCTTTTGTGAGCTACAGCCCATTCATCCAATGAAGTGAGCTGTAGCTCACGAAAGCTGATGCTCAAATAAATTTGTTAGTCTCTAAGGTGCCACAAGTATTCCTTTTCTTTTTTGCGAATACAGACTAACACGACTGCTACTCTGAAACCTTTAGGAAAATGGTTAATCCATGTGTCCATGGGAGTTTTAGGCATGTGGCAACAGGTGTCTCAATAAAGACACAACTTATGCCAGTAAAATCAGAGCTTCACCACTGTCACTTTTGTCTACGCTAAATGTTTGTACTGATGCAGCTACACTGGTGGCCAAAAATTCAGGGGCTGGAATTTTCAAGTAATCCCAAGGGAATGAAATTCAATGAGTTTTGGGCATCTGCCACCCTTTGTTTCCTTTGAAAACCCTACCCAAATATTCAAGGAACGCACATTCCCTCTTTGCATACAGATATTTCTTTTCCTTCCTTAAAGAAGATCCCCTGGCTTGACTCCAGGTCTGACCTGGCACCTACTCTGTAAATATGGAATCAGAAGTTGCATCTCAGAGATGTGTCAGTGGGTGCTATTAAAAATTTACCTTTCTCTACCCCCAGATACTTGCAGTTAACCACAGTATCTTCCTCCTTAGAATAGGAAATACATCAATCACTGTGGAATGGCAAAAAAATTAGTTTATTAGCCTATTCTAGGTCCTTTCTTTAATGTGAAGATCAGCAAGGTGCTTGGATTCCAGTCAAAAGTGCTCAACCACACCTAATTTTCATCTGTTTTCTGCCATGGGTGATTTGGTGATGCCTTGATTTTATCAAGTACAATCATGATTTTCTGTGCTGTATCAGTGCTGGATTTAGCTTTTTAAATGAGCCATCACACAGGTACAGGCAGCCCAGATTGTAAACAAAATTCTTCCAGAATCAAGTGATGACCTTCTTCATTGTGGATTGAGATATCTTAGAAAAGCTTATTGCTAATCATGATATTTATGCTAATCTTATGGTAAACAATGACCTCATCTGCAGCAGAGCTCACATATCAGACTGCTAAATACAAAACAAAAATAAAGGAAAAAAGTCATGAAAGAGAATAATTATAATATGTTGTTAAAATGCCTCATTCTGCTGTGAGAGAAGTGGTGGGAGGAACCTTATCACAGTTGCTATATCTGGGGTAAAATTGTACTTAATTTTAAGTTATTTTATTTATTTTTGTAATTTAATTCAATGAAGATGATATCGCATTAAAGGTCCCGAGAAGCAGTCAGAAAGGGAAACCTGTTGTTTTTTGGCCATGGCTTTTCAATCATGTTAGCTCAATCAACACAATAGATTGCAAACAGAACTTGGTTAGACTTGGGATATATCTACCCTGCAGGCTGAGGTGTGATGGCAGCTTGGCCAGCCCTTGTGCAGATCTCTAACCCTCCACCTCCTCTTCCCTGAAGAAAGAAATATATAACCACGTTTACAATTAAATTGTCATCACTGGGCTTCTCTTTTTAACCCCTCTCTGACAGAAATGAGGCATTTCACACCTCTCAGACTTGTTCTATTCTTTCTGCAGACTCCTCTCCACATCACTTACACACTCCATTCCCATGCTTGTGCTTTCTTCGCACATGTCAGCTAGAGACCTGGTTTGGGTTTGTTTAGGTTTCTTGTAAGCAAAAGCTGAGATTCTGGATAACAAGACAGCAGCTTAAAAGAGATGCCAGTACAGCACACGGGCACACACTGGTTGCTTCCAAGCCCTGCTTAACAGAAGCAAGGTTGTATACTTCCCCTCTGCCATGGACATTGGCCAAACTGGACAGTCTCTACACAAAAGAATAAATGGACACAAATCTGACATCAGGAATTATAACATTCAAAAACCAGTCGGAGAACACGTCAATCTCCCTGGTCACCCATTCACAGACTTAAAAGTGGCAGTTCTTCAACAAAAAAAAAAACCCTTTAGAAACAGACTCCAATGGGAAACTGCAGAACTGGAACTAATTTGCAAACTGGACACCATTAGGCCTAATAGAGACTGAGAGTGGCTGGGTCACTATAGAAACTAAATCAAGTTGTTAGTCTCTAAGGTGCCACAACTACTCCTTGTTATTTTTACAAAAACTAATTTCCCCTTGCTAAATACTCACACCTTCTTGTCAACTGTTTGAAATGGACCACCTTGTTTACATTGGCCTCATTAGCACTACACAGGTGATTTCCACTCCTTCTTGTCAACTGTTGAGAATTGCCTCCTTCCAACTTAAATTTAATTGGCTCCTAAGGACTGACCCCCCTCCCCTTGGTAAGGCAATGCCCACCTTTTCATATGCTGTGTATTTATGCCTCCCTACTGTATGGTCCACTCCATGTTTCTGATGAAGTGGGTTTTAGCCCACAAAAGTTTATGCCCAAATGCATTTGTTAGTCTCTGAAGTGCTACAAGGACCCTTCATTGTTTATACTTCCCACTGCTTGTCATTCCGAAAGCATCAATTAAACAGGTGTGTTAAAAACACATAAACCAAAAAACCCTTGCATGATTACATCAGTGATTTGGGAATCTATCAGTCAAACCACCACAAGTATAATAATGGCTTTTATTTTTTAAAGGGCTATTTGGAACTTGCAATACTAAAAAAAAATCTCGTAATTTTTAACTAAAGAACCTAGACAGCATTTTAAAATTACAAACTAAATTAAGTTGCAGGTAAAGGGAATGGTCGGCAGATTTGGCATTTTAAAATGAACTGACATGAAGACTGGTTTTTGGTATTTGTTTTCTATTTCTTGGACTGAAATGGAAGTTTCCAATATTCTTTGATTCACCCAACCAAGGAAATTGGACGGAGGTAAGAGAAGTGGGGTTTTCAGTATTGGGGACAGATTAGTGGGACAATGAAAACCATAGAATCATAGAATATCAGGGTTGGAAGGGACCTCAGGAGGTCATCTAGTCCAACCCCCTGCTCAAAAGCAGGACCCATCCCCAATTAAATCATCCCAGCAAGGGCTTTGTCAAGCCTGACCTTAAAAACTTCTAAGGAAGGAGATTCCACCACCTCCCTAGGCAACGCATTCCAGTGTTTCACCACCCTCCTAGTGAAAAAGTTTTTCGTAATATCCAACCTAAACCTCCCCCACTGCAACTTGAGACCATTACTCCTTGTCCTGTCCTCTTCCACCACTGAGAATAGTCTAGTACCATCCTCTCTGGAACCACCTCTCAGGTAGTTAAAAGCAGCTATCAAATCCCCCCTCATTCTTCTCTTCCGCAGACTAAACAATCCCAGTTCCCTCAGCCTCTCCTCATAAGACATGTGTTCCAGACCCCTATTCATTTTTGTTGCCCTTCGCTGGACTCTTTCCAATTTATCCACATCCTTCTTGTAGTGTGGGGCCCAAAACTGGACACAGTACTCCAGATGAGGCCTCACCAATGTCGAATAGAGGGGAACGATCACGTCCCTCGATCTGCTGGCAATGCCCCTACTTATACATCCCAAAATGCCATTGGCCTTCTTGGCAACAAGGGCACACTGCTGACTCATATCCAGCTTCTCGTCCACTGTCACCCCTAGGTCCTTTTCCGCAGAACTGCTGCCTAGCCATTCGGTCCCTAGTCTGTAGCGGTGCATTGGGTTCTTCCGTCCTAAGTGCAGGACCCTGCACTTATCCTTATTGAACCTCATCAGATTTCTTTTGGCCCAATCCTCCAATTTGTCTAGGTCCCTCTGTATCCTATCCCTGCCCTCCAGCGTATCTACCACTCCTCCCAGTTTAGTATCATCCGCAAATTTGCTGAGAGTGCAGTGGCATAGTCCCAAACTCTGCTGAGAGCCTACAAATTAGCCACAAAACACCACTTGCAGTAGACCAGACATGTTTATAATATGACTGTGCCCCCTTTTTTTTTTTTTTTTTTGCTTACATGCTTTTCGTGTCGTGGCATCAGCTGATCATATACCCAGAAGTCATAATCTAATTTCCCTGGATGAAAGAGATGCCCTACCGTAGTGTTCATACAACATCACAGAGAAATGGTCTTGTAGCCTGAAAGGCTGGAGCAGACGAATATTGTAGAGGGGAATCCTCTTTCAGGTTCAACAGTGGAAGTGGGAATTGTTACCACCTGTCTGTCTTCTCAGGTGCATAGCAATGAAGTCAGGTGCTTGATGCTCTTGGACTTGTTGGGCTCTTTTACCTCTGTCTCTTTGCCGGTTGAGGCTTCATGTAGGTATTTATGGAGAGCAAGAATAAGCATTGCAGAGGGCTTTAATAGATCTCTCACTTGATGTTACCCATCTGATACCCAGGAGGTTGCTAAGGCTGTGGATTGTTTTGCTAACATTTCACACCATTTTGACCATGGATTCAGCTGCATGGGAGCACGAATGCAGAGAACGTTTCAGGTTAGGTTGATGAGGGCATGTTAAAAACAGGTGCTCAGAGTGGGTTTACGCCGAATGGTGCTTAAAAGAGTTGTTGGAGCCTTCTCAACGTGAGTGGTAGCAATGGTGGGGAAAAATTCAGAGCATAGCCAGTGCCTTTGACTGAGGCAGCACGAGATGATGCATTTGGAGTAGCGACTTAAGTGCACAGCTACTCCAGACGTCCCCAGGACAGTCCATGCTCCATCAGATACCACTGAGATCCAGCGGCGCTGCGGGGAGTCTTTGCAGAAGGGAATGCACCCCAAATAATCCAAAGCAGCTGCTGCTGCTGCAGTCCCTGCAGCCCATCATGCAGATGAGCTGTAGGAAGAAAGACAGAGGCTCTACATGTGACGATCGCCCCACCACAGCTCTGAGCTGGAGTGGCACAGAGTCGCTAGAGCAGAGCTAAGGATCCACCCATTTTTGTTGTTATCTTTTCATTTTTCCCCCCAAAGATGCAACTCTTGCCATAGATTCAACCCTATTGGTTAGACCTGCAGAAAGACTATGTACAAACAAACACCATGTAATTCCCTTTTGCATTTCTAAAACAATACTTTTTTTAGGAGGAGGTTGAAATCCTGGACCCATTGATGTGAACAGCCGAATTCCCATTGACTTCAGTGAGGTCAGGATTTTCCACATCGTAATTTTTGCAGTACAAAATGTAACATGGGAAAATGTAGATTTCAGTTGCTGAATGATCTGCTTTGGCTAATTAATATTGATTTGCTGTCTGTGTGCTAATGAGTTATTGTCTTTTCCTGGCAATGTCACCATAGGATTGGACTGAATAGAATCTTCTCTCTCTCCTCACCCCTCTGCCCCGTTCATCTTCATGGGAAAGAGAGAATGTGCTAATGTATTCTCAAGGGATTCTCGTTCCTGAAAAATTGCTTAGCAAAATCTGCTAATGATTCCAAATTGAGAAAGAGGAAGTGAAAAGGCTGGTTTCTCAACTCTAGGACTGGCCAGTTGAGAACCTGGCAAATTAAGGTCACTATTGTCTTCCAGTCCAGCCACGTCTATGCTATGGGGACAGTAATGGCATAGAATAATAGATGATTAGGGTTGGAAGGGACCTCAGGAGGTCATCTAGTCCAACCCCCTGCTCAAAGCAGGACCAACCCCAACTAAATCATCCCAGCCAGGGCTTTGTCAAGCCTGACCTTAAAAACTTCAAATGAAGGAGATTCCACCACCTCCATAGGTAACCCATTCCAGTGCTTCACCACCCTCCTAGTAAAAAAATTTTTCCTAATATCCAACCTAAACCTCCCCCACTGCAACTTGAGACCATTATTCCTTGTTCTGTCATCAGCTACCACTGAGAACAGTCTAGCTCCATCCTCTTTGGAACCCCCTTTCAGGTAGTTGAAAGCAGCTATCAAATCCCCCCTCATTCTTCTCTTCCGCAGACTAAACAATCCCAGTTCCCTCAGCCTCTCCTCATAACTCATGTGTTCCAGTCCCCTAATCATTTTTGTTGCCCTTCTCTGGACTCTCTCCAATTTTACCACATTCTTCTTGTAGTGTGGAGCCCAAAACTGGACACAGTACTCCAGATGAGGCCTCACCAATGCCGAATAGAGGGGAATGATCACGTCCTTCGATCTGCTGGCAATGCTCCTACTTATACAGCCCAAAATGCCATTAGCTTTCTTGGCAACAAGGGCACACTGTTGATTCATATCCAGCTTCTCGTCCATGGTAACCCCTAGATCCTTTTCTACAGAACTCCTGCCTAGCTGCTCGGTCCCTAGTCTGTAGCAGTGCATGTGACTATTCTGTCCTACGTGCAGGACTCTGCACTTGTCCTTGTTGAACCTCTTCAGATTTCTTTTGGCCCAATCCTCTAATTTGTCTACATCTCCATAGTGCAGATGCTGCCTGCAGGAATGGAAGGGGTTTTCCCATCATTATAGGAACGTCACCTCTAGGTTTGATGGGTAGGTAGGTCAACAGATGCATTCTTTTGTTAACCTAGTTCTGTCCATACTGATGGTTAGGTTGACATAACTGTGATGCTCGGGGGTGTTGATTTTTCAACTGAGCACTGTATCTAGCAAAAAGAAAAAGAGTACTTGTGGCACCTTAGAGACTAACCAATTTATTTGAGCATAAGCTTTCGTGAGCTATAGCTCACTTCATCGAATGCATACCTGATGAAATCCAGGTATGCATCCAGTGAAGTGAGCTGTAGCTCACGAAAGCTTATGCTCAGATAAATTGGTTAGTCTCTAAGGTGCCACAAGTACTCCTTTTCTTTTTGTGAATACAGACTAACACAGCTGTTACTCTGAACACTGTATCTAGGTCTACCTAAATTTGACGTTTAGAGCGGAACTAGATCTGATAGGAATATTCTCCTTTTGTTTACTGTTTTGTTTCTCTACCCACAGACCTGGTTCACTCTCTATCTAGCCACTTCAGCCAAGCTGCCAGTCACTAGCTACCTGGATAACAGTTTTGTGGCAGAAATCCAGCTGATCAAGCACTCTTTCTTACAAGTTCCAGGTGTTTCAGAGGAGGGCGCTAGAAAGATAAAAGGACTAGATGACCTCCTGAGGTCTCTTCGAACCCTGATATTCTATGATTCTAAGATACAAGATACTCTATATTCTGTTCCATTCTATATCCTTACCTTAGCATCTTAGTGCTTTCCAGTAGTGCAGTAAGTGATGTGACTGGTCTACTGATTGCTTTTACCCAGTGAGTAGTATATAATTCAAGGCTGTTTTACCACACTTTCATTTGCAGCCCTTCTAATTGCTAGATGTGTCTGATTTGATTTAGCTTGACAATAAATATGTTCCTGGATTTGCTCTCCTGAAATATCACTGCAGCAAAGTGGACTCTCATTCTCTGGGATTATGAGAAGGTTTTTTTGTGTGTTTCCTTGTTTGCTACAAAGTGATGAATATCAGAGAGACACAGAAGGCACAAACTGGGAGGCAGAAAGATGAGACATTCGAACTGCTAGGTAATTTTAATCAAATTACAGTAATTTTAATAATAACAAGTCAAGCATAAAGCTGATACGAGGTTAAGCCTTTGGCCCTACAATAAGTGTCTCAGAAGATCTCATATTAGCTGTGTGGCGTTTTTTCATTACCGAGTGATGAAATCACAGTTCCTTCATACTCGGTTTCTTTCACAATGATACAAATCAGGCAGTTTATTTAGATATTTATATTTGTTTTCACATTTAGAAATAATGCCCATTGCCTTAGCACTTGGGTGCCTTACACGCTTAGGTTGATGTAGTTAGGGCGATGCATTGTCCATGTAGACGCTGCATTACTGACATCACTTCATGGCTGTCAGCCCTGGGGCTGGGGGTGCTCCAGTTGTGAGTTGTTTTATAATGCCTCGTGTTGGGCACTTTCCCATGTGCTGGGAGTGTCCAGTGTAATATTAGCATTGGGAAGACCTCAAAGTGCTTTGTATTCTGAGGACAGTTACAAATTTTAACTTGGACCTTAGTGGTGATGTGTGTTTTCAGAGAGAGACAGTGGGATTACTGAAGTCAATTGAAGCCGTGTAAATAGATCTGAAGACAGAATTTGACTCAGGGCAGTAAAGCTACAATTAATTTATTTGTTAACTTAAAAAAAACAGCATGTGGGATCATTGGGTTTCTGTTGTTTCAAACTAGTTAGTGTTACAGAATTCAAGAAACACAGCTGCAGAATCCCATGTGTTGTTCCACAGAGACAGAGAAGGCTTACAGCAAACTTCTGAAATCTGCTTTTTGTAATAAGCCTGTTGAATTTCTGCCCTTCGGCTACACGAACCAAGGTCAGTAGGCGCTGTTTGATAATGGGTCAAAATTGTAGCTAATCAAAAAATTGGATCACATAGGACCCAATCCTGCTAAGTGCTGAGTGCCTCATAAAATTAGCCTGGTGGTGTTAGTTTATTCTTAAGGGAGTTTATTTTGATAAACTCAGTAAAGCAGATTGAAAACTCAGGTGTATGAACCTGTCAACATACCCAATGAACACTCCATTCAAATCAGCTACCATCATTACAAGAAATAGCTGTAAGACAAAGACAGAGGAACCGAGGGATAAAAGAAAAAGAAACGAAGAGCCGAGAAGGAACAGATAGTTTAAACATCTCTGTATGACTGCTTGTCAGGACCCTGCATTGGGGGCATGGATCAGCATTCCCATTACACTCCCCGTCAGTACCCAGCCCATGCCAAGGAAGCTAATGATCCAACCAGCGGACCAAATTCGGTGATGAATCCTAGTCACGAGCCACCTTAGGCATGTTGCACATCGGCTAAGAAGCAGCAGCCTTCATTAGCCATTGAATTTCCTTTTGGGCATCCACGCAGGAAGTAGCTTTCCAGGTGCTGCCAGGGCGTCAAAGTACAATCGGCTCTCTGGAACTACTGAAATCCGTTCTTTTTTTCAGCAGTAATGTCAGTCGGTTGAAAATGACTGTAAAGTTAATAAAAAGAAAAGGAGGACTTGTGGCACCTTAGAGACTAACCAGTTTATTTGAGCATAAGCTTTCGTGAGCTACAGCTCACTTCATCGGATGCATACTGTGGAAAATACAGAAGACGTCCCTATACACACAAACCATGAAAAAATGGGGGATTATCACTACAAAAGGTTTTCTCTCCCCTCACCCCACTCTCTTCAAGCCTAAGTTAACTGTATCCAATTGGCTTGAATAGAGACTGGGAGTGGCTAGGTCATTATGCAAGGTAGCCTATTTCCCCTTGTTTTTTCCTACCCCCTCCCCCCCCAGACGTTTTTGTTAAACCCTGGATTTGTGCTGGAAATGGCCCACCTTGATTGTCATACACATTGTAAGGGAGAATGATCACTTTGGATGGGCTGTTGCCAACAGGAGAGTGGGTTTGTGGGGGTGGGGATGGGGAGAAGGCCTGGATTTGTGCTGGAGATGGCCCACATTAATTATTGTGCACATTGTGAGGAAAGTGATCACTTAGAGCGGGGTTTTTTGTGGGGGGGGGGGGAACCTGGATTTGTACTGGAAATGGCCCACCTTGATTATCATACACATTGTAAGGAGAGTGATCACTTTACATAAGCTATTACCAGCAGGAGAGTAGGGTGGGGGGAGAGAAAACCTTTTGTAGTGATAATCACCCATTTTTTCATGGTCTCTGTGTATAAAAACATCTTCTGTATTTTCCACAGTATGCATCCGATGAAGTGAGCTGTAGCTCACGAAAGCTTATGCTCAAATAAATTGGTTAGTCTCTAAGGTGCCACAAGTACTCCTTTTCTTTTTGCAAATACAGACTAACACGGCTGTTACTCTGAAACCTGTAAAGTTAATAACGTCTCAGAGTGTTAGCTTACACTAAATGCGATCTTTTCAATTTAAGTCCAGTAGAAACATCCACCTAAGATGTTCTGAGGCTGTGTCTGTAAGGTAAACTTCCAGGGGGCGATTTTCAAAGGCACAATGTGTTCGGTGCTCAGTTCCTACTTGTGACTTTGGAAAATTGTCCCCTTCAATATTCTTGCCTAATTTCTTTGTCAAAAGAAAAATAAACAGTGTCAAGTGAAGGAGAAAAAAGTCAATAAGCAAAGCAAGAGGAGAAAATGATGGGAAAAGTTCTGTGCTGCTTCAGGACAGAAGATTTGTTTCAAGAATGACTCAAGGCCTGATTCAATGTCCACTGAAGTCAATGAGAGTCTGCACAATTTAGAGTCATCTCAGACGGTCCTTTCCATACGGTGAGATTATAAGCAGTGTTACTCAGGATCACAAGGAGACATATTTGGATTTTAATATTTTAGCTCTGAACTTTAACCAAAAATTAGGTGTCCAGGTCTTTTTTCAGCTCTCATCCTCTCTCTTTCCTTAGCGTGTATTAAATATAGCAGACATATCACCTTTTACAAGAGCAGAACAGGAGTTCTTTGGGAAGAGTTTCTTCTATGGAATGCAGGAGTGACCTGGTTCTTTTGTCCAGAGAATTCATTCCTTCTTCATATGTGAGAAATGGGAAAATCTCTCGGAAAGGCTCCTTTCCATTATTGCATGTTAGATTGGAAATTCCTTGGGGCAGGGACTGACTTATTAGGTGTATGTACAGTGCTTAGCACAATGGTGTCTTGATCTCCCTGGGGTGCATCAGTGCAATCCAATGTGTTTGGTTCTTTCGTTAATGGAGTCTGTGCATACACATCCTACTCCAGAATTCTAGCGATGGCTCCAGTCCATCCATTTACCCTTATTGTAGTTTTTCTCAATGGATGTTATAATCCAATTGACATTTGACAGAACTGGGAATATTAAAACAGGAAGATTTTCTTCTTTTTTTTTACAGCTTTTTTGTTTTTGGATTATTTGGAAGATCTTGTTCAAAAATATGGCTTTTCTTTTGAAAGGTAAAAATCGTGAGTGTATTCATATGAATGTGTTGATTGTCATTTGGAAACTATCACCATCGGGACTTTTAGTTGAGTTTTTGATTGTGTGTGCTCGCTATCTCTCTGTCCACAGATATAAAGCTTTTACAGTGAAGAGATTAAAATGCATGGCTACTTTAGACTGACAACCTTGCTGGCGAAAATTAAGAAATTAAGATTAAATATTCATGCTTGCTAGAATGAAAATGGAAGATTCAAATTAGGTTAAACCAAATAAGATTTATATTTTCTTGTCAAATGTATTTTAGTGATGTTTAATTAGTCGTGAATAGCTGCCGTTCAACTACTTTGCAGAATTTTTACAATATATTAATTAGGAAATGGCTATTTTTGAACCACAGCAGAGTGCTAACAATTACTTGTGGAATAATAATAATTTCTTATTCACTGGTTGCATATGCAGATCTGTTTTATTTTTTTTTATTATACAGAGAATCTGCTAAGAGCATTGTAAAGTTATATGAATAAATAACTATTACACTGTTTGTTTTCTAAATTTAAACTGATGTCTCTAATTCATAATAATTCCTAAGCTCATATCCGTCTCCAGTGTGTACATCTCAAGTTCAGGTTCATGATAAATAATGCTATAAGTATCCCTAGGTTGTAATACTAGGCAGCAAAATTTTCAAATAGTACTAGCGATGCTGAGTGCCTGAAGTTTTAAGTGTCCCTTCTGAAGGCCCCTTAAAAAGAACCCTGGTTTTCAGGAAATGCTGAGTACTGTTCTCTGCAAATCAGCCCCTTCTACGTTTCCCAGATTAGACACCCACACATTGAGGCACCTACAATTGTTTGTATTTGACAGGTAAAGAGCCTGAGTGTGGGAAAGTCATATGAATTTCAGAAGAGATGAGCATATAGAGAAGCAGACTGAACATACCTGTTACTCTGGTGCAGTCTCTCAGGAACAGTTTGTATGTGGCTAGATATTTTTATAAAGCATTAGTCCCAGTTGGTGTATGTGGAAGCGACTGATTGCTCAGGCTGCTAGCTACATTACCTCAGCCTGCTCCGTTTAAATGATAGTGATGTAAGGATGAGTTTAACTCCTGTTTCCTATGGTCTCCATTTGGGAGTAGCCTCTGGTTATCAGATTTGTTAACAAAGACAAGGCTGAGGCTTGGGAGACTGAAGAAGATGGAGCCTCAGATATATTTTAATGTAAGTTGGGTGAAATGATAGTTTAAAGCATTCAAAGTCTTTCTTTCAAACACATTTGCTGTAGTATACACTGTATGAAATTCCCTAATGACCCCTGTATTTTTTTAATGACGTTTTAGATTCATGAATTTTAAGGCCATTAGATCATCTAATGGGAGCTCTTGTGTATCATTAACGTACACCCGATTGTCTCTGTATTGAGCCCAATAACTTGTGTTTGGCTAAGGCAGATCTTCCAGAAAGGCATCCATCTGGATCTGAAGAACCAGCACTTCCTTTGGCAGTTTGTTCCTGTGGTTAGTAATTAGCCTCGTTGTAATAAAAGTGTGCCTTCTTTCTAATTTGAATTGGTCTGGTTTCAGCTTCTGTCAAGGTTCCTCCCCCACTCTGAACTCTAGGGTACAGATGTGGGGACCTGCATGAAAAACCTCCTAAGCTTATCTTTACCAGCTTAGGTCAAAACTTCCCCAAGGTACAAAATATTCCACCCTTTGTCCTTGGATTGGCCGCTACCACCACCAAACTAATACTGGTTACTGGGGAAGAGCTGTTTGGATGCGTCTTTCCCCCCAAAATACTTCCCAAAACCTTGCACCCCACTTCTTGGACAAGGTTTGGTAAAAAGCCTCACCAATTTGCCTAGGTGACTACAGACCCAGACCCTTGGATCTTAAGAACAATGAACAATCCTCCCAACACTTGCACCCCCCCTTTCCTGGGAAATGTTGGATAAAAAGCCTCACCAATTTGCATAGGTGACCACAGACCCAAACCCTTGGATCTGAGAACAATGAAAAAGCATTCAGTTTTCTTACAAGAAGACTTTTAATAGAAATAGAAGTAAATAGAAATAAAGAAATCCCCCCTGTAAAATCAGGATGGTAGATACCTTACAGGGTAATTAGATTCAAAAACATAGAGAACCCCTCTAGGCAAAACCTTAAGTTACAAAAAAGATACACAGACAGAAATAGTTATTCTATTCAGCACAGTTCTTTTCTCAGCCATTTAAAGAAATCCTAATCTAACACGTACCTAGCTAGATTACTTACTAAAAGTCCTAAGACTCCATTCCTGGTCTATCCCTGGCCAAGACGACTACAGACAGAGACAGACCCTTTGTTTCTCTCCCTCCTCCCAGCTTTTGAAAGTATCTTGTCTCCTCATTGGTCATTTTGGTCAGGTGCCAGCAAGGTTACCTTTAGCTTCTTAACCCTTTACAGGTGAGAGGAGCTTTCCCCTGGCCAGGAGGGATTTCAAAGGGGTTTACCCTTCCCTTTATATTTATGACAGCTTCCAGCTGCTGTTTCTTGTTCATTTCTCTGCTAGATTGAAGAGCCGTTAGTGCCGGGTATTTTCTCCCTGTGTAGGTTTCGATACAGTGTCATCAATCACCTTGCAATCTTCTTTCTGAGATGCTAAACAGATTGAGCTCTTTAAGTCTCTCACTGTGAGGCATTTTCTCCAATCCTGGAATCATTTTTATGGCTCTTTTCTGCACCCTCTCCAACATCCTTTTAAAAATGTGCACGGTATTTCTGTACTGGCCTCACCAATCCCATATACAGATGTAAAATCACCTTCATACTCCGACTAGCTACTTCTCTGGATGTAAGCTGGGTCTGACTTTTGCCACAGCATTGCACTAGAAGCTCATGTTGAGTTGACCATTAAATCCTTTTCAGAGTAACTGCTTTGCAGGATACAATCTCCCATTCTGTAGGTATGACATTCCTTTTTCATGGATGCTATAATTTTGCATTTGTCTGTATTAAAATGCATTTGTTTGAATGGGCCCAGCTTACTAAATCATCCAGATCACTCTTAGTGACTGCCTTGTTCTCAGTGTTATTTACTACTGCACCAATCTTTGTGCACGTTTTATCAGCAGTGATTTTATATTTACTTCCAGATCATTGATGAAAATGTTGAATAGCATCGGGCCTGATACAAATTCCTGCAAAACCCCTCTAGAAACACCCACAATTGATGATGGTTACCTACTGACAGCTATTTTTGAGATCTGGAAGTTGTACAGTTCTTAATAAATTGAACGTGCACTTTATTTATATTGTATGGTGCTAATTTTGTGATCAGAATGTCATGCAGTGCTAAGTCAAATGCCTTTAAAAAGTCTATGAATTACATCTTTGCAGTTATCTTTATCAACGAAATTTGTAATATCATCAAAGAATTAAATCATTGGTTTGACAAGACCTATTTGATATAAAACCATGCAAAATAGTACCAATTATATTTCTAGCCTTTAATTCTTCATCAATTAACTCCCGTATCAGTTTTTCTGTTATTTTGCTTGGGACTGACGTCAGGCAAACCAGGCCATAGTTACTCAGGTGTTTTTGATTTTTGACATGACATTAACATTTTTCCAGTACTTATTTAAAATGCATGGGTAAGAGATTCCTTTGCCAGCTCTTTTAGGACTCTTGGATACAAATTATCCAAGCCTGATGATTTAAAATTTTTTATCCATAGTAGATGTTGTTTAACTACTTCTTTAATTACTAATGGACAGGAAAGTACTTCATCATCTTCATGTGAAAAGAGTACATCAATCCTGCTTATTTCCAATTTCAGAACAAAAACATTTATTGAACATTTCTGACTTTTCTGTATCATTATTTACAGTTTTACCACCTCCATCTAGTAAAGGGCCTAAACCGTTGCTAAGATTTCTTTTTGTTCCCAATATACTTAAAAACTCCTTATTGTCCTTAGCCCTGCCAAGGCTGGATTATTTTTCCCTGGTGTCTTTATTTTCCCTTATCAGCTTTAAGCACTTTATCATTCAGTATAAATTAGAACTTGTATCTGTATCCCCTTTTTTTCCAATTTGTTACATATTGCTTTATTTCTTTATTCCTGCTTGGAGCCTTTTCTGTCCCACAGAATCTGGATGGGCTGTTAGCCAAAGTAGTTGTCTTCCTGTATTGTGGAATTGTTGGGTTTTTGGCCATCTAGTAAACTTATTTTAAAGAACTCCCAATTTTCATCCCCATGTTTCTGTCTACTTTTTTCAGTAACTCAGTATTTGCATTCAATATTCATATCGAGCCTTGAAGTGAGTACAGAAACAGGGCTCTTCATTTGCCATTAGAGCAAGTCACTAACTTGCCACAGCCTATATATTTGGGTGTATTCAAATTACATAACCTATTGATTGTGTGTCTCAAAAATATTTTATTGACTTCTTATATTTGAATAATTCAAGACCATACAGAATAATATAGTACTGACACCAGGACTGTGTCCCTGCAGAAGTTTGGAGCCCTGCTGAAAACCATGGGCTGCTAAACCCCCTTTTTTAAAAAAGAAATGCAAGCCTTTTTCTATAAGAATAGAAAGTGTGTTAGGCAACCCCGGTATGTTATTGCCACCTGCCCTATAGTATGACCCTATGAAGCAGAGGTGACCCGTGGGGCGGTGACATGCGGAGTCACAGGCTCCCCTCCCCAGATTTGCTGCTTGGCTTGTAGCGAGCATGCTCACAGGGACTGAACACGCTCAGTAACACTGCTGAAGCTGGCTGCCCTCTCTCTGCCCCGCACCCTCTCCTCCCCCCCCGGGGTCATCTCTGCTATGAAGCAATTTCAGTCGGTTCCACAGATCACTCTTAAAAGTGCCTTTTCTCATTTCCAAGGCTCGCTCTCTTTGAACAACTCAGGACAGTTGTGGTCGATTTAAAACCGCCACCACCACCACAACTTTGTAGTCCCGCGGGTTGAAGGAAAATCATGTAGCAAAAGCAGGCTATGCAATCCTGCACTTGTCTCCATGTGGGGGGGCTGGTTCCCCATTGAAGCTGTAGGATTGCATGTGGGTTGCAGGACTGGGCACAGGGTTCTGACTCGTGGTACATTATGCTGCCACGCTGTGTCTGTAATCAATAACATTTCTCCAAGCATTTCTAAACGTTGGAGATCAGCAATGTGCCACATTGTACAATGCTTAGTCCCATTCCGCCAGCTCGTGTCATTGCCCTGCAGGTCATGACGTGTTTGGTCTAGTTTTGTTTCACACAGTTTTTGCTTTGATTTCTGC
This sequence comes from Lepidochelys olivacea, assembly GCF_965140295.1. Taxonomy (NCBI): domain Eukaryota; kingdom Metazoa; phylum Chordata; order Testudines; family Cheloniidae; genus Lepidochelys; species Lepidochelys olivacea. The sequence goes on from NC_140416.1 coordinate 125,849,068, forward strand.
TTGTGCAACAGTTTCAGGATTTCAGGAGGGAATATTTCCCATACAGTATTTATCACATGTTTGCCATCTGGGTTTTCACTGTCATTCCATTCAATTCAAAATTTAAAGACTGAAAAATTGGACCTCACGGCAGCATAAATCTCTGTGGAAAACATAATTCTGTGATCATTTGGGGGGATTAATAGACTTTTTAACTTAAAACAACACCCCATGACTTCAGTTTCATTTAATAACTGATTAATCACCTTACTCTTCATAATTAGATAATTTAAAAAATGCAAGTCTTATGGCAAAGCAAAGGGAGGAAAATACACCTTGTGCTGAATCTGTTCCTATTGTGCTAGACCCCCCTGAGATTTCCTTCTGCATTTCCCCTTTGCTAGTTAATTGCCTTGTAAGAACTAAAGTCAATAGCTTCAAGCCTAGACTGTTGAACGGCTTGCTCCTTCACGTACTGTTGGAGAGGGGAAAAATGTGTACACACAGGTTTAACCAATTACAAAAAGAAGTCCATTTGGGATTTTGAATACAAATGGGTGGTGATTCAGCTAGGCATTGAAATCGGAATTCCAAGAGAGCTTTGACTACAGTCTACGAATGCCATTTTGATCAGACAGCTTTAAAATGGCCTTCTTGAGTGAAACTAATTTGACAGTTGCCATTCCTGGTAGTTACAGCCTGTAGCAAATGCCTGGTAGCGTTACAAAATATGTTTTAAATTGTTTGTAACTTTTTATATTGCCGGAGCAAAATGCCTTCTTACATAATAATCCAATAGACCATTTCTCTAACCCGGCACACTAATGGAACATGTAGCTGAATTCTCAGTGAAAGCTCCTAACTACTTTGCAGAATAACGCAGCGTTATTTTGTCTTTTCTATTCACGCTGCTTTTGTTGCTCTCATGCAGCTGGAGAGATTTTCTACTGCCAGTGACTCAATCAGTCATTTTCTGCTGTGAGAATTTTCCATTAAGTGGACATAATGGAAATGGTGTGGCAGGGACCTTGCCCTCTGTTGCAGTCCTGAGCTTTGACTTCTTTGAGATTCAAGATGATCATTATTTTAGACCCAGTGGAGATAAAGGCCCCACGGTGCTAGGCATGCACAAACACACTAAAAGAGAGCGCCTGCCCAAAAGAGTTTACAGTCCTACTAGATGAGAGATGAAGGAAGTGTTATCATCACTGCCGTTTTACAGATAGACATCAGATGTACCTCTGTGAGGTTAAGTAACTTGCTGAAGCTCATATTGGAAGTCTGTGGCAGACCTTGGAGTTAAATCCACAGTACCTTAACCAGAAGGCCATCTTTCCTTGAAAGAGTAAATGAGAAGAGGTTCCGTGAGAGGAGAGGTTTCAAATTTCCACTCTGTCATTACTAAAAAGAAAAGGAGGACTTGTGGCACCTTAGAGACTAACCAATTTATTAGAGCATAAGCTTTCGTGAGCTACAGCTCACTTCATCAGATTCTTTTTGCGAATACAGACTAACACGGCTGTTACTCTGAAATCTGTCATTACTGTGTATTGTGTAAACGGTATTGTTGATCAGCAAAGACTCTGGAGAGCCACTACTGTGTGATGTGTTCTGCATTTTGCTGGGGCTGTAGGCAACCAGGTGTTTTGGGCTGTAGCTGGGGCTGTAGGCAACCAGGTGTTTTTCGCTTGAAGTTTAAGAAAACTATTTTCCGTAGTTTATTTGCCATTGAATGAATGGAGGACATAACATTTCAGCATTCTCCTTCCATTGCAAATGTTACTCTGTTATAAAATAACTTTTAAAAGAAAAACAAAATCTCATTATAAAATGCCATCCTAATTTGAAACAGCTGTTTCATAATTTGTTTCTGTGATGCTACATTCAATATTTTGCAGAGTAGAACTAAGGTAACATTTATTTAAAATCCATTCACTATTACCAAGAATTATTGTCCGTATTACTCGGATAGACGTATGGAACATGTGTTTCGTATTAATCGAGATGCTTACTCCAATGTGCACAGCCACTGGTCTTACTACTCAAATCAAGATGTACACCTTTAAAGAGCAGCTTACATATTTAAGGCAGATGGCTATTTTTTAGCATTGATTGGCCTCAATCCTGCAAACATGCAATGGAGCAACTGTGTTCTCCTGGACCTGATTCAGCAAAGTACTGTAGTATATGCCTTACTTCAAGCATGTGAGTGTACTCCCACTGACATCAATAGGACAAGGAACATGCTGAAAGTTGGACCCTGAAGCAGGGTCTGGAGTTGTTCTAACTGATTCAATGGATTTCTCACATTTGCAAAGTTACTCAGGTGCATAAGTCTTTGAAGGACTGGGGTTGTAATTTGTGGATGAGTGGGTAAAATCAGAATTAACTGAAGAAATCCTGCATATTCTAGAGTTTAATAGGCGTGTGTGTTTGTTTTTCATGGGTTTCTACACATTTTTCTAACCAATAAAATGTGTGCCGAATTAACACAAGCAATCACTGTGTGCATGCAGATTGAGCAATGATAGGTCTATGTGGATAAGCAGGCACTGTTGGGTATGCAGTCAGCCCTTATGAATACACAGCTACAGTAAATGTACATGCAGATTGGGAGCACACCTAGATCTACCTGTCTACACCTAGCCTTTTGGAAACCTAAGTACCTAATTTGGAGAAGCAGCCTCCTACTGGTCATTAGAAGTTTTAGTAGCTAGATGTCCATCTGCCACTAATTGTGAGTGGAAACTTGCAGGCTGAGTTATTTGCAGGTGGAAAATTGTGCAACATAAGTTAGTGAAGGTGGCTGGGATGGGGGTTATTTGCATGTTTTTCTTCAATGTAGCCATTATTTTTAAGACAACTTACCAAAATATGTTGGTAAAACAACACTGCATACCAAGGAATTGTCTCCCCCTTTGATAGGAGCTAGCCAAGTGTCAGAAGCTTATCGGCATAATTGTTTAGGCAGGGTATTCCCGCTACACAATTTAACCCTAAATTTCTATATTAGAAGCTGAAGGCCAAATGGTATTGTGCAAATGCTCTAATCGTCTCTAAAAGCCTAAAAAATAAGTGATTCCTACATCCATATCATAACATACGTTCATAAACATTTGATCAGAAGAGTCACAAAAGAATCAAACCCAGGGATAATGCTTTCATCCTCGTTTGCTCCAGTATGATCAGATAGGAGCTGAGAAATACCCCTGGTTTTTGTATACAGTACAACAGACAATTGATGGCATATTGATTGTCACTGTCTTTGCTAAAACCAGGTTTCGGTCCTGCTGATTCAACATGCACAATCTTTCTTTATTACTCAAACTAGTTAGAACCATCCATGATCACTGGGGCCTTTTTCCCCAAGAACTTTTCCTCCTGTGTTATGTTACCAGTTACCTTTCAGGTCCAGTTTTTCCAATTAAGCCACATTCTTTCAAGGCCTTCCCAGAACTGCTAACAGGATCTACTCTTCCCATAAATATATTTTCTTTAGCCGAGCTAATTTAACCCTTTATATACTTCTTTAATACTATGCCAAGTTAGTCGATTTACAGGGCTAACTTTCCTTTCTCCTGTTTAGAGGCAGTGAGGTATTTGCGAAGTGTGGACTTGGAATGGGAAGAAACTCTGTTGTGGGCTTCAGGGATGCTTAAATTGATACTGCAGGAGCTGGAAGTCTGTATTTTAAATATCAAGAGGGGTCGCCGTGTTAGTCTGTATCCACAAAAACAACGAGGAGTCTGGTGCCACCTTAAAGACTAAGAGATTTATTTGGGCATAAGCTTTCGTGGGTAAAAAAACCCACTTCTTCAGATGCATGGAGTGAAAGTTACAGATACAGGCATAAATTTACTGACACAGGAAGAGAAGGAAGTTACCTTACAAGTGGAGAACCAGGGCTGACAGGGCCAATTCAGTCAGGGTGGATGTGGTCCACTCGCAATAATTGATGAGGAGGTGTCAATACCAAGAGAGGGAAAATTGCTTTTGTAGTGAGCCAGCCGCTCCCAGTCCCTCTTCAAACCCAAATTAATGGTGTTAAGTTTGCAAATGAATTGTAGCTCTGCAGTTTCTCTTTGAAGTCTGTTTTTGAAGTTTTTTTGTTGCAGGCTGGCTACTTTTAAATCTGTTGTAGAATGTCCAGGGAGATGTAAGTGTTCTCCTACCGGCTTTTGTAGGTTACCGTTCCTGGTGTCTGATTTGTGTCCATTTATTCTTTTACGTAGAGACTGTCCAGTTTGGCCAATGTACATGGCAGAGGGGCATTGCTGGCACATGATGGCATATGACACATTAGTAGATGTGCAGGTGAATGAGCCCCTGATGGTGTGGCTGATGTGGTTGGGTCCTCTGATGGTGTCTCTAGAGTAGATATGGGGACAGAGCAGGCAACGGGAGAGTCAAGAGCAATTGAGAGTCAAGGGTATCCAAAGCCTGGGATGGATCTTCTTGTTTGTATCTTAATACATATCTAACTACCTAAAGACATGTCTGCCTTAAAAATGTTCTATTTTATTACTTTAAAGAAACACAAATACACTCACATTATCCGATAAGAGGCAAAGATAAAACATTCTCACCAAATAACATCAAACTTCTCTTACAATGCAAATTAAAACAGCTTGACTAATTATTTCCAGGGTTTGATCAACAGTGTTTTAACTAAGTGAGATTAAGAAAGAAAGCGAGATTAAATTGTTTAAATGCAACATTAATTCACGCTTAACACCATGCGTGGTTTTGAAGTTATTTCTCTTGTAGTAACAGCTAGGAACCTCAACGGTGAGAAGGGACCCCATTGTGGCAGGTGCTGTACCAACACAGAACAGAAAGACGATCCAAAGAACTGACAATCTAAGAGTATACACTTGGAGTAGTAACTGTTCTCGGAACAGATCCCAAACATTCTCATACTTACCTGTTGTTTTTCAAGATGTGCGGTCTTACTTGGTTGCTTACTTCTGTGTAGGAAACACCTTAGGTTCTATGTAAGTGCTGATTTTGTTATCTGAATTGTGTGTTTTTGTGCTTTTTTTTTGCCTTTCCAGATTTAGATGACCCGATAGTGACAGTTCACCAGAGCATCGGGGAAGCAAAAGAACAGTTTTACTATGAGAGAACAGTGTTTCTCAGGTGTGTTGCTAACTCCAACCCACCTGTACGGTACAGCTGGAGACGTGGCCAAGAGGTATTACTGCAAGGGTCGGATAAAGGAGTTGAAATCTATGAACCCTTCTTTACCCAGGTAGGAATCAAGGTACAGTATTTTTCTTTTCCTCATAATATTTTCCCCCCTTACGTACACAGTATATTGACCCCTTAAAGAACGGTTTCCTTCTTTCCATTTCAGGCTTCACATCTGTTGTTTTCCCCCCACGGAAGCTGAAGAAATAGCTATCAGGCATGGTGTAGGGGTTTTCACCAACATGGTTCATTTCAGGAGCCTGAGGGAGTTAGAAACTGACTCTTATCTAATTCTGGTGGGAGTTGGGAGCCTACAACTCCCACCAGAATTAGATAAGAGTCAGTTATTTTTATCATGAGCCAGAGTCCATAGACCCAGGCTCCGACACTCGCTGCTGTGGATCTGTTTAGACATACCCGAAGAGTCAGCTGCTCTAAAATAAATATCCAGCTTCCATCCCCTTGCAAACCTGCTCAAGGTCCCGTAGGGCTGTTGGCTTCTCTGTTGTGGAAATCACATGCAATACTGTGTGCAAAAACACACGGTGCCCAGGCCTGGTGCTGATTCTCGGCACTGGGTAACTTTCAGCCATGGTGAGTTAGCACACAAACAGAAGTGGAATACTTTTCTTTAGGCTGACACTGTTTGGGCAATTTACACTATAGGGCAAGATTGCATGTGCTGTGCGTATCATGTCTGTGTGTGCTGTGTAATGATGGCGTGCCTAGGAGTTACTGAGTGCCTTTATTTTTGTAAGCATCATTTAACAGAGAGGAAACTCTCTCTTTATTTTCAAAAAGAAAAGGAGTACTTGTGGCACCTTAGAGACTAACCAATTTATTTGAGCATAAGCTTTCGTGAGCTATAGCTCACTTCATCGGATGTACTCCTTTTCTTTTTGCGAATACAGACTAACACGGCTGTTACTCTGAAACCTCGCTTTATTTTGAAATTGTTGGGCTACCCTCTAAAAAGGAATCTAAGTCAGTAATAACGGGTGGTAAGATCCACTGCAGGTGCAAACTGAAGTAGCTCCTTTGAAGTCATTGAAGTGCACAAATTAAAGATCTGCCCCATCATCCTGTTTTTTCCTACCTGTTCCCCAAATAATTAATGTACAGTGTCTCTGTATAGAAGGTTACAGGGGGAGAAAGCTGCTGTTGCTCAGAAGTGTTGCTACCAATAATCTCTGGCAGCTCAGGCGTATTGGCCATCAAAGCTGCCTATCAGATCACATTTTTGAACACATTTGTATTTCTGAAGACCGTAAATCAACCCCAGTTTGAAAGTGGGGGAGAAGGAGATCCAGTCTACTGAAAACAAGTGTGTGTGTGTGTGTGTGTGTGTGTGTGTGTGTGTGTGTGTGTGTGTGTGTGTGTGAGAGAGAGAGTGTTTTGAAAATCTGAAAAAAACACTGAGGAAAGAAACAAACAGCTGCCCGTTGAGTTAGAGCAGAACAATCCTAAATAATTCTGAGCTTTTGACTTGAGAGCACCATCATTTCTGCTGTGTATTACACTCTGTATTGCTGACCTAGCTTGCAATATTACAGAGAAACATACAGACTGGAACCTTACAGAGATGAGAAATAGACGGGGAGAGTACCATTCCTGGACCTCTGAACGCAATGAGATTATTCTTAATTTATCATCTATGGACCCAGTTAGGGACTCTGTGGTCTGTTTTCTAGTGAACACAGAGGTGTGGATTTGGAGGGTTTTGAATGGTTAATTAAAAGTCAAATTCTCCCTCTGAAATGGGATTCTTTGACTAATAATGCATCAACATGGCAACGTTTACTGTAATTTCTTTTGTTCGATATGTTCTTATTAGGCTAGAAAGCATCACATTAAATTAGATTCCTTTTTAAAAAAAAGTATGGTCCCTAGGTTATTATTAGGAACACTCTTGGTAGAACCTGTGTGTGTATTAAATTAGTAAATAAATCAGATTGTCATATTCATCATCAAAAGCTTATCCACAGCCTTTCTGCATATATTGGTGCTCAGGTTGAATTAGCGCATCTACCTGTGTGCATATGAGATTTGATATACAAGAGGACGAAGTGTAATTAAAAGTTCGAGTCATACATGTTTACTGCATATACCTGCATAACTGGTCCTGCTGATGATACGTCCAGTAGCAAACAGTGATAGCTGATGTGAGGAGGGATAAGAGATTTGACTTTAGAACATTTGGGGATTTGAAGTTGAGATGGCATTTTCTTCTTGATAGCTTTGAAGCTGGATCATCAGTCCAAATCAAATGAAGTTTAGGGAAAACAAATATTGAAATATTTTAACTTTTCTCTTCTATTGTAGCCAAAGGGAGGAGGGGTGAAGGAAGCAGCGTATTCTATCTGTATTTCCATTTTATTCAGTATTAAATAAAAGAAGGTAAAACATAAACCACATTATTGCCTTATCTTCATTTTAGGAATCCTGCCGCTCAAATTTAGCTCTAGATTTTTAAACCAGAATTTCTGCAATTTGGTTGTTAACAAGGATTACTTATTCTAGTAACTCTCTGGGGGGAGGGGGAGGGAACCCAGTCATATACACATGTACTTATGTACTAAAGCAGTTCAGATAGTGAATTTTTTAAAGCTTTTAACTTGCCGCACAAGTTTTCCCCTAAGGATTTTCTTCTTCATCATCATCATCATCATTAGATATTGTAATTGCACAGTTCAATGATAAGATTACATTTGCTGTATTTACACTAATTATATAATTAGACATAATTACACTAATTACACAAATCAGCTAAAATTACTTTTAACAAATCATAGACATTGACGTAACATAAACCACATTACAATTGTGAGATCCGTCCACAACATCAAGGAGTGAACAGCTGAGGCTTAAACTTGCGAGACTCACAAACTCATAGTATCTGCGGGCCTGATCCACAGGCCATTGACTTCCACAGTTGTCTTCACGTCAACTTAAATGAGCTTTAAATTGGCCCTCGCGTCCCCCAGATATGCCTGAGCATGCTGTAAGGTATGAAATCCTGCATTCCTATCTCACGCAGGACTACACTGGTGTCTGACTTTGACCAAAGAGATTTAGTAACTCTGTTCATTTCCATCTCCATCCGTGTTTGCTGGCCACCCGTATCGATCCTTCTCTGAAAAGGGGTTCAGATTTCCCTTTGTAGTACTGTGTGCGTTTGAACAGTCTAGTTTAAACCCTTGTTCCTGCGAACACTTATGTAACATCTGCTTAACTTTCACATTTAACTTCGCGGGCACTACTCGCATGTTTGTAGTGAAGCATGCTGCGTTATGTTTTCAGGACTGGGACCTAACGTTGCATTTAAGGCTACCTCTTTCCTGAACGAGCCACGTGCTCCATTTATTTCACTTTCATCTCTTTTTGCTTATTCATAATGTGCAGTATTTTTGAATGCAGCCCATATAGCCATCCAAATCCTTCCTATTTAACCTTGTGCACTTGATATTTATGCAACCATTTTGTCTCAATAAAACTATACACCAGACAGTAATATTATTAACAACTGAGAGGAAATCTTGTAATAAGAGTTCTTCAGTTTGTTTCTTTCAGCGTTTAGGCCACTTCATGCCTGCTTTATTCAGAGCTTCAGTTTGCTTTAGAGGGAGTTCTGCCTGAGTAAGTCAAAGAGGATTTGTCCTTTTATATCCTTTTAGTTTAAGAACTGATGCAGTACTGGTCAGATCAATGGTCCATGTATTCCAGTGGACTGTCTCTGACAGTGGCCAGTACCAAAGGGAGAGTGTACAAAATAGGGCTATTTTGGAGAGATCCCACCTGTCTTCCCCTCCCGGCTTCTGGCGGTCAGAGGTTTAGAGTCGCTCTGAGCATGGGGTTGCAGACCTGGTCATCTTGGCTAACAGCCTTGACGGACCTATCCTCCATGAACATACCTCGTTCTTTTCTGAATTCAGTTATACTTTTGGCCATCGCAGCATCCCATGGCAATGAGTTCCACAGGTTACTTGTGCATTGTGTGAAAAAGCACTTCCTCTTGTTTGCATTAAACATGCTGCCTATTGATTTTTTTGGGTGACCCCTGGCTTTTGTATTGTTTGAACACTTCTCTATTCACTTTTTCCACACTATTCATAATTTTATAGACCTCTGTCATATCCCCCTTAATCATCTTTTTTTTCCTAAGCAAAACAGCCCTAATACTTTTGGTCTCTCCAAGTATGGAATCATTCCTTACCCTTGACCATCTTTGTTGCCCTTCTGTGAGCCTTTTCAAGTTCCGCTATATTCTTTTTGAGATGGGGTAACCAGAACTGGACACACGGAGGTGTGGGCACACCGTGGATTTATGGAGGGGCATTCTGATAGTTTCTGTCTTATTTTCTATCCCTTTCCTAATAGTTCCTAACACCTTATTAGCTTTTTTTGACTGCTGCTGTGCATTGAGCTGAAGGTTTCAGAGAACTATCCACGATTGCTCAAAGGTCTCTTTCTTTCTCTCATATAAACTCTGATTAAATATTTGTTGAATGTGAGGAGTCTTGAGCTTGAAAAAATACTTTTGTTTCTATGCTGGCACTAATTGCATGTTCACGTTTTAATACAGCTTTATTTTATTTAATTTCTGTTTCTGTGGCGCACTGTTAACTGACAATGATTTACCATAGAAATGATGATGTTGTAACTATGCTTCACATTTCTGTTTTTTTCCCCCCATGATGTCTTTATTTTGTATTTGATCTAAAATTGAGTATTTGCATTTAAACAGTCCTTCCTGAAGACATCTGGTATCGCTTTGTTAGGGAAACATAAACACCTGTGTCTTTTCTATCAATGATATAAGATTTTGTATATTTTTTCATTAAGGGTTGTTTTCTCAAATGTTTCTGTTTGCAGGTTCTCTGTTATGCCCAATTCATATAGTATTTTATGTGAAAATTTCCTGCCTGGATGCTATAATTTTCTCTAGATCCTGTCAAAAAGAGCTCCATTATTAAATACTCTGTTCAGATCTTTGCACCATAATTTGCATAACTGCTGTCTAAAAATAAAATCTCTAGGAAGCCGGTTTTCAAAGGAAAGCAACAGGAACCCTTTTACAGTAGCTTATGATTTTTCATTATCCAAGTTGTATCTCAGGATGCATTACCTGAAATGATACCCAGTCAGCAATTGTGACTTCAAAGCTGCTGCCAAAACAAGATTTTTCTTTCATTTGTTTGAGTGTATGTAGGGGAGTTAACCTTTTAGGTCATGCCTGTAAGCATTTTTGCAGAGCACTTTTTGTATGCAGCTGGGTTGGTTAAAATCAACTCTGCTTTCTGGATAGTTCCAACTTGTCACCTGCTCCTAATTAGCCATCCCAATACAATATTCTTGTGGTCCCAGCAGTCTGTCTCAGAAAGCTATGATAATCTGCCTGTCCCTGTGGCTTAATCTCATCCTAATTTACCTTTCTAATGTGTGCAGGGGGAAACAAAGATATTGAAACTAAAGAATCTTCGGCCTCAGGACTATGCTAATTACAGCTGCATTGCTTCAGTGAGGAGTGTGTGCAACATCCCTGACAAGATGGTGTCTTTCAGACTCTCCAATAAAACAGGTACCGTATGAAACTATCTACTCTCCTAGTGGATCTGGTACTTGTACAATGTCTTCCAGATGTATAGACTGCACAGGATTATGCTATAAGGTACAAAATGTGGCAATGCACAAACCCACCCGATGCTATGATCTATCTAGAAGTAATGGGCAGACGCAACAAAATTCAGATATTCATCCAAAATGCCCTGCAGTTGGAGTGTGTTTGGATCAGGGATTTTGATTCCTCTCCTTACGTGATAGGGGACAGCTGTGGAATTTGTATCAGGATCTGACTTTCCCTAGCATTTAGGGGATTTCTCTATTATCTAGGTGTTTGATAAATATGCACACAAAAGTGTTGCATTTATTGTCCTCCGAGAATACAAATAATAGCCGCAGTTGATATAAAAGTATCCTTAATATATTGTTTAGAAGGGATAATAAATGATTGACAGATGTAAGTGTGTTACAGACATGAGTGTGTGCTATAAACACAACCGGAGAAGGTGCTGTAGATGATAATAAGTCATATATTGATCTGTTGAACTCTTGTTACAATTAACCATTTATTAAAATAACTACTAATAATTTTAAACCTTTAGAAACTATTTATAAATTTACCCTTGATCTAAAGTCTAAAAGAAATAGCTGTGGGCCAGGATGAGTGGTACCTTACTCTGTGAAAAGTCCCAATGGAGTCAATGCGACTATTTGTAGAGTAGGATATTATTCAATGAGAGTAAAAGGATCACAGTCAAGCCCTATAAAAAGATCTTGGGTGGAAGATTTCATAAGAACCCTCTAGATGCTCTACAGCAGTGGTTCCCAAACTACTTCCTCCGCTTGTGCCTCCAATGGGGGCTACTGGAAGTGGCGTGGTCCGAGGGACATACTGGCCATGGCTTCCAGCAGCCCCCGTGGGCCTGGAGCAGCAAACCACAGCCACTGGGAGCCGCGATTGGCCGAACCTGCGGACGTGGCAGGCAAACAAACTGGCCCGGCCCAGCAGGGGCTTTCCCTACACAAGCGGCGGAACTAGTCTGGGAACCACTGCTCTATAGAGCTAGTCAGGAATTTTCCATCAGAATGTTTTGGCAAAAGAAAATGCTTTTTTTCTTCAAAGTTGATTTTTTTTTAAAGAGAAAAAAAAAAGACTTTTGCCAGTGTTTTGATTTTCTGTTGGGAACATTGAAACAAAATATTTAATTTCCGATTGGGTTAATCCGAATCAAAATATTTTGATTTATCAAATTGAAACATTTTGCATTGGGTCAGTTAGATATCAATCGGTGTCTCCTGAGTTGCCACATGGAAATTATAGTTCATTTGTCTCATGTCCCTGTTGTCCTCTAGGCTTTGGCCTCCCAACTGGACTACATCTCCCATATCAAACTTTCCCACAGGGCAAACTTTTCGAATTTTTCACCTGCTTTCATGCTTTGTATCAATGTTGATTAGATAATTTGCAAGAAATGTTTTGTGAACTGGAAGCCAAACAGCAGAAACATTGTGTTAGCTCTGTTCAAAGTCAAGAGTAGATAATTAATAACTTCAAGTAGATGTTTTCTGGAGAACTGTTGGTTAGCAAGTGTCAAAACATGTTGAAGATTGTAAGTTAGATTAAGTGAGTTTACGCTTAATATATGCTGCAAGGGCACTGAAAACAGGTAATGAATGAATGAAGCTGCCGGTTGAAGATGCAATAAGGGTTCTGCATGGATCTAGGATGAACTACTCATTGTATATACATTTGTACATTTTCCCATTTTTCTATAGTCATGGCTCGATTCCAAAGTATGACCATAAGCTTATTTGTATATCTCTGATGGTTGTGAAAGTAGGTATAATTTCAAAGACCAAGGGCCTGATTCTGCTTAGGTGTAAATCAGGAGTAACTCCATTGACATCTAAGGAGACATGCTCATGTAAACCCTGCGTGAGTGGGAGCAGAATCAGGCCTGGAGATGGTAGTCAGCAACTATATAACCCAATGATCAATGTATACTTTGATTCCCCATTTCTGCCTGGTCCACAGAGGATGTGAATCTGTTACATCCCCAGCTACAGAGCTTGGCTCTTTAGCTTAAGCTATAGACACACTCCGGCTTTCTGCTCTAGCAGTCTCTAGTTCAGTCCCTGGTGTGGTGGCCAAGATGGTGGTTGTTACCTCTTCACCAGGTGAGAGCAGCAGTTCTCAGAGATGCGATTTAAATGAGTGTCGCTGTAGTACATTTTAGCACTATTAGAGAAAGTCCTCTCCGCGAGCTTGTTAAAATGGGTCCATCAGTGAGGGCACACACCTCGTTCGGAAGCATCTGGGGCTGGCTACCATTCGAGACCAGATTAGAATAACTAGTTTGTGGTTTATTAAGAACTATAAAAGATGTGACAACTGGGCCAAAACTTGCTTTCATTTACACTGATGTTACTTCCTGCAAGTGAATGGAGTTTCTCTGGATTTATACTAGTGTAACAGAGCAGAATCTGTACTCTGTGTCCATTTGATTCAGTGTCTGCCTGCACGTGTGTCCCACCTTTTTGTATTTCTGTTGGTATATAGTGTGGAACTATTTCAATAGGAGTAACCAAAGAAGAGAAACAGTCAGAAGAGGCTATAAAGTGACAAGCAAATGTAGCAATTCTGATACGTGAAAGTGGTGGCAAGTGAAAGTCAGCTTCGCGGCTTATCACAGAGCCTGTGTGTTTAGCATCACTAGTCTCCATCAGTCTAGTCTGTAACCAAAACTGGAGGAGAAAGCTGTTGCCAAAGATCATATTACTGTTACCGATTAGAGAGAGGGCTGGATGTAGCAAAGAAAATTTATGGCCGTGTGATGGAGACTCAGGGCTGGGATGCCTAGTGGTTAGCACATCTGTTTTCTGCCCCTTCCCCCTCTCTCTGATAGGGGTGCCTGTTCTTGATTGTAAGCCGGCAACCTCCAGCTTCCCACCGGCATCCGGGCCTTGTCTCTTAAGAAGGTGTGATAAGGAGACTCGGGCCCTCCTCCTCCACCGGGTCCCAGCCCAGAGACCTGTGGGAAGCAGCACCGGCAGGGTCCCCCCTGCAGCAAGTCCAAGTTCACTTCCCTGGGCTACTTCTTACCCATAGGTCCCTTCAGTATGGGGCATGGCTGCCATAGTCGAACCATTCACTCAGCAAATAAAGAGGCCAAATGAGCAGGTCCCTGCAGATCCTCAAAGGGGAGGGTGTTTGGAGAAGGCCCTGCCTGTGAGCCTTACCCACTCTGGGGTCCCCTCCCACTCTCGGCCTTCTGCCTGGCTTCCTGGAGAAGGGTTCCTTTCTCCTGCAGCCTGTCTACCACCTTTGCCTCCATTTTTTAACTCCCTTCTAACTCGCTCCTCCAGTTGGAGCATGCTTGGCAGGCCTGGAGGTGTGGGGTTTCTGGTTCCAGTGTTCTCTCTTAACCACTTTGGGTCCTTCAAAGCTACTTCTGCTGCCACTGGTTCCTTCATCCTTCCAAATTCTTGTGCACGCTTCTAGTTTCCTTCCCCGGCTCCGTGAAGCTCGAACGCTTGTACCTCCCACCCACAGAATTTGGTCCAATAAAAGACATTACCTCGCCCACCTGGTCTACCTCATATCCTGGAACCAGCACGACTACAGCAACACTGCAAATGATTGTACAACAGACATGCAACGGTTGTATTATGTTTTGGTTTTGTATAACAGCACCTAGGCCCGAAAGGAACCAGCCAACCTCAGAGCCCCTTTGTGCTTTAGGTCAAAACTTCCCCAAGGTACAAAATATTCCACCCGTTGTCCTTGGACTGGCCGCTACCACCACCAAACTAATACTGGTTACTGGGGAAGAGCTGTTTGGACGCGTCCTTCCCCCCAAAATACTTCCCAAAACCTTGCACCCCACTTCCTGGACAAGGTTTGGTAAAAAGCCTCACCAATTTGCCTAGGTGACTACAGACCCAGACCCTTGGATCTTAAGAACAATGAACAATCCTCCCAACACTTGCACCCCCCCCTTTCCTGGGAAATGTTGGATAAAAAGCCTCACCAATTTGCATAGGTGACCACAGACCCAAACCCTTGGATCTGAGAACAATGAAAAAGCATTCAGTTTTCTTACAAGAAGACTTTTAATAAAAATAGAAGTAAATAGAAATAAAGAAATCCCCCCTGTAAAATCAGGATGGTAGATATCTTACAGGGTAATTAGATTCAAAAACATAGAGAACCCCTCTAGGCAAAACCTTAAGTTACAAAAAAGATACACAGACAGAAATAGTTATTCTATTCAGCACAGTTCTTTTCTCAGCCATTTAAAGAAATCATAATCTAACACATGCCTAGCTAGATTACCTACTAAAAGTTCTAAGACTCCATTCCTGGTCTATCCCCGACAAAGACAGACTATAGACAGACACACAGACCCTTTGTTTCTCTCCCTCCTCCCAGCTTTTGAAAGTATCTTGTCTCCTCATTGGTCATTTTGGTCAGGTGCCAGCGAAGTTACCTTTAGCTTCTTAACCCTTTACAGGTGAGAGGAGCTTTCCCCTGGCCAGGAGGGATTTCAAAGGGCTTTACCCTTCCCTTTATATTTATGACACGCCCCCCAAATCTCAGCTAGGGTGAAACACTGGCTGGGATTTCTTCCAGGAGCTCTAGGAAAAACAGAGTTAATAAGACACATGCATCTCTAAATATACTACCAAGTACATAAAGACTAACAATATTTTCCACATCTCAAGGACGATTTTAACCAGTTGATTCTGGGAAACTTTCACGGGAGAGTGCATCAGCCACTTTGTTAGAAGCTCCTGAGATGTGTTGGATGTCGAAATCAAAATCTTGGAGAGCTAAACTCCACCGAAGAAGTTTTTTGTTAGTTTCCTTGACGGTGTGAAGCCACTTCAGTGCAGCATGGTCGGTTTGCAGGTGGAAACGCCGTCCCCAAACATATGGGCGTAGCTTTTCCAGAGCGTAGACAATGGCGTAACATTCTTTTTCAGTGACTGACCAGTTGCTTTCCCTCTCAGATAGTTTTTTGCTGAGAAACACTACAAGGTGGAATTCTTGATCAGGTCCTTTCTGCATTAAAACTGCTCCCACACCATGCTCGGACGCATCTGTGGTTACTAGGAACGGTTTGTCAAAGTCCGGGGCCCTTAGTACAGGGTCAGACATGAGTGTCGCTTTAAGCTTGTTAAAGGCCTTCTGACACTTTTCGGTCCACTGAACAGCCTTTGGCTGTTTCTTTTTGGTTAGGTCTGTCAGTGGGGCGGCGATTTGGCTGTAGTGCGGTACAAATCGTCTGTAATAACCGGCCAAGCCTAAGAAGGATTGAACCTGTTTCTTTGACTTTGGGACAGGCCACTTTTGGATAGCATCCACTTTGGCCTGTAGGGGGCTGATAGTTCCTTGACCCACCTGGTGTCCAAGGTAAGTCACTCTGTTTAGGCCTATTTGACACTTCTTAGCCTTAACAGTTAGTCCTGCCTCCCTTATGCGCTCAAGGACTTTGTGTAGATGTTCCAGGTGGTCTGCCCACAAATCCGAAAATATGGCCACGTCGTCAAGGTAGGCGACTGCATATTCTCCTAATCCCGCTAGGAGACCATCTACAAGTCTTTGGAAAGTGGCGGGTGCATTTCGCAGCCCGAAAGGGAGTACATTAAATTCATACAGCCCGAGATGTGTGATGAAGGCTGACCTTTCCTTGGCAGATTCATCTAGCGGTACCTGCCAGTACCCCTTGGTTAAGTCCAAGGTAGAGATGAACTGGGCCCGTTCCAGTTTCTCTAATAGTTCATCTGTGCGTAGCATTGGATAGTTGTCTGGGCGAGTTACAGCATTTAGCTTACGGTAGTCCACGCAAAAACGTATTTCCCCATCTGGTTTGGGAACTATAGAATCATAGAATATCAGGGTTGGAAGGGACCCCTGAAGATCATCTAGTCCAACCCCCTGCTCGAAGCAGGACCAATTCCCAGTTAAATCATCCCAGCCAGGACTTTGTCAAGCCTGACCTTAAAAACCTCTAAGGAAGGAGATTCTGCCACCTCCCTAGGTAACGCATTCCAGTTTTTCACCACCCTCTTAGTGAAAAAGTTTTTCCTAATATCCAATCTAAACCTCCCCCACTGCAACTTGAGACCATTACTCCTCGTTCTGTCATCTGCTACCATTGAGAACAGTCTAGAGCCATCCTCTTTGGAACCCCCTTTCAGGTAGTTGAAAGCAGCTATCAAATCCCCCCTCATTCTTCTCTTCTGCAGGCTAAACAATCCCAGCTCCCTCAGCCTCTCCTCATAAGTCATGTGTTCTAGACCCCTAATCATTTTTGTTGCCCTTCGCTGGACTCTCTCCAATTTATCCACATCCTTCTTGTAGTGTGGGGCCCAAAACTGGACACAGTACTCCAGATGAGGCCTCACCAATGTCGAATAGAGGGGAACGATCACGTCCCTCGATCTGCTCGCTATGCCCCTACTTATACATCCCAAAATGCCATTGGCCTTCTTGGCAACAAGGGCACACTGCTGACTCATATCCAGCTTCTCGTCCACTGTCACCCCTAGGTCCTTTTCCGCAGAACTGCTGCCTAGCTATTCGGTCCCTAGTCTGTAGCGGTGCATTGGATTCTTCCATCCTAAGTGCAGGACCCTGCACTTATCCTTATTGAACCTCATCAGATTTCTTTTGGCCCAATCCTCCAATTTGTCTAGGTCCTTCTGTATCCTATCCCTCCCCTCCAGCGTATCTACCACTCCTCCCAGTTTAGTATCATCCGCAAATTTGCTGAGAGTGCAATCCACACCATCCTCCAGATCATTTATGAAGATATTGAACAAAACCGGCCCCAGGACCGACCCTTGGGGCACTCCACTTGATACCGGCTGCCAACTAGACATGGTTCCTGTGGAGAAGTTTAATGGAACTTTGGTTCCATGGTTCCAACTAGAACCACTGGAGATGCCCATGCACTTTCAGAGGGGCGGATTACACCCATCTGTAACATATCCTGGATCTCCCGTTCTATAGCAGTTTTAGCTTGAGGAGACACCCGGTAAGGGTGGACCCTAATTGGGTGAGCATTACCTGTGTCAATGAAGTGGTATGCCCGTTCAGTCAGGCCTGGGGTGGCTGAGAACGTTGGCGCGTAGCTAGTGCACAGCTCCTGGATCTGCTGTCGCTGCATATGCCCAAGGGTCATGGAGAGGTTCACCTCTTCCACACCACCACCACATTTCCCTTCGTAGTAGACACCTTCGGGCCACTCAGCGTCATCTCCTCTGTGGGCTGTAAACTGACAACCCTTTAATTCTCTGGAATAAAAGGGCTTTAGAGAATTAATATGGTACACCTTAGGCTTTCGGTTGGAGGTGGGGAATGCTATGAGATAATTAACAGCTCCCAGGCGCTCCTGGACCGTGAATGGCCCTTCCCACGATGCTTCCATTTTATGGGCCTGGAGCGCCCTTAAGACCATGACCTGGTCTCCTACTTTGAAGGAATGCTCTCTAGCATGTTTATCATACCAGGCTTTTTGCTCTTTTTGAGCATCCTGTAAGTTTTCTCTAGCAAGGGCTAAGGAGGTTCGGAGGGTGTTTTGTAGTTTGGTTACAAAGTCCAGAATGTTAGTTCCTGGAGAAGGTGTAAATCCCTCCCATTGCTGCTTCACCAACTGCAATGGCCCCTTAACCTCACGGCCATATACAAGTTCAAATGGGGAAAACCCTAAACTGGGATGTGGTACAGCTCTGTAGGCAAAGAGCAACTGCTGCAACACTAGGTCCCAATCATTGGAGTGCTCATTTACGAATTTACGTATCATGGCCCCCAAAGTTCCATTAAACTTCTCCACCATGCCATTTGTTTGATGGTGGTAAGGAGTGGCAACCAAGTGATTTACCCCATGAGCTTCCCAAAGGTTTTTCATAGTTCCTGCCAGGAAATTAGTCCCTGCATCTGTGAGGATGTCGGAGGGCCAACCTACCCAGGCAAAAATGTCTGCTAGTGCCTGGCACACACTTTTAGCCCTGGTGTTGCTTAGAGCTACTGCTTCTGGCCATCGGGTAGCAAAATCCATGAAAGTCAGTATGTACTGCTTTCCTCTGGGTGTCTTTTTCGGAAAAGGACCCAGAATATCCACAGCTACTCGCTGAAATGGAACTTCAATGTTGGGGAGTGGCTGGAGAGGGGCTTTGACCTGGTCTTGGGGTTTTCTCACTCTTTGGCACACCTCACAAGACTGGACATAGGTAGAAACATCCTTGCCCATTCCCTCCCAGTGGAATGACCCCCCGAAACGGTCTTTGGTCCTGTTCACCCCAGCATGGCCACTAGGGTGATCGTGGGCTAAGCTCAAGAGCTTGGCCCGGTATTTAGTTGGAACTACCAACTGTCTCTGAGGATGCCAGTTTTCCTGGTGTCCACCAGAAAGAGTTTCCTTGTATAAAAGTCCTCTTTCTACAACAAACCTGCATCACCCTTCCTGCTGTTGATATCTTCATGTAAAAGTCCTGTCTTGTAGATTTTACAACTTTTCTACTGCTGTCAGGCCTCCATTGTGAGACGTACAATGCCCTGTGCACACATGCCCTGGCAGGGGGATAAGCATCTGCTTGAGAGGAACCTATCACTTCCTGGTCCTCTGCCTTAACTCCAAGGCTTTGAGAACATAATTTCCAGTATGGATTCATAACTCCTTAAACATTATCCATGCATATATTTTGGAATGATTATGATGACCACTGGGCTATTGGCTTTGGAGACCTTACATGTCACCCTTTGGTAAACTTAGTGTGCATCTATATGACCCAAGGGATCCCTATAAACTCTATGCTCCCCTCTGCCCACTGCTAGCTGGCATCAAAAGGTTCTTGTGTCACACACAATTAAACTGAATCATAGTTTAAGCTGGCATTTTATCTTCTGTGGTAGGAATCAAATGAGAAAAGTTTCCTTCACTTCTAATCTCTCCATTAAGCAGCCTTCTATTTTGTCTAACTTATACTGTCTCTGTTGATTCCACACAGCATTACAGAATTATTTCATTTGAAAAAATAAGTATTTCTCTTTGCCAGCCATGGTGTTTTCCAGGAATACGGTGACAGTATATGAAAACGATCTGCAGGTGTCCAAAATCCCCAGATAAGAAGCGTAGCCAGTATAATAGAGCTGAATGCTGAGGCTGGGGATGATATTAGTTGTGTAGTAGAAAAATAAAGCAACTAATTACAGATACTTACAGTAAATTAACATGGTATGCGAGTGGAACCTATCTGAACTGCTGTATTTTAGGGATTATCATTGTTTTCCATAATTTTATGGGTTTATAAAGCAGTCATAAAAAGGTCCTTCCCGCCATTTGAGAGCTGGCCCACAGATTCTCATTTGTGGTATATTGTGTTTAAATCATGATACGTTTCCGATTGGTTCTCCATTTTTAAGTTAAAGGACGAGCAAATTGGGAAATCGTTGGAATTTTTAACCTTTCATCTTTGTTTTCCCCACTTCTGCAATTCAAAGCCAGCTTTGATTTAACCTGAATTTTTACAGTGAATGATTAAAAAACAATATCTCCTAGCATGGTCTGTTGTTTATGGTTTGGATTTTAGCTTATATAGAGCCTGATGCTGCAAATGGATCCATGCAGCTAGATTCTGGTGCCACAGTGGAGTACCACTGAAGTCAAAGGGGCTCTGCATGGGCAAAGGGGTGAGCCCAGATGGGTCTGCTTACAGGACTGGGTCCACACTAGGCATGAGATGTACATTAGGTCATGACTTGTAGTCCCACACCTTATTTTTTTATCTATAATTTTTATTAATGTTTCCAAATAGAACAAATGCACCAAAATACCAGATTCATCATAATACACAAGGTAAATAAAGAGGGTTAAGATACAGGGAGAGGAGGAGAAACAACATCTCACTCTTCAGGGTCTATGTTAATCATAGACCTCTAAAAAGTCAGCCCAAATTGCTTTGAATTTGTTGGGAATTCCCTTTCTGTGGAATGTCAGTCATGTGTTAGCTGTCAGGTTGACCATATCACCAACCCAGGCATCAATATTTGGTGGGGATCGACTTTTCCATTTTTGCAGAATCAATTTTTTTATTGTCCAAAGCTGCACGTTGGGACCATACTGCCTTGTTACCAAGTAATCTCCATGTATCAGGAATATATCCAAGAATGAAATTTAAGAGGGAGGGTCCCAAATTAGCATCCAAAATCAAATTGGTCCTTTGACCCACCTCACGTGAGAAATTCTTGATCCACAGGGTTAACACATGAGCTAAAACATATGGAGTAATACAGCACTAATGGAGTTACATTCCCAACAGTGGTCAGCATTTATGGGGCCCATTACCATTAGCCTATGTGGGGATCAGCATATTTGAAAAGTGTGTTTTGGTGAATAAGCCACAGTCTCAGGTCTATCGTTGGTTTGTTTTTTTTTTAACATTAGATGGAATTGTGCTCCATTGGGTTGGAGATGGTTGTGTATCCAAATCTCTGCTCCACGCCAATCTCAAATGAACAATCTTTTGCAGGGTTTTTTGGGCCGGAAAATCATAAAAGGATACCACAGACCCAGTAAATCCAGGAAGTCTCCTCCAAAAAAATAAAACCTTCTAAAGGTTCTGGAGTACCCAATGCATCTGGCCCAAATATATTCATAAGTAATGCTTTAACTGGAGGTATTTCCATGCTCCAGAGCAGGGTAAGCCAAACTGCTGAAGATCTACAGATGATTTAAATTTATCATTGACAGCTAGCTGTCACACAGTCCTCATTCCTCTGTCCATCCAATCCGTCCACAAACTTTAAGGATAGGATTGCTCCAGAGTTCCTATTTTCAAGCAGTCTCTTGCTTAAGGGTCATTGAATTTTTGTGCACCTTTGACTTAGCTGCACAACCCACCCTCCAGCCCAAGGTGTGCAAGTCAGAGTTGCACATCCTTGTGCATATGCAAACCTAGGTTCCCCTGTGTCAGGTCATTTGCACACCCCTTGAGAGTGTGATGAAGTGCACACAAGCTTAGGTGCAAACCTGCTTGAAAATTTGGCCCATAACTGTATCTCTTTTTGGCAGTCAGAAGACCAAAATGCAAATAGAGACAAAAAGACATATTTTAAAAATTGGAAGTTAAATCCTAAGGAGGACAGTGGAAAGGAGCATAGACTCTGGCAAATCAAGTGTAAAAGTATAATTAGGCAGGACAAAAAGAATTTTAAAAACTAGCAGAAGACACAAAAACTAACAGCAGTTTTTATTTAAAGTACATCAGAAGCAGGAAGCCTGCCAAACAATCACTGAGGCCACTGGATGATTGCGGTGCTTAAGGAGCACTCAAAGAAGACGAGGCCATTGAGGAGCAGCTAAATGAATTCTTTGCATTGATCTTCATTGCAGAGGAGGTGAGGGAGATTCCCACACCTGAGCCATTCTTTTTAGGTGACAAATCTGAGGAACTGTCCCAGATGGAGGTGTCAATAGAGGAGGTGTTTTTAATAAATTGATAAATTAAACAGAAATAAGTCACCAGGGCAAGTTGGTATTCACCCAAGAGTTCTGAGGCAACTCAAGTATGAAATCGCAGAACTACTAGCCGTGATTTGTAATCTATCCCTTAAATCAGCCTCTGTACCCAATAACTGGTGGATAGCTAATGTAACACCGATTTTTTTTAAGAAAGCTCTAGAGGCAATCCTGGCTATTACAGGTCAGTAAGCCTGATTTCAGTACCAGGCAAATTGCTTGAAACTCTAATAAAGTACAGAATTATCAGACACACAGATGAACATGATATGTTCGAAAAGAGTGAATGTGGCTTTTGTAAAGAGAAATTATGCCTCACCAATTTATTAGAATTCTTTGAGGGGCTCAGCAAACACCGACAAGGGTGATCCAGTGGATATAATGTACTTGGACTTTCAGAAAGCTTTTGACCAGGTCCCTCACCAAAGGCTCTTAAGCAAGGAGTCATGAGGTAGGAGGGAAGGTCCTCTCAGGGATCACTAACTAGTTAAGACAGGAAACAAAGGGTAGGAATAAATGGACTGTTTTCACAATGGAGAGAGTTAAATAATGGGGTCCCTATGGGATCTGTACTGGGACCAATAATGTTCCACATATTCATAAATAACCAGGAAAAAGTGGTAAAGGTGAGGTGGCAAAGTTTGCAGGTGCTACAAAGGTTTCAGAGTAGCAGCCGTGTTAGTCTGTATCCGCAAAAAGAAAAGGAGGACTTGTGGCACCTTAGAGACTGTAACGAGAGTAGGGGGTGAAATAAACAAGGGAAAATAGTTTTACTTTGTGTAATGACACATCCACTGCCAGTCTTTATTCAAGCCTAAGTTAATTGTATCCAGTTTGCAAATTAATTCCAATTCAGCAGTCTCTCCTTGGAGTTTGTTTTTGAAGCTTTTTTGTTGAAGAATTGCCACTTTTAGGTCTGTAATCGAGTGACCAAAGAGACTGAAGTGTTCTCCAACTGGTTTTTGAATGTTATAGTTCTTGACGTCTGATTTGTGTCCATTTATTCTTTTACATAGAGACTGTCCAGTTTGGCCAATGTACATGGCAGAGGGGCATTACTGGCACATGATGCCATGTATCACATTGGTAGATGTGCAGGTGAACGAGCCTCTGATAGTGTGGCTGATGTGATTAGGCCCTATGATGGTGTCCCCTGAATAGATATGTGGACACAGTTGGCAATGAGCTTTGTTGCAAGGATAGGTTCTTGGGTTAGTGGTTCTGTTGTGTAGTGTGTGGTTGCTGGTGGGTATTTGCTTCAGATTGGGGGGCTGTCTGTAGGCAAGGACTGGCCTGTCTCCCAAGATCTGTGAGAGTGATGGGTCGTCCTTCAGGATAGGTTTTAGATCCTTGATGATGCTCTGGAGAGGTTTTAGTTGGGGGCTGAAGATGATGGCTAGTGGTGTTCTGTTATTTTCTTTGTTGGGCCTGTCCTGTAGTAGGTGACTTCTGGGTACTCTTCTGGCGGTGTCAATTTGTTTCTTCACTTCCGCAGGTGGGTATTGTAGTTGTAAGAACACTTGATAGATATCTTGTAGGTGTTGGAATTAATTTGGAATTAATTAATTGGAATTAATTTGCAAACTGGATACAATTAACTTAGGCTTGAATAAAGACTGGGAGTGGATGGGTCATTACACAAAGTAAAACTATTTCCCCTTGTTTATTTATCCCCCCAGTGTTCTTGTCAACTGCTGGAAATGGCCCACCTTGATTATCACTACAAAAGGTGTGTTCCCCTCCCCCCTCCCGCTCTCCTGCTGGTAATAGCTCACCTTACCTGATCACTGTCATTACAATGTGTATGGTAACACCCAGTGTTTCATGTTCTCTGTGTATATAAAATCTCCCCACTGTATTTTCCACTGTATGCATCCGATGAAGTGAGCTGTAGCTCACAAAAGCTTATGTTCTAATAAATTTGTTAGTCTCTAAGGTGCCACAAGTCCTCCTTTTCTTTTTGCAAGTGCTACAAAATTACTTAATTTAGTTAGATCCCAAGTAGACCGTGAAGATTTACAGAAGGATTTCACAAAACTGGATGACTGGGCAACAAAATGGCAGATGAAATTCAATGTTGATAAATGCAAAGCAATGCACATTAGAAAACATAATCCCAACTGTACATAGAAAATGATGGGGTCTAAATGAGCTGTTATCACTAACGAAAGAGATCTCAGAGTCGTCATGGATAGTTGTCTGAAAACATCTGCTCAGTGTGCAGAGGCTCTCAAAAAAGGTAAAAGAATGTTGGGAATCCCAAGGAAAGGGATAGATAATAAGACAGAAAGTATCACTATAGAAATCCATGAACATCTTGAATGCTGTGTCCAGCTCTGGTCACCCTGTCTCAGAAAAGATATGTCAGAATTGGAAAAGGTACAGAGAAGGGCAATGAAATTAATAGGCAGTAGATTTAAAACAAACATAAGGAAGTCCTTCTTCACACAATGCACAGTCACCCTTTGGAACTTGTTGCCAAGGATGTTGTAAAGGCCAAAAGTATAAATGGATTAAAAAATGATTACATAGGTTTCTGTAGAATAGGTCCATCAATGGCTATTAGCCAAGATGATCAGGGATGTAACCTCATGTTCTGGGTGTCCCTAAACCTTTGACTGCCAGAAGCGGGGACTGGACAACAGGTGATGGATCACTTGAAAATTGCCCTGTTCTATTCATTCCCTCGGAGCATCTGGCACTGGACCCAGTGCAGCCATTCTTATGTTTTTATTAACATGCTTTTGATTCAGGTGTCATTGATCTAGCAGAATGTGATCTAGTAAGAGAAGCACCTTTACCCTCTAAAGCAATATCTATCCAAGGCAATCATCACAAGTGTCAGTAGAGACCTAGTTTTTCTCTTTGGTTCAGAGAATATCAGCACCGAGTCACTGATCAGAATATGCTTCCATTCTATCTGTGTATGGTCCCCTGCCAATTCAGTTTTGCTGATAAGCCCAGAGGGGCAGGCATAGCATATAGGGGCAGAAAGTACTCAGTAAATAGAGGGTGATAGGTAAATATCTTATAATATGAATAATCATAAATTATTGACTGAATGCTGCCCCAGTTGGCACATTGGCCCAGTTAGTTAATCAAACCCACTGCATGATGTACACTTTTTATTAGTAGATACGGACGGATGTATTTCGCAGAGCCAATCTTTCGTTAATCTCCATCTGTACATCAGCAGTGGATAATTTGCCACTCAAACATTGTTGCAGTTATTTGAAACTTCCAGTTGTCCCTGTTTAGTAACTTCCAGTTGTCCCTGTTTAGTAACACTCCTTTTTGCTTTAAATTCTTTGATGTACTTGGACTAACCTACCGTTGTGTTCTGTCTTAGCGGAG
The DNA here is from genome assembly GCF_965140295.1 of Lepidochelys olivacea. NCBI lineage: Eukaryota > Metazoa > Chordata > Testudines > Cheloniidae > Lepidochelys > Lepidochelys olivacea. Next base: position 125,874,675 of record NC_140416.1, read on the forward strand.
TTCCTAATTCCATCCTCATAAACTTCCCCCTGCATAATGTGCTACCGGCTTTCAAAGCTAGGATCTTCAGTTTTACAAAATGTATCATATGCAAAGACAAACATTTTAAAAATGTGGCTGCCTAAAGTTAGGCTTCTACATTCATATTTAGTTCCCTTAAATAAAAAGGGGACTGATTTTCAGAAGAGCTGGGTATCCACAAATCCCATGAAAGTTAATGAATCTGTAGGTTCTCAGCACTTCTGAAAGTTGAGCCACCTGAGGTTATTAAATATGGTTTCAGGAACCTTTTTTAGGCACCCAGTTATGCAAATATGTACCAAAGTTTTTATTTTTGCTGCTTGCAGTTTTGTAATTATTAATCTTTATGATCATCAATGTTGGTAGTATTAAAGACTTAAAAAAAAAAAGCTACTGGAGGGCAGATTGTCACTCCGTTTAAAGCTTTGCCTATATTGGAAGTGAAGCCCAGAGCTCAGAAATGTAACAAACACTTGACACTTCACTGAGTATTTCATGCTGAGTAATCTGATATTACTCCTTTAAGGCTGATTTCAGAGTAGCAGCCGTGTTAGTCTGTATTCACAAAAAGAAAAGGAGGACTTGTGGCACCTTAGAGACTAACAAATTTATTAGAGCATAAGCTTTCATGAGCTACAGCTCACTTCATCGGATGCATTCAGTGGAAAAACAAAAAAACTTCAAAAACAGACTCCAGCGAGAGACTGCTGAATTGGAATTAATTTGCAAACTGGATACAATTAACTTAGGCTTGAATAGAGACTGGGAGTGGATGGGTCATTACACGAAGTAAAACTATTTCCCCATGTTTATTCCCCCCCACCCCCCCACTGTTCCTCAAACGTTCTCGTCAACTGCTGGGAATGGCCCACCTTGATGATCACTACAAAAGGTGTGTTCCCCTCCCCCATCCCGCTCTCCTGCTGGTAATAGCTCACCATAAGTGATCACTATGGTTACAGTCTGTATGGTAACACCCATTGTTTCATGTTCTCTGTGTATATAAGTCTCCCCACTGTATTTTCCACTGAATGCATCCGATGAAGTGAGCTGTAGCTCACGAAAGCTTATGCTCAAATAAATGTGTTAGTCTCGAAGGTGCCACAAGTCCTCCTTTTCTTTAAGGCTGACATTGAGATCTAGATCTTTATCTAAAACAATCCTAAACCAAAGCAAAGCTTTGAAAGCAGCCATGGAGGCTTGCTGGCTGGCTCCATTTTGGCCAGCGGCATTCCATTGGAAACCTTTCAAAAATGGTTTTAATATGCATTGTCTATGTCTTCTGCAGCGTCGTAGAGGTTTAGCCTGTGTGCAGCTCTTGGGCAGAACTTTTTTCAAGGGGGCATTGCATTTTAGTTAGTAGAGCTCCTCAATATTTTTAAATCATTGTGTCCAATACTCTTTAATTCTAAAAAAGGAAAAATAAACCGGGTGTGTTCATGCATGCGAATGCACAAATCAGGTTTTTTTAGTTAGATCCTCAGCTGCTGCCAACTGATGTAGTTTCATGGAAGTGGAGGGAGTGAAAAACCTGGGACTGTTTAGTCTAGAAAGGAGATGAATAAGAGGGGGGATGGCAGGGTTGCATGTAAAATAGCGAATGGTGCAGAGACCAGGCAAAGCAGGGGCATATACAGATCAAAATGGAAAACACTGAAGAAACTGCATTAAGCAAACCTGTTTTGAGAATCTTCAGAAATTGTTTGAATTTTGAGTGGGGGTTTGACCACAGGTTGGGGATATTTTACCCAAATGCTGAGCTGATCTCTAGTTTAAACTAAACCGTTTTAGAATCAGGGTTTATAACTTGAAATTTTTAGACAGGCTTTAACGTGGAGTGGAGAGGTTGAGGGCACTGGGCTTGTTTAGTCTGCAGAAGAGAAGAGTGAGGGGGGATTTGACAGCAGCCTTCAAATACCTGGGGGGGGGGGTTCCAAAGAGGATGGAGCTCGGCTGTTCTCAGTGGTGGCAGGTGACAGAACAAGGATCAATGGTCTCAAGTTGCAGTGGGGGAGGTCTTGGCTGGATATTAGGAAACACTATTTCACTATGAGGGTGCAATGGGTTCCCTAGGGAGGTGGTGGAACCTCCATCCTTAGAGGTTTTTAAGGCCTGGCTTGACAAAGCCCTGGCTGGGATGATTTAGTTGGGGTTGGTCCTGCTTTGAGCAGGGGGTTGGACTAGATGACCTCCTGAGGTCTCTTCCAACCCCAATCTCCTATGATTCTATGGCACATGTTAAATGTGGAACTATAATGAGCAATATTTTTTTTTACATTTGATTTCCCTGTATTTTCTTTGAATCGGAAAATTCCAGTGGGATTTTTTGACAGCCTTAAATAACTATCATGCCATAGATAGTAACTGGCCTTTGGATGAGAGCGCAAACCTGACTAGCAGACATAACTTATGGTAGCGTTTTCATGTGTCTTTGCTTTTAATTATTCAACTGCCTGCTGTGTTCTTTAGACCTCAAAGTGCTTAGATTTTTAAAGTGCTATTCAGGTGAAAAGAAACCTATGGAAACATGGACGCTGTCCAAATGGCATAGTCTGGAAAAATATATCTTTTAGTCATTTAAGGAATAAAATCTATAGTGGAGGAATGAATTAGCTGCTTGCTGTCACTGGAATATGCTTCTTTTCAGATGATATTCCCGACTGGGACCTTGTTCAAGTTCTCTTCTGTGATGAGCATGTAATTACTTTAAGCCTGAAAACATGTTTTTTGAAAGTCTAATTTTTTGAATGCCGATACATAATATGACTGAGAATAATATAAAATTGTATTTATTATTTCAAAAGGAAAGTAATAGTCAACCTTTCAGAGAGGTCTTTTTGCTGCTGATGCCAAATGGAGGTAATCCTTATGCTGTTTTCTCTCCATAAACCAATATTACTGTTTGTGTTGCAGTTGTATTAGAGGCCCTAGCTGAGATTAGCACCCCGTTTTGCTAGGCTCTGTATAGATGCATAGGATATAGGAACAAGGGAAAGAATTACCATCAGATTTAAGGTCTGTCTCTGATAGGACCAGTACCAGGTGTTTCAGAGGAAGATGTAAGAGCCCTGCAGTAAGATGATGTAGATTAATCTGTCCCCCATGTTAGGTCTCAGTCCCTAATAGTTAAAGATTAGTTGAAGCCTGGAAACTTGAGGTTTAATATCCCTTCCATATCATTTGCCATCATTAGTTCTAATAACGCTGGATATTCTTGTCAGTCATGCAGATGGCCAATCCATTTTATAACCTTGCTGAGTTCTTGGCCTCAACACCTTCCAGTGGCAATGAGTTCCACAGTCCAGTCTTACAATGTGTGTAGTAAGAGACAGTCTCTGCCCCAGAGACTTGACAATCTAAATAGATAAGGCAGACCGTTAAAGTACTACTATCCCCCTTTTACAGAAGGGGGCTGAGGCACAGAGAGAATAAAGGGTAGATTTTCAAATGATTTTAGAAGCCCAAAGTTGCAGGTAGGTGCCCAGTGGGATTTTCAAAAGCAATGAGCTCAGTTAGAGTTTGGCACCTCAGCTTTTTGAAAACCCCACTAGGTGCCTATCTTCATCAAAACCCTTGGAAAAGTTGGCCCTAAGTGACTTGCCTAAGGTCACACAGATCTGGGAATTGACCCAGATCTCCTGAGACCCAGTCAAGTGCCTTAACCATGAGACCATTATCCTCCCTACTTCAAAGCTTTGCATGTCCAACTCATGGACAAGAGTAACAAGATGGGGCTCTAGTCCTGTGAGGGGCTGAGCACAGGGGTGAAAGTAACTTAAAGGACTTACCGATACGCCGGAGTCCTGAGGGGGGCGTGGCCTCAAACAGAAGAGGCGTGGCCTTTAAATCACCCTGGAGCTATCAGCTGCAGGGGCGACTGAGAGCTCAGGGGCAAATTAAAGGGTCTGGGGCTCCGGCTGCCGCGGAGCTCCGGGCCCTTTAAATTAGCACGAGAGCCCTGCCACTGCTACCCTGGGGCTCGAGCAGCAGGGCTTGGGCGGTGCTTTAAAGGGCCGCGGGCTCCCCGCAGTGGCAGGAGCACCGGGCCCTTTAAATCACCGGGGAAGCCGGTCTGGTCCGGCACAGAGTACCGGACCGGACCGGCTTACTTTCACCTCTGGCTGAGCTCATAGGCACTCAACACCTAGCAAGACGTTCCCCCTCCTCAGGTGCTTCTTTGACTGACAAATGGGGGGGGCACTGTGGGAGAAGCAAGAGGTCCTTTCCCTTCCTATCTCCAGTGGATCAGGGTCCCTGAATCATAGCATATCAGGGTTGGAAGGGACCTCAGGAGATCATCTAGTCCAACCCCCTGCTCAAAGCAGGACCAATCCCCAATTTTTGCCCCAGATCCCTAAATGCCCCCCTCAAGGATTGAACTCACAACCCTGGGTTTAAGCAGGCCAGTGCTCAAACCACTAAGCTATCCTTCCCCCCTCTGAAGCCCCAGAGCATTTCACAGGTGTACAGTTGGTTAGCTTATCGGCTCTTTTTTCACATTACATTAAAAAAGAAACCAATGGAAATTAAATCGCACAAGCCAAAACTCTGAGTTCAGGCTGAAGCTGTGTTCTCAGCCCTCTCTGACATGTCCAGGGTGTCTCTGAAAACGCAGGCTTGCTCCCACTCTTGCTGTTGGTGTCTAGCAGTGAGAGCTTTTCCTCTGCCTGCCTCCAGGCTCTGGTGAGCCCTCCCTGCCCCCAGTCATTCCCTACAAGTCCATTCTCTCTCTCTCTCTCTCCCTTTCCAAGCACCCGAGCAGAGCACAGACCAGGGGCGGCAGGCGCTCCCTGCTTTCCCCCCTGACACATGAAGAGCGCTCGCTCCCGTGACGAGCCCCCGCTCCCATTCTTGGCTGGGTGTGTCTGGCTGTGAATGGATTGCTGGTGACTGGACTGACTGAGAGAGAGGAGCAGGCTGTGCTCCCTGGGTGTATGGCAAACCTCACGCTGGCAGCAGGAATAGCAGGAGATGGGCAGGTTTGCAAGGTAATTCTATATCCCCCTTTAGCACGGTTGCTAATCAGCTTATCTCCAGGCCAGAACCTGGCAGCTTTGCGGTGGGGTATATCCAACATACTGCATAATAGACCAAATGAGGCCCCCCCTTACTCCACTGTAGAGCTACATGAATTCCATTCAGTCGCAGGTGCTGATTCACCGCTGTGTTACCATAGGGTGCTAGATAGCGATGGAGTCCGACAGACATGGATAGCATGGGCGTGGCCCATTGATGTCACTGTTGCTTTACAGTCATCCCCCATTTACATCACAGAGCAGAATTTGACCCGGGGGTGCCCCAGGGTGGTCTGAAGGAAGGCTAGACCTTTAGCATGACCTCCGAGTTTCTTGGCTGTCTCGACTGTAAAGCAGGCCTTTGAAGCCAGCATTTGGACAAGCTTCTAGATTTGGGTGGAATGCATTCTAGCGGAGTCTGCCGTGCCGTGTGAGCAGAAGCCAATCGCCGTATTCAGATCAGGATTTCCACGTACGTGCTATTTAGAATGAGATGCCGGCATGAGAGGGTCGTTTCACAGCTTTTTTATCCCATCAGCCGCTCTCAGTGTCTCTCTGTCTGAAACAGCCAGGGGTCTCCTTTCATCTAAGGGATGAGGAGGCCATTATGGTAACAGCAGCCGTCGTTTGGGTTGACGTTGTCGACGCTTTCATCTTGTGTTCTAAGTGGTGAAGCATCGGCTGCGGTTCTGCTGTTCCCGGCGGACGTTTAGAGAGAGTAGGGCAGAGGCAGTTCTTTGCACAAGTCCTTCTGGAGCTAACTTTAGCCTCGGCATGGAAAGGAAAATGGCAGTGATCAAGCCGCACCAATATTGACTGACACCCGACCAGTGCACGTCCAGCTCCCCGGCTGAATTCTAGCAGGTACTGCACAGAGGTACCTGCCAGAAAAGCTGTGCCCAGCATCGTGGACCGGGAGGTGCCCACTCCGATTCTCACTTCCGCCCCCAAAACATAAGACCCGCAGTGACGGGCGTGTGAAGAGGTACAGAGTCAGGGCATGTGATTCTCATGTGTGTACATGGATGTCTCCTGACACAGCAGGACCCCAACGCTCGGCACTCTATGTACGTCCCAACTGGCTACTCACCCGCTTTGTTCCTCATCTTCTGCTCTCCCCTGGACCTGCATGCCGGTCCCACGGCCCAGCCTCACTCTTCCCCACCCACCAGGCATCTCTGCATTTTCACCTCCCTCTGCTGCCAGCCACCCATCCCCTGCCCACTCAACCATGTGGCTTCCCCTCCTGTTATCTACTTCCTCCCTCCCCGTCCACGACTTTTAATAAAAATACCGTGACTAAAATGTAGCCTTAACTGTAATCATGTCACCTCTTCTCCCCTCATTCTCCCCTTTTAGCTGATCCCTTCCAAAATAACCCCCGGCCTCCCCAAATTGTAGAATTAACACCACATTTCCCACTGTCACATTCTTCATGCTGCTTGTGTGCCCTACCCCTTCCTCACCCTGTGTCTGTCTGATCTGTTTAGACAATGTTGTCTCATTGTTTCTTGTACTTTCCTCTCTGGCTATATCCATTTTTGTCACTTGTCTTGGATTTGCAGCTCTTTGGGAGAGGTACCATCTTCTTGTTCTGTCTTTGTACAGCGCCTGGCACAGTGGGGTCCATAATTGGGCTCGGAGGTGCTGCTGCTTGTCCTGCCTGTCATACTGTCCTGGAACGATTAGATTTTTATAGGTAAAATGTTGATACACATCGATTTCACGGTACACAAGCAAAACGACAAACCTATTTCCATTTATGGTCATCTAAATATACAGTTAGGCAAAGTAAGAAAAATGCTGCTTAAGAACTCAGAGTTTGAGTTAGGATATTTGCTTTGTAGATTTTGACTTGTGATGTTGACAGTTTGTGCTTTAATGGGGAGAAAACTTCCTATTTTTTTGACTCTCAACATCTGTTGCCCTTAAATAATTATTGTCCGACCCTCCCAGGAGTTCCTACAACTGCGAAAATGTAAATTGATAAAAAGAGAAAAAAATGTTAAAACCCAGAATGTTGCACAGTGAAAATTTAAATTGAAAAAAAAGCTTAAAAATAAATCTCTCAACGTTATTTTAAAAAATAAAAACCCAATTTTGCCAAGCCCAATTATGATGTTCCTTTAATATTTATATAGTTAATTTCTCCAAATCAGAATAAAAAGCCCTCTTCTTTCGTAGATAGTAGCTTGTGATACCTAGGATCTGAGCGAGATATTTACCTTCACTCTTGTCTTGTTCTTTCCAAACATTTTGCACAGGATTCCTTCTGCTTAGTGCCACTGTGTGATGGAATTTCCCTTCATAGCCCAATAAGCAGGGTGCAGAAATCAGTACAGCTCTTCTGTGGGTGCGAATGCGCCTGTCGGCACAGGCCTGAGCAAGCCCAGCTGTGTTGCACCAGAGCAGATCAGGGGGTGAACTGTGATGGCTCTGCTCCAGGAGCAGGGGAATCTGCTGGAGCGCGTGAGCAGGTGACTTCATCTGTGTGCTGCTCCTTGCACTGGCCTCTCCCCACCCAGCGGCGCCAGAAGGGGGTCAGCGGCCCTGCTCTCCCCCACGTGTGGGTCGCGTAGCCGTTCGGGAGAGTAAGGGGGTGCCGTGTGCCCCTTTGCTCCCCTGTGCAGGAGCATCAAGCAATGGTCTTGCCCAGCATGAAACGTATTGTTGTTTGTTAAATCACTGTCAGCCCAGATTCAGACATGGAGGGCCTGGGGTTTCAGCGGGTGTCTTGTAGAGGAAGGATGCTGTTTGCTGGCAGGATCTGGAGAATGGAGAAGGCTGTGCTTTCTGTGTTGAATAACAGGAATGCTAATAACGAATTCCCCTCAGAGCTAGCCTACACTAGAAAGCTAGGCTGAATCAGCTACGTCACTGAGGGGTGTGAAAAATTCACCCCCTGCAACAGACATTGTTAAGTCAACCTAAGCCTCAGTGTAGACAGTGCTAAGAATTCTTCTGTCAACCTAGCTGCTGTCTCTCGGGGAGGTGGATTCACTCCAGTGATGGAAGAATCCCTGTGCCGCTGTAGCATTTCTAGACATTGGCTCCATATTTAAGATCCAGTGCTCTGGGCATCTATCTCTTAAATTGATCCTTGCAAAAAAAAAACTTAGACGATGGCCACCTGCAAGTAGATATGCCTCGACCCCTGCCCTCCGCAACGACTCTACCCAAAGGGGCATGATGGTAGGCTTGCAGCATTCCCAGATCTAGGCTCTGGCGCCCCTAAGTGGGCAGTAAGTTCCAAAATCGAGGACCCCTGCTCTGCAATCACAGGTGTAGGTGCACCTGAGCTAGCTCCCACCTAGCTAGCTTGAATAACAATAGTGCTGAAGCCCCTTGCGCACTTACGAGACTCCCAGGTGGGCTTGTACAGTCCATGCTGCTGAAGCTTCCTGGCTATTGCTATTCAAGCTAGCTAGATCAAAGGGTGTGTCTGCAGCCAGACCTCTGACAGCAATGTAGACATGCTCTCAGAGAGCACCCAGCCAGCAGCCGCGCTGGTTTATATATAGCGGCTCTGCTGACCTCAGCTGGTGTGGTGTGTCAGATACAGAAATAGGGCTGTCAGCCTCCGAACAACATATCTCTCTCCCATCTTTTCCAGCGTCTCCATCAATTAAGCTCCTGGTGGACGACCCCATCGTGGTGAACCCCGGCGAGGCCATCACCTTGGTCTGTGTGACGACGGGAGGCGAGCCGGCACCCACTCTTACCTGGGTGAGATCCATTGGAGCCCTGCCTGAAAAAACTGGGCTGAACGGCGGGACCTTGACGATCCCGGCCGTGGCTTCGGATGACGCCGGCACGTACAGCTGCATTGCCAATAATAACGTGGGGAACCCTGCAAAAAAGTCCACCAACATCATTGTAAGAGGTAAGTTGGGCTTGGATGCTCTCAACATGCTCCTCTGAGGGCTAACTCTCCTTCATTCCTCTTTGGCAGGGTGGCTGCCTGTAAATTTGTGTCCTACTGTGCCAAGCATGGTGTTGGCCATTTATAACAACATAAGGAATAAATCAGTACTGGATCAATGCAGTTTCAACTGGGGTTTAGGCACACCGTGACTACCTCTGTAGTCCAGCCCTGAGGGCCTGCCAAGGAGTAGCAGCTGGGGCCCCACTGCCTCGCCCCTTGGAAAGGGAGGACAAGTAGCCAGAGGCCTCCAGTCCTGCTGGATGCTATCTGTGGGCAGGCTGGCCGGACCTTCTGCATTTTTCTCCAGCCACATATGGAGTCCTCTGCTGGGGTGGTGTTGGCAGGAGCCCCCAAGAGAGCAGTTCTTGGAATTTATACCCCACTGAGATGCATGGGGCAGTCACCCTGTTGGAGGGGAGGGATAGCTCAGTGGTTTGAGCATTGGCCTGGTAAACCCAGGGTTGTGAGTTCAATCCTTGAGGGGGCCATTTAGGCATCTGAGGCAAAAATTGGGGATTGGTCCTGGTTTGAGCAGGGAGGTGGACTAGATGACCCCCTGAGGTCCCTTCCAGCCCTGATATTCTATGATTCTATGCTTCAGGCTTTCCGCAGTTGTCACCAGGGTCACATGTTCATTCTTTTCTTCACGCCCACAAGGGTGGGAAGCTTACTACCTTGGGGGTTTCCCTGAAAGCTGATATTCTGATGTGATCACATGTCTGCAAGTGCTGTGGCCTGTTGTATTGGAATAAATGGGCTAACGGTGTTTATATAACTTAGTTAATGGCTAATATTAAACAGTGTCACGCACGTTTTGGGGTTTGGTCGATAGAAACTTTAGCTTGCTTAGTTCTCTGGTAAACACACTGTTTGCTTTTGTAGCTAAGCAGTTGTTCTCCCTAAAATCTCTTCCATTAAGGGCCCACCACAGGAGTGAGAGGCGAAATAGCTCCTCCCCTCATTATTTAGGTTATTATTTAGGCTAAGTTTAAAAAAAAAACAGTTTTCATTTACTGATTTTTAATTTGCCACTTATTTTGGTTGCTAGGCAGAATTTTACCACAGGGTTTTGAGTTATGTTAGTAGCTCCTTTTGTTTGGATTAACTTAGATTGACGGGTTATAACTTTTCTCATTAATATTTGACATGACAGTTTATGAATTTACACTTACTTTTTAAAAGTGACCTTACAGTTAGGGTAAATTTGAAGCCCACTTATTACAACAGGCCTGAGTCCATGGTACCGATAATTTAATCCAGGTAAGGGGACAAGGAAGAATTTGTGCACAGTAATTACTCCTAGGAGAAAACTAAATCTGCAGAGTTGTGTTGGCTTGCAGTGTGAGCCTGGGCTAACCACAGAGATATGGCTGATTAGTTTGAAGGAAGATTCCTATTGGTTGGTAGGTGGATTAATCTACCTGAACCAAATAGTTCAGTTGAAACTAATTTTCTATAATCTAAGATGCCAATGGTACGGAAACATAAACTCCCACACAGTGGGTGCTTTCAGTAATAACTTGTGATTCATCAGATTCGGGAGAATCTGCTGTATAAGGAGCAATGGTGTGATTATTTCATGAGAGCATAGGCTCTGTTTGCTCCTTAGTGCCCAGCAATATTATACTTTCCAACAGGCCGATGAAGTAGTATGCATTGTTCGGGAGGTCCAGGAGAGAGCATAGCACCAGGCTTCTGTAGGAGTTTGTTAGGCTGTTGCAACGGCGTTATTTGTCAGATCATTCCATTGGAATCTTTTGACATTCGGCTTAAAGCTTTTATTGTCCGGAAGCAAAAATGCTGTGTTATTTCCAGAATCAGGCATCCACCCTCATTCGCTGGGATTTACAACTATCATAAAACTGGGCAATGAGGAACGCACGTTTGGAATAAGCAAAAGGGAAGGAAAAGCTTTTCATGTAAAGAAATCTCGATATTTTCATTGACCCAAAAAGCAGCATTAAAGGAGTCCTTGGCTCCCCACAGGAACCAGTGTCAGGAGTCGGAGGATAATAATACTCTGCTCGTACATTTTTATTTACGGGAGCCCATGCCTGGAAAAATATCATTGAAAACATATCTGGGTTTTCCTTTTCTAAAGAGCAGCCTGGCCCAGTTCATTCCTAACTCAGTCAGGCGTGGGGAAGAAATCACCAGCACCCCAGCAAACGACAGATAAGGCATAGCCACCCTCCAGGCAAAGTGGCTGAAGGAAACAACGGGTTGCACTCGTAGCTGCAAACCATACCCCTCAACGGGGGCTGTGTTCGGCACAGCAACTTGGTGGGAGTTCCCAGGGACACTGACCACTAGAGGAGCCTACCTGACGCTACAGCAGCGGAAGGGTGCAGCTGTGGCCCCCTTTCCTTGGAATGGGCCAACTTCTGCTGTTGCTTGAAGCCTTTCCACCTCTAACCTAGGTGGTTGATCGAGGCCGTTTGCTGTATGGCTGCACGCGAGGTGGAGAGAGAGAAGAACTTCCCTCCCTCTTAACTTCTGCAGAACTTTCCTAGGAATGGCAGCAGGGTGATCAGAGAGCCCCGGGGTAGTGGAGGGAGGTCCGCTGGAGAGGCTGGGGAGAGGAGGTACTGTGAAAAGGCAGTGGCTCCTCTGGCGATGAGTTGAGGTTGGCTTCTCATGATATGGCCCAGTCATTCTACTCCAGATTTGTTTCTCTATTTCAGAAAAGCTGGTCAAATTCTCTTCCGGCATCACCAGGTGCACCACCTAGTGGCAGGAAGTCAGGAAAGTTGCATCTGCTCATGCCTGTGGTCAATTTTGCCCATAAACTTTAATAATTTAAGTGCACTGGTCTCTATTATGATATTTTTCTTCTTTCATATTTAAAGGGACAGGACCAACTTAAAAAGTCCTTCTCTCTGGCAGAGTTTAATTTACCTTTGTTATGATTAATACCCGAGTTTAACAGAGCTGAAATAGATTTGAGAAAAAAAAATCTGATCTTAGTTTGTTTTTTGGGTGTGTTGGACAGTACTTTGAATGCTGTCTTGTTGCTTTCCCTATATATCTATGCTCCTTTTCAGTGTCTGGATTTCCACACAGCAGCCGAGGACAGAGAGGAACATTTATTTAAAATATGAAATTGTATATCCACAAATTATCCACAATTCTCATGGGGACTCCAGGACAGGGGTTGGAGCTGTACTATGTCTGGATGATTATTCTTTTTAAAACCAGGTGATTTTGCTGTATATTTACCCTGGACCCATGGCCTTTCCGTCCGAGGCTAGTTCTATCAGTGTTGTCTTCATCGCCAACAATTTTCTTGGCTTGATTTTCGCAGCTTTCTTCTCAGCTAATGGTATAAAAAAGCCACATTTATGACTACTTCCTGTCCTCTAATGCAGGCCTTGAAACCCATGATTGCAAATGACGTCACCAAACCCCAGCAGACAGTTCATTTAAGAACCCAAGCACCTTGAGATGTAACCCTTATAAACAGATTCCATGTAGGTCACAAGTGAAAATGATTCTGTCAGTCCATCCTCATCTCCATTGACCCATATTCCAAAACATCCAGCTTGGTGCACTGATCAAGAGAAGCCAAGAGTAGTAAGTGAGAGAGAGAGGATGGCCCAATGGTTCCTGCATTGGTTTGGGACTCAGGGGACTTGAGTTCAATTCTCTACTCTGCCACAGACTTCCTATGTTACGTTGTTTATTTTCTGTGCCTCAGTTTCCCCTCTGTGTAATGGGGATAAGAGTGTTTCCCTAGGTCACAGGGTGTTGTGGAGGTAAACGCATTAAAAATTGTTGCTTCCCTAATTCACCTGCATGTGGGTGTGTGCGTGCGATGCAATGCAATGCTGAGAACCATGAATAGAATTGCTGCACAGGAGGGTGGCAGTTGATCAAACACACAGATACACAGGTTACAAACTAGAGATGTCAGAGCCATATGTGAGAAGACAGGCGTGGAGGGCTGCACCCTGTCACAAGTGGGGGCTTACCCAGAAATTGCCTTATCCGTGCTCATGGATAACCTGCTCGAGAGGGGCTAGTGCACAGGTTTGACTGTTCGGACAATGGGGGAGACCCTGCAGTGGCTCGCAGAACAGCAGAAGGAGAGGCAGAAGACTCTGCAGGCCTTCCCGCAGTCCCACCACCTGGAGAAACACTCCTTTATTCGAGAGCAAGTTCACGTACAGCAGCAGCTACTCCAAGGTGCGGTGAGTCCTGCAGTGGGCATAGGCAGTAGGCCTCCGTGACATGGGCTCTGCAGATGATCCCGACTCATTCTTGGTCGCTGTTGAAAGAGTAGCTGTGGCTGAAGACTGAGAGAAGGGAACCTCGGCCCTATGGCTCGCACCCAACTTGACAGGGGAAGCCCAGGCAGCCTGTGTGGCTCTAAGTGATGAGCAAGCACTGGACTATGAGGTGGTTAAAGCAGCCTTCCTAGATGGGGGGGTGGGGGCTTATTCACTGAAAAGTAGCCACAAAAGTTTTGGGCTGCTAGATGGTCTGGGGTGTTACGGCCCTGGACGTTTGCCCAGAAACGGATGGACTGGGCCACTCGCTGGTTGAGGCCAGACACTCTGATTGGGTGAGATCATGGATGCAGTAATTTTTGAACAGTTCCTTCAGGAGAACACACAGGTATGGGTCAGGAAACATTAGCTGGTCATCCTAGATCCTGCGTCAGACTCACAAAAGAATTCGTAGAGGCGGACATCCCCAGGAAAGAGGGTTGACAGTACCAGGGACCAGTGCGGGTGAGAAGGGTTGGAGAACCCCTGGCTGGAAAGGTTGCAGAGAAGAAGGAAGAGCCTAGAGGGAATCTTGCTGGGACTCGGGGTATTGTCTGTTATGGGTATGGGCACCAAGGACACCTAAAAAGAGACTGCCCTTAGATGGGATGTGGGTTAGCAGAGTTCTGCGGTTGGGCGGGTCCTCTTGGGCATGGAAGGAAAAGGAAATGACCTCCTGTTTCTTCACTAGACCCACTAAATTGATGCTGCTGTGCTGATTTAGCTCCGTAGTGAACACAAGCCCTTAGTGTGTGTGTTCCTAACTCCTTTTGAATCAATGGACATTATACTGGGGATGAGATAGATCCTCACATACAGAACCTGCTGCAGGAGTATCATGAACATTTTACAATAAAGTACCATTCCTTAAAGATAGTATTTTCCTAGTCAAGCCTTCAGCTAACAAAGTCAGCACCCTTTGTTTCCCTACTGCCACGTTTTCATGTTCGTGCCATTCCCTTGCAGCAGTCAGATAATGTTAACAAAAATTTTGCAGAGATGGTAAAGAGAAATTGTTTTGAGTGCTGTAGTGTTGTTCCTTAAGAGGCACAGATACCATGCAATATCTTTCATTCCCTCCTTTTTGCTCTGAACAAGAGCTCACTAGAGACAAATACATGACTTGTTGAATTGTGTTTTTACTGTTGGAGCAGCTGCCTCTATAACAAATCCATGTGCTGTTTACCTGGCAAGATCACCACTTATTGAGAGAGCTGGCGAAATACAGGCATTTCTCCGAATACCGTTAATAACTCATTCCAAACTGCCTGATATCCCAGAATATGTCATTCCTTCCAGAGAATATTCTAATGGAGTCTGGGTCAAAAAATAATTCTGGTTTCATCAGAAGTGGCCAAAACCCAACTCTAATTATGTAAGTTTTCTTTCCAAGTATCTTTTATAGATTAATTAATGAGCTTTTGAAATGGTCCTCAGGCTACGTTTGCAGAGTTTCATTAGGATGCCGGTGGGTGTTCTCAGTGGTAACATTTTCCACTTCCTGCTCTCCTAATCCCTGTGATTGAAGACCATTGATTATTAAAATTAACCACCCATAAAGCATTTCTAGATTAAACCCTGAAAAGTGCATGGATTTTAAGGAGCTTTGGACTCCTTCTGCTCACAGTCAGGAAATTCCTGTAAGGTCAGAACTTTGCCACTTTTCTCACAGATGTAGACCTGTGGACTATCCTTGGATCACTCGATGATGACCTGTTCTGTTCTGTCCCTCTGGGGCACCTGGCATTGGCCACTGTCGGAAGACAGGATACTGGGCTAGAGGGACCTTCGGTCTGACCCAGTGTGGCCGTTCTTTTGTTATCCTTAGTGCAGTATACACATGCAAGTGTACATGGGATGAGCGTAGGCCTAGCAAGGGCAGGAGATGTCCACTGAGCCCTGAGAGCCTGCTCCCTTACCCCCAGAGATGCCCCTTCCTCCCCTCCTTTGTCATAATCCTGTCCACTGTCCTAGTCCCCGTGAAGGGCACCAGAGCAGTGCCACCCATTCTGCAGCCTTCTCTTCTCAGTTGCTTGCCACCTCACTGCGCAGAGCTTTGCAGTCTAACTCCATCCTGCCCTGACCTCATTTGCCCGCTTAATGTGTCCGGCTGCCTTTCTCCAGGATGACACAATGCTCAGGAACTGGCAACAAGTGCTAGTGGGATCCAGCAAGATAGCTGGCCAGGAGAGGACGAGGGGACCTTCCTCTTTCTACCTGGGACACGGCTGATCAGGACTGCTTCACCGTAAAACCCCAACCTGGTCCCACCTCCCAGAATTATTCAATTCCTCAACCACAACACTTCCTGCCCGCTCCATACCTCTAGGGAACTGAATAGTCTTTAAGGTGTAAATCACCTACAATTTAGTGCTCTGACTTATCAAGAGTCCTGTAGTTGCTGAGATGCTACTATTAGCTTGTGTCCTGTGGGGCTCTGCGCACTTTGACTTGGGTCTGCCGTGCCCCTGCTGAACAGTACTGTTTGTTTTTCCCTTCAGGCTAGAAGTGAAGTTTTCTGCAGGGCCTTGCTATCTGATCTGAGACTTAACCCGGTTACACCACACCTGTGTCACTGTCGACGCAGTCACTTGCATGCATATGTGCGCACACACACGTGAGATACATGCGAGAGATAACCAACCCGTATCACATGTTGGTATATTGCTTCCATTCCTTCATCCTCCTTTGTCTGTACTGGCTTTTATGTCAGCTTTAGATTGGGGCACGAATCTTGCTTTCTGATTTGTCTCTGAAGTGCTGTAAAAATAAAAAAAAAACATAGGCAGTTGTGTGTGAGTGGGAAGGGAGGGGGAATTCAATACCCAGCTCTACCACAGTTTTCTGTGTGTGAACCTGGGCAAGTCACATAGTCTCTCTGTGCCTCAGTTTCCCCTCTCTAAAATGGGGAAATAACACTGCCCTACCTCACAGGGTGTTGTGAGGGTAAACACAATAAAGGTAGCTAGATATTCTGATATTACAGTGATAGAGGCCATATAAGTACCATAGATAGGTAAGGATTCAAGGCTTGATTTTCAAAATTATTAGGAATTTTCCTTACTTCCATTTTGGGAAGTCCCAGCTTGAGACACCTCAAAGGGGCCTGATTCTGAGAGCTCAGGTGCTCAGCGCTGTCTGAAAATCAGGCCTCTTTAAGGTGTCTCAAGTTGGGCACCCAAATTCCCTGGTGACTTTTGAAAATCTTTCCCTGTGGGTACAAGTTTTCCAAAGGGATCCCCAGAGACAGAGAGCAATGTCTCTTCCCTGGTTCTTCATCACTCGTCTGTGAAGAATGAAAGGTTTTTGGTGACACAAACCTTGAAGGAATAAAGTTGGTTACTCCATTCACCATTAGGGCAAAAATGCAAGGTAGCATTCCTGAAGGACACCTGGGCATGGAATTATGCAAAAGGAAGAGCCAGAGGAATCCTTTACCAGGCTGGCATGAACACACAGATTGGCAATATGGTCTAGAAGTGTGTCAGATGTGGTGCTCACACCAGCCCAGAGAATCATTACATGCTCAGCAAGTATTAGAATGATCAGGGGAAAATGTGTCAAATAGCATCTTTTACTTTAAAGGCAAAGACAGTTTTGTGTCTGATCTGTTTATGTGACTTTTGAGTCTTATCTGTATGAATCTGTTTCACAAAACCTGAACTCTGTTTTTTCCAAGAAGTGGAATTCCCAATTGACTCTGTTCAAAAACTTACCCACACTTTATTTAGCACAAAAGCGTTTGCCAGGCATTAAGATTTTAAGCTGTATACATCACATCCAAAGTGCCCAAGATTAAACGGGCTAGCAGAAAGAACTGTTCAGGCTGTCAAAAATACACTCAAGAAAACAAAGATGGATAGCTAGCATTAATGGAATCACTTGCCCTGTTACTAAGGAGTGGATGGCTTAAAATGAGGTTTGCTGCTGTAATTGACTTAAAGCAAGTAACACCCAATGGTTATCCACTCCCAGTATCCGGCAGCCAGAGGTTTAGGGACATCCAGAGCCTGGGGTTGCATCCCAGACCATCTTGGTTAATAGCCATTGATGAACCTATCCCCCAGGAACTGAACTAGTTCTTTTTTGAACCCAGTTACAATTTTGGCCTTCACAACATCCCCTCCTGCCTTTTAATTTCGCAGGGTGATCCCTCGTTCATCTGTTGTATGAAGGAGTAAATAACACAACTTTATTCACTTTCTCCACACCTGTCATGGTTTTATAGATTTCTGTCATATCTCCCCTTAGTTGTCTCTTTTCCAAGCTGAAAAATCCGATTTTATTAATCTCTCCTCATGTGGCAGCCGTTCCATACCCCTAAGCATTTTTGTAGCCCTTCTTTGTAACTTTTCCAATTCTAATGTATCTTTTTCGAGATGGGAAGACCAGAACTTCATGAATTATTCAAAGTGGGGGCGTGCCATACATCTATCTAATGGCATTATGATATTTGCTATCTTATTATCTAACCCTTTCCTAATGGCTCCTAACATTCAATTGTTTTTTTTGGCTGCTGCTGGACACTGAGCAGATGTTTTCAGAGAACTCTAGGATCTCGTTCATGAGTGGTAACAGCTGATTTAGACCGTGTTATTTTGTACGTATAGTGGGGATAATATTTCCAATGCGCATTCCTTTGCATATTTCACCATTGAATTTCATCTGCCATTTTGTTGCCCAGTCACCCAGTTCTGTGAGAACCCTTTGTAACTCTTCACAGTCTGCCTGGGACTTAACTATCCTGAGCAGTTTTGTATTCTCTGCAAACGTTGCCACTTCACTTTTTACCCCTTTTTCCAGATGGTTTATGAATATGCTGAACAGCACTGATCCCAGTGCAGATTCTTAGGGGTCCCTGCTATTTACCTCTCTGTGCTGTGAAAACTGACCATTTATTCCTCCTTTTTGTTTCCTGTCTTTTTGCCAATTACAGTCCCATGAGAACCTCCCCTCTTATCCCACAACTGCTTAATTTGCTTAAGAGCCTTTGGTGAGGGACCTTGTCAAAGGGTTTCTGAAAGTCCAAGTGCACCATACCCATGGGATCACCCTTGTGCACAGGTTTCTTGACCCCCTCAAGGAATTCTAATAGATTGGTGAGGCATCATTTCCTTTTACAAAAGCTCTCTGTTAACTCTTCTTCAACAAATGGTGTTAATCTATGTGTCTAATAATTCTTTTCTTTACTGTAGTGTTGACCAATTTGCCTGGTACTGAAGTTAGACTTACCAGCCTGGATCACCTCTGAACCCTTAAAAAACCAACAACTTTACATTAGCTATCCACCCGTTATCTGAGACAGAGGATGATTTAAGCCATAAGTTACACACCACTGTTATTAGTTCTGCAGTTTCACAACTGAGTTCCTTCAGAACTTTTGAGTGAATACCATCTGGTCCTGGTGACTTATTACTGTTTAGTTTATCAATTTGTTCAAAAACCTCCTCTACTGACACCTCAGTCTGGGACACTTCCTCAGATTTATCACCTAAAAAGAATGGCTCAGGTGTGGGAATCTCTCTCACATCCTCTGCAATGAAGACTGATGCAAATAATTCATTTAGCTTCTCCTCAATGGCCTTGTCTTCTTTGAGTGCTCCTTAAGCACCACAATCATCCAGTGGCCTCAGTGATTGTTTGGCAGGCTTCCTGCTTCTGATGTACTTTAAATAAAAATTCTGTTAGTTTTTGTGTCTTTTGCTAGTTGCTCTTCAAATTTTAGCTTGCCTAATTATATTTTTACACTTTATTTAAGAGTTTATACTCCTTTCCATTTTTCTCAGTGGGATTTGACTTCCAATTTTTAAAAGATATTGTTTTGTCTCTTATCACCTCTTTTACTTTGTTGTTTACCTGTGGTAACATTTTTTCATCCTCTTGAATTTGAGCCTCTATCATGGTGGGTTTTTTTAAAGAAAAGTTTCCATGCAGCTTGCAGGCATTTCACTCTTGTGGCTATACCTTTTTATTTTCATTTAAAACGCCTCCTCATTTTTGTGTAGTTCCCCTTCTTGAAGTGAAATGCTACGGTGGTGGCCTTCTTTGGTATCCCCCACCCCCCCCACCCCAAGGATGTTATATTGGATTACAATGTGATCACTATTACTAAGCAGTTCAGCTATTTTCACCTCTTGGACCAGATCCTGTGCTCCACTTAGGACTAAATCAAGAATTGCCTCTCGTGGGTTCCAGGATTAGCTGCTACAAGAAACAGTCATTAATGATGTCTAGAAATTTCATCTCAGCAGCCCGTCCTGAGGTGACATGTACCCAGGCAATGTGAGGATAGCTGAAAATCCCCCGTTATTATTGAGTTTTCTATTTCTCTAGCCTCTCTAATCTCCCTGAATAGTTCCCAGTCACTATCACCATCCTAGTCAGGTGGTTAGCAGTATATTCCCACTGCTGTACTCTTATTATTCAAGCATGGAATTTCTATCCATGGAGATTCTACGGTACACGTCGTTAGATTTTTACTCTCTGCTTTCTTTCACATATAGTGCGACCCCCTGCCCACCAGCATGACCTGCTCTCATTCCTATACAATTTGTACCCTGGTATTACTATGTCCCCTTGATTATTATCATTTCACCAAGTTTCTGAGATGGCTATTCTATCAATATTCTCATTTAATACCAGGCACTCACGTACACCCATCAGAAGTATTTTGACTTTTTGCCTTTGTATACAAGCCCCTGTTCAAGGCAAAGATAGGGTCTGGGTTTAAAAAGCCATAGCAATATTAATTATCTAGCACCATCATCCCAGGGCAGCTAGTTGTCTTCTTTCACAGAGGTTGTTACGTGCTGCCAGCCTGAAAAGTCATAACTAACGTATGTAGTCATTGGCAGGCATCACTTGTAATGCTGACGGTGGGTTGTCAGAGCCATTAACTATGCACTTGAACAGTCTTCGTTTGCAATGCTGTGGTTTTTCTGTGGAGCTGGCAGAGGGATCCTTTCGCTTTTTCTTCTTTCTGCGGTCTATGAAGGTCTGAGCTTCAGCCTGATTTCATGGCTGTGGAAAGCTCAAGGACAGGGCAAAGATCCACGCACATAAAAGGCATAACTATCCAGAACAGACACAAAGACCACCACCCTCTCTGTAAGGGACAAATGGGCATAACCTCACAGCTTGATTCTGCAGAAAGAGGACTGCAGTAGGGTTTGAGGGTGCTCAGCACCTGTCAGGAATGAGACCCTACTGGCTTATTTTGCATGTGTGGGGGAGTGAGGCGGGGACCACTCGCACAGTGCTTCAGCCTCCAGCATCTATGGTCTCCTTCGGGCTAGCTGGAAAACCTTCCGGAATTCTAGTTTGGGGGGGCGGGGGGAGGGGAAGGTTTCAAAATGTGTGTTTGTTTGGATATGGAATAAAAATGAGACTTTTAAACATTTGCTGTTGGGAAAAAAAACACATGAGGGACCCTGCAGGAATAGAGCAGTGGTCAAGGCACTTACCTTGGTTCAGCTCCCTGCTGTGCCCAATTCAGAGCTTGGATCTCCCACATCCCAAGTGAGTGTGTAACCACTGGGCTATTCTGGGGTGGGTCAGTTGCTCTCTGTTTCTCAGAAATTCCATTCTGGACCCGGGAAACCTTTCTGCACAAAGGTCTCATTTGGACAGATAGGCATTTTCATATGAAAAATCCCTGACCAGCTCTCATTCTCCTGACTATTGACAGACACATCTCTGCAACCGTGGTCCAGCCCACACGAGGTTAGTGGTACAAAACCTCCTCTGACCTGAATTTGCAAAATGAAACCCCCACATGTTGCTACAGTCGTGATAAGTTATCTGAGGTCTCTCATAAAAGTTTACAGCTCTAAGAATGAAAGTGTGAAAAGTGGAGCCTCAGAGTTTAATAAGTCTATTTATTTTTACTATCTGAAATTGCAGCACCAAATGTGTTCTCTCACTCTGTCAGGATGTGGTGTATCATAGATAAGTCCATAAAGCAATTCCACATTAAAATCTAGATAGTTTATTGATTCTGCAGTTCTTTTCATTGGAACACCCTGGAACCTTTCTGTACAGACATTTTATTTCTAAATAATAGGCAGCGGCTGTTCTGTATTTGATTGTGTTGCCAGGAATCAGGATTTCTATAAGAATACTTTACAGACGAGGTTCAGGAGGCAAAATTCAACTTGTGCCTTTTTCCGGAGATGTTGCTCTTTCAGGCCTTGTCTTCACAAGGAAAATAAGGTCTTGTTTTTGTTTTTAAGCATGTTGGCTAAAAAGTGTTAAATAACATGCTAAACCCTAGTATAGACATAGCAATAGTTGTTTTAACACTTCTTAGCAGATAGAAAAGGAGGACTTGTGGCACCTTAGAGACTAACCAATTTATTTGAGCATAAGCTTTCGTGAGCTACAGCTCACCTGTAGCTCACGAAAGCTCATGCTCAAATAAATTGGTTAGTCTCTAAGGTGCCACAAGTCCTCCTTTTCTTTTTGCAAATACAAACTAACACGGCTGCTACTCCGAAACCTGTTCTTAGCAGATGTTTACCACCTGCTAACACACATTAAAACTACAAATGCCTTAACCACAGTAGGAATAGAAATGGTCAAAAAATGGAATTCCCATCCTGCGGGATACTCTGCGATTTCAAGATTTCATTTTGAAATGGGATGAAAAGTTGAGAAGTCTGAATTTTTCATGAAAAGACATATCCCCAAATATTTTATTCTGACATCTTCAAAATGGGTTTGCTTTGATAAGCTTGAACAAGTGTTTTGAATTTGATTTTGAATGTAATGTAAGACAGCAATCTAATATTTGTCACAATAATGTCAAAATGAAATGGTTTGACCTGATCTAAGTGAAAGGTTTTAATGAGCCTGAAATGTTTCAGTTTCGTCAAATGAGCATTTTCCAAAGGTAAGCATTCCCCTGGAAAACAGTCACCCTGTGCTAAACAGGATGTTACTGTGTGTTAGCTAATACGTGGTTTTAATGAAACTCAACACCATCTTGTTTCCTAGTATAGAGAAACCCTGAGATACAGTTATGACTGCAAGCAGTTCATAGACTTTTCAGGCTATTTTCACCCGCCGATTCCATCAGGCCACTTCTGCCTCAGCGTATGGCCAGAGTGCCTGCTGATGTTAAGACCTTGCTCATCCTCTCTAGTCTGCCAGTGACGATTTACCAGCAATGGCTGTGATGAGGAGACACTTTCATCAAAAGACGGAAAGCACAAAAATTATTGAGAAATTAAAAGCAAAACCTTAAAGCGCCCGAGAGAGAGTCCAACCCTGAGGGGTGGGTAGCGCAAACTGGAAGATGTAGGGCTGGATTGGCACCTTCCCATCCAGTTCCTGTAACAGGCCTTGTGTAACAGTGACACCCCAGGAGCAGGGAGAGGGCTGAAGAGTGACTCCGAGTTACAGTTTGGTCCTTGCTTCCCTCTTCCTGCATGGGTGGGGAGGGGTAAGCTGTGCCATCCCTTTTTCTTACTTTCCACACCTGGCTTAGCTGCACTGTCCGGCAGGTCAGGGTGGGATGGAGCTAAGATTCCTCTTGCTCAGCTGCACCCTGCCCCTTTCACAGTGCGTGGCAATGCAGATTGCCCACACTGAGGGGCAGAGGGGTCACTGATGTATCCCCTTTCTCAACAACTAGGCACCTGACTGAGCTCAGAGCGATTTGCATTTCAACAGGGCATAGAAATTACAGCAGTGCTGAAAGGTCTATCTGGCATTCCCACTTCCAAGATGAACAGGTTAAAGGGGGAGGTGGGACTGGGAAGCGAGTGTGATTGAGTGTGCTATTTTTATACTGAAGGTGGTGGCAGGCACACTGTATAACTATGCAGTATAATCCCCTGCAGGAATGGTCAGGCAATTTGCAAGTGGCTCAGTCCTCAAAAACTGAGCCATTGAGAGAGTACAGTACAAATGTAAAATACTTCTCTAACCCTGTAGTGAAAGTGTACCTTGCTGTGATGAGATACACGTGTTATTAGCAGATTGATAATTACTAGGGAATTGCATTGGCAAAATATATCTGAATTTCCATATATCTGCCCTCCCATACCAAAGTGCATACTGTCCCACTTTCTGGAGGCTTAGCTGTATGCTTGGGATCAGAAACTCACCAGCTGATTATATATGATTCTCAGCACTGGGCCTGTGATCTCTGACGGCTGGCGTGAGGTCTTGGAGCCTGACTGTGCAACGTGCATTCACTCACGTATTCCCATTGAATTCAGTGGGCTATTCATGTAAGAAAGGGCCGCAGAGCTGCCGCTGATGTGCTGTATATGGTTAAAGCATAGTTTGGCCTCCCATCTGGATTGCCATTATATGTGAGCTGTCCTGTGTTTTTCCTGATGGTCGACATGATGTTTCTTGGGAGGAGTTGTGTCAGTTTGTCGTTTTGCAATGACTGTTTCCAAAATAGATTTGGTCATAGTTCTTAAATAAGGTGGTTAATAGGGACTGGACATCCTTACTTCTGTTGAATAGCACCCTCCTCCAGAAATAGTCCCACTGAAGTGAATGAGACTACCCATAGAGTAGGATATCTGTGTCGGGGAGGATATGAGAATGTGTCTTATGTGACTTAGAATCCTTCAGAGTATCCATCTATTTGCTATGCTGACTTTTTTTTTTTTTTGCTTAAAAATTAAAATAAAAAGGGAAACAACAAAAATAACCGTAACATTCAGTATTCTCCCATGACAACAAGAATGGTGAAGACTGAGAAGCTCTTAGTCATATGTAATATTGTCAGAAAATTACATGTTGGACTGAAAGTTCTCATGCCTGGACTCAACCCCCAGTGACTAATAATTTTGGAAAGTTGTACAAGAACCTGCAAAACAATTTTTGAGCCATTAAACCATGGGATGAAAGCCACTTGCGGAGGAAGGAGCTATTCAGCGCAACGAATGGTGGCAGAATAAAGCCCTTAATGAAAACTTTATAAGTAGAATTTGAACGTTCAATCCACTCCAAAGTATATTTTAATGCCAGCGCATTAGGATGTAGGAGACTTCCTGGTGTGGGGACTAATCTTGTTTCTTTGCTTTGTACATTTTTGAAGAAAGGCAGACGTACGTTAAGTTTCATTTATTGCATGTGGGCAGAGTGAAAAGTGCAGATTTACAATTCACTGCCTTCTGGCTTTTTGGGGAGTCATGCAAGAATATTTTTTGACAGATTTGGCACTAGAGGTGGGCTTTATAAAGGCATTGGCCCTGGTCAACACCCAGCTGTAATGTATAACAGAGGATTTATAATTTGTTTGGCAAGTACGAAACCTATTGGGAATGATGTCAACTTCTCTTCATTGTTCCATTTAGATTCCAATTCTTGACCGGCTTTGTGATGAGACTTGCAAATTTCCAGTTTGTTTTCGTGATGGGCAGTTTGCAGAATGGCATTTTCCTGAATTCATGCTTGTGTTGCTGTTGCTTGCCCGTCTGGTGAACTGGCAAGCTGGAGTCTTTAACATCTTAGTTTGTTTCCTTTCCTTGGCTTTGTGTTTCCAAAGAAGGCTGCATGCCTGATCAGTAAGCTAGGCAGGTGGTGACCTGATCCTGCTGCTTATTGTGCAACACTTGTTCGTTAGTCCCCCAAAAGCAACCCTGGTATATGTGTTTCAGAGTAGCAGCCGTGTTAGTCTGTATCCGCAAAAAGAAAAGGAGTACTTGTGGCACCTTTAGAGACTAGCAAATTTATTAGAGCATAAGCTTTCGTGAGCTACAGCTCACTTCATCAGATGCATACAGTGGAAAATATAGTGGGGAGATTTTATATACACAGAGAATATGAAACAATGGGTGTTACCATACAGACTGTAACGAGAGTGATCAGGAAAGGTGAGCTATTACCGGCGGGGATGGATCTTTTGTAGTGATAATCAAGGTGGGCCATTTCCAGCAGTTGACAAGAACAGTAGGAGGGGAAATAAACAAGGGGGAATAGTTTTACTTTGTATAGGTTTCAGAGTAGCAGCCATGTTAGTCTGTATTGGCAAAAAGAAAAGGAGGACTTGTGGCACCTTAGAAACTAACAAATTTATTTGAGCATAAGCTTTCATGAGCTACAGCTCACTTCATTGGATGCATTCAGTGGAAAATACAGTGGGGAGATTTATATACATAGAGAACATGAAACAATGGGTGTTACCATACACACTGTAACCAGAGTGATCACTTAAGGTGAGCTATTACGAGCAGGAGAACAGGGGAGAAAAAAGCTTTTGTAGTGATAATCAAGGTGGGCCATTCCCAGCAGTTGACAAGAATGTCTGAGGAACAGTTGGGAGAGGAAGGGGGGAATAAACATGGGGAAATAGTTTACTTTGTGTAATGACCCATCCACTCCCAGTCTCTATTCAAGCCTAAGTTAATTATATCCAGTTTGCAAATTAATTCCAATTCAGCAGTCTCTCTTTGGAGTCTGTTTCTGAAGTTTTTTTGTTGAAGAATTGCCACTTTTAGGTCTGTAATCGAGTGACCAAAGAGATTGAAGTGTTCTCTGACTGGTTTTTGAATGTTACAATTCTTGACGTCTGATTTGTGTCCGTTTATTCTTTTACATAGAGACTGTCCAGTTTGGCCAATGTACATGGCAGAGGGGCATTGCTGGCATGTGATGGCATATGTCACATTGGTAGATGTGCAGGTGAACGAGCCTCTGATAGTGTGGCTGATGTGATTAGGCCCTACTGATGGTGTCCCCTGAATAGATGTGTGGACACAGTTGGCAGTGGGCTTTGTTGCAAGGATAGGTTCTTGGGTTAGTGGTTCTGTTGTGTGGTGTGTGGTTCCTGGTGAGTATTTGCTTCAGGTTGGGGAGCTGTCAGTAAGCAAGGACTGGCCTGTCTCCCAAGATCTGTGAGTGTGATGGGTCGTCCTTCAGGATAGGTTGTAGATCCTTGATGATGTGTTAGAGAGGTTTTAGTTGGGGGCTGAAGGTGATGGCTAGTGGCGTTCTGTTATTTTCTTTGTTGGGCCTGTCCTGTAGTAGGTGACTTCTGGATTCTCTTCTGACGGTGTCAATCTGTTTCTTCACTTCAGCAGGTGGGTATTGTAGTTGTAAGAACGCTTGATAGACACTTGAATCTCTTTGGTCACTCGATTACAGACCTCAAGGTGGCAATTCTTCAACAAAAAAACTTCAAAACCAGACTCCAACGAGAGACTGCTGAATTGGAATTAATTTGCAAACTGGATACAATTAATTTAGGCTTGAATAAAGACTGGGAGTGGATGGGTCATTACACAAAGTAAAACTATTTCCCCTTGTTTATTTCCCTTCCTACTGTTCTTGACAACTGCTGGAAATGGCCCACCTTGCTTATCACTACAAAAGGTCCCCGTCCCCCGCTCTCCTGCTGGTAATGGCTCACCTTTCCTGATCACTCTTGTTACAGTCTGTATGGTAACACCCATTGTTTCATGTTCTCTGTGTATATAAAATCTCCCCACTGTATTTTCCACTACATGCATCCGATGAAGTGAGCTGTAGCTCACGAAAGCTTATGCTCTAATAAATTTGTTAGTGTCTAAGGTGCCACAAGTCCTCCTTTTCTTTTTATGGTATATGTGTCTCCACCTGTTACTCCCTGTAAGTTTGTTTTTACTTCTTCTGTACAACACCAAGTACAGTGGGGTTTCTAGTCTGTTCTGTTGTATTGTATTCGGGTTCTTTTACTGTCTCCATGGCTGAGGTATCTTAGCACCTTCCTGTAGTGCCTGAAGCAACATGACTAACATCTGATCCCTGATGTGGTGCTCTCAGTTACAGTAATACAGACAATAGTGAGAGAACTCATTGTCAGGAATCAAGGCCTGCAGCAGAGCTAGTCACCAGGCAACCTAAGGAGCGGAACAGGCCTGTAATGGACTGCCTGAATAGCTGGATCCCTGGAGTGGCTGGAGGAATCAGCAGACCAGTTCTTAAACCTAGCAGCAGCAGTTCAGCAGCTGCATTCAGCCACAGGTGTGATAGACCCAGCCCAGTATCTTGTCCCACTCCAGGTAAGCTGGTTCTGACCCTCTGCTCTGATTCCTGACCTCTGTCTTTGGCTCTGACCCCTAGCTCTTCTGGCCTTTGACTCTGGTTCTGACTCTGGGTTCCAGCTCCGGTTCTTATCGTGGGCTCCTATTTATGGCTACAACTCCTCCTCTAACCACTGGGCCTGACTCCTGCTCCAGCCACTAGGCACAGCCGCCCCATCCCAGTCCTGTGCCACTAATTACTAGGGATGTATCCAAGCAGAATCAGACATTCTAAATGGGTTTTGTAATTTGGACCCAGATTTTGTGGCTGGACTCCATCTCTTAATGATCACTCTCAGCAAGTTCATGGATGACACGAAGCTGGGGGGAGAGGTAGATATGCTGGAGGGTAGGGATAGGGTCCAGAGTGACCTAGAAAAATTGGAGGATTGGGCCCCAAAAAAATCTAATGATGTTCAACAAGGACAAGTGCAGAGTTCTGCACTTAGGAAGGAAGAATCCCATGCACCGCTACAAACCAGGGCCTGAATGGCTAGGCAGCAGTTCTGCGGAAAAGGAGCTGGGGATTACAGTGGACGAGAAGATGGATAGGAGTCAGCAGTGTGCCCTTGTTGCCAAGGAGGCTAATGGCATATTGAGCTGCATTAGTAGGAGCACTGCCAACAGATTGAGGGAAGTGATTATTCCGCTTTATACGGCTCTGGTGAGGCCAAATCTGGAATATTGTGTCCAGTTTTCATCCCTGCACAACAGAAAGGATGTGGACAAATTGGAGAGAGTCCAGCGGAGGGCAACAAAAATGATTAGGGGGCTGGGGCATATGACTTATGAGGAGAGGCTGAGGGAACTGGGCTTATTTAGTCCGCAGAAGAGAAGCGTGAGGGGGGATTTGATAGCAGCCTTCAACTACCTGAAGGGGGGTTCCAAAGAGGATGGAGCTCGGCTGTTCTCAGTGGTGGCAGGTGACAGAACAAGGATCAATGGTCTCAAGTTGCAGTGGGGGAGGTCTAGGTTGGATATTAGGAAACACTATTTCATTGGGGGGGGGAAGCACTGGAATGGGTTCCCTAGGGAGGTGGTGGAATCTCCATCCTTAGAGGTTTTTAAGGCCCAGCTTGAGAAAGCCCTGGCTGGGATGATTTAGTTGGTGTTGGTCCTGCTTTGAGCAGGGGGTTGGACTAGATGACCTCCTGTGGTCTCTTCCAATCCTAATCTTCTATGATTCCATGATTTTTTGACAGTATTGATCACAGATTCTCTTTCTTGTGGTTACACAGCTTAACCTGCTAGTAACATACCATCTCTCATTGTTTCCTTGTGCTCCCTGGTTGGTCTGTCGATACACACCTGCTTTCTTTTGTCTTACACATAGGATGTAAGTTTTGGGGGGGAAGACTGTGTTCGTACAGCGCATCCTACCATGGGGCCCTTGTCCAGGAGTAGGGCTGTTAGGTGCAACCACAATACAACAAATAAAAACATAAGAACGACCCTACTGGATCAGACCTATGGTCCATCTAGACCAGTATCCTGTCTTCCAACCGTGGCCAATGCCAGGTGCTTCAGAGGGAATGAACAAAAATAACCGTACTCCGTAGCTATTAGCCACGTTTACTCCATTGGGGTTACTCATGTTTCTCACAAGTGTGGGAGGGGAACTAGGTCCATGAGGTGGTAGCACGTTGCTCTTCTGGTGACAGTTGCATCTTCTGAATATTTGCTATTTGAGGCCGTGAAAGGAGAACCCAAGCTCTGGGGCATATCCTTGGATCTCAGTTTCACCTATTTAACAGTTCATATACTGAGTAATTTGCAGAATGAACTCCACTGCAGTACCCTATGGAGAAGCTGAAATCTCACTCGCCCCCCCCACCAGAAAAAAAAGCAGCAAAAGACACAGAAGCTAATTAACTTGATCCCAGGTGAAAACAGCCATTTGCCACGGTACACCTCCAGAATAACAAGCCCTTCTGTCTTAAAAATTTTAAAGCACTTATAAAAATACAGACAAACTGTGTAAATATCTCCATGCTATTTGCATTTAAATTGAAAATGTGACTGCATCTGGTCTCATAAGTGCCAAATAATTACTTGATATTCAAAAGTTTGGAGATGCTCTGGTAGAAAATGCTTGACAACCTAATTGTTCTGACAGTTATTGAAAGTAAGGGGTTTAAAAGCTTAAACTGAGGCCATGTTATCAGCAGAGAAACGAGCGGTTGGTGATTGAACCGGTGGGATTGTGTGCCCACGGTAGCCAGCTTTTTAGTTGAAGTTTTGTCCACTTCCATTGCCCTGCACTATGGGTATGCCATTTCACATTAGCCAGTAACTCCCTGAAGCCGTGGCTTCAGGGAGATCTTTAAACACATTCCGGAAGCCCAGGGAAGGGTTTTGTTCCCATAATCCCCTGCAAGACCCTTATACATTCGTGGGTACCACTGTGATACTTGAAGTGTTTGAGTCTATTTGCTTAGCTTAACAAAGTGAAGGTTATGGGGTCAGTTGATCACCTTCTGGAAACACCTTTATGGGGAACATTACTTTGGTAATAGAAGCCTTCTCAATCTAGCAGACAAGCTCCATTGACTGGAAGTTGAAGCTAGACAAATTCTACCATTAGAACAACTTGCCAAGTGTTGTGGTGGATTCCTTATTGCTGGCCATTGCTGGATGTTTTTTTCTAAAATATTTCTTGTAATTCAAACAGGAATTAAATCAGGGAAATCCTATGGGTTGTGTCATGCAGGAAGCCAAACTAGATAATCACAGTGTTCTCTTCTGGCCTTGTCATCTATGATTGCTTTTTCCTAGTCCTCACCTTAAAATGGAGCCCAGGATGAACAATCTGCTCTTGCTCCTTGCTCAGGAAGAGAGATTTCTGCTGGAGCTTTTGGAGGGAGTTCTGCCAACCAGTGCTGAGTGTCTGGGCTTGAGACTGGCATATGGCAGAGTGTTTACTCCCAGCCATGGAGGAGACAGTTCTGTGAGGTGCTTGGGGATGACAGGACAGAGTGTTGATTCTGAGTTCAGACTGGTTTGGACCAAGTTGTATTCAAGGCTTGGGAGGAGCAGAAGCGGCTGCATGAATTCAGCCTGAATAAGGAGAGGTTTCTACATTTCTGGAGGGAGCCAGCACGACCTGATCTGCAGCAGTAGTCCATGAAGATGAGGGCACATTGGGAGAAGAGAGAGGGGGTGTTCAGCTCAGGAAATCTGGCTACCCTGATAGTTACTGGTCACTTGAGCACAAATTTGGGTTTAGGAAGTCCACAGCGGACACGGTTGCTGTAGAGGGGTGCAAATGGCATTATGGAAGTGTCTGTGTTCCCTATGCTGCTTTGAAAGATCTCAGTCAGGGCAAGTGATCAAGCGTCCATTGTATCCGAGATCGCTGAGGATGCGATTCACAAACTCTGGGATTCACAAACTCGGCAGGAACTATTGATGAAACAACGTGCCCATTGCACTCTCCCTGTCTCCTCACATGCTCAGTAGTCAATGCGTTGAAAGGAGTCCTCTACGCCCGTGATGCAGACCTTAACAGATCATCCTGGCAGGGTCTTGGTCATGGGCATGGCATGGCCCGGCCAAACTCATTTTCAACCTTCTGTCATTTTCAAGAGCAGCCAGAGGAGACCGCTCTTTCGATTACATTGGAATTAATGGGGTTTCCATCTCCACTATGATTCTGGGGGACCCTTCTCTGTATCCACTTCTCCCCTGCCTAAGGACACCATTCCCAGATCAGACAGAGCGGGAAAACAGGCCTTTTTGACTCTGTAGGCACAGGGTGGAGTTGGAGAGTGGTCTGGGGGACTAAACTCAAGGAGGATACATCTGTTGCCCAGCAATCACCCTTTGATAACCAACGTGATTATAATATCTGCATGGTATAATATGGTAAGATAAGCAAACCAAAGGTAAAGAGTGGAATAAGGAGATGGCAGGACTTGCAGCAACCTGTACACAGCCAGACAGAAAAGGTATTTTCCTTGTGGGTGTTACTTCGGTAACACAGCTGGCTGTTGGTGTGCTTACAAATTAGAAACTCTCTCTGCTGTGCACACACTTTAAAGCAGTGTTGGGCCTTCCAGAGGAAGCCATGAACTAAATATGATCTTTTGTTGTTTTTAGATTCGTCACCCATAGCTATGTTGATGGCGGGTTTCTTCCCATATATTATGATGTCTGTTTATTATATCCTGTGTCCTTGATGTGTACTGCAAAAGAGGATGCGGAGGAGTCTGTTGCAGTAATTATTGGCCTTTTGGATGGGGAGAGGGGTTTGTCTGCTTTTGGGGCGGTGGGAC
Source organism: Lepidochelys olivacea (assembly GCF_965140295.1). Classification (NCBI taxonomy): domain Eukaryota; kingdom Metazoa; phylum Chordata; order Testudines; family Cheloniidae; genus Lepidochelys; species Lepidochelys olivacea. The sequence continues at coordinate 125,906,202 of NC_140416.1, forward strand.
TACTTTGTGGATGGTTAAGTCTGTTTATGGAGCTCGTACTTGAGTAATGGTCTGCATTCATTTTGCCGTGAGAGGCTGTGGAAGAGCTATGTTAAATAATGGTGTGTTTGACGTGGAAATTATGCAGAACTTTTATTTTCCAAACATTGTATTTATTTTTCCCCAAATAATGTTTCAGGACAATTGGAATAGAAGACAAGTCCTGATATATATTCTACAAATGGCAACAGAGATATTGTCTTAATATTGAATATAATCCATCCCACTGGGATTCTAGTTGTCCTTGCAATGCTACTGTAAATGAGCAGAATACTTGGGAGCAGTGACTGTGGGAGAGTTGGGCAGTAGGAGGCAGTACAATGTGTGTCACTGTCTACAAGTCAGCTCTCTTCCTGTGCGGGAGGGATAGGTGCCTGCTCCAGTCTCTGTTAAGCCTCAAGAAATATAAAATTGTCTTCTCTCTATTTTGGGAATTGTTTAATCATATCCAGTTGTGTAGAAAATTGGTTAGAGAAGCAGAAAGACCCCAGGAGAAATCTATGACCAGCAGAGTTAAGGAGAACAAGTAGGTTTTTTAATCATATAAGGAACAAAGGGAAACCTAACAATGATACTGGTCCATTATTATATGGAAATGGAAGAATCATCAATAATAATGCAGAAAAGACAGAAGCATTCAATAAATATTTCTGTTCTATTTGGGGGGGGGAAGTCAGATGTATTCATATTAAATGATGCTGCTGATGATATACTTTCCCTTCCAATAGAAACTAAGGAGGATGTTAAACAACAGCTAATAAAGATGGACATTTTTAAATCAGCAGATCTGGATAACTTCCATCCAAGAGATTTAAAAGAGTTGGCCAAGGAGCGCTCTGAACCATTCATATTTGTTTTCAGTAGATCTTGGAACTCTTGGAAAGTTCTAGAAGATTGGGAGAAAACTAGTGGTGTACCAGTATCTACAAAGGATAAATGGTGTGACCAGGGAATTATAAAAAAGAAAAGGAGGACTTGTGGCACCTTAGAGATTAACAAATTTGAGCATAAGCTTTCGTGAGCTACAGCTCACTTCATCGGATGCATTCCGTGGAAAATACAGTGGGGAGACTTATATGCATAGAGAACATGAAACAATGGGTGTTATCATACACACTGTAAGGAGAGTGATCAGGTAAGGTGAGCTATTACCAGCAGGAGAGCAGGGGGTTAGGGGGAACCTTTTGTAGTGATAATCAAGGTGGGCCATTTCCAGCAGTTGACAAGAACGTCCGAGGAACGGGTGGGGGGAGGGGAGGAAATAAACATGGGGAAGTAGTTTTACTTTGTGTAATGACCCATCCACTCCCGGTCTTTATTCAAGCCTAAGTTAATTGAATCCAGTTTGCAAATCAATTCCAATTCAGCAGTCTCTCGTTGGAGTCTGTTTTTGAAGTTTTTTTGTTTAAGAATTGCCACTTTTAGGTCTGTAATCGAGTGACCAAAGAGATTGAAGTGTTCTCCAACTGGTTTTTGAACGTTATAGGCATGCCAGCCTGACATAGATCCCATGCAAAATAATGGAATGGCTGATACAAGACGTGATTAATAAAAAATTAAAGGAGGGTAACATAATTAAGGTCAAAAAACATAAGTTATGGGAAATAGATCATGTCAAACTACCTTTTTTTAAATGAGATTACAAGTTTGACTGATAAAGGTAATAGTGTTGGTGTAAGACATTTGGAAGGCATTTGACTTGATACCACATGACATATTAAGAAACTAAAACAATACAAAATTAACATGACACACACTGAATGCATTAAAAACTGGCTAACTAATATGTCTCAAAATGTAATTGTAAATAGAGAATCATTGTCAAGCAAGTATGATGCATCTATACTGGCTAAAAAAAAGCAGTTTTGTTTCCATGGTGCTGGACGGGGAATGCTTATTATTGGCTTCATTGAATTGACAGAGATGAATATACTAACAGAGGTGGGTAACTAGTGGTGTTCCCCAAGGGTCAGTCCTAGGACCAGTCCTATTCAACTTATTCAGAAATGATCTGGAGAAAGGGGTAAACAGTGAGGTGGCAAAGTTTGCAGATGATACTAAACTGCTCAAGATAGTTAAGACCAAAGCAGACTGTGAAGAACTTCAAAAAGATCTCACAAAACTAAGTGATTGGGCAACAAAATGGCAAATGAAATTTAATGTGGATAAATATAAAGTAATGCACATTGGAAAAAATAATCCTAACTATGCATACAATATGGGGGGCGGGATAGCTCAGTGGTTTGCGCATTGGCCTGTTAAACCCAGGGTTGTGAGTTCAATCCTTGAGGGGGCCATTTAGGGTTCTGGGGCAAAATTGGGGATTGATCCTGCTTTGAGCAGGGGGTTGGACTAAATGACCTCCTGAGGTCCCTTCCAACTCTGATATTCTATGAATCTAAGATGATGGGGGCTAACTTAGCTACAACTAATCAGGAAAGAGATCTTGGAGTCATCGTGGCTAGTTCTCTGAAGACGTCCATGCAGTGTACAGTGGTAGGCAAAAAAGCGAACAGGATGTTAGGAATTATTAAAAAAAGGATAGAGAATAAGACGGAGAATATCTTATTGCCCTTATATAAATCCATAGTACGCCCACATCTTGAATACTGCGTACAGATGTGGTCCCCTCATCTCAAAAAAGAGATACTGGTATTAGAAAAGGTTCAGAGAAGGGCAACTAAAATGATTAGGGGTTTGGAACGGGTCCCATAGGAGGAGAGATTAAAGAGACTAGGACTTTTCAGCATGGAAAAGAGGAGGCTAAGGGGGGATATAATAGAGGTCTATAAAATCATGAGTGGTGTGGAGAAAGTGAATAAGGAAAAGTTATTTACTTGTTCCCATAATATAAGAACTAGGGGCCACCAAATGAAATTAATGGGCAGCAGATTTAAAACAAATAAAAGGAAGTTCTTCACACAGTGCACAGTCAACCTGTGGAACTCCTTGCCTGAGGAGGTTATGAAGGCTAGGACTATAACAGGGTTTAAAAGAGAACTAGATAAATTCATGGAGGTTAAGTCCATAAATGGCTATTAGCCAGGATGGGTAAGGAATGGTGTCCCTAGCCTCTGTTTGTCAGAGGGTGGAGATGGGTGGCAGGAGAGAGATCACTTGATCATTACCTGTTAGGTTCACTCCCTCTGGGGCACCTGACATTGGCCCCTGTTGGCAGACAGGATACTGGGCTGGATGGACCTTTGGTCTTACCCAGTATGGCCATTCTTATGTTCTTAGAAATACTATACAAGACTTCCCTTTACTCTCGCATCCCACCGGAATCAGTTCTCGGCCTCACATGATTTAAAATTTTTATCAATGACTCAGAGAAAGATAGAAAATTACCACTGATAACATTTGATGATGACACAAAGACTGGGGGAGTGGTAAATAATGAAGACAAGTCACTATTTCAGAGTGAATCTACAGCATCACATGGGGAGCTCATGTTCAGCTGATTATTCACCATGAGCCCAGGTTCTTCTCAGAGTCATTGCTTCTCAGAACAGAGGCCCCCAAGCTGAATGTATGGCCTGCATTCTTTGTTCCTAGGTGTATGACTTCACATTTGGCTATATTGAAAGACATATTGTTCGTTTGCCCCCACCTTGCTAAGCAATCCAGATTAGAGGTGGGGGAAAAAAACGGGACTCTGGTGGCAATGGTGATGCCCCTCTTATACCCAATAACCGAGTTGTGTTAGGGCATTCACTTGGAAAGTGGGAGAGTCAGGTTTGAATCCCTGCTCTGGAGAAGGGATTTAAACCTAGGTCTCTCCCCACCCCCAGGTGAGTGATCTAACAACTAGAATATTGGGTCTGAAGGTGGGGGGGCACCCCCACCACCATCTCCTCCTTCTAGAGTTTGTCAATCTATCCCATTGTTGACTTTGCTTTGATTTTAAAAAAAGGCTAAAAATGCTCAACATGAAAACATGTTTAGTTTGATGCAAAAGAGTTTTTTCCAACTTTTGCTGAAAATTAAAAAAAAATCAGTTTCGATTCAACTTGAACCATTTCTTTCCTGTTTTTTCGGAACTACCAACAAACCAAAAAATCAATTATTCACACAGCCTTAGGCTCACAGGGGATAATCTACTGAATGTGAGCTACCCATGTGATGCTATGGCCAAAAGAGCTAATGCGATCCTGGGAAGTATAAACAGGGGAATATTGAGTGGACTAGAGAAGTTATCTCACCTCCCTATTTGGCACTGGTGTAACGTTTGCTGGACACTGTGTCCACTTCTGGAGTCCACAATTCAAAAAAAGATGTTGATAAATTGGAGAGGGTCCAGAGAAGAGCCTGGGGAACTACAAAGAACTGGAAAACGTGCTTTATTGTGATAGATTCAAGGAGCTCAATCAAAGAGAGAGCTAAACAGTGACTTGATCACAGTCTATGGTCATGTTTACACTGTCCCACAGATTGGAATATGGGGGTGTGAACAGCAGTGAGCACAAAAGTGCCGCACTTTAATTCCCCTATGTGAATGCCACAGGTGTAAATTAAAAGGCTCCTACTTTGCATTAATGTAGTCCTGTTTGAAGAGGTTCACGTTAATATGAACTAGGAACCTTCTAGTTCATGCCCGCAGTGTCCACATGGGGAATCACAGCATATCACCCTGATGTGCAGTGGTATTCACAGCCCCATAATCTGGGGGGTGCTGTAGACATGCCCTATAACAGTGGTTCTCAAAGTTTGGTACTGGTGACCCCTTTCACAGAGCAAGCCTCTGAGAATGACCCCTCCTTATAAATTAAAAACACTTTTTAATATATTTAACACCATTATGAATTGGGGGGGGGGGCAAAGCAGGGTTTGGGGTGGAGGCTGACAGGTCGTGACCCTCCATGTAATAACCTTGTGACCCCCTGAGGGGTCCCAACCCCCAGTTTGAGAACCCCTGCCCTATAAGTACCTACCTGGGAAACAGAAATTTAACGATAGAAGCCTCTTCAGTCTAGCAGATAAAGGTATAATACGATCCAGTGGCTGGAAGATGAAACTAGACAAATACAAACTACAAATAAGCCACAATTTTTTTAACAGTAAGGATAGTTAACTATTGGAACAATTCATCAAGGTTTGTGGTGGATTCTTCAACACTAGAAATATTAAAATCAAGATTCTTTTTTTTTCTAAAAGTCATACTTTAGTTCCAACAGAAATTAATTCAGGGAGGTCTTCTAGCCTGCGCTAGCCAGGAGGTCACACTAGGTCATCACAGTGGTTCCTTCTGGTCTTGGGATCTATGAATAGTCTCCTGCTTTTTACCTAATTTATTTGTTTCTTTATGTACATATTGGCACCAACTGTGATGAATGATAAATAATATGAATTAATACAAGAGATTATGTAAACCCTGTTACAGATCTAATTAAACCTACAGCAGTAAACCTCTTTCGAACAGTGTGTCATCTCTGTGTGTCATCTCCGTGTTGCACTGCACAGTAATTCTTCTCATGGATCTCTCATACCGGACATCCATTATTACACTGGATTGAGTTAGGCTAGAAGATCCCTTAATTTTGAATGCTCTTCCTTTTATGACTTTAAATCAGGACTGGAATTCACTTTAGCACATTTTTGGGTGATGCCAAAATTATTTTCTTACACATGAACACCATGGCCAAATGAATGTTGCAAGGTAACACTGTGAGATCTGTTCATCATTGCAGAACTTTTTTCCCCCCATAGGTCTCTACTCTGTTATTTGGTAGCTGCATTTAGGGCTATATACGTGGAATACTCAGATAATGCATCTACACTGACGGGGGCAAAAAACCCAAACTTCGTTTCCATGGTGCTGGAGGCAGAATGCTTATTATTGGCTCCATTGAACAGACAGAACTGGATGTACTAACAAAGAGAGAAATACCAGCGAAGACTTCCATTAGCTGGGCTTTGCTGTGGAAATGGCTGTTTATTTAATGCGTAGTTCCATTTATATGGTGTTTTCACTGAAAGCCAGAAATTAAGCAGTGTGCTCAGAGCTCTTTCGCATGGGGAGGGTTGATTTTGGAGTAGAGATTTCTCCATCCATGGATTTCTGCCTCATTCAGTCATACAGACAAATAACACTGGAACTTAAGTCAGTGATGAAGGTTTTTGATAGCAGCTTTGAACAAAATGTGTCTGGAAACAGCCAAGTGAAATTAAATTCACAGCTTGTTTTATTGTGTTTTATTTAAGCTTGTCGCTTCACTTTCACAATATGGAAATCAAATCTGTGTTCTGTAGTTTTTAAATTCTCACGTTTTACGTTGGAATTGAACAAATTACTATTAGTGAAGAACATGGCTACTAGGTTAAAAACAGCCCTAGTTGACTTTATCGAGTTGCTCTGCATACCAGCCTCCATCTGGCATTGTTTTGCAGCAAGTTCTTGTTGAGGATTTAATTAATCAAAGCTCGGGTCATTGAAGCTGATGTTTTAGTATTATGGCTTAAATTGAAAAATCTTATTGTTTTGCCTTTGGATTTTTAATTGGGCTAATTTTCAGGAAGCTTGAACAGTTCAAAATGATTGAAATAAAACATTTCTCTTAATAGTAGTCGCACATTTTCTCTTAATATTGTAAAACACGGTGAGTCAATTCATACCCTGTGCTCTCCTCAGGCCTCAAAAATAGGATTGTCACAACTCTGCAAGGTATGGCCCCAGTCCAGCCAGGAGATCCCCTCAGGATCACACCAGTGTAGATTCAATAGCTCACTCTGAATGGCACAAAACACACTGGATGCCGTAAATTGTTGCATGCTGTAGGGAGCTAGTCGGTTCATTTTTTTATTGCTCAAAGCATTACAGTGCAAACCCTGTTCTTTACACGTCGGCTGTGAACAGGTGAGTCCAGCAGCTCTGAACGTCGTTCAGCAAAATTGGGTCAACCTTTATTTGCCTTATTTTTCATTGTCCACTGCCTCTGCGTGTCTAGGCCCCGTCCAGAAGCAGCAGCAGGGGTGCCAGCAGACAAAGAGAAGAATCTCATTTCCCAAAATTTCCCACGAGGTTTTGGAGAATCAAGAGGTTGACATTGTTAAAATAAGTTTTGAAACTTTTTCAATCCTTATCTGAACTACCCCCCAAGCTCTGAGCCTTTGAATTTCATCTCCGGCTAAGGTCCTGATCCTGCAGTGGGGTCACATGGCAATTCCTTGGACGTGTGAGGAGTCCATTGGTGTCAGTTGGACTCTAGGAGGGTGCCGGGCCCGAAGGACCGCGGCCCAGTGCAGTTTGGAAGAAGGGGGAATGGTTTTCAGGGCTCCATATGCTTGGTGGTTTGATGTTCTCACCATGAGCTGGATTATGGGGCAGTGTGTAAACTGCCTTGACTCTTGAGTTGCGCCGTGCCTTAGCCATATGCCTCTGAATCAGAGTTTCTCTCTGCTTGCTCCTACGGGGTGGTAATTTAGTCTTCGCCTATACCACGACTAAAGACTAGATTCACGAAGGGGACTTAGGAGTTAGCTTTTGCAGTGCCTAGGTGTTCACAGCAGCGGAATTCACAGCTCTGAGTTAGGGGCCCAGGTTCCTCATGCATTGAATGGGGAGACTTTTGCACCCATGAAGAGGATTCCCAGAAGCCAGCAAGTTGAGCAGGGAACTGCCTGTCCTAGCCAGGAGAGAAATGCAAAGCAATGAGACAAGGCTTAGAGCCCCAATCAGCAAAGGGATTTAGCTGCCTAAGGGGGCGAGTCTACATGGCACGTGACTGAGTTGCATATTTGGCGTGTGACTTTCTAGCTCAGTGGCTCTCAACCTTTCCAGACGACTGGCCCCCTTTCACGAGTCTGATTTGTCTTGCACACCCCAAGTTTCACCTCACTTAAAAAACTACCTGCTTACAAAATCAGACATCAGAATACAGTTGCTGACTTTCTTATTTTTACCATATGATTATAAAATAAATCAATTGGAATATAAATGTTGTACTTACATTTCAGTGGCTAGTGTAAAGGGCAATATAAACAAAGCACGACATTTTCGTTTTACTGACTTCGCTAGCGCTTTTTATGTAGCCTGTTGTAAAACTAAGCAAATATCCAGAGGAGTTGAGGTACCCGCTGGAAGACCTCGGCGTACCCCTGGTTGAGAAACACTGCTCTAGTGTACTGGCTTGCTGTGCTGTAATTTCCCGAGGGACACTGCACGAGGAGCCCCATAGTGCACTTTGATTGGCTACATCGGACACCTGGGAATCGGCAAAGCACACTCCGGGATTTTGACTGAGCTGCGGCAGAGCCCACATGGGATGTGACTGCACGGCGAGCTATCAAGTCTCACCCTGGCATGCTGCTCTGTTACATCTCTCTGCACTCGGGATCCTCAGCCATAAACTGTCTCCTGGAGTTGGGCACCTAAGCCAGGTCAGCAGTTTCTCATGAAAAGCAGTGTGACACCCCTCCCGCATTATAGCCAATAGCCCAGTGGTTAGGGCACTCAGCTTGGACGTGGAGACCTGGGTTCGAATCCCTGTTCCAAATCAGGTAGAGTGGGGATTCAGACCTGGGTCTCCCACAACCCAGGTGAGTCCCCTGTTGGCTATTTGGGGATCCAGACCCTATTGTGCTAGGTACTGTACAAACATAGGGAAAAAAGATATCCCCTGTCCCAAGGGACTCACAATCTGTGGATTAGACAAGAGACAACAGATGGGTACAGACAGGTGGGAGAGTACAAGGAAAGAATGAGCAACATTACAAGATGTGGTCTCAGCATGTGAGCTGCCTAATTGTTGTGAATTTTCCTTTTTTTTTTTAGCATCACATCAGAGGAGAGATATGAAGGTGGTTAATGAGGTAAATTTGCAGATGTTGATGGGGAACTCCTCCCACATATGAGGGATAGCATGGGAGAAAACATGATCATGCTTGATTGAAGATTGAACAAGTGGGCGGTGGAGGCTGGTATCCTGGCCAACATTGGCAGATTGGTAATGAGTGAGATATTATGCAGGAAGAATTAGCAAGATTTAGACACAGTCTTGATGTGAGGACCTACAGAGAGGGCTGAGTCCAAGATGATGCCCAGGTTATGGGCCTGAATGACAGTGACTGAGAAAGGAGGTATCAGGGAAGGATTTGGGGGGGGGAGATTGAGCTCTATTTTAGCCATGTTGAGCTTGAGCAGGTGGCTAGATATACCTGATGAGATGTCAGAGAGGCAGGCTGAGATTTTAGTTTGAACAGGATCCAGGTCTGGGGTAGAGAGGTAGATCTATAAGACATCCACATACAGATGGTGATGGAATTTGTGTTTGTCGATGAGATTACTAGTAATCCCACTTACTCCTGGGATGTGGGATCCAAAACTGAGGTATCCTGTCTGAGGCACTGGGGGGCCTGTTATGTGAGTACATAAGCTTACCTCTACATGTCAGTCCTAAGAAAGAGTCTATGTTTTTTGTGCACGTTGGGGCTAAAACAGCATAGAATCCTACACTGTATCATGCCTCCAAACAGGAACGTTGCATACAAGAGCCGATGATTCTTTACATCTTCTTTCCTTCCCTTGTGCACATGCTCAGCGAGAAAATCTCTCTCTCTCTGGGTGTTGTCAGGGGCCATTATCAAAGTATTTTACTTCTACATCAACGAGCAAGAAGAAACTCACACCTGTGTAATCTAAAAGGCTCCAGTCATCATGCTAAATAAAATGGGCAGAATAATGGCACTTCTGTGATTGTGCTTCATCACTTCTCTTCTAAACCTCCATTTTTAGGGCTTTCTGACTTCGCTGTTTAAAATGAGGGGTTTTCTTTTTAAGTTAAGTGAGTGTGAAAAATTGTGGATGTTGGTTTGAAACGCTGGTTTTGCATTGTCCCGGCTAGGGAAAAACATTCCAACTTTTTACTAAAGAAATACAATTGGAGTTACCCATAATACAATTGCTTTCGGTGTTTAATTTGTCTTTCCTCTTAGCACCAAGAGCCCCTTAGAGTCACCCCTCATCTGAAAATTCCATCCACCTAAAAGTCACCGTGGGGACCTGGAGGGCTGGCAGTGGCTCCTTCTAAAGCCAATAAACACTGTCAGAGTCACGGGCATGGAGTTTCTAGGGAATGATGCTAGTAATGAACTACCTCCATGGCCCTGGTCCTGGGGGTCCAGGCAAAGGGCTTGGTTCAAATCCCACTGGAGTCAGTGGAAAGACTGCTGATGGCTTTGGGTGTGTCTACACTGCAATCACGACATACCCAAGTAACCTTTAATCTGGCTAGCTTGGGTACTGATAATGGTGAAGCTGTGGAAGCATGGGATTCAGAGTTGCTAGCCACCCGAGTAACTGTCCAGGGTCCCAGGGATCGGTGATGTGTGTGTGGAGGGGGGGCATGTGGGGTCAAGTGCCTCCCCAGATTTCTGCTTGGCCTGCGCGGGGGGCAGAGGAGAGGTCCTTCTCCCAGGGTGCCTGACCCCCAGCATGTTCAGGCGCTCTCCGTGGCAGCCAGGCCCAAGTGGGGAGCGGGACCAGCTGCCAGGGGCAGGGGCTGAGCAAGCTGGAAATGTGCCGTGGACAAGGGGATGGGGGTCTCTGGCTCGCTCGGCCCCTGGCAACCAGGCTTGGGCGGGGAGCAGAGCAGTCGGGGCAGCCTGCCACCCCAGCCTGGCGCTCTCTCAGGCAGCTGCTGCTCTGCACAGAGTCAGCAACCTGGAGCGGCAGGTAGGAGAAGCAGCTGGTCCCACTCCCTGCCCGGTCCCGGCTGCCAGGGTGAGCAGCTGAACATGGCTGGGGGAGGCGTGGCGGGAAAAGGACAGAGCTCCCCCTTCCCCACAGGTAACTGGTGGGGAGGGGAGAGCGCGGCGGCCCTGGGCTGGGCACAGGGTCGGGAGATCACATTGCAGAGGACATAAATGGGGTGGTCAGCGTGTCTGTGACCCCAACTGAACCCTGTGCTGCTGCAGATTCACAGTGATTGGCACCTGAGATGTATCAAACGTATGTCTGCTTGTGTTGCTATTACACCTCCTGATTCCAGTGTAGACAGACCCTTCGATGGGCTGCGGATCAGCCCTTAGCCCTCTGCTCAGGGTTTCTGTGCAGGCCCTCCCTAAAAATAAACTCAGAAATATTTTCCACTTAGTGTGAGATAGTTGATAGACAGTCCTGGCCCTCCAAAAAAGGGAATAAGATTCTATTTCTCTCCCCCTTCTACAGAATTAGGGGGGTGTGTGTGTGTGAGTGAGAAAGAGGGAGAGAAATTATCAGACATCTAAAATGTTTCAGAGAGCTCAGACACTGGCCACTCCCCCGTGAAAACATTGTCTGTTGATCCTGCTGTCCCCAGGGTGGGTTCCATGTGGCTTTCCCCACCAGGCCTTGGCCTGTCTACACTTGGAGCTGTGGGGGGTGACTGCCAGCTCGAAGAGACAGACTCGCGCTAGTTCTGATCGAGCGTGTGGAATGGAATATAGCTGGGGCAGCACATGCGGTGGGACCGGCTAGCTGGCCCAAGAACATACTTGGAGTCTCTGACAGGCATATACTCGGAGCTGCCAGACTACCCTGCGTTCTATTTTTAGCAAGCTAACTCAATCGGAGCTAGCACGGGGTATGTCTCTTCCAGCTTGGAATCACATTCCTCGCTCAGTGTGGACAAACCCTTGGAGCACCTCAGCTGTTTCAAGAGCGCTCTCTAGCTGTCGCTATGTAAATAGCCAGCAGATGGTGCTTGAGACGATGTAGCATAGTTCTGGATTTTGTAAGGCCAATAAAAGTTGATGGTGGACGTGGACGCTGCATATTACACTTCTGGGCAGCTGGTTACGTCCACTCTTAGCACCAGCAGATGACTGTCTTGAACCATTCATAGATAATGAGACAAAGCAAAGTTGCACTCCAGCGTTGACAAAATGCTCACAGGCATGATCAACGTTCAAACAGAACCACTGCTGGTTGGGAACAGAGCTTGAACCCAAGTGGAGTCTGACTGTGTGTTCAAGGTTCAAATTAGTATTTTGCACGGTTCTGCGACTGAATATTGCCGTTGATGCAGGCTCCATACAATCACATATGCAAATACCAGCATGCACAAGGCCAAGCATTCCCCACTCCTCTGTGTCAGCTTAGGAGGCTGGCTGTGGCCAGTAAACCATTGTGTCAAAACTTGTGAATTGTGCAGCAGCTAATGCATGCAATTACTGTGTTTGATGCTATTCATATATCTCAAAATATACATTTGCAAGATATGAAACATTTTGGTGGATTAAAGGAGCATTTGGGGTTGATTGGGGTGGGGGAGAGATGATATAACTGAACGCAAAGAATGCAAATAAGCTTTAGTGGAGACACTTTCAGTGTATTTTATAACTTTGAAATGTAATTGTCTGCGAAAACTGTTGGGGGAGAGTGGAGAAGATTGTTTCCCTGGTTTCTATTTGATCACATCACAGTTTTGCAGGGTCTCTTCAGAGACAGACTGACAATTTCCTGAACAGGTTCTGAAGCGCACAGGGCAATTATGGACATTTGCCATATTTTCCAGCACTGTTTGTTGACTGTGTGCAGAAAACCTTGCCAGGACATAGATATTGTAAGCATTTCTCTAGGGCCCCAGCTCCCAGACTCACACGATTACATCCAGATCTAAGTTTTCTTTCTTTTTAAATATTGTGTCTAACCCTCAGGGCTGTGAAGAAAAGCTTGCCCTGAATGTAACTGATGTAGCGACAAAACAAAACAAGCAGAACACCCCTGGGCAGAACTCAGGGCACCGTGGTGTATATCAGTATGTCTGCTCTTAGGTATGGGGGTCATTGGAAAGGATTTGAATCTGGGCCTGCTCAAAGAACAGGTGCTCTAGGAATGGACAAAGAACTGATATGTCGGGGTCATTGGTGCACGTAAACCCTGAGACATTATTGAAAATATAGCTAGAAATAAACTTTCAAGGGATAGGTGATACTTCAACTCCTAACAGATGGGGAAGGGGTGGGGTGCTCCTGAGAGGGGGCAGTGTATGGGCAGAAAATTTAAATGCTCTGAGGACCGTCAGAGGCTTCATCCAGCCTGTGGATCTCGGATTCTGCACTTCAGATCTTGGAGTCGGCTTTTGCTTCCTGGCTCTACAGAAGGTCCACCAGCCTGTGGAGAAATCCCCTGAATCTAGCTCAGTGCAGCAAGAGTCGGGATATTGGCACAGAGACTGAGCGCTTCAGTGCTGTTCACTGCCCCAGCTGCTCTTCCAGTCATTGTGACTGAATCTTCCATGGGAGTCGTGCAGTCTTGGGAAACCTGCCTTCAGCTGCCTGTGAATCTCGTCTCAGGGGAATGTTTGCAAGTGTGGAGGGAGAATCTTCACAAGTTAATACTGATGATGAGCATTAGCTTGCCCGGGGAAGAAAGCATTTAGTGAATCCCTAGGCTTTCCCTCTGTGAGGGTATGTGTCCTGATCCTTCCAGCTATAATAGGAACTGGGCTGGGCAGAGTGCAAGCCAAAAGGTCTGCAATGAAGCAGAGAGGGAAATACAGTAGATGAGATTAGAGATAACACTGTTCTCCTTATTCTCATGAAGTTTCTTGTTCAACACTAGAAGAAAGTGACCCTTTCTGTGATTCTTTACCGGGGAACCTGGCAACCTCCTAAAAACCAGCACCCAGGAGGGGCACCCTCTCTTGGGAGAGTGAGGACGTTTTTGTGGGCAAGGAAGGTGTGGCTGCCTGAAGGGTGTCAATTTATTTGGACAGTTGTCCCTCAAAAATGTTTAGAACATGGAAAGCTTTGATTATTGCTCCTGGATCTTTTACAACCTGAATGTGTGACTAGAACGGCCCTATGTAACCAGCGAATGTAATAGGAAAGGAATGAGCTCTGAGGTAAATAATCGATTTCCAGCTGCTAATCGTGGAACTGAACTGTGTCCCCCTGCAACTGAGTGAGGTTAGGGAGCCATGGATGTTGATTGGCTAACAATGGTACGTAATGCTTTAGGGCTATGATTATAAAACCAAAATTGTTCCCCTCGTGTTGATTGGCTAACAATGGTACGTAATGCTTTAGGGCTATGATTATAAAACCAAAATTGTTCCTCTCGTGTTGGCAGTGGCAATGCAGGTTTTGTGAGGCTCCTGGAGAATACAACCAGAGAGAGAGAGAGGCATTCTTGTTAACCAGGTGTAAAATGGGGAGTCCTTGGTGCTGTGAGCGATGGCTGTGATGCTTGCTGAGAGGCTAGGAAAGAGGGATGCCGTGTGAAGGGAGAGCCTCGTGTGTGGAGAGCAGAAGGGAGAGGAGGAGGGGAATGGCACAGAAGCTTTCACTAGGTCCGATTTTATGGGATCTATAGGCTCCTGTACTTCCTAACAAGAAATACAGTGTTTCAGCACCCTGTTTCTGTGCCTGTGAATCTCCTTTGGGAAAATGATTTGGCTAAGGTGGGTGTTGTACAGGAACCCCTGGGCCTACCTGACAGAAAACTATTTCTGTCATTACAGTGGTTTTAGAAATACAGGGTTTGCCGTAGCCGGTCAGAACATTGTCTGGTCACGTCCAATACCCTGTCGCTGGTTGTTGCTAATACCTGATGCTTCCTCAGAAGTAAAAATAAGACAGCAAACAAAACCATACCTCACTTGCTGGGAGCCAACTGTGCAATGTAGTTCATGGGCAATGAAAGGAGTGTTCCTGACCCATGAGGCTTATGGCCTGAAGCCTGAGACTCCCTTTCTCCTTAGCTTACAGTTGCTCTTATGGTTTTAGCCAAAATGAGGAATGGATGAGATTTAAAGCTTTCGTTTCAACTTTGCTATCCACTTGCTGGGAAAGAGAAATGGCTAAAACTCACTGTGTGTAGGCAAGGGGAAAAATGATTCAGAATTGAAACCAGCTTGGTGATTTTACTACTAAACAGAGCTGACTGAATTATTCCTTACATCATTTATTTAACTTTTCCCCCCTCTGTTTGCAAAGTGTGAGTGTATTTGTTACATCCATGTATTTGTGGGAAATGTATTTGAACAAATTGCAGCTGCTGACTACAAATGTTCACTTTGAGAATTTTCCATTTCTTTATTTGTTGGGTTGGGTTGGACAGCTAAGTCACATGGGCCGGTTTCTGCTTCCTGTGCGGTTGATTGCAACTTTTAAACACTGTAGCAAATGATGAATAACGACTAGCATATTGTGACATGAATTTTTCCATACTAAAATTCATGAAACTTTCAAGATTCAGAAATACTTGATTAGAAACCTAGCAGCCATCCATATACCTCAACAATGAAGTACCCGAGTTTCCAATAACCTTTTGTGTTCTCCAACCTGTGCTACAAGCAAATCAATTCTTTTCTTCTCTAATTAAGATGGTTATGCTATTTCACCAGCCCAAGTTTGTTACTGTGTCTCTGTGTGTCTATTGTCTGTGTGTTTGTCCATCTCTCTCTGTTTGTGGGCTGCTATCCAGATTTTGAAAGATTTTTAGATTTGTGGGTAGAGGATGAAAAGAGAAAAAAACAGATAAAAAATACAATTAAAATATTATCAATGAAGTGTCAAGCAGTTTTATTCCAAGAGTTACTGAGCTAACAGAGAGTCTGAATTAGCATTTTCAACACTTCATAAACAGCTGACGATGGATGCTCTCCTAGCTTGCTTTGTACCTCATAAGTTCATTTCAATTTCATCTTGTTACACTTTCTGTATATGAGCAAACTGTTTATTACCCAAAGTATGAGTATCCTGACAAGAAAATGTTCAGTACACAGCCTTTACCATTTGTAACAATGTCACACTTCATTTGCTGTAAGCGTCTAAATACATGAGGCCAGACAGGGGAATGCTGCTGTGTGTCCTAATTTCACCCCAGAATGCTCCATGCATGAATCGCTGTATGAGCAGTTGCAGGAATAAGGGGGCGGGACAGACAAAGGAACTTTCCACTACGCTAAAAAGTCAAATAATGCAGCAGAAATGTCAGATTTAAATTGTCTTCCAGTTTTTGTGTTTAGCCTGAATATTTGTTTATAAAATTTCCAACTGGTGTTTTCCTTGTGGGGCTTTTCAGTTTGACACAGAATATATAGAGAAATATATTCTGAGAGAGAGAGAGATTATACAAGTAGCATTTACATGCAGTATATCAGAAGTTATACATATTTAAAGAGCTTAATGGTTGACTGTGGGACAGCTTCCAAAAATTAGCATCATACCAGCTGCTTTGCTAATTCAAATTGCCATAGTTTCAGGATAGTTTTAGGTTAGTTTTAAACAAAAATATTGAAAACAAATGTCTGAAGTATGCCATCAAGTTGCTTTTTATGGCAAATTGCTGAATTTGTGTCAGTGACTCTCATCGGTTGAAGATTGTCCTAGCTCAAGAGAGTGTCATGGGGTAGCAGTTAGCATTCTTGGCTGGGACCTCGATCACCTGAGTTCTGATACTGGTTCTGATACTGTCTCCTTAAGCCCTCACTTAATTTCTTTACCTCAGGTTCTTCCTCTGTAAAACTGGGACAGTACTTCCCCTAGTTGGCTGGAGGGTTGAGGATTAATATTAATTAAGTCTTGTCCTAGTGAACTGAAGAAAATAACTTTATTATTAATTTAAAAACCTGTTGATGCTTGTGGCAAGCTCTGTCACTGCAATTTCTGGTTAACATTCTGTCCCCAGCTGTGTGCGCGCATGTTGGCCTCACTTCACTTCGACAGGCGCTGCCCCACCGGGGATAGGCAGCCCCGCTTCATCCCTAGGAAGGGCATGCTGTGTTTGTATAACACTGACAGACCCCGGGCGCTGGTGGGCGGGATCGAACCTGGGACCTCTGGAGCTTAGTGCATGAGCCTCTATCACATGAGCTAAAAGCCCGCTGGCTGTTAGCCAAGGCTGTAGAGCAGACTCATTAATTCTCTCTAAGTGGTCTCTGTGCCGCTAGATGGGACAGACCACCGCACCCAGAAGATGTGTGGGTTACATTTGCACAGCCTCTCTTGGGGAATACACTGGGGAAGGGTAGCTTTAAATTTAAATTGCTTTAAATTGCAACTTCAGAACAGACCGACTAAGGAAGGCTGCTCAGAGGATGCATCCATGCTCCAGGTGTGCTCCTTACCTGGCCACTTCCGGGACTGCAGTTGCTGGCAGTGGGATCCCCACTGAGACAAGCCTGTGGAGGCTGCAGCCTGTGAGCACTGGTAGGAGGAGGGGTGAATCCAGCCCACTAATGGGGGGAAGAGCCGCATGTGTGTACCTCAGGAAGGATTTTAGCCTAGGATTTTGTTTGCTTTTTCCTATAGGCTGTTCCACAGAGCTGTCCCTGACCGCAGACAGATTTGAGGTGACACTGCTGATCATTCCAGTGATATTAGATTGATCTCTGTGTTTTGTTATTTTCAGGCACTCTGATAGGACAGTGGGGGGGGGGGATCTACCTAGAACAACACACGGTCAAAACTGAGGAATCTTGAACTATTTTTATTACCCTTCAATTGCCAGCAGCTCCGCCAGGTTTATTTACTGTCTATTCCTTGTTTGCATGACAATAGCGGTGAGAGCTTTAGCAATGCATATGTATGGCGTGGCTATGACACTAATTAAGGACCCGATCCAGCTAACGTTTAAGCCATGTGTTTGACTTTACGCAAGTGAGTAGTTTACTGTGACTTCAGTGGGACCATTGATGTGCACGGGCGTAAGGGTTTGCAGAATTGTGGGTCTCGGGTGGCAAGAGCTGTACCATATTAGACTAACTGTGGGCATATTTTTATATTTTAGCCTTAAAAAAAGGCCGGTTTTGGATCACGCCTGACCCCTATCACAAAGACGACAACATCCAGATTGGGCGTGAGGTGAAAATCTCCTGCCAGGTGGAAGCTGTTCCTTCTGAGGAGCTCACATTCAGTTGGTTTAAAAATGGACGCCCATTGCGTAGCTCAGAAAGGATGGTCATCACCCAGACTGACCCTGATGTTTCCCCTGGCACCACCAACCTGGACATCATCGACTTGAAATTCACTGACTTTGGAACGTACACTTGCGTGGCATCCCTGAAAGGCGGTGGTATATCCGATATCAGCATTGATGTCAACATATCCAGCAGTACAGGTAAGGCTGCTCCCTTCGACTTTGGCTTTACAAGTTAAAGGTCCAATATTGGCTCTTCCTCAGTGCGCGTGCAAGAGAAGAGGAGCGAACCTAGCAGGCTTCCCCATCACTTGGACTCATGGTTTCCAGAGTGTGGTGCTCCTATGAACAGAAGGCAGAAGGTTGGCTGGGTGGCAGATGATGCTCTGTTCCCCAAAGGAAGGTCGTGCAGCTGCTTGCATCTAGTAATAGACATTGGGTGTGGGGCAGGCAGCTGTGTTTTAATGAGTATGTAAGGGAATACTGGGGCTTATGCTGCTCCCAGTTGGCAAAATCCCATAGGCATCCATTGTGGTTTAGGTACTCAATGCATGCTCATTTCTGTGTCTTACTAAAAAGTATCTCTCTCTGCTGGCAATTGTCTCAGCTAAGAGTATCTTCCAATGCGTATGGAGTGCGTGTGTTTCTCTCTGAACAGATGGATGGCTTGTAACTCATGTGAACACATATTCATGAATATTGCAGTTTCTTGCATTTTTTTACCAGTGGCTGATTTTAGTGACTGACGCAGCCCCCATTGTTACTGCAGCCACAGAACAACAAAAATCCTTAGATTAGTATGGAATGCTTTCTGGTAGAGTCAGTTACTTTCTGCATTTGTTACCCATGATCGGGTTTTTATAAATTAAAAAGGTTTTCTCCCCCCGGTATGTCAAATCAAATATGAATAGAGCAAAACTGACTGTCTCCTTTCTCTCGTGAGTTTGAAAAAAAACAGCAAAGGCCCTTCAACCAGGTCCAAATGAAAGCTGCTTTATACTTTTTTATAATCTAGAAAATATATTTTGTAATAGAAAATATTCTTTCTGCCATCACTGAAAAAAAAAGGATTGCTATTCAGTTTTTCCAGTACAAATGAATGTATGTTTCCAGATAAGTTAAAATCGCAAATTTGTGTTAAAGTACACAGGCAAAGCATGTCAGTGTTTTGTGCCTTATAGCTCCTGTCTTTGATATGCTACATGGCTACAGCTTTCATCAGGTTATGCTAACTGTCGTAGACCCATAGACTTAAAGGCCAGAAGGGACTGTTGTGATCTTCACTGGATTCTTTCCAATTTTTCCACATCCTTCTTGTAGTGTGGGGCCCAAAACTGGACACAGTACTCCAGATGAGGCCTCACTAATGTTGAATAGAGGGGAATGATCCACAGTGACCTTAGGCTTATCTGTTAGGACAGCCGCCCAGGATATTAAGGGAGAATTTTTCTCCCACTTTGACACCAGTAGTTATTCCATGTCCCTGCCCCTTAGAGGAGTCTAAGAAACAGTTGGGAGGAAGATGAGGAGAAGGAAGGTCTGCTGTAAACTACACACACAGCCAAATGCGACAGGGAGTTTCTGCCATAGTTATGCTTAAGCCTTGGATCCAGAAGAATGCTGTCAACAAGTCTCAGAAGGGGAACAAGAAGCATCCTTGGCCATCACAAACCTTCAGAAGGCTGCAGCAAATCCGGAAGACCGGGAGAAGGGGGACCCTTGTCTCAGACCTTGATCTCAGCTGTCATAAATATAAAGGGAAGGGTAAACCCCTTTGAAATCCCTCCTGGCCAGGGGAAAGCTCCTCTCACCTGTAAAGGGTTAAGAAGCTAAAGGTAACCTCGCTGGCACCTGACCAAAATGACCAATGAGGAGACAAGATACTTTCAAAAGCTGGGAGGAGGGAGAGGAACAAAGGGCTGTCTGTAGTCGTCTTGGCCGGGGACAGAACAGGAATGGAGTCTTAGAACTTTTAGTAAGTAATCTAGCTAGGTATGTGTTAGATTATGATTTCTTTAAATGGCTGAGACAAGAATTGTGCTGAATAGAATAACTATTTCTGTCTGTGTATCTTTTTTGTAACTTAAGGTTTTGCCTAGAGGGGTTCTCTATGTTTTTGAATCTAATTACCCTGTAAGATATATACCATCCTGATTTTACAGGGGGGATTTCTTTATTTCTATTTACTTCTATTTTTTATTAAAAGTCTTCTTGTAAAACACTGAATGCTTTTTCATTGTTCTCAGATCCAAGGGTTTGGGTTTGTGGTCACCTATGCAAATTGGTGAGGCTTTTTATCCAACATTTCCCAGGAAAGGGGGGGTGCAAGTGTTGGGAGGATTGTTCATTGTTCTTAAGATCCAAGGGTCTGGGTCTGTAGTCACCTAGGCAAATTGGTGAGGCTTTTTACCAAACCTTGTCCAGGAAGTGGGGTGCAAGGTTTTGGGAAGTATTTTGGGGGGAAGGACGCGTCCAAACAGCTCTTCCCCAGTAACCAGTATTAGTTTGGTGGTGGTAGCGGCCATTCCAAGGATAACGGGGGTAATATTTGTTACCTTGGGGAAGTTTTGACCTAAGCTGGTAAAGATAAGCTTAGGAGGTTTTTCATGCAGGTCCCCACATCTGTACCCTAGAGTTCAGAGTGGGGGAGGAACCTTGACATGGTGGCACAGTGGTGGGATTAACCTGAAATCATTTTGAGATCCAGTTGAGATTTTTTGAACTAGAAATACAGATTTTAAAAAGGAATTTTTAGGAAGTCCAGAAGGCAGCTTTGAAACTGAAAGCAGCTTGGTTTCTCTCTGCTTTGTGGCCAAGCAGAGACAAAAGGGGATTATCTTGTGAATTGCAGATTTTCTTTGCCTGGAGGCAGGGTACTTAACTCCTGCAGGGAAATTCACAGTCTTCCAACCCAGAGGTTTGTTTTTTTTTCTCTTTTCTTCCTAAAAGTAAATAGGGGGTGTGTGCTCTACCCATTTGCCTGGAGACAAAAGTGGCAGGGTTTTTTTTTAGGATTTTGATTTTTTTTTTTTTTTTGTTTTACAAGGAGCACAGGTTTGAAAAGAAATTTTTTTCTTCTTTGGGCTGGGTAAGCAGGTTTCCAAGTAGTTGGAGGTTTTTTGCTTTAATTTGGGCCCAGAGCAGAGACAAGGGAATTGTCTTTTTCTGTAGGCTGACCATCACTATCAGAGAATAGGTATTCTATTCCAGCACAGCAAAATTTTACAGCCAAGTTTTGTTTGTTTATTTCTAAACCTCGGGTGTAAGGTTAGTTAAAAACAGAGAGGTTAGAATGGCCAAATCCTCAGCTCGACTACAGCTGGAATTAGCCAAATTTCAGGCTGAGGAAAAACAAAGGGAACATGAAAGACAGATAGAACTCATGCAGCTGAAGAAGGAACAAGAAAGGGAGGCAGAACAACACCAAGAGGCTGCCCACAAGAGGGAAATGGAGGCAAGGAAGCATGTGGAGGAGGAGAGGGAAAAAGAGAGGAAGCATGTGGAGGAGGAGAAGGAAAAAGAGAGGAAGCATGTGGAGGAGATGGAGAGGATAAAGGCCCAGCAGAATATACCAACAAACCCTAGCCATCCTTCTCCAGGTACCACTTCCCATCCCAGAAAGTTCCCCACCTACAAGGCAGGTGATGATACTGAGGCCTTCTTAGAAAACTTCGAAAGGGCCTGCCTTGGGTACAACATCTCTACTGACCAATACATGGTAGAGCTGAGGCCGCAGCTCAGTGGACCCTTAGCTGAGGTGGCAGCTGAAATGCCTAAAGAACACATGAACAAGTATGAACTGTTTAAATCCAAGGCGAGAGTCAGAATGGGGATAACACCCGAGCAGTCTCGTCGGAGGTTCAGAGCCCTAAGGTGGAAACCAGACGTGTCATTTACCCGACATGCCTACCACATTGTAAAACATTGGGATGCCTGGATATCAGGAGCAAGTGTTGAATCTCCAGTAAATTTGCCCTTCCTAATGCAAATGGAACAATTCTTAGAGGGTGTTCCTGAGGAAATAGAAAGATACATCCTAGATGGGAAACCCAAAACTGTAATTGAGGCAGGAGAGATTGGAGCCAGATGGGTGGAGGTGGCAGAGAAGAAGAAAACTGGTCGCAGTTGGAGCGGAGACCAGAAGGGACCACCCCAGACCACACCCTATTACCGGGGGCCGCCCAAAGCCCCACCTACCTCCCAAAGAACCCTCCAGACCCCTTATCGTCCCACCACCCCGTTCTCCAGCAACCCTCCTCGCCCCAGTGACCCGTCAGCTGGACGATGTTTTAAGTGTAACGAGCTGGGGCATGTAAAGGCCAACTGCCCCAAGAACCCCAACAGATTACAGTTCATTGCACCGGAATCACACCAGAGGTCCACAGGCCCAGATACCTCCCAGATACCCTTGGAGCGGAGGGAAACTGTGAGTGTGGGTGGGAAGAAGGTCACCGCGTGGAGGGACACCGGAGCACAAGTGTCAGCTATCCATGCTTCCTTAGTGGACCCCAATTTAATCAACCCAGAGATCCAAGTGACGATTCAACCCTTCAAGTCCAACTCTTTCAATTTGCCTACAGCCAAGTTGCCTGTCCAGTACAAGGGCTGGTCAGGAATGTGGACTTTTGCAGTCTATGATGATTATCCCATCCCCATGCTGTTGGGGGAAGACTTGGCCAATCATGTGAAGCAGGCCAAGAGGGTGGGAATGGTCACCCGCAACCAGGCTAAACAAGCCGTGAGGCCTAGCTCTGTTCCGGAAACTTCTATCAGGACCCAGTCAGAGGTGATGGACCTGGACCCCAGGCCAATGTCTGCAACAGCAGTAGTGGATCCAGTCCCAGAGACCCAGACGGAACCAGTCCCAGAACCGGAACCAGCCGAACAACCAACACCAGACCCCGTGTCAGCACTGAATCCAGTACTTGCAACCTCAACACCAGAGGGCCCCACCGAACCTGAACTGGCAGCAGCCGATAACCCTACACAAGAGGCTCAGCCGGAGCCTGAATCCCAACATAGTACACCAGCGGAGAGCGGTTCACAGTCAACAGAAACAGCTCCATCCCCTATATCGCTTCCAGAGGGACCAAGCCTAGGTCCACAATCCCATGAGGAACTGATGTCTCCAGCATCAAGGGAACAGTTCCAGACCGAACAGGAAGCAGATGAAAGCCTCCAGAGAGCTTGGACGGCGGCACGGAGCAACCCACCGCCTCTCAGCTCTTCTAATCGATCCAGGTTTGTTGTAGAAAGAGGACTTTTATACAAGGAAACTCTTTCTGGGGGACACCAGGAAGACTGGCATCCTCAGAGACAGTTGGTAGTTCCAACTAAATACCGGGCCAAGCTCTTGAGCTTAGCCCATGATCACCCTAGTGGCCATGCTGGGGTGAACAGGACCAAAGACCGTTTGGGGGGGTCATTCCACTGGGAGGGAATGGGCAAGGATGTTTCTACCTATGTCCAGTCTTGTGAGGTGTGCCAAAGAGTGGGAAAACCCCAAGACCAGGTCAAAGCTCCTCTCCAGCCACTCCCCATCATTGAAGTTCCATTTCAGCGAGTAGCTGTGGATATTCTGGGTCCTTTTCCGAAAAAGACACCCAGAGGAAAGCAGTACATACTGACTTTCATGGATTTTGCCACCCGATGGCCGGAAGCAGTAGCTCTAAGCAACACCAGGGCTAAAAGTGTGTGCCAGGCACTAGCAGACATTTTTGCCAGGGTAGGTTGGCCCTCCGACATCCTCACAGATGCAGGGACTAATTTCCTGGCAGGAACTATGAAAAACCTTTGGGAAGCTCATGGGGTAAATCACTTGGTTGCCACTCCTTACCATCATCAAACAAATGGCATGGTGGAGAAGTTTAATGGAACTTTGGGGGCCATGATACGTAAATTCGTAAATGAGCACTCCAATGATTGGGACCTAGTATTGCAGCAGTTGCTCTTTGCCTACAGAGCTGTACCACATCCCAGTTTAGGGTTTTCCCCATTTGAACTTGTATATGGCCGTGAGGTTAAGGGGCCATTGCAGTTGGTGAAGCAGCAATGGGAGGGATTTACACCTTCTCCAGGAACTAACATTCTGGACTTTGTAACCAACCTACAAAACACCCTCCGAACCTCTTTAGCCCTTGCTAGAGAAAACTTACAGGATGCTCAAAAAGAGCAAAAAGCCTGGTATGATAAACATGCCAGAGAGCGTTCCTTCAAAGTAGGAGACCAGGTCATGGTCTTAAAGGCGCTCCAGGCCCATAAAATGGAAGCATCGTGGGAAGGGCCATTCGTGGTCCAGGAGCGCCTGGGAGCTGTTAATTATCTCATAGCATTCCCCACCTCCAACCGAAAGCCTAAGGTGTATCATATTAATTCTCTAAAGCCCTTTTATTCCAGAGAATTAAAGGTTTGTCAGTTTACAGCCCAGGGAGGAGACGACGCTGAGTGGCCTGAAGGTGTCTATTATGAAGGGAAATGTGCTGGTGGTGTGGAAGAGGTGAACCTCTCCATGACCCTTGGGCGTATGCAGCGACAGCAGATCCAGGAGCTGTGCACTAGCTACGCGCCAACGTTCTCAGCCACCCCAGGACTGACTGAACGGGCATACCACTCCATTGACACAGGTAATGCTCACCCAATTAGGGTCCACCCTTACCGGGTGTCTCCTCAAGCTAAAACTGCTATAGAACGGGAGATCCAGGATATGTTACAGATGGGTGTAATCCGCCCCTCTGAAAGTGCATGGGCATCTCCAGTGGTTCTAGTTCCCAAACCAGATGGGGAAATACGTTTTTGCGTGGACTACCGTAAGCTAAATGCTGTAACTCGCCCAGACAACTATCCCATGCCACGCACAGATGAACTATTAGAGAAACTGGGAAGGGCCCAGTTCATCTCTACCTTGGACTTAACCAAGGGGTACTGGCAGGTACCGCTAGATGAATCTGCCAAGGAAAGGTCAGCCTTCATCACACATCTCGGGCTGTATGAATTTAATGTACTCCCTTTCGGGCTGCGAAATGCACCCGCCACTTTCCAAAGACTTGTAGATGGTCTCCTAGCGGGATTAGGAGAATATGCAGTCGCCTACCTTGACGATGTGGCCATATTTTCGGATTCCTGGGCAGACCACCTGGAACATCTACAAAAAGTCCTTGAGCGCATAAGGGAGGCAGGACTAACTGTTAAGGCTAAGAAGTGTCAAATAGGCCTAAACAGAGTGACTTACCTTGGACACCAGGTGGGTCAAGGAACTATCAGCCCCCTACAGGCCAAAGTGGATGCTATCCAAAAGTGGCCTGTCCCAAAGTCAAAGAAACAGGTTCAATCCTTCTTAGGCTTGGCCGGTTATTACAGACGATTTGTACCGCACTACAGCCAAATCGCTGCCCCACTGACAGACCTAACCAAAAAGAAACAGCCAAATGCTGTTCAGTGGACCGGAAAGTGTCAGAAGGCCTTTAACAAGCTTAAAGCGACACTCATGTCTGACCCTGTACTAAGGGCCCCAGACTTTGATAAACCGTTCCTAGTAACCACAGATGCATCCGAGCGTGGTGTGGGAGCAGTTTTAATGCAGAAAGGACCTGATCAAGAATTCCACCCTGTAGTGTTTCTCAGCAAAAAACTGTCTGAGAGGGAAAGCAACTGGTCAGTCACTGAAAAAGAATGTTATGCCATTGTCTACGCTCTGGAAAAGCTACGCCCATATGTTTGGGGACGGCGTTTCCACCTGCAAACCGACCATGCTGCACTAAAGTGGCTTCACACCGTCAAAGAAACTAACAAAAAACTTCTTCGGTGGAGTTTAGCTCTCCAAGATTTTGATTTCGACATCCAACACATCTCAGGAGCTTCTAACAAAGTGGCTGATGCACTCTCCCGTGAAAGTTTCCCAGAATCAACTGGTTAAAATCGTCCTTGAGATGTGGAAAATATTGTTAGTCTTTATGTACTTGGTAGTATATTTAGAGATGCATGTGTCTTATTAACTCTGTTTTTCCTAGAGCTCCAGGAAGAAATCCCAGCCAGTGTTTCACCCTAGCTGAGATTTGGGGGGCGTGTCATAAATATAAAGGGAAGGGTAAACCCCTTTGAAATCCCTCCTGGCCAGGGGAAAGCTCCTCTCACCTGTAAAGGGTTAAGAAGCTAAAGGTAACCTCGCTGGCACCTGACCAAAATGACCAATGAGGAGACAAGATACTTTCAAAAGCTGGGAGGAGGGAGAGGAACAAAGGGCTGTCTGTAGTCGTCTTGGCCGGGGACAGAACAGGAATGGAGTCTTAGAACTTTTAGTAAGTAATCTAGCTAGGTATGTGTTAGATTATGATTTCTTTAAATGGCTGAGACAAGAATTGTGCTGAATAGAATAACTATTTCTGTCTGTGTATCTTTTTTGTAACTTAAGGTTTTGCCTAGAGGGGTTCTCTATGTTTTTGAATCTAATTACCCTGTAAGATATATACCATCCTGATTTTACAGGGGGGATTTCTTTATTTCTATTTACTTCTATTTTTTATTAAAAGTCTTCTTGTAAAACACTGAATGCTTTTTCATTGTTCTCAGATCCAAGGGTTTGGGTTTGTGGTCACCTATGCAAATTGGTGAGGCTTTTTATCCAACATTTCCCAGGAAAGGGGGGGTGCAAGTGTTGGGAGGATTGTTCATTGTTCTTAAGATCCAAGGGTCTGGGTCTGTAGTCACCTAGGCAAATTGGTGAGGCTTTTTACCAAACCTTGTCCAGGAAGT
Source organism: Lepidochelys olivacea (assembly GCF_965140295.1). Classification (NCBI taxonomy): domain Eukaryota; kingdom Metazoa; phylum Chordata; order Testudines; family Cheloniidae; genus Lepidochelys; species Lepidochelys olivacea. The sequence continues at coordinate 125,932,831 of NC_140416.1, forward strand.
GGGGTGCAAGGTTTTGGGAAGTATTTTGGGGGGAAGGACGCGTCCAAACAGCTCTTCCCCAGTAACCAGTATTAGTTTGGTGGTGGTAGCGGCCATTCCAAGGATAACGGGGGTAATATTTGTTACCTTGGGGAAGTTTTGACCTAAGCTGGTAAAGATAAGCTTAGGAGGTTTTTCATGCAGGTCCCCACATCTGTACCCTAGAGTTCAGAGTGGGGGAGGAACCTTGACATCAGCATTGGAAGGGAACTGCCAGGTTGGGTCTGATTCTGAGTGACATCAGAAGGGCTTTGGCCCCAGGGATCCACTCCCTCAGATTCCTCCTCTCAGACTGTAAACTCTGAATTCATCTAGGCCTGGACCACTGCACCCAGGGCTGCCCTCCCTCCGCTTTTCTGCCAGTGGTGGGCAGCTGTATGTTGTACTCAGTGCTCCAGCAGAACCCTCCGGCTGCCCACAGGGATGCATTGATTTTTACACCCCCTAGCTGGCCTTCCCATGCCTCCTCCATGGCCAGTGCTGCCTCCTTTCTTGGGCTGTGTTGGCCCTGCAGGACCCCAGTAGGTGAGAGGCCAGGGCTGCCTTTCACCATTTTCCACCTTTGCCAGAAGCTAGCATAGACACTGGGGGTTCTCTGGTCCCCCATCTAGACCAGCTGAGGAAGGGAGTTAGTAACATCTGTCTGATAGAGAGAGGATGTTGAACACTCAAAGGATCTAGCAGGATGTTTAGGGCTGGCTATTATCACATTTGGAAAACAGGTTCTCACTGTTGCACTTGCCAGCCTCCTGGAACAGTATCAAGGTATGAAGGACAAGAAAAAAACATCAAAGGAATTACACAAGTGCTGCCCATCTCAGAGGGAAAAGCTGTAAAACAGGGTAACAGTAGTTGTCAAAACTCTGGCATGTCACCCAAGACCAGAGAGAGAAGGCAGGATGCACAGTCAACGGAACAAGTTTCACATGAAGACTTTTCTCCCCTTCCCCTGTGGTGCTCACTAGTGTCCATATTGGTGTCCATCCTTGGTTCATCTTTTGACCATGTGATTGGGTCCTAAACTCTCTCTAGCGCTTTTCCTCAGTAGATCTCAAAGAAGGTTGGTATCATTATCCCCATTTTACAGATGGGGAAACTGAGGCCCAGAGAGATTAAGTGACTGGCCAAAGGTCACACAGCAGGTCAGTGGCAGAGATGGGAATAGATCCATGGTCTCCTGAGTCCCAGTCTAGTGCTCTATGCACTGGGCCACAGACTTACAGACAAAACAATCAGTGATTCAGATACTTGGAGTGCTAATTTCTATCTTCATGTTTATTTATCACAAAGGCAGTGAAGACAGAGCCTATGAGCAACAGCCTCACACACCTGAGCTTTCGATGTAGTGTAGCATGCACTCCAGCTGTACAGTTTAGCAGTGCTCATCTTACTAACTGGGACAGGAGTGAAGTGGAAAGAGAGAGAAGATTGTTAGCTGGCAAATGCAATGTTGGGGCCTGATGGATGCATGTGGGAGAATGGCATTCTGTGAACTCATGCGTACCCTCTCTAGCAGAAAGTTACCAGTGCATTATCTTTACTTGCTATAGGATCATCTGGAAGAGTAATAGAATAGTAATAGAATAAATCAGAAGCATCATTCAGATGACCATACCTGTCAGCTTTTCATAATTTCTGCAGGCAGTGATGTATTATGTCAGTACTTAGGTTCACTGTCCCGTAACATGCAAGACAAAGAGAAAGAGGGAGGAAAAAATATCATTCAGAACCAGTCTTCCTTAACGGCTTAAAAGACATGTCTATTTGTATGACTTCATCACCCAATTAGGGAAAGCTGAAAGTGTTTCAGTCTGAATTTGAAGGTCATTAGTGATTCATCAAGATTCATAACTGCTGAGATAGAGATGAACATAAGGTCCATGCACAAACACATTTTCCAAGTGCCAGAACTGAGCATTGCTATCTTACACATCTTGCTGTTCATCAGCTATCTGACTCTGGGTATGATCCTTCATTCCTTACTCCGGCAGGATTCCCACTGCTGCCGAAAGGGGAGGACACAAAACCTCACATACTGCATTGCGAGGAAGGGAAGTTTGCTGAAGCTAACTTTCATGGGATGTGCTGTAGCAGCCTCCCACCAATCAGAAACGGATAACAGTACCAGGGGACATGACACATTTCCAGAGCCTATAGAATTCCATTTGTGCATCAGGAGTGAATTTCATTGGATGTTTGTGAAATTAAAGACCCTCCCTTTCTGCAGGACAAGTGTAGTTTTAAAGGTTCAGTGGTAATGCGCTCGAGCCATTACCTTTCCAGATCTGTGTGCTCCCAAACCGTTTAGACTTCCAAATCTGATTCTGATGCAAATTAAACAGATGACCCAAATCTCCTAAGAAACACTCCTGACCTGAGCAGTGCTTTAAAGTGGCTGCAGAGTCGCGGCACAAGCGCTGGGAGGGCGCTCTGCTGGTGCTCTGTCTACACTGGCACGTTACAGTGCTGAAACCTGCATCACTCAGGGGAATGTTTCTTCACACTCCTGAGCGGGAAAGGTGCAGCGCTGTAAAGTGCAGTGTAGACAAGCCCTTACTAAGTTCAAGATATACCATGTCTACTGCTTCCTCCCTGTCCACAAGGCTTGATACCCTGTCAAAGAAATCTATTAGGTTGGTTTGACACGATTTGTTCTTGACAAATCCATGCTGACTGTTAGAATCATAGAATATCAGGGTTGGAAGGGACCTCAGGAGGTCATCTAGTCCAACCCCCTGCTCAAAGCAGGGCCAATCCCCAACTAAATCATCCCAGCCAGGGCTTTGACCTTAAAAACTTCAAATGAAGGAGATTCCACCACCTCCCTAGGTAACGCGTTCCAGTGTTTCACCACCCTCCTAGTGAAAAAAGTTTTTCCTAATATCCAACCTAAACCTCCCCCACTGCAACTTGAGACCATTACTCCTCATTCTGTCATCTGCTACCACTGAGAACAGTCTAGCTCCATTCTCTTTGGAACCCCCTTTCAGGTAGTTGAAAGCAGCTTTCAAATCCCCCCTCATTCTTCTCTTCCGCAGACTAAACAATCCCAGTTCCCTCAGCCTCTCCTCATAAGTCATGTGTTCCAGTCCCCTAATCAGTTTTGTTGCCCTTCGTTGGACTCTCTCCAATTTCTCCACATCCTTCTTGTAGTGTGGGGCCCAAAACTGGACACAGTACTCCAGATGAGGCCTCACCAATGCCGAATAGAGGAGAACGATCAGATCACGTCCCTCGATCTGCTGGCAATGCCCCTGTTACTTATCACCTTATTATCGTCTAGGTGTTTGCAAATTGATTGCTTAATTATTTGCTCAATTATCTTTCCAGGTACTGAGGTTAAGGTGAGTGGTCTGTATTTCCCTGGGTTGTCCTTATTTCCTGTTTTATAGATTGGCACATAGGTGGAGTTTGGGGATGCAAGGGGGTGTTGCCCTCCCCCACTCCCCTGGCCCCCCAAACTACAAGCCTCAGGCAGGCAGCCTGAGTGTGCAGTTTTCAGAGTAACAGCCGTGTTAGTCTGTATTTGCAAAAAGAAAAGGAGTACATGTGGCACCTTAGAGACTAACCAATTTATTTGAGCATAAGCTTTTTGAGTGTGCAGTGTAATGAGTTCTGCAGAGGAGACTGGAGAAGTGCTGTTCCCAGCTCGTGCCCCTGGGGCAGGGAGTCAGAATTTTGTTTATAAACAGAGTGATTAACGGGTGTTTAAGGTTAGGAAACATTCTAACAGCCCTTTCTTAAGTTAAATGATCTGTTCCAAGTTTGGTGAACTACAAAAAGTAAGTAGCCTAAATGATGGAAAGCAACTGTTGATTTTCTATAATTGTTTCAATTGTTGTATTGAAGAGGTGGTAAGAAAGTTACTAATATCCTTCTTTGAGAAGATAACTGATTTTTTAGACAAAAGAAATGCAGCAGATCTAATCTACTTGGATTTCAGGAAGGCACCTCATACAGTTCCACAAGAGAAATTATTAGTTAAATTGGAGAAGATGAGGATTAATATTAGAACTGAGAGGTGGATAAGGAACTGGCTAAAGGAGAGCCTACAACAAGTCATACTGAAAGATGAACTCTCAGGCTAGAGGGAGGTTACTAGTGGAGTTCCTCAGGGATCAGTCTTGGGACCAATCTCATTTAACATTTTTATTACTGACCTTGGCACAAAAAGTGGGAGTGTGCTAATAAAATATGAAGATGGCACAAAGTTGGGAGGTATTGCCAATACGGAAGAGGACTGGAATATACAAGAAGATCTGGATGACCTTGTAATAGAAGTAATAGAAAATGGATGATACTTAATAGAACAAAATGCAAGATCATGCATTTAGAGACTAACAGCAAGAATTTTTGCTATAAGCTGGGGACTTATTAGTTGGAAGTGACAGAGGTGGAGAAAGACCTGGGTGTATTGGTTGATCACAGGATGACTATGAGCGGTCAATGTGGTGCGGCAGTGAAAAAAGGCTAATACAGTCCTAGGATCATCAGGCGAGATATTTCCAATAGAGACAGAGAAGTGTTATTACCATCATACAAGGCAGTGGTGAGACCTCATCTGGAATGTTGTGTGCAATGCTGATCTCCCATATTTAAGAAAGATGAATTCAAACTGGAACAGGTGAAGAGGAGGCTACTAGGATGACCCAAGAAATGGAGAATCTACCTTATCAGTGGAGACTCAAAGAGCTTGGCTTGTTTAGCTGAACCAAAAGAAGGCTGAGGGGAGCTATGATTGCTCTCTATAAATGCATCAGAGGGATAAGTACCAGGGAGGGAGAGGAGTTATTTAAGTTAAGTGGCAATGAAGTGAGGCTGACCGGTCTGTAGTTCCCTGGGTTCTCTTTCTTCCCTTTTTAAAATATGGGCACTATATTTTCCTTTTTCCAATTGTCTGGGACCTCTCACAAAAGTGTTTACAGAATTCCTACTACACGGTACCAACATATTTACAAAAATCTTCTCTCTGATGCTCCACAGCCACACACAGCACAATCTCACGTGATATTTCATCCCCGCTCTCGAATCATAGAACATCAGGGTGGGAAGGGACCCCAGGAGGTGTCTAGTCCAACCCCCTGCTCAAAGCAGGACCAACCCCAGAACAAATGGGTATAAACTGGCCATCAACAAGTTTAGACTTGAAATTAGGCAATGGTTTCTAACCACCAGAGGACTGAAGTTCTGGAGCCACCTTCCACAGGGAGCAGTGGGGGTAAAAAAACTAACTGGCTTCAAGACTGAGCTTGATAAATTTATGGAGGGGATGGTATGACAGGACTGCCTAAAATGCCATGTGGCCCATCGGCGATTGACTGTAGCAAAAATCCCCAGTGCTAGATGGGGACACTAGACGTGGAGGACTCTGAGTTACTACAGAGGATTCTTTCCCAGGTATCTGCCTGGTGTGTCTTACCCACATGCCCAGGGAAGAGTATAAAAATATTGCTCGGGCATGTAGGAATGATATCAGGAGGGCCAAATCGCACCTGGAGCTGCAGCTAGTGAGAGATGTCAAGAGTAACAAGAAGGGTTTCTTCAGGTATGTTGGCAACAAGAAGAAAGCCAAGGAAAGTGTGGGCCCCTTACTGAATGAGGGAGGCAACCTAGTGACAGAGGATGTGGAAAAAGCTAATGTACTCAATGCTTTTTTTGCCTCTGTCTTCACGAACAAGGTCAGCTCCCAGACTGCTGCGCTGAGCATCACAAAATGGGGAAGAGATGGCCAGCCCTCTGTGGAGATAGAGGTGGTTAGGGACTATTTAGAAAAGCTGGACGTGCACAAGTCCATGGGGCCGGACGAGTTGCATCCGAGAGTGCTGAAGGAATTGGCGGCTGTGATTGCAGAGCCATTGGCCATTATCTTTGAAAACTCGTGGCGAACCGGGGAAGTCCCGGATGACTGGAAAAAGGCTAATGTAGTGCCAATTTTTAAAAAAGGGAAGAAGGAGGATCCTGGGAACTACAGGCCAGTCAGCCTCACCTCAGTCCCTGGAAAAATCATGGAGCAGGTCCTCAAAGAATCAATCCTGAAGCACTTGCATGAGAGGAAAGTGATCAGGAACAGCCAGCATGGATTCATGCCTGACTAATCTAATCGCCTTTTATGATGAGATTACTGGTTCTGTGGATGAAGGGAAAGCAGTGGATGTATTGTTTCTTGACTTTAGCAAAGCTTTTGACACGGTCTCCCACAGTATTCTTGTCAGTAAGTTAAGGAAGTATGGGCTGGATGAATGCACTATAAGGTGGGTAGAAAGCTGGCTAGATTGTCGGGCTCAACGGGTAGTGATCAATGGCTCCATGTCTAGTTGGCAGCCGGTATCAAGTGGAGTGCCCCAAGGGTCGGTCCTGGGGCCGGTTTTATTCAATATCTTCATAAATGATCTGGAGGATGGTGTGGATTGCACTCTCAGCAAATTTGCGGATGATACTAAACTGGGAGGAGTGGTAGATACGCTGGAGGGGAGGGATAGGATACAGAAGGACCTAGACAAATTGGAGGATTGGGCCAAAAGAAATCTGATGAGGTTCAATAAGGATAAGTGCAGGGTCCTGCACTTAAGATGGAAGAATCCAATGCACCGCTACAGACTAGGGACCGAATGGCTAGGCAGCAGTTCTGCGGAAAAGGACCTAGGGGTGACAGTGGACGAGAAGCTGGATATGAGTCAGCAGTGTGCCCTTGTTGCCAAGAAGGCCAATGGCATTTTGGGATGTATAAATAGGGGCATAGCGAGCAGATCGAGGGACGTGATCGTTCCTCTCTATTCGACACTGGTGAGGCCTCATCTGGAGTACTGTGTCCAGTTTTGGGCCCCACACTACAAGAAGGATGTGGATTAATTGGAGAGAGTCCAGCGAAGGGCAACAAAAATGATTAGGGGACTGGAACACATGACTTATGAGGAGAGTCTGAGGGAGCTGGGCTTGTTTAGCCTGCAGAAGAGAAGAATGAGGGGGGATTTGATAGCTGCTTTCAACTACCTGAAAGGGGGTTCCAAAGAGGATGGCTCTAGACTGTTCTCAATGGTAGCAGATGACAGAGTGAGGAGTAATGGTCTCAAGTTGCAGTGGGGGAGGTTTAGATTGGATATTAGGAAAAACTTTTTCACTAAGAGGGTGGTGAAACACTGGAATGCGTTACCTAGGGAGGTGGTAGAATCTCCTTCCTCAGAGGTTTTTAAGGTCAGGCTTGACAAAGCCCTGGCTGGGATGATTTAACTGGGAATTAGTCCTGCTTCGAGCAGGGGGTTGGACTAGATGACCTTCTGGGGTCCCTTCCAACCCTGATATTCTATGATTCTATGATCTAACTGATCACCATATTTGGGGTTGGGAAGGAATTTTCCCCTGGGTCAGGTTGGCAGAGACCTGGAATTTTTTTGCCTTCCTCTGCAGCATGGGGCATGGGTCACTTGCAGGTTTAAACTAGTGTAAATAGTGAATTCTCTGTAATTTGAAGTCCTAACACCATGATTTGAGGACTTCAGTAACTCAGCTAGAGGTTAGGGGTCTATTACAGAAGTGAGTGGGTGAATTTCTGTGGCCTGCGATGTGCAGGAGGTCAGATCCATGATCATGATGGTCCATTTTGACATTAGTAAGAGTATCTGAGTAAGAATATACATTACAATTTTAAACCTAACTAGTGTCCCTTAAGTGACTTGCTACAAGGTGTCAGAACATGTTAGTATTAAGAGTTGAGTGGGTCTAATATTTATTTAATTTTCTTTCTTGATATAGGAATTAGATACAGTGTTCCTGTCAGATAATTTCTAAGTTATTATCTGGAAAAAAACACCAACCAACCAACCAACCAACCAAGCGATTCCCCTGGAATCACAAATAAAGCCCCCCCCCCGAAATGGCACCTCTTTGATAGGCATGGAATTTTGCCCCCCACATGCGTCCCCACTGGCTTGACTGGAACTGCTCCGCCTCCCCAAACAGAAGTCAAACTATGCCTATAACAGTCATAACACAAGAACTGGGGGCCACCCAATGAAATTAATAGGCAGTGCATTTAAAACAAACAAAAGGAAGTACTTCTTCACCCAACACACAGTCAACCTGTGGAACTCCTTGCCTGAGAATGTTATGAAGGCCAAGACTATAACACGGTTCAAAAAAGAACTAGATAAATTCATGAAGGATAGGTCCATCAATGACTACTAGCCAGGTTGGGCAGGGTTCATGCCCCAGACTCTGTTTGCCAGAAGCTGGGAATGGGCGACAGGGGATGGATCTCTTGATGATTCCCTGTTCTGTTCATTCGCTCTGGGGCACCTGGAATTGGCCACTGTCGGAAGACAGGATATCGGGCTAGATGGACCTTTGGTCTGACCCAGTATGGCCATTCTTATGGATTGGCACTATACTTGCCCTTTTCCAGTCCTCTGGAATCTCTCCCATCTTCCATGACTTTTCAAAGATAACCACTAATCGTTCAGATATCTCCTCGGTCAGCTCCTTGAGTATTCTAGGATTTATTTCATCACGTCCTGGTGACTTGAACACAACAAATTTGTCTTGTTCTTTCCTTATTTTAGCCTCTGATCTTACCTCATTTTCACTGGCACTCGCTATGTTAGACATCCAATCACTACTAACCTTTTTTGGGGAAAAATCAAAACCAAACCAAAACATCTGTGACCTGTGGTTTGTTCTCTCTCATCCTCTTAGGAGGAGAATTGTTCATGCAACATAGTGTATTGCTTTGGCAGGGTTTTGCTTTTAAATGCCCGTGATGCTGTGTGTTTCCATTAGAGAAGGCAGGAGAAATGCACTTTGTACTTGGAGCAGAATTTAGTGAGGTTTCTGGTAGTCCCTAGTTCCTGGGGGAGTTGGTTCCACAGCCTTGATGAATCCGCTGGTGAGAAAGCACTCTCTCCTATACAGGTGAGCTTTGCTTGTTTGGGACAAAGTCCCATTTTGCCAGAGGAGTGAAGTTGTTCATTCCAGAATTTTAGGCGAACTTTTTGAATATGCTCAACCTGGGCCATTGGACATCTTGAAGATAAGGGCCCATCTTGCAATGGTCAAAAAGAGGGTGCACAGACTCAAGTCCCTGGCTGTGAAAACAGCAGGCTTGGTCAGCTGGTGTGCAGCTGGGCATGGCTTTGCCTCACCGCTGCTGTAGAAGCTGAAGCAGAAATATCCTCTTAGGAAACATCCTAGTTCTGCAGCCGTGAAGCCCAGGAATAGAGCACAATGTGGATGGGACTACGGGTCCAGTGTTGGCCTGGTCAGAATCCATTGGTGTCACTCCTTTTGATGGGACTCTAGAATGAGTCATATTTTCCATACCAACACATTACTGTGAACTGGCAGAGTAACTCAAAAATTACAAGAATGTATTCGTAGAACGTCAAGCCACAAATCTTCCTTGTGATGATCTGATCTTTAAGCTGATCAATTATCTACTAAAGAATTTGCTAATTAAACCTCATTTGCTTATTAGAACTTGGGGCCCTGATCTATTGATGAAGCATTCTGTTTGCTGGTCGTCTCATTCTGCCTTTGACAACACATGAAAGAATTATCTTCATTTTAGTTCAAATTGTTTATTAAAATCACAGTAGTGTCTATTTCCATGATGACAAAGAGCATTCTTTGGTATAATTAGTTGTATAATTAAGACATTTGTAAGCCACAAGCATTGTCCAACAGTGATCATTTATAAGCAGTCTACCAATGTCAAATGGGTTCTGGTGGAAACAAATGACTTATTTATTACTGGAGTAAATTGATTTTTGGAGACATCATCCTTTGAACGGTTTATCATTGCAAGCAATAGGTTCATGAAGCGAAAAAGAAATTGTGGGTTGCTTTAAAATGTTTTTCTTTTATAATTACTTGATATCGAATGTATACAGGAGTTTTATTCTTTATTTGTGGACTCATCTGCCCCTTATACGACACATTACAACTCGGTTTGTGTGGTGAGGTGTCTCCCTGCCTTTGTGTTACTGCACAAGGTGTGATGATGAGCTGCTATCACAGCAGATCTCACTGATCCACATCTTCTCTGAATCTGATGTCCTCCTTGGTCTTATAGCTCTTCCCAACTGTGTTTGCACACCACAGCCTGACTGCAACACAACTTGATGGGAGCAGAGAACTCCATCCCTGACCTTGAATGAAACTGGCATGGGTGTGTAGGTTCTACAATCTCTTTATCTGTGTACACCTTTGCTTTGAGGATAAGGGGCTCTCTTCTCCATGGAGTGGCTGCATGAAATTACCCAGGCAGCAGCCATTCTAATTTTTAAAAACTAGTAAAAATAGAGATAATGGAATTAAAAGAAAATAAATAGCTTGACACCTCTAGATTTACACTTTTCTTAAGCTAAACTACATAAGACCTTCTCAGCTTACTTCCCGAGAAGAAGAAAGGAAAAGTGAATAAAAGGTTCAAAAGTTTACATCTTTTGAAAGCAATCCCTTTCGGCAGGACTGGCAGTCTCACTAGCTGTCCAGATACCAACTCTTCTTCTGCCCATTCTCAAGATGCCAGCTAAATCCCCTTCCTAGTTTCCCCAAACAGTTGTTTGAAGACAAACACACAGTATGGGTTGGTAAACAATTTCACTCTCCTTCCAGGTAATGGTCCATTAAGAAAGAGGAGGTCCCTAATGATGATTAATGGCTGCCTTACTAAAGCTTAATGAGGTAGCTCTGAGGCTGCCTTTCACAGACCATCTTGGATAGCTGTTGCCAGTTTCAGCCAGGCCTCTTGTTAACCCTCTTCCCAAAGCAGCTTTTTCGTCTTTGCCATGAACTATGCATCTGTCGCAAAGCTGCCTGTGGCAGGAGATGCACTTTAAGGGTCCAGAACATCACCTTTGACCTTTGTAGAAATTGGAGAAAGCAAAGCCCTAAATAAGGGGGCTTCTTATTTCCCTGACACAGCAATGTAGTTCCCTTCAATGTCCTTTAGTGCCTTGAGCACTATAGTTTTAAATGACGCAAGTGAAGGGCTTCCGTCCATTATCTTGGCTGATTAACTCAGTCTAATCTCAGTGTGAGATTATTTCTTGATGCACAGACATTCCTTTGCCTGACTTGGTCCATCCTTACTGGTTCAATTGCCATTGGCCCACTCTACAAAGCCCGGTCCCTTCTTGGTGTTTCTATGCGCCAAATACTTGTGAACTTTATCCCTCTCTCCCAGAGCCACAACCTCTCTCTCTCCTAATTAGGTTATCCACTCGTTGCAAATGGTCTTCCTATATGTCTGCAGAGCATCGTGCACACCTGTGGAGATGTGTAAGTAATAACCCTCTCCCACCTCCATATCTGGGCTGTCACTAATTCCTGAGCATTTATTCGGCAACATCTCAGAATGCCATCCTTTATTATCCCTCCAAACCGCTAAAACCCACATCCTGGACCGGTAATATTTTACCTTGAGCGCAACAGCCTTGTTCTCTGAAGTCTCCTTGTCTCTCGCCTTCTCTGTCCTCCAACTGTCCATTCAAAATGCTGCTGTAAATCAAGTAGTGGCTTGAAACTCATGTCCCTGGATGCTATCGGTGAAGTGTGCATACTAACAGGTTTCAGAGTAGCAGCCGTGTTAGTCTGTATCTGCAAAATGAAAAGGAGGACTTGTGGCACCTTAGAGACTAACCAATTTATTTGAGCACAAGCTTATGCGCAAATAAATTTGTTAGTGTCTAAAGTGCCACAAGTACTCCTTTTCTTGTGTGTGCATACTAGATACTTAAGACTGAGGTCAAGTAATTTGCACACTGTTTTGATTCCATTCATGCCCTCTCCAAATCTTTCCATTGGCATCCTCTTGATAGCTGCATCGAACACTAGCTTCTTGTCCTTGCCATCAGCACCCTGTGTAACTTGCCTCCTGTATCCATATTTGCTCCCATTAATGACAATTGTGGTATCATCTAGAGACCCTAATCAGGGATCAGCATGTCGTTATGCTGGGTGCTGTACAAAACCATCACGAAAAATGGTCCCAGCCCTATTGATCTTAAAATCTAAGATCTCTTGGCTAAATTTCTGTATGCTTTTGCATATCCTTCTTGGCTATCATCGCCCAGCTAAATGTTCATGTATTTTGTTTTCTTCCACTTTGTTCTGGCCTTCTTAAATTAAATACTTCAGCCACCTTTCAAATACTCACTAAACAGACCACAAACGAAGAAGGGTAAGACTAGTTATCAACGGTTCAGTGTCATACTGGGGGATCGTACCTACTGTGGTTCCACGCGAGTCTTGTCTTGGATCCAGTACTATATACTATTTTCACTAATGAATTAGATAATAGAGTTGAGATGATGCTTATCAGATTTTCAGACAACACCAAGCTGGGAGGGTTCTCTAAAATATGAAGGACAGGATTAGTATTAAAATGACCTTGACACACTGGAGAATTGGTCTGTAACCAACAAGGTGAAATTTGATAAAGACAATAGCAAAGTACTACACTTAGGAAGGAAAAATCACATGCAAAATGAGGTGTAATTGGCTAGGCAGTAGTTCTACAGAAAAGGTTCACATATTATATCTATATACACGCACACAGAATACTGTCATCAGTTGTTCTCCATATCTACTGACGGTAGGACAAAATAATTGGCTTAATCTGCAGCAAGGGAGATTTAGGTTAGATATTAGGGGGTTGTGTAATCCCCCTCATTGGAGGTTTGTAAGAACAGGCTGGACAAACACCTGTCAGGGATCATCTAGTTACTTGGTCCTGCTTCAGTGTCTGGCTAGACAACCTGACCTCTCTTGAGTTCCCTTCCAGCCCTGCATTTCAGTGAGTCTATGAGATTCCGGGCAGAGATGATTTTGTTGGTGCTGGGCTGCTTTTGTTAACTTGCCTGACTTCTGCCGACAAATAGTTTATTATTGTTGCTGTTACTGCAGTAGTGTCTATGGGGAGGGGGAGAGTGAGATGTGGTCTGAGTGTACTGATAAATATTGTATCCGAGAAAGATTTATTCTTTGAGTGCTATCTTGTTTCTGCTGAGTCAGAAACTCCATCAGTATTTTCTTCCTCCTCTTTTGGGGGGAAGCAGCTTGGCCATGGTGATTCCCTGGGGGAACGACATTTTGGCCTCCCTTCCCCCCTCCCCCGACCCTATTGCTATAACGGGTATCGGGACTGAGAACAGCTGTGTAATGAGTTGCATGCTATTATTCTCTCTTTCTCCCATGTCAGTATGTGGCATTTGGTATAAAGGGAAAGGTGTCAGATGTATTTTTTCTCAAGCCATTGTATTCCCATGTCTGTTCTTTTTGAGTGAGAAACCTTCATTTCACGTCAGCTTCTTCAGCCTGCTCCTGATAGTTTGTTGTTCAGTCTGTTTGCTATATAAGCATGTATTCGCATACACACGCTTTCCCTGTGTGCCTGTGAGTGAAAGAACACAACGTGGGTGGGGGGTGTAGTGATTTTATCACCATGTGCTTGGGATGACTGCAATACTCATGGCTGGCGAGGCTCTGACTGAGGTATTTAGGATTTGCCAGATGATGCCCCATCAAGCCATTGTGCCCAATACCATCACCTGTTTTGTAGGTCTGTGCCTCACATGTTTCACAAGAATATATTCTAGCAATGTTTTAGAAAGATCTGCATTTTAAGTACAGGTTCATTTTTTTATATCCTTCTGTAAAACCAGTTTGCCTCCGTTATGGCAGAGTTAGGAGGGAGCTACTAAAGCCTGTGAAATAGTCTAAAAGAGCATTGCTGTGCCTGAAAATGTCCCCGTTTTAAAGTCTGATACTGAAGGATCTTGCAGGCCTAGAAATGAGCGCTGGTCCCAGGGGGATGATGGGGCTCTGTCTCCCCTTCTCACCAGTACAAAGGTCCCACTTCTGGCCCTGCAGGGCTGTGAGGTAGAATCAACGAATCATAGAAATGTAGGACTGGAAGGAACCTCGATAGGCTCCCTAGTCCAGCCCCCTGCACTAAGGCAGGTTTGAATGTTTCAATTTTTTATGGACAGAAGGTTTGGTTTGGTGCAAACTGAATCTTGCCCATCCTGGCTGGGGGTAGGGTATTTTTTTTTTAAAAAGTCCATGTTTTAGGGGGAAAGAAGCAACTTTTCTCTGGCAGGCTGATTAAAAGGAAACTGTGGTATTCGAAGGTGCTGAGAGATTTGAAGCCTTAGAACAAGTCCTAGGGGGTGGATAGTCTCCTGAGGGTGGGCAAGCAAATGATACATGATAAATGTACTTATCGCATGGCTCTGCACCCAGTCACATGGTTTTCCCTCCACACACTGCACGTATCTGTATTTAAATGGACCTACTTCAAAGCTAGCTATCACTTGTAGGTGTTATCCATGCAAGTAAACGCATCCGATGAAGTGAGCTGTAGCTCAAAAAAGCTTATGCTCAAATAAATTGGTTAGTCTCTAAGGTGCCACAAGTCCTCCTTTTCTTTTTTTGTGAATACAGACTAACACGGCTGTTACTCTGAAACAAGTCTGTGTGGCGCCCAATGTGGCTGTTCACATCTAGAAATCATGCACAACTCCAGGAAATGTATTTTGATCTGCATTAAGCCCACGGCTAAGAGAGAAGAAAAAGCTGGGTTACAAAACGAATATAGCGTGATGAGATTGCGACGATAATTGAACATGGCAAAAATGTTCTCTTCAAGCCTTTGACGCTCTTAGTGCTCTGTACTTATCAAAAGTAGCTACGTAAAGTACAGAGGCAGAAGTGCCATCTCTAATGGGGCTAACTGCGGAAAGCTCAGCTGAATGCTAATAGGCTCCTAGCACAAACACTAGTCTGGTGACACGAGTATATAGTTACAAGCTGCACTTACTTCTGATCTCGCACCTTCCCTGGTAGACTCTTTCAAACGGGGGAACAAGCTGTCTAGGAAAAAGTGGAAATGTTATCGTGTATTTTGTACATGAGCACTGATTGCATTGACCACCTCTTCTTATCATCGTTATGCCACGGTCCTAGTCAAGGGATTACGTGACACTTGTTGGAAAGAACTGTTCAAATGTTCCTTCCCAGAGTTGTTTGTTCGTAGGTTTAAAATGTGCATTAAGAAAAGCCTTTGCGGGTAATGTTGTGACAGATTTCTGAATTTTGTATTTAGTTCTTGACTGTTCTATACGAGGTCTGCAGTCAGTTCTATGATAAAAAAAAGTTTGCAAGGTCAAACATACTTCAACGGAAAGCCATGCAACCAAAAGGTTCATCTCATAAAAATACTAGTAGCAACAATGTATCTTTTCTTCATTTTTGCAACTACTTTCCCTGTAAATACTAACTAGGGAACCTTCTCTTCTTTCCCCCCGCTTTCCCTTTCAAGTTCCGCCCAATCTGACTGTTCCACAAGAAAAATCACCTTTAGTCACCCGGGAAGGAGACATTATAGAACTACAATGCCAGGTGACCGGAAAGCCCAAACCTATCATTCTTTGGTCCAGAGCTGATAAGGAGATTGCAATGCCAGATGGATCCATGCAGATGGAGAGCTATGATGGAATACTGAGGATAGTGAATGTGTCGAGGGAGATGACAGGAACATACAGATGTCAGACCAGTCAGTACAATGGATTTAATGTGAAACCCAGAGAAGCATTGGTGCAGCTCATTGTGCAGTGTAAGTAAATTCTTATTTTCTTCTTATGCGTTTTGGGGGGAAATGACTTGATTGTTTCCTGGTAATCTCATAGCAATAGGAGTCTGCTGGTTATTCCATGCATCGGTGTCCTGCTGTTTTGGTTCTGTGGTTCCCAGAATTCATGATTAGAATATGCAGATACCATATAAGTAAAAATGCCACAAGCTACTCATTGATTTAAAAAGTATCTGATAATGCTGTTGTCAATTTTTAATGAACCTGTGTTATTCTGTGGATGTCTAACATTACTCTTCTTTAAGTGCCAGAACAAATAACTCATGTAGAAGAGTGTGTTTCTGTAAATTGTGGCCCCCATACTGATTTCACTTATGGACATTATGTGAGATAAGAAAAAAGTTCATGGGGCTTGGTGTATGCGGAACTGTTAACACACTTTGCATGGGGAACTTTTTAGAGTCTCAATCTGTGAATTATAAACAGTGTTGCCATAAAATTCAGTCACATTTAGGAGAGAATGTGGGGAAATAAATTACTTTGCAAACACTATGCTTTTATGATCAGAGAATGAGGTGGGGACACTAATTCATTGTCATGTCTGTGTAAGTGACAGATAAGATGGTCTCTAGGAGACTTTCAAGTCTGAAAATCAAATCAAGTTAAAAATGCTGGTTCTTATTTTCGCTGTTAAATAAAGTGACTTATGCGCCACTCAGTTATTCCTGATTTAGATGAACCAAGCAGCTCTTTAGGTCAGGGACTCTCTCTAGCCATGAGTATGTTTACTGCTTGGCCAATGAGTCGCTGATCTCAGTTGGGGCCTCTAAGTAATACTGCTATTCTCCTCCCAATTAATAATATAGTCAGTTATTTTAATATGGTATTTTTATTTTTGGTGGTCTCTTGCTGAAGAAACCATTTGTGATTAACAGAGCTGCTCACCTGTTTTTTACACTTCAGTCAGATATGCAGAGGTACACTGGCACATCCCTTATACATGTAAGCTCACAAACATATGTAAGTGGCCTCATCTCAAAAAAGATATACTGGCATTAGAAAACGTTCAGAAAAGGGTAACTAAACTGATTTGGGGTTTGGAACGGGTCCCATAGGAGGAGAGATTAAAGAGGCTCGGACTTTTCAGCTTGGAAAAGAGGAGACTAAGGGGGGAGATGATAGAGGTCTATAAAATCATGAGTGGTGTGGAGAAAGTGAATAAGGAAAATTTATTTGCTTGTTCCCATAATATAAGAACTAGGGGCCACCAGATGAAATTAATGGGCAGTAGGTTTAAAACAAATAAAAGGAAGTTCTTCTTCATTCAGTGCACAGTCAATCTGTGGAACTCCTTGCCTGAGGAGGTTATGAAGGCTAGGACTATAACAGGGTTTAAAAGACAACTGGATAAATTAATGGAGGTTAAATCCATAAATGGCTATTAGCCAGGATGGGTAAGGAATGGTGTCCCTAGCCTCTGTTTGTCAGAGGGTGGAGATGGATGGCAGGAGAGAGATCACTTGATCATTACCTGTTAGATGCCCCAGAGGGAGTGAACCTGGCATTGGCCACTGTCAGCAGACAGGATACTGGGCTGGATGGACCTTTGGTCTTACCCAGTATGGTCATTCTTATGTTCTTATGACAAATAGCCACATGGATTTTTGTTGCTAAAGATTCTGCCCCAAGGCTCTGTAACTGAATGTATTATCTGCTCCTTCCACTTTCTCCTCTTCTCTCTTCCAATGGAATAGTGGCCTCCCATGGGCTAGATGCTTATGCAAGCCACAATGGGTTTAGATCACCCCCACAGGAGACTAGCTAGTCCCTCGTTAATAAAGACACCAACTGGCTAATTCTTCCTCATACGTTAACACTTCAGTGCCATGGAAGAGGTTAGCTTTTAGAGGAAGAAAAGCTACATTAGCTTCCTCTGTACTTTTTGCTGAGCACAAGAGGAGTCGTGTCCAGCTGCAGATGCACTGAGGAAAACTCTTGGGAGCGTGAAATTGAATGTCACGTGGCGGGGACCTTGGGGGAAAGCGGTCTCCAGAGCCCCGCATGGGGACGTGAACGCAAAGTAAATGTGACGATAGTGTTCTGGTGCGCGAGGCACTGGCTGAGGAGCATGGAGTCCAGGGGTCTGTTCCTGACTCTGCCGCTGAGCTGTGTGGCCTGGGACAAATCACTGCCTCTGTTCTCGCTCGCACCCTCTCTCTGTCTTGTCTGTTTAAACAGGAAACTCCTCAGGGCTGGGACTGTCTTTTATGCTGTGTTTGTGCAGCACCTTGGACAGTGGGTCTGAGTCTAGGCTGGGCCTCTCTAGATGCTAATGCCATACAAACAGTAAGGATAGTAGCAGAGGTGGGCTATTAGAGGGATCCCTCCAGCAGCTGGGATAGGGTGCAGTTTTACCTGAGTGAGGTGTTGCAGATAACAGGAGAGCTTAAATAGAAATATTCCTAATGAAAATCTGGTTTTAGGCTTTTTGAAGCTGCTAAGATGTCCATATGTCTGCCTTCTCCAGTCTATTCCCCTTGGTAATGGTATATCTGGGATTTGTGTGCCTTGTCCTCCACCCTGGAATTCCCCGTGATGACACAACCTTGGAGAGCCTTGTTTAATCCATTTAGAAACCAGAAACATGAGTTTCAGCCTCATTTGGGCACTGAATTGTTTGTGGGGTCCTTGGAGGAGAGTAGGTTTTTTGGGGAATGTTGGAAGAGCACTCTGGACAGTCTGTGCCTGTCAGCATGCTGCCAAGGACAGAGAGGAGCAAAGTCAAACCTAAAGTTGCAAGTAATGGAGGAGTTCATAGACAGCTTCTAGCCTGAGGTACATACCCAGCGTTTCAGGGTCCAGGCCAGGAGGAGAGGTCAAAATCAAGCTGAGGTCTTTCAAGAGCCTGTATTGTCGTGGCAGCTACAGATCTATGCTGTTGCCTGGACACTTCCTGGAACGCCCCTGGGGTTTATATAGGGTGGGAGCCACTCAGGAGCCATGAGGCTGCTGCCTGTCGGACTCCTTGAAGCGGGACTTCCTGCAATTTCTGTCCACAGCAGGTCATAGATAAGGGAATACAAGCAGGGTATAGCTGCTGATGCTTAGCAGCCTGGAGGTGTTTGCTGCCTGCCAACTCTTCAGGCCCGGCTTTGAGACCCACTGGCCTTACAGTGCCTCACTAACCCTGCTGAGTCTGCTCACTTGTTTTACCCCTGTTTTGTGTCCCATCTTGCATATGTAAGGGCCTGATCCAAAGCCCACTGAAGTCACTGTAAAGGTTCTCATTGATTCCGGTGGGCTTTGGCTCACCCACTTGGGCTGCATTTAAGCACGTGATCAACATTAACATCAATAGGAGCTAAGCATGTGTTTTGCTGAATGGGGATGGACTGCGAAAGCTGGGCCTTGCTTCCCACAATTCTATAGACTTCTCAGAAACTACCCGTCTCAGGCCCCAATCAGTTCCCTATTAAACTCAGTGGAATTTCTCCACTTGACTTCCATGGAAGTTGTCGGAGCAAGCTCTCAGATAGCTGAGAGATAAGTAACAAAGTCTTTCTCCCATGCCTCTCAACCTAGAACATTACGAATACTTTTGTTATAATGTTAGAGGAAAAAGCTCTGGTTTATATTATAGATTTAAAAACAAAAAAACACCACACTATTTGCACCAGCTGATGTGTTTTGAAAGTGCTGGGAGAAACAAGAAGAACATGGTTATGAGAGGCCAGCAGTATATCAAAGGTCTTTGGGTGAGTTTTTTTTTTTTTAAATGTGTCTTTGTTTAGATTCCTACTCGTTTTGTGCTGATATTAGCAAGTGAGAATTTGAATAGAAATGTGGAAAGCATGGATTTCATGATGATCTTTGAGGTATTGGAGAAGACGTGTGTGTGTGTGTGTGTGTGTATGTATGTTAACATTAACTTCAGTGTTCTTTTTATAATGGTAATACTATTAATTTTATCTGAGATAAAGAAACGTCAGTGATTTTAAATCAGTAATGGCTGTATGATTTATTCTTGGATGATTCTGTGTTCTAAATAGAAAGTGATATTTTGGTGAAACTCTGTGAATTATGTAATGACTCATTAATTTTGCATTTTCTGCAGTGTGTGGGGGTGTGAGGAGAGAGGTATGAAGAAGTGTAATGTATCTAGTTGCACACAATCCAGTTCTTTATGGCATAAAAACAAGCTCTATGTGTGAAACCAAATCACCTCTGTGGCCAAGCAGAATGAAACTTAGTTAGGTCCCATCCTGGGATGCAACCGCTTCCATAAAACTGAACATTTGAGTCCAATTCCCTCAGTTCATACCCAGGCAAAATTCCCCTTGACAGTGGTTTTTAAGTCAGCTGCATCACATGTGTAAAGGAATAGGCGTTTTTCATGCGGCCACTGTGAACAATGAACCCCGCCATGACTACTACTGTGTGCAAATACACCCATCATTAATGTTCCCTTGCCACCTACCCACCTCATGTATGTGTGTTTATTCCCATATTGTGTATTGTCAAACTCCTAGATTGTGAGTTTCCTAGGACAAGGACTGTCTTTGTGATACAGGTTTATACTGTGAGCACTAAGTCATCATTCGGGCCTTGTAAGCCTCTTCAGCATCATGACATTCTGGTAGGAGATGTGCCATGTAGTGCAAAGGAATCATGGCAGTCAGAGATGGAAAAGACCAGTTAGATTATCTAGTCCACCTTCCTGCTAGTGCAGAATTGGTCAGCATACTTTCTAGTGCAATTTCAAAAGCCCCCAGTTGATGATATCCCAACCACCTTCTCGGGAGACCACTCTATACTCAAATACAGCAAAATCTACGCTCCTTCCACACTCATGACCTGGGAGGAGGATCCAGTGGTTAGGTCATTAGCCGGAGTCCAGGGTTCACTTCCCTGCTCCGCCAAAAATTCCCGAGTGACCTTGGGCACATGAATTAGTGTGTCTCTGCCTCAGTTTCCCATCTGTAAAATGGGGATAGTAGCACTTCCGTTCCTCCCTCGGGTGTGTGAAGATAAATACATTAAAGGCCATGAGGGTGCTCAGATTACACTGGAGAGCTGTAGGTTTGGGATCTGTTGTGGACTCTTTTGACATTTTCTCTTAAACGCATCAATTGCTTGTGTAACCCACCAAGCCTCTCCATCCCACAGGGTGTGAGTACCATGCCAGTCTTTCCCTGCAGAGCCTTGGGATCTAATATAAATACAGCCCCATTTGCAACAGTAAAACCAGGATAATGACTGCCCCCCACGGCTTCTCTTGGACCCATGGGTTTTGCCATAGCAACATAAACCTCTCATGAGTGGCTGGGAATGCTCACCAAAATCCTTGTGGAAAAAATCACAACACAAGGATTTCCACTGCCCCTCCCCCACCCAAGGGGAGGGCCACTAAAAGGAGGCAGCCCTAAAGTTAGAGGTGTGCCCCCTGGAGCTCCATGCAGTGTGGGGTCTCTGTCCTATGTAACTAAGTCATCCCCAGGCTCCAGCTGGAGACACCAGGGAAAACTGTAAGGTGGAGACAAGACCCTGAAACAAGAGAGGAGACACCTTTTCCAGGACATGGTGACTACCTCTGATGGATCTCGTGAACACTGACAGCAAGGGACACAGATGAATGGTATCAGGCTCCTCAGCCTTGCCGGTTCACGGGGACTCAGTGGCTTCTAAGGGGTCTCTACCCTGTTGCAGTTTCTTGCACACTCACTGGACTGTTTTATCCACAGCAGTGGGTCCCACCATCTATGAAATGGCCAACATTTGGGCATTTCAGAGTGAGAATTTGGCCTGTAAGTACTCAGCACTATTATCTCTCTTACAGGGCGTATATTGGGAGGGAGCCCTGATGTGCAGGCAAGGCATTCGGTGGGTGTGGGTGGGGGGGTTGTTTGTATCGGCATTAGTCCATTTGCATTGCATTTGTGTATTTTCAGTTAACTCAGTCCCTTGGGAGTACAGTAACTCAGGCCGGGCTGCTCACCTTCAGTATATTCCCTGTCCAACGTGTGTTGTTAGGTGCATTGCTCCCATTAGTTTAAGGGGGAGGGGACTACTTTTAGAGTTTCCTGGGAGGACCACAGCCTGCACTCTGAGGCTCCATGCATT
Source organism: Lepidochelys olivacea (assembly GCF_965140295.1). Taxonomy (NCBI): domain Eukaryota; kingdom Metazoa; phylum Chordata; order Testudines; family Cheloniidae; genus Lepidochelys; species Lepidochelys olivacea. The sequence continues at coordinate 125,954,576 of NC_140416.1, forward strand.
TTTAAAGCTGGTCTTGCCCTCCTGCAGAGCCTACATGAGGTTCCAGTGAACACAGGTCTCCTTATCCAACCTGGGAACTGTTGCTCGGAAGACAGCATCCTTGCCCAGAGGCAAGTGGGTAGGAGTCCCCAAGCAGGAGGCATTATACTTAACATATGTTGTGAAAGATTGCTCTTCCAGATCCAGCCTGAGTTGAAGGACACCAAGTAGGAAATGGGAGAGGTTTGTGCAGTGAAATGCCCCTGGGCTTCATCTCTTCACACCTTTGGCCATTTCCTTTGTGTCTCTGCATCCCCATGTGCAAACTTAACTTAATTCAAGTTTTGAAAAAAAAGAAAAGAAAAGCAACTTTGTTGGCACAAAAGAATGGAGTCCAAGAGCAATTTAAATGCTCCACATTTTCTACCAGAACAGGACACTCAACAAATAAAAAATGCCATCAGGTACAATATGATCAAATGTTTACATCATGTACCTTATCAAGTGGTGATACTGGAAAGGGCAGAATAGTTTTTCATGAGAAATTATTCTTTCCTCTTGGGCCTTCATTTTATATGCTGTAATATTACTTTGGTGCTACATAAAATATTGCTGATAGCATAAACTGCTTTTCAAATGTACTGGTCTCCACATACTTGTAAAGCCTCTTAAAACATCAAATATACTTCAAGGTAATTTGATTTGCACAACAGGACTGTGGTACATTGAATTTCCTTTCACTATAACCTGAGGTTCTATGTATGTATCATAGAAATGTAGGACTGGAAGGGACCTCGAGAGGTCATCTAGTCTAGTCCCCTGCACAAAACATCCCTTACAGTTGTTTCTCTAACCTGTTCCTAAAAACCTCCAATGACACAAATTCCACAACCTCCCTAGGCAATTTATTCCAGTGCTTAACCACCCTGAGAATTGGGAAGTTTTTTCTAATATCTAAACTAAATCTCCCTTGCTGCAGTGTAAGCCCATTACTACTTGGCCAGTCCTCAGTGGATAAAGAGAACAACTGATCACCCTCCTCTTTAAAACAACCTTTTATGTACTTGAAAAGTATTTGGAATAGAGCACAGTTCATTAGCAAGAAATACTGGGCCTGATGATGATCTGTTTCATTAATGTAAATCTGGAGTGAATCAGTAGAATTCAAAATAGTTGGTCTGGATTTACATCAGTGTGAGTGAGCTCAGAATCAAGTCCACTTTGCTTTGATTCTATGATTGTACAGCTGAAGATAGGAAGATTTTGTGCTCTAGTCAATATCTTTGCCAATGCAAGATTGTTTGCACATCTCCTTAGTAATTGTCCAAACATGTGTCTAATGAAATAACCAGCTGGGAATTTTCACTATAGCTGTTCAATTGCCCTTGGACTGCAGCAACATAATCTATCACAATGACAGACCGTAGTGACACAGTGAGTCTGTCCATACTGTACCCTTTAACAAGCAGGTAAATCCTTTACTCGGGTCCCTCTGCTTATAAATTACAGTAAAGTCAGAAAATACCTAATGTACAGATTGAGTAGAGATATAGAGGTGAGAAGGGAAACCAGCGAGCAATATAGGCAGCTTCTGTAATTGAACTCATGTTAGGCTTGGTCTTTACAGCCTGGGTGAAAGGCATCCTGGGATGCTTGTGGGGTTTTTTGTACAAAGTCTATAGGAAAGACAAGGAGACAGTCCTCTGACCTCGAAATAGACTTTTTAAAACGCACAACTGTACTGTCAGTCTCTGTCTGTCTGTCTCTCTAAGCCCCACGTTATAGGGGACCTACAGTATTTTAGTGCTGTGCTATTGTGGAACTAGCAGAGGGATTATATACTCACTAAGCATCTCACCCTACTGCTGTGATGTCCTGCTGTACTGGGAAGCAAAGGACAGGACCATATTGGCCAGTGCTACCTAAAGAACAGAAATTAAATATAAATATAAATCCTTGCCAAAGAGGAAAGAGCAACATTTGAAGGAAAAGGCATTTGGGGCCAGATCTTATGCCATGGAAGGAAAGTGTTCAGCACATAGAGGAGGGTTAAGAGGAAGCACAAAAGGGACTTTATGCCTCCTTTGTGATCCCTGGATGCTGGGGTCAGGTCAGTCGTGGCAGCCTGGAGTTTCTGTGAGTGAAGGATGGTATGAGACTGCCCCCTCTGTCAGACCTAGACTGCTGGGAGGAGAGAGGAGCAAGTAACTAGTTGCCTTCTGCACCTGCCATTCTTACCACTCTGGGTAGCAGGGGCAGAACATACTGTGTCTTGTCAAAGCATTGTCTCTGCTTCTGCATGAGAATCAATGTCTCCAGGAGTTTAGGGTTAGGGTGTGCTGTGCCTTACTAGCAGAATGGAGCGCTGTGACCGAAGACACCCCTGTATTCACACCCTATACATTATTGTAATAATCTTTGTGCAAAGCATGCTTTGTGACATATGACTGAAAAACTAACAACACACTGATCATCAGTAGTCTTGTGTAATGCATGTATGAAATGCGTATTGAGAGTTATGAACATAAGATGAAATTATGACTACAGTGTGTTTAGCAGACAAGTCTGGGGAGGAGGTAAACTGGTTTCTGAAAGACGACAACAAGCGGACACCTCTAGACAGGGGTCATCAAAGTTGATTGGCAATCACTTGTAAAATGGCCATTCTTCGGCAACAAAGAGGGGCAGGAACAGCTCGATCTGCATTTTAGCAAACAACAATATGGAACCTCTTTCACCGCGAGACTCTGTCTCTGTCCTCACAGCTGGAATGAGCTTTATCTAGGGGTAACCCTCGGGAAAATGGAGACTGGATGATGAAAGTGAGGGGCAAAAATAGCCCAAGCTTGCTTGTGTGCACACATTCTCTCTCTCACCTAAGAAGACCAAGGAATCAGCCCTTTGACTTTGGGAGGGATCCTGGCCTGAGAATTTGGTCAGTCCTGTTGCTGGGAACATGTGGTAAGGAGTTTCCCTTGAACCTAGTCGAGCTTGTTAAGTTTTGCTACTAGAAAGTGTTTTATTTTTGTCTCTTGTAACCATATCTGACTTTAATACCATATATTTGTACTCACTGAAAATCTCTCTCTCTCTCTCTTTGTAGTTAAACTTGGTTTATTTTTTAATCAAAACTAATCCATATTGAGTTTCAACTGAATGGTTTGGGTAATGCCAGTTAAAGTAGCAAACTGTTGCATATTGACCCTTTACAGGGACAGCAAACCTCTGATATCTGAACCACCCAGGGGAGGGCAGGACAGTGCAGAACCCATGTTTTGGGGAATACTTGGGACTGGGAGTGTGTTGGGGTCACCCGGCAAGTACTAACCAAGGCTGGAGGAAGCCAGAGTGTGACTGGAGTGTTGCTGACAGGCTGCTGGGGTCAGAGCGGCTGGGCCAGGGCTGCAGCTATACACACACTCAGGGGTGATGTGCCTGCTGGCAGGCTGCTTGTGAGTTGCCCAGGTTGGGAGCTACAACAGCAAAGCATTGTGAGACACCCCAGGGCAGACAGGGACACAACCCCTCACCGGTCTGGAAGGTGACAAGCACATAAAAATGGGTTCCTTAAAGAAAATGAATAAATCTGTGCATATAAGGATTTCTAAGGAGTCTTGGCAGCAGAAAGCTGAAACACCACAGAGTTTCTTGGAAAAAAAACATATTGTCATTTTTTAATTATTATTCAGCAAGGAGCGGTCTAAACTATGTAGCATTGCACACCCTTTAAGGTCTAATTTGGTAGCTATTCTACAGTACCCCTGACTTGAATAGGAATTTTGCCTGTGGGCCTGTACTTTTGCTAGGTCTTCACAAAGTGAAGTGGAAAAGAAATATTTGCATGCCTCCTACATAGCTGAAATAACATCACCCTGGATTTTCAGAATTACTGAACACCGGTTGCAGTCAATGCGACCTAGGGTTGTTTAGCATCCCTATAATAAGATGGAGTTCATGGGCTGTCTTATTTGTCATAGTGTCTATTTAGACTGTAAGTCTTTCAGAGCAGGGACTGTCTGTTACTATGTGTCCGTACAGTACCTAGCATGATAGGGCCCTGATATCCATTCAGTCCTCTAGGCACCACTGGAATATAAATAATAAATGAAAGCTGAGAATCAGGCCCTCATGCAGAGTATGGACCCTGGTCTAATGTTCATTATTGCAACAAAAGAAATTAGGAACATCTCCCGTTTTTTATAGTTATGTCTCTTGCAAGGGCAGATGAGTCCAAATGAATATGAGGATGAAACAGTTTCCCTGCTGACCTTGGAATTTCAGCACAGAGCAGAAATTGAGCCATTTATCGATGTGAAAGACTTTGGTCCAAACACTCTCTTGGCTTGACTTCACTGATCTCAGTGAAGTTACACTTCCAGAGAATTGGGACATTTCCTCCTCTCCATGCACGGCAACAAAACTAATTTCTTAGTAACCTCTGTCCACTAAACTTCTTCATGTCATTGGCTGATACAATCTGAGGAGTTAATGGCATTGCTCCATTAACTATATTCGGGATCACAAACAGAAAATCTCAGAGGATGGTGTACCATCACCACCTCTTTCATCTCAAGCTAATATTGCTAACACAGTAACTATCAATTAACATCCACACCCAAGAGAGTGCTCTGCTTTATCTGTGCAACAGTGAGGTACCGAACTCTCCCAATGATATTTGCATGTCTGTGAATAACATTCTAATTAACTGTCCTGACACAGGTCATGTTGGTGTGTGGGTGTGTGCGTACACAGCTCAGACATTTGTGGGCATCTCTTGACTTTGAAAATGTATTTCTTAATTTTCTGTTTAAAATGGAAAAGGGAGAAATCTAATGGCAGTTGATTAGAAAGCTATTTAGGGCAGGTTGATAATTCCAGAAAAAAATGCTTCCTTTAAAAAAGAATCAAATTTAAAACAAACAGAGGCCACAAAGTAAATCCGTGTTTGTCATTTACAGCCATATTATTTAGATCAAATCCTAAAGGCCAAGCTTATCAAAGCCTTAGCGTTTTTCTTCTCATGTTTGCAGTGGAGGCATTAGCAGAAGCCTGAGGCCACACTATATTTGAATGATACTGATTGACACTCCAGATGGAGGTTATAGAATCTAGTACATTCCCTGGGCTGTTTGGCTCAGTGTTTTCTGAATTAATTCCCTTATTGGTTATTAGCTATTAGCTTTTGTCTACATTTAGAGGTTTATTTTTCACTAAATATTTCTGTGCTAGTTTGTAATTATTTTGGTGCTTGGACTTTACCAGTGAACTCCCAGACGTAATAAAAGTGACATGTAAACTTTTAATTTCAGAATAATGAAGATGCTACTCTTTGCCTTTGTTATCTTTGCTTTGGTTCTAGAATTGTGTCCAAAGCAAAATCACAGATCCCCAAACTTTAGGAGTGATTGAAATTCGAAAATGGATCCAGATTTAAATTTTGCAAATGGTGTTAATAATAGACCAAAGCAAATCTTGGATCATAATATCTCCCGACTTCAGGGCCGTTCAAAGTTCAGACCTGGATCCACAGTTTTTGGCTTGACCCCATAGCTATTTTTCCCCAGCCTGTTCATTAACATTCACTTACAAACAACTTTTATACAGCCAGTGGCCTTATGTTCCTCATTGCCTTGAGGAACATGGGACGTCAAAGCTCCAGACTCAATCATTGGAATGCTAGGAAATGCTTAGTTAGAATATCCCCACATTGAGTGTTAGGATTACAAGTAAAATCCAACCACAAACTTGCAGGACCATGAAATGCATAAGGAAAGTGCTGTTTCACACACAACACTACTGGTGAGGTGGGCTCACCTTGCCTTCGAATTGAAAAAGGCTGAGTAGAGGTGGTAAAAGAAAAGTTCACTTAAGACCTCTTCACAAGCTGGATATGCTGGTACCCTTTGTCAGGTTCAGGGTAGTTGTCCAGGCTGCCTGGTGCCTAGCAAAGTGGGACAGCAATCTCGGTTAGGTCTTTTCAATACCATCCTGATATTAATGTCATATTTTGTAGGGTACCTACAGCATTTGCAGTGGATGATTAAAAGCCATGTATGAAAATACTACAGTCTTATCATTATGAAGACGTGTCTCATTACATTTATTTCACTGAGAAATTTGAACTTTTCAGCAAAGGTTCTGTTTTGCCACATCTTTGTTCCCAGCAAAGGTCCTGGTTTTACGGCTGCTGCTATAGTTTCTGCACTTTTAGCATTTAGCAGCTTTTGTCTGTTGATGCCTTTTTTTTTTCCCCTGTGCATTTTTTCTCCTGTTGGTCATTATCATCCCATTTTTACTTGTTAAACTGATGAACTTTTCTTTCTCCCATCTTAACTTTTCATTTGATTTTTATGGTGCATTTTGCCTCCTTGCAGCTTTTATAGTATGCTGTGCCTTAGGCTCTTTCTCTGAAGACTTTTTGCCCGGGAGGATTGCTTTCTCGGTGCTGTTCCATTAGGGCATTTTGATCATTTTTTTCAATACTCTCTTCAGGAAAATTGCTCTTTTCTTGATATCTCACCTTTGCGGCTATACTAAGCAAAGGTGGTGAATAGTTGCATAGAATCTTCTGGGTATGAGAGCTCAAGATGTAGTCCAATTACAAATCTGCTTCATGTTAAATAATATCTTATTCAGTGTGCAGGGAAAGGGGTTTGTAACTAATGTTTTCAGCCAGTACAAGTTTGACTATGCAAAAAATTCAATACAAGTGTGGCCAACTCTTGCCATTTTATCTTACGACTCACAATATTTCATAAGGACCCAGCTCCTGGAGTCTAGTGAATCTCAGCTTGTATTTTTTTAAAGTAAATGTCTAGCCCTTGTGGAGCGAAGCTGCAAAATGTGACCTGAAAGCGCCCTGCTAGTTCAAAAAACAGAAGACAAAGAAAAAGAATCCAAAACATATTATTTTTAAACTCATGTTTTTTTAAAGCCAGTCTCATGGTTTTTGAGGGGTCTGGATTCAAAAATTTTGAACGCTTGAGTTTGGCAATACTGCACCATTTTCTTTAAATATTTATGACTAGATTGTATTCTTGCAATACTTAAACTAGCAGGGTAGCAAGGGGAAGTTAGCTCATGACCCTGCCCGTCCTTAACTGGAGTTTGGAGTACAGTCTCTCTTCTCCGAGTAGTCCTCCTGTGAGTAAGTGAGCAAGGAGGAGATGGAGAAAGGTGGTGAGTGGTCAGAGCCTTGCCCCTACTCTCTCTGCTCACTGGCAAGAAGTTATAGCCAACCAAGGGCTGCAGTAACTTGCTTCCCTACTCCAGAGACAAAGTTAAGCAAGAAAGGAATTGCTGCTTTCAGAGTCAAAATTCCTTCCCAGGGCTGCTCTGATGTGGCAGCCAGACACCCCCGTATACTCAGGGCTGAGCCTGAAGGCTCTGTTTAGCCTTCCGTCATTATTCAGACCATTGAGATGTCCGTACTTGCTCTCCTTGGGATTCAGGCTACAAGTGGTGTTTCCAGTGTGCTGGTTTTTAATCCTGATGTTTGTCAGAATTCTAGCCAGCGCAGAGAGTAAAAAAAAAAGGGGGGAAAGTTTCTTGGAGAAAGGCTGCTGTGCGCAATGTTAGCATGGTAAATAAACAACGGTGACTCTATATATAATTTATGTGAACATAACAAGGGAGGGAAAAATCATTGAAAAAATGTGTAGAAACACTGGCAAAACTTGGATCAGTAAAGCAAAATAATAGCAGTATTGTGACATTTACCCAGGTCAAAATCAGTGTGTCTCCGGTGACCTGTAGAGGTGATGAATATGCAAGCATTGGCAAAGTGGAAATTTATTAATGAAAGTAGGATAATTTTGCATATTTTCTTATCCAGTGGTCACTGGGAGAACCTCATAAGATTCATTGTGTCTGTTGTTGAAAATGTTCCCTAGAACAGCAGGTAAAATACAGTCTGGAGCACATGCATTTAAATGATTGAAAAAATCCTAAATTATTGGTAACGATTTTAACAGCCTATCATATTGAAGATGTTTTTAAAGCAGAGGGGTTTATTCCAATCAGCTGCCAAAACGATGACAAAAGCACTTTTTTTGAACATGGCTCTTGCAATGAGAACGAATGAAGAAACAGAAAGAAAGAGTCCTAACGGTTGGTGCCTCCCTGTATAATGTACAGGGCTGCAGAGCCAGAATGTGGGGTTTGAGCTAAGCCAGACTCCTCTGGAGCTCTCCTGCGTAGTTTCAGAACCTGACTCGTAGAATTGATAAATTAAGCAAGTCATGCATTTATATGCACCAATCTGTGCAAAATGGGTACAATTTTATCTCCAGAAACCTCCTATGTATTAACAGTTGTGTGGTCTGGGTTTGGTTTGTGTTGGCACACTGCGCTTTTGAATGCTACAGCAGCTGGCCATTTCTTCATGTTCATTTGAGCCAAGATATTTCACATGAAATTGGACAAACGGCGCAGTATGGGAGGGTGGGAAACCAAAGGGAAGCAGGAGGCCAAATCTTGACCCTGTTTGACACTGATGTAAAGAGGATGGTGGCCCCTTCCTCCAGCCTGGGAGAGCTCTGATCCTAAGGCTGGGCAGACAGTGTGGAAGGTGCCCCTGAGCTGCCCTTCAGGGACAATGCGGGTGGGTCCCCATGGAGCAACAGGGGGCAGCTGATATAAATGAGCTCTTTGGCCCATCTGCAGATGCTGCCCATGGCGGGTACTGGAGATGTTTGTGCAGGCCTGCGACTGTAGGACCCTCCTCCTTCCAAGCAACTCACTATGCACCCCCCAAACAAAACTCCATTGTGATGTGGTTAGAGGGACTGAGAGTCCTAGGACTGGGGGTTGTGCACCCTCCCTGTTCTGGACTGGCTAAGACGGGGCTTATCCAGCCTCAACAGGCCCTTGTCATTCCTAGCTGCCAGCTGCATTTTGAAGGCTGCTAGCGTCCTGGTTATTACAGATGGACAGTGCAGGCTGGTGGGGGGTGGGGGGTGAGGAGAGCTATCTCTCTGACCCCACAGCAAAGTGAGGAGAGGAGTGTCACTGAGACAAAGGGAGGGATGGGTGTGGATACAGAGCCCTTCTGTAGCCCCCGCTAGTGGGCTTGAGGGAGAATTGGAGGAATGCTCCATGAGAGAGCTCCAGCTGGACTCCAAGTGCTCAGCAGTAAAGATGTAGCCCAAGGAGAGTCAAGCCAGGGTGAAGTCTCTCTGTTTTGGGAAAAGCCGGCCTCACAGACATGGAAAAATAATCTAGGCTTAAATTGCTTGCGCCTTAATTGTTGATAGTTAAATTTGAGACACCTTTGATTTGTCTAGAGGGGTCGCTCAGCACTGTCAGAAAAGGAGGCCCTTTAAAGATGTCTCCAGTTGGGCACCTAAAAGCCAAGATGAGTGAACTCACTAGTCAGTTGTGAACATGCAGGCCTGCTTGTACCTTATTGCAGACACTTCCTTCCAGGGAGAGCTAGTGACCATGTACTTCCTTCTTCCCACACTGCTCTAGCTTCCTTCTGAAATGAGACACATCACTCATTTCTCTGGCTAGCTGGGAATGTGTTCCACCTTCCAATGTTCTTTGTGCAAAGAGAACCTGCACGAAGTGCTTCCATGAGGAGATAAACTGTAGGTGAAATCCTGGGAAAAAGCAGGCAGCAGCCAAATGCGTTTGCACATCAGTCAAGCCTGCCTACATTTCAGCTGCTAGATGTACATCATCTCTTTTGAAATGAATGACAGGTTTGCCATTTCTCAGGGAATCTTCTGACTTGTTTGAAGGCTGCCAAAGATTATTGAGTGTTATCTGGGCCCTGAACACACAAACTGACTGAATGCTGATATTTAATTCCCCACATGTTCAGACAGTATTTCGATGTTCACTGCAATTTTCTATTTCCATCTTCGTAGTTCTGCAAAGTTATGGGGTTTAACCATGTTTTTCATTTTTTATCAATTTAAATTTTCACAATGAGAGGTCAGACAATAATTATTTAATGACAATACACAGTGAGATTCAAAGTTAAAGCTTTCTAGCCCTTAAAACACAAATTGTCAATATCACATGTCAAAATATACAAAGTAAAGAGCCTTCAATCAAAAGCTAGTAAAATTCTCAAGTGGCATTTTTCTTAATTTGCCAATCTGTAAATTTTGAATATTATCAATGGAAATACTTTCTACATGCCATTAATGACTGCTTCTTGGAGCAGCTAGTCTTTGAACTCACAAGGAAGAGACCATTCTTGATTTAGTCCAAAGTGATGCAGAGGATCTTGTCCATGAGGTGAATATAGGTGAACTGTTCAGTAATAGTGACCATAATAGAATAAAATTTAATGTCCTTGTAGGGGGAAAATTCCAAACATACTCATAAATAAATTAGTCAAAAGGGGTAAACAGTGAGATGGCAGAGTTTGCAGACAATACAAAATTTGCAGACAATACAATATTCAAGATAGGTAAGTCCAAAGCAAGAGTTACAAAGGGACCTCACAAACCTAGGTGACTGAGCAAGAAAATGGCACATGAAATCCAGTGTTAAATGCAAAGCAGTTCACATTAGAAAACATAATCACAACTACACATCCAAAATAATAGGGTCTAAATTAGCTGTTACCACTCAGTGTGCAGCAGCAGTCAAAAAAGCTAACAGAACATTAGGAACAATTAGGAAAAGGGATCATAATAAGACAGAAAATATCATCATGCCACTGTATAAACCCAGGGTACGCCCACATCTTGAATACTATCTTCAGTTATGGTTGCCCCATCTGAAAAGAGATATATTAGAATTGGGAGAAGTACAGAGAAGGGCAACAAAAAAAATTACGGGTTGTGACGGGGCTCCTGGCCCGCACTGGCCCTGGGGGTTTAAAACCAGCCTAGGGAGGATGAGTGGCAGGCAGCCAAAGGAGGGGCTGCAGGGGAAACAGGTAACTAGGGTGACAGCTGCAGACAATTAGGGTGGCGGCTGGACCAGCCAATCAGGGCCCAGCCAGCCCATATAAAAGGAAGCTGCAGACCAGAGCGAAGAGTCTGCTGCAGGGAGCCCTAGGGAGAAGACTGGTTTCTAGAGAGCTCCTGATGGGCTGCCAGGACTTACAGGCTCGAGGCCCTGGGAAGAGGGCAAGGGAGCTGGAGCCGGAGCCAGAGGCAGGAGCGAAAGGAACTGAGGCTGCGGGAAAGTGGCCCAGGGAATAGAGACAGTGAGTGGGAAGGAAGGGGCTGCTGTTAGCCAGGTCCCTGGGTCGGGGCCCGGAGTAGTGGGCAGGCCTGCCCCTGGTCTCCCTGCCCCAAGCTGCTGAAGGAGTGGCCCAGCTGGGCACTGGCAAGCCACTGCGAGGAGTGGCTGGTTTCTTGTTGGAGGAGTCCCCCGGAAGTGTGGGGGGTGGGACCGGACGGTGACACAGCCAGGGGGCTGTGCCACAAAGAAGACACTGAAAGGAGCCATAACGGGCCTGCAGGTGGAGGCGAGGAGGGGAGAGCCACCACCACCCGAGGGAACACCCAAAATTCCCAAAACACCCAGCAGGGGGCGCCAGTGTGGTGAGTGATCCCATGACACGGGTATGGAACAGCTTCCTTATGAGGCGAGATTAAAAAGACTGGGACTGTTCATCTTGGGGGGGGGAGGGACTAAAGGGGTATAGGACAAAGGTCTCTCAACTCATGGATGCTGTGGAGAAAGTGCCTAAGGAAGCGTTGTTTACCCCTTCACGAAACACAAGAACCAGGGGTCAGCTAATGAAATTAATAGGCAGCAGGTTTTAAACAAACAAAAGGAAGTATTTCTTCACACAACACACAGACTGCCTGTGGAACTCCTTGCCAGGGGATGTTGAACAGGCCAGGAGGATAAATGTGTTCCGATTTAAATAAATTCATGGAGAATCGATCCATCAGTGGCTATTAGCCAAGATGATTGGGGGGTAACCCCATGCTCCAGGTGTCCCTAAACCTCTAACTGCGAACTGCTGAGACTGGACGACAGGGGGATGGATTACTTGATAAATTGCCCTGTTCTGTTCATCCCCTCTGAAGCACCTGGCACTGGTAACTGTTGGAAGACAGGATACTGGGCTCGATGAACCATTGGTCTGACCCAGTATGGCCATTCTTACATTCTTATCTTTTGATTGGTTTGTGTGTGTACAGTGACATTGACGTTTATCGATATTTACCAATAAAAATGTAATCTTTTGAAGCCTAATCATACTACACCTCCTGCGGGTGCACATATATATGTTGGACATCACAAATACAAAACAAAGTCAAGCAAACAAAAACTCCAAACCACTAAGAGAAAAGGGAATTAAAATAATTTGATTTCTTAATTAGCTCTAAGGTCATGAGTGCTAGATCTTCACCTTTGCCAACAGGATGGCTGCAAGTCAAGCCCTCTGGCTTCCCACTCAGTGCAAGAAGCACAGTGCTGCTGAGGGAGTGTGCAGTCTGTTTTTTTGGCTTACAGCACTTTGAGGGCTTGTTCCTACAACATAAATATACGACATCCAAAAAACTCTATCTGAGAACCATTAAGGTTGCAAAGTCAAGCACTATGAAGTTAGGAATGGCAGGACGAAGGTGGCCTGTGAAACCTTAAATTCGCCCCATTTCATGTTTTCATTGTGATGTAGTCGTTAACCGCATGATCATGTGCCATTTTTTTCACAGAGCCCCTTAATTCTGGTATTTCCTGTCTTTTGAATGCTTGACTTTGCAACCTTAATCTCCTTTTAACATAGCATTTTTGGTTGCAATATCTATAATTTAAAGGAAGTGGCTCTGTACTCCCTCCATGCAGTTGTATTTTTGTGCACTGCTACTAATTCCAAGTTTAGCAAGGCCTTGTGCCTGCTCTGTTCTCTGCTCTCCTCCGCCCCGCACTCCTTCATGCAGCAATGGGGATGAAATTAGATCCCAGTTGTGCTCATTATGAGTCACTATCGTCTGGTGGAGCTAACGGATAGGACACCGGATTTGTTATAACAGCCCCCGTGTTCATGGTAATAAGATGAGCTTTGTTTATGGGGCAATTCCATTCCAGTTGAGAACCCACTTGGCTGCATTACTCCCAGCAGAGTTGTCTGAGTTCCGTGTTCAGAGAGGACGTGCTCTTTGGCAGCCCAGCTGGTGCAGTTAGTTATGCTTCGCAAGAGGGTAGGAGACCAGGACACAGGGGTGAAAGTAAGTCTAGGGACTTACCAGTACAGGGCTGGGCTGGGGCCAACTCTGCCCCCAGAAGGCCGGAGCCCTGGGCCTTTGAAATCGTCCCTGGAGCCTGCCGGAGCCCTGGGGAAGCGGGGGCGGGGCTCCAGGGACAATTTAAAGGGCCCAGGGCTCGGCTGCTGCTACCGCCCGGGGCCCTTTAAATCGCCGCCCCAGCCCCACTGCCACTACCCCAGGGCTCCGGCAGTGGGGCTCTGGCAGCAATTTAAAGGGCCGGGGGCTCCAGCCGCTGCTGGGCACCTCAGGCCCTTTAATTGTTCCTGGGGAAGCCGATTCACCCCGGTACGGTGCACTGGCTCTTGCCGATACGCCGTAACGGGGTGTACCGGCTTACTTTCACCTCTGCCAGGACATGAGATGTCATCTTAGCGGGAGCCGGGCTCCCCATGCTGCAGCTGGACATGGAGACTGCTGCTGTGTGGATCCTCCTTCCTGCCGCCCTGCATGTGTGCCATGCTAGGATTCCCAGAGTAAAATCCCAGCCGCACTGATTATTATCCTAGCCCCGATGGTTATTGTGCATTGACTTTAGTGCAGCCAGGACTTCACCCATAGAGTCTACTACAGCCAGCATAATGGCTGCAGTGTCCACTACAAAGCAGCTCCAGTGTGTGGATTCCTCCCCCCCGTGTCCACTGCACAACTCCTTCGCGCCCAGCCCCGCTACTCTGCAGGGCGGTTGCTATCGTCCACTTAGCTGTATCATTGTGGGCTCAGTCTCTTGCTGAGCCCGTGGCTGTTCTGTCTCTTCCAGGTTCTACCGAGAAAGGTGAAAGCCTTGTGTGAACGTATGCAGAGGCTGGGGTAGGCTCCTCCACTGATGAAACGTAAGGGAAATAAGATTTCTAACAGCGCTGCTTACATAGAGAAGCTTTTCAAATCAATAACCATAAAAGTCCAAATGGAGGGGAATTTGGCACCCATACTTTTGGCAGTTTGTTGTGTCTAGGGAGAGGAGGGGACTCTGGTGTACTTTTCTAGGGATGATGTAATTTCCAGGTAGTCCACGCCCTTGGAAATATGTACTGATCCTTCACCCTGGATAAGTAATTCCTAACTTTATAGAGGCCCTTCATAACCATGCAGTTCAGTAATGAGATTTGGTATTTAAAAAGCAATTTTTATTCTCCGGGTGTTTTCCCATGCGATGGGTGAGTGTATTTTCCTTTCACTTATTAGCCTTGATTATCATCATTGCTTCTTTTTTTCTCCTTGCTTGTGGTGACCAGTAAGACGTATCTGCTCCGATTCGGCTCCTATTGTTTCCAACACGAGTTACGGATATGCATGTCAGAAAGGCCTGTTCTCATTTAGGATGATGTGATAGGGGACTAAGATAGCTTACTCTGAAGCTGGGGAAGTTTGCTTTTCTTCCTGGACTCCTAGTTAGCATTATAATGCAGTTCTTGAGTAAATTGTTTTGTGATGGTATTTATGATATGATCAGACTTACAAGCAGACCATGCCAGACACTTTCATCTCTCAAGGAACCCTTTGCTTATTTGATGATCCAATTAAACATGTTTTCTATGAATTATCTTTGATGTTCTCAACAAATTCCAGAGAACAGCACATGTCACTTAGGGGACTCCAATAGAATAAGACATGCATCTTATATTTCTGAAATACTTTAAATAATTTGCAGGTGCAAAAAAAAAAAAAAAAAAAAAGACCTTTAGTTTTTGTCACATTTTACAAGGAAAACTCCATGATTCTGAAGGTAGAAAACCCACCAGCCCTCCCTGTTTAAGGGAATTAGTTTTGTAAGAATTCTCTTCATCCAATGAAGTGAGCTGTAGCTCACGAAAGTTTATGCTCAAATAAATTGGTTAGTCTTTAAGGTGCCAAAAGTCCTCCTTTTCTTTTTGCGAATACAGACTAACACGGCTGCTACTCTGAAACCTTCTTCACAGTGGGTGTATATATAGCAGATATTCTGACAATATCCATTCTGTAGCTCCCAAACAAATATTCCTTATTAATTTTCTGCAGTGACTTTAACTGGAAGACTATATCAACAGGAAAATGTAAAGTAGCAAGAAAAATGAATCAAGTTCACACACATTGAATAAGTTCTTATGTACAACCTGCATCAAGCCCCACTGATAAGCAACCAGAGCCCATTAAAGCCTTGGGTTAAGTCTCCAGAAGCACCTGACCAGTCCCTGTGAATCCTGCCACACTGTAGTTCCAGATCGTAATGATGCATTGACCACACACAGTCACCATACACACACCGCAAAATCACTTCCATGCAAAGTCTATTCTCGTTCCCTACAGATCAGTTTCCAAATGGCTTTTGATCTAATCAGACTCACGGAGTAGAGTTCTCCCAAATAATGTCATCTTTCAGAAAAAGACAGTAAGCTAGGGATGTCAATGCTAATTCAGCCTCCAAGTCTTCCGTCTTATTGATCGTCTCTGTTTCAGCTTGGTTTGGGGCAATGCTAGGCAGTTCTCCCAAATCACATGTAAATTAAGATTCATTCGGTTCCTTCACAATAGAGACATTTAAAGATTGGGAAGCCCTAAATCTGGAATGTCTTAGCCTCTGTAAAAGACATATATTTAGTCTTGGTTTTCAAACCCTCGAGCAGCTAATCATAGACACGGCCCCCTCCTTTGCTGTATGTCTGTTGTCATGATTGATATTACCTTGGTCTGGTAGTCATTCTGAGGATTTGCTCACTTATTCCTTCATTTTAGTCCTGGGAGCCACAAAATTCACTTCCTTGGTTTGTGATTGTCGGAGCTGGAAATTCGTAAGTCCGGTTACATGTTAGAGCTACTCATCCACAAAACAATCTATAGGCCATAGACCAGGGAGGGCACCTGGGGGCCATGGCCCAACCAGTTTTTGGCCAGGCCAAGCCTGAGTGGCACAGTGACCCAGGTTTCAGTGCCATGCACTCAGATTTGGATGGGATGGGTGTAGGGGCTCATGGGCTAGGGGATCAGGTGCTGTGGGGGGATGGAGGAGAGGAAGGTGATCAGGAACAGTTAACATGGATTCACCAAGAGCAAGTCATGCCCGACCAACCTGATTGCCTTCTATGATGAGACAATTGGCTCTGTGGATATGGGGAAAGTGGTGGATGTGATATATCTTGACTTTAGCAAAGCTTTTGATATGGTCTCCCACAGTATTCTTGCCAGCAAGTTAAAAAAGTATGGATTGGGTGAATGGACTATAAGGTGGATAGAAAACTGGCTAGATCATCGGGCTCAATGGGTAGTGATCAATGGCTCCATGTCTAGTTGGCAGCTGGTATCAAGCGGCATGCCCCAGGGGTCCGTCCTGGGGCCGGTTTTGTTCAACATCTTTATTAATGGATGATGATGATGAATTGCACCCGCAGCAAATTCACAGATTACATTAAGCTTGGGGGAGAGGTAGATACCCTGGACGGGAGGGATAGGGTCCAGAGTGACCTAGAGAAATTGGAGGATTGGGCCAAAAGAAATCTGATGATGTTCAACATGGACAAGTGCAGAGTCCTGCACTTAGGAAGGAAGAATCCCATGCATGGCTATATGCTGGGGACTAACTGGCAGCAGTTCTGCAGAAAAGGACCTGGGGATTACAGTGGACAAGAAGCAGGATATGAATCTGCCCAAGATCCCATCTTCCTGTTCCCAGTAAAATCTACTTTGTTATATTGTTGTTTTGGGCTGTGTTGTTTCCTTTCTGGTGTTCGTGCTGATATACTTTGTTTCTTTTTTACTGGGGTTTATACTCCAGGCCAGCAGTGTGTGGTGTCCCAGGTCTTGAACCTAGGCCTGGCAGTCCCCTGACAGCCTCTTCATCCTGGCTTCCACCCATCTGCTGAAAGCTGTTGGGCTGAGAACCAGTAGGACTGTAGCCTCAGCCAAGGCACCGCCCAAGGGACCCCTGATTGGAGGATCACCTGGTTTCACCGATTAGTCCAAACAGGCTATTTAAGTCAGAAGGAGGCACAGGAAGTTTGTCCGAGCAACTAGGGGATTTCCTGTTGTGGCTGCATTGGCCCCTGCTTGTGCCTGCCTCCTGCACCCACCCCTGTTCCTGATTCCTGCTCTGCTCCTGCTCACCCCTGTCTTCTCTCCTGTTCCCATCATCCTCCTGCTCCATGCTTCATCCTCGCCTCTCCTCCAGTTCCTGCCCTTACACCTCACCTTCAAACACCAGTTACCAAACCTGGCTTTGACTCCAGCTTCTGAGCCTGACTCTGGTTTGACCCTTGGCTCTGGCATTTGGTATCTGACCTCGGCTCTGACTTTGAGCTTTGATTGTTGTTTCTGACTCTGTCTTGACACCCTGGCTCTATTCCCCAACCTGGACACCTGCACCACCCACCAGATCTGACTCCTGCTCTGACTACTAGGCCAGACCACTTACATCCTGGTCAATAACACAGTAGTAACATTTAGCCATTTTCCCCAGGGACAGCATCCTGTGTCTCCTGGGCACAGTGAGGAGTTACCTAGGGTGGAGGTACCCGGTGTCACAACAAAGAACCCAAGACCCAGCCCATGTAAGGAGAGGGGAGAAGCCAATCCAAGTAGCAAGCATCAGGGAGGAGAAAGGCGGTGTAAGCCACACCTCATGGAAGGAGCTACACGAGTTAATTAATATTTTCTTTATGGGCATCATTTCCAGCATAGTTGTCCATTTAACTTGGACATTGATTAATTACAATCAAAGAAGGTGATGGGATCTGCAGTTCTGGTTGAACACCATGTAGAGATAATATTTCATTTCTAACCTGATGATTTACTTAAGCTATCCACTTTGCAAACCTAGCTCTCATGGGTTTGATCATCCAGAAAACTCCATCTGAACAAGCTGGATCTTTTGGTCAAAACCCAAACAAAAGCATACAAAACAAAACCAGGCTGCTGCTGTCTCATCATCTCCTGTCCATGGGCAGCTCTCATAAATATTCAGAGGAACAAGCCACTCACCACGCAATGGGCCAGCTTCTATCCGGACACTACCACTTTGCTCCAGAAACTCCACAGCATTAACAGCCTCTCTCATAACACTGTCCTTGCCACCATGGATGTCACTGCCCTATACATGACTATCCTTCACAATGACGGCATCACTGCCTGCATCAAATATCTACAAGACAATGGACAACACTCAGACATCAACCCCAAACACATCACCAAACTCATCCATTTCATCCTCACCCATAACAATTTTACATTCAACAACAAACCCTTTGTCCAAACATGAGTATTAGGATGGCTCCCCAATATGCCAACTCTTCATGGGCCACCTCCAAGAATTTCTTGGCAAATGCACCACAAATCAATGATATATCTGAGATACAACAATGATGTTTTCATTCTCTGGACAGACGAACTAAACTCCCTCATAGATTTCCACCACCCATCCATTAATCTCTCTCTCTCTCTAACGTTCCCACATCAGCATCAACTTCCCAAACACTGTGATTAGTTTCAACAACGGAACCCTACAAACAACTATATACAAGAAACCCCAACAAGGATCACGTCCTCTACCTTCACAGATCCAATAACCACCCCAAACACAACAGTATATTTTAAAGACTGGCATTCTCTTCTCTGAAATGTCTCATAGAATTATAGGACTGGAAAGGGACCTCGAGAGGTCGTCCAGTCCAGCCCCCCGCACTTATGACAGGGCTAAGTATTATCTAGTCCGTCCTGACAGGTGTCACAATTCTCCGGTTGAAGCCTAACCAGCTATTTGTCAGGCTGTGTATGTTTCTTTGCTGTAGAACTAGGAACTACTTAATCCTGTGGTGGTGTGAGCATCGACAATAACCCACACACTATTTCACTTAGTCTGCCAGTCTTTTACCAACTAAAGGCTGTTATGACCTTTGAAATAATGTTCAGTGTTGGTGTGTATAGCTCTTCAGAGAATCCTCTCAGGGGCTCACTCTAGCCTTAGCAAATTCCATATATATTTGATCCTATATATTGTTAATGAAATATATACATTTCAATAACAATAACACAGTGAGGTATACAGTGAATGTCATGGAATGCTAAACTGTATAATACTATTTTCAGCCACCAGGTGGTCCCATTTGTAAGATACCTTACCTGAGCTTACAACTTTATCTGGCAATGCATTAAAGGCTCCTGCAGAGAACATATTGCTGGTATATGTCTCTGGGTAAGACGGTCTATAGCCAGTCCATATCTAGTACAAGGAGCTTGACTTCCAGCCTAATGTGTACAAGGAAATACCTCGGGTTTCTGGAGGTGTAAAAGAAGATGAGAAAAGAAATACCTGTATTAAATAGTCCAGACAAGAGAACAGTTATATTGTGTAGAAGAAAGTTGAGCATCCTCACTGGGCAATGATTATGCTGGACAGTCACGTTGAACAAATCTCCAATTTTCCAGCTACATCCCACTAATCCTTCATTCATGCCCTTTTCTACAAGCTCAAATGGCTTTGTTTTTGAAAACTGGTAATTAGAGGTTTATCCCTTCTTAGACAAATTATGCAGGATGATTGCTACGGCAGATCTTGTAACTTTCCAGCTCCAGGGAATCTGCATGGTCAGGGACCAGTCCTCCATATGGCCTCCTCCAGAATAAACTTTGGTAGTTTGGTTTTATTAAAGGAGGTAATTAGCAGCTTCTGGCTACTCATAGAACTTTCTTGATTTTTTTTTCCAATCAGTACTGACGGCTTCTAGCAAAAATATGCTTAAGGCTCCCAAACTGTACCATAAAGATAGGTATGTGTGTGTGAATATATATAAATTATAATTATCCCCTAGATGTAGAGATAACATTTATCCCATGAATATCATCATTTCTTCTTGACCACCTCGTGTGTTGTCATAAATATAAAGGGAAGGGTAAACCCCTTTAAAATCCCTCCTGGCCAGAGGAAAAATCCTCTCACCTGTAAAGAGTTAAGAAGCTAAAGGTAACCTCATTGGCACCTGACCAAAATGACCAATGAGGAGACAAGATACTTTCAAAAGCTGGGAGGAGGGAGAAAAACAAAGGGTCTGTGACTGTCTGTATGCTGGTCTTTGCCAGGGACAGAACAGGAATAGAGTCTTAGAACTTTTAGTAAGTAATCTAGCTAGGTATGTGTTAGATTCTGATTTCTTTAAATGGCTGAGAAAAGAACTGTGCTGAATAGAATGACTATCCCTGTCCGTGTGTCTTTTTTGTAACTTAAGGTTTTGCCTAGAGGGATTCTCTATGTTTTGAATCTAATTACCCTGTAAGGTATCTACCATCCTGATTTTACAGAGGTGATTCCTTTACTTCTATTAAAAGTCGTCTTGTAAGAAAACTGAATGCTTTTCATTGTTCTAAGATCCAAGGGTTTGGGTCTGTGGTCACCTATGCAAATTGGTGAGGATTTTTACCAAACCTTCCCCAGGAAGTGGGGTGCAAGGGTTGGGAGGATTTTGGGAGGAAGGACGTGTCCAAACTACGTTTCCCAGTAAACCCAGTTAAAGTTTGGTGGTGGCAGTGGAAATTCCAAGGGCAAAGGGTAAAATTAATTTGTACCTTGGGGAAGTTTTAACCTAAGCTGGTAAAAGTAAGCTTAGGAGGTTTTCATGCAGGTCCCCACATCTGTACCCTAGAGTTCAGAGTGGGGAAGGAACCTTGACATGTGTGTACAAAAACATGAAGAGCTTACCATTTGGAATTTGGGTGGATTCAACGGTATGAACTCAAACGAACATAAGTGGAGAAGAGGAAAAAAATTTGAGGAAGGAGGCTGATACTCAGGTACCACACATGTGATGAGAGTTGTGTACGATGCTATCTGTGCATTGTTTTCAGTTGAGTACATCACTGGATTTCGGTGCCGTTCTCAACTGGCACACGTTGACCATAGCTCCATTGACTTTAGCGGACCTGTGCCGATTTATGTCGGCTAAGGATCTGGCCCTGTGTTCCAGTGATATAGCCCCTCATTTTTGTGCGTTACATTGTAAACGTCTGTGACATTGTGTTGTCCAAACTTTTAGGGTGCCTGTCTGCAACTTGAACTGAAGTTCATTATGTGTAGCAGCTGTTTAGGAAAATGATCTTGGTTCCTGTTTACGGCTTGTTCTAGGGGTTCTTAAACACTCCAAAATAAAGTTGTTAAGGGAAATGACATGACAAGCTGAAACACTGATAGCAAATGGTACAGCGGTGCTCTAAAATACTGACAACCCGATTCTCCACCACGTAGCAGCCTGTGGGCTAGTGTACATCCGTGCACGAGAGGGTATCAGATATTACCATTCTCATGTGGCAACATTTAAGAGCAATGCCGGGTAGTGGAGAATCAAGTATTCCAGTTTACCATAGTGTCTTAGGCTGCTGGTATTATGGTCACTCTGTTTATGTAAGGGACAGGACTGAAGCTACTTGTGTGAGAACTCCAGCCCCATTCCATAAACAGGAAGAGAGAAAACGTGTCCAGAATAGACTGGAAACGTATTTTGAGGCACACAGGGCGGCTGGATGAAGGAATATCTATTTTTATTTGGAAAAAGTTAAACAAATATAGAACACCTTCTCTTTAGGAATGAGTAAAATTTGACTGGATGTGATGGTATGAACTGAAATGAGCATAAGAGAATCCCAGTTGCAGTCGGAGAGGGGATGTTTGTTCCCATGTACTGCCGTCTGGATTAGGCTGGTGTATTCTACAAAGGAAAAAATGTGAACAAGATTTTCTGTTTCTTGTGGGGAGGTGAGCACAGGGTGATCAGGAAGGGGTTCGCTGCTAGCTTCCGTATAACGCTAAGAATAACTCCGGCTTCACCAGAAACTATGCAGCGCTCCAAAATATGCATAGCATAAGCCATGGCAGAGTTCAGAAAGGAAATGAAAATGAACAAAAACGTCTTTTTTCAATAACCTTGAAAATTCAATTTTGGAGATAAAATAGAGGCTGATAAAAATGGATGTGGGGGTAGATGAACTAGAACACAGGCGAAGAAAGAGAGACTGAAACAGCTGGAAGAGAGAGAACTGCATTACACAGATTTACTGAAACCACAAAGGCAATTATGTGTAAAACATTGAGAAAACAGACCTGGGAGAAATAACGTTAAATTTTATGGAATCCCAGGGGGAGAAAAACAATTAAATGCTGAAATTTATTCCCCTCTGCATAAAAATGCTGGACACAGAAGATAAATCTGCCTGCCTGAGGCGGATCCTCAAAAACAGTCACTCTGCTTTACTGGGAGGTGGAATGAGGGTGGTTAATTGAAATCTGGGCCCAAATTCAGGTCCAACTTTCATGATTAGTGCTTATCTCTATTTGAAAGTCAATATTCCAAACATGGATTATCAAGCAGCTTTGCCTATTAAGACTAAGTTACTGAAAGCAATAAGCAGTGGAAATACAACTGAGGCCTTTAAAATGGCTCTTTAGTTGTTATGTTGTTAGAATCATAGACTATCAGGGTTGGAAGGGACCTCAGGAGATCATCTAGTCCAACCCCCTGCTCAAAGCAGGACCAATCCCCAACTAAATCATCCCAGCCAGGGCTTTGTCAACCCGAGCCTTAAAAACCACTAAGGAAGGAGATTCCACCACCTCCCTTGGTAACCCATTCCAGTGCTTCACCACTCTCCTAGTGAAAGAGTTGTTGCAAATCTTCACAGGGTGGTTTGTCTGTATTAACACAGGACATTAAAGGGCAATGACATTTGATCTCTGCCAAACTCAAGGCCTCCTGATTTCACATATGTGCTGCTGCTGGGAAGAAAATAACCTGTCTATTCTGTGTCAGTGGAAATGAAGCTTGCTTTGCCATGGAGTGACTGAGATTTTAGATCAATCACTCGCACTCGCAATCAATCTCAATCAGCATGGAGTAACGTACCTGTCAGGCGTCGGCATGAGCCCTGGTTGCACCCTGCTATATTCCAAACTCCCCCTTGATCCTTTTGGAAGAAGCATCACTTCAACTGTAGCTCTTACAGAGCTTTGGCCACTACTGATGCTGTGACAATTTGGATAAAACCGGAGGAAAGCAGAACCCCCTCTATCAGTTGTTAAAGCTCTCTGTCATGCCGGCTGTAATGTAGAGGAATTAAGCAGTGGCCTCTCCATAGTTCATGAGCCCTCTACTGGCCTGACTGTCTTCTACGTTTGAGAAGCGACCAGAACCCGTCCAGAGCACCAGTGTGTATGTGTAGCTAGGCCTTGCATGCGTATGTATCTAGGTAGTAAATGCAGTTACTCAGACACCACCACCGCCAACACCCCGGGGCCTGTGTGGTATTCCATATTAGGTGTGTTGTGTAAAGAGTAAAAGAGACGACACTGACCCGAGAAGTTTGTGTGACTGCCATCGAAGGACATGGATGTAGAATTTTAGGTACATTATTACTCTCTTGGCAGAACAATATGGTGGCCAGCTGTCCGTGGGAGCACAATATTTTTGTTGCTATTTCCACAAGAGATTTACCTTTTGCATTCAGGTATGTCCTGTGCAGGGGTGAAAGTAACTTAAGGGACTTACCAGTATGCAGGGCCGGGATCCTGAACGGGGGGGTGGGGTCCCTCGGGCAGAAGGGGCGGGACCTTTAAATCCCCAGGCCCTTTAAATAGCTGCAACTTACCCCAGGGCTCCAGCAGTGATTTATAGGGCCCGGGGCTCCAGCTTCGGTAGCAGCGGCCAGGAGTTCTGGGACCGTTAAATCACTGCCGGAGCAGCCACCGCCACTACCCCGGGGCTCTGGCAGAGGGGCTCTGGTGGTGATTTAAAGAGCCAAGGGCTCCAGCCGCTGCTGGGAGCCCAGGGCCCTTTTAAATTGCCTGCCTAGGAAAGCTGCCCCCTGTCGGTACAGTCGTCTGTGTACCGGCTCTTGCTGGTTTGCCGTACCGGCTTACTTTCACCTCTGGTCCTATGTAAGATCCTAGAGAATAAAACAGAATCAGAGGGACTGGAGGTTGAATGAATGAAGTTTGCTAGGCCAAGATTTTCAAATATGGCCGAGTTAAGCTCCTAACTCAATAATTAAGTACTGAAGAATGGACTTAGGAGTCCAATTTTATGGACCCTTTTGTGAAAATCTTGGCCCTACCCTGTTTCCTTCAAGGGCAGCATTGTTACCAGTAATACTTCCCACAGTGATTCAGTTTGGAATGGCTCAAGTCAAATGGAAATCCCGCTCTTTCCTTGGGGCGAGTACTTCACATTCTAATAAATCACATCAAAATGGTCTGATATTCAGCCTTCGTTTTTGCTTTCTTCATTACATCATTTCCCTTCTTGTCATATAAACAATTACTTCCCTTTCTCAAGGTTTACCTCATTCAGATGTTTGCAGAGGGTTCTCACGTCCTGCACAAAACACCCCTTTAGCGTCTAATGGGCCATATTTTCTGTCTGCATTAGTCAGCTCCTCTTGCCCTTTAATATTTTAAATGATTCTCTGAATGCCATCGAATTTAACATCTTTGGAGGGTCCTCAGAAGCGTATGCAGTAGTCAAGAAACAGTCTTACCAGCCTCGTATAGAGCAAATGGGGTGGTCATCTTGCCTTTCTAGGTGTTTTGCTGAGAATCACATTCACCTTTTTTCCACTGCTATATCACCTTGCTGGTTCCGATCTAATTTGCTGTCCTAGATCACCCTACAGCTCCTTATGCTATTCCTTTTGACTCTGTCTGGGATTATTTTCCCCTGATGGTATTACAGTAATTCCAAAGAGGAAATAACTTGATTGTTTCAAGTAGGATTCCCTTAGTTGGAAAATGGAATGTTTCCGATTGTTTTGCTGCACTCCCAGCTGTTTGCTACGTGCCTCGATAGGCACAAATGTTAGCAGTGTGAATGAGACCCCAGCCCTTCATTCTGCTGAGAATCCCTCATGCCCATGTGACTCAGATTTCACTTCCTTCCTTCTTGTTAGCAATGATCAGTAACTACTACCTCTGTTAGGATCAACAGCCAATGTATATCATATGAACACTTGCTCTGAGTGGGAGAACATTCATTTTTCCTCAAAGAGCCATTACATTGCATTAGAAAGGGCAACAGATACATTTTCTCCAGTAAATGTTTTTGATGGAATTATGATATGTTCAGGCTTACGAGCCGAGCTGTCAAAGGCCCTATCTTATTAGATGATCTCCTATGGTGTTTTCAGAGCAAAGACTAGCAAATGCATATGGTGTCATAACAGCTTCAAAGACTGATGCCCTTGTTTATTCTCTGATCTGCTCCTAAGGATCACAGTTTCACTCCCTTGGGTGGGGTGTTGCTCTTGATGGTTTCCATTTTACTTCAGCTGTAACTGGTCAACAATTTTTCAATTAAATGTTTTTGCATCAGAAAATGACAATTCACCAGAAAGGTTTCTGAGGATCAGGAGGGAATTTCTGCTGTGTGTGTGTGAGAGAGAGAGACCTACCTCAGAATAGCAAATATCTTGTTTGTTAGACCTCTGCCTGATTCAGATCAGGGACTTGAATCCAGGTCTCCCACATCCCAGGTGAGTGTGCTGACCACTGAGCTATTCATGGGCAGAGATGGGTGAAGGATCTCGATCTCTCGCTGTCTTGCTCATATATAGATTTTATTTTGTGACAAAAAGTGACTGATCTTGTTTTCATTCCAATTTCAAAACTTCACAGTTTTTCAGGAAGGGGTATTCTTGTTTTCCGGCCAGAGCTATTTACATGGCACTCATCAGGCTCCAGATGCTGTTGACACTCATTCCTAACAGGCATGATAAATGAGCTCGCAAGAAAATGGCATTTGGCTTAAAGAAAATGAAGTTTTCCGGAGGTTGCTTTAAGGAGTTAAACAGGAGTAGAGCCTCCAAATGGTCAGTTCTCCTTTTACCAGTACATGCTGCAGTGGAAACAATTAATTAGCTAGGACATCCAAGTCACACAGATATAATTTAAACATTAAATGGCAATAAAATCTAATCTGACAGGGGAAATGGACAATGACGTGATATACTGTGTCTGTGATTTTGTGTTACAGTAAATTGCCTAGTTTCTTTTCTTAAGAACATAAGAATAGCTATAATGGGTCAGACCAAAGGTCCATTCAGCCCAGTATCCTGTCTACGACAGTGGCCAATGCCAGGTGCTCCAGAGGGAGTGAACCTAACAGGTAATGATCAGTGATCTCTCTCCTGCCATCCATCTCCACCCTCTGACAAACAGAGGCTAGGGACACCATTCCTTACCCACCCTCGCTAATAGCCATTAATGGACTTAACCTCCATGAATTTATCCAGTTCTCTTTTAAACCCTGTTATAGTCCTAGCCTTCACCACCTCCTCAGGCAAGGAGTTCCACAGGTTGACTGTGCGCTGAGTGAAAAGGAATTTCCTTTTATTTGTTTTAAACCTGCTGGCCATTAATTTCATTTGGTGGCCCCTAGTTTTCTTCTTCCAGTTATTCTTCTGTTACTGTCTGAGCAAACTGATTAGATTGGCCTCATTACCACTACAAAGTATTCTACTGTTGAGAATAGCCCACTTCCACCTTAATTGAATTGTCTCGTTAGTACTGACCCCCCCACACACACACACTTGGTAAGGCAATGCCCATCTTTTCATGTACTGTGTATTTATACCTGCCTACTGTATTTTCCACTCCATGCATCTGACAAAGTGGGTTTTAGCCCACAAAAGCTTATGCCCAAATAAATGTGTTAGTCTCTAAGGTGCCACAAGGGTACCGCTCCGAAACCTTGCATATTGTGACTTAAACAGTGCAGCCAGGAACTAATCACACCTAAAGAATTAACTGAGGTAGGCAGGTCCCTGTAGAGAGCTATCCGAACCTAACCACAAATCTTAAAAGGGTCAAAGTCCTGGGAGGACAGGTGGGAGCCAGTGGCAAGTTGGAAGGGAAAGGAGACAATATTAGGACTTTAGGGCTCATTTCTGCAATGGGTACTCACACTGAGCAGCACTTACTCATGTGAGTAATCCTTTGACTTCGGTGGGAATACTCCCATGAGTAGATCCAGCTCAATATGAGTAAAGGTGCAGAATCCAGCGCTAAGTTGTTGTTGAAATGGATAATATCCAACCTGTTTTAATATGCCCCAACAAGACGGATTGGTGCTGGGACCTTCTGCTTTCCCCCTCAGCTGTACCAGTTCCATTTTCACTCAGCACAAAATAGCTACGTTGTTACTGGAATGAAAATTATTTTCTGCCCCTGCCAAAACTTCTCTGGCAAGCAGGAATTTCCTTCGCCTCTTTGCAGTTACACCAAACTGGCCACACTTTTTATTTTTTAATCTCACATGCTCAAGTTTATTCATTATATTGCAGGAGCCCAAAGTCTTAATTTTGCTGTCATGGCACATGAGAATAATCAGTCTCTGTGCAGCAAAGTTCTGTAGGAAGAAATATGGCCCTTCCGGAAACTCCAGAATGCAACATGCCAGCAGACAACAGTCTTCACGCATAAAAATGTTCCACTTTATTGTGCAGCTTCACATTCTCGGGCTGGATTCTCTGGCCCCATTCCATTCCTTTTGGCCACTCCTGCCATGCAAAGGGAGCAGAAGGGTTCCACATTTCCCCAGCTGGGGAGGGCCCTGGCATTGAGTAGTCTGCATGGGTGCAGAGCTGACAGCCTGTGGACAGGGGATGGTTACTGTGTGTGTGTGTGAAGGGGGTGTGGCCTGAAGATAGCATGCCCCGCCTTCCCAAGCTGGTGTGTGCTCCCTTGGGAACCACACAGTCTGGGGCTGCTCTAACTTGTGCCAGGGCTGAAGCAGGTTGGCCAAAAAAAATCAGGGAGCTGTAAGTGGCTCCCCTCTGCCTCTCCTGTGCCAAGCAGGTCTCAGCACATGACCGGGCTTGGTCCTTAGTTTTCAAGGTTGTCTTAGCTCCAGAAGAACATGCCCTTTTGTTTCAAATGTGTGAGAAAATGCCACAGAGTGGTAGCAAAAGGGGTGAGGATGGGATGCCTTTGATGGTGAAAATACTTTGAATGAGATAATCACCTCTGAAATACATGTAGACAAGCAGGAATTGTATTTTTTTTCCTAGAGATTCTAGTAACAGCAACAATAGCTCTAATCGTTGTCCTTGGACTGGTGTTTTGGAGCAGATCCCTTGTTTACCTTTCTCTTGAAGAACTCCCTTTTAAGTCAGTGGGGATTTTGCTGGGGTGAGGTGAGCAGCATTTGCTCCTTACAAGCCCAGTGTTTTGTAAAGGTCCATTTTCATCTTGTCAGACTTTGGGATCCCTCTTAAATAGATGCCTGTATAAGCTAAATGGCAGACCCATGTGTCCCTGAGCTCAGGATGGTATTCCTGCTTGTATGTGTCATGGACGGTGCTGTGGAGAAGCAGACCAGTGGGGCACACTTGTCTGAACCTGCAAGCAGTACAGGGCCATGCTATGGGTCTGTGGTGTAGGTGCATATTACAGAGAGGTCATTAGGGGTCTGTCCTGTTCCAGTACCGGCATAAGGCTGAGACAATATCAACTTTTCCACTGGTAGACTCACAGACTTTAAAGCAATCATGATCACCTCATCTGACTTCCTGCACATTACAGGCCACAGACCTCCTATAACAGACCCGTAACCTCTGGCTGAGTTACTGAAATCCTCAGGTCACGATTTTAAGATGTCTAATTACAGAGGATCCACCATTTACAGTAGTTTAAACCTGCAAGTGACCCATGTCCCAGGCTGCAGAGGAAGGCAAAAACAAAAACAAAAAAAAACACCCAGGGTCTCTGCTAATCTGAGCAAGGGGAAAATTCCTTCCTGATCCCAAATATGGCGATCAGTTAGACCCTGCGTATTTGGTTGAGACCCACCAGCCAGACACCTGGGAAAGAATTCTCTGTAATAACTCAGAGCCTTCCCCATCTAGTGTCCCATCACCGGCCATTGGAGAGATTTGCTCCTTGCACTTTTATATTGGCTATATACTATTGTAGACAGTGTCATCGTAACTTCCCCTCTGTAAACGTCTCAGGCTCAGTCTTGAAGCCAGTTAGGTTTTTTGCCCCCACTGCTCCCCTTGGGAGGCTGTTCCAGAACTTTACTCCTCTGATGGATGGTTAGAAATCTTCATCTAATTTGAAGCCAAAACTTGTTGATGGCCAGTTTTATATGTTGTGTCCACATTGGCACTTAACTTAAATAACTCCTCTCCCTCCTTGTTATTTGTTGCTCTGTTGTATTTATAGAGAGCAGTCATATCTCCCCTCAGCCTTTTTTTGGCTAAGTTAAACAAACCAAGCTCTTTGAGTCTCCTCTCGTAAGGTAGGTTTTCCATTCCTCTGATCATCCTAGTAGCCCTTCTCTGCACCTGTTCTTGTCTGAATTCATCTTTCTTAACCTTGGGAGACCACAACTGCACATAGTATTCCAGATGAGGTCTCACCAGAGTCTTGTACAATGTCAATAACTCTTCCCTGTCTCTAGTGGATATACCTCGCTCAATTCATCCTAGGATTGCATTAGCCTTTTTTCACAGACGTGTCACATTGGTGGCTTATAGTCCTCCTCTGATCAACCAGTACACTCATCTCTTTCGCCTCCTTTGTTGCTTCCAATTGAAAAGTGCAGGGACGTCCCCTTCCTATTGCCTGAGGATGCATTCTCCCTCCCCAAGGCAGCAGGGGACTATGTGGGTCAGGGCTTCCCTGAGCCGCCTGCAGAACTGGCGAGATATGCCTCGGAGAGCATGATCCCCCATGCAAAGGGATAGAGCAGTGTGTGTGTGTTCCTTCTGTGTGCTGGGGAGTTGGGATGAGGACTGATGCCACCTGAGGCACAGACACAGCCTTCCTAACCTCCCCACTGGTGTGGGGCAGTGGGGTTCATAATAACACAAGCACGTTCCGTACGTAACAATGCAAGGAGATGCGTTCAATTGAGAACCCATTGTAGATGGCAAACACACACACAAACATAAATCACCATTTATGGTTGTTGTTTTCCTTTGTTTTCTTAAATGCTCACACGATAAATGGTTAAAGTCATCACCTCATCAAGTGCAAGTAACAGCCCTTTGTAACCTCTTAACTTCTAATACAATAAATATTAGCCTGTTTAAAGTGAGAGAGACAGAGAGAGGGATCCCAGGTTATCTGAGGGACAGCACTTAAGATATGTTTTTAAATTCAGGCACCACAAATGGCCCCGAGAGAAAAGGTAGCATTTTGGTATGTATGGTGTGCTTTCATTGTACGGTGACATCGGTTCAGTAACTGCAACTTGATTTTATTCTCCAAGGCCGGCTCTCTCTTAATCATATAAGGTTAAAAAAAAACACACACGCACACAAACTCCACAACTCACTTGCATCATTACTGAGATTTTTTTTTCTTGTGAGTTATTGATCATCTGTGCTGAAAATTGTCAGTACAGGGAATCATACAACACAGCTGAGAATTCTTTGTTGTGTTGAGTGGATTATAGTTTACACACCCTAGGGCACTAACAGAAGAAACGTCTATACATCCTCCAAGGTTGTGCCTACATATTTAAGGCAACTATTATGGGTGGGAAAACCAGCTAGAATAGAATAAAACGCAAGTTGCTAATCTTGCCTGAGATGAGGCTATTCTGTGCTCACTCCTGTTCTGTCATTGACAAATTCTACAATGATCCCATCAAGTTAGAGAGCAACCTTTTGCTGTTCAGAAAAGAGATGTCTTTCATAGCTGTGAATCGGGTTTCTGTAATGAGTAAGACTCTTCTGTAACATCTGTTCTTTAAAGTTACTGGATGTGTCAGCATGTTTTTGCCAGGTTCTATCTTGGCATTGTACTTACCCACTTATTTTTTGTATTTTCTTATCCTTTCTTGATTAGCTTTACAGCATTCTCTTTTTCTAAGCTGGCAGTTTTCCTACTAGCCAAGTGCCTGTCCCCTGTCACCCGGTAATAAATGTTCCAGGTCAGGATGTATGCAGTGGTTGAACTCGAGACTCTGGATTTAAAAGCATGAACCTCTCCTGTTTGAGCTAAAGCAGTAGCTTAGAATCATTAGTAGATTCAGATACCTCGTTATATGGTCCAGCCACAAGAGGAGACAAAGGCCCTACCTGTCTTAATTTCGATTACATCAACATCTTTAGATTTAGTATTCTGACATTTACACCTGGAATGCTCAAAAGGGTCTCAAGGACATCTCCTGTGTTGGTGCAGGTTTCAGAGTAGCAGCCGTGTTAGTCTGTATTCTGCAAAAAGAAAAGGAGGACTTGTGGCACCTTAGAGACTAACCACAGTACTCCTTTTCTTTTTGTGTTGGTGCACATGCACATAGACACACAAATCTATCCTCTGTTTTGGTCCCTCTTTATCAATGTATCAAGAAAGCAAAACACTGTCTGGTTAGAAATGGATCTAGTTCATCAAAGAAATACCATATGCAGGTAAGAAAATAGACTATTCAGTAAGGAAACTGATTTCTATTTACATAGGGGTTGCTGCAAACCATGTGTAAAATAACATTTCAAAAATGACCAGAAATACCTTCACTTTGTCATTTTAAATGAACTCACCTGCTATACTTCTACTGTCTGTACTGGCTGTGTGACGGGGTATACCTGGCCCTTCAAGGGTCCCTGCTGGAGGGGAGGTCACCTCACTCCAAGAAAGGAGCAGTGAAGGTGGGTCTTCCAGACCTGCCTAGAGAGGCTTCACAGAAGCAGCCAATCGAAGCTCAGCAGGATCAGACAAAAGGAGCTGCTAGGGCTGAGCAGGTCAGTTCCTGGCTGGGTTCAGGGGAGCAGTGAAGGGTGCCAGGAGCTTGACAAAGAACCAGAAGATGGGTTCTGGGGGCATTTGCATTCAGTGATGAGGAAGAGGATCTGAGAACTTCAGCCTAGAGGTCAGGGTGAAGAGAGAGAGGCTGTGTGGGGAAAAGCCCAAGGAATAGCAGCAGCGAACTGAGACAGTAGTGTGTTGCTGCTGGGTTGGGACTCGGAGTAGTGGGTGGGACCGGGTTCTCCCGCTGGCCACGGAAAAAGTAATCTAAGCCCCGGGAAGAGGACAAGGCTCATTTAGAAGCCTGAGTGTTAAAGGGCCCAGAGATGGGACTGGTGAGGGCAGGTAGCTTGGGTTTTTGCTACCCCGGAAAGGGTTCATCCATTTATGACTGTGTGACTTGGCCAGAGGGCTGAGACTCTGAAGACCTGCCTAGCAAGGGCAGCAACCTACAGGGATGCCAGGAGCGTAGACTAAAGATTGCTGTACCATACCCAGCTGATAGCAGGCATTTAGGAGGTGAGTGTCCCATCACAGGCTGCTTTTCCCAGAAGAAGTTGTCCCTGATCCTGGTGAAAATGGGGTTTATTTCAAGGTATTATATAATCAGATGGCAAAAATGAAACCCAAGTGTTTGCAGGTGTATTGTGCGTACAGCTAGACTGGGTTAGTCATGCTATTCTTCTTATCCTGATGCATGCTTTCCCCAGGCCTGCTCATTTGTTTCCTCCTCCTGTATGTGTTGTCTTTTAGACGATAAGTTTCTCAGGGGCAGGACTGTCCGTTACCGGCAAATCTCTTTCAGAAGTGTTAAAAATCTTGTCGGGCACAATTACAAGATGGGGGAGAGTAACCGGGAATGCACTGACACTGAAAATGACTGAGGGGTCCTGGCAGATGAACCAGTTGAACATGCTGTAGCTCAGAGGACTAATACCATCCTTTCATGTATAAGCAGGGGGATACTGTGTAGAGCTAGGGAGGTGGTATTACCTCTTTATACAGCATTTGTGAGACCACTAGTGAAATACTGTGTCCAGTTCTGGTGCCCACACTTCAAAAATATGTTGCAAAATTGGAAAGAGATACAATTCATAGAATTTAAGGCCAGGAGGGGGACCATTAGATCCTCTAGCCTTATCCCTTGTATATCACAAACCTTTAAATTTCACCCAATTACTCCTGCATTGAGTCTAATAACTTGCGTTTGGCTAAAGTGTATCTTTCAGGCTGGTATCCAGTCTTGACTTGAAGACATAAAGAGATGGCAAATCCACTATATCCTTTGGTACTTTCTTCCAGTTGTTAATCGCCATCGCTGTGAGAAATGTGTGCCTCATTTCTAATTTGAATTTGTCAGGTTTCACCTCCTAGCCGTTGGTTCTCATTATGCATTTCTCCACTCGATGGAGGAGCTCTGTGGTACCCAGCATTCTCTCCCCCTGAAGGCATTATACTGTAGTCAAGTCACTTCTCACTCTTCATTTTGATAAGATGAAAAGATTGAGCTCCTTAAAAACTCACTGTAAGACATTTTTCATTTTCATCGCACTGGGAGCTCATGTTGAGTAGCTTGCCCACTATGACCCCTAAATCCTTTCCCAGAGTCACGGCTTTCCAGAAGTCAGTCCCCCATTCTGTAGGTGTGGCCTGTAGTCCATGTCCCTACATGTATAACTTTGCATTTGGCTGTATTAAAACATGTTTTATTTATGTGGGCCCTGCTTATCAAGGGATCACTCTGTATGACTGTCCTGTCTTCATCATTAGTTACCACTCCACCAATGTTTCTGTCATTCACATTTTTTGTCAGCGGTGATATTGTATTAACTTCCAGATCATTGAGGAAGATGTTAGTGTCAGACCTAGTACTGATCCCTGCAGAACCTCACGGACTGCTACTTTTTGACATCTGTCAGTTAGCCAGTTCTTAATCCATTTAATGTGTGATCTGTTAATACTGGATTGTGCTGTTTTTGAATCAGAATGTCATGTGACACTAACTCAAACACTTTACAAAAGTCTATTGTATCTGAGTTCTGAAAAACCCATCTTACAGTGAAAAGAAAAGGAGGACTTGTGGCACCTTAGAGACTAACCAATTTATTTGAGCATGAGCTTTCGTGAGCTACAGCTCACTTCATCGGATGCATACCGTGGAAACTGCAGAAGTCATTATATACACACAGAGACCATGAAACAATACCTCACCCCCCTCCAAAAACCACACACACAAACTCACTCTCCTGCTGGTAATGAGGTTCATGGTCTCTGTGTGTATATAATGTCTTCTGCAGTTTCCACGGTATGCATCCGATGAAGTGAGCTGTAGCTCACAAAAGCTCATGCTCAAATAAATTGGTTAGTCTCTAAGGTGCCACAAGTACTCCTTTTCTTTTTGCGAATACAGACTAACACGGCTGTTACTCTGAAACCCATCTTACAGTGAGAGATTTAAGAAACTGAATGCATCCGAAGAAGTGAGCTGTAGCTCATGAAAGCTTATGCTCAAATAAATTTGTTAGTCTCTAAGGTGCCACGAGTACTCCTTTTTTTTTTTTGTTGAATCTATTTAGTTTATCCTAGAGAAGGCTAAGACCTGACTTTACCACAGTCTCCAAATACCTACATGGGGAAGAGAGTTCTGATAGTAGATATCTCTTTAACCTGGCAGAAGAAGGAAAAATGAATTCCAATGGCTGGAAGCTGAAGCTAGACAAATTGAGACTAGAGAGAAATCACACATTTTAAATAGGTCAATTAACCATTGAAACAACTTACCTAGAAATGTGGTGGATTCTCCATCACCTAAAGCCTCTAAATCAAGATTAGATATCTTTCTAAAAGATATGCTATAGTTCAAACAGAAATGGGATTCATTCAGGAATTACTGGGTGAGGTTCTCTGGCCTGTGCTATGCATGATGTCAGACTAGATGATCATATTGGTCCCCGTTGACTTCAATATCTATGAATCTTGAAGCATGTTTGTATAGTGCCTAGCATAATAGGGCTCCACCCTGTTGGTTGATGTCCCTAGATCAGCTATACTCAGATTGAGGCTTGGGAGCCACTAGTGGCTCTTTATTGTGTCTCCTGTGGCTCTTTGCAGCACATGATATTAAAACACTGTGTGAGTTAATTATTAACCAATCTAAGTTATTAACCAATCAGGATTCTTTTACTATGTTATTAACCAATTGTAGAATACATTGTCAGTCATTTTGCTGTGAGAAATTTATGTGTATATATAATAAATTATACAGTGAATTCACACTGCAAATCTGGAGTTCTTAGTTCACAAATTAACCTTGGTTGACCACTGGGTGGTGTCACACCCAGCCACCGAGGGTTTCAGTGCAGGATATACTGTGGGTCTTTTTGGTAATGTTAATCACTAATTTGACTCCTGAAATGCAGAGATCTGAGTATCCCTGCTCTAGATGCTATGGCTACATAACAGCTCTAGGAAAATATACCAAAATCAAGATTGGTTCCTGAAGGATTCCTTGTTAAAAGCGTGGCTTTAAAGATTGTAATGGATATTATTCATAACACAATTCAGACAGCTGCAGTGATAAGTAATGATTCAGTCCAGTTGGGCTGAAGACTGTATGTGCATCATTGTCACTAAGTATGCTAACCCTGGTTTAGTCTTTAAAATTCATTCCGTTCTTGTGCCTCTGGATGTAGATACGTCCATATCATCCACTTCCGCTTTGTCAGTATTAACTGATATGTAAGTGGTTATGTTCAGCCAAGTCATATCACACTGCATTAATCCACCTCATGTCTGTCACGCAAGTCATTAGAAACAATACGTGGCAGCTATTTTTATATCCCATTTAATTTTCATGCAGACCTTGTATTTTAATTCTTGTGACATATCTTCACAATTGACATAATATACATATATCTAATTCATTAAAGAGGGCCTATTAGCAAATGTGCAAATAAGAACAGGATTGCTGTAGGAGTCTGATTTCTAGGCCATTGCTGTGATAAACTTACAAATGGCCATCATATTTTCTTTCGGCATACAGGTACCACATTGAAAAGAATCACTTTGCAGGTAAAAATTACTAACCTGGACAATTCTAATTGGTTAGAAACTAAACATAAGTGGTTGCTTCTAGCTAGTACATTACATAAATTACGAGTGCATGGCTTTGTAACATTTTGTTATACAGTACATGCTGCTGTGAATGATTTGCCGTTCCAGTCCTGAACTTTATTTTTGTGCCAATGCTTGAAGGACAATAGTGGAACCTAGGCATTTGTTTAAAATCATAGTAGCTTATCTAAAATTGGTGCTATTTAATATTTTGATGTTTGTTTGTAAGATCATTTCTAGTGGTTTTTCAGATCCTGTTTCATTTACTTGGCATTAAATGAATGTAACAGTCATGTTTCCAATTGCGTGCAGTTGTTGTGATGCATTATGTTCACGCCATGCAGTAGTTTGAATAAATAAATTCAAAAAATTATTACAGAGTTTATGGATCGGATCCTCAGCTGGTGTACATCAGCATAGCTTCATTGACTTCAGTAGAGCTACACCAGCTTAGGCTAGGGGAGATCTAGTTCTTTATCTCCTGTGAGAATAAAAAAAAAATAGACCATGATTCACAGGTGAAGAGTTTCTTTTCAGACATTTTAAGGGCAGGATGGACCCTGGTGATCACCTGGCCTCCTACATCAAATCCTGTTCTACCACAGACTATCAAGGAGTCCTGTGGGTGTTGTGTTGCACTAAAATCTGGAGTTCTTAATTCACAAATTAACCCTGGTTGGCCACTGGGTGGTGTCACACCCAGCCACCTGGGATCTCAGTGCAGGATATACCATGCGACTCTCATAGGCTGGCTTCAGTGTTGGAAACAGTGATGTTAACCCACAAGGCCTAGTACAGTCCCGTGGTCCCTCTGGGCAAGGACTTTTCTGCCCTGCCCCTTATTCTGGACAAAGCCGTGCAGATATTTCCCTGGTGATGGGCTGCAACCTCAGGAAAGGCCCCTGTTGCTGAATCAGGCCCTGCATGAAGTGTGCAGCAGAAGCAGGCAGAGTCACAAGGAATATGCCCCGTTACATAGAAATGTGATATATGGGCAACTAGCAGTAACACAGAGAGGAAACCACTTCTTGCACACACATGAAGTTTCTCTATGTTTCACTCTTTAACACTTCTTTTTTCAAAAGGGCTTTTTTTGTGATGTGATTCCCCTGAAACCTGCATGTAAAGTTAGGTTAATAAAGAAGCATTAACTCTTTTAAATATATAAGGCATCCATTCTGTAGCTACTGGAATGAAAAAAAAAAACATGAGTTAACTGAAGAAGGTAAAAAGAAAAGGAGTACTTGTGGCACCTTAGAGACTAACCAATTTATTTGAGCATGAGCTTTTGTGAGCTACAGCTCACTTCCTCGATGCATACCATGGTATGCATCCGATGAAGTGAGCTGTAGCTCACGAAAGCTCATGCTCAGATAAATTGGTTAGTCTCTAAGGTGCCACAAGTACTCCTTTTCTTTTTGCGAAGACAGACTAACACGGCTGTTACTCTGAAACCTGAAGAAGGTAAGCTAGCCCCCCATTTTAAGGGGGTGTTTTGGTTAAACTCCCTCTGGTAGTGAATAGTGACACCATGGTGGATATAACCATGAAATATCTTTAAAAGCTTAATACGATGTTAGGAAAAGTTATTTCCAAGGATTCTGAGGCTTGAGGGGAGAGTGTCATTTTGCTAGAAGAGCTCAAGATCTTTACTTTTCATGAAGGATTTGAATAATCCTCGGGAGATAACCTTTCTGACGAAGGGTAATTTAAAAGAGGATGACTTCCCTCTTATTATACTGTACCTTGAGGTTTCTATTGAAGCAGATGACATTTCCAAAGAACCTTAAATAGAAATATGAAAGTGTGGCGCAAAGAAGTACTTGAATAATAGAAAAATGTGTGCAATTGGATGACCTAGATAAGGCAAGTTAAATATATTGACACTGCTTCCTTCAGATTGAAGGGCCAGACAATGACCAGAAAAATAATTTAGTGAAATGACTGATTCAGTGTCAGTATTGATGGCGGCAGCATCAAAGCCTGTCTTTTGTTACAGAGTATTTGAAATAATTTGTTTCTTCACTGAATCCAACGTGCAGGAACTGAGTTATAGAAGGAATCTTGACCTGCACAGTTCTGTCCTGTAAAGTATTCGCCTTAGGCCAATTCATTAAATCTTGCACTTTGTGTATTTGACGTGTGTGCCACAATTTCATTGATAAGTCTCGTTTCGGAACGCTTACATTGTGAATAGATGTGCCTGGGAAGGACTGTCATTCAGAGCTTTCCTGACATCTGGGGTTGGTGCTGGGTAACACTTTAGGGCCCAATCCTGCAAACACTTAAGCCCATGAGTAACTTTACTCATGTATCATCCCAAAAAGTTACTCTCATGTTTGCAGGATGGAAACCGTTCTTTAAAAAGGAAGTGTGGCTCTATAAACGATTGGATGCAGAGTACATGTCAAGCTCAGCCCAAGGAAACAAATGATTCCACTGAATTCACAGGAGAACATTCCTTTTCAAGATGTATATTAGCAGACTTTTTACTCAGTCTGCGGAGGTTATCACATGACAGATCTTGAACCGAGGCATGCTGACTGTGCTCAGTTTTTCATGTCTGAACAAATATAACACCCCTTAAATTACAACGTGA
Organism: Lepidochelys olivacea; assembly: GCF_965140295.1. Lineage (NCBI taxonomy): Eukaryota > Metazoa > Chordata > Testudines > Cheloniidae > Lepidochelys > Lepidochelys olivacea. The sequence continues at coordinate 125,993,148 of NC_140416.1, forward strand.
ATCCTACTAAAAGATGGCAGGCAGAAACTAGCAAAACTGTTTTATCATCACTCTGCATCAGATTCTGGCATGCATGCTCCACAGGGTAAGATACTGCTCAGTGTGAGTCAGGATGGAGAAACGATCCCTATATTTTTTTCCATTTTTTTTTTTACACTTTCATTATTAAAAATGCTTTTTACTTAGGCATGTGTCAAGCCTTGTTTTTCTAATTGCAAAAGGTATAAACCAAATGCAAACCTTTCAGTTTTTTAAACTAGTGTGGCAATTATTGTGATTTGTGTTTAGGATGCTTTTGAAGACTATTTGTTTGCAGGGCTTTCTGCCATCCAGCAGTGAATTTTAGGGAAATCTAAAGCTGTTGGGTTCATTTTATGGGAGGCTTTTAACAACTGCAATCATTTTACTGCTGCTTTTTAAAATGCCAAGTATCACTCGTTAACTGCGGGCAGGGATGTAGCGAAGAGGGACACTGAACAGTCTAGTAAATAGCCCTTATACAGAAGCCGCTTGAATAATCATTCACTGCCTTTATGAAAAAGTCCTCAAGAAGCCAATCAAACCAATAGGGTTCAATAGAAATTGTTCACCAAATGGGGAGTGGTTTCCTTTCCAAAGTAATACACTTGTCTCAAACCAAAGCGTTTTTCTGCAGCTACACAAAGGTCTCTCTCACTCAACGTTAAAGTGAAGAGCATGTCTCAGCCAGCGATCTCAAGACAACGCAGCAGAAGCGTTGGCCCATGATTTGCCTGAGTTGTGCCATTCCCCTCACTGGCAGCCATGTTGTGTGACACAAAATACTGCCATCCCATCTCTTTGGTTTAAATATCTTCCAGTCCAGTGTGTTCTCACACATAGGGTAATCTGAAACTATTAATTAAGAAATGCTGTTGAATCTCATTTTGTGGCCTCAGTGATACCTTCCGGCAGGTTAATTTGGCATGCCAAATAGTATTTCCTGTTCTCACTTTTGTGTTGGCCACCTTCCAATTTCGTTAACCATCCCCCTGTTCTTTTGCTATGAGAGAGGGTGCATAGCCTTCTTCGGACCATCATTCATTCTTTTATGACTATCACATGCATTCATAGTCATCTCCCCTCTAACTGAACAGGTCTATTCATTCCAGTCTCATCCCTCAGCCTTTCCATGCATCTAAACAATTTCTGCATGTGTCTTTGGACTCCTGGTATCTCTGTTATATTTTTTTTCCTTGAGACTGGGTGACCAGAATGGAACATGGTATTCTAACGGGGGGGGGGGGGGGGGGCTATTGTTGCTTTATGTCAGGGCATAACATTGTCAGCATTCAGAGTAACAGCTGTGTTAGTCTGTATTCGCAAAAAGAAGAGGAGTACTTGTGGCACCTTAGAGACTAACCAATTTATTTGAGCATAAGCTTTCGTGAGCTACAACTCACTTCATCGGATGCATACTGTGGAAAGTGTAGAAGATCTTTTTATATACACAGAAAGCATGAAAAATACCTCCTCCCACCCCACTCTCCTGCTGGTAATAGCTTATCTAAAGTGATCACTCTCCTTACAATGTGTATGATAATCAAGGTGGGCCATTTCCAGCACAAATCCAGGGTTTAAAAAGAACATTGGGGGGGGTAGGAAAAAACAAGGGGAAATAGGTTACCTTGCATAATGACTTAGCCACTCCGAGTCTCTATTCAAGCCTAAGTTAATTGTATCCAATTTGCAAATGAATTCCAATTCAACAGTTTCTCGCTGGAGTCTGGATTTGAAGTTTCTTTGTTGTAATATAGCAACTTTCATGTCTGTAATCGCGTGACCAGAGAGATTGAAGTGTTCTCCGACTGGTTTATGAATGTTATAATTCTTGACATCTGATTTGTGTCCATTTATTCTTTTACGTAGAGACTGTCCAGTTTGGCCAATGTACATGGCAGAGGGGCATTGCTGGCACATGATGGCATAGATCACATTGGTGGATGTGCAGGTGAACGAGCCTCTGATAGTGTGGCTGATGTTATTAGGCCCTGTGATGGTGTCCCCTGAATAGATATGTGGGCACAGTTGGCAATGGGCTTTGTTGCAAGGATAGGTTCCTGGGTTAGTGGTTCTGTTGTGTGGTATGTGGTTGCTGGTGAGTATTTGCTTCAGGTTGGGGGGCTGTCTGTAGGCAAGGACTGGCCTGTCTCCCAAGATTTGTGAGAGTGTTGGGTCATCCTTCAGGACAATCCAGGAAGTTTTTGGAAAGCGTAGGGGACAATTTCCTGGTGCAAGTGCTAGAGGAGCCAACTGAGGGGGAGCTTTTCTTGACCTGCTGCTCACAAACCGGGAAGAATTTGTAGGGGAAGCAAAAGTGAATGGGAATCTGGGAGGCAGTGACCATGAGTTGGTTGAGTTCAGGATCCTGACACAGGGAAGAAAGGTAAGCAGCAGGATACGGACCCTGGACTTCAGAAAAGCAGACTTCGACTCCCTCAGGGAACGGATGGGTAGGATCCCCTGGGGGGACTAACACGAAGGGGAAAGGAGTCCAGGAGAGCTGGCTGTATTTCAAGGAATCCCTGTTGAGGTTACAGGGACAAACCATCCAGATGTGTCGAAAGAATAGTAAATATGGCAGGCGGCCAGCTTAGCTTAACGGTGAAATCCTAGCGGATCTTAAGCATAAAAAAGAAGCTTACAAGAAGTGGAAGGTTGGACATATGACCAGGGAAGAGTATACAAATATTGCTCGGGCATGTAGGAATGAAATTAGGAGGGCCAAATCGCACCTGGAGCTGCAGCTAGCCAGAGATGTTAAGAGTAACAAGAAGGGTTTCTTCAGGTATGTTGGCAACAAGAAGAAAGCCAAGGGAAGTGTGGGCCCCTTAATGAATGAGGGAGGCAACCTAGTGACAGAGGATGTGGAAAAAGCTAATGTAGTCAATGCTTTTTTTGCCTCTGTCTTCACGAACAAGGTCAGCTCCCAGACTGCTGCGCTGGGCATCACAACATGGGGAATAGATGGCCAGCCCTCCTGTGGAGAAAGAGGTGGTTAGGGACTATTTAGAAAAGCTGGACGTGCACAAGTCCATGGGGCTGGATGAGTTGCATCCGAGAGTGCTAAAGGAACTGGCGGCTGTGATTGCAGAGCCATTGGCCATTATCTTTGAAAACTCGTGGCGAACGGGGGAAGTCCCGGATGACTGGAAAAAGGCTAATGTAGTGCCAATCTTTAAAAAAGGGAAGAAGGAGGATCCTGGGAACTACAGGCCAGTCAGCCTCACCTCAGTCCCTGGAAAAATCATGGAGCAGGTCCTCAAAGAATCAATCCTGAAGCACTTAGAGGAGAGGAAAGTAATCAGGAACAGTCAGCATGGATTCACCAAGGGAAGGTCATGCCTGACTAATCTAATCGCCTTCTATGATGAGATTACTGGTTCTGTGGATGAAGGGAAAGCAGTGGATGTATTGTTTCTTGACTTTAGCAAAGCTTTTGACACGGTCTCCCACAGTATACTTGTCATCAAGTTAAAGAAGTATGGGCTGGATGAATGCACTATAAGGTGGGTAGAAAGTTGGCTAGATTGTCGGGCTCAACGGGTAGTGATCAATGGCTCCATGTCTAGTTGGCAGCCGGTGTCAAGTGGAGTGCCCCAGGGGTCGGTCCTGGGGCCGGTTTTGTTCAATATCTTCATAAATGATCTGGAGGATGGTGTGGATTGCACTCTCAGCAAATTTGCGGATGATACTAAACAGGGAGGAGTGGTAGATACGCTGGAGGGCAGGGATAGGATACAGAGGGACCTAGACAAATTGGAGGATTGGGCCAAAAGAAATCTGATGAGGTTCAATAAGGATAAGTGCAGGGTCCTGCACTTAGGACGGAAGAACCCAATGCACAGCTACAGACTAGGGACCGAATGGCTAGGCAGCAGTTCTGCGGAAAAGGACCTAGGGGTGACAGTGGACGAGAAGCTGGATATGAGTCAGCAGTGTGCCCTTGTTGCCAAGAAGGCCAATGGCATTTTGGGATGTATAAGTAGGGGCATAGCGAGCAGATCAGGGACGTGATCATCCCCCTCTATTCGACATTGGTGAGGCCTCATCTGGAGTACTGTGTCCAGTTTTGGGCCCCACACTACAAGAAGGATGTGGATAAATTGGAGAGAGTCCAGCGAAGGGCAACAAAAATGATTAGGGGTCTGGAACACATGACTTATGAGGAGAGGCTGAGGGAACTGGGATTGTTTAGTCTGCGGAAGAGAAGAATGAGGGGGGATTTGATAGCTGCTTTCAACTACCTGAGAGGTAGTTCCAGAGAGGATGGTTCTAGACTATTCTCAGTGGTGAAAGAGGACAGGACAAGGAGTAATGGTCTCAAGTTGCAGTGGGGGAGGTTTAGGTTGGATATTAGGAAAAACTTTTTCACTAAGAGGGTGGTGAAACACTGGAATGCGTTGCCTAGGGAGGTGGTGGAATCTCCTTCCTTAGAAGTTTTTAAGGTCAGGCTTGACAAAGCCCTGGCTGGGATGATTTAATTGGAGATGGGTCCTGCTTTTGAGCAGGGGGTTGGACTAGATGACCTCCTGAGGTCCCTTCCAACCCTGATATTCTATGATTCTATGATTCTATAGGTTGTAGATCCTTAATAATGCGTTGGAGGGGTTTTAGTTGGGGGCTGAAGGTGACGGCTAGTGGCGTTCTGTTATTTTCTTTGTTGGGCCTGTCCTGTAGTAGGTGACTTCTGGGAACTCTTCTGGCTCTATCAATCTGTTTCTTCACTTCCGCAGGTGGGTATTGTAGTTGTAAGAATGCTTGATAGAGATCTTGTAGGTGTTTGTCTCTGTCTGAGGGGTTGGAGCAAGTGCGGTTGTATCGCAGCAATATCAGCATTGTTTTCTATCCCATTGTTTATGCAGTCTGCTTGTGAGCTTTTTTCACAGTTGCTGCACACTGAGATGATGTTGGAGCACATCTGAGCCAGCTGCGTGTGTGTGTGTGTGGGGGGGGGTGTTCCAGAAACTGTGTGGAATCAGTATGCTTGGCAGAATTTGACATATAATTTTGATGGATAATTTCATTGTTGATCTTTAAGCATTGTTCATTTATTTTTATCTGTTTAAATTTTTACAGTTGAGGGAAATTATGGGGAGTCAGACAATAATTAATGAGAGTAGCAGAGCTTAATTTGTGCTGGGGCTCTCTTCTGTCAGTGGCATGCAAAGCGTGACCCTACCGCGCATACCATGTGTGCAAGGTCACTCTGCGCGGAGGAAGCCGTCTCCATCCTTAGAGGTTTTTTCTCCAGCTGTAGAGGTTTTTAAGGCCTGGTTTGACAAAGCCCTGGCTGGGGTGATTTAGATGGGGTTGGTCCTGCTTTGAGCAGGGGGTTAGACTAGATGACCTCCTGAGGTCCCTTCCCACCCTAATCTTCTATGATTGCTTGAGTCCTGGCACCTCTTTCTTTATAGATTAAGCACTAGACAGTAGATGTTGAGATTGAAAAGTTAATTGCTTTATAACCATTAAAACTCAAACTGTCAGCATTGCACGTCAAAAGGTTGAAAGCGAATATCCTTAAATCAAGCTCTAAGTTCTCAAGCAGCATTTTTCATACTTTGCTTACCTGTACATGTCAATTCTTAGGGATGGGAATACTTTTTCGTCGGTTTGTGCTTATATGGAGAAACTTGATGTTTACTGACATTTACCAAAAAAAATCAAATCCTTCCAAGCCAAGGCATCGGTTATTTGTATATAAACTTTATTCAATGCTTTGATGTGCATGCATGGTTTCCAGGGATTTTCGTGCAGGTTAGGTGTGATCATTCAAGGACAGAGTCTGCCCGATACATTTGCTCCTGATGTGCCCATTTGAGATCATAGGACATGAATAGCTGGCGAGTAGGGCTAAGAACTCCCACTTTTACTAAAACCGCACTCTGTTTGGGAGATGTGAACATATTTTCTGCAATCTGTAGGCACAAGTAGCTGTCTGAATTCTCTAAGCAGAGAATGCCACAATCACAGGAAGCCACAGTTTGGCTTGTAGGCTGCTGTTAGTCCCTCAGATGCACAGATTGTTCATCTTTTTGCTGATCTCTTTGGAGATCTGGAAAGAAAATCACTCTTCAGTGAATTCAGTCTTGGATTAAAAAACATCTCCCTATTTTAATTGTACTAGCTTAATCAGATACCATCTGCTGCCATTATAAACTGTGGCATCTAAGGTAATGTTGACCCTTCCAATTCTGCTGATCCTCCTGGAAGGGATTAGGGGTTAATTTTTGTTTTTATTATTTTAATTTTGTTAACAGGAGCTCAGTGTCTTTCAGTGGCATCATCCTGAAGAACAGGTGGAAGCTTAAGCATCCAGTAGTGTATTGGTCTTCAGGTCCTGAGTGTAGTAGTGTTTAATAGGCCTAGTCAACATATTTTCATCAAAACTTTTTTTGATGGAAAACTGGATATTTGATTAATTTTTCCTAGGAAGTGTCAGCTTTCTTTAAAAAAAAATCTGTTTGTGTTATAAAACCAATAATGTGAAAACTGAAATAAAAAGATTGGGGAAAAAATAGTATTTTGGGCTTTCAGTGAAAAGCCACATTTTTCTGACCCCATTTTTAGCTGCTCTGTAGTCCTTAATGTATCCTACAACTGTATGTTTATGTATTATAAATGAATTTCCTTTGGTTCAGTGATATAGCACACTCTCTTTCCTAATATAGAGAGGTGTGAGTATGAGAGAGAGGCTCTGCGCCATGAAAGTGGCCTGTCTCTTACCCAAAATGGCATCCCAAAGAGTGTACATGATACTTTCCAAACCAAATGCTGAAGGAGAAACTATCAGCCTATTTTCTGTGCAAAGTCTGAAGTCATGAGCATTTCTGTTATGATGGGCCTAATCCTGGGAAAGCCTCAGCACCTTCCATTTACAGCTCCAGTCCACTGGAGGCATCTTGGAGGACAGGGGCCTAAGTTAACGGTGCTTTTAAAAATAGTCATTTGTTTATATTTGACAGATGGAAAAAAGATAGATTAGAGTTGATGGCTTTGACTCTGGGAAGTTATGTTTACTTAAATATGATAAAATATATGCAATTATTGTACAGTAATTGCATGAAGAGTTGTTATGGTAAAATACGGCTTGAGCTGTTTTGGATTCAATGCAGATTTTATGCTTTGGAAGGAAGCTGTATGATATTGCTGGATTGTTTCTAAATAGCTCCACCCGATTATTGTGTGCCCTGGTTTGCCTGTGGTAGCTGTAATAAATGATGAAGACATAACTGCAATTCTAATTATATTGCACTGGGAACACAGGGCCTGAGCCCGCCAGCCCTTACTCATGTGAGGAACCATTTGTAAAGATGGTGCTGAAAAAAATTTAGAGTTCTGTCCTTAGGCAGGTCCCTGCATGCCTTCATAGAATCATAGAATATCAGGGTTGGAAGGGACCTCAGGAGGTCATCTAGTCCAACCCCCTCCTCAAAGCAGGACCAATCCCCAATTTTTGCCCCAGTTCCCTAAATGGCCCCCTCAAGGATTGAACTCACAACCCTGGGTTTAGCAGGCCAATGCTCAAACCACTGAGCTATCCCTCCCCCCATGAGCTATCCCTCCCCCCATGAGCTATCCCTCCCCCCTGAGTCCCAAGGTGTATCTGCCTTCTCCCAATGAGTCAGTTGTATAGCTGATGGTCCTTAAAGGGCCATCAAGCAGGCTAGGCAGTGCTAATGCCAAACTGTCTGGGGTGTCACCCAGAAGCGTAGCACAAGTTTGAAATACAGACAGTATAGAGCCAATACTTATAACTTTAAATACAAAAATGATACATGCATACAGATAGCATAATCCTAACCAGCAAACCATAACCTTGTCTTAGACACCTTACACAACACCTTTGTACAATATTTGCTGCAAATATATAACCCTGGTTGCAACAATGATCTATATGGTCACTGGTTATGTCAGTAACATCACACCATTATTCAGATGAGTCGTTCCCCCGAAGATGAGTAAGGACTCCTCATGCAGAGTTTTGCAGATTCCAACCCATATGGATGTCACTTTGTGGTCCTTGCCATAGGGAATTTCAGTGTGAATTCAGACAAAACAGATCTACGAGGCAACAAATGAGTTATGAGAGGGTCTGACAATGTCCTTGTAGAGGAGAAAACATGCTGCAGGAAGATTCCTGGGAGAAGGGGACTGTAATGCTCTCACAGGGCTCTTCACTTGCCAGACAATCGCATAGCAGCATCCTGTGTCTGGAAGTTGAAGTTAAATGCAGAATGGTGCAGTTTTCTAGCAGTGAGGGTAATTAACCATGCGGACAGCTTACCAGGGGAGGCGTTGGAGTCTCCACTACCAGAAGTGTCCAGACTGAGACTGGATATCTGTCTAGAAGAGATGCTATCGCATTTGACTGGCCTTTTGAGACAAGCTGGGATCAGCCTTCCCGTGACTTAGCACCTCTCTCTCAGCCTCACTGGTGAGCTAGCAGTGACCGCAGCTGAATGGGGTAGGGAGATTTAATTGTGACCACTGCAGTCAGCTGCAGGGAATCAGGAAGGACTACTTAAATAGAGCTGACCATCAGTATGAGAGAGAGAGACTGCGGAGGGACTCTCCTGCAGATAAGAGAACCCACGGGAGCTGGGCGGACTCCTGTGAGGGACCCCAGAGATAGAGCCTACATGGTGCAGGGAGTTCCCTAAAGGAAGCTGCCAGAGTCCCTGGGGAAGGGAGGCAGTGGGGGAAACCTGCTGGGGCGGAAACAGGAAAAGAGAAACTCTTCAGGAGCCAGGAGAAGGAGCCACAAGCAGAGGACGTCAGTGGAGCCCAAGAGGGCAGAAGAACTATTAGTTTGGTCGTTAGTTTTGGACTTTCAGTTGCATCTGTTGTTACGTCGGAGATGAATGCACTTTTATGTGACTAGGCAAGAGGATCAGGCCACAGAAGACCCAGAGAGAGAGAGAGGCCATCGCAGGGCTGAGGAAGTGGTCAAAAGGGGGTGCAAAAGGCTGATTCTTGCAACGCTGCCTCCAGGCATGAGCATGCATCATTACAGATGCTCAAGCACACAGTATGGGGCTCATTGCAGGAATCACTGGGTGAAACTCTGTGCCCCATGTTGTGCGGGAAGTAAGACTGGATAATCATAATGGTCCTTTCTGGCCTTAACATCTAGGAATAAGAGAGAGAGAAGGGTGGTGCTTGCAGCAATGTGGGAAAAGAAGTGCAAAGCTTAGCCTGAGAAGTTAGAAACAAATTAGGAAGAGTAGGCGGTGATATAAATAGCAACAAAATTGTGTAGGGACTTGTGGTAGAGAACATTGAGCTTCAATCTGAAGTGACAAAAAAAATCGAGGAGCTGTGAAGGGATTTGAAGACGGGAAGCAATATGGTCGGGCTGGCAGGGGAGGAGGATGATTTCACCAGCAGCAATTTGGAGAGAGCTGGGCGGGGAGGAGTGAGATATGAAGAGTCTGGATACATGTGGTGAAAATCTGTGGAAGATCAGCTCCAGCAGGAGTTCTTTTAGATTTTATTTTGAGGGGGTCTCAGAGTAGAACTTTGGTAACTGTTGGGGGTCCGTTATGGAGAGAAAAAAGGGGAGAGATGTATGAGAAAACCCTTCCACCACATCACGATGAAAACAATCTTCCTGGGGTTTCATGTACCTTGGGCTGCTGTTTCATGATTTTATTTTTTCACAATCTGTGTATGAACTTTTAAAACAAATGGGCTGGTTTATGAACCTTAGCTCTGGTGGGTAGCAGTTCTGTGCACCATAAACTCATCCGACTTGCAGCCCCACGCAGCAGCTGTTATGTGATTACAAGACACCGCATGGTACTGTTTCTCCTTTGTATTACAGCATTGTTGTAGGATTGCAGTTTCTTTTTATGAATCCATAAAACATTTTGAAACCTACTGCACAGTTGGCGAAAACTGAAGGCAGCTTAGAATGGGGTCTAAGTGCAAAGTTTGCAATTTTTTATGTGTATTAACAACTTGCCGGCATAAGAACGCTCCAATGGCATGTGGAGAATTGTATTTTCCCTCACCCCCTTAAGCTGTCAGGTGACTTCTTTGCAAAACATGTAAGTTACAGTGCTTTGCAAGTTTGGATGTAGACTTAGCCAGAAATGTTCCAAGGCTCTACTGAGGGGGCAAAATAATGCTGTTGTCGGTCCTTTATCATCCAGCATGCAAAAGGAACGTTGGCTTTGGTGTAATAACCAAAAGGGAATGGAGCAAAGGGCCTACTAGTAAATATGTCTGTGCCTCAGGTGAAATGTTTAACTGTTCTTGAAAACAACCATTTAAGGAAAATTGACATCCCAGAAAATCTCTGTAGCTGCTCAGATGAAAAAGTATTGATCTGAATATGCACAGAGGCTGATTAGGGGTTTGTGGGGCACTGCACCAGAGCAAGTGGGGAGACTCTCCACCCTTTCCGACTGCAGTCCCCCCATTTCTTCCTGCACGGTGCTCCTGCCGGGGAGCAAGGTCGGGGCGTGGGGGCTTGCCCTGTCCTGCCCGCCGTGTGCACCTGCTGGGGAGCGGGGTGGAGCGCGGGGGCTTCCCCTGCTCCCCACCAGAAGCGTCGGGCAGAGCAAGTCAGGGTGCAGGGGAAAAAAGCCGTTGGCCCAGGGGCTAATCTGTCACTGAATATGCAAAATGGTTCTAATAAATTTAACTGAGGCCTCTGCTATGGCTTCTGGGCAGAGGATCTGTGGATGTGAGGAGGCCATGGTTGGGGTTTGCACCCCATATTCACCACTGTCTTCAGCTCTGTGGGGTCAGAGGATCCCCCACTGTATGGCTCTGGGGACAGTGTGCTCACTGGACACACTATCTCCTGAAGTGCGGGGGGAGCATGGCTGCTGCCCCAGCCTGTGTCAGGGCCCCCTGCCCACTCTTGGGAACGTAGAACCACTGGAGACCGGCCTGACGGGAGAGGCCCTGTGCAGGGGCAGAACCGGGTGGCTGTACCCTTGTTGTTGTTCATATGATTTGCTTTACCGCAGCACCTCAAAGCCCTAGTCATGGGCCGGGCCCCCTGGGTGCTGCACAACACAATAAAAGGACAGGCCCTTCCCCCGAAGGGCTTACAATGGAAGTAAGATGTGAGATGTGGGCACGGATAGACGGGGGGGGGGGTGTTTTCGTTTTATTATTCCCCATGCAGGTTCTGGGGCGGAGGAGGCGGCCGTGTGTGCTGTTCAGCTCCCTGGGTTCATTAGGCATCTCCTTGGGCTTTGGCTGGCCCAGGGCTCCTCCAGGCGGGGGGGAATGGGGCAGGGCAGGGGGTCTCGGGGCTCCGGCTGCGAGGGGGGTGGGGAAGGAAGGGGCAGAGCCGGGGGCTAGCTTCCCTGAAGGGGGGCTCCGCTCGCCAGCCCTGCAGCTCTTCCCAACCATGAGAGGAAGTGTGGGGCAAGCAGAAAGGGGCTAAAGTAAACATTTAACAAGTGGACGATGGAGTCAACATGCCAACTGTGAATGAGAGAGAATAGGTAGGACAGGGAGAAGCCTTGAAAGGGAAGAGAAGCAGCTTGTGCTGATGGGGAAGGGTGAGCCAGTGGCAGGATGCAAAGAGAGAGCTGACATGGTCAGAGCAACAGACTAGGAAAATGATCTGTGCAACAGCCTTGAGAATGGATACAAGCAGGGCAAGGTTGGATTTGCCAAGACAAGGGAGAAGGACGTTGCAGTAACTGAGACTCGAGATTACGAAAGCCTGAATGAGCGCTTTAGCTGTGTGGGTAGACCGGAAAGGCCGTATCTTAGCAATGTTAGGCAGCTGCAGTCTGCGAGATTTAGATGTACCCTGGATGTGAGGCGCTCGAGAGAGGTCCGAATTGAAGATGATGAAGGTTACAGGCCCAAGTGATGGGCAGAAGGGTGGAGTTGTCCAAGAAAAGAAGTAATAGGGAGAGGGGCTGGGGGAGAAGATTAAGAGCTCTGTCTTCATTGTGTTGAGCTCGAGACATCCAGGAGGAGAGGTTAGAGAGATAGGCTGCGATTCGAGTTTGGACAGGAGACAGATCTGGAGCAGAGAGGTAGATCTGTGAATCGTCAGTGTCGAGATGGTAGTGGAATTTCTGTTTGCGGATGAGAGAGGTGCCCCGGCCCAGTCACGGATCCGGTCTCCTGCTGTCCACCCACCAGGGGCATCTAAGTCTCTGGGTCCTTGCATCCTGAGTGTTTTAAGCCCCTGGAGAAAGTCCAGCCAGTCCCCCAATCTTGGGGTCCCTAGGCAAACCTGCAGAGTGGAGACGTGAACTATAACTCCCCTTCTGAGAGCTGCAACCCCCTGTCCAGTTGTCTAGCCCGTCTGGTTGCAATAGTAGCCCTTCTGACTCCCCTACATTTAAACATACCATCCCCCAGAACTCCACCCTCATGGGAGAGCCTGCTAGTTTGCATCTGAAATCTCTCCAGATGCTTACAGTAGCTGTGAAGCACATAACACACACGGGCATTTTGCAGAAGTCTGACATAATTGCTCTTTTTCTTAATCATACAAAGCCCAAGAGAGAACAGATTATTTAGAAAACAACAAACATCCTACCTGCAGTGCCCCTTTATAGCTCACCCTTCCCTTGGGAGTCCTTGGGGATCATCTGGGCTCAGGAAGGCAGATAGTGTCGCCCAACTCATGCAGGCCCTCGAAGCTGGGTTGCTTCTCTCTCCTCTTGATCTGGAGACAAAATGGCAGAAGACCCAATTCGATCGGACTTCGTTGCCAAAGCCACCTCTCCTCTGCTAAACTGGTTCTCCTGGTTTTTAGAGCTCTTTCCTTTCAGCGGCAGAGCACTTCACGTCAACGACTCGTTGGTATTCCTTTGGAATTTCCAACAGGGAGGCCAACAGGCAATAGAGAAGGTAAAAGGCTACACATTCAAAATGGAGTTTGCAGCTTGGTAAAGATACATGCAGAGAGGCATTTGTGACAGTAGCAGCTGTCATCCGAACACTTCATAATAACTTCATACAGTCAGCCGCAATCCATACGTTTGTACAGCTAGGTTCCCAAATAGGCTCAGGCGCACTCTATGCAGGATTCAGAGCATCTCGCCATGTGCCTTAAGCACAAACTGTGCTCCTTCCTGCTCCTCATCCCAACCACATACAGAAAACAGGAAATATTCGAAAAAAATGTTTTAGTAACAAATTGGCAATTTGCGAGATGTCTCACTGCCAACACTGGCCATGTTGGAACCCGTGTATCCTCTGCTGTTTCCCCTGTCCCTATTGCATCAAACACAAGCTGCCTGTCTTCACTTTCAAGGCCTTATCCCCACCCTGACTATCAGCTCTCATTCACCACTGAGCTGTCCACTCCCTCCTCTGTTCAGCCTAAGACACCATACTCCATCGCCCGCTTATTAAATTTTCAGACAGGCCCCTTTGTGTTTTATCCCATCATGCATCTCATGCTTTGGAGGATCTCCATGTAAACATCCACAAAACTACCTCAGAGTCTTCATTCAAAACCCTACTTAAATCCTTTGCTGTAATGCTTACAAGAAACTTGACAATGGTTAGGCTGTTGGTGTGTTGAGACCGTTGCCGGTCATGCTGACCAATATCGACTCACTGGTTCCTTGCACTCTTGCATTGGGTCTGGCTGTATCCGTGTGTTGTCTCTTTTCATATACTTAGATTGTAAGCTCTTGGGGCCAGGGACCGTCTTTTCATTCTGTTTGTACCTAGCACAATGGGATCCTGTTCTGTGACTAGGCCTCCTCGGTGCTATGGTAATACAAATCATGAATAATGATAATACCCAACAATCATAAAAAGCAGTATTCCAGTGTAAGTGTCTTGAGCTCTCTGTTGCTTATCAGAGGTAATAGCCTTGCTTTTCAGCATATGGTGACACTTGCCAGTAGGCTAAGAAACTATGGGTCTGCATCTCCATTGCCACTCTTGTGTAGTCATATCCACCCAGGCAAATTGGGTATTGGTCTCCTACATCGGAATGGTAGCATTCTGCATCCCCTTTGCCATCGCTTTGCACTGGTATAAATTACATGGGCACAGGACAGTGGAGAACTGGGCAACATAATACTAATTTTTAACTTGTTTGGCTAGTCTTGTCATGAGGGAAGTTAGAAGAAAATGGTTTGTTATTATTTTATACAATATACTTCTGCTACGCAAATGCTTTTCCCAGAATATGAAGTATGGAAGCAGAATACATAAAACATGAGCAGTGGAGTAGATTGTTTAGAAAGAAGATAAATTATACATATTCCATGGTTCTTTAAATAATTTTTTACATTATTTAAAATCATATTCTTGAGTGAGCTGGTCAAATAAAACCATGTTGGGTGGATGTTTTAGCAAATAAAGAAGTCAGCTTTGCTCCAGAGTTATTCATGTGGTGACACTGGTTGTTTGTGTTTGGATGATCTCTGCTTTATTCCTTAGAATATTTGTGAATTTCAAAATACTTCCACATTTTAGCATGAATAATTAATCTTGTGAAAGTTCAGACTTACATGTGGTGTTTGCAGTTTGTTGTTCACTGGTCTCAAAAAGTCTGTCGTCATGTCCAGGGGCAGAAACAGGGCCGTATGACCATGAGACACAGCAAACAGAACAGGCACAGTGAATAGTTTGCAACATCCCAAGGCTGACATTTGTATCCACGAACTGGATTTTCAGTGTGAATTGTGGAGGCCGTTAGGCTTCAAAGGCCCGTCTCTCTCCTCGTGGGCCCCTGGGTCTACAAGCTGTATTTGTCACCACTAACGCTCTTTTGCGGCATCCTTGGTTTTCAAACCTCCGTCACTGCTCTTCTGCCTTCCCACAAAATCTTTTTGTCCTGTTCCTCGCAACCTCAAGTGGAGTGGATGAAATAGTTAGAAAATAGAAGTGGAGTATCATTAGCTGACTGCTCTCTAGCTAGGCCCTCTCACTGTGGGGCAGCCCGTAAACTTGCCACTTTAAGCTGAAATAAGTAAATATGGTTATTTCAGTAACTGAACTGCCCTTACCTGCTAGAGGAATTACAGTCCCATGAATACTGCAAACACTGACCATTCTCTAACTAAAAATCTTAGTTATCTGAGCTGCTGGCATTTTTTTTTTAATGTCAGAACTGCCAGTGCTGTGCATTTGTAGACTAAAAATAAATGTATTTGTATTAGTCTAACACAGCACCTGCATGCCCTAGTGCTCAAGGGGACCCCATTGTATTAGGCTCAGTACAAACATGGAACAAAAAGACGGCCTCTGTCGCAAAGAGCTTACATTCTAAGTCAAAGACAACAAGTGGACACAGACAGATTCGGGAGCAGAAGGAAACAATGAGACAGGGTTGATCAGCATAACAAACAGGGCTCTCAGCACACCTGCCGACAAGTTTTAATGTGTAAGTTGTCAGTTTTCAATGTGAAACATGTTGGCAATCTAATAAAACGTGCACAGGAGAAGAGCTAGTAGAAATTGTATTAAATATCACAATTCAGATGAAAGGTTTTGTTTTTTTCTTTTTTCATCCCCCCCACCCCCCATTTTCTGGCCAGTTCATAGAGTAGTGAAAAATTGTCACCAAAAATGTTGCACGTGTTTCACACAAAGTATTTTTGCCTTTTCCAATCACCTCTGTGCAGGACCACAGCATGGTCACTGACCGTTATCTCCTGCCTATTTGCAAAATAAATAAATACATATATAAAAAGCATTGTGGCATGCCATCAGCTGGCATAAATAGATGTTGCTCCATCGAAGTCAATGGAGCTTTGCCAATGAACGTTTGGTGTGGATCTGACCCAGTGTGTTAAAAAGTTGTCTGCCTAAGGAATAATCTCAGTACTTAGAAACCTGCGCAAATAGGTAAGAATACATTGCAGTCGGGAAGTTTATTTTTTATTTCCCTGCCGAGTGTTTTTCAGATACAAATGATATAATTCATAGGATATGACTGAGAACACTGCTCGTGCAGGTATTCAGGTTCACTGGCATAGGAAAAATCCTGCCTGTCCTAATTATCTCTAGGTATCAAAGATGTGATTCAGAAAGGCATCTAATTTACCACCATTCTACTCACACATAATAATCGCAAGATAAAATACCTTGCCTGCAGTACAAAATGATAAACAAGTCTACAGTAGGCACCTATTCTCATAGTTTGGAATTTTAGAAAGTGTGTTTTGCTAAATGGGAAAATAATAGATTGCTGTGGATAAAAACGAGCTGTAATTTGCTTCAGAATAAATTTCCATTTAATTGATAAACAGTCACCAAAGGAAGTTTATTATTGACAGGTTTCAGAGCAACAGCCGTGTTAGTCTGTCTTTGCAAAAAGAACAGGAGGACTTGTGGCACCTTAGAGACTAACCAATTTATTTGAGCATGAGCTTTCGTGAGCTACAGCTCTCACGAAAGCTCATGCTCAAATAAATTGGTTAGTCTCTAAGGTGCCACAAGTACTCCTTTTATTATTGACAGTTATTTTTTTTATAAATGTAAAGCTTCAGAACTGTTTGGTATTATTTTTTAAAATATGTTTGCAAGTGTGTCTTTTTAATTACAATTTTTGTTTAATGACAGGTTTCAGAGTAGCAGCCGTGTTAGTCTGTATTCGCAAAAAGAACAGGAGTACTTGTGGCACCTTACAGACTAACACATTTATTTGAGCATAAGCTTTCGTAAGCTACAGCTCACTTCATCGGATGCATTCAGTGGAAGTGAGCTGTAGCTCACGAAAGCTTATGCTCAAATAAATTTGTTAGTCTCTGAGGTGCCACAAGTATTCCTTTTAATTTTTGTTTAATGAACATTCGTGAAAGAGGTTTAGAATTTGGGTTTGAGATTTCCAGCATTCTAGCTTCCACTGGAAAGTTGTTGGCACTATTTTCATGGAGATCATGAACATTATTGATTCATAGATTAAAGGTGAGATGGGACCACTAGATCATCTAGTCAACTCTGTATAACAGAGGCCATTAAATATCACCAATAACTTGTGTTTGGATGAAAACATTTTCCAGAAAGGCATCCAGTCTTGACTTGAAGACATTAAGAGATGGAGAATCCACCGCTTCCCTTGGCAGTTTGTTCGATTGACGAATCACCCTCACTTAATAATCTGTGCCTTATTTCTAATTTGGATTTGTGTTGTTTCAAATCCATGTATTGGTTCTTGTTCTGTCTTTCTCTGCTAGAATAAAGAGCCATTTAGTACCCAGTATTGACTCCCTGTGAAGACACTTATACACTGTAATCGAGTCACCTTTCAGTCTTTTTTTCCCCTGATAAACTAAATAGATTAAGCTCCTTAAATCTCTCATTGTCAGTCATTTCTTTAGACCCCAAATCATTTTTTTGTCTCTCTTTTCCGCAGCCTCTCCAATTTTTCAACATCCTTAGAATCTTTGATCTGTTTGGGATGTGACTAAAAATTAACCTCCCTTTAAAAATGCCGTATTTATTTCCCCTAATTGTTCTTTATGATTGCCATAGCCAGAGTAGGAAACCAGGAATTCCTGCGTTCTAATCTCAGCTCTGACAGTGATGTCTTCCGTAACCTTGGGAAAATCATCTAACCTTTTTTGCATAGGTAGGCATGGCTTGGTGCAGTCTAGCCCTTAGTTTTTCTCAGTGGCTCAGTCATCAAGGAAGCACAACTGAGTGTGGCTGGCAGGAAGGGATGTCAAAGGCAGACCTGCCATCTGCTCCCAGTCACTTTCCTCAGTGCTTCCCTTGTCATCAGCATCTTTAACGTGCAGTTTGTTTTACAGGAGCTGGATCGGGAGCTGTTTAACACTCCCAGGTCAGCGTTTATACAAATGCCTAAAAGTCAGCAGCTGATGGAGCTGGATGTGCTTTCAACTCCCTTCTCTCAGCCCAGCTGCTCCTCCTCCAGCTGCTTCTCACAGACAGCTGGGCTGTAGCTTTGAAGACTTTTTTTTCCCTGTTAAAGAGGCTAAATCAGGAGCTAGGAAATTTCCAGTGCAGCTTTTTCTAAGCCACCCATGAAGAGCTGTTGGAGGAAGAGGAGGGCTCGGGCTAACTGGATACAAGGGGTTGGAGTTGTCAAAGGCTTTCTGAGAATATTTCCTTCTGTGCGGGTCAATGAGGCTTTCACCGTAATTAGTCCAGCAGCTCAGTGCAGAATCTGCGTGTCAGTGCATGATCCAGACCTGATGAGGAGGCACGCTGAGGGTATTACTGCAGGTTCCTGTTAAGAGATTTGGTTTTATTGTGTTACATTCTGTGCCTTGTATTATACAGCAGGTCAGATAAGATGATCAAAATGGCCCCTTCTTAGATTAAAATCCTGAATTTTCTCCCTTCAAACCCCAAATTCAGAGTCTTCCAATTGCTGCATTTCACCTAGCTGTGCTGTGCATCACAATCATGGAAGATCCGTGTTTTGGTACGACTTTGATATACAACCCTAAATTGGCCCAGGTTCACTTGAAAGGCATGTGAACTTTGCTTGACCTTTCTGTAAACAGGATCTGAGGTTGTAAGGAAACATGACACCAGGTGAGTTTCCTTTAGTTTTGCACTTTGTTGTAAATGTTTCAGTTTAACAATGGGATCTAAGAGATAGCCATCCCTCCCCTCCTACTGCTTGAGCCTGCTAATACAGGTGAGCAACTTTGCCAAAGAAGCCGGTGGGATTACTCACCTAAGCAGAATTGCTTACAAACTTTTTTGCAGATCAGACTATAGGTACAGATCAAATGTGGAAAAGTTGTATATGTAATATACATTTTCTGTGTGTATGTACAGACAAACACTCACACACACATATGTAGGTATCAAGAAATTCCTGAAGTCTTCTTCCCACATCCCAGTATATTTGTAGACCCAAACACAGACACAAAAATAAAAGAAATACAGTAGAACCTCGGAGTTATAAATACCAGAGTTACGAACTGACCGGTCAACCACACACCTCATTTGGAACCGAAAGTGCATAATGGGGCAGTGGCAGAAACACACAAAAAAAGCAAGTTCAGTACAGGTCTGTGTTAAACATAAGCTACTAAAATAATAAAGGGAAAGTTTTTTAAAGAAAGATTTGACAAGGTAAGGAAACTGTTTCTGTGCTTGTTTCATTTAAATGAAGATGGGTAAAAGCAACATTTTTCTTCTGTTCCAGAGCTGTCTTAAGTCAATTGTTCAGTTGTAAACTTTTGAAAGACCAACCATAACATTTCGTTCAGAGTCACAAACATTTCAGAGTTACAAGCAACCTCCATTCCCAAGGAGTTCGTAACTCTGTGGTTCTACTGTAAAAGCAATTGACCTTCATTATTAAGCATCATACAAATACAACACCTAACTTATCTACACAGGCAAACATTCCATCAGTAAGTGAAAAAAATGGCCTTTTAAGTGATGCTAGAATGATTGACTTTTCCACTGCCTATCCCTCAGGCAACAGAGTAATTTACAACATGTTTCCGTCAGTTATTGGAAACAGCACTTGTTTAAATTTGTCCCCACATCACCAGCATTTTAAACACTGCAAAGCAACATCAGTAGCAAAAACCAAATGCTTATTGGTCTTCCCCAAATTTAGGAATATAATATTTTCCATCACAGATCCACATCACCCATTACTCTGTTATTCGTCATGGAAAAGCAAAACTGGAATTCTAATTGCAAATAATATAGAGAGAGCTGTACCCAATTTTTGCCCAGTTGCTAGAAAATATCACTGACATGGACATATTCAAAGTGGATACGATGACGAGAAGGAAAAAACCTTAGCCTGACGTCAGGTGAAGTAGAAAAACCTTGAGATACACAGATTGATAGAAGGATTTGACTGGGACAGACTTAAGTGATGAGACGGCCAGATCACTTATTTTGTCTTTGGATAGCAAAAAAGATATGAGCGACCCCAAGCGTGGCTATTAGTATAATTAAAGACTGGTGGCTCCAGGAGAGGAATGTCAGTCTAGTGGACTCAGTGTCTGAAGGCACTTCCACTAGTTTTATACATAATGCTCTCCCGGGGTTTCGTGCAGCTTCATCCATTGCTGAATTTGGGAGGTGGGTTTGGTAGGATCTTGTATCTAGATAGATCTGCTAGTTATTACTATCAGGTATTGCTGTTGAAGGCCCACTTTTCTGGGCTGATATAGGGGGACATTGATGAAAAATAATTTCCCATCCATTGATTTGTTTTTTTTCTGAATCCTCTTATACCAGCCCAGACATCCCACCAGGGTTTACTCCATATTAAGGCTTAGGGATAATTCTCCACTGTAGGGGCATTTATTGTTGATATAAGGTTCCTACTAGATGAACCAGCTGAAAAGTGACCTCCAAGAGAAATGATATCACAGTTCTTATTCCTTCCTGTCTCAGCCTACCAGGAGACAGGAATACATACTCTTGCCTAGGCTGACATAGAAGAACCTGGAGAAACCAAATTAACAGGGAGGAGTCACCACTCATGGCCACAAAAATCTAGATAAATTCATTGAATGGGATATTATTTCATTAGAAAAACCTACTACAGTCAGGGACTGCCTTGATACAGAACGTACAGTGAAAAGCAGTTACCTGGTAAAAAAAAACTTTTTTGGCATTCTGCTTGCCGTCTAAATTAGAGAGCCTTAAAATTTTCCTGGTTATAATCATTATGATGCAATGGTACTTAGACTCACGAACATTCATATAACTTCTGTTGTAACACTAGAATGTCTGTCTCCCAAGGATAATTGTTTGAGAGAGTGAAGTGTACTTCCTTTGCAATTTCTCCTTAAATGTTTTTTTCAGAGAGGCTAGAATTCTGAAATGCGGGTACAAATAATGCAAGTGAGTCAGATATGTGTATAAGTCCTATACCACAAGGTAATAAGTTTCCTCCTGGCCATTAACATCTCCAGTTGAAGTTTTATACAAGGCCATTTTATCCTGAAACAGCTGAGGATTTGTCATATCTTGTCAAAGGTCCTCACCTAGATTCTACTGCAAGCTCTGGCCTGTTGTAATAATTGTTTTTTTCCTTTTTCTCTGTGTCCTTTATAAAAGGTTGAATACATTTTTAATAGTGGTTGTTGCCATGGAACTAAGCAGACCAAGCCCTCTCACCCCAAGTAATGTTAAATCTTTAGTGTTGTACAGGGACAGGGTTATGTTAACACATTTCAGAGTAACAGCCGTGTTAGTCTGTATTCGCAAAAAGAAAAGGAGTACTTGTGGCACCTTAGAGACTAACCAATTTATTAGAGCATAAGCTTTCGTGAGCTACAGCTCACTTCATCAGATGCATATCGTGGAAACTGCTGCAGACTTTATATATACACAGAGAATATGAACCAATACCTCCTCCCACCCCACTGTCCTGCTGGTAATAGCTTATCTAAAGTGATCATCAGGTGGGCCATTTCCAGCACAAATCCAGGTTTTCTCACCCTCCACCCCCCCACACAAATTCACTCTCCTGCTGGTGATAGCCCATCCAAAGTGACAACTCTTTACACAATGTGCATGACAATCAAGTTGGGCTATTTCCTGCACAAATCCAGGTTTTCTCACATCCCCCCCACCCCCATACACACACAAACTCACTCTCCTGCTGGTAATAGCTCATCCAGACTGACCACTCTTCAAGTTGGATGTGAGAAAACCTGGATTTGTGCAGGAAATAGCCCAACTTGATTGTCATGCACATTGTGTAAAGAGTTGTCACTTTGGATGGGCTATCACCAGCAGGAGAGTGAATTTGTGTGGGGGGGGTGGAGGGTGAGAAAACCTGGATTTGTGCTGGAAATGGCCCACCTGATGATCACTTTAGATAAGCTATTACCAGCAGGACAGTGGGGTGGGAGGAGGTATTGGTTCATATTCTCTGTGTATATATAAAGTCTGCAGCAGTTTCCACGATATGCATCTAATGAAGTGAGCTGTAGCTCACGAAAGCTTATGCTCTAATAAATTGGTTAGTCTCTAAGGTGCCACAAGTCCTCCTTTTCTTTTTGTTAACACATTTGACTCTCTGGGCCTGTTTATGACTTTGAAATTAACACAACAGGTCTCCATCCTGACTGTGGTGTTCATTGTTGCTTTTTACCTTTTTTTAATGCAAGCTACAACTGTTATTACCTGAAAAGATAAAATAAATAATGAATGAGTGTTCTGAGGTGGTTATTTCTTCCAATCAATAGGTATAGTCGGGTGATGCTGAGTTTGAGGCTCATTATTTAAAGATCTTTTGCCTTTTTTAAACAAACAAACGTTTATTTAAAAGGCAAATATTTCATGAGAGTAAATACCCCATATTTGCCCCTATGCAGACGTTATCTGGGGTAGGGAGTGAGAATTCTTAACTTAAACTTGTGGAATTTTCTATGGCATTCTTCTATCAGGAGTGAGAGCCTTCTTTGACGCAGAAGATATGGTGGAGTTTCACCCCTCCCCCCCAAATTTTTGGTTCCCTATGATTTCCCTGAGAATTTGGAATCCTCCAGAGCTAAGGTGCATCCACAAGGATGTCACTCATCTTGTCCGCACCTCCATCTCGTTGCATCCCATGAACTCATAGTTCCTACAGGAACTTCCCAGATCACATGCTACCTGCCTTGTAGTGGGTTGTGGGGTGAGGGGACAAAGCTTCAAATAATATGAGGAGGAACCAATGCAAATTACTATTCACTCTGTGGACAACAAGGTATTTGGTTGGGGGGCGGGGGAAGGAACGTTGGAATCTAAGGTAGCCCCAATTACCCCTTCTTCCCTACCCAATGTTGTTGGGGGAAGGGAAGTGGATGGAGGATGAGGGCCTTACCTTGTTGACCTGAATACACAGATCACAAAGTTGTTGCAATAACATGACCAGATACTTTTTGCCCACCCCTATTTGGAGAGACGCTCTGGCAACTATACCATCAGAATCTATTGTAAACTCTCTCACTGTTAGAGCTTTGCAGAGAACAGCAATTCCGTTTAGTGGCGGATTTCAGAATTTCAAAACTTAGTTATTTTCTTATTGGGAACAAAAGCCAAAAAAAGGCAAAATTCTTTGTGAAACAGAATCTGAAAACTATTGGTTTAGAAACACTGGAATGTTTTGCTTCAATAGGAAGTGCCACCCAGCAGGCTGAAGAGGAGCCCGATGCATAACAGAGCTTGGGTGCCAGCATTCCCAGAGCTTCCACAGGATTGGCTCCTCATCAGCCCACCGGATAGCTTACCAGTGAGCTGTAAGACTGGAATCCTTGGCTCCCCAGATACCTGCCAGGTGAGCTGATGAGGAGCCAGGCAAATGAGTTGGCAGGAAATCAGGTAGGTTTTGAAACCAGCCTGCATTCTCCAATGGCAAACTGAATAGTTGAAGGGTTTCTGGCTGTATTTCAAGGAATCCCTGTTGAGGTTACAGGGACAAACCATCCCAATGAGTCGAAAGAATAGTAAATATGGCAGGCGACCAGCTTGGCTTAATGGTGAAATCCTAGCGGATCTTAAGCATAAAAAAGAAGCTTACAAGAAGTGTAAGGTTGGACATATGACCAGGGAAGAGTATAAAAATATTGCTCGGGCATGTAGGAATGATATCAGGAGGGCCAAATCGCACCTGGAGCTGCAGCTAGCGAGAGATGTCAAGAGTAACAAGAAGGGTTTCTTCAGGTATGTTGGCAACAAGAAGAAAGCCAAGGAAAGTGTGGGCCCCTTACTGAATGAGGGAGGCAACCTAGTGACAGAGGATGTGGAAAAAGCTAATGTACTCAATGCTTTTTTTGCCTCTGTCTTCACGAACAAGGTCAGCTCCCAGACTGCTGCGCTGGGCATCACAAAATGGGGAAGAGATGGCCAGCCCTCAGTGGAGATAGAGGTGGTTAGGGACTATTTAGAAAAGCTGGACGTGCACAAGTCCATGGGGCCGGACGAGTTGCATCCGAGAGTGCTGAAGGAATTGGCAGCTGTGATTGCAGAGCCATTGGCCATTATCTTTGAAAACTCGTGGCGAACGGGGGAAGTCCCGGATGACTGGAAAAAGGCTAATGTAGTGCCAATCTTTAAAAAAGGGAAGAAGGAGGATCCTGGGAACTACAGGCCAGTCAGCCTCACCTCAGTCCCTGGAAAAATCATGGAGCAGGTCCTCAAAGAATCAATCCTGAAGCACTTGCATGAGAGGAAAGTGATCAGGAACAGCCAGCATGGATTCACCAAGGGAAGGTCATGCCTGACTAAT
This sequence comes from Lepidochelys olivacea, assembly GCF_965140295.1. Classification (NCBI taxonomy): domain Eukaryota; kingdom Metazoa; phylum Chordata; order Testudines; family Cheloniidae; genus Lepidochelys; species Lepidochelys olivacea. The sequence continues at coordinate 126,017,296 of NC_140416.1, forward strand.
CTAATCGCCTTTTATGATGAGATTACTGGTTCTGTGGATGGAGGGAAAGCAGTGGATGTATTGTTTCCTGACTTTAGCAAAGCTTTTGACACGGTCTCCCACAGTATTCTTGTCAGCAAGTTAAGGAAGTATGGGCTGGATGAATGCACTATAAGGTGGGTAGAAAGCTGGCTAGATTGTCGGGCTCAACGGGTAGTGATCAATGGCTCCATGTCTAGTTGGCAGCCGGTATCAAGTGGAGTGCCCCAAAGGTCGGTCCTGGGGCCGGTATTGTTCAATATCTTCATAAATGATCTGGAGGATGGTGTGGATTGCACTCTCAGCAAATTTGTGGATGATACTAAACTGGGAGGAGTGGTAGATACGCTGGAGGGGAGGGATAGGATACAGAAGGACCTAGACCAATTGGAGGATTGGGCCAAAAGAAATCTGATGAGGTTCAATAAGGATAAGTGCAGGGTCCTGCACTTAGGATGGAAGAATCCAATGCACCGCTACAGACTAGGGACCGAATGGCTAGGCAGCAGTTCTGCGGAAAAGGACCTGGGGTGACAGTGGACGAGAAGCTGGATATGAGTCAGCAGTGTGCCCTTGTTGCCAAGAAGGCCAATGGCATTTTGGGATGTATAAGTAGGGGCATAGCGAGCAGATCGAGGGACGTGATCGTTCCCCTCTATTCGACATTGGTGAGGCCTCATCTGGAGTACTGTGTCCAGTTTTGGGCCCCACACTACAAGAAGGATGTGGATAAATTGGAGAGAGTCCAGCGAAGGGCAACAAAAATGATTAGGGGTCTAGAACACATGACTTATGAGGAGAGGCTGAGGGAGCTGGGATTGTTTAGCCTGCAGAAGAGAAGAATGAGGGGGGATTTGATAGCTGCTTTCAACTACCTGAAAGGGGGTTCCAAAGAGGATGGCTCTAGACTGTTCTCAATGGTAGCAGATGACAGAACAAGGAGTAATGGTCTCAAGTTGCAGTGGGGGAGGTTTAGATTGGATATTAGGAAAAACTTTTTCACTAGGAGGGTGGTGAAACACTGGAATGCGTTACCTAGGGAGGTGGTAGAATCTCCTTCCTTAGAGGTTTTTAAGGTCAGGTTTGACAAAGCCCTGGCTGGGATGATTTAACTGGGAATTGGTCCTGCTTCGAGCAGGGGGTTGGACTAGATGACCTTCAGGGGTCCCTTCCAACCCTGATATTCTATGATTCTATGATTCTATGATCTCCACTCACTATACTGAATATGGCCTTGCCTGCAGCTATACAGTGTATCTACCTGTCTAACTGTTACAAGTTTTCTGTACACATAATACACTAATAGGAAGAGGTTGGAAACAAGATCAGGGTAAGGATTTAGGGATTTTGCTGTTTTAGAAGCTTTACGTTCTTTGGAACACTTAACAGGAAACTTCCTCATCTGTATAGCGCCGTGGAAGTCACTGCATCAGCTGAGGATCTGGCCCAATTCATCTCTAATTCAGCAGTTCTTCTACTAGGTTCATTACACTGCAACCCCCTTCATAATATCAGGGTTGGAAGGGACCTCAGGAGGTCATCTAGTCCAACCCCCTGCTCAAAGCAGGACCAATCCCCAACTAAATCATCCCAGCCAGGGCTTTGTCAAGCCTGACCTTAAATATATCTAAGGAAGGAGATTCCACCACCTTCTGACAATAACAATTACTACAGGACCCCAGGAGGGGGTACTGAAGCCTGAGCCCACCCAAGCCCTACCACCCTGGCGGGGGGGCCAAAGCCAAAGCCCCACTGCCCCAGGTCAGAGACCCAAAGCCGAATCCCTAGGGCTTCAGCCCCAGGCAGGGCACCCGTAAGCTTAGCCCCGTCGCCCAGGGCTGAAGCACTCAGGCTTGGGCTTTCACTTTGGCCCAGGGCCCCAGTAAGTCTATGTCAGCCTGCTGACCCCATTAAAATGGGGTCGTGACCCACTTTGGGGTCCCGAGCCGCAGTGTGAGAACTGCTGCTCTAGTCTGTTGATGAAGGTCTAAACCTAGCTGCCAGCGGTATAGGGGCCCCAGAGGTAGTAGAACTGGAGGGCCACAAAAGATGGAAAGGGACAGGGCATGCACAGGAGGATTGGGTTTGGCATCATGGATGTGCAGATCCATCTGTGCTCTGTCTGTTCATCCGAGCACCTCTGTAGAGGTGGCTGTCTCAGAGTTAACTTCTGCTACCTCAACATACTTTGAACAAAATTCTTCTGCTTTGCATGACCATCTCTGCCCATGTATTTTCCTTCACACCAGAGATGCTTTTCCCTCCCTATGACTTTCAAGATGCTTACAATCATTTGAAAAACATCTTGCTGATTGTTACACAGGCATGAAGTACAACAGCTGAATGCCATCGCCTGTAACAAATGTTGTCTGAAACTGGTATGCTACAAGGTTTAGTTTCATTTAAAGTATGCTCGTTATGAGTCGTCTTTAAGCGGCAGGCAATTAGCATCGCCTTACCATTGGAGGTGCAGTTCCTATTTGTGTGGGTAGGACCAGATGTCCCAATTTTATAGGGACAGTCCTGATTTGGGACTATTTTTCTTATATAGGCTTCTATTACCTCCAACCCCCGTCCCGATTTTTCACATTTGCTGTCTGGTCACCCTAGTAGTGGTATCCATTTTCAGTTTACATCATGCCTGGGTTCAATGCCAACAATTTGAAGGTTATTGGGATCTCTGCTAAATAAGGTAAAATCTATGAAGAATCTAGGAACAATATGTTTTGGATCAGATGCTGCTATATGATAGTAACATTTTAACAACAAAACACACTCGGTAAAGATTTTTCTCCAGTAGCTATTTTCTGGCTAAAGGATTTTTTTCAATGGGAAATGCAGGTTCAGCAAAATTAAAAAATTCGAGGGGAAAAATTAAATGAAATATTTGTTTTAGTTTGGGGTCAGTTTGAATTGAAACATGTATAGTCATCCAATCAAACTGAAGCAGTTTATTGTCAAACTGGCATCTGCCTAAGCTGCCACGTTGCCTCATGGGAGTTGTAGTTTAGGTGTCTCATATCCCCATTCTTATTTTCATCAGAGCAAAAGCAAAGGTTGAAATATCAAAATTTCCCACCGGACCAAAGTCCCAGTTTTCACTCAGCTCCATTCCACAGTAACCTAGTATCATTATCACAGCAAGACTTTTACTTATTAACATTGAACAATTTGAAATGTGCCATACAGTGCAGATAAATCCTACCTGATGAAAATTTTAGTCCTAGAGTGGCTGCATTGCAGGGCCTTTAATGGCTGCAGCCATAGCCAGTGTCTACTAAAAATTCCTTGATGTAAGGCTGCTTTACAGTCCATTAAACAGCTCACTTTGAGAGGTTTGGTTTATTTTTAAAGGTTTTACATTTTACTTCATCCTTTAAAGACAGGACATTTACCATGGGATGAAATCTGCCTTAGGACTTTTGGAAAGCGCCAAAAAAAAAAAAAAGAAAAGAAAGAGAGAGAAGGACAGAGAAAGAGAGTTTAATCAGCCTCCCGAGAAATAGGAGTGATCTGTAACTTTCTGTGCTCCATAGACTGTACACTCTTTTATCACACCATTCAAAGCCTCTTGTACTGCATGGTTTCAAACACAACCGCAAAAGTCTTCACTTCTCAACAGGCAGTTCCTTGAATGAAAGTTCTACCCCATTAATACCCGTCACACAGAAGGAAAGCTTCATACGAGAGAGCAGTTTCTCTGTTGGGAGTCTTGACGGGTTTGGAATGAGTAAGCTAGGTTTCATGCAGTATGTAATAACTGTATCTAGGGTTGGCTCTGAAAGTTAGACCTATTAGACAGTCCTTTTAATAGTGATATGTAGATTTCTCGTGTGTTTCTGGAGTAGGAGCCTTTCCACGTTTCTTCTCTTTATTGGTCTGAAAGGAGCATAACGATGACACACAGCTTTTAAGAGTTTTCTCTAAAACTGTGCTTATCCACCACCAAATGTCTTCCCCTTTTGTACTCCGATTTCTCTGATCTAGAGAGCCACTCAGAAAGTTCTGGCTAGAGCAGAGCAAAAACCAGATTTTCTTTTCCTGGGAAATTCTACAGTGGCAATTTTTTTTTTCATTCAAAGATGAAATGAAAACCATAAGATTTTAAATTTTTGTGCAAAAAAAAATAAAACCTATAAAAAGAAATATTTTTGGTTTGATTTTGACCATTGTAAATTGTTTTAATGTTTTATATAAAAATAATTTGATTTCAAAAAGTCATTGTGAAACAAAACATTCCATTCCTTTAATGTCAGAATGGGGTGTTTCAACATTATTGAAATATTTCATTTTGGTTTGTATTCAAATAACATTTTGTCAGAATCAACCCATTTTTTCCAAAAAGTATTGATTTTGAAAAAAATACTTCTGCCTTGCAATTAGAAAGCCAGTGGAAATTTAAAGCATATCAGTTTTTACATATTTTTTATTCCATTAGCGTCAAAGTCTGACAAAGTGCTAAATTGCAAATCTAAATAGCTTTAAATAGTATTTCAGATCAGGGTATGGGAAAACTACCAGGCTTCTGCTAACTGGGGGACTAAACCAACTAAACAGGTAGATGGAAAAGACAAGAACAGGACTGCCCACCTGGTTTCCTGGAGGCAATACCCTGGTGAGACCCTTACCAAATTATCTCATATCCCCCTCAGCCACTGCAAAGGAAGAAGGTGCTGAGTTTTGTACCAGGGTATCACCCCTATTCTATTTTGTTCAGGTTCTTATACCATGTTTCTCATTGTAGTCCTGGCACCCTGCAAGGAGGCTCACCGTCTGGGAATACAAACATCAAAGTAGTAGGTTTTTCAAACAATCTGAACTCCATTCATGTCCAATTTTTTGTCTCTTCTCTGAGTTCATGGTCCTATAGCTGTTGTAGGTCTCCATCACCCTGGAGGGCCCCTATTCTCCATTGCAATCCAATCCCAGTATATCACGTGAAGGAATAATTCCTGTTGTGTCTCCTCCTCTCCTTTAAAAAAAACAAACAAAAAACCAGAACACTGTAGCTGTCTGTAAAATTAAGTTTTATCTCCACTAATGGACATCAACTAAAAAACATTGCAATATAGTACTCTGGATGTGTTACTTTTTTTAACCAATGTTCCCATTGATGGGTATCCATCTCTAATCTCATGGACACAAGGTAGATTCACCGTATTGTAACCCTTCTGGGGACATGTTATCATTATTTGCCATACTCATGTTGTTTTTGTGGCTTATCTTCTCTAATAATCTGTCTCCTACAGATCCTCCTGCTGTGGAACCAACGTTTCTGGAGATTCGACAGGGCCAGGGTCGAAGCATCACTATGAGTTGCCGGGTGCTGAGAGCGTATCCAACTCGGGTTCTGACATATGAGTGGAGACTAGGCAACAAGTTGCTGCGGACTGGTCAGTTTGATGCTCACGATTCTACAGAGTACATAGTGAGCAGCCTTTCCAGGGACAGTTATGGGATTTATAATTGTAACATCATAAATGAAGCCGGGGCAGGCCGATGCAGCTTCCTCGTTACAGGTAAGCTTTCCAAGGTGCTGGTAATGAGTTTTCCTGCAAAATGGTGTTTTCTAGCAGAGAGAATGAGAACAAAAGCATTTTGAGTATCCATGTGTGTCCCACAGTAATACCACGGCTGCTCCAGTGGGTTTATTTTTAACATAAGATTTGCATCTCTGGTAACACACATTAGGTGACTTAATGCCTAATGCTTGAATTAAAGCAAGGTTGGTAATGAAGTAGGTTATTAAGCATGTTTCATTGGTGCAAGGACAAAAATTGCTGCCATTGGTCTCATTAAGGTACAAATCAAATATCCTTCATTAAGTCTGCAGACGTTTGTGGTCAAGACTGTGACATAAGGCATTGCTGGGAGAGCAAACTGACGACGAACTTTACAATCAATCCTGACTTTCTCATTGGCTTAAGATAGGTTAAAAGAAGGGATGGGTCCTAACCAAAACTCACGATGCAAAAAACTCTTGTACAGTGAGGGTTTGAAATCTGGATCTCTCATTAAAAGACATACATAGAGAGTTTGATTCAGCGATGCAGTACCACAAAGTCGGATGTGATTTACGGCCTCAGCTTTAGTCTAGCCAATCACATAATTAATGTACTAAACTTCAACTTGAGTTTATAACATGTCTTTAATATTCAGCCTCAACCATAGGATGGGGCTGTAAAGCATTTATCAGAAATAAAAGTCTTGGTTCTTTTTCAGTTGGAAATTAGTTGCCATTGAAAGTATTCTTCCTCTTCGAGGGCCTGATCCCCATACGACCTCATGGCCTGATTTATGTTGGCAGTTAGCACTATGCCTGGCAGTAAATACTTCCAGGATTGTGCCCATAATGAAGCGATCATTGTGTATCATGGTTAAACCTGCCTCGCAAATCTTAAAAATAAAGGAGTGACAAGATTTATCTCAAAATTCAGCCCCCGTAGTCAACAGATGTTGAATATGGTGGTAGAAGAATCAAGACCAAGAAGAATCATAGAATCATAGAATATCAGGGTTGGAAGGGACCCCAGAAGGTCATCTAGTCCAACCCCCTGCTCAAAGCAGGACCAATTCCCAGTTAAATCATCCCAGCCAGGGCTTTGTCAAGCCTGACCTTAAAAACCTCTAAGGAAGGAGATTCTACCACCTCCCTAGGTAACGCATTCCAGTGTTTCACCACCCTCTTAGTGAAAAAGTTTTTCCTAATATCCAATCTAAACCTCCCCCACTGCAACTTGAGACCATTACTCCTCGTTCTGTCATCTGCTACCATTGAGAACAGTCTAGAGCCATCCTCTTTGGAACCCCCTTTCAGGTAGTTGAAAGCAGCTATCAAATCCCCCCTCATTCTTCTCTTCTGCAGGCTAAACAATCCCAGCTCCCTCAGCCTCTCCTCATAACTCATGTGTTCCAGTCCCCTAATCATTTTTGTTGCCCTTCGCTGGACTCTCTCCAATTTATCCACATCCTTCTTGAAGTGTGGGGCCCAAAACTGGACACAGTTCTCCAGATGAGGCCTCACCAATGTCGAATAGAGGGGACGATCACGTCCCTCGATCTGCTCGCTATGCCCCTACTTATACATCCCAAAATGCCATTGGCCTTCTTGGCAACAAGGGCACACTGCTGACTCATATCCAGCTTCTCGTCCACTGTCACCCCTAGGTCCTTTTCCGCAGAACTGCTGCCTAGCCATTCGGTCCCTAGTCTGTAGCTGTGCATTGGATTCTTCCGTCCTAAGTGCAGGACTCTGCACTTATCCTTATTGAACCTCATCAGATTCCTTTTGGCCCAATCTTCCAATTGGTCTAGGTCCTTCTGTATCCTATCCCTCCCCTCCAGCGTATCTACCACTCCTCCCAGTTTAGTATCATCCGCAAATTTGCTGAGAGTGCAATCCACACCATCCTCCAGATCATTTATGAAGATATTGAATAAAACCGGCCCCAGGACCGACCCTTGGGGCACTCCACTTGATACCGGCTGCCAACTAGACATGGAGCCATTGATCACGACCCGTTGAGCCTGACAATTTAGCCAGCTTTCTACCCACCTTATAGTGCATTCATCCAGCCCATACTTCCTTAACTTGCTGACAAGAATACTATGGGAGACCGTGTCAAAAGCTTTGCTAAAGTCAAGAAACAATACATCCACTGCTTTCCCTTCATCCACAGAACCAGTAATCTCATCATAAAAGGCGATTAGATTAGTCAGGCATGACCTTCCCTTGGTGAATCCATGCTGGCTGTTCCTGATCACTTTCCTCTCATGCAAGTGCTTCAGGATTGATTCTTTGAGGACCTGCTCCATGATTTTTCCAGGGACTGAGGTGAGGCTGACTGGCCTGTAGTTCCCAGGATCTTCCTTCTTCCCTTTTTTAAAGATTTTTTAAAGACTCCAAAGTGTTTAAAGAAATTTTGTTGTTTTCTTTTAACAAGTGCTGCCTGACATCTTTTTCTTAGTGTTGGCACCATGGATCTTAACATGCCATGCAAAAGTGACTAGGTGAATACTTCAGTGAATGATGTCTGTGGTCCTCATAAAATTTAATCAAGCTTTAGGTTGGCCTGTCTATTTTGATTCTAAATGAAGGCAGTTGTTACCAGTGACTCTATGTTTTTGAAATGACTGTGGTTCGCAAGCATTGATGTTTAATCCACAGGTGGCTTGGAAGGAAACACGAGAAAAAGTCCATTTCCTCGAATGAGTCAATGCAATCCAATTTATTGTTCATCACTCTTTGGACCCAGGATTGTGGAAAGCTATTCTAAGGCAATTATTTTGCTGAGATTGGGGTAATCTGTGTAGCCTCGGTGTGATTTATTACCGTGACAAAACAAGGAACCTAACTGAAATTAGCAATGAAATAGTTTTATGATGTACTATCCATCCCACTGTGTGCCACATCACTTTTTTATCTGTACCATTATGTGTATTTAGTTCTTGTAGTGTTATTAAAAACAGGAACATAACCTCTTCTGATGTGACCTCTATGCTTTTCTCAGTCTTTCAGGTTAAAGCCTGCATGTTCACGGTTGGTAAATATGCCTTTTAGTGGTGTGCGGTCAAAACCCTACTCTCATATCAAGAGACAAATTGCAGCCAAGGGGACATATTCTGCTTCTAGATCTCAACAAGGCAGATGAAGTTTCCAGGATTGGAGAGAAAGAAAGTGGGGAGGGGAGCGAAGAAATGATTGAAGCCTGATAGAATTTTTTACAGAGTGTGAATTCAAAGAAATTAGCTCACATCTTACAGCAAAACCCCATTGTTTTGGAAACCACTGCAGGAATCTGACAGCAGGGTGCTTGTCTCTCAGAGTCAGTTTGAACAATGATAATCAGACTGGTCCATTTCTAGTCAATTTTATTTTTAAATTCTCATACAGTAACACAATGCCACAATGTTTGAGTTGCAAAGACTGTAGAGGAAAATGCATGCGCTCAGGGAAAAAAACTTACGGAATTAAAAACATATGTGGAAATATTAATATTGATCTTAGAATTTGTAAAATTCAATTTTACTAAATTTATATTTTTGAGCCAAATTTGAGAAAAACAAACAAATTTTGTGGAAAACAAAAAAATAATTACTCCAGTTTCACCGGTATGAGTCAAATAATATGATCTCAGTGTCCTTAGAAAAACCACAAATCATGTGCAAAATGAAGATAAATTTTAACATTCACAAATGAAAATATTCTATATTTATCTCAAAGTCTTTGACATCACACATCGTAAGTGAAGATCAATGGAAAGCAATTTTCAGGCATTATATGGTGCAATTAAGATTCAGCAGAGACTGAAAGAAAATTGACAAAATGCTTGAATACAGAAAAATGACATGAATATTACTGAATGTTTATGAGCCCTCATGTATGTGGAAAAACTGTTTGAATGCTCAGTTATGAAGTGTAATCAGCAGATGAGAATTACTGCATGTAGTGTTGTGGAACGTGTGGGAAGAGGTAAATGGCAGACTTCTTGATGTAAGGCCACATTCAGAAGACTTTGTACAACTCTCATTCAATTCAGTAGGAGGTATTTTTCTGTGTGTGCAAGATCTCCTGAACTGTGTAGTTCCTGACTACAGTGTCTGGCCTGGATAGCCAAGCTGAGCATTAGACAGATGCACAAGAGGTGTCCCGACAAAGACACCTTCCCTTCCACTGTCCTAAGGCTGCTGAAATGCTCCAGAACCCAGTGGCTGGAGAAGATTCCAATCCCAGAAGGGACCATTGTGATCATCTAGTGTAGCACAGGCAAGAGAACTGCTCCCACAAAAATTCCTAGAGCAGATTTTGGCGAGAAATATCTAGTCATGATTTAACAATGCCACTGATACAGAATCCACCATAGCCCTCGTTAAATTATTTCAATAGTTAATTACTCTCATTGTTACAAATGTACACCTTATTTGCATTCTGATTTTGCCAGCTTCAACTTCCAGTCACTAGATTGTGTTACTCCTTTAACTGCTAGATTGAAGAGCCCATTGTCAAATATTTGTTCCTCATGTAGGGACTGTGATCAAATCACTCCTTAACTTTCTTTTTGTTAAGCTAAATAGATTGAGCTCCTCAATTCTCTGACTATGAGACATGTTTTCTAATCCTTTGGTTATTCTCATGGCTCTTCTCCAAACCCTCTCCAATTTATCAACATCCTTCCTGAAACTGTTAACACGAGAAGTGGGCACAGTATTTGAGCAGCAGTCACACCCGTGCCAAGTACAGAAATATAGAAATTTCCTGTACCTGCTCAAGATTCTCCTGTTTGTAGATCCAAGGACCACGATATGCATCCGATGAAGTGAGCTGTAGCTCACGAAAGCTCATGCTCAAATAAATTGGTTAGTCGCTAAGGTGCCACAAGTACTCCTTTTCTTTTTGCGAATACAGACTAACACGGCTGTTACTCTGAAACCTGTCATTTGCCCTTTTGGCTACCATGTTGCACTGGGAGATCATGTTCCGTTAATTATCCACCATGACCCACAAATTGTGTAGAGTCATGCTTCCCAGGATAGAGTCCCCCATCCGGTAAGCGTGGGCTTCATTCTTTGTTCCAAGATGTTTACATTTGCCCATATTAAAACATATATTGTTTCCTTGTGCCCAGCTTACCAAGAAATCCAAATTGTTTTGTAGCAGTGATCTGACCTCTTCATTAGTTATCATTCCCCCAATTTTTGTGTCATCTACCAACTGTATCAGTGATGATTTTATATTCTGATCCAAGTCATTGAGAAAAATGTTCAGGATTTGCAAGGCCTTACACACCTCACCCTTCCCCGTGTGGCAGAAGTGGAGGGAAGGGATCCATGGAGTAGCCTTACCTATGGCTTAAGCTCTCCCACCCCTTCATTTCCACAAAGGTGGTGGGTGGGAAGTGGGACTCCATGCTGCACAGATTGCTCACCACCTGCACGCCTCCCCACGTCCAGCTACTTCTGTGGTAGTGTATGAATTTCACCTCAAAGAGACCTTCCATAGGCAGACAGGGGGAGCTGGAATGGCCTCTGAGTCTTCTGAAATTCATTACTCAGTCAAATAGTTCCATGATGGCAAATGGACTGTTGTTATAATTATACATTTGTAGGACTAGCACTGAAATATGAAATATTATTAGCACTACAGGTTCTGCTGCCTATGCTCAAGGTTACCTGACACTTCACATTTTAAGACCCTGTTTTAGTTGCTTATGGCTTTGCCAAACTTTGACCATTGGACTGAAATTTTCCATGTTGGGTGTCTGCCTCAGGCTGAATTATTTGGGAAATTTTCAGCAAGAACAGTTGTTATTTGCAAGCATAAAATTAGGGAAAATGATGTTGGTTTTATACATTAAAAAATACTTCAAATGATTTTGTTGAGAAACTCTAGCAACTCCATGCATTGTAGCAGGCACTTGAAACTGAGCCACAGGGTCGCCCTGATGTCAGGGATGTACCGTTTCCTATCCCTGTGAAAATCCATCCACATTTGTCCAAGTTACGACTCTGAAATTAAGGTTGCACAGGCAACCTTAGAATCATAGACTATCAGGGTTGGAAGGGCCTCAGGAAGTCATCTAGTCCAACCCCCTGCTCAAAGCAGGACCAATCCCCGACTAAATTATCCCATCCCAACCTTTACTCTGGCATTTCCTTACTTTTGTGTGCTTGACTTGCAACCTTCACGTTCATTTAATTAACATAGGGGTTTGTATGTAGTGTATTATCAAATGAGTATAAAGGAGATAATATTCTGTAATAATCCCCTTCACACATTATTTCCTTTTAAAGTTTATAGAAATGCCTGGATCCATGGATAGTTGCCTTTAAAAATAAATATGAGAGCTAGTTGACATTTTTTTATTAAAACTGATTTTATGGAGAATTATTATGCTGCCATCCTTCCATTCTTTACTGATTGCATCTCTCAGATCAGCCGTTCCATGATTTTGCCCAGGACTAATTCCAAACCAATTGGTCTACAGTTACATGAGTCATTCCTTTCACCTTTTAAAAATATTGGCAAAACATTAGGTTTTGCCAGTTCTCTGGAACTTCCCCAGTGTTCGGAGATGTATTAAAACTCTCCCTCTCTGGCTCAGAGTGCTTCTTGGTCAAGTCTTTAAAAATATTAGGCTTTGGAAGTTTAAAAATATGATCTCAGAGGCAAACTGAGTTCTTTTCTTCTTGGGGCTTGTAAGCGTGTGGACTCACCCCTGCGGCGCCTCCTGCTGGTCTTTGTCGGGAATTAGCCCACCAGGCTCCGGAGCGCCCTCTGCAGGCCGGTGGTCTGCCTTACCGCTGGCCCCTCATCCCTGCCGGACCCAGTGACCCTTGTCTCCTGGGTGGCTGCCCCCTGGCAGTACACCTGCTGTCTCTCAGGCTCCCCCACAACCCACTATCCCCACCTTGCCTCAGTGTAAGGCTACTGCCAGTCACCAACTAGCCCCCGCTCACTGGGGCAGACTGCAGGGTAAAAGCCACTCATCACTGGCAAGGAGGGGTTTGGACCTGCTGCCTCGGCCTACCCATGGGCTGCCCCCTTTGCAACCCCAGTATCTGCCTGGCCTTCCACTAGGCCGCAGCCTGGGATTTTCCAGGCCGGAGCTCCCCAGCTCTCTTGGCCTTTCCCCGGCCCTGCTCCAATCTAGGTAATCTCTGCTCCCTGCAGTTAGGTCCCTCCCTCTCCAAAGGTGAGAGAAAGAGTGTCTCAGCTCCTGGCTCACTGCCTAATTATAAGGCCAGCTGGGCCCTAACTGGGGCGTGTCCCAGCTGCGGCTGCTTCCCCAGTTAGCCCAGGCTTCTTGTTCCCAGCCACAGCCCTCTCCTGGGCTGTTCTAAGCCCTTCAGGGCAGGAGCGGGTGTCTACCCTGCTACAGGGCTGTTCTATAACCTACTAGTCCCTCTGTGTGTTACAAGTTCCCCTCCGTGCACCAGCACAGAGAATATTCGTTATTTGAGTCCCCCAGCTATAGAGCCTTGGCTCTTCAGTTCAAGCCGCTGCAGCTCATGCTTTTAGCTTTGGAAGTCCCTTGTTCAGTCCCTGATGAGGCAGTCATTTGCACAACTGATAATGGCTTTGCAGGCCTACTTCGGCCCTTCGAAATAGCTGTATGAACTTCTTATTGTCAAAATATGCCCTCCATGATACCTGTTCACCCCTATTCCTTCAATGGACATGTGTAGATGCAACTGACAGGGACTTAATATGCACTTCTGTCAATGCTGCACAAAGAGGGATAGAATCAGACTCAGTTCCTCTTGGCTGTATTGGTTCTGCAGGGAGGGCAGGAGTCAACAGCCGCGAAAACTTACTGTCATTTCTAAATTAAAACAACATGACTAAATATACACAGGGAGCAGAGCTGCTGGGTAACGAGGGAGCATTTTTTAACCTTGTTCCTTTCAGAGTAGGATTCCACTTCAAGCAGTCGGTATATCCCTTCCATTCTGCATGGGGACTTCAAGTCCTTTGCATGACTTTCTTCCATTGTTCTAAGAAAGCAGGTTATTAAGAGTCTGGACTCATCACATTTTACCCTTGTGCTTATATCTGTACAGCACTCTGCACCTGCGCCGTGCAGTATCGACTTGAAGTGGTATCAGAGTGATTGCACTGTATTTGATTAAACCCACTATACACCTCACTCCTGTGACGCCATCTTAAAATATTTGGTATGCGTTTGGAGTTGTATGTTTCTAATGGAGTTATTACCTGAGTTAAACCTATTCTGTCTCTTTGATTTGTGTTATCTCAGATTGTGTGATCCATTTAGAGTAGGGTCTTGCCAGGGAAACATGAAATATATATTGTTTGCAGCAAAACCAGAACGTTCACTTCCCAGCTCTTTTCTTACAAATTCTCAAAAGACCACATGAGGCAACAAGGAAAGTCACAGATTTTAGAAAGTCTTATTTGACCGCATCAGGATTTGTTTCAGGATTCAGGAATGTGCTTGAGCAAATGATCCCAAACCGATGTCAGACAGCATTTATCTTCCTAGGGTAGCATGGCCCATTCTGCCAGTGGGATCGTCAGGAACCCAGCTCGTGTTCGATCCAAATAATTCAGCTAAATGCTACTTGAATTAGACGTTGACTGTATGGAATGTGTAATGGTAGCTCTAGTTTCTAATGTTGCCGAGAGAGCTCTTGTGAAGACTATCAAAGAGAGTGGGGCTAAGAGAAGTAAGAAGGGAAAGGGTGGATGAAGAATGGAGAGGGGCTTGGTAAAAGAGGAGAGAAGTAAAACCCAGGAAGAGGCAGGAGTGGAGGAGGATAAAATGATGCAAATTCAGGCATCAAGGAATGAAAGGCCCAACAAGGGAAAGGTGAATTACTTGACTAAAGAACACTGAAATTGACATTAACCTTTGCTCTTAAAACGCTGGCCTTTTATTTTTGCCATTGATGAAATGCCATTTGACTATGATAGACTACAGCAGCTCAACTGGGTAGATAGCCAGATCTGTCGGAGTCTCTCTTTGCTATAGACCTTTTGGCTGCTCGGGAGAGAAGAAAGGTGACTTGAATGTTCAGAAACATGGAGAACCAGCCTGTTATATTTCTCATTTGCAATAGTTTTACTTAGAGTCATCTTTTTCCATTTTTTTTTTTGGCTAATTTTGTGTGTGCAAAGTGTTTAGGGCCAGATAATGATATGCTTACATTGAGTAGTCCCTGGGACAGCTCTAGGAAGAATTATTATTCAGCTTGAGCAAGGGTATTTGAATCTGTCCCTCAATAATTAAAACATGTCTGGTTCCTGTTAATCCATCCCAGCCCACCTTAGTAGTTCCCTTCAGGTACCGAGGTCACATTTCTGGCAATCTGTGTCTGTTGAATGTGGTCACAATTATTATTATCTGCTATTTGCTATTATCTGTCAATAGCAAACCGAAAGTAGGAAAGGCAGAACAAGGGACAGACTCTTCCTGTTTGCAGTGCTTTTGATTTACTGATAGACATTTCTAAAGACTAGTAGCTCTGAAGTGACAAAAGGTAAACCGATGAGCTGAAATCAGTGTGGAAAAACTTACCAACTTTTTTTTCACTTCATTAATGTATAAAGAGCTAATTAAAGGGACTATTTAGATGTATGGGTTGCAGGACTGAGCCGTAACCCGTTAGCTCAGTACTTCAAAAACATAAAACCATTCTCTGTTTGCCTGATCCCAATTTGAAAGGACACGATCAACCTGAAATCTGCTCAGTATCAAAAATAGAGCGAAAAGTAGTTTCAGGTACTACATCATCCCCCAATTCCCCCAGCTCCTTTTAATGGATTGGCAGTTATATTTTCCTATTTCAAAACCATATTTTTCTCTCTCCTGTTGATGTGTTGGAAGGTGCTTGTAAAGATATGGGGAAACTGACTAAATATCTGATTTATATGGGGGAAACAATGAAAATGTCTAAACACAAAATGCAATTAAAAAAATCTTATTTTTTTCCTCTCTAATCTGTTTCCATTTTAATCATCTTAAATGTTACTTGTAACAACCATAGGTAAAAAAAATGTCAGGCGGAAGTGTGGTTTTTAAACTGATGGTGTCTCTGGAATGTGAAGGAGATTAAGACACCATCACAGGTGAATAGCAACTCTAATAATCAATGATCCTTTAGCATGCCAATGTGGGAAAGGTATGTTCTTTGGATGAACTGCAGGCATTCCTGAAGATATGGAGCACCAAGAACAGTACCAAGCTTCAATTTCTCTTACATAAATGCCCCATAGTTAGTTACCCTTCACTGAATTTTCTGATGTTTTTTAAGAAATGTAACAATTTTTCTCCCAAACTTTTAATTGTCAGTTTTATTAGGATGTCATTCAGTTCCACTGACGTCAGTGGCAAAACTCATTACTTCAGCAACTCCAAGGTTTGACCTAGTCTGTTGGCTCCAGTGTTTTCTGAGTGATATCTGTCATAGTTCGGCATATGTTAATTGCTAGGATTTTGGTTTCACATCAGTAGTTTCTAACGTTTGCTGTGAGGATCTGCTCTGTTCTATATAGGTTCTTATATCATAATCATCCCTGTAGTATCTGAGTGCCTTCCAGTAATGCGTTAAGCGACGTGAGTAACATCTGTTAGCTGGTTGCCATTAACATTAATCTAAAGATTCTTTCTTTGGCATTGCTGTTTGTTTGTTTTTTCTCGCTTTATCTTGAAGCCCAAATTGTCTCTGCAAATGGTAGCCTCAAGGGCCATTATTGGAATTCATTGTGAAGATTTTGCAAAGTAGGTCTCTGTTGCAGGGATCCTGTGCCAATCTTCTGATGCTTTGTGCTGTGTTATGAGTGAATTCAATCAGGGCTTTTTAGCTTTTGCTCTTCCCGGAGGTATTTGTTAGCTGTTTTATCATCTTGGTGCAGCTTAACTCACATTTAATGTCAGAACAATCCAAATGTTTCATCACAGTGAAGACATGAAAAGACAAATTACTTTAAAGAACTTCTGCAATTGTATATCCCACAGATCACTCAAGATTCACTTTTAAAACAGACTTCCCATTTTAAGATGTCTGAAATGAATCTAAAGAAGTTCCTATGCTCTAATGTGAATCTATGGTGTTTTGGTCTTCTAATGATCTCGTTTTTGCTTCCAAGAAAATCTATCATCTGTCTCATCCTGTCTGATTCTCAGTCAAATGACTTGTTTTCTTAATTAGTGTCTGACAGACTATTTTTAAATCTGTATTAACTCATTTTGTAACAGTTATCCACAAAAGTCTAAATACTCACAGAACCTGCAGCTAGCCCATCATTCAGGTATTTTTCTGAAAATAAAGTGGTCCTTTAACTCTCATCTGGTGTCTAGGTTGCTCATAATCTCATGACTGCATTGTTACAGGTCACTTCTGATTGACTACTTGCATTGGATCTTAGTGAAGTAACCCACTTACTGCTTTCAGATAGGTTTCAGAGTAACAGCCGTGTTAGTCTGTATTCGCAAAAAGAAAAGGAGTGTGCCACAAGTACTCCTTTTCTTTTTGCTTTCAGATATTATTTCATGTACCTTACAATTAGCTGTGACATTTCCTTGAACTGTTAAGATACTGCTTGTAGTTTGACCCCAGGTTCACTCACTGACTGCATTCTAATCTATCAAGACATACTCAGATAGTTTGCCTTAATGGACAATTTTCTCCCAGTTCTCCTTTTGAAATCTGCCATACTGCACGGTTGAGTCCAAAGTCTGATTCCTTTTGCTCTTTATCTTCTTCTCTTCCGTCATATTATTGAGAGTCTTTGGTTGAATTTTCATCTCCTTGCTGTGATTTACAGATTTACAGCTCGAGCAAAGATGGTATCTCATTGACTTCTGTTTTTGAAATTTGCTTTTAAGCCATGCAAAAGTGGAGGAGGAGGAGTTTTCTTCTTTACGTCTCAGTGCCAGTAAGATCAGCCGTCTGAGTTTCAAAGGTGCTGGTCATGTGCAGAGCCCCCTGACTTAAGTGGGACTTGTGAACACTCAGCATTTCTGAAAAATCAGGCCACCAGTGTTTGACTGGAGCATCAGCTGCTTCTCCAGCTTGATGTCTACATCTCCTGAATGACAACCCACTGTTTAATTCAACTTGGAGATGGATTTGGCATATTTTACATACTCTCACAAGAATGTTAAATGGCAGAGTGGCATCGGATTTATATACTGTATGTAGGGTGTCATTGCTTAAGTGTATCAGGGTTTAGACTGAGATCCCACTGAAATTGTTGCTTTAGGTTTTCATACACTTTGTGTATGTCAGTTCCCACCCAAATAAACTATGATTAATAAGTATAATAATGGCAAAAGGCCCTGTCCTGCCAGCTCCTCTGCAGCGGAGGAGACCCCCAGCTATGGTAGAACTTTGTCATCTTATTTGTAGTAGAGAGCTCACCCCATAGATACTGTAGAATTCTACTCCATGAGGGCTTCTTCTGCACTGCTGTGGAGAAGGGAATTGTCCTCGATGATCCTGAGAGCGATCAATATCACTAACAGGAGGCATGAATTAATGCTGTTACTAAACAATAAAGAGCTCTCTGATGCCAATATACATGCCACTCCCCCTTTGTTTCTCTTATTTCTTAAATTCATTATCACATTAGAGTGAACATATATTATTTTGTGTGTCTCTTTGGCATGCATACTAACAGAAATCCTGGATCTATTTACTCCCAGAATTCTGTGCCAAAAAATTAAAAATTCTGTATGCAATGTTTTGAAATTCTTCATATTTTATTTGTCAAAATAACACAATATATTCACACCAGTTTCAATAATTTTGGTAATTTATTTAAAAACATCTGTCAGCAAGTATGTTTGTAACAATAAAGACAACAAAAAAGATTCAGGAAATGTTTTTGAACAAATAGATTCCTTATGAGACACATGAATACAGAACTTTGAGTAATAATTCATTTAAACTACAATACAGAAATGTATTTCCCACACCCCTCAGAAGCTGTGCAAAGCCTTGGGGGAATCAGGGGTAATGGAGGAGCTGAGGGAGAGGGACGTAAGTGCTGGAAGGAGCCTGGGAGTGAACCTGGAATGTTGTTGGGTGTGGGTGGGAGAAGTATGGAAGAGGTTTTATTGTGGGGGGGAGGGATTGTTGGGGAGTTTCCCCCTGCAGATCCTGGCTAACTCCAGCCTCTCCCATTCAGTCAGGAACATCTGCCCCTGTGTCCCTTCCTTCTCCCCATCCCGATGTGTCCCTGCACCGCCATTCAGCCACCCCTGTCCCCATGTGGACCTGCACCCCCGTTCCCAGGTGTCCTAGACCCCCACTCCCTTCAGCCCCCACTCCAGTCTGTTGTCCCCCCGACTAGCTCTTCTGAACCCCAGTCTATGTGACCCTCCAGCAGCCCTGTGTGCCCCCCAGCCCCCCATATTCTGTGCCTCCTCACTTGGCCTTGCAGGCAGGACACTGTAAGGAACGCAGCCTGCCCTCCTCCCTATCAGCTGCTGGCTGCTATGGCCAGTGAGCCGGCTGCCCTCCATTCTGGCACCACAGCATCCCATGGTGGGCAAAAGGTGAAACTGCAGCATCTCTCTGGCAGAATGTATTTTCTGAAGAGAAAAAAAAATCCACAGGGGACATAAATTCTGCATGTGCGCAGTGGTGCAGAATCCCCGCAGGAGTAGTCTACTGACGGGTTAACCCTTCAGTGATCTCATCATGTTTCAGAAGTGAAAAGACCATTGAAAACAGTCTGGTATCTGAAGCTTGGGAGATTGTGAAATGGGGTTAGACTTTGAGCTCCAGAGGAGCTCAGGGCCAGACTGTGCCCAGCACCTCAAACTGTGGCCCGGGCAGCTCAGCTCAAATTCAGGCACCTTAAATAAGGGCCAGATTTGCAAATGTTCTCCACACCCACCCTCTCCCAAGGTGAGACTTCTGGCTGGATTTTCAGAACAGCTCCGTGTCCAGCGTGCTAACCTCTATTGACTCTCTGCCTGCTTAATTTGATGTCTAAAAGGAGAGGTGAGCTTGTTTGAAAATCTCACTCCAATTTTGGGGGCTGATCCTTTCTGAAAATTCCAGCCATAGATTGTATTACAAAAGGTATCTCCCGGCCAAAAAAACTGTACTGATTGTTCTGGAGAAAGTTGTGTTTCAGCAAATCTGTAGACTCTAAATGTTGTCTGGGGAGTGGAGCTAAGCGAAACTAATGATTTTCTCTTCTTGAGTATTCACGTGTTCCACTTGAGATTTTCCCAAGAGTCTGCAAATTTGATCCATTTCCAGTGCCAAAAACGGCTGTCAATTTTGCTCGTGGTGCAGTTCATGCCATAAGCAAGATGCGTTATTGTTTTGTTTTTGTGTGAGTGCTTGTGATGTGTTAGGCCCTTTCCATGTGCAGAAAAAGGAATGGTTCCTGCCTTGAGGAGCTTACAGCCTGGGGATGGATAGACGGAGAGACGTCAGGGAAGGTGAATGGAAAAAGATTTTCCAAGCACATCAACCAGACCTACAAAAGGCAGCACAGCAGAAGTGGGGTTTTGAGAGGGATTTAAAAGTGGTGACGATAAAGGCTTTGCTGTTGTGTTCAGAACAATCAAACCATGCGAAAGAGGGCATGGTATTAAAAAAATTGTGAAGTTCATAGAAAATCTCATCATATTATCAAAACAGCTTCTTTACTGCAGAGAAATAGGATTTTTTCCCCATCCAGAATTAACTTTTTATTTTTTGAAGAAACCAGCTAAATAGTTGAGGCTAACGCAGAGAATGGGCTCCATGCAAACTTTAAAACATGATTATTTTCCCCCGCCACCCATGGTACAGTTGGGAAAATATTATTATGCAGCTGTTCTGGAAAGGACCCTCTGGATAGTCTCAACATACGTGGGAAGGGATGGTGGGACTTACTGGAGTGGCATTTTGCTGTGTGGCATTGTGCCTTCCTATTTAAGAGGGACAATCTACAAAGGCTAACGAATGTGAACTGCTAATACAGTATGGCTAAGGGCAAGGCCATAGTGAAATCACTTATTATTCCCCCCCCACCACCACCAATTAACTACATCCTATGTCAGCCTGTGAGTTTGTTTATTGCATCTTCCATTGTGATTCGATCATCTGTTGGCTTGTCATTGGTAAGATCCTTCTGGATGAATTAACCTGCTCCCTCTATTAATAACTCTTTAAAGGCGAGTTAATCTGCCCTGAAACAGGCAATGTGGTTTTAGTGAGCCATTGCTAGTGTTGATCAGCAGTGCTGGGTAGATTCTGTTTGATGTTCTGGAGATGTTCGCATAGAGGTAGAGTCTGTAAATATTTCGGTTGCTATTGCTGACTCACACCCTAGAACTGTGCGTACCTCTTCACTGGGCAACAGCTTCGCTGCTGTGCGTGAGCGATATGTGGCGGTTGCTGGCTGAAGCATGTCTACATACCACCTGTAGTGCAGTGCATATGAGTGACAAAGACATAGAACCTGCAGGGGGAAAGAGCGTTCCCGTGCCCCATTTAATTTCTCCACTTTACCAGAAGATGACTACTAATTCACACCCTAGGAATTGAGGAGGCCGTTCTCATTTTCCTCTGATTCTCGCTTGTGTTTTTCTCCAGATAGTATTAGAAGCAGAAGCATTGTTTCTACAGGGTGATTTGTCTTTATGGCTAATGTGTAATTTGTGTCAGCTTGCGGGTTGCCCAGCAGGACTCCAGTTTAGCGTGCAGTTTCTAACCACGCTGAGGTGCAGCGAGGCAAAGCAAGGGCTAGATTGTGGTTGGCCCTGTTTTGGTAGTAAAGGAGTGGGGAAGGAACAAGGGGCTTCCCCCCCCCCACTCCGTTATGTACCCATGCAGGGGCTGGCTGCATTTGCAGGCCATGCAGAGTACAGGGACTGCACCCTCTTGGGTGCAAGCCTTTTCAAGTTTCAGAGTAACAGCTGTGTTAGTCTGTATTCGCAAAAATAACAGGAGGACTTGTGGCACCTTAGAGACTAACCATTTTATTTGAGCATAAGCTTTCGTGAGCTACAGCTCACTTCATCGGATGCATACTGTGGAAACTGCAGAAGACATTATATACACAGAGACCATGAAACAATACCTCCTCCCACCCCACTCTCCTGCTGGTAATAGCTTATCTAAAGTGATCACTCTCCTTACAATGTGTATGATAATCAAGTTGGGCCATTTCTAGCACAAATCCAGGTTTCTCACCCTCCACGACCCCCCCCCCCCCACAAACTCACTCTCCTGCTGGTAATAGCCCATCCAAAGTGACCACTCTCTTTACAATGTGTATAATCAAGGTGGGCCATTTCCAGCACAAATCCAGGTCTTCTCACCCCCCCCCCAAAACACACACACACAAACTCACTCTCCTGATGGTAATAGCTCATCCAAACTGACCACTCTCCTTACAATGTGTATGATAATCAAGGTGGGCCATTTCCAGCATAAATCCAAGTTTAAACAGAAAGTCTGAGGGCGGGGGGAGGGGTAGGAAAAAACAAGGGGAAATAGGTTACCTTGCATAATGACTTAGCCACTCCCAGTCTCTATTTAAGCCTAAATTAATAGTATCCAATTTGCAAATGAATTCCAATTCAGCAGTTTCTCGCTGGAGTCTGGATTTGAAGTTTTTTTGTTGTAAGATAGCGACCTTCATGTCTGTAATTGCGTGACCAGAGAGATTGAAGTGTTCTCCGACTGGTTTATGAATGTTATAATTCTTGACATCTGATTGGTGTCCATTTATTCTTTTACATAGAGACTGTCCAATTTGACCAATGTACATGGCAGAGGGGCATTGCTGGCACATGATGGCATATATTACATTAGTAGATGTGCAGGTGATGTGTACATTGGTAGATATATTACATTGGTAGATGTGCAGGTGATGTTATAATCATTGTCTCCATTTTATAGAAGGGGAAACTGAGGCATGGGAGATTGACTTGACTTGCCCGAGGTCATCCAGGAGGCCTTTGACTGAGATGGCAATAGGACCCAGGACTCCTGTGTCCCACTCCAGTGCTCTACCCAGTTGATCATGCTGGCTCCCAACTGAAGAGTGATTACTGTTGCCAGCACCCAGTGCCGAGAGGCTAAACAACAGCTGGGGTTGGTTCGCTACCCGGTGTGCTACACCCAATAATCACAACGGGGTGGAGAAGCAGAAAAGTTTATTTGCAGCTGCAAAGAAGGTCCAGGGAGAATAGAATCTCAAATCCTGTACACAGAGCAGGAAGTTACACAGGCTTTTATACATCCCTTCTTCAGCGTACTTATCCAATAGCAAGCTGCCCTAAGTATCCATATAGCCAGCCAATCCAGTTCCCAGCTAGTTCCCTTGTTCTCTGTATCATTTGTTAAACTATACATAAAGCTGCTTTATTCAGCATTGTTCTTCCATATCTGCCCTGTTCGGCCTTGCTTAGTTTCAGGCAGTCTGACTCTGCAACATATTTTTGCAGATCCTCAGCATAACTGCTGTGTGTGCCTCCAGGCGGGGGAGCCAAAGACACTTGGGCCTAGTACGCAGAGCTGCTGCGAGTGCCTCAAGGCAAGGGGGGGCCAAGGACACCGGGGCCTAGTGCGAGGGGGCTTCATCGACACTCGTGGTCTTCCATCCCCTCGAGTTACCTAGTGGCCATGCCTCAGTGTCCCCAACAATTACTACCGCCCTGAAACCTAAATAGGCAGCGGTAACAGACTATCCTGACTAATTAAACACCCTCCCTCCCCCCCGTGGCCTCCTGCCCTAAGGTAATTGTAGGTTTCGTTGCTGTAGCGTGGATCAAGTCCAACAGCAGTTTGGCAGTTCTGTGCTGGTGTATTTTATTTTGTTTTGTTTTTAATGTATATGCTTGGAGCCACCATTGACACTAGGATGTGCTGCTTACATTATCTGAAACGCAAAACAAACTCCTTCTGTTCTGTGGCAGCTCGTGTTTGACAATTGAGATAATCTATGCAAATTATCAAGCAAGCCTAAGCTTTTTTAAAAAAATCAAAGATTGCATATATTTTTTCATTGATGTGATTTCTGCCTTGTATGCTGTCAGTATTTTAAGCAATTACTGGGGCGGGGGGACTAGATCTCTGGCAGCTGCATTTAGAAGATCAGAACCCCACCATCAATCTTTGAGTTGTACTGAACCTAAATAGAGTTAGAAGCACAGATGGGAGCAAATAATCTTCAGGTTTAAATTATCCATGTATACAATGATTTCAAGTGGCAACTTTTTACACATTCGTAAAACGCATTTTTGTTTGGTTTGGTTTTTTACTTCTCTTTTTGTGATCGATAACATTGGAGTCCTTCCTTTGGTTTGCATGATATCATATAACACAGTTGCACATACCCAGTGTAGGGGAGAAATATAATGTTATTTTAACTGGGTCCTTGCTTTGCATTCTGTGGGCGAGAGATTCTTTGACTTTACCATGATTTGTACCAGGAGAGAGATTTAGAATTTCTCCCTGTTCATACCAGTATATGTTTTTAGTGCATTCCAGACTTGTTTTAATGTTTAGTTGTATACTGTATCTCTCAGATGTCCCGACCTGTTGTCACAAAAGAGGTCTTGTTGCTTTATTTGTAGTATTGTAAACCAGAGATTTTAAAGCCAGAGGGGACCATTATGATGATCTAGTCTGACCTCCTGTATAACACATCCAGAAAGTCTGAATCAAACCAGTTTAGCAAAAAGAACAGGAGTACTGGTGGCACCTTAGAGACTAACAAATTTATTAGCTCATAAGCTTTCGTGGGCTACAGCCCACTTCATCCCACTGTAGCCCATGAAAGCCTATGATCTAATAAATTTGTTCGTCTCTAAGATGCCACAAGTATTCCTGTTCTTTTTGTGGATACAGACTAACACGGCTGCTACTCTAAAACCAGTGTAGGTTCCCAATCCAGATTTATGGAATAATAACTAGTAAATACCATACAGGCAGATTCTAACATACAGGAATTGAATGCACTTCATTTTAAACTACTTGATCTAGCTTTAGTTCATCCAACCCTCCCTTTTTTTGTCATTGACCAATGTCCTCCTGTATTTGGATGATGGCAGTACCTGTGTCATTTCAGGTCATTGCACTGATTCGAGAATCCATATTCCCTTGAGGCTGTATTCTGATTCGCTTATGCATAGTAAACAGCATCTTACTCCACAAGCCTCACTGAAGCCAAGTGACCAAAAACTTTCAGGGAAAGACATCCCAGTTTCATTAAGGATGTGACTAATTCATAGATTCATAGACTCGTAGATATTAAGGTCAGAAGGGACCATTCTGATCATCTAGTCTGACCTCCTACACAACGCAGGCCACCAAATCTCACCCACCCACTCCTGCGATAAACCTCTCACCTATGTCTGAGCTATTGAAGTCCTCAAATCATGGTTTAAATAGGACCCACGTTTTCTGTGGAGCACCACGTCTATTCAAAACCCTTACATTCGGCTGATTCCGACTCAGAGGCCATATAACAACACCGTCCCCCTTTCCTAATCTTCAAGCTATACATGGCATAAAAGTTCCTTTTTTATCTTGCTGGTTCTGTCTGTCTGAATGGTCTGATGTTACAATAGACCATACCCCGCTAGCACCGACTTTTTGCTTTCTTAAAAGCTGGTGACAATTATGACATTTTAAAAGACTCAACATTTGTCCAGAATTTCCGTTGCTGAAATTTCACATTTTAAAAAAAATGTCACCCAGTTCCAGTTCTCTTCACTGAACTAGCATCTACACTTCATACAGGGTTGCTTGAACCTCGTTGGATTTTGAGGCCCAAGATGATTCTGTGAATTAGTACTTTTTTTTTGCCCTGAGGTGCCCTTCTCTTTCCACTTTAATAAGACTAGAGCACTTTCATCAGATCTCATTCATATTTGGAGAAATAATCTCTCACTAATTGGCTATCAAGAGGGCCTTACAATTATTCCAAACAATTTAATCAATCCTGAGTCTTATTTCTGTCTTCTGGGATCAGATCCAAAACGAAAACTGATTCAAAGGAGCTGTTCTCCTCCCACCGGATTGTATTTTATTCCTAGCTGCCAAACATTAGCTAGTGTTTCAGCCACAGTATCAAAGCTAATTTGTTTAAGGGTGAAGTAGTATTAACTGCCTAATTAACATACTGTACAATACAGCCCATAACGTTTGTGTAGCTGCAAGAGGGAATTCACTTAATACCTTATTGTGTCCATCACCTTTTCAGTCCCGACGCCAGAAGAAAACAGAGTTGGCAGTGCAGTATTCAGATTCCCTGCAGCATTCCATAAAGCCACTACCTTACCCCTTCCAATCCCTCCTTAAGACTCACCTCCGCTGTAACCCCTACAAAGCCCCATCAGCTCATCCCAGCATGGTGAGCTCTGGCTACTGCTTATCCAGCAGAACTTGCTTAGTTTGTTGTTACCTTGTCTCCTTGTTCCCCTACAACAGTGGTCTCCAACCTTTTTACGCACAAGATCACTTTTTGAATTTAAGTTCAACCCAGGATCTACCCCGCCCCTTCCCTGTGGCCCCTCCCCTTCCCTGAGGCCCTGCCCTGCTCACTCCAGTCTCCCCTCCCTCCATCATTCACTGTCCCCAACCCTCACTCACTTTCATCAGGCTGGGGCAGGGGGTTGGGGTGCCAGGAGGGGTTGCAGGCTCTAGGCTGGGGCCGAGGGGTTTGGAGTGTGGGAGGGGTCTCTGGGCTGAGCCTGGGGCAGAGGGTTGGGGTACAGGACAGGGTGAGGGGTGCAAGCTCTGGGAGGGAGTTTGGGTGCAGGAAGGGGCTCCGGGCTGGGGCAGAAGGTTGGGATACAGGAGGGAGTGCGAGGTGCACGCTCCAGCCAGGAGGCACTTACCACAGGCGGCTCCCAGTCAGCAGCGCAGCAGGGCTAAGGCAGGCTCCCAGCCTGCCTGCCCTGGGCCCAAACTGCTCCCGGAACTGGCTGGCATGGCTCTGCAGCCCCTGGGGAGGGTCAGGTGGTGCCGCATGCTGCACCCACCCCTAGCAACGACCCGCAGCTCCCATTGGCTGGGAACTGCAGCCAATGGGAGCTGAGGGGGCGGCGCTTGCAGGCGTGGGCAGCATGAGGTGACCCACTGCCCCCCCAGGGGCTGCAAGCGCTGCCCCCACAGCTCCCACTGGCCCCAGTTCCCGCCAATGGGAGCTGCGGAGTCGGAGCTGGAGGGGCGGAGGTAGCAGCAGTGCACGGAGCCACCTGCCCCCACCGCCCTGAGGCTGCAGAGACATGCCAGTTGCTTCCAGGAGCATTGTCGGGCCCGGGCCAGGGCAGGCAGGCAGCCTGCCTTAGCCCCACTGTGCCGCCGGACATTTAGTGAATGGAGATCACGACTGACTGGCAGAGGTTCCAGGATCGATCGGTCGATCGCAATTGACCGGTTGGTGACCACTGTTCTACAATTTGTCTGTTTCTTTTGTCCGCCTGTCACCTTGTTCCTAAGCCAAGATGATAAACTCTTTCGGAACTAGGCTATCGTTTTACTTTCTGTCGGTACAGCACCTCACACAATGGGGTTCTGGTCCCCTTGAGGCCTATAGTTGCTGTTGTAATACAAACATTAAATATTTCTTAACATTACATGCAAGTAATGAGGAGATGTGAGGTCTGCAAGCCTCTGTCCCCAAGTCAGATCCATTTGCTCAGCTGCAACAGTATCTTTTCTCCTTCTCTTTGTTGTTTAACTTGGGCCTTGTCATCAAGCACTTGGATTTACAAGAGCTAAGGGTGTGGTAGAAATATGCTTTGATCTCTCAACTGCATTAGGGCTGCAGATTTTAAGTTTATCTCCAAAATCGAGTCTCCTACCCTGAGAGCCAAGCGACCGCTTTACTGTGTAGAGGGAAACTGAGTCCACAAAAGGTTGACCAGCCACCTCGTTAGTGGAGTTCTGTAATATACATACCCACAAACCAGTGCTATTGGTCACAAACAGCCCCATTTTAGAAAGAATTCATTTGTAAAATGAATGTACACTGTAGTATCTGGAATCAAAGTTCAACCCCAACACTGAGAGCTGCTGCAATCTCTAAGAGTCTGTGACTCTGTAGAAAACACTCTTGCAATTGTCCACCAGTTGCACTCAGCTGTAATATCACGTTTACACTGAAAAATAGCGTCACCAAACACACAGGTCTCATCCCCTGTAAAGTAGAGGATGAGATAATGGGATTTGTTATAACATGGATTAGTGAGCCTGTCAAGGTTCCCTCCCCACTCTGTACTCTAGGGTACAGATGTGGGTACCTGCATGAAAGACCCCCTAAGCTTATTTCTACCAGCTTAGGTTAAAACTTCCCCAAGGCACAAATCACTATTTGTCCTTGGACTGAGGTATGCTGCCACCACCAAGTTATTTAGACAAAGAATCAGGGAAAGGACCACTTGGAGTTCCTATTCCCACAAAATATCCCTCCAAGCCCTACACCCCCTTTCCTGGGGAGGCTTGAAAAATAAATATGGTGAGCACAAACCAATCCTTGGGTTTGTAGGACACTAAAAACCCAGTCAGATTCTTAAAAAACAGAACTTTATTGTAAAGAAAAAAAAAGTAAAAGAAGCACCTCTGTAAAATCAGGATGGAAGGTAATTTTACAGGACAATCTGGTTCAAAACACAGAGGATGTCCCTCTAGGCAAAACTTAAAAGTTACAAAAAACAGGGATAAACCTCCCTCTCCAAGGGAGAATTCATAAGCTAAAACAAAATATAAATGAATGCATTTCCTTGCTTTTTTTTACAATTTTTGTGATCTAGCTGCTTAGTTCAAGTAGGGTTTTGGGAGATGTATTTTCCCTGCCCTGATTCCTCGCTGGCCCGGAGAGAACCAACAAAGAGAACAAAGCAAAAACCTTCCCCCACAGATTTGAAAGTATCTTCTCCCCTTATTGGTCCTTTTGGTTGGGTGCCAACCAGGTTACCTGAGCTTCTTAACCCTTTACAGGTAAGGAGGGATTTTATGATACCCTTAGCTGTATGTTTATGACAGCACCTATCACACTTTTATTTGAAGTCAGTTATTCATATGCAAGCCTAGATAGATCAATGGGATAATTGTTTTTTGTTTCTGTTTCATTGTGCACAGACATACTCATAAGCTGTCTCGCTGCTTTTTTGAATTTTTCTGTATTCAGGTGGTTTATGATTTACCAACCTGCCTCTGTTAGGAATGGGGATACATGGAAGAAGCACTGATTAGAACAGAGCTACACACAGCTCAGGTGCAAGGAGCATCGTGGGGCCCGGGTCAGGGCAGGCAGGCATTTGGAATTATATGTACAGATTTTGTCAGTGTCATCAATAAACAAATAACTGGCTGTCTATAAGTATCTCCCTCTACCCACCTTGGAAAGCCAATCTCAAGTCCGTAACCTCTCTCCTGTTCTTTTGTCTGTTGATTTGTTAAGGGAAAGCCACACCTGCTGAGTGTGCTTTATGCTAAGTTAATTGAGTTTAGCTGCTAGAGATGTTCCAACACTTAAGGATACCCACAATTACATAGAAAGTTCATATGGTGTTTGAGTTGCTGCAGCCGGGAAGGGCAATGGTGCAAAACCATGAATTATGGGCCAGATTTTGACTCCTCTTCTCCCCTCCAGCTAACAACCCCACTGAAAGATTTACAGGTAGCGTATATGAATGGGACTGCTTGAGGAGTAAGGCATCTGAATCTGGCACTATTTTCTCCTCCTTTTAGCTCTGCTCCGTGTCTCATATTTCCCATCAGGAGAATTCCTGAAATGTATCTCGATGGCCCAGATCTAGCTCATAGGCTCATGGATTTTAAAGCCAGAAAGGGCCATCATGATCATCTAGCCTGATCTCCTGTTAATCACAGGCCACAGAACCTCACCCACTCCTGTAGTAGACCCATAATCTCTGGCTGAGTTACTGAAGTCCTGAAATCTTAATACACAAAAAGAAAAGGAGGACTTGTGGCACCTTAGAGTCCTCCTTTTCTTTTTGCGGATACAGACTAACAAGGCTGCTACTCTGAAACCTGTTAATACACAAAGAATCCACCCTTTACTCTAGTTGAAACCATCAAATGACCTGGGCTTCATGTTGCAGAGGAAGGCAAAAAGCCCCCAGGGTCTTTGCCAATCTGAGCTGGAGGAAATCCCCCCCCCCAAACCCAAACATGGCAATCAGTTATATCCTGAACATGTGGGCGAAATCCACCCTAGGAAAGAATTCTCTGTAGTCACTCAGAGCCCTTCCCCTCTATGCTGGCCATCTGAGATATGAGCTCATAGCAGTAGCAGATGGGCAATACACTCTTGTAGGCAATCTCGTCATCACAACCCCTCCATAAATTTAGGAAGCTCAGTCGTATGACAAGTTAGCCTGCTATGGTTAAGTGTCTTTCCCTAGAGCAAATGTCATTGCCGTGGCCCTCCAGAAAGACACAGTGAGCTTCAGGGCTCGCAGACACACTAGAGGCCAGCCTGTCGCATTATCACGCTCGTGGGATTCGCCTTCTCCTGCACCCCAACCTTGGGAGTTTGTGAGGAAATGCCAAGTGTTTGAACATTACTAATGCTACAACTGCTAAGTGCAATATGTTAAATTTCCTTCCCTTCTCAGAACAAATATTAAATGTCAGGAATAATCATTCTCCCCAGGTAAGTTTTAGAATAGCTAATATGATATATATTAGCAAATGGAATTATTGTAGCCATGAGCAAAGAGCTTTATGCTACTTCCCGGGATACCAATAAGAAAATGAAAAATGGAGGTTAATTCTAAATCAAGGCTAGTTGCCCTACAGCCTAGATTAGAAAAGGTCTGAGCAAGCCTGAATTTGAAGTAGGACCTGAGAATCTGCTGTAGAGCTAAGGTTCATTTAACATCTAGAGAATATTAGATTTAAATATAGAGCAAGATTGTCAAGTGGATGAACTGAATTATTTTTGAAATTAATTTATTTCCTTATGAAGACATGCATACAAACTACCTGTAAATCTCAGCTGGCGGTACCAGTGTTTCTGTAAAGGAAGATTTGATTTCAAGCTGACTATAAGTTATTACCTTTCATGTACATCTAAAGGAATGTTGCAGGCTATAAACTGACTGTAAGATGCAAGCTCTCACGTACGTCTTAATGACTATTGCAGTAATGTTTATATCTTTCCCAAGGACAGGAGAAGACCTTCCTACCGTATTACTGGCTCTGGCAGCCTCACTTCCCACAAACCTATCTGACAATAAGACACCAGCATCCTTTTTAATTGAATGTCTTAAGTCTGATGCTGAAACTCTTCAAAGCAAGTCTGGGGACAGATTGCGCTGTGTGACCCGTGTGCTCCAGCAGAAGTGGGGCTGAGCTACTGCAGCAGCACCCCTGCCACGGTGGAGTCCACCCCACAAGTCCAGGACCTCTGCCGGGGAGAAGATGTGGTGGTCTTGGGGATGACACATCGTCCTACCCTGGCTCTGCAGACCTTGCCCAGGAAAGCTAATAGAGACCTATTTCGCTGTCTGTCTCTTCTCCCAAGGGCATTCACTATCAAGGAGAGGAGATGTCCATGGCAGGGAAGATGGACATCCACCAGGACCCATGGTGGTCAGCGCTGGGGTGCAGTCATAGAGCCTCCTGCAGATCCCCAATGCTTTGCCTCTGCCCCACCCTTGACAGCACAGTAGTGGGGAATCTCCAGAGGGAGATCTGACTGGGGTTTCCCATTCAGAATCTCCCCTCTGAGAGTGGGGCCTCAGCTGTCCAATTACCAGCAATTAGACAGGTGGCCACCCTACACACATCCCAAAAAGAGGCAGCCCCTGCCCTGAGAGAGCTCGCAATCTACATTGTAATCCAGATCAGGATCTCAGCTCCGAATATGTAAATGTTTGTGGGTATTCACCTGCAGGGATTCAGTTTGGCCTCCCATACAGATTAGGCCGCTTTGGCAGAACATGGGTTCAGTGTCAGGTTTGGAGTTCAAACAGCCTCTAAAGGTTCAGGGATTTCGTCCAGGCCTATCTCCAAACAGGCTTCAGAAAGGCCCCGGCAATGAGTTTCCTTTGAATACTTGGAGGCACTTGGACTCAAAAAAGTTTTAGTGCTTACCCTCAGGCAGAAGCCTGGCAGCAGACCAGGGAAGGGGAGAGGCTGCTGTAAGCATTGAGAGATAGCTCTGAGCGTCCAGGAGCATCAGTGAAGAAATGGTCCTGGGAAATTGCTCAGCTTTTGTTCTGCGATTGAGATTTAAGTACACTGTATGGGCCAGACCCTAAAGTAGGGTAACACTATTGATGCCAGTGGAGATGCCCTGACCTTACTTTTAACCCAGGAACAGTCCCATTGCATTCAGGGCCAATAAATTCCTCCCGTCACTAGCTTGAGTGGTTTTTTTCATTGATTCCTGTAATCAGGATAGAGCAGTGTATTTCATGGAACATAGAAGGTATAAAATAGTCTGGGACCATATGTCTGCTGTTTGCACATCTGTTAAGTCGTAAAACTTCCTGTAAGTTAGCACTGCAATTTAAAAAAATATTTTTGAGTCCCCTTCTAGACACAGCTGGTGTTTGATTTTAATTAAATGACTCTATGACCGTGGGGGTTAAAATAGAATACTATTGAGCCAACAATATCTCCTCAAACTACAGGAAAAGAGTATAAAGGACACACTTTCCAATTAATGCAGGCTATTGATTTTCATTTGGTTCCTTCTGACTTTGCTACTGGTGAAAAAGCTGGATTGCTGTAACTGACTACTCGGAGACGTGTAACTGGAGCACCTCAGATGCTTGACCAGAGCGATGCTATCCATTGTGCAAATCTAATGTAACAAAGATAGTTGTCTTTATCTAACTGGTTGTTCATCGATGTACCGGTCCAAAGCCCATTGTAAGCCATGAAAAAGATGTCTATTAACTTTGGTGGTCTATTAAGGCTCTGACTGATTGATCATTAATTTCCATGGTTCAGCTGAATTAAAACTTGAAATGTATTCATTTATTCACCATGGACTGATGAGAATGGAAAAACCCACCAAATTTGACCTTTCCATCAAAGGTCACAATTCATTTTTATTGACTTTCAACCATTCAAGTGCCCTTTTATGTTAGGGATAGCAATTTCCAAAGGTGATATTAATTAATTCTAAGTTGGGGATGAGGTCTTCCATTTGGAAAAACAAAGGTTATATGAGGTGGTCAGAGTTATGTTTGTTTTTAAATTCTTTGTTCTGACCAAGAACATTTCCATGAATATGATTATCAAATACACACTACATAAAATAATCAATGCAGTATTAACAGTGCCATCTGAGATTAATTTGTCCAACAGCAGTGGTGAACTGGCTTGCGGAGTGGGGAGGTGGTGCGTATTCATGCGCGGATACTAGAAACCTAGTGGAAAAACATGGTGGGCCATGAATATCATTTTGCTGATATTGCAAAACTGCATTGTTACTGAGAGGCTGGAAATCTGCAAATTTAGGAATAAGAAATTAATGGTTTAGGTGAAAGGATCCCTTTTATTCTCCACGGGCGGCTCTCTACAATTAGAATAATCTAAGTAAATAATGTTACAGCTTTGAAAAAGCCAGAGCTCACTGTAAGTGAACCTTTGTTCTCCAGCTGCTGCTGTCAATAGCCCTATTTGCCTGGAAGGCAAACTTCTGTCATCTCATACTATATAATTTGCAACCATTACTGTACATGATGCAAACCATTTTTAAGTATGTAAGGCTCAAATCTTGCGGATGATAATTTCATACTGTTCCTGTTTAGGTGGAACATTGCCTATTCTAGGAACAGCGAGAGAAATCTTCCATCGTTTGGATGCATAGCGTCTCAGCAAAAAGAACAGGAGGACTTGTGGCACCTTAGAGACTAACCAATTTATTCGAGCATAAGCTTTCGTGAGCTACTGTTTTTCCACTGAATGCATCTGATGAAGTGAGCTGTAGCTCACGAAAGCTTATGCTCAAATAAATTGGTTAGTCTCTAAGGTGCCACAAGTCCTCCTGTTCTTTTTGCGGATACAGACTCACACGGCTGCTACTCTGACACCTGTCATGGCGTATCAGGTTTTCTGATTGTACTCTGCTGTTCACAGGCCTGAAACATTTATTTTTAAGAAGCATGAATGGGTGAAAACACACTATTTCTCTGCTGATTTTTTTTTTTAAAACCCTGCTTGCCAAAAATACTCTCTCAAGTATTTTAATCCTATAGAGCATGAAGAATTTATGTTAAAGAGTATTTACTAGAGAGCCCTAGAGCATTGCCAATGTAGTGCTCTATATAGGATGGCAAGAGCTAAACCTTTTATTTAAATATTGATGGTGGGAAGGCGGGAGGGAGTTTAGTCGGTATTTGGTATTTGACTTTCTTCCTCCAAAGTGCTTGTTTATGAGTTTAATATGGGTCACTTTGGATGTTGCTTTCTGGTTGTCTGAGCTGAATACAGCTGTTTCTTCATTAGGAAGACCTCCATGTACCAGGGTGTGGCGATGCGGCGACTCACCCCTGCGGCGCCTCCTGTGGGCTATCTGGGAATTAGCTCTTTTTTTACCAGCTCCGGAGTGCCCTCTGCCGGTGTCTCGCTGTCGCTGGCCCCCATGTCCCTCCCGGACCCCAGTGCCCTTTTACCTGGGGTGCTGCCCCTCCAGGCAATACCCCAAAGATCTGTATCTCCCCTCCCCGGGGAACCCCCACCCTCTATCCCCACCTTGCCTCAGCCTATGGGCTACTGCCGGTCACCATCTAGCCCACTTTCACTGGGGCCGAATGCAGTCTGTATAAGCCAGTCACATAGGCAAGGGAGGTTTTGACCTGCTGCCTTTTCCTGCAATCCAGTATCTCCAGGGGCCTTGTACAAGGCCCTACAGCCTGGGGAGTTGCCGGCCTGGAGCTCCCCCAGCTCTTCTGAGCTTTCCCCAGCCCTGCTTTACTCCTGTATCCTTAGGCTTCCCAGGCAACCAGGTCCATCCCCTTCCTCAGCTAGAGGGAGACTGTTTGCTCCTGGCCCACTGCCCTCTTATAAGGGCCAGCTGAGCCCTGACTGGGGTGTGGCAACAGCTGAGGCTGCTTGGCCAATCAGCTTTTCCCCAGCAGCAGCCCTCTCCTGGGCTGCTTTTAACCCTTTTCCCCAGGAGTGGGGCAATCGCCGCACTACACAGGGATATAGGATGGAGACAATCGAAACTCAATGATTGTAAAATGGAGAGAGAGGAAGGAAGTGTGTCCTTCACAGGGAGGAAGCCCAACTGCAAACAAGAAGCACTCTGTCAGGTTTTTCACACAATAAAAAAAAAAAATCCCAAAGAGCTCGCTTTTGATCTAATGTGGAATGAAAACAAATGTTGAAACCTCAACGTTTTTTTGTGAAACGAAATTCTTGTTTTCCGGCCAGCCCTAATGAGCATTGGCAAGGAGAAGCTGCACTGGCAACCGGAGAGTACCGTTGGACTGCAGCCTTGCCAGAGAAGCCTGGATAATGCCTGCTGAGTATGAATTTAAACCACAGAGGAAAATCTTTGAGCCGAGAGCGTGTCAGATAACCAGGAATTCACATCCTTTGAATGTGCCACTGTACACGGCAGGCCTTTTCATGATTCCAGAAGAGTGTAGTTCCCCATGAGCTGTAACTCATGCTTTATCATAGCTAAGACCATGTGGAAATCATGCAGCAGCAAAGTGACAGAACAGTTCCACTGGCTCCCCTCTGTTAAGTGCAGTAGCGCTCCTGTATAGCACTTACTCCCAAAGGACCACACTTTATTGGCTACGAATGATCACTTGTCTTGCAAATTTTTCAGGGTTCCTATCTGATCTGGGGACATTTTTTCAGACACTGTCAAAAGCTTCCATTTGCATCTCCGCTTACTTCGATGCTGTGTTTTGCCGCAGATAGATGTGTTGACAAGATATTGTTGTTTAGCAGTCTCTTGGTGACCTTCGGTTCTGCTTTCCGTACAACACCTACTCTAATTCTTACACTGATTCTCCATTGATCAGATCTGTAGCACTAGTTGGCCTGCAGCACTGGCCCACTCCCCAGCTCTCATGTTTTAAATCCCATTGGGTTTCCTTAGTGAGTGCAGCTCAACCAGCAAATAAGTTGCTACTTCCACTACTTACATAAATTCCACTTTGTTTGCTGCTTCTCTGTTTTTCTGCACTTGCCAATAACTGATTTTTTTTGGGTGTGTGTATGTCTGTCTATTAGTTCTTATTTACTGTGCAGATAAATACCGTCCTTGTATACACCTGAAAGGACTAAGATAAGATGGAATTCTGAACTCCAGACACAGTTCTAAACTAATCTGATTCCTAAGTATTTACCTTTCCAAATATCTTGAGTCCTCGTGCAGGTCATGTATTATGTTGACCCGTTGGAAAGACTGCTCAAAGAAATTTTACAGAGACATTTCATATAACCAATTACAATTTATCTTGAAACTTTTGTAGATAACCAAATGACTGGTTAAGACAAAAATAATAAATTTTAAATCACATTTCAGCTGAGGAGCAATGCGGTCAATTCTCAGCATTGTTTGATTTCAAGGAAAAAGGGGAAATGCTTCTTACAGCAAATATTACACTGGAAACATCAGAAAAGGCAAAATAGTGTGAGCTCTTCCCCAGTTCAGCCAGCAGATGTCACTTTTGGTTATCATTGACAATACATGATGCGAGCACTGCAGTCCAACTGCTGTAGGTTCACAGCTATCGATTGGTTCAGAAGAATCACAGTGAAAAGAAGGGACAGAAATAAGTAAAGGGAATGCAGAGAATAAGGTGATCCTTTGGATGAAATGTGGGGCATTTCCTAGGACTGCTCAATTTTATGTTAATACAATTGTTGACTGAGAGACCAGTTTATTGGTTCAGCGCAAGAGCTTGCTATATTTGCAACTGGTGAATGTTAAATCATCTGAAAAGAGCAAATATCTCTCTTCAATCTTTTTTAATCCATTTTCAAAATGAGTCTTTGTACCTGTTTGTTCAGAGATTCCAAAATGATCCTTTCTATACAAAGTGCAAAGCCATTATGTATTATTTGTATAGCGGTAGCACCTGGGAGCCCTCGTCACAGACCAGGACTGTCTTGGGTGTGGCACTGTACGAACACAGAGCAAAAGTCTCTCCCTTGGAGAGTTTACGATCTAAGTATAAGAGAAGAGACGACAGGTGGAGACAAAAAGGAGGAGCACAATGAAATAATGAGACAGTGCTGGTCACCATGGAAGGCTGTGGTCCTAGCATACCAGCAGCTTAGTCGTTGCAAGTATATTTGCTTTGTAGGCATCGCAGTAAAGGAGAGTTTAAAGGAGGGATTTGAAAGAGGAGAATGAGCTGAGTTTGAGGATGTTTACAGGGAGCACCTTCCAATCATGAAGACAGGCATGGGAGAAAGCACAAAGGTGCTTCTTTGAAAATGTAACAAGCAGGCAATGAAGGTTGTCATCATGGGCCAATCAGAGAGGTGAGCTGATATCTAGATAGTGAAAGAGAGATGATTGGGTGAGGAATGGACCATAAAGAACCCTGAAAGTGAAGACAAGTAGCTTATGCTTGATGTGGCAGAGAAAGGGAAGCCCGTGGAGGGATGCAAAGAGGGGTGACATGGTCAAACTGACCCAATGAGCTAGCAAAATTAACTTTATGGTAGCATGCCAGAGAAAAGGATGTCACAGTAATTGAGATCATGAGACCCTGAAGTTTTAGCTGTATGACTGGATAGGAAGGCTGTATCTTAGAGGTGTCTGCAGAAAGAACCTGCCAGATTTAGCCATTGCCTGAATAGTAGGATCTAGGGAGAGGTCTGAGTTGAAGATCACACCCAGGTTACAAGCCTGAGAGACAGGTGAGATGGGGGTAGTGTCTACAGTTATCGAGAAAGGCAGGAGCATGGAGGCTTTGGGAGGAAGAGGAAGAGTTCTGCTTTAGCCATGTTGAGCTTGAGGGCATGACAATACATCCAGGAGGAGATGTTAGAGGCCATGTCTACATTTGAGCTGGAAGGTGTAGTTCCATCTCGAGTAGACATACCTGATCTGTGATCGAGCCTGTGTGCTAAAAATAGAAGGGTAGCTGCAGCAGTGGGAGGGGCCAGCCATACCAGGTCCAATCCCATTTGAGACCCTAGACACATATTTGGGGTGGGTAGCCCCTCCTGCCATTTGCATCACCATAGCTGCACTTCTATTTTTAGCATTCTAGCTTGATCAAAGCTAGTGAGGGCATGTCTGCTCAAGCTGGAAATTGTACCTTCCCAGAGAGACTGGCCAAGATTTTAGTGTGGACTGAAGGGCACAGGTCTTCTGTACAGAGGTAAATCTCTGAGTCACTGGCACAGAGATGGTAGTTGAATTTGTTAATGAAATTATCCAGAGACAAGACGTAGAAGGAGAAGAGAAGGGGACCAAGGGCAGAGCCCTCTGGTACCCCACCCCTGAATGTTTGAGCATGTATGAGGAGGATTCTCTTAATCAGTGGTTCTCACTGTGGGGTACACAGAGGTCTTCTAGGGGGTCCATCAACTCATCTAAATATTTGCCTAGTTTTACAACAGGCTACATAAAAAGCACTAGTAAAGTCAGTACAAATTAAATTTTATACAGACAACGACTTGTTTATACTGCTTTATATGCTATACTCTGGAACGTAACTACAATATTTATATTCCAGTGGATTGATTTTATAGTTATATGGTAAAAATGAGAAAGTCAGCAATTTTTCAGTAACAGTGTGCTGTGACACTTTTGTATTTTTATGTCTGATTTTGTAAGAAAGTAGTTTTGAAGTGAAGTGAAACTTGGGGGTATGCAAGACAAATCAGAGTCTTGAAAGGGGTCCAGTAGTCTGGAAAGGTTGAGAACCACTGCTCTGAATGACACGCTGAAGGAATGATTAGAGAGGTGAGAGGAGAACCAGGAGAGGACAGAATCATGGTAGCCAAGGGAAGACAAGATTTCAGAGAAGAGGAGTTTGGTCAACAGTGTCAAAGACAGCTGATAGATTGAGGAGGATGAAGCACTGGGTCTGAGCTTTGGCTAGGAAAGGTCATTAGAGACTTGTTAGTTTCAGTGGAATGCAAGGGATGGAAGCAGGATTGGAGAGGGTCTAGCGTGGAATTGGAAGTGAGGCACTCGAGACAGACATTGTAGACAACCCATTGGGGGGAGGGATTGCTCAGTGGTTTGAGCATTGGCCTGCTAAACCCAGGGTTGTGAGTTCAATCCTTGAGGGGGCCATTTAGGGATCTGGGGCAAAAATTGGAGATTGGTCCTGGTTCGAGCAGGGGGTTGGACTAGATGACCTCCTGAGGTCCCTTCCAACCCTGATATTCTATGATTCTGTGTTCATTAGTGAAAGGGAGATGGGTGGTAGTTGGAGACACGAGTGCAGTCAAGGAGGGAAGAGATTAAAGCATGTTTGCATTGTGAAGGGAAAGAACCAGAGGAGAGTGAAAGGTTAAGGAAAAGAGTAAAGGAGTGGGTGAGAGGGGGTCCATTGGATGGGTTAGAGAAGGAGAGCAGATGATAACCATCTGAGTCCATGCTAGGGGAGAAGAAAGAAAGAATTGTAGGAGGATATGGGGAAAGGGGACGAAAAGGTGAGGCAGGGGAGGGAGTTGAAAATGCAAAAATGTCACTGGGATCATGTGCAATGGAGTCAATGAGGCTGGAGAAGCAGAGTTGCTTGGCCGTGAAAATGGCAGAATGGAATGAGGAGAGAATGAATTTGTACCAGAGGAAGTCCTGGGATTCCTGCCAGGGATACTCCATGATGCACGAGCAGGAGCGGAGGAAGCGTCTGTTGTGGGTGTGCCAGGCTGTGGGATTGGCAGAGACCTTACCACGGGAGAGTGAGGGAGAAGAGTCAAGCATAGAGGAGAGTGAAGCCTGGAGAGAATCAACCACCCTATGAATGGAAGGAAGGGAGGAGATGGCAAAGAGCAGACGGTTAAGAGCAGACTAGAAGTAGTCAGCACTGATGGAGTGGAAGTCACAGACAGACCGAGTGACAGGGTGTGCAGTCTGACAGGCGATGCAGGAGACTAGCTGATGATCAGAGACAGGGGTTCAGCAACAGAGAGAGAGCAGTGCTTGGTGTAGACCAAGTCAAGTGAATAACATTAAGGCAGGGGTGCTCAAACTGGCGGTTGGGATCCCTCAGGGGGTCGTGAGGTTATTACATGGGGGGGGGGGTCATGAGCTGTCAGCTTCCACCTCAAACCCTTTGCCTCCAGCATTTATAATAGTGTTAAATATGTAAAAAATGTTTTTAATTTATTAGGGGGGGTCGCACTCAGAGGCTTGCTATGTGAAAGGGCTCCCCAGTACAAAAGTTAGAGAACCACTGCTTTAAGGGATGAAAATCAGTGTCATGTGAAAAATCAAGCAAAGATCTTTTACAGACAACAGGAGTTGGATGACTAGATCCCCATTCAAGAAATATTTACATATGTGCTTCACTCCATCTGTATTTAGGACAGCACCTAAACATATGCCGAAGTCTCATTGACTGCTGTGGGACTTCAGCGTGTGTTTCAAGTTAAGTACATTGAATGTTTTTTCTGGATTGGGGCTATAGCATTCTCCTCCCGCAACACCTTGCTGAAGATATACCACGAGGTAGCTTATTCCCCAGCATTTTAGAATGTACATGAAGAGGAATCAAAGTGATGTATGGAAGTAGCTGCACGAGAGATGGGCTAATGACCACATAAACAGAGTATGGAATAATCGGGGCTTGTACAATAGTGGGGTAGTGTGTCCTGTGGATTTGTCAGCAACATTGAGGAACTAGAAATGGGAAGAGTTCTGTTTATTTCTTTGTCTGCTCCACTCTTGCATTCTTTACAAAATAGGTAATTCTGAAAAATACTCGACGATTCGTATCCATCAGAAAACAATAATGTTTTAACCCCATCTGTCGTAACATTTTCTTTAATACTGTTGAGCTGATTTCCTCTCCTGCATGCTGTCAGAAAAGTGTGTGTGTGTGCATTGTTCAGAAATGTAGATGAACACAGCAAGAAGATTTTGATGCCTAGTGCCATTTGCGAAAAAGCACTGTCACTTCTCCCTCATTTGTGGGTTCTTGTGGGAATATTGCAGATTGTTTTTCTGTACTGGAGGATTTCCGTAGAACAGCATCATCGGTGTGCAGGGCTCCAATACTACAGTGAAGGGTATGCTTGTGTGCGTTGAGTGCCCCTTCTCCCATTGACATTAGAGGGAACTCAGAAGACTCAGCTCCTGGAGATCCATGCCCTATAATTGCAAAGGGGCAGGGGGGAAGGGAGAGACCTCATATTCTGATGGCTGGGTGGCTCATCAGCACATTAGGAATGCCTGAGCTGCTTCAAGTTTACCTTGGCTTAGGGAAGTGAATTGAGAGCACTGGAACTGCTCCCGACATAAAACAAGACCACCTCCTTGCAGCAGCTGGCCTGGAGAGAGGTTTCAGGTAGGGAAAGAAGGCAATGTTAACTGATCCCGCCACACTCCCCCAAAGATTCTTCCTAAAGCTTGCCTGAAAATGTGCAATGGAAAATTAAGGTGCTATGTGATAAGGGCCGTGTTAGGCTATTCATTTCCAGGTGATTAGGGCCTATGCAAAGCACGTTAAAGTGCATGGAAAGATTTCGATTAACAACAATGGGCTTTGGATCACGCCCGGGGTGCCCTTCTCATATGGTTGATATGGCCCAGGCCCATGATTTTCAAAAGTGGCTAGTGATTTTTAGGCACCTCCATATTTGAATGG
This sequence comes from Lepidochelys olivacea, assembly GCF_965140295.1. Classification (NCBI taxonomy): domain Eukaryota; kingdom Metazoa; phylum Chordata; order Testudines; family Cheloniidae; genus Lepidochelys; species Lepidochelys olivacea. Next base: position 126,058,530 of record NC_140416.1, read on the forward strand.
CTGTAAGAGGGTCTGAGTGTCAGAATGTATTACATAGCCATCCTATGAAAATCAGTCTCAAGCTAGCCACCTACAGATTAAGGTACCCCAAATTACTAGCCGCTTTTGAAAATCTTGACCCTGGCAGCCATGACAGCCAAGGAACTCTCATTTGTTTGATTTAGACAGAAGATGCTTCGGGTATCCTTTTAGAATTTCCCTTTCCACGAACAGAACCATTAAAGAATAAATGCTTCCTGAAAAACAAAGTCCTTTGTTCACCATTAATGAACTAGAAATATTAAATTCTCAAGTTCATGTTTCTTGAGATCTCATATTACATTCCTTCACATTTCTATTCTAGCTTTTCTGAGAGAGAAATATATTGCAACCATTTCATTTCAACCATCCTGCAATGATAGTGAGTGGGTAGGCATCTTCTTTAACACTTTCCACATTGAGAGTTCTTTCCCTGGAGGGGAGTTCTATTTGTGTATATAGGCTGTTGAGCTTGCTGCTGAGATCCTGCTCATGAGACACCAGCAATGCCCCGTGAAAACCCTCTTAGCTCTTACTTGAAATGAAGAACAGAAAGGGGCAAAGACTGTATTCACCAATAATGATGTGTGGCTTTCTGCACTAGGACAACTCACCTGTGGAAAGTGACGGATTGCGGAAAGGCTGTCTAGGCCTGAGAACCACTTCCAGGTTTAGATAATTGTGGGGATGTTGTGAGATAGAGCTAAGAAGGGACTGCCTTTCCTTTCCAGAACATTACATCTGAATTCAAGGGAGAGTAAGCCAATGAGCCTGTGGTTTTTTTAACCTGAGTATCTGCTCCAGCTAAAGGTTTGAGTAGTTCCTCTGTGTACCGCTAACGATGACTATAGCCCTATGGGACACACGTTGGTGAAGCAATATTAGCAAACACATCCGAATGTGTATTTGCTTTGATGCGGTAGCTCTGGACAGATGCTGAAAAATCCACAGCCTGCTTTAGCTGTGTGGGAGGCCACGGAATGCCACCATTCTGTTTCTCTATCCATCCCTGAATGTTATACAGGTCATCCCAATGGAGCACAGTCAAATGCTGTATCCCCTACTGCACCATCACGTATTCCACATGCGCCACATCATGCATGGCAAAAAATATTTTAGAAATGTTTGGTAGAGGTGAACAAATGTGTCTGACTATTTTTGAATCCTTCCCCTGGTAAAAGCTGTTGCTGTGAGTCCAACAGTTCGGGGTAGAGCGGAAGAGAATAACTGAAAGCACCTCCACAATTGCTTTAATAGACACAATGACATTAAAGTCTGATCCCTCTAGAACTGCGAGGGCTAGGTTCTGCTGGGAAGCTGCCCCTTCCAGTGGTACAAAGCTTCCATTTCTACCTCTGCAGAGTTGCTGGTTATCAACTGATGCTATACAGTGATTATGAAATACACTCTCTCCCTCCCTCTCTCTTGTCTCAGACACAATGCCCCTCCCTATGTCAGTTGGGCGGCAGGTGGGTGAGGTGGCAGTTTGGTCAGATCAGCAGGGAGATGGCCAAATCCCGAGAGAGAAAAGCTCATGCCTAGACATGTTGGAGTCAAACCATTCCTTGTACCTCTAAGTGCACATAGGAATGCGCTCAGAGGAGAGGGACTCCTTTCCTTCCAGTTGGCCAGCCAGGGAAGGATGAAGGGAACTGATTGGCTTTCACAGTCCTCTTCTCAATGTGTAAAGCCTTCCCAAGCATCCGGGGGCCATATTGCTGCTCTCCTTCCCTGTAGCTGAGGGATATTGAGCTGTGTTTCCAGGATGCTAGGGGTCTGACCGATGGCCTGTTTGGGGATTTAGGAAGGAGGTGGTTGTTTTTTTTTCCATTGGGTCATATTGGCAGAGGCTGGAGGTATTTTTGCCCTCCTCACAACATTGTGGTGTTCAGGTTTAGGTTAAAAGGAGTAAGTACAGAAATGTTAATGCTAGGAGATAATAGAAGAATGCTTTACTTGTCTCGACTAGTGGCTGATGTTCATGCAGCTAAAGAAAAAAAGGGCCAGATCCCAGAGGAGAATGAAACCCACAATATGGCTGGAGGATCTTTTGCCTCCAAGGAGAAGGGGAAGGGAGATCTGATTTTTTTTCAGAAGTCTTGGAGCACTGGGGAGGTTCCAAAGAACTGAATGAAAGCTAATATTTGAAAGGGTAAACAGAATGACCCAGGTAATTGTAGGCTTGTCAATCTGACATAGATCATGGACAAAATAAAGGAATGGCTTGAATGGGATTCAAGTAAGAAAGAAAAAATTAGAATAATATAATTAATGCCAATGAACATGTGTTTATGAAAATAGATCTTGTCAAACTAATTACCCTTTTCTGAAAAGATTATAAATTAAGTTGATAAAGGTAACAGTGTTGATGTAGTATAGATCTCTGTATGGTGTTTGACTTAGCACCACACAACATTCTGAATAAGAAACTGGAAGAAAACAAAATCAACCTGGTATATATTAGGATTGGTCCTGCTTTGAGCAGGGGGTTGGACTAGATGACTTCCCTGAGTTTCCAACCCCCTTCTATGATTCTACATGGATTAAAAACTGTTGGACAGATCTCAGAATGTTACCGTAAATGGGAACCTTCGAGTGGGTTTGTTTCTATTGGGTCCTGCAGAGACTGGCTCTCGGGCCTCCACTATTTAACATTTTCATCAATGACCTAAATGAAAACATAACATTATTACTGATAAAGTTTACGGATGACATAAAAATTGGGGGCGTGGTAAAAAATGAAGATAACAGGTCACTGATACAGGGCGATCTGGAACACTCGGTAAACTGGACTCATGCAAACAGTGCTTCTTTCAGTACAGCCACATGTAAGGTCATAAATGCAGGCTCTACTTACAGGATGAGGAACTCTATCCTGAAAACGAGTGACCCCGAAAAAGACTTGAGAGTCATATGGGATTAGCTGAACCTGAGCTCCCAGTGCGACACTGTGGCCAAAAGGACTAATGCAATCCCTGGATGTATAAACAGGGGAATATCCAGTGGGAATAGAGAGATTATTTTACTTCTGCATTTGGCACTGGCCCAACCACTGCTGGAATACTGTGTAGAGTTTTGGTGTCCACAATTCAAGAAGGATGTTGATAGATTTGAGAGGGGTCAGAGAAGAGCCACGAGAATGATTAAAGGATTTGAAAACTGCCTTAAAGTGATAGCTTCAAGGAGATCAATTTATTTAGCTTAACAAATAGATGGTTAAGGGTGACTAATCAGTCTGTAAGTACCTACAAGCGGAATAGAAATTTAATAATAGAGGGCTCTTCAGTGTAGCATACAAAAGGTATAACAAGATCCAGTGGCTCGAAGTTGAAGCTAGACAAATTTAGACTGTATAATAAGGTGCAAACTTTTCACAGGCAGGGTAATGAACCATTAGAACAATTTCCCAGTGGTTGAGATGGATTCTGCATAGCTGGAAATTTTCAAATCAAGATTGGATGTTTTTTTTTCTAAAAGGTTATGCTCTAGTTCAAGCAGGAATTAATTCAGGGAAACCCTACAGCCTTTGTTACACAGGAGATCAAATTAGATTATCACAGTGCTCCTGTTTTTATAATCTATGACATAATCACAGACTGAGAGCCTTCTTGGCATCCTCTACCCCCTTTGCAGAGGGTGGGGGCAGAAGAGAATTCAGAAGTGAGCTGAATCCTGGAGTTAAGATGATGAGTGTCTACCCTGAGTTATTGGTTATATGTTGGAAGCCCTGTAACCCTGCTCTGGACCCAGTTAAATTCCTGGTATGTGAGAGATGGTGGATGGATAGCAAGTCCCTTTCCAGTTATTAAGTTCATAAAGTCTCATCCTGCTTCTTAAATCTGTCCATGTCTGTCTTTCATTCACCTGTATGTCCTGATCCATCTAAACATTGTCTGGAATAACATTTCAGCAATGTCTCCCAGCTATAAATAGCATACACTACAATAGTTTAGGTTTCAGAGTAGCAGCCGCGTTAGTCTGTATCCACAAAAAAAAAGGAGGACTTGTGGCACCTTAGAGACTAACAAATTTATTTGTAGCTCATGAAAGCTTATGCTCAAATAAATTTGTTAGTCTCTAAGGCGCTACACGTCCTCCTTTTCTTTTTACAATAGTTTAGTTACTCAATTTTAAGAATCTGAAAAGTAAGTATTCACCTTGCTTTTCTGCCGTTATTGATGGGAAAGAAACCTGTATTGTTAACAAGTTTATCCTGGGGTTGTTGTTTGTAGGTAACATCACTGCTAGAGACAATGAATGTGCGCTCTAATGACATTACTGCTAAGAGACACATGCTGGTCATGATCCCCATGTTGCAACTCTTATGACATCAGTGGGACTTCTGTGTGCAGATCAAAGGCTGTAAACATGTAGAGGCCAAGATTAGATAATATAAGTGCTGATTAGTAGGCAGATGAATAAAAATATAAACAATCTGCTAGAATCTAACCCTAGAATTTCCATTCTGTATTACTCTGAACACAGCCCAGACGCATAAGCTTACGTGAGGCTCCCATATACGGAAAAGAGGAAAATCCTTTCCAGGCTTTGCTGCATTTCATTTAAGCATATTTGACTTGTGCTGCTCTGTTAGAAATGACTCTGTTGACCCATGTGGAGTGACAGGAGGTTTATATAAACAGCCTAATTTCTGTCCCAATTATGTGCTTGCTTTACAACAGACACAGGTCCCTGCTGCAATGAAGACTTGCCGTTAAGTCTCATTTTCTAGGATGCTGATGGTCTGAGGAGCCAGACCCACATTTCAAACTGCAACAGAAGATATGGGAGGCAACATGGGCTTCTTAGGGGATAAGGGGTCAGAGATTTCGGACAGGGGAGGTTTAAAATTTTAACCGCAAAGTTCAGCACTTGGTTCCCCCAAATAGCCCTTTCCAGTCCAGTATACTATCCCCACCTCATCTGACTTTCTGTGGGATGGACTTTTCTCTTCCACCTAAGCCCTTTATCCATCATGTCCATATGTTCAATCCAGCTTACCCAGCGCACCCTGGCAGACACTGCACTAGTGCCTGTCCTTTGCTCAGATTGTGGTGTTTTCTGGGTGTGCACTGAGCAGTGAACAGATCAGTGAAAGAACCAGACACAATATGGTATCACTCTTACGAGCAAAACCTGTATTCTGTGCTCTACATGACTTTCCCTCACCCTCCAAATCGTAGACCTTTTGGGGTGAGATTTCTCACACTTGATCTCAATTCAGACGTGTGATTTGTATGTGTTGTTTTCCGGATCGCTTAGAGAAAACCAAAAGCTCTCCGATTTATGGTGGCAGTTCACTAAATGCAAGAAGCATCTGCTGCTACAAAAAGCACATCTGTTTTTATTACAAAAATGTAATCTCAAAGGAAAATGGTAGCACTGATTTTTTATGAAGTATCCCCAGGTTTTGACCAATCAACATGCAGACCAGGTAGATTGCAGTACTTAGTTATGATTGGGGGAGAGTTCCACTAGGGGCTGTAACATGTAGTGATGACATTTTGACCTGGGAACCCCAGCCAAGGACAAGGCTCCAGTCTGCTAGTCACTGTAATTCATGTTCAACCTTTTCGGCTTTATTACAGTTTGATACGAAAACACTTCCCTGCCTCTGCACGTCGATACGTAATCAAGTTAGTCATTTCTTTTAAATGCCTAGGTAACTTAAAGTGGTTTCAGTTATAAAACTTGGCAAGTATGTGGGGCCAAATCTTCAGCGGCATTGGCGTTATAGAATGCAGCTGATGAGCAGGGGGTTGGACTAGATGACCTCCTGAGGTCCCTTCCAACCCTGATACTCTATGATTCTATGACCTGGTCCATAGCTCTCCATAAGGAATGTGTGTTTTAATTTTTCAAAGGGATTGAGAAATTAGGGACTTCATAAATGAGAGAGAATTGTATCCCCCATACACATCGGACGATATTGTCCTTACTGACACCGGGGCATGCTGGGACTCTTCCCATTAAAGTCAATGGAAAGATGCCCACTGCGTTGAATGGGAACTGGGTTAGCTCTGCAGTGTACAGTTATGCATTGATATCCATAACACCCTCTCATGTTGCCCAGCAACTGGCAGTGCGGATTCCACATATCCTAGGGCTGTGCACTCCAGACTGCAGCGCATGTAAGAGTGTGTCCAGGTAAAGCAGGAGAGGCGCACGACCTTCTGTGATCATTCTGAGATCATCACAACAGGAGACCCAGCAGAGCAAGGAGCAGATCATTGCCAGGAGGGAAATGGGGAGATTCAGGACTACTCCTCCCAGGAGTCTCCAACTTATGAGTGGTTACAGACCCTTCCTGGCTCAGTGGCCCATATGGGCATGGATTGAGTAGTCCCCTCAACACAAGGGAATGGCTGGCTGTGACTATGTGTAACACCTCAGAACAGGTCAGTGAGCTAGTTCTTCATAGACTAGATTGTTTTCCTTCCTTTACACTGCTGCATCCTGGCATTTAATCTTTATTTGACCAAATGTCATTGCTGCAGTTATTGGATCATTTATCTCCACTCTCTGTATAGTTCCAAGGACGGTCTTTGTTGACAAGCGCAGTCTGCCGGAAGCAGCACAATTGCACTGCTGCAGATTTGCATTTATTATGCATCTGTCCCAGCTCAAAGCCAATGATTTCAATGAGGGCTTAGACCCTCTTAAAACCGTCTTAAAAAGAGACATTTGGTGAATTCCAAAACAATAACCAGCTTTCTGGTGCTACTAAATTTCACAAATCAGATGTTTAATGTTGTGGTGTTAAATTTTCATTAATAAAAGAAGGCTTGTGCGTTAGGATGGAATTTGAAGTATACAGCTAATCACGAGTCCTCGTTATATTAGAAAAGGTGACTATGTTCCACAAGTACCCACACTGTGACGAGAGTCTGATAATGTACCCATTTTGTAGGCCCCTGGAGATGCCATTATGGTCATCTGCAGTCGAGTGGGGAAGATTATTATCTGTGTTCAGCAAAACTGTACTCAATAAAGGTAGACACAGGAAAGGTGTTTAAACTCCGATGTGACTTTTTCCTCTAAAAGATAAGTATGAGCCCAAGTAATAAAGGGTCAATATGCAACATCAATGTATTTAGAATCATAGAATCATAGAATATCAGGGTTGGAAGGGACCCCAGAAGGTCATCTAGTCCAACCCCCTGCTCGAAGCAGGACCAATTCCCAGTTAAATCATCCCAGCCAGGGCTTTGTCAAGCCTGACCTTAAAAACCTCTAAGGAAGGAGATTCTACCACCTCCCTAGGTAATGCATTCCAGTGTTTCACCACCCTCTTAGTGAAAAAGTTTTTCCTAATATCCAATCTAAACCTCCCCCACTGCAACTTGAGACCATTACTCCTCGTTCTGTCATCTGCTACCATTGAGAACAGTCTAGAGCCATCCCCTTTGGAACCCCCTTTCAGGTAGTTGAAAGCAGCTATCAAATCCCCCCTCATTCTTCTCTTCTGCAGGCTAAACAATCCCAGCTCCCTCAGCCTCTCCTCATAAGTCATGTGTTCCAGTCCCCTAATCATTTTTGTTGCCCTTCGCTGGACTCTCTCCAATTTATCCACATCCTTCTTGTAGTGTGGGGCCCAAAACTGGACACAGTACTCCAGATGAGGCCTCACCAATGTCGAATAGAAAGGAACGATCACGTCCCTCGATCTGCTCGCTATGCCCCTACTTATACATCCCAAAATGCCATTGGCCTTCTTGGCAACAAGGGCACACTGCTGACTCATATCCAGCTTCTCGTCCACTGTCACCCCTAGGTCCTTGTCCGCAGAACTGCTGCCTAGCCATTCGGTCCCTAGTCTGTAGCGGTGCATTGGATTCTTTCATCCTAAGTGCGGGACCCTGCACTTATCCTTATTGAACCTCATCAGATTTCTTTTGGCCCAATCCTCCAATTTGTCTAGGTCCTTCTGTATCCTATCCCTCCTCTCCAGCGTATCTACCACTCCTCCCAGTTTAGTATCATCCGCAAATTTGCTGAGAGTGCAATCCACACCATCCTCCAGATCATTTATGAAGATATTGAACAAAAAAAATTTGTCTGTCCCTGGCATAACATGGCACCAACCGAATGGAACATTACAAAGATATGGGACTTTTTCATACAGTTAGTTCTAAACTTTTCCTCCAGCAACTACTTGAGATAGCAATAATGTCCCCAGCCTAGGAACTTTCCCTGGGAACTGATTGAGATTCCTAGCTCTCATTTTCACATCAGGGGGTCATTAATCCTCAGGAAATGCCATGGACCTTCATCGTTATTGCTGAAATAAATATCAGGGTTACGTGTTTTGTGTAGTGTAGTTTGGGCCAAAGGATTTTGTCTTTTCTCATTATATTTTTTCATCTCCCATTTCATCTCCCTTTTTCGCTTTTCCCTACCTTACTGGCTCTCCGTAGCAGTGATGGCCATTTGTATAGATGGGCACTATGATTATGAGTGGTAATGAAGCCAAAGACCCTCTGTGTCTAAAGCACAAGCCCCTAACACTAGAGTGAAAGGAGAGCGCCGTCAGCTGTGCTATAGTCATAAGTGTATACCATCTTTGCAGGGGACAGCTACTAGAGGGAGACATGTCCGTACATGCTTGGCCAGTGCATTATACCTTCACAGTATTGTAGTTCCTTCAGTCCTTCGTACTACTTAATCCATTGTTTATAACAGTGACACACTCTGAAAATGCCTGACCCTCAAGCTCCATTTGGTTATGCTGGGTTCAGAGACCAAGATGTCTAAAACCTACCCACCCTGGCTATATCCTTCAGGCTAACTTGAGCCGCAGACTAGCTTGGACAGGTTGCTAGCTGTGGTACACATGATTAGTGCTAGAAGTTCTCTCTGTATAATTTAAGTTGCGACTCATTTTCAGTTGTGAACTTGGTCTTGATCCTCCCCTTCCCCAGGCGGGCCAAAATCAAGCCAATCTGCCTGAAATGTTGCCCATGTTGAGTGAAGTCTTCGTCCCATTAAAATCAATGGTAAAACATGCATTGACTTCAGTAAGGCTAGGATTTCACCTGTGGTCTTCTACCAGATTACAACTTCATTTAATTTTCATAATATTTGTGGGTAATTAGACAAAGGTGATATTAAAGAGGGTTTTGAAAACACACATTATAATCTCTGTGAGATCTGATATGAATGTGATAATGTGCACAGCCGCAGTCTGCAAACATTGACATGTCGGTGGGTTTGGACACAGAAGAAGGGAGATCAGGATGACAGAAGCAGGAAACAAGGCCTGGAAAGGTCTGGCCTAGAACAGGGTTTCTAAGAGCACCAGGTCACCAAGACTAATAATTCTCATGGACTGTTTTGGAGTACCTAACCCCATGAAGGTCCCTTACATCCTCTGAGCACAGGCTCCAGCGGAGATTTTAATCCACACAATGAGAGTTGCAGTTGTTTACACTACACTAATATTTCACGACATGCAAACGCATTCAATCTTTCATAGACTATATGGTTTAGCAATCTGTCTCGGAACATTTTGTAAAGTTTCTTAAATACTTGAGGAAATTCCTGGACAAAAACTTTGTTAAACTTGAAGGGGTTTATTTTTCAAATTTTACCAGAACTTTTTGGCTGTTTAATGTTTCTTTTGATAAAAATGAAATGTTGTTTTAAGAGTCACAATTCTCATTCCAACACAACCAATTTCTGTTTGTCTGAGAACTATACTAATGCTGACGTCGTAAGCAGAGCTGTGCAGAGGATAGAGGTTCCATTTTATGAAGTATTTTGAGATTTCAAAATTTGACTTCATTCCTAATTGGAATGAAAATTGTAAATTTTCAAATTCTCCATAAAGGAACATTAAAAAATCAGTCAATTTTTGTCAATCAAAAAAGGTGCTTCTATAAAAATCAAACTGTTTTGTTTTGATTTTGACTTTTTTAAATGTATTATTTTATAATACAAAATCAGAACAATCAAAACCAAAAAATCAATTTGCAGATTCCAAGACCCACAGAGACCACTGTGGTCATGTAGCCTGACCTTCTGTACAATGCAGGCCACCGAACTTCCCTGAAATAACTTTTGGTTGAACTAGGGCATATCTTTTTTAGAAATCGAATCTTGATTTAAAAAATTGCCAGTGATGGAGAATCTACACCCTTTTCAAAAAGAGAAATTGAAATTTTTCATTATGAAAATGCTGAAACGTCGGATTTTGACTTTGTCAGACTTTTGGGAGGCAGGTGTTCGTCTGAAATGACATTTGAGCAAAATAGATCTGATTTTTCAAAGCATTTCAGTTTCAACAGACATGTATATTCCAACAGAATTATGGTTCTCTCCAAATTTCTCCAACCAGTTCTAATTGTAAGCAAAGCATCTCCTCCTTCACTGAGAAAATAAGTTGCATGTAAAGATGTTAATGGCATTTCTGTGTTTGAGTCAAGAAATACCCTAAGTCGATTGCATCCTAATAAGAGCTCAGATATCATTTCATCAGATGGACAGCAAATCATATTAGGCTTTTCCTGATTTAAGGAACAAAAATTCATACGCTATGGTAAACTGTTGGTATATCACAGTGCATTTCAAAATGCCACGTCCAACTCTGTGTTTATTGTGCAATATCTGCATATGTATCTAAATAATGTACTGTGGCTATAACCATACGTTTCTGGGACTAGGACTGAAGTATGGAATGGAGGTATTGTATTTCCAGATCGGGGTACATGATGTCATTTGGAACGGATTGTGTTGTGTGTGGTAGCTGGAGTTAATGTGTTTGCTCTGACAGAGAATCTGGAGCAGGGGTGGGCAAACTACGGCCTGCGGGCCGTTTTAAGCTGGCCCGTGAGCTCTCACTGGGATGTTGGGTCAGGGGGCTGCACCACACGGCTAAGGCCCGCTCCGGCACTCCAGCTGGGGCCCCGGGTCGGGGAGCCTTACCACACGGCTCCTGGAAGCCACAGCATGGCCCCGCTCCAAGGGTTGGGGGCCACTCCACCCGTAGGGGCTGGAGAAGGGACATGATACTGCTTCCAGGAGCCACTTGAGGTAAGCGCCGCTTGGAGCTTGCACCCCTGAGCCTCTCCCCATGCCCCAACCCCTATCCCAGCCCTGATCCCCTTCCCATTCCCCAAACCCCTCGATCCCAGCACAGAGCATCCTCCTGCACCCCAAACCTCTCATCCGCAGCCCCACCCCAGAGCCTGCACCTCCAGCCGTAACCTGAACCCCTTCCCGCACCCCTGCCCCAACTCTGATCCCTCTCCGAACTCCTCGATCCCAGCACGGAGCACCCTCCTACACCCCAAACTCCTCATCCCCAGCCCCACCCCAGAGCCCGCACCTCCTCCTTCACCCCAACCCCAATTCTGTGAGCATTCATAGCCAGCCATACAATTTCTATTCCCCGATGTGGCCCTCAGGCCAAAAAGTTTGCCCACCCCTGATCTGGAGGCATAATAGTCTGAATATCCAATGTCAGTCACTTTAGCCGTGCAAGACCTCTTTGTAGAAGATTTTTTTATTTAGCAGACCAATTTTCTCCTGGACCAAAAATGACACTTGAGAATTACTTTTAATAATAAAGGAGAAATGAACAATTTTAGTCCATTTTTTTCTCAAGTGGTGAGAAATGTAAAGATAGACTTGAGATGTGCTTTTTGAAGCCATGTAGCAAAAGGGCCCTTCACAAAATGGTGCTGTAGCAGCTGAATAAAAATTGCAGTTGAAAAATGGAAGCATTATTTTGAGAACTGTTTTATCATTCCGTGTTTTTGTATGTCTGTATTCTGCAGGCAAAGCCTATGCCCCTGAGTTCTACTACGACACCTACAGTCCCCTCTGGCAGAACAGACCCCGTGTTTACTCCTACAGTCTGCAGTGGACTCAAATGAACCCGGATGCTGTGGACCGCATCCTTGCATATCGTTTAGGGATTAGACAGGTGAGGTTATAATTTGCTTCTTACAACAGGTGCCTGTTTGCTGTTCTGCCCTCTGTGAGAACTGCCCTCCCCTTTGTTTTCATCTTATCTTGTGTGAAGCTCAGAATTTGTATTTACCCTGCTTTGAAGATTTGCTGCTGTTCTGCAAAGGCAGTCCCGAAACACTTACAAATCCTTGCAAATAATTTGCATATTTCCAGTGTGACAACACAGAGATTAAAGAGGTATTTCTCAGGGGGTTTAGAGGAGGTTCAGCTCAAGAGATACTAGAAAGATTACCTGAAAGAAACTTGCAACCAAATTCAACTTTTTATATCTAGCCATATATCTATGTATCTTTTGCTATGTCTCCCTATAAAGATAGAAAAATATAGAGAGAGTTATATCTTTCATACACAGGCAGCTTGTGATCTTTGAGCTCTTGAACACCTTACTTAAACACATGTAAATATATAGCCCTTGTGATTTGGACATTTTAGAACACAATTGATGTAGAGAAGGGTGGACAGCACCAGTCCATCTGCAGAAGAACTATTACGTTAATATATGAAAGTTAGCAGTCAGAATTAGTCTGTCATTTGGGAATTTTCAAAGCAATATCAGCTATCTTCTAATAAGGTGACTGCAATAATTAAACTAGCAGAACAAAGCTGTACACTGCTAAACTGTCATTAACAGGCAATGCCTCCTCTTACTCCCACCCATAACATGTGGCCAAACAGATGGATGTTTTTGTACTTCTGCACTGGTCTCAGTATGCCTGACCTAAACCTTGGAAGTATGTATTCTAAACTATAGTATATTATTGTTGGTTATTATGGTCCTCTCTGGATTCTGGACTATTTGTATGTGCTAAGCCCTACAGATGTACTGTAGCTTAATCATCATATGAGTTGAGGACATTTTGATCTATGATACTTTTACACATTGTAGAGGGAAAAGTGCCTGATTCCAAAACATCCTTGTAGAATGGGTTCTTCCTCAGCCACTAATACTTTCTCAGTCCAAGTTTTAACCCACTGCTGGCGGAGAGGTGAGGTACAGGGTGAGGCAGACTGTCTTCCCTTCTGAATGAATGTATCATACCTGTGATGCCCCCAGACCTACCAAGTCAAGCTGCAAGTGCTCTGAGCTCAATCTTACACTCCAGTCTCCTACGTGAGTAAGGCTCTAAGATTTCTGGTTAAAAGGTTGCAGTCATAGTTGGTTAAAGGGCTAGTTTTGGTGTAAAATGCAGTATGCCTTCCAAAGCAGGACAGCCGTACAGAAGAGACGCTGTGGGTCCTGATGGGTTTTTGAAGGCAAGCATGATGGAGGAGGGGCCGGGCCAAATTTCAGTTGGTGTGGTGACCCCGCGAGTGAGTGGTGTTGCGACTTGGTGTACAGCTTCAGATAACCGCTCAAATTTGCAACTATAAAAAGCTGTGGTTGTGTCTTCCTTACAGCCTTGTACATGGTGGACTGAATCAAGCAATTGTGCTGGCTCTGTCATATTTGATATTAAATTGTTTTACGAGTATCAGTGGTTCATGCCTTTCTTACAAGGGACTGCCACTAATTGTTTCGGAACGAGAAGGTTTGATGACATTGTGCCTAAGATAACAGATGTGTGCTGAGGGAATACGGGTCATTGAGGATGATTCTTAAAGAGAAACCTTTGTAAAATTATAAAGTGCAAAAGTATTTCTTCAGCCATGAATGTCTTACAGTCCTTTTACTGGGCTGAATTTTTCATGTGCTAAAGCGTGCATATGATGTGAGCATGTTTCCTGTAACGATTAACCAATATATTTGTGCTGTCGTGAGCGTATGGCTCATTTGCATCGGGCCTAGAATAGGTCAGAATGGTTTTGGGACAATGACTGTCGCACTTGATAGCCTGGTGGTTAGGGCACTGGACTGGGAATTGGGAGACCCAGGCTATAGTCCCTGCTCTGTCTGATCCAGAAATCTTATGGTTAAGGCACTGGACTGGGACTCAGGATATATGGGTTCAGTCCCCAGCTATGCCACTGGCTTCAGGACAGCTGCTCTCAGTTCCTGTAGCTTAGCGAACAGAGCACTGGACTGGGACTAAGGAGACCTTGGGGGGCGGGGCTAGGTCTCAGCTCTGCCAGTAGCCTGCTTGGTGACCTTGGGCATGTCCCTTCCCCCTCTGTAAAGTGGAGATAGTGGTATTGATCTCCTTTGCAGAGCACTTTGAGATCTGCTGCTGAAAAGTGCTACCTAAGAGCTAAGTACTATTACTGGTAATTGGTTTGGATTAATGGGTCAGATCTAAAGAACATCAGCCTCCAGTGAGGAACTTTTACACTTTGGGGAATTCCTAACACAGCCCTCTTTTGGAAGCTATTTTTTTCCCATCTTTAGTTGAACTTCAAATAAGGATTTCTGTGTCCTCAAACACCTAGATCTAGAGATGCCCAGGGAACAGCAGGAGATGCTTACATTTTAGAATCAAACAAACGCCACAGTGGGAAGGCCTTCCCTTAACACATTGCTTCAGGAGGGATTGTGTCCTTTTCTGATGCTCAAGAAGAAGAGACTCCTTTGGCTTCCACAGCAGTTGGTGATGTATCCAAATTAGACTCTTTGGGGCAATGACCATGTCTACGTGTATGTTTGGCACATAGCACAATAGGGCCCTAATCCTGACTGGAACCTTTGAGTGACCTATAATACTAACAATCATCCATCCCAGACAGCCTCCTGATCGGTAAATTCTTCAACAGGCGTAACTTGAGAGGCAGAGCGGGTTGATTGCCTCTTTCTTGGGCTACAATTATGACCTGCTAATAAAACAAAGAAAGAAGAGGTCTTTCCTTTTATTCTGTGTAAGTGTGTCTGTGATCTTAAACATATAATTTATACCTGAGAAATTACCCACTACCTTTCATTCTTTATGTTAAGACCTTCCAGCTGACACTTGTGAATTGACTCTTCTACCAAAAGGAAATGCTGTAGGACGTGTTAAGTGTTACACAGATTGGTGGTTAAAATAAAAAGGCCTCCAGGGTAGGCTTGGGAAGCAAATCAAAGAACGTTCCTAAAGGGAAGAGTCTTTTTCAAAGGTTGGAATGTTAATAATGGGGTGTTTGCTTACCTTGGCAGTTATAATATATGCATGCTGAAAGCCATGCAGGGGGAATTCAGCTAATTGAGCAATTCACTGGCATTCAGTTCATTGCCATAAAGTTTTGAAACTGTTCCTTGCCAGTCTCTCATTGCTAGTGATATTTGTATTTATATTTCTGCTACACAAAGTTGGTTCTGATTAGCCAATGAAAGAGGCTGGTCACTTTCACTTTTGCAGCTAGTTTTGTTTCTGTTTTCTTTTATTCTGTAGCGCTAGCTATTGGGCCAGATTGAAAAAGGTATTTAGGTGCCTAATGATGCAGACAGGTGCCTATTGAGATTTTCCAAAGTGCCTCAGCAGGTGAGGAACCGAACACCTACAGAAAAACAATGGGAGTTAAGTGCCTAACCCACTTAGGCATTTTTGACAATTTCAGTGAGCACCTCTCTGCATCATAAGACACCTAAATATCTTTGCCACTCAGGCCCAAAGCCCCAGAGAATGATCAAATTAAAAAGTCAGTGGTGAACTAAAAAAGAAATCATGACAATATTTCAAATTATTTGAGGATTTTTAGCCTCCCTTACCCATTCCATTTTAATTTAATTTTAATTACCTTTCATTGGGTCTTAAATTATTAGATCCTTTAATCAAATTTCAGTAACAGTACTTTACATCAACGCACTCAAAATATTTTTCTTTCATCTACCTGGGTCTACATTTAAATTTTGAGTGAGCCGTTCAGAAGTGTTTTTAATATGATTTCTCCTGAAACTGGGGTGATAGAGTTCTGGTTCTGTTTGCTAACAGCAGTTTTCTCTCTGAAATGTTGGGGTTCAGATACTTTACTTTGCAATATGTGTTCTGTTTTTTCCAACAGATTGGGCAGAGATGATACGGAACCAATTTTCATACTGTAGCTCGAAACGGACACTGTCATGCTAATACAGGGAAAGCATTCTTTCACCATAGGGAGCAGTTTTGTTTGGTGGCTGTAGGTTGATTGAATTCACCTATAAATAATACAAAAAATTCCAAACACGGGAGTTTTCCTGTTTGCAGCAGTAACCGTCACTTGCCATCTGAGTAAACAACACCCCTCCCTTCAGCCAATCACCAGTTCTTTACTAGGGGACTATAAATGTGTGAATTCCCCTGGACCTCCCTTCACACACGTTAGCATGTTTTTATTATTATTATTCATTATGTGTATTACCAGAGCACGTACCAGCCCCAGTCATGGAGCAGGACTCCATTGTGCTAATCACGGTACAAACATAGAGCAAATAGAGAGATCTACAGAGAGCTTCCAATCTAAGTATAAGATGAGACAACAGATGTATACAGACAGACCAACAGGGGAGTACGAACAAACAATGAGACAACATCGGTCAGCATGATTTTGCTAACTGTTTTACACTCTCTCCCTTAAATGATATGATTGTGTTGTGAATAATTGCAAATAGATATTTCATGTGTGTAAATTATCAACTTTGACAGACATTGTGGAAGTGAAATGTAAGCAATCAAGGTGCTAAAGAAGCCCTCAAGACGAGGCCATTGAAGAGAAGCTAAATGAATTCTTTGCATTGGTCTTCATTGCGCAAGATGTGAGGGTGATTCCCACACTTGAGCCATTCAGAATGAGGTGTCAGTAGAGGAGGTTTTCGAACCAATTGATAAATTAAACAGTAATAAGTCACCAGGGCCAGATGGTATCACCCAAGCGTTCTGAAGGAACTCAAATGTGAAATTGCAGAACAACAAGATTAAATCAGCTTCTGTATCAGATGGCTGGAATAGCTTATGTGATGCCAATATTTTTTTTAAAAAACTGCAGAGGTGATCTTGGCAGTTACAGGCTGGTGAGCCTAATTTACCGGGCAAATTGGTTGAAACTATAGTAAAGAACAGAATTCTCAGACATAAAAATGAAGATGATTTGTTGGGCAAGGGTCAACATAGCTTTTCTAAAGGGAAATCATGCCTCACCAATCTATTAGAATACTTTGAGGAGATCAACAATCATGTGGACAAGGGTGAGCCAGTGGATATAGTGTACTTAGAGTTTCAGAAAGCCTTTGACAAGATCCTTCACCAAAGGCTCTGAAGCTAAGCAAGCAGTCATAGGATAAGAGGAAAGTCCCTCTTATGGATCAGTAACTGGTTAAAGACAGGTTTCAGAGAAGCAGCCATATTAGTCTATATCCACAAAAAGAACATGAGTACTTGTGGCACCTTAGAGACTAACACATTTATTTGAGCATAAGCTTTTGTGGGCTACAGCCCACTTCATCGGATGCATAGAATGGAACATATAGTAAGAAGATACATGTATACATACAGAGAACATGAAAAGGTGGAACTAGCCATACCAACTGTAAGAGGCTAATTAATTAAGATGAGCTATTATCAGCAGGAGAAAAAACTTTTGTAGCGATAATCAAGATAGACCATTTAGACAGTTGACAAGAAGGTGTGAGGATACTTAAAATGGGGAAATAGATTCAATATATGTAATGACCAGCCATGCCCAGTCTCTATTCAAACCCAAGTTAATGGTTTCTAGTTTGCATATTAATTCAAGCTCAGCAGTTTCTCGTTGGAGTCTGTTTTTTAAGCTTTTCTGTTGCAAAATTGCCATCCTTAAATCTTACACTGATTGGCCAGAGAGATTGAAGTGTTCTCCTACCGGTTTTTGAATGTTATGGTTCCTGATGTCAGATTTGTGTTCATTTATTCTTTTGCGTAGAGACTGTCCGGTCTGGCCAATGTACATGACAGAGAGACATTGCTGGCACATCATGGCATATATCACATTGGTAGATGTGCAGGTGAACGAGCCCCTGATGACAGGTTTCAGAGTAACAGCCGTGTTAGTCTGTATTCTCAAAAAGAAAAGGAGGACTTGTGGCACCTTAGAGACTAACCAATTTATTTGAGCATGAGCTTTTGTGAGCTACAGCTCACTTCATTGGATGCATACTGTGGAAAATACAGAAGATGTTTGTTTTTATGCACACAAATCATGAAAAAATGGGTGTTTATCACTACAAAAGGTTTTGTTGGGGCGGGGGGGAGAAAACCTGGATTTGTGCTGGAAATGGCCCACCTTGATTATCATACACATTGTAAGGAGAGTGATCACTTTAGATAAGCTATTACCAGCAGGAGAGTGGGGTGGGGGGAGAGAAAACCTTTTGAAGTGATAAACACCCATTTTTTCATGGTCTGTGTGTATAAAAACACTTCTGTATTTTCCACAGTATGCATCCGATGAAGTGAGCTGTAGCTCACGAAAGCTTATGCTCAAATAAATTGGTTAGTCTGTAAAGTGCCACAAAAGCCCCTGATGGTGTGGCATGTGATTAGGCCCTATGATGGTGTCCCCTGAATAGATATGTGGACACAGTTGGCATCGGGCTTTGTTGCAAGGATAGGTTCCTGGGTTAGCATTTTGTTGTGTGATGTGTGGTTGCTTGAGAGTATTTGCTTCAGGTTGGGGGGCTGTCTATAAGCAAAATCACACATATTGACTCTATTTCCCCATGTTAAGTATCCTCACAAGTGCCACAAGTACTCCCGTTCTTTTTGTAGTTAAAAGACAGAAAACAAAGAATAGAAATAAATGGTCAGTTTTCAGAATGGAGACAGGTAAATAGTGGTATCTCCAAGGGATCTGTAGTGGGCCCAATGCTGTTCAACATATTTATAAATGATCTTGAAAAATGGGTAAAGAGTTAAGTGGCAGAATGTGCAGATGATACAAAAATTACTCAAGATAGTCAAGAGCAAAGCAGACTGTGATGAGTTAAAAAGGGATCTCAGAAAATTGTGTGACTGAGCAAGGAAATAGCAGATGAAATTCAGGGTTGATAAATCCAAAGAAGGCACATTGGAAAGCATAATCCCAACTATACGTACAAAATGATGGGGTCAAAATTAGCTGTCTTGGTCATAAAGAGATCTTGGCGTTATTGTGGAGAGTTCTCTGAAAACATCCATACAATGCACAGCGGGAGTCAAAAAAGGTAACATAATGTTGGGAACCATTAGGAAAGGGATAGAAAATAAGTCAGTAAATATCATTGTGCCACTGTGTAAATGCAGGGTCCTCCCATATCTTGAATACTGCGTGCATTTCTGGTTGCCCCATCTCAGAAAGCTATATTAGAAATGGAAAAGGTACAGAGAAGGGCAGCAAAATGATTAGGGGCGTGGAACAGCTTCCATTCGAGAGATTAAAAAGTCTGGGACTGTCTAGCTTGGAAGAGAGACGACTAAGCAGGGATATGATAGAAGTCTGTAAAATCATGAATGGGCTGGGGGAGACAGTGACCAAGGAAGTGTTATTTACCCCTTCACATAACACAAGAACCAGGGGGTCACCCAATGGAAAGGAATAGGCAGCAGGACAAAACGATGTACTTATTCATACAACATATAATCCACGTTGGAACTGGTTGCCAGAGGATGTTGTGAAGGCCAAAGCTAAAACTTGGTTAAAACAGAATTAGACACCTCTATGAAGGACAGGTCTATCAATGGCTATTAGCCAAGATGGCCAGGGATGCAACCCCATGCTCTGGGTGTCCCTAAGCCTCTACCTGCCAGAAGCTGGGAGTGGATGACAGGGGATGGATCACTCAATATTTGCACTGTTCTGTGAATTCCCTCTGGGGTACCTGGCATCGGCCACTGTCGGAAGACAGGATGCTGGGCTAGATGGACCAATGGTCTGACCCAGTATGGCCATTCTTATGTTTTAAGCCTTTCTGGATCCAGCTGGGCTGATTCTCCTCTCACTTTGTAATAGAGCATACCAGCCCTTTAAGGATTGTAACGGGAACCAATATCTGCCGGTACCAGGATTTCATGGGACAGACAATGCTATTACTGATGAGGGAAGTGGTCTCAGGGAAGCAGTCAGGACATCATGGTGCAGACTTTGATTTTAGCCCCTGAGGCTGGTCTTTCATGAATATGAGGATCTGGAACTTCCCTCAGACGTGGTGAGGTATTAGGTTGGTCCCTGATGCTTCCAGCCAAGCTCTGTCTCTCAGAAGTAGGAATCAGTGCCCCTGGTCACTCCTGGAAAGTGCAGGGCAGGTAGGTTTGTTTACATGTGTCTTATTTATTTTGGAACACTTGGCTCATCTGGCTGTTTTGATAAGACTTAGATAAAGAACCCAAATGGGGAACTGACAAGTGCCCAGTACCCACCTTCTTTATATGACCTGCCACATACAAGTGTCCCAAAGCATCCAAGCCAAGGAAACGTCTCTTGTGTTCTTGTAGCTATTGTTTATTATATGCAGCTTACTAGCATTTGTTGGGGCTTTTTTTATTATTTTTGTTTGTTTCTTTTTATTTGGCTTGCCACAAATGGCCTATGCAGCAGGGTCCTCAAACACCCTCTTTGATTAAAAGAGAAGAGGGAGGCACTTATAAAAAGGAGGAAAGAGAAGAATGCATTGGCAGGGTGGAGGATACTCCTGGGAGGTGGCCCAGAGACAAGATAACGCACAAGGAAGGCACCAGAAACATAGAGCTAGAGGTGGAAGGCCCACAGGGACGGAGGTTTTCCCATGGTACTGGCAAATCCTGCAAAAGCCCAAAGTGGAATCCAGATATCCTGAGTTCCAGGCCATTTTATGAAGCACAAGACCATCCTTTCATCAGTCAGCCAATATTGAGTATATTGCTCTAAAATTAAAAGACTTCTGTATGGCTCTGTTTGAGAAAGTGGCAGTTTTTAGTGTGTGGGTTTTTTTTAAATTTCCTGAAGTGTTGTGAAGCATTAGTGGTAGATTATTGGCTAAGCAGGAAGGTGGGTGTCTGTGTGTGAGATTAGATTAAGAGTGCCACATTTATCTCATTAACAAAATGCTTGTTACATTAATAGTGCTGAAACCAGAGACTTAAAAAAGTTTTCCTGCTTGCTGTACAAAATTGAAGCATTGCTGTTTTATTCTGGGAAAAGTTCAGACAAAATGTTCAGAATATACAGTCTATGGCATGTTTATACCTGCTGGGTTCTTTGATGTGATTTTAAAGAGTCTGAAGCAAGATGAAACGTAATCTTGATGTCTTAATGCAATTTTCATAAAATGTTTGCTTTCTCCTCAGCATTTTGTGCATTTGGCGGACCATTGTGGAAGCTTGTGCATGAAATACATGTAACAGTTCAATTGTTAAATATAAAAGAACCCTGATGGTTAAAGATTGCGAGCGAACTTTTTCCTCATGAAAAAGAAATTGTGGCACTGTAAAATTGTTCTTTGATTATAGAGCACAGGAAGGAAGTTGTGGTGTCTCAGCCAATCAGAGTGTAGTAATGCTGCAGAGTTAAAGGGGTATGTTTGGGTGGTTTTCCCTTTCCTGCAGTCTCTGGTCTGACTGCCTCAGGCACTCACAAGTTTGCTGGTGATGTTTGCTGGCAGCGCAGCAGAAGTTGAAAACTCCAAAACGGCAGTGAATGATCTCGCCGCACATTAAGCGCTGGGGGCTGTTGTCTGGATCACTGGAAATCATAGAATCATAGAATCATAGAATATCAGGGTTGGAAGGGACCCCAGAAGGTCATCTAGTCCAACCCCCTGCTCAAAGCAGGACCAATTCCCAGTTAAATCATCCCAGCCAGGGCTTTGTCAAGCCTGACCTTAAAAACCTCTAAGGAAGGAGATTCTACCACCTCCCTAGGTAACGCATTCCAGTGTTTCACCACCCTCTTAGTGAAAAAGTTTTTCCTAATATCCAATCTAAACCTCCCCCACTGCAACTTGAGACCATTACTCCTCGTTCTGTCATCTGCTACCATTGAGAACAGTCTAGAGCCATCCTCTTTGGAACCCCCTTTCAGGTAGTTGAAAGCAGCTATCAAATCCCCCCTCATTCTTCTCTTCTGCAGGCTAAACAATCCCAGCTCCCTCAGCCTCTCCTCATAACTCATGTGTTCCAGTCCCCTAATCATTTTTGTTGCCCTTCGCTGGACTCTCTCCAATTTATCCACATCCTTCTTGAAGTGTGGGGCCCAAAACTGGACACAGTACTCCAGATGAGGCCTCACCAATGTCGAATAGAGGGGAACGATCACGTCCCTCGATCTGCTCGCTATGCCCCTACTTATACATCCCAAAATGCCATTGGCCTTCTTGGCAACAAGGGCACACTGCTGACTCATATCCAGCTTCTCGTCCACTGTCACCCCTAGGTCCTTTTCTGCAGAACTGCTGCCTAGCCATTCGGTCCCTAGTCTGTAGCTGTGCATTGGGTTCTTCCGTCCTAAGTGCAGGACCCTGCACTTATCCTTATTGAACCTCATCAGATTCCTTTTGGCCCAATCTTCCAATTGGTCTAGGTCCTTCTGTATCCTATCCCTCCCCTCCAGCGTATCTACCACTCCTCCCAGTTTAGTATCATCCGCAAATTTGCTGAGAGTGCAATCCACACCATCCTCCAGATCATTTATGAAGATATTGAATAAAACCGGCCCCAGGACCGACCCTTGGGGCACTCCACTTGATACCGGCTGCCAACTAGACATGGAGCCATTGATCACTACCCGTTGAGCCCGACAATTTAGCCAGCTTTCTACCCACCTTATAGTGCATTCATCCAGCCCATACTTCCTTAACTTGCTGACAAGAATACTATGGGAGACCGTGTCAAAAGCTTTGCTAAAGTCAAGAAACAATACATCCACTGCTTTCCCTTCATCCACAGAACCAGTAATCTCATCATAAAAGGCGATTAGATTAGTCAGGCATGACCTTCCCTTGGTGAATCCATGCTGGCTGTTCCTGATCACTTTCCTCTCATGCAAGTGCTTCAGGATTGATTCTTTGAGGACCTGCTCCATGATTTTTCCAGGGACTGAGGTGAGGCTGACTGGCCTGTAGTTCCCAGGATCTTCCTTCTTCCCTTTTTTAAAGATTGGCACTACATTAGCCTTTTTCCAGTCATCCGGGACTTCCCCGGTTCGCCACGAGTTTTCAAAGATAATGGCCAGTGGCTCTGCAATCACAGCCGCCAATTCCTTCAGCACTCTCGGATGCAACTCGTCCGGCCCCATGGACTTGTGCACGTCCAGCTTTTCTAAATAGTCCCTAACCGCCTCTATCTCCACAGAGGGCTGGCCATCTCTTCCGCATTTTGTGATGCCCAGCGCAGCAGTCTGGGAGCTGACCTTGTTAGTGAAAACAGAGGCAAAAAAAGCATTGAGTACATTAGCTTTTTCCACATCCTCTGTCACTAGGTTGCCTCCCTCATTCAGTAAGGGGCCCACACATTCCTTGGCTTTCTTCTTGTTGCCAACATACCTGAAGAAACCCTTCTTGTTACTCTTAACAACTCTCGCTAGCTGCAGCTCCAGGTGCGATTTGGCCCTCCTGATATCATTCCTACATGCCCGAGCAATATTTTTATACTCTTCCCTGGTCATATGTCCAACCTTCCACTTCTTGTAAGCTTCTTTTTTATGTTTAAGATCCGCTAGGATTTCACCATTAAGCCAAGTTGGTCGCCTGCCATATTTACTATTCTTTCGACTCATCGGGATGGTTTGTCCCTGTAACCTCAACAGGGATTCCTTGAAATACAGCCAGCTCTCCTGGACTCCTTTCCCCTTCAAGTTAGTCCCCCAGGGGATCCTGGCCATCCGTTCCCTGAGGGAGTCGAAGTCTGCTTTCCTGAAGTCCAGGGTCCGTATCCTGCTGCTTACCTTTGTTCCCTGCGTCAGGATCCTGAACTCAACCAACTCATAGTCACTGCCTCCCAGATTCCCATCCACTTTTGCTTCCCCTACAAATTCTACCCGGTTTGTGAGCAGCAGGTCAAGAAAAGCACCCCCCCAGTTGGCTCCTCTAGCACTTGCGCCAGGAAATTGTCCCCTACGCTTTCCAAAAACTTCCTGGATTGTCTATGCACCGCTGTATTGCTCTCCCAGCAGATATCAGGAAAATTAAAGTCACCCATGAGAATCAGGGCATGCGATCTAGTAGCTTCCGTGAGCTGCCGGAAGAAAGCCTCATCCACCTCATCCCCCTGGTCCGGTGGTCTATAGCAGACTCCAACCACTACATCACTCTTGTTGCACACACTTCTAAACTTAATCCAGAGACACTCAGGTTTTTCTGCAGTTTCGTACCGGAGCTCTGAGCAGTCATACTGCTCCCTTACATACAGTGCTACTCCCCCACCTTTTCTGCCCTGCCTGTCCTTCCTGAACAGTTTATAACCATCCATGACAGTACTCCAGTCATATGAGTTATCCCACCAAGTCTCTGTTATTCCGATCACGTCATAGTTCCTTGACATCACCAGGACCTCCAGTTCTCCCTGCTTGTTTCCAAGGCTTTGTGCATTTGTATATAAGCACTTGAGATAACCTGTTGATCGCCCCTCATTGCCAGTATGAGGCAGGAGCCCTCCCCTCACAGACATTCCTGCCTGTGCTTCCTCCCGGTATCCCACTTTCCCACTTACCTCAGGGCTTTGGTCTCCTTCCCCCGGTGAACCTAGTTTAAAGCCCTCCTCACTAGGTTAGCCAGCCTGCTGGCAAAGATGCTCTTCCCTCTCTTCGTAAGATGGAGCCCGTCTCTACCCAGCACTCCTCCTTCATGGAACACCATCCCATGGTCAAAGAAACCAAAGCCTTCACTCCGACACCATCTGCGTAGCCATTCGTTGACTTCCACGATTCGACGCTCCCTACCTAGGCCTTTTCCTTCCACGGGGAGGATGGACGAGAACACCACTTGCGCCTCCAACTCCTTTATTCTTCTTCCTAGAGCCACATAGTCCGCAGTGATCCGCTCAAGGTCATTCTTGGCAGTATCATTGGTGCCCACGTGGAGAAGCAGGAAGGGGTAGCGATCCGAGGGCTTGATGAGTCTCGGCAGTCTCTCCGTCACATCACGAATCTTAGCCCCTGGCAAGCAGCAGACTTCTCGGTTTTCCCGGTCAGGGCGGCAGATAGATGACTCAGTCCCCCGGAGGAGAGAGTCCCCGACCACCACCACCCGCCTTCTCCTCTTGGGGGTGGTGGTCGTGGAACCCCCAACCTCAGGACAGCGCATCTCATGCCTTCCAACCAGCGGAGTCTCCTTCTGCTTTCTCGCCCCAGACATATCATCTGGTCCACTCTCCGCAACGATACCTGTGGAGAGAACATGAAAGCGGTTAGTTACCTGTGTCTGTGTTACTGGAACCCGGACATTCCGCTTACCTCTTCTGGAGGTCACATGTTGCCAAGCTTCTTCACTGGTCTCTTGGCTCCTCTGTGCAACCTGCTCTATATCTGTAGAGCTTTGTGCCCCTAGAAGCCTATCCTGAGTTTCGTCCAGGAAATCCTCAGTTTCCCGTATGCAACGCAGGGTTGTTATCTGTTGCTCCAGACCTTCAATCTTCTCTTCCAATATGGAGACCAGCTTGCACTTTGTACAGACAAAGTCGCTTCTGTCCTGTGGAAGAAAGACAAACATGGCACATCCAGTGCAGGTCACAACAGCTGAACCCCCCCCTTCCATATCACCTTCCTACTATGAGCTTCCTCAGAGCAGTTTGCAAGACGTAAGCCTCACTGGGCTCCCTCCAGGCGAACTCCCAGGCAAACTCCTTCTGTGTGCTGCTCTGCTGTCCCCGCTGCTCAGCTGGTTCTCCGCCGCTCAGCTGGTTCGCGAAGCTCTGGCTATTTTTAAACAGCCAGGCTTCCCTGTCGCAAACAAACAGACACCCTACTGCCCGCCCCCTGCAGGCTAGCAGCCAATCAGACACTCACTCAGGCTCTCACACTGCCCCCCCAGCAAACACACGCTCGGATACTTCCTCAGCAAGCAAACAAACACAGACTCGGATACTTACCAGTCCCAGGCAAACTCCTTCTGTGTGCTGCTCTGCTGTCCCCGCTGCTCAGCTGGTTCTCCGGTGTGTGCCCCTTTACGTCCTAGAGTTCCAGGGAGTGATTTTCAACGGCAGTGGCAGCCCAGGTCAGCATGGGGCCGCTGACTCATTCCCCCCAAGAAGAAAGGGGGGACTGTATAGGTCCAGGCTAGTGCAGGACAAGCCCTCATTTACCGGGACCTGGTGGAGCAGCGCCCACTCTCTTACTCACGGAAGTGGTGAAACACAAGGTTTCATCAGGATGCGCTGTGGGCATTGCGCTAGTTGCTTCTTTCTCAGGGGAATGGGAAAGGGATTTTTCCCTCACTGCCAGATTGGCCAAGGTGAAGTGGGTTCGGGGATCACTTAGTTGGGCGAACATAAAACAGGAGCTAGGTTATGATGTTGCAACTCATTATGTAAATGTGGGGTGGGTGTCCAGTGCAGGTACTCCGTAGAGAAGGGACACAGTGATCAGATAAAATGGATTGGAAAGGGATTTAAAGGAGGTATTCTTTAAGGAGTGGAAACAGGGGGCTCAGGGCTCCCATGATAGGTATGACAGGGAGCCAACCCCCCCTCCTCCTCCTGTATAGCCCATTGCTTAACCCTCTTTCAAGGGAGGGAAGGTGAAGTCCCAGCAGTGCGTTGGCTGGGGACCAGGATGGGTGATGGGGAGGGCTGACAGAAGCCCACACGCTGTACATTGAAATGACTATGGAATGACCTGCACTGTACACTTTTATTGGCCAGGTACTCCCAGACATTTACTAATAGAACTGCGCCCTAATTAAACCACATCCAGTGTCTCCTGACCTGTTTCCAGCATAACAGGGACAATGAGAACACAGAGGGAAAAGAGTTGGGAATGGTGGGTGACAAGAGATGAATCATTTGATTACCTGCTCTGTTCATTCCCTCTGGGGCACCTGTCATTGGCCATTGTAGGAAAACAGGATACTGGGCTGGATGGAGCTTTGGTCTGACCAGTGTGGCCGTTCTTATGAGACATGGGGCCTGACTCTCAGTTATGCTACGTTAGGCCACTGTGAGGGGATAAGTAGGCCTTAGAGTGGTTGGAAACATCCCCCTGAAAATACCACCTGTGGAAGGAGCCTCCTTGGGCAGCATGTGGTAGAATTAAGGTCTATATGTGAGCTCTGTTTCCAGCCCTGGCATAAGGAGTGGATCAGGACCATGCTGCAGCATATGCACTATGGATAATTGCTGCTTCTCCGGCCCCTAGGGAGCCATCAGAACCAAAGTTTAATTTAAAGCATCTCTGAGGCTGCTCTAAATTACATCTAGGGTTGGAAAAACCTGTGCCAGGTCCCAGAATAGGACCCACCTGGTCTGACTATCAGGGAGCGTCATCCCAGAAATCGCTCCGTATCTCTATGCCAAGATACTAGTATCATACACCATGCCATGGGGTAGAAGACAAAACTGATTCAGACACAGGGAGAGAAGTTAGGTGTGGAAGAACATGACCCAGAAGAATTACATTAACCAGCCTTTTCAAGGGCAGATTGAAGAGAAGTTGGAGAGGAAGGTGCGTCAGATACAGCAAACTGTGATAAGAAGTTAAGAAGGATGCTTCATTTGGTTTCGTGATGGATCAGTGAAATCAAAAAGGGTGCAGGGAGCCACCATCTTGTGCAAGAGCACCCACACAACCAAGAGCACCCACACAACAGATAGTAAGGTGCATCATTCTTCTGAATGGAGAGTGAACATGAAAATAATGATATATTTACCAGCATATTATAATTTAAACGAAAGTGAGTTTTGTGAAATGTATTCACTTGGACACAGACAAAACCCAAGTTGCTGGAAACAAATGCTGTGTAAATTATGTGAGAGGGGGACCTTTTGCCATCTTCCACGCTACTCAGCCTGGTGCAGGGAAAAAAACAGTTAAGATCAAGGCATTTTCATTCTCTCTGTCACAGAGCATGTATAAAAACTAGAGATTAAAAATGCAAATATTTCTGTTTTGCAGCCACCCAGAAACAAGTGCTCACGGCTGTAGTATTTCATTTGTAAGGGGGGGAAGAGAAGATATAGAGAGGGCTAATTCAAATATATATTGAATGCTTTTAACATTGTTCTCTTTATGAAAAATTTCAAACAGCCTCCAGCAGAGGGACATGTGCCGTCTTAAAGGGTTGTTCATGGCATGGATTTGCTTTTGTGAGGCTAGATAAGGCCTTTCTTAAATTCATCTTGTTACATCGGTTCTTGTGAAATAACAGAGAGAGAGAGAGAGTTTGGCAAATAAAGTGAGCAGAGCATGCGAAGGCATGCTTCTTATTGATTCTGTGGGGTTTGGTAAATTGAGTTGGAGAAGCAACGGTGCTGTTTTACAGTTTTTGTTTTGTAATATTATTGATAACTGTTAGGCTCATTCCACAGGAGATGGGGCTTGAATTCCAAATGTAGCAAGCGGAGCCCTGTCATTGTAAACATTATCTGCAATGGCCAATGTAGTTGTGAATGATTCTTTTAATTGAAATGTTAGAAATATTACAGCTTCAAATTCTTCATATGAATTGGGCAGGGGACTGTATTTGTGTGAAAATCATTCAATTGGCAACAACAGATAGAACAATGTTCATAACATGAAGGTTGCTCAGTGAATCACTCAGAAATCAAGAAATCCCAAAGTTAAAGGTTTACCTGAAACCTTAACCCAGCACATGCTGATGCTCTAATTCTGGTCTAGGAGCATCTTAGCTCACCAGTCCTATTTACTTTAACGGGGCTGCTGCTGGAATAAGGTCCTAGCTATTGAAGTTCTCGTTCAGTAAGGTGCCTAAATGGACCTTTGGCTCCCGCTGAAGATAATGGGCTAAATTCTCTTCTGGTGTAAATAGACAAAACTCCATTGAAGTCAATGGAACTATATCCTTTGACACCAACAGGGAACTCAGGTCACTGAGCTAATTTCTGTCCTCGTTACGCTACACGTGGCATGTGGCAGATATGACGGTACCCTGCAATGTCCTGGGCAAACCTTGTGGAATTAAGTTAAAGCATATTGAATTGCATTTAGTACCTTTGGGGTCCATTGTATTGCAAATGCAAACATCTCCACACTGTTGAGATTTTCTCTGTGCTTTCCCCTTCTAGGCACTTGCTTTCACTGCTGTTGACACTTATGCAATTCACACCATTACAGATGCCACACATGCTGCCCCCCTATATATGTCCCAGGCGGAAGCTGGCATATTATGTCAATACAAGTAATTGCTGCCGGCTCACATTGCCTTGGTTAGTTTTTCATTATACAGTACAAACATGCAAGAGTAAATTGAAACCTGCTCAGCACATTACAGTGCAAAACATACATTTAAGCAGCGGGTATGATGCACAGTTCTCTATTAGCACTTCTAGTATCTAGCTTGCATGAATGAATTTATCTCTTGAGCATTACGGGAAAGACAGTTGCTTTGTCCGGTAATGTATCAGCAGATACCAAATTGTATCAACTACAGTAATTGAAAGAATGGATCTTGAATGGACGCTTTCTGTTACTCTGCCATTAATGGTGTTGTTGTTTGTATTCTAGTTGTGCCTAGGAGGCCTAATCGTAGACCCAGTACCCATTTGCGCTAGGGCCTGTACAAACAAACATAGACCAAAATGACAGCCCTACTGCAAGGAGCTCACAATCTAAATATGCAAGAGACAACGGATGGCTACAGACAGATGGGGGAGCACAAGGAAACTGGGAGACGATATTGGTCAATAAGACAGGCAGTGATCACAGCACACTAGCTTCCTAACTTGATCTCAAGTTTTTAGTAGGCATCACTTCACAGGAGAGTTTTAAGAAGGGTTTTGATGGAGTACAATGACATGACTTTGGAGGGTTCAAAAAAGAACTAGGTAAATTCATGGAGGATAGGTCCATCAATGACTATTAGCCAGGATGGGCAAGGATGGCATCCCTAGCCTCTGTTTGCCAGAAGCTGAGAATGAGCAACAGGGGATGGATCACTTCATGATTCCCTGTTCTGTTCATTCCCTCTGGGGCACCTGGCATTGGCCACTGTCATAGTATTTCCTTAACTCCAAAGTTCAGTGCCTACAAAGAAGTAACAAACAGTTTGGTAATAGCATTCATAAGAAGGTATGCTCCGATTTCATTGTTCAGTTATGTTTTAGGAATTCTGAATCTTTCATATTTATTGTCATGGTTTGTTTGTTTTTTTATTTTGTTTTTGTTAATGTTTCAATGGCCCACTTTGAAAGGAACCCTCTTGCCAACTTTCTGAGAGAGCCTAGGATTTTCAAATGAGCTCAGCACACTGGGTGTCGGTTGGGTGCTCAGCTCCTTTGAAAATCAGTCCCCAAGTTTGGAAAACTTAGTCTTTGGCTGTTTTGAAACGTTATTCCTTTGTTCATATTATCCCATTCTTCTTATTATTTATAGGTATTAACATAGTGCCTAGAAGTCCTACCCATGAACCAGGATTCTTTATGAAAAAGTTGGTCCCTGCCCAACGAGCTTACAATCTAATTATAAAACAAGAGACAACTGATACAGTCAGGGCAGTACAACAAAAGAATGTGGCAATACTGGTTATCATGACAGGCAGTGGTCTTAGCTGCCTAATTGTTGTCAAGTTTTTTATAGGCATCACAGCAAAGGAGAGCTTTAAGGAGGTGTTTGAGGGACAAAATGCATTTGATCAGCGGATGTTTATTGGGGCAGCATGGGAGACAGCACAAAGGTGCTCGTTGGGAAATTTAACAAGCTGGTGATGGAGGCCAGAACCATGGGCTAATCAGAAATGGGAGTTGACATCTTGATAGTGTATGTGTGATGTTAGAGTGAGTGGGGATAGGCCATGAAAGGCCTTGAAAATGAAGAAAAGTAGCTTATGTATGAGGTAATAAAGAAGGAGGAGTCAGTGAAGGCATGCAAAGAGAAGGGTGATGTGGCCAAAGTGGTGGGTTAGGGAAAAGATCTTTGCAGAAACATTCTGAATGGATATAAGTGGGGCAAGGCTGCATTTGTCAAGGCCAAAGAAAAGGATGTTGCCGTGAAAAAGGCACAAGACTGAAACAGGTTTCAGAGGGGCAGCTGTGTTAGTCTGTGTCAGCAAAAAAACCGAGGAGGACTTGTGGCACCTTAGAGACTAACAAATGTATTTGGGCATAAGCTTTTGTGGGCTATAGCTCACTTCATCGGATGCATTCAGTGGAAAATACAGTAGGAAGATATATATACACACAGAGAACATGAAACAATGGGTGTTGTCATACCAACTGTAACAAGACCAATTAATTAAGGTGGGCTATTATCAGCAGGAGAAAAAAGGTTTTTTCACTACAAAAGGTTTTTTTTTCTCCTGCTGATAATAGCCCACCTTAATTAACTGGTCTCGTTACAGTTGGTATGACAACACCCATTGTTTCATGTTCTCTGTGTGTATATATATCTTCCTACTGTATTTTCCACTGAATGCATCCGATGAAGTGAGCTATAGCCCACAAAAGCTTATGCCCAAATACATTTGTTAGTCTCTAAGGTGCCACAAGTCCTCCTCAAGACGGAAAAAATTTACAAGATGGAAAAAATTTTAGCTGTGCAGATGGATAGGAAAGGCCGCATTTTAGAACTGTTCTGCAGAAAGAATCTACACAGGCTGGATGGAGAGAGGCCCGAGTCAAAGATGATACCCAGGCTACTGATGTGAATGACAGGCAGAGTGGGGGTGGTATCCACGCTGATTGAGAAAAGAGGCAACAGGGAGGGTTCTAGCCATGTTGGGCTTCACCTGGTGGCTAGACATGCACAAGAAGATGTCAGAAAGATAGGCCAAGATTTTAGTTTGGACCAAAGGAGACAGGTCTGGGGTAGAGAAAACTGTGAGCTGTCAACATAGAGATGGTATTGAATTGTGTTTGCAGATGAGATTACCCAGAGATAATGTGTAGAGGGAGAAGAGAAAGAGTCCTCAATTTATTGTGCTTACAATAGCTAATCCAGCTCTACAGACTCACTCACACAAACCACGTACGTTCTTTACAGTCACTCTCATGCTGCAGAAACGTCTGGGACTCCCAAGTCATAATCCTGACTTTGATTAACACTATCAAACTGGTAACTTACCAAAAGATGAATCCATTATGTGTGTGTGGTGGGGGAGGGGGGCATTGTCATAACCTTGTGCACAAAATGATAACAGCATGACCGTATACTTCAGTGAAGAATATGACATTTCATGTACTTTAGAGTTTACACACTCGTCTGTCATTACCAAAATTAATTCCCACATAAAAAATTCAGCCTGTGCATAGCATTATGCCTTAACTTTCATTACTTCCTTCTCAGCAGAAAACTCTGTAATACGAGTGGATTTCTGCTGATAAAGTAGCACATCCATCAGACTTTTAGAGAGGCAGTAGAAAACAATGGTGTGAGTGGAAGAGCAATTTCATGAACGGAGCTGCTAAAGCTAGAGGAATGTATTTTCATAACATTATTTGCATCTTATTACATTCTGACACTTGTTTTAGGTATTCAGACTCCACCTACATGACAAAAAGGTTTGAGTTGTTTCATCCATTTATAGAATCATAGAAGTGTAGGACTGGAAGGGACCTTAAGAGGTCATCTAGTCCAGTCACCTGCACTCATGGCAGGACTAAGTATGATCTAGACCACCCCTGACAGGTGTTTGTCAAACCTGCTCTTAAAAATGTCCAATGACGGAGATTCCACAACCTCCCTGGGCAATTTATTCCAGTGCTTAACTACCCTAACAGAAAATTTTTCCTAATGTCCAAACTAAACCTTCCTTGCTGCAATCTAAGCCCATTGCTTCTTGTCCTATCCTCATAAGTTAAGGAGAACAATTTTTCTCCCTCTTCCTTGTTACAACTTTTTATGTATTTGAAAGTGGATATTATGTCCCCGCTCAGTCTTCTCTTCTCCAGACTAAAGAAACCGATTTTTTTCAATCTTCCCTTATAGGTCATGTTTTCTAGACCTATAATCATTTTTGTTGCTCTTCTCTGGACATTCTCCAATTTGTCCACATCATTCCTGAAATATGGCACCCAGAACTGGACACAATACTCCAGTTGAGGCCTAATCAGTGCAGAGTAGAGTGGAATTACTTCTTGTGTCTTGCTTACAACACTCCTGCTAATACCTCCAGAATGATATTTGATTTTTTTTGCATCAGTGTTACACTGTTGACTTATATTTAGCTTGTGATCCACCATGACCCCCAGATCCTTTTCCTCAGTACCCTTTTGTATGTGTGCAACTGATTGTTCCTGCCTAAGTGGAGTACTTTGGATTTGTCCCTATTGAATTTAATCCTGTTTACTTCAGACCATTTCTCCAGTTTCTCCAGATAATTTTGAATTTTAATCCTATCCTGCAGAGCACTTGCCATCCTCCTAGCTTGGCATCATCCACAAACTTTATAAGTGTACTCTCTATGCCATTATCTAAATCATTGATGAAGATATTGAACAGAACCAGAACCAGGAGTGGTCCCTGTGGTATCCCACTTGATATGCCTTTCCAGATTGACTGTGAACCACTGATAACGACTCTCTGGGAACGGTTTTCCAACCAGTTACGCACCTACCTTATATTAGCTCAATCTAGGTTTCGATAAAAATTCTATAAAAAGCTGCTTTCCTAACAAGAATATTACTTGTCCATTTAGCAATAATGGACTCACAGTCTTTTAGCTGATCCTGTAAGCCTTGTGTCACATAGGTGGTCATTCTCCTGAATACATATTACTGGGCTCAATACAGGGGTAACTGGGTGAAATTTAAGGGCCTGTGTTAAACAGGAGGTCAGACAGGATAGTCTGCTGGTGCCTTCTGGCTTTAAACTCTATGGGTAGGTCTGTAGAGTACAGACACTGCAAGCCCAGCTAGCAGAAATATGAATAGCACTGTAGACGGTGAGGTGCAGCTTAAGTGAGTAAAGTCACGCCAAAACCTTGGGGCATGCACACAGGTCATTAAAAACCCAAGCAGTGCTTTCCACATCAACACTGCTTGTTTTTAGCTCCCCTTGCCAGATCCTTTCTCTTCTGCTTCCCCCCGACCAGCCTTTTACTGTGGCGTGTAGCTCCACAGACCCTACCTGCTGCCGCCCTTGTAGACAAGGCCTATGACGCTATGACTAGTTCCATTGCCTGCTCGTGTGTAAGTCTGTGCAGGATGGGAGCCTTAGACTGTACGCTCTTGGGGGCTGGGCGTTTCTCTTACTACATGTTTGTACATCACCGAGCACGATGGCCCCCTGTTGTCAGACGCCACCGGTGAGGTGCTCTGCTCTGTTCAATGTTCATAACAGTCGGCTGCATGCGTGTGTTCCCTCTGTGTGCTGCCCTGGCTCTGCAGGTCACTGGCACAGCAGACCCCTAGAGAACCTCCAATGACCACAGACTCCGAAAAGGTATGAAGGCACCCGGCCAGGTTTATTGTCAAACGAAGCACAGTAATAGTTTCCCGCAGACCCTACAGGACATACTACGAATATGTGCCCCCAACAATGGACACAGCTCAGGCAGTGGCGGGACACTCCGCTGCCCCCTAGGCCAGACAAAGACACCGCCCCAGGGATACGTTCTTATACTCAGGTACAAACAAGTTATACATCGTTCTTGACGTATTGAGGTGCAACCCCTCTACGTAGCAAGGTACAACCCCTCTACTCAGTAAGGTGCCGCCTCTCACCTTGTACATGTTGGTTTGAACAAAACAACTCTATCCCTCATGTTACCCTTTTGCCCCCGTCTTTAGGATGGGTTGGCCTGTTCTTGGTTATCTGTGTGTAATGTGCAAGTATCGGAGTGTTCTGGTATCTCTAGTGTCCAGGACCTTTTAGGTATGTGTATTTTTGCAACATCAGCCCTTTCCTTGCCAGCTTTTGTGAGCAGAGCCTGCCTCTGGTTCACAGCTTAACTTTGCTTTATGTTAGCAAAGTCTTGACCATTACTTCAGTTCAGGCCTTAGACCTCATACTGGGCCTCTGATAAGGGTTTATTTTTTAGGGCCTTATCTTACCACAACCCCCAGTCTTGGTTAGGGCTTCTAGGCACTATTCAAGAACAATAATAATAGGCTTGCCCTTAATTGGGGCTCAGATGGTCAAAACTTCACACAATTGTGCTGGAGCAGTGAGCCACTGTTGATATGTAGGTAGCTGCATTTGCCATGACTGTGACTAAGAGGGTTGACAATATTTTTAGAAGATCCCAATAACATTTCAGCTAAGGCAAGAGGTGGACAGGTGGTGGTCAAGTTTATGTTGGCTGTTTTTTTTTAAGACCAACCCCACTTTGTAATCCCTTAATCACACATTTCTCCCCCCCCCCCAAGCTTCTAGCTGTGGGAACGGCATAACAAGTGTTACAGCACACAGCCAGTGCTAGCGGATAAGCGCTTACCTTAAATAACATGTATTATACAAATGATGAGACACTGGATTGATGGTAAGTTTTTCCCTAATGAACTGCATTGCTTTTTGGCCACTGAATGGGACCATTTGATCTGTTCTTTTGTTTACAGAAACCATTTCATCCTCTGAATTAAATGTATCCACTTTTTAAATGAATAAAAATCATATAATCATTCACTCGTAAACAAACCAGGAATGAACTGCCTCTGTGCTTTCTTAACAAAAACACATTCACACTTTGAGAACTTCATTAATGAACCTGGTTGAGATTTCCCTTATTCTTGTGTACAGTAACTGTCTGCAGTGTTTCAACAATGGCTTAAGGAAAACATTCATGTCTGAGAGTTGACCTAATTTTTGTTAATCTGATGAAAGCAACATAGTCAACAATGGCATGAACTTTCCATGGTAATGCACCTCAAATTCATCCAATTACCTTATTACTCACGGATAGATTTATGCAAGAGACTCATGAAGGTTGCTCGTAATGCAGTCTTGGTTTTCCATTTCATTTACTAAGAAAGCCTTGTTTATTTCCAGTACGGACTGAGTATTAAAGCACTGCTCTGCGATACTTAAAAAGGCTTTCTGTTGTCGTCTTGATTGCTACGATCTTCATTAACTTGTCACCGCATAGTTATTCAGTATGAAGGAGTGGTTGTTCATGAATAGCGTTTAGAAATTGTAATAAAATCAATTAGTTTAGCAGTGATGAGGACACACTACCTGTCATTCTCCAGATTTTTCCAGAGAGAATGGTACAATTCAGGCAACTGCAGTATAGTGTCTGCACCTTGGGATAGTTTAATTGTGGCCGTTTTTTGGTTGTTGTGTACTGTGGTTTGTTTTAATATAAAATGTTTATTTTAGATCTAGAAACTGAATTTAAATGCCAATTTTAATTACTATAATTCTCTTGCCCCATTGAAGACAATGGGACTATTCTGTGGGAGTGATACTAAATTTAAGGGTTGCCTAAATCCAGGCTCTTAGTGTTTCTACTGGCATTAAATGGTGGAGCCGCTCCTTTATTTGAAAAGTTTAAACTAGTGGTTCTCAAACTTTTGTAGTGATGACCCCTTTCACACAGCAAGCCTCCGAGTGCGACCTCCCTTATACATTAAAAACACTTTTTTTTATATTTAACAGTCTTATAAATGCTGGAGGCAAAGTGGGGTTTAGTGTGGAGGCTGACAGCTCGCGACCCCCCAGGCCATAACCTTGTGACCCTCTGAGGGGTCCCGACCCCCCAGTTTGAGAATCCCCGGGTTAAATTAATACAGCACCCTTTAACCAGAAGGAACATGGAGCACTTTACTGCCTACCATATAAGGACAGATCACTTCACCCACCATCAAAAGGCAGTCACCTCTGGGGTAGAGTACAGCAGCACTTAACAGCATACACAACTCTACTGGAAGCAAAGAACTTCTTATCTTGTTTAAACCGCTGGGTGAATTTACTGTGTGCAGGCAGGCCAGAGAAGAATGAGGGGGGAATTTGATAGCTGCTTTCAACTACCTGAAAGGGGGTTCCAAAGAGGATGGCTCTAGACTGTTCTCAATGGTAGCAGATGACAGAACGAGGAGTAATGGTCTCAAGTTGCAGTGGGGGAGGTTTAGTTTGGATATTAGGGAAATCTTTTTCACTATGAGAGTGGTGAAACACTGGAATGCGTTACCTAGGGAGGTGGTAGAATCTCCTTCCTTAGAGGTTTTTAAGGTCAGGCTTGACAAAAGCCCTGGCTGGGATGATTTAACTGGGAATTGGTCCTGCTTCGAGCAGGGGGTTGGACTAGATGACCTTCTGGGATCCCTTCCAACCCTGATATTCTATGATTCTATGTCCAGTCATCCGGGACTTCTAGATGACTAGATTCTATGATTCTATGATTTTCAAATGATCTTACGAGGCATACTTTGTAGAAAATGTATCCACTACTTTATGAAATATTTTCCTCAGATACATGTGGAGATCTCCTGTCTAAAATTAATTGAACCTCCTTATTTATATTTTTTTTTCTGGTGTTCAGTCCTAGTGATGCTTTGCAGTAAATTTTATCCATTACTGACAGAGATGTAATTTTAGTTTCCGGCACACTATGTCTATATTGCCATACCTTTACTGATTGCTACATTCTATTTCTGAGAGTCATATGAGTATTTAATGCATTCTGTAAAGTTAGGATTAGAGTTAAGATCCTTAATTTTTTATTCAGTTTTAGTCACAGACGGCCCAAATCTGAAAATCTTTCCTGGGAGTTTTGGCTAAGCGTTGAGGGACAAATCTTTTCCTTTTCATGTGAAAGGACAGAAACACATATCCTGACCCACTCTCACCCTTGCATAACTCCCTCATGGAGGGAAGCCTGCAGAACTGCAGGACTGGGGATGGAAACCCTACAGGTTCTGCGGTGTATAAAAACAAGGAAAGAAGAAAAGGAGGACTTGTGGCACCTTAGAGACTAACCAATTTATTTAGGCATAAGCTTTCGTGAGCTACAGCTCACTTCATCGGATGCATACTGTGGAAAATACAGAAGATGTTTTTATACACACAGACGATGAAAAAATGGGTGTTTATCACTACAAAAGGTTTTCTCTCCCCCCACCCCACTCTCGTGCTGGTAATAGCTTATCTAAAGTGATAACTCTCCTTACAATGTGTATGATAATCAAGGTGGGCCATTTCCAGCACAAATCCAGGTTTTCTCCCCACCCCCCAAAACCCACTCTCCTGTTGGTAATAGCTTATCTAAAGTGATCACTCTCGAGGAGATGGCCCACCTTGATTATCATACACATTGTAAGGAGAGTGATCACTTTAGATAAGCTATTACCAACAGGAGAGTGCGTTTTGTGGGGGAGAAAACCTGGATTTGTGCTGGAAATGGCCCAACTTGATTATCATACACATTGTAAGGAGAGTGATCACTTTAGATAAGCTATTACTAGCACGAGAGTGGGGTGGGGGGAGAGAAAACCTTTTGTAGTGATAAACACCCATTTTTTCATTGTCCGTGTGTATAAAAACATCTTCTGTATTTTCCACAGTATGCATCCGATGAAGTGAGCTGTAGCTCACGAAAGCTCATGCTCAAATAAATTGGTTAGTCTCTAAGGTGCCACAAGTCCTCCTTTTCTTTTTGCGAATACAGACTAACACGGCTGCTACTCTGAAACCTGTCATTAAGCAAGGGAAGAAGAGTTGTCGCAGTGATTTACAATAATGTACTACCTATTGGTGGTGACAGTGCTCAATGGGACCATGCCGCATTGGGTGGATATCTGCCTTACTCCGATTGATCCACCATCTAATCACATTCATCTCCTCTGTGCAAAGCAGAGCTCCGCATAGCGGCTATTCGGTGTCGTGTGGGGGAATTCTGCATAACAGCTGTCATTTCCATGTGCGTCTGCTACTGATACCCTTCTGCAAAGCATCTATGGGTCGGAGCAGAAGAAGGCATGTGGATTCTAGCGTGGATAGATACTGGCTAGTCAGTACTGGCTGGATAGGCAGAAGGACACTGTACAGCCCAGATGCCTCTCTTCCTTACACCCCCAAAATCATCCTCTAGCCAAATATGTTCAGTGTTTGTAATACACCTATGTCAAAATCCACTCGTGAGAATTGGCTCAGGATTTAGTCTTTGCACAAATGGGCACAACTACGGCAACTTCAGTGGAATTGAGGTTGCTTACACCAGAGCTGAATTTGGCCCTTTGGACTGAATTTTCTTGATGCACAAAGGCTGAATCACTACTCTTGCGAAATGAACTGGGACCAAAGACCAAATTAAACATCTAAACCAGAGCTGAGTGACAGTTCCAGTGACTGCTTGGAAAATGTGATAAAATCGAAATGTCATAAATGGCTATATCACATCACGTAAAGTGGAAACTAAGACAACAGCAAAAAAACTAGGGACCATGGCAAAAGATTCAGAGCAGCTTTGGTTTAATTCTTTTCATCCACATTACAGAAATTCATCACTGTGGATTATTTTGGAACCATAGGGTTAGAAGGGACCACAAGGGTCACCTAGTCTAACCCCCTGCCAAGATGCGGGATTTGTTGTGTTTAAACCACCCGAGACAGATGGCTATCCAGCTTCTTTTTGAAAACCTCCTGTGAAGGAGCTTCCATGGCTTCCCTAGGAAGTTTGTTCCATTGTTCTACTGTTCTTACAGATGGGAAGTTTTTCCTGAGATTTAATCTAAAAATGTCACCCTTCTGCCAGGTGGAGTCAGCAGCAACAAGGCCCAGGTTCAGTATCTAGGGGTTCCCTTTCAACATTACAACACAAATCCAGCTTGAGCTCCCACCCAGTGACCTGGGACAATTACACACCACACCCTGGGTGCCAATAAGAGGCAATATTTCACCTCTCGCAAGCACAGAGTCTGAATGTAGCAAAATCTTTTAATAAAAGGAGGGACGTAACACAGCATTAATTTGGGAAAACACCACAACTAGGATTCATAAACACAAACCATGAGGAAAAGACCCACCCCCAAGTAGGTTGGGCAGTATCCTTTTCCCTTCAGGGTTTTAAGTCCAGTAACCCAAAAGTCTCTTTCACATGCCTGTCCTTTCTCTGCACCCCACTCACAGTTGCTGTCCTTGGCCAGTGCAGCCCCAGAGTTCAGAGGTTCATCCGTAGAGTTCACCTCCCAGGGGGTAAGAGGTGTGTGTGTAAGGAGGCACCTTACATGCTGCGCTGATCAGGCACTTGCTCATTGCCCCAAGAGCAGATTGCCACGACTCTCTGCAGGGCTCTGCTCTGGCCCTCTCTGCCAGCTGCCCTGCTGGCCGCTTGCCACGCCTCTCCGCCAGCCACCCTGCTCACCGCATCTCTTCACCAGTTTGAACCCATTGCTTCTTTTCCTGCCCTCTGTGCCAAGATAAAACAACTTTTCTCCATCATTTTTATGGCAACCTTTCAACTATTTGAAGACTGCTACTATGTCCCCCCTTAATCTCCTCTTTTCCAAACTAAACATACTCAATTTCTTCTGCCTTTGCATTCCATCCCTTTGATCAGGGCTTATATTGAGCCGAAGCTGGCCAGAGCAGAACTTTGGTAAATATTTTCAGACCTTGACTCCAGCCTTGTTACCCAGGGTTTTCAGAACCCATAGCAGGGGCAACTTAGCTGTTTCACTCTTGGTGGTGTCAGGAATAAATCAATGGGAACACAGTGATTCTGTCTGATAAAAGATGAATTCAAGTAAGCTTGCTCTATCTAACACTGCAGTTTATTAGATAGAAGCGCCCACAGACAGAAGCAATAGGTTTAGAACATCCCAGATATTTTCCGAAACTCTGGAACGGTATTGCGTAATTAACAGCAGGTTTGCAGTGGCCAGTTGTTCACCCGCTGGGGAGAAAAGGTGTCAGGAAAAACATCTCTCAAGCTGGCTTCAGAGGACTGCTCCAAAGTACATTCTGTAGCTAGTCCTTTTTATAACTAACTTCTACAAGACACACAAGTCATAATGATCCTACTGGATCATCACTTTTCCTAACTTTCAATAAACTTCTACTGTCAGAGGCATCGAGACGCAAGGTTTCCATCCATTCATCTTTTCTCAGTCTCAGTTACTTACTTTTCTCTCCCCTCCTCCCATTCTGATTCTGCCAGCTAGATTTTGACCTTGAATCTAAAAGCCTGCTTTCCAATTAACCCTTAACTGCATGGCATTCTATTTTATTAATTCATGATGGCTGAAGGCACATAATATGGTTGCAATTGGCTTGATTGCAAGCCAATTGTCAAGAGTAACAAGAAGGGTTTCTTCAGGTATGTTGGCAACAAGAAGAAAGCCAAGGAATGTGTGGGCCCCTTACTGAATGAGGGAGGCAACCTAGTGACAGAGGATGTGGAAAAAGCTAATGTACTCAATGCTTTTTTTGCCTCTGTTTTCACTAACAAGGTCAGCTCCCAGACTGCTGCGCTGGGCATCACAAAATGGGGAAGAGATGGCCAGCCCTCTGTGGAGATAGAGGCGGTTAGGGACTATTTAGAAAAGCTGGACGTGCACAAGTCCATGGGGCCGGACGAGTTGCATCCGAGAGTGCTGAAGGAATTGGCGGCTGTGATTGCAGAGCCATTGGCCATTATCTTTGAAAACTCGTGGCGAACCGGGGAAGTCCCGGATGACTGGAAAAAGGCTAATGTAGTGCCAATCTTTAAAAAAGGGAAGAAGGAAGATCCTGGGAACTACAGGCCAGTCAGCCTCACCTCAGTCCCTGGAAAAATCATGGAGCAGGTCCTCAAAGAATCAATCCTGAAGCACTTGCATGAGAGGAAAGTGATCAGGAACAGCCAGCATGGATTCACCAAGGGAAGGTCATGCCTGACTAATCTAATCGCCTTTTATGATGAGATTACTGGTTCTGTGGATGAAGGGAAAGCAGTGGATGTATTGTTTCTTGACTTTAGCAAAGCTTTTGACACGGTCTCCCATAGTATTCTTGTCAGCAAGTTAAGGAAGTATGGGCTGGATGAATGCACTATAAGGTGGGTAGAAAGCTGGCTAAATTGTCGGGCTCAACGGGTAGTGATCAATGGCTCCATGTCTAGTTGGCAGCCGGTATCAAGTGGAGTGCCCCAAGGGTCGGTCCTGGGGCCGGTTTTATTCAATATCTTCATAAATGATCTGGAGGATGGTGTGGATTGCACTCTCAGCAAATTTGCGGATGATACTAAACTGGGAGGAGTGGTAGATACGCTGGAGGGGAGGGATAGGATACAGAAGGACCTAGACCAATTGGAAGATTGGGCCAAAAGGAATCTGATGAGGTTCAATAAGGATAAGTGCAGGGTCCTGCACTTAGGACGGAAGAACCCAATGCACAGCTACAGACTAGGGACCGAATGGCTAGGCAGCAGTTCTGCGGAAAAGGACCTAGGGGTGACAGTGGACGAGAAGCTGGATATGAGTCAGCAGTGTGCCCTTGTTGCCAAGAAGGCCAATGGCATTTTGGGATGTATAAGTAGGGGCATAGCGAGCAGATCGAGGGACGTGATCGTTCCCCTCTATTCGACATTGGTGAGGCCTCATCTGGAGAACTGTGTCCAGTTTTGGGCCCCACACTTCAAGAAGGATGTGGATAAATTGGAGAGAGTCCAGCGAAGGGCAACAAAAATGATTAGGGGACTGGAACACATGAGTTATGAGGAGAGGCTGAGGGAG
The DNA here is from genome assembly GCF_965140295.1 of Lepidochelys olivacea. Classification (NCBI taxonomy): domain Eukaryota; kingdom Metazoa; phylum Chordata; order Testudines; family Cheloniidae; genus Lepidochelys; species Lepidochelys olivacea. The sequence continues at coordinate 126,101,081 of NC_140416.1, forward strand.
CTGGGATTGTTTAGCCTGCAGAAGAGAAGAATGAGGGGGGATTTGATAGCTGCTTTCAACTACCTGAAAGGGGGTTCCAAAGAGGATGGCTCTAGACTGTTCTCAATGGTAGCAGATGACAGAACGAGGAGTAATGGTCTCAAGTTGCAGTGGGGGAGGTTTAGATTGGATATTAGGAAAAACTTTTTCACTAAGAGGGTGGTGAAACACTGGAATGCGTTACCTAGGGAGGTGGTAGAATCTCCTTCCTTAGAGGTTTTTAAGGTCAGGCTTGACAAAGCCCTGGCTGGGATGATTTAACTGGGAATTGGTCCTGCTTTGAGCAGGGGGTTGGACTAGATGACCTTCTGGGGTCCCTTCCAACCCTGATATTCTATGATTCTATGATTCTATATGATCACATTCTGGGGAACACATCCCTCAAATCCAGGCTAACAGCCTGATAGTGTTGCGGTTCTCAACTGGAGGTCTGTGGCCCTCTATGGGGCCACAAGCCAATTTTAGGGGTCCATGGGGCCTTGCAAGTGAAGCCTTAAGCCCCAGCACGCTCCCTATGGGACTGAAGCCCCAAGCCCTGTCACGCCTCCTGCTGGGCTGAAGCCCTGGTGCCTCCCTTGGAAAACAGGTGTGTGAGGTGGGTTCCAGGAAATGACCTATGAGAATTTAAGCCCGGCCTTTGATGATCTTTGTCGCTCGCCTCTGGATCCTGTCCTGTTTCTCTACAGACTTCCTATACAGTGGTGACCAAAACTGGATACAGTCCTCCAGCTGAGGCCTGACCAATGTTGCGTAGAGTGGTACCATCACCTCCCGGGGCTTCCACGCTATGCCTCTGTTAATGCCACCTAAAATTGCCTTTGCACCTTTTGCAACAGCATCGCGTTGCTGACTTGTGTTGAGGTTTTGATTCACCACAACTCCCGGATCCTCTTGAGCAGTGCTTCTGCCAAGCCAGCTATCCCCCGTTCTGTATTTGTGCATTTGGGTTTTTCTTCCCTATGTTTTGAAATGTAATAGGGCAGTATAATAGCCTCATGTTAACTTGGAGAGCTTCATGTTGAAAGGGAGACACAATGATAGATAATATTGAGCAAGATTGTTAATGAAATGTAACAGCCTGCTAACTGTAAATCAGATTAGATGCATAGGGTATGGAAGGCCATTCCCTTTAGGGCATGTGTATAACTTAGTATTTAGCAAGGAAGAACTCATTCACATTTTTTGTTTGATTAAGGAAAAGGAATGGGATTGCTACATATCTATTTATTATTTTATGATTTATGACTACTATTATTTATTTATTATTTATTAATGTATTGATTTGAACTAAATCACTAAATGCTGCCGCAGCTCCTTATGGGAATGATGCAATTCATTCATTTATATTAGCCCTCATTAACTAAAGATATGTTTGCCTGATTTATCTAAGTCAATGCAGACAATTTGTGGGTGCAATCAATAGGCCAAGAACGCTGGATGAAGGAAGCATTTAGTTTATATAAACATAACCGTGCATGTGATATAATCAATATTTAAATGTCCCATGGGATTAATTTGTCAAAAAAAACCCACTATTGGTTAAAACCTTTTAGAGGGCGGAGTGCCAGTATATTTCTTAGCAAACAGTCAAAGAACAAACTGCTAATATCTTGTCCTGAACAACAGGGAGAAGGTATTTTCAGCACGTCATAATAAAGGGATGCCAGGTGTTTACACTACATTTTCGCTGACATCAGGAAGCTGTTCTACCCTTTTTTCTTGACACCAGTGAACTAAAATTTCTAAACATTAAAAGATAACTGCAAAAAGATGTCAGTATCAAGTTGCCTTGCTTTGGAATGGTGTATACTTTGGGATGCTATGTAAAGATAATTAAATGTTAGATACAGGATAATCATAATTAATAAATGCCCGTAGGGTGATTCCACTTCTTCTCAAAGCTCTGCTTGTGTTCGTAAGCTGTTAGAGCTGCTCTTCTTGCAGTTTAGGCCATAAACAGAGCTCCTTTAGTGAATTTCAGCTGGATGTAGGTTGGGCAAACTGATCTGGATGAAATAAGGAGACTCCTCCTTCTAAAACTTTTATCCAAAAAACAATTGGAACCCAACTTCTGTTGTGTTTCAGAAACATTAGATTAATCGCTCCTCCTCCCCCTCCCCCTTTCACCAGATCCTGCCATGAGCTCGGCGTGGATAGACTCTTGCACCTATATGAAACTTAATTGACACTAACGTAAATATATGACACAGGGGCTATATACTGTGTCTGCTCTGTGCTTTGAAAATGAGTTAACCTACCTGGCTGATGAGTATGTAACTATGGACAGAGCTTTCAGAACCATTTAAGTCCGCTATGGGCCCAAATGCAATTGAAAGTCAAGCCCCAAGCCTAGGATAAAATTTTCAGAAGTGCCTAACTGATTGAGGAGCATTAACACCTTTTTCAGAAGCCACTTGGGCTCCTATGGGCCTTTTGAAAATGGCACTTAGGCACTTCTGACAATTTTATTCTAGAAGATCAATGCTGATCCATCCCCCTATATTCCCCTCAGAGTTCAGAGGGATTTTTATCTTTTCTATGATATATTCTTGCATTAAAACAAATGGCTGGTTGATGTAATTACTAGCTGATATGTCCCATAAGCAGAGCTTCATGCATGCAAAGGGATCCAAGTGCCGGGAATCAGTTATGTTTACTACTGTAGCTGAACTAATTGTCAAAGCATAGTAGACACAGTATATGACACTCTTTACAATACATTTGCTTTTCATATTTGCCATTAAAATATGTTATTGGTTTTCATTCTGGATTTCAGATGTTTGCCTTCCTTGAATGAATGTGGCAGTGTGGATATCTAGCATTGTCTAGCATGGCTAACCAGCTGTCCACATCAAGGCTTGTATTGTTAATTAACAGGCCTATTTCCACTCTTGACACTGACAGAATTTTACAGGCAGCTGAATAATTATTACTTATTACATATCTCTGAAGAAGATATTTCTGGACTTAGTGGATAATGTGTTTATGCCACTGCTTAATTTCCAGAATTCCCATTGAAATTAGGTTCCTAAGTGGCTTAGGCTATTTAAAAATTTTACCCCAAATTACTAGCTTATCAAGACAAGAATTATTCAAAGTATTCCCCCTGCTCCCCACCACCAAAATTAAGTGTATTAAAATTCTCCCAACTCTAGAAAGTTATTAGCTTCAATAAATGGCTGTAAGAAACAGAAAACTAATAGCAAAACCCATATATGCTGGAAACCCAGCAATCATGCATCTAGCAACATAGTGATGATATTACAAATATTCAAAATTGTGACTAAACACCATTTTTGTGAGCCCGGTAAGGCTACCAATGTACAAAAAAAAGTAAAGCAGGCCTGCTTAGACAGTTTTATTTTGCTGGGGACTTCACAGTGCCGACGGGGATCAGTGGAGCCTGGGAATAGCCCAGTCAGGGAGGGAGAGAGAAATAGAGAGAGATGCATATCTCCACTCAGGAGACAGCTGAGGAGATGGCAGCCGAGAGGGGGTGCCCTTGCTGTACCATGGAGGTGAAAATACAGGTGCAGTTGACCTGAATTGTGACAATCGCCTTTTACACTTCTCATACCTGTAAATAGGTCTACAGAGCTGCTTCTCTTCCAATATATTACCTTTGCTCCGTTTTATAAAAGCACTGTCCAGGCCAAATAAAATGAATCTAGATCTTACATCTCAATTTGTAAATAGATGAGTATGTGCAGGCAAGCGAGTTCTGTGTTCTCCTCTTTCTGAATCATATTAACTCTACTGCCTCGTCAAGTGCAAGTTAAAGTCAAAAAAATATAGTCATTGGATCATGATCTGCATTCCGATTTATGGGGTACTCGGTATCCATCTTAACATACATGACTGCCAGTTCTGTCATATATAGGACCTGTAATGAATCTTGGTTAGTAGGAGCCCTTGCCTTATTCACTGAAGGGGGACCTGATCATTGTCTTCAAAAATCTTAATGGCTGTTGTAAAGAGGGTGGTGATCAATTATTCTCTATGCCTACTAAAGAAAGGACAAGAAGTAATCAGCTTAATCAGAAGCAAAGTAGGTAAGACGTTAGAGACAAGTTCTCACTATAAGGATAGTTAAGCACTGAAATAAGTTATCAAGGGAGACTGCCGAATCCTTGCAATGGAAATTTTTAAGAACAGGCTAGAAAAAAATCTGTCAGGGATGGTCTCTGTTTACTTGGTACTGCCTCAGCACAGGGGGATGGACTAGAGGACTTCTTGAGGTCCCTTCCAGCCCTACAGTGGTATGATTCTACCTGGCTGAAGGCAAGTGAAATGGCTAGTAGGCCTAAGACAGCCTTGGTGGAACAAAGTGAGTGACTGACAAGGATTGCAGTCAGTGATAGTCTCAGGAATAAATGTGCAGTATGATAGAACTGGTGATCTATATAAGGTGATCAAAATAAAGAATCCCCAAAACTTGAGGCTGAAAGAATGTGAAGAATTGAAACATGCCAGCAGTAGTTTTTATTACTATGTATACTACTGAAGGATTGGGACCCCATTGTGATAGACGTATACACATATAACAAAAAACAAGGCCCCCATGTCAAAGAACGTACAGTCTAACCGTTTTATTTGGTCTCTGAAAGGTTTGCTTAAAACTTGGTTAGAAGTTAGAACGCTAGTTCTGATTTGAATGCAGGGTACCAACATCAGTAATGCTGAGCTAAACTCTGTAAGAGCTCTCAGTGCATCTGTCCATGAGATTCCCATTTTGATGACTAAGAGTCATAGGGTTGAATTCCCCATGCACTGCTTTGAAAATGTAGCCCTAAATCTTGTTATAATTACCTTTAACATCTTCTCTGCAGCACTCTTGTTGCTTAGCCTTCAAGGACAGCACCATCTACTTGAGACAAGGTTTATTCATTATTATGTAAAGTTTCCTGACAGATTGTGAAGGTACACAGTGTATTATGCATTATTCAGGGAATATTGAATGTCCCCATGTCCTTTGTGTTTGTTTCGACTTTATTTTCCCACACTACTAAATCACCTATGTTATGAGCATTTCATGTAGGTCGGAATTTAGCTGCAAATGTAATTGGTGTTGAGTTCTTACAGGGGTATGTGCTGCTTTCTTGCCTCTCCCACTCACCATGGCATACAAGTGATGTGCAGTTTATCCACTGTATTGCCCTAGTCACATTTAGCCTGGATCAGTCACTACATTTGAATTAAGGGTTTGTTTGAGCTGTGAATAGAAACGTGGCATAAAAACATGAACAATACAAATGATAGAAGGAACAATTCTCCGAGTGGCATAAATGCTGATGTATGCAAATGTTTCCTTTGTAAGCTGTGTGATAGCAAAATAACACATTCGGCAAAATTTGAATATGTCTGATATTCGTGCTATATTTATGTTCGTGGGTATCCAAACTGTGGAGAGAAATAAGAGACTGAGGGTCTGTTATGCAATGAGTGCCTAGGCTTTCATAGTTCATTTCATTAGCTCTTATCAGTGATGTAATTATTAACACCAGGAGAGCGGACATCTAGCAGACGTCTCTCATATGGTCTTTTTAAAGATACGAGACAATGTCACATATTTTGTCATATGGTTATAATTATTAACAATTGTTATTTACTTATTGTGGTGGCCTAGGGATCCCATTCTTGACCCAAGACCCAGGATACTAGACATTGCTCAAACACATAGGCCCATTGGTACTTAGTTGACATTTTATTAATATCAGGTCTTTGAAGGTTGGTTATTTCCATGCTCATGAATGTGGAAGGTTAATACCACTTTCTGTATAAGGCTTGAACCTATAAGCTGCTGAGCAAATAGCCTTCATTCAGCACTTGTCAGTGGGACCGTTGACAAGCTTAAAATTAGATTAATAGATTTCAAGGCCAGAAGAGATCACTGTGATGAGCTAGTCTGACCACCTGTATAACACAGGCCAGAGAACTTCCTCCAAATAATTCCAACAGCAGATCTTTTAGAAAAACATCCAATCTTGATTTAAAAATTGTCAATGATGGAGAAACCACCAAGACCCTTGGTAAATTATCCCAATGGTTAACCACCCTCATTGTCAAAAATTTACCTTATTTGCAGTCTGAATTTGTCTATCTTCAACTTCCAGCCATTGGATCATGCTATACCTTGCTCTGCTATATTGAATTAAATTTAACTTACATTAAAATTGAATTAAACAATTAAACAATTGTTCCCCATGCCTCCCTCTAGTCAAAGATTTGCATGCCTTTGTAGCCCTTAGCTAGCCTAGAAGTAAGACATCAAGGAGAGCAGACGTGTAATTTTCTCCTGTATCAGAGTGATATTTGAAATACCTTACAACAGGAAGAATGGCTATTCTGTGTGCACTCAAATGTTTTTATGGTAAGCTTTGAATCGACAGTATAAACAGAAACAATGACAAATTTGTAGAACTGTCCAATTTGATGAACTACAGTTTGCACTTGTCCCATCTGTAATTTCCTTTCTAGCCCTAAATCCCACTCATTTTCCTCCTTTTCTACGACTCTGACAGTCATAAAGTCGACAGTTTTATGACCGTGCATGTGTTCGGTCCCTTCCCAGCAGGTAGAGACTGATTCAGATCAATTCCCTGCAATTCAAGACAACTTGGTCTTTTCTGCAAAGTTCTGTGTGGTGGTGTTCATGCAGCAGCAGCCTACTAAGCCCAGGTCTACACTAGGAGTTGAGGTCGAATTTAGCAGTGTTAAATTAATTTAACCCTGCACCCGTCCACATGACGAAGCCTTTTTTTTCAACTTAAAGGGCTCTTAAAATCTATTTCCTTACTCCACCCCCGACAAGGGGATTAGCGCTGAAATCGACCTTGCCGGGTCAAATTTGGAGTACTGTGGATGCAATTAGATGGTATTGGCCTCTGGGAGCTATCCCAGAGTGCTCCATTGTGACCGCTCTGGACAGCACTCTCAACTCAGATGCACTGGCCAGATAGACAGGAAAAGGCCCGCGAACTTTTGAATTTCAATTTCCAGTTTGGCCAGTGTTGCAAGCTGCAGGTGAGTGCAGAGGTGATCATGATGGAGTCCCAGAATCGCAAAAGAGCTCCAGCATGGACCGAACGGGAGGTACGGGATCTGATCGCTGTATGGGGAGAGGAATCCATGCTATCAGAGCTCCGTTCCAGTTTTTGAAATACCAAAACATTTGTCAAAATCTCCCAGGGCATGAAGGACTGAGGCCGTAACAGGGACCTGAAGCAGTGCTGCGTGAAACTTAAGGAGCTGAGGCAAGCATACCAGAAAACCAGAGAGGCAAATGGCCATTCCGGGTCAGAGCCCCAAACAGGCCGCTTCTATGATGAGCTCCATGTCCATTTTAGGGGGTTCAGTCACCACTACCCCAGGCATGTTATTTGACTCCTTCAATGGAGATGGAGGCAACACGGAAGCAGGTTTTGGGGACGAGGAAGATAGCTCACAACAAGCAAGTGGAGAAACCAGTTTTCCGACAGCCAGGAACTGTTTCTCACTCTGGACTTGGAGCCAGTACCATCCGAACCCACCCAAGGCTGCCTCCCGGACCCGCCAAGCGGAGAAGGGACCTCTGGTGAGTGTACCTTTTAAAATAGTATACATGGCTTAAAAGCAAGCATGTTTAATGATTAATTTGCCCTGGCATTCACGGCTCTCCTGGATGTACTCCCAAAGCCTTTTCAAAAGGTTTCTAGGGAGGGCAGCCTTATTCTGTCCACCATGGTAGGACACTTTACCACTCCAGGCCAGTAGCACGTACTCGGGAATCATTGCAGAACAAAGCATTGCAGTATATGTTTGCTGGCGTTCAAACAACATCCGTTCTTTATCTCTCTGTGTTATCCTCAGGAGAGTGATATCATTCATGATCACCTGGTTGAAATAGGGTGCTTTTCTTAAGGGGACATTCAGAGGTGCCCGTTCCTGCTGGGCTGTTTGCCTGTGGCTGAACAGACATGTTCCCCACTGTTAGCTATGGGGAGTGAGGAGGGGTGAGGGACTAGCCACGTGGGGGGAGGCAAAATGCGACCTTGGAATGAAAGCACATGTGCTGTGTATGAAATGTTAACAGCAAGGTTTACCATGAAAGAGTGTACCCATTGTCCTATAAAATGTGTCTTTTTAAATACCACTGTCCCCTTTTTTTTCTCCACCAGCTGCATGTGTTTCAAGGATCACAGGATCTTCTCCTTTCCAGAGGCTAATGAAGATTAGAAGGTGAAAAAAAAGCACTCACAATGAAATGTTCTCTGAGCTCATGCTGTCCTCCCACACTGACAGAGCACAGACGAATGCGTGGAGGCAGACAATGTCAGAGTGCAGGAAAGCACAAAATGACCGGGAGAAGAGGTAGCAGGCTGAGGAGAATAAGTGGCGGGCTGAAGAGAGGGCTGAAGCTGAAAGGTGGCGGCATCATGATGAGAGGAGGCAGGATTCAATGCTGAGGCTGCTGGAGGATCAAACTAATATGCTCCAGCATATGTGTAACCCTTCTGCCTGCCAGGGTTGGCAGCAACAAGGGCCGGATTCAGTATCTACGGGTTCCATTCCAATAACACAATGAAATACCGGCTCGAGCCCCAACCCAGTGACCTGGAACAAATATATACCACCCCTGCTGGGCGCCTCCAAGAGGCAATACTTCCCCTCTCGCAAGCCCATAGTCTGAGTGTAGCAAAAAGCCTTTTAATAACAGAGAGAAACAATGTGGCATTATGTTGGGGAAACACCACCAACAGGATTCCTAACACAACCCATGAGCAAAAAACCTACCCCAAGCAAATTGGGGCGTGTCCTTTCCCTTTAGTTCTTGAGTCCAGCAACCCAAAATCACCCGAAGTCCCACAACCCAAAAGTCTCTGTCCCTGGTCAGGGCAGCCCCAGAGTTCAAAAGTTTATCTGCAGAGTTTTACCTCCCAACCTGGGTGGAAATGGGGGGGGGGGGAGTAAAGGGTACCTTACGTGGTCCAAAGCTGATGGCCCCACCTCTCCATGGGTCTCCACTCTGCCAACCGCCCCCATGAGCTGCTCCAGGCATCCAACAAACCGTCCTGCTCCACCAGCTGCTCTGCTCATCGTCCCGCAAACTGCTCCACCATATATCTTCAGGCTCCCCCACTACTTAACAGAACACTCAGTGATTTCAGCTCTTAGGAAGTTCAGCTCTTTTCTGATTTCAGCTTGTAGTAGGGGAGCCTCAGTGCTGGTGCAGCATTTGCCCAAAGTGAATTCAGCTCAGCAGCCTGTAACTTGACTCCTAATGGAATCAAAATTAGCTCTGATATTCCACAGTGCAGAGAGGAGGAAGCACAATTCGCATGTAAGGCCCTCACCAAGGGGCCCATGCCACCAAGTATTAATACCTGTCCCCAGCCTCTCTCAATTCACAGCGTTTTGGAACCCATGTCCCTTGCCTAACGAGTGCTACTTAGTTGATGGCGAGTCCCTCCATCATAACAAAAGGCCAAGTACAGTTCTGCTGTCCTTGATTCCCATAATCAGGGTAATAATTTATTCTTCCTGCCCCAATAACAGAGACACTGGGGATCCCACAGCAGCCAAAGTGACCATTTGGGCAGCTATGGCCTCATTCTAGGCGGGGTGGGTGTGCCTATGCAAATGAGATCGGCCCCTGAAGTTTTTTTCCACAACTTGCCACACCTCACCACCAGATGTCAGGGTGGAGCTCATCCTGACTCTGCTTACATCTGGTTGAGCTGCAGGAAAGGCAGCTGGAGCACAGACCGCCGCTACAGCCCCTGTGTAACCAACCGTTCTCCTCCCCAAGTTCCATAGCCTCCTCATCCAGACACCCAAGAATGCAGTGGGGGGGCCTCCGGCCACCCAGCCACTCCACCCAAGAGGATTGCCCAAGCAACAGAAGGCTGGCATTCAATAAGTTTTAAAGTTTTAAACTTTTAAAGTGGTGTGTGGCTGTGTCCTTCCCTTCTCCGCTACCCCTTCTGGTGCTTCTCTCCTCCACCGCCCCTCCCGGGCTACCTTGGCAGTTATCCCCCTATTTGTGCGATGAATTAATAAAGAATGCATGAATGTGAAGCAACAATGACTTTATTGCCTCTGCAAGCGGTGATCGAAGGGAGGAGGGGAGGGTGGTTAGCTTTCAGGGAAGTAGAGTGAACCAAGGGGCGGGGGGTTTCATCAAGGAGAAACAAACAGAACTTTCACACCATAGCCTGGCCAGTCATGAAACTGGTTTTCAAAGCTTCTCTGATGCGTACCGCGCCCTCCTTTGCTCTTCTAGCCGCCCTGCTGTCTGGCTGCGCATAACCAGCGGCCAGGTGATTTGCCTCAACCTCCCACCCTGCCATAAATGTCTCCCCTTACTCTCACAGATATTGTGGAGCACACAGCAAGCAGTAATAACAGTGGGAATATTGCTTTCGCTGAGGTCTAAGCGAGTCAGTAAACTGCGCCAGCGCGCCTTTAAACGTCCAAATGCACATTCTACCACCATTCTGCACTTGCTCAGCCTGTAGTTGAACAGCTCCTGACTACTGTCCAGGCTGCCTGTGTACGGCTTCATGAGCCATGGCATTAAGGGGTAGGCTGGGTCCCCAAGGATACATACAGGCATTTCAAGATCCCCAACGGTTATTTTCTGGTCTGGGAATAAAGTCCCTTCCTGCAGCTTTTGAAACAGACCAGAGTTCCTGAAGATGCGAGCGTCATGTACCTTTCCCGGCCATCCCACGATGATGTTGGTGAAACGTCCCTTGTGATCCACCAGTGCTTGCAGCACTGTTGAAAAGTACCCCTTTTGTGGTTTATGTATTCGCCGGCTTGGTGCTCCGGTGCCAAGATAAGGATATGGGTTCCGTCTATGGCCCCACAGTTAGGGAATCCCATTGCAGCAAAGCCATCCACTATGACCTGCACATTTCCCAGGGTCACTACCCTTGATATCAGCAGATCTTTGATTACATTGGCTACTTGCATCACAGCAGCCCCCACAGTAGATTTGCCCACGCCAAATTGATTCCCGACTGACCGGTAGCTGTCTGGCATTGCAAGCTTCCACAGGGCTATTGCCACTCGCTTCTGAACTGTGAGGGCTCCTCTCATCTTGGTATTCATGCACGTCAGGGCAGGGGAAAGAAAGACACAAAGTTCCATGAAAGTGCCCTTATGCATGCGAAAGTTTCACAACCACTGGGAATTATCCCAGACCTGCAACACTATGTGGTCCCACCACTCTGTGCTTGTTTCCCGGGCCCAGAATCGGCGTTCCACTGCATGAACCTGCCCCATTAGCGCCATGATGCCCGCATTGCCAGAGCCCGTGCTTTCAGAGAAGTCTGTGTCCGTGTCCTCATCACTCACGTCACCGCGCTGACGTCGTCTACTCGCCCGGTATCGCTTTGCCAGATTCTGGTGCTGCATATACTGCTGGATAATGTGCGTGGTGTTTAATGTGCTCCTAATTGCCAAAGTGATCTGAGCGGGCTCCATGCTTGCTGTGGTATGGCGTCTGCACTGAAAAAAGGTGTGGAACGATTGTCTGCCGTTGCTCTGACAGAGGGAGGGGCGACTGACGACATGGCTTACAGGGTTGGCTTACAGCGAATTAAAATCAACAAAGGGGGAGGCTTTACATCAAGGAGAAACAAAAACAACACAGAATGGCCCCCTCAAGGATTGAACTCAAACCCCTGGGTTTAGCAGGCCAATGCTCAACCCACTAAGCTCTCCCTCCCTCTGGTATTTCAGGCGGGACTGAATCTCCATTAAAGTTTTCAAGGTGCCCCTGACAGACCTCACGAAAACTATTGTCAGCCATTGATTTCAGGGGGTGGGGGGGAGCAAATGAATACAAAACAAATCTGGTCTATTTCTTGTTTTGATCCACTCCGTCTATCTTTTACATCTTTGGCATCTATGGCAGCAGACGGTGCAGTAGGACTGCTAGCCATCCTCATCTCCTGCCTGCTCACCATAAGATGGTACAATAGGACTGCCTGCAGGACTAAAGAGAATGACCTGGTCGAGTCACTCCTAATTTAGTCCCTGCACCCATGTCTGCCCAGGCGCTCCTGACCGACATTACCGAGGCGGCCAGGAGCACCTCAGACACGATGAGGATGGTTTTCAGGCCTATTGCACTGTCTGCTGCCACAAGGCAATGGGTTGCTGCTGCTGTGTAGCAATGCAGTACCATGTCTGCCAGCACCCAGGAGATATAGGGTGACAGTGAGCTGAGCGGGCTCCATGCTTGCCGTGGTATGGCGTCTGCACAGGTAACTCAGGAAAAAAGGCGCGAAACAATTGTCTGCCGTTGCTTTCACAGAGGGAGGGCCTGACGACATGTACCCAGAACCACCCGCGACAATGTTTTAGCCCCATCAGGCATTGGGATCTCAATCCAGAATTCCAATGGGCGGCGGAGACTGCGGGAACTGTGGGATAGCTACCCACAGTGCAATGCTCCGGAAGTTGACGCTAGCCTCGGTACTGTGGAAGCACTCTGCCAAGTTAATGCACTTAATGCACTTAGAGCATTTTGTGTCGGGACACACACACTCGAATATATAAAAACGATTTCTAAAAAACTGACTTCTATAAATTCGACCTGATCTCGTAGTGATGACATACCCTCAGACTAATTACAAACAAAGAGCTGCATTGCCGCATTTTGTTTAAGTAAGTTACACAAGAGCAACAAGACATGCAGAGAAAGACCTTTCCGTATAACGTTAATTTCAGTTTGCCCTTACTGGAATATATAATCAATTTTGAGAGTGAAATACCCTTTTTCCCTGTCTGATCCAGGCACAGGAAAGGACTAATTAGACTACGTCTCTTCACGGCTGCAGTTTAAAACCAGCCTTTCTTGTGGTAGTCATTTGTCATAAGCTACTATGAAATTGCTGCTTTTGCTGCCGTACTCTGCCTTAGCTGCTGGTTTCTACTGACAGACCCCCACGAATGAACAGATCGTGTGTTAATGGGCTTCTGGACACTGCTACGACATCAATAATCTTTCTCCCGCAGGAGCTCCCATTGCAAAGCTACCTTTTCAGTGGAGAGCATTGTCGTAAGAGGACGTATTTTAACAAGTAGAGTGCCATATACTGTACACACTGCATTTGTAATAAACAGCAGAACTTCAACCGTTAATAGAAAATACTGCTCCTCTTATGTATACTTTGTTTTAAACCTTTCAGTTTCTCTCTCCTTCCATCTTTTTCTTAATTGACCACCATTGTTTTTATTCCTCCCCTCCCTCCAACATTTCACACGTACATACCTTAACTCGGGAGCAGTCCCACTGAAGCCTAAACATGAGCAGGGTCAGAACCTTAGCATGAGATTTTTCCAAAGTGCTCAGCATTGGCCTAACTCAGTTCCCTCGGAATCTAATGCTCTGCCCCCACAGTCTTCAATGGAGGCAGAAAAAGCTAATGGCTTCCCATCCTTCCTTTCGAATTTTCTTACTTTCTGTTGGTTCGTCAACCTTATTTTTATCTGAGGTGGGCTTGTGTTGTATGTTTAATAATAGACCAGTCTTGTTTTCTTTTCCGTAGATGCAGATATAAACCTTCCTGTCAATGTTTTAATTTTGCTTTTCACATCATTTGCTGGAATCAAATGTGATGCTTTAGCAGCTTATTTCCCCAACTATTTCAGTATACCCTTTTCTAACAGCTTTGAATTAAAAATCTGAAAAAAGAGGGGGGGTGTTGTTTTTAATAAACATGAAGTTCTATAATCACAAGTTTGTAATAATTAATGACATCAGTGCACCTGCCAAGCAGAATCAGTTGAGTAGAACATCTCATTATAACAGCATAGTACCTGCAGAGTTCCTTTGGGATGGATAGTAAATATTTAATGATTTGTTCTTGATAGCCTGGAGAGAATGCCTGTAATAAGCCAGTGTCTCTTCAGGTAATATTGAAATATCCAATAACTTTGCTACCCAACATGAGTACACTTTGAGTGTTTCTGGTCATTAATAAACCACTTAAAGCATGAATGAACTAATGTGGCATTCAGTATTTATTAAACTTTCTCTCTATTTAGATTTTTCGTCTCTTGGACAAGTGCATTGAAAATGACAAAGTTTATTGATTTAGATGTTGTAACTCCTGTACACTCTATGAAGTGTAAATATATTCAACTCCTCCTTATTTGCTTCATATTGATGTTTCATTGTTCTTTTCAGTTCATCCACCTTTCTGAGGTGACTGGGGCTGTTAATAATTGTGGAGTCTGTTCCCATGCAGTGCTGAGTGTCCTCAACTCCTGTTGACTTATGGTGTAATTCTACTGTGAAGTGTGACATTGTAGGGTCATGTAATTGTCTCTCAATTTTTTCCATGTCAGATGTGCTCATTGTACAACTAAAAGACATTTTCTTCTAGCTGCCAACTCTGCAAACTCACTCTGAGAGTCAAGCTGGGTAATTCCCTTCTTACTCATCGACAAAGTGGTAAAGCCCTGGGAGCCATACTGTGCTCTGTTACTCCTGAACCTTCTCATTATCTTCAGTTCTGCCCCAGGTGACACATGGGCAACATCATTGCCGTGAATGGGGATGCAGAGGGGCACCTGACTGGGCCTGAAGGAGCAATGCTCTTGACGAGGAGGAATGGAACTCCGCTCACTCTGCCATGGCTGAGAGCTCTGCAGGCAGAAAAGGAGTAAGGAGAGCTGGCCTAAAAGCAGGAATCCCTTTCCTCAAAAATGTTCATGTTTTTGAATAAAAGTTTCATCCTGAAGCAGGGACAAAGCATTAAAAAGGCAAAATGTTCACAGAAAGGAGTTTCAGGAAAACTCCATTTCAGGAGACCAGAAACTGAAATTTTCAGCTTTCCAGCTGTCTTCAGGTGCTCTAACTCCATGCCACCCCTCCAGCTCCAGGAGTCAGAGAGGCATTGCCCATCCCCTGGAGATTAGGGGGAAGTGAGAAGGCAGAGCACCCAGTTCTGTTCCACTCCATGCCCTGAAGCTGAGAGCAAGGCAGGAAAACTTGCCTGTGTTTTGTCACGTCTGTAATAGATTTGGCAGAACATTTCACTCTATCAAATTGGCACTTTCCAACAAAACTGAGTTTCATAGAAAATTTCCAAGCAGTTCTAGGCAAAGGAACTTACTTTTGTCACTGCAGTCAGCTGGTGTGATTCGAAATACACATTGGGAGAATGTCTACCAGGCAGAAAGGTATCTTCATATGTAGTCTGTTTTCAGGATACAGCCACACTGTGAATGGACGTCAAGGACTATAAGTGCCCACAAATTTGGGACCTTTGAGCTCATCAGCTGAACAGGAGATTTTTAAAAGAGGGCACATTTTAAACATTCTTTAACCTGCTTCTCTCAGTTAAATCTAGAACTTAAGGCCGGAATTTCAAAGGTATCTAGGTGCCTAACGATGCAAAGAGGTGCTAGTGGGATTTTCAAAAGCATCTACACGCCTATCTGCAGTTTTAGGCAACTAATTTCTTTTAAAACTCTGGTCCTTAGTGCCTTGCATTAGGCCTCTTTCCCTGATGTATTAGAAAATTTTTAAGATGGAAAAACTGAAAATGCGTGGTTGCTTTCATGGTACTCTGAAAGATCTGTAGTTATGTGATATTTGATAGGAGCAGATGTGGTACAACACAGAATGCAATGAGGAGTTTGATGCATAGGAAAGGTAGGTGGAGAGAATGGAAGTAACTTATTTGCCTGCAGATTGCAAAGGTCCATTATCTCTGCAACCTCAATTAAAAGATCCATTAGTTATAAAAAATGGGTCTTTTATGTGTTAGGTGGCATAGGAAAGATTTTGTGTTCTTATCTAGAGCTAATCAAGCAAATGAAGCTTCTGCAGACCACTGTGCTCCATTTCCAGAATGAAAGGGTGGCAGTTTGTGCCAAAAGCTCCAATCTTTCCATGATTCTTCTGATTTCAGGCTGGACAACAGCGTTGGTGGGAACAGGAGATCACGGTAAACGGAAACATTCAGAAAGGAGAGTTAATTACATACAACCTGACTGAGCTGATCAAGCCAGAGGCCTATGAAGTCCGCCTAACTCCCATCACCAGATTTGGGGAGGGAGATTCAACCATTCGTGTCATCAAATATAGTGGTAAGGAGACGTTATGGTAACAGGAGACATACTGGAATATGGGTCACACAGTTTAATGTAACTGGTAATGTGCAGTTAAGAGCAAAATTTAGTTCCTGTCACTGTAAGCTGCATAATCATGCTCAAAGAGTAATTATCAATGGTCCGATGCCAAACTGATGGATTATATCTAGTTAGGTCTTGCAGGGGTCCGTTCTGGGTCCAGTACTGTTCAATATTTTCATTAATACCTTGGATAGTGGAATGCAGAAGACACTTTTAAAATTTGCAGATGTCACTAACCAGGGAGGGGTTGCTAGCATTTAGAAGGACAGGATTAGAATTCAGAACAACCTTGACAAATTGGTGAATTGGTCTGAAATAAACAAGGTGAAGATCAATAAAGACACATGCAAAGTACTACACATAGGAAGAAAAAAAATCAAATGAACAAATACAAAATGGTGAACTAGGCAGTAGTACTGCTTAAAAAGGATCTGGGGTTATCATGGATCACAAATTGAATATGAGTCGTCAATGTGATGCAGTTGTGAAAAAGTAATATCATCCTGGGGTGTATTAACAGGAGTGTTGTAGGTAAGACAGGAGGTAATTGTCCTGCTCTATTTGGCACTGGTGAGGTCTCAGCTGAAGTATTGTAACCAATCCTAGGTGCCACACTTTGGGAAAGATGTGATCAAATTAGAGAGAATCCAAAGGAGAGCAACAAAAATTATAAAAGGTTTGGAAAACCTGACCTATGAGGAAAAGCTTAAACGAACAAACAAACAAAAAGCTGGCCATGTTTAGTCTTGAGAGAAGAAGACTGGGGAGAAGCTGATAAGTCGTTGAATATTTTAAAGATTGCGATAAAGAGGATCGTGATCAGTTGTTCTCCATGTCCACGGAGGGTAGGACAAGTACTGATGAGCTAAATCTGCATCCAGGGAAATTTAGGTTGGATATTAGGAAAAGCTTTCCAACTATAAGGATAATTAAGCTCTGGAACAGGCTTCCAAAGGAGGTTGTGGAATCCCCATCATTAGAAGATTTTAAGAACAGATTGGACAAATATCTGACAGGGATGGCCTGGGTTTCCTTAGTCCTGCCTCAGCACAGGGGGCTGGACAATGACTTCTCAAGGTCCTATCCAGTCCTACATTTCTATGACACTATGAAATTGAACAAATAGGTAGAATTATGTCTAAGGCCTCGATACAGCAATTAGATCGTCACAGGCAGAGCCTTGTGCCTGCAGGAAGGGTGCTGCTCTGCGTAGAGCTGGGCCGCTATAGCATTTTCGATTTCCCTGGAAATTCCACAATCTCCATTTTTTTCCCCATTCCAAAGTGGAACAAAGCTCCCACCCCCCCCCAAATTGAAATTTCTCATGAAACACAATTCAGAAGAAAACATTCTGAGTAGATTGAAACATTTCGTTTAGGTAAAATCTAGATACTTTGTTCCATTTTCAACCTTTTAAAACTTTTTTTTTATAGAAAAACAATGAAGTTCATTGCAAAAAGTTGTTTCAAAACAAAGTGTAAACATTCCCTTCAGATTTCAGCGGAGCAGCCGGGTTAGTCTGTGTCCGCAAAAAGAAAAGGAATACTTGTGGCACCTTAGAGACAAACAAATTTATTTGAGCATGAGCTTTCATGAGCTACAGCTCACCTCATGGGATAAATTGGTTAGTCTCTAAGGTGCCACAAGTCCTCCATTCCTTTCAGAAAATGTCAAAGCATTTCATTTTGGAACTTTTTCTAAGCAACATGTTGTCAAACTTGACACTTTTTTAAACATTTCGGTTTTGACGAAAACAGCTTCTTTTACTCACAAAATGTTTCAACTACAAAATTCTGACGAGCTCTAGTTCAGGGCAAGTGCAAGCGTCTTCCCACAGTGACCTGCAGCTGCCACGTGGACACAGAAGACTGCCCACATGAATCTAGTTGGATTTTGGATTGCTATAGCCTTTGTTTTTTGGAAATCTCCAAATATTGCTAACGTTTGACTCTTAGACCTGCACAAAAACCTTAGTTTTTTTGTGAATATTTGTTTAATGAATTGAATTCTCTTTTCCTGTTTGTTTCCCTTTCCCTCTGTAAATATCATAATGAAAGGACAATATGCCCATGTGGAGTATCAATCCTGAACTCAGTGGAGCTGGGCCAAAATAATACCGGCTGAGGACCTGGCCCAATGACTGGAAGGATTTTTAACTGAAAAAAATGAAGTAAATTTAAGCACATATTGGAGGAGCTTTGTAAGAAGGGAATTTAAAAGTTTGGAAATGCAAGTGTGAACATTAGAACCCTGATTCTCTGTTACCCTCGTCCAAACAGGAAACAGATGGCATGTGACGTGTCGAGTCACAACTAGGCAACGTAATTCCGAGACGCTTTAGCAGCTAGCTAGCACAATGGCCAGAGCTATATAAAATCTTGAGAGAGCTCCATTTTGGATACCAACTATAATAGACGGCTCAGAGGCAATCTGCAGACCAAGAATTACTCCTGGAAATTAGTTGTCAAATAATTTTGAATAATGAACCTATCTGAGAAAATTGTAAGCGGCTTGTGCACAATTCATGAAAAGAAAAATACGCTACATTTATCAAAAAGATTATTCATGATCAATTATTAGCTCCGCCACGCTCAATTCCAGTGCAAATAATTTAATAGTGTGTTAATATCAACCAAAGAAATGAAATGAGACACCCCAAAATATTGATTCCACAGGCACATATTTGTACTTTCCAATTCCGGACAGCTACCCTGCTCACAAGATGAGCCAAGCTTAGGGGTTTTGCATTTTGCAGAAAGTAGTTGTCTAAGCAATGTATTTGTGTCCCAAGGTATGAACTAATCAAAGCTTAGGTCACTTAGGTCTCCTGAGTCCCAGGCTAGCTGCTTAACTCCTGGATCATCCTTCCTCTTCTGACAAATGCAAAGAGCAGCATCCAACTTATGGGTGGTTAGCTCATCTCCCCTTGGGCTCATCTGGCAGTGCCTGTCGCCTGTGGAGCACAAGAGGTTGTTTCAAGGATTAGCTGTGGCGGTGTGCTAGAGGCAAACACACCGCACGCCCCACAAGGTCACTTGCTGAATTCAGGATTTTGCTGACTTGTTAAGTCAACTGAAGTGTCTAGCCCTGCACTGGCAGAAACACCTCCTTCCTGCAACAGAAACGGCATGTTTCTGCTGGAGGGAATTTTGTTCTCAGATCTGTCACTAATACAGATTTGAATGAAATACACACGCATTTCAAATGTGCTGACGAAGTACCTGTTGCAAAATCAAACCACCCAGCAGAAAACAAGCCGTTTGCATTCTATGCAAGATGGGTACATTAGTTTTGGAGCGCGATTCAGCGCTATTGATGCCGGTATCTGCAGCTTTGCAGTTTTAAAGATCATGAATAGGCTGCAAATCAACAGGATAAATCTCAAGTTGCTTTCCTTTAAAGTAGAACTCAAGATAGTTAACCCTTCGTGCACTTCAAACATGGGGTGTGTCTGAGCACCATTATCATAACAATTGTCTCAGCACACCTATTATAAAGCTTTATTTCCAAGGTGTACTAGATTCAGCCATAAAATAATGAGATCTCACACATTTATCCCAGTGTCGTGTTTTATATTTATAACCTCAAAACGCTTGATTCCTAGAGATGTTGTTAACAGGCTGACAGGATGCATTTCACAGCAGCAAGTCCACATAAATGTAGATGATAAATCGTAAATATTATCCAGGAATTAAAATAAGAGCAGAGGGAACGTGGCTAGAAAGGACAATTAAGGTAACAATTTGCAAAGCTCTTTTCACTGCAAATGTTTGTTCTTTGGGGCATCTGGCCAAGCAGGGACACATTGGAATCGTAAGATTTTCAATATACTTTTAATCAAGTGTGTGTTGAGTTGCATTCTGTCTCCAAGAGGAACATATCCTGGATTCCAGCAGTGCCAGCCTATGTTTCTCACATCATCTCTTTGGACATTTCTTATTGAAACATACTGTAGGTTTAATTCTCACACTAATATATTAGTATTCCATTGTGAGCTCTATGATTGGTAACCTACATCTCTTAGTATATTATATATTTATCATCAGGCTAATTATATTTTTACTCACTTTTTATTTTATCCAGAATAAAATGCAGATCAGACTCATTCTAATTAGAGATGCTAGAGCTGTTTGCTGCATTTTTCTTTGAACTGAGCTGAACCAGGTGTACAGAGGGGGAACAGAAGGGCAGTGCACAACTTAAATCCTACTTTGAGGGCTTACGTTGGGTTTAAATAGTGTATCATTAGAACATAAGAATGGCCATACTGGGTCAGACCAAAGGTTCATCTATCCCAGTATCCTGTCTGCCGACAGTGGCCAATGTCAGGTGTCCCAGAAGGAATGAACAAAACAGAGAATCATCAGGTGATCCATCCCCTGTATTGTCTGTGTGTTGACTCCACATAGAGCCAGTTTCACCCTTTAACAGTTGTTGGAAAGTTTTCAAGAATCAACAAGCAATTTTCATCATGTCTTTTGCTTCTGTGCCCTCATGAGTTATAGAAATTGATTTCCTTTCAGTGCAGAGATAGCAGACTTCTGGCTACCAGCAAAGAGTTAAAATGTGAAACTCTAGTTTCATAAAAACTGAGAGACATGCATGAAAAAAATATATCCAGTTTGCAGAGACAGTATGTTGTTTCAGAGGTAGAGTATCTATAATTCACATTGGTTAAAAAGCCGTCAGTGAACTACAGAAAAGTAAAAACAGAACAGACTGATTTTAAATGCACCATTTACTGGGACCAGGGCCTGGATCCTGCAAGAGTCCAACAGCCCTCACTTCCCATTGACTTAAACCAGGAGCCTATTGGGTTAGTGCACCAACTTTCCTTCCTTCCACCTAAATCCAAACCCTATCATAGGTTACAAGTACAAATTACCTTGGCAGCTTGAACGTAACTCCCGATTTTGCAAAGCTTTCCAATATATCTCACAATTTAACACAGGTAGTATTATCTGCTCAAAGGAAAACTCAGGGTTGGAATCCCTAAGATATTGCAAGTCCCAGGACTCAGGTATACTGCCAGATGTTTGTATAATACGCACCAGTACTATGCACGTCTCAAGTACTATCAATCCCTCTCTTTCCCAAGCATTCTTTTCCATTCCCAGAACCTTAAAATGTAAACAAATGTATGATTTTGGTGTGCTGTTCAATCTCCCGACGACTTCAAAATGTCTGTATTTTATTATCAAGTGGCGGTAGTCATTCCACAGGTAAGGCTTGCATCAGGCTGACATTAAAAAGCCCTATTTTCAAAACCCCTCTAAATTTTTATTGAAGCATCTGACTTGTCTTTAAATAGGTATGCTTGACTTAGGCTAGAATAAGGGTTTTTAAAGAGATTTGTGGTAAATTGGGGATTGAAGGGCTAACTCTTCAACTAGTGCAAATAGACATACCATCCCTGGCTTGTCTTCACTATGGGGGTAAGTCGACCTAAGTTACGCACTCCAGCTACATGAATAATGTAGCTGGAGTTGATGTAGCTTAGGTCGACTTACCCCTGTGTCTTCACCACACTGCATCAGTGGGAGATGCTCTCCAGTTGACTTCCCTTACTCTTCTCGGAGAGCTGGAGTACCGGGATCGAGCAGAGAGTGCTCTGCTGTCGATTTAGCGGGTCTTCACTAGACCCACTAAATCAGTCCCTGCTGCATCGATTGCAGCAGGGTCGATCTCCCTGAGTGAAGACCAGCCCTTAGTGAAGCTATGCTGGTTTGCACGAGCTGGAGATCTAGCCCAAAGAGTATTATAGGCTAGGTGATCATAATTTTCCTGTGTTTTCAAAATATTCCCATTCAAAATAATGCAGTCCATCATGAAATTTCCACCCGCAGTTTCTCAGCTGCTTTATAACCACACATTTGTACAGGTCTGCAGGCAATGAAGTAAAACATAATTTTTACAGATGAAATTTCCTCATTATGAGTTGGATCCATCTCTGGCCTGGAAAGTTAGCACCATCAGTGAATTTGCCATTGAAGATATCCCCATCAGCAAGTTCATTGCTGAACAACTGGAATAACTGTATCGACATATATTGAGATTAATATTTTTCATGTTTATATCTGTTGATGTTGTGGCATTTCTTGTTGCCTTTTACCATTTTAAATATTAAACGGTGAAAAATCTGCATTTCATCTACAAATGCACAAGTTGTGTCAGTTGTTCGTGGCTACAACGAATGCACTGGAATCTGAACCTATTCTGGTGACTTCTATATTTACTATCAAATAGTATGAAGTTAATCTAATATGGGAGTAGTTACAGAGCACAGCACAGCGTGAATGAAACCAGCAACTGCAGATTAACATTTACATTGCTCCAATACAAACACATGCAACTTTCAATGAGCTTTTCTGTTAGGAGCTGTTTGAATGATTGTCCGAAATGTGGAAACTATATAATTAGGAAAATCTCAGTGATGTGTTTTTAAAAAAATATCTTCGCCTCCTAACCCATACTTTTAGGTATAGACAAAAAAAGGGAAAACACGCTAGTACCTGGATACTATCAATCAAAAGTGTGTACACATGCTTTGTTTTCCACCTTCTCTCCACTGTGGCATGGAGAAAAGAAAAATCAGCATAGTATGAATGATATGATTGACGAATCACTTATTAGATGCATATATTATTCTGCAAGAGAACATTCAGTACACCAAGTAAACACAATCACATCAATTTAAATAGCACTAATCGACTGTGTAGGCTAGTGCAGTACAAATATGTCTTGTAGTAACAATTTTAAGGATCATCTTCATCATTTCACGTAAATCCATGTAGGCTGGTATGGTAAAAGACAACTATAAAATCTCTGAATGTTCAGTAACTCCATTTCAAATCTGAACACACACTTTCTTTATACATCTTCCTATGTAAAAAAAAAATTATAATAATTCTTAAGCAGCAATTAAAGTTGCAAACGGAGCTGCTTCTTACCACTCCAAAAGCAACGGGCAGTATTTCTTCAGTGTATATAGAATGGGACTCCTGGTACACCTGTACACAACAAGAATGGTCTGCCATATGAGGCTGTCAGTTACTACTCCAACACTTAAATTTCCATAGGCTAAATGTTAATTTTTTAAAAAATAGTGACTTTTATGTAGGTTAGAAAAGTATATCATTATTGCATGCCTCGATCCTGAGATCAGCTCAGACCCCAGATGGGTGCAAAGATCCAGCCCCATGGATCCAGTTTCAGGATTGGGACCTTATATAAGAAGATTACAGAGCAGCACTACAGCACAAAATTAAGACCATTTTTGGGGTGTGCAAACAGAAAATTCCAGTATGCGGGTGTGTGTTAAAAGGATCATGTTAAGTTAGGTGTTACAATTAATAGGGCAGATTGTCAGCCATGACTGGTTTCTTTTGTGTCTCTTAGCTTAATTGGCTTAATATTCCCTTTCTCCTTTTTTTTGCTCTTCATATTGAGATTTCATGTTCTTTGGAGCAAGGGCTCTTTCTAACCATGTGTATGTGGATTGCCTAATACTATCAGATCCTGGGGGCTTTTATGCACTATTGTAATACGAGCTGATCAGGAAATTTTCAACACACCATTTTTTCACTGAAAAATGCCAGTTTGTCTAAAAAAACCCCTCCTCTTTGAAGAACAGGATCCATTTCAATGACTGTCCCTACTGGAAAAGGTTTTGGGTAAAATCTCATTTCCACATTTTCAAATTGGGTAGTTTTGGAAGTTTCAGTTGAAACAACTTTTCATTTAAAAAATTTAGTAAATTTAGACTAAAAAATGTTTTTAAAAAGAGAGAGAAAAGTCAGAATCAAAACCAAACATTTTGATTGACCTGAACCAAAACTTTGTTCAGATTTTTGGTGTGCAAAAATTTTGAAGATTTAGACTTTTTGTCCCAGTTTAAGATGGAAATTTTTTTCGATATCTCAAACATTTACATTGGACAGGAAAACTGTTTCTCACCAATCTCAAATTATCGTACCAATAATAAAAAATATAATCAAGCAGCTGAAAATATAGTATATTTAACCTTAGCTATTGATGTCCAAAATTATTGCTTGTTTTTTTAATGATTTCTCTAAGAACAGCCATACTGGGTCAGATGAATCATCCATCTACCCAGTAAACTGACTTCCGTGAGTAGCCAATGCCAGGTGCGTTAGAGGCAATGAGCAGAACAGGGTAATTGATTGAGCGTGGGGTTGCATCCCTGACCATCTTGGCTAATACCATTGATGGACCTGTCCTCCATGAACTTACCCCGTTATTTTTTTAACTCAATTATACTTTTAGTCTTCACAACATCCCCGCCAATGAGTGTAATTTTTGTGTTCTTCGCACTAGCACATAAGGCACCTCAATTGTTCCTTAATCAAGTTTTTAATTTGGGAAGAATTTGTGGTAAATTTAAATAGGCTTTTACATAGGTTTTATACTGAGAGAGAATCGCCTGTTGAATGTGAAAAGGATTTTTTTTTACTCTCTGCCAAGGTTTGTGTGGCGTAATCTACATGGACAAGGATTACCAGAAATAAGGTCTCGAAATTAAAGTGTGGTTTATGCCCACATGCCTGGGGTAAAAATCTAACAGAACAGACACAGAGGATCCAGCAGAGTCAAATAGTTTTATCACAATTCTTTCTGTTCTGAGAATGCTTTCTTTATAAAGCAGTCAGATCAGCTAGAGTCAGGATGAACTGACTAGAATCATAGACAACTAGTGTTGGAAAAGAGCTCAGGAGGTCATCTAGTCCAACCCCCTGCTCAAAGCAGGACCAATCCCTGACTAAATCACCCCAGCCAGGTCTCTGTCAAGCCTGACCTTAAAAACCTCAAAGGAAACAGATTCCACCACCTCCCTAGGTAACACATTCCAGTGCTTCACCACCCTCCTACTGAAAAAGTTTTTCCTAATATCCAACCTAGACCTCCCCCACTGCAACTTGAGACCATTACTCCTTGTTCTGTCATCTGCCACCACTGAGAACAGCTGAGCTCCATCCTCTTTGGAACCCCCCCCTCAGGAAGTTGAAGGCTGCTATCAAATTCCCCCACCCCATTCTTCTCTTCTGCAGACTAAACAATCCCAGTTCCCTCAGCCTCTCCTCGTAAGTCATGTGCCCCAGCCCCCTAATCATTTGTGTTGCCCTCTGCTGGACTCTCTCCAATTTGTCCTCATCCTTTCTGTACTGGGGGGACCAAAACTGGATGCAATACTCCAGCTGTGGCCTCACCAGTGCCAAGTAGAGGGGAATAATCACTTCCCTCAATCTGCTGGCAATGCTCCTACTAATGCAGCCCAATATGCCATTGGCCTTCTTGGCAACAAGGGCACACTGTTGACTCATATCCAGCTTCTCGTCCACTGTCATCCCCAGGTCCTTTTCTGCAGAACTGCCACTTAGCCAGTCAGTCTCCAGCCTGTAGCGGTGCATGGGATTCTTCCATCTTAAGTGCAGGACTCTGCACTTGTCCTTGTTGAACCTCATCAGATTTCTTTTAGCCCAATCCTCCAATTTGTCTAGGTCACTCTGGACCCTATCCCTACCCTCCAGTTTATCTAATTCTCCCCCCAGTTTAGTGTCATCTGCGAACTTACTGAGGGTGCAATTAATCCCATCATCCAGATCATTGATAAAGATGTTGAACAAAACCAGCCCCAGGACTGACTCCTGGGGCACTCTGCTTGATACCGGCTGCCAACTAGACATTGAGCCGTTGATCACTACCCATTGTACCAGACAATCTAGCCAGCTTTCTATCCATTTGATAGTCCATTCATCCAATCCATACTTTTTTAACTTGCTGGCAAGAATACTGTGGAAGACCATATCAAAAGCTTTGCTAAAGTCAAGATATATCATATCCACTGCTTTCCCCATATGCACAGAGCCAGTTATCCATCCTGGAAAGCAAACAGGTTGGTCAGGCATGACTTGCCCTTTGTAAATCCATGTTGACTATTCCTGATCATCTTCCTCTCCTCCAAGTGCTTCAGAATGGATTCCTTGAGGACCTGCTCCATGATTTTGCCAGGACTGAAGTGAGGCTGACCGGTCTGTAGTTCCCTGGGTTCTCTTTCTTCCCTTTTTTTAAATATGGGCACTATATTTGCCTTTTTCCAATCATCTGGGACCTCCCCCGGTCACCACAAATTTTCAAAGATAATGGCCAATGGCTCTGCAATCACATCAGCCAACTCCCTCAGCAACCTTGGATGATTAGATCTGGACCCATGGACTTGTGCACGTCCAGCTTTTCTAAATGGTTCTTAACCTGTTCTTTCACCACTGAGGGCTGCTCACCTCCTCCTTATACTGTGCTGCCCAGTGCAGTAGTCTGGGAGCTGACCTTGTCTGTGAAGACCGAGGCAAAAAAAGCATTGAGTACTTCAGCTTTTTCCACATGATCTGTCACTATGTTGCCTTCCGCATTCAGTAAGGGTCCGACACTTTCCCTGACCTTTTTTCTTGTTCCTAACATACCTGTAGAAACCCTTCTTGTTACCCTTCACATCCCTTGCTAGCTGCAACTCTGATTGGCCTTCCTGATTACACCCCTGCATGCTCTAGCAATATTTTTATACTCCTTCCTAGTCAGCTGTCCAAATTTCCACTTCTTGTAGGCTTCCTTTTTGAGTTTAAGCTAACCAAAGAATGGTTATAACGCTGAACTTTAAAAATTTCTAGACAGTTCAAACTCAACCTCAGGAATGTAGTTCTTCAGTCATCCATTAGTTTCCTTTCATGGCTAATTTTACTTACTACTTCTGGCTCACACAGCAATCTGACCTTTCAGAAATGAGAATTTGAGAATCATCTTCCCCTGTTTTATAGCTACTTGCTGCATTACTTAGGAGAGTGCTTTTTTGCCAGTTCACCATGTGTCAATAAGTTCAGCCTAACCATAGCTTAATTTGTTGTTCTGCTTTTGTCAATCAGTCTGAGCTGAAGCTTGCGTGGCAGCCAGCCCTTTTTGGTTTAGTTGCTGTACTCTGAGCAGTCTCACGAGCATGGCTCAAGGTGACCCACTAATGATAGTTTCTATAAAAGCTTCTCTGTACAATTACAAAGCAAGCGTCACTAAATGCAGCTTCTAGCAATTTCAGCTAATTCTGAGTTCAGCCACTCAAGAAGCACACAAAATGAAGGTTTCTCGAAGAGTGAAAGGTATTTTTTTTTTTTTTTTAACAAATGCATGTGAGGTTATCTAATGGAAGTTAACGACTAAGTTCCTCTGGCAAATCACAGATCATTCTTTTAGGTGAAGTGAGATAAAATGGCAGAGCTACTAAATGGAGGGGTTTTTTTAAGTGTCAGGTTGTATCTGCAACTAAGTATAACTCATGAGGGAAGGTGAGAAGCAAAGTGTTTATGTCCATAAACAGAGCAGGTGGCTAACAGTATCAACACATGGATCAATAACTGGGTAGAAGTCTGCTATTAACAAAGCCTTCATCTGCATATATACAGTACAATAGGGTTACAAGGTTTCATCAAACATCATTTGGAGCCAGAAGTAGATTGCACAGTTTCTTTAGATAATTGTCCCTTTCTGATTCCGGGCCTAAACCCACAATCCCTCATGATTACAGGAACAGGTCTCTATTTCCTAAATAACCCAGCTGAAATCCTCTCCTGTGCGCAGGGCCAGCATATGGCCTATGCACCATCTAATTCCCACGTCAGCCTTATTTTTGAGGTCTTCAGTGATGCACAGGCATGGTGCTGACCCTCTCGGCAGGGGTGAATTTCATCCCTACTCCATTAAGTAGGAACTTGTCATTCTGATTTCAAAATACGACATTGTGGAATTGTAGAATTATAGATGGGAAAAGGGGTATGGATCCAAAGGAGTTCAAAGCAATTACACCACAGATCTATGAACCACACAACCAAGTTTATCTACCATTCTCTGAGACTTAAAATCACTGTGCCTTATCGTCCTACTTTGGCTCTGTGGGGATTAGCAGAGTAATTACTGTAATATTTTATAAAATTACTGCCTTAACCTTCCAAGTTTATAATCCTTCTCTGATATGCATATATTGTACCTGGAAGATCATAGAGAGGACACTGGGATAGTACATTTCAGAACTGTATTTTATTAATATCCTGGCCAATCGTTGTCAATCCTTTATTGTTATAAAAGTAAGTATATAATGTAACTAGTGAACAGTGATATACATAGAAGTGGCATGTACTGGTTTTTGGAATAGAATACTTTATTTACATTACTTCATCTCTGTTGAAAAAGAAATTCTGTATGTTCCCCCTGCTATTGTCTGAAAGTCAGATGGGTGCTTTGGGGAATGCCACAAGTTCTGTTTGTTTGCCAGCATGTTTTTCTGATATAAAACTTAAATATGGACCCAACTGGAATTTTCCTAAGGAGGGGGCCCAGACCTCTCGCCAGCCCCACACTCTTCCCCCTCCCGTGTCCCAGCCCCGAGCTCTCTCATGCTGCCTTTGCACCAAAAACGCATGCTGTCCTCTCTGCACCCACAGCTCCACACACTCCTCCTGCTGTCCCCCACCCAGCCATGAGCTCTCCCCACTGCACCCAGCCCTGCAGTCTCCCTGCCCCACACCCAAACCCATGGTCTCACACGGAGAGATGGTCAGGCTGACAGACAGCATCCCCAAGAGGGGCCAGGCAGTTCTGGGAGCCCTTGACTGCATCCTCTGTCTGCATCTCCACTTCCCCAGGAAGCATCAAAAGCCCAGATCCAATCTTCCAAACCCTCCTGGAGGCTGAGATGCCCAGGTCCCGCTCCTCCACTCCTCCCAGAGGCTAGGGGTGCCTGTTGCCCATGGCCCTGAAAGGACTGCAAAGGGGGAGGGGGGGCACACAGGATTGCAACACCACTGAAATTTGGCCTGGCTGCCCCTCCATCATGCCTGCTGGGAAGGGGCTCTGTTGCTGCGCTACCCAGCTCTGGTCAGCAGCCGGGAGGGATCCTGAGCCTCCCGCCCCTCCCCTTTGCACCCTGCATTTAAAGAAACCTGAACCAGTCAGATAGGAAGTGGGATTTAGGCTGTGTTGACATTTCACATGGCAGCATTTTTAAACCCATGAGAATGGATTCGTTACAGGTGAAATTCCCTGTAATCCAGAGGGCCAGTGTGCTGCTAGCACCCCACATTAAGGGATGAACAGAGTCTAATATGAACCCTCTGCACACTCAGTTTTACCCATTTTCTATTATGTGTTGGCTTCAGCAATAGGACATCAGCCTGCTGCTAGCTGGACAGCTACTTTTCTTCCTTAAACTAAGTGTGAGGGTCGAGGTTTGATGCCTGACTGTGTGCGCTGAGATTTCTGTGGAAGAGCGTGCTCATCCCTGGGAAGTGCTGAAGTCTTTAGATTGTTAAAGAGCAGGACAGTGGCTGTTGTGCTGACCCTAACCATGTGCAATCATCAGTGTTCTTACACGGCCCCCAAGGAAGGTGTAGGATAAGTAGAGTACTGGTTTTAAAAAGGCTTTCAAATGACATTAATTGTCTTCTTCTCTGTCTTTCTTCCAGCTCCAGTCAATCCGCACTTAAGTAAGTATTTTTATCCTTTGCTGCACTTCATCATTGGAAGAATTAGATTTGCATTAATTGTTGCTTCATGGTTGTGCAATAAATGGGCAGCATTTCATTTTCAGCTGTGGTCCATGGATTCCATAAGGTCCATTTTAATTCTGTCACACATGACTGCACTTGTTTGTGGTAGGAGACTGGGACTTTTTTTAATTTCCAGTTGCTGAACAAAGAGTACTCAGATCAAGAGAAGATTGCGGCTGCTGGGCATACCCCTTCCCCTGTGTCCCAAACCGATGAATAATCCCTAAGGAAAAGGCACATATGTTTTCAAAGGTCCTCCAGGTGGCAGTTCCCAGGAAGTTACTGTGATCCAATCATCACAGTAGAACCCCCCTGGGAGCTGCCACCTGATGTGCCCAGACTACTTCTGCCCCTGCTTTCCTGCCCTGGCAGCTTAGGACTTCAGTGTCCTGCCTGGCTTGAGCCAGACCCGCTAGCCTGCTGCAAACCCAGACCCAGGTCTGAACCATGTCCCCTAACAGCTGTAGGCTTAACTGAAAGCAGCTTACAGAAGTGTTCCTGTCTTTGACACTCAGATGCCCAACTCCCAATGGGGTCCAAACCCTAAATAAATCCGGTTTACCCTGTATAAAGCTTATACAGGGTAAATTCATAAATTGTTCACCCTCTATAACATTGATAGAGAGATATGCACTGCTATTCCGCCCCCCCAAGTATTAATTAAGACATTGTAGACAACCCGTTGGGGGGAGGGATAGCTCAGTGGTTTGAGCATTGGCCTGCTAAACCCAGGGTTGTGAGTTCAATCCTTGAGGGGGCCATTTAGGAATCTGGGGCAAAAATTGGGGATTGGCCCTGCTTTGAGCAGGGGGTTGGACTAGATGACCTCCTGAGGTCCCTTCCAACCCTGATATTCTCTGATTCTATGTGTTTAAATAACCAAAGACAAGTTGTTTTCAATGAGCTGGAGGAGATAGGGTGGAAGGCACAGTGAAATCACAGAATCATAGAAGATTAGGGTTGGAAAAGACACCAGGAGGTCATCTAGTCCAACCCTTTGCTCAAAGCAGGACCAACCCCAACTAAATCATCCCAGCCAGGGCTTTGTCAATCTGGAACTTAAAAACCTCTAAAGATGGAGATTCCACCACCTCCCTAGGTAACCCAGTCCAGTGCTTCACCATTGTCCTAATGAAATAGTTTTTTTCTAATATGCAACCTACACCCCCACCACTGCAACTTGAGCCCATTACTCCTTGTGCTGTCATCTGCCACCACTGAGAACAGCTGAGCTCCATCCTTTTAGGAACCCCCCCTTCAGGTAGTTGAAGGCTGCTATCAAATCCCCCCACCCCATTCTTCTCTTCTGCAGACTAAATAACCCCAGTTCCCTCAGCCTCTTCTCGTAAGTCATGTGCCCCAGCCCCCCAATCATTTCAGTTGCCCTCTGCTGGACTCTCTCCAATTTGTCCACATCCTTTCTGTACTGGGGGGACCAAAACTGGATGCAGTGCTCCAGGTGTGGCCTCACCAGTGCCGAATAGAGGGGAATAATCATTCCCTCGATCTGTGGGCAGTGCTCCTACTAATGCAGCCCAATATGCCATTAGCCTTCTTAGCAACAAGGGCACACTGTTGACTCATATCCAGCTTCTCATCCACTGTAATCCCCAGGTCATTTTCTGCAGAACTTCCACTATGTCAGTCAGTCCCCAGCCTGTAGTAGTGCATGGGATTCTTTCAGCCTAAGTGCAGGACTCTACACTTGTCCTTGTTGAACCTCATCAGATTTCTTTTGGCCCAATCCTCCAATTTGTCTAGGTCACTCTGGACCCTATCCCTACCCTCCAGCGTATCCACCTCTCCTCCCAGCTTAGTGTCATCCACGGACTTGCTGAGAGTGCAATTAATCCCATCATCCAGATCATTAATGAAGATGTTGAACAAAACCGGCCCCAGGGCCGACCCCTGGGGCACTCCACTCCACTGCCAACTAGACTTCGAGCCATTGATCACTACCCATTGAGCCCGATGATATACCCAGCTTTCTATCCATGTTGTAGTCCATTCATCAAATCCAGACTTCTTTAACTTACTGGCAAGAATACTGTGGGAGACCATATCAAAAGCTTTGCTAAAGTCAAGGTATATCACAACCACTGCTTTTCCCATATCCTCAGAGCCAGTTATCTCATCATGACTTGCCCTTGTTGAATCCAATATCTATGTATACAGTGGTGTTGTAGCCATTTCGGTCCCATGATATTAGAGAGACAAGGTGGGTGAGGTGATATCTTTTATTGGACCAGGTTTTGTTGATGAGAGAGACAAGCTTTTGAGCTACCCAGAGCTCTTCTTCAGCTCTGGGAAATTTAGCTGTGACACTGAGTCTCTTTAGTGAATATCTCGTTATTTGTACCAGTGACTTTGAAAAACTGTGATCATTTATTGGATGAGATGCTCAAATAGCTGAAAGCAGAGCTTTCTTGCTGTTTCTCCAAAGGCGAAGCAAGCTAACGTTATAAAAGGATGTTACTAAGCTGAAATCCATAGACATTTCCTTATGGTGGTAATATTTGATGAAATATCCCACTAGTGATACTTGACAAAAATAAATCTCAATAAGCATTTTGGCTGTGTGTTGAGCTTTAGGGGCTCCTGTGGCAGACTGAATAAGAGGGAAACTGCTACGGGCAATGAGAAACATACCTTTTATTGCCCAGACATCGTGTTTAGTAAGGTGTGCAGAAATACAGCTGGAAACAGAAGGAAGTATTTCAGGCACATCAGTATTACTGCTATCAGTCAACTACAATGGGAGCAAAACTGGTTCTCAGCTACTGTGAACAGTTCAAGAATCATAGAATCATAGAAGATTAGGGTTGGAAGAGACCTCAGGAGGTCATCTAGTGCAACCCCCTGCTCAAAGCAGGAACAACCCCAAGTAAATCATCCCAGTCAGGGCTTTGTCAAGCCAGGCCTTGAAAACCTCTAAGGATGGAGATTCCACCACCTCCCTAGGTGACCCATTCCAGTGCTTCACCACCCTCCTAGTGAAATAATGTTTCCTAATATCCAACCTAGACCTCCCCCACTGCAACATGACCATTGCTCCTTCTTCTGTCATCTGCCACCACCGAGAACAGCCTAGAATACAGAATACAGGAGAACCTCAGAGTTGCAAACACCTCAGGAATGGAGATTGATTGTAATTCTGAAATGTTTGTTAACTCTGAACAAAATGTTATGGTTCTTCTTTGAAAAGTTTTCAACTGAACATTGACTTAATATTTAAAACATTGAAACTTTACTATGCAAAAGAAAAATGCTTTTAACCATCTTAATTTAAATGAAACAAGCACAGAAACAGTTTCCTTACCTTGTCAAGTCTTTTTTAAAACTTTCCCTTTCTTTTTTCAGTAGTATACATTTAACACGGTATTTGCTTGTACTCTACTGCACACTTGTACTGCATTTGCTTTTGCTTTTTTTTTTTTTTTGTCTCTGCTGCTGCCTAATTGCATACTTCCGGTTCCAAATGAGGTGTGTGGTTGACCAGTCAGTTAATAACTCTGGTGTTCATAACTCTGAGGTTCTATTGTAGATGACTCAACACTTTAAATCTGTTTGCTGATGATCCCGTCTAGTGTGTTAATAATTAGGGCAGAATGGAAAGACTTCTATTGAATTAGCATTTAATCAGCCCTTCGTTGACTACATATATATTTAATTTATTAAGAAAATATTTAATAGCATTCCCAAGTGCATTAAATTACATCTGTCTCCAATTTTAAAGTTTAAAATTTCTTTCCTTCTTTTCTTCTTTCATGGCAAATTTATTGTTCAGTTAAAGGACCCAGATTAACAGTCCTAGACATTAAGTCCTCTGTCTACAGTACAGTTTCAATGTGGGAAACGTCAGAGCTGCATTAGTAAGAAGGATCACTTTGAGCAGTGAGAGGGGGTATTTCATTGCCCTACCCATACCCATGCCCTTGGTCTGTCAGGATCAGCTTCCAACTGTGCTAGTGAAGATGGGGAAACATGTCAGTCAAGAACTGGAGTGAGCCCATCCAATCATTTTACTGAGGCCTGGGTTACACTAATGCTGTAATTCGACCTAAGTTACGCTAGTTAAGTTACATAAGTAATGTAACTTAAGTCGACGTGCCTTAGTTCGATTTACAACGGTGTCCACACTACTCTGTGTCAACGGGAGACACTCTCTGGTGACATAGCTTCTGCCTCTAGGTGAGGTGGATTACAGACGTTGACAAGAGAGTGCTCTCCCATCGACTTAGCTTGACGCACTAAATCGATGCTGCTGCATTGATTGCATCGGCGCCAAGTGTAGTGTAGACATGGCTACAGAACAGCCATCAGTGGTAACAACTTTAGGTCAGTAATATCTGGGGCAAAATGCCTCGCCCTTCTGAAGTCAATGACAAAATTTTCAGTAGGGCCAGGCCTTCATCCTTTAGATGGATTCAAACTAGTAAACTAGAGATAAAAGATTCTGTATTCCATTACGCACATTATCTTTGTTTTCTAGATCTCATCTTATTTATCTCACAAGTGTCAATTTAAAGATGCTGTCTATCTGTCTCTCTGTGTAAATAAACCACCAAAACCCTGTGTTCATAGACAACTAAGAATTGATTTAAAACCCAGGAAATTCTGCCCCTTACTTTAACTTGATGGGCCTGATTCTGTGTAAATCAAGAGTAGTCAGTGGAGTCACCCTGGATAAAACTGATTTGTGTGAGACCAGAATCATTCGCTTCATGCATAAATTCTGCAGCATGCAAATGACATAAAATGATTCCTTATTATGAGACTTCTGAAATAGCTAAATGAGCATTTCCAATGGGTTAAAGACTGAGATTTAGCCTTAAATCTGTATTCCCTTTCTTTTGTGAGTTTATTAAAGACTGTTGTCATGATATGCGCATGTAACTCCCATTAATGTAAACAGAAGTTATGTTTGAATAAGGAAAGAGATTGGAATATAAATATTCATATTTAAATGTGGGTCTTATGAGGGAATGGATGACATGAGGGATTAATGATAGAATGCAGAGCATTTTGTCTTGAGGATGCATTTTCACATTTGGCCCTGATTAGCCGTGAAACTAATTAATGGCCTCAATCCAGTTTCTAAATTGCCATGTGCTTGTAAAATAAAATCTACCACCCTATTGGTGCTGTTGACCAGAGGCCCATGACCTGATCCTGAATTATAAGGCTAGATTAATATATACATATTGCAAAAGTGCTTCTAATAATTGTGAGTGAAGCCAATATGGCTGAGATGTAAACAGGAGGGCGTAAAGTATGAATATGTATGTTAAGTGAGGCTTGGAATATGCTGAGGCCTACTGAGGTGTGTTAGGCATACATTTGTTAGCGTGGTATTATTGTGTGAACGAAGGTTACTGAATGATATATGACAGCTGCACCTTCCCTACACCAAAGGCAGCATGGGGTATGGTAAGCAGAGATGCAGGAGCCTGAGGTGAGCTTGATCCCAGCGTTTCCACCTGTGGGGCCCAGCCCAGCGAGGTCCTGGGGCATCAGGGGGCTGGAGGTTGTAAAATTTAGTAATGTGTATCTTGTTGCAGTTTAGCAATGCATTTTGTGGTAAACAGGTAAACCACAAACAGATGGTAGCATCTCAGGGGCTTTTAGCAATTAGAGCTAACACATATACCAAAACTATTGGGAAAGGGACGGATGCGAGTGGCTGGCTTAACTGTTGGAAATATGACTATGGTCAATTGAAATAACACGTGTAGACAGGTGGAACCCTAACGCTGGTCTCCTGGAATACTCGCGATGAATAAGGGCTGAGACTTGATCAGATATGGCCCCAGATGTATGTGGGTGGAATGGAGAAAGGTGTATACAAGTTTGTCAAACCAAGCCCTAGTGGGGAGATCCAGAATGACAGTGGAGGTGACATCCAAAACCATCATCTCCTCTTGTGGTGTGCGCCACTGGCTGTTTCTTCCATCTTTGTTTCTAACGGTCTCCGAAAGGTTGTAGGTATGCATAGTGTAAGACTGTAAGTATGAACAATGCGGGAAACTACTTTACTGCAATTCTCTGATTCTTATACTTATGTATTTGGTTTTTATATTATTTCAATTATAGTCTGTGTTAACTCAAGCTCATAAAATTTCTGTGTGTGTTTCACCAATCTCATCTTCTTAATTAGCACCAAATAGCCACCTGAGTAAAAGAACCTGTTCTTTGTGACAGGTGCACTTTGCAACCGAAATTAACTCCAGGTTACAGTGCTGAATGGCTCCTTTATTGATGCTCTTAGAAGATAGGACAAAATTTAAATGGACTTAAAGACCTATCCAGCCTGTCATGAGCTGGGGCATCTCAGCCAGACAGGACTGTGTGGGGATGCACAGACTGCCAGCACTCATGATATACCTCTTTAATGGATGAATAAAGGACGGTGACGATCTGTTCAAAAACTCTTGAATTCACAGACAGGAAATGTGCAGATCTAACATCTCAAGTTATTTCCATGTTTATACTTTTGTCTATTTGTTTATATGTATATAGAGTCAAAGATACTTGGCACCAGCCCTTTCCAATTTATTCCAAATGCCTGAGTCCCATTTGCAGCTGACCCTGTGTTAAATAAATGGCAAACTTGTGCCTACTTTTTCATCGGGCCTGAAATTTGTTTTTGCTCACTCAAAGGAAAAAAGCTTTTAATCTGCTGATGTGGAATTTCTAAATGAACCTTCTGCAGCATGCTTCAAAGTGCAAATGTAGCCTTTAAACTACTGCAGCACAGTTAGAAATGGCAAGACGGATGGTGAGGCTGACTTTGGGTTTAACTCAGCTTGTTGTAGGAGCTGGATCAGATTTTACTCATTTTCCACTCTGGTTAGCTGTCATGTAAGCAATATTTCATCGCTGAATTGTATCACTCTGTGCAGGAATAGTGCGTGTAGGGTACTGACAACTCTGAGTTTCCATCTGCGGAGCTCGCTATTAATGGGACGCTTTGGGTCAGTAGAGAGGGGAGATGGCCCACACCGCAGACCCCACAAGTGACAGTGGGTTTGGGCCACAAAACCCGTGGCTTGTTTGAGATCTGCTTGGATGTTTGGGCAGATGAAAGGGGCCACTTTTAGCTCTCTCATCAGCATGAGTCCTGTTGTCAGGACACCGCTTTAACCACAACT
The DNA here is from genome assembly GCF_965140295.1 of Lepidochelys olivacea. NCBI lineage: Eukaryota > Metazoa > Chordata > Testudines > Cheloniidae > Lepidochelys > Lepidochelys olivacea. The sequence continues at coordinate 126,138,012 of NC_140416.1, forward strand.
GCCCCTTGAATCACCTCAAGGGGGTGTGTGTGTGGGAGGAGCCAATGCAAATTAATGCCAATTTGATCTGAATTAACTTGTTCTGTAGCATTAACTTGTCCTGCAGGTTTTGTAGGGGGGATCCTAGTGGAAGTGTTACCAGTCCCACCCCAGTCCTCCAAGGCACCTGCTAGCAACACCCTCTCCTTTGATCACAATGTAGACAAGGATCAGAGGCTGCAGTTTCCATCCATCTGTCATATTCCTAAGGCAGTTCAGCACCTTGAGAGCTATAGTAAGGGTTTGTCTAAGTGGAGGGGAGCCCAATGTACACATCAGGATATTATATGGAACAGGCTATTTTAATATTGGATTGGTGCAAAATACATTTCTAAAGGTGACACGCTCCGCTTCTATTTTGTTCATAGATCTTCATCTGCACCGCACTTCTTTCATGAGCTTTGTCGGTGTCACTGTGTACTCTTTTGTGAGCTAAGAAATAAAGCAGCAGATGCTAATCTGCATCAGTTCACATACATCATTATTCAGGTTATTGGATTCCACAGAGTGTGTAACTGTTTTTCAGATTTCTTCTCCGTTGTGCTTGTGACAGTGCTCATGTATTTAATGATTTTGTATATTATAAGTTTTCCCTTAAATTAGACTCCAAAATGATGTGTGCGGGGGGAGGGTTTCATAATTAAACAAATGTACAGTTGACTGTCAGTCATACTGATGGTGAACAATCCTTTCAGGCCAACTGAGGGATGGTGCTTTAGTTAACTTGATTCTTACAGTCAAATGGTGATGATTCTACTCAAGTCAGTGGATTTATCTGAGAAAAGAGGTAAATCTGATCATTGTTCTGAGGGAGTAGACATATGTGTCTGGGATAACCTGGTTTTGTAGAGGAATGTTTCATGCTCAGCACTACGAAGTAGACACTTTTCTTTCAGTCCTCCTAGCCTAACCAGAAATGGGATGAGGAAGAACCAGAAAAATCTCTCAAAATTGCCATAGGGCTTGGGGTGAAATGCCAAGCTTAATTTTTCAGATTTGGGTATTAGATGATTTCAGATCAGCTTCAGGTTAGCCGCCATTCTTTGGGATCCTTACCCAACCCTAGCTCCAACTCCAAGGGCCTGTGTGCTGATCTCACTAACATAGTACAACATCACTGACCTGAGTGGATATATTACATATTTAACCTCCTAAACCTGCAAACACTTAGACACCTGCTTGACTTAACACCCCTAAGTAGTCCTGTGTAGAGCTTGGCAAAATAGTCTTTGTACAAGCGAGCGCATGTGAGAATGACTCTGTAACTGGTAGTTAGAGCATTCTCCTAGAATGTGGTTAGATCCAAGTTCAAGTCCCTGCTTCAATGGTTATTTAATTATTTATAAGAAATGGAACAGATTCAACATGAGAAATTGATAGAGACCCCTAGCTCAATGGTTAGTGCATGCTGTTGCAATTGGGAAGATCCATGTTCAAATCCCTTTTTCATATGAGGTGTAGGGGGCATAGAATGCGGCTCTCCCATATGCCAGGAGGCTAAAGGTTATCACTGAGCTAAAGATTATCAGGTAGGTCTCCTTCCTACCCCACCCCACCCATTTTGTGAATGAAGTCTTCATTGGCTTTGGTGAAAATCCCTGAAATTGGCATGGAATTTTTGGAGTTGCGTTGAAATGAAACTTGAAGCATTGGCTCAACTCAACTTATTTTTTTTTTTGGCTTAACAAGTCACCTAATTTTTTTTAAAAAAATCATTTTTGGTTTGACCCAATTTTTTTTTTTAAATTTTGGACATGCCAGGGAACCAAAAAATCTATTATGTGCCCAGCTCTAGTTTCCTGGAGGCCAGTGGAGCACTATTGCACAATAGTGAGTACAAAATGCACACTTATGAAGGAGGTAGTAACAAACAGACAGTATACAGACAACTGTTCTCTCCTGCCAGTGAAGAAATATATCCACTGACCTTGCTGGAGCAGTGCACACACGGGGACTGCTCGTGTACATAAAGTTCAGCAGGTGCCTTGGGGGCCTTACACTGCTGGGAAGGAGATGAGAATCCAGGCCCCAAAACCTTGGATGGTTTGGGTTCCTGGCTACCCAAGAGTGCAACTTTGTGCTCATGTAATAATGATACACTCAGCTGCAATAAACTGAGTTGCATGAGTTGACAGTCCCACGGTATAAACAGGAGGAGACCGCTGGAAATTACTCAGCTGGAAACCTTTGATTTTAAGCCTTGCTTACTCCTTAAACTGGAGTCCAACTCTCTCGGCCTTAAGGGCATTCTGCAAAGCTTGTCTGTTCTCCTAGGCTTTTCCAAAGGGTGGGTGGCCTAAGAAGGGCTGAAGGATAATGCTGAATGGTGGAAGGGGATCTATTTGATAAGATCTGTACATGTTTTCAGTTTACATGTACACCTGGAGTGATAGTCGGGTGTATATTTTAGCAATTACAATAAAAAAATAACTATTGTAAAGGAAGACACATCCTTGACATTCTACCCGGATTTCAAAAAAATTCACAATGTCCAATATTAATAATGGCCATTGTCCTTTAAAAAGGTTGTTGCACTTCAAGACTTTTGACAGTTACGCATACAATGGTTGCAATGACTGAAGTCGTGTTCCTTTACTGTGTTGGCTGTAGGAGAGTTTCACTGTGGATTTGAAGATGGCAACATATGTCTATTCACTCAAGATGATACGGATAATTTTGACTGGACGAAACAAAGCACTGCCACCAGGGACACAAAATATACCCCAAACACTGGACCCAACGCAGACCGAAGTGGCTCCAAAGAAGGTAAAACGTAGCTTAGATTTCTGCAACAACAGACCCTCAGCAAATGCAAATCAACATAGCTCCACTGAGGATCTACCCAACATGTTGAGTCCCAAGGCCTTGTCTTTTCTTAATGACAACCAGCAATATTTAGGTTGAAAATACTGAGCTATGATAATTCTGTAGGGACTCCATAACATTTAATAGAGATGATCCCAAAGCAAAATCTTGCATCTGAACATTTACATACAGAGGTCAGATCTGTGTCTAAAACCAAGCTTTGTGGCTCCTGACCAGTCCTGTTTGTTACCATTTCTAATGGACATTTTAAAGATGATCAGTTTCAGACAATAGGTCCTGTAGTGATGTATATTTCAAACTTCCTACAAAGTTCTGTAGCTTTTAGTCATTTAAATTCTTACGAGCAGATTGTGAGAGCTAAAAGTTTCATTGCCCTGTCTTCATTTTGTATCCTGCAAAAGGGCGTGATTTGAAATCTGCCATCCCTGTTAACTAAAGCACTGGATTCTGCTTTCTGTATGCGTTCGAACGTTGACTTTCAGACTTACAGTACAGGATTGTGATCGCTCACGCTACTTTATACTCCACATCCCACCTGCACTACCAAACACAGTAATGCTTGTGTTGCCTGTGCTTGGTTACAGTTATTGAGCAAGTCACATTAAAAAACTAGTATCTATAATGCTGACATAAACTAGAATCAGGATCATTGAATAATGTGTTCTTTCACTGAGAATGGGCTTTTGAACCGTGTATCCCACGGTATTCTTGCCAGCAAGTTAAAGAAGTGTGGGCTGGATGGATGGACTGTAAGGTGGATAGAAAGCTGGCTAGATTATCGGGCTCAACGGGTAGTAGTCAATGACTCCATGTCTAATTGGCAGCCGGTATCTAGCGGAGTCCCCCAAGGGTCGGTCCTGGGGCTGGTTTTGTTGAATATCTTCATTAATGATGTGGAGGATGGCGTGGATTGCACCCTCAGCAAGTTTGCAGATGACACTAAACTGGGAGGAGAGGTACATACGCTGGAGGGTAGGGATAGGATACAGAGGGACCTAGACAAATTAGAGGATTGGGCCAAAGGAAATCTGATGACATTCAACAAAGACAAGTGCAGAGTCCTGCACTTAGGACAGAAGAATCCCATTCACTGCTACAGACTAGGGACTGAATGGCTAGGCAGCAGTTCTGCAGAAAAGGACCTAGTGGTTACAGTAGACGGGACGCTGGATATGAGTCAACAGTGTGCCCTTGTTGCCAAGAAGGCTAACGGCATTTTGGGCTGTATAAGTAAGGGCATTGCCAGCAGATTGAGGGACGCGATCGTTCCCCTCTATTCGACATTGGTGAGGCCTCGTCTGGAGTACTGTGTCCAGTTTTGGGCCCCACGCTACAAGAATGATGTGGAAAAATTGGAGAGAGTCCAGCGGAGGGCAACAAAAATGATTAGGGGATTGGAACGCATGACTTATGAGGAGAGGCTGAGGGAACTGGGATTGTTTAGTCTGCAGAAGAGAAGAATGAGGGAGGATTTGATAGCTGCTTTCAGCTACCTGACGGGGTTCCAAAGAGGTGGATCTAGACTGTTCTCAGTTGTAGAAGATGACAGAACAAGGAGTAATGATCTCAAGCTGCAGTGGGGGAGGTCTTGGTTGGATATTAGGAAAAGCTTTTTCAGTAGGAGGGTGGTGAAGCACTGGAATGCTTACCTAGGGAGGGGATGGAATCTCCTTTCTTTGAGCTTTTTAAGATCAAGCTTGACAAAGCCCTGGCTGGGGTGATTTAGTTGGGGATTGGTCCTACTTTGAGCAGGGGGTTGGACTAGATGACCTCCTGAGGTCCCTTCCAACCCTGATAGTCTATGATTCTATGATTGGTAGGGCTATCGAAAAGGCTCCTTGAAACGATGCCATGAAGAAATTGTTCATTATTTTAAAAATACTTCTTCTTTCACTATTCATATAAACACTTTGCCACCTTGAGACTGAGATCTGGAACCTAAACAAAGAATTTCCCCCTTTGTTGTGTCTGCACATTGGTTTATTGCTTTACCGTTGCTTGTGAGTACTGAACGACAAGCACAGATTTTTACCATGAATAGAAAAAAAAATCTCATTGAAGCATTTGTCTGTGGAAGCCCATGGGATTTATGCAGGTCAAGTGCGGCAAACAAGGCTCAGCGGTGTCAGATGAATGTAAAAAAATTGTTCAAGGTGCTTAACAGCTCTGGTGCTGAGTAGCCTTACACTGAGAGAAAGAGACTGTGTGTGTGTGTGTTTGTTTAAAGACTGAACTTAACAATTTCCATTCTGGCCTTCTTCTAGGTTTCTACATGTACATTGAAACGTCACGCCCGAGGCTGGAAGGAGAAAAGGCCAGACTTCTTAGTCCCTTTTTCAGTGTAGCCCCTAAAAACCCTTATGGAGTCACCAACACCGCATATTGTTTTAGTTTCTACTATCACATGTACGGACAGCACATAGGTGAGAGGAACCCGACAATATTGTCAGTTTTGGTGTAGGGCAAATTACAGGAGAAACTGTGGTTTTATTAATGGAAAACAATAACACACACATCTTACTGAAAAAGGAAAGGTCAGCAGCATCTAAATGTTACCCCTTTGTACAGCACCTAGCACCATGGGGTTCCGCTCCGTGACCAGGGCTGCCAGGTGCTATGGTAATACAGAATATAATAAGACGTGCCAATTAGCACCTTCATCACTTTGGGCTTGTTCAGCACAGCCCACACTTGAGGGCAATAGAGAACCACTCCATTCAAAGCATGGGGCAGCAGCAGGAACCCCTTCTAAGTGCATGTGAATGTGGCTTTGAGAAAGGAAATTTTCAAGTATTGCAGAGAGAAAGGGCTGTAAGCACTTTGCTAGTACTACACCAGTATTTTGAGTCCCCTGCCGTGAGGAGGCGAGGGTCGGGGTCACTTGATTATCAGCTATAACTCTCTTCTCATGGCTATTGTAACATCCCAGAATGGATTTCTACAGGCTGGTCCTGGCCCTTGGTGAAAAATCAAAAGAAACAGCCAAAAGTAGGTTTGTTTTTTTTAATGACGTACATGCCATATCTAAAGGACCCTGGTGTATCTCAGTGATATATATTTATGTGTTAAGAAGGCATAAGCAACAGCCGGCGCATCTCTCTGGATCCCAGAAACCCCATATAAGTGAACAGAGCATCAGAATGTGTCTGAATGGATTTCTAGCATCAAGCTGATTTCAAGTTTATGTTGCCGAAATTACATTTTTCGGGGCAAACCCCTCCCTCTGATGCATGGTAGTGGCTCCTTTTGGACTCCCCTGCCTCCCTCCAGGTAGGATTTAGCCCTTAAATAAAGCAGAGGAGTTGAATGAGTTTTGTTAGTTGCCACTGTAAGATGAACCATTTGGAGGCAGCTCCAAGGCAGGTCTTCAGTCGGAGCTTTCTTTGTAACGGCAAGGGTTAGTCGGGTTTAGTGAGTATCATTCAAAAAAACCTAAAATCCCATGGGAAGCTACTGATGGTATTTGGCAGTAAAGGATACAGTGAGGCCATATAAGTAGCCAGCATTTTCCAAGGTAATGGTAGGGTTGAGTACGGTGTCAACTTGACATCCCTTTGGACTCTTGTCCAAAGCATAATCACATCATGGGTCCAGCCTAATGTATCAGGGGAAGTTTCCATGTCTGCTCAATCCTTGGCTTCTCTGCTGAGACTGTTAATGGGAGTGCCGTGTGTGCTAATTGCAACAGGAGCAAATTCTGCCATCCGCACAGCTGCCCAACCAAATGGCAGAGGATTCCCAGCACCACAGTTGATTGGTGGTTGTAAGCCGGGCGGGTTTGGTTTGGCCATTTTGAAAAATGAGTGAGTTTAGTGCTCTTCAGGAGGAGAGAGAAATAATAGCACGGTCTTGGGTACCTCTGCAGCGCAGCCAGCCAATCACGCTCCCATTGGTACAATGGCCAAGAGGGAAAAGGGGAGCTCATGTGGAGAAATGAGGGCTGGGTATGAGATTACCAAATCCATTGTAAGGTTAGGCTAAAGCCTAGCTCCCAAGAGAAAAGCAGGCATGAATTCCCTGTCCTGTCACAATTAGGTTTGGAACTAGGGTCTATGTTTCTAATCGTACTCCCAAATATGTGTTGCTTTTAACTGTGAACCATATGAGAAGTTCCTGTCAGATCAGACAGAATTAACCCTGAGAATGCTCACATCCTCCTAACTGCCAGCCCAAAGAGGATGCACTCTGAATATTCACCTTTTCGAGGGGTTAACATTGATAATCCCTAAAAGTACAGACAGAAGACCGTTTGTGTCTCTTGTCTCTGCAAATGGCTGCTCATGTGGGCTCTTTCCTGTGAGGTGCTGAGCTCCTGTAACTGCAGCTCCTGTTCAATGGGAGTGTAGAGTGATTGGCATGTGGCAGGTTTGGGCCACAATAATATTTTCATACGTTTGTAACTGGAGCAATGAAGTGGCACGCGCTCTTTAAGAAGCAGTGCCAGGGCTAACGTACCACAGGTTTTCACAAGTGGTGCAGTCGGTCTGTGTCCTACATCACCTTATTTCCAATCTATTTGATCTACAGCAGCCTCTCAGTGTGGTACCGCGTTGTTGGGGGAACAAGGAATAAAACAAAGAGTCACCAGGGACAGTCTGTATTTAGTGAAAGACTGCCAAACCAAAATAAAAACAACACTGTACAAGAATACTGCCTGACGATCACTATTTCAGTAAAATAGTGTTCAATGGATGCCACAGAAAAGCTAATACAGTCATTAAAGCTTCTCTTCACCTTCAACAAGTTAGCCCAAGAGTTCCCAAGCTATAAAACCATCCAAAGCATAAACTCCTCTGATTTATTTTTATGCAAAAATGTATCATGTCTCCATTGCAATTTGTATTATCTGCTCAAGGGTCACTTGGCTGCTCATTTTCCTGTCTGTCAGAATTGTTCTCCGTTTAAAAGAAAAGTTCACCAGGGTTCAGTTTTTCAAAACAAGTCTTGCATGCAGTACTTGTGGTCTTTTGCAAGTATTCACAGCCATGACTGGCAGCAAGTTATTAATTTCAAGAGTAGGCGTTTACTGCAGGTTGAATCTATCAAACTTGCAAATGCATTTGGGGCTGACAAAAGTAGGTGTGTGTAAATAAACTCAAGAAGCTGCCAGATTGATTGAGAAGGCCTGCACATAGCTGGTGAAGTAATGCCTGTTCTTTTAAGCAAGAGGGCTCAAAAGATGTAATCCACATGTCATTAGTTTGAACTACATGACAGGAGTTTGGCAGAGGTATGAATGATCTTGCATTTTGGCATCCTGTATGGCCTAAATAATTGAGTGTGGTAATCATCCTGCAGTACCCACCCAGCTGTATGCCACAGTCTGTATCTCCCAGCACTAGTGGATAATACATTGACACAGAACATCGGTGCATTGCTTGCTATTGGCATTATTTTGGATCTTCATGAAAAGTAAGATTATATGTAATAGTTTTCTTTAATCTAGCATAAATTTAAATTCATGCTGTGACTACTCATAGGTGGGCTGGCTTTTCTCTAATGTATCTCTAGTAGTTGTTTGGAAAGCGCCTAAGCCTTTAGGGTACCACACTCTCTTCCTTCAGTTCTGCTCAACCCTGTGCTAAGCAATCCACATCTCCTTTAACTGCTCCCATGCCTGCAGTTCCTGGCAACTTATCTCACTCTTCTAACTGGCTGCTCCAATTGTGCTCCATTTCCCTGCCCTTAAGAAAACCGCACTTAGAACCTCCTTTCTCTCCCGGTTTCACTTTAACTTCCTGCTTCCCTTCATCTCTAACATCCTGGAACATGCACCTACTGTCCTCTTATTCCCTCCAATCGGGCATGTGCCTGGAACCTGCCAGCACAAAACTCACTGCACTTTCCTTTCTTTGCCTGCTCTAAGGGTCTCCACTCCCTATTCATTCTTCACTACTGCTTTTAACACTCTAAGCCATTCTTGTCTGCTCAAGACCTTCTCTTCACTGGGAGCCCATAACTCTGAACTCTTCCTTGCTGACTTATATGTCAGCATTACCTTTGGTGGATCTTCCTCCTCCTGGCTCCCCCTCCACCCTTCTTTCCAAATACTGCACTCATCCAGTATTCCGTCCCCCCTTCTAGCCCTCTGATTCTTTTCTTCCCACCCTGGACTATGAAGCCTACCCACTTCCCGTCCCCACTCTCTTTAAGTTACCATACTCCTAGCCAACCTGAAATCTCTAACAATGGCTGTTCTTTCTGCCTAGCCTTGGAGGCTTCTTCATTTCAAATCTTGCACCAAGGACCAGTGAGGAAGCAAGCAAGAAAGGGGGAGAATTATTTGAGCTGAACTGGCATGAATCTTACAAGAGCTTCCCATTCAGTTTGGAGCTGGTTCTTATTTCACAAGAGCCAGGCGACCCTTCCCCAGTGCTGAGCCCTGGTTGGCTCATCTGACAGATGGTGAACATGTGTGGAACCTGAACGACTGCTGGCCCAAGCTTCCCACATAGCTTCAGAAACAGCAACAGTGCATGCCTAGTACCTGCCACACCCTAGTTCTGGGTGTTGGTGGGTCCTTCTAGCTGAGTTGCCCTGCCCTCTGCATGTTTGAAAAGAGACAGGGTGTCCCTCTAAAATCCATGTCTCCTCCCCACTGCTTCTCTCTCTTCCTTTCGATTGAAAAATCAAATGCTACAGTGTAAAAAAAAAAAAAAAAACCCACCAGCCGTTAAGGCACCGAGGCCCATTCAGATTTGCACCCAGTCTGAAGGTAAGGTGGGAGCCTAATTCTTGGTGCGCCTGTGTAAACATCAGCTGCAGGCACATTTACTGCTTCTTTTTACGTCTGTCAATTTCATTCCATTTTTTTGTTGTTTTTTTAAAATCTAATCTTGTGTTTTTCAAGGCCATGAGTTGCACTAGGAACCAGAACTTTGTGTGACTTTGAGCTGTGTCATTGTGCAGGTGTCTCTTACAGCAGAGGTATATTTGTAAACTTAACTTGTACTTTGCGTTCCCAGGGTGCTGGATAAATTATATAATTAATGTTCCAGGGGACATGTTTTACTCAAGGCTTTGCTCTTCTTTGCATCCCTAGAGAACAGTGGCTTTTGAGAGCTTTGACGCTGTGAACTTTTTCAAATCAAGGCAAAAATGATTTTTTAAAAAAAGGCTGATATAGAAAGGACACCTCCAGCCTCCAGGCAGCAGGAGATAGCTGTGTCTGATGGGAAGCACATGAGAAACATGCACCGGGTCTATGAACTTCATGACTTCTTTAATCTTGCCAAATTCTATGTGACACTTGTTAGGGGGCTTATTCCTTCACCCACTTACTTCCCTGGTCCTTCTCGCATGAACAGAGAGCAACAATACCCGAAGTCCAAAGGTGCAAACAATTCGATGTTTATTGGGGTGAACTTCCAGCAAGCATGATTCCAGTTTCCTTCCTTAGTATCCTCCTTCCCAGCTCTGACACCACAGAGCCTTACACCTGTGTCCCTGTTCCCATTCCTACCCTTAGCCAAACATGATTCCAACTTCCTTACTCCCATTCCCTGTTCCCATTTCCCCCTTTAGCAAAACATGATTCCAATTTTCTTATCCCCATTCCCTGTTCCCATCCCACATGCCCATGCCCATGCCCACCCACACCCACACCCCAGTCACTTCCTCATTGACTACAGATTATATAGTAAAACTTGAGTTCTGCTTAGCTATACCTTAACCAATCATTTTCCTGAAATTTAACTAACCAATCCTAACATATTGTAACATGATTATGTAACCAATTATATCCCACCACCTCAATTAGTTTACACCCAGCAAAATTAATTATACAGCAGACAGGAACAATCACAGAACCAGACAGAGATTATACAGACAAACAACAGCAAAGTGGGAACTATAATGACAAAACAATACAGAAGTGAGGATTTCACATCCCAGCTATGGATAAGTGAGTTCTTGCCAGACAGGATGCTATCAAACTAAGTTTCCTTTTACATTTTCTAGGCACTTCCCTTTCTCTGGAGGTGATAGGAATACAATCCTGTCCTGATAGTGCCTAACAGCCCAATAGCACCTTATTTCAATGTGACTAGTTTGGAATGTGAGGATGTGACCGTTCGCTTCCCAGCTTATGGCTGCCTCTGCTGCTTAGCCAAAGGCCTGAGCCTAAGCACAGGGCCACAAACTGTCACAGTGAGAGAAGGCCCTTACACCGGCAGACAGTGATTTTGATTCTTTCTTTTATACCTCTATCACTAGCCAAGTGATAAGAATACACCTAAATTCTTAGAGTACAGGCCTTTGCAGACAGGCCTGAATATCTATATCCTAACAACACTTATGATTTTGTCACTTCCAACAGCAGGAAAAAAACATGTCACATTCCTATTCAAAGACCGAATGAATAAAGAATACATAAGGGAGAAGTAGGGGTGTGATGGCACCCTGGGGTACAACCTGGATCTGTGGGACCTCTGTGCTCCCTTAACTTTCCAGCCTGGGCTCTCTCACACAATGCTATGCCAGTGAGGAGCAGCAAAACTCCTCCAGATGCTGTGATCATTCAGCCATCAGCATATGGAGCCCCACACCCAGTGAAATTCCAGGAATGCTCCTTGAGCCACTCATGAATTATACAGAGAGAGGCAGCAGCCAATCATCTCAGCCTTGCACTGCAGAAATGTACCATCTTGCACTGTTCAAGTCTCCCTTGGACAGTGCAAGTTCATTAATAAGTTTGCCACTTCAAAGGAAAGTGGACATGCACCAGCCTTTGTCATCTGAGCTGAGCTTCCCCAAGCACTGCAACCAAACACACACTGTTTTAGCTAAAATATAAAACAGATTTATTAACTACAGAAAGAGAGATTTGAAGTGATTGTAAGTAGCAGACATAGAGATCAAAGTTGGTTATCTAAGAAATAAAAAGAGAAATGCAGCCTAAATTCTAACTTAGACTAAGCAAGACTGGAATCAAGCAGTCTCTCACCCTAACAGACGTTACAGGCAGCCCACAGTTCTTCAATACACAGACTAGGACCAGTCTCCCTAGTTCAAAGTCGTCTTCCAGAGGATCTTCCAGGAGTTGAGATGGAGCCGGAGGAGGAAAGGCCAAGTGATGATTTCACAGTCCCTCTTTTATACTTTCGTCCATCTGCTGGACAGATCCTTGCACTGATGCCAGTCCCCATTAGTCAGACTGTCCCCATCTGTGTAGGTACCTGCCCTCTCCAAGCAATCTCTCAGAGAGTGGATTCTTCTTGATGGGCCATTAATGTCCATCTGGCCAGTAATAGCGGCTCCTTTGTCCTGACTGAAAAGCTGGCTGTGGTGTCTCCCAACCTCACAACATACTTCAGTAGGACATATAGCAAAACTTCATAACTTCACGTACAATGACGACACAGACCATCCAACAGGATATTAAGGTTCAACAGATCAAGACTTTTAAAATGATACCTCACAAGCCATGCGTTGTATAAAGCCTATAATCATATGACAGTGGTGAATATGGGGCTTCCAGGGTGCTACTTTGAGGTACAGTGTGTCACAATGGGAAAGGGGCAAATGCCTAAGGGAGGGGTTGAAGCATCAAGGCAGACTGTTACCTGTAGCAAAGAGTGTCTGCACTGGAATCTGCACACAGCTGAACACTATTAACAAAGAAACTATCTGTGCAAAAGAACCAAACTGACTAACGTTGTTACTGGGTTTTTTCATAGGAAGCTTGAATGTTTACCTACGGTTAAAGGGACAGACCACGATAGAAAATCCAGTATGGTCTTCAAGTGGGAATAAGGGACAACACTGGAACCAGGCCCGGGTTAATATACACCCCACCACTTCATTTCAGGTAAGGCAGAGGAGAGTAAAGCTATCTGATGCATGCACTGGAAATAGAGCATTCTCTTTGGCACTGATGGGGGAAATCAAGCAAGTGTCCTGTTTACATTTCTGCTTTTTTGACACAGCATTTCACAGCTTCATTTCAGCTCTGAAAGCTGCTTTCTGGACAGATAATTGCTTTCCCTCTTGTAAATAGGTGCAGATCACAGAGATTAACAATGCATATTTAATGTCAGAATACCAACCATTACCTGGAATAGTAACCTGTTTTCAGCTGGGAATGGTGCTATCAGTTTATGTAAAACATGTTTTTTTTCAGCTGAGCAACTTGAATAGAAAGTTTGCTTCATGTGTAATTTGTCTGGGGACCAAGGAGCAATACACAATCAGATCCCTAGAAATTTATGCTCTCGCCACAAAAAAATAAATTATCTCTGAATCTTTGGTAACAATTAGGTGACAAAGGAACAGTATTCCCTGTAGAAAATTCCTGACTTTGCAAAGATACACACAGCATTCATTAGACTTACACAGCTTGCCGCAGGTTTTCACAAACTTTGTGCTTGATTTGATCATGAGACATGTACAGACTTCTGCAAAAAATGTGTGGTTTTATGGGCCCAACTCTGCTATCCATACTCATGAGGATGAGCAGTTGGTGACCTGAATGAGCCCAGTGAACTCAGTATAACTGCTTGAGTAAGAAACTCCTCTCCAGCATAAAAGTAGCACAAATGAACCTTATATCTTTAAAGCTATCCTACTCGCCAAGGATGATTAGGCACTATTGTTCTGGGCTCCAAAACGTATGCACCTCCAAGTCTGCTAACCTGAAAACATGGATTGGCAATTACTACTGATCCTGACCCTGAATTTTTCATTTCCAAAGTAAAGGGCAACGATAGAAGGAAAGTTATTTGATGCCCGTGCTCCTAGAGGCTGTTCCAAGCATATAAAAGGCAGCATGGAAGACGCTGGGAAGAAAACAATGAGAGAAGGATGACATGGAGGAGTTGGTAAACTAGAAAACGTGGACAGAGCAAAGACTGTGGGGACTGTCTCCATATTTGCTCACCCAGTATCATCTATGCTTATTAAAGGTTTCAGGAATCTCTACCCCCAGATTAGAGACCCTACTCCAACCTTAGACCTCAACCTGCTACTCAGATACCTGATGAGATCTCCATTCGAACCAATGGCAACCTGTTCTCTGCTCAGTTTATCTATGAAGATGTCCTTTTTAGTAGCCATCACATTGGCCTGTAGGTTTGGGGAGATTGGAGCCTTGATGGCAGATCCCCCCTTTACAGTTTTCTTCAAGGACAAAAGGTCTTTACGTCAAAACCCTAAATTCTTACCTAAAGTTCTATCGGAGTTCCATCTTAACCATTCCATTCATCTACCAGTGTTTCTTCCGAAGCCACATAGTTCTCTGCAGGAGTCCTGTTTTCATATATTGGATGTTAAAAGGGCTTTGGCTTTCCGCATTGATAGGACGAAGCATTTTGAAAAGTCACCCAGGCTGTTCATCTCCTTCATGGATAGATCCAAGGGGTCCATGATCTCTGCTTAGAGACCATCAAGATGGCTATCTGGAGGTACTGTCATTTGTTATGATGCTCTTCCTCCACAGCAGGTAATAGCACATTTGATCACATCACAAGCAACACATCATTAGTTAAGAACGTCTCAGTATCTGGTATATGTACAGCTGCGACTTGGGCCTCATACACTTTCAAAGTATTTACACTTTACTCCCTGCCAGTCCCGATGCAGCATTTGGTACTTAAGTACTATCTTCGGTTCTAGTCTAAATTCCAAAGTCACCTGAAGTGCAGAACCCATGGCGCGGGGACTACTCAAAAAAGAAGAAAAGGAAGTTACTCACCTTGTGCAGTACCTGGGGTTCTTCAAGAGGTGTCCTCCTGTGGTGCTCCACTGCCCGCCCTCCTTCCCCTCTGCTTCCGACTGTTCTCTACGGGATATGAAGAAGGCGGAGAAGGAACTGAAGGTGCTTTGCCCAAGCATGCCTATACAGCCTTGGTGTCTGGCATGAGGCGGTAGAGGGAATATGCACAGGCCAAACTGCTAATGGAAACTCTCTAATCAAGGGCTCGGGAGGCACATGAGCACCTGAAGTGGAGCACTCAGAGGGATTCATATCGCAAAAACCAGCAGTTACTGTCTTCATGTCTGTCGTAGAGTTTTATATTGCCACCACCACCATATGCAAATGCCTTTCATATAATATCAATAGCACTAGCCACATTCCTAGTGGGTTTCATTGGGTCTCTGACTCTTCTCTCTTTTTAGGTTACAACTCTGTGTAGAGTTTTTTGTTTGTTCTTGAGTTAGCTCGTTTTCTTTGGTTGATTTGATTTTTACAGGGTTTTTTTATTTGTTATATGAAAAAACCTAGGCCCAGGAAGACAAGTAAAAGAAATGTCATATTTACGTCTGGTCAAAACTTTTCCGTCTCAACTTTTTTTGAGGGAAACATTTTCCACTAAATTTAATTTTCGCAGAGAGTGCTTGCTTTTCTTGAAATGTTTAGTTGGAAAACCTAAACAGTGAACATTTTCAGTTTTTGACCCCCCTTACCTCCCAAACTGCAATCTACAAAGTTTAAATGCTCAGTTAGTGATTGCATCTGTTTTAATGTGACTTTGTTTTGCACCTGGGCAACCTGTGCCAACTAGCTTTGTGCAGTGTTGTTGTAGCTGTGTTGGTCCTAGGACATTAGAGAGACAAGGTGGGTGAGGTGATATCTTCCATTGGGACAACTTCAGTTGGTGAGGGAGTCAAGCTTTCGAGCTTACACAGAGCTCTTCTTTAGGTGACTTGAAGCGCTCTGTATAGTTCCAAAGCTAGTCTCTCTTGTCTTTCACACAACGCACAGTCAACCTGTGGAACTCCTTGCAAGAGGATGTTGTAAAGGCCAAGACTGTAAAAGGGTTCAAAAAAGAACTAAATAAATTAATGAAAGGCTATTAGCCAGGATGGGCAGGGATGGCGTCCCTAACCTCTGTTTGCCAGAAGCTGGGAATGGGCAACAGGGGATGGATCACTTGATGATTACCTGTTCTGTTCATTCCCTCTGGGGCACCTGGCATTCGCCACTGTCAGAAGACAGAAGACCGGGCTACATGAACGTTTGGTCTGACCCATTTTGGCCGTTCTTATGTTCTCACCAACAGGAGTTAGTCCAATAAAAGATATTACCTCACTCACCTTATCTCCCTAATTTACTGCTTTGGAAGTTATCCAAAGCCAGGCAAGATTTCATCCTTCCAACATCTAATTCGGCTTATAAACCTCTGTTGTGATTTAGTCCAGAATAATGAGCACGATTCATTTAATTCTTCAGAAACAAATGGATATTTTACATGAAAGGATGGATCTGTCAATAAACAAACAAACAGCATGCACGCACACACAAATCAAGTGAATTTTAGTGTCTGGAACAGACTGACAGACTGTGAAAGATGGACAGACTGCCCTGGGGAATTAAACGCTTTGTTTCTCCACAGAACAGATACAGCACAGGGGTTGCCCAAGGCAAGCACTTAAGCTGCATGTCATCTCTAGGGTTATGGATGTGGCTTCGTTTTCATTCCCATCAGTCCATGTCCTCTGTACTTAGCCCCCTGACAAGGATGCCAGTATTGGTAGCTTTTTTCATTATTTTGACTTTCGGCTACTAGAAACAGGCTGAGAACGTCATCATCTTAGACCCAAATGAAATGTTGGCAAGAAACTCCAAAGCTGGCTACAATAGTTACTTGGGCCCTGGGAATAAAAGAAGGCCAAGAAGACTTGGGGCTTGTCTACACTGGCACTTTACAGCACTGAACCTTTCTCGCTCAGGGGTGTGAAAAAGCACCCCCCTGAGCGCAGCAAGTTTCAGGGCTGTAACGCGCCCCTGTAGGCAGTGCCCCAGCGCTGGGGGCTGTGCCCCCCGTGGAGGTGGTTTTTTAGAGCGCTGGGAGAACTCTCCCCCAGCACTCTGCTGTGACCGCACTTTAACATTGCCAGTGTGGACTAGCCCTCAGGATAAAAGATGAGCCCCACTGCATCATTCCTTCCAATTAAGGATGCTCTGAGCATGAACATTTAGATCCAGGTTGAAATCTTTGCCAAGCTTGGGGGCGTTCGGACATGGGATTTTGAGTGGGCTGGTTTCTACTGCTATTCAGGAGTCTCTCCAGGGAAGTACGCCCCGCCTGACATCTATTGGAAAAAGCAACTAAAAGCAAAATCCCCTTTGAGGCTCCCTGGATCGATGGGAAGATATAAGGCATAGTTTCCATTTTACTTGTCAAGAGAGTAAAGTGGCCTTCAGTATATTTGTAAGCCCTGCTATTCTTCTGCTTAAATGCAGCATTTCTAACAACAGCTGTGTAAAATTACATGGGCACAGATAATAGCTTTTGCTAGAGACTGGTAGGGGATTGTGATCATCTGGCACATCCTGCAAGTAACTACGAGCTGAACACTAGACTGCGCTTCATGAATTGCCAATACTCTTCTGCTGTGATTTGTTTGGAGCCAGTGGCCAACCTGGCTAACAGGGAACCATCTTTGAAACCTGTGCAGCTTCTTGCCAGAAGCAGATTTTAATTAAATGCAACTGCTTGTATGTTTGTTTATAGAGTTCTTGGTGTCTTGAAGCAGTGCTTGTCCTAACCAGGAGAGATTTGATTTTAAACCCGGTTGACAGGTTCTGTACAGCCTGCCAAGAGAGGGAGGTGAGCAGCACTTTGAGAAAAGAGGAGAAAGATATTTTCCTTTCAAGCTGAATACTTTCCATTATAAGTGTTAGAGTGGGGGAAATGTGATGAGAGGGTAATTACCAGAAACACTGTTTTCAGACAGTGGGCTAAAAATGGAAACCTTGCTGTTCTCCCAATTACTGTTCCTGGTTACACTAATGCCTGCCTTGTTACAGTAATTAACCTACAATATCACACTTCAGTAAAATAACGATGGAGTCATCCACTACAAATGTGCTGCTTTCCAGTTTATTTAGCATTGCGAGCACAGAACTTGCAGTGTGACTTAAGGCACGCCAGTCAGCTTTTAAATACATCCCCGAGCCCGGCCACTCTACCGCCGTAGTGTCAACAACCTAGAGCAGTGCTTCTTAAGCTCTCTGATGTGGGGGACTGGCAATTTTTTTTTCCAATGTGCGTGCAGACCGGCAGCCGATGGCTCGTGGACCGGCACCGGTCCGCGGGCCACCACTTTGAGTAGCACTAGCCTAGAGGGTGAATTTGGCTTAATACACGTAGGACATGTGTCTACTGCTGACGGCATGAGTAACGCGATCAAGTGGAATAAAGAAAGTAAAATCTGCCTCTACACAGCATAATGTCTTGCGATCTGGTATTCTGGCACATCGTAGTGCTTGAATGTTATTTATATGGTAATGTCCATCCATGCGTGGTGCTGAGCACCTCTTGCGAGATGCAGTGCACTGCTTCACTGGGTATTGAGGACTTGCTGGACATTTGTAATGAAAGCTACTCATTCTAACTGAACAACACCGACTGAACTGTATTAATGAGCAAAGAAAAGATGGAACCTGTCAAAAGAACTTTGATAGGCTCAATCCTGTGCCCTATTAAATCACTGGTAAAACTGCTGCTGAAATCAGTGGCAGCAGAATCCGGTTAAGTGTTTTCTATAATCGGTACTGTAACTGAATTATTACTAAATGTAATGTATTACTCCAAATAGAATTAAATGTCTTCCAGTTGTTAATTTCTGTATCAGTGCCACAGTGTTTCCATATGATGTGCTTTGAATTTCATACATATATTGTAGTAGATGAAAGTTTAAAACTTGTCATCTCTGTTAACTGAAAGCATTTCAAAAGGATAGCTGTGTGAATTTGATTGCTTGCAAAATAGGGGTTGCATAATTCCCTTCACCTTTACAGAAAGACTTTGAAGTTTGCTATTGGATACATTTTCTCATGTTTCTGCAGTACTGTAGTAATCCTTCATTAATAACTGGCATTATGGCAAATATTAGTAACTACCTTGCTACAGGCCAGACATCTCCAAACTGGGATAACTTTTCTCTCCAGCTAAAGTAATACAGATTTCTGCCTCTAACTGTCTCACAACGTTGCTCTCTTTTTCGTCAACCACATACTGTCCTTGGTTGGCAATTACCATTCTCATATTCTGAGAACACACTGGACCACGTCTGATTTTTTTTCTCAAGGTGCCCTGAAAACAAGGGGAAACATCTACACTGGAGAACTGCTAACCATCACAAGGATGGGAATAGCCTCTCGCTATTCATCGTTGAGCTAGGATCTGCTCATTTCCTTCACCAAAGCAATAATGGGAAGTGCTGTTGACACCCAGTGCTTCCTGAGAGACCAGGCTCCTCTAGTGTATGAACCTGGAAAAAACATGATGGACATATGCCGCAATAAGCAGTGGTGCTGACGTAGTCTCAGTCATGTCCTCCAGTGACTTGCAATAAATATTTTCTCAGGCTTGTCTTAGGGGGCTAGTCATCATCCAAACAGACTCTGGCAGAACCCCAAATGAAAGAGAGAGTGGTGAATGAGTGTCCATGTGACTCTCTGGAACCTCTCAA
Source organism: Lepidochelys olivacea (assembly GCF_965140295.1). Classification (NCBI taxonomy): domain Eukaryota; kingdom Metazoa; phylum Chordata; order Testudines; family Cheloniidae; genus Lepidochelys; species Lepidochelys olivacea. The sequence goes on from NC_140416.1 coordinate 126,157,293, forward strand.
AAGAAAAGTCTAAATACAACACCAGCCTGTTCCAAAGTTTCTCTCAGACTGGGGGTAATGACCACCAGGGGCAGTTTGCAAACAGGTGCGAGGGGGTTAAGACCACCCTGTCCTTTCCATATTGCTGAGTAGCAAGGGGATCCCAGTGTGATCCCAGCTAGATTAGATGAGTGTCGCAGTATGGAAATGTGATCGGTGGAACAGGTTTGGGAAAAGTGGAGAACCACTGATCTCATCTCACCCAGGAGTTTCTTTGAACTCTGTCTAATTGACGCACCCTCATGTCTTCCCCGGAACAAGGTCACGTGCAATAATAAGTTGTAATGCCAAGAGACCTCCAGCAGAGGGCAAACTCATGTTTAAGCCAGTCGTATAGATAGCAGACGCCTCCCTTTTTTCATGGCACATTATCTGAGATGCCTTCACTGTATGGTGCCAGACGACCATCACGCCTACACTGTATGGTGCCAGACGACCATCACGCCTGTACTGTGTGGTGCCAGACGACCATCACGCCTGTACTGTGTGGTGCCAGACGACCATCAGGCCTATACTGTGTGGTGCCAGACGACCATCACGCCTACACTGTATGGTGCCAGACGACCATCACGCCTGTACTGTATGGTGCCAGACGACCATCACGCCTTCACTGTATGGTGCCAGACGACCATCACGCCTTCACTGTATGGTGCCAGACGACCATCACGCCTTCACTGTATGGTGCCAGACGACCATCACGCCTACACTGTATGGTGCCAGACGACCATCACGCCTGTACTGTGTGGTGCCAGACGACCATCACGCCTTCACTGTATGGTGCCAGACGACCATCACGCCTTCACTGTATGGTGCCAGACGACCATCACGCCTGTACTGTGTGGTGCCAGACGACCATCACGCCTTCACTGTATGGTGCCAGACGACCATCACGCCTTCACTGTATGGTGCCAGACGACCATCACGCCTGTACTGTGTGGTGCCAGACGACCATCACGCCTACACTGTGTGGTGCCAGACGACCATCACGCCTGTACTGTGTGGTGCCAGACGACCATCACGCCTACACTGTATGGTGCCAGACGACCATCACGCCTACACTGTATGGTGCCAGACGACCATCACGCCTACACTGTATGGTGCCAGACGACCATCACACCTGTACTGTGTGGTGCCAGACGACCATCACGCCTGTACTGTATGGTGCCAGACGACCATCACGCCTGTACTGTGTGGTGCCAGACGACCATCACGCCTTCACTGTATGGTGCCAGACGACCATCACGCCTACACTGTATGGTGCCAGACGACCATCACGCCTACACTGTATGGTGCCAGACGACCATCACACCTGTACTGTATGGTGCCAGACGACCATCACGCCTGTACTGTATGGTGCCAGACTACCATCAGGCCTTCACTGTATGGTGCCAGACGACCATCACGCCTGTACTGTGTGGTGCCAGACGACCATCACGCCTACACTGTATGGTGCCAGACGACCATCACGCCTGTACCGTATGGTGCCAGACGACCATCACACCTGTACTGTGTGGTGCCAGACGACCATCACGCCTGTACTGTATGGTGCCAGACGACCATCACACCTGTACTGTGTGGTGCCAGACGACCATCACGCCTGTACTGTATGGTGCCAGACGACCATCACGCCTGTACTGTGTGGTGCCAGACTACCATCAGGCCTTCACTGTATGGTGCCAGACGACCATCATGCCTGTACTGTGTGGTGCCAGACGACCATCACGCCTTCACTGTATGGTGCCAGACGACCATCACGCCTTCACTGTATGGTGCCAGACGACCATCACGCCTTCACTGTATGGTGCCAGACGACCATCACGCCTTCACTGTATGGTGCCAGACGACCATCACGCCTACACTGTATGGTGCCAGACGACCATCACGCCTGTACTGTATGGTGCCAGACGACCATCAGGCCTATACTGTGTGGTGCCAGACGACCATCACGCCTGTACTGTATGGTGCCAGACGACCATCACGCCTGTACTGTATGGTGCCAGACGACCATTAGGCCTTCACTGTATGGTGCCAGACGACCATCACGCCTGTACTGTGTGGTGCCAGACGACCATCACGCCTTCACTGTATGGTGCCAGACGACCATCACGCCTGTACTGTATGGTGCCAGCCGACCATCACGCCTTCACTGTATGGTGCCAGACGACCATCAGGCCTATACTGGATGGTGCCAGACGATCATCACGCCTATACTGTATGGTGCCAGACGACCATCACGCCTACACTGTGTGGTGCCAGACGACCATCACGCCTTTATTTCTATAGTGCCGCCCATTGAGGGACGTGGGTGCTATGCAGCAGACAAGCAAATGTCCAGTCTTGGGATGACATGCTGTGCTGTCATTGGTTGTTGCTGAGGTGTTTTGTTTTGCGGGGGGATAGAGTTGCTCCCTGGAACTAGTCGCTGGTGTTGGGCTGAGGCTCCTAGCAGACAGAATAGCCCTGCATGCTGTGCCAGGCCTGGTGTATACTTGTAAACAAAGCAAGTTACAGTTAACATATGCCTAGACTCTGCACTAATGATTTCTCCGTTACTGGGATGCTGGCCTGCAAGCTCAACAGGTGTATGTACATTACTGAAGGCACATCGAGAGTCATGAACTACAGCTCTTTAATTTAACCACATTAATTTGTGTCTGTGAATAGAGCTGAATATTTTCTATTTGTCATGAATTCCTTGTATTGCTAATTGTATCATATTTATTTTTTGCAGCTCATTTTTGAAGGGATCCGAGGTCCTGGCATAGAAGGTGATATTGCTATTGATGATGTATCAATTGTGGAAGGAGAGTGTATGAAAGCAGACCAGCCAGCCAACAGTAAGTGGGTCCTCCAGACAGTGTGATGAGCTGTCTAGATACTTATGCCTCTCCCCATCGCTGTAAATGTGAGCTGTGTTCTAAACCAGACCCTGAGGTGCAGAAAACAAAACAAAATATTTCCCAGTAAAGATGGAGATTTTTAAATATTACCTTGGAACCAAAATCTGGAGCCAAAATATATCTATTCAAATATGAAAATGCATAACATTTTTTTTTAAATGTAATGGCAGCAAAGAGAAGGAAAACCAAATGGGAGGCAGGCAGGACAGGACCATGAAATTGCACTCTGGTGTATAGCTAGAAAGCATGTATATAATGGCACTGGTCTATATTAAAGGAATACTAGTTCTCCTCATATAGAGCCAGATTCTGATAGCCACCATCCCATCGTTCCATGCCTTACTCTATAGGACTCCATTTGAAGTCAGTGGAATTGTTTGCGGAGTAAGGTACGACTGTACTGAGGTCAGGATATCAGAATCTGTCCCCTAGACAACAGACATTTGGATATTAATAACATACTTAATTTTAAAAGTGTATAGATCTCCTTTTCTTTTACAATGAATAAACATTGTGTGTGTGTGTGTGTGTGCATTTGAGTGTGTGCGTATATATTTATTTGTTTTATTATTATTATACATAAAAATCTCCATTACCCTACTTATAAATCTGACTGAATAAAGGGAGGGAAGGAGATAGATAGATAGATAGATGGGAGGGATAGCACTGGCCTGCTAAACCCAGGATTGTGACTTCAATCCTTGAGGGGGCCATTTAGAGATCAGGGGCAAAAATTGGGAATTGGTCCTGCTTTGAGCAGGGGGTTAGACTAGATGATCTCCTGAGGTCCCTGCCAACCCTGATGTTCTATGATTCTAGAGATAGATATTATAGGCTCACAACTATGCTAAAAGAATTTTAAGGTTGCAAAGCCAAACACTCAAAATTTAGGAAATTCCCAAATGTAGGCTGCCTGTGAAACCTTAATTCACACACACACACCCCAGGCACACACTTTGTGCATAGGTTTTTATGATACAGTCTTTAATTATATGATCACTTACTATTTTTCTCACAGGACCTGTGCCTTATTCAGTGCCCAGGATTGACCTTGGTCCCCTTATTTATCAATAAATATCATCCAGTTATCCCAACAGCTCTGGAACTTTGGTGGAAGTGGGAAGCCCACGAGACTCTGTCCCTCTCCGTGGCCTTGCCCCCTGCTCCTCCTCTTCTTCCCAAGGCCCCGCCCCCTGGCCCGGCTGGAAGTCAGAGCTGGGCCATGGTAAGAGTCACGGGGCACTGTGGGGAGTTCTGGACCCTCCACCTGCCCTGGGCAGCAGGCCAGGGTTCCCAAGAGCAGACTCCAGCCCATGACCCTGCCCCCCTGGGGCACACCACCCAGGGCAGGTGAAGGGTTAAGGGCTCCCCACAGTAGCTTCCCTGGTGGCTTCCCAGTTCCGACTTCCAGCCTGGCCAGGGGGCGTGGCCTTGGGGGGAAGAGGCGGAGCAGGGGCAGGGCTCCTGAGAGGGACCGGGTCTTTTGGAAAGCACCAGGAAGAGGCTGGCACCACCAGCAGGGGCTAGATTCTGCAGCGGGGGAGCTGCTTTCCTCCCACATTGTGAAGCGCAGTCCCTCCCAGCGCCATTCTGGTCCCCTGCCCCCCAAACTATGTCCATGTTAAAAAGCAGGCGGGCATGGCCCTTGCACTTTTAAAAGTGTGGGGGGGGCAGAGGGGTGGTGCCGGCACCCCTGAGTTATTCTGTTCCCCAGCCTCTGCATTTCCAAACGGGATCTTTCAATCTGTGCAGTGTCAGTGTGCCATTTACCCTTAGGTGGTAAACTCTTGATTCTCTGATTGTTAATTCCACTCTTTTTCTCCCCCACTCTTTGTAGATTTACGAGCAGGTGCTGTTGGGACATTAGCACATATATGGCTTTTCCCAGTGATCCTCCTCATGTCTGTCTTAAGTCATCAAAGGTGACCTTATCCTGGCAGAGGCTATGAAAGATTCACCAGGCATTGGCATGAAGAAAGAGTCTTTGTAAAATGGACATTTAAAAACAAACTACCAAAGATTCCTCCACTGACTGACTCAAAACATTAAAATAAATAAATAAATAAAAATTAAAAAAAAAAAAAGCACTGGGGATAAAAGGCATCATGGGAGCGTAACTGGCTCTGAACCACATGTGAAAAGCGATCTGGCATAAAAGAGACCTTCAGGTGCTTTTGTGGTCTATAAGAAATACGGCATCATCTGGTTGAACTCTGAAAAAAAGACCTATAGAAATCCTTGTCAAAGCACAAAGTCATGGCTGGTTTTGTTTCAAATGAATAGTTTGCTTGTTACCATGGAAACCTAATGGCCTGCCAAAAAAAGAGAGTGAGCGAGAGAGAAACAACACCTCACTGTAAACAGGGTATATGAAGAGCTGGCGTTTATTTTCCCTTCAAGAAGGTTTTTAGTATAGAATTCAATAAATGTAGGCCCTTTCACCTTTGGGTGTCACCTCCCCTAGAAAATAACCCTCGATCAAAGATGTTTAAGACATTTATGTTTCATTTTTTCATGGCTATGCTAGATAACTGTATGCTGTCTCCTTTTGCATGCATTATTATCCAGGGTGTGTAACCTGGGATTACATATGACACGGGCTTAAACGAGTTTGCTTGCAGCCACTTCAACACCCTTCCTCCCCAGCTAAGTCATCCGTTCTAATGAAGTGAAGAAACCAAACCACCGTCTTTTATAAATTGCCATGGAAACCAAGTGCCTTCAATGAAACAAGCCTGATTAAAAACAAACAAAATCAACACAGAAGCTTGCGCTGCTAAAATGTGGTTTGTGCAAACTGTTTTCTAAACAAACCACAGAGCCGAAGTGTGCAAACAGCAGGCAAGGAGACAAAGCCGCTTCTGGAGAAGGATGGACCAAAGTTGCTGCGTAAGACCCTTTCAGACGAGATACTCCAGACGGCCATGGCCTTTCAGCTTATTATCCATTAGAAAATAGCTTCCTTTGGTCCTGGACACGGGAGCAGTACTTCTTTCTCCAGATGCTCAAGTGGGTCACCAGAGAAACAGGTTGTTAAGATGTACTTAGTGCAGCAAACACAAAAGGGATTGTCTTACTCTAACCTCCATTTGAAAAGAAATTGGCCCGAGCTTTAGAGAGACGAGAAGGTGTGTGTGTGCGATTGCAGTGCATACAAAATAACACAAAAAGGGGGCCGCCAACGCACAGGGGGGCCTGCAAATCTGGCTTTATTCAAAACATGGATGGTATAATGCCTCTGCCCGTTAGTCAGACTCTGTGCAGATTGTGAAACATTATTTTAGCATAATTAAAAAAAGACACTTTTACAAAAAAAACAAAAAACAAAAAACAACAACCTGTAAAAATGATTTTGAGCTACCTGAGTACCTACCATACCTTTAACCGGCCAGTTTTCCAATGCATTGTAAATTTCCCTTATACAGTGGGTTATGAAAATTTGAAGACCTTTTCCCTTAAATTATCTCCGCTTTTAACTTCATTTAAAAAAGACTTTTGTCTCAAGATGATGATGATGATTTTATTATATGTTCAACACCCTAGGATTAAAAACCTGATATGCAAGTAATTGGGATACAAATATTAAAAACAACAACGACAAAATATAACATTTGCAAATATTAATATAAAAAGCACAACAAGATGCAGTAAAACAATTACAAGGCTTGATTTTTTTTTATTCTGTAGAAAAATGTTTGTGCAAATTCAGTAATTCAACTGAAGAGATAATTTTACAGCTATGTTCAATAAAGCCTCTTTCCAGGTAAGGTATGCTAAGTGGTATGCGTATTTGTTGCGCTGTGTGCACTTATTCACGAAAAGGTGTAAGCGAGAGTTGCTTTCTTGTGTCGTAATCTGTCACTGTCTGAATCCATAATACTACATGGTGTCAAGTATCAGGGGGTAGCCGTGTTAGTCTGTATCCACAAAAAGAACAAGGAGTCCGGGGGCACCTTAAAGACTAACAGATTTATTTGGGCATAAGCGTTTGTGGGTAAAAAGCCACTTGATAATGCCTGCATCTGTAATTTTCACTCCATGCATCTGATGAAGTGGGTTTTTTACCCATGAACGCTTATGCCCAAATAAATCTGTTAGTCTTTAAGGTGCCCCCGGACTCCTTGTTGTTTTCATAATACTACATGACGTTTAGGGACAGGGATTTTCCAAGGGTACTGCCAACTATCTACTTGTAAGTGATTTCACTTGTTTGTAATATGCTAGTCCTGTGGGAGTGCCTGAGTGGGAGTCCACTTGGAAATCAAGTAGGAGTTTTGAGCATGGATTGACATGTGGTTGGGGCCTTTTATGCTTTTTCAATAAAAGACATTTCCAGCTAGCAAGCATCAGCATTAATTAAGGATGGGAGAACAATAAGAACTTGCACCTGGTATCTTTTGAGGTTCAGAACAGTTCTGATAATGTTAAGAACAAAATGTTCACATACGTCTCCCCTTTCTGGTTTCATCTAGAAGTCAAAGTAGTGACATATCACCGGAGAGGATTTTTCTCTCCATATTTTTGGAATGGCTGTCTTTGGAGAGAACCTGCCTTGCAAGATTTCCAACCCTGTTTCCAGAAACATTATTTCAAGCCCATCTGAACCTTTTGCAGTTCCCCCATCATTAATGTTTAGGTACTGTATGTCAGCTGCCATCGTGAAAGCAATACGACTCACATTTGGACATTTTTCAGTCTGAGCACCAGCTTCAGTGGTCCTCTCATCAGAGAGGTCGCAAACACTTCCCAGGGCTGTCCATGAAGACTGCCAGCAGAGGGACCAGAAACTTGGCTGGTATTTCAGCTAGTACAAAGGGAGCTATCCATATTCATATCAGCTGAGGATCTGGCATGTTGTTTTCTGGTTTATCCTTCACACTAGATTGCTGTCAATCCTTTTGCTGTTTTGTTTTATAAAATCCAGACTGTTTTGCTCTCTGTAGATTGACTGTGCTCCTTTAAAAGTAAAACATGAGCCCTTCCCTTTATGTTTGCTACTTTTCCTCTAATTCATGACTGCTAAAACCAGACCAAAATACAACTGAAATCTGGAGGCCTGTTCTTCAGCACAGGAAAGCAGAAGTATCCTGGAAGCTGCTCCTAGCATCGTACGCTAAGCAGTCATAGCGTTGTGTGAACAGCAGCAGTCTGTGACGTTGGCTGTCGTAAGTAGTGAGAATAATGCGGAGAGAGAATTTGGAGAGGCTCTTAAAATGCCCATTCACATTCAAACGGTTTTGATCAAGATAGTTGGCAAAAAATGAGGGTTTTTTCTTTGTTGGGATTGTAAAGCAAAAATACAAACAGATTTGCACCTGCCAATTTTAAAATGCATTGAATGTTTATTAAAATGTTCTGGTTTAACAGCCCCAGACACCAAAGTCCTCTTGGTAGTTCCAGTGCAGTGTAAACACAAACTAAGTCACCTTCCCCCACTACCCTACACCTTTGTCCTAGCTTTGACCTGCAGAGGTCAACTCTTGGGGTGAGAGGATTTTCAATCCTTGCTTCTGGTCTGGGCGCAAAAGAGAACACCAGTTAGTGCGGATCTTCTTGTTCATTATTTACTTGAGAATAGACTGGACTTGTATTTGTGTTTCCAGTAAGCCACTGGAAAACCAACGAGATGGCAAAGACGTTGGGTTATTGTGCAGACGCAGGATACGCCTGAAGTGGGGGCTGAGCAGTGAAAGGTGCTGTATCTGATTACCCAATTTCCTGAGCCATCTAATCCTGTTTCTGGTGTATTTTTAAATGACTCATGAAAATGAATTGTACAAATGTCAACTCTGCAAAAATGTCAGTTCATATGTAATGTTTCTATTAAAGAAAAATGGAGGAAGGTGGGGAGCAAAGTTTGGATAATAAACTCCCCTTGACTTCAGTGAGAATGGCTACAAGAGCGTGTCCTGACTGAGCCTTCTTAGCATTCACCATTCGCTTTCTCCTTTTATACCCAGCAATGGCACCATAACCTGCATCTTTTCTAAAAAGCGTAGTTTGAACATGAAATCCTAAATAAAATGATCAAGTTATTTGATCTCACTATGCCAGCCCAGCTCTTCCCCTGCAGGCAGCTTTATCCAGGGACACCCGCTTTTCTCATGGGGAAACAAAAGAACATGGACTAAGTAGGGGCAAATTACTGCAGAATAAATTGCAAATACACTGCATCTCGCTACCTACAAAATTGACTCAAGCCAGCTAAATTAATTAGACTCTAAAGGCATGGAACTGCTCCTCATTAGAGCAGGTCGAAGAGGCTGTGTGTAGTGGGATAAAAATAGAAAATTTAGCTACCCTATGGTTAGAGGATAGGTTCTTTGCATTCAACCCGCTTTATATCAACCAAGCCTTTTTCAGAACAATTTTCAAATGCATATAAATTTGAAACCCACAATAATGCTCAAGCACAGAGGTCTCTCTCCTGAAATGTCCATTAGAGACCTTGGAAGAGGAACTGCTTGGTCAGCTGGATGTAAATTAAACTGCAGCTGAAAGTCCTCAAGCCATTAACGGGGCTTCTTACAGCCTTCCGTGTACACATGCAATTTCCCTCTCGCAACTCGATGGGCTTCTGTCACCACTTTGTTTCACCAGCCTTCCTCCAGTGAGTCCATTTGATTTGTAACAGAGTTGGTTAATCAAAATTCCATACTCTTTAAGCACCACCTATCAGCTAAAGCATTGCCTCATTCCTCACATTAAGGCCTTGTCTCTGCTACACAGTTCTGTGGACAAAAGTCAGGTTTGTCTGATGAAACCATGGTGATGTACACACAACAATGCTCCTCCTGCTGGTTTAACTCCCGTGCTACACCACCAACATAATAAAACCACCGTGATGAGCAGCAGAGAGCTTTTGGCGTCAAAGTTAGAGTGACGCACTGTCAGTGTAGACGCGGTTCTTGCTTATGTTGCCCTGCGCGGCATCCAGGAGGTTTCCCACAATGCCTATCATGATCACTCTGGTAAGCAATTTCTACTCTATTTCCCTGCAGCCAGGTACATAGGCATGCACCCCTCCCACTTTAAAGCCCTGGGAATTTTTGAAATTCCACTTCCTGTTTGCTATGTGAGCTTTCTGCAGCAAATGCCCTCCCACCTGGAGCACGCCGGAGTTCTTGGATCTGCTGGGTCTGTGGAGAGAGGAGGCTGTGCAGTTGCAGTTCCAATCCAGCTGTAGGAACTTTCACACCTACACGCAGATTGCTCATGGCATCAGTGAGGAGGAGCACAAAAGGGACAGGCAGCAGTGCCGTGCTAAGATCAAGGAGCTGAAGCAGGCCTACCAGAAAGCAAGGGAGGCCAACTGTCACTCTGGTGAGGCACCAAAAACATGCTGCTTCTACAAGGAGCTTCATGCCATCCTCGGCAGCGACCCCACCTCCACCACCAAGAGTCCCATGGATACTTCACAGGGGCTGGAGGCAGCGGCCAGCAGAGTCAACCCCAAGGATGAAATGGTGAATGAGGAGGTCGAGTTGAAGGAGGATGTAGGACAGGCGACATTCTCGTTGGGTGGCATGCTGAGCCAGGACCTTGACTTCAGCGGGGTCTATCCAGCCCCAGCATTCCGGCTCTGGCGTGCCTGAAGCAGAAGATGGGAGTGCTGATTAGTACTCATTTTGCTTTAATCCTGCACGGTTACATGAGGTAGCTGTTACATGAGGTGTCCTTTAGTATGTTACATGGTGTATGTGGGAGAAGGGATTGTACGCCTGCTCAGTGGGGGGCCCTGCAGAAAAGTTTGTTCATGCACACCAAGATCTCCTGGGAATCCTCCATAGAGATCTGTAGGAAACTTTTCTGCAGATACTCTGCAAGCCCTCTGCTGAAGGTTCCTTGGCAGAGCTGCTTTGTTTCTTCCCCCATGGTAGGAAACTTTGCCACCCCAATTGGCAATTACTTCTGGAAGAACTGAAGCAGCATATGGACCAGGTCTGAAGCATGCAGGAGATGCGCCCTTGCATCCTCGATTACTCACAGTAGTGAGATATTAGCTTAGATCACCCCTGCCTGTGGAAAACAGTCCCCTTCTGAAATCACCCAGACCCTTTGTCCTATCTTGCACAGCTCTTCTGCCCCCCCAGTCCAAACTCACCATGTTTAGTGCTCTGGCCAAGCTGCATGCTTGCCAAGGGAAAGTGAGAAAGAGGTGTATGTAACTTTTATTATTCAAACCTGTGAGTGCACCCACAATACTGACTCTGTGAATTGTTTCTTTTACTTCTGCAGATGTGCCCCTGAAGGCCAGGCTCCAGCAAACCAGCAGAGCGCCTCCGTCAGATAAGGAGATGAACGAGGAGTCAGGAGGGCACATTTTGTGAAGTGCTGCAATCCTCAGATCAGGCCAATAGTGAGCACAGAACTCAGAGAGAGAATAAATGAAAAACTAGAAATGGATAGCTAGGAGAGGAGACTGGGCCAGGGGCTCATCATAGAGGGTCAGAACCAGGTGATAAAGCTCATGGAGGACCAAACAGAGATGCTGAGGTCCCTAACTGCACAGCTGGCAGAACACGTGCATGCTCGACTCCCCCTGCAGCCCATGCCCCTTTGCCTTCCTTGCCCTCCCCAAACACATTCCTGACCCATTGCGGTGCTCCTTGCACTCCACCTCTGGGGCCATTTTCCATAACAACAGCTGGACTTACAGCTGTGAGATCCTCACTTCAGAGAGTGCTGCTCACTGTCATGTCCCTCGTAAGAAATGTTAATCTGTGTATTGCTGTTTAATAAAAATTTAGTCTTACCAAGACAGTGATTCTTTATTTGTGACCTTCATAGGGCAGTTGCAACAGATACATTCATACAAATTGGCAAATCAGCACATTTGCAGACTACAATTAACGCTCAGGCAGGAATCGTTACAGGGGTCATTCAATGTGTCAAGTAAACAATGGCTGGCTCAATTCATTACAGAAAGACACATTACTGGGGCTCATTGTCAAAATTCTGCTTAAAAGCCTTCCTGATTCAAATAGCCCCCTGTTGAGACTCTCTCATCGCCCTAGTGTCTGACTGCTCAAAATCAGCTGCCAGGTGATCCAGCGCAGCACTGCTTCCCCAGGGAAACTTTTCCCCCACTTTGGCTTCACAAATGTTATAGACAGCACAGCAGGCTGCTATGACCATGAGAATATTTTCCTTTTTGAGGTCTAACCTGCCAAAAAGGTAGCTCCAGCGACCCTTTAATCTGCCCAGCACACATTCTACAGTCATTCTGCCCCTGTTGAGCCAGTTGTTGAATCACTCCTTGCTGCCGACAAGGTTTCCAGAGTACGACTTCATGAGCCACAGCAGTAAGGGGTAGGCTGGGTCTCCCAGGATCACTATGGGCATTTCCGCATCCCCTGTTGGAATCTTCTGGTCTGGAAATAAGATGCCTGCATGCAGCTTTCTGTACAGGCCAGTGTTCCTGAAGAGCCATGCGTCATGCACCTTCCTTGACCATCCCAAGTTGATGTCAGTGAAACGACCTCAGTGATCTACCAGCACCTGCAATACCATAGAGAAGTCACCCTTTCAGTTGATGTACTCTCTCATGAGATGGTGTGGGGCCAAAATGGGCATATGCCTGCCATTTATCACCCCATCACAGTTAGGGAATCCCATTGCTGCAAAACCATCCGCTATTTCCTGCACATTGCTTGGCATCACAGTCCTTCGTAGCAGGAGGTGATTAATGGCCCTCCACGCTTGCATCACTGCAACCCACATGGTGGCCTTCAAACTCCAGACTGATTTGCGACTGACCAGTAGCAATCTGGAGTTGCCAGCTTCCACACAGCGATTGCCACATGGTTTTCCACTGTTAGCACAGCTCTCATTTTTGTGTCCTTGCGCTGCAGGATCAGAGCAAACTCTGTACAGAGTTCAAGGAAGGTGGTTTTGTGCCCTTTAAAGTTCTGTTGCCACTTTGCATCATCCCATACCTGCATCATAACCCAATCCCACCACTCGGTGCTTGTTTCCTGAGCCCAATCGCGATGGTCCACCATGTGCAGCTGCTCCATTCATGCCAACATCAATCTTGAATTGTTTCCATGGCACCCAGCTGGGCAGGTACCACAAATTCCTAGCTCATGAAACACTGCAGCATCGGCTGCGTTGTGTTCATAATGTTTATCACAAGACTGGTGAGCAATTCAGGATCTATGCTTTCAGGCAGAGATGGCAGGTGCAAAGTTTACAGGGGCAGTTGAAAAATGGTGCAAAGTACAGTTTGAAGCCCTGGGAACTATGGGGCGGAGAAAACTGCATCATAGGATCCACCCACATTGTTAGTATATAGGTCTGTTTGTCCTTTTTGATACTCTTATACCAAAATGTGTAAACAAAGTCAAACCCAAAATTCTATCCCAGGCTAACAAAGACACTGTGATGTTGCTTCTGCCTAGTCAGCTGGATTTGTTAGTACAATGGGAACAGATTAGAGCCGTGAAAGTGTTACTCAGAGCACACTTTAAGATTGCCTCAACCTCTATCTCAAGGCAAAGTCAAGCAACCAGTCGGGAGGGGCAAAGGGACTTTGTGGGAAGGTATAAAATACTAAAAGACCAAAGAAATGTCCATCCCTGACTGGAGCACAACCTCAATCCTTACTCCTCCCGTGGGGGACAAAGAGGTGGGATGAAGACCCCAGACCCAAAATGGAACAAGACCCTAAGTTGTAAGGGAAGGGACTGTGGGCCTGCATTTCAGGTATAATTGTGCCTCCTCAGGAGTGGGGGACGGGACACTGGGAAACAAGGCTCTGCAGCATCAGAATTATGAACACGCTTGCTGGAAACTAATCCCAATAAACATTGCATTGTCTACACTTTGGACTTCTGCTCTCTGTCTGTGTGACAAGAACTAGGGGAGAGGGTGAAGGGAAAGCCCTCTAACACACATGATGCACTGCAATCATTCCCAGAACTCCTCATGGGTGAAGGTGGTGATTTGCACCATAGGATAGATACCCACAGTGCACTGTTCTCTCTGTCAGAGCTAGAGCACCAAGTGTGGACGCTCTCCGCCGACACAAGGAGTGTTGTGTGAACATGCACAAGTGATGTAATTACAGTGGTTTATGATCGTTGTCGATGTAACTTAAGTTAACTTAACTCTGTAGTGTAGACATGGCCTTATCCTTACGTCTCTTATTTCTTAAGCTCTGTAAAATCCCAGTTTTGTAGTGAAAGTCCTGGCCCGGCACACAGTTAAGATTCTTCTCTCCCTTAAAGATGAAGGCCAATTTAGCTGTATTTTAGGAAGGCTCATCTGAACTTTTTTCTAATTTAAAAGGACTGTTGTACACCACCTTTAAAGGGAATCCCTTTCCCTCAGACTAATGGGTTCTCAGTTTTGAATTAGAAAAAGCATTTGATTTGATAGACTAGGGCTCTCTCTTTGCTGTTGTGAGAAACAGAGCTTCAGCTGGACTCATACTTGTGGGCAACTCCTAAGAGCAATAACAAAGCTAGGCAGCAATTTCTTAATCCTTTTCCCCGGGATGGAACACATAAAATATACCCCCATAACCTGTTCCATTCACCACTGCAGTACAAAAACATTCACCTCAGTAGTACAGGAAGAATTAGAATGTGACAAATTAATAATCTGCTGTCACTTTATGCAGATGAGATCACGAACCCCCAAATCATGAACCCGTGGCATTTCCTCCCTCACGTGTAGGACATTCTTTTTGAGTTTGCTATCATCTCTGGGCAAAAACTCACCTGGGATGATCCCACTGACCCCAATTTTGCCATCTGACAGCCCCAATTAGTATCCACTGACTCGAATGTTTAGCGAAAGCAAGTCCAGTCATTCGGAAAGTGTCCTAAGGACCCTCACATTCTGGACTCCAGTCCCACATTAATTGATTAGCCAAGTGAAGGCCAACAGAAAAGGGGAGGATAGCCAGTTTCCTTCCACCTGAGGCTGGCAAACAAATTCAGAGCATATCCAATTCAACAGCAGGGTTCTGGAAGCCTTCTTCCTTCATGTATCACAAGGTGGCCTAAAGTCACTTACCATGCAAAGACTTGAATCATATCCCCAAATCATAGAATATTAGGGTTGGAAGGGACCTCAGGAGATCATCCTGTCCAACCCCCTGCTCAAAGCAAGACCAATCCCCAATTTTTGCCCCAGATCCCTAAATGGCCCCCTCAAGGATTGAACTCACAATCCTGGGTTTAGCAGGCCAATGCTCAAACCACGGAGCTACCCCTCCCCCCAGTCAGGGTTGCCGCTCAGGCTGTCCGCACCCAGATCTCCCCACCTGCTGGGAAAGGCAGGTGATGGCAGCTGGCACCACAGCACGATTCCCCCACTCTACAAACCTTGCAGAGGGCATTCTGTGACTGAGCGCGCGGCACAGGAAGGGAGTGGAAGCCAAAGGAGAAGGAGGCTGACCAATGGTATGTTTCGGCAGGTTGGGGATGAATGTGCATCATCCCTCTCCAATGCTGTGGAGACTTCCCTGAAATAATAAAACCACCAGGGGCTGAATTTACGGCAACCAGATGACCCAATTTTATAAGCAGGGTCCTGATATTCGGGACTTTTTCTTATATGGGTGCCTATTACCTGCCACCCCCCCCGTGCAGATTTTTCACACTTGCTATCTGGTCATCCTTGCTGAACTTTGCATGGAGACCTCCCCTGTCCCCCATAGCTGTTGGGAGGAGGGGCTTGGGGACCAGAGCCACCATGGAGGCATTGCCTCTGCAGAGCTCCTGGGGTCCATTGGGATTGAAGGCACGCTCCGCACCATGTTCCACAGGGTGGCAAAGCCCAGCCTGCTTGATGGGACAATGTGGGGACCTCTTTGCAGAGATTTGCCATGAGCACAACTGATCCAGGCCAACGTTATTGTCTTGCTTCCCAGCTGTATCACTGGGATCCCTGGGTTAGCAAAAATCCAACTCCAGAGGAGAACACTAGAGTGAATAACACCTGAGTCGGATTTTTAATAAAACACAATGTATATTTATCTCAGTGTCTCTGGGCAAATGCTTTATGTACCATAGGATGAGTCATACACAGAGTCATACACAGAGGCATCCAAGGGGGGAATGTCCCCATTGCTTTCCAGAACACTACAGTCAAAAGCGCAAAGGAACTGAGGCAAGACAGGAGAAGTGCCAGCCCAGTTACAGGTGAGAGCTTTTTGAGATCAACTTACACATAAACTTTAATAGTAAATTAAGGGTTTTTTCATTTTTCTAACATGGCATCTTATTCATATCTCTAAGAGAAACATTTGTTGTGTAATAGCACAACCCCAGAGAGAAATGGTTGCAAAATTGAGTATTCAGAAAAGGAATCAGAGTTCTGTGGGTGGGGAATACCTTATTCCCCCCAACTCACTGAGCATAAGACTATTATTTCAACAATGTATAATCCTGGTGCATATTTTGAAATTCAGTGTGTTAAAAAGTTTATGACGCAATGAACCAAAGTGATTGAAATATAGGGTGAACATTGGCCCTCCTGACAAGAGATCTGTGGAAAAACATGATGTAGTTGGCAGTTCTAATGAAAAAAACACCATCACTGATTACTTTTAATGTGTTACATAGAAGCAAATTAGCTTAAAGAGATTGCTTCCCTCTCTCATAGGTTTTCTTCTGATGCTGGTTCTTTGTACCATATGTTTTGGTTTTGCTCCAAATTGACCATCATCTAGTCTGAACTCACCAACGCGCTATGAAAAGGTCACCCATAACCAGTTTCCTTTCAGTTCTATCTTCTGAGTATTTCATACATTACAGAAATGACTTTATTGTTAACAAATTCTCAGGCAAATGTATCACTCGAACTTTGCTCATATAGCAACGGAGACAAGTGAAAATTGAAGAGACTGCCACAAATGCCTTGTGGAAATGTTAAAGCTGATTTCTTTGGAGCCAAAACTCTTGCATGCCTCAGATCTTCTGACTGTTCTCCCACAAAGGAGAAATACGGAAAAGGAGACAACCAGAAATGTGAAGTATATTGACTTGTATTTTACAACTCCCACCACAAAAGATAATTGAAGAAATGTCTATTACATTGAGTTGCAGTGTTGAAGCCGTGTTGGTTCCAGGATATGAAAGAGAGAAGATGGGTGAGATAATATTTTTTATTGGCCCAACTTCAGTTGGGGGAAGGGCCAAGTTTTCGAGCTACCCGGAGCTCTTCTTTGGGCCTAGGGAAGGAAGCAAAGTGTCTGAGCTAAATACAAATTGGAACAGATTGTCAAGCAGAAGGAAGTGGTCACTTGAAGTGAGTGATTGGGAGTTAGATCGTTATGCATAAAGGGGTTTGAAGTGTGCAACTAAGGGTAGCAGGCAGTGTGCTGTGTTACTAATTGTTGTAATGGGCCATAAAACCATCACTAGAATGTGTTAAATTCATAACTCTATTAGACACCAAAAACCATGTATTTAAACAGATTTTAAGGTCCTAGGCTTGCCTTTCAAGGTGTGGTGCAGTTTGAGTTTGTTGTTGCCTACCACCTCACACTAGAACCCATACAGAGCATCATCAAACAGTTATGACCCATATATGATGGGGACCACATCCTGAAATAAATCTTTCCCCTGGTCTTCTGCCCTTCAAACAATTCCCCAGTCTCACCAAGCTCATTATCAGAAGCAAGTTTCCCACAGACCAGCACACACCAACTCAAAGCAGCCCCAGACTCTGCCAGAACAACAGATGCAAAACCCAGCAGACATATCTCCACGGCTACAATGATCAGTACCCATCATAACACATCTTTCAAGATCTGTGGGTCCTACACAGGCACTATGCTCTCGAATGAACTCATACAGAATAATGATAAAAAGCAACAACAACAACAACAAAATTACCTGTGAACGAACACTCTTCACAAAGGGATCACTCTGTATCTGATCTTGCAATTCTTGTCCTCAATGGAAACCTGCGCAACACCTTCAAAAGGCACTTAGGGTATGTCTACACTGCCATAAAACACCCCCAGAAGGCCCACGTCAGCTGACTACAGTTTGTGAGGCTCGGCTGCAGGGATATACAATTGCAGCGTAGCTGTCTCCATTCTTAGAGGTTTTTAAGACCTGGCTTGACAAAGCCCTGGCTGGGATGATTTAGCTGGGGTTAATCCTGCTTTGAGCAGGGTTGGACTAGATGACCTCCTGAGGTCTCTTCCAACCCTGATATTCTATGATTCTGTCCAGGCTCGTGCAATTTTATAGCCACGAGCCCCAGTCTGAGCCAGCTGATGCAGGCCAGAGCCAGGTGTTTCATTGCAGACACACCCTTTAATTCATAACTCTGCTGGACACCCAAAACCACGGACTTCACAGAGGCACTGGTTTTATAGTTCATTACAACAATTTGTAACACACCGCACTGCCTGCTACTCTTAATTGAACATTTAAACCCTTTATGATGATAATCTAACCCCCAATTGCTCACTTCAAGTGACTGTCTCTTTCTTTTTACCCATCTGTCTCAACTTGTATTTAGCTCAGACACTCTGATTCCTTTCCCAGATTTGAAGAGGAGCTTGGTGTAATTTGAAAGTTTGTACTTCCACCAACAGAGGTCCAATAAAAGGTATGTCGACGTAATAGACAAGGAAGGTGATGTCATAAGGGTTAGCAGCTTCAGTACCTTCTCAGGAAAGATCATCTGTGCGTCAGCATTCACATTACTCTGTGGGTGGGTGGGGGTGCATTTGTATATATGTAATTGAAGTTAGTGAAAGTATATCAAGTGAATAGTGTGATTTAAGCAGCTCAATTACTGTATATACCCTAAACATAATCTCTTATTTTATTGGAACACCCACTGTAGATATCTTTTTGTTGTTGTTACTGTATCTGGTTAAATTGCAAACTGGTCTCACTTCTATCCCCAGAGTATAAGTTTGTTATGTGCACAGACTATTTTACCCCCCCAAAATGTTTCTCTATATTTTTGTTACCCACTCTATTGCTAGTAATTTAAAATAATATGTATATGTGTGTGTGTATAATATATGTGTGTATAATATGTGTGTGTGTGTGTGTATTCCTAGCAATATATGTATGTGCCTCTGTCCTTTTTCTCTTCTAGCCCAAAATCCAATAAAAAAAAGAACATGTGGGTCGGGGAAATAGTTTCAGGAACTGGCTTGTGTCACAGTTTCATGGTAGCTGCAGGCCCATTCCCCCTCTATGGTCCACCAGGGACACTCTCTTTAAGCTTTCAGCTCCCAGCCATCCTCTTTCTTGGGCAGAGACCCACATCTCAATCTCTCCTGACCAAGAATTTTAAGGTTGCACAGATCCCTGCCTTACACTGTGATCTCCCCAGCAAGACAGACTGATCAGAAGACCAATGGTTGTGCTTTCCTTTTTCTCTGCAGGCCATGACCAGTGGATTGTCCGCAGTTATAATTTACCACACAGCTCTTTATAAGCAAGCACATTCATTCTGAAGGTAAAAGCATCACAGAGGAAACATATTAAAACAATAAAAATACCTACATGCATGCTAAAACGCTTACCAAAAATCACCCCCAACTCCAATCTCAGATTCAGGTAGGTGTCAGTCTTTCAAAAAATCCTGCTGTGCTTTCCCAGTGGTTACAAGTTCATATCGGTCTTTAGATCAGGTACCAGAACAAAGCCTGAGCCATTCAGCCATTTCTTTTAGCTGCTCGGGTCTTTGAGCTTGGCCTTCTGACTAATGTCATCGACAATCACCTTTTCCTCAAGGCATAACTTCAAAAGGCTGGGTTTTTCCATAACTGGAGCTGGGGACTTTACACCAGGGGTTCTCAAACTGGGGGTCAGGACCCCTCAGGGGGTCACGAGGTTATTACATGGGGGGTTGTGAGCTGTCAGCCTCCACCACAAACCCTGTCTTGCCTCCTGCATTAATAATGGTGTTAAAAATATTTAAAAGTGCTTTTCATTTATAAGGGGGGTCGCACTCAGAGGCTTGCTATGTGAAAGGGGTCACCAGTACAAAAGTTGAAAACCACTGCTTTACACTAACCACTCCCTGGGAATTCCCCAGGAAATCTGCTTAACACCTGTTGTCCCAAAAGTCCATACTTGTCTGGAACATTTTCACTGTAGTCTTTTGAACTCCTAAGCCTCACATCTGAGAGCTTACATACAATCCCGGCACACAATGACACATAAACTTAATACAATAAAGTCCTCCAAGGATATTGCAGGAAATTGCCCTATCTGTCACAATATGGTTGATAGGCAGATGCTCCTGTCCAGTTACACTCCTGTCCAGTTATACTTACCTGCTATTGTAAGGCCTGTTGTCTCCTCGCAACTGGTTAGGATAAACTTCCTCCAGTCCTTGAATTGCTCTATATTGGGTGGTTTTTAGTGCACCAGTGTGAACTTTTCTTTAGCTTCCTAAAGAGACCAAGCCCTCATCTCTTTTGTGAGGGTTGACAAGAAGAGAAAACCAGGAAATGTCCTGGGCTGTTGAAGTCTTTCCCCTTTCTGCACGGTGCCAGTAGATTACTGAGGATTTAACCATGCCATAGAAAGAGCTGAGGGCTGATTTCCATTTTGTGAGCTGTCATATCACTTTGAAATAGAACATCACTAATTCCTGGGAAAAGAACCCATGCAGAGATCTGTCAGCTCAATGCCAACCATACAAAATTAAAACCAAGCCATTGTCTGGACATTGGTCTCTCCGTGAGGGGAAGTGTGAGTGAGAGAGTCTGACTGGCAACCACAAAATCCAGAAAAGTGTGCCACATGTTACTGAATTTCTGCCTGTGCATCTCTTTGCTACATAGTTCATGTCAGGGATCATAGTGGATAGGGTACTGGGCTAGGACTCAGAACACCTCTGCCACTGACCTGATATGTGACCTTGGGCAATTCCCTTCACCTTTATTTTCTGCTCTCCCATTGCCCCACTTTCTATTTAGACTGCAAGCTATTCACAAGTATCAGGGCCAAAATGTAGGCTGGTGGGTCTAGTGGTTGAAGCAGAGTCAGAGTCTCAAGCCAAGGGTCAGAATCAGGATTTGGGCCAAGGATAGGAGCTGGGGGTCAGAGCATCAAGCACAGGGTCAGAGCCCAGGGACAAGGATCAGGAACAAGACAGGAACCAGGAATTGGTCAGAAAGGCAGACAAGAAAGCAGGGTCCAATGTAACAGCCAGGTAGAGCCCAGTAGTGTGGATAAATTCTAGTGACTCTCTTTGGGTTTAAATAGGAAGTCCTGACCAATCAGAGTTCACAGATTTCCCCCAGTCAGGCCCAGTGAAGCACTCCCTGAAGTAACTTCAGGTTTCATGGTCT
Organism: Lepidochelys olivacea; assembly: GCF_965140295.1. Taxonomy (NCBI): domain Eukaryota; kingdom Metazoa; phylum Chordata; order Testudines; family Cheloniidae; genus Lepidochelys; species Lepidochelys olivacea. The sequence continues at coordinate 126,178,524 of NC_140416.1, forward strand.
CTCCAATTCAGTTGGCTTGTACTGAGCTGCTGAGTGGGAGCCTGGCTCCAGATTCAAGACCTGTGGGGATCATAACAGCTCCTCCTCCCCTAGGGGTGTTCTTGGGGCATGCTGGACCAGATTCCTTGGGGTGGTTTGGTGGAATGCCTTGAGTAAAGCGTAAGAACAGCCATACTGGGTCAGACCAATGGTCCAGCTAACCCAGTATCCTGTCTTCTGACAGTGGCCAATTCCAGGTACTTCAGGGGGAATGAACAGAACAGACAGTCCCTGAGTGATCCATTCCCTGTTGTAAATTCCCACTTTATGGCAATCAGAGTCTAGGGACACCCAGAGCTTGGGGTTGCATCTCTTTTCATCTTGGCTAATAGCCTTTGATGGATCTATCTTCCATGACCTTGTGTAATTCTTTTTTGAACCCTGTTATAGAGCAGGGGGCGTGAATGTTTTCTGCCAGTTCCCAAGTACATTCTAGTAGTCCATACCACTCCCAGTGGATCAGGTACCAGAATTTGCCCCATTTAATCTTGGAATTCAGGAGCTCATGGACAATGTACAGTTCAAGACTTTGCACATGTACCAGGGGGGGAGGTGGTTGATTCTGATGAGAGAAGGGGTTTTCTGTGTATTGTTTTAGCAATGAAATGTGGAAATCAGGATGGACTAAGGCAGGAAGAGCTCAAAGGTGACTGGGTTGATCTGTTGTCTGATTCAATAGGGACCCAGGTGATCCAGTTTGTGAGATGGTCTACCCATATAATGAGGTTCTGCTGAGATCCGCACCTTATCACCCAGGGGGACCTGGTTCATGACCTGAGGCTGCAGGCCTTTTATAATCCAGATTTGCTTTTTCAAGATGGTTCCTCAGTATCGCCTGAGTCTGATGGATTTGTTGAACCCAATCCAATCCTGCTGGGTTGGAGGAGGATGCAGGTAACTCTGTGTGGACCAGTGGATGGAACCCATAGTTTGCAAAGAAACGGCTTTGGTCTGTGAAACCATGATCTGCACTGTTGTATGCAAATTCTGCATAGGGTAATAGTGAAGATCAAGAATCCAAATGGTATTTTGTGTAGCAGTATAGATTTGGTTTACTCTCTCTGTTTGGCTGGTGCTCTAAGGATGGAATGCAGCGGAGAGGCAAGTGTGGAACCCCAAAATTTATAGTGCCTCCCACCAGAACTGAGAGATGAATTGCAGACCATGTTCGGAGATAATGTGATTTGGAAGACCAAGGAGATGGGCAACATTGGTTATCCATAACTGGATTGTTTCTTTGGATGAGGGTCGGAAGGCACAGAGAAAAAAATGGGCCATTTTGGTAAGGTGGTTTACAACTGTCAGGATCATTGCAAACCTGCTGGACTCTGGCAATTCTACTATAACATTTAATGCAATAGTCACCAAGACCTAGGCTTCCAGGGGTGGAAGGAGGCCAAAGAGTTTACTTTATGGTGTCTTGGCACGTGTGCTCACATTACAGGAAGCAACAAACAGCTGTATTGTAGAATGCATTTAGGGCAATCAGAAAAAACGAGATACCAAACATTGAGTTTTGAAGCACCCCAGACATCCTGCTAGCAGGACGTCATGGCAAAGTTGTAGCATCGTCACATCAGAGGAACCGGGGGAATGTAGATACGGCCCTTCAAAATGTGACTTCCCCCTCAGTGTCATGTGTTTATTGCAGCTAACTCATGGGGAGGTATTCCTGAAGCCGAGGCAGAATGGATTAAAGAAAATAAATCCTGTCAGATGGTGGCATTCAGGAAATTATGGGGTTTAAATAGATGAGGTGGTTCCTGGCTTTTGATTGGTGTAATATTCTCCTTTCCATTAAGAAGGCATCATCTTTGCCATTTCCAATTTCAGGGCAAGTAGAAAATAACAAAGTTAAACCGTGAAAAAGAAAAAGACCCACAGAATGTTTCACTGATTCAATGTGCCAGCTTTGTGCAGGTATTCTACATTTTTATGGTTGGTAAAAAAAACCTGGACCAGATTTTGGGCCCCCTTGAGGTAATGGTGCCATTCCTCAAAGGCTGCTTTGATGGCTAGAAGTTCTTTGTCCAGGATTTCATAGTTCTACTCTGTGGGAATGAGTTTCTGGGAGAAATAGGCACATGGATGTAAAATCTGCTGAGTCCCCTGTCTTTGCAAGAGTACAGCATAAGGGAGGAGTCTGCTTTTACCATACGGGAGGAGTCTGCTTCTACAACAAAAGTCTGTGTGGCACCCGGGTGAGCAGTGATAAAGGCTAGCTTCCATTGTTCAAAAGTGTTATGGGCCTCAGGGGGCCAGTGAAACTGAATCTTCATGTGGAGTAGGGCTGTGAGAGGTCTAATTTCCTTTGAGAAATCTGGAGTAAACCAATGACAAAAGTTGGAAAAACCTAGAAAGCATTGCAGGTCACGGAGATTTCAGGATGCATCCCAGTCATGAAGAACCTGGACCATATGCGAATCCATCTTAATGCCTTCAGCAGACAGGATGGAAGGTGAATTTTTCTTATTTAGCATAAAACCTATGTTGCCATCGTCTTTTTAGGCCTGTCCTGATGCTGAAACTGTGCTGCTGTGGGTTGTTGGAAAAAACAAGTATATCCTCTGTGACATTCCCCAGGGTGTAACCTAAATTGCTGTGTCCCCTGAGCTTTCCAGCCTGGGATGCCCTTTACACTGCTTTGCTAATGAACAGCAAATCCCTCCAGGTTCTGTTCACTTACGGCCTCCAGTGTGCAAAGTCACTCCCAGATGAATACATGAATGCTATATACATGGCAACACCCGCATGCCTCAGTCCCAGGCTTGCACCCCAAAATGTGTGTCTTGCACTGTTCAGTAGCTCACTAAACCTTGCAAGCTCATAAATTAGTCTGTCATTCCAACAAAGGAATGTACCAACAAAGCACCAGCTCTGTTGACCCAAGTAAAAATTCCTCCAACACATTAGTTTAGATAAAACAGTAAAACAAGTTTATTAACTAGAGAAAGATAGATTTTAAGTGATTATAATTCGTAAGGCACATAAATCAGAATTGGCTACAAAAAGATAAACACGCAAGCTAATTCCTAAACTTTACCAAGGCTCCTAAGCGAAAGCATTTCTCTCACCCAAAAACTGTCCACAGTCTGTACTGGCTGGAAAAACCTTCAGGCCAGGACCACTCCCCGCAGTACAATGATGCACCTTTGTCTTTCAAGTGGTCTTGCTGCCATGGGTAGAGCTGGGGGGAGGAGAGGTATTTAGAGGCATTTTCCCCTCTTCTTATTCTCTGACTCTTTGACCTGGAAAAATCTTTGCTGGGTCATGGGGTCAGGCAGTTCCATGGCTTACGTAAGCTGCCAGCTGTCCTTCAGGTGAATTGTAAATTTATCATTTACAACTCTCCTGCTGGTGAATATCCGATTAAGCAGGTAATGGCCTTTAGCACCTTGCAGGTGTGCAAGTGTGTCTTTGTCTCTGAAAATCTAGTTTGAGTCTGCTTTTCAAACTTTGTAACATGTTACAGTAAAATCATTGTTGTGGAGTCCCATAACTTATTTTAACAGGACAATCATGTTCAGCAGATTATGAGTTTTCAAATGATACCTTACAAGGCATACTTTCTACAAAATATATCATAACCATATACAAGTGGTGAATGTTGGTACAGGTATGTCACATTGTCAAGACAGACTACAACATTGGTCTAATATATCCCATAACACATCATTGAGGAAATGCTGAAAAGTGTCTGGGGGATTCGTTAGGTTCAACAGTATTACAATATACTTGAATTGGCCATAATGGGTACTAAATGCCATTTTCTATGTATCACCTTCTATAATACTCCTGAAATTGTAGCCCCTCGCCCAGGGTCTAGGTTTGTAAATATTCCAGCAGTCCCTATGTGATCCAACATCTCAGGAATTAGGGGCAGAGGGTATTGATTCCTGACTGTGATTTGACTCAAGGCTTGGTAATCTACGCAGTGCTGGAGCTTACCATCTTTCTTCTTAATGAAGAGGACCAATGCTCTAGCCAGTGGTGTTGATTTATGAATGATCCCTTCAGTTAAATTTCCTTGGATTCAATCTCCAAATGCTTCCAATTTGGGCTGTAACATAGCCTAGAGTTTCCCAAACGAAACCTGCATTCCTGGCTGCAAATCTATTCGGCAATCATAGGTATGGTGCAGAGAAATGATATAACACCTCAGCAAACTCTTGGTATTTACAGGGGAGTTCTGCCATGGGCTCTGAGAGTGTGCTCATCTAGGTGGCCACCTTTACCTGAGATTTTCTTGGGGTGGAAGCTGGATCAACATTGGCTTGTCCCTGGCAGTGTCACTAGCAACATTCCAAAGGGAAGCTGATTTCCTGTCTTTACCAGTGAATGACAGCCAGGGAGGCCAGCCAGGGGCCAGCCAGGGGATTCCAAGAATCGGCGGGAAGGGAGGAGCGTTTATCACCCCAAACTGCAATATTTCCTTGTGCTCCCAGACAAAGACTTCTTCAGAGATTGTGTTCTGAGATATGGGTCCCTAGGACAGAGCGAGTCATCAATAGTCTCAATCAGTTCAAGGGTGGACTGAGGCAGTAAAGGGGATTTTCAGGGCATTGGCCATCACAATATCTATAAAATTGTTGTCTGCCCCTGGATCAATCTGGCCTCCTCCCAGAATATGCAGCTGAATGGATATTTGCAAGTGAGAGGCTTTCCTAGGAAATTTGCTGCACGTGCCAGTTAGTTGAGATTCAAAGCTCTGGGACTTCTCTTGACCTGATGCCCCCGCTGGTTCCTCCGTACCGTGGATGGGCCAGTTTGTTTCCCAGGTTTTTCAGGGTTCATACAGGACAAGTGGATATAGCATTGACCAGATTCATAACAATAAAAACATAGGTGGTAATTTTGTCACTGTTCCTTCTCTTTGGGGGCAAACTGCCTGTGGTTTTGACCAGGGCAAAGTGAGGGCAAAATACCACCATTATGGTTTGTTAGTGTTTTCCATCCACTTCGTAATCATGTAAATGGTTTAACAAGGGACAGGGCAATAGTGCAGCAGTTCCTTGCATTCTGTGGTGTTGGTTCACTCTGTTTCTTCGGTCACTTTTGTTAGGATATAGATATTCAGGCCTGTCTGTAAAGGCCTATACTCTAAGAATTTAGGTGTATTCCTATCACTTGGCTAGTTAGAGGTATAAAAGAAAGAATCAAAATCACTGTCTGCCAGTGTAAGGGCCTTCTCTTACTGTGACAGTCTGAGGCCCTGTTCTTAGGCTAAGGCCTTTGGCTAAGCGACAGAGGCAGCCATAAGCTGGGAAGTGAATGGTCACATCCTCACATTCCAAACTAGTCACATTGAAATAAGGTGCTATTGGGCTGTTAGGAATTTAATCCTGTCCTTATAGTGCCTATCACCTCCAGAGAAAGGGAAGTGCCTAGAAGCTGTAAAAGGAAATTGAGGTTGATAGTTTTCTGTCTGGTAAGAACTCACTTATCAATAGACACAGCTGGGAAACTCTTATGTCTTTACAGATGTAGTTGTGAAATCCTCACTTCTGTATTGTTTTGTCATTATAGTTCCCACTTTGCTATTGTTTATTGGCATGGTCTCTGTCTGGTTCTGTGATTGCTTCTGTCTGCTGTATAATTAATTTTGCTGGGTGTAAACTAATTAAGGTGGTGGGATATAATTGGTTAGCTAATCCATGTTAGGATTGGTTAGTTAAATTTTAGTAGAATGATTGGTTAAGGTATAGCTAAGAATATTACTATATAAATTAGGGGCAAACAGGAAGTAAGTTGGGATTCGAAAATAAGGAAAAAAGGAACTTGTATTTAAGCTTGCTGGAAGTTCACCCCAATAAACATCGAATTGTTTGCACCTTTGGACTTCGGGTATTGTTGCTCTCTGTTCATGTGAGAAGGACCAGGGAAGTGAGTGGGTGAAGGAATAAGCCCCCTAACAACTTTTATTCATTCTTTTTACAAAGACTCTCTTTTACAAAGATTAAAGGAACATCTACTATCGGAAATCTTTGTTCCATATTGGTATTTATAAACTGTGAACAAATCTCCTCTTAACTATCTTTCAGATGAGCTGTTTGTAGATTGAGCTCCTTCAGTTTCTCACTGTGAAGTGTGTTGTCCAAACCATGAATAATTCTTGTAGCTCTTCTCGGAACCATCTCCAGGTTATCCATGTCCCTTTAAAAGGTTTGACACCAGGACTGGGCGCAGAATAATTCTGTGGGAATTATTCCTGCATAGCTCATAAAAAAGTCTTTGGTAAACTTGCTAAGAAATGGGTAACAGGTTCAGAGCCCTCTAAAACTTCAGATTCCCCATGACCCATGGAAGACCAATGACTCCCAGCAGCCACAGGCCTAATGATCCTGCCGCTGGCCAACATGGCCTCTTCAAGACCCATCCTGCTATTGACCATCTCTCTCAGGCTGCATAGACTCCACAGTAACAGTAGACATGGTGCTGGGGGCTGGGGGTGGCATGTGGGACACAGGTTTAAGGCTGCTTGAAGGATCATTAACATCCATTTAGTTAGCCACTCAGATAGGTTCAGGATCTGTAAGTATAGATTGCAATGAAGAGCTACTCCATCCCCCACTCTTGAAAAGCTGTGGAGAGCCAATATCTCAGGGATCCAATGATGGATTTTCACAGGGTCCATAACCTTATTGAAGGGTCCAAACTCCCTGCTGTTTGCACTCTGATGTTCATAATCCTATGGTTTTAGCTCACGTCCGTTTGACAATGCCTCGGGTAACATGCCGTGGGGCTAGACCCGCTATGCTTCAAACAGCAGGGCTGTGTGAAAACCCCGCACAGCATGGGGTCGGTGTCAGCTGACTGGGATGAAGGCCATCTAGCCTAGTGGTTGGAGCGGGCATCAGGCCTAGTGGTCAGAGCAGCCACTGGGACCCAAGGACTAGGGTCAGAGCCGAAGTCAGTAGTTGGAAGCTGGAGCCAAGGGGCAAACCTGAGGGAGGAACTGGGGCGGGCAAGGTAGCAGGCAAGGAGGGGCTCAAGGTGGGGCAGCAGGAACAAGGTAGCACAGGAGCAGGCCCAAGGGTGGGCCTGAGCACTGAGCATCCAGCAAGCTGCGGCTGCTGTTGGCTTAAGAGCCAGCCTGCTGGCCTATGCAGCCAGTCAGGTAGTATGGCCAATCAGGCAGCCTGCTGCCATCCATCTGCACTGATGAGGCTACCCGGAGATGGGCTCTTCTGCTGGCTGTGATCCCTAACAGCAGGAAGGAAGGAGTGTGGCCACTGGATCAAGCAGGGCTGAACACACCTGACTCTGGAGGGTGGCAGAGCTGCCTGTGGGTTGGGCTAGGATTCTACCAATCCAGTCTGGACACAAGCTTGTTGAACTGAATTTGGTGCATTTGCGTGTGAAATCTTCCGTATGTCAAGGCTACAACATGCAAAGCAGAGTAATTGCTTCACCATGGGTAAGCAGTGCTGTTCTAATCTCATCCTCCTAGCCCTGTAGCCTGCTCTAGGATTTAAAACATAACCTCCGCTAGGAACAAAAAATCAGTTCGATGGATTTCAAACACCTACAAATGGAAAAAAATTTCTTCATATGTAGCCTCCAGTTGTTTCAGTGAGACAGACAAGAAGGCTAGAGGTACAGATGCCACAGACATAACACCTTCTTGTGTTCACAAACTCTATTCCTGAGTTATATACACATCGTAAAAGCACTTCAGTGCAGAGACTGAAATAATAGGAGTATATTCATGCCTTCACTTAGTATGAAGCCAAAACAGGACAATAGCAGAGGGGTAGCCATGTTAGTTTATATCTGCAAAAACAACAAGGAGTCTGGTGGCACCTTAAAGACTAACAGGTTTATTTGGGCATAAATTTGTTAAAGAACCCAGTTGTCACCTGCTCCAGTGCCAGCTGGCACATGGCCAGAAGAGCCATCCCTTTGCACAGTCCTATTGCCGTGTGTGTTGCCCACTTGCACTGCCTGTCGCACAGTGCAGTCGACTCCCCTGGAAGCTTTATATCCCTGGCTGTTTGCATGGCTGTTATTTAAGTTGATAAATTTCTTATGTTTTTCAGTCAATTATGATTCAACACAGTAGTATCTGTTTAAGGTGCTTATCTGGCCTCCGTCACCATGGTTTCTGAGTACCTCACAATCTTTAATGCATTCACACTCACAACACCTTCGGGAGGTAAGACAAGGCTTTTCACACATTGTACACATGGGAAACTGAGGCACAGAGAGACTAAGTGACTTGCCCAAGGAGCACAGGAAGTCTTGGAAGCTGAACTGAACCCAGATCTCTTTAGTGCCAGGCTAATGCCCTAAGAACTGGACCATCATTTCGCTCCATTAGCAAGGGCAAGATTATTCCTTTACCAAAGACTTAATAGCCTACAATATCTTAGGTGTTCCTATACTGTAGGCATTTTCACGCTTATTAAGGGAATGCTAGGAAATACACATGGCGATTCACCACTCTTCAAAAGCATAACAATTAATACAGCTGAACAAGAGTTAAACCCTGCTTACCTTCCACATTCTGCTAGTCTCGTTGATATCATTGCAATTTTGTGCACAATTAAGGTGGACAGGATTTAATCCATTAGTGAACACAGGTTAGCTCAGAGTGCTAAACATGGAGTATACCTTCAGGATCACTGAATGAATTGATCTTCAGCACTCAAAACTTTGCAAAGTGTGATTTTTTTCTCCCTGCCACAACAGAAGATAAAATAAAATCTGAAGGCAAGAACAGTTTGAGTCTTATCTTGTGAACGCTACATCTATATTATCAGTGTAGAATTTTGCAACAGACTTAGTGGCTTTCAATGTGGTCATATATGCCTTCAAAAAGCAAATTGGAGAACTTTTCTTCAGCCAATTCTGATATTCCAGCAACCTAACCGACCCAGATGCAAAAACAGATGCAGTAAGGTCTTAACGCTGCAACCAGATCTGCACAGGCTAACCTGTGTGCAGATCACTGATGATGTCACTGCAAGTTTCCAGTTGAAGACTCAGGGGTTTGAGAGAGACTGTGTATATGCAAGCACCTATTTTACTTCTGTATTTGCACACGTACACAAACTTCCCTTCTGCATTATAATAGCTGATAAATTGGAGAGGTGTCAGAGGACATCCACCAAAATGATTAAAGGATTGGAAAATATACCTTATAGTGACAGACTCAAGGAGCTCAAACTATTAACAAAGAGAAGATTACGGGATGACTTGAACCCAGTCTATAAATACCTACACGGGGAACAAAAATGTGATAATGGGCTTTTCAGTCTAGCAGACAAAAGTAAAACAAGATCCAGCTCCTGGAAGATGAGACTGAGGTTGGAAACAAGAAATGCATTTTTAACAGTGAGGTTAATTAACCATTGGAACAATTTACCAAGGGTCATGGTGGATTCTCCAACATTTGCAACTTTTAAATCAAGATGGGATGTTTTTCTAGAAGATCTGCTGTAGCTCAAGCAGGAATTAGTTTAGGGAAGTCCTCTGGCCTGTGTAATACCTAGATGATCACACTGTACTGTTCTGCATCTGAAGAAATGGGTTTTTTACCCTTGAAAATGTATGCCCAAATAAACCTGTTAGTCTTTAAGGTGCCAGCAGACTCCTTGTTGTTTTTGCAGATATAAACTAACATGGCTACCCCTCTGCTATTGTCCTGTTTTGGCTTCATAATAAGTGAAGTGCAGTAGATCTAGTGTACTAGGACTTCAGGAAAGCATTTGACATGGTACCACATGGGAAATGATGAGTTAAGTTACAAAGAAGGTGCGGATTAGTATAAGAATCATTAGGTGGGGAAGGAACACTCTAAAGAGGAGAAGGCAGTGGGTGGTGCTGAAAGGTGAACTGTTGGACCGGAGAGAAGCCTCCTCAATACAGAGGAGGATCGGAACATTATACAGAAAGATCTGGATGACCTTGAAGACTGGAGTTACAGAAATCGGATGAAATTCAATAGTACACAGGGCAACGTCATGCAGCTTAAGTGCTAATCATAAAATTTCTGCTAATTTCTGCTGCAAGGGGGGTGGGGTGGTATAAGTTAGAAGCGACGGAGGACCTGGATTTGTGGGTCGATCAGAGGATGACGATGAGCCACCAATGTGATGTGACTCTGGAAAAAGGTAAATGTGATCCTAGGATGTATTGGGTGAGGCATCTCCAGTAGGTAGAGAAGCACTAATGCCATTGTACAAACTACTGGTAAGACCTCATCTGGAATACTGGGTGCAATTCTGGCCACCCGTGCTCAATAAAGACGAATTCAAACTAGAACCGGGGCAGGGAAGAGCTACAGGGATGATCAGGGGAATGGAGGCCCTACCTCATGAAGGGAGGTTGGAAGACTTGGCTTGTTTAGCCTAAGCAGATGAAGGGTGAGAGGGGACATGTTCTCTCTCTATATATACATTGTGGGGGTGAACACCAGGGCGGGGGAAGAGCTCTTTTAGCTAAAGGACAATGCTGGCACAAGAACAAATGGATAGAAACTGGCCCAGAATAAAGTCAGGCTGGAAATTAGCAGGTTTCTAACCATCAAAGGGGTGAGGTTCTGGAACAGTCTCCAATTAGGAGTTGTTGGGGGAAAACAACTCAATTAGTTTTAAGAAAGAGCAGGTCACATTTATAGGTGTAATTGTATGATGGGGCTGGTTGTGATGATGGGGGAAAGGGCTCAGAGGCCATAGGGCTCACATCCACTTTGTGTCCTGTGTCCCTAAAGCTCATGGTTCAGGGTTCTAGCTGGTGACCTGAAAAGGTCAGGATTTCTCCTCCCCTCCAATGTATTCTGGGGTGTGCGTGGGGGGGGTCTTGTCTCCTTTCTCTAAAGCATGGCTAGAGAGGGGATATCAGGGCTGGAAGGACCAGGGCTCCGAGGTGGCACTGAGCAATCTCTCTCTCAGAGGTTTTGCTAGCCGGTTCTTGCTCACATGCTCTGTGTGGGGTTGGGAAGGAATTTCCCCCCAGGTCACACTGGCAGTGATTTTGGGGAGGGGGTTGCCTCGCTCTGTAGCATGTTGGTGCAGATCACATGCCAGGATTATCTGGGTATATTTTGCTTAATCAATTCCCTGCCATTGCATGGGCCTCGGGGACCGGCGCACCTCAGTCCCTCCTATTCTCTGCTTGTGGCACAGAACAGTTTAGTCTCCTGAGGGCTGTAATACCTTGGTCTAATTTCAGTTGTAGGGTTTTGTGTGGGGGTGCTGGTTGCTGGTGGTGGCCTGTGATATATGGGAAGCCAGACTAGAGCAGCAGTTCTCAAACTTCATTTTACTGCGACCTCCTTCTGACAACAGAAAATACTACGTGACCCTTGCGGGGGCAGGGGGCCAGCCAAATCCAGAACCCCCCTGCTCTGGGCAGGGGGAATAAGGCTGAAGCCCAAGGGCTTGAGCCCCGCTGCTCAGGGCTGATGCTGAAGTCTGAGCCCCACCGTCCAGGGCTGAATCCGCTTGGGCCTGGGCCCAGACCCCAACCCTGGGTGGTGAGGCTTGGACTTGGGCTTGGGCTTTGATCCCAGGTGTTTGGGCTTGGGCTTTGGCCCTGGGCCCCAGCAAGTCTAACACCAGCCCTGACTAATCCATTAAAATGGGGTCATGACCCACTTTGGGGTCCCAACCCACAGTTTGAGGACCACTGGACTAGAGAATCTAGCAGTCCCTTCTGGCCTTAAATTATATTATTTCCCATTCCAAGGCCGCTTAAAGGCTGAGTATGTTCTGGATCACTATGTTAATGACTTTCATCATGTGAGGGGGGAGATGAAATTCACGTAGATGTTAGTGTCTCATCGGGTGAGGCCATGGGTGGCAGGTGTTGCATAGAAAGGGGACTGCTGAAATAGCTGGGTGTTTCATAGGGAGGCATATATGCACTGAATATGTACAGGGTTGCCATGTGATGAGAGATGGAGGGACATGCTCTGAGGATTGTGTGCATGAAGTTTGGATGCTGCAGGATGAGCACATGGGAAGCTGGATGGCTCCGATGGTGTTTGAGCATGATTTGGCGTGTCTATAAGGGAAGATCTTTAAGATCTTTAGTTTACACCACTCGTAGTCTTGCCACCAGAATCTATTTTCTATCTGTAGAGGAGAGGCGGTCAGACCACCAGAGACTTGCACACACACATAACTTTTAAAAATCAAATGCTTTAAATCATCTCTCTCCAGCCTTATCCTATTCAGGGAATAAACCAATGTTGATAAACAGAGAGTTAATTGTGCAAACACAAATGTACTCCCCAGGCCCTTCAGATTTGATGGGCTGCAAATAAATGAGCTTTGATTATTTACATATATAGCCTAACAGACTCTGAGTGAGCAAACTTAGAGAAGCTTCAGGAACTGGTATATCAGAGTCCTTCTTAATGAGCATCTCAGAAGCTGTCAAAGAGTAATTAGATGTATCAGCACCTTGTAGAGCTGACTGAGGAATAAAATTGCCATCCCATGAGAAATTCCGGTATGTTGACACTTGTTTTTATAACAAATCAGGGCAAAAAGTCAAAAAGTTTTTGAGGAATAAAACATTCAAAACCAAATTGATTCAGAATTGTTGCCATGTTTCCGTTTGGTTTGTTGGCCCAAAACGAAGCAGTTTATTTCAGGATGGTTTGACATTAATGTCTGCATCCAACAGAGCACCAGGGTGCTTCATGGGAGGTCCCAGAGAACATCTCATTTTTGATGAAATCCCACTCTTCAATGGAAAAATGTTTGGTTTGAAAATTTTTGACCGGTCGTAGCAGCAAGGCAGATTTACAGGTGTAATTTCATTGTGCCAAACACTTTCTTCTTGCAGAGATCCTTTGCTATGTTATATTTTCTACTCATTGGTCCGAAGAACAGCATATTGTCAAGATAAGGTGGAGAAGGAGCAAGGCTTGACTTAATGTTAATATGGTTCCAAAACATGTCGGTATTTTAGAGAAGGAACGTGATAAAGATTTCACTCTCAGTTTGACTACTTTCTGTCAGGCAATGATCCATTAGCAGTTTTCTTTTGTATCATTCTACCCCAGTATCATGAAGGTCATCAGTAACAGTACTATGGTTGTAATTTATTTATCTCTTCTAACCCAAGTTATCTGCTGAGAATTTAGTGTTGCCTATAATTAAGGTGACTGTACATGCTTCAGAAGATCCTGGACCTTGTAAGAAATGTCTTTGATGACCAGCAAAAGACAGCATTGCATACAGCAGGGTCTAAACAATTTAAGTTGACAGGTGTCAAGGTTCCTTCCACACTCTGAACTCTAGGGTACAGATGTGGGGACCTGCATGAAACCCCGCAAGCTTATTTTTACCAGCTTAGGTTAAAACTTCCCCAAGGTACAAGCTATTTTACCTTTGCCCTTGGAATTTATTGCTGCCACCACCAAGCGTCTAACAAATATATAACAGGGAAAGAGCCCGCTTGGAAACGTCTTTCCCCCAAAAATCCTCCCCAAACCCTGCACCCCCTTTCCTGGGGAAAGCTTGATAAAAATCCTCACCGATTTGCATAGGTGAACCCAGACCCAAACCCTTGGATCTTAAGAACAAAGTAAAAGCAATCAGGTTCTTGAAAGATAAATTTTAATTGAAGAAAAAAAGTAAAAGAATCACCTCTGTAAAATCAGGATGGTAAATACCTTACAGGGTAATCAGATTCAAAACATAGAGAATCCCTCTAGGCAAAACCTTAAGTTACAAAAAGACACAAAAACAGGAATATACATCCCATTCAGCACAGCTTATTTTATCAGCCATTTAAACAAAACAGAATCTAATGCATATCTAGCTAGATTACTTACTATGTTCTAAGACTCCATTTCTGGTCTGTTCCTGGCAAAAGCATCACACAGACAGAGAGAGTCTTTGTTTCCCCCCTCCCCCCCTCAAGCTTTGAAAGTATTTTGTCTCCTCATTGGTCATTTTGGTCAGGTGCCAGCGAGGTTATCCTAGCTTCTTAACCCTTTACAGGTGAAAGGGTTTTTCCTCTGGCCAGGAGGGATTTTAAAGATGTTTACCCTTCCCTTTATATTTATGACAACAGGAAAGCTGATCCCCTTGTTGTAATATGTAAACAAGTGACCTGATTCTTCAGAGACTCTGAGCACCTCTGGCTCCTCCTGACATCAGGGGTCAGCCCCTCTGAAAATCAGGCCCAAATAAATTACTTTATTATCATTATTCTTTAATGAATTCTGTTCTTGCAGAAAGTTAATATCTCCAGGTGCTGTACCCTGTCAGGCAACAGAACAGGGCCAGCCTGAAGGCTAAACGACACAACCAGGTCAATATTTATCCCTAAACAGCTGCTTCTTTGTGTAGGCTTGCCGTCTGCCTGCACTGGACACAAATGGAGTATTGTGAGCAGCTGTCGGTGACGGGAGACCTTGACCACCTGAGAGGGATGTGCTGTGTTTTTTAGTAAGTTCCATTTTTTAAAGACAAGATGACGAGCAATATATGTGTGAGGATTATAGGACTGCGGAAGTGGCTCGGGGCCTGGCAATGTCCCTGTTGCTTGTATTAATCTCCTAGGAACACATTGCTTCTGTCTCACTCTTTAATTAAGAAGTGCAAATTAATAAAAAATCAAATTCCCACAAAGGCATGCAAATTTCTGCTGAAGGCTGTGGCTCCCAATCCACTCCAGGTTATGTTGCATGCAGAACTAATTGGCAAAATTTAGCAGTTTGTAATGTTGTAGGCCCTGATCCTGCAATTAGATGCACACAGGCAAGAGTTAAATTAAGGGAGAGGAGGGGAGAGTGCAGCTCTGCTTCCTTCACTAAAAGTAGATAGAGACTGTCCCCACCTGTCTCTGGCTTGGGTAATCGCAAGTTTCCCCCTCGGCCCCAGCCTCTTTATTTTATAGTGAAAGCACCTCCCCCTGTTTCAATCTACTTAACCCACTCCATGTGGGTGTACCTGCCCAAAGGAATCCAATTGCAGGATTGCTCCTTAGCTTGGAAGTGCAGTGGCAGGCAAGGATTGAAACGTTGCAAAAGATGGTACTGGTGCATCTGTGACATGAACGAACGACCCAGGAAACAAGCCTAGAGCATCAAATATTCTATCATGGTGGCATTGGTGACTGCCATGGTCACAGCGACATTGTGTCTGAAAATTCAGATGCGTGATGGCAAGGGGAGGCTGAGTGACACAGAATACCTGACTCACACAATTCCCACTAGAAAGGCTAATCAAAGTCGTGTGGAAAGGGATCATTAAAGTGCTTTTAAATTAAAGCTGGGGATAAAGTGGAATGCCAGATTCAAACACCCTCAGGTCCTGCTGCTCCTCACAGGCCCATTGGTGTGAGAAACCTCTGAATGGGGTTTGTACATTGGCCACTGTCAGGAGACAGGGTACTGGGCTAGATGGACCTTTGGTCTGACCCAGGTGGGCCATTCTTATATTGTATTTTGGAGTAGTTTAGACCACAACTTAGGCCCATTTCTATTTGAAATTAGAATGTGTCACCCTGGTGGTATTTTCATACTTCCTTGGCAGCAGATGCCTGTGACTCTGATTGGTAATACAGTATGAAGCAAGAGCCATGCAGAACACTAGCAGTCTAGGATGGGGAGAAAGGTTGGTGTGAAGCCATGTAAATACAGGAACTCTTACTTTACAGCATGAAAAAGAAGGTATAACTCAGAAAGGGCCTGATCCTAGGCCCTTTGAAGTCACTGGAAAGTCTGCTATTGACTTCTGGCGAGGTGCAAAGAACGCTGAGTGTAGCCACATCAACGGCTTATGTGAATTCCCAGTAATCCAGCTGGGGATGAAAAATTATAGCAGCAAGTATTTGGTCTATCTGCACAGCAGAGACTCAATAGCCCAAAGAAATTCCTAGCTCAGTCCAAGCAGATCCTGACCTGCACAAATCTACGGAGATGAAAGTCAGAGGAAAAGGGTTTCTTAAAACAAACCAATTAACCAAATTTCAGGGGAAGCTGGGGCTGCTTAGCACCAGGGGGAAGTAGGGCCCACGGTGCCATGAGGCACTCCACAGCTTCACTTCGAACACTCCTACTGTGCTGCCACCTATACCACTGTCTCCGAGTTGACCCATGGCATACCCGTGACCCTCTCAGATCAGGCTGGCTGCCCATTCTTTCCTTGGGACATGGTCATTGTTCAAATTCTCTTCCTCCTTCCCATCATTCCTGTTCATGTCACACAACAGATTCCATAGGCCCCTCTCTCATTAGCACAGAGGTGTAGCTTGATCAATCAAGGTTTTTGTCGAGCAGTGTTGTGACACTTCCCGGGAGTACCCAGGGTCGTGAGGCACCTTGGTACCACTTCTCTTTGCGCGAGGAAGTCTTGTCTGTGCCTGCTGGATGTCAGATCCCTGAAACCTCCAGCCTATGGCAGCACAAGCTCTGCCTTCCAGGCATCTGCAGGCCTTGCTCTCTCAGGACGGGTGAGTGATAGGCACATGCCTCCGCAAGTCTTCTGAACATCCCAGCCCAGCCCCTGTTCCACCAAACACTTGTAGAGCTCTCAGACTCGCTACTTGCAAAGGAATAGCAGCACACGGGATCCAGCTCAGGATTCTCACTCCACATAGCACTCAGATATATTTATAGTGAAAACAAGAGTGGAAGAAGTGGAAGGTTGGACATATGACCAGGGAAGAGTATAAAAATATTGCTCGGGCATGTAGGAATGTTATCAGGAGGGCCAAATCGCACCTGGAGCTGCAGCTAGCCAGAGATGTCAAGAGTAACAAGAAGGGTTTCTTCAGGTATGTTGGCAACAAGAAGAAAGCCAAGGAATGTGTGGGCCCCTTACTGAATGAGGGAGGCAACCTAGTGACAGAGGATGTGGAAAAAGCTAATGTACTCAATGCTTTTTTTGCCTCTGTTTTCACTAACAAGGTCAGCTCCCAGACTGCTGCGCTGGGCATCACAAAATGGGGAAGAGATGGCCAGCCCTCTGTGGAGATAGAGGTAGTTAGGGACTATTTAGAAAAGCTGGACGTGCACAAGTCCATGGGGCCGGACGAGTTGCATCCGAGAGTGCTGAAGGAATTGGCGGCTGTGATTGCAGAGCCATTGGCCATTATCTTTGAAAACTCGTGGCGAACCGGGGAAGTCCCGGATGACTGGAAAAAGGCTAATGTAGTGCCAATCTTTAAAAAAGGGAAGAAGGAGGATCCTGGGAACTACAGGCCAGTCAGCCTCACTTCAGTCCCTGGAAAAATCATGGAGCAGGTCCTCAAAGAATCAATCCTGAAGCACTTGCATAAGAGGAAAGTGATCAGGAACAGCCAGCATGGATTCACCAAGGGAAGGTCATGCCTGACTAATCTAATTGCCTTTTATGATGAGATTACTGGTTCTGTGGATGAAGGGAAAGCAGTGGATGTATTGTTTCTTGACTTTAGCAAAGCTTTTGACACGGTCTCCCACAGTATTCTTGTCAGCAAGTTAAGGAAGTATGGGCTGGATGAATGCACTACAAGGTGGGTAGAAAGCTGGCTACATTGTCGGGCTCAACGGGTAGTGATCAATGGCTCCATATCTAGTTGGCAGCCGGTATCAAGTGGAGTACCCCAAGGGTCGGTCCTGGGGCCGGTTTTGTTCAATATCTTCATAAATGATCTGGAGGATGGTGTGGATTGCACTCTCAGCAAATTTGCGGATGATACTAAACTGGGAGGAGTGGTAGATACGCTGGAGGGGAGGGATAGGATACAGAAGGACCTAGACAAATTGGAGGATTGGGCCAAAAGAAATCTGATGAGGTTCAATAAGGATAAGTGCAGGGTCCTGCACTTAGGACGGAAGAACCCAATGCACAGCTACAGACTAGGGAACGAATGGCTAGGCAGCAGTTCTGCGGAAAAGGACCTAGGGGTGACAGTGGACGAGAAGCTGGATATGAGTCAGCAGTGTGCCCTTGTTGCCAAGAAGGCCAATGGCATTTTGGGATGTATAAGTAGGGGCATAGCGAGCAGATCGAGGGACGTGATCGTTCCCCTCTATTCGACATTGGTGAGGCCTCATCTGGAGTACTGAGTCCAGTTTTGGGCCCCACACTTCAAGAAGGATGTGGATAAATTGGAGAGAGTCCAGCGAAGGGCAACAAAAATGATTAGGGGACTGGAACACATGAGTTATGAGGAGAGGCTGAGGGAGCTGGGATTGTTTAGCCTGCAGAAGAGAAGAATGAGGGGGGATTTGATAGCTGCTTTCAACTACCTGAAAGGGGGTTCCAAAGAGGATGGCTCTAGACTGTTCTCAATGGTAGCTGATGACAGAAAGAGGAGTAATGGTCTCAAGTTGCAGTGGGGAAGGTTTAGATTGGATATTAGGAAAAACTTTTTCACTAAGAGGGTGGTGAAACACTGGAATGCGTTACCTAGGGAGGTGGTAGAATCTCCTTCCTTAGAGGTTTTTAAGGTCAGGCTTGACAAAGCCCTGGCTGGGATGATTTAACTGGGAATTGGTCCTGCTTTGAGCAGGGGGTTGGACTAGATGACCTTCTGGGGTCCCTTCCAACCCTGATATTCTATGATTCTATGATTCTAAGAGTATGTTTGTTATCAAAGAATGGAAATTCAAATGATAGTGAGCAAGAATATTGGAAACAAATGGTTACATATAAAACAAGATCATAACCCACCACTTAGCGCCGAACCTTAGCTCACAAGACAGTCCTTTCCTCTTACAGGACAGCTTACCCCAGGTCCCCGCAGTGTTTTCAACCGGGATGGCTGAGATCCAAGATCAAGCCTGGTGTCAGCTTGTCTTTGGAGACTGAAGGATACCTGGGGGTTCTTCTGATCCCTAGATACCAGACCAAACCTTTTAATCTTAAAAATGGGGTTCCCTGCTCCTCCTAGCTGTTTCCCTCTTCCAGTTAATTTCCTTTTGAGGTCTCTGCAAGCTCTTCATTACCATTTAAGACAGTATGCTAACAGACTTCTGTTGTGAGACACACACACCAGGAAGGTAAGTGTCTCCTACCTCCCCTCTGGAGAAGTTTGTCACAAGATACACTATCTTTATGTGCGTGGCCTTCAACAAGGCCTAAAGAACATATTTTTCAGAATATATACACAACTCTTCCCATTTTTCCATACATGCATCTTGCAGTGTTTGTGATGGCCAGTGTGACAGGTTTTCATGAGACAACTTACATGACATGTTTGTGGTGAACCAAGGGGGTCCCTATACCCCTATGTCTCCCTATTTACTCCTGTGCCCACTGCCAGTAGGCATCTAATGGTCCTTGGGTCACAAGTATTTTACCCAGAGTCAGCACATGTCAAAAATGAGAAAATTTAGCACACAGTTTGGATAAAATTTGTTCCATTTTTTTAATTGAAAAATGTTGAGTTTTGATTATTTTTAACCAGTTCTGCCCAGAATCCATTTCAAGCTGACCCAGATTTCATTTCAATTTCCTCCCCCCCCCCATATGCACAGAGGGTGTGATCCAATTCACCTTTAAAGGCCATCAGAGGACTTGTATTGATGTCAAGTTGAGTTGGACTGAGCCAAGCTCAGGGTGTCTTGTATCTGCTGGATACTAGCAAAGGATCCATTACTTCCTTCTGGAATAGTCCCCAGTCAGATTTCTAGGCTGGACTTCTAACTATCTTCCCACAAGGGGAAAGGCTCACAAGACTGCTGTTTGCAAGACTCCTGCTCCAGCAATGAGATGCTGCTGAGCATGAGCCATGTGCTAAAATTCATACCAATACTGCAGCAGTGCAATTGACTGTCACTCCCCGGGGACGGTGCAGAAAGCTTACTCAGGGCTCCACACTTGGGCAGAACTGTTTTAATTTTTGTTTCCGACAGCCCTTGTTGTAACTCTCCCCCTCCCCAGTGCACAAAAGAATCAAAAGGAGTGGTTGCAACGGCTGTTTCTCTCACACTTCGTAAGCAGAGTGCTGCGTTGTGGATTATATGAGCCCATCTCTTCATAACTGGGCGGTATTAAGGTGACTGTGCAAAGGACAGGCTGGTGAAGTCCAGTTCTGCCGTTGCTGACTGGAACGTGATTAGATATGGATCACTGAGCGATGTTGTCTATCCTCTATTTTTACCCCCTCCCTCTCCTCCGCACCTTCCTTTGGACCATGATATTATAGAAATTAGAACCAATTTTGCTCGGGTTTATATTTCTGCTCCTGGTCAAGTGGTACTCCACAGCCATCTCAGTGTGGGGTAGTGGTCATTTGGTTAAGTGTTATTTCAAGATCCCAGAGAGCACACATTTAAGGATTAATAGTTTCTTAAACTCTCTACTCCATGGGGATGATGAGAAATGTACCTCTTGCTTTCCTTTAAAAGACACCAGTGCACTAAACTTGCTAATAAACCTGCTTCTTTGTTCACAAAGGTAATCACAGCCTATGTGCCGGCATTGAGAGAGTCTGAATGAGGTTTAAATGATAACTGTCATTACAGGCCTGGTCATTCACTCAGTGAGGGTCTTCCCATTGTAAGGCTCTTTCCCTGCTGGGTTTGAATGCTAATACATGGGTAATGTGGCTGAGATTGACCACTTAAAAGGAAATAAGATATTTTATTTGATTTGGAAAAATAATCAAGAGCTTTTCTTTAAATGCAAAAGACTTGTATTTAAATTGATAACCAGTGGGAAGTGCAGTTTGACATTTTCCTTTGGATTCAGCATAAAGCACACCAGGAACCACTTCCTTTTATGTGGCAGAAAACATCTCATGCATAATAATCATGAAATAGGCCTTTGGGAGCTAACTCTGTACAAGTAATATGGGGTGTAATTTTGGGGGTGTTGGAGGGGAAGTGGCAGCAAGAGTTCAGATTTCTTTCTGCAGGAGGCTTAGCTCTGGATAGCAAAGGCTCAGTCTAATAAAAAAGGGAAACCAGAGGCCAATCCATTGTTATCCACTTATTGTTGCTTTTTCATATGTACAGATACCTTGTTGGTGTGGTGACTGACTCTTTCTTACATATATGTTGGCTTGGAAGGATTAGATTTTTTTTTGGCAATCATCGATTTCACCAGACACTGGTGAATAAAGTACTTCCATAGATAATCAAAATTGACAGCTGGGCAAAGTAAGAAAAATGCTCTTTGAGAACTTGTTGAAGTTTAATTTAAGGATATTTATGTTTCATATTTTGACATGTGATGTTGAGAGTTTGTGTTTTAAAAGTTATAAAGTATGAACTCTTTGAATCTCCATGTCTACTGTAATTAAATATTTTTGCCTTCCCCCCCCCGCCTTATTGTCTGGCCCCCTCCAAATTCCTACAATTGTGAAAATTGAAATAAAGAAAAATCGAATAAAATGTTTAAACCTCAGAATTTTGCTCAACTGTGGAAATGTAAATGGATCAAAATCAGGAAAAAAATGCTTAAAATAAACATCAATGTTATCCATCAAAAAGTACATAAAACAATTGAATTCTGCCAAGCCTATATATAGGTGTGCCATGTCTATCAAAATGGGGCCCTGCAAACCCCAGTCAGGGCCTCTAAAAGTCTTAATGGAACAGGAATAACAAGTAATACACTTAAACACATCCAGCTTCTTCAGTTTCATTTTCCCGTGAGTGGGTAACAACATTCAATGTTGGTGTATTGGTAAGGATCACAACAGCATCCAAAGCCTCTTCTCCTCTTTCCTTGGGGCCGACATCCATAGGGAACCTGAAATTGCGTTGAATGTCAGTGGTGCAGGCAAATCCTTAGATTTGCACTGTGACCCCTGGGCGATGAGACTATCTAGGGGTCTAGGCAAATAGATGGTGTTGTCTAATGCAGTGCTATCTATTCAAAGTCCCCAATTCCAGAAACAGGGAACTGACTGGCAATGTTTCCTGCAGAGCTGAGAGCAGAAGGAGAGTCCTTGAATGGTGATGGTTTAAATAACTTTTGGGGAAAATATCTCTTGCTTTATAACAGCTGTCCATTCACTTCAGAACACCAACGGGTGCCTAGAGGGTGGGGACGTGCTTCAGCACCAGACATTTATAATACTGAGCCCCACGCTGCTCTTCACAGCTACACAGCAGGATGGAGAAAACAGCTTTCCCAGCTCAGTGGAATTGCATCATAGGCAAACAATAGGCCACTTTTCTGCCCCTCTTCCTCAGGTACAGTAGGACCCGAGTGTTGCCGATGGTCTCACTGAAATCCACGTTCCAAGGTACGGAGTGACCGTGGCACAGTGTGCCCCTTTATCTCTAAGCATGCTCAGCTGTATTCCTATCCCTAGATTCTAAGCACCCTGCAGCAGGGAGTCTGACTTCATACTCTCTGGGCTTGGATTGCACATCTGTGAAGGGGAGCAGAAGGGAGGAAGCAAATAAATCCCTCCCTGTGAACTAGCAGGGCCTTGGGTCCAGGTGCTTAGAGTGAGTGCTTGCTTACTCCCACCCTGGAGCAGAGGGGCAGGGAGGAGTGGGCGACAGGAGCAGCCTTGGGTCCATCCCTGACGACGTTCCTGCCAGCTGCACTGAGCCAGTGCCGGGGCCGTGTAATTTGCTGCTGGTGCAGGCCAGTGTATCATAGAGTCAGAATATCAGGGTTGGAAGGGACCTCAGGAGGTCATCTAGTCCAATCCCCTGCTCAAAGCAGGACCAATCCCCAACGTACCAGGAAGACGGAGATGTGCCTCGGTATGTTTTTCTCAAAGATATTCTCTAGTTCCAACAGGGATTGTTTCAGGGAAGTTCTGTGGCCTGGATTATGGAGGAGGTCAGATTAGTGGTCCCATCCAACCTTGGAATTTACACATCTATAAGAGGTGTGTCTGCAGGTCCCTTGTCCTTCCCGGGCAATTCCTGAGATGGTGCAACAGATGCAATGTTCCCTGGCCCAGCACTGTGCCTACAGACAAATCCGGCCCTCGGTAGAATGACATCTTTTTATTTAAGATGGAAAATTAATTGAACAACTAATCTTCTTGCTTCAACCGTTGCTATATATGGTGAAATTTAATTTCATTACCTAAACTACATGTTCCATTTCACTTTTTAAATGGTGTATTTATTTTTCTAATAAACTTTCACTTAAGTCCCTTAAGGAACATGATCATAGTGAGATAAAGACTAAACTCTATCTTTCACTTTCAATGGTAGACATTAGTCAGAGTATATTATGTTTATGGGTTCTTTGATTAACCTAAAAGCTGACAAGTCTTCATAATCTTTGCTGGAGAGATTTTTTTAATGGATGATGATTGCTTTTTACTGACAGAGAGAAGGGCTCCATTTCCCATGTACCGATGTTTGCTCAAATTTATCTTGATCCTACTTCTACTGAAAGCAACGGGGAAAACTCACGTAGGTTCCTGTGATGGCAGAATTAGAACACTTTTTTAGGAGCTCAGCAATTCCTATTTGTCTCTATTTTGGGATTTCAACTTAAGATCCTGATCCTGCAAAGACTTCTACCTGTGCCTAAGTTTGTTCATGTGACTAATCACGTGGAACTACTCATGGGCATATAGTTAATATGCGTGTATCTTTGCATGACTGGTGCATATGTGAGCAGCAGCTCACGATAGCAACAGGCACATGGATATTTTTGTGATCCTTCTTTTGTGTATGTTTTAACCAGAGGCCAACTTTCTTTTTAAAAGCCGGTGGTTGTTGCCTATTCCCTTCTCTGCTGGCAGGTGTAGTTTAAAGGCAGGAGACTAGAAGAGCACGATTTGCAGAAAATAACATTTTTCAGTGTTAGTAGAGGGAAAATGCTGCAAAATGTGGATTAGATCCATACTTTCCTTAAATTCAAAGCCAGGATTTTGTTTTCACCCATTAGACAGACTGAAATCAACCAAGAAAGTCACGTAAGGATCCAAGTTTAGGGGTGGTTGGTTCAGGAACATTGGTATGCGCCATTTCAAAGAGGAAATAAAAGAAACTTGTTTTGTGAGGCAATCTAGGGTTTCCTCTACTTTTCCATAGATTTGCAGAAGTTTTCCACATTTTGGCAAGAAAAACCTCTTCCAGATTTTACCTTCCAGGAAGCTATAGTGTATAGGAACTGGGTAGTCCCTCTAAATAGTTTGTGAGCCCTGTAGTGACCCTCACTGTCTTCCATTTTAGAAGCCACCTGCAAGAGCTTCAGTGTATATATGTTGTATTTATTAGTGAACACTACAGCTGGTCAGAAAGTGGGTTTTTTTCCCCATGGAAAATTTGATGTTTCTGAGAAAAATCAAAAATTGAAAAATTTTGGCCAAAACCTTTCAACTGGAAACCAAATATTTGGAAGTGCTGACATGGTGCCTCCTGGAAGTTGTAGATTAGGTGCTTCATGCTCCCCCAACCTCATGTATGGGCGGGGCTTCCCAGCCAGAATTCATCTCCCAGGATGCACCAGGCTGTGTCTCCTCTTGCTGAGCTGCCACAGTGCATCGTTGGAGATGTAGTCTGTAGGGGAACTTGGCCCATAGAGGAGATTGGAGGCATGAGACCGTTGAACTACAACTCCCAGCACCAGCGTGGTGTGCTGAATCAAAAATTGTTGGTTTTACAAAAAAACTGCTCAGTTTTCAGAAGTTTGTTTTTTCAACAGAAATCAAAATTTTCCATGGAAAGATATATTTATTTATTTATTCACTAATTTGGTGAAAACATTTCATTTAGTCAAAAACTCAATTCTGTCTCCAGAACGTTGACAGAAAATTTTCAACCAGTCCCAGTAAACACTTATTTGGACCCCACTGTGTCCATGTTGGTCCGTCATATGATGATTGTTGTGTGGAACCTAAGAATCATAGAATCACAGAATATCAGGGTTGGAAGGGACCTCAGGAGCTCATCTAGTCCAACCCCCTGCTCAAAGCTTTGATACTCACAAGATTGAAGACAGCAATTAGTCCCATAAAAGATGAGCCTCAATAGGGGCATAGCCCAAAGGTAATGGCTCAGAGGAAAGACAAACACAGCTTGGTGTGGAGTGGAAGTGGGGCTCAAACTCAGCTGGTATGTGGAGGAAAGGTGAAGTGCCACCACTCCCCCACTGCCACCTTGTGCACCAACATCTTTCTTTCTTTCTTTCTTTCTTTCTTTCTTTCTTTCTTTCTTTCTTTCTTTCTTTCTTTCTTTCTTTCTTTTAAAGTAAAATCACAAGCTGTTAACCTCAAAACTGTGACCTGCATGAAACTTGCTGACACCTGCCTGCATTTGCTGGGATTTGGTGACAGGGCATGGATCACTTAAAGATAACCTGTCTGTTCATTCCCTTTGGGGCACCTGCCCTTGCCCATTGTTAGAGGAGAGGCTACTGGGCTTGATGGACCTTTGGTCTGACCCAGTATGGCCGTTCTTATGTTCTTACCTGAAATGACAGCTCTGAGAGGTGTGATGTGGTCCACTGATCTCCATGGGTACTCACTCAGATGCCAGTGAAAGAAAGGAGGGAGGGGAGGAGATTATGGAGAGCTGCACAAGCTACTGTGCCTGCCAGCTAATTTCGGCATTGCCAGCGCATGGGCTTGGGAGGGTGAAGCCATTTTATTGTCCCCAGTCAAGAAGGAACCTGGTGGAGCCAAGCAGGGCATCTGAGCCTCCTCCATGGAAGAGTCAAGCTTGATCAGTCCAGCATGGCATGTGAATGCTAGAAGCCCAACCTGGCATATGAGCCTCATTGAAGAGAAGCCAAGCAGAGGAGCCCAGCAGAGCCCCTGGGAGTATTTAGACCCCCTGCTGGAAAGCACAGCCCAAGGAATAGAGAGGCCCATGTGGTCATATTTTTCACAGTTTTCTGAGGGTGGTGTGGAGCTTAGAAAAGTACCATCTCTCCCCCCTATTAAGTTTGAGGAGGAGGATGTAATCGATATTTCCAGCTCCGTGGGCTTTGCCGGACATCTGCAAGGACTCAGGCATAGGGAGGAGTAGGAAGGGGAAAGGACAATGCTGTGGCTTAGTTGGGAGGATGCGTAGCTGTGAAAGTGATAATACCTAGATGGGTTTATTTGGATACACAGTCACACTCCAGTGATGTGCAGTAATGAAATTAAATTGCTGAGGTTTCCCACCATTGCACTAGACGTTATCCCTCAAATTAAGGCCAGAAGAGATGTCTCCTATGGAACTGCTTCCTATTATGTGTGTCACATGACCTCCTCTTCCTTTCAATCCCTTGTAAAACATGCTCCTCTTGCAAAGAACAATAATCCAGGCTGGATAATCCACCGAGGTCTTTGCAATAAATAAAAGCATCATCCACCCCCCAGAAGCAGAACACCTCTCTGAGATTTTACCCTCCCTCTGAGAAGCACTTGCATCTGAACAGCACTGTTTGAACTGGACCGTGATCACCTCGAGGGCAAGGGACTGTGTCTGCCTCTCTGTCTGTGCAGTGATCAGCATGCTGTGGCCCCATGAATAAATAATCGCAATGCTCCATGCAGAAGGGGTGAATATGTTCATTTATATAATAACCATAGGCACACTTTTCTTTTACGCCAGACTGGCCACTGGAAGAAGAATGAAGTACAACGACTGGCTTCTTGCTGACAAGCATCTCTATAATGAGGCAGGTACAAAGAAAATATACGAAATAGGGGGAAATAAATTGTGGAAAATTAGCTGACATTTTGCTACAAGAACTCCAAATCTCTGTGATTTTTGCTCCCTTCAGACACGTCACCTTCTCCATTTCCTCTGTTTTTCGATGGTCTTTTTAGCTAGGCTTAGCTATAAATCTTCATTTGGTTTGAGTCTACAGGACTGCAGTGAAACATTCTGTGGCGCTAGTCTTAAGAATGTCTGGTCTGTGAATTGAGGCAGGTTGGTTTTCCTCAGTGTAAATTAGAGTTACCATTTCCTTCAAGAAAAATTCTCCATCATCCAAAGAAAATTCTGGGAAGAGTTTTCAAGGCCTGGAGGCCATTTGCAGTGACAAGGAGGAATGGCATCTAATAAGCTTTGTACTTGGTACTTTGCTGATCTAAAGATACTGGATTGCATGGGAGCAAATAGAGCTACATAACATTTACTGCAGATGTTGATCTGACCTTAATTATTTATTAAAACTCACCCTCTCTTTCTCCTGGCTAGAGGAGGAAAAAGCCTATATGCTGGAGATGAACCCGAAGTGAAGCTCTGGTTCCAAACTTCCCCAAACCCTCAAACTTTGGGGAAGATCAGTTATGGGTCTGAACTTTGTCCTTCTGACCCATTTTTCATGAAGGTATGATTGCCTTCAGCTGAATATGGAGTTGAGTTTACCATATGACCAAGTGCTTCCATCTTCCCAGGTGTTACAATGTTTGGTATAGAGTCAGAGAAGTCTTCATTTTCAGGTGGCAAATGGAAAAAGTGTAACGTCAGCAGCTATAGTTTTGTGAAGGGCTAACCTAGCCCTTGTGGTGCTCTTCTGAAAACCAAGGGAGCTTGTATTTAACAATTGCATTCTTTAATTCCAGACTACAGAAGTGCCATCATGGAAGCCAGAGCTTGCTGTTAGCTGTAGGCTTCAGATCTCTGTTCTGTCCTGCAGCCCAGAGTCCCCCCTTCTGATAAGGACAGTGACCACCACGCATCCCTGCACAGTAGTAAGAGCTCCTCTGCACACCCCTGGTTTTCACACTTACACGGTTTTAGAAGAGAGCCTCTAGCTTTACCAATACTTGCCTGTAGGCAAACATCTGGACCTGAATTAAGAACATTATCTAAACTTTGGAGTTTGAAGAGAATTGGAACCAAATCTGAAAGACAAAATCAGCCCCCAGAGTTCACCCATCTCTCTGTCTCTACATAAATTACAATCCCACTTCATGCATAACAGCCAATTCACATGCTTTGCTGTGGTTCAGCTAGGATGGGGTTTGGGTATTCATGGTGGAGGAATTACAGGCCTCATTCTGGTGTGACTGCACTGGTGTGAATCAGGAGTCACTTCACCAGAGTCCATGGAGTTACACAAGTGTGAACCCTATGCAGTGAGAGGATACTCAAAAGCTGTGACTCTGTATGGGCTTAATTCAGCGGCCACCAAATGTTTTTAGTTGACACCACAGCACCCAATTGTTAGATGGTAAATTTGTTTTGCCCCCGCTCCCCCCATGGCATGTTTCCGGCTCACTTCCCGCTGCCAGGGAGGGTGGTGAACATGTCGGGGCGAGGGGAAGGGGGCACGCACAGGGAGAGAAAGACAGAGCCCCTCTCCCTCCCTGCCCCCAGCAGGCCAATCCTGGGGTGGGGCACTTGACCCCCATGCTCTCCCTACATGTCGCCTCTGCTGGCATTAATAATTGGACGAAGTCTAGTAGCCTGGATTTAAGATGCCCATTCATCAGCACAGAAGCTGGTGATACTATTCTTCCACCATAGTATTTGTATATTCCAGAAATGTTGGCAGAAGTGTGCTGCATTCCCCTTCAGGAGCCAATTCACTAGAAGATAACAGCCTACTACTAGTCACAACTGAGGAGGTGATTCCTTTAGCTCAGATGGTAGCAGTATGTGCTGTGTTTCTGAATGAGACAGGTTCAACTGCGCTAAAAGTATGTGCTGAGGGAGGTCTATGCACTTTGATCAAATTATGGATTATGTCTCCTTCCTCATTTCCGAATGTGACTACCTCATTACATTTCCTTGGGCTCTTCCGCTCAGTGCATAGCATCTTGAGTTTTCATTTTCTATTACAGTCAAATATATTTTGAACTGTTTGATTCACAGTGTTGGTTTATCTTTCTCCATACCCTTTTTTTTCAAAATGTAACTTCTCTGGTGAGCGAAATGCATGTATCTTCTGGCAAAATACATTGGCGTGACTAACTTCTGATGCTGCCCTACTTTAGTAGACATGGTACCTCCATATTTTAATGTGCTCAGTTCCTGTGGGTAATATACCATGTATCTGCTATGGTAAATTCTATTTTTAAGCTGTCTTGAAAGAGGTCTGTTGCCTATTCAAGGAATATCGGGTCACTCCCAATCCAGGAATTGGGTTCACTAATGCTTAAAAATCTCCCATTATACTGAGGCAGAATATAATGTCCTATCACAGCACAAGTGTATGCTTGGTTCTGCTCTCAGTGATGTTAGTGGAACTCCAGGGTAACCCCCCTTCATTCTTCAGTGGAGCTATTTCACTGCAGCTGGTATGAATGAGCTCAGAGCTGGGCCCTGTAACTAAGTCCCCTGCTTTATTCTATTTTTGTACTTACTGACAAGCTTCTAGAGACTTTTTTATTGCGGTGCGTAGGTGTAAATTGCTTTCCTCATAGTAGTTATGACAACCTACAGCTAGGACGCAGGAGACAAAATGTGGAACCCTGTGGGAATTAACTAATCCTGTACCATTATTTAAATAGTCCATTTAAATCCCAGCTGGCAGGGTGCCAGCCTCCTAGTCTTCAGTGTCAAAGGCCACAGCCCTGGGCTGTGAGATCCTTTACTTACACTAATTGTATTGCTATTGACTGATGTCTTTTACCAGTGGGTAGAAGTGTCTAACCTGCCTAGCAAACTATGTAAAGAGTATTCCGTTAGACACAGGATTTGGCTGCCTTTGAATGTGACTTGATATATTTAGAATGCGCCGGTGGTTCAGGTTATGTTAGCTTTTTATGCAATACAAATTAGTGCCTTGCGCTCTGCTGAAATGATTCAGTCCATTAAAATATACACCATTAATCCAAGCCCACTGCTCTGAAAAAAAAGCAGGTGTTTCTATGTACCCCTCAAATGTTGAGACTAAGAAATATTGATTATTAGCATATGCAGATGGAGAATCTTAGAAATAAATGGAACCCAACATATTTCTTAATCGTTAATTATTGTCCAGACCTGGACCCTCTGGTGAAGAGAGAAAGGTCTGGCACTGAATCAGGTGGAAGTCGCTTATCAGCTTTTCACACTTCCTGGTGGCCATTTGTCATGTTCTGGGTTGCAATCCAGACCAGGGAGGGTTGTCATTACCCGCCTTGTAAACCTGACCATCCCTGAGTTCCCAGGGGATGCTCGACCCATGCTCTGCCCCAGGTCCTTCCCCCACTCCACCCCTTGCCCCAAGCCCTTACCCCACTCTGCCTCTTCCTGCCCCCACTCTGCACCTGCTCCACCTCTTCCTGCCCCCCCACCTCTTCCTGCCCCTGCTCCTCCGCCTCGCCCCAGAACCTCCTGCACGCCACTGAACAGCTGATCACAGTAGGCTGGAGGGGAAGGGGATGAGCTGATCTGAGGGGTTGCTATTTTTTTTCCATGATGACCCCGGGTGCCTTAAAATGCTTGGCAGTTGTATTTACCTTGTTTGGACATTCCCAGCCAGTAGACAAGCACGCACTGTGTGATAAGCAGCTCTGGACCAGCAATTCTGATTCCAGCAGCCTTGATGTTGCCTGGCAAGATTACCCCAACAGTGTCCAGCCCTTTCCTGGATCATTCAGAGGAATAATAAGGTTTGTTTGTTCCTCTAAAGTGACAAACTGCCCATTCTAGAGGCTAAGACTTAACAAAACGATAGTCTGGGTTCAAGGTAAGATTCTCAACACAACACCTTCCAGCAAAATGGCTAGCGACCCTTCCGGTCAGGGTCTCCCATGAAGTCCAAAGGGCTCAGTTCCTTTTTCTTCTGAGGTGAAAGATAATATCCCCTCTCTTTTATAGTCCACTGAACCTTCAAAATGGATCCTTCTGAAGGCTACCCCCAAAGTAATGTTCATTTAAGCTGTGAGGAAGGAGTCATGGAGTCTGTTGGTGAAGGAAATTCCAGACTGTATTTTTTCCTCCACTGGTGTTTGCTAAAATGCAAATGAATGGCCACTTGACATGTGATTGCTAATGGACTCTGATGGCACCTGGCTGGAGCCGTCAGCCTGTCCTTTGTCTAGGAGAAACCTCCCCAGATTTCTCTGGTAAACACATTTCAGTTTCACATTTGCTTTATATTTTTATGGTCCCTTGAGTGTTTACCACATACACCCAAACAAGAATATTAATGACCAATGTGGTATTTTTAGTTTCCCAATGATACATTTCATGACATATATCAGATACAGGTTATGATACTAGTGAGTTGGGGCATGTTGAACTGGTCAGGGCAACTGAAACTCACTATCAGTTACCAGTGAGCCCCCAGCTTCTTGCATTGGGATGCTGTTAGGGTCATATGCTTCCCACTTTATTTCTTCCCAGCTGCTGCTGTATCTTCCTGAGCCAAAGAAACCACTTTAAGCCCTGTCCGAATACTGTGCACCATTCAGAAATGAAAGGGCAACTGAGGAATTGACAATGACTAGCCCTCCCTGGAAAGTTAAATAGTTATCACATACTAAGGAGGATTCTTACTATGCAGAAATGATCCGGTTTGGCAGAAGACAAAGAGCCCAGTCTCACCCTCTTTGCAATCAAGGTAAAAACTCCCATTGCTTTCAGTAGCAGTAGAATTTGGCCCTAAATTAAACCCTGCCTAGACTTACAGGCCTCCAGAACCTAGATGAGAGGCTGCACCTGTTCTGTTGGAACAGAAAACAATTAACAAATATAAAGTTTGTTTTCCCGTGGTCTGACTGGCTTCAGTACAAACAGATCCTTTCTGACCCAGGAATCCAAAACAGGTAGAGTAGAGCCATGTGGGTAAGGCTGACAGCCCCCAGAGACTAGGCCATACCTCCCAGAGATTAGTGAGACAGTCTGAGCTCCTGTTTCAGTCTCCCCTTGCTGCAGTGGAAAACAGTCTCCCATCTCATGAGTGGAAAAATATTTTCTTTAAGCTCATGGCAGAGCTTTCAGCCAATTAAGCTATTCAAGTAGCTGAGCATTCGGAGCTGGTTTAGACCCTTGGTAAGCAAGTAAACAATATACATTTCACAATGCGCTTGGAGCCTCACACCTTGTGGAATGCTGGAGGCTTTGCCTTGTGTTGCTTCCTTTCATTCTTTGCAAGGAAACACTCAACGTTCATAAATAAATAAATCTTTCCTGAACTCACTAGCTAATCCAGAGGAGACTGAAAATATCACAAATTACTGGGTTTAAATCCTTTCCTGAATCAGAGGCCTCAGACTGTCAAATCATTGAGGCCAGGATGATGTTATGCTGTTTGTTTTGAAGAGGACTAGCAGAGACAACGCACGCTTCCCGATAGTGGGGGTACTGCCGGGGGGGGGGGGGGGCAGAGTGAAGGCAACTGGCTTCAGCAGCCTTACCGAGCATGCTCAGTCCGTGTGAGCATGCTCAGTACAAGCCAAGCAGCAAATCTGGGGCAGGGGCACATGACTCCGCATTACCCCCCTCCCCCCATGTCACCTTTGGGCCTAGCACATGTTTGCTCATCTGTAACACTAATTAACAATAATCTGGTCTGAAATTGGAGCCCGACGCAAAGTCCACTGGAGTCAAGGGAAAGATGCCCATTCAGATTGTTGGCTAGGATCAGTCCCTTGGTCTCACTAGCCAAGACCAAGACCACAGTACCTATGATGCATAAGTTTAATTAAAATAAAGATGAACAGAAATAAAATAACCACTAGTATCGCAATGCCCTGTCCCATCCCATCCCTTTAAAATGTCTTTATAATGGACTGGGGAGAAGAGAAAATGCCATTCTGTTATTATTTAAAACGATGCCAAGTATCGATTTCAGCTTCTGCTGCTTCTAAACTGCTTCAGCAGCAATAATGGTTTTGTGGAAATAATGAAGAGTTCGTAATGTGCTTCCAATTTGACATTCATAGGTGGTGCTTGTAAGCAATCTTCAGTTCAATCTCCGGCTGCACCATGATAAACCAAGTGCTTGCCTGCACTTTATGCAATGCACTGCATTCACTGAAGTGTATGCTCAGCATTATTTCACGGGTGCCTTTCCTGACTCTTGCTTTATTTACTCAGTCGGCCTTAGTTAGAACATCTTTAAACACATTTCCCAATTTGCAAAATGACAGATTTACTGGGGCACTTAAAATCCATGTGTATAACCGAAAGGATTTTAATCAAGAAACTTCTTCAGACACTAAATAAGGCTGTTTTTATTCCAATTTCTACAGTGTTTAGTGTTTGACCATTTTAATCAGGCAAATTTGCAGTCAAGTTCAGGTTTGTCTTGCATCAGCCCAAACACATTTAATTCTGTAGTACTTCGGTCAACTGGACTGAAAACTCATGTGAAGTTTCTGGAGGGTGGTGTGTAGAATGATATTGGCTGTGTGAACAACTACCCCTTAGATCAGAGCTGTGAACAATATTCAATTTCATTTACTATTCGCTGTTTACACCGTGCCCCCACTATGTTGTATTTCTCTCTGCTTGGGCAGTGACACTAGACAGGTGTCGGTTCGTGCATTTTAATTTTCTTGCTTGGTGTCAGCCTGTGCCGTTGTGTCTGCATTTCAGATATTGCCAGGAATGTTTGCATTTTTTTAAGAGCTGTGCAGCGAAAAAAGGGCTTAGGAATCACATAGATTAATACCAGAGATTGTAAGAGCCAGAAAAGAAACAAGCACTTCTGAGTTCTACTTTTGATTCTGTCATTACTTCACGGTAGCATCTTGGACAAGTTACTAAAAACTCTGCCTCGGTTTCCCCATCTGTATAATGGGATAAAAAACCTATACCTACCTCTCAGTGGCAGCGTGAGGCTCAGTTATTTAGGGACCAGTCTCCTTCCCACACATAAAACATGGTCTCTCAGGGTCCCTGCACAGGACTTCAGACACACTCTGAGGTTTCTCTTGGAGTTGCAGATATGGTGAAGTCTCTGCAACCAATGAGTTCTTCCCATGCAGGGGGACTATGTCCTGGATTCACTTAGGCAAAGATCCCCAGGCTCTGACCTCAGTCCATGCCCAGTTTCTCCCTTTGTACATATAAGGAAGCAGAGGCAGCCTGGCCTAGTGGATACTGTGTCCTATAGGCATAGGTATTTGCTAGGTAAGGCATAGACACAAGTTAAGGCAGTCATGCAATGAACCTACAGGCCTTGGGCGGATAAGACAACAGCTTAGCTAGACAAGCCATAAGGCCCCAGAAAGTCTTAGCATATGTGGTTAACCCTAGATCAGAAGGTGTGACGAGACGGAATGCTGTAATGCCTACACCGCTGACTGGTGACCACAGGATACCAGTGACACCAGCTTAGGAACAGCACCAGATGCAGATGCCCACCCACAAGACTACCAGGGTGACTAACTGATGTGTAGGTTCATAAGCTAGTGGTAAATGGAGCAGTACCCTTAGGGAGAAGGGCACCCCAGCATTAGTAGGGGGAGGGAATACAAATAACGAAAAGGGGATGACACCCCTACTGGACATGCACTAGGCAGAGCGTTGTCAGTGTAACTGATTATAAAAGTTGTATCCCAGTTTGCATGTCTTGGGAGGTGCCAGAATGGCGGCCACTCATGATGGTGACGAGGAAGATAAAGATGATGAGGAAGATAATGACTAAGGCCAGAGCTTTTTCTGCAAGGAATGGTGTGAGTATATGAATGCTCAGATGCTCATTCTGTGTTCTCTCTCTCTACCTTGCTGGCTTGGAGTGTTTGTAACCTTGCTGACTGTGTTAATAAAACTACTGCAAACACAGAAGGCTTTTCCTAAGCGTGAGCCCTGCAACTGCACACGAACAGTAATTCTGATAAACCTGAGCCTGATCTTGGGATGAGAACCTACCAAACCTCAGAGTGTTCACAGGGACGTCCTAAGTAACCAGCACAATTAATACACAATCCACAGCCCAGGCAACAGTCGAGCACTGGACTGGGAGTCAGGAGACTTGGGTTCTCGTCCCAGGTCTGCTACTGGATCGCTGGGTGACCTTGGGCAAGTCACTTCCCCGCTCTGTGCCTGTAAAATGGGGAAAATGATGCTTGTCTCCTTGGAGTTCTGCGAATGAAAGGTGTTGTAGATGAGCTTGGTATCATGTTATTACAATCATTCGAGACCGTGCACTCTGCCTGCCCCAAAGTCCATGAAAAAGTCTTTTTGACTTCACGGGGCTTTGGATCAGGCCCTCTATGTGCTGGCTTTCCAAACCCTGCTTCCTCCATGTGCTGAAACCTTCCCTGTTCCACTGTGTCCTGGACTTCCTGCACCCATGGGTGCTCGCGGGAATTGTGTGGGCACTAGATCACGATGGTGTGTGCTCAGCTATCTGAACGGGTTCCTTTACGAGGCCAGCGACAGCAGCCTCTGCTCTGAACTACTTTGCTTTTGTCCTACAGCATCACCACCAGCAGAGCCTATGGCCGGGGCCCTCCCCAGGCAGCAAGGACTCAGCAGCTGGGGCAGGAGCCGCTGCTCTGCTACATCCCAGCCTGGCCACGGCCCCTCAGCACCACGAGGGCTGGGAGCCTCCCAACATTGCAGCTTCGGCATCATGAGGGCAAGGGGCCCCCACTAAATCACAGCCTAGCCTCGACCCCTCAGCCGCATCTGGGCTGGGAACAGACTGGCAGGGGAAAGTCCCAAGGCGGTTCAGTAATGAGAGGGACTGTTGTTTTTTTAAGGGATGGGATTGTAGGCAGTGAGGCCCTTACATATGAGAGACGGTTGCTGTGATGTAGTGAGCTGGTGGAGGGTCTGGAAGGGGACAAGAGATCGCTTACAGCAATTCCTGGGGGCTTCACTAGTTGCCTGCCCAGCTTACTTTGATTGCCTTTTGGCAGCTTTCGGGACAACACAGCCATGTCCTGGCAACGTGGAGTGCTGAGATTGCAGTATGGTTGTGTTGGATTCATTGACCCCAGTGGTAGCTGGCAATATTGCTGGGCAAAGAACTGGGTTTTTGGTTTGCTGGCAGTTCTGAATCATAAGAATAATAATTAATAATTAACAATTAATTAATTAATTATGAAAATCAGATCAACCTGAGCCGAATCCAAAAATTGCAAAAAAAAAAAAAAAAAAAAGCCTGTTTCATTCAGGCCAAACAAAACATATTGTTCCAAAGGGTTAGATTCACAAACCAGCTGGAAGAGGAGGCCATAGCAACCTCCTTAAAACTTTTGGCCCAGCAGTGAAGGCACTCACCCGGCAGGCAAGCGACCCAGGTTCTGTTGTCACCTCTGATCTGAAGATCGGATTTGAACATGGGTCTCACAAATTGCACAAGAGCAGCCTAGCCACTGGGGTAAGGGGTATCCTGGCAAGGATCTCAAGCAGTTTCTCCTCTGGAGACTGTTCCACTCTGTATAAATAACTAGTCATTGGTGTAGGGACATGAACTTGGGTATCTCACATCCTCTGTGGGTGCCCGGACAACCAATAGACTATAGATTCTCATGCTCTTTCCTTGCCCCATAGCTTATTCAGTGCCATTCATAATAGCAATTCACAGCCATCCTCCTCTCTTCTTTTGTGAACTGCCTCCACGCCTCAGAAACTATTTGGGAAATTTGTGTCAAATTCACGAATAGCTTTGTGTAAACCAAAACTTCATCTTCTGGTGAATAAACTATTCATGTGAAAAATATCAAACAGCTCTCACTGGCAGAGGGAGACAAGGTATATTGGTAAGGAGAAGGCATAAGTCAGAAATAAGTTGTTTAATTTTTCTTCCTTTGGTGCCACATGCCAAGGAGGGGGAATTATTGGGAAATGAGGCTCCTGGCCTTTAGTTCATGATAATTAATGCTAGGTCGATGGGAAATAAAACATTAACGAAATGATAACCTTAATGCCGTTGGGATTTCATTACATGATGAATGGTGTAGTAGGGCACGTACAGCCTTGGCTAGGCATCTTTTCATTATTATTTAAAGCTAAATAAATACATAACAGTAAATAGATTTTGTCCATTTAAGTTAGACCCTCACTCTTAAACCTCCAAAGAGTCACATGGGAAGTTGCCACACAGTTAAAGGACAACCTACCACCAGGGAATGCTTCCTCCTAAACACAGATAGTTGGAAGTTGTCAGATGCAATGAAGTTTACCCTTCCAAACTCTTGTGTACGTTTGTTAGTATTTAATATTCCATCTCTGCTAGTCATGTAAATGTCCAGTCCTTTTTAATTCACTATAAATTATGTTTTCTAAGTCTTTAATCATTCTTGTGGCTCTTCTCTGAACCCTCTCCCATTTGTCAACATCCTTCTTTAACTGTGGACACCAGAACTGAACAAAACATTCCAGCAGTGATTGCACCCGTGCCAGTTTGGTCTGACCCAGTATGACCATTCTTATGTTCTTAATTTACAGAGTTATAATAACCTCTCGACTTGAGAGTCCCGTTTACGCATCCAAGGATCGCATTAGCCCTTTTGGCCTCAGCCTTGCACTGGGAGCTCATGTTCAGCTGATTATCCACCATGACCTCCAACTTTTTAACAGGGTCACTGTTTCCCAGGATTGAGTCCCCCATCCTGTAAGACTGGCCTACCTTCTTTGTTCCTAGATGTGCCCATTTACATTTGGCTGTATTAAAATGTGTACAGCTTTTCAAGAGCTCCACATCACTCTCTATCAGTGACCTGTCCTCTTCATCATTTACCACTCTCTACTTTTTGTGTCATCTGCAGACTTTATCAGTGATGATCTTATGTTTCCTTCCAGGTCATTGATAACAATGTTAAAAAGCATAGGGTCTCTTCCAAAGAGCCCAAGGGGGAGGTTAGCAGAGGCACAGACCCCAGCTAGGCATCTAATAACCATTCAAAGTCAATGGGAGATAGGGGCCTAACTGGTATGTGTGCCTAAGTCACTTAGGTGTTCTGAACATTTTTTCCCTTGGCCTCAATGATTGGTGGCAATGAGTTCCACAGACTGATTGTGTGTGGTGTGAAAAAAAATTCCTTTTATTAGTTTTGAACTGGCCACCTTCCAGTTTCATTAGCTGGCCCTTTGTTCTTGTACTTGCTCTCACGGGTCATTCATTGGAGCCCACAACCAGTGGGTTTCAGGGAACGGTGCATTGTACTGGCAAGAGGACTTTATAGACAGTGAGGCTACTCCTGTCTTGCTAGTGAAACATGGAAAATTCCTGCTGTCCACTAGGGAATTTCTGTCCTGCAGGGTCCATTGACCAACATAAAGTTGCTATTTAAAGACATCATATTCCTACTGGACAGGTGGTCTTTGAAGTCTGTAGGACTGTGGGGTTTGCTCAGCAGAACAGTTGGGTTTGACAGCTCTTTGTGGGTGGCATTGTTTTACTGGTATATTTATTAAAAGCTGTAAGTTGTTGCAGTGACTGGCACTTGATATGAATGTGTGCATTAATAAATAAAGCACCTTCTCTGTAAAGTTGCTTTTAGGAGCTTGGGATTTATGTATCCAAGTGAGGTGCTAGTTCTAAAGAAGGATTTTAATGCACTTCAGCGGCGCAGGGGAGAAGAATGCTAACAAGTCTTACATCAAGGACATCCTGAGAAAAAAGGAGCCACAAAGTAATTATACACTATTTATGAAGTAGTGTGTGCCGCATGCCAATATTATTGTGTCGCTCTATGATTAATAGTGTTATTTAGCATGTTTTTGGAGAACAGCAAAATTTTTCTTGACTGTTGCAGCATACAAAGGATGTCAATTAAGACTTGGAGACTTGTTTCTGAACTCTGCAAAAAGTCCTGGATATAGCTAATTGACACATGTAACTAATTGACATGCACCGCCCGCTTGCAGGAAGAATAGCTACAGCACTTCATGCAGCATTTCTATTACTCCTTGCCAGGGCCCAGCACTCACAGATCCAAGGAGCATAGGAGCTACCAGCCTGGATCAGATTGGTGGTCTGTGTTGTCCAGCATCCTTTCTCCAACAGTTGCCAGATGATCCCTGCATTATGGGATAACCTAACCCCAGGGAATTATTTTTTCTAGTCCCCCATTAGTGACAGATTGGCTTATGCCCTGAGGCATGAGGTTTATACACCTTCCAAAACTATTTAACTATCATTCCATTAAAATTTTAACCTTTGTGATTGTAACTTGAATTGTTCTCATTAGCCAGAGCCGGCCCTAGGCAAATTGTGCCCCAGGCGAGAAGTGTCTTCGGCGCCCCCACCCCCTTCATTTGTTAAACTTTTGAATGCCTTATTTTTATTGCATTTGTAACCAATTTCATTACTTTGATGCACGATTTGCATGCATGATTTATCTCTGTCATATAAGATGATAAATTTGCATGCTAGGATCTGTAAGTCTGTATTTATTCATGCCACATATAAGCAATTAAAAAAATAATTTCCTCTGAGCTTATAGAAACTTTTTTAATTTTAAGAATAACTGAAATGTACTAACATCAAGAAATTAAGTGTGCACCAACATTGGGTGGACCAGTATTAAACAGTTTTACTGTAGGAGACAACTTTAGAATGTTAACCCTCGTCCTTTAGTTCAAAAGGTTGCTTTTCTCACCTTTTCCCTTGCAAACTAAAGCACAGCCTCAGAGAGATCCAAAGCCTGGCCAAATGGCATTTTCAAGCGATAAAATAGCAAGTGATGTCAGTATCTTGGTGGCCATCATTGGTCGAAGATAGGTTTTAATAAGTCTGAACTTCGAAAACCTGTGCTCACCACTCGCAGCTGTGACTGGGAGCACGAAGGGAATCCTCAAAGCTATCCACACATTAGGAAAAGTGTCTTTCAGCTTTACATCATGAATGAATTGGGGAACTTGGAGTAGAGTGTTTCCCATGTTGCAAAATGTGATAGGTATCCAATTCAACATAGAGGTCTTTATCATTGACATCGGAACATTCCCCATGTGTCAGCATCCAGTGATGGTCCGTACAATTTTTCAAGACTGTTTTTACTAAGGTCATACAACCCCCCTCCCGCAACCCCAGGTCTTTTTGTGCTGCTTCATTTGGCCAAACCTTTCCTCAATGGACACACGAGCAGTGTCAATGAGCGAGCAAAAAAACTCTTGAAATTTTCTTCTGAGCTTCTCATCAGCTCATTTCTGCCCTCGTAACCAAAGTGTGTCTTCTTCTGAGGAATATGAGTTTCCTTGAAGACAGGCTCAACTCTCAAATTTTCCACCATTTCTTTGGTAGTGGTGATGACATCTTCAAATCTGCTGTCTCTGTAGGCCACAATGAAATCAAGGCAGCTTCTTATCAAAATCATAGGGGTCACAATTTCCATCAACTGAGTTTGTAATGCCTTGCTTACAACGTTGACTTGGAACAGGATATCATGACAAACCACAACTGAGACCAGAAATTTGAAGTCAGTGATCTGGTTTACCAGACTTTGTGCCTCGTGTCAGATTCTGGCCTCGGCTTTACTCGACTGCGACAGTTCCATCGGGGAGTCGTAAATCTCATTTATTTGGTCTCACTGGCCTTACGCTGTCAATGTGGCTCTCCCAGTGAGTGTCACTTCGTGGTTTTGGGGTCAGATTTGTAACACTGTCTGTGAGGATCTTCCACCTGATAGTTGATTCTGAAAACAAGACATACATCCTTCACAATACTATGCAGAGAGATGCTAAATCTAAAGATGATGATGTTGCATCTGACACAACCAGGTTGAGGAAATGGCAGCAATAAAGCACAAAGAAAGCTCTTGGATTCAACGCAAGGATCCACTGTTTCTTCCCTTCACGTTTCTGTTGTTGTCTTCACCTTAGTCATTGGAGTCATGAAGCTTTATTTTTATTCTCACTCAAAATGTTCATAAAGAATTTTGTTTGGCCTTTTCCAGTAGGTTCCATGAGATTCTACAAAGGTCCAGCACATCCTAGGAGGTTAGTGAAAAATGAATCCACATGCGGAATACCTGAAATGTTTTACTTCAAACATTCTATTTTCCCTTTTGTCGCTAACCACAAAAACAGCACCCTAAGCCCAGCAATCCTCAATCCTGGCACCCCGGGCAGTTGCTGGATCGCCTTCCCCTAAATCCAGCCCTGTCATTAGCCAAATAAATGGCAAATCTTTTTTTAAGCTTTTCATCTCAGTGTCTTGTGGCAATGAGTTCCACAAGCTAACTGTGCATTGTGTGGGACAATATTTCCTTTTATCAGTTTTGAATTTGCCACCTTTCAGTTTAATTGAATCTTTCCCTGTTTTTGCATCGTGAGTAAAAGGACCACAGTGAAAATGCAAGTTGACCCTCCCTATTCTCCAGAAATGTCTGTCATTCATTCCACTCTGTTTAAAGCAACATGTCAGTGGGGCACAGGTATATTTAGATATTTGGATGTTTATTAATTCACTTCCCTTGCTGTGATATTTCACAAGCAGACCAGTAATTCTAAATAATTTATAGTGAAGGGACTGAATTCAAATATATTTTCCTTTTCCTTTAAATGCATTCAACGTAACTATTTTCTTTTGAATTGATTCATAAGAGAGCTCTGTGAGCTTATATATAATTCATAAACAATTTCTATTTTTTATATTCTTTAAGCTGGTTTGATTACTTTCTTATCTTTGATTCTTTCCTCACTTTCTCTAATGAAAGTGGTGCTAGTTGCTATGGTAACCTATGTCTTCTCCTTTCCCTTTCCTTCTTTTCTTCCCCACTTCTGTCTGAAAGCAACTGTTTGTCTGTTTAGAGAACGGCCCTCTCCAAGAGCCCTGCTCACGGCCACGGCTTTCTGAAGAAGGCCCTGCCGTTGCACTGTTTGTATTCGACACACAGTATCAGGGCATCGACTGTAAGCCCTTGAGGGTCACAGATTGCGCTTCCCGCCTCCTGCTCGGTGAAGTGGAAAGACGTTGTGGAAGATCAGGCCAGCACCACTGTAGCTGACTGCAGTGGGAGTGAATAGACTAGAGACATGCACAGCCACTTGCTCCCGTGGCAACACTTGGAAGAAAGTAGGAAGTGACCGTATTCGTGGTGAGCACCATGTTAGATGTTCTACAGTGTCTGTCCTCTCTGCTGTCTGAGCCCTTTAGTAATGCAAGGACAGACAGCAGCTCAGCTCTGCCTTCGCCAGATTCCCATTCAGGGGGAAGGGGCTAGCTCTAAGAAATGCATGTCCCCCCCACCCCGATTTGTGTCCCTTGGCTCAGTGACCTCCAGTCTTGCAGCTGGCAGGGCCATTCTGACAGCGGAGCATGGCAGTCGTTGCTGCACGGAGTGAGGCAGTCCCTCTGACAGCACGTGCCTTGGCAAGTAGGGAGCTGGCAGAGCTGCTCCGTGGTACTCCCAAAGGCTTGAACCACATGTGTGAATCATAAGGGCCCATCTGCCCACTGCTTGCACAATGCCCCACGCACGCACATGTCATTATGACAGCTGCTCAGTGCTGGAGTACACACCAAATCCTTAAGGTGCCAGGAGTGTGCAGGCGTACTGCAACTCTTCGCAACCACTGAAGACACTTCAGCTGTTAGACTCTACAGGTGATAGCCATGGTGGGTCCCAAGACCCACTCAGACACAGGACTAAGGGAACGGAGAGGTCACTAGGGCTGGCAGAAAAAGGAAAGGTTGCAGATATTGTAGGTACAGAGACTTTACCTGTTACAGTTCAAAGTGAACAATTACCGTTCTTGTTTGGGCCTCTGGAGCAGTCCAGTGGAGAGTCAGCACTCTTCAGACAATTGTTCCCCTCTCCAGACCACTCTCGGTCCAAAGCCAATAAAAGTTCTTAGGTTTATACAATGTCATTGTCAACCCCCCATTGTTACATGTTTCTGAAATCTGGCATATGCTAGAAGCCTATCACAGGAAACTTACTGCAATCCAGCAGAGATGCTTGCGGAGAATACTTGGTGGCCACTGGTGGGATAAAGTAACTTACATTGATGTGTTACAAAGGACTTGGCCAACAGACTGTAGAGACAATGGCCTGGTCTACACTACCGCAGTAAATCCATCTAAGTGATGCAACTTCAGTTACGTGAAAAAAGTAACTGAAGTTGACGTAGTTAGATACACTTACTCCGGTGTCTACACTGCACTGGGTCGACAGGAGATGCTCTCCTGACAACTTCCCTTACGTTTCTCAGGGAGGTGGAGTACACAGATCGATGGGAGAGTGCTCTCCCATCAATTTAGCTATTCTTCACCAGACCCACTAAATTGACCCTTGCTGCATTGATTGCAGCAATGCCGATCTATTGGTAAGTGTAGAACAGCTAATGATTCAAGAAAGAAGAGGTTTGGAGATGTTGTATGGATGTAAAAAAACTTCATATTCCTAGACAAGTCTTTGACTGGATACCGCCTGGTGGAGGATGGAAAAGAGGAGGACAACCGATGACATTAAAAAAGCCATTGAGAAAGATGCCGCTGTCATAGAAACAGACTGTAATGGATCAAGAAACATGGTGCTAGACAGATGGAGGTGAAATACTGGGTTGCCTAATGTGTCTCAAGGCTTGAAAGCATCTAATCAAAATAAATCAGCCAGTGTCTCCCATTGGGGCACCTCTCCACTGGTTCCCTGCCCAGCTGCTGCTGCTTCCCCATAAGTCCCACATGGAACTACACCCAGTTGTATCATCTGGCAGTCACAGCCTGTCCCACACGTGGTCTGTGTACATTACCTGGGGGCTCTTCTCTGCAGTCCTGGTTACCCATGCTGCTGCTGCTTCCCAAAGGTGCCCAGTCACTTCCTGGTAGATTAAAGCTAACCTGAGTATGTCCACCTAATCTGCAGTCACCTCGCCAACTGCAGTGTAGACGTGCCCTTCGCTCTTCGGGGCAGGGAGCCATCTGGTGAAGAGCTGAACATGCTGTGTTCAGGAAGCATGCCATAAATGATGACTGCAGAGAGGGCCAGAGGAGAGTATTTCCAGAAGATCTTTTTATCTCTTTCGCACGCACATATCCCTTCCCCTGCTGCCACCTCCCCGTCACAGTGAATCTGATGGGTGCACAGGTCAAATCCAAGTGGCGTAGCAACAAGCTAGTTCTCAACCTTGGATGTTCAGGTCCAGTTCCAACCGGTGCAACATGGGGATTTTGGATCTACACAGAGAATGCAAAATGTATGAGGTATTTCAAACTCTTATTAATGATGATGATTATTTATTTATTATTTGCATTATAGCAGCTTCTAGGGGCTCCCACCAAGATACATAGTGAGATATTGGGAATGGGCACCAGGGGATGGATCACTTGATGATTCCCTGTTCTGTTCATTCCCTCTAAGGCATCTGACATTGGCCACTGTTGAAGGCAGGAAACTGGGCTACCTGGACCTTTGGTCTGATCCAGTATGGCCGTTCTTATACAATCCCTGCTCTAGCCAGAATGTGCTTTTAAGCCATGATTCCATAACTGAATGTGTGCGGGCAAGCCCCTACATGAAGGCTGATCCCTGGTGAAGTCAACAGTGATGAATCCAGTTGCAGGAGTCCACCTGACTGGAGATCATTTGGGGACAGAGGTCTTAGCTTACAACTAGACACACCTGATTAGGGGCACAATCAGCAATGGGCAACAGAGAAGGTGAGAGCTGATAAACTCTGCTCCTAGTTCATATCTGATCCTGCCAAATCCAGCCAGGTAGAAAGAGAATGAAATTATTCTGCCCTAATAAAAAACAAACAAACAAACAGAAACAAGTGGCAACAACAAAATGCCTGTTGCCTGTTTTCATTCAGATGTAAAGTTTTTCACCCAACTTTGGTAGCAATCGAGGGAAGAGGAGGAGGGAAGGTCCATATCACACACATCATGACATCTCATCAAAACACAGCATTAAAATAATCATATTCCACCGTTTGCTATGTGCTAGGAATCTTGAGATGTTTCAATCTGCATTTACCAGCCCACCTAATTAGCATATAAAACCATTTGCTATGAAACAGATAATCTGCAGCGTGACCTTGCTCTGAGTGAACAGGCTCAGGGCCAAGTTTTTTTGT
Organism: Lepidochelys olivacea; assembly: GCF_965140295.1. Classification (NCBI taxonomy): domain Eukaryota; kingdom Metazoa; phylum Chordata; order Testudines; family Cheloniidae; genus Lepidochelys; species Lepidochelys olivacea. Next base: position 126,223,243 of record NC_140416.1, read on the forward strand.
GTTGTGTGCTGTTTCTTAACATACAAAAATAATACATATTCAGAAGGAAAAGCAAAGCTATTACCAAACAGCCAGACAGCACAAGGCCCCCCACAGTATATGTACATAATTTATTCCTCCTAGTTTCCTCCAGCACAAAAAAAAAAGCGGGGGGGAATTGAATTTGTTCCAATGTTTGGTTAATTACCTCAAGCATACCACAAACACGGGCTTTGCAAATATTTGTGCAACTCTAATTTGATATATCTAATTAAATACTATTTATTAAATTACTGTTGCAGTCTCTCATGAAACAGCTAACAGACTGAGACAAGTCAAACAAGGAGAAGTTTAGGATTTTCCCCCACCTCTCGCATTGATGCATTTTGTTTATTTTTGAATTGCTAGAGCGGGTCCATTGATGTGACGCCAGGAGCAAAGGAGATCTCAGCCCTATTATTGCATTGGTGGATGTCCCATTGTGCTAGGCACTGAACGATCCCGTAGTAAGACACTCCCTGCTCCAGAGAGATTACAATAGACGAGACAGACATTCAGTGGGAGAGGAGATATAGCCAAAGTGACTTGTCCAAGCGATCAGTTGTTGAGATGTGTCCTGAGCCTCAGTACAAAGCCCTGCCCACTGGACCATGCTTACAAATCTGTCAGGTGTCAAATTCTACTCCATGTTGGAAGCGTGGCATAAAAGGTCTCAATCCAAGAGATTTTTTTAATTAAAAAAATACATGTATGCATGGTTCAGCACAACACAACCACCTTAACTGTACCCTCTGGATTGTCAGTTTTTGAATGTATTCTATTTTTATTTTGGTGGCTAAATATTTTCTTAAAGGATACTGTTATATGAGTAATGTTAGTGAAAGATATTTTTGTCAACACTAAACTTTTCCCATAAAATACTTGTAACTGCTGGATGTTTAGAATGATTCTATATGTGCATTTAAAGAGGAAAAGTGTATGACATTAATATATGGTTTAATTAGATATGCACATGGACTTGTATTTAAGACTTGTAGTTAATGGGTACTGATCAGAGGCGACCCATGCCTGCCGATAGCGGTGGGGGCAGAGTGAGGGGAGCCAGCTTCAGCAGCATTACTTAGCATGCTCAGTCCATGTGAGCATGCTCAGTCCAAACCAAGGAGAAAATGGGGGGCGGGGTGTGTCATCTCTGGTACATATAATTGTTTTGTGTTTGGAAGGGTTTTGTGCCTGAGAGTACGCTTGAAGGAATACTGTTTATTTTGGGACAGAGTTAAGGTAGTTGCTTTGTGATTTTTGTATTATTATTCCAGTGCCAATTAATATACTAGTTTCTTTCTTCTGCGCCCCACTGCTGCAATGAATCAGATTGTCTAGTCCCATGAGTTCCCACGGTCAGTGATCAACAAGAAACGTTGACTTAACACAGCAGGGTAACCCAGCAATCCCATTGCACCACGTTTCCTGGAAGGTCTTTTTGCTGTCTGCTCCTGGGTTTGAAGGTTTGCCACACCTTCTAAATAGAGGCCTCATGCTTCTGGATTCTGCTCTCTCTAATGAACTGCCAAATGGTGTGTTAGGCCTATCTGTTTGGTCAAGTTTTTAATTAACTATTAGATTATTTTGTAATCACAGGGAGCAGTTGTTTTATTTGTGAGTATTTTATTTGGGAAGTCATACTTTGTTAATGCATTGGTGGTTTTTAGTGGTGGAAAGTACCTAGGTGAAGGCTGGCATAACTGTTTAAATAAAGGCAACAGAAGAGTGTAGTGCTTTGGGCTTTTAGAGTTTGAAGAAAGTCTATCAATTTTTTTTTAAACATCACATTTCTGCATATTAGATACGTCAAAGAAGTGAAAGACGGGAAACAAGGCATTGCAAATCCTGATGACCCATAATATTTTGAGATCTGAATTGAAGCAATGCATCTTGTGGACCAAAACTACAAATGGCAACACTGGCTGGCAAATGTCACTCTTTGTTTATAGTCTGGCAAACCTGAGCACAGTGGGGAAACTGAATATTCAAACAACTGGTTTGTCTGAGCAAATGTATCCATTGTGCATGCATTTATCTCTTTTCCCTTGTACCTGCGTGTCTTGTGGGTGAAATGTGTGCACCTCTTTTGCTGAACTTCTAAAAAAAAAAAAAATTCTGGGTGAAGTTTTCAGGTTAACTTGGCAAATATCTCATGCTTCAACTTGGCCTAAATTTATTCCCAGGAACTCAATGGGAGTGTGACTCTGTACTTCGGTGGGAGCAGCCCTAGGCCAGCACTGAGTGCTGTTGACAATCCCACTCAGGATGCATGTTCCTCATGGTGCAGCAGCCCTACCGTTTTCCATTGTTTTGTTTCAGAGCCCGGGGGGCCAGTTTCCTTCTGGAGTAGGGATGAGAACACACCCCCACTAAAACCTTCAGCCTGCACGCAATTCCTCTTCCCTTCATTTACTTTCAGACTTTCAACCTCTTGTGCTGAAAAAATTGCATTTGTATCTGCCCACAGAATTCAAATATCTTTCTTCCTCCTCATAGACGCTACCTGGGGTGCAGTAGGCAGGCAGGCAGGCCTCGTTTCTTCCTGACTAATGGGAAAGCTGCATGTTGAAATATGTGGCATTCTCCTCATTGTAAACCATGTCTAGCACACCGGGAGAGAGCATATGGAGGAACACGGTGCTCCAGAGCAGCAAACCCATCCCAGTGCAGTCCATGAGTCCGCACTGGCTGCAGTAACTGGGATTTCGATATTCCGTAAAAGACACTAATGCTGAATGTCGCTGCTGCCGCAAAGCCAGGCAACACGGGGAGGGGGAGGAAAGTTTGCAGTGTTCGGCTGCATGGTCATGAAACCTGGGAGCCGACTGGCTTTTGGTCCAAATAACCCATTCCATTCCCCCGAAGCAGGGGCAGGTTGGTTAGGGTCCATACAGAGGTTTCCTGAGGGAAAGGGGAGAAGTGCACAGCCTAGTCCTTATCACATATGAGCAATATTAGATTGCTTCAAAGCCTAGATTTTGGAGTTGCCTGTACAAACTTATGAATACCGTTTCTTGGTTGGGTTAGTGTCGGGTCGCCAGGTGTCTGGTTTTCAACGCGAATGCCCAGTCGAAAAGGGACCCTGGCGGCTCCGGTCCGCGCCTGGCTGTTAAAAGTCCAGTTGATGGTGCTTCAGGGCTAAAGCAGGTTAGTCCCCACCTGTCCTGCACCAGCTGCACCCTGTGCGTGGCCAGCAGGTCTGGCTCCTAGGCGGCGGGGGTGGGGCACGGGACTCTATGCACTGCCCCCACTGTGAGCACCAGCTCCGCACTCCCATTGGTCAGGAACCGCGGCCAATGGGAGCTGTGGGGGGGTCAGTGCCTGTGGGTGAGAGCAGTGCACGGCGCCTCCTGGCCCACCTGCCTAGGAGCTGGGACAACGGGGGAAGGGAAACCTCCCCCTGGGGAGTGGGTCCTGATGCTCACATCTCCTGGCAAACACGTGGAGGGACAAGAGACAATCCAGAGCCACCCGCTTTGCAGTCCACCTCTGACATCCTGCTAAGATGTTTAACCAAGCTCAGCAGACACAAGAGAAATCAAAAACCTTTGGCTGGATTTAAAAAGGGAGGACAGTGCGGGAGGTGAAGGAAAGAGACTGAAGGGCGGAGACTGTTGAGGAATAGACGGACACCCAGACTCCAAAGGCCAGGGCTCTGGGATAAGACAGGCCTGCCTAAGCCTTAGGGAAGGTAGACATGTGCCCTGGCTGTTTATTATTATAAAAAACTCTTCTCTTATGCCTGCCTTGAGTTTCACTGGGTAGTCAGTGCCCGCCATCGCCTCACTGTTCCTTTCTGGTTTATTATCCCTTAGCTGACTCTTGCTCATTTTATTTAAGACTGATTCTTGATGCATGCTAAATGTATCATTCTTAAAGACTCATTAGCACCTACGTGTCTCTCTACATTCTTCTGATCGTTTTACAGTTTAGATGTGTCCTCACAGGTGATTAGCTTGATATTCGCCCATCTATCTCCCAGTATCAGGGGCAATGCGATGGTAACCTTTGTGCCCACATGTTGAAAAATACGAACATACACAAAATATTAATAAGAGGGGAAGGATGATCCAGTGGTTAAAGCGCTAGATTGGGACTCAGAAGGTCTTTCCTAGATTCCAGCGTCTTTCAGATTTCCTGTGTGATTGTGACTAAGGGACTTAGTCTCTCAATTGCTCAGCATTCTGTCTGCAAAATAATACGTCCTTTCTTGCCTATTTAGGTGTAAGCACTGCAGGGTGGAGGTTGTCTCTTAGAATATGTTTGGACAGCATCTATCACAATGGGGCATTTTCTTGGGTAGAGACTGTAGGAAGCAGAGTAGTACAGAGGAAGCAGTTGCCCAAGCACAATGGGTAACTGACTATTCAAACAACGGGTTTGTTTGAGCAACGGTGCACATTGTGAATGCATTTATCTCTCTCCACCCACGCGCGCATGTCCTGTGGGTGAAATGTACGCACCTATTTCAGTAAAATATACGGTGTGATTTTCAGAGATGCCCCTCCTAACGGCTTCCAATGAAATCAAGAGGAGCAGAGAAGGTTCAATTCAACACCACTGAAAATCAAGCCACTTATTTAAGTGCCTAACTGTAAGGACCCAGGTTTCAATAACTTTGCCTTAACTGTTTGTGTTTCATGGTTTGTTTTCATAAGTAAATTTTAAACTCTGACTCTCAGGGGGACATTAAACTTGTTTATATATGTACTTTCAACCTTTGCTATTAATGCTAGTCAGAGCTAGTCAGAAGACAATAAGTTGGATTCACCAAGGGAAGGTCATGCCTGACTAATCTAATCGCCTTTTATAATGAGATTACTGGTTCTGTGGATGAAGGGAAAGCAGTGGATGTATTGTTTCTTGACTTTAGCAAAGCTTTTGACACGGTCTCCCACAGTATTCTTGTCAGCAAGTTAAGGAAGTATAGGCTGGATGAATGCACTATAAGGTGGGTAGAAAGCTGGCTAGATTGTCGGGCTCAACGGGTAGTGATCAATGGCTCCATGTCTAGTTGGCAGCCGGTATCAAGTGGAGTGCCCCAAGGGTCGGTCCTGGGGCCGGTTTTGTTCAATATCTTCATAAATGATCTGGAGGATGGTGTGGATTGCACTCTCAGCAAATTTGCGGATGATACTAAACTGGGAGGAGTGGTAGATACGCTGGAGGGGAGGGATAGGATACAGAAGGACCTAGACAAATTGGAGGATTGGGACAAAAGAAATCTGATGAGGTTCAATAAGGATAAGTGCAGGGTCCTGCACTTAGGATGGAAGAATCCAATGCACCGCTACAGACTAGGGACCGAATGGCTAGGCAGCAGTTCTGCGGAAAAGGACCTAGGGGTGACAGTGGACGAGAAGCTGGATATGAGTCAGCAATGTGCCCTTGTTGCCAAGAAGGCCAATGGCATTTTGGGATGTATAAGTAGGGGCATAGGGAGCAGATCGATGGACGTGATCATCCCCCTCTATTCGACATTGGTGAGGCCTCATCTGGAGTACTGTGTCCACTTTTGGGCTCCACACTGCAAGAAGGATGTGGATAAATTGGAGAGAGTCCAGCGAAGGGCAACAAAAATTATTAGGGGTCTGGAACACATGACTTATGAGGAGAGGCTGAGGGAACTGGGATTGTTTAGTCTGCAGAAGAGAAGAATGAGGAGGGATTTGATAGCTGCTTTCAACTTCATGAGAGGTGGTTCCAGAGAGGCTGATTCTAGACTATTCTCAGTGGTAGAAGAGGACAGGACAAGGAGTAATGGTCTCAAGTTGCAGTGGGGGAGGTTTAGGTTGGATATTAGGAAAAACTTTTTCACTAAGAGGGTGGTGAAACACTGGAATGCGTTACCTAGGGAGGTGGTAGAATCTCCTTCCTTAGAGGTTTTTAAGGTCAGGTTTGACAAAGCCCTGGCTGGGATGATTTAACTGGGAATTGGTCCTGCTTCGAGCAGGGGGTTAGACTAGATGACCTTCTGGGGTCCCTTCCAACCCTGATATTCTATGATTCTATGATTCTAAGTGCCCTATAAAAGAGTGAACAATTCACGCTGAGTTGTGGTCTGTCTAAAGACAATTTAGGAAGGAGTGAAACATTTTGGTTTTCTCAAAAATGTTTGGAAATTTTCTGGCTGATCAATTAGAACCAAAAGCCAAAATTTTTTTTACCAAAAAGTATTTTTACAGAATATCTTTGTTCTTATTTTTTCAATGAAAAAGTGGAAAATGTCAAATGAAATAAAAATTTTCCACAAATTATTGTTTTGCACCCCCCAAAAAAGAGGACATTTTCCATTTAAAAAAAAGGTCAACAGGAAAATTTTGATTGGCTCTAATGCTAGGATAACATGTATAGACGTGCATTGAGCTCCAACCATGCAAAATACATTTTGCATTGTATTAAAAAGCTGTAAATAACATAGGTATTGTGCATATGTTATTTTATAACATTATACATAACACAGAGCAAGGAAGTAATCCAGATGTGTTATGTAATGTAGACATGCAGTATGTCTTGAGGGTGCTTGGCATCTTGCAAGATGCACCTTATAGCAAGACACCAGTTCCCACCATTCATCTTGAATGGTTCAATCTCTTGTACTGCACTTCTCCATTTTTGGATTGACATGAACAGCTTGATGCTGTTAGCAAAGAGAGGAGTTTTTCATCATCCATAAATTTGAGATAGCAGATTTCATGCTGGATGAATCAATAATTCCATTTTAAAATGAATGCTCAAATTTGTAGTCTTTGAAGATGACATTTTTTGGAATAAAAGAAGGCATCATTAAATAAAAGCAGTGGTAATTGCCGGCCTCTCTCAGAAAAATAGTTGACCCTGCATATAAACTCTCCCTCAAGAAACCCATTAGTCTTTCTATATTTGGTTAGCACAGTTAGTAATAATGATCCAAAGAATAAATCTACTAATAGGGTTTTTTTTTTGCATGAACTTGGGTGCTTGACCTGAAAGGACTGAAAAGATTTCAAATAAACAGGGGAATGTTTCATTTGCAGACAATTGCTACTTCCGTTATTTTATATTTTTTCTGTGCTTGTGGGTGCACAATAATTCCTTTCGTTCTGAATCATAACAGAGTCGGTGGTGAGAAGAAACACGTGCTACGTAGTAATTGTGGTAATGAATACAAGCGGGTCACCCTACCAGTAGATCCTTCCTCCCCCTTGGTTCCCAGTACAGATACTGCAGTGCACACAGGATCTTGAAGACACGGAGCAGCCCGCCGTGCTACAGATGATCGAGACACCACGCTTTGTTTTGGAGCTGTGTTTTAAACATTGTCTCAAACTGCGTCATAATGGCGAATTGTATCTGCATTATGGAGCTTCGGCAGTACGGACAGCAGTGCAAGTGGCTATGGTGCAATGCATTCTACGTCAGGTGCACACTCTACGCGGCACTCCCGGCCAGCAGTGCTGGGTCAGTAGAGTGCTCCATCTCTGCCACCATTCCCACCAAAGCTCCCCGTTGTATTGACGGTTAGGTATCCCGGCAGAGAGCTTTTCCAGCAAAATGTTCGTCAACATTTTAAATTTCAAGTTAAAAAAATGGGAAGACATTTTGCAAAATTGTTCTCAGCCATCGCTAGTGCATAATGTCTGTCCGTCGCTTTGAACAGTGAGTGCTTTTCTGGGTGAGGATTCAAGCATGTCTTGTGAGGAGCTGGGATGCAACTTGGTAGCTGCGTATTCATGCCATCCCTGAAAATGGCATAGCTGGAATTCAGGAAGCAGGCAGTAACTGAGACAAGAGCGCTTTGAGATCAGGGAGTGACATAGGAGCTAGGTATTATTTGCTCAGGCCCCGAGAGAACACAGTGATTACCAAGCTAAACTATCCCGAATAAGTGTCCAGCAACATACATACTTACAATAGCCACCTTGTCCTTTCCCCCCAAATGTTCAGCTAGATGGGACGTCTCTCCAAGAAACATAAAAATACACAGGAACAGAAGTTGAAATTAACTCCCCTAGAAGTCGTGCGTCGAAGGTTGAGGCCGGAAGGGAACACATTGATCATCTAGTTTGACCTTCTATATATGCAGTCCATTGAAGTTTTCCCCGAAGCTGGATTCTTGCTTTTACCTTTCTTGCATTTTTTCATGTTCTTTGAACCCTTCTCTGATATGTTCTGTTCCTCTATTGCTAAACCCACTCCTTGCCGCCCTTCCTGTTCAGAGCTTTGCCTTTCATTTTCACTATTGTACCCTCACATTCTCTGTCTCTCTCTCTTTCCTTTGTGCTCCCCATTCCTATCTCTGTTTCTCCTTTAATCTCCTGCTTGGCTTAGCCATGGAGGAAGGAAAGTCTCATGGATAAGGGACTGGACTCATAGATCCCAATACCCCCAGATCATGATATTTTAAAAATAATAACTGTATGGGTTTCTTCCATTTGCCTTCTCATCTGAGCCTTCAGGGTTCACATTTTCATACTTTCTTGTAAGTCATGAGGGGTAGAAACTTTATTTTCTAAAGGAAAGTTGATGGTCTCATGTAATAACATGTCTCCAGGAGCAGGGCCTTTAAGCAAATGACCAAATATCACAAGATTTAGCAACATTGGGTCACGTAGAAATGTCGAGAAAGGGGGTGAACTGGTCTCTTTTCAGAGCCATTTGGTATGTCAAACCTTTCTCAGCCTTATTGGCATCCTTCAGTCTTCATTCATTCATTCATTTCCTGGAAGCATTTGGACCCAGAAATGCTCTACAATCATTTTCAGCCTTCAAAGATATGAGTCACTTTCTGACCTGAGACTTGTCCTGTTGAAATGTACATGGACAATAAAAGGATGGCTTTCAAACGTGGCTGATTGAGCGGCGTCTCCCATGCCTCCACCAGCATCTACAAAGGTGGGAAAGAAACAATCCCCAGGAGCTGCCGATTAGCTCTAAGGCTTGTACACTGACACAGTGTCCTGCAACTCAGTCACTTGAAGCTAGAGGGCCAGATCCTGTGATGTGACTTGTGCAAATGTTAGCTAGGCAATGGTCCCGCTATTGTGGGGAACTTTCCTGGCTTATATACTACCCTGGTGAAGTGGGCTAGCGAAAGGATCCGAGTCCTCGCTCCCACGTCCCTTACCCAGAGGCCTCCCTGCCCTTGAGGACTCCCCTTCCACTCTCCTGTCTGGCAGAGTCCTCGTAACCCTGACAAGGCTGGGCCCAGGATTCCGGGGTGGGCTTGACCCCCAAGCTTGTCGTGGTCACTTAAAGCAGGGGCTAGGGTGTCCCCACTCCGGGGTGCTCTCTGCACTAGACACTTCCCTGACCCACGGATCATCAAATACAGATCAAAGCAAATACAATTTGTTAAACAGCAAAAAATTAAGAAAATAAGGGAAAAAATGGGAAAGGTGAAAGGAAAACCCGTTACCCTGCTCTGTGGTACGGGGACATCACAACCAGTGTCTCTGGAATGTAAGGGAAGTTCAGTCTGTTCCTTGTAAGTCCCAGGCCTTCTGCTCAGGCCCTGGCCGTGCTGCAGGGATGCTGTGGGTTGGACACCTGCTCTGGCGGTGGCCACACGCTCTCAGGCTCTAGGTGTCAGGACCCTTCTTCCCAGCGTCGCCCCTGCCCCGTTGGGGTTACGATCCCCCTCCCAGTCTGGTCTGCCAGGCGTCTTGGCTGGGGCCTCTCCCCATTGGTCCTGGGGACAGACATCTCAGGCTGTTGCTTTCCCATCAGCCCTTTCCCTTTCTTTTGGTACTGGGAGATGGCCAACCAAAACTCACCACTCAATTTTACTATGGGGCTCTAGCAGGGTGGCGACTCACCCCTGCAGCGCCTCCTGCAGGTCGTCCAGGGAATTAGCGTTCCAGCCTGCAGAGCGCCCTCTGCAGGCTGGTGTCCTGCTGCCGCCGGGCCCCGAGTCTCTCCTGGACCCCGGTGCCCCTTTTACCCAGGGTGCTGCCCCCTGGTAGTACCCTGCACAGATCTGGGTCTCCCCTCCCCAGGGAACCCCCAACCCTCTACCCCCACCTCGCCTCAGTCTATGGCCACTGCCAGTCATCACCTCGCCCCCGTTCCCTGGGGCCGACTGTAGTGTAAGCGCTACTCATCGTAGGCAAAGGGGGGTTTGGACCTGCTGCCTCTGCCTACCCCGTGGGCTGCCCCTGCAGCCCCAGCACTTACTTGGCCTTCCACTAGGCCTGCAGCCTGGGGGGTTCCCAGGCCAGAGCTCCCCAGCTCCTCTGGCCTTCCCCCAGCCCTGCTCCACTCAGGTACCTTGGTACGCTCCCAGCAGCCAGGTCCCTCCCTCTGCACAGGCGAGAGGGAGAGTCCCCCTGCTCCTGGCCTCTCTGGCTTTGTTACTTTGCTTGCCCTGCCCCAGTCCTTCAGTGCTGGCTACCTGCCCTGCCCCAAACGTTGTGATTTGGTTTGGTTGCCTGCCCCGCCCTTAGAGCCGAAGCGCCCTCCTGTGCTTTGCCTGGTCCCCTTTTCCCCTTGTCCTTTTTTGCCCACCGCAAGCTCAGTCCCTCTTACCTAAGCACCTACGCCCCCTCCATAAGTGCTTGTGTCCCCGTTTCATTTGCCCCCCCATCACTGTTCACAGACTCCCCGATGATATTGTAGCTCCTCCCCTTCCCAGTGCAGCCGGAGGAGCCGTATCCCTACCCAGTACCTGTGCCCCCCTTTTGTCCCTCCATCCCCCACTGCTAACGCCCTCTTCCCCTGCCTGCAGCCTAGCGGGGAGGAGTGTTCGCTTTCCCCCACCCCGGGGGCACCCTCCTTCCCTGCCTACAGCTTAACAGGGAGGAGTGGCTAGCCCCTTCCCCCACATTTCTCTGCCTCTCCTGCTGGACCCTCCTCCCCTGCACATTGCTTAGCAGGGAGGAGCGGCTGCCCATCGCGCCCCCACCCCCATATTAGGGCCTCCTCCTGCCTCTCGCCATCATGGAGGAGGACCCTGTTCCTGCCCCGCCCCTGCCCCTGCCCCTGCCGACCCTGTGGTTCCTCCCTTCCCACTGCCCCTGCCTGCCCCAGCGGATGCCCTCTCGGCCACCACTAGCCCAGACTCCGCCGCTGCCATGGCCGCCCCTTCCACCAGCAAAAAGGGCCAGGGAAATAAAAAGGGCAAAGGTCCTGCCCGGAAAACAAAACCTCCCATTGGCGGGGCTGCCCTTCCTGCCGCGGCCCCGACATCTGCCGCGGCCCCTTCCTCCCCAGCCGTTCCCTGCACCAGCTCTGGGGGCGCTCCATCCCTAGCCCCCAGAGCGTACGCCCAGGTGGCCACCGCCCCCCCCCCGCATGCCGCCGCGCCATCTGCCCCGACTGCCGCCTCCGGTACCGTTCCTGGCGGCCGGGGGCCCTTCCCCTCGCGTCCACTGCCTCCTTGTGCCCACCTCGCCCCACGTTGAAAAGTACATGCGGGCGCTGGCGGTAGGGCCCACGGCCATCGTGGCGGCCTCCAAGATGTATGGTAAAGTTGTGTTCTTCCTAACGTCAGAGGCCGCCGTTCCGGAGGCAGTAGAGAAGGGCCTGGCGGTGGGGGGGCGCGTTCATTCCCCTAGAACCCCTGGAGGACTTGGGCGTATGGGTGGTATTGACCTCCGGCCCACCCTTCCTGCCCAACGTTGCCCTGTTGCCCGCCCTCTCCACCCTGGGGAAACCCATTTCCATCATCAGCCCTCTCCCCCTGGGCTGCAAGGACCCAGCCCTCCGCCACGTTCCGTCCTTCTGCCGGCAGGTGCAGATTCAAGTGCTGCCGGCGACGCGTGGCGCTCGAGGGGTCCTTCTTGGTGCCCTATCAGGGGGCCCATTACCGGGTCCATTATTCGATGGGGAAGGCCCAGTGCTTCCTCTGCCGGGTGACGGGGCACGTCCGGAGGGACTGCCCCCTAGCCCGACTTGGAGGAGCATCCGGGACCCCCGAGACCCGGGAGGGCACCAGCCCTGTCACCACAGGTGACCCTGGCAGCCCAGCTGCCGCTGCCATTGCCCCTCCTCCCATGGAGGGGAGGGTGGCAAGACCTCTGCCAGCTGAGGGAGAGGGCCTGCCCCAGGGGGAGGTTTCCCTTCCCCCCATTTTCCTGCCCTTGCCGCCCCATGCCTCAGAACCCTTGGCCCCTGGCCCTGCCTCTGCCGACCAGCTCTCCACCTCGGAGGGCTGGGTCCTCATCCGGGGGAAATGCAGCACCTGCAAATCGCTGGCTTGATCCCTTCCCTCTGACGAGGAGGGAGAGGAGGCCCCCTGAAAGATGCTGCGGGGGGCTGACATCGCTCCATCTTCCGCCGCACCCCTGGAAGGAGCCTGGCAGGAGGCACTAGACACGGGAGCCATGGCAGCGGACGGAGATGCCAGCGCCCCCCTTGTTGAGTCCCCCCCACCCAAGAGGCCTCTGTGGGAGTTCCCCCGGCCCCCTTGTCACCTGTGCCCCCCGCCACCGTCAATATCGGGGCTATTACTGCCCTGGTTACTGGCGGAGAGGACTGTGGGGCCGCGAGGACTGAATTTACACCCACATTTGAGGAGATCGAGGCCCTGGGTCTGACCCCGGTCACCCAGGGGGAGGACGACACCCCGCACCCGCCAGCGGGCCTAGATCTGAGCCGCGGCTCAGTTCAACCACCCCCTCCTCCTTCTCCCTGCCCCTCACTCCCAGCTGAAGCCCCCACTCTGGTCCTGGGGGCGCCACTGGCTCTCCCTATTTGCCCGGCCACGGTTGGCATCTCACCTGAGGCCGCCAAGCCCCCAGAGGCTACGGCCGATGCTGAGCGGTCAGGCCCCGAGCCTGTGGGCGTGCCCTTCACCACCCGGACAGAGCGGTTAGTCTCCCCTCCGGAGGGGGGGCCCTGCTGAAGTTTCTGTAGTGCTTGGCACCGTGGCTGCGGGTGAGACGTTTCTCACCGCTCCCATGCCCGGCGTCAGAGAAGGGCCCCCTCTAAGCCTTGTCCCTTTGGCCCCCAATCCCAGCCGAGAAGAGCCACACCCTGGCAGACCAGCTGCCAGGGACCGTGAACCCACCCTTATCCCCACTCCTATTCCTATCCCTGCTCTCAACCCCTCTCCTGTCCCGGTCCCAATATCAACCCTTGTCCCTGTTCCCACCCCTTCTTCTGCCCTAGTCCCTGTCCCTGTTCCCACCCCAATCCCATTTCTGTTCCTGAAGTGTTGCTCGCCCCCTTCCCTGCCACCTCCCATGCAGTTCCTGCCCCCAAGGTTGTCTCATTCCCGTTATTCACGGACAACCCTCAAAGGGCGGTTTTTGTGCCACTCTTTCCAACACTATGGGGGCTGCACTATTCCCTCCGCTTCTCCCTCCCTCCCTCCCGTGCCGGGGATGGGGATGGGCGGCCCAGCACAACAGCGCCGGGGTTCCGCTCCATGCTTGCCCATCTCTGCAGGCCACGAAGATCTTTTAGGGGCCTCACCGGAGGACGGTAGCAGGTTGGCTGCCACGTCCCCCTCTGCGCTGAGGGAAGAGCTGTGCCGTTTCCTGCTCGACACCCGTGGCTCGAAGAGCAAGGTGCAGCTCACCCTCCAGCACTGGGGGGACTTCCACCGTGTCCTCCAGGCCGTGAAGGGCCATTTGTGGAAGGGGAGAGGGAACGGGAGGCAGGGCCTCGTGCCTACCAGCGGGCCTGTAGGTGCTGCGACTCCCTGATGACCTTTGGGGTTGAACATGGGTTGTTGCGGGGCCCGCTGGAGGCTGTCAATCACCCGGCCTGTGAGGATTCACCCCAGCCCTCCCTATGAAGGACACCATCTTTGCTACGCTGAACACCGGGGCTGAAGCGTGGGTCTCCGCAGGAGCCAGGTGCTCTCCTTCCTTCAGGAGGGGGGTACTCTGTGATCTTCCTGCAGGAGACCCACATGGCTCCAGCCGTCAAGGCTAGCTGGCAGCTGGAGTGGGGGGACGAGGTTTACTTTAGCTGCCTCGGCACCCGTTTGGCTGGGGTGGCCACCCTGTTCTCCCCTGAGCTATGGCCCGAGGTGCTGGGGGTAGCCGAGGTCGTGCCAGGTCACCTGTTGCATGTCTGGGCCTGCGTGGAGGGGCTGACATTAAACCTGGTCAATGTCTATGCCCCAAAGGTAGGCCCGGAATGAGTGTCTTTCCATCAGCAGGCGTCGGCCTTTCTTGACACTCTGGGTCCTCACGAGTGCCTGGTCCTGGGAGGGGACTTCAACACCACCCTCGCGGACTGGGACCGCTCAGGAGTCGAGATATCCCAGGCAGCCGCAGGCGTCCTCAGGGAGATCATGGATCATCACTCCCTGGTGGACGTCTGGCGCAACCACCATCCGGACGATGATGTCACCTTTACCTATGTCCAGGTGGAGGAGGATTGGTGACGCCACTCCTGGTTGGACCGCATTTATTTTTCGCGTTTCCATCTGGCATGAGACCATGCCTCTGGCATCTGGCCAGCCCCATTCTCGGATCACCACTTCGTGACCATGACGGCCTCTCTCAGCTCAGAGAGACCGGGGCCGGCCTATTGGCATTTTAACAACAGCTTGCTGGAGGACGTGGGCTTTGTGGCATCCTTTTGGGAGTTCTGGCGGGCCTGGCAGGGGCAGCAGCATGCCTTTCCCTCGGCAAGGCAGTGGTGGGATGTGGGGAAGGTGCACCCATGGCTCTTCTGCCACGACTACACTTGGGGCGCCACCCGGTGGAGGGATGCGCTGTTAGGGCAGTTGGATTGTGAGGTCTTAGAGCTAGAGAGGCATCTGGCCTCCGGCCCCAAGGATCCACCCCTCTGCGCAGTGTGCCGGGAGAAGCAGGAAGAGCTCTGAACCCTGGAGGACCATCGAGCCCGGGGAGCTTTCGTTTGATCCCGCATCCATCTCCTTCGGGACATGGATCACGGCTCCCGCTTCTTCTATGCCCTGGAGAAAAGGAAGGGGGCCAAAAAGCACGTCACCTGCTTCCTGGCAGAGGACGGTACCCCCCTTATGGATCCGGAGGTGCTGCCGGCTGGCAGCATCGACTGGCCCGAGTCCTTGCAAAGCAAGGTCCTTCCTCTCTTGTGCAGGCGAGCCGTGCTCGCCTTATTGCCGAAGAAGGGGGACCTCCGCGACCTACGGAATTGGCGTCCCGTCTCGCTTCTCAGCACAGACTACAAGGTCGTAGTGCAGGCCATCCAGCTGCGGCTGGGGGTCTGTGCCGGCAGACGTGGTCCATCCCAACCAGACCTACTCCGTCCCGGGATGGACCATATTTGATAACTTGTGTTTGGTCCAGGATCTCTTGGAGCTGGGGTGTAGGGATGGTCTGTTGTTGTCCTCTTGTCCCTGGACCAGGAGAAGGCATTTGACAGGGTGGACCACGGGTATCTCCTGGGCACCCTGTGGGTTTTTTGGCTTTGGGCCCCGGTTTGTAGGCATTCTCCAGGTGCTGTATGCTGACGCAGACTTCTGGTCAGGCTCAGCTGGACCCTGACCGAGCCGGTCAGCTTTGGGAGGGGAGTATGGCAGGGGTGACCCCTCTCAGGGCAGCTGTATGCTCTGGCAATCGAGCCCTTCCTCCGTCTCCTCCGCTGGAGGTTGACGGGTTGGTGCTTCGGGAGCCGGAGCTGTGGCTGGTCCAGTTGGCGTATGCCAACTATGTGCTCCTCGTGGTCCAGGACCCGGATGACCTGGTGCAGGTGGAGACCTGCCAGGCCGTTTACTCAGCTGCCTCCTCCGTCTGGGTCAACTGGGTCAAAAGCTCTGGCCTGATGGTCAGGGAGAGGTGGCAGGTGAGCTCCCTCCCACCTGCGCTTCAAGCCATCAGGTGGAGCGCGGGTCCGCTGCTCTATCTTGGCATTTATCTATCCACCACGCATCCTTGTCCACGAGAGAACTTGCAGGATTTGGAGGCCAGCGAGGGTGAGTGGCTGCAGAGAGGGACAGGACTGTTCCATTGTCTCTCCCTGTGAGGGAGGGCACTGGTGCTGAACCAGCTAGTCCTGTCCATGCTCTGGCACTGGCTCAACACCCTGAGCCCAGCCCCAAGGATCCTGGCCAGGCTCCAGAGGATGGCTCTGGTGTTCTTCTGACCGGGGCTGCACTGAGTCTCTGCAGGGGTCCTGAGTCTTCCCCTGGAGGAGGGAGCACAGGGCCTGGTTTGCTTGTACAGCCAGGTCCATGTCTTCTGCCTCCAGGCCCTGCAGAGGCTCCCCTCTGGTGCAGGTAGTCTGGCGTGGAGCACATTGGCGCACACCTTCCTCAGCTGCCTCCGAGGGCTCCGATATGACCGGCAACTCTTTTTTCTCCATCCAAGAGTTCTTCTGTAAGACCTCTCTGAGCTGTCAATCTTCTACCAGGACTTCCTCCAGATCTGGAAGCTTTTTTCGGCAACCAGGTCCTTTGTGGCCACTGAGGGGGCGGACCTCCTCGCGGAGCCCCTGCTACACAACCTCGATCTATGTGTGCAGGTGGTGGAATCTCCCTCGGTGTGTCGGAGGTTGGTCCTGCCAGAAACTACCAGAGTCGGAGACCTCCTGGACTATGACATGGGGGACTGGGTGACGCCCCACATGCTCGGTCGACGCATGAGGCTCTCAACCCTTCCAACCCCTAGGCGCATACTCCAGGAGGTGAAGGCTGCCTTGTCACCCGATTCTCTCATTTTCCTGAGGCGAGCCCTGCACGAGGGCATTCCCCGCCCACCCCGACCCCTGGCCCTCCAGACATTTATCTTCGGCCCCTGTTCTGTGAGCCCCCGCCCCCAGCCTCCCCACTCCCATACTCTGAGCCGGCTGCATACCCTGCAGCCGGTCTGGTTTCAAACTGCACCCAGAAACCATCTATACACGCTTGTGCTCCACACACTGCACTTTCTCACCCTCGCGTCCCTCCCAAACACCAAATGGAGGAACTATCTTCCACCTCAAGAGGGTGAGGAGCCCTGGTGGGCCAGCCATTATTCCACCTTGGTTTCATGGCCCACCGGGGACATCGGTTGGCGGCTCCTTCATGGAGCCGTGAGCACGGGCGTGCACCTGGCGCGGTTCACCCCTATACCCAAGGCCTGCCCCTTTTGTGGCATGAGGGAGAACCAGGCGCATGCCTATCTTGAATGCGCCAGGTGGCAGTCCCTATTCTGGCTCCTCCAGAACCTCTTGTTGAGGTTCTGGCTGCACTTCTCCCCACACTTGTTCCTCTTTGCACACCTTATCCATGGCCCCACAAAGTCGCAAGACCTCCTCGTCCACCATCCTCCTCCTGGCCGTGGCCAAAGTTTCCATCTATAATACCAGGAGGAGGATGGTGGATGAGGGGGTGCTCTGCGACTGTGGGGCCTATTTCCGTTCCTCCTTAGTTTCATGCATCCCAGGCAGAGTTCCACTGGGCAGCATCTGCTGGCTCCGTTGACAGCTTTGAGGAGCAGTGGGCGCTGTCCAGGGTCATATGCTCAGTGTCCCCATCTGGTATCCTCATTTTGAACCTATCACCTTCACTCCGACCCCTGTTTTTCATTAGTTGTCCCCTGCATTTACTTGGTCCCTGGGTCCAGTGGTCCCTCCCGCTAGGCTGGGGGAGGGGCCTTTAGGAGTGGGCAGGATCGTGCCCGCCCACCTCCCGGGTTTTCCAATACAACCCCGCGACAGGGGCCAACAGTCCCCTTACACAAAGCTGTCCTAATGCCTAAAACGTGAACAGTCTGTGCAGCAGCTCCGATACCAACCCCTCTGGCAAAGCTGGCTTGAAGGGAAGGAAAGGAAGTGAGTGTCCAGCTGACAGAAAGTCTTCCTGCTCTACTTACCCTGAGTAGCACCTTCCTTCTTATTAAACACACTCATTTACCATAGTCCCACTCCTCCGTTTGCCGCGGTGGGACTACTCACGGAGTAGACCATTGCTCAGTTCTAGGAGAGGGGTCAGATGTGTCTTAGTATTTGACCGTACAGCGACTAGCACAATGGGACCCCAACCTCAGCTGTGGTCTCTAGGTGTTACCAGGGTACAAATGCTTTAAAGAATAAGGAAAAAGGTCCAGGAGACTAAAGGCTGTTATCAGTTTATGGGACCACTGGAAGGGGGAAAAGTGCCTAATGGATCCCAAAATATGAAAGTACTCAAGTATTAGAATAAGCAGGTACCGTACAAAATTGCATGGTGTAAAATACATTATGTCGTGGGCTGAATTCATGAATAAATCGATCAATACTCTGGTAAGTAAAAAAGCAAAGCTGTTGGAAAATCATCGGCAAATATGTCAGACAAGTCTTCTTCTTGAACCAAAGAGGGCAGGGATTTGGAATCTAAAAATCTTTTTGTGTCACCAGAATCTACAAAGGTGTATCTATTACCCTCAAAAATGAGTTCAAAGATGGGCTGGGTTAAAAAAAGCCTGAAGCTTCAGCACCCAGTTTAACAAACTCTGCTTTCAGTGATTCACTTCCACAGCCTCTTGCTTCAGTAACACAAGACACATCAGGAAACATGTAAATACCGTGAAACTGACTCTGAGCTCACTTAAGCTGGTTTTGGACCAGTGTAACTGATTAGACTTCACTGGAGTTGTTCCTGATTTACGCTGATATAAGTGACAGCTGAGTCATTCCTTGTACATTTTTCTAGCAAACGTCACTGTTTTTTTTCTTCTTTCTAATTTGAAAGCAATCTCTGTCCCTATTCTCCACATGGAACAAAAGGTCACGAGCAGAGTTCAACTGTGATCAGGAAAAGAGATTCCACCATTTTTTTTTATTACCACTAATTATGCCTTGAGGGCCAGAAGTCAAAAAAGGAGCACATCAAGCTTGTTCAGCTTATAAATGGGGTATACATTTAAAACCATGATTCATTTCTTTTTTCCCTAGCAAGCCAGGAAGAGTAAACATCAGACCTCTACTTAGACCCCAAATATGCAGAGTTTTAATTTTGGAAATATGTTCAAAATTCTAATTCCTAATCTTCTCCTTCAACTGTCATAAAGCGCCTTTCAGATTTTCAGTTCTGATTTAATTTTTATGACCTGAAAATATAATTTTGAAAATATTTTTGAAGTTGAGCTTGAATTTCCTCTGTGTTGGCAGTTATCGGGCCAGCAACATCAGTGGTATAATACTTTTTAAAAATCTAATTGTATAAAGGGAGAGGAATTGATTCATCTTTCTCAACAGAAGCAATACTAGCGTGAGAAGAGGGAATAATGTGTTTCACATATCCCTTTTAGGCCAACTCCACGCAGCTTTCAGCACTAATCCGGAGGAACCTAGTGACTTAATATTTCTGAGTTTGCTTTTTTCAATACTCTGTGTTGGGGGAGGAAATCCTTAAAAAAATCTTTATTTACAAATGTTCACAATGAAATACTCCCAGAGACATCACATTCCAGTTGCCATGTTCTCAAAATATTCACTATAAACAGTGCACTGGTTATCAATTCTGAACTACTGTTGCAAATGCCACAGATTTGTCATTCCCTAGAAACCAATTTTTAGAGCTGGTCGAAAAACGGGATGCAGTTTTTGTAAACATTTTTTTTTCCAAAAGAAAAATGTCAGCACAATTTCAAATTTTGAAATGTTTCAACCAGCTGTAAAGCTGGTCAAAAATAGAATGAAATTTTCACTGAAAACTATAACCTGTATTTTCTTTTAAAAATGTTTTTTGGGGAAAGTCATTAAAACTGCACATTTCAAAAATTTACAATCAACTTGTACCAGTTTTGCAGGTTTCCTCAAATTGCAAACTAAAAACCAAGACTACACAAGAATTACCAATGCAGACATTAATAATAACAAGCCAGAAGTACAAATCTGCCCTTCATTTGCTCAAGTAACTATCAATGATCAGGCTAAATATTGCCTTTATGTTCCTTGTCCCAGATATGACACTGGCAAGGAAGCCAGTGATGTTAATCTTTATGTTCTTCAGTCCCAGAAATGGTTTTAGCATGTAGAGTTGGTGAGAACTAGGATGGCATTGTGATCCCAGCTCTGACATGACTGCGATTTGAACTATGAGAACTATGACGAAGTTATATGGTCAGTTATATGGTTTATCTCCTAGTGCTGCCTTCTGGCTAGTTTTATGCCTCACTTATGGTAAGGAGTGGTGTCCCTAGCCACTATTTGTCAGAGGGTGGAGATGGATGGCAGGAGAGAGATCACTGATCATTACCTGTTAGGTTCACTCTCTCTGGGGCACCTGACATTGGCCACTGTCAGCAGACAGGATACTGGGCTGGATGGACCTTTGGTCTGACCCAGTCTGGTTGTTCTTATGTTCACTGATGTCATTGTGTATAAGTCAGTGAAGACTGTGTCCAGTGAAGAATTGTGTGCCTAGCAATGTGTTAAATCATTAAGCCACTGACAACATGGCACTTTGTAATTACCCTACATAAGAAGAGAGATTGCAGAGAAAATTCACTGTGGGGGAAACTCACCTTTGTGCAGAGGGTCAGCCCAAAGCCAATGTATCACTTAAGTCCCAATTGAGCCCACTGAGGAACTCAAGTGGTGCACACAGTTGAAATTGGCTCATTGGATGCACAGATCTGGGCTGGCCCGCCGCACAGGGGTGAATGTCATCGTCTATTCGCTACTATGGCAAATTAATGCAATATCTGAAGTACAATGCTATAAAACAAAACTTAGGTGCAGAAACAGTATGATTTGTAGAGGAAAAGCAAAAGGGTGAAATCCTGGCCTCACTGAAGTTCATGGTAATTTTGCCATAGACTTCAAAGGGGTCGTAATTTCTCTCCAAACATTCACCGGGAATGAGAGGACCCTATGTTTTAAAAGACGTAGCGTGAGAAAGGCAGGAAAAAACAGAATGAGATTCATCCTAGAAACATGCAAAGTATTGTATCAGGGGATGAATAATTCAAAACACAGATATTCAGCAAGAGGACGAGTTCTGGAAAGTGGAGTCACAGTGAAGAAAACCTAGGAGTGATAGCCGATAGCAAATTGGATATGAACTTGCAATGGACTATGGTAAGGCACTTTGGGCTACATATACAGAGGCATGGCATTGCTATGGACCAGAGGGGATAATCCCTCTCAGTACAGTACAAGACTGGTAAAGCCACACCTAGAAGATTTTTAGGTACAGTTCTGAGCACTTCATTATTGGTAGTATTGATAGATTGGATGTTGACCAAGCAGGAGACGAGCAACAAAATGATTAAAGAGCTGGAGGGATTGTCTGCACAGTACCTAAGGGGAATGTGTTAATGGTCTCAAAGTCTTTGAAGGGAGAAAATACCAAGAGAGGACAGGAATTGTTTAGGGTGCTTCAGAAGGGCATTGGGATGCAAAGGAATGCTTAGGAATATTGAATATTGGGGACAATGTTTTCATAATTCAGGCTGTTAAATTGTGGCATAGCCACACGGAGCTATTGTGTAAAGCTTGGATAGATCTTTCTTTCTGAATAAGCAAATGAATCATGGAATCCTGTATTGAGGAGGGAATAACACAAGGATAGATGCCTTGTAAGAAATCCTAAATTTGATTGGATTGACAACTGCCAAAAATTTCACTGAAGAAAAGAAAACAGCTTGAAATCATGGGCTGCAGAGATCTTCAGGTTTCCATTCAGTAAGCCATAGTTAGTCACAGTTAGTTCTAGAGATGTCCACTTTCCCCATCCTTGATTATCAGACTCTCTGATGTTAAAACACTCCCCCCCCCCCGACCCCCAACCAGAGATACTGTAGGGAGATATGGGAATTATCATACGAGACCTTAGGCCTGGTCTACACTTTAAAATTAGATCAACCTAGTTACTGTTGGTGGGGGTCCAGCTCCCTCCTCCCCCTCCATTCCCAGACACAGTTTCCTGGAAAATAACAGTCCAGGGTCCAATCTGCACGCAATTCGATGGGTTTATTGGGGTAAACAAGCAAACATATTCCAAAGCCCTCACACCAGTCGGGCTATCGCTATACGCTGATAGACTTTTCCTCTTCCTCTCCCCCAGCTACTGTTCTATACACTGATAGAACGCCCTTCTTCTCCTGACCCCTAGCTCTGCACGCCGAGGGAGCGCTCTCTTCCACCCCCATCTTCTTGGCAAACTTAATTATACTTGTAGTGACCCTCCCCTGGTACCACCCTTCCAATATCTGGTCATGTTCCGTTCCGGGGGGTCCTGAGTCTGGGGTCAATGACACCACCTCTTTTGTAGCTGATGGGCGGGATAAGGAGCGGGGTTACTTTTGGCTGTGATCACTTTTTTGCAGACTTTGCGTCTGCTCCTTACACCTTCCTGCTGCTCCATTAGCCCCTTATCTTGTCTTGTTACTGAAAGGCAAGGCCACCAGCTGGAGCGGGAGGGTGGGGGGCGCAGCCTTGTGCTTTCACTTACATTCTCTTGCTTGCTTATTCAGCCTGTTTAAACTAAAAGCAAGTCCAGAAGCAAGATTATTATTATTTAGTCTCTATCCTATTTATTTCACTTGCTCCTATCAGTTATGTCACTCAGATGTGTGACAAATTTGCATCGCTGAGCCCCATAGTTCAGCTGACTTAACCCCCAGTGTAGGCACATGAATTTTTCCATTGGAGTAGCCACTGCTGCTCAGAGAGGTGGATTAACCACAGCGATGGTGTGAGGGAGTAGAGAAATGGCCGACCGGTACAGCGGGCATTAAAGAAAACCTGTGGGTTCAGCTAGCCCTGCCCCACTATACCAGCAGCCAATGCCAGGCCTGGAATGGGGAGAAAAGAAGGGAGCCTGGCTCAGTTGGGGGTGGACTGGCGAGGAGTCAGGGGCTCTCTGTCGGCCTGCCCAAAGGGATGGATGAGTGACCTGCCAGCCAACGCAGCCACTTGAGGCAAGTAATGGCCCCCTTACCATGGGGAGGCTGCAAATAAGCCCTAGCACTCGGGGCAACTGGACTAGTGAGGACACTCCCCAAACTGAAGAGACTTTGTATGAAGTAGCCCAGGGAAACAGGTCTTGACTCCCCACCATCTCCCCGTAGGGGTTGATCTACAGAGGGCCTTCAGCTGGGACCTGGTAGACAGGGAGGGTCCAGGTGTCCCTTACATCCCATCTGGCCTTACAGACTAAAAAGACCAGTGATCTAGCCACTAGGCCACCCAGCCACAGAAGACCCTATCACAGATGGAAAACCCTCTTCTGTTGCTACAGGAAGCATCAATACTACACAACACTACAATGGAATACCTGTAGTGTAGTCATGGCCTTAGTTATGGCAGAAGTGATTGTAAGTTCAAATCCTCCATATAATGGAGGAGTAATATAAACACCACCCTATACCGGAAACCTACTGACCGCTATTCCTACCTGCATGCCTCCAGCTTTCACCCTGACCACACCACACGATCCATCGTCTACAGCCAAGCTCTGCGATACAACCGCATTTGCTCCAACCCCTCAGACAGAGACAAACACCTACAAGATCTCTGTCAAGCTTTCTTACAACTACAATACCCACCTGCAGAAGTAAAGAAACAGATTGATAGAGCCAGAAGAGTTCCCAGAAGTTACCTACTACAGGACAGGCCTAACAAAGAAAATAACAGAACGCCACTAGCCGTCACCTTCAGCCCCCAACTAAAACCCCTCCAACGCATTATTAAGGATCTACAACCTATCCTAAAGGATGACCCAACACTCTCACAAATCTTGGGAGACAGGCCAGTCCTTGCCTACAGACAGCCCCGCAACCTGAAGCAAATACTCACCAACAACCACATACCACACAACAGAACCACTAACCCAGGAACTTATCCTTGCAACAAAGCCCGTTGCCAACTGTGCCCACATATCTATTCAGGGGACACCATCACAGGGCCTAATAACATCAGCCACGCTATCAGAGGCTCATTCACCTGCACATCCACCAATGTGATATATGCCATCATGTGCCAGCAATGCCCCTCTGCCATGTACATTGGTCAAACTGGACAGTCTCTACGTAAAAGAATAAATGGACACAAATCAGATGTCAAGAATTGTAACATTCATAAACCAGTCGGAGAACACTTCAATCTCTCTGGTCACGCGATCACAGACATGAAGGTCGCTATCTTAAAACAAAAAAACTTCAAATCCAGACTCCAGCGAGAAACTGCTGAATTGGAATTCATTTGCAAATTGGATACTATTAATTTAGGCTTAAATAGAGACTTGGAGTGGCTAAGTCATTATGCAAGGTAGCCCGTTTCCTCTTGTTTTTTCCTACCCCCCCCCCCGATGTTCTGGTTTAACTTGGATTTTAACTTGAAGAGTGGTCAGTTTGGATGAGCTATTACCAGCAGGAGAGTGAGTTTGTGTGTGTATGGGGGTGGGGGGGATGTGAGAACCTGGATTTATGCAGGAAATAGCCCAGCTTGATTGTCATGCACATTGTGTAAAGAGTTGTCACTTTGGATGGGCTATCACCAGCAGGAGAGTGAATTTGTGTGGGGGGGTGGAGGGTGAGAAAACCTGGATTTGTGCTGGAAATCACTTTAGATAAGCTATTACCAGCAGGACAGTGGGGTGGGAATAGGTATTGTTTCATATTCTCTGTGTATATATAAAGCCTGCTGCAGTTTCCACGATATGCATCTGAGGAAGTGAGCTGTAGCTCACGAAAGCTTATGCTCTAATAAATTGGTTAGTCTCTAAGGTGCCACAAGTCCTCCTTTTCTTTTTGCGAATACAGACTAACACGGCTGCTACTCTGAAACCTGTCATTATGCAAGGCACTGCATTTAGCCGTATGGAGTGGAAATCTATCAACTGCATGAAAAAACTTGTACAGATACAGACAGACATCATCTTCCTTTCCAAATGCAAACAGATGGACATCGTACCAAAAGGACTGAAGGTAAAAAATCCATTACAATCTACATACCACACAGACTATGCTGACAGCTTGTGCCACACGCTCTCAAAGAAACTGCGGAATCACCTGATCAACATCCTCTACAGCAAACAGGGAAAGATTAAGAATGAGCTCTCAAAAATGGATACTCTCATAAAAAACCAACCTTCCACACAAACTTCCTCGTGGCTGGATTTTACTAAAACTAGACAAGCCATTTACAACGCACACTTTGCTTCTCTACAAAAGAAAAAGGACACTAAACTTTCTAAACTACTACATGCTACAAGGGGCCACAGCAATGGTTCCCTCAACCCACCTAGCAATATTGTTAACCTATCCAACTATACTCTCAGCCCAGCAGAAGCAGCTGTTCTATCTCGGGGCCTCTCCTTCTGCCTCTCCACCCCCACGAACATGATACAGTTCTGTGGTGACCTAGAATCCTATTTTCGACGTCTCCGACTCAAGGAATATTTCCAAAATACCTCTGAACAGCATACTAATCCACAGAGGTCTCCCTACCAACACTACAGAAAGAGGGATTCTAGGTGGACTCCTCCTGAAGGTCGAAACAGCAGACTGGACTTCTACATAGAGTGCTTCCGCCGACGTGCACGGGCTGAAATTGTGGAAAAGCAGCATCACTTGCCCCATAACCTCAGCCATGCGGAACGCAATGCCATCCACAGCCTCAGAAACAACTCTGACATCATAATCAAAAAGGCTGACAAAGGAGGTGCTGTTGTCGTCATGAATAGGTCGGAATATGAACAAGAGGCTGCTCGGCAGCTCTCCAACACGAGTTTCTACAAGCCATTACCCTCTGATCCCACTGAGAGTTACCAAAAGCAACTACAGCATTTGCTCAAGAAACTTCCTGAAAAAGCACAAGATCAAATCCGCACAGACACACCCCTGGAACCCCGACCTGGGATATTCTATCTACTACCCAAGATCCATAAACCTGGAAATCCTGGGCGCCCCATCATCTCAGGCATTGGCACCCTGACAGCAGGATTGTCTGGCTATGTAGACTCCCTCCTCAGGCCCTATGCTACCAGCACTCCCAGCTACCTTCGAGACACCACTGACTTCCTGAGGAAACTACAATCCATCGGTGATCTTCCTGATAACACCATCCTGGCCACTATGGATGTAGAAGCCCTCTACACCAACATTCCACACAAAGATGGACTACAAGCCGTCAAGAACACTATCCCCGATAATGTCACGGCTAACCTGGTGGCTGAACTTTGTGACTTTGTCCTTACCCATAACTACTTCACATTTGGGGACAATGTATACCTTCAGATCAGCGGCACTGCTATGGGTACCCGCATGGCCCCACAGTATGCCAACATTTTTATGGCTGATTTAGAACAACGCTTCCTCAGCTCTCGTCCCCTAAAGCCCCTACTCTACTTGCGCTATATTGATGACATCTTCATCATCTGGACCCATGGAAAAGAAGCCCTTGAGGAATTCCACCATGATTTCAACAATTTCCATCCCACCACCAACCTCAGCCTGGTCCAGTCCACACAAGAGATCCACTTCCTGGACACTACAGTGCTAATAAACAATGGTCACATAAACACCACCCTATACCGGAAACCTACTGACCGCTATTCCTACCTGCATGCCTCCAGCTTTCACCCTGACCACACCACACGATCCATCGTCTACAGCCAAGCTCTGCGATACAACCGCATTTGCTCCAACCCCTCAGACAGAGACAAACACCTACAAGATCTCTGTCAAGCTTTCTTACAACTACAATACCCACCTGCAGAAGTAAAGAAACAGATTGATAGAGCCAGAAGAGTTCCCAGAAGTTACCTACTACAGGACAGGCCTAACAAAGAAAATAACAGAACGCCACTAGCCGTCACCTTCAGCCCCCAACTAAAACCCCTCCAACGCATTATTAAGGATCTACAACCTATCCTAAAGGATGACCCAACACTCTCACAAATCTTGGGAGACAGGCCAGTCCTTGCCTACAGACAGCCCCGCAACCTGAAGCAAATACTCACCAACAACCACATACCACACAACAGAACCACTAACCCAGGAACTTATCCTTGCAACAAAGCCCGTTGCCAACTGTGCCCACATATCTATTCAGGGGACACCATCACAGGGCCTAATAACATCAGCCACGCTATCAGAGGCTCATTCACCTGCACATCCACCAATGTGATATATGCCATCATGTGCCAGCAATGCCCCTCTGCCATGTACATTGGTCAAACTGGACAGTCTCTACGTAAAAGAATAAATGGACACAAATCAGATGTCAAGAATTGTAACATTCATAAACCAGTCGGAGAACACTTCAATCTCTCTGGTCACGCGATCACAGACATGAAGGTCGCTATCTTAAAACAAAAAAACTTCAAATCCAGACTCCAGCGAGAAACTGCTGAATTGGAATTCATTTGCAAATTGGATACTATTAATTTAGGCTTAAATAGAGACTTGGAGTGGCTAAGTCATTATGCAAGGTAGCCCGTTTCCTCTTGTTTTTTCCTACCCCCCCCCCCGATGTTCTGGTTTAACTTGGATTTTAACTTGAAGAGTGGTCAGTTTGGATGAGCTATTACCAGCAGGAGAGTGAGTTTGTGTGTGTATGGGGGTGGGGGGGATGTGAGAACCTGGATTTATGCAGGAAATAGCCCAGCTTGATTGTCATGCACATTGTGTAAAGAGTTGTCACTTTGGATGGGCTATCACCAGCAGGAGAGTGAATTTGTGTGGGGGGGTGGAGGGTGAGAAAACCTGGATTTGTGCTGGAAATCACTTTAGATAAGCTATTACCAGCAGGACAGTGGGGTGGGAATAGGTATTGTTTCATATTCTCTGTGTATATATAAAGCCTGCTGCAGTTTCCACGATATGCATCTGAGGAAGTGAGCTGTAGCTCACGAAAGCTTATGCTCTAATAAATTGGTTAGTCTCTAAGGTGCCACAAGTCCTCCTTTTCTTTTTGTGATTCCTCAGTTATCAGACAGCTGTCTATGGATGGGCCATAAAACCTATCAATCCAGTCCTTTTAGGGGTATCTCTGTATGAAACAAAATAACACTTTAATGGAAAGACATCTATCTCTTCTGTTCAGCAATCAAATACATCTTCCTCCTTCTTCCCTCTTACAGACATGGTTCTTATATGACTCTAAATCCCTGAGCAGTTGCTATGAAAAAACATGGCTTTAAAGTGCCAGCAAGGCATCTCCACCTCATTACAAGCAGCCCCTGGCACGGGTTTTAAATCCTTCTCCCACCGCTGCACGAACAGGGTAGGTTATGACACTGCTATGGCGGGGTTAATAATGGATTGTTTGCATCACTGGCAATTCTGCAAAATAATTTAAAAAAATATTTTGGGGGTCGAACCAAAAATGAAATTGTTTGAACTTTTTTGCGAAGCAGAAAGTCAAGAAATTTTGTTTCAAGTTGAATCAAATGTTTCATTTAACATGAAACAAAACATTTATTTTTGATTTAGAACAATGTCATATGCTTTTTCTTCAATAAAATTGAAGGGAATTTTTAGACCATTTTTTTTTCAGATAAAAAAATCAAAATATTTCCTTTTGAAAATGTCAAAATGAAATATTTCGATTTTTCGGAGATTTTTTGTCGGGCTTTTTTTTCACCAAAACTACTTGGCAAAATCGATATGAATTTGCAAAATGTTATCGTGCTGCTGGATCTGCATTTTTTTTTCTAATCTGGCACAAATTTTCTCCAGCTCTCCACACCCTTCCATGAAACACTTTTCTCCTTGAATTTGGAGAGGGCAATGTCTGTGAAGAGTCAGCATAACGGGGGGAGCTTCCCAGTGCCCCGGAGATCCCAGAGAAGGCTAAGATGGGACTGGGGGCAGATTGTATGAGATTTCTGTGAAGGTGAGTCATCCTGCTCCATGCAGAAGACTTCAATGGTAAGAGGTTGGCGTCCTGGGAAGAACAGGTGGGTGGCTTATCAGGAAAAGCAAAGGGTTCTTGGGGGTTCCTGCTGGGGCTTCAGGTTGAACAAACCTGCAGGGATTAGAGGACTCAACCCTGCGAGCCCAGCTTGCAGACCTAGAAGTCACAAAAGCAACACAAACCGAAACATGCAGAGCAACTTTGGCGTTGTGTATCCTCATTAGAGCATTTATGGGAAGGGTCCCTGACCCAGAGTCCTGGCTCAGCCAGTGCAACTGCTGGGCCCAGTCCCGCTCCAGGATCAGCTGCTGCTATTGCATATGATCCTTGACATCCAGCCCATCCAACCCCTCCATGAGTTTTGTATCATGGTGTTTCCCCATCAGTTCCCACGCACTTCCACAGACCAATGCTCACCTCTTTACAGCAGCTGCTGTTAGCGATGTACCCCATTGACTCTGTGGAAGTAGATAAAGGCAATTTGGATGCAGGCCTCTGAAATGAGCAGGAGTCAGGCTAACTCTAGCTTTAATAACGCGAGATTTGTAGAAGCAGGGATAGTGCGAAGTGAGTGGAAAAGAACTGCGAAAGAAGCTGCTGTGACCTTGTATGAGATAAGAATAGAATGCCGACGACAAGAGAAATGGTAAGAAAAATAAGAGATCATGAAGGAATATGTATAACCAATATGCAGCTGTTGCTTATTATTGTCTGTAATAAAGGTATAAATACTTGCTGTACTTGTTTATCTTTAGAGAGACCTGCCTAGGTGGGGGAAACCCTGTGTCCTAGGGCACTCTCTCTGTGCAACTGCTTGAGGTAATAAAGTGTATCTGATTTGCTGCACCCAACCTGAGAGTGAGAACTGTGTTTTTCTCTGACAACTTGTACTATCTATCCTGCAGTAAATCTTGGTGCCAGATATGGGGGCCAAAGGTGAAACCTGCATGGCCACATCCAGGATGCTCCTGTTATCCACATCCTTTGTCCTTTGCACTTCTACTCCTGTGGTCTTTCATAGTCCTATGGACCGCTCCTCTCCTCCTTTCTTCACTCTCCCCTCCTAGAGAGTCAGGAGAAAGATCAGCTCTGAAACTCACAAGTGTTCCAATCCCTCTCCTCCGCTTTCTGACAAACACCAGCAAATTTCTCAGCCCTACGGAAGCTTGCGGATGTTGGCTCAGGAACTCTCCGTAAGTAAAGCCAGCTATCTACCACTTTGGCTCAAGTTAATGTATCAAGGTTGTAACAAAATGGTCAATTTGAGGCATCAACTACAGTCAATCTGATCTCCTCCCCTCTTCTTCCCCATACAAAAAATGTGTTTTCAAAATATTATTGTTCCTCTAGTGCCAAAAAAAAAAGATTAAAAGTCAGTTTCTCCCCAAAGGCCACACTTGTTTTCAAGAAAGATAAAAGAGATGAAAGATGAAAGAGTCACTGGGTAGCCTTGTTGATGAAAAAATGTAATAGGCATTTCTCACTTCTTCTTTCTGTTGTGGCCCAGCTACCTTCTCTATGAAGTGGAGATGAAATTATTTCTCAGATTCTCTCTCCATGTTCCCTGGTCTCTCATTTAGAGATAAAGATTATATTTCCTGGGCTTTATCATGACTGTGTAGGCTTTTGTCTCCCACAAAGGATACATCTTCCTGGAGTTTAACAACTCTTTATAACCTGTCAGGGTTCTAATATAATGTGCATGTGACATGGTTATAGTTTATTTTATAATGGCCAAGCCACGCTTGGAATGTCTTTTCCGTCTAAAAGAACTCTTCAGGCTCAGTCAGGGGAAGTTTCTTCTATTTCATATTTTTGACGTCAGGAAAAGTCGTGTACTAGACGCTTTTGTTTTCTTTTGCAGGAATATCATCATAATTGCAAAAGGTACTTAAAAGAGAGATTGTTTTTTCATTCTCATATCCATTTTACCTTGATTGCAGCTATGTGCTTTTCTGGTATTTTCTTGATAATAGATAACCCCTTTTGTGTTCATTTTGATGGGCCCAGAGACTGAAAGGGGTTACCGTGGCTCAGTTACTATACAACGTTAAACCATTAAATACTGAGGGTTCTGAGAACTGAGACCTCATCCAGCTTAGTTCCATGGCAAATAAGCTAGAAAATTCATGGCAAAATTTGGAAATGTGTGAGTAGGATACGCAGAAGAAAATGAATCCAAAACAAAACGTATAGCGCCTTGAAACTGAAACTGAGCGGTTATGCAAAATCATCTTAATTTCAATTTCTGAAAAGTCTCTTTTTCAGAGAAAGGGTATTAATTAGAGTTCCTTAGTTTGTCAAACAGCCTTGCTTAGTGAGGAAGGAAGGGTTAGTTCTTTTGATGGATTTTTAAAGCAGCTATGAGTTTTATCAAAAACCAGACAGGTACAAGACGGGGAACACACAGGATAGCTAAGGGGTGGGGGGTGGGGGTATGGCTTTCTGTTGAAGTTCCCAGGACTTGAGGTGGCTGGTTAGTCACAGACAGATGCTCTGAGCTGGCAGTTTGGCCTCATCAACTGTTGCTGCAGACGTTGGCTCACTTCCCCATTCTGGGACATCACTGGCTGGTCTGGCAGGTCCTTCTCTCTCCCTGGTCCTTCTTGGGATGGGCTGACTCATCTTTTTGTCCTGCTGCCATACTATGCAGCTGGACTCAGGATGAGGACAAAAGCCAAGAAACATAAGAGGGAGATAGTGAGGGATGGAAAAGAGACAGAGCAGGATCTTGCATGTAGTAACCCAGGGTCCTTGCTGATCTAGTCTTCACTGGTGTTTGCAGGTCTGATGATCCTCAAGGCTCACCTGTGAAGGGTAGAGTCTGCAGAGTGCAGCAGAGACTTGTTGGCCTTTTCTGAGGCCCTTTCCTCCCCACACAGGAGTCCCTGATTTTGCTCCTCAAAGTCTCTTCTTTAAGGACCCCGATGAGGGGTAATGGGCGGAAAAGCCCATCCCCTCATTATTGTGTCCAACTGTTAGGTTGAATTTATGACACCCCAATCTTGGTCCTTTATTTTGTTTTTGCAATTCCCTTTTGTTTACAAATCGCAACCTTCTCATTGTTCTAGGGTCAGAAAGCTGGCCCTTTGCTCCAGTCCAGCCTCTCTGTCTCCTTTTCATCACATAGAACAATGAATATTGATAGAAAGGCTACTGTAACATTTTATGAGCAGGTAACAAATGAGCTCACAATCGGCAGGAAGAACCTTCACTGTTCCTCTCCAGATGGGAGATCTATACAGCCACTCTCTTGAAGATATACTGCAGTATTTTTACTGCCCCCCATCGGGTGGTTTTGCCAGTGTCTCCATACTCAGACCCCGTGTTCAGCACAAAACAGTGGTTTGCTGCTTCATGTTGTTTGCAAGGGGAGTTTTGCCTGAGAGAGCATGTCTAGAGTTGGCCCTTGACATTTTATTTACATCCTGAGCATCTTGATATGCCACCCTGAGCCGTTCCTGGCCAGTTCATGAGTCATGTTGCACTGAGGTCTGTTCCACCTGGGGACTCACTGCAATATTTCACTCCTTGTCCCTCTTGGTAGAACTACTTTGTCCTTCTCTGTACCTAGTCTGTCCTAAAAAGAACAGGAGGACTTGTGGCACCTTAGAGACTAACCAATTTATTTGAGCATTAACTTTCGTGAGCTACAGCATCCGGATGCATCCGATGAAGTGAGCTGTAGCTCACGAAAGCTTATGCTCAAATAAATTGGTTAGTCTCTAAGGTGCCACAAGTACTCCTTTTCTTTTTGCGAATACAGACTAACACGGCTGCTACTCTGAAACTAGTCTGCTCTGAGTCCAAATAGTTTGGCATGAGCCACTAGCTGTTTATTTTCCCTGTGTAAATTATTCTACATGAGCTGCATGATTAGCTGCAATACAGCATCAGTTTGTGTCTTCAGATCCCAGCTCCTACCTGATCTCACTGCTAAGTGTCTCAATTATTTCTACAGCAAATATTATTCTCTCTTCTGTCAGTGTGTGTCTTTTTCTTCTAGTGGGCAATCTAAGGTAGCATGCCTTCCGCTGGTAAGGGGTGAATGGAGTATAAATGCCTTTTCCGCTGTACTCGTATTCTGTCGAACCTAGCAGATGCTTTTCTTAAAGGTTTATTAAGCGCAGTCTGTAAAGGTTTGTGATCAGTCTGTGCAGCTTCTCTGCGAAATAAGTACAGATTATGTTTTCGTGCAGTAGAAACCACTCTCAATAGCTCTTTTTCTGTCTGGGCAGAGTTCTGCCCAGCAGAATTCGGAGAGCTACTTGTGTGGCTACTGAACAACCTTGTTGCACTAGGCATCTTCTGATGCCAAAACCTGAATCTTTATTGGTGTCTGTGGCTCAGGTTCCCACAGAGCTACTTCCAAACAATTGAAGGCATTTTCCTGCTGTGACCCACTGAAACCATATAGTATTGTGATGGGGTGTCCCCCTGGCACAAGGTCTGAGCGGGTTACTGTGGGCTAGGAGGGGCCAGTTAAACATTGATGATGCACCTGAAGGGGACAGAGATGGTTAGGGTCTAATGGAAGATGAAGCCCAGCCAGGGGAAGAGCTGGACTAGGATGATGAAGCCAGGATGCAAGAACAGGAATGGTGCTGTAAG
Source organism: Lepidochelys olivacea (assembly GCF_965140295.1). Classification (NCBI taxonomy): domain Eukaryota; kingdom Metazoa; phylum Chordata; order Testudines; family Cheloniidae; genus Lepidochelys; species Lepidochelys olivacea. The sequence goes on from NC_140416.1 coordinate 126,256,564, forward strand.
GAGGAGGTCTGAAATCACTCCCAAGAGGGAAAGGGAGTTGGCCATAGACAAGGGGTATGTCTACACTACGGAATAAGGTCGAATTTATAGAAGTCGGTTTTTTAGAAATCGGTTTTATATATTCGAGTGTGTGTGTCCCCACAGAAAATGCTCTAAGTGCATTAAGTGCATTAACTCGGCGGAGCGCTTCCACAGTACCGAGGCTAGAGTCGACTTCCGGAGCGTTGCACTGTGGGTAGCTATCTCACAGTTCCCGCAGTCTCCGCTGCCCATTGGAATTCTGGGTTGAGATCCCAATGCCTGATGGGGCTAAAACATTGTCGCGGGTGGTTCTGGGTACATATCGTCAGGCACCCGTTCCCTCCCTCCCTCCATGAAAGCAAGGGCAGACAATCGTTTCGCGCCTTTTTTCCTGAGTTACCTGTGCAGACGCCATACCATGGCAAGCATGGAGCCCGCTCAGGTAACCGTCACCCTATGACTCCTGGGTGCTGGCAGACACGGTACTACATTGCTACACAGTAGCAGCACCCCCTTGCCTTGTGGCAGCAGACGGTACAGTACGACTGGTAGCCGTCATCGTCATGTCCGAGGTGCTCCTGGCCATGTCGGCTGGGAGCGCCTGGACAGACATGGGCGCAGGGACTAAATTTGGAGTGACTTGACCAGGTCATTCTCTTTAGTCCTGCAGTCAGTCCTATTGAACCGTCTTATGGTGAGCGGGCAGGCGATACGGATTGCTAGCAGTCGTACTGTACCATCTTCTGCCAGGCAGGCAGGAGATGAGGATGGTTAGCAGTCATACTGTACCATCTTCTGCCGAGCAGCCATGAGATGTGGATGGCATGCAGTCCTTCTGCACCATCTGCTGCCAGCCAAAGATGTAAAAGATAGATGGAGTGGGTCAAAACAAGAAATAGACCAGATTTGTTTTGTACTCATTTGCCTCCTCCCCTGTCTAGGGGACTCATTCCTCTAGGTCACACTGCAGTCACTCACAGAGAAGGTGCAGCGAGGTAAATCTAGCCATGTATCAATCAGAGGCCAGGCTAACCTCCTTGTTCCAATAAGAACGATAACTTAGGTGCACCATTTCTTATTGGAATCCTCCGTGAAGTCCTGCCTGAAATACTCCTTGATGTAAAGACACCCCCTTTGTTGATTTTAGCTCCCTGAAGCCAACCCTGTAAGCCGTGTCGTCAGTCGCCCCTCCCTCCGTCAGAGCAACGGCAGACAATCGTTCCGCGCCGTTTTTCTGTGCGGACGCCATACCAAGGCAAGCATGGAGGCCGCTCAGCTCACTTTGGCAATTAGGAGCACATTAAACACCACACGCATTATCCAGCAGTATATGCAGCACCGGAACCTGGCAAAGCGATACCGGGCGAGGAGGCGACGTCAGCGCGGTCACGTGAGTGATCAGGACATGGACACAGATTTATTTGAAAGCATGGGCCCTGCCAATGCATGCATCATGGTGCTAATGGGGCAGGTTCATGCTGTGGAACGCCGATTCTGGGCCCGGGAAACAAGCACAGACTGGTGGGACCGCATAGTGTTGCAGGTCTGGGACGATTCCCAGTGGCTGCGAAACTTTCGCATGCGTAAGGGCACTTTCATGGAACTTTGTGACTTGCTTTCCCCTGTCCTGAGGTACATGAATACCAAGATGAAAGCAGCCCTCACAGTTGAGAAGCGAGTGGCGATAGCCCTGTGGAAGCTTGCAACGCCAGACAGCTACCGGTCAGTTGGGAATCAATTTGGAGTGGGCAAATCTACTGTGGGGGCTGCTGTGATGCAAGTAGCCCACGCAATCAAAGATCTGCTGATATCAAGGGTAGTGACCCTGGGAAATGTGCAGGTCATAGTGGATGGCTTTGCTGCAATGGGATTCCCTAACTGTGGTGGGGCCATAGACGGAACCCATATCCCTATCTTGGCACCGAAGCACCAAGCCGCCGAGTACATAAACCGCAAGGGGTACTTTTCGATAGTGCTGCAAGCTCTGGTGGATCACAAGGGACGTTTCACCAACATCAACGTGGGATGGCCAGGAAAGGTGCATGATGCTCGCATCTTCAGGAACTCTGGTCTGTTTCAAAAGCTGCAGGAAGGGACTTTATTCCCAGACCAGAAAATAACCGTTGGGGATGTTGAAATGCCTATAGTTATCCTTGGGGACCCAGCCTACGCCTTAATGCCATGGTTCGTGAAGCCGTACACAGGCAGCCTGGACAGTAGTCAGGAGCTGTTCAACTACAGGCTGAGCAAGTGCAGAATGGTGGTAGAATGTGCATTTGGATGTTTAAAAGCGCGCTAGCGCAGTTTACTGACTCGCTTAGACCTCAGCGAAACCAATATTCCCACTGTTATTACTGCTTGCTGTGTGCTCCACAATATCTGTGAGAGTAAGGGGGAGACGTTTATGGCGGGGTGGGAGGTTGAGGCAAATCGCCTGGCGGCTGGTTACGTGCAGCCAGACACCAGGGCGGTTAGAAGAGCACAGGAGGGCGTGGTACACATCAGAGAAGCTTTGAAAACCAGTTTCATGACTGGCCAGGCTACGGTGTGAAAGTTCTGTTTTTTTCTCCTTGATGAAACCCCCCACCCCTTGGTTCACTCTACTTCCCTGTAAGCTAACCACCCGCCCCTCCCCCCTTCGATCACCACTTGCAGAGGCAATAAAGTCATTGTTGCTTCACATTCATGCATTCTTTATTCATTCATCACACAAATAGGGGGATGACTACCAAGGTAGCCCAGGAGGGGTGGTGGAGGAGGGAAGGAAAATGCCACACAGCACTTTAAAAGTTTACAACTTTAAAATTTATTGAATGACAGCCTTCATTTTTTTGGGCAATCCTCTGTGGGGAGTGGCTGGTTGGCCGGTGGCCCCCCCCCACCGCGTTCTTGGGCGTCTGGGTGTGGAGGCTATGGAACTTGGGGAGGAGGGCAGTTGGTTACACAGGGGCTGTAGTGGCAGTCTGTGCTCCAGCTGCCTTTGCTGCAGCTCAACCATACACTGGAGCATACTGGTTTGGTCCTGCAGCAGCCTCAGCATTGAATCCTGTCTCCTCTCATCACGCTGCCGCCACATTTGAGCTTCAGCCCTCTCTTCAGCCCTCCACTTACTCTCTTCAGCCCGCCACTTACTCTCTTCAGCCCGCCACCTCTCCTCCCGGTCATTTTGTGCTTTCCTGCACTCTGACATTATTTGCCTCCACGCATTCGTCTGTGCTCTGTCAGTGTGGGAGGACAGCATGAGCTCGGAGAACATTTCATCGCGAGTGCGTTTTTTTTTCTTTCTAAGCTTCACTAGCCTCTGGGAAGGAGAAGATCCTGTGATCATTGAAACACATGCAGCTGGTGGAGGAAAAAAAAGGAACAGCGGTATTTAAAAAGATACATTTTATAAAACAGTGGCTACACTCTTTCAGGGTAAACCTTGCTGTTAACATTACATACATAGCATATGTGCTTTCGTTACAAGGTCGCATTTTGCCTCCCCCCACCGCGTGACTACCCCCTCAACCTTCCCCCCTCCCTGTGGCTAACAGCGGGGAACATTTCTGTTTAGCCACAGGCAAACAGCCCAGCAGGAATGGGCTCCTCTGAGTGTCCCCTGAAGAAAAGCACTCTATTTCAACCAGGTGACCATGAATTATATCTCACTCTCCTGAGGATAACACAGAGAGATAAAGAATGGATGTTGTTTGAATGCCAGCAAACATACACTGCAATGCTTTGTTCTACAATGATTCCCGAGTACGTGTTACTGGCCTAGAGTGGTAAAGTGTCCTACCATGAAGGACGCAATAAGGCTGCCCTCCCCAGAAACCTTTTGCAAAGGCTTTAGGACTACATCTAGGAGAACCGAAAATGCCAGGGCAAAGTAATCCTTTCACATGCTTGCTTTTAAACCATGTATAGTATTTTAAAAGGTACACTCACCAGAGGTCCCTTCTCCGCCTGCTGGGTCCAGGAGGCAGCCTTGGGTGGGTTCGGGGGGTACTGGCTCCAGGTCCAGGGTGAGAAACAGTTCCTGGCTGTCGGGAAAACCGGTTTCTCCGCTTGCTTGCTGTGAGCGATCTACAACCTCCTCCTCCTCATCATCTTCTTCGTCCCCAAAACCTGCTTCCGTATTGCCTCCATCTCCATTGAAGGAGTCAAACAACACGGCTGGGGTAGTGGTGGCTGAACCCCCTAAAATGGCATCCAGCTCATCATAGAAGTGGCATGTTTGGGGCTCTGACCCGGAGCAGCCGTTCGCCTCTCTGGTTTTCTGGTAGGCTTGCCTCAGCTCCTTCAGTTTCACACGGCACTGCTTCGGGTCCCTGTTATGGCCTCTGTCTTTCATGCCCTGGGAGATTTTGACAAAGGTTTTGGCATTTCGAAAACTGGAACGGAGTTCTGATAGCACGGATTCCTCTCCCCAAGCAGCGATCAGATCCCGTACCTCCCGTTTGGTCCATGCTGGAGCTCTTTTGTGATTCTGGGACTCCATCATGGTCACCTGTGCTGATGAGCTCTGCATGGTCACCTGCAGCTTGCCACGCTGGCCAAACAGGAAATGAGATTCAAAAGTTCGCGGTTCTTTTCCTGTCTACCTGGCCAGTGCATCTGAGTTGAGAGTGCTGTCCAGAGCGGTCACAATGGAGTACTCTGGGATAGCTCCCGGAGACCAATACCATCGAATTGTGTCCACAGTACCCCAAATTCGAGCCGGCAACGTCGATTTAAGCGCTAATCCACTTGTCAGGGGTGGAGTAAGGAAATCGATTTTAAGAGCCCTTTAAGTCGAAATAAAGGGCTTCATTGTGTGGACGGGTGCAGGTTTACATCGATTTAACGCTGCTAAATTCGACCTAAAGTCCTAGTGTAGACCAGGGCAAGGAGGCAGTCTCCGCGGAAGTAAGCCATGGGGTCCTGCCCTGGAACAGGCATCGGGCAAGAGGCTGAGAAGGGTGACGTAGCCACAGGGAACAGAGGAATCTCCAGAGATAGGCAAGGAGACAGTGAGGTGAGATAGGAAGGAGCCCAGGGATACAGCCACAGGCTGTGAGACTGAGTAGATTTAGGTTGCTAGTCCCTGAGCTGGAACCCAGAGTAGCAGTCAACCCCGGATTCCCCTACCAGCCACTGGGAAAGTAGCACTGGACCTAGACTTGGAACAGAGACTTTATCTGGACAGCTTGTCTGGTGGGACTTTGTTACTCTGGAAGAGGAAGACTACATAGTAAGCTGGTCAAAGGGCTGAGTCACAGAGCGAGGGGGCCACAGTGTGAGCAATGGATAAAAGGGGGCACCAGACACAAGAAGAGCTAATTCCCAGACCTAGCCACAAGAAGGGGCACTTGCAGTGAGTGGACCACGCCCCCGGTTACAAGTATCTTTGCACGGATGCTTCTGGCGATTCTGGTGACTTCTGTTGCTCAGCAAATGCATATTGCCTGATGTCTACACAGATCTGCTCCTCTGAGCAGACTTTCTTTTCAGCATTTGCCTTTAGTGCTGACTACACTAAGTTTCGAACAAACTGACCTCTGTCCTGACTAATACTAGTTGATTATGCTACACATCCAAACACTTAGGAAAAATTGCTCATATTTGAACCCATTAATTCTTTTTTTCAATCACAAAGTCTCTTGCTAAAGACGAGACAGTCATACATTGGTCTTGTGGTTTTACAATAGCAAATTGTAACAATAAAAAAATCATTACACAGTTATTGGATGTGTCTAGGGCCACTGGTGGGCAATTGCTTGTCTTATTAACCACATTAATATCCTTTATGTAACAAATTTCCATTTCAGCAATGGTATTTTGTATACAGCATACCAGGAAGCTGATGAAGTAATAAAAGAAGAGAGAAGGTGGGGGCACTGAGAAAAAAAATCCCCCAACTGAGTTTTCTAACCTACCCAAACTAGCCAGTGGTTTATGCCATGCGGAAACCCGAGTCTGACATGGTGAATTCACCAGATTTCCCAACTCAGATGCCAAAATAATTCTAAAATATTAAAACCAATGTGTTTCACAGCCTCCCTTCCAATTACTCAGCCATACCCCAGATAGTGATCCACAGTCACCAGAATTTGCTTTGCTCCACAGAAGTTTTGAGCTGCAGAGAGATTTCTTATGTGAGGAATGAGAGTCAAAAGAAACATAAATGCAATTTTGTCTGGTTAATTTTTTTTAAAGAGTAGGTATGGAATGGAAATAATTTAAAAGAAAAGCCTATTCGTTTCTCCTTCTTCGACCTCCTTGTTCCATTTTTTATCTAGCATTGATGGGGTTTTTTGCTTCTCCTTGCTGGCTTCTTTCAGACATCTACCTCAACTTGTTCAGTGAATTCATCACTTTAGTTTGGGGTCATTCATCTCTGCTTTTCCTCCAAAAGTTAATACATGTTTAATGGCTGGGTAATGTGCAAGACAGAAATATTTGACACACTTGTGAAAGGTGTTAGAATAATGCCCTTCCAAATTTATCTAGAACTACATCTCTCATTTGTAAGGTGCTCAATGGTCTTTCAATGATCGGTCTAATGTGCTTGTAAAGTTCATTATCATCTTTGGAAGGGATATAAACCCATCTTTGGCACATTAATCAACAAATTACTGAGAGGGGATAAGGCAGAAACTTTTCTTAGGGACAGGTTATTCCATAACTGCCTGCTGCAGGCCTTCTTGTACTTTCCTCTGAAGCAGAGACAAGATAATATTTATTATTTATATTACAGTTATATAATAAATGTATATTATTTATACACGGTGGGGCCCCAGTGGAGATCAGGGCCCCATTGTGCTAGGCACTGTAAACACGCATAGGAAGACAGAGCAAAATTTTGCCAATCTAAGTAAATAAAACAAACAACAGAGGTCGCAATGGGAGTGTTATTATCCCTATTGTACAGATGGGGAATTGAGGCATAGAGAGACTAAGTAACTTGCCCCAGGCCTCACAGGCAGTCTGTTGCAGAGCAGAGAACTGAATCCAGATTGTCTTGGTCCCATTTATAAAACCACCCTTCCTCTCAAATTTAGGACATTGGATTAGATGAACCACTAGTCTGATCTAAGATAGCAATTTCTATGCTCATTTCATTGCAATGTTTTTTTTCCTTAGGGAGTCTGGAGGTGGGAAATAGGGGGTCACTGGCTTCATAATCCAGGGCTATCTAATGTCAGCTTCTCCCCACCCCATTTAGAAAAAATAGAAAAGAAAAATTAAATGTTATTTGATTAATATCCCAAATCCATCCTATCTGAATACCCTTACTAAGCAGCTTTCCAATGGCCAGTTATCTGTCAATAAACGAATTGAGCCACGATCTGGGATGAACCCCTAATAGTTATTGCTGTTAAACTATATATTATGCAGTTGGGTAAAGTACATAGTCACATCTGTGTCTTTAAGGCATGCAAGAAATTAGAGTAACCCTTCAATTCCAGAACAGGAACTCGGGTGGTGCAGCTGATTCCTCACGCATATGGTGAAAACTGCCACTCATGAGTACCAATAACCCTGGGGAAGCCACCCTCTGCCTGGGAAAGAAGCAGAATGACATTCACTCCTGAAAACTCTCCTCAGCATCAGGGGAGTAAATAGCAGTGACTCCAAGTGTTCAGCACTCAGGGCAGAAGGGTCATTAGAAGTGTCATGAAATTCACACCTATGCTGACTTGCTCTGGGTGTGAGCTCTTAAGGGAAAACAGTGCAATGATTAGTTCTCTGGAGGAACACAAATGGAAACTGAAGATATTTCTACCTGTGGTGCTGTGGAAAGAGCCTATAGCCAGGAAGCCTTAAATGTATTGTTATTATACATGCATGGCCATTATTAGTACGGCTGTCTGAATTCTCCATTGGTCCTTTACAATCCTGTGCCCAGTCCTGTCTGGGTGCAGAACTCCCCTGGAGATAGACACAGCTTCTTCCATTTGCTCCTCTTTAAGTATTGCCCTTTCCAGGTGTAAGGAAACCTGCTTCCACCTGCCAGTGTTCCTCGCTATTCTCCGTGCACACTTTCCAGCTGATGCTCCCAATCTAAACAAGTTTATTGCAGTAGCTACATTGCACTGAACAGCAATGGAAAGCCGTGACATAGGGGAGTTTTCTTTCTAACTGTGTCAACTAGTGGTTTCCTTATGTGCAGACGTATGAAGGTTTTAATCCCTGATTTTATTTTTTAAGTTCCAGAAAACATAATGGCATTGGAGGGGTGTCTTCATGCACTGGCACTAAAAACAAACACAACACAACTCCTTCTCCAAACAGGACCCGTTCTTGAGCCAAGAGCCACGTCCCGCTTTCATTCTTTACAGTGTGCATCCCATCCCCCCAGAGTAATTATAGCAAGGGCTTGAGAGAGATGTAGGTGGCCTGTCGGCACAAAGGAAAATTTCACCGACATGAAATGTGCTGGGTATTTTACAGACACAGAACAAGACTGGTCCCTACTCCAAAGCGCTTACAGGCTGAACAGGAGCTTGACTCTAACTCATGCTTTCCACGCAGAAGCATTACTCCTGTAGACAGAGTTTACTGTTTGGCTTAAGGTAAATTAATAATAAACACTGATGATCAGGCTCTTTTTTTCTTCTAACCAAAAATTACGTATGGAAGTTTTTGGATTTTCACTGAAAAAAACAAAACAAAACAAAGAAAAAAAACCATTTTTTTTGAGCAAGTGAACCCCCAAAAAACTTTAGCGGGTAAGGCAAAAATGGTGTTTTACTGAAGATTTTTGGGCGTCTTCCTGGAAATTTTCTGTGGGTAAAACCCACAGCATAGTTGTGTCTTTGGGGCTTTTTTAATGCAAAAATCTGATTTTTTTGGGTGGGAGGAGGGGTTGTTGTTGTTCTGAAACCGGACGTTTCCTGAGAATTTCCATTGGGAAGAAAAAGTCATTTTTCATCAGACTGTTCAGGTGAGATTTTGTTCCACGTCTAACAATAATGATTTAATGAATAAAAAGAGCTGCAGAGTGTGAGACCTGGTGAATGCTCTCCGTGCCACTGTAAATGCAGCCGGCATCACACAGACAGAGAAAGTGCCACAGTGAATTAGTAGGAGAGGTGGAATTAGATTACTAGAGTTCCCGGCTCATTTTCCCTATTCTCAGTCCATTTGACTACATTACCCTGATAATATTAGCATTATGTTTATTCATATGTGTTTGCTGTGGGTCACAGTATGTTGTTATCTTTTAATGAAAAAAGTGCATTCAATCTATTTAGCTGTACATTCATTAAGAGAGCATTAAGCATTTGCCATCACATAGCCAGCTGCCCACTGAGAAACTCAAGCCCTTTGTGCACTAAATAAGTCTTAACAAGCCTTTTCTTTGCATTCATTTTCAAAACATTTGGCGGTCACTTGTTTCTTCTCAAGAGAATATCAGTGATCCTCTCTCTAAAGTTTCTCTCTGTGTGCAGGGAATATATAGTTTTAGATGTATATCTGGGAAAGGAGTAAATCTTATAATTGACAAACACATCAATACTTGTACAAAGTTCCATGCAAAAGAATTTGATTTTCAAGATGGAGATCGAGCGGCAACAAAGATTTCTAGGTCGGTAAAGTATGAATATTTCATGGTTTATGATTGGAGATCTGGAATGTTTATTTTAAAGGGACACAGACTAATCTTGCTCTGTGTTGACTAAGGATTTAGCTACACATGAAAACTGATCCAGAATAAGATAGTGTGAATTTAAAGTGGATTAGCAATTCTTGATTAACTCCATGTGTGGATGTTCTTATTCTGGAGTAAGATTACTTTATTCCAAATTAGTTTGGTCCACTTTTGAATTGAGTTGATTCAGAATAAGGCATTCTTGTTCTGGAATAAGAGCATCCACACATGGAGTTAACCAGGAATAATTCCCCATGTAGACAAGCCCTAATTCTTGAAATTGCCAGTGAAGGGTCATTCAAGTTGTCTGCACATGAGTTAGGCCCTGATCCTGCAAGATGGTTTGTGCGGACAAACCCCAGCATCCATGTGGAGCCCCACTGGTATCAACGCTCCTCAGCAGAGGCATAATGGTGTTTATTATTTGTATTAACTTCGTACCTAGCAATGCGTCATGGACCTAGACTCCATTGTGCTCGATGTTGCACAAACACAGAACAAAAATACAGTCCCTGCCCCAAAGCACTTCCAATCCAAGTGTAGGACAACAGCTGGATACAGACAGATTGGCCAGGAAAGACAAAGAAACAGTATGGGTCAGCAGGAGAGCCTCTTGTCTCAGTGCATCAGCAGCCAGCATCCTTCTTTGTAGGCGGCATGGCAAAGGAGATTTCTGAAGAGGGATATGAAAGAGAACAATGAGCTGTCTTTGTGATGTTTATGGGGAGCTCCTCCCAAGTGTGGGGGCAGCACGGGGGAAAGTGAAAATGTAACCAGTGGGTGATGGAGGCTGGCATGGACTGATATGAGGTGCACACTGACCTTTCAATACTCCATGAGATATTTCTACATTCCTAGATTCTAAGGTCAGAAAGGACCACTGTGATCGTTAGTCTGACCTCCTGTATAGCACAGGCCAGAGAATTGCCCCCAAATAATTCCTAGAGTAGAGACTTTAGAAAAAAACATCAATTCTTGATCTAAAAATTAACAGTGACGGAGAGTCCACCACAACCCTTGGTAAATTGTTCCACTGCTTAATGTCCGCAATGGATGATAGGTAGGGTGGGACTGACTGTGAGGGACCATGAAAGTGAAGAGACAAGCAGCTTATATTTGCAATAGTGAAGGAGGAGTAAGTGGAGGAATGCAAAAGTATGGTCAGAGTGACAGGAGAAGAGAATGATCTTTGCAGCAGCATTCTGAATGGGTATGAGCAGGGCAAGATGGTATTTGTCAAGGCCAGAAAGAAGGATGTTGCAGTAATTGAGACACAAACTGATGAGCGCCTGGCCAAGAGTGATAGTTGTGTGTATGGACAGGCAAGGCCATTTCTTAGCACTGTGATGCAGAAAGAAGCTGCGAGACTTAGACATAGCCTGGATGTGAGGACCTGGAGAGATATCTGAGTTGAAGATGATGTCCAGGTTATGGGCAGGATGGTGGTGTTGCCCAGGGTGATCAAGAAAAATGTAGTGGGGAGGGTTTGGGAAGTTTAAGAGCTCTGTTTTAGCCATGTTGAGCTTGATTTGGCAGCTAGAAATAAATAAGGAGATATTTGAGAGACAGGTGAAGATTTGAGTTTGGACAGAAGGAGATAGGGCTAGAGCAGAGAGATAGATCTGTGCATAGAGATGGTAGTTGAATTTATGTTTGCAGACGAGATTATCCAGAGATAACATGTAGATTGAGAAGAGAAGGGGACCAAGGACACAGCCCTGTTGAACCCCCACAGAAAGTTGGAGAAGTATGAGGGGATCCTCCGAAGGCCACACTGAAGGAGCAACTAGAGATACAGAAGAAAACCAAGAGAGAAGAGAGACACAGAAGCTAAGGGAGGACAAGATTTCAAGAAGAAGAGCATGATCAATGGTGTTGAAGGCAGCTGACAGGTCAAGGGGGATGAGGATGGAGTACACTGCCTGCAGAACCCAGTAGGCGCTCCGTGGGCTTGATTTTCCTCTCAGCTATACCAATAGAACTCAGGAGGAAGAGGATCAAAGGTGGAGGAGAGTGAAGCATGGAGAAAATCAACCATAATAGAGATGGAAGAAAGGGTAGAGAGGGGAGGGAGGAGATGGCAGAGAGCAGACGAGAAGTCATCTGCACTGATGGACTGGAAGTCACTGAAAAGGCGAGTGACAGGGTTTGAAGATGGAAGAACTGATGGGCAATGTTGAAGGTGCCAGGTGATGTCAGAAAAGGGGGGAACTTGGCAACAGAGAGAGCAGGGCTTGGGGGGAAGACCAGGTCAAGTGTGTAGCCCTTTTGGTGACTGGTAGAGTTGAACCAGGGCTGCTGGTTGAATGAAGAGATGAAGGTAAGGAAACGTGCAGCTAAGGGATCAGATGGGGCATCAACATGGAAGTTGAAGTCTCTGAAGATGAGTGTGGCAGATTGTGAGGAGAGGAATAGAGAGCCAGGAATTGTGATCAGAAAGGAATGCTGATGGGGAGAAGTTGGTGAGACAGTAGATAACAGAAGAGAGGAAAGTAGAGTCCGAAGGAGGTTCACCTCAGCTTGGGGGATCCCACTGTAGTTACTCTGGGTCGCCAATAGCTGACAATAATTATCAGTGATGGATTGATTTCCTAGCTGGCACAGTGTAGCATTGCATTTCATCCTATGGCACGATTAGTAATGCACTAAGCCATTTTGGGTGCCATAGGTCAAAACCAACAGATTAAACTTAATTCAGAAACCTACAGGCAGCTAGTGCAAATAATGAACACTGACTTAACACATTTGCTGTGCAATACTCCTCCTATCAAGTAAGCTGTCCCATAAGAACATATTCTGCATGAGTTTCATTTTCTGGTTGGTTTTAGGGTGTAGCCAAATTAAGCTACATCTTAAAACATTGCAATAATCAGATTGTGAGAAGAAAAAGCCATGGATAACTGTGGCAAGATCCAGGTCCAAAAATTAAAACACCCTGACTGTATGCAAACTATAAAAAGACCATCTGGTTGTTGCTGTTCCCAGCTGAGAATTGAACCCTAGATTGTGAATCTGATGGATAAATGACAGGTATATACCTTCAGTCAAAGGGAAAGATATTATCCTGACCATCGCCACCAGCTGCTTCCAGCCACCCATCACCTCAGCCAGTTATCTTCCATCCATGTCACAATCTCATCCAGACACTAATTAAAGATATTGACTGTTTTGGGTGGGTCAGATAATATTGATACATAAAGCAGAATATCACTAGCTTATTGAAAACATTGCAGCCCGTCTCCTAACTATGGAAACAGGACAGCGTTAGGGGGCTGCTAAGGGCTAGAATACTGGTAGCTGTGGACAAAATATCATTGCAATGTCATAGAATCATAGAATATCAGGGTTGGAAGGGACTTCAGGAGGTCATCTAGTCCACCCCCCTGCTCAAAGCAGGACCAATCCCCAATTAAATCATCACCAATTAATGTCCCTCCAGAGCACCCCCATTTTGTTTCAGGAGCAGTGGTAGATACATAGGTTTGACTGTATGGGGAGACTTTGGCAAACCAATAAAGTGTCTGAAACCACTATGGCTTATTGCTAAAAGCAGCCAAGTCAGCACTCTCAGTTTGACCAAGGCAGGAGGGGTGGGGGGAGTTTTGGGTGCCACAGAAAGGGCAGCTTGACCCTGCGTCCTTCCTGATATGAATTGTGTTGAAGTTGCTGATACATGCATCTTAGAAGAGCAGGATGTGCCCCAAGAATGTCTGTTGGGGCCTCAAGGCTGCAAACTCTGCAAAAACCCACACCTGGTTAATCGATAATCAGAAGGAACCTCTCGCTTGACCATTGAAACTGCTTACTTAACAAGTTTCCTTTAAGGGACATGTCATTCTATTACTAATGTATAAATAAGGGGAAAAAGTTTGAGGTAGGGGGACTCCTCAGGACTGGACTCTCTCTCTGGATGCATCTTGTGTTTCCCAGCAGCAGACGGGCTGCCGCTGTGCCACTCGAGAGCCACACTCAGCTTTGGTAATTATCAAGGTTGGGGGTGTTTTACTAACCCATTGCAGACGTGTATATAAGTGCTTGAGACTAAGTAAAGTTTAGCTTTAAGTGAAAGCACTCTTGTGTTGTCCTGTTTGTGCCAGCCATTGGTCAGTCAGAAGGTCGTGTCTCCCCTGATTTATTTCCTGACACCACCTCACACAGAGTAAAAGTTACAAAGAGTTTTGGGTTGAAAGAACCCCGGGTAACATGACTAGATGCATTTATTACCACAGTTATATTTTCAATCAAGCACAGTGGAATTCTGCAATGATCTAAAAGCTTGGTGGGATAACTCACATGACTGGAGTACTGTCATGGATGGATATAAGCTGTTCAGGAAGGACAGGCAGGGCAGAAAAGGTGGGGGAGTTGCACTGAATGTAAGGGAGCAGTATGACTGCTCAGAGCTCAAGTATGAAACTGCAGAAAAACCTGAGAGTCTCTGGATTAAGTTTAGAAGCTTGAGCAACAAGGGTGATGTCGTGGTGGGAGTCTGATAGAGACCACCGGACCAGGGGGATGAGGTGGACGAAGCTTTCTTCCGGCAACTCGCAGAAGCTACTAGATCACAGGCCCTGGTTCTCATGGGAGACTTCAGTCACCCTCATATCTGCTGGGAGAGTAATACAGCAGTGCACAGACAATCCAGGAAGTTTTTGGAAAGCGTAGGGGACAATTTCCTGGTGCAAGTGCTGGAGGAACCAACTAGGGGCAGAGCTCTTCTTGACCTGCTGCTCACAAACCGGGAAGAATTAGTAGGGGAAGCTAAAGTGGATGGGAACCTGGGAGGCAGTGACCATGAGATGGTTGAGTTCAGGATCCTGACACAGGGAAGAAAGGAGAGCAGCAGAATACGGACCCTGGACCTCAGAAAAGCAGACTTTGACTCCCTCAGGGAACTGGTGGGCAGGATCCCCTGGGAGAATCCCTTCCTGCTTCTCCACGTGAGCACCAATGATACTGCCAAGAATGACCTTGAGTGGATCACTGCAGACTACATGGCTCTGGGAAGAAGGATAAAGGAGTTTGAGGCGCAAGTGGTGTTCTTGTCCATCCTCCCCGTGGAAGGAAAAGGCCTGGGTAGGGACCGTCGAATCATGGAAGTCAACGAATGGCTACGCAGGTGGTGTCAGAGAGAAGGCTTTGGATTCTTTGACCATGGGATGGTGTTCCATGAAGGAGGAGTGCTGGGCAGAGACGGGCTCCACCTAACGAAGAGAGGGAAGAGCATCTTTGCGAGCAGGCTGGCTAACCTAGTGAGGAGGGCTTTAAACTAGGTTCACCGGGGGAAGGAGACCAAAGCCCTGAGATAATTGGGCAAACAGCATACCGGGAGGAAGCACAGGCAGGAACATCTGTTAGGGGAGGGCTCCTACCTCATACCGAGAATGAGGGGCGATCAGCAGGTTATCTCAAGTGCCTATATACGAATGCACAAAGCCTTGGAAACAAGCAGGGAGAACTGGAGGACCTGGTGAAGGCAAGGAATTATGACGTGATTGGAATAAAAGAGACTTAGTGGGATAACTCACATGACTGGAGTACTGTCATGGATGGTTATAAATTGTTCAGGAAGGACAGGCAGGGCAGAAAAGGTAGGGAAATAGCACGGTATGTAAGGGAGCAGTATAACTGCTCAGAGCTCCGGTATGAAACTGCAGAAAAACCTGAGTGTCTCTGGATTAAGTTTAGAAGTGTGAGCAACAAGGGTGATGTAGTGGTGGGAGTCTGCAATAGATCACCAGACCAGGGGGATGAGGCTTTCTCCCGGCAACTCGCAGAAGTTACTAGATCGCACACCCTGGTTCTCATGGGCGACTTTAATCATCCTGATATCTGCTGGGAGAGCAATACAGCGGTGCACACACAATCCAGGAAGTTTTTGGAAAGTGTAGGGGACAATTTCCTGGTGCAAGTGCTGGAGGAGCCAACTAGGGGGAGAGCTTTTCTTGACCTGCTGCTCACAAACTGGGAAGAATTAGTAGGGGAAGCAAAAGTGGATGGGAATCTGGGAGGCAGTGACCATGAGTTGGTCGAGTTCAGGATCCTGACACAGGGAAGAAAGGGAAGCAGGAGAATAAGGACCCTGGACTTCAGGAAAGCGAACTGATGGGTAGGATCCCCCGGGGGAATAACATGAGGGGGAAAAAAGTCCAGGAGAGCTGGCTGTATTTCAAAGAATCCCTATTGAGGTTACAGGGACAAACCATCCCGGTATGTCGAAAGAATAGTAAATATGGCAGGCGACCAGCTTGGCTTAACAATGAAATCCTTGCTGATCTTGAACACAAAAAGAAGCTTACAAGAAGTGGAAGATTGGATAAATGATGAGGGAAGAGTATAAAAATATTGCTCGGGGATGCAGGAGTGTAATCAGGTAGGCCAAATCACACCTGGAGTTGCAGCTAGCAAGAGATGTTAAGAGTAACAAGAAGGGTTTCTTCAGGTATGTTAGCAACAAGAAGAAAGTCAAGGAATGTGTGGGTCCCTTACTGAATGAAGGAGGCAACCTAGTGAGAGAGGATGTGGAAAAAGCTAATGTACTCAATGCTTTTTTTGCCTCTGTCTTCACGAACAAGGTCAGGTCTCAGACTACCGCACTGGGCAGCACAGCATGGGGAGGAGGTGACCAGCCCTCTGTGAAGGAAGAAGTGGTTCGGGACTATTTAGAAAAGCTGGACGAGCACAAGTCCATGGGGCCGGATGCGCTGCATCTGAGAGTGCCAAAGGAGTTGGCGGATGTGATTGCACAGCCATTGGCCATTATCTTTGAAAACTCATGGGTAGTTGAGCCCGACAATGGCTCCATGTCTCCTTGGCAGCTGGTATCAAGTGCAGTGCCCCAACAGTCGGTCCTGGGACCGGTTTTGTTCAATATCTTCATAAATGATCTGGAGGATGGTGTGGATTTCACCCTCAGCAAGTTTGCAGATGACACTAAACTGGGAGGAGAGGTAGATACGCTGGAGGGTAGGGGTAGGATATAGAGGGACCTAGACAAATTAGAGGATTGGACCAAAAGAAATCTGATGAGGTTCAACAAGGACAAGTACAGAGTCCTGCACTTAGGGCAGAAGAACCCCATGCACCGCTACAGACTAGGGACCAAATGGCTCGGCAGCAGTTCTGCAGAAAAGGACCTATGGGTGACAGTGGACGAGAAGCTGGATATGAGCCAACAGTGTGCCCTTGTTACCAAGAAGGCCAATGGCATTTTGGGATATATATGTAGGGACATTGCCAGCAGATCGAGAGACGTGATCGTTCCCCTCTATTTGACATTGGTGAGGCCTCATCTGGAGTTCTGTGTCCAGTTTTGGGCCCCACACTAAAAGAAGGATGTGGAAAAATTGGAAAGAGTCCAGCGGTGGGCAACAAATGATTAGGGGACTGGAACACATGACTTATGAGGAGAGGCTGAGGGAGCTGGGATTGTTTAGTCTGCGGAAGAGAAGGATGAGGGGGGATTTGATAGCTGCTTTCAACTACCTGAAAGGGGGTTCCAAAGAAGATGGATCTAGATTGTTCTCAGTGGTAGCTGATGACAGAACAAGGAGTAATGGTCTCACGTTGCAGTGGGAGAGGTTTAGGTTGGATAGTAGGAAAAACTTTTTCACTAGGAGGATGGTGAAACACTGGAATGTGTTACCTAGGGAGGTGGTGGAATTTCCTTCCCTAGACATTTTTAAGGTCAGGCTTGACAAAGCCCTGGCTGGGATGATTTAGTTGTGGATTGGTCCTTCTTTGAGCAGGGGGTTGGACCTCCTGAGGTCCCTTCCAACCCTGATATTCTATGATTCTAACAAGCAATGTTACCATTATTCTGTGGTTATGCTTGTTGTATATAAATGTGATTTATTCCATATATTTAATCACCACCTTTATTAAATGAAAGATATTTGAAGTTGAAAGAAATTCCAATGATGGTACCTCTTGCAGAGCTTCTCAGTAAAACAGCTTTGTGTGTGTGTCAGTCTATATATTTGACTTTTGAACTAGTGACAAGTCTAGCAGACACTATTAAGAGATATGGCAAGTTATATAGTGTGGAAATAACATTGATGACATGGTAGGCGATTCTTATAGTGAATTCACGCTTCCAGCTTCTACACCACCTGCGTAGCCATTCGTTGACTTCCATGATTCGACGGTCCCTACCCAGGCCTTTTCCTTCCACGGGGAGGATGGACAAGAACACCACTTGCGCCTCAAACTCCTTTATCCTTCTTCCCAGAGCCATGTAGTCCGCAGTGATCCGCTCAAGGTCATTCTTGGCAGTATCATTGTGCTGTTTGCCATGCTATACATTGAAAATACTTCAGCTGCCACAGTAAATATCAATACTGTGGGGTAGTGAACATCCATTGTTCCTGGTATCCAAGTTCATTTCTAATCCCATGCTATTAGCTTTATACATTGGGTGAAATTCTAGCCGGGAAGCTTTGTAATTAACTTGAGTGTGGCCAGGATATTTATCCAGTGAATTTAAGATTTTTTGTAAATTATTCAGGTATTTCATCAGCAGAAGTACAGTAAATGTTCAGATAAGGGCACACCTGAGGTTATCTGGTAATTTTTGGTATTTCCCAAATACTCATCCCATCTATCCGCACTGCTGGGTCTAATTCCTCCAAGAAGTAGTTGGCATTTGGAAACCGGGATGCCCCAGGGTAATGTTAGCTAATCCGTGTTGTCGAGTTCTATGATCTAATTTCCAGAAGTACCACATTTAAGGGTGATATTTCTAGGAAGGATAACAGCTAAGATGATGGTGCTTATCTGTTCAGATATGCACCTGGTGCAAAGCCCACTTAAGTAAAAAGAATCTCTCCATTGATTTCGACAGACATTAGGTGAGGAAGGCATAATACTAATGGATTTCAAATTCCCCAGTTTTAAAGAACGAGGAGTACTTGTGGCACCTTAGAGACTAACAAATTTATTTGGGCATAAACTTTCGTGGGCTAAAACCCACTTCAGATGCATCTGATGAAGTGGGTTTTAGCCCATGAGAGGTTATACCCAAATAAATTGGTTAGTCTCTAAGGTGCCACAAGTACTCCTCGTTCTTTTTGCTGGTACAGACTTACACGGCTACCGTTCTGAAACCTGTCACCAGGTTTAAAGGCAACTGAACTTCACCCAGGCTGTTCACCTAGGCTCCAGCCCTGAAAACCCTTGAGCCCAAGAGTGACTCACTGAAGTCACTGGAACTAGTCATGTCAGTGAAGTTACACATGGGGTAGATGAGACCAGGGCCCAGTCTGTAACCAAGAGAAGGAAAGTAACCGTGCCCGTTCAGCATTCTAAGACTCTCCATAAATAATAATTCCAAAGTTTTCATGCAATCAAGCTTAATTTCTTAAAAGATCAGACACGAAAGGTTAGAAAATATAAAAAGAATAAAACAGATGTGGGGGAATAGAGTGGTTTTAAAAGATGGTTGATAATCAAAAGCTATGTTTATTTATATTTAATTGCTTTAATAAATGTAGGACTGCCAGACTGGAAATAGAAAGTATCCTTCTACTTCTTCAGTTTAAATCTTCTAAGTACCCCTAGAAATGACATTTTTCATCGTACCGTGCTTTGCTTGGCAAAAATGTTAAAATAAATAAATGTGTTATGCCAGACAGTGTCATTAACTGTCATAAATCATCAGGCTTTCAGGCTGAGAACTACGAGCAGTAGGTAATATTCCATAACTCTAATTTATAAAAGTCTGTAAATCCTATTAGTCCCTTGTAAACGACTCTATTGACACAAAAGACTTGGAGTGTAAAATAAAGAAAATAAGACTAATAGATGGTAGAGCAAGCCCTAAAGAGTCATAAAATGGCAAAGGAGTTCACATGTCGGTTAGACCTTCCAAAGCTGAAAAATATCACTGGATTAAATTTAATTTCTCGGTCCTTTGCTTTAGCCAGTGTTAAACGACTTCTCCTTTTCCCAGAACACGCGCATTTATTACGAACAGTTACTATTCGAGACAGCAGCTCTGATGCCCCAACAACAATCAGAGCCTCATTGCGGTCAGCACTGTGTGCATGTGTAGTAAGAAGAAGTCCCTGCCCCCAAGAGCTTGCAGTCAAGCGAGGTCAGACAGACAGGGAGGGAGACAGGCAGGACTGCTATGCTCATTTTACAGATGGAGAACTGAGGCCCAGACTGATTAAGGCCTAGATCCCTAAAGACGTTTAGATGAGAGTTTGGCACTGTGATGGGGCATGTAAATCCCACCCTGGAAAAGAAGGGGTTAAGGAGCAGTTCTGGGCCTAAGTGAATCCACCCTGTTGCACCTGCAGAGTCTGCTCTGGCTGGAGGGGGAGGAGTTTAAAGGTAGCCAGATGGCTCAGAAGTGGTAGGGAGAGGAGGTGGATGAGGAAAGTCCTATCTTGGGAGGTCCTGAGTCTGGGCTGCAAGGGAGGGATCTGCAAGCAGTAGCTATCCTAGGCTCTGGGGTAGGGGGGCAAGCAGGCAAGAGATGCCGGTGAGAGGTAGCTGGGAGCTTTCTCTGGGTAAAGGGGGAGCATGACAACCTTGGGCAGTGGGAGTGAAACCCCGGAACTGGGGCCAGTGTGAAGCTGAGGCTGGCTTCAAGGAAGACAGTGACTAGCTGAGCCCGGCTGGGTCGAAGATACAGTTATTTTTGCTATTTTCTGTTGGTCTTTAAGTGAAAATGTAAGGCCTTGTGGGACGCAAGGGATAGGAAGTAGCCAGGGAGGCAGGGCTGAAGTGCTCCAGGGTGCTCGCTATCACCTGGGTCAGGCCCTGGGGGAAGTGGAGGGCCAGGGCTCTTCTACCAAGCACCAGTAACCCCAGACCCTGTCACAGGTATCTAAGCACCTGTGAGCATTTGGGCCTAAGTGGTTGGCCCAAGGTCACCCAGGGAGTCTGTAGCAGAGTTGGAACCTAACCCAAATCACCTGGATCCCAGCCCAGTGCCTTACCCACAATCCCATCACTCCACAGACTAATTCAGTGAGTTTTAAATATGAGACTAGTTCACATTGTCTTGTGAACTAAACATTTCATGTCCACACAAGAGTGGGAGAACAGAGGTGGTCAGGGTTTTCATTTGAGTGGAGTGTCTGATGAGACACACCCATAAATTGCGTTATGGGAGTAGTTTTCTAATGCAGCCACGGGAAGATGGTGACAGGGTCCAAATATATTGGAAAGGCTCCTTTGGTGGCTGATGCCAGCACTATTGATATTAGCTCCCCATCTTGAGAACTGAGCAAAAAAAAGGGAAAGGGTCAGAAAAAGCAGCGATAAAGTGAGAGGCAGGAGAAAAAATGAAGATGTGAAAGAAAGAAAAGTGAAAAGCACGGGGTAGCCTTTGACACTCACTGTGCATGACTGAAGTGACCACAGGAGGTGCAGGACAAAGATAAATATGTCCCAAGGAGCAGCTGTAATCAGGGAGAAGTGGGCCTAGACGCAGCTGTGAAGGAGAGACTCAGTAATGCTATGACTGATAGTAAAACAGTAAGATCTTTATTATGACTCAACGAGCTCCCTTTACCCACATGGAATAATGTGTTTAGAATAAAAACCTGCATCTGGAGGGTAAGAACCCCAACAGAGCAGCAGGGAAATAGCAAACAGTTTCAGATGAGGAGTTAAGCTCACTGAGAATGTTCTTCTGTCATTATATATTCTCTTCCCTCTCTCTACAGGTTTCAGAGTAACAGCCGTGTTAGTCTGTATTCGCAAAAAGAACAGGAGGACTTGTGGCACCTTAGAGACTAACACATTTATTTGAGCATGAGCTTTCATGAGCTGCATCCGATGAAGTGAGCTGTAGCTCACCAAAGCTTATGCTCAAATAAATTGGTTAGTCTCTAAGGTGCCACAAGTCCTCCTTTTCCTCTCTTTACAGTAATTCAGATGTCGCCTTAACTTCATGAGGAAACAACTAACAGCTCACACTTTGTGAAAAGCAGGATGGAGCTCTTTCTGAATGGTAACTGGGCTCCTTGTGAGGAAGGCCTGGAATATTCCTTATGACTCAAGTAAACTTTGCATAACTTGCAAGAGAAAGGAAGCTATTGTACATTTAGTCTGCCTCTTTGCATTGTGGTGATAATGCCACGGGTGCTTTTCATTTATAACTGTATGGGCAGGAAATGGATACATATCTAAATACCTAGTTAATTCAAAACAATTATTTAACGTCTTGGTTCACCTGTACAGCTCTATATGGGTGATTAGTCTCTCAGGCATGGTCTACACTGGGCGGGGAGGTTGATCTAAGATACGTAACTTCAGCTATGAGAATAGCGTAGCTGAAGTCAACATATCTTAGATCAACTTAGAATCACTTACTTCTCATCCTCGCGGCACGGGATCGATGGCGGCCGATCCCCTGTCGACTCCGCTTCTGCGCCTCGCCATAGTGGAGTTCCGGAGTCGACGGCAGAGCGATCGGGGATTGATCACTACCCGCCAATCTGGCGGGTAGTGTAGACATGGCCTAAAAGGGAGACAAACCTAAGGTTTCAGAGTAACAGCCGTGTTAGTCTGTATTCGCAAAAAGAAAAGGAGTACTTGTGGCACCTTAGAGACTAACCAATTTATTTGAGCATAATCTTCATCCGATGAAGTGAGCTGTAGCTCACGAAAGCTTATGCTCAAATAAATTGGTTAGTCTCTAAGGTGCCACAAGTCCTCCTTTTCTTTAAACCTAAGGTTATGATCACCCTAAATTACTCATAAACATAGCCTTTATTTTTCTTACTGGAGTAGGAAAGTTATGGGAAACAACCTGCCCTAATGTCAGCATATTCTTATCTTTTCCAAACATGGCTTTTTAGGGGACTTTTGCTCAATATTTAGTATCTATGCTTGTAAATCATTAAAGAGTCTTGCCAGGAATTTTCCCAGTTGCATTGTGAGGCTGTTGTTTTTAACCAAGACCCAGGCTTAGCTGTTGCTCAACATTCTTGGGAATATAATATTCATGGGTGTGTCTTTTTTACTTTGTATGATAATACAAGGTGGCACATTCCAATGTCTACGTTCGTTCCTGTCTTTTTTGCCCATGTTTTAGCATCCACCATATTTACAACACAGTATTAGCACTGATATAAGTATTAACACTTATATCCATAACAATATCTTAAAATGGAATGCTCCTAGTTGTATTCCTTTGATTCCCACCAGCTCGTTCTATTTGATTATTTATTATATACAGCTTTTCTCACATATGAACTAAATATTTGTATTTCATTTTATCCAAGATTTTAAGTAGATTTAATTTAGCGACAGGCCGTGTAAAGTTAGGGAGCCAACCTCGAAGCCTCAGAACCAAAGCTTGGTCAATATTTTACTACTATTGGTTCAATAAAGTTGGGTATAGCTATGATTTTTGACGGATCTAATTATAGTTTCGAATTTAGGTATAAAACACCAGCTGGACTGATTTACTGGGCATATTTAACTGCTGCATGATCACACAGCACTCACTGTTTCCCACATAAGTGGCACATGTTTGATGTTCACTCCAGGCACTCAATCAAGATGAGCCCTTTCTTGGAGTCCATTCCTGTTACTATGGTCTGGGCCATGATTGCACAGCTCCTAGGGCATCACATCAGCTGATCCATCTGGCTCAGACCTCTGTGCTGCAGTTCAGTAGGGGTGCTTGCCACCATCCAGTATCTGAGGGACCTTGATGTGTTCCTTAAAAGTTGAGTCTTTGAGGACCCCTGCTGAGATGACCTGTACTACTGTTTCATAACAGTAGGTCTCCCAATGGCTATTATCTCCAGTCAGATGAGGGTTTTTTTTTTATTTGAAGTTGGGAGCTTTCTCTAACAAGACCCAGTATTACACTTTTGGTTCAGGCAGGTAGTCCTCTTAACTGCTATACCATTCATTCCCTAAGGAAATTGAAGAAAAGTTCCTTCTTAGGTTAAGACTCAGAGTCTAGTCCTTAGGAGCACTGACCATCTCAGGACTGGTTACTCATGCCACTTGTGTTGAGATCTGCTAGACAGACATCGGTTCACCAAATTCTGCATGTTGCTCATCCCATCTTAGTCAACACTCTTGCTAAAGCTGGTCAGAAACACTTCAACAACACCAGTTTCCATCAGAAAATGAAATACATCAAAAGAGAAATGCTTTGTGAAATTGTCAATACAGATGAAATTTCATTCCAACAATGTCCAAATGTCCCAACTTTGCATTTAATGTTATTTTTTATTTTATATTATACATTTTTATAAAAAAATCAATCAACCTGAAAAAAAAACTACAGAATTTCTTTTCACGGGTAATTTTGATTTTTAGATTCCGGTGTTTCACCATCCTCCTAGTGAAAAAGTTTTTCCTAATATCCAACCTAAACCACCCCCCCCACTGCAACTTGAGACCATTACTCCTTGTTCTGTCATCAGCTACCACGGAAAACAGTCTAGATCCATCCTCTTTGGAACCCCCTTTCAGGTAGTTGAAAGCAGCTATCAAATCCCCCCTCATTCTTCTCTTCCTCAGACTAAACAATCCCAGTTCCCTCAGCCTCTTCTCATAAGTCATGTGTTCCAGTCCCCTAATCATTTTTGTTGCCCTCCACTGGACTCTTTCCAATTTTTCCACATCCTTCTTTTAGTGTGGGGCCCAAAACTGGACACAGTACTCCAGATGAGGCCTCACCAATGTCAAATAGAGGGGAACGATCATGTCCCTCGATCTGCTGGCAATGTCCCTACTCATACATTCCAAAATGTCATTGGCCTTCTTGGCAACAAGGGCACACTTTTGACTCATATCCAGCTTCTCGTCCACTGTAACCCCTAGGTCCTTTTCTGCAGAACTGCTGCCGAGCCATTTGGACCCTAGTCTGTAGCGGTGCATGGGATTCTTCCGTCCTAAGTGCAGGACTCTGTACTTGTCCTTGTTGAACCTCATCAGATTTCTTTTGGCCAAATCCTCTAATTTGTCTATGGTCTTCTGTATCCTACCCCTACCCTCTTGCGTATCTATCTCTCCTCCCAGTTTAGTGTCATCTGCAAACTTGCTGAGGGTGCAATCCACACCATCCTCCAGATCATTTATGAAGATATTGAACAAAACCGGCCCCAGGACCGACCCTTGGGGCACTCCACTTGATACCGGCTGCCAGATAGACATGGAGCCATTGATCACTACCCGTTGAGCCCAACAATCTAGCCAACTTTCTATCCAGTTTATAGTCCATTCATCCAGCCCATGCTTCTTTAACTTGCTGGCAAGAATACTGTGGGAGACCGTGTCAAAAGCTTTGCTAAAGTCAAGGAACAACACATCCACCGCTTTCCCCTCATCCACAGAGCCAGTTATCTCATCATACAAGGCAGTTAGGTTAGTCAGGCATGACTTGCCCTTGGTGAATCCATGCTGACTGTTCCTGATCACTTTTCTCTCCTCTAAGTGCTTCAGAATTGATTCCTTGAGGACCTGCTCCATGATTTTTCTTGGGACTGAGGCGAGGCTGACTGGCCTGTAGTTCCCCTGATACTCCTTCTTCCCTTTTTTAAAGATGGGCACTACATTAGCCTTTTTCCAGTAGTCCGGGACTTCCCCCGATCACCATGAGTTTTCAAAGATAATGGCCAATGGCTGTGCAATCACATCCGCCAACTCCTTTAGCACTCTCAGATGCAGCACATCCAGCCCCATGGACTTGTGCTCGTCCAGCTTTTCTAAATAGTCCCGAACCACTCCTTTCTCCACAGAGGGCTGGTCACCTCCTCCCCATGCTGTGCTGCCCAGTGCAGTAGTCTGGGAGCTGACCTTGTTCGTGAAGACAGAGGCGAAAAAAGCATTGAGTACCTTAGCTTTTTCCACATCCTCTCTCACTAGGTTGCCTCCTTCATTCAGTAAGGGGCCCACACTTTCCTTGACTTTCTTCTTGTTGCTAACATACCTGAAGAAACCCTTCTTGTTACTCTTAACATCTCTTGCTAGCCACAACTCCAGGTGTGATTTGGCCTTCCTGATTTCACTCCTGCATGCCCGAGCAATATTTTTATAGTCTTCCCTGGTCATTTGTCCAATCTCCCACTTCTTGTAAGCTTCTTTTTTGTGTTTAAGATCAGCAAGGATTTCACTATTAAGCCAAGCTGGTTGCCTGCCATATTTACTATTCTTTCGACACATCGGGATGGTTTGTCCCTGTAACCTCAATAAGGATTCTTGAAAATACAGCCAGCTCTCCTGGACTCCTTTCCCCCTCATGTTATTCTCCCAGGGGATCCTGCCCATCAGTTCCCTGAAGGAGTCAAAATCTGCTTTTCTGAAGTCCAGGGTCCATATTCTGCTGCTCTCCTTTCTTCCCTGTGTCAGGATCCTGAACTCAACCATCTCATGGTCACTGCCTCCCAGGTTCCCATCCACTTTTGCTTCCCCCACTAATTCTTCCCGGTTTGTGAGCAGCAGGTCAAGAAGAGCTCTGCCCCTAGTTGGTTCCTCCAGCACTTGCACCAGGAAATTGTCCCCTACACTTTCCAAAAACTTCCTGGATTGTGTGTGCACCGCTGTATTGCTCTTCCAGCAGATATGAGGGTGACTGAAGTCTCCCATGAAAACCAGGGCGTGCGATCTAGTAACTTCCGTGAGTTGCAGGAAGAAAGCCTTGTCCACCTCATCCCCTTGGTCCGGTGGTCTCTAGCAGACTCCCACCACGACATCACCCTTGTTGCTCACACTTCTAAACTTAATCCAGAGGCTCTCAGGTTTTTCTGCAGTTTCATACTTGAGCTCTGAGCAGTCATACTGCTTCCTTACATACAGTGCAACTCCCCTACCTTTTCTGCCCTGCCTGTCCTTCCTGAACAGTTTATATCCATCCATGACAGTACTCCAGTCATGTGCGTTATCCCACCAAGTCTCTGTTATTCCAATCACATCCTAATTCCTTGACTGTGCCAGGACTTCCAGTTCTCCCTGCTTGTTTCCCAGGCTTGTTGCATTATATACAATCTACTCATTTTTGATGTTCACAGTTAAAGCATAATCTGCTTCCCATGCTGGAGGCACACAGCTATGAAAATCCCATTGTGTCAGATCTGTGGACCTTAACATGAAGAATGGATAAATGTCCTGTGTCTATCAGAAAATTCCCTGCCTTTGAATAAGATCCATCCCACCGTGGAAATGATGGAGCATCTAGAACTGAGATGGAAACGGAAATGCTCTGCAGTAGAGAAATTGTTGGTTTTTTTCCCCTCCAAGTATATTTCACTGTAATTTTGGAGAGCAGATTTGAATTAACTTGGCTGTGGAAGTTTTCTGATCTGGAGGGAACCTCAGGAGGTGGGCCATTCCTATCCTGATGGTGATTAACAGGGCTGGTTCTTTCGCCCCCCGCCCCCGAAGGTGCATGTTGGCCAAAGTACCCAGTGTAACGGATCCGTGGACTTTATTACTCAAAGAAAGGACATTTTCAAGTAAGCATGGGTAATGTTTCCAATTATTAAACATTCAGCTGCATTTCTACTTGAATACGGTACAGACCTCTGCCAAATGTATTTATCTGAAGTGTTGTTGTAGCCATGCTGGTCCCATGATACTAAAGAGACAAGGTGGGTGAGGTAATATCATTTGTTGGACCAACTTCTGTTGGTGAAAGAGACAAACTTTCAAGCTTATATGGCGCTCTTCTTCAGGTTTTATGGTAAATGTCGGCAGCAGGAAACCCAGCAGAGAAGGGATGGAGGCATCTGTCTATCGTATTAGGTTGCCCATCACTATAATGGTAGAGAACCAACTGCCAATGTAGGTTCTAGGCATAAATTATTCTTTTCTAAAGGGGGAAATAGATTGTATAGAGTTTCATATTTTCCTTGTTCTCCAAAGAAAGGGAGTCTCACAGGCCATTCTTGAAATATTTACTCACATATGTACCTGGACAGGGATGTCTATACAGTATTGAGCGTTTCAAATGTTCCTCTGTGATGAATGTTACCACTCCTTTATGCTTACTTGGCAAGAAGCTGCAGTGAGGGGTGGCACAAAATCAATCTTCAAACCACATTATTAACAACAAGCAGGAAGAACAGTGCACCTCCTCATTGTTAGAGAGACACCATTGGAGGAGCTCTGCTAAGTAATTCAATATCTTACCAAAGGCATTCATAGCATTTTTACAAATATTCTAAAACTGAAATGCAAATGAAATGCTTAAAAAGGTTTTAATTGCGAACACTCACAAGATGGTATGTGGCCAGTTTGTAATCTCTAGCCAAAGGCTATAGTCTTAAAATAAGTCATTCGGTTCTGAAACTGAACTGAGTTATTATAGTCACATGAAAACAAATAACTTTAATGGGGCAGATGGAAATTGAATATTAGTGGCCAAGGATGTACCATGCTTTTGAATGCGAAGCAATGGGTGCATTTCAAGCCTTGCTATCAGCTATGAAATGGTGCAGGAAATCTGAGTATAATATTTAGCATACTTCAGTTATATTGCAGGGAGCGTTTTGTTCTCTTGAATAGGAACCAAAGGAAACAAATAGTAAAATCCTACCTTAAAATAATTGTCAGGCTGAGACACAAATCTGCAAAAAGCAATTTCTGTGTTGTCATTCTATGCAAATGGAAGATGCCCACATACCAACAATCCAAACCTCTTTGCTGCTAATCCAGTCCTGTTGATTTTATTCTAGAAATGACTGTAATTGACTAGTCCTTCCCAGGGTGTCGCTTATCTATGGATATACTGATTGTCAGGCAATAAAATAACAGATGCTAGCTCAGACTCCCCCAGATGAGAACTGTTTTATGTGCCAAATATATTGTCTAATTCAAGAATGTGTGACCATGCAATTAAAAAAAAAGTTATTAAAGAATTTATATGATTAATTAAAATTCCTGCTTAGTACATTGTTCTGTTTTCTTTTACCCGGAGGATGATTTCAGCTTCTGTATTGTGATGAGGAATAAAAT
Source organism: Lepidochelys olivacea (assembly GCF_965140295.1). Classification (NCBI taxonomy): domain Eukaryota; kingdom Metazoa; phylum Chordata; order Testudines; family Cheloniidae; genus Lepidochelys; species Lepidochelys olivacea. Next base: position 126,285,137 of record NC_140416.1, read on the forward strand.
GAGTCACAAATTCCTTAGTTTAGTCATTCTGATTTTCTAAATGAAAAATAATTGTGTCCAACCAGAAAGGGACATCACTAACTACTCATAAAAATGCATTTACAGATTACTATCATTCCAGCAACCATCCCATTCATTTGTTTCACTGACTGTACAGACAGAAAGTGATGTCTGATTTTCTCTAATCTCATCAGAGTCCTCTTGGAGTAATCAGTTCTCATGTATAGTCTGAACGTTCCATTCAGCTGGCACATTTTGTCATCACCGACATCAGGCTATGAAACCTTACAGCTTTGCATAAGGAGCCGCGGAGCAAGGAGAACTAGTCACCATGAGTCGCTCAGGAAGCCGAAAGTCCATGAATGGCTTTAACTCTTGCGTTGAGGTACAGTGTGAAATCCAATAGTGTTTTATTGCCCAGGGGCCTGATTATTCCAGCTGATGCTTGGAGAGCATTTGACATAGTGGGTACAAGACGCTCTCTGTAAGACTGAAAAGATTACACTGAAAAGATACTGTCCTTTGTCATTATTATTTGGATTGCACTGAGGCCAATCAATGATCAGGGCTCCATAGTATTAGGTGCTGTACAAGCAAGTAAGAAGAAGCCAAGAACCTGCCCTGGAGCGCTCATGATCTAGGCTGATGACCCTGGGGGTTGCATATGCCTTGCTCACTTTCCAGGCAGGCTGTAGGAAAAGGGGGCATGGCTTGTCAAAGGGGAAGCGTGGTCCGGGCGGGATCGCCTTTGAAAGCAACAGAGGGCAACTGCATCACATACCCCTGGATGTTCGGCTTATGGGAGCACAGCAGTTCACGTTTGCTCTTTTAACACGCTAGTGTAACGCCAACAGACCCTGGTGATCGGTGGGTGGGATTGAACCTTGGTCCTCAGTGCATAAACCTCTACTGCATGAGCTAAAAGTCACCTGGCTCTTAGCCCAAGGCGGCAGCAGACTCATCAAGCTGTAGCTGGGCTAGCTGCCAGTAGTGTGGGATGGAGCATCACACGAAGCAGGCCTGGGTTACAGTAGCAGGCAGGGGAAGGAAGTCCAGAACTAAATATTGTGTTGAGCATCCCGTTAACACTGGGATAGCTTGTGTAAGGGACACACAGGTGTGATGAAGGGTTGAGGTCCTGTGATACAGCATAGCCAGAGGGCAGCAGGAAAGTGTTAGAAGGCAGCCTTATTCCCTGTAGAGGGAAGAAAAGTTTGCTATAAATTAATTGGAGCACCTGAAGCCAGTCACATGATAAAACCCCCCTGCCTCAGTCAGACAAGAGGAGGAGTTGAAGCAGAGTGGACTGGTGTTGGAGCAGACCGCAGTTTGGAGGGAAGCAGAGGAGAGTTTGGAGAAGTGCTGTGATGGGCTAAGAAGACCAAGACCCTAAGTAAAGGGACACTTGGTTTGTGCAGTGAGAAGGCAGGAAGCCCCACAAGTTGAAGGGCAGGAGAGGGAAGATTTACCGCTATCCCTAGGGCCCCTGGGCTGGGACCCGGAGTAGAGGGCAGGCCCGGGTCCGTCCCCCTCCACTCTCCTCCCCTAGGACACTAGTGGGGCAGTTAATACCCAAGTTCAGGGGCAAGAAATGGTGCTCTGAACCCCACCCCCCCAAGAAGAGAAAGCGTGAGACGCATCATAGTGGTGCTGCAATTTGCCACAGTCCAATACCAGGCATGCATGGGAGTGTGCGTGTGGCATGACACCTTAGAGAGGTTCAGCTTCCTGCCCTGTGTACTTCCAGCCAACCCTGCTGGCTGATTGAGGAGGAAAGGGAAGGTGATAGCCCAGCCTCCTCCCCACCCCTAGGGGATGGTTTGCACACATGGGGGTGGTAGGAAGTAGGAAACTGTGATTTGTCTCTGGTCCTTACACAGGGTACACTGGGGGCAGGATGGGTAGGTTCTGTTGCCGTCCCCCACCACCTAGTAGAAGAGGCAGAGATAATCTAACTCATTGTTAACAGTGAGAACATAGGGCCCTTCACTTGTGAAGCACGGTATGGCCAATGATAGTGTAACCCATAGGAACCCAGTGTAGGTCTTTGTCTCCCTCTAGTGTCTGGACACTGTGAAGTTTATGAATCTGCTCCTGCGCTCAGCAACTGGTTCTAGGTTTAGTTCACTAGTAGATACTCTTGTTTGTAGATCAAAAGATCATGTATTCAGCTCCATCCAGGGGGCTGGTACACTAGTATTTCCCTTCCTATGGCATGTGGTACCCTTAGGGAAAAGCTGCTTTAAAGCCACTTTGGGCCTGGATAAGGGTAGGTCCTTAGGACGTGCATTCTGGGTAACCCTTGGGTAGCACTGTGCAGTTGCACTGTGAAGAGGTGAGGATGTGGATGTTAGTTAAGGAGAGGAGTCTGTCCATGACTTTCCAGTACAGAAGTTTTGCAGTTTATTACTTTGCTACTGGCAGGAAGAACAAAATGCTCTGGATTGAAGACAGTGCAGGTACAGTATCCTACGGAAAACAGATTTGTTTGAGGTCACGGTCTCAGGGTGCAGCATGGTTAATAGATACCACTTTGGATTTTATTTTTTCCCCTAAGAAATTGCTGTTTAAGCTCATCTTTCGGTGAAATCTTTCAAAGCTTGCTCTTTAGATGTGGAATTAAAAGAAAGTTACCACATCAAATGGGGGAGGGTCTAATACAAATAGCTTCCATAGCAGATGTATTTGGAACTATTTATGAGCTCCAAATAGGAGCTCTGATTTGGATGTGAGGCCACAGGGATTGGCTGCTGGGAGGAATGCAGATGCTGAGTGTGTGTGGAGAGGCAGAGGGGGTGCGACAGCCCTTGATTTGTTCTTCTTTATCAGATTTACAGATCAATATTTAATTTTTTAAAAAAGGCCAATTAAAGGCTAATACTTTCAAAAAGGGTTTGGGAAGCTAACGATTCCATGCCAAACCACAGTGCTTGAAATTTTCCAGCAGCCTTCGCTATCTGTCTCTAATGCCATTATGCAAACTTTGATGGTAAAACCCCTCTTTTAGACAGCTCCCAGTGGTGCGAAGCTGTTTTGATTGCTAGCTTTCTGCTCAGCTGTCAGAGAGAGAAACAGATAATTGGGTCCAGGTTGGAGACGCGAACACACCCGAGTCCTAGCAGCATTTGCACGGTGCTGCTACTCAAAAGTTGGGTGAAAAGTTTGGAAGCCTTTTATAAATTAACCTATTTGCCTGCCTGCAAATTGAATAAAAATAGAGGGGGTATAGTAAGAAAAAAATCTTCAGCCGGTGCAGTCAGACGGTAGAATCTTAACCACGGTAAACACCCTTCAGCAGAGCAGTCTGAAACGAAATCAAAATGTAAATTTGTTTTGTCCGACGTTGTCTGTGAGTTCCCTTCCTCTTACTTGCTGATAGTTATTGAGTTGGGTACCTGGGCTTGAGCCACTGCAGTCTAGAGTGCATAACTTCCTCTGCACTCCACCCTCCTGTCCCTACACCTGAGCAAAGTAAACCTCTAGCAAACAGAAAGACCCAAGATCCACTTTGGCTAAACTAAAGAACAACCCACCCTTCCCCAGTCAGTGAGTCAGGGACCAGGCTGCCTCTCTATAATAGCTTATTTGGAATCAGTCTGGCCCCTTCCTTGCTGTGATACCCGAATGGCACAGTTTAACGGTGGACTGTCCAAGAATTGATTTACCTCCCAGTACCATCACTGGTCAACAAGCTGGTCAAACAGTAGAGGGTCAAGAGAGAACAGGATGAAGGGAGGAGGAAGAGGAACAGGAGGAAAAGGTGAGGGGTATGGGAAATAAAGCAGGAGGTGACAGGGGATGGATGATTACCTGTTCTGTTCATTCCCTCTAAGGCACCAGGTATTGGCCATTGTCGGCAGACAGGATACTGGGCTAGATGGACCTTTGGCCTGAGCCAGTACGGCCGTTCTGATGTTCTTCATGCTTGATGTCATGATTCCACCAGGCATCAAAGAGCAGGTTATGGGCAGCCAGAAGGAGGGGAGGAGAAATCCAGAGACACACAACTCTTACGTGATGGAAAAGCCAAATTGACCAGGAGCTTATAGTGACACAAGCTGGTTTTTCTCATTTTCTCTTTGTTAGCTGTGGAATAAGAGCCCAGTTTTGCGTCCCATCCACACCCAGCCGTGCCCCGAAGTCCATGGGGGTGTTGAGTGCATATAGCACATGAAGTCCTGCTCCTAACTAGAGCTGTACGAACAACTGATTGTTTGTTGGGTTCACGGGTCATTCCCAAATATATCAATTAATTAAAACAAATTAGTTTGGGGTTGACCCCAAGCAATGAGCTTTGAATTTTTCAGTGAACCAAAAAGTTGGAAAAATTTGTTTGGGTCAAACAAAATGTTTTGCTTTTATTCCCCAATTTTTTAGATTTTTAAAATAAAATTGAAGTTACTTTTGAAACAAAAAGTAATCTTGAATAAAAAATGGAAATGTTTAATTCTGAAAGAAAATGTTTTTGACTCTTCTCTGAACTTTTTCTCAGATTTATTTTTTTGGGGGCTGAAGCAATTTGGCGAAGCTGACATGAATTGGCAGAATGTTTTGGTTGACCCAAATCTGCACTTTTCCATGTGTGGGAGGGAAGTTCTGGATGAACCCCGTCACCCAGCACTACTCCAACCTGAACAACTGTGCAAATGACAGGTTTCAGAGGAACAGCCGTGCTAGTCTGTATCCGCAAAAAGAAAAGGAGGACTTGTGGCACCTTAGAGACGAACAAATTAATCTGAGCATGAGCTTTCGTGAGCTACATCTGAATGCATCCGATGAAGTGAGCTGGAGTTCACGAAAGCTTATGCTCAAATAAATTTGTTAGTCGCCAATTGTGCAAATGTCCTTGTCCAAATAAGTGCTCTCCAAGACAAACCACTTTCCCAGTTTTCCCTGCACTTTGTCACCTGCATTGCTGCTGCTCAGGGACTGCAGCAAAGAGCCAGCAAATGCAGGCATCATCACTTCCTTACAGTTCAATGTTAGATGCCTGGTCTGCACAGTGACTTTACCCTACACCAACAAATCTACTAAGCGACAGAAGCAGTGGGCAGCTGACCAGGCGGTGCTGTTTATGCCGCCTTTGCGTTCACAGAAGGGTCCTCACATGGATTATCTATTTTTTTATTCGAGTTAAACTCTAGCTCCTGTACAGCAAACCAGTAATACTAAAAGTAGCACGCTGGGCTTTTGAAAAGGCGCTCAGTAGCTCTCCCCCCTCTCCCTTTACCTGTACCATTGTGCAGATGGTGATAATGTACCTGGGAAGTGGTTACAAAGATGACAAAAATAAGCCCAAGAAATCTTTGTGTCAGTCAAATGTATACAGCCTTATATATTTCCATAAAAATGCACCTTAATTCAGACAGAGGTAATATGCTCAGTTTGTGTTTTAAATGCCTTATGCAATCAGAAATCAACCTTGCTGACTGATCTGTGGGACTGATTACGTGCAAAGTATTTTTTTTTAAATAAAATCCTTCAGTTTAACTCTGCAATCTGAGCCCTTTCCGAGTGAACAGCTGTCTGAGTTTTGTCTCCCTTAAAGGCAAAACTCAAACCTTTGCCCGTTATTTAAAGTGACATTTTAACCATATCAAGGTTTTTTTGAACTACCATAAGTCTCAAGATGTTTAATTGTTTCAGGTTGAAAAGTATGCAAGCTGCATTCAAATTTCAGACACTTTACACTATTTGCTAAATATTTATTCACCCTTTAAGGTATGATAATAATAGCAGGGCTTTTTCACTAGCTTCCCGGCTGCACAGCCGAATTACATGAAAATTATAAAGCTCTGAACTGCACAGAGCAAAGAAGCAGGCCGGTTTGGTATGAGATGTTTGGTTCATTTAGATTCAGATATTCTGTTGCACAATGCAGCAGGTCATTAGGAAACCTGAGAGAGCTCAGATGTTTATCCAAAATGGAATCGCATTTCTAATATTGTGACACTTTTCCACCCTGTACTGGCAGGTAGGGAGTATGGTGCTATATAGGTGTCCGATATATACCTACGGTTAGATAATGCTAGATACATTTGGTTTTATAAGATAGAAGCCTTCCAGGAAAGGTGCTTTGCCTTCCTCTTAGCACCACGGAAACTTTAAGGAGAAATTCAGCAACACCCCTCCTAGCAACAATATGTCGTCGTCTTTGCTTCCCAGTTCTGAAAACAACTGGAGCAAAACGATGCTGGGATTACGCAGTAAATGCTGCTCTGGTGACATTTGTAGCCCTTTTGGGCAAACTCAAGATATTAGGATGGTTCAGATAAGGTGCGTATCTAAACCAAACCACTCACTTATTTGACTCATACTTGCACAAAACTCCTTGCTTTTAAATAATTAACCGGGTATGGTGAGTGAAGGGAAAAATCTGCTCTTGAGTGGAAGGGAAGCATCTTCAGCTACTCTGAACAGTTTTGAAGGGCACCCACCTTGGATGTAGAAGACCCAGGTTCAGGTTCAAGTCCCTGTCCTGTCGAATTCAGACTCCTACCCACTAGGTTATTGGCCATTCTGGGGGCTTGGTCTCATTTTGTCTTGATACAGAATGAAAACAAATAAAGGAATATTGGGAAAAAATGAAGCGTTGTTTTTTAAATTTGTTTGTATTTATTTGTTTGAAGAAAAAGGCCATTTTTTTAATGTAAAAGCTTTTTGTTCAAAACAACTCATCCCTCTCTATTCATTGCTTATATTACAGAAGCTACTACAGGCCCCAGCTGACCCTCGGTTCCCAACACGCTAGGTGCTGTACAAACACAGAATAAAAGATAGTCCCTGCCTTGAGGAGTTTACACTCTAAATAGGCCAGGATAGGAGGGGCAAGTGCAGTACAGGGAGGTGAAGTAACTGGCGCAGTCACTGTGAAAAACAAGAGTAGAACCTAGTTCTCTTAACAGTCACCTGAATGTCCTTTCTAGCTCCTATGCTACCTAGCCATATATCTCAAAGCTGACCACCACATTCACCCAAAATAATATCAATGCACTAGACCATGTGTTCTCCACCTGAAAGCTGCAAACACGTTTCTGAGGGTTACAACCCTTCCAGCTTTCATTACAGCTATATGGGATGGAGGATCTTGACACTTGCGGGAAAGGGGGTCTTGAAACTGTTCTCTGTTGTAACATACTATGGACGAGGTTGAGAACCATTGTGCTAAGTATTTCTGTAAACCAACATACTGTATAAGTATGATAGATATGGTACTTTCCTGCGCATCCTTGGGAGACCTTAGTGAGTCAAGTTTAGGTATCTTTAGGGTCCACTGTATTAAATGCAGAGTTTACATATTATTGTGCGCTAAAGTTGTATGTAACCTCTCTAGAGGTGAGATGTGAGACTGGGAGTTCAAAGGGCTCTACTGAAAATGTGCCAGACAAGAATGGATTTGGGGGATAATGAGTGGGAGGCGGATTTCCTGGGGAACCCCTAGGCAGAGCTTCATGCAAATTCTCCAGCTTCAGTTGTGCAAGCCTGATGTGAGGAGAGACTCTTTGTCTGGTGATTACCTGTTACCAAAGGCCAAGCTCAGCGGCCTGAGCCGTACAAAGAAATGGCTGTTCTGCCCAACCGGGGCTCTGGTTCTGAATCTGAGACAGTTAGGAACTTGGAACGAAGGGGAAAACCCAGCTGTGGGTTTTGAAGGACTAGCGCTCACTGGAGTCCAAGGTTGGATTTGAGAGGTGGCCTCTAGTGAGCTTTTTACAATGCATGTGGGTTTTAAAATGTATTCTCTGTAATGCTTTCACCTTAAGAATAGAAGTGCTGGCTTAGAAGAAGCTGTGTGGGAGAGCCCTGCATGGGACTATTTTTTAAATGCTTCTCCTGTCCTGCACTGCAGTACCCACTCTGACGCCCTCCGGCATTGTTTCTTGCATTTTTATCCCACTCCCACCTGCAAAAACCTTACAGCCCACAAGAGAGAGAGAACCCCTCCCCCCACGCTACTAGAGAAACAAAAAGCCTGTTGGTTGATATATTACGTATACACATGGAATTCAGGCTCAGTTTTTAGGAATAATACAAATCTTGCTTAAACCATGGGAAAAAAACACTTGAACGCCAGTTACAATAGACACCGAATCTCTTTCCATGCCGTGCTTAAATTTAAGTATTAAAACCTTTATTTAAAAAAACAAAGATTTAGTGTTTTCCTGCAAATGATCGCAGTTTGGGTTTTTTGCCCACCCAATCCCGTTTGCAATAAAGTACATTTTACCTGCTCCCCCTATTATGGGAGCAGGTCCTGGGGAATCGCGGGATCCCAGTCCCCCTGCAGGGCTCTACTGTTTTAATCATACCAACATGTACAAGGTCATGGGCAGTAACTATGTCAGAGGCAGTACGTAACTTGTTTGTATCGGGGCAAAAAGATGTATCTCAGAGGGAGTATCTTTGGCCAGCTTCAGGGACAGTGAAAGTCCTGCCATTCACTGAGCTGCCTCCATTGTCATGGGGGTACATGTCTTAGTATCCTCGTGGAGCCTGCCAAGTGCTATTACTGTGCTTTGACTACAATAAACTCATCTGGGTGCCTTCGTACCTTAACGGATCTTGTGGTCATTGGGTGGTTTGCTCGATGTCTGCTGTGCCGGCTGTCTGCACAGAACTGGGGCAGCACACAGGGAGGACACACACATGCAGCTGAACATCTAACAACAGTAACTTGTAACTGCGGGCACTTATGCTGGTCATATCCTTCAAAGAGAATGCAAAGCACAGACGCTGGCCTACTTAGGCAGTCTGACTTGTTGGGAACAGCAGGGAACTATGCAGCCTGGAAAAAAACAGTCAGGAGGGAGTGTGACATGGGGTTGCAGATCAAGAGCAGGGACAGAGAGGAGTTTGAGCCTAAAGTGTGTGCCTTTGGTGGACCATGAGGTGGGGAATACAGGAGCAGTTACCCTGAACTGTGACAGTAAGACATCACTGTTTATAGTAATTTCTGAGAGATGTCTTTTGATTTTTCCTTTTAAAAACCTTGTAATTTCCTTATTTGGGGGCAAATGTGAGTGGGACTCCATCAACTGCAAATAATCTGTGATAAAGTTTTCCCAAAAAATGGTAAAATCCTCCAAAGTTCTGCAAAAAAATGTACTAAATGTTTTTGGAGTGAAATTCAATTTGAATATAATTTTTCCACAAAGGGGAACACAGAAGAATGAAATCCCATTTGTCTATTTTGTTTTGACTATATGCTCTGACTCTCCTGTGACTGCACACTGATCCTTCACGTGACGCTACAAATGTGTCTGAGTTTTGGAACAGGAAAACAGTATATGCAAGAAGAATTCCAAAATTGTGGCCAAACCCATATCGACCTGAGATGGAGGTTGGCATGCGTTTGCCCAAGGCTGTAATCAAATCATGACTTTTAGCTGGCATCGTGACCGCCATTTTGAAGAACGTGACTTACCTTCATGCATCCGACGAAGTGGGTATTCACCACGTTTATGCTCCAATATGTCTGTTAGTCTATAAGGTGCCACAGGACTCTTTGCCGCTTTTGAGTATGTAAGTGGAAATGACTAAAGATGTCCAGGCTAGAGCACGCAGGGTTAGTCCATGAAGGGACTAACAGAGACATCAGCTGTGGTTGTTTTCTAATCAAAGGGAACCACCCAAGGACCATGGTTCCACTATAGGGTGCGGCTGGGTTGAAGGAAACTGGTTTTCCCAGTTTGGACTCCAGGGAACTTCTAAGTACTTAACAAGGGTTCTGCAACTGATCAGCTGGTTGCATGACAGAAGGGAAAGAAACCTTATTGAAGGGCAGGATCTGCTCCAGGCTCCCCCTCCCTCAGTGGCTAACCAATGACAGATCAACAGCAGGAGGTAGAGGGGGTCTACTCACCTGACACCTGGACTGGGCCCAAGGTCTCATAAGATGGGGTGAGCTTAGGCTGGAGGCGGGGGTGGGGAAGAGTATATAGACTTTCGTTGTTTTGCCTAGAGACCAGTAACTCTTGTATGCTTTGAGAGTAAAAGTCACTGTGTTTTAGAAACCCCTGTGCAAAACCGGTGCTCCCTCACTTTACCTGCTACAGGGCCCTGAAGAGTTAACTGTAATGGAGAGTGCCCGCAGGGCGGAGCCCTGGGGCTGCACACGTAAGCGACGGGAGAGGCTTGGCTAGTCCAGCGCTGGTTTCAGGATCTCAGGCAGTCAGACTGCAGAGTCCCACATCCCCAGGAGGGAGGGCGAGACAGAGCGGGTCTGTACCCAGGGATGTGCCTTTGGGTACGGCTATACTGCGGCTGGGGGTGTGATTTGCTCCTGGTGTAGAACTGCCCGTGCCAGCTTTAATTGGGTTAGCTGGCTACAAATAGCAGTGAGGCGATGGCAGCATGGGCCCAGTAGGCCAGGCAGGCTTGTGCCATGTGCGCCAAAGCCCACTCAGCTAGAGTGGATATCTCCACACGAGCAACCGGCCTCACCCCGGCCGCAGCGTAGACATACGCTCACGCTGCGTGGGAGCTAGGGGTGTGACTCCCCTGCTCATGTACACATACTCACACTGACTCGCACTGAGCTGGCTGTCTCTCGGATGAGTCGATGTTGGAAAATCAGTTTGTTTCAGTAAATCTGCTTGTGTGAACGTAGACTGATGAGGGGCACGCAAGCCTGACGTGGTGGCATGTTTTGGCCACAGCCTGCTCTCTTCACTCAAGCTTCTCTCCGGCATTCTCTGTTCTGCTCCTCTTCATGGCTTTAAGCACAGACCAACAGGGCTGCTTCCATCCTGATCCCCTGGCATTCAGCAGAGGCTTCCCATGTGTTCGGGTCAATTTAGCCAGCTTTTCGGGTGTCCTGATATAATTTTCCATGACCTCTGCGCGTATGCGCTCCTGATTTCAACTGTCCATAAAATATGGCTTTGCGGAGTTGTGTATCATCTGTCCACAGGCAGTGACATTGCACCTGTGTGATTAGGGATTCATGAAGCAGGCCCAGGATTTTGATGTTGGTTATCCTGTCCAACCATTTGATGATATTCATGAGATACACACAACGCATGCGAAAATGCTCCAGTTGTTTCAAGCTTCTGGTATAGAGCATAAGAATGGGACCATTGGAGGGTCTGGGCTACTGACCCTGTGAAGCTAGGCTTGGCAGGAAGTACCGCAGAGCAAGGACTGAGTGACAGCCCCCCACAGTCCACTGATTGGCTGAGGCTGGTATTTAAATCAGGAAGCCCACATGGGAAAGTGCCTGAGCAACAACACAAACTGCCTGCCTCGCTCTGTCTCTGCTCCAGCCCCTCCTTGCCGTAGACCCTAGATGCTGAGTTCTCACCCTGGTTTGTCCTCAACATTGCTATTTGATTGCTGTCTATAACCTGGCACTTGACCCTGACTTCCTAGTATCTTGACCTGGCTTGCTCCCGACCCTGCAGCTCATCTCTTGACTGTAATTTAGCAGCTGACCAGTGCACACAGGCCATCCACCGCCCAGCCCTGACATAGAGCGTCCATGTTTCACAGCCGTAGAGAAGAGTGCCTAACGTGCTTGCATGATAGGCAGCCATCACGGTGCGAATGCCTCTCACATTCCACAGGGGGCGACAAAGTCGACCCCAGGCAGGACTGGCCTGAGACCTGCGCCGCCTGCTTTCCTCATCGATCCTGGTCTTGTTAGATGAAGTGCCGCCAAGATAGCAAAACTTTCCTACTGCATCAAGCAGCGCGGCATCACCTGTGGCTTCGAGCTGGCACCAGTGCAAACAGCTGGGAGCACAAACAGCAACAGCGGAGGGCCAGCCTCGCTGTGCCGAGGGCAAACTCCCCTGCAGCCAGTGGCTATGCACTCGGCGAGGCTCAGCCGTGCCTCTGATGCCATTAACTGTTCTCCTGCAACCACACTGGTATTTATCCTTGGGCTAGCACGTGTACGTGAGCAGGGGCCTCGCACCTCGATTGCGTCGCGTCGATACAGCCCTAGAGATCGGAGCTAGACCCGGTGCCTGGATGCTGCCCATACCCAGCCGGCCTGGAAGCGTGTAGGATCCGAAGGTTGGCTCCAGTTACAGCAGCCTGGTGAGTGTCCGTCAGAGCGTCATAAACCACTGTCTCAATGAGCGCGTAAGAAATTTGCATTCCAATTGCAGCACCGGCCCTTCTCGTCTTTATGCTGGTTTATAACTATATTCTGCCAAGGGACACATCTGTGCCCATGTCCTATTCTCTTTGAATGTAGGCTTGCCCTTGTCCCTCTAGAAAGAGCCGTGCAGGCTCCTGTTTACAAACTTTACCTCAGAATCCTCCACTTGATTTCTGAACATGACAATAGTTGCAGCTTTTCATCGCAGTGTTAGTTTTTTTCATTGCTACCCTGGGGTACAGGGAAGTGGCTGAATAGCTGAGACCTCCAGCCTCTCAGACATGCCTCAGCACAACGCAAACAGTTACTTTAAACAAATCAAATCAAGCATCCAGCTGTGATTCGACAACAGGACACAAGTTCATTCATCCTCTCCGCTGTGTTCGTGATACACAGGTAGAATGCCTTTATTTCCCCCCAGCCGCACAGAATTGAATACAAAGAAAAAGCAGTGCTCTCCACTGTGCACAGTATTGTGGTATAAATCACGTTGGCTCAGGAGCTGTGCTAGCTTTATGGAGCCCAGGTTAACTTAGTGGGAATGATTTTTCACATCTGCTTCCCATTTTGCACCCTCAAGTATTTGTGTGCACAGTTTTGCAGGGACAAAGAATGGCCCAAGTATCGAGCCTGGCTCGAAAGCCTAGTGAAGACCACTGGAGTCTCTCCATTGACTTCAGTGGGCTGTGAATTGGGCCCAAAGACCACAATTCAGACAGCTGCTGTAGAATTTAGCTGCCATCATCTGTAGCTATAGCTATATAGAATCATAGAGCCATAGGCTTTGACGGGACTGCAAGGGTTTTCTAGGGATGCAGGAGTATGTATCTACAGCTAGTAGTAGATGAAAAGTGAAAGACTGAATTTAAAATCCACTAGACTAATTGATTAATTTCTCTTTAAGAAACTGGGGGACATGAAAGAAGGAGGCCCTTCTGTATGAGGAAAGACTAAAAGGACTACACCATATTTTCAGAACTGTATATTATTTATTATTCCTACTTACAGCAGGACAAGCAAACCTCAATTTGTGATTCAGAGGACCAACTGTGCTATTTAGAGGATACAGTACAAAAGTCTGTAATAACTGGCTCCTCCAGTTTCTTAAATATGTTAGCCAAATTTAATTTGGTGGGAAATGTTGTTTAATTTATCCATGAAATCTAATATTAGTGCAAGTGAAAACTATTTTCCTTAGAATCGGAAGGAGTTCTCCCAGGAAAGCATGTCATAAAAGCTTTGGAAAGTTTTGCTCTTTGGGACCAAATATGTTATCCCACAATTGACAGATAATTTTACAAATACTTGTGTGTCTGGAAAACGTTGGATAAATGACAAAATGATGAGAGAGGAAGTTGCACAATACATCTGACAAGTTTGCTGAGGTCATCGTTGAAGCGACGAATCTGCCATTGTGCAATGCCTGGCCAGGGTATTTGGAGTGATTGATGGGAAAGCACCTTGCACACAGTTGGCATAGCTAGTCAGAAGAAGACTTTTAATATTAACTTGTTACAGAATATGACTCTGAGCGACTGGCAGTCTTAAAAACCGTAGTGCCCATCTAGAAAAGGGAAATAAGGCCAACCCGGGGAATTACAGACCAGTCAGCTTAACTTCTGTACCCAGAAAGATAATGGAGCAAATAATTATGCAATCAATTTGCAAATGGCTAGAAGATAATAAGGTGATAAATAATAGTCAGCATGGATTTATCAAGCTCAAATCATGTCAAACCAACCTGACAGCTTTCTTTGACAGGGTAACAAGCCTTGTAGACAGGAGGGAAGCGGTAGACATGGTATATCTTGACTTTAGTAAGGCTTTTGATATTGTCTCTCATGACCTTATAAACAAACTGGGGAAATACAAACTAGATGGAGCTAGGTGGGTGCATAACTGGTTGGAAAATCATTCCCAGAAAGTAGTTATCAGTGGTTCACAGTCATGCTCATAAATGATCTGGAGGATGGTGTGGATTGCACCCTCAGCAAGTTTGCAGATGACACTAAACTGGGGAGGTAGATACGCTGGAGGGTAGGGATAGGATACAGAGGGCCCTAGACAAATTAGAGGATTGGGCCAAAAGAAATCTGATGAGGTTCAACAAGGACAAGTGCAGAGTCCTGCACTTAGGACGGAAGAACCCCATGCACCGCTACAGACTAGGGACCGAATGGCTCGGCAGTAGTTCTGCAGAAAAGGACCTAGGGGTGACAGTGGATGAGAAGCTGGATATGAGTCAACAGTGTGCCCTTGTTGCCAAGAAGGCCAATGGCATTTTGGGCTGTATAAGTAGGGGCATTGCCAGCAGATCGAGGGATGTGATCATTCCCCTCTATTTGACATTGGTGAGGCCTCATCTGGAGTACTGTGTCCAGTTTTGGGCCCCACACTTCAAGAAGGATGTGGAAAAATTGGAAAGAGTCCAGCGGAGGGCAACAAAAATGATTAGGGGACTGGAACACATGACTTATGAGGAGAGGCTGAGGGAACTGGGATTGTTTGGTCTGCGGAAGAGAAGAATGAGGGGGGATTTGATAGCTGCTTTCAACTACCTGAAAGGGGGTTACAAAGAGGATGGATCTAGACTGTTCTCAGTGGTAGCTGATGACAGAACGAGGAGTAATGGTCTCAAGTTGCAATGGGGGAGGTTTAGGTTGGATATTAGGAAAAACTTTTTCACGAGGAGGGTGGGGAAGCACTGGAATGCGTTACCTAGGGAGGTGGTAGAATCTCCTTCCTTTGAGGTTTTTAAGATCAGGCTTGACAAAGCCCTGGGTGGGATGATTTAGTTGGGGATTGGTCCTGCTTTGAGCAGGGGGTTGGACTAGATGACCTCCTGAGGTCCCTTCCAACCCTGATATTCTATGATTCTATGCTGGAAAGGCATAACAAGTGGGATCCTGCAGGGATGGGTTCTGGGTCCGGTTCTGTTCAATAGCTTCATCAATGATTTAGATAATGGCATAGAGAGTACACTTATAAAGTTTGCGGATGACAACAAGCTGGGAGGGGTTGCAAGTGCTTTGGAGGATTGGATTAAAATTCAAAATGATCTAGACGAACTGGAGAATTGGTCTGAAGTAAATAGGATGAAATTCAATAAGGCAAATACAAAGTACTCCACTTGTGAAGGAACAATCAGTTTCACACATACAAAATGGGAAATGACTGCCTAGGAAGGAGTACTGCAGAAAGGGATCTGGGGGTCATAGTGGATCACAAACTAAATATGAGTCAACAGTGTAACGCTGTTGCAAAAAAAGCAAACATCATTCTGGGATGTATTAGCAGGAGTACTGTATGCAAGACACAAGAAGTAATTCTTCCGCTCTACTCTGCGCTGATTAGGCCCCAACTGGAGTATTGTGTCCAGTTCTGGGCACCACATTTCAGGAAAGATGTGGACAAATTGGAGAAAGTCGAGAGAAGAGCAACAAAAATGATTAAAGGTCTAGAAAACATGACCTATGAAGGAAGATTTAAAAAATTGGGTTTGTTTAGTCTGGAGAAGAGAAGACTGAGAGGGGACATGATAACAGTTTTCAAGTACATAAAAGGTTGTTACAAGGAGGAGGGAGAAAAATTGTTCTTCTTAACCTCTGAGGACAGGACAAGAAGCAATGGGCTTAAATTGCAGCAAGGGCGGTTTCGGTTGGACATCAGGAAAAACTTCCTAAATGTTAGGGTGGTTAAGCACTGGAAGAAATTACCTAGGGAGGTGGTGGATCTCCATCACTGGGGATTTTTAAGAACGGGCTGGACAAAAACCTGTCAGGGATGGTCTAGATAATACTTGTCCTGCCATGAATGCAGAGGACAGGACTAGATGCCCTCTCGAGGTCCCTTCCAGTTCTATGATTCTGTGTATGGAAAGGAAAGCAGAATGAAGGTTCATTCAGCAAAAGTGGGGTGATCTACAAACTTGACATGATTTTTGGTGACAAGCAAAACTGAAGTATGAATTTGTAATATACCGTCGAAGCATGCGGTGCATCCCTGTATAGGGGTCAACTAGTGGAGCAGTTTACTAGGAGTTACTCCTTTATTCGGAATGATAGAAGCTTGTTCTGTGGAGTGAAAAGTCATGGGTTCAAACCTTGCTGACCTATGCTAAAGGCTATTACAAAGTCCTGCAGAAAAAAAAGCTTATTTCTGAGGGTCACTAAGGGCTTGTCTTCACATACAGGGCTGCAGCTACACTGCTGCGGTGCTTTATTGAAGACACTACTATGCTGACGGGATAGCTTCTCCAATTGGCCTAGTTAATCCACCTCCCCAAGAGGCGGGAGCTGCGCTGGTGGGAGAATCTCTCCCACCTACATAGCACTGTCTTGACCAGAAGTTTGGTCAGTATTACTACATCGCTCAGGGGTATGCCAACTGAAAACAGACTAGCATTCCCGTGGATGCAACCATTCCCGAATGACTCAGCATATATCTATTTGAGAATGCTTTTCCTAGAAGCTGCACATCATTCTGAATACAGGTGGTAATTATTTCAATGACAAGTAGCATTACCATATTTATATGTGAGGCTGGGCATTGGGTTTGAGGGTAAATCATTACAGTTGTTCAGTAATCCTGTAAATTACCAATAGACTTAATGATATGTGCCAGAGAATATGGTGTTAAACAGGAAGTTTCAGAAGTCTGCCGTCCATACAATTTATGGCAGATGACTTACAAAAGCACAGCTCTGCTGCTAATAGTGTATGTTGTTATTGTTCACCAGGAAATGTTTCTGTAAGGTTTATCACTACCTGTTTTTGGTAATAGGAGCCCCTATATCAATGAATACAGTAAACTGGAACCTGACAATGGTTAGGGAGGCAGCAAGCTGTCATTCTGTACATCCAGTTATTTTTATTAACCTATCTTTCATTACCCTACCCACTCAACCTGACCCCCTGGTTTGTCTCAAACACCTGTTATGTCCAATCTTTCTTCTGTGTAAGCTCTTTGAGGAAGAGACCATCATTTTCAAAAAGTTTGTACAGCACCTAGCACTATGGTGCCTAATCTCTTGACTTCAACATGATACTATAATATAAATAATATTAATTATTATGACTATCAGTATTAATAATACTGTGTTTTTCAGGAAGACAACTCTTTACAGACATAGCCGCTCTCCACTTTACAGAAGGAACGCTCATTGACTTCAATGGAGATTCTGAATTAGAACCAGCCCAAACTAGATCTGAAGTCAAAATTTAAGAAACGTTGATTGATTGATTTTTTTTAAGGTTACTGTTATTGTCTTGTGCCTCTGCCATACCTGGTTTCATTCGGAAGAAGAAATACTGAACTATTGTGTAAAAAGTCATTTCTGAGAGATACCCAGCCTGACTGGATGGAGTACATAATTGAAATCACTCAAGTAAACTGATTCTTATGAGACATGTAGCCAAATTAATGAATTAAGGATGCTCAGATATGTTTAGGAACACCATCTCCAATTATGGATGTGTTACAAAACTGGGCTCCTTGTGATCTAACATGACTATGGGAAGAGGTGAGATATTTTTCAGATCAACATATTCCTTAAGAATGTCCAGGAGAAAATTTTCCAACTCAGCTGGTGTTCACTGAGTTGCTAGTCTATCAATCACCAGAGGACTGTGTGCATTATGATGATAAAGTATAGATTACTTTCTGATGAACATTCGTAGACTCATAGATTTAAGGCCAGACGGGATCATCTAGTCTGGTCTCCTGCTTACCACAGGCTAAAGAAATTCACTTGCATCTAGTCCATTACTTCTGTTTGAGCTGCAGATTATATTTCAGAAAGAGATACAGGCTTGTTTAAAAGGGTTAAATTTACGGAAAATCTGCCATTTGCCTTCGTAAGTTCCTTCAGTGGTAAATTACCCTTTAGGTTAAAAATTTGCATCTTATTTCTAGCCTGAAGTTTTTTAGCTTTAACTTTCAACCACTGGATCGTATCACACCCTTTTCTCCTGGATTAACAATCCACCTACTATCAGAAATCTCTTCCACACACATCTCAGAGTAACAGCTGTGTTAGTCTGTATTCGCAAAAAGAAAAGGAGTACTTGTGGCACCTTAGAGACTAACCAATTTATTTGAGCATGAGCTTTCGTGAGCTACAGCTCACTTCATTGGATGCATACCGTGGAAACTGCAGCAGACTTTATATACACACAGAGAATATGAAACAATACCTCCTCCCACCCCACTGTCCAGCTATTACCAGCAGGACAGTGGGGTGGGAGGAGGTATTGTTTCATGATCTCTGTGTGTATATAAAGTCTGCTGCAGTTTCCACGGTATGCATCCAATGAAGTGAGCTGTAGCTCACGAAAGCTCATGCTCAAATAAATTAGTTAGTCTCTAAGGTGCCACAAGTACTCCTTTTCGTTTTTCCACACACATGCAGACCATAATCAAGTTGCCTCCCAGTGTGACATGGTAGGTAACAGGATGAACGCGATCCTGGGCTGTATAAGCAGGGGAATATGAAGTAGAAATAGGGAGCTGGCATTACCTGTTTATAGAGCATTAGTGCGACCATTACTGGATATTGTGTCCGGTCTGGTGTCCCCACTTCAAAAAGGTTGTTAAAAAAACTGGAAAGAGTTCACACAGGATCTAGAAGAATGATGTGAAGTCTGGAAAACCTGCAAAAAGTGAGAGACTAGAGAAGATCAATCTATTCAGAGCCCTGGCTTCTGGAGCTTTGCCTGGCCAGAGCTCCTCAGCTGGGTCTCGACTGCCCCCTAAGCCTGGTTGTGGCCATGCCCCAGGCCTGCTCCCTGGACCGATCCCCTACGCTCACTTCAGGCCACCCTTGGGCCTGCTCTTTCCAGTAGCACCAAACAGCATCACATGCTCTGTTCTCTTACTAGCCCTACCCCTATGCCAACGACTGGCCCAGAGCTAATCAGCTCTCCAGCAGCCAATCCCCTGCCCCTGCTCTGGAATGACATTCCTTCCCTCTAAAGGGGAGGCTGGCTGGCAGGCGATGGAAGAGGTGGGATTTCCTCTGCAGCCTCCAGAGCCAGCTCCCTTTTCTGCGCATTCCTTTGTGAATCCAAGCTCCCAGAGATACGGCTGACCCTCCCACCACGTGGGTGATCTGTAGAGGTCAATGGTAAACTATATGAACGAAGGTGTTTTAGTTCTTCAATGGATGCCCTCTTCTCCCCCACAAAAAAAATCCCCACTTTAATTGTGCAGTGTGAGAATGCAGATTGGTGATCTCTAATAGTCACTGAAAGTGCTTAGGAATGTATCCAGGAGCTTGCTCCAGCCTGGTGTTCAATTTCCCTTTTGTTTGTTGTCTTAGAAGGCTATTGTCTCTGCTGCATTTGCCAGCTAGCTCCCAATCTATAATTCAACTCAAATCCCTTAAAAGTCTTTTAAAAAAAGCAGGCACGTCTTTGCAGGTGAGCAATACCAATACGACCTGAAAGTGGACCAAACTGCGGGCTTGATTAACCAACCCCTTCCTGCTAATTAATCTGATTGGTTTCCTGCTCATTCTAAAGTCATGAGGATGCTCCGCCTACGGGCGAGTACATTAAGCCGAGAGGAATGCAAGTCAGACCACATTTTTAGTGGACTCTCAATCTTAACTTATTTTTAATCTTAATTAGAACTAGAGCCTTTCTAAACACGCCACCTGCGGCACAGCGATTTAACACACCGGGGGGCTAAGCTGATAAATCCTACCCCGCTCAAGAGACAGTGCCGTGATTCATCATGCCGCTGCCTGTGGGAAGAGCTACTACCACTGTAATTAGCAGTGAATGTGTGAATCGTGATGTGCCAGACAAAGAAATAACATTTGAAAGCTGCTCTCTCGGCTGGTGGCCATAGATCATCCTTTGGGGGTCGAGTTTGTGCAATGCCGTTGCATCAGTGACTCAAACTGACAAACCAATAGGCCAAGCTAGCTTGCAGCTAGACTTATGTCAGCAGCCAAGTCTGAGCTGTTCACTCAGAGGCGACACAAGCCAACAGGCAATGGTCATTGCCACCTTCTCCTAGCTTCCAAAAATAACTGATGCAGCAACGTAAAATGCAGCAATGTAAAATGCTCTAGATAATATCACATGCCCGTCCTCGGACGTGAAGGTGGCTGTTGCAATGACTTGCCCACACATAATACTGCATCGTAGGAATCCACGCTATCTCCTCCCAGTTTCGGCAGGATATTCCAGGATTTGGACTGTGGATTGGCCTACCATGCCTGGTTGGCTAATGAACTCAAATTGCCTTTGTTCAAACTGCCAGCCATTGGCAACAGGCCCTGCTAACTCTATTTGTTTATTCAAATGCCCCCTGTGGTAGGCTACATGCCAGAGGCAGAGGCTACCAGCAGTAATGTACTGTTCAGTCACAGGACCATTCAGAAAGCATTGGGCCCCGAAGATATCAGCAAGCCCTCTTGGCTGCTGACACCTGAAGAAGTGGGATGTGCAGGACCAGATTCTCCTTTAAACCACCTGCTCCATCTTTCTCCACATTCCGAATGAGTCCCAGGTGATGATGATTAAAATAGTCCAGTGATAATACACAGTACTAACACCTTGCATTTATACTCTGCTTTCCAGGTCCTCAATCCTTCACCAACATTACTGAATCCAGAGGGTAATTATAAAGCACTGGGTTAATATGCAGGAAGAAGAGAACACAGTGGAGGCAGCTTCTTATGAAAAGTACCTGGATATTTTGCTAGTGATGGTTTGAAAAATGTAGGTCGTGTTTAGAAAATCATTGTAAAGAAAATTCATGCTATAATTTATGGATGTAATGCTACGTGGAGCTCCCATTGACTTCATGCAGCACAAAGGTTTACTTATGTATATGCAGTTCTAGGATCAGGCTCTCTATTAATAACAAGAGCCTGAGTTGAGGAAACTCAGATAAGGATGAGGGAGGGAGGGACGGAGAAGAAAGGAAGGTGCTGTATAAGCAAAGAGTCACAGATGGAGGATGATTATTTATAGGGTAGGTTGAAATTTTGAACTTTTTTCATAAACATGTGTCCTTTATTAAGAAATGAAAGAGATATTTGCTCTCATGCATGTGCAACACACACACACATCTTACTACGTTTTTATTATTTCAGCAAAGAAAGGAAGACAAATATTTCTCCCCCTTTTCTGTTGACACAAAGGAAGGGAAACAGGAGAAAAGGAAGAAGTATCTTGGTGGGGGAGATAATGTGGGTGGCGGGGCAAAAGGAGAGAGAAGGAAAAATATGAAATCCAAAACTAATCACATTTTTAATATAAATTTCATGAACATTTTTGGATGAAAAAGACCATTACTTTTTAAAATGGCAGAAATAGCATAATTCTGACATTTTAAATCTTCCATGAGAAATCCTTTCAATTTTTGTGACAGCTCCGATCATTTGTCAGTGGGTGTAGTACTGTGCTCCCAGCAGGAATCAGGCGTACAGAAACTCCGACGTGGGGGCACACTTTAAATAGTGCCTCTCAGGCAATCTGGAGATTATTATATCTGTATTTCTATACCAGACAACAGGGTCCATTTTTGTAAATAAATACCAGAGGAGTTATTTAAGTCAAGTGCCAATGTTGACACAAGAACAAATGGATATAAACTGACCCTCAACAAGTTTAGGCTTGAAATTAGGGGAAGGTTTCTAACCATCAGAGAAGTGAAGTTCTGGAATTTCAAGGTCTTCCAAGAAGAGCAGTGGGGCAAAAAAACTAAGTGACTTTAAGACTGAGCTTGGCAAGCTGATGGAGGGGATGGTATGATGAGGCTGCCTACAACGGTAGCTCATCTGCGACTGCTAGTAGCAATGGTTGGTGATGGGACACTAGATGCGGAGGGCTCTGAGTTATTACAGATAATTCTTTCCACAGTGTCTGGCTGGTGGGTCTTGCTGAAATGCTCAGGGTCTAACTGACTGCCATATTTGGAGTCTGGAAGGAATTTTCCCTTGGTCAGATTGGCAGAGACCCTGGGTTTTTTTTTGTTTTTTTTTGCCTTCCTCTGCAGCATGGTGCATGGGTCACTTGCATGTTTAAACTAGTGTCAGAGGTGGATTCTCTGTAGAATCATAGACTATCAGGGTTGGAAGGGACCTCAGGAGGTCATCTAGTCCAACCCCCTGCCCAAAGCAGGACCAATCCCCAACTAAATCATGTAGTTTGAAGTCTTTAAATCATGATTTGAGGACTTCAGTAACTCCGCTAGAGGTTAGGGGTCTGTTACAGGAGTGGGTGGGTGAGGTTCTGTGGTCTGAAATATGCAGGAGATCAGACGAGATGACTATGATGGTCCTTTCTGACCTTAATGTCTATGAGTCTATTTTCATGTAACAGAAAGACAGTCCCTGTCTCAAAGGGTTTACAATCGTAGCATCGGAAGAGGAAAACAGGCTGATGTAGGAGGGGGGAGATGGCTGGTGTTACAGTGAAGCAGGTATGTCTGGTGAACAAAAAGCAGTGGTGATTGAGGAATTTATCTGTTTGACCTTGCTAGTATATGCACCGCGGAGGTACCAGCTCTGCCGTAAGCACCGCACAGATAAAGGGCTTAAATTCAATCTAGTCCCACATTTTAACGTCCACGAAATAAGCTCCTATAAAGCATGGGGAAAACAAAGAAATAGCACAAGTCAGAGGCAAACCAAACAAAGCGAGGCTGCTTACCCCCCTGGTGTGACCAGTGCGACTCGAATGGCGTGCAGACACCTCCAACTCCTCAGCGCGCCTGTGGGGCTGGTGAGAGATGAGGAAGCTGATTTAGTGCCAGTAATCGTGTTGCCTACACAAGCACACAGGCAGCGTGAACCCTCTTACTGCTTGTGACCTTTCAGTGACGGAGAAAAGATTTCATTGCTGTCTCTCAAGGCAAACACAAAACACTGTAGGGAAAATCTATTTTGGTGATATAAAAACCTTTCAAAGGAAGATATTATGCGGTAGGAAATAGCGATAAAAGTAACACGTGTAAAGTTTATGTATTACTCCAAGTACAAAGGTTGGTGATCACAGTGTGTATTTCCACGAAGGGGCTCAATCCGAAATGTTGCGAAGCAGCATCACTGTCTTGATCCCAAAGGCGTCAGACAACGCGAGGATCATCTCTACAGATTGAAGGAGAGCTGGCCTCCTCCCCCCGCCCCCCCCGCGCCCTGCCCCAACTAATTTTCATGCAAGGTAATGATGGCTCCAGACTTTATGACTTCCACCTAAACTGAGCTTTTGAACAAACGGTTCCCCGGGCTATTGTCAATGTGCTGAAGCATCAGCAAAGGTGAGCTGCCAGGCTGAATGATGGATGAGGGCTGACTGGTGACCTATTTGGGAGAAGAATGTTTCCTCCGTTTGGTTTATTGTAGCTGGTGCTCATTAAAAAGGTAATTTAGGAAACATTAAAAATAAATAAATGAAACAATCGCTTTGCAAGCTAGTGCAGTGAAAGGCTCAATATGGCATGGGATTGTCCTGAGAGAGCTGTAAATGCAGGAGAGAACTTAATCTGCAAATGGTTTTGAAACTTTAGGAAGGGAGCTGCTAGATATAGTTAGAATTTACACTTTGTTGCCTATATTTTGTGCCAAATGCTGATACATTAGATTTGCTGGTATTTGCCTTCTCTTGGTTTATTTTATGTTCACCGTGTGCATACCCCTTTTAAACGATGGCATGGCTGGGTTGGGAAGGAAGGTGGAGTATCTCTACAAAAGCCAATTCATTTCTTAGGTAGTTCCTGTTGTCATTGGCCCCAGGATGTGCTATGGGCTCCCCCCTGCACTCACTAGAGGTTTGTGTAGACACGGTCCCCTTTGCACCAGCGAGGCCAGGCATCAAAGCCAGCACGTACCCCCCCTACTACTATTTCTCCTAATTGAATCCTCTAGTACCACAGACTGTGTACAGGGCACATCTTACAGTTGTAGCCCACGTCCTGGAGGACCCTCCTGGACTAGACAGGTGTGTTGCATTTCAGTGATGGGTGAAGTTCCGTTTCTCATTTGTTTTAAGTTTCTAAATGGGGTGGGGCTTGAAGGCCTGTGAGGTGATTAATTTATGTGAGATGATACAGCCGGTTGACGACTGACAATGTGCAGAATGACTGTGGGTCGGGAAAGTCCTCCCACAGCCCAGCCTAGCAGGCAGGCAGAAGATATATCCCTGCTGGCATGCGGTAATTTGCTGACATTCGAGAGATCTACGGTCTGCACAGGAGCATATAGCTCTTACAAGGCACAGTGTAGGCTTTTTCAGCCCATCATCTCTCTCTCTTCCCTCTGTGTCGATTTGTGTGCTATTCTTCATAGCATGGGATAGCGAAATATGTAAACTGAGGGAGAGGCAAGGGGTTCAGGAAAGGTACTCGGACAACGTCCTGTTTGATTTAAATGGTGAATTTTCCTGGGCTTGCAGTTTCTGTGGGGGAAACCAAGTGCCTCTTTCTTTCAAGAGAAACTGGAAGGAAGAGTGAAAAGGATATCACACAAAGGATTCTTGTGATGAGGGTGGGTGCTCACTTAGTTTTGTTCATCAGGCAATTGTAATCTTGACCAGCTCTCACTGAATATTGTTATAGTCCGAGAGGTACAGAAAAAAAAAGGAGTTTTAATATTTCAAGTTACAACAGAAAAGCCCACTGAGAAGATAAGCAATGAGTCTATGGCTAACCACACTGGTGGGGCCTGCTATCGGTGAATACAGGTACATTTACTTGTACAGCACGAAAGGAAGAATACTTAAGAGGCATCTACCAAAGCACATATTTATAAAACAGCGCTTTCCCACCTTCACACTCGGGGAGCCTGTACTCACCCTCCTGCGGTGAGGTTCCTGGATGCTGGATTGTACAGAAATAGCAATGACTGGTTCACTCATTCTCAGATGTGCTGCCTTACAAGAAAACCCCTTGTTGAAATGTAGATCACTGAAAGCCAGGGAATCGCATGGTGTAGTTTACCTGTCTCCTGCAATACAGCAGTATCCTAATACTCTGGGCAAAGCATGATAAAAAGAACAATATTTGCTTATTTTATAATAATGCATATAATATATGCAATATATAATATATATAATATATGCTTATTTTATTTCTTTATACCCATTATCCATATGTTCCAGGTGCCTTTGGCGTAACTTAAAAAGACAGTAAAATTAATACCCAAACATCACTAATGTGCGGCAGTGACTCTCAATATAATCCACTCCCAGCAAACTAGGTAACTCCATAATTCAGTTCATATTCCCTCTCCAACATCTCCTCCCTGTTTTCCAAGGCCTGGGAAGAGGGATGAGCTGGAGATGAGTGGAAGGGGTAGGGGTGTTGTTTAGTACTTGGAATTTCTTAATGTCACCAATTCAAACCTTGAGAAGAATTCACTTGGCCAAGGTTTGGATCACTTCTGAGTTTTTCCATGTGATCTTGCCCATTATGGCCTGACGCTAGTACCGGTGTCAGGGCTTGTCTAGGCGGCCCCACAATGGGGACTACAGGGTGTGTGAGTTGCACTAATGTGCCGCACTGCAACTGCCCTGTAGATCCTATTAGCATGCACTAAAAGGTGCCTAGTTCATGTTAACTTAGCCCTTTTGAATGGTTAGATGTTCGGCTGTGTGTGTGTGTGTGTGTTTTCTTTGTGTTCTCCCTGTGTGCTGCTCCAGCTCTGCGCAGACAGCTGGCACAGCAGACCTCGAGCAAACTGCCCAATGATCCGTTAAGTTACGAAGGCACCAGGCCGGGTTTACTGTCGACAAAGCATGGTAATAGCACCTGGCAGTCTCCACGAGGCTACTAAGACATGTATGCCGGTCACAATGGATGCAGCTTAGTGAATGGCGGGACTTTCCATTCCTCCCTCTGAGATACATCTTTATATCCTGATACAAACAAGTTACGTACTGCCCCTCTGGCATAGTTAGTCACTCTCCCCTGATGTGGTTAGTTATCACCTTGTACATGTTGGTTCGATCAAAACGTCTCTATTATGTACTGTCATCCTGACCTTATCTTTTAGGAGGGGTCCGTGTGTTTCTGTTATCCTTGGGGAATGTTTTGTACCATTCTTGATATGGGATGTGTTTGCATAAGTACTCTGTTTAGCACTTCTTAGGAATGTGTATTCCTGCATTATCTTCCTTGTTCTTACTAGATTTTCTGATCTGGTCCTGCCTCATACCAGGCCTCTGATACAAGGGCTTATGTCTCAGGCCCTCTTCCTACTACTGTCTCCCACTTTTTGTCTTTTTATGCAGAGGATGTTTACCCCTGAGCCCAGAAAAGCATAATGCACAGACTAAAAATGACCCAGTGGGCTAAACACTGCTTTTTGGCCATTTTGCATCTAGACAAGCTCTCATTATATCACATTTTACCTAAACCAGCTACTCATAGACCCACAAACTGCACTAAGTCCCAGTAGGAATGGATTCTGGTTGGCCCTTGGAAGCAGATGATAGGGTGAGTCCTGCCAGCCGCTTATTTTACCTACATTCCTTATAACCACAGGGTGCATAACCATTCTGTTCTAAGGTGCAAGGGAAACTACATGAATGGGAAACTGAAGCAAGGATTATGAGTGAAAAAAATGACAGTGGGAGTTATGTGTTGGTAGGTTGGTTGGTAGAGACATGCAGTGTGAGACACACAAGTCCAAAGAGCACACACACACACACACACACACACACAGAATTTTGTAGGTGCAAACTTTCCTCTTCATGTTTGTGTTGCATGCACCAGATTCTTGCACCAGACAAGCAGTTTAAATTGAGTGCCATTCGGTGGCAGAAACAATAGTTCATGTCTCCTGGGCGCTTTGCTTTTTTGTCTGGTACAAACATACCCCTCCCTGTTGCTGAGCAAATTGAACTGTATGCACTTTCCTTTCCTTTCCAAGTGCTTTGCCGCAGTAGGGGCAGCAGGTACCCTTTTTGTGAGATCCCCTTTGTCTTGGGATGGTTGTTCTCCCACAACATGGTGAAAGGCCTCCAGCTGATATCGCCACTTTCAACAGATGGGGAGAAAGAAAGCATGACTTCCGGCTCCACAGGAGATGTAGGATAGTTGAACAAAGAAAAGTAATGCACAGTGGGACTTTGAATGAGTACTGGATGTTCACTGGTTCTGGTTCTTCAATGGCCCATTATAGCTCACTCTGTGATGGTTTCTAAGACACAGGCGGTTATTGGGATCTTGGTCATCGGTACCAGGCTGGACTCCTTCCATCCACTACAGCACTTGCAATCAGAGACCTGCTGCTGATCCATAGCCTTAAAGTCACATGGCCAGATAATCCTTTGATCCCATATTCACTGGGATAAAAGGATTATCCTCTGGGCTCTGGCTCCAGCTTTCCAGAAAGTGAATTTCGGGATGAAGAAGGCACTAGCCTCCATAATTACAGCCCAACAAGGGGAGGGTGTAATGGAGACTTTTGCTAAGTTATTGCTTCGAATGGCCCCTTTTCTTTTTAACAGCAAACAACAAACGCAGCTGGAAAAGAAAGTTCTTTGTCACCTGCCAAACCATATTTTATCTTGAAGACAGACACCAGCTTGTGTGGCTAAGTGTTTGTCCAGTGGTCCTCGATCACGGATTGAATTTCGATCTTTCCGATAAACCCCGTGTTCCTGTAACGAAGGAAAAAAGACACAGACGGGGCACGAAGGTGAAAACATATTCCTGCAACCTCTGCTGCTGCTTTCTTCTCACAAAAATCTAGGTCAAGCTCATTTTAAGAGTAGCTTTCCAAGTGAGATGTAGCAGTCAGCCATAGCACATTTGCCTAAAACTAGCGCACATAAAATATGGGCAAAACTGCCCGAGAAGCACAGGGTGCAGACCCATTGTTGCTGCTCATCATAATGGCTCAGCAGCTTCCTGCCACAGGAAAATGAGCTGTAATCACACATTTTACTTTACTTCTCTCTATCTCACTGATGGCCAATTTATCCGCAGCAGCATATTTACATGCCTGTTTACTGCATTGAAATTCTTCACCAGAGCCGATGCTACATTGCCTCAGAGCGCTACAGAATTTAATTGAACCAGCATGAGAGAGCTGATGAATGGGTTGCTTGCACTGATGGCTGGGGCAGAATTTCAATGGATGATTTAAAGAGCAGTGTTTGCCATTCCTCGGGGGCAGGCAAGCCCCCATGTGTCCAGAGCGACGGTTTTTTATCCGCCATTACTGGCAGAAAACGATTTCCAGTCATTTGCAAATGGTTTACGGCTTTCCTTTCGTCTTGGACTTCAACAATCCAAAGTTGTAAATGTCTCCATGTATGTAGCATACAGAACCTTAACTCCATGTACACACGTGCACACAGAGAGCAAGAGGATATGGGTAGACTGTACAAGCCATGAGCAAAGGGCAGCCTGTCACTAAGCTGTCAGCAACCATATTACGACTCTTTCACTTTTGCTTGGAGTCGGGGGCAGGGAGGTGAGGAAGAGCTGTCTGTGCCAGGCCTGTAGCTGGTTCCTCTCTGCAGGCCAGTGCTGGCCGTTGGTGGCTGGAGGAAGGGGACAATCAAGATTCTGCTTGCATTCTGCTCCTGCCTGCCCACTTCTCCCTCCCCCATGGAGGCCGCGCTCCTCCGACACTGCAGCCCACAATATGGGAAGCCCGTACAGGAGAGTAAGAGGGTGCCTCATGCTTCCTCGCTTCTCTGCATGGGCTTTAACTGAAAACCTGGAGGAAAAAGGGGGGTCTTTTTCGACCCTAATCCCTTCCAGTTTTTGTCCAGCAGCTATAGAAGTCCAATTGTTCTCAGAGGGTTTCGAACACCGGTCACAACTGTGCGGGTTTTAGAAGATGGAGCCCCAAAAAGGCAAGTGACTCCCCCAAGGCGGCACAAGAAGTTGGTGGCGGAGCTGCAAGGGACCACGGAAGTTTCACTGCTTCACTTGAAACAGAGAGAGGCCTCCGCTTTATTAACCCTGACCCAACACAGTCAATCTTCTCCCTGAGTGTGCGGGCAGTTCCTTCCGGGATGTCGGTTCTGCCTTAATCAAACTGGGAGCTGACTGGGAATCATGAGAGAGACACCCTCAGTCAGAGACCTTCCCCCACCCATGCCTTGCTAACTGTTTGACCGAGTTTAGGGTACCGGTTTCACAGAACTGCCAGGGTTATAGTCTCACGGCTCTTCCTGTAAGAAAGCTGCGAAGGTGGGAATGTCATACCCACAGTGGGTAGAAAATACAGAGCATGCATCAGTGCGTCCAGGGGAGACTTTACTTTTGTTCATTCTTCTTCTGTTTCATCCAGAATAGGTCACTTGCCTACAATGTTTTGCTCCTTCTATACAGAAATATAACTGCCCTGTTATCTTTGGACCTAGCAGAGAAGAAGACAGAGACAGGGGGTGCTGATTTAAGCACAGCCATCAGATGTGATGGCTTTACTGTTCTGGCAGCAACAGAAACCAAAACCAAAGTGCGGCTTTTCCCTGGGTAGGAGGAATACAGAGCATCCAAATATTTGAAGGAACAGGACATCACATCCCTTACTTTTGTTTTCACTGTCTCTCTCACCCTGAACATCTATCTATTTGTTTTATACTGACACTCATCACTATTATCTGTCTGCTTTCCACAGTAAATAGTCTGGCAATAGGTCCCTAATGGAGGTAATAATGTTTAAGTCAGTTTCAAACTTGATGTCTGAGTTGGTTCAGAATTAGGTGAGCTGAGCTCTACCTTTTTATCTCTTCATGGGAGAGGTCTGAAGTGGAGGACAAAAGTAATCTTTGTAGCCTGAATGGGGCTCCTGCTGAATTGCTCATTTGAGAGTGGAAACTCTCTTACAGTGTGCTAGGCTCCGGGGTGGGACTGCATCGAACATTTCCACTGAATAGAGCATTAAATAAAGACTACATCCAAAGTAACAGGTCATGGACTGAAGCTGAATGGTGATCATTCAGGGAGAATATCTTTATACCCATGGCTATTGGAATACAGGGGAGCAAACCTGTCAAAGTCAGCATTATACGCCGTGTATTGTGCTGCAGACCAAAGGGGAATTGAATACGTTTTCAGAGTAGGAGAGAATACAGAGAAACAGCTGCAGTGCTCACAAGATCTAGAGGTTTGAGTGGATGAAATGTAATTTGATTGGTGTTTCCTGGCACCATCCTCAATGGGGCTCTCTTGTCCCATAAAGGAAAGCAAACTTTCAGCACCCGGATGGTAAAACGGTCTTTCAGATTTTAACCCCTTCATATCTCATTTCTAGTCCATACCGATTGCATTTGCTTTCCCAGTAAATTCGATCCCTTCTCCCGAGGGGATCATATCACTAGCTGAAGGATATACTATTCGTAAGCCTCCTTCCTTTTTGAGTCTCTGTATACGATTTTTGGAAGCACCTACGATTATGTCAGCACTGAAATTGAACACCGGAGGCTGGCCCATGTCAGCTGACTGGGGCTCGAAGGGGTCAGGCTACAGGGATGTTTAATTGTAGTGTAGGCATTTGGGCTTGGGCTAGAGCTCAGGTCCTGGAACCCTCCCACCTCGTAGGGTCTCAGAGCCTGGGCTCCAGCCTGAACCTGAATGTCTGTATCACAACTAAACAGACCTGTAGCCCAGGCCCCAGGAGCCTGAGTCAGCGGACATGGGCCAGCCTCGGGTGTATAACTG
Organism: Lepidochelys olivacea; assembly: GCF_965140295.1. Taxonomy (NCBI): domain Eukaryota; kingdom Metazoa; phylum Chordata; order Testudines; family Cheloniidae; genus Lepidochelys; species Lepidochelys olivacea. Next base: position 126,315,879 of record NC_140416.1, read on the forward strand.
CACATAGACTTACCCTAGGTCAGTGGTTCCCAAACTTGTTCTGCCACTTGTGCAGGGAAAGCCCCTGGTGGGCCGGGCCGATTTGTTTACCTGCCGCATCTGCAGGTTCGGCCGGTCGCGGCCCCCAGTGGCCGCGGTTCGCTGCTCCAGGCCAATGGGAGCTGCTGGAAGCAGTGGCCAGTATGTCCCTCGGCCTGCCCCACTTCCAGCAGCCCCCATGGGCCTGGAGCAGCAAACTGCAGCCACTGGGAGCCGCGATCGGCCAAACCTGTGGACACAGCAGGTAAACAAGCCAGTCCGGCCCAGGAGGGGCTTTCCCTGGACAAGCAGCGGAACTAGTTTGGGAACCACTGCTCTATGTGATTTAAGATCCTAAATCCCATTTTCAAAAGTGGCTTAAGTGCTTAGGAGCCTAAATCACTTTCCCAAAATGGGAATCTCATTGAACGGCACTGCCAGCGTGGAGTAAAATCCTTTCTTCTGCAACTTGGGCCAGATCCTCAGTTGCTATAAATCAGCCTTTCTCTGAAGTCAATGGACTGATGCTGATTTACACAAGCTGAGGATCTAACCCTTTATGATATAATTCCCAGACCAAAAAAATCCATAACAAAACCCTACATTAATAAGGAGTTAATGTTGAGAGTACATGTAAAAACCAGAGGGACAGAACCAAGAATTACACAGTCAGGGAAGAAGTCTGAGTCAAGATTACATTTGTAACAAATCCAAACACGTTAAAATATAGAAATGCATCAAATAACCTTAACTCTGCCCTGCAATGACATCATTCAATAACCATGCAATTATGATTAAGGTATTTTACTGTTTGTGGTCCCAGATGAGAGGCAACCAACTTTTAAAGACATATTTTAAAAATATTTTCTCCCATTATGTTTCCCAGCATGCATTATTTTATCTGCCCTTATCTAAACCCCCTGATCAGAGAGCACGCCAATCTATTCAGATAAGGAGCCATCCTACTTTATGTAAACTCCTGCATCTTGCTACATTTATTATATTCCTTTGTGAAAATCTGCCATGCTCTGCTTCTGTCTAAAACACATTTGTACAGAAATCCAGTGCAATTATTTATGCTGGAGTGGGCATTAGGGAAAATGCGATATCTTTGTGTGTGTTATTACGTATAGTAGGAAAATCATTTTCACAGCTTAGGATCAGTTTCAAGAAAGAGAATTAATAATTGTATTTGTTTCATTTTTTGTGTCAGCAGGTATCCAAAATTTAAAATGACAGACCCTTCCATAGTATAATACACTGATTATTATGCTTCAGATACTAATTTGTGGGCCTGGGTTCTCGCTGGCATTCTGTGCTCTGTTGGTATTGTCCTGGTGCCAGAATACAGAAAACAAGCCCCTATTTTTCCCACGTTGACATGTGTCTATAAATGTACCAGCTACATCTGTGGGCGGATTCAAACTTCTTCATTAATAGCCAGACATTTGTGTTACTAAAAATTCAATACGTTTCTCATCGCCTCCACAGATGCGAACAATGTTTTCTAAAAACAGGGAAAATAAATAGCTCTCAGAACGTCATGACTCACAGCAAGCTTGGTGCTAGTATGAATTGTGGATAAATGAAAAAGAGTTGTATTATTATTTATAAATATGCTATGCCCCTCAGGCATGTATCTGCGTGATATTACCCTGCCTGAGTGCATGAGATAGATCAAACCTTAGACCTTCGTTTCTTCTGTACCATCAGGCGGTCCAGGTCCTCCACTGATTCTGGTCACTCGCTAATTGTGGTTGTAGGGGCTGTAAAAATAAACGAGGAACGGTAAAATAATAGCCTAATAAGGAGCATTTCTTCAAACCATAACCAGGTTTATAGCTGTGAGCAGGGACGCCTCAGCCTTAGCCGAGCTAGCAGGGCTGTTTGCTGAGGTTGAATACCCTACAAGATCTAAAGATACTGGTCTGTTACAAGATCTGCCCTACAGAGTGGGAGGGCGGATGCCGTCAGCAGCTGCAGGCTAACACGGAGATTGACTGCGAGTCAGAGGTCTGCAGCAAAAGGCTGCCCGGGAAGGATGGAGGAAGTGATGGCGACTCAGGGCATGCCAAGCCTGGGTCAGACAGTATGCGGGCTGTGTTGTTTTAAAGCCATTTCTCTAGGCACTGGGAATCTTTTGGCAGAATAAATCAGACTTCATGTTGGAGAAGCTGCTCCTGGGTCCCGGACACTGGTGCTGTCCACAGGCTCCTGGAGGGAAGCTCTGGGGACAGGGGGTGCCAAGCCCATTGGGCCTGCTAGATAACGCAGTGGGCAGCCAGGGGCATGTAACCTGGAGACCCAGTTGGAAAACGGGTGGGCTGTGGGATCCCACCCCAAAGAAAAGTGGAGGCACACACCTGCCCCTAGAAAAGGGGTACACTTGGGGGACTGGAAGAGGGTCCCAGGAGGGGCAGCCTGCTCAGGGACTGTGATAGGGATCACTGGTAGCCTTCATACAGCTAGAGAATGGTAAGTGCTATTTATTATTTGTATGCCTGTAGCATTCAGAAGCCCCGCTGCCAGTATAGAGGCATGTGTTAAGTCAGGGACAGCCCATCCCCCAAAGAGCTTCCAGGCTCAGGCTCTGAACCAACAGAGACTTAGGGCTGGCCTGTGGACAATTTTTGTCCTGCTTTAAGTATAGCAGTTTGAAAAAAATAAATTGAATCAAAATCTACATGTTTTGCTTTTTCCAAATTGGCATTTTTCTGCCAGAAAAACATTTTGTGGCTTCCCACCAGCAATAATACCAAAAGCAGCAAACGCTATGCTTCGTACACAGCATCCACCCGGCTAGTGCTACTTTAACTACAGTAGAACCTCAAAGATACGAACTCCAGAGCTCTGGACTTACCGGTCAGCTGGACACCCTCTGGAACCGGAAGTAATCAGGCCGCAGCGGGACACACAACAAGTAAAAGCAAGCAAATACTTTACTGCCGAGGCCAGGGGTGGCCAACCTGGGGCTTTGGAGCCCCATGCGGCTCTTCAGAAGTTACTAGGCGGCTCCTTGTCTAGGCACCGACTCCGGGGCTGGAGCGACAGGCGCCAACTTCCCAATGTGCCGGGGGGGCGCTCACGGCTCCACCCCTGGCTCTGCCACAGGCCCTGCCCCCACTCCACCCCTTCCCGCCCCCTCCCCTGAGTTTTTCGTGCCCTCACTTCCCTTCCCCTCCCCCCAAAGCCTGCTGCACGCCACAAAACAGCTGATCGGGAGGTGGGGGAGGGATGGGGAGGCGCTGATCGGTGGGGCTGCTGGTGGACGGGAGGCGCTGGGAGTGGCAGGGGGAGCTGATGGGGGGCTGCTGATGTGTTACTGTGGCTCTTTGGCAATGTACATTGGTAAATTCTGACTCCTTCTCAGGCTCAGGTTGGCCACCCCTGGCCTAGGGGCTTTAGCCCCGGGACTCAGGGCATCAGCTGGTGGGGAGGGTTAGGGCTGCAGCCAGAAGGTGAGGGGGATCAGGGCTCCAGGCAGGAGACGGTCAGGGCTTCTGACCCTCAGGAGCACCAGGGCTCAGGGCTTTAGATCTGGGGGGAGCGCTGGGGCTCAGGACTTCAGCCCCGCGGCTCCGTTCCTGGCTTCAGCCCTGTGGGAAGTGCCGAGGTTCGGGGCTTTAGCTACGAGGGGAGCCCTGGTAGCTTTAGCTATGGGGGGAGCATGCCCACCCCCTGCTGAAACTGGGAGTGGAGCCTTGGGGAGAACAGATGTAAGGGATGGTCTAGATAATATTTGTTACTGCCTCAGTCTAGGGGGCTAGATGACCTATGATGCAACAAGTGAGTATGACCTACAAATGGAGGGAAACGGGGGGAAAGGGTAACAAATAAGATCATAGAACCATAGAATCATAGAATATCAGGGTTGGAAGGGACCTCAGGAGGTCATCTAGTCCAACCTCCTGCTCAACGCAGAACCAATCCCCAACTAAATCATCCCAGCCAGGGCTTTGTCAAGCCGGGCCTTAAAAACCTCTAATGATGGAGATTCCACCACCTCCCTAGGTAACGCATTCCAGTGCTTCACCACCCTCCTAGTGAAATAGTTTTTCCTAATATCCAACCTAAACCTCCCCCACTGCAACTTGAGACCATTACTCCTTGTTCTGTCACCTGCCACCACTGAGAACAGCCAAGCTCCATCCTTTTTGGAACCCCCCTTCAGGTAGTTGAAGGCTGCTATCAAATCCCCACTCACTCCTCTCTTCTGCAGACTAAATATTCCCAGTTCCCTCAGCTTCTCCCCGTAAATCATGTGCCCCACCCCACTGATCATTTTGTTGCCCTCTGCTGGACTCTCTCCAATTTGGCCACATCCTTTCTGTAGTGGGGGGCCCAAAACTGTGTCCAGATGTGGCCCCACCAGTGCCGAATAGAGGGGCATAATCACTTCCCTCGATCTGCTGGCAGTGCTCCTACTAATGCAGCCCAATATGCCGTTAGCTTTCTTGGCGACAAGGACGCACTATTGATGCATATCCAGCTTCTCATCCACTGTAAACCCCAGTTCCTTTTCTGCAGAACTGCTGCTTAGCCAGTCAGTCCCCAGCCTGTAGCACGTTACAAGATCACGTTACATAGTAGCAATTGCATAACTTGGAGGTTCTTGATTATTCCAAGTGTTTTCTTTTTTAAATTTACCATAAAATAAACAAATAAAATCCATCATGCTCAGCTGGCTAGTTTCTTACAGGCATTGTGGTAGAGTTGGGTCTTGAACAAGTGTTTAAGGGGGAGAGGACATTGGTCTTATTTTGATTCATTCAGAGAGGATATTCCATGCATCTGGGGTGGTGCAGAAGAAGGAATGGAGACAGTTGTGAGACATGCTGGCAAATGGGATGAAAAGTCTGGGATATGCCGGGGTGCGAAGAAGATGGGAATTGCCATGAGAAAAGACATAGTGAATGAGTAAGGAGAAGTAGAATGGTGAAGGGGAGCAAGTGGAGGAATTGAAAGAAGGGGTGATGTGATCAAGTGATGGGGGTGTATGTTTGGGATGCCAGAAGGGAGGTAGCTGCCATACATCAAGACCAGAGATGCCAAGTGCCTAAACTAGAATTCTAGCTGCATGGACAGAAAGAAAAGGTCAGACTTTGGCAGTGATATGGAGAAAGAGTCAGCAGGATTTGGACACTGCCTGGAAATGGAACCCGGGGGTGTCAGGGGTCAAAGATGCACACAGGTTATGGGATTGCTTCACTGGAAGGAAACACAACTATTGCACAATTTGATAATAACTAGAACAATCAGAACTGATTCAAAAAGAAACCCTGTGTTTACTAAGGATCTGACTCAGCAACGTGGCGGATGGGGCCTCAAGTGAGAGGGGTGCCTTGCTGCATCCGCACCTGGATTACTGCAAGCCTTCATGTATCCAGTTCACATTTTCGCTTCACAAGGATACCGATGTCCTGAGTAACATACTCTGTGACTCTTGTTGGCCACAAATGACCATCACCGAGTTGCACACAAAGAATCTGAAGTCCTTCTGGCTTGTGTATTTTGTAGAAGCCCCTTTTGGGCTCCCAGCAGAAGTGTATAGGACTCATTCCAATGGGTGTTTCCCATGCCCCCCCCCCCACATATAAAGCTTGAGAGAATAGACTTTGCAGAGTGGGACTAGCACAGAAGATAAAAGAGAGGGAACCTCCGCTTACACCTCAGAGTCAGTAAACAGGGCACGTGTGCAGATACTAAAAGCCAATTATATAGTCTAGAATACCACTGCAAACTCCCCATGTGGGTCTGCAGACCAGTTGTTATTCCCTTGCCATGTGCTCACTGCTCTGGGGTCCCAGACAGAAAGCCCCTGCGGAGTACTGCTCCCTGGTATGCAGAAGCATGGGACAGCTGTGGCATGGCCATCACACCAGATGTTCGGTACCTTGCACTCCTGCAGAGGCAGGGGCCAGGATTTCACCCTGTGTGAATAGTGGCACCAAAGAGCAGCCTTGCAAAGAGTAGACTCCACAGAGAACTAAATCCTCCCTAAGCCAGCCCCAGTACTAGTCCCAAGAAAGTCTATGGCTCTAGAAGGCAAATGGAGTTGGCCCAGAGCTGTGTTTAACAATTTAGATACAGTATCTGATAACATCTAAATAAAGCAAATATTTTTAACAAATGTCCAATGTGCTCTCTTGCCTTCGATCAGTTTGATTGAATTGATTGGAGTATTGTAGATTCCCGGCGGCCGTTTCTGGCAGTTAGCAGCATTGGACGCTAAAGGATACACTAGGAAGTCTAAAATGCAGCACTCTCTCCCCTGGTGTATAACGCAGCTGATGCTCTAGGTTTCCATAACAAAATAGTTTTTAAATTAGAAGAGTCTTCTGCTGCTCCAACTTGCTGTGCTGGGTGTTTTCATCTTGAGAACAGCAGGTGAACGGGAACACGCCCAAACCTCTTTTTATTTCCTAGTAATTCCAACATGGATGAGGTTTGGAAGCTAGCAGCAGCCAAACAAATATGCTGAGGCTGGCATGGAGGGGGGCTGGTGGGAAAAGCTAGACAAACGGCAGGAAACCAGACATAGAGTTTTAATAGAAAATTGAAACTTAATCAGAGCCGAGGTACTGTACTTTAACCCCAGTGTCTTCCTGGCTCCAGTTGATAGTTCCTGTTTATGAGAAAAAGGACTAAATACTTTGGGTTGAATTTGGGTTAGCCAAGTCTGAAATTAAATCATGCAGGAGTCAGACCAAAAGATCCCTTTTCTCATCTGTGTCTTTCTGCAGCACTGTATTATTAGATAATGTAGGACATGAGTCGGTTCAATTGAATGAAATCTGGTCATTCGACTGCAAATGCTACCCCATAAACAATGAAGTGCAGTAACAATTCACACAGGTAAGAAGCTGATGGATATATTTTTAACCAAATAACTGCTGACCAATGTACATTTTAGAATTGAAACACACCTTCCTGAGGAGACGGACAGGTGTGCCATGCAGGCTGGTGGGCAGTGGGTAATGACTGTAGCACCATGAGCAGGGCTAAAACTTGGCCAACTAATTCAGTGATTAGCTAGTTGCTAAAAAGCAGATGGCCAGGTGGTATAACATGACATTGAAGGCTTTGTGAAATTCAGGACAATAAGAAGTTGTTTTTTAAGCATCTTAGGAACAAAAAGAATCATAACAATGGTATTGATCCATTGCTAAATGGAAATGGTAGAACTAGCAATTATAATGCAGAAGAGGCAAATATATTACAAGACATTAATACATCAATACATATTTCTCTTCTGTATTTGGGAAGAAACAGGCGATGTACTCATCTCTCAGGAGGATGTTAAACAACAGCTAGTAAAGTCAGAAATGTTTAAATCAGCAAGTCAGGATAACTTGCATCCAAGAATTTTAAAAGGGAGCTGACTGAGGAGCTCGCTGGACCATTAATATTGATTTTCAATAAGTTGTGGATCACCTGAGAAGTTCCAGAGAACTGGAAGAAAGCCAATGTTGTGCCAATTTTAAAAAAGCGTAAATGGGATGACTCAGGTAATTACAGGCCTGTTGGTGTGCCATCGATCCCAGGCAAGGTAATAAGTTGACTAAAGGAGGGTAATATAATTAATGCCAGTCAACATGAGATTATGGAAAATAGATCTTGTTGGACTAATCTATTTTTTTAAATGAGATTACAAGTTTGGTTGATAAAGGTAATAGTGTTGATGCAACACACATTTCTGTAAGGCATTTGACTTGGTAGTGTGTGACATTTTGATCCAAAATCTAGAACGATATCAAATTAACATGGCACATTTTAAATGTACTGAAAGCTGGCTAAATGATAAGTCTCGAGATGTAATTATAAACTGGGAATCACCACTGAATGGGAGTGTTTCTAGCAGAGTCCTGCAGGAATCGGTTCTTGACCCTACACTAACTAACATTTTTCTCAATGATCTGCAAGAAAACATAATATCATCACTGATGAAGTTTGAAGAAAATACAAAGATTGGGAGAGTGGTAAATAACGAAGAGGACAGGTCTCTGATACAGAGTGATCTGGATCACTTGGTAAACTGGGGGCAAGCTAATAATGAGCATTTTAATATGGCTAAATATAAATGTATATATCTAGGAACAAAGAATGCAGGCCATACTTACAAGATGGGGGACTCGATCATGGACTCTGAAAAAGATTTGGAGGTCATGGTGGATAACCAGCTGAATATGAGTTCCCAGCGCCATGCTATGGCCAAAAAAGCTCATGTGATCCTTGAATGGATAAAACAGGGGAATCATTGAGATATGTATGGTGGACTAAGATGGCTTCATTTTTGCTGGGCCAGATCCACACTGTAACACAATCAGTAGACCAGAAATATATGGCGTATACACACTAATGGTTCTTAATTCATTAACGTCTCCAAAGATCACCGAAAATATGCAGTGCTATGTAAGAGCTAAGTACTACTACTAGACAACTCATGTTTGCCACATAAAATGTAAAGGCACAGACACTACCATCCTACCTTCTGTTCTGAAGTTTCCAATTTCAAAGATCCCTTGTAAGGAATTTTCAGTTCTTCATAGATATTAAGGACCAACATTCCAAGTACGGCCACCAAAAGGCCAGTCCTGTAAATCCCACTGGCAGCTTATACAAGTTGCAGGATCAATCCCTGAGCTGTGTCCACACAACATGATTGCACATCTCTTACGTGACCGAAATGCCCACCTGTGTGTAACACATGCAATTCTACCAGTCCAACTGATTCTCAAATGCAGCACAATGAGCTTGTATGGGCAGTGGTTGTGCCCAGACTGCTTGGAAACTTTTTAAAGACACCGAAATAGAGTGTCAACTTAAACGTATATGCGAAATTAAAAAAAACACGGTAAGAGAACCAAAAAAGAGCCACCGTGGCCAAACAACAAACTAAAAGAAGCAGTGAGAGGCAAAAAGGCCTCCTTTAAAAAGTGGAAATTAAATCCTAGTGAGAAAAATAGAAAGGAGTGTAAACACGAGCAAATTAAGTGTAAAACTAAAATGAGGAAGGCCAAAAAAAATATTTGAGGAACAGTCAAGCCAAAGACTCAAAAAGTAACAGGAATTTTTTTTTAAGTACATCAGAAGCAGGAAGCCTGATAAACAACCCGTGGGCAAAAATAAAGCCATCTTAGCACACCATACAGACCTCAATGATACCATTTAACTGTTTTCCTTTGGTACAATTATTTGGCATTCTTTGTGCACCTTAATTTAGTTAAATGCTACTTTCTGAAGTTTCGCATATGTACAAGCATGTATAAAGTGCCAAAAATCTATACAAGAGAGACAAGGTGGGTGAGATTATATCTTTCCTTGGACCAGCTTCTGTTGGTGAAAGAGGCCAGCTTTCGAGCTCCACAGAGCTCTATTTCAGGTCTGGGCAAGGTACTCAGAGCGTCCGTATACCTCGAAAGCTTGCCTCATTCACCAACAAAACTCGGTCCAATAACATCTATTACCTCACCCCGCCCCCCTCGTCTCTCTCATATCCAGGGACCAACAAGCTACAACAGCACTGCAAATGTCAATCTATGCAAACATTCGCCTATTTTATAATTGATTGCATAAGGTCAGATTCTGATACTCTCATTCATTCTGTGTAGTTCCTTAGCACCACCGAAATTAATTACTTGCAGAGTGTGAGGTACTAGATAGTGTGAATACATAGTGCTATAGGCATTCATGGTTATGTTACCATATAATCTTTCCATGAACAATACCATCAAATAGAGGTCTGTCTTACCCATCTTAAGAGGAATGGAATAAATAGAGGCAAGTAGGAAACTAGCGCTCAGGTAGGGAAAGGAGGTTCATAGACTTTAAATAAAAGAGAAGAACCCCAGATCAGTGTAGCTCTGGGCTTCAGGGCAGTGAAGCAAAGCTAAGTGGTTCTATCCATTATGAATTGTGCAAAGAGGCAACTGGAGGGCATCCTATGCATCCATAATAAACCAGAGCAATATAAAACAATACAAATAATGAATGAAATCAAATGGGATTGAAATTAAATTTGAATTTCCTCTACCTCTGAGCAACCTTACCAAACGGAAAAATCCAGGCATTAAAAGGAGAGCAGGTAGGTCTGCTGCATAAGGCAGCAGCTGTATGCAAAATGTGAGCGCTCTCACTGCTCAACCCACCAATGACCCAGGCCAATGAGCGGACAGACTGATCATCCCCGAGTGCCTTATGATATAGTCCTGAACCATAAGAGGAAAGGTCCTCTGACGCTAGCCTGTTATTCATCACTGCGCTAAAAAAATACACCATTAGAGTCTTTGTGGGCCTCTCATTTTCTGCCTTTACGCTTTGAGTGCAGAATTCTTAGAAGAAGTCTCTTAAATGAGTCCCTGATTATGTAGGCGAAGCATGTGCAATGGAATAGGAAGACACATTCTCTCTCTCCCCCCTATTTTATAGAACTTGCATTTCTTTGTTCATTTTTCACCACGGATCCAGCACCTGGACATGCCATGGCCTACTTACGCAGGTAGGTAACAGCCAGGGAGACCATGGAGGAGGCCTCAATATACAGGGATGGTTGGCTCTGTGCCGGCCCCAAACAGAGGGGACCACAAGGACAGGACAGGCAAGGAGCCACTGGAACCATGTTGCCCCTTTAGTGGTAGGAGCACAGGAGTGGGGCAGATCAGTGGTCACTCGCTCTTCCAGTTCATAGGCCGGGCAAGTGGCCTTCAGTAGGACATGGAAAGTAACTTCCAGCCTCCTGCCCAGTGCCCTGTCTGACAGATGGATTTTTGGCCATCTCCCTCAGCAAATCATGGAGCAGGTCCTCAAAGAATCAATCCTGAAGCACTTGCATGAGAGGAAAGTGATCAGGAACAGCCAGCATGGATTCACCAAGGGAAGGTCATGCCTGACTAATCTAATCGCCTTTTATGATGAGATTACTGGTTCTGTGGATGAAGGGAAAGCAGTGGATGTATTGTTTCTTGACTTTAGCAAAGCTTTTGACACGGTCTCCCATAGTATTCTTGTCAGCAAGTTAAGGAAGTATGGGCTGGATGAATGCACTATAAGGTGGGTAGAAAGCTGGCTAAATTGTCGGGCTCAACGGGTAGTGATCAATGGCTCCATGTCTAGTTGGCAGCCGGTATCAAGTGGAGTGCCCCAAGGGTCGGTCCTGGGGCCGGTTTTATTCAATATCTTCATAAATGATCTGGAGGATGGTGTGGATTGCACTCTCAGCAAATTTGCGGATGATACTAAACTGGGAGGAGTGGTAGATACGCTGGAGGGGAGGGATAGGATACAGAAGGACCTAGACCAATTGGAAGATTGGGCCAAAAGGAATCTGATGAGGTTCAATAAGGATAAGTGCAGGGTCCTGCACTTAGGACGGAAGAACCCAATGCACAGCTACAGACTAGGGACCGAATGGCTAGGCAGCAGTTCTGCAGAAAAGGACCTAGGGGTGACAGTGGACGAGAAGCTGGATATGAGTCAGCAGTGTGCCCTTGTTGCCAAGAAGGCCAATGGCATTTTGGGATGTATAAGTAGGGGCATAGCGAGCAGATCGAGGGACGTGATCGTCCCCCTCTATTCGACATTGGTGAGGCCTCATCTGGAGTACTGTGTCCAGTTTTGGGCCCCACACTTCAAGAAGGATGTGGATAAATTGGAGAGAGTCCAGCGAAGGGCAACAAAAATGATTAGGGGACTGGAACACATGAGTTATGAGGAGAGGCTGAGGGAGCTGGGATTGTTTAGCCTGCAGAAGAGAAGAATGAGGGGGGATTTGATAGCTGCTTTCAACTACCTGAAAGGGGGTTCCAAAGAGGATGGCTCTAGACTGTTCTCAATGGTAGCAGATGACAGAACGAGGAGTAATGGTCTCAAGTTGCAGTGGGGGAGGTTTAGGTTGGATATTAGGAAAAACTTTTTCACTAAGAGGGTGGTGAAACACTGGAATGCGTTACCTAGGGAGGTGGTAGAATCTCCTTCCTTAGAGGTTTTTAAGGTCAGGCTTGACAAAGCCCTGGCTGGGATGATTTAACTGGGAATTGGTCCTGCTTTGAGCAGGGGGTTGGACTAGATGACCTTCTGGGGTCCCTTCCAACCCTGATATTCTATGATTCTATGATTCTATGAAATCTCACTTCGGGTGTTTGTACGCTGCAAGCCCCAAACCCGCGGCAGCGAATCTCAGAGCTCAGGCCAATGGACACGAGTTCGCACTCCCAGGTGAAAAACAGCAGTGTAGATATTCCCACTCCTGCTCTGAAACCTGGCGAGGCAGGTGGGTCTCCAGCCTGCCACCAATGACCCATCCCTTCCCAGCTGCAAAACCTGCTTTGCCTGCTGGAGCCAGGACCTGACCTATTGCTTCATTGTCTGTAGATTCAGGGCATGGAATCACCTTTGGAAATTTATCTTTGCAGTTTGAAGGGCTAGACACTGAATTGTTTCACACAAAAGCTTCAGTTGATCTCCGACACATGGTGCCCATCCAACTTCACACCGATACTGATCGGGGCTTCACACTGCACTGTATTCCTGAGACTTTTTGCTTCATGGCCCACTTCATGCATCATCAACCAGAAATCAGGAAGTAGTGAAAATATTACAGCAACTCTCTTTGGACCAAAATAACCGCAACCATCTTTCTACTCCTCCCGTTCTCTCTCTCTTTCTGTCTCACTCCCCCCCAATTGTATAATTTATGTTATTCAGCTTTATTAATATTATTTTATCTTAGCACCTAGGAGCTCAAGACATGGACCAGGAGCCCACTGGGCTAGGCCTGGTACGTTATTTCTTAGGTTTATTATGTCAGTGCAGACTAGGATCCAGCTATGCTAGGTGCAGTAGAAACACAGAACAACAAGACACTCCTGCCTCAGGTTGCTGATTTGTTATTTTGGAGCGGAAGCAACATTGGACTATGTACAACCTGGCCAATGAAATGTATCATGAAGCTATGAAAGTTCATGAGGAAGAGCTACAGAGTGAAGTGTGCTATTTACCTCTGATCATGTTATTTAAAGCTCACTTTCCATGTTTGTACCAGTAAGGAAACTGCCAAGAACTAATGTCTTCTCTGTGATTCTAGCATGGGGACGACTCGCCGCAAATGACCAGGCCAACTTTCATTTAGTTACGAATGGCTGAGAAAAGTATCCGTGAACACATGCTTCTGGAACTGATGAGATCCCAGGCTTGTTAAGCAACCCTTCTTCCCAGGCTCTCAGCAGCTGTTAAATCACACATGTGGGCTAACATTTTTACACAGCAAAGAATAGGACCACATGGAAAAGAAGTCTAATTTGTATTGACCTTTACCAGTGCACACTTAGCCCAAATGTACTCAGCGCTTCCTCCATACGGTTCAAACATTGTACTACCTCTAGATTCTCATTTTCTTATGCTATATCTTGTAATGCATTCAGGGGGATAATTTCAGTAACTCAGAGCTCAAACGTCCAAATGTAAACACATAAAAACTAGAGAGAATCCTACGTAGAGATGTAAGGCAGTGAGATTGTTACAGAGTATATCAGTGAAAGAACTTTCAGCTCACCCAGAATGATTTGCTGCATTAGCTAAAATCCAGTTTGGGTGGAAGACTGATCACAAGAGCTGGCACTTCGTAAATGCTGCAGATATCTTAGCATCTGCACAGCTATAGTACCATCTGAATGACAATATCTTCATTTTACGGTTCTGAATTTCTTCACTTGCCCTAGCTTAACAATATGTACAGCATGACATAAAAACCTTATATTAAAGGCAATTAAACATGGTTTTCACATCCGATATATACTGCTTAATTGATAGTGAGCATCTGGGGTGGCTAACAAAGACATGGTGGCTTTATATTCTGAAAGATCTCAAATCTTTTTATAAAAATGTTACAGGCTAGATTCTTAGAGGCTGTAAACAGGTATAGTTCCATTGAAGTCAACAGAGCTACAATGATTTACACCAGCAGAGCCTCTGGTTCTACATTGGTCCCCACTGCAGTTATAACCTGCCTCCCAGAGTCCTTCAGAAGATTCTGCAGTTTATTATACCATCAATCAACAAAGAAAACTAAATCAAACAGCTGCAGGATCTGTCCATTTGCACCAATATTTGTCTTTAATTTGTTCACAATGAAATCCTGGCCCCATTGAAATCAATGATAACACTCCCATTGGCTTCGGTGGGGCTAGGATTACACTATTAATTGTTAAATAGGGTCTTTTTAACCTCTGTTTAACCTCAAGACAGCGGTGTTTGTTAGTTTCAAGAGGACTCCTCGCTATTTCACCCTGGCCCTTGTTGTTGCTGACAAATGCCTGGCAGAAGGGTTACCTACAGATCAGGCTCTTGAGATCCAACCCAATATATGACTAGTGATACCATATGCACTGCTTACAGACTATGACATGATGAGAGAGGCCATGTGTAAGTGTCCAGAGTATTGACGCTAATTAGGCCTCTTCAGCAAAGTGCAATTGCAATAAATTGATGAGGGTTGCAATCATAGGTGTTCTGGGAAACGAACAAGGATTTGAAATTGGGATAACTCAAAGGTTATATCCTCTGAAACAACTAAACAACTTATGTTAAGCTTAGTAGTAGCAAAAACATAATATAGACACTGTAAAGGGGTAGGAAGATCAATAGAAAGAATGTATTCCTGCTGTGGATAAAAATAACTAGGACTGAAATATATTGCGTGTTTTTATTTTAAGGTTTATAGAAAAGGTGTTCAGCAGTAAATCTGTAATCTCATGTACAATATGGAGCACAAAGAAAATATCCTGAGCCATGTCCAGATGAACTCCTGGGCTCCTTTTATTAGTTCCATGCAGAGCTGAATAACATTAGAAATGTCTCTTCTATGGGAAATTCATACATTTCAAAACTTGTTTTCACCCCAAATATTAAGGTCTGTTTAAAAAACCTGAAATACTTTGTTTCGAGTTATTTCAACATTAAATTACATTTTTCCATTGTGCTGCATAGCCTCATGGGGATTGTAACTGGGGATCCTGATGCCCCCCCCCATCTTTTCCCTGGGCCGGATTCCTTGACTACACTACATCTCCCATAATGCATCTAGAAGCATGGAATGCCCATCATGCACCATCATGTCTCTACGTAAAAGAATAAATGGACAAAAATCAGGTGTCAAGAATTATAACATTCATAAACCAGTTGGAGAACACTTCAATCTCTCTGGTCACTTGATCTCAGACCTAAAGGTTGCAATATTAAAACTAAAAGACTTCAAAAACGGACTCCAATGAGAGATTGCTGAATTGGAATTAATTTGCAAACTGGATACAATTAACTTAGGCTTGAATAGAGCCTGGGAGTGGATGTGTCATTACGCAAAGTAAAACTATTTCCCCATGTTTATCCCCCCCCCCTTCGCTCCTCGGACATTGCTGTTAACTGCTGGAAATGTCCCACGTTGATTATCACTACAAAAGGTATTCTCCCCCCAGCTCTCCTGCTGGTAATAGCTCATCTTAAGTGATCACTCTCCTTACAGTGTGTATGATAACACCCATTTTTTCATGGTCTGTGTGTATATAAATCTCCTCACTGTATTTTCCACTGAATGCATCTGATGAAGTGAGCTGTAGCTCACAAAAGCTTATACTCAAATAAATTGGTTAGTCTCTAAGGTGCCACTAGTACGCCTTTTCATCATGTACCACATCGTTCTGTCAGAAGGATATCAGTACATTGTCTCATGGGAGCTGTAGTCTTCATGGGAGCCTGGCCCTTAGGAAGGAATTGGGTCTGGAACTACAGGTCCCATAAGGCATTATGCCCTGATAGGGAAATTCAGTTTAGTGTTTTGTTGAATTGATATGAAACAAAACATTTCTGGTCAGTTCAAAAAACAAAATATTCTGATTTGAGTCAAATGGAACCAAAATCAAATCTTTAATTTCAATTTTCCCCAATGGAAAGTCAAACATTTCCAGCAAAATTTAAATTTTGCTATCGAAAATTTTGGTTTTTGCGGAAGCTGCATTTTCCATCAGAAAATCATTCTATGGAAAATTCCAAGACCAGCTCTAGTGCAGTGTGTGTGTACGTGTGCGTGTGGGTGGGGGGAGTTTGAGCTGCGAGGGGGATGTGTTAGTGGGTGAGAATATAACATAGGCCCTTTGACGTATTCCTTTCCTTTTGTCCAAATCTGTCTCTTTTCTGCCTCTGTCCGTTGGCCTTGCCCTGGAAACGGATGGAGTCAGAAAGCAGATTTGTGCCTCTCCACTCTTTTTTGTTCTTTTTTGATTTCCCTAACCTTTTTTTATTATATTGACTAAGTGAGTATATGGGAAGAATGATGTAGTGATCGGACTGATATTATGTGTGTTACTGTTTTATTAATATCACCAAAATAAAAAACCAGAACCCGGCAGGCTTTGGCTGCTGTTTGCTCATACTTATGGCAGAAAAGGCAGCAAGAAAAGAAGACTGATACAAGACCTCTTTCTGTAGTCCCTTCCTTGAGAAGTGTAATAGGGCAAATATTATTTTGGCTTTGACTGTTGCCATAAGGTGGCCTGGGAAAGCACATTTTCCTACATGAAATCGTTGTGAATGAAAACAAAGGGGAAAATGATTAGCATTAGCTTCTTTTCAGAAATGATTACAACCATTGAAGATCTGAGGGATTTTTTTCCCCCTGTACAGTGTTTGCTTTTACCGTTCCTGTCCTCATACTCTAAGTAACAAAAGATGCTGCATGAAATGACTTTGTGTATGTTTCCAGCTTTTAATACTGAGAACAATTTAATTAAGCATGGTGGATTGTGAAGGGACTTTGTGGATTGCCTAATGTGTGCTACAAGGCTATAGCTGTCCTCAAATAGCCAAGTGTTCCTCAATACACTGTTCTTTTCACGTTGACAGTGGTGAGTGGAACTTCCCATGGAGCCACTAACAATCCAAGACTGCTAAATAGAAATACCTTGATGAGCACTGCCGATGACCCAGCCAGTGAGGGGAAGTACTGTGTACTAGGATATTAGATTCTCCTGTATGAAAGTGTTGCTCTAGTTAAATAGGGTCTGTGGGGAAAGCAAGCAGGAAAGCAACACAATAGCTCTAGATTAGTGACCTACTAACAAAACCTGGGGCAATTACCGAACAATGGCCTATTTCCAGGCTCCAGCCTGAAGAGACACAGCTGTTGTGTGAAACAGTGAGCCTAGGCAGCAACGGGACACTAAATGGTTAAAAGGCCCTCTTACAAGAGAAGGAGGGGTAAATTGGGGCTGTCTTGGGGGACAGACTGACACTGAGTCAGAAGAGGTTGGGCAAGCATCATAGAATGGGAAACCTTAGGGAGAAGCTGGTATATGTAGACACTGGTTGGTTGTTTTAAGATCCTTTTTTTTGTGGAAGTGCTTTTGTTCTAATAAATAACGCTTTGCTTTACGAAGGCTGTGTGGTCACTGTATTAACCACTGGACACTGCATCCAATGGGCACAGAACTGCAGGACTGGAACTTAAGTCTAGGGAGGTGGTGGAATCTCCATCCTTAGAGGTTTGTAAGGCCCGGCTTGACAAAACCTTGGCTGGGATGATTTAGTTGGGGATTGGTCCTGCTTTGAGCAAGGGGTTGGGCTGGATGACCTCCTGAGATCTCTTCCAACCCTGATATTCTATGATTCTAAGTCACGCCTGCCAAGATATTCACAGCTGATTGCAGAGGACTGTAGCCCTATGCCCGGTCTGAGAGTGGGAGAATCACCTGATTACACCTCAAGAGCGAGGTGACGGCTTGAGGCCTGAGACCTGAACGGTTTCACTCCAAGAAAAGGGGAGCGAGAGCTGCAGTTACTGTGACAGTGGTTAGTGTCATTTTGAAGTATATGCCTTTGTTTAAAATTTTGGCTCATACCCATTGCTGGGTATTATTTTAGAATCCGCAATTCTGTGTATATATTTTTATATAATGTTTGTTATATTACATGGTATTGTGAAGACATATGTAAATGCACTAGTACAAATGTATCTGAAAACCTACTGTATTCTGAAAATCTGTGAATACATTCAGTTATTTTCATCTAACTTAGATGTGCAGCTGGTCTAGGTCCTGGTTTAGAGAAATCCTGGAATGTTGACTTGGGTATTCTGAATTCATTTACATTTCCTAACATTCTGATTATTGCTCTTACTTATCTGTATGATAATAGCACACAGGAGCACCAATCAAGGATCAGGCCCCACTCTGCTAGGTGCTGTGCAGACATGGAGTGGAAAAAAGTCCATGACGCAAAGCGCTCACAATCCAGGTTCTGGAAAGAGGCAATGAGTGAATAAGACCAAAAAAAAAAAAAAAAAAAGAAGTGGGGAATAGAGGTAGGATAAAGGAACAGTGAAAATGAGCATGCAGTAAGGTTTCAAAAAGGCTCACCACTTCTTTATTCTGACTTCTCACTTCATAACAGAATTCGTTGAAATTGTCCTTTTTTTTTTTTTTTTTTTTTTTTTAGTTTTTGACATTTTTCACCAAAATTTGGACATGAACTCTTTACTAAACTTGTAATGAAAAAAATATCCCACTTCTCAACCTACTCTAGAACTCATCAACATTTGCCAAATTTTGATGGAAATTTCATTGGAATGTCCAATTTTAGACATAAAAAATAGGACTTTTGGGGTAACAGTTTCAGCAATTTCCCTCCACTCAACTCCCATTATGCAGCTAACTCAACTTCAGGCTAGAGAGTGGACCTCAGATGTGTGACCATGTGTTGACTTTTCCTTGTAATACAGCAGAACCTCACCAATTCACACTGAGTAGTTCTTGTGAATTACTGGGTTTGGCTAAGAGAAGTAAGGGTTGTATTCTACCTTTGCTGGTATTCAGGACCCTCCTGCTGGGTTAGTGGCATGACTCTGCTCTGCAAACATGGGGAAGCATTTGTGGAGACTTTGCAAGAGGCATGGAACCCTGCCTTATGAGGAGCCCACCTCTGCAGGACTCCTTGGGTTGTCTGTGGGAGTTGAGGACAGGCCACAGTAAGTGATGGACCATGGTTCATTCCCCATTTATTCTATTCAAATAATTACATCCCACTTGGTTATACAAATCATACAGTATTTGATGCTTATCAGCTATATAATAGATTCTGTCCGTTAGCATGCATTTCTCATATGACTGCTTCAGAGCTAGCCAGGAACACAAGAAAGCCACCATGTGTCAGAATCTCAGTTCTTTGCTTCTGGCCCTGGATTAAAAGAGGAAAGTCATAGGGGTGCAACAAGAAAACATTTTTGTTTAAAGCAAATCAACTTTGCTGAAGCTCCGAAATGTTCCCTTTGGTTTTGGCACATGTTTTAAGCAAAATTCAAGACAGGTTTTATTATATCTGAACCAATTTGCTCATCCTGCATTAGGAATGTAATGATGTGTTAAAAATTCTATCAACAAAAATAATTTATAAACCCATTATTCTTTACCGAATGGTGAGCTATATCTGAGTACGCTCATTAGGGCCTAGATTCAGAGCCCATTGAAGTCAGTGAAAAAGGCCCATTGGTTGCTGTGGACTTTGAATAAGGTCATATGTTACCAAAATGTAATATTGAATGTACAATATATCTATTGAAGACATTGCCCGAGGTGTGTGTGAGTTTTTATTTTAAAGGAGAAAATACATACATATAGTCGCTAGCTAGGCTTTTTGTGTTGAGATGAAGAGCTAGACAATGGTGCTACATAACAATTCCATATTCACAGCCTAGGATCTCCCATGCTACACAATGAAACTTCACGGTATTTTGCTTTAAAACCATATTGTTCCCTGGAAAGATAACACTTTCATAGTCAATCCCATGAAAGCTTCTGGAACTACCATTCAATTTATGTTCGTTATAATGCAGTAGGTTGATATGAATTGTTTCATAAAGAGAGGAGACTTCTTATTAAAACATTAAGTCAAATTCCACCCAGTGTGAGCAGGGACAACTCCACTGATTTGTTGCTTCATTGACTCCATTGATATGGTCTTGGATTCTATGGTAAAGACATAGTATAAAAAGATGGCTTGACAGAGGAAATATATCCTGTCCACTTAAGTGCCCATTCATTCAGGTTCTCATTTATTTACACTCTCCTCTTCCCACCAGCCACATTAGTTAAATGTTACTTCAAGACTGAGTGTTGGTCGTTTAAAGGATGGATTGAGGCAAGTACATCCATGCTGAGATGCTTTTTATTCTGATACTAATCTGAGTCTAAAATGCCATCTACTTTTCTCTTTCTTCATGTGCAGTAACTCTTAATCTCTGGAAGATGCTAAAATTAACAATTGAGAGAAGGCTTAGAACAAATGAGAAGCCTAAAGCACAAGCATTTACAACCAGATCTTGTTTCTCCTCCATATGGGATTACTATTATTACTGTTTAAGAATGTCTTGGCTAGATGATATTTTGTCTCCAGTTAATTTAAAATGTCTCTTACATCTCATTGAATTTAGTTCACTGTTTTAGATGCTAGTATCCATAGAAACAGGATCCAATGGTTCCTGCTCATGCATGATCATCATAAATCTCGAGTCTAGTGCCATATAAATACCAGCTGAGCACTGCAGACACGGCCACCTGGGGCTTTGTGAAAATGAAATTGGTACTTACCGATCGGATATATCAAAGCAGCTCTCCCTCTTCTGTAAGGGTATTTAGAAGGAAATGCTGAGTGATACACATGATAATATGATTTTGACCCTTACATGAATTGAAAGTAATCTGACTCCATTATAAATAGCACGCTGTCCCTGTCCACCTTTCATTAAACTGGAATTTGAAATCTGGAATGTTTGGTTTATTTTCATAGTCATAACTTCTAAGCAAAGCAATGACATTAGTGTATATGGCCTTCTTCATGGTAATGGGGCTTGGAGGATCACCTCCTGGATAGCATACTGGAGGTTACAGACTTGTGAGCTAGCTGACCAAATATCATGTGCTCAGAACAAACCTGGCTGGAACTGGGGGTCTGTGTATTTCTTGATATTCTCCTGCCTCTGGGCCAGACACTTGGCCCCACTGATTCTGTTTTGTGCACAAAGCCGCTATCAAAATGGCTTAATAGGCTACCTGGGGATTCCCAACCAGGATGCTAGAACAGCTCTTAATGGGACACCAACTTCATTGATAAAGTATAATTTGAATTTATGCTATTATGAATTCAAAAAGTGAGACTAAATTGAGGATTATGGGACTTTTGTGGAAGGTGAAACCCTAACAAATAATTTTTTGGACAATTACTGAGCTAATACATGCCTATGACATAACCATTCGATAAGATGTTACTTGCTATATTCAAATGCAACAGATTATATTACCAGAAAATAAATCATGACACAGCAATTAGTCTTGTTTCTAGTATGAAATGCAGTTTGTGGCATATTAAAATTCCGACAGGCTCCATCTGTTTAAACTATGTTTCCTTATAATCTAATTACACAAGGTATCCATGCCTGAGTCATTAACAGCATTATGAATAATGATATTCATTAGCACTAGCCTACATGTGCTATTTGTTTTTTGTTTTTCCCCTGAGAGAGATCAGTTACTAGCAAAGATTTCTATTTTGACAATCTCCGTCTGGGTTGTTCTGACATCATTTTGTTCTGTGTGAGGGATAGTCACTCTGGTTTCAATTAGCTCTCATAAAGAATGCTTACCTCTTGTTCTGAGGGCTTTGTGTGTGGCGTTGCATTTTTCTCCATGCAAATTTGCCTTTTTGCAACCTCATGTCAGGCTCAGCATGTTCCTTTCTGGAGCTCCTCTGGCACCACTGATGTGCAGCTCAGTTCTGAATTGGGCATATTATTGGTAAAAAGGCAGCCACTAGTATCCGAAAGTGCCCTGACATCCAAATCTTCCTCTCGCCTTTAGGTAGCAAGGGTTAGAACAGAGTCGGCAGGAAAACCAGTTGCTTTGAGAAAATATTTATACAGTTCATGGCTGACGCTGCCCAGATTCCACTGAACTTGCGCAGCTGATATTGTCTGTGTAGCTGTTTCATTAAGTAAAGTAAATGGGATCAGACAAGTCCTCAAGGACTCTGAGTTCCCAATAGCAATTTGGGTCCTTGATTAAAGGTCTGTAAGGGGCTTCTAATCACTAAAATCCAATCCTGATATTAGGAAATATTCAGCACTCTGTGTACAACCAGCCTTATCCGAGACAACACAATTCCTGCTAGATGCAATACAAGTTATAGTTGCTCACTGATAACTGAAAAGGAAGTTGCTTTTCATTCCTTGTTGCCCATTTGTGATAAGCATACAAGGAAGCAGCAAATAATGTATGCTTCTAGCACTAGGAGTCCTCTGGACCATATTTCCCTTTCCCATATCAGGCCCATCTCATCAGTTGAGTGTTACTCCCTGACTGTCCTGTTGACAGTGGACCATGAAACGGGATCCATTTGGCTATTGTTGAGCTTCTCTTTGTCAGCACAGTCTCGTGTAGGGAAAGAAGAGAGTGCTGGGGGACCGGGAAGGGTTTTAAGAGGCTGGCAAGGCAGGAGTGGGATTCAATTAGGGTACAGACAGGTGGCCGAACGAGAGGTGGAGAGAATGCATTTATGTTGGAGGCACACATGGGGCGTGAAGGAGATGTGCTTGGCCAGCATTTTCCTCCAGTCCTGCTCCGCTGCTCGGGAGCAGGAGCAGTTGAAGCAGATGCTGGGGAAGGGGGTGAGCCAAGGTTAGGGACCTGTGGGTTGGACTTTATGGTGTGAGAGAGGTGCGAAGAAGTAAGGGTGGTGGGGAGATGGTACTGGAGATTAGGCGATGTTTGCCTACAGTGAAGAGAATGGGGAGATACAGCTGAGAGAGGCAGAGATGTCGTGGACATTGGTAGGGTTGAAGATCCTGGACATGCCAGTTGGAAATACAAGCTGGTGGGTGACATTGAATGAGATGAGCTGGTGATGGCTAGAGAGTGGGGACTCAGGACGGGAGAAGGAGGGCATCCTGGTCAACAGGTGTATAGGGGAGGAGTTTCTCTGCACCCTGTGTGCCATGGAAAGCCCAACAGAAAGGAGGGCTTAGAACTCACAGCAGAGACTGCTCAGATTATTTGTACTCTGTGTATATTGTAGATTAATCAGCAATAGCATTTATTACCTCCCATGCTCGTTAATGCTTGGGGACAGGTAATAAGGCCCCAAAGGTGCCCTGTGGGGTGAGAGGGGTGATACATTGGGCTGAAAGGCAGGACTCAGGTACCACAGTGATGGCCAGCAGTGTAACATCTAGAGAGAGACTGTATCGTGCTGTGCTTTTGCTAACATAGCCCTCTACATTTCTGGAAAATCTTAAACCTGGGAATTTTCTGAAGGATTGAGGACTGTCTAAACTGGGCCTGCATTATCCCACATGATATATTTGCTCTGGATTATGCAACATCTGTTCAATGCAACATCTCTTTCTTAGGAAAATTTGGCTTTGGCAGTTATTCCTTGAGAGAGCAAATATTGATTTGAGGAGAAAAGCAGGTAACTGAGCTTTCTAGCAATCTTGTACAGTACTGACAACTATGACTTGAACCCAGAACCTCTCAATTCATTTGAGTTCAAACATCTTGCCTCATAAGACAATATAAGACAAATATTAACCTAATGAGTTCATCTTGTGTTCAGAACTCTTTCCCAGAAGATTTCAAGCCTACATGCTTTGGGAGCCAATGGAGATAACACAATAAATATGGTTGCTCTAAGTTGATGAGGGATCCATTGAAATTCAATAGAAGCTATCAAGATTAAATGACTGTTTCATTACAAATATAAATCTTCTGCTCCTTTATTAAATCCTGCAGAGATTTATTAAATGTTGTGGGGTTCGAGAGACACAACAGAATTTTAATACAAAAAGACAGAGTGAATTTAATCTAGTTTTCATAAGACTGCAGCAGGTTGATGCGATCTTTTTGGAGATGGTGAATATTTCAAAATATTACAGAAAACTAATATTTGTGGAAAAATATTTAATTCAAAGATGCGTAGTCCAACATTTACCAATAATAGAATCACACGCAGCAGTTTCAAATATCGTGGACATCAGGGTTTTCAGTTTAAAAGCTCTGTTTTCAGTATTATTGTTTAAACGACCTGAATGAACATCTATAAAGAGGGTCAAATCGGACCCTAGAGTGATTATTCCTCTATTACAAATTCCACATTTTGTGAGGGGTAGGCATACAATCAGATTATAGATGTGTACGATTATGGACTGTCTCGTATCTAAAAAATACTGTGGTGCCTGTAGGGCATTTTGAAAGAAGACAAAAGATGACCATCACCCTCCATGAAGAGCATAGCAAAATGAGTCACACCAGATAAAAGAAGAAAAGAAACATTGGATGGAAAATTCACACAGAGTCTGAGCAAGTGCCCAGTGATGGCGGTGGAAGGCTTCCCGTTGACTTCAGTGGCGGTTAGTTCAAGTCCTTAAAGTCTATATTTTAGATGATTAAATGTGGATGTTTATGCAAAGTTCCTCCAGCGCAAGTGTCAGCACGGCAGAAAATGTGAAAATTATTGGGAAATCTTTCAAATGAGCATTGAAGACGGGCATCACTGACAGAGCAGAGGTGGGGAGGTCAAGATCCTGATAGCATATGAGTGAGACTTTGTGATGGGCCTTAAAAGAGAAGACAAAACACTAGGTGCTTGTTGCAGTGGAGAAGGAGATAGTATAAAGCATGGGGTGGATGTTGGCAAAATGACAAGCCAGAATTTTTTTTCTTTGTGGCATCATTTGGAATGGAGATAAGTGGGGCAAGGTGGGAATTGTAAAAGCCTGAAAGGAGGGAGGTGCTGTGGTTGAGATGTGAGATGAGGAGGTATTTCATGAGAGTTTTAGCTGGATGGATGGACAGGAAAGTCTGGATCTGAGAGATGTAGTGAGGAAGAAATGTAGTCATTCAACGAGCATCCTTTACTGGAGTAAGATCTCATGTTATATTGGACAAATATTATAATAAAGTAGCTGCACATTTGAAACCCTCTTGGGGCACAAGACCTGAATCAAAAAGTACAATGAAAAGAAGAAAACAAAGCCTTAAGTGACAAGATTAGAAAAAATATTCCTAACTGTCTCATAAAGTTGAGGGTACATATTGAGCCGACTGTCGGGTGTCTTTCTAATTTCATTCTGAGACGTGACAAGAGCCAGACTGTAGTCTCATTTACACTACACAAAGTGCTGTGCATAATGAAGACATTAAGGTCTGGTTCATACCACAGAAGTTGCATGGATGACTGTGGGACCAATGGAACAGGAAGTGATTAAAAAACATGATGAAGTAGCTGAAAAGTTAAATTATGTTTTTGCATTACTCTTCAATTTCAGAAGACAACGGAGAGTTTTCTAATCCAAGGACACTTTTTATGGGAGTTTAAAATATGGCCTTGACAGAGATTGAAGTCTTTAAAGAGGAAGTATGAAACACTTAAAGAAATTCAAGTGCAGTAAATCTCCAAGAGTGAAAGTTTGGAGGGTTCTGAAGGAAATGAATTGTGAAATACTGGAGACACTGAAGAGGAAATACAATATCTTTTTGCTCTAGTAATTTATATGACACAGATGGGACTAGAATGCATTCTTTTTTGTTTTGTTTTGTTTTGTTTTAGAGAGAGGTCATGTACAATAAGCTATGTATATTATATTATCTCTGCATGCAAAGCTGGAGATTTTTTCTTCTTGTCAAGCACAGAGAAGTTTTACATATGCTTGCTGTTTAAATATTAAAGGAAAGAAGCATCTGTCTCTGAAAATTTTAAAACTTGCCAATGTGGTGCCATTTATAAAACAAACAAACAAACAAAACCAAACGCTGAAGAACACAAGGTCCAAAGAGTGGGTAACCTCCAATCTGTGCCAAGGAAATGGGAACAGATTTTCAAAACATGGTCTGTCTTGGGTGTGCACCAATTTAGATGTGAATTTTGGGCAGCCTGTGCATGCAAATGATAGAATACACACAGGCAAAGCATACCCCTTTGTACAAATGAAGATCGAATGGGGTTTTGCCTGTAAATGTTATCACATGTGCATATACATCCATGGTATTGATCCTACAAATCCTTACGCACATGAGTAACTATTTCTCATGAGTAGCCTCTTTGAACTCTGGCATGATAAATCCCAGAGGATGGAGCTATGATGGAGAAACTCTTTGCAAGGATTCCTTCTGTATACAGATCTTGGGACACAGGGACTACACCTGTGAGCTGCAGTTATGCATATGGGTACGTATTTGCAGGATAGGGCCCAAAGACTACAAAAGTTCTACACCCGAGATATCTGCATGCAAAAAGGTGCATGCACATGAATGGAGCTTGGAATGAAGTGCTATTGACAGTTTGGCCCAAGTGGGCTAATAAAAGAGAAAATAGCACAGTCCTTGTCTTTGAATAGACATAGTAATCTAGGGTCAACCAGGCCTAAATTCTATTGTACTTCTCTAACTTATTAGAGAAGCCTCTGCAAAGTGAATAGAATAGTAATAATCTTGAGCAATAAAGGTAACCCAATGGACATATAATACATGTGGACTTTTGATAAGCTCCCACATAAAAGACTATCAAAGAAAAGAAATGAGTAGAGGAGAAAGGGGAACGTTATGACATGGATTAAAAACTTAATAAGTGATAAGAAAAAATGGTCTCCTAATGAACCTTTGCTTCTTATTGTTGGGAGAGGTTAACAGTGGATGTTCCAGGGAATAGCAGGAGGACCAGCAATTATTTCCAGCACGTTGACTGATTTGGAGCAGGCATGGCACAGTGAGTAGGTGGAATCTGCTGGTGACAGTATGCTGTTCCACTTAGTAATTGTGGTCACACTTTATATTAAGTGTACATCTATAAATAATTTATAAATGTTAATAAGTGATTAATAGATGTCATAACTTTAAAAAATCTTTAAAAAAGGGAAGAAGGAAGATCCTGGGAACTACAGGCCAGTCAGCCTCACCTCAGTCCCTGGAAAAATTATGGAGCAGGTCCTCAAAGAATCAATCCTGAAGCACTTGCATGAGAGGAAAGTGATCAGGAACAGCCAGCATGGATTCACCAAGGGAAGGTCATGCCTGACTAATCTAATCGCCTTTTATGATGAGATTACTGGTTCTGTGGATGAAGGGAAAGCAGTGGATGTATTGTTTCTTGACTTTAGCAAAGCTTTTGACACGGTCTCCCATAGTATTCTTGTCAGCAAGTTAAGGAAGTATGGGCTGGATGAATGCACTATAAGGTGGGTAGAAAGCTGGCTAAATTGTCGGGCTCAACGGGTAGTGATCAATGGCTCCATGTCTAGTTGGCAGCCGGTATCAAGTGGAGTGCCCCAAGGGTCGGTCCTGGGGCCGGTTTTATTCAATATCTTCATAAATGATCTGGAGGATGGTGTGGATTGCACTCTCAGCAAATTTGCGGATGATACTAAACTGGAAGGAGTGGTAGATACGCTGGAGGGGAGGGATAGGATACAGAAGGACCTAGACCAATTGGAAGATTGGGCCAAAAGGAATCTGATGAGGTTCAATAAGGATAAGTGCAGGGTCCTGCACTTAGGACGGAAGAACCCAATGCACAGCTACAGACTAGGGACCGAATGGCTAGGCAGCAGTTCTGCAGAAAAGGACCTAGGGGTGACAGTGGACGAGAAGCTGGATATGAGTCAGCAGTGTGCCCTTGTTGCCAAGAAGGCCAATGGCATTTTGGGATGTATAAGTAGGGGCATAGCGAGCAGATCGAGGGACGTGATCGTTCCCCTCTATTCGACATTGGTGAGGCCTCATCTGGAGTACTGTGTCCAGTTTTGGGCCCCACACTTCAAGAAGGATGTGGATAAATTGGAGAGAGTCCAGCGAAGGGCAACAAAAATGATTAGGGGACTGGAACACATGAGTTATGAGGAGAGGCTGAGGGAGCTGGGATTGTTTAGCCTGCAGAAGAGAAGAATGAGGGGGGATTTGATAGCTGCTTTCAACTACCTGAAAGGGGGTTCCAAAGAGGATGGCTCTAGACTGTTCTCAATGGTAGCAGATGACAGAACGAGGAGTAATGGTCTCAAGTTGCAGTGGGGGAGGTTTAGATTGGATATTAGGAAAAACTTTTTCACTAAGAGGGTGGTGAAACACTGGAATGCGTTACCTAGGGAGGTGGTAGAATCTCCTTCCTTAGAGGTTTTTAAGGTCAGGCTTGACAAAGCCCTGGCTGGGATGATTTAACTGGGAATTGGTCCTGCTTCGAGCAGGGGGTTGGACTAGATGACCTTCTGGGGTCCCTTCCAACCCTGATATTCTATGATTCTATGATAACTGCGTGCTACAGCCATCAGTAGCACCTGTTATGGAACATTATACATGCTTCAGCAGAAGGTTTCCGAGATGGTTCTGAGTCTGACATGATGTCCCAGGAGGTGAGCTGCTTCCCTAGAGCCTGCATCTGAGATGTGACTGAAATGTTGCTGTTACCCTGGGCCCCTCTGACCACTACCCCATGCTGTTCAGCCACCTGGGCACTAATGAGACCACCAGGGATGACCCTGAGCAGATCAGCAGTGACTGCAGAGCTCTGGGAGTGAGGGTGAAGGGGTCAGGGGCACCACTTGTGTTCTCGTTCATCCTTCCAATTGAGAGTAAGGGCCCAGGGGGGGAACACACACATCCTGGAGATGAATGCATGGCTGCATAGATGGTGTTTGTGACGGGTTGGACCCCTTGGGAATTCACCTTATGTGCTGAGATACCACTGAGTCTGCCTGTTCTGCCAGCATGGGTCATCTTTAACCTGTCTTGCTGAGCCAGGCCCTTAAAATGTCCTCTAACACACACACACACAGGCAGGGACACACCCAGCTGCAGATCAGCTCTGGGAAGGCTCAGCTTAAGGGACTTGCTCCAGCACTCAGATGTCCCCCTTCCTTGGAGTGCAGACCCAAAGGTATATTATGAAATTCACCCCCTCCCTCAATGTGGAGAGAGGAGTGCACACTTCTTTCTCTCCCCTCCGTTCACCCCAGTTAGAAATTACAGAACCTGGGTTTAAACAAAACAGCTGTTACTAACTATAAAAGGCAAATTTTAAGTGGTAAAAGGGATAAGAAACAGAACAAAGCAGATTACTAAGCAAATAAAATCAAACACACAAAGTAAGCTAGTTTCACTAAAGACATTGGTTACAAATAGTATTTCTCCCCCTAGATATTTTGCAAGCAGTTTGCAAAGTTTCTGTCGTTCAGAGTTCCAGTTATATTCCTTTTTCAAACTGGACCCACCTCGGTCTGGACTCCCTCCCTGCAGTCTTTCTTCTTTGGCAGACTGCCCATGGAGCAGAGGAGTCCTCTTTGCCTTCCTCCCCACCCTTAAATAGGATTTACATAAGGCAGGAATCCTTTGTTTCCCAAACTTAACCTCCCCCACCCCCCGCCGCCTTCCCTTACAGTGGAAAGTTACAAGAAGTCTCAAGTAATGTTTTAGTATTGGGTGACAAGACCACCTGACCCTGTAGTATCACAGTGTCATGAGTCAGTAGCAGTATGGAGTGTCCACAGGAAGGCCAAGCTTTTCACAGTCCATTGTCCTTGCTGAGGGGCCATACACCCTGTCTGGCTTTTCCATTGTTGTACCTGAAGTGTTAGCATGGGCGTCACCCAAAGTAGCACGGTTGAAATACAGATACATAGTCAATATTCCTAACTTCAGATACAGAAATGATACAGGCACACACACTAGATAATCACATTCAGTAAATCAGAACCTTTCCAACGATATCTCACATGAGCCTTCTTGCATAAAGTATAGCTCAGTTATGTCATATTCATATCATAAACATATCTTCATAAGGAATATGGAATGACATGTCACAGTATTGAAGGGAGGGCTTTGGGTTCCTCGACCATGGGATGCTGTTCCATGAAGGAGGACTGCTAGGAAGAGATGGGGGTTCATATGACCAAGAAGGGGAAGATCATCTTTGGACTCTGACTTGCAGCCTGGTGAGGAGGGCTTTAAACTCGGTAAAAAAGGGGTCAGGTGACAAAAGGCCACAGGTAGGTATAAAAAATGTGACCTTAATAGAGGGTTAGATGTTGGTGGGGGGATATGAACAATTACAATAGGATCATAAGTGCAACTACTCCTGGGGGAATTCTGTGCCTAAAAATTCTGCACCTAAGAATTAAAAATTCTGCAAAATTCTGCACATTTTATTTGTAAAAATAACACAATATAATCACACACGTTTCAATTATTTTGGGAATTTATTTCAAAACACCTATCAGCAAGTATGTCTATAACAACATAGACAACAAGAAAAGCTTCAGGAACTGTTTTGTGACAAATAACTCCTTATGAGGTATATTAATACAGAAATTTGAGTAATAATTCATTTAAACTACAATACAGAACTGTATTTCCTGCACCCATCAGAAGCAGTGCAATGCTTGGGGGAGTCAGGGGTAACGGAGGAGCCGAAGGAAAGGAAAGTAGTTGCTGGGAAGGAGCGTGGAATTGGAACTGGAAGGTTGCTGGGTGTGCTTGGGAGAAGTATGGAACAGGGTTTGTTTTTTTTTTTTGATGGGGAGGGACTGTTAGGGGGTTGGAGAGCCTCACCCATGCAGACCCTGGCTGACCCCTAGCCTCTCCCATTCAGTCAGGCGCATCTTCCCCTGTCCCTCTGTGTCCCTGAACCCTCACCTCCTTTCCCATGCATCTCTCCCTCCCCATGTGGCCTCGCACCACCACTCAACCAGCCCCACTCCCCATCCCCATGTGGCCCTGCACCCCTCTGTCCCTGGAACAAATGATTAAACAATCAGTTTGTAAGAACCTAGAGGCTTATAGGGTAATAAGTTTTCATAAACAAATTATAACAAAACAACCTAATTTCCTTCTTTCACAAGGTTACTGGTCTAGAGTATGGGGGAGGAGGAAGCAGTAGATGTGATCTATCTTGATTTTAGTAAGGCTTTTGATACAATCGCATGAGACATTCTCATAAGCAAACTAGGGAAATGTGTCTCAATAAAATTACAATCATATAAGTGCATAACTGGTTGAAAGACCATATTCAGAGTAGCGATCATATGTCCTCCTAGTTTGACAGCAAACCAATCTAATGGGGCCCTGCAGAGGGTTAGTCCTTGGTCTGGTACTATTAAACATTTTTCATTAATGACTTGCATGATGTAGTGGAGGATTTACTTATAAAATTTGTGCATGACACCAAACTGGGAGGGATTGCAAGCACACTGTTGCACAGAATTAGAATTCAAAAGGACCTTGACAAATTGGAGAATTGGTCTGAAATTAACAAAATGAAATTCAATAAAGGCAAAGGCAAAGTACTTCATTTAGGTAGGAAAAATCAAATGTACAACTACAAAATATGAACTAATTGATTCAGCAGCAGTACTGCTGAAAAGGATCTGGGGATAATGGGGGATTACAACTGACTATGTGCCAATAAATTGAAGCAGTTGCAAAAAAAAAGGCTAATATTCTGGGCTATATTAATGGGAACATTTTATGTAAGACAGAGAAGGTAATTGTCCTGCTCTACTCAGCACTGGTGAGGCCACAGCTCAAGTACTGTTTCCGCACTTTAGGAAAGATGTGGACAAATTGAAGAGAATCCAGAAGAGAGAAACAAAAATGCTCAAAAGGAGATAAGTCTGATCTCAACCTTTCTAAAGGGAGATAAGTCTGATCTCAACTGTGATGCAGCTGATTTACTTCCCCAGTGGAGAGAATAAATTAAGACACTTGGCAGGCAATCATGTGATTAAAGCAGACATCTGAAAGAGCAGTAAAAAGAGGCCTGTGGACACCCAAAGGGTGGCTGCAAAACAACATGGGTGGGAGAGCGTTGATTTGTCCTGCAATGGTCCTTAAAGAAGGGATCAGTAGACAAACCTATCTGGAGTTTTGTCTTTCTTTTGCAAGAAGGTGAAAGAGGTGGGAGAGGACTGTGACATTCTATACCTTGGGGGAGGATCCTGTAACCCACATATTCCTCGTGTTTATAGAATTGTGATCTTACTTATATAACAGGGTGTGTGAGGTATCAGGGGAAAGGTTATGATCTGCTGAAAGTAATTTCTCTATCCATATATGTAGATCATTAATGCATATGAAGTTATAAGAATTGTGTTCTATGGCTGTCACTAAAACATGCCGTAAATTGGAGAATCAGCCAGATATTAGCTCCCCAGAGGCAACAGCAAGGAAAGTAACTAACGCCTGGGCAGGTTGTCAAACAACCCATCAACAACCACTGTCCACCTGCATGAGGCCACACCAGGGGAATCACTCAACCTTGCTTGGAGACTCAGCAATGCCCAGCAGACATGCCTGGACTTGTGCTCCCCAAGCACACGGACTGAGGGTATAAAGCAGAACACCGGGGCCCCGTGTGGGGCCTTTCTCCTTCACCAACCTACACTGCAAGCAACAAGGACACCCTGAAGACTCCAACTGAGGGGACTGGCCCAGATTTTAAGGGTAAAATCTGTGTACTAGGAACTGCAATATCCAGTGGGGTGAGAAAAACTGCTTAATCTAGATGTTGCCCAGTCTAATAGGGTTCAGAGTTTGGACTTTGTACTTATATTTTATTTTATTTTGATAACTAACTCCGACTTTTTGCCTATCACTTATAATCACTTAAAAATCTATCTTTTGTAGTGAATACATTTGTTTTACTGTTTATCTTTACCAGAGAGTCTGTATGAATTGTGTGAAAAACTGCTCAGGTTTGGAAAGGCTGGTGTACGTCCACTTTCCATCGATGAAGTGATGAACCAATTAATAAATTTGCACTTCTCGTCTTGAGCAGTGTAAGATGGTATATTCCTGAGTTACAGTGTTGGGAGCTGGGAGGATTTGGCTGGTGCCTTTCCCTGTGTGATTCATTAGTACATCTGGGAGCATTCATGCAATCTAGCTGGGTATTGCATCTCCACCTGTGGTTGTGCTGAGTGATCACAGCATCTGGAGGGGTTTGCTGCTGCTCACTAGCAAGGCATTGTGAAAGACTGCCTAGGCTGGAGAGAGTTCAGGGGGCACTGCAGTCCCACAGTCCCAGGCTGCACCCCGGGGATCCTGTCACAAGGACTTGTGTCTTCTCCAGCAGCTCAGAGAAGAGCAGAGGAGAAGGTACCTCAGTATGGAGGGGCTATGTCCAATTTAAGGCTGGGTGGAGGACATTTGGGGCTTATTGGGAACTTTATATTAATAAAAGCAGACCACGAGAAGGGCTATTATTGGCTACTGAATGCATCTCTGAGTTTATGCACAACCAAAAACGGAAACTGAAGCATGGTGCTGCAGAGCCACCCCTGACCATGAAGGGGTGTGTAGGTGGTAGCCAGACTTGTTACATTGGCACTGAGATTTGGACTCATGTAAAGTATTAAGAGCTGGCTAAAGTCAACATTTTCAAGCCTGGGTACAGTAACGCTCCCCTAGGTGAATGGGGCCTGGTTTTCAGAGGTGCTCATTACCCACAGCTCTATTTCTTTTAGAGTGGAAATACCCTCCCCTTTATTGTTCCCCCTCCCAAATGCATAATTGTGTTGTCTTATTTGATAGGATCAGGTCAGGGCATGGTTAGTGTTTAATTAAAAGAGCAGTAGTGATTTTATAATATGGGTTTTAAGTGCTAACAAGTACAAAGAAGACACCGTTCCATTATACTGCAAGTTATTCTGATCAAACACAAGTCCAGGAGGTTGCTTTTCCTCCATTGTTCTTCTGCCATTTGGAATAATTGGGTTTTTTACCTGTCAATTCTCATGTTTGCCAGCCCCCCAATTTAGTCATTATCTAGAGCTCAGTTTGACAGAATCATATACTAGTTACATGGTTTATCCTGCTGATTAAGACCTCCTGATTACAAGGCTCTTTGCTAATAGCTATATTAGCTATGATTTTCCTCCTTCCTCACCCGCTTTGTCAGTGCTAGCAAGCAAGTATACTACAAGCAGAAAGAAAGAAGAGTTTTCTTCATAGGACTTATAACAGCCTAGGAGAGCTGAAATAAATGTTTTGCCATTATAATAAACTTTATGGATCCAGGGCATAAACTGGTCTGAATTGACCACAGCACCTCAGATCAAGGGAGAAAACCTATTAAGGTCTTTCTAGTCTATAACCTGACAAAACTGATAGACCCTATGCCCAGTGCATAAGTGAAAGAAAGGCACCAATCTGGCTTCTCCATCTAGTGGAGGTATTTGAGAAAGTAGATAAAGAGTAGAACAAATGTCTTCATGAAGTGCCAGACTCACTTTGCCATTTTGAATCTGCCTTCCCTTTGCTGTACACTGCATTTCACTTCTGAGTGTGTAAGGAGGAAGTGCTGTGTGTGATAAAGATTAGTGGTACTTCCAGGCAGCCGGACTGGACAACTCGAGGCATCAAGTGCTGTGGAGAGGGAACAATGGATTTATTTTCCCCTGAAGAATTTTGCCTTTTTTTTTTTTGTATCCGAGAAACATAAAACTGATTTTTTAAGCTATCTTGCTATTCAGTGCATCAGCATCAAGGAGCAGATGTGTAGCTCCCAAGGCCAGAGGGGACCATTGTCTGACCTCCTGTGTAACAGAGGACACAGAACTTCCCCAGAATAATTCCATCAGCCTCCGCTGGAGAGTAGAGGCCAAAGGGGGAGTAAAGAGAGATTGTGAAATTGCCGGCTGGGTGAAACGAGAGAGTTCCTTGGGGCAGAAGGCAACTGCTGGTGCTTTTAGGGCCTGATCTAAACCAAATGGAAAACTCCTTTTGAGTTCAGTGGACTTTGGATCAAGACCTTGATCCAGTACATTTCGGCAGAAGATCAGTGTTCCTTTCAATTGGCCCTCATTTTAGAACCAAATTTGCCTCTGTCCCATGCAGATATTATGGGATCTTTCTTACATGACCATGAACGATTGACATCCAAATAGCTGAATCATAACACTGAGGGTCTACACAGCACAGGTTATGCTAAAGAAATAATCTCTTGAGGTCTCGCACCTGGGTGCGCCGCTCAGTTCATCCTTCCACTTGCAGTAAATAGGGTAACATCTTGCAGGTCCTGTGGCTGCCAGAGCTGTGATACATTTTGCTGGGGTGAGGGCCTCTCTCTGTGTTGTTCTTTCACACAGACGCCACCTCCCCATGCACCAACTCTGATAACACAGCTGCCTCTGAGCTCTGTAGCCCTCCCATGCCCCCCTGACACCCAGCCTGTCAGGCCCACTTTTGGCCAGCTATCCTCCCACTGCCGCAGAATCCCCAGCCCCTCGCACCCCCAGCGCACACTCCACTGGTCGGCGGGTTCATCACGGGCCTTTTCGGTGGCTTATTATTTTTGTTTAAGAACATGGTGTGGTGAGCGGGGGCTATGTCTGTACAAATTATGAATTCTGAGTGATATTCTGAAATTGTACTATGCAAAACTGCTGTATCATCTGTGTCCATATGTATATGTGGGTCCACCATTGCTTACAGTACCTCTAACAGGTACACACCGGATCAGATCCAATAGAAGGTGCTTAGGACTCAACAGTTCAATTCAGGAGCAAACATCTGGGAACAATGGGTAAGATGCATCCTCTGAAGGGGGGTGGGGTGCAGAGAGGGAGACAGGATGAGTAAACATGGGGCATGAGACATGCGTGAGCAACCATCCCAGAAGCTGCATAAGGGGCTCCAAGAGGGAGTCCCCATGTAACAGCCTGCATGAGGCAGAGGACACCTGGGCTGCCTGGACACTGATGGTCCCCAAGGCCACCCAAGAGAGCGGGAAGCTAGCAAGGGAAAGGTGGGCAACGTTTGTTTTTTTCGTATGTTCTGTACTCTTTTGTGCTTTATATGATCTCAAACCAGCAGACAAAGGGGATGCCATCGTTATCCTCAACCGTGATGGCTGCATTAACGAAACCATCTGAGAACTCTCCAACATCGCCTACTATAAAGAACTCAAGGAAGACCCCTATAGCACAATTTACACAGAAATTTAAGGATATTATCAAATCCTTCTCCAAACAACTCCAGGAGAACCTCTGCAAACTCATCTCCCATGAACCCATTGCTGGGACCTTAAACATGCTTCCTGACATATACAGACAAAGGGAACCCAGGCAGACCCATCATATCTGGCCACAGCACTCTTACTGAAGGAATATTGGGACTCAGTGAAACCCTCCTCAAACCACTCAAACAAGCAAAGGGCCAGCTTCCTTCAGGACATAACTGACTTCTTCCACAAACTGCACAACATTAATGGCTTCTCTCAGAACACCATCCTCAACACCATGGATGTCACCTCCCTATATACCTCACAATGGCAGCATAGCTGCCTGGTTCAAATATTTACAAGACAATGGACAACCCTCAGATATCCACCCCAAACATGTTGCCAAACTCATCCATTTCATCCTCACCCATAACAATTTTACATTCAACAGCAAAGACTTTGTCCAGCAGTGGGAACAACCATTGGTACTAGGCCGCCAACCTATACCCCAACCTCTTCATGGGCCACTTTGAAGAAGAATGTTTAGACAAATGCACCATGAAACCAATGCTATATCTGAGATACATTGATGATATCTTCATCCTCTGGACAGACAACTTAAACTCCCTCGTAGATTTTCACCACAACTTCAACAACAAAACTCTCTCCAGAATACTCCCACACTAGCATCAACTTCCTGGACACCCAATCAGCTTCAACAATGGAACCCTACTGACAACTATATACAAGAAACCCGTCAATCACCACACCTACCTTCATAGATCCAATAACCATGCCATACACACCAAGAAATCTGTTATCTACAGCTAGGCACTCGGATAACACAGAATATGCTCCAGGGAGAAACTTTGTGATATATACCTTAACACTCTTAAAACTACGCTCACCAAACAAGGACACCCCACCAGAGAAGGAGATCATATCATGGAATGGGCCACCCAAATACTCTGAGAGAACCTGCTCCAATACAGAAATAAAACCGCATCCAATTGCACACCCTTAGTTGTCACCTACCACCCCACAATCCATATGGGGTATCATCGACCAACTAAAACCCATACTCAATGAGAACCACATTGTGAAAGAAATCTTTCCTGAATCCCGTCTTTCACCTTTAAACAACCCCCCAACCTCTCTAAGCTCATCATCAGAAGGAAGCTCCCCATAGACCAGGAAATACCAAATCAAAGTGGCACCAGACCCTGTCAGAAGAACTGAAGCAAAACCTTCAAACATATCTGCACTGCTACAACAACACACCTGTCAAGATTCAGGGGTCCTATGCATGCCTGTTGCAACAAGTGGTGGACTTCATCCAGTGCAATCAATTCCCCAATAGCAACTAGACAACCTCTGCTCTGTCAAATGAACTCACACAGGAAAAAGAAAAGGAGGACTTGTGGCACCTTAGAGACTAACACATTTATTTGAGCAAATACATTGGTTAGTCTCTAAGGTGCCACAAGTCCTCCTTTTCTTTTTGTGGATACAGACTAACACGGCTGCTACTCTGAAACCTGTCACACGGGAAAATGATAAAAGACAAAAACAGCACATCCCCTGTGGGTGAACACTTTTCACAAAGCGATCACTCTAGATCTGACCTGTCAGTCCTCAGCCTCAAAGGAAACCTGCATAACACCTTTTAAAAGACGAGCCTGGGAGCTTAAATTCATTACTCTGCTAGATATCAAAAATCGTGGACTGAATTGAGACACTGGATTTATAGTTTATTTCAACAATCTGTAATCCACTAACAACCTCTCCCCAGCTGCTTCCTCCTTTCCTTTCCCCCATGACTGGAGAGGTGTTAACAGGCCACTTCACTTTGAATGGTCCCTTGAAATATGTGATAGGTTTCAGAGGGGTAGCCATGTTAGTCTGTATCAGCAAAAACAATGAGAAGTCCGTGTGGCACCTTAGAGACTAATAAAGTCACTACAAAAAGTAATTTTCCCCTCTGCTGATACTCACGCCTTCTTGTCAAGTGTTGGAAATGGGCGACATCCACCTTGATTGCGTTGGCCTTGTTAGCATTACAAAAGTAATTTTCTTCCTTTCATGCATCCGATGAAGTGATCCAGAGCAGCAGAGGTTTGGATTCCCTCACAGCAGTGGAGTGGGTGGCTGGGAGGCGTCTCTTCCTGTGATCTGTGATACAGCGTCCCTCTGTTGACTGTCTGAAACCTCAGCAGTTGTGCGGTGTCCCTAGAGACGGCCTTGTGCTTTATCTGGAACATGGCCAGGTGAGGAGCTGAATTTCAGACAGATGCACCTCACTCACTGAGGAAAGCTCGTCAGAGAGACTGCCTTGATCGGTAAGATGAACGTGGGTGAGTGCGTGTGAGTGTGAAACTTATCCTCCTAAGCCATGAAGGCACTTTGGAAAAACCCTACCCCTTGTGAAGAGTGGAAACCCATATCATTTCTAACATGCCCTGTTAGGAGATGGCGTGCGATAATACATTCTGTGTCCCCGTGTCCACCCTGAACACTGATGGCATGCGAGTCGTGACCTCACCCAAACACAAAAAGACTCTGAGTGAACCAAAACAGGTTTTGTTTTACAATCGCTCTGTAAACACCCATCAATTCATGGTTCCCCAGAAGTCCAGGCTCTGGTAGCGCATAGAATAAACACCCCGGCAGCAATTTTTGCCTCTTTCCAAAATTGTATCTGCAACATTTTCATTCCACAAAATCATGCAGAGACCACTTTATTTCTTGGTTTCCCCACTTTGCAATCAGAAAGCCTTGTCCCCTGTTGGAAATTAAACATGATAATACATTAATAAAACCCCATTAAATTGTCATACAGTCTTTCTGGATTTCCTTTCCCATCACTGCTTATTATTACACACAAATACCCTAAGTAGAAGCTACGCCCTTTGTGCTCAGCCTAATCCATTCAACTGGGTTTGACATAATCCATTCATCACCATGGAAGCAATGCTGAGATCACAAATGCTGGATCGTGGCATTACTGAATAAATAAGTCAGGGAATGTGCTGATTAGAAAGAAGGCATACAAAAATCTTTGAAATCAGTAGTGATAACAATAGAAAAAGTACATGACAGCTAATGAATGAGATTTCGATTAACATTACAGTTTGGAAACGTTGCCAGAGTTCTGCAGTGGTTCTTTAAGCTAGACATGGATGAACTTTCATAATGGTGTCTCTGTCAGGCAAAACATCTGTTGACTAGAGAGAGTGTTTTATTTTGGGGGATGACTGCATTGCAAGAATGCCCTTGTAGGAGTTCCAGGATAGACCTCCAACACCAGCTAAGGAAAAGTACCATTTGAAAAGTTAGAAATTGCTTGACGCTTTTGCTAAAGGAAAAGTTTAATTCTGCCTTACTGTCTGCAAAAGTGCTATGTGCCTTCAGAGTCTTTGACATAGGTTATTTTCAGAAGGATACAGGAAGCACCAGGTCTATCCCTTATCTAGGCACCTTTCTGATGTCCTCTATCTACATCAACGGGATGTAGCATTTGCAAACAATACTGAGTACATAAGAGTAAATTTCCCCAAGTACCGTATTTGGGACTGTGCTAGCTGCTGCCCGTTGTAAATGTGAAGAGATACACGTACTGTTGACATTATCCTATCCAGACCAATTAGCTATTGTGTGATTACAGACATTCAAAAAATTCAACCAGCTCTACTTACATAAGATGCATTGATTCCAATTCTGGATTAAATTTAAGCCACTAAATCAATACAATGTGGCTTTTGCAACAGTGGGAAGAATTAACCCAGAAGTTAGTGTCAATAAAAATATTCTCCTTTCGGTGCTCAGCTTTTAAAAGCTCCATCTGACGGATTTCTTATGAGGCCAAAGTAACCAAAGTGTAGGCTTTCAGCTAGAATAATTTCTCCGCCCTTCAAAATAACTGCTTATTATACCCAAATATTCATTCTATTTATCTAAGGGAATAATGAGCCTTGAACACTGGTTAAGAGCGTAACAAAGCTATCAGATTTTTATCAGGCTTGATGCAGCAGCTGTAGCTGATTTGAGCTGCTTATCATAATATTCCTCTAAAACTTGCAATGCCTAGAATGAATTACATTCATTGGCTTAGCATGGTCCACTGCCAATGAAGGAAAATGGGTGTTTTTCTAAACTATTGGTATCGAAGATAGATTTTTTTTGATGCAATTGATAACTAAGGCAAGTCTTTTTACCAGAGAACTTCTAAGAATCCCATATAAATGAACAAGGATAAAATCAATGGGTTTCTATAGAAATCACTCTTAAAAACCCATAGAATAAAATCCTCTCCACAGTTTAGAATTTTATAACATTCTGTGTGATGATTAAAATAACCTTTGAAAAGTTCTCATAAATCTAACAGGACTTTTCCACTAGGGAATTGAACTATTAAGGCTCCAATTTAAAAAAAAGAGAGAAAACACTTGCACACATGCGTAAATTAATCGACTTCAATGAGATTTAAGAACAGGCTTAAAGTTGCATTCTATTCTCAATAAGGATGTATCTCTGAATCACAGACCTAATGAGGATGGAGGATATTAGCCACTGTAATTTATCCACGTATGGCTATCTTGCTGTAACAGACCATGACAATGAATTAAGAACCATTTTTTTCTTATAATAATAATTCCTAGAAGCCCCAATTAAGATCAAGGTCCTTTCATCCTTTAGGCATTAGGCCTAAAGAGGCTTGTCTTGACTTCTGAGGATTATTCTAGATTTTGGTGGGACAGGGGCCAGACTATGAGCCATTTGGTGGGAGCTTTGCCATGTGTTCAGTGAACGTTCTTGCTCCTCTCTGGAGTCTCATGGGAGATGGCATATGATAGCTTGCAGAATGCTCTAAAATGTCAGTCTAAACTTGCTGGGTAAACTGGAGGAGTGGGATTTCTGGGGATAGCAGCTCACAGAGACAAATTATGCAGGGTTCTTGCCATAGTTTTTATCCAAGTATTAGGTTCCATTGGCAGTAATTTACTTGCATTTCGGTTTCTGACTGTTCTTACCCCCACACGAAAACTGCAATTTGAACTGAAACTAAATGAAAACTTTCATTTGTTTGGAACACTTCCCTGGAACATTTTTTAAAATGTCAAATGAAACATTATTATTAGAATTGTGTCAGGGACTAACCAGGGTGGTTTTTTTTTTGACCTGTTGTAATAAACAGTGAGGGCAAAGAAACTGGGTTCTAAGAACCTGGGGAGATTCTTATGTTCTACCCTATGGCACAGCACACGATGAGGTGCATGAAAAAGTTCCAGCATTTCCCTAGGCAAATAGGAATAGCAGGCCATGCTCCCAGC
Source organism: Lepidochelys olivacea (assembly GCF_965140295.1). Classification (NCBI taxonomy): domain Eukaryota; kingdom Metazoa; phylum Chordata; order Testudines; family Cheloniidae; genus Lepidochelys; species Lepidochelys olivacea. The sequence goes on from NC_140416.1 coordinate 126,357,239, forward strand.
AAGACAGGAGTACAGCACTGAATTGCCTTTCCAAACTAACATGCTGGAGCTAAACCTGCTATGATGTGTGGGTTGCTTTAGTGATCCCTTTAATCCCTTTAGTGATTTCATATTTACCTGGCAAAAGGGCACCTCTGTGACTCAAGGAGTAATGAACCAATGAGGTGTGACTGAGTGAGCACAAAGACTTAGCATACCAGTGGTTAAAGCAATACCTGCAGCAGGAAACACTTTGCTATCAAGCAGTGAACGCAGGCTTCTTTGTATGGACACTGTTGCTTTTAGTACCAGATTGACAGTTCAGTGCCACCTAGAGAATCTTCTGCTGAATTATCTGTGTAGGAGATTTTCACCGATAGTGTTGCATGATAAGTAACCACTCACATCTTTTTAAACTCTCCACTACCTTTGACGTTAAGGAGTTCATTTCAGTGCCCTCCAGGTCATCTCAAAGTACTAATTCCCTTATGGAGCTTAGTTTTGCATCAGGACTCATTGAGAAACCAGCAGCTCTTGTGAAGACCAATGTGGTGTTTCATGTCTACAGCTAACCTGGGGGCTGATCCTCTCACCTTTAGTTGGGTAAGTAATCACATAAGGGTAGCAAGTTGAATCATAGAATCATAGAATCATAGAATATCAGGGTTGGAAGGGACCCCAGAAGGTCATCTAGTCCAACCCCCTGCTCAAAGCAGGACCAATTCCCAGTTAAATCATCCCAGCCAGGGCTTTGTCAAGCCTGACCTTAAAAACCTCTAAGGAAGGAGATTCTACCACCTCCCTAGGTAACGCATTCCAGTGTTTCACCACCCTCTTAGTGAAAAAGTTTTTCCTAATATCCAATCTAAACCTCCCCCACTGCAACTTGAATCCTTAGTCCCTATGTCCTATACATTCCAGAAGTCCTCCATTCACAGATTCCAAGGCCAGAAGGGATCATTGTGATGATCTTGTCTGCCCGCCTACATAACACAGGCCAGAGAATGTCCTCTGAAATAATTCCCGTTTGAACTGGAGCAGATCTTTTAGAAAATCTTCCAATCTTGATTTTAAAATGGTCAGTGATGGAGAAACAACCATGTCCCCTTTGTAAATGGTCCCAATGGTTAATTACACTCACTACTAAAAATACCACCTTTCCAGGCTGAATTTGTCTAGCTTCACCTTCCAGCCATAGACCTTTTTCTGCTAGAACGAAGAGCCCATTATCAAATATTTGTTCCTCATTTAAGTACTTATGAACTATAATCAGGTTGCCCCTTAACCTTCTCTTTGTTAAGCTAAATAGATTGAGATCATTAAGTTTCTCACTACAAGACATGTTTGGCAATCCCTTAATCATTCTCGTTGCTCTTCTCTGAACCCTCTCCAGTTGATCAACATCCTTCTTGAATTGTGGACACCAGAGATAGACAGAGTATTCCAGCCATGGTCACACCCATGCCAAATACACAGGATCTCATTAGTCGTTTTTGGCCACAGTACTGCACCGGGTGCTCATGTTCAGCTGATTATCCACCATGATACCCAAATCCTTTTCAGACTGCCTGCTTCCCAGAAGAGAGTCCGTCGTTTTGAAAGTATTTCCTCCATTCTTTGTTCCTAGAGCTATACATTTACCTGCTGTTTGGTTGTGCCCATCTTACCAATAAAATCCAAGTGTAATAAAATGTGCCTACCTACTATAAATGACATTGTGAAATTTCTGGTGCTGACAGGGCAGAATTTTTTAAAAATTCAACTTATGTCTGTATTTAACCCCAACAGATTAGTCACTGTGAGTAACTGTACACTTTTTATTGGAGTTCTTCCTCTCCCCACTGAAATGTCAGTGTCTGTTGGGGGGTTAAATTCTAGTATCAGCGATACTGACGTACATCTGCAGTAATCCCAATGACAAGAATGGAGTTACTGCTGATGTAACTGGTGTAACTGAAAGAAGAATTTGATTCTAGCAGCTGTTTTTTGCAGAGAGTGCCTCATATTTATGAAGCATGAAAGAAAATGCATAATTGCACAAATGGCTTCTGCACATTGGACATTAACAAAGTAACTGAACACGATGCATAAGATCCTCCTCATTGTGCTTGGGAGTGCTCCGGGAGACCATCTGTGAAAACACTTTAGGGTCCTATAGCTTGTCACTCACCTTTCACATGCTATGAAGACAATACAGTTACTGCCAAATTGACTGAAAGGTAAAATACCATTCCTGATACTGAGAACAGAGCTCTGGTCAAGGAACAGCTTCCAAATTCACAAGAAACATTGCTTGTTTAGAAACCGGGTATTAGTGAGACACTTTGAAAATGTAAGTACTGCCTTTTCCACAAGACCTAAGAGTGTAATAAGGACATATTTGTAACCTACTCCTCCAACCAATGCTGGAAATGCATTTTTGCATAATCTTGTGTTGAAGTTGTCTATACTGTATTCTCTCCCTGCCACAGTCAATCAATTGACAAATTTGTGTACCCTTGACTTTGAAGCCATGTGGGAAAAGATCTGTGGTGGAAACTCAACTATGATTTCTGCAACTGACTGGTTCTTTTCAGCTGTCAGAGTCTCACGCTGTGTTTGTCTTTCCTTTCAAAAGCTGTATTCCCTCTTAGACTTCCTTTTCCTTGGAGTACTGGACTTTCTTCTTTCCTTTACATCTGTTTCAGCTTCTATCTTTCCTCAGTCCCCCAAGATAGACACCTTGAACTTTCCTACTCTGGTATCCTCGTCTATTTATGATTATTGATAATTTATGTTGCTTTATCGGTTTAGGTGGGTGGAGACAAATTTTTGTAGTTGACGTTTGTCATATTATAAACTTATATGTGCAATTCAACACAATTGGCAAGCTCTATACATGTTCCCCTGTACCAGATTTATCCTGGGAAACCTATGCAAGAGGCCTGCTGCAATAATTGGGACCTTGCAGGCCTTTGTTAATTGTTAGATGAGCTGAAAAAAGTGGGCAAAGGTACATGAATTGTCACAATGATCTGTTGTATAAAATTAAGAAGAGATGTAAGAAGGAAACAGACTAAATTAATGTAAACAGAAAGGGTTTGCTGATACTGCTGAAGGACTGTGTTAAGATTATGACTGGTAAACAAAAGGAGGAAAGGACTGGAAATTAATGGAGCAAAATTGGTGCTTTGCAAATTAGGCCTAAATGGTGGGAAAAATAATAAAAGAATGAACAGTTCCACCCAGGTCCCTTTCTGATTCCTAGTTTGGCATCATACTAAGCAGGTTAAGGTCTCTGTATACCAAACCCCAAATCTTGTTTAACACTGTTTAATATTGGACAGTTTCAAAGTCATATTAACACCTTTGACTCTTTGGGACTCTTTATTCCATCTAACTGAATACAACAGGCCATCCTTATTAAACATCCTCCTGTCTTTAGAGACAGCTTCCAAATATCCCCAAACATACTGAATACAATTCCATTCCACATTTATTAGCTTTGTTGCTTAGGACAGGTTTCATTACACTAAGAACGTTCTGTGGCTGACGACAAAGAGAAATAAAGATTGAATATTATTGGGGACCTAATTTCTGTCCTAGCACTGCATTTAAGTGCATTCATAATCTTAATATCCTGGCTCTGTAAAACACAACTCCTTGAAGTGTTTAGTCAGCTGGGCAATCACTTTAACACATGAGTAGGGGTGACAGGACCATGTCCTTTGCTGGCTCCTCATTATAGAATTAGCGAATAAATATCTGATCCAACTCCTATTGCAATAAACAGGAGTTTCTCCATTTACTTCAATAGGAGTTGAACCAAGTCATAAATAAGCATGGAAGTCGGTTACACCCTCATCCATTGGACCTTTCCATTAGATTTGACATGGCAATATAAAAAACCTCTCTCTCTCCTATTGTTACTAGCACCTGCCTGGATGACTTCTCCACCTTCATCTGTGTTTGGGTGGAGGACGCTCAGTCATGCCACTCCCAGCTGGACCACATATACATTTCACACTTTCCCATTTTGCCGGCCCACTCCTCCAGCATCCAGCTGGACCCATTCTCAGATCACCACTTGGTGGCTCTGGCAGCAGAGGCGGGGGCCAGTCTATTGGCATCCAAATAACAACTTGCACCTTCCTTGTCTGTGGATAAAGAAGGGACATTAGTCTCTCAGGCTGCACTTCAATGAGTGTAAATTTACTGATAAAAATTGTAATTTAAAAATGTGTCTTTTAAGGTAAATAGGAAAAAATGTTATGGAAGCATCTGCAAAGTAATGTATGCAAATAGTCTGTTCAGAGTTTAGATATGTGACTTGGCAAAGTTTAAATAACATAAACTTTTACATGAGTGAAATTAGTGCTCTAACATGGGCACTCTCTATACTTCTTCATGTGATTATTAGTTTTCATAGCTAAATAGCTTGATTTTTATTGATTATGGGTCCAATTCTGAAAAGTACTGAGGGCATGAACTCAGTTGCCACTGGGACTCAGAACATCCGGAGGTGCCCAGCACATTGGTGGACTGGACGTTTTCTTTGTACTCCCTGATCATATAGAATACCGCAATCATGCTGCAAGTCCCAAGGATTCTCTCTTTAACAAATACAGGACTATAGCGGGGTGCACTCAAGGCTTGCAAAAGCCCCCTGGCCAAGTGCATGTGCCTTCATCTCTTTCTCTCGATTTGTGGTGGGTCTTTGCTGACTCAGCCCCCCGGCCGAGTCACACACAGTCTGCATGTGAAATAAAATCAAAGCAAACCCCTTTTGGGGTACAAGTCGAACAGGGTCCTCTCTCAGGGCTTTCTGTAACATCTCTCTCTGTTTGTCCCTGTTCTGGAATAGGGCAGTGCCCCAGGGCTCCCTCCCTGGAGGCAATGTCTTCGCCCTCTCAGGGCCTTTCTGGCCCCAGCTCTCCTACTGGACCACTACAGTTCAGTAACCGTGGGGCGCCGCAAAATCTGGGCTACTTTCCCAGTGCTTGGGGGACCCAGGCCCACCCTCTACTCAGGGTCCCAGCACAGAGACCCAGATAGCAGCCATGCCATGCCCCTTTATCTAAGCTGCACCACTTCTCTAATTCCCTGGCCATTTCCCAATGGCTCCAGCCCATTCTTCACCCTGACCTATTGGCCTTGTCCTGATGGAGTCCCAGCAGCCAGCCCAGAGATCCGTCTGCTCTCCCTGGCTTCTGGCAGCGCAGCGCAGCGCAGCGCAGCGCAGCGCAGCGCAGCGCAGCGCAGCGCAGCGCAGCGCAGCGCAGCACTGCCCTGTCCAAGGTCCTGCAGCTCCCTCAGCCAGCCAGGCACACCATCTACTCTCCTCCCAGTCTAGCAAGGAACCAGTCTCAGTCTGGCCATGCAGCTCTTCTTATACTAGCCTGCAGGGCCCTGATTGGCTGCTTCCTCCACAGCTGATCTAGGCAGCCTGGAGGACCTCTCTACTGCCTTTTTCTGGGGCAGGGTGTGGAAGGGCCATGAGGCCCTTAAGGCCAAGTTGGGTCATGCAATCAGGCCCTGCATGATCCATTCACAAGACTGGAACTGGGTAAAACTCCTGTGGGTTTGGTTGGTGATTAAATTTCTACAGAACCTCTAAGAACCACTCCCACCTCCCTAAGGCTCACTAACATAAGCTTTTTGGTCTTCATAGATTTTAAGATCAGAATGGACCATTGTGTCATCCAGTCTGATCTCCTGCATAACACAGGCCCTGGGACTTAACTAAATTAATTCCTGCTTCAAGTCCAACAATTCTGGTTCAACTAGAGCATATGTTTTAGAAAAGCATTTTAGACTGCACAGCCCTTTATTATCAAATTCTGTTCCTCCTGGAGCTACTCAGAACTAGGATCAAATCACCCTTTAACCTTTTTCTTGAAAAACCTCTGAGTCTATCAATATAAAGCATGTTTACCAATTCTGAAATCATCCTCATGGCTCTTCTCTAAATCCTCTCCAATTTTTCAACATCTTCCTTGAATTGTAGACAGAAGAACTGGACACAGTATTCCAGTAGAGGCTGCACCAGTGCCAAATACAGAGGGAAAATCACCTTCCTATTCCTACTCAATATTCGCCTATTTATACATTAAATGATCGCATTAGCCCTTTTGGCCAGAGTGTTGTACTGGGAGCTCATGTTTAGCTAATTATTCACAATGACCCCCACCAACTCCTTTTCAGAGTTACTGCTTCCTAGGATAGAGTCCCCTGGCCTGTAAGTGTGGCTGCATTCTTTGTTCCTACATCTACGTTCATACAGTTGGCTGTATTGAAACAATTTTTTTTATCTTGCCCAGCTGAACAAGTGATCCAAAATCAGTGACCTATCCTCTGAAAACTTTAACAGTGATTTTATGTTTTTGCCTATGTAATTGATAAGAATATTAAATTGCATCGGGCCAAGAACTGGTCCCTGCAGGACCCCTCTAGAAATACACCCCTTAACAATGATTGCTTATTTACAATTACATTTTGAGACCTATCAACGGTCAGTTTTTAATCCATGTTAATTATATCTCATCTCATTTCTTAATCAAAATGCGGTGTGGTACCAAGTCAACTGTCTTACAGAAGCCAAAAGTATGGTACACCAGCATTATTTTGTCAACCAAACTTGTAACCTCATAAAAAAAAATATCAAGTTAGTTTGACAAGATCTAGTTTCCATAAACCCAGGCTGATTGGGAGTAATTCTATTACTCTCCTTTAATTCTTTATCAACTGAATATCATATCAGCCTTTCTTTTTTTTCCCAGGATCAAAATCAGGTGGATAGGTCTATACCTACTCATGATTATTCATGTCAGCTTTCCTCCTTCATGCTACTTCCTGAAGCTAAGAGGTCTCTTCTTCCTGGATTGTTCCTCCTTTCTAAACAGTCTTTAGGGAGTCCTAGTTACTCCTAATGACAATGGTCTTGTATTGCTCTTTAGTGCCTTTTCAAATGGAAGGTAAACCAACTCCCTTATTATCTAAGCATGTGTCTAAGCAATAATATATAATGGACTTATTTTTATTTTTTGCAGTATGTTTCACACTTCAGAAATCATTTAACCGGTCACTTCCTTGGGCAGTAATTGCTCCCTCCCCAATATTTTGGTATTCTTAATTTTCAGTACTATAATTATTGTGTAACATGGCTAGTGTTGTTTTACTGACTATCATGTTCTAGTCTAGAGGTCCCATCCCATGATCTCATCCTCCATACCTGCACAGCAGAATACCAACTGACAATGCTCAACCAAAAACTCTAAGCAGTATTACATCATGAGATGCATTACATCAGGGGAAGAAATTCTCATTGGCTGACCATGGACTGAAGCTAAATAAACCCTTTCATGGGAGGTCCATTCGTGGGCAAGGTGTAATTCTGTAAAGCACCTCCATGCATGTGAAAGACAACAAACTATTTTAAAAAATTCTCCCACTCTTACTCATGACGTATTCAGTCAATATCTCCTGGACTTCAGTGGGAGTTTGCCAGATTATAGACTAAGTAAAAACTGTGTAAAGACTTCAATATTTGGACCTTTGTCTTCATTGATATGAAAGTTCTTAATGGAACCCTAAACTCCTGGCTTGTGACTCTGTATGATCTCTCATCAACACATAAGGTCACCATGGCGAAGACATCAGTTACCAGTAGCTAGTAGCTAGTAGCTAGTAGAAGTTACACAGTATTTCAGCTACCACAGTGGTTTGCTATATTTATCACAAAAAATGAGTGGGGTATGTCTGACACATCAGTACAGCGACTGTTAACAAATCGTGACTCTTTAGCAGTGACTTTTAATTCTTGGGTCTTCCTCTTGGTTTTTCACTTCCTTTGCTCTTTTGTGTGACATTCCTTACCTGTATTTGGACTTTCACACACTGCAAATTGAAAGTAAAACAAAAGGGAAAATTGTTGGCAGCTGAAGCCATGACCAGGACTGTAGGAGCCCATCTGTTAGAAATTTTGAAGGTCCCAACTGCACTTATCATTTGGAGGAGACCTTCTCTGTACATTTATGCAGCACCTGGGCTTCAGCCTTCTATTAACATATTAAAAAACATTTAGTGGATTAACTGGCTGATGTGGTCACCAGCAAAATGTAGCTAGAGTTACACTTTAGTGTATACACTGAGCTAGCCAGCTCCTACATTGTCCAGATTCTGTTTTCTCTGCAATGTTTGAATCCCTTATCACCATAATTGATAGTAGGAAATAATTGACCAGATGGTCTTCTAGCAGGTACAATAAAATAGATTAAAACAATCCAATCTGGGGCTGAAAGAGAGGATAGCTGGAATTCATAAAAACACCATCTTCAACCATGCTACAGTGTCAGTATCTACATCAGTGAATTGATAGTATTGTATATTTCTGTAGGGCTGTGTCCTTTAATAATGGTGGTGGCTGTGGATGTTGATCGTATATTGATATCAGGGTCGTAAATTAACAATGTTCTAGGTACCTTCCAAATATTCAGGAAGAGACAGTCCCTGACCAAAGAAGCTAACAATCTGAGGACCAGCAGAGAAGTAGACAGGGATTAGGGGAACGAGTACAAAAGTGGGAATTTAGAGGCAAGTCAGCTCAATTAGGTCTTTCCGTAAGGAGCCAATTGGAAGAAGACACCATGATGATTTTGTGGCAAATAAGGCTGAGGATATTGTCAGCATGGACAATGTGGATTTATATGATCCCTATCTATTTTCTAGTATATGTTAATCCAAGGTTATAGTGTTTGTAGTCATGCCCTTCTTGAGCAGTGGGACCATACAGTATGGGCACTTAGACCCTGGAACCAGTGCCTCAGCCCTCCTGGTTCTCCAGTTGCTTAGACATGTCCCCCCAACAGGGTCCACCTGACTGCGGGAGCTTTGGTGTCTAGCTAATGCCTTCAGCGATGGCATGGCTGTAAAGCAGGGACAGACAGGTTTATGCATCCCTGCTTTACTCTTAAAAAGCACAGGAGAGCAACAGATCTGTGGAAAACAACAAACTCCTTAACACCATCCCCTTCAGTCTGATCTGTCCCCTTTTGTGAGTAACTGCTTTGGTCTGAGGCCTTTACGAGAAGCAAAATCCATCCTGATGTAATGACAGCTGGGTGTTCTGTTGCTGGCCATGAAATGGCTTCCTTGGCTTAAAGAGTATTCCATTTTTCAGAACAGTCTCTGCCCTTTACTCCTGCTGGGGATATGCTATGCTTCTGGGCAGAGAGTCATTCAAAGTCAATAGCGCTGCCTAGAGAACCCCCATTGCTCTAGGAGGCAAGAGTCGTTCAATGTTAACGGTCCTGTCACAGGTTTCCAGACAGCGTTTCTGCCCTAGGTGTCAAGTCCCGCGACATAACAAATGTGCAAAGCCGTACGAAAGATTCCTTTCGGAACAAAGCTTGAAATGTCTTGTTTCAGAGTAGCAGCCGTGTTAGTCTGTATTCGCAAAAAGAAAAGGAGGACTTGTGGCACCTTAGAGACTAACCGATTTATTAGAGCATAAGCTTTCGTGAGCTACAGCTCACTTCCTCAGATGCATATCGTGGAAACTGCAGCAGGCTTTATATATACACAGAGAATATGAAACAATACCTATTCCCACCCCACTGTCCTGCTGGTAATAGCTTATCTAAAGTGATTTCCAGCACAAATCCAGGTTTTCTCACCCTCCACCCCCCCACACAAATTCACTCTCCTGCTGGTGATAGCCCATCCAAAGTGACAACTCTTTACACAATGTGCATGACAATCAAGCTGGGCTATTTCCTGCATAAATCCAGGTTCTCACATCCCCCCCACCCCCATACACACACAAACTCACTCTCCTGCTGGTAATAGCTCATCCAAACTGACCACTCTTCAAGTTAAAATCCAAGTTAAACCAGAACATCTGGGGGGGGGGTAGGAAAAAACAAGAGGAAACAGGCTACCTTGCATAATGACTTAGCCACTCCAAGTCTCTATTTAAGCCTAAATTAATAGTATCCAATTTGCAAATGAATTCCAATTCAGCAGTTTCTCGCTGGAGTCTGGATTTGAAGTTTTTTTGTTTTAAGATAGCGACCTTCATATCTGTGATCGCGTGACCAGAGAGATTGAAGTGTTCTCCGACTGGTTTATGAATGTTATAATTCTTGACATCTGATTTGTGTCCATTTATTCTTTTACGTAGAGACTGTCCAGTTTGACCAATGTACATGGCAGAGGGGCATTGCTGGCACATGATGGCATATATCACATTGGTGGATGTGCAGGTGAACGAGCCTCTGATAGTGTGGCTGATGTTATTAGGCCCTGTGATGGTGTCCCCTGAATAGATATGTGGGCACAGTTGGCAACGGGCTTTGTTGCAAGGATAAGTTCCTGGGTTAGTGGTTCTGTTGTGTGGTATGTGGTTGTTGGTGAGTATTTGCTTCAGGTTGCGGGGCTGTCTGTAGGCAAGGACTGGCCTGTCTCCCAAGATTTGTGAGAGTGTTGGGTCATCCTTTAGGATAGGTTGTAGATCCTTAATAATGCGTTGAAGGGGTTTTAGTTGGGGGCTGAAGGTGACGGCTAGTGGCGTTCTGTTATTTTCTTTGTTAGGCCTGTCCTGTAGTAGGTAACTTCTGGGAACTCTTCTGGCTCTATCAATCTGTTTCTTTACTTCTGCAGGTGGGTATTGTAGTTGTAAGAAAGCTTGACAGAGTTCTTGTAGGTGTTTGTCTCTGTCTGAGGGGTTGGAGCAAATGCGGTTGTATCGCAGAGCTTGGCTGTAGACGATGGATCGTGTGGTGTGGTCAGGGTGAAAGCTGGAGGCATGCAGGTAGGAATAGCGGTCAGTATGTACATTGGTCAAACTGGACAGTCTCTACGTAAAAGAATAAATGGACACAAATCAGATGTCAAGAATTATAACATTCATAAACCAGTCGGAGAACACTTCAATCTCTCTGGTCACGCGATCACAGACATGAAGGTCGCTATCTTAAAACAAAAAAACTTCAAATCCAGACTCCAGCGAGAAACTGCTGAATTGGAATTCATTTGCAAATTGGATACTATTAATTTAGGCTTAAATAGAGACTTGGAGTGGCTAAGTCATTATGCAAGGTAGCCTGTTTCCTCTTGTTTTTTCCTACCCCCCCCCCCAGATGTTCTGGTTTAACTTGGATTTTAACTTGAAGAGTGGTCAGTTTGGATGAGCTATTACCAGCAGGAGAGTGAGTTTGTGTGTGTATGGGGGTGGGGGGGATGTGAGAACCTGGATTTATGCAGGAAATAGCCCAGCTTGATTGTCATGCACATTGTGTAAAGAGTTGTCACTTTGGATGGGCTATCACCAGCAGGAGAGTGAATTTGTGTGGGGGGGTGGAGGGTGAGAAAACCTGGATTTGTGCTGGAAATCACTTTAGATAAGCTATTACCAGCAGGACAGTGGGGTGGGAATAGGTATTGTTTCATATTCTCTGTGTATATATAAAGCCTGCTGCAGTTTCCACGATATGCATCTGAGGAAGTGAGCTGTAGCTCACGAAAGCTTATGCTCTAATAAATCGGTTAGTCTCTAAGGTGCCACACGTCCTCCTTTTCTTTTTGAAATGTCTTGGGCATTCGCAAAACAAAACCACAATTCACCCCGACATATCCCCCAGACTGTTAGTGTGTGCTCCTGCACTGAAGGCAGGAGTGACTGGGCCTCCGGTAGATTTGGGTTCAATTCCCACCTCGCTCACAGGTAGCCCAGTGGTCTAGTTTGCCTTTAGTATATTCACTGCTCCTGTAGTACAGTGGGCAGGGGCAGCAGGTTTGTATAATTTTTGGTGCTGCCCAGAATGGGTCCAAGTCGTGCCCCCCCACCCCACCTCCTTAAGGGTCTGGGAGGAAGTTTGAGTGTGGGAGGGGGGAGGTGTTGGGCTCTGGGAGGGCGTTTGGGTGCGGGCTCTGGACTGGGGCAGTGGGGTGGGCTCTGGGAAGGCGTTTGGGTGTAGGGCATAGGCTCTGGGAGGGAGTTGGGGTGTGGGGTCTGGGCTGGGGCAGGAGGAGTGGGTGTGGGGATGTGCTCTGGGAGGGAGTTTGGGTGAGGGGTCTGGTCTGGGGCAGGGATGCAGGAGGAGGCTCAGGGCTGGGGCTGAGGGCTGAGGTGCAGCGGGTGAGGACTCTGGCTGGGGGCACAGGGTCTGGGGTGCGACAAGGCCTGGGATGAGGAGGTTGGGGTGCCGACAGGCTGCCCCAGGGTGAGGGCCAGAGAGGAGGACTCCCCCCAATCCTTTCCCCCACTGCTGCTGCCCCTCACTGTAGCCTCACTGGGGGTGAGGGATGGGGCTGCCCCTTGCCCAGCGTGGGGCAGAAGCAGTGACTGTGGGGCAGGGAGCTGCATGGTGTCACTACACTCACCCAAGGCCCAGCTGCTCCGGTCTAGGAAGCCCCCTCACCTCCACTGTGGTGGGTGGGTGCTGGAGGCGGAGGGGGCTGCCATCACATGTGGCTTCCTCCCCTGCTGCAGCCTGCTGCCCCACACTGTAGCCTCATGGCGGGGGAATGCCCCGTGCCCGGGGCCGCAAGCTGTGGGGGCAGGATCACAGGGTCAGACACTCAAGGAGGCCCCAGCAGCTGCTCAGGTGAGTGAGGTCCAGAGGTCTGTTCCCGCGTCTCCTCCCGGTGGGTGCCAGTCCTTCGTGCACTTCCTCCCCTCCTCTGGTGCAGCAGCAGCCAGCTGCCTCAGCCCGCTCTCGCCGTGTAGCCTAGCCTTCGGTGGCAGTACAGGCAAAGGAGAGCAGCGCGGAGCTGCCCACTTTTAATCAGGCAGGGATGCTCCGGGGGGGGTGCTCCGGGGCCTGGGGGAGGCACGTGGGGGGCGGCAGGCGGGGGCCAGGGGATGCTCCAGGCAGGGCCGGGGGAGAGACCCTGCTCCAAACATTGAATATTGCTGGAGCCCAGGCACCACGGCCCATGTAACTCGCCGCCCCTGACAGTGGGGTTGCCTGTCTATGTATATTTTCTTATAAGTTTCTTATTTTCTTACGGGTTTGATTATTTGTTTTATTATAACAGGTTTATATTAGAGTATATTTTGGCCACATCCTGTATGTCGAGCTAAAGCAAAGTTAGCATACATATGTTTGGGACCTTTCACCTAAATAGGTGGTGAGGAGCTAAAGCATAAGGTCCATAGATGGCTTCCACCTTTAACATGGAGGATGTGTTAAAGCAGGTTGGCATAGGGGCGTTCCTAAGTTCATACCCTTTTAAAACTTAACAGGTAAACCACAACTTGGAAAGAACCGAAAGAACCGGTTAGGACAAAAATAACAAACGTGATACCTAACCCCGAAAGGGCCATGGTAATGAATTGATGTAGATGATAATAAGTTGAGGTCACTGTTATACTAACCTATAGAAAAAAGACACTCCAACATTATTAAGGTGAGGAAATACAAATAAGGAAAAGGAGAAAAATCCCCTACTGAATATGCATGGAACATAATGGCGTCAGCGTAACATATTATAAAAGTGACATCCCAGCCTATGGGCAATAGGAGAGCGAGATATAGCCCTTGGGAGGTGCCAGAATGAAGGCCACCAGTGATGAGGGGCAGGGGTGGCCAACCTGTGGCTCCGGAGCCGCATGCGGCTCTTCAGAAGTTACTGGGCGGCTCCTTGTCTAGGCACCGACTCCGGGGCTGGAGCGACAGGTGCCAACTTTCCAATGTGCCGGGGGGCGCTGACTGCTCAACCCTGGCTCTTCCACAGGCCCTGCCCCCACTCCACCCCTTCCTGCCCCCTCCCCTGAGCCTGCCGTGCTCTCGCTCCCCCCGAGCCTCCTGCACACCATGAAACAGCTGATCAGGAGGTGTACATTCTGCAATATCCCTATCTACCTTACTGAGTTGTGGGATCAGGGCATCTCATTTGGGACGAGAGAACTCCAGGTTCAAGTCTTTACTCTGCCTGATTTGGAGCCTGAGCAACCTTCCCAATGAATTTTTCATCGAAACCAATATGTTTCCGCTAAACATTTCCATTTTGACAAAATTACTTTTTTCTAAAAAAAGTGTTTAGTTGAAAGTTTTTCTCCCAGTTCTACCTATAGCCTAATCCTGAGCAGAGCTCCCATTGAATTAACTTGGCATTAGGTGCATCAGGATTTTCTGAACCCAAACCAGTGGTAACTTAACTTTTTGTCTCCAAGTGGTGACAGGAATAAATCAATGGGGACACAGCTCCTCCATCTGATAAATGACTAGTACAGACACAAGTGCTTTTACCTAAAAATACTCTTTTAGTAGGTCTCAAGCACGCAGACACATATATGCTGTAGCAGTAGATTCGGCGCATTCCAAACATCTATAATTACCCAAAGTCTGAGATGTAATCAAGTAATCGAGAACCAGGATTTCGGGGGCTCTACTTCCATCCAGCTGCTGGGGAGTTTAGGTGTCAGCTCCTTGCCCAAAGAAAAGTTCCCTGGGCTGCTCCAAAGGGTATCTTTTTTTGCCTAATCTTGTATAGGTAACTTAAACAAAGCACATAACTCAGAGTGACTCCTAGCAGGTCACCAAGTCTCCTAATTTCAGCAGATTACTCATTATCTCTTATCATAAAAGCATTTCTATTATTTCTAGTCATAACAGCAATAAAACGTATGTCAGGGGCATTTAATCATGGTCGGCTGTCAACATTCCTTCCATTCTCATGGTACATTAACTCTCTGTCCCATCCTCCCATTCTGATTAGCAAAACTGCAAACATGCAGCGGTTTTGCCTTTCCTCTCAGAGCCTAAGGTTATTCCTGGCTATGTGGTATTTGGTTTTCAGCTAGCAGTGACTGGACCCGTAAAATGGCTGATTGTAGTAATGTCAAGTTCTGGGGTTACAAGGATGGCATGACCTGGTCCTTAGCATCAGTGCTCTGTTAACCAGCCAGGCTTCTAGGAAAAGAACAACAAAACAAAGGTAATGGAAATTCTCATCTGCAAAAGGAGACCTGGGAAATAATGAGTCTTACATTTCAGAAGCTTTGCTGGAAAAGGCCTGCGAGAGCTGAAGACTCCCTTGAAAGCAGGCTTTGGACTGCAGGAAGCTCCCATGAGAATCGTGTTTGCTAAGAAAACATCAGAGAAGGCAATAAAGCCAATGACATGAAAACAAAGCATTCGGAGGAGGAAGAATATGTTAATGATCAGTGATAACCCTTTGATGTTCCTTGGATGAACTGAAACTCATGTGTAAAACATAAGGGATAAATTCTGCAATGCACTAGATTTTTTTCATTAATACGATGCATTTGCATGAAACCGCGGAAACCTGTGAGCATTTTCTTTCAAAATACAAAAATAATCCGATATCCAGGTTTCATGAGCATTCTTCTGACAGCCTGATTCATACAGAAATCATTCAGTTAGAATAAATCAAGTGATCCAACCCAAATATAAAAAATACTTTTTAAAGTACATGTGTAGAGACTGGGGGTAAAGACATGATAGGTTTGATTTCTGAAAGGGAAAGGTACAGTTTGAGTTTTAAAGAGCATTATACTTATTATTATGAAGTATTATCTGTATCCCACTAGCATCTAAAGCCCTACTCAAGGTTCCATAGTGTTAGACGTGTTGCACACACACAGAGTATGAAGTGGACCCTTCTGTGAAGAGCTTACAACACAGACAGAAAGACAATAATAACAGATGATATGCATACACATTGAAATTCAATCCCCTGGGACTTGGTTTTGATTCTTTAAGTTAACTGGAGGATTTCCAGTTTTGCACATATCATCCTGGTCTATCTTCAAAACCTATACATTGGGTTAATGTTACAGAGAATATTTGTACTGTTCATCCCAAATGGTTCCACCACTTCCCAACTGTAAAAGTCCTTGTGTGTCTATTCTGTCACTGGCCCAGAGAAATGGCATCGTTTAGCTGGCACTGCATTGCACCTAGGAACTCTGCCTAGTGGCATCTTTGTAACACGAGCCAGGCAATGATGCATGCTGATGGTGGCTCACCATTCGCTAATCCTCATGGCACACTGGGATTATGTTTACACGGCAAAAAAAGACTCGTGGCTGGTCCATATCAGCTGACTAAGTTTTGCGGGGCTCAAGCCGCGGGGCTATACAATTGCACTGTAGATCATCAGGATCAGATTGGAGTCTGGGCTCTGGGACCACCCCCACCATGACAGGGGTCTAAGATCCCAGGCTCCCACCATGCCCAAATGTCTACACTACAATTTTATAGCCCCACAGCCTGAGCCTTATAAGCCTGATCTGGGCTGGCTGTGGGTCTTTGACTGCAGTGTAGACAGACCCTGTGCTACTACACTAAATGGCTGGTTCCCTAGCACTGGCCTTAAAAGAGCTGGCAGCTAAAAGGGTCTTACCTCTGCTCTGCTGTCCTCCAAGTCTTCCCCTCCTTTCATTCCACCTTCCCTTCCCTCACATTATGTTTCCTATGTTGCCCAGCTCACAACTAGGTTAAGAAACAGAGCAATGCAGCTGTTTTCATTCAGATGCAGAGGTGCCTATAGTGACCCACTCCTTTGTCATCTTGGCATTAAATCGATGTACAATGCTTTGCACAGGATTATACCTTAAGACCACATGCAAAGTTCAGCTGAGCCCCAATCCAGCAAAGCATTTAAGCACGTGCTTAATTTTAATTATGTGAGTAACTCCACTGAGTATTCCTACAATAGCTGGATTGCAGTCCTTGTGCAGAATGGGCCAGCCTATTAGCTATGAGTTTTCTCTCAAAGGGAGAATGATCTGTGGTGGTCACCAACTTGTTTCTGGGTGCAATTTACAATGCTAATTTGATCTTCACATCTGTAACTGGCAACTGCAACTACTTACAAGATTCCCTCATTCCCATGTGATCCCCCAGCCACTGAGATCAGCTGAGTGTCTTGAGCGAATATGCCTCTGGGCGAGTCAGGAGGCTCACTGAGGGCTCCTTGACTAGAATATCCACTAAGGGTGTCTCCAAGGTGTGACATTGCACTCTATATGATTTTACAAAAAATATGCTGAGTATGAATATCATGTCATTGGAATATGCTTCAAGCAAAAGGTCTCTTGTAAGGTATCATTACAAAGCTTATAATCTACTGAGTGCAGTCATCCTATTTGTATAAATGTATCACTCTTGTATCTGAAACTAGAAATATGAAATCTAACTCTGAGGGCCTATTGTAGTTATGCAAAGTGTGGGCAATTAATGGTGGTCTGGAATCTAAAGGCTCCCATTAACCAGGGCAATTACCTGTAGATGGCTCTTGTTTTACCTGTAAGTCTTCCTGTATACCTGTGGGCTGGCAACTGGATAATGAAGTCTTACAGTGACGTGTGATCATGTCACCTGAACTGGAATCCATCTTTACCATTGGTGCTTTTCCAATGAGAAGGAGGGGTGGGAACCCAGAGGGACAAAGGATTCCTACCTTATGCAAAAGATATATAAGTGGGTGGAACAGAACAAAGGGGGCGACCATCATGAAAAATCGCTTAGCTACCACCTGAGCTGGAACAAGGGCTGTACCAGGGGAAAGAATTGTGCCCAGACTAGGAAGGCATCCAGTCTGTGAAAGAAACTTATTGAAACATCTCTGAGGGTGAGATTTTTATCTGTATTCAGTTTTATTACTGTACTAATCTTAGACTTGCGTGTTTTATTTTATTTTGCTTGGTAATTCACTTTGTTCTGTCTGTTGCTACTTGGAACCACTTAAATCCTATTTTCTGCATTTAATAAAATCACTTTTTACTTATTAATTAATCCAGAGTATGTATTAATACCTGGGGCGGGGGGACAGCTGTGCATATCTCTCTATCAGTGTTATAGAGGGCGAACAATTTATGAGTTTATCCTTTATAAGCTTTATACAGGGTAAAACAGATTTATTTGGGGTTTGGACCCCATCGGGAGTTGGGCATCTGAGTGTCAAAGACAGAAACATTTCTTAAGCTGCTTTCAGTTAAGTCTGCAGCTTTGGGGCACGTGGTTCGGACCCTGGATCTGTGTTGGAGCAGACTAGCATGTCTGGCTTAACGAGACAGGGTGTCGGAGTCCCAGGCTGGCAGGGAAAGCAGGGGCAGAAGTAGTTTTGGCACATCAGTTGTCAGCCCCAAGGGGTTTTCTTTGATCCAACCCGTCACACAAGGTCTCTTACATAAGAACATAAGAACAGCTATACTGGGTCAGACCAAAGGTCCATCTAGCCCAGTATCCTGTCTTCCGACAGTGGCCAATGCCTGGTGCCCCAGAGGGAATGAAAAGAACAGGTAATCATCTAGTGATCCATCCCCTGTGGCCCATTCCCAGCTTCTGGCAAACACAGGCTCGGGACACCATTCCTGCCCATCCCGGCTCATAGCTATTGATGAATCCACCCTCTTTGAATTTATCTAGTTCTTTTTTGAACCGTGTTATAGTCTTGGCCTTCACAGCATCCTCTGGCAAGGAGTTCCACAGGTTGAATGTGTGTTGTGTGAAAAAATACTTCCTTTTGTTTGTTTTAAACCTGCTGCCTATTAATTTCATTTGGTGGCCCCTAGTTCTTGTGTTATGAGAAGGAGTAAGTAACACTTCCTTATTTACTTTCTCCCCATCAGTCGTGATTTTATACCCCTCTCCCATATCCCCCCTTAGTCGCCTCTTTTCCAAGCTGAAAAGTTCCAATCTTATTAATCTGTCCTCAGCCGTTCCATACCCCTAATCATTTTTGTTGCTCTTTTCATGAACCTTTTCCAAGTCCTATATATATTTTTTGTGTTGGGGTGACCACATCTGCATGCAGTATTCAAGATGTGACCGGTTAGCTCAGTTGGTTAGAGCGTGGTGCTAATAACGCCAAGGTCGCGGGTTCGATCCCTGTACGGGCCACAGTGTAAAATTTTCAGGCTTGACAAAGCCCTGGCTGGGAT
The DNA here is from genome assembly GCF_965140295.1 of Lepidochelys olivacea. NCBI lineage: Eukaryota > Metazoa > Chordata > Testudines > Cheloniidae > Lepidochelys > Lepidochelys olivacea. Next base: position 126,376,110 of record NC_140416.1, read on the forward strand.
GATTTAACTGGGAATTGGTCCTGCTTTGAGCAGGGGGTTGGACTAGATGACCTTTTGGGGTCCCTTCCAACCCTGATATTCTATGATTCTATGTGGGCGTACCATGGATTTATATAGAGGCAATATGATATTTGCTGTCTTATATCTATCCCTTTCCTAATGATTCCCAACATTCTGTTTGCTTTTTTGACTGCTACTGCACATTGAGTAGATGTTTTCAGAGAACTACCCACAATGACTCTTTCTTGAGTCGTAACAGCTAATTTAGACCCCATCATTTTATATGTATAGTTGGGATTATGTTTTCCAATGTGCATTACTTTGCATGTATCAACATGGAATTTCATCTGCCATTTTGTTGCCCAATCACCCAGTTTTGAGAGATCCTTTTGTAGCTCTTCACAGTCTGCCTGGGACTTAACTATCTTGAGTAGTTTTGTATCATCTGCAAATTTTGCCATCACACTTTTTACCCCTTTTTCCAGATCATTTATGAATATGTTGAATAGAACTGGTCCCAGTACAGACCCCTGAAGGACCCTACTATTTACCTCTCTCCATTCTGAAAACTGACCGTTTATTCCTACTCATTGTTTCCTATCTTTTAACCAGTTACCAATCCATGAGAGGACCTTTCCTGTACCCCATGACTTCTTACTTTGCTTAGGGAGGCACCTTGTCAAAGGCTTTCTGAAAATCTAAGTACACTATATCCACTGGATTCCTCTTCTCCACATACTTGTTGACATCCGCAAAGAATTTGTGTAGATTGGTGAGGTATGATTTCCCTTTACAAAAACCATACGGACCAATTGCAGTCATGTGGGCTCCCACATACCGAATCCTGCTGAGTCCATGGGGAGGATGCATGTGGGATTGGATAATTCACCGAGACATTTGGGAAATTAAACTACCTGGTATGCCTAACCGATTTATAGTCAGTGCGCCTGGAATAACACCCAACATTTGGATAGGGAGAGGGAGTCAATGGACACTCTGCCCTTTATAACCCCCACGGCTTCAGTGTGTACGAAAACTGAAGCCAGGGGAAGTTGTCACTGTTCATGACAACATTTGTTGGGAGGGTATGGGACAAGGAACTACCCTGACAGGACACCTGCTTTTCCAAGCTAATGACAGCTGTGTGTATGTTCAGGCCACCACTTTGCAAGACATACATTTTAACCTCACCACTGCTGCAGGCAATCATATTATTTACTGGCTTGCGGATGGAATTCAACAATCAGCCCTTAGGTTTGAGATTCCCTTTAATGGGACTGCCTTAGTACCTGACCGGTTCCAACATTTGCTTTCACTCCTACCAGAGATCCGGAAAAATCTCTGAATTACAAGATCAAATTCATATGCTTCAAAATATATATCAAATTAAAATGTATACCTTTCATACAGCTGAAAGATGTCTCCTTTATGTACTAATGATGATGTTTTGTGACTAAGGCTATACAACAACCCCATCATATTATTACAATGGGACTGTTAATGCTTTTATTGTTGTTGTTCAGTTTAGGATTATGTTATTGTCGTTATAAAGAATGTAATAATAATAATAACAACACCTTCTATGTTCATACTAACCAGGCATTGTCGTTGCATCCAATCAAACCCCATGAGGCTGAACCATTTGATCTAGACTCAGAAACACAAGGTTCGATGAAAATGGAGGTTTAAGGCTGATAGTTGGGCTGGAAGCACAAATGGGGGAGTGTGGAAGTGGAAAAAGGGATAAAGGGAATTTGAAGGCAGACATCTTAGTTTTCTTAGGAATAGAGCAAGGGTCAGGCTACCTCTAACTCTAATAACGCGAGACTTTAAGGCAGGGCCTGGGCGAGTGGGAAGAGAGTGGGAAACTTGTAAGAGATGCTGTTTTGACCTTGTGTTAGGTAAGAATGGAACGCAAATTGTAGCAGGAACTGCTTAGAAAAGTAAGATCTCAGGAAGGAATATGTATAAACAAGACGTGGCTGTTGATCATTATTGTATGCAGTAAAAGGTACAGATGCTTGCCCTAATTGTTTATCTGGCAGAGACCTGCCTCGGAAGGGGGAATCCCTTTCCATGCGCACTCTCCCCCTTGCAGTTGCTTGAGAATAAACTGTCTTTGACTCATTGCAAACAACCAAAGAGTGAAGACTGTGTTTTTCTTCCACAATTTGGAAGAAAATTGTGTAAACTGACATATTGGAGGGCTGTCATCTCCCAGCTGTACTGTGTTGGCGATAAGTGCTCCCCGATAGACTTTGTAATGACCCCATGTCAGGTGAGTCTGGATCTGCAGGAACATCTGGTCTCTGGGATAGACATGGCAACATCCCCGTGAGACAGCATGCCTAGGACTGTAGGCCTGTTTATTTAGGCCTTTGACACTCGTTTTTCTATAAGTACAAGAAATAGGCGGAAGGGAGACTAGAGATGGTACAGAGAATGCTTCCTTATTTGTTTAACTTTCTTTCAACAGCTGCGAGGACCTTCATCACGATTTCATTACAGTCTTTTTAGCAGAGCTAGTCAAAACTGTAGTACATTTTCAACAATACATTTCAAATGAAAAATATTTGATTTAATTAACCTGCAGAATTTTCAAATGAAACATAGCAGAATTTTTTTCAAATTGTTGTTTTCTCCACCGCTCTCTCTCTCCCTTTTTCCCACTGGAAAAAGGGCTGTTGGAAAGGAGAAGAAAGAGCAAAACCAAAAAACCTGAAAACCAAAACTTGTGTTTTCATTAAAAAAAACCAAACAGACAATTTGACCATAATAACAATTTTCTGCAAACACTTTTGTTTAGCTCCAAAAGACATTTCTTGGGATTTTTTTTTATCAGCTTTGCTTTTCATCTAATTGAAACACTAACTTGATTCTGTCCCTATTGATGCCTGCCCACAGCAACTCTCTTAAATTCCACTGTGAATTGTGCATCAAATATCTTGCACATGAATGGGGAATAAAACAACACTCTAATTTATGTGTTAACATACTATTTCCCAGTCAAAGGTACACATTTAAAAATATCAGTGAAAATCCTAATATAAAACTGAACAAATATAGATTCATAGATATTAAGGTCAGAAGGGACCATTATGATCATCTAGTCTGACCTCCAGCACAACGCAGGCCACCGAATCTCACCCACCCACTCCTGCGATAAACCTCTCACCTATATCTGAGCTACTGAAGTCATCAAAACATGGTTTAAAGACTTTAAGGTGCAGAGAATCCTCCAGCAAGTGACCTGTGCCAAGGCTGCAGAGGAAGGCGAAAACCCCCCAGGGCCTCTTCCAATCTGCCCTGGAGGAAAATTCCTTCCCGACCCCAAATATGGCGATCAGCTGAACCCTGAGCATGTGGACAAGTTTCAACAGCCAGACGAATTCTCTGTAGTAACTCAGATCCCACCCCATCTAACATTCCATCACAGGCCATTGGGCCTATTTACCATGAATAGTTAAAGATCAATTAATTGCCAAAATCATGTTATCCCATCATACCTTCTCCTCCATAAACTTATTGAGTTTATAAAACTTATCATCCTGTATAAAAAACACAAAGTATGGTAGGATTATAACCAGCAGGAATATGAGTCATCCAGTTTGCATAGGTACCTTGGTTTCCCGACAACATCTCTCTTCCATCTATCCTTTATTCGCTGTTGGAAATTATAGCAGGCAAATAAAGAGCGACAGCTCCAGAGAGCGGCAGCTCCAAAAAGCATAATTAAGTCCTTTAGCCACAATAGACCATGCTTAATTTACTGTGTAGAGATAAACATGTGTGGATCAGATAGAATTCTGCCCTAAATTAACATATGTTGCTTTATTTTTAAATGAGTTTTTATTGTATCTCTCTGTACATAAGAGGGGCGGGGGTGGGGGGAAGGAGAAGAGACAGGAAAGGAAAAGTACAAAGATAACAATAAGAGCAAGCTGAGATACCATGTATTACAGCACCCCACATACAACCAAGTCTTCAGTCCATGAAGACATTAAGACTGTGTAAAATTAATAAGGTGAAAGGCGAGCATTATCTTTGGCTTGTCGGGAGCAGGCCCACCTTGTGGATATTCAGGGAACAGCAGCCTAGAGGTAAGTAATTGGCATGTGAGTCATTCTTAGAATTCTTCCTCTGCTAGGATGTCCCTCAGTTTAATAAACCATCGCTATATCCCAGATGATACCGCTCTGCTGCAAGTGAGCAGCCAACAAAATATGCTGTAATAACCAATGACATTAGGGGCTGCTTTTTAATTTAAAATAAAGAGTAAGGGAATTGAATCAAATCAAAGCTGCCCTGAGCTTAACTCTTTTGAAGGTTAGAAAAAGTCTGGGTGCCTCCCGAGGCTCATCTGAAGATAAGATCCCTCTCTGAAAGGCCGGTGGTCAGCTTCTCTCTGTAATAAAGGTCCTCCGCGCATTCCAGGTAAAGCCTTCTGTCAAGAGCTGACACATTGCCTGCCTACCCCCACATGCCCCGGTAAAAACTTTCTTCACAAGGCAAGTTAAAGTGCTGGATCTGATTCTGCTGTTCTCCACATTTCGATCAGAGTACCTCCTTTGCATTCAGTGATTTGCACTGGTGTAAAGGGAGATCCAAATCAGCCCCATGATGTTGGAAACTGGTCTTTATCGTCGGTAATTATCCTGGCAGCATCAAGTTGATCCTTAATGCTGTGAACAGCCTGGCATATTACATGTTAATGGGCTATGGGTTTGCTGCAGGAAGGCAGACTAACAAACCAGTTGTTTACGGCTGGTAATGATTGATTTGTCAGTGATTATATAGCTTAATTCTACTGCGGCATGAATCAAAGATGACACTTCTTTCTTTTTAAGCTGTCACTTAGGGTTTAGTGTTCCACGCTGTAATGGGTGTTGAAAGGTGGTGATTGTGATGGCCTTTCACCATGTTTCCTTCTCACGGCACTGCCGTAAACTATTTCTTTTCAGTGCCGCTTTGCTCTGAACATAAACAGCTGATGTTTGCACTAGCCAGAGGGGGAAAGGCTTAAACGTTAACCTTTCCTGTTCAGGGATAGCCAGCGTGGACACTGTGACCCTGATTCTCATTTGTATACAGGTCGCCTTATACCACTCTTGCAGTGTGGATGGACCATACAGCAGATCTAAATTAGCTACACTCATTTTAAGGCCCCTTTATGTAGTCAGAAAGGTGTAAAAGGGCCTTAATCTAAAGGAGAATCATGGAATCATAGAATAACAGAGTTGGAAGGGACCTCTAGAGGCCATCTACTCCAACCCCCTGCCCAGAGCAGGACCAATCCCAACTAAATCAGGCCCAGTAAGATTAATTTTATTGTATATTAAGCTGTGTTATGTGTCACTTAAGGCTGCAAACTACTACATGCTACAAGGGGCCACAGCAATGGTTCCTTCAACCCACCTAGCAATATTGTTAACCTATCCAACTATACTCTCAGCCCAGCAGAAGCAGCTGTTCTATCTCGGGGCCTCTCCTTCTGCCCCTCCACCCCCACGAACATGATACAGTTCTGTGGTGACCTAGAATCCTATTTTCGACGTCTCCGACTCAAGGAATATTTCCAAAATACCTCTGAACAGCATACTAATCCACAGAGGTCTCCCTACCAACACTACAGAAAGAGGGATTCTAGGTGGACTCCTCCTGAAGGTCGAAACAGCAGACTGGACTTCTACATAGAGTGCTTCCGCCGACGTGCACGGGCTGAAATTGTGGAAAAGCAGCATCACTTGCCCCATAACCTCAGCCATGCGGAACGCAATGCCATCCACAGCCTCAGAAACAACTCTGACATCATAATCAAAAAGGCTGACAAAGGAGGTGCTGTTGTCGTCATGAATAGGTCGGAATATGAACAAGAGGCTGCTCGGCAGCTCTCCAACACGAGTTTCTACAAGCCATTACCCTCTGATCCCACTGAGAGTTACCAAAAGCAACTACAGCATTTGCTCAAGAAACTTCCTGAAAAAGCACAAGATCAAATCCGCACAGACACACCCCTGGAACCCCGACCTGGGATATTCTATCTACTACCCAAGATCCATAAACCTGGAAATCCTGGGCGCCCCATCATCTCAGGCATTGGCACCCTGACAGCAGGATTGTCTGGCTATGTAGACTCCCTCCTCAGGCCCTACGCTACCAGCACTCCCAGCTACCTTCGCTACACCACTGACTTCCTGAGGAAACTACAATCCATTGGTGATCTTCCTGATAACACCATCCTGGCCACTATGGATGTAGAAGCCCTCTACACCAACATTCCACACAAAGATGGACTACAAGCCGTCAAGAACACTATCCCAGATAATGTCACGGCTAACCTGGTGGCTGAACTTTGTGACTTTGTCCTTACCCATAACTACTTCACATTTGGGGACAATGTATACCTTCAGATCAGCGGCACTGCTATGGGTACCCGCATGGCCCCACAGTATGCCAACATTTTTATGGCTGATTTAGAACAACGCTTCCTCAGCTCTCGTCCCCTAACGCCCCTACTCTACTTGCGCTATATTGATGACATCTTCATCATCTGGACCCATGGAAAAGAAGCCCTTGAGGAATTCCACCATGATTTCAACAATTTCCATCCCACCACCAACCTCAGCCTGGTCCAGTCCACACAAGAGATCCACTTCCTGGACACTACAGTGCTAATAAACAATGGTCACATAAACACCACCCTATACCGGAAACCTACTGACCGCTATTCCTACCTGCATGCCTCCAGCTTTCACCCTGACCACACCACACGATCCATCGTCTACAGCCAAGCTCTGCGATACAACCGCATTTGCTCCAACCCCTCAGACAGAGACAAACACCTACAAGATCTCTGTCAAGCTTTCTTACAACTACAATACCCACCTGCAGAAGTAAAGAAACAGATTGATAGAGCCAGAAGAGTTCCCAGAAGTTACCTACTACAGGACAGGCCTAACAAAGAAAATAACAGAACGCCACTAGCCGTCACCTTCAGCCCCCAACTAAAACCCCTCCAACGCATTATTAAGGATCTACAACCTATCCTAAAGGATGACCCAACACTCTCACAAATCTTGGGAGACAGGCCAGTCCTTGCCTACAGACAGCCCCGCAACCTGAAGCAAATACTCACCAACAACCACATACCACACAACAGAACCACTAACCCAGGAACTTATCCTTGCAACAAAGCCCGTTGCCAACTGTGCCCACATATCTATTCAGGGGACACCATCACAGGGCCTAATAACATCAGCCACACTATCAGAGGCTCGTTCACCTGCACATCCACCAATGTGATATATGCCATCATGTGCCAGCAATGCCCCTCTGCCATGTACATTGGTCAAACTGGACAGTCTCTACGTAAAAGAATAAATGGACACAAATCAGATGTCAAGAATTATAACATTCATAAACCAGTCGGAGAACACTTCAATCTCTCTGGTCACGCGATCACAGACATGAAGGTCGCTATCTTAAAACAAAAAAACTTCAAATCCAGACTCCAGCGAGAAACTGCTGAATTGGAATTCATTTGCAAATTGGATACTATTAATTTAGGCTTAAATAGAGACTTGGAGTGGCTAAGTCATTATGCAAGGTAGCCTGTTTCCTCTTGTTTTTTCCTACCCCCCCCCCCAGATGTTCTGGTTTAACTTGGATTTTAACTTGAAGAGTGGTCAGTTTGGATGAGCTATTACCAGCAGGAGAGTGAGTTTGTGTGTGTATGGGGGTGGGGGGATGTGAGAACCTGGATTTATGCAGGAAATAGCCCAGCTTGATTGTCATGCACATTGTGTAAAGAGTTGTCACTTTGGATGGGCTATCACCAGCAGGAGAGTGAATTTGTGTGGGGGGGTGGAGGGTGAGAAAACCTGGATTTGTGCTGGAAATCACTTTAGATAAGCTATTACCAGCAGGACAGTGGGGTGGGAATAGGTATTGTTTCATATTCTCTGTGTATATATAAAGCCTGCTGCAGTTTCCACGATATGCATCTGAGGAAGTGAGCTGTAGCTCACGAAAGCTCATGCTCTAATAAATTGGTTAGTCTCTAAGGTGCCACAAGTCCTCCTTTTCTTTTTGCGAATACAGACTAACACGGCTGTTACTCTGATACCTAGTAGGAACCACCTGCAGATACAGCCCTCACCAACGGCATGACCATCACACCACAACCTTAACTCTGCTCCAGTAGGGATGCCAGCTTTTGAGGACACCCTCCCCAAGTTGCACCTTCCACCACCAACAGACCAGACTCCCCCCACTTCTCGCCATCCCTTCTGCACAGCTCTCTAAAGCCGCAGGTGCTCAGGTGTGGGGGCGGTGGTGCTGGAAGGAGCAGTGAGTTGTCTGTGGTTCTCGGGTGACTGCTGAGGCCTGTCTCTGGTTGGAGGAGTTGGGTTTGTACTGCTGGTGGCCTTAGCCTTCCATTTCCAGACTCTCCTGCACACAGGGCAGCAAACTGGTCACATGAGGAGTGGGGTGGGAGATGTTTGACCACCCTAGCCCAGCAGAATGGACAGGGAGGGTGGAGGGGTCTGGGCCATTTGCCCAGAATTCTTGTGCCTATGTCTCCTCCCTGGCTGAAAGGCTCCACTGAAGCTGTGTTGACAGGGCTTTTTCCATGCTTTTGGAAAACCACCAAACAGGGCTGTGTCATACAGAGAGGCTCAGGACAACAGTTAATAAAGTCCCAGGTGGCATTCGCTGTGGAGATACCATTTCTGGGTGTCTGGGGCAGGAGAGGGGGAATGGGCTGTGCAGTGCAACACCCCCCCCCCCAGGCTCTACCCAGCGTTAACAACCCCACATCCTCCCTGATTCCTCTGCAGACTCTCAGTGAAGGGTCAGGACCATGCTGCAGAACTGTCCTGAACCTTGGCTCCCTTCTGTCTGGCATGGGGGACAGCCAGACAGGGGCCAATGGAAGTTTGCAATTACTCTTTCTAATTGAACGTTCCTTTTCATACAGAAATGTTGGATCTCTCTCTCTTTTGCAACTCCTTCTTAATATTAATGGGAGCAAGTGCAGGGATTTAAAGGGCAGGGTTGGACTGCAGTTTGAAAACCATGCTTTCCTGTTATTATCAAAGAGCTTTTCCTCCTAAGCCACATAACTCCCAATTCCACAAACAGATTTAATTCACTTTTCCAAAAAGTGACCTGAAGGCTATATGAAATGAATTATTCACCCATCGCCAGTAACAAAACCCATCACATTTGTTTCTGATCTAGGAATATAAAAGATATCGCCATCTAGATTTCATCACAATTCGATGTGCAAAGCATTTTTACAGGATTTCTCTGTTTAAGTCTGTCAAAATGCTTTTTCCGTGAGCTGCAAGAGGCAAAGAAATATAGACAGAGAGACTTTGAGTTCCCTGAACTAGAGAACATTCAGTGCAATTTTACTTTGCATAATGACAGGTTTCAGAGTAACAGCCGTGTTAGTCTGTATTCGCAAAAAGAAAAGGAGTACTTGTGGCACCTTAGAGACTAACCAATTTATTTGAGCATGAGCTTTCGTGAGCTACAGCTCACTTCATCGGATGCATACCGTGGAAACTGCAGCAGACTTTATATACACACAGAGATCATGAAACAATACCTCCTCCCACCCCACTGTCCTGCTATTATCAGGACAGTGGGGTGGGAGGAGGTATTGTTTCATGATCTCTGTGTGTATATAAAGTCTGCTGCAGTTTCCACGGTATGCATCCGATGAAGTGAGCTGTAGCTCACGAAAGCTCATGCTCAAATAAATTGGTTAGTCTCTAAGGTGCCACAAGTACTCCTTTTCTTTTTGCAGTTTTACTGTGACAGATTTAATGCTTTTCTCCCCTGTTTCTGGAGGTGCCAATACAAGATGATGATAAAAGGTTTGATGGATGGATAGATTCTCCACTTCTGTGTTGCATATTTGCTGGTATATCATTTATACATATATTTTGACAAAGTTCCTCCTCTGCCTTGGTGGGTCCTGCGCTTATTGGCGGATTTGCTCGCCTCAGAGGTTCACGGCAGCCCTCAGTTTGGCCACTTTCATGGCTCAAATCTGCCGTTCACTCAGTTAGCCTCATGACCAGCCAGCATGGGGAAAAGGAAGAAGAACAATCCCCGCAGTCTCTGGTGATCCACTTAGTGGATTGGGGAACAGGTCAAAGACCTTCCCCTCTGGTGGAATCCACAGTCCAGGTCAACTCCTCTGGTATCAAGTAGGGAGCTGGGGGGATGGAGGGATGGGGGGAACCCGGGCCCGCCCTCTACTCTGGGTTCCAGCCCAGGGCTCTCTGGATTGCAGCTGTCTACAGTGGCTCCTGTAATAGCTGCGTGACAGCTACAACTCCGTGGGCTACTTCCCCATGGCCTCCTCCCAACACCTTCTTTATTCTCACCACAGGACCTTCCTCCTGATTCCAGATAGCATTTGTTCTCCTCAGTCCTCCTGCAGCACGTCCTCTCACTCTCAGCAACTTGCGTGCACCTCACTAACTGAAGTGAGAGCCTTTTTAAACCAGGTGTCCTGATTAGCCTTAATTAATTCTAGCAGCTTCCCAATTGGCTACAGGTGTCCCAATTAGCCTGTCTGCCTTAATTAGTTCTAGAAAGTTCCTGAGTGTTCTGGAATAGTCCCTGTTATTTTACCCAGGGAAAAGGGACCTGCTTAACCTGGAACTAATGTATCTACCTTCGACCACACTTTTGTAGCCATCTGGCCTGACCCTGTCACAACATATCCACTAGGTGGATCAGTCTTGATAATGTGTGTGTATGTCTATATATACACATTATCAAGATTGATATATATATATACACTGATATATATATATATACACTCAGATCTTTATATTGTCTTTGTGTAATACAAAAATAAAACTGGAGTGGTTTGTCAAAGCTTCGGAGTTAAGATGGACAGAATCGGTTTGGAAATATTGGTTAGTTTCACAAACAGGGTTGTTTGTGGATTATTGCTACAATACATGATGTATTTTGACTACTTGACAAACGTCTGGATTAGAATCTGCCATGTTAAATATATCATGCCCAGATGAATGGTCTTTGAAAGTGATACTTTCAGCAATGCCACTAAGTTGATAAATGCTGATTGACATCACTAGTGGAAGAACTGATGTCTAGAATCACATACATCTGTAAGTGAGGTAGTCTACTTTTCTTCCATGGCTTATTTTTTAACAATACTACATAGGCTATAAATTATCAGAATAGTCCTGTCTGGTCTTAAAATATATTAATTAAAAAATCAAATTACTGTAGGCTAGTAAATTCATGTGATTCCTGTTCTAGAATTTGTTCTGTTTTCAGCACTGATGGTTAATCTTCTCTGTCCCCCTCTCCCTCCAAACAGTAAAGTTCATTCTTTGACATCTCCACATGTATCCTATGGAGATGGGTTCACAACTGGCTGTTTCATCATTGCACACAGTTGAGAAGTATTTGGGAAATGATTAACATTATCAAGACTCTCTGGACTGAGATTATTAAAAAAAAAGTCATTTAGGCCCAAATTCTTTCCCCAGCCCCGCCCCGCCAAGCTACATGGCAGGCAATTTCTCTAGGATTGGATGGGCTAGGAGTCCTTCTCCCTGCTGAACACTGGCATCAGAGCAGCTTTGCAGAAACCCTTCTCTTCCTCTTCCCTCCCTGTCATCTAGGTTACAGAGACTGTCCCAAACGTCTCTACTGCAACACTGCAAAATTATGACAAAGAACATTCATGTTTACAGCCACCTCCAACTCTGCACAGTGATGGTAACATTAAAGTAGCAACTCCAATTTGTGAAACCCACTCTCGGTTTGTAGTTGGTCTTGTATCTATTTTGACTGATGCACAAGACAAAAGTTTTAAGAGTGGTAAACCATTGTCCAAAGAAAGAAACCTCCCACTCACCAACTGCTTATCAACTAAATCAAAATCTCTCCTTTTCATTGCTGAGATTGTACCTGGGATTTCTTGCCATCAAGCCATACACACAACTTCCATTGACTCCTGCTCATGGAAAGGGGGTGGCAAGATATGGCCTTTAGTTTGAAGACTGACTTCATTCCCAGCTGCTCAGACTTGTTTTTCTTTCTCCTAGATCTTTTTACATTATTAACCCTCAAGGCATCATGCTCAAGTCATTCCGGATTAAAATAATGACCAAACCACTCTGGAAACAAATACTAGAGGGGTTGGAGAGAAAAAAAAAATCTGTGTTTCATCATATCTGCAAAGGAAATGATTTCTTCACCCCCCCCACACACATGTTATTTTAAGAACCTCTTCCATCAATGCCACTGACCTGAATTCTGTAAAATGTTATGAGGGGGGAGGAGTTTAGTTCCAACCAAAACACAGTCACCTTCTATGTCCAGAAATAACCGGCATGTGTCCCAGAAGACTATGCCGTCTAGGACACAGATGATTAGCACAGTGACAGGTGAAGGGGAAAAGGAATAGAAGAGTCAGGCTTTTCACTTAGAGGCAGAAACATATAAAACACCATTTCTTTCCAAGAGTGGAGAAACTTAGCCTGTTAAGAAAATTAATATTACAGATCATATGTCAATTGACGCCTTTACTTCTTTTCTCTGTGCATTTGAGTCACTAGGGTTGGGATTTCTAAAGGGGCTTAAAGGAGTAGCTGCCCCTCCTTTTGAAAATCAATGGGAATTGGACACCTCACTCCCTTTGAAGCCCCAGCTTGCATTAATTGTTTGCTTACATCCAGTTCTAACGAAGGGCTAATTCCACCTATAGACACATGCCGTGGTCAGGAGATTGTCTGGAGATCAAGGTGTAAGCAATACACTAGGCAGGGAAGGCAAAATAAAGCCCTCAAACGTAGTCCATTTGCCGTTCTTTTGCTTAGTTAACACACAAGAGATCCTAAACAAGAGCAAAGCAACACAGAGCCCATTTGAGCAGGGGATCTGGGTCTCTCTCCCAGCTGAGTGCTCTAACCACTGGGCTCACGTCATTCTCATGCTTTTTAGCCCAACAGAGATTTAATGATGTAATCCCCATTTGGAGTTTGCCAGCTCCTGGAACTCTGGACTGAACCTTTAGAGGGTCCCACTCTATGGACTGCACCCATAATGGCTATCAGAGCCCTCTGATGCCATTTCCCAGCGTGCTTTGAGTCAGGGGCAGGGGCAGGGACGGAAAGGGTAGCAACTCCTGCTGAGACCAATAGGGAGGCTTCTGCATGAGGTGAACAGGCTGTTTGCCTGACATGACAGGCTGTTTGCTGGGATACCGATAAGCCGGGGCTGTTCAGCCCCTCAGTAGGAAGGGACAGCCTTACCCAGAGGAGAGACAAGGTTTAGTTTCAGTTTTGAGCTGTGAGTTGGGAGCTGAGAGAGATGCAGAACAGCTCAGGGAGTCTCTGATTAACTCCCCTCCCCACAAAGGGAGCCTTTGCATGACTGTGGGATCCAGTGCATGGGTCAGGCTGCTCCAGCCCTGCAGATATCAGTGTCCAGAGATCCAACCTAGCACTAGCTATTGAGAGCCAGCAGAGACTCCCACAGGGACTCCAGACCCAGAATAAAGGAGAGGACCCTGCCCCATGCAGGGGTAGAGACAATGTAAGGGGACCCTTTGTCTTTAAGGAGGCCAATGTTCACAGTACTGCAGCACCTGCCTCCGGCCTCCTCCCTGGCATGCCATCTGCCTGGGAAGGTGCCAGGTAGGGATCTGGGAGTGGGAAGAGTTGCGAGGTGGGGAATTGGTTGATGTTTTAGTATTTATTAGTTACCCCTAACCATTTCCTGCCCCAGATTCCATCTTCCTGCCCCCAGTAAAGTCCCCTTTGTTATTTTTTGTTTGGGGGGGTGTTGTTTCCTTGCTAGGGTTTGTGCTGATGTTATTTATTTTTTCTTGTGTACTGGGGTTTAGACTCCTGGCCAGAAGTGCTAGCATTAGTCATTTTCCCAAGGGATAGCACCCCATGTGTCCCGGGCACAGTGAAGGGGCACCTGGGGTGGAGGCACCAGGCGTCACAAAAAAGAAAACAGGACCCGGACCATGTGAGGAGAGGGGAGAACCCACTCCGAGTAGTGAGCACCAGGCAGGAGGCGTGAGGCATACCTAGGAGGAGGAACCGCGGGTATTCATACAAGGGGAATAGCTCCAACAGGAGAGACTGACAGAGTTAGATTGACATGGACCTAGGCACTGCCCCAGACTGCCCCAGACTACCCCATAGTGCAGGAGTTAGGGCACTTTTGTGGCAGAGGGGAGACTCCAGTTCAATACCAAATCAAAAGCTCCTTTGGTATGAACTAAAATAATGGATTAGAATTATTTAACAACCTCATGTAAGGCAGATTGAGGACTTGAATCCACATCCCAGGTGAGTACTCTAACCCCTGGGCAAACGATTATTGGGGAGGAGAAAGAAGCAGCTCTGTCTCTGTTTTGTGCGGGGCCTGACCCGGTAGGTGATTTCTAAGCATGCCGACCAGTTCGGGGGTGTCATAAATATAAAGGGAAGGGTAAACCCCTTTGAAATCCCTCCTGGCCAGGGGAAAACTCCTCTCATCTGTAAAGGGTTAAGAAGCTAAAGGTAACCTCGCTGGCACCTGACCAAAATGACCAACGAGGAGACAAGATACTTTCAAAAGCTGGGAGGAGGAAGAGAAACAGGGGGTCTGTGTGTCTGTCTATATGCTGTTTCTGCGGGGGATAGACCAGGAATGGAGTCTTAGAACTTTTAGTAAGTAATCTAGCTAGGTATGTGTTAGATTATGATTTCTTTAAATGGCTGAGAAAAGAATTGTGCTGAATAGAATAACTATTTCTGTCTGTGTATCTTTTTTGTAACTTAAGGTTTTGCCTAGAGGGGTTCTCTATGTTTTTGAATCTAATTACCCTGTAAGGTATCTACCATCCTGATTTTACAGAGGTGATTTCTTTACTTCTATTTACTTCTATTTCTATTAAAAGTCTTCTTGTAAGAAAACTGAATGCTTTTTCATTGTTCTCAGATCCAAGGGTTTGGGTCTGTGGTCACCTATGCAAATTGGTGAGGCTTTTTATCCAACATTTCCCAGGAAAGGGGGGGTGCAAGTGTTGGGAGGATTGTTCATTGTTCTTAAGATCCAAGGGTCTGGGTCTGTAGTCACCTAGGCAAATTGGTGAGGCTTTTTACCAAACCTTGTCCAGGAAGTGGGGTGCAAGGTTTTGGGAAGTATTTTGGGGGGAAGGACGCGTCCAAACAGCTCTTCCCCAGTAACCAGTATTAGTTTGGTGGTGGTAGCGGCCAATCCAAGGACAAAGGGTGGAATATTTTGTACCTTGGGGAAGTTTTGACCTAAGCTGGTAAAGATAAGCTTAGGAGGTTTTTCATGCAGGTCCCCACATCTGTACCCTAGCGTTCAGAGTGGGGAAGGAACTGTGACAGGGGGCCATAAGTGAGCAGGAGAGGAGAACACCTCATTTGTGTCAGTATCAAGCCCAGTCCCAGAGCGCACTCAGGATTCACCAGCTAACTTAGCCATAGCAACTTCAGTATTTGTAGTGTCTGTTTGCAGGGGCCTCCCCAGAGCTCACTCAGCTCTGCTGCTGTCCTCTACAACTTCAGCAAAGAAACCTCCCAACAGCGCAGCGTCCGCACCGGAAAGGAATCAGCAACATAAAACCTTTGCACTGAGCATTTGCCATACGATAGGAACCCTCTTCCCTGTCTCAGCGCTGTTCCACTACCCAACCAACTCTGAATGTGTTTACAAAGTATGGTGAACCCCAGGGTGTCACTGGAGGAATTCTGGGTAGCATGTTTATGCAGATGAAACAACTGCATGGCCATCCTTCCCATTGTTCATCAACAGAGGAAGCAGAGAGCTTCTTGTGCTCTGAGCTTCAGGCCACAAGCCTTTCCCATTGCGCTAATTCACACATCTCTTGGTGTTATTGTTTCTGTTTGTTGACCCAAACAGATGCCATTTGTTAACATTCTCAAAGGCTTGTCTCAAAGGACATTAGCATACAAACTTCTGTCAGACGTGTAGTAAATAGGGAGTAAAATAGGAATGCCAGGACTAGATTTCATAAAAAACTAAGTAAAACTTGCTTTAAACTGCTTTAATGTGCATTAACAAAAAATTGAGTTTAAACTGGCAATCACAAGTACTTTTGATGATCAGAGTATCCTTCTGTATGTGCAGGGGTTTTTTTTTTTCCAGCTAAATTTGCTACCCATGCTCACCACACAGGAAGAATATGATGATGTTAAATAATTCTAATCCATTATTTTAGCTCAAACAAAAGGAGCTTTTGATTTTGTATTGTTTAATCTAATTGAGATCAGTGTGGGGAAAAATAGATTAGACACATAGTTAAAGTGGCACTCAAAAAGAAATGATTCAGCTCAGAAGCTCTGGAATCAGGACACTTAAAGGACACTGCATGGTGGGAATGGCGATAAAAGAGCAGGTTAGGTCGCTTTGAACTTTAGCAGGCTTTAAAGATGAGCACTATACCTAAAAACTCTACTTCCTGCAGAACTGCATTTCTGCTGCTAATTCTATATAGCTTGTCCTTCCTTTTCTTTTCATAACAACTCACTGATGTGCTTAGCACAACCTGGAGCTCCTATTAAGTTCTACCATTTCAATATAGTAATTCAGTCTCACTCGTGTTTCATTTACAATCCTGCCAGCCAAATCGCAAATATCACTAGCCCCATCGTGCACTGAACTGTAAATTAGCTGCCCATATAAACTGCCCCTCTGTGAAGTTGAAACTAGACAAATTCAGACTGGAAAAAAAAGCACAGAATTTTTAATAGTGAGGATAATTAACCATTGGAACAATTTACCAAGGGTCTGGGTGGATTCTCCATCACTGACAAGTTTTAAATCAAGATTGGCCATTTCTCTATGAGATCTGCTCTAGATCAAACAAGAATTATTGTGGGGAAGTTCTATGGCCTGTGTTATAAAGGAGGTCAGATTCGATCAGTTGTTCTCAACCTGTACAGCATTGCGGTCCACATATGCAGCTCTCTGTGACTTATGTGGGCAACATCCACACACACACTATATATATATATACTGTGATAAACTCAGGACAGACAGCTGCAAGGGCGGGGTAGAAAACAGTCCCAGAAGGGTAAAAGGCCCTCCCTCCCTATCAACAGGTCAATTAGGATCAGGTGATTCCAACTAAGGGCTGCATGAAACCTTTTTAAACCCTCCCCTGTGGGGAAGGGGGGGGGTGTCAAGATGCCAGTTAGTGAGAAGCAGCAAGCCAGTGAGCTTTACCAGGAGGGGAGGCTGCATTCCCTCCCCCAGGGGAGAAAAACAAGCCTAAAAGACAGGTTTCAGAGTAGCAGCTGTGTTAGTCTGTATTCGCAAAAAGAACAGGAGGACTTGTGGCACCTTAGAGACTAACCAATTTATTTGAGCATGAGCTTTCGTGAGCTACAGCTCACTTCATCGGATGCATTCAGTGGAAAATACAGTGAGGAGATTTATATACACACAGAATATGAAAAAATGGGTGTTATCATACACACTGTAAGGAGAGTGATCACTTAAGATGAGCTATTACCAGCAGGAGAGCGGGGGGGGGGGAACCTTTTGTAGTGAAAATCAAGGTGGGCCATTTCCAGCAGTTGACAAGAACATCTGAGGAACAGTGGGGGGTGGTAGTGGGGGGAATAAATATGGGGAAATAGTTTTACTTTGTGTAATGACCCATCCACTCCCAGTCTCTATTCAAACCTAAGTTAATTGCATCCAATTTGCAAATTAAATGCCAATTCAGCAGTCTCTCATTGGAGTCTGTTTTTGAAGTCTTTTTGTGAAGAATTGCCACTTTTAGGTCAGAAATTGAGTGACCAGAGAGAATGAAGTGTTCTCTGGCTGGTTTATGAATGTTATAATTCTTGACGTCTGATTTGTGTCCATTTATTCTTTTACATAGAGACCGTCCGGTTTGGCCAATGTACAAGCCTAAAAGACTGGCTGAGAGAAGGACAGACTGCCCCTGTGCAGCCAAGGGGGACTGTTTTACCCCAAGCCCGTCTCGCCAAACACACACACATTCTACCTGTATGGCCCTGGGGATGTCACATGGTCCACAACTGTGTACTGACTGGGCCACAAGCAGCCCATAGGTTGAGAACCTCTGGACTAGATGATCATAATGGACCCTTCTGGCTTTGGAATCTATGAATTTGCCTCTCGAAAGAATTTTTTCTGACAGGATCATCGGCCTAGAAATAGGCAAAGATGCTTCCGTGTATTTATACTATTCACCTTTTCCAATAATTTGCCAGTACCACAGCTGCAACAGGATACAAGTCTAGCCGAAGAAAGCAAGAGGTTAAAAACAAAAACTGACCCCTAATTATTGCAGTTAATTTGGTCTGTACCATGTTAATAAATGGGTAAAACAGGAGTGCCGATCCAAAGCATTTATTTCCAGCTGCAGTCCCATGACACGGGGCAGGGCTATAAAAACATGAGTCACACGGCTATTACATAACAGTGTTCAGGAGCTGCTAATTCTAGGGGCTGCCATTAAGGGTCCATCTTCACTGCGAAATGAACCTGGCTGATACAGTACCCAGGTTAGTCTCTTCTCGCTGAGAGCAGCCACACTGCCAAACCATCCCCACTTACCGTGCCCTCGCCCCTGCTGCACTGACGTTTGTGCGGCTAGGACTTCTGGGAGCATATCCCTTGGTACTTTGGGCTGCAGTAAGCTGAGCCTCTTCATGATTCTTCCCAGTGAATTGTAAGAAAACCTGTTTGTCCTTCTGGGCATGCAGGGGGAATTGTGGGAAGGCACTGGAGGACTATCAGCACTTACATGATTTAGCCTGTGTCCTCACTGCAAAGTGGGCAGGTTACCTGAGCGTTAAAAATTTTTGCTTATTTTTTTAAACAAAACCATACATAGAAAACATGAGGGTTTCCTGTTGATTCTACCAAATAGCCTGAAACAACAATTCACCTTTCTGCCTATATGTCTTTCTTTAAACTGCATCTTAGTTGCTTTTCAAAGTTTGCTTTAAAGCATGAAGGAATCAATGCAAGTTTAAATCCATTGACCAATTTAAAATGTCAAGATCGAAGAAAGAAAGAACATTAAAGAGATGCAGATTGTGTTCTGTAAGCACAGAGTTACTGTTCTATTGACATTTGACTTTGATGACTTGGATCTAAGCCATGGTTCCCACCTTTGTATGTTTCTTTAATTCTCTTCAGTGAACTCAGTTGACATGTTGTATAAACTTGCATCACCTTGAAAAGTGTCCTGGTTTTAGTTAAAGATGTTTGTTTGTGTGCTTGAATGTATGACGGTGAAAACTGACAGTGTAGTTGTGGCTGTTTTGGTCCCAGGGTATTAGAGACAAGGTAATATATTTTATTGGACCAATTTTGGTTGTCTCCCTCACCAACAGAAGTTGGTTTAATAAAACATATTACCTCACCCGCCTTGTCTCTCTAATATCCTGGGACTGACACGGCTACAACTACTTGCACTAGTCTGTGTTTTTAAATCTCGGTTCAGGATTCTGTATTGATCTAGGTGCATGTTTATGGGTTCTTAGGGTTATATCCTAAGAGATGCTCAGCAGACATCAAATCTCATTGCAGCCAATCAGACTGAAGACATTCTACCCCTTATTTACATGTCCATTCTGACCCAGCTTTTATCCCCCTCCCACGTTCAGTGTATCAGAGTCTTACTGTCAAATTCTCTCTCGCCATTTATATAGTACCCAAAAATGTGCTAGGCATTTTAAGGATAGAATACAAGACACAACACCATTGCAAAGACATTAGAAACTAAAGGGGGAGGAGAGAAATCAAGATGAAATCATTTTTAGTTAAGTATTTTCACCAGGATATTACTTGGGTTTGATTCCCCCTCCCGCAGCAACACATACCCTTTGCCTGAATGAATTCTTGCCCCTCAGGTTGTCACTCATACTGCTGAGTTGCTTGGCTATTAGAAAGAGCAAAAGGATAATGGATCAGCGCATTTTCTTAAGAAGTCAAGAATGCCACCCTGTTTTACTCCAAGCGCATCTCGCCAAGGCTAAAATCACCTGAGGCTGCTGAGCCTGAGAAAGTGCCTTGCCACACATGGCGCCAGAGGTGGGATGCTCTGAGTGAGACTTCGTGGAGAACTGTCTCAGGGCAGGGTAAATCACCCCCAATGAGAAGACAAAAAATTGGAGGATGTAGTGAAGGCACTTGCACAGGCCACCGCGGCCCAACAAGAGGCTACCAGGGTTCAGATGGCTACCCAGCAGGAGTCAGTGCGAGGAGATGAATCCATTACTGATGAGCCAGGTGGCTCTGAGTCGGCCAAGTTGTGAGGTCCTTAATGGAGCTAAACTGCCTCTTCAGTGGTAGCACAGAACTCGGACTGTAGCTCTCAAAAGGGTAAAGCGTTGTCTGGGGCTGACAAATGCTCAGTTCTGTAGGCAGGGACTCCCGGCTGCATTTACTAAATAAACAAACACATTTCTTTTAAGGAAAGAATCCTGCATTCAGGGATTACCCTACAGGATCATTTTAAAATGTGCTTTATTTTCTGAATTGAAATAAAAACCAAGGGCCTGATCCAACTGCCAATAAAACCAAAGAAAAAGACTCCATTGAGATCACTGGGAATCGGGTCAAGCCATAAAGAGTTTCTAAAAGGACTCTGCAATCCGAAGAGCTAGGTGAAATATGACTGCTTTGTCGCTGCATTGTTAACGACACTTTTCTGCAGCTATTGATGTTGTTGTGAACTCCTCTTTGGTGCTTGTGCAGTTACTAAAGACTGAAGTGCTAATCCTCATATCTGACTGAATTGTCCTCCCAAAGGGAGGGAGCAAAGGTGGTGCTCTACCACTTTCGTGTCCCCCTCCAACCTTCAAGCCAGCCCTTGGCACAAGCTAGAGCAACCTCAAGACAGCTCTAACTTCTGCCTGGTTACAACAGCTTTCAAGGGGCCATTAGAGCAGCCAGAGATGACCAGAGTGCAGCAGCCCTCCAGCCAAGCCCATGCCCCTAGCCACATCCCTAACATTGTCTCTGTGACGGGGCTGGTAGCACAGAGCTGAGTGTTCATTGTGGGGATCCCCATGCTTCGGCAGAATCCCTAACTGGCTGTGACGATGCCTTTTTGCCTGTTTTGCTCTGCTGGAGCTGTGCCAAGCAGGCAGAATGCTCATGACCCATCGTCCCAGCTGTCTCTCCCTCCATCCCCTCAGTGGCTCCCAGCCCCAGACTCCCCCCCCATAGGTGCCTCATCCAATCTCACTCTCCATCCCTGCCTTGACTCCTTGTTCCGGCCTCTTTGCCCAGCCAATCCCAGTTTTCACCCTGCATCCCAGATACTTGTCAGATCTGTCTCTTCTGCCCCCAACCCTCATTCCTGCCAGCTGGTTTCTACTCCCAGCTCAGATCCAGTCTCACCCCTCCACACACCCCAGCCAGCTTGTTCCCAATCCTTCTTGGTTTTCTTCACCAGCTGTCAGTACAGTCTCCTTGCCCAGCCAGTCCCAGTCTCCCAACAATTCTGAGTCAGTTTCCTTGGCCCAATCTACGCCTTTCCCTGCCACTTGTCTGGCTTTGGTCCCTTTTGCACTCAAATCAGCCAGCTTCCTCTGCCATGCTGCTTGGATGCCAGCAGGTGGGTGGAGGTCAGAGCATAGGAGAGACAGGCTCCCTGCTCTCAGTTCTGGGCCTGCGCCACCCCATCCCAGAGGAGCTAGGAGGAGCCATAACAGGGAAAAGTCCTTCTGAGACCCTCTAGCCCTGGGCTAGAACACATTCAGTCGGTCTATTGGGATGGCACATGCAGGGTCAGCATTAGGAGCCGTGAGATGATTAAGGATCAGTGCTAAAATCCTCAGATTTAGCAATTAAGATCTACCACATCTCTACAGAGCATGACGCCTATAGGTTGGCCTAATTGGGGTGGATTTTCAAGGGCAAAAAGGCATATCACTGACGCCAAGCCCCCTACCAAATTTTGTGTTCACATTCCAAAGCACAGGAACACTAGACATTTTTTAAATGAAAGGTCACCACAAAATTTTAAGGTGAGCAAAATAATGCATTTTTCCTAGCCCCATTCTTAGAAACACCTGAATCATTTTGGGAGACATTTTTGAAGAGCATTTAGCCTAAGGTAGACACCCAGCATGGAACATTCCAGCCCAAATGGCTAAAGATTGTAAAAGTTAGAAACAACAGAAAACAGAGTCTTACAATGGTATGTGTCTGGCAACTGTAAGTGTAGATGGTGCTACAAGCCCTGCCTATAATCAGATCATCTCAGCCTCTGATAAAGAAAATATCTTAAGGAAAAACTGAGATTATGAATCTGAAATGAATAAAGTTGATGGGAATTATCTGCATTTACTGTCCTATGGCTTAGTTTGCCAACTAATCCCCCCCCCCAGGGCCTTTTAATTATTTATAGAAATCTCATCAAATACAGATGAAAAGGGTCACAACAATTAGTATAAAACAAACACTTCAGCGTAATGCACCATAATGATTTTTTTTTGCCATAATCAGTTAGCCAAGCTCGAGGAACGTCTGATGCATTTGAAGCTAACTAAGCCATTATCACATTTTCCAAAACTCGCAATCATGCTAACAATTAAACAAATGACTAAACTGATCATAAGATAAGCTCTCCATATGAAGGCTTAGCAGAGTGTTCTTTCATCAGTGTGTCTGTGTGAGAGGCCCAGGCTGGGGGAGCAGATGGGAAGGATGGTCCTCTGTTAAATCACCTGGCTGGCACTTGGCTCTGGGTTCAATTCCTGCCACTTCCTGTGTGGCTTTGGGCAACCCACAGAATTGTGGGTGCCTCAGTTCTAAAACAGGGAGAGTCAGAGCTCCTTTGTGGCCCTATTGTAAATTCTTTAGGGTATTGATTGCTTCCTATTCACCATTGGCCAAACCGGACAGTCGCTAGGCAAAAGAATAAATGGACATAAATCTGTCATCAGGAATCATAACATTCACAAACCGGTAGGAGAACACTTCAACCTCTCTGGCCACTCAATAAAAGATTTAAGGGTGGCAATTTTGCAACAGAAAAGCTTCAAAAACAGACTCCAAGGAGAAACTGCTGAGCTTGAATTAATATGCAAACTAGATACCATTAACTTGGGTTTGAATAGAGACTGGGCATGGCTGGGTCATTACACATATTGAATCTATTTCCCTATGAAGAAAAGGAGTACTTGTGGCACCTTAGAGACTAGACAACTCTTTACACAATGTGCATGACAATCAAGTTGGGCTATTTCCTGCACAAATCCAGGTTTTCTCACATCCCCCCCACCCCCATACACACACAAACTCACTCTCCTGCTGGTAATAGCTCATCCAAACTGACCACTCTTCAAGTTTAAATCCAAGTTAAACCAGAACATCTGGGGGGGGGGGTAGGAAAAAACAAGAGGAAACAGGCTACCTTGCATAATGACTTAGCCACTCCCAGTCTCTATTTAAGCCTAAATTAATAGTATCCAATTTGCAAATGAATTCCAATTCAGCAGTTTCTCGCTGGAGTCTGGATTTGAAGTTTTTTTGTTTTAAGATAGCGACCTTCATGTCTGTGATTGCGTGACCAGAGAGATTGAAGTGTTCTCCGACTTGTTTATGAATGTTATAATTCTTGACATCTGATTTGTGTCCATTTATTCTTTTACGTAGAGACTGTCCAGTTTGACCAATGTACATGGCAGAGGGGCATTGCTGGCACATGATGGCATATATCACATTGGTGGATGTGCAGGTGAACGAGCCTCTGATAGTGTGGCTGATGTTATTAGGCCCTGTGATGGTGTCCCCTGAATAGATATGTGGGCACAATTGGCAACGGGCTTTGTTGCAAGGATAAGTTCCTGGGTTAGTGGTTCTGTTGTGTGGTATGTGGTTGTTGGTGAGTATTTGCTTCAGGTTGCGGGGCTGTCTGTAGGCAAGGACTGGCCTGTCTCCCAAGAGTTGTGAGAGTGTTGAGTCATCCTTTAGGATAGGTTGTAGATCCTTAATAATGCGTTGAAGGGGTTTTAGTTGGGGGCTGAAGGTGACGGCTAGTGGCGTTCTGTTATTTTCTTTGTTAGGCCTGTCCTGTAGTAGGTAACTTCTGGGAACTCTTCTGGCTCTATCAATCTGTTTCTTTACTTCTGCAGGTGGGTATTGTAGTTGTAAGAAAGCTTGACAGAGATCTTGTAGGTGTTTGTCTCTGTCTGAGGGGTTGGAGCAAATGCGGTTGTATCGCAGAGCTTGGCTGTAGACGATGGATCGTGTGGTGTGGTCAGGGTGAAAGCTGGAGGCATGCAGGTAGGAATAGCGGTCAGTAGGTTTCCGGTATAGGGTGGTGTTTATGTGACCATTGTTTATTAGCACTGTAGTGTCCAGGAAATGGATCTCTTGTGTGGACTGGACCAGGCTGAGGTTGGTGGTGGGATGGAAATTGTTGAAATCATGGTGGAATTCCTCAAGGGCTTCTTTTCCATGGGTCCAGATGATGAAGATGTCATCAATATAGCGCAAGTAGAGTAGGGGCTTTAGGGGACGAGAGCTGAGGAAGCGTTGTTCTAAATCAGCCATAAAAATGTTGGCATACTGTGGTATTCCCTATGCTAAGTCTCCTCCTCACACCTTCTTGTCAACTATCTAAATGGGCCATCTTGATTATCACGACAAAAGTTTTTTTCCCCTGCTGATAATAGCTCATCTTAACTACTTAGCCTCTCACAGTTTGTATGGCAACTTCCACCTTCTCTGTATGTATATATATCTATCTTCTTACTATATGTTCCATTCTATGCATCCGATGAAGTGAGCTGTAGCCCACGAAAGCTTATGCTCTAATAAATGTGTTAGTCTCTAAGGTGCCACGAGTCCTCCTGTTCTTTTTTCCTATTCACAGGACCTGCAATGCTAGTCCAATGGGAACATTGCTTGGGGCTTTTAGGCACTGGAGCAATACCAAGAGTGATAACGTGGCCCGAGTCAAATATCTTTGCACACGCTTGTGGCATCCAACGCTGTAATTTGCCCTGCCCAGTGAAGTCAACAGGAAGGCTTCCTTTGCCTTCGCTGGAGTTTGGATCAGACCCCAAAGCTAGATCTACACTCTGAGCTAGGGGTGTGACCCCCAGCTCGCGCACTCATACACATGCTAGCTCGAGGCGAGCGAGCGCAAGTATAAAGAGCAGTGTAGCCGTGTCAAGTACAAATCTGCCTGAACCCCAGGGGTACCTGGCCGCACGGCTGAGCTGTGCTGTCGTTCATGCTATTGCAGCTACAGTGCTACACTTATACTCATGCTAATTCTCCTCCAACTAACCTGATCTGGGAACCATACCCCTAGCAAGTAGTGTAGACGTAGCCTGAGTGAATAAAGGGAAGGGAAGGGGAACCACAGGTATTCCTCTGTCATGAGGCAAAATTCTCACTGACATCAATGAAATCACCCACTGAACCAGTAAAAGCTGCCACATTCAAAAATGGAAATACTTGCTGGCCCAACATGTAATTTGAGAGTGGAACTCCTTGCTGCAGGACGTTGTTGAGGCCAAGAATTTAGCATTATTCAGAGAAGGACTGGACAATTATAGAGTTAAGTTTATACAGAGATATACTAGTTAACAACCACATAAAAGAGAATTGGGAGAGAGATAAAACCTCATGTTTGAGGGTTTAAACTGATGTCCAACTATTAGGGATTAGGGTGAGACCTTCCCGGGGGCAGACTGCCTTTCTTGGACATGTTTGGTGCTGGCCACTGTTGGAGGCAGGATAGTGGAGTAGATGGATCTTGGTCTGAACCAATAAATTCCTTTGTGCACAAAAACTGAGTCAGGATTTGATTGATTATTAATGACCGTTGTTTAAAAAGTCACAGCTAATAGTGGTTTTATTATTAGCTGGCTCGCTACTGCCTGTTTGAAAAAAGAAAGTGACCAGGAATTCTGTTACTGATAATCATGAGATCACCTGGCTCTTATCTAGTACCTTCTATCATTAGATCTTGAAGTGCTTTACAAAGGAGGTCAGTATCATTATCCCCATTTTGCAGATGGGGAAACTGAGGCATGGAGCAGTGACATGGTTTACCAGTGGTTCCCAGCAGAACCAGGATTTGAACCCAGGTCTCCTGAGTCCCAGTCCTGTGCATCTTAGTCTTCATTGTGGTTTTCCAGAAGCATTTTATAATTTTGTTCCCAGTTTAATGTAGGTTTTGCAAATAATCTGTCCCTGCTTTAAAAAGCATTCATGCTGGCAATAAAAGCTAACTGTACACAGATGTAATTACCCATCAGTGTGCTGCTGAGTCAGAGAACACTTTCCTGATGCTGATCTGTGAAGTTGCCTTTAGAAACTTACATACTCTCCCTGATTCTCTCTCTCACTTGTCTTGGAACAATCTTGAATTTCGGAAGGAGAAGAGCCAGACGCACCATTACATCCACTCGGGATTTTGCATTTGCCAACTGCTTTTACACGGAAGACGTTCAGATACTGCAGTGATTGACAGCAGTACACCACCCTTAGATAGCTGCATAAACAGAGAGAAGGAATGCTAATGGGGTATACAAAGAACAGAGACAGAATGTTTTCAGATCTACCCAGGAAGCATCAAACCTACCTGGCTCTTCAGCAAGTCAACATCTAGCCTCATGCCTATGGCCCCATGCCTGCCACACTGAATAAGGGCAGACAGAATCTGACCCGTAGTTATCGACTATTGCTCCAATATTCTCCATGCCACAAGTCACAGTTTCGCCAACCTACTGAGTGATAATATCGTCACAGACATGTCAATAGCATTTTCTAACCATGTCTGAGTTCCTGTTTACCTCCCCTCCCACTTTCCCTTCTGTTTATTCTCACAGGCTGCTGCTGGCAAACCTACTGCTCAGGAGTTTTGTAGATTTTAACTCTCATGGGAGGCGTTAGAGTATGTTTAGCTCCTGAATATTTAAAGTTGTGTCTGTAGTTAAACACAGGGACTTGGTGTTTGTGAGATTCCAGCTTTCTGCGGCCAGACAGAAGTGGGGTGAGGCTGGGGGAATCGGAGAATGGGCGGTGAGCAGCAGCTCAAAGAGGAAAAATTGTCAAAGACAATATCCCCTTTTGAATACAGATTTCACCACCAGCCACTTGGGGGAAAAAATCCATGATTGTTTAAATAGCTGAGAACACCACTGGAAAATGTCTTTCTGCAATTCAAAATAAACAGCTATTTGGAGTTGTGGAACCTGCTGTATCTTATTGGTACTACAGGACCGACTTTGTCTTTCAAGACAGGCTACCATTCCATGGAGCACCCACTCCAGGATCAATTGAGATTGGAGATGATATTTTGTGGCCTGGTGAGCACTAGTCCTTCTCTGACACTTTCAGAAAGGACTGAAAAATAATGTTGGCCAGATACTAACAGAATTGGGTCTCCAAACCGCAGAGTGTATTCCCCTGCCCCTCATTGCTAATAGGAAAGGAACGCATATTACGTGGTCTAAGCCAGTGGTTCCTACCTGGGGGGCTTGTGGTAACTGCTCCACAATAAGTAACTCGGGTAACTCCCACTACAATTAATTGGAAGATTCCTGGGGAGTCCTGTGAGAACTGGATTGGACTGTAACACAGTGTCTCTGACACAATCTCCAAATAGAGGACAAACAATGTATGGAGTGGACCCACAGTGCAGACCATTTGAAGCCTCTTTCTGATTGCACAGATTCCCTTCTGACCCAGAAGTGACCCCTAAACTTTAATTAGTAGAAGTTTAAATCTAATTGCCAACATAAATAGATTCTTTCAACAGCCTGGATGAATTTAGTATTGTTGTTCGCAAAAAGAACAGGAGGACTTGTGGCACCTTAGAGACTAACCAATTTATTTGAGCATAAGCTTTCGTGAGCTAGTGAGCTGTAGCTCCCGAAAGCTTATGCTCAAATAAATTGGTTAGTCTCTAAGGTGCCACAAGTCCTCCTTTTCTTTCTGTGAATACAGACTAACACGGCTGCTACTCTGAAACCTTAGTAGTATTGTTGTAGCCCTGTTGGTCCCAGGATATCAGAGAGACAACGTGAGTGAGGTAATGCCTTTTATTGGATCAAAGTCTGCGAATTTACATGGCTGAATTTACACAGCCAGCCATGTAACAAGTACATTTTAATCAAAATTAATAGTACTTAGAGCAAATCAAACCAGATATGCAAATCGATAATGATTCTGGCCTGGCTGAGCACAAATTATTGCTTCCCATGAAACATTTACTCGCATTATCTGCTAGCTTCCTCCAGGCTATTTAGAATGGTAATCAGTTACTTTCTAAGTTCCCCTATCTTCATTATGTTTATTTAAAACTGTTCTCAATTACAGCATCCTCTCCTTGTTTGTTAGTTCGGTAGAACTGATTACCATCCCTGTCTTCAAGTTGTGGATGCTGTGAAGGCACAGTAAAGAACTGCTCTACTCATTTTCTGCCTTGAGAATGTATGTACCTGAATTTCAACCATCAGCTTCAGAATTGAAATCCAAATACATTTCCCCTTGGTAAAAGGTAAATTCTTGCACCTGTACATCCGAAGAGTCACTCCGGCCAAAAGAGAAAGAAAAATAGCCTGGCTCACAGCAGAAAAGCCAGGCTTGTGGATAAAAAGGGACAGCATGCCTCAGCTTGCCACAGCAGAACCAGCGGATACGTGTCAGAACAGCACCTGGACCACCAGAGTTCTCAGGTCTGGCTCTGCCTTTACTTCACCGTGTAGCTAGGAGCAAATCATGTGCAGTCTCTCTCCCCCGCCTTGAGCCAAACCACCAACCATATTTCTGCCCCCCACTCCAGCTGTGACCATGTGACCATCTGGGCCTTGCCTCCCCATAGTTTTTAAGATGGTTTCTCATGAGAAGAATACAAAATATTTCAAATCACTAGACCACATGAACTGAACTTATTGACTTCATAAGGAACAGTCCCGCTAGGGTCTGGCCTGAACGACTAGCCAACACCGCTGCTGCTTCGCTCGCTGATAGGCCTTGCATCTGGACTCGACCGCTTTGGAGGAGACAAGGCTCTAGCAGGGGGGCAGGTTTGTAGAAATTTTGGTGGCACCCAGAACCCGCCCCCCACCCCCAAACTCCGCTCCCCCCCACCTGCCTAAGGCTCTGGGAGGGAGTTTGGGTTGGGGGAGGAGTTCTGGGGTGCAGGCCCTGGGCTGGGAATTAGGGTGCAGGAGGGGTGCAGGCTCTGGGAGGGAGTTTGGGTGGGGGAGGGGGCCTGGGGTGCAGTCTCCGGGATGGAGTTTGGGTGCTGGGTGTAGGCTCCGGGCTGGGGCAAGGGGTGGGGGTGCAGCAGGGGGTGAGGGGTGCAGGCTCTGGGAGGGCGTTTGGGTGCAGGCTCTGGGAGAGAGTTTTGGGGGCAGGAGGGGGGTGTGGGAAGGGAGAGCGGGTGCAGGCTCTGGGAAGGAGTTTGGGGATAGGAGGGGGTGCTGGGGTGAGGGCTGTGGGGCTGAGGATGAAAGGTTTGGGGTGTGGGAGGGGGCTCAGGGCTGGGGCAGAGGATTAGGGTGCGGGGGGATGAGGGCTCTGGCTGGGGCTGGGGTTGAGGGGTTTGGGGCATTGGAGAGGCTCAGGGCTAGGGCAGAAGGGCAGAGTAAGGGCAGCCTGCCCTGCCATTAGTGAATGGGGGGCACTCGGATCCTGCGGCAGCAGTTGATGCCGGAAGCCGGCAGAGCAGAGTCAGCGTGAGCTGCAGGCTCCGGGGCAGTGAGCGAGGGCAGCAAGTGGGGGCTGGGGGACGTTCGGGGGAGTTGCGGGGGGTGGCAGGCAGAGCCGGGGGAGAGACCCGGCCTCAAACATTGGTGGAGCCGGGCCCCTGGGCCCTGAATATTGCTGGAGCCCGGGCAGCACGAGTGTATATAACTCGCCACCCCTGGGCTCTAGACAAAAACAGCCCAGCATGGTGGGTAAATGCTGTCCCATAACGAACTCTTTGCCTGGCCTTCCTACAATGGGAAACAAAACCCTGGCTCAAAGCACCTTTAAAAACTGTTGGGGAGGTCAGAACAGTCCTGGATCTCTCCTCCATGTCCTGGGCTAATCTCTCTTTCAGATGACATTTAGGTTACACAGAAGTCAGGTGATGGATTAATTAGTTGATGCTTGTTTGTAACACAGTGTGCAGATATAAATCTCTATACAAGTAAGTATTTTGCTGAATGCTGGGGTCCTTAGTCAGGTCTTATGCTGAGAGATTCCCAATTATTCCAATAGGACAGTGGTCTCCACACTTTTAAGGTTCGCACCCCCACCTTACACCTTTCTGCATCCCCCTAACCCCTGTAGCCAGGCCAGGAGTGTGGCCATGGCTTCTGGGAGGGGTGTGTGTGTGTGTAACCGTGCCTCAATGGGTCACAACTGAGGATGCCAAATTCAGGAAGAACTGCTGAGAAATAGGGCAAATGTACCTCAAGACTGGTGGCTGATCCCCCATAGGATATACCAAACCAGCAACAACAGTAAACTCCTGTTTCACCACACTAGCTAACAAGAAAACATAAAGGCAGTTTCCTCTGGCATTCCAGTTCTTCTATAACCACCAAAAACACTGGATTCAGAGATGAGTGGTTCTTTACAAGCAGTCTCATCAAATGAAAGGTTCTTCTGATCCCAAAGGACCAGCCACATATCCAGGTCAATATATAATTCAGATCTTACCCAAAAGTCAAGCTGGTGCCAATCCTTTAGTATCTAAAATCTAAAGGTTTATTCATAAAAAGAAAGAAAGAAATATAGATGAGAACTAAAATTGGTTAAATGGAATCAATTACATCCAGTGATGGCAAAGTTCTTGGTTCAGGGTTGTAGTGGTGATGGAATAAACTGCTGGCTTAAGTCAAGTCCCTGGAGCACATCCACAACTTGGATGGGTCATTCAGTCCTTTGTTCAGAGCTTCAGTTTGTAACAAAGTTCCTCCAGAGGTAAGAAGCAGGATTGAAGACCAAATGGAGGTGTTTCCAGGGCCTTTTTTAACTTTTGCCATGTGGAGGACATCCCATTGTTCTTACTGTGAAAAATTACAGCAACAAGATGGAGTTTGGAGTCACATGGGCAAGTCACACATTCATGCCCAATTTCCCTCAGTCATTGCAGGAAGCCATTACCTGCACTCCAGACAGCACATTTACAGAACAGTCCACTCAGTGAAGATGGGCATCTCCCATGGTCCATTGTCAGTCAAGTGTTTCTTGATGAACCACTTAATCTGAACAGTCCCTCCCAGATGTGCTGGGCGCTACCTTGTGGGCGGTACCCCAGGAGCCAACATTTGAAATCAAGGTATAGAGCCAATACATATAACTTCAAATACAAAAATGATACATGCATACAGATAGCACAATCATAACCCGCAAACCATAACCTTTTATGACACCTCACTCGACAACCTTTGTAAGAGATTTGCTGAAAATATATAACAGTGGTTGCAACAATGATCTATATGGTCATATTTTAATCAGATAATGTCACGGGGGACAGACAGGGCTAAGGAGGCCAAGCCTGGGGCTGGGAAGGGAGCCACAGCCCGGGGCTGAGGCTGGGGGCAAGGCTAGGGCCAGGGCAGGGTGTGGAGCTGCAGCCGGGCTGCGGTTGGGGGCCAAGGCTGGCCTGGGAGCTGGGGCCGCGGCTGGGAGCTGGGGCTGTGGCAGAGAGAGTCTGGGTGGCACTCCCTCCCTGCCTCCCTGTGGGGGCTGGCCCGGACCCCGTCACGCCCCCTGGAACGTTACTCGGTGCCCCCCTAGAAGGGTGCGCCCCACAGTTTGGGGACCACCGAACAGGAGTTTGCCAGAGTAAAGACCTAACCACCAGACCCATTGTTATGGCCGTAACATACAGAAAAGGCTAATAAAGTGGTTGTCTTCATGGTAGTGTACAGGCCAAAAATGAAAACATCCCACAAAATGGTGTCACGTCATATGAGGTAAATAGAATCCTTTCTTGACTGCATTACTGGTGGGTGTTCTACAGATCCCTGAGTCCCACAACAGGCACCGAGGGCCAATCTGTCACCAACAGCTTTTCAAAAATGATGCTTTTGTCACAGCAGTCTCCCTAACGCACCAGGACAGCGCCCCGAGCACAGACTCGTTGCCATCGTCGTTACAGCTGAGGTGTGTTATCCGAGCCACCTCACGATGTGACGCACGATAGGAGTGTGTCATTCTCAGAGCTCAGGTTAAGCTCAGTGGGAAATACAATGGCCCTGTGGCCCCAAGGTTAATATTTCGTCACCACGAACTACAGAGGTGATGCTGAAATGAACTGCGGTGACGTCTGCGTGCAGAACCAACAGCTGACTGAGCTCCAGTTTGAAGTCTGGGCGTGATGTCTACCCCTCATATTCCTGCCCCGTCTCGATCCAGCCTCACCCTCTTTCCATTTACCTCAGCAGCTCCGCAACCTCCCTCCTTCTCTGGTAGGGACCTCCCATGTTCATTCTCCCCTCCTCTCCTCCACACGGGTTCTCCCCAGCTCACACGCTCTCTTCCGTGTGTTCACTGAGTGTGAAACAGGGAGAGGACTGAGAGGGAGAGCGCACCATGGGAGGGAGAAAGAGGCAGAGGGAGGGACGGAGGGAGAAAGCAGAACAGAAGTAAGTAGGAGCCCTGGTGCTACGTCCCCCTCTCCAAGACAGGCAAGGGGGAGCCATGCACCCTTATTGCCCTAGACTGGCATTACTGGAGCAACAATAGCTGAGCCCACAGCCCACGGGCAGGAAACTTCTGTATGCAGCAGAAACTCCACTGTGCACAGTGTGTGCCAGAGGGGACAGCCTAGAGAGAGCAATGCTTGCTAGGCAGCAGCGCCTCCCTTTAAATGCCTGTGTCCTGTTACTGAACCTTGAGTGCTACCTGTCAGGATCCCAACAAGGGAATTAGGGGCCAAGGTTCAAAGCAGGGGTACACCTGAGGCTAGGAGTAGCCGAGGACCTTCTAGGCAGTTCCGGGACAGGGTCGACACAGAGGGCCAGAGGACCCATGTTTCAGGGTCTGAATCAGGATACAAAGTCCAAAACAAGTTCAAAGGCATAGAATAGAAACAGTCGTGGCAGCTACAGAGGATCCACACTGCTGCCTGGACACTTCCTGCAATGCTCCTTGGGTTTATCTTGGGCAGGGAGCCAATCAGGAGCCATGAGGCTGCTGTCTGACAAACCCTTGGGATGGAACAGCGGGTCATGGGCAGTGGAGTGCAAGGTAGACACAATTGCTGCTGGGTAGCAGCCTGGCAATGTTAGCCACCTGGTATCTCTACAGGCCTGAGTTCAAGACCTGTGGGGCCTTGTGCTACCTTCTGATTTCCCCCTCATTATTATTTATGGGTTCCAATCAGGGACGGGAACCCCACTGAGCTAGGCACTGCCATGGTACCAGTGATCTGCAGGCCTACAGACTAAATACCATGGATGATTCCCCACAAACACAGACGCTATAGATCTATATAGCCTAGAACCACCATTAATGAATCTGTTACCTGCAGAGTAATAACCAATGGCCATATATAGAAAAATTCATATCCATGGGCCCATTTCTTCAAAGGACCCAGGATGCAGTCAAGCTCATTGGATGAATTACTATGTCATGTTCTTTTCTTTGGTTGTTGTTGCCATTGAGGTTTGCTCTGGGTTTGGTCCCTTCTAGTTCAGTACATTGCAGATTATTTCGGATATACATGAAGAGGCTGAGATGAGAACACTGAAAGAAGAGGCAGTTGGGGACACATTAGCTGCCTGAACTCTGTGGAGAGGAAGTGATCAATCCAGATTTGCTCCAGGTAATTTTCAGCCAACCTAGCAAGTACATTTGTTTTGCTGTTCTTCTAGAGCTTTGCTGTCAAGGATACATGGAGATGCTCAATGTCAGAAGATGAATCCATTATGAGGAACTACTTTTCATCGGCATTTACTCAATCCAACTTGACATGAAGGCAGCAGCTTTCCAGTACTTTTTTTACTTAAAGTCATTAGTTATAATAACCAACTGCACTATGAGAAACATAAATCTCTCCCAAAGTGGACTATAATGATATTGAATATTGCCCATTTTTCATCTGAGAAACATCAGGGCGAAGGGCTGTTCAGTGGTCATAGAGGAATGTATCCATTTTTTTGCTTGCGGTGAAGTGGGTTCAAACATGGTGTAGATAACAAAAAAGGAAGTAACTCTGACGGTCTCTCCAAGCAGGGGCTTTTAGAAAAGTGCTTACCCAGGCAGGGCCATCCTTAGGATTTATGGAGTCCTACACAGTATTATTAGATCGGTGCCCCTACGCCCAACGGCAGCCCGGGCTCACAGCCTGGGCGGGGTGGGGAGGCAGCAAAGGATACTTGGCCGCCCGGCCCGCCTCAAGCGGCAGAGAGTCACGGTTCCCCGCAGAGACCCCCGGACCCTCTCCCTCATGCAGAATGCATGGCCCCGGCGCATTCGGCTCTGTGAATACAGCCCCTGCCCAAGGAGACTGCAGCACGCTGGGTGTGCAGGAGCCCACCCGCTCTTACCTGCTGTCCTGGGCAGTGGGTGAAGCTGCCGCTTGGGGAGGCCAGCTCCCCAGCTCACCTGTGGCCCCACCCATGGTCTGACTGAACATGACAGTGAGGCACAACTGGCTTTGTCAGTAAACTCAGAAACTGACAGTGTGTACCTGGGGGTTGGCAAATGCCTGCTAAAATTGCTTCATTACCACTTGAATGGCTCTTGAACAGTGTCAGTGTTGTGCTAATCGGTCTGGCGGGCTGGAGGCTTTTTCACTTTTAAGTTACTCGATCCCCTCCGGAGTCACCAGGCTGCAGCAGCTAGTTGTGGGATCCTGCAGAAAGGGTCAGAACAGGGATAGGAAGGGGTGGGAGGGCGGACACTAAGACCCAGGGGTGCCCCAAATTTTCTGATGCCCTATGCTGCGTATGCCTAAGGACAGCCCTGTACCCAGGCATGCAGCTCCTATGCAGCTTGTACACACCACCCACAGCACACACGCCTCCTCGCCTCCACCAGAAACGTGCCATCTTAATGCCAACCACAAACATCAAGCATGGCGCACATGCTTCCTACTTCCATCACCTACAGAACGCGACCAGGCACACCATTACACACAGTCAGGGTTCGTCTCCATGGACGGTATGTCGCGCTTTAGTGAAGATGCTACTATGCCAACAGGAGATTTTCTGCCGTCGGGGTAGTTAATCCACCTCCATGAGAGGCAGTAGCTACGTTGGTGGAAGAAGCTCTCCTGTTGACACAGCGCTGTCTACCCTGGGGGTTAGGTTGCTATAACTACGTCACTGAGGGGTGTGAATATTTCAATTATTTTTTTCAATTCAACGGAACTATACTGGTGTAAGTTTGTAATGTAGAGCTGACCCAATTCCCACAAATGATTTCCACTATGACAAACTATTTCTCCTTAATAAATAAAAGTTCCTTCTCACAGCAATCAACATAATATACTTGTACATGACTGCAGGCCAAACGTATGCACCATGGGCAAGTGGAGGCATGGCTCTCCTGCCATTCCCTGCATAGAATCATAGAATATCAGGGTTGGAAGGGACCTCAGGAGGTCATCTAGTCCAACCTCCTGCTCAAAGCAGGACCAATCCCCAACTAAATCATCCCAGCCAGGGCTTTGTCAAGCCTGATCTTAAAAACCTCAAAAGGAAGGAGATTCCACCACCTCGCTAGGTAACCCATTCCAGTGTTTCACCACCCTCCTAGTGAAAAAGTTTTTCCTAATATCCAACCTAAACCGCTCCCACTGCAACTTGAGACCATTACTCCTCGTTCTGTCATCTGCTACCACTGAGAACAGTCTAGATCCATCCTCTTTGGAACCCCCTCTCAGGTAGTTGAAAGCAGCTATCAAATCCCCCCTCATTCTTCTCTTCCGCAGACTAAACAATCCCAGTTCCCTCAGCCTCTCCTCATAACTCATGTGTTCCAGTCCCCTAATTATTTTTGTTGCCTTCTGCTGGACGCTTTCCAATATTTTCACATCCTTCTCGTAGCATGGGGCCCAAAACTGGACACAGTACTCCAGATGAGGCCTCACCAATGTTGAATAGAGGGGAATGATCACATCCCTCGATCTGCTGGCAATGCCCCTACTTATACAGCCCAAAATGCCATTGACCTTCTTGGCAACAAGGGCACACTGTTGACTCATATGCATGCTTCTGTGCAGGTGGAAAGGATCAGCCTTGCTGCCCCTGCTCTTCATCACAATCTAGGCAGTTCTTACATGACTGAACAGGAGGCTGAGTGGGTGTCCCATCACCCTTTCCTCCTCTGGGTGGCTGCATAAGAAAAGACGACAATCTAATCCCAAGACTTGTATCTGGCTAGTTGTAGCTATGTAAGTATGCATTCATGCACCCCACCATCAGGTTTAGGAAGCAATTTCTCTCCACATCTGGAATGAGTGGGACCTCTGCATTGCTCAGAGGCAGCAACACTATGGAATATTAAAATATATACATATCTTGCTAGCCAGACTGGATTGCTTTGTTGACAGAATTATCAACTTAGATGAAAGGAACCAATAACAGATCTGGAGTTTAATGAAGCATCAGATACTGTCTCACTGCCTGAAAAATGTATTACATTGACTTGTATAGCACTTTCATGTGGACTAAAAATTAGCTGAAAGACAGCAAAAAAGGGCCACAATGAACAGAAATGTTTGGAGCCAGGTGGAAAGGCCCAGTAGGGTAAGATTGCATCTACCACTGAGGACAGAGAAGCAATACAAATGTACCCAGTGACATTAGAAATGTGGCCAGAAAACAACATGAGACTCAACCATAAATAATACAGGCTAATGCATGGGAAGTGAGGGGAGGATAAAGTGAAGCATATTCAACAGAAAGGGGAAACCTAAAAGCAGGGATGCTGAGATAGACTTAGCAGAGGTATCGGGCAGCAAATTCCCAGTGTGTTTGCTGTTAGCATGGCAACACATGTGTCCGGTGAAATTCTGGGCTGCATCTGGAGAGATGTCATGGCACAACACTGGAAGACGATAGCCTTCCTTGGGTGCTGCAGAGGACTTAGTATAAATACTGCAGTGGAATGACTGGAGAGAGAGAGAGAGCAGGTAGACAGAGCTGTTCTGCATTCCTACCTAGAATATCATCTTCCGTTCTCAGTGCTACAATAGCAGAAAGCTATAGACAAACTTGAGGGAATTCTGAAATTACCAAGAGGCTGGAAAGACTCATTAGCACACTGGAAAGACAAGGTGGGTGAGATAATATCTTCCATTGGACCAACTTCTGCTGGTGAGAGAGACATTTAGTGCACTGGGAGGAGGTAGTACCCAATGCCCCAACAAAAACTATGTGGATGAAACCAGACAGACAATCACGACACTCTCGAATGAACTGACACAGGAAAGAAAAAAACACCACATTGCCTCTGGGTGAACACTTTTCACAAAGCGAACACTCTGTGTCTGACCTATCAGACCTCATCCTCAAAGTAAACCTGCATAACACCTTCAAAAGACCAGCCTGGGAGCCTGAATTCATAACTTTGCCAGACACTAAAAATCATGGTCTTAATAAAGGCGCTGGATTTATGGCTTATTACACCCATCTGTAAGCCACTAACCCCACTTTTTCTCCTCTGACTAGAGGGGGGTTAAGGACCACTTCACCTTGAATGGCCCCTTAGCATATGATCTAACTACTTATGCTAAACAATCTTTTTGATCTTCAATTTAGCTGTGACAGCCTGAGTACCTTTCCCAGATCTGAACAAGAGCTCCGTGTAGCTTGAAAGCTTGTCTCTCTTCCCAAGAGAAGTCGGTCCAATAAAAGATATCACCGCACTCTCCTTGTCTCGCTAATATCCTGGGACCGACCCAGCTACAACACTGCACACATCACTAGAGCAGTGGCAGAGATTGAGGCTAGGGTAGACACACTGTAACCATTTACATGTACATGCATTTGATCAGTGTAAATGGCAAGGACGGAGAGAAATGACTGAGGGTGCGACAAGGGGCTATGATGAGGAACAATGGGATAACATTAAAAGAGAGATGTAAGCTGCATATCAGGAACATCTTTTAGTAATCTGTAGAATTATCCCATTGGTGCAAGCTCCATTGTTTGGGGTATTTTCAAACCAGCTTGTACTGCACGGCACAGAAGTACAAGGGGAAAGAGATGAACTGGATTACTTAATAGATTTTTCCCATTTCTAACTCCTATGAATCAGTGTGGAAAAATGACTAATGTGCGTGTGAATAGATTTTGTCCAAGGAAGACACTACAGTTGCTTTCCTTTTCCTCTTGCCAGTAGCTGTCAGATGTCTGAAACCAATTCTGTTTCAATCAAGTTTTTTGCTTCAGTTACCTACCTCATTTATTCTCTCTCTCTCACCCCGCCCCCCAAATATCTTTCAGAAGGTTTGTAAGCACCGCTATGAAAAGCAGCTCTGCTTTTGTTGTTTGGCGTTAAAACTACATCTGAAAAGAAAATCTAGATGAATGTGCATTGGACCGCAAGAACCTGTGCAAAATAACCATTGCAACATGCCTGAAGCATTCTCATGGAAGACAAATTAGATTACACAGCTGTCTTTGGGGGGGAAGGCACTTTTGATAAGGTTAAAAGATAAACAGCAGAGAGCACAGACACCTGAAGCAGCTGCAGAGATCTTGCACGCTTCATATATACCGACCAGAGGACTCTTCAGGTGACCAGAAAGGGCCGTTTCAGATTCTAGACCTTTTGGATGAGATTTTCAATGACATCCAATTCTCATTCATGTTAATAGTGTCAAACTCCCCTGGGCATTTACTGAACATATCAGCCTCTGTGTGCCTATACTTAGATGCAGAGTAAATCTATCTATCTTCTCTTACTGCTGCCCATCACCGGAGTACCTGAGTGCCAGACCATGCACATATTGTAGTATGTTCAAAGAGAATTGGGAAGGTTTTTTTAAATAGAATAAATGATTGGCTAAAATGCAGAGAACAGCTATGGAAAAGAGGGTGAGTCTGTCACTACAACAGACACAGGGGGAAAAGGGTCTGAAATGGATATTCTGTAAAACGAACTGATTCCATCTGCACAAGCCTTGTCAATTCAGATCAAGAACTGTTATGAAGCACAGTAGTAACTGAGATGTGGTTTAGCTACAGTTTAGCCAGCCAGCATTCCAAAACTGCTCTCACTTAAGTCCCCACATAGGCAGGGACCAACTTTTGAGCACGGTTCTAATGCAGATGAACCTTCTCCCCACTGGACAGTCAAACCATGCTGGTACCTGTTTTGGCCG
Organism: Lepidochelys olivacea; assembly: GCF_965140295.1. Taxonomy (NCBI): domain Eukaryota; kingdom Metazoa; phylum Chordata; order Testudines; family Cheloniidae; genus Lepidochelys; species Lepidochelys olivacea. The sequence continues at coordinate 126,415,459 of NC_140416.1, forward strand.
CAATCAAGTTTACACTGTGTGGAAGGATGCTTATTATATTTTGGTTTTAGACCTGCGTAGACGAGACCAGTGCAAGGAACAAGATTTATGGCTAGAGCTAGGTGAAAACTGCCAAGTAGAAAATAGTACTTTTTTTTTGTATTTGTATCAATAAGCATCCCAGAATCCTTTGCTCTGGTTCCAAAGAGGAGGCACCTGTGACAGGTATGGCAATTCCCTGCACAGACCTTACTGAATTAAGTTTACGTATCTTAGAATTGTGTGGTACTACACATGTTCATGTGTTACTATGGGATTGCGTGTAACCCCTTTAACGGGGAGACAGGCCTAATGTAAACCCTTGGAGGTGTTCTGATCATCAACAGACTCTTTTAAAAAAAAGTTGTTCTTTTTAGTTGAGTGAATGTCCTAGGAAATACAAGGTCGGGGGGCGCGGGGGAATATTAGCCACTTCCAGGCCCATCATTTTGAAGCTGTGCCCTGTGGAATAACCAATAGTCTGCTGATGCTCTGTTATATAAGGACATGATGAAAGGCCCAAATTGGAGAAAAGAGTGACTCCCAGATTTAAGGGGGTGCTTGTTCTGAGCCACATGTGTTTTGAACTTATGATCACAGAAAAACCACAAGGAGGGCTTTGAAGGACTGCTCGCTAGCTTAAATCCTTGAGTGCAGGGGACTGGACTACATGGCCTCTTGAGGTCCCTTCCAGTTCTATGATTCTGTGGTTGCTGGTAAGCTTATTAGTACATGTGTAGGTTCTTTTATCATTTTTATAGTTTTTTCTGTAATGCTTTTACCTTAAAAATAAATATACTTGCTTGGAAAGAGTTGTGTGGTAACTTGTATCGGTGGACAACTACATTGTTTAATGTCTTTGAGGAGCAACGCAGAACAGGCCTGCTTAGACAGTCTGACTTTGCTGGGGAAGCCAGCGTAGTCAGGGAACCATGGGGCCTGGAAATACCAGGAGGCAGAAAGGGACACGAGTCCTCCCGCAAAGGTGGGATCTGGAAGCCTGAGTGCCCTTGCTGGACCATGAGGGGCGAATACAGGTGGGGTTGACCTGAATTGTGACCGCATGACTGGAACTGACGCAGCAGTTTTTGGGACATCTGAGGACCGGAGCATCTGCTTCATAGAAGACTAGGGAATTAGAACAGACTCATAAGCCTTTATCCCCCTCCCCAAAGAGCTGCTAACTACATTTGTGAAGAATTCTCCAGCCCAAAATGAATTTTGAGGGATTTAGGCAACATGCAATTAAAGAAAAGGAGGACTTGTGGCACCTTAGAGACAAACCAATTTATTTGAGCATGAGCTTTCGTGAGCTACAACTCACTTCATCGGATGAATGCGCTGTAGCTCACAAAATCTTATGTTCAAATAAATTGGTTAGTCTCTAAGGTGCCACAAGTCCTCCTTTTCTTTTTGTGGATACAGACTAACACGGCTGCTACTCTGAAACATGCAATTAAAGAAAGTTTTTGTTTCCTTGAGGTCAGATTCTGATACCATTACTCATGCTGAATAGCCCCTTATTCCTGTGGGGCTACTGATGCTGAATGGTACTTTACTCATTGAGTCAGAGTATCAGGAACTGGCCCTCAGAAAACCGAAGAAACACAGCAAATTGGTTGAAGGTAAGAATTTATGTGAACATTCAAGCTCCCCACCTGTTCAGGGCTGTGTGCATTTGATTGATTTCACACTTGAAAACTATGAGTTTAGCAGTGCTCTGTTTGCTAATTCCCAAATCACAGTACTCTTAGCTGATTTGTCACACCTCGAGCACTTAATGTTTTAAAATATTGACAGACTGATTGTCTCCAGTTCCTCAGTGAAAGCTGTGAGCATAATGCTATTCTTAAAAAAACAGAGATAGTCTGCTAAATCCTTTATTTAGAATCATAGAAGTGCAGGACTGGAAGGGACCTCAATAGGTCATCTAGTCCAGTCCCCTAGACTCAAGGCAGGATAGCATAATAGCTAGTCCATTCCACACAGGTGTTTGTCTAACCTGTTCTAGAAAACCTCCAATGAGAGAGATTCCACAACCTACCTTTGTTCCAGTGCTTAACTACCCTGACAGTTAGGAAGTTTTTCCTAAAGTCCCACCTACACCTCCCTTGCGGTAATTTAAACCCATTTGCTTCTTGTCCTGTGCTTAGAGGTTAAGGAGAACAATGTTTCACCCTCCTCCTTGTAACGGCGTTTTAGGTACTTGAAAACTGTTATGGCCCCACTCAGTCTTCTCTTCTCCAGCCTAAACAAACCCAATGTTTTCAATCTTTCCTCATAGGTAGGGACCTACCAAATTCACATCCATTTTGGGAAATTTCACAGCCAGAGGGTTTTAAAATTGGTCAATTTCATGTTTTCAGTTGTTTACATCTGAAATTTCAGAGTCTAGTAACTGTGGTGTCCCAACCCAAAAGGTACCCAGAAGTGGGTCTGATCTCCCCTTGCCCCCCACCCCATCCCGAGCTGTCATGCAAGGGAAGGACAAGTCCTGTCCCTCCCAAAGCCCAGCAGGGATTTGCAGCTAGGAGCCTCCTGTCTGGGGTGCTTCCAGGAGCAGGGGGATATCAGTCCCACCTCCACAAGTCTCCTCCAGCTGCAGGAACCTCTGGTGCTGGAGCTTCATGCAGAAGGGGGAGGCACTCAGAGGTGGGTCTTCTCTCCCGCCCCCCACCCCAGCTGCTATACAAGGGAAGGACAAGTCCTGTACAGGGACTCACAGCTAGGAGCCCCCTGGCTGGGGCACCGCCAGCAGGAAGGGAGAGATCAGATTTCATGGGGAAGGGCTTATTTCATGGTCTGTGACACATTTTCCATGGCCATGAAATTGGTAGAGCCCTACTCATAGCTTATGTTTTCTAGACCTTTAATCATTTTTGTTGCTATCCTCTGGACTTTCCCCAATTTATTCATCATCTTTCCTTTCACTTCTTGACTTCTAAATGTTGAGGTAACTTCTAGCTGCTTTAAAGGTTTTTTCTTTTTTTAAATATTGCTTTTGAAATAGCAGCACGATCACCCACTGGATATCCTTCCTATTCCACTTAAGGTGTTTCCCCCATCCTTATCCTGCTGTGTGAAAAGAGCAATACTTGTCTCACTGTGCAAATGAAAGATAAGACCCCACACTCAATTTTGCTCTTTATCTTAAAAAAATAATGCAAAAAGGAAAACGATTTTAATGCACCAAGGTCCCAACTTACATCAGGGCCACATTGTGTTAGGTGCTGAACAAACACAGTGAGAGAGATAGATGCTGCCCTAAAGAGCTTGCAGTCTAAATAGACAAATCAGACAAAGGGGAAACAGAGGCACAGAAAGGCAAAGGGACATAGTCAAGGTTTACACAACAAGAAAACAGCAGCATCAGGAATAGAACCCGTCTTCTCACTCCCAGCCCCATGCTCAACATAGTAGACCATATTGAATAGAGCAATACAGCGGTGCACAGACAATCCAGGAAGTTTCGGAAAGTGTAGGGGACAATTTCCTAGTGCAAATGCTGGAGGAACCAACTAGGGGCAGAGCTCTTCTTGACCTGCTGCTCACAAACAGAGAAGAATTAGTAGGGGAAGCAAAAGTGGATGGGAACCTGGGAGGTAGTGACCATGAGGTGGTCGAGTTCAGGATCGTGACACAAGGAAGAAAGGACAGCAGCAGAATATGGACCCTGGACTTCAGAAAAACAGACTGACTCCCTCAGGGAACTGATGGGCAGGATCCCCTGGGAGAATAAATGAGGGGGGAAAAGGAGTCCAGGAGAGCTGGCTGTATTTTAAAGAATCCCTATTGAGGTTGCAGGAACAAACCATCCCAATGCGTAGAAAGAAAAATAAATATGGCAGGGGACCAGCTTGGCTTAAACACTGAAATCCTTGCTGATCTTAAAAAACACAAAAAAGAAGCTTACACGAAGTGGAAGATTGGACAAATGACCAGGGAGGAGTATAAAGATATTGCTTAGGCATGCAGGAGTGAAATCAGGAAGGCCAAATCACACTTGGAGTTGCAGCTAGCAAGGGATGTTAAGAGTAACAAAAAGGGTTTCTTCAGGTATGTTAGCAACAAGAAGAAGGAAAGTGTGGGCCCCTTATTGAATGGGGGAGGCAACCTAGTGAGAGAGGATGTGGAAAAAGCTAATGTACTCAATGCTTTTTTCACCTCTGCCTTCACGAACAAGGTCAGCTCCCAGACTGCCGCACTGGATAGCACAGCATGGGGAGGAGGTGACCAGCCCTCTGTGGAGAACAAAGGGGTTCAGGACTATTTAGAAAAGCTGGACAAGCACAAGTCCACGAGGCCGGATGCACTGCATTCGAGGGTGCTAAAGGAGTTGGCGGATGTGATTGCAGAGCCTTTGGCCATTATCTTTGAAAACTCATGGTGATCTGGGGAGGTCCCGGATGACTGGAAAAAGGCTAATGTAGGGCCTATCTTTTAAAAAGAGAAGTAGTAACTACAGGCCAGTCAGCCTCACCTCAGTCCCTGGAAAAATCATGGAGCAGGTCCTCAAGAAATCAATTCTGAAGCACTTAGAGGAGAGGAAAGTGATCAGGAACAGTCAGCAGGGATTCACCAAGGGATTCACCATGCCTGACTAACCTAATTGCCTTCTATGAAGAGAAAACTGGCTCTGTGGATGACGGGAAAGCAGTGGACGTGTTATTCCTGGATTTTAGCAAAGCTTTTGATATGGTCCCCTCAGCATTCTTGCCAGCAAGTTAAAGAAGTATGGGCTGGATGAATGGACTATAAGGTGGGTAGAAAGCTGGCTAGATTGTCGGGCTCAAAGGGTAGTGATCAATGGTTCCATGTCTAGTTCATCCAGCCGGTATCCAGCATAGTGCCCCAAGCGTCGGTCCTGGGGCTGTTTTTTTTCAATATCTTCATTAACGATCTGGAGGATGGAGTGGATTGCACTCTCAGCAAGTTTGCAGATGATGCTAAACTGGGAGGAGTGGTAGATACACTGGAAGGTAGGGATAGGATGGGACCTAGACAAATTAGAGGCTTGGGCCAAAAGAAATCTGATGAGGTTCAACAAGGACAAGTGCAGAGTCCTGCATGTAGAATGGAAAAATCCCATGCACTGCTACAGACTAGGGACCCAGCGGCTAGGCAGCAGTTCTGCGGAAAAGGACCTAGGGGTTCCAGTGGACAAGAAGCTGGATATGAGTTAACAGTGTTCCCTTGTTGCCAAGAAGGCTAACGGCATTTTGGGTTCTATAAGTAGGAGCATTACCAGCAGATTGAGGAACGTGATCATTCCCCTCTATTTGGCATTGGTGAGGCCTCATCTGGAGTACTGTGTCCAGTTTTGGGCCCCACACTACAAGAAGGATGTGGAAAAATTGGAAAGAGTCCAATAGAGGGCAACAAAAATGATTAGGGGGCTGGAGCACATGACTTATGAGAAGAGGCTGAGGAAACTGGAATTGTTTAGTTTGCAGAAGAGAAGAATGAGGGGGGATTTGATAGCTGCTTTCAACTACCTGAAAGGGGGTTCCAAAGAGGATGAATCTAGACTGTTCTCAGTGGTAGCAGATGACAGAACAAGGAGTCTCAAGTTGCAGTTGGGGAGGTTTAGGTTGGATATTAGGAAAAACTTTTTCACTAGGAGGGTGGTGAAACACTGGAATGCGTTACCTAGGCAGGTGGTGGAATCTTCTTTCTAAGAGGTTTTTAAGGTCAGGATTGACAAAGCCCTGGCTGGGATGATTTAGTTTGGGATTGGTCCTGTTTTGAGTAGGGGGTTGGACTAGATGACCTCCTGAGGTCCCTTCCAACCCTGATATTCTATGGTTCTATGAAAGCAAGAAATGAACATTTTAAATGGGCTTTTAAAAATGTATGTAATGCCTAGGATTTATTTCCTTTGTTCCTTTTCCTACTTATGTTGTTGTTATACATACAGCTGATTAGCAGTTTCTGGTTTAATCAAGTACACCTTGAGTGTAAATACAACTTAGTTAAAATGGAACTTAACATTAGTTAATCTTTAATGTGTTATTGGACCCAAAGTTCCCAGCTCTGCAAACACTTATGCATGTGCTTAACTTTCCCTCATGATAGCAAGCTGGGTGGGGTTGCAAGCACTTTGGAGAACAGAATTAGAATTCAGACTGGTCTTGACAAACTGGAGAAATGGTCTCAGGTAAATAGGATGAAATTCAATAAGGAGAAATACAAAGTACTCCACTTAGGAAGGACTAATCAATTGCACAAATACAAAACAAGAAATGACTGCCTAGAAAGGAATACTGCAAAAAAGGATGTGGGGGTTATAGCGGATCACAAGCTAAATACAAGTCAACAATGTAACACTGTTGGAAAAAGAGCAAACAGCATTCTGGGATGTATTAACAGAAGTGTTGTAAGCAAGACATGAGAAGTAATTCTTCCACTACTCATCACAGATAAGGCCCAAACTGAAGCAGTGTATCCAGTTCAGGGCAACACATTTCAGGAAAGACGTGGACAAATTGGAGAAAGTCCAGAGAAAGCAACAAAAAAAGACTAAAGGTCTCGAAAACATGACCTAAGAGGAAAAAATGAGAACAGTGGGTTTGTTTAGTCTGGAGAAGACCGAGGGGGAACTTGATAAGAGTCTTCAAGTATGTAAAAGGTTGTTATAAAGAGTAGGCCGATAAGTTTTTTTCCCCATAACCACCAAGGACAAGAGAAGACGCAATGGGCTTAAAGTGCAGCAAGGGAGATTTAGTATAGACATTAGGAAAACTTCCTAACAGTTGGTAGTTAAGTGCTGGAGCAAATTATTGAAGGAGGTTGTGGAATTTCTGGCGCTGGAGATGTTCAAGAACAGATTAGGCAAACACTTGTTGGGGACTGTCTAATACTTAGTCCTGCCTCAGTGCAGGGGACTGGACTAGATGACCTATCAAGGAACCTGCCACTTCTTCATTTCTATGATTCTATGAGCAGTCCCAATCAAGTAAATGGGGACTATTCACATGCTTAAAGTTTAGCATGTGTTTAAATGTTTACAGGGTTGGGGCTTAACTGCTAATTGCCCTAATCAAAATTAGCAAACAGATGCCATTTTAAAAAAATGGGTACCTTATCAGGAGTGCCACTAAATGACGATGGAAAATATGTCAAGGGAAACCAAAATTAACTCCCGTCTAAGAAATCATCCACATGAATATGTATGATACATATGAGCTGACTGACGAATGACCACACCTCACCAGAAGCAATGCCTTACACTGAATAATGGAGGTTCCTCTTTCAAAGGTGACACATTAGTCATTCAAATGCATTCCATATCCTAGTGCAAAGACCTTTTAGAGCTCTAACTCAAACACTGCTTTCTTTATAAAAACGGAAGAACATCTTTCCCAGTTAAATATGGTGACCACTTTTCAAGAATGGCCTTCTTCCCTCTCCCCATACTCTATGGCCTCAGAAGTAGGCTGACTTTGTCTGGACGCTGCAGGGATCCAGTGTGGGTACTCATTTAAAACATGTTCTGGTTCCCTGGTAAACTGGAACTGGGACCAGGCATAGGGGAGGCATCCCCCAAAGAAGGTAGGGGAAGGGGGTGGGCTCCAAATTCTAGAGTTTCACTCCTTTCACAATACCCTCAGCACTCCTGCGAGGACATGGCAACAGGTCCCAACAGCAGTGCAATGGGACCAGCAGTGCAGTGGCCAGGTGTGAGGAGATGCGTCAGTGGAAACGTGCCCGTCCTGGCCAAATGGGCGGGGGGAGCATGGCTCCGGCTCACTCAGCTCAGCAGGGCTGGCAGTCCATTCCTGGTGTCCTGGAGCCTGGAAACCCTCTCTGTTCTCTGGTCGGTGAGGGGGATAGGCAGGGGAACCCAGACCTGTCTACTCCACTAAGTTCCAACTTGAAGCCCTTGAGCTAGACAGGGAGAGTCAGGGTTTTCTGATTCTGACTGTGGCCTGAGCTCCTTCCTACCTTCCCTTGGCCTCTGAAGGCTCTTCAGTCTGTTGGCCTGTTCGCCCCTTTCTGGGGTGTTGTCTCAGGGCAATCTGCTGGCAGGAGTTCCTTTCTCCTGCCTGCTCACTCCTCTGTTAGCTGGCAGACAAAAGAGTTGCCCCACCCTTCTGCCTTTATCCAGGCAGCTGTTGTTAGCCTGACAGTCAGCAGTGGCTGGCAGTGTCTGTATTAACCCTTTGGTCGCTGGACGGGCATGAGGTAACATACACCCCATGACACAAGGTTAATGGTTTGGGGGACTGTAGCTAACCAGGTGGTACAGATTATTAAATGGCTGACCTATGCTGCGGGTTTCCCAGTTGTGTTAAATTGATAAAGTTGCAGCCTCGTTAAACCACATTCCTTGGTGTCTTGTCTTTCTTCCTGCAGTGAGTGGGTCACAATAACTCGCCATAGCAAAAGAGCCGAAGCCAGGTCAGAGAGCCCTGTATAACACCTACAGCGCAGCTGGTGTTTTGCGTATCAGGCTACGGTACGGCGTCAGGTAAACTGTAGAAGTGGCTGCTTTTCATGGCTTCATTGTTCAACTGTTCTATGGGCCAAACCCAGATACCCTTTGCAGTTTCCGAAGTCAATAGTTGTTTTGCCTGAGTAAGGACAGAGTAAAACCTGACAAAGACCTTCTGGATTTGGCCTCCTAAGTGTTGGGCTTGCCTTACACCCCTTTCCTACACAAGGAAAGCTCTGTCAATCTCAGTCTGCCCACTAATTTGGAATAAGTATGTTCCAGTCCTGTGGAAACTCTCTCTGTCCTGATCGTTTTGAACAGCATTTGCTAGCGACCCAACATCTCATTCCATCTCCTGCCCTAAAGACGTGAGGATATTCACTCGCAAGTATGGTATTCAGCCATTAGATGCTTCCCTACTGTGATGAATGTTCCAGAAAGGGAGTAAGTGGCCTTTGATAACCAACAGAGAGGAAGAGGGAGTGGAGGCTGCTGAAGAAAGCCTGCTTGTTTCATCTGCAGGTCTACAATGGGTCTCCCAAATCTGTGCATGTTGATTGAGGAGGATTGTGGCTCCACATAGTATGACCCATGGATTTACATCCAGTCGACAAGATCTGTTGTATTTTTGAACCTTGTCATGAGGCCCATCACTCACCACCAGACTGGCGTCTCCTCCTGGTCACTCTGGGGATTAGCTTGAGGCCGATACCCCCTGTCTGCAGCTTGCACACCGTCACTGTCTCTGCATCTGCCTGCAGCCCCTCTCACAGTCTCAGGAATGCAGCACCATCTTCAGAACAAAGCCCTCCCACAGTGTCACCATCTGTGATCCCCCCTTTCGGCGGATAGTGTCTCAGTTCAATAATCATGCCAATTCCCCTGTGTCGAGTGGCTGGGACCCAGGACCGCCCACTACTCTGGGTCCCAGCCTAGGAACCCTGTGGATAGCAGCCTCCTGCTGCACTTCTAATTCCTTTCTCCGCTGCTACGATCCACTGGACCACTTCCCCATAGCCCCAGGACCTTCTTCGCCCTTACCTCAGGGCACCCTAGCTGCTCAGTCCCTACAGCCAGCCAGGAGCTCTCTTGCTCCCCCAGTCCCTGATAGCAACCGACCTGTCCATGGTGCTAGCTTCCTTTCAGCCTGCTAGGTACCCAGTCTTCACCCCTAGGGCTCCCAGCAGCAGCTGACCTTGGTGCTGCCCTACAGCTCCTTTAATGTGAGCCTGCTGGGTCCTGATTGGCTGCAGCTTGCAGTCTTTTTCCTATTGGCTGTGCCCCATTGCAGCCTCTCTAGGCCCCTTGGAGGACTCACCTTGACTGCTCCCTGCTGGGTTTAACCCTTTTTTACATTTGTGTGGGGCCAACGCCCCATCACAAACTCTCTATCTGGCCACAATCCTCTTCCAATAGCAAAATGGTCTGAGTTAGCCCTTTGCTGCACTCTCAGAAATTCTTATGGATTCTGTGATTCTAAAACCATTATGGTTAAACTACAAGCCACAAAAGAAAGTCACTTTAGGTTACTTACAATTCATTAAAAAAATCAATTTTGAAAAAGTAACTTTGTTAAATAATTCACCTAAAATGAAGGGAAATATCATCTGAGGTCAGCTTTTCTACTCAGGACTGTAGCACACCAGGGGAAACTCGACTGCACAGTAGTTTGTGCTTCATTGTATTGCAGTTGGTATTTGATAGCCTGGTAATATTTTAATAGTCTTGAATGAGCATTTAATTTATATTTAATCGAGCAGCTACACTCTATTGTAATTAAATATCAATTGATTGTGAAAAGAGCACTTGCTGAGATTTAATATGTAAGAGATAAACCTGGTCTGCTGCATAATTAACTCAAAGGACATGAATTAAAGAGCAATCAGATTTCTAGAACACAGAACTTGTCAAGAAAGTTGATCAAGTTGGGAGATACAATGGAAATTAAATGAAAACAAGATTCTGAAACCACTTGTGCGTATTTAATAAGGTACCTGGCTACTTGTTGATGGTCTTTGCTGTGGAGTTTATTTTGAGACAGAAATCACTATAAATCATGAGGAGTCAGTATTTATGCCGGTTGTGTCCTGTACCAAGCAAGGGCACCACCAGCAATGTTTCCCATGGTAAACAATGTGGGACCATCCCTGCTGCAGATGCTAACCCCGGCACCTGTCCCACCAAGTCCATGCACACTCAGCCCCCATCTTCCAGCCTGGCCCTCCCAGGTGCCGTGTCACTCCCCGTCCCTGAGAGGGAACACGGGCCGCTGGGAATGGGATGAGGCCAGGCCGGAGCAAGCTCCACAGCAGCAACGAGGAGCATCAGCACCGGCCACCCACTGCAAGCTCGCGTTTGGCTCTGCAGCCCCTGAATCATGCGTGCAGAGCCAGCGGGTCAGGCAGCGCTGCTCCTCCTTACCGCGGCCAGGGGTACACAGAATGCGTCACGTGCGTAGGGCTGCGGCAGCCAGGTTGCAAGAGACATCCCCTTGCTGGGCGGACGGTCACAGAGCTGAATCCCACATGACCTTTGCTTGTTGGGGCTGGGCAGAGTTAGGCACTGGCCCTGGGTTTGGTCCCCTGGACGTGCACTCCAGCTGCCGACCTCCTCTTTGACACCCCTCTTGGCAGTGGGGACCCACCCATGCAATTGCCCAGGCGCTAAAACCAGTGCTATCTTCCCCAAGCCTCTCCAGCAGCTTTTTCATGTTCTCCAGAATCCCAGTGAAGGTGTGAGCCTTCTGGGTCACAAGTCTCCTCTTCAGGGGCACAGGACAGTGTAGGCCAACAGACACACACAAAGACTGCACAGGTTTGTAAGACACTATTGTTATTTTCTTGCCAGCATGAGAAAGACAAAGCTAGATAAAATAAACACACCAGTATGCATTTCTCTGCCTCAGTTTCCTCACCTCTCTGTAAAGTTCTTTGGGCAGAGTCCTCTGAGGTGCTCAGGATCCTTCACCTTCAGCTCATGGATTCTCTTCAGAATCATGGAACCTTTCCAGGCCAGCTAGCTTCCTCCGACCTCGACTGGTCCCCCAATTGAACTGCCCATCTTGCTATGAAAGCCTGCTCATCGCTTTCATAGCAAGAAGGATAAAGGAGTTTGAGGTGCAAGGGTGTTCTCGTCCATCCTCCCCGTGGAAGGAAAAGGCCTGGGTAGGGACCGTCGAATCGTGGAAGTCAACGAATGGCTACACAGGTGGTGTCGGAGAGAAGGCTTTGGATTCTTTGACCATGGGATGGTGTTCCATGAAGGAGGAGTGCTAGGCAGTGACGGGCTCCACCTTACGAAGAGAGGGAAGAGCATCTTTGCGAGCAGGCTGGCTAACCTAGTGAGGAGGGCTTTAAACTAGGTTCACCGGGGGAAGGAGACCAAAGCCCTGAGGTAAGTGGGAAAGCGGGATACCGGGAGAAAGCACAGGCAGGAATGTCTGTGAGAGGAGGGCTCCTGACTCATACCGAGAATGAGGGGCGATCAGCAGGTTATCTCAAGTGCTTATATACGAATGCACAAAGCCTTGGAAACAAGCAGGGAGAACTGGAGGTCCTGGTGATGTCAAGGAATTATGATGTGATTGGAATAACAGAGACTTGGTGGGATAACTCACATGACTGGAGTACTGTCATGGATGGTTATAAACTGTTCAGGAAGGACAGGCAGGGCGGAAAAGGTGGGGGAGTAGCACTGTATGTAAGGGAGCAGTATGACTGCTCAGAGCTCCGGTACGAAACTGCAGAAAACTGCAGAAAAACCTGAGTGTCTCTGGATTAAGTTTAGAAGTGTGAGCAACAAGAGTGATGTAGTGGTGGGAGTCTGCTATAGACCACCGGACCAGGGGGATGAGGTGGAAGAGGCTTTCTTCCGGCAGCTCGCAGAAGCTACTAGATCGCACGCCCTGGTTCTCATGGGTGACTTTAATTTTCCTGATATCTGCTGGGAGAGCAATACAGCGGTGCATAGACAAGCCAGGAAGTTTTTGGAAAGTGTAGGGGACAATTTCCTGGTGCAAGTGCTGGAGGAACCAACTAGGGGGGGAGCTTTTCTTGACCTGCTGCTCACAAACCGGGAAGAATTAGTAGGGGAAGCAAAAGTGGATGGGAATCTGGGAGGCAGTGACCATGAGTTGATTGAGTTCAGGATCCTGACACAGGGAAGAAAGGTAAGCAGCAGGATACGGACCCTGGACTTCAGGAAAGCAGACTTTGACTCCCTCAGGGAACGGATGGGTAGGATCCCCTGGGAGAATAAATGAGGGGGGGAAAGGAGTCCAGGAGAGCTGGCTGTATTTCAAGGAATCCCTGTTGAGGTTACAGGGACAAACCATCTCGATGTGTCGAAAGAATAGTAAATATGGCAGGTGACCAGCTTGGCTTAACAGTGAAATCCTAGCGGATCTTAAACATAAAAAAGAAGCTTACAAGAAGTGGAAGGTTGGACATATGACCAGGGAAGAGTATAAAAATATTGCTCAGGCATGTAGGAATGAAATCAGGATGGCCAAATCACACCTGGAGCTGCAGCTAGCAAGAGATGTCAAGAAGAACAAGAAGGGTTTCTTCAGGTATGTTGGCAACAAGAAGAAAGCCAAGGAAAGTGTGGGCCCCTTAATGAATGAGGGAGGCAACCTAGTGACAGAGGATGTGGAAAAAGCTAATGTACTCAATACTTTTTTTGCCTCTGTCTTCACAAACAAGGTCAGCTCCCAGACTGCTTCGCTGGGCATCACGACATGGGGAATAGATGGCCAGCCCTCTGTGGAGAAAGAGGTGGTTAGGCACTATTTAGAAAAGCTGGACGTGCACAAGTCCATGGGACCGGACGAGTTGCATCTGAGAGTGCTAAAGGAATTGGCGGCTGTGATTGCAGAGCCATTGGCCATTATCTTTGAAAACTCGTGGCGAACGGGGGAAGTCCCGGATGACTGGAAAAAGGCTAATGTAGTGCCAATCTTTAAAAAAGGGAAGAAGGAGGATCCTGGGAACTACAGGCCAGTCAGCCTCACCTCAGTCCCCGGAAAAATCATGGAGCAGGTCCTCAAAGAATCAATCCTGAAGCACTTACATAAGAGGAAAGTGATCAGGAACAGCCAGCATGGATTCACCAAGGGAAGGTCATGCCTGACTAATCTAATCGCCTTCTATGATGAAATTACTGGTTCTGTGGATGAAGGGAAAGCAGTGGATGTATTGTTTCTTGACTTTAGCAAAGCTTTTGACACGGTCTCCCACAGTATTCTTGTCAGCAAGTTAAAGAAGTATGGGCTGGATGAATGCACTATAAGGTGGGTAGAAAGTTGGGTAGATTGTCGGGCTCAACAGGTAGTGATCAATGGCTCCATGTCTAGTTGGCAGCCGGTGTCAAGTGGAGTGCCCCAGGGGTCGGTCCTGGGGTCGGTTTTGTTCAATATCTTCATAAATGATCTGGAGGATGGTGTGGTTTGCACTCTCAGCAAATTTGCGGATGATACTAAACAGGGAGGAGTGGTAGATACGCTGGAGGGCAGGGATAGGATACAGAGGGACCTAGACAAATTGGAGGATTGGGCCAAAAGAAATCTGATGAGGTTCAATAAGGATAAGTGCAGGGTCCTGCACTTAGGACGGAAGAACCCAATGCACAGCTACAGACTAGGGACCGAATGGCTAGGCAGCAGTTCTGCGGAAAAGGACCTAGGGGTAACAGTGGACGAGAAGCGGGATATGAGTCAGCAGTGTGCCCTTGTTGCCAAGAAGGCCATGGCATTTTGGGATGTATAATTAGGGGCATAGCGAGCAGATCGAGGGACGTGATCGTCCCCCTCTATTCGACATTGGTGAGGCCTCATCTGGAGTACTGTGTCCAGTTTTGGGCCCCACACTACAAGAAGGATGTGGATAAATTGGAGAGAGTCCAGCGAAGGGCAACAAAAATGATTAGGGGTCTGGAACACATGACTTATGAGGAGATGCTGAGGGAACTGGGATTGTTTAGTCTGCAGAAGAGAAGAATGAGGGGGGATTTGATAGCTGCTTTCAACTACCTGAGAGGTGGTTCCAGCGAGGATGGTTCTAGACTATTCTCAGTGGTAGAAGAGGACAGGACAAGGAGTAATGGTCTCAAGTTGCAGTGGGGGAGGTTTAGGTTGGATATTAGGAAAAACTTTTTCACTAGGAGGGTGGTGAAATACTGGAATGCGTTACCTAGGGAGGTGGTAGAATCTCCTTTCTTTGAAGTTTTTAAGGTCAGGCTTGACAAAGCCCTGGCTGGGATGATTTAATTGGGGATTGGTCCTGCTTTGAGCAGGGGGTTGGACTAGATGACCTCCTGAGGTCCCTTCCAACCCTGATATTCTGTGATTCTATGATTCTCTCTTATGCACAAAGCTTCCTGTCTCTGTAAGTCTCTTGAGGCTCCCCTATCACAATCTGGGTTCTTTGTTCTGCATTTGAGAATTTCCCATGCCCCATCCCTGCAGACAAAATTGGAGGGACTAGCTTCTCCACTCAGGCAATCTCTTTAGCATACACATTGCCCCATATTGTTTCCACCTAAACAAGCTATCATTAAAAGGTCTAACAAACCCCCATTGTACGAGGTCTGTGACAGACATGCTATAGTTCTTGTCAGAAAGTGGTGA
Organism: Lepidochelys olivacea; assembly: GCF_965140295.1. Lineage (NCBI taxonomy): Eukaryota > Metazoa > Chordata > Testudines > Cheloniidae > Lepidochelys > Lepidochelys olivacea. Next base: position 126,430,536 of record NC_140416.1, read on the forward strand.
ATTCCATATCCACATTGAGGCATTCCATGATCCAACAACTTCATAACTTCAACCAGAATTCATAAGCTGTACATAGACATATTCACCAGATCTTCACACAGGCCTTTAATGTAGTTTGAATAGAATTTTTTTCCTTTAGAGTTAGTCTATCTCAGACATACTTGAAAAAATGCAGCTTTTTAAAGTAAAGTCTTCAATTCATTCTCCAAATCCTTTCCTTTTTCAGAATCCTTTTGGCTTATGCACACTAGTGAATGACAGGAAATGTGATTTGTTTTCTGCTTTGATTTCTTTTTTACAGCACCTTACACTTAAAATAAAAAAATACCAGCCAGAAAAAGCCTTTCACTGGAATGTTATTGACTGGCAACCAAGTCCAACCATGCGGCCGCAGAAACAATAACCTCCACATTTGAATTAAACTCCACAGAAATAGTGACATAATATTCGAAAAATATAAGTGATGGACACAAGTTAGAAGTTCACCTCTAAATATGTTTGCATTGTTGGCATAACATTGAACTGCCATTTCCTGAATGCATAAACCCCAACGAAATTAAAATGTTTTCTTATTCTGAGAAGATACCGCAGCATAATTCACACATATTCCACCCCCGCACATCTACAATATGCTTCTTGAGCAGCAAGAGCTCTCCCAACGTAATATTTTTTCCAATGTTTGTTGCACATCATAAACAAACAATAATGTAGCATAATATTAATCATTTCTATTCTGCTCAAGCTCTCCCCCACAATGCAAACACACACTGATTACCAAGGGGATTCAAACACTCTGTGTCCTCTTAAATTTGAACGGAACCAAAGTTCTTTCAATAAATCCCTTTTAAAATGCAAATGCAATTCCATTTTGGGATGCGTCACATAAAGCTGTATTGATGTTTAGCATGGGAACAGATCGTTCAGCGACATCAGGAACAAACCCCACGGTTGTAGTGGAACAAGGCTATAAATGACAACGTGTGGAGCAGCGAGAGAAGCCGGGGGAAGAACACTGGGTTCTTTTCTCACTGGCCTCGCAGCAGTCTTTGATTCTTGCTGACTGTAGAGGTGGGATGAAGGCATTTAAGCCAGTGGCTCTTAACCTTTCCAAACAACTGTACCCCTTTCAGGAGTCGGATTTGTCTTGTGTACCCCAAGTTTCACCTCACTTAAAAACAACTTGCTAACAAATTCAGACATAAAAATAAAAAAGTGTCACAGCACAGTATTACTGAAAAATTGCCGACTTTCTCATTTTACCATATAATTATAAAATAAATTGGAATATAAATATTGTACTTACATTTCAGGGTATAGTATATACAGCAGTATAAATAAGTCATTGTCTGTATGAGATTTTAGTTTGTCCTGACTTTGCTAGTGCTTTTCGTGTAGCCTGTTGTAAAACTAGGCAAATCTCTATATCAGTTGATGTACCCCCTGGAAGACCTCTGTGTACCCCCAGGGGTACGTGTGCCCCTGGTTGAGAACCTCTGGTTTAAGCCATTACTGAGCTATGTTCAAAAACTGCTAGCTCCATTTCCACTAATATCACAGCGTCAGAGTAGAGGTCACTGAAAAACACCATCTTTTTAATTCCCAATGAAAAATATCCCATTTTTCCTGAAATTTCCTATAAAATTGAGGCTGACCTGGAGCATTGGCCTCTCCCCTTTGGGTACTGGGAGCTAGCCAACCAAAACACCCCCACTGAATGTTAGTAAGGGGACAACCCCTTACACTGAGGCAAATGGATGGGGAAAAGTGGAGATCCACGAATGGCAGTCCAGAGTAGCTGAGCTTGTGCAGGACGGGTATTACCTTGCTGGTGGCATAGGTCAGTAGTAGAAATTTTATAAGAAAAGAAAAGAAAAGAAAAGAAAAGAAAAGAAAAGAAAAGAAAAGAAAAGAAAATCTTGAATTATATTTGTTATTAGCTGCAAAAAATGTTTATGGGACAATTCTGAGTTTCATGGAAAATTCTGCATTTTAGATTTTTCATCAGCTACTTTTCAAAGAAAAACTTTCCGCCAGCCTTAAGTCAGACCGTTGTAAGTGTCCATGCAGTTAACCCCTTCGAACACTTAGCGACACCCCTCTGAGTCACCACCATCAATATTCCTGCACTCTACTACTGACCTATGCCACCAGCAAGGTAATACCCGTCCTGCACAAGCTCAGCTACTCTGGATTGCCATTCGTGGATCTCCACTTTTCCCCATCCATTTGCCTCAGTGTAAGGGGTTGTCCCCTTACTAACATTCAGTGGGGTGTTTTGGTTGGCTAGCTCGCAGTACCCAAAGGGGAGAGGCCAATGCTCCAGGTCAGCCTCAATGACAGGGCGGGCAGGCTAATCAGGGAGTCAGGAGGCCAGGGGGGTCCCATCCTCCGTGCGAGCTGCATTTGCCTGGGTCAGACAGAGTGCGGCTGAGCTAAAAAGAAAGCAGGGGCCCGAGCTGAGCTGGGGAGCAGAGCTGGGCCAGATCCAGAGGGACCAGAAAAGCAGCCCAGGAAGCAGGTCAGAGTTTGGAGCAGAGTCACAGAAGCATCCCAGAGAGAGCAGATCCTGTGCTGGGAGCAGGGCTGCAGCCACAGAGCCAGGTGTGGTGAGCAACTGCGGCCAGCCAAGGGGGGACCCTGGGCAAAGGGTCCAGCGCAGAAAGACACCCCCAGCCAACGGTCCTTGCAAGCCAGACTGGGAGGGGGATCTTAACCCAACTGCAGGGGGGAGGGCGGGATGACGCTGGGAAGAAAGGTCCCACCACCCAAAGCCAGGAGGTGTGTGGCCACCACCAGAGGAAGTGTCCAACCCGCAGCATCCCTGCAGCACGGCCAGGGCCGGAGCAGGAGGCCTGGGACCTACAAGGAACCGACCATGAACTGCCCTGATGTTCCAGAGACCCTGTTTGTGATGTTCCCCGCCACAGAGCAGGGTGATGTGTTTCCTTTAACCTTTCCCATTTTTCCTTATTTTTTTTTGAATGAATTGTTAATTAAACAACTTGTATTTGCTTTAACTTGTATGTAATGGTCAGTGGGTCAGAGAAGTGCCCAGTGCAGAGAGAGTACCCTGGAGTGGAGACACCCTAGCCCCTGTCCTAGGTGACCACAGCAGGGTTGGGGGTCGAGCCCCCCAGGAATCCTGGGCCCAGCCTTGTTGGGGTTACGAGGACTCTGCCAGGCGGGAGAGTGGAAGGGGAGTCCTCAAGGGCAGGGAGGCCACTGGGTAAAGGAAGTGGGAGCGAGGACTCAGATCCTTTCGCTAGCCCACTTCACGGGGTAGTGCAGAAGCCAGGAAAGTTCCCCACAAGAGCAGGACTATTCCCCCGCTTACATCAGAGAGAGTAAGTAGCTGGGTCATGCCTGTAAGGAGGATTGCTCAGGCCATTAGTCAGTCATATTATATAACCTTTGGAGACTGCCTCTCATCTGGGCAGCAGCACTGCACTAATTAGTGTACTAAGACTGACATATCCTGGGTTGAAATTTACAGGAGGTGGAGGCAAACTATACTTGGAAGAGGGCTCCAGGCAATCTCTTTCCTCAGGAGATGGTCCAAGCCTGACCATTCTGTAGAATCCAAGGCTTCTGTCATTAACAAGGAATTTTTTGACAAATCGCTTTTTCATTGAAAAATGCTGATTGGTCAAAAATCAAAACTGTTCATGAAACAGCATCAGGTTCGACGACTTTCCCAACTTGAAAAAAATATCAAGAAAAATAGTTTTGATGTTTACAGAGCATTAATTTTTTTAATCAAGAAAGGGATGAATAATAAGACAGAAAATATCATATTGCCTCTGTATAAATCTGTGGTACGCCCACACCTTGAATACTGCGTGCAGATGTGGTCACCGCATCTCAAAAAAGATATATTGGAGTTGGAAAAGGTTCAGAAAAGGGCAAGAAAAATTATTAGGAGTATGGAACGGCTTCTGTATGAGGAGAGATTAATAAGACTGGGACTTTTCAGCTTGGAAAAGAGGCGACTAAGAGGGGAGATGATAGAGGTCTGTAAAATCATGAGTGGTATAGAGAAATTAAATAAGGAAGTGTTATTTATTCCTTCTCATAATAGAAGAACAAGGGGCCACCAAATGAAATTAATAGGTAGCAGGTTTAAAACAAACACAAGAAAGTATTTTTTCATGCAACGCACTGTCAACCTGTGGAACTCCTTGCCAGAGGGTGTTGTGAAGGCCAGTACTATAACAGGGTTCAAAAGGGAGCTAGATAGATTCATGGAAGATAGCCATTGATGGACCTAATAGCCAGGTTAGGCAGGAATGGTGTCCCTAGCCTCTGTTTACCAGAAGCTGGGATTGGGTGACAGGGCATGGATCACTTGATCGTAACCTGTCTGTTCATTCCCTTTGGGGCACCTGCCATTGGCCACTGTCAGAGGACAGGATACTGGGCTTGATGGACCTTTGGTCTGACCCAGTATGGCTGTTCTTATGTTCTTACGTTAATATATATATATATATATATATACACACACACACACACAGTTTTCCGGTTCAAAATGAAATTTGGTTTCAAAATTTAAACTAATTAGGCTGTTTTTTTTTAAAAGTTTAAACATGAGAAAAGGTCAAAATAGAAACAAAACATTTCAACTGACCCCTCCCCCCCAAAAAAAATCATTTTTGGTTCACAAAATTTTCAAGATGGACTACATGCCCCCAATTCAAGGTCAGAAAAAAAAATTGAACTCTCAAACATAATGAGAGAGGAAAACCACTTCCTGTGCAGCTCTAGGCTCGGGCGTGGTTTGGTTTTATGCATAGACGATGATAATGGAAGTAAAAATGAAGATGTGATGAATGATTAGGGCAGGGCAGAGAGGAGACTTTGAGGAAGTCTCCTGTAGAATTGGTCCTTCAATCACAGGGCTTATGGGGCAGATGAATTTGAGAGTTTTACATTTAATACATTGTTTCTCCAATGGACACAAGAGGACTCGAGATTAAAAACTACTTTAGTGAAGGGACTCCTTTAGTGAAAGGAGTCCAGGAGAGCTGGCTGTATTTCAAGGAATCCCTGTTGAGGTTACAGGGACAAACCATCCCGATGAGTCGAAAGAATAGTAAATATGGCAGGCGACCAACTTGGCTTAATGGTGAAATCCTAGCGGATCTTAAACATAAAAAAGAAGCTTACAAGAAGTGGAAGGTTGGACATATGACCAGGGAAGAGTATAAAAATATTGCTCGGGCATGTAGGAATGTTATCAGGAGGGCCAAATCGCACCTGGAGCTGCAGCTAGCCAGAGATGTCAAGAGTAACAAGAAGGGTTTCTTCAGGTATGTTGGCAACAAGAAGAAAGCCAAGGAATGTGTGGGCCCCTTACTGAATGAGGGAGGCAACCTAGTGACAGAGGATGTGGAAAAAGCTAATGTACTCAATGCTTTTTTTGCCTCTGTTTTCACTAACAAGGTCAGCTCCCAGACTGCTGCGCTGGGCATCACAAAATGCGGAAGAGATGGCCAGCCCTCTGTGGAGATAGAGGCGGTTAGGGACTATTTAGAAAAGCTGGACGTGCACAAGTCCATGGGGCCAGACGAGTTGCATCCGAGAGTGCTGAAGGAATTGGCGGCTGTGATTGCAGAGCCACTGGCCATTATCTTTGAAAACTCGTGGCGAACCGGGGAAGTCCCGGATGACTGGAAAAAGGCTAATGTAGTGCCAATCTTTAAAAAAGGGAAGAAGGAAGATCCTGGGAACTACAGGCCAGTCAGCCTCACCTCAGTCCCTGGAAAAATCATGGAGCAGGTCCTCAAAGAATCAATCCTGAAGCACTTGCATGAGAGGAAAGTGATCAGGAACAGCCAGCATGGATTCACCAAGGGAAGGTCATGCCTGACTAATCTAATCGCCTTTTATGATGAGATTACTGGTTCTGTGGATGAAGGGAAAGCAGTGGATGTATTGTTTCTTGACTTTAGCAAAGCTTTTGACACGGTCTCCCATAGTATTCTTGTCAGCAAGTTAAGGAAGTATGGGCTGGATGAATGCACTATAAGGTGGGTAGAAAGCTGGCTAAATTGTCGGGCTCAACGGGTAGTGATCAATGGCTCCATGTCTAGTTGGCAGCCGGTATCAAGTGGAGTGCCCCAGGGGTCGGTCCTGGGGCCGGTTTTATTCAATATCTTCATAAATGATCTGGAGGATGGTGTGGATTGCACTCTCAGCAAATTTGCGGATGATACTAAACTGGGAGGAGTGGTAGATACGCTGGAGGGGAGGGATAGGATACAGAAGGACCTAGACAAATTGGAGGATTGGGCCAAAAGGAATCTGATGAGGTTCAATAAGGATAAGTGCAGGGTCCTGCACTTAGGACGGAAGAACCCAATGCACAGCTACAGACTAGGGACCGAATGGCTAGGCAGCAGTTCTGCAGAAAAGGACCTAGGGGTGACAGTGGACGAGAAGCTGGATATGAGTCAGCAGTGTGCCCTTGTTGCCAAGAAGGCCAATGGCATTTTGGGATGTATAAGTAGGGGCATAGCGAGCAGATCGAGGGACGTGATCGTTCCCCTCTATTCGACATTGGTGAGGCCTCATCTGGAGTACTGTGTCCAGTTTTGGGCCCCACACTTCAAGAAGGATGTGGATAAATTGGAGAGAGTCCAGCGAAGGGCAACAAAAATGATTAGGGGACTGGAACACATGAGTTATGAGGAGAGGCTGAGGGAGCTGGGATTGTTTAGCCTGCAGAAGAGAAGAATGAGGGGGGATTTGATAGCTGCTTTCAACTACCTGAAAGGGGGTTCCAAAGAGGATGGCTCTAGACTGTTCTCAATGGTAGCAGATGACAGAACGAGGAGTAATGGTCTCAAGTTGCAGTGGGGGAGGTTTAGATTGGATATTAGGAAAAACTTTTTCACTAAGAGGGTGGTGAAACACTGGAATGCGTTACCTAGGGAGGTGGTAGAATCTCCTTCCTTAGAGGTTTTTAAGGTCAGGCTTGACAAAGCCCTGGCTGGGATGATTTAACTGGGAATTGGTCCTGCTTTGAGCAGGGGGTTGGACTAGATGACCTTCTGGGGTCCCTTCCAACCCTGATATTCTATGATTCTATGATTCTATGACTACCGAAAAGCAAAGAAATCAGGTTGTCTGGTTGTGCTTGCTGAGCTATAGAGGAAATGGAATGAACAAGCTCCTCGCAGCCACTCTCTACAGATCACATAGCTTGGTTTTTGTTTGTGTTATGAAGGCATAACGTGCCACCTTTTTACAGTACACTCGAGCCAGCTTAGTTGACATACACAGAAGAGGATGCATCCAGAGGCTGAGTTTTATTATGGTCTGAAAAGCCATCAGGCAGAGAACCAGGAAGCAGCTTCCACCACAAGAGAAATGACAGCAAATTTCAGACAGAGTTGAAAATAACGGGTCATATTCATTCCTGGTGTAACTCCACTGACGTCTGCGGTCCAAAGAGGGTTCCCCCACCCACTTAGAACTATGTGTAAGGCTGTGGCATTTAGGGAGAACTAAACACAGCGGAAACTGCTTCAAATGTTTCTGCTGCTGCAGCAAACCAGATGGGCTGACTGCAGGAAGGTAATGTATTGTGGTTTACTGGACACTAAGTTGCTGAATGGTAATAGGTTACAACACAAAACTCTTACGAGCCCAATACTCTATATTTAAGAAAGATCAGTAAGAAATAGAATGTGTGTCCTTTCTTTGGAAGCTAACATGTTTGCTAGGCTGATGGGCGGATCTGTGTACGGATATCAGCATGTCCATCTATCTTCCTGGTGTCCACAGATTTGAGAGGCAGATGTTCATCAGCTATTCCATGTAATGGGTGGAATCATCTTTGTGACTTAAGATTAGTTTAACTTCATAGGAACATGGTGTGCAGCCCCACTCCACAGACCAAGAGCTGTGTTGTGAAAGTGGGCCCTGCCCCTGGAGCTGTGATTGGCGAGGGGATGAGCAAACAGCAGAAGCTGGTCTCTCCACCCTCACTGGGCCCTGGTTGGTTAGACAGCCGGAAGAAAATCCTGCCCCTACTTCCTGCTGCCAAGCTCTTCTGCAATCGCTGGAGAAACAACGGTGCAGACTGCTGGAGAGGGCATCTGCTGCTATTGGGACATAGCAGGCCAAGAGTGAGTGCCGAGTGTAGGACAGGTCTAGGGAGCACCGGGCCCCCCTGAGCCTGCACTGGGCTGCAGATGGGCATCAGCCAGAGCCCAAAGGGAAGGAGACCCCCCAATCAGTGGCTGATGGGCTGTGGTTTGGGGGCACTGGGGCTGTTGGTTTGTGATGAAGAATGACTGATGCTGATAAAGACGATTGTTACTGATAACAATGTTGGAGTGATTTCTGGTGTATTCCTACCACCGCAAAGGCTATAGGGGAGACATGGTTCATTCCTGTTGCTCTGAAGAAGATGAAAAGTTCTCCATGGTGTAACAACCTCCAATACTGTATCTGGGGTGGTACGAGTCTTCTCCAGTCCCTGGCAGGAGATTGCAGAATGACCAAGATGAGATGTTATTCACCTGAGGGGAGATGTGCAAAAGGCACAAATGAGTATTAGCTGCTGCCTTTGAAAATCCCCCTCCCCTAATTAATAGCTTCCACAGAGAGACTGAAAACATCCTGAGGGCAGTAGAATCTGTCCTTGTGGCCTGGTGGGTGAGAGTCCCCCTGGGGAAGGCGTCAATGGAAAGCATTCCATACATCTTTTCCGCTGCTCTTCTTCCACCAAGTCCTAGGGCTTCTGACACGGGGAGCACAAGTGAAGAGAGAGAGGCAGGGAGGGCTCAGGATTCCTCTCATCAAAGACAATGAAGAGCAGAAAAAGAGCAAGCAGTTGCAGCAGCCAGCCCTACAGAGGGGAGCGGAACATACAGACGGGAGCCAGGAGAGGCTCTGCAAACACTTCCCCCAGGAGCCTAGCAGCGGTAACACACACTATGGCCCTATGGCACTGGAGATGGACCCTGGCAGCAAAAGCAATTAAGGCATTAAGATCGGTGATTTAGACCAAATTTCATTTAGACCGAAATGTATTTGGTCAGATTCTGATCTCAGTTACAGAGATGTAAAACCGCTAACAGCTGTGAATTTACTCTGCATTTCCTATAACAGAGCCAAGACCAGAATCCAGCTCTCCACATTGGGTCCCAGCCTAAAGATAATTTTTTCTGTCCTGTGGAAAGGATGAGCAAAACTGGTTCCACCATTCTTGAGTTAAGAATGTGAAAAATTCAGTACTTTCACATAACTCAAAAATGGCTGAGCTCAAATGGCTGATCCAGCCCCCGTTAGTTTTACTGGGAAGACTCCTGTCGACATTAATAGGAATTAGATGAAACCTGGGCTTATTTTATAGTTCACTGGGGAGGGAAAATCAATTTGGCTCAGTATTATCTTTAACACTATGAATGCTTAAACTTGGAATTTATACACATTATATTTTGTTCCTGATGATATAAGGTTACGAGCATTTCAGTAATCAATGTGTTGTTAAAACATTCCTCAGGGAAGGATCTGTCAGTTAAAGATAGATTGGATATGGCCTTCTGAGTTTAGGACACCTTACTTAGATCGTAGATGCATCTAGACACATCGTTGGTCTAATTAACCAGTGGGTATTTTTCCCCTTTCTTTTCTTCTGCCCACACCCTGCCCACTTCAATCTTTTTCTATTCTTCTCTTTAAAACAAGAACCAAAATTAGGGAAATTAAAAACAAAAACTAGCATTCGCACAGTGTTAAGGATGAGAAATGAAGCATTCAGAAATCAGGATATTCATTCTAAAATGAAGGTTCCTGGACTAACTTTACCTGTGCCATTTTGCATAGGAACATAGGAATTCCCTGACTGGATCAGATCCAAGGTCCATCTAGCCCAATATCCTGGCTCTGACATTGGCTAGTACCAGATGCTTTAAATAGGGTGACCAGACAGCAAATGTGAAAAAATCGGGATGGGGGTGGGGAGTAATAGGAGCCTATATAAGAAAAAGACCCCCAAATCAGGACTGTCCCTATAAAATCAGGACATCTGGTCACCCTACTTTAAAGGTAGGTGCTCCCTCTTTAGGTGTCATCTAATGGTTAAGAGATTGGTTGAAACCCTAGTTAATATCTTTTCCATGTGTTTGGCACTTTGTATTCACTTTCCTTTCCATATACATGAAATGTAATGTGTTTCTGCTATTTAATCAATACCAGGATGTGCTCAGGGTGAAATTGTGGCCCTGTTAAAACAAAACAAACAATCAAACCAAAGACCCCTCACCGACTTCAGTAGGTCCCAGATATCAGCCTGGGATGTAAAATATGACAAGATGAACATTGGTAGAAATCTTAACTTTTCAAATGTCCTTACTGTCAAATGTGTGATTTCTCAGTCTTCAAATTGGGGTCACGCTAGTTTTTCCTAGATTTTAAAAAAATATAAATTGCAAGGACTGAAAAGTGTAAAAGATGACAGAAACATAACTATGGATCCTCTAGGGCACATCTGTAAAACAGAGATTTTCTTGTGAAGATAGGTTGGATCTACTTTGAATCTCTTCATTCTGATATGAATGTATTTTTTACTCACACACCGCTTGAAACTTGTGTAGCATTTCTCCTTCACAGTGGAGTTCTTTGAACACACACAGAATAGAGACAAATAAAACCTATGCTATTCAGTGCTTAGTGCTATCATTTCGATACTGTCTTACTCATCGGGTTCTCTATATAAACTTCTGGAAACAGTATGAATGCTCAAAGCTGCATGTGATTGGCTTTAGTCTCTCCACTCATGAACCTCTTGCCATTCACATTACATCAACAAACAAAAAGCTCCCTTTTTGTCACGTAGCAAGAGGAAACAAAAGCTTTATTGTTCTCTGCCCTGTCTACAGAAGCCATACAACTCAATGAAGATCAAATATTAATGTAATGTTCCAAGGACGATGTTTGAAACTCTCAGCATCACAAGCTTGTTGAAAACAGTGGCTAGAGAAATCTCTCAACATAAAAGTCCTCTAAAGTGTAGGATTCCCCAGATAAAAAGCAGCATGGTGTTGCAAGTACTTTCTGAATGTACTTTTGAAAACAATGGGCGTGTATACCATAGGCCAGTCAGAAAGTAATGCCAGATAATAGCAACAGAACTATTTAAAATACAATCTATTTTCAAACCTCAGAAGTAAATGGGATGAAAACTCTTATTTGATTAGCACCTGGAGCGTTCCAGATGCTTTACTCAATTTACATTGAAACATAAGCAGCCAATTAAAAAAACACATAGGCACTGGATAGCAGGAGGTGAGGACAAGGGCTATAACAACAGAATTATGCCAACACTTTGTGTCTGATCCATCTCTCATGAAAATCAATAGAAGACTTTCTATTGACTTTAGTTACAGTTGAATGGATCTCTTATGTAGATAAGTATGAGCATCTTTATGTCTTTAACCTAGTGGGGGCTAGAAGGTTGATTAGATTTTTTTGTAGTTCTAACTTATTTTTATCTTTAGTTAGTTTACAAAAGCTAGATATTAGATCTCCGTAGAAATGGTCTGAAATAAAAATATGCCTAACGTCACAAAAACACAAGACACACAACCAGAGGGGAAAGTCTGACACATCCAGAATTTGGCTTCACCTAAAACAGTCACTTTGGATTCCCAAACCAGTAACCTAGCATTGTATTCTATTGAAATTAGAGTGGAAAGGAAGTTGTACAGTAATTCCTATACAGAAGGGAATGAACGGCACTCTTCCGAAAAGGCAAAACCAATTCTTTTGACTGCTTCTTTAATAATAGCTATTAAAACACAGTAGCAGTTGCAACAGAAACAAAGTAAGCTCTCAGTCCCTGGAAGTAAGGAGATAGCTATTGGAGAAGAACCTTGGTACTGTGTGGCAAACTCTCAGCCATCACTGACCAGATTGTGCACCCCTTCCTCACACACACAGGCCGCTGACTTCAGTGGAACTACTCGCTATTGTAAGTAAATGGTTCATAATTTGTCTCCATGGAATTTAGCAGCCTTAAATATTGCTATCTACCTTCCAACAACACCCCTTCCTGGCCTGGAGCCTCTCTGGCAGCACAAAGGACAGCAGTTGCCATTACAAAGTCAACCCTGGCCATCAGTGACATCTGAAATAACACAGGACCAGTTTCTACCAACCTTACTCACCTTGAGTAGCACCTCACTATGCAAGTAGTTGTATCGTCAATGGGTTAACTTGTGGAGTAAGATGCTACCTCAGTGTAAGTAATGGTGGCAGAATCTGGCCCATAATTATTTACTTTTTTTAATAGGGAAAAACCAGATCAGTTTGCAACTGACTGAGACATAAATAAGGGTTACATTCTCAACACATATAATTTGCAATGAAGAATTCAGCTAGAGCTGGTCAGGAATTTTTCAATGAAACCTTTTTCTTTTTCTTGGAAAAATACCAATTTGTCGAAACTGAAACTTTTCCGAAACTTGCTGGTTTCAACCAAGCTTTCATTAGGAAAGTATCTCAAGTCCAGGATGGAATTTCCGGAGGGAGTGACACCGTCCCCCCAACTGAAAAGCTAATAGCCCAGTGGGTAAGGCAGCTGAGTTCAAGCCGCCTCTCCAAAACACTCAGAGCAGGGGCCTGAATCTGAGACTCTCAGGTGGCTGTCCTGACAACCAGGATACTGGCAGTTCTGGGGTGGGTGCCTCTCTCATATGTTTTTTTTTGTTTTGTTTTTTCCCCAAAAGCTCTTGTTTTTGTTCCAATGAGGAATGAAAACAAATTTCACAAAATGGAATTCTTGTTTTCCAGACAGCCCTAAATTCAACCCATTCTAGAAAAAAACCTACTGCACTAGGTCATGCTGCTTAACTATCCTACCAACAGAGAAGTGTGCAGCCCAGTACATCCAAAAGAGATTTATTCAGTCAGACTAATTGACTCAAGTGATGGATTTTCACCTATTCCACAGACTATGCAGGAGTGGAGGAGTATTGATATTCAACTTAAACTCCAAACCTTCCTTGCCCTTTATTTCCTTCAAATATTTGGAGATTTTTAATACTTTTTTTTTAAGACTCCCTCTGACTATCACAAGCTCATATGCACAAACACCTGCATGGTCACTTTTTCCAGTACTATCAAACCACTGTAGGAGGGGTCAAGACCTCCTAAACACTCCCCCACAAGTCCCACTGTCCTTCATTTATCCTCTCTATTCCCCCAGTGGCTGTGTAACGCCCACAGACCCTGGTCGTTGGCGGGCGGGATCAAACCTGGGACCTCTGGAGCTAAATGCATGAGCTTCTACTACATGAGCTGAAAGTCACACGGCTCTTAGCTAAGGCTGTAGCAGACTCATTAATCTCTAAGTGGTCTTGGTGCCACTAGAGGGAGACAGAGCACCACATCCAGGAGGAGTGTGGGTTACAGATGCATTTGGGGGAGTTCTCTGGGGGCAGTCACTCCCTGGCAGACAACTGGCTCTTCTTCCTTCTGTCCCCTTGCAAGAAACGTGAGTCTGGCTGGAACAGTGGCCAACCTGTCAGACAGCCCCTGGATAGGGTTTTACATCCTCAGTCTCTGAAAGTCTATTGCCCCTTTATGTGGTTTACCTCCTACACCTCTTCCTGGGGCGGGTTGCGTGGCTGTCAGCTGGGGCAGCTCTGGAAGCAGTGTGTTCCTTGTCTGTCTTTTCCTCAACTGGCCTGCCGCTGTTATTAGCAGTCTCTGTGGAACAGCCTTCTTCCTGGTAAGCTTCCCCTTGAAAGCACCTCCTCCTCCAGGAGGAACAAGCTGGGCAGGTGCACCTCCTTAGGGCAGCACAAGCCCAGTGGCTCTTGTTAGCCTCCTCCCTGCCGCTGGGAGTGGGTGTCCCTTCACACCCACTGAATTCTACAGTTGCAAAGAATTTTGCAGGCAGGAGAATCTATATTGTCCAATGGATTTTCCAAGCACAGTGATCACCCTTACAAGCTTGCCCCCGTGTTTTCAGTAAATAAGGTTACCTGAGTAGATATAGCACATGCATACACTTCCCTACACATCCCACAGAAAAATCTGCAAATACTCAGGAAATGTTTTCTAATGATCAAAGATATGTAGCAAGAGTGACTTGTGTTTAGTCCAACACCGGCATGAAAAATACAGTGACTATCCCCTGCACAAGTCACCGAGGACTGAGGGTACTCGGCATCTTGTGGCATCTGTCCCATAGTTTACAATAAATACTACTTCAACTCCCTCAAGTCTGGAGTATAAATGGAACAAATGTCCAAAATGAAAGTTAAGCTTCAAGATATTCTTTGCTTTCCAGAAAAGACTGCACTGATCCCATCAATTACAGCTTAAGCCCTAAACATTTGATACTCAGGGTTTTTATTTTACTGGATTTTCAGAAAGGCTTCTTACTTCTTCTGCCTCTATAGTACATCACACAAATCAGACTCCATTCTTTCAAAGTCCTTAATGACTCTGCAACAGCACGAATCATACTGAAATCAAGCAAGAACAAAGTTATGGCTACTATAAATATTAGTGAGAGACCATACTTCATCTTTCCTCTCAAATGAGACTCTGGAGAACAGAAACTGAGCTGTGTATCCACCGGTCTTGACTGTCGAAATCTTGCCATTGAATACTCCTGAATAATAACTAACTGTATGCTGCAACAACATTATTAAGAAACTTGAAGGCAGATTGGATGCATTTTGATTTTATTTCCATTGTCTCCAAAAAGCAGGTTCAGAAGTTAATAAATACTGGCAGTCTGTACTCCTACGTTCACCCCTTTCATAAGACTATGATACATTTTGTACAAAGCATATTGTGTATGGTATCATTTGAAAACTTATGATTTGCTGATTGTTATTGTCCTGGAAAATATGTCTGGCAATATTGTATGTAAAGAAAGAAGATTCCACTGTGTGATATTACTGGGACATGTTCCAACCTGTTCAGAAGGGCAGTCACTAACAAGTTCCCCCGAGATAAAATGCTAGCCAATGCCTCAACCAGGTATGAACAGCATCAAAGAGACCACCACCTGATTACGTGGCCACTCTTCCACAGGAGAGAGGGTGTGGGCAAGAGAAGCAGTCTAAGGTTCCTGGCCACACACTGAGTATGCAGCACAGAGGGCTGCTAAGCTGCTCAACTTCTGAGTAGGAGCAAAGGAAGGGAATGGTGACGATCTGATATGTCTCACCCCTTTCTCTAGGGCCTGATCCAATGCCCATTGACATGAACGTTCCTTTGACCTGGAGTAAGCATCAGCTGCGCACACACCTCCCCCTTCCCATCTGCTTCCACTGCAATAGATCCCCCTGGGAGTGGCAGCTAAGAAGAGAGAAATGCGGCCAAGGTGAAGAAATGAATGGAATAGCCCACTAGGCATGTTTTCCATTAACTCGGCCCGACTGACAGTGATGTAAGGCATCCTTAGTTACTACTGGTAACAATAAAAAAGAGACACAAAGGAACAGAGACCAGTATCTGGTCCAATAAGCATATTCGACACATACCCATAATGCACATGTAGAAAGCCACCACACTGTGCTCTTCTGTTCTATCCTACTAGAGGAGAAAAATCTGGCTCTTAGCACCATGCGTGAGTGGTTCATTGACCTTAAGGTGACATTAATTTGCTGCTGCTTTTTAAAGTAGATTTCAATTATTACTGATTCTTTAATACCAAAGGGAACCACAGGAGCCTGTCAGCATTGGCTGGCTTGAAATGTGATGTAATTATCATCAGGCTCTAGTCAAGGATTTTAAATTAAAGACAACTTGGTCTGTAAATCCTTTGTGTCGAGATTATTGTTCTCTTTTCCTAATGGCTTTTGGCACCGGCCTTGTCACTGGTTTATTGTACAACCCACTGGCTGTGACAGTGTCTTCTATGAATAAATCATATACTTCAGTAAGCACCAGACGATGGCAAAATGGAACAGCAGAAGAAATAAGCAATAAAGAACCATTACGGGTGCCTGTTTGCCTCTGCAGGTTTACATCCTCATCTGATTTAATTTCCTGTTTGTAAAAGTGCAACTCGCCGCCGTGCTGTTATGAAATAAAGCCATGAGTGTTCACACAGGTGCAAATAAGAAGTGAGGTGCCTGCTCGGTGATAAGGTATATACTCCAGCCGCCACATGGCTTGGCCTCTCATACGTCTGTGTGAGTCAGAGAGAGGCACTGGAGGATTCATGGGGGATAAAATCACTTAGGTACATTATTGCCACCCAGGTGAGATTCATACAGGTATGTATTTTCACTAGCTTAATTCTGAATAAATACTGTGTTTTCCATCAAAACCAAAGAGCAGATAGGTAGCCTAGGTCCACACATCAGATTGCCAGCTAGTGTACCTCCTTCTTTATGCAGGCAGTGGCATCACCATTAGCTAGAGCTAAAGTCTGATCATTAAAAGGGCTGTATATTATTAGCTGTATTAGAGTAGTGACTATAGGTCCCTACCATATTCAGAGCCCCATTGTGCTCAATGCTGTACAGAAAATAGCGAGATAGAGTCTCTGCTTCAAAGACCTTACCATCTAAACAGACAAACAGAATGTATATGATCCCTATTGACACTTGGGAAACTGAGGCATGCAGCTGTTAAATGACTTGCCCAAGGACACACACAAAGTGTGTAGCAAAGTTGGGAATTCAACCCAGAATGCCTCCTGAACATTACTATTCCAGTGCCTTACTGATCGTATGAATCCTCTTTTCAGCCTAGAAACTTCATGATGGGGCTTTCTGCATTCATCTAGACCAAAAGACTATGATACATCATGCATGATAGACCATAGGGCTGTTAGGAAAACAATAATGAAACAAAAGCAAATAAACATCGCTACAGGAGAAGCTACAATAAAATATGAACCTAAAAATAGCACCAGCCATAAATGGCTCTGGTAGATGCTCAGTGATATTTTTGTAACGTATAAAATACACAGCTAAATGCTCTTATGCAGTGTTCTTCTTGGGAAGAACTCCAGGGAGCCCAACACACAAAGAGCACCATCCACCATCTCCACAGCACCATGGATGGATAGTGGGTTGTCCTGGGTGCCTGGGGCTTGGTTAGTCTTGGTACAATGAACTATGCTACACCTGAACCCATTAAGCTGGCTCCAAAGACAGCATAGAAACCCAAATTCTGGTGGCCATTTATCCAGCCTGGTGATGACGTGGTAGAGGTGTTCTCCTTTCTGTTCACCACAGTGAGCTGCTGATGTTATTACCTGGATGGAGAGCGTGCAACACTATTCAGATAGGGTTTCTGCTGTGAAGTTGGTGACTCCCATGTCCACAGGTTCGGCCGATCGTGGCTCCCACTGCCCGCGGTTCGCCGCTCCAGGCCAATGGGGGCTATGGGAAGGGCAGCCAGCACATCCCTCGGCCCGCACCGCTTTCTGCAGCCCCCATTGGCCTGGAGCGGTGAACCGCAGCCAGTGGGAGCCGCGATCGGCCGAACCTGCGGACGCGGCAGGTAAACAAACCAGCCCGGCCCACCAGAGTCTTTCAGTGAACAAGCGGTGAACCAGAGTTGAGAACCACTGCCCTAGACACACTGTCTTTGGATCATGTGCCAACCACTGACCTTCAAAGGGATGTGAAGCTCAAGCTGGCTCTGAGCCTGGTGGAAGTAGAAGTATGTTGACACAGTCGTTGATGTACTTGGTTTCAGTCTCATTTCTTGCAATAGTCACCTCTGACAGCCTTATCACTGTTCAGGTTCATTTGGGTCTTTTTGAGTCAGTCTCTTGAGGCCAAGCAGATATCATCAGCCTACATTAACCACCTGGAGACTGTATTCGGTAGGTCGCTGGTGAATACATTAATCATAGAATCATAGAGTATCAGGGTTGGAAGGGACCTCAGAAGGCCATCTAGTCCAACCCCCTGCTCAAAGCAGGACCGATCCCCAATTAAATCATGCATCCGATGAAGTGAGCTGTAGCTCACGAAAGCTCATGCTCAAATAAATTTGTTAGTCTCTAAGGTGCCACAAGTCCTCCTTTTCTTTCTCTTCTTTTGGAAGCTGAAGGTGCTGGTTTTGTGACCCAGAGCCTCTTGAAAATGTGTACCTTGAAGCAGTATCTAAGTTGCCATGGCAACACATCTAGGATGAACTCTTCACATCTTGTACAACAGACCAGTGTGTCATATGTGGAGTTTGCTAATGTTATTGCAGAGCCATTGGCCATTATCTTTGAAAACTCATGGGAGGTCCTGATGAGTGACCATGTTTTCCTGCTAAAGTCTGACATGTCCATTTTTGAGATTGCTTTTTCCCCATCATGTTCTTTGAGCTGCATGCAGGCTCTCTGGAAGCTGGTTGGATATTTATGGAACACCAGATTTTTCATATTGTTTAAGGAGGTCTGCATGTTCTTCATCCAGACATGGTATGTAGGTTTCTTGGGCACCACATGGAAGGAACTTGGAGGCCGCCTTAAAACTTGTCTTGATAAACTGTGTGGTTTGATTTATTGACATGTTATGTGGGATACATACATACATGTATTTGCAAAAAGAAAAGGAGTACTTGTGGCACCTTAGAGACTAACCAATTTATTTGAGCATACGCTTTCGTGAGCTACAGCTCACTTCATTGGATGCATACTGTGGACAGTATGCATCCAATGAAGTGAGCTGTAGCTCATGAAAGCTTAAGCTCAAATAAATTAGTTAGTCTCTAAGGTGCCCAAGTACTCCTTTTCTTTTTGCGAATACAGACTAACACGGCTGCTACTCTGAATACTGCATATTGGTCAAGTTGCTCAGTGTAATTGTCCAAGTCTACCTTTCTATAGTTGCAATGCAGCCTTACAAACTAGTGATCACTAAAGGCATGGTAACCCCTAATCGGATAAGGATGGGGCAATGCTGGCTGGGGGGAAAATTTCAAAGGACCTGGCTGGTAGAGGGTGGTCTCCAGCAGAAGTGATGCAAGTGCGGTCAAGTGAGCAGCCCTTGCAGTGATGAAGAAGGTGTAGTTCATTAAAGGAAGCCCAGTTTGCAAGGTCTATATCACTTTGATTGGATTCTCTATAGCTCCAGATGGTGTGGTGGCCATGAATATATTGGGCATTGTTAAGGAAAAGTTAGCACATGTGACTCCATTTTGGTTTGGGGCCCACCATTGTTTAAATGCCAGCACATCATACACCAGGAGGAGTAATCCTTAGATATTGAATCCCTGTGAAAATCCTCCTCCTTGTCTCCAGCCTGCCTTGACTCCCAGTATCTGGTTTTTGTCAGTCTCTAACTCCCTGTCTCTTGGCCTTGATGTGGGGCCTCCCATCCTGATAATAAAAGTTACTGATGCATAGCTTTAGGACCATGCTGTGTAATTAACATACTGGTATAGCACGAGGAATGCACCAAGCAGGGATAGGTGGTAGATAAGACAAGGGTTTGTTTATTGGCTAAGGTTTCCGATGCACGAGGGCAACATGCTTTGCTAAAAGGTATATAACCTTTGTATAATCTGCATTCAGGGTCCCCTCCTGGCTAGCAGGGGGGCACCACGCTCGAGCGTAATAAACTTAGTGTCTTTTGGGAACTCTGCAGTTGTGGACTTTGTTTCTGTGCCTCAGCCTAGATTCGAACTGTGCGTGACCTATCAGGTATAATTCGCAGCATTGATGTGTGTGTCCCATCAGGTATAATTCGCAGCATTTGTGTGCGTGTCCTACCAGGTATAATTCGCAGCAGTTGTGTGCGTGTCCTACAAGGTATAATTCGTAACAGCATAAATGGTGGGATGATGGTAGAACAGGAGCGCTGATTAGAAGGCTTGTAGATGTTAGTCACTTTAAACTGACTGGTCCTTACAATGCCATAATAGTCAGATATGCTGTAGATGATAGACTTTCCACATCAAATAAATTGGGTTTTACATTAGTGGCTCAACCATTGTTTTCATGCTGGCTGTAGTTTATAAGAGATTTTGTACCAGCAGTAGCTTTTCAACACCAGAGATTATGAACTGACAGGCAATAAGGAAATTCACATGAATTTCCTGAAGGCCGATGACATCGGCGTTGGGTCAGGAGGCAATGTTCTCAAGAACAGAACACTTTGTGGCCTTCAACATTCAACTGTAGCACCTTGAGGGAAGGGCTAACGTGTATAGCATGTCCTTGTCCTTGTCTAGGTCGATAGTAACTGGGAACCAGTAGATTCAGTTTGCTAGCTGCTGCTCTGGCTTCCTCCAAAGGGAATCCACAAGGTTCACAATGAGAACGTAGCTGCATTGTACACTTTGCAATTAAAGGTTATCAGTCATAATCCTGTTGACATTTTTGCTTGTCACATATTCATTTTTTTCATGTTTGAGTACATCAGCACCATGGCATGATATAAATTGAGACAATCAATTAGAAAGTACAATTCTATAAAGGAAAATAGATTTTGTAACTTCAATCCAATATCGATGAGTAGGTCTTAGCAGCCTGAACTTGGAATGTCAAAGCTTTATTTGTGCTAAGTTTAATTCAGTATTATCTTAATTTAAATTTTGAAATATAGTTTATTTTATAGAATTTCTCTTTTTCATCAATTTATTTTATTGTTGTTCATTATTTGTACTGACTCCAACAGAAGTACTTGTGTCCTTGAAGTTAGGCATACATATATGCACCTTACCAAAATGAGGTCTTAATTCATAACCCATAAGTATTTAGGCCAAGTTTTTCAAACTTGGGTGCCTAAAGCTAGCACCTAAGTGAGTCACCTGCAGCTCTTAGAGATGTCAGTGAGCTAAGTGTGCTCAGCACCTCTGAAGAATCAGGGCCCTTATTTAGGTCCCTAAACATGGCTTTAAATGCTAGTCAGGTTTGAAAGTGTTGTCCCTATTAACCATCATATCCGAGATCTCAAGAAAAATAAATGTGCAAATATGCAAAAATGGATCCTAAAGCTGAGCTTGCACGTTTGCATGCAATGGCTCTTTGCATTCACGCCAGGCAGCTGTTTAACAACCCAGTTAGCAAGAGCAAATGTCTAGTTGTGCAGATAAATCTGGATTGTATACGCCGACACACACTCTAAAACTGGAGGGGTAATTATTAGTGGGAGGGGCTGAGGTGTCTGTTCTCTGCCCCTCGGAAGGGTCTGGAGACATGATTTAGTTTAGCAATATAGCAATTTCATCTATCAATATCGCATCCATCTCCCTTTTCTCCTCCCAATGAAGAAAAATGTTCCAAAAGGACTCTTATTTGATGGATCTGGCTATAAAGACTCTGGTTCTTTTCACAGGTCTCTATTAGAACAAGCATCTGCTTCATTTGTCAATTCCATGCCGCCCAGTGCACATGCTACTGAATTTCCAGACCAATACGGCCAACCATGCAATTTGTGGGGGAAGATTTTGCCTGACTGCAGAAGATGGCTGCCAAGAGACTCTCCGCTCATGAAGCATTTAAACAAATTCTTTTTAACACAAAGGATGCTAAGATCGGTCTGCAGACATGCATTTCTACTGCCAGTTAACTGCTCTGTCCAGCATGTGCTGGTTTGTAGCCCAGTCCCGTCTACACCTGGTTTCTAATATTGTAGTGGTGTCATTTGCTTTACTGTAATATGTCTGCTGGGTCATTGATGAGAGCGGTGTGCATATTTAATAGTTCCTAATGACTATTTTATGTAATCTCCATTTTAAAAGCTCTGTAATACATCCTCGTATGGTAAAACGTAACACTATTACTGTTCTAGGAAGGTATTTTTAACTTACTATGAAAACAAAGGCATGTAACATACAAAAGATAAGCTCAAGTGTTAAAGTTATGACAGGAACCAAAAAATGTGGTATTCACAAATATGGCTGCATGTTGATATATATTTATGACCAGTTTCCAGATGAGCTGATGGGATTCACATAAAGACTCAGTTCCTGCAGATCGGCATAACTCCACGGATTTTAGTGGAGCCATATCGATTTACTCCAGCTGAGTATCTGGCCCACCGTCTTATGCCACTGCCCCTGCTGGACTACTGTTGTCCATAAACCTTCCATTC
The DNA here is from genome assembly GCF_965140295.1 of Lepidochelys olivacea. Lineage (NCBI taxonomy): Eukaryota > Metazoa > Chordata > Testudines > Cheloniidae > Lepidochelys > Lepidochelys olivacea. The sequence continues at coordinate 126,452,561 of NC_140416.1, forward strand.
ATTACAGTGCAGTATAAGAACATCACAGAATCATAGACTATCAGGGTTGGAAGGGACCTCAGGAGGTCATCTAGTCCAACCCCCTGCTCAAAGCAGGACCAATCCCCAAGTTTTGCCCCAGATCCCAAATGGCCCCCTCAAGGATTGAACTCACAACCCTGGGTTTAGCAGGCCAATGCTCAAACCACTGAGCTATCCCTCCACCGCCCCCCTTGGGAATGAAACGCATCCCTGGAGGTGGGATATCCCTAGAAAGTTCAGCAGCATTGAAGCAGTTGGCTCATCCCATTGCAAGGGTCTGAGATTACTGCATGATTTTTATGGACCATGCAACCCCCTCAGCTCAGTGGAACATGTTAGGGATTTGCTATGCACCCATTTGAGGTAGTTAACACACTACTAAGGATCCAGAGGTCAAAGTTCCAGAAGTCATGAAAAAAGAAAACATTCAAAATTAGATCTTGAGTTTGTTCTGAACACCAGAATGTTATGTCCTTTGATATCAGACATATTACACCACTCCAGATGTAAGCTTTCACCACCAAGGTGTAACACAGAAGTGGAAGTCATAGATTCCAAAGCCAAAAGGGACCATTGTGACCATCTAGTCTGATTTCCTGTATAACACAGGACATAGAATTTCCCCAAAATAATGCCTGGAGCAGATCATTTAGAAAAGCATGAAATATTGAAATAACCAAAATAATAATAATCAAAAACTCTGTCTCTCCAGATAAATAAGGATTCTAGCCTCTCACAAAGAAATAATACAATTCTATGACCCCTAGTGGTAACATTTCTATTCTAAAAGACTACTTAAGCGAGCATACTCCCACCCTTCCCTGAAGACCTGGTAGTAGGAAACAGAAGACCAGCCTCATTTCTGGCACGCCTGACGACCTGATGATCCAGGCTTCCCAAGTTGGTAGGGATAGGTTCGAGTGTTGGGTAGCTAAGCTGTGTTGCAAAGATGAGCTGACAGCTTGATAGAAGATAGGAAAAAGCGAACACTTTGCATGGTTGTTTGCCCTCTTATAGGGTCCCGATACAGCCCACTGCCAGAATCTAGGCGCAACCTACCATGCCCAAATCTATCTTTGGGTACACTTACTCTATAGGTTAACATATTAATACATATACTCATATGTATTAGTATTGATTATCTCATTCCTGAAACCGTTACCTGTGACCTAACTCATGACTTCCATGTTCTGGGGTGTTCCCTGCAGCTACCGGTCTGCTCCAGACTTAAGGTAAGTTGATTCAGTTCTTTGTTCAGGTCCCCATTCGGTTCCCCAAAGTTAAGGGGGGCGACCAGTAGACCATTTATCTATGGCAAAGTTACAAACACTTATACTAACTTGCTCTAGCTAATCATACAGGATACAGGCCTGTAGTTTACTTGCTTTATAGCCAACTATTATGAATAACCATGAATAACTCTTATGAATTCCATAAACTGGAATTCCACATAAACAAAACCCAAGAAAATACTATGATTCACTAATAATATGATATGATATCAAAATAATATGAATCAAACCAAAAGAAAACATATTATGCAATATAGCAAGCTAGCAAATTGGCCTTATGGGCTACACCTCTATATCTTTTTCAGAGTCACTGCTACCCAGGATAAAATTCCCCATTCTGTAAATTTGGCCGACATTCTTTGTTCCTCAATGTATGCGTTAATAGTTAGCTTTATTAATATGTGTAGTGTTTGCTTGCACCCAGTTTACCAGGCAATCCAGATTGCTCTGTGTCAGTGTCTTGTCCTCTTCATTATTTACCATTCCCCCAGTCTTTGTGTTGTCTGCAATTTTATCAGTGATGAATTTGTGTTTTCTTCCAAGTCACTGATAAAAATATTAAATAGCATAGGGACAAGAGCCAATCCCCACTAGAAACAGTTTGATGATGATTCCCCATTTACAGTTACATTTTGAGAACTGATAGTTAATCAACCTTTAATCCATTTACTGTGTGCCACGTGGATTTTATACTGTTCTAGGTTTTATACAGAATGTTGTGAGGTACCAGGTCAAACAACTTACAGAAGTCAACTACATCAATACTATTACCTTTTTCAACCAAATTTGTAATCTCATCAAAAACTCTGTCTCTCCAGATAAATAAGGATTTTAGCCCCTCAGTCTGGAGAATAATGGAACAATTCCATTTGGCTCCTGTAGCACATCAAGGTTATTAGCCAATTAATCCTAATGTGGACGAGACTTTTGAAAAAGACGTTAACGAGATTCTAACAATTCCTCAGATCTGAGAAAAGCCAGCATTTATTTGTGAACATGTAGCATGCGTTGATTTAACTGTATTAAGTAATAAGCCACAACAAGGGCAGCTAAGACAAGTCTCTGGCCACTTGTTGACTACCCCAGATAACACTAGTAGCCTCATAACCTACACCACAGGCCAGATTTCCAAGTGTTGAGGACCTACAACCAGGGCCAAATTTTCAAATGGGTTCAGCACCCAACATGCAATTTATCTTTGTATCTAAATGGGAGCTAAACGCTTCAGAAAATCAGGCCTCATATCATGACATTAGTTATCAAGTATGTTTTTAAAATTAACAGTCCGGAGCATTAAGAACAGATTTTGAGAAAATCCAAGAAACAAAAATCCCCAAGAAACACGTTTTCCCAGAATGATCAGGAATAGGCTTGGTTTTTCACCATGCTAACGAATAATAGACTGGCCATGGCCTTACTTAGTAAGTTTCTTCTCTTCAAGAGATATCACTGGTTCTGGCGGTTTTCTCCATTTTAATGATCAGGACTGGCTCTCAAACTGGTAGATATTTTCAAAATGGAAGAGGTTTTGTAAATGCAGTCTCTGAAGGTGCAGGGATCTTCAGTTTGTTCATGTATCATTGCAATGGTGAAGCTGTGACACCTTGAGAGGGACTCAGCTGAGAATTCAAAACATGTTTTTAGATCATCAGGATATGGACCCATACTCTGATATTATTCCTTCCCATACTCCTGACTGAAATGAGCAGATTACTAAGGGACGTTTTAAATCCTCCGTTATGTGGGCTCTTTAAATCAAGATTGGACATCTTTCGAAAAAATATGCTCCAATTCAATTATGCTGAGCACGGCACATGGAACACTAGGTGAAATCTATAACCTGTGCTATGCTGGAAGTCAGGCTGGATAATCATAACGATCCCATCTGGCCTTAAGTTCTCTCACCCCCTCACCTGGATTTGTGCAGGAAATGGCCCACCTTGATTATCATGCACATTGTGTAGAGAGTTGTCACTTTGGATGGGCTATTACCAGCAGGAGAATGAGTTTGTGTGGGGGGGGGAGTGGAGGGTGAGAAAACCTGGATTTGTGCTGGAAATGGCCCAACTTGATGATCACTTTAGATAAGCTATTACCAGCAGGACAGTGGGGTGGGAGGAGGTATTGTTTCATGATCTCTGTGTGTATATAAAGTCTGCTGCAGTTTCCACGGTATGCATCCGATGAAGTGAGCTGTAGCTCACGAAAGCTCATGCTCAAATAAATTGGTTAGTCTCTAAGGTGCCACAAGTACTCCTTTTCTTTTTGCGAATACAGACAAACACGGCTGTTACTCTGAAACCTGTCATTATGCAAGGAGGTTTTTACTTTAGCATGGCCCTATGCTTGCACACACAATATATGCGTATGCAGTGATCCTTGGACCCTTGGTTTCTGATGGACTCCACATAGACTTAGATCCCTCTTGTCCATACTGCTAAAGATGTCTAATGATGTCCAGCCCTAAAATTACCACCACTCAGATTTCCTGTCCATATGCCACATTCTCCCAGACAAGGTCCCTCATTAGGTATATGCAGCAACACTCTTCCCCCTTTCTTTGATCAGTTACATTAATTAATTATGCTTATCAGTCATTTTATGCTGACACAAGTAAGAGTTACTTGGGCCTACTTTTTAAAAGGTAATTAGGTGCCTAGACAAGCGGCGAATGGGATTTTCAAAAACACCTAACTCGTATTGAAATCGATAGGAGTTAGGCCCAAATCCCTAGAGGGATTTTCAGAAGTGCCTATCTGCATCTTAGGTGCCTAAATACATTTAGAAATCTGGCCATTGTCCTCTTTATTCCTATACTTGCCAGGCAGCTTGTCACCTTTGAGTTATTGAGCTGAATGGATGATCCAAGAAGTCCAGTTCCCAGAGGAGTCTAATATAGGATAATTTCATACAGCCATCCGACACACCCTATTAGATTTCACAAAGGTCTTGCCTCTATATTGCCAAGTCCACTCATATCAAGGACAAATGTGTCCCACGGAATTTAAGAGGCCAATTAGCTGGCTTTATCACCACCATTTAGTGGCAATCTGCTCCTTCCTTGGCCTCATTCCTATTAATATAAAAGAAGTGACCAGTTCTAAAATGACCTCTGATTCATAAATTTATGCTCAGTAGCAAGGAAGTCTGCTAAATGCAGTGAGGCCTGTGTTGTAGACCGCATTGGGATTTTTTAGCAAAAGGAGGAAACAGCACTGTTTCAGGCTCTGTGAAACCACAAGAACATTGCTGAATTTTGGAGATTCAGGAAAACATTTATTCACCTACATCCAAGGTTTCTAAACACTGTTTTATCAAAGGAAATTGTATTTTAAACCCTACATGGAAGCCAGTGCTGTCCAAATAATGATGCATTTTGCCCAGATACCTGTGCAGACAACTTAAAAACACATACAACTGTCCCGAACTTGAGAAGAGGACTTGAACTGGGTGAGCTTCCAGTTCTGTTCTAAAGCCACAATTTTTGCATGGGATCAATATCTGGTGCAGGGAATTCTTTCATGTCTCTCTCTCTCTCTCTCTGTCTCTCTCTCTCTGTGTGTGTGTGTTCAGGAGATCCTTAGGAAAACATACCTAGGGATGAATGAGGGCACCGTGGTCCATATTAAAAATTGTTACAATGTAATAGATGGTACAAAAATCCACAAAGGAAAGTTTGTCCTAGGGAGCTTCCACTTTGGAAATCGCGTCTAGTTTCAGTGCAGGTTGAAAACAGATGGACTCCCATGGGGCTCCAAACTCAGCTCCCACTAAGCCTGTTCAGGGTCGGGGTGTCTGAGACATTGCCACTGCTCTGCAGCCTGGCCACAGGATATGGAGGTCTCCTCTCCCCCATTCCTGGGCACGCAGCAGCAGAAAAGAGCGCTTAAGGATAGTCCTTCCCTGCCCTCGAGGGCAGCTGTGGTGACCAAGGTGTGGGAGGGTTGCACCACATGGGGAGAGACCAATTGCAGGGAGATTGCTGGGGCCTAATGTAGCCACAACCCTTCTCAAGCTCCCTTCCGGGTTGTGAGGCCCCTGCACAGCCCTGCTCTGAGCTTACCAGGCTGCAACGTTGCTGCCTTGAAGCAGACCCTGTGCTGACTGCCAGCCGTTTGAAATGCTATCGGAAGCTACTTAGGCTATGTTAAGAAACTCCCATTATTGTGTTAAAAAAGCCGCTGGTTGCTTGTTCTCTGCAATGTTTATCAGAGTTGGTTCTTCTGGCAAAGCCCCCTCTTGTATTTGCCTGACTCACTGGAGGTCTGGGAGCCTGGGGTAACCATTGTTCCACCTTCACATTGACACAACCCCATACTAGATTTTTCACTTTCCAAGACCAGACTTTCTGCTCCCAGTGTACAGAATTCACTCTTGACCAAACAGTCATCTATTACAGGTACATACTTATTTAAATCCAGCTAAAAGACTCCCTTCTTGATTTGCCTTCACGCTGAATTTGATCATGAGAGGCTGTAATATTTGTATCTGTACTGCAGATGTCTACAGATTGTCCAGATTTAGAAATGTCCACGGCTTTTGATCTGCAGTGGTTATTTAGAGAGGAGAATGCTTTATATACGCCCAAATTATAGTGGAGAATCCAATTAGCCACGTCACTGCTGAGAAATGTTGCAATCCCTGTTCTTTAGGATGTGCACTGCACAGGACATCAGAACTTTTTCATACATCACAGATCATTCGAGCTGTGTAATGTTTTCCTATCCCTGCCTTGTGAAGTAGGGCAGGGATTGGAGAAACACACATAGAGACAACTTAACTACTGATCTGCCATCACTTGACTACGTATAGAAGAAACTAGAGGATCTCTTCTTTCCTTGCGAAGTGCCTGATCTCACAAGTAGGGGTGAGCATCTCCTAAGAGCTGCCAACCAACTTTTCACCCACCTGGATTCAGCTGGAGGAAAAGGTGCTCAGTCCTGAGCAGGATCAAGCTTTCAGTCTCTAAGCGTCTCTAAAAAAGATGATTATGGTCCTAGTTCTATTTCTCTGGCCATAGTGCATCTCTTACAAAGATTTTGCTTTTCTGTAGTGGCCTGGAGCCTCTTACCTTTTAGGCTAACAAAACCAGCAGTTGATACCTTCCTATATTGACTGGATTCCAAGCATGCTAGCCTTCCCCCAATTGGAGGTCATTATCTACAGTGTGTATAAAGTGCACAGAGTGAGAGAATGTGTGTGTGAGGAACAGTGTCAAGCCTGCGTAACGTTCTAGTTTTTCTTGGCCACGCGGAAGAAGCAGTGTTATGTCTGCCATATTGTTAAGTGGAAAATCTTCCCAAAGTCATCAGAAAAAAATCTGTAACAGGCCAAAAGTCTTAGAAAGGGGAGACAACCACGAAAGTAAAAATGTTCATTCTCCACAAGGCACAAAAATCTTCCATGGGAGTAGTTTGAGCCTAACAAAATGCTCCTCATCCAAACCAGGGACATCTGTAAATTGTTGCCCTCAGGGTCCAATAGAGCTTAATCTACAAAACTTCCCAAGTGCGTTTTACAGTGCATCTTCATTCTGTTCTACTTAGATTTTGAAAGAAATACATGATATGGACATTAGAGTTGAGTGAAATTTTTCAACTGAAACTTTTTTCCAAGCAAAAAATTCAGATTTGCAACATCAAAACACTTCTGAATGAATGCCTGTTTTGCCAATTTGTTTTGGTTGGGAAAGAAAAAACCCAAAGAGAATTTCCAGAAAACACAAAGTGTTTCAGTTCTTTGATTTGAAATGACTTTGTTTAGAAATTTCCTTTCATTTTATTTTTTTTAAAAATGCTCAAATCAAAATAACCCAAACAAATCCTCCCCCTGCCTAGCGCCACTTTTTCAGAATTGCAAGTGAACCAAATAATCCCTGATTCACGCAACTTCAGTGAGACCTCTGACAAACCACACCTCTCAAAACTCACTGTTCACTGCCTAATTCCACTGCACATTTGAGTAACTGCTGGGGTTTCAACCTGTGCAGACTAATTGCAAATTATTGAACATGCCAGTGAAGCAGAAAAATCAGTAATTCAAGCCCAATATCCTCAATGTGCAGATGTGTCATTCTCGGTTTGGTCCAGTTTTCTCTTACCCAAATGACAGCCTCTTCCTTTAATCAGGGAATGTTACAGATGACTGATGCACCAGTCACAACATACTGTGAAGTTTTATCACCCTTGGAACAAATAGTAGCTCTTTCCTTTCCAGCTTTGCACATTTTCATGCTATTTCAGGAAACTTGACCCTGAACTGAACTTTTTCAGTCTGTTCCGTGCACTGTAAGTTTGTAAGTGGCAGTGACAGCCTGTGACATGTAATGAAAAAACATAAGGGAGGTGCAGCTGTTTGCTCTAATGGTATCATAGCTGAAACGGAGAAGGGACTATATGAAGGTGTGGCTGGCTCTGAAAACGAGCAGTGATTTAATGATTTCCGAGGAGGATGCCTTTTGGTATTTGCTGGATTGGAGTAAAGCCCTGACATTTAAATTTTATAGACATGTTTTGCGCAGTTCTCAGATGGCACAGAAAGTAATTTGAGAATATCAGGATATAAACCCTTTCTTTAAGAAGCGCTGGCATTTATGTTGATCTTTATTAGATCTAGAGGAATATGAAATTTTCTATAAAAATATAAAAAAACATGTTTTTATAAGTTTAGGGGAGGTTGATTAAATGCATAGCACTGGCAAACCAGGTACCAGCTTTTATCAAGTCTGTAGGCATCAGCTGAGCACTGCAAATTCATAGCTGGAAACCAGAGCAGCTCACCTGTCGGTTAGTATTGTTGTAGATCGGTGTTAGACTTGTAAGAATGTGTTGGATGTTTAGACTCTGTCAAATGCTTGAAAGTTGCTGCATGCATAAATCTTACTAGTAATGTCTGTATCTGGGCTGTAAGGTAATATGTAAGTTTGGCTTTATAACTATAAAAGTGCTTGCTCTGAACTTGTGAACCTAGGCAGGAAGAGCAGTTCCCCCATCCATCAGGAAGGACTATCAAGACTTCATGGGCTACTGTAAGACAAAACCTTTATAGATTGCCCCATGCACCCATTAAGAAGTTATATGTAGGAGCCCACATCCCATCAGTTTGAACTCTGGGGAAAGGGCATATAAAGATAAAGATGCTCACAAGAACGGGTTCTCTCTTTTATGCTCTCTGGACTTTGAGGGACAAAGACTCCTAAAGATAAGCAAACAGATCCCTGTCCTGCTTGGCCTGGGTTAGCCCTCAAATACATTCAGTGGACAGATGACTACATTTTTGTCACCTTTTGGAACAACAAACTGTAACTGATCTGTGCTTATACGTTACCTGCTTTAACTTGTAAATAACACTCTAATTTCTTTTTCCTAGTTAATAAATCCTTAGTTAGTTTACTATCAGATTGGCTACCAGAGTTGTCTTTGGTGTGAAATCTAAGGTACAAATTGATCTGGGGTAAGTGACTGGTTTCTTGGGACTGGAAGCAACTGGACTATTTTGTGATCTTTGGTGAAGTGGTTATTTTTCACTAAGTCCAGCTTGCTTGGATGGCAAGATAGACTGGAGAGCCTAAGGGACTGTCTGACTCCAGGGTAAGACACTTTCAATGATCCAGGAGTTCCCATTTGTTACTGAGTTGGTAAAATCTAATGATGGAACATGCCACCAGCTTGGAGTGTCTGTCTTGCTCTTTGGTAGTCGGCTCTGAGGTTGGCACTTATGGTCATGAACCACTCCAGACAGCATGACAATCACAATACATAAAATTGAGTTAAAATGTCTCTTCCTATCTATAGACCCAATCCTGCCACCAGGTCCAAGGCGGCAGATTCTTGCACCCGGGCAGAGCCTCACTGACGGTATGTTTCTGTTCCTTGCCTGGATACCATTAAGAACCAGGTTTCCAGTGTGTACACAAATGTGCAAGCCTTCAAAATTCACTTTCTGTGAATTATTCCCCATATTCATTGAAAATGAGCTGTTTCTGCACGCTTATTTGCAGGAATAGTCAATGGCAAAACCTAGGGAGTAATTTTCAAACAGTGCCCACTTTTGGCATGCCTCTGTCAGCCTATGCCCAACTCTGATCTGTGGCTGCACTTAGCTGGTAGGTGCCTATTAAGCCACATGCATACGCCAATTAGAGACCTGCCGGCACGTCTCTGGGAGTGTCTGAACATAAGGGCAGATATCGCAACTACCCATCTGAAAATCAAGCCCCAAGTTATTCAGTCAATGAGCTTGACTTCCATCATCCCAGATTAAGTGATACATGTGAGTGCAGGGCCCGCAGAAAGGAAGCCTGGTGCAGAGCTAATTCCAACTGGAAATGTTATCAGGGGGCAAGGGGCTCAATGCGATCCCCACTGGAAGTTTTGCTCTTGTCAGTATGGGGCCCCCTGTAATCCCTGGCTCCCCTATACCTGACCAGATTACTATTTTTTATTTATACTACAATGGTCCTTAGAAGCCCCACCCAGGATCAGGGCCCCTTTGTGCTAGGCCCTGTACTAACCCCTGGGGATAGAAAGTCCCTACCTGAAGAGTCGACAATCTAAATAGAGCAGGCAGGCAAAGGAGGGAGAGGGGAGAAAGGGGTCTCAGTAGCTGAAGCTCACTCACTAGGTTAGTGGCAGAACCAGGAACAGAATGTGGGTCTCCTGAGTCCTGTGCCCTATTCACTGGACCATGGTACTTCGCCAAATTGCCCCCTATGGGAGAGCTGAGGTGAGAGTACAAGGGGCACTCCCAAATCCCCCACATGTTGCTGTCATGTGGACATCTCAGGAATCTGTTAATCAAAGTTATTAGTGGTAAGCACCAGAACTATTGCCCTGCTCACAGCTGTAGCTACCTGCCACAGCCTAGCCCAGCGGTCAATAGTTCCACACATTTTAATAGCAAGAGTGGATACCTTCTTTAGGATGCTCTTCTGGTAACTAAACTGTGACCTTCATACCTACAAATGAAGATTTGTATGTCGCCTCTTGGCTCCTTTGGAGATGCTGGGGTTAGCCTGAGTTGTATTCTCCTCTTTATGTTACTGCTCATTAGCACCTCCCTCTAATCTGCTCTTCTCCAGCAGCATTGTGGGATTGTATATGCTCCTATTCCATAGAGTTACCATCCCTGACTATTACAAGCATTTCTCACATGTGCTCTGATTCATGCCTGTTTTTTATGTTTGTGAAACTAATAAAACCTCTGATCATGAAGAAAGAACAGTCAGCCCATAAAGCATTAACTAGCTAGTGTTTTGTTCCATTTTACTTTGGTTTCGTGGGATTTGTTGGCAGGAACTGGGGGTGGGGGATGATGGTTCTGGCTGGATTTGGATGTTACACTTATTCCTGAAGCTCCCGGCGTAGCCATTTCCCAATCAAACCCAGCATTCCTCTTTTTCCTGGTAATAATTATTAACTAAAGTTTCCTTCTCCTGCAATCCGTGTAAGCAACTTCAGTGAAAATTTCATCTCGCTGCATTTTCTGGCAAACTAACTTCCCAGAGCCCCTCTGACTCTGCCAGAACGTCAGGTCGATATGCCATGCCTGATCACACCTGCACATCACATTAGGCAGCTTAATGCAATGTGCAGATGTAACTGGCCGTGACACATCATCCTGATGAGGCGTCAAACCTGGGATATTCCACACGAAGGGAGCCAACCTGCTGAAAGTCACAGGTAAAAATAGCAAAGCTGCTTTCAATTAAGAATCGAGAAACCATTTTGATACGATTGAAGTGCAAAAGCCAATGATTTATACTGTGCACCCATTTGCCAGCATTGGGTGCAGACAATGCATTTTCTGCCCAGACCCCTTATGCGGGAACACGATGGGTCTTCAAACCCTGGTACATTTTTAAAATGAGGAGCAGGCTGGACGGCAGTTTATCATTCCAGGAGCACTCCTGGACACAGTGGAGTGCATTTTTAAAAACGGTAGTTGAATAAAAATAAATGTTCGCATGTCGAGGAGCCAGGGGGAACCTGGGACCATTAACTGATGAAAGGATAAAGCACTGCAACCACCATGAATTAATGCTGCCATGAAATCCTGCAGGGCAGTTTTGAAAAATGAGATCAACGTTTGTAGCCAAGGTATAGTACAATTGCCTCTAGCTCAGAGGCAGCCAGTTGAAGAGGATTTGATGTACGTTATGTCCTTATAAATTCCCTTTTGTGCTTAAAAAGAAGAGTTAAAACAACAATCAAAAGCACAACCTCTGGTTTAGCTAGTCCATAGATACGTGAAAGCGGAATGGCCAGGCAACAGATGCTCTTAAGGCCGTGATGAATGGTGCTGCAGAGCTAGGACTTCATGCTGGGTGCCTGTCCTGCCTTCTCCAACATCTCCTGAAATAGGAGCCAGTATAAGGCTGCGTCTTCGCTCTCTTACAAGATCATAGTTCTGCTGCAAATACAAAATGGAAAAGGGGCAAGGGGACTGCGAAAAAGTGCACAATCCCTTTAAAGGACAGGCTGGAGCCTACACCTGGGACAGCCTGGGGAGTGATCAAAGAGTGAACGAAAGGCTGTGTTAAGCAGTGCTTCAGCCCACCCAGGGACTCCGTGAGTAGAGGTGTGCGCAGTCCAAGCATGCCAGACCTTTACAGACTTGCCAAGATTGTTCACATGATGAACTAAGACACTAGGGGTATGTCTACACTGTATCTGTGAGTGACCCTCCCCACCCAGGTCCACAGACTCATGCTAAAACCAGATGAATATTCCAAGGCCAAAAGGGGCCATTATGATCATCTAGTCTGACCTCCTGTATAACAGGCCATAAAATGTCACCAAAATAACTCCTTTTAAACTAAAGCATATCTTTAGAAATAAATTTAAATCAATCATGATTTAAAATTGGCCATGATGGAGAATCCATCACGACCCACAGTAAGTTGTTCCAAAGGGTAATTATTCTCACTGTAAAAAATGTACAGCTTATTCTTGTCTGACATTGCGGCTCAGCCTGGAGGCCAGGCATCCAAACCTCCGGGGGCAATGGGTGGGGGGGCTTGAAAGCCACAATGTCAAAGAAAGGTCTACACAGCTATTTTTAGTGCACTAGTGAGAGTCTGCAAACCTGGGCTGGGAGGATTGCTCCAAGATGCAGTGTAGACATATTCCAAGTGTTCACAATTTTATTATGGTGAAAACAGCACTATTTTAAAATATTTCAGTAGAACCATGACTTCCAGTAACTCGGGGTGATCTGGTAGCCTGTGTTCAAGAGAGGCATGCTCTTTCCATGTAGGGATCAAAATTAGGTCATGAACTTTTTTTTTTTTTTTAATCTAGAAATATTTTTTCTGGTGAAGACACTTGTTCCTTTAGTAAGCTGCATTGGTTTTGGTGCCTTCATAGCTGACATGATTCTGGGTGACCTGATACAGACAGACATCACACGTCACCCCTGCGCTTCAGCACTCCACAAATTCCTTGGTAATTGAGTTTAACAAATGACAAGAACTCTGCCTTTAATATTTTGTTTGAAATCCTGTCTGCCACTGAAGGCAATGGGAGTTTTTCCATTGACTTCAAGGGGTCTGGGATTTTTTCCTTTGATTTTAGATCCTATAATTTGGTTATTGACACTCTTTGGTTCCACCAATAATCTTCACAGGTATCAAATAGATAGCATTATTTATGGGCGAATCACAGACAATTCTGTTTGGGCAAGAATCCAGAACCTTGGCTACTTATCTGAACCTCTGTGCTCAAAGGTGGGCCAGAAAGCTCATGAGAGCACACTGTGTCATGCTTCTATGCATGCCATGAGTCCAGTGCTCAAGACAGACCAAAGAGAGTGTTGGAAAGAATTTACATGCCAAATTGCACAGATATGTCCTGCTTGCAAAGGATTGTGCTATTCAGCCAACCAAGGCATGCTCAGCATTCAGGCAACGTCAGCCACATGTTTTAAAGGCAGGGGAACGTCTTAAGAAAGGTCACAAAAGTAAGAGGTGGGGCCTCCTTGAGGCAACAGCATGAAGCAATCCGTGCTCAGTGATCTGTTAAGTGTTGACTTTGGTGGGGCTCTTTGTGGATGTGGGTCCCTGACCATGGATTCGACTGTAGATCAGGGTCTCATTTTATCTGTGAATCCCATGAATCTGTCTTTAGATTTAAAACTTCTCATAAGAGCCCCAGCCGCAAGATGGAAATCCCAATGACCCTATTGCCTGGAGATGGGGGAGCAAGATGTATTAGAATCAATAGTCAGTTCCAGTAAAGCTGCAGGTTCTTCTTCACTGTTCACTATGCCATTCTCTGGCATTTTCTGTTTTCTCTTTGTTCAACTCATGACTATAATGTCACAAAATAAATAGGGTTTGTTTGCATTCGTGAACAATTCTTAATCTAGCAAGGTATAATAAAAAGCACCTTCATTAGCAAATCCCTGCTTGGAAGAAACTCCAGCCTAATGTTTCTTTGGCAAAAATCAGATTTGGGAATCTACAAGGTTGGGTTGTTTGTTTGGCAGGTGTTTTAATCTATTTCTTTATTTTCAATGGCAAATTCAGTTCAGACTTACAGTGCAAGTCCAAAGATCCCATGAATGCCAATTTGCTGGTCACATTCAAGGCTACTCGAAGGTACAGCCAGTTGGAACATTTTCAACTAAATGAAATTTTTCTCAATATCCTGTTTCAGCAAACGAAAATGGTTTTGCATATTGCGGAGATGTGTCCATTTCAACAATGTTTTTGTCATAAAGCTTTTTGAGGTCTAGGGCTCTTTGGTCATTTATGATATATGAGCGAGAGAGAGAGACAGAAACAAACCAACCAATCAACACTCAAGTTGCAAATGCTAAGGTTTATGCTCCAAAAATGGACATTTCAACATAATCTGTTTCATGACGTTAGAAAGGTTTTCTTTTTTCATTCCAATGTGGAATGAAAACAATTTTGAAAACTTTGAAAACAGACATAAAATGGAACTGTCATCCTTCAGACAACTATAAACATAGGGAGCAAAGATTGAGGTAGCCTGTGTGATGTATATGTCTGTTCCCTGAACAAAACTTATTGAATTATGTATGTGTATCTTAGGAGTTTATTATATTAAAAATGCAAGAGTTATAGGGCTTCCTAGAAAATACCTGGGAGGACGGGAATGCAAATTGCCCACCTCCAAACCCATCCTTTTGAAGCTACGCCTTGAGGAGAAACCCACTGTCTGTCTTAAGACCTATTCATGATCTGTGCAGATCAAAGACACAGAACTGGATAAAGGAGTGACTCTCAGATTTATGGTGGGGCTTGTTCTGAGTTAATAGCTGTTATAAATTTGTGACCACAGAGAAACCCTTCGATGGGGTGTGAAGCACTGCTCACAGGCCAGACCCCTTTCTGGAGTCAAGGTGATTCTGGTGAACTTATTAGCATGCATACAGGTTCTTTTAATTGTTTAATATTTTCTCTGTAATGTTTTTACCTTAGGTATAAATATACTTGCTTAAAAGTTACGTACCCAGTTAATTTGTAGCCAGTCATATATGCATACTGGTAAGCAATAGGTATTAAGCCAGTAATGCAAAAGCCTACAGGTCTCTAGCACATAAGATAATAGCTTAGCCAAACTAATTGAGGCCTAAGGCCTAAAGCCTTAGCACAAGTAACTAACTCACAAATGACCTTATACTACAAGAGGTGACCTATCAAGTGGCCTATCTTTGGCAAGTAAAGGGGGAAGGAACAAACAAATTTGCATCTTAGCAAACAACAGCATGGAACCTCTTTCACCATCAGACTTCTTGTCTCTATCGTCACAGTGGAAATAGACTTTATCTAGGGTTAATTCTCAGGAAAACGCACTTCAAAGGGTGTCTGGACTATAAAAGTGAGGGGGTAAAACACCTCAAGTTAACTCTCCCTCCCATTTCCCTTTCACCTAAGAAGACAAAATGATTGGTAAAAGTGCAGCCTCTGGATTTTGGGAGCAGATCCTGGCCTGAGAATTTGGTCAGCTATGTTACTTGAAACCTGTGGTGGGGGATTTCACCTTGAACCAAGTCTAGTTTGTTAAAATTTAGAGCTAGGAAGCATTTTATCTCTATTTCTCTTGTAACCATTTCTGACTTTAACGCCTTATTCTTGTACTCACTTTAAATCTCTCTCTTTGAAGTTAAATAAACATATTTTATTCTCTAAGAAAAACTAATCCAGTGCTGTGAATTGTTTGGATAATTCCATTTAAAGTAGGAAAATGTTGTATACTGCTCTCCTAAGAGGAGCAAGTCCCTAAAATATCTGAACTGTCCAGGAGTGGGTGGGACAGTGCAGAACCCATGTGTGGGGAAAATTCAGGGTTTGGGGGCTATGGGGTCACCCTGAAAGTGGTAGCCAAGGCTGGTGGAAACCAGAGCGTGACTGGAATGTGCTGGACGAAGGCTGCAGCGATACACAGACACTCAGGGCCTGACCTGCATGCTGTTTGGCTTTTTGTGAGGGGCTAGGCTGGGAGCTACAGTAGCAAAGCATTGTGAGGCACCCCAGGTTGCAGGGCAGGGGTGACACAGCCCCTCACTGGCCTGGTGAGCACCTGGGAAAGTCACAGTGATGTACACAGTTCTGCAGGGCAGCACGCAGTGGCATATCTGCAGTCCTTAGTGGAGGAAATGCTTCTCACTCCCACAGGCAGAAAAAACAGAGGAGTAAATGAATTATTTTGCCACTGAACGGTGAGACTGTAACTTAATTTTTAACAGACCAACTACTCAGCACCAGATTCTGACACCTTTATTCCTGTTGCTTAGCATGTTATTGAACAAGTGGCCTGTGACAGGGTGCACCTGGCCCCCACAGGGATGGGGGGGGACACACTGGGGCTGAATTTAAATCCTGTGCACTAGTATAAATTGGTGCAGCTCCCTTCAAAACAATTAAGCTAGAATGAGCTACATTAGCTATGGATCTGGCTCCTAAACAGACCAACAGTGTCCCTTCAGTGCTTTTTGCTCCAGTTCATCTGGTACTCTCTTTAAAAATACAGGATGGTGTTTTTAAAAAAGATCTAAGGTGAAATCCTGGCCATGGGAAACCAGGAGATTGAAGTGACCAAGAGGACCATGGAAGTTACACTTGTACTTGTAAAATTGTACTTGCTTTCCAAAGCTCACAGCTGCCTGTTCAGAAATAGGGAGGTCAGAAATTGCTTTTATTAACTACAAAATCATATAAAAACTTCCTCAGCCATGCTGCTTTACCTACTGAACCTATTAAGAAGTTTCTTCTCTTGTGCAGCTGCGTGGAGAGCACCATCGTCTCGGTGTCTATCATGCCTGTTTGCCTCTCTGCAACTTGCCTACTGCATGGAACGCCTAGCATTGCCTTATAATGGATGGACAGGCCCGATCCCACGCCCTCTGGAATCAATGGGAGATTCTACAGAGCAGGAAACAGCAGGCAGATCTTTCTGGGTCTCAGGCCAATACCTAAGCCACTCTTTCTCTTTAATGTCCTTGTGGCTTCTCCTCATAGGCTGCAAGGCGGGGGAAGAGGGGCAGTGCACCTGGGCCATGGCCCACCCACTTCTTGGCTGGGCTAAAACTGAGTGGGCTCCAGTTGCCCCTCTGACATGATGGACGGGTAGCCAGGCAAAATCTAAGTAGCACTGCAACCCCACATGCAGATTGCAGTGCCGCTCTCCCAAATTTGGGGGGGGTGGGTCTAGGGGCTGGTGGGGGGCAGGTACCTAAGCAGACAATCAGGTGTGGAGGGAACGAATCTATAGCACCCCACAAGCCCTGCTTCTCCTCCTACACACCCCCATTTCATTATGCATCCCACCTAATTATACCACTGAACATTGAGAAGGTGAAAGTAATGCAGCATGCTACTGAGGAGAACACAGTATTTGTTCAGCTATTATTTAGAACTTAATGAGACCAGTGACTGTTCATATGGAGTCTAATCCTGATCCTGACTTCAGTGGGGCAGGATCAACCCCCCTAGATCCAAAGTTTTAGCTCAGAATATTTATTCCCAAATCCAGATTGCAGTGGGCTTTGGATCAGATCAGACCCTGCTGAGTAACAGCAACTACCGTGGAAGTCAAATAAGGACTATGCAGTAGAATACGTCTGACCCCAAATGAACTGCCGCTGGCGTCATAAGCAGTTAGCCAAATACGTGGTAAATCACCTTGCTAGCAGGGCACAGGACTGTAACTTTCAATATGTATTTAATTCTGTAGTTACTTGGTGCTCAGTCATTACACACTGGGTGCTGCACAGTGCAAAAAGAGAGATGTGAAGTATTCCGGCACTGAGGAGTAAGGCTGTCCTCCTGACCTCGTGCCAATGAAGTCTTTTGATCACATCAGACCACCATGTATTCTGTGTCTGACACATTTTACATGCAGGAGTCAATTTTCTGATCTCATATTTTACTGATAAATTCCATCAGTTTTGCATGATGGATTTCAGTTGCCGGTATTCTTCTGCAACTTCAACCGACGGTAATGGAAATTCTGTGAAGATCGGTTCCAAACAAGCACATTACTAAAGAACATGGGAAACTTTGCCCATGAGTAGTCTCACTGAAGTCACTACTCACATGCCTAAAGATACACACACACTGCAATGCTCTGCAGAAGCCTATGGGAGAGCAGAGAAACAATGGAGATCTGAGCAAAGCATTTTCTCTTTTATTCTGAGGCCAACAGTGTGTTGGAAGCAGCTTTTCAATGTTTGTTATTTTCCTTTTCACCTAACCTGTATTTTTCTGCTGTTGACCTGCAGGGTAGAACTCCTCAAACTCTTCTTTGTCCGAAATTCAGCAGATCCTCTTTGTTATTTCAGAGTGTTCTCCAGCCCCAAGGAGAATCTTGACACACCCAATGCACCTTTTGTGCCCAGATACTGAACACTGGTGAGTCTCTGTGAGTGGAGGCAAAACCTTAATGAAAGTGCATCTGACTCTGTAAATTAAACATGTTTATGTGTGTGCATTATTCATGCATGCTTGGTGTTCAAGGGCTGAATGCCACTGTGCATTGAGCTTTGTTTTATGTTTGGTTGGTTCGGGGTTTTTTTGTTTTGTTTTTATTTGGCGGTACCCTTGCAACTTACTAAATTATTTACTGAAACATGAGAGAAGATTATGAATTATGAAAACGGAGCTGCCAGCACCAGATGCAGAAATGGAAACAAAGGTTATTTGGGGGATTATTCCAAGCCTCTCTCTTTTTAGCAGACAATAAAACCAAAAGGTCATCCCAATGCACTGGCTATTTAGCAGACATCTAAATCCAAGAACATAAGAATGGCCAAACTGGGTCAGGCCAATGGTCCATCAAGCCCAGTATCCAGTCTTCACACAGTGGCCAGTGCCAGAGGCTTCAGAGAGAATGAATAAAACAGGGCAATTATCAAATGATCCATCCTGTTGTCCACTCCCAGCTTCCAGCAGTCAGAGGCTTAGAGACACCCAGATCATGGGGTTACATCCCTGACAATCTTGGCTAATAGCCACTGATGGACCTATCCTCCAGGAATCCAGTTGTACTTTTGGCCTTCACAACATCCCATGGTAAAGAGTTCCAAAGACTGACTATGTGTTGTGTGAAGAAGTAAGTCTTTATGTTTCTTTTAAACCTGAGGCCTATTTGTTACCCGGGGATTTCTGAACCCAAAGGTCTTGGTAACTTTTACTCTTGGCGAGGCAGAGGCAGGAAATAAACCAATGGGGACATGGCTGTCCGACAGATAGATCGTTGACACAGGCAATACAATAGAAGAGTGCTCTCACCTGAAAGCTACACTTTATTTAGTCTAGAGCACTTACACACCCACAACTGGTTAGTAAAACTCCCCCAACATTCACTAATTACCAAAAACTGGTGTGGATCATGAGTGGTACAGCAGCAGTCTTCTGATGACCAGTCTTTCATCTGCCAAGATGTGTCCACAGAGTGATCCAACTAGCCCAAACTTCTCCCCCCTTATTTATTGTGTTAGCACAACAATGACACATCAATCAAAAAAAAAGGTTAAGTAAGCAATTTCAAAGGTTAAGCAAGAGGTTTCCTCTGACTGTTTATTAGACAGATGTGTTTTTGCAAAGTCTGCATGGTTGAGGGTCCTGACAAAAACAACCCAGAGGGCAAATATAGAGAAGCCGACTGTTTTCTAAACACACATTCCTCTGCAATTTCAGCAGAGATCTTATCAGAAAGGATGCAGGGAAAGGCTCCCTTCTTGTGGTTGCTCAATCGCCCCTCCCCTTCTGGTTGAACTATAGTAAGGCTGCTACACAGGCCCACTAAAGGCTACTGACTTGGCTGTTTTGGCAATAAGCATAACAGCTGATATTCCAACTATCAGTAGTGGTCCAGGCAATTTGCTGATCCACCAAGATCTCCCCACACATACTCATTTCATTGGGTGACCCTTGCTTCTTCTGTTATGAGGAGGAATAAATAACCCTCCCTTATTCACTGTCTCCACCCCAGTCATGATTTGATAGACCTCGATCATACCCCCACCCTAAGGTGTCTCTTTTCCAAGCTGAACAGTCCCAGGGTTTTTAATCTCTCCTCGTCTGGAATCTGTTCCATCCCTTCCCCCACCCCCTGTCATTTTTTGCTGCATTGCTCTGTACCTTTTCCAGTTCTAATGTATCTTTTTTTTCAGATGGAGTGAGCACAGCTACACACAGTATTCAAGGTGGGGGCACCACGGATTTGTATGGTGGCATTATGATATTTTCTGTCTTATTATCTTTCCCATTCCTAATGGTTCCTAACATTCCTGGTACAATTTCTTGGTGCAAGTGCTGGAGGAACCAACTAGGGGCAGAGCTCTTCTTGACCTGCTGCTCACAAACTGGGAAGAATTAGTAGGGGAAGCAAAAGTGGATGGGAACCTGGGAGGCAGTGACCATGAGATGGTCGAGTTCATAGAATATCAGGGTTGGAAGGGACCTCAGGAGGTCATCTAGTCCAACCCCCTGCTCAAAGCAGGACCAGTCCCCAGCTAAATCATTCCAGCCAGTTCAGGATCCTGACACAAGGAAGAAAGGAGAGCAGCAGAATACAGACCCTGGACTTCAGAAAAGCAGATTTTGACAACTTCAGGGAACTGATAGGCAGGATTCCCTGGGAGAATAACATGAGGGGGAAAGGAGTCTAGGAGAGCTGGCTGTATTTTAAAGAATACTTATTGAGGTTACAGGGACAAACCATCCTGATGTGTAGAAAGAATAGTAAATATGGCAGGCAACCAGCTTGGCTTAACAGTGAAATCCTTGCTGATCTTAAACACAAAAAAGAAGCTTACAAGAAGTGGAAGCTTGGACAAATGACCAGGGAAGAGTATAAAGATATTGCTCGGGCATGCAGGAGTGAAATGAGGAAAGCCAAATCACACTTGGAGTTGCAGCTAGCAAGGAATGTTAAGAGTAACAAGAAGGGTTTCTTCAGGTATGTTAGCAAAAAGAAGAAAGTCAAGGGAAGTGTGGGCCCCTTACTGAAAGGGGGAGGCAACCTAGTGAGAGAGGATGTGGAAAAAGCTAATGTACTCAATGCTTTTTTCACCTCTGTCTTCATTAATAAGGTCAGCTCCCAGACAACTGCACTGGGCAGCACAGCATGGGGAGGAGATGACCAGCCCTCTGTGGAGAAAGAAGTGGTTAGGGACTATTTATAAAATCTGGATGAGCACAAGTCCATGGGGCCGGATGCGCTGCAGCCGAGAGTGCTAAAGGGATTGGCAGCTGTGATTGCAGAGCCATTGGCCATTATCTTTGAAAACTCATGGTGATTGGGGAAGGTCCTGGATGACTGGAAAAAGGCAAATGCAGTGCCCATCTTTAAAAAAGGGAAGGAGGAGGATCCGGGGAACTACAGGCCAGTCAGCCTCACCTCAGTCCCTGGAAAAATCATGGAGCAGGTCCTCAAGGAATCAATTCTGAAGCACTTAGAAGAGAGGAAAGTGATCAGGAACAGTCAGCATGGATTCACAAAGGGCAAGTCATGTCTGACCAACCTGATTGCCTTCTATGATGAGATAACTGGCTCTGTGGATGAGGGGAAAGCAGTGGACGTATTATTCCTTGACTTTAGCAAAGCTTTTGACACGGTCTCCCACAGTATTCTTGCCAGCAAGTTAAAGAAGTATGGGCTGGATGAATGGACTATAAGGTGGAGAGAAAGCTGGCTAGATCATTGGGCTCAATGGGTAGTGATCAATGGCTCAATGTTTAGTTGGCAGCCGGTATCAAGTGGAGTGCCACAAGGGTCGGTCCTCTGGCTGGTTTTGTTCAATATCTTCATTAATGATCTGGAGGATGGTGCGGATTGCACCTTCAGCAAGTTTGCAGATGACACTAAACTGGGAGGAGAGGTAGATACGCTGGAGGGTAGGGATAGGATACAGAGGGACCTAGACAAATTAGTGGTTTGGGCCAAAAGAAATCTGATGAGGTTCAACAAGGACACGTGCAGAGTCCTGCACTTAGGACAGGAGAATCCCATGCACTGCTACAGACTAGGGACCAAATGGCTGGGCAACAGTTCTGCAGAAAAGGACCTAGGGGTTACAGTGGACGAGAAGCTGGTTATGAGTCAACAGTTGCCAAGAAGGCCAACGGCATTTGGGGATGTGTAAGTAGGGGCATTACCAGCCGATCGAGGGATGTGATTGTTCCCCTCTATTCAACATCGGTGAGGCCTCATCTGGAGTACTGTGTCCAGTTTTGGGCCCCACACTACAAGAAGGATGTGAAAAAAGTTGGAAAACGTCCAGCGGAGGGCAACAAAAATGATTAGGGGACTGGAACACAATTTATGAGGAGAGGCTGAAGGAACTGGGATTGTTTAGGCTGCAGAAGAGACGATTGAGGTGGGATTTGATAGCTGCTTTCAACTACCTGAAAGGGGGGGTCCAAAGAGGACGAATCTAGACTGTTCTCAGTGTTAGCAGATGACAGAACGAGGAGTAATGGTGTCAAGTTGCAGTGGGGGAGGTTTAGGTTGGATATTAGGAAAAAACTTTTTCACTAGGAGGGTGGTGAAACACTGGAATGTGTTACCTAGGGAGGTGGTGGAATCTCCTTCTTTAGAGGTTTTTAAGATCAGGCTTAACAAAGCTCTGGCTGGGATGATTTAGTTGGGGATTGATCCTGCTTTGAGCAGGGGGTTGGACTAGATGACCTCCTGAGGTCTCTTCCAACCCTGATATTCTATGATTCTATGATTCTCTTAGCTTTTTTGACTGGCACAGACTGAATGGATGTTTTCAGAGAACTATCCAGAATGACTTCAAGATCTCTTTCTTGAGTGGTAACTGCTAATTTAGACCCCATCATTCTGTATGTATAGTTGTCATCTCTCTCCATTGTGAAAACTTACTATTTATTCTTACCCTTTGTTTTCTCTTTTAACCAGTTACCAATCCATGAAAGGACCTTCCCTCTTATCCCATGACAACTTACTTTGCTTAAGAGCCTTTGGTGAGGGACTTTGTCAAAGGCTTTCTGAAAGTCCAGCTACACTATATGCAGTGAATCACCCTTGTCCATACATTTGTTGACACCCACCACCTAAAAGAATTCTAATAGATTGGGGAGGCATGATTTCTCTTTACAAAAGCCATGTTGACTCTTTCCCCAACTTAGCCTGTTTATCTATATATCTGCTAATTCTGTTCTTTACTGTAGTTTCAACCAATTTGTCTGGTACTGAAGTTAGGCTTACTGGCCTGTAAATTGCCAGGACCACCTCTGGAGACTTTTTAAAAAATTAATGTTACACTTGCAATCCATCAGCCATCTGGTACAGCAGCTGATGTAAGTGATAGGTTACCTACCACAATTAGTAGTTCTGCAATTTCATATTTGAGTTCAATAAGAACTCTTGGGTGAATCCCATCTGGTCCTGATGACTTATTACTGTTTAATTGATCAATGTGTTCTAAAACCTCCTGTGACACTGAGCCAGAAAGGCTTAAGCAACTTGCAGGCTAAATGACCCAAATTCTACCTCTAAAGACATATTAGAGAAGTATATAAATGGAAATTAGGGCTATTCCTTATAAATAGTTAGCAAAGCCATGTTAGATAGACTGGAGCTTTGAAATGTAGACTTGTATTGTTAAAGAATTGGAAGAAGATAGTGACTGTAGTAATCTACGTTTACCTATAGCTTGTTAGAGGTTAACAATGTAACCAGACAGTTTCTGTCTGTCACTATTTCTATTGATTCAAAGATCAAAAGGGAATATTAACATTTTGATGAAGCTTGGTATAACAAAATCATTGCCTTGATATCTCTTTGAAGTTTGTAGGAAACTACCTGTAAATGGCAGGAGATGGGCCGTTGCCTTATGCTAATCCATGCAGCTAATTACTGATGGTACATAGAAAACAGGAGGCTCTACTTGAAAGACACAATGCTTCACACAAGAAATGCCTGCTGTCGAGAGGCTGCTAGAGAACTATAAAAAGAACTCTTGAGCCCTGATCCTGTTATCTCAGATCTGCTTAAGCTTCATCAGGGGAAGTTTGAGTCACAAGATTGAGGTCCCCAGCTCCAGTCTGGGTCACCCGGATATTGGACATTGGACTATAACCTAAGGAACTTATTTTGAAAGAACTTTTTGCAACTCTAAATCTCACCATCTCTACTATGAAACTGACCCATGAACTCTATTCATACCTGTATGTATAATGATCTTTTAACCTATGTTCTCACTCTTTTCCTTTTTAATAAATTTTAGTTTAGTTAATAAGAATTGGCTGCAAGCGTGTATCTGGGTAAGATCTGAAATATTCATTGACCTGATGGGTAATGTGTCCAATCCTTTGGGATTTGTAGAACTTTTTATAGATGAACAAGATTTTCAGTAATCCTCATCATGTTTGATTTGGATGTCTGGGTGAGAGCCCAAGGATGGATTGTTTTAAGGGAACTGTGTTTTTGGCTTCTGGATAACCAGCAAGGTTTTGTAGAAGCTGTTTTGTTGCTGGATTGGTGAATCTAAGTATTAGAAATAACCTCCAAATTGTCTGACCCATTCTTTGCAGTTTGCCCTGATTTGAGCAATCTCAGCGTGCCCCGCCCCTAGAAACCCGGTCATATTTCCTCTACTGACACCTCAGTCTGAGACAATAAACTTACAGTAGACTTGGAATTAGATTTTTCGCCATGCGGGAGGCTGGAAACCTTATGGTTTAATGCTTTCCATGGTGGTGGTGGATAGCTTTCATGTTACATGGGGACAATTCCTGGTAGTGGCAAAGTGTGGCAGCAAGCACAGGTAGCTAGGAAGAGACAGAGCTCCTGGAGGGGAAAGCAAGGACAATAGCCACCAACTCTTACAAGTTCTACAAATAAACCAGAAGTCTTGCTAACACATGCAATCAGGAAGATACGGAATGGATGCACAATTTATTGAGAGAAGTTCCCTGGCCTGCATTATGCCAGGAGGTCAAACTTCAGTGCCACACATGCTCCTCCCTCCCAGATACTGTGCAGCAATCCCCCCCACCCACACAAGAAGATGGAGCCCCTTTGTTATACATCCTTTCCATTACCAGTAGGTAAGGGAGATCCCAACACTGGGTATCTGCAATATGAGTTTAAATACTAATCCATGCAAGGAGCATAAAGCGAATGCATAATTTCAAGAATGTCAGTCATCCCATTTCAGAGTAGCAGCCGTGTTAGTCTGTATTCGCAAAAAGAAAAGGAGTACTTGTGGCACCTTAGAGACTAACCAATTTATTTGAGCATGAGCTTTCGTGAGCTACAGCTCACTTCATCGGATTGGAATACTTGAGCATGCAGCTAAGTGCTGTGCTGAATATGGCCTGCACTTCTAGTCACCCCATCTTGAAAAAGACATATTAGAATTGGGAGATGTACAGCGAAGGGCAACAAAAATGATTAGGGGTGTCAGGGTTCCCTCCCCACTCTGAACTTTAGGGTACAGATGTGGGGACCCGCATGAAAGACCCCCCAAGCTTATTTTTACCAGCTTAGTGTAAAAACTCCCCAAGGCACAAATTCTCCCTTGTACTTTGGATTAGGTAAATGCTGCCACCACCAAGTGATTCAAACAAACATTTAGGGAGGGCCACTTGGAACCCTATCTCCCCCCTAATATCACCCTCCAAGCCCTACACCCCCTTTCCTGGGGAGGCTTGAGAATAAACAAGATGAGCACAGACCAACCTTGGGTTTTTAGGGACACTACAAAACCCAATCAGATTCTTAAAGAAAACAGAAATTAATTAAAAAGAAAAGTAAAAGAAACCCCGCTATAAAATTAGGATGGAAAATAATCTCATAGGGCAATCAGATTCAAAACACAGAGGGTTTCCCCTCTAGGCAAAACTTTAAGGTTATAAAAACAGGGATAAACCTCCCTCTTAGCACAGGGAAAATTCACAAGCTGAAACAAAAGATAATCTAACGCATTTCCTTGCTATTACTTACTATTTCTGTAAGATTAGATGCTTAGTTCAGATATGGCTTAGGGAGATGTATTTTCCCTGTCCTGGTTCCTCGCTGACCCTGGAGTGAACAACAAAGAGAACAAAAGCAAACCCCTGCCCCCACAGATTTTGAAAGTATCTTCTCCTCTCATTGGTCCCTTTGGTCAGGTGCAAACCAGGTTACCTGAGTTTCTTAACCCTTTACAGGTAAAGGAAGGATTTTATGCTACCCCTAGCTGTATGTTTATGACAAGTAAGGAACAGTTTCCATATGGGGAGAGATTAAAAAGACTGGGAATTTTCAGCTTGGAAAAGAGACAACTAAGGTGGGGGGGGCGGAATATGAGAGAGGGCTATAAAATCATGACTGGTGTGGAGAAAGTGAATAAGACGTAACACATGAACCGGGGGTCACCGAATGAAATTAATAGGCAGCAGGTTTAAAACAAACAAAAGGAAGTACTGCTTCACACAATGCACAATCAACCTGTGGAACTCCTTGCCGGGATACATTGTGAAGGCTAAAAGTATAACCAGGTAAAAAAAAAAGAATTTGATAAGTTCCTGGAGGATAGGTCCACCAATAGCCATTAGCCATGATGTCAGGGATGCAACCCTATGCTCTGGGTATCCCTAAGAGTCTGACTTCCAGAAGCTGTGTGCTGGCAACTGTCAGAAGACAGGTACTGGGCTAGATGGATCAGTGGTCTGACCCAGTAAGGCCGTTCGTAGGGGATAGTTTGCAGAATTAAGGTACTGAAGAACAAGATAATAGAATAGTATCCTACATTCAGTAATGTTTATATATGTATATTTATATATGTTACATTTGTATATTTAATAGAAATGTTTGTAATGTTATTAAAATTCTTTTTATGTGAAGAAATATAAAACACTTAATGACAGCAAAATAAGAAATTAATACCAGATGACCAATACTAAGACATATTATTCATGTGATAAAATAGTTAACATTTGTTTACTGCTAGCTGGTGTGGAAAAATGATTCACAACTCCTGAAAACCAGAGATGTCTGCCTCCCCTTACTGTGTGGCCTCCGTTTGGATAGCTGCGTATTGATAATTACTGGGGGGAATTACTGCTGCTAGAAATCAGACTATCATGGTAACTGTCTAGCAGTTTTGAATGCTGGATTCATGCATCAGAGCAACAAAACTAATGTAAATAATTTACAACTTAAGTATTTTATTAGGGAGATAAAAACATTGTACATGTTAAATTTGTGTAAAGTTTTGCTACGAAATGAATTATGTACTATTGGGTATGTTTAATTTGTGTACCACTGGAGATTTGAAAATAGTTCTGATTGCTGTGAGGAGGAAATTTTGCACTTTAACGATTTGAGCAGAAATGATATATTATAAATGTATTTATATCAGCAATACTGAAAACATGGATTATGTATGGCAGTTATTTCCAGCAACCATGGTGGTATATCCTTCAAATCGCTTCAGAATGAAGAGGAATATATTTTTTAAAATGTGAAGAATTGTACATTACTTAAGCTTTTTAAAATGAAAGCATTTGAAAATCAAAATGATACCCTAAAGGCCAAATATACTTAAAACACGAGCTGACACGTCCAGCAGAACTTTGCTTGGTCAAATGTTTTGGTGCTAACCTTCTGTGCCAGAATAGAATAGCCAGTAGGTGCGTTTAACCAGCGAATCCATGCAACCTCTCTCCTTCCCACATGACAGCACAGAATATACAGTCACTAACACCCTTCCTTCCTGAGACTCTGAAAATATTTAGTGATTATACATTGATCTATAGAAGTTCAGGTTGAAATCTTCATAGAATAAGCTGAGAGCACTGTTAGGTTTGCTCTTCATATACCTCATCCTTGTTGCTGGACGAAAGCGTCAGATGGGGGGTTTTCAGGGGAAAATGAGAGGTCCAGAACAGATGCAAGAAGGAATATACTCTGATATCCCTCACAACGTATAGTATGTCATACTGTAAAATTACAGTGCTACTCACTACCCTGTGCGTCTTTCACACAAGAGGGGAGGACCTTTTCCTATGTCACGATGAAATGTATGCCTTCTTGGTTTTGCTTTCTGGTGTTCATGTTCAAGTTTGAGCAGTTCCTGGTGTGCTTAGGATTTTATAACCCACTCATCTCCATGGGATCTGAACACAGTGGCTTCTTCTCGATGAAGAGAGCTCTGCTTCAGGTCCATTCAGCGACTCCACAATAGTTGCCATCAGGCCAGCTAGCTAGCCTGTGGCTAATTTAGGGCCTCATCTGACTCCCACCGAACTTAATGGAAAGATCTATTCCTACAGGCGCAATGTATGCAGTGGACACACACTGAGGCAGCATGGGATATTTCTGCTGTATAAAAGACCTGAAACAGTAGCCTGGAAGTTGCTACTTCTCATAGAAGGGAAGCAGACAGTATGAGTAGGCTCCAATGTGTGATAGCCTCTTAAAGTCAAAGATTTTGGTGGTACCTAAGATGTGGTGAAAGTACAAACCCAGGTTGACTAATAATAAATGAAGAAAAACTGTTTGATTTTATGAACCTTAAACCGGTTTGGTCCCCATCATCTCTCCATCAGCCCGTCTTACAGTGATGCAGTTTTCAAACCTAAGAAGTATGATGCACACTATCGGTTATGCATTGTTTGTGCCTGTCATAAATATAAAGGGAAGGGTAAACTCCTTTAAAATCCCTCCTGGCCAGAGGAAAAATCCTCTCACCTGTAAAGGGTTAAGAAGCTAAAGGTAACCTCGCTGGCACCTGACCAAAATGACCAATGAGGAGACAAGATACTTTCAAAAGCTGGGAGGAGGGAGAGAAACAAAGGGTCTGTGTCTGTCTGTATGCTGCTTTTGCCGGGGACAGAACAGGAATGGAGTCTTAGAACTTTTAGTAAGTAATCTAGCTAGGTATGTGTTAGATTTTGATTTCTTTAAATTGCTGAGAAAAGAACTGTGCTGAATAGAATGACTATTCCTGTCTGTGTATCTTTTTTGTAACTTAAGGTTTTGCCTAGAGGGATTCTCTATGTTTTGAATCTAATTACCCTGTAAGGTATCTACCATCCTGATTTTACAGAGGTGATTCCTTTACTTCTATTAAAAGTCTTCTTGTAAGAAAACTGAATGCTTTTTCATGGTTCTAAGATCCAAGGGTTTGGGTCTGTGGTAACCTATGCAAATTGGTGAGGATTTTTACCAAACCTTCCCCAGGAAGTGGGGTGCAAGGGTTGGGAGGATTTTGGAGGGAAAGACATGTCCAAACCATGTTTCCCAGTAAACCCAAATAAAGTTTGGTGGTGGCAGTGGAAATCCAAGGGCAAAGGGTAAAATTAATTTGTACCTTGGGGAAGTTTTAACCTAAGCTGGTAAAAATAAGCTTAGGAGGTTTTTCATGCAAGTCCCCACATCTGTACCCTAGAGTTCAGAGTGGGGGAGAAACCTTGACAGTGCCCTTGCCTTGTTTCATGTGAAACTATAGGCACGTGCTGAAATACTGCTGCACATGGGAAGCTATTGTACTTTGCGTAAAAAGATTGATTTGCTGGAAATATTTTAAGTGTTGACAATTAGATCCTGACTTTTCAGCAGCCTTAGGGTTCGATTCTAATTGATGTACTTTTTTCTTTTACTAATGATGCCCGCTCTAAATGTCTCCACAAAGCCCATTACAGTCACATGAAAAAAAATTAGTAATACTCTAATATGTTTTCCTCATTAAATTCCCATTAGGAAAGTAATGGTGGTCTTAAATGGACATCATTTTAATAGAGAAATTGCACACATTAACCCTTTAGTGTTTTTATTTTTCTAAAAGTTTGTGCCCCACATGCGTGGATTTCCATTTCCTCAGCAGAGCTGCACATTGTGGGAAAGTTTTTCCTTTTCACATTTTTCCCAGCTTAAGTTTACAGAGAGGCCTGGCCGTCACATTGCTTCTTTAGACGAGGTCTGTGAAACATTCTCTCAAGTCTGGGAGGAGTGGTAGATACGCTGGAGGGGAGGGATAGGATACAGAAGGACCTAGACCAATTGGAAGATTGGGCCAAAAGGAATCTGATGAGGTTCAATAAGGATAAGTGCAGGGTCCTGCACTTAGGACGGAAGAACCCAATGCACAGCTACAGACTAGGGACCGAATGGCTAGGCAGCAGTTCTGCAGAAAAGGACCTAGGGGTGACAGTGGACGAGAAGCTGGATATGAGTCAGCAGTGTGCCCTTGTTGCCAAGAAGGCCAATGGCATTTTGGGATGTATAAGTAGGGGCATAGCGAGCAGATCGAGGGACGTGATCGTTCCCCTCTATTCGACATTGGTGAGGCCTCATCTGGAGTACTGTGTCCAGTTTTGGGCCCCACACTTCAAGAAGGATGTGGATAAATTGGAGAGAGTCCAGCGAAGGGCAACAAAAATGATTAGGGGACTGGAACACATGAGTTATGAGGAGAGGCTGAGGGAGCTGGGATTGTTTAGCCTGCAGAAGAGAAGAATGAGGGGGGATTTGATAGCTGCTTTCAACTACCTGAAAGGGGGTTCCAAAGAGGATGGCTCTAGACTGTTCTCAATGGTAGCAGATGACAGAACGAGGAGTAATGGTCTCAAGTTGCAGTGGGGGAGGTTTAGATTGGATATTAGGAAAAACTTTTTCACTAAGAGGGTGGTGAAACACTGGAATGCGTTACCTAGGGAGGTGGTAGAAGCTCCTTCCTTAGAGGTTTTTAAGGTCAGGCTTGACAAAGCCCTGGCTGGGATGATTTAACTGGGAATTGGTCCTGCTTTGAGCAGGGGGTTGGACTAGATGACCTTCTGGGGTCCCTTCCAACCCTGATATTCTATGATTCTATGATTCTAAGTCTCCTTCCCTCTCTCCCCCTCCAGGCAATGATTGACTCCTGCCAGATCCCTGCAAACCCCGTTTCTTATCCACCATACTTACATCTTGCCTGGTATGGTAGAGTGCCCGTAGATGGTTTATTGACAAATGAGGTGACCACGTGCCCTGGAGCCGGGGAATGTCCCTCTCCTCAGGCTCAGTGGGGAGGAGTGGGGGGGGGGTTGTTTATTTTACAGAGAATGGGATTGACATAGATCCTAGCAGGAGACACAGGCAGGGCAAGCAGGTCCACTCCAAGCTCTGCCACATACTAATGCCCTCCAGAAAGCCTCCTGGTTAGCAACCCCCTTGTATTGGCCTCTCCTGTACTCCAGCTCCCAACACAACATTGGGTCTATGCAGAGTCTAGGACTGTGCCCTTTGGCGAGTGGTGAACCTACAGGCAGCTCTGTTGTGCCATCACATTCCCACCCTCATCCTTTGCTTCCGCCAGCCCTCCCAGCTTCTATCCCCTGGTGCTAGTTAATCCCACGTCCGTCTCTGTACTTTCTTCCGCGCCTCGCTTTACATGTGAGGTGCCGTCTCTGAGCTGATCGGGCTCCTCCTGCACAGCGCCCCTCAGGCCCCATCTCTGCTATGATGCCTGCAAGACACCAGCCAAGGTGGGGACAGCAGATAGTTATTGGGTGGGGAAAATATAGATTGTCTATTTTATCCCTCTCCCCAACCCTGTGCATTTCTCATCATCACTGACTGTGAGTCCTTCAGAGCAGGGAATGGTGTCCCTGTAGGCATGGGTGCTGACTACCACATTGCAGGGGCTAACAGAGACATACAAATTATTGGGGAGGGGGGGAAGGAAATGTTTGGGTTAGGGCTTCACTATCTCATATACTGCCTTATATCCAGAGATCTGAAAGAACTTCCAAAAGGACCCAGTATCCCCATTTTAGAGAGGAGCACAGTTAGATGTAAAGAGTTAGGTGACTTGCCTAAGCTCACACAGAGATTCAGTGTCAGAGAACCCAGCACTTCTGACTTCCAGCCCTATGCACCCTCGTGTATCCTCTCATGCTTTTCTAACTTCAGCCAGCAGCCCATCTCAAAGAGAATGTAACACCTGGTGGCGATAACCCTAAAACAGGCAGGTGGTTCACTGCACACCTCTGCATCAGTGAACTATTTTTTCAGCCCCAATTTTTTTCTACTGAGCTGTTGTCTAACTCTTTTTGACAGTGACGTACACTCATTACTGCTCTTGCTCCTCAATGCTTTCCAGATATTAGCTATCCTCTGTGTAAACAAATTCCTCAGTTATTTTACTGCTTTCCCATCCCCTTTTATACCAGTTCAAACAGCAGTTATCCTTCTCTAGTCCCTTTAGAATTTTACTGCCATTCAAAGTTTTGCACCTTTCAGACAAAGTGCAGTGAAGTCAGTGCCTGTGTACGGCATGCTCCTGTAGTCAAGCATGAGCACCTGAAAATTGGTATGCATAGAGTTAGCTTACCTGCCTGTTGTCATATCAGTGAAGCCTTGCTTTATCAAAGGTGCAATCCCACAGTTGGCAGGGTTTTAGTAAGTTTTATCCCATTTTTGGCCTAAAATTGCTACATTCTGCAAAAACTAGAGATTGTATGGAGTTAAAACTGCCCATGTAAAATATTTTGGGGCAAAACAAATGGAAACACCAGACTACATTTCTATAAATGTGATATTTTTTCTCTTTCCATCTAGAATCAGAGAATCATAGAATATCAGGGTTGGAAGGGACCCCAGAAGGTCATCTAGTCCAACCCCCTGCTCAAAGCAGGACCAATTCCCAGTTAAATCATCCCAGCCAGGGCTTTGTCAAGCCTGACCTTAAAAACCTCTAAGGAAGGAGCTTCTACCACCTCCCTAGGTAACGCATTCCAGTGTTTCACCACCCTCTTAGTGAAAAAGTTTTTCCTAATATCCAATCTAAACCTCCCCCACTGCAACTTGAGACCATTACTCCTCGTTCTGTCATCTGCTACCATTGAGAACAGTCTAGAGCCATCCTCTTTGGAACCCCCTTTCAGGTAGTTGAAAGCAGCTATCAAATCCCCCCTCATTCTTCTCTTCTGCAGGCTAAACAATCCCAGCTCCCTCAGCCTCTCCTCATAACTCATGTGTTCCAGTCCCCTAATCATTTTTGTTGCCCTTCGCTGGACTCTCTCCAATTTATCCACATCCTTCTTGAAGTGTGGCGCCCAAAACTGGACACAGTACTCCAGATGAGGAGTATATTCTATTCACTCCATTGTGCATGCTGTTTGTTATTATTCTCCTTTCAATGCATACATGTACCAAAGAGTACAATTATTTAATTGTCTGTATCACAAGACCATCTCAGTCCCTATGCAATTTACCCTAAAAGTAGTTTGCGGGGGTGGGGTTAATGGCTGGGTATGCCAGAGAAAGGAAGATGGAGAAATCTGAACCACCTAGAAGAGATGATGCAGCATGTATAGTCCCTCTGTGCACCAGGAACACTTGCCTTCTGGGGCACAGTCCTTCCCAATGCCCCATCTGGAGCACAGAACAGAGGCTAAATATATTTTAGCCTTGTAAAGACCTTTGAGACCCTGATGTGACTTGGCTTGGTATTTGCACCATAACCAGAAACCCTTGACATCCACTAGCAATTACACTTATGCCTTACGGACCTGCTCTGACAATGAAGTTCAGCACATGCTTACCTGTAAGCACATGAATAATCTCACTGACTTCAAGCTAATCACGTGCTGAAGTGCCCTGCTGGCTCAGAGCCAGCGTAAGGGCAACATATTCTCACAATGCAAACTCTGTTTTGAAGAGAGCCATGTGCTGCAGACAGCATGGCATTTTTACTAATCTAAATCCCACGAGAGCTGGCCTACGAGGGATTGTAATGCTGGGACTTATTTAGTACCGTGGTTGGGCTCAGCATCTCACAGCACTGGCCTCTGCTGCTCTGAGAGCCCTTCTGTAGAAACTGATTAGCTACAGTACATAGGCCATGCCGTTTTCTCCATCTATATTATACTTTGGTCCCCTCTAATGGCCACTGTTGTGCTTCACCTTTCCCTTGCTGGAGGGCAGGCACACTGTATTTTTAATGTCAGTTTTTAGGTGTCTTAATGGTTATTTTATTGATTTCTCCCACTAGAATTGGACAAGAAAATGAGGGTCCATGGGCAGCAGACAGCAGGAAAACTTTGGGGAAAGTAGAGACAGGGTAAAGAGGGCTAAAAAGCAGCCAAAAGGTTTGGGAAAACAGAGCAGTGAAAAGAAAAGGAGTACTCATGGCACCTTAAAGACTAACCATTTTATTTGAGCATAAGCTTTCATGAGCTACAGCTCACTTCATCGGATGCATACTGTGGAAAATACAGAAGATGTTTTTATACACACAAACCATGAAAAAATGGGTGTTTATCACTACAAAAGGTTTTCTCTCCCCGGACCCTACTCTCTTGCTGGTAACAGCTTATCTAAAGTGATCACTCTCCTTACAATGTGTATGCAGGAAGTACAGGAAGTCATTTGCAAACTCTAAGAACTTGTCTTAATTAGATTTTTGTACCTCAAATTCACTGATTGCCAATTAATAAGAGGTAGTTACAATGTCTGCATAGCCTACCGTGGACAATCCTTATTTCATCCAGATTACAAACATTTGCTCTGTACCCAGACCATGTTGGGTGTTCTGCTAGCCTTCACAATTGTGTTGACTACCTCAAGTTAGCTGGCAGGCAATTAACTCAAGGCATAATAGTCTAGTGAAGACAGACCATGAAAATCAAGGGCCTGATCCAAAAAGTCACATAAATCAATGGGAGGCTCTCCATTGATTTGTATAAACTTTGGCTCAATCCCCAAATTCTGCCCTCACGTCCACCTGGGCAGTTTCACAGACTTCATGGAAGAGCAGAGAAGCACAGTGAGTATTGACTTCAGCAGGACTGTGCATGTTTAAGTGAGGGCAGGATACATAGTTCTTCCTATCAGGCTGGAAAGTAGCAAACTGTTAAAAGGACTGTTCCTAAACATTTATAACTGAGCACTTCTGAGCTTACCTTCCATTTGAATGTGTTCTTTTAGGGTTCACAGATACTTTCTCTTTCCTGAGACTCGGGTTATGAACATGAGATTGTCCTAGAGGACAACTTCTAATGCGAACCTGTTATGCACACTGGCTCTACTTATGGGAAATAAGACAACACTGGGAAGACTGACTGCCATGGTCAATATTGAAAACAGCATGTTGTACCACGGGCTGGGAGAAAGTGTAACAATACACAGACGAACTTGAGCAAATTAGTGACATGTGTGCTATTTTCCTGATCGCATCAGCCTCCATATGTCTCTCTCAGGCATCTAAGTGCGGAGAAACAAAACAAGGAGAAACAAAAGATTCAAAGAACAAAATGTGTTTCTTCTCAGTTCTTCTGGGCTACAGAGGTGTACAAGATCATGTTGTCCAGCATCTATTTCTTTTTACATTGGCTTATTCCTGGGGAAAGGATTTATGGGAAAGGGGGGATTTATGCACCTTGCTCTGACCACAGCCAGGGCCATGACTGAATCTTTCTATCAAGGAGTTCCATGACTAATGTCCCACATTAGAGAACTCTGTCCCAAGTGCCTGCCACATTATCAGTGCTCACTGTAGACCTGATCCAAAGCCCAATTAAAGTGAATGGAAACGTTTCTGTGAATTCCAATAGATTTTTGGATCAGGCCCTGGCATTCTTATGAGTTGATGAGCAAGCACTGTTCTTCATTTGCATTTGTCTTATATTCATGTGGATATTTAGAACAGGACATAAGAATCAATAGTTCTTTTCTACTATCGTAACACAGTGAACATTCGGAAAAAGACTTCAAGAACGGGGAATCCAAGGTCGGGCTATAAATCAATACATGACCATTTCCAGTATTTATAGAAGGTAGCACTAAACCTACGGAATGCATGACGTAGCTTTATGCTGCTAAAGTCTTTGAAACAGTTGAGAAACTGGCATGGAAATAGAGCATTCCCTGAAAAATAACCAACCCCCAGTACCAGTAGGAATGCGGTCTTGATGGAAGTTGCCTTGGCTGGAAACAGCCATTTTAAGAGCTCTTCCACATTCTTCAAACAATTTCTCTCCAGAGGATCTCCTCATAGTACCTGCAAATCAGAAACCTCAGTTAGCATTAGGGTTGCCAACTTTCTGATTGCAGAAAACCAAACACCCTTGCCCCAGCCCTTCTCTGAAGCCCTGCCCCTGCTCATTCCATCCCCTCTCCCTCCATCACTTGCTCTCCTCCACCCTCGCTCACTTTTACCAGGCTGGGGCAGGGGGTTGGGGTGCAGGAGGGGGTGAGGGGTCCAGCTGGGGGTGCAGGCTCTGTGGTGGGGCCAGGGATGAGGGGGTCAGAGTGTGGAAGGGGGCTCTGTTGGGGCAGGAGGTTGGAAGGGGATACAGGCTCTGGGCTGGGGGTATGGGTCTGTGTTGGGGCCAGAAGTGAGGGGTTCAGGGTGCAGGAGCGGGGCTGTGGGCTGGGGCAGGGGATTGAGGCGGGGGGGTTGTGAGGGCTCCAGCTGGGGGTGTGGGCTCTGGGGTGGGGCGGGGTATTGGCGTGTGGGATCAGGGTGCGGGCTCTGTGAGAGAGTTTGGGTGCAGAAGGGGGCAAGGGGTGCAGTCTCCTGGCGGCACTTACCTCAGGCAGCTCCCGGGAAGCAGCCAGCATGTCACTCTGGCGGGTAGGTGGAGGCGTGGCCCGCTGGCTCTACATGCTGCCCCTGTCTGTAGGCGCCACCCCTGCAGCTCCCATTGGCCACAGTTCCCAGCCAATGGGAGCTTTGGAGCTGGCACTCAGGGTGGAGGCAGTGTGCAGAGCCCTCCTGGCTGCCCCGTGCATAGGAGCCGGACATGCTGGCTGCTTCCGGGAGCTGCACAAAGCCAGACACTGTGGCCAACTGGACTTATATTGGCCTGGTCAGCTGTGCTGACCGGAGCCGCCAGGGTCCCTTTTCGACCGGGTGTTCTGGTCGAAAACCCGACGCCTGGCAACCCTAGTTAGCATGTGGACGAAGAAGAAAAGCTTCCAGGGCATTTCATAGGTCCATTATGCTTACAAATCTGGACTGCAGGTAGCCACAGTCTGTTCAGGAAGAAATGCACACAATGCATCCAGCTAAAAGGGCTATTTAAACTCCTGTATATCGTGCAGTTGTAGTCCATGTTGGTCCCAGGATATTAGACAGACAAGGTGGGTGTGGTAATATCTTTTATGGGACCAACTTCTGCTGGTGAGAGAGACAAGCTCTTGAGCTTACACTGAGCTCTTCTTCAGAACTCAGCAAAGTGCATGTGGCAATATCTGTCTTAAAAGAACCATTTCAAAATCACTTCCACTGGTATAAATCAAGAGCAACTCCATTCAAGTCAGTTGAGTACAGAAGTGGCAAATCTATATTAGTGAGAAGAGAATATGGTCCAAAGCATCTAGTTAACTTTTTAAAATTATCTATTGGTTTGTCTAATTGTTAGAATTCATTACCATTATTTTTTTTGTTCTTACCTAAGATGGTAGCTGAAAATATTGAAATCTTTCCAGTCTTCTCTTTGCATATGGAGAAGTACATGAAAGCTGTAAAATAATTAGATTTATCACTTACAGTTTATAGCATTTTATAGTTACAAAGCACCGTGTGTTCAAACATTAATTTGCAAAGAGAAATGACAGACTATTAAAACTTTATGCATTACTTTTGACAATTTAAATTTGACAAATATGCTTCATCCCAGAGTCCCTGAAGACGGTCAAGGTAGAGCCGGCTGAAACTTGGAATTTAAAGTTCTTGGGAAACTGATATTTTGAAATTTGATTTTGGTCCAATTTGGAATCCCCATAAATATAAAGGGAAGGGTAAACCCCTTTGAAATCCCTCCTGGCCAAGGGAAAGCTCCTCTCATCTGTAAAGGGTTAAGAAGCTAAAGGTAACCTCGCTGGCACCTGACCACAATGACCAATGAGGAGACAAGATACTTTCAAAAGCTGGGAGGAGGAAGAGAAACAAAGGGTCTCTGTCTATATGCTGTTTCTGCCGGGGATAGACCAGGAATGGAGTCTTAGAACTTTTAGTAAGTAATCTAGCTAGGTACGTGTTAGATTATGATTTCTTTAAATGGCTGAGAAAAGAATTGTGCTGAATAGAATAACTATTTCTGTCTGTGTATCTTTTGTGTAACTTAAGTTTTTGCCTAGTGGGATTCTCTATGTTTTGAATCTAATTACCCTGTAAGGTATCTACCATCTTGATTTTACAGAGGTGATTTCTTTACTTCTATTTCTATTAAAAGTCTTCTTGTAAGAAAACTGAATGCTTTTTCATTGTTCTCAGATCCAAGGGTTTGGGTCTGTAGTCACCTAGGCAAATTGGTGAGGCTTTTTACCAAACCTTGTCCAGGAAGTGGCGTGCAAGGTTTTGGGAAGTATTTTGGGGGGAAAGACGCGTCCAAACAGCTCTTCCCCAGTAACCAGTATTTGTTTGGTGGTGGTAGCGGCCAATCCAAGGACAAAGGGTGGAATATTTTGTACCTTGGGGTAGTTTTGACCTAAGCTGGTAAAGATAAGCTTAGGAGGTTTTTCATGCGGGTCCCCACATCTGTACCCTAGCGTTCAGAGTGGGGAAGGAACCTTGACAGGAATGAAGCCAAATATTTAAAAAATTTCCTGTGAATTAGAAATTCAAAAAACTAAATTGTTTCAGAAACACTGAACATGGTGTTCCTGAAATCCAATGTGCTTTCTGGGACCTCAGCAGCAGCAGACTAAAACTGATATGATTCTTGTCAGTTTCAGCACTCCCCTTGAGTCTGCAGGGCCTCAGGTCCCCAGCCCCGGGGCAATCCACATGGTGGGACTGCCCAGAGCCACAGACCATGGAAGCCTGTATAAGGATTTCCAGGAGCCTGGCCCCATGAAGGGAACCTGGAAGCCTTGTCATGGTGGGAGTGGACCGATAGTCATGAGCCCAGGAAATCCTGGTGCTCCCAGCAGCCTTATTGGGTTCCGACACAGCCTTGTCTGCAACTCTACAGAAATTAGTCAAACCAGATGAGAGTCTTTTATGGGAAAATTTCCCACCAGCTCTAGTTGAGGGACAGAGCCCTGATAAAGTTATTTCAGAGATCTACAATGAGAAAGAATGCAGATATGACACTTTTGGTCTTCATAATGCTAATAAGCATTGTTGAATGCTAGACAAAAAACAAGGGTATTGATTTGACATCATTCCTATCTGGAAAGGAAGATTAATTATGCATTAGGCAGATTTACAAAATCTACAATGGTCCTTTGACTCGGAATTATGGTCCATTAGCCCTGGTTCCTGATTAATGTGAATTCTGTAGTTACACAATATAATAAATATAATTCCCAGGACCACTGTGTCAGATACAGGTCCTCAGCATGCACAGATTTTAAAATGTTATTTGATGGAATTTTAGATCATGCAGCGGAAGATGCCAGAATGTTCCTCTCCTGAATTATTCAATTAAAGAACATCAGCTTTCACCACTCAGAGAACTATTGGTAATTTACATTTCATGGGCCAAAATCTCTGCTGATGTAACACTAAAGCAGCAAGGGGAGTCATTCCAGTCAGTAATTTGGTCTCATATAAACCTGCACTGAACCGACTGAAACAAGGAACGAAGACTCATTGGTTGCCCTCTGTGCATTACCTCAATATAAATGTTAAACGACACATGACTCATTTCCACAGGATCACCACCACTGGATGCACAAACAGTACTGTGCTTTTTAAGCCCTCCCATCCACCTGCACATGTTGATCTAGACCATCGATCTATCATCAGACAGTGCCGAGATACCAAAAAGGGTTTTAGTAAACCTGGAGGCCCCTGCAGTGTGTTCCCTTTTGCAGCTGACGTAACGGTGAACTGCAGCCAGGTCAGCCCCTCCCCCCGCCCTAACGAATTTGCACCTGCACTAATGCAGAAAGGAAATACTTCTAGTAATCCAGCACATGCTATTTGCTTAGGGCTAGATTTTGCCATCCTTACTCACATTGGTAGTACTTCCTCATGTGACTGTCCCACTGAAGCCAATTGAGTCCTTGGAAAATACAGTGAAAAAAATCAAAATGCTGAAATTCCCCATGAGTACTGAAGACAAGGGTTTACTTGGAGGGAAGAATCCTCTAGTGACACTGACACAGGCCCAGGAAACATGGAGGATTAAAAAACACTACCTCATGCAAAGCTGGATGAAGAACTTGGAGAAGGAGCACCCTGACCAGAACCCATCTGGTTAGAATGGCTGTCACAGATGTTGCCTTCTCTATCCTCTTAGCAGTCTGCCTAAAGCAAAAATTTCAGGTCCAGCCAACATGTGTAGAAAGCTCACAAAATATCTGTGTTTAAAAAAATTCCATTCCATCATAATGGGGTGGGGGGAGTCAACCTTATCGAATTATTATCCTACTCTTATTCTAGGGAGAGGCTGAGTTTTAGCCAGCATCCCACTTTGACCTCATGGGAGAAATATCTGACAGACTTAGCACTTTCGCTTCTACTGGAGAGCAGAACGTGACATGTACATACAGGGGCTCAAAGTAATCAAGCTCCACTGGCTTTCAGTGCCATTTATTCAGTGAAAAGGAGGAGGAAAAATCTGCCTTTTTATCAGAGACACTGTCAGGTTAACTCAAGTGCGGCAAAGAGAGACACACAATGTACCAGAAAATGAATATTAACTTTGTTTACTAATCCTTGGCTATGCAGATTCATGTGAACAGTTTTCAAGGGGAGTTGGGATTTCTTATTCAAGGACTGGCTATGAATGTGTATGCTCACTGGATTTATACCAATTTCTTGTGCAGATGGTACCTGACAGCATTGGATCCCCTACATCTCCCCTTTCACTACAGCGTGATATTTAAAAATGGGAACGGATTCTTAAGTGACATGCATCATCTTTATTCCCGGCTGTTCCCTCTGAAAGGTCGTTCTGCTTGACCTGGCAGGCAATTATATAAACACATCACACAGGGCAGAAAATGAAAAAGAATTCAAAACAGTCTACCTGCCAAGTCTACATGTTTAAAACATTCCCATAGTCTTCACCATTTCACTCTGAAAAGGAAAGTGGCAA
This sequence comes from Lepidochelys olivacea, assembly GCF_965140295.1. Lineage (NCBI taxonomy): Eukaryota > Metazoa > Chordata > Testudines > Cheloniidae > Lepidochelys > Lepidochelys olivacea. Next base: position 126,493,337 of record NC_140416.1, read on the forward strand.
AGTAACAAAGTCCTATTCTATATATGATATTATATCGAGATTTGGGGGAACATTGAGCGTGATTTGGACATGTGGTTTGATTTGTAAACTTATTTTTTTTAAGTTGCTGAGTAAAGCCATAATTCCTGAATACCGAGGATTTTGAACCAGAAATCTGAATCCCACACAGCTTCACTGGATACAACTTGTATATCATGAAACAGCAGCTACCTATTAACCTCTTCATAGTTGGAATTCAAAACTCTGTTTGTAAAAGTCAGTATTTCTGCCCCATCTTTCTGTTACTTCAAATCTGGGCACCATGTAACGTTAGATTATCGCCTCAGTTCAGCAAGGCGTATAGGAACGTGTGTAATTTCAATGCAACTACTCAAGTGCTTAAAAAGTTAACACTACAGTGCTCAGAATTAGGTTCATGCTTATGTACTTTGCTGAACTGGTGACAAAGTAGTGGAATTCCAAATAATTTATTCTTCTCTATGGTCACGGATATAGAGGAGACATTTTATATTCTGCAGTAATGTCTGCATATCTGCTGTGTCCACATGCTTTGATGGAGTCCTTCATACCATATTTAATATTATAGCATATGGGGTTTTTTAATTAGATATATGATAGGTCAGTGGTTCTCAACCTTTCCAGATTACTGTACCCCTTTCAGGAGTCTGATTTGTCTTGCACACAACAAGTTTCATCTCACTTAAAAACTGCTTGCTTATACAATCAGACATAAAAATACAAATAAAAGTGTCACAGCACACTAGAATATTATTGAGAAATTTCTTAATTTTTACCATTATAAAATACGTGTAAATACAATATTTATGTTCCAATTAATTTTAGTGTGGTACCGAGCCTGTTTTTCACTTGTGAGCCTCCTCTGAAGCCCGAGTGCCGGGTGGCACGTAATTTAGCTTCACAGCATCTTCTGTGGTTAGGGGCCCTGGGCAATTGCCCTGCTTGTCTCCCCTAATGCCAACTCTGCACTTGTGGCCCCTCCTAAACCTGTCCTGTGACACATGCACACCGGAGGGCTGCAGCCTTCAGGTTGAAAACCACTGATCTAGGTAAGATGAGTACCCCCTGGAAGACCTCTGCATACCCCCAGGGGAATGCGTACCCTGGGTTGAGAAACACTGTACCAGGGCATTTGCCCTTGCCAGTGCATCTTGGTACAAATAGCCACTAATATTATCAGTGATAAGTATTTCTAAAGCACCAAATTTCATATGGAGCTCTAAGGGGAAACAAATATGATCCCCGCCTGGAGAAGCTTACAATCCACATCTGACAATCTCAGAAAAAATGAAGATGACAGACATACTTGAGTGGGTAGGGAAGGGAGGACAAGTAGTAAAATAAAGATGAAATAAGATTTACAATCAAAATGGGAAACAAATTTATAGATTAAGGCCTGAAGGCATCGATATGACCATCTTCTCCATCCTCCTGCAGTGTTACTCCTTCCGCTTAACAATCTGTCCCAATTTATATTTGGCTCAGATACTCTGCTTCCTTCCCCAGGCCTGACGAAGAGCTCTGTGCAGCTTGAAAGCTTGTACGTTCCATCAATAGACGTTTGTCCAGTAAAAGCTATTACCTCACTCACCTTGTCTCTCTCATATCCTGGGGCCAACTTGGCTACAGCACTACCAACAACTCCAGAAAAAAACATCTCACAAAAACAAATGCTTTCGAAATTTTGGTCACTACAAGATGGAACTGGAAAACGGGCACCTTCCAGTTTTGGCTCCAATCTACAAAACAAACTTCAGGCATGCGTCTGGATCCACTGATTCAAATCTTGCCACCACGTCCCACCCAAGCCCCTCTCCCAACAACTTAACGTAATAGAGATGCAACACTTTGGTTTTGATCCATTTCTACTTTTCACCTTTCCATAAGAAAAAGTTTGAGCAACCCCCCCGCCACCCTTCCAGTGGAGAGCATTGAGGATCCAGTGAGATAACAGTGGGCCATTCCCAGTGCGCATCTGAAATGTGGAACTAAAAAGAACAAGTGACTTTCCCCTCTTAGCTCCTTTTGCTGTGCCTGATTCTGAATGCAGAGCAGTTGTCCTTGACACACTTTTGAAAATGACAGAGTCTTCAGAATATAACGTTGCTCTCGCCAAGCCAGCCCAGGAACTGTTCAATTAGAAAAGGCACTATTTCATGTAGCAAGGGATGCAGTTCTGCCTGCACACTGATATAACTTTCATTTTTTTAATTAAAAAATCGTGTAACTGTTAAAACTGACATTTAGGTGATGTCGTGATTCCATCATGTGGGAGACAAGTTTTATGGCCTGAGAACTCTCCCCTAGTGAGATTAACAGTCAGTCTTAGAGGATGCCATGTGTCTTTGCTGTACTGATTGGACCGAGAAGTGTTATGGCAGACACTAAGGGAGCTGCTCAAGGTCAACAGGAGATGAAGTGAGATTGAAAGGAATATATTTTCCCTGGATATTATTCATATTAGGGTAGGTTGTACAAGCCTATGATGGAGTGTTCACCCCACCCCAACCAAGAAAAGGTTAAGGAAGCTCTGAAAGGGCCAATTAGAGTGATTACGCCACACCTTAGAGGATTAGGCTGGAGGAACAACCCCTGATTGGAGGATGAAGCTCACCTGAGCAGGTGTAGGCTGGGCTATTATAAAGCCAGGAAGCTGGAAACAGAAAGGCCTGCAGTGAAGAAGTCTGCAGCCACCCTCTGTGGACTAGAGAGGGAACCAGGAAATGGGTAGGGCCCTGGGCCTCAGGGAAGGAATCATAGAATCATAGAATATCAGGGTTGGAAGGGACCTCAGGAGGTCACCTAGTCCAACCCCCTGCTCAAAGCAGGACCAACCCACAACTAAATCATCCCAGCCAGGGCTTTGTCAAGCCTGACCTTAAAAACTTCTAGGGAAGGAGATTCCACCACCTCCCTAGGTAACGCATTCCAGTGTTTCACCACCCTCTTAGTGAAAAAGTTTTTCCTAATATCCAACCTAACCCGCCCCCCACTGCAACTTGAGACCATTACTCCTTGTTCTGTCATCTGCTACCACTGAGAACAGTCTAGAGCCATCCTCTTTGGAACCCCCTTTCAGGTAGTTGAAAGCAGCTATCAAATCCCCCCTCATTCTTCTCTTCTGAAGACTAAACATCCCCAGTTCCCTCAGCCTCTCCTCATAAGTCATGCGCTCCAGTCCCCTAATCATTTTTGTTGCCCTCCGCTGGACTCTTTCCAATTTTTCCATATCTTTCTTGTAGTGTGGGGCCCACATAGCCTGTAGGAAGAAGCCCAGGGAGTGAGCAGCAAGGTTGGGGTCTAAATAGACCTTGGCAGCATGTTGTAGGGTCTCTGGGATAGAACCTGGAGCAGTGGGCAGGCCTGAGTTCCCTACCTGCCACTAATGGAGTGGTATTGCCTGGACATTGGGTCCAGTGAGACTCAATATTCTGGAAAGGGAACAAGCCAATGAAACCTTGGCATAGTTTACAAGACCAGAAAGGACTGTTGTGATCCTCTAGTTTGACCTTCTGGACAATACAGGCGAAGAAAACTTTCCAAAAATAATGCCTAGAGCGTATCTATTATTCCAAGATCACAAAATCCTAAATCACACTTCACCGTTTAATGCAAAACTAATTAGCAAAAATTCACATGGCTATTTGAGAGACAATCAGTTTATCTCAGCTGTGTGTTTGAGACACACTGATAGCAAGCACAGGGTTTACTCAGATGTTTTTATGCCCTGAGTGCTCTCCCCCACTCATTAGTTGAAATGGCCTGAAGGCAGGAAATTGTCTGCAGCTCCAGGCAGTATGTGTTGATTTATCATGAAATTTCTAATGCAACTTTGCAAATATCAGAACAATCATTTTATTCTATGAAGTAAAATGAAGTTATTGTGAGATTAAACTAGGAAGACTTGCACTAGCTTGTGATAATACCTGGTTATAGCTCAGTGTTTAGAACTTGATCTAAAGCTCATTATGCAAATGGAAAATCTCCCATTACTAATGGGCTGTGGATCAGGCTCTTAATGAGTATTAATATTGCAGCTGATTTGGCTTTTCCTGGGCTATAATCTTTGCAAGGCAGGTACAGGACTTTGAATGTGTTTATGAATGTGGCCTCGGGGCATACTAATTATTGTTGGTATTGCACTAGAGACCTCAGCCAAGATCAGGGCTGTGTTGTGCTAGGCAAGGTCCACACACTCAGTATACAAGATATTGTAAGTTCTTTGGGTCAGGAACTCAATATCAACACTAAGAGATAAATACCATCTCCATGACCCTGCACAAGCAGGTTATGTAGATGACTTCTCTTGTGTATCTTTATAGCAGGACTGATGGTCTGGAGAACAGGAGATTGTCAGCAAAAACATTTAATACAAAAAGATTCTTTAATTCCAGCATGTATTCATTTATTAGCTGGGCAGAGGGGAAGGCTTGATGAAATATGGGATCATTTCCTGGCTGGGCCAGACTTCCAGGGTGGCCTTGGGCAGGTCTCTCAACTCAAGTTTCTCCATAGAAAATGTGGGGGTATTGCTATTTTCATACCTTACGTTGCATTGTGAGAATAAATGTATTAAGTTTGTGATGTGCTCAGATATTATAATATAATGATAATATGGGCCCCATGCACACAGACAATATCTAAATCCCACTAGTTTTTTCCTGGGCTCTGAATCAAACGTGATTCTACCTCCGCTGAAAAGCCGAGAAACTACCAAATGAGTCAGATAAACATTTTAGGAAGTTTACCTAAGCCAAAGCCAAACTCCTAGTCTCTTAAGATTCTCCCACTGTTAACCCGGTCTCATCTCTGCTAATATAGGGCCTGAGTCAAAGCCCATTTAAGTCTACAGGAAAAACAATTCCCATTGACTTCACTGGGGTTTGGTTCAGAAACTTGCCTTTCAGTGCTTCCCATTTATATATCAGAAATACATAAGAAATATGGAAAATATTGTATCTCTTCCCTGACCCATGTTCTGCAGTGGTTTCAGGACTTAGAAGTAGAGAATATTCCAAGCTGTTAAACTAACAAGAGTTATCCAAGTAATTTTCTATTACTCTTGAGAACCCTCTCTGGCCTGCCATTACTGCAGCAGATATTAGACAACATCCTGACCTTAAAACTACCCATCAACTTTTTACTGAGCGAGGTGGCTCTGTTGTATAATTGTGCCCTGATAATTTGGAAGAAACTACTCTGAGATAATTGGCTGCAGGCACTTGTTACAAATATACAGTCTTAAAAAACTACTATTTCAAAAAAAAGAGTTACAAATATGTAATTTAATCAACCAAATGTTCTTTAACCACTTGCCATTGAAGTGTTTTGCTCAGAGATTGAAAGATGATATGCCTAAAGTAGCTCTTACAATTATGTACAACAGATTAAATGTTCAGTGTCAGGAGGGGGCAATTCCGCTTTATTTGGAATTGGGGAGAATTTAACAGCAGCGATGAGTATCTTATGAATCCAAGACACTGATTGTCACTATGGAGGAAAGCACCAGGCCCAGCAGAAGGGAATGGGAGAAAGGTGTTGGTACCAGTAAAGAGGAGATGGGATCAATTTTGGATAAATAAGGAAGTCACAAAGTGCAATAAGAAAAGATAAAAGGATCATGGAAGAGCCAGCCAATGGGCAGAGGGATACTATCCAGAGAGAACGATCATAGCACACCAACGATAGCTATGCAGAGGACAGCACATTGAAGACTATTATTTATATCACAGTGATACCTGAGCTTGAGTCCCTATTTTGCTAGGCACCATCTATACACATCATAAGAGAGAGTCTCTGCTCCCAAAGAACTTATGTCTAAATAGAAAGGTTGGGAGAGGAAGCAAAGGCACAGGGAGATGGTGTGCGCAAGGACAGAGCAAGTCAGTGCTAGAGTGGAAAGAGAACCCAGGCTTCCTAGCTCCCAGTTCACTGACCTACCCACTAGACATCTCTACAATCCCCAGCTCTTTAACATCCATGTGACCACATTTTTTCCATTACATTTTGTATACACATCTCTCTTATGGTTATCATACATTCTCTTTAATCTCCCTGGTGGGCCAGAATCTGTTTCTTGTCCCTCCCTGCATTCCTGAAGAGTGGGACAGGTCTGTTGTGGGTCCTATTGAATGACATCATGATCTCCTAATAGTCTGGAAAGGCAGTGGATTAATTCCTTGTTGGGAGAAAAAGTGAGTGACAGAATACTTCTCCTAGTCTGCTTTTATTTGCAGTTTCTAAGATCTTTGGGGCAGACACCATGTCTTCGTATAGGCTTGTACAGCACCTAGCACAATGGGGTCTGATCCCAGTTGGTGTCTGGATGTTGCCTTATTACTACTGTTAATTAATATAAACACTATTATTGACAAGGGTCACCATATGGTCACTAGCATGTGAGCAAGTTTTTAGTCTTGGAAGAAACACTGTGTTGTTGGATTTTTCATGTAGTTCTTGGGGACAGCTGGGCCAAAAAGCAAGGAAGTTTGACATTAAGGTAGAATGCTATAATTAGAGACCTTGTCTAATTAAGAACAATTCTTAGGGCACAGTTGCTCCCTGAGGGCTGAACACTGGTGTTTGGGCTGAGAGTTCTGAAAGAAGGGATTACCTCCCTGCTGTTTGTGACCACCGCAGCTCCAGGACTGGTGTAAGTGCAAAGAAAACAAACTGCCCTAAGAATATACCAGACTCCATGCACCGATAGCTCCTTCAACAAGAAATTGATCTTCAAGGCCCTGCTGGGTGGAGGAGCAATAATATTAGGTCTGTGGTCAGATTATCAGACTCAGATCTTCTGCCTTGCTTAGTCCCAACCACACTTGACCAGAGCCAAAGCTTCAAGCTGTGCCAAAGGTTAGGCAGTGGGTTACTTTCTATGTCTTACAACACAAATGGAAACCCGGTGGACTTCAGTATAAGTAACCCTCCCCTCTTGAATACAAAAGGTGCTGGTGTTTGCAGTTAAGATTGCAGGCATGCATTATTCTCATCCAAGTACTAGATAAACTCCAGTTATTACCGAGCAGTGTGGGTCAGCAGTAATTGTCATTGCTTTCTGCTGGTAAGTTGCTTGCCTCTCAGCCATGATGAATGAACATAAACCTTTGAGTTGCACATCTGCCTGTTTTGCCACAATATAATACTGCGTGCTGATAATGGAGTGGTAATGTTTCAAAATCCCCGCTGATAAACTGGTGGAGAAAGGAGCTACTCTTTGATATACCAAGACTTAGTGTAAAAGCAACACATATGAGACCTCACGATCGTCATAATATAGTCTGTGCTTTCAAAGCTTGGAGCATTCACTAAATCCATTGAAATCCCTCATCCTTGGTCTCCACTTATGGATAGTAGGTCAACAGGGGCTTTTTTTATACTGGAAGCTATTGACCATCCTGGGAAAATTTAGGGGCCATTTGACCCTGTTTCAGACAAATAGGTTGTGTCTGACGGTATTTTAATACACACTGCAGGCACTTTTAACATCACGCACATGCACTGTTTTGTAACCCTGCTTTGTTTCTCTGTAGGGAATGCTTTTAAATACCAACTACATTGACAGGGATTTTGTACGTTAAATACTCACAGATGGCATAATAAACAGATCTAGATGTTTTGCTCATAAACTATATCAGCGTAATTTTCTGAAAACCATGGCGCATCTGCACACCCAGGTAATTAAGAGATCCAGGTACATAAATACGGAGAGTCACGGTCTATAATTCTTCCATGGCTATAGGCCATGGGCCATTCGCGTCCAAATCTGTCACTTGTTTTTGTATGTTCCTTTTGTGAGCTCTTGATATCTGAGCTCCATGAATGTTAAAACAAACTTGGCATGGAGCTGTGAAAGCTGTGCATTACCTTTGGCTGCAATGTGCGTTCTCTTACTGAAAGTAGTTAAATTCCATTGGCTTTGACAGAATAAGGAGCAATGGTCTCAAGTTGCAGTGGGGGAGGTCTAGGTTGGATATTAAGAAAAACTATTTCACTAGGAGGGTGGTGAAGCACTGGAATGCATTACCGAGGGAGGTGGTGGAATCTCCTTCCTTAGATATTTTTAAGGTCAGGCTTGACAAAGTCCTGGCTGGGATGATTTAGTTGTGGATTGGTCCTGCTTTGAGCAGGGGGTTGGACTAGGTGACCTCCTGAGGTCCCTTCCAACCCTAATCTTCTGATTCCATGATTCTGGAACATGGCCAGTTGTGAGCAGACGATCACATGCTCACCAATATTTCGTCAGTGACCAGGTGGGTGAGGTAACTTTTTTTTTAAATGAACTTTTGTTAGTGAAAGAGACAAGCTTTTGAACTCTTCTTCAGGACACCTGGGATGAACACAGCCACAACACCTTTGAAAACGTAAGTGTTGGTGAGAGCTGTAATCTATTTTCATTTGCATATCCAGGCTGAATAGCCATGCTTACCTATGCTCCTTATTTGCCTCTTGTTTAACACGGCTGACAGGAGCTATACAACAAGGAGATTTATGTAATTGGACAAACACTAGTAGATCAAGAATAAAAGATGCTCCCCTGTGGCCTGTCTCTGATAATTAACTGACTCCTCTGGCAGAAGACCGCACTAAAGAATGAACAAACAGATTTTATTACAACTGCTGCTCAAGATCTTCTCCTGCCCCGGATGCCAATTAACCAAATAGGTCTGAATTCGGAAGCTGAATGTATAAAGCACCTGTCATTCACATCCTCTCTCTATTTAATCCACCTCACCATCTCTGTTCAATACATTTCCTGCCCCATCCATGCTGTGTTCAAATTCTGCATGGCGCTGAGACTCAAACTGCCAGCATGATGGTAAGAATTGGCATGGCAGCAAAGCATTATCATTAATGTGTTCTGAGGCAGGTCCAAAGTGCATACAGAATGCCAACAGAAACAAAGTGTGTGGAGAACAGCAAGAATGTGTTTCACTTATTTCATTGTTGGTTGGCTTTAAAAATACTACTCCATATGGGCTCAGGATCTATCCTCATATATAACTTGCACTTCAGAAAGCTCAAAGTGCAGTATGCTGCACAGAAGTAGGAAACCATCCAGAATGGTCTTTGTTCAGCAGGGAAAAGTTGGCTGTATGATAACACTCTCAAAGCACTAAGAGCTAATTTTATATATAAAGCGCCAGTGTTCATAAGCTTCTAATTCAGGCTGTTGGAATCACTGTGGCCACATTACTGTTAAACATCCAATTTAAGCTGAGAGTTTGCATGATTTTCAGACGGCATGCTACCATACTGCACCACAAAACACTGTTTGGCCTTCAAAGTAATGCTGTGAGTAATGGGCCTGATTCCCCACTGCACTGCACCTTGTGCAAGCACTTACACCAGTGCAAAGTGAGTACAAAGTGGATTTAAAAATGATGCTAAAATCAGAGTCTTCTACGCACCTTTATACTCGAATAGGTAATTTACAAGCAAAGAATTAGGCCCAATTGATTGAATAAAATGAGTAATGTCCAGCAATGCATAAAAAGTCTGTTTTTTATTCCAAGGAAAGATGCACATTGAGTTAGACTGAGCCAACGCCTAAATGAGTTTACACAGAGATTTTTCTGCTTTACTAGGGATAAGACTTAATTCCATTAACATGATTTGCAGGATGTTTATTTTAAGTTATGATTTAGAACATGGAGTTTCATGTAACTCCAAGGAAATGAGATGAAGCACAGCCATCTCAGAGCCTCTCCCGTCAATAGCCTCAATTGTTGGGTCAGAACCCAAAACAGGGTGAACAGAGAAGCCAGAGATGTCAAAAGTCTAAAGTCAGCAGATCCAGTGACAATCAGAAATGCAAGTCTGGCACCTTGCCGAATGCCAGTCATGCCATATATCTGCCAAGCCTCTCGGACAGATATTGCTGTTAGATCTCTCACTGTTAGGCTCAGTTAGTGCCACTCATTGGGGCCCCTCAGCCCCAGTTCCCTGCCCAGCCATGGCTGCTCCCACTTAAGTCCTACGCTGACCTTCCTCCAGCTGAGCGGTCTGGCAGTCACAGCCTGTTCCACATGCGGCCATGTCAAGGTTCCTCCCCCACTCTGAACTCGAGGGTACAGATGTGGGGACCTGCATGAAAACCCCCTAAGCTTCTCGTTACCAGCTTAGGTCAAAACTTGTTTGGGTTTACTGGGAAACGTAGTTTGGACACGTCTTTCCCCCCCAAAATCCTCCCAACCCTTGAACCCCACTTCCTGGGAAAGGTTTGGTAAAAATCCTCACCGATTTGCATAGGTGACCACAGACCCAACCCCTTAGATCTGAGAACAATGAAAAAGCATTCAGTTTTCTTACAAGAAGACTTTTAATAGAAATAGAAGTAAGGAATCACCTCTGTAAAATCAGGATGGTAGATACCTTACAGGGTAATTAGATTCAAAACACAGAGAACCCCTCTAGGCAAAACCTTAAGTTACAAAAAAGATACACAGACAGAAATAGTTATTCTATTCAGCACAGTTCCTTTCTCAGCCATTTAAAGAAATCATAATCTAACACATGCCTAGCTAGATTACTTACTAAAAGTTCTAAGACTCCATTCCTGGTCTATCCCCTGCAGAAACGAGCATATAGACAGACACACAGACCCTTTGTTTCTCTCCCTCCTCCCAGCTTTTGAAAGTATCTTGTCTCCTCATTGGTCATTTTGGTCAGGTGCCAGCGAGGTTACCTTTAGTTTCTTAACCCTTTACAGGTGAGAGGATTTTTCCTCTGGCCAGGAAGGATTTTAAAGGGGTTTACCCTTCCCTTTATATTTATGACAGGCTGTATCCACATGTCCTGGGGTTCAGGGCTGACAGGGAGGGGAATGGGGGACAATATACCAGGGCCCCAAGCTCAGGGCCTTTCCCCCAAATGTCTAACATTGGTTTAAATAAAGCAAAATGGGAAGGGGTGGGGCCTAGAAAACCATGTATCAGACCCCACAATTCTGGGGTCTCTCTCCAGCTCCCTGCTGCCAATCGGCTCCCACAACCAGACAGGGCCCAGCCACATCATGGGTCAGGACCCTCTCCCTTCCCTGGCCTGGGAAAGGGCCAGTGCAATTGGGAGGGACTGATGGGAGTTGTAGTCCCCTGCTTTACAGCTCCTTCACAATAAGAACTGGATGCATTATTGCAGAAGAGGGAAGAGAATTGCAAAATATGCAAAGAAAAGCAAAGACAGGGAAGGATTGTACAAGGGGTTCGTAATAAGAACAGGTAGAATTGCCAACTTTCTAATTGCACAAAACCGAACACCCATGCCCTACCCCTTCCCCCAAGGCCCCGCCTCTTCTCACTCCAGCCCCCCTCCCTCAGTCGCTCACTCTCCCCCACCCTGACTCACTATCCCTGGGCTGGGCCAGGAACTGGGACGCAGGAAGGGGTGAGGGCTCCAGCTGGGGGTGCGGGCTCTAGGGTGAGGCCAGAAATGAAGGGTTCAGGGTGCAGCAGAGGGCTCTGGGCTGGGGCAGGAGGTTGCAGTGTGGGAGGGGGTTAGGGCTCTGGTTGGGGGTGCGAGCTCTGGGATGAGGCCAGGGATGAGGAGTTTGGGGTGCAGGAGGGGGCTCCAGGCTAGGTAGGGGGTTCAGGGTGGGGGCTCCGGCTGGGTGGTGCTTTCCTCAGGCAGCTCCCAGTCAGTGGCACAGTGGGGCTAAGGCAGGCTCCCTGCCTACCCTGGCTCCGTGCTGCTCCCAGAAGCAGCCGTCATGTCTAGCCCCTAGGCAGAGGTGTGGCCAGGCAGCTCTGTGCTGTGCGTGCTGCCCATGCCCGCAGGTGCCACCCCCACGACTCCCATTGGCCATGGTTCCCAGCCAGTGGGAGCTGCAGAGCTGGGACGTATCAGTCTGAAGCTGGAAAGTGTGCATTTATTATCACAATGTAAAGATCTAGCTTAGGAGAACGGGTGTCACCATCCCCAGCCACTGACTCACAACCCACAAGACTTCAACATTTTGGTTTATGTTTATCCACCTTTTTGACCCACAAATTGGGCTGAAAAAAAAAAGTCACATGATAGAGGCAGCCTCTCTTCCAAGGGTTGCAGTCATTATGGTTTTAATTAGACCAGAAAGAGCAATAGCAGCCTTATTCACGAGAAGAAGAAACCAAGAAGTTTGCAGCCAAAGTCATTTTTTTAAAAAAGTTACTTGAACGTTTTTAAACTTTAAAAAAGAAATGTTTGAATTCAGTTTGGCTTGGTTCTTATGCTCCCTCAGCTGATATGTCAAGAACTTGCTCACGTGTTTGTCATTTCTCTTTTCTATAGCAGGCCCAGATTCTGCCATCTTTATTCATAGAATCATAGAATCATAGAATATCAGGGTTGGAAGGGACCCCAGAAGGTCATCTAGTCCAACCCCCTGCTCGAAGCAGGACCAATTACCAGTTAAATCATCCCAGCCAGGGCTTTGTCAAGCCTGACCTTAAAAACCTCTAAGGAAGGAGATTCTACCACCTCCCTAGGTAACGCATTCCAGTGTTTCACCACCCTCTTAGTGAAAAAGTTTTTCCTAATATCCAATCTAAACCTCCCCCACTGCAACTTGAGACCATTACTCCTCGTTCTGTCATCTGCTACCATTGAGAACAGTCTAGAGCCATCCTCTTTGGAACCCCCTTTCAGGTAGTTGAAAGCAGCTATCAAATCCCCCCTCATTCTTCTCTTCTGCAGGCTAAACAATCCCAGCTCCCTCAGCCTCTCCTCATAACTCATGTGTTCCAGTCCCCTAATCATTTTTGTTGCCCTTCGCTGGACTCTCTCCAATTTATCCACATCCTTCTTGAAGTGTGGGGCCCAAAACTGGACACAGTACTCCAGATGAGGCCTCACCAATGTCGAATAGAGGGGAACGATCACGTCCCTCGATCTGCTCGCTATGCCCCTACTTATACATCCCAAAATGCCATTGGCCTTCTTGGCAACAAGGGCACACTGCTGACTCATATCCAGCTTCTCGTCCACTGTCACCCCTAGGTCCTTTTCTGCAGAACTGCTGCCTAGCCATTCGGTCCCTAGTCTGTAGCTGTGCATTGGGTTCTTCCGTCCTAAGTGCAGGACCCTGCACTTATCCTTATTGAACCTCATCAGATTCCTTTTGGCCCAATCTTCCAATTGGTCTAGGTCCTTCTGTATCCTATCCCTCCCCTCCAGCGTATCTACCACTCCTCCCAGTTTAGTATCATCCGCAAATTTGCTGAGAGTGCAATCCACACCGTCCTCCAGATCATTTATGAAGATATTGAATAAAACCGGCCCCAGGACCGACCCTTGGGGCACTCCACTTGATACTGGCTGCCAACTAGACATGGAGCCATTGATCACTACCCGTTGAGCCCGACAATCTAGCCAACTTTCTACCCACCTTATAGTGCATTCATCCAGCCCATACTTCCTTAACTTGCTGACAAGAATACTATGGGAGACCGTGTCAAAAGCTTTGCTAAAGTCAAGAAACAATACATCCACTGCTTTCCCTTCATCCACAGAACCAGTAATCTCATCATAAAAGGCGATTAGATTAGTCAGGCATGACCTTCCCTTGGTGAATCCATGCTGGCTGTTCCTGATCACTTTCCTCTCATGCAAGTGCTTCAGGATTGATTCTTTGAGGACCTGATACATGATTTTTCCAGGGACTGAGGTGAGGCTGACTGGCCTGTAGTTCCCAGGATCTTCCTTCTTCCCTTTTTTAAAGATTGGCACTACATTAGCCTTTTTCCAGTCATCCGGGACTTCCCCGGTTCGCCACGAGTTTTCAAAGATAATGGCCAGTGGCTCTGCAATCACAGCCGCCAATTCCTTCAGCACTCTTGGATGCAACTTGTCCGGCCCCATGGACTTGTGCACGTCCAGCTTTTCTAAATAGTCCCTAACCGCCTCTATCTCCACAGAGGGCTGGCCATCTCTTCCGCATTTTGTGATGCCCAGCGCAGCAGTCTGGGAGCTGACCTTGTTAGTGAAAACAGAGGCAAAAAAAGCATTGAGTACATTAGCTTTTTCCACATCCTCTGTCACTAGGTTGCCTCCCTCATTCAGTAAGGGGCCCACACATTCCTTGGCTTTCTTCTTGTTGCCAACATACCTGAAGAAACCCTTCTTGTTACTCTTGACATCTCTGGCTAGCTGCAGCTCCAGGTGCGATTTGGCCCTCCTGATAACATTCCTACATGCCCGAGCAATATTTTTATACTCTTCCCTGGTCATATGTCCAACCTTCCACTTCTTGTAAGCTTCTTTTTTATGTTTAAGATCCGCTAGGATTTCACCATTAAGCCAAGCTGGTCGCCTGCCATATTTACTATTTTTTCGACTCATCGGGATGGTTTGTCCCTGTAACCTCAACAGGGATTCCTTGAAATACAGCCAGCTCTCCTGGACTCCTTTCCCCTTCAAGTTAGTCCCCCAGGGGATCCTGGCCATCCGTTCCCTGAGGGAGTCGAAGTCTGCTTTCCTGAAGTCCAGGGTCCGTATCCTGCTGCTTACCTTTGTTCCCTGCGTCAGGATCCTGAACTCAACCAACTCATGGTCACTGCCTCCCAGATTCCCATCCACTTTTGCTTCCCCCACTAATTCTACCCGGTTTGTGAGCAGCAGGTCAAGAAAAGCACCCCCCCTAGTTGGCTCCTCTAGCACTTGCGCCAGGAAATTGTCCCCTACGCTTTCCAAAAACTTCCTGGATTGTCTATGCACCGCTGTATTGCTCTCCCAGCAGATATCAGGAAAATTAAAGTCACCCATGAGAATCAGGGCATGCGATCTAGTAGCTTCCGTGAGCTGCCGGAAGAAAGCCTCATCCACCTCATCCCCCTGGTCCGGTGGTCTATAGCAGACTCCCACCACTACATCACTCTTGTTGCACACACTTCTAAACTTAATCCAGAGACACTCAGGTTTTTCTGCAGTTTCGTACCGGAGCTCTGAGCAGTCATACTGCTCCCTTACATACAGTGCTACTCCCCCACCTTTTCTGCCCTGCCTGTCCTTCCTGAACAGTTTATAACCATCCATGACAGTACTCCAGTCATATGAGTTATCCCACCAAGTCTCTGTTATTCCGATCACGGAATTATTATTGTGGGCAATACCATACCTCTACAGTTGGATCCCCCCTGTCTGTGGGATTACTTGAGGAGTAAGACACCACCCAACATGAGCTAGATTGGGAGAACCTGGCCCTGAAAGAGCGTCGCTGCTTTAGGTTCCTGGATAGATGGCAGTGATGTCGTCCTGGCTGCACAGGAGTTAACAGGAGTTTTGCTAGTCCTTTCAAAGGAGCTAGAATTTCAACCCAGTACTTTGGATTCCACAGGCACCAGCTTCCAACTCTCCCCGAGAGTGTTCAACCCCTGCTCAGCCCCAGGCCCTGACCCCAAGCCCCTGCCCACACCCACTCTGCCCCCCACCCAGCCCGAGCTTCCTTCATGCTGTAGAACAGTTGATCTGAGGTGGGCCAGAGGTGCTGGAGGGGAGGGATGGGAGCTTGGATGCCCATGGATGCTAAGCACCTGCTAATTCCTCTCTCCCATGGGTGCTCCAGCCCTTAAGCACCCACAGAGTTGGTGCCAATGTTTGATTCTTATGAGTTATGCCCAAGGCTGCCCGTGTGCAGTTAGCTGATCATTTGCATACGCACAAAGATTAGGAGAACAATGTCCATTGTTCCCTGTCTTGTGAAGAGAGAACACTTGTTATGGACGTCACTCCACTTGAGAGGACAATCTCTGCAAGTCTTTGCTCTGTGTCGGGCATATATTCCCCTGGGGACACATCCTGGGAGTCAGTTTGCAGGCACTTACATGGCATTTTTCTGGACCATTTAAAGTTTTAGAAATAGGATTTCCCCCTCCCCTGGGCTCACCATGCTATCCAGCTTCCTGAATTGCAGGCATTAGCTCAAGTGCTTGAGTAAGAAGCTTGCCAGAGGATGTTGTGAAGGCAAAGACACTAACAGGATTCAAAAAAGGGAGCTAGATAAGTTAAAAGGAGGATAGGTCCATCAATGGCTATTAGCCAGGATGGGCAGGGATGGCGGTCCTAGCCTGTGTTTGCCAGAAGCTGGGAATGGGTGACAGGGGATGGATCACTTGATGATTACCTGTTCTGTTCATTCCCTCTGGGGCACCTGGCACTGGCCACTGTCTGAAGACAGGATACTGGGCTAGATGGACCATTGGTCTGACCCAGTGTGGCCATTCTTGTGTTTTCTTGTGGTGTGCATGCTGCTGGACTATACCATGTGGTCTGCTTGTTTGGGGGACTGTGTACTGACAGTGTGTGTGCTGAGCCAAGCAGCCTGCTAGGCAAGGCTGAGAGCTTCTTAACAAGGCTTTGATCCCTAAGCCCTTCAGCACCCAGCAACCCTTAACCGGGGGCAGGTCGACTCAGGAAGACCAGGGCGTTAAAAAGCCAACTTCTAAGCGACCAGAGGAGCGAGGGACAGGAACTGCTAAGAGGGGAGTTTTGCTAGGGAGTTGTGGAGGGTCTACATACACTTAAAATTCCTTAAAAGTCTTTAAGCTTAAAGCCAAGAACACCCGCTGATAAAAACAAAAGGAACAAGCTTCGGGAGTAAAAAGAGAATGCAGGCAGAAGTCCAGCAACAGAGTTGGGGCTACCCAGTTTATTGCACCCAATGCAGCATGTCTGATTACCTGCCCTATGGGCAGGTGGCGTATGTGTGCCTTCGAAGCAAGGAGCTCCTGGCCCTCAAAGACTGTGTATGGGCTTTGGAGACCAGGCTGGCTGAACTGGAGGAGCTGAGGGAGACAGAGGTGTACATAGATGAGACTTCCCGGGACACAGTAGAATGGTCCCACCCCCGGTTTGACAGCCTCTGTGCGGTTGAGGAGGATGAAAGTCTCAGGGAAGGAGAACATCCAACTGGAGCACAGGGAAACAATCCCATAGTTGGGACCTTCCTTCCAGATGATGTTGTGGTATCCTCTCACACTGAGAATACCTCTCGGGGGAGGGAATGCAGTTGTTAGGAAGAGACAGGTATTAGTAATGTGCAATTCGATCATTAGAAACATAGATGGCTGGATTTGAGATGACCGGGAGAACTGCATGGTGACTTGCGTACGTGGTGCAAAGGTTGCGGATCCCTCGAGGCATCTAGATAGACTTAAATTACAATAAGGTGGCTGATCTCCTGAGGTCCCTTCCAACCCTGATATTCTATGATTCTATGAAAGGCTGCACTTAGAGTAGTTATCAATGGTTTGCTGTCAAACCAGAGACGATATCCAGTGGTGTCCTGCAGGGGTCACTCCTGAGTCCAGTTCTAGACAGTTTTCATTAACTAAGTGGATAATGGAATGGAGAAGATGCTTATAAAGTTTGTGGAGGACACCAAGCTGGGACAGGTCATAAACACTTTGGAGGTCAATATTAGAATTCAAAATGACCATGATAAATTGATTTCATACAAATTCTTCAAACAAGATGAAATTCAGTAAAGACAAGTTCAAAGCACTACACTTAAGATGGGGAATAATGGGCTAGACAGTAGTACTGCTGAAAAGGATCTGGGAGTTCTAGCTGATCACAGACTACACATGAGCCAACTGTGTGATGCAGTTCCAAAAAAAGGGTGGCGTGTGTTAACCAGAGTGTTGTATACAAGACACCGGCATTAGCTATCTGCTCTACTCAGCACTGGTGATGCCTCAGCTGGAGTCCTGTGTCCAGTTTTGGGTACCACATTTTAAGAAAGATGTGGAGAAATTGGAGAGAATCCAGAGGAGAACAAAAAATGATAAAGGTTTAGAAAACCTAACCTATGAGGAAAGGTTAAAAAACTGGGCAGATAACACTCTTCAAATGTTAGGGCTGTTATAAAGACACAGATCAATGTTCTCCTTGTTCACTGAATGTAGGACAAGAAGTAATAGACAATCTGTAGCAAGGGAGATTTATGTTAAATAGGAAAAAAAATCCTAACTTTAAGGATATTTAAGGACTGGAATAGACTTCCAAGGAGGAATACCCATCATTGGAGATTTTTTTAGAACAGGCTGGACCAATAGCTGTCCAGGATGGTTTAAGTATTCCTGGCCTTGCCTCAGCAGAGAGGGCTGGACTATATGATCTCTCAAGGTCCTTTCCAGCCCTGCATTTCTATAGTTCTATGCTAAAACACGCTCATATTATGGCTACCCTGTCTTAGCTCCATGCACCCACTTGTTAATTTCATACTTATGTTACATCTTGTCCTTCCAACTCTGAGCCTGCAACGAGCTCCACCTCATCCAGTGTGAAGTTTATTGTAGGCTCAGTGTCACGCTGTGCAGCTCTCATCACCAGACTGGCATCTCCTCCTGGTCATACTGGGGATTAGCTCAAGGCCAGCACCACGTCCATGGTTTGCACACCAGCACTCTGCCCCTACTCCTGACCCCAGCTCCTCTCTCAGCTCCCAGAACTGCATCCTCCTCCTCTTGACTCAGCCCTCTGGCTGGGTCATCATCTGCATTTCCCCCTTCTAGGGGGAGAGGCCATAGAATCATAGAATATCAGGGTTGGAAGGGACCTCAGGAGATCATCTAGTCCAACCCCCGGCTCAAAGCAGGACCATTCCCCAATTAAATCATCATCAGAGGTATCTCTGTCCAACAGTTCAGCTACTTCCCCAGTGGGTAGGCCCACCCACTACTCCGGGACCCAACCCAGGGACCCTCCTGCTGCGCCTCTGTAAACTCAGTCAACGCTGCTCTATTTCCACTTTCCCATGACCCCAGCTCCTTCTTCAGCCTTCTCTCCGGGCCTCAGCTGCTCAGTCCCCGCAGCCAGCCAAGGTACTTATAGTTCTCTCAGCACTGCAAGGATGCAGTCCTTACTCCCGGGGCTCCAGCAGCAACTGACCCTGCTCTGCCCTGCGGCTCCTTTTATAAGGGCTTGCTGGGTCCTGATTGGCTCTTCCTCGCAGCCCCTCTCTTATTGGCTGCTTTCTGCACAACCTCCCCATGGCTCTATTAACCCTTTACATTCCACCCCATCACATTCAGGACCTTAAGCTCCAATTCTGTAAAGACTTCTGGATTCAATTGTCCCACTGATTTTGAGGTTTACTACTGGGTCAGATTCTCAGGTGGAGTAAATCAGTTGTATTCCATTAACACAGTTTATGCAAGCCAAGAATCTGGCCCACAGTGTGCAAAAATCTGTCAGGATCAGGGCCTTAGATAGCAAGTTTGTTGTGGCAGGGACTACCTTTATTTTATGCCCAGCACCATGCGTCCCCTTTCTGGCCAAGGCCTCTAGACACCACTGTAATACAAACAAGCCATCCGAGAGAAGGTGTGGAAGCCCCGGTACGTGTACCAATGCACAGGGCAAAACACAAGCTAATTTTGGATTCTCATCCCTCACTTCTATGGCAGGCAGAACTGGAAAAGACATCACCATTATCCTCAGATTCACAGGAGGCACAATTCTGTGTATGACAATGACTTTATCTAAACAGGTCCCCTTTCTTTGGCTGCCCCCAAATGGGACTGCTCATACAAGTAAGGTTTGCAGGATTGGGCCCTTACTTCACACCCAAGACAGCTGTATTGTGGAGTTTCCCTAGAGAGGACTGTGGCCCAGTATGTGCAAGGAGAGCTCCATCACACACTTGCCATTTTCAGAAAGAACAGCGGCTCATCTCCCACGGCTCTGATAAGCTCTTTAAAGGTTTTCTAAACATGAAACACTAATGAAAACACTGCATGTTGAGGACAATAGTTTCTAAAGCAGACTCACGATGCTATGAAATGAAAATGTCCTTCCCCTAAATCTTTGCAGAATGTTATAAAAAAGGAAACTAATAATCTCTTTAAAGGTGCTCAATTCACACCACTATAATAGGAAAGAGAATGGTACTTAAAATGCCATTAAAAATAGCACCATGGGAAAGCAAGAGTCGTGCAAACGGATTACCAAAAAATGGCTTGTCAGAGAGAGCTCCTCTCTTGCAAAGCTCCGAGTTCCTTCCAGTGCGATTGAGGTAAACAGGATTGACTGCACTTCACGAGTTTGTAATAAAAGCATTGGCTCTAAAAGAGAAGATATTCACAAATCTTCAAGGAAATTAAACAAAGTGAAGAATTGTCACCAGAAGATGGCAAGAGGTGAAACCAGTGGGAGAGAAAACATACTTTTATGATGAAGTGTGCTGCAGAGAGCCATTTCCTGGAGCGTTTTGCCATGTTTCAAATTACTTAGTGATGAGCCAAGGTCAATAACAGCCGGTATATGATACAACAATGTCATTCCATCAAGGGATTTCGATGGTGGATCGCCAGACTCGACATGCTATTAGGCAGTTGCATATTTGCTACTTTTATCAACAAAAAAAGGAGAACACATATGGTGCCAGCTCCACAGAGGGTATAAATCATCAGAACTCCATGTTGCACCAGTTTACACCACGTCTGGATCCGGCCCATTGTTTTTATTGGAGAAGATCTGCTCACATTCCATAACAACTAGCATTGTGAATGTGATGCTCTGTCAGTTCTAATGCCTTCTCTCCCCACACCCACCCCTCCAGCTCCCGGACACACAAAAATTTATTTCATGAACAAACAAATATTCACCGCCATTGACATTTTTCAAGTTTTCAAATATCTCCAAAAAGCTGAAAATCATTTTCTCCCCTTTGGCAACTGAAAAATGAATAATTTCATTTTCAGGTGAAAGGTTTCAATAAAAACTAAAAAATGGTTACCTGACAAGCTAAAACAGTTTGAAGTTTTGGAATGTCAACAACAGGAGTTTTTGCCCCCGGGAGTCTTTTATGTAAACCTGGGGAAAAAATTAACTGAAGGCAGACATTCCTCATGGCAACAGCTATTTAGTTGAAATAGACACTTTCCATTAAAACAAAGTTGATGGATAATTTATTGCCATGTCTAGTATTAATGTAGCCATATGACTACACCAATATCAAATGAGGTTTTCTCAGTGTAGTGTCCTCTGCTGGTGAGAGTCAAGGAATTTCCCTGGGGCACAGATGATTGTAAAGTCAAATGGCACACCAGAGCAGAGAAGGACCATAACTGAATTGTTGATGACGCTCTGACTTTACTAATACAGAGGTAATAGGCTGGTTCCTACTCCCACTGAATTTAATTAAGTCAGGAGTGGGACCATGCATCACCAATCATCATGTTTTATATTTCCACCTTCCCACAATGCTTATTATTTGTAGATCACCTACCTGTTGACATTTTGGAGGTAAAATTCATCCCAGGTATTACTCCACTGAATTTAATAGAGCATAACAGGGCAAAATTCATCCTTGGAATTGTTTCAGAGTAACAGCCGTGTTAGTCTGTATTCGCAAAAAGAAAAGGAGTACTTGTGGCACCTTAGAGACTAACCAACTTATTTGAGCATAAGCTTTCGTGAGCTACAGCTCACTTCATCCTTGGAATTGAATTCTAATGGAGGGACATAGAAGGCTGCTGTTACCCTGGTCTCCCACATAACCCTCTCTCCCTGCCCACTAGTTTATGTCATTGTCTTGTCTTTCAGGCATTGGGGACACACTGTCATTTGCTATCTGTTTGTACAACACCTAATCCAATGGGTCCTTGACCTGGCTGACTTCTACACGCCGTTGAGATTAAAAACAACATAAAAAACCCAAAGATGGCACTTGTGCACATACATAATCTGCTTTTTTCCCAAGCAGAGTATGTATGCAGGCCTCAATTTTATGGCTCTTCTCATCAGAGTATCCACAACAATACTGAGATTCATGGTAATGTATTGATAGGTTTTGTTTCCCACAGTTACAGAATATGCAAGCAGCACTGACCTCCTTCGTTATCAAGGTCAGCTGGTATTTCAGAACCTTAGTTTACTGTCCATTTCAGGATTCTGAAGTCACATTGGTAGGTTACTGGATGGCACAGGGAAATGACAATAGATTGGTGGGGCAGGGATAGCTCAGTGGTTTGAGCATTGCCCTGCTAAATGCAGGGTTGTGAGCTCAATCCTTGAGGGGGCCATTTAGGGATCTGGGGCAAAAATTGGGGGTTGGACTAAATGAGGTCCCTCCCAACCCTGATATTCTGTGATTATAGAGGTTTTTACCCACTTTTTCGTAATACATAGGAAGATGGCAATACATGTTATAACTAAACAAAGGAGAAAAATGGTCCATGAGCTTATAGTCATACTGAAAGTGACTGTTTCCTTTATAATGACATTTTCCCAGTGTAATGCAGACACCTTTAGGCACTACATATCCTAAATATAGAAAGCAATATGGTGAGGTAACGGTGAATGTGTAAATGGCACCGACTCTCTGGGGACCTTCGTCATCCCACGTGGGACTTGAGAATTCTGCTGGGATCTAGTAATGCCCTTTATGAATCGACGTATCACACACACCACTTCTGTTTTATGAATTAGGGTTGGGAAATCCAGCACACATTAAACAGAAGCTACCTTGAAGCTGAAACCAAAACCATCTGACAGCTCTACAGGGTTTGGACGTTGAAGAAAAACCGCCACCACAAAAGCCTTAAAGTTATTTCCATCCCCCCCCCCCCCCCCCGCCGTTTCAAGCCTTTCTCCCTGACCCCCGTCTTCCATAACTACCACGAAGGACCATCAATCAGCCGCAGCAATGACCTGCAGTGTCTTGTGCGTGCCAATCTAATTTGCTAAATAATTCTTCTGTGAATTAAAAGCCTAAATCCTTACCATGGAAACACAAAACTGTCAGGCCCCCATCACTCCCCTGGGAGGCATTAGGGTCCATTGGAGACATTGTTAAATGGGGAACTGGAAGAAAACTTCTTTATTCTTAGCTGTACCACCAGGGGACTTGGGCAAATCACTTCAGCTCTGTTACTTTCCCTGCCCTTTGTCAGTGTGTTTACGTAAACTGAGAGGAGAGCTGGTGGAAAGAGTTTGCTTGGTCAAAAGTGGCTTTCATCAAAACAGACATTTTCGTGGGAAGTATCTGATTTCTAGTAAACATTTAATCTCTTAAATAGAAAAACTGGGGTTTGGGCTGAAATTTCTCTTTTCTTTAAGTTCAGACTCAAAAGCCCTTTGAAGAATAACTGCTACAAAAACGAAGGCTTTGTTTTCTTTGAAAATTTTCTAAAGGACCAAAAAACAATTTCCCAACCAGCTATAACTGAAAGCTCTCTGGGGGAAGGTTTGGTTCTTACTATGCATTTTCATGGTGCCTATTGCAATGGGACTCTGATCTTGTGACTTGCAAGGGACCCTATAATATAAGCAGTAATAATCCTACACAGATTTATGCACACACTTCATTTCTATAATGTGTCTGTTCGCAGGCCCAGGGCTGTCGTGTCTGTTCCTGCCAGGTGCTTTACGTCTCGTGAGTGGTTCAGAGCATTCACAGCTTCTAATGATTTGGCAAGAGGCACATAGCACCTTACCAACACTTTGAACTTTGTAGGATTGGGTCCCTAACATCTTGCAGCACCCATGGGGGAAAAAATATTTCTAAGCTTTTGGGATACTCTTCTTGTAAAATCATAAAGATGTTGACATTAAAAATATCACATTAACAAGATGAGAAAATTGTGCCAAACCTGACTTGAAAAGTCCTTTATTTTATGAGTAAACTAGAATTAAAGTTTTTTCCCCCTATTTGTTTTTAATAGATAGGAATTAGTACTGGGCAGAGAGCCAGGAATGCGGAGATGCCTTGAAACCTTTCCTGTTTCATATGAATCATGTTTTTTTAACATTAACATTTAAGTCTCAAAAATCACTGGCAGGCATTGAATCTCTTCAGACACCACAATTAAAAATAGATTAATACTTACCAAAGATGGGTCCATCAACAAGCAGCAACCTACTGAGCAACACCGTGGGTGTCAGAAAGAAAACAGTGTAGGTTGCACAGTAAGATCATTTAAATAAGTCCCGAGTCCGGACCATGCTATTGGTATGAGCATTTCTGCAGTTCTTGGAAGAGGGTAACCGACTCAACTGAGCAAAGATGAAACAAAAGGGGCCATATAGAAGCAAGTGTATATATGTTGGGCACAAAGATTCAGGATCCACTCTGAGGGAGAAACCAATAGGTTTTATTGACAAGTCTAGGAATCTGCTCATGGATTTCTCCTCAACTCAGGTCGCTTGCGGGAGTCAAAAGTATGCAGTGCATTTGGGGTTTTCAGTCAGGTTCTTTTTAAAAGCCTTTAGGTGCCTACATCCAACATTAGCTCCTCATAACCCCTGCTCAGCTGCCACCCACCCCTGAAAGTGTCTAAGTTTCCTTAGGCACCTCAGTCTCCACTAGTGGCCTGTGCAAAGGCTCTCCAGGGCCAGCTCCCAGCTCCTTGCTCACACACAAGCCCTGGCAAGTTCCCTTTGAGACTCCACCACCTCCCATCTACTTCACCTTTGGGCCCAATCCAGCATGAGTTGTCAGAACATGCCTCCTGGGTCAGGCCCCGCACAAAACACAGCCACTGGAGGAGGAGAACTCATCATTATTTATACCCTATAACCCAGTGGTTCGAGCACTCACCCAAGACGCAGGAGACCCCGGTTCTCATCCCCATTCTCCCCAGGGCAGAGTAGGGATTTTTACCCATGTTTGCCATCTCCCAGGAGAGCAGACTAAGCACTGTGCTATTGGGTGTCCCAGCATGGGACTTGTCAAAGTTCCTTCCCCACTCTGAACTCTAGGGTACAGATGTGGGGACCTGCATGTAAGACCCCCCCTAAGCTTATTTTGACCAACTTAGGTTAAAAACTTCCTCAAGGTACAAACTTTGCCTTGTCCTTGAACCCTATACTGCCACCATCAAGCATGTTAAACAAAGAACAGGGAAATAGCCCACTTGGAGACGTCTTCCCCCAAAATATCCCCCCAAGCCCTACACCCCGTTTCCTGGGGAAGGCTTGATAAAAATCCTCACCAATTTGCATAGGTGAACATAGACCCAAATCCTTGGATCTTAAGAACAATGAAAAAGCAATCAGGTTCTTAAAAGAAGAATTTTAATTAAAGAAAAGATAAAAGAATCACCTCTGTAAAATAAGGATGGTAAATACCTTACAGGGTAATTCAAAACATAGAGAATCCCTCTAGGCAAAACCTTAAGTTACAAAAAGACAAAAAAAAAACCCAACCAGGAATATACATTCCATTCAGCACAGCTATTTTACCAGCCATTAAACAAAAGGAAATCTAATGCATTTCTAGCGAGAGTACTTACTAACTTAAGGAGTTCTGACCTGCAATCCTGATCTGTTCCTGGCAAAAGCATCACACAGACAGAACCTTTGTTTCCGTCCCCCCTCCAGCTTTGAAAGTATCTTGTCTCCTCATTGGTCATTTTGGTCAGGTGCCAGCGAGGTTATTCTTAACCCTTTACAGGTGAAAGGGTTTTACCTCTGGCCAGGAGGGATTTTATAGTTCTGTATACAGAAAGGTGGTTACCCTTCCCTTTATATTTATAACAGGACTCTCTCCTGTTGAAGCTGTTCGACTTTGCATAAGTCAACTGAGCCAGTGAGAAGACTGTATAGCCCAGTAGACAGGGCACTCGTCCAGGCAAGCCAGGTTCCATGACTATCTCAGTATTTCATACAAGGGGGGACAGCTTCTTCAGGTGCACCAGACAGCTCTACCCAATAGCTGGGTGCTTAGGGCACTCAGCTGGGGGATGGAAGAACTGGGCTCAAGTTCCTTTCCCACCTCAGGCAGAGCAGGGAGTTGAAACTGGGTCCTGGATAAATGCTTTAACTCCTACATTTTACATGTAAATCTAGAGATCAAGAAAGGGTTGACCTGCCATAAGTACTGTCGCAGATTCACAGCATCTCTGCTACACCCATTTTTAAAGTTTCTTGGAGGAAGCTCCCTACTGTGAAAAACCACTGGGGGGAAGGGTCTCGCTCACTCCTCCCTCAGCCTCACCCCTACCTAGAATGAGCTACTGGGCTCCAGCCCTTCTGCTTCACACCGTGAGCTTTGCTCAGCAAGTGCAACCAAGAGAGACTCTGGGTAGAGACTTGTGCACCTCACCCATTTTCAAAGCAGCAGAGTTTTAGTTAACTAGAACAGAGCCCTGGAAGCCCATAGGTTAGCAGAGAGAAGAGAAAGTAAAAGCACAGGCAATCTGGTCAGCCTACAGCAATACACCAGCCAAGCTGTAATGAGCTTCGTTTTCAGTCTGTCTGTCTCCGACTTCCTTCCTTAGTCAGGTGAGAAAGCTCCAAGCTTCTTCCAGAAGTGAGCTCTTTATTCCCCCACCTCAGAGCCTTTCACGCCATTTGTTCTCAAGCTGGGGTCTCTGCTCAGCTTCCCTGGTGAGAGCCAAGAAAGTCATCCTCCCTCTGAGTCATTGGTCGGTTGGTGTATTAGAAAGAGAGCGCCTGAGACATGAGGCCTGGTATAAGAGGCCGAAGGTCTGAACTAAAGTAAGCCCTGCTAATATAAAGCAGAGTTAGCAAGAAAATCAGGCCAAGTCAGGCTCTGTCCTGTTACAAAGCAGAGGCCTGCTTGCAGGTTCACTGTCTAATGCATGAACTTGGCAAGGACAGGGCTGGAGTAGCAAAAGCACAAGCACTCCTAGGCACCAAGTATTCACATAAACACATTCCAGAAGCGTAGGACCAGAAAACCTGGATACAAGATTATGGTGTAAACACACTCCCAGCAGATCAAGGGACGTGATCGTTCCCCTCTATTCGACATTGGTGAGGCCTCATCTGGAGTACTGTGTCCAGTTTTGGGCCGCACACTACAAGAAGGATGTGGAAAAATTCCAGCGGAGGGCAACAAAAATGATTAGGGGGCTGAATCACATGACTTATGAGGAGAGGCTGAGGGAACTGGGATTGTTTAGTCTTCAGAAGAGAAGTATGAGGGGGGATTTGATAGCTGCTTTCAACTACCTGAAAGGGGGTTCCAAAGAGGATGGCTCTAGACTGTTCTCAGTGATAGCTGATGACAGAACAAGGAGTAATGGTCTCAAGTTGCAGTGGGGGAGGTTTAGGTTGGATATTAGGAAAAACTTTTTCATGACGAGGGTGGTGAAACACTGGAATGAGTTACCTAGGGAGGTGGTGGAATCTCCTTCCTTAGATATTTTTAAGGTCAGGCTTGACAAAGCCCTGGCTGGGATGATTTAGTAGGGGATTGGTCCTGCTTTGAGCAGGGAGTTGGACTAGATGACCTCCTGAGGTCCCTTCCAACCCTGATATGCTAAGATAACACAAGGACACACTGACCCCTCTTAAAGATAAGTTCAGGACGACAGGGTGAAGGATAGAGATGTTTTGATTGAACCAACAGGTACAAGGTAGAGGGTGGTAACTAAACGCATCAGAGGGGCAATACGGAACTTCTTTGTATCAGTGTATAAAACAGGGTGTGTGTCTTTATCTGGCCACGGAGGCAATGGAAAGTCCCACCATTCACTGAGTTGAGTCCACTGTAATGGGCATACATGTCTTAGTATCCCTATAGAGTCTTCCAGGTGCTATTACGCGCTTCGTTGAGAATAAACCTGGCCAAGTGCCTTCGCTAGAGAACTGAGTGTATGGTCTTTTGGGGCTCTTCCATCAAGGTCTGATGTGTCAGCAATCTGCACAGAGCTCGGACAGCACAAAACAAGAACACACACGCAGACAGCAACTGATGACACTAGGTAGCAATGTCTTGGTGACTGGGCTTTCCATTGTCTTCTTGGATTTTCCACTGATATGGAAAATCCTTGACCGCTCCTTTTTAAAATGACCTGTTCAGTCCACTCAGCTAGCATGCACACACCCCTATGTCTCTCAGCCTGCCCTTCCACCCCCACATACAGGGTAGCCATGAAAAGTATACAGGAAACTGAGGCACACATAGACCTCATAAAAATATTTTTTAAAAATTCCCACTTCATCCCATGTGACTGACTTCAGGAGAGGATTCACGGCTATGAATACCAAAAAGAGGTGCCTCCCTTTAGGTATGAAACTCCCTTGGAGAGATGGGGTTTCAACCTCACCCCTCTCCTCAGAATTTCCTACTGACTAGCTTAAGCAGATCCCCACTCATTGTGCTGGCTTTGATTAATTCAATTCCTCAGTGCCCAACACCCCCTATGCCTCCTATAGGGAGCCTGGGTGCCAGGGCTGTGTATTCTACTTGGTGCAGGGTGTCTAAACTTGTCCCCTTTATTATACTATATTCAATATACTGTATCCCCCCACCACCAAATTAGAATTACTCTCCCCTTTTCCCCAGCTTTTCTTCGTTCATTTTTTACCCCGGTCCCTTTCTGCTATTTTCCGCCGCCCCACCCCTGCACTCCAGTAACATTCAAAGGGAATCAAATTTTGAAATCTACCGCCCTAGAGAGGGTTGAACTGCAGATGGAGAAAGGTGATCTAATTTAGTCCTTAGATGTCTGCACAAGGCAATAATGAGCAAGGGTCAGGAGGTGGTATTGTGTCTATAGAGGGATTAGTAAGACCGTTACTGGATGCTGTGTGCAAAAAGATGCTGAAGATTGGAAAGGTTCAGAAAAGAGCTAGAAGAATGATTAGAGGTCTGGAAACCAGCCTTATAGTGAGCGACTCAAGGAGCTTGATCTATTTAGTTTAATCAAAAAGAAAGTTAAGAAGCTGTAGTCCTGGACCATACTTCTGTTGGAACAGAAAATATATCTGACCTTAGCGAGCTCTTTCATTCAGCAAACAAAGGCATAACAATATTCAGTGGCTGGAAGTGGAAGTTAGAAAAATTCAAAGCAGAAACAAGAGATATATTCTTAACAATGAAGGCAGTTAGCCACTAGAACAACTTATTGGATTTGTTTGATTCTCCATCCCTTGAAAACTTTAGAAAGGGCCCCATCTCACTTGAAAAGATATTGTCTGGATCAGCTATAAGCTACTGGGCTTGGCACTGTGTAGGAGGAAAGAACATTGGTTATCAGAGTGAAATTGTATGGCCTCAGTTATGCAGGAGGTTAGAGGGGTCCTTTCTGACTTTAAAATTGCTGAATTACACAAAAGGGCTCTGAGAGTCTATGGATAAAGCTAGTCTTTTGGTGGGACATGTTTCTTCAAGGTGAATTTTACATGTGCCCACTTATCTTGCAGGAGGTGCTGAAGACTTCACAGGAGGGAGCCCTCAGTTTGGGTGGGTTAGGGATGGCTTTAGCTTTTGACATTACATGGCTTTTTCCTTTTAAATGTACCCAGGAGTATAGATGGGATATTTAAAGTATAGTGAAATAAAAACACAGATGATGGGTCTAGGGCCTGTCGCTGTCCCCTACCATGAATGAGCGTGCTCAGTGAGCCAGCGGTGCAAGACTTTTTTCACCATTCATTTGAGGTGGAGTGCAAACACACAAATTCACTAATTCCCGCTTTGCTGCCCTGCAGACTGGATGATAGACCCAACCCCCAAAAAAACCCAGCAGGCTCCTTGCCCCTCTAAGCAAAGATTTAACATCAGAGGGCGGTAGCAAATGCTTACATTACTACCAGTTCACTGCTCTCTTAAGGTACACTTCTCTACGCTCACAGCAGCACAAACAACATGCGTCAGGGGCAAGCCTATGGTGTGTAGTACTCTTTACTGGGTTGTGACCTCAGGAAAGTTATTTAATCTCCCTGTGGCTCTGTAATGTGGGAATTATATTCCTTATTTTGCCTATATTCTCTATTTAGATTGTGAGCCATGTGCCTGTACAGTGCCTAGAACAAAGGTGGCCCTGACCTCAGCTGCAGCCTCCAGGCTGTACAGTAATACAAATATATGAATAGTAATTCTCTGCAGTCTTGCATCTCTAAGACTTCTCCATCATAAACGTATACAGTGCCACACTTCCAGCATCAGCAAGTTATGCTATATTCCGCCAAACAAACACAGTATGCTTCATAGAGTGTTTTTGCATCCTTTATGATGATTGGGGTTTTTTTGCCATAGCACTTCTGAATAACTTGCAATAATGATTATAGGCCCCACTGTGGATAAGTTACTCTTAAGCATTAGTGTGAAAGTAAACATTCTTAAGTTTCCATTAGCATTTTCCATTTAACAGGGAAAGGACTCTATAAGAAAGTCTGATCTGTTTAATTAATTACTCCTACCCTTCCTTCAGTTTTAAGTTACTGGTAAACCATGCCAATTATCACTGATAAAAGTCTTTCACTTCACCCCCCTGCACCCGCAGACTAGAACTAATTAATGCAACATCATGAGAAGACGTAATGATAAATGATCCGACTTTCCCAGGGCTGCTGATGCATTGCCTTGGTTCAGTCTGAGGCTCAAAGACCAGTTGAGAATGTCCACAGGCAGATCTCAGTTGGAAGGACGAGAGGAAGCTGTCTGAGAGCTGAGTTTTGAGTGCAACAGCAATCAAAATCAGAGTCTGAGAAATCTGCAGGTGATGGATGTCGCAGCATTCAGCCAAATGGCTAGCTCCATTCTGTCAATCAATCTGCATAAAATATTAAAAGCTGACCAGTTGATAAACTTTATTCTGAACTAACCACCAGCCTTCACAAACACTGCACACTTAGACAGACTTAATAGAAAATGCCATACGGGGTCAGTCCATTGATCTCTTCAGTGTAGGGTGCTCTTTCCAGCAGCAGCCAGCACCAGACATTGCATAAAAAAGTACTGTGTTCAGTAATGGAATAACCTTCCCACCCTTAGACATTTCTACCTCACCCCAGCGATGCCCCAAAACAAAAAGGGTTTATCTGCTTTACAAGATATTAATTCAATTTAATGGAACGGTGAAAGCTCAGGACTCAGATGTACATCAAACCCATTTGTGAATTAGAGCGCAAGGTCCCACATTGTTCATTACATACACAGGTGCAAATTCTAGATCTGGGCATTAAATTCATTTAGTCAGCTCCATGCCAACACTGCCCACATGAGAGCTGAAGAAACAGATTTGATGCACGTCCAAAATGTATCAGTCTCCCATGAAAGGCTCCTCAGAGAGGTCATGCTTGCCAATGGTGGGAGTATTCTACAGGAGATATGGTACATAGGGATGGGTCAGGGTGTGTACATGCCAAGAGATGTGGAACATATCCACTATGTACAGGCCATTCCATAGTTCCTCCCTTGGAAGAGAACCTCTCTGTACAGGCGGTGGGAAGGCAGATCCAATTTCCACCCCCAGATTTCATGCTTAGTGATGGCTTTTCAGGTGTAGCTGTATGCACAGCTCAGATAGAAGTCCAGCCAGGAGTCCCCAAGTTACCTCTCCCTTGAACTCTCCAGAACATTAAAAGTGAAAACCACATCAATATCACAGTTATGGGAGAACCATACTATACCCTTGACTACTGACGGTATGAGGGGCAATATTGCATATCCTTTAAGTTTTGTTGGGTTTCATCTAAGCTATGGAAGTGCACCCTAATCATTTTGCTATCTCTGCTTCAGATTCAGCTTGTCCCCCCTACTCCCCACCACCACCTACCTAGGTTTTTATGTTCAGCAATATCAGCTTTTTTAGTAAAAACCTAGATTCAAGTTCCACTCGGATTTAAACGTCAAGTCAGATGAGAACTTGGTCTCTAGATTTTAAATAGGGGGCTTGCCTTTTTATACTAGGCTTATAGCATCCCTCACAATTAGCAGTGCAGGTAGTTCTGTGACACTATCATATCACTGCAGTTATTCCACATAAGTACCATTATAGCAACTTCTCCACATTCTCCTTGGACTTTAGTAGCACTGAGAGCCACTGAGGCCAGAATGTGGCCCAGAGTCACTACAGATAGATGAGCTGGTTGAGGCAAAGGCTTAGGCTGGATCTTACTTCACCTCAAACTGGAACTGAAACCAAAATTAATCCTTTTCCAGGGGGCTGAAAATGTTTAAGTATTTTATGCTCATTCTGAGGATGGGAAAACTAAAATGTCACATAACAGCCTTTTTCATGCTGTTTCCAGCCCCACCACCTAAAACAAGTAGAAAAATCTCAAGAAAAAGTGCTCTAATGATATTTACTAGAACAAAGAGGTTCTATTTAGTTCAGATATACTTCCAATCCTTTTGAGAACCTCCAACCAGTGACTGCGATTCCCACTACAGCTCATGGTAGGACAACAGTAGGAAATGGAGGTGTAGAAGGGTTGACTTTCTGCTGGAGTGCTCCCCTCACAGCTGGGCTTGGGGGTAGCAGGCTTTTTCCTCTCTTGCCCCCTCAGCTGATGGCTGCCCCAGCCCTGCAGTGGTTTCTCCTTGTGCCTCAGTCCTCCAGCCAGGTCACATTTTAGTTACACCTTTTTCCACTTCCTTCCTTTCATTCCCCGAAGCAATGCTCTTGTTGACAAGTCCTCCCTCCTTGTAACCACCCACTTTGTGAATGCAGGTTTCCATCCCCTCGCCCCGCTCCATGTAAATAGCGAAGAAATGATCCTGGAATCTTTACTTTCCACAAACAAAAACATCTCAAACTAATTAAAATAGCTTATTTGCAAAATCCCATCTTTTCTAAGTGAAAACATCTTTCTCCCTAAGAGCATTGGGTTTCTTTGTAACTATTTACAATGCCTCAATGGTAAGATGCTGATATGAAGTCACTATGGGTTCAATCCTGCAAGGTGCTGAGCAGAGCATCTCCCAAGAGGTGTCAAATGCCTTCAATGCCATCCTTTGATGGAAGTGGAAGGAGCACAACACTGTGCAATCACAGCCTGTTTAGTTGTGTTAACCTTTGGCATCAGAACCCCAAACCAGGAGAAATTCAGTCCCATTTTTAGAGACCTTAAACAAAGCTGGAATCCAAATCAAATGGAGCCAATTTTATTGTTTTGATTGGAAACTAGGAAAAGCTCAGTTCTTTTGGACCAAAAATGGTGGTTTCAAATAAGGTTTGCATTGAGTTTCAGGCCAATCTAGATTTGGGGGATGAGATACAAACCTCAAACCTCTTCAGTCCAGATATTCAGTTCTGAAGGGTTGATCTGATCCATTATAAAAATAGGCTTCATTCACCAAATCTGGATCCGAGAGATCCAGGGAGACCAGCGATCAAGGGCGTTCAGTTCCAGCATTGTAGTTCAAGTCCACCATGAGTTCAGTCAAACCACTAACTCATAATCTGCCAACTCACCTGAAGAGAGGAAGAGAAAGTTTGCTCAAACCCCTGTAAACTAGACTTGGTCGTATATATTTTCAGACAAAACATTTTTCTGTCAAAAAGTGCCGATTTGTCAAAAGCCAGCGTTTCATGGAACAGTGCAGATCTTCATAAACTTTAATTTGAAAAAGAATGGAGTAATCTTTTACAACCTTTTTGGAAAGTTTGAAATGAAACATTCTGTTTCATTCTTTTGATTCTGTTTTAGATATCTAGCTAATTAAAATTTTAAAAAGTGAAAATCAGAATGAAACATTTAAATGTTATTGAAACAAAGTGTTTCAATGACCCAAAATAACTTTAGAATTTTGCATCTCAAAACAAAACATTTGTTTTTTAAATTTCCCATGAAACAAAATTACAAATGGCAGAATTTCCGATAAATTAGAACATCCAGTTCCTTCCCGTCTACACCATAAACAAAAGCCCCCAGGTTTGGCACAGCTTTCTTCTGGTTATGGACTTACGACACAATTGGTTCCTGAAAATTGCATTGTAAGTCAAAACACTGTAACCTCCATCTACTCCATTGCAGGATGAAGCATCGTAAAGTCGAAACCAATAGTCATAAGTCACATCAGGGTGTCATTTCAGAAACGTCATAAGTTTAGTTCGTCATAAGTCGAACGTCATAAACTGCCTGTACTGTATTTAATGCATTTTAACCCACTCAAAGGCTGGGTTTGGTATTTGGTAACTTTATTAGTTATATGAAACTTCTCTGAACAACAAAACTTCCAAATTAAATAAAATCATAATAAATTTCATATCATAATTGAGTTCCAGTTGTAAATTCTGTTATGTTTTATGCTTTGCAAATTGTGTTAATTCTTTATTGCAAGTGGTTTATAAAAATAAATCAAACACCCACAATTACAATCCTCAAGACTGCTCTACAGGAAAGTCAGAAAATAAAAATGTAAACAAGTTGTACACTTTTGTTCTCTTTTCCCCTCACCCCAGAGATTTCATTTCTGTAAATTTTATGTCTGATTTAATAGGAGATTACTGCTCATCATGGCATGTGCACATATTTGTAATTCCCACCACTGCAGGACTTGCTTGCTGAAGTTCTATGGCCTGGGTTACGCAGGAGGTCAGATTAGATGATCATAGCCATGCCTTCTCACCTTAAAAATCAATGAAGCACCTAAGCTTGTGAAGCCAAGTGTCAGTGGAGTAGCTATGTTAGTCTGTATTTTTGTTGAAGGATGGCTACTTTTAAATCTGGCTTATGTATGTTACCATTCCTGATGTCTGATTTGTGTCCATTTATTCTTTTATGTAGAGACTGTCTGGTTTGGCCAGTAGGAGAACACTTCAATCTCCCTGGACATTCAACAACAGATTTAAAAGTAGCCATCCTTCAATAAAAAACCTTCAAAAAACAGACTTCAAAGAGAAACTGCAGAGCTACAATTCATTTGCAGACTTACCACCATTAATTTGGGCTTGAATGGGGCTGGGAGTGGCTGGCTCACTACAAAAGCCATTCTCCCTCTCTTGGTATTGAGACCTCCTCATCAGTTATTGGCAGTGGCCCACATCCCTGACTGAATTGGCCCTGTCAGCACTGGTTCTCCACTTGTAAGGCGACTCCCTTCTCTTCATGTGCTGGTATATTTATGCCTGTATCTGTCATTTTCACTCCATGCATCTGAAGTGGGTTTTTTACCCACAAAAGCTTATGCCCAAATAAATCGGTTAGTCTTTAAGGTGCCACCAGACTCCTCATAAGCTTGTGAAGACTCCCATTGAGTTTTAGGAGACTATTCACATGCACAAAAGTTACTCATGTGCTTCAGTGTTTTCAAGATCAAGGCCTTTGGCTATACCACCAGTAATCAGAACAATAAAGAAGGAGAAAAGGATGCAAGCTGGGAATCAAATATGTGGCTTGATCTTTGTCAAATATAAAGGGAAGGGTAAACACCTTTAAAATCCCTCCTGGCCAGAGGAAAACCCCTTTCACCTGTAAAGGGTTAAGAAGCTAGGATAACCTCGCTGACACCTGACCAAAATGACCAATGCGGAGACAAGATACTTTCAAAAGCTGGAGGGGGCAGAAACAAAGGCTCTCTGTCTGTGTGATGTTTTTGCCAGGGACAGAACAGGAATGGAATCTTAGAACTTAGTAAGTAATCTAGCTAGATATGCGTTAGATTCTGTTTTCTTTAAATGGCTGAGAAAATAAGCTGTGCTGAATGGAATGCATATTCCTGTTTTTGTGTCTTTTTGTAACTTAAGGTTTAGCCTAGAGGGATTCTCTAGGTTTTGAATCTGATTACCCTGTAAGGTATTTACCATCCTGATTTTACAGAGGGGATTCCTTTACTTTTTCCTCTATTAAAATTCTTCTTTTAAGAGCATGATGGATCTTAAGAACAATGAAAAAATCAAAGGGTTTGGGTCTGTGTTCACCTGTGCAAATTGATGAGGATTTTTAATCAAGCCTTCCCCAGGAAAGGGGGTGTAGGGTTTGGGGGGGGAAAGATGTTTCCAAGCGGGCTCTTTCCTGGTTATATATCTGTTAGACACTTGGTGGTGGCAGCAAAATGGTCCAAGGGAAAAA
Organism: Lepidochelys olivacea; assembly: GCF_965140295.1. Taxonomy (NCBI): domain Eukaryota; kingdom Metazoa; phylum Chordata; order Testudines; family Cheloniidae; genus Lepidochelys; species Lepidochelys olivacea. The sequence goes on from NC_140416.1 coordinate 126,529,049, forward strand.
GGAAAATAGTTTGTACCTTGGGATGGTTTAACCTAAGCTGGTAAAAATAAGCTTAGGGGGTTTTCAATGCAGGTCCCCACATCTGTGCCCTGGAGTTCAGAGTGGGGAAGGAACCATGACAGTCTTAGATTCCAAGACCAGAAGGGATCATTGTTATCATGTAGTCTGATCTCCTGCATAGCACAGGCCAGAGAACTGCCCCAGAATAATTCTGACTGTATATTCTTTAGCAAAACATCCAATCTTGATTTTTAAATTGTCACTGATGGAGAATCTATCATCAATTTGTTCCCATAGTTAATTACTCTCACTGTTAAAAATTTAAGCCTGATTTCTACTATGAATTTGAATAGCTTCAATTTCCAGCCCCTGAATCATATTATATCCTTCTTTAATAGACTGAAGAGCCCCATTATTGAATAGTTGTTTCCCATATAGCTACTTAAAGACTGACACCCCCCCCAACCTTCCCTTTGTTAAGCTAAACAGATCGAGCTCCTTGAATTGTCACTAAGGCGTGTTTTCTAATTCTTTTGTCTCATGGCTCTTCTCTGAGCCCTCTCAATAGCTTCCTCAAATGGTGGACCTCAGAGCTGGACACACTATTCCAGCACTGGCTGCATCAGTGCCAAATACAGCAAGAAAATAACCTACCAACTCACGATTCCCTGGTTTATGCAGCCCAAGATCGTATTAGTTCTTTTGGCCACAGCATCACACTGGGAGCTAGTATTCTCCTCATTATCCACCAGCACCCCTAAGTCTTTTTCAGAATCACTGCTTCCCAGGACAGCGTTCCCCATCCTGTAAGTGGGGCTTACATTTTTTGTTCCAATGTGCATATATTTACAGTTAGCCATATTAAAATCCATATTCTTTTCTTGCACCTGGCTTATCAAGATCGCTCTGCACCAGTGACCTTGTAACAGGATTGCACCCACCTCTCGCAGGTGCCCCTGGCCGAGTGCATGTGCCTATACTCTCCCTCTGTTTGTGGTGGGTCTTCACTGACTCAGCCCTCCAGCCGAGTCAGACACAGTCTGTCTATGAGATAAAGCAAACCCCTTTCAGGGTACAACTCCAAAAGGGGTCTCTCTCAGTGCACTCTGTAACATCTCTCTCAGTTGGTCCCTGCTCCAGGGCACCTTTCCTGAAGACAATGTCTTTGCCTTCTCAGGTGCCTCAATGCCCAGACCATTTCCCCCAGTGACTAATGGGATATTGGGAGGACAACCCAGGCCCACCCACTATTCCAGGTCCCAGCCCAGGGAAACCCTTAGATAGCAGATGTCACTGTGTCTCTTTATCTAAGTCATGCTGCTGCTCTAATTCCCTGGGCCACTTCCCCATGGCCCTGGGCCATCTTCACCCTTACCGCAAGGCCTTGTCCTGATGTAGTCCCTACAAGCAGCTCAGGGCTCCTTCTCCCCGACTTCTGGCAGCACTGCCTCATCCAAGGTCCTACAGCTCCCTCAGCCAACCACACACTTCTCCAGCTCTAGCAAGGAACTGAACTTGTTCTGCCCCCGAAGCTCTTCTTATACTAGCCTGCTGGGCCCTGATTGGCTGCTTCCCACACAGACACTTTAGGCAGCTTGGAGGACCTCTCTACTGCCCTTTTCTGGGGTGGGGTGTGGCAGGGCTGTTAGGGGGCTTATTTCTTCACCCACTTACTTCCCTGGTCCTTCTCGCATGAACAGAGAGCAACAATACCCGAAGACCAAAGGTGCAAACAATTTGATGTTTATTGGGGTGAACTTCCAGCAAGCATGATTCCAGTTTCCTTCCTTAGTATCCTCCTTCCCAGCTCTGACACCACAGAGCCTTACACCTGTGTCCCTGATCCCATTCCTGCCCTTTGCCAAACATGATTCCATCTTCCTTACCCCCATTCCCTGTTCCCATCTCACACACCCACATGCCCACCCCCACCCACACCCACACCCACACCCAGTCACTTCCTCATTGACTACAGATTATATAGTAAAACTTGAGTTCTGCTTAGCTATACCTTAACCAATCATTTTCCTGAAATTTAACTAACCAATCCTAACATATTGTAACATGATTATGTAACCAATTATATCCCACCACCTCAATTAGTTTACACCCAGCAAAATTAATTATACAGCAGACAGGAACAATCACAGAACCAGACAGAGATTATACAGACAAACAACAGCAAAGTGGGAACTATAATGACAAAACAATGCAGAAGTGAGGATTTCACATCCCAGCTATTGATAAGTGAGTTCTTGCCAGACAGGATGCTATCAAACTAAGTTTCCTTTTACATTTTCTAGGCACTTCCCTTTCTCTGGAGGTGATAGGAATACAATCCTGTCCTGATAGTGCCTAACAGCCCAATAGCACCTTATTTCAATGTGACTAGTTTGGAATGTGAGGATGTGACTGTTCGCTTCCCAGCTTATGGCTGCCTCTGCTGCTTAGCCAAAGGCCTGAGCCTAAGCACAGGGCCACAAACTGTCACAGTAAGAGAAGGCCCTTACACTGGCAGACAGTGGTTTTGATTCTTTCTTTTATACCTCTATCACTAGCCAAGTGATAAGAATACACCTAAATTCTTAAAAAGAAAAGGAGGACTTGTGGCACCTTAGAGACTAACCAATTTATTAGAGCATAAGCTTTCGTGAGCTACAGCTCTGTAGCTCACGAAAGCTTATGCTCTAATAAATTGGTTAGTCTCTAAGGTGCCACAAGTCCTCCTTTTCTTTTTGCGAATACAGACTAACACGGCTGCTACTCTGAAACCTAAATTCTTAGAGTATAGACAGGCCTGAATATCTATATCCTAACACTCCACCCCTTTTTTTTTCTTTTTCTTTTGGGATCCTCCTGCCCAGGTATCCCTGGAAAAGCATAGGACATATGGCGACACATTTCCTGATAGGGCCAGGCATCAAGGTGGAAGGTGTCGATATTCCATTTGTCCCACTGCCCCTTGTGTAGTATTGTGCCCTGCACCTTCTCTCATACGGGCATACCACACCTATTCCAATTAGTGTTCCAGACTTCCCATTAGAGTGGGCCTGAGAAGGTTGGGTCCGGGTTGTCTAGTACACTGCAGGGTTTGGAGGGCTTATTACATTCCTAATAGGTTATCTCCCTATGCAACGTAACACAAGTACAGTTAACAATACAAAATCCACAGCAACACCGAGTCCTGACCACTGCAGTATGGTCCAACATCCGAGACACCCCCAGAACGCTGCCTCTCCTCCTTCGATGGGGTCACGATCTTGTGTCCAGTTGCTGGCAGTTGCAACAAGCTGCCCCGGGAGGTTTTGCATGCTTTTGTCCATATCACAAGTCCATTGAATGTTCACAGAGAAATGGGATATTGTCCAAACCAGCTTGACCACTTGGTATGGAATCAGGCAGTAAGCCCTGGCTTATTCACAGCAATAAGATTCACAGATCCATTTGTGCACCAAAGTCCATATAGCAGCATGTAGATGGGTGTAGTTTGGTTATGGGCTGGTGTAATTGTGCCCCCAGTAATATGTACATTCCCAGCAAAACACCTTATACACAGTACACCCAATTGTCCACCCCTTGCATAGGCCATTGATCCCGCTCCTCTATAGTCATAGGAGAGGGGCACATTCAAACATCTTCTATTGATTTACACTATTTTACACACACCTCCATTAACTCCCAGTGAGCTCCTCCCCTTTTCATTATTTCCATAGGGCTTGTGGGGGCCACCTTAGTTGCCATTCCATTTCCAGGTACCACGGTAGCTATTACACAGGTGCTGGCCTCCTAGTTGAGAATTTGCATTCCCATACACATCTTCCCCCCCAAGGTCAGCCTTTTGAAGCCATCCCCCACCCACATCATGAGGTTTTCTGTTCATTAAAACACAACAATGCTAGCAACAAGACAAACACCACAGACAAACAACACAAAACATAGATCCATGGTATTCTGGGTTATTTTTCCCGCTGGCGCCAGCTTGCTTGTAGAGTGTCTGAAAAACAAAAGAAACAATTTCCTTCCCCATGGTGGGGACAGATTATTGCTTAATAATAATACCACTTTCTTTTACAAATGTCCTTGCTACTTGCAGGAAAAACAGAAGAATTACCTCCAGACTGTCCTTATTTTGTTCTATAGTCAGGCTAGTGAATTACCCCACTCACTGTTCATTTATGAAATTTATGAGATGGTGTACCTCAGTTTCCCCTCTTGTACAACAGACCAAGTTTGCAATAGTTTCTCTGCTGTACCAAGCTTTAAGTTTATTCTCAGGTAATAGCTGAGACACAGCTTCAGATTTTAGCACTGTACACACACACACACACCCCTTAAGGTTAACCTGTCCCCCTTATTTTCAGGCTTGACTTGTTTTTTTCACCTCCCTTTCCTGAAGGGCCATAATCTGAGTCTTCTAGTAGCTTGTTTGCTGACCAGATGTATTCATTATTTGCAGCTCCTTTGTGCCCATCAGCTAGGTAATTTGCATTTACACACAGAGGCTTACTAGCTTGCTTTTGGATCCAAAGCTGTTAGCAGCTCAGACACTGTCTTAAAAGGGAAGCATTTTACTTCCACCAGAGTTCTGATCACTTTCCACTTTCATCTCCTGCTCCAAAACACAGCGATCTGAAAAAGAAAGCACAACCTATTGTGGCTCCTTTTGGAGCCCTATTAGGATTTTAATGAAGTACCATGTTTTATTTGCATTTCTTTTACTCCTTTTCCAATATACACTGCGCATGTCCTGGGAAAATGCAAATTCCTTCCATATAGTTTAACCTCCATAACATCATATTAGCCAAATTAATTTTACACAAGGTATAACTGCCTCCCCCATGCCTACAGAGTTTTCATGCAGAACCCACCAAAGCAACAATCTGATCCCCCAGAGCCATCCCAAGGCTCAGTGTTCCCATCATTCCTCCCCTTTTCCTTTTCTTTTACCTGTGCACACACACACACAAAATTCTGTTTTGCCTAACATCCCTTGCACTGTAATTACTCTCTTTACACAACTGTACCCTGATTACACTTCCATCTTGTACAACTAGACACAACTAGGGGCAGCCAAGTTAAGTTCCAAAAGAAACCTCTTCCATCCTTTAGTGATTTTGATTACATTACCCAATAGTCAAATAATTTTGCTCAGATTCTCTCTGCCTGCTGCCTGCAGCAGTCCCTTATAGACCATTTCTGTGGGAAAATGGCCCATTTTCCCTCCGAATAGCTATAAAGGCTTCTGGGGACAGAAGCGCAGTGGTGATAGTAGCCACTCTACCTGACCCCCTTGGATAATTTAATGACCAAGCTTCCATCCAATGTGACTGCACAGAGTTGCACATACAGTTACATTTATGACAGGTTTCAGAGTAACAGCCGTGTTAGTCTGTATTCGCAAAAAGAAAAGGAGGACTTGTGGCACCTTAGAGACTAACCAATTTATTAGAGCATAAGCTTTCGTGAGCTACAGCTCACGAAAGCTTATGCTCTAATAAATTGGTTAGTCTCTAAGGTGCCACAAGTCCTCCTTTTCTAGTTACATTTATATAACTGGGTTTTATCATTAAACAAAAACTTCCTTCTTGACATCTCACATAAGTATCCAAAGTACCCTCCATTAAAACTTCAGAAAAACAAAAGTGTGTGGAAAGGCAGGTTGCACTTTGAAACTTTTATTTTTTTTTTCCTCCACTCCCCCAGGACCAAGTCTCAGATCCAGTCTCTAAAGGTGGTCTGTTAACTCTGCTTTTGACCTTAAACCCTTTTGTGCCAAATCATCTTTCACTATCCCTAACTAATTTACAACCCTTCAGCAGCCCTTGCTGAAGCAGCACCAAACTTGAAAGACTACTGGCAGCTTCCCATAATGCTGCCCTTACTTCAAACCTCTCAAGCAGACTGAAGTGCCTCTTTTCCCTGGGAGGCATTCAGTCCCCATGGGCAGGGACCTTCTTCCCCTACCCATATACCAAGGAGGGTGGGCTCCTCAGCCACCCCCATACCTCTGGGTCCCCTAACACTTCCTCCATTTCCTTTTTAATCTTATCCCAGGTTGACCCCTGTACCTGGTATGGGCCCTGGTCCTCCCTTATCCATTTATCCAAAAAATCCTTTACCCTGGCTTGCCAGAACCCGCAACTACCATCACGAGAGTTCGCGATACCCCCTCCAAGCAGCTGCGCGGACTGTTGGGGAGGGGAACTTACAGGCTGCCACTCACCTATCCAATGCGATGCATCCGAGTCACTGGCACCAAGATGTTAGGGGGCTTATTCCTAACATCTTGGTGCCAGTAAGGCTTGGGCCTAACATCTTGGGCCATAAGGCTTCCAGCAGGGGGCCTCAGGGCCTATTCTACCCCATCACAGACCTTTCCTCTCTACTATTTACCATTCCCCCAATGTTTGTGTGATCTGAAAACTTTATCAGTGATGATTTTATGTTTTCTTCCAGGTCATTGATAGAAAATGTTAAACAGAGCAGGGCCAAGCACAGATTCCTGCAGGACCACACTAGAAGCACACCTGCTGCATAATGTTTCCCCAATTATATTTCAGGACCTATCAGTTAGCCAACTTTTAATCAATTTAATGTTTGCCATATATATTTTATATCATTCTAGTTTCTTAATTAAATGCTGTGTGATACCAGGCCAAATGCCTTACAGAAATTTACATCAACCACTATTATCTTTATCAACCAAATTTGTAATCTCATAAAAAAAAGATATCAAATTAGTTTGACAGGATCTATTCTCCACAAACCCTTGTGGATTGGCATTAACTGTATTACCCTCCTTTAATTCTTTATTAATCAAGTCCCACATCAGCTGCTCCATTATCTTTTCTGGAGCTGATGTCAGCCTGACAGGCCTATAATTATTCAGGTCATCCCATTTACCCTTTTTAAATATTGGCACACCAGCTTTCTTCCAGTCTGCTGGAACTTTGCCAGTGTTCCAAGACTTATTGAAAATCAACATTAATGGTCCAGTGAGCTTCCCAGCCAGCTCGTTTAAAAACTCTTCAATGCAAGTTTTCTGGATTTCCTGATTTTAAAATATTGAAACTTTCGAAGCTGATTAACATTGTCCTGAGATACTACTAGAATGTAAGGAATGTAATCTTATCATATGATGACGACATCTATTTTTCCCCAAATACAGAATAGAAATATATCTTGAACACTTCTGCCTTTATTGTGTTTTTATTGATAATTCTATCATTTCCTGAGTCTTGTGTTTGCCCATAAGCATTTCCATGCCTCTCAACTCCACGCACAGCAAACTGTTCCTCAAGCCCTAGCAAAAATAAACCTAGACAGAAAAACCAAGGAAAAAGAACTAATTACACACAAACCACCAGTTTGCGTTATCATACATAGAAATGTATGTGTTTCTGGCTTAGTGGGGCTTTATTCCCTTCAAACTATTTTTAAAAAATAAAATAAGGCACCTCCTTGCTTAAAGATAGGTGTAAAAATATCCCCTAAAGATTATGTTCATTATGATGATACACAAATGACTATGTATGAGCTTCACAAGGTGCTATAAATCACAATATTTAATGAAGATCTTTTGTTCATGGTCCTCATGGCTGTTTTTACATTTCCCTACAGGTTACTACTAATCATAATGATGGATGAATAAACCAAAAAACAAACAAACCACCTTTCTCCATTCATCTCAGTGTGATTTTAGGTAAGTGTTTTATATTGCCCTGCTATTCTCAGCATAGTATCCAATAATGAATCCCCAGGGGACTCCTGCCAACTTTAGAAAACATGTAAAGCATTTAAATAAAAAAGAAGAAGAAAAAAAGACAATTCAACTACTGTGTTATCTGCAGTCAAACAATGAGCCAAATATCCCTGGGCTTAGCTGCATTGTTACTGGTTGCCTTGAGACCCATCAAAATCTCAAACTCCCTGCTTAATTAGATGAGATGGCAAAACTGGCTGAATATCCACTGAGTTAACAGGGCTTTTATATTTATTTAAGTGGCACTTAGCCAAGGTCTCAAACAGCTGCATGAATAACCAATTCTATAATTAAACAATTGGTACCAACCGAATGACATTACTAACACTCTTTATAGCTTCCCCTACCCCCCATACACACACTAACTTGCAAATCTGTCTTTTTTAAGAGCCAAAACTAGGAACCCAGCAGGTTGTGCACTGGAGGCTAATCTCTCTGCTAGTGAATCGCAGTCAGTGAAGTTGTGTCCATTTACACCAGCAGAGAATTTGGCCCAGAGTATCTCAACGGTGGAGGGAAGGAAGGAAATCTCTCCTCAGGCTACTTTAGCCCTCTCTGAAGTACAAGTAACATGTCCCTGCCTGAAGAGAATACTGTATTCAGTGTTGTTGTAGCCGTGTGGGTCCTAGGATATTCAAGAGACAAGTCAGGGGATATAATATCTTTTATTGGACCAACTTCATAGGTTTCCACCACAGCTTCAACAACCATCAGTCCATTAAAACTCTCTCTGGAACACTCCCACACCAACTTCAATTTCCTGGATACCTTGATCAGCTTCAACAATGGAACCCTACAGACAACTATATACAGAAAACCCACGGATCCCCACACCTACCTTTACAGATCCAGTAACAACCCCAAACACATTAAGAAACCTGTTATCTACAGCCAGGCATTTAGATACCACAGCATATGCTCTGAGGAGAAGGTCCAGAATATATACCTTAACACAGTTAAAACGCCTTCTCCAAACAGACTCTTCACTAGATCATATCATAGAATGGGCCACCAAAATACCCTGAGAGAACCTGCTTTAACACAGAAAGAAAAGCCCATCTGATCACAAACCCCTAGTTCTCACCTACCCGCAACTCACACTGGAACCTATATGGGGTATCATCAAACAACTATCATAGAATATCAGGGTTGGAAGGGACCTCAGGAGGTCATCTAGTCCAACCCCCTGCTCAAAGCAGGACCAATCCCCAATTTTTGCCCCAGATCCCTCAATGGCCCCATCAAGGGCTGAACTCTCAACCCTGGGTTTAGCAGGCCAATGTTCAAACCACTAAGCTATCCCTCCCCCATAACTATAACCCATACTTGATGGGGACTCCTATCTGAAAGAAATCTTTCCTTCTTCCAGCCTTCAAACAACCCCCCCAGCCTCTCCAAGCTCATCATCAGAAACAAGATCCCTACAGACCAGGACATATCCACTCAAAGTGGCACCGTCCCTGCCAGAACAACAGATGCAAAACTTGCCAACATATCTTTACTGCTACAGTGATCAGCACCTCCTACAACACATTTTTCAAGATCCCTGGATCCTACACATGCCTATCACAATATGTGGTATACCTCATCCAATGCACTACATGCCCCAAGAGCAACTATATAGGTGAAACCAGACAATCACTGCTCTCTCCAAAGAACTCACGAAGGAAAATGATAAAAGACAAAAACACCGTATCCCCTGTGGGTGAACACTTTTCACCAAGTAATCACTTTGTGTCAGACCTATCAGACCTCAGCCCCAAAGGAAACCTGCCCAACACTTTCAAAAGAGGAGTCTGGGAGCTTAAATTCATAACTTGGCTAGACACTAAAAAGCATTCACTGAAGAGAGACTACAGATTTATGGCTTAATCTATAACGCACTAACAACCTCTCCCCAGCTGTTCCCCACCCCCTTCCTTTCCTCCCTATGACTGGAGAGACGTTAACAGGCCACTTCACCTTCAACGGTCCCTTGAAATATGTGTTAACTACTTATGCTAAACAATCTGTTCCATCTTGCATTTAGATCTGACAGTATGAATAAGTTTCCCAGACCTGAAGAATGGCTCTGTGTAAGCTCGAAAACGTGTCTCTCTCACCAACAGAAGTTGATCCAATAAAAAAAATATATGACTGCATCCACTTTGTCTCTTAGGGGAATACTAAAAGAGGTTCTGCAGGAATATTGTGGTCCCCGCCCTCCACCTCCACCATACTCCCCCTCCCTTCATCGCTCATCTGTGCATTGCTGTGCAGAAAGCCTCCATGTTAGTTGCACTCCATGCCACACAAGGCTGAACACTACCTACCTGGACCCCCCCATCTACCCAGCCCCCTACTGCATCAGAACCACACTGGTTAATTGCAAATGGGGATGCCCTGCCCATGTAGGAACTGGGTGGGTTCCTAAACTCATTGGGCCAGATCTTCAGCTGGTGAAAACCAGCATCATTTTGTTTACTTCAGTGGAGCTACAAAAGTTTACAAAAGTTGAGGATCTGGATCATAGCTACCAATATTTTGGTCCATCATTTCCATTATATGTATATTCCCCAAAATGGAGAACTGTCCCATAGGAGAAAAAAAATCTGCCATTGTAGAGTCCCTTGATCGCACGTCTTCCCGAAAGGACTTTCATTTTTCAATGTAGATTTTAGGTGCAGTTGGTTCTGATGACATTGACACTAACTCTAAACTCACATACACACACCTGCATAGACATTATATGTAGGCTAGGAAGGGTTAGTGTTTTATTGGTAAATCTCTGTGAACTTCAACACACCGTACACACACAAACAACAAAACTCTATTTCTATCCATAACAATCAACATGTACAGATATGCAAAGGATGAAAAATGCTACTTGAGAACATATGAGAGTTTGATGTAAGGCTATTTACTTTCTGTGTTTTGACGTGATATTGACAATTTGTGTTTTAATGCTTATAAAGCTTTAACTTTTGAATTTCAACATCTACTGTGATTAAGTAATTTTCTGATCCCCACACAGTTTCCCACAACTGTGGGCATTTAAATTGATAAAAAAGATTAAAAAATGTTTAAAAATAAACATTGATATTATCCACTGAAATTATAAAAAAATAAACACTGAATTCTCCCAGACCTATTTGCGACTAAATAAAGCCAGTTTTCCTTTCTGTATCTTGATTTTTCATATTTCTTGGAATAAGAGTCTCTTACTTGGCCATTCAAGTCATCACTTTGTTCCTCAGTTCATTTTCTGTTCATGCTTGGTTTAACAGCTGACTCTAAGTATTGCAACCCTGTTCTTTCTGTACGCTAGAGATCTATCCTTGAGATGCTCCCACATGTTCCACCGTGGCAGGCTGACTGTTATTTAATCAAGTGTTCAGCATGCAGCAGCCTCAGTTATTGGGTAATGTGCTTAGCATTGGAAATGGAACAAAGCCCCCGCCCCACCTGTCAGTGTGAGCCAGCACAGAGTGCTGAAATTTATCCTCATCCTCAGTCTTTAGAAAGGTGTGCTGTTAAACTGAGACACCCCGATGGGTAACTTGACATGTGTCTGTGAGTGGATACAGACTAGGAACGTGGAGAGCAATGACAAGAATTCCACTGATTACCAAAATACCAACAGGAAGTGCAAACGGGCAAATACCTCCTAATTTGTAACTTCTAAAATTACTATCAGGCAAATCCCGGGTCTGTTCACCACCACGGAAGAGGCCAAGTTCCTGGAGGTTTGAAAAGCAGCAGGTTTAGCAGTGTTAATTAATGAAACTTTGTTGGTTTTCTATTTGTGAGGAGGGAGGAGAAGGGAAAGGACGAAGGTGTCTCAAGCATTAAGATAACTTGTACAGAAGTGCATAATTATATGAAATTAGCATTCAGCCCAGCAAATTACAGGCAGATGAAAATGCTGCATGGAGCACAACCAGGCAAAGGTGTTTGGGTTTTCAAGGACATAGTTTTTCAGCTGGTGACATATGTCCTTTGTATATACAGAGAGCTCTATAGCTGTACAGACATACAAAGCATGATCATGCTGCACATACATTTTAGAAGTCTCTTACTTTCTCAGTACCTGAAAGATGTACAGAACTCGGTGGGGAGTCATATCAAACTCACTACCAAGTATCCAAAATCACAAGGAAAACTTAAAATGACCTGAAGAACACTGGAGACGGTTCTGCTGGTTGCTTCCTCCCCACTCACTTTCTACCACTTAGCAGCACACTAACTAGCCAGCACGTTCTACTAGACGCTCTCGGAGCAGGTGCAAGACTCCTTCTGTCTGTTAAATCACTTGTAATAAAGAGGAAAACAATCTAAACTTAATTTTTCTGCTCACCTGAAATGGAAAGTGCTGTTTTAAATCCAATGTGACATGTGTCAGGTCATTTAGAGCTTAGTCATGTCACATGGACATGTGTCTCATCATATTATGGGCTGGGATAGACTCTCATCACTGAACAGAAAATACAACAGACCAGCTGAACATTTGTGTACCAAAGAGGAAACCCACTTAGCAACCACACTTGGGAATGATGGCAGGATGCTTCCCCCAGTGACATGCCCAGATAAGAGGAGGCTGATACAAAGAGAAGGAGACATACAAGCACTATTGTGCCCAAAGGATCTGTGAATAGGTTCCATTGTATGCCAGGCTAAATAAAAAAAGGTCACTAATCTCGTCAAAAGTCTGGAAAATGCCCCTCCTTTTCCTTGTTAACTGACTGGTCCAGACTTTAAAATACATACTGTATAATATACAGTGGGTTCAGTTACAAAGTTTTCTTTTGCCTTAACAGCAGGTAAGAAGTTAGCTGGTCTGGTAATATTTCCTATTATAAGTACGTGCATTCCAAGTAGATGTCAAACCAATAATATCTTAGCCCTTTGGGGCAGGGTCACTGACTGTGTCCATGTACAGTGCATGGGACAGGGGTCCTGATCTTAGTTTGGGACTCAAGATATTACCGTAACAGAGATTACATTATAATGGTAAATAGGTTTTAAAAAATTCTGTGCTGAAAGCAGGGTAGATCTAAGTGCATGATGGACCTTTGAGTGTGTGGCAGCAAGGTTCGCACGGACACAGCGCAGGGTAGATTTTCACCCCAGCTTCCTGCAAACTAAGCATTCATCCAGACAAGCCCTTACTGCCTGAATTTTCCATGTCTAAACTTCATCCAGTTTTTCCACATTGGGCCAGATTCACAAAGAAATGGTGGCGGGGTGATGCTGAGCATCGCCACACCTAACTTTTAAGTGCCTAGAAAATCACTGTGATTCACAAAGCCTGAGTTTGGTGCCCTGGGTCTCTTACAATGACTGGCGAGAGAGAGATGCCTCAGAATGGGATTCACAAAAGCCAGCAGGCTAGGCCACTCCTTACCTAAGCTTGCCAATGGGAGGTGCCAGGCTAAGGGGTCTGTGCTAAGCTCCGCCACTCTCTTGGAGATAGGTGGCTAAATCCAGGCTACAGGGAGGTGCCTTCCGCAGTTTGGGATTCTCAGCTGCAAACCCTCTCGTGGGATTAGGCTCCTATGCCATTTTAGCAAGAAACCAGGGGTGGGGGAGGAGGAGGGTAAATCATTTTTTAAAAGTCATTCGTGCAGGGGAACTGAACCCTGGGTCTTTCAGTTCCCAGGGGAATGCGCTAACCAGTGGACTACAGAGTCTTTCTCTGATTTGTTCTGGCTCAGTGATTCCTTCATTATTTAGCCACCATTGAACAGTTTCAACAGGAGAGATGAGGGAGCCCCATATCTGAATATCCCATAGCCCTGTGGTTAGTGCACACAAGAGAGGGGTGATAGATCCCTGTTCAAATCCCATCTCCCTCTGCACTGCAGGGGGGATTCAAACCAAGGGTCTCCCACATTCCAGGTGAGTACCTTAACCACTGGACTAAAACTTACAATGGAGCATCTTCTCCTTCATCCCACCACCAGCAGCGTTGTGTAAGCTTGTTCATAAGGGCCCAGTCCAGTAGGTGAGCACTGAGCACACTTACCAGATTCGGCAAGATAGGCAGAGGAATGCCTATCTTCTTCCAGTTGCAAAAAGAAAAGGAGGACTTGTGGCACCTTAGAGACTAACCAATTTATTTGAGCATGAGCTTTCGTGAGCTACAGCTCACTTCATCGGATGCATACCGTGGAAACTGCAGTAGACATTATATACACACAGAGACCATGAAACAATACCTCCTCCCACCCCACTCTCCTGCTGGTAATAGCTTATCTAAAGTGATCATTAAGTTGGGCCATTTCCAACACAAATCCAGGTTTTCTCACCCTCCGCCCCCCCCCCCACACACACACACACAAACTCACTCTCCTGCTGGTAATAGCCCATCCAAAGTGACCACTCTCTTCACAATGTGCATGATAATCAAGGTGGGCCATTTCCAGCATAAATCCAGGTTTTCTCACCCCCCCACCCCCATACACACACAAACTCACTCTCCTGCTGGTAATAGCTCATCCAAAGTGACCACTCTCCCTACAATGTGCATGGTAATCAAGGTGGGTCATTTCCAGCACAGATCCAGGCTTTCTCACCACCACCCCCCCCCCCGGGAACACACACACACACATAAACTCACTCTCCTGCTGGCAATAGCTCATCCAAACTGACCACTCTCCAAGTTTAAATCCAAGTTTAACCAGAAAGTCTGGGGGGAGCGGGGTAGGAAAAAGCAAGGGGAAATAGGCTACCTTGCATAATGACTTAGCCACTCCCAGTCTCTATTTAAGCCTAAATTAATAGTATCCAATTTGCAAATGAATTCCAATTCAGCAGCTTCTCGTTGCAGTCTGGATTTGAAGTTTTTTTGTTGTAAGATAGCGACCTTCATGTCTGTAATTGCGTGACCAGAGAGATTGAAGTGTTCTCCGACTGGTTGATGAATGTTATAATTCTTGACAACTGATTTGTGTCCATTTATTCTTTTGCGTAGAGACTGTCCAGTTTGACCAATCTACATGGCAGAGGGGCATTGCTGGCACATGATGGCATATATCACATTGGTGGATGTGCAGGTGAACGAGCCTCTGATAGTGTGGCTGATGTTATTAGGCCCTATGATGGTGTCCCCTGAATAGATATGTGGGCACAGTTGGCAACAGCCTTTGTTGCAAGGATAGGTTCCTGGGTTAGTGGTTCTGTTGTGTGGTATGTGGTTGCTGGTGAGTATTTGCTTCAGGTTGGGGGGCTGTCTGTAGGCAAGGACTGGCCTGTCTCCCAAGATTTGTGAGAGTGTTGGGTCATCCTTCAGGATAGGTTGTAGATCCTTAATAATGCGTTGGAGGGGTTTTAGTTGGGGGCTAAAGGTGACGGCTAGTGGCGTTCTGTTATTTTCTTTGTTAGGCCTGTCCTGTAGTAGGTAACTTCTGGGAACTCTTCTGGCTCTATCAATCTGCTTCTTCACTTCCGCAGGTGGGTATTGTGGTGCATCACTTAGGCATCCAGCTCTCTGGCCTGGGGCTACAGTATGTGTCATAAAAATAAAGGGAAGGGTAAACCCCTTTGAAATCCCTCCAGGCCAGGGGAAAGCTCCTCTCACCTGTAAAGGGTTAAGAAGCTAAAGGTAACCTCACTGGCACCTGACCAAAATGACCAAAGAGGAGACAAGATACTTTCAAAAGCTGGGAGGAGGGAGAGAAACAAAGGGTCTGTGTGTCTGTCTATATTCTATCTTGGCCGGGGATAGACCAGGAATGGAGTCTTAGGACTTTTAGTAAGTAATCTAGCTAGGTACGTGTTAGATTATGATTTCTTTAAATGGCTGAGAAAAGAACTGTGCTGAATAGAATAACTATTTCTGTCTGTGTATCTTTTTTGTAACTTAAGGTTTTGCCTAGAGGGGTTCTCTATGTTTTGAATCTAATTACCCTGTAAGATATCTACCATCCTGATTTTACAGGGGGTATTTCTTTATTTCTATTTACTTCTATTTTTATTAAAAGTCTTCTTGTAAGAAAACTGAATGCTTTTTCATTGTTCTCAGATCCAAGGGTTTGGGTCTGTGGTCACCTATGCAAATTGGTGAGGCTTTTTATCCAACATTTTCCAGGAAAGGGGGGTGCAAGTGTTGGGAGGATTGTTCATTGTTCTTAAGATCCAAGGGTCTGGGTCTGTAGTCACCTAGGCAAATTGGTGAGGCTTTTTACCAACCTTGTCCAGGAAGTGGGGTGCAAGGTTTTGGGAAGTATTTTGGGGGGAAAGACGTGTCCAAACAGCTCTTTCCCATTAACCAGTATTAGTTTGGTGGTGATAGCGGGCAATCCAAGGACAACGGGTGGAATATTTTGTACCTTGGGGAAGTTTTGACCTAAGCTGGTAAAGATAAGCTTAGGAGGTTTTTCATGCAGGTCCCCACATCTGTACCCTAGAGTTCAGAGTGGGGGAGGAACCTTGACATGGTGGCAGAGTGGAGGGATTAACCTGAAATCATTTTTGAGATCAATTTGAGATTTTTTGAACTAGAATTACAGATTTTAAAAAGGATTTTTTTTTTCCTTTGGAGCTGCTGGAAAAGCAGCTTGTTTTCTCTCTGCTTTGGAGCCAGAGCTGAGACAAAAGGGGATTATCTTTGTGAATTGCAGGTTTTCTTTGCCTGGAGGCAGGGTACTTAACTCCTGCAGGGAAATTCACAGTCTTCCAACCCAGAGTTTTTTTTCCCCTAAAAGTAAATAGGGAGGGGTGTGTTTTTTGCCTAGAGACAAAAAGGGCAGGGTTTTTTTTTTTAGGATTTTGATTTTTTTTGTTTGACAAGGAGCACAGGTTTGAAAAGGATTTTTTTTTTCCTTTGGGCTGCTGGTAAGCAGGTTTCCAAGTAGTTGGAGGTTTTTTGCTTTGATTTGGGCCCAGAGCAGAGACAAGGGAATTGCCTTTTTCTGTAGGCTGACAATCACTATCAGAGAATAGGTATTCTATTCCAGCACAGCAAAATTTTACAGCCAAGTTTTGTTTATTTCTAAACCTTGGGTGTAAAGTTAGTTAAAAACAGAGAGGTTAGAATGACAAACTCCACGGCTCGACAAAAGCTGGAATTAGCCAGATTTCAGGCTGCGGAAAAACAAAGGGAACATGAAAGACACATAGAACTCATGCGGCTGAAAATGGAAGCAAGGGACAAAGAAATGGAAGCAAGGGCCAAAGAACTGGAGGAGAAGGAAAAAGAGAGGAAGCATGTGGAGGAGGTGGAGAAGATAAAGGCTCAGCGGAATATCCCAACAAACCCTAGCAATCCTTCTCCAAGTACCACTTCCCATCCCAGAAAGTTCCCCACCTACAAGGCAGGTGATGATACTGAGGCCTTCTTAGAAAACTTCGAAAGGGCCTGCCTTGGGTACAGCATCTCTACCAACCAATACATGGTAGAGCTGAGGCCACAGCTCAGTGGACCCTTAGCTGAGGTGGCAGCTGAAATGCCTAAAGAACACATGAACAAGTATGAACTGTTTAAACCCAAGGCGAGAGTCAGAATGGGGATAACACCCGAGCATTCTCTTCGGAGGTTCAGAGCCCTAAGGTGGAAACCAGACGTGTCATTTACCCGACTTGCCTATCACGTTGTGAAACATTGGGATGCCTGGACACCAGGAGCAAGTGGTGAGTCTCCAGTAAATTTGCCCTTCCTAATGCAAATGGAACAATTCTTAGAGGGGGTTCCTGAGGAAATAGAAAGATACATCCTAGACGGGAAGCCCAAAACTGTAATCGAGGCAGGAGAGATTGGAGCCAGATGGGTGGAGGTGGCAGAGAAGAAGAAAACTTGTTGCAGTTGGAGTGGAGACCAGAAGGGACAACCCCAGACCACACCCTATTACCGGGGGCTGCCCAAAGCCCCACCTACCTCCCAAAGAACCCTCCAGACCCCTTATCGTCCCACCACCCCGTCCTCCAGCAACCCACCTCCTCCCAGTGACCCGTCAGCTGGACGATGTTTTAAATGTAATGAGCTGGGGCATGTAAAGGCCAAGTGCCCCAAGAACCCCAACAGATTACAGTTCATTGCACCGGAATCACACCAGAGGTCCGCAGGCCCAGATACCTCCCAGATACCCTTGGAGCAGAGGGAAACTGTGAGAGTGGGCGGGAAGAGGGACACCGGAGCACAAGTGTCAGCTATCCATGCTTCCTTAGTGGACCCCAATTTAATCAACCCAGAGATCCAAGTGACGATTCAACCCTTCAAGTCCAACTCTTTCGATTTGCCTACAGCCAAGTTGCCTGTCCAGTACAAGAGCTGGTCAGGAACGTGGACTTTTGCAGTCTATGATGATTATCCCATCCCCATGCTGTTGGGGGAAGACTTGGCCAATCATGTGAAGCAGGCCAAGAGGGTGGGAACGGTCACCCGCAACCAGGCTAAACAAGCAGTGAGGCCTAGCTCTGTTCCGGAAACTTCTATCAGCACCCGGTCAGAGGTGATGGACCCGGACCCCAGGCCAATGTCTGCAAGGGGGGGTGCAAGTGTTGGGAGGATTGTTCATTGTTCTTAAGATCCAAGGGTCTGGGTCTGTAGTCACCTAGGCAAATTGGTGAGGCTTTTTACCAAACCTTGTCCAGGAAGTGGGGTGCAAGGTTTTGGGAAGTATTTTGGGGGGAAAGATGTGTCCAAACAGCTCTTCCCCAGTAACCAGTATTAGTTTGGTGGTGGTAGCGGGCAATCCAAGGACGACAGGTGGAATATTTTGTACCTTGGGGAAGTTTTGATCTAAGCTGGTAAAGATAAGCTTAGGAGGTTTTTCATGCAGGTCCCCACATCTGTACCCTAGAGTTCAGAGTAGGGGAGGAACCTTGACAGTATGCATGCTCAGAGACATAAACATGGACACTTAGGAAAAAATTACCGCAAAATTATAGATGGCGAGTGAGTTTATGTCCTGTAGAGCTCGGAGGCAGCTGAGCAAGGGTCTGTTTGGGGGCAGCTGAGTCGGCGGTCCCAGTGGGGCCTGGGTCTGGGATTTAGGCATGTAAAGTGGCTGTTGGGCATTTACATCCTTGTGTGACTGTAGCCCATTCTGCCTCTGTGTAATATAGTAAATAACTTCTCCTCCTTCGGTGTTCAGTCAAGTGTTAGAGTATCGTGTTCGCACCCAAGCCAAGTGATGCATATTTACAATGCCCCTTTTAATATTTCCTCTTTCAGTAAATCCCTCCAGCCCTCTCATCTTGGTTTGTTGCAGGGGCAGCTTCCATCCATCTGCTAAACCAGCACACAAGTTAGAAATCACGGCAGTTGCAAAGAAGTGTTGGGGACAATGTTTATATGTAAACACGGGTCTCGTGGCCTGTTTCCCTCACTCTTTCCCTAGTGGAAATTTTTTTCCATGGCACTTATTATACTAAAAAAAATGATGTGAACTAAACTTAAACATCCAGACTCTTTGGCAGGATGCCTTTTCAATATTTAAAAACTATCTTAAAATTACTTTTAATTAAGGATTGTAGGTGCTGTACATATAATGTATATTGCATGGAGCATATAAGGTGACATGGGCTGTTATAAATCCTCAAAACACAGCTTTAACTGACTGCTTGTGTGACAAATTGCAATAATCTAGCTTCACAACATCCTGCTGCAGCAGGTAAGTGTTATTAGACCCATTTTCAAATGTGGCTTTCCAAAGTTAAGTCCTGCCAAAAGTCACAGAGGAAGAGCTGGGAATTAAACATTGGTCATTCAAATTAGAATCCAAGGGTTTAACCATAAGGTGATACTTCCTCCAATATGTAAGGAGTTACTTTCAGTGACCACAATCACAGAATCATAGAATCATAGACTATCAGGGTTGGAAGGGACCTCAGGAGATCATCTAGTCCAACCCCTTGTTCAAAGCAGGACCTACACAACTAAATCATCCCAGCCAGGGCTTTCCCAAGCCTGATCTTAAAAACTTCTAAAGAAGGAGATTCCACCACCTCCCTAGGGAACCCATTCCAGTGCTTCACCAATCTCCTCGTGAAAATTTTTTTCCTAATATCCAACCTGAACCTCCCCCACTGCAACTTGAGATCATTACTCCTTGTTCTGTCATCTGCTACCACTGAGAACAGTCTAGATCCATCCTCTTTGGAACCCCCTTTCAGGTATAGAACCATAGAATCATAGAATATCAGGGTTGGAAGGGACCTCAGGAGGTCATCTAGTCCAACCCCCTGCTCCAGGTAGTTGAAAGCAGCTATCAAATCCTCCCTCATTCTTCTCTTCTGCAGACTAAATAATCCCAGTTCCCTCAGCCTCTCCTCATAAATCATATTCCAGTGTAATAATTCATTATCCACACCATCCTTCAACAAAAAGAAAAAAAATCACTTATTTGAAACTTTCTCAAAAAGCTAATTTTAAAGTTTTTAATTAAACATGCTTACCTTTTATTCCACCATCTCTCTCTCATATGTCACATGAAATCTCCTTGGCAAAGTCAGGTGTATGGAAAACCAAAACTGTGTTGTCGCTTTTCAGATCTGTATCCATAATTTTAAAACACATAGAACAGTTGAACATGATGTATTGATGAGGTGGCCTATTCTTTTCTCTTATGGCAGTAGTACATGAAAATTTTACTACATGCGTATTATTGATTTTACTTGTGCTTATGTCCTGGATGCAAAATAAATCAGTTGCACATTAATAAGTCAGCAGAGAGGACGAGAAGCTAATTGCATGGATCATGAAATAGAATCTATAATTTATTCAATATATATAAAAAAAACAACTCAGTACAAATAGTGCCAGGCTTCAGTGGTTTCAAAGTTGATATCCATTATTTTAAATACAATAGTGATAAAAAAAAATTGTATGTGGTGTGGTTTCCTTTGCTAGCAAACATGCCTTGATTAGGGTTTTATTATTACAGGGACATTGATTTTACTTTTGTCTCTACAATAACAGGGTGAGACTGTCTTTACTGTGAGGCTTAATTCTGAGAGAATAATGGCAGCTGCTAAGTGACAAGCTGTAATGAAAAGCTAGACACTTCATTTCAGTGCCTTAATTGCACCTGAATTCTTTGGACAAACCCAGCCAATCAGACCTTATCTACACAGCCAATTGTCCTGGGTTCAGGAAGATTGGGTTTTTTAATTGTTGTTGTTGTTGTTTTTCAAAAAAAGGCAAACTCCAACATGGGTTAAATCAGTCTGCAACAGGCTTGCTCGTATTGATTTACACAAAATCAATACAAGTCACTTGTACACCTATTTAAGTACATCCAGGCAGAGGTTTGTACCAGTTGAACTATGTCAAATTAAAACCCAAATTTAGTTAAAGTGGTGCAATTTGAGCATGAGGTACAGGGTGCTGAGCCCGTTTGGAAGTCTGGTCCCAGAACCCAGCTTACAGAGCTTATATCCTCAACATAACTTTCACTCCGATGTTTTTTGTACCGGTCCACAAAAGAAAACGAGCTGTTTCCACAGACGGTGCAAACTGGTGATGCTCTACTGAAGTCAATGGAACTACGCCAATTAACACGGATGCCTGTACTCAGTGCAAGTCCCTCCTGGTAATATAAACACAGTCCCATGTACCAAGACCAATATACCATTTAAATGTAGGAAAACTACTTCATGTCTCTAGGCTAATGCTTTAAATTGATACGTACGATCATCTTCAGGAAAGCGGACACTCTGGCCTTTCCAAAACGAAAAGTGGTTTCCTAATCAAAATAAGAAAGAAAGCCACCATCCTTCAAGTCTGATATCAGCAGGCACATAAATTCCACTGACCGGGGAGAGGTGATTAGGCTGATGCATTATAGCCAATTCAATAGAGAAATGAAATATTGAGACAACTCTCAAATACAAATTATTATACTAAATTACCCTCAGCCCACTCCAACATTTCAGAGAATTAGTCAGTTCCCTGGGCAGAACGTTTGGACCACATGCCAGGGTGCTTTTTTCTAATGGTGGTGAAGCATCCGAGAGTTTTACACAACATCTAGAATACACCAGGGCTTTCCCGCATCGTAGAAAAAGCAGCGTGGGTACATGGGCTCGTTCCATTAGAGGACACGTCTTCCTGTCTTCCACTTACAACAGAACTTCTGGAGCAATTCAGAATGGGCAAAATCAATTCATATTGCAATAATTTGGTTTCTTGGGATCTGATGGTGAACGGAATGCTGGGAAATCAGTGCCCAAGTAAGAAAGAGATGAAGCCTGGTTAGGGCACGAGACCTGGATTGTATCCCCAGCCCTGACACTGATTTGCTGCCTGACCTTGAGGAAGTCACTTCTCCTTTGTGTCTCAAAATAGGGGAGCTAATTAAAACATAGCAACAATAGTTTCCCTTTCTATGTTTTCCAGCTGAAGATCCAAAAGCTCTGCAAACATTCATGTAATAACCTTCCAACACCTCTGTATAGCAGATTAGAATACACGGATATACGACATATAGGGTAGATAATGTAGGTGCATTAGAATAGATTGTCTATAACTACAATTGCTGCATCACCCCTGTCTGCTTAGTCTTCTTCTCCCCATCTTTTTGTCCCTTTTCTTTTTCCAGCCAATTCTGTATTTTCTTTTCAGTAAATAGAGCTCTCTGTTAGTCTTCTGTTTGCTCTGTCTTATTTTTTTCCTGCTCTCCCCATTCATCATTCTGAATCTCAGCACCCCCCTGTTGCCAAGTTTGTTCTTTTGCCATTGGTACTCGTCGCGGGGCTGGTATATGCTGTCACCGTCCTGCTCATGCTTTATAAGGAGAGGGCTGGTCAAGAAGCCTTGACTGAAGTTGCCATGGTAGTTAGGGTGCTGAGGGATGATGTCAGGGTAAGTGGATTCCTCAAAGGCTGGCAGGCCACACAGATTGCTTCCAGCTACTATCAGTTAGTGGAGGATGGGGATGAGATTTCCACTTCCTGCTGCCATTGGCAATCGTGGCTCTCATCACTGTAACATCTAAGTACCAAGATGAATCATTGCAACCCTGTGAAGGATGTTGTCCCAGGTCCCTTTCTCAGCCTTACACAGGAGATGCAGTTGTGACAGAGATGCCAGTTTCCTCGACAAATCTTAATGAATTATGTTAAACCTTAATGAATTAAGTTTAAGTATTTAAGGAGTCTGTTGTATTACCAACGCAAATATTTATGAGTTATTGTGTATCACTTCTTTATGGGGGAGAGAGGACGAACAAACCCCAGGAAGCCTTACAAGCTTCAAAGAACCCTTTTAAAACCATCACCCGACAAGACTGATCTTTTAGTTGAGTGGGTTTCCTAGGAAATACTGGTGGGGAGGGAGATGCAAATTACCCAGCTCCAGACCCATCTTTTTGAAGCTGCGCCCTGAGGAGAAACCCTTTGTCTGCTGATCATCATGAGGACAAGACCAGAGGCCCAAACTGGGTAAAGGGGCAGCTCTCACATTTATGTGGGTGCTTGTTCTGAGCTAACAGCTGTTATAAACTTCTGACCTAAGGAAAACCCCATGGGTCGCAGGGGGAGGGGGGGCGGTGGCGTTTGAAGGACTAAACAGCAGCCAGAGCCTTTGTTGGAGGTAGGATGACCTCTGGTAAGCTTATTAGTAGTATGCATGTAGGTTCTTCTCTTCTAATATGCTTGCTCCTGATGCTTTTACCTTAAGAACATATGTGCTGGCATAGAAAGAGCTGTGTGGTAACTTATAACTAGCAGTTACATTGTTATTCGCCTCTGAGGAGGAAAGCAGAGCAGGCCTGCTGACGACGCTACTGATGAATTCACAGTGTAGGCAGGGAACTGAGCAGTCTGGAAATACCCCAGTCAGGAGGGAGAGAGATGCTGGTCTCCGCCCAAGCGAGGGGGCAGCTAGGGTGTTGGTGAGAGTGGGACCACAAGGAGGAAATGCAGATGCCCTGAACTGTGTCAGCAGAGATCTTTGCAGCTTCAGCACAAGGATGATAAAAGAGCAAGGCCTAAGGAGGATTGCATGGAGATGGGAGGAGCCAGGAGCCTCTTCACTCACTATATACGCTGGCTCAACTACACCCAGGACAGATTGAACCACTGCAGACAGACCCACAGTACATGGAAGTAAGGAGCTTTCACAGTACATGGGAGCAAGGGCAGAATGGAGGCAATACGGATGATGGGATATAGTCTGTATAGATACCACTTTTGTAACTCTTACTGGATAGCTTCAGTGCGCTTTTTAATAAGTTCATTCCATGACCCTTACTTCATTTCTTCTTTTGAGTCACATTCCAAGAGGGGTACTTTTTTTTTCCCCCTTACAAGGCAGATCACACACACATTTATTAGCTGTAGTCATGAGGACTTCACATGCCGATCTGTGTTGGTTTAATTTCAGAAAAACAGGACATTCCGCTAACACCATAATGAAAGGGATTTGAGGATAGATCCCTGTACTAACTCCTACATCAATTCTCTGACATGGCAGGAGAAGTAATTCAATGTACAACACTCCCAAACAATAGTTGTTATCTCACAAGGAGCTACGTTTTCTCAGATGCATTAGACAGTGAATTTAGTCTACAACTTGGGTGTGACACTACGGAAATGTAGTGTTTGACTGCTAGTCTGTCCAAGCGGATGATATTCTGTGGTAGTACGAAGCGTTATGAGCCTGTGGATCCTAAGTTTGATGATCCAAAGTGCGCTGAAGGCAACTGAAAGGTTTCCATTGGTTTCAACTGGGCTTTGGATAAGGTCCTACACCTTTCTTATCACCTAGAAAGATTTGGTTGCCTCACTTCTTTTTTGTAACCTATGGTCATATGGTCTATAATGCCCTGTAGTTTTGTGGAAGGGCATATGCAATTCACTAT
The DNA here is from genome assembly GCF_965140295.1 of Lepidochelys olivacea. Taxonomy (NCBI): domain Eukaryota; kingdom Metazoa; phylum Chordata; order Testudines; family Cheloniidae; genus Lepidochelys; species Lepidochelys olivacea. The sequence goes on from NC_140416.1 coordinate 126,553,592, forward strand.
ATCCATTTCGTTGTTTTTAACTCAAGATCTGTCCCTGCTTCCCCTCCCCACAGCTCAACAGCAGCTATTTAGGGTATGTCTGTAATTCCTTGCTCAGCTAGACGTATACGTGCTCGCTCTGCTTCAGCTAGCATCTAAAACGAGCAATGTCACCGCAGCAGCCCAGGTGGTGGCTTGGGCTGAGTATGATCCTGCCCAGCCCCCTGGGTACAACTCGGGCAGCTAGCCTGAGCCAGCACTAACTCCAGCCCAGCTAGCATGTGTTTATCTACCTGAGCAGGGACTTACACCTTCCAGCTGCCGTGCAGCTACCCTGAGTGAAATCTGTCCTCTTCTGGCTACAGTTGAGCAAATCTTTCTAATAAACATGTTTGCCAAATTTAAAATCCGTAACCCATTTACAATTGCCTCAAATTAGATACTCAACATTATTTCCTAAATCATTTCAGCCAGTCAGGCTTGGTGAGTGGATTGTTTCCATGCAGTTTGCTATGAATATTCCATATCCAGAATTCAAGCTGGTTTGATTAGACACATCAGTCATAGGTGAAGGTTGTTCTGTTCCTCGAATGAATGAGCATAACTCCTAGAAACAGGATTTTGGTGTGAATACTCGTGCTTAGGAATTCAAACTTCCCCTTCTCAAAAGTTTTCTATTCACTGAGGCGCCAATCGTGCAAACACTTATGAACATCCTTAACTTCCAGCTCCAGTAGTTCCAATAAAGACAATGGGACTACTCACATGAGTACAGTTAAGTGCATGAGTCAGTGTTTGCACATCAGGGCCTTAAAATTCATTTATTCTCATCAACACTTCTGCAATGTCTTTCTACAGAGTTTTGAACCACCCTATAAAATTCTGTAGCAGGAATATGATTCTCTGTTAAAGTCTCTCAGCTTTAAAGAGTAATTTCTATAGAATCTCATTATACTTTTATGAAACCTTACAGTCATTCAGAGAGGTAGCAAATTAAATGTTTTATGGGAGCCAGTATCTGTGGAATGTTTGTGAGTTATTTAGTGAGAGACTTAAAGAGTACAATCTGTCTAGTTTATCAAAAAGAAGATTGAGACTAGATTACAGTGTACAAATACCTTCATGAGGAGAAAATACCCGGTACTACAGGGCTACTTAATCCAATGGAGAGAAGCAGGACAAGAGGCAATGTCTGGAAGCGGAAGCAAGACAAATATGAATTAGACTGTACTAGGGGGCTGACCATAGTATGTATACACAGGCACCAACTTTCCAAAGTGCTGGGGTGCTCGACCCCCGGCTCTGCCCCAGGCCCAGCCCCCACTCCACCCTTTCCCCCAAGGCCCCAGCCCGCCTCTGCCTGCCTCCTGCTCCACCTCACCTCTTCCCACCCAGTTCTGCCCCCTTCCCCGAGCGCGCAGCATCCTCGCTCCTCCCCCCAGAACCTCCTGCATGCTGCAAAACAGCTGACTGCGGTGGGCAGGAGGCACTGGGAGGGAGGGGGAGGTGCTGATCCATGGGGCCCATTGGCGGGTGGAAGGTGCTAGTGTGGAGGAGCTGATGGGGGGGGGGGCTGCCGGTGGGTGCTCAATCCCCGTGGGCGCTCCAGCCCCAGAGCACCCATGGAATTGGTGCCTACGCTAGTGTAAGAACCTACATAGAATATAACTGAGAGAGTGACTAACCATTGGAAAAAACTCCCAAGGGAAGTGGTGGATTCTCCATCTCTTGATGTCTTCAGATCCAGACTGATGCCATTCTGGAAGATACTTTAGTCAAACACAAGTTATTGGGCTCAACACAGGAGCAAGTGGGAGAAGTTTAGTGGCCTGTGATTGACGGGAGGTCAGACTGGATGATTGAATGGTGCCTTAGAATCTATGACTTTACTTGGTTCAAGTCCTATCATGCATGTTTGGGGGCAGGTTTAATAGGATGAGGTCTTATAACTCAGGTTGGCCAAGTGAGACTTAGCAGCAAGAACAAAACTCAAACAACAAAAGACATGCTTTAAAAATGCCTGCACCCAACTTTAGCTCACAAGCCATCAGAAAATAAGCTTATAACACCTCAGACCAGAGTGGTTTCTAGGAGCATTTTTAGACAAGAGAAATTTGTACTAATTATAACCAGTGCAAATCCCAAATGTAGGCACACTGCACTGGAGAGAAATGGGGATTGCACTGGTGTCACAGACAGTTTGCACTGTTATCACATTTGCTTCACCCGGCTATCCAGTTTGTGAATATAAGCATCTTTGTTTGCACACAGGTACAACGGCCGTGCACACAAATATTTTGAAATTCAGGCCCTGCTCTGGCAAACACAGATGTAGTTGCTCATGAATATAAAGTTACTCATGAAGTGTTTGTGAGACCGGGGCCTTACAGGGGTAAGGATGGTGTCAGTTACATGGAACAACTGTGCACCATGCTCCTTCTGGATAATTTAGCCAAAATTGGTTTCAGTGATGTGGATCTATCAACAGGAGACGCATTGGAAGTATGGGTGGGAGTTCAAGCTAAAAGCAGTCTCTAAACACAGCATCATTACACACCAGTGCAGGACAGGAAGGAGAGTTTGGTTGGCATAACAATTACCTAACTGGAATTTAGTCAATGTACAAAGCCTAATACACCTGGGGCTAACTGTTAGGCACCTAGAAAATCATTAAAAAGAAAAGGAGAACTTGTGGCACCTTAGAGACTAACAAATTTCTTTGAGTGTAAGCTTTCTTTTCTTTTTCTTTCTTTACTCCTTTTCTTTTTGCGGATACAGACTGCTACTCTGAAATCTGTCATAGAAAATCATTGCCCTTCACAAAGCCTGAGGGCCGTGCCCAGGCTCCTCATACAATGACGGGGGAAGAGACAGACGTCTCTGAAGGGGATTCAAAAAAGCCAGCATGCTAAGCAGCTGCTCCCCTCAGCCAGCCAACGGGAGGTGTGTCAGCTAAGACTCCTCAGGGAGCTTGGCCCCTAAGTCTGGGCTGCTTGGAGTTGCCTCCCTCTGCTTGGGATTCTCAGCTGCAAACCCTCTCTTGGCATGGAGGGGGAAGGAAGGAAGGAAAGAAAGGAGAACCACTTCCCTCATACATTTTAGTGCAGTATTTGGGGTATTCACCTGGGATGTGGGAAGCTCCTGGTTTGGGCCCCCCCCTCCACCTGAGGGGAAGAAGGGTTTTCGTTTCTACCACCTCTCAGTTGAGTGCCCTAACCACTGGGATATTCAGATGTGCGGTTCCCGCAAGCCAGTCTGTTGTAGCTGTTCCACTATGAATAAATAGCAACAGACTCATTGGGCCAGAGAGAGAGAGAGAGCGCAAGAGAAGGACGCTGTAGCCTGGTGGTCAGAGCAGTGGTGCTCAAAGTGTGGGGCATGCCCCCCTAGGGGCGGGCACGGAGGAATGTTCGGGAGAGTGTGCGGCAGGGCCAGGGCCAGCCCCCCCAGAGGCGGGGAGGGAGTGCCCCACTCCGCCCCCAGCCCAGCTCTGCCCCCAGCCTCACGCCTCCTCCAACCCCATTCAGTCCCCAGGCCAGCTCCGCCCTCACTCCCTCGCCGCCCCCGGCCACAGCTCTGCCCCCATTCCCTTTTGCACCCCTAGACCAGCTTCTCCCCCACCCCAGCTCTGCGTTCAGCCCAAGCACCCTGGCTGTGTGTCACGGAGGGCGTGCGGACAGATTCCATGACTGGTTGGGCGTGGAGGGACGACAGGAAACGTTTGAGCGCCGCTAGGTTAGAGCACTCCCCTAGGAGACCCAGGGCCGGTCCCCCTGCTCCAACACTTTTAGAAAGTGATTTATCCACAGGGGAAGCTTCCAGAGCCGAGGCTGAAGGCGCCCCCCCCACCATCAGAATGTGATTAGCGCACTCCCCTGGGCGGTGCAGAGCCCACATTCAAATCCCTTCTCCCCCTCAAGCAGAGGCGGGGTTTGAACTGGGGGTCTCCCATATCCCAGGTGAGTTCCCTAACCCCGGGGCTAAAAGTTCAGAGGGAGGTTATCCACCTCAAGCCGTTTTGTATAGCCTCACCTATGGGGGCCTTATCCCATAGGCGAGCGCCCAGCACACTTACCAGATGGTGCCCTATGAGTGAATTAGGCAGAGGGACGTTTATCTTCCTCCAGTTCAGGCATCACTGTGGGGCTTAGGGGTCTGGACACCTGGCTCAGAGGCAGAAACTTGGGCACTTGCAGTCCAAAGATGTAGGTGCGCAGTGAATTTAGGCACCTCCAGGGGGGCAGCTGAGCAGGGGCCTTGTGACTCCCAGCAGGACCCAGTTCTGGGATTTGGGCACCTAAAGTGGCAGTCTGGCACCTATATCCTTTTGTGACTCTAGCCCCTAGTGCCAAAGGATTCCTAGGGACCGTAAGTGGTCTCAACCTCATTCCAGAAATTATAACTAGCCATTTGTTAACTAAATCTATTCAAAAGTCAAGGCTGAGGCTTAACGTGTTACAGCCTGATGTATTGAGACCATCTGCAGAGTTGCCAAGAACAGGTAACATTTCTGCCCGTGTGTGTCCTGAACCTCGCTCTCAGAAGGAGAACTGTATTCCAGTAATCTTCAGACACTGAGTGGTAGGTGGTCACAGGGAAACCAGATGACATTTAAATCCTGCACTTTACTGCAAATGACATGTAATAACCTCAATAAAAGCTTTATCAGCACAATGCAATCTTGAAGAATGCCAGGAGAGAACAAATATCAAAGAGGGACATACTCCACCAAGGATAGGAATCTAAATGTTGTCATAAAAACCCAAGACAGAATGAGATTAAGGAGCAAGAAACCAATATACTGTCCTGTGCTTCTAGATAAAAGAGTCACTGCAGCACAAAATGTGCCCTTTGTGTTCTTCCATTGCCTTTTAAGTGCATCTGCAATGTCTGCTTTTAATGCAGCACAATGTACATTTTGGTTTTAAATCATTTATTGTTATTACTTTACTTCCAGAGGCAAAAAAATCGACATATCTGAGTCTTTAAAGTAGGATAAACTCCAGCTTCAACAAATACCTCCCCATTGCAAAAAGTCTCAGTCACATAGTTGATTACACTACAATGTACCCTTCCTCTATTGCTAGATTTCCTTTGCTTTTACCATTAACTATGGAAAATACAGGCCTTTTTTTCTGAGCACTTCACTCCCCTTCTGTTTGCAGTGGGCCTCAGTCTGCCCTTATGTAATTTGTAACAATCTGGTGTGCAATGACTCTCCTGGGATTTTTGTTTGCAGTCAGCAAATACTACAAGCTCTGTGAGAAGCAGGTGCTTTACCATAGACCCCTTTACTTCTAGGAAAGGTGCACCATCCCCATCTAACAAGAGGGGTGATTCAATAAAAAAGCCTTGGCAAAATGATTTCAAACTCTGAGAAATCTAATTGAACATCAAATAAAATTCCAGAGCCAGGATCTAAATGCGAAAAGCATTTGTTAATATAAAGGCCAGATTTTCAGTTAACCTGGTAAAAGGGGATAGTAAGGAAGTGGATTTTGAACTAATGTTTTGTGACCTTTGCATCTGTCTTTGAGTCATTTAAAGGAAATCGACAGTGTGTGCTCTGACAGCCTGTTAGCGTGTGTAAAATAATTGGGGTTACCTTCTGGCATTTCTGGAGGAAGAAATTTACAAAAGATCTAACTAATCAGCTCCCCCAACATGCATATAGACCTAATAAAATGGAAATGGAAATGCCTTGTACTCCCCCTAAGTCATTAGCATTTCATTCTCGACTGGGACACAGCCCTAGGATTGAAAATCAAAAATGCAATGTGGCAATTTTCTGAACTGAATACCTGACATTCTTCCACTGGGTATCTTTGGAGGGCCGCCCAATCTTCTGTCTAGCTTGTGCCTTTTTATTACTTGAAATGGTTCAGTATAGAAATCTAGTATGCATCCCCCTGCACTAGCCCTGGCCAAGGGGGGGCAGCAGTTCGTCACAGAATTACTATACTTCTAAATTAGACTTCTGCAGCTGAGACTTTCCCACTAGATGCTGGAAATGGAAAGTAGCCAACGGAGCTTTATTGCTTGGCCACTCCAGCAGGAAAGTAGCGCTGGCTGGAACACACAATGCTTGATATGCTTGTCTATGCTGATGGATATCCTGTAGGCTAAATGAGGGATCTGCCTGGGTTGGAGAGTGCTCATCCCTAAGCTAATGCAATGCCTGCCGTTTGAATTAGCGGCAGAGTCATTCAGGAAATTGAAACTTCATCCAGTTTAATCCACTGGTGCTTTCATCTTCATCTCTTGTGCAGAGGCTAAAGAAAATTCAGAGGCAGTGGGGAAGGCTATTGATTTCGACTTTTTGGTGCTGATTGGAAGAACGGGTCTAAAAAAAGGTTTGACTTACAGGTCCAAATCGTATGGAACATGCTAGGCTCCAAAGCACCAGAACCGCGGCAGTATGGTGGCACTGGTGGCCCAATCTGAAATGGCATGTGCATCCAAGGAGGACATCTCTGTGGCAGGCCTACACACAGCACCCTGGGCGTGCCACAGAGACGGCCTCCTTAGATGCACGTGCCATTTCAGACTGGGCCACCAGTGCAACCATGCTGCTATGGTTCTGGTGCTTTGGAGCCTAGCATGCGCCTCCTGCTGGTCGTCCAGGAATTAGCTCAATTCCAGCCTCAGAGTGCCCCCTGCTGGCCGGTGTCTCTCCTGCCACAGGCCCATGTCCCTCCCGGATCCTCTTATCTTGGTATGCTGCCCCACAGCAGTACCCACACTCTAGGTCTCCCCTCCCAGGGGAACCTCCCCCCTATGTACCTTGCCTCAGTGGCTACTGCCAGTCGGCATCTAGCCCCCTTTCTCTGGGGCGGAACGCAGTCTGTGATGGCCACTCATCATTGGCAAGGGGGTTGGACCAGCTGCCTCTGCCTATCCCCGGGCTGCACCTCTGCAGCCCCAGGACCTCCTTAAGCCTTTACCAAGGCCTCAGCCTGGGGAGTTGCCAGGCTGGAGCTCCCCAGCTGCCTCTGCCTCAGGTCCCCTGGGCTCCCAGGTCCTTCCCACACCAAGGCTGGAGTGAGACTGACCCAGCTCCTCCCTTAGCCCTTATATCAGGGCCAGCTGTGCCCTGACTGGGTGTGGCCACAGCTGTGGCTACCTCTTCAAGCAGCCTACCTCGGCTGCCTTCAACCTTTGCTCCTAGGAGCGGGGTAACTGCTCTGTTACAAACACACACTGCAAGGGATCAGGAAGCTCCTGGCTGAGTCATGTATGATATTGGGAGCTCAGATAGTATATAAATAATCTGTTATGACACCCGATATTAGCAGAGACTCGCAAAATCCACAAACATCAATGCCTGTGGGACCATTGTATCTGTCTTGCAAGTCACTCCAGTAATGGGCTGCATCCACCGACTCCCTTGACGCTTTCGAGGAGCAATGGGCGCTGTCCGGGGTTCTCTGCTCGGTGACCCCGTCCGGTTCCCTCCGTCTGACCCTTTGATTGAGGGGAAGAGCGAGAGACGCCAGCCCCAGCCATTGCCGCTGTGGATACCATCATTCCTGTCATCTAGGAGGGGTCCTATAATACATGGGTGTCTACCCCCCCACCCCTAAACCGCCCACCCCGCAGCTGTGCCCATCTTACCGGGCACTCTCAGGAGAGGGAGGATTGGTGACACTGGGCGCGGCACTAGGTAACTCAGGAGGGTGGAAGACCACGAGTGTCGAGGAAGCCCCCCCGCTCTAGGCGACCAGGTAACTCAGGAGGGTGGAAGACCACGAGTGTCGAGGAAGCCCCCCTGCTCTGGGCCCAGGCTAGCCTGAACACTTCTCCCTCCTGAAAGCTGCTGTGTTATACCTTCTGTTTGCGTTGTTTTGTTGCATAGTTGTTTTGTTTCCTTTGGTAATTTTGTAAGTGTTACCAATAAACTTTTTTCTGTTTCAAAAAAAAAAAAAAGTCACTCCAGTAATCATTGCTAAACTGTACTCTTGACAGTCATTTAGCCCATATTCCTGCTCATCAGAACCACCACACCCAGATACTACAAAGATATGTGCAAACAGGGATTTGTGCAACACAGATATCTGCAGATACAGGTACACAATCTATTAACGCATCCTTCTGACCTTGATTCTGCACTGTGTCCATGAAGAGAGGCAGAATAATCGCAATAATCTGCTTCAATTCTCTACTGCCTTGCCCCAGCATAGGCTAACGCTGCAGAGGAGAAACTTTAATGCATGCTTAGGCATCAGATCCGTCAGAGACCAAACTCCATTGGGAAATATCTCCCCACGCCTTTTCTCCCCTTTCACTAGCATGCCCCATACTTCCTCTTTCGATGGGAGAGTGGAGTTCTGGTTCAGGATGCAGCATTTCAGGTGCGATGTGTGAGTGAAACAGATCTGCCTACCATATATTTCCTGTTAGCTGCCTAGTTTTCCTGTATATACCCTGTGTTTTAGAATTCCTACCCAATGCATCTCTCCAAGCCTGAAATCACAAACAGTGCCCTGGGTTGCACCCACTCCTGAGTAACGGTGTAAAGAAGTAAATTGCAGATAAGCGGATAAACAGCAGTAGCATAATCTGTGACCTGACCGTCCCTGGATTTGGTGCTCAGGATAATTAGCCATGGGATAAAAGGCTGATGCTATAAAAGTCTGTTAATGGGCTGAAAGGTGAGAGAACTGGTGCGGAAATGGATTTGAAATTGAAACTGAACTTCATTTTGTAGCTATACTGTGTGCTTTTGAGGGCTTTTTTAAAAAATGTAATACTTTACACTTGGGACATGGGAAGAAAAAACTTACTGTAGCAGGGATGCTGGCCTGTTAGAACCACTTGGGTGTTATATTGCAAATGTTAGTCTTTGAACTTATCCTAATAGTCATATCTTGCTATCTGGTGGATTTCATGTGAGTTCTTTATGGGATGACTTTCCCATGCACTGTGCACCCCAGTGTGAAATACGATTCAATACCATATTGTTTATATTTTTCCAGAAGAGTTTTGCAGTGCCTAGTGTTACAAACTGGGGTCGATCGTGCACCAGGATCCGCACAGGCACAGGGTTCAAATGCCAGACCGGAGCCTAGTTTGTAAGCAGAAGGTTCCAAGCAATCTTGTTTACAGCCATTTTTCTGACCATGCTAACCACACTTTAAAAGACTGATTTTATAATTTACTACATCTGAAACCCTTTCCTCCTCTACTTCACTGCACTCGCCCCTGCTGCCTTTCCTCTTTAGACATAATGGGGTTGAAATTTAATAGCTGCTCTGCTCACAAATAGTTTCTTAATACTTTCCATTTTGCTGGAGTAGATTTCCCTATGTATGAAAGTACAGCAATCATCGTTCCTCAGGGCACTTTTCATTCTCTCAACATCCTCTTTCTGGAAGCCTCACACCACTGACTCTTCCCTTTAGTACTTTGCCATCATGATTATTTTGATATTGGAATCACTAGATTCTAGATGGCTCCAAGCTTCAACCTTATTTATCACGTGCAGCATTTTCCCTAGTGTGAAGTCCATAATAGCCTCTGTGTACGGAGGTTTCAAAAACAGCCACATAAGAAAGCAGTTATGTCTCTGAAAAGAAAAAGTTCTTAGTGGTTATCTCACGCAATTTCTAAATAACTAATTGGCCATGCCTAAGGATATAGCCTTCATCCAAACCCTATTTTCTATAACAACTGTGATACTCTATTATATAAGCTTCCTAAAGTCAGCTCATTACCTATTTATGTTGACGTTCTAGCCAAAATTTTAACTTCTCCATTACCCTCCATATCAGTGACCCTTCCTTCTTTCTATGGTATTGTATCCCTGACCTACTTCTGAGTTATTTTGTCTACATTTTTTGTAAATTCTGTATCCTGGCATTTAAATCTCTAAGCATTTAGATCTCCCTGGCTCTACCTGTTTTCTACATCTCTAATAAGATTAGAATCATAGAATATCAGGGTTGGAAGGGACCTCAGGAGGTCATCTTTAAAATCTTTAAAAAAGGGAAGAAGGAGGATCCTGGGAACTACAGGCCAGTCAGCCTCACCTCAGTCCCTGGAAAAATCATGGAGCAGGTCCTCAAAGAATCAATCCTGAAGCACTTGAATGAGAAGAAAGTGATTAGGAACAGCCAGCATGGATTCACCAAGGGAAGGTCATGCCTGACTAATCTAATCGCCTTTTATGATGAGATTACTGGTTCTGTGGATGAAGGGAAAGCAGTGGATGTATTGTTTCTTGACTTTAGCAAAGCTTTTGACACGGTCTCCCACAGTATTCTTGTCAGCAAGTTAAGGAAGTATGGGCTGGATGAATGCACTATAAGGTGGGTAGAAAGCTGGCTAGATTGTCGGGCTCAACGGGTAGTGATCAATGGCTCCATGTCTAGTTGGCAGCCGGTATCAAGTGGAGTGCCCTAAGGGTCGGTCCTGGGGCCAGTTTTGTTCAATATCTTCATAAATGATCTGGAGGATGGTGTGGATTGCACTCTCAGCAATTTGCGGATGATACTAAACTGGGAGGAGTGGTAGATACGCTGGAGGGCAGGGATAGGATACAGAAGGACCTAGACAAATTGGAGGATTGGGCCAAAAGAAATCTGATGAGGTTCAATAAGGATAAGTGCAGGGTCCTGCACTTAGGACGGAAGAACCCAATGCACAGCTACAGACTAGGGACCGAATGGCTAGGCAGCAGTTCTGCGGAAAAGGACCTCAGGGTGACAGTGGACGAGAAGCTGGATATGAGTCAGCAGTGTGCCCTTGTTGCCAAGAAGGCCAATGGCATTTTGGGATGTATAAGTAGGGGCATAGCGAGCAGATCGAGGGACGTGATCGTCCCCCTCTATTCGACATTGGTGAGGCCTCATCTGGAGTACTGTGTCCAGTTTTGGGCCCCACACTTCAAGAAGGATGTGGATAAATTGGAGAGAGTCCAGCGAAGGGCAACAAAAATGATTAGGGGTCTGGAACACATGAGTTATGAGGAGAGGCTGAGGGAGCTGGGATTGTTTAGCCTGCAGAAGAGAAGAATGAGGGGGGATTTGATAGCTGCTTTCAACTACCTGAAAGGGGGTTCCAAAGAGGATGGATCTAGACTGTTCTCAATGGTAGCAGATGACAGAACGAGGAGTAATGGTCTCAAGTTGCAGTGGGGGAGGTTTAGATTGGATATTAGGAAAAACTTTTTCACTAAAAGGGTGGTGAAACACTGGAATGTGTTACCTAGGGAGGTGATAGAATCTCCTTCCTTCGAGGTTTTTAAGGTCAGGCTTGACAAAGCCCTGGCTGGGATGATTTAACTGGGAATTGGTCCTGCTTCGAGCAGGGGGTTGGACTAGATGACCTTCTGGGGTCCCTTCCAACCCTGATATTCTATGATTCTATGATCTAGTCCAACCCCCTGCTCAAATGAAGGACCCATCCCCAATTAAATCATCCCAGCCAGGGCTTAAATTTAAGTTTAGAATTAAGATTAAGTTTAGAAGTGTGAGCAACAAGAGTGATGTAGTGCGGGGGGGGTCTGCTATAGACCACCGGACCAGGGGGATGAGGTGGATGAGGCTTTCTTCCGGCAGCTCGTGGAAGCTACTAGATCGCATGCCCTGGTTCTCATGGGTGACTTTAATTTTCCTGATATCTGCTGGGAGAGCAATACAGCGGTGCATAGACAATCCAGGAAGTTTTTGGAAAGCGTAGGGGACAATTTCCTGGTGCAAGTGCTAGAGGAGCCAACTAGGGGGGGAGCTTTTCTTGACCTGCTGCTCACAAACCAGGAAGAATTAGTAGGGGAAGCAAAAGTGGATGGGAATCTGGGAGGCAGTGACCATGAGTTGGTTGAGTTCAGGATCCTGACACAGGGAAGAAAGGTAAGCAGCAGGATACGGACCCTGGACTTCAGGAAAGCAGACTTATGAGGAGAGGCTGAGGGAACTGGGATTGTTTAGTCTGCAGAAGAGAAGAATGAGGGGGGATTTGATAGCTGCTTTCAACTACCTGATAGGTGGTTCCAGAGAGGATGGTTCTAGACTATTCTCAGTGGTGGAAGAGGACAGGACAAGGAGTAATGGTCTCAAGTTGCAGTGGGGGAGGTTTAGGTTGGATATTAGGAAAAACTTTTTCACTAGGAGGGTGGTGAAACACTGGAATGCGTTGCCTAGGGAGGTGGTGGAATCTCCTTCCTTAGAATTCTTCTCCTTGCAAACATTCAACTCCAACCAAGCAAATCATATTTTGTGTATTCTTAGCAGTTTTTTCTCATTTAGACTTGTTATTGTTTTGTACTCTGAGAACAAAGTGAACATATCTATTTATAAGAAAGGACACCTTTGAAAAAGAAAAGCAGGAATGGCTCCATACATACACATGATATACTGCAAATATTGCTTCTATTGTATACAAAATTGCAGTTCTTCAATGACCTCTCATTCATTGCAACTAAAGTGATCATTGTGTAGACTCCAAATAAGTGCAAATTCTAGCAGTTTTTGCAGGTCCTTTATATTGGTGATATCAGCCACAAGAGACCTCAGTATCAGTATAACTCTACATGGCCACACTTCAGATACACCCATATCAAGCAGAACTTCATTCCTACTGTTAGAATATAGGTCTGTTTGTTAGCCTGGGATAGAATTTTGGGTTTGACTTTTTGATACTCTTATACTAAAATGTGTAAACAAGGGAGAAAGACACTGTGATGTTGCTTCTGCCTAGTCAGCTGGATTTGTTAGTACAATGGGAACAGATAAGAGCAGTTAAAGTGTTACTCAGAGCACACTTGAAGATTGCCTCAACCTCTATCTCAAGGCGAAGTCAAGCAACCAGTCGGGAGGGGCAAAGGGACTTTGGGGTGAGGTATAATATACTAAAAGACCAAAGAAATGCCCGTCCCTGACTGGAGCACAACTCACGCCTTCTCCCTGCCATGGAGTACAAAGAGGTGGGATCAAGACCCCAGACTCAAAATGGAACAAGACCCTAAGTTGTAAGGGGTGGGACTGTGGGTGTGCATTGTAGCGATAATTATGCCTCCTGAGGATGGGGGGATGAGACACTGGGAAACAAGGCTCTGCGGCATCAGAGTTATAGAACATGTTTGCTGGAAACTAACCCCAATAAACATCACATTGTTTACACTTTGGACTTAAGCTCTTCTACTTTCTGTCCACATGACAAGAACCAGGGAAGAGGGTGAAGGGAAATCCCTCTCACACCTACTAGGAGCATGAATTCAATAAGCATCCTGAGAACCCTTCAAAGAGCATTCTACAAAATTAAGTGGAAGCCCTGTTTGCACCAGGCAGTTTAGGAGGGAATATTTCCAGCTACAGAGCTGGCAGTGATCACATGGCACTTGGGCCAGCATCGCAGTATAATGCATGAAATTAAAGACAGCATCACTGAAGACTGTATGGGAGCATTAGATTGATATTTTCAGAGTCAATAGCAGCTGGGTCCCTAATTTCCTCGGGTTCTTTTGAAAAATCCAGGCCTTAATCCTCTCCACCATTTCTCCTGTTATTCATCTTCCATCACCCACTTCTGCTTGTGCTTTTTATGCTTTTGTTCTTATAGAGTTTGTCTACACACGAGCTTGTGCTTCAGTTTTAAGTTAACTGACTGACAATTAGCGAGTCTTATTGTAAAAAACTGGTCTTGATGCTCCACAAAATGTTTGGACTAAGGTGAAGAAATTATGAGGGTTTGTGGATGGCTGGATTAGCATTTACAGTCATCTTAGTTAACTCAAGTTAATTGGTAATCAGTGAACTCCACTTCAAAGAAGACCACAAACTCTAGTCTAGATGCACCCTTTGAGCCATGTCTACATGGGGACACTCAGGAAAGCTAAGCTGTGAAGTCAAGGTGTGTTAAACTCCCATATGGATGCTCTCATTCAGAAGTAAAGTGACTTCACTTCACTGTAACTCATCCTCCTCAAGCCCTAGTTGTACCCTGAGGGATTTCCACCTGGTGCATTAGTCCCATTTTAATAGTACCACCCTAATGTGTACTGGGTAACTTTAAGCATGCTCCAGCAGGGTCACATGGGCCTGTGGGTGCACAAGATGCCAGCACACGTTAGAATTTATTCCCAACTAGTATGAACGAAGGCAGCATGTAGACAAGCCCGCAGTGTACTCTTCCCCTCCCACTGCTTTCATCCTCTTTCTTCTCTTCCTCTTTGCATTCCACAGTAATGACTAAGCACAGAGTAAAGCCATAACACATCCTGCTACTCAACTTCTGATTTCAAATGCTGGAGCAGGCCATAAATGTTAACTAATTATGAGAGCTGTTTTCAGCATACTGTAAATAATTTTAAAGTAAAATATTTGCATAGTGAATGCCAGGTGATTGCTGATCTTAATCACTTGACGTCCAAGCGCAGTAGTCAGCAGGAATCGTCAGACATCACAGCATTAATAAAAGTAATTTGATAGTCCTGACAAAATGAAGACCCCTGTTGCTCGTGTGCTGGCTATGAAATATGTATGGGAGATTTAAAATATATGATCAATAAATAACTTGTAAAAGCTCATTTCTTAGATAGCTAGACATAAAAATGAATGGGTAAATCATAAAAAAAATAACCTGGGTTTGCTTTTATCCAGCAGAATCTAAATATTTTAGGCCTTTTGTATATCATTAAGCAACATCAGTGATGGCTTCACATATTTTTCAATTAATGGCTTTGAAGAGGAGTTTCTCTCCCCCCACTCCCACTCCACTTCAACACAATGTGTAACACACCATCCTACTGTGAGCTAATGTATTAAGCGGCCTGTTCTTGTCACCATATGTTGCCCGCCCCTGAACTTCTGGATCTAAAAATAATTTGGCACAGAACACAGCAAGTTCCTGCCAACAACAAGAGCCTCAAGCCATTTTAGTCCCTCTGCTTTTTGGTCTTTATTTCACAGAGATTGGGCTCTACAACCCCGACGGTGTAGCCATGGAGCCAAATTGTGATCACAGTACAGGGGCAGTACTTATATGAAGTTCAGTGCAGTACTTATATGAGAGGCACCAAGACCGACAACGTGGGAAAACAAAGATTCCTCCCATTCCCCTGTGAATGGGCCTGAGGGTTGTTCTTCAGGGACTAGCTCCAGAGCTATCGTGAGTCTAAATGCTACTTCCATCAGTGACCCCCTCCGCTGAGACCTAGACAGGGGGACCAGTTGTGACTGTATTTGAGTAATATTACAGTGGCAATGACAGGCACCCATCAAGATCAGGTCCCCGGGTGCTAGGCGCTGTACATGCACAAGGTGAGAGACAGGTGAAGAGCTTACAGTCCAAGTGCCTGGTTCAAAATCCATCAAGTCAATGGAAAGAGGCCCATTGACTCCCATAGGCTTTGGATCAGGTCCCCAGTAGACAAGACGGACAAAGGATCATTATTCAGATGGGGATCTAAAGCACAGAGAGATGACATGACTTGTCCAGGAGCACACAGTGCTATCTTTGAACCCAGCACAGTGAAGGAGATAGACACCAGAGGAACTGATTGAAACACAGCCATCTACGGTGGTGCCTTCCTTGCTCTGGCAACGCACAGGAACAAACAGAAGTGAGGCTGTGTGTTGAGTGAAGAGTGCACAGCCATTTAAAGGGTCCCACACACCCTCTCGATTGGGATGAGCCACTTTCCCCCCTGTTCCAGAACCAAGCCACATTCTCCCACCCACGGACTGGTAAAATGTTAAGAAGTGGATATTTAGAGTGGGTGAATACTGGATTATTCGGTTTCACAGCTGAAACAAAAGAACAAAGCAAAAACCTTTGTTTTGGTTCAAATGAAACAGTTTGCAGGACCTGACACTAAATGTTTCTTTTCATTTTGGGATGTTTTTTATTTTTTTTTAAGTTAAATCTAGCTGAGTTTCTGAATGAAACATTGTTTCAAAATGAAACATTGAAACATTTCATTTTGAAAGCATCGAAATGAAATTGTTTTACTCTTGGAAGTTTTTCCATTTTTTCCCCATTGGCTAAATCTATTAGCTGAATTTGACCCCAAACTGCACTTTTCAGCATTTTTCACTGATATTTTTTTTTGCCTGGTTCCACTGACATTCATGTCAGGGGGGTGATTTTCCCTTCTAAACATCAGCAAAGGGATTGGAGAGCCAATCAGACCAGACTAAAGCTAAGGCAGGTTGGGTGCTGAGCCTGGAGACTCGGTTATCTAATTTCACTGACACGGATTGTTATTTCCAAATCTAAAATCCATAATTTTGCTCTCTTTTCGGAAGAGTCCCCTGAGACTGCCATCAGGATCACTCAGAGTGGTCTCTCTCTCTGGAGATAGCACATCATCTCCTCACACAGGCCGCCTGGTGAAGAGAGCACAGGAGATCACATCCAGCAAAAAGAATTTGTATCTGGCCAAGTGGCTGTTCAAGATTCATGTGTGTAAATGAGGTTTATAAATGCTGTTCTGCCAGAGAGGCGTGGGGCTGGAACTGTCAGAGTGGTGGGAGTCTAAGCAAACTTGGAAATCTGTAGTCTGCTTTGCCTGGTGGAGTTCCTTCGGTTTCTGTGCCGTGGTGTGCTGCTGGACAGAACTCCCTACAATCTTTATATAGCACTCTTCTTACATTACTACAGAGCAGCTCCACCTCTGTCACATTGCAACCCTTCCAGATTGGACATAGCGAGGTTATCAGTCAGGTACTCTCAGGAAGTCTACATGTATCCTCCAATGTTTGCCCAGTACTCCAAATTCATCATCCTAATCTCCTCCCTGTAGATCCCAAAGGAGGGGGTACATATAGGCAGAGGTCCTGAGCCCGCATATGCTCATCACCCCAATACTTCTGACCAGTGCATCAAAGGGTCTTTTCTCTTAGCACCCCACACATTAGCATCCCTACTCCTTCCTAGGTCTGTATAGGAATCCACAGCAGGCAGTGCGGATAGTTTCACATTTGGAAGAGACAGTGGACACCCCAAAGTCTGGGACATTCACACCTAGGCTTAACAGCCAGGAGGAGATTTCCCCACCGCCACCTCTCTGCAGAGCAGAGGAAAGGCCCCGAGGTGCAGAAGAAAGGAGAAAGGTGTCATAGGGCTGTGTCAAGAGCTGAGCTCACAGGGTCTCACCTAGGTGTAAGACAAAGGAACAGAGACAAGGAAAGGAAATGGAGATGGTTCCTACAGCAGCCAAGGAAGCCGTGACTATAGCTAGTATGGTCTGTGTTCCAACCTTTGCTTCTCTGTGTTAATCTAAGGTAGGGTTGCCAACTTTCCAATTTTTCAAAACCAGACACTACAGGCCCCACTGGTGCTCCTCCCCCACCCCTGTCACTTGCTCCCCCCTTCCCTGGGACTCACTTGCCATCTGCAGAGCCAGGCTGGGAGAAGCTGAGGCAGAGCCTGCCTGCCTGCCCACCCAGTTGGGTCATGGCAGGGCTGGGGAAGACGGGGGTCAGTGTGACAGGTTGGCCCCTCTTAAGGTGCCACCTGATGGACTGAGATACACTGAGCCTGCCTGTTCTGCCAGCCTGGGCCCCCTTTACCCTGTCTTGCTGAGCCAGGCTCTTAATCCTCCTATAGCACACACACACACAGGGAGGGCCACACCCAGCTGCAGAAAAACACAGACACTGAGATCGGCTCTGGGAAGACTCAGCTTAAGGGATTTGCCCCAGCACTCAGGTGCCCACTGACCCGAGAGTACAGACCCAAAGGTATATTGTCTTCCACTGTATAGAAAAATCTGCCCAGCGCAAGCTCATAAAAATTCACTCTCTCCTTCAATGTGAAGAGAGATATGCACAACTTCTTGCCCCGCACCCACCTCCAGTTAGAAATTGCACAAACTGGGTTTAATAATAAACAAAACAAATGTATTAACTATAAAAGGCAGAGTTTAAGTGATTATAAGAGATAGCAAACAGAACAAAGCAGATTACTAGGAAAATAAAACAAAACACGCAAACTAAGCTTGATTCACTAAAGACAGAATGTAATTTCCCACCCCAAATGTTGGATTAGGCTGGATGCAGAGCGTCTGTGGCTCAGAGTTCCAGTTATTTCTTCTTACAGACTGGACTGCTGTCTCAGTCTGGATTCACCCCTGCCTTTCCCCTCAGGTTAGTTCTTTGTCCCCTCAGGTTCTTTCAGCAGTCCTTCTTGGGTATGCAATGGAGAAGAGTCCACATCAACCCCCTCCCCAGCCTGAAAAGGATTTATCTAAGGCAGGAATCCTTTGTTTGATCCCCATCTCCCTACAGTGGGAAAGTACTAGCAGTTTCCACATGGAATTATGCATCAGGTCACATTATCACCTTGACTAGGTCACATTATCACCTAGTGTCACAGCTACCTTCCAGGTCACCTCACAGGAAGGGGAGAGATTAGTATCTTCAGAGTTCTATTGTCCTTCTTAAATGGGTCATTCAGGAGGATTGCCTACTGCATGGTGGGCGTTCCCCCCAAGTATACACACAGTTGTAATTCTTCCATAATCAATATTCCTAACTTTAGATACAGAAATGATATGTACATACATAATGGATAAATCACATTCAATAAATCAGAACCTTTCCAATGATATATTACATGAGCCATCTTGCATGAAGTATATTTTAGTTATACCAGGCCATATTCATATCATAACCATATTTCTATGAAGAATATGGGGTGTAACATCACAGTTAGTCCCCAAAGTGAGGGGCTGGGGAGAGAGCTATGGCCCCGGGAGGCAGAGAAGGCAGGACATGGCATCATGGACGGCATGCCTGGCTTCTGGCCCCGCTCCTCAAATGCTGCACGCTGGCAGGATCCCTCCTCCCCTAGCAGCAGCTGCTCTTCCTGGTTCCCACCCTCCCAGCAGCAGAGGCCGATTGCAGTTACTTTGGTAACTGGACTGTTGGTGTCCGGTCAGCAGTACTGACTGAACACTGCATAAATCCCCTTCTGATGAGACTTTCCAGTCAAAAACAGGACACCTGGCAACCCTACCCTAAGGACTTTCAGATGCTGCATTCCAGGTGATTATTAAATTGCTACCTTGTTTTGAAAGGGCTGTCTGGTGCCACTGCAGATGTACTGAGAGTATAACACGCTGAAGGGATACAGCACAAGCCCCCCGCAGGAGTCTGGCTTGGCTGGACTCTCTGCAGGGAGCCATGGAGGCAGATAGGGATTCTGTGGCACCCGAAAGCCCAGTTTTGGAATTCTGGAGGCCACCAGCCTGCCCCTGTGCAACTGTCTGGATCCTTGATTTCTGGGACAGTACGGGGGCCCGTTCCCAGGGACTGGTTACAGACTGGGGCATGGAGAAGATCATGTGAATCAGTGACAAAGGCAGACACCATATACCTGGGTCTTCAGGAGTGATAGATTCTAAGTTATTACCCCGTTATAGGGGCCAGGAAGATGTCAGTGTGTTTTTAAATGCTTTTGAGATGCGTTGTGAATTTAACTGGGTAGCTACCAAGCCCAGTGTCTGTCCCACTTACTGATGGGGAAGGGACCGGTCACATGTTCCCAATTTCATGTTCATGCTGACATTCCTTTTCACTCTCTACTCTTCTCTGGTGTAGCTTGTCTCTTTCTGGAGGGAAACTTCAGCTTTTCCTCCTCAGTCTAGAGCCTCTTCAGTGCCAGCTGCTGCTGAAGTGGTGAACTCATCTGGATGGAGACCAGTTGCTTCTTCTGTCATCATCTTTTCTGCTCCTCTCCAGGAGATCTCCTGGCCCCTTCTGGCCTCTGTCTCCCTCAAGCTCTGCTATCCCCACTGGCAATCTGGATGTTCTTCTAGAGTCCTCTCCTGCTGCTGGAAAATGACGTTTTTTTCTGGCTCTCAGAGTACAGCAGATCAACCAGCTGTGCCTGCGTCAACTCCTGAGGGTTTGGCTGCCTCTGTCTGCATATTTCCACAAGCTGACTTTTCTTGAGTTGTTCCTAAGCCTTTTCCAAAAGGACTAAAAAACCCTTTTTCTCTGCTGTTTCCTGCTACAACATTTGTTTGCTCAGCTGTTGGCACTTATTCAAAATTCACCACTGTCACCATCCCACCAGGCTAACCAGGTCACATGTGGCATTTGTACACTTATTACATATCAGTATTCTTAGGATATTACACAGCTGCTTCAAGTCTGTCACAGGAGTGATATCTACTCTCGCTTTCACGAGATCTAAGCCCCAACCAGTTCTAGAAGATACCCACCCCTTCCTCCTCATCTAGCATTTCCCTCTTCACTGCCTTTATCTTCACCAATCCCCATGCCCAGCAGCCCACAGAGCCCTGGTTTCTTTACAGAACTGTCCCAGAATTTTATATTCTGTACATCTGTGTCTATGCAAATAGTTGGTTACATGACGCTGAGGAATTGCAGAAATAGATCCTGGGTTTTGCAATTCTAATAAATCTTCTTTGCTGGGGGCACTGCACATAGCTTCCTCTGCGCAGTTCATAGAATCATAGAATATCAGGGTTGGAAGGGACCTCAGGAGGTCATCTAGTTCAACCCTCTGCTCAAAGCAGGACCAATCCCCAACATCCCAGCCAGGGCTTTGTCAAGCCAGGCCTTAAAAAACGCTAAGGAAGGAGATTTCACCCCTCTTTGGGTAACCCATTCCAGTGCTTGCTTCATCACCCTCCTCATGAAAATGTTTTTCCTGATATCCAACCTAAACCTTCCCCACTGCAACTTGAGACCATTACTCCTTGTTCTGTCATCTGGTACCACTGAGAACAGTCTAGCTCCATCCACTTTGGACTATTCGACATTGGTGAGGCCTCATCTGGAGTACTGTGTCCAGTTTTGGGCCTCACACTACAAGAAGGATGTGAAAAAATTGAAAAGAATCCAGCGGAGGGCAACAAAAACGATTAGGGGACTGGAACATATGACTTATGAGGAGAGGCTGAGGGAACTGGGATTGTTTAATCTGTGGAAGAGAAGAATGAGGAGGGATTTGATAGCTGCTTTCACATACCTGAAAGGGGGTTCCAAAGAGGATGGATCTGGACTGTTCTCAGTGGTAGAAGAGGACAGGACAAGGAGTAATGGTCTCAAGTTGCAGTGGGGGAGGTTTAGGTTGGATATTAGGAAAAACTTTTTCATGACGAGGGTGGTGAAACACTGGAATGGGTTCCCTAGGGAGGTGGTGAAATCTCCTTCCCTGGAAGTCTTTAAGGTCAGGCTTGACAAATCCCTGGCTGGGATGATTTATTTGGGGATCTGTCCTGCTTTGAGCAGGGGGTTGGACTAGATGACCTCCTGAGGTCCCTTCCAACCCTGATATTCTATGATAAGTTATTTTAACACAAGAAAGCAACTAAGCAACATGGAGGAAATCTCAAGCAGGTATGAAGTCTGGGGGTTAACAAAAAGCAAAACAAAAAATTCTGGACCATGCACTTTGGTTTTAAAACAGAAGCCGCTTATTTGAATCAGGTGCCGTAGGAGGTTTAATAAAAAAGAATTAGTGGGCTATGTTGTTTTGTAATTAGTTTTAACGCCTGTCATTGTTATTAATTATTATTATTACAGAATTTCTCATCTGCATACCTCTTGAAATGTATCTTTGATCGTTTTAAAGCAAATCTGCTGACATAAAAACTATGAACATTAAAGATATATTAAAACTCTTGTCTAAATTTTCAAGTTGAATAGAGTCTACATTAGTATATTACACTTTCATAGTAGAGAAAATGTCTGAGCATTAAATTGCTTCCCTTGAGTGGTCTATTATCAGGCATAAAAGAACATTAGTACTTCAAGTCTGTAACACTAAATACAGGTTTTGCATCTAGAGAACTTCGAATCAAGGTGCATTCAGTACAAAGCTTGATCAAAATAATATAATAAAGTGTGTCTGTGATAAGTTTGGCAGATCTGTATTTCTTTGGTTTATATTAAGAGTGTCCCAGACATGTGCTTGGATCCATGATTACTCTGAATAAGATGTGCTCGTTATTTTGTCAGATACTAGTTCTGTGCAGAACGCACTGAAACAGAGAAGCCACCTACCCTTAGGAAGCTGAGATCACTGAGGCTTTAAACCAAGAAGAAATAAAAACGTTCCCGTCCCAGCTTCGCTTCCACCCCTCCCCCCCACAAATGAGTAATCATTAACAAAATACCATTTAGCAACAAATTATGGATGCAGAGAAGGTGCTGGTTTCACTGCTTGTCCAGATATAGTCAACTCCTGGCCTTTGGGAGAGTTCTGAGCAGCTGATTGGCCTGGGTTAACAAGTAGTTTCCTAGTCAATAGCTTTAGGATCCGTTTCAGCAGGGTTTTCTCCTTTATCACTGTTGTTACAAGAGTCATGATAAAAGAACAGGAGGACTTGTGGCACCGTAGAGACTAACAAATTTATTTGAGCATAAGCTTTCGTGAGCTACAGCTCACTTCATCGGATGCATACCGTGGAAAATACAGTGGGGAGATTTTATATACACAGAGAACATGAAACAATGGGTGTTACCATATACACTGTAACGAGAGTGATAAGGTAAGGTGAGCTATTACCAGCAGGAGAGAAAAAAAAACCTTTAGTGGTGATAATCGAGGTGGGCCATTTCCAGCAGTTGACAAGAATTATATTATTGTTATAATTCTTGACGTCTGATTTGTGTCCATTTATTCTTTTATGTAGAGACTGTCCGGTTTGGCCAATGTACATGGCAGAGGGGCATTGCTGGCACATGATGGCACATATCACATTGGTAGATGTGCAGGTGAATGATGTCAAGAATTATAACATTCAAAAACCAGTCGGAGAACACTTCAATCTCTCTGGTCACTCGATTACAGACCTAAAAGTGGCAATTCTTCAACAAAAAAACTTCAAAAACAGACTCTAATGAGAGACTGCTGAATTGGAATTAATTTGCAAACTGGACACCATTAACTTAGGCTTGAATAAAGACTGGGAGTGGATGTGTCATTACACGAAGTAAAACTATTTCCCCATGTGTATCCCCCCCCCCATACTGTTCTTCACACATTCTTATCAAGTGCTGAAAATGACCCACCTAGATTATCACTACAAAAGGTTTTTTTTCTCTCCTGCTGGTAATAGCTCACCTTACCTGATCACTCTCATTACAGTGTGTATGGTAACATTGTTTCATGTTCTCGGTGTACATAAAATCTCCCCACTGTATTTTCCACTGCAAGCATTCGATGAAGTGAGCTGTAGCTCATGAAAGCTTATGCTCTAATAAATTTGGTAGTCTCTAAGGTGCCACAAATACTCCTGTTCTTTTTGCGGATACAGACTAACATGGCTGCTACTCTGAAAAGAGTCATGATGCAACTCCGTTGAATTTGGAACATGCTGAAGATGCTACCTGTTTCTTCGAGACCAGTGGTGGGCAACCTGCGGCCCGTGGGCCGTACGCAGCTTGTCAGGGTAATCCGCTGATGGGTCATGAGACAGTTTGTTTACATTGACCGTCCGCAGGCCTGGCTGCCCGCAGCTCCCAGTAACTGCAGTTCGCCATTCCCACCCAATGGACTCTGCTTGCAAACCCTGGGTTAGGCGGCATGTGGGGGAAGGGCTGGGGACAGGGATTCTGGGCTGGGCTGTGACCCCAGAACTATCTCTATTGCATGAGGGATCCCTCCAGGCCCTGAGCAACTCCAGGACTGGGAGGGTGAACAGGTGGATTTCAGCCTTCTTCATCCCCTCTCTCCCTGGACTCTGAGTTGTGTTCTGCACGTCTCAGACTCTCACCCCTCCTGGAGAAACTGTGTTCTCTCATTCATTTACAAACACAATGAAAATGGGATTCGATGCTAATATTCGCCATCAAAAGCAAAGTTGTGAGAATTGCCCTTTGTGCCCATCAGAGCCAGCTGGCCTCCATGCGCAGCATTCCAGTAGGTTGTTTGAGACAGTGGTTCATCCCCATTGATTTTTAAAACATACTCAGCTTGTGGGATAGGTGCAGCGTGCTGGACATTGTGACTGAAAAGAATAATCCATCCCCTTCCCCACCCTGCCGGGTAGAATACAGACAGGGCTGTGTTATCCCACTGTTATGCTGGGATAGCTTCCAACAAGCACAGGAGTTCAGCCAAACCTAGGCAGCAAGGTTTGGAGGTTTGCAAACCTTCCCCTGCCCTTTTCTCAGCTACCTTGTCCACAGACAGCCAAATGCTGCAGCCTTAGAGGGAGAGAAAGAATGAGACCGTCCACAGAAACCCAGTTCCCTCCAAGAGGCTGGGAATTTTCCATGAAGAATCATGGCCCAAAATTCTCAAGTGGCATAAGTCTATTGGTTTCAGTGGAATTACATCAGTAAAGCGTCAGGGCTTTTTTCCCCTTTAAGTTTCATTGAGCTTTCTAGCTTACCATGGAGGCAAGGCTGCTCATCTCTCAGCCTGAGACCAAATTAAACAGCTGCCTGGAAAACCAGGAAGCATTAGACTACATGACAGAGAGGTTTTGGAGGCTTGTTCTTAATAATTCCTTCAGCACTAATGATAATTATAATAATTTGTATTAGGCAAATGCCTATGAGTTCCAATCAGGGTTCATAAAATGAGCGTGCAGACCCTGCCTGAAAGAGCCTACAGTTATAGCAAATACTGCCTGTCATTAGAATTTCAATGCTTTGCCAGACCACTAACACTGAGAACAGACACAGTGCAGGAGAGATTCCATGTGATCATGAATAGATTTGGAAAATGACCATGAAAGAGGAAGAGCTTTGGTAAGAATCGATTCCAGTTTGAAAGTGTTCGAATTAAATATTGATATTTTTAAGCCTGCATTAACACTAATGGCAAAACTATAAATCATGGACAAACTTAATAAAATGTATCCTGTCTTGTGACTGCTTAACAGAGGCCTTTGATTGATTTTTGGCACCAACCAGGTAATTCTGAGATCAATAGGACACCAAATGCACCTGTTTTCTTGTTAATAGCTCAGAAACACGCACCTCACATAAAGATGTGATGCTTCCCACAAAAGCACCCCTGTGTTATGTGTAAAGAATAATTCTCTTTTAGCTATGAAATTGTGCTTTATCAAATAAGAGGTGTTTGAAATAAATGCAAACATCTTAATTGCTTATTTTTAAGCCTAAATCAAAGACCTGTTAAACCTCTTCAACTGAATCTTGTGAATAATCAAATCAGTATACAGATGTAAACAGAACATTGCCAAGCTTGAAAACATGAACACACAACAGTAATAATCCATAGTGCACTCTGCAAATACAGCTGCAGATTGACACAAAACAAACTGTTCCTGCAACATAAAATTGCTCTGAAATTGGCCTGCTGACAATTACAACAAAGACCAAGTTTTATTTGTAAAGCATGTAAGTGTGGGAAATAGCTACTTCAAGGAATTTGCACCTGACCTGAGGGAGAAAAAAACAAACAGAAACAAAAATGATGACAAGTTTTTAAAACTACCTGTGAGCATTCTGACAAAAGCATGGCCAGGTTACATCCTTGGGGCTGAACAATGTGACCCATATGTTGGGATTCCTTCCGAGACCTTTTCCACTCGGCTTATCTGAACAACTCATATCGACCTGGGAGAACACTTCATCCAGTTTTCTGGATCCCAAAAACCTCAGTTCGACTCCAGCTTGTCACTCAGGTTACTTTATTAGGCATGTACCAGCTCTAGGCCCATGGTGGCCAGGCCCAGACGAAGGAGAGTAAGGTACCGGGTGACACCACCATTCCAAATCATGTCACACACTACCCAGTTTATGTACATTTTCCTAATATCTGTACTTGAACTAACTGGTTTGGACATCATATGGATCACATAAGGACCAATTGCTTTGCAGATCATGTAAGGACCAATTGTTTATGTCCTCACCTTATCTACATTTCAAGCTTATCAGTTCAGGGTGTTCCCACTCATCTCAACTAGCCCAAAAACACCATCTCCAGCACACAGCTTCACACCCTTGTTTACAGTTTAACCTTGCACTCAAATCAAGATATATACACGTTTCCTCATGCCCAGAAAGATCTATGCCTATACCCTATGGCTCCTGTTTAACATTGAGGGGTGATGTCCCCCCAAGACTATAAGGTCCAACCTGAAATGAATTGTGCTAATCATGGGGACTGGCTGTTCAGTCAAAATGAAGCACTTCACGCTTGAGCCCTTTGGGAGCTCGACCTTTGCATTAAAGAGAACGGTAGCTGCCATGTTCTCCATTTTATGATAGAAGTGGCAGATTTACCATCTCTTAATGTCTTCAGATTGAGCCTGGATGCCTTTGTGGAATAGGTGCTTTAGCCAAACCCAGGTTGTTGGGCTCAATGCAGGAATAACCAGAAGAAATTCTGTATTATACAGGAGGCCAGACTAGATGATCTAATCATCTTTTCTGGCCTTAAAATCTACTAATTCAGGATAGGGTGCCAATGCAGCACATCGTTGGCTAACCTTTGGGCATGCCTTTCTACAATTATTTGAAATACCCTCATCCACAGTGAGCAAAACATTATAAGTATGGATTATTTACCATTACACCTGACATAAAACTTCTCCCCATTCGCCATTTTAACCAGACTGAACTTGTCCACAGTGACTAGAGTTATGGTCTCGCAGGCAATATTCAAGAGCCAAAGTCTTAGTGGGTTAAGGGCACCATTTACATTAGAAACATATCAATTTTGATGCAACATCACTAGCAGAACTGAAACCAAAGCAGAATTGTACAACACAGAGCATTATAAATAGAGCAATGGTACCCCAGAGGACAGTTATTATGCCAGGAAGTTAACTTGGAGATTTGGGAATTGAGATAGGATTAGTAAGGGAAAAACCAGTAGCAAAGTAAAGTAAGAGGTTTTTGAGGGTAATGAATAGCAACGTGTTGGCAGGAGAGTTTCATGGACAGCTCAGTAAGTTCAGCAACAGGATACTGAGGTGAGCCATATCTGCAGATCCCAGTCATTATTTTGGAAGAGTGGGAACGTGGACAATTTTCCAGCTAAGGCAAATATTTCATTGCAGCAAAGCTAGTTC
The DNA here is from genome assembly GCF_965140295.1 of Lepidochelys olivacea. Lineage (NCBI taxonomy): Eukaryota > Metazoa > Chordata > Testudines > Cheloniidae > Lepidochelys > Lepidochelys olivacea. The sequence continues at coordinate 126,580,539 of NC_140416.1, forward strand.
TCATCCTTTGCTGTACGCCACCTCGTGCCCTCATTTTTGCCGGATTTATGTAACCCATCTGTTCTGCTAAAACTGCTTCTAGTTTGTAAAGCCAAAGTAATTGCTTTTTTCATGCATATTTATGATAATTTTACTGTTCATAGCAAAATATCCTGATTGCTACAGAACCAACTGACAGGTTTCAGAGTAGCAGCCGTGTTAGTCTGTATTTGCAAAAAGAAAAGGAGTACTTGTGGCACCTTCGAGACTAACACATTTATTTGAGCATAAGCTTTCGTGAGCTCACGAAAGCTTATGCTCAAATAAATTTGTTAGTCTCTAAGGTGCCACAAGTACTCCTTTTCTTTTTACAGAACCAATTGTTACTCATCAGAACCTCCAAGTCTTGTGAAATGACCAGCAAATGGGTAAAGCATCAACTTACGTGCAAAAAATAGCACATGGAAAGGGGAAAATGAACCCACAGTCTCTGTGCATTATCATCGGGAAAACCCAACAAATCCCTGGTGGGAGAAGTATCATCATAATAAAACAATAGCTAATGCAAATTCCATGGAAAATGTTGAATACAGCCCTGAGTGCTGCCAATCCCATGGCCTCCCAAAATAGAGGAAGAAGAGGACAGGCGTGAGATGAATAGAGGAGTAGAGTACATTATAGCTGCAATACAGGGGTGCCCCTATGGTGCCTGTTATTTTAAATAAAATGGTCATGTCCGTATGTGTGTAATGACATTCAAGGCAAGTCTACACTAAAATGTTGCATTGACGCAACAATGAAGACACTCTATGGACAGGAGAGAGCTCTACCATCGGCGAAGTTAATCTGCCTCCGCAAGAGACAGTTGTCAGCGGGAGGCCTTCATGGCACGATCTATACTAGTGCACAGGTCAGTATAACAGCATCGCTCAGAGGGATGGATTTTTCACACCCCTGAGCGACATAGTTATACCGAAGTAACTCTCTAGCATAGACCTGCTCTTAGTGAAGGAGAAGCGGGGAATTGATTCTCGCCACCGTGGGATACATCATCTCCAAGTTAACTGGTGGCAACAACGTTTTCTTCAGTGGACTCCGGCAAGTTCTGCTCCACCCCAACACGGCTAAGCTGACAACTTTTGTAGTACCATAGAGAAGATGTGGCTTTCATTGTCTCCCAGTCGGCATCATAAGTAACATTCTGCATGGCCTGGAGGGAGCGGATGTTTATACAGGTGTCATTTCCATTTATGGGAAGACAAAGGAAGACAATAATGTGCGGTTCAAACAAGTTATGAAGGCACTTATGGCTGCTGAAATTAAAGAGAGAAAAATGTATGTTATGACAAACCCAACTGCGGTTCTTAGGGCATGTTACTGATAAAGTGCGGGAAGGGCAAGGCCAGGAAAAGTGAGACCAAATGCTGAAGGGCTGCTCCCTAGAAAGGTAACAGACCTGATGTCTCACCTTGGAATGATGAATGTTTTGGAACAAATTTGCACCTATTTTGTCCTCAACCCCCATGCTCTTTAGCACACTTCTTAGAAGAAACTGCTGATCTGGGATAAAGCAAAGGATTGCACATTTGAGGAACCAAAGAGTCCATTAACCACATTGGAAGTAATTGGTATTTGAGGAGATTTCCAACTTCACAGGCAGTTCAGCAAGGTGGGTGCTACTCCAGTTACATGGGGATCATGTGAGGCATATCACTCCAGGCAGCTTTCAGATGCTGAGACCTGGTGGCTCAGATGGAGAGATTTAGTGAGAATGTGTTCACACAAGAAATTCCCATGAATATTTTCAGTATTTTGGCAAGTTCAAACTGGTAACAGATCCCTTAGCGCCACTGATAAACAGTAAATGGCTGCACAAGGTAGCCATTAGGTGCCAGAGAGTGTTCATAAGTTGACACGGTCAAACCCAACTGCAGAATATGTGCCACAGAAGCGCTTTATGATCCCCTCAGTTCTGTTGAGGCTCAGGTTGACATAGTAGAACATGGGATGTTATCTTGAGAGGCTTGCCAATCTCAATACAAAAATTAGAACTGATTGAAATAGCCACCACTGCAAATCATATAGAAGTTTATGAAGACTAGTTTGTTCAGTATCTTATTGGTAATCCCCTACTGAGCCCGTGTCTTCTATGCAATAAGAGGTCTGATTACCTATTGCAGTCCTTTCGTCCTTGATGGACATAGTCCTTGATGGACGTGTTACAGAACAGTCCAGTTTCTTTCTCTGCAACATGTATTTGAAAACATCAATAGTTATGTATGGCATGGCTAATCCAATAAAATGCTTTCAAAGCATTTTATAATCTATGTCTGTTAAAATCTATTTCCCATGAATGTTCGTATAGCTATAATTGAAAGTGTTTTCCTATTGATAAATACTTAAGCATCTTTAAACCTGTGAATGCAGAGAAGTGATAAATAATGTGCCTAAAATGTGGGTTTCTGCAGTGCTACAGAACACATTTTATGATGAACAAAGACAAAATCAGGAGGGAAATTGTATAGGAATTTGAGCATCACAGGGAACATATTCATAGATTTTAAACATCACAGCCAAATTAGAAAGCTCTTTACAAAGCAGGAGCTGGTTTACGAGTTACAGGAAAAGTGACTTATGGCTGTCATTTAATTAAAAGCCTGTCTCCGCAGTCACAATGATTTATAGTTGCAGACCTGACACATAAATTGGGAAAGACTAATAGCCTCATTTTTCCTGCTTGAGCTGCTAACTAGCCCTGAGTTTGTTGAACGCCAGAATACGGGAATGGCCATTTAAATATTGGCTTCATTTTCCAGAGCATGAAAAATTAAGAGTTTGCCACATTAAGAAATAATCTTTCTGATCAGCCCTATTTTAGCTATGGTCACTTATTGTGCACACAGCGACGGTCCGGACCCTCAGCTGGTGTACATCAGTGAAGCTCTATTGAACTGAAGGGAGCCTAGTAGATTTACAGCAGTTGAGGACTAGCTGTAAGCATTGATTGGGTTCAGAACAGCTCTCCTCATTTCTGCATTGTGGGGGGGGGGCTCAGTTTCTTGGGAGAGGGGGGAAAACGTGGCTGCTGTCCTCGACTTTACAGAAATGGAAAAACCCTATAGGCTGTCAGAAGACAAGTTGGCATCAGGGTCTTTGCCCCTCAAGAATCTACTCCACTTTCTTTAATTGTTTCTGCTCCATGGACTTAGCTGCAAGTGCTTCACCCCGGCCTCTTCCCATTCCTAAGAGTCAGAACAGCGAACTGTGTTATTACTAACTATTTGTGTCCAGCGGCTCCAGCCAAAATTTGTTGTCTCATGCACTCAGTGCTGTTCATACACATACTCAGAGGCCTCCCCCACAGATCCCGCACTCTAAGCAGCCAGGACAGATACATATTACTATTATTTCCTTTTTTCAAAGGGGGGAACTGAGGCAGTGAGATATTAACCAACGTGCTCAGGGTCACACAAGAAGTCTGTGGCAGTGACAAGTCTGCAGAAGTAAACCCTCCCACAGTGCCCTAAACACAAGGCTATCCTTCCTCCCATCTTTGTTACTCTCTTGTAAAGCATTTTCTATCTACACGCCATGTATGTTTTGCATGTATGCTTTTGTCTCTTTGGCTATTTAGACAGTAAGCATGTCAGGGGAGGGGCTATGCCCATACAGCTTCTTATTCATCATCAATGCAACGGCAAGGTTAGCCATCACGCCACCGCCATGTTCCAAAACAATCCGATCATGCCAAGTGAGTTTGGTGCAACTCTTGGATGCTAGGCGTTTTGACTGGCTAGTGCAGGGGATTAGTAGTTACATCAGATGAAACATTCCAATTGACCAGGGATATTTTCCACCAGTCATATTTCTGCCTCTCGCTGTAGAGTCTAGATGATACTAGAAGATACTAGTGCTTACGCCATAAGAGTAACCTTTGATGTCATGTATTAATGTATATTAACAGAGTGACCCATTAAGGAATAGTGCCGTTGATATAGCTGCAGTAAGAGGAATGCCTAAATCCCACAAAGAACAGCTGTACTCAACAAAGGCGAAGGTTATCAGAGATTTAAAAAAAAACCCTAACAAACATATTGTGGATTAAACTCAAGGCTAGCAAGGATCACACAAGCCACTAAACAGATAAGGATACAGAATTAGTGCAACTGCACTTGAAATTCTAGGGCCAAATCCTTAGCTGGGGTAAATGGGCACAGAGCCACTAACTTCATAAGCCCATTTATACCAGCTGAGCATTCAGCTCCTGGTCTCCAGAGTTTAGAAAGAACATAATAATAAATAAAATAAAGGCAATGAAAAGAAGAAGTGGAGTGGAACATGAAGGAGTTACATGTATATTGTCAACAAAAGGAGGTGCTCAGGAAAGATGTGATCAGGGTTTCAAAATACCTTCAAGGAAGTATAAATCAAGAGAAGGACTTATTCATACTCTCATCAGATGGTAGAATAATGAACAAGGATGTGATGCTATGGAAGGACTAGGCTAGCAATTGTGAAAATTTGCACAGTGAGAAAAGCCAGCAGGGAAGTACACTGCTGGGAGAGATAGTATCACCACCACTACGGATATTCAGGTACAGATTAGACTAGATATGACTATTAGGAGTAGCAGAACCAGTTTTAGAAAGTGAAAGGATCCCTGCGGTTCTTTGCATGTAAATGCACCTTCACAGAGAAGTGAACACAAACATCTGAGGTTCTAAACAAAGAGTTACTCCCTGGAAATTGAAATATATTGCGACAGATCTTCAGAAGCTGCAATGTTAGAGCCTCATTGCCTCTGCAGGTTCACCTGAGTGCCTGCCTCAATGACAAGCTCAGGAACCCTTCAGAAAACAGCATTTGCAGGGGGCCCATGCATGCCCTCTTGGCTATCTGAATGTTTGCTGTAAGGCCATTATAAGGCGTTGCAAATCCAATTGCCCTCTGCTCCCTGAAAAGACCTGGAAGAGCAATGGGCAAAGGTGGGTGGGTGTGGATCTGCAGAGGTGAGGCCTGTATTCAGAAAAGAACTTCAGTTGTAGGTGAATAACTTTCCTTTCTTCATTGAGACTTGCTTCTGCAGATCCTCAAACCTGGGAGGTTGGTTAGTAGCAGTTACAAAGTCCTACTAGGCAGTATCGATAAGAGAGTCAGCACTAAGATAGGGGGGCCCATAAACCAAGAAGAACCTGGATGTTCAGGTCAGCAGAAAAGCAAAACCAGGTTGAGTTCTTCTCTTGTGGTGACTTGATGAAAGTGCGGACATAACTTGCATGGCACAGATTTCTGAGTAGCTGAGAAGACCAGAGACCTTTGTTTAGGGAGATTGCTAAAATCATTGTAATCCTTGTTGTGGCTTTCGATACCGGTGGTCACTGGTCCGCTCCCATTGCCAAACCAGACATGAGCAGAGACCTTTGGCAGTCTCTACAAGTCCTTCATTGACAAAAAGAGCAATCTTTCCTTGTCTTCAACTTTCAGTATCACAAACAGCTTGTGACTCCTTGACACTGAAGTAGCATGTCATGAGTCAGCCACGCCCGGACTTTCTGGTGAGCATGGGATTGGGCACAACAGGGGAACCATTCAAAGGGGCTCAGGGACTGGTGTGCACCCATTGTTAACCTGCAAAGCAAAGTAAGGGTTAGTATTGCCCAGAGGGGAGGGTTTGGGTGGCTGTCAGGCTGGTGGAGGCAGGAAGCTGACTCCCAGCTAAGCACAAACAACGCTCCCACACACTGGAGGCAAGGGGGTAACATGATGACGCAGAGTCCTGGGTACCGCAAGAATCACCACAGTGGCATTAAGAGATTTTTAGGTCACAGAGAAGGCGCCTGATTATGACCCAACATACAGCAACCATCAGGGTCGGCCACCCACCCAATTGCACATCAGCGAAGGGAAACCATTCAAGGGCTTAATAAAAGCTTTCAGGGAAAAAAAATCAACTATTTATTGTGAAACCAAGATTTCTTTTTGGTTTTTGGTAACTGAGAACCAAAATAAATTTTTAAAAAAAGACTCCAGACTGAAAATCCATTTTCAATTTTCAATTAGTTGAAAACCCAATTCCCGGTTAACAAAATAAGCAGAAAGTATGATCAGTGTCAATAAGCACAGTTGTTTCCCCGCTTGGCAGTTGCCACACATCCAGTGTATGGGGCATGACAGAGCCCTGTGGATTTTTACATCATTGGACTTGTCCCTCTGAGAAGCTTCCTGGATTGTTGGGAGCTATCTGTTTGAGGAGATGTTGTCATCAGATTTTGTTATCTCCCAGGCATTCTCTGTCCAGGATATTCCTGGAGAGAAATGTGGTCTATTGACAACTGCAGTTAATTGTGATCTATCACTTTAAATGCTCAGGGTTTTTCCTGGTGCTGCTTGCAGGCTAGGAGGGAAGCGTGCAAGTCATAGTCAGTTCTGCACACAGCCAAGCTAGAGGTAGGGTGATCTATGCCTCCATTTTTTTAGGGAGTAGCCTGTTCTCTCTCTCTGTCTTTTTGGGGTTCTTGTGTGTTCTCATTCTGAATTCTAAGAAATAAAATTGTGTTATATTGCAGCCTTGCCACAAGGGTATTTTATGTTTTTGGCTAATGTCTGTGTGTCTGTGCTCTGAATATAAGAAAAAGAGTAATATTCTTTTTCAGAAAGTTCTCATTCTTGCATTGAGAAGGTGTTTATTGGAAATATTTGGACAGTTTTGTTGCACTCCCATGAAAATATTATCAAAGGAAGTTTCCTCGGGTGACTTCCCACACATAAAAGATCCCCATGTCTCCTGAAAAAAAAATCTCTTTAGAACTTAAGAATGCCAAGCCTAACAATGCTTTCCATGAAGTACACGAAAAATGAAATCAGCAGGACTGCCAACACACTACATAACCTTCCCATTCTTGTTTATTTCATGCTAAGGATATATACGGACTTTGTCAGATCACTGCAACAAGCTGTGCAGTATAAGAAAGATATCCTTTCACAGAAAGAACAAACTTTGCTTTGCAATAATTCCAACTCGCACATAGCTAGAAGACCAAGTCAAGGAATCCTACACAAAACACAAATAGATAGATAGGTAGATAGATAATTTATTTAGGCCTCAGTCTTCCAAACAGATACACCCAGTCCTTACATCCATGCAGCTTTATACTGAATTCAATGGACTTCCATGCAGCATACACACACGGATCCAATTGCAGGACCAATATTTTCATGTATTTCTTTTCTCCTGACACTCACTTTGGACACTGATTCAGAAAGGTGCTTCAGTTATGGACATGCCTAAATTTAACTACATGAGTGGTTCCATTGAAGTCATATGCTAAGCACATCCTAAATTCCTCAAGGAACAGGGGCCTACAAACCAGCAGTTTATGGCCTCAGTGAAAGCAAGCATTATCCTGAGCTCATTCAGAATAAAAGACACTGATATTTCAATCAGGTACAAGTCAAAGAGAAAATATTTGCAAATAGGTTCTTAAAATTCTTTGGAGAGGGGGGTATTTAAGTGAATTAAAGATTTTTTAAGACAGTACAAATTGTTCTTAAGTGCAATTCTGAGAATTCTATGACATTGCCTTCCAGCAAATACCTTAAAGCGTCTGCAGGAAAGATGATCAGAAACCAGTGCTTTGTAAAGTTAGACAGTCTTTTGGCCTTGGTCCACTTGTAGGCATTTCCAGGGGAGAGATGCTGAGCTATAGCCAAGTGCCATGTTCAGCTAAAACTAGAGATTTTAGGCTCTTAGACTTAGATGAAAAGATCTGTTACTCTGACCAGTCCCTATGTATTCTGTAATAGATGGATTTTAGCTGTTGATATGATGTTCAGTTTCCCAAAATAAGAGATTTATCTAAAACAGGAAATGTATTTTTCACCACAGGAAGTAATTCATATCATTTCACCCTTCAGGAACTCATCCTGGTTCAGATAAGCCCCCAAAAGCGTGTCTACTTAACAGCACTGTTCCCAGCTCTTGCCGTTTGATCACAAATCTCACGATGGAATTTTTCTCAAAGACCCAGCTGATTGAATCAACAGATTGCATGGAAGCAGCTTTCGTCCTAAAAAAAGCAAGATTTTAGGTTTCATAATTGCACAAAAAAGCTTGAAAATATGACCCAAGTGCACCCTAACGGCTCAGAAACCAAAAGGCTAATAAAGGAACCCTAAGTTTATTCATTTTTAAAGCCTCATGATTTCTAAGCCAATCTCAGGACTTTGGGGACCCGACTCTGACAATGGCAACACTGTAACGGTAGAATAAAGAGTAAACTTTTTTTTTACCCTCAATCAAAGGTTAGTTCCCTTGTGAGATGCTTCGTATTTTGTCAGGCCAGTTTGGTGACCTCCCGTAATCACAGGCTTGATCTGTGCTCACATTTCCTGTAACTTTAGAAAGATAGAATAGGCTGCATGCATAACCAGCAAGATACCCATTGTCCCTACAGTTAGGTGGAAATACCCCATTTTGGAAGCTCTTTACCAGTGGGGTGGGTAACATTTAAGAACGGGGTAATATCTCAGGGAAGCCCACTAAAGAGCTTCCAGTGCAGAACCTACCAGAATGCTTCCAGAGCAGCAGTGTACCTAAGTATTAGGATTTGTATATTTATGCATCGTTAATAAACATATTATCTGGAATCCAGTTGTGCCAGTGTGGTTTCCCCATATTCTTATGGTTGCACAGCACGCGGGAACTCAACAGTTTGGTTAGGCATCATTTGTTGCTATTGAATTGAGTCAGTGGTTTCAGAGACAGGTAGGACACTCCCAAAACTAGAATAATCAAGATGGAAGGATCTGCAATATCCTGAATTTTTTTAACGAGGTTTCTCTGTTTAATAAAATACAGTTTATATCTCATTTATAGCTATCTGCTCAGCAAGTTTTAACAAAACAACAACAATTAGAGTCTACAGTGACTCTATTATACGCAGAACAAAATTACAAAATCTATCAACCCTTTATGCTTTGGACATAGATGATCTGATCCTAAGCGCATTGTAAATTTCCGTCACCTTCAGTAGGCTTTGGATCATGGCCATGATGAAAAAAATCGTGTCAGGAGATTTGTTGTTTTTTCTTTTCCTTTTTTTTTTTGTCTTATGCGACTGACTGATTAAGCGGACTACAATGTATTTGTGTTTTTCTGTGGAGGGCATGGTACCAGACTAAATGAACCAGTGTCTATATGTGCTACAACATTCAGAGACAAGGCGGGTGATTTATCCTGGGACTGACACGACTACAATGACACCGCACACTGCAACATTCACACATCTCAACAACAGCTCTTGAAAGATGGGCATTAAATAAAAAGGTGAGAAATTGCAGAACAGTTCTGAGAAATGTTTGGACATTTTGACAGTGGGAGCGGTACTTTTTCTTTTTTGGAGTAGGCCTGTGATTAGAGGCGGTTAAGTGAGAGGGGGTGGGTCACTCATGCCAGTTGTGTGAGGGGCAGAGACTTTAAAAAGCATACTGGCTCCCAGTGGCTGGTAAGGTATGTGCCTGGTGTGCTGAAGGTAGCTAGGAGACTAAGCGAGGTGCACTAGTGGAGGAAATTAGGGAGGTGGGATCTGTAGCTTGCAGATACCTAAAAAGGGAGGAAAATGGCACATCACCAGCACCACTCCCAGTTCTTCCTCTGCCGGCACCTGTGGGGTCTCCCACTAGATAGGCATTCTGACCCTGGAGGCTTCTACCCAGGTCCTGATCTTGAATTGCTGGGAATCCTGCCTGCATGTCCCTTAGTTCTGACACCCTGTGTGAGAGGTGTCTCTTGGTGGAGTCCCTCAAGAAGCAGGCAAGGGAGTGCAGGAGGAGATGGCTTGTCTGCATAACCATCCAGGAGCATGAGGACATCACTGACAGGATGCGTGTGGAAACAACAGGGATAGAGGATGCTAGCTGACTACAGCAGAACCTCGAGAAGGAAGGAGAACCGGCTGCTCTGCAGAGAGAAGACTGGCTGCTAGCCACCTCAAGCAGTAGACAGTGCTCCACCCAGGTCCCCCATCCATTGTGGTCATGAACTGCTACGCTGTGCTGGCAACAGGAGGTGAGGAGCACACCCCAGTGGTTGGGGAGGAGGAACCACCTACAACCAGTGGATGACATCACAAAGGCTAAGGTGTTTAATGCCTATTTTGCTTCAGTCTTCACCAAAAAGGTTAATTGTGTGACCAAATGCTTAACACAATAATAACCACTAGGGGGAAAGAACACAAGTCAGAATACAGAAAGACCAGGTTAAAGGATCTATAGATAAGTTAGATGTATTCAAATCAGCAGGTCCTTATCAAATTCTTCCTAGGGTATTTAAGGAACTAGCTGAAGCATTCTTGGAACCATTAGACTAGGGATTGGCAACCTTTGGCATGTGACTCATCAGGGAAATCCGCTGGCGGGCGGTTTGTTTACCTGCCGCGTCCACAGGTTCGGCCTATCGCAGTTCCCACTGGCCGCAGTTCGCCGTTCCAGGCCAATGGGGGCTTCAGGAAGCGGCGGCCAGCACATCCCTCGGCCCACACTTCCCCCAGCCCCCATTGGCCTGGAATGGCGAACCACACCAGTGGGAGCTGCGATTGGTTGAACCTGCGGATGCGGCAGGCAAACAAACTGGCCTGGCCCACCAGAGGATTCCCCTGATGGGCCGCGTGCCAAAGGTTGCTGATCCCTGCATTAGACATCTTTGATAACTCCTGGAGGATGGGTGAGGTCCCAGAGGACTGGTAAAGGGCAAACACAATACATATCTTTAAAAAGGGGACCAAATGGGATTTATAGACCAGACAGCCTCACTTCAATACCTGGAAGGATACTGGAACCAATTATCATCAATTTGTAAGTACCTAGAGGATAATAGGGCAATAAGTAATAACCAGCATGAATTTGTCAAGAATAAATCATACCAAACCAACCTAATTACCTTCTTTGACAGGGTTACTGGCTTAATGGATTGGCAAGGAAGAAGTACACATAATATATCTTGGTTTTAGTAAAGATTTTGACACTGTCTTACATAACATTTTCATAAGCAAGCTCAGGAAATGTGGTTGAGATGAAATTACTGTAAAGTGGGTGCACAAGTGGTTAAAAGATCATATTCAAAAAGTAGTGATCAATGGTTCACTGTTAAATTGGGAATATCTAGCAGGGTCCTGCAGCGATCTCTTCTGGCTCTGGTACTATTCAATATTTTCACTAATGACTTGGATAATTGAGTGGTATAAAATTTGCAGATGACCCAAGATGGGAGGGGTTGCTAGAACATTAGAGGACATGATACAATTCAAAACAACCGTCACAAATTGGAGAACTGAGTCACAGAGTTTAAGGCTAGATCAGACCACCAGATCATCTCTTCTTACATTCTGCATGCCACTAGCCACCAACACCATGCAGCACCCACACATTAAACCCAGTGATGAGCTGCCAAAATCTGAAGAACCAGTTCCTTCAGTCGCTCCGGGTTTTTGGCAGCGCTTCGGCGGCACGTCCTTCACTCCATCCGGGTCTTCGGAGGCATTGAGGGCTGGAGTTTGCCCAACCCTTGAACAACTAGTTCTAAACCTGCTTCTAAATTTAACAACTGGTTTGCGTGAACCGGTGCGAACCGGCTCCAGCTCACCATTGGTTAAACCCAACAACCAAAATTATACCAAAGTCTTACAGCCTATGTGAGACTGAATTATTATGGGGGACAGGCAAAGAATTTGAGGGATTCAGGTGAACCAATGCCTGAGGCTCCCGCAATAGCAGGGAGTTCATTAAGTGAAATAAACCCAAATAATCCCAGCAAGTGACCCTCACTCCACGCTGCAGAGGAAAGCAGCAAACCCCCACGATCACTGCTAATCTGTCCTTGGGGAAATTCCTTCCCAATCCCACCTATGGCGATCAATTAAACCCTGCCTATGTAAGCAAGAACCAGCCAGCCAAGCACCTAAGAGAGAGAATACTCAGTGCCACCTCAGAGCACTGACCCACCTCATCCAGTGTCCCATCTCCAGCCAGGGCCATCCCTTCATTCAGAGGAAGGAGAATAAAACCAAACAACCACTCAGAATACATTGGGGGGAAATCCCTTCCAGATCCCTACAGGTGACCATCTGAAACTCTGAAGCATGAGCTTTGGGAGCGTAACACACACATAAGATGCACAAGAAAGCTAACGGCATTTTGGGCTGTATAAGTAGGGGCATTGTCAGCAGATCAAGGGACGTGATCGTTCCTCTCTATTTGACATTGGTGAGGCCTCATCTGGAGTACTGTGTCCAGCTTTGGGCCCCACACTACAAGAAGGATGTGAAAATATTGGAAAGCGTCCAGCAGAGGGCAACAAAAATGTTTAGGGGTGAGGAGCACATGACTTATGAGGAGAGGCTGAGGGAACTGGGATTGTTTAATCTGCGAAAGAGAAGAATGAGGGGGGATTTGATAGCTGCTTTCAACTACCTGAAAGGGGGTTCCAAAGAGGATGGCTCTAGACTCTTCTCAGTGGTACCAGATGACAGAACAAGGAATAATGGTCTCAAGTTGCAGGTTGGATATTAGGAAAAACTTTTCACTAGGAGGATGGTGAAGCACTGGAATGGGTTACCTAGGGAGGTGGTGGAATCTCCTTCCTTAGAGGTTTATTATTATTCATATAGAGCTGGTTTTAAATTTCCAGCAAAACATGCCAGTGCTCACATTTCAGGAATTCGAGCTTTCATTGATGCTGTCTTGCACGTGTTTTAATTACAAATCACCCCATGTGAGATCCTTATGCTCAGAGCTGAAGGGAGTTCCTCTGAGCTTTCGTAAAAGACCTTGACACAATGCTGCTACTACAGTTTCTCTCTTTTTTTCTAAAATCGCCTTTTAAGAGAAAGAAGCCTGCATAATCCTAGAACTTTCAGATAACAAGCATGTGATTTTATGAACAGATCTGACTATAAACACCCACCACCAAACAGGAATAAAATTTGATGTTATGTTCCTGGGATTCAGTGTAAGTCAGTAGGAAAACCAATTCATTATTCTTTGAGTGCAGGAGGGGTATAAAACTTTATATAAATAGATTTTTAGCTCCTGGCTAATGATATATATGAACTTCCACCAGGTAAGGTTTGCCACTGCTCAGTAATCTAGACCTACATGTTATGTTATCATTTTCTTCTATGTTTGAAGAATCAGAGAGAAGGCTTCCAATAATGTTCACTCTGCTGGCAGACTACATCTGACCATGGATTCCACTGTATTTTATTTTTTGGCTAATATCTCTTTGTGTTATTTAGCTGTAATGGCTTCTCTTTTCCACTCGCGGTCTCTGCATTTCTCTGGTTTCCTCCCCTACCCCCACGTTGCATCTGACCTTTTAAATGCTTTTTCCCCCCCAACCAATTCTTCCTTTTTCGATAAGGGCACATTAAATAGCTCCAGCGCTGAGCACACCATTACAAGTGCTGAAATGTCAGGAAGTTACAAGCTCGTGCAGTAGTTATGCTTTCCGATCTCAGCTTTCCATAGGAATTCTGAGTTTTCTTCCCTTTGCAATCAGAAATTGAAGAAAAAACCTATCCATAACCTACTCCGATTTCCTGCAGGGCTTGGGCCAGCAGCAATTCACTTCCGTGACTGGCCCCTGATGCTGCACCTATGCACTTGGGGAGTCTCCTTCCTGTTCCAGGAAGGAACAACTTCCCCGCTGTAGCAGTTAAATTATGCCACGTTACTACGGGTTCTGCCTCTGGCCCCCGAGATGAAGCAGAGCAGGATATAGTACACTGGGCTTCTGAGAAGATTGTTCTTTATGTAAGCAGTGTCAGGATGAGCTCCACCCTGACATCTGGTGGTGAGGTGTGGCAAGTTGTGGAAAAGAACTTCAGGGGCCGATCTCATTTGCATAGGCACACCCACCACGCCTAGAATGAGACCATAGCTGCCCAAATGGTCACTTTGGCTGCTGTGGGATCCCCAGTGTCTCTGTTATTGGGGCAGGAAGAATAAATTGTTATTACCCTGATTATGGGAACTGTGCTTGGAACTGTACGTGGCCTTTTGTTATGATGGAGGGATTCACCATCAACTAAGTAGCACTCGCTAGGCAAGGGTCATGGGTTCCAAAACTGTGTGAATGGAGAGAGGCTGGGGACAAGTAGTAGTACTTGGTGGCATGGGCCCCTTGGTGAGGGCCTTACATGCTGATTGCACTTCCTCCTCTCTCCACTGTGGAATATCAGAGCTAATTTTGATTTCATTAGAAGTCTAGTTATAGGCTGCTGAGCTCACTTTGGGCTGACAGTGCACCAGCACTGGGGCTCCCCTACTATAAGCTGAATTCACCTAAGAGCTGAAATCACTGAGTGTTGTGTTAAGTAGTGGGGGAGCCTGAAGATATATTGTGGAGCAGTTTGCGGGACGGCTGGTGAAGCAGTTCGACGCGGAGCAGTGTGTGGATGGCAGGAGCTGCTTGTGGGCCGTGGAGCTGAGTTCGTGGGGCAGCTGAGCAAAGGAGTTCGTGGGGCGGCTGGCGGAGCGGAGCGCAGCTGAGCGAAGGAGTTCGTGGGGCGGCTGGCGGAGCGGAGCGCAGCTGAGCGAAGGAGTTCGTGGGGCGGCTGGCGGAGCGCCGCTATGGAGCTATGGGGCGGTCAGCTTCAGATCACGTAAGGTGCCTCTTACCCCCGTCCCATTTCCACCCAGGTTGGGAGGTAAAGCTCCGCCGATAAACTTTCGAACTCTGGGGCTGCCCTGACCAGGGACAGAGACTTTTGGGGCATTGGACTTTTGGGACTTTGGGTGATTTGGGGTTGCTGGACTCAAGAACCAAAGGGAAAAGGGCATGCCCCAATTTGCCTGGGGTGGGGTTGTTTTTGCTCATGGGTTGTGTTATGAATCCTGTTGGTGGTGTTTCCCCAACATAATGCCACATTGTTTCTCTCTGTTATTAAAAGACTTTTGCTACACTCAGACTATGTGCTTGCGAGAGGGGAAGTATTGCCTCTTGGAGGCGCCCAGCGGGGGTGGTATATATTTTTCCCAGGTCACTGGGTGGGGGCTCGAGCCGGTTTGCATTGTGTTATTGGAATGGAACCCCTAGATATTGAACCCGGCCCTTGTTGCTGCCAACTCTGACGGGCAGAAGGGTTACATTTTTGGGGGCTCGTCCGGGATCGCCTGGGTCAGTACCCCTCGCAAGCACCTGTTGAGTGATCCACTACATTGGGAAACAATTTATTCTTCCTGCCCCAATAACAGAGACACTGGGGATCCCACAGCAGCCAAAGTGACCATTTGGGCAGCTATGGTCTCATTCTAGGCGTGGTGGGTGTGCCTATGCAAATGAGATCGGCCCCTGAAGTTCTTTTCCACAACTTGCCACACCTCACCACCAGATGTCAGGGTGGAGCTCATCCTGACACTGCTTACATTTATGATTTCCAAAGCACCAGAGTAGCACCTAACGCTTTCCAAAAGGCCCCTTTGGCTTCCAAATTCAGGACCTGATCCTACAAGGTGTCACAGGCCCTCAACTCCAATGGCACTAATTTTGCAAATGCATTGCTGCAGGAGGTGGGAACACCCCAACCCAAAGGCCAGCCGGCCAGTTTGCCTCACCTTAAATGGACACACAGAACTGTGAGCGATCCAAACATTGTTCCTCGGTGGTGCTATGAGCACTATATATACGCTGTGAATAGGAGGGACAGAGCATGTGATAGCATTTCACAACCACTGGTGATAGGAGGACATTTTGGTATATTTTATGGGGAGGCAGTGTGTCCTAGTGGATAGAGTACTGGGCTGGGATTCAGGACACCTGGATTCTAGTCCCATCTCTGCCACTCACCTGTTAGGTGACCTTGATCAAGTCACATCATCCCTCTGTGCCTCTGTTTCCCCAACTGTGAAATGGGGATAATGATGCTGACCTCCATCAAAAGCTCTTTGAGATCTGCTGCTGAAAAGCGCAATAGATGAGCTAGGTATTATTAATACCTGGGGGTGGGGAATGAAACTCAGCTCATAGCTGTAAAGTCAAAGGGTGGAACACTGGCCTTGTTGAAGTCACTGGGAGTTTTGCTTTGACTCCAGTGGGGCACAGTTTCATCCACAAAGACTTGGTGAACAAGACAGAGATCTGGAGAACAGGGGGTCTGATTTTGATTCAGAGTCGAGCAATACACTGTTATCTCACAGCATCTACACAGAGTTTTCCCCATTTATCTCCTGTCAGGCAAGAATCCTGCAGCCATGTGTGATGACTGGTGCATTTCTCGTCATTTTTAAAATTACTGTCTTTTAGAAGTGTGCGTTTAGGCACCAATCTTGCCAGCACTTGACACTCACGAGGCTCTGGCTTAGAGTCTTCATTGGGCTTAACAGCAGGGCTTTATGGCCAGCTCCTGCTCCCATTCATGTCAATGGAAAGAGTCCTTCCACTTTAATGGAAAAAGAAAAGGAGGGACTTGTGGCACCTTAGAGACGAACCAATTTATCTAAGGTGCCACAAGTCCTCCTTTTCTTTTTGCGAATACAGACTAACACGGCTGCTACTCTGAAACCTTCGACTTTAATGGGAACTGGATTAGACCCCTAGAGTGAGGGTTAAAGTGGCAGGCAAGATTACGATCTGATCAAGCCACAGACCCCAAAAGTTGTTCAGACAAGACCATGCTTCATATTCTACATAAATTACATAATGCCTCTGGCCAGAGGAAGTGTTTGTACCCTATGTATATTGACAGTGAGATAACAATGCCATCTAGCTGCAGCTGCTGAGACATGCCGGTTCACCAGGCAATGCTGGCCGACCTATTATTTCAACTGCTTTGCTTGTCACATAACAGTCATTTCTTCCATGCCAAGCTGCATATTAATTCCTGCAAAGGCGGTTAGCCCAGCCAAGAGATGCATGATTAGCAAAGAGGACTGATCAAATATTTAGTTGATTTCAATATTGATAATTTTATTCTATTACAAGCTTAGCTAGTTCTAGCATTGCTATTTTGTGCTTCTTGTTTTGCATTTCTCTCTTGGTTTTCTGTCTGTTCATTTTAGGTCCTCTCTTTCAGCCAGACACTTTTTACCCCCAGATCTGGCTACTTGATTTCCATGCAGTTCTCAGTTTTGCATTCCCATGTACCTAATCCAATCAGCTGCAGCGGTCTTGCTAGCACACCAACTGTTGAGTTTACAAGCTGCATGATTGGAAGGCGGGGCACAGAGCTCATAATTTAAATAGGTTTCAGAGTAACAGCCGTGTTAGTCTGTATTCGCAAAAAGAAAAGGAGGACTTGTGGCACCTTAGAGACTAACCAATTTATTAGAGCATGAGCTTTCGTGAGCTACAGATTCATCTGATGAAGTGAGCTGTAGCTCACAAAAGCTCATGCTCTAATAAATTGGTTAGTCTCTAAGGTGCCACAAGTCCTCCTTTTCTTTTTGATAATTTAAATAGTAAACCTGGAGTTCAAATAAATGTAGATTAATTAAACCACCTGTCTTTACAGCATGGATTGTTTTAATGATGCAGAAAAAATGAATATATTTTGTTTTCATTTGTCAAGCATTTCTTGGTGATTTTTATAGGAGATCTAAACTGTTGTTATTTCCACCGGGAACAAATTCAGTGACAAGATAAAATCAGATTAATGGATCCAGGGCCTAATTAGCAGTGGGTTTGTGAAGCACTGTGTTTCTGGTCATTCTGGGCCAAGTCTCATTAACTCATCTATATAATTTGCTGCCTATTGACTGACACAGTAGAGGGGGATTCAGGAAAAAGACAAATACAAATGGCATATTATCATTCCCAATTTACAAATGGAAACTGAGGCTTAGAAAGATTAAGTGGCTTGCACATTCCTTGGTCACACAGGAAGTTCAAAGTACACCTGGGAATTGAACTCAGAACTCCTAAAACCTATTCTAGTGCCTTAGCCACAAGACAATGCTTTCATTCCCTGGGCTGCTTGAGAGAAAGTACCTTATCATGATAGTTTGTACAGTGTTGATTCTGTATTTATAGATGCAAACTAGTGTAGCGAGAGGCATTATACTGCCTTGAGGTACAATCCAGCCAAAGCTACAGCTGTTCTCTAGTCCCCAATTCAGGGCTAGGCCTAAAGGACAGAATCTGACCCCACATGCCAAGGCATCCCCATGCCAGTCAATATTCCACACACCAACAATGCTGTTCTTGGGATGGCCAATAACCTCCTTTCACATCCATCAGCAGAGAGCGATGTGTGTTCTGAAGTGGAATTTTACACGGAAAGGGAGTCATTACAAACCAACAGATTCAACAGCAAAACCAGTGTCCTTATTGAAGGCCAGATTCAGACAACCTTATTCACATCAAGTACTGTGCTCAAGTGACCAGGGACTCAGCATATACAGAACTGTCAGCATCTGGCCCCAATACAGTGGTACCGGCTACTCATCACTGATTAACGAACGTCACTGAACTACTTCCTGTTACTGGTACAGCAGCTGTCAGAAATACCCAGGAAAAAATATCGACAACAGCTGCCGGATGTTACTTATTGTTCCTGCTTGATTGCTGTCATGGCACATCACTGGCTTGAAAGACAGCGAGTTGCTTGTTGCCATCTTAACTCCGATTTAGTTTATCATCCAGTCTCTAGGTTCCCGTGTTCGTTTGCCCCTCTGTTCTCTCACTCCACTATTGTTCATCACTCATTTATAATTTCCCTTAAGAATACGCTTCCCCAAATTAAAATAATTCAAACTCTTTACTGTCCTGGTTTTTACATCTTTCATTGTCTTTACTGCTCTGTTTCAGTGGGATTTGGCTTGCTTTCACTACTGGAAGTGTTTTACGGTATCTCAAAAGCACTCCTGTTTTTCATTTTCTTCCTCATTAGCAGATACATAATCACCACAGGACAGTGTTCCAAACCCTTTGTTTTGTAAGCGCAAATTCAAAAAAGAATCTGTACCTGTTTTTTTGGCATCAGAGCCTGATCCAGTCTCCTGGTAGCTGGGTGAAGTTGGCAAGCAGGGTAGGAGACCATCTGTCATACAGTTGGGTGCCCTCCCCAGTACATTTGACAGAACGCCAGGGCTCAGAAGTCCACCAAACCAGTCATGGTCTGCTTTTAAAGGAGGAGATGTGCAGATCACTTTAGAAGGACTTGTATTTTAAAGTTGTACAAACAAGAGAAGCATTTCATTTGAATGATAATGTGCTGTCTTTTCCATTTCAGTATACCATCCAAGACACCAACTACATTATGCCAAGATTGAACATTCAAATCCCAGTGGCAAACTTTACTTTGTTTTGGCATTAAAATGAAGCGCAAATGTATTTTTTGCAAAAGCAAATCTGCTCTTCATCATAAACAAAAAGCACGGGGCATAGAGAAAGCTGTGGGTGAAAGTGTCCATCCCTCTTGCTACAATACATGGTTTCTTGGGCTGAATAAAGCATCATTTGAGCAGCAGCATTTAGATTTCTGAGTCTGGGATGTGGCAAACATGGTCGATAAACCAGGCAGACATGAGACCAGGTTTTCAGAAGTGCTTAACACTCAGCTGCTCCCACTGGGACATGTCTGGGCTGACTTTCAAGAGAACTCAGCATCCAATTCACTAACCTCTTTGGAAAATCGGGCCATTGATTTTGGTGCCTTACTGGAGCTGGGGTCCAGACCGTCCCAGACTGTCTTGAAGTATTTTTTTTCCTTCCTCTCCAATCTCAGTGGTGAGGATTTTCAAAGGAGCCTATGTTTAAATACCAAAGTCAATAGGAGTTGGGTATCTAAGTCCCTATGGCACCTCTTAAAATTTCAGCCAGTCATCTTTTTTCATGCTCATGTATGCGTGGAGCATCCTCCATTCCCTGTTCTGTCAGCTGCCTTGCATTCCTGTCTCATGGAGTGAGTTGCCTTTCCAGTGCCAGGACTGGCTGTGCCTCAATTCCTCGGCCTCCAGCTCAGCTGCCTCACCATTTCTGGTTGGTTCATTTAGGCGTCCTGCCAAAATGGCAAATTCTATTGTTTCGAGGGTAATAAAAGTCCAAGATAACCCTTCGCCTTCCCTGGGCCACAGCTCTTCCCCTAGGGTCCATGCACCCATCACCCCTTAGCATCAGGAGTTTCACTGGACCTTGCCTCTTCCTTGATCTTGTTCTTTCTCTCTCTCGTTCTCTCTTGGTGGTGAAACAGCTGCTCCTTTATTTCCTGCCTCTTTCCCTGCACACATTGCTTCCCAGCCTGCAATTCTCATAGTCCCTCCGGGAGCTACAACCCCTGAAAAGCCCTTGATGCTCCAACAGGATTGTGGCCATCCGTTAATGGTCCTGTGTAAGGTGCTGGGCAAGTCCCCAGCGCACAAAAGATCCACTGCCACATCAGGCAGAGTTATATTTTCTCATTGTCTTCTCTCCCAAGGGTCTCTAGCAGCCTCTTCCAGAGAACTCAACCCCCTCTGCTCCTGCTTCTTCAGTCCAGCTCTGAATAGGGACTCCCTGTCCTCTCCTCAGCTGCACCGATTAATCATAGAATCATAGGACTGGAAGGGACCTCGAGAGGTCATCTAGTCCAGTCCCCTGCACTCATGGCGGGACTAAGTATTATCTAGACCATCCCTGACCGGTGTTTGTCCAACCTGCTCTTAAAAATCCCCAATGGCGGACATTCCACAACCTCCCTAGGCAATTTATTCCAGTGCTTAACCACCCTGACAGTTAGGAAGTTTTTCCTAAGGTCGAACATAAACCACCCTTGCTGCAATTTAAGCCCATTGCTTCTTGTCCTGTCCTCAGAGGTTAAGAACAACAATTTTTCTCCCTCCTCCTTGTAACCACCTTTTACATACTTGAAAACTGTTATCATGTCCCCTCTCAGTCTTCTCTTTTCCAGACTAAACAAACCCAATTTTTTCAATCTTTCCCCATAGGTCATGTTTTCTAGACCTTTAATCACTTTTGTTTCTCTTCTCTGGTCTCTCTCCAATATGTCCACATCCTTCCTGAAATGTGGCGCCCAGGACTGGACACAATGCTCCAGCTGAGGCCTGATCAGCGTGGAGTAGAGCAGAAGAATTACTTCTCGTGTCTTGCTTACAACACTCCTGCTAATACATGCCAGAAGGATGTTTGCTTTCTTTCCAACAGCGTTATACTGTTGACTCATATTTAGCGTGTGGTCCACAATGACCCCCCAGATCCCTTTCTGCAGTACTCTTTCCTAGGCAGTCATTTCCCATTTTGTATGTGTGCAACTGATTGTTCCTTCCTAAGTGGAGTACTTTGCATTTCTCCCTATTGAATTTCATCCTATTTACTTCAGACCATTTCTCCAGTTTGTCCAGATCATTTTGAATTTTAATCCTATCCTCCAAAGCACTTGCAACCCCTCCCAGCTTGGTATCGTCCACAAACTTTATAAGTGTACTCTCTATGCCATTATCTAAATCATTGATGAAGCTATTGAACAGAATTGGACCCAGAACTGGGACCCCACTCGTTATGCCCTTCCAGCATTACTGTGAACCATTGAGGCCTCTGGCCTCTAATTGGGCAGACAACGCTGTTACACCTGGCATTGCTTCTTACAGTCCACTTTAAAAACCTTCATCCTTCCTGTGGCCTACAAGTGATTTCTTACCCACAGATGACAAACAAGCTTCCGCAGAGCCATCAACATGTTTGTGTACTGAGTAAAACTCACCTCTGTGTCCTTGCACCACTTACACCCAAGTTGTTCTGAACCCTCGCAAGGCCACAGGCACAGAGCGAGGGCTGCTTGTTGGTTTTTTGCTCTGGATTCACTCTGGACAATTAAAATATACTCACATGCTCTAGCATAGTCCACAAGTTGCAGACTTCAGGGGAACGTTGCCATCCAATCTAAAAGTTGTTTTCATTAGAATTAAGGAAAACCTAGGGAAAGGTTTTGGTTAATCGAAGGTGTTACAGAACCTTGTGGCCTGCACATTAGGCTGGCATCAACTTGACAATGTCTTTTTACAGTGCAGATATTAAGAAAAGCTGGTTCTCAGCTGGTTTAGAGAGTGACAAGAGTAAAAAAACATGGAAAGCAGGAGAAGTTACAGACACAGCAGATCACTTGCATTGATTGACAACAGGGAATCAAGTTCCAGTGAGTAGGGCACTGGTCCAGCATTCGGGAGACCTGGGTTCTAACCCCAGTTCGACAATTCATCTATTGGGCAATCTTGGGCAAGCCACTTCCTCTCTCTGAGACTCAGTTTTCCCTCCCACCCTTTGTCTGTCATATCTGTTTAGATTGCAAGCTCTTTGGAACAGAGAGTTGTCAGTGTGACAGCTGCCCTCTTGTTAACACATTGGGGAGCGAACCAGAGCTGAAAAGTATGAACTGCTCAAGTTCTATATCTAGGGACTGTAACAACTCATATCTTCTGAGGAGTGACCCAGAGTGAGACCCATAACACACACTCACCAGTGGGTTACCTCTGCACAGTAATTATCACAAAGAGGCTATGATCTAGTTTAGGGCTTCCAGGCCCACTGTAATAGGAAAAATAATAAATTAACAATAATGAAAATGTTGCTTGCTTTATGGAGTCTCCAGACCTGGCATCTCCTTTACCTCTGAGGATAAGACAAGAAGCAGTGGGCTTAAATTGCAGCCAGGGCAGTTTAGGTTGGACATTAGGAAAAACTTCCTAACTGTCAGGGTGGTTAAGCACTGGAATAAATTGCCCAGGGAGGTTCTGGAATCTCCATCATTGAGTATTTTTAAGAGCAGGTTGGACAAACACCTGTCAGGGATGGTCTAGATAATACTTAGTCCTGCCTTGAGTGCAGGGGACTGGACTAGACAACCTCTCGAGCCCCCTTCCAGTCCTGTGATTCTATCTCAATACCACTTGAAGTAGCAGCTGCCAAAAAAGCTTTATAGGGTTTTTTTTTTCATTTTAAAGTTACAAATGGGGTGAGGCCACGACTGGCTTTTCATTTGTGTTTTAAACATTTTTCTCAACATTCATTTTAATAACAGGGGAGGTTCTCCTTTGCTTTTGAATCTAGTGACACCCGCTCTCAGCCTAGCTACAATGACACTAGCCCTCTGGAGTCAGTGGCAGGAGGTGGCTCTGTTGACTCCTTTACACCAGAAATAACAAAACTGAAACAAAGGAATAGCTCACAGCAAGGAATTGCCTCCTGGCGAGTAGAGGCAGGTCCTAACTCAATGTGGTGGCTTTGGTGCATCCCATTCTGCGGGGCCTCGTTATAAAAAACTAAAGCTGCTCCTTGAACCAGACAGGCTGTATGTAGAGTGGAGTTTTTTCTAACCTCATTATTGCTGATAAAAGACTGTTTACGAGTTTAAATCGCTGTTTGAGATGGTTCTAATTACTATAGTCTCCTCTGCTATAGTAGTCATGGCAAGGAAATTAACCTCAACTTCCATGACGCTTGCTGACTTTCAGCTTGGCACACATACCTCACATCATGCTCAGTTGTCTAGTCATAGCAGTGCCTGCAACAGAGGGGATGAAAGTTTAGACAGACAGAAATGAAACCCCACACATTTATTTAAAAGACATACGTTAGAGGTGCAAAGCTCTGCAATGAAACTGTTATAAAGGCTATAGCTACCTCACCATTTTACTCTCAGTCACCTACCCATTGGGAACTCAACCAAGCCAGACGTGCCGGAAGCTCTCTGGAAGTGGGGGAGATGACCGGTGCCCGAACCAGGGCCCTGCCCCACATTTCTCCCCAAGGCCATGCCCCCTCTCCAACTTTCCCCCTGAGGCCCCTCCCTCGCTCCACCTCTTTCCCCCAAGACCCCACCCTGGGTAGCTCCTCTCTGCCTCCTCCCCATGTTGATCACCCTTAAGGCAGGTTGAAAAGTGGGAGGGCACAGCCATGGGCCCCTGACCCCCCACCCTGTTCTGGGGCCCCTGAACTGAGAGCCCCAACTCATTTCACATACGGTCATTACAGACGCTGCCAGATTCTAACCAGGAAAGTAAGGCTAGAGTGCTCCCTTCTAGCCCATTACTCCCTGTGCTACCCAGCCCCTGGGAATCTCTCTCTGCAGTGGGAATTACCTCTGGAAAAATATTACTGGGACTATTTCCTAATGATCACCTTTCAGGTCACTAATTTGCATTTAAAGCATTTTCCATAAGGCATTAGTTGGTGTCTTGTATAAAATTAGTTGAACTTTAAAAACACTACTGCAGAAAAGGCAGAGTGCTACCAGGGGTGAAAATCGGCTGGTATGGGCCGGTACGGCGTACCGGTTAGAAGCGGCTGCCGTTACCGGCCCATACACAGCTGACCTGGCAGCGCTTTAACGTTGTTCACCCTTTTGCCCTCCCCCTGTCGGCGGCCCTGCCGGTAGGGACCCTATTGGCAGGGCCGCAAATGGTGTGTGTGGGGAGGTGTAAAGGGGCAGTTGCCCCAGGGCCTGGTGATTTAAAAGGACCCAGCGCTCCTGTCAAGGTTCCTCCCCCACTCTGAACTCTAGGATACAGATGTGGGGACCTGCATGAAAATCCTCCTAAGCTTATCTTTACCAGCTTAGGTCAAAACTTCCCCAAGGTACAAAATATTCCACCCGTTGTCCTTGGATTGGCCACTACCACCACCAAACTAATACTGGTTACTGGGGAAGAGCTGTTTGGACACATCTTTCCCCCCAAAATACTTCCCAAAACCTTGCACCTCACTTCCTGGACAAGGTTTGGTAAAAAGCCTCACCAATTTGCCTAGGTGACTACAGACCCAGGCCCTTGGATCTTAAGAACAATGAACAATCCTCCCAACACTTGCACCCCCCCTTTCCTGGGAAATGTTGGATAAAAAGCCTCACCAATTTGCATAGGTGACCACAGACCCAAACCCTTGGATCTGAGAACAATGAAAAAGCATTCAGTTTTCTTACAAGAAGACTTTTAATAAAAATAGAAGTAAATAGAAATAAAGAAATCCACCCTGTAAAATCAGGATGGTAGATATCTTACAGGGTAATTAGATTCAAAAACATAGAGAACCCCTCTAGGCAAAACCTTAAGTTACAAAAAAGATACACAGACAGAAATAGTTATTCTATTCAGCACAGTTCTTTTCTCAGCCATTTAAAGAAATCATAATCTAACACGTACCTAGCTAGATTACTTACTAAAAGTTCTAAGACTCCATTCCTGGTCTATCCCGGGCAGAAACCAGCATATAGACAGACACACAGACCCCCTGTTTCTCTCCCTCCTCCCAGCTTTTGAAAGTATCTTGTCTCCTCATTGGTCATTTTGGTCAGGTGCCAGCGAGGTTACCTTTAGCTTCTTAACCCTTTACAGGTGAGAGGAGCTTTCCCCTGGCCAGGAGGGATTTCAAAGGGGTTTACCCTTCCCTTTATATTTATGACAGCTCCAGACCTGCCACGGTAACGGCAGCCGGAGCCCTGGGCCCTTTTAAATCGCTCCTGGAGCCCTGGCCACCACGGGCCAGGCAGCGCAGATGGGCTGGCTGGGAGAGGCTGAACCCCAGCCCCACCCCTTCTGCCTGAGGCCCCGCTCCTTCTGGGACCCCAGAGCCGGGCCCCTGTACCAGTAAGTCCTCTGTGCTACTTTCACCCCTGAGCACTACAGGAGGTGGAATCATTCAATGATCAATGATACTCTGTGTTTTACAGTAAACAGTTTGTTTATGCTTGAGCTTTATCTGCATTCAGATCAGGGCTGCTGTAGACAATGCTTGAACTCTGATTTGCTGAAAACAAGAACTTTAATTTTGTCTAATAATATAGTTTGTTTCGTACGCATCAGCTAAATTCCCTTCGTTTATCCTAGAGACAAGGTGGGTGCGATGATATCTTTTATTGGACCTACTTCTGTTGGTGAGAGAAACAAACTTTATGGAGCTTTTCTTCAGGTCTTGGAAAGGCTTTCAGAGCATCACAGCTCAATTCAAGAGGGAACAGATTCTTTAGCATAAGCAGTAAGCACATATTCTAAGGGACCATTCACCGTGAAGTGGCCCATTACTACTCCTTTAACATGGGAGAAAAAGGGGGGTTAGTGGGTTACAGATGGTTGTAATAAGCCATAAATCCAGTGTCTTTATTAAGACTACGATTTTTAGTGTCTGTTCGTCCTGGCCTATTCCAAGTACTAGTTGTTCCAGGACATAAGGGGCTAAGGGCATTGCTTGGTGTAATAGCATTGAAACCAGTGGAATTACACTCAGGATGAATTTGGGCCGAGATGCACAATTAGTTTCAAAAGCATCATGGTAAGTATTTTAAAACCTTCCCGTTGGCAACAATGAATTTCATGTGGGAAAAACCAAACCTGTGTGCGATAAATCCTAATGTCACAAAATCCAGGCTGGGAGGAATGAGGCTTTAGCAAGCAATTACCTTTCCATATACATTTAATCCAGTAACACTGTAGTTCACTCTCCTGGCAAGATGCATTCGGTCTCTGGCACTTTGCTGCTGAGCCTACACAGAACCAGTAGAAGTTTGCTCTAGGCCAGGTCCTCATGTTCCTCCACTTCTTCTGAGGACCATGTTCCACCCCTGCCCCTAAGACAGCTGGGAGGGAAGGCTGATCGCAATACCACTCCAGACAGCAGATGGTGCTCATCCAGTGAGCCGCTTACACTATACCTCGCCAATCACCACCGTGTACGTACCTGTCACCAACCCAGGGCTGGTTGGGATGGAAGAGAGTTCTATGGGGATCAGGAAGCAATAGCTGTCGTAGGAAGGGCAATGTGAAAGGTTGCCAGGAAACCCCATAGTCTCTTGCATGATAGCGAAAGCGTACTTAGGAATGCATGTCTAATCCAGCGGTTAACCCATCCAAAAGCTGGTGTGGACAATTCAAAGTTTTCAAGCCACGGTTGTGAGGCTTATTGGGCTCATTCTGAGCTGTTGTAACTCATCTTAATTCCATTGGCATAAATTTACAGCAGCTGAGAATCTGCCCCTACTGTATCTGACCCTATCCTTCTAAAGATCTCCTGTCACTGTAAGATACTAAGGTACACTCCTTCTAAAGAGGGTTCTTGCACCACAGCCCAGCTTGTAACCTACTACATCAGCTTATCTTTGTTTCTTTACATCTCCACCATCTTCATTATCCTTCAGTACTCCCTGATTCCAGGGCTAAATATGGACTGTACATTTCAGTTCTCTTGTGCTGCTCATTTTTAGCAATAAAACTGTCTCAGTGCAAGAAATCTGAAGGCATCAGCAAGGTAAATGTGGTTAGCTGGGAGAGGATTTACAGTTTTTAAGCAATATTGTGTGGGAATTCACAGAACTTGTTGTGGCAGTGAAATAATATTAGCATACATAATAAAAGTGATGCGTTCACTGCTGTATTATCATAATGCAACGCATCTGCATCCTCCCGATATCACGGGTGCTAACATTGCTGACTGGCACTGTTTCCTGTAGAAAAAAGAGCTGTAGAAACTACAAAAAGAAAAGGAGGACTTGTGGCACCTTAGAGACTAACCAATTTATTTGAGCATAAGTTTTCGTGAGCTACAGCTCACTTCATTGGTGCATCCGATGAAGTGAGCTGTAGCTCACGAAAGCTTATGCTCAAATAAATTGGTTAGTCTCTAAGGTGCCACAAGTCCTCCTTTTCCTTTTGTGAATACAGACTCACACGGCTGCAACTCTGAAACCTGTAGAAACTACAGACGCACAGAGATACAGTTATTTCCTGAGCTTGCACAGAATCTAGCTGCTGAAAAAATAAGGGGTGTGGTAGGGGTAGAGTCCTGCCTGGGTAGTGTTTGATATACCTGGTTTAGTGGTGAATTGCCAGATAAAGGTCCTTTGCTCATCTCAGACAAAGCATGAGTCCTCTTGCTGTTTTAGGACCTGAGAGAAGCCAAGGGGGTGGCAGCCCAGAGAACTGTAGATCCCTGAGCTGTCTATTGACTCCTCCTTTATACAGCTATCTAGCACTGCTCCACTCAATGCAGACCTGCGCCCAGCTGCTCTGAATAAAGACACCAAAGGCCACTCTCTGGAAGAGGGCTCTTTCCAACTTTAGACCAGATGCCTTCCATTAAAGTCAATGGGTTTGATTCTCCTTTGCCCTGCACCTGGTGCATTCACTGAAACATTGGGATTTGGTATCATTTTGCATGTGCTGGGCAATCATTTGGTACAGGTGCAAAGAACAACCAGGCCCAGGAGGCTTTGCTATAGAGAGAGAAGCTGATTGTAGTTAATAAACCCTTCCCCTAGCACTGAGTGAGGGAAAATCTGGGCTTTGTTTTAATAACTGGTCTCAGAACTTTTTTAAACAACAGAGTTGGTTTTATAAACCTTAAAACTGGACTCAGACAATCTTGTGTCCAACAAACCCATGCAATAATTGGCTACACTATATCCCCCGCTATACAAAACTTTTGCTGATATGAACTACAGGCTAAAGTAGCAGGACATCAATGCCCTCAAAACCCGGTGACTTGCCAGGTCTTGGCATTTACTTGGAGAAATGAATTGGGCTGATCTGGATCCAGAAGTTTGAGCTGCCCGGGGTTCTTTTGGGGTGGGAGAGGGGAGAAGTTGTTCCAGATCCAAATCCTTCTCTAGTTCTAAACCATTCTGTCCCATCCCAATTGCACATGATCTCAGGGACGAAGATGCAGCAAACCCAAAAATTGGCATTAGGGAGAAAAACATAAGCATCCCACACCTGTTAAGGGTGCTACACAGCCTTACTGGCTAATGGTCCGCAATGTACAGTATTCCTATATGGTGGAAAGGCGGCAGATGCAACACTGGGATGGGACACTAAGGTAGAGGGTTCTATTCCTGGCCCTGCAACTGACTTACTGTGTGACATGCAGCAAACCACTTCATCTTCATGGGCCTCTTATCATTTGTTTGTGTAAATTGTAAGCTCTTTAGATACAGAAGGGATACATGCATACAAATTGGATAATCACGTTCAGTAAATTATAACCTTTCCAATGATACCTTACAAGACCTTGCATAAAACATATCTTAGTTAGGCCATATTCATATAATACCCATATTTCTATGAAGAATATGGGGTGTAACATCACAGTGGAAGCAGCAAGAAGCATAACAAAATCCCAATATACAATGGATAGAAAAAGGGAAAAGTAAATGGCAATGATTAAAAGTCAAGTTAAAAAAATGTAGGCAACTAATAAGGAAAGGCAAAGGAATCAGTGACATCTCAGTGGCTAATAGGGATAAAGACAATAAGAAGGCATTTTTAAAATATATTAGGAATAAAAGAAATAGATCAGGTATAGATCCTTGATGTAGACTTGTAAATACTAAGAAGAAGAGTAGAAATACTAAGGAGAAGAGGCAGAAATATTCAGTAAACACTTTTGTTCTGTATTTGAAACATGGCAAAAGGATATATCCATACCAGATGTTGTGGAGGGGGCAGACGATTTACCATCTGTAACAAATGGGGACATGAGGCAGAATCTGCTAATATTAAATATTTTCAAATCAACAGGTTCAGATAAACTTACAATCAAGAGTATTTAAGGGACTAGCTGAAGACTTCTCTGAATCAATGTGAATTTTTAATAAATCTTGGGGGGGAAACTGGGGAAATTCCAGAGAATTGGAGGACTGTCGATGTAGTTCCAGTATTCTAAAAGGGCTGGACCAGGGAACTATAGACCAGTTAGCCTGATGTTAATCCGCGGTAAGATAATGGAAAATGTGATTTGGGGCTCTATCAATAAAAGAATTAGAAGCTAAAAATAGAATTCCTGCCAGTCAACAGGGTTTCCTGGAAGGCAGGTCTTGACAAACCTGTTATCTTCTATTGACAAGATTACAAATCTGGTAGATAAAGATAACAGTGTTGATATAGTATACTTGAATTTCTTTAAGGCATTTGACCTAGTTTCACATGACATTTTGATTAAAAATTTGTATTACATGGAACTAAGAGGGCACACATTAGATGAATGAAAAATAGGTTAGCAGATCTGAAAATGTCGTTGTTAGTGGGGAGATATCAACAATCAGGGCCATTTCTGGTGGAGGTCCCAGAGATCAGTCCTTGGTCCAATGCTATTTAATATTTTTATTAACCATCTGGACTACGGTAGAAAATCTGCAAGTAAAATTTGCAGATGACCCAAAGATTGTTGGGGCAGTAAATAGCAAGGAAGACAGGATACTGTTAGCATGACCTGAATCACCTGGTTAAATGGTCACAATCCAACAAAATGTGTTTTAACCCAGTCAAAAGCAAGATCATACATCCAGGGACAAAGGACATGGATTATACTTACAGAATGGGAGAGTCTCTGCCTTGGAGAGCAACGAATCAGAAAAGGACTTAGGGTTCATCATACATCATTGCCTCAACATGAGTTCTCAATACAATGGGGTGGCAAAAAGGGCTAGTGTGATCCATTGGTATGCCTAAAAGGGGATGTCAAGCAAAAGTAGGGAAGTGATATTGCTCCTGGATACAACATTGGTAAGACTGCTACTAGAATATGGTGTCCAGTTCTGGTGGATGGGGAAAAACTGAAAAGAGTTCAAATGGGGGGTCACAGAAATGATCCATGGGGTGGAAAACACGCCTTACAATATGAGATTAAAGAATTTCAACTTATTCAACTCATCGCAGAGAAGGCTGAGAGGTGATGTGATCCCTGTGTCTAGGTTCAGTCACATGGACAAGAGATCAGATAGCGGAGAAATAGGTGATGCTATCCCTTGCAGACAAAGGGATAACAAGATCTAGTGGCTGAAAAAAGTTAGACAAATTCAACATTGAAATAAGATGCAGTTTCCTAGCATTGGACTAAACATTGGAACAGCTCACCAGAGAAGGTGGTGGACTTACCATCACTTGAGTCTTTGAAACAAGATTGGATTTCTTTCTTAAACATAGTCTGTAATCCAGTTTCTGGGGAAAGTTCTGTGGTGCACACACACATGTGTGGGAGGGGGTCAGGCTAGATGGTCACGGTGGTGCTGCTATCTGGTCTTGGAATCTATGAATCCCCCTGTTCAGCCACTTCCTTGGGGTGAACCGGATTGCTTAAAATGTTCATCATACATGTAGCTCTCTATTTGGTAAAAAAGTTATTTAATCTCATGCTTCAGGGCTTCAGTTGGTCACCTGCAGGATCAGGAAGGATTTTTTTCTCCCCAGTGTATACTTGTAGTCTGGATTTTTTTTCCACTTACCTCTGAAGCATGAGAGATCTGATTTAGCTAAAGACCGGACACTAGTTGGGTAGACCAGTGCTCAGAGATGCTACAGAAAATCCTCTGTCATAGATGCCTGGCTGGTGGGTCTTGCTCACATGCTCAGAGTCTAACTGTCAGCCAGGATTTGGAATTGGGAATGAATTCCCCCCACCCCCAGATCAGATTGGGACCTTTGGGGGATGTTCACTTTCTTCTGCAGTATGGGGTCTGGATCGCCTGCTAGGATTATCTGGACATATCTCCTCTAATGCCCTGATGTTTCAGGGGCCTCAGCCATTGATGGCCTTGGTCTTTCCAGTTCTTTGACTGTGGCACACAAAAGTTTAGTATCCTTTGGACTAAAATATTTTGGTTCACTTGCAGTTGTGGGGCTCAGTGTAGGATTGTTAAGGTGGAATTTGATGTCAGTAATATGTAAGAGGTCATAATCAAATGGTCATTTCTGGCTTTAAACTGTGAAATCTGTGTGTCTGTACAGTGCCTTGCACATGGAGCCCAAACCTCAATGAAGGCCTCTAGGCACCCCTGTAATATAAAACCAGACAACAAACGCCCAGATTTTAAACTTCTGTTCTCCCTTTGAAACCCAAATAAAGGACTTAAGGATGGGCATGTAGACACAGGTAGAAAATGGTGATAAATCCCAGAATTGCTCCAAAAGGGTCAATTTAGAGATACCAAAAGGCCTGCCTCTACTGTTTCACAGAAACAGTGTGTTCTGTGAAGCAAGAGATACTATTGACTTGATTTCCCAAGGTGGGCCAATCCATGCTCTCTAACCTAAGTGGAACAATTACTTTCTTGCAGTTAGAATGCCTCTCACTAATTGCTTTGCAGTCATTCTCACAGTGTTTTCACACAAAAGACTGGACCTTTTGAGTCTGCAAAGCTCTTGGGCTGTCAATCATATAAGAATAGGCCCTCATGAGTTTTCCAGATAAACTGGCAAAACCAAGAAGACCGCTTCCTTCACAATATTTTAACATTTCCACTGTATCTTCTGGGCAAAACCAGGAAGTGCAAAATGAAAATGCTGGCAACGCTTTTGAACTTTAAAAAAAAAAAAAAAGAAATGAGTTTCTATTTTGGTCACTTTTCTACACTGCCCCCAAGACCAGTCTGCAAAATGCTAATGCTGCTCTGAAAGGAGACATTTACTGGCCCTACAACCAAGTACCTGCAGAATCTCAGCATTCAGTGCTTTGGGAGTCGTTGAGATTTAAGGAGCGTTTAGATTTTTAAGCCAATGAAGCAGATAAAAGTTCTAAATTGGCAACAATAAAGAGAGGTGGGAAAGAGCTGAATAGCCTATATCTTTGCTAAAATGTTAAGACCATTTAATTCCTTTTTTACATATTGCAGATATTGTCTTAGTAGCATCTAAGTGCTACTAAGACACTTTGCATTGCTCTCCAGTAAAAACCACAGACTGTTTTCAAAGTTGCTGAGCATCTCTTGAATGTCATAATCTTCCTCTGCTGTCTGACTGAAGCTAGGAGCATTTCAGTTTCCAAGGTGGTGGGATGAGGAACCTTCAGGCTTCGTCTTCTTTGGTTTTTCGTTACAAATATATTTGCTCTACACCCATTCGTTCCTGTTCTAGGATCTAAAAGTCCTTTATGGCCACTGACCTAAATAACTGGAGTGCAAAACTTTTATAATGTGCTAGATGACCATTAATTCAGGCTGGCAAATCCAATCCACCACTTGTCCTTGGTAGAACTCTAGAATGCCCTGGATTGATAATTAGAACCCTCCATGGAAAAATGTACTCAGCCACTGAATGAAACTTAATTTTACATGACAAGCCATTGTCCCTTCAGTTACTTATGTTCACACATCAGAGTCATAATATATTGTTTGCACTAAAATAGATTTTCCCAGCTTCTCTCTTTATTCTAAACCAGCCATATCTCCTCGTGCCGATTTAATTCCCTTCTGGTGCTGCAGTGTGGCGTCTTTGTAGATAGATCCACTGAGCAGAAATTATTTAATTAAAAATTAGGCTTAGCTCCTTCCAGGATGATTAAATATATATTTTTTCTCTATAATGCCAGTCTTGGCAATCTTGCTGGGTTTGTAACTAAGATATAGTATACAGGGCAAATCTTACTATAAAGTCCAAAGTCACTTCTTTAACCTCTCAGGAATGACCTGTTATTTTTCTACAATGATAAATGTGCAATGATTGCATTATATCCTTGTTGTATATTAATGTCTTTATGGATCTCTGTAGTTCAGGTGACAAATCTATTATTTATGCATTTTTTCCAATGTTTAAAATACATCTGTGAGGGAAGTGGAGCCACTCTGGAACAATTTATGAATATTGTATGCTCACCAGGTTAATGAAATGTTTACAGTATGACTATATGGTTTTAGTTTAGCAGGGGGCTGCAAGAAAAAAACCAAACCAACAAGAAGGGAAGAAAGACAGCTCAAGGTAAGTCACTTCTCAGCAAACACTTGAGAGTTTGCTCACCCAGGACCCAGGGTCCAAAATATATCGGCAGGCCAGAATAGTTCGTACTGGTGGGGGAGCGGCACTATATGTGAAAGAAAGCATAGAGTCAAATGAAGTAAAAATGTTAAATGAACCAAACTGTACCATATAATCTCTATGGATAGTAATTTCATGCTTGAATAATAAGAAAATAGCAGTACGGATATACTACCGACCACCTGCCCTGGATGCTGATAGTAAGTGTGAAATGCTCAGGGAGATTAGAGAGGCTATAAAAATATAAAACACAATAATAATGGGGGATTTCAACTATCCCCATATTGACTGGGTACAGGTCACCTCAGGATGGGATGCAGAGATAAAGTTTCTTGAAACCTTAAATGGCTGACTCTTGGAGCAGCTAGTCCTCGAACCCACAAGAGGAGAGGCCGTTCTTGATTTAGTCCTAAGCGGAGCACAGAAATATAGCTGAACTGATTAGTAATAGTGACCACAAAGTAATAAAATGTAACATCCCTGGAGTTGGGGAGGGGACACCAAAGTAGCCCACCATGGTAGCATTTAATTTTAGAAAGGGGTACTACACAAAAATAAAGAAATTAAATAGAAATTAAAAGGTATGGTGCACAAAGTGAAATTCCTGCAAGCTGCATGGAAACTTTTTAAAGACACTATAATAGAGGCTCAATTTAAATGTATACCCCAAATTAAAAAACATAGTAAGAGAACCAAAAAAAAGTGACACCGTGGCTAAACAACAAAGTAGGCACTTTGAGAGGCAAAACCACATCCTTTAAAAAGTTGAAGTTCAATCCTATTGAAGAACAGCTAGCCAAAGACTCAAAAAGTTACAGCAAAAAAATGTTTAAGTACATCAGAAGCAGGAAGCCTGCTAAACAACCAGTAGGGCCACTGGACAATCAAGATGCTAAAGGAGCACCCAATAAGGCAAGGCTGTTGCAGAGAAACTAAATTAATTCTTTGCCTCGGTCTTCAGGGACATGAGGGAGATTCCCAAACCTGAGCCATTCCTTTTAGGTGACAAATCTGAGGAACTGTCCCGGATTGAGGTGTCATTAGAGGAGGTTTTGGAACAAATTGATAAACTAAACAGTTATAAGTCACCAGGACTAGATGGTATTCACTCAAAAGTTCTGAAGGAACTCAAGTATGAAATCGCAAAACTACTAACTATGGTATGTAAACTATCATTTAAATCATCTGCTGTACCAGATGACTGGAGGATAGCAAATGTGATGTCAATTTTTAAAAAGGGCTCCAGAGGTGATCTTGGCAATTACAGGCCAGTAAGCCTAACTTCAGTACCAGGCAAACTGGTTGAAACTATAGTAATGAACAGAATTATCAGACGCAGATGAACATGATTTGTTGGGGAAGAGTCAAAATGGTCTTTGTAAAAGGAAATCATGCCTCACTAATCTACTAGCATTCTTTGAGGGGGTCAACAAGGATGTGGACAAGGGGGATCCAGTGGATATAGTGTACTTTCAGAAAGCCTTAGACAAGATCCCTCACAAAGGCTTTTAAGTAAAGTAAGCTCTCATGGGATAAGAGGGAAGGTCCTCTCATGGATTGATAACTGGTTAAAAGTTGGGAAACAAAGGGTAGGAACAAATGGTCAGTTTTCAGAACAGAGAGAAATAGGCCTTTACTGGGACCAGTGCTGTTCAACATATTCATAAATGATCTGAAAAAAGGGGGTAAACAGTGACATGGCAAAATTTGAAGATGAAACAAAACTACTGAAGATAGTTAAGTCCAAAGCAGAGTGGGTGACTGGGCAACAAAATGGCAAATGAAATTCCATGTTCATATGTGCAAAGTAATGGACACTGGAAAACATAATCCCAACTATACATACAAGATGATGGGTCTAAATTAGCTGTTACAGCTCAAGAAAGAGATCTTGGAGTCATTAGGGATAGTTCTCTGGAAGCATCGACTCAGTGTGCAGCAGCAATCAAAAAAGCAAACAGAATGTTGGGAATCATTAGGAAAGGGACAGATAATAAGACAGAAAATATCATGTTGCCTCTATATAAATCCATGGTATGACATCATCTTGAATTCTGCATGCAGATCTGGTCAGCCCATCTCAAAAAAGATATATTGGAATTGGAAAAGGTTCAGAAAAGAGCATCAAAAATGACTGAGAGTATGGAACAGCTTCCCTTTGAGAAGAGATTAATAAGAGCAAACGCACTCGGATACTCACCAATCCCAGACAAACTCCTGCTGTGTGCTGCTCTGTTGTCCCCCGCTGCTCAGCTGGTTCGCCGCCGCTCAGCTGGTTTGCGAAGCTCTGGCTATTTTTAAACAGCCAGGCTTCCCTGAAACAAACAAACAGACAGCCCCAGTGCCCGCCCCCTGCAGGCTACCAGCCAATCAGGCACTCGCTCAGGCTCTCACACTGCCCTCCCAGCAAACACGCACTCGGATACTCACTCAGCAAACACGCACTCGGAGGGGCGGCGAACCAGCTGAGCAGCGGGGGACAGCAGAGCAGCACACAGCAGGAGTTTGCCTGGGAGTTCGCCTGGAGTGAGCCCAGTGAGGCTTACATCTTGCCAACTTCTCTGAGGAAGCTCATAGTAAGAAGGTGATATGGAAGGGGGGGGGGGGGTCAGCTGTTGTGACCTGCACTGGATGTGCCATGTTTGTCTTTCTTCCACAGGACAGAAGCGACTTTGTCTGTACAAAGTGCAAGCTGGTCTCCATATTGGAAGAGAAGATTGAAGGTCTGGAGCAACAGATAACGACCCTGCGTTGCATATGAGAAACGGAGGATTTTCTGGACAAAAGTCAGGATAGGCTTCTACGGGCACAAAGCTCTAAAGATTTAGAGCAGGTTGCACAGAGGAGCCAAGAGGCCAGTGAAGAAGCTTGGCAACATGTGACCTCCAGAAGAAGAAGGGGGAATGTTCAGGTTCCAGCAACGCGGACACAGGTAACTAACCGCTTTCATGTTCTCTCCACAGGTACCGTTGCAGAGAGTGGACCAGATGATATGTCTGGGGGGAGAAAGCAGAAGGAGACTCCGCTGGTTGGAAGGCATGAGATGCGATGTCCTGAGGTTGGGAGTTCCACGACCACCACTCCCAAGAGAAGGAGGCGGGTGGTGGTGGTCGGGGACTCTCTACTCCGGGGGACTGAGTCATCTATCTGCCGCCCTGACCGGGAAAACCGAGAAGTCTGCTGCTTGCCGGGGGCTAAGATTCGCGATGTGACGGAGAGACTGCCGAGACTCATCAAGCCCTTGGATCGCTACCCCTTCCTGCTTCTCCACGTGGGCACCAATGATACTGCCAAGAATGACCTTGAGCAGATCACTGCGGACTACATGGCTCTGGGAAGAAGGATAAAGGAGTTTGAGGTGCAAGTGGTGTTCTCGTCCATCCTCCCCGTGGAAGGAAAAGGCCGGGGTAGGGACCGTCGAATCATGGAAGTCAACGAATGGCTACGCAGGTGGTGTCGGAGAGAAGGCTTTGGATTCTTTGACCATGGGATGGTGTTCCATGAAGGAGGAGTGCTGGGCAGAGACGGGCTCCATCTTACGAAGAGAGGGAAGAGCATCTTTGCCAGCAGGCTGGCTAACCTAGTGAGGAAGGCTTTAAACTAGGTTCACCGGGGGAAGGAGACCAAAGCCCTGAGGTAAGTGGGAAAGCGGGATACTGGGAGGAAGCACAGGCAGGAATGTCTGTGAGGGGAGGGCTCCTGCCTCATACTGAGAATGAGGGGCAATCAGCAGGTTATCTCAAGTGCTTATGTACGAATGCACAAAGCCTTGGAAACAAGCAGGGAGAACTGGAAGTCCTGGCACAGTCAAGGAATTAGGATATGATTGGAATAACAGAGACTTGGTGGGATAACTCACATGACTGGAGTACTGTCATGGATGGTTATAAACTGTTCAGGAAGGACAGGCAGGGCAGAAAAGGTGGGGGAGTAGCACTGTATGTAAGGGAGCAGTATGACTGCTCAGAGCTCCGGTACGAAACTGCAGAAAAACCTGAGTGTCTCTGGATTAAGTTTAAAAGTGTGAGCAACAAGAGTGATGTAATGGTGGGAGTCTGCTATAGACCACCGGACGAGGTGGATGAGGCTTTCTTCCGGCAGCTCGCAGAAGCTACTAGATCGCATGCCCTGGTTCTCATGGGTGACTTTAATTTTCCTGATATCTGCTGGGAGAGCAATACAGCGGTGCATAGACAATCCAGGAAAGTTTTTGGAAAGCGTAGGGGACAATTTCCTGGTGCAAGTGCTAGAGGAGCCAACTAGGTGGGGAGCTTTTCTTGACCTGCTGCTCACAAACCAGGAAGAATTAGTAGGGGAAGCAAAAGTGGATGGGAATCTGGGAGGCAGTGACCATGAGTTGGTTGAGTTCAGGATCCTGACACAGGGAAGAAAGGTAAGCAGCAGGATACGGACCCTGGACTTCAGGAAAGCAGACTTTGACTCCCTCAGGGAACAGATGGGTAGGATCCCCTGGGGGACTAACATGAAAGGGAAAGGAGTCCAGGAGAGCTGGCTGTATTTCAAGGAATCCCTGTTGAGGTTACAGGGACAAACCATCCCGATGTGTCGAAAGAATAGTAAATATGGCAGGCAACCAGCTTGGCTTAACGGTGAAATCCTAGCTGATCTTAAACATAAAAAAGAAGCTTACAAGAAGTGGAAGGTTGGACATACGACCAGGGAAGAGTATAAAAATATTGCTCAGGCATGTAGGAATGAAATCAGGAGGGCCAAATCACACCTGGAGCTGCAGCTAGCGAGAGATGTTAAGAGTAACAAGAAGAGTTTCTTCAGGTATGTTGGCAACAAGAAGAAAGCCAAGGAAAGTGTGGGCCCCTTACTGAATGAGGGAGGCAACCTAGTGACAGAGGATGTGGAAAAAGCTAATGTACTCAATGCTTTTTTTGCCTCTGTCTTCACGAACAAGGTCAGCTCCCAGACTGCTGCGCTGGGCATCACAACATGGGGAATAGATGGCTAGCCCTCTGTGTAGAAAGAGGTGGTTAGGGACTGTTTAGAAAAGCTGGACGTGCACAAGTCCATGGGGCCGGACAAGTTGCATCCGAGAGTGCTAAAGGAACTGGCGGCTGTGATTGCAGAGCCATTGGCCATTATCTTTGAAAACTCGTGGCGAACGGGGGAAGTCCCGGATGACTGGAAAAAGGCTAATGTAGTGCCAATCTTTAAAAAAGGGAAGAAGGAGGATCCTGGGAACTACAGGCCAGTCAGCCTCACTTCAGTCCCCGGAAAAATCATGGAGCAGGTCCTCAAAGAATCAATCCTGAAGCGCTTAGAGGAGAGGAAAGTGATCAGGAACAGCCAGCATGGATTCACAAGGGAAGGTCATGCCTGACTAATCTAATCGCCTTTTATGATGAGATTACTGGTTCTGTGAATGAAGGGAAACCAGTGGATGTATTGTTTCTTGACTTTAGCAAAGCTTTTGACACGGTCTCCCACAGTATTCTTGTCAGCAAGTTAAGGAAGTATGGGCTGGATGAATGCACTATAAGGTGGGTAGAAAGTTGGCTAGATTGTCGGGCTCAACGGGTAGTGATCAATGGCTCCATGTCTAGTTGGCAGCCGGTGTCAAGTGGAGTGCCCCAGGGGTCGGTCGTGGGGCCGGTTTTGTTCAATATCTTCATAAATGATCTGGAGGATGGTGTGGATTGCACTCTCAGCAAATTTGCGGATGATACTAAACTGGGAGGAGTGGTAGATACGCTGGAGGGCAGGGATAGGATACAGAGGGACCTAGACAAATTGGAGGATTGGGACAAAAGAAATCTGATGAGGTTCAATAAGGATAAGTGCAGGGTCCTGCACTTAGGACGGAAGAACCCAATGCACAGCTACAGACTAGGGACCGATTGGCTAGGTAGCAGTTCTGCGGAAAAGGACCTAGGGGTGACAGTGGACGAGAAGCTGGATATGAGTCAGCAGTGTGCCTTTGTTGCCAAGAAGGCCAATGGCATTTTGGGATGTATAAGTAGGGGCATAGCGAGCAGATCAAGGGACGTGATCGTCCCCCTCTATTCGACACTGGTGAGGCCTCATCTGGAGTACTGTGTCCAGTTTTGGGCCCCACACTACAAGAAGGATGTGGATAAATTGGAGAGAGTCCAGCGAAGGGCAACAAAAATGATTAGGGGACTGGAACACATGACTTATGAGGAGAGGCTGAGGGAACTGGGATTGTTTAGTCTGCAGAAGAGAAGAATGAGGGGGGATTTGATAGCTGCTTTCAACTACCAGTGAGGTGGTTCCAGAGAGGATGGTTCTAGACTATTCTCAATGGTAGCAGATGACAGGACAAGGAGTAATGGTCTCAAGTTGCAGTGGGGGAGGTTTAGGTTG
Source organism: Lepidochelys olivacea (assembly GCF_965140295.1). Lineage (NCBI taxonomy): Eukaryota > Metazoa > Chordata > Testudines > Cheloniidae > Lepidochelys > Lepidochelys olivacea. The sequence goes on from NC_140416.1 coordinate 126,620,589, forward strand.
GATATTAGGAAAAACTTTTTCACTAGGAGGGTGGTGAAACACTGGAATGCGTTGCCTAGGGAGGTGGTGGAATCTCCTTCCTTAGAAGTTTTTAAGGTCAGGTTTGACAAAGCCCTGGCTGGGATGATTTAATTGGGGATTGGTCCTGCTTTGAGCAGGGGGTTGGACTAGATGACCTCCTGAGGTCCCTTCCAACCCTGATATTCTATGATTCTATGAAGATTGGGACTTTTCAGCTTGGAAAAGAGATGACATAGGGGGGATATGATTGAGGTCTATAAAATCATGACTGGTGTGGAGAAAGTAAATAAGGAAGTGTTATTTACTCCTTCTCATAACACTAGAACTAGGGGTCACCAAATGAAATTAATAGGCAGCAGGTTTAAAACGAGCAAAAGGAATTATTTTTTCACACAACACACAGTCAACCTGTAGAACTCTTTGCCAGAGAATGCTGTGAAGTCCAAAACTATAACAGGGTTCAAAAAAGAAGTAGATAAGTTTGTGGGGAATAGGTCCATCAATGGCTATGAGGCAGGATGGGCAAGGATGCAAAACCATGCTCTAAGTGTCCCTAGCCTCCATTGCCAGACTGAATGGGCAACAGGGGATGGATCACTTGATGATTATCTACTCTGTTCATTTCCGCTGGGGCACCTGGCATTGGCTGCTGTCGGGAGACAGGATACTGGGCTAGGTGGACCTTTGGTCTGACTCAGTAATGGCTGGTCTTATGAGAGTGGTTAAAGGACAGTGCCAGGACAGGAAAAGGCCTGGGAACCAGAGATGAAAAGAACTGGGGAAGGTTTGCTAGCAGAGCAGTGTAAACTGGTCATGTATTCTGGGAGAACCAAGCACCCAGTACGTGGAGCCTACTGGGAGGAGAGGTACTAGAGACATGTGAAGCTTTTCAAATTAATGGTCTAAAAATTCTGAAAACCCTTCTTGGTGCGCCATAACGCCCTTGTGGCCAAGTTGGAGTCTGTTCTGTGGGCGGCTCCAGCCATGAAAAGGTGCACACAGAAACATGTCAAGGAAACTTCCTCCAAGCATAGGGGCATCAATTCCAGCCCTCACCTATTCCCCCCTCCCAAGTAAACACACACACACTGGAACAGTACAGTAATTATAAGAAAGGGAAATATTCATTTACAAAGCAATGGATGGAGAACATAGGGGGAGCAGTAAAATATGGTTACATCCAACATGAGGACCCGAGGGCCCAGTGGTACCACAATATAAAAGCATAGACGCTAAGCACTGCGTCTAGACTCAGAGTTCAGGAATCCAGGGGAGAATTCTAGTCCAGCAGTGAGTTTTGGGTGCTCCTAGTCAACTTTGATGACAATGAACTTTCTCCCAACCCCTCTGGTACCTCCTTCTACCGCTCCCTGCACATCCACACAGAGCAACAACCTCCCCCTTAACTAGCTACAGCCTTCCCCCTTATTCCCAGTGCAAGGTCACAAGCCTTGGTACCCATGGCTCCAGACAGCTCTGGGCAATAGTGATACTGAGTCCCACTGGTTGTCCTTCTCAGGTGATTTCCTCCTGGCTCCTGACATCGCCCAGCTGGCCACTCTGTCCCTTGCGGGCTTCAGGCTGGTTCTTGGCTGCTTCACTATGTAAGGGTCTGCTCACTGTAGGCCCTCTTGTCTGGACACACACACACACCTGTTGTTCTCTCTCTCCCCACACCCTTCCCCCTGGAACAACCAGCACTTTCTCACTCAGAACAAAGTTTTAAAGGGGTTTCTAAACCCCAAGGAGGGTAGATTTAGAACACTGAAAACAAAACAGAACAACCACCCACAGTTACAGAATTTTATCCTACTCTAGAAAAAAGTCCATAACACCCTTTGCTCAAAACAATGACCATGCGAGTGAGTCCTTTCTCCACGTTGGGGTCTTTGAAGAGACTGCAAATAGGTAATCAGCCAGGCAATGGATCTCCTCCCTGGGGTGAAGCTTCAAATGGTTGAGTTCTTTCATAACCAGAGGAGTTACATTAGCATACTCCCTCCTCTTAAAGAGTTCCCAAAGCCCCACTTGCTTTTAAAAGTTCACATTGGTTCAAAGAATCCTTTGAAGTTTCTCCCATTTTCCAAGGTTTACATTATTCATGTCTCCTAGAGAAGTTACATATAATCCCACCACAAGACAAACAATTGCATTTTTAATACTATGGACCTCAAAGGTATGAAACTTAATTCAATACGGTTTTATCCAGGAGATTGCCCTATTTGTCACACTTATTTAAGTAGAGGCAATGAGATATCCATTGATACAGTAAGTCTGTCACATAAATGTTAGAGAAAAATGTATCTAGTGTCAAAACGGCAATTTTTCCAGACACATTTTGTACTACAGGCCCATGTAGTAGCATCAAAAAGACAGTAGAGAGAAGGTAAGGGCCACTAAACCCTGGACTGTCCCCCAGTGCAAAAACATTCATACTAGGAGCAGCGGAAGGTCCCTAAAAGTGGGGGGCACCAGTGCCCTAACCATGGCCTCACCCCCCTTGCGCCAGCCCTTCCACCCCTAAAGCCCCCTCCCGTCACTCACCCTTACAGCCGGTAAAAAGGGGGGTGCATGGCTCCCTGCTCCCCCCACCCCCGTTTCAGCGCCCCTGATTCATGCTACATAAGTCATTCTGAGCTGGTGTAAAAGGGAGCAGAGCTTGTCTGTGCCTGGCCCGGGACAGCAGCACAACAAGGGAGAGGAGAGGTGACAATAAGCCTTTTCCTCCCCTCTGCTCGGGGGCCCGGGCACACCTGCAGCCTGGGCGCACCACTGAATGCAAGGGCTACACAATTCGAATGTCAGCGCCATTGCATGCTGCATTCTGGCCATGCACCACTCCTTGCTCTTCCGCAGGCCATGTGCTCCCCCTCAATGTATCTGCACCGCCCCCCTGCTGCGAGCTTGCACCTTCCAGACCCAGCTGAGCCTGCAATGTTTAATAGCTCTCCGTGTTCATCATCGCTTGCAGTGGGTGGCCTGCTGGTTGCCGGGCTGGCAAAGATACAAGCTGCGGATAAGTGCGACATGCTTTTCTAGTATCAGGTGTAGCCACAAGCTAAAAAAAAGAAACAAACCAAACAGCTAGAATAAATAGGGGACCCTGGAGTGAATCCAGCTAAACGAGTTTGGACACAGTCTTCGTTTCTTAATGATATTAAGAGAGTTGTCAACCTCCACCCCCAATTTGTTGTCTCCCTTTGAGCATTACATTTCAAAGCCTTTTTTGTTAGATTCCATTGTCACAGGACGAGCTAGAGGGCTAGCCACAGACATCTGCCGCCAAACAACTGCAGTGTGATCTCCACAGAGCTTCACGAGTCTGGCTGAGACCTGGGACCGCACTTATTAACAGCTTGTTTTAGGAACCTGGCAGGCCCGAGGATGAGAGGCTGGGATTATACAACTAGAAGCCCAGTGGGAGGCAGGAGGGCAGTGACCTTGCAGTACAGAGCAGTGGATGTGACTTCATTAGCCGCAGTCCGAGGGCCTTCTAGGCTGGGGAATTGCTGTGCTGCGAGAGGTCACACACGCTGTTTGTGAAGGCATCTGGGGTGTCTGTCTTTCACTAGCTGCAAGTTATTGCATTTTGTTATTATTACTGTGGGGAATTTAGTCTCAAATGCTTCGTTGTGGGGGCCTGATCCAAGAGTCTCATGAGAAAGAAGCTGTCACATGCATTAACGTTACTTCAAAAAGTCCTGACCCTTTGTGGACAGACCCCAGCTTTGCTGCTTGGGAGATGCATGAGTTGCCTTTATGGCACTGCCCTCTTTACTATGGCCCTATGGCAAAAACTCTAGACTCAAAGCCTGGATGACTGATGATCCCAATGAACAAGAGTGGAAGAGAAAAGAGCATTGCAGTGAACCTTAAAAACAAGCAGAAAACAATGGTCCCAGAATTTGCTCTACCCGAGGATACTGGCACGAAAAATTTCAAATTTTTGGAAGAAAAAAACAACAACTTTTGTACCAAACTGGGATGAAAGATCAGAAGTCTGAAACTTTTCAGAGGAGGAAAAGACAAGAAAATTCCATTTCAGAAGAACCAAACTGGAATCTTTAGTTGTCTGAGGATTGAGATGGGCAGCTGAAAGCCTGGGGACATGCAGAGCCTGGGGAAGTGGTGGCTGGCAGGAAACCAGGCAGGTTTGTGATAGAAATCTGCCTGGGTTCCACCGAAAGTTTCAAAAGTCGACACATTCCCACACAACATTTCAATTTTGACAAAAACCAGCATTTTCCAAGGGAGAGATGTTCTATCAGAAAATCTCCAATGCGCTCTGATGCTGGCATAACTTCCCCCATCCTTACTATCTACAACGTAACAGCTTCTAGGTTGGAAGCTGTTTCACCAGTCAAGGTAGGGAAGCATATTCCATGCCCAACCTCTTTCCTCGGGGTGTTATTTAGAACAACCATCACAAACAGAACAAAATAAAACAATTGAGAGTGCTGGTAACAATGCCAGAGGCTTTCCCTATGGCTGGCTGAAGCAGGGACGAGGAAACCACCTTCCTCTATACCCCATCAGTCGTGGGACAGGCACGGATCTCTTAACCCTTCCCAGCTGACTCCTTTTACCTTGGCACACTGCTTCTGGAAGAAGCTTCATAGTTGACAAGCACACAGCGGCTGGTTTAATAATTTTAAAAGTAAATGTGACCAGTTTCAGGGCTAAAGGAAAGTGACTTGTGGTTGTTAACCCTGTAACAGTCTCTAAGATGGAGAAAATTTAACTTGAGAGAGATTTATGAGACTGATAACAAACCTGTACCAGTAGCCTAACAATTCCATGACTAATTTAATGCCATTGCTAGTAACAGGTGTATGATTTTCAAAGGAGAGAGAACTGTGCTGTGGATAAGCATCTACGATTCCAGACACACACACACACACTCTTGAATGTTGGGAGCTCTCCCCTCTGTTTTCATATAGGGAATTTCAGCACTTTGGATTCTCATTCTATACAGAATGAGGAAGTACAGAAGCGCATGTGACTGAAAGTAACCATTTCCCTTATTCATGAATGTCACCAACATTGACTTCAAGCTCAGGGCATATTCTAAGCTAAAGCTGGTGAACTATTAATTGGAAATAGAACTGGTTAATCATTTTTAATCTTAGATGACAATCTTAATGACAATGTGTTTGGAAATTTTCACTAAAAAAGTCACCATCCTGCTTAGCTCTAGTTATGAATAACAGCCAACTAATGCAACCCTTACCTCTTGCTGTGAGCTGTCTGCGTACAGACACCAATTCAGTCCAACCCTTATGAACAACAAGAAGCAGTTCATGCAAAACCCACCCTGTCAGCCGAGGGTGGGTTTCCACAAGCAGCGCCCTTTGACCATTCATGACGCCGATTACCTGAATGGCAGAGTATCGCTCTGCTTCTTGACTCGGCATCTGAACCTTCATGAACTAGAAGAGAGTAGATCAGGGGTAGCCAATCTGTGGCTCCGGAGCCCCATGCGGCTCTTCAGAAGTTAATAGGTGGCTCCTAGTCTAGGCACCAACTCCGGGGCTGGAGCTACGGGCGCCAGCTTGCCAATGTGCCCTGAAGGGGCGCTCACGGCTCAACGCCTGGCTCTGCCACAGGCCCTGACCCCACTCCACCCCTTCCCGCCCCCTCCCCTGAGCCTGCCATGCCCTTGCTCTTCCCCCTCTCCCCCAGAGCCTCCTGCACACCACGAAACAGCTGATCGGGAGGTGCGGGGAGGGAGGGGGATGTGTTGGCGGCTCTTATTACTGTGGCTCTTTGGCCATGTACATTGGTAAATTCTGGCTCCTTCTCAGGCTCAGGTTGGCCACCCCTGGAGCAGATAGCTGGGTGCATGTATATGTGTATTTATTCAAAGAACAGCAATTAATAAAAATTAGTACAAAATCTTGTCTACCTGATGACAAGCAGATGAAAAACAGATGAAAATACGGCCAAAAGATGGTTGCTTTAAACACTCATTTATAATTCATACAAATGTTAACAGTGAATTTGTTGCAGAATTCACCCAATTCCACTCTGGGCAAGGTTTGTACTCTGGGAAGATGCATTTGGATTGTTCTCTCTCTCATACTGTGTCTGGAGTTAGTGTGATGCTTCTAGGTTAGCCTTTTCCATAGATTATTTACGTTATCTGTTCAGAGATACATCGATTGTTTCATGTGTGCAATCATGAACTCCTATATATTCCTGCCAACTTGATATATCTGTATCTGCTCTCCAGTGATTTGTGTATTATGATTATTAGCCTTGTAGCGGTAGGTTTATAGGTTAATAAACTGTGCGTGTGAGAGAGAGCATGAGGGAGCATGGTCTCACTCTTAAATGAATACAAGGAACATAAATCTGACCCAGCCTTTGTCTAGATTTAATTGCCCCTACAAAATTGTTACTTGTTCTTCAGATTGTAGACACACTAACTAGTGACTCATTCCTTCTTTTCAAAGCACTGTTTGTTTATGATCGTACTGTGTATAAAGGATTACAACTGTATTTGGAATGGCATTGTGAAGCTGTGCTGTGAAAAGTGCACCATGCTGGGTAAGATTTACGTTTTGGAGAGTCTGAGATAACAGAATTTAAAAACAAAATTAGACAGATAGCTATCACTGCAGAACAAACTGAGATGGAGACCATCTAAATCAGCAGCTCTAGGGCCAAATCTGAAGCTATCCAGGACAGAAGCTATTACTGAGATTTCCCCAGGCTTAGATCTTAAAAACAAATTGAGGTGATTTTATTGCTTATAGAAAGTCCTGGCTTCACAATCCCATGGATTGAGTTGATCATAAATGGCACAGGCTGCAGCACTGCAAATTGTTCCATTATTTATTTTTAAGATTTTATACTGCTGCCCATCACCGTAGTATCAGAGCCCCTTCCTCGTAAAATCAATAGCAAAGTCCCTAGTGGACTTCAAAAACGGAGAAGAGCCTGGAGATCCCATGGTGTCAAAACTCTGTTCGGGGTGGGGTTGATTATTGTTTGGTTTTGGGATGGGGTTTTTGGTGGGAGGGTTGGTAGAGGTTTGGGAATGGAAGGGTATATGTATTGTATACGTCACTTATTATGGAACGTCTTTTTTCTAGTGGAAGGTTTTACAACATTTCCTAGAAAAGGAAAGATTCTGGATTCACCTGATCCCCTCTGGAAGACTGTTCCTTACCTGGATCCCCTGGATAGAGAATGCTTCGGCCACAGGTCACAGGCTTCATCCCGGTGGATCATAGTTGTTACAGTGGTTCAGAGATCAAAAATTGATCTTTTGATGTAGCTGGGGCTTGATCCATTAATTACTTTTAAAATTAGGACCAAAGTCTTAAACTGGCACCAGAAGCTGCTGAGGAACCAGTGGAGGGACTGGAGCATAGGCCTGATGTTCTGAGAGCAGCCTGAGCCATGGAGAAGAATCGCTGTGGCCACGTCCTCATCCGGAAGGAAGGGATGAAGTTTCCTACCAAGACAGAGGTGAAAGAAGGCAATTTTGGAAACTGATACTCCCTGGTCATCCAAGTTTAGTGAAGAATCAAAGAGGATCTGAGACTTCACAGATCGTTGATGAATGGGGGTTGTAGCCTTCAGTGAAAGATGGAGATAAAATATTGGCGAGTTCTTCAAAAATTTCCCCTTTCCAACCAGTATCACTTTGGTCTTTTCCCCTTGGTTCAGCTTCAGCCAGCTGCTCTTCATCCAGGAGTTAAGTTCTTGTAAGTGTAACCTTTCTGGCCAGGTGTTGTCAGCAGCAACAAGGGCTGGGTTCAAATAGCTAGAGGTCCCTCTTAAAATAGACACACTCCAGAATTTCTAGAATGACTAAATACTATCCCTGAGCACCCTCAGCAGCCAGATTTCTCCACGCACAAGAACTGAGTTTGTGTATGAAACAAAGAAAACTTTTTTAGGGAAAAGGGCACACAGGCATCAACTTAAGAAAACACAGCTACAGTCTGTATGAATGATCAATAGAACCTTCGCCCAAGGTAACTTTGTCAGTGATGGAGAATTCACCACGTTTACCAATGTTTAAACCAAGATTGTATTTTTTTTTCCCAAGAAAGATATGCTCTAGTTCAAACAAGAATTAATCCAGAGAAGCTCTACGTCCCTGTGTTAAACAGGAGGTCAGTTTAGATAATCACAATGGTTCCTTCTGGCCTTGGAATCTGTGACCTCAATTCTCCATCTACTGGGGTGAATGTTAAATGCCCCTTTACCACATCACTTTCTCCTTCCCTATCCACTAAACCCCACTCACAGTTTGATCAGTCAGTGGGTAGCACAGTCCTAGAGTGCCCAGGTGCACTCAGGGAGGCCTATTTCCAGTGCCTTGGGAAGAGCTGCCTGGTCCTCTCCTGAGGCTCCACCACCTAACACAGCTATAGTGATTCCACGTTTAGCTAGTGGTCTGGTAGGAGGGGCCTCACCAGAGTTCACTGAGCTCTGCTGCTGTCCTCTGCATCATCTCTTATGAAAGAGGGCTCCCAACAGCACTGAATCCTCAGTGGAAGGTGACCAGTAGCATACAGGGCCCTTGAGTGGACTCCCTGACAGTAAAGATGCACTCCTTACCACAAGGTAGAAGCTCTTATTTATCTTAATTTAGTTCCACTATCTGGCCAATTCTGAGTTCTTGTGCAGTTATGGTGACTCCTAAAGTGTCATTGGAGGAATTCTGGGTAAAAAACTTATTCAAACGAAGCTATCACTGTAGCCATATTTTCCCTTGTTCACCAACAGATGGGAGCAGCTGAGACAGGAGCAGAGCTCCATCTAGAGCTTCAGGCCATCAGGCTTCCATAGATATTCGGACACATGAGTGGTGGCAATGGTTGCCTCAGCTGAGAATGTTGAGTATCTTTGGCATACTGTTTGCAGCTGCGCTCGTGGTGTCTGACTTCCTCTCTTGCAAGGGTCTCATGTCGCTAGTGAAAAGAAGCCAAGGTAGTATGAATCCATGACGACACAGGGGCCTTAAGTGGTACTTAAGTAGTGCATAGACCTCAGGCTGGACCTTTGCACGGGGGTGAATTTCACCCCAAACTTTCCATTGGGCATTACAGTTTTGGTTCCTTAGTTAGCCAAATTCCGTATTATTGCTGACCACAGCATACACACCCAGAGAGGGGCTGAAGCTGATGTGACATTTTTAAATGAATATCAGAAGTAAAGTAATAATGACGTGACTGATGTTCACGCAAACAGCATAGATGATGCTCTATCAGATTCCATACTTCCTGAATATAAATTTTTTGGTTTCTGGAATGATAGTGGTTGGGATAGTTTGTCTTTTTTTTTTTTTTTAAAGAGACATATGGTTTGATGTATAACTTTCAGGAAGAAGTTATTTATTTGTAGTGGTGTTGCTCTCACTTACCAATGACACATTAGATGCTAACACAGTTTGTATTATATCCTCCTTGTCATCTTACTGAGAGTCTCAGCCTGAGATGTTTAGGAGATTTCACTTTGACAAAGTCATATTAAATATACTTTGATTGTCTTTCCTTTTGGCTATGCTTCTGTTTTATAGATATTATAGATCATTAATTACAAATGTAATCTATATAAAATGGAGGAGGAGAAAGAAAAGATTAACTAGCCCTGCATTTACACATATTAAAATGCCTTTGAAGTCAAGGGGGGAAAAAAAAGAGCTTGGATTTTAAAAGGTCACGTCTGGCAGAGATGGTTGATTTTCAGACAGCCACCACGCTCTCCCTACAGCAATGGATGGAGAAAAGCAGCTGTGCGGGCACTTTTTGCAGAAGTTTATTAGAGTTCGCTACCTTTTGGAAAGATCAGGAAGAGGCAGGAGTTTGTTGAAGACTGTAATTTATTATTGACTTCCTGACACAAAATGGAAAACCCTTCACTCATGTCAATACTGATTTCTAACGTTCAGCTGCCCTCTGCTGGGTTGTCGTTTGTTTGTTTTTTAATTTAAACAAGGTCATTTTCTTTTCCATTAGTTTTTCCTCTAAGTTTTCCTTAAACAGATTTACTATAAGAGTTCCAAATCCAAACACTGCTTTGGAACAAGCTGCAATCATTATTTTTAAAATATACAGATGGATTGCATGCAGTCAAATTCCCCAAGCTTTTCCTAGCGTTGCCCACGTAGACAACAGAGTAAGCGTAGAACAGCAGACCAGAAAAAGGACAGAACAATGAGGCTTTTCATTCTGTGCAACAGTATCGTTTTGGATTGAAGCCACAGAAAGCTGTTTGTCCAAACCTCATCCTTCCAAGCCTGATAAACAACCACATTATGAAACTCTTGTTATTCCCCACAGGATTGAAACTGGAAATAGTCCCCCGTTGAAGAGTGAGAGGCACATTTTCAAAGTTTTCTAGGATATTAGTGAAGCAGCTTCCGCTCTGTTTAATTGGAGTCATGTAACCAAGCTCCACCCTCTCCCACTAACACACACACACACCCATGAGCTGCTGGTAAATGGCACATTCTTAAAATGAACTTTTCGTGACTGGAATTAACTCATTACCCACAGATATTTTTTTTTTGCCCTTTTTAGAGTCGTAGTATATCAATCTGCCTAGCTACTGTGAAATAATCCACATTACTTTTCAGTAGCTATATGGTAATCTCATTAAGCAGTAACGGTTAATACATGATCATTTGCATTGACCTTACAGCTTAACTTTCTGAGCACTACAGCTCCAGAACTTTCTCTCATTAAAGTCAACAGGCTTTGTGCCATTTACTTCAACGGAAGCAGGCTCACTCTCTGTGTTTCTGGACAGAGACGAGATGAGCACCAGCAGCTCCCACTGGCTTCAGCAGGAGTGGCAGATGATCAGCATCAGACCCTATGTGCAGTGGTCACCATGAAAAACTCAGCATTTACCAACAGTTCCTGCAGAACAGCACCTATGATGCTACAGTTATTTCCTATTCGAAGTATAGGAAGAAGCTGTGCTATACTAGAACCACTGCATAGTACCTGTCGGCACAATTCCCTCCCCCTTTTCTCCAGCACATAGCACCTGATATGAGCTTATACCAAGTTATGACAGCCCCCTCTTCTGCTGGCTTAGCAATGTCTTGTTCATGATGTCTCTCCAGATGGTCTCCCATCCAAGACTCTGCCTATTCTGCTCTGCAGGGAATAGCAGACAGCCAAGGTCCAGGGACACCACATAGGGAAGTAGGGTGGAATATGATGCCCCTTATGTTGCTACGTGACCATGGAGGCTGAGATGCAATCTAGCCCCTTAGCATCAGTTAATGTAATTAAACATAAATTGCTGTAATACTGACAGTTTTCAGAGTAGCAGCCGTGTTAGTCTGTATTCGCAAAAAGAACAGGAGGACTTGTGGCACCTTAGAGACTAACCAATTTATTTGAGCATAAGCTTTCGTGAGCTACAGCTCACTTCCTCGGATGCATAAAAGTGGCAAATGCAGTGAGGATGTTTTTATACACACAGATCATGAAAAAATGGGTGTTTATCACTTCAAAAGGTTTTCTCTCCCCCCACCCCACTCTCCTGCTGGTAATAGCTTATCTAAAGTGATCACTCTCCTTACAATGTGTATGATAACCAAGGTGGGCCATTTCCAGCACAAATCCAGGGTTTAACAAGAACGTCTGAGGAACGGGGGGGGGAAAGGGGGAGGTGTAAGGAAAAAACAAGGGGAAATAGGTTCCCTTGCATAATGACTTAGCCACTCCCAGTCTGTATTCAAGCCTAAATTAATTGTATCCAATTTGCAAATGAATTCCAATTCAGCAGTCTCTCGCTGGAGTCTGGATTTGAAGTTTTTCTGTTGTAATATCGCAACTTTCATGTCTGTAATCGCGTGACCAGAGAGATTGAAGTGTTCTCCGACTGGTTTATGAATGTTATAATTCTTGATAGGCTTGAATAGAGACTGGGAGTGGCTAAGTCATTATGCAAGGTAACCTATTTCCCCTTGTTTTTTCCTCCCCTCCCGGATGTTCTTGTTAAACCCTGGATTTGTGCTGGAAATGGCCCACCTTGATTATCATACACATTGTAAGGAGAGGTTTCAGAGTAACAGCCGTGTTAGTCTGTATTCGCAAAAAGAAAAGGAGGACTTGTGGCACCTTAGAGACTAACCAATTTATTAGAGCATGAGCTTTCGTGAGCTACAGCTCACTTCCTCAGATGCATATCGTGAAAGCAGGACAGTGGGGTGGGAATAGGTATTGTTTCATATTCTCTGTGTATATATAAAGCCTGCTGCAGTTTCCACGATATGCATCTGAGGAAGTGAGCTGTAGCTCACGAAAGCTCATGCTCTAATAAATTGGTTAGTCTCTAAGGTGCCACAAGTCCTCCTTTTCTTATTGTAAGGAGAGTGATCACTTTAGATAAGCTACTACCAGCAGGAGAGTGAGGTGGGGGGAGAGAAAACCTTTTGAAGTGATAAACACCCATTTTTTCATGATTTGTGTGTATAAAAACATCCTCACTGCATTTGCCACTTTTATGCATCCGAGGAAGTGAGCTGTAGCTCACGAAAGCTTATGCTCAAATAAATTGGTTAGTCTCTAAGGTGCCACAAGTCCTCCTTTTTTTTTTGCTGTAATACTGTGAACAAACAAAACATAGAATTGATTCAGGGTAAAGTTCTAAAAAGTTGCCTGCCCGTTGAAGAAGGCCCCTAGTGTTGGAGCATTTCGGGACTGGTGCAGGTTCTTAGCTGCTAATCTGTCTGCCTAGTTACTACTGAGATGTAGGATGTATAAATAACAGGAATGTCTTTCGCTCATGAATTGTGTTATCCTCACAGCAGCTGCATGAGATGGAGATTACCATTCTTCCTTCTTCTACAGAGAGGGAATGGAGAGAGAGGGAGAACTGCTCCCAGGCGGACAAGAAATATGCAGCAGAGCCAGGAGCTGGACACGGGTCTCTTCCTTCCCAGTCTAGTGCATTGAGCACACAAGCCACCTTCCTCCCAGTAGCCAGCATCTTCAGAAAGGAATAGACTGTCTCCACACACATCCTGATCTAGTTCAGTAGTCTCAAGGGGACAAATATTTGTGCCAGAAAGTCAAAACAGTCACTATCCTATTCAGGTATTAGAACAAACATTACACACAACCGTGCAATGTATTTCCCATGCATGTTTCAGATCATGATGTCAGTATTATGGCATATGCCCCTGTTTGTTATATCTGCTTGTTGTCTTAGTTTATACTTGGATTGTAAACTCTCCAGGGCAGGAACCATCTTTGTGTTGTGTGAGTGTCCAGCGCTTCACACAAAGGGGCTCTGATCCCTGATTGGAGGCACTAGGTGCTACCTTGATACAAATAAACAACATACATTGTAGAAGTTCAATTGTGCAGGTCTCTCCGCTATTCATGAGCAATGTGACTGTGTTGAAGTCAATGGGAACACTCATGAGAAAGTGCTCATAAATGTGAGTTATGCTTGCACAACCTACCCCTAAATCATTAGTAGGGGCAAACATTACTTAAAAAGTGCTTGCTAGGAAGTGCTCCCATATGGTATTTTGTTATCTTAGGAGGAAAAGGACGTATTAAGCCTATGAAACAGAAACATATTGAGATGCTGTCCCAATTAGACTGCTTAGCGTCAGAAAAGAGCTGACTGAATACTGTTCTTCAAATAACGTCACTACATTCTCCAGATAAATTCGACAACAAATTTTCACTATTAAATCCCAAGTGTACAAAATATATTCTTTTTTTTTTTCAAATAAAATATCTGTCAATGTTTCTTCCCATTATTCAACTACCTTTTCGCTGTCACCACTGCAATTGGGCAGAATGAAACTAGTATTCATTCCCAGTAAACTTTAATTCATTTATTCATTACCATTACAATTTCTTTTTGCTGTACAACTTTACTAGATGTCAGTAAAAAGCTGGCAGAGAATGCTAGGGACGCTCAGGTGGTTGAATGAGATGCACCTCATGGCACTAAAGAGTAAAGATTTTCCTAAGATTATTTCTCAAAAGTCCTGTGTAATCAAGGGTTAGAGAGGATTGGAAGAGAATCAAAATTGGTATGGTATAAACCATAAACCCATGGAATTAATTCTATTACCCTCCTTTAATTCTTGATTAATCAAGTCCCATATCATCCGCTCCATTATCTTACCCAGGATCGAAGCAGATGGGCAGGCCTATAATTATCCAAGTCATCCCATTTACCCTTTTTAAATACCGGCACAGTATTCTCAGAAAAGTCAGAATCAAAGGCAGAAGCTGTATTTTCTATCTTTGCTGTTCTTTTCTCTTCTCTTGAGGGTTTGGTCTTGTGTTGTCTTCAAGAAAAGAGGACTGGACTTTAAGAGCTCCAGCCCAGCTCACCTATCTTCTTCTCTTTTCCCCAAAGAGGACAGTTATTAGCATCTAAACAACTGCCAAGTGGGGAGATTCCCTTCTAAAAACTCACTCCAGCTAGAGGAAAAGAGAAAAAAGGAATGCTGTTAAAAATGAAAAAACTTTTTAATAATTTAAATGTCTAATGCTTTCACTGTTTTTCCTTCTTTTCTGTATCTTTACTATAAGGCTACAAGGATTGTTCGCAGTGTATCTGCCATGGCACTAAGCAGGCAGAGGTCTCTGTATAAACATGGTACGGGGTTTGGTAAAGTTGGACAGTAATATTAGGAAAGGGTCATGTTAACACCTTTGACTCTTTGGCCCCATTCATTCAATTGCAATTAATTCAACATAGCTTTGGGCAGGTGAATAGTTGGTGCACCCCTTTTCACCTTTCCCGACAAGCTGACATGGTACCTGCAGATGGAAAGTGCCACAGACACTATGGGGCATTAAGTGTTCAAGCATAATGCAAGAGTGCACCAAGACAGTGCAAAACCCTGAACCTATTCCTTCCTCCACATACTCTGTCCTCCCTAACATACTTCTTGAAAGTAGAGTGCTCTAAGTTCCTAGACATTACCCTATACATAAGCACAGTATCATACCATATCCCCCTATTGGGGAGCTAGCTGTCATAACATAGGGAGCAGTGTGACATTTATAACTCAGGAACGAACGAGTGCCAACACATATGGGTTCTTGCTTCGCTGTCTGGTGTTAGTACAGGCTGGGTGTGGCAGGAGAAATACAGTCTTGGTTCTGGATTAGGTTACAGGAGCAATAACCTACAGGCAGTAAGAAAAGTGCCAAGCCCAGGCATACCTATAGCATTACTCACATGTGGATGCATGGCTAGGGGCAGAGGGGCCCAGCCGTCTCGACTCAACAACAAAGTACAGGAGATATCACATGAAGTTATCAGGACACAATAAATGTGGATTCCAGCTGAGCCATTGAGGAGACACTTACTCTGGCAGACGAAATTGGACTTTCGCTACTTTCAGACCATGGATATTGGAATAGGGCACAGAGTTTCCATACTGATAACCACCTTAGGACGCTACCCAGCCAGAGGCTCATGATGCGAGAGCTTTACTTCGTTAGCCCAGCATTTTATGTATATCTTCATAGGGATTGTTTACTGTCTGCCAGAAATGCAACAAATTGTAGTATGTAACAAAAGGTGTCCTATCCAGCTGGACTTTTAGGACAAATAATTCCAGCATTCCTAGTGTATCACATCACCTGTAGCTAAATACCTCAGGGCAAGACTGTTCCCTGTCCTACACAGGTGTCTAAGGGGACGGGGAAAAAGCACAAGGAGCCTTCACCCCACAGTCCCCTCACAGGGACCGAATGTAATGTGGTACTTGGTACCAGGAATATGGGCCTAATCCAAAGACTACTAAATCAACAGAAAGATTCCAAGTGCCTTCAGTGGGCTTTGGATCAGGGTCTATGTAACGTAAGTGCCAATGCTGGCAAATACCCTTCCAAAGTGGGCAGGACCATCCCCCCACCCCCTATCTATCAGCACAGCTGGCCTTGCACAGAAGGGAGCGGCATTTCTTCTATGATGGCAATTTAGGTCCTTCAGCGCATGCTTGTGATCCCTGCTGCTCCAGGAAGGGCTGGCTGACTTCATGCATAAATGTTCCAGGTAGGGTGGCGTACTGCCACCTAGAGCCAAGACAGGGCCATCTCAAGACACACCATGCCCTTTATGAGGATGGAGACACATCCCCGATAATATCAAACGGCCCAGTTCTGCAACTCTTATTTGCGCTGAGTCAGTGGGACTAACTCTCTTAAGAGATGCTCAGTGTGGGTGGTATTTGCGAAATTGGGCCCACACTTTGTGGAGTCTATTGCTATGATGGAACAAATGGGGAATGAATCCGTCTTCCAGTTTGGGACCACAGCATCATCTAAAGGTGTAACTCCTTTTGCATGTGAAACACGTATTACATAACAAAGGAATTCAGTGTGAATGAATAATGGAAGAGAATTTTTTCTTTTCTGAGTGAAGAGATTGTGTACTTTTTGTTCCTAGTCTTGATCATGTTCAGTCAAGTGCTGATTTGGAAAGATTATTCCGGGTTAGCCGCTTTATTGAGTAAACACTTTAATTATGAAAAAGCAGGAAATAGCTTTACAAGAGACAAAATAAAGGCGGCTTTTCTAGCATTCTTCAGTTTAGAGTTGAAGGCTCCGTTGAAGAGATGCTTAATGTGTTGAGGACATGGTTCAGGGACAAGAATTTTCACATTTTAATCAGGAAAAAAATAGTTCTGGCTTTCAGAAGGTACGTCACCAAGTCAGAATTAAGGGAACAAGACAAAGACGCCACAAAACCAGTGGTGAGTTGGAGCTGGTTCACACCGGTTCGTTAGAACCGGTTGTTAAATTTAGAAGCCCTTTTAGAACCGGTTGTTCCGTGAGGGAGAACCGGTTCTAAAAGGGCTTCTAAATTTAACTGGCCAAAAGTGGCACCTTAGGCACCGACTCCACGGGGAAAATTTGGTGGGTGCAGAGCACCCACCGGCAGCTCCCCAGCCCACCCGCGGCCTCAGCTCACCTCCACTCTGCCTCCTCCCCGAACGCGGCGCCCCGCTCTGCTTCTCCGCCCCAGGCTTCCCGCGAACCAGCTGGTCGCGTGGGAAGCTGGGACAGGCTGAGAAGCAGGCAGCGGCTTCCCGCTCAGGCCCAGGAAGGCGGAGCCGAGGTGAGCTGGGATGGGGGGGGGGCGAGGATGGCCGCCCGCACCGCAGCTGGTAACCCGGGGGTTAGGGGGGGCGCAGGGGAACCGCTCCCAGCCCCAGCTCACCTCCGCCACCCTCAGCCTAAGTGGGAAGCCGCCACCTGCGTCTCAGCCCAGGCCCCTCCCCCGGTTTCCCACCGAACAGCTGATTCGCGGGAAGCCGGGGAGGGGGGAGGGCGGAGAAGCAGGGTGGGGCGGTGCGTTCAGGGGAGGCGGCAGAGGCGGAGCGGAGGTGAGCTGGGGCCGGGCGCGGGGTGGGGAGCTGCTGGTGGGTGCTCTGCACCCACTAAGTTTTCCCTGTGGGTGCTCCAACCCCAGAGCACCCAGGGAGTCGGCGCCTAAGGTGCCACTTTTGATGTGATCAGTGGGGGGAGCAGCCGCTCCCCCTGTTCCCCCCCAGCTATGCTCCCCCGCCCCTAGGAGCCAGAGGGACCTGCCAGATGCTTCCTGGGAGCTGCCCCAGGTAAGCACTGCCGGGACTCCCCACTTCACCCCCCGGCAAGTGCCTCTGGCTCTTAGGGGTGAGCACCCACTACAGTGGCCCATGAGACCCTCCTGCCCGGTTCTGGGGGCAGTCAGGGGACAGGGGAGGGGGATGGATGGGGCAGGGGTCCTGCGGGGGGCATCAAGGAATGCGGGGGAGTTGGATGGGGCAGGGGTGGGCAACGACCCCCTCGTGGGGGGAGGAGGGAACCCGTTGTTAAGATTTTGGCAGCTCATCACTGCACAGAACCCCACCGAAAAACCAAGACATCCTATGGCACACACAGTTCTCCTGCTGAGGAGAGAAAGAGCAATTTCCAATAAAGTACCCACACGTGACAGAAGTTAGTTACGCTGCTTACTGCACTACTGGCAGGATCTCAGATACTACCATGATGAGGGCAGTCTAAGAACAAGTACAGGACAGAATGTAATAGAAAGACACTCCCCGATTCAAGCCCCCTTCCTCAAGTCAAGTTATATCTTACTCCAACTCATCCCTTTGAAATCAAATGGTGCTTAATCAAGGTAAGAGAGGGTGGAAGAATCAGAGAGTATCATGCAGCGGTTGACTCACCAGAGGAATGTTTGTTGTACTTGCATTTAACCCAGTCACTACCATCTCATACTAACCTAACAAACCATTCTATTCAGATTCCTGTATTTCTCTGGGGAAAGCAAACTTTAAAGTTGATGAAGTTTTTTCCTTCAGGACATTTACAGATATGGTTTATGATGGGGCACACTCACCTCTTGTGAGCACCTCCTGTTGGCTAGGTGCAAACCTGCATTCTCTCTTGGCTCTCAGTGGCCCCTATCGGCTGTTGCCCTCATCAGGCAGGTCTTTAGTGGCTCATCCCTCCAGCTAAGAGAGACAGTCTAAAACAGAGAAAGGGCCCCTTTCCAGGGTAATACAGCCCAAGTGGTTGGCCCTCTCTTGTGTCTTCAACCCCATCTCTAGGCCTGTTTAAATTCTAGCCCCTTTCTTGGGCTTTTAGTACTGAGTCTTGTCCTCTTCTTGGGGCTTAGGCCACTTCCTCAGTGGCCCATAGGGAGACCTGGGTCAACCCACTACTTCAGGTTTCAACGCAAGATCCCTAAAAACAGCAACCACGTACTGCTTCCCTTTAACAGTGGCTGCTGCTATTCCCTGGGCTGTTTCCCACTCAGACCCATCACCTTCTCGGATTCTGTCTGTTCCCTGGTTGAGCAAGGTCTCTCCCATGGCCTCCTTGCCTTGAGAGTTTCTCTGTCAGACTCCATCCTCCCCCTTCTGACCCCAGCCAGCAAGTAACCTTCTCAGGCCCTGCAGCTCCTTTTAATTGAAGCCTGCTGGGCTCTGATTGGCTGTTTCCTTGCAGCCTTTCTAGGCAGGCCTGGAGGACCCACCCTTACTGCTCCTTTTCTGGGAAGGGGCATGGTAGGACAAGGAGGTATCCTCTCAAAGGGCCTGGTACACCCCGCCACTAGGGTTGCCAATTTTGACTGGATGTATTCCTGGAGGTTTTATCACATGACATAATCTTTAACTATAGATTAATCTTTAATTTCTGGAGACACCAGGCCAATCCTGGAGGGTTGGCAACCCTACCCATCACAGAGGGCAGGTTCTGTATTCTGATCCAAGCTTCTCTGAGCCACTGAGGCAGCACAGAGAGACCGGAACTTGACGATAACAGGCCAGCAGAGAATCTCCCCAGGGAGGTGCTCCAGCCAGCCACTCACCACATACTGCCAAAGGGGAAGGATGAGGTGGGGCAGACATCAGTTCTCAGCAGGCGCATGGTCCTCTGGGAGCCATAGCCAGCTGTCTGAAGTTACAGCAACCCCAACTCTGCTCACACTTACACAGAGATGGGTTGGAGCAGCCTGGACTTGAGAATCAGAGGGCTGCAGCTGGTTGTGAATTGCATCTTTCCCACCCCTCCTGTGCTGCATGGATCTCAGGGCCGGAGAGAATCCAGGCCCTGCTCAGCAGTTCAGGCCTGAAGTTTCTCTTTGTTACTGTTCTCTACAGCTAATTTAGGATTTATATTCCTCTTCGGCAGACTATCCCCATGCTCTGCCTCCATGCAAGTGTCTCCCACCATTCTGCCCTAGCCAGCCCCCCACTGCTACTGAAGCTACTTTGGCCTGCTTCCGGTTTGCCTTTCAGCGGCACTCAGAATGTGACCCTGGTGTCCGTGGCGCACGGAAGGAGGCATGATATGCTGGTGAGCCTGCAGCGGTAAACGTACAGCCAAAATAGCCTAGATATACCTAACCACAGGGATGACAGAGTGTATCCCTATTAGTGGTAAGGCAGCATTCAGAATTTAGTAGCTCTCTTTACTTACTAACCCAAATCCTGCCATTGTTCCATGTGCAAAACTCCCCCTAAAGTGCAGAAACAGAGCATGATCCATTACACAGGACACGGGAGTGGGGCATAGGAGAGCTGGATTCTGTTCCGAGCTTTGCCAGTGAATTATTCTGTGGACTTGGGAAAAGCCACTTTGTGTCTGTTTCCTCTACTACCCCTTATCTAGTTAGACTGCAAGCCCTGTGGGCAGGACTGTAATGTATTACATGTATGTGCAGTGCCTAGCACATGTTAAGGGGGAGGGTTAAGTATTGACCTATATCAGGACTAAGCTCCAACTGCTTTACAGGTAGATTAAAACTATCATTTTAATCCAATTTTCCAACCCTGGAGAGTAGGATAATTTCCCAGGCTTTTTACTGTAAATATTCAGAAAAGAACTGAGAATTAGCACAGACAAAAGCTCAGGAAGAGTGTAGGAAAATGATCAGACTACACAAACTGGAGTAAACTAACTCTTGATTCTAACACTGCAAAATAGCCTATATTTACAAGTTCTCATCAAAGAGATGGCTGCATAAACAATACTGATTCAGTGGCTGTAACAATCTAATTGTGCCATTTTTTATGTATGAGAAGCAACATTCTAATTACAGCGAAAAAATGAAAAATTTTCAATTCTTCAATTCGATAGATTCCGTTGTAACTTATTCATTTTCCCCTTGTTATTAATTAACATCCAGTTGAATCCCCTAATATTATACTATTGTTAACATACACAAAATGTGTAATTTCTGCAGGCTCTTTCCCATCAGGCAAAAATGTAATTATCCCTTATCTTTCAACGCAGCCAAGTCCTGCAAATATAATTACAGAAATTTATGTTTACTGGAGTGTAAAAAATAAGTCAAAATTAATATTGTATTTATCCTCTTACTTGTAGCAGTTATTAAAATGCACCGCGGATTTTGCAACTATTCCTTTTGACTATAATTTCTTGCATAGTCCTTTTGACTATGACCATGTCTCATGTTTTCAGAGTGATTTGATGCTTGCTATAGGTAGAAACGGCACTATAGGGGCTATAAGATGTGTATTCTTTATTTGTTTGGAACATGCCTGGGGCAAGTAGGTGAAGGTAAGTAACTGGGTTATTAAACTTGCTGTGATTCAGGGCCTATTGTATTATTGTGAGGCCTTGTGGAAGTAGTTATGCTAAAGGTTGAGTTTTAGCTAAGATGTGCTAAGCATATAAAGATAACCCCAGGTCACTCATTCTGAGAAGATAAACAAGGAATCATAAGTGGGACTGGGCACTGCAGGATTCTTTAAGAAGGGAGTTTTGGAGAGCTTTAGCAGTATCATTGCTAGGCAGTAACTAGGCAGTTAGACTGCATTCACTGAAGGAATGATTAGGAATTTCTTAAGAAATCTGTGATATATAGTTTATTAATATTAATGTTAATATTAATAAACTATATATTAATATTAATACATTGCAGTTATGAACATTGAAAAGTCCACATATGGATAACGGGCAGGTGTCAATCTTGTTATAGTCACAAAACGTGCTCAAATATGGTTACATATCCAACAGGGTATATGAAAGTGGAGTATATGTTATTCAGTTTAGTTCCCTATTTTTGGCTTCTTTTGGCTCCTGAATGGTGTCAACTGGACTTTTGAGGTGCTCCACTGACTTTGTATACATCTTTTTATTTCTTCCAGGCATTATAAGTATTCAGTGATAGGTTGTAGCTTTAAAGCTTTTGTTCACTTTATATCATGGTGCTGTACAGTTATATTAATTAGTATATTTATTTGGTACATATATAAAGTCAGCATTAAGGGTGTATCTTGCTGTCTCAAGTTATGTCAATGCTTAAAGAAAGAAGAATTTCCAAGAGAAATTTTGGTGTACATTGCCTCTTGAAAGAACCCATGATAATCAATAAACATTATATATATGGAAAATTTCTATTATTTATTACAGCTACAACAGAACAAACGTTGACTTTGGTTTTCCAATTATTCAAAGTCACTTGCATTGTTGAGAAACAAGCTTCAGGCAGAGGTTGGAGACTCTCTGCATCTAACATTAAAATAAGCTTTGCTCAGAAATTGTTTTCTGCTAGAGAAAGTGCAAGTTGATATCATCATTTGCCTCTTGTTTTTGTACACTGTGTTCATTCAATCTGCAGCTACACTGAGCCTTAAGACTCAAAGCCCTTCCCCAACCCCTAGAGCAGCATGGAGAGGACTTGTCACTCTGCACCTACCCTGTTCATGGGTTGGGGGAAAAGTAATTTATTGTCACCCTATACAAGATGAGCCTTACTTCTGCCCTCATGCCAACTCAGCAATGCCTGCGGGTGTGTTGGGGTGGAAGATGGAGCCAAGACCCTGCCCATTCCCCTCCCACACAGCCTGGTCTAGCCCTTGGGAGCCCAGCAAACCACACAGAGAGTTGGAGTTAGGCAGCACAAGACACACCCCTACACAGCCTCATCACAGACAGGGACAATCTGGAACATGATGATTATGTGCCAATTACCAGTACAAAAACAGACCATACTGTCTTTGATGCTAATGGGCTGTTCTTTTGGGAGTGACCATGGTCATTTAGGTTTATCACTAGTCCCTTCAAGTGGCAGCAATAAGGGCTAAAATTCCTTCTATAGAAAAGTCCCGTCTACTTTTCTATGTACAGGGCTTGCCTTCTGGATCAGACACAAGAACAAAACTAGACAATCACCTCTGCTGGAGAGATCCTCTCAAGGTATTTAGGTGCTCAAGTCTCATTGATTTCAAGGGGAGTTGGGCTCTAAATTCTTTCAAGGGGCTGGGCATAAGTACACCATATCCCAGGCATGATACATCCAATGAGACTACAAGTTAAGTCATAGGTATTTATAAGTGCAGGCTTAATTGAACCATGAGCCAGGCAGCTGTGACATTCTGCTCAGGACACCTAGAACCATGAGCCAGTGGGTTACCTCTCTGCCTCAGTAAGAGGGAACTTTGCTGGAGATTAAACTGTGGGTCAGCTCCCTGCCACACCAAGCTGTCCTCCTTACCAGCAAACTCTGAGACTCTGCCAGACTAAACCCTGCCTTGAAGGTAACAACCAGTGAATCCCAGTTCCCAAGTTCCCCCAGAGCATGAAAAAGAAGGTCAGTGAAAGTGTGGGACCCCTACTGAATAGGGAAGGCAACCAAGTGGCAGATGATATTTAAAAAAGAGAAGAAAGAGAACCTGGGGAACTACAGACCGGTCAGCCTCACTTCAGTCCCCGGCAAAATCATGGGGCAGGTCCTCAAGAAATCCATTTTGAAGCACTTGGATGAGAGGAAGGTGATCAGGAACAGTCAACATGGATTCACCAAGAGCAAGTCATGGCTGAGCAACCTGATTGCCTTCTATGATGAGACAACTGGCTCTGTGGATATGGGGAAAGGGGTAGATGTGATATTTCTTGACTTTAGCAAAGCTTTTGATACGGTCTCCCACAGTATTCTTGCCAGCAAGTTAAAGAAGTATGGGCTGGATGAATGTACTATAAGGTGGATAGAAAGCTGGCTAGATTGTCAGACTCAATGGGTAGTGATCAATGGCTCGATGTCTAGTTGGCAGCCGGTATCAAGCGGAGTGCCCCAGGGGTCGGTCTTGGGTCGGTTTTGTTCAACATCTTTATTAATGATCTGGAGGATGGTGTAGATTGCACCCTCAGCAAGTTCACAGATGACACTAAGCTGCGGGGAGAGGTAGATACACTGGAGGGTAGGGATAGGGTCCAGAGTGACCTAGAAAAATTGGAGGATTGGGCCAAAAGAAATCTGGTGAGGTTCAACAAGAACAAGTGCAGAGTCCTGCACTTAGGAGAGAAGAATCCCATGCACTGCTACAGGCTGGGGACTGACTGGCTAAGCAGCAGTTCTGCAGAAAAGGACCTGGGGATTACGGTGGATGAGAAGCTGGATATGAGTCAGCAGTGTACCCTTGTTGCCAAGAAGGCTAACAGCTGATTGGGCTGCATTAGTAGGACCATTGCCAGCAGATCGAGGGAAGTGATTATTCCCCTCTATTCAACACTGGTGAGGCCACATCTGGAGTATTGCATCCAGTTTTGGGCCCCCCACTACAGAAATAAAGTGGACAAATTGGAAAGAGTCCAGTGGAGAGCAATGAAAATGATTAGGGGACTGGGGCACATGACTTATGAGGAGAGTCTGAGGTAACTGGGCTTATTTAGTCTGCAGAACAGAAGAGTGAGGGGGGATTTGATAGCAGCCAGATACCAGGGAAAGAATGCTGTGTCGAACCTCAGAGCCCTCCCCATCCAGCCATTGGGGATATTTGCTACTAGCAGATGGGCCACATCGCAGTGATGAGCTGGCAAAAGCTGAAGAACCGGTTCCTTCAGTCGCTCCGGGTCTTCGGCGGCACTGAAGGACCCGCCGCTGAAGTGCTGCCGAAGACCCAGAGCGCCTCCAGGTGAGTACAAATTAAAAAGGGATTCTCGGGGAGCCTCCCCAGCCGAGAGCTCAGACAGGACAGTCCCGTGGGCCGGAGTTTGCCCACCCCTTAACAACAAGTTCTAAACCGGCTTCAAAATTTAACAACCGGTTCGCATGAACCAGTGTGAACCAGCTCCAGCTCATCACTGGCCACATGCCAGTGTAGGCACCTCTAGCCACACCATCTCCTTCATAAACTTATCAAGCTCAGTCTTAAACCAGTTAGGTGTTTTGCCCCCCACTGCTCCCCTTGGAAGAACTGTTCCAGAACATCACTCCTCTGATGGGTAGAAACCTTCGCCTAATTCCGAGCCTAAACTCGTTGGACAGTTTATAGCCATTGGTTCTTGTGTCAATATTGGTGCTTAACTTAAATAACTCCTCCCCCTCCCTGTTTATCCCTCTGGTATATTTAGAGAGAGTAAACTCATCTCCCCTCAGCCTTCATCTGGTTAGGCTAAACAAGCCAAGCTCCTTCTGCCTCCTCTCATAAGGTAGAGTTTCCATTCCTAGGATCATCCTATTAGCCCTTCTCTGCACCTGTCCCAGTTTGAATTCATCTCTCTTAAACATGGGAGACCAGAACTGCACACACTGTTCCGGATGAGGTCTCACCAGTGCCTTGTGTAATGGCACAAACACTTCCTATATCTACTGGAAATACCTTGCCTGCTGCATTTAAGGATTGCATTAGCCTTTTTCATGGCTGCTTCACATCAGTGGCTCAGTTATCCTGTGATCAACTGTTAGAGGGTTTATTCCTTCATCCACTTACTTCGCTGGTCCTTCTCGCATGAAGAGAGAGCAACAATATCCGAAGTCCAAAGGTGCAAACAAGTCAATGTTTATTGGGGTGCACTTCCAGCAAGCATGATTCCAGTTTCCTTCCTCAGTGTCCCCCTTCCCAGCTCTAAAACCACAGAGCCTTACCTGTGCCCCTGTTTCCATTCCTGCCCTTAGCTAAACATGATTCCAATTTCCCCACACTCATTCCCTGTTCCAGTTTCCACCCCCACCCACTCACTTCCAGATTGACTGCAGACTATATAGTAAAACTTGAGTTCCGCTTAGCTATAACTTAACCAATCATTTTCTTGAAATTTAACGAACCAATCCTAACATATTGTAATATAATTTAACCAATTATATCCCACCACCTTAATTAGTTTACACCCAGCAAAATTAATTATACAGCAGACAGAAACAATCACAGAACCAGACAAAGACCATGCAAATAAACAATAGCAAAGTGGAAACGATAATGACAAAACAATACAGAAGTAAGGATTTCACATCCCAGCTATTGATAAGTGAGTTCTTGCCAGACAGGATGCTATCAAACTAAGTTTCCTTTTACATTTTCTAGGCACTTCCCTTTCTCTGGAGATGATACGTACTATCAGGACAGGATTGTATCCTAACAGCCCAATAGCACCTGATTTCAATGTGACTAGGTTGGAATGTGAGGAGGTGACCGGTCGCTTCCCAGGTTATGGCTGCCTTTGTGGCTTAGCCAAAGGCCTTAGCCTAAGAACAGGGCCTCAAACTGTCACAGTAAGAGAAGGACCTTACACCGGCAGACAGTGATTTTGATTTTTTCTTTTATACCTCTATAACTAGCCAAGTGATAAGAATACACCTAAATTCTTAGAGTATAGGCCTTTACAGACAGACCTGAATATCTATATCCTAACATCAGCCAATATACTCAGGTCTTTCTTCTCTTCCATCACTTCTAACTGATATTTCCAGAGCTTATGGCAAAAATCAAGTTACCAGTATCCCTAGCTCTCCAGACTAGGGAATCCAACTTTCACAGGCTCAGAGATTGCTGTATCCTATGTCCTCTAAGTCAGTGGTTCTCAAAGCCGGTCCGCCGCTTGTTCAGGGAAAGCCCCTGGCGCACCGGACCGGCTTGTTTACCTGCCTCGTCCACAGGTTCGGCTGATCACGGCTCCCACTGGCTGCGGTTCACTGCTCCAGGCCAATGGGGGCTGCTGGAAGGGCAGCCAGCACGTCCCTTGGCCCGCGCCGCTTCCCGCAGCCCCCATTTGCCTGGAGAGGTGATATGTTCACCAAGCTGCAGCTTGTTAGCTTGATTGCTTTGTTTATCTTATATGTAAGTGTACCTTCACTGTCATCTGGCTTACAAAGCTTGACCTAGACGGTAAATCTACATTCTTTTGCCGAAGGCAGGCTGGTCTATCAGCTCTCTCCACATATTTTATGACTATCAAACATTCATAATCCTTTACACATCATTCTATCCAGATCCCAACAGTCAGGATCAAGGGTCAGAGCAAGGACAAACCTGAGGCAGGGAGTAGCAGAGGAGGGCCTAGTCAGGTTCCAGACCTCGCTCATAACCTAGGAGGTGATCAGGAGCACAAGCTCAAATCAAGCCAAGGTCAAAGCTAAGAGTTAAGGAGGCAAGGCACAAAAGACTACAAGAAATCCAAACTATTGCCTGGACTCTTCCTGGAATGTCCGTTTTAGGTTTATAGAGGGCAGGGAGCCAATCAGGAGCCATGGGGCTGCTGCCTGCCAGACCCATTGAGCTGTTTTTTCCATAGTCTCTGTCCACAGCGGGTCATAAGAAGTGGCGTGTAAGCAGGTTACAGCTGCTACTAAGTGGCAGCACAGAGTTGCTACCTGCCTAGCACCCCTACAGGCCTGGGTGCTAGACCTGTGTGGCCTTACACACCTGTCTATGCAGCACCTAATGATATTCATAACTGATGTGTCACCAGCTTTCGTAAAAGACCTTTCCTGATGCACTTTTGTAGTACAATAATAGTGTATACAATCAGCTGGTTCAATTGGTTATTCTTTGAGGTTCAGACTTCCTCTTCTTCCCCTGCCGCATCTGTTACCCGGGGTTCTTTCAACCCAAAGCTCTTGATAACTTTTACTCTGTGCGAGGTGGTGTCAGGAAACAAATCAGGGGAGACACGGCCGTCTGACCGATCGATGGCTGGCACAAACAGGACAACACAAGAATGCTTTCGCTTAAAGCTAAACTTTACTTAGTCTCAAGCACTTACACATGTCTGCAAAAGGTTAGTAAAACAGCCCAACCCTTGATAATTACCAAAGCTGAGTGTGGCTCTCGAGTGACACAGCGGCAGGCTTCCAGTGGCCAAATCTTCTGTCCACCGGTGGGGCCTGCAAGATGTATCCAGAGGGAGAGTCCAGAAAGAGTCCAACTACCTCAAACTTTTTCTCCTTATTTATACATTCGTAATAGAATGACATGTCCTTTAAAGAATACTTGTTACAAGCAGTTTCAGTGGTCCAGCAAAAGGTTCCTTCTGATTATTGATTAACCAGGTGTGGGTTTTTCCAGAGTTTGCAGCCTTGAGGCCCCCAATAGACATTCCTGGAGCACATCCTGCTCTTCTAAAATGCAGCCACTTCAATACAATTCTTATCAGGAAGGACGCAGGGTCAAGCTGCCCTCTCTGTGGAACCCAAAGACCCCCCCTCCCCTCCTGCCTTGGTTAAGCTAAGCCTGCTGATTTGGCCAATTTACAGCCTGCTGACTTGGCTGGTTTTAGCAATAAGCCATAGTGGTTTCAGGCACTTTACTGATTTGCCAAAGTCTCCCTGTACACGTCTACACCCTGATTGTTGCAGGAGCCTATTAGGTTGTACAAACAAAGAGCGTGTGAAAGTCCCCAATGTGCCTTACACCAAAGACCACACAGCCCACTGACATTGACCCAGGTGAAGACAAGCCATGGGTACTACAGATCTGTAGTCTTCTAACCCAACATTCATCGCATGGTCTTTTGCAATATTTTCCAGCTTTTTCAAAGCCTTACTGCCAGGCCCAGAATGTCCTGAACCCGATCCTAGAGAAGGAAGGCTAGGAACTCAGATGTGCCCGGCAGAGCAACTCTGTACATCTTCCAGTTGTCTTTTAGGGACCAGCTGGGACTTGGCTAGTTTCTCATAAACCTTATTGACTCCAGCATTGCTATGATGGCACAGATTGAGTCTTAGTGATCTTCTCATAAGTCTGAAAACTATCCTGTAGATGAGATATGCCTTTATGTGCAAAAACAACTGCAGGCTAAAGAATACATTACCCCTAGAAAGAACACAATTGTTCCCAGAAACACCATGTTGGGCTTTGTTTGTTTTTTTTAAACCAGATAGAAATCTGAGGTCAAGCACGGGCCAGAGACTTCTTGTTTTCTGGGACATGAGGATGTCCTAGAATAAGTATTCCAAGAAGCAAATTTTGTAATCTCACTGAGCATATGTCTGAATTCAATAAGTGCAACCAGGGATAGAAGGCAGGGGATGACCAAAGCACTATTTAAAGGGTTCCCAATGGCTCGAAACTTGAGCTATAGAATTAATAATTAGTTACATGCTGGAAGCAGGAACCCAGATTAAGAAAACCACCACATTAACCCAGTGACACCTGAAATTGTCTTACTTTTTGGAAGTCTCATTTTGTAGATTCCCAGGCCAGGAGGGACCATTGTGATCATCTAATCTGACCTCCTGAATAACACAGGCCACAGGACTTGCCCACAATAATTCCTAGAGCAGAGCTTTAAGAAAAATATCCAATTGGGATTTAAAAGTTGCCAGTTATGGAGACTCCACCACTACCCTTGGTAAATTGTTCCAATGCTTAGTTACCCTCACTGTTAAAAATGTATGCCTGCTTTCCAGTCTGAATTTGTCTAGCTTCAACTTCCAGTCATTGGATTGTGTTATATCTTTCTCTGCTAGATTTAATAGCCCATTGTTAAATATTTGTTCTCCATGTAGGTATTTATAGACTGTAATCAAGTCACCCCTTCTCTTTGTTAATCTAAATGGATAGAGCTCTTTAAGTATATCACTATGAGGCATGTTTTCTCATCATTTAATCAGTTTCATGGCTTTTATCTAGTCTCAGTTTTGAACCTATCTTCCATCAAAGTCAGACTACCACAGGGAGAAACAGGAGGGTAGCTATCTAGGCACGTTACCTGTTGAAGGAAGAGCCCATCTGGCTGTGAGCCCAGTGGTGCAAAGCATAACTGGTGAATAGTCTCATTCAAGCCAATCGGGCTACCCACTTAAGTAAGGGTGTGCAAGATCAGGCCTTATGTCTAATAACCCTTCAGTAGACTCAGGGCCAGGAGATATTCCAAGCAAGAGAGTTCTTCGTTAATATTTCTCTAAATTAATTTGTTTGATTTCAGCATTTGGAAAAAGCACAAAGTATGTTCTTGGATAAATGTTTTAACTTGGTATTGCTGCTTTATGAAGTTTTTAAGTGTTACTCAGTTATTCAAGTGTTAAATGAATGCTTCCATTTTATCTAGGTGTTTATGGAACATAAACTATCACTGAATGGCTTTTTTCAAGCTGTCAGATTTGGGTCTGAGTGAGAGAAGTGTGATCACTTGACAAGGAAGCACGGTCTTTATCATGTTATAATTCCCTCTTTCCTTTTCTGATTTCCCATCAGCACACTTTGAAAGAGCGGAAATCATAGTGCTACATGCAGCCTTTAATCATAATGCTGCTGCTAAGGTTACCTGTGCAGTGAAGGCTACTTGGTCAGCTTACCTTGTTCCGCTTGACACCTTAAACTAAAAAGAAGACGGCAGGGATGCTATAAAATTACTGACAAACTGCACTGTGTGCAAATCCCTGCTCTCTGATTAGCTGTGCACTAACTCTGTTTAGTGGCTGTTCATGGATTTCACTAGCTATGCAGAGATCAATTTTCAAACTTGTGGGCCTAGGTTAGGGCACCCATTTCCCTGTTTAATTACTCAATGTGAAATTTAGACACCTACAATGGCAATTTGAGACCCCAATGCTTGGGCTTCCAAGTTTGAAAATGGGCCCTTTATACAAAATCCCTGCATTCTGACTCCTAAAGCCATGATAAATAGCGCCACCCTATCTCACCTCGTCGTTCCATCAAGTTTTGCTCCTAATTATTTGAACCCGAATATGTATCCCTTAAGGTCCCAGAGATTCATTTTCCCATCAGTGAAAACGGAATTCCTGCTTGCACGGTATTTTGAGACTCAGGTGAAAAGTACTATAGAAAGAGCAAAATATTAATATCAGCATTGTCATAATGGAAAGCCACCACAGAGCTCCATGTGTCTTCACTTTCACTCTATGGGGTAGGTGTTGATATTCCGTGGACATACACCAGTTCAGTTCCTTGTCCCACTCAAGAAGGGCCAGCTCAAACTTTCCCAGTGACTTCATTGGGGACTGCATGAGGCCTACAAGGCTTTTGGTGGAAAGACGTTCTTACATTTCCTTGGGGAAGTCTCTAAGAGTGACAGAGGCATCACTCTTTGTGCTACAGCTGGAATGTGACTGCAAGTGCTCCCACTGGTGCTCTGAGGATCTGTTTCTGGATAGATTGAAAATTTGAAATATTTGTTTGGGATTATATGAAAAACTGTCAACGAATACAGAGGATGCATCTCCCACTCAACACAATACAGGTATCAATGCATCTTCCAATGACTGATACAATCTTTTTAGTGTTTTCAGGAGGTATGGGTTTTTTTTAAAAAAAAATATGTAACATTTTATTTAGACAGAATCATAACAAGTTCCAACGGCTGGAAGTTGAAATCTGCGAAGTTCCAAGGGGAAGTAAGATGCAAAATGTTGGCAGAGGGGGCAGTTAACAATTGGAACTTGTTACCAAGGGAGGTGAATTCCTCATTATTTGGAATCTTTAAATCAAGGGTAGGGGGGCAGATATTTAGCTGGTGTGAATTGTCATAACTCCATTGACTTCAGTGGGACTCTGACAATTTACATTCGCTGAAGATCTTCCCTAGGTGTCTTTTTAAGAGATATGGCCTCATTCAACCACATGTTACTGGGCTTTATTCACCATTGTTCTCTCTTTTACAGGAAGTGACTGCATGAAAATGACATCTTCTTATCCCCGAAAATAGCCAGTCACCTCGTGGTCCATGCTTTGGCCTCTTTGTGTCACCAGAGTAGTACCAATGCCCTGTCAAGCTTCCTAAGTGGGCAACTGAGGACTCACCAATGCAATAGCAAAGAAGGGTGCTCTAGGGTAGCCTAGAGCCATGCAAATAACCAATTTTTTGGCTCAGTAGCCAAACCCAACCGAAATCCTTCCGGGTTGACCTGATATGAAAACCTTTCAGTGAACCAAAAAAAGTAAAACACATTTTCTTTCAGGTTGCACAAGACTTTTTTCCCACCTGAAATGAAACAGTTCAGTTCAATGTAACCTTTTTATATACATATAAAATTGAATTAAAAACCTAAACGTGTCATTTAGAATAGTAGTTACTCAGGCACATAGTCTCCAAAAGGGCAGGGCTAATTAAGGGCATCAGGACTAAAGCACCAATTCAGCAAAGCACTTAAGTATGTGCTTAAATCCTACTGAAGTCAATTGAGCTTAAGTGCTGTGCTGAAAGAGGGCCTGTCTTTTCATACAGATGCTGCAAAGGTTGGGGGCGGGGGGCACACACGGAGGTTGCTTTGCACTGGATCTGCTTTCACCCTGCCCAGGTTGGCAAGGAGCAGTGTGCCAGGTACTGCACCTTTTTCTACAGCGCCAAAGAGAAAGAAATGACTGTGTTGCCGTGACACGCACTGGGAGTCAAATGTAACAGATGGCTTCTATTAATCATGGTAACTACCCTGAGCTGACATTTGCCAGCGGATAACACTGTGCAGCTTTATAACAAACATGTAATGTTACCTCCAGCCCCCATGCTTTTACAGTAAGCACCACTACAAGAATCATTTAGCAACACACCTGCCCCGGCACTGAAATAAACATTGTATGATTGAAGAGTCCAGCTTGAGCCGAGTAGCAGGCTGAGCTTGGCCTCCGCCTGCGTCTTGTCCTTGACCCTCCCCACCCCCATAAGGAAATCAGTGTCAGAGCTGGCTACATGCAGGCCCAGCAGATAAGAAATTGACAAATGCAAATTGTTTTCTCTCTGACAGACTCATTAGTTTCCAGTGAGTTAGAAGCACAGTGAGGAGCAGGTTTGCTAGCTGAAGTGTGTTGTGAGTGATGGAGATGCTACAAGAAGACCGATGCATTTGAGCTAAGGTTGCATGCAGAGCAGTAAAACCACAAAAAGCCACCACACAGATAAAATCTGACACATACATGCATTCCATGGAGTACCTCTCTAAAAGATCCTTGAAATCACCCGCTTCCCCCCAACCCTCCATTGCATCTAGGTTTGACATACTGTAATGGGGCGGGGACTCATCCCTGCGGCACCTCCTGCTGGTCTCTCAGGAAATTAGCTCTTCCCGGCCTCCGCAGCACCCTCTGCAGGCCAGTGTCTCGCTTACCCCCATGTCCCTCCCGGACCCCGGTGCCCCTTTTACCCAGGGTGCTGCCCCCTGGCAGTACCCCCACAGTCTCTGGGTCTCCCCTCCCCGGGAACCCCCACCCACTAGCCCCACCTCTCCTCAGTCTTTGGCTACTGCCAGTCACCATTGAGCCCCTGAACACTGGGGCACACTGCAGTGTATAAGCCAATCATCACAGGCAAGGGGGGTTTGGACCTGCTGGCTCTGCCTACCTGTGGGCTACCCCCTGCAACCCCAGTACCTATCCAGCCTTACACTAGGCCTGCAGCCCCAGGGGGTTTCTAGGCCAGAGCTCCCTTGGCCTTCCCCCAGCCCTGCTCCACCCCAGGTACCCTAGTACACTCCCCAGCAGCCTGGCCCATCTCCCTCTGCAGCTAGAGGAGACTCTGTAGGCTCCTGGTACACTGCCCCCTTATAAGGGCCAGCTGGGCCCTGATTAAGCCAGCCGCGGCCTGATTGGGGCATGGCCCCCAGCTGAGGCTGCTTCTCCCAATCAGCCCCGCTTTTCCTTCCCTGCCACAGCCCTCTCCCCGGGCTGTTTTAAGCCTCTTAGACAGGAGCGGGTGACCACCCTGCTACACAGACCCATTGATAATGACATCTGTGGTAGTAAGCCCGCTGTCACTGCAAACATTCACACCTGGAAACCCCAACCCATGACAGCTCTGAACAAGTTTCACGTGCTCTGCAAATCACACAAGTCTTTAACTTGCTTCATTCTTTCCCTTTGACAGAGGAGAAAAGGGAAATTGTGAGAGCACTAGATGGTCACAATGAAATGCTAATTGTTTTGGATAGACAGACATCCTCCTTAATGAGTCATGATGGAAAATATGCGATCAGCTTCTGGGTTTTTGTTCATAATCATCATGCAAACTGAATCATAGTAGGTATATTTTCCACTCAGATTGAAGTATATTTGTTCAGGTTTTCAACAAATTGTTTTCTTCATTGAAAAAGGTATCTTTCAGACCCCAAAGCATCAAATTCAGGTTTAAAAAAAATGTCAAAAGAGTCTGTGTATTTTATTTTGTTTCTAAACATTTCCTTTTGAAGCAGTTTAAATGGTTTGTTTCAATTTTTCTATACGAAATGATATTTTGATATCAAATTTTGCCAATTTTTTTTAAAGCCCACAAAAACAGTGAACACACACCCAAAGTGACTGAAGTGAAACAGAGGAGGTCATTTAGAGTCAGCTGAAAGTGTTTACATCAACTCAAAATTGATCTGAGTGAAAAAAATTCATTTCAAGTCAACTCAAAACATTTTGATCAATTCAAATTGAAACTGAGATTTCAATTAGATTTCAATTAGATGAAAAAATTGGAAAAGTTTACTTTCGTGTTTTGCAAAGCGAGAGAATGGGACTGCATTAATAGTCTCCACTTCTGATGCAGATTTGTATTGCCAGCAACTAGAATAATAAATAGCTGAGAGTGTGGCAGATAGAAATTAAATCTCCTGCAGTCAAAACATCTGAGGAAAAGAGATACTTACCATGTAGATAAATGTTTCTTATCAGATGCATTTCAGATGGTCCAGAGTTTGCCAGTTGTGGAGAGCTTATGTCTCCGGGCATAGCAGAGACCTACAGGAAAGTGGGGATTTTGGTATCTGTGCTGCTACTGAGCTTAGAAGTGTGATGGGGTGTTCACCCCACACATGCCATGACAGGGTTAATATGGGCCTGAGTGGCCAATTAACATGTCTGCTCAGATCTGGAGGGTGGGCCAGGACTAATTAGTAGTAAAGCCCAGGTAGGGGAGAGCAGGGCTTGTTTCCATAAAGAGCTGGGTGAGCCCAGCTGAGAGGAGAGACCGCCAAAGCTGAGGAGCTGGGAAATGGTCTGAAAGGTGACTGAGAAGAAGAGCTGAGCAGACAGGATTCTCCCGAGCTAGCTGGAAGTCTGACTGAGGCAGGAACCCTGATAAACTGCAGCCCTGAGAGAGGGGAGGAGCACACCAGCCCCCAGACAGTGGGGCTTTTGGAGCTGTGGGATGAGACGTGGGGAAAAAGACTACAGCAGCCAAGACGTTCTGGTGAGAAAGAGGTGGCCTGCTCTACCCAGTGGGGCTAAAGGTTTGATCATTTTGTTGCACTTTGATAAAAGATTCTGAAGCCTGAGAAGAAGGTGGACTCTGACGTGGTCTGGCTGGAGGCGCAGGACACTCTCACAGCTGGAGGAGAGTGGGGCAAACGGAGGCAAAATTTGCTGCAGCTCCACAGCTGACCAGGAGGGGGTGTGTTGGGATGACAACTTTGCCACATGATGCATTGCCATTTTGATTTGTACAATGTCAAGATGGCTTGGTTGGGAGGAACTTTGACTATAGTCAGAAGGTCATCATGAGTCCAAAGACATCATTTAAAGAATTCTTTGTGTAGGCATAAAACTGAGGATTTTCCCTGGGAAAAGAGCCAGGGGGAGAGAAGGGGTGATAAGAGTCTCCCGGCTTGGCTTTTGCATCTTTAATAAACCAGGCACTAGACATCACTTTTCTTTGCTCCCCTAGAAGGATAATAGTTTTGTCTCTCAACAAAGGGGAGGTGTCCAGCTCTTAGAGAAGACACTGCTGCTGGGTGTCTGTCATTTAACCAAACAGTGCTGAAGAGTACAGTCTCTTCAATACATTCTCCCCCAATTTGCAGTTGTAAACTCCTACCGATGCTTGACAAAAATCACAATAATTAACATTTAAATATCTTTCTAACACGAAGGAAAATAAAGGTGTATATAGACCATTGCAGCAATATAGGAGTGATAACGCTGCATTGCAGAGTCTGCAATTGGACTGAGAGGTGCTAAGTGCAGATTTATGGCCAAGGAGGAAGTATTCTCCTTGAAACTCTTTGAACCTGTCGTTTAGTGGGAGAAAGTGGAGATTCCCCGGGAGTTCTTTTAATTGGTCTGAACATTTCATTTGATCAAACAAGCAACTAAGTATGTGTCTACACTATAGCAGCAGAGTTACCTCCCTGCAGTTGTTCCACTGTATTGCAGAAAACCCCCTCAGCCTTCCTTTATTGGCTGAGGGGGTTTTCCAGCAATTTAGGGAATCCACTTCTCCAAGAGGCGGTTGCTAGGTCAACAGAAGAATTCTTCTGTCAGCCGAGCTGTATCCACAGTGGGGGTTAGGTCAACCTAACTATGTGCTCAGGGTGCAAAATTTTTACAGCCCTGAATGATGTAGCTATGTCAATCGAATATTTAGGTGTAGACCAGGCCTTAAAAAGAGGATGAGAAATGCTGCTCTCCAAGCATCATGTATCTGTCAATATCTACAAACATTGACAAGAGGGAAAGGAGGGAGGGATTGCTCAGTGGTTTGAGCTTTGGCCTGCTAAACCCAGGGTTGTGAGTTCAATCCTTGAGGGGGCCATTTAGGGATATGGGGCAAAAATTGGGGGTTGGTGCTGCTTTGAGCAGGGGGTTAGACTAGATGACCTCCTGAGGTCCCTTCCAACCCTAATATTCTATGAAAGATTGACTTGTAATAACCTTAATTTTATTATGAACCATTTTGCATCAGTTCAGAGGTTTATCCCCCACAAGCCCATTACCAATAAGCTAGGACTGGATTTCCAACTCAACGTACCCAACACGCTGCTAATGACTGACACTTCCAAGACCCCTAAGCTTTGTACAGATCTGCAGCAAAACTTGTCATTTTTATGAGTGACCAACATATCTGAGCAGGCACCTTATTTGCACCTTTATAACCCTTTGTTGAATTTACCACTGTTTGACACCTCGGAAGGCACATGCATAAAAATAACCTATAGATATAAATGCTGTTCAGTACAAGTGTTTTTACGTATAACTATTTTATACATAGATAATTGTCCCCAAAACGTTGCTGATCACATTCATCTGGCTTCTGTAGTGGTTTTCCTGTGACCTTCTGGAACTTTAGACAGCAAGGCAAGGTCCAATACTCACACCTACCCTTACATCTTTGATTCCTTTACATCAGTCTTTAGGAGATTATTCCATTTATATACTCTAATATGAGTGAGAGATCTCTTGGCAATAGAGAGTTTGTTTTGTGTAAGGATGGCAAGTCAGTATGATGCCACACGCCTTTTCAAATACTAGTCTGCTGAAGTGATCCATAAATACTTTAGCAATCCCCATGGCTTAGCCATTAGTCAACTTATCAAAATGACTAAGCCGAAAGGACATCATGGAAACACATTGATAGGCTTTTTCTTATGCGAGAATCATGAATTCAGTTCTCAAATCGGCAGCTCATTGCCAGTGGTGGTAAACAAGGGGAAGTTAAACAGCCAGAGTTCTGAGCTTTTCCTTTGCTGTTCTACTGACTCATGTGTGCAGCATTCATAGAGGGTGTAATTCCCCCTTCAGGTGGAAGGCCAAAGCCCGCTTTCACTGCCAGCACTTAAGGAAGGGACTTTGTAGGATACAGTCACTACACCATGAAGCTCCTGCATCCCACATAGGGAGCCCTGCATGCTCAGGATCCAAATAGGCCACATGGAGGGTAGGTTAAGATAGGCTGGGGGCCAGGCCATGCAATCTCATTGCATGGCTCCAATGACTGAGTGCTCTCACCCTAGGAGCACAGAGGGGCGCTGGCTGCTATTTAAGCCCATTGACTGGCATAGTGGCTGCACTGAAAACACACTCCTTCTCCTCCTCCCAAGCCTGGCTGAGGGTTTTCAGGGGTCGGGGGTGAACTCCCCTTTCCCAACCCTGATGGGAGTGACTCCTCATTCAAGCTTTGTGGAGGGATGGCATGGGGAGAGGGAACAGAGAGAAATTTCTTTCCTAGTAAGCTATGGGATATTGTCTAGGAGATTATATACCATTATCGTGCTGCATTTCAGATGGGTATTTAACTGGACGTGAATGGGCTGCCATCAATAATATTTGATGGTTTGTTTATTGGCCTATCCCAGTTATCAAAATCTGTTCATTAACATTTTGGTAATGTAACCAAAACAACCACAGAGCTCAGCCTCTCCACTATGTTCCCAGAAACACATTAATCTTTCTGCTTCCCATTGATTTTTTTTTTAAATGTTACTGGCTCCTGGAAAATTACAGAGCTCTTTAAACGGACTAGTTTAAAAAGCTCACCCTTTACTGGTTCATCTTCATTCCTCTACACTTCAGTCATTCGGGCGAGGTGCTGATACCCCCAGCAAAGTCACCTTAGCGACAGCTCAAGCAGCGTGTAATGAATTTCGCCCCAACTAAAGGCTAACTAGCCCACCTCAGCCTGAAGAAAGATTCAGGCAAAGTCTACCCGCGGGGTCAGGGTCCCTGCTCCTCTAGATGTACTTGCTTTGGCTCTCCTCTGAGCTAGCACCTGGATATTTTTAGTGTAGCCGAGGTAGCACGGGCAGCAGCAGGACACACTAGCCACCCCAAGTGTGTGGCCAGGGGGATCAGGCAGGTTTACACACAGGGGGCTGACCTGTGTCCCCGCGCGCCCATGCCACCGCGGTGCTAGCTACACTACTATCTTTAGAGAGCTAGCTCCGAGGAGCGCTAATGCGAGCTGGGAATCACACCCCTCACTTGCAGTGTAGCTTCAGCTCCATAATGGTGTGTACACAGTGCCAGTTGCTAGGGAAGGGAGACGGGTTTTTACCCCGCCACTGACAAGGAGTGTGTCCACCATATAAAAGCCCCATGCTTGGTAGCACTGAGCTGAATAAACACGTGCAAACCTTCTGCCCGGTAATGTCAGCAGCAAAGGCCAGATTCAAAATCTAGGGGTTCCTCTGAACATTACAGAACAGGGCCAGCTCAAGCCCCCACTTAGAAACCTGGGGGGAAAAAACACCAACCTTGGGCATCTCTACGGGGCAGTACTGCCCCCCACGTGCACACACTGAATCTGTGCAGAATGCAAATAAACATTTATGAAGAGAAGAAAACACAGCATTCATTTGGGAGAATGCCACAACAATGACTTACAAGTAATACACTCACCTGCACAGCGTCCCTTGCCTCAGTTTCCCACCTTATGGTGTGAAAGTCCAATGGATGAATGTCCCTTCAACAGGCCACTCTCCTGTTCCCTCTGCTGCACCCAGCTCCTGGTTTGCTGAGTGAGGTCAGTGACCTTCCCCAGTCCAGGGGGAGTTCAGGTAGCTGCACGTCCCGCCCCCGAAGGGAAGGGGTACTTGAGCGTCACTGCAGCGGTAACACTGTCTCTGCCGCAGTCATTGCCTCTACTCACTGCTGCTGCCATCATCTCTACCGCCTCTAGCTGTAATGGCCTGTTCTGATGTCCCACCACCTAGCCCAGCTCTTCAGCAATTGCCCTGGGTAGCAGGGAACCTCTCTACAGGTGTCTTTTCTGCATTGTCTTGTCACCACAATAGGTCTGTGGTCAGTCCCCCTGAGATTAGCTTATCAGTGATTGTAGATCTAATAATTGCTGAGAGAGAACAAGAACTCTCAACTGAGTCTAGTCTGATCTACCTTTAAACATTAGTCTACACCACCAGGTAGGAATACCTTTCTTCCCTCCTCTGACTTTCATCGGGATTTGGTATCACTACCCCTCACCCAGCGAGTGAGGTTCCAGTTAGGGTGACCCCTCAATTAGGGCATATCAAGTACAGTTCTGCTGCCTTTTAATCAGATAATCAGGATAACAACATTTCATTACTCCTGTGTCCAAGACGAAAGTGAATTTTAACCCCACACAGTCCAAATTGATCACTTTGGCAAAGCAGGTGTGTCTGCTCATCTTCTAGGCAAAGTAAGGGTGTCTATGCAAATACAGTTTGAGCCTGAGGTCTTTTCCCCAGTTTATCAATAGAGGGCAGGAGAGAGCTCATTCAGACCCTACTTATCCATATGTTTAAAAACACTCTCGCTCTCTCTCGCACCTGTGTACACACACACACACACACACACACACACCCTCAGTTTAAGGATATTGGTGAGCTTCAAGTGATTTCCAGAGTTCTACCATCTTACATGAACTAAGGAGCCAATCAACAGATTTCACTTACATGTACACAATTCACTGCTGCATAGCTGTCTCAAGTTCCTCTGTTGCCCCACCTGAGCCCCTCACACTCTATAAGGTATTCAGCCTCACAAAACCCTTGTGTAGAAGGGTGGTAGCATTACCCCTGTTTTTCAGTTGAAGAACTGTGACCATGTCTACACAGCAAAGAAAACCCACCACTGGCCCGTGCCAGCCGAATCGGGCTCGCAGGGCTGGGGCTGCAAGGCCATTTCATTGCAGTGTAGCCTTCCAGGCTCAGGCTGGAGCCCAAACTCTGGGGCTCACCCACCCCAGCATTAGTAGGGTAAGGAAATACAAGTAAGGGAAAGGGGATGAAGCCCCTACTGAACATGTGTCAAACAGAGTGGCATCAGCACACCGCATCCTGAGAGCCGTATCCCAGCCTGCATGCTTTGGGAGATGTGACTCTTGGAAGATGCCAGATGATGACCACAGGAGAGGATGATGATGAGGCAGACTGACACTTCAGGTTGTGCTGCAAGGGATGGTGTGACGACATGCTCAGACACGCGGTCGGTGTTTTCTCTCTCTCTCTCTACCACACTGTGCTGGGGGGTTTGTAACTTTGCGAATGGTTACAACTATTACAAACACAGAAGGATTTTCCTAAGTTTGAGTGCTGCAACCATGCACCTCGGCGCACTCAACTGAAAAGTGATTTTAATAATACTTGGCCTGATCTTGGGAAAAGAACCTACCAAATCTCAGCATGGTAATGGGGAATTCTTAAGTAACCAATAGAATTAATGCACAATCAATAGAGCAGGCAGCAGAGGCCATCTTGTTCTTGCTACAGATGGGAATACATGAGTCAACCACTTACCATCTTGTGCTTGTTGGGGTCATGGGGGATATTTTTGAGTATTAGCTATATATAGCTGCTCCCACCCACCTGTATGCCACAGTGGTTTAACCATTCATAGAGCGCTGTGTGGATGCAAAAGTTGTATCCACATCCAATCCACGAAATTGATCCAGCTATACAGTAGATATCTACAGATTTGCAGGGCTCTAACCATTCATATATGACATTGTGCACACTGAAAAATGTGTTATTTACTAATTTTCTGCACCTCCTGGCGCTTGCATAGTCACATGCAATATTTGATAACCCGTGTTTTGAATTGCCTTTTGCGTTCATAGTCAAGTGCAGA
This sequence comes from Lepidochelys olivacea, assembly GCF_965140295.1. Taxonomy (NCBI): domain Eukaryota; kingdom Metazoa; phylum Chordata; order Testudines; family Cheloniidae; genus Lepidochelys; species Lepidochelys olivacea. Next base: position 126,661,567 of record NC_140416.1, read on the forward strand.
CTTGTATTAAGGAAGCTGTTAGCACAGCTGAACACTTCGAGGCTGATTTGAGGGTTTTGAGGAGACAATCTCATTTCCCACATGTTGACCTTGTTGATGTGTTCGAAAATATTAACCGCAGGGAACATAAATAGCATGGCAAGATTCACATAGAATGAGGTCCTTGGCATCTGATCAATATTTAAAACACCACTTCAAAAGTGGTACAAGGGTTCAGACATCAGCCTTGTCAGATCATGGAAAGTGAAAAGGATCTGTCTGTGCATTGCCCCAAACTGAAACAGAAATGGTAAACTGGGCTACTCATCCCCAAACACATTAGGTTCTTTATAACATATACGTTCATCCCCACCAAATTAGCTATGACACTCTAGCTTTCTATTCTACACATTGGGAAGTGCTGCACTATGGTACCTCACAGTAACTACAGGAGTTTTAATGGAGACCACTGTGTGTACAAAGAAATACGTATCAGTTTACAATGTTAGATGTGACTGTTCCTTGATTCTCTGCTCGATAGTGAGCAATGATTAATTTTGCAACATAAAAGGCTGAAAATTACTGCTTCTGTTCCAAACAGCCACTGGTTTGACATGCACATTGTTTATTAATTGTACTAGATGGTTGTCAGTGGTGTTAACATAAACTATATAGCCATGTTAATAAGGCACACACAGCAGTTAAAATAGATGTAGACTTCAGAGTGCAGTCTACATCTTTTTGCACTGCAGCATTTTACATTCCAGAAAGTTTACACACTCTGGGTTTAAGATGCTATGGAATCAATTAACTTATTGTACCTAGATTGCACTTTAGTCTGACATCAGGCCACTATAATCTACATTTCTCTTCCATGTACAATCTGTCAAAAATTAGAAATGAAAAATTGTATTCACAGATTTTTGTTTAGGGAGAATTTTGCTTAAGGGTATTAGCAAAATAATTATTCTGCATATAGGAACAAACAGCTAGGTTTAGATTCTAACTAATTTTTGTAATGTTTGGGGATTTTTTTAAAAAAACAAACTTTTAGAGACGAGCAGAATTTTCAGTCATAAACAAAGTGTAGAGAAAATATTTGCAACAATCAAGAACCATTCTAGGACTATAATATACGGCTAATGCTGGGTCTTGGGTGTCTGCCCTCCAAAAAATCACAGCCTAAAAAAATGTGTAATGATTTGATTAGCAAATGTAGCCTTTTCATCTGCTCATATAATGCTAGGGAGCAGATCTCAATTTCAACAGCTTTGTTCTTTATTCAAATGTATCCAATATGTTTAGCGGAAGGGATTTGGATTTATTTTTACATTTTTACATTTTGCAAAGAATTGCAAACATCAGGTACACAATATATGATATTCAGAGCATAAGCTGTGTTGTTTACTTGTGAATGGTCACATACATCATGTTTTATAGTTTCTGTGCCTGACTGGATAATGACAACCTAACCAAGAAGAGAGCCAGAAAGTGCCACTATGGCTTTCAAACACTCCAGTGAAAGGTAACAATTCAGGTGGCACTAACCAATAGCAATATGAACTGGCTGTGAATAAGTTAAGGCTGGATATTATAAGGTGGTTTCTAACCATCAGAGGAGTCAGGCCCTGGAACAGCCTTCCACTAGGTTTTTTGCCTCACTACTCCTAACTAGCTTGAAGATGGAGTTTGATACATTTATGAAGTGGATTATATGCCAGGGTGGTTTATGATCGCAGGGTCAGGATTCAAAGACGCAGGAGGTTTCTTCCAGCCCTGTGCCCTATGTCTCTAATACAGACGACCATGGATTTAAAAAAAATAAAAAAAGTTCTACACCATTTCCATTGGAATAATTAGACTATTGTTAGATTTGACTGAGAAATTAACTTTCTCACCACAATCACACAAAGCAATTGTGCACACACAAGTTAGTTGTGAGAGAGGTGTTCAAATTTTGTATGTCTCATTTAATTACCTATGTGCCAGGTTTCTGGTGTGGAGCTTGGGCAAATTTTTTCCTCTGTTGTGTAAAGCAAATATCCATCCCCTGTAGAAATGTACCATTGTAGCACGACTACCGGAGAACGCAAGGATAAAATTTGTTGCCTTGCATACTCCCGTGGAAATGTGTTAGCTTAAATGTACTGGTAGCGAGCATTCGTGCAAGTAAAGCTCTTGAATCACTTGAATATGTGTGACAAGCAGGGTTGAAGCAACTTCAGGCTTAAATTTGAATGGATACTCACTGAAACATTTTACACATCAACTGAAAATGGGGGAGGGAGGGCGCTTTTTTTTTTTGACAAAAAACAAAAACATTTCAAAAAAAGTTTTCACAGTTGCATTTAGATTTTTATGGGGGGAAGTCATTTCGGAACCATCTCCATTATTTGCCCAGTTCTTCTAAACAAACTGGAACACACAAGGACATTAACAATAGATAACGCTAAGCAAGTTCACCAGCAGATAATATTTTTTTCTATTACAGGGTTAGGTTATACTAATTTCTGTGGTGGGTTTTGTGTGTGGATTAATATTTCCAAGGACTAATAGGATAAAGACACAAATTTTGTACTCCAAAGTCATTAGAGGCCAAAGCCAAATGGGAACCTAGATGTCCAACCTGGAGTTTGAATCTTTGATTTCATCTTCTTTAGTTAGCACTAGCCTACTTCATCCAACCACCACAAAGGCAGCACTCTCTGTTCAGGTATCATGGAATGCAATGGACAAAACCAATATGCTAATACTTTCCATGGTGGATAGCCAAGGTCAGAGTTCTTGCCCCAGCTTTTATGAAACTGTGTTACATTTTAAATCAGGGCAAGAACACAAAATCCATTGTTTCCTGCTGGTGCCCTCTCAATTTACCCTCCTTTTTGAAGCAATTATATTTTAGAAATTGCACTAATTCTACTGTTAATTATTTCCTCTTCCCTGATAGATTTGGAAATATGTATCCAACAATTAAGTTTGTCTAGCGAAAGTGATTTCATGCAGTCCAACCCCTCCATGGGCTCAAGACGTCCTTTCCCTTCTCGAGTCTATTTCTTCCAACAGTATAATGGGTAAGGACACATGTCTGGCTAGTATAAATGGGCACAATTTCATTGATGTCAGTGGAGTTGTGCCCACTTATGCCAGTGTTGAATCTAGCACATGGTCTCTTTCCTTGTGCCATGGAAGGAGCCTGTTCCAATATATTTGAAGCTTGTCTCTAATTCTAAACAACTGAAGACCGTTTTGCAGGCAAGCAAGCCCCGAATAGTCGTCTTCTCTCCCTGGCTGTTGGAGTTTATGTATATACCTGAATGACACATTGATGAGATTCCTCATCTTAGCATCTATATTAGCAACAAGTAGACAAACACTGTGGCAGTTATTTAATACACCCCGTGCCTGCAGTCTCTCTGGTCATGGAGGAAGATGGGAGCCTAACTGCGGCCAAAGAAGCATGCTGTTAGCCGCGAAGGGACAGCGATCGCGTTGTCCTCATGTTGTTTCCCATGTCTCTCTTTATTGGGGCCTAAATCTGAAGTCAAGAGCTCGCTAACCCTCCCTGAAATGGGACAAAACTTGGTTTTAGCAACTTGTAGGCCAATTTAATTCTGGCAGAAAACCTGTCAAATATCACAGCTATTACTCTTACTTAGTGAGTGAAATGAAGTAGTTTTATTACCCCCTCTCATGATACTCTCCATATTAGGAGCCCAAGTGAGATACAACAACTGATGCATCAGCCACCCACCATTCTTATTTGCTTGCTCCATTCCAAACTTTGTCTGTCTTTTGTGTGGCATGCTCTTGATTTAAGTGATTTGATTTTCTATTCTCCTTCAACGCTTGGGGTTAACAGACAGGCCTTGTCTGCATCAGGTGAGAAGAGTACCGACAAAGAAATGGACTTTGAAATCCCAGCTTGGATCACTGAACAGCCTCATCCAAGGTTATGCTGGTGGATAAAGGAGTCAGAGACACCATTATTAAAAACGGGAAGTATGGGTATTACACAAGTGTGGTATTATTGTGACAGATATTGCAACCACATGCAGTATCTTTGTAGTATGTTTATGTATGACTGTGGGCCAGGGATCGTATCTGTGATTGTGTTCTTCTCCACGGGGGACGGTTATCAGAGTTCTTCCAGGAATCAAAAACATTCGGGGCGGGACTAAAGTGAATCACTTAGGTTTTAAACACGCCTAGAGAGGTACCACCCCTGGGAAGGCTTGTATCTAGTGGTTCAAACTGGATTTTCCAGAGACCAACAGACAAAGAAAGGACTTTTGGCATTAAAAGTCTCTGCTTAAACTGCCTTCGTTCTGATGCCACAAAGGGACAGGACAGGAAAGATTTTGGCCTACTAGGGGCCCGTAAGACTCTGGTAAGACTCTGGGTGACTTCTGAAGAGCTTTTAGCATGCTTATAGAATTTTTTGCTTTTTCTCTCTGTAATGCGTCTACCTTAAGAATAAAGGTGCTTGCTTAGAAAGAGTTGTCTGGTAACAAGTAACTGCTGGCAATACACTGGTCCTAGCTCTTGGAGAGAGAGCAAGGTACAGTCACTGGCCTTTAGACAGTCTGACTTGCTGGGGATATCCCAGTGTAAAGCAGGGAGTTCTTCAGCCCTAAAAGCCAGGTCAGGAGTGAGGGAGATATGGCTCGGAGCTGGAAACCAAGAGGTGATGGCTGGGAGCTGGAAACCTTAACTGGATGATCTTGAGGGAACTGGGAAGGGAAATACAGGTACAGTTACCCTAAAACTGTGACAATTATTATTTGTACTGATCTCTCCTAAATGCCTGAGTCATGGTCCCGCTGTGTGAGGTGCTGTACATATCTAACAATAGATGGCCCCAGCCCTGAAGAGAGATACAGATAGACAAGGGATGCACAAGATTACCATGATATGATACTGGTCCCCATGATAAGCAGCTGTCACACAAGAAATGTGAATAAAAACAGGCCATTCTTTTACACATAAATAATGCCACTTTTTGCCAGTCTGAATATTGTCCCTGAAGAATTGTACAGAGAAGCCTTCACCTGACATCGGGCAACAGCCCAACTGCAGAAAAGTAATGTGACATTATAACTAAGGTTAAGATTTCATCATGGATATTTTTAATAAAAGTCACGGACAATAAAGAAAAATTCATGGAAGACCGTGACCTGCCCCTGACTTTTGCTAAAAATATCCATGACAAAATGGGGAGCTACAGGGTCCCCACATGCCCACAGCGGCTGGACACCTACAGGGGCCCTGGCTAGGAGCTCTGGGGGCCCCCAATGCCCATGGGGGCTCAGCACTCCAGAGTCCCCCAACTGCCTGCAGCTCAGAGTTGTGGGGTCCCCCCGCTGCCCACAGTAGCTGGGAGCTGCAGGGGGGGGGCCCGCCGCCCATGGCAGCAGGGAGCTGCAGAGTCCCCTTGACACCTGGGGTGGCCAGGAGCTGCTGGGTCCCTCCACCACCCGCAGCAGCTCAGAGCTCCGGGGGGGCCCTGCCACCCATGGCGGCCTGGAGCTGCTTGGCTCATAGTCCCCCACCACCCGTGGCAGCTCAGAACTCCCGGGGGGGGCCCACCCGGTGCGGGTTACCTCGCAGCTCCCAGCCATCACAGGCTGAAGTCCTGGAAGTCACGGAGTCCATGACCGCTGTGACCTCCGTGACAAAATCGCAGCCTTAATTATAAGCAACCCACACAGTGAAAACATTTGCAACAGCACCAGCAGTCACAGTAGCCGTGAAGTGACGTCTCCCCTGGGAAAGAGGATTCAGCTAAGTAGCCAAGTAAATACTCAGAAATACTGAGTCCAGAAATACTAATGTCCAGAAATACTGTCACCGCGGGGGAGTTCCGGACCATCCAGGAGCCTGGTGACAGGGGGCACCTGCGTTTGACAGAACAAGTAGTATCGGCTACCACCTGCAGCAACTTTGCAGACAGTAATTGGCTGTCGCGGTCGATCTTTTTCCCTAAAACAAATTTGTTCTTACTTTTCTGGTTAGCAGGTGTTCCCAGGGCGAGAGCAGAGTCGTGCTTATCGTGAGCACAGCACTCCGTGCAGCAGGACGTCCAGGCGGCTGGTATGGAATCATTTCATGCGCAGCTTTACAACAGCCAGTGCCCCTGCGGTGTGGAAGTGTGATATCGAACGCCAGCAGGCTGCAATGCCAGACCTGAAGACGAGCGCTGTGTAAGCTTGTCTCTCTCAGCAACGGACGTGCGTCCAGTAAAAGATATCGCCTCACCCCCCTTGTCTGGCTAATCTCCCGGGACCGACACGGTGCCAACGACACGGCATACAACATGCTGCAGTAACGTTACCAGCTAACCCGTGCGTGGCAACCATTACAACATAGGTGCTGGGTTTTCTTTTCCTCTGGGGGTGCTCCACCCCCCCTCTGCCCTCCTCCTCCCTGAGGCCCTGTCCTTGCTCCGCCTCCTCCTGCCCTGCTCCGCCCCCTCCCCTGAGGCCCCGCCTACCTGCAGCTCGCTGCTCTCCACCCTCCCACAAGCACCTCCCTTTGCCCCCCCGAACAGCTGATCAGCAGCAACCCCCGCACACAGCTGTGGCTGATGGATGCTGAGCACCTGCTCTTTTTCCCCCATGGGAGCTCCAGCCCTGTCAGCACCTCTGCATTACAATCGCCTTCCCAGCACAGGAAATAGAGTGGGAACGATCTCAGACACAGAGTAATAGGAAAGGGGTTTTCTGAATTCAGGACTGTTCTCTGTGAGACTGAAGACTTCCATCAAAGATAAATTGCCCTGCTCTCAGTGACTCCACTGGGATGGCCTAAACGTAACTGAGGGTGGAATTTTGTCCCAGGGCTATATTTGCCATAAAGCCAGAAGACAGAGGCAACACAGCAGGGCTAAGATGCTGTTGGGGGAGGAGCTGACTATCTCTGAGGTTTCTGTCACTCCTTCCTTCTCTCCCTGCCAGGATAATCCGGCTCATTTGCAGGCTTTTATTAGCACTGTGGACTGTCATCAGTTGCTTTGCATTTAAGAAATTACAGGATTGCTCTTTTCCTTTTGCTCTTTAGGCCTATTGACCGGCCAGTTTTGGAGCCCAACCCTCCACAGTCCCATATCAACTGGACTTTTTCCCTTTCTGCTTGTCTGTATTTTGTCTCCCTTGCCAGCAAAGTGGACAACAGTCCCAGGAATGTCCCCATTACAAGAACCCCACAGCACAGCTGGCCCCCTGGTGCATCGAGGCCAAGAACTGAATGGACATGGAGAGTAAAATTATCGATGTGACCGTAGCACCTAGAGGCCCCCCGCCCTCTCCAGAGCCAGCCCCACAGTGCTAGGAACTTTTCAGGCACGTAGTGAGGGCAGTCCATGTCCCAAAGAGCTTACCACCTTCACAGACCGTGGGGAGAGGAGAAGCAGATGCACAGAGAGAAGTAACCTGCCCAAGGAGGTACAGCAGATGAGCAGCAGAGCCAGAAATGGAACACGGGACTTGCACCCTGGGCCACATTTCTTCCTGTCTTTCGGAGTCCACTCTGTATCCCCTCCAGATTACATCTGAAGCATATTGACAAGCAGCACGCATGTCTGCTGTCATTAATATATTTCTTCTGCAGTCCACAAAACATACACAAGGAGGGCAGCAGCAGTGTATGGCCCCTTCATACCACCATGCCTGACCCCTGCTCAGAAAGATTCCCATGCTGTCAAACCAGAACCTTTCACAAGCATTCTAGGCCCTCTACAACTAAAGTGAAAGGAAAGAATTAAATCCAGAATTTTAATATTCTGATTATAGGGAGGGTAATAGAGACGGGACTAGTAGGTGTTTGAGAACTGGGAATGAGAACGCACAGCTGCTAGCTTCTGGAAGAGCCAAGAACAGACCCTCTGGCTATCGAAGCACCAGCCTGTCCGCACAAGACAGTTTGGCCGCTAGCCTGCAGCCCTGTTTGGCTGGCTGGAGTTTTGGTTTTCATTTTTCTGCTGGGTAAATGGAAGTGACTAGGTGACGAGTGAGAGTCAGGTGTTTTGCTGCACACACAATTTATCATTATGGAACAGTTGGCAAATGCCTTCCTCGTGTGCTAGAAGTTTGGGTAAAGATCCTACAAGAAACTGCTGGATGCTCATCGTTTTTGACAGTAAGTCACATTAATAATTAGAGCACTCACAGCTTTTTTTGCGTGGGTATTTTTTATTATTGTTTTCTCAATCCAAATAAATAATGAAATAATTAATTCATTTGATTTTTACCCTATGTAAAGTCAGTTCAACAAGTATTTCTGCTCTCACTGAGAAGGCAGTTGTGGAGAGAGATCCATAGTGGTGGTACAAAGAAAGAAATTCTGCAGGATTTGCTCCTCTACTTAACGTAGGGCTACCAAACAGCTTTCTCTTCTTTTAACAGAAAACAGGAAAGTCATGGAATCTCTTTCACTGGAGGTTTTCAAAAGGAGGCTGAATAGCCATCTGTCTTAGCCCCAACAAATCCTGCATCTTGGCAGGGGGTTAGACTAGATGACCCTTGCAGTCCCTTCTAACCCTATGATTCTACCACTCAAGTCCCACTAACAAAACCAGTCTCTCTTGCTGACTGGGTTTGGTTCACATAAGCCTTGTCTAGACTATTCTATACTGGCTCAGGTTCTTATCTTGCCATCATAACCAGAGTATCTGAGGACCTTTCAGGAGTGCATTAAATGACATGACTAATATCTGCCATGTGTGGTTTATTCTGTATTGTATCCTTTCCCTGGCAGAAGAGGAGTCGTATGGGTGCAATGGAGTGTTTTATTTTGTGCTGTGGGGGGTGGGGGTTATGTACATATAAGTTATACTTACTTGCTGCTCTATATTTATAGTAGCAAAGGCGAGGTTGAAGAAACATGCCTTGATCTTGGAGGGGAAGGTGATGAGGTGGTGATGGCCCTTCATTTCTGTGGGAGTTCATTCCACAGCCTTGGACTAGTCCCCAAGAAGTCTCCATCTCCTGCACAATTGAGTTTCACCCTTGAGGTGGACAATTCCATTGTGCCAGGAGGAGCATGGTTGATAACTCTGCTCTCTGAGTCGATCTGATAGGTGCTCAGACCAGTGGGAGCCTTTAAGATAAGAACAGAGACCTTTCTCTTCACTCGCTATTCCATGGGAAGTCAGGGGAGAGAGCGGAGGACAGGCTTGATGTGAAGCCGGTAGCCAGTGCTCCTGAGGAGGGGCGTTGCAGCATTCTGTACTAGCTGGAGTTTCCTAGGTGCTGATGGGTTCATGCCCAGGTACACCGGACCGCTGCAGTCCAGCTGAGAGGTGAGACAGAGGTGAATAATCCAGGCCAGATCACTCACTGCCAGGTTGAGAGAGAGGCACTTAGCCAGCCAAAGATGGTAGAAAGTGTTACCTGGGGCTGCTGCACCATGAAAGCTCAGGATCAGTGAGGAATCCTGGATCTCCTGAAACGACAGGCTGAATGGAGCAGTTGTGGGCATGAACCTTCAACCAAAGGAGACTGCATTTCAGCTGCAAATGACTCCAAGTCCTTTCCTCTGTGAACCAGCAAATCATCCATCTTGCTTGGGTTCAGCTTCAGCTGGCTGCTCTTCATGCATGAATTGATCTCATCCAAGCACTGAGAGATGTTTGTGACAGTGGTATTGTCAGACAAGATGGAAGACTGGTATTAGGCACCAAGAAATGTTTAGGAAAAGCAGATCCACGCTTGCCTATTCAGCCGCATTGGCCCTACCAGCCTGGGGAGTCACACCGTCAATGAGAATGATAAGAGCATGACAATTGCAGGTTCGAGCCCAGATTAGCACCTTGTGCCGAGTGATGCTGGTTTCTGAAAGCATGTGCCATGTCTCCATTCTATACATGCTCTGCCAAATTACTCTCTGTATGAAACACAGACAACTGCCACGTTCCTTGAAGTCAAAGACATTTTATCTGCTACATTGTGACTAGCAAAAGGTCTGTAAAGGCCCTCTAATTACATATATTAATATACAAATTGTTTGTACACTTAAGCTCAGATTTAATGGCAGTTTATTAGCCCATTTTCCTCTATGCACCTCCCCTTGCGGTTGCAAACTGATTCTAATTCACCATGGGAAGACGACAATGTTATTTCTCTGCAATGTTCAATGTCAGTTTTTGGACTGTCCTTATCAATTGACATTTATTTTTCCCATTCTAATATTGTACTTTCTTCTTGAATTATGAAATGATGATACATTCTCACTCCGCAGAAATTATTATTAGAAGGTTTATCTCCTGAAGAGTGCAGTCAGTCCCTGGGTAGTAATACACCATGGGCTCAACTGATTAACATTTTGCAATCTGACATTTAAAAAAAAAAGCACAGCAGAAAGCATTCCTAGCTGCCTGACTTCAATTTCAGAGAATCAGCTGTAATACCCAAATGGCATTTAATCCGGTGCTAAAACCACCTACCTAGTGCAATAGCAGGCAACTTCCAAGGGAGCTAAGCCTGTCAGCATTAAACCTAGTCATTTATTTTCTCTCTCACACACACACATGCATCCGATGAAGTGAGCTGTAGCTCACGAAAGCTTATGCTCAGATAAATTGGTTAGTCTCTAAGGTGCCACAAGTCCTCCTTTTCTTTTTGCAGATACAGACTAACACGGCTGCTACTCTGAAAAGTGTGAAAGTTAAAATTCCAGACATGGGGTGGCAAAAACTAAAAGAGGGGGGAAAATGTAAGAAATGTGACCCTGTTGTAATGCTTACTAGGGCCATAATCCACAGCAGTGGTGAATGCACACAGAGAACTGAACCCCATCCATGGCGGGTGACCCAATACTGAGTGCCACCAGACAGATACCAGAGGGAACCATCTCTTTCTGACTCTTTGGCAATGCTTGTCTCATTCATCAGGCGGATAAGGTCTCATCGAATTGAAAACTATGTGCCGTCCACTGTTAAAGTGAACTCCCGCCAACATCAGTGGGGGAGTTGTGCTTAGCAAGGATCAGTCAGAAGATATTGCCCCAAGTAATTAATAGCGAGGGGCTATGTCATAAACATAAAGGGAAGGGTAACAACCTTTATGTATGCAGCAACATATAATCCGTCCTGACCAGAGATACAGACAGAGGTACAAAATCATTTTACCTGTAAGGGGTTAATCAGTTCAATTAATCTAGTTGGCACCTGACCAGAAGGACCAATGGGAAAAGAAGATTCTTTCAAATCAGGGGGGGGGGTTGTTTGTGCTCTCTTTGTTGGCTCCCTCTCAGGACAGAGAAAGAGACCAAGCAGGTAAACCAGTTCCTAAAAAGATCCTGAAATGCTACATCTAAAATTACAAAAATTGTAAGTAATAGCAAGGAAATGCATGAAATTATCTTTTGTTTTAGCTTGTGAATTTTCCCTATGCTAAGAGGGAGGTTTATTCCTGTTTTTGTAACTTTAAAGTTGAGCCTAGAGGGGAAACCTCTGTGTTTTAAATCTTTTATTACCCGGTAAAGTTAGCTTCCATCCTGATTTTGCAGGTGTGATTCTTTTACTTTTTTCTTTATAATAAAGTTCTTCTTTTAAGAACCTGATTGATTTTGTGTCCTAAAAACCAAAGGGTTTGGTCTGTGCTCACTTTGTTAACCTATTGATTAGTATATTATTCTCAAGCCTGCCCAGGAAAGGGGGTGAAGAGGTTTGGGGGAATATTTTGGTTAAATAAGGACTCCAAGTGGTCTTTTTCCTGAATCTTTGTCTAAATCACTTGGTGGTGGCAGCAATACCATCCAAGGACAAGGAAAGGATTTGTGCCTTGGGGAAGTTTTTAACCTAAGCTGGTAGAAATAACCTTAGGGGGTCTTTCATGTGGGTCCCCACATCTGTACCCCAAAGTTCAGAGTGGGGAGGGAACCCTGACATGGTGGTAGGGTGGGATAATTTTGAACCAGAAGCACAGACCTCAGGATATTAAAAGGACACTAAGAGGAGCTGGAGTTTTTTCTTTGCCCAAGGGCAGAGTAGTTAAGTTCCTGCAAGGGAATTCACAAACTGGGTTGTTGTTTTTTCTAGCTCTCTGGTTAGGCTAGGCTAAGCGAGGGAAGGCTAGAATAATGGAAAGTAAGGTCCAAAAACCCCTTAGAATTAGCCAGATTGGAAGCTGAAAAAAGACAAAAAAAACCCCATAAAAGACAGATGGCCTTAAAGCGGTTGGAGTTGGAAGCGAAGAAGAGAAATCAGGTGAAACACTTGGAGACGGAAATGGAGGCAAAATGCTTGGATACAGAGTTAGAGCTAAAGCGCTTAGATCTGAAAAGGGCTAAGCTGTGTCTACCAGATAACCCTAACAATCCTTCTCCAGGTACCGCTCCCCATTCCAAAAAATTCCCCACCTCCAAGGTAGGCGATGATACAGAGGCCTTCTTAGAAAATTTCGAAAGGGCCTGCCTTGGGTACAACATCTCTACAGACCAGTATATGGTGAAGCTGAGGCTGCAGCTCAGTGGACCCTTAGTAGAGGTGGCAGCTAAAATGCCTAAAGAACACATAAACGGCTACGAACTTGTTTTAAAAAAGGCCAAAATTAGAATGGGGCTAACACCCAAGCATGTCCGTCAGTGGTTCAGAGCTATATGGGGACTTTAGTCTCAGCCCTGAATAAGGGAGTAACCATAGCTGCACTGCCCCCACCCTGGGAAGGAACAGCTGCCCAGAGGGCAAGTCACTCTAGCCCTTGAAAAGGTGCAGCTTTCTCCTCCATACACGGGCTGGTATTTGGGGGCAAAGGCAAGTACCTCCTCCCTTGCTCCCCAGGGGCACTGTCCAGAATGCTGGGACTATGCTCCACAACACAACCCAAGATTTGAGTATACACCAAGCAATGCCCAGTTGGGGGGGAGGGGCCCTGAATTCCTCCTTGCATCTCTGCACAGCTGTGTAAGACAAGAGCACATCCTAACTATAAATAAATAAATAAACCTACTAAAGTTTCCTTTGCAGCATCACTGTATAAAATAAAAACGGTAGAGCTGGTCTGGAATTTTCTGTCGAAGTTGTTTTTCAATGGAAAATGCAGTTTCAGCTAAATCAAAAATTTCTCATTAGCTGCTGAGAAAATCTAAATGCAGTATTTTGCTTTTGGATAGGTTTGATATTAAAATGCATTCATATGGTGCCCCAATTTTTCCTGGGCATTTTTGTTCAGGTGCATCATGTCCTCATTCTGTCATATGGGCTGGATTCCAGGCCAGACTACATTTCCCATGATGCACAGAGAAACACCCCCTCAACTGAGTTTTAGCATCATGGGAGTCACATGACCATGGTATCCTATGGAAAATGTAGTCTGGCCAGGGAGGGTCCCGTCTGTATGGAAGAAGGAGAGCATGGAGATATCTCAACCACAGGTCCCAAAGCACCACGGCACCTTACACAGGTACTATTTAAAGCTGAATTAGCTCAAAACATTTTGATAGCTCCAAATTGAAATTTTTCAGATCCTTTCATTCCATTAAATAAATTGATATTTTGACCTTTTGTTCCTGTTAGGGATGAAAACAAGTGTTGGGATATAAGAATTTTCTTTCAGCTAATAAACCAGCATTCAAACGACTAAAGGAATTCAGCAAAGTTTGTGGCATAAAACAAAGTTGCAAAGGAACACTGCACTGATTGTGTGGGCCTTTTATTTGATCATGCAAGTAATTTTAGCCACTTGGAACAAACTGCCAGTACACAGTTTTGCTTAACAGAAACGAATTATCTTTCTAAAGAGAAATTTGGTGAACGGACATGTCAAGGTTCCTCCCCCACTCTGAACTCTAGGGTACAGATGTGGGGACCTGCATGAAAAACCTCCTAAGCTTATCTTTACCAGCTTAGGTCAAAACTTCCCCAAGGTACAAAATATTCCGCCTGTCATCCTTGGATTGGCCGCTACCACCACCAAACTAATACTGGTTACTGGGGAAGAGCTGTTTGGACGCGTCTTTCCCCCCAAAATACTTCCCAAAACCTTGCACGCCACTTCCTGGACAAGGTTTGGTAAAAAGCCTCACCAATTTGCCTAGGTGACTACAGACCCAGACCCTTGGATCTTAAGAACAATGAACAATCCTCCCAACACTTGCACCCCCCCTTTCCTGGGAAATGTTGGATAAAAAGCCTCACCAATTTGCATAGGTGACCACAGACCCAAACCCTTGGATCTGAGAACAATGAAAAAGCATTCAGTTTCTTACAAGAAGACTTTTAATAAAAATAGAAGGAAATAGAAATAAAGAAATCCCCCCTGTAAAATCAGGATGGTAGATATCTTACAGGGTAATTAGATTCAAAAACATAGAGAACCCCTCTAGGCAAAACCTTAAGTTACAAAAAAAGATACACAGACAGAAATAGTTATTCTATTCAGCACAATTCTTTTCTCAGCCATTTAAAGAAATCATAATCTAACACATACCTAGCTAGATTACTTACTAAAAGTTCTAAGACTCCATTCCTGGTCTATCCCAGGCCAAGACAGACTATAGACAGACACACAGACCCTTTGTTTCTCTCCCTCCTCCCAGCTTTTGAAAGTATCTTGTCTCCTCATTGGTCATTTTGGTCAGGTGCCAGCGAGGTTACCTTTAGCTTCTTAACCCTTTACAGGTGAGAGGAGCTTTCCCCTGGCCAGGAGGGATTTTAAAGGGGTTTACCCTTCCCTTTATATTTATGACAGGACACCCAGAAGTTTTTATTTCAGTCTCCTCCACTGTCCGCAGTGAAAGCCGTATGTTCTGAGACCATGGCTCAATGCAGTAATCTTTAGCATTTTAGACCTTAGGATGCACGTTCTTATTTTCCAGAGAAGGAAGACCACAGATGTAAGCAGAGTTTACTACTCCCTAGGCTCCTTCCAAACTTCAGCTAAATCTCCTTGCTTCTGTTCCTTAAATGTCTCAATTTGCATGAAATTGTCTGCAAACAATTAAAGTTAATTAAGATAATTTATCACTTGAAAGTAAAGCCATCTTATCAGCAGGTATCAGCCTGTTAAGCAAACAAAGAATTAGTTGTAGGAAAATAATCATGTCCCTGTTACCATGTCAGACAGGAAGTGGCAAAAATCATTTCTTTATGATACTTGCTGTTTGGACTGGGTGTTATGTTTTCAAAGTAATTAACTGCAATTAGCGAATCATGTTTCTATAGCAGCTTAATTTGTGACAGGACACTATAGACTTGACTCGTCTACACTGTGGCAGTCATCCTGCATATAAATTGCAATAAAAAACTTTTGATAACATCCCAAAGTTCTTCTGACTGAACAAAAATGAGAAGTTAGAAAGAGTTTAGTTGGGTATACACAGAAATCTGCTCAGTCCAGGAAGTAAGAGTTTTCAAAATGGAGAGGAAAAAATATAACTCATATGAACATGGCTGCATTAAGTCACAACCAGCATGGGACTGTCCCATTGACCTCCTATACCAGGCCTCATCTCCGTTAAGGACCTGCCTCTTTCTTCCTTGAAACTAGACCCAGGCTCCACTGAAGTCAATGGAAGTCATGTCCATTAGCTTCAACAGGCATTTCATTAGGCCCTTTGCACAGAACTCCTGTTGATTTTACAGAGTTTCGTGTGGGAGGTGCTTTCATGTGAGAGGGGTCTCGAAATGATGCATGTACACAGGAAAAACAGTTTGCAAACCACTCGCCATTCAAGGACTGTGATTGGCAATTTGGCAGTGCCTCATGTGAATGAGAAAAATAAAAACTACGTCACCCATTCTTGGTGACTGTGCAATGAAGACTTGATTGCTAAAATAATAAGAACAAGACGACAATGTTTAATTTTCATTTGTGGGCTTAGTTACATATTAGCATTCATAAAAGCATTAGCCATCACGGTAAACTGACTTAATGCTGTGCAAAAACTGCGAAAAGGCAACCAGGAACAGTAATTTTAAAAATTAATTTAAGACAATTTCTGAAAGTGCCATGGGAAAATAAAAATCATTAAGTGGGATATTAATATTCATTGCAGCTGTTATACAGTCAGCTACTGCATCCAGTGTTCAAAAGAGCTGCCCAATGCACTGCCTCAGAGGGATCTGATGGTCCGAGTTCAGTGGAGCATCACACCACAAAGCCTCAGCACTCCCCTTTCCCCTCTGCCTGCTCTCATTCTCCTTCTTCAAGGAAAGGCACCCACAGAGTCATGTAAAAATACAGGCACGTTATCTTAGAATACTCTATTTGTGGGCAACAAAGCTCCTCTTATAAAGGAGGCTGCATTAATTAATTAAGGATTGCTCTAATCTGTCAAAGATAATTATGGTTAGAGCAGTTATGGTTACCTATTTCTCATGCTTCTGCCCCTCCCCCACCCCACAAATGTCCCACATATGGTGCAAAGTGGCCATCCGTTCATCCTTCCTCCCCCTCCATGTTAAGGCTTCAAATAACTTTCTCATTTTCTTTCACTTTTTCTAGGGACACAGCACGATGAGCACAGGTGTAGGAGCCAGGAGCTCCAAAGGTTTAACCCCTGCTCTGCTGGGAATTGTGTGTGAATCCTTGCCAGTCACAAGCTCCCTGCATTCTCAGATTTCCCATCTCAGGTAGTTAATGCTGCCACTTTCCACTACGTATTGGTGGAGCGCTGCGAAAAATCAAAACCATTATGTAATTGCTACGTTGTTTTTTTCATCTAATTTCTTTTGGAAAGTGCCATAGGGCATGCCTGCCCCATAGCACCCCCTACTGAGCTATTCTGGAACTGCACATACTCCCTGCCTCAGTTTCCCTTCCCAGGACGCAAAAAACCCACTTCAGTCACTCTTGAAGCTTGACTCAATGAGCCTCTTCTTGGGGCTGGTTTTAATATAAACCCGCATTCAAAAAGGTTCATAACAAAAAGTCCCAAATAAACAATAGGTGCTTCTGGCTTTGAGGGATCCTCTGAAGCCTGCCCTCCAAATGGTCCCACAGTCCCCCTAGGGTTATCTCTCAGGCCATGTCCACGCTACAAATTTTGGTCAATGCACATTACGGCAGTGGACGGTCACCGCAGTTAGCATATTGCTCAAGCACGTGAGTACTTGGCTGCTTGCATAAGTGCTGCACGTACTCACCAGAAGCACTTGTGTTGATGCACAGTGCAGCGCACCAGGGATAGGTATCCAGGATGTCACTCTAGGCTGGTCAGGGAAGATGCGTGATCCTCACATCTTTAAGAACACAGGACTGCTCATAAAGCTGCAAGCAGGGATGTTCTTTCCTGACCAGAGGATTGCCACTGGTGATATTGAAATACCAATAGTTTGCCATGGGGGACCCAGCCTACCCCTTGCTCCTCTGTAACATGAAGCCGTACACTGGCCACCACGACAGCACCAAAGAAAGATTCTGCTACTCGCTCAGCAGTTGAATGTGCTTTTTGGTAGAGTGAAGGGATGCTGGTGATGTTTACTCACTAGATTGGATCTCAGTGAGAAAAATAACCCCACGGTTATAGCTACTTGCTGTGCCCTGCATAACAGCAGTGAGGCAAAGGGAGAAACGTTGCCGCCAGGTTGGAGGGTGGAGATGGAGCAGCTGCTGGCTGACTTTGAACAGATACAAGGACCACTACAGGAGCTCAGTGTAGCACTGTGTGATTGAGGGAGCCCTTAAAAGAACACTAACAGTCTGCCACAACAATGTGCTGCACTGTCCTGTGGTCTGGCCAGGACATTTTAGGAATTTAGACGTGCTAGTTATACATTTATAAATACTACTCTGTGTCTGTTGCTGAACCTCTGAATTCTGCAGGTCTTGCTGTGCATTTATAATTGTATACGGTGTGCTTAACTGGACCTGTGTGTTCTGTGGTCCTGTCCAGTTACAAGTAGTGGGTGCTTTGAGTACCGCAATACACTCTGCAGTATGTCTGTGAACTAATAAAGATGAGTTTCTTTTAAAAAATAAAAAAAAAATTGTGTAGCACAAACAGGGAAATAACTATGCACTCCTGGCTGGCAGTATCACCTAATGACAATACTCCAGGGCATAACTCCGAATGGTGACAGTCCCAGGGTCAGTTTCCTTGGCAGTTACGGCCCAGGATACTGTCGCCCACTGGCAAGAGTCCAAAGGCTGCCTTGCCTAGTGGCAATAACTCAGGGTAGTATTACCAACTAATGAAAGTGAGGGGGGAACAAGAGAACCTGGGGATTCTGACCCAGGGCCCTTTGAGACAGTAATCCTTGTACAGGGCCTAGGGCCGGCTACCCCTAAATACACTCCTTAGGTCACTTCCTACCCTTCTTCTAGTCCCTCTCATGGTGTGTCAGGCTGAATTTGGGGTCCCTCCGATGTTTCCCGCTGATCTGTCTCCTGAGTCTCTTGTGCTGGCGACAGCAAGTCATCACCTTCAGCTCCCACCGTTGATGGGCTTCCAGTGGCTGGGCACAGAGCTTGGGCATGGCTCGATCCTGTTGGCATGGAGCCCTGGCAACTTCCCGGCTGGAGGCCGCTGCACCTGACTGCTCTCCTCTGTGGTCAGCCCAGGCTGAGCTGAGTCGCTCCCATTTAAATGCTCCCTCCACTGGAAGTATGCCCAGCAGAGGTGAGGGGGTGTGGCCTCTTGGGACCAGAGGAGCTCTTTAACCCTTGCCTCACCAGTGAGGAGCTGGTACATGCCGTCACGCAGCGCTAAAAAAACCAATGTGCAAATAAACAACACAGTACAAATGTCTAACACAAAGTAATGGAACTTTAAAATTAGAAAGGCAGAAAACATTTTCCAGTCTATTTTGACTATACATACACCAACCAGGCTCTCATAGATCAATGTACGTGAATCTATGTCCCCTGGTGTCGAGTGGTACGGGTGGGGATGCGGTCCATAATGTCAGGTACAATACTGGGGAGGAAGGGTGTAGGTAGCTGCTGCAGAAAATTCCTCCAGTGACTGCAAAGGGTGGCATGTCCCAAGCAGTAGGAATATACTACCAACCACCTGCCCAGGATGGTGCTGCTGATTATGAAATACTCCGGGTGATCAGAGAGTCTATAAAGGCAGAAAATGCAATAACAACAGGGGATTTCAACTATCCTCATATTGACTGGGTACATGTAGAGATAAAATTTGTAGACAGCATAAATGACCGCTCCTTGGAACAGCTACTCCTGGAACCCACAAGGGGAGAGGCAATGCTTGATTTAGTCCTAAGTGGCACACGGGATCTGGTCCAAGAGATTAATTTGTGTTTGCTGCCTGAAAAGTTCCATTAAGAACATTGGAACGGCCATACTGGGTCAGACCAATGGCCCAACTAGCCAGTATCCTGTCTTTGGACAGTGGCCAGAGCCAAGTGCTTCAGAGAGTGTGACAAAGCGGGACTCACCACCGCAGCGCCTCCTGCTGGCCGCCCTAGGAATTAGCTCTCAGCCCTTCCAGTCCTCCTTCAGCTAGTGGTGTCATGCTTGCTACCACTGCCATCTCCACCGTTTGAACCCATGTCATTCCCTGGACCAGCTGTCCTTAGTCCCGCCCTTCGCCTCAGGGGCAAACTGCAGTCCGGATACCAGCCACTCTCTTCATTGGTGTGTGGGGCAGGCCTGCCCGCTACTCTGGGTTCCGACCCAGGGACCCTAAAGCTGGCAGCCACCTACTGCCCTCCTCCAACCTGCTGCCTATTTTCCCTGGGGCCCTTCCCCCATAGTCCTAGCATCCTCTCAGACCTTGTAGCAAGGCCCCAGCCAGGCAGTGGTCAGCCAGCAGCTCACCCTCGCACTCTGCTGCCCCTGCTCAGCACTGCTGTATCTATGGCACTTCTTCAGACAGCCAGTCCTCCTCCCTTGCCTTCCAGGGCGAGACTTCCTTCTGCTCCACTGAGCAGCCCTTTATATATGGCCCTCGCAAGCCCTGATTGGCTGCTCCAGCAAGCCTTACCCCTATTGGTGGGCTCAATAAGCCCTTTCCTGATTAGTGGGTTCTGCGCAGCCTCCCTGGTGCTATTTTTAACCTCTTCCTGTGTGGGAAAGCCAACCCACCACAGCGGGAATGAACACAACAGGGCAATTATCGAGTGATCCGTTTCCTGTCATCCAATCCCAGCTTCTGGCAGTTGGAGGAAGCCTGCCAAAGAGTCAGTGCGGTGTACCTAGATGATCAAGGTACTAAAGGAAATTCAAGGAAGAAAGGCTGTTGCAGAGAAGCTAAATGAAATCTTTTCTTAGGTCTTCACTACACAAGATGTGGGGGAGATCCCCAAACCCAAGCTATTCTTTTTAGGTGACAAATCAGGAACTGTCCCAAACAGGTGTCAATAGAGGAGGTTTTGGAACAAATTGAAAAATTAAACACTAACAAGTCACCAGGACCAGGTGGCATTCACCCAAGAGTTCTGAAGAAACTCAGATATACAGCTGCAGAACTACTAACTGTGGTATGTAACATATTGCTTAAAACAGGCTCTGTTCCAGATGACTGGAAGCTATCTTATGTAATGCCAATTTTTTAAAAAGGATCCAGAGGCGATCCTGGCCATTACAGGCCAGTAAATCTAACTTCAGTGCCAGGTGATCTATTTGAAACAATAGTAAAGAACAGAATTATCAGACACATAGATAAAGAGGATATGTTGGGGAAGTAAAATCATGCCTCTCCAGTCTAGGAGAATTCTTTGTGGGTGTCAGCAAGCACATGGACAACGGTGATCCAGTTCATACACTGTAGCTGGACTTTCAAAAAGCCTTTGAAAGTTTTTTAGAGTTAAGGACAATCAGACTGAGTTTTTTAAATATATTGGAACAAAAAGAACCCTGACATTGGGTCCATTACTGAATGGAAATGGTAGAATTATCAATAATAACACAGAAAAGGCAGAAGGGTTCAATAAATATCTGTTCAATATTTGGGGGGAAAGCAGACATTATCTCAACATATGGCGATGGTAACTTTCTTTCCATTCCACTCAAATTTCTGAGGGATGTTAAATCAGAGCAACTAAAGTTGGACTCTTTAAAATCAGAAGATCCAGAAAACTTACCCTGAAGATTTTTTTTTAAAGAGCTGGCTGAGGCGCTCACTGGACAACTAATGTTGATTTTTAATAAGTCTTGGAACACTGGCAAAATTCCAGAAGACTGGAAGAAAGCTGATATTGTGCCAACATTTAAAAAGGGTAAATGGGATGACCCAGGTAATTATAGACCTGTCAGTCTGACATCAACCCCAGGCATGATAATGGAGCAGCACTTAAGGGACTTGATTAATAAAGAATTAAAGGAGGGAAACATGATTAATGTCAATCAACATGGGTTTATGGAGAATAGATCCTGTGAAACTAACTGGATAGTTTTTTATGAGAATACAACATTGGTTGACAACGGTAATTGTGTTGATGCAATATATGTAGCCTTCTGTAAACCATGTGACTGGGATTGCATGGCGTGTTGATTAAAAATCTAAAACGATATTCACTTAACATGGCACACATTAAATGGATTAAAAACTGGCTAACTGATAGGTCTTAAAATGTAACTGTAAACAGGGAATCATCATCAAGCAGGTCTGTTTCCCCTAGAGTCCCACATGGATCAGTTCTTGGCCCTACTCTATTGGACATTTTTATCAATAATCTTGAAGAAAACATAAAATCATCACTGATAAAGTTTGCAGAGGACATAAAAAATGGGGGACGGATAAATAATGAAGAGGACAGGTCATTGATTCAGAGTGATCTGGATTGCTTGGGACACTGTGCACAAGCAAACAATATGCATTTTAATACAGCTAAATGTAAATGTATACACCTAGGAACAAAGAACGTAGGCCATGCTCGCAAGATGGGACACTCCATATCTGGTGGCTAGGCATCAACAACAACACTGAGAAGAAGGTGAAGCGCAGTATTACATATTAGCAGTTCAGAATGACCCTGGCCCAGGTCATCTATACCCTTTGTTGTGGCCTCAGATTCTTTGGAAATGCATTCACATGGACTTTGCTGAATCATTAGAAGGTTATATGTTTTTGTTCATAGTCAAAGTACATTCAAAATGGCCAGAAGTTTTCAGAATGACTTCTACTACAGCTACCAAGGCCACTGGACATCTTCATACCTTGTTTAGCCAAATGGGTTTACCATTACAGTTGGCGAGTGACAATGGACTTCAATTCTGTTCTGAAGAATTTCCGAGGTTCCTAGTTTCAAGTGGGATTCAGCTCATATGTTCTGCTCCATATCATATTGCTATGAATGGACTAGCAGAACACTCTGTACAGACACTTGAGCATGCCTCAAAAGCTAACCAGTCTATTTTGAGCCATCAGCAGAGACTGGACAGTTTGTTGCTTGTCTACAGGAAAACACCATCTGCTACCACCCCAGAATCACCTGCATCTCTTTTCCTGAGGTGATCTTTGTGTATCTGTTGGGACGGCTGCATGCTGATATCGTCTCACATATCGCCAAATCCCAAGCTATGCAAATTGATAAATATGAGACTTGTCACTGTTATTTTCAAGCAGGAGACTTGGTGTGGACTTACGACTATGGGTGTGACATGAAATGAGTACCTGGATAACTTGTAAAATGCACGGGGCCCATTTCATTTGTGATAAAACTGTCTAATGGTATTTTGTGGAAATGATATATGAACCACTTGTAGCCTCAACTAGTACTGGAGTCCAGGTTGGTTCCAGTAGGACTTTCTGTTACTCCAATTAAACCTCCTTCCATTACAATTCCTAATTTTGATTACTTCTTGGGAGAAACTTTGTTACCAGATCCAGTTGATTCCTTACCACTGACTGTTCCTATTGTTCACTGCCACACCTGCATCCCCACATTACCCCCAAGAGAGTGCGAAAACCAGTTGTGCTCCTGAATGGATAAATTGTTTACTAAGAGATTTGTTATTCCAGGGCAGAATAATCCCTTAGAATATAAAAAACATAAGAACGGCCATACTGGGTCAGACCAAAGTTCCATCCAGCCCAGTATCTTGTCTTCCGACTGTGGTCAATGCCAGGTGCCCTAGGGAATGAACAGAACAGATAAACATCAAGTGATCCATCCCCTGTCACCCTTTCCCAGCTTCTGGCAAACATCCTTGTCCATCCTGGCTAATAGCCATTGATGGATCTATCCTCCAGGAACTATCTAGTTCTTTTTTGAACCCTGTTATAGTCTTGGCCTTCACAACATCCCCTGGCAAAGAGTTCCACAGGTTGACTCTGCGTTGTGTGCAAAAATACTTCCTTTTGTTTGTTTTAAACATGCTCACTATTAATTTCATTTGGTGACCTCTAGTTCCTGTGTTATGAGAAGAAGTAAATAACACTTCCTTATTTACTTTCTCCACACCAATCATGATTTTGTACACCTCTATCATATCTCCCCCTTAGTCATCTCTTTTCCAAGCTGAAAAGTCCCAGCCTTATTAATCTCTCCTCAAATGGCAGCCGTTCCATACCCCTAATCATTTTTGTTGCCCTTTTCTGAATCTTTTCCAATTCCAATATATCTTTTTGGAGGTGGGGCGACCACATCTGCACACAGTATTCAAGATGTGGGTGTACCAGGGATTTACATAGAGGCAATATGATATTTTCTGTCTTATTATTTGTCCCTTTCTTAATGATTCCCAACATTTTGTTCACTTTTTTGACTGCTGCTGCACACTGAGTGGATGTTTTCAGAGACCTATCCACAATGGACTCCACAGTCTCTCTCTTGAGTGGTAACAGCTCATTTAGATCCTATCATTTTATATGTATAGTTGCAATTTAAGAGTCTGCAGAAGTCCACCTGCAACTTTTAGTTAGGTTCTATTGTGTTTCATGTCAGCCACATAAACGATCATGTATATCTGCTTGGAAATTTTCTTTAAAGTAGGGTGGAGGAATGTGATGTCCTGTCCCTTTAAATGTTTGAGCCCTCATACCTCTCCAGTGCAAGTTTTGCAGCAAGAACAATAAAAGCTACCACAGCAGAGAGCTGAGTTTCTATCAGCTCCCTCTCTGTGCGTGTCAATCTCCTTCTCTGCTGGGTCCAAATATAGCGCTATCCAAGCACAAACCCCACACATAAATCTCCTACTCCCAGTCTCAAGTTGGGTGCAGATCATCCGACCTGAGGATCAGGCTTCTCTCCCTCATCAAACTTCAGACACGCTTCAGCCTGCCTGCTGGGCTTTGCTTGCACCCCTCAGACTCTGAGTATCTCCCAGCTCACCACCAAGCAGCAACACCCAGGGCTTCTTACCTGCAGCCCCTCCCTTCTTCCTCTTGGCTCTCCACAAGCTCCTCTTTTATCTCCATCCCCAAAGACCAATTTAGCCACATGCACCGACTGTCACATGACTGACCATTTTCTCCACTTGGAGAGGCGAGCTATGTATGACACAGATGGGGGCTGGACCAGTCATCTTCTGAGAAGAAGTTAAATGGCAACCTATGCTCACTTCTGGAACAGCAGGGAGGACTGTGCCGTGGTTCACTCACAGTAACACAATTCTGCACCACAGTGTTAAATCGCTGATGCTTGTTATACCTGGAATAGAAAGAGCAGCCTCCTGTCAGTCTGTTAGTAACTATGCTATTCACGGATTTTCTGGATCGTTAAATCATGCTGGATCAGATTATAGTCTAATGCAGAGTCACTTGGCACTGCACCTTCATAATTTCCCCATGTTCTTGGGCGACATTTTCAAAAGCATTCAGCATCGGGCTAACTCTTCTCCCACCAGAGTCAGAGGTAAAGCCCTCACTGACTGCAGTGCAAAAAGAGCCAAGACAATGCGAGGCACCTTGCAAACCCCTCCCTTACTAACCATGTGTAATGTCGGTGGGCGGGATTGAACCAGGGACCTCTGGAGATTAGCGCATGAGCCTCTACCGCGTGAACTAAAAGCCAGCTGCCTGTTAGCTAAGGCTGTAAAGCAGACTCATTCTTCTCTCTCTCTCTCTCTCTCTCTCTAAGTGGTCTTGGTGCCACTAGATGGGACAGAACACATCACCCAGGAGGCATGTGGGTTACACACGCTCCCCATGCCATATGAATTCCTTACTTTACAATCAGTTGCCTGATTCTCTGTACCATCTTCTCCATGGCCATGTTCACGTCCACACCTTCATTTACAAACAGCCATCTAAGAGCGGCTAACGTATGGTCAAGTCTCATGGCAGATGCATGGGTGACAAAAGCGCCACTCTCATGGGAGGATCACAGGCCCTAAATGATGACTGAAACCTTGTATGAGTGGGTCCCAAGACATCAAGACATCTCATTTAAGATCCGAGTACCCAAGCCAAGGGTGTCGCAGGATGTTTCTCTTCAATTCCAGCTATTGGTGGCATATCCTGAGGGTGCAAGTATTGTTGAACCCTGCCATCTGTTCCCACAATGTGACCATTAATAGCAATAGGTGGCTGATTTTTCTTCAGCCACTAAGGGCCTCATTTTCCAGAGGACTGAGCAGACGCAATCATAAAAATGCACATTCACCCATCATGACTGCAACTCACCCCAACCTTTCTTGTGTACATGCAAATGTGGAATTGTGCATGCATGGGCAAATGAAGTAATAACACGCAGAGAAAGACAATGTATCATGTCATCACTGGATTTGTAAGTGCAAATAAGGGCTTTTGTAGTCTCAGCCAGTGCATGTGCTTATTTTTGTGGGTGCATGAGGGGTACCCTACTTTAAACATTTCTCTCTCAGAATAATTTTTGGGGAATTCTCATCCCTGTGATGAAATCCTTAAAAATTGGAAATGTTCAACTTGCAGAGACTTCGTGGAATGTATTCAGGCTGTCCTTCTTCTGATGGTGATGATAAAATTAATGAACCTTGCAAAACAATATTAATTTGAAGTTGCCAGGAAAGGTAGTAATGGCTCTCTTATTATGCCCAATTGTGTAAGAAGAAAACGTTTTAATCAAACAAATCCCCTGTGTTTGAGGGGACATGGGACACTACATTTCCATAGCAAGAAGATTCTGATTGTTCCACTTTGACTGGCCATGGAAAGCAGCTTATGAGAGTACCACTCTTGCATTCACAATGATAGGCTATTGCCAGAGGCTCTGGATTATGAAGAGAAGAGACTTCTCCAGACAGTCAGGCAAGTTACAAAAATCAATTCCCAAGTACAAACTGGAGGTATTAAAGTACATAATACACACTAGCAGTTCTAGGTATGCAGGGAGACAGTGTGGCCAAGGGGATCAGGCCTGGGGCTACAAGCCAGGAGACATTGGTTTGAGTCCCAGCTTTGACCTTTGCTCACCCTGTGAGCTTGGGAAATCAGGTCAAGAGTCCAAGAATCAGGGATGTGTCAATTTCTGGTGGCCCAACTTGAGACGTCTGGTTTTTAGAGCAGCTCTCAGCACTTTCAACTGCACTTGTGGTTGCTCAGCACCTCTGAATAGCAAGCCAGATACGGCCACTGATGGAATAAGATATTACTCAACCTAAGAGTGGCACAACTGACCCCTACCCGTGGCCCAGTTGGACCCTGTGTAGGCACACACTGAATAGTAAGGAAGAAAAATTCAGGTATAAGTTTCCTAAGAGAAAAGAAGAATGAGAATCCTTGTAAACCTATTCGTTGCAGTTGAACTGTTTGGTATGTAGATCACAGACACCGAGTTCCTCCAGCTTCCAGTAAATAGCGATAGTCTGAGAACTGGCCCCAAAAGCTGGTGGGGGGGGGGGGAGAGAGAAAATAATGGACAAGTGGCTAGATTAAAAAAACCCAGCTCTAACACTGTTTGTTTCCTGACTTATCTATACTTTCCAGGTAACAGCGGTATAATGGCTATGTATTAATGATATGCCTTGGCTGCAATTCTTCGTTGTCTCTTATGCCTCCTCATCTAGTTGTTTTGATTTGTAATGGTGAAATGCACACTCTGTCCCCACTCCCAATTTAATTTAAAGGCAAATGACATTGAAGTCACAGATCTTTATTTTTTAAAGACAGCACGCAGCTCAATCTGTTGAGAAACATAGTTTTGTTTTCTTTTTAACTGGGGTCATCACCTTCTCTGCTGTTGTTTCAAGGTTGGCAGTGATTTAAACTTGGTGTATTTTTACAACCTGTACCTAATCCAGGGTATAAATCATCCTGAAGGACATTTATTTCTGCCTGTCATCTCCCAGGAAGATGGTATTAAAGTGAGCCGGGTACAATGTGCAATTCAAAAACAAATTTGTTGCTGATGACTTCAACATGCATTACGTTTTCATTAGCTGCAGAGAGAGAGGGAGGTGGGCTGGAATGCCAGCTGATTCATCTGATTAAATGATAATTGCTTCCTCCTCAGTTAAGAGCATGTCAGGGGGTTTTCTTCATTAATAGAAGGACATCTGCGTTTTTTAGCAGTATCCCGTTCTGTTAATAGAGACTGAGTGTATTAGACTCACTGGCTAGGGGCTGGGAGCACTCAGAACTGGTGCAGCTGGGTTTTATAATGACCACCACTCTTATTCGGCGTCACAGGAACAAGAGACAAGATTGTCCAAAGTGATTAGAGATTCCGGGTGCCTCAATTTCTGCTGAAAAATGAGGGCCCTTTAAGACGACTCAGATTAGGCCTTGTAGCCCATAGGGCTAGCTTGCCTTTATTATATTCGCTGCCTTGCCCTCATTATATTCTGCCTTTATTATATGCAGCAGTCATGCAAGAAACTTAGAGGCCTGTATGCTGTAAGACATTATCTTCAGCAGTTAGCATAGGTCTTGAGTCCTATGACTTCAGCACAGATAAAAGGCCTGACGGAAAACCCCAAGTATTGGGGAAGCTGAAAATAGACTGTTTAAGGCCACCACCTACATCTCTCTCTCCTACTGCCCAGAGGCTGGGATGCAAACTTTATATGATGTTTACACTGATGCCACTATATCCAATACATATTCAGTCAGGTTTTTTCCCCTACTCCTTATTTGTATTTCCTCCCCCTACTAATGTTGGGGTGTCCTTCTCCTATAGGTTAGTATATTAATGGTTTCAACTTTTTATTATATACATCAATTCATTGCCATGGTGTAACACTGGCAGACCCCAGTCGTCGGCGGGCAGGATTGAACCTGGTGCTTCTAGAGCTTAGTGCATAAGCCCCCCCCGGCCCCTCTCGATGGGACAGAACACCACATCGAGGAGGTGTGTGGGTTACCATGGCACTCTTGTGGTTAGGTAGCTGCGGATGTTAGCTTATGTTCTCATTATTCCTTGCATTATTGTTGAATATAACAAAGGCAGAATATAACGAAGGCCAGGCAGTGACTATAATAAAGACAAGTCAGCCCTCTGGGCTATAGCATCCAATAACGAAGGCATCCAAAAATTACTAGTCATGGTTTGGAAGCTTTCGCCGAAAGCTACTCAGCAACACTGTGGTGTGGGTTTTTTCCCAAAAGAAATTGAATCTCTGAGTAATGGACACACAAAGTAGTGCTATATTTTTCCTATTACAGCATATGCTGAGCAGCAGCTGTTTGTCAGAGGTACGGACCCCCGCGAACACGAGGCCTGGAGGGGCCAGTGTGAGTTTATCAATCTCTTTTGCCAGCTAGACTAGTGTGTGGCTGCTCTTGCCCCTTGAGTAC
The DNA here is from genome assembly GCF_965140295.1 of Lepidochelys olivacea. NCBI lineage: Eukaryota > Metazoa > Chordata > Testudines > Cheloniidae > Lepidochelys > Lepidochelys olivacea. The sequence continues at coordinate 126,690,103 of NC_140416.1, forward strand.
AGAAAACGTCTGATTGTTTTGGCTGGGGGTGACAGAGGGAATGTCTGGGCCCAAAGAGCCAAAGGGGTTAACATGACCTGGTTCAACATTAAACAATTTTAAACAAGGTTCAAGGATTGAGTCTCCAGCCTGCTTAGTACCATGGCAAACACACCATTAACAATAGTTTTAAATCTTTTATTAATGATACAGAAAAGAAGGAAAAACAGTTACATCATTTTAAATCTAAATGACTAAGGAAGGTTTTCTTGGTAACAACATCCCTTGTTCCCTTTAGCTGGAGGGAGTTTTTAGAAGGAAAAAGCCCCTTGTCTGACAGTCTTTTAGATGGTATTAAAAATGGTTGTCTTGTTTGGTTTGGGGGAAAGAGCTGAAGCTGTTGTTAAAATTCAATTCTGTTTTCCAGAACACACACACACACCGGGGGGGGGAAGAAAAGAACAGCAAAGATAGAAAATGCGGGTGTTGACTTTCACTTCCAGCCTCAGTGCTGGAAAAACACCGGCTCAGCACGTGGTCTGATCAGCCACTATGAGACCAGCTGAGGATATTGAATTTAGCTGCCTGTTTCTGGTCACCGACTTACAGCACCGCTGCAAAATACACAGTCTTGGCCAGCTCTTATTAGACAAAAAGACAAGGGAAAGGAAAGAAAAGAAATAAGGTGGGGAAGGAAAAGAACACACAAGGTGGGATGGAAGGGGAGTAACAATATCTCACCTCCCAGGTGGTATTCAGGATTTAGCCAAAAGTGGTGGAGACGGCAATCTCTGGGAAATTGGATGTTATCTCAATTTGCAAACTGGCTGGCTCGCTCAGCAGATAGGTTTAACAAAAGTTTATTGAGGCAAAAAAGACTCAGCAAACAATGGTCACTAACTCACAATCGGGATGCAGATCAGGACAACACCACACAGTCGCCTCCAGCATTGCACATACACAGCTTCAGCTTCTCTTTGTTCGGCCGATTATAACGCGTGTTATCTTTTTCTTATGCACGTGTTTTAGTTTAGAGACTAACCAATTTATTTGAGCAAAAGCTTTTGTGAGCTACAGCTCACTTCATTGGATGCATTCCTGACAGGTTTCAGAGTAGCAGCCGTGTTAGTCTGTATTCGCAAAAAGAAAAGGAGGACTTGTGGCACCTTAGAGACTAACCAATTTATTTGAGCATAAACTTTCGTTTAAAACGCACTCCCCTGTGCTAATCCTTGTAGCGAACCATGATTTAAATAATAGACTCTCTATATCTTCTCCTGTAGAGCATTTCACTAGGATCCCTATGGGATCCTCCCACTCCACACATTCCTGTTCATAGATGTCAAGGTTCCTCCCCCACTCTGAACTCTAGGGTACAGATGTGGGGACCTGCATGAAAAACCTCCTAAGCTTATCTTTACCAGCTTAGGTCAAAACTTCCCCCAAGGTACAAAATATTCCACCCGTTGTCCTTGGACTGGCCGCTACCACCACCAAACTAATACTGGTTACTGGGGAAGAGCTGTTTGGACGCGTCCTTCCCCCCAAAATACTTCCCAAAACCTTGCACCTCACTTCCTGGACAAGGTTTGGTAAAAAGCCTCACCAATTTGCCTAGGTGACTACAGACCCAGACCCTTGGATCTTAAGAACAATGACCAATCCTCCCAACACTTGCACCCCCCCTTTCCTGGGAAATGTTGGATAAAAAGCCTCACCAATTTGCATAGGTGACCACAGACCCAAACCCTTGGATCTGAGAACAATGAAAAAGCATTCAGTTTTCTTACAAGAAGACTTTTAATAAAAATAGGAGTAAATAGAAATAAAGAAATCCCCCCTGTAAAATCAGGATGGTAGATATCTTACAGGGTAATTAGATCCAAAAACATAGAGAACCCCTCTAGGCAAAACCTTAAGTTACAAAAAAAGATACACAGACAGAAATAGTTATTCTATTCAGCACAATTCTTTTCTCAGCCATTTAAAGAAATCATAATCTAACACATACCTAGCTAGATTACTTACTAAAAGTTCTAAGACTCCATTCCTGGTCTATCCCCGACAAAGACAGAATATAGACAGACACACAGACCCTTTGTTTCTCTCCCTCCTCCCAGCTTTTGAAAGTATCTTGTCTCCTCATTGGTCATTTTGGTCAGGTGCCAGCGAGGTTACCTTTAGCTTCTTAACCCTTTACAGGTGAGAGGAGCTTTCCCCTGGCCAGGAGGGATTTCAAAGCGGTTTACCCTTCCCTTTATATTTATGACAATAGCTAATAATTAATAATAGATATTGCGGGTTTCAGACAGCTACCACTGGGTCATGTCTGCTCCCCAGCTCCATATTCCTACCCCTATCTACTTCCATGTTTGAATAGGTGGGGGAAAATCACAGATCTCTGCACCCAGCTGCAGCGCTCCGTGTCTGCTCCATATCAGCATCATGTCACACAAGAGCTCTTGCTGCTTCTCCCAAGCTGACGGCAACTCTCTCGTGCAGTGTCACAGAACCAGACTCGGTGAGGAAGCAAGCGTACGCCATGGAGGTCCGAGTACGCAAATGGTAATGTCCCGTGAGCAGCATTTGTTGTGGTGGCTGCCACGGAGGCGTTTTTTGTGCGCTCCTTCACAGGCCCTTCAACACACTGCTAGGCCTTTCTGTGCAACTGCAGCCTCCATGTTAGTGACCATCTTGTGAGGAATGGCAGGTCTACCCTGGGAGACTGTATTGTGTAGGCAGGAAGCAATGGAACTGGGTCGAACCTATAGACCACTGGCTACCTCAGATGTCCACGGTCCCTGTTGTGAAAACTGGGCCTGCAAACTGACCCTAATTGTAGGCTCAGCTGTCAGAAGTAAATGAAAGTTCATAAACTGTCCCAATGACCTGCTATACAAAATGGTTTAAGAAAAGAGGTTAGGAGGAAACAATCTGAATGAAAGTAAACAGAAAGGATCGTACTGATGCCACTCAAGGGCTGTGCGTTAAGACAGTGACTGGTAAAGAAGAGCCGTGGAGTATAAGTGGTGTTGTGCATGTGTAAGAAATTGCAGAGTAATCATATGCGTGAGGGGAAAAAATAAAGTAACTGCAAAGCTACAAGAACTGGTTTGAGCTACCATTAAACTTGTACTGACAGGGTGGAGAATTGAGATAATGACAATCTAAAAGAGGTTTCAGAGTAGCAGCCACATTAGTCTCTATCCGCAAAAAGAAAAGGAGGACTTGTGGCACCTTAGAGACTAACCAATTTACTTGAGCATAAGCTTTCGTGAGCTAAGCTCACTTCATCGGATGCATGCAGTGGAAAATACAGTGGGGAGATTTATATACACAGAGAACATGCAACAATGGGTGTTACCATACACACCGTAATGAGAGTGATCAGGTAAGGTGAGCTATTACCAGCAGGAGAGAAAAAAAACCTTTTGTAGTGATCATCAAGGTGGGCCATTTCCAGCAGTTGACAGGAACCTGTGAGGAACAGTGGGGTGGGGGGTGGGGAATGAACATGGGGAAATAGTTTTACTTTGTGTAATGACCCATCCACTCCCAGTCTTTATTCAAGCCTAATGTAATGGTGTCCAGTTTGCAAATTAATTCCAATTCAGCCGTCTGTGACTGCTTCTGGAGTGTCCCCGCGACAGCTGTGTTAAAAGTCACTTCAGAACTAGCTCCAAAAGAAAGTGTTCTTTGTGTAGATGTTCTTTATACCCACAGATGGTCATGGAAACCAGCAGCACGTGTGGTTGCAGGTGACGGAGGCTGTGCTACAGAGGGAGAAGAAGCATGGTGAAACATACCTATGCCAGAGTGACAATACATTTATCTCCCTGACCCATAGCGGTAACACCCCTGCAGCTGGGTTTCTGGAGACAGATCTACTTGGTCTTGCTCTGCTGCTCCCTTGACGCTGTGCTGAGATGAGATTCCATTCAAAATTCACAGTGACTGTACCTTCCAAACAACCTGGTTACATTTTCTCTTCTCCTGTTCGTTTGTGCCCCTCAACACATCCCGGCTCCAGAAGCTGTGAAGCAGCATGTGAAGGGCTCCAACGTGGCCCCGGAGTAAAGGAAATCTGGGAAGGAAAGCCTGTTCTGGAATGTCTAGGGTCTGAACTTTTCTATGCTTATCCACACCAAGCATGGAGGTTTTTGAGCGGCTAGAATGATCAAGGCAGGGGAATGTTTCTTAGTCATGGATTAAAAAGAAAAAAGAAAAATTTCATTCCTGTCGCTCGGCTTCCATTATTGTGCTGATTTGTTTTCAGAGTTTCCACATAACCGTGGCAAACCTGGCAATCCTATGTGGATTTTGACATGTACAAGCACACACACTTTGTGTATCCAAAGTTCCAAAGCATGCGAAGCTGACCAATTTGGTTTTGGTGACATTTACACCAGAGTGAGGCTGTAGACTGAACCAGAAGCCAGCCAGCCAGGATAGGGCTTCATTTAATAGCATATTAAGAACTCAGTCCAAAGCTCTTAGGCACCTGTGCAACTTTAAGCACCTGATTAGCCCCAGTGAAGGAAACTTTAGCTCAAGCAGCAGCATACATGCTTAGAGTTATCCACATGCTGAGGTGCTTCGTTGAAACAAGACGCAAGACAGTTTGAGATCCACACCGAGAAGTGAAGTCGGCCTTGTTCTCCCTACTCTAAGATGGAGGTGTCCTATCCAACTGCAGCACTGCACAGAAGAACTCCTTCATCTTTTAAAATTATTCTCGGTTTGGAGCATGAAGCTGGCAAACTCCAATCTGCCAAGGTGCTGACTGGCTGAACTCTGAAGTTAGGTGTGCTGGGATGTGCAAACCCCACACTGGACAACAAGGGGTGAAGGAGCTGCTCTGGGCTCAGGCAGCCCCACCCCACCCCACCTGCACGGTCTGCATGGGCTGGAGGAGGAGTTAAAAGGGGAGCAGAGGAGTTCCCCTGGGTGAAGGCTAGGGAAGAGAGCAGACCTTCAGCCCATGAGAAAAGGGCTGACCAAAGGCAGGTGCTTCCCAGATAACCACTGCCCAGAGAAGGGAGAGGTTGATGCTGATGTGCCCCAAGCAGGAATCATCCCCCTCTAGTTCTTATTAACTGAGTTTATTTGCATTAATTCCCCATGGCTTTTGTTCATGGACTACCAAAGGCTTTTAAGTGACCTAACTGGAGGGCCAAGCCACAGGGAGAGAAATGTCACGGCAGAGGTGCCGCAGCCGGTAGCAGGAGATATCCAGTGGGGAGAGAACTGCTACACCACTCCAAGGAGGTATCAGGAGTGAGACAAACCCTTCACACCAGGAAGGCCCCAGTTTTGCAATAGGATCCAGAAAGACACTAGCTGGACTCCTCACAAGAGCAGGGATCTGCCCACACAGACCTAACTGCAGGATCTGGACCAAAATGACTTGTAGTGGCTTTGTGAACAGTGAATAAAAATGGAAAGGATTCGGTTGCAGTCAAATACTTTTTCTACTGCATTATTAGTTGATAAAGAGAAATATATATAAAGCCATGCTTAATTACTAATTAAGAAACAGTTATGTGCTATTTTCCTAATGATTCACTGGGAAGATGGATCATAAAGATTCCCATAACTGTACTTTGCAAATTTAATATCTTCCTGGCCCGCAAACAGAATTATAGTGCCAGGCCTGGTGCTCTCCCTCCCCTGCCCCTCTTTCAGCTGCTGCCTCTGAAATGAACCATATTATTTTGTTTATTTCATATTCTGAGGTGGGGGACAAGACTGGGGAACACCAACCCTCAAAATCCCCTTGTTAGAATTAACAGGAAGAGTTTCACCTCTTCAGCACAGAGAGAGATTTTATTTACTGAGTGTTTTCTGGAATTTGTGGCATATTTTACAGACATTACACTTCCATATATAATGGTCATTGCAATGCTCATCTTTTATAAAGCAGCCTTTGATGTAAGCCTATGAACTCTATACAAATCCCACTATCTGTAGCTTCCCCATTTTGTATGAAGTATATAGGTCCAAAATGCAAACTCTCAGCTTCCTACAGGGCTGTATGCAGAGGCCCCACTGCATTTATAAGACAAAGGGTTATCTGTTATATTTCAGGATAGGAGCTGCGACATTTTGTTTCAGATGGAAAGAAGATAATTTTGCTGTTCAGAGGCTCAGCTGTCTTCGTTTTTTCTGCCTGCATTACTACATTGCAGCATTGCCGATGAGTTCTTTATGCATTCCATTTACAAAGCATAATTATTTCAAGAGCTAACAGTAAAGCTATCCATCAAACCATTAATGCTGTACTGTTCCCTAATGAATGCTTGAAATCTACATGCTTTTCTCCTTATGTAACTAAGTAAAGAATGTACTGAACTTTCACATTAATAAATGTCCTATGGAGACAACTATGGTAAATGATCCCCCAGATAGTCATGGAAGGACTTGCTAGATATTCCCTATAGTAAACTTTCCCTGAAATGCTAAAAACTTTGTGAGGATATCATTAAATAACACACATTTGATTCACAATTTCCAAAGTGAATGTATTTCTAATTTCCCAGAGCAAGAAGGGACTCTTGAGTCTATTGAATTATGCCTTCCTCCGCACCGTATTTGTAATGAGGCGCAAATGCCAGCGCATAAGGAGAAACTGAAGATGGGCCATAAGGTCTGGAATTTCCTAGCATGAAGCTGCCAGTGCACTTATACACCCCAGAGCACAAGCAGTCGGACATTAGATTTACAGACCACAGTTCAGAGAGAGTCACACAGCTTTCCTTCATGCTCTGGAAAGTCATTTCTGGTGTGACCCAGGAACAAAACAGATAATGAGCTTTTTAAACTATTTATAGAACAAGAGGAATTAATGTGCGTACATGTTGGAGATTAGACTTATTATTTCAATACTACTAACTACTTCAGTGCAGTTAAAAACCCTGCACCAGGCAAGCAGGTGTTAAAGAGCAGCTGTGAGCTCAGGCAACCCCACCCCTGCAAGACCTGCCAATCTTGAAGGAAGAGTCTTAAAAAAGGTGGAAGCTCAGTTCATAAGACCCCAGCTTGGGGAGGTGGACAGACCTATCTGGCTCTCAAAAAGAAGCTCAGCAGAGAGAGAGCCAAGTTACCTCTGGTTGCCTGTGAGCACAGAACAGTAGGACTGGTGGCTGGAGGATCCTGGTAGGACAGCGTCGGTGGTGCTGCTCTCCATTTCCATAAATTTAGTTTCCTTTGTTGCCTGAAGAACTGGGATTAGGGGCTTCACCCCAGTGCAGATCCCAGCTGAGAATGAGCCCCCTGAGAAGAAAGTGGGTTGATGTAGGAAACAGTATTGGAAAAAAGCAAAAGTTGGGTCAGACGGACCTTAACCACAGATACCAGGATAGAGGGAGGGGCTTGGTTCCCCCACAGCTTCCCTGAGAAGAATCCAAGCACAAGGGGCCTGAAGGAATATTGGGCCGGGACCACGGTTGTCAACCTGGTGTGAGGTCCTGGGACAACTAGTGAAAATCGAGTCACAAGGCAAAAGGGAGCCATCGGCAGTCCCGGTTGGCAGGACTACAGAGAAATACCCTGCAATGCTGCCTCTGGCCACAAGGAGGCGCACACCAGCTGGGGCGTCACTGTGCCAGACAGCCATGCTGTGGGCATGCTGCAGATGTGCAGACATCTGTCAGTGAAACCCAGTACACTGCGATCTCCCACTGATCCCGGTGACGTTTTGATTTCAAACGATGGCACAGCCATGAGATAGAGCACCCCGCTAAGGAAGGGGTAAGAAATAAATGCACCGCAAGCTAAATTAAAAAACATCAATGAATACACAAAACAATTGTCACAATCTCCCCCTCAGATTAGAAATCCGGCAGGAATTCAGATACCTTCCAGGTCTTCCAGCATGCACGTTTCGCCCCCTTTTTCCCTGTGCCCCCCATTCAGCATGGTAACGGGAGAGATGTCCTCTCTCCTCAGGACAGCGCCTGACGAAAGCAACACAGCTGAATGCGCTCGCTGTGGCTCTTCGGGATTTCTTTTCCTCCCCAGGGCCCATGTTGCAAGTGGTGGCAGCCACTGTGCCCGAAGAAAAGTCCTGCCCTGTGCCCGAAGAAAAGGACCAGCTCCGCCTCGGCCTTGCTGGTTGCCATGGCAACCGGGTGGGCAGGCGGGTGGCCTGCGCGTAGATGGACCGCGAACAAGTGCCAGTCCAGATCCCCAACCAAATAAAGACCGGAATAAAGCTATGAGGGAGAGTCCCGCCCAGTGCAAGCAGCTGCTACTCCACGGACTTCAGTAGTGCCATCGGCGGCCTGGATTGGACCTTGGGTCCGCACTGGCGTGAAATGGAAGTGACTGGAATTAGTCTCCCGTTGCACCTGCGTAACAGAGCCCCACGGACTCCTTCTGCATCAAGAGGGTGACACAAGCGGCAGCAGCTGCCACCCTCTGGCAGGAAGAAGATGTACCGTGTTCTGCTCTCCTCATAGTGTGAGCCAACAGGACGCTATGTCAAGATGAGCACGATGGGGGATCGGTCAGATCTAGGGCAGGCTCAGGGCAGTGCAACTGCACTTCTCCTCCCCTGTGGAGAGGTCGTAGTTTAGCAGACTCAGGTGCCTCTGTGAAAGAGGCCTTTCAATATAAATACAGACAAATATTAAATCCATCGTTTCCAAAACCCCTGAGCCACGTTTGGCTGAGAGGACATTTGGGAGCCCACCTAGGTGATTTAGCTTTCAAATCCAACAAGCAGCACAGGTGTTCATCGGCAAGCTATCTGACATGCAGGACAGAGACTGGATCCTGTCAACTGCAAGGATATCTGAAGAGCAAAACATAAATACTGGAGCTGCCTTGTATTTTTTTCTTGATTCCTTTCCATTCTCCCAACATACACAGTACAAGCCAGGAGCAGAGAGCACATGACATAGAAGTGGTGAAATGGTCCCCTCCCAAACTGCGGGAGACAAAGTGAGACACATTCAAAACCTCCACTGAATCATTTGAAGAAATAAAGCTAGATAAGAACTGAGGACTCTGCGAAGATGTCCACATCAGAAAGGCTTTCAAGTAGCCTCTTTGAAAAGTTTAGGTGGTATCCTTCATGTTGCCACCAGTTAACATACAAAGCAAAGCCCCGTAGATCTATTGTTCACCTAGAACTGGCCAGTTCCAGTGTGTTGAAGTCAGGACTGTAAATTTAAAAATGCCTTTGTGGTTGCCATGAGGCACTATGCTCTTCAGCGACTTATTTTAGTTCTTACTCCACGGTGGTTGTTCGTGAATACACTTCCTGACAGCTGCCCCAAGCCAAATCCAGGATTTAATCCATAAAGCACCCAAAGGATCATTGGAAAGGACCTAATGGCTAGGATTTAAAAACTCCCATAATATCAATGCAGTTGAAAGAATTATACCTTGCACATAATGATGGGAAACCAGAACCTTAGGGATTATGGGCCAAATTTAGACCCAGTGTAAATGGGTGCAAATCAGTTGAGATCGATATCTGGATTAAAACGTTAAATATGAGTGACTTTCATCCTACATGTTTTCTATTGTTTCAATTCCTATAATTGGCCAATGTAATTAATGAATACAAAAAAATATAAAGTGTAACATGTCCTATCAGATTGAGTTTAGGGGGGATTTTTGGTAAGCATTACACATACCCTACTAGAACTGGCCTGCATTATACAGGCCAAACTATTCACCTTAACATCTAAAAACATAAAAATCTATGAGTTTAGCCAGGACCATGCCAGCCAAATCAAGTCTCATCAGACCCACGTGCTCAGAACTGAATAGGATTTCACTGGTATTTCTCATCGAAAAACTGGCATTGCCTATTGCAGCACATGCCACTTGCAGTATGTGGACATTGCATCAGTACTGACCCAAAACACAGAATTACTAGTGTCATGTCATGCAGAATCTCTCTCTTGATCAGAGGTCTCCATCCAAAGGCCAGCCCTTTTTGCTGACAGGAACTGACTCGGTTGTAGCCTGCATAGTTTAGCTGCAGACTACTGCCCATGCAAGACATTCCTCTTTCTCCACTGAACAAGCTCTGAAGAGAAAGAATGAGGAGGACTTGTGGCACCTTAGAAACTAACAAATTTATTTGAGCATAAGCTTTTGTGGGCTAAAGCCCACTTCATCAGATGCATGCAGTGGAAAATAAAGTAGATAGATAGATAGATGATTATCAATCACTACAAATTTTTTTTTCTCCTGCTGATAATAGCCCACCTTAATCGATTGGTCTCATTAGGAGTTGGTATGGCAACCCTCATTGTTTCATGTTCTCTGTGTATCTATATCTTCCTACTGTATTTTCCACTGCATGCACCTGATGAAGTGGGCTTTAGCCCACAAAAGCTTATGTTTAAATAAATTTGTTAGTCTCTAAGGTGCAGCAAGTACTCCTCATTCTTTCTGCTAATACAGACTAACACGGCTACCACTCTGAAGTCTGAAGAAAAAGACATCAGTCACAGAACCAAAAAGAACAAAAGCATTTTCAATGGATGGTAAATTTCAGGTGAAATCCCTGGTTGTAGAAAATCAGTGCTGAGGAGGGGAAGAGAGATGAAAGCTTCTGCTTAAGCCCTGTGCCTACCGGGGGGGATTTTATTATCATCTAACTGAGTCTGGATGATCTCCATGCAATCGTGATTCCATCCAACCACCAGACCACCTATCATCTTTTAAAATCAAACTTCTGTGTCCTTTCAATTAAAAAATATTGCGGAGCCATTACTGATATCTGCAAATGCCACCACATGCTGTTTGCTTTATACGGGACCAGGAAGAGGTTCCAGTAGTGACAGCAGTCTGCACTACAATTAAACAACGTATTTTTTTTCTTATTGTTCTCGTTTCATCTCCTCTCCTGTGGCTGCAACAGTTGCAGATAGTGCGTCTGACACAGATAAGCATTAATCTATTGCTTATCCGGCGCTAACTGTTTTCTTTTGCAGAAAGACTTTGTTTCGGTCCTTCATGACACGGGTCAAGATCACGTCATTAAATCAGCGCAGTGTGGATAATAACGGGCAAGTAGTTCTTGGGGTTAGAGCGACCTGACTTTAGCAGCAAGTGACTAAATGCAGCCATGGGGCCCGAGCGCCAGGGGCTGTAAACAGAGCAAGGAGAAGGTTGCATCCTCTCTCTCCTCCATTGCACTGATAGCAATGATGTGTATGGGGCCCTGCCGCCTTCTGGATTAACTGCAACTGATTTAGGCCCTGATCCAGCACAGCACTAAGAATTTGAAAAGTCCCACTGAAATCATGGTTAACAAGTCACTTGATTAAAGGCAATTAACTATTTATGAAGGTGCTACTCCATGTAGGGAAAGGTACCAGAATGGGGAGGTGGCAGGCCACGGGCCTCCGCTCCTATCTTTTCGTACCAATGGCTCTGACATGTCCAACCGCCGCGCTCTTTCTGTCCGCTGCAGCAATGCTATTGACAGCTTGTTCCAGTCATTAGAGAGAGACAAGAACTCCCTTTACGCTGGCCCTGCGGCTTTTCTCCCTCTCTCTTTCCTGTCCTCCCCTTGCACATCCTTCCTGTGCTCCTTTTCTACTCTTGCAGTTAGCAGGCTAATTAGCACCTTCGCGCTCCCCAGCCCAGGCTGATGCAATAATTAGCCAGTGCTTCCCTCATCCAGGCCCTCTCCAGGTGAGGTAAGTGGATCTCAGCAGTCTGTCACACATCTTCCCACACGTTGTCTGGTGGAATTTTCTCCTTCCATGGGCTCTCCCTCCTTTACTGATGGTGCTGCTCTCCCTGAGACCTTCTTTGCCCCTAGGGTGACCAGCCAGGTCCCCTTCTGAGCTCCCCCCCATTCTCCACTCACAGAAATCACATTTGGTGGGCGGGGTCACCCCTGAAATTCTGTCTTTGCCCACAGATCTTCACATTAGGGGCAACCTGGTGGGATACTCTCACCCCCTTTGTTTTGTAGAAGGGCCTGTTGGCACCTCTCGCACTCCTGGTTAGCCAGGTTCTCAGGTTCTCCAGGCCTCTGAGCTCAAGTTCTCCTTATCCTGCATGGCTAATTCTGTGTTGCCACCTTTCTCCCCCTCTTTCTCTAGGGGGGCTCGCTTTTCTTTACTTTCCCCCAGCTTGCATCCCTTTGTCTAGTCTTTTCCAAACCCTCTGTGTTTAACTTCTCTTTTCCCTTCCCCTAGGGTTATATACCTCCCCGCCAGGGGCTCTGAATTCCCACCAGCTTCCCTCAGGAGAAGAGGCTTCAAGGCATGCCTACTCCAATGGGGTGGGACATGTCCACTACCCTGCATCTCCAGGGGTCCCTCAGCCATTGTGCAGAGTTTCTTATCCCCATGGATGCAATCAGGCCACAACCTTACTCCCAAGAGCATCCAGTGAGGCTTCACCAATTTCTTCTTGACCAGTGATCAGGCTGAGGCATTGCCCGCTAGACCCCTCTGACATCTCCTCCCCACCGTCACAGAAACAGGAGGCCATTTCTTTTTCCTTCCATTCCCAGGGGTCCCTGCCCAACCGCAGAACTCTGCAAACCCACATCCCATCAAAGGGTAACCTCTTTTTGTCCTTGATGCCAAACCTGATGCTCATTACCAGGGAATCAGCTGATTCCTACTCAGGTGTGCCTCTTTAGTAACTGGGTCTGGCTGGCCCAGGGCTAAAGTCACCCTGTTCCAGGTGTTCTGCATGAGAATGCAAATGGCAAGCTGACAACGTTCACCACTGTATCTACTTGATATTTGGAAGAAAGCAAATGGCCTAAGCACATCAGAGAATGGGCGAAGGGCACGGAAAGACCGATCACCCTGAAGCACATTGCACAAATAATGCATGGCTGAGGCTATTGGTAAGGAGACTTTTTCACTCAAGGTTCAGTAAATCTTGTACTGTAAACATAATACAATGGCATGGCATTACTAGTAATGAGACACAAAATGAACAGCATTATTTGAAATAATCTGTAAATACTGGAGCAGATTAGTGAGGAGATTCACACTAATCTGTGTGAAAAAAATTACAAGAACAGGAGCTAAATTTTTGGCAGCCAAAAATAGTCAATTACTACTTTTTAAAATGAGAGAGAAATTAAAACTAGAGGAGCCTGCAATTGAACTCAGATGATAAAAGGATAAATTAGAATCCCTCATGAGCCAAAACCTTCCTTGAATATTTCCTTTGACTCAGCTCCTATCACTTTAAACCAAACAGGACAGCGTTCGGACAGGACTTGATCTCCTCTGCCTCGTTTGCTGTACTGATCTGTTTGCTGTATTGTTATGCTCAAGGGTCAGAGACTACATAAGGTGCAGGACGGGGAGAAAGAGGCCTTCTGATGAATCAGCTGGGGTTCCACAGACTATCTGTTGTGGAGTCCATTAGCTGGGTGGGACTTAAATAGGAAAATTCAAGAATAGCAATGAGGAAAGCAAGTTCATCAACTTCCCAAAGTGGAACCCCAGGAAGTTCTGTACTAACTCAGCTATTACAGAACTGTCAATTTAATCATATTGGATCAGAACCACTAAGCCAGCGAATTGCAAATACTTTGAAGCCAAATGGCAGACTCCCTCTAGCTCATGAAAATTCACTAGAGTGCACCCCCACTGTGTAATTTGTTGGCAAAATATTGCAAACTTGACAAATATTGTGGTCAAAAAGTCAAACATTGCAAACCCTGTAACTTTTAGGTAAGATATTACATCCGCGGGAGAACATTTCCCGCAACCCCAGAGATTAAAGAGACGGTGAATATTTTGCTGTAATTGGTTTTATTCCTACCTGTGGTGCTTTTCTGAATAATATTAATTCACACCCAATTCCATCCACACAGTGGTTAGAAAACAAAAAAAGTTACAAGAGGAAAATTAGCTTTTGACAGTATGTGTGGTGTGTCTACGCAAGTCTCTTGTTAGTTTTCAAGTTATAAATCTTTTTAGTTTTAAATAAAACCGAAGACAAAATGTGAAGATGAGAAACCAAAGTTACCGTGAGTTCTGTAGCTACTGTTCAGTGTTTATTTTTATGCCAAGTCAGCCAGGGAGGATAGCATGTCAGCAACATTAAACTCATGTGAAATCCGAGGTGATTCTATTTATTTTTAGCTCCTTCAGTTAAGTTGTATGAACTCACTCCTTTCCAAACACATGCACACTGAGATGGGTGTTATGAGCAGTGGATGCAGATGACTGAATGACACATTCCCAATTCAGACAGGAAACCTGACATAAAAGCAATCCATGTCCCAGAATGGCGGCTTATATAGTAGTCATAGATAGAATAGGCATTACTAGATTTTGCTTTCTAAAATCTAAGGTAATAGCAGGTTTCTCACTTTGGAGACTAGAATGGAAAAAAAAAGGGCCACTTCCCATCTGACACAAATCTGCATAATCTAATTGATTTAAATGGAACTACACCGATTTATTCCATCTGAAGATCTGGCTGATTAGATTCATAAACTTAGAATCATAGAATCATAGAATATCAGGGTTGGAAGGGACCTCAGGAGGTCATCTAGTCCAACCCCCTGCTCAAAGCAGGACCGATCCCCGACTAAATCATCCCAGCCAGGGGTTTGTCAAGCCTGACCTTGAAAACTTCTAAGGAAGGAGATTCCACCACCTCCCTAGGTAACGCATTCCAGTGTTTCACCACCCTCGTAGTGAAAAAGTTTTTCCTAATATCCAACCTAAACCTCCCCCACTGCAACTTGAGACCATTACTCCTTGTCCTGTCCTCTTCCACCACTGAGAATAGTCTAGAGCCATCCTCTTTGGAACCCCCTTTCAGGTAGTTGAAAGCAGCTATCAAATCCCCCCTCATTCTTCTCTTCTGAAGACTAAACATCCCCAGTTCCCTCAGCTGCTCCTCATAAATCATGTGTTCCAGTCCCCTAATAATTTTTGTTGTCCTCCGCTGGACTCTTTCCAATTTTTCCACATCCTTCTTGTAGTGTGGGGCCCAAAACTGGACACAATACTCCAGATAAGGCCTCACCAATGTCGAATAGAGGGGAACGATCACATCACTCGATCTGCTGGCAATGCCCCTACTTATACATCCCAAAATGTCATTGGCCTTCTTACACACTTTAAGGTCAAAAAGCACCATTATGATCATCTAGTCTGACCTCCACCACATCGCAGGCCACAGACCCTCGCCCACCCACTCCTGTAACAGACTCATAACTCTGGCTGAGTCACTGAAGTCCTCAAATCATGATTTAATTATTCAAGTTACAGAGAATCCACCATTACACTAGTTAAACCTGCAAGTTAAACCTAGGCCCCATACTGCAGACAAAGGCAAATCCCCCACCCCCAGGTCTCTGCCAATCTGACCCAGGGGAAAATTGCTTGCCAACCCCAGATATGGTGATAAGTTAGACCCTGAGCACGTGGGCAAGACCCACCAGCCAGACAGATGGGAAAGAATTCTCTGTAGTAACTCAGAGCCCTCTGCACCTAGTGTTCCAGCAGCAGCAGTGAGAGTTATTTGTTGCTTGCAGAGGCAGATAGGCTATATTCTGTTGCAGGCAGTCTCGTCATACCATGCCTTCCGTAAACTTATCAAGCTCAGTCTTGAAGCCAGTTAAGTTTTTTGCCTCCACTGCTCCCCTTGGGAGGCTGTTCCAGAACTTCACTCCTCTGATGGTTAGAAACCTTCATCTAATTTGAGCCTAAACTTGTTGATGGCCAGTTTATAGCCATTGGTTCTTGTGTCCACATTGGCCCTTAACATAAATAATTCCTTTCCCTCCATGGAATTTATCTCTCTGATGTATTTACAGAGAGAAATCATAGACTCGTAGGACTGGAAGGGACCTCGAGAGGTCATCTAATTCAGTCCCCTGCACTCATGGCAGGACTAAGTATTATCTCGACCATCCCTGACAGGTGTTTGTCTAACCTGCTCTTAAAAATCTCCAGTGACAGACATTCCGCAGGTTTCAGAGTAGCAGCCATGTTAGTCTGTATCCACAAAAAGAAAAGGAGGACTTGTGGCACCTTAGAGACTAACCAATTTATTTGAGCATAAGCTTTCGTGAGCTACAGCTCACTTCATCGGATGCATCCGATGAGGTGAGCTGTAGCTCACGAAAGCTTATGCTCAAATAAATTTGAGATTTCACAACCTCCCTGGGCAATTTATTCCCGTGCTTACTTGCCCTAACAGCTTAATTATTTGCTTCATTATCTTTCTGGGTACTGAAATTAAGCTGACTGGTCTGTAATTCCACACGTTTTATTTATTTGACTTTTTATAGATTGCCACTATATTTGCTCTTTTCCAGTCCTCTGGAATCTCTCCCACCTTCCATGTTTTTTCAAAGATATCTCCCCTCAGCCCTCTTTTGGCTAGGTTAAACAAGCCAAACTCTTTCAGTCTCGTTTCAAGGTAGGTTTTCAATTCCTGAGATCATCCTAGTAGCCCTGCTCTACACCTGTTCCAATTTGAATTAATCTTTCTTGACCAGAATTTCACACAGTATTCCAGATAAGGTCTCACCAGTACTTTGTATAATGGTAAGAACACTTCCCTGTCTCTACTGGAAATACCTGGCCTGATGCATTCTCAGACTGCATTAGCTTTTTTCACAGCTGCGTCACATTGGCAGCTCAGTCATCCTGTGATCAACCAATACACCCAGGTTTTTCTCCTCCTCTGTCACTTCTAACTGATACATCCCCAGCTTATCACAAAAATTGTTGTTGTTAGTCCCTTAATGCATGACCTTGCATTTTGCACTATTAAATTTCATCCCGTTTCTATTACAAGTGGTCTTCCTCTGGATTGGCAATACCTCCCAACTTTGTGTCATCTGCAAACTTTATTAGTACAGGTTTCAGAGTAGCAGTTGTGTTAGTCTGTATTCGCAAAAAGAAAAGGAGGACTTGTGGCACCTTAGAGACTAACCAATTTATTTGAGCATAAGCTTTCGTGAGCTACAGCTCAAATAACTTGGTTAGTCTCTAAGGTGCCACAAGTCCTCCTTTTATTAGCACACTCCCACTTTTTGTGCCAAGGTCAGTAATACAAATGTTAAATGAGATTGGTCCCAAGACCAATCCCTGAGCAACTCCGCTAGTAACTTCCCTCCAGCCTGACAGTTGACCCATTGTGTTCTCTCCTTTAACCAGTACCTTATCCATCATTCTATTCTCATATTAATCCCCATCTTCTCCAGTTTAGTTAATAATTTCCCATGTGGAATGGTATCAAATGCCTTACTGAAATTCAGATAGAAAATTTTCCTTTGTCTAAAAAAGTCAGTTATCTTCTCAAAGAAGGAAATCGGGTTGGTCTGGCATGATCAACCTTTTGTAAAACCATGTTTCATTTTATCCAAATTACCATTTTCCTCTATGTCTTTAACTACTTTCTCTTTCAAAATTTGTTCCAAGACCCTGCATACAATTGAGATCAAACTAACAGGCCTTTAGTTTCTCGGATCACTTTTTCCCCCCTTTCTTAAAAATAGGAACTAAATTAGCAATTCTGCAATCATAGAGTACGACCCCTGAGTTTACAGATTAATTTAAAATCCTTGCTATTGGGTTTGCAATTTCATGTGCCAGTTACTTTCCCCCCATATTTTCCTTTAATCTCTAAGCCCAGGAGTTGTGCAGCCCGATAGCTAGCAGGGAGCCTGCCAGCCCCACTGCACAGCGCTTCCAATTGCACAGTCAAGGAGGTGGTGGGGCAGGGATGCAATGAGGGGGATGAGGGTGCAGGGGGGACCGGAAGGGATGCAGTGAGGGGGATGGGGGTGAGGGACGGAGATGGATGCAGTGACTGGGATGGGGGTGCGGGGAGGTGGGACCGAAGGGATGCAGTAATGGGGGTGTGGGGGGTTTGGGGTGGGGAGGGATGCAGTGACGGGGATAGGGGTGAGGGGGGTTGAGATGGGGAGGGATGCAATGACAGGGATGGGGGTGCAGGGTGGGTGGGACCGGAAGCGATGCAGTGATGGGGACGGGGGTGTGGGGGGAGGGATTGGGGGAGGACACAGTGACGGGGGATGGGCGTGCAGGGGGGTTGGGACAGGGAGGGATACAGTGATGGGGAGGGGGGTGTCGGGGGTGGGACGGGGAGAGATGCAGCGAGGGGGATGGGAGTGCGGGGGAGGTTGGGACTGGAAGGGATGCAGTGAGGGGGATGCAGCTCAAGCCCAGCTGCGCGAGAAGAAGGGGGCCGGGCAGCAGTGGGAGAGACACACGCCACGCGACCCCTCCACACCACCTGCTGAGTGCTCGCGACTCGCACTCGCGCTAATTCCTCCCCTGCCCTGACCCAGCCAATGGGAGCTGCGCCTGCGGCCGGGGCAGCACACGGAGCCTCCTGGCCACCCCTAAGGCTAGGAGCTGGACATGCCAGCTGCTTCCTGACCCTGAACTGCACAGCATGATGGCTAGCAGGGAGCCTGCCAGCCCCACTGCAGGGTGCAGTGGTGACGCCAACCAACCAATGGCCAGTGCTGACCAGAGCCGCCAGGATCCCTTTTTGACCAGGTCTTCCAGTCCAAAACCAGACACCTTCACCGGAGGGACAAGCCATGAAGAGGAAGCACTGTGACTCCAAGGGAGCAAGAGCAGCCGCAGTGACAGCAAGCAAAGTAAGGTGGCATCCGACCAGGCAGAACTGATCCCCAGATGCAGCCCCAAGGGGGTGCCTCAGCAGTGAGTAAAAAACTCCACTACCTAGTCAGTTAGATCTGGAAATGGTCTAGTATCTCAACAGGAAAGAAACAAAGCAGGCCATTGTAGTCACTGGAATGGGCACAAATATTTTGAAGCTTGTACAGTGATCACCATTAAAAAGGCAACATTACCTTTTTGAGGTAATGCATTTGAGGTAATTGCATCTGAGCTACTGCAGTTACTGTCCTATACTTCAGATAGGCACCTTGCAGCAAACCCTTCCCCAGTGTCTGGTTCAAGTGGGTAGGGTAGACACTGGGGTTGATCCAGAGAGAGGGGGGTGGTAAGGAATTCTCTCACCACTCTAGGTTACACAGCCATGCTAGACCAAGCCTGCAGGTGTCAAAAGTAGGAAAGACCTAAAGTTTTATGTAGATCCAGTGCCATAGTTCACACTGGAAATGAATTCTACATGTGTAGCCCACTGGTTCGGTGTGGGTTACCAGTCTCCTCCTAGAGGCTGCTCCACATAGTAGAATGATCGTCTACTACTACAACCAGCTAAAGGCCTTACTACTTCAGCTCAAATGGTAGACCCCATTCTTTTAGTACATAAGGATCCCGCTTCAATCCTCACTAATGAGCCACTGCAGGCGATTATACATGCAGCTGCATATTTTCCCCCATGCACCTCAAATCTTGCACCAGTCCCCATTCTTCCTCACACAGTTAGGGTGACCAGATGTCCCAATTTTATAGGAACAGTCCCAATATCTGGGGCTTTGTCTTATATAGGCACCTATTACCCCCCACCCCCTGTCCCGATTTTTTACACTTGCTATCTGGTCACCCTATACACAGTAGAGCCACACTGGATCAACCACCAGTCTAGCTTCTGCAGATAGGAAGGCAGAGGCAGGAATTTCCCCTCCCTGCAGTATCTCAGTTACCATGGCATGAAAGCTTCCAGAACGTACTAATTTTCAAACAGTGGCCTCTGTGGAAGTAATATTTCCTATGCAAGGGAGAGGAAGCTCCCAAAATTATCTTTAGCCATATTTTAACAAACAAGTAGTTCAGGGAAGGAACCATAAGGCACCATCTTCACTTCAACATTAGCATCAACAGAAATAACCGTTCATTAGGTCTGCTTGCTGCCTACATGCACTTCAGGGAAATGTATTCTTGTTGCTGTCTACCATCTAACATTAATTGCACACTGAAGGGCATTTTGGAAAATAGATCCAAGCAAGTTTAGAGAACTCAATTCTCTTTGCGTTCCCTCTAGTTGAATTAAATGAGACTAATGTGAATGTAAGGTTCTTGAGCAATACAATTAGAGCCATTACAGTGCTCAGTAGTTCTGCAATATTGATTTCATGAGTAAGATGGAATTGGTTGGCTCGGACAAAACAGGAATTCCCACACTTCTAATGAGAGATGTTTAGAAGAGAGGTATTCTTTTGGTAAGTTCTCTCATTGGTGAATACTGGAAAATATTTCCTTCCTGAGGTGAAAGGGGTATTTTGACCTGAATACAGCCACTTTTCATGGTATAATGGATAACAAGTCATGTACAATTAGCAAGATTAAGCATTCAAGAGAAAGATTACCAAATTAAAGCGGCCAAATGTCTAAACACACAGGGGATGGTTCTACTTTTTCAAGCCCAGTCAGGTTGACTTTTTATGAGTAATGTCTCCCTTTCACTCAAAGGTCTGAATTTGTCTTAAACCACAGCTCTGCTTATTTTCTAATTACCCTGTCTCATTGGCACCCAGAATGCAATATAACTTTGTTCTGTTTAATATCTTCTGTACAAACTGTATCCGTACACATTTACCTTTATTTATATTACAGTAGTGCTCAGAAGCTCCAGTCAAGATCAGGGCCCCATTGTGTCGGGGCTACAAAAACACATATTTAGGTACTGTAATGGTTCTGAGGGACTTGTAGCTTTGACCCCTCATTCAATCTCTCTCCATGCTCCCCTTCCATATAGCAGGCCTGCACTTGTCCCTCTCTCTCAGAGTGGAATCCCACAATTCACCACACTCATAGACAGGGTCTCCCTGTTTACCAACCATATGTCCTCAACAAGTCCAACTGGGTTTTGGCCACGGCTATCGACTTCCCTTCAGGATTTGTGAGCAGTATGAAAATACAGTGACACTGAAAAATTTCTTCAAAACAGAGTTATCTATTTACCCATAGCAAACAGAGAGGAAAAGGATTAAAACAACAAAAGGCCTATATACATATTGTCTTATGCTAATGGCTCAGGTAGGCCTAATTTACTCGTGACATCCCAGCCTCTGAGAGCCGAGTGTTTTAAACCACTCTCTAGCTCTTTGTTTCATTTTTCCTGCCTGAAGTCCCTGAATCTGTAAACTCAGGGGTTGTACCGTATGACTGGAGAATTGCTAACATAGTTCCTATTTTTAAGAAAGGGGGAAAAAAGTGATCCGGGTAACTACAGGGCTCTTAGTTTGACATCTGTAATATGCAAGGTCTTGGAAAAAATTTTGAAGGAGAAAGTAGTTAAGGACATCGAGGTCAATGGTAAATGGGACAAAATACAACATGGCTTTACAAAAGGTAGATCGTGCCAAACCAATCTGATCTCCTTATTTGAGAAAGTAACAGATTTTTTAGACAAAGGAAACTCAGTGGATCTAATTAACCTAGATTTCAGTAAGGCATTTGATACCGTGCCACATGGGGAATTATTAGTTAAATTGGAAAAGATGGGGATCAAAATGAAAATTGAAAGGTGGATAAGGAATTGGTTAAAGGGGAGAGTACAGCGGGTCATACTGAAAGGTGAACTGTCAGGCTGGAGGGAGGTTACCAGTGCAGTTCCTCAGGGATCAGTTTTGGGACCAATCTTATTTAATCTTTTTATTACTGACCTCGGCACAAAAAGTGGGAGTGTGTTAATAAAGTTTGCGGAGGATACAAAGCTGGGAGGTATTGCCAATTTAGAGAAGGATTGGGATATCATACAGGAGGATCTGGATGACCTTGTAAACTGAAGTAATCATAATAGGATGAAATTTAATAATGAGAAGTGTAAGATCATGCATTTAGGGATTAATAACAAGAATTTTAGTTATAAGCTGGGGATGCATCAATTAGAAGTAATGGAGGAGGAAAAGGACTTTGGAGTATTGGTTGACCACAGGATGACTATGAGCCGCCAATGTGATAAGGCCGTGAAAAAAGCTAATGCGGTCTTGGGATGCATCAGGAGAGGTATTTCCAGTAGGGATAAGGAGGTTTTAGTACCGTTATACAAGGCACTGGTGAGACCTCACCTGGAATACTGTGTGCAGTTCTGGTCTCCCATGTTTAAGAAGGATGAATTCAAACTGGAACAGGTACAGAGAAGGGCTACTAGGATGATCCAAGGAATGGAAAACTTGTCTTATGAAAGGAGACTCAAGGAGCTTGGCTTGTTTAGCCTAACTAAAAGAAGGTTTAGTGGAGATATGATTGCTCTCTATGAATATACCAGAGGGATAAATACCGGAGAGGGAGAGGAATTATTTAAGCTCAGTATCAACGTGGACACAAGAACAAATTAATATAAACTGGCCATCGGGAAGTTTAGACTTGAAATTAGACAAAGTTTTCTAACCATCAGAGGAGTGAAGTTCTGGAACAGCCTTCCAAGGGAAGCAGTGGGGGCAAAAGACATATCTGGCTTCAAGATTAAACTTGATAAGTTTATGGAGGAGATGGTATGATGGCATAACATGATTTTGGCAATTAACTGATCTTTAACTATTCCTGGTAAATAGGCCCAATGGCCTGTGATGGGATGTTAGATGGGCTGGGATCTGAGTTATTACAGAGAATTCTTTCCTGGGTATCTGGCTGGTGAATCTTGCCCACATGCTCAGGGTTCAGCTGATCGCCATATTTGGGGTCTGGGAGGAATTTTCCTCCAGGGCAGATTGGAAGAGACCTGGGGGTTTTTCGCCTTCCTCTGCAGCATGGGGCACGGGTCACTTGCTGAAGGATTCTCTGCACCTTGAAGTCTTTAAACCATGATTTGAGGACTTCAATAGCTCAGACATAGGTGAGAGGTTTATCGCAGGAGTGGGTGACTGAGATTCGGTGGCCTGCATTGTGCAGGAGGTCAGACTAGATGATCATAATGGTCCCTTCTGACCTTAATATATATGAGTCTATGAGATCAAACTTCTGATTCCACACTGGTGGAGCTAGGCTTTAAAGGAATGAACATGTAGTGACTTCGGGTCATTGACTGTCCTCCTGGATTGGATACAAACTCACCTAGGACCGAGTTAACTCTCAGTGCTTCACATAGCACGCCACATTACAATTATCAAACACACCCACATACCTATATTTTTATGAATATTGTGTGTATCTCTCATGCTCCTCAGACACACAGTCCCTACACCGAAGAGCTTACATCTTGTCTGTCTTTAAATTTTAACAATTGTAACAAAGAGGAAGGAATATGAGCGAAACATCAGGCTAACAATGTGTTGATTAAAATCATGCAAACTTTTTCTTTAAAATATCATTTTTAAATACCTTTTCAAACCACAATCCTGGGGTTCCTTAACATTTGATCTCCTCTGGAAGGCAGAATATATAGGGAAGCATGACCCTCACTTAGTATTTCATAGAAATGTAGGGTAGGAAGGGACCTCATGCTAGTTCATCCCCCCATGCTGAGGCAGTATTAAGGAATTTATTTTTCCCCCTTCAATGAGATAATGCAAGAGAGCAAACAAGACATGATATAGATGGATTTAAAGACACAATTGTAATCTCACACTGGTAAGACTTCACTGACCTGACTGGAGCTGCTTCTGTTTTACACCAATGTGAATAAGAGCAGAATCATTCCCCTTGCATAGTTACTCACTTAAAATATTCAGCGGGAACAGTTTCTGCGGGTCTCTGAAAAGAAGCACTACTTGTAGAGTGAAGAAAGAAAAGGAGGACTTGTGGCACCTTAGAGACTAACAAATTTATTTGAGCATAGCTCAATAACAAATAAATTTGTTAGTCTCTAAGGTGCCACTAGTCCTCCTTTTCTTTTTGCAGATAACCCGGGTGCTACTCTGAAACGTGTAGAGTGAAGGGAATTACATGGGCGCAGGCGAGGAGGTGTTATTGCAGCCAGGGTGCAGCACTCCTTTCAAGTTCTTTCTCCGAGCACGTTTTAAGCGGGTTTGGGAAAAATGATGAACAGAACGAAGAGCTGACCTCCTCTCACAAACTCACAGTTAGGATAATTAGAGAATTCTTTGCCCTTTCCCTGATCACTGATCCATCTCTCCTTTTAATCCTGTACCCCGATACAAAACAAAGGGTCACTGAATAAAACAAATGGCCAGTAAATTCAGAGTGCATATCAGGAAAAGTTACTTTGCATATTGTGTGAAATTGCTGCCTCACTAGGTCATCTGCTCAGATGCTGTAGCTGGGTTTTTTTCTTAAAATGGCTGAATAATTTCCAGGCCATTCATGACATTGCCTTTTTCTTAGCTCAAATGAATACCAAGCTCCCACATTTCAGAGTGTTAGCTGGGGTCAAGAGAGAACTTTCCCTTCAGATAGAACATTGGTCACAGGCAAGGTACATCGGGCAGTGAGATGGAATTCACCCTCTTTTTATAAAGCATCAGGCACGGGCTAGTGTGATGTGAAACTTGCGTTACAAAGCTCAACATCACATGAAATTCTCCATGCTACAAAATAAGTCTCAGCCCCCGTTTCTCAGGAGTTTTGCTAGTACGAACAAATCTTTTAAGCATATACGGGTCACTCTGGTACCACGGTAACTGACATCTCTACAGCAATCTAAATAGCCAAACTAGTGTTTCACCTTAGAGCCATAAGAAACTCATGGCTTTCCACAATTTCAACATGAACATAGGCTGAATTCAATATCTAGGGCTGAGTTTTGCTTTGAATTTTTGGGTTCATTCAACCCGAACACCCATGAGGCCATGAACCTTTGCAGACTGGAACTGCCCACATTTCTGTAGCTCTATCACTTTGCTGTTGGCCATCAATGGATCCAGGATATTGTCGTTGATGGACCAGTAATATTATCCAGTACAGGAAATCCTCTTCTGCTCACCGGCACATCTTCATTCACATCCCAGAAAACCTTGCCAGCACACAGTGACATGGAACGTTTCTAATAATTTTTAGAATTATGAGCAAACATTCTTTTGGAGTTTTGTTTACCTGATCAGCTGGGTTACAAATTATTTTCATTTATGTTCTTCAACCTTCACCACAACGGCGTGAGTCAAATGTGTTTTAAAGTTTAAACCCATTGTAAATATTCGTTTTAATCACATGGCCAGAAAGTTTTGCAGAGGTGTAGTGCAGTGGTTACAGGGTTTCAGTTCAGAAGCATACTTTATGTTCTTCCCTCAAATTCCAGTGAAAAGAAGGCCAGGGTTTGCCAATGCCTTTCTTTGGCAAACGAGGTAGAAAACAGAATAGAAAATAGCTTGTGTGGCACTTTTCTCATCATTGGTAACATAGACCTAGACCAGGATGTTATACAGGATATTAGAAACAAGTTAAATGCATAACCACAATGCACATCATTTGTAATGGTTTATAGGGTAAACTGATAAAGGCCCTTTTGCAGCTGGCGAGTACGCTAGCCACAGGCTTTGTCCTGACCTTCTCTCTCAAACTGCTTCCTTTATATTTTAATGACACTGAGTTTTCATAACTCTTGACAGACGGAGCACTCTTGTGCTACTACCTATAGACACACGGTCTTTCAGTTTGGGATACAGCCGCATCCCCAGTTATGGGAGACAAGTGAAGGGCACAGATTTTCCCCACACCCCCATTTAGAAATATGGGCCTAGATCCTTGGCTAGGGCCAAAAATGGCATAGCTGGATCCAGGAAGAGTAGAGGGCTGAAATTGCTTTAGCCTACTCCCCACTTCTCTACTCTGTTCCTCCTAATATTTGCAAGTCTTATTAATTACTACTATTACTCACACCAGAATTTCTTTACATTGTCCATGGTTGGGGATGAGATGGGAGCACTTTTTTTCCATTGAAGATGCTTCCCTGCAGGCTGTAGAGTTTTATTATTATGGCTATTTTGATTTGTAAAATGAAGAAACAAAAGACCTCCTTGTTCTTCTTTTGCATGCGGATGACTAGAGTTCGCTGTGTCAAGTACCATCAGGAGCACAGTTAATGTGATTCTTATTGCTTCTCTGTGACATTTAGCACAACCCTCTCGTTCCCCTGCACAAACACTCTGAGCTGCGGGGGAGACAATGGAACATGTCGCAGGCTAGCAGGCAGCTAAGACTTTTCCTTAATCAAGGGGAAATCTTGATATGCACCAATTATTACATTTAGTGTGCTTGTTTTGTAGTAACTATGCATGTACCGTAGCTACAGACTATTGCATCAGAAGGAGCTGGTTCTCAACTCAGGATGATTTCATGATGCTGAACACAAAAAATAAAATGATTGTCCAGAGCTGTTCTTTGTCAGTGTGTTTTATTGGCAAGACAGACTCTTCTTTGGTAATAATCTTAAGAGAAGACCCTTAATGGTGGGGGGGATAGCTCAGTGGTTTGAGCATTGGCCTGCTAAACCCAGGGTTGTGACGTTCAATCCTTGAGGGGGCCATTTAGGGATCTGGAGCAAAAATTGTGGATTGGTCCTGCTTTGAGCAGGCGGTTGGAGTAAATGACCTCCTGAGGTCCCTTCCAACCCTGATATTCTATGATTCTACGAATGTGTGAGGTTTCAGAGTAACAGTCGTGTTAGTCTTTATTCGCAAAAAGAGAAGGAGGACTTGTGGCACCTTAGAGACTAACAAATTTATTAGAGCATAAGCTTTCGTGAGCTACAGCTCACTTCATCGGATGCATCCTGTGGAAAATACAGAAGATGCTTTTATACACACAAACCATGAAAAAATGGGTGTTTACCACTACAAAAGGTTTTCTCTCTCCTCACCCCACTCTCCTGCTGGTAATAGCTTATCTAAAGTGATCACTCTCCTTACAATGTGTATGATAATCAAGGTGGGCCATTTCCAGCACAAATCCAGGTTTTCTCCCCCCCCCCCTTTTTCACACACACAAACCCACTCTCCTATAGGTAATAGCTTTTCTAAAGTGATCACTCTCCTTACAATGTGTATGATAATCAAGTTGGACCATTTCCAGCACAAATCCAGGGTTTAACAAGAACGTCTGAGGAACGGGGGGGGAGGGGGGGAGAGGAAAAAACAAGGGGAAATAGGTTACCTTGCATAATGACTTAGCCACTCCCAGTCTCTATTCAAGCCGAAGTTAATTGTATCCAATTTGCAAATGAATTCCAATTCAACAGTCTCTCGCTGGAGTCCGGTTTTGAAGTTTTTCTGTTGTAATATAGCAACTTTCATGTCTGTAATCGCGTGACCAGAGAGATTGAAGTGTTCTCCGACTGGTTTATGAATGTTATAATTCTTGACATCTGATTTGTGTCCATTTATTCTTTTACGTAGAGACTGTCCAGTTTGACCAATATACAAGGCAAAGGGGCATTGCTGGCACATGATGGCATATATCACATTGGTGGATATGCAGATGAACGAGCCTCTGATGGTGTGGCTGATGTTATTAGGCCCTGTGATGGTGTCCCCTGAATAGATATGTGGGCACAGTTGGCAACGGGCTTTGTTGCAAGGATAGGTTCCTGGGTTAGTGGTTCTGTTGTGTGGTATGTGGTTGCTGGTGAGTATTTGCTTCAGGTTGGGGGGCTGTCTGTAGGCAAGGACTGGCCTGTCTCCCGAGATTTGTGAGTGTGTTGGGTCATCCTTCAGGATAGGTTGTAGATCCTTAATAATGCGTTGGAGGGGTTTTAGTTGGGGGCTGAAGGTGACGGCTAGTGGCGTTCTGTTATTTTCTTTGTTAGGCCTGTCCTGTAGTAGGTGACTTCTGGGAACTCTTCTGGCTCTATCAATCTGTTTCTTCACTTCCGCAGGTGGGTATTGTAGTTGTAAGAATGCTTGATAGAGATCTTGTAGGTGTTTGTCTCTGTCTGAGGGGTTGGAGCAAATGCGGTTGTATCGCAGAGCTTGGCTGTAGATGATGGATCGTGTGGTGTGGTCAGGATGAAAGCTGGAGGCATGTAGGTAGGAATAGCGGTCAGTAGGTTTCCGGTATAGGGTGGTGTTTATGTGACCATCGCTTATTAGCACGGTAGTGTCCAGGAAGTGGATCTCTTGTGTGGACTGGTCCAGGCTGAGGTTGATGGTGGGATGGAAATTGTTGAAATCATGGTGGAATTCCTCAAGGGCTTCTTTTCCATGGGTCCAGATGATGAAGATGTCATCAATATAGCGCAAGTAGAGTAGGGGCTTTAGGGGACGAGAGCTGAGGAAGCGTTGTTCTAAGTCAGCCATAAAAATGTTGACATACTGTGCGGCCATGCGGGTACTCATAGCAGTGCCGCTGATTTGAAGGTATACATTGTCTCCAAATGTAAAATAGTTATGGGTAAGGACAAAGTCACAAAGTTCAGCCACCAGGTTAGCCGTGACATTATCGGGGATAGTGTTCTTGACGGCTTGTAGTCCATCTTTGTGTGGAATGTTGGTGTAGAGGGCTTCTACATCCATAGCGGCCAGGATGGTGTTTTCAGGAAGATCACCGATGGATTGTAGTTTCCTCAGGAAGTCAGTGGTGTCTCGAAGGTAGCTGGGAGTGCTGGTAGCGTAGGGCCTGAGGAGGGAATCTACATAGCCAGACGATCCTGCTGTCAGGGTGCCAATGCCTGAGATGATGGGGCGCCCAGGATTTCCAGGTTTATGGATCTTGGGTAGTAGATAGAATATTCCAGGTCAGGGTTCCAGGGGTGTGTCTGTGCGGATTTGATCTTGTGCTTTTTCAGGGAGTTTCTTGAGCAAATGCTGTAGTTTCTTTTGGTAACTCTCAGTGGGATCAGAGGGTAATGGCTTGTAGAAAGTGGTGTTGGAGAGCTGCCAAGCAGCCTCTTGTTCATATTCCGACCTATTCATGATGACAACAGCACCTCCTTTGTCAGCCTTTTTGATTATGATGTCAGAGTTGTTTCCGAGGCTGTGGATGGCATTGTGTTCTGCACGGCTGAGGTTGTGGGGCAAGTGATGCTGCTTTTCCACAATTTCAGCCCGTGCACGTCAGCGAAAGCACTCTATGTAGAAGTCCAGTCTGCTGTCTCGACTTTCAGGAGGAGTCCACCTAGAATCCTTCTTTTTGTAGTGTTGGTAGGGAGGTCTCTGTGGATTAGTATATTGTTCAGAGGTGTGTTGGAAATATTCCTTGAGTTGGAGACGTCGAAAAAACCTTATGCTTATGCTCAAATAAATTGGTTAGTCTCTAAGGTGCCACAAGTACTCCTTTTCTTTTTGCAAATACAGACTAACACGGCTGCTACTCTGAAACCTGTCATTATGCAAGGCACTGCATTTAGCCGTATGGAGTGGAAATCCATCAACTGCATGAAAAAACTTGTACAGATACAGACAGACATCATCTTCCTTTCCAAATGCAAACAGATGGACATTGTACCAAAAGGACTGAAGGTAAAAAAATCCATTACAATCTACATACCACACAGACTGTGCTGACAGCTTGTGCCACACGCTCTCAAAGAAACTGCAGGACCACCTGATCAACATCCTCTACAGCAAACAGGGAAAGATAAAGAATGAGCTCTCAACAATGGATACTCTCATAAAGAAAACAACCTTCCACACAAACTTCCTCGTGGCTGGACTTTACTAAAACTAGACAAGTCATTTACAACACAGACTTTGCTTCTCTACAAAAGAAAAAGGACACGAAACTTTCTAAACTACTGCATGCCACAAGGGGCCACAGCAATGGTTCCCTCAACCCAGCCAGCAATATTGTTAACCTATCCATCTATACTCTTAGCCCAGCAGAAGCAGCTGTCCTATCTCGGGGCCTCTCCTTCTGCCCCTCCACCCCCACGAACATGATACAGTTCTGTGGTGACCTAGAATCCTAGGATGGCCCACCTTGATGATCATACACATTGTAAGGAGAGTGATCACTTTAGATAAGCTATTACCAGCAGGAGAGTGGGGTGGGGGGAGAGAAAACCTTTTGTAGTGGTAAACACCCATTTTTTCATGGTTTGTATGTATAAAAGCATCTTCTGTATTTTCCACTGAATGCATCTGATGAAGTGAGCTGTAGCTCACAAAAGCTTCTGCTCAAATAAATTGGTTAGTCTCTAAGGTGCCACAAGTACTCCTGTTCTTTTTATGAATGTGTGAGTTCACCTCTAACCTAACTTTCCCCTCCCCTTTCCCACAATTGCAGGGCAGGGAGGCTGAATGGGTAAAAACCTTGACTGGTAAAAGCCAGCTTCAAATAACTCCTCACCCTCTCCCCTCCCCCAGCAGCAAAGGGAAAGAGGGCGGGAACTGTGTTTCAGCATGATGTCTTCAGCACAATGTGCCCCTGGGGTGGTGCGGCTTACGCACCAGCCAGCATTCACAGAGGCCTGTGTCTTCAGGCACCATCTAGCCCTCTGTTACAAGCTCCATAGCTTCATTTTAGAAATGGGTTGACCAATTGTATTTTATTGGTTTTTATTTTCCTCATTACCTAAGCCCGCTCTGTATGATCCTATCCAATAGGAATGTTTGTGTCACACCCTCCCAGGACTGGAACTGGTTGGGATTTTCTCAGCTAAATATTTTCCATCAGAAAAAGCTGATTTGTCAAAACTGAAGCTTTTCATGGCAATGTGTCATGTTCAAGGAAGCCTTTGACAGGACGATTTCTGTGTAGGCTGGAGTTTCTGGTTAAAACAAGGGAGAGACCCACCCAGAATAGCCAATAGACCAGTGGTTAGGGCACTCACCTGGGGTGTGGAAGACCCAGGATAAGTGCCTCTTCTACCTCATACAGAGCAGCGCCTTAAACCTAGGTCTCCCACATCCCACAGTGGAGTGCCCCAAGGGTCGGTCCTGGGGCCGGTTTTGTTCAATATCTTCATAAATGATCTGGAGGATGGTGTGGATTGCACTCTCAGCAAATTTGCGGATGATACTAAACTGGGAGGAGTGGTAGATACGCTGGAGGGGAGGGATAGGATACAGAAGGACCTAGACAAATTGGAGGATTGGGCCAAAAGAAATCTGATGAGGTTCAATAAGGATAAGTGCAGGGTCCTGCACTTAGGACGGAAGAACCCAATGCACAGCTACAGACTAGGGACCGAATGGCTAGGCAGCAGTTCTGTGGAAAAGGACCTAGGGGTGACAGTGGACAAGAAGCTGGATATGAGTCAGCAGTGTGCCCTTGTTGCCAAGAAGGCCAATGGCATTTTGGGATGTATAAGTAGGGGCATTGCCAGCAGATCGAGGGACGTGATCATTCCCCTCTATTCGACATTGGTGAGGCCTCATCTGGAGTACTGTGTCCAGTTTTGGGCCCCACATTACAAGAAGGATGTGGATAAATTGGAGAGAGTCCAGCGAAGGGCAACAAAAATGATTAGGGGTCTAGAACACATGACTTATGAGGAGAGGCTAAGGGAGCTGGGATTGTTTAGCCTGCAGAAGAGAAGAATGAGGGGGGATTTGATAGCTGCTTTCAACTACCTGAAAGGGGGTTCCAAAGAGGATGGCTCTAGACTGTTCTCAATGGTAGCAGATGACAGAACGAGGAGTAATGGTCTCAAGTTGCAGCGGGGGAGGTTTAGGTTGGATATTAGGAAAAACTTTTTCACTAAGAGGGTGGTGAAACACTGGAATGCGTTATCTAGGGAGGTAGTAGAATCTCCTTCCTTAGAGGTTTTTAAGGTCAGGCTTGACAAAGCCCTGGCTGGGATGATTTAACTGGGAATTGGTCCTGCTTCGAGCAGGGGGTTGGACTAGATGACCTTCTGGGGTCCCTTCCAACCCTGATATTCTATGATTCTATGATCCCAGGGGAGTACCCTGACCATTGGGCTATTATTCTGGGAAGGGTGGTGCTGCGTAGGGGGCTCTCTCCCTCTTCTCAGCCTCCTCCATCAGCAACCCCAAATTCCCTATTTTCAAATGACTTACTTCCTTCCTGAGGCCAACATACATCCAGGTACACAACTTTCCAGTTAACTGGACCCTTCCCTTTGGAGATTTTTAGATTGAAACTTGCACTGACCAGTACACTGAGCCAGTATTCTAGAAGGGGGTGCGAGAAAGGGTCATGAAATGCAGAGGAACTTGAACTGGACCTCAAACATTCAGTCCTTTCCTAATTTGTATAACTTCACTCATTTTCCACCTATATGTACTTTAAACTCAGATTATGAGCATTTATGTGGATCATAACTTTGATGCTGAGACCAGACGGTGCCTTTGGAATGCACACAAAGAACTCCCATTGACTTCAATGGGAATCATACCTGACATTAAGAGCAGTTTTGGGCTCTATCTAGCCAAATACTGTATCATGCAATAATTGGTTAATGCATGATTTCACGTGAATAAATAATTAGACAAGTATTAACACTCCTCATCACTTTGCCTCTTCCTTTGAAGCATGGTTATGGAACTGAAGTCCAGGTAAGGGTGAACGGTTCTTGAACAGCTTCTATACAAGTATGAACAGGGTTTTCTTTAACAGAGCAGAGACCATACACCCTCCCTGTCTGTTTTTCAGCCTGTTAACCTTAACTGTGACCAAAGGAGAATACTAGTTGTGCGCGAGTTACTCCTATTCCCGTTATAGTATCTGAGATAAGGAGCGAATGTAGGACTTTAGTTTTACTTGCACTTTCAAGACTTCAGTGCCAGCAGTGACTGAGGTTTTGAGATTTCCCCAGAACCTTCTGAACTAGGAGCAAATTATAGTAAGAAAATCATTCTCTTAGTTTTGGCTCAAAGAATATGCTCAACAAATGGTGTGTGAAGACCCTCGTGCTGTTGTCCATGTACAGTCAGCCACACTTCATGCAGGGGATGGAGTATTGAAGGATAGACAACAGTAGCAAGATAAATAAGGATCTGTCTACACAGCTGCTAGGAGGGAGTCTTGCGACCTGGGTCAACAGACTTGTGTTAGAGGAGCTGATGCTCGTATGCTAAAAGTAGCACTATGCGCATTGTGGCTGGGGTGGGAGTGCAAGCTCTAAAGCCTAGCACCAGCCTGAGCGCAAGCATCACAGTAATGCCTACGTAGCTATTTTCAGAGCCCGAACCCTGACAGTGCAAGTCTGTTGACCTAGCTGTGAGCCTGGCTCCCAGCAGCTGTGGATACATACCCTCCCACAGTGTCTTTGTTAGAAGTTCTCTTGCTCCATCTTACGAAGTTTGGAACTGCATGAAATGGCCAATTTCCATGTCTCAACCATTCATAGGTAAATATAGAAGACCTGAGAAGTAATCAGTTCCAGAATCCTGACGACTTGTCACTGAGAGGTAATAGCATTTAGAGGAGTTTTTGCATAGCGCAGGGTGTTGCCCCTTGACTGTGTAGCCAGACTGAGCACCAGCTATCCTTGCTCACAGTCAGGACAGGTGCAGCAAGAAAAGTAATGGAGAAGGTGGCTCATTTCCTCTGTGGCCTGCAGGGAAGTCACACTACTTCTCAGGTTTACATTTCTTAAGAAGTGTCTCATTCGTGTAATAGGTGCCTTTAATAACCTTGTTCACACGTAGACAGAGCACTTTGCAATGCACTGATAGTGGTCTGCCTGTGAAAAATGCCTCTTCACAAAAGGTTTGAGGTGAGAATGAAAAACATTTTGCTTTTCCATAATCCTCTAGTAACCTTACCTTTTTGTCAGTTCCAGAGGCAATGAGAACTTTCCCTATAGCAGTAACAAAGGCATTTCTTATGTGCTGAACTGCCACTGTTGCCAAATAATAGTGTTCAGCCTAAGCTATGGGGCTTAATCCTACTTCCATTGACGTCAGTGGGAGTTTGGGCATGGAATTTCATGGGAGCGAATGGGACCCGTGGTCTGAAAAAGGTGAATTCTGATGCCGGCCAGTTTATGTTTTAATGCAAAAGATACTGCTCAGCATCAGAATTCTTCTTTTTTAGACCACGGACCTTATTTGCATAAATTTGTATAAATCCTCACACACTCTCACTCACTCACTCTCTCTTTCTCTCTCACACACACACACACACACGAGTCTTTGGGGCGAAAAAATGTGTCCAATGGTTTCAGAAGCAAGCCCTTGGACACAGGACTTTTCTATCAGTTTAATATCGCAACAGGTGATGGAAAGGATTCAGCTGCAACTCAGACAGGGGGATAAAAGAAGATTACCATACAAAGCTTAGGGATGTAAAACCACAGCACCAGCTTAAAGCATCACAGACATAATTTTTTGCTCTGTAAAATTACATAAAGCAGCACAACACTAGGTCAGATCATTCAAATTAAATGTTAAAAATGCTCTTCTTTTAAGTCCTTGAAGGCACTGAAGTATAAAATGATATGGCATTTGTCTGAACTGGGTAAGAGGAAATTCTGTGGGTTTTTTCCATTATGTTACTCGTCTTCATACAGAAATGCTGCATGCCCCCAGCTTTGTTTCACACTTTGTCTTGCACGTGTTCCACCGGTTCCTGACAATTCATCCCTAGCACTTTAAAAAGTTCCATGCATGAAGTAACATCCTCTAAAACGCTTCTCACTCACCAGTCTCTCAGGAGCCTTGACACGCTATTGTAATTGCTGTCTGGAGCTGAAACAACTATCCCTTGCAAATATGTTAGCAGTTGCTCTTTTGGGTGACACGTACAAGTACTTGGGTTTCATTATGTTGGACAACATGCGGCAACTTGAGAGACGTCTTTAACATTGTGACGAATTAAGTGACCGCTGAGTTCCCCCCATTGACCATGGATCTCTCATTATCTGCCACGTTAATTTTATACCATTCTAGTTTTTTTTAATCAAAGTGTTGTGCAGTACCAACTCGAACACCTCACAGAAGTTTCAACATATTATGTCAACACTATTACCTTTATCAGCCACACCTCTAATCTCATCAAATGACCTGGGAAGCAGGGAGCTGGGAGGAGGTAGACGGTAGGGGTGAACAGGGGAGCTGGAGTGGAAAGTGGATACCCAGGGGCGTGGGGGAGTCATACAGGTATTTGAAATGAGATGATCTCAAGTTAGCCTCTGAATGCAGAGGCAGCGCGTTATATCTCTATGAGCTTCTTACAAACTCTGCCATTGTTGGCTGAGTGAAGCAAGGGCTAGCATTGAGCTAGATGGCAGATCTTGGTCTGTAACATGACAGCTTTGGAATGCCATACCCCATCAATTCCGAAATTACAGAAATGTTCTGGACACCAATGACCACCCACCTGTTGTGTGTTTTTCGTGCAAACCGGACCACCGGAAAAGCCCAACGCACAGGAAAATGACTGGCTGCCTCTCCCCACCTCGAGACGGAATGCCTGGTGTTGCCGGCAAATCTGTCTCCCCCTGCTGCCGCCTACACCTCCCAAAGGCAGCAGCTTCACTTGCTGTAGGGGGAGACTGTCTGTAGTCTGGATGCTAACAGACATAGGAGAGTCTTAAAGGCGGCAGGGACGGGGGAAGAGTAGGGGACAAGAGGGATGGAGTGGTGGTGGGCTGGAAGCATGTTCCTAGATGGGACCTGGAATGGAGTGGGGAGCAGTAGACATGGTGATGGGAAGGGAAGCAGGAAGACAGGGAGTGGGGAGTGGGTGGGAGGACTGCTGGTGCTTGATTCATAGATTCCAAGGCCAGAAGAGACCATTGTGATCATCTTGTCTGATCTCCTGTCTGACAGATGCTAGAGAACTTCCCCAAAGTAATTCTTGCAGCAGATCTTTCAGAAGAACATCCAGTCTTGATCGTAAAGCGGTCCTATAAATATGCCCTACATTCTTTATTTCTACATATATACATTTAGCTGTTTTTAAATACATTTTGTTTGCTTGCACCCAGTTTACCCAGTGATCCAGATCGCTCTGTCTCAGTGACCTGTCCTCTTCATTATTTACCATGCCCCCAATTTTTGTGTCATCTGCAAGTTTTCTTGATGATTTTGTTTTCTTTCAGGTCATTGATAAAAATATTAAATAGTGGAGGGTCAAGAACCGATCCCTATGGGATTCTACTAGAAACACACTAGATGATGATTCCCCATTTACAATTACATTTTGAGTCCTCTCTGTTAGCCAGTCTTCAATCCATGTAAGTCTGCCACGTTAATTTTATACCATTCTAGTTTTTTTAATCAAAGTGTTGTGCAGTACCAACTCGAACACCTCACAGAAGTTTCAGCATATTATGTCAACACTATTACCTTTATCAACCACACCTGTCATCTAATCAAATGACCAGGGAAGCAAGGAGCTGGGAGGAGGTAGACGGTAGGGGTGAATAGGGGACCTGGAGTGGAACGTGGATACCCAGGGTGTGGGAGAGTAGAACAAGAGACCCAGAGAGGGGGAAGTAGAGATGGGGAGGGACAAAAGGGAGACTCAGGGAGGAGTGGATAAGGGCAGCGGGGAGGCACACAGAGCCCCTGGCATGTGGTACAGTGGGGAATGGGAGGATCACACAGAACCCCAGGCACGAGCGTGGGTGGAGGTCGCTATGGGGGGCATTGGAGAGTGGAACTAGAGGGGCATTGGAGAGTGGCACACAGGGAGCATGTGTGTGTGTGGGACAGGAAGGGATGCAAGGGCCTCCTGGTCAGAGCAATGTGTGTGGGCCACAGAAGTCATGAAGTCTGCAGTCCCCTAGTTTATACATCTAATTTTTTCATTACTTTCTGAATTTAAAATAGACAGTGACGTGCCTACTGGTTACAGTCTGACCTTCTATGTATCCTAGGAAAAGGCTGCTTCGAGAGCCCATTCCTAGTTATCAGGATTTACTGTTAACCACAATACAATTGTTTTCTTAAATACATGGGGCCCAATTCTCTGGAGTCAATTAAATCCATTTACACCAGCAGACAACTTGGCTTATGTGACAAATATTCCAGGGAGTGAGACATAGTGATAGGTCTTGATCCCACTAACATGCGGTCCTGGATAAATCATGACACCCCACCAGAACTCTGGTGATGCATTTCTAGGATTTTACATTAGACAAACACCTGTCAAGGATGGTCTAGATAATACTTACTCTTGCCATGAGGCAGGGGATTAGGCCAGATGACCTCTCGAGGACCCTTCCAATCCTATGATTCTATAAGGGTCTGATAATGGAGGTCCTTTTGCAGAATGGGGGACAAAGTTGACAATTAATTATAAATGCAAATATCTTTCATAGTCTGCTCTCCACTTTTCTTTTTTTTTTTAAGATCTTGATTAATGAAGGAAGGATCTCAGATTCTTTTTGACTATAAATAGTTTTGGAAATACTACACATTGTTATGTTCATAGGGTTTGGTTAATTGTTAACAAATATTGTACTTTGCCAGGGAAAAGAATCAATTGCTCATTCTAGGGAATCCATAAAGGTGATTGAAATGTCGGTTCTACCAGCTGGGGAAGAGAAAACGGTCAGCGGTGCAGGTCAAAATGAATATGCAAGACCTTTATAAAAGGAGGGGAAGATGCAGTCAAGAAAAATTAACAGCAACATGACAAAGTTTCTGGAGACATTAGCTGATTAGCTGTCAGGCTGGGCTCACACAACCTGTGGGTCACTTTGTTGGTAGACAGAGCAAAGATGGTGCTAGCTCCTGAGGGTCTGGTCCCACGACCACTGGAGTTGATGGTAAACACCCTCAGCACAGCAGAATCAAGGCCTTGTTTAAATGGGAAAGCTTGTATAGAAAGCTGTACGCAATACTAAGGTTTAAAGCCAAAAGAGGGAAGGGGAAGGCATTGTGTATGCATTCAACAGCCAGAGAAGGAGAAGTTACTTAACTTGGACAGTAACTGGCATCCTTCAAAATGCACCCCCTCGTGATTGCTCCACATCAGGAAACTCCCAAGCAGTGTCCCCTTTTTCGAGGAGGGGGATTCAGCAAAGATCATAGACCAGCTTTTTCAAAAGCGGTGTCCGCTCTGGAAGCGGTCGCAAGAGCATAATGATGGGAAAACGTGTGCACTGAGGACCAGGTGGCTGCCCGGCCAATGTCTGAGGCAGGTATGTTTTTCAACAGGGTTACCAAGGCAGATGGAGCCATTGTGGAATGAGCAACAGCTGCCAGGCATGGGCAAAGGCTTTGTAATGGTTTAAGATGCAGCTGGTAACCCACTTTGACAGCCTTTGGGTGGAAATCGCCTGCCCTTTCATATGTTCTGCAACCAAAAAGCAAAAGTCTCAGGGGAACCCTGTTTTAGTAAAAGGCAGGGACACTTCTTACATGCAGGTTTCATGAAGACTCATTTCTTCTTTTGAAGGGTGAGGCTCAGGATAGAACTCAGACAAGTGAATCTCCTGGTTGATTTGAAATTCTGAGGAAACCATGAAGGAAAGGAGTGTGCAGGCCTAGCATCACCTTGCAGTGATGAAACACCATACACAGTGGGTCAACCATCAAGGTTCCAAGCTCTCCCACTTTTCTAGCTGAGGTGATGGCTACAAGAAATGAAGCCTTCGGGGAGAAGTGAAGGAGGGAAAAATTCACCATAGGGTCAAATGAGGGTTTTCTCAGGGCATTGAGCACTATGTTGAGGTCCCCTGCTGGAGTTTGTTCCTTGACAGGAGGGAAGAGTTGAAGAAGCCTTTAGTAATCCTCACTGTGGCTGGGTGGATGAAAACTGAAAATCTCTTGTCAGGGTGGGGATGTGTGAAAAGCTATGAAGGCAGTCAGGTGAACTTTAATGGAACTCAACAGTAATCCGGAGATTTAAGTAGAACAGGTAATCGAGAACATGTGTTAGGTGAGACTCAAGAGGAGGTATAGATCAGTGACTGCACCAATTCTGGAAGCATTTCCTCTTCTGCAAGTAAGTTTTTCTTGAAGGTTTTCTGCTACAAAGTGGAACTCTTTGTATGTTTGGCGAACAGTCTTGTTCTATACCAGGGAGTCATCTAGCAGCCATGCCTTGAGGTGAAGTGCTGGAAGATTCAGGTGACTGATGGATCTTGACTCCTGTGTGAGGAGATTCACTGTCAGAGGAAGGTAGAGAGGCAGTCAGAGAAACATGCAAACCAACT
The DNA here is from genome assembly GCF_965140295.1 of Lepidochelys olivacea. Classification (NCBI taxonomy): domain Eukaryota; kingdom Metazoa; phylum Chordata; order Testudines; family Cheloniidae; genus Lepidochelys; species Lepidochelys olivacea. The sequence goes on from NC_140416.1 coordinate 126,728,872, forward strand.
CTGGGAACCACACCTGTCTGTCCCAAGACAGTGCTATTAGGATGGCTACTAATCTTTTTGTTTCAATTTGTTCAGAATTTTTGAGCAGTAGGAGAGATGGGGGATAGGCATATAGCAGTACACAAGGCCAAGGATGTCTCGATCAGGACATGGGCAGTCTGACCTAGTGGTCAAAGCAGGAGTCAGGCGTTAGGCATGGTCAGATACCAGAGTTCAGAGTCCAAGACAGGCTAGTGGGCAAAACAGTCTCATGAGCCAGGCAGGGTCAGGTTACCAGGAGACAAACTTGAGAGTAGAACCACAGATCAGTAACCAGAGTCAGGCTAGATCAGGATACCAGGCAGTCAAGCCAGAGGCATGGAAGCAGGAAGTACAAGGCACACAATCCAGACCAAGGTAGATTTCATTTGCATGGACAACTTCCTGTTCCTGTGCTGGGTTAAAATAGGGGCTGTGGACTAATCAAGGCCCTCATTGTTCTGCCAATCAGTACTGGGGTCTTCTGTCTGAGGTCAGCTCCTATTCTAACAACAATCAGCAAGTTCCTAGGTGGCAGGCTGGAATGTGCTAGCTCTAAAAGAGCCCTGTGGACCAGGGTTCAAGACCTAGTGCCACTGATAAGGAAATGATTGGGGCACACCTACCATCCTCTCAAGCAGAATCCCCTACACATTGCATCAGAGAGCATCCCATATCTTCTAGAAAACCTCATTGTTCAGCTTCTGCTCATGGCCAGTGTTGAAACGTCTGCTACTAGATAAACTGCTGAAACCTGTATGTGGAGCCATATGCTGCAGTTTTCAGCCCATAAGGAAAAGGTTCTTACTTGTCCTTAGTAATTGACATAATATATTCCTGCTTTGTTGTCCAGCATTATTCCAGTCTGGAGGAAGAAGTGCTGGCAAGTGTAATTACCTGCTCTGAGCTCAAATATGTTAATACGTAAGATAGCCTCCTGAAGGGCCCATCTTTCCTGAGCTGTGAAGTTTTGGAAGTGTCCCCCCCAGCCTATCAGGGAGGCATCTTTGGGGATGACTCTCATGGGAACGGCTTGAAGGAATGAAACAGCCATATACACCTTTAGGGGTCTTTCTACCAATTTAGAGAATAGAGGACCCTTCAAATTACAGACATTCATTTGCATAGACTGCGCTTGTTGCAGGTATAGATGGTTCTCAGCCAGGCTTGAAGACACACTCTTGTTAAAGGTGTCACAAATGTATAGGCTGCCATATGGTTTAGAAGTTGTAGGCAAGCCTGTCTGTGGTTTGTGAGCTTTGTTGTATCTTTGAAACAAGGTTGGATATTGTGGCAAATTTGTTTTTGGGCACTTATGCCCTGGAAGTGGAGGAGTCTGGAGTGGCCCCCATAAAGTCTATGCACTGAGTGGATATAAGGTTAGGTTTGGAGGGGGGCGTTGTTTTTGGCTTTGTCTGGGATTTTTTGTTTATTTTTTGTTTTGTTTGTTGCACTGAGGCAAAGGCCTAGTGAACAGAACAGAGAGAGGGCTTGGTTTGTTTCTAGAGAGACGCAGACAGCAACCAGCAAACTTTCAGGAGCCAATTGTCCAGACAGGGAGAGAAAGTTCTTCCCATCTGGAGAAGAAGGGCTGCAGCAACTGATAGGACCTTGGTAAAGATCCTTGTGGTGGTGAAAGGCCAAAGGGTAGAACACCTTTTTTCATAGGCTCACCCATTAATTCCTCTTCTATTCATTAACATTGACATCAACTTATCACAGGCAGTTACCTTAAGGAAGTCTCACACATTTCACCCTGGCTACCAACAGTCATCTTATGGTGTCTACTGATCTCTCATAGACCTGATTGCCTGAATTCAGCAGTTATTTTCAAAACATCAGCATATCACAAATAGGCACAAGCTCAGCAGCTTTATTATTAATTTATGCTAACTTATCTTTATAATATAGCTAACTTGTCCTAAGTACTGACACCTAATTTGGCTAAGCTCAACATTTTACAGGCCTGAGGCCCATAGACCTTGTGTTGCAACACTAATTATTCCTTGTATTTCACTTCTATATCCTAAATATACCTGATATCTTTTGTCCTTGCCTACAGCGTGTAAGTGCCCAGAGACTGTAGTGTCATTCTGGACTCCTTGAAGAGTGAAGGGACTCATCTGTGGCATCACTAAACAATTTGGTCCCTTCAAAGGGAAATTTATCAACAGTATTTTGTACTCAGGCCAGGGGATTGCCTCCAGGAAGCTTAGGGCATAACTACTGCCATTGCCATGGAGCACATGGTTGTGTCGGCAGCAGGTTTGGAAGGATGCCTTGGCCATTGTCTGACCCTCTGTAATGAGAGCCTGAAATTTGTTGCCTTTGATCCTGAGGCAGATTTCAATTCTGAATAATTTGTGAAGTCGTACTTTGCCATAAGGGGTCGTAACTGGCTATTCTGAACTGTAGAGGGGCCAAGGAGTAGCTCTTGCAACCAGAAGGTCCAGACATTTTAGTTTTTTTTTATCCAATGGAGAGGAACGGATCTAATGTTGTCTGTTTCATTCCTTAACTGTTTCATATACGAGAGAGAGTTAAGTGTAGAGTAAGAGGAAAAAATATTCCGAACCTCTGGGTGGGATAAAATACCACTTGCGTGTAGGTGGTAGTGTGTCTGTGGTTTGCCATACCATGTAGGCTGGGGACAGTAAAGCATAATTGATGGACATTGCAACCTTGCCCCGAGGACATGTATGAAGGATGTACAACAGGGAGCATTGGGAGTTCCTGCATCTCTTCCAGTAGAATTTGTAAGGTGCCTGCCACACATTTCATAAGGTCCTGGAAGACCTTGAAATCATCAGGGTAAGATGGCGGAGGAGGTACAACAGCCTCATCTGGTGAGGAAGAGGACTTGTATAAAGGTGGAGTTTCTTCCTCCTCAGCTGGTTCACATTCCTCTATGGAAAGTTCCTGTTGATCAAGACTCAGGGGTGCTGGCTGTTGGCCCTGATCTGTCCTCTTATGAGATGGGACCCGATAGAAGTGGTCATTACAGGAGGCCCAAGGGTTCCCATATGCCCACAGAGGTGCAGCACAAGGAAGTGGGAACGGCCCCATAGATGTCCTTGGCAGGGTTTTGGGACATGTCTCCTACGAGAAGTTCCCATCTCAGATAGGCTGGAAGGCAGAGAAGCCTTGTGCAGACAGCTCTGAGTTAGATGAGGTGCCCTCCCCTGTCTCCACCGGAGGTGCAAGTGGTGCCAGTAGCAGAGGTCAAGTCAGTACCAGGCCCTACGGGGTTAATTGAACATCCATTGGAACCAAGGTCTGATAGACGGTAGCCTGGTAAGGAAGTACTAAAGTGCGTGACATACCAGCATGGGGGCACTCAACACAAATAGCCTTAAATCGCCTGTAAGGAGACAGTAGTGGTACCAAAGGATGAGCCACAGTTGATGACAATGTGGATGGAGGGTAAAGTAGGCTCTGGGAAATGAGTTGGTACGGATGGGAAAATCCCTTTGCAACCCATCAGCAATGGTGATTCAGGCTCCCCATGAGACAGCAGCCTGGACAGTACCAGGGACTCTGAGTGTGGACCCACAAGAGTCTATATATAGAGAGAGAGAGGTCCTGGGGTGGTATCAAGGTTGGGTTGAACTAGCACATAACAGCAGTCTTGGCTTGATTCTAGAGTCTCTCTGTTTCGAAGGCACCAAGTTCAGTGCCGAAGACAGTACCACTCTAGGTGACTTCTCAGTACGCAGCTTCTTGGTCAGTGCCGCAGGTATCAGTACCAGAAGGAATGGAAGCCTCAGAGGGACCCCTCCTGAGATCCAGACCATAGGGATGACCTTCCTTGTCTTTTGTCCCGTTCTGAGGAGCGGGGTCTCTTCTTTTTTTTGAAGGTCAGGGTGCTACTGTAGGGCCCGCAGATGACTCAGGCCCAGAGTTGCCATTAACAGGAGTTTAAGTGTGACCTCCCTGAATTTCTTAGACCTGCTCTTAAATTCTGATCAAATCTTGCATTTGGAGGGAATGTAAGTTTCCCTAAGGCGCTGGAGGCACCTTGAGTGCCTGTTGCTGAGGGGAAAAGATGTATGGCAGGTCTGACAGGGTTTGAAGGGGAGTCTTGGGCATAACCCATACTCAAGGCCACAGATCGAGGCTCAAGAAAACAATAAAGGCCAAAATAGAGCAAAGAAAAAACAGAGCAAAAGGAACATGCCCTGCAAAAGTATAAACTGTGCTAAATAAGGAGGAAAGAATAAAATGTTAAAAATACTTGTAAAATAAAGAAAAAGTAAACCAGAGGTGTAGCAAACTGCGTGGCTTAGCTAATAGACATTGTGATGCTCCTTCTCAAGCCACTGGCAGTTGAGAAGGAAATGGAGTGGCGGTATGTCTGCCCCTCCCTATATTCCCCCATACCAGGGCACAAGGTGCAGACACTGCTAACAAAAATTAAGAGCACACAGACACACACATATCCTGATGCAGAGCATCCATAGGGACACTACTTGAAGAAGGCAATGACTACAATATGACAGAGAACTGAAGCATGTCTGGATAACTAAGGCTGAACTTTACAGGTTATGTAGATGGATTAAAATGAACAGCTCTAAAATGAGAAGTAGCAGGCTTATATGTCACAGACAAAAGATAACATAGATGAACTACTGTCATGAATATAAAGGGAGGGGTAACCACCATCTTGTATACAGTACTATAAAATCCCTCCTGACCAGAGCCAAAATCCTCTTACCTGTAAAGGGTTAAGAAGCTCAAGTAACCTGGCTGGCACCTGACCCAAAGGACCAATAAGGAGACAAGATACTTTCAAATCTGTGGCGGGGGGGAGGCTCTCTTTGTCTGTTCCATGTGCCTTTTGCCAGAGACAGATCAAGGAAGCAAGCAATCCAACTCTTATAGAGTTAGTACGTATTTAGCAAGAAAATGCGTTAGATTATCTTTTTTTTTTGGCTTGTGTTTTTCTCTGTGCTGAGGGGAATGTGTATTCCTGCTTTGTTTATTGTTTTTTTTTGTAACTTTATGGTTTTGCCTAGAGGGAAATTCTCTGTGTTTTGAATCTGATTGCCCTGTGAGATTATCTCCCATTCTAATTTCACAGAGGTGATTCTTTTACCCTTCTAATAAAGTTCTGGTTTTATTAAGAATCTGATTGGGTTTTTCAGTGTCCTGAAAAACCCAAGGCTGGTCTGTGCTCATCTTGTTTATTCTCAAGCTTCCCCAGGAAAGGGGGGTGTAGGGCTTGGGGGGATATATGGGAGGTATAGGACTCCAAGTGGTCCTTTCCCTGATTCTTTGTTAAATCACTTGGTGGTGGCAGCATTTACCTAATCAAAGGTACAAGGGAGAATTTGTGCCTTGGGGGAGTTTTAACCTAAGCTGATAGAAATAAGCTTAGGTGGTCTTTCATGCGGGTCCCCACATCTGTACCCTAAAGTTCAGAGTGGGGAGGGAACCCTGACATGGTGGCAGAGCGGTGAGATCATTTTGAACCAGAGATCATTTTGAACCAAAAGCACAGACCTGAAGAGTTTTTTTTTCAGCTGAGAGCAGCTAGAGGTTTTTCTGTCTCTTTGCCTGGAGGCAGAGGTGTTAGCTTACAGCCAGGAAATTCACAAGCCATTTTTTTTCCTTTCTTACTCTCGGGTAAGCTAGGCAAGCAGGAGCTAGGATGGCGAAACACAATGTCCAACAAAAACTAGAATTCGCTAAAATGGAAGCTGAAGAGAAACAAAAAGAACATGAGAGACAGATAGCCTGGATAGCATGGAACATAATCTCTATGGCTGGAAATTGCAAAACAGTCATGGTAATACATTCCTTTCTAGAAATAGATTATAGATCAGCAGACTGGGCATAGATAGGAGGAGATAAGCCAAATGAAAAGGGTATAAGAAAAAGGAATATTGTTGGCTGGGAATTTTAACTCTTTAGCTATAGTGTTAACCCCAAGGATGCGGAGAACCAGGGCAGTACCAAGAGGCGGCATGTGGTCTCTGGCATAGTTCCTCTGATACTCAGATTGAAGCTTGAGAGGCTATTTCTTCCAAAGCATTTCTGAGGATGGCCAAGACCTCATCAGTACTCAAGACTTACCACTCTACCGCATTTCTGAGGATGGCCAAGACCTCATCAGTACTCAAGACTTACCACTCTACCGCTCTCAAAGGTTCTGCCAATGCAAACCCATCCAGTGCGAGTTCAACACTCCTCAAGAAATTCTCTCACCTCTGGAAGAGAATGCCTGGAACCTACATTGGTTTCAAAGCCATGTGGTGGCCATAGCAAGCAATCTACACAGACTTAGACTGCACATGTTCACTGCATTTGTCAGGGAGTCCAAATGTCAGTCTATAGGACCACCAGCATGTTGGAGCTGCTAAGGAAGCAGTGGAAGTTTTAGTACTTGGGTCTTGTAAAGCCGGATTAGATAAAAATACTGGAAAAAGCCTACTGTTGGGGCATAATGCTCATTCACAGGAGGTGGACTGGATAATCTGATATCCAGCTCAGCAGAACTTTTCCATCTATAACGTCTGCAACTCATCTTCTAGGAGGAAAAAGATTTATTAAGTAATTTATTTTAAAACATTATTAAAGTGGGAAAAGAAGTTCAGATTAAAGATTTTTGGAATTAATTTTAAAACACTACGTTCTCCTAGCAAGAGTAAGGAACTGGTTCTTTTTCAGGTTAGATGAATGTTACTGTTCTTTTCCCCAGTAGAGTCTATTTCATTAACTCTGTTACTCCCCTCTCCCCATTTCCTGACTTTTTAACCTTTCTCCCATTATCTTTCTTCTCCATGTCCCTCCTCTCCCATACATACACACTTGGCATCCAATGAAATGGGCTGTAGCTCACGAAAGCTTATGCTCTAATAAATTTGTTAGTCTCTAAGGGGCCACAAGTCCTCCTTTTCTTTTTACGGATACAGACTAACACGGCTGCTACTCTGAAACTTGGGGTCAGACCTTGAGCTAGGTCATATCAGGATAGCTCCATTGATTTCAACAGAGCTACACTGATTTACACCGGCTAAGGAAATGGTCCATGGAGAGCAGCCAGTCAGGCGCTATGACGAGTCACACAGCTCAGCAGGAGCACTTGACCTCTTGAGTCCCTTCCAGCCCTGCATTTCTGGTTCTCCTTTCATCTCACCTCTGCTGAGGCAGGACCAAGTGTACCTAAGACAGTCCCTGACAGCAGGGGTGCCAATTCAGATATTTTTTTAATAGGGAAGGGGGTGGGGGCCAATCCCTCAATTTTTCCCCTAAAGTCTACCTATATCTTCGTTCATGCAAACTAAGAGGCTTATGCCTTCTCCTACCCTGGGCAGACACTGAGAACAATTGATTTTTCAACCCACACTACTAAAAAGGGTTGTTTGATTACCCCAACTCCTTCCCTCTGACTGCTCTGTCGTCACTATTGGTTTTGTATGCGATGCAGTGGAGCATCGTATGACTGGTGCATCGTATGACCGGTGCATCGTATGACTGGCCCTTGCAAGCAGACCCTGGGACTGCAGGACTGATGGGGGGGCAGCATTTCATGGCATTTATGCTTGGATTCTGCTCCATGTAATGAAGAAAACTTCCAGCATGTGTGCGCTAGGGTAGGAGCCTTGCGACTCCCCTACCCCTATCCCTTACCCAGCTAACATAAGGAGGGTGTTTGTTACTCCTCTCTGCACCTGTGTGCTGCAGGGGGAGTTACCCCCTCCAAGGGAGGGGGTGGCATAATCACCTGCCTTGCTTTGGGATTCTGTAGGGCAGGGATCCCAAGGAACCCCTCAAGCAAACACTGCTCAAGCTGCAGACTAATTCAATGCATCCCTGGCCACATCCTCGGCTCAGTCAGCAGCTAGCACACGTCTCAGAGCAGAGGGGAAATGATCACTTTGCACCAATGCACCTTTCCCGCGGACTTTCTGTTGTAGGGCTCAACAGTAGAGGAAGTGGGTGGAAACGCTGGGTAGAATTTAGCTCATAAGCACACATACTTTACTATTAAAAAGTCTATTAGTTCGCAAAATCCTTCCAAGCTCAGGAGGGGATATTTGAGTAGAACATACACTTCCCAAGCCGATATAAGGATGCCCAGCACAGAGGCATCTGGACATCTCTATTCTCTTTAAAAAAATAATTACTGCAATATAGCCTTGTATTCAGTAACCTATCTCCCCTTGAGTCAGCGCTTAGTCAGACTTCACCATCATTTACCAGAAGAACATCTGTGAACTTTAGATGTCTCTCAAAGCAAAGTATTTTGGAGGAAGGAGAGCAGAAATTCAGAAGCAGACATCTCCGTGCCTTTCTGAGGGACAACTTGGCATTTTCAGTGCTTCCACCCCTCCCCGGGATGCTGCTCAGTGGTAACTGTCACAGAGAGGAATCCTGCTTAAAATTCAGGTTCAGTAATGAGTCATGTAGAGAAAACCTCGGGGTGTCTAATATTTAAATTCAGAAAAAAACATCATGTCAGGCCATCATACTGTTTACCTTTTGTATGTTTTACTGTTTGCCTTTTGAGGTAGAAACGTTCTACCTCAAAAGGCAAATGAACTGGTTTATCTCCTTTGTCAGGGGCTGACTGCATATAGTCTAACACGGAGTGTGGCGCGGGACTTGGAGAATAATAACACATTTTTGTTTATGTGACCTTTTTGTTCCTTGACTTGAATCAGGCTGTAAATTAGCTACGCGGAGTAACTAGCACTCCATATACATGCCTGTTCGTTTTATTAAACACATTTAACCTTTCCTGCTAGGATCTTTAGTTTAATGGTATCTCTTTGACATCAGACAGCTGTGACTTGCTGTTGATTGTGCTATCTAAGCTGCGATAATCAAACTGCAAGGTAACCTTGAACAACAAAAGTCAACCTTGAACATCAAGATACAAATTAGGGGTGGGGGGAGGAAACAGTCTCTAGCAGTTACAGTTGTGAAGAAAGCCTTGAATATGAATCAAATTATTCTTGGTAAGTCCCTTAATGTTTCTGTGCCTAAGTTCCCCATCTATTAAATAGAGATACTCCCTACCTCACAAGGATGTGTAATAGAGGATACATTCATCAGTGTTTCTGAGGTCCTCAGATACAGTGATGGGAAATATATTGGATATAAATAATAACTAGCAGGAAAGAATATGATCGTTAGAGCTGTGCAGAGGATATCTATTCACTTTGACAATTTTGAAATTTGGCTTCCTTTCAAAGCGGAACAAAATGCAAAAGTTTCAAAATTCTACACAAAGAAAAATTCAAGAAAATATTTGTCTCCAATTAATCAAAACACATTACTTTGACAAAATTGAAACATATCTATATAAAATCTCAAAATATAATGTAATAAATACAATTATTAAAAAATCAAATGAAAGCCATTTCAAAACAAAATATCAAAGTGGTTTGTGCCAAAAGTGTCTAAATTGTCACAATTTCTTTTCAAAATGTTTCTCCAACATGAAATTTCAGGGAAATCAATGCAGTTTTGCAAAGTACTTTTGATGGAACTTCATTTTCTGACAGAAAATGGTTCCATTGAAGCTTTTCCAGCCAGTTCTAATGACAATGTTTAATCCATTTTCTTTATCTCTACTTGAAAGCTCTATGACATTTTTTACACACACATCCAACTGTGCAGTTGTCTCTCATTTAAAGTTTTTAGATGGCTGCACCAAAGGAGCTAAACTTTTCATATCTTCTAACTCATTAACTGCAAGAGATTGATCTTTCGTCTTGGCTCAGTTGGGCTTCTTTTATATCTGAATTGTATCAGCTGGATTTTGCACGAGCCTGGCATCACTTACCCAGTCCAATTACTACAGTCCAATTACCACATTATGCCCCTCTTCTCTCTGTCATGAACTTAATGTCTTCTTTAGGTAAGATGAAAGGCTCTCTATAAAACTGAATGCAAATAAATTCACATATTCATAAATTAATGTAAGACCATCTTCACGTCTACCTGCCTAGATCCTCGTGTCTGATTATTTCATTAGTCCCTCTACGTTGCGGTTTCAGAAAAGGAGAGAGTCAAGCATAATTAGAATGAGTAAATGAATGAAAAGTGAGCCACATCACCACACTTTAATTTTGCTTTGGGTTTAATCTGAGTGTCATGAATAATGAACATGTAATATTAAAATGAAAAGACTGTTCCCATAATGTTTTGGATTAAAGTTAACAGCATTTAGGCCATTAGAATACAGTAGCAAAATGCCAGTAACAGATTGCTAAGCATCACTGAGTATATGCAGTCTGTTTACCTGAGAGGAATAAAGCCATTACCACAAGAGGTAACAACATTCGCACCAGAAGGAGAACTGTGCCATTGAAGTGGCAGGTTGAGGAATAAGATGACTCATAGGAATGACACTGGAATATGGGGCCTTTCACCTCTAGCGTTAAATTCTGAACAGGTCACCTTTGGCAGCCACTCATCATCAGGTGACTGTTTGGGGGCCTATTTAAATGACGTTGGTGGTCTGTTTCCTAGTAAATAATGGTGTATCCACTCTATTCTGCATGTATGGTGCGACTACTCTAACAAAAACCCTGGCAGTTGTGTCTACATTTTACCATTCTCCTGCTCTGCTCCAGCGCTCCCTTCTTCTGAACAGATATTCCAGTACCTCCGATAGAGTACGGTAATACACATGAATGCTTCTCTGAATGCTTCAAAGAGCAGGACCCATGTATATTTCAGTATGTGGCCAGCTCACAAGAATAGGACAAATCAGGCAATGGCATAATTGCAAGGGGAAAAACCCGTTCCTCAGTCTAGCTTTCTTGTCCATAGGTCAGTCACTGGACACGAGTTTATAAAATGCCACAGGCCTCCTTCTAGGGGGCTGATAAAACCAGAGGTTGACACAAAAACTTTTTTGAAAGGTGCTTTAAGACGCAGATTTCCTTTTGGGCCCTGTAAACCTTGGATGTGCCCGAGTAGCGTTGCTTGACCACACTACACAGTGACAGGATTACGGCTTCTGCATGACTCGGCAATACAGCTCACAAAATAGCAGGGGCCTTTCAAACGTACACCCATTAATCAAGAACAAAATGTTGACACAGTACAGCTTGTTCAGCTGGGGCTTGGTCAAAAGCCTAGAGGAGCTGATGGAAAGACTTGTATTGAGTTCTACAGGTTTCGATCCGGCCCTTCGGAGGGATCTTTTTACATCATAATGTAAAAACTTAAATCACGTGCATTTCACGCTCTTCTTTACGGCTATTCTTGTGAACATGACAACTAAGGCGGCGAGTTTCTCAGAGAGGTCACGGATTCCGTGACTTTCCGTGACCTCCATGACTTCTGCAGCGGCCAGTGCACCTGGCTCCGGGGCAGCTCCGGCAGCCCTTGCGCCAGTCACACCGGCTGCTGCAGGGGCATTCTTGGACCAACGCCCCTCCCCCACAGCAGAGTTTGGGTGTGGAAGGGGCACAGGATGGGAGGAGGTGGGCTCTGGGAGGTGCTTGCCTGCGGGGGGCTTCTGAGGAGCCCCCCCAGGTAAGCATCAACAGAGCCCGCCTCACCCCATCCCGTGCCCCAACCCCCTGCCCCCTCCCACACCCAAACTCTGATGCTGCTGGGTTGGGGGGGGGAGTGGAAGGCATGGACCCAGGTAGGTAAGATAGTACCAGTCTAAGCATCTTAATCTCCGTGGCTCCATTTTGGAATGAGTCTCAGAGAGTTAGGTACTCTGTTCCTATGGAATTCCAGTGGGGATTTGGGCATCTAAATCCTTGAGGCTCCTTTGAAAATCCCAGCCAATGATAATCACTTTGTCTTCGCTAATGGTAAAACATGAAGAAACCTTTTTGACAATACAGTACGCCCACTGCATCTACCCTAAGTATGCTGCACAGTCAGATTAAGAAAGCTCTCCTCACTCAAGCAAAAAGAAAATCATGACAGCCTGGAAGAAATGGGTCAGTTTTCTACTGTTTGTATTTGTATCCAATCTGCGAACAGCGGGGGACAATTGGCCAGCAGTGAACATTCAGTTTGCACAACTTAACATCTTTGTTTTACACACATCTCCGCATAAGCTAATGTGGCCAAATCCATTCCTCCTTCAAACCACTCACTTCAGGGGATTTACCCTAGGGATGAATTTGGCCCATTATCCCTTCATCGGCTCTTTTCCCATTTACTCCCGTACCTAACTGTATCTCTCTATGTTTATTGCAGGAATTTCCATCTCATTGTGTCCCAGCATATCTTCCACATTTACCAGGATGTGGGCAATTAGTAGAGTGATCAGATGTCCCGATTTTATGGGGACAGTCCCAATATTTGGGGCTTTGTCTTATATAGGCACCTATTACCCCTCCTCCCCCGTCCCGATTTTTCACACTTGCTATCTGGTCCCCCGAGTAGTTAGTCAGGTTCCACTGAAGATGTGAAGAGGTGCACAGTTGTTAGCCGTTCTCTCCCAGAACTCCTGACACCGGTGTCCCTGTGTTTAGCCCCCCTACCTCAATAAACATTTTGTTTTACATTTGTAGGCTTCATTTGCTGCTAAAAATCCATTCATGAGATGGGGAAATTAAAAGCCTGCATCAATAGGAGGCTACATATCAGAAAAAATATTCAAATTTCACATACTACAGTTGGGAATGGAAGCAGGTGCCAATCACATTGCATTCGCTACACATTCCCGGCACATTCTCACTGCCACGTCTGTTTTTATCTATACCTGTCTGATAGCACAATAGCTATTGAGCCATAATGTTTGTATTTTATTGTCACATTAATAAAAAATAAGCCTTGAAATGTGTTTCAGTAACAGTAGGTGTTACGGCTATGTGCCAGCCCAGAGTCGTGATCCAATCACTGCAATAGTCAAGTACGTGATCGTGAGTAAACTGTAGATTTCATGGTGTCCCAATTCTTTGCACCAATGCAAACATTTGGGGGGCAATCCCCGTGAAGTCAGTGATAAGTTCAACTGGGAGACCTTTTTGAATAAAGTTCCAGTATGTTTAGAGACCACTGTATTAATTAAATGAATGGTAATGTATTATTGTGGGCCGGGATTGTATATAACCTCTCAAGGGGGAGATGTGACAGATGTGAGACCTGGGCATTCACAAAACTATATCGAAATATGCACCAGACAAGAGTGGACTATTGGAACAAAGCATGTTGTGCGGCTTTCCTGGGAACGTCTAGAGGGAGATGAATGCAAATTCCCCAACTCTGGTTATGCAAAAACCCAGCCTTTTGAAGCTACACCCTGAGGAGTGAACTATTGTCTGCTGATCACCTGATACATGAGGCCAAGCTCAAAGGCAAAAGCTGAATAAAGAAAAGACTGAACTATTCATGGTGGTTCTGGTTCTGAATCTGAGACATTTATGAACTTATCACCGTGGGGAAAGCCCAGCTGTGGGTTTTGAAGGACTGACAGATACCAGTGCTAGAGGTTGGAGTAGGGGTGATGTCTGGTGAGCTTTTTAGGTTCTTCTGTTGTCCTTAATACATTTTGTCTGTCATGCTTTCACCTTAAGAATAAATGTGCTGTTGTATAAAGAGCTGTGTGATAATTTGTAACTGTGAACAATTACACAGTTACCTCTGGCAAGTAAGCAAATCACAGATGCTGACCTTCAAGGCAATCTGGCTTGCTGGGAACTGTGCAGCCTAGAAAAATCCCAGCCTATAAAATGATGTCTCTGCCTCAGAGGGGTGATGACTGAGGAGTCGAGAACCTACAGCGGGTGCCCCAGAGGGACCACAGAGGAGGAATACAGGTGCAGTTGCCCTGAACTGTGACAGATTCATAGATCCCAAGGCCAGGAGGAACCACTGTGATCATCTAGTCTGCTCTCCTATCTAATACAGCTTTAGGACTTTCTTGAATTATTTCCTGCTTGACCTAGAGCATGTTTTTTTTGTTTGTTTGTTTTTTAAAAAGAGACAGTCTTGATTTAAAAATTGCCATTGGTGGAGAATCCACCACCATCCTTTCTAAGTTGTTCCAATGGTTAGTTGCCCTCCCTGTTACAGCTTTGTACCTTATTTCGACACTGGATTTCTCCAGCTTCAACTTTCAGCCATTGAATCGTGCTGTACCTTTGTCTGCTAAATTGAAAAGACCATCATTAACTATTTGTTCCCCATACAGGTACTTGGGGCAGGTCTACATTTAAAATGCTGCATCGGCACAGCTGCGCCACTGTAGTGCTTAAGTGAAGATGCTCCTACTCCACCAGGAGAGAACTGTCCCGTCAGTGTCGTTAATTCACCTCCTCAAGAGGTGGTAGCTTTGTCAATGGGAGAAGCACTCCCATCAACATAGTGCTGTTTACCCAGTGCGTTAAGGTTGGCGTAACTATGTCACTCAGGGTCGTAGATTTTTCACACCCTGAGCGACGTAGTTATGCCGACACAGGTCTGTAGTGTAGACCAGACCTTAGACTCTGATGAAATCATCCCATACCCTTCTTTGTTAAACTAAATAGATTGAGCTCCTGGATTCTACCACTAGATGTTTTTTCCCCCCAATCCTTTGATCTTTCTTGAGTGTCTTCTCTGAATCCTCTCCAATTTTTCAAAAAGAAAAGGAGTACTTGTGGCACCTTAGAGACTAACCAATTTATTTGAGCATAAGCTCACGAAAGCTTATGCTCAAATAAATTGGTTAGTCTCTAAGGTGCCACAAGTACTCCTTTTCTTTTTGCGAATACAGACTAACGCGGCTGCTGCTCTGAAACCTGTCCAATTTTTCAATATCCTTCTTGAGTTGCGGACACCAGAACCAGACACAATATTCCAGCAGCAGTTGCACCAGTGCCAAATACAGAGGTAAAATAACCTTTCTTCTTCTCCACAAGCTTCTGCATCCAAGTATCACATGAACTCCTTTGGCCACAGAGTCACCCAGGGAGCTCCTCCTCAGCTGATTATCTACCATGACCCCAGACTCTTTTTCAGAATAACTGTTTCTCAGGATAGGGTCCCCCATTCTATATGTTTGGGTACGTTCTTTGTTCCTACATGTATGACCTTACATTTGGGTGTATTGAAATGCATATTTGTTTGCGGAAAGGATCCAGATTCCCTGTATCAGTGCCCTGTCCTCTTCATTATTCGGCACTGCCCCCTAATCTTTGTCTCATCTGCAAATGTGATCAATAATGATTTTATGTTTTCTTCCAGGTCACTGATAAAAATGTTAAATAGTGCAGAGCCAAGAACTGACCCCAGTAGAAACACACGAGGATAACTCCCCATTTACAATTACATTTTGAAACTGTGACACTCTGTACCTCAAAGTAGTACCCTGAACCCCCCCATACTCAGCACTGTCATACAATGATGAAATGTTTTGTACAAAGTATATCTTGTGAGGTATCATTTTAAAAGTCTGGATTTGTTGAACATTAATATCCAGTGGGATTGTAGGTACTATCCTTGAACGCGAAGTTTGAAGTATTGTTATATGTGCTACTGCAATATGCTGTGAGGTTGGAAGACCTCCACAGCCAAACTTGCAGTCAGGACAAAGGAGCACCCATTACTGGCCAGACTGGCGTTGATGGCCCATCAAAAAAGAATCCACTATTCCAGAAAAAAGAACAGGAGGACTTGTGGCACCTGAGAGACTAACCAATTTATTTGAGCATAAGCTTTCGTGAGCTACAGCTCACTTCATCGGACGCAGCTGTAGCTCATGGAAGCTTATGCTCAAATAAATTGGTTAGTCTCTAAGGTGCCACTAGTCCTCCTTTCCTTTTCGCGAATACAAACTAACACGGCTGTTACTCTGAAACCTGTCACTATTCCAGAGGCTCCTTAGAGAAGGCACATGTGCAATGGATACTGCTTAACCTATCGGGACTGCCTGACCTCCACATCACAGCAAGGATCTTTCTAGCAGCTGGAAGAAGATATAAAAAGAGAGATAGTGACACCATCACTTGGCCTCTCACCCCTTCTGCCCCATCTCAACACCTGGATGATTGTCTGGAAGACAAAAAGACTTTGAACTGGGGAGATTGGTCCCAGGCTGGAAGGGAGTCCAGTCTGTGTGTTGAAGAACTGTGAGCTGCTTGTACTATCTGTTAGGGTGAAAGACTGCTTGATTCAAACCTTGCTTAGTCTGTTTAAGTTAGAATTTAGACTGAATTTATTTTTATTTCTTAGGTAACCATGTTGATCTCTATGCCTGCTTCAAATCATTTCAAATCTCTTTCTGTCATTAATAAATCTGTTCTATATTTTATCTAAGACCGTGTGGGTTTGGTTGAAGTGCTTGGGGGAATCTCAGCTCAGGTTAACAGGAGCTGTTGCATGCCCACTAGCCTTTTATCAGAGTGGTGTACTAAGTCATGAGCTTACACCGGACAGGCTTTTGACCAGTGCATGACAGTACAGTTCTGGGGTGCAGGGCTGGAGCTGGGGGCAGCTGGCTGAAACCTCTCTATTGATGGTTCGTGAGTGGCTGAGAGACCATTCACGCAACTCAGCTAGGCGTGTCCCTGCCTGTGGATGGCTGTGTAAGTGCAGTGCCTGTCAAAGCCTTCTTGTTTGACATCAGCATCGCAATGCGAGGGACAGCCCAGGCTGGTGGGTTTGGAGGGCTCAGCAGTCCCACAGTCCAGGTTGCCACTGTGGACCCTGTCAGAGACTTTTACGTGAGCCAGTTTCCAATCCATTTAATGTATGCCATGTTCATTTTGTGTTGTTCTTGTTTCTTAATCAAAATGTCACAAGACACCAAGTTAAATTCCTTACAGAAGTCCAGGTATATTACACCAATGCTCTTGCCTTTATTAACCAAACTTGTAATCATGTTTCTTAAAAAAAAAAATCAATTTAGTCTGACAAGATTTAATTTCTATAAACCTATGCTGATTGGCATTGCTTACCCTCCTTTAATTCTTTATTAATGAGTCTAATAAGCCCTATTATAATGTAAAGGACTAGAGTATAATTTCAAAGTGATAGCTGTGTTAGTCTAGATCAGCCAAAACAACAAGGAGTCCTTGTGGCACCTTAGAGACTAACAAATAAGTTGGTTAGTCTCTAAGGTGCCACAAGGACTCCTTGTTGTTTTGGCTTGGTATAATTTGCGAGCCCTCTAGTGCCACTCACTGTGTTCTATGTTTTGGAAGCTATCAAATATCCGCCCAACGGCCGTGCACATGTAGCTTCAATGACAGATTTGGGTATGTTTATTAAACACACTTACTTGGGACCCAGCTGTTCCCAGGTGGTTTCTCCATATTGTTATTTTTGTGTAAAGAGCAAAAGACTTAAACAGAGGGGACATTTTAGCTGACGGAAGAGTATCTGAGTATGTGGATCTCACATTCCTAGCGGCTATCCAGACACAGGATACGATTGGGTTGCAGAGGTGTAACATGGAATCGATTGGATTGTGGGATTGGAGCAGAGATGGCACTCCTCTGTGAAGTCTATACAAGACTAAACTAGCTATAAATAGCCCTCTTGTCACCATACTGGTTTATACAAGTTCCCCATAAACTCTGCCTGTGAAAATCATGAAGTGACTACTTAGAACATTAACACCACATTTTCTAAAAATTAGACCTTTTAGACATTTTGAAACTTTGTGGTCCATTTTTATTTCTTAGACTAGTTAGGATTCCTGATCCTGCAACCACATAAGCATGCATGTGGTCCCATTGAGCTCAAAGAAAAATGCATTGTCATAAAACTAAGCATGCATTTAAATGGCTTGCAAGACTGGGGCCTGAACTAATCTTATAAAATGATTTAGCCTTTCCTAATTTCAATATCTCAGCTACTGTAATTGTCTTTTCTGGGTAGAACTGAAAGGGCATTCACCTATTACAAGAAAAAAAATCATAACTCCTCTCTGGCAGCAAGCTGCACAGTATAGGAGAAAATAGGCAAAGAAAATGAGAAAAAAAGGAACAAAAATATAGGATTTAAAACATTGGAAATGGGGATAATTCCCTTTCTCTGCCACACTCTGACAGTATAGAGTAACTTGCTTACCCTCATGCTAGACCTACAGAGTCAAGCTGTTGAAACTGCTTTGCACATGTAATATTATGCTAATATCAATTTTTTAAAAAGCCTTTTCCTTAATTAAAGCCAAATGTACATGCAAAACTACTTGACAGATTTTTCAATAGTTTGCTTAGAGTGGAAAAGTGAGACTAGAAAATATCATTTGAAAATATTTGAATCACAGCATACTAAGCAATTATTCCGAATAGAAATGGCAGATGTTTTTCTTCTGTGCCCAAGAAACGTAACTGCCTAGAGACAACAGAACAAACACCACATGGCAGAGCATGAATGAATGAAAACAAGGATGGACAGATGGACTCTCAATGTAACTTTATATTTGGCCTATTTTCTAGACTACGTGTCACAACAGTACTGTTAGAAACATCCTCACTGACTCCTGCTGCTAAGTCTTGGTGTATCCGAACTATCTTGTTAGCCACTCATCTATACATCACAAGAATAAACTTTACAGTCTGCAGTAGAGAGATGGACAGCAAAGCAGATTCCTTCAGCTTCTGCGGTTTAAATTTCCCACCTGATTAGACAGAAGGCGCAATTAAAGAAGTGTTGGTGCATACAGTTGTGTGTTGACACCCCTTCTTGGGGTATGGAAATGAAACTCGAGAGATTAAGTCAGGCATTTGTAGTAGTTTCATCTTTTACCAGCCGATTTGAATTTCGGCTTCATAGGCTATTTTCTACTAGGAATGCTTTCATGTAAGGACAGCCCTAAAGTTCACCTTTGATTTTAAAATAAGCAAAAATTGGGTGGGTTTTTAAAGAGGGCTTAACTACAATTCTGCATCGACACAGCTTAAATTGCGCTGCCAGTGTAAATCAATGGTTTCATTCTAATTTAACCGGAAATGCTATAAGCAAGAGAATTTCAAGCTCAGTACTTTTCTTCCACACTTCACTGCCAAACTTGCATTTACATATCCACAGAGACATCCAACCCTTTTCACTATGAAGCAGAAGGGCTACATCACCTGCCTACTGTCAGGAATGAACAAAGACCACCCTGATGCCAAAGTTAGGTCTGTAACCCACTCCAGCTTTCTCCTTTGTGTGGATGGTAGCTAAGAGTAAATCTCTCACCATGTCCAAGAACTAGGATTTTCCTTCAACCCTGAAGCAAAGTCATGACTTTAAAGTGGGGGAGGAGTACAGCCCACAGAACTTGTTTCGTATTGTAATATCCTCATTATTGCCCACAGACTGCAGAAAAATATACAAATGTGGATATCACTGGCAAAATACTCACCACAGTTGAAGTCAGATACAGTACTGCCCTATAGGTTTGTGATAAAAACCTCAAGATGGAAGGTTTACAGTAGATTCTGCAGAGAAAACAGTGGTATGTAAGCTCATGTCTGTAGCAGAGACTTCATTAAAGGCTGGAACCCTCCTGGCCTAGCTACCATTTAGCTGTGATACTCGGAGTACCTTTCCCAGACCTGAAGAAGAGTTGTGTGTAGCTTGAAAGCATGTCTCTCTCACCAACAGAAGGTTGTTTAATAAAAGATATGTCCTCACCCGCCTTGTCTTTTGGCACCCACTTGGTTACAACACTGCATACAACAAGTGACGGAAACTGAGATGTCAGCCTGTACCTTCACCAAAGAACAACCGTAGCTAACAAAATCCAGCACAAAGCCTTGCATGTAAGAAGTCAAAGGCGGATTATTCTAAACCCCCGAAGAGTAAATGGTGGCTTTCCCCTCATCATAAGCTTTAAGACACACAGAGAGCCACCAAAGAATTTAGATCTCAGATACGATAAAAAGTTAACCCCTTGAGTCAACAAAAGCCTTCTGGAAATACCCATAGCCTTAACATCAGCCAGTATCTTGTGTGTGTTGCTAGGGAAATGATTAATGGTAGCTAATTGTTTAAACTTTCATTTAAAAATATTTCTATCAGAGAAATACATGAAAACATGACCTGTGGGGACTCTGAAGAATAAAAAACAGAAGCCAGTAAAACCAAGGTTTTTTAAAAATATCATAATCTCATGAATTTTAATGTAATGTGTTGGCAATATTCAATTATAAACTGAACTATATACTTGTCTTCCCTTCATTTTCCGGGTATTGTACCTTTAAATATTGAAGACACCTGCTGTCTGCACAGACAGGCAACCCTTAAGTGTTCATTCATTACAGTCAGCCACCCAGGGCACACAAATACCCCTTTTCCGGGCGGTGCCTCAGAGATTTTACTGCTGTAGTTTCTGGCGCTCAGTCTGTTATAAAGAATATTCTGCTTGAAAGTATCTGTTTGCTCTTTGTATATAATGAAAAACATTCAGCAACCCCAGGTCATTCTTAGGATGTTCTGTTAAAAACAAACTGTAAATCAAGAATGTGACATGATAGATTACAATAGCATTCCCAAGCTCATCTGTCTTTAAGTGCTGGGGGAAAAAAAAAAATCAGATTTTTATAACAAGTTCCATACATAAAATATATTTTTCTTTGCGGCAAAAAGCCACAGACACTCCATCTTAAGCTCTTTCTGACAACATCTCTACCTTTGCAGGGTGCTTATTATATATTGCCAGCACCACAGTGATTGAGGAGAGTGACAGTTTCAATTTGATAGTGGAAAGAATGGCACCTGCATGAGGTTTAGTAGAATGAACAGTGGATTATAATTTTTGGCTAATTAGGGATTCTACGTGTGTTGTGCAATTTGAAGTTCTGGAAAGTTTATAATAAGCTGTTCAAACGGACACTTTTTTAAAAATCTCACAATTTTTGCTGGACGTTTTTATATTCCTTTTGCAAATAGCCTAACACACACTGGGCTCGCTCATGGCTCCTCCGCATGTGCTGATTCCTAGACGATTGGTTATACATCGGTAACGTTTGTCTAAGAAGTGTTCTAGAACTTTCTAGCCAAAATGGCAAATATGTATGCCAGTCTGAACCTTGCATTATATGTAGTCCACTCCTAGTTCTAGCCAGGACAATGACGGCAAAAAAAGCCTTCTCTGGAGACATGAATGCATTACGGAGGAGCAAGCTTGGGGGTTGATTTTGCCTTTAAGGTGGGGATTCAACACTATTTTTGTATGAAATAAATTTTCAGCTATTGATCTCCGAGTGAAGCTTGAATTTCCTGCAGATGTTCAGGTAAAACTGCTAATTAGTTTCTGAGTTCTATTAGGTTAGAAATTGGCCTTAAAACATCCACAATCTTAGTCTCATGTCTGTTGAGGCCCGCATGTTTGTGATGGATGGTTATTCCCCAGACTATTCACAAGGGAAGAGCTAAAGACAACAAGTGAGAGACAGCTCTGAAATCATAGAATATCAGGGTTGGAAGGGACCTCAGGAGGTCATCTAGTCCAACTCCCTGCTCAAAGCAGGACCAATCCCCAACTAAATCATCCCAGACAGGGTTTTGTCAAGACTGACCTTGAAAACCTCAAAGGAAGGAGATTCCACCACCTCCCTAGGTAACCCATTTCAGTGCTTCACCACCCTCCTAGTAAAATAGTGTTTCCTAATATCCAACCTAAACCTCCCCCACTGCAACTTGAGACCATTGCTCCTTGGATTGGTTGTAACTGCCATTACCTAAAATGCTAGGAGGGCAGCTACTGCAATGGAGAGACTCAGCCAGCCCAGAGATAGCCCTGACCTGAGGGGAATCCAGGCCAGTCAGACCTGCATAGTGAGAAGAAGCCAGGTCAAACCTACCTAAAATCGAGGAGCCAGAAGTCCACAACAGCTGGGTAGCTGTGATTTTCCATCTAAGGTATTTATATGGCCCTCGGCACCACAGCATCCAAATGCCTCAAGTATTAATGGATGTTATCCTTCCCACCCCAGTGAGGTAGGAAAGTATGACTCCCATTTTATAGATGGGAAATGGAGGTACAGGGAGAGTAAGTGACTATGACCCAAGGTCAAACAGGGAGTCTGTGCTTTAACTGAGAATTGAACCTAGGCCCCAATCCCAGTCCAACGCCGTATCCCTTAGACCTTTCTTCCCTGGAGAGGTCTGCTCACAGGGCAATGCCAAATAACTTGACTGGACACTCCTTTCTGGAAGGGGAGCCAATATAAAAAGGCAGAGAATGTCATCACCCAATGGCACATTTAGGCATAATGATGATTGAAATGCTCTGGACTGAGAAAGTTATTTGGGATAACTTGGGGGTGAAAAGGAAATTGTGCATGTCTACCCTTCAGGGCAATGGTGCTCATCTTCTGAAGCCAACGGCAGCACGTGGTGCTTATTTTAATTCCAGCTACGTACGACTTAATCCTTTTAAAGTGTACGCTGCTGCCACATTAAAGGCTCCAGTCCTTTTCAAAATTGTTCGTGTTCAAAAGGAAAATAGCACCAATCATTCCCGTACAGAAGTGGTTCTGTGATCACAGGTGTAACTACTTCACAGCCTTTCAAAACACATGCAAGTTAAAGGCACAGCAACCATTCCCTTTCTCCCTTTTAAGTTACCAGCCCCTGGATCATGAATCTTTTCAAGAGTCTAAATTTAGTTCCACTTGCCATGGAAAATGTGTGAAGTGATACCTCAGCTGAAGGAGGTAAAGTAAATAGAGAATGGCACAAAGCATTCTTTTCAAAAAACATATCCGTTTCAAAGTCAGGTAGGACAAAATTCTTCCTAATGTCTCATTCATTCTAATGTCTCACAATATTGCATTAAGATCCATTTTAGCTATTTCAATAGCACAATAAGGCACTTTGAATCACAATGTGATTGCATTTTTTTGCCCCACCAACAGAATGGAAAGAAATAGATGTGCAAAGCACAAATATTAAAATTCAGTTGAACTTAGAGCGCTGATTTGATGGGATGGGTCTTTGCAAACTGCAAAGTCGAAATAGTTTTAATCATTGTGATTTATCTACCAGGCAATTCAGGCTCTTATCAACTACAATAGCTATTTTTTCATCTCACAAAGCCAGAGGAAAGAATTACAATAAACTCTGAACCTGAAGAAAACCACAATAGGCCTTCCCTGTCTGCATCATGAGGAGGGGCAGCGACTTGTATGGGCCCAAGGTGCCCGTGCTCCAGCAAATTCAGGGCCCCGGGGGCCCGGCTCCACTAATGTTTGGGACTGGGTCTCTCCACCGGCCCAACCTGGCACCCCTGCGTGCCTCCCCTGGAGCGTCCCCCAACCCCACCTGCCGCCCCCGTGTCCTCCCCCCGAGCGTCCCTGCCTCACCTGCACCCTGGGCAGCTGCCCCCTGCAGCTCTGTGCTACATTCCCTCACTGACTGCCCTGCCTGTGGAGGGAGGAGGGGAGGAGGTGCAGCGGCATGGCAGCCCCCCTTCTCCCCTCGGAAGGTGACTGAGGGGGCTTATCCTGTCTGGACCTCCTGAGCAACAGCCTGGGGCTTGGGTGAATGTCGTGCTGAGGGGGAGCGGGAGGAGAGGGGGCCCCTCCCCTGGAGCTCACTGCTGCTGGCGGGGAGAGGGCTGGGTGGAGTTCTCCTCTCTGGCCCCAGCCCTGAGGCAGCCTCCTTGCTGCACCCCAAAGTTTGAACTCCTCATCCCAGCCCAGCCCCACCCAAGAGCCCTCACCTCTGCAGCCAGAGCCCTCAGCCCCTGCACCCCAACCCTCTGCCCCAGCCCTTAGCCCCCTCCTGAACCCTGAACCCCTCATCCCCAGCCCCATCCTGCAACCCTCACCCACACACCACAACCCTCTGCCCTATCCTGAGCTTCCTCCCATAAATCACTCAGCCCCAACCCATAAATTTTGTGTAATAATAATCAACAACGGATTAAATTCTTAATAAAGTTACCCAGAGAAAAAGAACAAAAGGGCAATTCATCAAGTGACAGGCTGAGTTTGACACCCAGCTTGCAAACTGAAATTATACAAAAGAAAGATGTGGCAAATCTGAAAGATCAGAAAAGGAGTTATCAGTCTTGGCTATCAAGATTTACATGGTTGGAGTCCAACAGCAAATTAGACAGAGCTTTTTGCTTTTGAGGGGTTATTGATCTAAGAGTGCTTTGTTGTTTCCATAGTCAAGAGTATTAATAAAGTTCATATTCTTAGTTAAATATTTTTTCTTACGATAGTGATATTGTGCAATATAGGGAACCTGTTAAACGCTGTTTCCAGTCCATTTTTACATTATTTTAAAAAATATGTTGTAGGATTCATACAGGGTTCATGCGCTTGGCAACATTCAGGGCACACCCGGAGTGTTGTGTAGGAGCTGTGTACACACGGCTCCTCTCAAGGGCATGAACCTTGGAATCTCGCCCAGATGACATGAACTGTGGGAAGCCTCCCAGGACTGGGCTCAAGGTCCGAGAGCAAGGAATGCGGTAGATAGAAATTGGTAAATAAGAATGTTAAATAAAGCCAGTGTATTCCTTATATCTGTTGGAGAATGTAATGTGCGGGGGGAGAGAAAGAATAAAGGAGAGGGTGGAAAGCTGACAGGACCAGTCCGTTGGCAGACCAGCCTGTTTGCTTGCTAAAAGCTTTGTGCTGTCTTGTATTTGAACCGCAACAATATGTATCAGCTTACAAGGCAGGTGTTGGGGGAGCAGGACTTGGACCTGTTCTGGGCACCACCAAAACTTAAACAAACCTGCCGCCACTGATCATGAGAGCTCTCCTCTCTGAACTAAACTTGAGTACAGAATCTGATCCTCAAGATCTTCCCTTTTCTGGTAATGCACAAAACCAAGGACTTTTCACTAAAACGCACCTCCAACATAACCAGGCCCCATTCTAAATCTGCTCAAACCAGAGGTTAATCTGGAGGCCAATACTTTTGACAGCTGCTTGACCTGTGATACCCTTACTCACGCTGAACAGTACCAGACTCCATAAATTGTCCCATCTGGCATGTGGGAGACCCATGTTTGATCCTCTGCTCCGACACAGACTTCCTGTATAATCTTAGACAACTCACTTAGGGCTTGTCTACACAGGGACACTCAGGAAAATTAATCTGAATTAACTAAAGCTGTGAATTTAAAGTGGATCAGTTAAACCACATTAAACCCCTGTGTGGGGGTTCTTATTCCAATCTAGGCCAGGTCTACTACCGTATAACTACTGTACATTGCTCAGGTGTATGAAAAATCCACACCTCTGAGCCATGTACTTCTACGAACCTGAACCTCCCCACGTAGACCGCGCTATGTTGGCAGGGGAGCTTCTCCCACCAACATAGCTACCTCCTCTCACAGAGGTGGAGTGCTCTCCCATTGGCTTTGAGTGTCTTCACCATTGGTGCAGCTGTGCCAATGCAAGTTTCTAGTGTAGACCTGCCCTTGGAGTAGACTTAATTCAATATAGCTTAATTCACTTTCCAAAAAAAAATACCTATATCAAATTAAGTTCACTTTAATTCTGAATTAGAGTGTCCACATAGGGGTTTAATGCAAGTTAACCAAGGGTATGTCTACACTACGAAATTAGGTTGAATTTATAGAAGTCGTTTTTTTAGAAATCGGTTTTATATATTCAAGTGTGTGTGTCCCCACAGAAAATGCTCTAAGTGCATTAAGTGCATTAACTCGGCAGAGTGCTTCCACCGTATCGAGGCTAGTCTCGACTTCCGGAGCGTTGCACTGTGGGTAGCTATCCCACAGTTCCCGCAGTCTCTGCTGCCCATTGGAATTCTGGGTTGAGATCCCAATGCCTGGTGGGGCTAAAACATTGTTGCAGGTGGTTCTGGGTACATATCGTCAGGCACCCGTTCCCTCCCTCCCTCCATGAAAGCAAGGGCAGACAATCATTCCGCACCTTTTTTCCTGAGTTACCTGTGCAGACGCCATACCACGGCAAGCATAGAGCCCACTCAGCTCACTGTCACCGTATGTCTCCTGGGTGCTGGCAGATGCGGTACTGCATTGCTACACAGCAGCATCAACCCATTGCCTTGTGGCAGCAGACGGTGCAATAGGACTGGTAGCCATCATCGTCATGTCCAAGATGCTCCTGGTCGCCTGTGTGAGGTCGATCAGGAGCGCCTGGGCAGACATGGGTGCAGGGACTAAATTTGGAGTGACTTGATCAGGTCATTCTCTTTAGTCCTGCAGTCAGTCCTATTGAACCATCTTATGGTGAGCAGGCAGGCGATACGGATTGCTCGCAGTCCTATTGTTCCATCTTCTGCCGAGCAGCCATGAGATGTGGATGGCATGCAGTCCTTCTGCACCGTCTGCTGCCAGCCAAAGATGTAAAAGATAGATGGAGTGTATCAAAACAAGAAATAGACCAGATCTGTTTTGTACTTATTTGCACCCCCCCGCCCCGCCCCCCATCTAGGGGACTCATTCCTCTAGGTCACACTGCAGTCACTCACAGAGAAGGTGCAGCGAGGTAAATCTAGCCATGTATCAATCAGAGGCCAGACTAACCTCCTTGTTCCAATAAGAACAATAACTTAGGTGCACCATTTCTTATTGGAACCCTCCGTGAAGTCCTGCCTGAAATACTCCTTGATGTAAAGCTACCCCCTTTGTTGCTTTTAACTCCCTGTAAGCCGTGTCGTCAGTTGCCCCTCCCTGCATCAGAGCAACGGCAAACAATCGTGCATCTGAGTTGAGTGCTGTCCAGAGCAGTCACAATGGAGCACTCTGGGATAGGTCCCGGAGGCCAATACCGTCGAATTGTGTCCACAGTACCCCAAATTCGACCCAGCAAGGCCGATTTAAGCGCTAATCCACTTGTCAGGGGTGGAGTAAGGAAATCGATTTTAAGAGCCCTTTAAGTCGAAATAAAGGGCTTCATCGTGTGGATGGGTGCAGGTTTACATCGATTTAACGCTGCTAAATTCGACCTAAAGTCCTAGTGTAGACCAGGGCTAATTCACTTTAAAAATTAATTCAGATTAATTTTCCTGAGCGTCCCCATATAGAAAAGCCCTTCCCCTCTCTCTGTAAAATGGTGATAACAGAACTGCCCTGCCCCACAGGCATTGTGCGGAAAATTACGCTGAAGAATGTGACAGTCTGGTACTATGGCATTGGGGACATATAAATCACTTAGATAGATACACAGTAAGATATTATTCAGCGGGGTACAATCTGCCTCAATTTTTTCCCCCCAAATTTACACTATTGCATCTCTCTACCTCATCCTATTACTCCTTATTTAACAACACCTGAGGTCTAGAGCATATCTAACAATATTAGGTGCTTTACTCAGCTACTCCAGACTTCAGAGATGTACGCTGCACTTTTGTCATCTAGATTATAGAAATGTTCATATTTCTCATCCTTGACAAAGACAATCCTGCTCCACAATGACAAAGAATGGCACACCTGAGATACAGCTCCATTGGTTTTCTGTGCTATTTCATTTCAGTACTGGCAGGTAATATTACAAGCCCTTTCATCTCCCTTCATATTTCAATAGGATTGTCCTTTCCACAAGGACAAATATAAACTTCCCCTGTCTCCCAGGCCCAGCCCAGTTATTCACAGGATATCGTCACTCTGATACAAGTAGTAGGGTCTCCAGAGTTTTTCTTCCCTTGTGCAGGAAGCTGCTGTGTTCAAGACAGTTTGTTAAGACTTAGACTTCTCAGTGGCCTGCCCTACAGCCAATAGGTCTGAACCTAGACTTTACTGGTGGCCTGCAGAGAATAATAAATATGCCTAGCAACACTGCCCTTAATGTGTCTGAAGTTCTATGCTTCAGAATAGAAGACCTCATTTTTTCTTTTACTATGCAGAAGAAAAAGGACTTACCTTGAATTTGTCAATTAAAAAGACTTTCACCTGAACATTAACAATTAGTCACCATTTATCTCCCTTTCCTGTGGAGCTCACTATGCCATTGCACTAGGCCTTTACATGACTTTGATCTCATTGTCAAAGAAATCATGGGGCAAAGTTTGCTCTAGATAACATGCAGCTATCAGGGCCCACTCTTAGCATGGACTTAGAGTTATCACAAATCACCTTGTTCCAGTCCCATTATAACTTACAGCCACACTTTCCTTTAGATACTTTTCTTCAATATCTCCATGTCTTTTCTCTAAGACATCCAATCTGGAGATATTTGGGAGGTGTATTTGCCCTATCCTGACAATCAGGAGCACTGACCCTTCCCTTCTCACCACTCTTCTCTTTTATTCCCGGGCTCCTGTCTACACTGCAATTGTGGCTGGCCCATGCCAGCTGACTTGGGCTTGGGCTGTGAGGCTGCTCAGTTGCCGTGTAGATGTTACCTATGGTTAAGGCTACAATTTAGTCACAGGTATTTTTAGTAAAAGTCATGGACAGGTCCCAGGCAATAAACAAAAATTCACAGCCCGTGACCTGTCCATGACTTTTACTAAAAATACCTGTGATTAAATCTTGGGTGGGGGACCCCGGAGGAGGTGGGGGGGCAGCTGCTGCTGGAGGGGGCACCTGGACCAGCGGCACCAGCTGCCAGGGATTGTGGCTGGGCGGCTGCAGACCACGGCTGGGGCAGGTGTCTTGCGGCTGCTCCAGCCAGTCACCCAGGGACTGGTGCCTGGGCCACCGGAGCAGAAGCTGCTTGGGCAGCCCTGGGGTCAGCCACACTAGCCCCTGCAGAAGTCACGGAGGTCGAGGAAAGTCAGGGAATCTGACTTCCGTGACCTCTGTGACAGACACGGAGCCCTACCTGTGGTTAATATCTTTATTTGCAGACTAGGCAGACATATGTTCTCATGTCATAAAGTACAAGTACATAAAAAGCTTGACAAGGAGGAGGGAGAAAAATTGTTCTCCTTAACCTCTGAGGACAGGACAAGAAGCAACTTAAATTGCAGCAAGGGAGGTTTAAGTTGGACATTAGGAAAAACTTCCTAACTGTCAGGGTGGTGAAGCACCGGAATAAATTGCCTAGGGAGGTTGTGGAATCTCCATCATTGGGGATTTTTAAGAACAGGTTAGACAAACATGTCAGGGATGGTCTAGATAATACTTATTCCTGCCACAAGTGCAGAGGACTGGACTAGATGATCTCTTGAGGTCCCTTCCAGTTCTATGATTCTATGTCCTTCACTTTCTGTCATTTCATAACAACTGATGGGTGACACATTCCCTAGCGGGTCACTCAAGATCCCAGAAATCATCTCAATGAGTTTCTTTAGAAAAAAGTTTGAAGTCAGGAAAGAAAAAAAAGAAATCCCCACAAAAATAGGAAATGCTGTTTATAGTAAGAAAAATTATGACACCCAAAAGTCACATTTCACCAACTGCTCACCTGATATTATCTCAAGCACAGTAATATTACAAGTTGGAAAGCCCTCATACCATCGAGGTCTTTCATCGAGAGATTGCTGTCAGCCCTATATAAGGGCCATGCCACCCCAGAGATCGATGCAAAGAGGAACTGTGACCCAAAGACACCCTTGTGAATCACAATTCCTCATAGCTCCTGTTTTACGCTGTGGCAGGGAGCAGGCTGCCTCAGTCCATTATCAGACCCAAACTCCCCTTTGCCTTCACACCTAGCCAGCTCGGCAGATAAGAATGGGAGCAGGCCAGGAGGAGCTACGGCTCAACCTACTCCTTTCCCCTCCCTGCCTCTCTCTACCCTCACACTGGCCCCTCCTAGATTTTGGGTGGTGGAGAGTATCAAGCGTTTCAGCCCTCCACCCTGTGTTCACCTGAGCTCACAATCTGGATAAACTCGGCACAGCCATACAAGCAGGTGAAGGTAGAGGGTGAGGGTTACTCCCCCTTAGTGCCTTATACAGGCCCCCAGTGGCTCAGCTGGAATTGATTTCTATGGGTAGGTCTACACTGCAATTACAAATCCACAGTTGGCCCGTGCCAGCTGACTCAGGCTCTTGGGGCTCAGGCTGCAGGGCTGTTGAATTGCAGTGTAGAGGTTCATGCTTGGGCTGGACCCTGCAAGGTGGGAGGGTCCCAGAGCTTGGGCTCCAGCCAGAGCCTGAACATCTACACTGCAACTGAACAGCCTCACAGTCCGAGCCCAAGTCAGCTGGCGTGGGCCAGCCACAATTGCAGTGTAGACAGGAGCCAGGGAATAAAAGAGAAGAGTGGTGAGAAGGGAAGGGTCAGTGCTCTTGATTGTCGGGGTAGGGCAAATACACCTCCCAAATATCTCCAGACTGGCTACCCGCATCGCTTTTCAGCCTGTGGACTGTCTTCTCACAGGAGGAAAGCAGGCTCTGTAAGCGATGCATGCTGAGCGGACATCCTGGGATGGTCTCTTTAACCTTGTGTTTTAGCCCCATTTCAGACCTCTATGAGCCAGATCTCAGCAGAACCCTTTTGCTAGCACTTGAGACCCCAAGGCGTGGGATGGGAGCAGTGGGACTGTGAGCAAGTTTGAGATACTGAGTCCCCAAAACAGAAAGACCATCCCCCTCCAGGGAGTTCATGACTTGTGAAGAAGGGACCAGGTCCTACCCTCCCAAGTGACACCACAGGTGAGAAATCAACCTCTTGACCCTCATCTGAATTTCTGTGCCTGGCTACACAAAGTAAAAACAATTCACAGGAATTATGCTAATCAACTTTTAAATATTAAACTGACCCCTACTGCATAGATGCACATCATTTTCTAAACCCTGCTGAACATTTGAAGCTTCCAGCTGGCATGTCAATGGTTTCGCATCTGGTTGCAATGCAAAACATGAGGCATGCGTCCCTTCTGTCCCTGAAGCATCGATACCCCTCATTGAGCATGACTAATTGTTAAGCAGAATGCAAGATGACTGTTCCGTGCAATGCAAAACTGAAAGCAATGACACTGCAGGAATGCTCTGTTATAAAGGAGTAGAAATACTGGGGGAAGTTAATGTAAAACATTGTTCATGTTTTCATTTTGTACCAATGCAGTGAACACACTTCCCAGTAAAACCATATGCTTCTCCTTGGTCATTTCTGAATTGTTATAGGAGGGCCAACATCTCTACTAATGGAATCACCTTTCACCCATATCTCTAGTTCTCAAGTGTGGACCTACATGCACCACTTTACACAGGTGTAAAGGTAGCGTAACTATCGACATCAGTAGAGCTCAAGAAGTTGAAGTCCATGGTAATAACTCCACATCTTCACCTGTCCAAGAGTCTAATTTAGCCCAGTCCTTTAGTTATGAGCCTTCAGCAGGGAAGCCAGCTTCTTCTTCCTTCCGTCCCATCTATATAGGGTCAGTTCTTTGAGTCCTTCTCCATTCCAGTCTGTCTTGAAGCAGCTCCTCGGCAATTCTACAGTTAATTAAATAATTTTGTATGACATCCCTCCATCTAGTTTTGGGTCTTCCAACCCTTCTCTTACCCGTTACTTCTACCTTTATTAGCCTGTTGCTCATATATTCTTCTGGTCTTCTTTTCACAACCCAAAGCATCTAATCATGGATTCCCTTAGGTTTTCTATAATTGGTAGCACCTTCACACTTCAACAGTTTGTTGGTTCTGAACATGGGCCATTCCTGTAACACCAAGTGTAACACTGACAGACCCCGGTTGTCAGTGGGCAGGATCAAACCTGGGATTTCTGAAGCTAAATGCTACTGCACGAACTAAAAGCCACATGGCCCTGAGCTAAGGCTGTAGCCGACTCATTAATCTCTCTAAGTGGTCTCGGTGCCACTAGATGGGACAGAGCACAACGCCCGGGAGATGTGTGAGTTACACAAGCATCCATCGTAACATTTTCATTTCCAGTCCATTCAAGATCTGTTCCAGTCTCTTCCTCAGTGGCCAGCGTTCAGAGCCATACACAAATGCAGGTCTAATTACCATCATGTAGATCGTACTTTTCAATTTGATAGGTACTCTATCTCAGACCACTCAGTCCTTTAATAATGAGCTTTCAGCAGGGAAGCCAGCTTAATCCCTGAAATGACATTGTCACAGGTTTGGCCCCCCCAGGACACCTTTTAGGGGCATCAACGATCTCTGAACTCACCCGGCCTTTGGTCTTCCCTCTCCAGGAAATTGACAGCATGGCTCCGGTTGTGGCAGACTCAGCCCTCTGAGTTCTTGAGAGCCTTCCACTTCCAGAGCTAGCAAAGATCAAATGCAAAACTAAACACAAATGAAAAAACACAAAGCCATAGCAGGACTCTCTTCCTTCAGAGAGACTCTGCTAGGCCAGGGCCTGGTTTGGCAGCTGCAGTCAACACTCTAGTAATAGTCCCAAATACAGCAATGGGTCCTCCTTTCTCTTTGAAAGGGGCCTCAATTCCTGCCTTCATCCAAGCCCTTCAAAGGAGATCAGAGTCTGATTTCCTCCTGGGTCTGCCCACTAGCTGAGCTAAGCTTCTCCCTTTTACGTCTAGGCAACTGACAGCACTTCACAATCAAGATAAAATTTAGTTACAATTTGCAAGCAATGTATATGAAAATGAAGTCCAGTGTATGAACTTATAAAGAAAATGCTTTCTATCACATTAACTGTAAAATGACTAACCTTTAAGCATCAATTTAAAGAGTACCAGAATTTCAGACCTATTCTTTAATCAAATTAGGAAATAAAGCCTATAAAAGTTCAATAGCCAAAAACTCTTGAATAGCATTTGGAAAAAGTCAGCCAGAACCTGCCTTTCTTAAACTTCAGCCAGATATCTGTGGAGATGGAGGGACCATTAATAATGAATGGGGGGATGGCATGCTTCCTCGCACAGTATTTCACAAAGACACACCACTGAATATCACCATCTGGGATGTCTAGTAACGGCATTAAGTCTTGCGGGGCCTACGGGTACTGTCTCTCGTAAGTGTTTGTACAGTGTCTAGTACAATAAGACCCTGTTTGTGACTCGGGCTTTGAGGAGCTCCCACAATATAGTGCAATTAACGGCAACAACATGGAGTGACATGTAGAATGTATCATCATCTTGTAAACCTGTACAGGAAACCACTTGGTTTAAACCATTTCCTATCTTAAGGAGCTAACCCAAAATTAACTCCAAATCTAATCCTTGCAAACCACTTTAGTGCAGGCTTCGCTTTAATCACCTGAATATCCCCATGGGAAAAGAGAAAAAAAGAGAAGAGTGCATGAAGCTTTAATGAAGCTGGGCTAAAAAACTCAGTACAAGTTATATAGCTTCATTTTCTTAATTCCTCATTTTCTTACGAGACAACAAGAATCTCGCTGAGATTGGCAAGAGAAAGTGATTTGGGACCCCCTCTAATGTTTGGGTGCCCAACTTCAGACCCCTCAAAGACAGAATTTTCAGATAGTGCTGATACCTGCCCTCTGGAAATCAGGCACCTTTCAGGTGTCTTAACATTATTCACCATTTTTGAAAAATCAGTCGGATTCCAAACTGAATTATGTTCCTTGCAATGATACAGAGCTGAGAGTTTCTATAGGAGAATTAAAACCAGACTGGATTTGCATTGTGATTAAGTTACACTCAGCTCCTCTAACTAAAGCTAACAATATACTCAGCTGCTCTGAACCTTCTCTCAGCTATAATCTGAACCATTGCAATTCTTCTCCATTCATACTGGTTAATTGTTTACAAAGTTATCAGAATGGGTTGGAAAATTTTTGAACAAACAACTTTCCGTCAGAAGATTCCATAACGACAAAACCTATTTTTCCCCACAAAATCGTGTCAATTTTGACAAAATTTCAATAAACCCATCTATTATTTTACATTATTTCATGGCATGTCAGTAGTAAGGCACAATATGCACTATATTAATGATATGTCATATTTTACTCTACTCCTAGAAAAATGTTCCAGGCTAACATGAGGCTATTGAAAAGAGCTGTTCCTGAAAATCAGTACACCAAGTGCTTATCTGTTCTTCTTGTTCAAAATGTCAAACTGTTTCATTACAACACAAATAGGAGGCACGATCTAGAAAGTAACATAAGATGTTTCAATTACTACTAACTAGCAGCTGCCCTTGATTTTGAAAACAAAACAGAATAGAATATTTTGGCTATTATATTGTCAATTACAATATGCCAGTAGTAGTAGTGAATAATATATTTGACATAACATGACATGTCATATTATGCAATAATACTGGCATATCATGAGATAATATAAAATAATAAAATATTAAAATTAAAAGCAAAATACAATACATTTCAACATGAACGTTTTATAATGAAGTTTTCCAAAACACATTTTTCAAAATTTCCATTTTGTGGAACTTTTCAAAAATATTTGTTTTTATTCCAATCTGGAACAAGTGGGAAATTTTGACATTTCACAATTTGAGCAGAAATTCTGAATTTCAGCAAGCTCTCATTCTTCTTCCCACATTTCAAACATTCTGAGGTGGGTGAATGAAGATGAGCTGATGACTCTAAAAGCAACAGCTCATGCCTTCCACACTTGTCATGATATTTCATAAAATTTCTGCCAAGATCACATGAAAGGCCACATTACCATAAATATCTAAGTAGGGTCTGTTTTATGGTGAAGTTTTCAGAAACTCCCACATTGCCCATATAAGGTATCTAATATTAGAGCTGTGATCTCATGCAAAGTTTTTCACG
Source organism: Lepidochelys olivacea (assembly GCF_965140295.1). Lineage (NCBI taxonomy): Eukaryota > Metazoa > Chordata > Testudines > Cheloniidae > Lepidochelys > Lepidochelys olivacea. The sequence continues at coordinate 126,763,334 of NC_140416.1, forward strand.
ATTGTACTTTCAGAGAGTGGTGTGTTACAAATTCCCATAACAGAACAAGAGTCACTAATGGTGCATATATATTTGATTACTTTCATACCAGGAATAAGCAAACCAAAGAAACAATAAGAATGTTGTGTACTATTCCTACTAACATGCCATCAAATAAAGTACAAAGTAAATTTGTTTTCATGGGAATTTTGTCAAAAAAAGACATTTTTGTGAAAAAAATAGGTTTTGTCAATACAGCATTTTCTGATGGAACATTGCTTCACGAAAAATTTTCCAATAAACTAAGAACTTTTCAAACACTTGTATGCAGTGTTGTTGTAGCTGTGTTGGTCCCAGGATATTAGAAAGACAAGGTGGGTGAGGTAGTATCTTTTATTGGATTAACTTCTGTTGGTGAGAGACACACACTTTAAAGCTTACACAGAGCATCCACCATATGGACACTACACGACACTCCATCATCATCATCAACCCCTAACCGGAGCTCAATTCTCTCTGCTCTCCAAGGGATTGAACTTCTGCCTCACCACAGAATCTAATACAATATTAGCATATGAAGACATCTTTTGCTCACTCTGCCTCAAAGAATTACTTCACAGCAGTGACACTGTGTGACCACCCACAATTATCACATCCCCCAACAATCATAAGAAAAAAGAATCATCTGACTGGATACCCATACAGTGGACGAAACCACACCATTGATCATGACATTTATTGCTTCAGGAAAAAATTGACTGAAATCTTTAACAAACCTCACATTCACCACAATCTTTCCACTGCCGAGAGGATGAATATACAGTCCCTAAACTCCAAATCTCCATATAATGATGAAATCAGAAGACAACGGGGGCACTATCATAGTCTTCAATAGTGATGGCTATGTTAATGAGGCCAATCAACAACTCTCGGACACCCACTACTATAAAGAACTCAAAGAAGACCCCACATCACAATTTACCCAGGAATTTAAGGACATCATCAAGTCCTTCCCCAAACAGCTACAAGAGAAACTCTACAAGGTCATCTGCCATGCACCCACCCCAGGGACCTTCCACATGCTTCCCCAAGATATGGAAACAAGGTAACTCGAGCAGACCTATCATATCTGGTCATGGCTCTCTTACTGAAAGAATATAGGGGCTCATAGAAGCCATCCTCAAACCACTCACCACATAAAGGGCTTCCTCAAGGACACAGCTGACTTCCTCCAGAAACTCCACAACATTAACAACCTCCCTCAGAACACCTACTTCCCACAATGGATGTCACCTCCCCCTGCACCATCACTCATAATGATGGCATCACTGATGGTCTCAAATATTACCAAGATAAAGCATACCCCTCAGATATCCACCCCAAATACATCAAACTCACCTGTTTCATCCTCACCCATAATTTTAAATTCAACAACACACATTGTCCAAACCATGGGAACAGCTCTGGGTACTAGGATGGCTCCCCAATATGCCAACCTCTTCATGGGCCACCTTGAAGAAGAATTTCTGGACAAGTGCTCTATGAAACCAATAATATACATGCAATACAGGAATTTTCATGCTCTGAACAGACAAACTAAACTCCCTCAGATTTCCACCATAACTTCAACAACCACCACCCATCCATTAAACTATTTCTAGAACACTCCCACACTAGCAGAAATTTCCTGGACACCACAATCAGCTTCAAGAATGGAACCCTATAAACAGCTATATACAAGAAACCCACCAATCTCTATATATCTGGTAACAACAGATTTCTGGGTGTGTTTGGGGTTATCTGCAGTCAGGCACTGAGATACCACAGAACATGCTCCAAGGAGAAAGTCCTGGATATATACCTTAGCACACTTAAAACCACCTTCATCAAAGAAGAACACTTGACCAGATAACTAGATTTCCTCATGGAATGGGCCACCCAGATACCCTGAGAGAGCCTGCTTCAATACAGAAATAAAACCCCTCCTGACCATACACCCCTAGTTGTAACCAACCACCCCACACTGGAACTCTTATTGGTATCAAACAACTACAACTCAAATTCAATGGGGACCCCATCCTGAAAAATATTTCCTGAACCCCCTCTTATAATAACCCCCCTCTTCAAATACCCCTCAACCTCTCCAAGCTCATCAGAAGAAGAAAGCTCCCCACAGACCATGACACACCAACTCAAAGCAGCACCAGAACCTACCAGAATAATAGATGCAAAACCAGCAGATATTTCTGCGCTGCTATGATCAACACCCCCCAACACACTTTTCAAGATCCATGGCCCTATACATGCCTATCGCAATATGTGATGTCTCTCATCCAATGCACTAAATGCCCCAACAACAACTATGTGGGTGAAACCAAGCAATCACTACACTCTTGAATGAATTCACACAGAAAAATGATAAGACAAAAACACCCTATCACCTGTGGGTGAACACTTTCCACAAAGTGATCACTGTATCTAACCTCTCAGTCCTCAAAAGACAAGCCTGGGAGTTTAAATTCATAACTTTGCCACACATTAAAAGTTATGGGCTGAATAGAGACATTGGATTTATGGCTTATTATAGCACACACACACACTCCCTCCTCAGATTCCCCCTCCATGACTAAAGGGATGTTAACAGGCCACCTCTTCTTGAATGGTCCCTTGAAATGTATGCAAACTACTTATGCTAAACAATCTGTTCCACCTTTTATTTAGCTGTGACACTCAGAGTATGTTTCCCAGACCTGAAGAAGAGCTCTGTAAAGCTGGTCTCTCTCACCAACACAAGTTAGTCGCGTAAAGTATATTACCTCACCCACCTTGTCATTGTAAACACTTGACCTATGCAAATGGAGTAATTGCTTTCTTGCAAGGATAGGTTCCTGGGTTAGTGGTTCTGTTGTGTGGTTACTGGTGAGTATTTGCTTCAGGTTGGGGGGCTGTCTGTAAGCAAGGACAGGCCTCTTCTCCCAAGATCTGTGAGAGTGATGGGTTGTCCTTCAGGATAGGTTGTAGATCCTTGATGATGTGTTTGAGAGGTTTTAGCTGGGGGCTGACGGTGATGGCTAGTGGCGTTCTGTTATTTTCTTTGTTGGGCCTGTCCTGTAGTAGGTGACTTCTGTATACTCTTCTGGCTCTGTCAATCTGTTTCTTCACTTCCGCAGGTGGGTATTGTAGTTGTAAGAATGCTTGATAGAGATCTTGTAGGTGTTTGTCTGAGGGGTTGGAGCAAATGCGTTTGTATCATAGAGCTTGGCTACAGACAATGGATTGTGTGGTGTGGTCTCGATGAAAGCTGGAGGCATGTAGGTAGGAATAGCGGTCAGTAGGTTTCCGGTACAGGGTGGTGTTTATGTGACCATCGCTTATTAGCACCGTAGTGTCCAGGAAGTGGATCTCTTGTGTGGACTGGTCCAGGCTGAGGTTGATGGTGGGATGGAAATTGTTGAAGTCATGGTGGAATTCCTCAAGGGCTTCTTTTCCATGGGTCCAGATGATGAAGATGTCATCAATGTAGTGCAAGTAGAGTAGGGGCATTAGGGGACAAGAGCTGAGGAAGCGTTGTTCTAAGTCAGCCATAAAAATGTTGGCATACTGTGGGGCCATGCGGGTACCCATAGCAATGAGGCCGATTTGAAGGTATACATTGTCCCCAAATGTGAAATAGAACAGAACCACCAACAGAACCACTAACCCAGGAACCTATCCTTGCAACAAAGCCCATTGCCAACTGTGTCCACACATCTATTCAGAAGGCATCATCATAGGGCCTAATCACATCAGCCACACTATCAGAGGCTCATTCACCTGCACATCTACCAATGTGATCTATGCCATCATGTGCCAGCAGTGCCCCTCTGCCATGTACATTGGTCAAACTGGACAGTCTCTATGTAAAAGACTAAATGGATACAAATCAGACATCAAGAATTATAACATTCAAAAACCAGTCAGAGAACACTTCAATCTCTTTGGTCACTTGATTACAGACCTAAAAGTGGCAATTCTTTAACAAAAAAAACTTCAGAAACAGATTCCAAGGAGAGACTGCTGAATTGGAATTAATTTGCAAACTGGATACAATTAACTTAGGCTTGAATAGAGATGGGGAGTGGATGGGTCATTACACAAAGTAAAACTATTTCCCCCATGTTTCTACCCCCCACCCCTCCTGCCGCTGTTCCTCAGAGGTTCTTGTCAACTGCTGAAAATGGCCCACCTTGATTATCACTACAAAAGACTTCCTCCCCCGCTGGTAATAGCTCACCTTACCTGATCACTCGTTACAATCTGTATGGTAACACCCATTGTTTCATGTTCTCTATGTATATAAATCTCCCCACTGTGTTTTCCACTTTATGCATCCGATGAAGTGAGCTGTAGCTCACAAAAGCTTTTGCTCAAATAAATTTGTTAGTCTCTAAGGTGCCACAAGTCCTCCTTTTCTTTTTGTGGATACAGACTAACACGACTGCTACTCTGAAAACTGTCAATGAACAATAATTTTACTTTAAAAAAATTAAGTATGACTCCCTGATTAAAGCTACTGAAAGCATTTCTATTATCAGAAACATAAGTAGCATAATTAATGTTTGTCAATTTCTTAAGTGTAACAGCCTTCTTTACAATAAATCCGTAAGTTAAGGCTACATCACAGCAGAATGAACATATTTCTCAGCACTCTCCACAGCTGTCTGAAAGACATTCTTTTGTATGCTTACAGAAGTTCAGGCATCATTTTTGCAGCCGTTTTATGGTATTGCCATAAAACTGACAACCATTAAATGAAATCCCCACTTTTATGCAGCAGGCTATTGGTACTTTATAAATTTGCATTTTTAATTTTACACCACAAATAATGTCATGAATAAATCCTGATCAAGAGGTTAATCTTAAGGAATTGTGATTATATATTGTAGTTCATTAAAAGGGATTTTCTGTTCTTATATTTGATATCAGTGTGGAATCCATTATTGTCTAAAGGCTAGCCACAAAATACCTTGATAATGGGTGGAATTTTTGAAATGGAAGTTTGCCATTGACTTCACTTGGGCCAAAATTTCACCCAATATATTTTGATGTGATAAAACTATACTCTGAAGATACATCTCTCTCTCACACACTCACACACACACACAGCCCCAGCATTAAGCACAATCAGCAGGTTCTACCTACTGAAAAAGTACCTGGTTGATGCACAGCCATAACCAGGTAGTGAAGCTCAGAAAAAGTGCCTCTAGGAAATGGCCAAAGTTGTCTATTTTATAAAATTATTAGACTCTGAAAACAATTTTTTTCTTTGGTATTCAAACACAGAGATTATAGACAGCACCAGAAGTTGTTATGCAGTTCAAGGGAAAGAAAGGAAACACCTAATCATTACTATTAATTTGTATTATGGTAGTACATTATGGTAGTCCATTGTTCTAGGCACTCACTATACATATGTACAATAAGAGACCATCCTTGCCCTGAAGAGTTTACAGACTAAGGCCACATCTACACTACCTGCCGGATCGGCGGCTAGTGATCGATTTATCAGGATCGATTTATCGCGTGTAGTGTAGACACGATAAATCGATCCCCGATCACTCTGCTGTCGACTCTGGAACTCCACCAGGGTGAGAGGCAGAAACGGAGTCAACAGGGGAGCGGCGACCGTCAATCCCGCGCTGTGAGGACGCGAAGTAAGTGATTCTAAGTCTATCTAAGATACGCAACTTCAGCTGAGAATAGTGTAGCTGAAGTCGACATATCTTAGATCGATCCTCCCCCACCCCCAGTGTAGACCAGACCTAAGTGGATGAGGCATGTGAAGGGATAAGAGCGAAGGGATGTGACAGACAACCAGAGTGGACAGAGTGATTGTCTACAAACATCATGTTAGTTCCACAATCACAGTACAATAACTTTTGGATGAGATTTTGTTTAGTGCAGTCACTGCCCCTCTTAGCAATGCCTCTGCAACTCTCGAGCGGATACCGACCTCTTCTTACCACAGTAGCCATTCCTGGTATTTGTTCCTTGCTCCATTAAGTACCAAGCAAGAATCCAGGACACAATCTAGACAGAGTAGAGAGGTGACCTTTTCTCCTGCTGCCAAGATGTGAAAACCTGAAGATGCAGCATATCCTCATTTACGCCTTGTAATTATGCCTTTGAGGGAGATACATAGGCACATACATCATATGCTGGACTGAATGTTAGTCATGAGACAGAATATCTCTTTACTACCAAACCCCTCACCATTGCAAAGGTGCACTCCATCAATTGCTTTTATACGGTGGGGGTCTGCCTGCTAATTGGGCAGGGGTTTCTTAAATCTCAGAAGACTGTATTTAGTGTACAAAAAGGGTAAAGGTTTGTAAAATGCATGCTAGAAAATTGCAAGTGAGAGAGATGAATAAATATTTGATGAACCTGACCTTGGTGAAGTCAGGGGTGTGTGTGTGTGTGTGTGTGTGTGTGTGTGTGTGTGTGTGTGTGTGTGTGTGGGAGTGACAAATTGAATTACAAAAAGCCCTCTAAGACTGATTTTTAAACCCCATTCGCTCACTTGTTCAGGCTTCCTCAAGCACTACTTTCCACTGCAATCTTTTGCATGTGTACACATATGACTCAACCAAGCAAGAATTAATCAGATTTGCCTGTATTTGTTTGCTACTTGTTCAGATGCTTTCATAAACTGCCTGAGTAGGTCAGAAGAGTCACCATTTTACCTTAAAAGCATCTGGCTATGGTAACTTTCATGTATATTAAAATTTACCAGATTAAAGCCAGATTAAAATAATGATTGTAGTCATTTTGTTTAAGGATAATAATTAAATAAAGGAAAGCAATCAAGTCTACAGTGAAATATATGTAAAGTGTATGGCATCTTAAATGCCTCAAATAAAACTGCTAATTTGGGTTTCTTAGCTATTCCTCAATCTTGAACTCCCACTTCCATTTACACATGGTGACTCATGTTATGGTGAAGATAATGCATCGGGGCAATGCATGCTGTTGCAAATAGATTTGGCTACCACCCTTTTCAATGGAGACAATGAATTCTGGTTACTGTGGGATAGTCTGATATGACAAGCTGTATGGCTCTGGTCAAACAAGCATCAACCACCAGCATGTCAATGCATCCACTGCTTACGCTGAGGTTCTCATTGCTGCATGCAACACAAAAATGATGGAGAACTGCTTTGACCCCAGGCTTACGACAGCCCGTTTTGTTGTTTGTCTGTGCACTAATGGCTTTGGTAGAGTAAAACTTGCTCAGGAATAATACACTATGCAGTAGTCTGTTCGCTGATCTCATTTCTCTACGTTAACAGGGGCTCCGTAACTCATTTCAGCAGGGCAAGAGCTCCGGGAAAGTCATTTCAGCAGCTGTCCTGTGGAAGAGGATTCATGATGAAGACAGATTTTATAGCACTTCTTCCATGTTTATAGGAGACAGGGACTCTACCTGCAGTACATTGGAAATACACCTGGCTACTTTCTGAACAGCAGCGTTAGGTCTCTACTTGCACAGCTGACCTGCACAGTGCAGAAGTTGCTATTCAGCACAGGACCTTGAGTTCTAGAATCCAGAGATCTCCTTTAAACAGTTCACCCAGTGTAGACAGTCTAGGCTTTCTAGCTGTTTAGCAGTGGGACCTGCAAGCACCAGGGAGACACTATTGACCGAATCCCTCCTGCCTAGATCATACCAGTGCCGGAGTTTATCTTCCTTCTTCCTCCTCACTCACAGGGAGGGGCAATGCCCTGTCTCTGTCTAGCACCGGGACCAGCTGAAGGTGTTACCTTCACAACTTTTTTTGTAACCTTGTCCATATGGTCCTCCCCAATGGCTCTCACCATACCCCTCTTCTGCATCATAGCATTGGTCCTTCTCCCCCGCAGGCTCCATTTCCCCTACCCTTGGTACCCTTGCCCCTCCACTGTTCCTACCAGCTCTACCTTCTCCATCCTGACCTCCCCTCTCCAGCACAAATCCAGATCCCACATCCACACCCTCCTCTGCCACCTCCTCCCTTCTGGTGACATTTGCCCCATCCCTGGCCCTCTCTCCACTTACCACCACCACCTCCGCCTCTCTCATGACACCATTCCTAACTTCACACCCACTCCCCCTCTTCCCCTTCCCTTCCTCTCTGTGGAACGCCCACTCCACCTCTAAAAGATCTCAGCCATCCACAATCTCTTTACACCTCACTCCCTCCTGCTCCTGGCTCTCAGAGAGACCTGGATCCCTTTGTCTGACACTGTCCCTGCAGTTGTCCTCTCTTACGGAGGCCTCTTCTTTTCTCACATTTCTTGCCGTGGATGGTGGTGGTGGTATTAGGCTTCTCCTCTGCCTCCCCTTTTGAGCAGCACAGCATCTGACTTGTCTTTCCTCTCCCCTCCATGTTTATGTCATCTACCATCCACCTAGCTCCTCCTCACCAGCCTGCCTCTCCAACAGACCCCTGGTTTGCTCTTCCTCTCCACACATTCTCCAACACTCATCCTGGGTGAGCCATCCGATCCCTGAGCTGCAAGTTTCCGAGCCTCTTCTTCTTCATCTGATATGAAGCCCTGGTTCAATACTTCCACTCACCAAAAAGGATGTTTGCTTCATATATTCCAAGGCCAGAAGGGACCATTGTAACCGTCTAGTCTAACCTCCTGTGTAACCCAGGCTGGAGAATTTCCACAAAGTAATTCCTGCAGCAGATCTTTTAGAAAACCATCCAATCTGGATTTTAAAATGGTCATTGACGGAGAATCCAGCACAACCCTTGGTAAATTGTGCCAATGGATAATTATCTCATTGTCAAAATAGACACCTAGTTTCTAGTCTGAATTTGTCTAGCTTCAGCTTCCAGCCATTGGAACGTGTTTTCTTATAGACTGATCAAGTCACCCCTTAACCTTCTCTTTGTTAAGCTAAATAGATGGAGCTCAACTTGACTTGGTCTGCACCAAGCACTGCACTCTCTCTGATCCCTCTGTTGCTAAGTCCCGCTCTCCAAACATCAGCCCCTCCCCATGCCCTATCACTTGGCCTTTCTGTGACTTCCAGTCCATCAATGACAACTTCTAATCTGCTCTCAGCCCTCTCCTCCCTTCCTTTCATTGATATGGTTATTGATTCTCTCCACTATGCATTCTCCTCCAGCTTGACTCTTTTGCCCCTCTCACCCATCGCAAAGTTGCTTGTCAACCCCCAGCCCTAGCTCATCCATCTTAAAAAACACACCCTTGACCTCCCCACTTACCTCTCCAACTACCCTGCCCCCTTTCCTTTTCTACACAGCATTTTGGAGTGTGCCCTGCTATGCCTCATCTGTGGACACGAGCTAGGAGGTTCATTCAAAAATGCTGTTTACAATTGGTGTGTGGAGTTTATCTCCTCCAGTTGCATCCTAGACCCTCTAATCCACATTGCACTCCACTGAAATTGTTCTCACCAAAATCTCTATCAATCTCTCCCTAGTCAAAGCTCAGAACCATCCTCTGTGATTGGTTAACTTTCTTCAACACCATCAACCATGCTCTTGTTCTGCAATCCTTGTCCTTCCTTGGCTTCTCCCACTCCTGATTCTCCTCCTACTTCTCTAATTGCTCCTTCAGCAAGTCCTTCAGAGGATCCTTGTCCTCTATCCTCCAACTTTCTGTGGAGGTTTCAGAAGGTTGTGTCTTGGGTCCCCCTTTTCTTCTCTCTCTTCTTCCTCTACACCTTATCTCTCTGAGTAATCCCATCCACAAACATTGTTGAAAAAAAAATGCAAACATCATTCTCAGATGTATCAGCAGGAGTGTTGTAAGAAAGATGAGAAGTAATTCTTCTGCTCTTCCCCATACTGATTAGGCCTCAACTGGAATATTGCGTCCAGTTCTGGGTGCCACATTTCAGGAAAGATGTGGACAAATTGGAAAAAGTCCAGAAAAGAGCAACCAAAATTATTAAAGTTTTGGAAAACATGACCTATGAGGGAAGATTGAAAAAATTAGGTTTGTTTAGTCTGGAGAAGAGAAGACTGAGAGGAGTTATAACACTTTTCAAATACATAACAGGTTGTTACAAGTAGGAGGGAGAAAAATTGTTCTCCTTAACCTCTGAGGACAGGCCAAGAAGCAACAGGCTTAAATTACAGCAAGGGCGGTTTAGGTTGGACGTTAGGAAAAACTTCCTAACTGTCAGGGTGGTTAAGGCCTGGAATAAATTGCCCAGGGAGGTTGTGGAATCGCCATCGTTGGAGATTTTAAGAGCAGGTGAGACAAACACTTGTCAGGTATGGTCTAGATCAGTGGTGGGCAACTTGTGGCCCACCAGGGTAATCTGATTGCAGCCTTGTTAGGGGCTTATTCCTTCACCCGCTTACTTCCCTCGTCCTTCTCGCATGAACAGAGAGCAACAATACCCGAAGTCCAAAGGTGCAAACAATTCAATGTTTATTGGGGTGAACTTCCAGCAAGCATGATTCCAGTTTCCTTCCTTAGTGTCCCCCTTCCCAGCTCTGACACCACAGAGCCTTACACCTGTGTCCCTGTTCCCATTCCCCCCCACCGCCCTCAGCAAAGCATGATTCCAATTTCCCCAGCCCCATTCCCTGTTCCCATTCCCACCCCAACCCACACACTTCCTTATTGACTGCAGACCATATAGTAAAACTTGAGTTCTGCTTAGCTATACCTTAACCAATCATTTTACTGAAATTTAACTAACCAATCCGAACATATTGTAACATGATTATTTAACCAATTATATCCCACCACCTTAATTAGTTTACACACAGGAAAATTAATTATACGGCAGACAGAAAATCATGGAACCAGACAGAGACCATGCAAATAAACAATAGCAAAGTGGGAACTATAATGACAAAACAATACAGAAGTGAGGATTTCACATCCCAGCTATTGATAAGTGATTTCTTGCTGGACAGGATGCTATCAAACTAAATTTCCTTTTACATCTTCTAGGCACTTCCCTTTCTCTGGAGGTGATAGGCACTATCAGGACAGGATTGTATCCTAACAGCCCAATAGCACCTTCTTTCAGTGTGACTACTTTGGAATGTGAGGAGGTGACTGGTCGCTTCCCAGCTTATGTCTGCCTCTGCTGCTTAGCCAGAGGCCTTAGCCTAAGAACAGGGCCTCAGACTGTCACAGTGAGAAAAGGCCTTATACAGTCAGACAGTGATTTTGATTCTCTCTTTTATACCTCTATAACTAGCCAAGTGATAAGAATACACCTAAATTCTTAGAGTTTAGGCCTTTACAGACAGGCCTGAATATCTATATCCTAACAAGCCCACAAGACATTTTGCTGACATTGACCATCTGCAGACACAGCCCCCCACAACACCCAGTGGCCATGGTTCACTGTTCCCAGCCAATGGGAGCTGTGGGAAGTGGCAGCCAGCACATCCCCAGACTACCCTGATGGGCCGCATGCAGCCCGTGGACCACACATTGCCCACCACTGGTCTAGATAATACTTGTCCTGCCATGAATGCAGGGGACTGGATTAGATGACTTCTCAAGGTCCCTTCCCGTCCTACGAGTCTATGATTGGACCAGCTCAGTGAATGGAGGGATTTTGTCTGGCCTAGGGAGCATTGGAAAGACCCTTCTTTTATACACTGATACAAACAAATTACTTATTGCCCTTCTGACAAGTTTAGTTACCATACTTTACCTTGTACATCTTTCCTTGTTTTCGACCAAAACATCTCTATGCATCAGCCTGCCATCCTGAACTTATCCTTAGGAGGGATCAGTGTGTCCCTGTCATCTTTGGGGAGTGTGTTTACACCACAACCTTGCAGCAGGGTGTTCTAATACTACCCTTCTGGAATGTGTTTACGTGAATACTTAGTGCCCAGGAGTGCTTGTATAATTGTAATGCCAGCCCTGTTCTTGCCAAATTAATGTTGTAGACAGTGAACCTGCAAGCAGGCCTCTGCTTTGTAACAGGGTTTGACTTCTGCTCATCTCCTGGTTCTTGCTAACTTGGTTTTATACCTGATTTTTGTTTAGGCCCTAGGCTTTACACAAGGCCCCTTGTAGCAGGCCTCAGGCTCTTTCTTTGTACTACAGGTTTGTACAAAATGTCTGGGAGGTTTTTTATTGGTGGTGATAATGGCTTGGTTTTGTTTCTGGTTATTTTTTTTATTTTATTTTATGTTTTCAGGTGATTTTTCTTTTCCCTTTTAAAAATGAAAAGAAAGTTTCAAAATGAAAAGTCAAAATTAACTGTTTCAATTTATTTTTATTTTTTTCCTTCCTCAGCTGAGACTATTTGCTGAATTTGACCCAGATTCATGAATAATTTCAGCCAACCAAAAAAAAAATGCATTTTGACACAAACTATTCATCCCCCCCCAAAAATCACCCAGCTCTACTATGGAGCCCTATATCTCAGCTTCTGATTAAGATTAAATGACAGCTTGGATTCTTCTGAAAAACTTTTCAGTAGATCATGATCTTTAGCAGAGCACATGACAAAATATTAATAAAGTGAATAACATTGCCTCATGCCCTTTTATTAACTTGCTCTTCAAAGTCAAACCTTTGGAGTCTGACAGATATTTTAGTGATTGAAAGGGGAGATATAGGTTATTACTAGGGTTGGCAGAATTCAAGCTATTTTATAATTGATGGATAATAATGTATGTTTTAAGATTTTTTTTCAATTTTTATCTATTTAAATTTTCCCAGTTGTGCAAAACTATACTTTTTGGCATTTTTTCTATTTTTATTTCAATGTTTACAGTAGTGGGAAATTATGGGGAGGGGCTGATAATGCAGGGTCAGAACTGTTTAATGATAGCTGTGTGACAAGATGGCTGATGTTAGTCTGGTGGGTCCTGGGCTTTTCTTGCCAGGGAGCTAAGATGCCACCCCTTGCCCCTGTTCTTGGGGCATCAGTGGCCCCGCTAGTGGCCCAGGAAGGTTGTAAAGGAGGGGTCTGGGTTTGCTCCTCACTCTGAGCCCCAGCCCCTCTCAACCCCTATGGGTGTTTACCCTCTCCCCCCCCTTCAATGGAGTACCTGCAAGCCTTAGATGCTGGGGAAGGGAGTCTCCCTCCCCTACATGGGGTGGGTCCCCCTTACTTCAGTTCTCTGATTTTTCAAGTATCACAGCACACCTCCAAACTTCAGTCCTCTTCCTCCTCCCCTGTCTGCCTGAAGCGGGGGGAGAGGGGGGGCGGTTATTAGGTTCCTAACAGGGCCTTAATTGACTGCAGGTGCTCCAATTAACCTGCAGCCACCTTCCCTAGTCTACAGGGAACCACGCCTTAATTAGCCTTGAGCTTATATATTTCCCCTCTAGCACTCTCCTACTGCTTCCTGGTCCTCCTGTATCACAGCTGGTATTGAAATTCAAACCTTGAGAGCTTTAGAACTGCCAGAACACAAACTGTCAACATCACATGTCAAAATATACAGAATAAATATCCTTAAAAATTAAACTCTAATATGTTCTCAAGCAGCATTTTTCTGACTTTGCCTCTCTGTAAATATTGAACATCAATGGAAATGTTTGTGCATGGATTATTTTCATGAAACATGAACTCAAGGTATACCAATATTTACCAATAAAAAACTAATACTTCCCAGCCTAGTCATTAAAGATGCTTTTAAAGAGACTGTATTTACAAGTAATATCATAGCAGTATGTGGCATAAATGTAGGCAATAGCCACAAGATCTCTTATTATGCAATGAGTTAAATTATTAAGTTTTGCAAACACCATTGACAGAAAGAGGAAGCAACAATGAAATGAGCAAAGAAAACTGTACATGTAACTACAAAATAGGAAGTGCCAATTGTAAAAGCAAGGTCATGACACAAAAATTTAAGATGAAGGCACAGCACCCAGCGTGTGGTATTTCCAACCCAATACTGTTCCAAATTGACTTGTTTCATTCTTGTACAAAAGATCATTCTCCAGAGGATGACCTAGGCATAACTTTGCCTATTGATATATATGTATGTGTGTGTGTGTTCATGAATGGTGGGGGAAGAGTAGTAAGTATTCAGATACTATGGTGATGGGCAGCAACATAAAACCCTAAAATAGGTACTTCCCTTCAGGGCCAGCATTAGACTCACTGGGGCCCAGGGCAGAAACTAAGTAGTGGGCCCCCACCCCACCTCCTGTACCTGCTCACACACTGGATTTCTGCAACGTTTCTGAAGCTGAAGCCCGAGCCTCTCCCCATAGGGCCCCCTGTGGTGTGGGCCCCCCCGGTCAATTGCTCTGCTTGCTACCCCCAAACACCGGCCCTGTTTCCCTTTGTAATTGTTCATAAATCTTAATGGGACCTGACCATAGGAATAATTCTCACAGAAATGGAAAGAGGCACCTAAGTGTATATTTTGCTGCTTTATTTTTAAGCAAAGGATTTTCTCTGTAGAAATTATGTGAAATTTTGGCCTTTCTGGAGTTAGGGACCGGATCCGCAACTCATGTAAATTTACTCACCTCAATGGAGTTCCACTGATTTACACCAACTGAGGATCTGGCCCTGGCTACCTGACAGCCTCCAGGGAAGGTGAGGGATTTAAATCTCCAGGGTAGATTAATGATCTGATACTAGACTGGCTTTATGCAGCCTAAGTGGAATTCACCTCAGGAGGAGGCAAGTCAGGTTCCAGACCCTCCGCTCCCTTTTGAAAGATTCCTGGGAGGCAGAGCAGCTGTGCCATGCAATCACAACTACACGGGGATCACTGCTAGCCCTGGCTACTCCCGTCTGACCAACCCCAATGTTCAAAAACTCAGGAGAGTGGCTTAGAAGTCATTACATTTAAACTGATAATACACTGGGGAGTGCTTTCTATTTCCTTGCTGATTTCTGAGCCTTTGCACTGCGCTCACATCACACCTGAAAGCTTTTCTCTGCAACCATGAGGCCTAGAAATTTACTTTATTTATTTACTTATTAAAGAAAACAAATTCTCGTGTGTTCCCATGCCTCCAGGAGGTGGGGCTTTAAGAAAACAGCAAACACTCTAAATATTCCAGGGTTTGCTATAAAGTCACAAGAACTGGCAACACTGCTACCCTAGCTGGCACCCGCCACATTTTGGACTGCACAAGCCACAAAGCGTCAGGGGGTTGCAGTCAAACCTTTCATGGCTGTCACCTGCCTGATGGACTGTCTCCCACCAGAGATGAATTCTGCCCTGAGGCCACACTATCTCACACATCTGCACCAGGGAGGTCCTGGAGTCCCACAATGCCATCTAGCTCATACATGAACCAAAGGTGGGGTGGCAGAGACAAAGGACGCCCAAGTCCCTGCCCTGAACTGAACTTTCCTGAGCCCCCCAAAATAAGGCTCTGTTCAAGTTCAGTTCTAGGGATGATGTAAACTCACCGCTGGGGTGCCTCCTTGTGGCTGGGTCTGGGGATCAGGTCTGGCACGCTTTCCTATTGCTTGCATCACAGCCTCTCTATCTCTGGGACTTGGAGAGCTTCATCTTCCTGACAGCCCATTAGATAAGCTGTGCATATGTCATGTCAGGCAGTCTTCCACTCCAAGCCCAGGTCATGTACCCTTTCCCAGTGGCTGGTAGGGGAACCCAGGCCTGCCCACTACTCTGGGTTCCAGCCCAGGAACCCCATGCCTAGCAACCATGGTCTACTTTGGGCTTTGAGCAGGGGGTGGGACTAGATGACCTCCTGAGGTCTCTTCCAACCCTGATCTTCTATGGTTCTACTCAATCTCAGACCCTGTTGCTGTTTCCCTAGGCTCCTTCCTATCTCATTTTGCTATTTCCTGGCCTACCTCTGGGTTTACCAGCCTGAGCTCCCTCCAGTCCCATTGGTTACTCCACCCATCTTGGCTTATTGTCAGACTCTGTAGCCCAGGGCTTATTCTCCCCCTAGAACTCCTCCTTGTCCCTAACCACCTCTTTTATTATCCAGGGAGTGATTGCAACCTTCCTCCCTGCAGCAACTTCCTGGCTTTATAAAAACTCAGCTGGGCTTCATCTTCAGTTTGACTTTATCAGTCAGCGGCCCTCCTACATGTTCAGCCTGTAAAGCTAATTGGCCCATTTTAATCTGGTCAGGACTTGTGTGGGGTGGACACTCCATCACAGATGGGCAAAGTTTCAGCATAGCTCTGCCACCCCTATTTCAAGAACAAATAATTTTATAACAGACACTTTTGTTGCAGTACCACCTAACTCAGCATGAATGCCATGGGAGGTCCTGCACAGTGTCCTGTCCTTACAGACATATTTGCCTTGCCAAGTACTGGATAAAAGAAAATTTGGTGGCATCATCAAAAAATGCAACATCTTAAGCACTAGGAAAGACAGTATCAAGCTCATTTAATTATTCCTGGTTTTCACCTTTCCTATAACAAATTTCTTCACAGGAAAGACAAGTATCAGATTCATATAATGTAATCTAAGTGCACATTATAAAGTAGCGCTATCTTGCCTAACTAGGCCCATCAGCTTCTTTTATCTCGTTACATCAGAATATCTGATGCTCATGTTCATAGCTTTGTAAGGCAATTTATGAAGAATAATAGGCTGTTTTACTGCAACAGTGCAATTGAAATGTAAGCTTTGAGCCTTCACAATGATTCCACCTTAGCAGGAGAGAAAATTAAAGATTGATCATTATAGAGAAAACAATTATAAGACAAATACTAAATGTAGTTATTGATGGTCCTATTACAGATCATTTTAATGTTAAAAAAAAATACAAAGTGAATTGGATCTCTCATAATCGGTTGGTAAAGATCAAATAGACATCTTCTTAAACTGAAATATCAGGATTAACTGATTTTTCCCAGTTTTAGTCATTTAAAAATGGAGTACACCATGTTGATCCATGCAAATTTAGTTTAAAACAAAATAAAAAGGCAAACAAACTCCCTCCAAACACTTGCAATTTTCCATATGGCCGTTTACAGAACTCAACCAAGGAGAACTGTGGGGATGTTAAACATCGATATAAATGTTTAATTTATAAACAGCATTACAGATAAATATCCAACTGCTGGGAATGGCCCACGTTGATTATCACTACAAAAGGTTCCCGCCCCCACCCACTGGTAATAGCTCACCTTACCTGATCACTGTCCTTACAGTGTGTCTGGTAACACCCATTGTTTCATGTTCTCTGTGTATATAAAATCTCCCCACTGTATTTTCCACTGCATGCATCCGATGAAGTGAGCTGTAGCTCACAAAAGCTTATGCTCAAATAAATTGGTTAGTCTCTAAGGGGCCACAAGTCCTCCTTTTCTTTTTGCGGATACAGACTAACACGGCTACTACTCTGAAACAAATAAAACAGTCTTTCTGAGTGTTCATTGCCACATACAATCAAAGTATTCAAACTTATGGGTGCCTGTCTAATACAAACCTGAAGCAATGGAGATTCACCTGTCAATGGTGATAGTTCATTCCACCACTACAGCTTGGAATTAGCACTTGTCAAAAAGATGAGCCACATTTTCAAGATCTCATCATGCAGGTTCTCTCTGAAGACCCATACATTGATCCAGCCTGCATTTGCACCTCGCAGTGTTCTCTCCCACAAGTATTTCCTGCTCTGATTTTCCAAATACACTGTTTGCAGTTGCAGTTGCTGTTGCTGACTTTGGGTGTCCATTCCACACATTTAACATCCATAGTCTTCCTGGTTTTACATATGCCCTCTTGGTTTTCGTTACCATTGAGGTTTGTGGTACTCTGTTCACGACACTCACAGAATTTTACATTGCTGTCAAGACCTCTCTTCAGGTGTTTTTTAATGCATACAACTAGAGCTGGTGGGGAACCAATTTTTTTGTTTTGCAGGAAAATCCACACAATAAAAACAAAATTTCATTCCAAAACAAAGTGGAAACAAAAAATCTCAAAATTTCCCATGACGCAAAATTGAAAAAATTAATTTTGAGTTGATCAAAATATTTTGTTTCAAGAAAATCAAAACACTTTGTTCTGGTTTTGTCTATTTGAAAAGCTATTATATAATATAAAATCTAAAAATTGAAACAAAAAGTCATTTTGAAGTGGAAAACTGAAATATTCTGTTCCAAAAACATCAGAACGAAACATTTTGACCTTATCAAAAACAATTTTCAATTTTTTTTAATTGAAATGTGTTTCTGCAAAACATTTCTCTTTCAGTGAATTGGTATTTTCCAACAGAAAACCCTTCCAACTAGCTCCAGAGACAACCTTCTTTCCTCAATACATCACAGTTAGTATAACCACCCCATGACTGTTACTCTTATTTTCCTTTCTGTATCTTAAATCATGTATGTGTTACGGTGCCCAAAGTCGGGCGTAATAACGATAAAACTTTGTATTACGAAATGTATTTAATATTCTCTTTCAGAACTAATCTCTTCTTATTTGCTGTCTGTTCCTCTAGTGATCTAGTGCATTCTGTTGCTCTGTTTACATCTTGAACTGCTGCTAGACACTGAGGTGGCGATTCAAGATTTGTCCCTCATCTTCTGATCATTTTTTTGCAGTTCCTGACCATAAAGAGGATAAACCCATTTGCCATTTCTCCATAGCCTTATTTTGTACTTTTCCTGCATTAGTTTGCATGAGCCAAAGGGGACAATTTTAGGGTTATGTTCTCCTTCTGATGTGCACGCATAGTTCTCATTTGCATTTAGTAGATCAAGGCCATCATTTTCCCTCTTGGATTCACACTTCAAATGTTCATACTATTTTCATGCTACTTTTCCTCAGCATGTGGTATGACATTCTCCTTGCTGAGGACAGATAAATGAGGGCATTGTTGTGTATGGGAGCTATGTCTACCCCCCTCAATGCAATGAAATATATAAACTTTTTTCACCAAACCTTGCACATTTTAAGGAATTGATATGCCTAGCAGGCGTAGCACATTTTAAACCAATTACTGTAATGGGTCTCAAAACACATATTTGAATATCATCATATTGCATTATTCTCAGAAGCCAGTGTTAATGTACAGAGACTATGAGCACTCTGTACCGACAGCTGCCTTCAGTAACAGAGATGAGACAGGCAAAGCATCTGCCACCTGCCTTTGCCTATTGTTCCCTTCATAGCTGCACACCAATGGACACAACAAATCAATACCTGGTGACATTCCCAGAGGTAGTAACAACAGCAGTGGGCACAATCCTGCCCCAAGCTTCCCAGCACTTGAGGAGAATCATATAGAATTATCAGGGTTAGAAGGGACCTCAGGAGGTCATCTAGTCCAACCCCCTGCTCAAAGCAGGGCCAATCCCCAATTTTTGCCCCAGATCCCTAAATGGCCTCCTCAAGGATTGAACTCACAACCCTGGGTATAGCAGGCCAATGCTTAAACCCCTGAGCTATTTCTCCTCCCCAAATTAAGTATTCCCATGTGCAGGGGGTGGGGAGGGGCTGGATAGAACAGTCTCTGCCGTTCCTCAGGGCAGCGATAGCAATTTGACTGGCCCCTGCAAGGGGTGCATGCGAGTGAAGGGTCCTTGTACGTTGGGTCTGCGCCCAGGTAGAAGGAACCAGCCATAGTCTGACCCTAAAGGTTGAACGTCAAGTACGTGAAGTATGATAAGCCAGCTTTCTTCCATGAGTAGTGATACACTGGAATAGAACAGGACTGGCCTATAGTATGGAGATCTGCTCCATATGGACATACTTTAGTCCCTGTTCAAATAGATTACAGCAATGATTAGGGGTCTGGAACACATGACTTATGAGGAGAGGCTGAGGGAACTGGGATTGTTTAGTCTGCAGAAGAGAAGAATGAGGGGGGATTTGATAGCTGCTTTCAACTACCTGAGAGGTGGTTCCAGAGAGGATGGTTCTAGACTATTCTCAGTGGTAGAAGAGGACAGGACAAGGAGTAATGGTCTCAAGTTGCAGTGGGGGAGGTTTAGGTTGGATATTAGGAAAAACTTTTTCACTAGGAGGGTGGTGAAACACTGGAATGCGTTACCTAGGGAGGTGGTAGAATCTCCTTCCTTAGAAGTCTTTAAGGTCAGGCTTGACAAAGCCCTGGCTGGGATGATTTAATTGGGGATTGGTCCTGCTTTGAGCAGGGGGTTGGACTAGATGACTTCCTGAGGTCCCTTCCAACCCAGATATTCTATGATTCTATGATTCTATGAATACATTAGTGTTTAGTAGTTGAGTGACTGTGTGAAAAGTGACTTAGTTCTCGGCCCTGCATTGCAATAGGCTTTCTTATTCTCTCTCCAGTGTGTTTTGAGTTCCCTGACCTGAGGCGTTCACAAGGCAGGACTGACACTCTTATGACCTCGAGAACTTCTCCCTGCTATAGGGTTCACACTACAGAAATCAATGCCATTCACCCAAAGTGAGAGGGACGATTTTACTGGCTGAAGTTTGATGGATAGTAAGCAGACCTGTGACCACCAAAAATTAGCATATTCAGGCACACGCAAAAAAGAACTCTGCCCCAGTTTTCAGTAACAGGACACAGCAATGTGTTACGACCCCTGAGGAGTCAGTGCCATAGACAACTCGGTTGGCACACAGGGAACAGGCCTTTTTCTGCATCATAAAAAAATGGTGGCAGCAGCATTTCAGTTACGAACGAAGCCTTTCTGACAGCTTCTCTCTTTGCTGCTCATAAGGTGACGGCTTAAGTGAATTAATGTCAGGTGGATTAGCCAGCTGCTGTTCAAAGTGACAGAAAATCATGTTTGTACAGCCTCTTCACACTCTCTCACCATCAGGCTAAAGAACAGCACAAGGGGTACTGGGATTTTCTGAATATGAAACTTACTTCCACAGCAGAAGTTTTTAGCTCTGCAGCTGAGAAGTTCAGTCTGTTGTCTCCACATGCTGCAGTTTCTCGTTATTTAGCATGGGATAACATGATTTACAGGCAGGAGACTCTGACTGGCTGAATATGAAACCATATTCCTGGTTAGTGGCTGGGAGACCATCACCCTAGACCACCTCCCTTAGTGGTCAGAGCACTGGCTAGCCATACTGGCTAGTGGTTAGACAAGAGACCTTGTGAATATTATTCAATGTCCCAGCTCCTCAGTGAGTGTAAATGAGTGTACTTCCATTCACACCAGTTGCAATGGCTCCATACATATTCCACCTTTTGCCATTCTTTGACAAATAAATTATTCCATCAGCTCCATCCTATTTGCCCAGTTGAATATTGGCTAAATAATGGCAATGTTTGGTGAGGACATTATTCATCCAGAGTTTGCTCCACCTCCTACTGAAGACAATGGTGGCTTTCTAGTGACTTCAGTGGGCATTAGATAGGGCTGCATATACTTTTTTTGACCAACTCTTTCTTACAATAACTATCCAGGGGCAGGACATTTACTGGGGATTTGGGAGGAGCTGATCATGTGTGACACAGCCAAAGAAGTCACTTGGTTCCTATTGCTACGTCATTGCTAGAGCTTCACTTACAAATGGTTTGCGTAGGGCGTGGCAAAAGAACTAATGCACTGTGTCTTCGGCAGCTATGCTGAACGTAATACAGGTACCTTGTCTATGACTGCACAAACTCTGACCCAAAGAACTCCTAAGGGGTTACGTTGTGGACTTACAGTTGCTGAAACAGAGCTACTTCTAAGGTACTGAGCCATCCTGGCTGCATGTAGCACTGTTGACAGAGCATAGTTAGTGATCAGAAAGGAAAAAGGAATCCCACCCTCGATCTTTCCTACTGGATGTCACAGCCCAGCCTAGAAGATGAATTGCAGCATATGCACTTAGACTTAGAGCTGGTCAGAAAACTGATTTTCTGTCCCCTGAAAAAATATCAAAATTTTGGAGAAAATGTCCCAAATTGGGAGGAAAAGCCAAAAATTAAAAAAAAAGTTGTGAAACAAAATTCTCAAAATGTATTATTTTTGGTCAATTGAAAGATTTCATTTTGATCAAATTGAAACATTTCATCTTGATTTTGACCGTTTTTTAAAATTTGTTTTATGTAAATTAAATTTAGAAACAAAAAGTCATTTCAAAATGAAAAATAGAAGTGTTTTGTTTAGAAAATGTCAAAACAGGATGTTTGACATTTTCAGGCTGGTTTTTCCATTTTAAAAAAAAAAAATTTCCCCAGAAATGATACATATTTTGCACAAGATTTGTTCGTTGGTCAAAAGTGGCCTTTCAAAATTCAGGTTTTTGGAGAAAACAATTTCAATATTACTGTCATTTTCAATTTTTCCAGTCAAATTTCCTGCTACATTTGTATTAATATTTTACTAAAATATGTATTTAAATAATTATCAGTATTTTTTAACTAAAAACTTAGTTTTCAGTAAATGAAAAAAAATTGATTTAAAAAAGATATTTAGATAAAAACATCAATACAAAGTCATAGAATATTCCCCACCCCCAGAAAAAAAAATCCTTTTCAAACTGAAATTTTAAATTTCAAAATTGTCTACAAAATCATATTCCTCTTTTTTGATCAGTTCTCATCAGCACCTAACAGATGCAATCCATAATTACACAGTATTGGACCATAAATAACTAGGGGTGAAATCCTGGCAAAACTCCCATTGAATTTCATTCAGTGGAGCCGGGATTTGACCCTAGATGACACAGCCGAAAGATTGATCTAAATACTCCAATAGGATGTTCAGGGCTGTACTATTTCAACCTTCTTTACAATCCAAACAAACTACCATTCATTTAATTATTAACTTTGCTTTCTTCCATACCCAGCCTTTAATAAGGACACAGTGTAGCTTATGGGAGTCAACATTAACTCTGCAAAGCTCTGGGAGAATAACTATCCAACAGCAACAAACTAGCATTCTCCACTCAGGCCTATGCGTTAAATAGCATTTTATTTGACCCAGAGGAGTGCTGTATCATATTATTCCAGTGACGTTTTCTAGCTTGTCCAATAATATGTCACACAGCATTAAACATCTCTTTTTATGCACAAACTAAACTCTGCTATTTAGAGGGCAGTTCAGGCAATGATTGGTTCAAGAAAATAGAAATAAATAATGGAAAGCCCTCCGAAAGGACATCCCTTTCACTATGTTGTGTCAGTCTCTATAAGAAAATAGATGAAATCAAAAATGATGCCAACAGATTGAGGGACGTGATCGTTCCCCTCTATTCGACATTGGTGAGGCCTCATCTGGAGTACTGTGTCCAGTTTTGGGCCCACACGACAAGAAGGATGTGAAAATATTGGAAAGAGTCCAGCGGAGGGCAACAAAAATTATTAGGGGACTGGAACACATGACTTATGAGGAGAGGCTGAGGGAACTGGGATTGTTTAGCCTGCGGAAGAGAAGAGTGAGGGGGGATTTGATAGCTGCTTTCAACTACCTGAAAAGGGGTTCCAAAGAGGATGGATCTAGACTGTTCTCAGTGGTAGCTGATGACAGAACAAGGAGTAATGGTCTCAAGTTGCAGTGGGGGAGGTTTAGGTTGGATATTAGGAAAAACATTTTCACTAGGAGGGTGGTGAAACACTGGAATGCGTTACCTAGGGAGGTGGTGGAATCTCCTTCCTTGGATATTTTTAAGATTAGGCTTGACAAAGCCCTAGCTAGGATGATTTAGTTGGGGATTGGTCCTGCTTTGAGCAGGGGGTTGGACTAGATGACCTCCTGAGGTCCCTTCCAACCCTGATATTCTATGATTCTATGAAAAAAGGAAAACCTAGAAGTTTTAGAGACCCATGTGCCAGTAATGCATCCTGTCCTGGGGGTGTGATATGTATGTCCTATGCACTTCAGGGAAGACAGAAATCCCACATAAAGAGGTATGGTCAGGCCTAAAGCAGAGATAGGAGAACTTCATCATGCCCAGAGAAGTATCCAAGTTCTATCACTTTATCCAAACCCCTTTAGATGAGAAATCCATCTGGAAATTTCACAAGGCTATGTTCCTGCATGAAAAAAATCCATAAATTCATAGATTTTTAAGGCCAGAAGGGACCACTGTGATCATATAATCTGACCTCCTGGGTAATACAGGCTGTAGGACTTCCCTGAATTTATTAGAGCATATCTTTTAGAAAAACATCCAGTCCAGCATTGCTTTAAAATGCTCTTTTCTGAAATGTTCCCCCTTTTCATTCTCTTTAATTCCTCTCACTAAAGAACCACAGTCCTCTCAAATTCCCAACTTCATGAACACACACCAATAATATCTTTGACATAGGAAACTTTTGCACTTTTAAAATTGGACACAGAATTATCCCCTGCTTCAATAAGAGGATTTTTATGCCCTAGGAAACGATTTTCCTGGCATTTTCTCTTGTCTATCTTTTCCCCCTCTTGGTTCAGGGACATTTTCCCTTTAGTTTTGGTTCCAATTTACAGAAAATCTACTCCACGCTGAGATTTAAGACGCTGCAAATGTTTTCTATCTGTAAATACACTTTTTTCAGACACAGATGGAAAGTAGATTATTAAATTATGTGGCTTCTTAAGACACTAGAAAAACCCAATATACAAGATCAGATATTAATCACAAGGGGAAATAAAAATCAGGACTATAACCTGAGGTCAGTGTGTGAAAGAGGAAAAAAAAAAACCACTGTTGTGAAAACATCAGAACAATGAACAGCATCCCCTATGAAATAGGGCCCTTTCTCTCCTAACCCTAGCAAGCATTTCTCGTTAGGGAGAAGACATTTGATTTATAAAAGGTAAACATGATCCAATATGTCACCTTCAGCTCAGCCTGCAATGCAAATGATGTGCCTCCATGTAAAGGCTGAAAGCTTCTGAGACAGTTCAGCATAAAGAACCATAAATATTTCATGACACTTTCAGCCTATTAAGTCGTACGTGCCAAACTCTAGAATCAACAGGATTGACGGGGCTAGTGCCACTTGGCACCAAGTGTCAAAAGACTAGGAAAAAATACCCCCTTTAATAGAATCAGGGGGTCAATGTTCAACACACTTTTTTTTCTGGGGAAAGGAATGATTTCAGAGCAATTACCCCGCAGCTGTCACAGTCTAAAGGTCAGGTTTGACCCTTGACTATTTTTTAATGCATTTACCTGGGCTACCAGCCAGGCTGAAGTTTGCAGTAACCAACATTTAGCTATTTTTGAACACTTGGGGCATGGAGGGGGGAGAGGGTCAGCTGCAAAGCATTGCGCTGCTTAAATGGACGACTGCTGTAATCACCCCAGAAACAGCTTGTCCCCATATCTTCAAAATCTGGACTTTGCTTTGATACAAGAATATTAAAATGATACATAGGGACACAGAGGTCATGAGAAAAATCAAAATCAGACCTATAGAGGACTTAGGTATAGCAAATAAAACAAAACCACTAGGGAAAACATCATAATTTCCCTAGGCCCAGGGTAACATCTTCAAAAGCACCTAAATGACTTAAGAGCCTAAGTTCCATTTTCAAAAGTGACTTAGGCAATTCATGCCCAGATCCTCAAAGGTATTTAGGTGCCTAACCACCATGGAAAGTCAATGGGACTTGGGTCCTTCTGCTACCAGGTCATGATGCAAACCCCCCTGAAATCAATGGCAGTCTTCAATATCCACCCACTCCCATAGTAATTGGTTTATGGGACCTGATATTTCCCAATGGCCTTGACCTTGTCTCTTTTTGCTCATGCACACCCCTGTGCATTCACACACACTTTTCAGGCACAAATGTTTGCATAAACAGGTGACAGGTTTGGTGCCCCTAAACCTGATCACCTATATGCCAAAGCACAAGTGCCCCAAAACTACAAACAGGGAGTCTGCATGTTCAAAGCTACCACTTCCTGAGCCTCAGACCCCAAACATCATGGCACACTCCATAGCTAATCAAAATCCTCTCCCAGTTGGCATGTATAGAATGGCATTGCTATTTAATGAAAAGCAAACCCCAGACACATTCTTTAGCTCAGTAGTTCTACCTGCATCCAACTCAAATGCCTTTTTAATGGACCACATTCCCTTCTAGTGAGTCACCATTGCAGCAAAATGTCTCAGTTTTTATCAGCTTTCTGGAGTGAGGAATCTGTAACACTCCATGAATCCTTTAGCGCTCCAAAGAATGCTGTAACAGCACAATACTTCAAACACATTCAAGGTTTTGTAGCCTAAGAACAAGGAGGTGACAGTCACTCCATTCACAGCTGTAGTTTGTAAAGGCATATTATACAGAACAGTTCATCTACTTAACAAGCCCTGGGTATTAAGACAGCTGGTTTTTTTCCCATTGCATACCTGACTACATACCCTTTCCATTCACTAACAAGCAAACAAGAGGAAGACTATAAACAAAATGAAAGTCACACTATTGAACCAGCAGAAAATTTAAAGTTTTGCAAGTTCAGGATTGGTTCAACAACATAAAAAAACCAAACAAACTAAAAATTCATTCACTGAACATTTGTCTGAATAAATTATCCAACAAATACCATTCAACTAGCAATCAAGTTGGGTGAATACTTTAAACAAAATCAAATAATTCAATTAATGGCAAAATGTGGCAAATATCCAGGGCCTGATTCACCTCTGATTCATGCCAGTTTTATGTCATGTGACAGGGTCAGGCCAGATGGCTACAGGAGATTGATAGAAGGTAGATATATTAGCCCCAGATTAAGCAGATCCCTTTTCCCTGAGTAAAATAATGGGCTGTTCCAGTACAATCAGGAACCAATTGCTGGAACCAATTAAGGCAGGCTAATTAGGACACCTGGAGCCAATTAAGAAGCTACCAGAATCAATTAGGACAGACAGGCTAATCAGGGCACCTGGTTTTAAAAAGGAGTTCACTTCAGTTAGTGAGGTGCGTGCGAGGAACTGGGAGCAAGAGGCGCGCAAGAAGCTGGGAGTGAGAAGGCATACTGCTGGAGAACTGAGGAGTATAAGTGTTATCAGACATCAGGAGGAAGGTCCGGTGGTGAGGATGAAGAAGGTGTTGGGAGGAGGCCATAGGGAAGTAGCCGAGGGAGTTGTAGCTGTCGCACAGCTGTTACAGGAGACACTATAGACAGCTGCAATCCACAGGGCCCTGGGCTGGAACCCAGAGTAGAGGGTGGGGCCAGGTTCCCTCCATTCCCCCAACTCCCTATTTGATATAAGAGGATTTGATCTGGACTGTGGATCTCACCAGAGGGGAAGGTCTCTGGTCTGTCTCCCAACCCATTAGGTGGGCCAGCAGAGACTGCGGGGATTGTTCTCCTCCTTTTCCCCATGCTGGCCAGTGATGAGGTTAACCAAGTGAACGGCAGGTTTGTGCCACTAACAAAAGGAGCCAAACTGAGGACTGCCATAAACCTCTGAGGCGAGCAAATCCACCAGAAAGTGCAGAACCAACCAAGGCAGAGGAGGAACTTTGTCACAGTCAGCATAATTCCCTTGGCATCTGGAGTTGCCAGCAGAAAACAAGAGTATCACTGAGCAGAATCAGGCCCAGCAGACACTGAAAGATAAGCAGCAAGCTCTACTCATCCATCACCCAGTGGTCCTAATGAAATACAATGATACAAAAGCAACCCTCACCAAAGGCTCCTAAGCAAACTAAGCAGTCATGAGATAAGAGGGAAGGTCCTCTCAGGGATCAGTAACTGGTTAAGAGATAGGAAACAAATGATAGGAAAAAAAGATCAGTTTTGAGAATGGGGAGAGTTAAATAGTGGGGACCTCCAAGGATCTGTACTGGGACCTGTGCCGTTCAACATATTCACAAATACAGGACAAAGCAGTGAACACTGAGGCAGCAAAACTTGTAGATGATACTAAATTAGTCAAAATAGTTATGTCCAAAGCTGATTACAAAGGGACTTCACAAAACTGGGTAAGTAGGCAAGAAAGCATCAGGTGAAATTCCATGATGATAAGTGCAAAGTAATTCACATTGGAAAACATCATCCCAACTATACATACGCAATGATGGGGTCTAAATTAGTTACCACTCAAGAAAGAGATCTCGGAGCCATTGTGGATATAGTTCTCTGAAAACATCCACTCCGTGTTCAGCAGCCATCAGAAAAGCGAACAGAATGCTACCACTATATAAGTCCATGGTACACCCACATCTGGAATATTACGTGCAGTTCTGGTCACCCCATCTGAAAAAAAGACATATTACAATTGGAAAAGGTACAGCGAAGGCCAACGAAAATTATGAGGGGTATGAAACAACTTCTGTACGAGGAGAGATTAAGAAGGCTGGGATGGTTTATCTTGGAAAAGGGACGACTAAGGGGGGATATGATAGAGGAAAAACCCTTTCACCTGTAAAGGGTTAAGAAGCTAGGATAACCTGCCTGGCACCTGACCAAAATGACCAATGAGGAGACAAGATACTTTCAAAAGCTGGGGGGAGGGAAAAACAAAGGGTCTGTCTGTGTGATGCTTTTGCTGGGGACAGAACAGGAATGGAATCTTAGAACTTAGTAAGTAATCTAGCTAGATATGCATTAGATTATGATTTCTTTAAATGGCTGAGAAAATAAGCTGTGCTGAATAGAATGAATATTCCTGTCTGTGTGTCTTTTAGTAACTTAAGGTTTTGCCTAGAGGGATTCTCTATGTTTTGAATCTAATTACCCTGTAAGGTATTTACCATCCTGATTTTACAGAGGTGATTCTTTTTACTGTTTCTTCTATTAAAATGTTTCTTTTCAAGAACTGAATGCTTTTTTCATTGTTCTAAGATCCAAGGGTTTGGGTCTGTAGTCACCTATGCAAATTGGTGAGGATTTTTACCAAACCTTCCCCAGGAAGTGGGGTGCAAGGGTTGGGAGGATTTTGGGGGGAAAGACATTTCCAAACAACGTTTTCCCAATAAACCCAGATAAACGTTTGGTGGTGGCAGTGGAAGTCCAAGGGCAAAGGGTAAAATAGTTTGTACCTTGGGGAAGTTTTAACCTAAGCTGGTAAAAGTAAGCTTGGGTGGTTTTCATGCAGGTCCCCACATCTGTACCCTAGAGTTCAGAGTGGGGAAGGAACCTTGACACAGTCATCCTGTGGAATTCATTGCCGTGGGATCCTGTAATGGCCAAAAGTATAACTGGGTTCAAAAAAAGACTAGATAAGTTCATGGAGGACAGGTCCATCAACGGCCATTAGCCAAGATGATCAGGGACACAACCCCACACTCCAGGTATCTTTAAACCTTCAACTGCCAGAAGCTGGGACTGGATGATGGGATGGATCACTTGATGATTACCTGTTCTGTTCATTCCCTCTGAAGCATCTGGCATTGGCCACTGTCAGAAGACAGGATACTGGGCTAGATGGACCTTTGGTTTGATCCAGTATAGCTATTCCTGTGTTATGTTCAAAACATGGAGAATAAAATCACTGCATTTTGAGCCCCCTGAACAAGAGCTGGATACAGCCTATGATTACTTTCCAAAAGCATTGCCATGATACTTGTACAGCTTGGAACTGTAATACATTTTGCAAAATGGAAAGGACTTTGTGCACTGAAGCATTTTTGCAAATTCACCCTCCCACCTACAATTTACCATTTTTTCATAATAATCTCTTCAAAGCAATTTTATTAATTCATTTCCCAAAGGAAAATAATTCCAGAAATGCAGCCTCTCACAGTTAACTGTAACTAAAAACCATTTAACAAACTGAACCACAGACACTCAAAGAATATCAACAATAATAATATTCACAAAAAGAAAAGGAGTACTAGTGGCACCTTAGAGGCTAACCAATTTATTTGAGCATAAGCTTTTGTGAGCGACAGCTCACTTCATCGGATGCATACATACCTTTTGTAGCTCACGAAAGCTTATGCTCAAATAAATTGGTTAGCCTCTAAGGTGCCACTAGTACTCCTTTTCTTTTTGCGAATACAGATTAACACGGCTACTATTCTGAAACCAATAATAATATTAAACACTTATATAGCACCTAAAGGCCCAGATCCCAAGTTGCCACTCTAGGGAGGAGAAGGGTTGGTAAAATGGCTTTAAGCCACTTTTGCCCTGCCCCAAGCCTAGTGCTATCTGGCCACCAGGATGGTCCCGGAGGTAAATGAGAGCAGACTCAGGGATTCACTAACTTAATCTATCTGTTGATGGCCCCAATGACTGGAAATCACTGGAACATAGGAATGATCCAACCCCATCTCCTTTCTGATGTCTGGAGGACAGGAAGACTGCAAAGGCAGGTGAGGAATGGCCGGCTGTGAGAAGGTGTACAAGGAGAATGAGAGGGGGCCAGGAGACTGGTGGGCTGGGAGAGGAGAATGTTGGAGTGGGAAGGTAGTAGGCAGACACCGTTATATCTCCTATCCCAGGAATTAGAAAAGGGAAATGGAGTTCCCCACCAACAAACTAACATGGACATTTTTAGCTGAACTTTAAATGATCACACAGAGTTAGGAGTAAAGACTGAAACATTTGGAATTGGGAATTCTAAGAATTCCAAGAAAAAAAGAGACAGAAATTCCCTCTCTGAGCTCTAGCTAGCAACGATGTTCTAGTAACAATAGGAGGTACCAAGTCTTCACCCAGAAATGGATTTTCGGGGTCTTGATGTCCCACTCACATCAGGCTTTGGCTAGTAGGTTTAAGGCCGCTGATACCAAATGGTTGACTACTTTCTAATGTCCTTGGAAGTTTCATTACAGTGTCAAGTGTTATTTTCATTAACTTACAAGAGTAATTTATGTATAACACGAGATCAATAAGTAATGACCAATTGGCACTGCAGGAAGGGAAGCATGGAAGGAGGACAGAACATGTGGCTTAATAGGTGTTCATTCTTGAGACCAGGGATCTGGAAAAAATCCATCTCAAACAGATGCAAGCTTTAGGCACTCCAGGCAAAGCGAGATACTACCAGGGAGCCAGTCTGTGTAAAATAGACACTAATGTTATTCAGAGGGCCTCAAAGGGCCAAAAATCTTGGCGAGCTAGGGGAGTTCCTGCCTCTCTTTAGTTTGGGAGCTCAGACTTAACGGTGGGAAGTTGCTCAGTAGGGTATCTTCAGAGCCTAGTACTTGCCTATGTCACAGGGGTGTTGTGTCGGTGTCTTACACATTTGGGGCTAGATGGTGATCTGAGACACATCGCTGAGCAAGGAGTGGTGTGCAAGCTGCCCTTCCCCCCTTTTCTGGAAGGGGATGACAAGCGGTTGCAGGTTGCTTCTGGCCTATACCATCTGCAAGTTACAACATCCACCAGGCCAGCTCAGCTACTCCCGGCAGCAAAAAGGGAGAGAAACAGGGCTCAACTCATTCTCTACCCGCTCCCCATCCACCTGTGGCATAGGGAGTACCAGCAGTGCCTGCTCACTGCTTCATGCCTACATCCAGGATAAGGGAGGTTTTTACTGTCTCTTACTCCCTTGCAGAGGCTTGTAAAGCACGTCACTGTCTGGTCATGATATTGTAAGCTCTTCAGAGCTGGGCTGCCAAAAAGTTACCACCAGGTGTCTATTTCAGGTTACAAAGGTTTGATGTGAAAACAGGATGTAGCTGATGGTCCTTGAAGTATTGCAGTCAGCAGAGATGATGTTGGAAGTGTACTTCTCTTCTTAGAGCTTTCAGCTCAGGTGCAGTAAAATCAAAAACACAAGAAAATCTCTAGCAGGGCCAGATTCTGCGATACTGACTCAGGGCGAGTGGTGCTTCACTTTGCAAGCAGTTCCACTGAATTCAAATGGGGCGTAGCAAGGACAGAGGTACCTCTCTTTGTGAGCAAGGGTGAGAGCATTCTAGCTCTTTCCTTACTCAGGTCTAAAGATTTGCACTAGGTCAATCATTGGCTTTCCTTTAGAATATATATGCCATCACTTTCCACCTGGATGGGAATACAGAAAAACGAGGTCTGAATTCAGAAAGCAATTTACCCGTACACATAACTGTCTGAGCCCTGGTCTACACTAGGACTTTAGGTCAAATTTAGCAGCGTTAAATAGATGTAAACCTGCACCCGTCCACACAATGAAGCCCTTTATTTCGACTTAAAGGGCTCTTAAAATCGATTTCCTTACTCCACCCCTGACAAGTGGATTAGCGCTTAAATCGACGTTGCCGGCTCGAATTTGGGGTACTGTGGACACAATTCGATGGTATTGGCCTCCGGGAGCTATCCCAGAGTGCTCCATTATGACCGCTCTGGACAGCACTCTCAACTCAGATGCACTGGCCAGGTAGACAGGAAAAGAACCGCGAACTTTTGAATCTCATTTCCTGTTTGGCCAGCGTGGCAAGCTGCAGGTGACCATGATGGAGTCCCAGAATCGCAAAAGAGCTCCAGCATGGACCGAATGGGAGGTACGGGATCTGATCGCTGTTTGGGGAGAGGAATCCGTGCTATCAGAACTCCGTTCCAGTTTTCGAAATGCCAAAACCTTTGTGAAAATCTCCCAGGGCATGAAGGACAGAGGCCATAACAGGGACCCGAAGCAGTGCCGCGTGAAACTGAAGGAGCTGAGGCAAGCCTACCAGAAAACCAGAGAGGCAAACAGCCGCTCTGGGTCAGAGCCCCAAACATGCCGCTTCTATGATGAGCTGCATGCCATTTTAGGGGGTTCAGCCACCACTACCCCAGCCATGTTGTTTGACTCCTTCAATGGAGATGGAGGCAATATGGAAGCAGGTTTTGGGGACGAAGAAGATGATGATGAGGAGGAGGTTGTAGATAGCTCACAGCAAGCAAGCGGAGAAACCGGTTTTCCCGACAGCCAGGAACTGTTTCTCACCCTAGACCTGGAGCCAGTACCCCCCGAACCCACCCAAGGCTGCCTCCTAGACCCAGCAGGCGGAGAAGGGACCTCTGGTGAGTGTACCTTTTAAAATACTATACATGGTTTAAAAGCAAGCATGTGAAAGGATTACTTTGCCCTGGCATTTGCGGTTCTCCTAGATGTAGTCCTAAAGCCTTTGCAAAAAGTTTCTGGGGAGGGCAGCCTTATTGCGTCCTTCATGGTAGGACACTTTACGACTCCAGGCCAGTAACACGTACTCGGGAATCATTGTAGAACAAAGCATTGCAGTGTATGTTTGCTGGCATTCAAACAACATCCGTTCTTTATCTCTCTGTGTTATCCTCAGGAGAGTGAGATATAATTCATGGTCACCTGGTTGAAATAGAGTGCTTTTCTTCAGGGGACACTCAGAGGAGCCCATTCCTGCTGGGCTGTTTGCCTGTGGCTAAACATAAATGTTCCCCGCTGTTAGCCACAGGGAGGGGGGAAGGTTGAGGGGGTAGTCATGCGGTGGGAGGAGGCAAAATGCGACCTTGTAACGAAAGCACATGTGCTATGTATGTAATGTTAACAGCAAGGTTTACCCTGAAAGAGTGTAGCCACTGTTTTATAAAATGTGTCTTTTTAAATACCGCTGTCCCTTTTTTTTTCTCCACCAGCTGCATGTGTTTCAATGATCACAGGATCTTCTCCTTCCCAGAGGCTAGTGAAGCTTAGAAAGAAAGAAAAACGCACTCGCGATGAAATGTTCTCCGAGCTCATGCTGTCCTCCCACACTGACAGAGCACAGACGAATGCGTGGAGGCAAATAATGTCAGAGTGCAGGAAAGCACAAAATGACCGGGAGGAGAGGTGGCGGGCTGAAGAGAGTAAGTGGCGGGCTGAAGAGAGTAAGTGGCGGGCTGAAGACAGGGCTGAAGCTCAAATGTGGCGGCAGCGTGATGAGAGGAGGCAGGATTCAATGCTGAGGCTGCTGCAGGACCAAACCAGTATGCTCCAGTGTATGGTTGAGCTGCAGCAAAGGCAGCTGGAGCACAGACTGCCACTGCTGCCCCTCTGTAACCAACCGCCCTCCTCCCCAAGTTCCATAGCCTCCACACCCAGATGCCCAAGAACGCGGTGTGGGGGCCTCCGGCCAACCAGCCACTCCACCACAGAGGATTGCCCAAAAAAAAAGAAGGCTGTCATTCAATAAATTGTAAAGTTGTAAACTTTTAAAGTGCTGTGCTTAAAGTGCTGTGTGGCATTTTCCTTCTCTCCTCCACCACCCCTCCTGGGCTACCTTGGTAGTCATCCCCCTATTTGTGTGATGAATGAATAAAGAATGCATGAATGTGAAGCAACAATGACTTTATTGCCTCTGCAAGCGGTGATTGAAGGGAGGAGGGGCGGGTGGTTAGCTTACAGGGAAGTAGAGTGAACCAAGGGGCGGGGGGTTTCATCAAGGAGAAACAAACAGAACTTTCACACCGTAGCCTGGCCAGTCATGAAACTGGTTTTCAAAGCTTCTCTGATGCGTACCGCGCCCTCCTGTGCTCTTCTAACCGCCCTGGTGTCTGGCTGCGCGTAACCAGCAGCCAGGCGATTTCCCTCAACCTCCCACCCCGCCATAAACGTCTCCCCCTTACTCTCACAGATATTGTGGAGCACACAGCAAGCAGTAATAACAGTGGGAATATTCGTTTCGCTGAGGTCTAAGCGAGTCAGTAAACTGCGCCAGCGCGCCTTTAAACGTCCAAATGCACATTCTACCACCATTCTGCACTTGCTCAGCCTGTAGTTGAACAGCTCCTGACTACTGTCCAGGCTGCCTGTGTACGGCTTCATGAGCCATGGCATTAAGGGGTAGGCTGGGTCCCCAAGGATACATATAGGCATTTCAACATCCCCAACAGTTATTTTCTGGTCTGGGAATAAAGTCCCTTCCTGCAGCTTTTGAAACAGACCAGAGTTCCTGAAGATGCGAGCGTCATGTACCTTTCCCGGCCATCCCACGTTGATGTTGGTGAAACGTCCCTTGTGATCCACCAGAGCTTGCAGCACTATCGAAAAATACCCCTTGCGGTTTATGTACTCGGTGGCTTGGTGCTCCGGTGCCAAGATAGGGATATGGGTTCCGTCTATAGCCCCACCACAGTTAGGGAATCCCATTGCAGCAAAGCCATCCACTATGACCTGCACATTTCCCAGGGTCACTACCCTTGATATCAGCAGATCTTTGATTGCGTGGACTACTTGCATCACAGCAGCCCCCACAGTAGATTTGCCCACTCCAAATTGATTCCCGACAGACCGGTAGCTGTCTGGAGTTGCAAGCTTCCACAGGGCTATTGCCACTCGCTTCTCAACTGTGAGGGCTGCTCTCATCTTGGTATTCATGCGCCTCAGGGCAGGGGAAAGCAAGTCACAAAGTTCCATGAAAGTGCCCTTACGCATGCGAAAGTTTCACAGCCACTGGGAATCATCCCAGACCTGCAACACTATGCGGTCCCACCAGTCTGTGCTTGTTTCCCGAGCCCAGAATCGGCGTTCCACAGCATGAACCTGCCCCATTAGCACCATGATGCATGCATTGGCAGGGCCTATGCTTTCAGAGAAATCTGTGTCCATGTCCTGATCACTCACGTGACCGCGCTGACGTCGCCTCCTCGCCCGGTATCGCTTTGCCAGGTTCTGGTGCTGCATATACTGCTGGATAATGCGTGTGGTGTTTAATGTGCTCCTAATTGCCAAAGTGAGCTGAGCGGCCTCCATGCTTGCCTTGGTATGGCGTCCGCACAGAAAAAAGGCGCGGAACGATTGTCTGCCGTTGCTCTGACGGAGGGAGGGGCGACTGACGACACGGCTTACAGGGTTGGCTTCAGGGAGCTAAAATCAACAAAGGGGGTGGCTTTACATCAAGGAGTATTTCAGGCAGGACTTCACGGAGGGTTCCAATAAGAAATGGTGCACCTAAGTTATCATTCTTATTGGAACAAGGAGGTTAGCCTGGCCTCTGATTGATACATGGCTAGATTTACCTCGCTGCACCTTCTCTGTGAGTGACTGCAGTGTGACCTAGAGGAATGAGTCCCCTAGACAGGGGAGGAGGCAAATGAGTACAAAACAAATCTGGTCTTTTTCTTGTTTTGACCCACTCCATCTATCTTTTACATCTTTGGCTGGCAGCAGACGGTGCAGAAGGACTGCATGCCATCCACATCTCATGGCTGCTCGGCAGAAGATGGTACAGTACACCTGCTAGCAATCCTCATCTCTTGCCTGCCTGGCAGAAGATGGTACAGTACGCCTGCCCACTCACCATAAGACAGTTCAATAGGACTGACTGCAGGACTAAAGAGAATGACCTGGTCAAGTCACTCCAAATTTAGTCCCTGCGCCCATGTCTGCCCAGGCGCTCCCAGCCGACGTGGCCAGGAGCACCTCGGACATGACGAGGACGACTACCAGTCGTATTGCACCGTCTGCTGCCAGAAGGCAATGGGTTGCTGCTACTGTGCAGCAAAGCCGTACCGCGTCTGCCAGCACCCAGGAGACATAGGGTGACGGTTACCTGAGCGGGCTCCATGCTTGCCGTGGTATGGCGTCTGCACAGGTAACCCAGGAAAAAAGGCGCGAAATGATTGTCTGCCCTTGCTTTCACGGAGGGAGGGAGGGAACGGGGGCCTGACGATATGTACCCAGAACCACCCGCGACAATGTTTTAGCCACATCAGGCATTGGGATCTCAACCCAGAATTCCAATGGGCAGCGGACACTGCGGGAACTGTGGGATAGCTACCCACAGTGCAACGCTCCGGAAGTCGACTCTAGCCTCGGTACTGTGGAAGCACTCCGCCGAGTTAATGCACTTAATGCACTTAGAGCATTTTCTGTGGGGGGACACACACTCGAATATATAAAACCGATTTCTAAAAAACCGACTTCTATAA
The DNA here is from genome assembly GCF_965140295.1 of Lepidochelys olivacea. NCBI lineage: Eukaryota > Metazoa > Chordata > Testudines > Cheloniidae > Lepidochelys > Lepidochelys olivacea. The sequence goes on from NC_140416.1 coordinate 126,799,891, forward strand.
ATTCGACCTTATTCCGTAGTGTAGACATACCCTGAGAACAAGAGATTTGAAACGGCCATTCCTAGCTCAGTCAAGCCATCTCCAGTGGGATTAGAGCTGCACAAAATGTATTTGGTGAATAAGTAAATTAGCCAAAAAAATGCATTTTTCAGAGTAATGAATCTGCTCATGAATTCAGGATGAATTGGGTGAATAGTTTCAGCCAAAAAAAAAAAATTGGAAATGTCAAAATCAATTTTGACTTTCAAAAAGAATGATTTTGACGTTTTGTTTCCCATCGATATTTGTGAAACAATGTTTGAAACATTTCACTGAAGTTGAACAAAAAAAATTTAGATTTTGTTTCATCAAGAAAAAAAATCAATTTCATATCTAAACAAACTGATTTTTTTTTCAGTTCAGCCACTGAACACACACACACAAGTCAATTATTCCCCCAGCTCTAAGGGAGCTATTACCTTATTGTGCTCAAACATTCCACTCTGTATAGTCAGGACCAAAAGAGTGAAGTGTTAATTCCTACCTGGACCACTGAGTTCCTTTTGTACTTATAACTATGGCCCTGTGTACAATAGGAAAACGTGTACATGTTTTAGTGACTGGTGCAGTCTACCCATGCTCCCGAAAGGAGATGCTGTAATGGAAGCCAGGCACAGGACACTTACCACTAGAACTGCTCAGATGTTTTTATTTAAAACACTTTTTCCCCAATGAAAAATGCCTTATCTGGGGGGAAAAAAAATTTTTCCCAGGGAATTTTGTTTTGATTGAAATTTTCTAGTTTTTCAAAAGCCAGTTTTTTCCCCATTTTTATCATTGTTTGTTTGTTTTTCCCCACTTTTCCTTCCCTCTGGAAAAAAAAGTGGGGGTGGGGGGGAGAAAAGAGATGTAAAATAAACATTTAATCAAAAAACTGAAAAATAATCCACAAAAACATTTGGAAGAACCCCCAGAAATTTTAGTATCTATCACAACTTTTCAGAGAAAACATTTTTTGACCATTTCTGTTTATCATTTTGCCTTTTAACTCTGCTCTTAGTACTCAGAATTTGGGTTAAGGACTGTAAAATTCACTTTGCGAGAGGAACTACTCATTGACACTGCCAGAACTGACAGCAGAATTTAGCCCACTGGTTGGCAGTTGCTCCTTGTGTCTGTCCAGCTTTCGAATCCTATTGGACACATGCTCCTTATCCTCCATGTTTAAAAAAAAAAAAAAAAGCTGATCCACGGAAGGGATGAAATGGCCGTGAGCCTCCGAGCAACTTGTGCAGGTATTGTGGCATAATCTCTGCACACCTGGAGGATGCAATGCACGAGTGGGTTTTCTAGCCGGCAGAACACAGGCAGCCAGCTCATCCAAGTATGGATCTGATTATTTTCTTGCTACCAGAATAACAATGGCTCCACTCCCAACTGCTGAAAAGGAAGTGACACCTTTTCCAGAAGAGCTGTAGTTTGATGTGTGTTAAGCTGAATTTGTTAACTCGCGTGTGTGGTATCATGCCAGTGAATTATCACATTTTCTGCATGAAGAACAAGAGGACTTGTGGCACCTTAGAGTGCATCACTACAAAAGGTTCCTTCCCGCCTCCCCCACTCTCCTGCTGGTAATAGCTCACCTAAGTGATCGCTCTGGTTACAGTGTGTCTGGTAACACCCATTGTTTCATGTTCTCTGTGTATATAAATCTCCCCACTGTATTTTCCACTGCATGCATCCGATGAAGTGAGCTGCAGCTCACGAAAGTTTATGCTCAAATAAATTGGTTAGTCTCTAAGGTGCCACAAGTTCTCCTTTTCTTTTTGCGGATACAGACTAACACGGCTGCTACTCTGAAACCTGTCATTTTCTGCATGGTTTGCAATGTGTTTAAAACTTACATTTCTGTCTTATATGTCATCATTTCTAACCCACTATACAGCCTACACTTTACATAAGGTTATCATTGGCTTATCCAAGGCAGAAAAAAGCAGCACCTAATTAAAAAAAACCTCTTAACAGATGACTATGATGACTGATGCTTTTGATACATGGTAGCAGAGACACCAAAATACATTCATAACATTTGATTGTCAAACATTTGTGTTTATTACAATTTCCATACATAGAATACACCATTATAATAGCCCAATGAGAAAAGGCAGATGGAAAAATCTTTAGTAGGCAAATTTGATTTTAAGATGCTACTTTAATATGTGATCTGTGCAATTTGCAAGCACTTGCCATGTCATGACAGCACATCAGTGCTGCTTAAACACATGCAAGGAATCATTCAGGCGCATTTGATGACATTGAGCCTGCTTCAGGAGATTGGGAATGATAAAGGCGAGTTGTACATTAAACACTAGGGCCGCAAACATTCTTTCCAGATTCTTTTTTTTTTTTTTTTAAATTACAGGAAAATGAAATAACCCTGTAAATTACCCAGAACTGCATGGTAGCCCTTGAAGGAAAGCAAAATGTCTGTGACCTATTGCCCTAGGTCACAGACATTTTGATATTATGATAGCATCAGGTATTTATGATATTTGATTATGATAGCATCAGGTCTAATGGTTGCAATATGCAAACGACTGCCACAAGGTGAACTGTGCTTCCATCTGCCTCTACCTATTCAAATTTCCTCAACAAACTCAATCTGCTAAATAACCAGGGAAAAGTAACTCTGTGACTATTTCCACCCAAATCTCATTAAGCCAATCAACTTTTTTTACAAACTGCATTGAGCATTTGTTAGGCTGGGAGGTTAATTTTTCCCACCCATTTCTCAGGTGACAAGCTGCATTGTAATGTCTCACAGCAGGCTTTTGACACTGTCTCGCATGACCTTCTCATAAACAAACTAGGGAAATACAACTTAGATGGAGCTATGAAAAGGTGGGTGCATAACTGGTTGGAAAATCGTTCCCAGAGAGTAGTTATCAGTGGTTCACAGTCATGCTGGAAGGACATAATGATTGGGGTCCTGCAGGGATCGGTTCTGGGTCCGGTTCTGTTCAATATCTTCATCAAAGATTTAGATAATGGCACAGAGAGTACACTTATAAAGTTTGTGGACGATACCAAGCTGGGAGGGATTGCAAGTGCTTTGGAGGATTGGATTAAAATTCAAAATGATCTGGACAAACTGGAGAAATGTTCTGACGTACATAGGATGAAATTCAATAAAGACAAATTCAAAGTACTCCACTTAGGAAGGAACAATCAGTTGCCCACATACAAAATGGGAAATGACTGCCTAGGAAGGAGTACTGCCGAATGGGATCTGGGGGTCATAGTGGATCACAAGCTAAATACGAGTCAACCGTGTAAAACTGTTGTAAAAAATGCAAACATCATTCTGGGATGTATTAGCGGAAGCAAGACACAAGAAGTAATTCTTCCGCTGTACTCTGCGCTGATTAGGCCTTACCTGGAGTAGTGTCCAATTCTGGGCTCCACATTTCAGGAAAGATGTGGACAAATTGGAGAAAGTCCAGAGAAGAGCAACAAAAATGATTAAAGGTCTAGAAAACATGACTTATGAGGGAAGATTGAAAAAATTGGGTTTGTTTAGTCTGGAGAAGAGAAGACTGAGAGGGGACATGATAACAGTTTTCAAGTACATAAAAGGTTGTTACAAGGAGGAGGGAGGAAAAATTGTTCTTCTTAACCTCTGAGGATAGGACAAGAAGCAGTGGGCTTAAATCACCGCAAGGGCAGTTTAGGTTAGACATTAGGAAAAACTTTCCTAACTGTCAGGGTGGTTAAGCACTGGAATAAATTGTGTTGGGAGGTTGTGGAATCTCCATCATTGGGGATTTTTAAGAGTAGGTTGGACAAACACCAGTCAGGGATGGTCTAGATAATAAAAAAAGCAGGTCTTGATAATGGGGCCTGGATTGACGTCGACATTTGCAAAACTTGGAGGTTGTTGTTTTATCATTCTGACTACTAGCACATTTTGAAACCAGAAACTGAATAATCAAGGGTTTATTTTATTGTCTGGTTCCCTTACCATGAACTTCCTGTCTCAGCTACCGTCTCTTTCAATTCTGATCAAAGCAGTTTGTCTTTGTCATTTGGCTCGCTCAAGTCAGCGTGATACAGCTGAGAAAAGAGGACTGATAAGCATTCATGAGTAGAGATGGGGAGGAAATTTTGTAGAACAATTTTTTTTTTAAATGGAAAATTAATTTGACCAAAGTGAACATTTTTGTTTTAATCAACATTGTCTAGTTTGTGATGAAAAGCCAGAAAGTGATTTTTAAAGACATTTTTCAAGGGGCTTTTTTTTCAGCTAATGGTTTCGATGTATCCTTTGAAAACTGCTCTATTAGGCAAAAAGAAAAGGAGGACTTGTGGCACCTTAGACACTAACCAATTTATTTGAGCATGAGCTTTCGTGAGCTACAGCTCACCGATGAAGTGAACTGTAGCTCACGAAAGCTCATGCTCAAATAAATTGGTTAGTCTCTGAGGTGCCACAAGTCCTCCTTTTCTTTTTGCAAAGACAGACTAACACGGCTGTTACTCTGAAACCTGTCTATTAGGCAAGGTTACCTCACTCCACAAATCTTAAGCTCCATCAACAGACGACACTGACCGACAACTGGTTTCATGAAGAAATGGTGACCTAGCACACACTGCTTTTAGTCCCGAGTGTATGCTACTCTACTGGCCACCATCTTTTCTCTGGCCATGCTGTCAGATTCATCCCACTGTGATGTCAAAAGCTGCTCATAATCTTGCGTTACAAGCTGTAGTGTGTCTCCTTGGGTGCCAACACCAAGTAACATACATTGCACAGACATACTGCATTGTGGTCAGGCACAACTCTCCAATTAGTAAAAAGAAAAGGAGGACTTGTGGCACCTTAGAGACTAACCAATTTATTAGAGCATAAGCTTTCGTGAGCTACAGTTCACTTCATCGGTGAGCTCAGATGCATATCTGAGCTGCAGTTTCCACGATATGCATCTGAGGAAGTGAGCTGTAGCTCACGAAAGCTTATGCTCTAATAAATTGGTTAGTCTCTAAGGTGCCACAAGTCCTCCTTTTCTTTTTGCGAATACAGACTAACACGGCTGCTACTCTGAAACATCTCCAATTAGTAGTTCCCAGAGGGGTCTGGCCACCTGGAGCAGCTGCACTTAGGAATGGCAAAGTCATGTGACTGGCAATTTTACATCTTGTGCAGAAGTTAAATGTTTGCACAATACATGGTATGTGAAATTAACTAATTTCCTTCTTGTGCAAGGTTTCACTACTGGAAATACAGAGTAAATTATTTTCCTCTTGATATACGTTAAGATTAAATATTAAAACACCACTTTGGAATCATAGCAATCTACTCTAAATCCTTGGGAGAACTTGGGAAATATTACCAAGTACTGAATCCAATCCTGAAGTCCTTACTCAGGCAAAACAACTGCATTTTTCCAAACTATTGGATCCACATCCAGTTAATTCACTATTCCAGTCAGGTTCCAACTCCCCCTTTTTCTAACCCTGAAAGGCAAAACTCCCATTCATTTCAGTGGGGTCCGGATTAGACCCCATACTGAAGGTTGGTACTTTACACCCCAGACTGAAAGGCACAGATGCACAAAACGTACAGTTTGGGGAAAGTTCACCTGTTCAAAACGCAGGTTGTCTCACAGCCACCTCAAAGTGCCAAGGCTCACTTTAATTCCCCGCTGAGAGAGCTGTTCGAAATGCACTGGGCTGGCAATAGCAATTGTTTTCAATACGCTGGCCTCAGGCCAGATCCCAAGGCTGCTGCAAGATGCTCGACAGCCCTAACACCGCCCAGGATGTGAAAGTGCAGATGAGAGAAAGGTTCCCATAATTCACTGCTTGTTTGCATGCACCTCATGGAATAGGTCACTGAGCCTCACTGCAGCACACCACAGGAGACAAAGGGACAAGCCTGCAGCATTCTTTTCCTAAACACTTCCCCTGCCAGGGGGTTTCATCCTCCTTCCAAAGTTGCTCGGCCTGTTCCCAGTAGGGTCTGTGTCACAGGCTGTCCTGTCAGAATACAAATGAGCCCCCAAAACCAACACATTACTGGCCTCTTCTTCTGGAAAAGATTTCTTAATCCCTCCAAGTCTCCCTCTATTCTGAGGGGTGGGAATTCTTTATATAACTAGCCCCCTTCCCAGCCAACTTTGCCAGCTCATTCCTGCCTGTCCTGGTGACTACAATTCCCAGCCTGTCCTATTCTCTTGCTCTGGTGAGAGGGAGGCTGGTGGATGCACCCACAAACCCAGCTTGAGCCCTCAGTGTTGAGGGGAAAGAGGACTGCCTGCCTGTCTGAGCTCAGACCCTGAATACAGATAGCAGTGTAGGTTCCTTCCCCAAACTGCCTCCCTGAGACCATTTATCCCTGAGTAACCAGGTCCCCCGTCCTAGTTATTTCTTTAATCAGATCATCCTGGAATGAGCTATTGCTGTCCCTAGAAACTTCCCCTCGCCGGCCCTAGGGTGGTGGTACTCCCCATGCCACTCAGACACAAACCAGCTTCACAGTGCTTTGAAGAATTCAAAACCCCATTCCTGAGTAACAAAAAAAGACCCTTCCACCTCTACTTCCAGTGACCTTCTAGAGAGCTTTTGATTAGTAATTATATTAACTTCCTTTTTGCATTCTAAGCAACATATATGGAGATTAATTCATTAAAGGTTTTGTACTAATCAAAGAAGCCCAAAAAAAGTGACCAAAAAACCTCACTCACTCACCCCCCTCTGAAGTCAATTCCTAATGAGAGCTTGTCTCATCTCTAAACTTCTATTGAACTTCCAGCAATTCTTTGAAGAGCCGCAAAGTATTTTACAAAGTTTTCCTAAGGTGACATAAAACTTTAATACATTTTACAATAAACCACATTTTTCTGCTGAACTCATGCTGAGATCTGAAAATATCCAGCAACAAGTCTGTCTATTAAAGCCTCTGTCTTTTGTTGGACATTTCACTTGCATTAACTAGGAAATTGCCCAGGCCCATTGTCGAGGTGCCGCATGTGTGGTCTCCCCTCTTTCCGAAAACCACAGCAGATTGTAACAGTAAAGCCCTGATCCTTCCTTGTCATTTCTTGTTTCTCTCTGGATATACTGTAATGCCATGTGCTTTCAAGTTCCTTATCTTACTTTATCCTTTCTTCTTTAAGAAGCAGTGTCTTGTTCTTTCTTGTGCTAGAACTCTCCTTTCTGTAGAAGCAGTAGGAAGACATTAGGGATAAGATTGTCCAGCCCTTTTTTGAATTGTATGCATTTGTCTAATCGGTTTCAGAGTAACAGCCGTGTTAGTCTGTATTTGCAAAAAGAAAAGGAGTACTTGTGGCACCTTAGAGACTAACCAATTTATTTGAGCATAAGCTTTCGTGAGCTATTATCCTCCCATTATCTTTGCAGATGCCTGGACATTCACAGGATCCAGGACAGGGATTTTACTCTACAGTGTAGGCTGCTGACCCCTTTTCTACACAGGAGGAGAAGATCAGTGCTCAGACAATGACAGAGGCATAATGTTGATGATGCATCAGAAGGATGAGAGTGCAGAGCTCAATCTTGGCTTTGCAGATCTGCGAGATATTTTAGCCACTGACATCAGTGGATCTCTCTCTGGATACATAAAGGGAGCAGAGCAAGGGGCCATTTTAACAAAGATAAGAATTGCACTTTAATTTTAAAAAATGAACGCACTAACACAGCTCCCTTCCCTGAACATTGTTCGTTCACACAATCATTACAAGCTGAACTCTCCCAAGTGTATGATTTCAAACTTGCCGATTGTTCCTGAGGCACTTAATAAAAAAAACACAAAATCCAAGATGGCTAAAGGTTTCGGTCTGTGCACCAAGCACTTCAGAAAGAAAGATCAGGGCAGCTTGAGGTTTCACTGTGGCAGGTTTGTTACTCTCTAAGGTGCCACAAGTCCTCCTTTTCTTTATGCGAATACAGACTAACACAGCTGCTACTCTGAAACCTGTGGTAGGTTTGTTATTCTGTACTAGACATACTGGGCTTTCAGTCTCCGTCATTCAGTAACTGAGGAGATGTTTTTAATGATTATGTGTATTTTGAGGGAAAGAGGGAAGAAAGCAGGGACCTAACTCAGGCCATAAAGAGGCCCATCATGCACTCAAATTCAGATTAAGCCAATTGAAGTTTTGCCTGAGTAAACTGTACAGGGAATGGACCCAAAGTCTGCACATCATGTGACATTCATATAGATTACAAACAGTTCAGCAGAGATTATTTTCAACTACTCTAATGGCCTGGTGTTTGTCCATGGGGATATTGTGTGCATATTATATTATCTTCCGCAGTGCAATCCATGGCCGAACAGGGAGACTGGCAATCTCATAACCCCTCAACCTGCAGCAAAGTAAAGTAATGCTAGGAAAGCATTTATTTCAAGGCGGTTGAAAAATGCTCTTTACATTCCACTAGCTATTTGGGCCAAAACAAGTTTAATTTAGTTCAAATATTTTTGTGGATTTTTTTTTTTTTGGTGGAACAAAAATCAAAAAAAAATCTGGTTTTGTTCCCCTCCCCCCTTTTCTTTTTTCAAAGGGGAGATATTAAAAAAATGAAAAAGATATCGGGGCTGGGTTAGAAAAGGGCTCCACAGACCAGAGTTTGGGAAGCACGACTGCACCCTGTTTGGAAGCATACAGGGTATATTGCTGACTGTCCCAAAGCGAATTAAAGGCAACAGGCCCAGTCCTATCTCAGATGGTTTACGAATTGAGACTGGAAGCTTGGAAAGCAGGTGAACTCACCCACACCGTGTGAACTCACCCATAAATACACATACCTATTATGGGCTAAGCTGTGACTCAGACCATACACCCACACCAGAGAGTAATCAGAGGGAGTTGAACCCACCTTGCACATGGTAGCAACAAGCTGGGAACTATGCCTCAGAGCAGCATCTCTAAGACACAGTGCTTCCCAGGGCAATTCATGCACCACCCCCCTTGCTCAAGTCTACACCTACCATTGAAATCTAGTGCAGTGAAGCTTCAGAGTGTCCCTTTCCTTCTTCCTGAATAGATGTAAATAAAAATCTTTCATGCTACTCAGTCCTGGAGTCTTCACAAGTTTCATTGGACATTTTGTCTGGAGGATCAGACCCCGTGCATAGATAAGCTACAGGTAATAAGAGACATGGAAAAAAATAAATGTATCATAATAGTCAACACCTAGACACCACAGTCATGGGGGCCTTATCAATGCAGGAGATTTTTAGAAAGATAAATAAATCTATTCTAGCTCTTGCATGTGGAAGTATCTATGGGACTTTCAAATCCAACAGGTCCAGGCTAAACAGATAAATTATCTGAAATAAAAACAGCTAAATAATACAAGGAAATATCCCCAATCCAAAGGATGCCTAACTTGAGCTGTAAGAACTTGTGAGTGATCCTAAATTTACCCACTGAGAGTAGCCTCACCGACATCATAAGGGGTTTTCACAGTGCACAGAGGCAAGCGTGTGCATGAGGCTTTGCTGGAGCAGGACTTTGGGGACAGGGCCGGCTCTAGGTTTTTTGCTGCCCCAAGCAAAAAAATTGCCACCCCAAGCTCCCAGAGCACAACTGGCCAAGCACTTTGCTGGTGCCTAGAGCTGGTCCTCTTTGGGGAGTAGGACTGAGTCTGCAGGCTGATCCACGGGAAGACTGCTGACTCAGAAGAGTTCCCAGTTAGTAGGAAAGCCTGTGCGCCTAACTCAAGCAACTTGGCCGGACTTAAAGTGGTGGAGAGGAAAGCACCTCCACATGACGCTCCATTTCACCTAGACATTTAAGAACTTCGGGAAACAGGGGTCTCTGGACTTAACCGAAGTTCCTGTTAAAATACACACGCAAGAACTGTCTGGAGGGCTTTCATTACAATGGCTAGTTCTCCATGGGACACGAAACAAGACATGTGCCAAATATCAAACCAACCACTTTGTGTGCGGTGTCTTTTTCTCTCATCCTTTGTTCATGCTGCCTTTTTAGAGTGCACAGGCCAGGGACTCTCTCTTTTTATATATGACATAGCAGCACCCAAACTGTGCTAATCCAAAAAAAAACTCCTCCAATAACTGTCTTGAACATGAATCTTAAGCCCATCTGACATTTCAAAAGGGTAAAGTAAAATATACACAGATGTGAAAAATGTGTGTCTTTACTCCCTACAAGTAAATAAAACTACCTATTCTGAAAATATCAAAAGGTAATCTCTCTCTTCAAATCATGTGAAGCGACAGGAAGTGGCTCCCAGTTCTCATGGCATTAATCAAATCTAGACTCAGTTTAATGATGTCAACAGTCATCTTTAGCTTCCATAATCATTGCAAGGGCTTGGGCTGAAATTATTTGACCTCAGGCTTTTTGTTCATTTTTCAAAAATATTTTAGAGCCTGTGTAATGTTTGGAGAAAGTTTCATGTTCTGAACAGGGACCAAATCATAGACTGATTATTATTTATTACCTTTCTAATTCAGCCAGACTTTAATTACATGTACAAAACCTCAGGATAATCTGAGGCACATAAACACCCACTTTTGGTAATCTGATAATCACACACAAAAAGCAGATCATGAGGTTGTCTATGTGAGTCGCTGAGCTGCTGACAAACTCCTTCAAAAATAATCTTGAAAAATAATGAAAATCTGTTTTATGAATGAAGTTTGTGTCAAGAAAAGGCAGTGTTTCCTTCAGCATTATAAACAGCCCTTTGATGAAAGTTTCATAAATGGTTTAATTTTTCTCTTTCATCTTATCTCACTCATCTAAAACCTGTCTATTTTTTTTTAAAGTACAGCATAGGCAGAGGAACAGATGAGTTTAGGAGACAGGAGACCTCATGAAGGATCCAGGCATGAAAGTACTAGCCTGCCTGTTCGAAGGAGATTGTTTTGTGAGCCATGTTATAAACGACTCATGGACTAACCCACCCCAGCACTGTGGAATGGACTCAGAAGAGTGCCAAGAGCATTCACAATGCACAAGGCTTTTAACACTCGACTGGATCCAAAGAGTACATGGTAGGGAACAGACCCCGCTTGCAGGGAGATGGATGGGATGGTCTAACAGGTCTTCTCAAACTTGCCCTGCTTTGACTCTCTGACCACCTTCCTGCCCCAAGCTCCTCCTCCATGCACACAGGATGTGAAGGAAAGGGGGTGTAAGACCAAAGTGCAATCCCGATGTGTGTCCGCATGGCAGAGGAAATCTAGATGTGTTTAAACCACATCTTACACATTTTGGGTGAAATTCTGGCCCCATCAAGCCAAAGGGAGTTTTGCTGATGACTTCAGTGGGGTCAAGATTTCACCTTTTGGTATTATCATAAAGAGAATACTGAATCATAGAAATCTTATGAAGAATGGAAAGAGAATCAAAAGCATGACAGCTTGTTCATCGCCAGGTCAAACAAGGGCCAGGTTCACCACTCAGAAACCCAGGAGGGGTGAAAAGTATGCAAACGGAACCAACACGACATGCAGAACAGGAGATTATGTGATGAACTCAAAGGATAAGACATTTATTGGAATGTGGAACATAAAAACATCATAGCACAGTGGAGCACTTGCAGTCATGATGGATGAGTCAAAATGATATGAGAGGACATCATCGGTTCATATGAAACAAGATTGGAAGGCAAAGCAAAAGTCTGCCACAATGAATATAGTTTTCAGAGTAGCAGCCGTGTTAGTGTATATTCGCAAAAAGAAAAGGAGGACTTGTGGCACCTTAGAGACTAACAAATTTATTTGAGTATAAGCTTTCGTGAGCTACAGATGAAGTGAGCTGTAGCTCACGAAAGCTTATGCTCAAATAAATTTGTTAGTCTCTAAGGTGCCACAAGTACTCCCTTTCTTTTAATGAATATAGTGACATTGGGAAGGGAAAGTGGTGGGTACCACATTGGTGTCACATTAGTTCTAAAGCTGAAGGCAGGCCAGGCTTTTATGGTATATCTCCTTGTATGCTGAAGGCAAGATTCAGTCACATTAGTGCATGGGTATGTACTGACCTCAGCAGTGCCCCAGGAATAGATTGACTAATGTTATAATGATCTACAGAAAGCAATACCAGAAGTTTCAAGGCAAGACACGTTGTAGGTGATGGAAGATATTAATGCGAAAGTAGGTTTGGACTAGAAAACCGGGGCTGAAACAATAGGCAGAGTCAGACTTGGTAAGGAAAAGGAAAAAGGTTACTAAGTTTCTACCTAAGCAACAACCTGTTGATAACAAACACACTATTTCAGAAAAGAAAAGAAAAGAAAAGAAAAGAAAAGAAAAGAAAAGAAAAGAAAAGAAAAGAAAAGAAAAAAGAAAAAGTTGCAGAGAAAGTGGACTTGGATATCACCTGAGGGACAAACAAAGAACATGATAGAACATGACAGACTTTGTACTTGTGAATCACAGATAGAAATCAAGCGTGTCGTTGTGCAAATCATTTGCAGTTGTCAGCTCGGATCATAAGTTTGTGTTGGCAGCAATGAGATTGAATTCGGACTGAAGATGAGCATAGAGAAGACAAACGATGGCAATTGGAAGACAAGAAGAAGAGGTAAAGATAAAAGTCAAAGAACTAGAACAAATGGAAAAATCTGTGTACCTTGGAGAACTGTTTTTAAAGAATGGGAATTGTGAAGGTGACGTAAAATGAAGACTTGAAATAGCTGCCATTGTGTTTAGAAAGCTCTATAAAACTGCAAATCTAAAGGTATTTCAATAAAAACAAAAATCAGCATAAATGAGACACCTGTTGGGCTGCTATTGTTTTGCAGCTCATGATGCTGGAGCAGGAGGAAAGCCGGCAGATGTAGGACACCAATGATAGAAATGAACTGGCTGAGAGGAATACTGAGAGTTTTGAGACTGCAGAAAATAAAAAATGAAGTGATAAGAAAACAGCTAGGGCAAGAAAGAAAAAACACTGTTACAGAAGTTCCAAGAAAGGGGACTGCAGTGATTCGGACACATGTCAAGAATGGACCCAAAAGCACACCATAAATGGTGACACATAGCAGAGTGCAAGGAACGAGAAACAGAGGCAGGCCAAGGATGCACTGGATAGACCTGGTGAAGAATCATAGAATCATAGAATATCAGGGTTGGAAGGGACCCCAGAAGGTCATCTAGTCCAACCCCCTGCTCAAAGCAGGACCAATTCCCAGTTAAATCATCCCAGCCAGGGCTTTGTCAAGCCTGACCTTAAAAACCTCTAAGGAAGGAGATTCTACCACCTCCCTAGGTAACGCATTCCAGTGTTTCACCACCCTCTTAGTGAAAAAGTTTTTCCTAATATCCAATCTAAACCTCCCCCACTGCAACTTGATACAAACCGAAAAGGTTTTGAGATGAAAGCTGAGAAGCTGGCACAAGAAAAAAGCAGTAGAAAGCCTTTGTTCAGCCCCATCCTTGCTGCTGAGCTGATGGACGGGAGTCAAAGAAGAAAGAGAATAGAGAGTGAAAGAGCAGGTGGCTAGCTTTCAGGGAAGGCAGCTAGCTTAGAAGTTTGGTGATGGGGTAACACGAGCTCATGATCTCTACCCCATCCTCTCTCCACCATCAGCTGCTTCCTCCCACCAGGGCTTAGCTTCAGTCCTGCACCATCCTGTCCTTAACTGAGTGTAGCTCCCAAAGAGCAGTGCTCTGCAGAGGTCTTAGGGATCGGAATTTCTTCTCCCCCTCCCCAGGTCTGCCTGGTCTCAGCAACGGATGTTCTTACGACACCTCACCCCCGATCAACCAGCAGTGGGAGCAGTGTGAAAGGAGGACACACCCAGCAAGAGCATAATGATAAATTAGGGCTCTCTAATGTCAGCTCTCACCCTAACTTCTAAAGACTCATTTTTCTTCCCCCGCAACCCACCCAAAATGCCCCCACTAACCCCATGCTACTGCTCCAATCTGAGTGGGTCCCCAATTTACCACCCACTGACATGCTCTCTAGGGAGCTATTCCCCTCTCCCATTTGCTCCCACACACATTTTCCTCATGACACAACCTCTCCTTGACACCCCAAACCCCCTCTTGGTCACCTGAGGGTCTCCCCACATGCACACACACACAGTCTCCCCATGGATCCCATCCTGCAAGCCTATTTGTTCCCCTTGCCTCCAGGCCACAACCTCCACCCCTATTAGCCCTGCCACCTTCTCCCATCCTAGCTTCTGGCGAGTCTGCCTACTCCCAGTCCCACTCCCGCCGCTGGGCTAGGACCAGGGAGTGCCTGGGGGTGCTGCTCCTCCAGCCTCTGGGCAGAGGTGTGAACTTTCCCCAGCAAAGCCAATGCATTGCCGCAGGCCAAGAGGAGGAAGCAGAGGCAAACGCTTCTGCACCGGCTGTACGGATGCTTTAGCTCAGCAGTCGCTCAGCGCTGGAAGCGGGAGGGCCAGCCCACACCATCTCCACCGAGATTCTCCTCAGACTTCCCCCTCATGTTTTCCCCCGAGGCAGTCTTCAGCCTTAATCCTAAACCCTGTGGATTGCCAGGGATCCACAGGCAGCCTGTACCTTCCAGTTCTGGGTCCCTCCCACAGTATCCCATCTCCCTGTCCCCTCAGAAGATAGCTCCCCTGGCACCTCAATGACAGAGCCTAGGTAACAGGGTAAGGGGACTGGTGTGGGGGACAGTGTGCATACCCCACCCCGGCAGGAACACCAGAGTCCCAGGGACATGCAGGGGGAGGCTACGGAGGTGTCAAAGCCTTCCTCCCCTTCTGCATGAGAGGACAGAGACTACTATATGAATGGTCTCCAGACTCTGCCAGCACTCGTCATCGGGCTGTCTCAGTTCTCATGTGCTTCACACAGGCTCTCCTGCTGCCTTTGTATCACCACGTGTGCTCACATTGAAATTCAAAGATCAGTTCAAGAAACACACACTCCACATTGACATCAAATCACCTGAGCATTTCTTTTCTAGAAGGGAGGCAGTAACTTAAACCACGGTCCTTTTCTTAATAGAAAACCACTGAGGTGATTGCTGCATTCCCTGCATGATTGGGAATGGGGCAGGGGGAAGGGGAGCCTTTTGTTTGTGACTTGACCGGGGCTGAACAGAGGGTTATTTAACCAATAAACAAACCAATGAGTGAGCTGTAGCTCACGAAAGCTTATGCTCAAATAAATTGGTTAGTCTTTAAGGTGCCACAAGTCCTCCTATTCTTTTTGCGAATACAGACTAACACGGCTGCTACTCTGAAACCAAACCAATAACAGTAATTCCTGGAGTGAGATGTCAGGTACAGATTCTGGATTTGCCTATTGAACTTGTTCATTTATCAGGCAACTTTTTTACAGTTCTCCTTGGTAAATCCTGGCTTCTGACCATGGGAAGCATGGTATCTGTTCTCTTAAATATACTCTCTCTTTTCTTGTTTATTTCAAAGTCTTTATACATAGCCAGCCTCCGGCACAGTATGGCAGAGTGTCTTGTAGCATAGAAATGAGGCACAAGAAAAGTCACTGTATCAGATAAGAAAGTGTGACCCTTTCGAGACAGTAGAAGCCTGTACCCCACTCTCTCCCTCTTCCCCACCCTCACGACTGCCTCGCTATAAAACAACCCCCCCCAAAAAAAAAACCCCAAAACCATAGTTAAAAAATGCATCCTCTGAAACCAGGGAGAAGAGTCACAGAAAAAGGCAACTGTCTGATGATGGAGGCATAACCAGCACAGGGCAGTGACATACAGAATGATGGAATTTGTCCTAGACATTCAATTTGAATATGATCAAAGCTGCTGAGAGTTTCTCCCATAGGATGGCATGAAGAGATCTCCAGACTTTGCTCATAGCAGGGATTTTTGCCTCATTATCTTTTCAGTGATTTTTTTTAAGAAAAGAGAAATACAGTAAAGAACATCCTGATCATACAGTCAGACTAGATCCACATGAAAGTGGATAACATTTGGAGTATGTATTTATTTCCACCTACATCCCCATTGTGTCTTCCACTCAGTTACATTCCAAATAATGATATTCTGGCCCTGTTGGATATTTGTAGATGTGGAGAAGAGACATAGCAAATTCTTTTCCTCTTTTTTGGCAGTAACACAGACTAACAGGACAGCACATTGATGGATACATCAGAAAAGAATCTACAGTTCTTCTGAACCCTTCAGGTTGATAAGATACCCACAGTGTTTAACTTAGTGCCAGCCATGCCTTTGATATTTTAATAAAGAGACTAAGAAGAGACAGAGGCAATGGAATCCATTGATTTAAACAGAAGTTTGTTGAAGATGATACCAGAGGAAATCAGCCTGAGCAAATATTTCATTTGGGCTGCACTGACTGCTATGTCATCATTTTTAGTATATATGAGGGGTCTAGAGCAGAGATACGCCTTGAATGATTAACAACTATTAATTCCTCCTGGCCCTCAAATTTAGGGGGGGGGGAAACTATCCACCTCTGTTTATCCCCAAATAGGGTCCACCTAGGAAGTAAAGACAATAAGAAAATGGTTCATATTGTGGGAGACACTTTGTCTCAGGACCCATAGATCAACCAAGATTGGGAGCTCCACTTCCCACATACAGAAACTGAAAAATGGCTAAATGTTATTACTGCTATTCCTCTAGGCAAGACTCTCTCATACATTACATGTGGATAAAACCTCTTTCTCCCACCCAACATAGCTAAAAAGAACTCCAGAAAGTTACCAGGAAAGGGTAACACCCTGCTTTCCTATACAAAATATCCCATTGCACATTGTGAGGGGATCAAATGGGGGCATGGATCAGCATTCATGTTGCACTCCCCATCAGTAACTAGCCAAGTGGGCCAAATTCGGTGATGAACCCTGGTCATGTGCAGACATAGGTCAGGGGTTTGTTACAGGAGTGGGTGGGTGAGATTCTGTGGCCTGCGTTGTTCAGGAGGTCAGACTTGATGGTCATAATGATCCCTTCTGACCTTAAGGTCTAAAGTCTATGAGTTGCATATATGCTAAGAAGTGGATCAGATGATGAATGGGAAAGATGTGAGTTAACCAAACTGGAAACAATTTACTGTCCGATTGAATGTTAGACAGGGCAAACTACCTGTTACCCCAAGAAAGCTAAACCCCATGGTTTCGCCCCAAATTTTAAACCATACATGTTTGCCTTAAAAAAAAATCAAATATACCATGGAGTCTGTTTTGTCCCATCACACTGAATAAGAAGCCACATATTTGTCTGCCCGGTGAAGCAGATGATACCTCTTGTTCTGATGTAAGCCCTAAATAATGTAAAATGCTTATATGCAATCAAAGAGTACAGAATATATCCAGCTAATTTAGAAGACTATTAAGGAGTTTGTTTGTTCTCTTGGTAAATGATTGTTGCACACTAGAAGCAATAGGCATTTTAGAGCAAAAAAAGGAAAGTTGAAAGAGATAAGTCAAAGTTATATCCTGACTAAAAGAAAAGGAGTACTTGTGGCACCTTAGAGACTAACCAATTTATTTGAGCATGAGCTTTTGTGAGCTACAGCTCACTTCATCGGATGCATACCGTGGAAACTGCAGCAGACTTTATATATACACAGAGAATATGAAACAATACCTCCTCCCACCTCACTGTCCTGCTGGTAATAGCTTATCTAAAGTGATCATCAGGTGGGCCATTTCCAGCACAAATCCAGGTTTTCTCACCCTCCACCCCCCCACACAAATTCACTCTCCTGCTGGTGATAGCCCATCCAAAGTGACAACTCTTTACACAATGTGCATGATAATCAAGTTGGGCTATTTCCTGCACAAATCCAGGTTTTCTCACATCCCCCCCACCCCCATACACACACAAACTCACTCTCCTGCTGGTAATAGCTCATCAAACTGACCACTCTCCACATAATGCATTATGCAAGGTAGCCTGTTTCCTCTTGTTTTTTCCTACCCCCCCCCCCCAGATGTTCTGGTTTAACTTGGATTTAAACTTGGAGAGTGGTCAGTTTGAATGAGCTATTACCAGCAGAAGAGTGAGATTGTGTGTGGGGGGGTGGGGGGGATGTGAGAAAACCTGGATTTGTGCAGGAAATAGCCCAACTTGATTATCATGCACATTGTGTAAAGAGTTGTCACTTTGGATGGGCTATCACCAGCAGGAGAGTGAATTTGTGTGGGGGGGTGGAGGGTGAGAAAACCTGGATTTGTGCTGGAAATGGCCCACCTGATGATCACTTTAGATAAGCTATTACCAGCAGGACAGTGAGGTGGGAGGAGGTATTGTTTCATATTCTCTGTGTATATATAAAGTCTGCTGCAGTTTCCACGGTATGCATCCGATGAAGTGAGCTGTAGCTCACGAAAGCTCATGCTCAAATAAATTGGTTAGTCTCTAAGGTGCCACAAGTCCTCCTTTTCTTTTTGCGAATACAGACTAACACGACTGTTACTCTGTATCCTGACTAAGTGATTATTAAAAGAAATTGCTAAAAAGGGGGAAATTCCAATTAACAACATGGGCTAATGCTGAAATTCATTTCAAGGATTGTATCAAACATAAAAAGCCACCGATAAGAAAAGGATTGGAGACTTTGTTAAACACCAGCACCGGCTCCTGGATACCGATTGAAGCAGCAGAGAAACTGAGAGCTGAAATCTGACACACAAGCTTTTGAGCTTACACAGTAAAGAAAAACTCCCAGTAACACTCAAAAGCTTCTCTCTCTCACCGAAAGAAGTCAGTCCAATAAAAGATATCACCTCACCCACCTTGTCTCTCTAATATCCTGGGACCAACACAGCTACAGCAGCTGAAACCTGAGGCACTCAATTGGCAAATGGTTCATAGAAGTCAGAGTGTGGTCCCTCCAATGAGCCCTGGAGTCAGGATATATAAAACTGAGGTCACTATGTGGGTCCCTAGAGTTGTGTAAACCGACAAAGAAGCTGCAGAATCCCCTGTGTGCCCAGGCCAGCTATATGTGCAAAGTACCCACAAAGCACCATTAAGATAAGTGGTGAGATCTCATTTAAAAAATACATATATTTCTCCTTCTATTCTTTATTATGGAATCATGGGGTTAAATGGGACCTCCAGAGTCTTCTCGTCTAACCCTCTGCCAAGATGCAGGATTTGTTGTGTCTAAACCATCGAAGACAGATGGCTACCCAGACTCTTTCAAAATCTGCAGTGAAGGAGTTTCCACAACCTCCCTAGGTGTCTGTTCCATTGTTCTCCTGTTCCTACAGTTAGAAAGTTTTTCCTGAGATTTAATTTAAATCTGCTGTAGTTTGACCCCATGTCCTCTTGTTCTGCCCTCTGTGGCGAGAGAACAACTTTTCTCCATCTTTTTAATGCCATGTTCTTGTGGTGCCCAATTGGCAAGGAGAGATATTACTCCAAGTTGCTGGGGGGAAACCTGCACTGTATGCAGCCGAAGTGCTCAAACGTACAGTGACTGAACAGCACATCTATGAATGAAGTGGGCTGGTCAGCTACCAAGATGACCCTGCAAAATACACCCTTCCTCAAAATGTCACGACCTATCTGGAGTTCCTGCTTCAGGAAAAATTTGCAGCTGTCACACCCAGGACTGGGTCAGAATTCATGAGGGAATCAACAGGGTGTTGAGTTAGCTTCCATATGGCTTACCCTGTTGCGGCTGTATGTAAATGCTCAGAACTCCACAGCCTTCCTCCTCCTCTTCCCCTACACATTTCAAGACAAAAATTCAAATCCCAGTTGTTGGGGACACTGGAGCATGGCCACTAGGTAACTCGAGGGGATGGAAGACCACGAGTGTCGATGAAGCCCCCTCGCACTAGGCCCAGGTGTCCTTGCCCCCTCCCCTCCCGCCTGGAGGCACTCGCAGCAGCTCTGCATACTAGGCCCAAGTGTCCTTGGCCCCCCCGCCTGGAGGCACTCACAGCAGTTATGCTAAGGATCTGCAACAATATGCTGCAGAGTCAGACTGCCTGAAACTAAGCAAGGCCAAACAGGACAGATATTGAAGAACAATGCTGAATAAAGCAGCTTTATGTATAGTTTAACAAATGATACAGAGAACCAGGGAACTATCTGGGAACTGGATTGGCTGGCTATATGGATACTTGGGGAAGCTTGCTATTGGATAAGTATGCTGAAGAAGGGATGTATAAAAGCCTGTGTAACTTCCTGCTCTGTGTACAGGATTTGAGATTCAAATCTCCCTGTACCTATTTGAAGCTTCAAATAAACTTTTCTGCTTCTCCACCCTGTTGTGATAATTGGGTGTAGCACACCGGGTAACGAACCAACTCAAGCTGTTGTTCAGCCTCTCGGCACTGGGTGCCGGCAACACAGTAATACGTGATGTGACAGTGTGTACGTAGGGTGACCAGATGTCCCGATTTTATAGGGACAGTCCTGATATTTGGGGGTGTCTCTTATTTAGGTGCTTATTACACCCCCACCCCCTGTCCTGATTTTTCACACTTCCTGTCTGGTCACCATAAGTGTACCTCACTCAGACCTCACAGTCCTACCATACCCCACTCCAGGAAACAGCTGAAGAGGTGAGTCCTCCAGGCTGCCTAGAGAGGCTATGGGAAAGCAGCCAATCACAGAGATGCTGCAGGGAGCAGCCAATCAGTGCATAGCGGGTCCAGCTAAAAAGAGCTGCAGGGCCTGAGCAGATTCAGTTTGCTGGCTGGAGCCAAAGAAACAAAAATGGTTCCCCCGACAGGCTGCAGGAGCTGCAGGAGTAGACAGATCAGTGCTGGCTAGACCAGGCTGCAAGGAAGGTACTGGGGCTGAGAAGGGAAGTGGCCCAGAAGCAAACAGTTAAAGTGAAGCCATAGGCGGCTGCTACTTATAGGGTCACTGGGTCAGGACCCAGAGTAATGGGCAGGCTGAGGTCCTCACACACACCAGCTGCGTGCCTGAGCAAGGGAGTAGCCCGGGGAAGGAGCTGGAGACCCAGAAGAGGGTCAGCATTTGTTGGACTTTAATACCCCCAGAAGGGGAGTCGACTGAGCTGAAAGGAATGAGACAGCTGGGACAATGAAAGTTAAAGAATCTCCAGGGAGGAAGCTCTGGGGCCACTGCTCCATATCAGAGCAGGGACTGTGGTGAGATAGCTCAGAAGGGGCCTGTCGGACAGATTGTGGAGGGCTGAGCCCAGAGACACAGCTGCGGATAGAAATACCAACAGAGGGCACTGGGCCCTGTTGGGCTGTTTACCCGGAAGACATCAGTTTGTTGTTTCACACGCAGACTGTGTATGATTTGGCCAGAGGGCTGAGTCACCGAAAACCCGCCTGAGAAAAGTTAACACAGGCCAGAGAACTTCCCTGGATTAATTCCTGTTTGAACCACAGCAGAGCTCTTAGAAAAACAAACTAATCTTAATTTAAAGATTTGCAGTGATGCAGAATCCAGCACAACCTTTGGTAAATTGTCCTAATGGTTAATTACACTTCAAATCAGGTTTTCTTGTGCTTGGAAGGGGGTGGGGGTGGGGATGTCAGCGCATTATGCAAGAAAAACACATTCCATCACATTCTGATGCAGGAATGTCTTGTGATGTGTAAAGATGTCTTGTGTGACATGTAAAGGTGCTAGACACAGAAAACAAAGGAGTCTGTTTCACAGCTACACCCACCACAAAGAGAAGACACAAAAGCTTCTATCTGTTTAACCACTCTGATTAACACAGAGTGCAATTGCACAACCCTATCACTCCATCTGGAAAGGCAGCAGAGGCCACACCGTCACCACCTCTCTTTAAACTGCAGAGCTGTTCAAAAATTGCAGGTATTTGCCTCAAATTGTCCCTATCTGACCCTGGATTAGACACCAAAATGGTGAAAGTCCTAACCAGACTTCAAAATAGTCAAATAAACTTACTTGATATTCAGGCTGGATCCTTGGCGTATGAGGGCTTGTCTACACAGTGTGTTAGTGCACACAAGCTGGGCACTAGCATGTCCCGCGCTAACTGGCCCATGGGTACCCTGCCAGCACACACTAAAAGTCCCCTAATGTGCATTAATGGAGTGCTGTTTGAAACAGGACTACATCAACGTGCTTTCAGTGAGTGCAATCAGGGTACACGTGGGCCAGTTAGTACGCGGCACATGGGTGCACACTAGACTTTACACCCCAGCTGGTGCACACTAACACACTGTGAAGATAAACCCTAATTTATCCCCAGACTTTCCTCACCAAGGCTTGAAAAGTGAAAGCCTATCAGAGTGGTGAGAATTCAGCTCAGTGGCTGCAGTGTTCCATAGATGAATGCCACCTCTTGGAACAGTGGGGATTTGATCCAAGCCTTCCAATTTGTAACTCGTTTTCAAATGTCACTGAGTAGCTTATCAAATATCACCCAGCTTTTACTTAGCAGAGGGCCGCCTGCCCACTGTGTGCATCATTGGATGGATACAAACATTAATTCAAGCTGAGTCAGTGGCTTTCACACTTTAAACACCATTGGAATGCATCTGTCCTACATACATGGGCTGTTACGCTCCACATGGTCCCAATCCACTCTAGGCCAATGGCAAGAGGAAATGGCTATGATCTAGATCAGTGATTCTCCAAATTTTTATTTCACAGACCACTTGAAAATTACTGAGGGTCTTGGCGGACCACTTAATGATCTTTCCAAATGTTGTTTGTACCATTAACTAACTATTGTAAAGTGCTTTGGATAAAAGCGCTATATAAAAAAAAATAACATTTTTTGTTCTACAGATAAAAGCACACAACTCATATTTTAATATCTTTAATATCTTACTTTTCTAATGCAACGGATGTGCCTTCTCTCCCCCACCACAGCAGCCCCCGAGCTGGGGCCGGGAAGGAGAGGGGGGGTCTCTCCCTCTCTCCCCCACCACAGCAGCTCCCGAGCTGGGGCTGGGAAGGTGGGGGGATCTCTCCTCCACCACAGCAGCCACAGAGCTGACGCTGGGAAAGAGGGCCTCTTTCCCTGGCTGCCACAGCCCTGCACGTCCCAAATTCCCCCACCCCCTCTTCTCACCCCACTGCCCCCTCCCACCTACCCCCTATTCCTCCCAAGGCCACCACCTCACCTTACATGTGCGTCTTCTCCAGGGTCCAGGCACCGAATTAGTGGAGCCATGCCTGCGCGGCTCCACTAATTAGGTGGGTGGCCCTTCATTCTCTTGTGTGCAGTCGCCCGGGCATGCACCTTAGAGGGAACTATCCGCAGACAACCTGAATGGAGCTCACGGACCACTGGTGGTCTACAGACCACAGTTTGAGAACCTCTGATCTAGAAGCTCTTTGGTGCCCTTTGGTTGATGAACTGGAGATTTCGCTGATACTATCTGCACATTTGGTGTCTTTACTGCAGGGAAGCGAAGGACCCTATCCAGAAATAACAGCCACATTAAACATCAAACATCTCATGGTAAATGCCTTTCTCGTCTCTCCTCCCCACTGACGACAATCACTGTGCCCCTTCTTCTTCCTGTCTTCCCCCACCTTCTATATTTATACCCAGAGAAGATGCATGTGATGCCACACTCCACAATGGGTGACGTTTTAAAGGAGTTCCAGAGAAATAGCCCAGAAGAGTTCACTATAAGGCAAGTCCACCACCAGGAGACTGGTTATTATTCACTTAGTCATTTGAAGCAGACAGCTACCATTCACTCATACTTTACTCTGAGGCAAAAAGGAATAGTGGGTGTAGTACATTCAGTAGCAACCAATCCCAACCTAAAACCTAAGGCTGACTGCAAACAGGTAGGGACAGAGCTTAAATCCTTAATTCAGACATGATGGTCTCATTCAAAGACTTAAAAGAAGGATATACACTAGGATTTAGCCAGCAGCCACAGAGGTGTGGTCGTGCCTTGGTGCATACAGCAATGAAGGCTTGGAACTGGGAAAGAAAATAAAAGAGACTGAAGAGAAAATTCAAAGGATTGCAGGGAAGAGGAGACAAGGCAAATGTAGAAGTTTTATGGAGTTCAGTGTTAGAGAACTGGAAGAGAGACTAACAGATCCAGAGCACATTTAATACTGCTTCCTTCTGAAGCAGGATCACGTCCAGGAGACTTGAGGACAGTTACACTGAATGATTCTAAGGACAATGAGGGGTGTGACCATCAACTCCCCACTCCATTCAAGCACAATCTTTTGCCGTTTGCCAAGATTCTCTGCCCTCATTCGGAGGGAAATGAAGGATTTCAGGGTTAAATACCACTGGGCTTCCCACTCAAAGTGACTTTCCATGTTTCAGTCTCCAGAAGTTGGTGAGCAGGTACTAAAAGGAACTAAAACATAAATAATAATATGTAATATTTGTTTTAGTGAGTTAATTTGTTCTTTGTCGGCTGTTTGGGGTTTTTTAATACTGCTGGGTGTATTATGCTGTTGCAAGATTAATTGCCAGGTCACCGAGAGCTCTCGCACAGTCGTTTGTCTATTAGTTATATATCTAAATAAATACAGACTAAATTGTTCAGTCTCTCTGTATTTCCTTGGATTTTATTTACTTTGCCTCTGAAAAGTTCTGAAATTAAAAAGAGGTGTGTGTGTGTGTGTAACACACACATAAATTTTTAATTGCACAACTTTTCAGATGCAAAATAAATGCATGCACACATATATACATACACATAATAGGATATTTAATCTTCTCTTCTAAGTTGTGTATAGGTTTCTTGAGTTACGGTTCAAATGCATAATTAAGACTCCCTACTCCATCTTGCTTTGCGCTTAGAAAAGATTTCACAAGTTATCAGAAAAGAAAACACTTCCTCTAATTTTAGTGTGCTAAACTCTAATTACAGTAAGAATTTTTTATTTTTTAATTCTTTACCATTTTTATTCACCCTCTGGGTTCGGAAATGTAATTAATTCTGCTTTACTTTCTCTAATAGATTTATGTGTATTATCATATATATTAAATTTTCAGTTCTGTAACTTTTTTCATTTTTATTGCTTCCCACTCTGACAATGTGCACTTCATTAAAAACATGTAATCCCTGAGCTGCGATCAAGACATAATTGCACATTTTTGTATTATAACAACATGCATGTTCTTCATATTTTATTAATGGAATTCTCAGTTCTGTTTGTCTTACAGTAACCTTCCAAATTGCAATCAGATTCAAAACAGGTTTAATCTTTAAGCAAACTAATGTTAATATTCATTTACATGTATTGAAGTATGCCAGTGACAAATTTGGGAAAATGCTGTTTTAAACATTTTGCCAAAAAAAACCCATTAGATTGTAATGGGTGGATCAAAACCAAGCAACAGGAGAGAACTTCTCTGTAGCTATGAACTGCCAAATCATTTGCCTTCTTGGAGTCAAAGCAGCTAAAAAAAAAACCACAACTAAAGAATGGTTGAAGGTGGCCTGTACGTGGAATGAGCTATCAAGCAGATGTGAGACTATGCTAATGTCTGGATTGGTTTTGGAGAATGATCCACCAGATTTCCTTATTTTGAAACATACAAAACCCATGTAGACCCAAACAAAGTTTCCCTAGAACATGGTAAGAACAAAGAGTAGAATCCTTTATAAAGTCTACTTTGGACAATATCATGCAGATCTACATTAGCTGAGTTTGGGCAAATTGGACCTTCACAGGAGAATTTTGGGCAGGATCAGGCCAATGATCCAATATATAGCAATATTCACAAAGTAGTAACTGAGGTGAATGGGGTCCCTTTGGAAGGGAGAGCCAAGAGCCTAGGGCTATATTATATGATAAAGAGGGATCTGCTATACAGAGTAGTCCAGGTCCAAGAGCAAGTCATGGAACAGCTCTTAGTACCACAGAAGCATCAGAGGGGCGTGATGGATCTAGCCCACAGCCATCTGCTCAAGGGGCATCTAGGGGTAGATAAAACCCTCAGTCGAATTCTGAAGAGGTTTTTTTTGGCCCAGAATTTATGCGGCGGTCCGACAATATTGTGCCTCCTGTCCGGAATGCCAATTACATGGCCCCCGACCACACTTAAGGGTCCCTTTGGTACCTCCGCCGATTATTGAAGTCCGATTGAGCAAATAGCTATGGACCTAGTAGGGCCACTGGAGAAATCAGCCCGGGGCCATCAGCACATTTCTGCTAGATTATGTCACCCGGTACCCAGAGGCTGTACCTCTACAGAACACTATGGGCTGCCTGAGACCCTTTTAAACCCTCCCCTATTGGGAGAAGTGGGGGGAAACGAGCGAGAGAGAGAGAGAGAGGAGTCAAGCTGCCAGTAGGCTAGGAGCAGCAAGACAGCGAGCCTCACCCGGA
The DNA here is from genome assembly GCF_965140295.1 of Lepidochelys olivacea. Taxonomy (NCBI): domain Eukaryota; kingdom Metazoa; phylum Chordata; order Testudines; family Cheloniidae; genus Lepidochelys; species Lepidochelys olivacea. Next base: position 126,826,095 of record NC_140416.1, read on the forward strand.
GTGGAGGCTGCATTCCCTCCCCTAAGGGAAGAAAAACAAGCCCAAAAGACTGGCTGAGAGACGGAACGGACTGCTCCTGTGCATCCTAGAAGGAATGATGCATCCTGTGCATCCTCAAGGAATCAATTCTGAAGCACTTAGAGGAGAAGAACGTGATCAGGAACAGTCAGCATGGATTCACCAAGGGCAAGTCATGCCTGACTAATCTAATTGCCTTCTAAGATGAGATAACTGTCTCTGTGGATGAGGGGAAAGCAGTGGACGTGTTGTTTCTTGACTTTAGCAAAGCTTTTGATATGGTCTCCCACAGTATTCTTGCCAGCAAGATAAAGACATATGGGATGGATGAATGGACTATAAGGTGGATAGAAAGCTGGCTAGATTGTCAGGCTCAATGGGTAGTGATCAATGGCTCCGTGTGTAGTTGGCAGCTGGTATCAAGCGGAGTGCCCCAAGGGTCAGTCTTGGGGCTGGTTTTGTTCAATATCTTCATTAATGATCTGGAAGATGGTGTGGATTGCACCCTCAGCAAGTTTGCAGAAGACACTAAACTGGGAGGAGTGGTAGATACGCTGGAGGGTAGGGATAGGATACAGAGGAACCTAGATAAATTGGAGGATTGGGCCAAAAGAAATCTGATGAGGTTCAACAAGGAGAAGTGCAGAGTCCTGCACTTAGGACGGAAGAATCCAATGCACCACTACAGACTAGGGACCGAGTGGCTTGGCAGCAGTTCTGCGGAAAAGGACCTAGGGGTGACAGTGGACGAGACGCTGGATATGAGTCAACAGTGTGCCCTTGTTGCCAAGAAGGCCAATGGCATTTTGGGATGTATATGTAGGGGCATTGCCAGCAGATTGAGGGACGTGATCGTTCCCCTCTATTTGACATCGGTGAGGCCTCATCTGGAGTACTGTGTCCAGTTTTGGGCCCCACACTACAAGAAGGATGTGAAAAAATTGGAAAGCATCCAGCGGAGGGTAACAAAAATGATTAGGGGACTAGAACACGTGACTTATGAGGAGAGGCTGAGGGAACTGGGATTGTTTAGTCTGCGGAAGAGAAGAATGAGGGGGGATTTGATAGCTGCTTTCAATTACCTGAAAGGGGGTTCCAAAGAGGATGGCTCTAGACTGTTCTCAGTGGTAGCAGGTGACAGAACGAGGAGTAATGGTCCCAAGTTGCAGTACGGGAGGTTTAGGTTGGATATTAGGAAACACTATTTCACTAGGAGGGTGGTGAAGCACAGGAATGCGTTACCTAGGGAGGTGGTGGAATCTCCTTCCTTTGACATTTTTAAGGTCAGGCTTGACAAAGCCCTGACTGGGATGATTTAGTTGGGGATTGGTCCCGCTTTGAGCAGGGGGTTGGACTAGATGGACCTCCTGAGGTCCCTTCCAACCCTGATATTCTATGATTCTGTGACTGTTTTACCCAAGCCCGTCTCACCAAGGCTAAAAACAGCTGAGGCTGGTGAAACCGAGAAGGTACCTTGCCACAGTATATGGCTGTGCACATGTACATTCTGTAGTATCTCTACCTTACTGAGCTGGAGTGTTTGTGACTGTGCTAAATGCATTAATAAACTATTTGTAAATATAGAAGAGTTCCTACAGTGTGAATGTTGCAGATATGCACATTGGGGTTCCCAACTATATAATAATTTCAATAATACTGGGCCTGATCTTGGGACAAGAACCCACCAACCCTCCAAGTGATAACTGGGAATTCTTAAGTAATCAATATAATTGATACATAATCTATAGATCAGACACCATTCAGCAGACCTAGGATTAGAGCTGCCCCACTCCATAACCTGTATCCAGTTCGAAGTTATTCTTAGAACTTTTTTCACTCAGCTTCATGCACTGATGAGGACTGGGGAAGAGCCAATGACGACTTGACCAGCACTGATATCTGCTGTGCAAAGACTTTTGACATGAGTGGATCTGTTTTAGGTGACGAATTCCCCTCATGAGGTGTGAAGAAAATTGATGTCTGTGCAAAGAGCACAAGTGGGTAGGGAGTGCTGTGGCCCTGGGTAAAGCTGGCTGGGAAATAATTTTCTCGTCCTTTGGAAAATTTGAGATAGCAAAAAATTTCCCCATCCTGAACTAGGACAAAGTGTCACTATCTCAAACTTCTGCAAACCCAAAAGCCAAAAAGAATTTGGTTCAATTCAATCTAACGGTTTTGTTCCAATAATCTTGAAACATTTTGTATTGATTTTGACCAGCCTTTTAGCCCAGCCTCACACTGGTTTTGTCTCATTGAAGCAAACACGGAGAGCTTACGCTACAAAACCCCTTTAAACTGCCATATACAGCACTTATGAATTCTTTTTTATGCCTAAACAGATGCATACTGACGGAGAATGCCTCTGCTCTTATTTGGTGTGTGGAGAACTCTGAGCAGTTCATGTGACTGGGAAGAGTGCCAATGTGAGCAGAAGTGTTGGTTTATCAATTTTTTTCCTAGTGTTGTTCATTAATACAAACGCTTTCCTGACAGTGACTTCTGTTGGCATCAACACTACATACTGACATTGTTCTGAGATGAATCAGGCAGGGGGAACAACCTAAATGTAAGGAAGAGCTGCTTTGTGGACACTAAAAGTGTTGTAAAACACTGAAATGTAGTTTTCTAAAATGTGCCCCAACTGTTCTGTGTGTGTGTGTGTGTGTGTGTTTGTGCACAGTAAGAAAAAACAAGCAGTTTAAAGAGGTTTTGTAGTGTATGTTTTTTATTTTCTTTCAGTGAAGCAAATCAATGTGCACAAAAGCTAAAGGACTGGTTTTCCTATACAAGAAGATAGCTTCGATAACTAGACAGATGCTTCAGCCCGTGGTTACTTGATCTTAGAATGTGTATTACGTCTTTTCTTTTTTTTTTTTTACTTCTATCTGCCTTTCATTGGTGGATCTCAAAGCACGTTAGAAACATTCTGTTATTTCCACAGGGCAAAAAAAATTATATCCATTTTACAGGTGGAAAAACCAAGGCAAAAATATTTTTAGCAACTAACCCAAGGCCTTGCAGCAAGTCGATAATAAAAATGGACCAGTAATGCAGAAGATCTGACTCCAAAACACCTATTCTAACCACTAAACACTTCAGCTATCTGGAATGCAAATAAGGTTTACATCCAGGTGGGTGACTTTACAAACTAAGCTAGTCCTCATCCATACACAGGAAAAATAAACCATTGCATATGAACAAACCAAGTTCTGTTTAAATCATTGAATCATTTCCTCACTCTAACATGGATGTTGCTCAGTCAGCTTTATGACTAGTTGGAACATCACCACAATGAGAGATCAACTCAGTGTTATGCTATATTTTAATCTACTGTTTTAACATTACTCACTATAAATTTGATTGTCACCTTAAAAATATCAGGTTCCTGCCCAGCTTTTTAATATTCCCCTTCACTGGAATGATGTACGACAAAAATTGTGGTTAGTAATTACCTCCTAACTGTCAGAATTAAGAAAGAACCTGGAAAAAGTCATTTCAAGTCCCGTAGCAAGATGTCAGCTCTCATAAAAAGTCTTACTTAGATCAAATTAGAGATATGTCTCTGCTGACAGCAGCAACAAAACACACAGCCCAAAGACAGGAGGGAATCTGCTGGCTTTGGGAAAGGAATGGGGTTTCTAATTAAGCAATGCTATGTAAGGCAGCCAGATAAATATGATTTCTCTCACATGCGTAACTGACACACGGATGCAATTAATTCAGAGACTTAAAGAAATCTTTGAAAAAGAAGGGAAAGCACAGAGAAGCACAAACTATACACCATCTCCAACCCAAAGAAGTGATATAAACTTTGTCATGGCTCTCCTGATATTTTTTTTAATTCCTTGTTAAAATGACTATTCATATTCCTGCAGCATCTAGCAGGGCTTCTACTTCACCGTCATACACTCTGATGCAAAGACCCCTAAGCTCCATGGAAGGTCCTAAGGACCTGCCCTCTGAAAACCAGGTCCCTTTAATGTGCATCAAGTTGAGCTCCCCAAAGGAGATGCCCAAAGCACTGGTCTGTGCACATCAGGCGTATGTAGCAGAAAGTGTTGCAGCCCATTCACAGAATCACAGACTGTCAGGGTGGGCCGGGACCTCAGGAGGTCATCTAGCCCAACCCCCTGCTCAAAGCAGGACCGACCGTAGCTAAATCATTCGTTACAGGCGATGCAATTCGACATCGATTAGGTCTTTAGACACGGCACTAGCCTCATGCAGTATGGGCAGGTGTTGACAAAAGCTTCTTTCAGGGCGGGAAGATTAGGTTGGGAGCTGCTGGAAGGATTTCAAAAAATGCGGTGTTACGTGCTCACCTACCGTGTGATACTCCCACTTTCTGCCTTTCAGGTCTTGAAATATGAGGTACCATTAGAAAGCTGTGAAAGGAGTCATCCCCCAAGGGGGTGCTGGGCTATACTGCAGTACCTACCCTGCATATGTTTCCCCAGTTTGATAAATGCCTTGGGCTGACATCAGTGGGACTCTGGACGGGCAGGGCTGGTCTGCCTAGGCACAGCTGATATTGCAATTCTCCCCTCGCTCACGGGGTGGGACAGCCCCGGAGCGACTTAGAGGGGATTCTTCTGTGAATGTTCCCTTTGTAGCATTTTTCAAACTCTACTTTTTTTTTGTAAGCTTGTTGATCTGCCCCTCTCTCTCATCGCGCCCCACTTCTGCATCATAGCATCCATCCTCCCCCTCCTTCCATCTCCCTTCTCCATCCTCATTATCCTCACCCCTCTGCTGGTCCCACCAGCTCTGCTGGCTCCTCCTCCCCACTCCTCCTCCTTCCCAATCTTTCCCCAACTCTGCTCTCCTCTGCCCTCCATACTGCTGTTACCTACTGTCCACCTGGCTCCCCATCAGCCTTCCTCAGCTCCTGTCCTCACTGTCCCCCACACCCATCCTTGGGGACTTCCATGCCGATGAGTCATCCAACGCCTATCTGCACGTTTCTTCGCCCCCCACTTCTGCCTTTCACCTGCAGTCCTGGTTCAACTCCCCCACTCTCCAAAAGGGACGTTCACTTGACTTGGTCTGCACGAAGCACTGCTTTCTCTGATCTCTCTGTTGCTAAGCCCCCATCTCTGACCATCGCCCGGTCTCCTTCAGCATCGCCCATCAGCCCCATCTGCCACACCCTGTCACTTGGCCTTTCTGTGATTGCCAGTCCATCAGGATGGGAGACTTCTTGTCTGCTGGAAGGTGCACATAGCAAAAACAGAGCTCCTGATCTCCCCACCACCACCAAGCATTCCCAGCTACCTCCTTTCTCAATCATGGTGCACACCATAAGCATCCTGCCTGTCACTTACGCCCATAACCTGGGCAAAGATCATTTTCCCACCCTGTGGCTTTGACCATGTCACCCCTCTTTGCATCCCTCCACTGACTCCCCCTTCTAGATCACATCAGCCATACACTACTTGTCCACTTTCAAGGCCCTTCAGGGCCTATCCCCAACTACCTGTCATTTCACATTCACTATCAAGATGTCTCCTGCCTCCAGTTGACCCATACCAGCCTCCACAGCCCACTTGCTAAATTTTCAAACAAGCTCCATCATGCTTTTTCCCATGCTGCCCCTCATTCTTGGGAGAAGCTCCCTGTAAACACCCACAAAACTACCTCATTATCCTTCACATCACTCCTTAAATCTCTCCTTTGCTGTCATTCCTATAAAAATCTTGACAGTGGTTAGACCACTGGTGTGCTAAGACCACATCCTGTCATGCTATCATATTGTCTCATTGGTTCCTTGTACTCCCACATCTGGCTATATCCATCTGTTGTCTCTCGTTGCATACTTAGATTATCAGCTCTTTGGGGCAGGGACCGTCTTTTTTGATCTGGGAGTGTACAGCTTCTAGCACAGTGGAGTCAGAAATCCAAATAAATGAAAATAATTCCTACCAGTGCTATTTGGAGCAGGAAAGTTCTAAGGTACTTAGCAGTGAATCAACACTCATCTTGTCTTACATTTCAGGTCAAACACTTTCCACTGCACCATTCTGCTTTGCACTGCACAGACACAATCAATCTACACAACACTTCAGCAAATTCCACTGAGATTTTCCAAGCCGATTGGCAGAATTCTGCAGCACACAAACTTACAAGCCGAGCTTCAACAAGGCTCCAAAGGGCCTGATTCTCAGCTAGTGCAAAGTAGCGTAGCACCATTGACTTATAAAGTGTCTAGTTCACAGGAGTCATTTCCTGTGCATATCACAAGGCAGTAAAGTTATGGTGAACATAACTACTGTAGAAAATGAGCAGGTAATCTTCGGGCAAGCCTGCACTACAAAATTAGGTCAACCCAAGGTATGTCAACATACAGACACCACAGTAATTATATAGCTTGTGCATGTAAGCGGCCGTCCGTCGACCTAACTCTGTAGTGTTCACCACGCCTCAGTCTTTATTACAAAAAAGAAAAAGGGAGGGAAACACACAGCAGGTCCATCAAGGGGTATTAGTTAGGATGGGCAGGGATGGTGTCCCTAGCCTCTGTTTGCCAGAAGCTGGTAATGGGTGACAGGACAGATCACTTGATGATGACCTGTTCTGTTTATTCCTTCTGGGGCTCCTGGCACTGGCCACAGTTGGAAGACAGGATACTGGGCTGGATGGACCTTTGGTCTAACCCAGTATGGCCAATCTTATGTTCTTGTGCTTCCTCTGGTTAGAAACAGAGCATTCTGAAATGAGGCTGTGAGCTTTAGATTCTGAAAAAAAATATCTAGCAGATGATGAAAAAGGGCTTTGTCTAACCTTTTGAACTTTAAAGAAATGATGAAAACCCCGAGCAAACATGGTATTTGCACCTTCATCTTATTAGAGATTCACCATCTCTACCTAACCGACAGGCACCGGGGGCAGTACAGCACCTGCCCAAAAGACAGCTGGCGGCACAGGGAAACAGGGTGAGCAGGGGAGCGATACCGAGTGTGACCAGGAGATGTGGAGGGAGAGAGAGAAAGACTTTGGCTGCTACAGCATGGGCTACCGAAGCAGCGGACCTGGCTAAGGTGCTGTCTCCAGGAGAGGGTTCGCCACTGAGAATCCCAAGTGGGGGGAATCACCTGTCTCTGGCCCATCAGATCAGCTGATCACACCAGATCAGCTGCTTACCACCAAAGCCCCTCTCTCCACCCATCTCCTCAGCATTTTCTATTTCCCCACTCAGCTTGCTGGCTTGGGGAGCCTGGGTGGCTAAATTGGGGCTGACCAGGCAGCCAAGGGGTTAGGCATTGCAACACAGAGCAAAGCCACACCTAAGTACCTATGAGGATCTGGACCCTAGTGGCTATAAGGAGACACTAATAGCTTCGTGTTACAATGAGTCAATAATGGTGCCGTTAAACACAAGCCACATTTATAACTGGTAGCTCTTTCTTCTAGTTGATTATTTTATATTATTTTTGCTCAGTGATTCTAATCTAGTGTTCGTTAAATGCTTGGCTAAACATCAATGGGCAGTTATGGCACTGCTGGTTCAGTTGTTTGCTTAGGAAATCCCTGATATCACCTCTACACAACCAGCAAACAAGACAACTGTTGTAAGCTAAAGAGAAAAGAAAGATCTCCAGGGAGGAATGTAAGGCAGTTTGCTTAGTTCCTCTTTTGGTGCTAGAGTCTCAGTTTTCCCATAGGATGATGTCTGTCATTTCCTTTAAAATTCAGAAGGAAGCTGTCTGGTTTGTTTATCTGTTGTCAGACATGACAATCAAACTGGTGCCGATAGCAACAGATCAACAGAATGAAAATGCATGGGAACCTCAACTATTATCAAGCTGCAACACTGATGTGCAAGCTAGAAATATCTCCAGCTGAACTCCAGCCTCCCTCCCTCTTAACCAGAAATGATAGTAGCTGCAAGAGATTTGCATCATTCCAAAGGGCTATTTGTAATTCCTGGAACAGCTGTGGGTGCCGGGGTTTATTCTGACAGTCACAGTCTTGCTGAGAGAACAAGTTAAATGGTATTTTCCAGGACTCTTCTTCACCACATCAGATTCCAAAACATCTGCTGCTAATGACAGGTTTCAGAGTAACAGCTGTGTGTGTGGTTTTTGGAGGGGGGTGAGGGGGTGAGAGAACCTGGATTTGTGCAGGAAATGGCCCACCTTGATTATCATACACATTGTGAAGAGAGTTGTCACTTTGGATGGGCTATTACCAGCAGGAGAGTGAGTTTGTGTGCGGGGGGGGGGGAGGGCGGAGGGTGAGAAAACCTGGATTTGTGCTGGAAATGGCCCAACTTGATGATCACTTTAGATAAGCTATTACCAGCAGGACAGTGGGGCGGGAAGAGGTATTGTTTCATGATCTCTGTGTGTATATAAAGTCTGCTGCAGTTTCCACGGTATGCATCCGATGAAGTGAGCTGTAGCTCACGAAAGCTCATGCTCGAATAAATTGGTTAGTCTCTAAGGTGCCACAAGTCCTCCTGTTCTTTCTGCTGCTAATGTAACACACACAGCTGGTTATCCTTTTCAAAACATAGACCCTCAGTAGACTCCAGGGTGCGATTTTCAGAAGAGCCTGAAGGAGTCAGGCCCCCAAATTTCACTGGCTTTCGATTGTAACTGGGCTCCAACTCTTCTGTCCGAGCATGGTAATTGGGATGCCAGCCAAAAAAAAAGAAAAGAAAACCCCTCCACTGCTGAGGCCTCTTTCTGTGACTAACAGCTGCCATTCGCTGGCTCAAGCCCGTCAAACATTGTGTTGGATCAGAGCCTGGATGGAAGACCCCCCATGCAGGGGATTACAATCTCTCCACAGCGCCTCAACCCCGATGGCTCGCCTCAAGACCGGATCCTCGTACCCTCCAACGCCGGTGCTGCTGTCACATGCGGTTAAACGGCTGCAGCATTCTGCCCCAGGGGGCAGGGGTGGGTTAACGCAGGGGCCCATGGGGCCCCTGCCCACATGCCCCAGCCAATTTAGGAGCCCCCACAGGAGCACTGGCACCTGTGGGGGAAGTAGGGGGCCACCCGCACTGGAACTGTGGCCCCACCCCCTGCTCCGCCTCTTCTCCCCCTCTCCCCCGAAGCCCTGCCCCCTGGTCAGACTGGAAGCCAGAGCCAGGCCATGGTAAGAGCCACCCAGTCTGCTGTGGGAATCCCCGGACCTTCCACCTGCCCTGGGCGGGGGCTGGGGTGCCCAAGAGCAGCCCCCAGCCCATGTCCCCGCCCCCCCCCAGGGTTTGCCACCCAGGGCAGGTGGAGGTTCTGGGGCACCTCACAGCAGCATGGGCTCCTGTGAGGTGGGTAGCTCCTGGGTAGCTCTTACCATGGCCCAGTTCTGGTTTGCAGCCTGGGCAGGGCCTCAGGGGAAGAGGAGGAACAGGAGATGGGGCCCCATGACAAGGGGCAACGAAGGCCCACCTCAGTCCCCCACTGGGAAGAGGCTGGCGTAGCTAGCAGGGGCTGCGCTTCATGGCAGGGGAGCTGATCACCTTATCAGCTCCCTGCCGCTGCTGCTCCATGCCGCTCTGAAGCTACTACGCCCATGTTAAAAAGTGGATGGGCATAGCCCCGCTTCCCAGTTCCAGTGCCCCTGGACCCCCCACGGAGTGGGGGGCCAAATGTTCTTTGTGCCCAGGGCCCCAATAAATATTAATCCACCTCTGCTAGGGTGGCTTCGTTTCAGTGGTGGGCACTGTAATCCCTCACCTCACAGGTGTTTTATATTAATCTGAATTGATTATCATCTGAATTTTAAGTCAGGTTTGTAAATCATTCTGAGATACAGAGGCAAGTGCTGTAGCATTGTCATTATCCATCACCTCGAGCAGAGCTGTTTTTGTGGCTAGGGCTCATGGCAATGGTGATCCAGGGCTGGACAAAACAGCTTCAACCCGGTTTCAACCTGGTCAATATAAAGGAGGGCTGCAGCTTCTGAATGAGACCTGTCCATTCCATTTCATTGGCTGGGTTCAAAGTACATTGCTGAACAGCTCACTCGGACCTTATGAGATGGGGTGTTTTGGGGATGGCATGTGGAAGAATTGGCCACTGAAATACCCTGCATAATGACAGGTTTCAGAGTAGCAGCCGTGTTAGTCTGTATCCGCAAAAAGAAAAGGAGTACTGTGGCACCTTAGAGATTAACCAATTTATTTGAGCATAAGCTTTCGTGAGCTACAGCTCACCTCATCGGATGCATTCAGTGGAAAATACAGTGGGGAGATTTATATACATAGAGAACATGAAACAATGGGTGTTACCATATACACTGTAACCAGAGTGATCAGGTAAGGTGAGCTATTTCCAGCAGGAGAGTGGGGCGGGAACCTTTTGTAGTGATAATCAAGGTGGGCCATTTCCAGCAGTTGACAAGAACGTCTGAGGAACAGCGGGGGGGTGGGGGGGGGGTGGTAAACATGGCGAAATAGTTTTACTTTGTGTAATGACCCAGCCATTCCCAGTCTTTATTCAAGCCTAAGTTAATTGTGTCCAGTTTGCAAATTAATTCCAATTCAGCAGTCTCTCCTTGGACTCTGTTTTTGAAGGTTTTTTGTTGAAGAATTGCCACTTTTAGGTCTGTAATCGAGTGACCAGAGAGATTGAAGTGTTCTCTGACTGGTTTTTGAATGTTATAATTCTTGACGTCTGATTTGTGTCCATTTATTCTTTTACGTAGAGACTGTCCAGTTTGGCCAATATACTTGGCAGAGGGGCATTACTGGCACATGATGGCATATCTCACATTAGTAGACATGCAGGTGAACGAGCCTCTGATAATGTGGCTGATGTGATTAGGCCCCATGATGGTGTCCCCTGAATAGATATGTGGGCACAGTTGGCAACAGGCTTTGTTGCAAGGATAGGTTCGTGGGTTATTGGTTCTGTTGTGTGGTGTGTGGTTGCTGGGGAGTATTTGCTTCAGGTTGGGGGGCTGTCTGTAAGCAAGGACTGGCCTGTTTCCCAAGATCTGTGAGAGTGATGGGTCATCCTTCAGGATAAGTTGTAGATCCTTGTTGATGCATTGGAGAAGTTTTAGTTGGGGGCTGAAGGTGATGGCTAGTGGCGTTGTTATTTTCTTTGTTGGGCCTGTCCTGTAGTAGGTAACTTCTGGGTACTCTTCTGGCTCTGTCAATCTGTTTCGTCACTTCAGCAGGTGAGTATTGTAGTTGTAAGAATGCTTGATAGAGATCTTGAAGGTGTTTGTCTCTGTCTGAGGGGTTGGAGCAAATGCAATTGTATCGTAGAGCTTGGCTGCAGACAATGGATCGTGTGGTGTGGTCTGGATGAAAGCTGGAGGCATGTAGGTAGGCATAGCGGTCAGTAGGTTTCTGGTATAGAGTGGTGTTTATGTGACCATCACTTATTAGGACTGTAGTGTCCAGGAAATGGATCTCTTGTGTGGACTGGTCCAGGCTGAGGTTGATGGTGGGACGGAAATTGTTGAAATTGTGGTGGAATTCCTCAAGGGCTTCTTTTCCATGGGTCCAGATGACGAAGATGTCATCAATGTAGCGCAAGTAGAGTAGGGGCATTAGGGGATGAGAGCTGAGGAAGCGTTGTTCTCAGTCAGCCTTAAAAATGTTGGCATACTATGGGGCCATGCGGGCACCCATAGCAGTGCCGCTGATTTGAAGGTATACATTGTCCCCAAATGTGAAATAGTTACGGGTGAGGACAAAGTCACAAAGTTCAGCCACCAGGTTTGCCGTGACATTATCGGGGATAGTGTTCCCGACGGCTTGTAGTCCATCTTTGTGTGGAATGTTGGTGTAGAGGGCTTCTACATCCATAGTGGCCAGAATGGTGTTTTCAGGAAGATCACCAATAGACTGTAGTTTCCTCAGGAAGTCAGTGGTGTCTCAAAGATAGCTGGGAGCGCTTGGAGCGTAGGGCCTGAGGAGGGTTAGAACAACGCTAACCCTCCCCCACCTCCCTGCTGTTCCTCAGACGTTCTTGTCAACTGCTGGAAATGGCCCACCTTGATTATCACTACAAAAGGTTCCCACCCCGCCCCCGGCTCTCCTGCTGGTAATAGCTCACCTTACCTGATCACTCTCCTTACAGTGTGCATGGTAACACCCATTGTTTCATGTTCTCTGTGTATGTAAATCTCCCCACTGTATTTTCCACTGAATGCATCCGATGAAGTGAGCTGTAGCTCACGAAAGCTTATGCTCAAATAAATTTGTTAGTCTCTCAGGTGCCACAAGTCCTCCTTTTCTTTCTGTTAAGTTAGTAAGTAATATAGCTAGAAATGGATTAGATTTCCTTTTGTTAAATGGCTGGTAAAATAGGTTGTGCTGAATGGAATGTATATTCCTGTTTTTGTGTCTTTCTGTAACTTAAGGTTTTGCCTAGAGGGATTCTCTATATTTTGAATCTGATTACCCTGTAAGGTATTTACCATCCTGATTTTACAGAGGTGATTCTTTTACTTTTTCTTCTATTAAAATTCTTTTTTTAAGAACCTGATTGTTTTTTCATTGTTCTTAAGATCCAAGGGTTTGGGTCTGTGTTCACCTATGCAAATTGGTGAGGATTTGTAACAAGCCTTCCCCAGGAAAGGGGGTGTAGTGCTTGGGGGGATATTTTTTTTGGGGGGGGAGACATTTCCAAGTGGGCTCTTCCCCTGTTATTCTTTGTGTAACACTTTGGTGGTGGGAGCTTTTAACCTAAGCTGGTAAGAATAAGCTTAGGGGGTCTTTCATGCAGGTCCCCACATCTGTACCCTAGAATTCAGAGTGGGGAAGGAACCTTGACAGTCTCTAAGGTGCCACAAGTACTCCTTTTCTTTTTGTGAAATAACCGGTGTTCCAAGTGACCCTCTCCACGGAGGGTTTAGATGGAGGAAGCTGTTCAGCCCAATCCATCTCAAACAGAACAATCTCCAACGCTGTGCAGGCACCTGACAGTTCCCTGTTCTCTCTGTTGTTAAGGAAAAAGAACACGAATCCAGAGGGCCGTACACAGCAAGTGCCATGACTGCAGCTACATTTATGCTGTAAAAGGAATGCAGCAGAGGGGAAAGCTAAACATGTGTAGCAGGGCTGTGTGAATGTCAGTGCAGCTGTACCATTGACCCTGGTGGAAAAATCCTATCGAATTTAATGGTGATTAAACTAATAGGAATTAAACTAAAATGTAACACACAAAGGTGAACTTGCTAGGGAATTGCTAGTAGAAAGCTGGCTAGATTGTCGGGCTCAATGGGTAGTGATCAATGGCTCCATGTCTAGTTGGCAGCCGGTATCAAGTGAAGTGCCCCAAGGGTCGGTCCTGGGGCCAGTTTTGTTCAATATCTTCATAAATAATCTGGAGGATGGTGTGGATTGCACTCTCAGCAAATTTGCGGATGATACTAAACTAGGAGGAGTGGTAGATATGCTGGAGGGCAGGGATAGGATACAGAGGGACCTAGACAAATTGGAGGATTGGGCCAAAAGATATCTGATGAGGTTCAACAAGGATAAGTGCAGGGTCCTGCACTTAGGATGGAAGAACCCAATGCACCGTTACAGACTAGGGACCGAATGGCTAGGCAGCAGTTCTGCGGAAAAGGACCTGGGGTGACAGTGGACGAGAAGCTGGATATGAGTCAACAGTGTGCCCTTGTTGCCAAGAAGGCCAATGGCATTTTGGGATGTATAAGTAGGGGCATAGCCAGCAGATCGAGGGACGTGATCGTTCCCCTCTATTCGACATTGGTGAGGCCTCATCTGGAGTACTGTGTCCAGTTTTGGGCCCCACGCTTCAAGAAGGATGTGGATAAATTGGAGAGAGTCCAGCGAAGGGCAACAAAAATGATTAGGGGTCTGGAACACATGACTTATGAGGAGAGGCTGAGGGAACTGGGATTTAGTCTGCAGAAGAGAAGAATGAGGGGGGATTTGATAGCTGCTTTCAACTACCTGAAAGGGGGTTCCAAAGAGGATGGAGCTCGGCTGTTCTCAGTGGTAGAAGAGGACAGGACAAGGAGTAATGGTCTCAAGTTGCAGTGGGGGAGGTTTAGGTTGGATATTAGGAAAAACTTTTTCACTAGGAGGGTGGTAAAACACTGGAATGCGTTATCTAGGGAGGTGGTAGAATCTCCTTCCTTAGAAGTTTTTAAGGTCAGGCTTGACAAAGCCCTGGCTGGGATAATTTAATTGGGGATTGGTCCTGCTTTGAGCAGGAGGTTGGACTAGATGACCTCCTGAGGTCCCTTCCAACCGTGATATTCTATGATTCTATGAATTCACAACCAACCTATTGGATTCTGCAGGCAGGTTACAATTCTCTAGACTAGAATTCTAAAAGCAAATAATTTTTTCTACAGAAAGATTATTGTTCCCTGCTAGACCATATAGAGCTTTTCTAGGTGAGGTAACTCTACTTTTTATCAGCATAAGACTGGACCAGCATAGGTGCTCTCCCGTTCTGCTGTAGACTGTGATTGACCACATACTCTAGCAGCGTTCCATGGAAGAGGCATGAGATAGATACCAGTGCTCCAGAAACTGCAGTTTCTGAGTCTTTTCAGGATGCAATTCACCATTTCAATTCTCATCTATGAAGCCTTTTAGGATTTGGGTCCTGTGTATCTCAGAGACCCCAAGTCTCCCAGGGCTATATCCCAGCAGCTGGAGTTAAGAACCCTTACATACACTTGGCGCGGGGGTCAGGAGTCTTGAGCTACAGCATCCACAGTGGAAATCGCCCGGCTGTGACATTTACACGTACCTCCCCCAGCCTTCAGACTTTTTTTTTTTTACTAAGGTAGATTGCAAAGCCCGAGCATGGAAAGAGGCTTTTTGTAAGGATCAGGTTTAGTGAGTTGACGAGGGGCTTACATATGGTTGATTTGGGATGCCTAGGTGACACTGGGTCAGTTTCCATTTGTGTGGCAAACAGCCTGCGTAGGCACCGAGAGCTGTTGGATGGGCCCCTTTTTCAAAATAGAAACCAACCTTGTTCCATGACAGATTCAAGGACTTCTCCAGCTGCAGCCGATTTACACCGCTGCCTCCCAGGTGACGACTGTGACAAACAGATTCAAGTTTCAAGTGGCAACTCCACTGTGGGTAATGCTGAAATCCGCAGTCGCGCACCGCTCTGAATGCCCTATCAACCTCCATTTCTCAGCAGCACCCTGGTAGAAACACCCCCGCACACATCACAGCACCATCATGCTGCCACTTTCGGAAGTGACGAAGAACATGTACTCTTTTCTTTTAGCACCAGATGGTGACAGCAACAGTTCGAGAGGAGGCTGCCTTTTCCAGCACACACTGACCCACTCTGAGCACAGAAATGGTTCTCAGGGGACATAAAGACAATACGAAAATTAGGACTAGAATTCCCAATTGGTGAACATACAATAATCAAATTATTATTTAAAAGTCCTCCTTTTCTTTTTGCAGATACAGACTAACATGGCTGCTACTCTGAAACCAAATTATTCCAAGTAATCATTTTACATCTTCCAGTTTGCATGGGGAGCAGCCCATCACAGGACAGGCAGATTAACACTCCCTGGCAGCCTGGGGTCTCTGGTCTCAGTTGATTGCCATTCCATGTCGATTCTTGTTAGCCACCAACGTGGTTGTTCTAAAACAAAATTCGCAGCACAGTGAAATATTGTGAGTCACATGTTTTGTAGCAATTTACAGAGAGTTACATGAACATTTTACACTGGTTTAATATGGATTTATATTTTCCAGACAAAGTCTGAAAAGAAGCCGGGGGGTGCTCACAGATTCACTTTTGGCTCCACTCTTTGGCACAGTGATTGTGTCAGTGGCAAAATATTGTTAGGGGTTGGGTTAAACCTCATTGAAGCTGGAGAGTTTAACAGCCACCCTACATTCAGGATAAGTGAAAACAGCAATTGAGCTCCTTTATAGACTAGATAGCTGGAAGTGTAACCTGCCGCCTTTAGACTGCAGCATTTGACTTTGGCCCAAAGGACAGGAGAGAAAGAATGGGGAGGAGACGTGGATTTTTGTTTGAATACTCCATGAATCTGCACATGTGCAGTGCAGGGCAGGGCAAGAGCTAGCCAGGTCCAGAAACATCCAGCATAGGGGGATGCAGTTACTGGACGTGCTCAGCAGCAGTTTCTGAAGCCGCCCTGGGCAGTTGTGGGCAATCTGTCTGGCAGGTCACCCTCTGACAGCTGAGCCAGTCAGAGCACCAGCAGGGAAGGGTATAAGTAGAAGAATTAAAGACAGCTCTGCAGGCTCAGATGCCGACTCACGCAGGCCCAAGAGATGTCTCTGCTCGGAGGGCTGGGCCCCAATCCCTGTGCCACTTTGGATACCTGTCAGTGCAGTTCCAGCTTTACTTACATGGGAATGTTCGGTCCACTTTGGTGTGCTCCAAGGACCTAGAGGGAGAGCGGTCAGGGAGCATCTGCTACTCCTAGAGGTTCAGAGCCCGTGGAACTCACACAGCGCTCTCAGCTAACTGCTCCCAACTGGGATTCTGTCTGAGTTAAAGAAAAACAGGTGCAGAACTGAGTGAGGTAGGGACTTGTGAACTTGAGCCTGATTTAGGAGGAGAAGTTAGTGCCCTCAGGTGAAATCCTGGTCTTATAAAGATGCGGGGAAAGGCTCTTTTCTATACTGACCTGTGCCATTTTGGATAGACGCTACAGATTTCTGTTTCACCAGCAACTGAAAACCAGTCAGTTGGAAAGCTGCTGGCGCTGGAGACGCCAGAGTGTCTGTCTGCTGCCAGGGTTCTGAAGTGTTTGAAACAACCGAGATGTTGCCATTCTTCTTAAGCTCTGAAGAGTCCAGGTGACACATACTCTGTAATATCATCACACTCTAAAGACTGAGAAATCATCTCTGAGAGGAGATTGGAGGCGAATGTCTTCAGATGTGTGTGCTAAAGCACAGAAGTGTAAATGCCGTGTTGAAACTTTATATTTAAATATCTGTAACTACATAATAACTTTAGTTTAAATATTGATGTAGGCCTGGGCATAAGAATATAAGAATGGCCAGACTGGGTCAGACCAAAGGTCCATCCAGCCCAGTATCCCGTCTTCCAGCAGTGACCAATGCCAGGTGCCCCAGAGGGAACAAACCCAACAGGTAATGATCAGTGATCTCTCTCCTGCCATCCAGCTCCACCCTCTGACAAAAGAGGCTAGGGACACCATTCCTTACCCATCCTGGCTAATAGCCATTAATGGACTTAACCTCCATGAATTTATCCAGTTCTCTTTTAAACCCTCAAAAAGAAAAGGAGGACTTGTGGCACCTTAGAGACTAACCAATTATTTGAGCATAAGCTTTCGTGAGCTACAGCTCACTTCACGAAAGTTTATGCTCAAATAAATTGGTTAGTCTCTAAGGTGCCACAAGTACTCCTTTTCTTTCTGCGAATACAGACTAACACGGCTGTTACTCTGAAACCTTTTAAACCCTGTTATAGTCCTGTTAAGATCTTGACGTAAGTAACTTTCCTCATTTTTTAGGGGACATGACTGGGAAGGTGAATGGATTAGCAGAGCCAGGCCATCTACACTAGCTGAGATATTAGATTTGTACTATTTACGATGGACAAGACAAGGTGAGGCTGAAGTAAAAAGTAGGGCATGCATTCACCGTGTGTGCAGAGAGCCTGCCCTGCGGGGATTGCTTCCTGCAGAGCAACCAAGCCAATTCGAAAGCATGTAATGCAATGCATTGTTCAGAATGCAGGTGTTATACGTGTTAGTACAAATGTCTAGACAGTGAAGTTTTGCTGTGTAACTTTGGATGTGTGGCACGTCCTGTGCCCACCCCCTATGCTTGACTCTGAGCAACTCAGCATAGCTTTACTGTGAGCGTTGTCACATAGGGTGACCAGATGTCCCGATTTTATAGGGACAGTCCTGATTTTTGAGTGTCTCTCTTATATCAGCTCCTATTATCCCCCACCCCCTGTCCTGATTTTTCACATTTGCTGTCTGGTCACCCTACTGTCACGGATCCTCAGGATTGGTATTGTAGCCCTAGGGGGAACCCCTTAAGTGTGACAGACCTCCTTGAGATCTTGCTCTTCTTCCAGTGCAAGCCACGCGGCTTCACCACCTCCTTAGACTGGATCTCTAGGCCTGCAGCACTCCTGCTTCCCACGGTGAGCTCCATTCAGCAAGTCCAGCTGCAACAGACACCGGTGGAGACTTGTCCACCCTTCAGGGATTAATGCACCTTGCCCAGCATTTGCAGTGATGCTCAAACAAACAGCGCTGTCACAACAGTTGGGTTAATTCATTAACTGAGACACAGCATAGGATAGTCTAGAGAAATGAAGGTTAAAGCACAGTCCATTCTGGTCAGCCCAGAGCCCAGCCAAGCTGTAGTGAACCCCTTGGTTCAAGCTCTGTCTGTCTCTCCATCTGATCTCCTTCATCAGACTCCAGCCCCGATTCCTTCCAGCAGCCAACTCTTGTCCCTCACTTCACCCCTCACCAGTCTTTTGATCTGCAGCTGGGGAAATGGTGCTCAGCTTCTTGCAGAGAGGTGGAGCAATCCATGTGTTGGTTTCTAAGTATCAATGTCCCGGTGATTGGATTAATCATTGTCCTCATGGATTCTCCATTGGTATGGGGACTAAGGCCAAGACAGCTGGGCAACACCCACACTTACGTGTCTCAGCCTTCCCTGGGAGCAAACAGTCCCCTAGGTTACATTTCAGCATATGGGGAAAACTGAGGCACAAACAGGACTCATATTCCCACTTTGTTACAGTGCCAAATAAAGAAACCTGAGTGACAAGACTGGACTCAGACTGAGTTCTTGGGAAACCAAGTGGAAGAGGTCTCGAGAGAACTCCAACAACTAGTCACATATTTTATACCATTTACAATGTTTTATGTGCATTAATTGTTTGTTTACTTTGGTATACCTAACGTCACTCAGGGGTGTGAATAATCCACACTCCTGAGCAACATAAATTACACCGACCTAAGCGCCCGTGTGGACAGCGCTATGTCATCAGGAGAGTTCCTCCTGCTGGCACAGCTACCTCCTCTTGTGGAGGCAAGAGTGAATAAGCTGACAGGCGAGCTCGCTCCAGGTGACTTAGAGCGTCCCCACCACAAGCGTTACAGCGACGCAGCTGCATTGGTACGGCTGCACCACTCTCCTGTAGTTACAGCCTGAGAAACCGTCTGGTGCTCTTTCTGTGAAGCTGAATGAGAGCTGGTAACACCCACTTACATTCTTCTACATACAATAGCCCTGACGTTTAGCTCTGTGTAATGCTTTCTGAACAGACAGCGTTCTAGCCTGTGCTTAAGCAAAGAGATAAGCAGAGGTGAAGGAAGAATGGGAGTTGAACATAGAGTTGTACATAATCTTGCTTCAGCAAGCATTCTCCTATCCCATTACACGAGGTTGGAATAGGACTTTACCCATGCAGCCCAAGGGGATTCCACTGTGGTCTGATAAAGGCAGGGGTAGGGGACTGATTAGATTGGAGCATGGTGCCTGTGCAAAGCAGCAGACAAGGAGCAGAAAGCCAAAGACAGAGCAGAACAAACACTGGGAATGTGGCCCTGAGAAAAACTCTAGGCAGAGAGCTTTTGGGGCTGAGTGCTGACTGAAAGAGGCTTGGAACTGAGAACATGGAAACTTCCTCCTGTTTGATTCCTTGTGTGTGCAGAGAAACTGGACTTTGAATATTCTTTGTAAACAAACAGGATTGCATCAACCTGAAGAACATAAGAGCGGTCAGACCAATGTTCCATCTAGCCCAGTAGCCTGTCTCCAATGCGGCCAGTACTAGAGCATCAGGGGGACATATCCTTCCTTACTTTGGAGATATCCTTTCCTTCCTGGCTTCTGGCAGACAGAGATTTAGGGTCACCTCAAGCATGAGGTTGCATCCCTGTGGCCATCCTGGCTAATGGATCCTCCATGAACATATCCTCCATGAACGTATCTACTTCTGTTTTGAACCCAGTTATACTTTTGACCATCTCAGCATCCCATGGCAATGAATTCCACAGGATGACAGTGTGTTGTGTGAAAAAGTACTTCTTCTTGCTTGTATTAAACCTATTAATTTCATTAGGTGACTCCTGGTTTTTGCATTGTGAGAAAGGGTAGATAACACTTCTCTATTTACTTTTTCCACATCATTCATGATCTTATAGACCTCTATCATCTCTTTTTTAAGCTGAATAACTCTAATGTTTTTAGTCTCTCTTCACATGAAAGCCGGGTCCACACCCTTGGTCATCTTTGCTGCCCTTCTCTGAACCTTTTCTAGTTCCACGATATCTTTTTCGAGAAGGGGTGACCAGAACTGAACGCAGCACAGGATTTGCTAACCCTTTTCTAACAGTTCCTAACATTCTGGTAGCCTTTTTGACCATTGCTGTTCATTGAGCTGAAGTTTTCAGAGAACTATCTATGACTCCAAGATCTCTTTCTTGAGATGTAACAGCTAATTTAGACCCCATCACTACATAGGTATAGCTGGGATTATTTTTTCACAGTGTGCATTACTAGGGTGACCATATGACAAGAACAAAATATCGGGACACATGGCAGGCAGCCACAGGCTCACGCCCTCACCAGGGCTGGCTCTAGGGTTTTTTGCCACCCCAAGCAAAAAAAAAAAAAAAACCTGGAGAACATCGGTCAGGACGCGGGACAAACAATTTCATCGGTACGTCTGGTCACCCTATGCATTACTTTACACTTATCAATGCTGAATTTCATCTGCCATTTCATTGTCCAGTTTTGTGAGATCCCCCGGTAACTCTTTCCAGTCAGTTTTGGATTTAACTAATTCTGTCATCAATTTCTCCTCCTAACCAAAAAAACATGGAAGGTGCTGAATATTGGCTAACTGTTCAAGTCAAAAAGAGATAACAGTATTCTAGGGAAAGTGTCCGAAATATACATCTGCATACTCGCTTTTTAGTAACAATGCACTCAAATTCCAATTTCACGGACAGGGAATAGAGATTCCATTTTACTACCCTTTTGTGTAGGACATGGGGTCAATGCAAGTGTAAAGGTATCCTGCTAGGAACACATTACATAATACTCTGCCATTAAATTGCAGGCTCCTTTGTTGGTAACAATGGGGAATGGATGACAGAACTGCTTTATCAAAGCAACTCATGCTGATGATTATGATGTCACCATGACTAATGTCAAAAAATCTGCTTCTGTTTCAATGTTGGTTACCAGCAGTGCTGGTGTACAATAAAGAAAAAGAGAGAGAGACACAGCACGGAGACATCTAATCTCATGCTTCAGAGCCCAAGCTGATCTGCAGGGACCAGAAATGAATTTTAATTATTCCTTACATCTGCCCTTCTCCTCCACCAACATACTCCAAGCAAAGCATTTAGTTTCATGCATGTTGTAAAGGACTGGCCTTCCATCTGAATGAGCCAACTACTGTCCATAGCATGAGGCTGGCTAGCTTGTCCAGTAGTTTCGTGGGATATGGCAAGTCCTATGAAACACCTCTGAATTTAACGTACAAAAAATAAAAGAATCAGATCACTTTCCCACCAAGAAAAGAAGGAAGCTGGGAGGGGAAAGGAACTACCGTAACAGAGAGAACTCTGAGAAGGAGGCATTTACAATGGATGAAAATATTTTTGCTGAAAAAATGTGGCAATCAGCCATAATGCTGACAGGCTTTTTTGTGCCTGGTCATGTAGTGTGGAGAACTAATTCTCAAAAAGTTGACCCTAGAAGGAACATGACCCTTGAAATACTGCCTAAAATCATAGAAACATACAGAAACTGACCCAATGATGATGCACTCCAAGAACAGCACAGCTGAGAGGATGGTGGAAGTTGTGCACAGAACTCACTGGGGATTAGGATCTGTGTCTCCGATATCACCAATTCCATTGCCTGCATCTCTGCTATTCAGCAGCTTGAGAAGGGATTTTGTGTGACCATCCAGGTAGGAGGAGGGCGTGACAAAGAAACCACAAATGAGTGCAGATCAGAAGTGGTTACAACAACTTATCATGGAGCGTAGCTATTCTTCACATCGTTTGATGCGGAGGACTTGGATATTGGTGCATCTCCTCAACTGAGACAGGACCTTCAGTGTCGTAAGATACAGAGGAAACAAGGTGACAACTGAGTGTGTTGAGGAGACATTGAGTTGGATTGGTGGACTGCGGGAAGAGGGGATATTTAATAGAATTTTTTTTAAAAGCGCTGTCTTTTACCCAGTTTATCTATAGGAAATAACGTTCCATTCCATCTGCAATCTGCCTTCACTGACAATTGGAGCTTTTAGGTGAGCTGTTGGCTGAGGACAGAATAGGCGTAAATAATAGGCGTAAATAATCCAGGTCACTTGAATCAGCGGCAGCAGCATCTCTGAAACGCCTGAGTACCGAAAGCACTGAAACGACCCTTGGTAAACACTGGGAAATGACAGGTCTGATCACGCCAGCCGAAGCTTGTGAACACCTTAGCAGGCGAGAGAGAGGAAATAGTCCAGGGGGAGAAAGACACATGTGAAAGGTTATAGCAATAAAGCTAGAACAGAACCCCTCACTGCAGTGTAAATGCAGTGTGAGCCACAGAACAGAGTCGGGACACACATTTAAACAAGGTGACCTGAGGTTTATTCAAATATTAGTTTGTTACAGAGCTGTTGGCGATGGATTCTCATGAGCTCACTGCAATGTAGAGACACAAGTGACAAACACGCTGTGCAGGCCAAAGACCTTATGCCAGAAAGGACATAAAATGAGCCCTGCAGGGTTTCAATGCTTCCTCTACAGCAGATGACACCATCACGAATACCTGAAGTTGTCCAGGAGTTGCAGCAAACCCATGCTGCAGGCCTAGCTCACCATCGTGATGGACAAATCCCTCCCATCTGGATCTGAGTAGACACATGGTGAGCTGAGACTTCTGCCTTTCCACTAAACTCTGCTCACTTTATTGCAGCCTCGTCCTCCCAGCTCACCTCCCTGCAATTCGCCTTTCATCCACCTAATGCAGCCAGTCTGCCACCTCACTTGGTAAGTCTCTGGGGCAAGGACTAGCCTCTCTATTACTTTTTGGGACAGCACCTAGCACACTGAACTCTGCTGCTAGCTAGGGCTTGCTAGGCACTGCTGTAATGATCATCATCTATCATCCCTGTTTACAACTGTCCTTGAGGAAACACCTGAAATCTTTTGTAAAACAGGGGGAGGGATGGACTGAATATGCTGGAGCCATCAGGGAGCTCCCTCCTGTAGAGGTCCTAGACTGAGCTGGCAGAAGGTAAGCTCCACAAACTGGAGAGGCTCCCATGACTACCCTTATCCAGCCTGAGTTTCAGGGGGTCTGGATCCTGCGGGTGCCCATTGAGATCAGTGGGAGTCGGGGACGTGCACTGCTTCTGAAAGTCGGCCCCGTGGTGCCTGCTTCCATTCAGTGCCGCTCTGGGGGAGCCAGTTATCTCAGGGGAAGAGGGATCAGGATTCCCCGCTGGAGGTTTTCCTTTCCAATCTGCACATCTAGCCCATCTCCGTTTGAGATCTTAAATATGATTGTGTTTATTTTTAAAAGCATTTCAATCCCCTTCCCTGAGACTTTCTTCATTGGCCCGAGCCCTGTGCTGCAGTCAGACTCGAGTATCCATGTCATTCATATGAGGATGAAGTAGTCAGAGTGGCAGATTTGGAGCACGCTAACAGAATGCTAAACCTTACCTTTTCTTCCCATTCAATCTGAATTTATCAGGTACGCTGTAGCAAAGCACCCACACAACCTTATTTCCCCTGCCATCTTTCAGTCCTCCATAAAATCAGGCCGACACCCTGCTTTACACTGACAGTAAAGTAACCACGGGGGTGACCCAGGGCCAATGGGGTTGAATTTTTCAAGACCTTCTAAATTCTTCAGGAGCCCAAGTCCCATTTTCAAAAGTGACATCAACACTTAGGCCCTGAAGTCATTTAGATTCCTTTGAAAATGTTACCCCTGGGCTTACAAAGACCTTCTTCCTCAATCAGCTAGACCAAAGGAGAGACTATTTTGACTTTAGGCAAGGATCACTTTGTTTGGAAAGCAGTGAGGATCAGGAGTGACAGAAGCTTCCTAAAAGTGGTGGGGGTCACTGGTACCTGAACCAGGGCCCTGCTCCCCCCTGCCGCCCTTTCCCCGTGAGTCCCCACCCGCTCTGCCCCCTCCCCCTCCATCTTTCACCCTTACGGCCAGTAAAAAGTGATGGGTCTATGACCCCCCTGTTCCTGCACCCCTGGTGAGGATGCCATCCACTGTCAATCTTAAAACCCCACCCCCACTGCCGTCAGTGCTAACAATCGAGAGCTGAAAGCCAGGTAGCTCCCGCACCTGTTAACCTGCCATTTCTTTGTTCTAAAACTGTGCACTGTCGCTACTGAAGCAAACAAGAGTCACTTTGCGGGAAACCTTTCTTCCAGCAGGAGCGTAAGTTGTGGGGACAGGATCAATTTTCCAGTTGTTTTGTCAAACACAATCCAGACGAGCCCACCTTATAAACAATTCATGGCCTTGAAACAGAGAGTCTTAGTATCAGCCACAAGTTGCAAGGAGCCCGGGCCTCCTTGTTCACCAACCTCCAAGTTTGCACAGCAGTGGAGAGAGCATCTTAAAAGGGAATTTTTATAAGTCACAGCATGTCTGGCATTTACCTTTACTGAACCCCTTTCAACCTGTTTTCAGAGAAGTGTTCCTGCCGAGCTCCTGTAGCTCTCCAGCATGATGTACAGCGAATTAAACAGAGATTGAATCCTGGAAAAGCTGCGAGGGCACCGTCTCGGAGAAGAACCCGGTAAATAAACAAGAAGCAGAGTGGGAAATTATTAAAATATAGAAAGGAAGTGGGAATATTTATAGCCCTCTGCCTTGAAGGAAGGCCTCCAGTGCCTGGAGAGTAGAGATGTTTTGCATATGAACTTTCTCATTCCCTGGATCAGCTTTTCGAGAAGGGCTTTTGTTTGTTTTATATTTAATTCACTGGTTTACTGCTGGAATTCTAACACTACAGGCAGCCAAATGTCACTCAAGTTAAATATTTAAACATTTGGAATTGTAAACATATGGTAAATTAAACATAGAGAGCTTCATGTGAAGTGGGGATAGTCAATGTCAAAGTAATTTTGCAACCTTAAATCCAGTGATGGCATTTGAATGTAGAAAGCCCCACAGATGATCCTGCCTGTGTGCTTGGGCAGATTTGGTACATCTGGTGTACAGATCTGGTCACCCCATCTCAAAAAAGACATACTGGAATTGGAAAAGGGTCAGAGAAGGGCAACAAGAATGATGAGGGGTCTGGAACGGCTTCCATATAAGGGAAGATTAAATAGACTGGGACTTGTCATCTTAGAAAAGAGACACAATTAAGGGGGGGAGGCTATGATAGAGGCCTATAGAATCTGGACTGGTGTGGAGAAAGCGAATAAGGAAACGTTACTTACTCCTTCACATAACACAAGGACCAGGGGTCACCCAATGAAATTAATAAGCAGCAGGTTTAAAACAAACAAAAGGAAGTACTACTTCACACAATGCACAGTCATCCTGTAGAATTCCTTGGTAGGGGATGTTTTGAAGGCCAAAATTATAACAAAGTTCAAAAAAGAACTAGATAAGTTCCTGGAGGATAGGCCCATGTGGAAAATTAGGAGAATAATGAATCCCAAATACAATGGCACTCACTCTAGTTGTGAAGTGGTCTCTACTGTGGTGATGAATGCTATCGAAAAGCCTACAAGCTTTAGCCCCACTCTCCTTAGAGAAGTGCTATGTGTGCAGTAAACACTAAGGAAAATAACCCAGGGAAAAAACACAGCACGTGCCCAGCAAGAGCTGTGAAAGTCTCCTGCAATTATCTCTCTTCCAAAATGGGGCTCCTATCTACCGGTCTTCATACATAAAACGGCTGATGTTTCAGGGGGGATTGTTAAAAGGGCAAAACCTAGAGATTATTCAGCTCCTCAAATTCACACCATTCCAGCTGTTTTTAAAATGTTCCTTTGGACTATTGCTTTTTCCTGGTTTCAATGCATTTCTGTAGCC
Source organism: Lepidochelys olivacea (assembly GCF_965140295.1). Classification (NCBI taxonomy): domain Eukaryota; kingdom Metazoa; phylum Chordata; order Testudines; family Cheloniidae; genus Lepidochelys; species Lepidochelys olivacea. The sequence continues at coordinate 126,852,118 of NC_140416.1, forward strand.
ATGAAAAGGAGCAGTGAAATGTACAGAAAGTTTCCTTTAAAGGAATGAACAAGCATATCATGGGTTGGATTTTCCCCCTCAACTCACACACAGCTGTTTCCATACATCTCAATCCTACCTCCCAATGACCTTGCTATCCCGTTCCAAGTGGTTTCTTGAAACCTCAGTTGTTTCATTATGTGCACAGATGAGGAAAAAAAACATAGTTCATTGATAATTGTGACTTATGAATTTGAACCTGGGTCCCAAAAGCAACTTACACCACCACCCAGCATCTGTCCATTTCTCAAAATTAATAGGCTAGCAATTAAAGGCATGACATAGACACAACAGGATCGATTCCCATCTCAGTCCTGAGTGAGACTGAGGAAAAGCCAATCTGACACATTGGAATTACACCTGTCTACACGTGTAATGGAATTATCCCTGTAGACTTGATGACCCTTACAGTCCCTTCTAGCCCTATGGTTCTATGACTACGTGTAAAACTAGTGTGACAGATTAAAACACACTGAGCTTGATTCTTGCAGACTCAAATGGTGCTTATTTTGTTTGTAGTTTTCAGAAAATGTGTATTGGAAATATTTTGCCTGCAGCAGTCTATTGAAAGATTGATAGTTCAAACTCCAGCCAATACAGGAATGTGCTCCAAATAACAATTTAAAGAAGGCTGTCCTTTAGCTGCAAGCAGTGTATCTGTTGCTTCAACGGTTGAAATATTGAAGAATAGCAGAGGCATTTCAAATATAAAGTGTGTTGGGATCATGTATTACATAGTGCAGTTTAGCAATATTTCATTTGCTGTGTAAGAAGCAACTGTCCTGAATAGCAGGATGGTGAATAAGCTACATCAGAGAATTTCACATGATCAGTTCAACCTTCCATCACTTACAGGAAATGCCTAAAAACGGCTTTGGAAGAATATGTCAGGCCCTTTGTAATGGCCTTGTCCATCACAAACCTGATACTGCTGCAGCCAAATGTAGTCAGACACTCGATTTCAGGCTGGCATAAGAGTCCATCTGGGATTTCACAAGACTGTCTAGGTGGAAAGTGTCAGCTAACGAATGGGCAAGTTCTCCAAATCAATATGGGATGTGTTGTGTATGTGCAAGTCATGGCACGTCATCAAGATTAGATTATACCCCAACCAACCTGAAACGGAAGCATGCCTTTGAGCTTTCTCTGTCCACCTGATGTGGGTTTTAAATAGATCGCCGAATACTTTTGTTGCAGCCTTCTTTTTAAAAAGCACGAGCACGTCTAAAATACTGATGTAGAACCACATTGGTTTAGACCTTCACCGGTTCATTTGTCTGTCTAAGTCAGAATTCCTTGGCGCCAGAGAAGTGGATGTCCCAGCAACATTTTCTTTATTTTCGTCCCCCTGCTGGGCTCTTTATTGGTGTGAGAGGTCTAGTTCACAAAGGCTTTCCGATACGTGTTTCCTTTTATCCAAATGGTGCCTTCGCTCTTCCAAGTTAAATACTTCTCAGGAAAAAATGTGCCTATGTGTCATTGGCAAGTTGACGTGATTTCCGCCCCCCCCCCGCCCCCGCAACTATGTCACATGAAGTCCATCCCTTCCTCGCTTACCAGAACAAATACAATCTTCCAGCCGTCCTCAGACTCTGTAGCTCTTCCTCTGTTCACTCAGGGTGAGCCCTCACAGGTGCCCACTGTCTCTTCATCTGTCCTGGGATACAATTCCTCATCCGACTCCCTCCTGGGCTCAGCAGTCCATTTGCCCAGTTGGCACAGGACCAGGGAACTGGGATTTTCTCCCATCCTTGCTACAACTCCCAGCCTGGACCTGAAGCAAGCACCAGTGTCAACCCCCTTCAACACCTCTCTCAACCATCCTGTTCAAGCTTCTCAAAGTACCCCTCCTTAGGGTCTTTCTCCATCCCGTTCCCGCGTCCTCACAGCTCTCTTCCACCAGCCCTTCTGCCTCCTACCACAACAAGTCCCACCCTAGCTCATATCTTCACTCCCCTCCCTCTCTCACTATGCCACAGGTGTCTTCTTCAGACCTGCTAGTACATGATTCCCTCAGTCAATATGACCTCAACAGTGTTGGATCATATTAAAGAAGTTCTGTATTAAAATCACAAATGAGTTTGATTCCCCAGAGTTTAAATTCCAGGGTATTACTAATTAAGAGGTCTCTTGGTTTTTGGTACTGTTTCTCTCCCTCTATGTGTGAAACTTGCAATGTGCTAATTGTGTTAGTACATTCTAAGACAGAGTCTGTTCTCAACGCAATTTGCACAGAGAGAGAGACTCAAAGCAATACTCTGTAACAACAGAAACAGCACCCAGAGACTCCCCCCCCTTTTGTTGTATTAACAATTGTGATTAAAATAGAGCTAGAGGATGTATGTGGATGGATGCTTGGTGTGGATAAGAACTGAATGATCGGGGACGTGCCAGCCTAAGAATCCAATGTCCATCGGCTGAAGAAGGCGTCAAGTGGAAATAATCAGAGGACCCCCGAAGGGCAGACTGGAATCCACCCAACAGCCTCAAGAATGGGAGAACCAAAAGAACAAGATAACATCTAGCAGCACGGAGCTGTCAGGAATATGCTATCTGCTGATTGATTCAGCAACAGCATGATGAAGCAATTCCCATAGACTGACATAAGAAGAAATTCCTATAAAAATAGACTCTAGAAAGTGAGAACTTTGGGGTCTGATTCTGCAAACCAACTTCCAGGAGCATCAGATGAGCATCTGACAAGGCCCTGCTCCCTCCTCATGTCCAGGCCACCTGGCCAGTGGCTTGGCATGAGCAACTCTAAGGCTGGTAACTATGATAACAACCTTGCAGAACCTGTGTGTGTGTGTTTGTATGAATGAATGTGTGAATAAACATGAGATTGAATGGAATGTTATAGCTATAACTAACTGCTTACTGTGATTCTTTCTGTATTCACAATAAATGTGGTATTTTGTCTTTTCCTCTTTAATAAGATACTGCTGGTTTTTATTTTATTGGTATAACAACAGCACCTCCTGGAAGCTACATTTCCCATGGTTCTCCGCTCTTAAAGGCCCAAACTCCCGTTATGCCTGGGCTCATGACATCTGCTCTTAAATGGCCCAGCACAGACAGGTACAAAGTCATAAGTTTTTACAAGAGACTGGAAAATTCATTACACTAGTTTAGCATAGAAGTCTTAACCGGAAACTATGGCTATACGCTGTGAAAAAGCATCCATGCAGAGAGTAGCTAAAGCTTACAGGTATTTCACATAAAACCTGATTTGTGGTGACAGTCAACTGTCAAGGAAAAAAAACTTTGACTTGATGAATGCATAAATTATAAATAACAGAGTTTGACAGTGTTTCAGTATTGGTTAAAGTAACACAAGATCTTATAGCAAACCAAGATTAGGATTACTTTTGCTAGTGAGATTCAAGAAAACCCAGGAGTCATTTTGAAGCATTAAGTGCATACCTGTCGTTAGTGTGTGTGAGTGGGTATGAGAGAGAGGCTTGATAGATCATCATTTCCTGGAAAGGCATGCTTGTAATAAATTGATATTTATGTAACTGTTTAAATTTCTACACTTAAAATTACTTTTGGATGAACAGTCCCTTAACTCTTAATCAGCACACTGACAAGGAGCTGTAAGAAGGGTACATGGGTTTTTCTAGGTTCACAGGTCTACAAAATCTCCTCTTCAGAGAAGTAGAGAATTAGAATAAGTTCATGGTAAAACTTTGATTTGTGATTTATTACTGCTGGATATCTTCTGCCAGAAGGAGCTTTGAGGAGCTGAAGTTTGACCTGTCATTTGACGTTGATACCTAGGCTAAGTATTTTTCGCAGTGACTACTTAAACTTAACAGTAAAGACAGTGTCATCTTGTTTCCAGCTAACCAACCGGTTAGTTCGTTGATAGCTGCAGGTCCTTCTGAACAATCAGCCAGTCATTTTTGAACTGTACCCTATTTATTTGGAGATAAAACTTGACCCCTCTCTGTCGTTTTGACAACACATCATGAAGACACGCACCAAAATTCAGTCAAGAGTGGCATTCCTCTGCAGGCTTGCTGGAAATTCATGGGGCTCTAGTATTGCTACCTTATGGACATCTACCAATACCCTAATGACTGCACCTGTCAAATACACTGCAGCAGCATGGGGCTCCAGTTGTCACTCTGGCAAGTTGGACTCAACAAACAACTCTGCCCTTCAATATCATTATTGGTGCGACCTGGACTGCTCCAAACTCCCAAACCTGGCTGGCCTTGCTCCACTAGTGATTAGGCATGAGAGACGCATATCGGCCACATTATTGCCTGCAGCCAACTATCAAGACAGTTTCCTTCACACTTTCATCTCAAAGCTACATCAAAAATGCCAGTGAAAGTCAAGACACACCTTTTTTGAAATAGTTGTGTGTTTCAGACAATCCATCGCAACCTTTCTAAAGAACAGCAGCAAGAAGGTGGTGCAGAACTATATTTTGGATCAATGGAGCATTTCTTGGCAGACAACTCAGATCTGTCCCACCAGATCAGATCTCACGTGCCCCTCAGAATGAGCCAAAAGATTCTCCTTCATTAAAACATGATATGTTGTGGTCACAGGAGGTTTAACAAACATCTTTACCGGTGGAGCTTCTTTAACTCCCCATCCTGCTCTGTGGAGCTCAAGAAAAAACAGTATGCCATCTGGTTATGGATTGCCCTCTTCATCATCTTGGCGATAGATGGATGCACTTGATGACTCCAGATGGTGCTGCCATGATAGAGTGGCTACACCACTTACCCAACGTCTAATTCATTGTTTGTGCTGTTGAAAGCCATATGCCAGAAGAAGACTTCTGGATACATTTTAATATCCTATGTTAAAATCATTCATTTAAAAACTTTGCAAGCACTGTTACATTCCCATTTCAGATTTACTTTCAGTCATTTCTTATCCTTAGTAGGGCTGGTAGCACAGCCTATGATTAAGGTTGCCCAATGCTTCCCATTATAAGCCCCTGTTTTCAGTTGCTTTTAACTTTGCCAAATTTTAGTAATTTGGACTGAAATTTTCCATGCTAGTTGTCTGCCTCAGGCTGAATTTTTTGGGGAAAACTTTAGCCAAAACAGTTAAACTCTTGAGAAGGAAGCTAGGGGAAAATCCATTATTTTGCACATGTTAAAAAATTCTGGCAACTTATTTTGAACAGCTCTGGTGCCACTGGGCTTTGGAGCAGGGACTTGAAATTTAGCAGGGGTGGCCTTTGTGTCAGAGAAGTGCCTTTTGCCATTCACATGAAATGCTCAAATTTAGCCAAGTTATAAGCCAGGGGTCGGCAGCCTTTGGCACGTGGCCCATCAGGGTAATCCACTGGCAGACCACAAGACATTTTGTTTACATTGACCGTCCACAGGCACGGGCCCCCTGCAGCTCCCAGTGGCTGCAGTTCACCATTCCCGGCCAATGGGAGCTGCGGGAAGTGGCAGCCAGCACGTCCCTGCGTCCCACCGCTTCCCGCAGCTCCCATTGGCCAGGAACGGCAAACGGCGAAAACTGGGCCGTGCCTGCAGATGGTCAATGTAAACAAATGTCTCACAGTCCTGCCAGTGGATTACCCTGATGGGCTGCGTTCCAAAGGTTGCCGACCCCCGTTATAAGCCTTTGAAAAATTGCAATTTGCACATGCTCAGTAGAGACTTTAGATTTTACCAGCTCAGTTCCCTGAAGAGTCCAGCTTCACTGAGCATGCTCTTAGTGCCGACCAGACTGTGCACGCACCATGCTCACACAGCGACTGAGCATGCTCCATCCACTCACAGCTCTGACTGTGATCGCACCATGCAGATAAATTAATTAATCTTTGTGAAGCACATAGATACTATAGATGTGAGCACCAAAGAAAAGCCCAGGAGAAATTTATAATTTTGTCTTCAGACCAGGATTGTACACTGTGGAGAAAACTAAATATGGAATAGCTGCTCATTAAGTGAGTTCCATCCATCCTGTGCACTGAATGATGCAGGGCCCCCTGTGGGTGTGGAAAAAACAATATTTCATCATATAATTAAAGGCTATCTCATAATGTATAGGAACCGGGGGGGGGGGGCGCAAATTAAGATTGTACAAGGAAACTTAACTCTGACATTTCCTAACTTTTGAGTGCTTTTGCAACCTCCATGTCCGTTTAACATTTTTTCTGTATGTAATATAACTTTAATTTCTAATTCTGATTTTTTAAAAAAACACTTATAAGTGTATGGATGTTCTCACCTCTGTACTTCAGCTTTAGCAACTCAAAATCCAATGAACTCATGAAAAATATGGTCTGGATAACTGGTTAATTAAAACTGGGCAGCGGTCTGTTGGCAACTGGAAGACAAGCTGCTGCATTGAGGATAACAATGGAGTAAGAAGGGAGAAATCCATAAGAGCTGATTGACATTTGAAGGTACACCTTATTTATTTATAGAATCTACACTGAAATACAAGCCAGTACGCTGATGAAGAACTTCATTAATAAAGAGTGTCAGTCCTACATTATCTAAATTACACTTAGATCCATGTTAATTACAGTGGATTAACCAAACAGGAATCCCTTTCTAGAAAATAATGACTTTCATACACAATGTCGGAAGAGATGGGGCTGAATTCAAGAGTGGTTGGACTCAAGCAGGAAATTACGTTTTCTTCCAGTTGCTCAAGTCCTTAACAAAAAAGGAAAAGAGCTACAGCATTAAAAAAAACAGTTACAGTAAAAATAGGTTAATGATCACTTGAAAAATGCAGATTGTTCCTTTTAGGTACAAGACCTTCCGTCGCCAGCAAAGACCAGTTACTAACCAACTATTCTACCTGCATTTACAGGAGTTTTCTTCTTCAGCTCTGTTCCTGAAGTATGTGAACTCCCAAAGCAGCCACAGACTTTCCTTCTGGCCATTAGGAGGCTGGCAGCAAAACTGCTGAAATATAAACGTAAGGATAGTTTTGGCTTGTTTCCCAGTAAAATGAAATAAGAACCTTTGTCCCCTCCTAACCTCAGCATAAAAAATTCAAAGTCACAAGTGCACCAAACTCAAAGCCTAGATACAAACATCTCCCAGTTTGGGGATGCTTAGAATCTGAATATTAATTTGGCCTCCCAAGTCCATCTCTATTCAAAACAAACCCCTAAGACTGAGAAATAGTTCTGGGTATTCTGCATCCCTCCTCTCTCGTGACTGCAGAAGTCTTCAGGAAATCAAAACCTGAAGTGCAGAAAAACCTGAGGGAGATGGAGGACACTTGGTGGAGAAATAAAGCAACAGAACGACATGCTCTTGTTGATACTAATAACACTTGAAAACACTTGTTTTCTTTACAGGAGTTAAAGTCCATTTACGGACCACGAAGAGTCAATATCTGTTCAATCCTGTCCACTGAAGGCACCACCCTGCTGACTAAGCACAGTATGGTACTAGAAAGATGGAAAGAACATTTTGCAACTCTCCTCAATCGTGAGTTGAGCACAAATGATCAAATAGTAGACTCAATCAAGCAAAGACTAGATCAATTTGAACTCGAAGATCCACCAACTTTGGAGGACACTAAGAACGCACTTACAGAAATGGCAAACAGAAAGGGAGCTGGAGCTGATGAAAACCCAGCTGAAGTGCTGAAACACGGTGGTCCTGCACTTCACAAAGCTTTGCTAGACCTATTTACTTTCTTCTGGAAAAACGAGAAAGTAAATATGGAAGTGTTATTTACTCCTCATAACACAAGAACTAGGGGTCACCCAATGAAATTAATAGGTAGCAGGTTTAAAACAAACAAAAGGAAGTATTTCTTCACACAACACACAGTCAACCTGTGGAACTCTTTGCCAGAGGAAGTTGTGAAGGTCAAAAATATAACAGGGGTCAAAAAAGAACAAGATAAGTCCATCAATGGCTATTAGCCAGGTGTCCCTAGCCTCTATTTGCCAGAAGCTGGGAATGGGTGACAGAATGAATCATTTGATGATTACCTGCTCTGTTCATTCCCTCTGGAGCACCTGGCATTGGCCACTGTCAGAAGACAGGATACTGAGCTAGATGGACCTTTGGTCTGACCCAGTATGGCTGTTCTTTTGTTCTTACCCCAAGATTTCAAAAATGCCAAAATTGTAACTATCTACAGGTGCAAAGGGGACAGATACGACTGCAGCAATTGTCATGGCATTTTGCTCCTCTCCATAGCTGGTAAGACCCTGGGTAAGCTGTTGCTGAAAAGACTTCAGGTTATTGCAAATGATGTACTCCCTGAATCCAAGTGTGGTTTTCATTCTTCGTGCAGCATGGCCAACATGATATTTACCCTATACCTGTTACAGGAGAAAGCTGCTGAACAGCAAATGCCCCTGTACATTGCCTTTGTCGACCTTAATAATGCATTCGACTTGGTCAGATGTTCTGCTCTCTGGAGCCTTCTTGCAAAGTTTGGCTGCCCAGACAAACTGATCAACCTTATACGGTACTTCCATGACAACATGCAAGCCTGTGTATCAGGGCTGCTGACTCACCTGATTCCTTTTCTGAAGTCCATGGGGTTAAAGAGGACTGTGTGCTTGCCCTACATTATTTACTTTCTTCCTGGCTGGAGTGCTAGAAGTAGCTGCATGTACTGCCACCAGGGGTGTCACTCTAACAACAAAATTCAGTAGTAGACATCTAAACCTCTGCCGATTCAAGGCCAAAAGCAAATCCCAGCAAAGTGAAATAAAGGATCTACTGTATGCTGACAACTCAGCATTCGTCGCCCTTTCCAAGATTGAGCTGCAACATTTGCTGAATTCCTTTGCCCATGTTGTATTCCTTTTTGGCCTCTGCATTAATGTAAAGAAAACAGAAATCACGTACCAACCATCAGCCAGAAACTCATCCTTCCATCACCACCAGAAATAAAATTGAACGGCTGCCAATTAAACAACATCAAGTCTTTCTGTTACCTGGGTGGCACAGTTTCCGACAATGCCCACATTGACAAAGAACTTTCAGCAAGCTTAAAGTCAGCTGCTTCAGCTTTAAGTCATGTACAAAAAGACTATGGACAAGATGGGGGGTCCAAGTGTCCACAAAATGCCAAGTTTACAGAGCTGTTGTGCTCCCCTCGTCTTCTATACTCGTTAGAGACCTGCCCCTTTTAAAAACTTAACTGTCTGAAACAACGCCGCCTATGCAGCATAATGGGAATCAAATGGTCTGACAAAATCACCAACAATAAATTCCTAAGGCTGGCAGCCATGCTAGCGCGGAGGCAAATGGCATAGGTTGGCTATATTATACGTATGGGTAACAATTGATTGCCTTAGAGAATTCTGTACAGCGAACTTGAAAAGGCAGTAGGAATGTCGGCCATCCCAAACTCCTCTACAAGGATTGCATTAAGCAGTACATACAATCTGCTGAGCTGCGCTTAATGACCTGTGAGGATACAACCCATGACCGGCAAGCTTGGCACACCGCTACGAAGAAAGCGGAATGAGCAACAGAATATTGTTGTGGATCCAGACTAACACAGCTACCCCTATGATCCTCAGAATATTGTTGTGCCACCTTGGTCAACAGGAGGAGGGAACGTAGACACCAATTTGCCCTGGCATGTCTTCTGAACCCTACATATGGAAACTGATTTTCAGTGGTACGAGTGACAGTCATTATTCTGTGCATATTCTTCCTCCCCTTTCACACAGACTTCCATGTCTTAGTAGAGGCACCAGCAACTTTACCAGAAAGTCTGTTCCTGCTGATTTCCTGCTTGATTTTGCAGGCTCACGTCATGAGGTTCAGATAAACACCCAGGGTGGAATCCTGGCTCCATCAAATCAATGGCAAAACTCCCACTCATGTCAGTGGAGTCAGGATGTCACCCTGGACCTTTTGGGTGTTGTCTCAATTTTTTTGAGGTTGGCACATTGCTAGCAATATGCACAAGCCACTTTTCCAGCAATTGCAAATACTGCTTAAGAATAAGGTAATTCAGTGAAATGGCTATGTTTGATTTTCACTGCTCCCTGCCTTTTTCAAGAATTCATAAATCAAAATAATGTAACTAAAACTAAAGGCTAAGTTGTGACATAGTCCCATCACCATATCAAAGCTAGAAGTCACTTGTTTACTCCTCCTTATGTGCCATAAGTGATGGTGATCCCATAGTGAGGGGTGTTTTAGAAAAGCACTGATTGATCAGCAGGAGTTGAGTGACAGGTTTCAGAGTAACAGCCGTGTTAGTCTGTATTCGCAAAAAGAAAAGGAGTACTTGTGGCACCTTAGAGACTAACCAATTTATTTGAGCATGAGCTTTCGTGAGCTACAGCTCCCTTCATCGGATGCATGCCGTGGAAACTGCAGCAGACTTTATTTATGCACAGAGAATATTTATGCACAGGAGTTGAGTGTTACTTTTATTTTGTTGTTAAGACCCAAGTAACTTTGCTCATTGATTCAGTGGCAAGTCTACCAGGTAGGTAATAGACACTGTGTGTTTGCTGATCCTTTCTGCATGTGCACTTTGCTAATTGTTTCCCAAATCCACAGCAACAAAGTGAGGTAAATGTGGGATAAAAGTAACTTTTTCTTCAGTGGATAGCCCTCAGCTAACATGATGCTGAGCCCCATTGATCTGCCTTAATCACTATGAGAGAATTCTCAGTAAGGGCTAACACTCCTCTCTACTTTCATTTCACCAATTGCTTTAATTAGGAAAGGTAAGAGCTCTACCAGTTATTTACCCAATGCTCATAGGTGCTCCAATTTCTACAAAATAGGCATCGATGTGCGAGCTATGTGATTGTGAGCTCTTCAGAATAGGGCTCAGATGAAGATACTTTGCTTTTTCTTTAAACAACAACACTTTCCTCACTGAGGACTTTTGATTCTCCAGATTGCTCATTGTGTTGTTCCGTGCACCTGCGCAGAATGAGTGTGAACTCACTACCACGCCAGAATGACAGCCTTCGGAAATGACGGCAAAGCGCAACACAGGAGAGAATCCAGATCTGCACATGCTCAGAGAAATGTTCTTTAGAGCTAAGAGGCTAAGCAAGAGAAAGAATTTTACCGAGCCCCTTCTGGGTCTGCAGACATGTAGCTCATATTGAATGTAACAGCACCTACTTTACTAAGCATGGCTGTAAAGGACGTCATGTTAAGGAGAGGCATGGCCCAGCATGAGGGTTACACTTTTGACACAAAGATTTTTTAAAACAAAGCTGTGGGAAGAGGTGGAGGGAAGTGTACGTCTTCCCTGTCCCTCCCAAAAGGTCTATGTTGCATGTGGTCCTATTTGCTGCGTGGAAAATATGCTGGCCTGGCTTCATGGTGTCATGGGGGGGGAAGTGTCAGCACACTCCATTTTTTGGTGATGAACGTTCGTTCTCAATCCCAGTGCCACATGAAGTGCTAAAGGGTCAGAACATTTCCACCACACAATGAGGTTTTATTCTCCCTCACCTCCCCCTGATAAAACATTAAAATTAACAGGTCCCATTCCAGAAATAAACAAAGGAAGCCATTCAAAAATATTGCCATCCCTGCTTTCTGAACTAGTTTGGTACAAGGGGTGGGGAAGAGACGACACAGCAGTAATACATCATTATTATCCTAAAGGCCAGTGCGAAATAACGAGACAATGAAGACAAGAGAACTAAGTTAGTCAGTGGCTCAGAATAGTTTTGCAACTGAGTTACCATCAAAGCCAAGGAACCCGGTAAAAGATGCATTTTCCACCCTATCCTTTTATGGAGCTGCAGGACTGGATTGCTTTGATGTAGTGAACATATAGGTCGTGCAATCTTATTGAAGTCACAATGCAGCCAGTTTACAATTATTACAGTTTCATATTTTTTTTAATAATTAGCTGCATAACAAGAATTTTCTATACAACTTGAGGGTAAAAGTAAAAGTATGACCCGAGAGAGAAGCTGAAAGAGTGTTGTTCAGCAGCCAATTGCATTCACCAGCTGAGCATCCATTCATTTGCATATGTAGAGTATAAAGTATCCAGGGCTGGGACCATCAAGAGCCATAAGTTTCCTGAACTGGAAGGTTCCAGAATCTGAAGACTGTGTCGACTTTTCTAAACACAGGCCTGGAACAACTCCAGCTCAGCAGTCAGTGCTCGGCAATTGGTGTAGCTGCTCCAGTGCTGACTCCAAAGTGCAGCCAAGGGTACGCTGTGATGTGCACCCTGAGTTAACAGACATTTACCCCTGCTTGGGGTTTGTGGTCGTGCGGTTTGACGCATGCAGATAATACCTGTTAACCTCATTTGATCTGCTTTGGGTGCTCAACTCCCTACAACACAAACAAATGAGGCACAGAGCAGAAAGGATAAAGCAGTAGTTTGCTTGATCCTGGAATTCCCAAGAACTAGATGCAGAATCCAGAGCAAACAAATGTTTGCCTTTAATGGCAGATGAGCATACTTGTGAAATCGCATCTTGATAAAGAATTTAATGCCCATCTTTCTTGATAATGATGGACATGAAAACAATAAAGTAAGACATGTCAATGACAAAATGCACTAAGAAAGGGAGGAAAGCACACAGCAATCACAAGAGTACACCAAATCTTCAGTGTGAATGACCAATTTCTCTGCATGTTTCTGATCCACAGACAATCGGCTATCAACACACTTTAGTGTAGTGCCCATTACACCTCAAAATATTGCTTTGTGGTCTCTTTTTTCCCTAAGGCAAAATTAGCAAGGTGAGAGTTAGGTTAGAGGTAAACTGCCTAGTGTTTCTATCTAATTTAATCAAAAGTATGATTGGTTCAATTTTTTCCAGAGATTCTATAAACTGGTCAGGAACAGAACAATAGGTTGCCACAAGAAATGTCAAAAACTTCTTCAAAAAAGTCATCAAAATCTCAACACATTTTGACAAACTCTATTTAAAATACTGCCAGTTCCTTCTGAAAAACCAGTGATACTCTTGATACGCCTACACGTTTATATGGATGCCACTGCTGTAGAACCCCCCATCTATTTGTAATAATCCTCTGGTCTAGTGAGAACACAAGCGCTGTTACTCCAAATGCATGCTAGGATTTGGTGCATTGTCCCGTACCCTGTTTGCAAACAGCAGCTTGCCCTGACGTTATTGGTGTTCCGTGAAGCTAGAGGCATTGCTGGAAGAGCCTTCTCTGCAGGCATTGGTACATTTGCATCCATATTAAAAACCAGTGATCATCCAATTCCAAGAAGTGCAAAAAACACAACGGACGAATCTACATCAGGACTATGTCCCATTTGAAACCCAGCCTTTAGAACAGATCTAGACTGTGAAATTAGCCTGTCTTGCTACACTCTTTTTTTTTTTTAAAGGCCGACCAATGGATATTATGATTTATGTTAACTTGCTGCATTTATCTTTCCTCTCGGTATTCAACGTTCTTGCTCTCTGCCATTCGGCCCTCAGACACTATTGTGCTGAATCCAGGCTAGATTAGATTAGAGTCCAAGTACAAGCTAGAGAGTGTAAAAGAAGAGGCTAGTGTGTGTCTGCCAAACAACAACACTGTCAAGTAGTGGAGGGGGGAAGAAAATATCACAACAAACTGCCACCTTTCACCAAGTGTAATAGGCAGCTCACACGCTCCCATTCTCATCAGAGCCTGTAATGGAAAAGAAAATGCCACAAAATTAATCATTTCTCCTGACAAAAATTGTGACAGGAAGGGGGGAATATTATAGCTTTAAATCACACTCATTACCTGCTTAGCACTGTAATTTGGCAGGCTTCATTAAATGGCATTCCTGCTGGGCTTTCTTTGCTGTATCAGTGGCTGGGCTGCCAGACCGCTTCACTTCCCTGCTAAATAGCATTGCTGTTTATATTCGAGTCCACCGACTTCAAGGCAGAGCTAACCCGTTCTGCCACTCGAAGAGGCACAGGCTCTTGAATCGCAGCAAGACTAAGGGGATGTGTCTCTATAGCAGTCCCGGGCTGGGATTGCTGCTCACATAGACAGCCCTGGACTAGCTTGGGTCCCAGAGCAGGGAACCAGTGGCAGCTCCTGCTTCAGAGCAGCTTGTACCATCCACAGTTTCACTGCTCTGGGACCCAAGCTAGATAGATTGAAGCTACACTGGGTAAGTCTACTTGAGCTGCAAGCACACCCGCTGAGTGCAGTGCAGCCATAACCTTAGAAAGAAACTGGTGATCTCTCGGAAATGTGCTTCCTAGTTCACAGACTTGTACCTTCGGTGGTTTTTATAGGTGGACGTATTTTGTGGCTGGTTGGCTGTTTTCTTGTCGTTACCGACCCTTTCCATTGTATTTGCTCACTAAAATTAATTAAGTAATGGATGGAGTGGAGGAAGCAGGGGATCCACATTTCCCGATGTTACAAAGGACCCAACCTGGCAGTCCTTAGAATCATAGAATATCAGGGTTGGAAGGGAACTCAGGAGGTCACCTAGTCCAATCCCTGCTCAAAGCAGGACCAATCCCCAACTAAATCATCCCAGCCAGGGCTTTGTCAAGCCTGTCCTTAAAAACCTCAAAGGAAGGAGATTCCACCACCTCCCTAGGTAACGCATTCCAGTGTTTCACCACCCTCCTAGTGAAAAAGTTTTTCTTAATATCCAACCTAAACCTCCCCCACTGCAACTTGAGACCATTATTCCTTGTTCTGCTACCACTGAGAACAGCCTAGCTCCATCCTCTTTGGAACCCCCCTTTCAGGTCGTTGAAAGCAGCTATCAAATCCCCCCTCACTCTTCTCTTCTGCAGACTAAACAATCCCAGTTCCCTCAGCCTCTCCTCATAAGTCATGTGTTCCAGTCCTCTAATCATTTTTATTGCCCTCCGCTGGACTCTTTCCAATTTATCCACATCCTTCTTGTAGTGTGGGGCTAAAAACTGGACACAGTACTCCAGATGAGGCCTCACCAATGCTGAATAGAGGGGAATGATCACATCCCTCAATCTGCTGGCAATGCTCCTACTTATACAGCCCAAAATGCTGTTAGCCTTCTTGGCAACAAGGACACACTGTTGTCTCATCTCCAGCTTCTCATCCACTGTAACCTCTAGGTCCTTTTCTGCAGAACTGCTGCCTAGCCACTCGGTCCCTAATCTGTAGCAGTGCATGGGATTCTTCTGTCCTAAGTGCAGGACTCTGCACTTGTCCTTGTTGAACTTCATCAGATTTCTTTTGGCCCAATCTTATAATTTGTTTAGGTCCCTCTGTATCCTATCCTTACCCTCCAGCATATCTACCATCTATCATCTGAAAACTTGCTGAAGGATGCCACGCCATCCTCCAGATCATTAATTAAGGTATTGAACAAAACCGGCCCCAGGACTGACCCTTGGGGCACTTCGCTTGATACCGGCTGCCAACTAGACATGGAGCCATTGATCACTACCCGTTGAGCCAGACAATTTAGGCAGCTTTCTATCCACCTTATTGTCCATTCATCCAGCCCATACTTCTTTAACTTGCTGGCAAGAATACCGTGGGAGACCATGTCAAAAACTTTGCTAAAGTCAAGGAATAACACGTCCACTGCTTTCCCCTCATCCACAGAGTCAGTTATCATAGAATCATAGAATATCAGGGTTGGAAGGGACCTCAGGAGGTCATCTAGTCCAACCCCCTGCTCAAAGCAGTACCAATCCCCAGTTATCTCATCATAGAAGGCAATTAGGTTAGTCAGGCATGACTTGCCCTTGGTGAATCCATGCTGACTGTTCTGATCACTTTCCTCTCCTCTAAGTGCTTCAATATTGATTCCTTGAGGACCTGCTCCATGATTTTTCAAGGGACTGAGGTGAGGCTCACTGGCCTGTAGTTCCCCGGATCCTCCTTTTTCCCTTTTTTTAAAGATGGGCACTACATTTGCCTTTTTCCAGTCATCCGGGACCTCCCCCAATTGCCATGAGTTTTCAAAGATAACTCATTGCAGACATCAATTTCCTTTAGTCTCAATGTTTCTCATGAAGACTGCACAACCTTACCACGCGCGGAGACGTCTGCGTCATCGTGGCCCAGCAGGCTGTGATTGTTCTTCCCTGATGTGGCTCTTCCGACACCATCCATGCTGTGTCACTTCCAGATTTGATTAGTGCAATGGGATCTGCTACCCCTGCAGTCCACCTGGACAACTCAACACAGCAGCATACCTTTGAAGAGAGTATCTTCCAAAGAGCAAGCCTCCCCCCCCCCCCTCAGTGCTCTGGGATCAGCCCTGGCTGGCAGAGTGAAGTCTAAAGGGGCGGGCTATGACCAATAACATTATAACGTTATTATCTCTATTGCCAGGTTTCCATTGTGCTAGGCATTGTATGAACATAGCAAGGATGGTCCCTGCCCCACACTGAGTTTATGATCAAAGTACAAGACAAGAGACACAGCTGGACAAATGTGACAGACAAGGAAACAAAGGGGACAATTATGACATTGCATCCGCCTGACTAAGAGACCACTTCACTGTGTATGGCATAGTACCATAGTGGCAACCAGCTATGGCTCTTCATTTGAAAAGGAGAGGGAATTCCCGCGAAACCTTTGATCCAAATTACCCTGAATCTGTTTCTTTTGGTGTCTTGCGACACAGCCCATGTGTTTTCCCAAGCCTTTGGAGAAGAAGAACATGCAGGGTATGCGTGTAGTAGGTGACATGGTATTTCTTTGGTAGGCTATTTTTTGTTACATGGGTGGAGATGGATTGCAGGATTTAGAATTTATTGCAAATTATGTTTATTGTTATGTAACCCTTCTGCCCGTCAGAGTTGGCAGCAACAAGGGCCGGGTTCAGTATCCAGGGGATCCATTCCAATAACACAATGCAAACCGGCTCGAGCCCCCACCCAGTGACCTGGGACAAATATATACCACCCCCGCTGGGCGACTCCAGGAGGCAATACTTCCCCTCTCGCAAGCACATAGTCTGAGTGTAGCAAAAAGCCTTTTAATAACAGAGAGAAACAATGTGGCATTATGTTGGGGAAACACCACCAACAGGATTCCTAACACAACCCATGAGTAAAAAAACCCACCCCAAGCAAATTGGGGCATGCCCCTTTCCCTTTGGTTCTTGAGTCCAGCAACCCAAAATCACCCAAAGTCCCAAAAGTCCAATGACCCAAAAGTCTCTGTCCCTGGTCAGGGCAGCCCCAGAGTTCGAAAGTTTATCTGCAGAGCTTTACCTCCCAACCTGGGTGGAGATGGGACGGGGGTAAGAGGCACCTTACATGATCTGAAGCTGACTGCCCCACAGCTCCATAGGCCTTCGCTTCGCTCCGCTCCACCAGCCGCCCCACGAATTCCTTCGCTCAGCTCTGCTCCGCGGCCCACAAGCAGCTCCCGCCGTCCTACGAACTGCTCCACCAGCCTGTCCACAAGGCACTCCAGCCGTCCCACAAACTGCTCCACAATATATCTTCAGGCTCAGCCACTACTTAACACAACACTCAGTGATTTCAGCTCTTAGTCAGTTCAGCTCTTTGGTGAATTCAGCTTGCAGTAGGGGAGCCTCAGTGCTGGTGCACCATTAGCCCGAAGTGAGCTCAGCAGCCTGTAACTAGACTCCTAATGGAATCAAAATTAGCTCTGAGATTCCACAGTGGAGAGAGGAGGAAGTGCAATTAGCATGTAAGGCCCTCACCAAGGGGCCTATGCCACCCAGTATTAATACTTGTCCCCAGCCTCTCTCCAGTCACAGAGTTCTAAAACCCATGACCCTTGCCTAGCGAGTGCTACTTAGTTGATGGTGAATCCCTCCATCATAACAAAAGGCCACGTGCAGTTCCAAGCACAGTTCCCATAATCAGGGTAATAACAATTTATTCTTCCCGCCCCAATAACAGAGACACTGGGGATCCCACAGCAGCCAAAGTGACCATTTGGGCAGCTATGGCCTCATTCTAGGCGGGGTGGGTGTGCCTATGCAAATGAGATTGGCCCCTGAAGTTCTTTTCCACAACTTGCCACACCTCACCACCAGATGTCAGGGTGGAGCTCATCCTGACACTGCTTACAGTTACATTCAATTACTGTCCCATCTCAGGTTTCAGAGTAACAGCAGATGCATCTGATGAAGTGAGCTGTAGCTCACGAAAGCTTATGCTCTAATAAATTGGTTAGTCTCTAAGGTGCCACAAGTCCTCCTTTTCTTTTTGTCCCATCTCAGACACCACAGTGTGGCACTGGCTGGCAAGTGTTTGAAATGGCAGCCACTCTTTCCGTCTCCTTGCAAAATGCTGAAAGTCACTGGCATAGAATAAAAATATTCATAAGAATATTTATCTTCCAGCAGCATTTACGGCTTAGTCGGAAGAGTTTAAGTGGATAATAGCCCTTCTGAGCTACATTAATTAGGGGAAATTAGATTGTTTTTCACTCTTAGGTTTGTTGAAATATATTTATGAAAATATTTTGACAGCTGCTGGCAAATGAAAAAAATAGAACATGGAAAAATACTGAGAGTCTCCCAGGAACAAGCCGTTGTTTTGGTCCCTTAACAAATCATCTTCTAATACCCTCTCTGGAGGCTCCATTCAGGAGTGAAAATACTGTAGGATGTTTAATGTTTAATTTTGGGAACAGTGTTGTATTAATGGGCAGAGCAAACCTGGTTTATACTCAGCTAACAGATCCATAGATAACAGCAATGGAGAGGGAAATGAGAGGACGGGGACAGGGAGATGAAGGAGCAGAAGTTTCGTAGCCAGACATTTGCTGGGCCCAGGCCTTGCGTTCCACAGAGTGATGTTGTTCGCTGTGATGCTCAGGGATTAGGCACCGCTACTGAAAGGCTGCTGTAAATTATAAGTCAGCATATGTGCAAGGGAAAAAGACAACCCATTAGTAAATTTTTCAAATATAGATAGCCTCTCAGGAGATTAGTTTGTACATTATTCACAGAAATAACTTTGACAGCATAAAGATTTGTAGAGCATTTCAATTGCCCTGAGATAATTAAGAATTTGTTCAGTGAACAAAACTGGAAACCTAAAAGTCACAGTAGCTGAACAAATTATTCCAAAATCTGCATCATTTATTTGATGGCCGTCCAGTTTTGGAAAAAATTAACATAAGATGCAACTGCAGTAGCTTACACTGAGCTGAGAACTAGAATAAGAATCTAAGCTGTTTTACAAGACTGCTGGAGCCTTTTTTCATAGGAAGCCACAGTCCTTGCTAGTCATAATTTATGCTGTAAACCACTCTTGAATAAAACTAAATGCAATTTTTGGCCCATATCTTGCAAAGCTGCCCATATTTGATTCATTATAATTACAGCATAGACATTGAGTGCTTCAGTAGATAAGACATTTGTACTTGGTGCATATGCAGCCTACGATTTTCATTTCCAAATTTCTCTGTGAGAGACTAGTTTAACCTCACTGAAATCCACTTGGTTAAAATGTGGCTTTGAATAATGAACTGACTCTCTTTTAAAGCAGACCTACCAACAGCATGAAGTGAATAATGGTTTTCATTGACATCTAGTTCCACTATATTAACATACCTAAGGTTTATTATTCCTGGGCCAGAAAGGGAAATAGTCTGGCTGGATCACTGAAAGATAAACCTACTTTCATCCCTGTATTTAATGAGGACACATCAAACACAAGTAGCTTATTCCATCATACAAAGGACTGGTTATAGGAAATAAGACACTTTGCAAAGCAGAATTTAAAGGAGAAAAAGATAGGACTGCAGTGGTGAGTAAATGGGATCAGGGGATGAGAGAGCTCAGTGTGGAACAGAAAGGAAAACTAGTTTAGATTTATATTTTTTAAGGTCCTTAATACAGCTATCTTAATAACCTCTCAATCTCCTGCCTGCTTCAATCAAGAACAGCGGTTCTCAAACGTCATTGCACCGTGACCCCTTCTGACAACAAAAATTACTACATGACCCCAGGAGGGGGGACCAAAGCCTGCCTGAGCCCTGCCGCCATAGGAAGGGGGCCAAATATGAAGCCCCAGGGCTTTTGCCCTGGGCAAGAGGCATGTAACCTTAGCCCTGGGCAGTGGGGCTTCGGCATGGGCTTCAGCCCTGGGGAATGGGGCTTGGGCTTCAGACTTGCTGGGGCCCAGGGCCAACACCAGCTTTGGCGACCCCATTAAAATGGGGTGGTGACCCACTTTGGGGTCCTACCCACAGTTTGAGAACCTGGTCTAGAAGCTCTGACACTTACTCAGAAGGAACGGAGCTTTAGACCATGCATTTGCAGGAAAGTCTCTGGGACAGATGACCGGCTACTGACCACATAGTAAAGTTCTAAGGGCCTGTTTTCAATGGTATTTCAGCTCTCAAAGATTCATATAGGTGCCCAGTGTGATTTTTAAAAGCCTCTAGATACCAATCATCAGCTTTAGGTGCCCAACTAAGTGACCCTCTCAAAATGCTTACTTCTTTCCGCTTTCTTCTATCAGAGCTCATGCTGTAATTTATTTATTACAGTACAGGAAGGTCATCAGAACTTAGTAAATATTTGCTGTGCCTTGACTTGAAAGTATTTATATAATGCTATAAAAGCGGCATGAGTCCATGTTTATAACAAATGGAAGGAAACTGTTTTAGCTACATTTCAGTCTGTTTTGGGGCTTTTTTGGAACATCCCCTACTTTATCTACCTCCGAGTTTATATTCTACTCAGAAACTACATCCTTTACCGAAAGGAACACTAGATACCGCTCCTGAGATCAAACTTGCCTTTACATATCTGAGGTGCTTCCACCACATCAACCAAAAGTGTTGCCAAACTTCTGCAAGGTGTCCTTCCCACAATGGTTCCTGGCCACTTCTAACTGAAGCACAAAATCCCAGACGTGGGAACTGAACCCACCCTGCATACTCAAATTAAAGAGTAACCCAGCTCCTTTGTATGAATCATAGAAGATTAGGGTTGGAAGAGACCTCAGGAGGTCATCTAGTCCTGCTCAAAGCAGGACCAACCCCAACTAAATCATCCCAGCCATGGCTTTGTCAAGCCAGGCCTTAAAAACCTCTAAGGATGGAGATACCACCACCTCCCTAGGTAACCCATTCCAGTGCTTCACCAGCCTCCTAGTGAAAAAGTTTTTCCTAATATCCAAATGTCAAGGTTCCTTCCCCACTCTGAACTCTAGGGTACAGATGTGGGGACTTGCATGAAAGACCCCCTAAGCTTATTCTTAGCAGTTTAGGTTAAAAACTTAACCAAGGTACAAACTTTGCCTTGTCCTTGAACCCTATGCTGCTACCACCAAGCATGTTAAACAAAGAACAGGGAAAGAGCCCACTTGGAGACGTCTTCCCCCCAAAATATCCCCCCAAGTCCTACACCCCCTTTCCTGGGGAAGGCTTGATAAAAATCCTCACCAATTTGCATAGGTGAACACAGACCCAAACCCTTGGATCTTAAGAACAATGAAAAAGCAATCAGGTTCTTAAAAGAAGAATTTTAATTAAAGAAAAAGTAAAAGAATCACCTCTGTAAAATCAGGATGGTAAATACCTTACAGGGTAATCAGATTCAAAACACAGAGAATCCCTCTAGGCAAAACCTTAAGTTACAAAAAGACACAAAAACAGGAATATACATCCCATTCAGCACAACCTATTTTACCAGCCATTTAACAAAAGGAAATCTAACACATTTCTAGCTAGAGTACTTACTAACTTAACAGAAGTTCTGAAGAGCATTTCTGACCTGGTCCCGGCAAAAGCATCACACAGACAGACAGACCCTTTGTTCCCGCCCCCCTCCAGCTTTGAACGTAACTTACCTCCTCATTGGTCATTTTGGTCAGGTGCCAGTGAGGTTATCTTAGCTTCTTAACCCTTTACAGGTGAAAGGGTTTTGCCTCTGGCCAGGAAGGATTTTATAGTTCTGTATACAGAAAGGTGGTTACCCTTCACTTTATATTTATGATACCAACCTAGATCTCCCCCGCTGCAACTTGAGACCATTACTCCTTGTTCTGTCATCTGCCACCACTGAGAACAGCCGAGCTCCAGCCTCTTTGGAACCCCCCTACAGGTAGTTGAAGGCTGCTATCAAATCCCCCCCTCACTCTTCTCTTCTGCAGTCTAAATAAGGCCAGTTCCCTCAGCCTCTCCTCATAACTCATGTGCCCCAGACCCCTAATTATTTTCTTTGACCTCAAATGGACTCTCTCCAATTTGTCCACATTCTTCTTGTAGTGTGGGGCCCAAAACTGGATGCAGTACTCCAGATGTGGCCTCACCAGAGCCGAATAGAGGGGAATGATCACGTCCCTTGATCTGCTGACAATGCTCCAACTAATGCAGCCCAGTGTGCCATTGGCCTTCTTGGGAATAAGGGCACACTGTTGACTCATATCCAGCTTCTCGTCCACTGTCATCCCCAGGTCCTTTTCTGCAGAACTGCCGCTTAGCCAGGCGGTGCCCAGCCTGTAGCGGTGCAGGGGATTCTTCAGTCCTAAGTGCAGGACTCTGCACTTGACTCTGCTGAACTTCATCAGATTTCTTTTGGCCCAATCCTCCAATTTGTCTAGGTCACTCTGGACCCTATCCCTACCCTCCAGTGTATCTACCTCTCCCCCCAGCTTAATGTAATCCGTGAACTTGTTGAGAGTGCAATTCATCCCATCATCCAGATCATTAATGAAGATGAACAAAACCGGCCCCAGGACCAACCCCTGGGGCACTCCGCTTGATACTGGCTGCCAACTACACATCGAGGTATTGATCACTACCCACTGAGTCCGACGATCTAGCCTGCAGAGAACACCAAGGAGACAACCACTGGATCAGCATTCAGTATTAGGCATGTTTACTGTGCTACACCATGCAACTGGATATATTTTTCACCCTAATACCATTTTCAGCCTCCCCATACTGATTTGATATACTCTGCCGTTTTACTATGGCATTAAATCAACAGCAATATGACTTTTCTGGCTAGGAAATGTAAATAAAAGTGTTTCCAATTCTAAGTGAGCAAAAGTCATTTGTTGCCATGATGTACATTTTGAAAGACAATACAAAAAAGATTCCATCTTTGAATTTTGGTGGCAAAATTCATCAACAGAATTATATCAGTGTATCACAGTTTGTAACTATTTCAGACAACCGAAATATGCTTTGGTTGCCTGTATGTTTTAATCATTAGCATCAAATTTGTACAGACTGTGAATATACTGTCCCATTCTAATTGAATGAGCAATGCAATATACTTGTAGGTGGATTTGGTGCTCATGAAAATGTTGGACTAGCAACACTTACAAGAGTCAGACACAGTTCAGGCAGTTATTTCTAATGGAATATGGAATATCAGTCTTCAGTTCCAGCTGCTGATCTGTTGTTTTAGCTAACCTGGTAAAGATCTGTGGGTTTTGGAGCTGAAGGCTACATAAGGTTAACGGACATCTGTGTTATAATGAGAAAGGAGTGATCCAGTGGTGTGCGTACAGCCACCTTGGACTAGTCAGCACTTTCGGAAATTCAGGCCCCTTTAAGACATCCTGAAGTGGACACCCAAAATGGTGGCACTCAGAATCACCTGTCCTTTTTGAAAATCTTGGCCTTACTCTGCCTCCATTTCCCCAGGAGACAAAGGAAGATAGTCATTACCTGCTTACACGGAGCCAAGAGGGTTCATTCAGTCAGGTTTGTAAAGCTCTTTGAAGGCTTGGAAGTGAACTGCAAACTTCCAGATATAATTCTTCCAATGCACTTTACTTTGCCACACCAAACCCCTTTGCTTTCCTTTCTGCACGCGGGCCAGCTCTTAGCAGTTACAGCCTGAAATTCTCTCGGCAGCTGCAATGCTTGTGTTCTAAAAAGCCCTAACAGTAGCAGCATTGTGTGTTCTGTAAAAGCTTTCCATGTGTATAAAAGAGATTGCTCCACCTTCGTTCTTGCCCGTCTCATGTGCCGTTAATTAAGGTTTGACTGACAGATTTTGGTGGGAGGGCCCACCACTTGCTTCATGGGCTAGTGAACCATAGTTAATTTATAACCATGATCTAAGAGAAAAGCATTCCACACGCTGCAGCTCCCCCTAACCCCAGCTGCAGCAGCCCTGCTCCTGGAAGTCTGTCAACCTTTTCCATAGGCATTAATATTATTGCTGTGTTGACCTTTGATGGTCCTGCCATTTTGGAATTTATGGATCAGCAAGCACCAGTAAATCGTGTCAGAATTAATGCAAACAGAAGGCATACTCACTACCATCCTCCCTCAATAAAGAATAGCTTGCTACAGTGTTATTACAGAGACAATTTATCCTGATTGCCAGAGAGATGAAAAGCCCAGACTTTAAGCAATAAGCTGGCATGGAGAAATCAATCCTCTTTTACGCTGCCCACGCAGAAATGGGTCACACTGCTGCATGCTGTCAGCAGCGTAGATGTGATTGAGCCAGCAGTGCAGAGCTGCTAAAAAACACCACATACATACACACACACACACTGCACCCAATAATCCATCCTGGCATTGCTTGCTCTCACCAGATCTCAGATCCACCACATCTCACCAGGCCCTGCCTGTGCCTGGAATATTAACATATTGGTCACAGAATGGTTGACAGAACTTTTCTTCTCTTTTATTTATTAAGAAGACAGATCACTGGCAGAGTTCAGAAAGTATCAGAGTTTGCTGCCATCTCATTACAACTCCATCCTTCAGCTCCAAGCATTTTTTAATGCTCTAGTCATTAAGATAATCACTATATGGCACATGGTAATTAAGGTCATGACACAGGAGATTTTCTCTCTAATAATGGTTGTAGCTCTCAGCCCTCAAAGCTTCCCCAGGTTAGGTTCCAATCAACCCCCCAAAGCGCAGAACCTTCCACAAAGAAATCTTCCCTCCCCAAGGTTTGGCTTCAGTTTCAGACACAAGCTTGGTGGGATTTCTCTGTCTGCATCAGAACAGTTCCCTCCTCTTCGCTAAGGCACTAGGTAGGGACTAAGTGAGCTGAGCTCAGTTCCTGGCTCTTCTGTGTGATCCTGGGCTGCTCACCTCATCTCTTGGTGTCTCTGTTCCCTACCTATAAAGTGGGGATGATGCTTATTTACCTCCTGGGGAGTAGTGAGGCTCAAACCGTAACTACCGGGAAGCAGACACTACTGTTACCGGGGACATACAGGTACCTAGCTAGATAGGTAACAGCTCTGCGGAGGATGGTGAAATGCAAGAAAGTCTGTGCTGCTGTCTGATAGGCTACCTGCCAATCATCATCATCCCAAGGTTTTGCCACAAGAAAACAAGTAGCTTCAGACTCGGGTACCGATGTGGTTTTAATCAAATAAATTAAACTGGTTGAGACTAAGCAGAGCGGGGAGGTTTGTGGGGTTTGAAACCTTTCAAGGCTCCATAGAGAAGCTGAAGAAAGATATAAAGCAGAAGGGTGTCTCCTTTTCCCCCACACTCCCCACCCACCTTCCAACACATAAAACCTCACGGGGGCTTGCATGGGCATTAATGTGGACAGTCTGTCAGGACCAGCAGAGCAGGACAGCCCCTATAGCAATGTATCTCTGCTTTTAAGGAACAGTGCTGTGGACATGGTTTTACTGGGTTTATAGCATAGAGCTCTTGGACTAAAAGGGGCCGAGTGCGAGCAAGAGGGGGCAAAAGGGGAGGCCATTGCTGAAGGACAGGAAAAGAGACATTGGCTGCAGCTTCTGGAGGGGTCAACACATTGCAAATATTTGACTGGGTAAATAAAGGAACCTGCAGAATAGGTAGCCGGCTCTGCGGAGGGAGACAAGCCGTCTAAGAAGAGCAGGGTTTTTCTAGGTAGCTACAGAAAGGCAGGTGGGCTCTCTGAAGGGCTGAACCTAGAGGCAGGCACCTGGAGGGGGAAGAGAAAGGAGCTAGAGGAGAGAGGAAAGCAGGCGAGATGTCTCTGGCTAGGGAGGCAGGAATAAGGGAGCTAGTGCTGAGCCGTGGGCATGGAAGGACCATGCAGTAGCTGGAAAATATGGCAGTAGGCCACAAGTCAGAAAAGGATTAGACATTGACACAGATAACAAGAATATTGAGAGTTAAAATAGTTAATGCCCACAAATAACAGGAGAGATATTAAGGCCCGTGCTTCACAGTTCAAGTCAATTCCTTGTTATGAGGAAGGAGGAGGAGACCTAAAGTAGAGGGCAGATTACACCACGTCTGTGTAACATGAGGTAGCGCACAGCTTCCTTTGAAGTATATGGTCCTGGCTACTTTAACGATTCTGGTAGACGTGGACCATGGGTCTGGTGCAGTCTGGCAATTCCTGTGTTCCTAGGTGAAGACGAGAGTGTGCTGGTTTCATGCCCCTACGGGAGAAAGAGGAAGAGACCTTTGCTGCGGCTTTGGGAAGGAGAAGGTAGGACACTAGGCTGCAGGACAAGGAGCAACATGTAGAAAGCTGCAGGTAAAGTTGGGTGGGAGCAGAAAGAACATACAGCTGTGTGGTCCTCATGAGACAGTGATGTAAACTGTAGATGGAGAGCCTCGTAGGCTGTCTTTGAAGGGATGTGGCAGCCAGCCACACTTTCACTGGAGACATCTCATAAGAATTTTGGGGGAAGACTTGTGAAGAAGAATTGTGGGAAGGCCCTGGAGGACTATCAGCACTTGAATGATCTTGCCTGCATCCTCACTGCAAAGCAGGTGGGTTCAGGTTTTAACCCACGCCCCTAGCCATGCAACCAAGCAAAGCACAAGTAAGCAAATGCTTGCGGGTTTTGTGTGTGTGGACGGTAGGGGTTTGGGCAAAAACGTTGTAGGAGCATGGGCTAAGACAAGAGTATAGACATATCCTCTTATATGGATGCAGGATTCTGTCATAATTATCATGTTAATCTTTCCTGGACCAATATTTGACAGACACTAAATGCCCACACTTTATATAAAGGCTATAATTATAGTTCATATAGGGTAATACATAATTAATATATGCTATAAGCATGTTACAGGCATGAGTTGCATGTGTTGTACATGAATATAACCACATCGTTCAAAGATTTTGTCGATTATAAGGCATAGTTATATGTAATTATTGATTGCTGGACATTAAACAGTCTAAGAATTAACTAATCACTTACTAAAATATCTGTTAATCATGTGTTAACCTTTCATACACTGTTCACAAGTGTACCCTTAATATAATGTGTTACCAGTAATTTAAAGTGTCCATACCTATCTTCAATGTGCATTTTATGAGAACAGAAGTCCCTGGTGCAAGCTATGAAGACACGGATCCATCATGCAGGAATAAACAGAGACACAGAATGCTGCACTGTAACTCCCATCCACTGCAACCCCACTAGAATAAGGAATCGTGGGTAGAAAGTGTGGTCCTTCACTTATTTCTTATAGAGGACATTGACCTTTCATTGATTAAAATAAGCATCTGGTACACAATTCAGACACATCACAATGGATTGTTTAAATGGAACATTAGTTTGGAACAGTGTACCCACATTTTTCAGCTAGGCACATTCGTCTTATGTGCCTGGCTTTATGCAGCTTACCCTCTCATATATCAGTTCCTAGCGTGACATGATAGTTTAATACATCAACAAGTTGCTTTGACACATCCAGTCTGGAAAAATAAAAGAAGTTTTGTAATAAGAGCTAGATATCAGCTGTTTCTGGCAATTTCTTACCTGCAAAAATTTTGTTTTCCAAATTACCAGCAGGCTAGATGGTTCCAATGTACCCTAACTAAAGCTCATAGGGAAGGCCAGGCAGAAAGCTTAGGGTGCATCTACACAGCGAGCGGCAGCCCAAAGCAGCAAGTCTCAGAGCCCCGGTCCACAGATTTGGGATCACACTATGGCATTAAATATAGTTGTGTAGACATTGTGGTGCAGGCTGGCACTCTGGTACTGAGGCCTACCCTCTCCCTAGGCTTCAGAGCCCACACGCCAGCCCAAATGTCTACACGGCTTTCTTAGCTCCATCCCCCTTGAGCCTGAGTCTGTCAACTGAGGCTCTGGGATTAGCTGCCCCTGGGCTGTGTAGATGTAACCCACGCACCTCCTGGGTGTGGTGGTCTGTCCCATCCAGTGGCACAGAGACCACTTAGAGAGAATTAATGAGACTGCTCTACAGCCTTAGCTGAGAGCCAGTTGGCTTTTAGCTCATGCTTCAGAGGCTCATGCACTAAGCTCCAAGGGTCCCAAGTTCAATGACAAACGGGGTCTTTTGCCGTTACATAGAGGCACCCTAAGGTACTTCAAGGTTAGTATGTGGGGCAGGCTGATGGGATGTCACCTCATTGGAGCTGCTCCTCAGCTCTTTCCCTACAATATTTCTAGACTTGCACTTGCCTTTAGAACGCTTCCTGGACAAGGGGCTAGCTGTCCCAAAGAGCAGCCTTACAGTGGCAGCTG
This sequence comes from Lepidochelys olivacea, assembly GCF_965140295.1. Lineage (NCBI taxonomy): Eukaryota > Metazoa > Chordata > Testudines > Cheloniidae > Lepidochelys > Lepidochelys olivacea. Next base: position 126,880,436 of record NC_140416.1, read on the forward strand.
CAGCCAACATGCACAAAAGTGAAACTCGTGCAGACCAGTGCAGTATTTGCTCAGCAGACGCCATCGGCTGTGGAATTCACTTCTTCTGGAGATCAAGATGAGACCAACCCTAGTTGCCGTCAGAACACAACACCAGACTTCTTTACACAGGCTTCTGGAAACGACTAAGCTGGTGTGCAAGGTCAGCATCTTCGTGGAAAACAGTCAGAGAAGCTCCTGTTGCTGGGTAAGAAGCCAGTTTGATCGTTTGACAGAAATAATGTCTCCAGTGTATGCTCTTAGACAGCAGGGTGAGAGCTGCGTTCCACGTATTTCGGATAGGTCTACACTGAATCAGAGGCATGAGTGCAGCACATGTAAACAAACCAGAGTTAGCTTTACTCCAACTCCAATAACAATAGCCCTGAAGCTGTGGCAACCCAGGCTTCACTCCCCTCCCCAGGACAGAGGGTATGTACTTGAGCAGCTCGCCCATGCTGCCATGGCTTCACTGCTATTGTGGTTCAAGCTAGCTGGATTGGCGCTAGCCGAGATGTGTCTACACATGCTGCAGCCACACCTCTGATTGCTGTGTGGACATACTCTGAGACAGACACATTATTTTTTTCTACTCTGGCCAATAAACTCCACTGGGTGCTTACAAGCAAGGAGTTAGAGATATAGGTGGTTGTAAGTCAGCCTTACTTCTCAGTCACTATAAAGCATTCTGCACAGTAGTAAAACCAGAGCCCGCCACAAATTAAATATCACCTGCTGGAGGCAGGAATGAGCTAGCATCCCCATGTACTGCCTTGCGGGAAAGGCAATGCGCATCTGAGGCTCTGGTATTCCTATTCCATCAGTTACCAGAGCATATTGTACTCAGGCTTTATTGTCTGTATTACAGTAGCTCCTGCAAGCTCCAGCTGAGATTGGGGACCCATGGTACTAAACATACACATACCACTCTGTCTGGGAGGGGAAACTGAGGCACAGAGCATGAAGTGACTTACCCAAGGTGACAGAGCAAGTTAGTGACAGAAACAGGAAGAGAACCCAGGTCTCCCAAGTCCCAGAGCAGGGTCCTACCCACTAGACACCACAACTTCTCAAGTAGTTGTTAGAGAGCTTATTCCTTCACTCTCCCACTTCCCTGGTCCGTCTCGCATGAACAGAGACCAACAATACCCAAAGTCCAAAGGTGCAAACAATTTGATGTTTATTGGGGTGAACTTCCAGCAAGCTTAAATCCAAGTTCCTTTTTCCATATTTTCGCATCCCAGCTTACTTCCTGTTTGCTCCCAATTTATATAGTAATATTCTTAGCTATACCTTAACCAACCATTCTACTGAAATTTAACTAACCAATCCTAACATATTGTAACATGATTAGCCAACCAATTATATCCCACCACCTTAATTAGTTTACACCCAGCAAAATTAATTATACAGCAGACAGAAACAATCACAGAACCAGACAGAGACCATGCAAGTAATAGCAAAGTGGGAACCATAATGACAAAACAATACAGAAGTGAGGATTTCACAGCGACATCTATAAAGACATAAGGGTTTTCCAGCTGTGTCTATTGATAAGTGAGTTCTTACCAGACAGAAAACTATCAAACTAAATTTCCTTTTACATCTTCTAGGCTCTTCCCTTTCTCTGGAGGGAATAGATCGGATCACCTTCCTAATAGCCCCATATTGACTAGTTTGGAATGTGAGGAGGTGACCGCTCACTTCCCAGCTTATGGCTGCCTCTGCTACTTAGCCAAAGGCCTTTGCCTAAGAACAGGGCCCAGACTGTCACAGTGAGAGAAGCCCCTAACACAGATTCTCTCTCTTTTAGACCTCTATAACTAGCTTAATGATAAACATATACCTAAATTCTTAAAGTATAGGCCTTTACAGACAGGCCTGAATATCTATATCCTAACAGTAGTCTTTGGCAGAGAGGTGACATGCTTGATTTCCTTTGGACAGCACAACACATGCCAGACAAGAACCTTACCTGGACCGCCACATCAGCAAATCCAAAGCACCCTCACACCAGGTGAAGAGTTGGCTATGTAGCTAAACAATGGCATTAGAGAAGGAGGGAGATTAGGGAGTTAAAGGTAGAGAAATCAGCTTAGAAAAAGAAAGTGAGCATTTTAATAGCAAACAGTGTAACGCCTGGAGAGTTTTACAACAAATATAAAATTAAAAGAATTTCAAAATCAAAGCCTTTGAGAAGACTATGGCGTAGCTGATAAAGTCATGCAAAGTAAGACTCACAGAGAGAGATTACTACTTCCTGCCACCAGACAATTACTTTGCTCAAATTCTTTGGAAGACGTGTTTTCAGCTTCCTGGCAATTTTTGTCAATACAAACAACTGAGTGCAAATTGAGAGACAGAAACTTGGAAGGAGAGGGTGCAGGTAGGAGAAAGGTGGAGTCATACTAGCCAGTTAACGCTCTACAACAGACACAAACAATGTCGCACAGTGTTCATGAAGTTGGTAGTTCGGCTCAGAACATAGCTATTATTATACCTACTTTAAAACCTTTGCATAAAATTAGGTTCCCTGGGATTTTCAGCCATTGCCTAGAACATAAGAACGGCCATACTGGTCAGACCAATGGTCCATCTAGACCAGTATCCTGTCTTCCAACAGTGGCAAGTGCCAGATGCTTCAGAGGGAATGAACAGAATGGGACAAATATCAAATGATCCATCCTCAGTCATCCAGTCCCAGCTTCTAGCAGTGAGAGGTTTAGGGACATCCACAAACTGCATGGGTTGCAGGAAGCAGAGGGTTGGAGCCACTTACTATTGAAGTCTATGAAAGGACTCCCAGTGTTTTCACTGGGTCTAGTCCTTATTGACTATTAGGGCCAAAATATTCAACCTTGGAGACCTAAGGAATATTTTGTTCTGTGTTTGTACAACGCCTAGTAGAATGGGGTCCTGCACCATGCCAGGGGCTGCTAGGAGCTGTGGTAATACTAACAAATGAAGCAAGGCACCTTCATCATAGCAGCCAGTGGGAGTGGAAGATACTCAGTATTTCTTAAAGAAGAGACCGCATATTAATGTGCCTGGCCCACATTTGAAAATTTAACCCTAAATACCCTTTAATGCCCTCCTCACACTTTTACCACCTCACACAAATGGAAGGTTGAGTTTGGTTTCCACAAATATAGAGATTTATAGAGAAAGGCAACATGATTAGCTACGTACACCATCAGAATATGTTATGCAGAGCATATTTCAAGCCAATTTTGTAATTCATAGTAAATCACATTATATCATCATGAGCCCAGTGTCATTCAGAATTGTTCCAGGATATAACAAAGGCTGTGTTCATTTTGCCTATGATAATCACAAATGAAGTTCTATCAAATGGACAACTTCGTATTTCACCCCTGTATTTTCATTATGATGAGGGGTACTCGGCTATCATAGAATCATAGAATATCAGGGTTGGAAGGGAACTCAGGAGGTCATCTAGTCCAACCCCCTGCTCAAAGCAGGACCAATCCCCAACTAAATCATCCTAGCCAGGGCTTTGTCAAGCCTGACCTTAAAAATATCTAAGGAAGGAAATTCCACCACCTCCCTAGGTAACGCATTCCAGTGTTTCACCACCCTCCTAGTGAAAAAGTTTTTCCTAATATCCAACCTAAACCTCCCCCACTGCAACTTGAGACCATTACTCCTTGTTCTGTCATCAGCTACCACTGAGAACAGTCTAGATCCATCCTCTTTGGAACCCCCTTTCAGGTAGTTGAAAGCAGCTATCAAATCCCCCCTCATTCTTCTCTTTCGTAGACTAAACAATCCCAGTTCCCTCAGCCTCTCCTCTGAAGTCATGTGTTCCAGTCCCCTAATCATTTTTGTTGCCCTCCGCTGGACTCTTTCCAATTTTTCCACATCCTTCTTGTAGTGTGGGGCCCAAAACTGGACACAGTACTCCAGATGAGGCCTCACCAATGTTGAATAGAGGGGAACGATCACATCCCTCAATCTGCTGTCAATGCCCCTACATATACATCCCAAAATGCCATTGGCCTTCTTGGCAACAAGGGCACACTGTTGACTCATATCCAGCTTCTCGTCCACTGTAACCCGTAGGTCCTTTTCTGCAGAACTGCTGCTGAGCCATTCGGTCTCTAGTCTGTAGCGGTGCATGGGATTCTTCCGTCCTAAGTGCAGGATTCTGTCCTTGTTGAACCTCATCAGATTTCTTTTGGTCCAATCTTATAATTTGTCTAGGGCCCTCTGTATCCTATCCCTACCCTCCAGCGTATCTACCTCTCCTCCCAGTTTAGTGTCATCTGCAAACTTGCTGAGGGTGCAATCCACACCATCCTCCAGATCATTTATGAAGATATTGAACAAAACTGGCCCCAGGACCGACCCTTGGGGCACTCCACGTGATACCGGCTGCCAACTAGACATGGAGCCATTGATCAGTACCCATTGAGCCAGACAATCTAGCCAACTTTCTATCCACCTTATTGTCCTTTCATCCAGCCCATATTTCTTTAACTTGCTGGCAAGAATACTGTGGGAGACCGTGTCAAAAGCTTTCCTAAAGTCAAGGAACAACACATCCACCGCTTTCCCCTCATCCACAGAGCCAGTTATCTCGTCATAGAAGACAATTAGATTAGTCAGGCATGACTTGCCCTTGGTGAATCCATGCTGACTGATCCTGATCACTTTCCTCTCCTCTAAGTGCTTCAGAATTGATTCCTTGAAGGCCTGCTCCATGATTTTTCCAGGGATTTTTCCAGGGCTGGGAGTACAAAGAGGATCTGCATAATTTCTACTGGACAAAAACTAGACAAACTAGTCTGACAAAGTGAGCAAGGTGCTGAAGTTTACCCTGGAAAAGCTTGTTCTATCAAGTAATCAGTTTACAAACACACTGACCCAATTAAAGAAGAGAAATGTATGTTGTTTTCGCATAATAAACCTGAAATTGTTGCTGACTGAATTGTAAAACCCCATTATGGCTGAATAATGTTTATCCACAGCCTGTAATGTCAGCTCTATAGGTCAGCAGTGAATGATAAAATGATTTAATCATTAACCTATTTTAAACTAATTGTGGTCAGAAACATGGACTGTTACCTGTGACAGTGGAGTCCAGGGCTGTGCTTTTATAATGAAAGGAGACATGGTCATGGTAAAAAGACTTTTGTCTTCACTAAGAAAAAGGTGTGTTTTTACATCCAGATAGCTCTCACAAGGTAAAAAAATCCCTTTTTGCAGTAAAGATATACCTTAATCCCCTCTGGCAAAAGCTGGTGTTATAAACTCTTACCACTTAGACATCATTAGCAGGAGATCTGGGAATTTGGTATCAGATACATTGTTTTCTCAACATGCCAAATGTTTTAACCACAGTATGTTTTTGACCCATCTCCCTCCAGACTCTGACAATTTTGCAGATGCAACTTTGCATCAGAACTAAAAAAAATTAAATTATCTCACTACAGAAAAATGTAGACACACTCTATTTACAAATCTACTACGAGCAACTGAAAGCAAGGTACTTTTGAGGCTGTTGGCTTTGGTCAAGTAAAAGTAATCAGCACGGAGAGGTTAGCTAAGAATGGAAAACTCAAAATCAGATCCACTCTCCAATCCAAGGCCTTCTGCGGCTTCTGAAAAGTTAGCTAAAAGGCACTATTTTTACTACAGCCTGGATGTCTTCGATATCTAATTTGACAGATTTTTTTTATTCTCTGTTCTGTAAACAGCCAATATAGTTTTTGCACCTCCGGTTTTAAGTCAGGTTAGTGCTCGTTTTCCTTAGGAGCGAAACAATCCTCATAGATGAGCAGAACACAGTGCCTCGTTCTCTATTTTACAGAGAACAGGCAGTTCATTTGCTTTCACAGATTCCACAGCAAAAAGGGAGCATTTTGACCATCTAGTCTGGCTACCTGTGTAACACAGGCCAGAGAACATCCCCAAATTAATTCTTGAGCAGATTTTCTTTTAAATCAAACTTGGATGTTTTTCTAATGGTCAGTGATGGAGAATCCACCATCAACCTTGGTAAGTTGTTCCAATTGTTAATTACTGTCACTGTTAGAAATGTACGCCTTATTTCCAGTCTGAATTTGTCTGGCTTCAACTTCCAGCTTTTGGAACATGTTAGACCTTTCTCTGCTAGACTAAAGAGCCCATTATTAAATGTTTGTCCCCAATGTTGAGTTAGGAAGTTGCCATCTCTAAGGTTTAGACATTTCAAGGATGTTTTAGTACTGACAGCGGGAGCCCTCCAGCATATGACACCCAAACTGAAGTCTCCCATGATTATGCAGGTGTTTTTCCCCCACACATTATAGATAAGTGCGTATGGAGCCAGTCACCCATAGGTGCTGGACCTAGGGATGCTGAAGTGGTTTCCATCATATACATTAGGGGTTCTCGACCTTTTTCTTTCTGAGGCCCCCACAACATGATATAGAAACTCCATGGCCCACTTGTGCGACAACTGTTTTTCTGCATATAAAAGCCAGGGCCAGGGCCAGGGGGTAGCAAGCAGGGCAATTGCCCAGGGCCCCACGCCACAGGGGATCCCACGAAGCTAAATTGCTCAGGCTTGGGCTTCAGCCTGGGTGGCAGGGCTCAGGGCCCTGGGTTTCAGCCCCATGTGGTGGGTTTTCATCTTTCTGCACTGGGCCCCTGTGAGTCTAATGCTGGCGCAGCTTGGTGGCCTCCCTGAAACCTGTTCACAGCCCCCCAGGAGGCTCTGGACACCTGGTTGAGACCACTGATATACAGGGTTTACAGTTCGGTTCAATGGCTCTCAGCACCCCCACTATACAAATTGTTTCAGCACCCCTGCAGGGATCCTGTTCCCTGGTGGTCTATGGCAGATACAAACTAATGCCCATTTGACCCTATCCATTTCTGGCTGTCTCCAGCTCAAGTCCATAACCCTTGTTTGTTCACTTTCCATGGATATGATATTACTGGCAAGACTTTTCAAAGAAAAGCAATTTTGGGAGAATATGACAGAATATTCAAGGAGGAGAGGGAATCTCGAATTTCCAGCCATAAATCTGCCCCAGAAACCTCATTCTAAACAGCCACACACAGGCAGGAAACAGACACAGGCAGGGTGACCTACATCTCACCATAACACATGTGCCAATTTCAGGGCCAGGACATCCTTAGTGCCCAGCTGATCCCCAGCCTCCTCAGGGGCACAGGCTGCAGGTGGTAACCCAAACCGAGCCCAAGCCTGGGGAAAGGCAAGGCTGTCATAAAGTAGTCCAGAGTGCAGCTTAGCCAGACCAGAGACCTGTATGTGACCTCGGACAAAGAAAAAGTGCCTTCTGGAAATCACTGATCTTATGCAGCAATGACTGCATGAACCAAATGGAAGACAACAAGCAAGAGTTTCATCAGTTGCTTTCAGGCTACCAAAAAGAGAAACGAACCCAAGAGGCAGGGACATCTTCTACATGAGGCTGAGGCTGCACCCTGTTCTGCAGAAGGGGGACAGGTAGGGCAGACAGCTTTCAAGATTTTGCTATTTCAGCACCATCCAGTTATGGCGCTGCTCTTTGAGGAGATTTAATTGCACAGAGTTGATTTCATTAGAATAAGGGCTCTTGGCAGTGATTAGCTGCCAAAATCCTAAAAATAGGTTCCCTCCTCACCCCACGAGGGGGTCGTGGCCCACCCCCGCCCCCTGGAACTCCTGCCCCATCCAACCCCCCACGTTCCTTGACGCCCCCCCCCCAGGACCCCTGCCCCATCTATCCCCCTCCCCTGTCCCCTGACTGCCCCAGAACCGGGCAGGAGGGTCTCATGGGCCACCATAATGGGTGCCCACCCCACCCCCTAAGAGCCAGAGGGACCTGCCAGGGCGAGATGGGGAGTCCCAGAGTTGTTTACCTGGGTGGGCTCCCAGGAAGCATCTGGCAGGTCCCTCTGGCTCCTAGGGGCGGGGTAGCGTAGCTGGGGGGGAGCAGGGGGAGCGGCCGCTCCCCCCACTGATCACATCAAAAGTGGCACCTTAGGCGCCGACTCCAGGGGTGTTCTGGGGCTGGAGCACCCACGGGGAGAATTTGGTGGGTGCAGAGCCCCCACCGGCAGCTCCCCGCCCCGCGCCCGGCCCCAGCTCACCTCAACTCCGCTCCGTCTCCACCCCTGAATGCGCTGCCCTGCTCTGCTTCTCCGCCCTTCCCCCCCCCGCCCCCCGGCTTCCAGTGAATCAGCTGTTCGCATGGGAAGCCGGGGCGAGCTGAGAAGCAGGCGATGGCTTCACGCTCAGGCCGAGGGTGGCGGAGGTGAGGTGGGGCGGGGAGCGGTTCCCCTGCGCCCCCCTCAGGTTACCTGCTGCGATGAGGGCAGCCCTCCTTGCGTCCCCCCTCTTCAGCTCACCTCCGCTCCACCTCCCTGGGCCTGAGCGCGAAGCCGCCGCGGCTCTGCACCCACCAAATTTTCCCCGTGGGTGCTCCTGCCCCAAAGCACCCACGGAGTCGGTGCCTAAGGCGCCACTTTTGGCCAGTGGTTAAATTTAGAAGCCCTTTTAGAACCGGTTCTCCCTCGCAGGACAACCGGGTCTAAAAGGGCTTCTAAATTTAACAACCGGCTCCAGCGAACCAGTGAGAACTGGCTCCAGCTCACCACTTGCTCTTGGGCTGAACCCCCCAAGAGGAAATCTGAAATGAAGCCATTAACTTGAACTCAGAGAATGGAAGGAATCCAGCCCCAAAGAAGAGCTGTAAACAGCTCTCCAAGCACTTTATAAACTCTTCACATAACAAGAGCTGCTGTGGAACAGAATGGGAAACAAAACATTGAAAATGAGTGTTTTCTACTGTATCCAGGTAGCTGCCTTCAGACCTTCAATACACAGCCACCTTTAAGCCCTCTGAAATGCACGGGGGAACTGATTTCCAGAAGGAGTTCAGTTAACATTCTTCTTTCCATCCTCCACCCCCAATAGGGACAAAAATGTAAACCCAAAACCATATTTTCATTACCATATAAAGTTACCTTGGGTTTTGGTTTCATGCTGAACAGCTAAATATGTCTACAAATGCTAGATAGACTGTCTGATCAAATATTTACATTTCATATTCCAAGACAAAAAATTACATAACACGGAGTTCACATTGAAAGTACAAGATGGTAATTTAAGGATAAAACCCATGACAGGGATTTTGTAGTAATCTCAGAACGGAGCATTACAAATCCACGAAATTCAGAGTTACGTTTATGTATGGAAATGCACTATTAGGACATCCAAATAACCTTAACTCTGTCCTGTAATGACACTATTCAATAACCCTGCAATTATGATGAAGACATTGTAGAGTTTGTGGTCCCAGATTAGCTGAAAATGACTTTTAAAGACCCATTAGTTTGTTTAATTATTTTTCCCTTCATTGTGCCAAAAATTCAATAGCAGTCCCTGATTGTTCCAGCAGCATTTCTTGAGGACTCAACCCTCAAAGCTATTGTATATCTCAGAATCACGTGGCAGTGAGGAAAGCAGCCTGTTCTCCCAGCCCAGGAAGGGCATAAGAGAGAAGTGCGGACTCAACAGTATGCTTCCTCCTTTACCTAGATCCTGCTGACCCCCCTGGGTGAGGACTCTGCTGAGTTTGTGCTCCAGCACTGAAGAAGGGACAAGCTTGGGGAGCAGACTATATTCCGCTCCATTCTCCTCACGTGCTGTGTTGCTCTTCTCATTGAAGCAAGGGGACCTTGTATTTGGCTATTACATTCTTTTCTTCATACCAGACATAACTAACTCCGCAGGGCCTGCTGTTTGCTGCAGCCCCCTGGTCTGCCCACCTTCCAGTACAGAATGTGACCTCAGTAGCCACAACCCACATCCTTAAACAACAGGAACAGCAACTCCATGCATACACACCAGGCAAATCAACACTAAAAGTTCATGCACACCTATGGTGTTAGATACAAATATTTAACACCAGCACATGCTCACTTGCCATTATATATACCTATGCTGAGACGTCCCTTTAGACAGGGAACCCACAGGAATATGGCTCCAGCTAGCATACCTCGCCTCTCTCAGCAGAAGACGTGAGAGGAAACTGCATAGCTGGGGGGAGGGAAAGCTCAGTGGTTTGAGCATTGGCCTGCTAAATCCAGGGTTATGCATTCAATCCTTGATGGGGCCATTTAGGGATCTGGGGCAAAATTTGGGGGATTGGTCCTGCTTTGAGCAGGGGATTGGACTAGATGACCTCCTGAGGTCCCTTCCAACCCTGATATTCTATGATAAGAAACAACTCCCACTGTTTCCAGTGCCCTCGGAGGTTCTTCCCAGCCAGGGGAGCACTAGGTTTTCAATTTACTTTCCATGGGCCCTCAACCAACAAGCCCCCCCTCTTCCCCTGTCAAATCTTTGTTTAGAAGAGAAAAGAGCCTCCCATGACTTCAAATAATTTTTTTAATGTGGAAGCTGAACATATTTATTTATTTTTAGTAAAAAAAAAAACCTGCAACGGAAAATGATGATGCCACATGTGTCAGAAAAATTTGTATATTTTTACTATTTTTTTAAAAAAGCAGTATTTCCCCTCTACAAAGATCTTCAAAGATGTGTAGCTAGTCAGGCATGCATTCTATATATTCCAGGCCTTTGCACTGAATCTTTAAACAGTGATTTAAATTACAAACTATGATAAAGCTCTGTCCTTGCCTCCGTGGGTCCCACGTTTCCTGGTGGATTTCACTAGCCTCAGAGGATCACTGTGACCCTCCATGTAACCCTTCTCTCGTTAGAGACAAGGGTCACAGTCTACTGAGCCATTTTCATCATAAGCCAGCAAGGGAGGTAAGGAGAAGTTATCCTTCCTTGCACAGTCTCTGTTGTCTCCCAGGGAGGTGAGGAGAAGTTATCCTTCCTTGCACAGTCTCTGTTGTCTCCCAGGGAGGTGAGGAGAAGTTATCCTTCCTTGCACAGTCTCTGTTGTCTCCCAGTCTCAGTGATTAATCAGGGGGCAATATGGGGGGAGCCCAGACCCACCCTCTACCCCGGGCTCCAGCCCAGGGACCCTAATAGTATCAGCTATGGTAGCTGACCTTTTAGAAACATGACATGTACAATTCCCTGGGCTACTTCCCCCATAGCAGCCCCCACTTCCTCAAGCTCCACTTCACCCTTACCTCAGGGCCTCCTTCCTTGTGCCTGATATGGTGTGTACTGCTCAGCCTCTCCAACAGCACAACTTCCTCCCACAGCTCCTGACATGCACACCCACCTGACTAACTGGGAGGCTTTTAACTAGTTTCAGCCAGCCCCTGATTGGCTTCAGATGTCCCAATCAACCTAGCCTTCTCCCTGCCTTCTGGAAAGTTCTTAATTGCCTCCAGGTGTCTTAATTGCACTGGAGCAGCTGCCATTTCACTTATCCTGGTACCAGGGATTTGTTTAGCCTGGAGCTAATATATCTATCTCCCACTACTTTTCTATAGCCATCTGGCCTTGCCCCGTCACAAAACATAACCCAACTATTTAGATATACAATGATCTTTAAAAAAAAAAAAAAAGCCCCGGTGTACCAGTATTAATTCATATTGCAAATCAAATAAGATCACAAAATGTTACCAACTGCAAAGCTGTTTCTGTAGGAGTTGCAAAAAATTCTGAGACATTTTCACTTAAAGAGATTTGATAAGAGGAAATTGATTTCCCCAGTAAAGACTATTTCCTTTCATTTAATATATTGCCTACCTACAGCAGATAGAGTTGTGAGTTAACCCTTCGATACGCTGCATGATTCTCCTTTTGGCAGCCAAATTAATGTTATCTCAGGGCATCTCTTATAGTCTGAAAGTGTTAAAGTGGATGGATGGGGAAGCTATATTAATACAATCTTACTGCAGTAGTGTTTGGAAATTCATGTCTACAGTTCCTGCAGCAACCAAACAGTCTCTCAAACCCTTTCTGCAAATGTGTTATTTTGTCTTCACCCAACACTCTTTAAATAAACAACTTACTCTCTCTAGCACTGGGACACTCTGCACCTGGTCCTTCATGGCCCCATAGTGAAGGCCCCTTAGTCCTACCACATCCCGCCCCAGGAAAGCAGCGGAAAAGGTGGGTCCTCCAGGGCTGCCTAGAGAGGCTGGGTAATGTCTCCCAATAGCTGGGTAATAAACAAGAGAAATTAGAATTACTCATTTATGAAAGGAAATTTGACATAATTGGTATAACTGAAGCCTGGTGGGAGAAATCACATGACTGGAGTGTTACTAGCAATAATTACACTGTATTTATGAAAGATAAAATGGGAGAAATCGAGCAGGATGGCACTTTAGCGTTATTGACAGGTCAGGAGGAAAGGACCTGAAGTGCTTATGAGTCAATGTTCTAACTGATAGATCACAAAATAGGGGTGTGACACTGGCAGACCAGGTGCCAGCTCATGCCAAGGTCCCAGTGTCTTAACTGAACACTGACAAATACAGGACTGGAATCAGTCTGGCTCAGCTGTGTGTGAGTATTGTTAAAATAGGGGTTATAATTCTAAGAATTATTGTGCAGGAGGTCAGACTAGATGGTCATAATGGTCCCTTCTGACCTTAATATCTATGAATCTAGGAATGTATTTAGACGTTATTGAATCCTTGTGAGTTGCTGCATACATTAATCTCACTTATAGCATCTGTATCCCATGTTATAAGGTAATATTCAAGTATTTTATTGTAAGCCTCTGTGACTGTGTAAATCATCAGGCAGGAGAGAGACATTAACTAGCATGAAGTGCTGGTCTCCAACAGAAGGTGTTAAGTTCCACCCATAGGGAAGGTCCTTCAACACCAGATGAGCTATTGCAAGACATTAAAGAGGACAAAAAACTTTGTTCTGCTAAGCCTCACCCAGCCTCCAGTGAAGTTGAGTCATCCAAATGGATTCCTCCCATCAGCTGAATTTGCAGCTCAGAATAAAAGGGAGGAGGGGCATGATAACCCTTAACGTAAAGGAACTGTATTTCTATGCTTCCTGGACACTGGAGGGCAAGATATTCTTGGCATAAGCAAGAAGGCCCAGATGTTTGGCCTGAGTTAGCCTTAAAGGACAAATAGAACTTTCTTACTATAGAAATTTCTACTTTATTTTGAATTTAAGATTGTAACTCATTTGTGCATCTAGGTTTACCTGCCTTGACCTTGTAAATAACTCTTGTTTCCTTTCCCTATTAATAGATGTGTATATAGTTTATTATAGGATTAGCTACAACTGTAGTCTTTGGTGTAAGATCTAAGGTGTGATTGAGAGTAAGTGACTGCTCCTTTGGGACTGGGAGTAACCAGAATATTGCTGTGATTCTTGGTGTAAGGGACCATCTAATCTATCAAAGGTCAGCTTACCAGGGTGGCAAGACAGATCGTAGTACCCAAAGGGATTGACTGTAACTCCATATTAAGAATGGTATAGTGCCTGAGGAGTACACACTTGATAATTGGTTGGTGAAATCTAAGTATTGAACTCAAAGCCAATTTGGGATTTGTATCCTGGTCTTAACAGTCTGCCCTGAGGTTGGGACCCAGGCTCGAGTCACTGCAGACAACATGACAAAGGGTCACAAGATAAGGGTAGTGTGGGTCCCTTCTAGACACCAAATCAGATGAAGGAACAGGATGAGCAGCTCCTTAACTATCTATGATATGTTGACAGAAAAGTTGTTATCTTGGGGGATTTCATTCTGGGGACATAGGCTGGTGCTCTCATGCTACTACCAATAAAGCCTCTCTGGAGGTCCTAGCAACCTATCCTCTATAATTGCTAACAAAAAGTATTGCAACCAAGTCAGGGTAATTCTATAGTAGCTCTCATTCTGAGAGATCAATTGGAATGGATCACTGAACTAAAACCTGATTGTCACTTAGGTGCAATTGATCCTGATCTAGTTGTGTTTGTTATGTGCAAACAGAATATAGTCAGTGCAATTCCTCTGACCCCTTCAAACTTGTCTAAAATCAGGCACCTATCAATGGGAACTTCAATCAATGGGAGCGATGGGTTTTGAGCACCACAAAAACCAGGCCACTTGTTTAGGCATGTAACTCTAGGGACCCTCTCCAGCAACACGATGCATCCAAGCAAACCCCTGCACTCATGCAGAGCTCCAGGGAAGGCAGCTGTAACACCTACAGACCCTGGTCATTGGCAGGTGGGATTGAACCTGGGACCTTGGGAGCTTAGTGCATTAGCCTCTGCAGCATGAGCTAAAAGCCATATGGCTGTTAGCTAAGGCTGTAGAGCAGACTCATTTTCTCTCTCTCCCTCTAAGTGGTCTCCGTGCCACTAGATGGGACAGAACACCGCACCCAGGAGGTGTGTGGGTTACACAGGCACATGCCCACACAGTTCCAATTGAAGGATGTAGCTTGGCCTTGGCCTCTCCGTGCATCTGTAAAGCTGGGATGATAACGTTTAGCACAGGGCTGCTGTGAGACCTAAATCCTGCATGTTCCCAAAGTGCTTTGAGCGCCTTGGCTGGAGAGCACAACTCAGAAAGTGGCTTTAGGAGTGTAGGTATTACTCTGATTGGATTCTTTCTAATGCTATGGCTGGCCATGCAATAAATCCTGCCCATGAAGAGAGAAATCACTTTCCTACACAAAGCAAGAAGTGCAATAAAGCATGACAAGCATAAGCCAGAGGTCCATGCTCAGATACTGCAGTGATGAAGATGACGCCAGAAACTGGTTAAAAATGAAGTCCCAATGCACCACCTAAAACCAAGTATTAAAAGGAACTCTGAACCAAATCAGTTAAGAGAGACATGTTGCTGTCTCATCTAGGTTCTGTAAATACCACGTCCCTGCTGCACTTGCTTCCTGAAACGTGTGACTCCCAGGAGACTAGCTGCAAAAGAAACAGTGGCACTAAGATATTTAGGGCAAAGACTGTTGCTTTCTTTTCCCTATCAGAGTCATCAGCTCTGGGCGAGGTTCTCAAATGATTTTCGTCCCCCAATGCACATTTATGGGAACCTATCACACGAGCGCTTAAAGCACTACAGGGCAGATTTCTAATCAGCCCTCCTCCCTTTGCCCTTTCCGTTCCCCAGTGTGCCTTATGCTAGCGCTTGTTTGTTTGCGTCACACAACCAGCCTCTTCCACCTGCACGAATAGTTGAGCAATTGGAAGTGCAGCGTCGCTGCCCAGTGAGCAAGCTGAGACAATAGCAGCGTGCATAGTGACAAACGGAAGCGCACAGCTTCAACGATCCAAACCAACCCAAACTCTCAGAAGGAGCGAGACTGGGAGGGCTGCACAGTTACTCATCCCATCATTCGCGGATCAGACTGCACAGGCTGTCTCCTCGGGCGAGCAGGAGCTGGGAGACGGGAGGCACCTCACGCTGACCTCAGAAGAGCTCCAGGCTGACCGACTCCGCGGTGGCACCGATGCAGTCTGGGAGGAGCACATCCGTCCCCCAAGTTACAAGCCAGGACCCTTCTATCTCTCCGAGTAGGCGTTTACGCTGAATCCTTTCCTTACCATAGCTCCGAGTGTCTCTGAGCGGTAAGGGGAGTGCTAAGGGCCACCTGGGGAGAAGCAGTCAGTTGTCTCAGCACCACCGCAAGCAGACCTCCTGGCCAGTCACGAGCTCGGTGCCAATCGGATTAGGCCTTGGCTAACCTGACCGCTCCAGGAAGCCGCATTTAAGGACATCATTTCGGGAGGGTGCCAAAGCAACCTGCATCCTCCCCATCACCTTGTGCCTTGCAAGCAGCAGGTCTCCGCACACGTGCTGTCACAGGGAGCAGGGAGTCTCTGGTTCTGTACCCAGCTCTCCCACGTTCCCCCCGTGTGCCCTCAGACCAAACAAGTGGCAACGTACAGAGGACGCGAGGGTGAGCCAGGGTCAAAGCTGGGCCCTTCCACGACAGATAAACGAGCAGCCCTGGCAGGGTGCATCCGCACTGGGGCCGAGCAGCCGGAGGAGGCATGATTGTGCAGACTAAGCTAGAGCGTTCCCTTGGACACAACTCCCTGAGACCCCATGCCTGCTCCCATCACCGTCAAGGGGCATTTTACCTTTTACTTCAGCGAGAGGGGGCTGGGCGCTGGCTCTCCCTCTGCCTCAGTCTCCATGTTGGCGAACTAGGGATAATATTCAGCCACCTTAAAATCACTTAGTAGCATCACAGCAGCGTCTAGAGGCCCCAGCCAGGACCAGGGTTGCACTGTGCGAGGTGCCGTGTAAACACAACTCAAGCAGCAGTCCCTGCCCTGAAGAGCTTACTGCCTAAGCACACAAAAGGCAGGAGGAGGGAGTGTCACAGTTTTCAAAACTCACCATCCTGGAGACATTTTTCAGGTAAATTTTGAAAAAAAAGGGAGAAAATCCATCCTGTTTTTCATCCATCCCATGGTAGGGAAAGGAGGCAAGATCATCCCCTTTTTACAGAGGGGGAACGGAGACCCAGAGTCGCTTGGTCCAGGTCACCCCAAAGCCAGAATCTGAACCCTGAGGCCCAGGCCAGATCCCCAAGTACAGCCCCAGCCTTCCTGTGGAGGGGGAGGCTGGGATTCTACACTCACGAAGGTTTGTTAAGCTCTTCACACTCCTCGAATGGGGCAGGGATGATCCTTCACGGTGTGGGTACAGCACCTCGCACAACGGGGCCCTGATCCATAGGGTGCTACTGTGATGCCTGTCATAAGTGCACAGCGGTAATCGTGGTCCTATGCCACAGGAGGAATGTTTTCCCTTTTCCCAGCTGGCGATCAGTTTCTACCCCCAAAGCAAGAGGACTGATTGCCCTCGCTTGTGTGACTGCAGGGGTTAATCAGAGTTGTGTGAGCCTCACCCCCTCTGATCGCAACAAAAGGGATCATTTCTCCAGATGGGCTCCTCCTGAGACCAGGCCTGTACTACAGCTTAGTGGGTATAACGCATGGTGCTCAGGGGTGTGAATAAGCCACCCCCGCGGCAACGCAAGTTACACCAACTACGTGTGGACAGCGCTATGGCAGCAAGCGTCTCCTGCCAACACAGCTCTTGCCGGGCTGGAGTAAGGAAGTCGATGGGAGAACGCTCTCCCGCCAGCTTACAGCAGCTGCCATAGCAGTGTCGCAGTAAGCTCTGTAATGTAGCCGTAGCCTCAGAGTTAAACTGAAATCTCAGCTGCCCCTAGATCTCTCGTGCTCCCACCCTGGCCGTCCGCATGGAGACAAGGAGCTTGGTTTGTTTTCAGAGTAACAAAAAGATGTGACAAATTAACATTTTAAAAGGTTCCATGATATGCTTCTCTTTATTTATTTTTACAACTCCTGCCAGATCTCCATTGTGCTCCCCGGCATTAATAAGAAATAAGACCATCCTTCAGTCAATGAAAAGAATAAAATAATGATGAGTGTCTGCTAAATTAGTTACATTATTAAGACCGCTCGTTGTGTCTGAGGTGGTTATAACAGAGGCTCAGCCTGAGATGAGCAGGGCGTGCAGGAGTGTCAAGGCTCGGGGAGCCACGCGAGCTCCAGAGCAGGTAGCAAGCC
Source organism: Lepidochelys olivacea (assembly GCF_965140295.1). Classification (NCBI taxonomy): domain Eukaryota; kingdom Metazoa; phylum Chordata; order Testudines; family Cheloniidae; genus Lepidochelys; species Lepidochelys olivacea. The sequence continues at coordinate 126,897,933 of NC_140416.1, forward strand.
AGAAGCTTCTGGTTTTCTGTTCTGAAGAGTGACAGTACCTCCTAGGATTCATCAGCGCAGATGTATTTGATGATGGATGATGCTGTTTCTCCTTTGCCTCAGCCAAACAAATCCTGCTTGTACTTGTTAGAAGATACATCATGAACTGTTATTTTTAAAAGATCGACCAGGCCTGACCCTTGTCTGAAGCAGGGCTGCATGACGCTGCTGACCCAGTTTCACCGTTCGTTACAAACCCCAAACTCAGGCCAACCCATTTGCTTTGGTTCACAGGCCTTCCAGGAAGCATAGGGTGAGATTTAAGCATCCACAGGCTGATTGGTTATCGCCAATGGAAGCCATGCAAAAAGTGGCAATTTTGCCTAGTATGGATTTTTCCTTTAACGTTCACAGCAATGCAAGGACCCTAGCAGTCTAAACATACTCTGGTCACTACTCTGAAAACAGAGGGTCAGGTTCTCTGGTGCCTCCCTCCTGATTTACCCAGATGCAACTATAAAACCACTAAGTCAGAGGAGATGCCGACTCCTCAGTGTCAGAATAGCTGATTTGGAGAGACCCGAGTATTTAGACACCTAATTTCCTTTGAAATCAATTCGAGTTATGTGTTTAAATATCTTTGACAATCTGGGCAGTGGTCCATATGTGCCTGGTATTAGACAAGTGCTATGGGAAAGTGCTCTGAACCAGCTTTATTGTTATTTAATTGTATGGTGACAGCAGATATAGGACCCTAATCATCAGGAATCAGAGACCCACTGTGCTAGGCACAGTGCACATAGACAGTCCCTGCCCTAGAGACCTCACAGTGTGGGACAGAGCTGATGGTCTTCCTTCCTCAGGCCCTATAAAGACCTCACTTCTACTGCCTTGCACCTTGGGGAGACATTTGCATCTGGGAGTGTAAAGAGGATGTAAAATGTCAGCGAATCACCCAGTGTGAACAGGTGTAGGAGACTACCCAAGGAAATGGGGAGTCAGGCCCCATCCCAGTAGAGTTAATGGAGTCTCCCCAGGGATGAATTTGGCCCTGTCTCCGTACAAAGCTTGAAAGCATTCCTGCAGTGGACAATCTATCAAGAGAGTTTATGCCAGCCAATCAAGGACAGCACTGTGATGATTAATTGGATTTATTCTGTAGACAAAGTCATTAATTGTGCGGGATTGAATTGGCTCATCTCCTCCTGAAATGGGAGCTCTTCCATTTTATTCCAATTAATGGAAAAAATACAAGAACAGAACTCCCTCTGACTCACAGACACTAGCATTGTGTGTACTCCCAGCCCGAGAGATCCCCAGACCTTTTCCAGAGCCCAGGTTGCCGAGGGCAATGCCCCCTCAGACTTTTTGCATTGTGCGGAGCACCTTCTGAATGGAGATCCTCTTGTGAACACCTCCCTGCTTGGCCCTACAAAGCGAACTTTCCCTGCTGCAAGTCCAGTTGTTGGTTACCACCACAAGTAATGGTCGAAGAACATGGAGACAAGAGGAAAATCAGCTCCCATTAATGTGATGGACTCAGTAGCTTGGTGAGGCCCCCTGGTTAATTTCTCCCTGAATGCAGGCCTTCGCAGCCTCATCTCACCATCCTATTCAGACAAAATTTTGTCCCAGTTCCTGGAAATTGGTTCTTGATTAATGACCATGGGCCAGACTGAGCTCTGAAGCAAGAAGGTGCAACTCTGATGGAAGACTATGGGCCTAAAAGAGAAATCAAATCTGCTTGTCAATAGGTGTCACTTCCCAAGTCAATAACCCTAGACAGAGACTCCCATTAGGCTTGGAAGCAGATATGGGGTGACCATATGTCTCCGTTTTATAGGGACAGTCCCAATAGTCCGGGCTTTGTCTTATACAGGTGCCTATTATTCCCCACTCCCATCACAATTTTTCACACTTGCTATCTAGTCACCCAAAGCAGATAACTAAGTTTTTGATAAAACCTTATGTCAATGCATGTCCTTCCCTCTAGGGTGCCTCCTCCTGCCTGGACACGGCATTGCAGGGGACTTTGCCACCCACACTCCCTCTGGTGGCCACTTTCTTAGCCACAACGGTCAGTCCCAGCCAGTCCCTTCTCCAGACGGCTTTACTGCGTCCTCTGTGGCTCAGCCCTGGCCAACTCACACAACAGTTCAATCCTCTCCCAGGGTGCATCTCTAAACAAAAAGGTCCTTTGCCACTCCTGGGCTTGTGTTCAACTCCTCCCCCTCGTCAGGGCACTGACATGCCCAGGCTTCTCCCTGCTGGGAGTTCAAGTCCCACTTCAATTAGCCTTCTGCCCCCTGCTGGGCTTCCATATTATTCCTGGGTCTTCCCAGAGCCTAGTTCCGGACCCCTTTCCACTCTAGGGCCCCTACACAACAGCTAACCCTGCTCCTGTAGCTCTTCTTTCTAACCCCAGCCAATCCCAACTACTGGCCCTTCCCAGAGAAGAAGGAACTCTCCCTCGCTTCTTTCTTCTGGTTCCCCTTCCCAGCTGAGCTCTCTCTGTTCCTGCTATACAGCCTAGCTACTCCTCCTCAGGCCAGGAGGCAATCACCTCCCAGCTGTGGAGTATGACTAGTTGGTCCTCTCCCTTGCCTTACAGGTGATGGGAATAAAGCCCTCACATCTTAGTATAATTTATATATTGCTTGGACACCCTTTTTTAAAGGCAGTCAGTGCTCAGGTATTTTTCTAAGGATGCTCAGAGGCAGATGGAGAACATGAACACATTTATCTGTGCAAACGTGGGACATGGACTGACATCACGCTTTCCAAAATAGACACAATTTGCCCACACTGGTGCTGCGAAATCTGTGGCATTAAAATGTCAAGGAATTAGCATGGCAAACAGGCAGAAAAGTAATGAAAATAACAAACACACTCTTGTGACTATTTCCTTATAAGGGGGCAAACTCTGGCCTTGCTCTAGGAAGCAACAAGTGGAGTTTAAGCCCTAGCTCACAAGCACATAGCTCTCTGCACAGCCAGACTAACATCAAGTGCCACTAGAGATGTCTGTGGTCTTTACTGAAAACTACTGGTAAACAAGGGAGACAAAGCTGGGATTTGAGCTGTATGCAGATCTGTTTGTTCCTGTCTGTAGCTATAGCTATTTATTTTCATAGCCATTCCCCGTTTCAGGCTGCCTGTGATTGCATGGTACTAAGCACAGTCAGGTCACATGCAGAGTGGAAGCAGAGGGTTTCTAGACCAGCTCCATAGCCAGGACAGGGAAGCTCAAACCAATGACACCGCTGACCCCCTGAATGCCCTGCACAAATTCTGCCCACAAGTTCCTGCGGAATCACCACCACACAGGATAGAGAGGGGGAGTGGGACAGGTCTCTAAATTGTGTTCACTGGAGCTTGGCAGAGCCTGGGGGAGGGGATAACTGTGCCCTTTGCACACCGGGCCTGTGGTGGGGCTCTTCACTTCAGTGCACGCCGTCCTCTCCCAGACAGACAGTGATGCTTAGCAGCTATCCACTGACACAGCCCTCCTTGGCAGCCGGCGTTGACTGAGTCTTCCTGGGTGACTGACAGCTGGGGAGGAACCTGAAAGGTCCTTCAGCCCCTCAAGAGAAGGGTGAAGCCACAGCCACACCTCACGGAGGCGATGGGGCTCTGGGCCTCAGCTGTGCCCGAGCTTGGGCACTGTGGCTTAAATCCACCACCACCCAGCTCTGCTGAGTACAGGAAAGTGACTCAAAATAGAACCGTCTGCTTTGATGCAGCTTTGAAGCTTTATCTTTGCTGTACCAGGCATTTGAAGGCAGATGTTTCACCATGGCAGTGTCCTGGGAATGACCTACCTGCTTGTAAATCCAGACCCTGATCCAAACCGAAACCCAATGAAAAGAATCCCCCTGACTTCAGTGAGTTTGGATCCCAGCCCTCGGGAATCTGGCCCCCCGACGATTCCACCAAACCAGGAAAGCATTTTAAACTCACAAAGCTGGTTAGTAGAATTAGGCACTTGGGGTGAAAAGGCCAAGGCAACCCTTGGTGTGTTTGAGATTTTTTTATCCTTTGCTGCGGAGCATCTAACAATTAAGAGACAACAGTGTGTCTCCAGCCTCACTGTTACGGTATGCAAAATGGTGTGCTGGCCCTAAACCAGTGTAAAGAACTAGTCAAAACACAGAGTGAATTCATCCCTTTGAAATCGGACTCCCCCTTTTCAGAAGTGGTTCACACACTCCCAGGAACAAACTCCACAGTATCAGTGAGAACTGAGTGGTTGATGATGGGGCAGCATCTTCTGGAGACAGAGCATATTGGAAATGTCAGAACACAGTGGCCTACCGCCTATATCCATTTGCCATGTTAATTCTGGAGGACCGTTATTTGGAGAATAACAGCAAGTTTCCACAGCTCTGGGGGATTTCAGTCTTGGCATACACAGTGGATACCTTCAGTATTTGCATGTAAAAAAGCTGGCAAGTATACAAAAGTTCAAGGCCTAGTCTCTCTCAGTAAGGGATTTCAGTAGGTAAGGCACTGTATGAAAGAAATCAAGCAGACTGCAATGTTTAATATATTCACCCAGGTCCACTGAGAATATATATATCAAACCAATCCCTGTTTGATTAATTTTGTCTATTTATATCAGTACGCCAGCCCTCGGGGCGAAATTCTAGGGAATGTGAGAAGGTGACACTAATTACTTGGCAGTGTGATCCCACAATGTGTCCCATTGGGCCACTTCCCTATATGGCCCAGCTAATGACAGATCCAGTCAGTGGCCTGGAGAAGCCATCCTCTGCCACAAAAAGTGGTAATTGTCTTGAACGGGGCAAAGCAACCACAAAGGCAGTCTAAAGAGTAACCTGGAAATCCCTCTTATGCAAAAGGGAATCCCTGGTTGGCATTGAGCTGGCTTAGAACAACAGGAATCAGTCTGAACCGTCCCACAGATTTCTTTGGTTAGTTTGAGTTCCCCTCTTGCATGTTGGCACCAGGATCCCCAACGGTCCCATTGTGGTGTACTGACAATTGTAAAATGTCACTTTAAATTTAAGATGGGGGCTCCTGGTCCTGCTCAGAGACTAGGGGGCTCTGTAGAGAAGCATGTGATCTGGGTCCTCAGCAGCTAGTCTATAGGCAGCCAGCCTAGAACAAGTAGATTGAGCTGTGCCTTGCTCTTTTGGGGAGCAGCCTGCTTTGTCACCCTCTGTTTTGGGGTTCATATATGTTATCATTCTGAATCCTAGGAAATAGAGGAGTGTGATGTTGTAACCTTCCAGCAAGAGTATTTTCTGTTTCTAGCTAGCTTCTCTGTTGGTATAATGTGAACATAACACAGAGTCAGTTTAATAATCTTTTGTATGGATACATAGTAATCAGCAATGCCAACTTCCCTCCAACCTAATCACTTGCTGGACAGTCTGCTATAGGCTTTGCAGTAGAAGTGGCTCTTGGAAAGAGGGTATTGTTTAAGGACCAGCTCAGGGAGAGCATATGGGTGGAGTGAAAGAGTACAAAGATGATTGGGAGGAAGTGGACAAAGGGGTGATTGAGTCTGGTGTTGTTAGCACAATGTCAGAGGCAGTGGGGCACAAGATAAGACCTAAGAGCGGAAAAGTACAGAGGGGCAGGCTGTGAAGGAGCTCGAAGGGAAAGTAGCTTGAACTTGTTTGCCTGTTGTGCCAGTGGAGGGGAAGACTCCTCCGCCCTTCTCAGCACCAGTCACAATCTGCCTTTCCATGGCGCAGTTTAAGTTTTTCAGATGGAAATTCATCGATGATTGAATTAAAACCAGGGAACCTCACAGGGGCTGAAAGCCTGACCCCCTTGGGGTCAATGGCAGTTTTGCCAACGACTTCAGTGGTGCCAGGGTTTCAGTCTTCATTTTTCCCCCTCTAATAAGAATATCACTTAGCTCTTGCCTTTGAGATGGGAGCATAGGTCTTGCTCCTCAACATCTTGCTCACAGGCCAGCGTCTGTGCATGGGCCCCATGAGAGCAAGTGGGGCTCAGCTTCATAGAATCATAGAATATCAGGGTTGGAAGGGACCTCAGGAGGTCATCTAGTCCAACCCCCTGCTCAAAAGCAGGACCCATACCCAATTAAATCATCCCAGCCAGGGATTTGTCAAGCCTGACCTTAAAAACTTCTAAGGAAGGAGATTCCACCACCTCCCTAGGCAACGCATTCCAGTGTTTCACCACCCTCCTAGTGAAAAAGTTTTTCCTAATATCCAACCTAAACCTCCCCCACTGCAACTTGAGACCATTACTCCTTGTCCTGTTCTCTTCCACCACTGAGAATAGTCTAGAGCCATCCTCTCTGGAACTACCTCTCAGGTAGTTGAAAGCAGCTATCAAATCCCCCCTCATTCTTCTCTTCTGCAGACTAAACAATCCCAGTTCCCTCAGCTTCTCCTCATAATTCATGTGTTCCAGACCCCTAATCATTTTTGTTGCCCTTCGCTGGACTCTCTCCAATTTATCACAGCTTGAGAGCCTTAATATACCCACCTGCAGGAAGCTTCAGATTCAGGTCCCATTCACTAACTCATGCAATTCTCCCATTCCACCAGTGCAAACCCGCCAAGAAGCTGAGTGGCATTTCCCAAAACACCAAGGGGCTTGGGGGCTTTTTAAAACCTCACCCTACATTCTCACGAGAGCTGGCTGGATTAGGCTGTGCAAATGAGATGCCATAAAATACATAAATAATAATTTAACAACAAACAACAACAACAACAATCATCCTTTTGTATGTTTCAATTCACAGAACATGCTTATTTACTAAGGTTGCAAATCATTCTAATTTACATACACCTGTAAGGACAAATTACCGTATAAATCAATGTATGGCAAGTTAGCACAAATATTCTCCAAACACAATAATATGAGACACAAAATCCATAGGGGTTTCAATCAAGATAATCTTAATAAAAGACATCAAGATGATTAGTAAAACCTAAATATTTTTAAATCATGGGTATTCATTTCTGTTTTATAGTTGCACCTAGAGAGCCACAACCAACATCAGGGCCCCAGAGCTCTAGGCACTGGACACAAGAGACAGCCCCTGCCCAGAGCACTTCCAATCTCAATAGAGACAGAACAGATAGGAAACCGATTAAATGGTTCAGCCCAAGGTGACATGGCAGGTTAGGGGAAGAGCTGAATTCAGATTTCCTAGGTTCACTACTTAGCTATGCCACTGGCCCAGGGACCTCAGGCATGGATAGCAACTCCATCTCTCCTGTTCTCTGCCTGTGGCACACAATGGTTTTGTCTAACTAAATGCTTAAAGCTAAAGTCTAGGGATCAATCTAAGGGCATCTGGGTGACATTTAATAGCCTGCAATATACAGGAGGTCAGACTAGATGATCTAAAGGTCCCTGGAGAGTTTTCATAGTTTCACAGGTGTCATAAATATAAAGGGAAGGGTAAACCCCTTTGAAATCCCTCCTGGCCAGGGGAAAGCTCCTCTCACCTGTAAAGGGTTAAGAAGCTAAAGGTAACCTCGCTGGCACCTGACCAAAATGACCAATGAGGAGACAAGATACTTTCAAAAGCTGGGAGGAGGGAGAGAAACAAAGGGTCTGTGTGTCTGTCTATAGTCTGTCTTGGCCGGGGATAGACCAGGAATGGAGTCTTAGAACTTTTAGTAAGTAATCTAGCTAGGTATGTGTTAGATTATGATTTCTTTAAATGGCTGAGAAAAGAACTGTGCTGAATAGAATAACTATTTCTGTCTGTGTATCTTTTTTGTAACTTAAGGTTTTGCCTAGAGGGGTTCTCTATGTTTTTGAATCTAATTACCCTGTAAGATATCTACCATCCTGATTTTACAGGGGGGATTTCTTCATTTCTATTTACTTCTATTTTTATTAAAAGTCTTCTTGTAAGAAACTGAATGCTTTTTCATTGTTCTCAGATCCAAGGGTTTGGGTCTGTGGTCACCTATGCAAATTGGTGAGGCTTTTTATCCAACATTTCCCAGGAAAGGGGGGGTGCAAGTGTTGGGAGGATTGTTCATTGTTCTTAAGATCCAAGGGTTTGGGTCTGTGGTCACCTAGGCAAATTGGTGAGGCTTTTTACCAAACCTTGTCCAGGAAGTGGGGTGCAAGGTTTTGGGAAGTATTTTGGGGGGAAGGACGCATCCAAACAGCTCTTCCCCAGTAACCAGTATTAGTTTGGTGGTGGTAGCGGCCAGTCCAAGGACAACAGGTGGAATATTTTGTACCTTGGGAAAGTTTTGACCTAAGCTGGTAAAGATAAGCTTAGGAGGTTTTTCATGCAGGTCCCCACATCTGTACCCTAGAGTTCAGAGTGGGGGAGGAACCTTGACAACAGGGTTTAAGGGATTTTTGTTTTGTTTTGTTTTTTGCATTTGAAAAATGTATTAGTATCCCTGTTTTACAAGTTTTAGAAAAAGAATCCCAGGATTTTGCCTCCTGTGTGTTTTTGCCTTGGGATTCTCAGCCTGCATCTCCTATGAGCTCCATTGGGAGCGCAGGTTAAAGTTCCACCTCTCTAGTAGAGAATATACCCTCCTCCTGTTTAATTACCAGTGTTACATACACAGCACATAATTAATGCAAATAAACGAGAGGAAAGAGTGCCAAGGTCAGATCTGCTCATGTCTCTTTTGAAAATCCATTAGAGGGTTAAAAAATGCAGCATTTACAGTTTTACTCCATTTTTCAATAGAATGAAAAAGAGACAAACTTTTCTAGTACTTGTATAATCATCTGATTTAGTCAAATTCCTTTTCAGAATTAAGAGAACTCGCTAGAGCTACATGTGTCAGAACTATTGGGAACCTGGATTACATTAAGTGAAGTCTGTCGCTTTCCAACAGCAGACAGCATTTCATAAAACCTTTTTGATCCAGCAAATGATCTGTCGTAATAACTGTGCTTCACAGAGCCTGAGGAATCTTAGCTATAACTTTGCAAGAAGTCAATCAATGAGCAATATTTGCCTGGGACTTGATTCAAAATTTTTTCTTTTCATCTGAACATGTTTGTCAGGCAGAAAATAAACCAAATAAGGAAGAGAAAACAGTTTACCAAACCAGATTCTATGCAAAGCCGTCTTTCTAATTTAGCATTAAAATTGCCTATTCCACGCGTTCAGATGCTTGGAACCATACCAAAATTCCCAAACGTTCCAACAGCTGGGAATAGCCAAAGTAGGATCCACTGACCTTACAAAAGAGAAAATACTACAGTGTTCCAAGATACTCTTGTACAGGGCAAATCATACGGGTGATCAGTTTCTCCCTCCTGTTATCACAGGTGCCGGATTGCAGCACACTCTGTCTTTTCCTTGGAGCCTTATGAAATTCCATCGTTGGAGGAGGAGACGGAGGAGCATTTGCTGCCTCTAGGGGATGCCACTGAGATGAGCCTGCTGCTCGGAGGAGGAAAAGGTTCAGACTCTGACCCAGATCCCTACCAAGTTACCCATCTGAGCCGGGGGGCGTCACTAGGAACTTAGCACTTGTGCTGCTCCAGGGAGCGGACTGGCCTGTTCTCCACAGCAGGCGACCGAAACGTGCCGGTGCGGTTAGAGCTGGCGGGGGGGGGGGGGAATTATTTCCGACCTGTCATGTCCGGTAGCTGCAGTCACCCAGCACATCTGAAGTGTGGGCCTTATTTTAGAGCACTGTACCAAGAGCGTCACAGTCAGGGGTGAAAGCAAGCCGGTACGTCCCGGTACGGCATACCAGCAAGAGCCAGTGCGCCGTACCAGGGTGGAGCGGTTTCCTCAGGCGCAATTTAAAGGGCCTGCGGCACCCAGCAGCAGCTGGAGCCCCCGGCCCTTTAAATTGCCGCCAGAGCCCCGCTGCCGGAGCCCTGGGGAAGCGGCAGCGGGGTTGGGGCAGCGATTTAAAGGGCCCTGGGCGGTAGCGGCGGCCAAGCCCTGGGCCCTTTAAATCGTCCCCGGAGCCCCGCCCCCGCTTCCCCAGGGCTCCGGCAGGCTCCGGGGACGATTTAAAGGGCCTGGGGCAGTAGTGGAGGCCGGAGCCCCGTCCCCGGAGCCCTGGGGAAGCGGCGGCGGGGCTCCGGGGACGATTTCAAGGGCCCAGGGCTCCGGCCGCTGCTACCCCCCCCGAGCCTTTTAAACTGCTGCCAGAGCCCCCAGCTGCCACTGTTAGCCCAGGGAAGGAGGCACTTGCCGGTACGGGGGAGGCTGGGGCTGGCGCTGACCTCCCCCCAGCCCCGCCCCTTCCACCCAAGGCCCCGCCGCTTCCGGGGACCAGAGCCGGCCCCAGCCCAGCCCTGCACCGGTAAGTCACTATACTTACTTTCACCCCTGGTCACAGTTCACTGCTATTTAATGGTGCTACTTTGTGACTCCCGCCATTAGTTACTTTTATTATCCTGTATGCTGTCAGAGAGAGCAGGCACTGCGGATAGATGGATGCAAGAGGAAAATGAAAGATCAGTCTAAGATCCAGAGCAGTTTGAAGAATATACAGGAAAGGCGATTGCTGTGTCTGGCATCAAGAAAATGCAGCAGAGAAAAAGCTGAACTTTAGGTTGAGAACATAAGAACATAAGACCAGCCAGACTGGGTCAGACCAAAGGTCTATCTAGCCCAGTATCCTGTCTTCCAACAGTGGCCAGTGCTAGGTGCCCCAGAGGGAATGAACAGAACAGGGAATCAAGTGATCCATCCCCGTCGCCCGTTCCCAGCTTCTGGCAAACAGAGGCTAGGGACACCATCCCTGCCCATCCGGCTAATAGCCATTGATGGATCTATCCTCCATGAACTCATCTAGTTCTTTTTTGAACCCTGTTATAGTCTTGAGCCGGATGAAATTTACAAGCATTTTTTCATTGCCAAGTAAATGTTGAAGGATGGGGCCCTGACTCTGTGCTGCACAATTGTCTGCAGTTGCTGTTCTCGGTTTGGCAGCTTGTCTTCAGTGAACCACAGCACGACGAAGGCACTGAGAAGAGAGGGAGGAGATATGACCTTCCCAAGAGACCCATGTGTTCTTGAGAGAATCCAAGCTGCCTTTTTGAAGGAAAGGATCCCTGTCTTTATAGCAACAACTCAAGCATGTTCTGAAGGTCAGTGTTTAAAGGGCACTTTCTTTAGCAAACTCTACTGAAAAGGGTAGAGACGCGGCTGAGATCATGCTGGTAATTTGCAATTTCTCTGTGAAATTCATGAACACTGTCTCAGGATAGGGTTTGTCAAAAGAGTCATAGTGATTCGGGAGCTGACTTTCAATAGCACTTGTGTTCCTAGGTCACTTAGGTCCTTTTGAAAATCCTACTTGGTGTTCAGTAAAAGACAATTATTGAAGGGTAATACAGGGGGAACCTTGAACCTAACCAGAAAACTAAAAGAATTGGTTTACAACTAAAAAAAGGTTTGAATTGAATGGTTTCAATCAGCCAATCATCTTCAGCCAATAATAGTCCTTCCTCTGCCCCACAAACTCGCCTGAGCCCTGTCCGTACCAGTAATCTGCCGGCATAGAGGTGCTGTGTCCCAGTCCCAATCCCGTGAACCATCCAGCTCCATCAAGCAGCTAAACCTTTGCGTGTTTATCCAAACAACTTTTAAACCTTTGGGACTTCACCCACACACAGTCCCTTTCCACCCGCATAGGAGCCAGCATGGTCCATAATACAAGGGTAGATCCCCCATATATTGCTGCAGGACAGGTGTTTGGATTTTAATAAACCCAAGCCATAGATTATTACGACAACAGTGGGATTACAGTATGGCTACCGAGAGAAAAAAAATAGTCACCATTAGTTGTGATGGTTCACAGCAGGGCCCCTGACAAACTGCATTGTAATTCATTGCCTGGCCAGTCACTGTGGATTTGAATGGCACCCACAGCAGCCATCCCACTTACGGATATAAGCAAACTGGTATCTTACTTCATTTTCCAACAATGGGGTTAGCAGAAGGGGGCCCTAAAAAAACACCCACAAATGTGAGTTGCCACTGGAAACAAGCCCCTGCCATTGAATTTAAAGCCAGATTTCAACACCTCCAATGCCTGGAAGTGTCTGGGTCTGGCATTTTAGTTTAGGCCCATCTCTCCTAACGTGTGTGGTTGAGTGACAGAGATAAAGAATGAAGACAGAATTCTTTAGTGGACTAGCCTCTTTAGTTACTTTGTTTAGTTCTTCCTATTTGTAGTTCCTAATTAAGTGACCTGTACATAATCTCATGCTTCCACATGGAGCCTCTCTGTCCCCCTCTAGTGGCTGAACCACATAGGATTTATGAGACTGCTACTGGCTTTGTGCTAATAAGGAGGGGTCTTTTAATTCAGACACTAGAGGCTCCTGCATTTTAGATCAAGGGGTCCCAGATGGAGCACTGAAAGTCAAGATAAGCTTCCCTTGCCAAGGAGGGCTGTGTAACCCATGTGTTACACCAAGACACAGTACATATCTCAGTCTCCGAGACAAAAAACATAAATTAGTGGATGAGGTTGGTTCCAACTAACAGCAAAACAGCTGGTCCTATCTCTGTGGCATATTTAGCTAAAACACATGCTTACTTTTTGGCCTAGTCACATGCCTTTTGGGCAATCCATTTGTCCTAATGCAGAGTGGCACAGAGATGCTCAAAACGCTGTCTTGAAACCAGACGCATACAGACAATTGAGATATCTATGCTGAAGCTAATTCCTCAGTTTGCCATGTATCTGAGATCCACCTCACTGAGTCTGATGAGGCCAGCCAATGGTGCTCACTCCAGGTCACTTGTGATTCACCCTTTAAAATTAAGACAAAACCTTCAGGTTTTCTGCTCCTCCCCCATCCTGTATCATCCAACCAGAAATTTCATAACTTGAATTTGAAATTTCATAACTTGAATTTTAAGCTCATGTCACCAAACTACAACTTCCATCTTAACGCGTGAACAGTTGTTATGAATCCTAGGTTGCTAATATTCCCCCTTTCAATGTCTTATTAATTTGTGTATATTTAAGAGGTTGGGATGCAACAAGAAGGCATTTGTCAAGGATTTCTTTTCCATATAAGATCAAAAAGCTAAAACTCCTTGGGTGATAAAAATGTTATGCAAGATGGACAGATTGCTTAGTGAGAAATCCCCTCATCCTTTTCCCTACTCAAAAGCCTCAGCAATACACGATACAGAGCAAACTACTGTCAACAGAGAAAAAAACCCATCATCGATTATGATTAGTGTTTTCCCTCTGACTGTAGTTCATTGTCAATCACTTATAGCTTTTCCTTAGTTCAGGGAAGGACAAGGATGCTTTGTCTCCTTCACAATTAATCTATCTTCTTGCATGCAATTTTACCATCAAGATGTTTAAAGTGTTTTCATCTCATACTTAACAGAAATATATAACAAACCTCCCAATTACATTATAGCCTTTTAAATGTCAAGCTAATCAAAAGGTTGAAAGGAGGAAATTAAAACCTATGTTCAGAAGAGTACATTTATTACTGTATCACTAACCTTCAAGAGAAGAGTAAGATCATGTGACTTTTCAGTACCTAGTCTGTCTCCATCCTTTCACTTAAGAACCCATGAAACAGATTCAGAGCCATGTGGACTGCTGCAGAAATTACTAATACAATTTACTTAGATTTAATCTAGATATCTACCTAGAAATGTGGTATCTGATGGTGTCTGGATTCAGTATTTGCTTTGTGACTCTGATTAGCTGCAAGAGAACTTAGGGGTGGGGAGTGAATAGTCTGAGAATTGAAACCAAAATCGTTATTAGAAGAGCTATGCACAACTCAAAGCCATTGAAACTCACCTGCTCTCAAGTGTTGTTACAAACTGGGCGCCTCGGCCTTCTCATTTTGCTTCAGTAAGTTAGTGGCTATTTTCTCGCATTAAGTCACCTTTCAACTCACCAGCATCACTGATCTTAAAACAGGAAACAGCCTAATCAGGATAAGGTCTCAGACAGATTTCACCATGGTGCTGAAGTTAAATGGGTCTATTTGTCTGAGTCAGGCAAGTAGCAGTTGACCCTTGGAAAACAAAATAAGGCAGGATCCTTGAAACTTTGGCTAACCCTCAAAGAAAATGGGCCCATGTTGAGTGGACACAGGGCGCTCTGTAGTTCTGCATCCGGTCCATGTGAAGTTGGTTGATTTGCATAGTGTCAATGCGATGCCAACTGAACCCCACAGACTCACTCTGAGATGCATTTTGAGATTGTGAGTTCATGGTAAACCTCGGGCTCAAAGTGAAACTTAAGGAGACAAAACCACACAGATCACAAACAAATGCAACGTTCACTCACGCAAACCCTTGTTCAACAAAATCTGTGCATTATGCACAGTGCCGCTGCTGCAGCGGTCCGTCCCATCAGCTGCCATAAATGACTGGTAGAAAGTTATACTCAGAAAAAATTTCTAGGTATCCATTTCCACACCAGAGTAAGTGATAGTGTGCCCACAGGGTGTGTTCACAATGGCCATTGGGAAGGGAGGGCTAGTCAGTCAATCATTTTCTTGTGCTCCTGCTGAAAATTTCAGTGAGAGCAGGATTGGGCCTTTGTATGGATACATGTTAAAATACCAAAACCTGCTATGCACATTAGGAGAAGGAAAACGGTACCTGTAGGAAAATGGCTAGAACCTTTAGTGGGCTTTATACAGTTCACAGCCAGATAAAAGCCATACAAACCAAGGTGCTGTCTGTTTCATGTGGACATTAAAGGGGGGAGGGATAGCTCAGTGGTTTGAGCATTGGCCTGCTAAACCCAGGGTTGAGAGTTCAGATTGGGAATTGGTCCTGCTTTGAGCAGGGGGTTGGACTAGATGTCCTCCTGAGGTCCCTACCAACCCTGATATTCTATGATCTCATAATACTTTTTATATTGGTCCTTGGCAAACATACTACACACAGAGGCTGCGAGCCAACAGCTGGCTGAGGAGCTCACTGGACCATTAATATTGATTTTCACTACGGCCATGTCTACACTATGCAGTTTTGTCAACAAGTTATATCAACAATCATCTACCGCTGTAGATTAAACTGCTTTTGCATGTCCACACAATGTTCCTTGTGATGGTGGAGCTCGTCTACGGTTGGTGCTCTTGCATCGGCAGAGAGCAGTGCACTGTGGGTAGCTATCCCACTGCGAAACTCGCCACTGTCTGCTGCTGAGAGTTATGGGAAGTGCCCCATGAAGCAGGTTCAATGTCCCACAATGCAGTTTTCTCCATCTCATCATTCTATGGGCTTCCAACAACATCTCATGCGGCTTTTCAGCAGCCCCCGTAAACTGCGCACCCACCATCTCTGCCTGAAAGCATGGATCCTGCACTGCTCTCCAATCATGTGAGGAGCATTATGAACCATACGCAGCTGATCCTACAGTATTTCATGAGCTGAAAATCTGGTAATGAAAGCGTGGTGTCCATCCTGCTGTGTGCCATGGAAAGAAACAACTGAAGATTGCTGTTCGCATTCATGGGGCAGCTGCACACAGTGGACCATTGGCACTGGTCTTGGGAAACAAGCACTAAGCTAACACTGAATCCCAGCAAGGTATTTGAGGTCTGGGGAGAAAACTAATGTGCTCTGGTACCCCAAAGGACCCTGCACAAAAGGTTTAAGCTGACGAATCCTGAGCATGCTGCAGCGACTATCCTTTTCAGCGGCATCATTACTGTTCTCCGCATAATGGGATCTGTGCAGAGGAGTAATCATCTCCTCTGCATTGGTTAACACAATTAATGGCTGGTTCCTTGGTTTATGGCCCAAGGTGATACTGATAGCTGTAACAAGCAAGGCTTTCGTAAAGATAATTTCTTTCTTTGGAAGCCTGATAAAACAAAGACGAGAGATAAATTTTGACTAAGGAAATAATAATCAGTAGAAGAGGAAATGAAGGATTTCAGGTACCATGAAATATACTAGGAGTAACACCCAGGCTGCTGAGTCACCTTTCAGTACTTAGCTTGTTTCCGGCTTTTCAAACTCCTGTTCACTGGGGCCGTTCGGGATTCGGTTTCTCAAGAGACAGTGTAATTGTTTAATTAATCCCCTCGTGTGGGATGGGTTTGTAAGATCAGTACTTATGGAGCACAGGTAATTTGCAACGTACGCAACCTATTTGTCGAGCTCAGTATTACTCCGGGCTGATGCCGCCGGCTCCAGTGAGGCTGGGTAACACAAACGCGCTCATCTCATAAGTGCTAAAGTATCATGAGTTTGCACTGGAGCAGCAGCATGTCTACAGCGAACGGCCACCCTGGCTTCAATTACAGGGTCTGTATCCAGTGTGCATTGTATTTAGAGAAAGGCCTGGATCCTAGCTCGCTCTTCGAAACAGTTGCCTCTTCCCCCAGAATCTTGATAAGATCATGTGTGTGTTGTCATGCTGGTTTGTCTCAGAGAGGACTGTACAGTTTTCTAGGGACACTGCTATATGACGGTTAGAGCATGGACTTATTATGCCTCCCAGCAAACATAACAAGGATGTTCGCTCCCCACTCTAGTTGTCCCAGATATGGTTGAAGGAGCATGGTTGAAAGCCTGGCTCCATTGAAGCCAATGGTAAAGCTCCCCTTGACTTCCCTGGGGCCAAGATTTCACCCCATTTCACCCCCTTTTTAAATGTCTTTCCAGAGTTACAGCTTCCCTTTCGCATGCTGGACTTTCAAGAATCAATTAAATCACATCTGTTTGGACAGATACGTGGTGTTGCTAATGACAGAACAAGGATAACTTCCCCCTTTGGAAATGACGGTATTTCCCTATAGCTTTGTGAACACGAAGGATGAAGTTAAAATGAAAAACAGTTTTGGTGTAGGGAAGGGGCTTTCTATTTTGATAGCGTGTCATCCATTGTAATCAGCTGGGGCTGCAGATATGGTGTTTAGGGATGGATTAGGTTTATACTAGCGATTTAGTGTGTGGTCAAACTGCAGCAAGGGTTTGGGTCTGGAATTTGATTTAATGGTGTCAAGGATATCCATGAGCTCGTCTCACAAGATTTTGACCCAGAACTGAGGAAATCTCACAAAGTTCAGATTTTTCTCATGAGATTCCACTCTCTTGGGCCTTCCCTGACCAGGTTGCAGTTGAGCCATACTCTTAAAAATCTCCAGTGATGAAGATTCCACAACCTGCCAGGCAATTTATTCTAGTGTTTAACCACCCTGACAGTTAGGAAAAACTTCCTAACGTCCAACCTAAGCCACCTTGCTGCAATTTAAGTACTTGAAAACTGATCATGTCCCCTCTGTCTTCTCTTCTCCGAACTAAACAAACCCAATTTTTTCAATCTTCCTCTATAGGACATTTTTTCTAGACTTTCAGTCATGTTTTGTTGCTCTTCTCTGGCCTTTCTACATATCTTTCCTGAAATGTGACGCCCAGAACTGAACACAATACTCCAGTTGAGGCCTAATCAGCAGAGCAGAGTGGAAGAATCATGCCTTGCTTACAACATTTTTACTAATACATCCCAGGATGATGTTAGGTTTTTTTTTGCAACAACATCACCCTGTTGCCTCATATTTAGCTTGTGATCCACTATGACCACCAGATTCCTTCCTAGGCAGCCATTTCCCATTTTGTATGTGTGCAACTGCTTGTTCCTTCCTAAGTGGAGTACTTTGCATTTGTCCTCATTGAATTTCAACCTGTTTACTTCTGACCATTACTCCAGTTTGTCCAGACCATTTTGAATTTTAATCCTATCCTCCAAAGCACTTGCAACCCCTCCCAGCTTGGTATGGTCTGCAGACTTTAGAAGTATGCTCTCTCTGCCATTATCTAAATCATATGGACCCACTTCAGCAAAGCTGTTAAGCATTGTTGACCTGAATTTGATGGGTTAGTTGTTATGGCTCACCACTGATTGCATCTGACCAGAAGATTTATAGGTTCTTATCCAATTCAGACTACAGAGTTCAAGAACTCAGAGAATTGTATATTGGGAGAGGATTCTCAGGGTGCTTGGCAAGAACACATACGCTGAGGACAATACCAAATTGATAAAACCTTTATTGAAATTACCATAAAAATAAGAAATGCAATGAAACTTATAACTGCAAAACAGTAAAAGAATTCCAAAACTCCTGGTGGTACCATTTCTAGTATAAGTACCTTAACATAACATACTCACATCCTTCCTTAAGGACTCAGTAATAGGAGATGAAGGACCAGCCTCACTCCTGGCATGCCTGATTATGCAATAGTGCTGGCTTCCCCAGTAGTTAAGAATGTCAAGTAGTTATATTATACTACACAAGCTGAGCTGATAGCGTGATAGAAGATAGAATAGATGGATAGATGAAAAAAGACAGTCTATAGAGTATAGGAGAACTGGAAAAAGCACTCCAAGAAACCAAAGTTTCAGGAGTGAGAAGAGCTTAGAATTTAGAAGAGCTGAACTTACTAAGAGCTCTCTTACCAGGTATTTTATAGGATCCTGACCTATATAATTCAGTCCCAATCTACTGTACCCAAATCTTATTTCCATACCCTAAGAAAATTATGGGTAACCTTCCCCTGTAGGTCAGTGGATTATGACACTTACTTTCTAAATATATTAATAAGGATTATCTCACTCCAAAACTGCCAACCTAGGTTCTCTTGATGACCTCCCAGTTGTGGTGTACCCTGCGATTACCAACTGGTTGTAGAAGCTGGATAAATCTGTGATGTGATGTGGATGATTCCTCCCTTTGGTTCCCCAAAGTTCAGGGACCATATTTATCTGTGCCAAAGGTTACCATCTTTTATGCTGACATATTCTTAGCTGATTATACTTTTTGCTATATAGCAGATCTTACAGGCCGGTAGGCTTCTTGCATTTCAGCAAAACTTATTATTAGGAAACACATGCCTCAACACATCCTAAATTCCAAGGAATTATTACTGATAAAATATAAGAATAAAATGGATTAATTTCAGAAAAAGAAACATATTAATTGATACTGCTAGCTGGATTAGTAGGATATAATAGCTAGCAAATAATCTTGTGGGCTACAACACATGCTTAAGTGCTTTGCTGAATCAGGGCCTGTATCCAGGGCAGCGCAGTATAACTATATTTACTTGAGATTTCCAGTAACAAAAATCAGATCTCCCTTTTCTGCCCTGCTCCCCTGTGCTGAGCATGCTCAGCAGAGAATTCTGCCGGTACAGCTGCTGCTTCTGTAGCTCGCCATTCCCCAGCAGCAGACGGAATCCAACAAAGGGTCACTTGAGCTCGGATGCTCCTGCTGGCGTGTCCTGTGCACGCACACACCAGACTGAAGAAGGATGAGAGCTGAATGCACACGGGTCATGTGTCACATCTGACCATAACTATGCAGAGCCTTCAAAGGAAAGAAATAAATAGGGGAAAAAAATGTGATCTGCCCCAGGCCTCCCAAGACTGGACATTCCTTCCCAAGAGAGGAAAGAGACTGAAATGAGGGGCTAGAAGCATAGAAACCAGAGAGGGAGGACCACAGGAGGGGGGAAAAGGAGGTACTAAGGGTAAAGGAGTCTGTGGGGGAGGTTTAGATTGGATATTAGGAAAAACTTTTTCACTAAGAGGGTGGTGAAACACTGGAATGTGTTACCTAGGGAGGTGGTAGAATCTCCTTCCTTAGAGGTTTTTAAGGTCAGGCTTGACAAAGCCCTGGCTGGGATGATTTAACTGGGAATTGGTCCTGCTTCGAGCAGGGGGTTGGACTAGATGACCTTCTGGGGTCCCTTCCAACCCTGATATTCTATGATTCTATGATTCTGTGTTTGTCTGGGCATAAGGAGAACCCCTGTAGTTTCAGGTCTGGCTTATTTCAGAATACGAAAACCAGCAAACAAAAGGCAAAGCAAAAGCCACGTTTCTGTGATTGCTCAGTGTGTCTCCTCTAAACATGCTGCGTCAGCTCTGCTTCACACAAGGGTAGTGTCCTAAAAATACAAAGGAGCAGTACACAGCAGAAATCTACTCGAGTCACGTACCCGTAGGTGCTGGACCTAGGGATGCAGCAGCAGCCCCTGGCTTGAAGTGGTTTCCATTATATCCAGGGTTGATGGTTTGGTTCAATGGCTCTCGGCACCCCCACTGTACAAATTGTTCCAGCACACGTGCACGTACTTACGCTCCAGGGAGGTGCGGGGAAGAAAGAGCCTGCAAGCTGAAGCAAATCACTTAGTTTAAAGGAGATGAGGGTCATTCTCCCTTCCCCATCCTCAAAAAAGTACAAACATTACAATCCAAGCCTGGGTTTGTTTTGCTGAATGAGGGAGAGACTCTGAATTAGAGAGAAAGCAACCTACATTATCAGCTCTTTGGGGCAGGCACCCCTTTTGTTCTGGGTTTGTACAACACTGAGCACAATGGAGACCTTGTCCGTAGCTGCAGCTCCTAAGTGCTATGGCAATACAAACAGACAGACTCTGGAATCCCTTATAAAATGAAAGGACAAGGCAGTGTGTATGTTCCAGGGTAACCAGCAGCAGCCAGGCTAAACTCAGACAGGGGTGATTCTGTCACTGGAGGCCTCCTGGCAGTTTCTGAGTCAATCTTCCCCCATCCAGCTGATGCCCTCCCAAAATGTGTCCCACTCTCCAGCACTCCACACTACTGACGAGGAATCCTTGCAGCCCACATGATGTTAAAATGCTCCCTTTCTACAACAATGCCCCAGCTGTCACATCAAAACAGTTCAAGAGAAAAAGCATCTCCCAATCAACCCCCAGGCACACACATGCATGGACAGGCCCAGACCCTCTGCCAAACTCCATAATGCAGCAAGGCAGAGAGAACTCTGGCTTCTCTCACTCAGAAGACTTCCTGGAGAACTGGATTCTGGAAGGTTCCCCTCCCAAGGAAAAAACAGTTTTCCAGGGGCTTTTAGGAAGGTGTGAATTCACAAACTGAAAATCATGGCCTGCAAACACGCGTTTAAGCCACATGCATGGACAAGGGGTTACTCAATCCCGAAAACTGAATTTAGTTGCCAGCACACATGAAGCACTGCAGCCTGCTCCAAAGCTTTGGTGACCACACGGGCGGATCGTTATCCAAGTAACAAGAGTGCCCCCTGCAGCACAACGGCAAGCAGCTGCTTCCTCTGACTGCTCTGCAATAGCTTGGGCAGCACGGCTGTTTTGCTCCTAGCTACAGCCGACAGGGCCTCATTTTCAAATGTTCAGCACCCAGCAGCCCTCATTGCGTGAGCAGTGGGGACCCAGCCGTTCCAGCTCAGTACCCACTGTGCTTCTGAACCTCTGGCTCCTGGCTACAGGTACTGAGCACTTCTGAACATCTGGCTCACTGTGTACATAGGGATTGCCGGACTGGATCAGACCCGAGCTCCATCCAGCCCAGTATCCTGTCTCCAGCAGTCACCAGCAGACGGTTCAAAGGAAGGTGAAAGAATCCCACTGTACTCTGCCCCCAGGATGGTGCCCCCGTAATCCTTACTAGATTCAGGATTTAATCCAATCTCATGGAGGTTCAATCTACCTCCCAACAGTCTGTTATTAACTATAACAGCTCTGGCCAATGTTCTTATCTCTCTCGACAGCCAGACCCTCTTTGAACCTTGCTAAGTTTTTGGCTTCACTGGGTGCACTCCCTTACTTGATTTCTATTTTGTTAGACACAAATATCAGTGTCCTCTCCTCCCAGACACTGCAGACAGATTTCCTGCTTTTCTTCAGTTTTATTCTGTTCTCATTACTGAAAAGCTCAAAAGTTTTGCAATTAAACTGCTATTTTATTTTCTTCATAAAATCTTCATGGCAGCGTAGCATGACAAGAGCTGCTCTGGAATTAGAAAAGGTCCAGAGCATTCGCTTTCCCGTGTAGGAAGAGGTTGGTTTTTCCTGTTCCATTTTGGGTCTTAGTTCAGCCCAAAATGAAACATTTTGTATTGATTCCACCCATTTTTTAAAATATTTACATTTTTAAAAATAAAATTAAAGGAAACCTCCAAACAAGATCATTTTAAATCTAAAAAAATATCCAAGTGTTTTGTTTCAAAGACACTTCAATGTTTTCAGATTTTGTTGTTGTTGTATTTTTCTTTTTTTCCAGATGACACAAGTTTGCTGAAATTCAATGACATGAATTTGTGAAAACTTCCGGTGTTGCCACTATTCTCCACAAACAGTTTTGGTCCAAAGATTTTCCCCAGCTCACAGAAACCACCAGGCTTGCGCTGTGGTAGGAACTAGAGGATTTCTGAGCTCTTTCCTCCTGCCCTTGGCCTCATCTGGAGAAATTTTCTCACTGCTGTCCCCCATCCCACAGCTCTCCTGCTTTTCAGGGGTGGGACACGCCCCGGACACTTGGATATCTAGTCAGGGGGTGAAGCTTCAGCCAGAGCCAGGTAGGGACCTGCACCTCCACAGATCCTATGAGCTCCCACCTTTCAGGGTGGCATGGCCCCAGACTGTGCTGGCGGTCCGTTCCAGGTAAGCAGGTATCTCCTCGTATCTCCGTGTGGGGTGGGTCTGTCATTAGCCAGGCATGCACTAGCCCACTCAGACAGCTGCCCTGTCACACTCAGAGTGCAAATCCCTATCTTCCTGCTCTCTCCCAGATGAGGCGTTCCACCCTGCCCCCAGGGGAGGGATAGTAAGAGCTGCATGTAAACAGCTGCCCCCAGGAAGCCATTTG
Organism: Lepidochelys olivacea; assembly: GCF_965140295.1. Lineage (NCBI taxonomy): Eukaryota > Metazoa > Chordata > Testudines > Cheloniidae > Lepidochelys > Lepidochelys olivacea. The sequence continues at coordinate 126,920,498 of NC_140416.1, forward strand.
CAGCCATGACAGCTTTTATTGGGCCTACAGAACGCCCCAAACAATGCCGCATCCTCTTGAAGTCCCCCTAGCAGCTCAGAGCCCTATTACATATACACAGATCTCTTCTACAGAGCATGCCTGCCACCTCTCTCCTGCCCTCGGGGAAAGTCAATATTTCCCATTGGTGAGGCAGTCTTTGACATGCCCAGGCAACGTCATTGCTCTCTCCCTGCCCATGGTGTGATTTCGAGTCTCTTCCTTTCCATGGCCTTCACAGGAGGCCTCTGTGTTGTTAGAGTGGCTGGCATAGCCGGTGAACTCCTTTGGCAGCCAGTGCCAGTTTCCCCGACCTCTGAAGCCAGCAACCTCTTGGCGTCTTCTCTTACTGGGGAGGGAAGAGCTAATGCTTCGGTCTCTTGTCCCTTGGGAGGGGGTAGTTATGTCCCTCAGCCTCACTAAGGGCCACTGCCCCATGTTGTGCTCCCTGCTCTGGGGGAAGAGCCTGGTAAGGCCACCCAGCCATGCCCACGCTCTGGGGATGAAGGCAGTGCCATCCAGCTCTGCCTACTGTTCCCCTACAGTCAGTACTGACCGGGCCCCATATAAGATGGCTAGAACACAGCCTCAAGCCGCATCCATGCCACTGCCCATCACCCTCACGGCCCAGCCTGCTAGGCCTTCCCTGCTGCCCACTTACCCTGGTGGGCGTGCATTAGTCTCCACAGCAATGCACCCCTCACCCAGCACATCCCTCTCTCACCCTCGCCTATTACTGTTACCTCATTTCTTCACTTCCTCTTGGGCAGTAACGAGCCGGGGACACGCTTGAGAGCTGCAGCAGAGCATGCCCTACAGAATACAGTAATGAGGGAAGTGAATTAGGAGCGGCACAGAGCCACAACGTGAGGATTAGCATCAGTCCAGCACACCAGACAGAACCGCCTAACTGAGAGGCACAGGCCTCATCTGACAATCTAGTAACCGGACAGACTGCTAACTCTGTTTGACCTGGGTGAGCCTGTTTATTTCTCAGCACGCCGAGCCTGGAGCACCTTGTATTGCTCCAGCTGAGTCACCTGCTAGTTGGCAGTAAATTATCAGAGCTCCATGAAAAGTGAAACTTCATTAACTTGCCAATGTTGAATTAGGAAAGGGTCAAAGGAGAGAGAGAGAGAGAGACTTAACATTCTGGTCAGTTCTACCATGTCCCTTTCCCCTGCTCTCTCTTAACGAGGGACTTTCACATCACAGGCCAAAGGGAGAGGAGGAGTGTGCCAAAGTAATCTCCCTTCCCAGCTATTTGCTGAGTTCTCTTCTCTTTCACGAGGTCTGTGGTGTCTAATAGCCAAAAAATATATATTTCTTCAGCAAAATAAGAGATTCCTAACACTGCCTCTGGGCCATCACCGCGCATTAGCACAGGAAGGCTTGAAAGATCATAAATTCAGCATCACGATTCCACTGTAGGGAGAGAGGACAGGGTGCGGGGAGGTCGTTCAATGGCAAGAGAACTGGAAATGGGTCAGCTGTGAAGCCATGTGCCTGAAGAGTTCTTGCCCCTCTGCTTTCATTTCTCCAAGTGACTGCACTGCCTAAGCCCCACAACACTCCCGCACCCCTCGCCGAACGACGCAGCACCCAGTTCCAAGTCCAGAGGAGAGGTGCCTGCTCCTTGCACAGCAAACCGCCACTGCCTACAAGCGTCCAGCTCCCGCTGATGTAACGGCAAAACTATTCCAGGCTCAGTTCCAAGTGCCACAATCCCTCCCGTTGGAGCCCGCAGCATAGACAGCGCCAGCGGTCAGTCTGACGACATCGCTCAGGCTAGGACGAAGAGCCACCGCAGTGGGGAGGGCTAGGGAGCACACGCTGCATTTAGCCCCTCAGAATCAGGGCTACAGGACCCTGCATGGCACGCAGAGCACGCAGCTCCTCCCAGCACCGCACTCAGCGCCTGGCTGGTTCAGAGCCTGAGCCCCTGCTGGCTCTACTGTAGTCACAGGGAATGTGGCCCTTCATTTCAGACACTTACCCCAGACCCACTCTTTTGCCATGTTATTGTGTTTGTATCACAGTATCCCCCAGCAAGAAGCAGGGCCCTGTTGTGCCAGGTGCTGTACAGAGGGTACGGACAGCACACCTTGTCCCAAACAAGTTACAGTCTAGGCTCATGACACAACTAAGTAGGTGGGGCAGGAACAGGAGGGCCAGGTACCAGGACATCCCCACATAGAACAGGTGTGCATGGAATGTACTTGTCCCCTGCCAGGCTCTTTCCCTATGGCTGGGATCCATAGGCAGCATGGCCCAGGAGTGTCAGCGAGGGGTTTGCAGGCTCTCGTTTTTGTAACGGAAAGTTAAGCATCTTGTCCCTGGGGTTGCAGAGATCTCGTTCTGCACTGGAGCCAGTGTTGTGCCAAGTCCGTCCCCACAGACACACACAAGCTTGGTCCAGTTGCGTTCCTGAGACATCCCGTTCTGTCCACTGCGTCTGAGCTTTGCCTATCTCCCTGCGGACACGTCATTCCTGATTCCCATTGCCCTGCATTAACTGCAGCAAATTGCCAAGCGTGGCCTCTGCTGTGTCTGTGCAGCAGGCTTCTCCTTTGTGACAGCCTCTCCCAAGCAGTGGGTGGAGGGGGGAGAATGCAGACGGTCTGTGCAATGTGAAGCTGGTTCTTTGCAGGACAATGATTATGTACATGGGCAGGGCTGCAGCTGTGGCTTTAAGACCTTGAAAGTACATTTTTCTCAGTCAAAGTGAATTTCATGCCGTGACTCTTTTCCACCAAGCTATGCAATCTCATGCAGAATACCATAGCACCAGACACACAGAATCCCTTTAGGAAATTGTCTTCCGAAATTAATGTCCCTCAAAGCCCATCGCAATCACGCTGTCTCCGAGTTAAGTGAAGGGCTTGTTTCAGTTTCCTATACAGTAGGAGGTATTAGACTCAATTCCAACCCCATAATTCTGGAAAGATTGCCAAGGGACCTAGACACACAAGTGCCCAGGAGCTAATAGGAACAAGGTCATGACATTTGTATTGTCTGGTTGTATCTTTGCTCACATCTGGGCTGGTTTCAGCACACTCTGGTTCTATGTAAAATAAGGCTCAGTGGTTCTCATGCTGCTGTGCGTGTCAGCGTCTCGCTGAGCCTGTTTTATTCAAAGGAGGGATGTAAGTTTTGGTGTAGTGCAGGAAATCACACAGTTGCATTTTTCGATGTACAGCTGCAGGCCACCTTGTTCAGTACAGCTTTGGAGAAAGACAAAGTTAACTCACAGTCATGGGCTGATCTCTACTACTCCAGAAAAACATTGCAATGAACTGGCTGGTGTGCACCGCTGTCCTCGACTGGACAGAACCACGGGACGGCTCGATTGTGCGCAGTTAACAAGATTCCCCCTTCAGTTCCAGTGTCAAGTGCCTGCGGCTTTTGGCATGGTGGGATTGGCGTTCTAGCCACAGTCAACGTACAAGCTCGTGCTAGGTGACCTTGGATGTGTCACGAGAGCAATATGCTGCACTGCGGGACGGGGGCTACCACAGTAACTCCCACCCCGGTGCATGGCTAGCACTGCCCAGCCGGCATAAGGATGCCAGCATTCATTCATTAGAAGGGAATTCATTAGTGCTAACAAACAGACTGGGGGGATCCAAAGAGCACGGGAGGTTTTAAACGTCAATACAGTGGCCATACCCCTCATTGGGGATGGTTTCTCTAACGCCCACTGGATGAGGCTGAGGTGTAAGACAGGGAATTCATGTGGTTCTGCCACAAAGGGTTATTGGCAGGCGTTTAGTGTGGCTGAATCACTGGCAAGTGCCAAAGCCTTGCAGGGATGATGCAGGATATCCAAACTGAGTAAACCTTTTATATCGTATCACACCTCTGTGCACTGGGCCTGGGGGAGGAAGGTGCTTGCTTGGTAAATCAGCAGGGAAAAAAGCATTCCATGAGCAAGGGAAAAGGCTGCAGTAGGAGAGAAATGGGACATCAGACTTGGAATCACTGATGGAGAGAGGGAGGAGAGAAAGTGACAGAGGAGATCAAAGGTACGGGGGCCACAGAAAGGAGCCGTGTGGGCCCTTGAAAACAGAGACCAGAAGTTTAAACTTGAAGCTTTGGGCAATGGGTTGCCAACAGAGGGTTGCAAAGATGAGGGGTTGATGTATTCCGATTGACGGCTGAGGAAGATCATGTTAGGAGTTGTATTTTGAGTAGAGTGGAGGAGACAATGCGTGTATCCAGGACGGTAAGTGACAAATATAACTTAAATCAGAAGGCTGCAGTTTGTCCCCTTGCTGTCACCTTATGTGTCACAGTATCAGGTTTCTAAATTTGTGAGAGAGAAAGATGCACAGGGAGCAATGTAAGCAGCCTCTTGCTTCGCAGAGACCCTATGCAGCTTAGAAGTAAATCCTACTATTGCCAGAGGTAAAGAACCCAAAAGCTGAAAATGGTGTTGCAATCTAATCGGCAAAGGCTGGGCAAGGTAAACTTGCACAAGGAGAGAGAAGACAGTTAGGAAATGGGGTCAGGGGTTCACGTGCTGCTCCTCAAAACCCAGGAGCAGTCATTCTAAAATGGATGTTACTCTGCTCAGCTGGATTTCTAAGTCCCAGGTGCTTATTTTAATACTCAGACTGTCAATGGTCTATTTTAAGATGTAGATAGTGTCTATATTCACAGAATGGTTGTTTACAATACCACACAGCTGATTCATCCGGTGCCAGAGGAAGGGACCTTATGGAAACGTGTGAGTTCTCAGATATATATTCAGGCCAGCTGTGCTTATTAGCATTTATCAAATTCACTTAGGAAGTGTAATGAAGAAGCACGTGTTACTATATTAGATATACACACACACTTTCTCTCTTCCCCCTCAACCTTAATCCCCTGCTAATTTTTTATTATAGAATATCAGGGTTGGAAGAGACCTCAGGAGGTCATCTTGTCCAACCCACTGCTCAAAGCAGGACCAACCCAAACTAAATCATCCCAGCCAGGGCTTTGTCAAACTGGGCCTTAAAAACCTCTAAGGATGATGGACATTCCACCACCTCCCTTGGTAACCCATTCCAGTGCTTCACCACCGTCCTAGTGAAATAGTCCTTCTCCTACACGTAGTCTTTCGCCTGCTGTTGCCGTGGTTGACAGAACACTGGAGCTCTGGCAATGACTACTACTGTTCTAACAGCATGGGCTGCTGGAACTGTGTGTCCATGGTCCCTTCCTCCTGCACTGCCTGTACCAGAGAGAGGAAGTCAGCCAGGATGCACCTGTCCTGTTTCAGATGGGAGAGTCTGGTGGTGGTAAATTGTTTGCTCCCCTGCTTTTCAAATTGCAAAAATCTACTTTTCAGGGCCAGGTCCTAGCAAGGCCAGACTGGAGAGGGCATCAGACAATGTGCAAATAGCTTTACTGCATGGTGTTATGAGCAACAGTAGCTTGCCTTAGCTCAGAGAGCATTCTGGGACAGATGTGAGGTAAGAAGCTTGCCAAATACACAACCTCCAAAAAAGAATAAACTAAAAATCAATGTAAAGAACATCCTAGATCAACTGTAATCATGCTACACAAAGGGTAAGTCATTTTTTACCCCAGATTTTGAAAACTTCTGATCAAAACGTAACAATGACATTTGTAACATAGGAAGACCATAGATTGTGCATGATATGATAGCTCGGTGTTACTGCTCTCATCGGCTCTCAGTGAATCATCCCTTGAAGTCACTGGGAGTTCTGAATGCTGAAGGATTATGGGAATATTTCAGTAAGAACAACTGTGTAGTTCTAACAGGCACGTGTGAGAACTGAGGCTTCCCGAACACTTTTCGGTTGCACTGTGGAGTAGGGAAATGTTATCCTCAGTTTACAGATGGGTGAACTCAAGCTGGGAGAGGAAAGTGGCTTAACACAGGAAGCCTTCTGCAATGCTCAGAATAGAATGCAGAAGTTCAGGGTTGTATTCTAACTGCTAGGAAACAGTGCCCTTAAAGATGTACCATTAAAGACATTTGTAACGCATGGGCAGCGGGTATCAAAGTCCAGGGCAGGCCAAGCCTTCCCAAGCCCAGGCTGTGGCCCCGCCCATGTTCCGCCTCGAAGCCCCGCCTCCCTCCCCTCTCCTGGATCTCGGGCCTGCCAGCGACCAGGGACTGGGACTACTCGGGCGATGGTGGACGGCGCTCAGGCCAGCCAGCATGGCTGGGGCAGGCCGGCTGGCAGCTTGGGGCAGGCTGGCCGGGGAGCCTCGGGGCTTCTCCGTCCAAGGGGGAGACCCACAGGCAGAAGGAGTGGGGCCAGCAGCCTAACCTCCCGAAAGGTTCACTCGCTGCCCTTCTTTCAGCTGTTAGCTGCAAAATGGGCCAGGTTCAAATACATTGGGGTTCCTCTTACAATTAAACACACACAACTGACTGAAGTCCCTGCCCAGAAACTTGGGAAAATCAATCAGTCTTGGGCATGCTTAAGAGGCAACATTTCCCCTCTCGCAATGTGTATGATAATCAAGTTGGGCCATTTCCAGCACAAAACCTGGATTTGTGCTGGAAATGGCCCAACTTGATTATCATACACATTGTAAGGAGAGTGATCACTTTAGATAAGCTATTACCAGCAGGACAGTGGGGTGGGAGGAGATATTGTTTCATGGTCTCTGTGTATATAAAAAGATCTTCTACAGTTTCCACAGTGTGCATCCGATGAAGTGAGCTGTAGCTCACGAAAGCTTATGCTCAAATAAATTTGTTAGTCTCTAAGGTGCCACAAGTACTCCTTTTCTTTTTGCCAATACAGACTAACATGGCTGTTACTCTGAAACACGCAAGTGAAACCTGGCTCATTCTGTCTCTTCCTCCAACTCACCAATAGGTAATGGAAGAGTTCATTCGCTCTATAGCTTGAGAATATCACAACTTTTAGCAAAACATGTTCAGCATAACTGTAGGTAAAGCATGTGTGTTGGAATTTTGTTTAATTGCAATTGGAAGTTAATATCCAAACCTGTCCAAGAGGGAGTCCATTGCTGAAGGATAATTTTTTAGAACTAGGAAATTGACTTTAAGGATTTATTCCTCCCCTTTCATTCTGAAAATATGGTTGTTTAACAGATCTCCCCTCCCTCTTTAGCTTAAGCTTTTTTCTGAATGCATTTAACACTGCAGAAATGTACGATTTCAACACCAGTGCCCCCTTCTTCTAGTTCCTGAATTATTCAAGAACAAAATAGTTAACTCTTCATACAGAAGGGTTAACATCGCATACTCCTTATTCAGACTGCACATTTTGATATCTTGCACAAAGCAATATTGTAGATGTCTGTTTACTAATGCAAGAAGTATGGGGAATAAGCAGGAAGAACTAGAAATTCTAGTTATAAACATAATTATGACACAGTTGACATCACAGAGACTTGGTGGGATAATACGCATGACAGGCATATTGGTACAGAAGGGAACAGCTTGCTCAGGAAGGATAGGCAGGGAAAAAAGGGAGGTGATGTTGCCTTATATATCAAAAATGTATACACCTGGACTGAGGTTGAGATGGAAATAGGAGACGACCTATTGAAAGTCTCTGGGTAAGGATAAAGGGGGTAAAAAAAATGGTAGTCATGACAAGGGTGATATCAAGATACTACAGACCACAAAACCAGGAAGAAGAGGTGGGGCTTTTTTAAACAACTAACAAAATCATCCAAAGAACAGGACTTGGTGGTGATGGGGCACTTCAACTACCCAGACATCTGTTGGGAAAACAACACAGCAGACCACAGATTATCCAACACATTCTTGGAATGTACTGGAGACCATTTTTTATTTCAAAAGGTGGAGAAAGCCACTCAGGGAAAGAGGCTGTTCTAGATTTGATTCTGACAAATAAAGAAGAAGTGGTTGAGAATTTGAAAGTGGAAGGCAGCTTGAGTGAAAGTGATCATGAACTGTTAGAGTTCATGATTTTAAGGAATGGTAGGAAAGAAAACAGCACAATAAAGACAACAGATTTCAAGAAGGCAAAGTTTAGCAAACTCAGGGAGTTGGCAGGTAAGATCCCATGGGAAGTAAGTCTAAGGGGAAAACAATGGAAGACAGTTGGCCGTTTTTCAAAGATACTTTATTATGGGCACAAGAGCAAACTCTCCCGCATGCTTAGGAAAGATGGGAATTCTGGCCAGAGATCACCCTGGCTTCACCAGGAGATCTTCAATGATCTGAAGCTCAAAAAAAAAAAATAAATAAAAGAGTCCTACAAAAAGTGGAAACTAGGTCAAATTACAAAGGATGGATATAAACAAACACAAGCATGTAGGGTCAAAATTATAAAGGCTAAGGCACAAAATGAGATTAAACTAGCCAGAGACAAAGGGTAACAAGCAAACAAATACATTAGAAGCAAGAGGAAGACCAAGAATAGAGTAGGCCCATTATTTAATGGGGGGAGGACCAAAAACATAGAAATGGAAGAAGTGCTAACTGACTTTTTGTTTCAGTTTTCACCAGAAAGGTTAGCTGTGATTAGACATCTAACTTAATGAATGCCAGTGAGCATGAGGTAGAATCAAAGGCTAAAATAGGGGAAAAACAAGTTAAAAATTAATTAGAAGAGTTAAAAGAAAAGGAGTACTTGTGGCACCTTAGAGACTAAAATTTATTTGAGCATAAGCTTTCATGATGCATCTGATGAAGTGAGCTGTAGCTCACGAAAGTTTATGCTCAAATAAATTTGTTAGTCTCTAAGGTGCCACAAGTCCTCCTTTTCTTTTTGCGGATACAGACTAACACGGCTGCTACTCTGAAACCTTAGAAAAGTTAGATGTTTTCAAGTCACGGGAGCCTGATGAAATACATCCTAGAATACTCGAGGAACTGACTGAGGAGATATCTGAGCCTGTCATAAATATAAAGGGAATGGTAACCACCTTTCTGTATACAGAACTATAAAATCCCTCCTGGCCAGAGGCAAAACGCTTTCACCTGTAAAGGGTTTAGAAGCTAAGATAACTTCGCTGGCACCTGACCAAAATGACCAATGAGGAGACAAGATACTTTCAAAGCTGGAGGGGGAGGGGGTGACAAAGGGTCTGTCAGTCTGTGTGATGCTTTTGCCGGGAACAGATCAGGAATGCAGCTCAGAACTCCTGTAAAAAGTTAGTAAGTAATCTAGCTAGAAATGCATTAGATTTCTTTTGTTTAATGGCTGGTAAAATAGCTGTGCTGAATGGAATGTATATTCCTGTTTTTGTGTCTTTTTGTAACTTAAGGTTTTGCCTAGAGGGATTCTCTGTGTTTTGAATTTGATTACCCTGTAAGGTATTTACCATCCTGATTTTACAGAGGTAATTCTTTTACTTTTTCCTTAATTAAAAGTCTTCTTTTAAGAACCTGATTGCTTTTTCATTGTTCTTAAGATCCAAGAGTTTGGGTCTGTGTTCACCTGTACAAATTGGTGAGGATTTTTATCAAGCCTCCCCCAGGAAAGGGAGTGTAGGGCTTGGGGGGAAGACGTCTCCAAGTGGGCTCTTTCCCTGTTCTTTATTTAACATGCTTGGTGGTGGCAGCATAGGGTTCAAGGACAAGGCAAAGTTTGTACCCTGAGGAAATCTTTAACCTAAGCTGGTAATAATAAGCTTAGGGGGTCTTTCATGCACGTCCCCACATCTGTACCATAGAGTTCAGAGTGGGGAAGGAACCTTGACAGAGCCATTAGTGATTATTGTCAAAAATCGATGGAAGACGGATGAAAAAGTATTGAAAAATTGGAGAAGGATCAGAAGAGCCACAAAAAGGTTATTCAAATGCTGGAAAAAAATGCTTTACAATGGTAGATGCAGAGAGCTAAACCTGTTCAGTTTATCAAAAGCAAGATTGCGGGGTGACTTGATTACAGCATGTAAGTACGTTCTAGAGAGAAAATACCAGGTACTAAAGCAGAGAACGATAACACAAAAATCAATGGCTGTAAACTGAAGCCAAACAGACTCCAATTAGAAAGCAGGCACAATTTTTTAAAAAATGAGAATGATTAACCAGTAGAACAAACTGTCAGGGGAAGTGGTGGCTTCTCACTTCAAATCAAGACTTCCTGGAAGGTACTTGTTGGCCAAACAAAATTTATTGCGCTCAACAGAGGGGTAAATGGGTAAAATGTAATGGCCTGCGATATAAAGGAGGTCAGACAAGATAATCAGTGTCAAGGGTGCTGGAACAATTTGTATAGTGGGGGGGGGGGGCTGAGAGCCATTGAACCCATCTCTAAACCCTGAATATGATGGAAACCACTGCAAGCCAGGGGGTGCTGCAGCTCCCCCCGCTCTCTCAGTTCCAGCTTCTATGTCTAGTGTTGCTAGTTTAAGGTCAGAAAGAAAAAGAAAAGGAGTTTCACGGATTCATAGTTGCAACAAGATATAAATACCTGGGACTGACAAGATATCTTGTTGCAACTATGAATCTATGGAACACCACACACACGAGTTTAAGGTCAGAAGGGAACACTAGATCATCTTGTCTGGCCTCCTGGATATCTCAGGCCATTACATTTTACCCATTTAGCCCTCTATTGAGCCCAATAAATTTTGGGTTTAGCTAATGTATCTTCCAGAAAGTGTTGATTTGAAGAGTGAAATACACCATGATTAATTACCCTCACTGTAAAAAATAAATAAAATGTATGCTTTATATCCAGTCTGAATTTGTTTAGCTTCCACTTTCAGCCATTGGATCATGTTAGACCTTTGTCTGCTAGACTGAAGTTATAAATACCTTGGACTGACAATGTAACTCTTCAATCTAGCAGACAAAGGTCTAACATGATCCAAATGCTGGAAGTGAAAGCTGAAGAAATTCAGACTGGAAATAGAGCATACTTTTTTTTTTTTACAAGGGCAATTACCCATTGGAACAATGTATCAAGGGTTGTGGTGGATTCTCCATCACTGGTGACTTAAATCGAAAGTGGATGTTTTTTCAGAAAGACGATCTGCTTGTCACTGGTTTTGGGGGTACAATCCAGGGCTGTCTAGACAAAAACTTCAGGGTGTGACCTGCATGCAGGTAGGTTGGGAGCTACGGCAGCAAAGCATTGTGAGGCCCCCAGGATTGCAGGGCAAGTGGTGACAACTCCTCGCTGGTCTGGGTTGCACCCTGAACCCCATCACAACGCTCCATTTCAAACAGGAATTATTGTGAGGAAGTTCCATGTGCTGTGTGTTAGGATATAGATATTCAGGCCTGTCTGTAAAGGCCTATACTCTAAGAATTTAGGTGTATTCTTATCACTTGGCTAGTTATAGAGGTACAAAAGAGAATCAAAATCACTGTCTGCCAGTGTAAGGGCCTTCTCTTACTGTGACAGTCTGAGGCCCTGTGCTTAGGCTAAGGCCTTTGGCTAAGCAGCAGAGGCAGCCATAAGCTGGGAAGCGACCGGTCACATCCTCACATTCCAAACTAGTCACATTGAAATAAGGTGCTATTGGGCTGTTAGGCACTATCAGGACAGGATTGTATTCCTATCACCTCCAGAGAAAGGGAAGTGCCTAGAAAATGTAAAAGGAAACTTAGTTTGATAGCATCCTGTCTGGCAAGAACTCACTTATCAATAGCTGGGATGTGAAATCCTCACTTCTGTATTGTTTTGTCATTATAGTTCCCACTTTGCTGTTGTTTGTCTGTATAATCTCTGTCTGGTTCTGTGATTGTTCCTGTCTGCTGTATAATTAATTTTGCTGGGTGTAAACTAATTAAGGTGGTGGGATATAATTAGTTACATAATCATGTTACAATATGTTAGGATTGGTTAGTTAAATTTCAGGAAAATGATTCATTAAGGTATAGCAAAGCAGAACTCAAGTTTTACTATATAGCCTGCAGTCAATCAGGAAGTGAGTGGGTGGGTGTGCGGGTGGGTGTGTGTGGGGAAAATGGGAACAGGGAATGGGGGTAAGTAAATTGGAATCACGTTTGGCTAAGGGCAGGAATGGGAACAAGAACACAGGTGTAAGGCTCTGTGGTGTCAGAGCTGGGAAGGGGGACACTAAGGAAGGAAACTGGAATTATGCTTGCTGGAAGTTCACCCCAATAAACACTGAATTGTTTGCACCTTTGGACTTTGGGTATTGTTGCTCTCGGTTCATGCAAGAAGGACCAGGGAAGGAAGCGGGTGAAGGAATAAGCCCCTTAACACTGTGTTATCCTCAATGACCTAATGTTTCTTTCTGGCCTTAAGGAGGATTTTAAAACAACTCCCCCGGAGTCCAACATAAATCATAGGCATACGCTGATATAGTTAGCCCCACAGTTACCAAAGAAAGGCACATGTCTAATGGTAGGGATTGCTTTCTTGATTGCCTGAATACACCTAAAACTCCAGCTATCCAAGTAGGAAGATACCCTTTGCACTTTCAATAGGAAGTTATTGTAGATTTCTGCATCTGGCATTTTTCCAACCTACCTCTGCAGCTAGGGCAAAAGTGAAACAACCTATTTATTTATTTTTATTGTGGTGGAATTACAGTGGTTCTCCCCTTTGAGATCCATCAGGTCTTACCATACATGATAGGACATCTCAATTTAATCTCCTGTGGATTCACAACCCCGCCCCTCATGTTCATGACGGTGGAGAGAGACTAAAAGCCCTGGTTTAAGCTAGGCAACATGTGGCCATTATCCTGAGCTGCCCCACATCCCCACTCCCGGACCAATCTTGAATAGACATTGTCACTAGCAATCACACAGTGATTAAGGTCCAGATTTTTACAAGCATTTGGGTGCTACTGATTTCAATGGGAGTTAGGCACCAAAATACCTTTAAAAATCTGGGCCTCTATCTGCTACAGGTTTGGTGGTCCCATCCTAATGTATTTTCCAGTGTGACCAAGAGAGGTCTTGAGAGGTGAACAGGCTAGTGTACAAAGCCACCATGGCTCTCCTCAGAACAAACTGTCTCTGCATGAAGAAAGTCTATGCTAACCACAGACCAAGAGAGGGACTTATTGGCAGACTATGCAAAATTGTAAATGTTTCAAGCTTTCAAACAAACCTACCCTGGAGCTGCCACTGTAGAACAGCAACAGAGAGCCCCAATTATTCTTCAAAGCAAGGCTAATTTCAAATAAAAGTATTTCAGTTTGATCACTTCAGCATCTCAACTGCCTGGTAAATGGCCCATTAGCAAATAATGGGAGCACTCCAACAATGGTGTGACGTTATTGACACAAACTGGAACCGTATAGATCATTGCTGCAACCAAGGTCCCTGTAGTGGCACCAAATATTGTGCAAAGGTTGTCGTGTGAGGTGTCTATAAAGAGGTTATGATTTGCTGGTTATGATTATTCTATCTGTATGTGTGTATCATTTTTGTAGTTGAAGTTATAAATATTGGTTACGTACTTGTATCTCAATGTGTTTTGATTCTAAGTAGCCTAATTGAAGCATTTGGTCAGCTTCTTGAGAAGGGACTATTCTCAGTAAGTACGCAATCAAGAAACACTAAACTGACAATGAATTTTGGGAGACGCCAAACCACATCTGAGCTTTCCTGGGAATGTTCAAATGATCTTGTAAACAATGGCATCGGCCTGCAAACTGAGTTATGCATGGACATACGACTTGCCCATGTGTCTCCAGACTCCATCTTGCTGCTGTGATTTTCCACAGTAAGAACAAAGGGGTGTCCTTCCACAGGCAAAGACTAGAAAAGGCCCTGGAAACCCATCCATCTTGTTTTCAATCCTGCTTCTTGCCTCTGGAGGAATTTTGCTACAAACTGAAGCTCTGAACAAAGGACTGAATGACCCATCCCAGCTATGGATAGACTCCAGAGACTTGATTTGAACCTGCAGTTTATTCTGTCACTGCTACAAGCCTGAATCAAGAACTTTGCCATTACTGTATGTAATTGATTCCATTTAACCAATTCTAGCGCTCATCTATATCTTTTTCCTTTTATGAATAAACATTTAGATTCCAAAGGATTGGTAACAATGTGAATTGTGGGTAAGATCTAACTTGTATATTGACCTGGGTCTGGGGCGTGGTCCTTTGGGATCGAGAGAACCTTTTTTCTGTTACTGGGGTATTGGTTTTCACAACTATTTGTCTCCATAATGAGTGGCACTGGTGGGGATACTGGGAAACTGGAGTGTCGAAGGGAATTGCTTGTGTGACTTATGGTTAGCCAGTGGGGTGAGACCGAACTCCTCTGTCTGGCTGGTTTGGTTTGCCTCAAAAGTGGAGAAACCCTAGCCTTGGGTTATAACTGCCCTGCTCTAAGCAATTTGTCCTGAATTGATACTCTCAGAACGGTCCCCCCAAAGGCAGCATCGTTACAAATGGGTAGTAGCATAAAGAGGAAAGCACTTAGAGCTACCTGGGCCAGGAAAGCTCATCTGTGTATCTGTACTGTGTTGGTCTTTTACATATAATCTAGATTAGTGACAAGAATAATCATTCTTTACATTTTACTGCCTCAAAATAATTCCATGATTATAGCAGAGATTAAGCACGCATTCACCCCTTTCCTGAAGGTTAAATTATTCCAGAGACTGCTTTGTCCTAGGCCAAAGCATTTTGCTTCCACAGCAGAAAGGCAGAGGATAGAGTTGTCTGTGTACATCTGAGCGAAATCCTGGTCGTAGTGAAGTCAATGGGGTATTTGCCAAATAATTCAGTGGGGTCAGGATTTCATCCCTCAATTCTTTTCTTCTCAGTCTAACACAGCAGAGAAGTGAAGGAGCTGGACACAAAGTGTATTTTGAGACCATAATCAATAAAAATAATTGAGGGGGAAAATGAGCATGCAGGGATGGGCATATACTGCCTTTGGACCAGACTAACACGGCTGTTACTCTGAAACCTACTAGAACGATAGTAATACCAGGAGGCCGGAATTTTGCCATTCTGTTTGGTGCTGTACATAATCAGGGAGAAAGATTGTGCACCCTGCAGTAGGGGCTAAGTAAATCAGACCAGGGCTGTAACCAGGGCGCCCACCTAGGCCTCAAAGCCATGGGGGCGGAAAAATGGGGTGGAGAAATGCTGGCGGAAAACTAGCAGGGGGCGCAAATATGCTTGCTCACCCCGGGCACTAAAATGTCTAGTTACAGCTCTGAATCAGACAAAGGGTAGGAGGGGATATGCACAATCACACAGTAGGTCAGTGGCAAAGCCAGGAATAGAATCCAGCTCTTCTGACTCCCAGTCCAGTGCACCATCCACTGGATTATGCTGTGTCCTCACTATTGTGCTCGTCTTACAGTTGAAGTTAAGAACCAGGACTCACAAGGACCAAATATAATGAAGCATTGACACTGGACAACTTCTGCGTTAACTTTCAACATTATAACCCCATTGCACCCATCATACCTGAAAAATGAGACAGGCCCATAAATATCCAACGGAGAATTGAAAATAAGTTTACACGTGAATCTTTCCCTAATTGCTTTTAATGCACCCATATATTATAGAAGAGACCTACTGGGTAATATGTTTAACACATATTGCCACTTTCTAGTATAGAAGGATAATTAGATAAATGACAGTGGGAAAGAATGTCTAGATAAAAAGAAAAGGAGGACTTGTGGCACCTTAGAGACTAACCAATTTATTAGAGCATAAGCTTTCGTGAGCTACAGCTAGATAGAATGTCTAGATAGTAACACAACTGGTCTGGAACATTCCCTGTTTCTTTTCCAAATTCAGTGCTAGACAACTGAACAGCAAATATATTTCAAGGTACCTGTATATCATTGTATCTATTCCAAAATCATAAGAGTTATACCCAGAGGAGAGAGATTATAAGACCTATACAGCGGTGGACAGCCAGTCTTTAGTAGCATAGCCAGGGACTGGTACAGAAAGGTCTCTTATCCAGCCAGCTCTAGAGCCCTATTACTGAGGTCTGAGCTCTCATGGACATGAATAAATATATCCTTAACCCTCCTGTGAGGTAGAGAATGCTACCACCGTGTCATAGATAGGGACCTGAGTCAGAAAGATTAAACTGCCTGCCCAAGGTCATGCAGGCAGCAGATCTGGGAACTGAACATAGCACTGGTGTTCCAGGCTGGTGCCTTGGCCACATGGCCATTCTTGCCTCAGCTAATGAATATACATTAAAGTAATAACCCTAAAGAGCTAGCAGGAGAAGTGGGAGGGAGCAGAGCACAGAGACTGAGCCCTGAGATATATCCAGCAAGTGCTAAAATTGTCTAACCTGAGCATGGGAAGTGGGAGAACATCGCAGGAGAGCAATAGATGTTCATCAGTTTTCTAACTGTGATGAACACATTTTTTAAAGAGTCGTAATGTGCAGGCTGCTTTCCCGAATCACTGCTAGTTTGCTGGTGAAATGCTCCCTTTTCCCTCTGACAAGCCACCCTAGCAATTGGTTTATATTTTGGGATCAATTTCCACAAGGAAGACAGCTAGCCCCATTTGTCGTTAATGCTAGCGTAGGCCATTTCAAACCATTCAGAACAGAGGAGCCAGACCAAATGTTCTACTTTAAAACGGCGCCTTTATATTTAAGAAGGCTGGTCAGCAAATCCTTGGGCCCGTGCACTAGATCTTGACGAAGCAACTCTGAACAGCTAATTTCCCTTTCCTCTTTCTCTCCATTATTGCTACAAAGCAGCAAACTTAGCACACCTCGTAACTTCAAATTCACCCGAGGAAAACCAAGAGCAGAGCCCAGAGTTTCACAGATGCCTCTCCCACGTGTGTCCCTAACCAACTCCCCCCAGCAGGAGAAAAAGAGAAAACAGCCACTGCTTGCAAGAACACCATGCGATGACAGAGGCAAGTTCCAGACACACACCCTCTACACTGGAGAGAGCAACTCGGGACCCCCAGGGCATTTAACCCTGACACCCACCACCACATGCAGCAGGATCCCCATCCCATCCCTCCATCCCAGAAGTAGAGACCCAGCCATATGAGGAAAGGACCAGACTGATTGCTACCAGCTGAACAGCAGTGGCCTTCACCCCCTTTCAGTCCTGGGATGCTTCCTACCAACTTCTGACATCAGCAACTAACCTCACCCAGTGCGTTGAGGGACGAGAAAAGCAAGAGGACACTGGAAGAGAGACTGGAGTTGCTCCCGGTAGGGGACGCAAGGGACCCAGGTGGCTACAGGAGGACTGGGGAAGGGAGTTCAGTGCATTTACCTGTGTGAGAGGGAAAGTGAAAATTAAATGTTTTACAAAGTGAAAGTGAAACAATCTGTAATAATGGAATAAAAAGGTTACAAAGAGATGGAGCACAGGCACAAACTCAGTCGATAAAGACGATAAAGTCACTGTGGAGAAATTAAATGAATTCTTTGCTTCAGTCTTCACGGCTGAGGATGTGAGGGAGATTCCTTTGTAAGTGACAAATCTGAGGAATTGTCAGATTGAAGTGTCATTAGAGGAGGTTTTGGAATTGAGAAACTTAACAGTAACAAGTCACCGGGACCAGATGGCATTCACCCAAGAGTTCTGAAAGAACTCAAATGTGAAATTGCAGAACTATTAACTATGGTTTGTAACCTGTCCTTTAAATCAGCTTTTGTACCCAATGACTGGAAGATAGCTAATATAATGCCAATATTTAGAAAGGGCTCTCGAGGTGATCCCGCCAATTATAGACAGATAAGTCTAATGTCAGTACCGGGCAAATTAGTTCAAACAATAGTAAAGAATAAAATTGTCAGACACATAAAAGAACATAAATTGTTGCAAAAAAGTCAACATGGTTTCTGTAAAGGAAGATCATGTCTTACTAATCTATTAGAGTTCTTTGAAGGGGTCAGCAAACATTTGGACAAGGGGGATCCAGTGGACATAGTGTACTTAGATTTCCAGAAAGCCTTTGATAAGGTCCCTCACCAAAGGCTCTTATGTAAATTAAGTTGTCATGGGATAAGAGGGACAATCCTTTCATGGATTGAGAACTGATTAAAAGACAGGGAACAAAGGGTAGGAATAAATGGTAAATTTTCAGAAAGGAGAGGGGTAACTAGAGTGTTCCCCAAGGGTCAATCCTATTCAACTTATTCATAGATGATCTGGAGAAAGGGGTAAACAGCAAGGTGGCAAAGTTTGCAGATGATACTAAACTGCTTAAGATAGTTAAGACCAAAGCAGACTGTGAAGAACTTCAAAAAGATCTCACAAAACTAAGTGATGAGGCAACAAAATGGCAAATGAAACAATGTGGATAAATGTAAAGTAATGCACATTGGAAAAAATAACCCCAACTATACATACAATATGATGGGAGCTAATTTTGCTACAACAAATCAGGAGAAAGATCTTGGAGTCATCGTGGATAGTTCTCTGAAGATGTCCACACAGTGTGCAGCAGCAGTCAAAAAAGCGAACAGGATGTTAGGAATCATTAAACAAGGGATAGAGAATAAGACGGAGAATATCTTATTGCCCTTACAAAAATCCATGGTACGTCCACATCTTGAATACTGCGTACAGATGTGGTCCTCTCATCTCAAAAGAGATATACTGGCATGAGAAAAGGTTCAGAGAAAGGCAACTAAAATGATTAGGGGTTTGGAACGGGTCCCATATGAGGGGAGATTAAAGAGGCTAGGACTTTTCAGCTTGGAAAAGAGGAGACTAAGAGGGGAGATGATAGAGGTCTATAAAATCATGAGTGGTGTGGAGAAAGTGAATATGGAAAAGTTATTTACTTGTTCCCATAATATAAGAACTAGGGGCCACCAAATGAAATTAATGGGCAGCAGGTTTAAAACAAATAAAAGGAAGTTCTTCTTCTCTCAGCGCACAGTCAACCTGTGGAACTCCTTGCCTGAGGAGGTTGTGAAGGCTAGGACTATAACAGGGTTTAAAAGAGAACTGGATAAAATCATGAAGGTTAAGTCCATAAATGGCTATTAGCCAGGATGGGTAAGGAATGGTGTCCCTAGCCTCTGTCGGTCAGAGGGTGGAGATGGATGGCAGGAGAGAGATCGCTTGATCATTACCTGTTAGGTTCACTCCCTCTGGAACACCTAGCATTGGTGACTGTTGGTAGACAGGATACTGGGCTGGATGGACCTTTGGTCTGACCCAGTATAGCAGTTCTTACATTCTTATGTTGTGGGAAAATGAAGTATTTAAAAACAGATATGAGGAAAAGGAGGGTGGCACAGGTGGATCTGGGCCGCAAGGGTGTTAAGTCCTGAGCCAGGGGGCTTTGGGTCATCTGCTGACAGTGCAGAAGAGGCCCTGCTCTCGGGGGACTGCCTCCCTCACAGTGGGACAGGAACCAAGGACCGGAAGCTTGGCCTATGGAAGGACAGCAGGGAGGTGTGCACA
The DNA here is from genome assembly GCF_965140295.1 of Lepidochelys olivacea. Classification (NCBI taxonomy): domain Eukaryota; kingdom Metazoa; phylum Chordata; order Testudines; family Cheloniidae; genus Lepidochelys; species Lepidochelys olivacea. The sequence goes on from NC_140416.1 coordinate 126,939,802, forward strand.
TTCAGAGAGTCAGAGGGGAACGGGAGGCAGCGGCAGAGCCTCCTCTCGGCTGAGGTGAAGGACGGTACTGTGACAGAGGATAAGAGATAATGCTGTTGTGGAACCACAGGAGATCCATAGGAGAACCCTAAATACGAACTGTGATCCTCACAGACCTTCTAGTAAAGTGGATGGCAGAAGAGGGTCCAGCTCTCTCCCTTGGAAGGAGAGGAGGAGGAGAAAGGGGGAAAAAAGAGATGGACTCACTACACACATGCACTCCCCCACATTACTTAGTGAGAGGGGAATAGCTGTAATAAATTAAATCAGTGGGCACCCAGGTCTAATTGTGAATAGGACACCCATTCCAAGGGATGCATGCCTTGGAAACCCGCACTGATGTTATGGTCTGTATTACAACAGCTGATGCACTCCTTAGCTTGCCTCATTGTTATGCCTCAGTAAAGTCTGTCCATGTGTTTTCATTAAGCCACACTGTAAGGCTTCAACAGTGGAAACTTAATTAGTTATAGCTGGCTAAGACAAACTCATTTGTCTGCCAGTGCAAGGCTAGGGTAGATTCCTGGGAGGAGGACTGGTTGAGGGCCAAGTGTAGTTATGTTCATGTATTCATCACGCCCATCCTCGATGTCCAAGTTAGGTTGCATAGCCTAGAAGTCTATGCAAAGAGTTTTATTGAAGTGACAAGCTCTTTAAATGCAGCTTCAGTTGAGAAACAGGAAGCATCAGGATGGCTTCTGTGGGAAAGTGGATTATTTCCCCAAATCTCTCCTGCCCTTGAGCTCAATCTTTTCCTAGAAAAGAAATTCTGAATCATTCATCCTTTTTCTTTTTTTTTAAAAAAAAAAGGGAAGATGTCAACCCTCACCAGTTTTGAGCTCTGTGTCTCTCGGATTGTTTTCTGCCTATTTCCAACCCCCTGAATCTTTCCTTACGGCTTAGAGGGGAGGGAACGGAAGAGGGAAAATTTGACAGAGTAAGAACTCTAAATCCAGGCTACGTCTGCACGACACATACCTCTTTCACCGGCGTGTAGAGTACGTGTGGCTACAGGTCACAGTCAAAAGCGCACTGCGTCCGCACTGTGGTGCACAGCTTGGTGTGTCAGTGAAAGACTCTTGCAGGTGCAGGCAGTGAGGAAAGGCTCAGCAGCCTTGTCCTGCAGCCCGAGTGTTTCCCTGCAGTGGGGGAAGGCTCCAGCGGTGGGGCGGCAGCAGGACACAGCAGCGTAGATGGGAAGGCACCGCTTGGGCGCCTAGAGAGCCGTGCGGGCTATGTACTCAGGTACCCCCCCCCCAACACCACTCAGGCATGTCTGTGTTCTGCTCACCTAAGCCAGGCCTCGCCATCTACACTATTCACACCCATGCGAGGGGGCTGCATGTTGCTGAAAGCAGCGTGCAGGGTAGATGCAGCCAGTTTCTATACATTATATTGTCTCTAATGCCAGAGCTGAGTAGACAGCCATTGAACTGGGTGTAGAGACCTCCAGTCCATTCCTGGCTCTCCTACCAACCTGCTCTGTGATCTTAGGCAAGTTACCTTCCCTCCCCCACCCCCCACGCGTGCCTCAGTTTCCCCATTGGTGGCCAGAGTGGTTGTGAGCAGATGCCTGGATAGGCCACACAGAGAATGGTACGATCAGGGCAGACTGCAAGGAATAGGGCAGACAATCCCCAAAACTGGTGGTTTATTCTATAGTTAGATTCACCAAGCCAGTAACAAAACAGCCTCTGTAATACTACACTGGTTACCAGGAAGCCAAATACAGTCCTCTAAGCACTCCAGTCCTTGATCCACCTCTAGACAGCCAAGTGTAATACAGTGAGAGGTTATTGAACCATCTGTGAGGTTCACCAGTCCCAAAGGACTGGACACTGATCACTAGGTCAATACGAGTCTCAGATCTAACCCAATAATTATGCAAGTGTCAATCCTTTAGCAACTAAAAGACTAAAGGTTTAAGAAGAAAAAGAAAGAAGAGAGTTGCTGTGGTTAAAAGATCAATATCCATACAGATATGTAAAGTCCTTAGGTCAGTTTCATGGAAGAAAAGGTTGGGCTGCTGATTTGCAAAAGTCTTTCTGGAATCAGTTTAAAAGGTTATAGTCCAATAGGCAGTCCAGGTGTAGTGTTTGTTCAAGTTCTTCCATGACAATTCCAGGGTAAATCCAGAGGAAACCTGGACACCTCAGGTTTGTGATTTAGACCATCTCTGTTGAAATTCAAGCAGAACTGAGATAAAATAGATCAGGCCCAAAGCTTTCTTTATAGTCTCTAGCACGCTGATAAGCCTCCTCACAGCAATTGTCACAGCAGGACCATCACCCAAAGATTAGGCTGTGCAGCTTGTTGCTTTGAAACTAAAACTTCCATTTCCTATGCACACACAGATAAACTAGGTGCATTCATTACATGATAATTTGGATGCCTAATTGCATTAAAAACAGATCACAAGTGGTTTACTATGTGGAATTACAGGTGTGGAGGCGAGATTAGGACAATAATATTATTCCCCTTTTGACCTCCAAATCAATAGAATACAGTAATCTACAAGCTAATTCGATCACATTGTTAAACTTTTAACAAGATACAGGTAAACACAGACACATACACTTAGCATCTACCTTTGATTTCTATTACTACAAATTAATGGGTTAACGATTCTGGTCTAGGGCATCTCTTTGAAATGTAACCAAGACAATGCCACTTGTTACGTTGTTATGGGTCATACCCAAGTTGACCACATCAGTGTCACAGCAGTGCTTTGACTAGGGCTTCAGCAATGGACATTGCTTATGTGTAGCCTTGCCGGAGTTCCTGCCATCTGTGCTCTAGGTAAACAAAACCTGTGTCTATTATTAACAGAAGAGACTAGGAAATGGCCCAAGTGTCTCCAACCTCTCTTCAAAGAGGAAACCAACCCACTTCAAAACTGCCAGAACTGCTGCCATTCAGCAATACCCAGTCACCGGGCGGGGGGAGAAGAAACACAGGTGTTGCTGACCAGACTTTAGGAAGCGAGGCCATCTACACCTGCTAAATTTGTGACCACTTCTTGGCACCAGCCAAGTGAATCACGGGCACCATGATCTGTGCTCACAGTCAGGAAGATTGGGGCACAAGGACTGAGATGCCAGGGCAAACAGGCACAGTTTCTTGGGTGCAAATTGCACTTGCCCAAGGGAGGCCATCCTTTGGATAACAAAGCTTATAAAGACATTAAAAAGAGAAGCTTAAACAAACCAGGGCAGCCCTTTTTACCTTGTTTAGTGCTAGTCTCACTGCAAGCCCCAGCTGCCGCTGCTTTTTCCCGGGTAGTGCTGGCCAGCTGGCAAATGTTCTCCCCAAGCATGGCCTGGGCCATAGCCACAGGCAGTGGGAAAGAGGAATATGTGCTACATCCTGACATGCTAAGGCACTCATACCTCCATGCAGAACATTCCTCCAGCCTGGCTCATTGTATGAACAGACAAGACAGATGAAGGCTTTCTCCAGCCATATCTACAAGGAGTCCAGTGTAGCAAAGCGGATGACTTGATTCTGCCCTAAGCTACAGTCTCTTGTGAGCAGTAAGGTTTCTGTGCAGGCAAGATGGTTTAGGCAGAGTCCTGATTCCAGTTACTCCCTGGGCTAGAAGCAAAGAGGCTGCATGAGTAATTCTTCCTCTCAGAAGCTCTTTAGCCTTTCCACCAACCTCTCTCCATATCCCCTAGAGCTCCTAGCTAATCCCCTCCCTGCTGACCTTACTGTGGGATATTCACTTCTTACCAGAAGCATGGTGCATTACATCCATTGTAATTACACTTGGTAGCAGTTCTCAGCACACACACGGTATGTGCATGCTCAGCCATTTGAAGATGTAAGCCAAGTTATGTTTCGGAAAAGTATTCAAAAAGTCAGTGATTTGAAAAGCCAAACCAATCATAACTTTAAAAAACTCCTTTTCTGATCATGTGCCATTTCAGTGGCATTTGTTTTCTTTGGGGAAGTTGGAGGGATGTAAGTCTTGAAAATTGAAATTACAATAGGAAAATTGTAACCTTAATAATGGAATTACTTCTGACATTGCATAAACGAGGAACTGATTAAATGTAATAAAGCAAAATCTGCTCTAAATCTTTACTGTAGCCTTAGACTTTGCATTCCAGATGGAGGCAATGGGGGGTTGGAAACAGCTTGGCATGACACTTTTGTGAAGGGGCTCATCATACTGAACTGTCAAGAATGATTACTATCTATACCTTCCATCGGGCAAGATACATCCCAATTAGATGTTCTTCCTGCAGGCTTGGGTAATTGCTCTTCCTCTTTTACTATGCATACCTATAGCAGTGGTTGATGTATAGCTCTCTTCCTAGTAGTACCCAGAAGGGAAAGTTTTGGGAACTATGCAGCAGGGGGATGAGGTTATCCTCTGTTAGGAGATGACTCATCAGAAAGAGTTGGAGAACCACTGGACTACAGCAGATCCTTTAGGCTTTGCTTTACATTGACAGGCATCAAGAGATGTCCTTTTCTTGACTTCTGCTGTTGCTGCTGTCTAAATTAGCATTCGGACTTGATGTGAAGGAAGAGAAACTTTTGTTCCTTCAGGCACATCCCTGCATCACTTAAAATCCTGGTTAAAAAAAACTCAGCTTACGTACCGGTAGATGAACAAATCTGTCACTGGATCAGCACTATGTGACATTTTCAGATGAACCATCGACCAGGTCCAAGATATTGTATTGTACTCATATTGCACCATCATGCCACGAGATATAAAATGCATCAAATTTCTAAATGCTAGAGCTATTTTGGCAACTCACGTGACCTTAAGACAGACACTGCCTATCCTTCTGCAGACACCATCTCTCTAGACATAATGGCATCAAGCCACATGAAGAACATGTGCTCAGTGGATTATTCAAGCATTATTAATTATTATTATTATTATTATTACTATTACTACTTTACTATATTTTTTTTTTACTCTGAGATATTACCCATTTCTCCATATTGACACTTGAAGTGCTCATTTCCTGACAGAACACTGGACACGAAAACAGATTTTTAGAAGTCTTTGTAGGGAGATCAAAGTTCAAATTGTAGTATAGTCAGTCAATCAAGAAGGTGCCAGCTCTTCCCTGATAATGACTGGGTTGCTTGACTACAGGCACTATAGATAGAGGTTCTCATTCCTAGAATCCTTACACACACGTGATGTTATTTTGGTACCTGCCATTCACCCAATTAGAGTGCTCACTGGATACCTGCTTTACTACATGGTGATTTGAACCTCCTTATGGGAAAAAAAAGTCCCACAGAAAGCCAGCCCACTGGTTCTGCAGGTAGCCCAATTAACAGATGGGTACATTGATTATTGATCACAGCGGTCTCCTTATGGCCAGAGCCTCAGGAAGGATGGATTACCACCAATATCATTAGAATGAGAGCTTCCCCCCAGGAGCCCAGGAAGTGCAGCTACACCGGAGACAGTCACAAGTAGTTACAATGGTTTCATTAATCATTTTGTAATGCAGCCAAACAAATACCACAAACACTGAAGTCCACCAGCAGACAGATGGGGCTAAATAGTCTGCACTATGACGGATACCACCTCACATCTCACACTGAGGAACCCCAGGGCATCAGTCATTTTCCTCATTATCTTCATCCAGGTTTGTCATCCTAGCATCTCCCCTTGAATTTAAAGCTGGGCAACCCCTTTTATCCTGAGTTATGCTTATACCAACTAAGGCTAGGTCTACACTACCACTTACTTTGGGATAATTTACGTGGCTCGGGGGGGTGAATAAGTCACCTCCCTGAGCGGCATACGCTCATGCTAGTACTTTGGCCGGTCTGACAGCACAATGTCGGCAGGAGAGCTTTTGCTGTCAACATAGCTACTGCCTCTTGCAGAGGTGGATTTATTATGCTGACACGAGACCTCTCTCCCAGGAGCGTACAGCATCTTCCCCCCATGCACTGCAGCTGCGCTGACGTACGCTTCTCGTGTAGACTAGCCCTGAGATTCATACAGATGCTGAAGGGTTCCAACCCCTTTTTCCTGATCCATGCTTCCACACCTCACTAATTTAGAGGTTCTCCATTTCTCATTGGCTATCCGCTTTGATGTAGATGTTAATGAGAATAAGGAGATCTATGAGTTACCATAGCAACTTGAGGTTATTACAGAATCCTCAATCTTGTGGTGTTAACAGGCACATTGCAGCATATTTTCCAGTCTATTGCTGCATAATTTCCAGAACATCAGCACTTAACACATCTTGTCTGATAATTTTACACTTTACTGGTACAGTGCTGCCCTCGGACAACTAGTCATGCCAACCTGTTTTAAGCCTAAGGCCTTGTGTGACTAAGCTGAATGTTTTCCAGGCCTGAAGTCCCTGTGTTACAACATTAATTATACTTTTATTTTACCTGTCTCCTAAATATACTTAATATCTTGTATTCTTGACTACATATAGAAGCAGCAGGTATCTCTACTAATGTTTGTTAGATTCACATGGCTTCAGCAAACAAAATGCAAAATACTTTCCTCTGGTAGATTTCTTTAAATGATCAGTCACAAGGTTTTGTTTAAAAAAAAATCCAAATTTAAAAAGGAAAAAACTCATGTTAGTGGCAAATCAAAATAAAAGCACCAAGCCATCCTGAAAACTCTAATTTTCAACCCACAAGAATAATATTTATCTGTTTGTAAGGTAGCAGTAATGATATACTAATAAAATCAATTCATTACAATTACCTCACCACCATTCTAGGAATTTAAATTTTATGTTATATTTCCTTCTAAATCAAGCAATTGATTCTTGCAGATTGGAATTATACCAGCTCACAGAAATCAACAGACTAATTGAATAGTTAACCAAGTGTTCAATAAACTTCACACCTTAATATCTTTTCCCTTAAAACTACTTAATTAGATTTTGCTCCTTGCATAAATAGTTCTAAATGGAGCCTGCAGTTTCACTTTATTAGTACCTTTTCATTTAACTTTATTCTCAATACAAACACATTAGCAACCTACCGTACGTCAGATATTTTTTTTTAATAGTTCACAATGTAGGGCATTTACAATTGTGCAAAGAGGGAATAAAATACTTAAAAGTGCTTATAAATCAGATCAACTGCATTCTATTATCAAGACATGTATCTTGCGCATCCTCAAACATGCAGAGTCTATTCAGGACCATTGTGCCAGCCAGAATGACCCTGGTTCATGGCATCATACCAGGCATTGTAGAGTGAAGTTCCCAGATCTGGCTCAATCCTGCAAATCCACAAATCTCTGGGTTAGCCCCACAAGTGATGCCAGGTAGAGTCAAGGCATGCACCTTTCACGCATCAGTGGAGAATGTGCGAGCCCAATGTGTTGGGCTGTTTTTGTCCATCCAGGCAACATGACCAAGGAGCACACACCACCATTTGACCTAGTAAGCAACTGGATGTAGGCCAGATCTCTGAGATTATGGCATTTCAAACAAAGACAAACCACTTTATTCTTAGGATTTTGCATTGACAGCACACATGGAATGCCTCTTGCTGCTCCAAGTCTGCCTGGAGGAGGGTCAAGGTTTCTGACACATATGGCCAAACAGGCAGTTCATAGGTTGACAGATCCTGAACTTCATCTGAGTACAGACACATTTTTGCATCCATAGGCAAAGACATGGACTTCCTGCAGAAAGCAGTGAGATCTAATCACAAGAGGGCACCTGATTTGCTGCGACTGTTTGAACTCTGCTTGCAGCCTAGGTAGATGAACTTGTCAACTCTCTCCACTGCGCTCAACCTGATCTGCACTGGGGGTTCTGATAGCCTAGCTCCAAGGTTCCTGGCCTTGGTCTTCTGCCATGTGACATTCAATCCCAGAGTGTAGATGGCATCTTGGAAACCTTGCAGGGCAGACTAAAATTCTCCGTCTTCTACACAAGCAAGGCAGTGTCATTGCATAATCTTGGTCAGTGACCACTTCTTGGCTAGCCTCGACTCCACCATGTGGAGTTGTAAGCCCTAATAACTATTCTATTAAGCTATCGGCTGGATAAGGGCAAAAATATGTAGAAACGTGGCAAACTGACATGCACTCTCACACTGGGATCGGTGTCAAGAAGGCACACCAGATTTAGCAGAAACTTCTGGGACACCAACTCCTTTCAGTATGAGCCAAAGCACTGAACTGTGAATGGAATCAAAAGCCATTTTGATATGGATATATGCCACATGAAGCAAGCTGTCCAACTCTTGCTGTAGCTCAGCCAGAAGGCAGAGGACAAGGACAGCATCCATTGTCAGCCACAGAATAGTGAAACCTGATTGCTGTGGGCGATGATGGTAGGATGCAGCTACTCCTTACCAGACAAGCAGGATGTGAGCAAAGACCTTTCCAGGCACTAACGGAAATGAGACTGGCCTGTAGTTGCCATGCTCAATGCAAGACCCTTTACCCTTGTACAGGGACACTGAAGCCTTCTTTCCATTTTGCTGGTACTCTGCCTGATGCCTACATTTAACAATTGATGCAGGCCAGTGCTCTCCAATTCCCAGGCACCCTTGAGCAGCTTGGGTGGGATGCCATCAGGCCCAGCAGCACATCCATTCTGTAACTTTCGGGCGTCGAGTGGCAGAGGACCGCGGTTGAGGACTGGATTTGCAGCTATCTGGTTTAGCAAGTCATGGAGCTCAGCTGTGGTTTTACATGCTTCATAATGTGTATTCCATCTAACCAGGACTTTGCCCCGGATGGGCAGGGGGGAGCTCCCTGGTTTTGGGGCGGGCATGCTAGAAGGCTGTTGATGGCTGCCAGCCCGGAGCGTGGAGTCTCTGTAGGCAGGACACAGGTGGTTGTTCTTTAGACCATCCTCTGCCTCAGCCGCCAGGCAGCTGGTGTCGATCTTATAGTCATGTTTTGCTATAGCCTGGAAAATGCCTTTCAGCGGTTTACATTCTTGGGCATTTCCCCACTTGCATGCTTCTGCCATTTTTACTAATATATCAAAGGCCTCTTCAGAAAGACGTCTTGTATGATCAGCTGAAGCTGATTGCAACACTATTCTATGCTGCCACTGAAACAAATACCAATCCAGATGATCTCCACATGGTCGTGTGCACTTTGGCTCCACTTCAGGAAAAGCAGGACGACTTAAGGAAGCATTTTCCTGGATCAGGCCCTTTATTAGCTGCCTTTAGAGTTGTAGTGACCTGTGCTCTCTGCAGATCTACCTGTTACTTGTATAGTTACACATGAAAGTTAGTTTTCCTAGTCCCTTCCAGTTTTGTATCAGTTCTCTGCCACTGAGTGTAAAATACTGAGTGTAGAGTTTGACCCTCACCTGTAATAGGGTTGTTTCTAGTGGGCTCCCATAACAATTGGTGCTTGGCCCTACAGTAGTTCACATTTTTAATTAATCACATGGAAAATTAGGCAGGCCAAAAAGAATTTGAAGAGCAAGTAACCAAAGATAAAAGCTAGCAGCAAAAAAAAAAAGTTTTAATTGTATCAGAAGCAGGAAGCATGCCAAACAGTGTGTCTGCTGGATGATTAAAGTGCAAATCAAGCACTCAATGACAATAAGGCCATTGCAGAGAAGCTAAGAATTCTTTGCATCAGTTATCACTGTAGAGGATTTGAGGGAGACTCCCACATCTGAGCCATTCTTTTTATGTGACAAATCTGAGGAACAGTCCCAGATTGAGGTGTCAGTAAAGAAGGTTTTGTTATCAATTAATAAAAACAGTAATACGTCACCAGGACCAGATGGTATTCTCCTGAGAATTCTGAAGAAACTGAAATATGGAATTGCAGAACTAACTGTGTATTTTCCACTGCATGCATCTGATGAAGTGGGCTTTAGCCCAGGAAAGCTTATGCTCAAATAAATTTGTTAGTCTCTAAGGTGCCACAAGTACTCCTCGTTCTTTCTGCTGATACAGACTAACGTGGCTCCCACTCTGATTACTGTAGTATATAATGTGTTGCTTAAATCATCCTCTGCCAGCTGACTGGAGAGTAGCTAATGTAACACCAATTTTTGAAAGGAGGCTCCAGAGGCAATCCTGGCAATTATAGGCTAGTGAGCCTAACTTCAGTACCAAGAAAATTGGTTGAAACTAGAAGAAAGAACTGAATTATCAGACAGATGAACATGTTTTGGAAGTGTCAACACAGCTTTTGTAAAGGGAAAATCACACCTCCGCAATCTATTTGGATTCTTTGAGGGGGTCAAAGATGTGGAAAAGGGTGATCCAGTCAATATATTTGTCCTGGTGTCTCAGTGGGTCACAAGTGAGAATGCCAAAAATTCAGGACAAGCTGCTGGGAAATAGGACAGACTCACCCCAAAACTGGTGGTTATTCTTCCGTGAGATATACCAAACCAGCAACAAAAGTAAACTTTTGTCTCACCACACTGGCTAACAAGAAGTCAGAAATGCAGTCTCCTTTGGTATTCCAGTCCTGGATTCAATACCCAGATGCTAGATTTGATGAGTGGTTATTTAAAACCAATTTCATCAACCGAAGGGTTCTTCTGATCCCAAAGGACCAGCCACATACCCAGGTCAATATATAACTCAGATCTTACCCAATAATCATGCAGTTGCCAATCCTTCAGTATCTAATATCTAAAGGTTTATTTATAAAAAGAAAGTTGAGAGTTAAAATTGGTTAAAGGAACCAAATACATACAATAATCGCAAAGTTCTTGGATCAGGCTTTTAGCAATGATGGCATAAACTGCTGGCTTAAGTCAAGTCTCTGGTTGCTTCCAAATGATTGGAAGGTCCTCAGTCCCTTGGTTAGAATGCTCCCATCAATATAAGTCCATAGTCCAGAGGTTAGTGCAGGAAAGCGGCCAAATGGAGACGTTTCCAGGGCCTTTTATAGCTTCTCCCATACAGAGGGAAACTCACTGTTCCAAGCAAAGCCCTCAGCACAGTTTGTGGAAGAGTACAGGCATACAAGATGGAGTTCGGTACCACATGATCTAGTCACATGCCCTTGCATGCTTCAGTGAGTCATAGCAGCCATTACCCATAGTCTGGCTGAAACATACTCAGGAAAGTCCATCAGGTGGAGTAAGCTTCTTTCATGGCCCATCATGTTCACTGATGGGCCACCAACTTCAATGTTCCTTGACAATGTGCTGGCTAGACTGGATATAAATACCTTGGGGGTGTTACTCAGGAGCAAACACATTTGCAATACAGGTATACAGCCATAATCATAATTTCAGATACAAAAATATGCATGCATACAAATAGGATAATCACATTCAGCAAACCGTAGCTTTTCCATTGACATCTTACATGACATACTTTGCACAAGATTTGTTGCAACAATAAGTGATAGCAACAATGATCTACATGGTCATATTTTAATCATATAACATCACAACAGTATACTTGGAATTTCAGAAAGACTTGACAAGGTCCCTCACCAAATGCCAAGCAATGTAGGCAGTCAAAGGAAAGTCCTCATGGATCAGTAACTAGTTAACAAGACAGGAAATAAAGAGTAGCAATAAATGGCCAGTTTTCATAGCGGATAAAGGTAAATAGCAAGGTCCCCCAAGGATTTCTACTGGTGCCAATGCTGTTCAACACATTTATAAATGATCTGGGGAAAGCAGTAAACAGGGAGGTGGCAAAATTTGCAGATGATACAAAACTCCTCAAGATAGTTAAGTCCAAAGATGATTGCAAAGAGTTACAAAGGAATCTCACAAAACTGGGTGACTGGGCAGCAAAATGGCAGATGAAATTCAAGGTTGGTAAGTGCAAAGTAATGTCCATCGGAAAACAATGCCAACTATACATACAAACTGATGGGGTCTAAATTAGCTATTGCCACTCAAACAAGATCATGGAGTCGTTGTGGATAGTTCTCTGAAAATGACTCAATGTGCAGAGGCAGTCAAAAAGCCAACAGAATATTAGGAAAGGGATTGATACAACAGAAAATATCATAATGCTATACATAAATTCATTGTACACCCACACCTTGAATATTGTGTGCATTTCTGGTCACCCCATCTCAAAAAGATGACATTAGAATTGGAAAAAGTACAAAGAAGGACAACAAAGATGATTAGGAACAACTTCTATATGCTGAGTATTAAAAAGATTGAGACTGCTCAGTTTAGACAAGAGACTACTAAAGGGAAGGGGGATAAGATAGAGATCTATAAAATCATGAATGGTGTGGAGAAAGAGAAGAGGGAAGTGCTATTCACATCACACACTAGTCAGGGGTCACACAATGAAATTAATAGGCATGTTTAAAAACATGCATACGGAAGTACTTCACACAATGCACACTCAACCTGTGGAACTCATTGCCAAGGGATGTTGTGAAGGCCAAAAGTATAATTGGGTTAAAAACAGAACTAGTAAATTTATGGAGGACAGGTCCATCAATGGCTATTAGCCAAGATGGTCAGGGATTCAACCTGGGACTGAGTGTCCCGAAACCTGGGACCAGATGACAGGGGATGAATCTAATAGAATCATAGAGTTAGAAGGGGCCGGAAGGGTCATCTAGTCGAACCCCCTGCCAAGATGCAGGATTTGTTGTGTCTAAACCATCCAAGATGGTTGGCTCTCCAGCCTCCTTTTGAAAACCTCCATTGAAGGAGCTTCCACAACCTCCCTAGGTGTCTGTTCCATTGTACGGCTATTGCTAGAGTTAGGAAATTTTTCCTGAGATTTAATCTAAATCTGCTGTGCTGTAGATTGACCCCATTGCCTCTTGTCCTGCCCTCTCCATCTTTTCTATGGCAGCCTTTCAAGTATCTGAAGACTGCTATCATGTCCCCACTTAATCTCCTCTTTTCCAAACTAAACATTAACATTAAACACTTCCTTCAGCCTTTGTTCATTACATTCCATCCCTTTGGTCATCTTTGTTGCTCGCCTCTTCATCCTTTCTATACATTGGTGACCAAAACTGGACACAGTACTGCAGTTCCAAATAGAGTGGTACTATCACTTCCTGTGACTTGCACGCTATGCCTCTGTTAATGCAACCTAAAATTGCCTTTGCTTTTTTTTTTTTTTTTGCAACAGCATCGCATTACTGACTTATGTTGAGGTTGTGATCCACCACAACTCCCAGCTCCTTCTCAGAACTGCGGCTGCTAAGGCAGTTATCCCCCATTCTGTATTTGTTTTTTCTTCCATAAGTGTAGCACCTTACGTTTGTCTTTGTTGAGCTTCATTTTGTTGTCTATAGCCCAGTTCTCCAATGTATCGAGATCCCTTTGGATTCTATTTGCTATTCTCCAAAGTGTTGGGAACCCTCCCTAGCTTTAGTGTCATCTGCAAATTTGATCAATATGCTCTCTATTTGTACATCCAGGGTATTAATAAAGATGTTAAACACCGTACCCAGAACAGATTCCTGTGGAACCCCACTTGAGACCTGCCTTCAATCTGACATCATTCCATTAATAGTTACTCTTTGTTTGCGGTTGTTTAACCAATTATCTATGCACTTAATGGTAATTCCACTGAGCCAGGATTTCTTCAGTTTTCTTCTCAGAATGTCATGTGGGACTGTGTCAAAATCCTTGTTGAAGTCCATGTATATTATTTCCACCACATTCCCCCTATCCAAACCTGTCAAAGAAGGAAATCCAGCTGATTTGGCATTATTTGTTCTTAGTAAATTTATGCTGGCTGCTGATAATCACCCCTTCATCCCCCAGGTATTTACAAATTGAATGTTTTATACATTCTCTAGTAGCTTCCCATGTATTGAGGTCAGGCTTTCTGGTCTATACTTCTCCAACTCCTTTTTAAAGATGGGCACTATGTTAGCCCTTCTCCAGTCTTCCAGGACCTCTTGTCATCCAAGAGTTTGCAAATATTATTGCCAGTGGATCCAAGATTTCTTCCACTAATTCCTTCAGCACCCTGGGGTAAATATATCAGGCCCTACTGTCTTGAATTCATTCAAATTAGTCAGAAGATCTCCAACATGTTCTTTACTTATCATGATCTGCATCCCTTCCCCTTTGTCCATCTTTGCTCATCTGATCACATGTTATTTTTTGTGAGAAGACAAGCAAAGTAGGCATTGAGCAGCTCTGCCTTCCTATCCTCTTCTGTTACCAGCTCACCTTCTCCACTGAGCAGCAGACCCACACCATCCCTGATCTTTCTTTTTTGTCTGACGTATTTGAAGAACCCCTTCCTGTTGTCTTTAACATTCCTTGCCACTGTAACTAATTCTTTGCCTTAGCTTTTCTGATTGTCCCTACACGCTCACGCTATGCCCATGTATACTTCTTTGGTAACACATCCCTTCTTTTACTTCCTGTGTGTATCCCTTTTGGTTTTTAGATAGCTAAAAAGCCTCCTGTTCAGCCACATTGGCCTCCTGATCTTTCCTCTGCATCAGAATAGCTTGATGTTGAGCATTTAGTACAAGGGTTCCCAATCTGTGGTACATGTACCCTTGGGGGTACACAAGACACCTCTGGGGGGGTATGTGGGAGAAGTTGTGTAATAAGTGAGCTGTAGCTCACAAAAATTTTATTTGAGCATAAACTTGTTAGTCTCTAAGGTGCCACAAGTCCTCCTTTTCTTTTTGCAGATACAGACTAACATGGCTGCTACTCTGAAACCCTTTATTTATTGCATTTCCATAATAGCCTACTCATTCAAAGCTTTAAAACCATGGGAATTTGTTATGCAAAATACAGTAGTTAATTTCTTTCAAGATGTAGCAATGAGAACACAAATACACAGAGCCCTCATTCCCAATCACCACACACTGTGGGTTCAGTTGCTCAGCAACTGTACAGTCTAACTAAGCTCAGAACTTAGTCAAGGGGGGTTTTTTCAGTTGTATATGCCACACTATAACTATATGTGTATGTAACAGTGAAATATGGCCAGATGGCTAAAGATGGGTAATGTTGAGAAGAACACACATAATATCAGTGATGAGAAGGGTAGGGGTATGCGGGCAGCTGGTGAATATGCAATGACTAAGCAATAAGAAAAGTTTGGGAACCTCTGCTCTAGTATTAGATCTTTTAGGAACTGCCAGCACCCTTTGACTCCTTTTCTTCCTAATTGGTCTTTCCATGGGACCGTGCCTCATATTTCTCTGAGCTAGCTGAAATCCACCTTTCACTTGATAATTGCCCTGTTCTGTTCATTCCCTCTGAAGCATCCGTCAGAGACAGAATACTGGGCTAGATGGACCATTGGTCTGACCTAGTATGGTTGTTCTTATGTTCTCATGAAGAAAAGGAGTACTTGTGGCACCTTAGAGACTAACCAATTTATTTGAGCATAAGCTTTTGAGAGCTACAGCTCACTTCATCGGATGCATAAAAGTGGAAAATGCAGTGAGGACATTTTTATACACTCAGACCATGAAAAAATGGGTGTTTATCACTTCAAAAGGTTCTCTCCCCCCACCCCACTCTCCTGCTGGTAATAGCTTATCTAAAGTGATCACTCTCCTTACAATGTGTATGATAATCAAGGTGGGCCATTTCCAGCGTAAATCCAGGATTTAACAAGAACGTCTGAGGAACGGGGTGGGGGTGGTGGGGTAGGAAAAAACAAGGGGAAATAGGTTACCTTGCATAATGACTTAGCCACTCCCAGTCTCTATTCAAGCCTAAGTTAATAGTATCCAATTTGCAAATGAATTCCAATTCAGCAGTCTCTCGCTGGAGTCTGGTTTTGAAGTTTTTCTGTTGTAATATCGCAACTTTAATGTCTGTAATCGTGTGACCAGAAAGATTGAAGTGTTCTCCAACTGGTTTATGAATGTTATAATTCTTGACATCTGATTTGTGTCCATTTATTCTTTTACGTAGAGACTGTCCAGTTTGACCAATGTAAATGGCAGAGGGGCATTGCTGGCACATGATGGCATATATCACATTGGTGGATGTGCAGGTGAATGAGCCTCTGATAGTGTGGCTGATGTTATTAGGCCCTATGATGGTGTCCCCTGAATAGATATGTGGGCACAGCTGGCAACGGGCATTGTTGCAAGGATAGGTTCCTGGGTTAGTGGTTCTGTTGTGTGGTATGTAGTTGCTGGTGAGTATTTGCTTCAGGTTGGGGGGCTGTCTGTAAGCAAGGACTGGCCCGTCTCCCAAGATCTGTGACAGTGATGGATCATCCTTCAGGATAGGTTGTAGATCCTTGATAATGCGTTGGAGGGGTTTTAGTTGGGGGCTGAAGGTGATGGCTAGTGGCGTTCTGTTATTTTCTTTGTTAGACCTGTCCTGTAGTAGATGACTTCTGGGTACTCTTCTGTCTCTGTCAATCTGTTTCTTCACTTCTGCAGGTGGGTATTGTAGTTGTAAGAATGCTTGATAGAGATCTTGTAGGTGTTTCAAATCAGCGGCACGGCATGGCCCCACAGTATGCCAACATTTTTATGGCTGACTTAGAACAATGCTTCTTCAGCTCTCGTCCCCTAACGCCCCTACTCTACTTGCGCTATATTGATGACATCTTCATCATCTGGACCCATGGAAAAGAAGCCCTTGAGGAATTCCACCATGACTTCAACAATTTCCATCCCACCATCAACCTCAGCCTGGACCAGTCCACACAAGGGATCCACTTCCTGGACACTACTGTACTAATAAGCGATGGTCACATAACCACCACCCTATACCGGAAACCTACTGACCGCTATTCCTACCTACATGCCTCCAGCTTTCACCCAGACCATACCACACGGTCCATTGTCTACAGCCAAGCTCTATTATACAACCACATTTGCTCCAACCCTTCAGACAGAGACAAACACCTACAAGATCTCTATCAAGCATTCTTACAACTACAATACCCACCTGCTGAAGTGAAGAAACAGATTGACAGAGACAGAAGAGTACCCAGAAGTCACCAGCAGGAGAGTGGGGTGGGGGGAGAGAAAACCTGGATTTGTGCTGGAAATGGCCCACCTTGATTATCATACACATTGTAAGGAGAGTGATCACTTTAGATAAGCTATTACCAGCAGGCGAGTGGGGTGGGGGGAGAGAAGACCTTTTGAAGTGATAAACACTCATTTTTTCATGGTCTGTGTGTATAAAAATATCCTCATTGCATTTTCCACTTTTATGCATCCAATGAAGTGAGCTGTAGCTCACGAAAGCTTATGCTCAAATAAATTGGTTAGTCTCTAAGGTGCCACAAGTCCTCCTTTTCTTTTTGCGAATACAGACTAACACGGCTGCTACTCTGAAACCTATGTTCTCATGATCATTCATGTGCTGCTTTCCATATGACCCTTTACACTGGGAAAGCCCTCCCCAAACCAGTTTGTCAGGCCACCTTCAGATCCTCACTGGTGTCCTACCTTCTCCTACAGGTAGCGTAGCCATTACCAGACAGGCAACAATTTCAAATACCCACACTTGCTGCAAGGTCTAGGAAGAATGCAATGGGTTCAGGAGCAATTGACTCTATTCTAAAGTTCATTCCATTAATGGGTTGCTGTTATTAAGGTTTGTCATTCATTTGCTTTTAAAAAAAACAAACAACCACCACCAAAAAACCACACCCCTCTAGTTGTAGTATAGCTTATATGGCACTCACACACTGTGCACATTGTAATGGCCTTTCAGAGCTATTCTAGCATCCGTGAGACTATTATCCATTCACTTCCACCATAACATCTTATTGACATTGCTCATATTAGAGATAAAAATTTTATGGCAAGTGATCAAGCTGTTGCACGTAGCAGCAGTTTTTCCATCATAAACGTCTTGGCCCGTTTTAAAGACATTTTTTTCCAGAGACCAAGCAGCATCAGTTCATACTGCCAATAAAAAAAAAAAAAAAAAAAAAGAGTTAGGCTGCTTCATATTTTTAAACAAAAGCCTAGAGTTGAACAACAGTTTCTGAAGTCACATAAATATTTGCCCTTTAATTTCAAAGAACTCAGCCAATTTACACCCTTCTTGGTGCAAACAATGTGCACCTGGAATAATCAGCATTACCTGTTTCAACCCAAAGAGCATTGCAGCAACTATGATACTAAACCACAGGAGGAAAGGGTTATCCATGAAAGCTTGATAGACCCTTAACTAATGCAGCGAGCGAAAGTGGTGCAGAGAGCCGCCATTATTGTTTTAAGGTGTAATGCTTGCTATTACAAGGCTGAAGAATCCTTAGCCTTTTGATTCTCCAGCGTACAGTTGATAGTCTTAAGGAAGAGACCGACCATGTATAACTGGTTTAAAAAAAAAAAAAGAAATTGGTAACTTCACGGAGGAAAGGTCCATCAATGGCTCTTAGCCAAGATGGTCGGGGATGCGACCCCATCTAGGTGTCCCTAAACCTCCAGCTGCTGGTAGCTGGGACTGGACGACTGGGGATGGACCACTCGAAATTGCCTGTTCTGCTCATTCCCTCTGGCACTGGCCACTGTGGGAAGGCAGGATACTGGACTAGATGGACCAACTGATCTGACCCAGTCTGGCCGTTCTTATGTAAGATCTGGACCAAGTGCAGCCCTAGCAAGAGTTGGCATGACTTCAGTTGTGTCTGTGGAGCAGCGGCAGTGCTTGAGGCAACCCTGGAAGTCTTATTTTACTATTACTACTTAATGGAGATTATTCTTCATTTCTAATCTTTGAGAGGGCATACCAGTGTGAAGATCATAGGTTGCGTGAGTGAAAATTGTATCCCCAAGAGCACTGAAGAACTAAGGGCAGGTCTACACAGGAAAGTTAAACCAAATCAACTAAAGGAGTCAATTTAAAGTGCACGAGTTAAAGCACCTTCAACTCCTAATTCAGAAGTTCGCTTTAGCTTACTTCATCACTGAATGAAACAAAATCAAACTAAGGCAACTTTATTTCTGAATAAAAATGTTAACACAGGATTTGAATGCACTTTAAATTAATTCAGCTTAACTTTCCTGAGCATGCCCATGACCTGCCCCAAGACAGGTATTCCCTTCCAAGCTACGCTTCCCACCCAAGGCCTCCTTCCTCTGTCAGCCTTTTGTCTAGAAGACTTTTGCCTAGAATACTTTTGCAAAGATTTCCTAACTTTGCTCATCCTTCATCATTACAATACATTGTACATGATGCAGGGGTTCTCAAATTGGGGGTCAGGACCCCCCAGGGAGTCGCAAAGTTATTGCATGGGAGTTGCGAGCTGTCAGCCTCCACCACCAAACCCCACTTCGTCTCCAGCATTTATAATAGTGTTTAATATAAAAACATGTGTTTAAAAAATTTAATAAGTGGGGGGAGGTCCGCACTCAGAGGTTTGCTGTGTGAAAGTCTGAGAACCACTGGGGCTTGTAGACCTCTAAGGACTGTTTTTTATCTCATGATAAGATTCCACCAGCAAATGTTCCAAGGTATTGCATTTACTTAGTGCTCAAGCTAAGCAGTTTAACAGTCATCCCACGTGCATATGTATCTTTACATTTAGCATTGCACTGGTGTGAGTTTTTTACATGAATGAATGAATGAATAAGGATTATACCAAATTCCATACTATCTACGGAAACAAATAAGCATCATTTAGAATTGTTATGAAGTCAAGTAATTATTGGGGGAGGGGGGAAGACTTGGAGTTAAGTAGCACATGTTCTCTGCCTGACCTCTGAAGCGTGCAGCACTTTCAGAATATTTCTAAAGCATGGTAAATCATATCCTCATCTTTGGGCTAGTGTTTTCTGATAAATTGATACAAATGATTTCATTTGTATATGCCACCTTTCTGAGTCCTTTCTCTGTTTACAAACCCTCTCATACCTGAGGTTGGCTAGTTCAAAACGTCTTTAAAAAAAAAAAACACAAAAGTTTTGTTTTAATTATGCCATGAAATTTATTAAATAACACCTCTTGATCACTATTAAAAAGTTTCAAAACATGGCGCTGTTTCTCAGTGCAGAGTCATCATTATATTTATATGGATATCATAACTAATTGGTTTTTGGTTTGTTTTTTAAAACCTAAGCAAGGTGGAAAAATATTCTCCCATTCTCAGTGGCAAATTGCTTCAGGATTTTGCAGTTTCATTAATAGTCATTTTTAACAGAATTCATTAAATTGTTCACAATAGTCTAATTCACAGCAGTGGGCCAAGATTAGATTGGCAATTATAATAGCAAAGCAGCCAACACTACTAATGACAGGTAATAATGCAGCTGCCTTAATGCCCAATGACAGCAGTTCATGTCAAGCTGTTAAAGAGATGTAAAGGAACACATTCTGCAGAGAGGCGACTCCTAAAAACCATCTGCTTGAGCATCCAATTTCACAGTGTAAATAGCTTATAACGAACATATGCACAGGCCTGACAAATGAGGAAAAAAAACAACTGCCAAAATCCACAAGATGCAACCAGGGTATTTCAGTGGAAAAAACCCCAGGTCTGAACTTCACACCTCTATAATGAGAGAAAGTAACCCACCTTCCTCCCACCTCAGAGGTGAACACTCAAGCCTGAAAGCTTAAAATCCAGACCAAATTCAAACTTGACCCAAGATTCAGGGTGTTCAGAATCAGCCTATTAATTCAGATCTCAGCCAAGAGCCAGATTCAAGGTTTTGACCTAGGGCAATCTCTATTTTGGGGATTCGGAAAGTCAATACTCTGCCCTTACAAGCCTTTGGTTTTGAACCAGCAAAGACTACAATCCTCTGGATGGACCAACTGGCTATGAAATCTCATACTTCTCTAAAATGGTTGTCCTGGTTACCATTCTTATACGAGTTGTATGGTCTCTGGTCAATTCGTGTTTGCATTAAAGCTGCATTTCAATGTTAAGCAACTGATAATTTGCCTTCGTGTCCCTGAATTTACACACTTTGGTCCTGCAGTACTAAATCAGCATTGACTTCAATAGAGGGACTTATTAAACCTTGTGATAAACAAGCACCACAGATCCCTTTTTGTCTTTTGTAACAAAATCAGACCTGCCAGTTCTGGAAGGGTGATCCAAGGCAAGTGTATCAGACTTGGGATGGTCAAAGCACTTTTCCCTAGGAACTGAAAGAGGTTACTGCAAGTTAATTATGGACATCTGAGTCCAATTAAGGGCAGACTGTGACCTTTGGGAAAAAAGTCTTCCCCCAGTAGATGGGAGGGAGGAGGTGCAAGCTGCCGAACAGTTGTGTGCAGCTAGAGGGAAAGGCTTCTTTCAGGCGAAGAGCTGCTTTTCTCTACAGGAGAGCTTGTGTTTATTTCTGTTAGGGAAGGGGGCCTGGATTCCCACCGTAGCTGGACCCAGCCTGGATTAGAGAGGGTGGCTGGTGGCCAGTAGCCTGCATAAGAAGAGGCAGTACCCCAGTGGGAGTTAGAGAAGGTATTCTGTTTGTTTAAAGAAACCTCTTGGGCCAACCCTATAATTAGTGTAAATAAACCACCCTTACCCCCATGCCAAAGGGAGAAAATCTGAGTTTTGCTGTGACAAAAAGAGGTGAGTTGCCACACGATAGGACAACTCCTGAAGTCTGAGTGGTATTTTTCAAATTGGTAACTGTAGTGGTCCCTCGCTCTCCAGTCCAGAGGGAGGCCACTCTGCCTCACTGCAGTAATATTAGTATAAGAGGAAATACTGAAAGGTAAGAGTGCATGCTGTTTTCTTCACAGCTGGAAGCTTTACTTTCCCAGATAGAGTTGTCATTGTTAAGCTGATGTACACAAGATGCAATAAGTTAGCTAGTGGGTCAGGGACCATCTTTTAGTTCTGCGTTTGTACAGAGCCTGGCAAGGTGGATCCATTTCCATGACTATGGTAATACAACCAACAGTCGCTATGACTAGTCTGGTAACTCCTGATCAAAGTGCGTTAGCACTCAAGAGATGAACCATCACACACAAAAAAGGCAAATCAAAGTCTGTTTTGTACATCAGTTTCCTCACTTTATGAGCCTGATCCAAAGCCCACTGACATCAATGCAAGTCTTGTTCCATTGATTTCAGTGGGCTTTGGATTAGCCTTGTTATGGTGCAGAGGTAGCTGCACCAGAATCTAACACAACCTCAGAGATTCACTTTGACAGTGAAGAAAACGGTTCATATCTTAAGTGAGTTTTAACTTTAAAAATAAAAGAACCCACACACACATAGATCTTTGGGGAACTACAGCTTGTCTGGAGGTTTTAACTGCACCATTTGAAGTCCTGGAAATTTTATAACAAATTGATGTTTCGGAAAAATTTTCTATGGAGCATCTAACTTTTCTTTCCACTCCTCTAGCAGAAAGATACAGACTTGGAGCCTATCCATGACTGTAGTTATCATTGTCTCCGTAACAGTTATTCCTAGAACAACCTGTTTAATTAAGTTCACATCATTTTTTCAAATGTAGCTTAAAGCACACAGTTTAACTCATTATACACTACAAAAACCAATGGATATGGGGAATATGTAAATAGAGCAGCCTACAACTTCGAATTACCTAAATTTTTTGGAGAAATGTAAGTACCTTAAACGGCAATGTATTCTTAATCTCTGTCGAGAATTGTAAAAATGTAAAAAAAACTTAGAATCATAGAACTGGAAGGGAGCTCGAGAGGTCATCTAGTCCAGCCCCCTGCACTCAAGGCAGGACTAAGTATTATCTAGACCATCCCTGACAGGTGTTTGTCCAACCTGCTCTTAAAAATCCCCAATGATGGAGATTCCACCACCTCCCTGGGCAATTTATGCTTAAGCACTCTGACAGTCAGGAAGTTTTTCCTAATGTTCAACCTCAACCACCCTTGCTGCAATTTAAGCCCATTGCTTCTTGTCCTATCCTCAGAGATTAAGAAGAACATTTTTTCTCCCTCCTCCTTGTAACAACCTTTTATGTATTTGAAAACTGTTATCAGTCTTCTCTTCCCCAGACTAAACAAACCCATTTTTTTCAATCTTCCCTCATAAGTCATGTTTTCTAGACCTTTAATCATTTTTTTTTGTTCTTCTCTGGACTTTCTCCAATTTGTTCACATCTTTCCTGAAATGTGGAGCCCAGAACTGGACACAATACTCCAGTTGAGGCCTAATCAGTGCCGAGTAGAGCAGAAGAATTACTTCTTGTGTCTTGCATACAATACTCCTGCTAATACATCCCAGAACGATGTTGGCTTTTTTTTGCAACAGCGTTACACTGTTGACTCATATTTAGCTTGTGATCCACTACGACCCCCAGATCCCTTTCCGCAGTACTCCTTCCTAGGCAGTCATTTCCCATTTTGTATGTGGGCAACTGATTGTTCCTTCCTAAGTGGAGTACTTTGAATTTGTCCTTATTGAATTTCATCCTGTTTACTTTAGACCATTTCTCCAATTTGTCCAGATCATTTTGAATTTTAATCCTATCCTCCAAAGCACTTGCAACCCCTCCCAGCTTGGTATCGTCCGCAAACTTTATAAGTGTACTCTCTATACCATTATCTAAATCATTGGTGAAGATGCTGAACAGAACTGGACCCAGAACCAATCTCTGCAGGACCCCACTCGTTATGCCCTTCCAGCATTACTGTGAACCACTCATAACTACTCTCTGGGAATGATTTTCCAACCATTTATGCACACACCTGATAGGAGCTCCATCTAGGTTGCATTTCCCTAGTTTGTTTATGAGAAGGTCATGCGAGACAGTATCAAAAGCCTTACTAAAGTCACATCTACCTCTTCCCCCCATCCAGAAGGCTTGATACCCTCTCAAAGAAAGCTACTGACCGCTATTCCTACCTACATGCCTCCGGCTTTCACCCTGACCACACCACACGATCCATCGTCTACAGCCAAGCTCTGCGATACAACCGCATTTGCTCCAACCCCTCAGACAGAGACAAACACCTACAAGATCTCTGTCAAGCTTTCTTACAACTACAATACCCACCTGCGGAAGTGAAGAAACAGATTGATAGAGCCAGAAGAGTTCCCAGAAGTCACCTACTACAGGACAGGCCTAACAAAGAAAATAACAGAACGCCACTAGCCGTCACCTTCAGCCCCCAACTAAAACCCCTCCAACGCATTATTAAGGATCTACAACCTATCCTGAAGGATGACCCAACACTCTCACAAATCTTGGGAGACAGGCCAGTCCTTGCCTACAGACAGCCCCCCAACCTGAAGCAAATACTCACCAGCAACCACATACCACATAACAGAACCACTAACCCAGGAACCTATCCTTGCAACAAAGCCTGTTGCCAACTGTGCCCACATATCTATTCAGGGGACATCATCACAGGGCCTAATAACATCAGCCACACTATCAGAGGCTCGTTCACCTGCACATCCACCAATGTGATCTATGCCATCATGTGCCAGCAATGCCCCTCTGCCATGTACATTGGCCAAACTGGACAGTCTCTACGTAAAAGAATAAATGGACACAAATCAGATGTCAAGAATTATAACATTCATAAACCAGTCGGAGAACACTTCAATCTCTCTGGTCACGCAATCACAGACATGAAGGTCGCTATCTTAAAACAAAAAAAACTTCAAATCCAGACTCCAGCGAGAGACTGCTGAATTGGAATTCATTTGCAAATTGGATACTATTAATTTAGGCTTAAATAGAAACTGGGAGTGGCTAAGTCATTATGCAAGGTAGCCTATTTCCCCTTGTTTTTTCCTACCCCCCCCTCAGACGTTCTGGTTAAACTTGGATTTAAACTTGGAGAGTGGTCAGTTTGGATGAGCTATTGCCAGCAGGAGAGTGAGTTTGTGTGTCTGTGTGTGTCCCCGGGAAAAAAAAGGGGGGGGGGTAGAAAGCCTGGGTTTGTGCTGGACATGGCCCACCTTGATTACCATGCACATTGTGTAGAGAGTGGTCACTTTGGATGGGCTATTACCAGCAGGAGAGTGAGTTTCTGTGTGGGGGGGTGGAGGGTGAGAAGACCTGGATTTGTGCTGGAAATAGCCCAACTTGATGATCACTTTAGATAAGCTATTACCAGCAGGACAGTGGGGTGGGAGGAGGTATTGTTTCATGTTCTCTGTGTGTATATATAGTCTGCTGCAGTTTCCACGGTATGCATCCGATGAAGTGAGCTGTAGCTCACGAAAGCTCATGCTCAAATAAATTGGTTAGTCTCTAAGGTGCCACAAGTCCTCCTTTTCTTTTTGCGAATACAGACTAACACGGCTGTTACTCTGAAACCTATCAGGTTGGTTTGACACAATTTGTTCTTGACAAATCCATGCTGACTGTTACTTATCACCTCATTATCTTACTAGCTATCAAGAGTAAGAGAAAAGGTGGTGGATTGCCAGGAGCACTGGGAGACCACACTCGCTCTTCAAAGCACTGCCATGGGAACTGTCCCGCAACAGCACTTTGAAGTTTCCAGTGTAGCCATGCCTTGGGAAAGGTTCTCAGTTCTCAGCTAAATACAAGATGGAACAAATAGTTTAGCATAAGCAGTTAGCACATATTCAAAGGGACCATTTAAAGTGAAGTGGCCCATTAACGCCCTTGAAGTCATAGGACAAGGAGGGGGACTCTGCAGCTGTCAGGAGGTGTCTGGCTGGCCTCTTCCCCCGCAGAGATGAATGAAGTAAACCAGGCCTGCTCCGCCACATCAACCAACAGCACTGGAGCCAGCAGGTAAAGAGACTGCAGGGCCCAACTCCTCTCGGAGTGGAGAAGAGCAATTCCACTGAGGCCCCTGTCATCCCCCCAGCCAGCAAAGGAAGAGGCCCCCCCAGGACACAGGGAGGGGAAGAGACAAGTCTTGCCAATGTCTCCCTAGCCTCCCCCTTTGGATGGGAAGCATTATTACGAAGCCCAAAAGTTCAAAAATCATGAGTCAGACCCCCAAAAAAATCATGTTTGTTCTGGTTAGATTTTTTAATGACTATTCCGTGTTTTTTGGCCCATCTTGATGATTTTTTTTTACCCCCTGCCCTTACACTCAACCCCAGTGTGCATGGCAGTGACTGTTGCCAACTCTCCCAAACAGAGTGAGGGGATTCTGGCCCCCTCAGCAGGCACTAGGGTGACCAGATGTCAATACTTGGGGCTTTGTCTTATATAGGCACCTATTACCTCCCACCCCCATCCCGATTTCTCACACTTGCTATCTGGTCACACTAGCAGACGCTCTCACTGCCGTCCGATGCTGCAGAGCTTCCAGCCTCTCAACAGGCCCCAGAATTCTAATTCGTAAAATCGGTGCCCCTGCCGAGCAGCTAGTTATGCATCCCCAGCCCCTTCTCTGCCCCTCAGTGCACCTCTGCAGCCCCAGGGGTTATCCCCACTCCTCCCCCAGACCTCAAGTGTTACAGGAGTGGAGGGAGGAGCAACAGACCCATTTTTCCACAGGATGAGCAGGAAGTAGGGCTTCTGAGCAGTTTCTGCTCCCTGCCTCCTCCCCTACAGCAATGGGGTCAGCTGCTTCCTTGCCCCCTCCCCCAAGACCCCTCTGTGCTCTTGAATGGGGGGGGGGAAGAAAGCAAAAGAGCTCTGGCTGCTCTTCCCCAGGGGGTGAGGAAGTGAGCATGGCAGCCGATCAGACAGATTCCTCTTAGGTGGGGCTGGAATCACAGCAAGACTGGCTGTAACCAAAAATCACCTTGCTGGGGATGGAATCCTGAGTGTCAGCACCATTGGGGAAGAGGATCGGAGGAGAGGCCTAGCCGCCATTCAGTGGGTAAAGGACAATCTCACACACACACCCATCCACCTTCCCCTGGACTCTCCTCAAGTGCAATGGCGGTCAGGGGAGGAGGAGGACAAAGACTTCATCCCACGTTGTTCTGTAACATAAAAGTTGTGACTTCTCCCCAGGGCTGCCATCTGCTCATAAACCAAGGGTCCTGTGTTTCATGCTGTGGGCTGGAACAAAGGAACTCATGGTGGCTGTTTGTGGGAGCATCTCAGAAACATGACATTTCCCTCACACTCAACATTTTAAATAGATAAGCAAGCATACAGACCAAGATTTCCAGGAGCCACTAGGAACTTGGGCACCTCCAGTTTGAGTTCCCTTGCAGGGGCCTGACCATTGCAAAGTGCTCAGCACCCACTCTGAAAAGTGACTGGAGTTTCTCAAAGTCTCCAGAACGTTTTCATGTGAGCAAACTGGTTTCCCCTCACCTAATGCTCAGAAGTGGCAGAAAGTTTGGCAAAGTTCTATCCAACTGAAAGCAGGGTCAAAATAGAAAGTGTCAAATACTAGGTGGTGCTACCAGCCCTACCTAAACTTTTGACTTCTATGAAGTAATTCGAAGTAACATGTGACTTCCAAAATCCTTACACTCTAAAACTGCAACTGTTTGTCTGTCTTCGAACTCCTTATCAGCGCCAACTCAAGAACATTCATCTTCCAGCAAATGACAACAGGCAAGGCAGGCATGCACCCAGCCATACGCAGTATTCTAGCCCCGAACACCCAAAATCCTGAGTGAAGGCTTTGACTCAGACATCCCATGGTGTTAACTGGCAGAAGGCAGAGGAGCTGCATAGGGTTTTTACAGGAATGCCCAGGGTCAGATATCTGCATCATGGCTAGCCAAAGAATGGCAAATGAGGGCTCTGCCAAAAGCCAGTTGCCCACTGGTCATCATAATCACTACAAAATGTCTGTGTGAGTAATACATAAGGAATTGTGTATCTATACTAAAAATTATGTTCTTAAGGTCTGGAGTTAAGACGGGTTACCAAGAGGTGACCTACCTCAAAGATGTTTCTTTCAGGTAGGTTTCAGAGTAACAGCCGTGTTAGTCTGTATTCGCAAAAAGAAAAGGAGTACTTGTGGCACCTTAGAGAGACTAACCAATTTATTTGAGCATGAGCTTTCGTGAGCTACAGCTCACTTCATCGGATGTATGCATCCGATGAAGTGAGCTGTAGCTCACGAAAGCTCATGCTCAAATAAATTGGTTAGTCTCTAAGGTGCCACAAGTACTCCTTTTCTTTCAGGTAGGACACACCAGACAGGTAGGTAGGTGTTAGTTATTGGTGTATTGTATGCCTACTTGCATACTGAACCAGCTGCAAACAGAGAGACTGCAAAGTCTACAGGAAGAAAAGCAGCAGGGGATGTTTATGAATACAAAGGCTTGGTCTGGTGTGTCCTGGAGAGGAAAGTGAAAGACTCAGTTTGTCTCTTATGAGGCAAACTGACCATGTGAATGTCTCATGAAAGAAGGGTCCCAGCCAGCTGGAGTGAAGCACTGCAGGGATATTGGGTGAGCAACACCTTAAAACAGTCATTTTCAAACTTTCTTCATTTTCAAGCCCCTAAAAACTTTTGAATGGCAGTATGGACCCCTTTGGAAATCTTAGATATAGTTTGTGGACCCCTAAGGGTCTGCGACCACAGGTTGAAAACCACTGTGTTAAGATCTAAGACTATCTCTTGACTTCAGGAGTCGGGGCTTTAAGAAAGCTCCCAAACAGGAGACTCACAATAAAACTGTCGTTTGTCAACATTGCATACAGCACACCTCAGACACGGAGGACTGAATTCTCTGCTGGCATAACTTCACTGAAGTCAGTGGAGTTACATTAGCAGAGCATTCTCCCATATAGCTTAATTGGACCCCTTGTTGGTACGGCTACAGCTGCTATTACCAGAGATACTGTGACCTTCCACTGTGCTCCCCAGCTGAGAGAGAGTGGGAACTGACAATGCATGGAGTTACGTGCTGCCTCACTGAAGCTGGACTGCTGGGGAGTCATTATCTGGGTCAGGCACTGCTTCCAAAGCTGAAGGCTCAGGTTAATTAGCTCTTTACTAATGGCAAAGGTCTTAAAAGACAGAATGATTAATCATTAAACCTCACACATCTAACCTTGAAATGTTTGACTTTTTCCAAGCTTCCTGAACATAAAAGACATTGTGGGAAGGCAGCCATTATATTTACCAGCAATGCATGGAAAAGGAAGTCTCCAGCATGCAATAAGATCTTTTTCCACCTTGGGCTACTGAAGCCGCTATCTGGGGTGGAAGGGGAGGACTCCGGTTGTAACTGGACCTTCTGAAATATTTTCAGACACTACCAAAGATCTCCCTTACATTTACCCCTATCTGTAAATAATCTAGCAATGCATTATACAAAGCAAATGGCATTGTGATGTCCATCTTAAGGACATATTTGCATGACTTGTCCCCAGCAATTAGTCATCTCCAATGACTCGCCTATTGCTACTAGCTCCCTCTCCCCCAAATCCTCTGCCTTTCTCCCTAGAGACTGATGATATTTCTAGGAACCCCCAGAAGACTCAACACTCTGTGTGAT
Source organism: Lepidochelys olivacea (assembly GCF_965140295.1). Classification (NCBI taxonomy): domain Eukaryota; kingdom Metazoa; phylum Chordata; order Testudines; family Cheloniidae; genus Lepidochelys; species Lepidochelys olivacea. Next base: position 126,969,015 of record NC_140416.1, read on the forward strand.
GCAAGCAGGTGGGAGCCAAATGCACGTCTGCACAGCATTTATTTGGAACAGCATGCTGCAGAGTTGACCAAACCATATTTCCTGTAAGAGGTGCATAGCTCTCTTTAAGCACTATTTAATTTTTTCATTGATATTAATGCCCCCAAATCAAAATTAGAAACAAAGGAACTCATATTTGTCTTAAAACAGACTCAGTATGGCAAACTATGTATCAAATTAAGTCTGCAGATGCAACAGAAAGACCTAGAAACTTTCACATGGGAAGTGTAGAATTCTGTAATATACCCCAAAGTCATTTGGAAGAGATCCACCTAATCCAGAGAGTTTTCATGCTGGCACAATTGTGGTACATCATCATATGGATGATCCGATGTTGCAAGGTTTCTGAACAGCTTAGAATTCCTCTGAGGAATTCTAGCCTATACAGTGTAACAAGTTTTGTTTTCCTCTTCTAATTCACTGTGCTGAACAAGATACACCCTCATAAATACGGTCCTAACAGAGCTGGACTTTGGAAGGGTCTGGTGCATTTATACAACCAAAGTGAGCAAGAATCTAGGTTTAGCCAACAATTTTTAGGCTGCCTAGTTTTCCCTATTTGAAACTTCTGCAATATATCTGAAGGGTTGTTAGAGGGCTTTCCCTTCACCCCTCCCCTGGTTCTTGTCACGCAGACAGAAACCAGAAGACCAGAAGTCTGAGGTGCAAGCAATGCAATGTTTATTGGGGTTAGCTTCCAGCTAGCATGTCCATAACTGACGCTGCAGAGCCTTGTTTCCCAGTGTCCCATTCCCCCCTCCTTAGCAGGCACAATTATACCCAAAATGCATGACCACAGTCCCACCCCTTACAATTTATGATCATTTGCCATTTTGGAGGGTCATGAGTCTGGGGTCTTTTGTCCCACCTCTTCTGTATCCCCTGGGGGGGGTAAGGAGTGAGAGTTATGCTCAGGGACGGGCATTACTTTGGCCTTTTAGTGTTTTATACCTTCCCTCCAATTCCCACTTTGCCCCTCTCGATTGGTTGCTTGACCTTGCCTTGAGATAGGAGTGGAGGCAGTCTTCAAGTGTGCGCTCATACTCCCACCATGCCCAATAACACTAACTGTTCTTATCTGTTCCCATTATAACAAACCCATTTGTCTAGGTAGAAGCAACATACACAGTGTCTTTATCCTTTGTTTACACATATTAGTGAGGATCCTTTTGGTCACACACTTATATTTTTTAACTAATATGTATCAACAATCAAATGGGCAAACAAAACCCAAAATTCTATCTCAGGCAAAGATACAGGCCTGAATCCTACATTGTCATTAACATTCCTAACAAGGATTTAGGATTTTTTCCTTCACCTCATCCTAAGCAAAACAAAACAAACAATCTTTCACTGTCATTGTGCTGACAAATCTTAGCCCCTCTTCTCTTTCACAGAGCCTCCTGACCTCAGAACCAATGCTGTTCCACTGTGTAAGCAAAGCAAGGATACGGGAAGACCACTGAAGGGCAATATTTAGTCAGGTGTCAAAGGAGGAGGAACAGAAACAGTCAAAAAGAAAAGCAAAAATGGATGGGAATGTTTAAAGTAGGATGGTAGAGCCAGGCAATTTGCCTTTGTCAGGAACGCCCTCTCCTTCAATAGTAGTATCCAGCTGAATATACATAAATAGTTAGCTAATTAAATTGGGCCTTTTGCAAGCGGCAAATGATGTAATGCTAGGCAATGCAGTAAACAGCTCCACCAATGCTGCTGAAAAGAAAATATTCCAATATGGAGAGGTTTTAAAGGCTTTGGAAGCCTTCCTGGAGAATATCATTTGGAAAATCAATCCCAAGGTAAAAAATACACAACTGGAAGCACATAAGAGTGGCCATACTGGGTCAGACCAAAGGTCCATCTAGCCCTGTCAAGGTTCCTTCCCCACTCTGAACTCTAGGGTACAGATGTGGGGACCTGCATGAAAAACCTCCTAAGCTTATCTTTACCAGCTTAGGTCAAAACTTCCCCAAGGTACAAAATATTCCACCTGTCATCCTTGGATTGGCCGCTACCACCAAACTAATACTGGTTACTGGGGAAGAGCTGTTTGGACACATCTTTCCCCCCAAAATACTTCCCAAAACCTTGCACCCCACTTCCTGGACAAGGTTTGATAAAAAGCCTCACCAATTTGCCTAGGTGACTACAGACCCAGACCCTTGGATCTTAAGAACAACGAACAATCCTCCCAACACTTGCACCCCCCCTTTCCTGGGAAATGTTGGATAAAAAGCCTCACCAATTTGCATAGGTGACCACAGACCCAAACCCTTGGATCTGAGAACAATGAAAAAGCATTCAGTTTTCTTACAAGAAGACTTTTAATAAAAATAGTAGTAAATAGAAATAAAGAAATCCCCCCTGTAAAATCAGGATGGTAGATACCTTACAGGGTAATTAGATTCAAAAACATAGAGAACCCCTCTAGGCAAAACCTTAAGTTACAAAAAAGATACACAGACAGAAATAGTTATTCTATTCAGCACAGTTCTTTTCTCAGCCATTTAAAGAAATCATAATCTAACACGTACCTAGCTAGATTACTTACTAAAAGTTCTAAGACTCCATTCCTGGTCTATCCCCGACAAAGACAGAATATAGACAGACACATAGACCCTTTGTTTCTCTCCCTCCTCCCAGCTTTTGAAAGTATCTTGTCTCCTCATTGGTCATTTTGGTCAGGTGCCAGCGAGGTTACCTTTAGCTTCTTAACCCTTTACAGGTGAGAGGAGCTTTCCCCTGGCCAGGAGGGATTTCAAAGGGGTTTACCCTTCCCTTTATATTTATGACAAGCCCAGTATCCTGTCTTCCGACAGTGGCCAATGCCAGGTACCCCACAGGGAATGAACAGAACAGATAATCATCAAGTGATCCATCTCCTGTTGCCCATTCCCAGATTCTGGCAAACAGAGGCTAGGGACACCATCCTGGCTAACAGCTATTGATGGACCTATCCTCCATGAATTTATCTAGTTCTTTTTTGAACCCTGTTATGGTCTTGGCCTTCACAACATCCTCTGGCAAGGAGTTCCACAGGTTGAGTGTGCGTTGTGTGAAGAAATACTTCCTTTTGTTTGTTTTAAACCCGCTACCTATTAATTTCACTTGGTGACCCCTAGTTCATGTGTTATGAGGAGTAAATAACGCTTCCTTATTTACTTTCTCTACACCAGTCATGATTTTACAGACCTCTATCATATCCCTCGTTAGTCATCTCTTTTCCAAGCTGAAAAGTCCCAGTCTTATTAGTCTCTCATCATACAGCAGCCATTCCATACCCCTCATCATTTTTGTTGCCCTTTTCTGAATCTTTTCCAATAGATCTTTTTTGAGATGGGGCAACCAAATTTGCATGCAGTATTCAAGATATGGGCATACCATGGATTTATAGAGAGGCAACATGACATTTTCTGTCTTATTATCTATCCCTTTTTTAATGATGCCCAACGTTCTGTTCACTTTTTTGACTGCCACAGCACATTGAGTGGATGTTTCCAGAGAAACATCCCTAATGACTCCAAGATCTCTCGAGTGGTAACAGCTCATTTAGACTCATCATTTTATATGTATAGTTGGGATGATGTTTTCCAGTGTGCATTACTTTGCATTTATCAACATTGAATTTCATCTGCCATTTTGTTGCCCAGTCACCCAGTTTTGTGAGATCCCTTTGTAGCTCTTCGCAGTTTGCCTGAGACCTACCTGTCTTGAGTAGTTTTGTATCATCTGCAAATTTTGCCACCTCACTGTTCAGCCCCTTTCTCTAGATCATTTAGAATATGTTGAACAGCACTTGTTCCAGTACAGACCTATGGGAGACCCCACTATTTACCTCTCTCCATTCTGAAAAATGGACCATTTATTCCTACCCTTTGTTTCCTGTCTTTTAACCAGTTACCAATCCATGAGAGGACCTTCCCTCTTACCCCATGACTGCTTACTTTGCTTAAACAGCCTTTGGTGAGGGACCTTGTCAAAGTCTTTTTGAAAATCTAAGTACACTCTGTCCACTGGATCCCCCAATGCAAAGTAGCAATTTTGCAAAAGAGGTTTATGCGTCAGTAAAGTGCTAGTTCCTTTCACGCCTCTCCCAGATCAGGGAACTTCTCTGGAAGTTTTCAAGTAAGATGTTGGATGGTGTTGAGAATCTCAGAAGCAAGAGACTTTCAAACAGATCCAAAAATCCATCCGGTCCTAAAATACTAGGCTGAATGGTTACAGGTTCCTTATAATGTGATGCTGGTGGATGCAGGTTGGGATCATGATTACAGAATGCTGAGCCTGCACAGCTTGTCTCCAGTACACTCAACTAGTGGAGCAAGGACTAGCCATTTTGTTTTGAATGCACCAAATTTGCCTGGTATTTCCTGCAACCTGCCTGTGGACAGAAACCGCAAACCTTTGGACTCAAATTTCAAAAAGCCACTGTAATCAGCTCCCAAACACCTTCCAAGACTGAGTGAAAACTCAGTTATTATCTGGGTGTACTGTCCACAGAGGATTCAGAGTAGCAGCCGTGTTAGTCTGTATTCGCAAAAAGAAAAGGAGTACTTGTGGCACCTTAGAGACTAACAAATTTATTTGACCATAAATGAAGTGAGCTGTAGCTCACGAAAGCTTATGCTCAAATAAATTTGTTAGTCTCTAAGGTGCCACAAGTCCTTCTTTTCTTTTTGTCCAAAGAGGGGCTCTGATGTTCATCGCAGGTTTTTTGTCCAAAGCAGAGTTGCCACAGGAGAGAGATCTTTTGCAGGCATCAGGAACCTGGACACATCAGCCAAGTAGAACTCCTTGGTGTGATATAGGCAGCTACTGCAGATACAGAGATGTACCCAAAAGACAGAACACCAAGTACTTAGAACAGCGGTTGGATCAGGATGGCCAGACTGGAACAAAGAGGAGCCACTTCGTATTCATGAATGTTTGGGAGCAGAGAAGAACTGATAGTACTATTAGTTGTTCTCTGAAAGGCCGTAGGGTCAGAATAGCTAGAGACATGTATCCTGCCGGGCTAGCCCACATGAACCTGAGCCATATTGTTGCTGAATCATGGCTGTGAAAAGTCCAGAGATGTCCTGTATTAGCCAGACATGAGCAAGGAGGTGAAGGACTTCATAGGACAGTACAGCACAGCATCTGCAATGAATTCCTAGCAAAACAACAAATGGAACAACTCATGATGCATAAAATACCTGATCAACTGTGGAGTATGGTAGATATGGACTGATGTGTATAAGGAAAACAAGTATCCCTCGTGAGGAGCCATTACGATTCAGATTATTGGGAAATAGATTACTTACATACAACAGCAGCAGCCTGTTACTGAATGTGGCAACAGTCAGCTGGCCCAGAATGGAATTCCTAAGACTTAATACAGATCATAGAATCATAGAATATCAGGGTTGGAAGGGACCCCAGAAGGTCATCTAGTCCAACCCCCTGCTCGAAGCAGGACCAATTCCCAGTTAAATCATCCCAGCCAGGGCTTTGTCAAGCCTGACCTTAAAAACCTCTAAGGAAGGAGATTCTACCACCTCCCTAGGTAACGCATTCCAGTGTTTCACCACCCTCTTAGTGAAAAAGTTATTCCTAATATCCAATCTAAACCACCCCCACTGCAACTTGAGACCATTACTCCTCACTCTGTCATCTGCTACCATTGAGAACAGTCTAGAGCCATCCTCTTTGGAACCCCCTTTCAGGTAGTTGAAAGCAGCTATCAAATCCCCCCTCATTCTTCTCTTCTGCAGGCTAAACAATCAAAGCTCCCTCAGCCTCTCCTCATAAGTCATGTGTTCTAGACCCCTAATCATTTTTGTTGCCCTTCGCTGGACTCTCTCCAATTTATCCACATCCTTCTTGTAGTGTGGGGCCCAAAACTGGACACAGTACTCCAGATGAGGCCTCACCAATGTCGAATAGAGGGGAACGATCACGTCCCTCGATCTGCTCGCTATGCCCCTACTTATACATCCCAAAATGCCATTGGCCTTCTTGGCAACAAGGGCACACTGCTGACTCATATCCAGCTTCTCGTCCACTGTCACCCCGAGGTCCTTTTCCGCAGAACTGCTGCCTAGCCATTCGGTCCCTAGTCTGTAGCGGTGCATTGGATTCTTCCGTCCTAAGTGCAGGACTCTGCACTTATCCTTATTGAACCTCATCAGATTTCTTTTGGCCCAATCCTCCAATTTGTCTAGGTCCTTCTGTATCCTATCCCGCCCCTCCAGCGTATCTACCACTCCTCCCAGTTTAGTATCATCCGCAAATTTGCTGAGAGTGCAATCCACACCATCCTCCAGATCATTTATGAAGATATTGAACAAAACCGGCCCCAGGACCGACCCTTGGGGCACTCCACTTGATACCGGCTGCCAACTAGACATGGAGCCATTGATCACTACCCGTTGAGCCCGACAATCTAGCCAGCTTTCTACCCACCTTATAGTGCATTCATCCAGCCCATACTTCCTTAACTTGCTGACAAGAATACTGTGGGAGACCGTGTCAAAAGCTTTGCTAAAGTCAAGAAACAATACATCCACTGCTTTCCCCTCATCCACAGAACCAGTAATCTCATCATAAAAGGCGATTAGATTAGTCAGGCATGACCTTCCCTTGGTGAATCCATGCTGGCTGTTCCTGATCACTTTCCTCTCATGCAAGTGCTTCAGGATTGATTCTTTGAGGACCTGCTCCATGATTTTTCCAGGGACTGAGGTGAGGCTGACTGGCCTGTAGTTCCCAGGATTCTCCTTCTTCCCTTTTTTAAAGATTGGCACTACATTAGCCTTTTTCCAGTCATCCGGGACTTCCCCGGTTCGCCACGAGTTTTCAAAGATAATGGCCAATGGCTCTGCAATCACAGCCGCCAATTCCTTCAGCACTCTCGGATGCAACTCGTCCGGCCCCATGGACTTGTGCACGTCCAGCTTTTCTAAACAGTCCCTAACCACCTCTATCTCCACAGAGGGCTGGCCATCTCTTCCCCATTTTGTGATGCCCAGCGCAGCAGTCTGGGAGCTGACCTTGTTAGTGAAAACAGAGGCAGATATGGGCCTCAGTTTGCAGCCAGAAATTTGCAGCTTGGAACGTCAGAATTTGAACATAGGATGCTCTCTCAACTGAATGACAAAGCGGATACAGCTGTCAAGGAAACTGTTAAGGCAGACCAGGACAATAAAAACCCCTGGACAGCAACGCTGGACTGAGGCAACAGTCTCACCCACAGAGGGCACAGGCAGCAGCCTCATGGCACATCACAGCACTTCTTGCCTCACCACAGCTGACTGTCTGCAGCAAATAGACTTTTGAAGCCAGAAGTAGTGGCAGAGATGACAGAACAAATTAAACAGTGGTGGCAGGAAGCCAGATTCTTCTACGACAGAGGTAGAGACCTCTAGGAACTCCAGATAGCATAACAAGCATGAGTACAGCCAGCACCAAATGACCAAAACAAGAGATGGGGGGGAGCAGGGAAATCTATACAAAGAGTAGCTCCAAGGCACTTGACAGAAGTACAAGAACCACCCTACAGCTTAGCGTATCCAAAAACCATACAGTTAACCGAAGTTATTCAGTTGCCATTATAGGACAAGACATTACAAGAGATGTCTGTACATGTTATGTATGCAGCTAGCAGATAAGGTGCCAGGAGATAGCACTCGAGAACATGTTGCACAGTTTGTGGGTTTTGAGGACTTCAATAGCTCAGACAAAGGTGAGAGGTTTTTCACAGGAGTGGGTGGGTGAAATTCTGTGGCCTGCGTCATGCAGGAGGTCAGACTAGATGATCATAATGGTTCCTTCTGACCTATATATCTACGAATCTATGAAGGACCAATAAAGTGTGTTATTGTGCATGGCAAATGGCATCTTGGTGCAATATTTTATAGCGCCCTTAACAATATCTGATTCGAACTAAGGAACTTTTATGAAGAGCAAGGAGACCTTGGTGGATAAGCTCTGTATCGTGACCAGTGGAACTGCACCCAGAGGGCTCACATTCCCTGGAAGGACAGCAGGAAAAGGGACCTAGGCTGTCAGTAACTCATCTACTCATGGACAGAGTAATGCACAGGGTTTAACCACATTCTACTTGTTCAGGCAGCCTGCATTCAGTTTCACTCCGCTGATGAAACGAGCTCCGCCTGGAACGGAGTTTCCAGCATGGCTTGACTCTCCACTTATCAGGTAGTTACCATCGAAAGAGTCTGGATCCCAGCTGTCCCAGGCACTGCCCCTGAGACCTCACACCCTGCACTCTTCTGGTATGCAGATGCAACCCTAATAGTGAGGCTAGAGGGGGCTTCAATATTGCCAACTCCCAGAGTTCATAAATCAGAATTTTTAAAAAAAATGGGGATTTTGCTTATTGGGTTTTTAGCCTTAGGGTGCAGTTGGGTCACCTTTGACAGCTTTCCTCTGCAACCGTGAAGGCTAGATCTATATAGATCTATTTTTAAATGATGAGCTGAGAGTCTCACATAATGACCTGACCCCAGGAGCTGAAGTTTATTGTGAGATGCAGGATATAAAGAGCTGACAGTGCTAGAGCTAGGAGCAGGGCAACCAAAGTCTAACCATTTTGCTGAAGGCATTTTCAGAGTTGCTTTTGTGACCAGGTTTTGCTGGGGTTTTTTTAACTAACCATTAGTTACAGTTCCACTGTTTAGTGGACTGGCAAGGTCATGCTCGTCTCTCAGAGATAACAAATGGCTATACTTAGAGGTTGGCTAAGCAATGACTGTATATTGAGCTCGTTTGATCTTTCTTCATAGTAAGTCAATCCTCCCAGCCCACTGATCATTTCTGTCGCTCCTCTCTGACCTCTCTCCAGTTTGTCAAAGTCTTTCTGAAAATGAGCTTCCCAGAAGTGTGTAGTATTCGGGTGCATTCATTTGTTGATGCAGAAAGATACAATCCATGGCACGTTGCAGACACAGAATAGGTGGTTCCGACTCAAACCCAAAAGGAGTTCACAGTCTAAGGGCCTAGTCCTGGTAACCCTTACAGGTGAGAGTAACCCCATTGTAGAGCTCGATTCTCCACTGTGCCCAAGCTCCTCGTACGTGACACAAAGTGAAGTCAGCAGACTGAAGAATCTTAGTTTAGCGCAAAGTCCAATTCCCCACAGACCAACATCCCCCAGGGCTTGTCTACATGGAGCTTTAGTCCACCCCAGAGGGTGTCAATTCTAATGCGCACCAGCATTTTGTGCGCGAAGGGGACCTTGCGGACCCTGCTGGTGCATGCTGAAGGGTCCCCAGTGAAACAGGACGGCATCAGTGCACAACCATTACTACACCAGCATGCACTGGGGAACTTTTAGTGCGAGCAAGCAGGGTCCACGTGGGCAAGTTGATGCACAAAATGTTAGTGTGCACTTGGATTTACACCCGCTGGTGTGGACTAATGCTCCATGTGGACACGCCCACAGAACTCCAACTTGTCTGTACTAAACCAAAGCCACCTGCCCCACTGTTCCCCAGAACGGTGGGCAGAAGGCAGCCCCAACTAGAGTGCCTGGTCACAGCAGGCCAGGGCATAACCAGTGTTGCACACACCTGAGTTTCTCCTCTCAGGCAACCCAAGGAATCTATCGCAGGCCCTCTTGACTCAATAGTACCCCCTGCTTGGGGCTGGTTTATTACGCAAACACCAGGCAAATGGTCCAAAATAATAAATGGACTATGTGTTGGGAATTATCACCCCAGTGCAAGAAGTCCCAAGACATCTCCTCTTTCAACACCCCACGTACCACACACCAGCACCTTTGGCCACAGCTGGACTCCATCAGTCCTCTTCTGGCCCTCTGCCAGGACAGCACCCAGCACTTCCCACCAAATCAGCCTTATCAGGGAAACATGCCTCACCCACTCAAGCCCCTCTCACTGGTCCCCTAGGTCCAGCTCTCCAGTGTGGTGACGTCAGCGGACAAGACCCTCCACTGCTCCCCAACCATCAGCTCTCTCCGGCCCTTGGCTTCAGCTCTCTGGCTAAAAGTCGTACCTGCCTTTCTCCTGACTAAATAGGATTGTCTCTCAGGTTCTTCCTGATCTTGTATAACCAAAGCATCTGTTTTGGCACAGGGGAACTTGATCTGCTTAATTTATGAGAGCCAACCACTCTGCGATAACCTCCATCTTACATGTGAGCTGCAGGGCAGGGGCACAAGGTGAAAGAGTATTCTGGGAGACAAACTATGACAAATGATTTCATCATCATTTCATTACTTTCAGAGAAAGGGCATAAATATATTTTAACCAGTGCTTAATTTGTGCCAGGGCTGAGCACGGGCACCTTTAGGCTTGGCGTGTCAGTTCTGAAAGCAAAAAAAAGTGCATGAGCACCTTTTTCATTACAAATTAAGCACAGACTTTAACCCTGAATTTGCAGGATGACGTGGATTTGGAGAAAGCTTCAATGTTTTAAGGGCTCCTCCCTAATTCCTGTGTAAGTTATTGTCCCAAGGAAGATTTTTCACTAATTTAAGAAGTAGGCTGGCAAAGGGAAATGATGTAAATAGGGCAATAAATCATGGCTCTGGTATGTTAGATTTGATTTATACCTAAATGCATTTGGTGGGTTATTTGTGGAGAAAACATCCTACAGTGGAACCCTGCAGCCCCTTAGAACTTTAATGGCCAACCAATTACCTGTCAACACTAAATTCAAAAGGTATTTAATAGCATTAGCCAACCCATTATACAATTCTCACTTATCACATTCTCTTGGATTTAGGCCTATTGTACTTTAGCTTACGACCATGTAAAATGCTACTGAAATCAGTGTCTTTAGAACATTGACAATACCAGGCTCCAAAGAACAGAAGAAAAAGAAATGTGGATTATATTTAACTCGCTTACACATTTGTCATTTAAAACTGCTACAACCAGTAATGTGAAGCCACAATTTGCCCATCATTTTAATTTTGGGTTCATTTAAGCTACATGAACATAAAAGTAGCAATTCCGAAGCATTTCTTCAATGTTCTGCAATACAGTTGTGTAACAACTAGTACTAAAGGGACTGTGGAGCAAAGACTCTTAACTTTGCTGTAATTTACCAACCTGACAATTAAACTCAACTCCATGCTGCAAGATAGCTTCATATGACATGCAGTAAATTCTTAAAAATAGCACTTCCCTTTAAAGCTAGAACAAAACAAAAAAAACCCTTTGTATTAGTGACAGATCCTTGCCGTAGCACTTGTTCTCAGACCTCCTGAGTTTCTTAGATACTTCACAGACCCTTATGGCCAAATCCTGAGGCCTTCACTTGGGCAAATGCCCACTGATCTCAATGGGAATTGGCCTGCATAACGGATCTCAGATTGTAGCACAACAGAATAAGAGCTGGATGAGACTTGTTAGATCATTTATCCAGCCACAGTCATTGTTCTCTAGAATATATTTCCCAGTGTTTTTTCCAGTCTTGTTTTAAATATTTCAACCAATTATTCCTCCACCAACTCTTGTGAGAGTCTGTTCAACAAGCTTATATATCTCACTGCTGGTGATAGTCCAATTTGTCCCTTTCTCCATTTTATCCCATTATTTCTAGCTATAGAATGGGAATCATCCTCCCCACCCATCCAAAAGGGCTATCAAAAAAAAATCAGATGGACCTCCAAGGAACATCACAATACAAAGGATTGGTTAATGGCCCTATCGCACCTTGGAAATGCTACATGCAAGGAAGCTCATCCTGTGGACTTGGAAGCTGAATAAAGGATTTAAAACAAAGTCACAGAAAGACTTTGCATCTCGTCACTGTTCGATCTCACAGGGCCAGAGCCACCAACTGAAGCCAGAGATTCACAGGGGCTGCCTTTTGGGTCCACCCTGAAAGACACTTTGAATTGACAGATCACTACAACTTAGTCACTTATGAGGTACCATATAAAACCTTTGTGTGTGTTTTTATGTATTTTCTTGCTTTAACTTGTAAATAACTCATTTCTTTTTCCTAGTTAATAAATAGCTAGATAGCCAGTCCTGTAAACAACTACTGGTGCTGTCTTTGATGTAAGATCTATGGTACCAATTGATCTGGGGCAAGTGACTTGTCTCTTGGGACTGGAAGCAACCTGACTGTGATGATAATTTTGGTGTGAATTTTGGCATAAGTGACCATTTACCACTAAATCCAGTCTGTCTGGGTGATAAGATAAACTGGAGGGCCTAAAGACACAGTCTGTGATTCCATGGTAAAACTGTTAAACGTGAACTCCTGGACCACTGTGATATCAGCTTGATGATATCTAATTATAGAACATACCACCAGTTTGGGGTGTCTGCCCTGAGGTTGGCTCACGATGTGAGCCAGTCCAGACAGCGTGACAACTAATTACAGGCTCATGCTTCACTGCCTGCTTCCAGTTCTGCTGAGGGTCACCAGGGACATGTGGTCAAGCTCAACCAATTCATACACACTTCCCTTCTCCGACTTTATCCAGACCTTGAGGAGGAGACTTTCCACTGCTATCTCCACCATCTCCAGTGAGGCCAGACAGCTTCAGGTCATTCCAAGGACAGAGGTGAAGAACAGGGCCTGAACACTCCATTACAAGACCCTTCAGAGACTTGCCAGTGGTTTCTCATACCCTCCTTTATGCCCCGATCATGCAGCTGAAGCTGTCCAGGTGGCGCCACCAGAACCCCGCCTACGTACGGGCTCCGATGCAAGGGACGCACCAAGGCCATAATCCCTGGTGGGTGTTTTCACGTGCAGATCCAGCCGGCGTTTTGCCCCAAGTACCCTTACATCTTTAAAGCCTGCTCCTAAAGGTTGAATGTGTTTCATGGAACACTCGTGGCCTGATTCTTACTTTACACCAACACAGCTCCACTGGTGTTAATGGAGTTACGCCTGGGATAAGTGAGGTAAGACTCAGACCCTTGTGATTGACCCGTTTCATCAACAGCATTTAACTGAGCACTGGTCCTACTGAGGGATAGCGCCAACCCCAGAGATGTCCAATGAAAAAACCACTCACAGGAAGGTTTTGTTGTTCCACATGGGAAGTTCTTGTTTCTGTAGCCCTCAATGCTGCAGACAAGTGCTGCTTTAGGCACAGATGCTGTGTCTGAGGTTATGCAGGGCCCCACCATAACTCAGCCCCCACTCCCCCCCCCAGCCACACCCCCAAGACAGGGAACAACATACATAAATCACTGTGCCCATCGCAAAGCATGACTATTCTAGTGGCTCTTACCAAAATGAATCCTTGATCACATTAAGACTTCTTATGTGGACCATTTTTAATTCAATTTAAAGGGAGGTAATTGCTCACTTCAGTTGTTAAGGCTCTCTAGGGGACACTTATTATAATAACTATAATCATTTAGTGTGGGGATTGCCATATGCAGCTCGCCCAGATTCATCCACAATCGGGCACATTTAAAAAAAAAAAATCCATGGAGCAATTACTACCACCTTACCAATTTAACATCTTAAAATAACGGTCTCGTTATACTGTTAAAAAAACAAACAAGCTTTTACAGAAGAGATGAAGAGTGTAGTCTGGTTTAGTGGAATACAACCACACTGAAGTTATAATACAGACAAAGGAGCAGCAGTCTGACTGAACAGCGGGGACTTGAGACCTAGCCACGTAAGCGGGCTGGGCCTGAGACAGCATTAAGGCCCCACTCAGCAACACCACCACATCAACATCCACATCTCTTGTTGTCAGGTAAAGCGATCTGAGAGGAAGGGCACAATGGGGAGGCAGAGTTAAGACCACAGCACCTGGTCTGTGGTGTGTTGAGCGGGTCAGGAATGTTGTTGTTGTTGTTGGATAATGCTAGTTTGTTAAAACTGAAGTTTTTCCAGGAATCAATATGGATTTCAACCACCTCTCACAGAGAAGGATTCTCAGGTTCAAGATGGAATTTTGAGAGAGCTGTATCCCAGACCCTGTTCTGCTTGGTTTTTGTTTTGTCCCAATGCAGAATGGGAAATTTTTCAAAAAAATCTTTTCAAGTGGGGGAAACCATTTTACACCCAACTCTAGAGTTGTACATTAGTTGTGGGCTTGGACAAGTGCTTGGGGCAGTCGAGCATATGTACTACAACTTAGCTTTACTTTTGCGTCAGAATTGGTACACCTACCATATAGCTAAGTGATTCACAATTAAGCTTTTTGTGTATTGATTGATGAAGAAAAAGTGTTACTGCAATGTGTTAAGGCTACGCTGACCAGAAGTCCCATTTTGGCTGGGTTTTTAAGCTGTCCCAGACATCCTGACCTTTTTGGCAAAACTATGCACTTGCCCCTTTTGCTTTTGCCAACTGATCATCAGTAAGGCTACGATTTAGTCATGGAAGTCGCGGAAGTCATGGAATACGTGACTTCCAGCGACCTGTGTGACTTCAGCCTGCATGGTTGGGAGCTGCAGGGTCCCCCACCGCCTGCAGGGGTGGGGAGCTGCGGGGTACTCCTGCCAACTTTGGTGGCCCCTGGAGCTCCCAGCCACTGTGTGGGGGGAACCCCCAGAGCTTCTGGCCACCATAGGCGGCGGGGACACCCCACAGCTCCCAGCTGCTGCAGCTGCATGGGAGCCACAGATCCCCATTTTGTCACAGATATTTTTAGTAAAAGTCAGAGACAGGTCAGGGCTTCTGTGAATTTTTCTTTTTTGCCTGTGACTTTCACTAAAAATTATCTGTGACAAAATCTTGGCCTTATCATAGAATATCAGGGTTGGAAAGGACCTCAGGAGATCATCTAGTCCAACCCCCTGCTCAAAACAGGACCAATCCCCAACTAAATCATCCCAGCCAGGGCTTTGTCAAGCCTGATCTTAAAAACTTCTAAGGATGGAGTTTCCACCACCTCCCTACGTAACGCATTCCAGTGTTTCACCACCCTCCCAATGAAAAAGTTTTTCCTAATATCCAACCTAAACCTCCCCCACTGCAACTTGAGACCATTACTCCTCATTCTGTCATCAGCTCCCACTGAGAGCAGACTAGATCCATCCTCTTTGGAACCCCCTTTCAGGTAGTTGAAAGCAGCTATCAAATACCCCCTCATTCTTCTCTTCCACAAACTAAACAATCCCAGTTCCCTCAGCCTCTCCTCAGAAGTCATGTGTTCCAGTCCCCTAATCATTTTTGTTGCCCTCCGCTGTACTCTTTCCAATTTTTCCACATCCTTCCTGTGGTGTGGGGCCCAAAACTGGACACAGTACTCCAGATGAGGCCTCACCAATGTCGAATAGAGGGGAATGATCACATCCCTCGATCTGCTGGCAATGCCCCTACATATACATCCCAAAATGCCATTAGCCTTCTTGGCAACAAGGGCACACTGTTGACTCATATCCAGCTTCTCGTCCACTGTAACCCCTAGGTCCTTTTCTGCAGAAATAGAATGTCAGGATTGGAAGGGATCTCAGGAGGTCATCTAGTCCAACGCCCTGCTCAAAGCAGGACCAATCCCCAATTTTTGTGCCAGATCCCTAAATGGCCCCTTCGAGGATTGAACTCTCAACCCTGAGTTTAGCAGGCCAATGCTCAAACCACTGAGCTACCCCTCCCCCAATCTTAATCATCAGTTGGCAAGAACAAATGGGACAAGTGCACTTGTTTTGCCAAAAAAGAGGAGGTGGGCCCCACTAGAGGGGGTGCAGAGGAATGGTGGGGTTTTTTGCATGGGGTGGCAATACGAGGCCCCAGCCCTGAAAGGTCAGCCCCAGCCCCCAGTGCAGGGGAGCTCAGTCGAGCGGCGATGCCCAGTGGCTCAGGCCAGCCTCACACAGTGTCCTGTTTTAACTTTGGGAAATATGGTCAACCTTGATTAAGGTTGTGGGATCAACTATTCAGAAGTCATCAGCAAATGCAGTATCTTCTATTTCTCTTTTGTTTGTAGCCTCTTTTAGTTATGAGCCATATATCCTGAGATACGCTGGGTGCATAGCGTGGCCAGGCAAGCTGAGCATTCTGAATAGGGATTTTTTGCAGAAGGAGATGCAATTATTAAATATAGGCTTTTTCTTGTATACTGCCTGGGCTATATTAATTATGCATTCAGGGTGTTCAAAACCAGCTTTCAAAAGACTTAAAATAAACATCTTGACCCTTGCTACCTCACTGTGCTGCTCAGATCTATGCTGGTTCATGCCATTAGAGCCAATGGAGTTACATTGGGATGCAGTGGTGAATGAAGCCCATCTTTTGTGGTGCTTACCCAGCAGAGGCCAGCAGGTCACTTGGACACTCAGGAAGCGCATGTTGCATTGTAACTGGTATTATGTGATAGTGTTGCAGACCAGATAAGCATAAATTTAGCCTTGAAATCTCATTTTAAGTTTTCCTAACTCCTTTCCCAACAATCAGTTACTTCCACCAAAAAGATTTTTATTTCAAATGGCTTCAACTCAACTCCATTTATGCCTGCTTACACATGATAAAAGTATACATGCAAACAGTCCACTCTTCCTTAGTTTGCATATGGAAATGGTTTTCGCATATGAAAACTGTTTGGACACTCCTGCAACCAAATCTTTATGCATAAGATGATTTGCATTAAAACCCTCACCCATGGTGACAAACCAAGGAGATTTGTCTCAAAAGAGGATTAAATAGACAAATCAAGCTGTACATAAATAGACAGCAGGATATTTAGGGAAGCAAATTCTTCCTATGCTTAGTCCTTCCAATACCCATTTCAAAGAAAATCAGACAATGTCTATTAGAAGGTATTCAGAACTTGCTATAGTAATTTAAAAAAAAAAACCCACAAACTCTACCTAGAAGTACTATCTTAAAGGAGATTATTCTTTTTGATTGCTATTTATGGGGACTTCTAAAAAAGAAAGGAAATAATCCTATCATTGGGCAATTCCCTTTGTACAGAGCAGAATAACAATGAGTGGTGCATATTCAAAGAAACAATTAAAAAGAAAAGCCATTCCCTCGGATTGAGAACAAGCAACTAATAAAAGTCGGAAGGGCATGATGTCTGAAATTCTGATCTGACGTAGGAAGTAGACTCTATTCCTGAAATCATTAAGTATCTAGAAGGCTGGAGGCCAGCAGGGATCAGAGTGGTGTTTGATATCTAGATTGTTCTAAGAAAACATTACAGCCCAATAGGTTAGGATAGAGATGTACACAAAGTAATATATAGTACAAGATATTACAAACCACCAGGAGTAATGTACAAAAATAAAAGGCTTTTACAGGTACTTAGCCTGCTGTGTTGGCTGCATGCCAGCAGATATTAAACATGTTTTTATTTAATTTCTTGTTCTCTTTTTAAGACCTATTTTGCCTAGGCATTTTGCTTGAAATATAGTCCAAAGTACTGTGTCTATCCCCTTGTGGAAAAGGCCTACAGAATGTAATAGAGAAGGATTATCTTTCTACAGAATGTCTTAGCTGACCTGCAGAATTCTAGAGCTGGAATATAATTCTTTAGTAATAAATTCTGCAGGTTGCTGTCAAAATGCCCTAGAAAGGATTAATTCTCATTCAATCATGTGAGTTTTAGAGTAATTTCTATAGAATCCTGCTTAATGCTTATAGATTACTGTTGGTTTTATCTCAATTAAATTATGTAGGACTTTCCCATAAGGGTACAGCACAAATCATATCCACTCTGGCATTATTATGGTGCACTCTGCAAATGTGAAAAAACCTTTGCCTTTCTTCCAGACTGTGCTATGCAGTCTATATAGAGGACACTTCACCTACCATCTAAATGCCACCACCTCTGGCGTGACACACATGACAGTGCCAATAATGTTAAATAGCTCAGCAGCTAAGGACAGACAGTGAAGAAGAACCTCTCCAATTGGAACTGTTGTCGAGCGTATCACATGCCAAATAAGCCCCTGATCCTGCCAACATGATTTCAGTTAAACACATGCAGTGGGCCTTCATGTTAAGTGATGTCCTCATGTTGGCAGAACTGGGGCCTAAAAGTGTAAAAGTTGCATTAATATTATGCAAATTCTCAATGAAAGTATTGGGGGAGGGGCCACTAGTTGCTACTTGTAACTACAGCAGGTAAGAGCTTTAAAACCATCAGAAGTTAGTGAACATAGATTTCTCTAGCTTTAGTTTTTTAGCTTTGCAAGTTTAACTGTACCGTCCATTTCATTGTTTCCATTACAATGTGAATTCTTTCCTTGCTGAGGAGATCCTTATAAACATCAAGCAGGTGGCAGAAAAATCCTTATTAAAAAATTAAGGATTTTGTTTTAAAGATTTGAGACAGTTTAAAGGTTGTTCCATCAGAAGCTAGAATTTGTTGAGAATAGAAATTCAAGCTGATAGTATCCCCTGAAATGATCTTACCGCCTGTTGTGTTTCTGCCAGAATATTGCCAAACCCTCCACCAGCCCCACCAAAAAACAAAACAAAAAAAAAGTGTTTAAGATATTTTTGGCCAACAAAGACAAGCCAGTTTTAATGATATTTTGTCAAACAATTCCTTCTCGGAGTTTCCGCTCATCCAAAGGCTTGTTCCAATGTATACTTTAGAACTTAATGGAGTATGCAAATTTTTCATAAAGGGAGAACCTACTAGAAACACTGAGAGCCTTATGGATAGCAACACACATGTATTCCACTGTAACAGCCCAATACAAGAAGCTGGGAAAAAAGTATATATCCAGCAAATCACCATGCTGTAAATACACAGAGCTCATCCTGACAAAGGCTTTCTCCTACCATGTATGCTGGGCTGGCAGTATATCTTAGTGCAGTGAATGAAAACAGGACAATCGAAATAAATGGGAGAGGTAGTTATTGGAGGACTTAGAAATAGAATAGACAGCATGGTTTGAATAGATACAGCAAGTGCAAAACTAAGTGACATTAAAGTAGGCAGTATGTATTCATCACAGCACCCCACAGTAAAAAAGGAAATGACAGCAAAGACCCTGCTGCTCTGAAAGCATCACAAAAGAGAACAAAACAAAAGAGAACAAAAGAGAACCAGGTTAGCCTGCTTTCAGACAACTGCCAAGTGCTTAAGCCTCAACCAACATAAAACTGGTTGTTTTGCTTGGTTCCATATAAACTGGGATTCAAATAAAGATAGCAAAGGAAGTTTGCTGGGGCAGTGCAATTTAGAGTAGCGAGTTCTCATTGGATAGAGAGCTCTTTATTTCCCATCACTGCAGGGGGCATTTGCTTACACACCACATAACTCTAAAGCGCTGAAATATAGTCCATGTCTTACACTTTGGATGAAAAAAAAAGACCTCAACATTTGCCAAGCACGGTAACAATTAGGAATAAACAAACTGTTGTTTTACTGAATTGAGCACAGACCACAGCATTTTTTGGTGCTTTTCCAGAGAATAATACTTCTGTGAAGTACCAGCAAGCAAGGAGCATGACTAAGCAGAAGGCCACAGCTGCAGCAGGCAAGGCTGATGTCTGTAACTTTGTAAGGGGGTACTCAAGGCTGGAATGCCTCCTTGTGGCTCGGTCTAGGAATTAGCTCTCACAGGGTCTGGCAGTTGTTCACATGATGGTTCCTCTCTCTCTGGGACCTAGGGTGCTCCCTCTTTGTGACTCAGCCCTCCAGCCAGATCACTAGTCCTCCCATTCCAGCATATCGAAGTCCCCCTGGGCAAGGCGTCCATATGCCATATCAAGCAGTCTTCTGCTCCAACTCCAAATCCAGTGCTCCTTTCCTCATGGCTAGTATGGGAATCTGAGCCCACCCATCCACTGTTCCATGTTCCAGCCCAGGGATCCTATGCCTAGCAACCACAGGCTACCCAATCTCAGACCTGTTGCAGTCTCCCTCAGCTCCTTCTTCTCTATCTCCTGGCCCACCTCTTGGTTTACCAGCCTGAGCTAACTCTGCTCCCAGTAGCTTCTTGCTGACTCTGTAGTCCAGGGCAGGATCCCAGGGATCACTCTCCTTCTTGTCTCTAACCAACTCCCTTTTTCTCACAGGAGTGGCCATAGAGATCCTTCCCCCACCGCAACTTGCTGGTTTCCTGAAAGCAAAGCAAAGCCCAGCCCAACCCAGCCCAGCCTGCCCCTGCCCCTGCCCCTGCCCAGCTGGGCTTCTCTTCAGTTAGATTTGATCAGTGCCTGGCTCTCCTCCAGGTGCAGCCTATAAGGTCAACTGGATCTTTTAAAACCTGATCAGGCCGTGCCTGGGGCAGGCACCCTATCACCAACAGGTCAAATTTAAACAGCAAAACTCAATGAGGGGTGTCTCTACCAAGGCCAGCTGTCCCCTCTGCCTTGAAAAGCAGCAAGCCTCCAAGCCCTTCCCCTGTACAAGGTGAGGGCAAGAGGCTGAGCTGGCATCAGTCCTTTGCTCACTGGACTCAGATACTCTTTCTGCACCTTCTCGTGGTAACAATCATATCATTTTTCTTTCTAAAGCCCCGGTCCTGCAATGGAACTGGCAAGTGCAGACCCTTCTGTCCGAGCCGAGCCTCAGTCTGTCAGTGTAGTTCTGCAGGGGAGTGAGACCCTGCCCTTGCAGATCCCAGTGCAGGGACAGATAATGCAAGCAGGAGGAACTGGAGTGCTTGGGAATCTCTTATATCCGAGATGGGCTTGTCAGGAGTGCTCTGAGTTGACCGATGCCTGCTCCTATTGAGGAGACTGGGAATGTTCCCAGTAATGAGGGATTTTTTAAAAAATTCCATCCCTTTACTTTATGCAAAACCTCTTTTGGCTGATTCTGACTTCCCTCCACACCTGATGTTTCCTGTGTGTCTGTGCTCACCTGTAATGAAAAAAAGGCCATTTTAAAGATAGAAAATTAGCAGCTGCTTAATCTTTATTCTGAAATTCCTTTTTCCCCTGCTTTAAAAAAGGTACTTTTTAGTGTACCCAAGTAATTAATGTTTGAGAAGCATTGGCTGCACTAATGCACTGGGATTTATTAGCAGTGATGAGATATCCCAATTCAACCCTATTAAAGAAAAGGAATGCCGCGGGTCTCTTACAGTCTTAGCAGCAACAAGCTCAGGTCCCAGAATTTTTGACCCAGGCTGATTCATTTCCAGCTGAAATTCAGCAGCATTTTCTAAAGGAACCAGGAAATTTCCAAATAAAGAAACTGAAACAGAACAGAAACTGAAAGTGAGATGGGGGCACGTTTGGGTGACCAATTCTTTCATTCCCCTCTTTAGAAACTCTTCATGAGGCAGCGCTGATGAAGCCGGGAAGAGATTTGTCCAGCCCTCCTCCAGAAGAAAAGGAAGTACTGTGAAAGGCTGGTGTGTCCACCGATAGGCAAAGGAAAAAGTGTTCCTCTAACTTGTGAGCATATAAATCCAAATTCATCTCTGCTATAATACTACCATTGACTTTAACGAAGTTAATCTAAAGGAGGATTTAGTGTTTGTGGAACTGTTGATTAATATTTTGCAGGCTTTGGTATAAAAGAGGCAATTAATCCCACACTCAGCATTCTAAGAAATGTGCTGAAAATCCATAAAGTGCTCTTATAAAGGGTGATGGAAAGTAGGTTACCTTTTATCGCTCTGTCTTGCTGGATCCTAGAGATGAGAATAATAATGCTCTCTCTTTAATGGTGGAATGATGGAAAATCACTCATGTGGTTATGACAAGATTTTGACATGTTGGTGTTCCACATTGATTCCGCCTCAATGATTTCCACTTCAAATGTCCTTGTACAAGCATAAGGAACTGTTCTGGCCCATGCTGTTCCTAAGGCTCTCAGATCTTGCATGCTGTGGGGTCTGCCTCTCTGTTGCCCTGTATTAGCTAGACCACTGACAGACGTTAATGAATCTATTATCACCATCAAGCTCCCAGCCTTAATCCTTTAGCTCAGGTACTAGTGGCTGGTGCTATTAGATACAGAGGTTTCAGGTTCCATCTCCCAGAGGACACAACCAAAAGTGGAGGCCCGTACAGTGATTTCAACTGCTGTGAACTACTGACGTTCAGAAAGAACTTCCCCGGCCATCAGTGGCATCATTCCATTGTGCACTTGGGGACATGAATAAAATGGAAGCCCAAAGGGCTGGCAACATGGACAAAACATTGGTCCCAGCAAAGAAGTTTCCGAGACCTCTTGCCCCAGCCAAGATTGGATGGAAGGGGCTGATTAGGGGTGGGTGATGGAGAGACACCACCCAAGGGTGTGCAGCACCCAAGACTGGTGCTAGGTGCTGCACAGACACTTAGAGAAGCTCCAGGAATAGCCAGAGCAATAGCCTCAGGGCTAGCATGCCACTGCACATTCCCACTGTATGCAGCAGACTGCCACTGGGTGCCACTCCCAGTCTGTGGGCCCGTGTAGAGAGAGATAATAGTGCCATGCCCCACACCTACTTTTGGACCCCATGCATCCTTGGGGAAGTAGGGGCTGCAGCTGTGCCTGGCTCTTAAATGGACCACCTATGGGCCAGGGATACTTGGGCCCTAAGTAGCAATGCTTCCTTCCATCTCAGCCGGGAGAGACAGCTGCTGACTCAGAAGAAAGAATAAATGATAATTTATTTTTGCTTTTCCTCCACAAGGTGCTATTCCAGCTCCTGCCAGAGCTTATGACATGGCCAGTGATGAGAGGTATGTGTGTCGCTACCAAGACAAAGCATGCTGTAAGTATATTCATACTATAGGGAATGATTTGAAAGTATTCTCTTGTGAATGACACTGATGGATTAAGCCTTGAGCAAAGCTGCTGTCAGGCCAAAAAAAAGTCTGTGTTAAAAAAAAATTAATCTAAATAATGGTGGTGTTGCAATAGATGCCAAAGGAAGTGCTAATACTTTAGCACTTAATATAAACATGGGATACCTTGAGCCACAGCTTCAGAGTCAATTTATTCCCAACTCATCACTTTCCTACGTATTTCCCATGGGGAAAAATGATTGCTGAACTAGAAGAACGAAAACAAATATTAATCTATAGAAAGGGGTTTATTACTCTCCCAGCTGGAAAACTAATAAACCTCAGAAAGATGTTTCCAACTTTAGACAAACTTAGCTGAGAATCTTTCTATTTTGTTCATTCCACAAAATACCTTCAGACTGCGGAAAACACATTAACTTCCAAATCCTTGTAATAAACAATCATGGACACGCCAGTTAACTGCATTACCTCTCTGCTGCATACATTAGCATTCAAATGGCTTGCTGAAGTCTTACACATTGACACACACATCTATCCCACCTGCAATAAGGAAATAGATTTGATCTAAAATTAAGGGAATCACTGTTTTCTCTGATGCTGATATATACACGAATGAAAATCACTATTGATGCCAGTTACACTGGTTGAATATCCATTAAGAACAAGAATCAGCAATTATAAGAAAAGGGCAATTAAAATATTGTTTAGGAGAAAGTGAAGTGTTGACCCAGTCAGGACACTCTTCTAATCAACAAGTCATGTGGATTAAAAAAGTCATCCTGGGATCACATGTTGTAGATATTCAACACAGTATCATATTTAAAGCTTGGGTTTGACTTGACAAATAGGATTCTCTCCAGCTGCCAATCTGCAAAAGAATGATGGTCTCCAAAAGACCTGTACTACCACAAATAAATTACATACTTATTTTAATTCCTCTGACCCATTCTGAATGCAGCAATAGCTCAGAAGCCATGCAAGAAGATAAACAGCAGATACTTAATATTCATAACTCACAAAGCAAACCTGACCTGGGTTTAAATGGAAAGGCAGGGTCATTCTACCCAAAAAAAGGAGACGGTATATAGGCTTGGTGGAATTCAATTTTTTTATATAGTTTTGACTGAAAATAATGTTTATTTTTAAGCATTTTTTAATTTTTATTGATTTGAATTTTCATAGTTGTGCAAAACTATGGTGTAATGGGGTCAGCAGCCCCCTCTCATGAGTGCCCCCTCTTCTCTAGCCAATATGCCTACAAACACAGTTCTTTTTCACGGGGTGGCACCCACCTCTCAGGAGCACCCGCATTTTCTTGGTTGGTTGGGTGTGAGCCTGCTTTTGTTTTAGTTCTTTCAACAAGGTGGCACCCGCTTCTCACAAGTGCCCCCAGGCTGATGGTTCTCTCGGCAGGCCTTCAGCAACTCAGCCCTCTGGCTGAGTCACACACGCTGTCCCCCCATTCGGGGTACACAGTCCAAGTTCTTAGTAGGCCCTGGTTGGGGGCTGTAGCTCTAAGGCTTCTCCCAGAGGCACTGCCTTCTTCAGTCACCCAGCCGGGGCCCATCTCGGAACCTGCAACTACTGGTGTTTCAGCAGCCCGCCCTGGGCTCTGTCTGCAGCCAGACCAGCGGGACCCATTTCAGTACCCTCGCTGGCCTGGCCAGGTCCTGTGCTCAGTCCCCCTGGGCTTCAGCCTGCCCTCACTGACCCTCCACTGGTCCTCTTGCTATTCCCGCCAGCCAGGCACCAGGTCGTCAGCAGCCTTCCCTGGGTTCACTCCTGTCTGCAGTGAGCTCTCCACGGCACTGCTGCTCTTCCTGCCAGCCAGGCACGCAGTCCTTGGTCCTTGAGCTCCACTCAGCAACAGACTTCTCCATTCTTCTGCATGTCTTATATAGGGTCCTTGATGGCTGCTTCATCAACCTCTCTGATTGGTTGTTCCTCTACAATCACTCTAGGCTGACTGGAGGACTTCTCTCTGCTCTATTCTGGGGGAGGCTGACAAAGGGCCGCGAGGCCTCCTGCAGGGGTTTTAAGCATTTTTTCTGATTTTTATTGATATAATTTGCAAGGTTGCAGGACCTAAGCAGGGGGATCAGAAAATGAGAGTCAGACAATAATTATTTAATGGCAGTCGATGCTGAGATTCAAACAGTGAAAGCTTTATAACTGTTAAAACATGAAAACAGTCAATGTCACATGTCAAAATATACAATGTAAAGAGCCTTAAATCAAACTCTCAGAAGTTCTGAAGCAGCATTTTTCTTTTTTGGCCTAGCTGTAAATTTAGATTATTAATGGAAATATTTGTCGGTTTGTATGTGTATGGTGAAATTGACATTTGCCTACATTTGCCGATAAAAAACTAACCCTTCCACACCTAAAGCTAGAATATGAAAAGCATTGTGCTGATCCTTCCCCGAATGCAGTAATCTCAGGCAAGGGAAGGGGAGTACAGGTGGAGGACCCTCCCAGTGGTCTCAATACCCCATTCATTTCAGTACAAGAGGTCTGCTGGTCCAACAGTGTGGGGTTGAGTGCGGAGCCTTACATCAAAGCCAGTCTATGAAAGACTAGTAGCCTGCGAGTGTGGCTTGATGGAGGAGTATGGGACTGTTGATACACCTGTGTTGGCAGTTACAGCCCTTCTCAAAGTGACCCCTCTCTCCGGCAAATTAGACACAAATTCACAAATAATTTCAGGTCAAATGAAGCTGTGTTTTTGGGGAAGTGAACTCCTAGACACACAGGTCTACTCAAGAGACACGCCTGCTCAGTTCAGAGAACTGTGCCTAACACTGCTTCTTTCTTCTGCCCACCCATGGGCTCCCCCCCTCTCCCTTCACTGGAGCACAACCGCCTTGTGTGCGTAAGAACATAAGAATGGCCATACTAGGTCAGACAAAAGGTCCATCAAGCCCAGTATCCTGTCCTCTGACAGTGGCCAATGGCAGGTGCCCCAAAGGGAATGAACAGACAGGTTACCATCAAGTGATCCATGCCCTGTCACCCAATCCCAGCTTCTGGCAAACAGAGGCTAGGGACACCAAGGAGTACAAGGGGTACAAGGAATACAACCACTGGGGCTTGCAGAATCAAGACAGACCTTAATCCGTTCTCCGTCACTGTGACCGCTGCCTGCCACCCCTAGCTGTTAGCTATTCTTTGTGTTTGCAAGGACCTGGGCACAGCCAGGAAAGCAGTAATTGAACCTTGCCACAAGGAAGAAGTTTCCAGCTCCTCTTATCTCAGGTACGTGTGTGGCCCAACTCTAGAGTCACTGGTCAAGGGCCCAATCCTGCAAAGTGCTGAGCCCCCTCAACTCCCACTGAAGTCAGTGGCAACACAGGAGACACTCTGCAAGATCAGGACACTAATGAACAGCCACATGCAGCTGCGTTTTCTAGCCATTAGCTCCCATTCCATTCACCTCAGTGCTGCATTCCTCCAGCTGCGGTGACCTTCTGAATATCTGAAACAAACCTTTTTGCTCAGTGAGGAGTAAGTCCACAGGGCTCTAAAAATCAAACATCATGTTTAAAAACAAATAAAAGCATTCATCTTTCACTGATGACGAATTCAGTTCAGCTGAGTGACTGAATTTTCCCAACAGTTATTAAACCTGAAAGCCAGGGTATTATTTTACTCAGTTTCCCTTTATTTCTGTAGCATCAAATGGGGAAATGGGGAATGAAAACAACAGAGAAGAACATAGCTACCAAACATATAATGGTCCACTAAGCAAAATTTTAAACCAAATAGTCTTTGGTTCTCTATTTCTCAAATGCAATTCTGCTCCTTCCTGTTAGGCTGTTATTAACATTTTTATAACAAGTAACTAACATAAAACTCAAGTATATAAATATGCTCAAGGCATTTCATTCTATCTGCAATTAGAGGCAAAATGCCACAGTAAAGCTAAAAGCATTTGGGAAATTATATTCAAGCAAACACTGTAACTACAGGAATCCTTGGGCTGCTTTTACCAACTGCAACAAGTACTTTGAAGAGATGGGCTTTCTAGTATCAGGCAGTGGAAAGGAACAATTTGTCATGTAATATTGCTCTGCTCAGTCTTTCAGAATTTAATTGTGAAGATGCTTTAAGTTCTTCTTCCAGATCTTTAACATCTTCTATGGGCAGCAATATTCACAAATTGCCACTCAGTCCCTGTGTTCCTACTGCTATTTTTATGTCAACCTTCAGAGCTGCAAATTGAACATTTACTCAGGTGGACAAGATTCTGAAAGGTGTTTGAGAAGATAAACCAATAATTACGCTAAATGAACTCCGGGGCAAAATCCTGACCCTGCTGCAGTCAATGGCAAAACTCCCATTGATTTCACCCCTTATTTCTTGACTTCTGCATTCTGTGCCTCTTGCATCAGCTGCTGATTACGCTGCACATAACCATCTCACTGTTCTTGCACTTCACCTATTGTCTCTCATCTTATACTTCCAATGTAAGCTCTTTGGCATGTTTTTATTATATGTCTGCACAATGCCTTGCACATTAGGGCCCCAATCCCTGACTGGAGCTGCAAATGGTAACACAATACAAAAAAATAATCCCTAACTGTAGAGTGGCTTAAAACGATGACCTTCCCCTTGCCCTCCCCCAATGGACATGAACTGAAGATGTTTCTTTTGTGGTAACAACCATTTTCAATTATTTTTGGTATATATTCTTCAGGCTAAATCTCAAAATCCTTAGTAAGTAGTTTGGCAAAATTCAATGGGAATTTTGTCTGTTTAAAGAAAGGCAGGAATAAAAACAGAGTAAAGGGCCCTTTTATGGTTTCCCATTTAATCTTTATGTTCATACATTTGCTATTTACAGATTCTGTTTCCTACGAGTTTAACAGAAAGTTTGACCACACTTACTAAAAAAATTCAATGGGCATCATACATTTCATCTCAGACATCTAAAAAAGATATAGTATAAACTGGAGGAATCAGCACAGGGTTGGGAATCAGGAGGTTCGCAGTTCTAATCCTGCCTCCACAGCTGACTCACTGTGTGATCTCTAGTAATACTTCATTTCTCCCACTGTAAAATTAGGATAATGATGCTTATGCACTTGCTGTGACTCAAAGTAGCATCCTGGAATCCCCATATTCATCATTCTTATGTGGTTGTGATATTTCATACAAAGCATTACATGTAAGGTATCATATGAAAGATCGTGAGCTGCTGAAACTCATTGGTCTGTCAAAATATGTATATTGTTAGTGAGTAGGAAGTTATGATATTTTGCTATATGGTTATTGAAATATGTTGAGAATCTGGGAGTCGCCCACTGCTAGTTCTCTAGTGGCAACAAAGGAGGTGACCCACACCCAAACGGGCATTAAACAACCATCATGAGCCATTGACCTGCATGGGAATTTTAAACAAGAAACTTACAATTCTGTAAGAGACAGTTGTCAAACACCACACAATGGGGATTGCTCAACTCTGTGACTCACCACGGCCCACCAGGACATGTCGGGGCCAGTATTTTTCCAAACACATGGACTGAGGGTATAAAATATGGGACAGTGACATCATGTGACCACCTCTCTCCTCTCCCACCTATGTCGAAGGCAGCAAGAATGCTGGGAAGACAAAGTCTTTGAACTGAGGAGATTGGTCCCTGGCTGTGAAGCAAATTCAGCCTGTGCATTAGGAACTGTAACCTGCCTGCAACATCCAGTAGGATGAGATAAGCTGTTTGATTCAAATCTTGCTTAATCTAAAAGTTTAGGATTTAGAATGCGTGATTACTTTTTATTTTCTTAAGTAACTATCTCTGACCTTTATGCCTACCACTTATAATCACTTAAAATCTATCTTCTGTAGTTAATACATTTATTTTAATGTTTTATCCGTAACAATAAGTTTGTCTAAAGTGCTTGGGGAATCTGCTCAGATTAAAAGGCTGGTGCATCTCCACTACCCTTTGATGAAGTCATGAACTAATTAATGAGCTTGCATTGTTCAAGACAAGGTCCTGAGCCCTGTAAAATGGTATATTTCTGGGGTTCAAGGCTGGGGGCTTGAGAGATTTTCTGGTGTTTCCCTGTGTATAGTTCATGCGTGACTTGGAGAGTATTCATGCAACTTAGCTGGGTGTGTCTTTGCATGCTGGGGGCTGAGTGACAGTGCCTGGAGAGGTTTGCTGCTTGTCACTGGCAAAGCATTGTGAGAGACAGCCAGGCTGGAAAGTTAAGGGGGCACAGTGGTCCCACAGCTCCTGGTTGTAACCCGGGGATCCCGTCACACCTGCCTCAGAGGATTCATTGATAGCATACCCCTCCCATCCAACTGGGGCCACTGTCCCTAATAAAGGAGGGCAGGGTGGGCACCACCCTCTGGTTAAGAACCCCTGAGATAGAGCATTGATCATCTGCTCCCTCCTGGAAGACTGCACGTGATATGACAGGGATACAGCCAGGCCGCATGGCTACTCCATGAGACTGACCTCTGTGCAGAGGGTTCCCTGTTTCTGCCGGATGGCCATAGGACAAGAACAAGACCATAGGACATTCAACCAAGAGCAGAGCACAGTAGCCTCTCCAAGTGTCTGCCCTATGGACTGTGATGGTCACAGCCCCAGTCTGGATTGTTCTCACAGTTTAGGGGCTTTGCGATAAAATGCTGTCTGGATTATGAAAGATTTTCTCATTTTCTTTGCTGGCCCTTGGGCTTGGGGGAGGGGCTTGGCCTTTCACAACTCCAGTCCACTGCCAGTCTCTGCAGCCCTTTGCCTGGGCGGGGAAGGGAAATAATTGATTAGGAAACCACATGTAAATTTGTTTAATTAGTTCACACAGGCTGAGAGAGACAGATAGGGAGAACTGAAGGACTGGACTCAAGGCCCCAAACGCTATGCATTAGCTGTAACATTTTGGGTATAGCTGACAGGGACAGATATAGCTAATCTCTCCAGCAGTCCAAGGTGAATACAGGAAAACAGCCTTCCACAGGGAACAACGTTGGGCAAACACGTCTCCTATGAGCTTGTCACAGGTAATTTAGGTCCCAATCCTGCTCCTACTGAAGCACGCTTCCACTGACCTCGGTGGCCTAGGCTCAGACTCAAAGTGTGCTCGCTGAGGTACGTCTACGAACCCCCACTACTGAAGCATCTGAGCACCTTACATTCTTTCCTATATTTATCCTCACAACACCCCATGAGGTAGGACAGTGCTATCACCCCCCCATTGTACAGACACAGGATTGAGGCACAGAAGGGCTAAGTGACTTGCCCAAAGTCACGCACAAAGCCTGTGGTAATGTTACCCCAAAAATGGATTTTGGGGATGCTGCCTATTGCTTGTCGTTAGTCTGTTCTTCCTGAGGTGACCTGCAGGCGAGAGACGTGGGGTAATCTGCCCCTCATGGCATCGTCAACAATCAGAAATTGGTTTAAACCCAGAACCATGAGGCTTTATATGCCTTCCAAAATTCAAGTTCTAACAGGAATTATTTCAGGAAAGTTCTATGGCCCGTGCTCTGCAGGAAGTCAGATTACACGAACACAGAGCTCACTTCCGGCTTCAAAATCCATGAATATGCATATTGCGTTAACTATTATCATTCTAGATATTCTTGTTGTCCTTTAAAGTGTCTTCAAATCTTGCCGCTGGAGTGAAGCAGTACAGTGGTTTAGCACATCTCTAGGAACAGAATGAAAGGTTTGGGTAGTTCATCCGCACATCTGTATGTCATGTGATTTCTTGAAATAAATAGAATCACCATCGTGAAACGTAAACTGATTGAGTTTTATTGTAGTTCTTCCATAAAACATTTTGAAAGTGTCTAAAAATGTCCAAACTCAAACTGCAGCTCCAAAAGCGAGCACAAACAACTACTTTACATTCAGATGGAGAAGATAGCAGCACAAAGGCCTGTGGAGAAAACCAGCTGAAAGCTGATGACAAAATGGAGTAAGCAACAGCATAAAGAATCAATTTGATGCAAATAATCTGGTGCGAGCATACATAGGAACAGTAGGGCAGATACAGGGAATGGAAATGTCACATCGTTTCCACTGCATGTCTACTAGCTACGCTACAAAGATAAACCAGTAATTGGTGTGCCTTGCTGCAAGATTAATACACCCTTTTATAATCTAATGACACTGCATTTTACATTATGGTCTAATGGACATAAACTGCTCACAGCAGGCACCAAAGCTGCTTTATAAATCAGTTGCCACTAATGGAAGGTAAGCATTGACAATGAATGTATTATTTTTTACTATGAATACATCATATAGTTTTAATCCACAAGAGTTTTGGATTCTATATAATTTGTCACTTATAATTCTGATCTCTCCTTGCAGTGGTAAAAACATCATTTTTGTACAAAATATGCCAAACTGTGCATTTTTCGACTTACACTATTTCTTGTTGTCAGATAGGTTACTTATAGCATTGTTCTTTCAGAAATTACTGAATGGTGATATGCAAAAAAAGCTGAAGTCACATTCAGCCACTACAGATATTTAGTCAAGACCATTTTATTTTTAGCACTGCCTTTTACCCACCCACCATATTATCAAACTTTTTCCATACACTGTGCCTTGATCACACAGTAGATAATATGCATAGAGAACCTACCCCATGTACTAGCAGAATGTTAACAGTTAATCCAAACATCTCAATCACTAGACTTGTCTTCTTTCCCAGAGGCAAAATATGACAATGAATTTACTGTCTGTTGTCTCTGGGTTTGAACTTCTAATTTATTGAATAGACTGATACAGCAATGTTTAAAAACAGCATGTGGGAGGTTAAAGAAAAAACACAGAATAAAGTATATGATTTAGGTTGTCATCTGAACAAATAGCATTCTATAAACCCCTGAAAGCAAATTAGACAATGTGTAATACACCCGGCAACATGATGGCCTGGTTGGAGCATACATCATTAGCCTTATTGATTCCTCCAGAGACTATGGAGAGTAACTTTTCTGTGTCCTTCGTTAGGTGAAATCTTGTTTTACTGCATATTTTAGTCTGTAACCTGCCAACGATAGAGATGAGGCAACTGCTGTTGCATAACAACATGACAGCGAACTTCCAGTCCCAGTGAAAATACTCGTTCGTGGATTCGCGACGCTGCAGGTGAAGGACACAGGTTGTGTGTGGAGCAGCTGGGACGAAGTGGAATGTGACTGGAAACAGCACAGGGCCGAGCTCCATTTTAGAAGACAGGGTAGTGGACTGTGGGGGCCAGAACAAATTGTGGGAAACTGATTATTTCATTATGTAATATTTAAATAACAGTATTTAAGGGTATTTCTACACAGCAACTAGACACCCGTGGCTGGCCTGTGCCAGCTGATTCATGCCCACGGGGCTTGGGCTGCAGGGCTGTTTGATTGCTGTGTAGATTTCCGGGTTCAGGCTCTAGGACTCTGCAAGGTGGGAGGGTCCCACAGCTCAGGCTCCAGCCCAAGCCTGGAGATCTACATAGCAGCCCAAGTCCCATGGGCACGAGTTGGCTGGCATGGGCTAGCCACTGGTGTTTAATTGTTGTGTAGACAAACCCCATATGCTAAATACAAGTGCTCATTGCTTTAATGCAAAGAACACTGCACCTGGGAAGGATGACCTCCAGCGTCCGGGCTGAGGCCTCCTGGACAAGATTTCCCAAAAAATGGCTCCCTAAATTTAAGCTCCTGAATTCATATGTGGACACTTAAAGAAACGGCTGTATTCTCAAAAGTGCTGAGCACCCAAGAAGCTCCCATTAAGTCAATGGAAACTGTTAGGTGCTCAGCCTATATCTCGTGGCCTGTTAGTTCAGCACTTTATATGCTGTGTGCAGGATGAGTGTAACACAGAGCTCAGTGAAGTCCATGGAAAGATTCTCACTAACTTTAGTGGGTTTGGGATCAGGCCCCTACACATTAATGAATAATAGAGTAGGTCAATAAATGGTGGAACGGGAATTGCAAGATCTTTTCAGTTGTAAACGGACTTGTTATTTTCCTCATCCACCTCTAGGATCTTAATTACAATTGCTCCTATTGCAAAGGCAATATGTTGCCTGGGTTTAACTACAGCAGCCGCAGGACCATCAAAAGGAGGTGAATAGCCCTATGACTGAGTAACATGAGGAAATTAAGGGACCACCCCTACAAACCTATGTGATTCTTAATCATGTTAGTATTTCCACTGATGCTTCCCCTCAACAATGGGGCACAAAGGAAAAAATGAACTGAATAACAGACAAACCTAAAGGAATTATCTATCCACCGAGTAGTTTTGATTGGTGTGTGACTGTACTATAAGTGGAGGGTTGTGGCTTGCTACGACATTCAATTATCCATGGGGGGCTGGGAGGTAAATCATATTTGGAATTAGCACATGAAGAAGCCTTCAAAGTGTAAATGAGCAGAGACTCATGCAAAATTGATGCACTGAGACAGTGCCTAATTCTGCCACTGTAACAGCAGCAAAACATATCACCATTTAGGAAAACCTCTTGCTGCATTTCAGATAAAATCATGCTGCCACAAATTGGTAGGTGAACTGAGAAAAGACGTTCTCAACCTTGATGGTGACACAATATCATGATCTCATGTGATGTGACAGAATAGCTGACACATTTTTCGATGTCGTACTGTCATAGCACAAAGACTAAAAAGTGAAATAATGGCAGTCATATGTCCAAGTTACAAACAAGACAGTATGTTGGCCCTCTAACCCAAGCTGACAAGCCCCCAATACAGAACAGTGTTTGCTATCAGAGTTGAAGCTGCCTGTTATTATTCTTGCTTAGTTTATTTTTCTGTTTTTTGCTGGCAAAGCTAGATTTGCGCCTGAAAGCATCTCGGATATCTCTGATTGACTCCAAGAATGCTTATTAATGAAGACTTGAAAACAGGACCATTTAAGCTGCAAGAATTCCCACTAAGCAAGTATAATATACAGAACACAAATCACTGCCTGGCAACCAGTTCAAACAGTTTGTTGTTGTTATTAATTATTGCTCCTCTTTTTGTTTTCTTTCTTCTGCCATGAATTGATGTTCCTGCCCTACTTGTGGGAAATCCAGAGCTCTTTGTAAATGAAGATACCCAGAGGGCGTGGATCCTATTGTTACCCCTTTTGACCTGAACAGTTAGCCAATTTGTGTGGTCTAGCAGGCTGTTTCTGCTAGAAGGAGAAATTGATTATGGACTCAGGTATATCTTTGATGCAATCTGTTTATTTACAAAAAAGTCCTGTTTTCCTGAAAACAGCAGGAACAAACATGTGAGGGTGTCTTTGCTCACATCTCTACACCCCTTTCCACTCAGCACTTAGCCCAAAAGCACTTGCTCTCTCTCTCAGCATTTTTTCCAAGGTCACTCTACCAGCGCTTTGTGGCTAAGCCCCTGGTATTCTGCTGCCTTCTTTCTCAGTTTCTTTGGCCTTTCTCTCGCTGACACATGCAAACACATCCCTCTACCCAACAGCAAATCTCCTCCATCCACATAGCTCAGTTTCTGCTTTGCATGTGCCTGTCTTTCAAGCAATGACACGTGTCTGTGTTTTGGGTGACAGCTCCAAATGGTTTGGCTACCCGGTTCCATAAAGGAGCTTAATTGTTCCATTTTTTTATCCCAAGGGAAGGGCAGCTGTTACATCCACCAGCACCAGGTTTAACCTAAGCCACAACATTATTACTGAATCCTTTTCATGTTACACCCAGTGGCTACAAATGAAAGCTAAGCTACGCATGGCATAGGCATCAGATTTTTCATTTCAGTCGTGTTCTAACCCATGCAACAAAACCCATGTATTGTAAAAACACAACTCATCAGGAATTCATATTTCCAAGCAAACTGCTATTAGGACATTCAATATCATTAAAAGGCTACTTTTAAGTGAGCAAATAGCCTCACTTGTAAGAACCAGAGAGGTTTGGAAATCTGTGTCCTACGCTTTTGTAGTGTGTGGGTAAATAAATCAAAACTAGTAGTTTACCCACAGCTCAGGAGAGAAGAGGTGCCGAATCCTGTGCTTCAAAGCTCATGGCTATTTGGAAGTTTCAGAACTGAGACATTATGAAGCTCTTTAATCATCCAAATAATCACACGATGGTGGTGTTGCATTATCCCGCTCTGGGATATGAATGTACACAGCACATTGAAGAATGATGCGCATCAGAGGTTTAAGGTCAACAAAATCCATCCACTAAAACCATTTATCCCTTTCCCCATTATTTCCTCTGTCATGCCATTATATCATGAAGACTAACAAATGCAGTCACAGCTTTCATATCCCCATGTACTGTACATAGCCAACCAAAATACAGTACATAGTATCCCCTGTGCACAGCATCTGCCATCTTACAGACGTGGTATACACAGAGGCAGCGTATTTAAAAACAACATGCTTTTCTTCAGAGCTGCTACTAAAGTCATGTGGAGGCAAATCCTGCCCTTTCTCCACAGCCCCTGGAAAATCAGAACTGGTGAGGTTCTTTGTGAGCGTAGGACTAGAAGGGATTTCCTGGGTCAGTGAGTCCAACACTGTTGCTATCTCAGGCAAACCCACTATATCATCTCATTCATGCACTTATCAAGCTCTAGCTTAAACCCAGTTAGGTTATTTGCCCCTACTCCTCCTAGTGGAAGGCCAACCTCACTCCTCTGATCATTAGAAAACTACTAATTTCCAGCATAAATTTACCCAGAGCCAAAGTACCGCTGGATATGTTGAGACTGGATTTGGGGCTGCACCGGATACGTGAACATGAGTAATTGGCTTCACTGTGTGGTACTTTCCAGGCCAAGTTTCAGCCATTTTATGTAAATTTTGCATACGCAGCCATCTGCACATTCAAGCCCGGAGTTTGCCCATGCAGATGGAAACTGATGCATTTTTCATCTCTCTGTCCAGTTTACTGATGCACTCTGACACAGACTCCTTTGCAGATACAAAATGATAAGCCAGGGCTGAACATGATTCAGAGTCAACCTGAAACAGGCTGCAGAGCTTTATATATTTTTAATTTCTTACCACCTTTTTATTATTTATATTGTGGCAGTGCCTAAAAGCCCCAATCACAGACTGGGTTCCCATTCTGCTCAACACTGTGTGCACAAATAAAGAAAAGCATTTACGACCTAAATAAAAGATGAGAGACAACAGCTAGATACAGACAAATATGGGAGCACAAGATAACTAGGAGACAATGGTGGGATGCAGACAGCTGCTCTTGGTTTGATAGGGAAATGTAGGCTAAGATCCAACCCACTTGTGGTATTTGAGGATAATATAAATACACAGACATACAAAGCTAACCTTTTCTTGTCTTTATTTCTGGGCCATAAAAAAAAGCTTTTACCAGAACAGACCAAACTCCAGGTTAGTTTACACAGCTATCAGCTGCACTATTCAGAGAGAAATGATAGTAATTTTAAATAAAATGAGTCAATATCATTCTTAGACTAACACAGCCCCTATGCAAGTGATATGCACACAAAAACTGATGCTAATTAACTGTAAGGATCTGCTGCAGATCAGTGAGGGACAGGAAATTGAGAGTTAGAACTGAAGCTGCATCCTTAATTGACTTTGCTATGCCTCTTGCTGTGGTGATCATGCACTATTTGGAGAACTCAGGAAAACCTGGGCCAAAGAGGTAAGGTGAGTCTGGAATTCCACCCTTAACATGGGAGTAGGGCTGGATGAAAATATTCTATTGAAACTGTTTTTCAAAAAACAACTTATTTTGAACCAATGAAATTTCTCATTAAAGTGTCTCCTTTCTAAGGAAAATTTCAACTTTCCATCAAAAAACTGGTTTCAGAGTAGCAGCCGTGTTAGTCTGTATTCGCAAAAAGAAAAGGAGTACTAGTGGCACCTTAGAGACTAACCAATTTATCTGAGCATGAGCTTTCGTGAGCTACAGCTCACTTCATCAGATGCATCCAATGAAGTGAGCTGTAGCTCACGAAAGCTTATGCTCAAATAAATTGGTTAGTCTCTAAGGTGCCACTAGTACTCCTTTTCTTTTTTCATCAAAAAACTAAACACCCAAAATCCGAAATATTTTTGGTTGGGGGCTGAAAATTGAAAATTTTTAGTCAAAACCTAAACATAATTAAAAATTGTTGATTTGGAAATGGTGCTGCTGTATCTCATTGGCGCTGTAGTTAGGATGCTTCACGCCACCATTCTTCTCCATAGGCTAAGTTCCCCAGCCAAACTACATCTCTCATAATGCGTCACAGCCATGTGATTCCCATGATACACCCTGGCCTCACAACAAGAGGGGAGGCCGTGGTGCATCATGGGTTTATATTCCAGCCAGGATCCCACATATAAAAAAGAGAATGAGAGCATGAGGCACTGCAGTGGCCTTTCTGAATCACAATTTTCAGGGTTTTGCCCCCAAATTTTCATTTTTCAGTGTTTTAACAGAAAGTACATATTTTTAATTGAAAAATTTGACAACTTTTTTTTCATTTTTGCCTAAATTTTCAGTGGGAAAAATAATTCCAACTAGCTCTACCTGGAAATTCATTGGGTTTTATTCTTGTTCAAGTGAAACTGTTACCCTTCCATTAAAGCTTTTGTAATAATCTTAAATTGTGTGTGTGTGTAACTATAGCTATGTCTATAAGGGTGTGCATACTTAGGTACAGGGTCATGTATATACTCATGTATTTACCCCATATCTGTGCTGAGTGTCCAGATATGCTCTGCTGTACCCCAAAATACCTGTGTCCACACTGCCTTTTAGCAAGGTTAGTGCTAGCACTTCATGGGTGGCATCCCGCAGTCCTGTGCATCACAGGAGATGCTATGATAAATGAAGTGGGGGGTAGTTCCCTTTGATAGAGACCCAGCCAGCCACTTAGCTATAAAGTCCCTCTTGGTGGATGTTCTCTGCTTGCTTTACCTGTAAAGGTTAACAAAGTCCCCCAGGTAAACAAAAGGGCACGTGACCCAAAGAGCCAATGGGAAGGCTAGAACTTTTTAAATTGGAAAAGAAGCTTTCCCTTTGTGTCTGTGGTTGTTCTCCAGAGAGCGGAGACACAGAGCAGCAATGCTGTAAGCAGCTTTAAGCCAGGAAGGATCATAAATCATCAGATCATACCTAGAACTACTTATCTGGAACTCCCAAATGTGTAAGTCGATCAGGAATGTTTCAAAAGATGTGATGAGGGTTATTTCTGTTTATTTCTTATGGCTAATGAACTCCTTTGTGCTAATCCGAGATGCTTTTGTTTGCTTGTAACCTTTAAACTGAACCCCGAAGAAAGCTATTTTGGGTGCTTAATTTTTGGAATTGGTATTTTAAAATCTAGCAAAAGCCTAAGGTCCAGGTGTATTTTTCTTTCTTTTTTGTTTTTTAATAAAATTTACCTTTTTTTAAGAACAAGGTTGAATTTTTGGTGTCCTAAAAGGTTTGTGCATGTTGTTTGATTAGCTGGTAACAACAGCTAATTTCCTTTGTTTCTTTCTCAGCTCTTCCTGGGTCGGGGGGGAGGGAGGGAGGAATTAAAGAGCTTGAGGGTACCCCACAGGGAGGAATTCCCAAGTGCTCGTTCCTGGGTTCAAGGGGTTTTTTTGCATTTGGGTGGTGGCAGCGTTTACCAAGCCAAGGTCAGAGAAAAGCTGTAACCTTGGGAGTTTAATACAAGACTGGAGTGGCAAATATTAATTTTTAAAATTCTTGCGGGCCCCCACTTTCTGCACTCGAAGTGGCAGAGTGGGGATTCAGCCTTGACAGATGCTCTAGGATCCATGTTGATGTGCTTTGGTGTA
This sequence comes from Lepidochelys olivacea, assembly GCF_965140295.1. Taxonomy (NCBI): domain Eukaryota; kingdom Metazoa; phylum Chordata; order Testudines; family Cheloniidae; genus Lepidochelys; species Lepidochelys olivacea. Next base: position 127,007,423 of record NC_140416.1, read on the forward strand.
GATGCCTTCATACATTTGGCAACAACAGTTCCCGCTCACCCCTCGCTCCTGCCCACCTTGGTAGAAGACAGAGCAAGTGACCAATGATGTGGTTTTGCTCCTTCTCCCTCATGCAGGACAAATGTGCATGCCAGAGCTTAATTTTTGCCAGGGCTGAGTAGCAGCACCTCCAGGCTTGGCAGTTCATAGCCCCGGCACCTCTGGGCTTGCTGGATCAGTTATGAAAGTAAAAAAAATTGCTTGAGCCCCAGCACCTTTTTCATTACAAATTAAGCACTGGTGTGTGTGTTGCATTACATGACCAGTGAGAATCTTGGGTGAATGGATTCAGACCTTTCTCACAAGCCCAAGTCTGGTGACTGGGATATTGAGTGATCCCTTGATGCACTATGACACAGAGATGTAGGACAGGTTTCAGAGTGGCAGCCGTGTTAGTCTGTATCAGCAAAAACAACGAGGAGTCCTTGTGGCACCTTAGAGACTAACGAATTTATTTGGACATAAGCTTTCGTGAGCTACAGCTCACTTCTTCGGATGCATGGAGTGAAAATACAGGAGCAGGTATAAATACATGAAAGGATGGGGGGTTGCTTTACCAAGTGTGAGGTCAGTCTAACAAGATAAATCAATTAACATCAGGATACCAAGGGAGGGCCACTCTCTTACCACTTCAAAAGTTATTTTTCCTCCCTTGGTATCCTGCTGTTAATTGATTTATCTTGTTAGACTGACCTCACACTTGGTAGAGATGTAGGAGTCTGCCAGTGTCACGACTGTATGTCCATGGAGGGAACGTTGCTTCAGGGCTAGGAGAACCAGTGTGGTGGGATCACATCACGAGTATGACCAGTGGCTGCAGAACTTCAGAATGAGGAAGCAGATGTTCACAGAGCTCTGTGAGGAGCTGGTCCCAACTCTACAGCAGCAGAATACTTAAGTCCGGAGATCCATACTGGTGCAGAAGCTTTTTCCCTCTGGAAGCTGGCAAAACCAAACAGCTACCAATCAGTCACAAACCACTTAGGAGTAGGGAAGTCCACTGTCCAGGTCTTGGTGGGTTTCAGAGTAACAGCCGTGTTAGTCTGTATTCGCAAAAAGAAAAGGAGTACTTGTGGCACCTTAGAGACTAACCAATTTATTTGAGCATAAGCTTTCGTGAGCTACAGCTCACTTCATCGGATGCATACTGTGGGAAGTGTAGAAGATCTTTTTATATACACACAAAGCATGAAAAAATACCTCCTCCCACCCCACTCTCCTGCTGGTAATAGCTTATCTAAAGTGATCACTCTCCTTACAATGTGTATGATAATCAAGTTGGGCCATTTCCAGCACAAATCCAGGTTTTCTCACCCCCCCCCCCACACACACACAAACCCACTCTCCTGCTGGTAATAGCTTATCTAAAGTGACCACTCTCCTTACAATGTGTATGATAATCAAGGTGGGCCATTTCCAGCACAAATCCAGGGTTTAACAAGAACGTCTGGGGGGGGGGAGGGGAAAAAAAAAGGGGAAATAGGTTCCCTTGCATAATGACTTAGCCACACCCAGTCTCTATTCAAGCCTAAGTTAATTGTATCAAATTTGCTAATGAATTCCAATTCAACAGTTTCTCGCTGGAGTCTGGATTTGAAGCTTTTTTGTTGTAATATCACAACTTGCATGTCTGTAATCGCGTGACCAGAGAGATTGAAGTGTTCTCCGACTGGTTTATGAATGTTATAATTCTTGACATCTGATTTGTGTCCATTTATTCTTTTACGTAGAGAATACTGGTCCCAAAAAAAGCACCACACCCCCATCCAACTGCTATAAAAACACAAGAGGGAACATTCCCACTCACTTGTGTTTCAACACACAGTTCCCAACCCACACCTTCCTGAAGGTCATTAGCAGGTTCTCTAGGTCTTCTTCTTATTGGATGCGGAGCATGCCCGGCCAATTTGTGGCAGCCTTATCCCTGAAATGCAGAGCCCTCAGACCATCATCCAATCTGATCAGAAGGCAGCTGTCAGTGATGTTAGACATTGTCTGTCTTTGGTCACAGCCACATGTGGGATTCTCTCATTGGCTCCAAGTATAAACACTGGCTGCGCATTACACCTGGCCCATTTGAAATCCGTTCAGAAGGGCTCATGAGTGGCATGGCAGATCAAAGCCGGGTATGCACATGGTGAGGTCAGTTATAAGAAACTGGTTTCTCACATCAACTGCGGACCATTCTTTACACCATATTGACATTGCAGAGAAATCTGGGTAAGGCAAGTGGGTCCAAAACAGGTGCCTCAATGACAAACATGCTCTTGAGTGGTCAAAGAGGTCTGTATATAGTGGTAGGTTCAGGTTTGCTCTGATCTTCTCAACCATTCCGGCTGAAGCATCTTCACAATAGATGTGTCGGGAAGTGATGTTGCTTAACATGGGGGAGCCACAGCAATAGTGTGGGTTGTATGATCCCAGTTACGATGTGCATGGTTGAATATAGTTGTGTGTCAACAGACTTGACGCAATACAAATGGAGCCAGAACAGAGCACAGTATTGTGCTGCAGAGTAACAGAGGGCTAAACTGGAGGATCGGAGAGTTTGAGCATTTGCTCCCCCTTAAGTGTCAGCCAATTTGCTTATAAGGCTGTTACATGACCTCACCTCACTTTTCCTCAGGTGGTGAAAATATGTAAGAGATCTATCTAGGCAGACTGGGTAGGGTTCATGTTTCAAGTGTTGTCTGTTGAGAAAGATATTCAGTACTTGTGCTGCTCTGGTGTTGTAAAGATGGAACGCACCCTAACCTGTCTTGGTCACATTGGTTGTAAAGGCCACCCGCTCCAGTATAGGGCCATGCTAATCAAGTCACTGTTTAGGGCATCTTCAAGTTCTGGCATGACCATACTTGGATGCCTAAGCAAATGTCATCTGCCTATGGGAACTTGCAGGACTGGGAAAGTGGGAGGTCATTTGTGTACAGGTTGAAAAGCTTCGATGCCAGCAGAGAGAACATAAGAACAGCCATACTGGGACAGACCAATTGTCCATCGAGCCCAGTATCCTGTCTTCCGATAGTGGCCAATGCCAGGTGCTTCAGAAGGAATGAACAGAACAGATCATCATCAAGTGCCTTGGAGGAGACCATTGTTTGTCTTTTCCACATGCTAACTCTGTCTCCTGTATGTGCTTGGAAATGTTTGTTGCAGAGAAGAAGGTCAACAATGTTGATTACCCATACTGGGAGGACTCCTGACAATATGACTTAGAGCCCTCTGTGCTAGACTGTGTCATATGTTGCTGTCAGGTCCAGAAATATGGTTGCTGTCTTCATTTTTTCTGAAAACCATTTTCAAATAATGTTGTCAGAGTTAGTACTTGATCACAGGGGCTCCAACCTCTCCCAGAGCCTGCTTGCTGGATGCCGACTATTGACTCCACTTCTGGGGAGATGCACAGAAGAATGAGATGCTCCAATACCTTGAACGGTACACACACAACAGGTATCAGTTGATAGCTTGCAACATTATGTGGATCTTTCCCTGGTTTCAGGAGAGCAATGTCTTTTGACATTCATCATGCAGTCGTTTAGGTAATGACTTGTGGGTAATTGGGGTAGGGTGCCTCTGCAGGTATAACACCTTTTGGCTTGCGATTGTTCTGTGGAGGACATCTTTCCAGTTAAATTGTGCTTATTGTTCTTTGCTTTTGTGTTAATGTTCACAACTGTTAGCCAGCCTGCAGCTTAGGGGGATAACTCAGTGCATGAAGAACCCTGAGAACAGCTGACAAAGGGTTTGGAAGGAGCTTTTACATCTGGTTTCTGGTGACCCTGATTGTGTGCAGAGATAACGGCACCTGCCAGCTGTTAATCATGAGTATCCCTGTGGTTCATTGCAGTCATGGTATTGGGGTAGGGGATGGAGAGAGGGGCTGTTTTAGCACTGTTCAGTATGTGATGGCAGTTACTTCACTTTGTTTCTCCTGTTCTGCCAAACCCATAGAGAAGTTTATCCTCCTCTCCCCACCCCCAGTTAATAGAGTTATTTCCATGCACATTACACTTCCCACATCTCTGTTATTTTCACGTATACCTGGACAGGTGGGGTTGCAAAGATTAAACAGGATGACTCGGGTGGTTATAGGTCTGTCAGCCTGACATCAATCCCAGACAAGATAATGGAGCGGCTCAGACGGGACTCAATTAATCAAGAATTAAAGGAAGGTAATGTAATTAATGCCAATCAACAGGGGTTTATGGAAAATAGATCCTGTCATACTAATATGATATGTTTTGGGTTTTTTTTACAAATTTGGTTGATAAAGGTAATAGTGTTGATGTAATATACTTAGACTTCTTTGGCGTTTCACTTGGTATAGTACAACATTTTGGTTAAAAAACTAGAATGACATAAAACTAACATGGCACACATTAAATGGATTAAAAACTGGCTAACTGATAGGTTTCAAAATGTAACTGTAAACAGGGAATCATCATCGAGTAGGTCTATTTCCAGTGGGGTCCTGCAGGGATTGGTTCTTGGCCCTTAGCTATTTCGTATTTTTTTCAATGACCTGGAAGAAAACCATAAAATTGCTGATAAAGTTTGCGGATGACATAAAAATTGAGGAAATGGTAAATAATGAAGAGGACAGGTCAGATTCAGAACAATCTAGATCATTTGCAAAAGTGGGCTTATGTAAACCACATGCATTTTCATTTACATAAATGTAAATGTATACATCAAGGGGAAAAGAACATAGCCCATAGTTACAGGATGGGGGACTCCATCCTGGGAAGCAGTGACTTTGAAAAAGATTTGGAGCTCATAGTGGATAATCACTTGAACATGAGCTCCCAGTGTGACACTGTGGCCAAAAGTGCTAATGTGATCCTGGGATACATAAACAGGGGAATCTTGAGTAAGAATAAAATGGTTATTTTACCACTGGGGTGACTGCTGCTGGAATGCTAAGCCTAGTTCTGGTGCCCACGAATCAAGAAAGGTGTTGATAAATTGGAATAGGAATGACTAAAGGATTAGAAAATGTGCCTATTATAGATTCAAGGAGCTCAATCTATCTTCACAAGGAAAAGGTTAAGGATAACTTGATTACGGTCTACAAGTACCTACTTGGGAACAAATATTTAAGAATGTGCTCTTCAATCTAGCAGAGAAAGGTCTAATGTGATCCAGTGGCTGGAATTTGAAGCTAGACAAACTCAGATTGCTGATAAGGCATAAATATTTGACAGTGAAAGTAATTAACCATTGGAATAATTTACCAATTTGGATGTTTATCTAAAAGATCTGCGCTCGGTATTATTTTTGGGAAATTCTGTAAATTTCAATTATTATTAACTGAAATATTTTTTCCTTGGTTCATGGATGTATGGTGAAATTGGCATTTATCAGCATTTACCTCTTTACCTTTAGGAAATGTATGCATTAGGTTATGAGGAAAGCCTCTAGCAGCAGGCTCGTGAGACACTTTCCTAATCTAAACTTTGACCATGAAAACGTTTAGCAAACTGCTCTTAAGCTATGTATATTGGACCTTAAGGGCCACTGTTAGACAGGGCTAAAACCAAAGTATGTGATGGAACTGAGAGGAGAGTTTGGCTCACGGTCATTAACACCACTGGAGGGACTCGCCAAAAGTGAAAGCAACAGCGAATCAAAGGGGGGAAATTAGACTACAGGGCAATTTAATTTGAAATTAATTATAAACATTATGTAAAGGGGAAAGATTAGCAAAATTAGTTTTTATCTGCATTCAGAATGAGATAGCATGACTGTAGCCCAAGCTATCTGTATATTCCCAGTCCATATTAACATTCTCCATTATTGCAGATAATATTTCATTTGGTAGCTTCAGTGACTGAACTATTTGGTTTTTTAAATGAAGACAAATTGAGGTCTGCAACATGAGCTCTTTCCCCTTAGTTAACCTCCTACCAGAGTACCCGATGGCATCTCCTTGACAACAAAACTATCAGTATCAGTCACAACAGCAGAACTCGAGCTTAACATGAGTGAGGTAAAGCATCATTTAAAGCTGACACAATCATAATGGCTGACCTTGAGCTGCTTCTGAAGAAAATGAATTAACTTATGGAAGTAGTCAAGTGGAAAGCTGAAACTATCATTTTCTAAAGATACTCAAGGTAAAAAGCCTCAGGGACAATCTTTTGTCAGTTTCTGAGACTTGATTAACTGTCTTAATTCAGCATGATTAATGGTTTTCAAATCTCAGGGGCTCCAAGTTTCTTTACATGCTGTATTATTGGAATCTTTTAAACGAAGCTTTTCTCCAAAGAATACCATGGCTGTACAAGAGCCATAGCAACAAGTGCTACTGATAGAATGGATGTGTCTGGGCCATTCTCTCGCTATAGAAAGCAAGTCTGGTTAAGGTTACCCCCCAACAATTTAAATATAAATGGGGATTTCTCAACGGAAAAGGCATCACACATCACATCAAGCAGGAAATTTTGTTTTTCAGCAATGACTGAGCAGCTGCCATCTCACCCATTCACAGTTCAGAGGGGACTATGTCAGTTGGAAGGATCACTGGTGACAAACCAAACCAAGCACTTTTCATGGTGAGTGTTTGCAGACACAGGGAGCGATCTGTGCCTTGTGCAATAGAGAAGCACGTGTGCATTGGGGACATGTCAGGAAGCAGAGCTAGTGTAAGGAATGGGGAAGCTACAATTCCGACATCATGTTTATAAGGGGCAAATCCTGGCTCCACCTCAACAGCTCTGGAGGGTCCCTGGCAGCAGAACTTATGTGATACTACTTCACAAGGAAGGGCAGGATTTGTGAGCGAGTGCATCCCCTATACAACACAAGAAATAAGAACGGCCATACTGGGTCAGAACAATGGCCCAGTATCGTCTTCCAACAGTTGCCGGTGCCAGAAGATTAAAGGGAATGAACAGAACAGGGCAATTACCAAGTAAGCCATTCCCTGACATCCAGTCAGAGCATCTGGCAGTCAGAGGCTTGTGGACACTCAGAGCATGGGGTTGCATCCCTGCGCATCTAGGCTAATAGCCATTGACGGACCTGTCCTCCATGAACTTATCTAACTCTTTTTTGAACCCAGTTATTATACTTTTGGCTCCGCAACATCCCCTGGAAATGAGTCCCACAGGTTGATTGTGCGTTGTGTGAAGAAATACTTCCTTTTGTTTGTTTTAAACCTGCTGCCTATTTATGTCATTGGGTGACCCTTGTTATGGGAAGGAATAAACAACATCTTCCTCATATACTTTTTCCACACCATTCATGATTTTATAGACCTCTATCATACTCCCTCTTAGCCATCTCTTTTCCAAGATGAACAGTCCCAGTCTTAGTAATCTCTCCTCATACAGAAGCTGTTCCATACCCTTAATGATTTTTCTTGCCCTTGTCTGTACTTTTTTCATTTCAAATATATCTTTTTTAAGATGTGGTGACCAGAACTACACACGGTATTCAAGACATGTGTATACTGTGGATTTATATAGTGGCATTATGATATTTTCTGTCTTCTCTATCTCTTTCCTAATGTTTCCTACCATTCTGTTTGCTTTTTTGGTGGCTTTTCATAGATATTTAGGTCAGAAGGGACCATTATGATCATCTAGTCCGACCTCCTGCACAACGCAGGCCACAGAATTTCACCCACCACTCCTAAAAAAGACCTCACACCTATATCTGTGCTATTGAAGTCCTCAAATTGTAGTTTGAAGACCTCAAGGAGCAGAGAATCCTCCAGCAAGTGACCCGTGCCCCATGCTACAGAGGAAGGCGAAAAACCTCCAGGGCCTTCCAATCTGCCCTGGAGGAAAATTCCTTGTGCTTTTGCACATTGAGTGGATGTTTTCAGAGAACTATCCACAATGACTCCAAGATCTTTCTTGAGTGGTAAAAGCTAATTTAGAATCATAGAATCATAGAATATCAGGGTTGGAAGGGACCCCAGAAGGTCATCTAGTCCAACCCCCTGCTCAAAGCAGGACCAATTCCCAGTTAAATCATCCCAGCCAGGGCTTTGTCAAGCCTGACCTTAAAAACCTCTAAGGAAGGAGATTCTACCACCTCCCTAGGTAACTCATTCCAGTGTTTCACCACCCTCTTAGTGAAAAAGTTTTTCCTAATATCCAATCTAAACCTCCCCCACTGCAACTTGAGACCATTACTCCTCGTTCTGTCATCTGCTACCATTGAGAACAGTCTAGAGCCATCCTCTTTGGAACCCCCTTTCAGGTAGTTGAAAGCAGCTATCAAATCCCCCCTCATTCTTCTCTTCTGCAGGCTAAACAATCCCAGCTCCCTCAGCCTCTCCTCATAAGTCATGTGTTCCAGTCCCCTAATCATTTTCGTTGCCCTTCGCTGGACTCTCTCCAATTTATCCACATCCTTCTTGAAGTGTGGGGCCCAAAACTGGACACAGTACTCCAGATGAGGCCTCACCAATGTCGAATAGAGGGGAACGATCACGTCCCTCGATCTGCTCGCTATGCCCCTACTTATACATCCCAAAATGCCATTGGCCTTCTTGGCAACAAGGGCACACTGCTGACTCATATCCAGCTTCTCGTCCACTGTCACCCCTAGGTCCTTTTCCGCAGAACTGCTGCCTAGCCATTCGGTCCCTAGTCTGTAGCTGTGCATTGGGTTCTTCCGTCCTAAGTGCAGGACCCTGCACTTATCCTTATTGAACCTCATCAGATTCCTTTTGGCCCAATCTTCCAATTGGTCTAGGTCCTTCTGTATCCTATCCCTCCCCTCCAGCGTATCTACCACTCCTCCCAGTTTAGTATCATCCGCAAATTTGCTGAGAGTGCAATCCACACCATCCTCCAGATCATTTATGAAGATATTGAATAAAACCGGCCCCAGGACCGACCCCATTATTAGACCCCATTAGACCCCATTATTTTATATGTATAGTTGGGATTATGTTTTCCAGTGTGCATTACTTTGCATTTATCAACATTTAATTTCATCTGCCATTTTGTTGCCCAATCACCCAGTTTTGTAAGATCCCTTTGTAACTCTTCGCAGTCTGCTTTGAACTTTACTCAAGATAGTTATTTTGTATTGTCTGCAAACTTGGCCACAGCACTGATCTCCGTACAGATCCCTGGAGGACCCCACTATCTCTCTCCTTTCTGAAAACTGACCATTTATTCCTATCCTTTCTTTTGTGTCTTTTAACCAGTTACTGATCCAGGAGAGGACCTTCCATCTGATCCCATAACTGCTTAGTTTGCTTAAAAGCCTTTGGTGAGGGACCTTGTCAAAGGCTTTCTGAAAGTCCAAGTACTCTATGTCCACTCAATCATCCTGGTCCACATATTTATTGACCCCCTCAAAGAATTCTAATGGATTGGTGAGGCATGACTTCCCCTTACAAAAGTTGTTTTGACTCTTCCCCAACAAATCGTGTTCATCTATGTGTCTGATAATTCTGTTCTTTACTATAGTTTCAACCAATTTGCCTGATACTGAAGTTAGACTTACTGGCCTATAATTGCCAGGATCATCTGTGGAGCCTTTTTTAAAATTAGTGTCACATTACCTATCCTCCAGTCATCTGGTACAGAAGCTGATTTAAGTGATAGATTACATACAACAGTTAGTAGTTTTGCAATTTTATATTTGAGTTCCTTCAGAACTCTTGAGTGAATACCATCTGGTCCTGGTACCAAGGGCCCAGAACCTGGATTGCAGCCCGAGCCCAGACATCTAACTGCAATTTGATAGCCCTTCAACCCAAGCCTCATGAGCCTGAGTCAGCTGACATGGGCCAGCTGCAGGTGATTTATTGCAGTGTCGACATACCTTTGGAGGCCCCAATCAAGATGGGGACCCCATTGAATTAGATGCTACATGTACACAGTAAGATACAGCCCCTGCCCTGAAGACTTTGCAATACAAGTAGAAGAGCTTGAGAAAGAAAGCGTTATTATCCCTATTTTGTATTTGGGACTGCCTCAGGCCATGCAACAGAACTAGGCACTGCACCCAGATCTTCTGAATCTCACTCTCATGCCGTAGTCACAAGACCATGTTAACCATCTTCTCTCAGTGCCCGTCCAGCTACCTGGGCTTGGTGAAGGAGGCTGGATCTGGGTTTAAAAGTGCAGAAAAATCTAGTCATGGAGTAGTTTGTTCAAACTTCAGAAAACGTCTGTGGGAAGAGAAAATTCACCAGGAAAATCTATACTTGCTCTTAGCAGAACCAAACATTTGGGCTTTCAATTAGTCTGACAAAACTGTTGCCAAGCAAAATTCCTTTCTTGTCTGGGGCAGATTCACCAGTTCCCGAGGTTGTGAAAAGGTTTGAAAAGGAAAAACATTTTTTTGCTGTCCAATTTTGCAGAGCGTCAATCAGAGCTGCAGGGTGGAACTGAAATCTGGCTTGCTTGTCTCCCCAGGAGTAGGCAGACGACATGCTGTAACTACTGCCTTCTATACCAGCTACGGATGTCACTTCATCCTCCCCCCACTTGTTTTTGTTCTATTGCCTCTCATCATCTATTTAGATTGTACTCCCTTTGGAACATGACTATCTTCTTCATTCTGTGTGTGTACAGTGCAGAGCATAGTGGGATCCAGGGCCCTGACTAGGGGCTAGGTGCTACAGCAATAATCAATAATACCTCTCTGAATGCACCCTGGCACACAATGGGTTGGGTGCTGGGAATAGATCTGAAGCACATGATGAAAGTCCACTAAACAGTGGGAAAAATTAACCTGTTGTAAGTTCCTGTGTGTTCCAGAGTTCTAAAATAATAAACCCAGACAAAATCCATTTCACTTCCTTCAGTGAGCACAGAAAGGTGTTCCCCACAGGTCTACAGGGAGGGGCAGTGTCAGAAATATGTTTTGGTCTTGCAAGACAAAATAATGGCTAATGTACCAATGGAAGAATGTGGGAGAAAAGAGTCAAAATATTGTCCTCCCCCTCTCTATTATTATGCCAGATCAACACATATTGTCCCAGTGAATGAGAGTCCTGTTTGTTTCTCAGGGAAAGAGTGTTTGAGAATGTAGGACAAGGCTCCCATTGTGATGTTAATTTTTTTATACTGGCACCAAAAAGTTTAACACACTGACAGAATATGAAGACACAGATACGCACCCATGCAGACTTAGTACAATACTTGGTGAAATCCTGATAGTTGGGTCATTAATCACTCAGGAAAGGTTAAAATGGTACAGCCTCCAGTAAAAACTTGGAGTATTTGTGCAGCACAAAGTCTGTAATGGATGAAAAATTCATTCCAGTTCTACCCTTGTTAGTAAAACATGAGAACTGTAACTTTCAAAAGTTTGCTAACTAAAGCACCAGTGACTGACTTTCTCTACTGTAGTTAAAGGGAAGAAATTGCATAAAAGTGCAGCTTAGGGAATAAGTGACCTTGAGAAGTTTATGTGAAAAGAATACTCATAGGTTGATTGAATTCCTGAGGATGTGCAATTCTGAACAAGGTTAACGCTTTAAATATACCATAGAGTCATAATTTTCTGATTTGTATTACACAAAGTTACAGTAGGGCTCAACTTAATTGAACCGTATTACTCATGTATTGAGTTATTATTTATAACGGATACAACAAATGGAAACTGCCACAGGGATCAATGGAGTTTGTGATCTTGGAGTGAGACAGAGGTGCTGGAACTGTTACACTTCTTTGAGCATTATTCGATATTTGAAATAGGAGTGCCCCAGACATTTCTTTTTTCTTGGTATTTGTCCCATCCCACTCCATGCCTCTCAGCTAACCTCTGCTCCACAGGGGCGGCGGCAGTGACGATCCCTTGAGCGTGATCTCTTTCACAGGTTTTATTTTTCATTGGTCCTCAGTCACCAAAGGAGTCCAATCCTTGAGCCAGAGGCTCATCAACAGACATTACAGGGGGTGTTGGAAGACAGGGCTGGCCCGCAATTGCTGCATGACTGTTGTCTGTCTTTTCTTTTCTGGCATTTTTCTGCGACCAGGGCAAGGCAGTTTTCCTCAAAAGTGGAAGTTCCCTCTCTGAGAAGTCTTCGCAAGTTATGCCTCTCCTGGGCTGCTGTCTCCCAGTGTGTGGTGTCGATGCTGCAGCTCTTGATGTTTATCTTGAGGGTGTCTTTAAAGCGTTTCTTTTGGCCTCCCAGTTTCCGTTCTCCTTTGGTGAGCTGGGCATACAACGGTTGTTTTGGTAAGCATATATCAGGCATGCGCAGACAGTGCCCGCTCCACCTCAGCTGGTGCTGGATAATCAGGGCCTCAACACTGACGATGTTGGCCTCTGTGAGGACACTGACATTAGTGCGATGATCCTCCCACTTTATGTTGAGGATCTTCTGAAGAAAGCGCGGGTCCTGGCGTTCCTGGTCTTTCAGGCGTTTTCTGTAGGGCACCCGAGTCTCACAGCCGTAGAGGAGAGTTGGGATTATTACCACCACTTTATAAACTAAAAGTCTAGTGTGTGTTCTGATGTGATTGTTGAACACCCGGCGAGACAGTGCTCCACAAGTTCTTCTGAAGTAAAAGGCAAACAGTTCATCAGAAGGGTTGGACGGGGATTGCAGCCCAAAGTCTAGAGACTGCCACCTCAGCGCTCCAGAGCTTTTCACTACCCCAAGTACTCAAGACACTATTTGCCATTTTTCTTGTATTCCAGGGAAGATAGAACTGATACACAAGGGTGATGATTTACACTGCTGTACTTATTCTATAGCAGTGGTTCTCAACCTATTTACCATTGTGGGCCGCATATGCAGCTCTCTGTGTGTTATGTGGGCTGCATCCACACAATATATATACTACCTTTATGACCCTGAGGATGTCACATGGACCACAGCTGTGTGCTGAGTGGGCTGCAAGCAGCCCGCTGGCCACAGTTGAGAACCACTGTTCTATAAGGAATGCCCAGTGACATCGATACACAGTGTATGGCTGTCGTTACTAGCCCAGCAGAATGTAGAATATGCTCCTTTCTTGCAATCACTGAATCTCTTAACGAATGTCAAGGCTGGACCAGTGTTGCCAGATACAGGGATACTGAAATGGTGGATCAGATATTAGGAGAGCTGTAACAAAAATATCTTCCATCAATTAACGCCATTTATGTCTCTTAAAAACCCAATTCATCAGACTATGCCTGCACCAACTTAATAAATAAATTCATATATACAAACAATAGAAAAACAAATATATATTACAAACCCTATAGGTGAGGCTGGTAGTCCAACACAAGCACCTGAAAACAGGACCTAACCTAGATAAACTTTAAATGTCTGGGTTGAAGTTTTTCATGTTGGGTGTCTGCCTCAGACTGAATTTTTCTGGAAAATTTCAGGCAAAATGGTTCAGCTGTTTCTGAAAATAAGACTAGGGAAAAATACATTGTTTTGTCCATGTTTAAAAATAAAAACTCTAGTGCTCCCATGCATTGGAGCAGAAGAGTCGGCCGGGGGTGGGGGGGGGAGTAGGCTGCGACAAGGAGCCTGGGTGGAGGAGAATGGGATTGGAGACTGGTGACAGAGCAGAGAGAGAAACTAGGCGCTGGTGTGGGAGGAGACTGGGGACTGGCTGGGCAAAGAGACAGAGCCATGGAGTAAAATGAACAGGGGACTGGAAGCCAGTAGATATTGTCATGGGGGGACAGGGACAGACTGAAAGAGGAGGACCTGAGGGGAGACTAGGGCCAAGCACCAGTGGGGTGGGGAAGGAGGTGAGCAGGTGCAGGGGAGACAGATTAAATGAGGATCCAGGGGAGAACTGGGACAAGGAGTAGGGTGCTCTGGGAGGAAGTGAGAATGGTTGGACAAGGAAGCTGCGATGAGAAGCTTGAGTGGAGACTGGGACAAGGAGCCAGTGATGGGGTACACACAAGACTGGGACAGATTGGAGGCAACTGGGCAGAAGATTTCACCTTTTGGGGGAATGGACAAAATAGGTCATGTCTAGAGCATGCTCCCCTCCAGAGCCTGGAACGGAACCCAGGATTCCTGAGCCTCACCAGGCCTCTGCTGCCAGCAAATATCTGTGAAATCACTGGCAAAGTGCCCCCGCCCCATCCCAGTGATGGTCTCCAGAACGGGTGACAACCAACTACCGCTATCAGTTACTCCCTTAGCTCAAGTGGCAAAGGTCTGTGTGGTGGAGCTAGAGGTTTTTGCCTTGCTGATGACGCAGGCGGGTGTCAATATGATGCCACATGATGGAGACTCTTTTCAGTTTGCTGTTTTACAAACTGAACACACACACACACAACATTATTAAGATTGTGAATTCGACGTCTCAGAAGTTAAGAAATTCAAGAATTAAGGTTGCCTGTGCAATCTGAATTCAGCTCCCTTGTGCATATGTGTAAACACACTTACTGCTGGGTTACCTGTAGCGCGGGGCAGTAACAACTCCGATCCTCTACAGAATGGGATCTGTAACACACTCACCAGTGTATTATAATACCGTCTTTAACTACATAATGACATACTGTTTTTTCCACAGGACCCAGATTTTGGGGGATTCCAACATCCTGATCCAGATCTGACTTGTTTAGAGTGTGCCCATATCTAGATATATTTGATACAGCTTGGTTAAAACACCAACCAAAAGTTACATGCACATGTGTCTTTAAATCAGAGCCTCCTGTCTCCTGTGACGGCAAGGCTGTCAACTGGGACTGGGAGGTTCATCTGCATTGCTACACTGATTTTCAGACCCAAATCTGCTTCAGTTACAAGTTAAAAGATACGTTATCTCGCTGCATGGTCTCCAAACCCAGCCTGGGCTCTGCAAGTCACGTTGGGTCTTGTTGGCTCATGTACCATCAAGTAATCAAGACTGTAGGCCAAATTCTGCTCCCAGCTATGCAAGTGAAACCTCAGTGTTTTAAACATCCATTGTTTCATGTTCTCTGTGTATATAAATCTCCCCACTGTATTTTCCACTGAATGCATACGATGAAGTGAGCTGTAGCTCACGAGAGCTTATGCTCAAATAAATTTGTTAGTCTCTAAGGTGCCACAAGTCCTCCTTTTCTTTTTTCTCTAGGCACTGTGAACCTTATGGCAGAATAAATCAGACTGTGCTGGAGAAGCTTTTCCTGTGTTTCTGTGCACTGTCAAAGTCCATGGGCTCCTGGAGGGAAACTCTGACAGGTGCCAAATCCATTGGACCTGCAAAGCAACATGGTTGGCAACTAGGGTAACTCAGAGACCCAACTGGAGAGTGGTTAGATTGTGGGATCCCACCCCAGACAAAAGTGGAGGTGTGGGCCCGCTACCTGAAAGGCGGGCAGTCGGGAGACAGGAAAAGGGTCTCAGAAGGGACAGCCTGACCAAGGACTGCGACACCCTACCTATGCTTACTGCTGATCACGACACATGACACTGCCTGCTCGCTCACCAAATTAGAGGATGCAACAATCCCAACTCCCAACAATGAGAGCTGGTAAATTCTTGCTGTCTTGGGTCACTTTTGTAATCCTGAAATGCCAGATACAATCCGACAGCTGTCTTAAAAACAGCAAGTGGAACTTTAACCCTGCAGTTTGCTGAGGCTTATTCCAAACATTCCCTTTTAATGGTAAGTGAAATTTGAACTGTCAGCATCAGAGGTGGTACTAGCCTATTGGGGGCCCTACACAAGAATATTTTGGGGCCCCTCACCACACAACACATAATAAAAAGCAAATAAGGAGTCCCCTTGAGCTGGTCGGGGCCCTAAGCAATTGCTTAGTCTTCTTATGCCTAGCTCTTTTCAGAGCCTGGTGGAAGGAGCATTTTAATGCATTTAAGTATGCACTTGAGTTCTGAGACAGAGAAAGGAAAATAAAAAACAATAACAGATAATGAATTATAATATGCACATATGGCAGTGTGGCTTAGTGGATAGAGGATTGGGATTCAGGAGTCCTGAGTCTGCCACTGGCTTGGTGGGTGAACTTGGGCAAGTCCCTTCACCTCTCTCACTCAGTTTTCCCCATCTGTAAAATGGAGATAATGATACTCTTTTATGAAGTACTTTGAGATCTACTGACTACAAGAGCTAGATATTATTTTAAAAAGGCCTCTTTAAGCAATTTCTTGTTCATCGTTTCAGTGCTGCTGTGGGAGCCTCATAGCAGAATCAGTCTACTGCTCACCCGCAACATGGACCTGATTCAATTGCCATTCAGCTTTACCATCAAATGGTTTTCACACCCAATTGCTCTTCTTTTTGTTCCTGGCACTGATATGAGCCCTTAGCCCTTATTCAAGTACATTGTCAGGGCTTTATGAAAAGAACAAGCCACAAACCAGCTGGAAGTTCAGAACTGCTGGAATAATTTCCCTCCGCATCAACAAATCATGCTCCTTATCCTTCTGCTTTACCATCCTTCCCAGAAGTCAGCTCCCAGATTTGTGGTAGAACTTAACGATTTCTACATAACGCTTACTTTAAAAAAATTCAAAAGTTTATCATTTCCTATTTCCTGTGTCACAGAAGCAGCAGTGGCAATTACATACCTAATTCCGCATACACATGAGTGGAGTTGTGGAGCAGAGGAGGTGGAGGGAGAAAATGCACATCAAGTGAAATTTACTTTTTCATTATCCCTCTGATGAGCAGGGCAGGAAGAAAATCACTTCTCTCATTGTAATTTCATGAACTACAGCACCAGCAAAAAACAAAAACAAACAAACAAACAAAAACCAACCCACCTTCCAGTGATAACTGCTTTTCCCAAAAGTTGTAGCACCCAGGCACTGCAATCATGCTGGCCATCATTAGCAAATGCATTTGTCATGACCCATTTTGCCAAAACACATGGAGCAGTCACAGCACATTGACTAAACCTCATGGCCTAGCTGAGATCGTCTTCATACTCTAGAGGGCTGAAATGTTGCTTCCAGATTGTACATTTCCTGCATTGTGCTTCCCTGGCTCTTTTCTCCCAACTCTTTGAACATTAGCATGTTTCTAATTTCTCAAGAGTTGCTTCCCCACCTTCAATCATAATCCCACATGCAACTTGCCAGTCATTTCTTTCCCATGCCATTATTTTCCATAATAACCAAAGAGATCCCAAATGATTTCATGTGAAGAATAAACTTAGGGGGAAGTGAACTCTTAGGGGGAAAAAATCCTTAACATGCCACATCATTGTTAATAAAGAATAAAGGAGGAATAGTCTCATTAATGCAGTTTAGCTGAAGTTGCGCGTGCAAGTGTGTCAGCAACATTGTAATGGAGATTTCAGTCCCCACTGCTGCCGCAATAAGAGAAGAGCATAAAATGCAAGCAGAAGTGTTTCTAAATGGAATGTTATCCAGAGTTTACACGGAGGTGTGCCTGGGCCAAATTCATCCATGGCATAACTCTGGTAACCACAATGGACAACTACAAAGGACCAATTTGGTCCATCATCATTAGCAGCTTCCCTTTTCATCAAATGTTTTTAAAATTACAGTAACATGATCATGGTCTCCTTGTGCTTGATACAGCACACACACACGCACACACACACACGCACACACGCACGCACACACGCACACACACACACACGAGAGCAAAGAACCTACCATCCAAACTAGCGATGGACTTGTGACGCTGCCGCTCAAGTTTGTGGTTTGATGGCAAGTCAGAATGAAGTTGGGCAAATGTGTGTGTTGTGCTGAGAGATGTGTGTTGATTTGTGAAGGTGGCAAATGAGGGATGTGTGCTGTGGTGAGGTGCTGTAAGTGTGTTCGGGATTATTGCATGGGTTTTTTTTGAAGAACTGTGGCAATTGGGTCAAGGAATCATAAGAAACAAAAGAAAGGCCATACTGGGTTAGACCAAAGGTCCATATAGCCTAGTATCCTGTCTGCCAGTGGCCAATGCCAGATGCTTCAGAGGGAATTAACAGAACAGGGAATCATCAAGTGATCTATCCCCTGTCATTCAGTCCCAACTTCTGGCAAACAGAGGCTAGGGACACCATCCCTGCCCATCCTGGTTAATAGTCATTGATGGTCCTATCCTTCATGAATTTATCTAGTTCTTTTTTGAACCCTGTTATAGTCTTGGCCTTCACAACATCCTCTGGCAAAGAGTTCCACAGGTTGACTGTGTGTTGTATGAAGAAATGAGCAGAGTTTGTTTTTGTTTGTTTTATACTTGCTGCCCACGGTTACCCCTAGTTTTTGTGATAAGTGAAGGGGTAAACAACCCTTCCTTATTCACTTTCTCCACACCAGTCAAGATTTTATAAACCTCTATCATATCCCCTCTTAGTCATCTCTTTTCTAAGATGAAAAGTCCCAATTTTATTAATCTCTCCTCATATGGAAGCCGTTCCATACCCCTAATATTTTTTGTTGCCTTTCTCTGTACCTTTTCCAATTCCAATATATAGTTTATGAGATGGGGTGACCAGTACTGCACGCAGTATTCAAGGTGTTGGCGTATCATGGATTTATGTAGAAAAGTGGAGGAGCTTGGTTTGCCAGACCGATCAGATAAGCCAATACTGACAGCCTACATGAAAAGGCTGCAAAACACCACGCTTCTGGACTGATTCGACATGCATATAAAGAGATAGGACATCGCCACAAGTACGTCCACTGACTTCCATGGGACCACTCGCATGCTTACAGCTCAGCATGAACAAAAGTGAGTGAAGGACCAGGGCCAATGTGACTCGCCCAGGCTCACACAGGCAGGGTGTGGGAGATCTAGAATTGAAGGCAGACCTCTTGTGTTCCAGGCCAGAGCATTAACCACAAGACCATCCTTCTACTCTCTGGTAATCTGTGTACCAGCATGGTGACTCAGAGAAGGGATGTCAGGTTCACAGACTTCTAAGGCCAGAAGGGATCATTGTGATTTAGTCTGACCTGCATAATACAGTCCAAAGAACCTCCCCTTGTAACCTCTGCAATCGGGGGGAGGGATAGCTCAGTGGTTTGAGCATTGGCCTGCTAAATCCAGGGTTGTGAGTTCAATCCTTGAGGGGGCCATTTAGGGATTTGGGGCAAAAATTGGGGCTTGGTCCTGCTTTGAGCAGGGGGTTGGACTAGATGACCTCCTGAGGTCCCTTCCAATCCTGATATTCTATGATTCTAAGCCCAGAACTTCTGTTTGAGCCACAGCACTCCTCTTAGAAAGCCATCCATTCCTGATTTAATGACTTCAGGTGATGGAGAATCTATCACATCCCTAGGTAAGGAATTACAATAGTTAATTACCCTCATTAGAAACAAGGTGCAGTTTTTAACAGTCTGAAGTTGTCTAGTTCCTCTTCCAGACTTTGGATCTCCTATGTACGTTGTTACAGAAGGAGTGGCACTGGCAGGTCCCTTTCTACCTAGTTATTTATTTATAGTATTTGTGATGGGATCTGAAATAGGAACATCATTTACCAATGCAAAATTTACATCAGATGATAATTAAGGTGAAGCAGCCACAGAAATATCCTTTGCAGGATCAGTAACCTTCATCATGGTGCCTCACACATCAGTTGCAATGCATCTAATGGCCGTGCCATAGATTCCAAGGCCAGAAGGGATCAGTGATCATCTAGTCTGACTCCTGCATTACACAGGCCAGAGAACTTCCCCAAAATAATTCCTAGAGCAGAGCTTTTAGAAAAAAATCCAGTCTTGATTTTAAAATGGTCAGTGATGGAGAATCCACCACCACACTTCGTAAATTGTTCCACTGGTTAATTTCTCCCACCATGAAAAAAGAAAAACCTTATTTCCAGTCTGAATCTGTCTAGCTTCATCTTCCAGCTGTTGGATCATGTTACACCTTTCTCTGCTAGACTGCATCACTTGTTGCAAGGTGATTCTTATGACTGGGTTCTCCATGATGAGCATGGTAGCAGAACTTTTTGGAATATTTCTTCTACTAATTTTTTATTTCTGCTGCTTCCTGCACTTTTGAGAAACTTTGAGGGATCTCTGGGGACCAACACAACTAGAAAAATTGACGTTTGGATTTCTAGATTACTTATTTTTCCAGGTGGATGGAGTTTCTTAGCATTGCACATGCCATCACCTTGCGTGTGTGTGGTGGGGGTTTTTAAGATACACAGTCACAAAGGAGAGAACTGCTTCCGTGCCTTAAGTTACAAACCTGAGGGAAAAGGGCTCACAAGAAAACTCTGCATTAGGGACGAAAACTCAGAGATTCTGATCTGTCAGCCCCTGTATCAGTCAAATACTACGCTATGTCTTCATTTTGAAAAAGTAACTAGTGATTTTGGGTGGTCAACCTGAGGGACCTTAAAGGGGCTTAATTTTCATAAGATGAGAGCTCAGCACTCCTGAAAATGAGGCCCCTGTAAGACATCTCAAATTGGGCAAACCAAAAATCAAAACACCTCAAAATCTCTCATCGCTTTTGAAAAAACTAGGTCTATAGGCCAAATTCTACGTTCCTCATCGACCAAGATTCTCCTGGCCCCACTTTATTGCATTTATTAAACTTTTAAAAAAGCAGCAAAATCATCTCAATATCTTCTTGTTTTTCTTCAAATTTACTTTAAAAAAAAAACAAAAAAACAACCACCACCTTTCTTCTTTACAGGTCCTATCCAATCAAAAATAAATCCTTCACCCACTCCCTTTATTCTTTCATTTTGTTGCCAGGAAGAGCATTTTGCCAGACCATGGCCATTCTAGCCACAAAGTCATGTTTTGCCTGTTTCATAAAGTATGCACATAACCTTAATCTAAGAGGTAATTGACAGAATACCAGTTATATCCAGCCAACCCATCAAATAAAACCTGCTTTAAACAAGTAACCATTACAAGACTGGTTTCAGAGTAACAGCCGTGTTAGTCTGTATTCGCAAAAAGAAAAAGAGTACTTATGGCACCTTAGAGACTAACCAATTTATTTGAGCATAAGCTTTCGTGAGCTACAGCTCACATTACAAGACTATAGCTACTGTCATACAAACGTCCGAGGAAGTTTGCAGAATAGCCACCTACAATGTACTTGGCTCTAGCATTTTCATAATAAAAGAGAGAGAAACAAAGGCAAAGGCACAAATGTTAGAAAATCTCATTTCTGCAGAGTAAACAATAAGACAATAAAAATATGATTTAGTATTAATCAGATTCATGATATGGTTAAATCTTCTACACAAATAAAGGTCCCCATGCCAAGAACTATGAAATGTAACATTTTTCAACTGTGCCCATTGTATCGAGGTATTTTTCTCCAAACACCGTGGGCTTTATTTCAGTAAACACTAATACAAGACTAATGCAAACAGATATGTTGCCAAGTCATTATTCCTGTCATTATTAAAGTAGAAAGTCAACACCACGGACTAACCTGGAGCACCAGAAATAATGAGGGTGTTAAACTGTACCCAGTGAATAATTCATGAAGTCCAATTCCAGGGGTTTTTGGCAGCTCTCTTGAAACCAACCAAAACAATGCAGAATGATTACAAAGATGCATCATGTATATTGTTAGGATGTGAGCCTTATCTATTTAACTACCTCATTTGTTTAAAAATAATCATCTCATGGCTGCTTTGTATTCCAAGCATTTGCCCTGGGAACACGATGTGATTCTGAGGCACATTCTGCTTGAAATTTGAATATAAGATACCTTCTAGCTCACACAAACAGACACTGTACAGACCTGCTATGGCAATATCTTACAACTGGACATTTTAGGAGTAGAAGTAGATGGAGATCTGATCAAGAACAAACGTGTTCTAGATTCCAAAGACTAATTTTGCACAAATAAGACAACTCGGGGAATAAAACAAGGGGGAAGAAGAAAAGGGTCCCACGACACCAACGGTGAAATCCTGGCTCCATTGAAGTCAATGACTTAGCCACTCCCAGTCTCTATTCAAGCCTAAGTTAATTGTATCAAATTTGCAAATGAATTCCAATTCAACAGTTATAATTCTTGACATCTGATTTGTGTCCATTTATTCTTTTACGTAGAGACTGTCCATTAATGCCCCTCTGCCATGTACATTGGTCAAACTGGACAGTCTCTACTTAAAAGAATAAACATTCATAAACTAGTCGGAGAACGCTTCAATCTCTCTGGTCACGCAATTACAGATATGAAAGTTGTGATATTACAACAAAACAACTTCGAATCCAGACTCCAGCGAGAAACTGTTGAATTGGAATTCATTTGCAAATTGGATACAATTAACTTAGGCTTGAATAGAGACTGGGAGTGGCTAAGTCATTATGCAAGGTAACCTATTTCCCCTTGTTTTTTCCTACCTCCCCACCCTCAGACGTTCTTGTTAAACCCTAGATTTGTGCTGGAAATGGCCCAACTTGGTTATCATACACATTGTAAGGAGAGTGATCACTTTAGATAAGCTATTACCAGCAGGAGAGTGGGGTGGGAGGAGGTATTTTTTCATGCTTTGTGTGTATATAAAAAGATCTTCTACACTTTCCACAGTATGCATCCGATGAAGTGAGCTGTAGCTCACGAAAGCTTATGCTCAAATAAATTGGTTAGTCTCTAAGGTGCCACAAGTACTCCTTTTCCCTTCTGATGACAGTGGATTTCTGCCACATTCAAACAGAGCTGACAATGATGGCAACACTCCCACCGCTTGCCACTCCAGTAAAGATTTTGTATTGTGGCTTCATTAAGCAAACTTATGTGAGTACAGAGCCCTGTCACTACAGATACAGATACCCGTAATAAACTATCGGCTCCATATATCTACACAGAGCCACGGCAGGTGAGGTAATACCTTTTACTGCACCCACCTCTGTTGGCGAGAGAGACAAGCTTTCGAGCTTACACGTAGCTCGTCTTCATGTCTGCGTGCACTTGAAAGCTCTTGTCTCTCACCAACAGAAGTGGGTCCAGTAAAAGATATTACCTCACCCCCCTTGTCTCTCTGATATCCCAGGACCAACACAGCGACAACAACACTACACACAACAATATGTCTATAGGCTACTTTCTTCAGACAAAGCTTTTTTAAAAGGCTTAAGAGCAGGGCTCAGGAATTCTCCTGATTTCTTTCTATGGTTAACAGGCTCTCCCGCAGTTTACCTCAGCTTGCAGACATCATGGGTGGCTTGCTGTCACTGGGGACCCTCCAGGAGGGTCTGTCCCAGCTAGAATGAATCTATCTGGCAGCTTCAATTCAGTTTCAATGACAACATGTCAAACACAACACTGTTAGCACAGCTCTGAAGCAACATAATCAAACTCCAAAATGATGAAATTCAAAAGGACACAGAAGAACAAATGTACCGAGTAGCCATGGCAACCCACAACAGCTATCTATTTTCCTTCTTGCCATATTAGTGTTTTTCTACTACATTACTGATTCTCTGTCATACTGTACCATCAGCAGGCCCATCTGATTTCCAGCAGGCAGAGATGTTAACATTATCTGAAAAAATAATTTTATTAGCAGATTTTCATCTTGTCGTTTTAAAAGCATTGAAAGGAATTTAAACCAACCCTTATTAAACTGGGGCTCAAGTCTGATTGGACACTGGACCTATTATGCATGTGCCACTCTCATTATCCCTATCCAGACTCTTCACATGAAAATAAAGGCTTGGCAACTGCATTTTGTCAGGGTTCCTGGGATTATAAAATTATTATTCTACCAAAGGTGGAGGTATACGGGTAGGTGTTTCAGCTTTCAACACTGCCTTGCACTCAGTATCCCTGACCGAGGCAGTTATGCCTGAAGCCCATGAACTCTGTCTAGTATGAGCATCAGTGACAGATTAATGCACAGCCCCACAGGACCCGTGCCAAGGGGCCCTGGCCAATTCAGAGGCCCCCACAGGAACCTGTGTAGAAGTGTGTGTGGGGGGGGAATTCTGGCGCCAGAATGGTGGTCCAGCCCCCTGCTCCTCCTCTTCCCCCCAAGGCCCCAAGTCTTGGCCAGGCCAGAAGCTGGAGCTAGATTATTCCTAGAAAAATATCTGTGCTTTGCCAATATCTGTGAATGAAGGTAGGTATTGGGTATTACATTGGTTACATATCTGAGCTTGTGATGTTTCTACATCTCTGATGGTTTCCCTGGGGTGCAGCCTGGGACTGTGGGACCACTGTGCCCCCTTAACTTCCCAGCCTGGGCTGTCTCTCACAATGCTTTGCTAGTGACAAACAGCAAACCCCTCCAGGGGCTGTGATCACTCAGCACAACAGCATGTGGAGCCCCACAGCCAGCTAGATTGTATGAATGCTCCCAGAGCCACTCATGAATCACATAGAGAAAGGCACCAACCAAATCCCCCCAGCTCCCAGCCTTGTACCTCAGAAATATACCATCTTACACTGCTCAAGATGAGCAATGCAAATTTATTAATTGGTTCACCACTTCATCAGTGGAAAGTCGATATACACCAGCATTTGCAAACCTGAGCAGATTCACCAGTCACTTCAGGCAAACTCACTGGTAAAAATAAACAGTAGAAGAGGTTTATTGACTACAAAAGATAGATTTTAAGTGACTATAAGTGATTGGCCAAAATGTCAGAGTTAGTTACCAAAAGAAAAGAAAATATAAGCATGCAGTGTAAACTTTCAACCCTATTAGACTGGGCAACATCTAGATTAAGCAGTTTTTCCTCAGCCCACTAAATATTGCAGTTTCTAGTACACAGATTTCACCCTTGAAACCTGGGCCAGTCTCCTCTGTTGGAGTCTTAAGTCTTCTCAGTGTCCCTGTTGCTTGCAGCATAGGTGGGGGCAGGAGAAAGGTGAAGCACGGGCATCTGTGTCCTGTTTTATACCCTTAGTCCATGTGCTTGGAGAACACAAGTCCAGGCATGTCTGGGGATACTGCTGAGACCCCAGGCAAGGTTGAGCAATTCCCCTGGTGAAGCCTCATGCAGATGAGTCATTGAATTGTATCTCCCTTGCTAGACAATGGCTGTTGATGGTTGTTTGACACCCTGCCCAGGCATTGATTACTTTCCTTGCTGTTGTCTCTGGGGAGCTAATAGTTGGCTGATTCCCCAGCATACAGCATGTTCTAGTGACAACCATACAACACAATCTCATAAGTTCATACGCACTAACGATATACATATTTACATAGAACAGTGACTTTCAGCTGATGATAACCATTCCCCTGATATCTCACATGGCAGACTTTATATGGAATATCACAATTATATACATATGAGGAATATGGGGGTTACAGGGTGCTCCCCCAAGGTATAAAATGTCACAATCTTGACTCAACTTAATGAATTTTAGTTCATGTTTCCATCCTAAGCATGAAAAAAAAATCTTATTTTTCCTGGCCCCTACCAAATATTTTGGTTTGAAGTGGAAGGTTCATATTTCAGGGCAGATCATTTATGGGCTGTGATTTGACTTAGGTTTGGCAGAGAAAAGGTGTCACCTCCAATGCAGGAGAATAGCTCCTCTGGAGAATAACATAATGGCACATACTAATTGGCAGTAATTAATAGGACACTAATAGAACTGATGCCACAGTGAAAGCCATGTGATAACTGATTGGAAACTTGTTAGAAGAATTCATTTACCACTCAACACTCTTTAGGCAAATCTGCCAAATTAACCTGTTAAAAATGAATGAAAAGAATAAAGAGACTAGCATGTCTTCACAAGGAATGATTATCTGAGCAGTTAATAGCACTCCTTCAAGGCAATACTACCGCAATAGTAATAAATTGGGGAAGTGAGGGGTTGTGTGTGTGAGAAAGGTCACATCTGTCCGGACCCTGGACTTCAGGAAAGCAGACTTCGACTCCCTCAGGGAATGGATGGGTAGGATCCCCTGGGGGACTAACATGAAGGGGAAAGGAGTCCAGGAGAGCTGGCTGTATTTCAAGGAATCCCTGTTGAGGTTACAGGGACAAACCATCCCGATGTGTCGAAAGAATAGTAAGTATGGCAGGTGACCAGCTTGGCTTAACGGTGAAATTCTAGCAGATCTTAAGCATAAAAAAGAAGCTTACAAGAAGTGGAAGGTTGGACATATGACCAGGGAAGAGTATAAAAATATTGCTCAGGCATGTAGGAATGAAATTAGGAGGGCCAAATTGCACCTGGAGCTGCAGCTAGCAAGAGATGTTAAGAGTAACAAGAAGGGTTTCTTCAGGTATGTTGGCAACAAGAAAAAAGCCAAGGAAAGTGTGGGCCCCTTAATGAATGAGGGAGGCAACCTAGTGACGGAGGATGTGGTGAAAGCTAATGTACTCAATGCTTTTTTTGCCTCTGTCTTCACAAACAAGGACAGCTCCCAGACTGCTGTGCTGGGCATCACAACATGGGGAATAGATGGCCAGCCCTCTGTGGAGAAAGAGGTGGTTAGGGACTATTTAGAAAAACTGGACGTGCACAAGTCCATGGGGCCGGATGAGTTGCATCCAAGAGTGCTAAAGGAACTGGCGGCTGTGATTGCAGAGCCATTGGCCATTATCTTTGAAAACTCGTGGCGAACGGGGGAAGTCCCGGATGACTGGAAAAAGGCTAATGTAGTGCCAATCTTTAAAAAAGGGAAGAAGGAGGATCCTGGGAACTACAGGCCAGTAAGCCTCACTTCAGTCTCCGGAAAAATCATGGAGCAGGTCCTCAAAGAATCAATCCTGAAGCACTTACATGAGAGGAAAGTGATCAGGAACAGTCAGCACGGATTCACCAAGGGAAGGTCATGCCTGATTAATCTAATCGCCTTCTATGATGAGATTACTGGTTCTGTGGATTAAGGGAAAGCAGTGGATGTATTGTATCTTGACTTTAGCAAAGCTTTTGACACGGTCTCCCACAGTATTCTTGTCAGCAAGTTAAGGAAGTATGGGCTGGATGAATGCACTATAAGGTGGGTAGAAAGTTGGCTAGATTGTCGGGCTCAACGGGTAGTGATCAATGGCCCCATGTCTAGTTGGCAGCCGGTGTCAAGTGGAGTGCCCCAGGGGTCGGTCCTGGGGCCGGTTTTGTTCAATATCTTCATAAATGATCTGGAGGATGGTGTGGATTGCACTCTCAGCAAATTTGCGGATGATACTAAACTGGGAGGAGTGGTAGATACGCTGGAGGGCAGGGATAGGATACAGAGGGACCTAGACAAATTGGAGGATTGGGCCAAAAGAAATCTGATGAGGTTCAATAAGGATAAGTGCAGAGTCCTGCACTTAGGACGGAAGAACCCAATGCACAGCTACAGACTAGGGACCGAATGGCTAGGCAGCAGTTCTGCGGAAAAGGGCCTAGGGGTGACAGTGGACGAGAAGCTGGATATGAGCCAGCAGTGTGCCCTTGTTGCCAAGAAGGCCAATGGCATTTTGGGATGTATAAGTAGGGGCATAGCGAGCAGATCGAGGGACGTGATCGTCTCCCTCTATTCGACATTGGTGAGGCCTCATCTGGAGTACTGTGTCCAGTTTTGAGCCCCACACTACAAGAAGGATGTGGATTTGGGGGGAGGGATAGCTCAGTGGTTTGAGCATTGGCCTGCTAAACCCAGGGTTGTGAGTTCAATCCTTGAGGGGGCCATTTAGGGATCTGGGGCAAAAATTGGGGATTGGTCCTGCTTTGAGCAGGGGTTGGACTAGATGACCTCCTGAGGTCCCTTCCAACCTTGATATTCTATGATTCTATGATAAATTGGAGAGAGTCCAGCGAAGGGCAACAAAAATGATTAGGGGTCTGGAACACATGAGTTATGAGGAGAGGCTGAGGGAACTGGGATTGTTTAGTCTGCAGAAGAGAAGAATGAGGGGGGATTTGATAGCTGCTTTCAACTACCTGAGAGGTAGTTCCAGAGAGGATGGTTCTAGACTATTCTCAGTGGTGGAAGAGGACAGGACAAGGAGTAATGTTCTCAAGTTGCAGTGGGGGAGGTTTAGGTTGGATATTAGGAAAAACTTTTTCACTAGGAGGGTGGTGAAACACTGGAACGCGTTGCCTAGGGAGGTGGTGGAATCTCCTTCCTTAGAAGTTTTTAAGGTCAGGCTTGACAAAGCCCTGGCTGGGATGATTTAATTGGGTATGGGTCCTGCTTTTGAGCAGGGGGTTGGACTAGATGACCTCCTGAGGTCCCTTCCAACCCTGATATTCTATGATTCTATGATTCTGTCTCCCTCTCTAGTGACTTTGTTCATATCCAGTATAACAACATACTGTTTGTTCACAGTTGATGTCTTTAGTCTGTTAGCTCAAGTGATAGGAGTTTCTGCTCTTATGTAAAGGCCCGGGGTTCTATCCCTGCCAATTACGGTATGCAGCCACAGGCTTGCTACACAAACGTATCAGTGTATTAAAGCTATCCAGTACCAGAGAGTCAACTTAGAGGCAACAGATGTGACAGGAAGAATGAAAGTTCAATTGCCAAAAGCTAGCAGCTGTCATTAAATGACATGTCACTTTACAGTAAGACCCTCCAGCTACTGCTTGGAGAGTCTTTGACGTGCTCCAAAGAAAGTTGTTGGCCACTTTTCTTTCTGCTATGGAAAGCTGGACTTGGGGTTTGATCCCACTCAACTGAGTTGATCTACACTAGGAAAAGCAGTTGTGGCTAGTTAGATGTTGTCACTAACCTCAACATAACCTCAACCTTTTCCCTAGTGTAGACTCAGGTTAACACCTTCTACCTCAACTTATCTGATTGAGCCCAGTGGTTTAGCCAAGAGGAAAACCTAAGGTTGACCTTAACCAGCTAAACTGAAGTCAGAGGTGTTAACCTGCATCTACAATAGGGAAGCTACAACATCTCTCTCCCTCTAATTGTCCTGAAGCCAATGGATGTTTTATCATTGATTTCAATGAGAGCAGGATAAGGTAAAGAGATGCAAAACTCCAGTTCACCTCCACCCAAAACAAAACTTCAAAGTAAGTTATATGTTCAGAAGACCATTTTATCACCAAAAATACCAGGAGTACCTGTTTCAGAGTAACAGCCGTGTTAGTCTGTATTTGCAAAAAGAAAAGGAGGACTTGTGGCACCTTAGAGACTAACCAATTTATTTTGAGCATAAGCTTTCGTGAGCTACAGCTCACTTCATTGGATGCATACTGTGGAAAGTGTAGAAGATCTTTTATACACACAAAGCTATTGCCAGCAGGAGAGTGGGGTGGAGGGAGGTATTTTTTCATACTTTGTGTGTATAAAAGATCTTCTACACTTTCCACAGTATGCATCCGATGAAGTGAGCTGTAGCTCACGAAAGCTTATGCTCAAATAAATTGGTTAATCTCTAAGGTGCCACAAGTACTCCTTTTCTTTTTAGGAGTACCTGTGGCACCTTAGAGATTAATAAATTTATTAGAGCATAAGCTTTTGTGGACTACAGTCCACTTCATCAGATGCATTGAATGGAACCTATAGTAAGAAGACATACATATATATAGAGAAGGTGGAATTTGCCATACAAACTGTAAGAGGCTAATTAATTAAGATGAGCTATTATCAGCAGGAGAAAAAAAACTTCTGTAGTGATAATCAAGATGGCCCATTTAGATAGTTGACAAGAAGGTGTGAGGATACTTAACATGTGGAAATAGATTCAATATGTGTAATGACCCAGCCACTCCCAGTCTCTATTCAAACCCAAGTTAATGGTATCTAGTTTGCATATTAATTCAAACTCAGCAGTTTCTCATTGGAGTCTGTTTTTGAAGCTTTTCTGTTGCAGAATTGCCACCCTTAAGTCTTTTACTGAGTGGCCACTTGAATAGGTTTCATGGGCTTACAACCATCCTGTTTCTTTATGGCTAGCAAGGAGGAAAGACCTGAAAACTTCTTCATGTTGTCACATGGAGTCACATTAGGGAAAAGGTTAAAATATGCTGAAATAGAATGATATTATGTACAAGGAGTCCAGTGGCACTTTAAGTCTAACAGTTTTATTTGGGCATAAGATTTCGTGGGCTAGAACCCACTTCCCACAAAAGCTTATGCTCAAATAAATCTGTTAGTCTTTAAGATGCCACCAGACTCCTTGTTGTTTTTGTGGATAGAGACTAACACGGCTAGCCCCTGATACTTGACATATACATGAAATGGGGTCATGCTTGCTACCTGCAGAATGTCAGTTTCTACAGATTTTACTTGTGATGTATCTTCTCTTTGCAATACCAAAGGCTAGTAGTCTATGACTTTGGGACCAAACCAAAAATACTATTTACATTTGCTCTGGATATATCCTTCATGCAAAGTAAATTGTCAATGAGTATATTGGTTTGAAAAGGATTCTTTGTATTTTATTTCCTTGAATGAACTTGAATGCATCCTCTCTCACCAGTAAAATGCACATGAGAATTAGTACTTTATTGTGAGGATCAAAGCCATTTGTGTGAGTATAAAATATTAAATTAGTAAGACTGTGCACTAGTTAATCATGACATTGAAATGCTAAGCACTGCATTAACGTTTATTATTTGCTATAAAGATACATTCTCCAGCACTCTGCCTGGTGGCTACTCTGTAATAGCATCTTGGAGCGCAATGTGGGTTTTTGGTCTCGTTCCTAAACCAATGTTAAAAGGCAGCCTTAATACAAATTAAGCTAAATTTTATAACCGCTAAAGTAACATTCCAAGGGAGACTGAAATGAGTTTAAAAAACAGGGGAGATGCTTTTTTTAAAAGTTAACACAGCTTTCACTGGCAGAGAGTCACATTAAAGTCAGTGAGGTCCCTCCATTATTACACTGGCTATAAAGAGGAGCCATAAGTGTGCCAGGAATTGCATATGTATGAGGCAAAGCGAGGTTTCATTGGAGCACTAATGACTTTGTAGGGGGTGGACGCTTTCATACAGCTAAATGAGTCCTTGGGCAGTGCCTCAGATCGCTCACTCATTTTTAATCACTCAGCATTTCAATTTGGCACACGTCAGGCAGGACTTCAAGTGAAGAGGAGCAGATTTACGAAACACACTGATTCTTCCTATTATGCCTTTCCCAGACGTATCGGATACCTGTTCCAAGCAACCTGAGAATTAGACACTACAGATGGTGTCCAGGGCAGACTTGAATATGGTCACATCAAACTTCAGGCAAGGGTTTAGGCTTCATACTACAACCACCAAAGAAGAGGTAATATTTCAGCACAGCAAATATTATTTATTAATTAATTCTTATTAATCTTAAAGCAATCCTGCGGGCTTCTGAGTGCCCCCTGTGAGCTGCTGGGAACCTGCTGGTTTGAAGATGTTCAGTGCCTCATGGGAGGTTCTCACTACTCATTAGATGGGGCCCAAGGTTTGTAATCAGATTGCATTACAACAGTAACATATCCTTGCGGGGAAAATATAGGGTTCAATTTGGCTCCCACGGAACTTGGTGAGAGTTTTGCCATTATCTTCACTGGGAGAAGACACAGAACCAACCGAGCTGGCGTTAAAAGGGCATGGTCAGCTTGAACATTGTACTTTTTCAAATCTGTTTTTTCGCTTTGTCAGGAGCAGGCACTGCTCAGAGATGAAATGCTGTTCTGAGAAATCTACAGAGAGACAACTCCAAAAATGTACCAGCAGCACCTCTGCTGCAGCACTTCAGCCATTCTATCCTTTTCCAGCTCAAATGCAAAAAAGGAGATTCTATTCCAAATCCTTTGCATGCATCCACTTAAATCACTGAATCTCCAGCCAGGACTAACTAGAAACACCCCCCCGGCACCACAGCTTCCAAGAGAAGGTGATCAAGATGCTGTCCGGCTTGTTGATGAAGGTTTTGTAGACCTAAACATCCGCTCAGACGATGCCTCTGATACACGATGGCCTACTGCTTGGATGAGATCAGCTCATGAGTGAACAGCAGCTAGTTGAAGCTGAACCCGAGCAAGACAGAGGGGATGCTGCTTGGCAGAGGAAAGTATTCTGAAACTTTGCAGCCACAGTGCTGTCTGCATTGATTGAAGATAGAGGGGCCTGGGCTCCCCAGCCCGGCTCTGGCTTGGCCAGGGACTGAGGGGGAAGAGGATGGTTAGGGGTGGGACCACAGAAGGAGTGGGACCTCATGCCCTCCCCTGCTTTAGGAAGAAACCATTGCCCGTGATTTTCCCCCTGGAAGAGGATGAGAGAACAAACCACACGTGACAAATGTTGGCCCCCATCTAGGTTTTCGGGATCACCCAGACCAGTAAGGGGGTTTCTCACTGCAGGCCCTGTAATCTTGGGTTCCTTAATGCTGTGCTGCTCTGGCTCAGAGCCCTGACACCCGTAGCCTTCCTACAAGCATAAGGATCTCACCATGGCTTCCACCAGCCTCATTACTCCTTGCAGGGTGACCTCAACATTCCTTCTGGTCCTAAGTCTCCCCAAATTCATCTACCCCAAGTTCTTAACTGTTATTAGGGCTGCGGTGTTCAGCCATTCAGCAGGCCTCGTTGTTGATAAAGAAAGACCACAGTCTCCGTGCATTGGCGAAGGTTTATTGTTGACAAAGCACAGTACTAGCACCCCGTAGGAGCTACGGGTACACTAACACATGTGTGCCCGTGACAAAGGTACTGGTTCAATCAGCATCACGTGGCACTGCCCCCTGGATCAGCACAAAGATGCTCCTGTGACTTCTCCTTTTATACACTGATACAAACAAGCTACGTATCAATCCAGATGTTAGTTACTACCCTAATCCTCGTACCTGCTAGTTTGAACAAAACAACCTTATCCATTACCCTGTCATCCCCACCTTAGCTAATGAGAGGTCAGTGTGTTCTTGTACCATCTCTTAGGAATGTGCTTACATAGTTGTCTGAGAGATCTGTGGCTTTTGTACCATCTTTTCTAGTCAGGAAAGTGCTTTCATGGTTAGCTGACACCTTGTGTGTTACAATTCTGCCAAGGCCAGGCCTACTGTGGTTCACAGCCTTTGGTTCACACTGCTAGTTATGCCTAGTGCTCCAGCAAGACCTGCTAGACACTCGGACTTTTCCTCTTATCACCCTTGAAGGAGGTTGTAACTCTGCAAGATACAAATTTACTTTGGAACACACTCCATACAGTTTGCATAATGAAGACTTGCATGGGGTAAAAATAAAAAGTTTATTTAATTAAAAAAAAATCATAGCTTAAAAGATGAAATGTTACGGCAAAGCAAGCACATACAAGTTACACAGAAAACAAACAAAGATGCAACCTCAGGCTTTAGACTTCTATATTAGCTAAATTCCCTTTTCTAATACAAGTTACCTATTGCTTCTGAATGGTTTCCCAGAGTGCCCTCTGTCAAAAAGGCAATCCAGGATTTGACAAATAGCACCCCACTTAAATGATAGCCCTCATTTCTGGATTAAAAAAACCCTGTTTTTAAAGCGTTTTTCCCCTCTTTCTCATGGCATAATGACTCACGGTCATTAAGAATGAAGGAAACTCACTCCTTTCTTAGGCTGGATCTACACCACAGACTCATTTCTGTCTAAATTAGTGTCTCAGGGGTGTGAAAAATCCACACCCTGAGCAACACAGTTATACCGAATTAACCATGTGTAGATAGTGCTATGTTGGCAGGAGAGCTTCTCCCAATGATACAGCTACCGACTCTCACAGATGTGGAGTTATTAAGTCAATGGGAGAGTTTCTAGAATTTGTAATGTAGACCTGCCCTTAGTTTTCCAAGATTGGGGTTTTCTTTTCAGTTTCATTGTCTTACCATTAAACTGTAATGGTCCACTGTTGTCTCTTCCTGGCTGGACAATGGCTAGGTAATTGCCGTTAGTTTAATGTAACAAGTGGTTTGGAAGGCTCCACTCCCTGCTGTGTAACCTAGCATTTAAATCAGCTTCTGTACCAGATGACTGGAGTATAGCTAATATGATGCCAATTTTTAAAAAGGGCTCCAGAGGTGATCCTGGCAATTACAGGCCGGTAAGCCTTACTTCAATACCGGGCAAACTGGTTGAAACTATAGTAAAGAACAAAATTGTCAGACACATAGATGAACATAATTTGTTGGGGGAAGAGTCAACATGGTTTTTGTAAAGGGAAATCATGCCTCACCAATTTACTCAAATTCTTTGAGGGGGTCAACAAGCATGTGGATAAGGCGGATCCAGTGGATATAGTGTAATTAGATTTTCAGAAAGACTTTGACAAGGTCCCTCACTAAAGGCTCTTAAGCAAAGTAAGTGGTCATGGGTTCAGAGGAAAGATCCTCTCATGGATTGGTAACTGGTTAAAAGATCGGAAACAAAGGGTAAGAATAAATGGTCAGTTTTCAGAATGGAGAGAGGTAAATAGTGGTGTCCCCTAAGGGTCTGTACTGAGCCCAGTCCTATTCAACATACTCATAAATGATGTGGAAAAAGGGGTAAAGAGTGAGGTGGAAAAATTTGCAGATGATACAAGACTACTCAAGATAGTTAAGTCCCAGGCAGCCTGCAAAGAGCAACAAAAGGATCTCTCAAAACTGGGCAAGAGAACTGAATGGTCTAGTGACTTAGGAGTAGGTGGCAGCCTGGGTAGGGGGACTTGGGCCCTCCCTGATCCACTGGGTCCCAGCTCAGGGCCCTGCAGTGGCAAGTGTGCTTGTCACCGAGTCAGCAGGGATCTGACTGAAGCACACTGATACCGCCCCCCCCAGGCAGAACGACTAGTCCCCCTGAGCTACTTCCTGCCCTGTCCCTGGTGCAGTGGTCCAGACGTCTCTGAGCTCCTCAGCCTGTGCAGCTCCCAGCAACTCCAACACTCTTTGGGTGTCTGCAGATCCTTGCGTGTCCACCTGGGTTTCAGCAGCTCTGGCTTCCACCACCTGGAGCCTCAGCAGTTCCCAGGCTGGCACATCCTCTCTCCTTGATGGTAAGCCCTGAATGAGCTGGGCTGCTCCCTTTTATACCTGGTCTCCAGCTGAAGCATGCCCAGCAGAGCTGAGGGGGCATGACCTCCTCGGCCCAAAGGGAGTAGTCAACCCCTGAAGTATCAGTGCGGGGCAGCTGCATCCCATCACAAAATCAGTTGGAGACAGTTCACCCTTATTTCCAGTCTTCATCCAGATAAGATTTACAACAGCTTTTCTTCCCAAGGCCTTTCCTCCCCTAACTGCTGTCCAAAAGTTCTCCCATTGCACTGGGTTTACACAGGCATTAACACTGGTATGTGGGTTGGGAAAGGGCTGTGTTGGCTTATTTTAAGACAGATTCTTTTTGTTTGATTTAAAACCATCTGCAATCACCCCTGTTGGTCAGCGGCCTTCCCCTTAGCTCATTAGTTATTCTTTAAACAAGACGTCCTCCCTACTTTAGTCCTTCTGGCCTTATCACTCATTATTTTCAAGGCCTTCCTTCTACTTTCTAGTCAGGGCCTTCCTTTACAACACAGATACATTTCCTTAACCAAACTTAAGTTAACTTTCAATCTTTAACTTTATACTTATCCTACAGTGCTCCACTCCTCAGAGCTGTTGTTTTAGGCTCTCTGCAGACTCAGGCAGACACTGCTTTGGTCACACTCCAGTCATGTTTTCAAGCTTTTCTTTGCAGCCAAAAGTCCAGACACTTCAGTTTTTTTTTAAAAGATGATTCTGATGTAACCACATGACTCCATCAGCAGAGGCCTGGGGCAAAGGACCATGTGCCTATGGCTCAATCCAGCGCTGGAGTAGTTCAGTCTTTGGCCAGCTGTGTTAGGACACTTATCCACTGTCCACTCCCCCTATTAATAGGGTCCTAGTGAGGGTGTGTGTGTGTGTGTGTGTGTGTACTCTTCAGCAGAGGCAGCTATTAAATTGTATTGAAATTGTGTGGCTTAAACATTTGGTGGTATTAACAAATCCTACGTGAAACAAAGCACTTACATCCTGCACAGAAATCATATTAGCTTTAGACACCACATGAAAATGTACTTAGGAGCAGAGAAGGCAATGTTAACTTTGTAAGATGGATAGGTTGTTCAGTGATGCTTTCTATTTTTGTGTCCTCATAATGATGAGGGAATGTAATGCAACAGCCCCTTGGAATCTTTAGCCTGTGAGAATGCTTGCTCCGAACACAACACAAATTACGGAACCATTAGCAGCAGAGATGTTCCTTAGCTGCACACTGTCCACTAGTGAACACTTGAAAACAATTTATAAATGATTGTTTTCATTTTTCTCTTTGCACGTGGTTCTGCAAGTCACTTGGATCTTTGGCCAAGAGGCTGCCTGTTGTGTTAGTATTATTAGTTATTTGTATTGCAGTAGTGTGTGGAGGCCCCAATCAAATGTGGGGTTCAATCTGTGCAAGGTGCAGTACAAACATATATTGAGAGACAGTCCCTTCCCTAAACAGCTTACTTTTGAACGGGCAAGGAGTAGCTCAGGCCCATGGGGGACGTGATTGCCCACAGATACTCAACAGAACCAGGATTTAAGACTGCCTCTCCAACACCCTGTCCACTAGGCCATACTGCCTTGTCTACTGAATTTGAGATCTTATTTCTCTTCAGTTATGAGAGATCTTTTTGGCTGTTAGGGATGGGAGATTTATGTGGCAAACCTGTCCATGCTGTAGTTGTATTTAAACAGTGGAACAAATACAAAAATTCCAAATTTGCTGTCTGATCATCGTAAAGTTTTTAAAAAACTTGCATTTCAAACTTAAGGAGAAAGAGGAAACTTCATTTATTTGAAATAAATGCAGATGTTACTCATTTTAGCCCCAATCTTGCAAACACGTATGCAGGTGTTTCACTTCAAGAACATGAGTAATCTGCACAATTTTATCCAACTATCCGTCTTGATATTGTCAGTGAATGTCTCTGTACCTCTGTTTTTTTTAATGTGGGATAAATTGCAAATCAATCAATTTTACGCAATAATAGACAGTAGTTAAAACATAACCATGATTTGGTCAAATAAACTAACATACCATTTAAATGGACATTAAAATATAAATTCTAGACATTTTCATGGTTGTCATTGTGTGAGATAGGAAAAACAACACAATCTGCAAGCAATTAGTGATCCTTAACAACCATAATAACACTGGTAATTGACAGAGAAATGAGCCTAAAAGCCATCCCCAACACAAAGGTTTGAGCAATTATGATCATCCTGTTAAAGTGACAGAACACTTGTTCTGTTTTAATAGGAAAAACTCAGTTCCCTGAGGTTTGTCCCGTTAAATTGAGTTTCCTGATTAGCCATGGCTGGTTTAAATGATCTTGCATTTGTATAATTCCTAGATCACATACCACTGGGTTTTCCATGCTTCTACTTTCTCTCTTTTATACATATAGGCGCTGGTGCTGGCTTTTGTGACTCCCATTCTCAGGTGCCTAACTTGCCCCATGCAATGCATAACTTGGAGCTGTGGATTCCACTCTGTGGCAGGGAGTTTGACAGTTAGGAGTTACCATGCTGGGCATTGTGATGCATAACCCCCCCTGTGGATTTAGTCCCTGGTGCTTAGTTAACAGTTTTTCCTCTGCAAGGTTTTATTCTTGAGGTTCCCTGAGCAGTGGTTAGAAGATTTTTTTTTTTAAAGTTTTACATAACCTGAACCTTCAGTGAGGGGTACAAACTGGAGAGCTGTGACAAATGGGTGTAGGAACGAGACCTCGTTGCCGTGGCATTAAGAAATCCTTCATGCCAGTGGGTCCTCACGCCATTTGCGACATGGCTCAGTAAACATCTGGTATTGTGCTCGTATATCACCTTGGGTATTGATCCGTGGATGTGCAGGGCATCTCACTGCCAAGTGACAAGGTCGCTTTCCATCAGTCAGGGAGATAACTCTTGGCTTAGACCTCACACAGGTGTACAGGTGGAGTTATGGGCTCGGCAAAGTGATCAGTCTATCAGAAGAAATACAGAAAATGCTCTAAAACCAGCTGCTGAATAGGCAGAAGGGGGCAGGCTTTTAAGAAAGCCGCA
Organism: Lepidochelys olivacea; assembly: GCF_965140295.1. Classification (NCBI taxonomy): domain Eukaryota; kingdom Metazoa; phylum Chordata; order Testudines; family Cheloniidae; genus Lepidochelys; species Lepidochelys olivacea. The sequence goes on from NC_140416.1 coordinate 127,045,182, forward strand.
TGCCACTACTCACCTTCACAAGTAATGGCCAGTGACCCATTTTTAGTGCAGACATATTTTAAAAGCCTGTCACAGAAGTAAGATTGATAAGTTTATGGGCTTTTGGTTTGGCTTGTTGTTGTGTGGTTAAGTATTGAGTGAGGGAAAGCTCAGAGAAAAGCTGAGTTTTGCATTTAGATCTGAAAGGCGTGAGTTAGATTACATCTACACTGGCACCTTTGTCGGTCGGGGAGTGAAAAAAACACACCCTCAACTTACATAATTTTCACCTACAAAAGCGTCGCAGTGGACAGCGCTATGTCAGTGAGAGATGCTCTCCCGCCAACAAAGGTACCGCCGCTCGTTGGGGGTGGTTTAACTATGTCGGTGGGAGAGCTCTCTCCCGCCTCCATCGAGCAGCCACACGGGAGACCTTACAGTGGTGCAGCTGCAGAGATACAGCTGTGCTGCTGTATGGTCTGTAATGTAAGAACATCAGAGCATAAGAACGGCCAGACAGGGTCAGACCAAAGATCCATCTAGCCCAGTGTCCTGTCTGCCGACAGTGGCCAGTGCCAGGTGCCCCAGAGGGAATGAACAGAACAGGTAATCATCAAGTGATTCATCCCATCTCCCATTCTCAGCTTCTGGCAAACAGAGGCTAGGGACACCATCCCTGTCCCTCCTGGCTAATAGCCATTGATGGACCTATCCTCCATGAATTTATCTAGTTTTTTGAACCCTGTTACAGTCTTCACAACATCATCTGGCAGACAGTTCCACAGTTTGACTGTGCATCGTGTGAAGAAATACTTCCCTGTGGCTGTTTTAAACCTGCTGCCTATTAATTTAATTTGGTGACCCCTAGTTCTTGTGTTGAGAAGGAGTAAATAACACTTCCTTATTTACTTTCTCCACACCAGTCATGATTTTAGAGACCTCTATCATATCCCCCCTTTGTCGTCTCTTTTCCAAACTGAACAGTCCCAGTCTTATTAATCTCTCCTCATACAGAAGCCATTCCATACCCCTAATAATTTTTGTTGCCCTTTTCTGAACCTTTTCCAATTCCAATATATCTTTTTGGAGATGGGCAGACCACATCTGTACGCAGTATTCAAGATGTGGGCGTACCATGGATTTATATACAGGCAATATGATCTTTTTTGTCTTATTATCGATCCCTTTCTTAATGATGCCCAACATTCTGTTCGCTTTTTTGACTGCCGCTGCACATTGAGTGGATGTTTTCAGAGAACTGTCCACAGTGACTCCAAGATCTCTTTCTTGAGTGGTAATCACTAATTTTGACCAAATCATTTTATAGTTGGGATTATGCTTTCCAATGTGCATTACTTTGCATTTATCAAAATTAAATTTCTTCTGCCATTTTGTTGCCCAGTCACCCAGTTTTGAGACATCCTTTTGTAGCTCTATCTTCAATCAATGCAGACAGCACTGTGGCTGCAAAGTTTCAGAATACTTTCCTCTGCCAAGCAGCATCCCTCTGTCTTGCTCGGGTTCAGCTTCAACTAGCTGCTGTTCACTCATGAGCTGATCTCATCCAAGCAGTAGGCCATCGTGTATCAGAGGCATCGTCTGAGCGGATGTTTAGGTCTACAAAACCTTCATCAACAAGCCGGACAGCATCTTGATCACCTTCTCTTGGAAGCTGTGGTGCCGGGGGGGTGTTTCTAGTTAGTCCTGGCTGGAGATTCAGTGATTTAAGTGGATGCATGCAAAGGATTTGGAATAGAATCTCCTTTTTTGCATTTGAGCTGGAAAAGGATAGAATGGCTGAAGTGCTGCAGCAGAGGTGCTGCTGGTACATTTTTGGAGTTGTCTCTCTGTAGATTTCTCAGAACAGCATTTCATCTCTGAGCAGTGCCTGCTCCTGACAAAGCGAAAAAACAGATTTGAAAAAGTACAATGTTCAAGCTGACCATGCCCTTTTAACGCCAGCTCGGTTGGTTCTGTGTCTTCTCCCAGTGAAGATAATGGCAAAACTCTCACCAAGTTCCGTGGGAGCCAAATTGAACCCTATATTTTCCCCGCAAGGATATGTTACTGTTGTAATGCAATCTGATTACAAACCTTGGGCCCCATCTAATGAGTAGTGAGAACCTCCCATGAGGCACTGAACATCTTCAAACCAGCAGGTTCCCAGCAGCTCACAGGGGGCACTCAGAAGCCCGCAGGATTGCTTTAAGATTAATAAGAATTAATTAATAAATAATATTTGCTGTGCTGAAATATTACCTCTTCTTTGGTGGTTGTAGTATGAAGCCTAAACCCTTGCCTGAGGTTTGATGTGACCATATTCAAGTCTGCCCTGGACACCATCTGTAGTGTCTAATTCCCAGGTTGCTTGGAACAGGTATCCGATACGTCTGGGAAAGGCATAATAGGAAGAATCAGTGTGTTTCGTAAATCTGCTCCTCTTCACTTGAAGTCCTGCCTGACGTGTGCCAAATTGAAATGCTGAGTGATTAAAAATGAGTGAGCGATCTGAGGCACTGCCCAAGGACTCATTTAGCTGTATGAAAGCGTCCACCCCCTACAAAGTCATTAGTGCTCCAATGAAACCTCGCTTTGCCTCATACATATGCAATTCCTGGCACACTTATGGCTCCTCTTTATAGCCAGTGTAATAATGGAGGGACCTCACTGACTTTAATGTGACTCTCTGCCAGTGAAAGCTGTGTTAACTTTTAAAAAAAGCATCTCCCCTGTTTTTTAAACTCATTTCAGTCTCCCTTGGAATGTTACTTTAGCGGTTATAAAATTTAGCTTAATTTGTATTAAGGCTGCCTTTTAACATTGGTTTAGGAACGAGACCAAAAACCCACATTGCGCTCCAAGATGCTATTACAGAGTAGCCACCAGGCAGAGTGCTGGAGAATGTATCTTTATAGCAAATAATAAACGTTAATGCAGTGCTTAGCATTTCAATGTCATGATTAACTAGTGCACAGTCTTACTAATTTAATATTTTATACTCACACAAATGGCTTTGATCCTCACAATAAAGTACTAATTCTCATGTGCATTTTACTGGTGAGAGAGGATGCATTCAAGTTCATTCAAGGAAATAAAATACAAAGAATCCTTTTCAAACCAATATACTCATTGACAATTTACTTTGCATGAAGGATATATCCAGAGCAAATGTAAATAGTATTTTTGGTTTGGTCCCAAAGTCATAGACTACTAGCCTTTGGTATTGCAAAGAGAAGATACATCACAAGTAAAATCTGTAGAAACTGACATTCTGCAGGTAGCAAGCTCTGTATAAGTAGGGGCATAGCCAGCAGATCGAGGGACGTGATCGTTCCCCTCTATTCAACATTGGTGAGGCCTCATCTAGAGTACTGTGTCCAGTTTTGGGCCCCACACTGCAAAAAGGACGTGAAAAATTTGGAAAGTGTTCAGTGGAGGGCAACAAAAATTATTAGAGGACTGTAACACATGACTTATGAGGAGAAGTGAGGGAACTGTGATTGTTTAGTTTGCAGAAGAGAAGAATGAGGAGGGATTTGATAGCTGCTTTCAACTACCTGAAAGGGGGTTCCAAAGAGGATGGATCTAGACTGTTCTCAGTGGTAGCAGATGACAGAACAAGGAGTAATGGTCTCAAGTTGCAGTGGGGGAGGTTTAGGTTGGATATTAAGAAAAACTTTTTCACGGGGAGGGTGGTGAAGCACTGGAATGGGTTACCTAGAGTGGGGGTGGAATCTCCTTCCTTTGAAGTTTTTAAGGTCAGGCTTGACAAAGTCCTGGCTGGGATGATGCAGTTGGGGATTGGTCCTTCTTTGAGCAGGGGGTTGGACTAAATGACCTCCTGAGGTCCCTTCGAACCCTAATATTCTATGATTCTAAGAGGGTATACATATTGACTGTGGCCGCTAGGCCATGCAGAAATATTGAGTCGGTAGGGAGGGCGGCTACAGTGACTCTGGCTGTTAGGCCACGCTGCCCCAGCAGAAAAGTAGCCACATTGACTGTGGCCGCTAGGCCACGCAGATATGTAGACTCTGGCCATTACACCACGCAGCCCCGCACCTGCGGGCAGCCACCTAGACTTCGGCCTCAGGCCACACGACCCTGAGTGATCATGGAAGCTTAGCTGCCGGGCCATAAGAACTCTCACCATCCCAAAAGGGGAAGGTCTCCTCACACTGCTGCTCACTGTGGGGCGGGGAGGGAGAAAAGGTCTCTGTTCACTTTCCTTCCAATCAGGGAGTGGAACCATAATGCAGAGGTGGAGCTATGCGAGGAGGGGAAGAGGATGTCATGGTGCGCTAGAGCACCGAATGCCTACTTTGGATCCAGGGCATCATAGGGAAGTTGTTGCTATGCCCTGCTGGCGGTTCTGTGGACAGAGAGAGTCTCCAGGGCTGTTGAACCTGCACCTCTCATGAGCACTCACTTCACTTACATTTCCAAAGAAGAGCAGCTAGCAAAGCTTTGGTCTATGCGCTAAGCCCACTATATGTCAGGGTTTCCCAACTCAAAGCGTTTTAATGCTGCTAAATGTAAATGGTTACACCTAAGGAATAAAGAATTTAGGCCACACTTACAGCCTGGGGCATTCTGACCTGGGAAGCAGTGACTCTGACAAAATGTTCGGAGTTGTGTTGGATAATCAGCTGAACATGGGCTCCTAGTGGCAGTGGCCAAGAGAGTGAATATGAGTCTGGGATGCATAGACAAGGGAGTCTCGAGTAGGAGTAGAGAGGTTATTTTACCTCCGTATTTAGCACTGGTGCAACTGCTGCTGGAATACTGTGAGCAGTTCTGGTGCCCACAATTCAAGAAGAATATTGATAAACTGAAGAGGGTTTGGAGAAGAGCCGCAATAATGATGAAAGGATTAGAAAACCTGCCTTCTAGTGATTGAGCGCTTTGAATCTATTTAACTTAACAAAGAGACGGTTAAGAGGTGACTTGATTACACTCTGAAAGTAGATACATAGGGAACAAATATTTAATAATGGGCTTTTCAATCTAGCAGAGAAAGGTCTAACTATGACCCAATGGCTGGAAGTTAAAGCTAGATCATGGCATGTTCAGGGTAAGCCACAGGCGGGCCACAAGACACTTTGTTTACCTGAGCGTCCGCAGGTACGGCCGCGGTTCGCTGTTCCCAGCCAATGGGAGCTGCGGGAAGTGGTGCAGGCCGGGCTACCGCTTCCCGCAGCTCCCATTGGGGCTTTCTGAGGAGATTCTCCTTTCTGAAGAGAATTGTCCTCAGCTTTCTGACAAGAATTTTGTTTATTCTAGGAATCAAAACCTTTTTCTTGAGGGGCTTCTTGCAGACCAAGACCTCCACAGTGCCCAGCTGCAGGCCAGGTAGCACCAGCACATGCCCTGATCACACTCCAACCCCGTCCTGCAAGGGCTCATTCACTATGCCCCACCCTATCCTGAGAGGCAGCGTCCATTTTTCTTGCTATATAATTTCTATCATTATAATAAAAACAGATACGACAATAAAAAAAATTACTAAATTTAAACAATATGAACCTAGTCCTAAAACAGCTATTCCACACAAGCCCATCCATTACGGAGCTATTGCAAAAATATGCTCATGCTGAAGTGCTTCTTAATTATATAGCATAGGCACCCTTCCGGATCAATCAGATATAGATTCTAAAACCAGAAGGGAGCACTGTGATCATCTAGTCTAATCTCCTATGTAGGACAGATCATAGGACTGCCCTGCTTAATTGCTGTTTGAACTAGAGCATCTCTTTGAGAAAAGCCTCCAGTCTTGATTAAAATATTTCCCGTGATGGAGAATCCAACTCCACTCTTAGTAAGTTGTTCTAGTGGTTAATTATCCTTGGTCATGGGCCTCGTCCTTCCACAATGCCCCCTTAGGGGTGATGGGGTTCTGTATTCACTCAGCTCATCATCACATCCAGGTAATCTGCCGCAGAGATCCAGGGATGGAAACCCAGGCCTTCAGTGAGATTCTGCTGGAGCTCACCCCTTCCAGGGTTCGAGAGAAAAGAAACAGAGGAAAGGAAAAAAACAAGACATACCCAACAGTGCTGCAGGCAACCCTTGCTTCAAGGAACCCTGTCAAGCCGCAGGCTGGCCTAGTTTCCTCAGGGGAGCTATCTTCAAGCAGTTGCTGGGAGTCTAGCCCCCCTTCCTCTCAGGATCCACTGAATGCATCCGATGAAGTGAGCTGTAGCTCACACTAACTTATGCTCAAATAAATTGGTTAGTCTCTAAGGTGCCACAAGTGCTCCTTTTCTTTTAACTATTTAAAGACTCCTGATAACTAGTATTTTACAGCACTGAGATTTTAAAACCCCCACTAATAGTCCTGATGACACCACTCATACAGATATAAAGATTTGAATATCAATAGTTGGGGACACTTTCCATAACTCATACTAGAAAAACACTGGGCTTGTGATTACGACACCGGCCTGAAAGCCAGGAAATGTTGGTTCAATTCCCAGGTCTGTCGGAAACGGCCTGTGTGACCTTACGCCAGTCACTTCATCTTTTTGTACCAGAGTTCCCCATCTGTGAAATGGGGCAATTATGTTTCGTTTGTCTGACTCAGCTAGGCTGTAAGGCCGTTCCCCAAAGAACTTTGCTTTATATTTGTTAATCACCTAGTACAATAGGTAAGCAGATGGAGCCTCAAGGTGCTACTGTAATGCAATAATACATCTAGGAAATTAATTTCGCTACAAACATTAACGTAGACGTTCAAAATCTCATCAGCTTTTCAAAAGAAATGCACTTGTTATAACACCCCTGAGCAAAGTATTTGCCTAAAATGAGGTTTGCTCTATCACCACTTTTGGTAGCAGGAAGAGCAAGAAAATGGTCCTCAGGCAGGACATCTGTCCTCCTAGCCTCTGACACAGAGAAGAGGCAAAGAGAGCTGGAAAACAGTAGCTAGACTGAGGCAAACATTAACAGCAGCACTTAAAGATCCAACTGTTATGAGGGTGAGCTACAGCGAGGAGCCACATGAATTTTTAAACTCTTGGGTTATTCTGCATAATTTCTTATGAGACCTCGGGACATGCAAAGTCTTCTCACCATCCTGGGGAAAAGGGCTGAGGTCTAATAATCGCAATGTGTTACTTCCTAAAAACAGCCATCCTAAATCTGCTGCTGAATAATACCCAAGGGAGTGATGCTTGACAGGGCGTGCAAAGTCAGCTCCCAGGGAAGGAAACCCTCAGTCCAATCCATTCATGGTGTGTGTTAAATCATGTAACGTTTTAAAACACACACTTGGAAGAAGCAATGAGCAACTTGGGCAGTGAAAATGAAGAGTGTAATACAAATCTAGCCTCAGGAAGTGGCCAGCTGCTAGCTAGGAAAGCAACTGCCCCAGAGGTGAAAGTAAGCCAGTAGGCCCCGGTACAGCGTACCGGCAAGAGCTGGTGCGCTGTACCGGGACCGTCTTTCCCAGATGGCAATTTAAAGCCCTGGGGTAGCAGCAGTGGGGCTCCGGTGGGGATTTAAAGGGCCCGAGGATTTAAGGCCCTGCCTCTTCCAGTTGAGGCCATGCCCCTGGCTCAGGACTCCGGCGTATCGGTAAGTCCTTTAACTTACTTTCACCCCTGAACTGCCCCCACTCCAACAACCCACCAGGTCAGTTGCACAATGCTGCACATGGAGAAAGGGGACAAAACTGATCTGCTTATAGGACACCACGAAGCATCAGACTGTGTCAGTCTGTCTGGTACTCCAGCCAAGTCTACACTAGCCTATTACAGGATGACCATATTTCTTCCAGTCAGTTCTCTTTTACTCTTTAGCTCCCTTAATGTTTTATATTCAACCCAGTCATTGCCAGCTTGCTATTGAATATAAATATGATGCTCCCTGCAATTGGGCTTGGGTGTCATGACATATGCAACAGATGGAGGGACAGAATTGCTTACCAGTTCATTTCAAGCTAGGAAAACATACAATATTGGGGTTTATTTGTTACTCTGCAGCAGGTGCGTATCTGTTGTCACCACTGAGACAACTGCAGTTTGGTAACAAACATCTGTTCTCTTTTGCTCTGGGAAGATAACTGACTCTGTAAGTCTAATTAGTGGGCAGAGCTGACCTCACACACAGGCAGAAACAGCTATTGCACATCAATTGCACCTCAGGGAACAAAGAGATAAAACACTGACTCATTCCTTAGAGTTGGGTTTGGTTTAATCCCTTAAAAACTAATACTCGTAAGGGGAAAATCTGATTTTTAATTAAAAGGCTGCACTAGCACAGCAACATTTTCGGTGGCTTCCCAGCTCGGCCGGCGAGCAGACCTGTACATGTGCGGTGTGTGGGGACAAACACGGAGGACCAAGGGACGTTTTGCCAAGGGACTGATTCTGGATTTCAATTTACTGGTCACAGTTCCATTTAATGGAAAGAAAGAGGTGATTCTGTTCTTCCTGCAACCAGTGTACTCAGGATGGCACAAACACCACGGAAACAAAAGAAAAAGTCTCCTCTAACCCCTGGCCTAGTTTGTTAGCTAGGCCTATGCTACGGTAATACAAGAGAAAGATGCGGTGTGGGGGGGGGTTCCTAATGAATACTAGTGATTAGAGGAGGTGGAGGACAAGGAAATGCTGCTGTTTTAAATGGTTTTATTTGTTGCATCTCTGGATTTTATAACTATGTCAAGGGTGCCCAGAGTTTTGGGCTGGAGTCCTATATTGTGGAACTTGTTTTAGACTAAATACCTGAACTAATTAACAGAAATAGCCTTCTCCATCTCTGTATATTAGTGCCTTCTGGGAAATTAGGCAAAAGCAATCATGTAGCCTGCACTATTATTTATTTGTATTGGACCTAGAGGGCCAAGTCAAGGACCAGGACCCCATAGAGTTAGGGGCTGTACAAACACAGAACAAAAACACTAGTCCTCATCCCAAAGAGTTTAGGATTTTCCAAGTCCTAACACACCAGGCAATAAAGAAGCTGTGTAAGGCAGTTAAACACAAAGGAAATGAATTCTCAGTGATGTAGGATATTTAAACTGGCACATGTTGCTAGCACATGTTTGTAACACTCTTCACTGTCAGCAAGGCCATGCTATGGTTCGTCATCACTGGGTATCACTCTGAGCATCTGACAGAATGACAGACAGGGAGGAAGGAGGGTCAAACTCATTCTGTGCTGAGGACAGAATTCTATTTCTAGCTAAGGTCATGGGCTGAGGTACAAAATGCAGGCCACATGATACCTTTGCTACACAGGGAGACTCCCGGAATTGACCAGAGGAGTTTGTCCAAAGACCAAGAGTGGACTATTACCCTTATGTAGTATTGAGTTGTTTATGTATGTGGCGGGGCTCCACTCACCACAATGGCGCCTCCTGCTGGCCATCTTGGAGATCAGCTGCGCAGGTCAGTACGCCCTCTTCTGATGGTGCCTTGCCCACCGTCCCATCTGCTCCTGGACCCAGGTCATTCCAAGAACCACAGTGTCTTCTTCATGACACAGTCCTCCGGCCGTGTCACGATATGTGCTCCCCCATTCCGGGGGCCCTGCAGTCAACTGCCCAACCACTTCCCCAGAGGCGATTGCAGTCAATTGTCTTGCCACTTCCCCAGTGGCGAGTAGGGGATCAGGGCCTGCTCACTACTTTGGGTCCCAGCCCAGATATCCTGTAGACGGCAGCCACATGCTACATCCCCTCCAACTCCTCCGTGTATTTCCCTGGGCCACTTCTCCGCAGGCCCAGCACCTTCTTTGCCCCTACCTCAGGGACTCAGCATGCCAGTCCTAGCAGCCAGCCAGGAGTGTCCTCTCACTCTTCTGTTCCTGCCAAGCACTACTCTGGGTTCCTTCCACCTACAAGGCACCCAGTCCTCCCTCCTTGAGCTGCAGGGAGTAACTGACACTGCTCTGCCCTGCAGCTCTCCTTATATGAGCCTGCTGGGTCTTGATAAGCTGCTCCTCACAGCCCCTCTTCTATTGGCTGCTTGTGCAGCCTCCCTATGGCTCTATTAATCCCTTACAGTCAATTAATCCCTTACAGATAGTGTTGAGTTCTTTTGCCTTTTCATCTTTGGAAGGTATTCTAGGGTGCCTTAGCAGCAGGACATCTTTCAATCTCCCTCATCCCAGTGCTGTTTCTCACTCACTCGCCGCATTTTTGCCAGGTGAACAGGAACAGCAATAGGGTGGCGTGGAAGGGAGTAGCTGCAGGCCTTGTGCTTGATGAACTGTGTGTGTGTTTGTTTTCTGTGCAGGTGGTATGGCTGGGCTGCTGGGCCCTGAACATGCCAGGGGAGACACATCTGTGTTTTGGTGAGGGCCCTGTGGCTGGGACCTGTGGGCCTGTGATTGGCCCGGGGGTTTGACATTTGAGTGCTTAATCCCCCCTGGTTAGTGAAGGGGTGGAGCTAAGCAGTGAGACTTAGTATAGAAGTTAGCTACCTAGTGAGCTCCTACGCAGGAAAAGAGGATCAGCTATTGAGTTGTGGAGTGGGTTTGCATTGGGCAGCGTGAGAGGCTTTCTAGATACATTTCTATATTTTATACCAGGACGACCAGCACTGGAACAATGGCTGAGCCATGTTTTCTTTTCTTCCTGAAGCCAGAAGCATCAGAGAGCATGTGGAGTACTTGGACAACCAGAGTCAGAAAGCATCACCACCACAGATTCAAGAAAGAAAGGAATGGGTACCCAAGGAACCGGACAGAGTGGAAATCAGAGAAGGAGGTTGACACTTTATAATCCCCAGAAGCAAAAGGATCAAGTGGCATTCTTCACAGCTGGAAGCAGACAAGGATGGGCAGGATGGGACTACCAGTGAGAAGAGGACGAGGAGGAATTCCACACAGCTAGAAGTACCCAATTGTTACCAGATCCTCAGCACAGAAACAAAAGCAGAAGTCTCTGAAGATCCGGCTGATCGAAAGGAATGGAGAGGTGTATAGGATGCATGTGTGGATGGCTGCTCCGCCTAGCTGGCAAGACACAAACATGTTTACAACGGTCTCCAGCCAGCCAAAGATGACAGATAATTTTTGCTGAGAAGTCTGTGCTAAGAGGCATTGAAGAATTGAGGCAAGGGACAGCCAGGCAAAAGGATGGTGTGAGGTCTTCCCAGAGTCGAGACATGAGATGTGACTGCAAGAATGGATAGGCTTCTGAAGTTGATGGGTCAGGGCCCACTGGTGATGCTGCCGGTGGCACTAATGACACTGCTTCACAGGATACCTAACAGATTACAGTCTACTCCAGGAAACTCGGAAGGGTGTGATTATAGTCTACTCCAGGCTCGGTGCTCTGGAACAGCTCCGAACCAATCTCTGGCAGGACCCGCTTCAGTGTGACACCCCTCAGGGGGGCACACTCTCACTAGGGTAAGTCTCCTTGGCTTCAGTGCCTCCTGGGACAGACCTCAGAGCCTTCAGCTCCCCTGTTCCACACTGTGAGCTCCCTGCAGTGAGTCCACCTGAGTAGGACACCTGGGGGAAGCCTTACACACACCCCCAAAGGGGAGTCATCCACCCCCAACTTCCACAGTAAACAGTGACTCTCAACCTGCGGTGTAAAACAGAAGGGTTTATTAGTTGTCTGGAACACAACATAGGCAGGTTCTTTGTTAACACAGAAACCAGAAAGTTATAGCTAAGTCCATCTTGGTCAGGCCTAGAGCCCTAGCTCTCCCCACAGAGACTCAAACTGGAGAGTGTCCTGCTTCTAAGAGCCCACCCTCAGTCATGTCCAGTTGCCTCTCCTCTGTCCTTTGTCGTCTTTCCCAGGAAAAACTGGGCAGCTGGCCTCCATCTCAACTCTTTGTTCTCCAACTCACTGTAGCTGGCTGGTTTCTGGCAGAGGGTGGTCCCCCTCCCCCAGCCATCAGCTGTTAAGTTTTGAAATGTCCAGCCATTGTCTGGGCCCAGGTAGCTAGATGGCAGTCGCACCTGATCCTCTAGGTAATCTCTGCAAAGATCAACACCCTTGTGCCACCACCTGGTTAATCATGCAACACATAGGGGAAACTGAGGCACACACACAATGTTCATACAAAACATTAAGACAATCCCCCACTTTGTCACAGTGCTGAAGGAGAGAACTATCCAAGTGATCTTCATGGAGATTCTTCCGGTTCCATGAGCAATGGAAGACAGAATGCAAATTTTCTGGAAGAGAACTGCTGGCTAGGTAAGTGGTGTAAGGTAGAGGGTGAACTTTGGTCCATTTTCTATGGTCAGAGAGGGATGTACAGTTTGAATGGCTTCCATCTCAGTAAAAAGGCAACCAGACTGTTATAGGACAGGCTGGCTAGAGTAGTCAAGAGGGTGTTAAACTAACAAGAGGATGGTGAAAAGAGAGAACAAATGATCCCTCATTTAGCACAAAATCAAAATGTCAAGAACAAAATTAATGAAGACTCCAAGGCAGGAGTGAGTGGGAAAAAGGGGAGAGGGAGTGGCACTCTATCAAAAATGGCATTTCCCATTTCTGAGTCACTGGCAATCTGGAAGCAAATTATCTGGAAAGCTAATGGATCAATGTCATCACAGATAGAGCACAAGAGGGGGTATTAGTTGGTCTACAACCGTCCACCAAAATACACTTGATAACAGGAAAACTGTCTCCTTATGCGTAAGGAAAAATCTGTGATCATGGGGAACTTCAATCTGAGCAACCACTGCTGGAGGTGTCGTGATGCCAGTACTAAAACATCCTTGGAATTGCTAAAAGTTGTAGATGACAATTTCCTAACTCAAGAAGCATTGCATCCAACATGGGGAAATTATATATTAGACCACAGCTTGACAGATGAAGAACTGATCACAGAACTAAAACTGAGTGGTAGCTTAGGTACAAGTGATTATGACTCGATCCATTTATATGCAAACATTAGAAGTCTCAGTAGTACAGTAATATATATACAAGTAATATACTTGGTGCTTTAAGAGGCCAGTTTCATAAAGCTGAAAACAATTATGAGCCAAATCAACTGGGAGAAAGAATTTACACAGAAAATGTAAATAGTAATTCGCAACTGCTTAAGAACATTTTACTAGATGCCCCCAAACCCACAATCAAAAAAGAAGGCTATGCTGGTTAAAAGACCATCCTGGCAAAGAGCGGAAATGAGGCAAAAATAAAAAATAAAAAGCAATATATAACAACTGGAAACAAGGGGCTATTGATAGCAATTAAAATAAATTAGAAGCTAGAAATTGATAAGGAAACCAAAAGGACACCAGGAGAAATCTATGACCAGAAGCATTTAGGATAATAATGAGACTTTTTTAAAGTACTGTATATTGGGAACAATGGGTATTGGTTCATTACTAGATGGGAATGATAGTATTGTCAATAAAAGTGCAGAAAAGCAAAAGTGTTCAATAAATATTTCTGTTCTGTTTTTGAGAAAGAGCCAGATGATGTAGTCATATCTTATCATGAAATTATTTCCATTCCATTAGTAACTAAGGAGAGTGTTAAACAGCAGCAACTAAAGTTAGATATTTTTACATCAGCAGGTCTAGATATCTTGCATCCAACAGCTTTTACAAGAGCAGGCTGAAGAGCTCTTTGGACCATTCATGTTGATTTTTAATAAGCTTTGGAACACTGGAAAAATTGCAGAAGACTGGAAAAAAGCTAAACGTTATGCCAATTTGGATGGCTCAAATAATCACAGGCTTGACAGCCTGACATCAATCCTGGACAAAGTAAATGGAGTGGCTGATGTGGGACTTGATTAATTATCCTTTTTTAATTCTTTATCAATGCCAAACAACATGGGTTCATGGAAAATAGATCCTGTCAAGCTTGGGTTTTTTTATGAGATTACAAATTTGATTGATAAAGATAATAGGGTTGATGTAATAGATTTCTGTGAGGCATTTGACTTGGTACCACATGACATTTTGATTAAGAAACCAGAACGATACGAAATTAACATGACACACATTAAGTGGATTAAAAACTGGCAGCTTGTGAGGTCTCAAAATGTAACTGTAAGTAGAGAATCATCATTGAAAGGGTGTTTCTAGTGGAGTCCCGAGGGATTGACTCTTGACCCTATGCCATTTCACATTTTTATCCATGACCTAGAAGAAAACAAAATCATGACTGTTAAAGTCTGCAGATGACACAAAGATCAGGGGAGTGGTCAATAATGAAGAGAGCAGGTCACTGATCCATAGCAATCTGGATTGCTTGGTAAACTGGGCGTAAGCAAAACAATATGCATTTAAATACAGCAGAATTTAAGGTCTTAAATCTAGGAACAAAGAGTGTAGACCATGCTTACAGGATGTGGAAACTCTCCTGGGAAACAGTGACTCCAAAATAGATATGTCGGTCCAGGGTCAGTCTGTCAACCAACAGGCTCTGTCCCCAAAAAGGGAGAGTGTGTTTTTAAATGTTGCCAGAGTGTTTGTTCTGTCTTCCCAGGAAGTTTGGTGGGCTCTGTGGGAGGGCAGAGCCAGAGGATCAAAGTGAGTGGCTTTTGCCTCGTCCCAGAAGTGTTTGCAGGGACCTGTCTATCAGAATCCACCTCCCCCTTTCCTGGGTGCAGGTGTTGACGACACTGCTGTGACCCTAAGAGCCTCAGACTCAACCAACTCACTACTCCCAACACTCTGTTGTCATGGTATTTATCCACAGAGCATTGTGTAAAATATCATATGAAAGCTGATAACCACTCTGGTCTTAATATCACTGTAAAATGCCCATGTTAGCATTATATGTGAAGTTATGAATTCCCTCTGTATAATGTTACTAGAACATATTTAAGATCAGATGGCCTAGCCTAGGTAAAGGCAATAAACAGATCTACCCTAAGTAGGTGCCTATATAAGGAAAAGCCCCCAAAATCAGGACTGTCCCTATAAAATCGGGACATCTGGTCACCCTAACCCTAAGCAAAGGAATGTGACTTTACCTCAATTTATATTAGCAGTAAACAAAGCTACCGAGCTAAACCAGAGGGGGTTATCCTGAGCCTGCATCCAAGAGACAGAAAATTAACATGGCTCCTGCACCCAAGAGAGACACAGGCAACTGAATCCCCAGGAGTCCTTCCTGGCTTGTAAAACAAAGACAATCCCATTGGGGATACATGGAATGGAGGGAGACTCTATTTTTATCCTCTACATTAGGAGGAACTGAGCTTTTTGATTTCTGTGATGGATCCTGGCCAGGCTGGCCCATTAAAGCTGGAAAGGAGACTGTGGGTGAGATAAACCATCTTGAACAAAGACTGTATCTTGATAGATTAAGTTTTGGTCTTTTAGATGCGTGTTTTTACTTTTATTTGTTTGTAACCATTTCTACCTTGATCCCTGATCCCTGTTACCTGTTATCCAGGCTCTTTTGTTAATACACTCATTTTGTTTTCATTATAAATCATCAGTGCTGGGTAAATTCAAGGAAATGTTGGCTTCTAGAAAGCTGACAGGTCGGAGTCTTTCATTCTCTCTGGAGAGGCAGTGAACTTAACACAGTCCCAGAGAGAGGGACTGGTCCCTGCAGGAGGATGATTTGGGGATGAATTAAGAGTACTCAGGTCGGCCTGTCAGGGGTAACCAGGCTGGGCAAAGCCAGGGTGAAGCTTGTGGGCTGCTGTGGGGTCAGAGCTCTGGACCAAAGCTGTGCAGACACATGACCCCCAGGATTACAAAGCAGACATTGACTGAATCCCTGACTGGACTGGGTGAACCCCAAAACACCAAACCTGCTTACTGAATTAACTCTGTATATAGTAGACATTTTTACACCCCACAGAACAGACAGATAATTAATAAATTATTACAGAGCAGCTCTAAATCTGTCACAGTCCTATGGCCTGTGTGATGCAGGCCAGATGAGCGCAATTGTCCCGCCTGGCCTTAAAATCTATGAACTTTTGTCCCGCTTTCACTCCGCATTTTTCGTTTTATTTTCTGCATCCCCTTTTTGATCTCTTTCTTTTTCCATTTGTACTCCTTGCTCCCTATTTCTGGCTCCTGACACTCTTTGCAACCTAATTCTCTGCACCTGCCTCCTCCCAGCCTCTGGGCATGACCCTTTAGTTCTGGTCTCTGCTGGCCTGCCACTATAAGCAATTTACACATGAGTAGCACTCAAGCCAATTTTCCTT
Source organism: Lepidochelys olivacea (assembly GCF_965140295.1). Taxonomy (NCBI): domain Eukaryota; kingdom Metazoa; phylum Chordata; order Testudines; family Cheloniidae; genus Lepidochelys; species Lepidochelys olivacea. The sequence goes on from NC_140416.1 coordinate 127,061,267, forward strand.
AGCAGTCTACTTGGCTGGAGAGCGTCTCAACTTGTGAAAGCAGGGAGCCTACTAAAGAGGAAAACTGATGAAGTCTGTGAACCTACATTGGTCCCTTTCCAGGGACAATTAATGAATGCTGATTTTAGCCAATTTCTCACACTTCCCCTATTGGAAAGGGCTCACATGTGGTTTTCTACATCATTTACACCCTGCAGTGGGGTGCTGCACTAGGGACTTTTGAAGCTTTCTGCTAATTAGAAGGGGGATCTCAACACCAGCCCCACATACACCAGCACAGAGACAACAGGGGGATGGGCACCATCTTTTCATTAAAAAAAAGAAAAGCAGTACTTGTGGCATCTTAGAGATTAACCAATGTCTCTAAGGTGCCACAAGTCTTCCTTTTCTTTTTGCGAATACAGACTAACATGGCTGCTACTCTGAAACCCATCTTTTCATTCTGTGTTTGTACAGTGCATAGCAAAATGGGGTCTATGATAATACAAATAAATAATTATTATACCGTGGGACCCAGAATGATGCAGCTCCGATGGCCCTAAGCCTTTGTGCAAGTGGCACAAAGAGGCTGCAGCAGCTATTTCCACCTATAGACAGCAATGGTGACTGCACTGTTCCTGGACGTGGGATTTTGTTCTGGTTTCATGAGGGTGGCATGAATGTCACCCTGAGCACAGACGCTCTTTACAAATGGATTTAATAGAGAGGGTCAGATCCCAATCACTCTCCCTTAGCAGATGGTTATGTGTGTACCAAGATGTTCTTGTGTTTACTGCCACTGGCCCTGGGCCCATAGCAAAGCAAGCACAAAGTGATGTGGTATATATGAATACAGGGCTGGAAATCTGACATCTGTGAGGCAGAAACTGGTCAAGTGTGAGAGAAGGGGAACAGTTAGTGGGAGAAACCTCAGAATGGTTCAATATGGGGTAAAGATCCAAAACTTCAGATGCTTATTTGATACCATTTGGTCTAGAAACTTGTCTAAAAAAACCTGCACAAAACTTGGCTCTTTCTAGTGAGACAGCCACCAGATTACATTCTAGTCTTTGCCGAGGTGGAAACACTGTGAAAATGTACCTCCAGCACACCTGCTGCAGGGTGGTTAACTTGATATGAAATGCAGGACAAATCATAGAAAGGCTGATTCAGGATGCAATCAGTAAAGGATGTTAGTACAGTTAATGCCAATCAATATGATTTATGAAAAATAGGTTTTTATCAAACTTGTTTGATGAGATTATAAGTTTGGTCACATGACCATTCAGATAAAAATGTAGCCTGTACTAAACAGATTAAAACTGGTTAACTGACAGATCTCCCCCCAAAATTTGGGAGTCATCCAATGGAGGTATTTCCAGGGGGTCCCACAGAGATCTCGCTATTCGATACCTTTAAACCACAATCTGGAAAAAAATATAAAATAGCTGCTGGTAAAGTTTTCAAATGACAGAAGAAATGAGGGGGATAAAGTGAGCGAGGTAATATTCTTTATTGGACCAACTTCTACTGGTGAAAGAGAAGCTTTCAATATACACCAAGCTCTTTTTCAGGTCAGAATAAAACGGGAGAGTGTTTGGCAAGCAGCAGCTCTGAAAGGGTCATAGTGGAGACCAAGTGAATGTGAGCTGCCAGAGTGATGCCGTGGCTAAAAGATTCAACACGAACCTTGGATGAATACGCCAGAGAACATTGATTAGTAATAGGGAGGTAGTACTTCCACTGTATATGGCATTTGAGAGACCAGTACTAGAATAGCAATGCAGAGTTCTGGTGTCTACACTACAAAAGGAATTGGAAAAGTTCAGAAAAGGGCTACCAGAATGATTTCAGGTCTGGAAAACTTACCTTCTCGTAAAAGACTAAAAAAGCTAGTTTAACAAAAAGAAGGTTAAGAGGTAACTTGATCATTCTCTGCAAGTACCTACATTGTGAGAAGATTTCTGAGAGTAGACAGCTTTTTTATCTAGCAAAGATACAAGAAGATGCAATGGCTGAAAGCTAATCTAGACAAATTCAGGCTAGAAATAAGGTACACATTTTTAATAATGAGGGTAATTAACCATTGGAACAGCTTGCCTAGGGATGTGATAGATTCACTATTACTTGAAGTTCTTACATCAAGACTGGACTATAAGGTGGATAGAAAGTTGGCTAGATTGTCGGGCTCAACGGGTAGTGATCAATGGCTCCATGTCTAGTTGGCAGCCGGTATCAAGTGGAGTGCCCCAAGGGTCGGTCCTCGGGCCGGTTTTGTTCAATATCTTCATAAATGATCTGGAGGATGGTGTGGATTGCACCCTCAGCAAGTTTGCAGATGACACTAAACTGGGAGGAAAGGTAGATACGCTGGAGGGTAGGGATAGGTTACAGAGGGCCCTAGACAAATTAGAGGATTGGGCCAAAAGAAATCTAATGAGGTCAACAAGGACAAGTGCAGAGTCCTGCACTGGGGACGGAAGAATCCCAAGCACCGCTACAGATGAGGGACCAAATGGCTCGGCAGCAGTTCTGCAGAAAAGGACCTAGGGGTTACAGTGGATGAGAAGCTGGATATGAGTCAACAGTGTGCCCTTGTTGCCAAGAAGGCCAGTGGCATTTTGGGATGTATAAGTAGGGGCATTGCCAGCAGATTGAGGGACGTGGTCGTTCCCCTCTATTCGACATTGGTGAGGCCTCATCTGGATTACTGTGTCCAGTTTTGGACTCCACACTACAAGAAGGATGTGGAAAAATTGGAAAATGTCCAGCGGAGGGCAACAAAAATGATTAGGGGACTGGAACACATGACTTATGAGGAGAGGCTGAGGGAACTGGGATTGTTTAGTCTGCGGAAGAGAAGAATGAGGGGGGATTTGATAGCTGCTTTCAACTACCTGAAAGGGGGTTCCAAAGAGGATGGATCTAGACTGTTCTCAGTGGTAGCTGATGACAGAACAAGGAATAATGGTCTCAAGTTGCAGTGGGGGAGGTTTAGGTTGGATATTAGGAAAAACTTTTTCACTAGGGGGGTGGTGAAACACTGGAATGCGTTACCTAGGGAGGTGGTGGAATCTCCTTCCTTAGATATTTTTAAGGTCAGGCTTGACAAAGCCCTGGCTGGGATGATTTAGTTGCGGATTGGTCCTGCTTTGAGCAGGGGGTTGGACTAGATGACCTCCTGAGGTCCCTTCCAACCCTGATATTCTATGATTCTATCATTCTGGTAGAGCAATAGCATATCTCAGCTTAGAAGTTATGGGCTTGATACAAAAGTTACTGGGTGAGGTTCTTACAATGTATACCAGGATATGCAGAGGCAGCAAAGCAATAAAATGGGGAGGATATAACCACAACTTTTCAAACCTCAACAAAAAGTTCAGTTTTTATTAAGGTTTAGGTCAGTTCTTACTTTATCTGAACTCTTACTCATCCTTATGCTTTGAGATCTATAGATGAGACAGTCTCTATAAAAGTATTATTATTATTAAGAAATATAGCTATACTGTATTTTCAACAGAAGTGCAGCCACCCATAGCTTTATATGGAAGGTGAAATCTTAGCAGCCTTTGAGCTTTAGGTTGCTGAGAATACAAATAAGAAGGGGAATGCTTGCCATCTAGTGGAAGCTTGACCTACTCTACTGTTTTTCCATGAGCTCTTTTCAGTGCAAACAAAATTGGATTTTTCAAAATCCAGTGTTTTTCTTCCTTCTTCAAAGATATCATGTGTGGAATTGTTTCCTGCAGGGCCTTTGCTACTTGCAGGTGTCTCAGAATATCTTTCCTTTTTATTAGGCAAAAACCCCATACCAAATGGGGTATCATTTGAAAACTACAGTATCTGATTAAAAAAAAATAACTTGTAAGAGACTTAACATGGCCCAGCGAGGCTTGAAAGGTAATACTTTGAAATTGCTGTCTGATCCTTGTAACTAAGCCATTTATGTCACTACACCTAAGACTGAGGAGTGTTTAGCATGCAAAATAGGATTTTGTTAGAATGTAGCTAAACCCTAAACAACAAAATATTTAAAAGATTTTTTTAAATAGTTGGCATTTGCTAAAAGTTATGGACAGGCCAATGAAAATGATGGATTTTTACTGCACATTTTTCCAAAATTAACTTTGTAAGACAAATTAAATGTAGCTGGTCCTTACTCCATATTTATCTTTTGGTACTTACGGCAAATAATGTGCTGTATAAAAGATGATTCTTTAAAGCTTTTTAAAATATGCCTGTACATATTAACATATTGGCAGCTTAATACAATAGCTGGATATGATGATAATAAACATGATCAGATCTTTAGTGTGTTTTCAAAATATAAAATAAGATGGGATCATGGTCCACATGGGGAGATTAAGCCATAATAGAGATTACAAGGATTTGGGAATTTTGTTTAAGAGTAGGTGTGTGGCAGGATAGGCATGACTTTCTTTTTCTCTAGGAAGACAGGAATTGCCACACTGCTTCAGACCACTGGCCCATCCAACCCACTACCTTGTTCTCGGGTCTGATTCAAATTTAAGAAAGAGTAAACTGGATGAGCTGAGTAATTATAGGCCTATCAGTCTGACACTGATCCCAGGCAAGATAATAGAGCAGCAGCTACGGGACTCGATTAATAAAGAATTAGAGGGTGATGTAACTAATGCCATCAACATGGGTTTATGGAAAAGAGATTCTTTCAAACTAACTTGATGTTTTTTATGAGATTAAAAACTTAATTGGTCCAGGTAATAGTGCTGCTCTAATAAACTGAGATTTCTGTAAGGCAATTGACTTGGCACCACTGACATTTTGATTAAAAAATGAGAACGGTACAAAATTTACATGGAACACATTAAACTGATAGAGCTCAAAATATAATTGTAAATGGGGAATCATCATTGAATTGGTGTGTTTCTAATGGGATCCTGGGATTGGTCATTGGCCCTATGTTATTTAACATTTTTATCCATGACCTGGAAGAAGACATTAAATTATCACTGATAAAGTTTGCAGGTGACACAAAAATTGGGGGAAGTAGTGAATAATGAAAAGGACAGGTCACTGATTCAGAGCAATCTGATCACTTGGTAAGTTGTGTGCAAACAAACAATATGCATTTTAATATGGCAAATGTAAATGTATACATCTAAGAACAAAGAATGCAGCCCACTCTTCTGTGATGGGGGCAATTCTATCTTGGGAAGCAGTGTCACTGAAAAAGATTTGGAGGTCATGGTGGATAATCAGGGAACATGATCTCCCAGTGCGAAGCTGTGACCAAAAGGACTAATGCAAACTTTGGATGCATAAATAGGGGACTCTTCAGTGGGAGTAGAGATGTTATTTTACCTCTGTATATGGATGCGACTGCTTCTGGAATACTGTGTCCAATTCTGGTGTCCATAGTTCAAAAAGGATGCTGATAAATTGAGGCGGATTCAAAGAAGAGCTACAAGAATGATTAAAGGACTGGAAAACATACCTTATAGTGATAAACTAAACAGATTGAACTCCTTGAGTCTAACAAAGAGAAGGTTAAGGAATGACTTGACTACAGACTGTAATTAGCTATATAGGGAACAAATATTTAATAATGGGCTCTTCTATCTAGTAGAGAAAGTTATAATGGCTGGAAGCTATTGGCACTTAGGACGGAAGAACCCAATGCACAGCTACAGACTAGGGACCGAATGGCTAGGCAGCAGTTCTGCGGAAAAGGACCTAGGGGTGACAGTAGACGAGAAGCTGGATATGAGTCAGCAGTGTGCCCTTGTTGCCAAAAAGGCCAATGGCATTTTGGGATGTATAAGTAGGGGCATAGCGAGCAGATCGAGGGACGTGATCGTTCCCCTCTATTCGACATTGGTGAGGCCTCATCTGGAGTACTGTGTCCAGTTTTGGGCCCCACACTTCAAGAAGGATGTGGATAAATTGGAGAGAGTCCAGCGAAGGGCAACAAAAATGATTAGGGGACTGGAACCCATGAGTTATGAGGAGAGGCTGAGGGAGCTGGGATTGTTTAGCCTGCAGAAGAGAAGAATGAAGGGGGATTTGATAGCTGCTTTCAACTACCTGAAAGGGGGTTCCAAAGAGGATGGCTCTAGACTGTTCTCAATGGTAGCAGATGACAGAACGAGGAGTAATGGTCTCAAGTTGCAGTGGGGGAGGTTTAGATTGGATATTAGGAAAAACTTTTTCACTAAGAGGGTGGTGAAACACTGGAATGCGTTACCTAGGGAGGTGGTAGAATCTCCTTCCTCAGAGGTTTTTAAGGTCAGGCTTGACAAAGCCCTGGCTAGGATGATTTAACTGGGAATTGGTCCTGCTTCGAGCAGGGGGTTGGACTAGATGACCTTCTGGGGTCCCTTCCAACCCTGATATTCTATGATTCTATGATTCTAAGCTGAAGCTAGACAAATTCAGACTGGAAATAAGGCATAATTTTGACCAATGGGAGAAATTAACCTCTGAAACAATTTACCAAGGGTCGCAGTGGAGTCTCCATCACTAGCAATTTTAAAATCAGGATTGGATTTTTTTTTAAAGATCTGCTCTAGGAATCATTTTGGGGGAGTTCTATGGTCTGTGCTATGCAAGAGGTCAGACTAGATGATTACAGTGGTCCTTTTTGGCCTTGAAATCTATGAATGTCAAATCTCATTGCAGTCAAAGGCCATTTCTTTTGACTTTTGTGGGCTTTTGAACAGGCCAGAACCAAGTGCTTCAGAGGAATGAACAATCATGCATTGACATTCACCAGGGAGAAGTGTCTTCCTAACCTCACTTTGGTTGCTGATATCCTGAAGTAGGAGAGTTCATATCCTTTATAGATCTTCCACAGAAAAATAAGACTGGAAAGGTCCTTGAGAAGTCAAGTCTAGCTCCCTGCACTGAGGCAGAACCAAGTAAACCTAGACCCTCCCTGACAGGTGTTTGCCTGACCTGTTCTTAAAAACCTCCACAACCTTCCTTGGTAAGCCATCCCAGAATTTAATTACTCTTCCAGTTAGAAAGCTTTTGCTAATATCAAACCTAAATCTCCCTTCCTGCAGATTAAGCCCATTACTGCTTGTCCTACCTTCTGTGGACATGGAGAACAATGGATCTCCATCGTCCTTATAACAACCCTTGACATATTTGAAGACATTATCAGGTCCCCCCCTCAGTCATCTTGTCTCAAAACTAAACATGACCAGTTTTTTTTAACCTTTCCTCATAACTCAGGTTTTCTAAACCTTCTATCATTTTTGTTGCTCTTCTCTGGATTCTCTCCAACTTAGCCACATCTTTCCCAAACTGTGGCACCCAGAATTGGACACAGTACTCCAACTGAAGTCTCACTAGTGCCGTGTAGAGCAGGACTATTACCTACCGTGTCTTATGTAGGACACTCCCATTCATATATCTCAGAATGATATTACCTTTTTTCAGAGCTATATCACATTGTTGACTCATATTCAATCTGTGATCCACTGTAACTGCAAAAGGTTCCCCCCCCCCACTCTCTCGCTGGTAATAGCTCACCTTAAGTGATCACTCTCGTTACAGTCTGTATGGTAACACCCATTGTTTCATGTTCTCTGTGTATATAAATCTCCCCATTGTATTTTCCACTGAATGCATCTGATGAAGTGAGCTGTAGCTCAAGAAAGCTTATGCTCAAATAAATTTGTTAGTCTCTAAGGTGCCACAAGTACTCCTTTTCTTTTTGCGAATACAGACTAACACGGCTGCTACTCTAAAACCTATAACTGCCAGATCTTTTTCAGTAGACTCCTGTATACTTCAGTGGGTTCCAGCTCAAGCCCCAAGTTTCATAGTACCACCTGTACGATGTCTGACTTTAATCAGGGATATTTAAGTTTTCTTTAAGATAAGACTGGGAGTCAGTTTGGCACTCTGCTTTAAAAATATAGTCAAAACTAAAGATCCTTTACTTTTTTTACCCCCACCCATGCTAATCCAAGGGGTAAAGAAGCACAAAAATTCTCCTCCCATTTGCTACCCTCCCCAGTTCTTTAATTTTACTGAAAGTTACCAGATGGTGCTATTACAGATAGCATGTTCTGTTTAACTGAATGTATAGACAGTTTTTGGAGAAACGCCAGTTGTTAAGTGTGATTCAGTTAATAATTTTAGCAGCTGTGTTATTGTACACGTAAAATTGTTTTTCTACAATTTGCAGGTGTCATAGGTTAAAATCTAATTTCAGTGGCTGATCCTGCATTCCACATCTGTGGAATCATTGTAAACAATACATCACTCCCTTTAGAAGAGTGTACTACAGTCAGAGTGCAATGACATAAGGGAAACTTACAGAAATTGGCAGAAGTTGTCAAAAGCTTTGCATCTCAATAATGGAAATGACAAAACAACAGTAAGATGAAGAACAGGACTTAAAGTTCTCTCACAAAGCAAGCATGGTAATGAATAGGGACCTGGACACGGAAATGACCATTTGTACGTATTATCTAAAGTAACAGGGCCTTTTATAGTGATGTGACTTCTCTCTAAATAGAAGGAACTCTAGTATATTGGGTCTAAAGACAGACAAAGCTACAGGGAACGTTAAAAGCAGTGAGTTGGTAAAAAGAGGCAGGCACAAGGGGAAAGGGGTAATTTTCAGAGATGGCAGGAATAAGAAACCAGTGGCTTACACTGGCAGTGGGGTGGGAATAGGTATTGTTTCATATTCTCTGTGTATATATAAAGCCTGCTGCAGTTTCCACGATATGCATCTGAGGAAGTGAGCTGTAGCTCACGAAAGCTTATGCTCTAATAAATTGGTTAGTCTCTAAGGTGCCACAAGTCCTCCTTTTCTTTTTACTGGTGAGTAGGCAGACAGAGGGATATGGTAGAAAAGATTTTGTGATCAGATAGGTTGTATTGCTATAAGAGGGCACTGATTATTATTAGGCACCTTTCTGGTAGACAGTGAAGCCACATAGATGGTGCTTTATTGGACTCGTGCAGCTACTGGGCTCGAAAGAAGTAACGAAACAGATAAAGCAGACAAATAAGAACTATTTTGACCAAATGTTCAGGATATAGCAAATAAAAATAAGGGAAAGGAATGCATCAATATGGAAGATTGCCACAGGGTCAGTGTGTAAATGCAATAAATTATTTACATAAAAAAATAGAAAGACAATATATATAGGCAGGGAATTACACCATGATATGCGTACCTGAAGCATGATGATGTAAAACTCAGTGGGAGTTAAATAGAAAAGATATAAACTATGTATGGAAGCTAAAGAAGAGTGAAATATTATCCTTAGTTACAAAGATTTGGAGGCAGTTGACGTGGGAGATCATATGCTAGATGCCATTCATATTCCTGCTGTTTTGTCATTTTCCATCCTTGAGATGCAAAGCTTCTGGCAACTTACAAGATGGCAAGATGACAAGTTAGATACCTTCAAGTCGGCAGGGCCAGATGAAATACATCCTAGAACACTCAAGCTGTTGACTGAGGAGACATCTGAGCCATTAGTGATTATGATTTGAAAAATCATGGAAGATGGAAGAGACTCCAGAGAACTGGATGATAGCAAATATAGTGCCAATCTATAACATGGGGAATAAGGACTACCCAGGGATTTACAGACCATTCAGCTTAACTTCAGTACCCAGAAAGATAATGGAGCAAATAATCAATCAATCATCTGAAAAACCCTAGAAGTTAAAGAGGTGATAAGTAACAGTCAACATGGATTTGTCAAGAACAAATTGTGTCAAACCAACCCAATAGCTTTCTTTTCCATGGTAATGAGACTTGTGGATGGGGGAAAGAAGTAGATATGGTATATCTTGACTTTAGTAAGGCTTTTGATACTGTCTCACATGATCCGCTCATAAATAAACTAGTGAAATACAACCTAGATGGAGCTACTATAAGGTGGGTGCCATGGGTGCTGGAACAATTGGTATAGTGTGGGTGCTGAAAGCCATTGAACAAAACTGTAAATCCTGTATATGATGGAAACCACTTCAAACCAGGAGATCCTGCTGCATATCTAGTTCCAGCACCTAAGGTGGGTGCATAACTGGTCAGAAAACCATTCCCAGAGAGTAGTTATCAGTGGTTCACAGTCAAGCTGGAAAGGCATATCGAGTGGGATCCCATAGGGATTGGTCCTGGGTCCGGTTCTGTTCAATATCTTCATAAGTGATTTAAATAATGGCATAGAAAGTACACTTATAAAACTTGTAGATGATACTAAGCTGGGAGGGGTTTCAAGTGCTTTGGAGGAGTAAAATTCAAAATGATCTGGACAAACTGGAGAAATGGTTTGAGGAAAATAGGATGAAATTCAGTAAGGACAAGTGCAAAGTACTCCACTTGGGAAGGAACAATCAGTTGCACACATACAAAATCGGAAATTACTGCCTAGGAAGGAGTACTGCCGAAGGGGATCTGGGTGTCATAGTGGATCACAAGCTAAATATGAATCAACAGTGTAACACAGTTGCAAAAAAAGCAAACATCATTCTGGTATGTATCAGCAGGAGTTTTGTAAGCAAGACATGAGAATTAATTCTTCCACCACTTTACTCCACATCTGATAAGGCGTCAGCTGGAGTACCGTGTCCAGTTTTGGGCACCACATTTCAGGAAAGATGTTGGCAAACTGGAGAAAGTCCAGAGCAGAGCAACAAAAATGATTAAAGGTCTAAAAAATATGACCTATGAGGAAAGATTGAAAAAACTTGGTTTGTTTAATCTGGAGAAGACTGAGGAGGCACATGATAACAGTTTTCAAGTACATAAACAGTTGTGACAAGGAGGAGAGTGAAAAATTGTTCTCTTTAACCTCTGAGGATAGGACAAGAAGCAATGTGCTTAAGTTGCAGCAAGGGCTGTTTAGATTGGACATTAGGAAAAACTTTCTGTCGGGGTTGTTAAGCACTGGAACAAATTGCACAGGGAGGTTGTGAAATCTCCATCACTGTTTAAGAACAGGTTAAGCAAAACCTATCAGGAATGGTCTAGTTATTACTTAGTCCTGCCTTGAGTGCAGGGGACTGGACTAGATGACCTACTGAGGCCCCTTCCAGTCCTACGCTTCCATGATATAGGAATTACCAACCAGGTACAGCACTGGTAGATATGAAAGAGAAAAGGACCACACCGAGATCATGCTGATGCATTTACCATATCATGTGATCAAAATGAGCACAACTTTTGTTGAAGAAAATTACAGAATAAGAAGAATATTTTTCCCATAAGGTCCTAGACTGCTCTGGGCACCATATAACATTAGAACATAATAAAATAATAATTTTAAAAAACAGTCTGCTTCAGTACATACAAAAAATAATCAAGATGTTCAAAACCAGGAACATGTGATAAGAGGGAAAGGAGAGGGGACAAAAATGGTCACACCCATGAACAGCTACTGCCTGTTGAGTTTCTTAAGTATGGTAGATGTGGAATGAAGTGTTGCCAACTCTCATGATTTTATTGCAAGTCTTGTGATATTTTGTGTTTAGAATTATAGAAATGTAGAACTGAACAGGACCTTGATAGGTCATCTAGTCCAGTCCCTTGCATCAAGGCAGGACTACATATTATCGAGACCATCCCTGACAGGTGTTTATCTAACCTGTTCTTAAAAACCTCCAATGACAGAGATTCCACAACCTGCCTAGTTAATTTGTTCCAGTCTTTGACTACACTGACAGTTAGGAAGTTTTTCCTAATGTCTAATTTAAATCTCCCTTGCTGCAATTTAAGTCCTTTGCTTCTTGTCCTGTCCTCAGTGGTTAAGGAGAACAATTTATCACCCTTCTCTTTATAACAATCTTTTATGTACTTGAAGACTGTTATTATATCCCCCCTCAGTCATCTCTCCTCCAGACTGAACAAACCCAATTTTTTCAATCTTTCCTCATGGGTCATGCTTTCTAGACATTTAATTATTTTAATTGCTCTCCTCTGGACTTGTTTTAAAACCCAAGCTCCTGGAGTCATGTGATTCCATAACTAGCTCCATTTTTTTATTTTAAAGGTAAATTTCTAGCTCTGGTGGTTATCAAGAAAAGCCAAAAAATGTGAACGCTAAAACTGAAAAGACACAAAATGTATTATTTTTTTTAAAAATCTCAATTTTTAAACTAATCATGATTTTTTGGACCTAACTCGTGATATTTGAACGTTTGGGTTTGGCAATACTGTCATATCAAGGGTGAACTCGTTCTACACCCCAGGACCAGCCAAAGGAAAGCACTGATCACATGCTAACTTAAAATGCAGTGGAGAGATCCATAAAAGGTAGGTGTGTGCAAGCACAGAAACCCCTAGGAGCTTGTAAAACTACTAGTGCAATAGGAGCTGCAACTGCAAACATACTCAAAAGCAATTACACAAGCATTTTACCCTTATCCATACCCTATGTTGCCAACACCGGTTCAGCGGCAGCACTGTTAGCGACGGTGGGACCTTCAGCAAAGGCAGTGCTCTAGCACCTGCTTTCAGCACATTGTCCGTTAGACTTGCTCCGAAAACGTTCATTCGATAGATGAATGAAAATGGATGCCTGAGCCAGAGAGCTGCCTGCACTAGGGCTCCCACCAGTCCAGCTGAACCAGTGTTAACAATAGCAGGAATTTTTTTATTAAAAGATTCCCACCTAGACACGGCTTTAGGGGAAAGATGCCAGTAGCCAGAAAGGCGGAGGGAGAGATCTACATGGGCTATATATTACATCTTCTTTGTGTTCTTGAACTGGACTAGTCTCTTTTCCTTTTCCCAAACAGAACCCCCTCCCCAATAAATTGCACACAGTAGACTAGCTATGGAGAAATCACTGCAGGAAGCAACATCAGGGATTGCCACTTCTCAAACAACTGCTTTGGCCTCCAGCTGAAGGAGCAAGTAGCATCTTAGGGCAGAGTCTCTATTATACTTCCCTGAGCCTTACTTAAAAGGCACAGGACAGGGCACTCCTTGCAATTATCTCTGCATCTGTTTGTTCAGAATCACAGAAGAGAAAGTACATTGATTACAGGAAATTACAAGCTAGTGACACAGCCTCTTAACTGCAAGCCTCAGCATGATTAATCTGCCCTTTTCAAATGCTGAAGAGCCCATCAGCTGCACCATCAGCAAGGAATAGCTTCAATATATTACTCATTTTATATAAAAGTGTAGTGGAGAAGGGCTGGCCACCAGGGAGTTCAAATGCATGTATACCTTGAGTAACTACCTTTGTTTCACCTTGAAAGTCATGTTCCAATACTGTCTTTCCATTTTTGAGTGGCACAGCACATTGAACAGAGAGTTTCACTTAACTGTACAGGTCTTTTTATCACTATTACTATTTATTTCTATTCTGGTAGAGGCCTGGAGTCATAAAGAGGTTGTGCTGCCAAATACAAATACATGGCTAGTGTACACTACACAAAGGCTTTGCTGGCTATCTATAATGGTAAAGCCTTCTAGTGGAGACAGAGGTTATAGGAGCAAAATGAGTTATTTTGTTGCTATAGTTAAACCACCTCCCCAAATGACAAATTATTTCTGCACAGTGGGAGGGGGGTGTTGCCAGCATAGCTTCATCAGTTAAGGGCTATTTAGAAAAGCTGGACATGCACAAGTCCATGGGGCTGGATGCAAGGCGTCCAAGGATGCTGAGGAAGTTGGCTGATGTGATTGCAGAGCCACTGGCCATTATCTTTGAAAACTTGTGGTGATCGGGGGAGGTCCCGGACGATTGGAAAAGGCAAATATAGTGCCCATCTTTAAAAAAGGGAAGGAGGAGAATCTGGGGAATTACAGACCCGTCAGCCTCACCTCAGTCCCTGGAAAAGTCATGGAGCAGGTCCTCAAGGAATCCATTTTGAAGCACTTGGAGAAAAGGAAGGTGATCAGGAACAGCCAACATGGATTCACCAAGGGCAAGTCATTCCTGACCAACCTGATTGCCTTCTATGAGGAGATAACTAGCTCTGCGGATGTGGGGAAAGTGGTGGATGTGATATACCTTGACTTTAGTAAAGCTTTTGATACAGTTCCCCACAGTATTCTTGCCAGCAAGTTAAAGTAGTATGGATTGGATGAATGGACTATAAGGTGGATAGAAAGCTGGCTAGCTCATCGGGCTCAATGGGTAGTGATCAACAGCTCAATGTCTAGTTGGCAGCCGGTATCAAGTGGAGTGCCCCAAGGCTTGGTCCTGGGGCCGGTTTTGTTCAACATCTTCATTATGATCTGGATGATGGGATGGATTGCACCGTCAGCAAGTTTCTGGATGACACTAAGATGAGGGAAGAGGTAGATATGCTGGAGGGTAGGGATAGGGTTCAGAGTGACCTAGACAAATTGGAGGATTGGGCCAAAAGAAATCTGATGAGGTTCAACAAGGACAAGTGCAGAGTCCTGCACTGGGGACGGAAGAATCCCAAGCACTGCTGGGGACCGACTGGCTAAGCAGTATTTCAGCAGAAAAGGACCTGGGGATTATAGTGGATGAGAAGTTGGATATGAGTCAGCAGTGTGCCCTTGTTGCCAACAAGGCTAATGGCACATTGGGCTGCATTAGTAGGAGCACTGCCAGCAGATCGAGGGAAGTGATTATTCCCCTCTCTTCGGCTCCGGTGAGGCCACATCTGGAGTATTACATCCAGGTTTGGGCCCCCCACTACAGAAAGGATGTGGACAAATTGGATAGAGTCCAGTGGAGAGCAACGAAAACGATTAGGGGGCTGGAGCACATGACTTATGAGGAGAGGCTGAGGGAACTGGGGTTATTTAGTTTGCAGAAGAGAAGAGTGGGGGGGGGGATTTGATAGCTGCTTTCAACTACCTGAAGGGGGGTTCCAAAGAGGATAGAGCTAAGTTGTTCTCAATGGTGGCAGATGACAGAACAAGGAGCAATGGCCTCAAGTTGCAGTGGGGAAGGCCTAGGTTGGATATTAGGAAACACTATTTCACTAGGAGGGTGGTGAAGCACTGGAATGGGTTACCTAGGGAGGTGGTGGAATCTCCTTCCTTAAAAACCTCTAAAGCCTGGCTTGACAAAGTCCCGGCTGCAATAATTTAATTGGGGTTGCTCCTGCTTTGAGCAGGGGGTTGAACTAGATGGTCTCTTCCAACCCTAATCTTCTATGATTCTATGGTTAGAGGTGATTTCTTCCACACTCCTATCAGCTATGCCAGCAAAACGAGGTGTAGACCTGGCCCCAGTAAGAGACAGTCCCTGCCTCAAAGAGCTTATAATATAAATAGACAAAAACAGACAGACAAAGAGAAGGGGTGAAAACAGAGGCAAAGTGATTTAGCAAAGCCAGGAATAGAATGCAGCTGCTCCGACACCTACTCCTGTGTCCCATTCACCGGACCATACTGCCACTCTCTTTTTCTGGAGCAGTTACAGTGAAATGTAGTAGAACCTAGCAATGTCCAATACAGATCTGGGGAATGCTACGAGCTTCATGGGAGCCTGCAAAATTTAAGCTTTAATTAAAAAACTGAGTTTATAGCCCTTACAGTTGTTGAAACAAACCTTCCAAACATGAACCCAATGCTGCACCGAGCCTTTTTTAGACAGAGAGCCTGAAACACTAGGTATGAACTTTCCCATTTATTGGTCTAGCTTCAGATGGGCCTGACCTACACTAGAAAATGTTGTTCACCACTGTGTGTAGCTACACACGTTTTTAAAATTGTTTAAGTACTAGTAGAAACCAAACTTTTCCACACCAGTTCAGACAAGTGCGATTCATACCTGGTGGAAGGTAACAAATTTTTGATCTGTATTTAAAGAAGGTGCTAAAGGTGATCCTGGGAATTACAGATCAATAAGCCTCACTCAGGCATTAGGTAAAATGGTTAAACTAGAAACATAAGCCACTTGGATGACCTTGAGTATCACAGGGAATAACCAGCATGGTTTCTGCAAAGGAAAATCATGTTTCATGAATCTCTTAGAATGGGCCAATAAAATAGATAATAAATTATGGATAAAGGAGAACAGGTTGAATGTTTATTGGGCTTTCAAAAAGCTCTTGACAAAAGCTCCATAAAAGGCCATTACAAAAATCTAAGTAATCATTAGTTGGGAGGTAAAGAGCCACTATGGATTAAAAACTGGCTAAGACACCTAAAAGAATAGAAAAAATAAATTTTCAGGATGGCGAAAGTTAACTAGAAGGGGCCTGTGGCTCCATTCTGTGACTGGTGCAATTTGCTGGAATCCTGACCTTTTCGGTAACTCACTTTTATCCACCCAGGCACCTCCTTGCTGACACTTTACTGAGACTTACATGCTGACAAGTCCCTCCCCTCTTGTATTTCCCTTATTTTCCAGTATCCCTGAGCCCCAGCTTCTCTTATTTCCTCTGTCCCTTCTCCCATGCCTGAGCTGCTGGCTAAGAATGTCAGTAAAATTTACCAGGCAGAAATGACAGAGTAAAAGAAAAATATCATTTGCATGTAGTCAAGCATCATATTAACAGAAGTGTAGAGTTTTATCAATGGCCACTGGAGACTTACTCAGAAATTTTAATATAGAATGCCAGTATTTGTTTACAGTTCTGTCTTAGCAGAGTTACAGGCTCAAAGATGACATTTCTGTTTTTCATATTCATGAGCCACTGGCTGTAGTGAAGAGCTATTCAGTTATGGAGAATGTTGGAGGTTTGTTTCCACTACATCTCTTCCTCACATGGAATTTCAGCAGAACTTTACAGAAACATTCTTCGTTTCCTGATAGCAGTACATTTAGCAATCAAAGGTCTGTAAACAGTGGGGGGTTATAAGAAAGGCAGTGCATTACGTGCTCCATAAGCAGTCACATTTAGAAGACACTGAATGCCACTCTACGAGGAGATGTACCCTGCAGTCCGTTCTGATGCGAAAATTCTGGATTGCTTCTTTTGTCAGATTTGTGCTACCAGTAACATCAAGTTCTCGCAAACTCTCCATTTTAGCCAAGCTCAACAAGATATTGTCAGTCAAAACAAAACCACTGGGGATGAAAAACAGATTGCACTTAGGGCTTCAGAGGGAGTTAGAAACAGAGATATCTGAATTACAGAGCAAAAGAACACTTTCTATATTGGGGACTTAAAGACCCAGAATCTCCCACTAGTGATGGCAGCGATGTGTGTTCATAGAATCAGAGAGATTAGAGGTGGTCTGGGTGGCCTAACAAGTTTCTTCCACGTCCCTGTCCATGCACAAGCATGCCAGCAGTGAGCATCGCCAGGGACAAAGGATTAATAACATAACTAATTGCAAAGAACTTTTTATCCCAGAGGGCTGCCCTATGCAGTATGAATGGGCAAAGGGAATTATATGTCTTCTCCAGACCATGATCAGGGCTTTTTGGCCAACTCACAGCTATTCAAAGGTCAGATCCTCCCCAGTTGCTGGATGAGCTATCAGGCCCCCCTAACCTTAGGAGAGAGGAAAATCTCTCTGCCTGCCCCGGCTGGAGGAGTAAAAATGACAGCTTACCACGCCTGGATGTCACTATCTGGAGACTAGTGAGTTAGAAAGACTTCCCTGGGGGAAAGAATACTGAGGGACCAGATGTACTATCCTCCAGCCAGAGACTATGGCTCTGCCCTTACTCCAGCTCCTCACTTCCCTGCCAGGTTCTTCAGTTATTGGCTACCCAGAGTCATCGCACAGTTCCAAGTGCTGGCACCATACAACCCTCACAATGTCTTCAAGTCTGGCACCCTCCTATGCTCTTTGGAAGTCAACTAATGAGGTCACTCGCCATCACATGTGGGGGTCAACATCATCAACTCACCTCCTGCTCAGGTCTCCCTGTATATTCAGACGATAAGGAAATGAGGGCAAGTTTCCCATGCCCACAATTCTTCAGCACTTGTGAGAGCAAAAACACTTGCTCCTGCCACTGACTACCCAACTACCTATTAGCTTTACTGGCATGGTAAGGGAGATATCTCCCTTGCCCTTCCCTTCCTCTCCTCTGAATACACTGGGCTGAATCTGATGGTCTGGAAGCAAGGGCTTGTTCACATGGTAAATGGAACCAAAATACTGAATGAGGCTACATTTCACATCTGTAATTATTGCAGTTCAAGCCTGTGTATTGATACTCTTATTTCTGAATAACTTGATTTATTTTTTACTGAATTATTTCAAAATAGGGCATTTATTCACAAACAGACTTGAACTGAAATAGCCAGAGGTGTGAATTACAACAGATTTAGTTATTTCACTTCCATTTACTGGATAAATAACTCCCAGGAGACACAAAACAGGGTAAATAAAGAACACCCATCCCTTTCTTAATTGCTTAGTGCTGCCTCTTTATTTAGCTTTAATGGGGTGTTAACTATGACCATGTCTACCCACAGACTTGTACCAGTTTATCTAAAAATTGGCTAAAAAACCTCACACTTTTAGTTAGACCAGTGCAGCTTGTAACATCAACAAGTCCTAATGTAGTAAGTTTCTTTCATTCTTCAATATCTGTAGCACATTGTTCAGTCATACCTAAGGCACAGTCTAGTCAGCAGTGGAAAGAGGTGGGGAAATTGTTTCAGAGTCTTTTCATCAAATCCATATGAAAGGGTTAGATCCATTTCTCTTAGCTTCCAGGATTTATCAGACAAACAGCTGAGAGCAGAGTTTGAGAGCTTGGTTCCAATCACACTTAGTTTAACAAGGCTGGAAGGAATGTTATCAACGAACATATCCAAATTGGAGATCCCTTTAAAAGCAGACAGAGAGGACAAAATGGAAAGACATTTATGACTCTTTTCTTGACAATATTTTTCAAAGTAAGTATCAGGGTTTTTTTTAAACAGATACCAAAGTTCTATGTTTTTCATCCACTATTCAGCAAGAATGAGACAGTGAAAAAGCATGAAAGGTACAAATAAAACCAATATTTGTGTTACAACTGAAATCAGGGCTCCATCGTGCTAGGTGCAATACACACACATAGACTATGTCTACACTACCGCGGTAAGTCGACTTAGGCTACACAACTCCTGCTACGTGAATAACGTAGCTGGAGTCAACATACCTTAGGTATGTTGCATATTTATGCTTGCATATTTATTCCTGCCTCTGAAAATTTCTACTATATGCATCTAACAAAGTGGGTATTCGCTCATGAAAGCTTATGCTCCAATACGTCTGTTAGTCTATAAAGTGCCACAGGACTCTTTGCCGCTTTTACAGATCCAGACTAACACGGCTACTCCTCTGATGCTTGATACCTTAGGGTCTACTCTGAGGGGGGGGGGTCGACAGGAGAAACTCTCCCATCGACTTACCTTACTCTTCTCGTCAGGGATAGAATACAGGGGTCGACTGGAGAGCAATCTGCTGTCGATCTGGTGGGTCTTCACTAGACCCACTAAATTGACAGCCGGTAGATTGATCTCAGATCTTGGATCCCTGCTATAGTGTAGATGTAGCCTTAGTGACACACTGTCCCTGCCCAAACAGCTTACAAGCTCAGCAGACAAGACAGACAATAGAAGTATCACTATCCCCATTTCACAGAGGTGGAAGTAAAGCCTGGGGAGAGTAAGTGACTTTCCCAAGGTCACAGAGGAAATCATGGCAGAGCCAGGAGCTGAATTTCGATCTCCTGAGTACCATCTACCTGAGTACCTTAACCCCAAAGTCTCTATAGGAAGACTACATTTTCAAAACCTGCATTTTCAAGTACTTAGCTTTATAACATAGTATCTTTTGCTCCCCTAATAAAAATAAAAACTTCCAGTCCTGTGACTTCAGACTTGTCTAAACTTAATATGCTACAACCATAGGCACCGACTCTGTGGGTGCTCCAGCCCTGGGCAGAGCGGGGGTGGGGAAGAGGCGGGGTGAAGGTGGGGGCTTGCGAGAAGGGGGTGGGTGGAGGTGGGTCCGGGGGCGGAACGAGCACTCCTGGGGCCAGCCAGCGCCTGTGGCTATAGCAGCACAACTGTGCAGCGGTAACACTTCAGTGTAGACACTAACTATAGTGATAGGAGGGATTCTTCCATCGCTGTAGTTAACCCCTCCCCGAGAATCAGTAGCTAGGTCCATGGAAGAATTCCTAGTCTACACCAGGGTTAGGTCGGCATAGCTACATCTCTCAGGGTACTGATTTTTCACACCCCTACATTTTCAGTATAGGCCAGCCCTTACACAGAGGATTAGGACTTCATAGGGGTTTTCACAGGTGCAGCCGCATCAGTGGCTGGTTCCATGGCTGAAATGGGGACAAATCCCAAGCGTAAATAAGAAGTAGTGGGGATCTGTCAACTGGACTGGGAAGGGAACCCGAAGGGCATTAAGAGCCATAAGGCAGCAGCTTCATTAAATAGTAGATATCTAGACTGATTTTTCAGTCAGGTTTGAATGAACACAGTCAAGCCAAGCAGGTTCTGAATTGGGGAACTGATTTTTTCAGAGACAAGATATATCAGCCAACAGAAACATCCATAAAAATAAGCTCTTTGCTGTCTTGCTGGTTACCATTTAACTGAAGATGAAACTACCCAAACCTTCCTAAGCCTGCACAGAACAAAACCAAAAAACACTGCAATCTTAAAAACAACTTACATAGAAGATTTAATTCTGTCAAGTTTGGTAGGTTCTTCAGCACCTGTCCAAAAACATCCACTGAGTGTAACAAAAAGTCCTTGATGTAACAAACAGTCAGAGTGTGTATGGTGGAGAGCTGATCCAGGAAACGCTCTGAAAGAAGGTTATAACCAGTTTGCCTCAAGGCCAGAGTGTGAAGCTGAAGTTTTGGAACAGGAGGCGACTCTAAACATAGTGGATTGATTGAAAAGGTGGGGGGAAATACTTATTTGACATCCCAGAGATATTTGTTTTCCAATATTAAAGCACAAGGTTGTGTACAAGTCTTTACATTAGGTTCATACTTATGGTAGCACATAGTGAATATAACAGGAAAGACGGGGGGGGAAATCCCCCCACACACCCACACTTTGGTTAATAATTTGGCTTAACTGCAACCTAATTTCTTCAAACAGGAAGGTATCTGACAATGAGTTATCTAGAAAGTTTGAACAACAAACTAAACAATTGTTGGTTAGTAGAAGGGCTCTGAAAAAAGGTCAGATATGCAAATTTCATAAAGGGTCCATTTAAAAATTATTTTAAGATTCCTAAACTAAGGAACAAATTCCGCTGACGATCCCCAAAGAACTTTCTCTGTGCTCTCCGATTATGTGCTGTAAAGTGAAGATACACAGGGATTTTAATATAAAACAAAGAGGTTGAATCTCTGCTCTAGTGTAAAACTGAAGTATATTATAAAAATGCTACAATACTTAAATGTGTGTGCCAAGATTTTAAAAAATGACTAGTGATTTGGGAGAGACAACGTGGGCGAGGTAATTTTTTGGGGAGGTCACTTTAATGGTGCCTGATTTTGAGGGCAAGTGCTCAGCTCTTTCTGAAAATCAGAACCCATTAAAGGTGTCTCCATTTGGACATCTGAAAACAGACACACTTAAAATCAAGTCACTTTTGAAAGTCTTGGCCAAGAACTATATCCTCCTTTTAGGCCAGGATTATATTCTACAGCCTAATCATGGGTCCCCATATCCTATTTTTAGAGCCTGGGATTCTCAAGGGAGTCCAGCATCCAAAAGCTATCAAAATTCAGGGGAGAGGGACACCAAAATCCCTTTTAAAAATCCCAGCCATAATCATAAATTTGAAAAAGCTATTTATATATTCAGTTTAAAATAC
The DNA here is from genome assembly GCF_965140295.1 of Lepidochelys olivacea. Classification (NCBI taxonomy): domain Eukaryota; kingdom Metazoa; phylum Chordata; order Testudines; family Cheloniidae; genus Lepidochelys; species Lepidochelys olivacea. Next base: position 127,082,949 of record NC_140416.1, read on the forward strand.
TCCACAAGCTTTAGGAAACATGTTTACAACATATCAAAACAGTAATGCAATGAAAATCTGAACCTAGTCCACTAAAGCAAGGGGGATACAGTTAAGAATAAATCTTCACTACCAACACACTCTAATATACTCAGCATGTAATCCTTTGAGCAACAATGGACACTTAGGCCCCAATCCTGCCAGCTCTTATGCACATACTTAACGTTCTACCTTGAGTAGTCCTATTGATTTCTCATGGTAGCAAAGTTAAACACATGCATCAGAGCTGGTAGGACTGGTGCCATAATTCTGAATATAGCGTATATAAATATAGCCTATAGAAACAACGCTCACCTTCTGATGAATAAGGGATGGGAAGTCTATCTGGCAAACTGAGGCATAACAAAAAATGCTCCTTATTCAGGATATAAGAAAGTGACAGTTCTCTGAGTTTTGGTAAATGGAATAAAACATACTCTAGTGCTTTCTCAGGAAGAGCCTTTTGCACAGTATGCAATGAGAGCAGATGTAGGTTTTGTAAGCAAGCAATTCTGATCAATTCACTGCTACTTAAGAAGGTTATGCCGCACAACAACAAGTGGGTAAGGTGTTGAAAGTGCACAATTTCCCTGATTACACTTCTCTCAGATAACCTAGAGCACATTTTCAAGTGAAGTTTCTGTAGATCTGTGAGCAGCTGTAAACCTTGCAGGATTTCCTTGCTCCAGAGGGAATCCACAGTTACATCTAGCAGACCAGGCATGAACCTCAGCAGCTTTTGCCATTGCTTAAGCCCGATTTCTTTCACTTCTACAGAAGTGATCTTTCTTTTCCGAAGCACGTCCCAGAACTCGGCATTGAAAGCGCTTATGCGTCGGAGAACAATGGTACTCTTTTGCCACACAACAGGCTGATCAACCAGGTCCTTGAAGAGACTGCATGTGGCACGGACCTTGGATTTTTCCGCAGGAGGAAGGTACCTGATTATCTCAGTCAGCATTTCTTGCGGTAACTGCAGCAAGTGAGTGGCTCTCATTATCCCTGTATTACTGGCTGGCATACTTTTCTCCTGCATTCTTCCACTCTCTTAAAAAAAAAAAAAAAAAAAAAAAAAAAAAAAAAAGACAACAATTAGTTACATAGCCAAGAAAAGTATTATGTAAATGTAAACCCTGTGGCCCAAAGCCTACAAGAGAAAGGAGTTGACTGAATGCGGTAGCATGACTGCCACCTACATTTATACCACATATTAACATGTACCATGAAGTACATAAATGCATGCATGAACTACAGTGTGTTTTGTAGAGATACTGTAAATAATACCATACCTGTCTTACAATAAAAGAATGTTAAGGTTGCAAGGTCAGGTACAGGAAAGTTAGAAAGTGGCAGAATTAAGGTTGTCTGTGCATGATACCGTAGGGCATTGAATACGGTGTTAAAAATTCAAGCTGTCACTTGAAGTATAAGGGTTTTCTGATCTTGCTTGCAGGCTTGGGGGCTCTGTACGGAAGCACGTGATCTGGATTTTCAGCAGTCAGTCTGTAAAGAGTCAGCCTAGAGCAAAGTGGGTTAAGTTGTGTTTCTCTGCCTTGGGGAGCAACCTGCTTTGCCTCTCTCTGATTTTGATTCTTGTGTGTTAGTGTTCTGGAATCTAAGAAATAACAGTGTGTTACATTGCCACTTTCCAGAGAAAGCGTTTTATCCAACTTTGCTGTTTGTATGTTACGAACATAACTGATAGTCTTTAATTACATGATTGCACAGAATTTTTTTCCAAAGAACCTCTGCATCATTCACCACGCACGATGGAAAGTGTTCACAGGCCTTATTTATTGCACACCATCCAAACCCAGAATTATTAATTTCAGGTTGTCTTCTGTGCACTCACTGTACTATCTGAGCCTAAAAATATTAATGATTTTATCTTCGCAACTCTCCATTTTACAAATGAACAAAGGCACAGGCCCAGATATTTAAAGGTATTTAGGCATTGCTCTGCTCTGTGTTGCAATGGTCCACTGATTTAGGAGTGTGCGTCTCATTTTAAAATGTGAGCGAGGAGTTTAAGTACCTAGGTCACTTTTGAAAATGACACTTAAGCCTTGCAATGCTTAACAGAGCAACACTTAAATACCTTTAAAAATCTGGGCCAAAGTGACTTGCTCAAGGCCGCAAAGTGAATCAGCAGCAGAGTCGGGAGTAGAACTAGTCCCACAATCAACCAGTCCTGTGCTTATTCCTCCAGACAGCATTGTCCTCTTATAGCTAAACAGCCATAGCTGAAGTTGTGGGTGCTCAGCATATCTGGAAGTCAGGTCCCAAGTCAGGTGCTCAGAAAATGATGAACACACAGTGGCGAACTGTGAAAGTTCTGGTTTCAGTAATGTGCCTTGCATCACACAAACTCTGTCTCTGAGGCAAGGATAGAACAGAGTTCTTCCAGGTAGCATTCAACTGCCTGAACCACAAGATCATTTTTTCTCTTCCTGTAGCCCTCTGCTTCAGTCATGGCAAACCTTCCAATTTCTGAAAACAAGCCAAAAGTACTACAGCCAACAGCCTTATTCACAGCCAAGATTCATTCAACTGCAACAAATAAAATACAGACCCTGCCAAGGAAGAAATGGGAAGACAAAAAACAGGCGAGAGATTAGACACGTAATATGTCTAATTAATTTGCAGCATGAATCAAAGAGAAAATGAAAGATTTAAGTGGATTTAATGGCATTTCTGGAGTTTTAAAGCCAAAGTATGGGTTATTAAATAATTATAAATTTGACTTCTTCCCCAAAGGCAAAAGAAGGACCAGATTTATTCAGAGATCTAAATGTACCTGAAATGAGATCTCAGAAATTCAAAGAGTAAAAGAGTATTGCAGAGCATGATAACAATTAGTACTGATTCTGAAGCAACAGCATGCACTTTTTATAAAAATGGAGCAAAGAAATGTGGTAATGCCAATAAACTATAAAGTGGTAAACAAGATAGATATGTAGAAAAGACAAATCTAATTACACCACTGCCAAGAAAAGAGTCCAAAAGGGAGAGTAACAATTAATGACTGATTTCCAAGGTTCTTCATAGTTGCTATAAATCTCTGTAGGAATCAGAATGCAAATCTTCAAGAAATGGATTATTATTTTTTTAATTTCAAAGAATAATCTATTCTGGTTGAATGAGGTGCACCGAGTTTCTCTTAATATTAAAAGGCTCCCGCAGCCTAGCCTAAGCCCTCCTCATTGTACCTTATTTCAAGTGCACAAGGAACTGGTATTCTTCACTGATATTACAGATAATCTAGCGCAGAAGGGATAAAATGGGCAATGATACATTAAGTCTTACATTTCCCGAGGCAAAACAGTATGTAAAATGCTGGAATGCTAGAAGATAGCAATAACCACTACTATAGGATGGAGCCACTCATCAACGGCACCACACATGTACCTTTGTACATTAAACACAGCCAATACACTTTATTGCTATTGCCCCGCTATAGCGCCAAGATCTGTTATCATTATACCTAGGCCAAAATTACAATCTAAACAACCAGACACAAAATATAAAAGTGCCCCTAACCTTGCAGCTCCTGTTTTGATGTTTTACCAACTTCCTCTGGTGTTCTCTCTGTCTCCAATTCTCTCTCTTTTAATTTTACCAGCTAATGTTGGGTTTCTTTTCAATTACCTTACCAGATGATCCCAATTTAAGTGATTGACACATGGTTAGCAGCACAGGTAGGTGAAACCCGTAACATAATGCAAAGTTATTGGCTTGCTGAAGAAAACAGTGCCTTGGACTGGTGAGCACTTCTCTTTCAGTTTTTCACAGCTAATCCTCTCTCCTCCACCACTTGCACATATAACATGTTGACTCGCATCCCCCTTACGCACACAATATCCTCTCATCACTCACACAGGTTGCTCCCCTGCAGATACCTCTCTCTTCTGGGGTTGGAGTTTCTCTCTACAGACTAGAGGAGGAGAGGGAAAGCAGCAGAGATAGTTAGGAAATCCACAATGGATGGTCTTAGCAAATAATAGGGTCCAGACAGCCACTCCTGCCTAGATGCCTTGAGCTTGTAAAGGAGGTTTTTCATCAAACTGGATGTTTTCCCTGAAAAACTCAACAAGCTGTCACCATCTTCATCCCTGAAGAGGCCAAGCTTGAACTTTGATCGCCAGTAATTGTGTATTTTCCTTTTCCTTGATTTAGATTTTATATATGTGCACTGTGCATAACTAGCATAATTATCCAATCAGTTACATTGTTGAATAGTTACATGGCCTTTTGCCCGCAACTCTGAATTTTAAAGCTCAACTAGTAGAGCCAATCTAAATCCATGAGGTCTGGTCTATTAGATGCCTTTGCTATCTCCTGATTTCACTCCCTTTTTATTTTCTTATCTCAGTGAGCCAGCACATCTGGATACAAGTTTTGTTAGTGTCACCATTCACTTGTCTTTTTCCTCTTTTCTTTTGTAACATGGTGGTAGAACTCACTATCTGGCATATTACCCCAGGCACTAACGGCACCTACAAACATACGATTTTCCACTGAATGCATCCGATGAAGTGAGCTGTAGCTCACGAAAGCTTATGCTCAAATAAACGTGTTAGTCTCTCAGGTGCCACAAGTCCTCCTGTTCCTTTTACAAACCTACTGAAGTCACTGGTAGGAAAAGGGCCACCTCGTCACCTGATGGATATAAAACCGTATGCCCAAGTGCCAACGAGATAAATAACCCACTCAGAGGGAAAGGATTTCTGAAATTGAAGGAGACCTTTGCCTTTCTCGACAAAACGCAAATCAAACTAAGCACGAGCATTTCTTTGCGGCGGCTTAGGAAATGCGAGGAACAAAGCAGAGGGGCCCCTCCTGTTAATAAACAGCACTTGGGTCATGCAGCCACCTGCGCAGGAGTAACCTGCCCCACGCCAGCGAAGCTGCTCCGTCGCACACAGCGTCCGAGGGGAGCCAGCGCGCTTTCCCCAGCCCCACAGCAGGCAGCGAGAGCAGAAGCCCGTTCCGGGCCGGGCCGGGCCGGGCCGCGGCGCGAGCGGGTGACCCCCTCAGGCCGGTTTCAGGCGTAGGGGCCGAAGGGCGGCGCAGGGCCCATGTCTGCACCCCGGGGGCTTCTCACACCCAGGCGGCGAGCGGGCTCCCCGGGGGGGGGGGACAAGAGAGGAGGCCGGCTGGGGCGTGGGGGGCTGGCCCCGCCGCCTCTTCGTGGGGCCCGGCATCTTCCAGCCCCGCCCCACTTCTGCGGGGGCGGGAGCTGCTGAGGAACCCCCCGCGCGCCCCCAACACCGGGCAGCAGGCCGCGCTCCCTTTCGTTTGTAAATAACAAAGGGGGGGGAGGGTCCCAGCCCCCCAGCGTGGGGATCCCGCGCCGCTACGGCACGAGGCGGGGAAGGTAACGGCGCCCGCAGACCGCCAGAGCCCAGCGAGCCCCGCCCCGCCCGGTTCCCGCCCGCCGCGCCTTACGTCACGTCACTGCGAGCGAACCGCGGGCCGGCGGGCGCCTCTGCCCGCTCCGACCACGGCCGCAGTCCCGCCTCCGCCGACGTCACTCCCCTCCCTGCCAATCAGCGTGCGAGGCGGCGGGACTCAAAACTTGTAACGGCCGCGCGCGCGCCGCGCAGGGGAGAGGAGAGCGGCGGGCGGGCGGCGAGAGCGAGGCGGCGGGGTGAGTGTGGCGGGCCGGGCCGGGCCCTGCCGCGGAGGGGCGGGCGGCCGGGCGGCGGTGTGACGGGGCAGAGCGCGGACCCAGCCTCTCGTGGGCCCGGGCCGGGCTCGGCGCGTCTCGGACGCCTGAGGGGAGCGGCGCGGCCGGGAGCCCCGATGGGGCGGGGCTGTCAGGCTCGGCGTGGCCCGCCCAGGGCGAGACCCGCGCTGGTCCCGGGCTAGGGGGGAGGGCCAAGGTGGGTGACCGCTTGTACCGGGAGCTGGTGGGAGGCACCAGCTGTCAGCAGCACCGGCTGTTCCCTCCCGGGCGTTGTGTCTCCCGTGGCCGGTGCTCGGCGCTGCACACGAGCTCTGTCTCGCCCATGAAACCCCCGCTCTCGTGGCACAGCTGCCCCGGATAGGGACTGTGGCTAACAGGGCTCTGGGGATGGGGAACTCCTAAGCCCAAAGCTGATCTTTCCCCATCGTTTTCCTGACGCCTGGAAGAGGCTGGAGCCTTGTAGTTTTAGAAAACAGCCAAGGGACTTGATCCCGTTCCCCTTGAAGTCACTTGTGAAGTCTCCTATTTACGTCAGGGGTCTAGAATTCTGCTCCTTGAGACATTCTTAACCGAGTAAACCGAGCAATCCATGACAATACAGTTGCTTAAGTGTGGCATGTTTGGGTGTCACTTTTCTGAAACTAAATAATTGGCTGTGAAACAAGCAGGCTGCCCGTCTGGATGCAGCACTTCAACTTGATTGATGTACAACAGAAGTTTACTTTAAAATGTGGCACTAGCAGTGGAAACGTAAAGACCAACTTTTTTAACCACGTTTCTCTTTTTAGCTGAAATTTGAAGAAATAAAGTCGACAATCCATGGAATTCTTGTTCCTCCTTCCGTTATTTAAAAAACTATACCTGAACATGCACATTTTAATGACTTTGCAGTAGGAGCACAACACGTTGTTGTCAACATTGGCAAGATGATTGCTACACCTTTAAAAAATACAAGGATTTCAAAATCTCACATTTCTTCTAGCAGACGAGGAGATATGCCTTTGCAGGCAATCTTACTGAGTAACATACCGTCAGGTACTATTACTCCTTTAAAAGATTTGGTGAAATTTCAAGATGCTGGTCTGACTACTTCTGCAACAAAAGAAGCTGTGCTCCCTTCAGTTTTACGTGACTTCAAGGAAAACCATGCAAGAGGCGCAGGAACTTCCAAGAAAAGGGAAGGTATTTTTCAGTCCACATTAATAACGGGTGGCACATATGTTAAAGAATTTCTTGACCTCAGTGAAATAAGGCCAGATTCTGACACTGTAGCAGTACAAGTTGCATCTTGCCAGCAGCAACAGATCTTGCCACTAAAAGACAAAAATTTACTGAAACGCAAAGCTTGTGATCCTTTAACTCATGAATCTCCAGCAAAAATCTTCCAAAGAATGAAAGCCAAGGCATCCCATGAAAAACAGCATCAAATGCCATCCACGGGAACATTGTTAGGGACAAATTACAACAGTGATTTGATCCTGACTCCTGCTACAAAACTTGTCCATCAGGGAACACAGGATAAAAAATCCAGTGATGAAGAAAACCAGCAAAAAGCTGGCAAGGTACCTGATAGACAGATCCAGCCAGGGAAAGGTTTGTTGCATTATATTTCCAAGATGCCTGGTTATATTACATCTCCAGTAAAACACAAGGATGATGGTGGTATCTGTCTGATCTGTATCACTGTAATACAGTGATTGTGTGTCTGAATGGAGGGATGGATCAAGCTTCAGGGAGCAACCAGTACACATAGTCATGGATTTCTATTCCATCAGGTGTGCTATGCTTTTGTAGGGTTTTAGAACTGGGAGTAGGCTGCTGTGGAGGGTACTTCACATTGCCACACTGTCCCTGTGCTGTGATGTCTTAGGGGGAGTGACATGGTCTGTAGTATCTTAATGTCTTATGAACAATATAAGACCACTGTTGTCATACAGTGTTCTAGTAGTTTTGAGCCTTTTTATGTCTGTATTCAGGCTGTGTGCAGGCTACAGCTTAACTCGGTATAAGTGGCATCACGCAGGGGTGTGAATAAGTCACCCCTCTGAGTGATGTAAGCTACACCGACCTAAGTGCTGTTGGTGAGAGAGCTTCTCCCATGGATGTTGCTACCATTGCTTGCTGGGGCTGGAGTAATTAAGTCGATGGGAGAACTCTAGCCTCAGCAGGAAAAAGCATAGAAAACTTAACTGACTGAATTTCCCTGTACAGAAGTTTCCCATTTGTACACAGTGACAAAGGAGTAAGAGGAACTGGCTGGCTCCCTTAAGTGTTCATTTGCAGATATCTTAATGTGTTTTTTTTGTTTTGTTTTTTTTTAAAGGTGTGGAATTTTTTGATACTAAAGTTGTCAAGGTTCCTCCCCCCCTCTGAACTCTAGGGTACAGATGTGGGGACCTGCATGAGAAACCTCCTAAGCTTATCTTTACCAGCTTAGGTCAAAACTTCCCCAAGGTACAAAATATTCCACCCGTCGTCCTTGGATTGGCCGCTACCACCACCAAACTAATACTGGTTACTGGGGAAGAGCTGTTTGGACGCGTCTTTCCCCAAAAAATACTTCCCAAAACCTTGCACCCCACTTCCTGGACAAGGTTTGGTAAAAAGCCTCACCAATTTGACTAGGTGACTACAGACTCAGACCCTTGGATCTTAAGAACAATGAACAATCCTCCCAACACTTGCACCCCCCCTTTCCTGGGAAATGTTGGATAAAAAGCCTCACCAATTTGCATAGGTGACCACAGACCCAAACCCTTGGATCTGAGAACAATGAAAAAGCATTCAGTTTTCTTACAAGAAGACTTTTAATAAAAATAGAAGTAAATAGAAATAAAGAAATCCCCCCTGTAAAATCAGGATGGTAGATATCTTACAGGGTAATTAGATTCAAAAACATAGAGAATCCCTCTAGGCAAAATCTTAAGTTACAAAAAAGATACACAGACAGAAATAGTTATTCTATTCAGCACAGTTCTTTTCTCAGCCATTTAAAGAAATCATAATCTAACACATACCTAGCTAGATTACTTACTAAAAGTTCTAAGACTCCATTCCTGGTCTATCCCTGGCAAAGACAGACTATAGACAGACACACAGACCCTTTGTTTCTCTCCCTCCTCCCAGCTTTTGAAAGTATCTTGTCTCCTCATTGGTCATTTTGGTCAGGTGCCAGCGAGGTTACCTTTAGCTTCTTAACCCTTTACAGGTGAGAGGAGCTTTCCCCTGGCCAGGAGGGATTTCAAAGGGGTTTACCCTTCCCTTTATATTTATGACAAAAGTAATAACAGTTTTGGTTGTTAGCTGGAATCTTCTGTTCCATTGTGGGGTAGTAATAGCACTACTTATTAGGGGTGAAGCCTGATCCCACTGAAGTCAATAGCAAAGCTCCCATGGATATCAGTGGGGCAGGATTTCAGGTCTTAAAGGTTTTTAAGAGCTGAACTGCTCATGTAGAGAAGAGATCTAAGACAAAAGGGGGAAAAGACGGGAGGTAAAAACAAGAAAAGAGAAAAACTGAATCTCATTAGACTGTGCCTGTTTCTAGCCATAGATAAGAAGCACTGCCCTTTCCTATTCCAAAAGACAACTCTGATATTGGCAAGTAGAGGGAATATAAGGAGTGAGCCAAATCAGGTCTGTTGTGAAGTGGGACATGACCTTTATTTTTTCAAAAAAATAAACTTTTTAATGGAACAGTGTCCCACTTGGAACAAATGGCTAATATAAATCCTGTTTTTTGTTTGTTTGTTTTTTAAAGTTTGAAATACAAGAAATAAGAGAATTATGTATTTTTTTCATTGGAGAAGTTAATGTTCTATGAAATGTATATTTAGTCTAGTAATTTTTAAATGAATACTAACGATTTCTGTTATACTGTTGTTCGCTTCCTGAATTTAAGAGAACATTTTTCTTTTAGCACTGCATTGCACCAAGATAGCGCGAAACAAAAATGTGGATTCCCTCGCTGTGGACACTCTGGTTTCAGAATCTCCTCAAAAGTTCTTCTTGCGCATGAAACAGAAAGTGCAGAAGCAGCAAAAAGGTACTTTTCTTGGCAGTGCTGGTAGTGGTTCTTAAAACAGTGACTGGTTTCTTATGTTTCTGTTTGTTTAGATGCACTACACCCTGGCCATAACGATCCCATTGGGATCAAAGTCATTTGTTCATTTTAGCGAAAGAGTCCCGCAGGAGCGGGGAGGGAAGGTGGTTGACTGCGATAGCTGCAGGGGCTGAAGGAGGGGGCAGCCATGGAACTCGAGGTGGGATCCAAGGACTGGGTTCATTATAGCCGAAGGTTCGTTATTATCAAGGGCATTATAGCGAGGGTGTGCTGTAGTTAGAGTACAGTATCTCCTCTTCCCTTCCCCATCATTGCCTCACCACTCGGGGTTGAAGCTGAAGACAAGCAACTTAACTTTGTGGGGCCCCAGGCAATTGCTCTGCTTGGTATCCCCTAATGCTGTCCCTGATTTTTAATCTACTGGCTATGCAGAAAAACAGGCAGGCCGTGGAATTTTTTTGGCATGGATGGGAGGGAGGGTGTATCATTTTCTTTATCAAAAGAAAAAGGCTGAGAACCCCTGCACTGGACGTTTGTCTAGATTTGTACCAGTCCTTCATTTTGAGATGGGTGGGGGTGTAGGGTGTATCATTTATCTTGTCTCTTTTATAAAATGACTGCTCATGACATCTGATTCCAATTGTGGAGCTTGGTATTATTTTCTCTCTACTATATAAACTTCTCCCTACTAGCAGTACTATGTAAATTTCCATCTGTTTTGTCTCTCCAAATTCTGCCTCTGTGTGGACAAACGGATGAGGTAATATCTCTTATAGGACCAACTTCTGTTGGTGTGAGAGACAAGTTTTTGAGCCACACAGAGCTCTTCTTCAGGTCTTCGTGGGCAGACAAAAGTTCTTGGAGCCTCTCTATACTTCTGCATACAAATTTAAGACTTCTGTGTTCGTCACTTTATCACTACCAGCTTAGGAGCAGTTTGGTAAGGACAGCAGGTGAGGAAGGTTGAAGTGGACTTTAGCAGCAGAAGTCTTACTTGCAGCTCATGCAGCTGAGTTGCTGGTCTTGGGGTATGTGGAAATCATTGTGCCAGCTGATTGGGGGTGGAGGGGAAGCTATAGTTTCTACTCAAGATTTTTTAAAAAGAAAAGGAGTACCTGTGGCACCTTAGAGACTAACAAATTCTTTGAGCATAAGCTTTCGTGAGCTCACGAAAGCTTATGCTCAAAGAATTTGTTAGTCTTTAAGGTGCCACAGGTACTCCTTTTCTTTTTGCAAAAACAGACTAACATGGCTGCTACTCTGAAACCTGTCACGATTCATTGTAATAGAATCAGATTTCTGGTTTTATGAATGCAGGTTTACTTTTTTTTGGAATAACATGAGTTACTTTGCCTGAATTTATTTTTGTTTTTTTGTTTTTTTTAATTGGGCAGATCCTGCATTGTCAAACCAAATCAAGCAAAGCATTTCTTCAACAATCGTGAACAAGCCGTTAATCAAATCTGATTTTGCCAAACAAGTCAGTAACTTCAATGGAGAATGTACGGTTAACAATACCAGCAACAGTCAGGATGATGTTTTTCTTGTGGAGCCAATTGATGCTGATGATGAAATGTCTCAAAATACCATGATTGATACTGTGAACGCAAACTCCGACCCTTCTAAAACTGGGGTTCAGTTAGCAGAAAGGTATGGCAGTGGAGAAACAATATATGCCAGTCCTCATCGAGAAGGAAGACTATTACAAGAGAGCACCTGGAAAACAGCTCAAGGAGTAGAGAAGAAATCAGAGACTGACTCTCAGAGACCCACACAGTGCTTCTGTAGTATTATGTTTTCTTCTCCAAAGGTCCACATACCAAGAAAACAAAAACCAAAAGAAGGAGATTGTACGGCCCCCTCAGGCTCATCTCACATAGATAAAAACGATGGCAATGCAAATAAACAGGTGGGAAAGTTTGTTCCTTTGTGGAAGGATTTTGTATTGAAAAATACCTTCAGATTTGCTACAGGTAGTGGTATTTGTTTAGTTTTTTGTCATATATAGCAATATAGAAGTATAAATATGTATCTATACTGTGGAATTCATAAGCTTCATATGTGTCCTTTGGAAAACTTGCAGGCTGTCAGTCTAACTATATGATCAGAGACTGGACCTCATGTGATCCTGTTTTGGTTGATCAAACCTGTTTAAGCTTAAAAATGGTGATAGAAAGAAACAGAAATAACACTTTTTACACTTTTTTTTTAACAAAACTCTCAACCAAACATTGGTATTTATTCCCAGCTTTCTTTATTTTAATATCTATTAATATTAAACAGAACATTCTAAGTGGATGGAGACAAAAACTTTGAAAGAGAGAGATGGGGGATAGACATTACAGGCAAGGGATCTGGGACAGACACCACTATACTTTTTTTTTTTAAACTGCTTTTGCAGCCAAAGGAATCAAGTCCTGTGTGGGACTCTTAGCCCAGAGGTCTGCATTAGTGCATCAGATTCTATGATTATGGTCAAAGTCTAACATTTTAAAAGGCAAAAACCCCTAAATCCATTACATCAGGCAGGGAGGAAAAGAAATAATAAAGAAAAGGTGTATAGTTAGTTCATTTAAGTGTTAGAGGAATTTTTAATAAATACAATTTTCATAATGGAATGATATAGTTCATAAAACTCTCCAGATCTTGTGTGCGCACGTGTGTTTGTATAATGTTCAATATAAAATTACAAGGCCAGTTTCCAAAAGCGATAAGGCACTTGAAGGTCTGTCTTTAGTAGGCTGTCAGGTCCATTGTCTGCACCTGACGCATGCACTGAGAGTTTACTGATACTCCGTGTGCTGTGCGTTTTGACTATACTATAATCAGTAAATACAACTGGAAGCACTTTAACTCTTCCATGTGTCAACTATTGGATTTCTTCCAACAATAAGGGATTACAGGTGCGGGGGAAGAGTTGGTGTTGGAACCTTTAAGAGTTTCCAGATTTTAATTGTCTAGAAGTTTTGGAATCTAACTCCCCTAACTTTTTTAAATATTTGGGTTTTTTAACTTTCATTTTTAAATTACTGTCAAACATGTGCATATTTTTCAGTTGCTTAATATTTTGAGGCATCCGTTTTCAACTTTACCTGGAAATAGCAAATTCCACCCGCACTGAAAATAGCAAATTAATGTAAAAAGAAAAGGAGTACTTGTGGCATCTTAGAGACTAACAAATTTATTTAAGCATAAGCTTTCGTGAGCTACAGCTCACTTCATCGGATGCATTCAGTGGAATTAATGTATTGGTCACTTTTTCATCTCCTGAGTATTCAGTTTGTTGATTTACTGTTAACATATGTAGAATTCTTGGTTTTAAACAAACATTATAAAGCTTTTGTTTTCTTAAAAGTTACTGGTTAAAGGATAGTTAGTTTGCTTTTTATTTTAATGGCTGTATAATTGGCATATTAAGTGTACCTATAATGCTGTTTTTCTTTATCTTAGTCAAAAATCTGTCTAAGTGAGTGGAGGATTAAGGTTATCAACAACAATACTGCTGTGTGTGTAGAAGGAAAACGGAGGTAAGTGATTTTTTTTCCTTCATCAAAGTTGCACATTTCTGTGGCATAAAACATAGTTTTTTTTATTCTCATTTCTGTATCTCAACTTCACAAATATGCGCCATCCTGGCATCTCCACTTAGGACTATTGAGTGGATCTGGAAAGAATCACGTGCACCAAAGACTAGTCTGCCTCAGTTTAACCATTACATAGGGCTACCACTGCTGCTGACCATGCCCCCCCCCACCAACTTCTGCCTCCCTCCACTTACCAGAGAGAGTTTGGGGGATGGACCTAGTGCTGTTAAGTCTAAAAGAGCCACGTGCACAGCTGGTGAGAAGATAGCGTAGAGCTTCATTCAGCAAATACCAAGTACACTCTGCTGTGTTGAGGGAAGGGAGCACTTCAGCTAAGTAACTTAAAGATTTCAAGGACTAGCTGTCCAGTCTATCATAGAATTGTAGGACTGGAAGGGCCCTCAGAAGGTCAGGTCCAGTCCCCTGCACTCAAGACAGGACTAAGTATTATCTAGACCAGGGGTGCGCAAACTTTTTGGCCTGAGGGCCACATCTGGATTTGGAAATTGTATGGTGGGCCATGAATGCTCATGAAATTGGGGGTTGGGATGGGGTGAGGGCTCTGGCTGGGGGTGCTGGCTCTGGGGTGGGGTTTGGGATGAGGGGTTGGGAGTGCAGGAGGGTGCTTCGGACTGGGACTGAGGGGTTTGGCGGGTTGGAGCGGAATCAGGGCTGCGGCAGGGGGTTGGAGCACGGGAAGGGGGTGCAGGCTCCGGGCAGCGCTTACCTCAAGCAGCTCCCGGAAGCAGCAGCATGTCCCCGCTCCAGCTCCTACATGGAGGCCCTGTCCGCAGGCGTCACCCAGCAGGTCCCATTGGCCACAGTTCCTGGCCAGTGGGAGTTGCAGGGGCAGTGTGCAGAGCCTCCTGACTACCCCTACGCATAGGAGCTGGAGGGGGGACATGCTGCTGCTTCTGGAAGCCGTGCGGAGTGTGGCAAGCCCCTGACGCTACTCCCTGGCAGGAGCTTGAGGGCCAGATTAAAACATGTGGAGGGCTGGAAGCTCCCCCCCCCCCCCCCCCCGGGCCGTAGTTTGCCCACCTCTGATCTCTTCCATCCCTGACAGGTGTTTGGAGATTTTTTTAAGAGCAGATTAGACAGTGATGGAGATTCCAGAACCTCCCTAGGCAATTTATTCCAGTGCTTAACTACCCTGACAGTTAGGAAGATTTTCCTAATGTCCAACCTAAACCTCCCTTGCTGCAATTTAGGCCCATTGCTTCTTGTCCTATCCTCAGAGGTTAAGGAGAACAATTTTCTGCCTCCTCCTTGTAACAACTTATTATGTACTTGAAAACTGTTATGTCCCCTCTATCTTCTCTTCTCCATCCTAAACAAACCCAATTTTTTTTCCAACCTTCCCTCATAGGTCATGTTTTTCAGACCTTTAGTCATTTTTGTTGCTCTTCTCTGGACTTTCTCCAATTTGTCCACATCTTTCCTGAAATGTAGGGCTCTGAACTGCAATGCTCCAGTTGAGGCCATATCAGCGCGGAGTAGAGCAGAATAATTACTACTTGCATCTTGCTTACAATACTCCTGCTAATACAGCCCAGAATGATGTTTGCGTTTTTTGCAACAGCGTTACACTGTTGACTCATTTAGCTTGTGATCCACTGTGACCTCGAGATCCTTTTCCACAGTACTCCTTCCTAGGCAGTCATTTCCCATTTTGTATAGGTACAACTGATTGTTCTTTCCTAAGTGGAGTACTTTGCATTTGTCCTTATTGAATTTCATCCTATTTACTTCAGACCATTTCTCCAGTTTCTTCAGATCATTTTGAATTTTAATCCTATCCTCCAAAGCACTTATAAGTGTACTCTCTATGCCATTATCAAAATCACTGATAAAGATATTGAGCAGAACTGGACTTGATATGCCCTTCCAGCATGACTGTGCATCAATATCTTGATTCAGGTGTGACTATGAAAACAATAACCAGCAGCCCTCTCCTGTGCCCTTAATACCTACAACCTGTCCAGGATCTGGTTCTATGTGTGACAGTTTATGTTCCTTATCTTTTATTCTGTCTTACATAACTGTGGATGTCTTCATTACCCATACCTGGTAAACACCTAATCCATTTTTTACTCCAGTTAACTGTGCTCTTGTATTCTGTGATATCAATATTAAATTTCTTCCACTGCACTCCCAATTCACTTAACTTTGTTAGGTCCCTCTGGAGTTCCTCAGTCTTTCAGAATCTTGACTCTGCTAAATAAGGGCCTGAATCCAGTACCCATTCAAGTCAATGGAAAGGCTTCTGTTGAATTCAGTGGGAGTTGGATTGGGCCATAATTTTGTATTACTGCAGATCTTGATGCTTCTCTGTTCATTCCCTTTTCCAGATCATTAATGAAAATATTTAAACACCAGTCTGATACAGAATCTTGGTATTCTCATTGTTGGAACTTGAAACTGCAGTGTTAATAATTTTCCCTAAAGAAAATGAACAACTTATTTCTATTTATTCTGTCTCTTCAGAGATATGAAAGAACTGTACTGGCATAGTAATGCAATTGTGGAACGCATGGCATCGAATCAAGTTAAAACAATATCTGGCCGTATCTACTTGTTACAAGGAAATATAAACTCTGTTTCTATGAGAAAAGAAGGTAAGGAAACTCATTTGAAATTTCAGCATGTGCAGGAGGCTAAGAAATGTGGGCAGTGGCAGGCTTGGGTGAGGAGTGAATTCTGAAGTTAGACACCTCATTGAGAGTGTCCTGCCAAAAGCCCCTCCTTCGTATATCAAGATGGCAGTATGGCTTGGGGAGAAACGTAGCCTGTTAGGTAACCTGGACCTAAGCCATTTACGGCTTTAGAGGCCTATGCCAGCACTTTGAATTCCACTCAGACGCCCACAGCTGCAGTGTGTTTCAGTAGAATAAAGTTCTACTTAATAAGCAAGTTGCTGTACTAGCTTCAGCTTCTCAGAATGTTCTTGAGGCCCCAAGCAGAGAATATTACAGAGGTGACAAAGGCTCAGATAAGCATGAAAAGGTCCAAATCCTTTGTTAAAAAAAAATAAAATAAAATTCCCTCACTGAGTACAGATGAGGAAAAATGCACTCCTTGATCTACAGTTTCTTTCTGAGAATCTAATAGCAGCCATGGCCTAATAAACCCCCTGAATTGTAAACCTGATTCACAAATAGTGGCCACACACTTTCAATTAGTGGAGCATACACCACTTTATCTAATGCTACTCCTTCCCAACGGTGTAATCTCTGCCTTGTCCATGTTAAACCTCAGCCAGCTAACCCCAAATCAAACCCACTCTCTTATTGACACTGGTAACTTCTACAGCATCAGTGGAACTTACCAAAGCATGTTTTCAAATCAAGACTGGATCGCTTTCTGGAAGATAAGCTTCAGTCAGACAGAAGTTATCAGGCTCCATAAGGGGGTAACTGGGTGAAATTCTTTGGCCTGTGATATATACAGTAGGCCATACTAGGAGATCTAATGGCCCCTTCTGGCCTTAAAAATCTATGACATTCTTTGGAAGTGCAGTGAGGGAAACTCTACTCCATGTCCAAATGGAGACAGCTCAGATTAGCCACACTACCAGAAATGGTTCAACTATACATAGCTATGCAAATGCTATGAAAGAGCCCCAACAATTGTCTTTAAATGTCTTTATATTCCAGTTGATTGAACTCAGGTGGGGATCTCGGCCCCTAGTGCTCTAGGCATTCTTCCGTTCACTTCATCCATCACAAGTCTTCTGTATGCCAATGGCCTGTTAGGGTGACTTGAGGGAAGACAGCATTTACTAGCCACTGCATGAACAGTCATGGACAACTGAAAAAGTGTAATGGTTATCCTATGTCATGGATGCAGTGATTACGTCCCTAACCGCCAACCCATTTCGAAACACTAAATCCAGCGTGCTGCCAGCTGCATGCAAAGTAGCTTTAAATTAAATGGACTTTCACCCATTCCTACGGCAGTATTTTCAGTATTCAGCTTCGCAGTTTGCCCTTCAGGGAATTAATTAAAAGTCACAGACATAATTGACTACATGTCTATTTCTTTTTCTTTGGGGCGGGGGGGGCACGGAATTGACGACTGTTCTTTTTTCTATATACAGTAGAACCTCAAAGTTACAGATACCTTGGGAATGGAGGTTGTCCGTAACTCTGAAATGGGGGTGCAAGGGCTCCGGAGTGGGGGATGGCTCGGGGCTGCAGCCGCAGGATGGGAGGGAGGGCGGCTAGGGCTCTGGGTTGGGGGGGGGGGGGCCTCGGGGCTGCAGTCGCAGGGGGTGGGGAGGGGGTCCCTGGGCAGTGGAGGGGTGCTCACAGATGCAGCCACAGGGTAGGGGGAGGGGGCGCTTGGGCAGTGGGGGGCACTCAGGTCTACAGCCGCAGGGTGGTGGGAGAGGGGGCCAAGGCTCCGGGGGTGAGTGCCAGGGATCAAGGCTTTAGCTACAGGGGGAGCGCTGAGGCCGAAACCGGTGCTCCCTTTGTAGCTAGAGCCACAGCACCCCCCTCAGGGCTGAAGCTCAGTACAGAACTGCAGGGTTTAAGCCCAGAGCCCTGGTGCTCCTGAGGGTCAGAAGCCCCAAGTCCGCCCTGAACCTCCCCCCCCGCCCACGGCTGCAGACCCAACCCTCCAGTGAATAAAGCCCCAAGTCAGTACAGTATTTGTGAGGGGTGTTTTGGTCTGTGCTGCTGCCTGATTGAGGACTTGTGGTTTCACAGGGTGTCCGGTTGACCGGTAAGTCCATAACTCTGGTGTTTTTTATCTTTGAGGTTCTACTGTCACATGTAATGTACTACAACTTATGTACTGCTGTCAGTGAACCAAATTCACTATTCAAATATCATTCTTTCTTACTGTGAAAGGGGAGGAAATGCAGTAGAAAGTAGAGTATGCTGTTAAAATTTTAGCCATTATTAACGCTCTCCTCTGTTTCAAACAGGATTTCCATACAAATTCATCAAGAAGTTTACATTTGGATTTCCAAAACAATGGAAACAATATGTTGAGAATTTTCTTGGGGAACTAAAGAGGTAACTTTTGGTAGGCCTTTATTTTGTTCAGTGCTAACTTAATAGTGTAGAGTGAATATTTGTTTTTAAAAAATATGTAAAACAACTGAGGTTCAATAGATATGTATTTAGACTAAGTTCTAAGCAAATTCTTAGTAACCAATGTGTTAACTGGAAAATAAAGTTTAGCAGGCTTTGTCTAGTGTGTGTGTGTGTGTGTGTGTAAGTGAGAGAGAAACTAGTGCAGCTACACTGATTTAGCTACAGTGGTGCTACCAGTACACCAATTGCACTAATACCGGAGGACTTGCACTGGCTTGGCTTCTGGCGTAGTTTATTTACATTAGGGGTTTGAATCAGTGCAGCTGCATTAATACACTGGTGTGGGGACGGGGAAGAACCATGTACAAGGCTTTTCATTTGTGAGTTTTCTGTGTTTGAATGGTGTACAATAGTATTTCAGCTGAAGTTCTTTAATAACAACTAAGCAATATTAAGCAGTGACAGATTTTGGTTTCTTTTTTTTTCTTAAACTTCAAAAAAATTAGGAAAGAACAAGATACTGACGAGGCTGGCAATGAAAAAATCAGTTTTGTGGAAGTGGATATGTTGGAAGAAGAGGAGGTAACAGGAGACTTAAAAAAACAATCTAGAACACAAAACACCACTTATGAAGTAGCACTGAATGATAACAGATGTGAGTACTACCCCACCTCCACCCCCCCACCCCCCTTTTTTTGTTCAAAATTGATGGTAATTTAAATGGTTAAATAACTGACTGCTTCTTAACATTTCTCATTTTTAGAATAGTCACAGCATGAAGTTGTTTTTTTTCAATTGTAGTGGCATTTCTTTCTCACAGTGAAGCTCAATGTTCTATTAAAATATTGGAACATGAAGGGATAAATTTAACCCACAGTTTGTGAGGAATGATCTATTAACATTGGTTTGTGTAGAATAACTTAGGCTAAGTTTGAATTTGGTCCAAAGAGGTTATGTGATGCACTCACATACATGGAATGAAAGGTTGCGAGGGGGTAATTTCCTTGTAAGTTTTTATTTTACTCCCCTTTATAAAATGAGTATATTTGCAATTCCTGTTGTTCACAGCCATTCCAAATTCTCTCCTTTAAACTATTTCTCTTTATCTCCCTTAATGCATGGACACATGAGGTGGGTGGGGTAATATCTTTTAGTTGGTCCAGTAAAAGATATTACCTCACCCACCTTGTGTCTCCTAATAATCTGGGACTGGTATGGCTACAACTACACCGTATGAACAGTTATGACATTCAGGTTTTCTCTGAAATGTTGACATTTTTATAACCCTGTACATTGTTTCCTCTTATCCACTTCTCTTTCTTAGTACAAACTCTTCTAGTTTTCCTAATTCTAGGGCCACCATATCTTAATTGCTCTTTGCACCTCTGTCAGTTCTGAATATCCTTGTGATCTGATGCTCCAAAATGGCTTTCATCAGATTTAATTATTCATTATCTCTTTATCCAGACTTCTTCATTTTTGTATCATCTGCACATTTGTACTCTTTCCAGTGTGCTTCCAACTGATTGTATACTTGGGAATAGATTCAGAGTCTAAACTTTTCTTTGTCTAATTCCACTTATCACCACCTTCCTATATGATCTCTGTGTATCATTACTCTGAACTATGTCACAAAGTCAAAAGACTTCAGAGCATAAATTTGGTTGCTGTGGGTGGCAAAAATTACTGTAATACTTTAATCACACTAAGTTACATGGGTCTTTGACTTGTCTGCTTTTAAAAGTAAGAATGGTAATTTCTTGATTTAGATATTCACTTTTGTTTTGTGTGAGCATCATTTGCATGAAAATCAATACAAAACTGGGTGACTGGGCAACAAAATGGCAGATGAAATTCAATGTTGATAAATGCAAAGGCACATTGGAAAACATAATCCCAACCATACATATAAAATGATGAGGTCTAAATTAGCTGTAACAACTTAAGAAAGATCTTGGAGGCGTAGATAGTTCTCTGAAAAATCAACTTAGCTTTTTTGACTGCTGCTGCACTAACAGAATGTTGTGAATCATTAAGTAAGGGATAGATAAGAAGACAGAAAATATCATATTGCCTCTATATAAATGCCTGGTACACTCACATCTTGAATACTGCGTGCAGATGTGGTTGTCCAATCTCAAAAAAGATATATTGGAATTGGAAAAGGTTCAGAAAGGCCAACAAAAATTATTTTAGGGGTATGGAACAGTTTCTATGTGAGGAGAGACTAATAAGACTGGGACTTTTCAGCTTGGAAAAGAGATGACGACAGGGGGATATGATAGAGGTCTACAAAATCATGACACGTGTGGCGAAAGTACATAAGGAAGTGTTATTTACCCCTCATAACACAAGAACTAGGGGTCACCAAATGAAATTAATAGGGAGCAGGTTTAAAACAAACAAAAGGAAGTATTTTTTCACACAGACAAACTGTGGAACTCTTTGCAAGAGGATGTTGTGAAGGCCAAGACTATAACAGGGTTAAAAAAAAGAACTAGATAAATTCATGGAGGATAGGTCCATCAATGGTTATTAGCCAGGATGGGCAGGAATGGTGTCCCTCGCCTCTGTTTGCCAGAAGCAGGGAATGGGAGACAGGATGAATCACTTGATGATTACCTTTTCTGTTCATTCCCTCTGGGGCACCTGGCATCGTCCACTGTTGGACGACAGGATACTGAGCTAGATGGACCTTTAGTCTGACCCAGGATGGCCGCTCTGAACTTGCAAACGTTGGTTTATGCCTGTAAGATCTTACTAAAGATTATTTTTAAAGTAAAATAGTATTCTGATGTTTTTAAAAAAACAAAACTCAAAACTGTGCTGCTGCTAACAAGATTTTTTTTTGTGTGTGTGTGTAGATATGACACCCAAACGCAATTCTGTGCAAAAAGATCCAGATGCAAGTTACAGCCGTAGTGGTCGGCGCATTAAACCACCATTACATTACTGGTGTGGACAACGAGAGTTTGTTGATCGTAAACTAAATGTTACTATAGAAGAGGGTGGAAAAAACTACTTGAGTATTGTAAGACTTTTCTGCATGTTATTACCTTATTGTTCTATACTTGTTTAAAAAGTATCTAAGTTAAGATGACTTTTGTATGCCACACCCTTTTAATTCAGTAGTTTCTGAACTTCTTTCTGTGTGGACTACTTTGGAAGGATCACTTTTTTTTTCATAGATATTTAGGTCAGAAGGGACCGTTATGATCATCTAGTCTGACCTCCTGCACAATGCAGGCCACAGAATCTCACCCACCACTCCTGCAAAAAACCCTCTCACTTATGTCTGAGCTATTGAAGTCCTCAAATCGTAGTTTAAAGACTTCAAGGAGCAGAGAATCCTCCAGCAAGTGACCTGTGCCCCATGCTACAGAGGAAGGCAAAAAACCTCCAGGGCCTCTTCCAATCTGCCCTGGAGGAAAATTCCTTCCTGACCCCAAATATGGCGATCAGCTGAACCCTGAGCATATGGGCAAGATTCATCAGTCAGATACTACAGAAAATTCTTTCCTGGGTAACTCAGATCCCACCCCATCTAATATCCCATTACAGGCCATTGGGCCTATTTACCATGAATATTTAATTACCAAAACCATGTTATCCCATCATACCATCTCCTCCATAAACTTATCGAGTTTAATCTTAAAGCCAGATAGATCTTTTGCCCCCACTGCTTCCCTTGGAAGGCTATTCCAAAACTTCACTCCTCTGATAGATAGAAACCTTCATCTAATTTCTAGTCTAAATTTCCTGGTGGCCAGTATATATCCATTTGTTCTTGTGTCCACGTTGATACTGAGCTTAAATAATTCCTCTCCCTCTCCGGTATTTATCCCTCTGGTATATTCGTAGAGAGCAATCATATCTCCCCTCAACCTTCTTTTAGTTAGGCTACACAAGCCAAGCTCCTTGAGTCTCCTTTCATAAGACAAGTTTTCCATTCCTCGGATCATCCTAGTAGCCCTTCTCTGTACCTGTTCCAGTTTGAATTCATCCTTCTTAAACATGGGAGACCAGAACTGCACACAGTATTCCAGGTGAGGTCTCACCAGTGCCTTGTATAATGGTACTAAAACCTCCTTATCCCTACTGGAAATACCTCTTCTGATGCATCCCAAGACCGCATTAGCTTTTTTCACGGCCTTATCACATTGGTGGCTCATAGTCATCCTATGATCAACCAATACTCTTGAGGATAAGGATGGTTCAGTGGTGAGCATTCTAGCTTGGAACTTGGGAGATGTGGGTTTAATTTGCTGATCTGCCACAGACTCCTTGTATTACCTGGGCAAGTTATTGAGGGCTGGATTTTCAAGTGCCTAAAGAGCCAGATATCTGCCTCTGTAGGCACCTGAAATCCCTTTTGAACATCTGGCCCTGGGTTCCTCTGTGCCTCGGTTCTCCATTAGTAAAATGGGGATAAAAGGGCTGTGCTATCTCAGAGGGGTGTTGTGAGGATAAATACTGTGACAGTGTACCCCATATTCTTCATAGTTCTATTATGATATGATTATGGCATAATTATGATGCATTTTATACAAGATAAGTCATGTGAGGTGTCATGGGAAAAGTTATGAATTGCTGAATATGATTATTCTATTTGCATGCGTGTATCACTTTTGTATCTGAAGTTATAAATAGTGACTATGTATCTGTACTTCAAATGTAGTTTATACCTGGGTAACACCCACTACTCTAAATAGCTGGTTGTAAAGGGCCTATTCAGGGTAAGGGGTCATTAGGAAGACCAACAGGCCTTAAGAGAAGCTTATCCCCCACTGGATGAGTCTTCCTGAGAACTCTCCAGACAGCATGTAAGTAATGGCTGCTATGACTCTACAAGGACATGTGACCAGGCCACATGATTCTGGACTCCATCTTGGGATATCAGTATTTTTCCACAAATTGGTCTGGGAGCCAAAGCTTTGAGACAAAGGGTTCCTGCCATATGCTAGAGTTATATAAGACCGGGAGTGACATCATCTGGGGTTCTTCACTTCCCACAAAAGACCACCCCTGGAAACACTTGAGGAACAAAGACTGAACTGGGGGAAGTGCTGGACCCAGGCTAAAGGGATTTCTAGCCTGTGTATGAAGCATCCGCGGATTCCAAGCTGCAAAGCAAGTGTAGCTTGTGCCTTAAGAACCTACAAGTCTGCATGTACCATCAGTTAGGGTGAGAATCTGCTATTCATATCAAATCTATCTAGTATATTAAGCTTACTTTGCAGTTTTTATTAGCTAGGTGATCTGTTTGCTATCACTTACAATCAATTAAAACCTATCTTTTGTAGTTAATACATTTATTTTATGTTCTAATCCAAACCAGTGAACTTTCACTGGAGTGCTTGGGGGAAAATCTCTGCTTGATTACCACAAGTGTGCATTGCTCTCTTTACATTGAGGGAGAGGCGGACCAGGTATTAAACCCATACTCTGGCCAGATTTGAGCTGAGCAGGGCAGGACGGTACTGCTCTGGGGTCCTAGGCTGGGAAGCTGGTGGTTAGAGAGTCTGCATGTAACTGCAGTTGGGTGTGTACCTACCTATGTGAATGCTGGTGAAAGTGCAGGCTGGAGGGCTTTGGAGCTTGTCACAGAAGCACAGTGTGAGAGGGAGCCCAGGCTGGTGTGTCAGGGCTCAGTGGTACCTCAGTTCCACCTGGCACCCTGGAAGGAACCAGTCACAAATACATCAGATTCTGAGGCGCTCTCATACTATGGTAATGGGTGCCATATAAGCACCTGAGAGAGATTCCTTTGCAACCTCACAATGCTCATTCCACAACTATATTGATTATATTAAAAATATAATATTAGGACAGCACTAAACAGAGAAGGTGAAAATAAACTCATGCCAGTGCAGTAGGTATCAACATTTTTTATCTGTGCTGTTTAATTTAATTTCCTCAGTGGGTGGAGGACTTCACTTTCATTAGGACCAAATGTTCTCTTCTCCTGTAGCTCTTTCTGGTCTGATCTTCCCTGGTCACTTTGCAGTTTGGATCAGTCTTTTGTGTTTGGAACTGTGGGCTAATTCTAACACACTGGGCAAATTTGATTATGGTTGAATTTAAGTGAAAGGAAGATGCTGTTATTTCTGAGTTGTGCATGGGCTTAAATGGGGCTGCTGTTATGGTTTTTTGTTTTGGGGTTTTTTTTTAAGCTTAATTGATCTAAAAAGCCTCTGGAAACCTTAAGAGGACTGGACTTTGCTGTAATAGCTAGTGGGTGCCATTGCTTGACTATACATTGCTGCTTTACCAACATGATATAAATGGCTCCATGGACCTCAGTTTGAGACTCACTTTCTTAGTTACAGTGGTCCTATAAATTAAAGGAAACCTGATCTACTATTTTGGTCTCACTGTGATGTCCCATGTGGAATTTGTATGAGCGTCAACATTTACAAAATACTACTGATGCAGTATAGCAAAATACTGTGCCATATAGTTTATTACTAACGCCTCCACCCCTCCATCTTAGAGTGCAACACAAAGAATTTACAGCTGCTTGTTCCATATTGGTTTTACTATAGCTGATGTGTAGAATCTCTGGTAGACACATTTATTTTCTTATTTTTCAAGGTATGTAGTAGTAATAAACAAGCCAAAAAGAAAACCATTTCCAGCTCTCCAAAGAACAACAGAGAGGATACAACAGAGACAAGTGAAGGAAAAACTAAAAGCCAATCTGAAGGTAAGAATGGCCATGTGTTTGCAAGCTACAAAGTGCATTTCCCCCCCGAAGTAATTGTAAATGGGGAAGATAGTCTATTAAATGTGGGCCTACAACAAAACCACTACGATGGTGTTGATGCTAGATGCTAAGAACTTTTTTCATCTATCTTGATTGCCAGTTGATTTTTTTAATAATTAAAGCAACACTGTCCACTAGTTTTATGCCCAAAAGATAGATAGGTGGTATGAAAATAGAGAAGGGATACAAACTTCATGAATAGACAGATTTGTTATCTGTCATAAATTGAAAT
Organism: Lepidochelys olivacea; assembly: GCF_965140295.1. Classification (NCBI taxonomy): domain Eukaryota; kingdom Metazoa; phylum Chordata; order Testudines; family Cheloniidae; genus Lepidochelys; species Lepidochelys olivacea. The sequence goes on from NC_140416.1 coordinate 127,108,346, forward strand.
GGAAACAGGTTGATTAAAATTTCTGCTACACTATGCTGTGAATCTGAACACATAAGACTTGGAGTTGTCAGTGTGTGACAACTGAAAAAGGAAAGAAACAAACAAAAGTTCATCAGTCTAGCTTCACTTTTCAAACTGAGTGAAGTGCAGAAAGTAAGTAGCCTGCGTGAATAGGAAAAAGTACACTCGATCATCAACTTTTAAGTCTTTTGGGAAATATACAGTAAACCCATAAAACTAAGTTAAAAACAAAAGTTAGTGTCCTTTTTGAAACAACTAGAGCCTCTCTTATAGAATTCTTTATTGTGTGAAGGGAGTATTTTATTTTGGCTGGGTCTTATCCAAAATAAAACTCATGTAGCTGAATGATTTAGATTGAGTATTGAGCATTTTCTGTTGACTTTATGTTCCATGTTTGTTCAGTTCCTTTATGTTGGAATTAACTCTTCAAGATTCTCTTTGTGGTTTTGATAGTCTTAATTTACTCATCAGTTCGGATGGATTCTATTAATTGGGTACACTTAACTGAAACCTAGCAGATTTGTTTTGTGTGAGGAGCCCTGTTCCTGGCCAGACCTGCCTGCGCGCTTGCCACCCCTCCCCCCCCAATTGTTGTGAGCAGAAGGGTGTTGGCATTTTTAAATGGAACTACTTCCTAGTGGACCAGTTCTGCTTCTGTAATGACCTGAGGGCTCCCATTGACTTCAGGGAGCAGAATGTGTCCCTAAGCAGTTGAGGGAGAAGGATTCTTCTCAACTGAAATATCATGTCCTGATACAAGAACTTGAAGAGACAGATGTAATGAGTGCAACGTGTCCTCTGTGATCTAGAACAGACTGTCAGCTTATTTGGTGGCTGAGATTTTTGGGGTTCAAATCCTGCTTGCTTTATTTGTTACAAGTAGGTTGACTTGTGTAAGCAAGGTGGATTTGAACGGGCTTTCAGGGATCAGGATGACATACAATCTTGCACTTGTTTATGACTAGAGCTGCAAGTTTGTCACAGCAGTGGAAAAGTCACAGACACCATGATTTCTCTGTCTGATTTTAATAAAGCACCCATGAAGAGGGGAAGGCCTGGTGGGGAGAGAGTGAGTTCTCCCCATATTCAACCCTGGGAGTGGTGACTCCTGTGTCCCTACGGAACCTGAGCGGTGCTATCAACCTGTGCACTAGGCTGCACCACCTGGAGTAGGGAGTTGGGTCCAGCTCTGTGGGGAACAGGAGCCGCCGCTGCCCAGGGTGAGTGCGGTGTGGGCTCAATCTCAGGCACACACCCCGCTCCAGGCGTCTCTTCCTCACTTGTCAGTCTTCTTTAAAATAAAAAAAATGAGCCTGTGACTTTTTCTACATTTACTATGACTGCTGGAAATTTGTACTTTTTCAATTTTTTGTTTGAGCATGAAGTTACATTTTCTTCCAAGAAAAAAAGAAACTTCCACGTTCTTTGATACATGGTACCACTCAAGCCTTACTTATTAACACCTCTTCCCAAGCCTCTTAATCATAAAAATCTTAATAATTGAACTGTATCTATTTTCTGATAAGTAGGTTGTTTAAATTAAACTTGAAATATATTTTTACTGCTCACTTCCATGAGCATGAAATATGCAGTGAGGCTATTCTATAGATTTCTTACTGTACCTAACTGAAAAGTATAAAGATGGGGAAATGTGTTTATGGTGTAGATTGGGGGAAAAAAATTCCATGTTTCTCTTTGATCTGTGCAATACACAGTAAGTTATTAGCATGAAAACGTCTTCCAACATAACTGATATATTTAACTCTTATCTAGTGCTTTTCATCCATAGATCTCAGAGTATTTCACAAAGGAAAATCAGTTTCCCCCTTTAAAATTGGGGATGATATTTAAGACAGAAAAGTTAAGTATCTTGACCAGGGTCCTGCAGCAGGTCAGTGGCAGAACCAGAAAGAGCCTAGGTCTCCTGCCTCCTCATTCAAGTGTCCTGACTGCTGGACCATACTGCCTCACACATATACTAGGTAGCATCTGACTTTCCAGAAGGGTTTTGAAAATATAAGCCTTCTCAGTGGAGTCTCAGTAAATTGAAGTATATGCAAGATTGCATAATTGGGCCCATAGGACTACATTGTACCTTCCCGAGGCATAACCCCCGAGATGGACCAGAGAGCCCAGAAAAGTTTGCCATATTCACCTGGTGGAATTTTCAATTAATGCTCATGTTAAATATGAGGTCGCACCATAGCCTTCAAATGCTGGGCAATTGACTCTTCCACCACCTGGAAGGGATGTCCATGCAAGGTGACTGCAGCTTGCCTGTGCCATATCTTTCTCATGTTTGGGACAGGATAGTACAGAGTCAGAGTTAACGCTGCTTAGCGGCACTAATTCCCACTGGTCTTACAATATTATTTCTATATGTTTGGGAGGAAAGCTGTCTTCTTAAGGCAGCTACTTCCTAGCCCAGCATGAACTGATGGACACCCTCCTGACCTCTGGAACCCTAATCTGTTAGTCTGATGGAGAGGCTTCTGTGGAGTCAAGGGATTTGCACACTGGGGAGTTGCTGCTGGCCTCAATCCTGTTCCACTGGATTCTGCCAGTAGAAGTGGAACTGAGCATCCAGCTTTAACAATTGTACAAGGGGTTCAATGTAGCTGCTGTACGGGGTGTAAGGTATAGTTGTTTAACAGTGTGCAATGCTACATCACATGTAAAACGTGTTTTGGTGTATGTGAAAACCTGTATATAATATTTTTTCTTTTAGGAAAAATCTATGAGAAGAGAGCAAATTTCAAAAAAGAAATTCGGTCCAGTGACAAAAGAGACCCTAGACGTTTTATTTCAGATCCTGATGAAAGTGACACTGAAGCTGAACTTAATAATATTGATAAAAGGACTGTTGTGTTGACACCCTTGAAGCATAAAAAGCTGTATCAAAATAACCTAACATATAATAGCCAGACTGCAGAAAAAAATGCAGAGCAAAATATTTCAAAATATGGAATTGAGACCAGAAATTGCAAAACAAACTCAAGCAGAGAGCTAAAGAGTTGCAGGTATTCTCTAAGGTCACTGAAACAGTTTTGCCAAGACAAACTGTCTACGGAAGAATCCTCAAGCAAGGATGAGGAAGACTCCAATGAAGATATCCCTCTGTCTATCAAAAGGAAAACAAAACCCTCTTTGGAAAGAGAGATTCATAATTATAAATCTTCCTCCGATGCTAAGAGTTCACAGAGCGATACAAAGAAAAAATCCTCGGAGCAAAGAAAAATAGAAAATTCTGCAGCCACTTCCTCTCACAACAGACAGTTAAGGATAGAGCTGTCTGACCAGAAGAAACAATCAGAAGTGGAACCTAAAGCGAAGGCTCCTGCTGGTGGGTCCAGCAGTGCCCCTTTGATTGACAGCACACTAAACACAAGAAAAGCGAGTATTAACCCTCCAACATATGTGTTTGAGTCAGAAACCGAGACAGAAGACTGGGATAGAGAATTTCAAATAAAAGAAAAGAAATCAAAAGTATCTGCCAAAAAACCTGACTGCAAGATTACCAACAGTACAAAGTCTTCAGCGGTGAAGTCAAAGGAATCTGACAAGAGAGAGGTGCAGAATTCCTTGGAGTCTTTTCCAGGTGCAACTGAAGACTGGACTGAGAGAGAACTACAGAAACTACACAGGCAAGCAGTTATGCTTGGTAACAAAAAACAGTAATTTACCTGGACTTTTAAGCAATGTATTAGACTTGAGCATTTAGATTAGCTTAGCATCGCTTTGATTACTTCTCAGTCAAGGTAGAGTAAGACGTACCAGTTACACTAGTGTGTCTTTAATATGTGCTTAGACTATTCTGGTTCAAGTTTTTCATGTTTCATTTTCAGTCCTTATCTGTTTCTTAAATTTCGAACTTTGTCTTTTTCAGACTTAAAAAAAAAAAGACCGTGAACTTTTGAGTATTTCTCCAGACAATACAATCCTGTACACCTAAAAAAAAAAATAAAAAAAAAAAAAAAAAATTGAAATGAAAGACACAGACAATGTAGGTTTTGGTAAAATAAGTTATGCAAAACCTTTAAATTTTGATTTAAACCAATTTTTCTTGAACATGAGTCTCCTGTTTTTTACAGGGTTTGCAGCTCAAACATATTACAGCATTGTGCCAGTGCTGGAAAGCTAGAAATTTAAAATCACTTACTTTTGTTGTGGGAGTTGATATGCAAAAAGTAAACAATATATGTTGTATAAAAACCTCACAGAAATTAGATTTTTTAATTCTTCAGTTGAATGTGCTAATGTTTCTAAGTGTGAAAGATTTTTCACATGAGGAAATTTAGAGAGCTCAGGACTGTTTAGTTGAAGGAGCAGGTGAATAAGAGGTGACATAATAGAAGCACACAAACTAATGAATGAGATAAAGATAAGTGGGAACTACCATTTGCTCCCTCCAAATACAATAGGAAGGGGATGTTAAAAAAATAAAAACTAACACTTAAAATTTACAGGGAAATTAACTTGTGGTACTCATTGCCACAAGGCATTGATGAAGCCAAGAACCATCAAATTAGGCCTGAATAAAGACTGGGAGTGGATGGGTCACTACAAAAACTAATTTTCCCCCTGCTGATACTCACACCTTCTTGTCAACTGTTTGAAATGGGCTACCTTGATTACATGGAACTCATTAGCACTACAAAAGTGATTTTTCCTCCCTTCTTGTCAACTGTTGAGAATAGCCCATTCCACCTTAATTGAATTGGCTCGTTAGCACTGACCCCTGACTTGGTAAGGTAACTCCCATCTTTTCATATGCTGTGTATTTATACCTCTCTACAGTATTTTCCACTCCATGCATCTGATGAAGTGGGTTTTAGCCCACGAAAGCTTATGCCCAAATAAATGTGTTAGTTTCTAAGGTGCCACAAGGACTCCTCGTTGTTTTTGCTGATACAGACTAGCATGGCTACCACTCTGAAACCTGAGCAGGATTTGACACTTCTGTGAATAATAAGAATGACTACAGTTATTTTAGGATTAAAAAAAACCACTTAAAACAGAAATAAATTCATGTTTCAGGGTGTAAAAAACTACTCTGCCTGAGATTAGGAAGAACCTCCGCCCATGTGCAGGTCACGGCATGATTGTCTGTGATGAAGGTTTTACACCTTCCTCCAGATTGTCTGGCACTACCTGCTGTTGGAGGCAAGATTCTGGATTAGAAGGACCATTGGTCTGGTCTAGCAATTTCTACATTCCTAAGAAAAGGAGTTTCTTTTATAAAATTTGATTTCATTTTTTTAAACCTAACAATTTAAATGTTAGATTCAGTCTGTCTTATGACTTTTGTAGATCAGAGGTTTGACTTTTGAATGAACATGTAGTTCAACCCATTTCTTCTAACTATAGATTATTAATGTTTTGCTCTCTTTACAGGGCTGTTGCTTCTTTTCCAAAACACAAGAATGGCTTTTGGTTGGATGTAGCAATGGCTTTGGGTACTCGATCTGCAGAAGAATGCCAACAGAAATATATGGAAGAGCATCAGACAAAAGGTTCCAAAAAGCATGCCATAAAGACTGTGTTAGATAAAAAAGGACAAAAAGGTACTGGCCTTTCTGCCCAAATCACATTTGTTCCTTCTATTTCTTCATTTTTGATTTTTTCAAGCAGTTTTTTTTTAAATTCAGTCCATACTAAGCAGGTAGACTTACACAGAAGTGGTATTCTTGCATGTGTAGTACGTAAATTGATAGTGATGCACTGGATTTAATCCAGTACAGCCCCTGCTGAATAGAATCTAATATCAGTCTGTAAATCCTGTAATATTGTTAGCCCAGTGAGAATTGAAGAGGTGCACAACATTTGCAGCAGCCTAAACTTCCTTGTTGTGAAGATAAGGCTGCCTGCCTGAACCGCTCGCCAGGGTGCGCACCATCCATGCCGCCAGCATCTCCACACCTGTCAGCCCACTTGGTACCACAGACATCACCGCCCGCCTCGGGTGCTCACAGGGACATTCCCTGTACTCCAGGACATTGTGTACCCTTTCTCCCATTGGTGCACCTCAAACTGTCTGACATGCATTCTCTGCTGCTTGTTACAATCGAACCACCCACTCTGGTGGATGAACCGTCCCTGCTCCAGAAGCAGCATTTCCAGGCTGTGTGTTGCGGACCCCCTGTACCAACGACTCCACCACTCCCGGAGGCTTCGTCAGGCTCCAACAGTTTCTCTGAGGTGGACCTGATATTCTCCCCTGCTTCCAGGAAAAGCTCGGACTCCTGTACCCACGCATCTCACCCCCTGGCATATGACCTGGCGCTGCGGGCTTGCTACTGGTACACCTGTGGCCCACATACCAGCCATATCCATCCCTGTCCTCCTGGATTACCTCCTAGAGCTCAAAATGTCGGGCTTTGCCCTCAGCTCTGTCGGGGTTCCTTTGGAGGCACTTAATGCCTTTCTTCCCCCCCTGTGGATGTAGACTCTGTTTACACTGACCCCACCACTGCTCACTTCCCGAGAGGCCTTCTCAACAGCTTCCCTCAGGTACTTAAAGCTATGTATCTATGGGACTTTAATCTTTCCCTCTCCACCTCCCTTCAAAACCTCTGGCAACGTGCTCCCTCTCACATCTCCAAGAAGGTAACCTTCCTCATGGCTATCACTTTGGCCAGGAGAGTCATTAAACTGGCAGTCATGATAGCTGACTGCACACCCAACCACCCCCACACACTATATTTCATAGGGACAAGATTTCCTTATGACTGCATCCCACGTTCCTTCCAAAGGTGGTGTCAGAATTCTTCCACCTCAACCGATCTGTTCTCCTTCCAGTTTTCCATCCTGGGCCGCATTCCACTCCTGCAAACAGGACTCTTCACTCCCTTGATGTCTGCCTTGCACTGGCTTTGTCTGCTCAGAACTCGCTTCTTTCAGGCCTCTCCCAGACTGTTCGTAGCCACTGCTGACTGCTTCAGGGGCCAAACCCTCTCCTCCCAATGAATTTCAAAATGGGTCTCAGGCTGCATCTGAGAGTGCTGTAGGCAGTCCAGCACCCTGCCACCTGACGCCATTATGACACACTCATTGTGGGCACAGGCAACCACATCTGCCTCCCTAGCAGACGTCTCCTGGCAGGCCATCTGCTGGGTGGCAGTGTGGTGTTCCATACATACTTCCACAACCCATTACACCATCTCCCATTTGCTAGTCCCCATCTGTGTTTTGAAGCTTTAATGTTAAATACTCAAACTATAATTTATCAACTGTGAGAACTAAGTGGCTTCAGATCCGCAGAGGGTGGAGTCCTCATTGAATTGTACAAAGTTAGTTCTGGAATGAGCATTCCAGAAGCTGCTGAATCTATCTCAGGTCTGCTCTGTCTATTGCACAGAAGATCTGAGACGCAATGAAGCCGAAGGCACCTGAGCTCACAGATTTTGTACAACAGAAACCTAATGTCTGATATGCAAACACAAAGACTATTTCTGCTTAACTGCCCAATAAAATAGCTAAAAAATTGATGTTTACAATGCTGCCATAAGGCTGCAAAGTCAACATCCAATTGAGATAAGGGCTAGACTTTTCTTTTTTCTTTTCGTGTGTAAATTCTATAGAAACTAGAAGTACAGGGAGCAGGAAAACTCCAAAGATCGTAGGACTGTGGATTGTGCATCACAACAGTATTGTCTATAACTAAGAATCTGTAAGGCCAAATAATGTAGCCAATACCTCTGAACAAATGTAATATGTTGGCAGATTCAGAAAAGAAACAACCGGTAATGATAACTGCTAAGGTGGGAACGTTTAAAAGGAAACAACAGATGAGGGACTTCCTGGAACATTTGCCAAAGGATGACCACGATGATATTTTCACTGCAACACCGCTACAGAATAGAAGAGTAAAGGTAAATCTGTAATTTAAAAAATATATTAAATCAAATCTTCTGTTTTAAAAATCTGCCCGTTCAATTTCTTGGATTTTAGGTCAGTGACTTGTGCTGGGAGAAAGGGCTTATATCTTTGACCACTTATGGCTGAGTGTTGGCAATTTGAGTTTCCTAGATGTGCTTCTAGACATGCCTGGCTGCTGCAAGCGTCTGGCCTTCAATCAAAAGTACTGCAGAGACTTGAACTTCCAAAGAAGAGTCTAAGAAATAGCTAGAATAGGTTCCTTTAAGCTATGGATAGCTATGTTACAGGGTTTATTTCCCCAGCCTCCTCTTGTCACATAGCCCCTCAAATAAATCCTGGTGCACTGTCTTCAAGAACCTTGATGGTAATGGTTTTCCCAGCTACTACTCTAATCTGACTTTCTTGGGCAAATTTGAAGAGGAGGTGACATGAAATCTAGCAATACTTTCCCTTTCAGGACATGTTATGTCCCTTTCAATTCACTTCCAGACCTGGCTATGGCTCAGAGACCATTTTGAAAGATGTTGTTTTAGCGCTTGTTTGAAGACAGGTTGAATATGATGGGAAGTTTCTTATAAATCTAAAATGAGGCAGGTAATAAAACTGTCTGGAGGTTCTGTCCCCTGTAGTTACAGTTAGAATTTTTATTCTGCAAGTGAGATCAAAGTGATGGCTAGGTTTCTGTGCGACTAGTAGTCGATGAAAAAATTCCACAGTTATGTGGTCTGATTATATTTTTTAAAGGTGGGTATTCCCTTTGTGGGTACATACACCTGCATGCATGCTTGTCAAGCCTTATCCCGTGTGTACAGACAGACTCTACAAGCATAAACCTGACAGCAGCCATTAGTTTTTAAAAAGTGCACATGTAAAATTGTGCATGCATAAAAGGAGGCTGAATTGAGGCTTATTTGAAAACCAAATCCATCTTATGCCAAGGAAAACTTAATATGGATTGAAATATCTTGAAAGCTGCTAAATAAAATTTTAAGGCAACTTTTAAATCTCTTCCCATCTCACTCTCAAAACCCAGTCCAATATTCTTGGTGTCTGCTAAAACAAAAAAAAGTGCTGTGGCTTTTGCTGTCCAAATAAAAAAGCATTTGGCTGCAGGCTATTTCATCTGTGCTCCTTAACAAGAGACTACAGAGGGGAAAGCAGAATAAGTAAGGTGCATCTTTAATTCACTGTCCTAGATGAATAGGTTTCTAAAAGTGCTAGTTCATTGATGACGACGATGGTGTGATTTTCTTGTAGCTCCCAACATTTCGGGAAAGCCAAGATGATGATGTCTTCCAGCTTATGGACAGCAATCCAATCACACCTTCCTCAGCTGTCTTCCCCTTGGTAAAAACCCCTCAGTGTGATCATATTAGTCCTGGCATGCTGGGATCTATCAACAGGTAAGAGCTACAAACTGCTGTTCATTGTGTAATGCCACAAAGAGTTTCTCAGTTATGTCTTTCTACTTGAAAGGCGGGGAGCAGGTTCTGATGGGCATTATCACAGAATCATAGAAGATTAGGGGTGGAAGGGACCTCAGGAGGTCATCTAGTCCAACCCCTGCTCAAGGCAGGACCAACACCAACTAAATCATCCCAGCCAAGGCTTTGTCAAGCCAGGCCTTAAAAACCTCTAAGGATGGAGATTCCACCAGCTCCCTAGGGAACTGCACTGTTCAGGCTCTACCTTTTTCATATAAATTGCAGTCGCTGGCCAGGTGTTTGAACTTTACAACCAAAGAGTAGACTTTTAAGAAATTTAATATTTTGAAGCTGGCTTGGATGGCACCTTGGAATTAAGAATATGTCAGCTTTATGGAAATGCGAATTGGAACATTTAATTAAGACTTAGCAAAACTGTCTCCATGCTTCAGAGCTGAGGTCCAAGAAGTGTTCGAGGTGAATACCAAGAGTTTATATCTTAAATAAAAACCCAGCATTTGAAAGATTCTGTAAGGACTCAACAGTAAGTTCCTGTTGTGTTTAATTTTGTAGTTGTTCAGGTACATTATGTTACATTTCTCTTCGGTTTTGTGTGCTTTTTTTTTTTTTGCCTTCCTCTGAAACATCAGTAATGGGCAATTGTTGGAGCTGGGATATTGGTTTTGCATGCAAGCTAGGCTCCTGCATAGGAAATCCTGCATTCCTGTGAATTTTTGGTTGGACAGAGCAATGTTTAACAAAATTGCTCATGCTATTTGAACTATGTGAATTTGAAAATAAACATCTAAGAAATTGATGAATTGATTGCCCATTTTCACTCTTATGATTAGTGATTGAGCTTCATATTTAGCAGGGTCTTTCTGCTGGCTGTGGAATTTCTTCAAAAAATCTGAAGAAATTTGGTTCAGAAGTGAACTTGTCATTTTCAATTGCTTGCAAATTGAATGTTTGGAAGGGGGAGCCATGAGTGTTGTGTTCAGGCAATTTGCAAAAAGGAAAAGGAGGAACAGAATGTTGGCATTTAAAGATGATTTAAGAGCCAAACACAGCACTTCACTTGTATCACTTTAAGCATTTTTAGCTTTAGTTCCAAACTAGATTCCTTCATACTAATTGGGAAATTAAAAAGTGCAAAAAAGCATCTTAAGTGTGGAAAACATGAAGCATAGGGTAGTCGTGAAATATGTAGTGTATCTTTCTTGGGGTTTTTTGTTAGTGGTCCACTGCCAATGTATCTGAGCACCTTTCACTTCATTCATGCGTGGAGTTTAGTGTGTGTGTGTGTGTTTCTTTTTAAGGTAAAAATTGGGTTTGAATTGCCATCAGCCATTTGATGTTTCCTCTTTCTCCATTACGCATATCTGCAAGTCTACAGTAATCCTGACAACCTGTGGATAAGGCTTAGATGGTAGCACAGTACCCGCCACCCCAGAGAATTCTAGGAAAAGGTTAGCTGGGATAGCTCTACTGGCAAACCCCTCTAGGGGGAGACACAGCTTATATTGGGAAAGGTTCCATGGTCTGGAAGTTAAAGCTAAACCAATTCAGACTTTAATACAGTGAGGATAAGTAGCCACTGGAACAACTTATTCAAGGTTGTGGTGGAGTCTCCATCACTAGCAATTTTTAAATCAAGATCTGCTTTAGTTCAAACAGGAATTATTGCAGGGAAATTCTATGGCTTGTGTTATGCACGGAGACCAGTTGAGAAGGTCACAGTTCTGGCCTTATGATCTATGAAAGAGGCTTTTTTGGTAGTATAACCGCATCTACACAGTCTACAGTAGAGCTTTTTGCTGGTATAAAAATGTCCTAAAGAACTGCATCCCTAACCAATATTATTATACCAGCAAAGTTTGTAGTGTAGACTTGGCCAAAGCTGGTTGAGAACCCTCAGTAGTTCCTAGAAGTCCTGAAGTAGAATTCCTACTACTGTGGCCAATACAAAAGGCTTCACTTCTGGGGTTGACTGAGGAAGAAGCAGCTTCTGGGATGCTAAGCTTAGCTAGTGCTAACTTGTGAATGGAAGGGATAAGCACTATATTTTAAAGGAGGATGCTGTTTCACTGGTCTCTCACTTCAGAGAGCTGTCGCACATTCTGACTACTGTGTTACTATAAAGTTTATCATACAATTCATGCACAGAACTATAGTGCTGGCTTTTTAAAAAAGACTAAATATGGTATCAGTTTTTCTTTAAAATGGTTTGGTTACCTTTCTGCCTACAGGGGTAACTTATTTATAATGGCTGTAATGGTACCAACTGGAATCTACAGAGTCGATACACCAGTAATACTGACTGACCTGTTTGTATTTACAGGCATGACTATGATAAGTATGTGTTTAGAATGCAAAAGAACACACAAGGCAAGAAGGGTACCTGGGGCAACATCAAGAAGAAATCGGTAATGATTTTTTCCTGTAATTTGAACTGAATACTAGTAATGCTAGCATGGAGCCCTAGTCCCTGTGCATTGTTCCTCCTGCTGAATGGAATCAGAAAAATCCCAGAATTGCAAAGCTGTAATTGTAGACCTATTTGTTACAGTTTTGAAGACTGGGAGCTTTTACTATATGTTGGAGAAAACAACTTCTAGCCAGAAAATGGCAATTCTCTGTCATGACTAAATTCAGAAACACTAGGAGCTAGATCCACAAAGGGCTCTAGGAACCTAACTAGCACTTTAGGTGCCAAAGTCCAAAATGTAGCTCCTCAGAAAATGTGATCAGGGGCTGCGTAGCCCTGTAGGTCAGTGGTAGGCAACCTGTGGCCTGTCAGGGTAATCCGTGGGCAGGCTGCGAGACAGTTTGTTTACATTGACCGTTTGCAGCTCCCAGTGGCTGTGGTTTGCTGTTCCTGGCCAATGGGAGCTGCGGGAAGCGGCGTGGGCACCTAACTGCCTAGTTAGGCACTTAAATACCAGAATCAGGCTGCATGGGGATTCACAGATGCCCCTAAACCCTGTAGGCACCTAAACTTGTTTGGTGCTTAAATTTTTGCAGTAAAAGTTCCTCAAGTGTCTGTATCCACCTCTGAATATGTGCACTGCATCACCAGGTCAGGCATCCAGCTTTCTAAGGCTCAGAGCGATGCAAAAACTAAGAAAAGAGAGGCAGATAAATACCTAATTAGCCTCCAAGGCCCTGTCTGATAAGCTCCCTTACTGAATCAGACCCCTCTAGGGAAGCTTACACAACAGAAGGCCTCCTTCAGAACTCTTAGACCAGTGGTCACAGTTCTCAGCTGGGATGTAGGAGACTCCTCCAGCTGAGGGGAAGGAAGGTTTTGAGCTGGGATCTGCCAGCTCTCACATTTGCTCTAACTGTTGAGCTATGAGCTATTCTGATGTGGAGCTCTCTCTGTCTCTCCTGTTGAAGCTGTTGTACTATGGTTTAAATAAAGAAAGAATCATGTAGCTAGAGAGAGAGAAAGTATTAGTGATGCGATAGTTTAGGGGTTAGAGCACTCATCTGGGAAGGTCCAGTCCCCCAATCTAATGATTTTTTTTAAACATCAGGTATCCACCATGGAACAGCTTCAACAGGCGCACCTGCGGGACTCCCCCATCGCCCAGTGGTTAGGGCACTCACCTGAGAGGTGGTAATCTCCGTTCAAATCCCTGCCCCCTGTTGTGGAGGGAGTGGGAGAAATTTGAACCAGAGGTCTCCCACTAGCCAGGTGAGTACCCTAACCACTGGGATAAAAGTTGAGGGAGCTCCTCTTACTATTAAAAATTAAAAAGTGCCTAATGCCATCAAAGTGTTTGAAGCTGAGGGAAGTAATCCCTGTAGCCTGGACTTAAACCCAGCCCCTCTCTTGGTGATGGGCACCTAATACCCTCCTCATGTTGGCACTTCCCAGGACCTAGCTTGGGCAAGGAGCCAGCTAGCAGGCTGATTTTTGTAAAGCCCGTTCTCCAGTGCGGCTTCCTCCATTCAGCATGTAGGAGCCTGGGTGCAAAAGGTCAGGCTTTGTGAATCCCGGATTTCCCAGGCACCTACCCAGTTAGGCCTAGCAATGCTCCAGATCACAATGCTGAGGCGTCTTTGTGACTCTGCCCCTAAGTGCCTAAAATTTCTCCACCCAAGCTCAGCTGCTGCCTCACCCCACAGTTACGGCACCTAAGTTCCCTCCGGTGGCATGTGCAAAATCGACTGCTTCCTGGTACCTAGGTCATGCCAAAGCCCTGGTGGGATCCACAAAGTAGGTGCTCCCCCATCTGTCTCACCTGGAGGACACAATCTGGTGGATGGTCTGAGGCCAGCTACTGAATGGGGCCCTACACCACACATGATTGCATTCTAATAGTGAACTAGTATCTTCCTTATAGTTGATGCAAAAATGGACAAAGTTGTGTAAACTTTTCCCCCTGTCATTTAAATCAGGCTCGAACTGTGTTTACCACTCCAGCCACTGGAAGAACCACCACATTTGCCTTTGATCAAGGTGAGCTTTGTTATCCTTGCTGCTTTTCCTTATTTCAGGCCTAATCCTTTGAGATGCTGAGTTGAAGGTGATTGCTACCTTCAAGCTAAGAGTGCAGCAGCATGCTCCCTAAAGTTGTTCTGTTGGAGTAAAATCAGCAGCAATTCACTTCCTGCTTGCACTTGCTGTATCTGACTTCTATAAGCGCTCTTCTACTCCAGTCAACCTTCCCCCAATGCTTTCCTTGTTGCAGGTGCAGTGAATGACTCTGTTATAGGGAAGCTGTTCGTAGGTGAAGCAGCAGAGCAGTCTGATGAAGAAGAGCAAGATGATTCCTATTTTTCTACTTAACCAAGTCCATGGTTGTAAATAGTTTAACATTTACGGTAACTCTTACTAAATTAAAGGGCAAAATATTCCAAGGGGCTTCAGCCATCCCTTTCAACTTGTACTCCCATACTTGGCCTTCACACACTGATATTTGGCCTGTAGTATTTTAAGGTGTCCAATTATGTTCCAGTCTTGTTTCATTCATGCCTGTTGAGGAGATAATAATGCTTGATCTTCTGTGTAAATTGAAACACTCTGTCCCAATTCAAGGTGTACCTCTCACTTCACTTCCTCTTCTGGGGAAAATTTATAAAATACCAATTAGTGTCAAAAGTTGTTTCCTTTTAAGGTAAAAATGATGTTTTAAAAATGGTAGTGTAATAAACCTCCAATAGGGTTTGTAATGAAATGGCCTTTTAATTTCCTATATTGAAACCACCTGTATTTTTATTAAATAACTCTTCTCAATGCTTTTCAAATGTCTCAAACTGTTTCATGATTGTGTCATTGTTATAGTAAATGATTTAAAGGTGTAATTATATCAGTTAATTACCAGCTGCTTAAGGTTGTAAACCTGTGTAGGATTTTTTTTTAATAAAGCCTTTTTAAATTGGGGGAAGGAGGGATCTCTGGCCATGTAGGATCTGTATATGAGGCTTGAAGAAAACACAAGTCCTACTTTTCAGCACCTAGGGCCTAACAGCAGGTACATCTATCTGCCTAATTGCAATATCCTCAGAACTATCTAGGGAGGCTTTCACCCTAGTGAGCCTTAATGTGTCCCTAGCTGTTACTTTCCTCTTAAAGACAGAGCTAGAGTGCAGGGTGAATTGGGGCAGGTATTTCTATAAGCAGAGTTTGGGGCCATGCTCAGTCTAGCTTTATGCAAAGCTACGGGGCTTAATTAAGGATCTGTTTCTGTAGCTTGCTGTGAGGATTAGTTCTGTTCTGCCTCCTGAGGTGTAGGCAGACTTTGCCAGACTCCCTGGTACAGGGCAGGAATTAAAGCCCCCCAAGTTCATATAACTGCTGACTGATATCACAGGCTGCAAGTCTGTTCTACACTATGCTCTAATAGGCTGAGGGATGCTTCTACATACCCCAGTGAAGGGAAACTAAAGGCAATTCAACTCGTTTTAAGCTTCAGCTCTATGAGGTTCAGATGTCTAGTTTTGGTTGTGGTGACGGGAGTGGAATCAACCAATTTCACCATTAGAGAGATCTTACCTAGACCTCCTGCATTTGTGCCCACAACAGCAGCAGACCTTTTCAGAAAGCTGTTAGGTAGGACTTAAATCTCAGTTGGAAAAAATATTTCACTTTAGGTAACTGATGGAGCAAGTTCATTAGGAATTCACAGAATATGAATGGAAATGGTAGAGTTAAAACAAACATCTTAAACTTAAAATTTGTGTGAAGTACTTGAGTAAAGTAGAGTTTTGAGCCACACTAACTTATTTCCTGGACTGTTGCCTAATTAATTAGAGACTGAGGCACAGGGGTAGAAGACACCACTAGAACAGAAAGGTCAGGCAGGGGGTGGCACAGATTTTAGTTAACAGTGGAACAAACTGAGGCAGGAGCTGTGGCTGCTGTAGGAAACAGCTTGCTGTAAGGAAGCTAGTCCATTGCTTTGGTAATTAGAGGCTTGTTTAGGGTTGAGGTCTGAGCATTACTTCTCATGTCTTGCTTACAACACTCCTGCTAATATATCCCAGAATGATATTTGCTTGTGATCCAATATGACCCCCAGATCCCTTTCTGCTGTACTCCTTCCTAAGCAGTCATTTCCCATTTTGTATGTGTGCAACTGATTGTTTCTTCCTAAGTGGAATACTTGGCTTTTGTCCTTAGGATGAAATTCACTATTTACTTCAGATCATTTTGAACTTTAATCCTACCCTCGAAAGCACTTGCAACCCTTCCCAGCTTGGTATGGTCTGCACACTTTATAAGCGTACGCACTATGCCATTATCTAAATCACTGAGGAAGATATTGAACAGAAGCAGACCCAAAACAGATCCAGGCAAGACCCCACTCAATATATGCCCTTCCAGCTTGACTGTGAACCACTACTAAGTATGTTCTGGTAACCCTAAATATGGGTTTAGGGCTCACCACCATCTTTCCTCTTGATTTAGCACACATTTCTCCCCCCCCCCCCCCCCAAAACAGCTGTTCAAACTTTCTAGTTTTCTACACAATCTCTATGGGAAAGAGTTACATAGTTCTATACACTTTACCTTCCATGGTAGCAGTTAAAGCTTTGTTCCTTTTTGAAGGGAGAGTGAAGAGCAAAATAAGTAGGGTCATGAAAAACACATCACAGACTGAAATCTGGTCTTTTGTGTACTTTTACCCTATACTATACTCATTTCATGGAGAAGACCAGTGTTTCACAAACTGAAGGGACCTACCCAAAAGTGGTTTGCTGGGGGTTGCAAGGTTTTTATAAGGGGGTCATGGTATTGCCAACCTTCTGACCTGCCTTCAGAGGTGGGTGGCGGAGAGCAGCAGCTGCTACCCAGGCCCCCAGTTCTGAAGACAGGGCCCTGCCAGCAGCATGCCACCCTTACTTCTGTGCTGCTGGACAGTGGCAGCTGCTAGTGAGGGCTCAGCTCTACAGGCAGCAGCAGAAAAGGAAGGATAACAATTAGGGCTGTTGACTAATTGCAGTTAAGCCTAAAAAATAATCAAAATAATCATTAAACAATAGAATACCAATCAAAATTTATTCAATATTTTTGGACATTTTTCTGCATTTTCAAATATATTGATTTCAATTACAACAGACTACAAAGTGTACAGTGCTCACTTGATTATTTTAATTACAAATATTTGCACTGTAAAATGATAAAAGAAATAGTATTTAATTCACCTCATACAAGTACTGTAGTGTAATCTCTATCGTGAAAGTGCAGTTTACGAATGTAGATTTTGTTTTGTTTTTGAGTGCCGTTACATAACAATGTAAAACTTTAGCGCCTACAAGTCCACTCATTCACTCAGACAAACAAGTCTGTTTACATTTACAGAAGATAATGCTGCCCGCTTCTTATTTACAATGTCACCTGAAAGTGAGAACAGGCATTCGCATGGCACTTCTGTAGCTGGCGTTGCAAGGTATTTACGTGCCAGATCTGCTAAACTTTCGTATGCCCCTTCATGCTTCGGCCACCATTCCAGAGGACATGCTTCCATTTTGATGCCGCTCGTTAAAAAAATAACCTGTTAATTAAATTTGTGACAATTCTCTTCCAATGAGTGCAATGTCTCCTGCTCTGTTTTACCCGCATTCTGCCATATATTTCATGTTATAGCAGTCCCGGATGATAACCCGGCACGTGTTGTTAGTTTTAAGAACACTTTCACAGCAGAGTTGACAAAAAGCAAAGAAGGTACCAATATGAGATTTCTAAAGATAGCTACTGCACTCAATCCAAGGTTTAAGAATCTGAAAGGGATGAGGTGTGGAGCACGCTTTCAGAAGTCTTAAAAGAACAACACTCCAGTGTGGAAACTACAGAACTCAAATGACCAAAAAAGAAAATCAACCTTCTGTTGGTGGCACCGGACTCAGATGATCAAAGTGAACATGCATCGGTCTGCACTGCTTTTGATCGTTATTGAGCAGAACCGTCGTCAGCATGGACGCATGTCCCCTGGAATGGTGGTTGAAGCACGAAGAGACATACGAATCTTTAATGCATCTGGCACGTATATATCTTGTGATGCTGGCTACAACAGTACCAGGAGAACACCTGTTCTCACTTTCAGGTGACGTTGTAAATAAGAAGCCGGCAGCATTATCTCCCATAAAGGGAAACAAACTTGTTTAATGATTGGCTGAACAAGAATTACGACTGAATGGACCTGTAGGCTCTAAAGTTTTACGTTTTGTTTTTGAGTGCAGTTACGTAACAAAAAAAAATCTACCTTTGTAAGTTGCACTTTCACCATAAAGAGGGTGCATTATGGTATTGTATGAGGTGAACTAAAAACACTATTTTTTATCATTTTACAGTGCAAATTGTAATAAAAACAATAAAGCAAGCACTGTACACTTTGTATTCTATGTTGTAATTGAAATCAATATATTTGAAAAAAGAAAACATCCAAAACTATTTAAATAAATGGTATTCTATTTTGGTTTAACAGCATGACTAATTAATTTTTCTAATCACTTGACAGCCCTACGGGCAATACCACACCAGGCCATTCTTCCTTCTGCGCTGCTGCTGGCAGTGGCTCTCCCTTCAGAGCGGGGCTCCCATCCAGCCGCCATCGCTCTCCAGCCGCCCAGCTCTGAAGGCAGCGCTGCTGCCAGCAGCAGTGCAGAAGTAAGGTTGGCAAACCCCATCCCTCCTTCCAATCACCTTGTGCCTCCCCTCCCTGCAAACCCTGTGGGTCAGTCACAAAACCATGACATTTCAGATTTAAATATCAAATCATGACATTTATAGATTTTAAAATCCTATGATCGTGAAATTGACCAAATCAGAGTATGAATTTGGTAGGGCCCTAACAATAAGCTACGCCATTTAAAAGAACCTACCAGGAGATTTTACTGCAATGGGGTAGAGCCATTTTCTAAAATTTAAACATGATTCAGTGTAACTAAACATCAGATCTATGTTATGAGAACTAAATGCAAACCACAATGCTTATGGAGACCTCCACTATTAACCAAACTTCACTGTAACTTGTTCTGCAGCCCAGCAGGGCCTGGGATGAACAAATGGGTTTTAGAAAGGCCATCCGGGCCTTCAATACCATGTGTTAGAAATAATCACTCATCAACAAGGATTTCTACTTTTGTTGCTTACCTTAAAATCCATACAATTGTCTTTCTGAAATCAAACTCTGGTTGCTGTGGAAAAGAAACAGGAAGGCTTTCACTGAGATATCATTAGCAGAATCTTTCTTAAAAGTCTTTATCTTCACTCATCCTCCTAATATTAAGCAAGGGAAGACATCTACCAATAGATTCCCCCCCCACCAGTTTCCACAAGGTGGCAGCAACATGCTGAGCGTGGTTGCCTGGCATGAGGGCTAGTGTTTTACAGAAATTGCAGCTATTGCTATGTTTTTTTCCAAAATGATTCTTCATTTCCGGAATTGCAATTCAGGGTGGGTGGGGCACATAGGGTCACATTCCCTCCCCTCCCCCCTTCAGATTTTTCCCCAGACACACCTGACTCATTCCCAGGGCAGAGGCTGGGCCCTGGCTGATATTCCGACTCACCGCCAGCTTCTCCCTTCCTCACACAAGCCTGGGCTTGGCAAAACCACTATGGAGCTCCCCTGGGTGGCCAGGGCACTTGGCAGCAGGATGCTGAGCTCTCTCACTATGCCGCTGAGTGGAAGGCGTTCGCACCTGCTCTCGGCAACGTCCACAGCACCTCGCCCCTCTCCCCCACAAACAACTGGCCTGGCTGTACCCCTGTGCCCAGCATCTGTCCTCCTCTGCACACAGCTGGCTCTAGGATAGAGGCCTCTGTGCCCAACATCTGTCCCCCATCTCTCCAACATAGCTGCCTCTAGCGTTTTTTTGTATTAACATACCCAAAATTACTCCGTTTTCATTGCCAGAAAACACTGGCCATACTGGGTGTTAGGATATAGATATTCAGGCCTGTCTGTAAAGGCCAAACTCTAAGAATTTAGGTGTATTCTTATCACTTGGCTAATTAGAGGTATAAAAGAAAGAATCAAAATCACTGTCTGCCGGTGTAAGGGCCTTCTCTCCCTGTGACAGTCTGAGGCCCTGTTCTTAGGCTAAGGCCTTTGGCTAAGCAGCAGAGGCAGCCATAAGCTGGGAAACGACCGGTCATCTCCTCACATTCCAAACTAGTCACTGAAATAAGGTGCTATTGGGCTGTTAGGATACAATCCTGTCCTGATAGTGCCTATCGCCTCCAGAGAAAGGGAAGTGCCTAGAAAATGTAAAAGGAAACTTAGTTTGATAGTACCCTGTCTGGCAAGAACTCACTTATCAATAGCTGGGATGTGAAATCCTTACTTCTGTATTGTTTTGTCATTATAGTTCCCACTTTGCTGTTGTTTATTTGTATGGTCTCTATCTGGTTCTGTGATTGTTCCTGTCTGCTGTATAATTAATTTTGCTGGGTGTAAACTAATTAAGATGGTGGGATATAACTGATTACATAATTATGTTACAATATGTTAGGATTGGTTAGTTAAATTTCAGGAAAATGATTGGTTAAGGTATAGCTAAGCAGAACTCAAGTTTACTATATAGTCTGCAGTCAATCAGGAAGTGAGTGGGTGGGGGTGGGAATGGGAACAGGGAATGGGGCTGAGGGGGGAAATTGGAATCATGTTTTGCTAAGGGGGTGGGAATGGGAACAGGGAATGGGGCTGGGGGGGAAAATTGGAATCATGTTTTGCTAAGGGGGGGAATGGGAACAGGGACACAGGTAAAGCTCTGTGGTGTCAGAGCTGGGAAGGGGGACACTAAGGAAGGAAACTGGAATCATGCTTGCTGGAAGTTCACCCCAATAAACATTGAATTGTTTGCACCTTTGGACTTCGGGTATTGTTGCTCTCTGTTCATGCGAGAAGGACCAGGGAAGTAAGTGGGTGAAGGAATAAGCTCCCTAACATTGGTGTGTATCATTGAGTCAAATGGTTCCTGGATACATATTGCCGAAGAACAAAACGACAAATGGATCAGTACTGGAATATCGAAACTTTTTACATCATGTTTCTGCATTTGAATAATGTTTCAAGAGCGGAAAGCCATTGGGTACAATGAGCCACTAAAGTTTTTACTCTTGATGTGAGAACTCAGTTTGAAGATGTACTAGATGTGGAAGGATCAGTTTGGTGGGGCGCTTACTATCTTTCCATAACCCAGCAAAGCAAAGGCTCCAACTTTAGTCTACCTGTGGAATCCCACTGTCCAGCTGTGGTTCCAGACCATTCTATGTGGACAAGTAGTTAGAATTCATGAACAGCATGTTAATCCTACATTCTTTCGACAAGAGGAGCCATGTGTACTACCACTCAGCTGACAACCTTGCTTCATTTAGACAAGCTATTTAGGCCTCCATTATGAACCAGTTCAGCTGTAACAATGCTGTAACCCTGATGTCATAATAAGCTACAAGTATTATTAGTAAGAGACAGGGAGAATTCAGATGGCTTTGGAAATCATTTTGGCATCTTTACACAATGATCAGCTTGCCCACATGATGGGCATCTGCCAGGGAAAGTTTGAATGACATGATCCCTGCCCATATTTGGCATACATACAGTAACACCTTTCAAGTAACATCTAGCTATGAAAAAATATAAAGCAGTACCATCTCGTTACTGTAGTGGAGGGGCTGAGATGTAATGTCATGCCCCTTGCAAAACATATGAAGTTTTACTGACCAAATTAAAGAAGCCTGGTTCTGTAGCTCAGAGGCAGAAGTAGACTCATACGTTCCTGTGTATGGACCAGCCACTAGAGAAGGACAGAGCCACATAGGTTACCATGCAAGACAGATCTGTTCTTCCAAAAATTGTTGAGAGAGAGAGAGGGATGGCCAGAGTGGACCTGGTCCAGCAAATGCTTCCCCCAAGTACCAACATTGTAGATACTGTCTCATTCTGTCACAGCAGCACAACTCAACATCCCCTCTCCCACCTATAAAGAAATATACTTTTTGTGCAATGATTTATTTACATATTTTACAGTGAATCATATGTAACAATAATAAAGTGCATTGTTTAAAAATAAATTGCCTCAAAGTTCCAGAGTCCAGACTTGTGTTTCTCTCAGTGTGTTGCTGTTACGTGTTACTCTTCCCTTTGGTGTGAAGTTTTTCAGGCAGCATTTGCAAGTCAAAGCCAGAACGGATATAGCGGTAGATCTCTTCAGCCTTCTGCTGACTCACTTGGGCACAGGTGGCTATGTCCTTCGGGCAGCTGCAAAAGACATTACACAAAAGAGGATATTTCAGATGCTGCTCTTTGGGTTCCAGCTAGGTTCCACACTAGGGGAAAAGCCAATTGGGACAAACGAAACAGGTGCTTGTTCAATCTGCTACAGGTACCTGCTACAAGTAAAGTGAGGGCCCAGAGATGCCAGGGAACTTTTCAAAGTATTCTCTCACTGGGACTTGAGGGAACTCCCCGCATCAGAGGAGGCCAGCCCAAAGCAGAGAACAACTTGGGACACAATGAGGTGAGAGCAAAGGCAGGGCTGAGGAAGGGGGCTTATGTCACATTCCAGAGCTAGGAAGGGAAGATTAGCAGGGAGCCTAGAGAGCAGTGCTGGGGGGAGACACGTGGAAGCAGTGAAGGAAGGAAAGCACAGGGTTTCTCAACACATTTTTTGATAGCCTCAAAGTGTGGCCACCGACACTTATTGGTGGCTGCTCTGACAATTTTTTTCTAAAATATTTAATTAACTTTAGGAAAAACATATAAATATGCACAGATACACACCCAAATCACTGTAATCTATTTACATAAGGTTTCTTTTTCAAACTCAATCAAAATAATGTACTGTTCTTTACTGGACCGCAACAGAATAGATATAAAAATAAGGTGCTTTGCATGTTCTTGTCTTTTATTGTTGTTTCTTTTGCTTTTTTGGTTTCTGTTTTGTTTTAGACTTGCTAGTTAGTAAATGGCTCGCGTGGCTCAGGGTCGCAGTCTGCTCTGCTAGTTAGTAAATGGCTCGCGTGGCTCAGGGTCGCAGTCTGCTCTGCTAGTTAGTAAATGGCTTGCGTGGCTCAGGGTCGCAGTCTGCTCTGCTAGTTAGTAAATGGCTCGCGTGGCTCAGGGTCGCAGTCTGCTCTGCTAGAACAGAGAAAGAATGTTGCTGTTCCTGTGCCAACAGAGGTGAAAGGGGCCAAACAAGCAGCTCTCTGGTTCTGATGGACTATGGAAAGTGACTGCTGCTGTGAAACGTGATATCTGTATGTCTGTTAATATCATTTTTCACAGACGCAGTCTTCTAGCTAGCTGGGAGGCAGTGAAAATTGATACTAACATAAAAATATCACGTTTCACAGCAAATTTACTTCAGCCCTGGCATGCTGAGGGACAAATTAAGCCCTGGATGGGGAGGTGGGTAGAGAGGCAGCAGGGGCCGGGGCAATAGGGAGTGAGGAGCCTGGGGTCAGCGCCCGAAGCCCAGGTCTGGGCCGAAGCCCTGAGGCCAGGGTCTGCCACTCCATGGCCGGAGCCTGCTGCCTCCCATCCCAGGGCTGAAGCCGGAAGCTTGAGCCCCACCGGCCCCAGGAAGGTGGGGACTCACACCGACTGCCTGCTCCTCCAGCGTTTCTGGCTCCAGAGGGGGGTGGGGGTCCAACCTCTGCTGGTGGCCTAGGGGAGGAGTCACTGCTTCTCTCCCCTTGCCCCTCCCCTCCCAATCACTGCCCAGGAGGCTGTGGCCGCAAGAAAAGCCCCTGGTGGCCACATGCAGCCACAATGGCTGCATTTGAGAAACCCTGGGTTCGGGTAACTTTATTATGAGCAGTGCTGTGGCAGAGACTGCTACCCCAAGCCACTCTAGCCGATTCCTGCCCTGGCAAGAGATCCTGTGTGAGAGGGCCAAGGAAGTGGCATGAAAAGCAAAGGCACAGAGGGAGGTGAAAGGATCACCTCTGCCAAATTCACTTTTCCCTGTAAAATGAATCCTGAGGTATTTGCAATGCAATCTACCCTGCCATTACCTGTTAGCCATCTTCTTCACAGAATCAAAGCCGTGGCACATGTTCAGTGCAGCTACGTAGCTGATGTTGGGAATACTCAGATAGAACCGGAGAGCTTCTTGTTTGGCCCCTTTCACTTCTGTTGGTACATGAATAGCAACATTCTTTCTCTGTTCTACCAGAGCCAGATCTTTCAGCAAATGGGCAGATTCCTCTTGGCAAGAGCTGAAAAGGATTCGGATTCCAGCCCGGATTAAGGCTGACAGCATGGCATCATAGTACTTGGTCCTTTGGAATAATCTTGAAGTCTCTCCTGCATATTTAGAATAAAAAAGTTCAGAATCAGAGTTTTCACAGAGATTGAATTCTTTTTAAATCTGGGATTGTTAAGAAGGAATATACATCAATAATCATGACCACAACTTTGTAAGTTACTTTACAAACAATAAGATTGTTTTAGAGAACTCACTATATAAGATGATGAGATGAGGGAAAACTACTCAAATAAAGAGATAATTGGGGAGAAGGCTGGTTTCTTGGAAGAGGAAAAAAGAAAACGTGGCAGAAAAGAAGTAGGAAGCCGTACCAAATACAAGGGCTAGATGACAAAATTCTAGGTTGAAAATGCAAAATAGATGAAGAGCAGTTAACATGAGGGACTGGGAGGAGCACAGGGGCAAGCAGTGGAGGAGAAGGAAGAGCCAAAGATGAGGAGAGATTATATAGGGCCATGAAGGTAGGGACTAGGCGCTTTAACATGAAGTGGTGAGAAATGAGTAGCCAATGAAGAAACTTGAGCAGATAAGTAACATGGATGGAGTAATGGGGAAGGAAAAAGAGGAAAGCAGCAGCATTCTGGAAACAATGGAATGAGAGAAAGTGGACAGGATGTTACAGGAATGAACAATGTGTGCAACAGCATCAGCAGTGGGATAGTGAGGCACCTTTACATAAGTCAAGACACTTATTTTTGTGACTATATAGAATTTAAGCACTTCACTCTCAGCGTCCATGTTCAAAACTTGCAACAATCCCATAGTCCTCTGCCGGTCTGTTACACAGGGGCAGGGATCAGGAGCACTGGGGGTTACAGTTTTAAGCATTTATACGTCACATAAAGCTACATTTACAAAAACATTTGGTTTCAATAATTTAATACCTACAACTGCTGTATAGAGTCTCCTACTTCTCTCTCTGATTTCAAAGCAAGGCCATTGTCTACATAATCTGTTAGATACTAAAAGTCTATTGGCAGCAACATGGCAATTTTGATGGAACAAGTTGCGGTCTTAATGCTAAGTACGCTTTAGTTTAAAAATATACAGTACGCTGTTTTGAGGGAACATTGGAGTTTACCTTTACAGTACTACTTCAAAAAATATTTTCAGCTAAACAAATAAGAGAAGGTAAATTGCCTTCATCACACTGGGCAAAGCTGGCTTTTGGCTGCCTCAGGGACTAGCATTGTTATGAATAAATAAAATAGGGATCACTATGTTTGATTTTGCAAATAACTTTACATCCATTTATAAAACCTTTCAATATATAGCAAATTATATTGCTCAGCTTGTAGTGATGGGTTTCTGGCTTTATTTCCATAAGACCTCACAAAGGTTCTAAAACAAATGTTCTTAAAATTTCACTGATTCCAGTAGTATATAAAGCCAGTGCAGTAACTATTAATTTTGCCAGTCACAGCAGCAGCGTGAATACTAGCTAACCTGCTTTAATCCTGTCCTTTTCCACGATCACACATATCCTCTCGAACATGCTCTGCAAATGCTGAATCCGTTGTGTAACTTTGTTCCTGTTCATACTGTTCAGCAGTTCTGACTGAGTTCTCCTTTCCACTGCCATTCGATTGCTCACAATGTAATCACAGCCTCCGAGAGAGCAAACCTGCACCTTTACTCCATGAACCGCTTTCAGGGAGGAAATTATTTCTGATCCAGAGGAGATCTCACGACTGTCGACCAGAATGCAAAGGGAGGCTTTTCTCTCCAGAAGACCAGCTGAAACAGGTGGTGCAGCAGCAGAATTTCCCTTGGAACCAGAGCACCATGTATCTGAAGTGTTTGCACAGAGGTTTTTTGCAGAACCTTCCACCTGCAAACATAAAAAGCACACACTACACCACGTTTGCAATGGCAATATGGAGCAAAAGGATGGCACTCCCTAAGAATGTAGATTTAAATATAAAGGCTTAGCAGCATCAAGTTTCGTTTCACGCTCATCCTGGCATTCTCTCAGAAATCATTCAGTTGCATCTTTTAATGAGAAATTCACTTTTATCTTGTTTGTAACTTTTCTGTACCGCAGAGACTTAAGCTTCAAGGTCAACATTTCAAATCTGTCTGCCTAAAGTGAGGCTCCCAGATCGGCATGCAGGTACCAGACGAGGGGCCTGAACTTTACAAGTAATCAGCACTCACCAATACTGAGTGGCACCGCAGGTGCTCAGCACCTTTGACCATCAGGCTGCTTTGATTTGGGTGCCTACACAAAGATTTAGGAGCCAAATTTTAGAACACCCAGGGTTTGATTTTGGACCAAGTGTACAAACGTATTACAGGAATTATAAATACAGAAATTATAACAGAACCCTGGTTATTTGACCCCAAACGATCCGAATCTCCCCATTATCGGAAATATGGTCATGTTCCTCAATGACTGTTAACTGAAAATTCTGTCAGTTCCCAACATCTTGACCTGGACCATCAAATGCACAGAGCATGCAGCAAAGCTCCACTTGGTGAGTGGTAAGGAGATATGGCCACTTCCCTAGTACTCCGTTGCACTGTCCCTTCAACTTTCTCTCGAATGGCACCAGATTCACAGCCATTATTATCACCTGTATTTACAGCAGCACAAGTAGTTAATCGTTCGGGGCCGGGGCCCCGGTTGCAAGGCACTCTACAAATACATGTGAAGTGAAATGGCGCTCTTATGCCTTTGAAATAATACCCACCTTGAGTTTTGCCTGAAAATCCCCATCCCTTCTCAGCAAATCATTGTTGGCAATAGCCAGCGAAGACGGCCTGCCTCTGCCCCTACTTTCTGGCTGAAAGTCCAACACTTCAGACACTGAAGCCTTCAGGTTAATTAGTCTCTGATCCTTGTTCTCCAGGGGCTGATGAATAGAGTTCTTTCTAGCAGGAGCTTTAGTCTGTCCAGGAGAGTCTGAAAGCAATGACTTGGGTATGTGAGCATGGCTGTAGTCTCTCCTGGGAGAAGCTGTTTTTACTGGCCTCTGATTACTGACATTTGTTTCATCCCCACTAGAATCATCAAGAACAATAATTCGGGACCTTTTCTTTGTTAACGGAACTGCACAATTCTGTTCTGTCTTGGCTTGGTTTAATTTTACTCTGCGGCGAGTGAGGTATTGTTTTCTTCCACTAGCAGAGCGCTCATCCATTACAAGGTCAAAATTGACACACACTTCCTCTTCTTCACTAGCGTCACTTTTCCTGAGATTTTCCTCTTCCTCCTCTTCAACACAGAAACTATCTGCTAAGTAAGCCTCATCTTGCTCAGGAATCTGGAAGGAATTAGAACATGATCACTTTGGCTTTGCACTATACATAAGTGGTGTGCTCATTTATCCATTTTATGCAAACTGCTGAAGTCAAAACAGGTACCTAATATTTGAGCTACTTCCAGTGCCCAATCCTACAGCCCCCACATGTGTGTGATTCCCCAGGGAGTAAATGGGAAACTGCAAGTATTGCAGGCTCAGGCCCATCATTTGTCACTAGAAAATATTTAAAGTGAATATGACTAACATAACAGGAGAAATTAAATGAGATTTACTGGCTAATAGTTCTGAGACTGCATTTTAAACAATCAATCCTAATTTCAGTTTTCAGTATGTGTTATAGCTAAATATTTCAGATTACAAATATTTATTTTTTTGTAATTTCATTCATTCTAGAACCTCAAACTTATACCCAAAAGACAAAATTCTACAATTTTTTACATTAAACAATGCTGATGACACACAACTCACATTCTACTATGTATACAATGCAAATTCCACAACATATGCAAAATGGCTTCCACTAGGCCTATACAACAGATTTTACAATAATGAGACAGGCATTTTGCTAGATTTGTTTTCAAAACAAGCTATCTACTCTGCACAATGATTTGGGAAATGCAAAATTAAATTCTAGAGTGCGGTCAAGTTCGGAACATAAGCTTCACAGGTTACATATACGCCACAGCAGTGGCAGATTCAGAAAAAAAGTACCTTCTCCACAGATTCTGCAGCCCCTGTGTGCATTGTTTATGCTTTGTGGAATTTATCTGCATGCAAGTGTAGGAGACCAGCTTAATTACCATGCTAGTTTGATTTTTCATTTGTAAATAGCAAAAAAATTGAGATTTCCACCTATAAAATCAGTATTACTGCCGTGATGAGGGCAACGTACGATACTATATCAACTACAAAGAGGCCACCGGCAATAATTAATGCCATTGTCCATTTTGCATTGTTCAATAAATGAAAGACGACTAAATATTGAAAACCAAACCATTTAACTTCAAATTAGGTAATGGCCTCTCTCGGATGGAAAAAGGAGTAGTATAAAAGTACAGAGGCATGCATGTCTATCAGTGTATGCATTCTGGTCTCTTTTATAATGACTAATAAAATCATAAACTGGGTTTTTGCTAGAAAAAACTATTTAGGAAGCCTGGGTTGCAAACAAACCTGAAAGAAAGATTAAACAGAAATACAGCCTTAAATAGGTTACACTTCTTGAGGAAAGCAGAGTCATTTCACTTCATACCTGTGAGAAAACAGCCATACTATTGAATCCTTTATGCACCATTTTATACCTGTTGCCGAGAGCTGGGCTACGCACAGATTTTAGATAAACTCCTTCCATCTCAGAATCTGAATAAAAATTATGAAAACAGAGACTTTATTAAGTGTTTAATTACACAATGGTTTTCCACCAACAAAATAAACATTTCCATAAAGGTATTGCCCAAAGTAATATTCCATAGCAAAACAAGCTCTTCAAATTTTTCCTGACTTGATAAAGACTCAAGAGTCTCCTACAAAATCCCCACATGCTCTTGGAAAAATAGAAGACTGGACCTACCCAGTCTTCTATCAACAGTGAACTAGGAGTCACCCAATGAAATGAATAGGTAGCAGGTTTAAAACTAAAAAAAGGAAGTACTTCCTCACACAACGCAGTCACACTGTGGAACTTGTTGCCAGGGGATGTTGTGAAGGCCAAAACTATAAAAGGGTCCAAAAAAGAACTAGATAGGTTCCTGGAGGACAGGTCCACCAATGGCTATTAGCCAGAATGGTCAGGGATACAACCCTACGCTCCCTAGCCTGTGTTTGCCGGGAGCTGGGAGTGGACGACTGGGAATGGATCACTCAATGATTGCCAGTTCTGTTCATTCCCTCTGAAGAGCCTGGCATTTGCCATTGTGGGAAGACAGATTACTGGGCTAGATGGACCAATAGTCTGATCCCGTATGGCACGTTCTTTTGTGCCATAAGATTTCTCCCAATAGGCAGACCTCATAAAGCTCATTATAGCTTCCAACAGGGAAGGCTGACATCATGTATCTGTAACATTCAAACCATCCATTTTTCCACTATGCAAGTCTCCCTGAAAATGGATCTAACCATCATCTTTTCATGGGTCGCTCTGAAAACAGGGATGGCATTGTCGAAATCCAATATAAACAGGGAACAACTGAGACCTGAGCTGCAGGAGAACACTCCTCAAGTAACTGCCTTTAAGAATCTATCAAACCAAAGTGAAGATGAATCCATTTTCCTACATCCTTCCCTCAAAGACAAAATTAGCCTTCCAGACTCAGAGCACCTAATTATTTAACCTGAACAAGACACCCTCCATTAGCATCAATTTCTTCCCACCTCCTTACATGAAACGTTTGTTTCCAAAGCTGGTGATTCCAACATTTTGCTGTCCGATATTCCACAATCCCATACTTACTTCCTCCCTCATCCCCTTATATAGGACTGTACAGAACAGGGGAGCAGAAAGTTGGAAATGAAACAGATGCAAGTCTGGCATAGTGTATAAAATGCATCCTTGTTGCTAAAAGAATAATTCAGAATAGAAAGTGGAACAGATTTTACAGGCCATCTGCCAGATCTATTCCTCGGGGGGAACAAACCTCAGACAGTAATCTACTGGAGTAACCACTCACTTCACTTGTGATTACTAATTCCTTGGTCCTGCCTCATTCCCCACACAGCCAACGATTTGCACAAAAGTACTAAACAATTAATTAATCATCCCAGCAGAAAAACTTTGCTTCCTCAACTTTATCAGTAAGTTCATACCATTTTATCTTAAAAAGCACCTGATCATAATCCTCACTTTATATAAAAGCATTTTCCTAGGAGACCTGAAAGATCCAGACAGACCCCAACTGGAATGGAAAACTGAGGGTTTTCTACATTCATAATGGAGGAAAAAAATCACTTAAGGAAAGACAACCTGGTTATAATCAGTCAATCCTTGAAGAGCTTCTTCAACATTGCACAACACTGTCACACCCCAGAAGCCCGCAGTGAAGAATAAAATGCATTGTAAATCTATGTGGACATGAACACCATGAGACACAGACACCATAGCAGGGTTAAATGCAGTGGCCATTGCTTTATTTAAAACTATTATCCAACTGGAATGACCACTCCAAACTACCCAGCAGGGTTGTTCCAATGCAGACCTCCCCTGGCACAGATAGCCCTGGCGGATTATAAATTTGAGGGTGTGTGTGAAAGCCATGCCCCCTTCTGCAGCCTCAAGCCTACCGAGACTGGAAAACAAAGTGCTGACTTGCTCCCTTCCTTCACGTCATAGGTAGGAGAGAGGAGGTGAAGGGAGCCATATGCCATGTCACACAAAGGTGCACCCTCTCTCCATGCAGGGCTGTGCCCAGGACCAATACCCAGCAGCTGCATGGGTTACAAGGACCTCACATCGACCCTTTCTACCCCTCCACGTGCACTGGAATCTGCCCAAGTTGTGACAATTGTCATTTGAACCCCTCAAAACCAGACCTCCAGAATATAGGAGAGAAAGTGAAAACCCACAGAGTAGGTTGGTCATTGCCATATGGGAAAAATCGCTTCCAGGCCCCAAAGCTAAGTGATCTGCCTACCTCCCAGAATCACAAGAGATCCAGCAACTAGATTAAAGGTGAGGCTGAAACAAGGAGCTCACCAGGGCTACCCCCCGCCTAAGCAGCAAACTGTATCAATCCCTCACACTCCACCACCAACAGGAGCCAATCGTCCAGCTCCAGCAGCAGGACAGGTCTCAGTGCCTGGGGTCGGATGCAGTATGTGATTCCAAGCCCCGATGCCCTCGGGGGTGGGGGAGGAAGAGAAGCAGCCGCCCCCACATAATGAAAGCAAATGGGAGAGAGAGAAAGGAAGAAGGGACATGTGGAACATTGCCTCAGCTAAAATTCCTCGTCTCCACACACACCTCTCACTTTCACTAGAAAATCTTCCCCTTTTCTTCTCCAACACACCCTCTTTCCCATCCTCCTGTCTCAGATCTCACATACAGCAATTGGACATTGTGTATCTCACCCTTTTTACACGTTGCTTTCACCGCATGGAAATATTTGGCCTTTTATGCAATATGTTCCTCGATAAAATGTGTCTAATGGTTACCTGTGAGATCAGATCTTCAAGAGAAGAGCCAAATAAAAATCTCAAACACTGGTTTAATAGAAGGGAAAGTGATTTTCTTCATTTACCATTTAAAACCTCTGTGAACTGTGTCTCATCATTAAGGAATTGATTGAGTGAGGAGTTTTGTTCGTTCTCTGAATCACTCTCATCAGATGAAATAGCCTCTGCCTCTTGTAGGGAAAGTTCAGCTTCTTCATCTAAAAATTGTCTGGCTGCACTCTACGAAAATGCAAACAAGTGAGTAATTTACAGTAGCATACTTCAGAGGAACTTGTATCGTAGATAAGTAAAATCAGTTAATGAATTCAGGAGACACAGGGCTCTCCGATGACCACAGATTTTATATGTCAGACTTTGAAATCAAAGGAAGAGAAAGCCATGAAAGAGTAGTCAAATTGCTGCAACTGAGGTTAGAAAGGAGTAGCCGAAGTCAAAATGGGGGCTGACTCAAATGCTGAAAGCAGAGAGCATATAGTCCAGGGGTGGGCAAACTTTTTGACCCGAGGGCCACATTGGGGTGTGAAACTGTATGAAGGGCAGGGTAGGGAAGGCTGTGCCTCCTCAAACAGCCTGGGCCCCGCCCCCTATCTGCCCCCTCCACTTCCCGCCCCCGACTGTCCCCCTCAGAACCCCCGACCCATCCATTCCCCCCTGCTCCTTGTCCCCTGACCACTCCCTCACGGGACCCCCACTCCTAACAGCCCCCCCGGGGACCCTACCCTCTACTCAACATGTAAAGCTCCTACCTTGAACATAAAAAAGTTGTCATCACTCTTTTGCCTTTTGACACCTTTTAGTTGTTTCCTGTAACGGCTCATGTCGCAATCCACAGTCCTGTTTGATTTCTTGTGAAAATCCATGCCCTCATCACTAGATACGTCTGACTAGAGTATGTTACAAACACTTCAGTGAATAGGAAGAAGACGGTCATGTAACCATTCCTAATGGCTCAGTTTGCTATTCTTCAATATCAAATATTATCTAAGCAAGTGGTTGTCAAACTTATTTGATCGCGCCACCCCCTTTCTTTGTGTCTGCAGTAGTTTATGCCTCCCTCACTCTTGCCACACAAGTACATATATGGCTGCTTAGCTCTGAAGGCAGCACAGACGTAAGGGTGGCGTAGTATGGCATTGCCACTCTTACTTCTCCACTGCTGCTGGTGGTACCGCCTTCAGACCTGGGTGCCTGGCCAGCATCTGCTGCTCTCTGGTTTCTCTCCCCCACCACCCTCCGAACACCCCCCAGTTTGAGATTCTCTGACCTAAGTAATCTGTGCATCTGATATGTTGATAATTATACTCCCACAAAAAGAACATTAATAGTAATCTTTCTATGAAATAAAGAAGTCATCCATTTTTGAGGAAGGGAGAAGAAAGCTTATGTCATTGGGAAAAAAAGATTAAGTGAAATATGATATGAAAGCTTTGTGGGCTTATTGGTAGCACAACTCTCTTATTTTACTAATCCTTATAAGGAGAGAGGCTCTGTTCTTAAAACTGTGAATGTATAATTCATTGCCAGATACAACTACATATCATCTTAAATAAGATATTTAGGGGTCAAAGGGAGAGAAGAAAGAAACATTCTAATGAGTTTGGGTCAGATGCTTTTGGTCCTGGATCAGGCCCCTGATGAGCTAGCTCTTGAAGCCCAACATATTAAGGTCAGAAGAGACCATTATGATCATCTAGTCTGACCTCCTGCACAATGCAGGCCACAGAATCGCACCCACAGACTCCCGCGATAAACCTCTCACCTATGTTGAGCTACTGAAGTCCTCAAATCATGGTTTAAAGACTTCAAGGTGCAGAGAATACTCCAGCAAGTGACCCGTGCCCCATGCTACGGAGGAAGGCGAAAAACCCCCCAGGGCCTCTTCCAATCTGCCCTGGAGGAAAATTCCTTCCCAACCCCAAATATGGCGATCAGCTGAACCCTGAGCATATGGGCAAGATTCACCAGCCAGATACCCAGGAAAGAATTCTCTGTAGTAACTCAGATCCCACCCCATCTAACATCCCATCACAGGCCATTGGGCCTATTTACCATGAATATTTAAAGATTAATTCAGGAGGTCAGACTAGATGAACATAATGGTCCCTTCTGACCTTAATATCTATGAAGGATTTAGCTTTATAAACAACTTAAACAAGTGAATCTTTGTTTCCAGTTCTGAATATTCCATTTGATTAGGTTTTGCAAAAGGAACGCCAAAACATCTATTAACTCATTGTCCAATTAACTTTTTAAACAAAGTCTTAGAACCCCAAATCAGTTTTATTTAACAATTTAGTATTTTTTTAAAATATACTGCTAAATATAAATGGTATTTAAATTAAAATGGCTAAACTGATATAAATTGGCTTAAACCAATGTCAGTGTGTCCACACTAGGAGTATGTACAAATTTAAATTCGTTTGTACAACAATTTTGTAAAATCAGTGCAAAAAACTGCGTAGACAAGCCCTAGTTTAAATCATCCAAGCTATTGCAGAGTCTCCTGATATTTGCCTACCTGAAACTGGAAATTCATTCTAGTTTTACTTTGTAATTAAAGCACAACATACAGACAAGCCGTGGAACTGAAATTCAACATTTCCCAGAATTGTATTGTCTTTGTTGTTTCCAGAAGGGCAGGGGCCACAGCAGCTGGCTCACTGGGCCTCACTCCAGAGAATGCCAAAGTTGCCAGTTAATGTCATTTGCAACGGTGGTTTGAGTAATGTGGAAGAGATCTATCCAACTAGCAATTGGACTAGACAGCTTTGGAGGCAGGAAGAGGGAAGTGAGGGGGAAAGGGAGACACTAGCATAGCTAGTCTGCAAAATAATCTACCATACATATCCTAAAACTGGCTCCCCCAATTTTATTTTCCAAATGCTGTTTTTCTAAAAGTTTCAGATATCCTCTAAGACCTTTAGAAAAGCTGGACTTTTACCCTGAGAAGGGAGTATTTCAGAAATTAAGTTTGCATCCAAAAATGTGACCAAGAGCTGAAAATCTGAGAAATTAATTATTAGAATTGGAATGAAGAGGAGGCCATTTAGCAAGAGATGTTGTCCCTTAGCACATTTTAAAATGCACTGTAAACTTTACTTTGCATGCTTTATATTCGTGAGTCAGCATCCCTTATTGTACACCAAAGCAGGTTTTGGGGTTTTTTTTTTTTTTTTAAGTAGGAAGGATTCTATAGTGATTGGGAAAGTGTTTGCCATTTTAAAATCAGCTGAGTGAAATTGTGTTCTTTTAAACACATTTTCTTTATGTCTTGTTCAAGCATTTACTTACTGTGTTAAGTGGATGCCTACGCTTCTTGACAGCATGAACTGGTGATTCAAAATCGCTGTTATTCTTAACCTTGGTGAATAGAAATAAATTAAAATGTAATTACAGATTCCAAAAAGGAGTTTTGCTTTGGCGTTTAATGAAACTTTCTTTTTTTTTGAATGACTCACATCAGGAGACTTCAGAACATTTCCTTTTTTCTTATTTTTCCTTTGGAAAACAATCTCTTCTTCACTTTCGCTGCTACTTTCTACTGAGGAGTGGCAAATAGATAACAATCATAAGAAAATGTATTCTCTACAACACAATATAGCTCTAACCAAACAATCATAATCTATTTGGCTTTGAAGATGACTAAAAAAAATTATTTATTGATGTATGTAGTAAGCATTGTTCCTGTTAGCCCTGGTAACCAAAACAAGTATTTTCCTACTGAGATACAAGGAAAGTGAGGTTTACTGTGTATTTCTTTGCATTGAAGTAATTACCCATGCAGCACAGAAGATGAAGAGTGGAGGGAATAAAGTAAAAGAGGAAAAAAAACCCATATTAGTAGTGAACAAGTTACATATTTATTTTCTTGTTAGTTGCCACATTCTTGTTTTGTTCCAGCACACCCTGAAGAGAAGTAGAACTGACTGAAAATTCTTCTTACGAAATCTGTAACAGTCTGTGTATTAATTTTCTAGTGAACTACAAAGAATTATACCCTGTTTGATGTATTCTGAAAGATGCCATATTCCCTACACTGCCCAAGATATAGCTGTCCTTTCTGACTCTTACATGGATTTCCTTAACAGACGGATGTTCTCTGATGAGTTTTCTAATTTGCCAGTAAGAGCCATCAAGAGGCTATTTTAGCAGTCCTTTCACCTTCTCTAATTTTTTTCTCCAAGGTGTGCCTGAGACTTGCTATAGTCACAGTTGGCAGGGTTATTTATTTATTTATTTATTAATTAATTTTGGTGCTTGCAACAGAAAGAAGGCGAGGTGAACACTGGTTTTACTACTTTAGGGAGAAGCATACTACCTAGCACTTCTATAGCAATGTCTTCAAACATTAAATTGTAGTGATCCTTATTCACTACATTTTCTTCTAGTTGGAAATAACTGACCTAATTCACTAATTCCAGACTTTTTTACTAGGTTGAATTTATTTATTAAATTTAGTTAATTTAAGTGTTTACTGAAGTTGCTTGCTCAAACATCCTGAAGACTGAACAGATATAGACATCACACAGGGAGATGTGAGAGTCCGAGCAATGTGCCTCAGCCAGATTCTAGAAGGAACCTAGGTTTCTGGCAAAAGCAAGCAAGCAAGCAAACAAACAAGAGACTTTAGAGAATCCAGTAACTGGAGAGACTGAGCAAGTGTAGTAGGAGCGTAGGGGGAGAAAAGAAAGACTCTTCAGCCGCAGGAAGAGACTGCTCAGCAGTGGGTTATTTTCAACATTTAAGAGTAATAATGAAACAAGGCAGCAAACCTCAGTAGGCCCCAAGAATCAGGTTCAGTAACATTAGATCTTGATTTTTGTCAAAGTAGTTCAAGGTTATTTAGAGATAAGTGGGCTGGAGGGACAGAGGAGGGAAGAGAAGACTGCTGGCCCTGATCAGTTGGGAAGGTTTGGGCTTTTAAGGACAGCAGTATGGAATTTATTAATTTTGTGGTATAGATGCACCTAGAACAAGGGAGAGATTTAGAAGATTTTACACACACACACACACCCTTACACCCTTTATAATCTGACATTTATAAAGGCAATCCACGTTCCAGCAGAAGTTATTGTCAGGAGATATTTACCATGCAAGTCAGTCACTGTGTAATTAAAATTAAACAGATCTGTCAATACAATTTCTGTCCCATTTAGAACTATGATACAAAAATGTGAAGGCATGGATTTAGGGGTTACAGAGTAACAGATCGAGATGATTACAAATAAGACACTGAGAGGATTAAACAGGCTTTAAAGGCAGCTACAGTTCACATAACTGCATCTCACATGTTCACATGATTAGTACTTGTGCACAGATTTTAGGGGTTTAACCTAGACCCCCAATTGCTGCAGTATTCACAGTCATTCAGCCTGAAACAGACACATTTAAATATGTATTCTGCATGTTAACCAAGTGAAATCTGAGGCAAGCTTTACAGAAACTAAAGTTCCTTAGAATTATGCTCACACATTTCTCTTCCTTCTCCCCTCAAAAATCAGACTGTATAATCCACTGCTGAGTCTGAATGCTGCCAATAAAAAAAAAATTCTCAGCTGTAATCCAAAGGAACCCTTATTGAACAAAGAATAATTCTTTATGATAGCTCAAGGGTGATGAGAAAATAATTTATTCCTATCAGTAGAACCGGTAGGAGTTATTGCTCTGGCAATCTCTGTACAACATTATCCATACTGTGTTATCCATCCAAGAGAGTTTTGGGGACCATCCCCACATAGCCATAAAGGTTCCCCCCCTCCTCCCTCCTAGAAATCAAGGGGTTGTGCTTCCTCCCATACTCCTGATGTCACAACCTAAAAGTTGAGGACCCATGAATTACTTGAATTACTGAATTCTACAGGAAGATTTTTTTTTTTTTTTTAATGGAAGTATGAGCAACCTTTCAATTAACTACAGCTGACACCTTACCTTCAATAGGAAACTGCTGGGAAACATGCAGCTGTCTATGGTCCAGGTTTTCAGTCTTTCCTGAGGGGAGGTCTGGTGTATCAAAAGCTGAATTTAGCACAACTTTAACAGTGTTGGTATTTACTTTATTTGTAGGCAAAATCTGGGGAATTTCCTGCCTGATTCTAGAAAAAGCATTCATAGAAATTCTTTTGAGGACTTTAACATTCCTAACCTTTCTACCTTTTGGTGTGGAAAATGCAGAAGCTAAAGAGTCATATGATCCATGTTCCTTTTCTTCTGTTAGCTTCATAGGAGAAATGATTGAGATACAGTTTTCAGTCAGTTTTGCTTGATTCGTTCTCTGATTTTGTGAGGGCAATGGTGTAGAAAAGTTTGTTCTTGCAATGCTTTCATCTTTCAATTTTGGTGGAGATGGATGTCTTAAGTTATCATTTGATAACTCATTTTCACCTCTAGTAGGTTTAACATCTACATGGGTGCCCAAGATACTATCTGAATTTTGACTACCATTCATGTCTATTTGTTCATCCTCAGACTCTTGAATAGAAAACCCCAGATCAAAGTTAACGGAGAACAGTTCCTGAGAACAGTCATAAAGATCTTCATTATCCAGAAATTGTTTGCTTACAATATCGAAATGTTCAGATATTTTCAAATTTCTGGTCCTACAGCTTATTAGTGATTCTCTGGGGTTTGTATCACTGTCTAGAAAGCACTCATCTGAAATATGCCCTTCAGAAATTTGTCCAGCACTTGGTGCATCTTTATCACACAAATCTGATGACATCAAAAGTTTATTGCAATTGTACTTAGAAAGGCTTGCATTGTTAGCATCAGAAAAATGTTCATCTTCAAATAAATTTATGCTCTCATCTCTGTCAGTGGCCACATTTTCCTGGAACTTTTCAGAATCCATTTTATACCCGTCAACTGAATTTCTGTCTGAAGGGCTATTTGCCAGAGCATGATCTACCATTGTTAGATTGTCCTTTTGAATTTCTGTGTGCTCTCCATTATCACAGTCAAAGATATCGTCCCAGTTAAGACCATTATTTGTCTTGCCAACAAAAGCCTCAGAAAGGAAGCTTGGTTCTGAAGGACAGTTACTTATAGAGGAACACAATTTACTGGGGGCATTTAATTCTGAGCATTTCTGAGTGGGAAGTGATGGATTCTGGAACTCTGTGAAAGAGACAGAGGTTTTGCCCTGCAATCCCTCTGTGAATGTGTTGGAAATAACTTTTTGAAAAGGAACAGGTTGTTGGATTTCATCGTCTCTGGTTCTGTTCAATCCTTCACAATTATGGAGTTTATTCAAAGGTGGAGGAGACTGTGATAAAAGCCTTTTTACATTTGTTAATATTATTTTTATCAATGAAGGATCCTCAGTTGGAGTTGTGAGTGCAAATGAATCCAGCTCTGCTTCAGGTAGGTAAAACAAGCTAGGTGAAACTGGTGATTTCTCCTCTGTGAAGCTACTGTAACCAGAATCTGCACAGTTTCTGTTCAGTGAACTACAGGTTTGATTTACAGATTTACATTCCTTTACTATTTCATTTGCACAACTAGTAACATTTCCACTAAGATCACTTGGGGCAGTAAATTCATTTAAGTGAAATGTCACATTTTCTCTGTTATCTGGTAGACTTTTATGTACAGTACATTCAGAAACAGCGTCCTCTGCAGTCGAAAAAGAATCTAAAATGTTAACTTCTGTACATGCTGAAGGCTTTTTCAAATTTAATGCAGATGTTCTTTTTGTGGTCTTGAAGTTGGTTGTTTTAAACAGTGAAATACATTCTGTATCAAGTTCACTTAAGGAACATGAACCAAGTTTTACTTTTGATCCTTGTGCCACGTTTTTTCTGGATGAAAATGCCTTCTGAGCCTTGGAGTTGCTGGTGGAAAGACATCTACTCCTTTGAGCATTTGAGGTTTTAATATCGTCCATATTTAAATAAGGCTGAATTTCCAGTTCATAGCTGCAGTCTCCCTGGTGAGAAACAAACAAATGGAACATTTAAAATCAGATAAAAACAAACAGATTTAGGTTTACAGACATTTTAATAAAACCATTTAAAATAAATGCCAAGATTCTAGGCCCAAGGTTTAACTACCCTTAAAAATGGGATAGAGAGAATTTCCTTTGGATTCTAAGGCCAAATTTTTCCAATGAAGTTTGCCTGAAGTTCAGTTCTTACATTCATATTTAGGTATCCAGGGTTGAAAATTATGGCCTAAATCTTTTTAAAAACAAACAAACCCACCAAAAATTAAAAGGTAGTGTTGTCACAGAGAATACCATGTGTTGTAGATTATGTTTCCTCTGCTCCCTTAATAGTAGCAGTTAACTTTTCTCCTTCATGACATTATCTGCATTTGGATTTTTTTCTTAAAATATCCATTTCTGCTGCAACCAGTTCAGCTCCACTAGTGGGAGAATAAGCATCCTTCACCATCTGTGCTTGCATCTCAACCCAAAGATCTGAATTTCAGAGTCAAGAGTGCTAGAATGGAAAGTGGCATGACCAAAGATTAATCCACCATAACTCAGTATTGGAGTAGAGCCCATGAGTTGCTAGAATTATTACTGTGTCAGAAAGTCAAAAATTCTTAGAGCTATAGGAGTTCTGTTCCATCTTGTGCTGGGAACTTGAGATCCAGGGGTGAAAATCTTGTAGTGATGGTATCTTTAAGGAATATCTATCTACTTTCCATCCTTCCTTAACTGTCCAGGATATCTATTCTCCTTTTGGACACTCCCAAGCCAAGTGTCCAGTGTTTAGTTTGTCCAGTGGGAATAACTGTAATGCCACAATATTTTGTCATTCTTGAAATAAGACTCTCTGAGGAATATGCCTTCCTCCCAAATTGTGCAAGCTGTCCATCAGTACAGATTAAAAAGTCTTTCTTCCAAAGTGGGACTTCTTGTAAACTACTGACAAAATCAGATATGCTGGAATTACAGTTTCAAACCCTCCCTGCAGACTTGACAAAGAGACTAACCCAAGTTTTCCAGAAGTGACAAGTGATTTTGGGCGCCTCAAGTTTTTTGGTGGCCCACTTAAGACACTTTAAAGGAGCCCCAATTTTTGCAGAGAGCAGATGCTCAGCACTTTCAGAAAATTGGCCCTC
Source organism: Lepidochelys olivacea (assembly GCF_965140295.1). Classification (NCBI taxonomy): domain Eukaryota; kingdom Metazoa; phylum Chordata; order Testudines; family Cheloniidae; genus Lepidochelys; species Lepidochelys olivacea. Next base: position 127,148,895 of record NC_140416.1, read on the forward strand.
CTGCAGTTGTATCAAATCAGTCACCCCAAATCACTAGAGACTTTTGAAGATCTTTGCCTCTTATTTTATGCACATGGGTGGTTCAAAAGCTCCCTAGCAGGATCTAGCCACTCTTCATTCACAGGGAATGCAAGCTCTCCCTCTCAATAGCTGTAATATGCCAAACTCTGTGTAAGCTGGCTGTAACGGACATTTGTTTTCAAAACCCAACCATTCTGCTCATTCGATAGTGAAAGGCTGTTGTCATCCATAGAAGAGGAAGAGATCAAGGCAGAATCATCTGTGGCTAATAATTAAGGGGGTGGAAGTTCCTCCTCAGTGTGTGCAGGCCTTGCCTCTTAGGGGATGGAGTCCCAGAACTCAAGAGTGCATACTTTCCTTATCCATAGGAGAAGGATCTTCTTTCACACAGCTGACAAACTACAAAGGTGGAACTCTAGGCCAAATCCGTTCTGAGATGTCAAATCCAGAGAGAAGAAACTGCCCAGCATAACTCCAGGGAACAGACAATGCAGAGAAAGAAAACACAGAAGCTGTAGTAATATATTGTGGCCCAACAACCTGCAGCTTTCCTCTGTGAATCTGAAGTCTGTGTAGAGACTTGAACAGTAAGTAAGTCATGCTCTGATCTGACAAGCCCAACAAGGGTTCCCTTTGTAAGGCAACAAAGGCCTTAAAACAATCTCTGAAGGAAAAGCTGGTTACAAAGGCCCCACCAGCTCAAAGGATCCATTGCCTGAATTGGAGGAGGCTCTGCCAACCCTTGAAAACCCTAGAAACACAATTAGAACCAACCTGTGGCTCCAACTCCTTACCAAATGTGGAACACAAATGACTGGTAGGGGTTTTCTCTCTGAAGACGACTGTGGAGGAAACTGAGAAGCATTCAGAGTCTTTCGGACTAGATACTTTGATCTTCTGTGTTAAACTACCTCATATCTTCAGACTTAGGGCTTGTGTACGCTGGCACTTTATAGTGCTGCAACTTTCTTGCTCAAGGGTGTCAAAACACCCCCGCCCCCCCCGAGCACAGCAAGTTTCAGCGCTGTAAAGCGCCATTGTAGACAGTGCACAAGCGCTGGGAGCTGCGCCCCTTGTGGAGGTGGTTTTTTAGAGTGCTGGGAGAGCTCTCTCCCAGCACTCTGCTGTGACTACACAAGCCACGTTAAAGCGCTGCTGCCAGTGTAGACTAGCCCTCAGTCCTGGATCCAGAGAATCTTGGATCCTTCCCTGAAAAACGTCAATAACTACTGCATACTAGAAGCGAGTTAACAATAAACGATAAAAAAAATCAAGTTTAAATTTTTGATCTCTCACATTCTCATTTAAATAAGAGAGAGTGATCAAAATTTGAACCTAAACTCCACTCTCATGTAAGGAAACCACAAATAGGTTATTTTCTGTAAACACCAGCAAGCAGAAAGTAGTAATGGACAGGAAAGGGATTACGGAGGGGGCTTCTATACTGTGGATTTCAAGAAAACTGTACCCAAAACAGCATGTGTGTGCATTTACAACTCCAACCCCCCAAAAAACTACTTATTACTTTGAAAAGAGTTCTGTCTCTTCTGTGACAGGGTATGCAACTTGTACAGTGTCTGCTGTGGCAATATCATGAAGGAAAAAGGAAAGACATGAAGCTTTATCATAGCTTTTTAGAAACTCCGAAGAATCAATGACAGTTAACAAAAGCTATAAGTTTGTAATATACTTTCAGCTCTGGGATTCATTTTCATCAGTGCTTGATAGACTTTAAAGGAATCTAAGATAGAGAGAATTCACCAGCCTTCATTCTTAGTTCTCTGTGCATTAAGTATAACTATATGCATGGAAAACCAATCAAAAAGTAATTTGACAAATTAATATCTAAAGATATAAGTGTTGATCTCCCAATATCCAGTAGAATACGTATAATGTACAGCCAATTTATACACGAGCTACTTAAAACAGGAATACAGAACGGTGTGTCATGTCTACATAGCCAGTGCTCAAAAATCTTCTAACATCTAGGTTACTGACATCTGTCCTAATTTCAGGCTTACAGGGAGTTATATAAATGTTCTTGTTTGCTATAGTGCAGTGCTAAATCATACAAAATGGTTTCTTCAAACAAAACTGCTTACTACTTACTGATGGATGCAAAGACAGAGTTACAAAAGTTTCATTTTAGCCTGAATACATACAATTTCTAAAGACTTAAAATGTCATCTGATAAACTACTCCACAATCTAGCAAGTTTCAATAGTGCATCAGCTATCAGTAAAGTAGGTCATGAGAAAGAGGAAAACAACCCTCTCTCTCATATTATTGTATTAAACCAACAACCTTGTCTAGAATTATTAAATTCAGTTTTTCCTAATACACAAAAGACAAGTATATAAATAAATAAATAAATAAATACAAAAGTTCTAAAATCTGAAATGGGCTTCTTGGCTGCATTTAAGGTGATAATTTATTTTAATTGTAATTCCTCTATTATCTAAGGCTTCTGTAGGATATCAGAATTAAAATTCACAAGAAAGACTCCATAACCTGCTTTGGACACATTTTATAGCTTAAGTCTAAAGTCTATATTAATACTTTTTTTACTATTTTAAAATTAACAGATAAATGCTACAAGACAATGGACACTTTGTAAAAGTTATATCTTCCAAAAAACAGGCTTGTTTAAAACTAAGGTATTGAAGTAAGACTAGTACTAACAATTAGAATCAAATCTATTGTGATGAATCAGAAAAATAAATACTTATATTTCAATAACTTTAACCAACAAAGTGTAGGAAAGACAGGGCTTTGGAATGTTTAGGGTTTGGGATTTGTTTTTTTTAAATGTTGGTTTCATTAGCTACCAAATGATGCATTTGGAGTAGTTACTACCTTCAGTATGGATAGTTCAATTAATACTTTGCTATCTTAAGGTTAAGTAGATGTCGGTTACAACTTTAATGAGCACTTCAATGCCAATGTTACAACATTAAACCTAGTGGCTTTTATACCATATGGTGTATAAACAAACAAAAGAACAGATGTCATAATTAAACTGGTACATTCTATTCTATTTGAATTACATATAGTTGCAAAGTTATCCTTTTAGCTGATCAGTTCACTTCTTAATTCTCAAGGACAAACCCACATTTGTTGGTTCTTTAGTACAAGACAGTCTTTCCTATACTTGGAACAACAAAGTACCTTGAGTGCTACTTTGAAACACAGCGAATCCCCTTTTTAAATTTACAAGTAAATATTAACAATATTTTAAAAATATCAGAATGCTTTTAACATGCAAAAAAAATCAAGCTTCTGCATAAAATAATATGTAAGAAGCCAGCTATGCCATCAAATATAAATAAAACTTTTGGCGAAAGTCAAATAGTGTGCAACCCATCCCCCCTAAAATGGAGTGTTATTCTTACAAAGACAGCCTTCTCCTGAAACCAGCTTCTTTAAAAACTTCTGTTCACCTGGTTGATTTGGATACAGAGGACAATTGTTCAGAGGAAAATATTATAGTCCTCTTTAAAAAAGAAATAATTAGGCTTGTTTCAGTGGAAGTGGTTGCACTTTCCAGTATTTCTTTGATCATTACTTCCAGTAAACAACGAAATGGATCTTACTAATAAGCCATAACAATAAAAAGGTAAAGTCAAACGATTCCTCAGAGAGGAGGACTCACAGCAGCAAAATATGACAGTCATGGTAGCAGCTAAAGTAGCCAGTATCATCAATGTGGTTCTACAGATGTTAAGAGGCTCTCAAAGAACAAATGAAATATGAGACTAATAGATTAATATGAGTTGGAGTGGATATTGTAGCATGACCATTCTGGATACAAATGATAGCTAGTTTGTATTACAGATGCCTGAAATGGTAGCTGCAACAATTTTCTCCTGTATGGAAGACAGGCATAACGAGCATCTGAGAAAGTCCCCTGTAGCTCACATGTTGGAGTTCCCAATAGTCCACAATTCACCACTGTTAGAGGGATATCATCATGTATTTTAAAACTGTTCCGGTATGATTAAAAATATGGATGGTCTAAACCTAATAAACTATGGATAACAAAGACACATTATTGGATCCCAAACTGTTTCAAATGTTCCTAAACCTCAATGCTTCTTTGTAAGGTTCCTAAACCTTAATGCGTCTAATATAGACATAGCCAACTGCTATCCATTCTACTGAAGCCTACAAAACAAATATATACAAAAGCAGTTTGCTAATTTAAACAGTCAAAATAAATTACAATGTACAATATTAAATTATCCCAATGGAAGGTGTATTTTTATACGTACAGAAGCAAGACCCTAAAATGCCACCCTCTCCCCACATAAGTAAGTAAAAGACTTCAACCACTTAGATGTAATCCTTGAGTCAGCAGTGTGCCCTTGTTGAGTCAGCAGTGTGCCCTTGTTGCCAAGAAGGCCAATGGCATTTTGGGATGTATAAGTAGGGGCATAGCGAGCAGATCGAGGGACGTGATCATTCCCCTCTATTCGACATTGGTGAGGCCTCATCCGGAGTACTGTATCCAGTTTTGGGCCCCACACTACAAGAAGGATGTGGACAAATTGGAGAGAGTCCAGCGAAGGGCAACAAAAATGATTAGGGGTCTGGAACACATGACTTATGAGGAGAGGCTGAGGGAGCTGGGATTGTTTAGCCTGCAGAAGAGAAGAATGAGGGGGGATTTGATAGCTGCTTTCAGCTACCTGAAAGGGGGTTCCAAAGAGGATGGCTCTAGACTGTTCTCAATGGTAGCAGATGACAGAACGAGGAGTAATGGTCTCAAGTTGCAGTGGGGGAGGTTTAGGTTGGATATTAGGAAAAACTTTTTCACTAAGAGGGTGGTGAAACACTGGAATGCGTTACCTAGGGAGGTGGTAGAATCTCCTTCCTTAGAGGTTTTTAAGGTCAGGCTTGACAAAGCCCTGGCTGGGATGATTTAACTGGGAATTGGTCCTGCTTCGAGCAGGGGGTTGGACTAGATGACCTTCAGGGGTCCCTTCCAACCCTGATATTCTATGATTCTATGTAGGAGCCTGGATGACTTGTTATTAGATATATACAAACTGATAATCTGTTTACATTTATAATTCAGGGTTTCAATAATCATTTCATCTACAGAATTTCAGGGAGGAAAACATTATTCTTGTACAAGGATATTTTTAAAATTTAGGAAATTGAAAATTACAACTATTTTTAATAATTTGAGTTTTAAGCAATAAAAAACCTACATACAAAAAAACAAGTCACTTATACAGAAAATAATACTTACATAAAAAGAAAGCCATAATTAAATAATATAAGTCTTATGAATATGTGATTTAGTAACTAATGTGTCGGTCACGGAGTACCAGTAAGAAACTGAAAAAACCTACAGTGGCCAGAACAAAAATCAACAAGTGCTTCCAAATTAAATAATGTTGCTCAGTTGATACTGGTGACAGTGAAGGTGGTATAGATTGTGAATACTGCTGTGTGGTATAATACATCCAGTAAGTTAGTGAAGGGTATACTGGAAATATCATAGAATCATAGGACTGGAAGGGACCTCCAGAGGTCTTCTAGTCCAACCCCCTGCATAGAAAGCAGGATTAAGTATTATCTAGACCATCCCTGACAGTTTGTCTAATCTGCTCTTAAAAATCCAATGACTGAGATTCCACAACCTCCCTAGGCAATTTATTCCAGTGCTTAAACACCCTGAAAGTTAGGAAGTTTTTCCTAATGTCCAACCTAAACCGCCCTTGCTGCAATTTAAGTCCACTGCTTTTTGTCCTATCCTGAAAGTTTAACAAGAACAATTTTTCTCCCTCCTCCTTGTAATAACCTTTTATGTACTTGAAAAGGTATGTTCCCCCTCAATCTTCTCTTCTCCAGACTAAACAAACCAAATTTTTTCAATCTTCCCTCATAGGTCATGTTTTCTAGACCTTTAATATTTTTTGTTGCTCTTCTCTGGACCTTTTCCAATTTGTCCACATCTGTCATAAATATAAAGGGAAGGGTAAACCCCTTTAAAATCCCTCCTGGCCAGAGGAAAACTCCTCTCACCTGTAAAGGATTAAGAAGCTAAAGGTAACCTTGCTTGCACCTGACCAAAATGACCAATGAGGAGACAAGATACTTTCAAAAGCTGGGAAGAGGGAGAGAAAAAGGGTCTCTGTCTATATGCTGTTTTTGCCGGGGATAGACCAGGAATGGAGTCTTAGAACTTTTAGTAAGTAATCTAGCTAGGTATGTGTTAGATTATGATTTCTTTAAATGGCTGAGAAAAGAATTGTGCTGAATAGAATAACTATTTCTGTCTGTGTATCTTTTTTGTAACTGAAGATTTTGCCTAGAGGGATTCTCTCTGTTTTGAATCTAATTACCCTGTAAGGTATCTACCATCCTGATTTTACAGAGGGGATTTCTTTACTTCTATTTACTCCTATTTCTATTAAAAAAGTCTTCTTGTAAGAAAACTGAATGCTTTTTCATTGTTCTCAGATCCAAGGGTTTGGGTCTGTGGTCACCTATGCAAATTGGTGAGGCTTTTTACCAAACCTTGTCCAGGAAGTGGGGTGCAAGGTTTTGGGAAATATTTTTGGGGGAAAGACGTTTCCAAACAGCTCTTCCCCAGTAACCAGTATTTGTTTGGTGGTGGTAGCGGCCAATCCAAGGACAGAGGGTGGAATATTTTGTACCTTGGGGAAGTTTTTGACCTAAGCTGGTAAAGATAAGCTTAGGAGGTTTTCATGCAGGTCCCCACATCTGTACCCTAGCGTTCAGAGTGGGGGAGGAACCTTGACAACATCTTTCCTGAAATGTGGTGCTCAGAAATGTACACAATACTCCAGTTGAGGCCTAATCAGCATGCAGCAGAGCGGAAGATCACGACAGGAGTGATAGGAACCCCACACTGATATTTGTTTTACTCTCTGTGTGAGACGCTGAATAAAAATTATTTCCTTAGTAAGATGAAACCACAAGGGTGCAGTGGTGGTCGTGGAGTGTGCCGGAACCTGAGGCAGCAGTGCCATGGGAGCACTTAACACATTAATGCCTTAGTATGCAGGCACTGGGTTCCCCCTCACAACGAGTGCACAGCCCCAGGTCCCCACAACTAAAACTCCTTTCCCTGAAACCACATAACTTGCTAACTTCCCATGCCCCTACACCTGGCTGCTGATCTCCCCAATGTCTTTACTTTTCCTTACCTTAAACACAAAAAATCTGGAGCGTTAATAAAAATAAGAACCACCTGCATGTAAGGCCAGTACCAGTTTTAACACATGCCTAGTTAAAATATGGCACAGTCTCAAACTATTTTAACTATCTGTCAACAGCATCAGAATGTTGGCTATATTCCAAAAGGGAACTACCATAATCAAAAGGCTGTAGCGTTATTTTTCTCCTTTGCCTATAGCTCAACTTCTTTCCCAATGCAATTTTCAAGATCCATAATTATAATATTTACAATAATACTAAAGCACTCTATGGTACACACTTTATCCAGAAAGCAATTTTTAAAAAATTCATTGAGCTAAAGAAGGGCAATGCAAGTAAATACTATTGTAGGCAAAGTATTAGCCATACCAAAAGTATTCAATTAAGCACTGTGTATATCTGCACATGATCCTGTCACGCATTCAGCAGAATTTCCAATTTTGAAAGAGCACATAAATCTGTCTTGTTCATTCCAGATGGAAAACATATTACTTTAATTATTTTCCTTTATTTGTACAGAAATACCTAAATTTACACAAATGTGTTCTAATGATTAGTCTGTCCTGACCTTGTATAATTTAATCTTCAAGATGTTTAAAAGCTATTACACTGTTTTGGAGTTTAAGGGCCAACTTGGTTTGTTATCATGTTACACAGAAATCCTTGCTTACGGTCAGTAGAAAATCCACTCCATCTGCCCAGTTCTTGTTGCCTTAGTAATAAAGCCACACAGGCATTAAAAGCTTCCTGCAGTACATGTGTTTGCTACAAAGGGTCTGATATAAATATATATTTTTAATGTTCCAATTTGTTCTTTGAATGCATGACAAACAGGCTAAAATGGATAACACTTGTATAACTTTTACTAGATTCTCAATTGCCATAAAACAAAATAAACTTAAAACTCTATTAAATGCAAGATTAAAATACAACAGAATCTATTTTTAGTTTCTAGGTTTTTTTAAAAAAAACTTTAAATGTTTTAATTGTATTTGTTTAGTCATTATAGAATGAAAACAGCTGCAGGGTAAATCTGAGGTTTCTTCAAAATCAGATTAAAAGGGCACAATGACAGGAGAATGATTGTATTTTGCCTTTTTGCCACAAGCCTATAAAGAATATACAAAACATCTACAGAGCAGGTAAGTCTTCAAATATTTATATTAGAATAAAGTACTTTAAATGAGCACTGTTCCAAGTAAGTGCTTAATAGTCTCACCATATACTTCTAGTTTATTTGCTGGTTTTGAAGAAAACAGTGTTGATTACACAAACCACTGTAGTTTGAAGTGCAACACCTTGGTTATTTAAAGTGGTGGCTCTGACTTGCATTTGCCTTAATCCTTCTATTATTAAGGGCTGTAAATTAACTAGAGGAGAAGGATTAGTAGCAGTACATTTGGCTATCTATATTTATAGTAGGTACCTGGCAGTACCCCATAATAGCTGAGACTGAATGCATCCGATGAGGTGAGCTGTAGCTCATGAAAGCTTATGCTCAAATAAATTTGTTAGTCTCTAAGGTGCCACAAGTCCTCCTTTTCTTTTTGAGACTGCAAAGTGATATATAACCACACCAACACTACTGTTTTTGCAAACTCACTTTCTTAGAACACGGCCTTTTTAGGTTGCAGTTCTACAGGCTTGGTCTCTGCCTACAGGTTAATTCTCAGAAAGTTACAGTAAAACCCCTTCATCCATTGTTGAGATCAGTGAGGATGGGTAAATAAATATAACCACATTAAGGTACATCAAAACATCTGAAACTTGACATGGCTGGAGTCCTCTCTGAGGACTAGTGCCTTAATTTCATTTGAAGAACAGTGGTCTTGATTAAAGAAAGTGATAATTTGAAAACTGCATCCTGATCACATATAATAAAAGTCTACAGGTGCATACCTAGATGCACTACACCTGTCCCAATTCAGGGCCACTGCACCTGTATTCCCCATTAGTAGTCCAGCAACACTCTCAGGCTTCCAGCCCCACAGCTGCTGCCTCTCGGGCAATGACACACGTCTCTCTTACTGTTGACCAGGGCATTTCCAGGCCGAACAGTTCCCTGAATTCACTGTTATTCCCAGCAAAAGACAATTTGCTTCAACAGGCCTGCTTCACTTCTCCCCTCAGAGACTGTATAAAGTACAATTGTCCCAGTTATATGGTACCACACAGTTCTTTCTAAACAAGCATATTTTATTCTTAAGGTAAAAGCTCTACAGAGAAAATATTAAAACCTACACAAGAACCTACATGCACGCTAATAATCTTACCAGAGATCCCCTCCATCTGTTTCCAATAAGGGCTCTGGCAGGTGAGTCCTTCACTCACACTCCTTCCACCCCCACCCCCCTTTTACCCCCAAGAGGTCTCTTTCGTGGTCACAAGAAACACTAGAATGCGTTACCTAGGGAGGTGGTAGAATCTCCTTCCTTAGAGGTTTTTAAGGTCAGGCTTGACAAAGCCCTGGCTGGGATGATTTAACTGGGAATTGGTCCTGCTTTGAGCAGGGGGTTGGACTAGATGACCTTCTGGGGTCCCTTCCAACCCTGATATTCTATGATTCTATGATTCTAAGTTCTTAACAGCCTGGGCTCAGAACTAGCTCTCAGGTCTTATGGGGCATCAGTAAGTCAAGTCCTTCCAACTCTTCCCTAAGGATTGCGGCCTTCTATGAACCAGAGGTCCTGCCCATTTGCTGGATCAGAACAAAAGCCCTGAATCAGTTTAAAGTGGGGCTATATATTCAAAAGTCCTTTCCTTTGTCTGATGGTCTCTGGTGAATCCAGATTGGTTCTTTGAACTGTCCTTATGTCACAGGTGATCAGCAAACAAAAAGATCCTCCCCTCAGGGCAATGCTTCTAAGACAGAGTCTGTAGGTGGGGTTTTGCAATACCCTCCTCCCCAGTACTTCCGAGAAATTCCACTTCACACTTATTGTCCCAAAGAGAAACCACATCTGCTATATTGTTCAACATAGTCATTTGAAATTCACCTTATCTCCCAGAGACTGCATTAATCCCTCTTTCTCCTACAGAAGTCCCATACAATTTCCCCCCCGCCAAGATATTAAATGTAATTCAATAAGGTTTAACTTAATTCCATAAGGTTTGCCCAGGATATTGTGCCACAGTGCCTATATGTTGATGCCTGGATCCTGCAAACACCTAATTGGCAGCCGGTATCAAGTGGAGTACCCCAAGGGTCGGTCCTGGGGCCGGTTTTGTTCAATATCTTCATAAATGATCTGGAGGATGCTGTGGATTGCACTCTCAGCAAATTTGCGGATGATACTAAACTGGGAGGAGTGGTAGATACGCTGGAGGGGAGGGATAGGATACAGAAAGACCTAGACAAATTGGAGGATTGGGCCAAAAGAAATCTGATGAGGTTTAATAAGGATAAGTGCAGGATCCTGCACTTAGGATGGAAGAACCCAATGCACAGCTACAGACTAGGGACCGAATGGCTAGGCAGCAGTTCTGCAGAAAAGGACCTAGGGGTGACAGTGGACGAGAAGCTGGATATGAGTCAGCAGTGTGCCCTTGTTGCCAAGAAGGCCAATGGCATTTTGGGATGTATAAGTAGGGGCATAGCGAGCAGATCGAGGGACGTGATCGTTCCCCTCTATTCGACATTGGTGAGGCCTCATCTGGAGTACTGTGTCCAGTTTTGGGCCCCACACTTCAAGAAGGATGTGGATAAATTGGAGAGAGTCCAGCGAAGGGCAACAAAAATGATTAGGGGACTGGAACACATGACTTATGAGGAGAGGCTGAGGGAGCTGGGATTGTTTAGCCTGCAGAAGAGAAGAATGAGGGGGGATTTGATAGCTGCTTTCAACTACCTGAAAGGGGGTTCCAAAGAGGATGGCTCTAGACTGTTCTCAATGGTAGCAGATGACCGAACGAGGAGTAATGGTCTCAAGTTGCAGTGGAGAAGGTTTAGATTGGATATTAGGAAAAACTTTTTCACTAAGAGGGTGGTGAAACACTGGAATGCGTTACCTAGGGAGGTGGTAGAATCTCCTTCCTTAGAGGTTTTTAAGGTCAGGCTTGACAAAGCCCTGGCTGGGATGATTTAACTGGGAATTGGTCCTGCTTTGAGCAGGGGGTTGGACTAGATGACCTTCTGGGGTCCCTTCCAACCCTGATATTCTATGATTCTATGATTCTAAGCATGTGCTTCAAGTAAATAGGATTTTTCATGGTGCTCAAAGTTACATGTGCATAAATGTTACCAGGATAAGAAACAGCTCGTAAATACATTGCTTAGCCAAGTCTGCACTTGTTGGGTCAAAGAAATGTATAAGCTTTATTGGCTAAGTCAAAATCTTCAAGACAATTGCTTCCAGATATTCTTATTTTCCTTTTAGATTTTGCATAATCATAGAATATCAGGGTTGGAAGGGACCTCAGGAGGTCATCTAGTCCAACCCCCTGCTCAAAAGCAGGACCAATCACCAACTAAATCACCCCAGCCAGGGCTTTGTCAAGCCTGACCTTAAAAACCTCTAAAGAAGGAGATTCCACCACCTCCCTAGGTAACGCATTCCAGTGTTTCACCACCCTCCTACTGAAAAAGTTTTTCCTAATATCCAACCTAAACCTCCCCCATTGCAACTTGAGATCATTACTCCTTGTTCTGTCATCTGCTACCACTGACAACAGTCTAGATCCATCCTTTTTGGAACCCCTTTTCAGGTACTTGAAAGCAGCTATCAAATCCCCCCCTCATCCTTCTCTTCTGCAGACTAAATAATCCCAGTTCCCTCAGCCTTTGCATTATTTTTGCATTTAATTTCATAACAAAACATTAGTCTTGAAAGATTAAGAACTCCTTAACTAGTAAAATTTGAGAGCTAAGATTATTCCAGTATAATCAACTCATCCACAGAACTTTCTGTTCATCTTTCTCTTGTTAACAGACATCACCAAGTTAGTTTTGCCAAAGCATGCTGAAGTTTTGGAATTTCCTGACTTGACTAATATTGCATGCAATACTACCACTGTTTCCCATTATCTCCTATTTCATGAGGGAATTCTGAATGTATGACTTGCCAGGCATGACTGGCTCCTAGACTTTTAGGAGGTGAAGTAATGCCACATTATTTGAAAGGTAATGTTCCCTAGATTTTGGTTCAATCTATGAATTTGAAACCACGCTCTATTATTCAAGTTGATGCCAATATAACATTTGAGCAAATTTTAATTTTTTAAATTTTATACAATTAGAATAGCTATATATTTAACATTTTACTTCAACTCAGTATACATATTGAGGAGGTGATTCCAGTTGTTCATCAAATAAGCACTAATGTAATGAGGCGATTACATTGGAATTGTGCTCTCTCTCAAACTATTAGAGATGGGTATACAATAACGGACAGATTCTTGAGTGTGATATTCAATTTATACATTTACATGTTTTTAAAATTTAAAGGATGAAGGAAAACATCAATTAGCGCATGTTTATAACATTTTTAAAAGTCCCCTCCTCTTAAAACCAGTAATTTTTAAAAAATACTTATTTTACTTACAGATTATTTAAAAGTTAAATAGTTGTTTCAGCTGCCATCTTTCTGAGGTACCCAAATCCATTGCTGACAAGTCTTCCTTGGGGGGAGGGCTTTTGTTTTTGAAAGAGGGTAGTTGATTTATCCATTAAAATGTGGGAGAGCTACACTAATTCCAAATCTCCCGTCTATACTCCCCCTACTGCTAACCTATTATCGGCTCTGAACTCCCCATCCCTGCCCTTGCTTCTTGGATGAACAGCTTAGCTCTCAAAGTGCTGCCTGAATCCCATGCATAAATGTCTCTGCGACTGCCACAGCTAACCAAGCCTTAAGATGTAGATGCAGCTACAATGAAGATTAAGGGAAAGATTCTTACTGATGATTAAGATTATAACAATCTTCTCTCCTAAAATAAAATCAGAAGAGCTAGCATTAGGACTCGAACTCCCCAGAAGCAAGGAGTGGCACAGCTATCATGGCTAGCATGACTAAGCCTGCTTTGACCTGAGAACCTGGAACCCTGCGTCTCAAGGCTCATCTCCTAGTTCTAATTCTGTTTATCTGTCATTATCCCTTCAAGATCACCCAAGAAGAAAAGAAAAAGAACATCAGACAAAAGAATGAATGCCCAGCACAGATCATTAGCAAACAGGGTGGGTGAACCTCTGAGAAACTGAGGTTGCTAGCGGGCAGGCTTCACCATAGATTTTGAAATCTCTTAGTGAAATGTTATCTGTCACACACTCCCGATTCATGATGGAGTTGGCTTACAGAGCTAAGGCAAGTGGTATTTTCACCACGGGTGGTTTTATACATGGCTTTTTCTTTCAAGTGTTTTTTACACAAAAGGATCTTCACTCTGCAGTTACCCCACGCTATATAATTATACAAGATGTGCCTGTTTGCTAGCTTTGTTCTCACAGGTCACCCTGATTTACTGATGATTTTCAGCAAATGAGGCAGGAGGGAAGACAGTTAGACCAGCAGTGGCATAAGTCTCATGCCAAGGCTGACTAGTTGCAGCAGAAAGCTTTGAAAACTCTTATGCTGTGCGGCCTGGGATGAAGCACCAAAAAAAAAAAAAAAAAAAAAAAGTCTTTTTCCTCCACCACAGCATCCACAAAATCTTAGACAGCATATTTGTTTTGGGCGGAAGAGCCTGGTAAATCCAGGCTGCCTGAACTCAGTAGCTGGTCTGAGCCCACCCCACTACAAGAAATTGCGTTATTTTGCAGAAAGGACTGATCAGATTAGGAATGGGTTGTTTGATTCTATGGTGAGACAGAGCAAGGCCTCAGGAATCCAGGACCTCATCTTTCCTGCTAGTTTCAATCAGTGATCACTGGGGTAATGGAGGTGCTCATTCCAAAACCTATGCGTGGGATCCATGTACTTCTTGGCTGGGGAAGTAAGGAAGGAAGTACTGGGTACCTGGCTTGAGAAGACAGTCAATGCTTCTCAGAAAGGCCAGGTTGCCTATTGCTTTGAAAGAAACATTAGTCTGGTTTTTGCTCAAAAAATCATTGCTTGATAGTGTTTAGTTAAATGTCAGCCACCATCGCATCTTCCCTTCTTGGGTAAGTGCGACCTTCTCCTGGTGTTATGGGGACCAGTGATCTGCTAGGACTCCTTGACTCTGGGAGCCAGCTTTACCCTGCTCTGCAGTGAGACCCCCACTCCTGGGCTGTTCACGCACAGTCTCTGTCATGTAAGCTGCTCCTTGGATTGTGCAACCGAATGACATTAACCAATATCTCTGGTCCCAGAAACAACCCTAGGAACCTCTGTCTTGCAGTGTCCAGTTATGCCTGCTGGACACTGCAAACTTATATGAGTTCATCAATTTAACAAAGAAATTGATATGTACCATGCTTGTTATCCCAAGGGGAGTCTCTGACATGCTTCAAACCAAACACACGCTTCAGTGAGCGGCGGGGGACAGCAGAGCAGCAAACAGCAGGAGTTTGCCTGGGATCTGTGTTGGTGAGTATCTGGGTAAGTGAGTGTGTGTTTGGTGAGAGGATCAGAGTGTTTGTAGTGAGGGCAGCTTGAAAGTTTGAGTGAGTGCTTGACTGGTTGGCTGAAAAGGGCGGGAGTTGGGAGTGTTTTGTTTCAGGTGAGCCTGGCTGTTTAAAAAAGCCGGCGCTTTGCGAACCAGCTGAGCAGCAGGGGACAGCAGAGCAGCGGGGGAAAGCAGGAGTTTGCCTGGGAGTTCGCCTGGGGTGAGCCCACTAAGGCTTACAACCTAACGACTTCTCTGAGTAATTACTGCATCTCCTGAGGAAGCTCATAGTAGGAAGGTAACATAGATGGGGAGTGTTCAACTGTTGTGACCTGCGCTGGATGTGCCATGTTTGTCTTTCTTCCAGAGGACAGAAGCAACTGTGTGTGTACAAAGTGCAAGCTGGTCTCCATATTGGAAGAGAAGGTTCAAGGTCTGGAGCAACAGGTATCGACCCTGCGTTGCATAAGAGAAACTGAAGATTTCCTGGACAGACGTCAGGATAGGCTTCTACAGGCACAAGGTTCTGAAGGTTCAGAGCAGGCTGCACAGCGCGGACAGGAGGACGGTGAAGAAATCTGGTAACATGTGACCTCCAGAAGAAGAAGGGGGAACGTCCATGTACCAGCTACGCGGATACAGGTAAGTAACCGTTTTCATGTTCTCTCCACAGGCACCATTGTGAGGAGTGGCCCAGATGATACGTCTCGGGGAAGGGAGCAGAAGGAGACTCCACCAGTTGAAAGGCATGAGATGCACCGTCCTAAGGTTGGGGTTCCACGACCACCACTCCCAAGAGAAGGAGGCAGGTGGTGGTGGTCGGGGACTCTCTCCTCAGGGGGACTGAGTCCTGTATCTGCCACCCTGACTTGGAAAACAGAGAACTCTGCTGCTTGCCAGGGGCTAAGATTTGCGATGTGACGGAGAGTCTGCTGAGACTCATCAAGCCCTCGGACTGCTACCCCTTCCTGCTTTTCCACGTGGGCACCAATGATACTGCCAAGAATGACCTTGAGTGGATCACTGCAGACTACGTGGCTCTGGGAAGGAGGATAAAGGAGTATGAGGTGCAAGTGGTGTTCTCGTCCATCCTCCCCATGGAAGGAAAAGGCTGGGGTAGGGATCGTCGAATCTTGGAAGTCAATGAATGGCTACGCAGGTGGCGTCGGAGAGAAGGCTTTGGATTCTTCGACCATGGGATGGTGTTCCAAGAAGGAGGAGTGCTAGGCAGAGACAGGCTCCACTTAACGAAGAGAAGGAAGAGCATCTTCGCGAGCAGGCTGGCTAACCTAGTGAGGAGGGCTTTAAACTAGGTTCACCGGGGGAAGGAGACCAAAGCCCTGAGGTAAATGGGGAAGCGGAATACCGGGAGGAAGCACGAGCAGGAGCATGTGAGAGGGGAGGGCTCCTGCCTCATACTGAGAACAAGGGGCGATCGGCGGGTTATCTCAAAGGCCTATATACAAATGCAGAAAGCCTGGGAAACAAGCGGGAGAACTGGAGGTCCTGACAAAGTCAGGGAATTATGATGTGATTGGAATAACGGAGACTTGGTGGGATAACTCGCATGACTGGAGTACTGTCATGGATGGATATAAACTGCTCAGGAAGGACAGGGAGGCCAGAAAAGGTGGGGGAGTTGCACTGTATGTAAGGGAGCCGTATGACTGCTCAGAGCTCAAGTATGAAACTGCAGAAAAACCTGAGAGTCTCTGGATTAAGTTTAGAAGCCTGAGCAACAAGGGTGATGTCGTGGTGGGAGTCTGCTATAGACCACCGGACCAGGGGGATGAGGTGGACGAGGCTTTCTTCCGGCAAGTCGCAGAAGCTATTAGATCGCACGCCCTGGTTCTCATGGGCGACTTCAATCATCCTGATATCTGCTGGGAGAGCAATACAGCGGTGCACAGACAATCCAGGAAGTTTTTGGAAAATGTAAGGGACAATTTCCTGGTGCAAGTGCTGGAGGAACCACCTACGGGCGGAGCTCTTCTTGACCTGCTGCTTACAAACCAGGAAGAATTAGTAGAGGAAGCAAAAGTGGATGGGAACCTGGGAGGCAGTGACCATGAGATGGTCAAGTTCAGGATCCTGATACAAGGGAGAAAGGAAAGCAGCAGAATACGGACCCTGGACTTCAGAAAAGCAGACTTTGACTACCTCAGTGAACTGATGGGCAGGATCCCCTAGGAGAATAACATGAGTGGGAAAGGAGTCCAGGAGAGCTGGCTGTATTTTAAAGAATTCTTATTGAGGTTACAGGGACAAACCATCCCGACGTGTAGAAAGAATAGTAAATATGGCAGGTGACCAGCTTGGCTTAACAGTGAAATCCTTGCTGATCTTAAACACAAAAAAGAGGCTTACAAGAAGTGAAAAACTGGACAAATGACCAGGGATAATATATAAATATTGCTCGGACATGTAGGAATGGAATCAGGAAGGCTAAATCACACCTGGAGTTGCAGCTAGCGAGGGATGTTAAGAGTAACAAGAAGGGTTTCTTCAGGTATGTTGGCAATAAGAAGAAAGCCAAGGAAAGTGTGGGCCCCTTACTAAATGAGGGAGGCAACCTAGTGACAGAGGATGTGGAAAAAGCTAATGTACTCAATACTTTATTTGCCTCTGTATTCACGAACAAGGTCAGCTCCCAGACTACTGCACAGGGCAGCACAGCATGGGAAGGCGGTGGCCAGCCCTCTGTGAAGGAAGAAGTGGTTCGGGACTATTTAGAAAAACTGGACGTACACAAGTCCATGGGGCCGGATGCGTTGCATCCGAACGTGCTAAAGGAATTGGCGGATGTGATTGCAGAGCCACTGGCCATTATCTTTGAAAACTCATGGCGATCAGGGGAAGTCCCAGAAGACAGGAAAAAGGCTAATGTAGTGTCCATCTTTAAAAAAGGGAAGAAGGATGATCCTGGGAACTACAGGCCGGTCAGCCTCACCTCAGTCCCCGGAAAAATCATGGAGCATGTCCTCAAGGAATCAATTCTGAAGCACTTAGACGAGAGGAAAGTGATCAGGAAAGAGTCAGCAGGGATTCACCAAGGGAAAGTCATGCATGACTAATCTAATTGCCTTCCATGATGAGATAACTGGTTCTGTGGATGAAGGGAAAGCAGTGGACGTGTTATTCCTCGACTTTAGCAAAGCTTTTGACACAGTTTCCCACAGTATTCTTGTCAGCAAGTTAAAGAAGTATGGGCTCGATGGATGCACTACAAGGTGGGTAGAAAGTTGGCTAGATTGTCGGGCTCAACGGATAGTGATCAATGGCTCCATGTCTAGTTGGTAGCCGGTATCAAGTGGAGTGCCCCAAGGGTCGGTCCTGGGGCTGGGTTTGTTCAATATCTTCATTAATGATCTGGAGGATGGTGTGGATTGCACCCTCAGCAAGTTTGTGGATGACACTAAACTGGGAGGAGTGGTAGATACATTGGAGGGTAGGGATAGGAGACAGAGGGACCTAGACAAATTGGAGGACTGGGCCAAAAGAAATCTGATGAGGTTCAACAAGGACAAGTGCAGGGTCCTGCACTTAGGACGGAAGAATCCAGTGCACCGCTACAGAGTACGGACCGAATGGCTCGGCAGCAGTTCTGCAGAGAAGGACCTAGGGGTGACAGTGGACAAGAAGCTGGATATGAGTCGACAGTGTGCCCTTGTTGCCAAGAAGGCCAATGGCATTTTGGGGTGTGTAAGTAGGGGCATTGGCAGCAGATTGAGGGATGTGATCGTTCCCCTCTATTCGACATTGGTGAGGCCTCATCTGGAATACTGTGTCCAGTTTTGGGCTCCACACTACAAGAAGGATGTGGAAAAATTGGAGAGAGTCCAGCGAAGGGCAACAAAAATGATTAGGGGACTGGAACACATGAGTTATGAGGAGAGGCTGAGGGAACTGGGATTGTTTAATCTACGGAAGAGAAGAATAAGGGTGGATTTGATAGCTGCTTTTAACTACCTGAAAGGTGGATCCAAAGAGGATGGATCTAGACTATTCTCAGTGATAGCAGATGACAGGACAAGGAGTAATGGTCTCAAGTTGCAGTGGGGGAGGTTTAGGTTGGATATTAGGAAAAACTTTTTCAGTAGGAGGGTGGTGAAACACTGGAATGCGTTACCTAGGGAGGTGGTGGAATCCCCTTCCTTGGAAGTTTTTAAGGTCAGGCTTGACAAAGCCCTGGCTGGGATGATTTAGTTGGGATTGGTCCTGCTCTGGGCAGGGGGTTGGACTAGATGGCCTCCAGAGGTCCCTTCCAACTCTGTTATTCTATGATTTAGGTAGAATCAACCAACAGATTTATTAACTACAAAGATAGATTTTAAGTGATTATAAGTCAAAGCATAATAAGTCAGATTTAGTCAAATGAAATAAAAGCAAAACGCATTCTAAGCTGATCTTAACACTTCCAGTGCTCTTACAAATTTAGATGCTTCTCACCACAGCCTGGCTGGTTGCCTTCAGCCGGGCTCTCCCCTTTAATCAGCGCTTCAGTCGCTTGGTGGTGATGTCTGTAGATGGAGGTGGAAGAGACGAAGAGCATGACAAACGTCTCTCCCTTTTATCATGTCCTTTCTTCCCTCTTGGCTTTGCCCCCCCCCCCTTCAGAGTCAGGTGAGCATTACCTCATCACAGTCCCAAACTGACCAAAGGAAGGGGGTGACTCACTCCAGAGTCCAACAGATCCTTTGTTGTTGCCTAGGCCAGTGTCCTTTATTCCTGTGAGGCTGGTTTTGTCCCATACATGCCCTGAGATGAGGTGTGAACTTCCTCTCTGCTCTTGGAGAGTTTTCTCCTGGGCTTGCTTTAAGCCACAAGGACACATTTTCAGCCTCATAACTATATACATGAAATTACAACCTATAATATTATTGTAACAACAATTACTATAACATCACTATAACAACAATGCTCAGTGCATCATGAGCCTTCCGAAGACACCCGACATGACAAACTTTGCACTGGATATCACAATATCACACAATCATTTTACAAGGATGAACATGGGGGTTCCCCCGAGGTACAGAGCGTCACAGTAAGACTGTGGAGAAGGTTGTAGCGAGATGCCTTTGATCTTCTTGATCCTCGTCAATCAAGATACGGATCTGGCTTTGGCACAAAGATTGCACTGGTCAACAATCTCCTCCTGACGGTGGATGACTAGGTGGTCCATGTCAGTATTAGATTAATCAGCTACTTTCAATACTGTTTATCGTAAGATATTGCTGACTTGCTTGAGGACTTTGGCAGGAACAGACTGGACTGCCTTTAATTGGCTTCATTTTTTTCTCTCAGAGATCTCGATGGGTAGTTGTGATTGCTCTTCTTCCTAAAGAACTCTGATGCAGGGTGCTGCAAGATGTCATTCTGTAACCCCTCCTGTTCATGCCTAAGGTGATGATGGTGGGAACCAACCTCAGGAAATGGTATAGGCAATATCAACTCCTGTGATGAGGGAGTGAATCTACCATTTGTTACTAGGTTTTGCAACTTAGGATGATTCCAGGCCTTCTGCTGCTGTTAAGCAAATTAAATTATAGCTGTGATCTAGCCAGCTTTTAACCACCTGTGTCCGGTTAGAAGGTTGCAATCCTTCCTTTCAGATACAAACCTTGCCATAGTTATGCATGCCTTTGTTACCTCAAGATTGGACTATTCCAATGTGCTATACATGGGGCTACTCCTTACAGTTAAACTGGAGATTAAAGTTGGTGCAGAACACAGTGGCATGGTTACTGAGTGGGCATCTCACTGCCCGCATGTAACACCAGCGCTTCAGGCTCTGCGCTGGCTGCCTATTGGTCTCTAGGTGAAGTTTAAGGTGTTGGCTACAACCTTTAAATAGAATCCCATGAAATTCTTTTTCTATTATAATCTTTCATTTTATTTTTAGGGAATTTCTTGTCATTTCATTTTATCCCACTGGGATGACAGAGGGGTGGCCAAGTCAAACCGGAGCAGTGCTCCAACCCTGTGCACCAGATTGCAATGCCACTCACTAAAGTTCAGCCACCCTGCCAGGTTGGAAAGGCAGCCCAGTCAAACCTGAGCAGTGTTTCATTCTATTTCAGGTCATACTTAAAAAAAAAAAAAAGAAAAAAAAAAGTATTATTTCATGTTTTTTCATATTTGCGAAAAACACGAGAGGCTCTACCTATGAAGTCTTAACTGGTCTAGGTCCAGCCTAGCTGAGGGATTGACTCTCTCCCTGAGCCACCCTGGTCAAAAGAGTGGGCTGCTGAAAGACCGCTCTCTGTGAAGACCCCAAGATTCTGGGACTTGCTTCCCTGCTTCATCTGAAATGGCCTGCATCCAGTGACCTTCCAAGCATGTAGCAAAAAACATTGATTTGAAAGGGTTGTGGGTGTGCTTCTTAGATGATGGCTGGCAGAGTTCCTGTTTGAATTATTTTATTGCTGCTGGGTTTTTGTTGCAATACTCATGAATTAGGGCACCTACAGTACTGCATAAGCATATTTTATGTTTAAATAAAATAAATAGGAAATTAAATCCTCACAAATACTCAAAATGCCACAATCAAAAGGTACAGTCATGATTACACACTAGAACAGCATTTATAAAATCTTCTACACCATGGCAAAGGATGGGGGTCAAACAAGGACTACCTTATGAGCCTTCTCCCACTTAACAATAAGTTCATGAATCCAGATTGAGAACCCATGCTCTAGAAGGGCTTAAGACTTCTACTGTTCTGGGCTGAAATGGAGAAGATAAAGCTGTCCCTAAAATGTCTATTTATAATTTACCATTAACTCACTTTCCTGGCAAGAAATGCAACTGCAATGTCTCTATTCTTTCCCAGTGATTAACCGTGGCTGTTCAAGAAACTTTGGCAGCTAAGCAACAGATTCTGATGACCTAGAAAACTTCAGCACACCGAAGAGCCACATTTACGGATTATGCTGAAGCTAAACTGGAGGAAAATGCAGAATAATGTCCAATTAAAATCTTCAAACTTTGTTAATACATCTATTTGTACATAATCTCACCTACAAATGCATTTTACTATAAACACCTAAATGCCACCAATCAATGACAATCTAAGGAAATCGATAATATTCCCAACTTAATTTTCCTCCCTGTATATTTGATTGGTGTACTCTTGACTCTTGAATCTCCTTCCTTAGAAGTTTTTAAGGTCAGGCTGACAAAGCCCTGGCTAGGATGATTTATTTGGGGATCGGTCCTGCTTTGAGCAGGGGGTTGAACTAGATGATCTCCTGAGGTCCCTTCCAACCCTGATATTCTGTGATTCTATGACCTTGCTCTTACCTTTTAGAACCCAACAGAGAAGGTTCTGGCTTTCTTTTAGTATTTTATACTGTGATAATTAGAGCATTTTTTGTGAGATATTACTGAAGTATATTTTCAGTGCTTATATGGGATATGTGAAAATGATGAATTTGTGTAACTGCATTTAATACATGCAAGTGATATGCAAGTACTTCTAGACTTTTAATGTTTTTGGAAGATTGGTAGTGTCCCTTTTTGCGATTTTGTTATGATGTTGCTTCCTTGGTATGTGTTTAGTTCTCTTATTGTGGGTTTTCTGGAAAGTGATATCTGGATACAAATAATTATTAAAACTAGAATAAATTTATGTCATAACATTCTGCAGAAGAAAACAAACACTTACCTTTTATACAACAGTTTAATAGCACAGTATAAACTTCTGAAAATAAAAGACTGCAAGTGAGGGATATTTTAAGATGTTCCGTTTTGTGAATATTTGCTTGGGCACCACGCCGTCTTTAAAAACTACATACATTTTTTCCTCCTTTCATCTTGACTGACAAAGATACAGAGACTAAACCACTATTTCGGCTTGTCTACGTGCGGAAAAGGTTGTGAAAAGCTAATGTGAAATAGGTATCACTCAGTATTAACCTAAACTGCTACTGCAGTTTAGATTAACCCACTTTTTAATTTAAATTGCAAAAAGGTACTCAGTGTGGAATAAGAGTGCCTACACAAGGAATTATTGTGGAACAGCTAATTGCGCATTAAATTTACACCCTAGCTATTTCATACTCACCTCCCTGTGAATTTTTGTGTAGATAAGCCCTTAAACATATTAGAATTTGCTTTTTTTATTATTATGCAGTTGATGCATATCTATACTTGCATACATAGTCAAACATAGTAATTCAAAGAACCTACCTCTTCATGTCTCATCAGTTCTATCATTTCCATAACTTTAATAAAATGGTAGCAACGATCCGAGTGGTCAACCAGATAGGTAGGAAAAGGACGATTCTGCCAAAGTCTCCACTCAGATAGGGAAAGTTCATGAGCTCCTTCCACTCGAGATGCCTGCAATTTCAAATAAATATTAACACAAAGATTTCAATCAGGCAATTGGTTCACAAAACAGAGTCCCAGTTCTCTATGGAAACCACCCTCAAATGTCCTGAACAAAAGAGAAGGCCTATAAACTTATTGTTATGAGGGGGATATGTCAGTTTTAATAAAAAGAAATATTCTCTGTTTTCAGTCTGAACTATGTATTCTGTACTACTTTCCAAGTAACCAAAAGAAACTTCCAACTATTGCCATTTCTCATGCACAAAGCATGCGGATCTAAAATATGTGAGTGATAGATGGGGATCCCTATTTATTCTTTTGCATCAAGAAAGAGCCCACTGAGTGGGAGTCTTGGCTTCTCTAAGTTAACAGAGGGATTTCAAAATACCCATAATTACTGATCATCATCACTGAGGATATAGTTTCCTTTTTAAACAAGAAATAAGTTTATACAAGTTGTTTGTATCCAACAGAAATAAGTTTCCTATGCCTATAATAGCAGCAGGAGACATGACAATATTCTACAAATATTTTAATTGACAGGAAGTAGGTCTCAGATATTAGAAAAAGCTCACATGCTGAACAATCTCTGATTACAATTCCCTGGTTCTTTCTCATATAGATATCAGAATGTCCTTACATTGTATTTTTTAGATAGCCTTCCTTAGAATCTTTTTCATTAATTTGATTCACTACCCAGAAGTCTTTGGGATTATTTTCCCTGTCAAAGGATTTCTTTGAATTGTTCTCAAATATATGAAGAAGAATCTTGGTCTGGGAAACTCATTAGGTAATATTCTGTCAGCATCTGGCATCCCCATAGCAAAAGTAGTTCAGATTTCTCTACAATATTACAATAACTTCTGATAATTTTACACTGTAGATCAATTCTAATATTAAGGAAAAACACGTCCAAAAATCAATGGCAGAGATTCACTTCTGTAATTTCTTCTTCTTCTAGTGACATTACACTTAAGTTTGAACTTACTGCTATTTCCTCCATATTTTCTAAAGTTTCAAAGTGACTTTGAGACAATATTGGTTCTTTGACTCCATCACTTTCTTTTAGTTTGTATAAGCTGTTCCATACTTCAAATTCCTCTGATGTTAGGAACCAATTTTCACGAGAGTCTGTTTGCTTTGTACCTGCAAATGGGTAAAAATGAAAACATCTTTGGAAAAATAAATCTATGTAACAAAGAAAAAGACAGTGATTAATTAGGACCTCATATGATAATAGCCACAGGAAAACAAATTCGCACTGCCACATTGGTAATTAAATATTAACCTTTTCAGTCCTATTTTTTTTGTATACTAAATTTATTTGCATTATTAACTTTTCTCCCAGAATCTTTATGATATCAGCAAAGAGTGTGTTTGAATTTGAAGGCGAGAGTGTTGGCTTTTAACCTGTGAGTGACCTATATTCATGTGACCAAATATTGAGCTATACTTTATTATGGCTGGCACCTCCACATATATGGGGAAACATATCCTCCACTTGCTAGAGGATTCCCTGCTCCTTGAAGTCTTTAAACCATGATTTGAGGACTTCAATAGCTCAGACATAGGTGACAGGTTTATTGCAGGAGTGGGTGGGTGAGATTCTGTGGCCTGCGTTGTGCAGGAGGTCAGACTAGATGATCATAATGGTCCCTTCTGACCTTAATATCTATGAATCTATCTATATGTCGAGGAAAAAGACCGAAGTATGGAAATATGGTATAAACACGAGTGGGTGGTTGATGAGGGGTGCCTAAGATTTAGTTATGTTGTTTGATTGATAAGAGGTACTTGCTATTGCAGATGTCTTCTGTAATGGATAAAATAAGGATCCACTGAAAGATGTTTATGTTAACTCCATAAGAACTGGCAGTTGTCACAGCTGTCAGTAATAATGACCAGATTAGAATCCTTTTTAGTTTATCAATCATGCAGCCTGAAGATCTCAAAGAAAATTCCATCAATATTAGGTAAAAAAAGTCAAAACAGGTCACAATAAAATTAGTCATCAGAAGTATTTTCCTTCCGAAAAGGAATTTCTTTGTCTCAGAGGTTTTGGGAGTTAGTTTGGGAATTAACACTGTCAGCATTCCACCAAATATGGAGGAAGGGAGCAAACTACCTTTTCTTCACCTACATCAAGTGGTGAAGTATGTCTTCTTTCTGTATTCTGGATAGTGCTGTACTAAACACTGATTGTTAATCTTTAATTAAATAATTCTATTTCAGCCTGTTATTTGATCATCTCTAATTGCTACTGAATTCAAACATGCAGCAACACAAACTGAAGTGGACAGGCAGAAGAGTCTGTTAGAAGCAAAAAAAAAAAATTCAAATATTCTGTTTTATGGAGGAGCTAGTGGACAGAGGTGTGCGTATACTTGTAAACGAACACTGGCAAGCCCTGCAGGTGGTGATAATTATCACACAGGGCAAACATAGTTCCTCAGTTAATCATGTGTTGCCAAAAGTCTAAGGAGAAAATTGAAAATATCAGATGGAATTATTGGAAAAGCCCTGTTATTGCACTGTATAAACCAGTAAAATCTGTTAAAACCAAACAACTAATTAATCCCTTGACTATTTTGGTCCCCGTTTTACCTATCAAGGGCATGTGGATGGGGAAGAGAGTACACAGGAAAGAACTAGAGCAATCTTTGAGGAGGAGGAAGAGAAAGGAAGCAGAGTACCCAGAATGCTAATTCTTGTCCTCAGTTGACACCTTATGTAGTCAACACCAAACTCCTGAAATGAACACAATGGCATTGGGGGCATCAGAATAATGGAGCGATTCCTCAATTCGCAAGGGGCCTACCTACTGTTCCTAACTGTCCTTTCCAGGTGCCTCACTCAGATGCCACAAAAATACATGACTTTCATATCTCAGTTCAAAGGCTGGTTCATGACATATGATCATAAGCAAAAATAAACTGTAAAAGTAAGCTGGTTAGATGTAACTTTTATACTTCTATGAAAGGCATATTTGTCCTCAGTACATTACAGTACAGGAGGCATGCTTTTATAAACACATGTAGTCTTTTGGATTATACATGACATCCACCTAAACTGCTTTAAGTGCACAACCACACAACACACATCACAATATTAATAAAAGCACAGAATAATTATTCAAATTTCACTTTATGCTGAGACACTAAAAAACTCCCACACCCCAAGAACAAACCAACCCCTCGCACCTCACCTGTGAGAGAAAATGGGTCTTACAGTGGCATCAGACTTGGAAAAAGGAAACTGGACCAAACACAGAAAGCAAAGTTCAGGGTGGAGTGTCTTCCAACAACACCATCCTGCTTCCAATCATACAGTACTAGGATCATTAACGCAAGAGACCCAATTGGAATCAAATTTAAAGGTACAGCATAAAGATCTGCAATATCCAGGGCCCAAACCTACTTGGTTTTGACAGATTTAAAAAAAAAAAAAAAAAACTCCAAAAAACCATCCATCCAATTTCACCCATAAACTTAATAGGAGCCAGTGCAGTCTATGGAGCAAAGATTAAATATGTTCCCTGCATAAAACATCTATGTAAACAGGCAGATTCTGTAGAAATTGAAGTTTCTCAGTAGTTTATGCTTTTAAAATACTCAACCATTCATCCCATTGCCTGACACTAACCTTACTTCACCTCTAAACTGCTTAAGATTAATAAAGATCAACGTTTCTTAAAGACACTAACTTAGTGCCAGAAGAAAGCTCTTTATTACTTTGTTACGTTACAATCCATTACATAATAGTACCATGCACCAAGGTTCAGTGTTAGGAGGAGAGAAACAGAAGCACTAAGTAGCACAACCAAAGACTGGGTTTAAAGAAGGCATGACCTAAATAGTAGAGAGAAACAGTTCAGCTTTGTTTAAGTTTTAGGAATCAGATTTGCCTCTTTTGTAGTATCTTTATGTTTCCAAAAATCCACAGAAAGGATTGTTTGTAGTTGTAAATAAAGGATTTAGAAAGCAAACTCCAGTGTCATTAAATACTGTTACAAATTCAGTTTCAAGAGACTAAATGGACAAGTTAAATATTTAGCAATTTTGGGGGAGATGGAGACAGGGAGTAAGAGAGACACTTTACAAATAAAGAGGGCTCAAGGTTGACCACCGCAAAAATGACACACCTTAAAAATAAGCTTCTTGTTCCATTTAAGAGACACCACAACACTATTTCCTAAGAAATTGTCATATACATATCAACAGGAGCACCTATTCCAAGGAGCTTTCAGCCACCTGTAGTGGTAGCTTGGGTCTATGGTCAGTCAGTCAGGTGAGCAACTTCACTCAGGGTTCCCTTCCCTTCCCGCCAATGACCAGATGCCCTGAAGATTCTAACAGATACTCAGATACATAAGAACAAAAATTAGGCCCCAAATGAACTATTTACTCCCTTAGGAGTGTTAAGCCTCCCTGTTCAGCTGCTGAAGCCAAACAGATGAGACAGAGCTCAGGAAAGAAAAAATATTGCAAATGTGCTACCTTCAAGTTGTCACTAACTTTAAAGAATAGTGAGAGCATGTGGAGGATCTCCTGTGGACTGGCTTTGAAACAATACTGCAATGATGGACAAGATCTGAGTCTCAGAAACGGGTACACAAATGATCCTGCTTTTTTGTTTGCAATAATAAAATCTCACTCAATACAGAAACGTGATCACCTACCAATGGGTGCATTACATATAGATATACATGGTTACACACATGGGAACAAGGAAGTCTCCAGAGCATCCCTGGAACATACAGTGCTGTTTGTGCTTTTCACAGTGGCATCACTATCTTGGAAATGACTGTTCTACTCAGACTGACGGTATACCTCGTATTTCTGACTCCTTCCTTCTGTTAAGATATTGTCCAGTAAGAATTCAATTATTTAGAATGCTCTCAATATAGATTCATAAATACTAAGGTCAGAAGGGACCATTATGATCATCTAGTCTGACCTCCTGCACAATGCAGGCCACAGAATCTCACCCACCCACTCCTGCAAAAAACCGCACCTATGACTGAGCTATTGAAGTCCTCAAATCGTGGTTTAAAGACTTCAAGGAGCAGAGAATCCTCCATCAAGTGACCTGTGCCCCATGCTACAGAGGAAGGCGAAAAACCTCCAGGGCCTCTTCCAATCTGCCCTGCAAGAAAATTCCTTCCCAACCCCAAATATAGCGATCAGCTAAACCCTGAGCATATGGGCAAGTTTCACCAGCCAGATACTACAGAAAATTCTTTCCTGGGTAACTCAGATCCCACCCCAATATCTAAAGCTATGGGCAAATACAGGCTCTGTGCTCCTAAGTCTTTTCATTTTCCACAGAAATTAAGGAAATAAAACTGCAATCGGGTCTCTACTTGCTGTTTCCTAGCCTTGCTATTCGATATCCAGAATATGTGTAAGCATTACTTTAAGATATTAAGCAGAAGCTACCACCCTAAAAACAAAAATGCAACAGTATATGTTAAACACGCACATTAATTCCTTGCTTCCTTCAGGATCCACTTAACACTCAGAACTCCCAAGATTCCCCTATCCTATTTTCTCCACTTTTATACATCTATCCACGAGGCTTTTGTTGAAGCTGTAATCTCCGTTGGAGGACTGTGATTAGAGCTTCTTTCAAACTTGTCACCATCACTTCTTAAGTCAGTCAAAAAGAGTCTCAGAAACATGAAGTGACACTGGCAGGCAAGGTGCCAGATCATGCCAAGGTCCCCATGTCCCAGCTAGACACTTACAGATACATAGCTGGAATCTGTCTGGTTCACTCTGGGGTTAACATTGATAAAACTGGTATTAGAATGATAAGAAAGCATTTAATGTTTGGATTCTATCGAGTGCTTGTCAGTTGCCACATGCATTAATCTTATCTGTAATATCTGTGTTCCATGTTGTACTGCAATATTTGAGCAGGTTGTACTGTGAGCCTCTTCAACCGTATGGCGACATTAGTGTGAAGAGCTGCTCTTCTACAGAAAATATTACACCTCTCCCAAAAGAGGAGACCCATTGATATCAGATGGGCTAGAGTTGAATCTTGTAACCGGAAACTGCCTACATATGGAGAGAGAAGCCATCAACAAAAGGACTAAAGACAGGACAAGAGGCAATGGGGTCAAACAACAGCATACAGATTTAGATGAAATCTCAGGAAAAACTTCCTAACTGTAAGAACAGTAGGACAATGGAACAGAGACCTAGAGAGATTGTGGAAGCTCCTTCACTGGAGGTTTTCAAAAGGAGGCTGGAGAGCCAACCGTCTTGGATGGTTTAGACACAACAAATCCTGCACCTTGGCAGGGGGTTCGACAAGGTGATCCTTGTGATCCCTTCTAACACTATGGTTCTATGATTGTTTTTCTGCTCTTCTCCCCATAAAGAGTAGTCATGCAAGCAAATTCCTCCCATCAGCTGAGTTAGCAGCTCAGAGCACATGGCAGAAGGGGAATAAAGACCCCAAACAAAAGGAACTAGCTATCTCTATGCTGTTTGGAGCAAGGTGTTTCTAGGAATAAGCAAGAGATTCCTGGCTGCTTAGCCTGGGTTAGCCCTAAAGGATAAATAGAGCTTGCTGATGATAGAGGCCTATATTACTTTTTGAAACCTAAGACTGTAACTCATTTGTGTGTCTATGTTTGCTTGCTTTAACCTTGTAAACAACAATCTAGTTCCCTTTTTTTTTTTAATAAATCTTAATACAGGTTACTATGGAATTGGCTACAAGCACTGTCTTTGGTATCAGAGTAGCAGCCGTGTTAGTCTGTATTCACAAAAAGAAAGGGAGTACTTGTGGCACCTTAGAGACTAACACATTTATCTGAGCATAAGCTTTCGTGAGCTACAGCTCACTTCATCGGATGTGAGTTGTAGCTCACGAAAGCTTATGCTCAAATAAATGTGTTAGTCTCTAAGGTGCCACAAGTACTCCTTTTCTTTTTGTCTTTGGTATGAGACCTAAAGCGCAACTGACATGAAGTAAGTGACTGGTCCTTTGGGATTAGGAGTAACTTGAATATTGCTGTGATTTTTGGTGTAAGGGGCCATCGATCACAAAGATACGCTTACTTGGGTGGCAAGACAGACTGGAGTACCCAAGGGGACTGTCTGTGGCTCTGTGTTGAGGCTGTTAAAGTCTCTGAAGAGTTGGCACTTAGTGCAGTTGGTTGGTGAAACCTAAGCCTGGAATTCACAATCAGTTTGGAGTTTGTGCCCTGGTTTTTAACAGTCTGCTCTGAGGTTGGTACTCATACTTTTGTGTCACCTTTAAGATTGTCACACACGATGCACTTTAACACCCCCAGGTACCACTGGGTAAGGTACTTCATTTTTCTGTAGGGTACAAACTTGCAAATGTAACACAAACAGTGAAGTGAATATCAGAGTGAATGATGACTGGGTCCTGAACTGAGAGAGTGTTTACGATTTAATACCATGCTATTGTCCTGTGATGTTTACCCTTGCTTGAAGGATCTGCCTTTTGTGAACTATTTTTCAACAGGAAAAATCTTCTCCAGTAACTTTTTTAAAAATAGACTTTTTCTATTGCTGTAGCACGAAGGGGACAAACCTAACAGACATTAAGATACAGGCTTTCTGAGCTCAGTTAAAAACTTCATAGTTACTTAATAAAGTGAATATAATCAGTTTTTTCTGAAGTACAAAGTGTGTCACTTGAGACGGAATGTGCTATAGATTTTCCAGTTAACCAAAATGAAGCTATGATGTCCAGTACACCACACTAATATGTTTGGACCATACTGTAAAATCCCCAAAACCTTCATGCATGTTGTCAGGAAGTAACATAACATTCAGAAGAACTCCTGGAGCCTTTTTCTTTTAAATTTTCTTTTAAAGCCAAACATTCAAGCAGGATTCCTGAAGTCAAGTTTTACTGAGTTTTTGTAAGGCCCCTTGAACAACAGTGTAATATCACAGGTCAGCATGGTTTTGCCTTCCAACTGAATGTGTAGGGGGGAGGTCATGTGATGCAGCCGAGCAGCTAAGCAGTGTTTCAGCGAGCTCCCTGCTAAATCCATTTAATATCATCTAAATAGCAATTTTTTTTGGCTCCTCATAATTATAACATAGAAATAGCTTTCTACACAGAAAGAGAAGAATGAGGGGGGATTTGATAGCTGCTTTCAACTACCTGAAAAGGGGTTCCAAAGAGGATGGCTCTAGACTGTTCTCAGTGGTAGCAGATGACAGAACAAGGAGTAATGGTCTCAAGTTGCAGTGGGGGAGATTTAGGTTGGATATTAGGAAAAACTTTTTCACTAGGAGGGTGGTGAAACACTGGAATGCATTACCTAGGGAGGTGGTGGAATCCCCTTCCTTAGAAGTTTTTAAGGTCAGGCTTGACAAAGCCCTGGCT
The DNA here is from genome assembly GCF_965140295.1 of Lepidochelys olivacea. Taxonomy (NCBI): domain Eukaryota; kingdom Metazoa; phylum Chordata; order Testudines; family Cheloniidae; genus Lepidochelys; species Lepidochelys olivacea. Next base: position 127,180,344 of record NC_140416.1, read on the forward strand.
GGGATGATTTAATTGGGGATCGGTCCTGCTTTGAGCAGGGGATTGAACTAGATGACCTCCTGAGGTCCTTTCCAACCCTGATATTCTATGATTTTATGATACACCAGTATGAATTTTTTATGAGCATCAGTGAAGACGAATCCTGCCAAATTTAGTATCAAAACTAGCAGCTGTAAAAGAATGAAGGCAGACCAGGACGACACTCAAGGTTGCTGAGTCATTTGGTCTGCAACACCCAGCAATGTGGCCACCAAGATCATGCAAAATATTAAACAATCAGAAATTATAGTCCTGTCTACATCAGGCTCGTTTTTGAAATATTTCCCATTATTAACATCAGTTCTGCTGAATCACTGTTAGCAACACCAGGATCCCACGTGAAAGCACTGGCTGTTGACACTGTACCAACCAGATGTGCTCTAACCAGAGGGTTAGAAGACATGGTGTTGAGAGTGGTATCTGCAGCAAGGCCAAGCAGTCATATGTTATTTGACTATTATTTTCACCCCTCCATGACAAATTATTCAGCATACAATAAGTAAGTTTTTCAGTAGAGCCATAACCAGCCTATAAATATGACATTTAGACATTTTAGTTTACTCCATATGCTTCAGTCACATAAAACCCTACAGGGACAAGTATAGAGATATTTTACTGCATCAGCATTTTCCATTTTATTGCCACAGAAATCTGAGGGGCCTTTACCAGTTATGCCTCTGGATCCCAGAGCAGGCTCAAAAGTACTCTCTGATCCAACATACTTGACATTAAAAAGCCAGATTAGGTAATCAGCAGTTCAGTAATATTTTAAAGTGGTTTTTTTTAAAAAGGAATTTTAGAAAAAGGTAGCCCATTGCAATGACCATGCTGATGAGATAGCACAGGGATGGAGGCAGTGTAAATACTCTGATTAAATGAAATGGCTGAATCAATCTTCTGGAGAGTAGCTTATAAATCACAAAAGTCCCTGGGGAGCACCTGCAATTTGTGTAGATCAGTTTTAAAGTCCAGAGGCTTCCATGAGCTCTTAATCTTCTCAGTATCTAGGTCAAGAGGGAAAGCAGACATGTTCTTCAGTGAGAGTAGCATTCCTGGATGCGAAAGATCCAAAAGGAAACAAACTCAAAATCCTTGGTTTGGAATTGTCTGGTCTTACCAGGAAAACAATCTTCCTCTTCCTATGGTGTGCTGAACAACAGTAACCCTTCCTTCTGAGCTCTGATATTTCTAACTGCTGGAAGGAACCAGCTGGAAACAAAGAATCTCTCCTACCCCAAGCCCTCATGCTTTCTCAAGCAGGCATCAGCTCCAACAGTGCAGCATTACAGTGGCTGACCATCAGCAGCGGGAAGCCTGGAAAATTCCCAGTGTAGACAAAGCCTCCGGGAGGTAAGATTCTGAGAGGAGAGCTTTCAGAAAGAATCGAACTTGCAGGCAGCTGCTGCTCGATGAAAGTGGCTAATTGTACTTGCTCTACCAAGTGACACCTGAGTCTTGCATGGGAAACAGGATGGAGCTAGTGGAAGCAGAGTCTGCAAGAGAGTCTGGAAATTTTACCAAGTTCCCTTTCTTCCAGGCCTTCTCAAAAGCTGGTTAGGAAACCAAGCCACAGAAGAATTAATCCTACTGAGTTGAAGAGGCTGCAGGCCTCCTTCTTCAGATGCTTACTTCTTAAGCAGGACAGCAGCAATTTTAGGATCCACTTAGACCAGGTACCTCTCAAGTATCTAACCAGGACTCAAACTCAATGGATCTTCATACTCCCAGGGGAGAAAGAGAATGTATCAAGGTACATTTGCCACCAACCAAAGTGCGTGCAAACAGCTCACTATCCCATAGGATGAGTGGGCCATTACAGCAAATACTACATCTAAAAAATAGCCTCTTAAACAGATTACTCAAGTAATTAGGATCTCTGGTTTAAAACAATAATAGATACTGTTCCACTCATCAGCAACTACACTTATCTCATAGGAATAAAAAATGTGCCAAGCATTCGGATGACACAGTGTGATTTCACACCAATGAGCAGCATTGTACTAAAATGGAGAGGAATGGGGACGCAGGTTGGCACAAGTTCATATACAAATTTATTTGTAAAATAAGTCTTTGAATCCGTTATCGTCAGCGATCCCTCAAGGTCAAGGATGATCTCTTTCACAGGTTTTATTTTTTATGGGTCCTTTGGGGAGTGAGGAATCTAATCCTTGAGCTGCAAACTCATTGGCAGTTATTGTAGGTGGTGTTGGAAGTCAGGGTTGGGCCAAGATTGTTGTGTGTCAGTTGTCTGACCTTTCTTTTCTGGCATTTTTCTGCTATCAGGGCAAGGTGATTTTCCTCAAAAGTAGACATTCCTTCTTTGACAAGCCTTCACCACTTATCTCTATCCTGTCTCCCAGTGTGTGGGGTCAATGCCACATCGCTTGGATGTTTATCTTGACGGTGTCTTTAAAGCCTTTCTTTTGGCCTCCCAGTTTCTTTTCTCCTTTGGTGAGCTGGGCAAACAGCAGTTGTTCTGGTAAGTGTACACCAGGTATGCACGCACAGTGGCCGCTCCACCTCAGCTGGTGCTGGATAATCAGGGCCTCAACACTGACGATGTTGGCCTCTGTGAGGACACTGACATTAGTGCGATGATCCTCCCACTTTATGTTGAGGATCTTCCGAAGAAAGCGCGGGTCCTGGCGTTCCTGGTCTTTCAGGCATTTTCTGTAGGGCACCCGAGTCTCACAGCCGTAGAGGAGAGTTGGGACTATTACCACTGCTTTATAAACCAAAAGTTTAGTGTGTGTTCTGATGTCGTGATTGGTGAGCACCTAGAGAGACAGTCTGCCAAAGGCAATGCTGGCACACTGGATACATTTTAAAACCCCAAATTAAAGGATTCATTTGCAACAAAAGACATAAGATTTATCACTACGAAAAATGCATCAGCCCTCAAATATGATGTAATTAAAAAAAAATTCAGACAAATTGACATCTACTGAAAAAAAATATTTGTAATAAGTAGGGAACTTTAGAGCTAAATAATAACTGTAAAAAGATATATGTGACATAAGTATATTACTTTAATACAAAACCATAGATCAGAGGCTTATTCAAGTTCAGTATATAAATGCAGAAGAGTAGAGTATTTGAAATTACAAGTAAAGTTCTAAGTAAAAAAATTTGAAAAGGCATTTCAAAATACAGTAGTGATTAAATTAATGGAAATAAGTAATTAAACATTTTACTGTTGGTCTTATAATTTAGATTGTTGTCTACAACATCTAAAAATATTAGTTTGTTTGGCACAATTATTAGTTTGTATAGCCATAAGAATGGCCATACTGGGTCAGACCAAAGGTCCATCTAGCCCAGTATCCTGTCTTCTTGTCTTTGATCTCAGTGTCTCCCCACCCCAGTAAAATCTTACAAAACTCCATCTTTCTTTGAGAAAAGGGATTAGGAGGGATTTAAAAACATATTCTGTTTATGTAAATTTTCAGTCATCCTGTAATGAAGTACCAGAATTCACTGACATTTTCTTTTAAGTTGTACACTACTGGAATGAGCCAAGTTGCTTTCAGAGATGAATTATCAAGTCTTGGGGGCAGGAGAGAAGAAGGGAAGGGGTTAGATTATGTCTACTACAAAAACTTCTTGGATGAACCTAATCTCAAGTGGTAGAACAAGCAGTTCCCTGGACACAAGCTGTGGTGCTGATCACACCTTTACCTTTTCCAATGTATTAGAAGAGTCTTTGGTTATTCCTATCTGTTCTGAGGGTCCCCCTCTTCTTACCAAACAAGAGAACGTGAAATGGCCAAAGGGTCGACAAAAGATTTAAGTATCTACATGGGGAACAAACATTTAATAATGGGTTCTTCGGTTTAAGCAGAGAAAGATATAACATGACCCAATGGCTATTAGCTGGTGCTAGGCTGGAAATGAGGCATAATTTTTGAGCAGAGCGTGTACAGGGTAATTAACCATTTGAACAATTTACCACAGTGGATTCTCCATCAATACTTTTAAAAAAATCAAGACTGGATGTTTTACTTAAAAAGATCTGCTCTAGGAATTATTATGCGGAAGTTCTATGACCGGTGTAATGCAGGAGGTCAGACTAGATTATCACAATAGTCCCTTCTGACCTAGGAATCTATAGTTCCAATGGGTCAGGTCTAAGACCCTGCCATTTTTCAGACTGAAACAAGAGCTCTGCAAATACAGGGAGCATTCCATCTTGATTTAGTTGGGGATTGGTCCTGCTTTGAGCAGGGGGTTGAACTAGATGACCTCCTGAGGTCCCTTCCAACCCTGATATTCTATGATCTATAGTTATCTGCTAAAATATGTGGTGAATTTTCAGCAGTTTTTCTAATATTATTAAAATTAGTCAAGAAAACAATTCCTGCCTAAGTTACAGAGCCTGATAAAGATGCAAAAACCTTTTGATGCAATATACTTGTTTAAGACCCAGCAAACACTTGGGAGTTGAATTAAGGAAAAAAGTGAGACAAGTAGCTGATTCACACTGTACACACTAAGGGAATAACTATGATTCAAGGATGCTGAAAGAATTGGAACTTGTATATAAACAAGTGGTCTCATCATAATATTGGAACTGAAAAGTTATGAGTAAGATAAATTATATTTTTTACTAACGACCCATAACACTTATGAACAGTTTTGTGCATGTTTCAGTATCACAATGCAGTCAAGACATCAGCTTACACCAATGGTTCTAAACCTGTGGCCCAATCAGCACACAGCTGTGGTCCATGTGACATCCTCAGGGCCATACAGGTAGTATTGGATGCAGCCCACAATGGTAACTAGTTTGAGAACCACTGGTTACATAATATGTGTAAAGAAATCATCATCATCTTACTTGTGCCCATGGAAAAGAGAGCGGATTTATGCTGGAGGGAGCTGGATTTTCTCTCTTTGGAAAGTGATCTTGAATTATTTGGTTCATATATTGCAGGAGTGATAAACATTTTGTGCAACTTTGGGTTTATTCCTTCAGGAATCAGACGAGGGCTTTGCTGGTAAAAGTGAAGCATTTTGTTTTCCGAAATTGCTTTGTAAATGCTCTTTTTGTTGGACTGGCTTTGATTGTAAGTCTGTAAAATAGAGGATAAGCCACTTGTTACTGGAGAGTTTCACCTTATGACTAAGAGAATTAAAAGGGCACTTGAACATTCAGGTATTTTTTAATACTTTTGTTACGGATTATATTTTTGAGTCCCCAAATGTGTTACAAAAACAAAAGAAAAAGAGTACTTGTGGCACCTTAGAGAATAACACATTTATTTGAGCATAAGCTTTCGTGAGCTACAGCTCACTTATGCTCAAATAAATGTCTTAGTCTCTAAGGTGCCACAAGTACTCCTTTTCTTTTTGCGAATACAGATTAACACGGCTGCTACTCTGAAACCTGTCAAAAACAAAAGAATACAGGCCAAATTTGATGCGACACATCAAAGCCAGATTGTGACTCCTTTACTCACATGAATCGCCCCAATGGAGTCAATTGAACTACTTGTGAGAGTAATGGGTTCACAGAGCTGTCAGTAAGGGGTTCACAATCTGACCCCATCTCAGGACGAACAGAGGAAAGGAAGAGAAAGATATGCATGACAATAATCAGGTCATCCAGCTACACAGAAAAACATCTTAAAAGTTCCAGTGGAAGAAAAAACAACCTAACACAGAACAAAAAGACTGCCACTCCCTTTCTTCTCAGCCCATTCTTACCTTTCCACTCACTTACTGCAGGCAACTAAAATGAGGTGAGGAGATGGCCTAACGAATTCATTTATGAAAACCATGCAGAGCATAATACATAGCACTGAAGAAAAGACAGAGATGTCTGAGAACATGTCATCTGAATAAGAAACCCTGCAGTAAGACATAACTACAACAAAAGTATTATACAGAATTAAATTTTTTTTGGACACAGTATCAAAAGTGGGCATGAACCTTGGGGGGGGGGGGGATGACACGGACCACCCCTCCCTGACGGAGTTTAGAGTAATCTAGGTTAAATACAATGTGACTTGGCCAAGTTTGATTTTTATTTTTCAGATTTCAATTAATATCAATATTTTTAAGCGTTTTTGGGGTTTTTTTTAGATTTCTAGCTATTTAAATTTTCCCAGTTGTGCAAAATTATGGGGTTTAAAACTATAATAATCTGTATACCCTTTCTTCACCAAGATGAAACTTCTGTATAAAAACACAACAATACTATTTCTTTTGTTTTTCTTATTAAAAGCACGAAAGGAGAAGTCCAGTAAGATGCCAATTCTAAGTGATTTCTTCTGTGATGCAGACATCCGTCTAGTAGGACCAGACTGAGACAAGAGAGGCCATCAGCTGGCAACCACTTCTGGTCACTGCTAACTTGGACTGTATTTGAAAAGATTACTTACAAGTGAAGAACGCCAACTCTCAATCAGCTCCTAAATCATACAGTTTGCAAGAAGTTTTTGTTAGGTGACACTTTTTAAGGAGGAAAATCTATATAGGGAAACAAACGTCGTGCTAATAGGCCTGCATACGCCTTGAAAAATCTGTATGGAGTTGTCTGACGACCTTCCTGAATAATTTTCCTGTTTAGAACGTATGGGGCTGAGCTTTCACATGCCTCTTCTTACACTTGTGACCCCAAAATCTTTGGATGTAAACCTGAGACTTGATTCCCCACTCCCACCATTCCTAGCTTCCTTCCAAAAGTGGTGTTCCTCTGACCAGCTTGTGCTAAAGTGGAATCTAAAGCTTACAAATGTATGATCAGAACTGTCTGCCTCAGAGGTTTCCATGTAATAACCTGAAGGTCACAGGAATACAACTGCTTCAAAAGAAAGCTTCAGCAAACAACCACATTAGTATCCCATGACGCAGGGAGCTTTTAAACATGTATAATAATCAGGCAGATTTTGTAGGTGGCAACTGAAAATATCTACTTATGACATTTAAACAACATATCACCCACCTTTTTCTTTTCAAATACAGTATGCCCTTCTGAGAGGTTCCTCTTAACAGACAGGAGTGACTAAGGATACCTTGTCTGAGAATCAAATCTCTGTCATCTCAAAGTCTAAGCCAGATACAAACACCACATCTTCAACTGGAACAGTATCGAGTGAGAATGTTAAGCTGAGATGGGATGCTCAACTCTTTAACAGTCACAGGAGATTTCCATTTATGCAGATCTCCTCAGACTTCACCTCACACTCAGTGCTGCTGTTCCAAAGTGCTTATCACTAGGGCTGCAATTTAGTCACGGAATCCATGACTTCCAAAGAGCTCTGTGACTTTAGGCAGCACTGGATGGGAGCTGCAGGGTCCCCTGGTGCCTGCGGAGACAGGGAGCTGTGAGATACTCCTGCTGCACTCCCCTCCGCCGTGAGCAACAGAGGACACCTACCGCGCCTCACTGTGAGCAGCAGAGGACCTTGTCACAAGTGACAGGGGAGCCCAGCAGTTCAGAGCCGCCAGCGGAGGGGGACCATGGAGCTTCAAGCCCCCCACTCTAATGCCAGCTCTGCCACTAATTATTTTGTGACCTTGAGCAAGTCACAACCTTATATGCTTCAGTTTACCCATCTGTATAATAGGTATAATTACTTATCTGCCTCAAAGGCTTTGAAAGACTTAGGACTGAAAAAAACCCCAAAGAGTTCACCACCATCATCAAGCTCCCCAGGATTTTAATCAATCTGCATGCAATTGTTTTGTGAGAATTTTTGAGGGAAGAAGGAGGATCCTGGGAACTACAGGCCAGTCAGCCTCACCTCAGTCCCCGGAAAAATCATGGAGCATGTATGTCCTCAAGGAATCAATTATGAAGCACTTAGACGAGAGGAAAGTGATCAGGAACAGTCAGCATGGATTCACCAAGGGAAAGTCATGCATGACTAATCTAATTGCCTTCTATGATGCGATAACTGGTTCTATGGATGAAGGTAAAGCAGTGGACGTGTTACTCCTTGACTTTAGCAAAGCTTTTGACTCGGTCCCCCACAGTATTCCTGTCCGCAAGTGAAAGATGTATGGGCTGGATGAATGCACTATAAGGTGGGTACAAAGTTGGCTAGATTGTCGGGCTCAACGGGTAGTGATCAATGGCTCCATGTCTAGTTGGCAGCCGGTATCTAGCGGAGTGCCCCAACAGTCGGTCCTGGGGCCGGGTTTGTTCAATATCTTCATTAATGATCTGGAGGATGGTGTGGATTGCACCCTCAGCAAGTTTGCGGATGACACTAAACTGGGAGGAGTGGTAGATACGCTAGAGGGTAGGGATAGGAGACAGAGGGACCTAGACAAATTGGAGGATTGGGCCAAAAGAAATCTGATGAGGTTCAACAAGGACAAGTGCAGAGTCCTGCACTTAGGACGGAAGAATCCCATGCACCGCTACAGACGAGGGACTGAATGGCTAGGCAGTAGTTCTGCAGAGAAGGACCTAGGGGTGACAGTGGACGAGAAGCTGGATAGGGGTCGACAGTGTGCCCTTGTTGCCAAGAAGGCCAATGGCATTTTGGGGTGCATAAGTAGGGGCATTGCCAGCAGATTGAGGGACATGATCGTTCCCCTCTATTTGACATTGGTGAGGCCTCATCTGGAGTACTGTGTCCAGTTTTGGGCCCCACACTACAAGAAGGATGTGGAAAAATTGGAGAGAGTCCAGCGAAGGGCAACAAAAATGATTAGGGGTCTGGAACACATGACTTATGAGGAGAGGCTGAGGGAACTGGGATTGTTTAGTCTGCAGAAGAGAAGAATGAGGGGGGATTTGATAGCTGCTTTTAACTACCTGAAAGATGGATCCAAAGAGGATGGATCTAGACTGTTCTCAGTGGTAGCTGATGACAGGACAAGGAGTAATGGTCTCAAGTCGCAGTGGGGGAGATTTAGGTTGGATATTAGGAAAAACTTTTTCAGTAGGAGGGTGGTGAAACACTGGAATGCGTTACCTAGGGAGGTGGTGGAATCCCCTTCCTTAGAAGTTTTTAAGGTCAGGCTTGACAAAGCCCTGGCTGGGATGATTTAGTTGGGATTGGTCTTGCTCTGGGCAGGTGGTTGGACTAGATGGCCTCCAGAGGTCCCTTCCAACTCTTTTATTCTATGATTCTATGAATAAGTGATGAGACTGAAAAGTTAGAAAATACTACAGTGAGAGATTTCTTAACTCACCCGTTGTTCCCGTCCTTCTGCAAGTATGACAACAATTCTGCCTTTCCGCTTGCGCCCAGTTCGACCCATTCGCTGCACAAGACGAATTGGACTTTTTTGAGCATCAAAACAGATTATGAGGTCAACTTCTCCAATATCTAACCCTTCTTCTCCTACACATGTAGAGACCAGTGTATTATAGCCACCTTCACGAAAGCATTTTACCACCTAAAAATGGATTAAAACACATATCATAAATCTCTTTTACTGTCCTAAATAAATTCTCACCATCTTTTTACATTCCAGCCCGGTGATTAAAATTCAGCTTGTCTAAAAACTGTAGAAGCACAATCTACCTCCTTCCAAAACAGTTAACTATTCCAGTTCAAACTGCTGACTAACAAATGCTATGTATGTCAGTATTATCAATGTTATTCTACCCTTAAATACAGAATCACAGATGTTTCACACCTTATCCAGCCTCCAGCTACGACATACACAAGAGAAACCTACTCCTACTAATCAGTTTCTCAATATTACAAATATGTATTTCTACTACTCCATTAAGTCAAGATTTTAGGGTATGTCTCACCATTTAGAATTCAAAAAAACTAGGGAAAACAGCACTGTACTCAATTCATTCCACAGACATTTTCATTCTTTTCAAATATTGCATATTTGTTATTAAAAGAAATCACACCACAAAATTATTAAATGCAAATATTTTCTCTTTTATACATTTCTTTTGGGGCAGATGACCTGAAAAAAAATACTTTGCAAGTGGATGTCATGCTTCCCAGGGCTGAGACATCCCACACTACCATCTGACTTCGGCGTGAGGAAGCCATGTCTGTATGCTGGGGGGTCAGCTCCCAAGCCCCACTGGCCATGGGCAACACAAGCATTCCCTCCTCTAAGCCTACGCAGGCCCCACTCTCTCTCTACAGATTAGCTCCAACTGTCTCCCTGGAGTGTCCAGCTCCTGATCCACTAGACATCTGCAATATTCACAGGTCTGCTACTTTCAAAGAACAATACATCCCTACTTACCACTTTCACCTCAAGTCACCACTCCACCTAACACATAGCACTTAGATAAGTTTATGGAGAAGTCAAGTATAAGTTTATTTAACGTAGCACAGACATTTAAGTAATAGCTAGGAGAAGTATTGGAAACAAATTGTTACATATAAAATAAAATCGTAACATGCATTCTAGAGTCTAGACTTAATTAACTACTCTTATGTGTTATAGACTATTGCTCATGCAAAATCCTTTCAGTGTTTTACAGCCAGGCTGGCTGTGACCCTCCTTTCATAAAACATACTGTTAGCTTGTCTTCTCAGTGAAGGATCCTGTGTGCTTCTTTGCATCCTGATATACCAGACTAGTTCTTTGGTCTTAGTGAAACAGGATACCCCTCCACTGAGTATGCAAATAGGCATTCATTGTGAGACACACAATACTTATGGCCAGATAAAGAAAAAAGCATCGGTTACCTCCAGCCTGAAAGGAACATGTGCGAGGTCTGTCACTTCTTGGTGACTTGCCTCAGCTCCCAGACCTTAAGAACATAGTTTTTAGTATAGATACACAACTCCTCAAATATTATCCACGCCTACATTTCACAAAGATTATGATGACTGGTGGGCCCTTGGATCTCAGTAGAGTCCACACATGTCACCCTTTGGTGAACTGTTATGCATATATCTGATCCAGAGGATCTCTGTAAAATCCTGTGCACCCCTTGGACCTTCTCCAGTTGGCACCAAGAGGTCTCGAGATCTTACTTAGTGGTTTACTTAGTACAGCAATTTACTAATGGAACTTAAAACTACACAGTCATTTCTATACAATATATATTAGCACATCACATTCCCTACACCCATCTTCTCAAACAAGATTGATTATATCTTTACCTCAAGCTGATCTTTTTGTGTAAAGCCCTTCATGCTCTTTCCTGTGGAGTGGCCAACGAAGGTCATTACTCTGACAATTGGCTCGTGCTGGGAAAGCATTTCAGCAATTTCTTGGACGCTGTCTCGAAATGAGGAGAAGATCATAACTCTGGTATCACTGGGTTTGCTTTCAGACATGCTTTGATCTGTTTAAGACAAAAATAAGTCTATGAGGTAGAAAAGGATTTTTTATCCACAATAAATAAAAACACAGGGCCAGATCACCCCTTCTTTGGGCATGCATAACTCCCATCACTTCAGTAAGGATAAGGCTGTGCCCAAATGGATTTCATTTCATTTTTTGATTTAAAGTGTACCCTTCCCATTTGTGCTATGAGCACAAAGTCATCCAAATTAACACAATGTTAAGAAAAATGACAATTACACACTTCCTAACCTATTAAAAAAGAAAAAACTCTCCTCATTCACTACAGAAAGGATACAGTCACTCCCTGGAACATATCAGGCAAAACTAACACTGGCTCTGCTCTGGAATTTGATCCAAGAGAGGGCCCTGCACTGAGAAAACCTTGTCCCCAAGTCACAATTTATTATAATGTATTGCTTTATAAAGCCCCAAAGTGCACTCAGTAGATGCCAAAAAATAAAATTAAGACATGGTCGTGCAACAAAGAATCTGCAATCTAATTTCAGAACCAAATATATAATGACCAAACAAAAGAGATAACAAAAGTCAGGAGGCACAGGGGAAGTAAGGATGACTTCCTAGCAATAAAAATGCACGATACTCAGGAAAGGCTAGTGCACAGCATGGTAGAGTAGAAACATGGGGTTTAAGTTATAAATCAGGATAAATATCTTAGTTGATAAACAAATTTAGGTACTGATAGCCTTTATCAATTACTGCTAGAAGTCGGCAACTTAGGCTTCCTGGGTGAGCTATCAGCTCAATGAGTAACAGAGCAATATGCTAAGCTGCACACCGGGACTTCCGTTATGCTGTGGCAGCCTCCAGACTGCAAGTTACTGAGTGTTGTAGATTCACACTTTGGCTTGCCACATAACAACCTGCCACGTAGACAAGTCCCTAAGAGGCAGTTGTCCTGCCACTATCTAAAGGCTCTGCTTTACCTACCATAGGGCTATATTCTGTCCCATTTATCTTCATACAGTCACATCACCTAAAAGATTGTGTTGCCTGTATTCATTGTTTATTTTAATGGTGCAGGTAAATTGCAGCTGAATTTTATTATGTATTTGCACAGCACCATTTTGGGGTTAACACTGGGATTAAAGTATGGTTTGTTGATCATTTGATGGGTAATTATCTGAGCTATAAGCAGTATGATTATGCAGTTCTGTCTACTCCTTCCAGGTACTGCAAATACATTACTACCAGGTGACATAAAAGCCAGGGAGATCTTAGAAAAAATCAACATGCACACCTGAACTTTGTCTAGCTCATGAATTACTGAAACCAACACTGCCTCGGGGCAATATCAAGGTGTAATTGCTGTCTGAAATGGAATACGGCAATTGGAGGACTATAGGTAATTCAAGAGTTCCTTTATCACAAACTTCTAACATATTCGCCCCTCCAAAAGAAAAAAAAAGATAGATATAAACATGGAAATAACTGGCAAGACTGATTGTATAAAGGGATGGTTTCTTGTGAATAGGCATAACACTCATTTGTTGGAGAGCTGCGGAGAGCTGCGGAGAGCCACCTATGTTTCCATGCTGTGCCTGTTACTCTGGTATCTGAGTGCCTCCTGAAGTTAGAACTGAATATAGATATTTTTCACAAAGGTGTCTCTATCTCTCTCACTTTCACTCCTCACTTCAACCAACAGAAACTGCATTTTATTTATTTTTCTTTTAATTGTATGTGCCTGGCGTGTTTGCGTGCAGTGAAATTTTGGGCAGGCAGAGTCAAAGAAGTGGGTTTTGCAATCTCCTTTGAAGAACCTGAAGTCAGTAGCCCTCCTCACCTCTTCCAAGAGTGAATCTCAGATTCACAAGCCAGTTGACAAGAAAATGGTCTCCGGAAAATACAAGTGTCGCTTCTGAGGTCAGCAATTTCCTTGTTCTTGTGGGATACAGCCAACATGGAAGGCCATTCTTCAGGTAACAGGGACCAATTCCAGGGAGGGCATGGAAGTTGCAGACTGAAACTTTGACTATGATCCAATATTCAACAGGGAGCCAGAGAACTGAGTGGAGTACTGGTGTGATGTATTCTCAGTAACTTGTCATGCTAACAAGAGAGGCTTTGTTCTGAGACTAAGTGAGATCTTCCAAGTGCTTATTTCTCTCCATCAGCACTGCCTCATTCTTTCCAATATTCAGTTTCAGCTGGATGCTGAGCTCAGACCTGTGAATAGCTGCGGGATGGTACTCTGTGTCTCATTTGAAGCTCTCAATACAGCTGGGTGTTGCCTGATACAGAGGTTGAACAGGATACAGGAACAGATGGATGCCTGGGAGACTCCGCAGCTGAGTGTTCTGCTGGTGAAAGTAACCCTAACCATGGCTCTCTGGGAGCAGAATGAGGGGATATACTGAATCTATCTTAGCATGATCCTGCTAAGCCTGGCCGTAGTTGAGGTGAGACAACAGGATTCCATGTCTGGCTCTATCACATGCTGAGGCAAGGTCTAGTGGTAAGTTTAAGGATCCTTGTTCTATAGGAAATCTTCTGTTAATGCCATCACTGTTCCATGACCTGACCTAAAGCCTGACTGGGATAGGTCCAGCATATCAGCTATATCCAGCTGAAGTTGGAGGCAGCCCTTAAACAATCTAATAAACTCTCCAGGTATGGAAGATTAGATACTGGGCAATAGTTGACAAAGTCCATTGCACTGAACAATTGTTTCCTTAAAAAGTGGCCAGATTATGGCATCTTCTAGAGTTGCTGGTAAATTTCCCTGCCCAAAATAGGTGTTGGCAGTTTCAGCAGAAAAATCCCAAATGAACTTGACTCTTTCACTATTCAGAAAGGGATCAGACACACCAGGTGACTCTGTAATGCTTCTAGCAGTTCCTGTTGCATGGATGGGCAGAATTCAGAGAAGGAAGGAACTAGGTTATCATTCATGCGTCTGTTGTATAGTTCCTGGTGTCCCAGGAATCCCGTCTCAACTGCAGATAATTTCTTTTGAAAAGGAAGGGGATAGGTTCTTTGCCACAGGAAATGCTGGGTTCTGGAGTCGAGTGGAGACATTGTGTATTGTTGTGTTAATCCAGAATCTAGAATAGTTCAGTTTTTCCAAGGAGGAAAATTCTGGTATCATCATGCAATTCAAAGATGTGCTGGAACACTTTCCCAACATGACAACCACCTGACTTCAGTGTGAAACAGAAGCTGAGCCCATCTCTTCACACAGAATGCTAAAACAACATTTGTTCACTGTCTGGGATTTTATAAAATTAACAATTTTAATAATGATATTGAGGGTCTAGAACAGAGGTCTCAAACACGTGGCCCACGGGCTACATGCAGCCTGCTGAGTTATTTGCTGCAGCCCGCCAAGTTCCCTGACCCCCCCCCCGAGTTATTTCCTGTGGCCACCAAGCTCCCCTCCGCTCCACCCTCCCTCCCCCCACCCCCACAGCGGGCTGCATGTGGTCCTCTGCCTACCTCCAAGAGCTTCCTGCTGCCAAACAGCTGTTTGGCGGTGCTTAGCGCTTTCCAGAAGGGAGTGGGGAGGAGTGGGGAGCTGCGTGCTCAGGGGAGGAGGCAGAGAAGAGGCAGGGCAGGGGCGGAGATTTGGGGAAGGGCTTGGAATAGGGGCAGGGAGGGGGCGGAGTTGGGGTGGGGACTTTGGGGAAGGGGTTGGAATGGGGGTGGGAAGAGGTGGGGCAGGGGCAGGGCCTCAGGGAAGGGGTGGAGTGGGGGCAGGGCCGGAGGGGGCTTTTGTATCTGTGTATGAAAAGGTGTCAGTGATGTGGCCCTTGGGCCAATGTACTAGTCCTCATGTGGCCCTCGTGGTGATTTGAGTTTGAGATCCCTGGTCTAGAGACTTTCAGGTTTCAACTTATTCTGTGCCAAAGCTTGACAATGAATCATGCAGTGTCTCAAAACTGCTGCTAATGTGACTTTCTTTACTTGTGCTACAACCCCACTGTTCTTTCCAGTCCTGGCTGCTGCCCCATTAGTGCACAGACCCCCACACATCAGTTAAGACCTTCATCTACTATAAATTTATCGAGAACCTTGAATATTTCCTCACCAGTTATTTGAGAATTAATTGAGAATGAGAATAAGCCACTTCCACCTTAATCGAATTGGCTTGTTAGCACTGACCCCCCACTTGGTAAGGCAACTCCCATCTTTTCATGTGCTATAATATATATTCTTCTTACTGTCTTTTTTACTCCATGCATCTGATGAAGTGGGTTTTAGCCCACGAAAGCTTATGCCCAAATAAATTTGTTAATCTCTAAGGTGCCACAAGGACTCCTCGTTATTTTTACTATTTCACACAGTATCTCAGTCGACTCCTTTTCAAAAGTCTATAGATTAGCAGGATGCCCATGTTGCTAGATTCACGGAGTAGGCTGGTGCCCTGTGCTGATTGTCTTATAAGACTGAATAATAAAGGGCTTCCTGATCTCTGATCTTGCATTGATCAACAGGAGCACTACTCTAGGGTGTTTGCCTTTGTTATAAGTATGTGCAAAGTAGCTGTTTCATGTTTTAATTTGATTGGCCACAAGTGCCTCCTGAACTGCTTTCTGGATGCTGGGTTACACTTCCTGCAGCTGTTCCTTCTAGGAAAGACTTGGACTGAGGAGAAGTGGTGGAGTATGCTGTGATGGATCAATGATACTGATGCTGCCCAAGATAGCCAGCATATGAATGACAAACATGGTACAGTAACTTACCCTCTGTGCTACAAGACTGCTTAATTATTTATGTATACATTTTAATTTTGCATTATAACTGTAAAATTGTTAATCTCTTGCTTAGAATTGATGCCTAGCACACACTATTCACCCACAAGATTCAGAAATCTTGGTCCATACTTAAATATTAGAAATCTCAAACATTTGAACTGAATTGAATATTAATTGCTTTTAAGAGGTCTGGCAAGCCCTCCTGCCAGTGATCCTAAGTAGCCAGAATTTACTGATTTTAGGACACATTGCAGGGCCAACATGTTACAACCTATGAATCTTCAAAGGTCAAGTGAAAGGCCAGAAAGAACCATATTATGATCATGGAATATGATCTCTGCTTCAAGACAGTAAATTCTGTCAGAGCTAAAAAATCTCCCTTAGAAAGATGTCCAGTGTTGATTAAAGATCTTAACTAATGAAGAATCTACCACATCCCTAGGTAAGCTGTTACAATGAATTACTCTCTCTGTGAAAAGTGTGTGCCTTATTTCTAATCTGATTTTGTCTAGCTTTAGCCATTGGCTCTCATTATGCCTTTTTCTGCTAAATTAAAGAGCTGTCAGAAATCTCTTTCCCTTGTAGGTACTTGTAGACCATGATCAGTCAGCTCTTAACCTTTTTCTTGGATAAACTAAATGTACTGGAGCTTCTTTAGTCTCTCCCTAGTTTTCTAGACCTCAGATCATTCCTACAGCTCTCTTCTGAAGGCTTTCCAATTTTTCAACATCTCCTTTGAAGCATGGAAACCAGAACTGAACACAGTATTCCAGTAATGGTCTCACTAACGCTGTATGCAGAACAAATAACCTCCCCTTCTCCTACTTGATATTCCCCGACTTAAGCATCTGAAGATTTTGTTCATCCTCTTAGCTCAGACAAGTAGGAGATGAGAAGATGAATAGGTGTGTTAACGTTAATTATGAGCTCCTACTTGGTAGATGAACTGAGCTGATTAAACTTTACTGGATTTGAAAATTTAACATAATTGACAGGGTACTGAGAGCACATAACCAGGCACTTTTTATGTTGATAAAAAAGGAAATAGATTATTTAGCACTACAAACAGCTACTATTGCAGAAAACTGGAAGGTGGCTAATGTCACACACCCAACTATAAAAAAAATCTGCTTCTCTGTTTCCGTTTGGCTACACGGAAAAAAAAAACAAAACAAATCTACAACTTTCACTTTGTAGGAAGTTTCAATAAAATGTTTTCCAGACCTAGACATATAAAAAATGAACAATAAGATCTTTATAACTGAATAAATAATAATAAGTAGCAACATAGCACCAGTAAAATTTCTGCAGTCTCTCAAACCTCAACTGTCAGTACAAGCCTCTTACTTCTATGGTTATTTGCACAAATTATTTTATGTATTATTGTGCTAAGCATACACCAAAAGCATCAAGCTTTTTTAATCTAAAATTGGAAAATTAGTGTTTTACTGACAAAATTATTTTCGTAATTTTGGCAAAAATTCAATGCTGTGACGGTAGAAAGATCTATAAATCAAAGAGTACATTAAAAATTGTAATTTATAAAGACAAGCAGTTATACACTGGTTGAATAAGATTAAAAAATACTGTAACAAGCCTTACATACTGGCCTGAAATATTTTCCCCCAATTTTTAAGGTATCAACACATATATAAATACTATTATGCTTAATCAATATTTCTGTAATATCATTACTTTGGCAATGCATCTTGAAAATTAAAAAAAAGACAGTCCCTTTCCCACTAACCTATTAAAAAGAGCATGGTCTCCTTCCCTGAAGAATTTGCAGTCTCTATGTATGTATCCAACACAAACACTTAAATGTACAACAATTAAAGTTGCTCAAGTAAAGCCATGAGCACCAACAATAGGAAATTCAGAATTATTTTACATCAAAACGACCACATAGTAAAAGACAGTTACCTTTTCCGTAACTGGCGTTCTTTGAGATGCGTTGCTCATTTCCATTCAACTTAGGTGTGCGTGCTCGCCACGTGCACTGGTGCCTCAGCAGTATCCATAGGGGACCACCTTTGGCACCCCCTAAAGTGGTGTGCACACGCTGCCGTATATTGGGCACTGCTGGTTCCCCCCACCCTCAGTTCCTTCTTGCCAGAAACTCCGACAGTGGGGAAAAAGGGCAGGTTGTGGAATGGACTTGAGCAACACATCTCGAAGAACACCACTTACAGAAAAGGTAACTGTCTTTTCTTCTTTGAATGCTTGCTCATGTCCATTCCACTAAGGTGACTCCCAATCAGTACCCCTCAGAGGTTGATAGGAGTTCACGGATGTGTAGATTGCAACACAGCTCTGCCGGACCCAGCGTCATCCCTGGCCGGCTGAGTGATGGCATAGTGGGCTGTGAATGTGTGCAACGAGGACCACATCACAGTTCAACAGATGTCCTGGATTGGGAAGTGCGCCAGGAAGGCTGCTGAAGATGCCTGAACTCCGGTTGAGTGGGCTCTGAAGACTGGCAGTGGAGGGACTCCCGCCAACCTGTAGCAGGTCCGAATGCAAGAGGTGATCCAGTTAGAAATCCTCTGCATGGACACTGGGAGGCCTTCCATCCTATCAGCTGTAGAGATGAAAAGCTGAGTTGACTTACAGAAAGGCTTTGTCCGAACTAGCTGGAAAGCCAGACCCCTTCTTACGTCCAAAGTCTGAAGGCACCTCTCTTCACTAATCTCATGGGGCTTAGGGCAGAAGACTGGAAGGAAGACGTCCTGGCTCATGTGGAAAATGGACACCACCCTGGGAAGGAAAGCCAGGTGGGGCTAGAGCTGAACCTTGTCCTTACTGAAGACTGTGTACGATTCTGAGGTCAGGGCTCACAGCTCGGAGACTTGCCTCGCTAACATCACGCCACCAGGAAAGCTACCTTCCATGATAGGTGAGACAGGGAGCATAAGGCCAAAGGCTCAAAGGGTGGTCCCGTGAGCCTGGACAGAACCAAGTTGAGATACCACTAAGGGGCTGGCAACCAGACTTGAGGAAAGAGTCTCTCGAGGCCTCTAAGGAACCTTACCATTATGGCATGGGAGAACACCGTCTGCCATGGATTGGCAGATGAAAGGCTGAAATGACCACCAGATGCACCCTGATAGAGGAGTGTGCCAGACCCTGGTTCCTCAAATGAAGCAGGTAGTCTAAGATCGACTGCACCGAAGAATGCAAAGGGGAGATGCCCCGTTCAGCCGCCCAGCGGGAGAACCTTGTCCACTTTGCCAGGTAGGTCTGCTGAGTTGAGGGCTTTCTCCTCTCGAGGACCTTCTGGACCCCTTCCAAACAGGCCTGTTCATCTGGGTTCAGCCACGCAACATCGATGTGGTGAGGTGGACGGACGCCAGGTTGGGGTACAAGAGTCGGCTGTGATTCTGTGACAGCAGGCCCAGTCAGTTCGACAGGGCCAAGGAGGGATCGCTGACAAGCCTGACAGCGTCCCGGACCAATGCTGGCAAGGCCACGCCAGGGCGATCATGATAACCTGCGCCTTTCCTCTCTTGATTTTCACTAGGACCTTGCTGATGAGCAGAATCAGAGGGAACGCATATGTCATAAATATAAAGGGAAGGGTAAACCCCTTTGAAATCCCTCCTGGCCAGGGGAAAGCTCCTCTCACCTGTAAAGGGTTAAGAAGCTAAAGGTAACCTCGCTGGCACCTGACCAAAATGACCAATGAGGAGACAAGATACTTTCAAAAGCTGGGAGGAGGGAGAGAAACAAAGGGTCTGTGCGTCTGTCTATAGTCTGTCTTGGCCGGGGATAGACCAGGAATGGAGTCTTAGAACTTTTAGTAAGTAATCTAGCTCGGTATGTGTTAGATTATGATTTCTTTAAATGGCTGAGAAAAGAACTGTGCTGAATAGAATAACTATTTCTGTCTGTGTATCTTTTTTGTAACTTAAGGTTTTGCCTAGAGGGATTCTCTACGTTTTTGAATCTAATTACCCTGTAAGGTATCTACCATCCTGATTTTACAGGAAGGATTTCTTTATTTCTATTTACTTCTATTTTTATTAAAAGTCTTCTTGTAAGAAAACTGAATGCTTTTTCATTGTTCTCAGATCCAAGGGTTTGGGTCTGTGGTCACCTATGCAAATTGGTGAGGCTTTTTATCCAACATTTCCCAGAAAAGGGGGGGTGCAAGTGTTGGGAGGATTGTTCATTGTTCTAAAGATCCAAGGGTCTGGGTCTGTGGTCACATATGCAAATTGGTGAGGCTTTTTATCCAACATTTCCCAGAAAAGGGGGGGTGCAAGTGTTGGGAGGATTGTTCATTGTTCTTAAGATCCAAGGGTCTGGGTCTGTGGTCACCTAGGCAAATTGGTGAGGCTTTTTACCAAACCTTGTCCAGGAAGTGGGGTGCAAGGTTTTGGGAAGTATTTTGGGGGGAAAGACGCGTCCAAACAGCTCTTCCCCAGTAACCAGTATTAGTTTGGTGGTGGTAGTGGCCAATCCAAGGACAAAGGGTGGAATATTTTGTACCTTGGGGAAGTTTTGACCTAAGCTGGTAAAGATAAGCTTAGGAGGTTTTTCATGCAGGTCCCCACATCTGTACCCTAGAGTTCAGAGTGGGGGAGGAACCTTGACAGCATACATCAGGCTTCCTGCCCATGGCAGGAGGAAGGCATCAGAGAGGGAGCCCTTGCCCAGACCCTGTCTGGAGCAAAATCTGTGGCACATCCTGTTCTGCCTGGTCGCGAACAAATCCACTTCGGGAGTTCCCCACCTCTCGAAGATCATGCTGGCTACCTTCTGGTGAAGCACCCACTTGTGGTCAGAGGAGAAGTCCCTGCTTAGGTGATATGCTAGTGTGTTTTTGGCACCCAGAAGGTGACACGCTTCTAGATGGATTCCGTGGTCGATGCAAAAGTCCCAGAGACAGAGTGCCGAGGATTGCACGTCGCCTTGTCTGTTGATATAGAACATCAAGGCTGTGTTGTCCATGAGGACTCTGACCACTCTGCCCAACAGGTAAGGTCGGAAGACTGTGCATGTACTGTGCACTGCCCTGAGCTCTTTGACGGTGAAGTGTAGTATCGATTCCTCTGGGGACCACATACCTTGGGTCTGGAGGGTGCTGAGGTGTGACCCCCAGCCGAAGTCCAGGGCATCCGAAACCAACTCGACTGAGTGAGGAGTGCTGACAAAGGGAACACCTTCTAGGACTTTCCTGGGGTTGGTCCACCATAGCAGCAAGGTAAGTACTGTCATGGGGATGGTGACGACCTTCTCCAGGTGGTCCCTGGACTGGGAGTAGACCGTCGCCAGCCACTGCTGCAGTGGTTGCATCCAGAGCCTGGCGTGGCGCACCACATATGTACACGCTGCCATGTGACCTAGCAGACACAGGCAAACCCTGGCCGTGGTCAGGGGAAATGCAGAGACTTCCGCGATGAGGTACATCAGTGTCCTGAATCTCTCCAGTGACAGGAACGCCCTGGCTCAGGTCGAGTCGAGCACTGCGCTGATGAACTCTATCCTATGTACCGGAACCAACATGGATTTTTTGTCGTTTACCAACAGACCGAGGCAATGGCAGGAGGCTAACAGCTTCATGACATCCCTTTGTACCTGGCTCTGCCCTTGACTAGTCAGTCATCTAGGTATGAGTAGATCTGGACACCCCGACATCTGAGGTAGGCAGCCACCACTGAAATGCTCTTGGTAAATACCTGCGGTGTTGTTGCTAGGCCAAACGGGAGGACTGCAAACTGACAGGGTTTGGGACCCACTGTAAACCAGAGGAAGCGTCTGTGTCCCTCGAAGATGGCAATGTGAAAGTATGCACTTTTCAGATTGAGGGTGGCATACCAGTCTTCCGGATCCAGGGAAGGGATGATGGAGGCCAGGGAAACCATGAGGAACTTCAGCTTTGCTAGGAAGCGGTTCAGGTCTCGTAGGTCCAGAATAGGTTGTAGACCGCCCTTGACCTTAAAAAGTACCAGGAACAGAACCCCTTGTTCTTGAACTCTGGAGGAATGACCTCCACCACACCTACCTGCAGTAATCCCTCTACCTCCTGCATAAGGAGACCCTCATGAGAAGGGTCTCTGAAGAGGGACAGGGAGGGGGGTTGGAAAGAGGGGTAGAAAGTAACTGAAGGGTGTAACTCCACGCCATCGTACTGAGGACCCATCTTTCCGACATTATAGATGCCCACGCAGGGAGGAAAGGAGAAAGGCAGTTGGTAAAAATAAGGGAGGGAGGATCCTGGGAACAGTCTGGTATGCTGCCCTCGGGTGCACCCTGAAAATGAGCACTTGCCCGCTTACATATTGTGGGTCGAGCTCAACCGAGAGGTTGATAATCAAGTTGGGCCATTTCCAGCACAAATCCACGTTTTCTCACCCTCGTTTGTGTGTGTGTGTGGGGGGGGGGTGGGGGAGGGTGAGAAAACCTGGATTTGTGCTGGAAATGGCCCAACTTGATTATCATACACATTGTAAGGAGAGTGATCACTTTAGATAAGCTATTACCAGCAGGAGAGTGGGGTGGGAGGAGGTATTGTTTCATGGTCTCTGTGTATATAATGTCTTCTGCAGTTTCCACAGTATGCATCCGATGAAGTGAGCTGTAGCTCACGAAAGCTTATGCTCAAATAAATTGGTTAGTCTCTAAGGTGCCACAAGTCCTCCTTTTCTTTTTGCGAATACAGACTAACACAGCTCTTACTCTGAAACCACTCATAAGTATATGCATATTACATAGATATAGATCTCTCTCTATATATATCCACTCTGTATTTAAAGAATAAGTGATATAAATTTGAAAAGAATACACCGTACTCTTCATATATAACGAAATGGTTAAATTGCTACTTTAAGTATAAAATTCATTTTACCCTTGGAGCCATGGTCAGTACCTCCATATATAAATGACATATATATATATATATATATATATATACTCAATGTGACTGAATATACCCCTACACACTTGTAATAATCTTTGCATAAAAAATGCCTTATAAAGCATCATTTGAAAACTCAATTTGCTGGTCAGTATTGTCTGATAAAGTATGTGTGGCATGATCGTACCCTAGTACGTCACATTCATGTAATATGTCATGATTCCATGTGACCAGAGAGATGAGATCAACTTGCCAAGCTGGCCTACTTTAAATTTGTTTCTTCATGCAGTCCTTAATTTTAGGATTCCTCCAATTGTTCTTTTCAAATCAATGGTTTCAGCACTAAAAACTGTTTTATTTTCAAACATTTAACTCTTGCTTCCTGATGCCAATGCATATATAAATATATGGAGTAGGATTGAGGGGAAAGAGAGGTTGTTTTTGGTGTCATAAATTCTCAATGTTGCAAACACAGATTGCTCTACAAGAAGAAGTCTCAGAAATTCTGAAACTAAGACTGGAATCACTTTTAAATAGTCAGACTTTTTAAGCCTAATTAACTTGATACAGGTGAATCATTTAACGTTATCTGAAAGTGCTCTTTTCTCTGAAGCACCAAAATAAACATTTTGCATTATTTAAAGCACAAATATATGCACTGATTATCTTAGGTGACTTTTATGGCTTTTCACAGAATCCCAAATTAGGAGCGTCAAGCGTTGTACCCTTGAACTCCATAATGAAGAGTGACATACCTTTTCCTCCCCATTAACTGAAGTTTTCAGTGGGAGAGCTCTTCCAATTCTTCCTCCCAAGGAAGGAACTTTTGCATAAAACAATATGAATTTTAATTTTTAACACTTTTTAACACACAACATAAACCCTATAAATCACACTAAAGTGAATCAAGTAAAAATACTACAAAGAAACAGAAAACTCAAAACAGATTAACAACATATCACATATGAGGATTTTGTTTATTTTCAATCCAACTCATTCTTAAAATTTCACATTTTTCCTTTAGTTATGTAGAAGTCACTTTGTCTGAAAACTTTGTTCCTTGTTCCAAGTTCTCTGCCACTCAGGAAGATGACACTGCATCAGTTCTTGTTTACACTTTAAAATATTTCCTGCACAATCATATTAACAAGATTTTTTTAAAATGAAA
This sequence comes from Lepidochelys olivacea, assembly GCF_965140295.1. Lineage (NCBI taxonomy): Eukaryota > Metazoa > Chordata > Testudines > Cheloniidae > Lepidochelys > Lepidochelys olivacea. The sequence continues at coordinate 127,204,360 of NC_140416.1, forward strand.
GCATAGCTTCAGGGGCATAATTCTGCAGAGTGGGTTGGATTCCACAGCCTGTTCCGTGGCCATGAAATCCTGGAACAAATGAGACCCCAGTAATAAAACTAAAATGTTTATCATCATTGTTTTAACATTTGGTTAGCGTTGTGAAAGAATGTATAGTAAAATAAGGTTAACGTAACCTATAAGGGAATTTCACTTAAATAATTCTATGATGGCAACTTGTTTTTTCAGGGATTGCAACGGGGTCCACTCATCACTCTGGTGCCTCCTCAGCCTGTCTTGGGAATTAGCTCTGCTGTTGAGTGTGCCCCCTTTATGTGGTGCATTGCCGCCGTGATTCCTGCTCTTGGACCCACGTCTCTCCAAGGACCATGGTGTCCTCTTCAGCGACACAGCCCTCCGGCCGTGCCACACACTGTGATCCCCCATTCCAGAGGACCTGCAGTATACTGTTCAGCCACTTCCTGCCAGTGGCAAACTGCAGTCCATGGTCTAGCCACTTCCCGCGTGGCTCCGGCACCCCCTTTACCCTTGTATCAGCGCCTCAGTCTGCAACCCCCCAGCAGTCAGCCAGGAGTTGTCTCTGGCTTCCTCGGCAGTTCTCTTGGCCCTTCAGGGACACAGTCCTTCCTCCCTGGGCTCCCAGCAGAGAACTGCCCTACTCTGCCTTGTAGCTTCCTTTTTATATGGGCCTACTCAGCCCTGATTGGCTGCCACCAGCACAGCCTCCCTAGGGCTCCTTTTAACCCCTTTTCTGCCAGTGAGGGGCAGCCGCCCCATCACAGGGATATTTTTTCAAGTGGATAAAATAAAAATACCTACAAAAATATGCAAGACTTTCAATCAGTTAAGGAATTAGAACATAAGAATGGCCATACTGGGTCAGACCAATGGTCCATCTAGCCCAGTATCCTGTCTGCCAACAGTGGCCAATGCCAGGTGCTTCAGAGGGAATGAACGGAACAGGTAATCATCAAGTGATCCATCCCTTGTCACCCATTCCTAGTGTCTGGCAAAAAGAGGCTAGGAACATTTCAATTAAAATGAATGAAACAATTAAAGAAGAATATTATGGATTCATACCCAGATAGTGCTATTAGATTACGTTTTGGAGACTAACATTTACCTGTACATCCCTTCCAAGATTTGAAGTGTTCTACTACAACCTCTTCTAATTTCTTTAATTTTGGATGACTGTAGATGATTTTATTTTTATTTGCAGGTCCTGTAAACCAAATAAAGTCATTTTAAAAAATATACCTGTGTGTCTTTTTTGGAATAAGTATATAAGAGGTTCTGTGAACTTTGTTTTCTTGTCTACTTCTCTCTTCCAAGTCTGAGAAGCACCAATTCCCAACATTTCCAATCTAATTACAATAACTATCTAGCACATGAACTTCAGTGAACTCATTACTGAAGCGCATGTTTGTTAAACCCAGTTTTTCAAGACCAGAACATTACTTTTGTTGTGGTCAAATTAAAAAAGTATTGCACAAGGCTAGTTAAGAGATTATAATAATAATTTATAGTTAAATTCTAACTGAACTTCAAGGCTTCAGATCTACAAAACTGTGATTTGAAGACAGATGGAACTGTTTAAATAGAACACATAAAAGCTGCAATGTAACTACCATCCAGTTTTGTGCACTAGGAAAGAGAGGCACCACACTGAATATCAGACTTATTTTGCATCACGAATAATCAGCAGTTAGGCTTTATGTTGAATAGACCTTCTGCCCGATTTAAATTTTGAGGGGAAAAAGTGCTCTTCTAGAAAAAATTCAGGAAGCAAATATGCTGACTTCAAAGGTAAACACTGACCTGTTCTATTGTTGTAAAGAAAATTTCCATTTGCTGAAGTCACAGATGTGTCTGAAAACATGTTTTCAAGTTGCCGATACAATTTCATGAAGTCCTCATTCCGGCTAAGTTCATTCCTGGCACGAGTCAAGCCTTTATAAAAAGATAAGATGGTTTAATATTCAAACTCTTGAGTAATCTTAAAAATTTGGTGTTTTGCTACATATAAATTGAATTTAATTCAGAATCAATTCCACATTTCCTTAACTGAAACCGAAATAGAATTTTCTGAAGCAGCTAAGGTTATAATGGAAAGGCTTATGTAATTGGGAGTAAGTATTATTTCAGGGGGTGTTAGCGTGTAAGTACGAGGACTAAATGCACATAACGGAAGTCTACATCCTGTTGAGGAAAATTAAAAATGATTATTAAAGAACTCTTAAGCTTGTCCTTTTCACCAACAGAAGTTAGTCCAACAAAAGACATTACCTCACTCACCTTGTCTCTTTAATATTATCTAGTTTAAATTAGGAAACTGGCCAGCTGTTGAAGATGCTTTCTGCACTCAAGGGGACCCATAGCTGAAAACAGTTGAGCTACTAGTGTAAGCAGGACAGTGTTACATGTCTTCTTGAGCGTTTCTGTAACAGTGCAGAAAAAAGGTTTGCCCTGGTTACCCTAACAGCTGAACTATTGCCAGCACTGGTTCAAGGGAACCCACTGTAACGGAGACTGTTGTCAGTAATCAACTTCCCATTGTAGAAAGGGCTTAAGGAAGCAGTGAAACGGAAGAAATGGGAAAAATAATAAATGCATACTCCAGTGCATGCATCTACTAATACAACAGTAATAGTCTGTTGTATTAGTGGATAGTAATAAAATGTCAAAGTAAGCATGTATGAAAGCAGTGATTGTAAAAATACCAACACATGAATGTCACAAGACACTAGCATATACATTACTATTTGCTAATGATTTCTATGATCTGAGGCATTCTGTAAGATTGTTTTTTTTTTTACATTGGTATCAAATCATCCAGAAGTGCTAATGGTATCATGAATACAAGGTCTCATCAGAGAGCTCCTGTCGGCTTAATAACGCCACACGTCTGCAAGAAGCAGTAGCTATATCAGTGGGAGAAGCTCTCCTGCCAACACACAGCTGTCTACACAGGGAGTTAAGATCGGTATAACTACACTGCTCACACCCTGGACTGATGTAGTTCTTCCGAAGCAAGTGTGTACTGTAGACGTGGCCAGATTCATATTAGTTTCTTTCTAAATTAATAAGGATATGTGTATATTGCATTGGAAATCCAGGGTCAGACTCAAGTGTGAGCCCAACCCCGCCCTACCAGCCACACACAAATCTTTCTGACTTGGGTCAGCAAGCACTCAGGACCTGGCTCCTTGGATTCATCTGGGGAGCGTGTAGAGAAGTCCAAGCCCTAGTCCCACTGTGAGTTGGGTCTAAGCCCCATCATTTTGCAGTGTGGATGCAGTTCAAGCCACAAACTCAAGTCAAAAGGTCTGCATAGTGCAGTATGGATACGCTAGCATGATTGAGAGACCCGGGTCCCACAACTGTAGACCCAGGTTTACAATGCAGTGTGGATGCTCAAGCATACCAAGGCCACAAGCACAGGTCCCACAGACCAGGGTTTACAACACATTGTAGACATATCCTAAGTGGTTAAAATATATTGTGTATCTTATTCTATACATCTGTTTGTACCCTGAACCCTTTCTAGATATGTGGTTCTCAGCCTTTTCCATACCATGGCCCCAGGTTACAAAAGAAAGTGTATGGACCAACATTCCTTTCCATCTAGCCATAAAGAAAGGGTGGGTGGTAGTGACCCCATGTCATAAATATAAAGGGAAGGGTAAACCCCTTTGAAATCCCTCCTGGCCAGGGGAAAGCTCCTCTCACCTGTAAAGGGTTAAGAAGCTAAAGGTAACCTCGCTGGCACCTGACCAAAATGACCAATGAGGAGACAAGATACTTTCAAAAGCTGGGAGGAGAGAGAGAAACAAAGGGTCTGTGTGTCTGTCTATATTCTGTCTTTGTCGGGGATAGACCAAGAATGGAGTCTTAGAACTTTTAGTAAGTAATCTAACTAGGTACGTGTTAGATTATGATTTCTTTAAATGGCTGAGAAAAGAACTGTGCTGAATAGAATAACTATTTCTGTCTGTGTATCTTTTTTGTAACTTAAGATTTTGCCTAGAGGGGTTCTCTGTGTTTTTGAATCTAATTACCCTGTAAGGTATCTACCATCCTGATTTTACAGGGGGGATTTCTTTATTTCTATTTACTTCTATTTTTATTAAAAGTCTTCTTGTAAGAAAACTGAATGCTTTTTCATTGTTCTCAGATCCAAGGGTTTGGGTCTGTAGTCACCTAGGCAAATTGGTGAGGCTTTTTACCAAACCTTGTCCAGGAAGTGGGGTGCAAGGTTTTGGGAAGTATTTTGGGGGGAAAGACGCGTCCAAACAGCTCTTCCCCAGTAACTAGTATTAGTCTGGTGATGGTAGCGGCCAATCCAAGGACAAAGGGTGGAATATTTTGTACCTTGGGGAAGTTTTGACCTAAGCTGGTAAAGATAAGCTTAGGAAGTTTTTCATGCAGGTCCCCACATCTGTACCCTAGAGTTCAGAGTGAGGGAGGAACCTTGACACCCCAGGTTGAGAAAGAGGTTACTCGCCAGTAACTGTTATTGCTTGAATGTGACACCCCTGCACACTCACACTTCTGCGGCTGGCATCTCTTGGCGTAGAGCTGCCCAACCATCTTGAGAGCCATTTTGCCCCTTGAGGAGAATTCCAAAGACTCCAACCACTCCTCAGTTCCTTGCCTAATTTTGGAATTATTAAACTGAGACTCAAAAGAAGTGGGGGCAAGTTGATGATGAGTAGGAATATGCAGAGGCAACATGCCTGATGAACAGTTACTGGTAAATCTCTTTTCCAGTGGCTCTGCATTCTCCCATTTGTGGGAGATTAGTGAGCAGTACCTCTCAGAAGATGGGATGAGCAATTCCAGGTGAACAAGGACTTAAAAATGAGCATCACCTTTGGATGACAGATCAAGAGAGTATTAGAAGTGCCTACAATCTTGCTCTCCCAGATCTGACCCCCAGTGAAGGACAACAATTTTTTTGCGTAAAGACCATACAGTTTTTCAAGTAATGGCTTTGCAATTTCTATAAAAAAACTAGTAAGGAAGCCTGTAATATGGGTGCTGTGTTCAGATTAGTTAATACCTTTTGATATATCCAGATAACTGAACACGGACAAGTCATAACAAGGGCATAAATGAGACTTGGGAAAATACAGACAGGTTAGTGACTTCTCCAAGATGGAAACAGATGGCTGGAGACTGAAAATGGGCATGAGGACACTGACAAATCACATTTCTCATATGCTCTACAGTTTAGAGAATATTTGCCATCTGGCCTGTATCTAACTAAGTCTGTGGGCTGAAAGGCTATGAGGAATGACTTCTTCACAGATGTCTGCTGTATGGTACAGATGATACTCTGACAAACCAGAGGTCCCAAGAGCTTTGTGAAACAAGACTCCAATCCCAAAAGCAAAAAAAAAGATACATGAAGCAGAGGAAATATCCCATGACAGCTACATCCACCTCATGATGACAAAGATCCAATGAATTGGGAAGACGTATCATATTCAAAGGCAAACCCTGGTAAGGATTACTAACAACATCTTGGCTCCGTACCAGCTGATCACAGAATCACAGAATATCAGGGTTGGAAGGGACCTCAGGAGGTCATCTAGTCCAACCCCCTGCTCAAAGCAGGACCGATCCCCGACTAAATCACAGACAGATCTCGTGAACCAATAGGATCAAAGAGAATACACAGAGGAATTTCTGATTCCAGCCCAAGACAAGGGGCTTCTATCAAGGACATTAGGTCTTGTTTGACCATGTATCAGAACTGGAGACAATGAGCGGTCTCCTTGCCTAGTCAGGACTACTCTCCTTGTACTACACAATACCCGAACAAGACCTAAGACAGACATCTGTGTCATTGCATGTAAACTCTCTTCAAAGTATTTGCCTGGACATAGCTCTCCACCCTACACCACATGAGTATGTGGTACTGGCCAAAGAGAGACAGCCTTCCAAGCTAAACAAAACAGCTCTCAACTCCAGAACACTGGCATGAAGCTTTCATCTGGGACGAGATCCACAAACATTGAAAAGGTGGGGGGTGAGGTGGCAAGATAAATATCCCAGTCCACATCTGGAAATATTCCTTTAGAGATGGTAAGGGAGGTGAGAAGGGAATTCCCTTATATATGCGTTTCCTTCACCTTTTCCATCTTGAATGATCTGAGATTTAAGTGGCTCAGTTGTAAGTAGGGTCAAGAAGAGGTAGAATCTTTGTAAATCAGTGTCGTGAAGACCACCGATATAGCCTGGGTGTGGTATCACCCAGTTACACTGTTAAGGAGCCTGTCTGTGGGCCAAGGTCCAGATGCGGAAATGAATGAAAAAATGCCCTGACACCTGGAAACTTGAACATTTCTACTGATTTCATCTGGAGGACTCCCACAAAAGGAAATTCTAGACCCTCAGTAAGCTATCTCTGCAGGAACTGAAAGTAAACCATCTGTAACCATCACCTTTGTGTAGTGTTTATCTGAGATTAAGTTTCTGATACTGGAAAGACTCCAGGACAGGAGATCTAGGTATAAGAGTGCCAACATAGTATACCCCAAAGGATCAGGGGACTATTGTGCTCCCTATAAAAACAGAGTTAACCATGCCAGGTTCTCAACACCAGACTCAGACTATCCAGTTAGGTCTGGGGACACATCCTCTGAGCAACTTATGCTAGACAGAGGCCCACTGCATGTGAATATGCTGTATTGCACTTAGACTAGTACATCACCAAAGCTGACACTGGATGAGGAAAGCATCAAGGATCCTGTGTGCAATAACTGCACCTTTGGCAGTAAAGAAGGAATTAGCAGCAGTTGGGACCATTCCCATTTTATACTCTCAGAACCCATCACCATAGGAATTAGCAGCAGTTGGGACCATTCCCATTTTATACTCTCAGAACCCATCACCATATTATATATATATATATATATATATATACACACACACACACATACACACACACACGCATTAGGAAGGGGCAAGTGGCCCCAGATGCTGCTCTCTAGAAGATTACACAGCTTGATGCCAGGAGGTACTAATCCCACGAACAGGAATGTGCAGAGGCCAGTCAAAGAAGAATCCAGGTTTTATACAACAGTAAGATCTTTTCTACACCATCAAAAATGGAACACACTATACTCCACTGGTGATGGCGAGGGAGGAAGAGGTAGTGCAGACAGTGTTCAGGCACTTTACCGTCATGTACCTAACCCTGCAGAGCCATGAGACATGATGGTAAAAACACCAGAGTGCTGCCCACGCTCTGTCTTCCATGGCTGCTATTACCAATAGAGCTGAATTGTTGGGGAATTACAGGTCCTTTTTTTTTTTTTTTGGCCAGTGTAGACACTGCCTTAAAGACCTAATCCATTTCTGCACAGACCTTTTAATGGCTGGTTCTATCTCTATTCTGGTCTATTGCTGTATCGTGCTCTGAACTCTGATTGCATCTTCCTCATACTTCACTGATCTATCTCCATACACACATCATTGCTTTCCCAATCTAACTACACTATCTCATCTACAGATTATTTCAAGTCTTACATTGAGCATGATATTTTCATCAAAATGTAAGCTGCAAAAAGAAAATATACAAATTTTATTTGCAACTCATTTGTTAAACTATTTTTGTTCTAAATAATTTTAAATACTCATATATACCTGGTACTCAACGTAATATGTTTTTATTTCCTAGTAATTAATTGGAGGAGGAAATAAGGAGCAGAGATAGTTTGTTTGTGAATGCATTTTACCTTTTGATCCATCCATAATTCCACACAGGAAGATAAATAATGATCGTGTTCCCATCTGCAGGAGTAGTTCATAACCATGATACAAACTAATGCAAAGAGCAAAATCTCCTTCAATTACGCCCTGTTGTATCCCCTAATAAAACAATTATGACACATTGGATTAAATAAAAGAGGTCAATAAGCAACAGGGATCAAACTGCAATTTTTGATGCCAAAAATCAGTTTAACATTTGAAAAATGAAACTGCAAAAGAAAACAATACTGAATTGGTGGTTTGTTCCCCAAAAACCTCATGAACCAGGCTGGAAATGGTTTGGGAAAGTTTCCTAATAATTAATAAAAGTAACCTTTTTTCTCAAAGGAGTCATGGAAGAATTTTGATAAAGGAATCACTTGAGAATAATGGACATTGGCAAAAATATTTTCAGAATACACCAATGCTGTTTTGCTTGTCCTCTGGAATAAATTAACTATCTGCCTTACCAAGAGAATACCATTTTGTTGTACTGCTCTTTTTGTTGTACTGCTTGTTGTGTTTGGCAGGATGGGATTTCCTTTACACTTACCCAACCTAAGCATCTTGAGTTGATAAAGTTGTACTGGTTGTTATAAATTACATTCTCTGTTATGCTTAAGGCACTCATAGGACTTTTGGAAAACCATAAATGAACTGAGTTTCTCTGTATAGCTGTCACCTGGCTTACTGAATAAATGAAGGGAAGACTATTTGTGATTAGTAAAAACCCTGGGGCAATTTAAACAAGGAGGTGCATTAGCTGAATTTTCAGACCTCAGAGTAATCTTGGCAGTTATATTTTACACATCTAGTTCCCTATATAGTTTCAGATGGATACAGTATTCTTCCCTCTTTTCCTAAATCAGGGGTTCTCAAACTGGGGTCAGGACCCTTCAGGGGGTCGTGAGGTTATTACAGCAGGGGTCGCGAGCTGTCAGCCTTCACCCAAACCCCACTTTTTCTCTGCATTTATAATGGTGTTAAACATATAAAAAAGTGTTTTTAATGTATAAGGGTCACACTCAGAGGCTTGCTGTGTGAAAGGGGTCACCAGTACAAAAGTCTAAGAACCAAGGTCCTAAATGGTCCTGCAGTGGTGTTGAGAGTGGTTAAACAAGTTGGCACATTCCATCCCAGGGCTGCACATCTGTGGTAATTTCTATTTATAGTTTGTCAAGCATTTTGAGATCCATTGGTATTTTATGTACTATGTAAATGTAGGAGTATTACTACTTTTTATTGAATACTGTAGAATATAAACTCATTTAGCCAATTACATTACTAAGTAACATTTACCGCATTGCGTGAAGAAGGGTTTTTCCGAAACTGATCTCTTGCTAGAATTATCTGGTACTTTGTAAGGCTGGGAATATCACGCTGTGCCAAAACTCGAATTTTAATCAGGCGGCCAGCAAATGTTTCCAAAACCTGCAGGTAAAACAAAAAGCACATATGTAATGCAAAGATAAAAAATGATTGTGCTTTTTCAAAATTTCGTTTGTTTATCTATAATAAACAGTCAGCTTTAATAAACGGTTATCTGCCAAACAGAGATAAAATAAATAGAATTTAACTGACTCTCTTAGTTTGTAGGTTAAATGGTAATTTTGTAGAGACTATTCTGTGATTAAATTCACTTCAGGATAGCTTATAGTATAGCAGATGGATACTGCCCATGTTATTTCCCATTACAGTGTTCTCCACTGTCAAGGTAAGTTTCTTGTGTCTTCCAGGGTGTAAGTATTTTTTTTGTAATTTAATTCTGTTCATACACATCATGCAAGCCTGTTTTCTACTTCAGTGGAACAAGGGAAATTACCAGCTTTAATTCATCTTAATACTGTTTTTCTCCTTTGTTCCTTTGCCAAAGGTGGTCAGGATTTTTTTCCATATACTTAGTTTTGCATGAGCACTAACTCTACAATTTTATTATTGGAGTAATCAGATTTTGCTCTAGACAAATGGCCTTTTCAATTTGTTGGTCCATTTGGGTAGCAGTATCGAAAGAGTCTTAGCACTCTGTAACACCATCACAAGTTTTCTCCAAAGACATCTTTGTTAATTTGACAAGAGACCATTAACTCTGAATTCATGTTAGCTGTATGCACTAGTAATCAGACTGAGGTAGTGTCTGTACTAACTATATTTACACAATTTCCCAGAGGTTGTAGGAGGAGCTCAGTTGAATTGGTGTAAAAGCCAGTGAAAGCTGTAACATTCAGAAAACTCTGGACGCCCTACCTGTTTATAACCATTTTTGTTAAACATGTTGAAAAACGAGGCTAACTGCAGTAGTAAGTACAGGTCTGCTTGTTGGAATCTTGGGTACCAACAGCTCCCACCAGTTTAAACACTGGTTAAGGCTAAACCAGAGGGAAACAGTTTGGGAAAGTTTCCCCTGTGTCTAGAGTGAAATGTACTAACAGCAGAAAATCATAGAATCATAGAATATCAGGGTTGGAAGGGACCCCAGAAGGTCATCTAGTCCAACCCCCTGCTCAAAGCAGGACCGATCCCCAATTAAATCAATATCAGATAAATCACAGTTTTAGAAGTAGAACATGTTTATTCCAGACGTCAACTATTCCAGTTTTACTTTGCATAAACCTATAATATTCCGATCTCTAACTATGGTAATTATCAAGTCTACAATTAATCTACATGTACCCACTACGATGACAACTGAACATAGTTCTTTTTGCTCACTTGCTTCAACTTATACTGCAAGTTGTATTGTTCTGGCTCCTTATTTTGCATTTGCTAGGTTAGACATACTAGGGCACTTGAAGGCCAGTCCTGGGGGAGGGGAGAGCGATAAACTGCCTCAGCTCATCTACAGAGATTTCTCCCCCCACAGAATCACCAATGGGAAAGGAAAGGGAGTGGGAGAGGAGCGAGAGGAGCTTCAGTATGGGAACATATCTCCATCCCTGCATGTCACAGACCCGTTGAATGTGGAAAACCTAACTAAGGGATTATAAAGTCAGCAGACTAAGCAGCCCATTATGATGTGAGCAGTGGGCTGTTTATTGGAAAATGAGTCTGGGGCTCCAACTACTAACTTAATGCTCTGTTGGGTGGATCTGGGTCTGCTTCTCTTGCCTCCTTCCATGGCCTTGAATTGGGAGACAGAAATGATCCACTGCTAGGACCATGATAAAATGTTGAAGCTAATGTAGCAGGTTCACGCAGCTTGTCAGTAGCAATTTCTACCTTGGGAGAACTGCCTTCATATCATTGTGTCACTTGCTCCCTCCTGGAAGGAAATGAAGCAAAGCAGGAAAGATCAAGGGGATTGGTTGCTGCTTCACTGTTGGGGCTTCCTGACTTTTTTCTGGCTCAGGAGAAGGCTACTAGGGTGACCCCCTTCCTGAGCTGGCCACAAAACGAGGAGAGCTTATTGTCTATGCACTGTCGGGCAATAAGTGTCAGAATATCAAGTTTTCCCTCTAGGCTTTTTTCTGCTTGATTGCTAGGCTACAGGGGCATATGCTGTTGTAGTACTTCAGGAAGAAAGGGAAGCCAGAATCCAATCTCTCTGTCCCAAAAGCCAGTGAAAAACACTTGCCCAGATTTCTGCATCAGAAATTAAAAACATTAAGGCTTATTTTAATTTAGAAAAAAAATCAGAACATCCTAAATCTCTTGCAGCAAGGAGTTCTTGTTCACTTTGCCTGTATCCGTGGAGGCAGAATAAAGGTGGCACACTCTTCAACAGAACAATTATACCCCGGGAGCCAATAAGTCAGTTCTTCCCCAAAGACCTATTGTAGAATCTGTAGGGACTTTATTGAGCTGAAGAAATACATACTCTATGGCATATAATCAATGTAACTTGTAAATGACAGTCACTAACCACTAAATTAACAACATGATGGGACTTGAGTGAGATCTGCATTTCACATTGGAATAAAATATCTAAATAACATGATTTGAACAGGTCAGGGGAGACATTTACTGGAATGGCGTGCCATAAAATACTATATACTAAGAGAAGCAATAACTTCCATAATGCAGTACTACTATTAGATCAAAGAAATACTTCAAGATGAGAACGTGAAAAACCTGAAGACAAAAGTGTAGTGTGCATTACACCCAAAGACCTGTATAGTGTAAATTAGTATTTGAATATAAGCTAACAAACATAAACAAGACTTCTAACTAAAAAATAGCATATACAAAATATAAAGGTAGACATTTTTCCTTTAAAGGGAGCCAACGCCTTTGCTAAATTTTGATAACATCATAGCTATGGTTTTATGTACAGGTTTTTTGTTTTTTTACACTATTATTTCTTGTAATTAGATACATCTTTTAAATTTTTCATTATGTATGTTTGTGTTTCATCTCCCTGACCTAATCTGCGGTATGGAAGAAAATGATATCCCCACTACATACACAGTGTACAAGCACTGACTATCTGATCTAATCATCTTCTACAAAACAAACCAAGAAAGACTATTATGAAAGACAGCAGGATTTAGTCACCTGGAGCTTCAAAACTGAAGTAGATAAGGACTGTAAACATAACCTACTTAGAAAAGTTACAGCAACATGCATCACTCAGATACAAGTGAATCATTACATTTAACTAATCTCCCAGTATTTGATTTAAATCAGCTATAATTAAAAAGCAGAGTAACTGCAAATCATTTTAATCTTTCCAGGACATTTTAGTTATACACAATAGTATAAAAATATTTTTTTAAATAGAACTGTAGAACAAATAAATTTTCTTTTAAATTTAAATATGAAATTCTCAATAGTGCCTGAGTATATTTATAACTCAATGAGATCAGTTAAAAAAACAGCTGAATATATTACCAACAGTATATACAAAGACATGCATGCATAATTATCCCACTCTATCAAGTGGGAAAGTAGCCATGAGTGCAGTGGCATATGGTATCAAATTAAATAAAATATTTTCCCCTACTAAACAAAATCAACATAACTTTCACCACATAAAAACTGATCAATTTCACCCCCACACCACTTAAGGTACTAAACTACAAAAAGGTTTCCCATGGCCCACTAATATCCTCAAGTATACATGGAATCATTTGAGACCTGAATTCAAATCTAGCATAGACTGCAGTATGGATGTTTTAATATATTTAAGAATATGCACATTAAGTCAAATCGGATAGGATTTTTTTAAGAATGCTGTGATCTCTCACTAGTTCATGGCATTAATTTGTTCTCTTTCAGCCTAAATAAAAATAAAGGATGTGGGATTATTCCTAGAGACGGCAGATTTAGACAGGAAATAAACCCTGTCATTAGACTGGTTATTTAAGTCCACACTACCAAGTTTCCCGCAGTTAAAATGATCTCTAACAGTAGAAGAGGATCAGGAAAAAAAGATTTAATAGCTTGCGCATAAGGAAGTCTTTTTTGGGAGAAGGATTAGTTTGAGGGGAACTATCATCTTAAGAACATAACATAAGAACGGCCACGCTGGGTCAGACCAATGATCCTTCTAGCCCAGTATCCTATCTTCCCATAATGGTCAATACCAGGTGTTTCAGAGGGAATGAACAGAACAGGCAATTATCAAGTGATCCATCCCCCGATGTAAACTCCCAGCTTCTGCAAATCAGAGGCTAGGGACACCCAGAGCATGGAGTTGTATCCCTGACTATCTTGGCTAATAGCCATGATGGACCTATGCTCCATGAATTTATCTAATTCTTTTTTAAACCCTCTTATAGTTTTGGCCTTCACAACATCTCCTGGCAATGAGTTCCATAGGTTGACCGTGTGGTGTATGAAGAAATACTTCCTTCTGTTTGTTTTAAACCTGCTGCCTATTAATTTTATTGGGTGACTCCTGGTTCTTGTGTTATGCAATTGAATGTATCCTCTTAAAAATAAAGATGGTAAGATCTAACCTACACCTGGCCTCCCATAATCACAGGAAGTTCAAAGTCTGACCTCCTGTCAAAACACAGGCCACGGAGCTTCCCCAAAATAATTCCTACAGCATCTCTTTTAGAAAAACATCCATCCCCACCTCCACGGAGTGACAGACCTTAAGGAAAGTTTGGCAAACAGAGGATGTTTATTGTTTTAAGGTATGTTTTCTCTTAAATGCTTTGAATTCAAGAAAATCTGGAACATTTTATGTATAGAACTACTAAACATTAAGAGACAAGTGATACACTGCTATACTACCTTGAAATCCTTTTTTAAATTGTCCAAAACTAAATCGACATCCAAAGCTAAATAAACCCAGACTTGGTATGGAACTCATTGTGGTCTACCCAATAACAGTACCTATATCCTTAAGGTGTCTTTCTGATAACCATATACATTCATTCCGATCCTTCAGCCTTTCCTTACTTCTCACCTGCTTTCTGGTCAGATGAATATATATTATTCATAAAAAGATTCAGAGGCTTAGGTTCCTTTCAACGCCTTGCAGTGATTTTTTTCTCTCCATATGAGGTTTTAAAGTTGTCTGAAGCTACACAAAACAGAATCCACACAGTTTTCTTGCCTTTGTATTCATTAAGCTAAAAACAGATATCACACACAGTCTTGTATAACCAATTTTAAACTAAAGGAAAAAGGAAAAAACGGTTACCTACCTTTCGTAACTATTGTTCTTGGAGATGTGTTCCTCACGTCCATTCCATTCTAGGTGTGTGCGCGCCCGTCAGAGATTTTTCCCTTAGCAGTATCCATAGGTTCAGCTGTGGTGCCCCTCTGTGTGCTGCGCTCATGCGCTGGTATATTAGGCACCGCCAACCCTATGCCCTCTCAGTTCCTTCTTGCTGGCAACTCCAACTGCAGGGTAGAAGGGTGGGTAATGGAATGGACATAAGCAACACATCTCCAAGAACAGTTACGAAAGGTAGGTAATTGTTTTTTCTTCAAATGCTTGCTCATGTCGATTCCATTCTAGGTGACTCACAAACAGCATGCTCAGAGGTGGGCTCAGAGTTTACAGTCTAGCGGCTTGCAGTACTGCTTTACTGAAGCCAGCATTGTCCCGGGCCTGCTGGGTAAGTGCGTAATGGGAGGTGAACTGTGGAAAGACGAAAAGGTGGCTGTCCTACAAGTGTCCTGGATAGGCACTTGGACTAGGAAAGCTGCCAAAGAGGCTTGCACCCTGGTTGAGAGGGTGGTTATAATCGCCGGAGGTAGCACCTTCGCCTGAACGTAGCATCAGTGAATGCACGCAGTGATCCAAGAAAAAATTATTTGAGCGGACACTGGACAACCTTATATCCTGTCGGCCACTGTGACGAACAATTGCATTGACTTGCAGAATGGCTTGGTCTTTTCAATGTAGGAGGCTAGTGTCCTCCTGACATCTAGGAAATGCAACCTACTCTCCTCCTCCGAGTTATGCAGCTTTGGAAAAAAGACAGGTAAGTAAATGTCCTGGTCCATATGAAACTGAGAAACCACCTTGGACAGGAAAGCTGGTTGTGACCGCAGCTGGACCTTGTCTTTGTAATAGACCGTATAGGGCAGTTCTGATGTAAGCGCCCTAATCTCAGAGACTCAGCGAGTAGATGTTATTGCAACCAAGAATGCGACCTTCCAGGAAACAAGAAGGAGAGAGCAGGAAGCCCAAGGCTCAAAGGGGGTAGGAGTTTCAGGTCCCACGGAGGAATGCCATGCAGGTAGAGGCGCTCAAGGCCCTTGAGGAACCTGGCAGTCATGTCCGGGGTGAAAACTGACCTACCCTGGAGTGGCAGATGGAAGGTCGAGATAGTGGCCAAGGGCAGTGGTTTTCAAACGTTTTTTTCGGGCGGCTCCCAGTCAGCAGTGCAGCAGGGGTGCTACGGCAGGCTTCCTGCCTGTTCGGGCACTGCGGACTACGCTGCGCCCCAGAAGCGGCCAGCAGCAAGTCTAGCTCCTAGGTGGAAACACACAAGCAGCTCCGCGCAGCTCTCGCCCCCAGGCACCACTCCCACCCAGTTCCCATTGGACGGTTTCCAGCCAATGGAAGTGCAGAGCTGGTGCTCGGGGCAGGGACAGTGCATGGAGCCCTGTGGCCCCCCTGCCTACGAGCCAGACCTGCTGTTGGCTGCTTCCTCGGCGCAGCGCGGTGTCAGAAGAGATAGGGACTAGCCTGCCTTAGCCGGGCAGCACCGCCGACGGGACTTTTAACAGCCTGGTCAGCAGTGCTGACCAGAGCTGCCATGACCCAGTGCCTTACATTCCATGACCCAGTACCGAGTCGCAACCCGCAGTTTGAAAACCACTGGCCTAGTGGACCTTGATAGACCTTGGAGCTTGAGATGCAGAAGGTAGTCCAGGATTAACTGCAGTGGGCCAAATGCCTTTGTCGGAGGTCCAACAAGCAAACCGCTTCCATTTGGGCAGGTCGGTCGATCTGGTGGAGGGCTTTCTGCTGCCCCAACAGGACCTGTTGGACACCAGCTGAGCACTCCTGCTCCTCTGCATTTAACCATGCAGCAGCCAAACCGTCAGGTGCAGCGCTGCCAGGTTCAGATGCAAAGACCACCGTGGTTTTGGGACAGCAGGGACAGCCTAAGCAGTGGCTAATGGAGCAGCTACAGAGAGGTCCAGAAGCATGCCGAACCAGTGGTGGCACGGCCAAGCCGGCGCTATGAGGATCATCTTTGCAGTGTCCTGCTGGATCTCCGTGAGGATCCTGTGAATTAACAGCATTGGTGGGAAGGCGTACAACAGAGTCCCTGACCACGGGAGCAGAAAAGCGTCCGACAGGGAGCGTCTGTTGATCCCCCGAATTGAGAACAAAACGTGGCACTTCCTATTCTGCCTAGATACGTACAGATCCACCTGGGGATTCCCCCATCTCTGGAATATGATGCGGACCACTTCCAGATGGAGGGAGGATAGGCCATGAACTGCAGGGTGTAACCTGAAGATATTATGTCGAGCACCCAATGATCTGAGGTCAGCCAAGACCAGGCCGACCAGAAAGGGCACAGGTGATTGAGGAAAGAGTGGGAGGCTGAATCCAGGAAAGAGACTGGGGCACCGTCCTCTAGTGCATCCTCAAAATGTCTGCTTCTAGCCTCCTTGGCTCCCAGAAGGGCAAGGCTGAGCAGATGAATGGGAAGACGACTGGTGTCACTGCTTAGATCCCTTGTCTCTATCCTTTCTCCTGTAGGTGTTCAGCCCGGGAGTCCCCCAGGACTTCCTCAGTCTAGGTGAAGGAAAAGGATGAACAGCTTCCTGGACTGCTGAGGGATATGAAGGCCCAAGAAGCGAAGGGTACAGGAGTCTTTAAGGTCATGAAGCCTTGTGTCTGTGAGCTTGGAGAAGAGCCGTGCCCCCTCAAATGGGGGGTCCTGAATGGTGGTCTGCATCTCCTGGGATAAACTGGAGGACTGCAAGCAGGAGCTGTGCCTCATGGCCACTGCAGAGGCGACCACCCTGGCTGCTGAATCTGTAGCGTCCCAGCTCATCTGCAGGGCGCCTCTCGCTACCGCTGCGCCTTTGTCGACCAAAGCAGCGAACTCCTGGGCTTGGTCCTGTGGGAGGGCCTCCTTGTATCTGCTAAGAGAGTCCCACAGATTAAAACTGTACTTGACTAACAAGGCCTGGTGGTTAGACACCTGAAACTGCAGGATGGCTGTCGAATGAGCTTTTCTGCCAAACAAGTCTAGTCGCTTGGCGTCTTTGTTTTTCGGAGTGCCGCTGACTTGGTCCTGCCTGTCCCTTTCATCCACAGTGGACATGACCAGTGATGCCGCTGGAGGGTGAGTGTACAAATATTTGAACCCTTTTGCAGCGACGTAGTACTTCTTTTCCGCCTTCTTAAAGGTAGGTGGAATGGAAGAGGGGGGCTGCCACAGCGAGCTGCCAATCTGAAGAATCCCTGGGTGGACAGGCAGCGCGACCCGGGCTGGGGTGGAAGAGGATATAATATTAAGAAGTCAGACTTCTCCACGAACTCCTCAATTTTTAAGTTCAAATTGGCAGCCACCCTTTTAAGGAAGGCCTAGTGCTCCTTGAAGTCGTCAGGAGGACTGCCCGTTTGGAAGGGACATGCCACCGCTTCATCCAGAAACAACAAGGACGATTGCACTGCCGGGGGAGGGACGGGTTCCCCTTCCCTCTCCGGGGACGGCTCCTTATGTGTTGGAGTCTGCTGCGCTGCCCCCACGTCACATTCAGTACCATGTTCTGACTGCGGTGCCAGGGAAGACTGGTGGAAGTATGGGACCAGCATCATCAGTACGCCCTGCGGGTTCCAGTATGGTCCTTGAGCGAGCCACTGTCCCTGCTGCCATGCCGCTGCTGCAGATGCCACACGGGTCTCACGGGTCGGCGGCAAATCACTCCTTTTTGGTGAGGGGCTGAACTCCCGGTCTGACTCAGACCATTGCCCTTCCGGCTACCAGAGTGGAAGGCCTGAGTCTGCTGACTTACCCTGGTTGGTGACCAGTGAGATCAGGGTGAGGATCTGTGCCTTCCCAAGAAGCGATACCAAGGAGGTGGAGACCGGTGCCATGATAGGGAGCAATCCTGCTCCTGTGGGGACTGACGTCTAGGTGAAGGTGACCTGCGCTGTGGCAATCTTTGGCGGGAAACTCGCCAGTACCATGGATACAGGGATCGGTGCCTCAACTCCGGCGTCCCATGCCTTGTAGGGAGAGAGTGCGGCACTGGGGACCTGGGCCTTCTGACCCACTCTACTGAGAGTGCGGTGCTGGGATCCTAGGCCGTGGATATGGGGATCTACATCTGAGGTCCCGAACCCAGGCCCCGAGTCTCAGAGCCCAGGTCATTTGACTCAGGCTTGTAAGGTGAAAAATAGTAGTGTAGACATTTGGGCTCAGGCTGGAACCCAGGCTCTGAGGCCCACCCCCCTCATGGGATTTCAGAGCCTGAATGTCGACCCTGGAATTTTTAGCCCTGCAGCCAGAGTGCGAGTCAGATGACCTGGGCCAGCCACAGCCATGCTGCGGGTTTTTTATAGCAGTGTAGATATACACAAAGAGATTACAGTTAAATGGTCAGCAAAGCTTCAGCTCTCTGTATGCATGTAATTCAACATTTCTACATCTGTCCATATGTGCAGCTTGGCTGCTTTGAAATATTACACATCCTGCAATCAGAAGAATCAAGAGTATGCATTGTCCCTTTATCATACGATGGCATGAAAAATGCTAGTGATGACACACTGTATCTCCGTCTTAAAACTGAATAATTGCTTCTCTGTTGTGTCTTGAGAACAACAAAAAGCACTCTAACTGCAGCACAATTCTCTCCAGAACAGCTGTGTTTCTTAGCAGGCACAGACAGAGTCTCGTTAAACTCCAGTCGATACTGCTGGAAAGGATGATGGCTAAGCAATGTATTCATGTTGAGCCCATCACCCTGGTATCTGGACACAAACTGCATGGGTTATTTAGGAGTATTACAAACATATTGCTTAAGAGTCAGTTTATCCCTACAACCTTAGCCACTATTAGATACATCAGAAATGCAATGCATGTGACTGTATGTATGCATGTTATATCACTGAGTATCAAAAGAGCATCACATTGATCTGTAGACTTGGGGTCCTTTTGAAGTCTTTGCTCCTGCTGGAGTCTCAAATAGCTACAGCAATGAAAGATGACTTTTTCCAGCTGAAAATGGCTAAAAGCCTGTGCCCCATCCTGTCAGATGATGACCTGAACACAGCAATGCATACCTGTGTGACTTCCAGGCTGGAGGTCTACTATAATTCACTATGCCTAGGTATAATTATGCAGATATTTACAAAACTTCAGTCCAGAATGCAGCCTTCCCCCAGCACACAAACAGTGGAATACAGCAGATCACCCTGGTGCTGCCACACTACTAAATCAAATTCAGAGTCTGGTCTTAATTTTCAAAATCCTCTGTGTAACTGTCTCAATAGGACACCTCTCTCAGTGCAATAATTCTTTTTCAAGTACATTTCCTCACAGGTTAGGAATTTGTCAACCTGAAGAGTGGAGCCTGCAAAAATGAGACACCGGGCTTTCTTGGCAACAGGGCCATGCCTTTGGCACCTGTGACTGCAGCTATTTAGAATTATGTTGTGGCCTTCAGAACCACATGCAAGACTCACTTATTTGACTTGGCTTTCCTGCAGTCTCAGTTAAAAACAGAAAAGTAGCAAAAAAGAAGATGGACCAAAAAGAGGAGATGTCAAGAAGGAATAAAGGGAGAAAAAAGAAAAGAGAGAGGAAGTAAAAACTAATTAAAAACCCCCAAAATGACACACAAATCCAACTGCCTTGAAATGAGTAGAGAGAAAATAATGCAATGGGCCTTTTTAAGACTTGGATTTGATTCTTTACCAGGTGCTTGGATACAACAATGCTGGGTGATGTTATAAGAAAAATACATATGCTGGCCAAATCTATTTGAAGATTCTGCACAGAGTGCCTGGAATTCTGTGCAGACAAGACAGCATCTTGGGTTGCACCTCTGCTTTCCTGATTCCAAACAACGTCACATATAGACCACATCACAAAAAAGTTCCTTTGTGCCCATTCTTAGACTGATTCTGATGGAACCCCGCCATACGCACTGAGGTTCTAATGTGCCAGGGTTGGTCCCCCAGCTCTGCCCCAGGTCCCACCCCCACGACCCCACCCCACCCTGCCTTTTCCTGCCCCAGCTCTGCCTCTTCCTGCCCTGTTCCACCTCCTCCCCACAAGTGCCCAAGCCCTCGCTCCTCCCTCCCAGTGCCTCCTGCATGCCACGGAACAGTTGATCTGCAGCGGGTGGGAGGCACTGGGAGAAGGGGGAAGTGCTGATAAGGGGGCAGCCAGTGGATGCTAAACACCCACCATTTTTTTTGTGGGTGCTCCAGGGCTGGGGGACACTGTGTAGGACAACATGGAGGCAGCACAGGCTGCCCTGAGGCCCTGAAACACCATCCAGGCCAGGCCACGTGAGCGAGTGATGCAACACAGGTGTAATGGCACAATCTGC
The DNA here is from genome assembly GCF_965140295.1 of Lepidochelys olivacea. Lineage (NCBI taxonomy): Eukaryota > Metazoa > Chordata > Testudines > Cheloniidae > Lepidochelys > Lepidochelys olivacea. The sequence continues at coordinate 127,225,048 of NC_140416.1, forward strand.
TGCTTTGCTGTTACAGTAATATTTGCTGAAGCCACCACCCTCTCTCTGCCCTTATTTGGGACTCCAATGTGTTCCCTGCTGTTTATGGGGGTTCAAGGGTACACTGGGGTGGGGGGGGGAAGAAGAGAGATGGGCAGAATTTGTGTATGGGGGCAGGAGGAATGAATACACAGGATGGCAAAACAGCTGGAGGTAGAGGAAGGAGAAAGGCCCAAGGGCAAAATCACAGACAGGGAGTAGGAGTTGGGGGTAAGAATGGGATAGAGGCACTGCCAGATTCTGGGAGAAGGAAAAAACACTGGGATGGGAAGAGGTAAAGGGGATAAAGGTTGAGCCACCTGCAGTGGATGCAGAAACAGGTGTGGGTGACAGAAGGGCTTCTTCCCCCCCTCCCTTTCACAGGATGGAACATCTCAGCACCCACTTCCCAGGGCTGTGTTCTTAAAGGCACAGTGCATCCCAATACCTAAACAAGGGAGCTCTTCTTCATCTGAAATGACTGAGTTACTAAAATGGACTTGATTCACTGAAGTATTTTACACACTTACACACACTCCTAAAAATATCAGAATTGTCATACATGTTTTTAGAGTTGAAAAGAATTCCTTATTAGTTTAAATGTCTGCATAAAACCACATAGCACTACATAAATTTGTCTTATCTGCTGTTCTGATACCCTGAGTTTGACTTCCTTTCTTGTAATCTATTGTAAAAGTAATTTTGCGCCTTTTAATAATTTATTTTTAAAATGCTTTTACAACTACTATTCTTAGCACTTCATTTATCTTTGTTAACAGATGAATGTCATTGTGCTATATAATTTGTATTTTAATAACAATTCATTAAAAATAGGGCTATCAAGTGATTAAAAAAATGAATCATGATTAATCACATTGTTAAACAAGAATGGAATACCATTTATTTAAATATTTGTGGATGTTTCCTACATTTTCAAATATATTAATTTCAGTTACAACACAGATCAGAATACAAAGTGTATAGTGCTCACTTTATATTTTTTATTACAAATATTTGCACTGTAAAAAAGTAGTATTTTTCAATTCACCTCATACAAATACAGTAGTGCAATCTCTATCACGAAAGTTGAACTTACAAATGTAGAATTATGTACAAAAAATAAACTGTATTGAAAAATAAAACAATGTAAAACTTTAGAGCCTACAAGTCCACTCAGTCATACTTCAGCCAATTGCTCAGACAAACAAACTTGGTTACAAATTGCAGGAGATAATACTGCCCGCTTCTCATTCACAGTGTCACCTGAAAGTGAGAACAAGTGTTTGAATGGCACTGTTGTAGCCAATGTCGCAAGATATTTATGTGCCAGGTGCTCTAAAGATTCTTATGGTCCCTTCATCTTCAATCACCATTCGATAGGACATGCTGATGATGGGTTCTATTCGATAATGAGTAGCAGAGAGGACCGATGCATGTTCATTTTCAGCACCTGAGTCAGATGCCACGAGCAGAAGCTTGATTTTTTTTTTTTGGTGATTTAGATTCTGTAGTTTCGGTATCTGACTGTTGCTCTTTTAAGACTTCTGAAAGCATGCCGCACCCCTCATCCCCCTCAGATTTTAGAAGGCACTTCTGATTCTTAAACCTTGGGTTGAATGCTGTAGCTTTTTTTAGAAATCTCAGATTGGTATCTTCATTGCGTTTTGTCAAATCTGCTGTGAAAGTGTTCTTAAAACAAACATGTGCTGGGTCATCATCCAAGACTACTATAACATGAAATATGTGGCAGAATATGGGTAAAACAGAGCCAAAGACATACAGTTCTCCCCCCAAGTGTTCAGTCACAAACTTAATTAACGCATTATTTTTTAATGAGCAACATCAGCATGGAAACATATCCTCTGGAATGGTGGCCGAAGCAAGAAGGGGCATACGAATGTTTAGCATATCTGGCATGTAAATACCTTGCAATGTCACCTACAAAGGTGGCATGCAAACCCCTGTTCTCACTTTCAGGTGACACTGTAAATAAGAAGCAGGCAGCAGCATCACCTATAAATGTAAACAAACTTGTCTGTCTTAGAGATTGGCTGAACAAGAAGTAGGACTGAGTGGACTTGTAGGCTCTAAAGTTTTACATTGTTTTGGTTTTGAGAGCAGTTATGTAACAAAAAAACTACATTTTTAAGTTGCACTTTCATGATAAAGAGATTGCACTACAGTACTTGTATGAGGTGAATTAAAAAAATACTATTTCTTTTATCATTTTTACAGTGCAAATATTTGTAAGAAAAATAATATGAAGTGAGCATTGTGCACTTTGTATTCTATGTTGTAATTGAAATCAATATATTTGAAAATGTAGAAAAACATCCAAAAATTTTTCATAAATTTTAATTGGTATTCTATTGTTTAACAGTGCGATTAATCACAATTAATTTTTTTAATCTCGATTAACTTTTTTTTAGTTAATTACGTGAGTTAACTGTGATTGACAGCTCTAATTAAAAATATTATAGTTGCTAGTAGTTTTAGCAGTCACAGCTAAGTAGTTTTAGTATAACGTTTTCTGTGGTTTTTATTGTGAATTTGTAATTTTCAATTTTTAAATTCTAATTTTCATAGTAAGTCAGAGAGGGACAAACTACGGCCCATGGACCACACCCGGCCCGCAGGACCCTTCCCTCTGGCCCCTGAGCTCCTGCCATGGAGCTGGGTCAGGACAGGCTTACAGAGGAGCCAGCCCAACTCGCCGGCAGCGTGGTAAGCTGGACGCAGGCTAGCCTTTGGCCCGTCCCTGCCTCCCGAGCAGTCACAGTTCCCCCAGCACTTGGGCAGCGTGGCTGCAGCTCCAGACGGGCGGCACGGCTATAGCGCAGCCAGACCTGGTGCTCCAGGACAGTGGGGTCAGGGGGAGTTCCGGGGGGGGGGGGGTGCGAGGAGCAGGGGGGGTTGCAGGGGGGTGACCAAGGGGCCTGGGCCCTGCTGCTGGGGACATGGGCAGAGCAAACCAGGGCTCCCCTCTACCTCCAGCATGCTTGGCCCTTGTCCTCAGCAGCCAAGCGCAGACAGAGAGCGAGCCTTGCCAGACTACCAGGGAAAGCAGCCAAACAAGCAGGGAAAACGCACAAGGAAAGGACTGAGCCCTCCTTTCCCCCACCCCACAGGTAATGTGGAGCAGGGAGAGTTGGACAGGGGGTGGTGGGGCCCCAGGGGGGCAGTCAGAGGGTGGGGAGCAGGGGGGATTGGATAGTGGACAGGCTTCCCGGGGGGATGGTCAGGGGGCAGAAAGCAGGGTGTTTGGATAGGATGCAGGAGTCCTGGGGGGTAGTCAGGGGTGGGGAGCAGGGGTCGTTGGATGGGGGTGTGAGTTCCAGGGTCTGGAATGGGGGTGGGGGCCAGGCCACACCTCGCTGTTTGGGGAGGCATAGCCTTCCCTACCTGGCCCTCCATATAGTTTCTGTACCCAATATGGCCCTGGGGCCAAAAAGTTTGCCCACCCCTGTAGTAAAGTTTATTCTTTTGGACCCAAAAATCATGACATCACCAAAAATAAAAATAAAAAAATGATTCTTTTCATTTGCCTTTTTATTCCTGAGCCTTCAGGTGCAGTAGGCCCAGATCCACAAAGGTATTTCAGCTCCTAACATCCATTGATTTCAGTGGAAGTTAAGAGGCTAAATAGCTTTGTGGATCTGGGTGTAGACTCATATTTCTTTTATCTCTTCCAAAGAACCCATATACCTAAACAGCTAGACATTCCTAGAACATTTAATGCTACTTTGGACTCCCTCCACCACAATTTAAAATTAATTAAAAATCCCAATTTCTGTAGGTAATTCCGCCATCTTGCAAACAGTGAAGTGAATGCTTCATATTCTTCTATTACTTCATTTGGTGCATACATAGATGTTGATTTTTCTACTGAATTGTCTTATTTCTAATTACATTCTTTACTGTTATAGCAAAATATATGAGATACATACTTGTGCTATGATACATTTCTGGGGTATTCTTCATACTGGCAAGATTACTGTTTTGTACTACTAAAATCAAAGATGTTTAAGAATGAATCCATTTTGTTAGGTTACTCCTTTGCATTGTTGGTCAGGCATGGGGGCATAGTGCTGACCTCACCTAGTTTACCCTTCAATATAACTGAAGTGTGTGGTCTCTGGTATGTTTTTACAGCAGGTCGGGTAATACATGCTAGTTACCTCATGGCAAAAAACACATCTTATCACGAGTCAAACGTAATGTAAGCCTTTTTTCCCCACTAACAACACGCTCCCAGGAAAATATGACTTACAAACACATGAGAGAGACAAAGTAATATATTCTATTGGACCAACTTCACTTGGTCAGAGAAACTTGCTTTTGAGCTTATACTGCACACTTCTTCAGGTCTGGGACAAGCACTCAGTGTCACAGCTAAATACAAGGTGGAACACACTGTTTAGCATAAAGTAGTTAACACATATTTCCAATAACAATTACGTAGGTGAAACCAGACAATCGTTATGCTCTCGTGTGACCTCATAGAAAAATGATAAAAGTCAAAAACACTGTATCATATGTGGGTGAACACTTCCGACAAAGTGACCATGCTGTATCTGACCTATCAGTCCTCATCCTCAAAAACTTGCACAACTAAAACCTCTCCAACGCATCATCAAGGATCTACAACCTATCCTGAAGGACGACCCATCACTCTCACAGATCTTGGGAGACAGGCCAGTCCTTGCCTACAGACAGCCCCCCAACCTGAAGCAAATACTCACCAGCAACCACACACCACACAACAGAACCACTAACCCAGGAACCTATCCTTGCAACAAAGCCCGTTGTCAACTGTGTCCACATATCTATTCAGGGGACACCATTGCAGGGCCTAATCACATCAGCCACACTATCAAAGGCTCGTTCACCTCTACCAATGTGATATATGTCATCATGTGCCAGCAATTCCCCTCTGCCATGTACATTGGCCAAACTGGACAGTCTCTACATAAAAGAATGAATAGACACAAATCAGACGCCAAGAATTATAACATTCAAAAACCAGTCGGAGAACACTTCAATCTCTTTGGTCACTCGATTACAGACCTAAAAGTGGCAATTCTTCAACAAAAAATCTTCAAAAACAGACTCCAAGGAGAGACTGCTGAATTGGAATTAATTTGCAAACTGGATACAATTAACTTAGGCTTGAATAAAGACTGGGAGTGGATGGGTCATTACACAAAGTAAAACTATTTCCCCATGTTTACCCCCCGCCCCCGTTCCTCAGATTTTCTTGTCAACTGCTGGAAATGGCCCACCTTGATTATCACTACAAAAGGTGTTTTTTGTCCCCGTCCCCCACACGCCCCCGTAATAGCTCACCTTAAGTGATCACTCTCATTACAGTGTATATGGTAACACTCATTGTTTCATGTTCTCTGTGTATATAAATCTCCCTACTGTATTTTCCACTGAATGCATCCGATGAAGTGAGCTGTAGCTCATGAAAGCTTATGCTCAAATAAATTGGTTAGTCTCTAAGGTGCCACAAGTCCTCCTTTTCTTTTTGCGGATACAGACTAACACGGCTGCTACTCAGAAACAACACTTTCAGAAGACGAGCCTGGGAGCTGGAATTCATAACTTTGCTAGACGCTAAAAATCATGGACTAAATAGACACACTGGATTTATGGTTTATTACAATAAATTGTAACCTACTTTCACCCCCTAGCTGCTTTTCCCTCCTATGACTAGAGGGGTGTTAAAGGGCCACTTCACCTTGAATTGTCCCTTGAAATATGTGTTAACCACCTATGCTAAACAATCTGTTCCATCTTGTATTTAGCGGGGACACCCTATCAGCTGGTCTATACTACACAGTTAGGTACACATAAGGCAGCTTATGTCAACCTAATTATGTCTACATCTACACTACAGCCTTCCTCCACCCTACTACACCTCCACGAGAGCTGTAAGGCTTATGTCAGCGTAGTCAGAGTGACACAGTGTCTATGAAGACACTGCATCCGTTACATTGACTCTGGGGGAGAATGGACTCTGCCCCCAACTGGGACCTGCGGTGAGAAGCTCTGGTGGCCCTCACTCCCCACCAGAAGCTAGGCATCCTTGTCAATTTCATGGTTCAGTGACAAGGCTGCCTGGCTCCAGGTGGGGAGGGGCAGGGGAGGATTGAGGGCCGAGAAGTCAAGGCAGCTGGACTTAATTCCCCAGGGGGGCAAGAAGCCCCTGGAGGCTTCCCGTAGCTCACAGCAGGGAAGGGAGAGGGAAGAAGACCCAGGTGGCTTCCTCCGATCCCAAAAGGGAATGGGGAAGACAGAGGGGGCAGCCCACTGGGAGTCCGGGAATCTGTGGGGCAGCCGGGCTCTCGGCAGGGAGCAGCCAGAGGAACTGAGAGACCAGGCTCTCAGCTCCCCATGATGATCCAACCAGTGGACCAAATTCAGTGATGAGTCCTGATCAAATGACACCTGAGGCATGTTGCACATATGCTAAAATGACTACCCTTCTTGGGATAGTGGTGGAAGCGCTCCTGGTGAGGATGTGCACCACAGACCCAAGGAGGGCAGTGTGGATTGATGGTTGTAAATCGACCTCATATAGGTCAACTTACATTTCTAGTGTAGACATGTCCTGAATATGTTTCCCAGACCTGAAAAAAAGCTCTGTGTAAGCTCAAAAGCTTGTCTCTCTCACCAACAGAAGTTGGTATAATAAAAGATATCACCTCAACCACCTTCTCTCAGTTATTTCAACGTGCCATTCAAGGTGAAGTGGCCTGTAAACATCCCTAACAAACATGAAGGGGAAAGGACGGGAGAGGGGAAAAAGCAGCCTGGAGAGGCGGGGTGTTAATGGGTTATAGATTGGGATGATTTAGTTGGTGTTGGTCCTGCTTTGAGCAGGGGCACTGTTCCCTCTAAGCCAGGGGTCGGCAACCTATGGCACTTGTGCCAAAGATGGCACGGGAGCCGATCTTTAATGGCATGCTGCTGCCTGCCAGGTCCCAGCCGCTGGCCCCGCTCCGCCCGCTGCCGAACCCAGGCCAGGACCCTGGCAGGCAGCAGCGAGCCATTAAAAATCCTGCCCTCCCTGGCGCGCTCTTCTCCGCCGCCGCCCCCCCCACCCTTCCCCGGGGCAGGGTGAAGAAGCTTGGTCCTGCCGGCTGGGCTGCTGCTGCTGCTGCAGGGCAGGCAAGCCCCCCCTTCCCCCACCTCTTCCCCCAGCCTGCTGGGTCCTGCCCCTCCACCTCTTCCTCCCTGGATCCAACCTGCTGATGGCCACTGCGAGGGAGGGGGAGAAGCAGAGCCAGAGCAGCCCTGCTCATGGGAGGAGGTCGAGAAGAGGTGGGGATGGGGCGGTGGGGATGGGGGGTGGAATCAGGGCATATCCCCTCCAGCCCCCTGTCATGAGCCACTCTGGGCTGGGAGCACCCCCATGACTCCAGCCCACACTCCCAGCCCTCTGCCCTGACCCCTGCACCCCCTCACACATACCCCCAGCCCTCTGCCCTGACCCCTGCACCCTGCACCCCCTCACACACCCCAGCCCTGACTCCAGCCCCCCTACACATACCCAGCCCCCCACAGCTTTTGCCAACTCCTGCACCCCCTCACATGCCCCCAGCCCTCTGCCCTGACTCCTGCACCCTCCTCACACACGCCCAGCCCCCTTCCCTGACTACTGCACCCCCACACACATACCCAGCCCCCCCAAAGACCATGCCCTGACTCTTGCACCCCCCACATTCCCACCCCCACCCTGAGCACCAAACGGGAGCTCCTACACCCCCCCCCCACATTCCCACCCCCACCCCTCGCACCAAATGGGAGCTGCCCAGGTAAGCACTCCATCCCCAAGCCTCCTGCCCCAACCCTGAGCCCCCTCCTTCATTCTAGCTCCTGACCAGACCCTACACCCCAACCCCCAGCCCTGTGCTCAGTACACTCCCACCCTCAGCTCAGTGCAGAGAGAGAGGAAGAGAATGGGCTAGAACCAGGGAGAAGGTAGGTACCCGCTCTATGTGGGCCAGGATCCCAGACCGGCAGCGGGCTGAGTGGGGCCGGCAGCCGAGACCCTGGCTGGCAGGAGCCAGCGGATGGAACCCCAGACCAGTAGCAGGCTGAGTGGCAGCAAGCTGGGCATCACAAAATGGGGAAGAGTTGGCCAGCCCTCTGTGGAGATAGAGGTGATTAGGGACTATTTAGAAAAGCTGGACGTGCACAAGTCCATGGGGCCGGACGAGTTGCATCCGAGAGTGCTGAAGGAATTGGCGGCTGTGATTGCAGAGCCATTGGCCATTATCTTTGAAAACTCGTGGTGAACTGGGGAAGTCCCGGATGACTGGAAAAAGGCTAATGTAGTGCCAATCTTTAAAAAAGGGAAGGAGGAGGATCCTGGGAATTACAGGCCAGTCAGCCTCACCTCAGTCCCTGGAAAAATCATGGAGCAGGTCCTCAAAGAATCAATCCTGAAGCACTTGCATGAGAGGAAAGTGATCAGGAACAGCCAGCATGGATTCACCAAGGGAAGGTCATGCCTGACTAATCTAATCGCCTTTTATGATGAGATTACTGGTTCTGTGGATGAAGGGAAAGCAGTGGATGTATTGTTTCTTGACTTTAGCAAAGCTTTTGACACGGTCTCCCACAGTATTCTTGTCAGCAAGTTAAGGAAGTATGGGCTGGATGAATGCACTATAAGGTGGGTAGAAAGCTGGCTAGATTGTCGGGCTCAACGGGTAGTGATCAATGGCTCCATGTCTAATTGGCAGCCGGTATCAAGTAGAGTGCCCCAGGGGTCGGTCCTGGGGCCGGTTTTGTTCAATATCTTCATAAATGATCTGGAGGATGGTGTGGATTGCACACTCAGCAAATTTGCGGATGATACTAAACTGGGACTAGTGGTAGATATGCTGGAGGGGAGGAATAGGATACAGAAGGACCTAGACAAATTGGAGGATTGGGCCAAAAGAAATCTGACGAGGTTCAATAAGGATAAGTGCAGAGTCCTGCACTTAGGATGGAAGAATCCAATGCACAGCTACAGACTAGGGACCGAATGGCTAGGCAGCAGTTCTGCGGAAAAGGACCTAGGGGTGACAGTGGACAAGAAGCTGGATATGAGTCAGCAGTGTGCCCTTGTTGCCAAGAAGGCCAATGGCATTTTGGGATGTATAAGTAGGGGCATAGCGAGCAGATCGAGGGACGTGATTGTTCCCCTCTATTCGACATTGGTGAGGCCTCATCTGGAGTACTGTGTCCAGTTTTGGGCCCCACAGTACAAGAAGGATGTGGATAAATTGGAGAGGGTCCAGCGAAGGGCAACAAAAATGATTAGGGGTCTAGAACACATGACTTATGAGGAGAGGCTGAGGGAGCTGGGATTGTTTAGTCTGCAGAAGAGAAGAATGAGGGGGGATGAGACTTCTGCAAGAGGTGGGAACAGGCGCCCTCCCTTGCAGAGAGAGCCAATAAAGACATCCCAAGCAACAGGAAAGAATACTGCTGCACAAAGATGTATAGCCATGCTGTTTACAAAACACTTACATTGTACAATTATTTGTGAAGACAAATATTTTGGTTTTCTTGCAATTATACAGTTGAAATACAAACGAGTAACATTTAAAGCAGTTCGTTTTAATGTAGGTTTGAATAAATATGTTAATTGTTTCTAAAACCACACTCAGATGCTTGTTTTGGCAAGAAGGTAATGTAAAGCCAGCCACTCCTTTTTCTACCTTGTCACAATGGTCACCTTTTCCAGGTGAGAAGAACCCCTCTCCCTGTCCACATTTCAGAAGGTAACCAACTGGCGGATGGGGGCACCGCCGCGCGAGCTGAGACCCCCGGGCCAGGGGGCTGGGAAGGGCAAAGGCAGCAAGCGGCGGCAGGGACGAGGCAGCTGTCCGCAAGCGCGGCGAGCAGCGGGTGGCGCGGCGGAGCCGGCTGCCCCCGCCCCCGGGCAGGGCGAGCAAAAGCGCCGCCTTGGCCGCCGCCGCCGCCAGTGCTCGCCCTGCCGCGGGGCGCGGAGCAGCACCTCGCCCTCGGCCCGGGCGCGCCGGGGCCAGCGCCTCCCCCGCCATGCAGCAGGAAGCGGTCAGCTGCCGCATGAGCGGCGCGGCCGGGGAGCCCGGCGCCCCGGGGGCGATCACGCTGGAGGAGCTGGACAGCATGGCCGAGGAGCAGAGCCCCGACGCGGCTGATCACAGCAGCAGCTGCTCCCGGGCGGAGGAGGAGGCGGCCGCCGCCGAGCAGGAGCGCCTGCTCAGCTACTGGCAGAGCGTGGGCAGGGGGCACCAGGTGGACGTGCCCAGGGGTAAGGACCCGCCCGCTCGCCGCAGCCCGCTCGCCGCACGGCAGCGCAGGAGTGTCCCCCGGGCTCCCCACCGGCGGCCCCAGGTCCCAGAGTCAGAGGGGGGGTGGCTGTAGCCGACCGAGGGCTAGAGAGACCAGACGAAATGGCGAGCATGGAGAAGAGGCAGCGCACGATTAAAAGGGTTGTGTATTTTGTGGGGCAGCCCCACTTCTCCTCTTCATCTCCATCCTCGGCCAGTTTTTCAGTCTGCCACCATAGATGCGTAAAACGGGAGCCAGGATCCAAGGCTCCCACAACAACTCCGGGTGACATTTGAGGTGGTTAGTGCTCTTGCACCCTTTTTAAGGTCATTTAAAGGCCATCCCAAAATTCAAATTTAAATTTGAGCCTCTGTACAAGTGTATTTAATTTATGCAGTAAACGAATGTGCCTGTAAGTGATGAAACAGTGTGAAGCTGGGTTAAACCTCTTAACAATAAAAACAGTTTAGGATTTAGCAAGATTACACAGAAGGAACTTGGAAGGAAGGAGCATACTTATTAGAAACGTGATATTCCAATTCTTTTGGGAATCTTACAATACTGTCCTACCATTAACAAATTTTACTTTTGTTTTATGGACTATGCAGTTTTTTCAAATGCTGTGTCTGTATAGTGAGATTGAAAAAGAAAGGGAAGAGGAGCAATGATCCTTCCAAGGAGGAGCAGGGAAGAGATTACAATATGTGTTATCACCGTGACAGGTTTCAGAGTAGCAGCCGTGTTAGTCAGTATCTGCAAAAAGAAAAGGAGGACTTGTGGCACCTTAGAGACTAACCAATTTATTTGAGCATAAACTTTCTTGAGCTACAGCTCACTCTCAAGAAAGCTTATGCTCAAATAAATTGGTTAGTCTCTAAGGTGCCACAAGTCCTCCTTTTCTTTTTGTTATCACTATGACTCTAACAGAATTGGCTTCCAGACTGGTGAAACTGAAAATAATGTGTGTACAGTTATAAGGCTGGTAGGGGTGAAAGTTTACTCTTGGAAGAAAGCGGATATATGCCTGTGACTACAGGAAACAGGCAGGGAGTGAGCTGTTTAGATTGTGGTTCTATTATAATTGATCAAAGAGCTTGCACCAATATTTTTGAAACAGTGACTTCTGCGAGGCTGCTGCTAAATATCTGGTTTACAAGCCAACTTTTACACCTTCTAATTTGTATTTATTGTCACATGTATCAAAAATTTTAGTCACTACCATCATGAAATTTCCCACAGTAATATTTTAATATAAGGGTGTGGATAGGGAGAGCTCATATTAAAGTTTGTTTGGTATTAGCTATCATGTAACAAATATCGTCTTTTGACTATAGTTAAGGGAATGTAAATTAGACCTCTAGTTTCAGGTGTTTTTGGGAAGTTACACTTCCAATTCTGAGACATGTGGCCTGAACCATCAAGAACAGAGCAGTGTGCATATGAGATAAGTGGATCAGAATATGGATAAACAAAGTCACAGCTAAAACTTTGTTCAAAGTAATTGTGGAATTTTTTTAAAAAATTGTTTGGAGTAATTTTTCAGGTCCTAGGAACCTGACTTGTTTGTAGTGCAGGACATACACTAAGTAAAAAATGTGGACAGCTCATCTCTAAAACAGAGTTTGGGAATTTTCTTTGGTTTTGTTTTTTGTAAACATCTTTGTCACCATCCTTGATCCATCCAATGAAGTGAGCTATAGCTCACGAAAGTTTATGCTCAAATAAATCTGTTAGTCTCTAAGGTGCCACAAGTACTCCTTTTCTTTTTCTTTTTAGTGTTTGTAGAAAGTGACTGATACTCTATTCCTGTCGCAACAGCAGGCCCGATAGTCAAACCAATGCCTACCCACTGAACCATGGCAATGGCAAACGCCTCAATATAACAAATACAAAAGTTTTCCTTTAGTTATAAACATAGCTCCTTCACTATCATCAGAAGCAGGAAACCTATAACTGCAGGTATTTCAGATTACTTTATTCCAACTTAAGAGACTCCTTACAAATCTTTAAAAAAATGGCAAAACCAAGCCTATCCTACTTGCTTGAAGCATCCAGTTGCTGAATTTTAAAGTTATTAGCCAAGATATTTAATGCCATCATAATATAAAAGGCATTGTGTATGCCATATACCTGCTTAGGTTAGTGACTGCCAAGTAGAATCCTCCTCTCTTTTCTCAAGTGAAGCCTACAGTAGGTCTGATGAATTTAGATCAGGTGCCTGGTAGGACATTCAGTATCTGGTGAATGTATATGCTAGTAAGACCCACCACAATTAGAGGTTACCAAATCTTCATATTAACTGACTTCTAAACCAAGTCCCGTCAAATATATCAGACCAGTCCTACCCTCTTCCAACTGAAATCCCACCAAAAAGACTTGCTTCTTCTATAACACTCACATATAGTGTCAATCCTAATTACCATTTTAATATTTAAATAATTGAACCCTCAAGATGTACACATAGTGCTGCAATTCATCCTTCTTCAGCCTGTCCCCTCCCAAAGTTATTTCACATCTTATGTCATGTCTGAATGTTAAGCTTTAAAGGACATGTACCATATGGCTCAAGTACCTATCACACCTGTGGGCACTATTTTAAAAATATATATATGCTATACTCGTTTTTATGTATAAATCCACAACAAATGTTCAAATTTAAAAGCAGTTTGAATTGAGTAATATGTATTTTACTTCACAGTTCCATAATACAAGTTGTTTGGCTGACATTCCAAAGACTTACCTTCAGGCTAAACATGAAAAATTTCCTCTAATGGAATTTTTTTTAAAAAGGTCACCAGAAGGGGTGAAATAGAGCTTATAAAGAATACCTTATGCTACGGAGATACTTCAATATATCAAAAACCTTATTCCAACTACTCTCCTGAGATAAAGGTAAAAAATCCTATTACTATAAGCAGCATAGACAAGAATGTTATTCAGTGATTTAGCTTGAATTAATTTGCTTTCGTACAAAATTTTTTCTATCAACTCTCAATTTGTGTCATGTTATATATTTTATTGGACCAACTTCCATTGGTGAGAGACAAGCTTTTGAGCTTATACAGAACTCTTCTTTAGATCTGGGAAAGGTACTCCGAGGGCTAATGCAGCTGCACCGCTGTAGCATATCTGGTGAAGAAGCTCTAAACCAGTGCTTTTCAAACTTTTTGTATTGGTGAGCCCTCTCACATAGCAAGTCTCTGAGTGTGATATTCCCCACCCCCTTATAAATTAAAAATGGGGAGGTAATGTAATTTAATGGGGACTTGGGGCTGTGAGCCCCACAAAGCTGACAGCTTGTGACCCCCATGTAACTACCCTGCGACCCCCCTGAAGGATCACGACACCCAGTTTGAGAACCCCTGCTCTAAACTGACAGGAGAGAGCTCTCCCATTGACTTATTTACTCCACCCCTGTGACAGGCAGTAGCTATGTCAGCTGGAGAAACTATCTACATTGGCGCTTAGGTCAGTGTAATTTACATCGCTCAGGGGTGTGGATTATTCACACCCCTGAGCGATGCAAGTTGCAGGGAAGTGGTAGTGTAGACAAACCCAGAGTGTCACAACTGAACAGATAGTAATTAGCACCTACTCTAAGGGACTACTCAAGGTGAAGTGGCCCGTTAACATTTCCTACAGTCATAGCACAAAAAGGGGGGTTAGTGGGTTGTAATAAGACATAAATCCAGTGTCTTTTTAGATCATGATTTTTAGGGTCTAGCAAAGTTATGAATTTCAGCTCCCAGGCTTGTCTTTTGAAAGTGTTGGTCAGATTTCCTTTGAGGATGAGGACTGAAAGGTCTGATTTCAAATGGTCCCTTAGAACATGAGCTAACTACGTGTATTAAACTATCTGTTTGAACTTGTATTTAGCTGTGACATGGAGTACCTTTCCCAGACCCGAAGAAGAGCTCTATAGCACGTAAGCGTCTCTCCTCCCAACAGAATTTGGTCCAATAGAGAGACAAGTTGGGTGAGGTAATATCTTTTAATATCCTGGGACCAACACAGCTACAACTATACTGCATATCAAATTGTAAGTCAGCCTCCGATGATATTAAAGCAGGATCTGATGTTTTAATTACTAAGCAACAAAACTTAAGGTTTAAACCAGAGATCAAAGTTAACCAATATTAACATTTTCAATAACAGAGTTCTCTTCATTAGAAGATGACATTCAAGTCACACAAATAGCATAAAGCATGCATGTTCTTGGATAAAAAATAATATAAAGAGAACTACTGTAAAGATCTAAAAATGTAACTAATTTTTCCACCCAACAGACATCTACAGTTGTGGTGTACAAGATGAAACTCAGTCCTACTAACAAATAGTTACTTACCTTCCAGTAACTGTAGTTCTTAGAGATGGATTTTTCCACACACATTCCACTCAGTGTCCATGCGGGTGAGATTGGATTCTTTTGAACATCAATGTCTGCTAAGGCCACACTAGGTGCCTACCGTCAAGGACATGAAGGGTGGGGTGGCTGCAACCCAATAAAATCCTCTAGGAGCAGGAGTCCTATGAGTGGTGATGGAGGGTGCTTTGTAAAATCTGTGTGGACAACACATCTTAAAGAGCCACAGTTACTGTAAGTAACTGTTCTCTCTTCTTTCAGGGATTTGTCCACACATTCTACTCTGTGACTAAAATGGTTGCCCGGAGCTAGGGTGAGCAGAGGCTTACCTGAAGAATAATTGTAGAATCTTCACTACCAAAACTAGTATCCAACTTTGTAGCTTGCACCAGGGAATGATGAGTGGTAATGGTATGGACTGAACTCCATGCCCTTCATCTCTCTGATATGGGGATATTACCCAAGTAGGTCACCAAAGGTGCTTGAGCCGTGAATGAGCTTTCATCTGTCTAGGTAGATCTTTCTTAGCATATCTTGTCATAACACAATCAGAGACCTGCTTTGAATCTCTGATGGCATAGGTTGCTCCTTAGCCCATTCCACAAATGCCACACACAGTCTAGATGTACACCTGAATGGCATGGTCACATCTAAATAAAATGACAATGCTCAGGATTATCCAGCATGTGAAGTCTCATTTTACCTGGAGTGGAAGGCAGTTCAGGGAATGTGAAAAGACTGATGCAGAAGTTGGAAACCACCTTACGCAGAAACTTAAGGTGAGATCTGAGAGTGACAATGTTCTTGTGAAAGAATGTCGGGGGGACCCCATCACGAAGGCCTGAATCTCTCCAATTCACCTAGCTGATGTGATGGCACCAAAGAGGCTGTCTTCCTCAACATGTGATATAGAGACCTGGTAGCCAATGGTTCAAAGGGTGGACCCATCAGTCCGGTCATCACCAATTTGAGGACCAAGGCAGGAGGGGGTTCCCACTGCCAGACCAGTGGGGAAAGCATGTGAGCACCCAATGAAGAACCTTGTCGGGTGCTAGAAAATGGTACAGCCTTGTGCAGGAAGATGATTCACCAATGTCTCTGCCAAGTGTACTCATATCAAACTAAGGGTCAGGTTTTATTGTTTTAGAGAAAGTAAGTAGTTCAGTATAGCTGAAATCGGGGCTGCTACCAAGCAAGAGCTGATGCTGCATTGCCCAGACAGAAACCCTCTTCCATTTGGCTCTGTCAGTCTGGGTAAGAGTTTCCTGTTTTGGAGCAAGATGGCTTGAAATGCAGCAGAGCGGATCCTTTCTGTAGATGTTAGCCAGCCAGCATCCAGGCTATCAGAGTCAGGATCCAGCCATTATTCTGTAAGACCAGATCTGATAAGGAGATGATATGTCATTCGAAAAGGTTCACAAGGCTTGAGTACCAAAGCTGTCTGGACTTTGCTGGAATTATTATAACCCAACCTGCCTCAATCAGGGTCAGTATGGATTTTTCCTTGTCTACCCTGAGTCCCAGCACGTCAAAGAGGCTTAGTGTCCTTTGAAATAAGTCTGTCACTTGCTGGAAGGATTTTCCCTGTACCAGCCAGTCACTGAAGTAGGAATACACTTGGACTCCTTGTCTTCTCAGACACGCCTCGGCTAGGACATGGGGAGTACATGCAGGACTGTAGAGAAACCAAAGGGTAGGATTCTACTGACAGAGACATACATATCAGGAACCTCAGTTATCTTCTGTGAGCAGGATGTATTAGATGTGAAGGTAGGCATTTTGAAGGTTGAGAGCTAGCAAGCCAGTCCATGGGATCCAGGGAGGGGATTACAGAGGCAAGAGTCACAATATGGAATTTGAAGCAACAGACAAAGGTGTTGAGATGGTGAAGACTGAGGATAGGTCTTCAGCCCCCCTTTTTTCTTTGGGATTAGGAAATAGTGGCAAGTGGGACAGGTGGTTGCCAAAAATAGGAACAGAAGGAGGATCTGCAGACAGTCTGGCCGGACTCTCAATGTACGTGTCAAAACTGGTTTATGTCAGGAGCCCTGGAATGTGGGGCAGCAAGAAAGAACATGGTGAAATCACTGCCTCTTCCTCCAGGCTCGGAGGACTGTTAGTGCAGACAGTGACTGTCGTCTGGCATATGGTTGCTATTGTCTCAGGTGCTTCCTTTTTGGGGATGAGATGCACAAGCCTAAAGATCTCAAAGTAGTTCTTGAGTCTTTTAGGATGTGGAGAGCCTCATCCATATCACTGTTAAAGAGCTCACTGTCTTTGAATGGGAGGTCCTCCATGATGACGTAGACTTCCAGTTTCACTTCCAATGCTTAATACTACAAAGACCTCATCATCCTGGCACTGGCCATTGACCTGGTGGCTGCATCTGATGCATCAAGAGCCACTTGGAGCACTGTTTGGGCTGAAAGCTTTCCAGTTCCTCGAGCTGTCCTTTCTAGAGTCTGTCCCATAAAGGAAAGTTATATGTGGAGAGCAGCACTTGATCCACATTCACCACTCCCAACTAAAGTCTTACTTGGTGTCACCACGCCTTCGTGGGTCATAACTGAGAAAACCAAATTCAGGACAAGCTGCTGGAAAAAAGGGCAGACACACCCCAAAACTGGTGGTTATTCTTCCATGAGATATACCAAACCAGCAACAAATGTAAACTTGTGTCTTACCACACTGGCTAACAAGAAGTCAGAAATGCAGCCTCCTTAGATATTCCAGTCCTGGATTCAACACCCAGAACTAGACTTAAAGATGAGTGGTTCTTTAAAATCAGTTTAATTAAACAAAAGGTTCTCCTGATCTCAAAGGGCCAACCACACACCCAGGTCAATATATAACTCAGATCTTACCCAATAACCATACTGTTGCCAATCCTTTAGTATTTAAAATCTAAAGATTTATTTATAAAAAGACAGGCAGAAAATAATTAAAATTGGTTAAAGGAATCAAATACATACAATAAATGAAAAGCTCTTGGATCAGGCTTGTAGCAGTGATGGAGTAAACTGCTGGCTTAAGTCAAAGCTCTGGTTGCTTCCAAATCATTGGAAGGTCCTCAGTCCCCTGGTTAGAATGCTTAGTATAAGTCCAGAGGCTAGAGCAGGAAAGCAGCCAAATGGAGACGTTTCCAGGGCCTTTTATAGCTTCTCCTAGGTGGAGGGAAACTCATTGTTCCAAGCAAAGCACTCAGCACAGTTTGTGGAAGAGTACAGGCATACAAGATGGAGTTCAGTGCCACATGATCTAGTCACATGCCCTTGCATTCTTCGATGAGTTATAGCAGCCATTACCCGTAGTCTGGCTGAAACGTCCTCAGGAAAGTCCATCAGATCCATCAAGTTCTCTCAAGTGAAGGGAAACCCACTGTTCTCTCTGTGGAAAATTACAGGTAGCAAGATGGTGTTTGGGGTCACATGGGCAAGTCACATGTCCATGCATGATTTCGCTTAGTCACAGCAGAAGCCATTACCTATACTCCAGATGGAACATTCGTAGGAAAGTCCATTAAGTGTAGACTGGCATCTCCCATGGTACATTGTGAGTTAAGTGTTCCTTAATGAGCCATTTTAACTTGAACAGTCCCTTCAAGATGTGCAGGCTAAATACCTTGTGGGTGGCTACCCAGGAGCAAACATTTGAAATCCAGGTATAGAGCTAATACTCCTAACTTCAAATACAAAAATGATACCTCCATACAAATACCACAATCATATTCAGCACATAACTTTTCTATTGACACCTAATTTGACACACTTTGTACAAGATTTGCTGCAAACATATAACAGTGGTAGCAATAATGATCTACATGGTCATATTTTAATTAGACAACATCACACTTGGGAATACACTTTCCTCCCAAAGAGGTCTGATTTCTTCAGGTCTTTCTCTTGAGAGCAAGGCTTTGGTTGGCCCTCCTGCTTTGGCTGGCTCTCCTGCTTTGGCTTCGCATGAGCCACCTGTAATACAAGAGTACCAATAGGTTTTCACAGAAATATTCAAACACTTTAGCTAACACCTGATGTCTCCTGTTGAGAGTTTTCGATGTTGCTGTGACTAAGACAAGCCTATGCCCAATCAATTAGGCTGATTCAAGCAGTCCAGCATTAATGAGCATGGCCACTTGCCCCAAGGAGGAAGGCTGCAGGATATCCAGAAGCTTATGTTGATTCTCTTGGATGATTTTCCACAGCAAAATATCCAGCATCTCCACTATTCTCTTTAACAGGTGCTAGAAGACCTTTAGCTTGTCCATAGAAGCAGTGGATTTAGGATTAACTGCTTTATCTGGGGAGGATGATGAGATGGCTAAAGGCAGGTGACTTTCAGGAAATGGTCACCTCCACTATATTCGTCTTCTCCCTCCATGAACAGAGGTTGAGCCAGGAAAGGGGCCTGGGCTGACAGGAGCTATTTCTTTGGCAAGACAACTTTAGATGAAGCTAACTTTCTCCAGTGCAGAACAAAAAACTTTGAAACCACAAATATTTTGTGTGAAATGGAATTCTTATTTTCCAACCAGCCCTACCTACAAGCCTTAGAAAAACCACAGTTTGGACATTCTTAGTAGAGACTTATTAGCGAACAGCTAAAATTGCTGAAGATTCTGTCCTTACTGAGCATGCTCAAGCTTCTCAGATATCCTACCACTGTACTGGCCAGACTGCACGTGTGAATCCCCACAGAGCAACTGAGCATGTGTCATCCCGTAACAGCTCCAACATGTTACCATACTGCACATAAGCCATCCTCACAGAATGAGTGATCATGGTGCAGCCCACTGTAACAGGGGCAAAGACAGACCTGGCTGCTCCAGGCTGGGATGGGGCTGGGCATTGGGACTCAGAGCAGGGAGCTTCTCTCTCTTGTGGTCTCAATGACCCTCCTGCTGGCATCCAAGCAGCATGGAGAAGAAAGCTGTCTGATTCAAATGCAGAGAAGACAAAACCCAGACCTGGGGAAAGGAAAGTAGCTGGGAACGGGGACAAGAAGTCTGGTGAGTATGGGAGTGGGGGAGGAGAGAACCTGGGACTCACTGAGCAAGGAGACTAGGGGGATGGGAGCGAGTAGGCTTTGGGGCACAAACACTGAGATTGGACAAGAAGCAGGGACTGGCATGACGAGGAGCTTAGAACAAAATCAGTGGGGGAAGAAATGGGGGTGCAGGGGAAGGGAGACAGATCTGACAAGGGGCTCGGTGTTCAGGGAGAACAGGGACTGGCTAAACAGAGAAACTGACAAGGAACCAGGGAGGGGAAGAGGTCGGGGGAAAGACTGAGATTGGATAAGGAGTCCAATGGAGGGAAACTAGGACTGGAATCTGGGGGAGTGGGCATGGGAGAGCAGAGAAGTTGGATGAGGAACCTGGAAAGGGACACGAGGACTGGCTGGGCAAAGAGAATGGGTCTGGCATGAAGCTGGGTAAGCAAGAAGGAGATTGGAACAAGGAATTTGGGGTGGAGCAAAGACGCGAGTGGGACAGGACAGAAGGGTCTGTACCCACTAGAACACACTCCCCTGCAGAGTCTCACCATTCCTCTGCTGTTAGCAACTATCTTTGAAACTCACACACAAAGTGTCTCTCCACCCCCTCCAGTGCTGACCCACATACAAGATGACAACCTACAACTGCTATCAGTTATTCCATTAGCTCAAGTGGCAGAGGTCTATGCAGTGGATCTAAAAGGTTCCAAACTTGCAGAGGACCGATGTTGGTGTCCCTATAATACCACAAGAGGGCACTTCTTGTTATTCAGTTTGCTTTTTTAAAAAAGAGCTAGGAAATTACATACAAAAACATATTAAAAGACTATTAGGTTGCAAAGTCAAGCACTCAGACGTTAATTCTGGCATTTCCTAGGGGCCCTGTGCCACCTTAATTCAGCGGTGTGGGTGCCAGGACTGTGATCACAAGCAACACACATGACACTTAAGAGGCTCATTTTTTTATATGCAACACCCTCTTTGCTTACAAACAGAGCAAAGTAGTGTGCAAAATGCAAGTGTGCCTTTTAGCCCAAACAAAACTGGTAGCTTTTTGATTTTAGACTTGCCAGCGTCTTATGTTATGGCATTATGACTAATCTTAAAATATTAATCCACTGTGAATTCTTTCTGCAGCAGGATGTGAAAAATTTACAAATCTGAAGTTATGAAACCTATTTTGTCCTGATTCAAGCTTTTGTATATTACAGCTTCATTTTGCTAGAAAGTCAATATTTACTATTACAAAAGTTGACCAATTCATTTTGTCATTTTAAATATCTTCTGCACCTTTAAAGTTAAAGTAAAATCCCTTATCAAAAGTAGGTTATGTATCTCATTACATCATTGATATTTGACAAATATGTATAAAATATTATGCAATAGATGGAAACAATTGCAATATAAAAAGCCTTCTACATCACAGGTTTTAAAGTAGCATGCAGAAAAATTCCCCATGTTATTTAAATATTGAATTATGGACCTGTGGCTGTTTAAAATAAGCTTTCAAAGGACACGATCTTCAGCCAAACGTAAAGCTGGCATGTGTCATAAGTTTGGCCATTTTATTCCTTCTTAGCTTAACTCGATGATTCCCCCATGTAAGAAATCTCAGTAGTTTTTAAGTTAACGTGACAAAGCAAACTTCTTTTCAAGTAAGCTGTCGTGCCTGTCTGTGGTATTTAGATACCATATTAATGTCATACTTAATTCTGTATAAGTTGCATGCACGAACTCCCGATCAGTTCCTTGACTGAAATCCCTTGTTTTGCTTCAGGGCTTTGTTGTTGTTTTTTAAATACTCTCCTACTTTGAACTCCTTGTTATTAGGGAAGGCTTGTGTAAGGAGGCAGATATTGCACCATTCTCTGAAGACAGCCAGACAGTGACTTGTCCAATTTCTATGGTTACAAAGTTTGTCACATACCCTGAGCTGAAGTGTCCTGCCCGTCAGCTTCATCATATGCTTCATCAGTCACATAATCCCTGCTGCTTGCAGCTAATAGTGGATCCCAGGGAAAGATAGTGTTTTAGGGCATGTCTACACTTACCTCCTGCGTGATCGATCCAGCAGGGGTTGATTTATCGCGTCTAGTGAAGACACGATAAATTGACCACCGAGCACTCTCCTGTCGACTCCAGTACTCCACCGGAGCAAGAATCGTTGGCGGAGTCGAAGGGGGGAGCATCAGCAGTCGACCTACCGCAGTGAAGACATCGCGGTAAGTAGATCTAAGTATGTCGACTTCAGCTATGTTATTCACGTACCTGAAGTTGCGTAACTTAGATCGATCCTCCCACCTCCCCAGTGTAGACCAGGCTTAAGATAGCTACGCTATAGCCCACTGAGGGCTTCAGAGGTTAGGACCAGGACCTTGAATTTGATTCAATATTGAATGGAGAGCCAATGGACTACCAGAGTTATGTGCTCTCATTTATTTCTCCTGGTAGGAGAAACAGGCTGCTGCATTTTGTGCAAGTGTAGATTAATTTCCATAGATAGAATCAAAGTAACTGGAGGTGACCGAGATACTGTGGGTCACAATGACTAAACCAGTGGTTCTCAACCTATTTACCATTGTGGACCGCAAATGCAGCTCTCTATGCGTTATGTGGGAAGCATCCACACACACACGTCATACGATTAACTAAAAAAATTTAATCACAATTAATCGCACTGTTAAACAACAGAATACCAATTTAAATGTATTAAATATTTTTGGATCTTTTTCTACCTTTTCAAATATATTGATTTCAGTTACAACACAGAATACAAAGTGTACATTGCTCACTTCATATTATTTGATAAGTATTTGCACTGTAAAAATGATAAAAAATAGTATTTTTCAATTCATCTCATACAAGTACTGTAATGCAATCTTTTTATTGGAAAAGTACAACTTACAAATGTCCGGGTGGGCGGCTGTTACATAACTGCACTCCAACACAAAACAGTGTGCAACTTTGGAGCCTACAAGTCCACTCAGTCCTACTTCTTGTTCAGCCAGTCGCTAAGACAAACAAGTTTGTTTACATTTACAGGAGAAAATGCTGCCCGATTCTTATTTACAATGTCACCTGAAAGTGAGAACAGGTGTTCTCACATGGCACTTTTGTAGCCAGCATTGCAAGGTATGTGTGTGCCACATATACTAAGTATTGGTATGCCCCTTCATGCTTCGGGCACCATTCCAGAGGACATGATTCCATGCTGATGACACTTCTTAAAAAAAAAGTGTTAATTAAATTTGTGAATGAACTCCTGGGGGACAATTGTATCTCTCTGGCTCTGTTTTACCCGCATTCTGCCATATATTTCATGTTATAGTAGTCTCGGATGATGAATGAGCACATTGTTTGTTTTACAAACACTTTCGCTGTAGATTTGACAAGACACAAAGAAGTTACCAATCTCAGATTTCTAAAGATAGCTACAGCACTTGACCCAAGGTTTAAGAATCTGAAGTGCCTTCCAAAATCTGAGAGGGATGAGGTGTGGAGCATGCTTTCAGAAGTCTTGAAAGATCAACACTCGGATGCGGAAACTACAGAACCTGAACCACCAAAAAAGAAAATCAACCTTCTGCTGGTGGCATCTGACTCAGATGATGAAAACAAACATGCGTCGGTCCACGCTGCTTTGGATTGTTATCAAGCAGAACCCGTCATCAGCATGGATGCATGTCCTCTGGAATGGTAGTTGAAGCATGAAGGCACATAAGAACATTTAGCGCATCTGGCATGGAAATATCTTGTGACACCAGCTACAATAGTGTCATGTGAACGACTGTTCTCACTTGCAGGTGACATTGTGAATGAGAAGCGGGCAGCAATTATCTCCTGCAAATGTAAACTAACTTGTTTGTCTGAGTGATTGGCTGAACAAGAAGTACAATTGACTGGATTTGTAAGCTCTAAAGTTTTACACTGTTTTATTTTTGAGTGCAATTAATTTTTTTGGACATAATTCTACACTTGTAAGTTCAACTTTCATGATAAAGAGACTGCACTACAGTACTTATATTAAGTGAACTGAAAAATATTATTTCTCTTGGGTTTTTTACAGTGTAAATATTTGTAATCAAAAATATAAATTGAGCACGGTCCACTTTGTATTCTGTGTTGTAATTATAATCAATATATTTGAAAATGTATAAAACATCCAAAACTATTTTTAAGTGACAGGTTTCAGAGTAACAGCCGTGTTAGTCTGTATTCGCAAAAAGAAAAAGAGTACTTGTGGCACCTTAGCGACTAACCAATTTATTTGAGCATAAGCTTTCGTGAGCTACAGCTCACTTCATTTTTAAAATGGTATTCTATTATTGTTAAACAGTGTGATTGTGTTTATTTTTTTAATCATGTGATTAATTGTGATTCATTTTTTTAATCACTTGTCAGCCCTAAAACACACACACACACACACACACTGTGGATGCAGCCCACATATATAAAACCCATATACCTTCGAGGATGTCACATGGGCCACAGTTGTATACTGATTGGGCATGTTGAGAACCACTGGACTATGCTCTTATCTAGGTATTGTTTCCTGAACAGCTGTACATGTTGGGGTTTTCTACTGGAGCAGTGGGAGTGTCAACAAGCAACAAGGAGTATAGTAGGGCTCAGACAATATGCTACTTTGTGATATGAATAAATAGAGTCTCAAATTTCTATAATTTTAGAGGTGCAAAGGTAAGAGTCAACTGACTATGTCTTTCTACACTGAGGTAAGTCAGGCTCATTTTTAACAAAAACACAAAAGCAAAGTGGGCCAAAATAAAACCATATGTGCTTACTCCTTATTTCTGTAGTTTCAATTCTAGAATTAAAAACATATGATGTCATTGCAGACATGGCAGAGCCAATCCAGCAACTGACCAGAAATAATCAACATCAGGAGAGGGAAAGTATCCCATTTACACTGGTACACCGCAAAGAAAAGGTAATTCTTTTCCTGCAAAGTATTTATTCTGGTATTTGAAATGAGTACACTTTGATAAGCAATTTAATTGTATACGTGTTCAAGACTGATACAAACCTGGCCCTAATGTCTTAACAGTCCATAATTGAAGAAAGGGAGAACAGTACACACAAGTGATTGAAATCAGTATGCCTAGAATGAAAGTTAGGTGACCCAAAAACACTTCAGTATTTGAACATCCCAAATCAGTAACTGAATGTGTACTTAAATTAAGAGTTTAAAGGATATTTTCCCTTTATTTACCTTGTAAAAGGAAAGTTCAAAATTTTGAATACGTTTTCCTTTCCCAATGAAAATCCAGAATGTGTGTCTTGCCAGGTATGCAAGAGATGTTATTTTCAAATATAATTTTAAAAAATAAAGTCAGTGTTTCCCCAAGCAATTAGATTAAGTCCAAATTAAACAGAAAAAGTTAAAGTGAGAAACAGAGTATGAGATTTGTATGAACACCGCATAATAGCTACTGAAAGCTTAATGCAAGCTAAATACTTAGATATGTTAACTTCAACAGTAAGAGTCCAAAAAAAGACTGTCCTTGAGCATACTTTTGATTTGTGAATTTGCCATTTTGTACAATCCATGCTTCCTCTGATCCAGAGAACAGAATACCTTCTCTCTACTCAGAGCCTGGGCTAGCTACAGTCTAGTTCTGCTTTGCAGATTTCAGGAATACACATGTAGAAATTATCTTTAAAATGCCTCCAAGATAACATTTCCACTCCTTCAGACTATTTGAAATTCATTTCTAGTTTTCCACTTCCACTCTCAAAATGTATCACTAAGCTGGCTAATCAAGTGGTAGGGTTAACTTCTCTGTTTATCAGATCCATTGTTTTATCAGTACACAAAGGCTGTTACCAAAAGTGAGTGAAAAAATTCTCATCAGATATTTAAAAGCAAAAAGGTGAAGCCAGAAGAGTTGGATTATCTATCTATAGCTAATTCAATTAATTTCACCTGTTTACAAATAGACAGTATTAGTTATTGGAACTACAACAAACATTCATTGCAAACAGATTTCAGACTCTGGATTTTTCACCAATTGCATGTGCCATTTACTAGTCATTACAAATAATAGCATGGCCAAGCAGAAGGGGTCCAGGCTGGAAGAAAATGAGCAAAAGAATCTGTGCTCTGTAGAGCATACTCCCACCCAGAAGCTGGAATCTAACCCAAGATTCCTGAGCCTCACTATTCCTCTGCTATCAGCAACTGTGAAACCCACCAGCAAATGTGCATCTCATCCCCCTCTAGTGAAAGTCCACATAGCAGTAGTACAGGTATCCTCTCTCAGTTACTTCTTTACTGCAAGTGGCAAAGGATCTAAAGTTTCCACACCTACTGATAAACCAAGTTGGTATCACTATGATGCCATATGAGGGAATTTTTTTCCTCAATTGCTTTTTTAAAAGCCTAGGAAATCAGTGTTGTTGTAGTGGTGTTGGTCCCAGGATATTAGAGAGAGAAGGTGCGATTTAATAACCTCCTCAAGGGGGGAGGGCTACTACAGCTCCTTCTCCAGGAATCAAAAGCAGTGGGTGGTGATTAAGGCCCCCTCCCCCAGTACTCCTTCCTGAGAAGACTCACATATACTAATTGAGACTGGATTCTCCAGAGATCAAGAGACAGAGAAAGTACTTTAGAATAAACTGCCTGAGTTTTAACTGACTTGAGGCTCTTTTTCCTGTTCCAACAAACAGAACTTTCTGTTTAATGGGGCAGAGACTAATGGGTAACCTCTAGTGAACTTTTGGTATACATATAGGAAAGTACTTTATTTTATAAGTTCTCTCTATAATGCTTTTAACCTTATGAACAAAAAGCGCTGTTCAAGAGCTGTGTGGTCACTTCTAACTGCTGGCAATACATTAGTCATAGTTCTCAGAAAAAAACAGAGCAGACACTGGTCTTTTAGGCAGACTGGCTTGCTGGGGATACCAGTGTAGATCAGGTAGTGCTGCAGCCTTAAAACCTCTGTCAGGAGGGAGTCAGACAGTTCCCACCCAGGAGAGGTGATGCCTGGAACCTGGAAATCTTTAAGCAGGTTCCTGAAGAGACCATGGAGGGGGAATACAGGTGCCGTTATCCTGGAACTGTGACAGTTACATACTATTTTCCTCTACAGGATCTGTGCCTCATTCAGTGGATGTGATGGAAAGTGCTCTGGGTATGAATCAAGGCTGTGTAGCACAGGAGGCTGTTGCCGATAGGACCCCTGCCTCTTGCAGAAATTAGAAGGTGTGTAGGAATGAGGCAGGGGATTGCAGGGAGAGAAAGATGGTCTCACCGTTAGCTGAATGCTGCCCTGGAGAATCAGATTCTATCTCTGCCTCTGCCCCCATTTTCTTATGTAATGCTGGACAAGTCACTTAAACCCAAACTTTTCAGGGGTGTTCACTAATTGTGTTCCTCATTTTCTGGGTGCCCAACTTGAGACACATGGCTATGATCTGAATAAATGCTGAGCACTCACTGCTGCTACTGCAGTCAGCTGAAGCCGTGCTTTGAACATATGAATTGTTATATAATGCTAGGTACGCTGAAAAGATCATGTTGTTGGCCTCTCAAATTAAGCACCCAAAACCAGTGGATACTTTTGACCTGTATCTCTGCCTTCAGCTCCCCTTTGGTAAAATGGGCATAGTAATATCCCTTCATCTCACAGGAGCATTGCAAAGATTGATTAATTATGGTTCATGAAGCACACACTTAACGATGAGTTCTGTAGAAAAGTCCAGGAGGAAATTAATACTGTCTTTAGAGCTGGGTTTGAATAGTGTGGAACGAATAAGATGTAAAGCCACACATTCAACAACGAGGATAAAACAAATACTGCATAGCTGCTCATTAAGTGAGTACTGTCCATCCTGTGCACTGAATGAGGCAGGAGTTCTGGGGGAAAAAATAGTACGTCATCAGGTAATTAGAGACTGTACCATAATGCATAGGTGTAAGGGAGTGAATTAAGGCTGCATGGGCAACTTTAATTCTGGTATTTCTTTATCTTTGAGTGCTTGACTTTGAAACCTCAATGTTCTTTGAACATAGCTGGTAATTTACAGTAGTACTGCAAACTCATTGAATGCTAAATCAGTTTAAGTTATGTTTCAGAGTAGCAGCCGTGTTAGTCTGTATTCGCAAAAAGAAAAGGAGTACTTGTGGCACCTTAGAGACTAACCAATTTATTTGAGCATAAGCTTTCGTGAACTACAGCTCACTTCATCGGATGCATAAAGTGGAAAATACAGTGAGGAGATTTATATCCACACAGACCATGAAAAAATGGGTGTTCATCATACACATTGTAAAGAGACTGATCACTTAAGATGAGCTATTACCAGCAGGAGAGTGGGGTGGGGGGAGAGAAAACATTTTGAATAATGAGCTGGTAATAGCTCATCTTAAGTGATCAGTCTCTTTACAATGTGTATGATGAACACCCATTTTTTCATGGTCTGTGTGTATATAAATCTCCTCACTGTATTTTCCACTTTATGCATCCGATGAAGTGAGCTGCAGCTCACGAAAGCTTATGCTCAAATAAATTGGTTAGTCTCTAAGGTGCCACAAGTACTCCTTTTCAGTTTCAGTTATATTACCTTGCACTAACCTCCACATAAATCTGTTTTATGATCAAGTTACAGCACCATTTATTATGGCCCTTGTCAAGGTAATCATTGATATTGATTAGAGTTAATGGAAAACTTGGAAAAAAATGAATATATCAAAATGTGTAGATGGCCCCACTACCAGAGTTTTAAGTCTTAAAAAAATCCTGCAACTTACCAGTGTAATTATCTTTTGAGGCAAGTGGCTAGCACGCAGCTATATCTCAGCAGACAATCCCCATTAGATAACCTTAGTGTTAGCTACAAAAAAAGTGAACTAAATATTTAAGACTTGAAAAGCAATATTCTTTATAATTTTTTTAATTGGAACATCTAGATTTTAGTATAAGTCACGTCATTCTTTTCATTCTCCTGCCCATGTACCAGATAGCTTATTTCCTTTCAAAATAGGCAAAGGATCTGACTTAGTCATCTTAAACACTGAGAAGTTCTTTAAATTACCCATACCAAAGCTTAACATCAAATTAAGATACTAACTCATTGTCCGATTTTTTGTTTGCAGTTTGGGGAAGTGCTTTACGAAAAACGTCAGTATGGAAAAGCTAAATGGGCTTGTATTAAAATGCAAGAAGAACAGTATGAACAGAGCATATGTCTGGGATTCATGAAGCTTATGAAATATATTTGTGAGCAGAACTCTTCAGGTAACTACAGATGCTAGTTTTGAATTACAACATCTTCTGCTATTTATGCTCCAGCACCTCTCATCAATTCTAGTTTGATTTGCACCAACCAAATACACAATCCTTGATAGTAGAAACAGCTCCCTGTGACAGCTTCTTTGTATTGAAAATGAAAACAAAAAATACTCAAACTGAAATGCCTCCTTGCACAAACATTTCAAAAGCACAAGTTTTATAATTGAGTGATCTCCAGCTTTTATTTCCCACCAGGTCCTCTCCCTTTCAAATTCTGATGAGGCTGGGATTTGTGATTTTTGTACTACACTGAGTACACGATCAGCACTAGACAAATGAGTTTTTCCTGAAAGGCTGTCTGGATATTGGTCGTTCAAATATTTCTAAACTGTTAGAATACTAATGAAAAATTGTAAGAGTCAGTTTGCACAGCTAAAGGCCAGAAAAGACCACTAGATCATCTATTTCTAATCTGATCTCTTGTATAATACAGGCCACTAAATTTCACCCAAGTACCGCTGTATTGAGCCAAACATGCGTTAGCCAACACGAGCTATCTTCCTTGTATTGGAAGGCATCCAGTCTTGATTTGGAAATTTGTTCCAATCATCATTACCCTCCCTATTAAAAATTTGTGCCTAATTTCCGATATAAATTTGTCTGGCTTCAGCTTCCATTTATTGATTCGTGTGCCGTTTTCTGCTACATTACAGAGCCCTTTAGTACACAGAATTTTCTTCCCCCCAAAAGTACATATACACTAATCAAGTCACCTCCAGTTTTTCAACTTCCTTTCTAAAATGTGAACACCAGAAATGGACAAAGCATCCCAGTATCAGTCTCATCAATACCCATATACAGAGGTAAAAATCACCTCCCTACTCCCATTCCCCTCTTTATCCATCCAAGGATTGCATTAGTCCTTTTTGCCACAGTTATCATATTAGGAGCTCACACTGAGTTGCCTGTCCACTATGACCCCTAAATCTTTTTCATAGTCACTGCTTTCCAGGATACAGTCCCTCTTTCTGTAGACATGGCCTGCACTATTAGATGTGTAACTCTGCATTTGGCTGCGTTAAAATGCAAAATAATGGGTGTGTGTGTGTGTGTGTGTGTGTGTGTGTGTGTGTGTGTGTGTGTGTGTGTGTGTGTGTGTGTGTGTGTGTGTGTGTGTAAAAATATATATACAAACCTGTTAGATTAATAAACCTAAAAAGACAAGTGTTCAGGGTTAAGGCAGTTTGTGGAATAAGGGAATTATTCCTGTGTAACTCCATGTCTGGAGGACCCTATTCTGCAATAAGAATGCTCCTATTCCAAATCCAAGTGGATTAAGTTATTTCAGACAAAGGTACTCTTATTGCAGAACAGCAGCATCCACTCATGGAGTTAATCAGGAATAATTAATTCGCTTTAAATTCACACACTACATTACTCTGATTAACTTTCATGTGTAGACAAGCCCTAGCTTTGCCAAACCTAACTACATCTAGACAGGGAAGAGCTCTCAGAACACTTCATTTTAATATATTGTATGTACTGCAAGTCCAAGGCACAGTGGAAGATTAATATCAACTAGCTGCCTCCAGCCAACAGCACCTAAAGCCACCACTTTCTAAATCTACTGAATTCCATTCTGCTATGAAAAACTTTTCTACTCTACAGTACTTTATCTATGCTTAGCTTAAGAATGTTCAACATTAGTTTTAAAACTTCATACATATTGAGTGCAAAAGTTCTCTTTTGTATTCTCTAGAGTGATGGTCATGTATTTTTCTTTAGGATTGTACTTGGGGATGACTATACCCATTGTGACTCTAGTGCATACTAACGAATCTCACTCAGAGATCACACGTTCAGTGACAGTCGCATACTACCTGCCTGAACTACTGCAGGAGCAGCCACCTCAGCCTTATGATTCTGACATAATTATTGAAGAGTGGCCTCCTACTGTTGTTTATACTAGGTAAGAAACATATTAATACTGTTCTAGTAAAGCCCTACGTAGTACAGGTCTCTTTCTATATATTTAAAATAGAATATGACAAAAACTAAAAGCTAACATTGAAAATCAAAGCGTGTGTTATATCTATTAAATACCTCTTGTTTCAAAGACCAAAGTCAAAGTCAACTCAGGAGATAACTATTACATTCTGTAGACGGTTGCTAAGGTCACAGAAGTATTTAACTTTTTGAAGTAAATTAGTTATGGTGATACTTCTATTGCGTCTTTTTATATAAAAAATGGAATGTTGAGTGCAACAGGGAATGTTACATCTGACACTTGTAAATTTTGGGTTAAGAAACATTTTAGCAGTTATCACCATGTATAATACATACATTAAGCAGTATCATTGAGAATCACCATAGAACCACTGGGAAGAGAAAAAGAATCTTCCAGGTTTAGAGGGGACTTCAGGAAATACAATAAAAGAATAGAATATAATTAAAAATTGGTTGTTGCAGGAGCTTCAGAGGGGTCACCAATGAAGACTCTATAATGAGAGAAATACACTTCTTGGCAGAACTTCTGGAGAGCCCTGAGCTATGTTTGCAGAATATATTCATTGTTGCAGGATACACCAATCCAGCTGCTGCAAATCGACACAATGAAATATGGTTCCTGCAAAGGCCGTAGTCTCCCATTTCTGATGCCTAGCATTTTCCAAATTCAGTTTGTACACAATGGCACGCTTAAATTTGCAAGTGAATCATGTCAGGCTAGTCGACAGCTTTATAAGTCTTTGTGATAAACTATACACAATTTTTAATCCTATTTTCCTAAACTACATATCGCAGTCTATCAAATTAGCAAGACAATCAATCCAATTTAGTTATTGAGCCATCAGGGTTAACATCTGAAATTTTACTGCCAATTCAGAAAAAGTCTTATACACAATTTCTCATTAGTTACTTCAGTTTTTACAGCTTATCCATAATATTTCTGAGATTTATAGTACTTTTCAAATTGATTCATGTAATCTTTGTAAACAAGATAAATTCAAGTCACAAAGGTATAGATCATAAGTTCTAGTGTTAAAAAACTAAACTTTTTAGATTTTTCAAATATTAACATATTAAATATTTTTCCACTACAGCATCTCTAGGGTGCCCAAAACATTTAGCAGGAGATTTTCAAAAGTGCTCAGTGTTGGCCCAACTCTGTTCCCAGGGAAGACAATAATAAAAGTTGAGAGCAGAGTTTGGTCAATGCTGAGCGCTTTTGAAAAAATCCCACCCTTGAGTACAGGTTTTCCTCACTCTTCTCAAAAACTGAGTTAACCAAAGTATTTGTCACCTTTGAAATACAGAGTCCAGGATGCGAAGAGTCAGTTGCATTATTCATTCAAGTTTTGTAAGTAAATAGTTCAATTTTTCCATTTTTTAAAACTCACTACCACACACCCATATATGACTGAATACAGTACTCAGCAGACAGAAGATAGACATCATTCCGGCTCAGCTGTTCAACTTACTGAGTGACATGACCTTTAAAGAGAGCTTTGCCTAGATATTCAGAATATAGTAATCAAGGCAGATTAATTGGCATCACGGAAACTTGAAGGGATAAATCTCCTGACTGAAATATTGGTATATAGGGGTACAGCTTGTTCAGGAAGGACAGGAAGTGCAAAACATGAGGAGGTCCATAAGGAGGTGGGAGGCAGACTAGTTGAAAGTTTCTGAGTAAAGATAAAAGGGAGAGAAAATGTGTGTGACATCATAGTAGGAGTCAAATATAGACCACCAGGAAGAAGAAGTGGATGAGGAATCTCTAGAACAGACAACAGAAATATCAAACACAAGACCGGATAGTAACAGGGGAATAACTACGTAGACATCTGTTGGAAAAGTAATATGGCAAAGCACAAGTTCTTGAAATATACTCGGAACAACTTGGTGTTTCAGAAAGTGGAGGAAGTAACTGGGGGACAGCCATTTTAGATCTGAATCCAACCAATGGGGAGGAATTGGTAAGGATTCTGAGGGTCGAAGGCAATTTGGTATAAACTGATCAAGAAATGACAGATTCTAAGGAAAGAAAGGAGGAAGAGCAGCAGAACAAGGACACTGCACTTCAAACAAGTAGACTTTAACAAACCCAGAACTGACAGATTTTTCTTCCCATGGAACTTTATCTAAGTGACAGAGGAGTTTAGGAAATCTGGCAGTTTCTCAAGGAGACAATATTATAGCCATCTATTCCCAAGTGAAGGAAAGACTGGAAGAATAGTGAGAGGCCAATATGGCTCCATCAGGAGCTCTTTAAGGACATGAACATCAAAAAGGAATCCTACAAAAAGTGGAAACATGGATAAACTGGTAGGGAGCAGTACAAAAACGAACAACACAGGCATGTAGGGACAAAATCACAAAGACTAAGGCACAAAGTCAGTTACACTGAGCAAGGAATATAAAAGGCGATAAGATGATGTTCTTTAGATATATTAGAAGCAAGAGAAAGATGAAGGAAAGCATAGGTTCGCTACTTAGCAGGGAAAGAAAGCTAATAACTGATGACATCACCAAGGCTGATGTGTTTAATTCCTGTTTTGCTTTAGTATTCATTAAATACTCAACAAAATTAATATTGACAACAAGAGGGAAGGAACACAAGCCAAAATAAGAAAAGAACAAGTTAAAGAATATTTATCTAATTAGATGTATTCAAGTTGGCAGGGCCTGACGAAATTCATCCTGGAGTACTTAAACTAGCTGAAGCAATCTTTGCGCAATTTGCAATTTTCTTTGAGATCTTCTGGAGGATGGGTGAGGTCCCATAGGATTGGAGAAGGGCCAATGTAGTACCTAACTTTAAAAAGGGAACAAAGAGGACCTGAGGAATTCTAGACCACTCAGCCTAACATTGATAGGTGAAAGATGCTGGAACAAATTATTAATCAATCAGTTTGTAAGTACCTGGATGATAACAGGGTTATAAAGAATAGCCAGCATAGATTTGTCAAGAACAAATCATGCCAAATCAACAAACTTCATTCTTTGACAGGGTTATTGTCCTACTAAATAGGAGGAAAGATGTGATATATCTTGATTTTAGTAAGTCTTTTGACAGTTCCATATGACATTCTCATAAGCAAACTAAGAAAATGTGGTCTAAATTAAATGTGGTCTGCATTACCTAGGGAGGTGGTAGAATCTCCTTCCTTAGAAGTTTTTAAGGTCAGGCTTGACAAAGCCCTGGCTGGGATGATTTAATTGGGGATTGGTCCTGCTTTGAGCAGGGGGTTGGACTAGATGACCTCCTGAGGTCCCTTCCAACCCTGATATTCTATGATTCTAAGTGCACAATTGGATGAAAGACCATACTCAAAGTAGTTATCAATAAGGCTGCAAATTTGTCATGGAGGTCATGGATTCCATGACCTTGGTGACTTCTGCAGTGGCCAGCTGCACCAGCTGCTGCTGGGGCAGTCTTGGGCCATTCCCGCCCCACTCCGAACAGCAGCAGGAGTTTGGGTGGAGGGCAGGAGTGGGTGAGGGCTCTGGTTGACGTTTACCTCGGAGGGGCTCCCCGGAAGCAGTTACATCCACCTCCCTTGGCTTCTAGGGGGAAGCCCAGCCAGGGGGCTTTGTGCACTGCCTGCACCTGCAGGCACCGTCCCCGCAGCTCCCATTGGCCGCGGTTCCTGGCCAGTGGGAGCTGTGGAGCCAGCACTCAGGAAAGAGGCAGTGCACAGAACTGCCTGGTCATGCCTCTGCCTAGGAGCTGAGGGAGGAGGATGGTCTGAATTCAACAAAATGAAATTCAACGAAGACAAGTGCAACGTACTTCACTTAGGAAGGAAAAATCAAATGCACAACAACAAAGTGGGAAATAATTGGCTAAGTGGCACTACTGTTGAGAAGGACCTGAGAGTTATAGTGGATCACAAACTGAATACAAGTAAATAATGGGATACTGTTGCAAAAACTGGAGTAGTGTGTCCAATCCTGGGTGCCACAATTCAGGAAAGATGTGGACAAACTGGAAAATCCAAAACACAGCAACAAAAATGATAAAAGCTTCAGAAAAGCTAATCTATGAGGAAAGGTTAGAAAAACTGGGCATGGTTAGTCTTGAGAAAAGACGACCGAGGGGGGACCTGATAACAGTCATCAAACAGGTTAACGGCTATTGTAGAGGAAGGTGATCAGTTGTTCTCCATGACCACTGAAGGCAGGACAAGTAGTAATGGTATTAATCTGCAGGAAGGGAGATTTAGGTTAGATATTAGTAAAACTATAATGGTTGTTAAGCTCTGGAACAGGCTTCCAAGGGAGGTTGTGGAATCCCCATCACTGGAGGTTTTTAACAACAGGTTGGACAAACACCTGTCAGAGATGGTCTAGATTTATTTGGGCCTGCCTCAGCGCAGGGCATTGGACTTGATGACCTCCCAAAGGCCCTTCTACATTGCTATGATAGCTAGCATACAGCCTTACTCTGAAACCCAGTAAGAAGTTCATCACATTACAACTGAAGAAGTGTATTCACAGGAAAAGTCCAGTGGTTAACTGTATACAATACTGATTAGATACATTAAAAGAATTTTCAAAGTAGTTTTTAGATGACATTTGTTTCAGTGCCACAGGACTCTCTGTTGCTTTTACAAATCCAGACTAACACAGCTACCCCTCTGATACTTGAAAGATATCTTACGTTATATTAAGTGTAAATATATAGCTTATGCAGACCTATGAGTTTCAATACAGGATCCAGAGATGCAGTTAGATTTCAGTTTCTGTCCAATCAATTCACATATGTGGCAAATACAGGAAAGGGGAGAAATAGGTGGTTTCACAATAGCTTACCAAGGTTTCCTGGCAGACACTGAAAATCTATGCATTTTGATTACTCAATAGTAATATCATCAAAACATGTTTTTTGGCAATACAAACTTCAAAAATCCATAGGAAACAGTTAATGCCTATAGTCTGAAAGCATCAGTTTGTATTTAATCTACAGAGCAAATAACACCTCAAACAAGTCTCAGTTGTTATGCAGTTTTCAGTTCAGTTACAGAACTATTTAACTATTTTTGTGGGCATCAAGCAAGGTCACACAGAAACATTCTTGTTAATGTGTAAGCTACAGAAAAATCTTCCCACAGTATCTGAATGTGTGTTCTTCAACACCCTGAAAACTGCAGTAAATTGTATAATCATTTTATGTAAAACTATGGATTAATGTAGAACATTATTATTTATTATGAGTTGTGTTAGATTGTTTAAGCTGCTAGAAGCACCAATTAAATTTAAAGTTTGAAGGTACCCTGTACGGCTATGGAAAACTGTATTTTTTTGGTAAACGGCCAATACACTAGTGGGTGCAAGGAGACATGGTTTCCTCATTTATACAGGTTTCAGAGTAGCAGCTGTGTTAGTCTGTATTTGCAAAAAGAAAAGGAGTACTTGTGGCACTTTAGAGACGAACAAATTTATTTGAGCATAAGCTTTCGTGAGCTACAGCTTACTTCATCGGATGCAGCATATTTTATAGGAACATTGATGAAGCTTGTTGAAATCTCGCTATTCTTACATACTAACATTTGAGGAGGCTGGGGAATATACTTCTAACAAGTCATAAAATTCACATTTGTCATGCTGTGGTACCTGCTTCCCATTATCTGACTAGACATTTTATTATGCTCCTATTGCTACACAGTGGAATCTCAGAGTTATGAACACTCGGGAATGGTGGTTGTTTGTTACTCTAAAATGTTCAGAGCTCTGAACCAAACATTACTGTTGTTCTATCAAAAGTTTACAACTGAACATTGACTTAATACAGCTTTGAAACTTTATTATGAAGAAAAATGCTGCTTTCCCTTTTTTTTTTTTTAGTAGTTTATGTTTAACACAGAACTGTACTGTATTAGCTCTTTCTTCCCTCCCATCTCTGCTGCTGCCTGATCGTGTACTTCCAATTCCAAAAGAGGGGTATAGCTGACTGGTCAGTTCGTAACTCGGGTGTTCGTAACTCTGCAGTTCTACTGCACTTCCTCAAACCATTACTAAAGTAATTCATATTTTTAATGTGAAATGTTTAAATAGTTCGGACACAATATACTGTTAAAATCAGCTAACAAAACTGCATCCATCCAATCACATCCTGGCAGTTTAAATATTTCCGCCTTAATACTGAAACATTGTTGCCCTGCCTACTTTGTACTTTTCAAACCAGTGTTAGTGCCTAAGAAGTTTAATCAAGTTATTGTGAAACTCAGGGCCTTGCTTATTTACTTTTACAAAAATAACTGTTTAACTAGGATAGGATACAGAGGGACCGAGACAAATTAGAGGATTGGGTCAAAAGAAATCTGATGAGGTTCAACAAGGACAAGTGCAGAGTCCTGCACTTAGGACAGAAGAATTCCATGCACCGCTACAGACTAGGGACTGAATGG
Source organism: Lepidochelys olivacea (assembly GCF_965140295.1). NCBI lineage: Eukaryota > Metazoa > Chordata > Testudines > Cheloniidae > Lepidochelys > Lepidochelys olivacea. The sequence goes on from NC_140416.1 coordinate 127,262,409, forward strand.
CTAAGCAGCAGTTCGGCAGAAAAGGATCTTGGGGTTACAGTGGACGAGAAGCTGGATATGAGTTAACAGTGTGCCCTTGTTGCCAAGAAGGCCAATGGCATTTTAGGATGTATAAGTAGGGCCATTGCCAGAAGATCGAGGGACGTGATCGTTCCCCTCTATTAGAGGCTGGTGAGGCCTCATCTGGAGTACTGTGTCCAGTTTTGGGCCCCACACTACAAGAACGATGTGGAAAAATTGGAAAACGTCCAGTGAAGGGCAACAAAAATTATTAGGGGACTGGAGCTCATGACTTATGAGGAGAAGCTGAGGGAACTGGGATTGTTTAGTCTGCGGAAAAGATGACTGAGGAGGGATTTGATAGCTGCTTTCAACTACCTGAAAGGGGGTTCCAAAGAGGATGGACCTAGACTGTTCTCAGTGGTAGCAGATGACAGAACAAGGAGTAATGGTCTCAAGTTGCAGTGGGGGAGGTTTAGGTTGGATATTAGATATTGGATATTTTTCACTAGGAGGGTGGTGAAACACTGGAAGGCGTTACCTAGGGAGGTGGTGGAATCTCCTTCCTTGGAAGTTTTTAAGATCAGGCTTGACAAAGCCCTGGCTGGGATGATTTAGTTGGGGATTGGTCCTGCTTTGAGCAGGGGGTTGGACTAGATGACCTCCTGAGGTCCCTTCCAACCCTGATACTCTAAGAACTACAGAACTAGTGGGATTTTTCCAGCTTTGTTGCATTACTGCTGTAACTTGTTTTACGCTGTCATTCACTTTCTCTTAAACTTGTGTCTTGTTTAATGTTACAGACCGTCATAAATAAAGCTTCAGACTTCATTGTGCATGGGGGTCTAACTTTTCAAGCACATTATGTGCTTAGCATGCATATACCAATATTATTTTTAAAAACCTGGACCTCTGACCTATGCTTACAGATGCTGAGAAACGTTATTTAACCTACATATATATATATGTCTACTCTGGCCTTGCAAAGTTTTGCTGAGAACTTGTTGGGAGCTCTTAATTGAAAGGTGGACTTCAGACTTTTCTCCAAACTATTTGAAGGACGAGAATTGTTAAAAAGCATTTAAACAGTGTCAATCAGATTTTATTTCCTTGTTGCCATGATGTCATAATCCTACTAATTTCTTAATGGCATAGTCAGAAAATGACATATAAAATAAGGTGACTTTTCAAAAAAGCTTTACAGAACTTTCTGTTCTACTTCAGAATCTAGTTTTACACCTTTGCAGATCACCTGGAATCCAAAGCATAGCTAGCAATGACACAGCAAAATCATAAAAGGTATCATTCTACATCTATAAGGACTAGTTAGTCTAAAAGATAAGCTGGTAACGATATTAAAAACCAAAAGGCTTTTTAATCTAGCTTTCCTACAACAAGCCACACACTCCTTGCCCAGCTTGAAAATACGGAATTAGTGTGTACAAGTAGTCTCATCATGACTTTGCTACCTAGAAGCTGTCAGCCTGGAACTGCTATGCAAGGGTGCAATCTACCGTGCAGCTAGAGGTGTAATTCCCAGCTAGGGTAGATGTGGACATGCTAGCTTTGACTAAGCTAAACTTGCTAAAAATAGTTGTAGGGGAGTGGGAGGCAGCAGAGTGGCGTGGGAGGCAGCAGAGTCCAGCCACCTACGTACAATCCCATCCAAGACCCGAGGCGCACGCACTGGCAGCTAGCCCATGCTGCCGCTTGCACCACTGTAGCTACACAGCCATTTTTAGCATAGCACAATCAAAGCTAGCCTGCGAACGTCTATCCAAGATGGGAATACACCTCCAGCTGCAGTATGCTCTTCAGTGTGGGGAAGGTCTCCTATTATGTGTCAGAAGAGTGCCTAGCACAGAGATGCCCTGATTTTAGCTGGGCATCTCAGTGCTATTATAATAAAAACCTTTAATAAGAATAGCCACAGAGGGTCACAAAATCTTAAGAGTGAGTTTCCCATGATTCCCACTGGATGTCCAAAATCCAAGAGTCAGAATAAACAACATAGGATGTTTTGGAAATAAACAAAAACAAACAAAATGAAAGAAAAAAACCCACACACACCACAAGAGGCACTTAATAAAGAGTGTAATGTGTGCACATTAAAATGTTTTCTCTCCATTGCCCCATCACCATGTGCACTTGAAAATGCTGCAATGGTGACTGGCCCTGGAGGACAGAAGGAGCTCTCCCGCTCGTACACCTGTCAGGGAAACCACAAACCTGTCCTCAGGGAGCGCAAAGGCCAAGGAAGGTAAGTGCCAGTGTGTGAGACACCTTGAGGGCCAGCAGGGTCATGGCTCCATCCTCTTTTGAAACAGGTGAGGCACATGTTGTAGTTACCTGAGCCAGTCCCCTGTGCCATATGAGGCATTTTAACCTGCCTGTGTATTCTGCAAGTAGAATGCAGGAGAAAACCAGTGCAGTACCCTTTCACTCTCCTACCTCCTTCACTGCAGCTATACTTAGTGTAGGTAAAAAAGACATCTTACCTTCCAAATCAAAATAAAAACCTCAAGTTCTCAGTGCCAAATCCAAAAAGGAAATTAACACATGACTGAACGCATACTGGCACCCATTACAGAAAACAGAGTTTGGTTTACAAAGAAACTACACTGATTTAATTAAACTGACACAAATTTGTGGTGGACACTTGTTTCAGTTTAGCTTAAATCTGCTCTAAATGGATTGAAATTAAACCAAAATAAGCTATGTTTAAGCTAAAATGAGTTAAGGGTTTGCACTGGTTTAAAACTTAATTTCATTAAACCAGTTTGACTGTCTCATGGAGATAATCTCTAAGATTAAAGATCTGAAAATAGCTCCAGGTTAAAAATTGTCTCCTAAATCTAAAGATGTACAAATAAGAAAATGTTCTTCATATACTTAATAGGACTCTTCACATAGACCCTAAACAAAACTTATCATTAACGTGGAAGGCAAACTACCCCTTCAACAATATGGTGGATGATCAACTTTTAAAAAAATAAATACAACTTTTGGAGAAAACATGTTACTAAATCTAGTAACTTTGAACATGTATAAACCTCATCCACTAATAAATACCTGAAGATTTCTAGGAAGAGCCTCCGTTTTTAATAATTACTTCCATAATGCAGACATCTGTCTAACAGAACCTGACTGAGAACAGCCAGGCCACAGAACAGCCATCAGTTGGCAGCCACTTCTGTTCATTGCTAACCGGACTGTATTTGAACAGATTACTTATAAGTGAAGAATACCACCTGAGCTCCTCGGTCATACAGTTTGCAATATTTTTTTTTGCTAGGCAATACTTTTTAAAAAAGAAAAATCTATTTAGCAGTACACTCACAAAGCAGCTAAGAATCAAAAGTTACATTTTTACAGGAAGGAAGACAAGCATTTGATTCAATACTCACAGTATAGGAATAACTTTTGTGTAAATATAGCAATGAAATGGATAGCTTGAGAATTGTACCCATCATGTTAATACTCTTACACCAACCCACTTAAAATAAGCTGTCAATTTAGTTTAGGCTCAAATGTAGGTTTTGCAAGTTTCTTAATCGAGTAAGACACCATACGATGAGATTTCTATATTTTAATACAAGTTTAATTTTAAACATTATCTCATGCTGTTGTGAAGCCAAACAAAAACTTGAAGCAAGTGTATCAGAAACATTAAGTGATACAGTAGTAACAAAAGTGAAACTGGCCACTCTGTTTTACTATCTGAGCTAAACATAAGCAAAAAGCCAACAGCATAAATAACGTAAGTTAGCTTAACAGAGTACTTATCTTAGTAGTTAGAGGCATTAACAAGACAGATAAGGGTTTTATTACTATTTCTATAGTGACATGAGCTCTTTAATGGTAAAAAAAAAAAGTAGTAACTCACCCTGATGTAAGCATTCTGAATTTCTGCTAGTTCTTTACCAAGTGGAACAACAAATTTTTCAACTTGCCGCTCATGAGAGTAAGGCTGAATATCTGGGGAATCTTCAGAACACAGCTCTATCTGTGCTATCAATAGGTTGGAAATAACTTCCTGTACAGCCTATGAAAAAGTCACAGGAAAAGAGTGTTTTACATAGTGTATTTTTCTTAATGTCATCTCACTGCTGTAAATCAAGGATATGTGAAAGTTAACAACACAGGCCCTGTAAAACTATTTGAAATAGCAAAGAAACATTACCTGTATTGAGGGATCTGCAGACAGCAATTCATTTTTCAGCAGTCTCCACTATAACTAGGGGCCCTGATTGATCATTTCAGCCATTTTAAACATCAGACAAAACAATGTAGTCAGGAAAATGCCCTACCACATCATATACACAGCAAGTAAAACAATCATTAAAATAGCAATAAGAAAAAATACTTGAGTTAGAACTATTCTAGCACCATTTGTTAAAAAGTTTTGCTATAAAAAACTACGTCTGCATCAGCTGCCATAACCCTCCCTCACTCCACCTCATCAGGCCATTAGTCCAGTATAAACAAGTATATTAATATGAGAGGGATAATTTGTGACATTCATTATAAATGTGGAAGAGTTTAGATCACGGAGTTTGGAAATTCCTCGTTTCCTCTGATACTATTTGGGAAAAGGTGGCATAACACATTCAGACTAGTACTGCACAGCAACATTAACAGTGCCGCAGGAGCCACTTGTGCCTGACTAGGATCATGCAATTCTAATCAGCAAGCTGCTGCTGCCAAGAGAGCAACACTCATGTAATGATCGCTCTTCTGGGGGGCTCTATTGAAGCCACTCTAATTCTCAGCCCACTAATGCAGTACTTGACTCACCTTTGTGTCACTGCCTGGTGTGGCAGTTAGAGCCAAGATTCTAAATTGGTTTGTGTATTTGCTCAGTTCCTTCACAACCTGACAAAAAAACCCAAGAGTTACATTAATATCCTGAAAGAGGAAAAGCTCTTACTCTCAATTGTTTACATATGTGAAAAATTAAAATGTTCAAGAAAGCATTCTCCACAAAGTTACTGTCTAGCCTAGAAACAGAATCTAACAATAAATGATTGTCAATCCCCTCCCATCCCACCCCCAAAAAAACCCTTAGATTATGTGAACTGGCTTCAAGAGCCAACTCCGCATACTAGAATAGGGGTAGTCTTTTTTTTTTTGGTCAAGGTCTACATTTATTAGTCAAGATATAGTTAACATCCAGATGCAAGAGAAAATAAAAAAAATGATAAATAAAAAAAAATTGCAGGGTCCGTGCAAACGCATCTGGCAGTCTGGATTTGGTCCGCGGTTTGCCTGTTGACTACCCCTGCACTAGAACTACTTGGGTGAGCACTGAAAAGGATTATTACTGGATTCAGCAAGTGGATTTACAGCACATTAGCCAAATGAGCTGCCCAACAGGAAATCTGGAAGGCCACTCTGAAAGCCAGCATTTGCAACCTGAGTACAAAACTAGTCTGAAATGATGAAGAAAATGGTATGACAAAGGAGCTGGACAAGGGGGCAAGAGCTGCATAAAACCCACATGCACCCATCTGTATCTCATTGCGAACTTGTTTTAATGGCAACTGGGAAAGAGGGAGGCTGTTCCTTTGAAGCCATCTATATTCCTGTTCCTCACCCAGATCAGCTCCTAAAGTCAAATACACAATTAATGTACAGGGCTACAAGCAGCCTGGCAGCACAAGCATCTATTCTTCTGTAGTACTCTGATATATTATGACCAAGAGACAGTCTTCTGCTGTGTGAGGAAAAGTATGAGAACCACTGGAAGGGCACAGAAAAGTGCTACAAATATCAAACAGAAATTAAAAAAAAAAATACAAAAAAAAGTCAACACACAGAAGAGGACAAGGGAATTAAATATACACATTAAAAAGTGATGGTAGTCATGCCCAAGTACAGCAAGACAGGATAAGGAAAAAAGCATTTTATATGCCAATTCCACAGCAAAGGTGACTAACAAAGAAAGCTGGGAACCACTACTCTGCCTTAAGTAAGCTCACAAAATTCTCAATGTGAGTCGTTTCCCCATAACACATGTAAACGATCACCACAAAAAAAAACGATCACCGTTAAAAAAAAGCTACATTGGACTTTAATAGAATAAAGAAGTATGTAATCCTTTGTCAGATGCTCAGAAAGCACCACAGCCTGTACACTTGCATTATTACAAAATGAAAACAAGTTACTAAAGGGTTTGAAATTCAGGAGGGCTGCAGGAAGGAGGTGGTGCAGCTATGGTGAACAAGCCTGTTCTCTGTTTTAATTCTAATAAAAACAGAAGCCTCAGCATTTTCCTATATGTGCCATATTATACGAGTCTGCTGTTTGTCAGTTTTCCTATGCAATGATCTAATAGGGAACCATCTAGTGCCACATCAGTTCACTGCAAATTTCTCAATACAGGACTTGCTTCATAACTTTAAACCGAAGTATTGATAGAAAGGGATTTAACCAAGATATTTCAATGCCTTTTTCACTGCATGAGACAAGACCTCAACTGAAGGGACAACAGTGGGTCATACTGGGCTCAGAATTTAGTTCAATTTAAGTAAAGTTTTTTCAGAAATGTGGTTTAATTTGCAATCTCTAAGATAGGAGACCCCAGTGGCAGCAGTTTAAATGTTTAATTCCTTGCCAATACATGCCAGATAGACTGCTGTAGATTGAGTTCTCATAAACATACCCATGCCCTGTAGAAATAGCCCCACACGACAAATGCATTTTTAATTTTTTACACTCTAAGGTTTAAAAATTAATTTCTGAAAAGAAAATGCAGTTCAATACCCAACCATACAAAATGCTTATCTCCCCATCTACTTAAGATTTCATAACACAGTTAGAATGGACAGCATCTTGTGTACATTCTTGTTGCATGCAATTTATCCATTACTTGTATCAAGGTATTGTAAGCCACAAAATAATGTTTTGTCTTTGTTGATTTCTTACCAAAATCCTCAGTTTAAAAAACTGCAGAACAATCTACATTTGTGCGTAAATTATCTATGATTGCAAAAAGAATTGCTCACAAGATTATGCAGTTCACATTAGTCCACCATTACCTGGCAGTAGGCATAGTTTCCAAGAGCTTTGTGGGCTTCATCAATAACCAAACATTTTATTTCTGCTGCAGGACAGGTTCCACGAGAAAGATCATTTACCATTACTTGAGGAGTAAGAAAAAAGACCCTCTTATTGTGCCAGATTTCCTTCCGATTGAGAACCTGGGTACCCCCTGGGAAAAAAAAAAAAAAGAGCACTATTACAGATTTCAATTAGTTGTTACCACTCAAGAGAGAAATCTTGGAGTCACTGTGGATAGTTGTCTGAAAACATCCACTCAATGTGCGGCAGTAGTCAAAAAAGTGAACAGAATGTTGAGAATCATTACGAAAGAGATATCTCAAAAAAGATATATTGGAATTGGAATATATTCCCTCTGGGTGACATGGCATTGGCCACTGTCAGAAGACAAAAGAAAAGGAGTACTTGTGGCACCTTAGAGACTAACCAATTTATTTGAGCATAAGCTTTCGTGAGCTACAGCTCACTTCATCGGAACTGAATGCATCCGATGAAGTGAGCTGTAGCTCACGAAAGCTTATGCTCAAATAAACTGGTTAGTCTCTAAGGTGCCACAAGTCCTCCTTTTCTTTTTGTGGATACAGACTACTCTGAAACCTGTCAGAAGACAGAATACTGGGCTAGATGGACGGGGAACATGCCTTTTTAAGTCTGGACAGTTTTATAGGCATTTCACCTGCTGAGTCACTCAAAGCCTAAGTTTATTGTAATCAGTATGAAAAACTTCACTTAAAACAACAGGATGGCCCAAAGATTCCCTGGAGAGTACCATCTCCTATGATACAGGTGCCATAGCTCAAGCTCAAGTTTAGATCAGTGGCAGCTTGAAATAAGAAAAGTGAAAATTAGTTTGAGAATAGGGAACAGACTGACTGCATTATTCTAAGGTCACATCTACACTACATGATAGGGGTCAGATTCCCAGGTCACAGACACATACTCGTGCTCATGCTCATCGAGCTAGCACAGGTATAAAGAGTAGTGTAGCTGTGGTAGGATGGGCAGTGGCACAGGCTAGTCGCCCTGAGCATAAACCCGCCTGAAACTGGTGGCTACATCTTTGGCACAGCTTGCCGCCACCGCCCATGATGTGTCACCATTGCCCGAGCTACACTACTATTTATACTTACCTTAGCACCGACTGATCTAGCATGAGCATGCGTAAATGAGCTGGGAATCACACCCCTAACTTGACATGTAGACATACCCTGAAGATCCCCTAATCAGTGGAAAGCTACACAAAGAGATATTACATGTTGAAGTTCATGCCCACCTTTGGCTTCAGGAAAGAAGGAAGCTTTTAAACATGGATAATAGAGTCTTCTAGAAATATCTAGTCCACCTTTTGGATAATAGGGTTGAGAAGAGATTACTTTGTGTATTAAGCCAGTAAACATCACAGGTTTACAGTTTAGGTAAGAGGTGTGAGCATCCTGCTGAGCTGAAAATTGATACATCTTGAATTATAGTCTCCCTACTGCTCCACTATAATTGAGAATAGTTCATCACTAAGGCTGCAAGTCTGTCATGGAGGTCACAGATTCCATGACTTTCCAGGACCTCCATGACTTCCGCAGCTGCTGGTGCGGCTGACCCTGGGGGCCGGCCACTGGGGCAGCTCCTGGGCTGCCTGAGCAGCAGCTGGTGCCACTGGCTCTGGGCCATATCATTCAGTTTCTTCAGAATTGATTTTTTTCTAAACTAATTAAGTTTCTAGCCCATGTGGCAGCAAAGAAAACCTTCCAAATGTGACTTGAGCGTAACTGTTGCAGTAACGGCTGAGTCCGTAGGCACCCTGATACAATGATTCCGAGATATGAACTGCACTGTCTCCTGTTAATCTGATTAAAGTATCAATTTTGTGATGACCTTTTAGCGTCAATATTAACTACAGATTAAGTGTTCACTTTAACTGATGAAATGAGGGCACAGAGTAGTAATGAAAGAAGGAACTGCAGAGAAAAGAACAACAGACTCGAACACAGGGGTGTAGGAGCTCCTGTTTGGTGCTCAGGGTGGGGGTGGGAATGTGGGGGGGGGGGTGCAAGAATCAGGGCATAGAGTGGGGGCGGGCTGGAGAGGGGGGGGGTACTGGAGCCAGGGCACCGCTCAATGCTGCGTCCCGCCTCTGCCGACAGCTACGCGAGGGGCAGCGTGCGGGGCCCTCCCTACCTGTCATCTCGGCCATGTGGTGCGGAGGGATGCCCATGACGCGGGCGCAGGCCTCCATCTGCTGCGCCACCAGCGGCCTGGTGGGCGCCAGGAAGAGCACCTTGGCGGAGGGGAACCAGCGGTAGAAGTTGTACATGACCACGGCGGCCACGAAGGTCTTGCCCAGCCCGGTGGGCAGGCAGACCAGCGTGTTGGCCAGCAGCGCCGCCCGCGCCATGCGCTCCTGGTAGCCGCGCACCGGCCAGTTGGTGGGGTAGACCCACAGCGAGCCCGCCGCCGCGCAGAACCCGCCGCCGCCGCCGCCCGCCCCCGGGCCCGGGCCCCGCTCGGCCTCGGCCGCCGCCGCCGCCAGCAGCAAGTCATCGTCCCCCGCCGCCGCCGCCTCGGGGCCGGGCCCGGGCCCAGGCCCAGGCGCGGGACCGGCCGCCGCCTCCCGCCGAGGGGCTGAGGGGGCCCCCGGGGCGCGCCTGACGCCAGCCCCCCAGCTCTGGAACAGCGTCCTCTGCCCGCCGCCGCCGCTCATGCTCGGTGGGGAACGGCCGGCCCCTCCCTCAGCGCCCGCCCGCCGGCGCCCCCGCCGCCATCTTGGGGCCGGCGGCTCTCCGGGAGCGCCGGAACACCTCGCCACGCTCCGAGCGCTGCCGCGTGAGCGCCGGCCCCCGCAGCCCGCTGGGAAGTGTAGTCATTCAGGGCCGCTCTCTGCCGCGAGAGGCGCTGCGGCATGCTGGGAAATGTAGTCGTGTGGGGGGGGCTTACGGCTAGCAGGCGCTGCAGCATGCTGGGAAATGTAGTCGTGGGGGGGGGCTTATTGCTAGCAGGCACTGCAGCATGCTGGGAAATGTAGTCAAGGGGGAGGCTTATTGCTAGCAGGCGCTGCAGCATGCTGGGAAATGTAGTCATGTAGGGGGGCTTACTGCTAGCATCCGCTACGGCATGCTGGGAAATGTAGTCCGTTTAAGAGCTTGACCAAGTCCCCTGGAGGGAAGGCACGTGCAACCCAAGCGCTGGCTAAAGCCACCAGGACCCAGTCCCGCCTTCCCAGATGTTCTAGTCCCTGTGCATGTTGTTCAGGGAGCCTGTGCTGGAAGACTACCCACAGTATTGCTTCTGCACTGTCAATCATAGTATGTACCGGGCTGGAAACTTACTAGCCATCACTTTACGAATGCGGAACCAGGCCAAGGGGAACAGAACCGAACCGAAGTTATTCACCTCTTTCACTGACCCGTCATGCACGAGTCATGCTCCTGTTTAAAATGCTGGCAAAACTCTAATCAGGCATTTTATCAGACTGTCTCTTAAACCAATTTCCGTGATAATAACACAGTAAAGAAAGGTTTCAGAGTAACAGCCGTGTTAGTCTGTATCCGCAAAAAGAAAAGGAGGACTTGTGGCACCTTAGAGACTAACAAATGATTTGAGCATAAGCTTTCCTGAGCTACAGCTCATTCGTGAGCTACAGCTCACTTCAACACCCATTGTTTCATGTTCTCTGTGTATATAACATCTCCCCACTGTATTTTCTACTGCATGCATCCAATGAACTGAGCTGTAGCTCAAATAAATTTGTTAGTTTCTCAGGTGCCACAAGTACTCCTGTTCTTTTTACAGTAAAGAAAGATAGTGTGATAAACACTGCACACCCTGACAAACAGCTAGTCAGGTACCACAAGGGTTCAACACGTTATAAGAAAATAGATTGACTACCAGTACATAATGACAAGCAGCATTACATACCTTTTGCCAATATTTAGGTTATAAAGTCTTCTAATGACAGCTCTAGGATAGTTGTGTTTTCATGTCATCCCATTATTTACAGTTAGAATCAGTTTCCTTATCCTCTTCTCAGTTACGGAACAGTCCACTGGAAGCTGGACTGCTACAGATGTGGCTGTCTAGAAAATAATTACTAATTATGCACTGAGTACTGTGGAGAAGTTTGAAAAGTAGAATTGCAGTGGGGACCTGCCTCCTAGTCCCACGGACAACAGATTCTTCCTCATGCCCACCCTTGCTTCATAAACAAGCAGATTTTAGACACAACAAATCCTGCATATTGGCAGGCGGTTAGACTAGATGATCCTTACCATCCCTTCTAACCCTGTGATTCTATGATTTACTTTCTGCTTGAAATAATTAAATATTTTAAGTAACCCATTCTTGCCCTGTTATCGTTCTACCACTTTGAACAGCATCACAGTTAAATAAAGTGAAGCACAGTAAAGTTTCCACTGCAGATTGCAAGTCACCACAAGATGTTGCTTCTCTTTGATTGTACCTGCATATTAATAGCTTCTTCATTTCTGTAGCTGGATGCCTAGAGAGCAGCTCTTCCCTTCAGCCAGGAGGAGCCAACTGCCAACCTTCAAGAAGAGCTCTGTATGGCTTGAAAGCTTGTCTCTTTCACCAATAGAAGTTGGTCCAATAAATATATTACCTCACCCACCTTCTCTCAGAATATTCAAACTGTCCTTTGTCATGACTGGTACAACCTCACCCACACAATGGGGGTTCTGGTGCTTTAATTATACCCAGAGAGTCAAAATGGATAAGGACAGGTTTCAGAGTAACACCCGTGCTAGTCTGTATCCGCAAAAAGAAAAGGATGCATCCGGTGAAGTGAGCTGTAGCTCACGAAAGCTCGTGCTCAAATAAATTGGTTAGTCTCTAAGGTGCCACAAGTGCTCCTGTTCTTAAAATGGGTAAAGATTACTCTACCTGCCACCCCTCTGGCCCCGCCCACCAAGACCAGCCCCCCCCGACCCCACTGGCCCCGCCCACCAACCCCAAGCACCTCCTTTACCCCTTCGGCCCCACCCCCAAGCCCAGACCCCGCCCCGCCGGCCCCGCCCCCCAGCCCAGGCCCCTCCCCCAGCCCTCTGGTCCCTCGCCCCGCCCCCGGCCAGGCGCTGCGCGGGAGCCCTGCGACGGAGGCGGGGGGCGCGGCGCGGCGCAGCAAGATGGCGGCGGCCCCGCCGCGGCAGTGGAGCGCGCAGGAGCTGCGCAGCGAGGCGCTGCCCAAGAAGGACCTGATCAAGTTCCTGCAGGAGCACGCGGCGCAGGCGGTACGGGCGGAGCGGGGGGAGGGGCCCGCGGCTCGCGGCTCGCGGCGGCCGCTCCCGCGCCCTCCTGAGGGCAGCTGCGCAAGGCGCGGCCGGACCCGCGGCCATCCGGACCTGCCCCCCCCCGGCCGCCGGACCTGCCCCCCCCCGGCCGCCAGGCCCCCCGCTCGCCTCGCCCCCGCCCCCCCCCGCCTCGCCCCAGCCGGGCCGCCCCCTCCGCTCGCCCCGGCCGGCCCCCCCGCCTCGCCCCCGCCTCCCTCCGGCCGGGCCCCCCCGCCGCCCCCTCCGCTCGCCCCGGCCGGACCCCCCGCCCCCCGCTCGCCTCGCCCCCGCCTCCCCCCGCCGCCCCCTCCGCTCGCCCCGGCCGGACCCCCCGCCCCCCGCTCGCCTCGCCCCAGCCGGGCCCCCCCCGCCGCCCCCTCCGCTCGCCCCGGCCGGACCCCCCGCCCCCCGCTCGCCTCGCCCCCGCCTCCCCCCGCTGCCCCCTCCGCTCTCCCAGGCCGGACCCCCCGCCCCCGCCGCCTCGCCCCAGCCGGGCCCCCCCGCCGCCCCCGCCGCCTCGCCCCGGCCGGACCCCCCGCCCCCCCGCCGCCTCGCCCCAGCCGGGCCCCCCTGCTGCCGCCTCCGCTCGCCCCGGCCGGACCCCCCGCCCCCTTTCCTCCCACACCTCGCCTCGCCCCGGTCCCCCGCTCCCCTCTCGCCTCACCCTCCCTGCTCCCGCTCCTCCCTCACCTCGCCCCGGCCCCCCCGCTCCCCCCCTGCCTCGCCCTCCCCTCGCCCCTGCTCCTCCCCCGCCCCCGTTCCTCCCGCTCCCGCGCCCCGCCCCGGCTGGGCCCCTCGCCCCTCCCCTCGCCCCTCCCCTCGCCCGCTCCCACCCCTCCCCTCGCCCGCCCTGCCCCCGTTCCTCCTGCACCTCACCTTGGCCGGACCCCAGGATCCTCCCCAGCCTGCCCCCCCCCACCTGGACCCCAGGATCCTCTACAGCTTCACCCTTCTCCGCCACCCAACTCATTGCAACCAGATCCTCCAGCTCATCCCCTGCAGGATCCCATGCCCACTCCTCTGGCCCGGTCCCCTGGTTCCACGCCAGCAGGAGAACATGACCACCTCCAACTTCACCCCCAGGCTGCCCCTGTCTCTCGACTCCATCCCAGCTAGTCCCCATGACACCCCCACCTCCGACTCCACTCTGGCCGGACACCACCACTCCACCCACCCAGGCACCCCCAAGGGAGTGACAGGTCCATCCTGTGAGAGCCCCCAACTCTCCGAGTGCAACCTGCCACCCCCAGCAGTGCTAGCACCCCAGGGCCCTTTCGCAGCAGACTGCGGGCACGGAAAGCCCTGGCAACTCAGCTAAGTTTCCCCTTCTTGTCTCTAGTTTCTTGCAGAACACAAGTTACTGGGACAAATAAAAAATGTGGCCAAGACTGCGACCAAGGACCAGTTAGTTACGGCCTATAACCAGCTCTTTGAAACTCAGGTGAGTACCTGCCTTTCCTAGGCCTGTATGGGACAAAGAGCCCCTCGTTCTTATAGCACTTGCTTGTGACTGAGAACACAGATGGTTTTCGTTCTAGCCTCATTTCCACGTTCTCCAAACCATTTGCCTGTTTGGCTGAATTGTTCTGCAGCTGAAGCATATTTTTGTTTTCGAACTTTGAGCAAAATTCTTGCTGCTTTTCATTTGAGTGCGTGAAAATAGTGTTCATCTATTTAAAGGGACATTGTCAACTTCACAATCACACTTGCATTGGAATAGCGAGTGCCTGCTGTGGCTGCTAAGGCAGTCATTTGTAACTGAAAGATGAGATTTTTCTCTGTGCTTTGCTTTATATGTTTGACAGCACTCTCTATAGTCAATTTCATTCTTTGTTGATCCTTTGTTCTTGCTGTTTCCTGCACACTCTTGCTAATAACAGCAACAAAATTGGAACTGAAGAGACAGATAGTGTGTGCTCAGAGAGGAAGGGGCTAGAGGGGAAAGAGTCTGATACTGCTTTCAGATCTCAACAAGGGGCCTTCTGAACATCATTACGGGAACAGAAACACCCAGATATTTGATAAAAGTAACTTAAAAATTCTGTGCATGTTATTTATAGGGTGTGCTATCAGAAACACTACTTGTTCAAGTTAAACCAAGTTAATAGAACTTTTTAAAAGGGTATTACCACAATTCACAGACTAACACAAACATGGATGAAGTTTGATAGCTGACACTTGGTATATAAGTAGTTCTCAGTGAGTGATGGTTTTGCTGGGTTTTGAATTTTTCCTTTGACCCATCAAAATTCAGATCATTTGAATATATATTTTTTTAATCTAGAGGAACATGTTTTGATTATGCATGCCCTTCAAAGCAAATTAAGATAACCAGTCATGCAAATACATCCTGGGCATCTTCAGTTGTCAGAAAACATGTGACATTTTTTATCCTTTATAAATATCCTGCATCATTATACATATTTAAATAACTCGTATTTCAGTTTGCAGTGTTTTAGTCACCTTGATCCCAGGTTATTAGAGAGGTGAGGTAATATCTTCTATTGGACTAACGTCTGTTAGTGAAAGAGGCCAGGTTTGGGAAAGGTACTCGGAGCATAGCAACTAAGTACAATGTAGAACTGATTGTTTCACATCAGTAGTTAAATATTCTAATCTAAGAGACCATTCAAGGTGAAGTGGCCCTCTAGTACCCCCCACAACACACCTCTCAGGATCCCTGGGTCCTACACATGCCTATCACAACAAGGTGGCGTACCTCATCCAGTACGCTAAATGCCCCTATAACAGCTATATGGGTGAAACCAGACAGTCACTACTCTCTTGAATGAACTGTCACAGAAAAATATCACCTGTGGGCAAACACTTTTCATTAAATGATCACCCCATATCTGACCTAGGTCCATTGTAGAGCCTTAATACTGCTGACTATTGGAATCCATGGTTGTTTCTCCTCCAGAACTGGTCCTTAAGTATATAAAAGCTGTAAAGTAGATTTTGACAGCCTTTTGAAGGATTTCGTATCCTTTTATGTAGCAGGTAATGATAAATGCTTTCCTTACAGCGCTTTAAAGGCACAGAGAGTGCAGATAAAGTGACGGAACAGGTAAAGAACGTCAAAATTGATGAAGACAAGGCAAAAGAAACTAAGCCTGAAGAGATTGTTGATGAGGTTTGTATAGAAAACTACTCTTTCTTAGATTAGGACTACTGCCTATGTAGTAGAATAAATGCTTTTGAAACCTTGAATTATAAAAGGTAGAGAATTTGAGTGGGCTGGGTTGAGGGGGATTGGTAATAAAGCATGCAGCCTGGAATGGATCCATAAATTGATTCTGAAATTGTTTAAGATGAACACAACAGTTCTTGGAAGTGAAGTGGTACGGCGGACAAACATTCACTAGTGGGATTTCTGGTTGGATGGCAGTATCCAAGCAGAAAGTGTTAATATGACTGCAGAATGTTTCTTTTATTGGTACAATGTATCCCCTCAGCATTTTCTCTCTTGTTGGAATAGTCACTAACTGGACAGGGGTACATTTGAGGGCCAAAGCCCCATGAAGACATTTTCAGTGATGTTAAGAGAGCTGAGCAGCGTACCATATACAAACTGGTAAAGAGAAATTGAGTGCTCTTGGTTTGCTTTCTCACCAGAAGTGACAGCTGTGAAGTGTTTATTTACAAGTTGTTGTTCTTCATAAGTCTGTATTTGTAGTTTTCTGGAAGACCCTCATCTGATTGAAAAATTGGACCTTAATTTAACTTCTCACTTACCCAGCATATTTTGAGCCAGTAGTCATTCTCATGCAGATTTCTCCCCAAAGTTTTAAATAACTTCGGCATCAGGACCAATCTTGGTTTGGCATAGACTACATTTATATAACCCTTTCCTTCCCAAAGGATGCTAAAGTACCATACAGACTATATTAATTTAAAAGCATATATGGGTGTGTCAAGGTTCCTCCCCCACTCTGAACTCTAGGGTACAGATGTGGGGACCTGCATGAAAACCTCCTAAGCTTATCTTTACCAGCTTAGGTCAAAACTTCCCCAAGGTACAAAATATTACCCCCGTTATCCTTGGACTGGCCGCTACCACCACCAAACTAATACTGGTTACTGGGGAAGAGCTGTTTGGACGCGTCCTTCCCCCCAAAATACTTCCCAAAACCTTGCACCCCACTTCCTGGACAAGGTTTGGTAAAAAGCCTCACCAATTTGCCTAGGTGACTACAGACCCAGACCCTTGGATCTTAAGAACAATGAACAATCCTCCCAACACTTGCACCCCCCCTTTCCTGGGAAATGTTGGATAAAAAGCCTCACCAATTTGCATAGGTGACCACAAACCCAAACCCTTGGATCTGAGAACAATGAAAAAGCATTCAGTGTTTTACAAGAAGACTTTTAATAAAAAATAGAAGTAAATAGAAATAAAGAAATCCCCCCTGTAAAATCAGGATGGTAGATATCTTACAGGGTAATTAGATTCAAAAACATAGAGAACTCCTCTAGGCAAAACCTTAAGTTACAAAAAAGATACACAGACAGAAATAGTTATTCTATTCAGCACAATTCTTTTCTCAGCCATTTAAAGAAATCATAATCTAACACATACCTAGCTAGATTACTTACTAAAAGTTCTAAGACTCCATTCCTGTTCTGTCCCTGGCCAAGACGACTACAGACAGACACAGACCCTTTGTTTCTCTCCCTCCTCCCAGCTTTTGAAAGTATCTTGTCTCCTCATTGGTCATTTTGGTCAGGTGCCAGCGAGGTTACCTTTAGCTTCTTAACCCTTTACAGGTGAGAGGAGCTTTCCCCTGGCCAGGAGGGATTTCAAAGGGGTTTACCCTTCCCTTTATATTTATGACAGGGTGCTGTTCACCTTAGTATCTGAATGTGGTTCGTTCAGTGGCTTAAACTCAATTAGCTTCAGTTAGTCCATCTTGTGCTTTGTTGGTAACTTGGGACGAGTCATTAAGGTTGTGGTAATTCTCTATTTCTATCTTAATTCAGGGTCCACCAAAATATACAAAATCAGTTCTGAAAAAGGGGGATAAAACTAACTTTCCCAAAAAAGGAGATGTCGTTCATTGCTGGTATACGGGAAAGTTACAGGATGGGACTGTCTTCGATACCAATATTCAAACAAGTAAGGTCACCTGGATAACAAGGTCTTGCAGGTTTAAAGAGTTCAGATAGTTTCCACAACGTATGAGTGGAAGAAATTAGCTGGAACGCTAGTCACCAAGTTGTCTTTATGCTTCTTAAAGGCTTGAATAGCCTGGGTCCTACGAAACTGCTTCTGCCCCGTGTCCTGTTGCTGTCAGTTATTGGGATGAATCTTTCCAAGAGAGAAAGCAGGGTATTCTTTGAGGACTCACTTTTTATAACATGATCCCTGCATCTTGCCATAGGCTACATATGGTATTTCCAGGCCATGGATAATGTGAAACATACTGATTTAGTCAGTCCTGTGGCTTTGCAGAAGGGCAGAGATAAAGGCTTTTAATTCATAAAACTCTGTTTAGCTATAGAGCCTGAGTGGTGGTAGCTTATTTAGCTGCCCAAACAGACAGCTTGTATAATTATCAGTTAAATGCAAAGAGGCTTTGGGGATAAGTGTGTAAAATACATAGCTTATGGGGGAAACAAGTGCTAGAAACATAAATTTTGCAGCCGTTTTAGAGCACTGTTAAAAGTAATAGGTTGTAATTGCAATACTATGCAAGATTCAGATCATTGTTTTACAGTCTGTTTTTCTGCTCCAGACATTGTACATAAAATTGGTTCCCTGCTGATTTTATTGAACATGTTGCTTGCCAAATACAGTACCTGCCTGCATTTCTAATACCATAAAAGTAGATCTTCTCTGTTTGTTACTTCAGTATCAGCTCTGGTGTTAGTGCAACTTCACTGGTTTAAAGAAACTATGAGCGCTTGCATCAAGAGTGAATTTGCCCCATTGTTTGCTATTTCGCTGCTATTTTGAATGATTAAATGATATGAAACATGGGGAAATTCATTTACAGCTCATCTATAATCTGTATCTCGGTGCAGTAGATATTTGTGGTGCATAACTGTAGTGGTAGTTCTAGTCAGAACTATTAGCGTGAGCTAGTTAGTGACTTGACTTTGGCTGAATAAATGTATCTACAAGTGTCTTTCAGGTTCAAAGAAGAAAAAAGGAGCCAAACCTTTAAGCTTCAAAGTTGGCGTAGGAAAAGTTATCAGAGGCGTAAGTAAACCACATAAAAATCTGTCTGTGTCAAAGTCTGATGAAGTCCTCGGTCTGTAGGTTTACCTGTTGGTTTGCTTCTCTGAATTATCTGGAGAAGAGAGTGAGTTTACAGCTCTTATGCCAGGAATATGTTTTATTTCAGTTTTTATATAAATGCCCTCATCTAACTTCCCAGTGCTAGGCCCTCTCCATAACTAAACACGTGGACAGCAGTATTTGAGTGTATGATCTTTGGGTCAGAGACAGTGTGTTAGATATTTGTACAGCACGTAGCACAGTGAACCTTGATTGGAACCCCTGTGTGCGACAGGCTGAGTTCACAAAGGAGTCTAACTGCTAGGGGTCCTACATCTAGTAGAATTCACAGCCCTGAGTGAGGCGCCTAAGAAAGGGATTCTCAGAACTCAGCAAGCTGAGCCAGGAAACCTAAGCAGAAGTGTGAAATGCAGAAGAAAGGACTGGGGCTTAGGGCCCAGATCCACAGTGATATGCAGGTGCCTAATCCCCATTGGTCCAGACCTTAGGCACCTGACTGACAGAATGGAGAGAGGCACCTCTCTCTGCTTGGAATTCTCCACCGTGATACCTCTCCTGGAGTCAGGGCCTAAGCAAGATCAGCCCTTTCTTGTGATATGCCAGAGAGACAGGCCACCACCCCACTACAGCAAATAGCGCAGTGGTCAGGGCACTCACTTGGGATGCAAGGGTCCTGTTTTCAGATCCCTGCACTGTCTGATTTAGAGCAGGGACTGGAACCCAGGTCTCCCATGTTTCAGTTGAGTGCCCTATGGGGGAGAGGAGGGTTTCTCTGTATAATTAATATTCATTAGGGCAGAAAAAAAGAGAGTTAGCAAGTATCTCAGTACCCAAATGGTTAGGAAGTCAAGTTCAAGGCCCTGCTCCAGTGTATAGTCAGGTTTTTTTAGATAGTGGACCAGCACCAACAAAAGCAATAGACCTGCCACAGAATAGTCAGGTACTTGGTGGTTAGGGCACTCTCCTGGCATGTGGGGGCCCTGGGGCCAAATCCCTGCTCCAAATCAGGCTGAGTGGCTGTCACGCAACCCAGGTCAGGGCCCTAACCACTGAGCTAATGGGTATTCTGGTACAGATAGCCCCCAGAGTTCCTAACTTTGCCCTGGGCTGTCATATGCAAGTTAGGTCTTCTGAGAGCCTATATACCAGACTGGCCCTGTAGGTGAGAGATGCCTAGTTTGAGAAATCCGATAAGGCTTGTCTGAGTGAGGGCTCCGACAAGCTTGCCCACCCGTGGAAACCTATGCATGAAGTGGTGATTTAGGTGCCTAGAAGGTTTGGTGGCAGCTGAGTGGTGGTTTTGTGAATGTCAATTGTGCCTAAAGAGGCATCTAGGCACCCAAGTCCCTTTGTGCATCTAGCCCTACCACAATGCAAATTGACAGTATGTGCTGGTTCCAGTAACCTGACAGGTCAGTCAACATATCCTTATCTCCCGCCAGAGCCCCTCTTCTATCCACTCAGTCACCCCTCATGCCACAGCTGAACAAACGAGCTAAACAGTATCCTGAACTATTCCCAAGCTCTGATGCATGTCATGGTGTCAGAAGAACAGCTGCGAGCCAGTATGGTGTGTCTGGATTTCACTTCAGAACTCTGAAGACCTGATCACACTTCTTTGCACTTAAGCTTGATCCTTGCACAGGGCACAACATGGAGCTCCAGTCTGTCACTAGTGCAAGTGAAGGCTACTTTTAAAAGGATGGGTAGCTAAGTAGAGCCCTAGGTATAGTCCTCTGGACAAAGCAGATGTCTCAAGCCCTTTACACAACTGCCTGCCTACTTACCTTGGAGAGCCTAGAGAATGGGGGCAGGTGTGGATGCTGCATGGGTATGTCTGAGGAGATGTGGGTGTATCATCTCATAATGAGGTGCTTAGCTAGAGGCCCTGCTCGTTGCCTCCCTTCTATTACTGGACAGTAGTAACTTGGTGGCTGCCCTGCCGCATTTCTCAGTGCAGGATCAGGTTCCTCACCAGTGCCATGCACGACTGCTGTGGCTCGGCATGGATGTACTGTGACAGCTAGTTATGGAGGGGGACGCCCCCAAAATATCATTGGTCTTGTGCCACTTGCTTCAGTTTTTTGTGATAAGCTTTAGTCTCTTGCTATAACACTTCCATGCTTGGATTGTTGCCCTACACCTCAAACAGCTGAGATCTGAATACCACCTGTTATCTGATAAGCTGATACCGTGCTAAACTCTGAACACTAGCTATGAGGTTTGGCATGGGGAGGGACAAGCACTGAGAGATAAAATTAGTTATCAAACTTCATAAACCCCAGCTGGATAACGGCTTATCTGTAAATTCCAAAATAAGTGGAATCTGTGAAAACACACACTCTGAGTTTCATATTCTTATTGAAATAAGAAAGATTTGGCCTACTAGTATCTTCACATCAGGGGATACTAAACTTCAGAGGCTAGTTTCCACTGTACTGTATGTGCCTGGGCTATAAATCCAAATCTGTGGCAGTAAATCCTAGAACAGCTCTTGAGCAGGTGTTACTGTGGGAACATTTTCATTTTTTAAAAGGAAAAATCCAGTTGTCGAACACTACTGCTTGGAAGGCCATCTGCAGAGCCCAAGTACTTAAAAGAATAGAGTTGGAAATTACATCTTTTTTTTTTTGAAGTTCATGTTACAACATACTTTCTTTTTTAGTGGGATGAAGCTCTGTTGACAATGACTAAAGGGGAGAAGGCTCATCTGGAAATTGAACCTGAATGGGCTTATGGGAAGAAAGGGCAGCCTGATGCCAAGTATCCTTTTACTTGAAAATATGAACAGGATTGAATGTACCTTTTGGGAACGTCCTTGTTATTCTTGAAGTCTCTTTGCAGTAAGATTTTTCCTGCTGGAAACATATAACCAAGGCAAAGATGGATTTCTGGCGGGGTGTACGTTAGCAACATGGTGCTTGACTTACAGAACAGGACCATTTTGGAGTGTGCGCTCGCTCTTTCTCTGTCTCTCTTTCAGCAGCCCCTGCCATGCACACTTGTTTCAGAGATTGTTGCCTCTGCTTAGCAGTTAATACAGTGGGAAAAGAGCAGACTTGTACTACTGGCTGTCACAAACACGCACTTGGCAGGACAAAGGCCTTGCAGGCAGGGATCTGGCAATGGAATATACATTTGCAGTTACAGGTTGGCTTAGGGTGGAAGCCTAAGTGAATATGGGGGAATTAATGTATGTATGGATTTCAAAATGCTAATGACGGTTTATGCTTTAAAAATGTGTCCTAGCTGAACTAGGAGCAGGACATCCTAAATGAGGCATGACACTAGTTTGGGAACAGGGATGACTTGCCATTCTTCCATTCATAGCTTCATTGGCATAGTTCTTCCTCTCTCCTCTGTATGTAAGTATGCATTCTCCTAAATGTTTCCACCTCCAGCACTGAAACAAATTCAGTGATCTATCTGGGGACCATATAAGAGTAGTAAAGAGGTAACTTGCTGTGCTTTAAATGAAGGGGAATCCGATTCTATTAGAATTCTTTGAGGGGATGGACCAGGGGGATCCAGTGGATATAGTGTACTTGGACTTTCAAGAAGCCTTTGACAAGATTCCTCACGGGCTCTTAAGCAAAGTAAGCTGTCATGGGACAAGAGGGAAGGTTCTCTCATGGATCAGTAACTGGTTAAAAGTAGGGTGACCATATTTTCCTATGCTGAATACAGGGCACCTGTTAAAATAACTCGTATGCAAGCGAGTTCAATGGCAATCAGTCAGAACTATGCAGTACAAACATTCAATTAACATCAAGTTGACTGAGCCCTTGTTAAAAAGAAATACTGTGTAGGATTCTTTTTATTTACCTTATCTTTAAAGCTTTAGGGTTCACATGTGGCAAGGTGACACACACACACAGGCTCCTGTACACCTCTCTCACATGGTGTGGGGGTGACCAATCGACCTGACCCTCCCTGCCCAGCCCTCTCCACTGTCAATGCCTGGCTTGGCCCCTAGGACAGACCCGCCTCTCCTGGTACCTGGCACCATGTCTTCCCAAGGCAACAAGGGCTGGGGAGAGGGAGGCACGTTTAAGAAGTCGGGACACCTGCAGGGGGACTTAAATATGGGACTGTCCCTTTAAAAATGGGATACCTGGTCACACTAGTTAAAAAACACACACACACAGTCAACCTGTGGAACTCGTTGACAGGATGTTGTGAAGGTCAAAACTATAACTGGGTTAAAAAAAAATTAGATTAAGTTCATGGAGGATAGGTCCATCAATGGGTATTAGCCAAGCTGGTCAGGGATGCAATATCATGCTCTGGGGTCCCTAAACCTCTGACTGCCAGAAATTGGGATTGGATGACTGAGGATGGATCACTTGATTGCCCTGTTCTGTTCATTCCCTCTGGCACTGACCACTGTCAGAAGACAGGATACTGGGCTACTTGGACCATTGGTCTGACCCAGTATGGTCATTCTTATGTTCTTAACAACCGGGGTGGGAGAAAGAGAGAAGTCTGTTGTCATTGCTTCAGCGGCAAAGAGAAGAGGAAGCAGTGAGATTCATCTGCGCTTATGTTCCAGAATGCCTCTGGCCGGAGGACACAAGGAGAAAACAGGAGTGGGCTGACCTGCTGAACACTCCCTACATCCTACTTGTCTCTGTTCCTTGCTAGCTTTTTGTGCTGCTGGTAGGAGGGGGAGAAAGGGAAAATACCCCCTTTGTCTCCAGCATCTCAACTTGTGCCCCCTGGTGATTTGTCTGCCTGGTGTGAAGGTTGCGGATCTGAGTTATCTAGATAGACTTACATGTAGCACTGGGGAGGAGCTGGTGGTCGTGGTACATGTAGGTACCTATGATGTAGGGAAGGGTCAGAGAGATGTCCTGGAGGCCAAATTTAGGCTGCCAGGAAAGAGACTGAAATCCAGGACCTCTAGGGTGGCATTCTCAGAAATGCTACCAGTTCCATGTGCAGGGCCAGGTAGGCAGGCAGAGCTTCAGAGTCTCAATGCGTGCATGAGACAATGGTGTAGAGAGGAGGAGTTTAGATTTATTAGGAACTGGAGAAACTTTTCGGATAGGGGGAGCCTATACAGGAAGGATGGGCTCCACCTAAACCAGAGTGGATCCAGGCTGCTGACACTTAACATTAAAAAGTTTGCAGAGTAGTTTTTAAACTAAGAGATCGGGGGGGAGGAGCCGCTGGCTGCAGAGGCACACCTGGGTCGGACAGAGACTTCTCTTAGAGGCAAGTCTATTGATAGACATTCTCTAGGGTTTAATCAGGAGGAGGGGATGGAAGAGGACAAAGTATGGGCCAGATCAGATGAGAAACATTCACAAAGAATCTGACACATCAGAAAAGGGCAGACAAATAAGCAGTGACAAGTTTTTAAAGTGCTAAAGTACACAAATGCTAGAAGTCTAAATAATAAGATGGGTGAACTAGAGTGCCTCGTGTTAAAGGAGGATATTGATGTAATAGGCATCACAGAAACCGGGTGGAGTGAGGACAATCAATGGGACACAATCATTCCGGGGTACAAAATATATTGGAAGGATAGAACACGTCATGCGGAGGGGCGGGGAGTGGCACCATATGGTAAAGAAAATGTAGAATCAAATGAAATAAAAATCTTAAATGAATCCACATGTTCCATAGAATCTCTGTGGATAGTAATTCCATGCTCTAATAAGAATATAACAGTAGTCATCTATTATCGACCACCTGACCAGGACAGTGATAGTGACGATGAAATGTGAAGGGAGATTAGAGAGGCTATCAAAATAAAAGAACTCAATAATAGTGGGGGATTTCAATTATCCCCATATTGACTGGGTACATGTCACATCAGGACGAAATGCAGAGACAAAATTTCTCAATACTTTAAATGACGGCTCTTTGGAGCAGCTGGTACAGGAACCCCCAAGGGGAGAGGCAACTCCTGACCTAGTCCGGAGTGGAGCGCAGGATCTGATCCAAGACGTAACTATAACAGGACTGCTTGGAAACAGTGACCACAGTATAACAACATTTAACATTCCTACGGTGGGAAGAACACCTCAACAGTCCAACACTGTGGCATTTAATTTCAGAAAGGGGAACTATGCGAAAACGAGGAGGTTAGTTAAACAGAAATTAAAAGGTCCAGTGACTAGAGTAAAATCCCTGCAAGCTGCATGGACACTTTTCAAAGACACCATCATAGAGGCTCAACTTCAACGTATACCCCAAATTAAAAAACACAGTAAAAGAACTAAAAAAAGAGCCACCGCGGCTTAACAACAAAGTGAAAGAAGTAGTGAGAGATAAAACGGCATCTTTTAAAAAGTGGAAGTCAAATCCTAGTGAGGTAAATAGAAAGGAGCATAAACACTGCCAAATTAAAAACACTGCCAAATTAAATGTCAAATGTAATAAGAAAAGCCAAAAAGGAATTTGAAGACCAGGTAGCCAAAAACTCAAAAGGTAATAACAAAATGTTTAAGTACTTCAGAAGCAGGAAGCCTGCTAAACAACCAGTGGGGCCTCTGGACGATCGAGATACAAAAGGAGCACTTAAAGACGATAAAGTCATCGCGGAGAAACTAAATGAATTCTTTGCTTCAGTCTTCACGGCTGAGGATGTGAGGGAGATTCCCAAACCTGAGCGGTCTTTTGTAGGTGACAAATCTGAGGAATTGTCACAGATTGAAGTGACACTAGAGGAGGTTTTGGAATTGAGAAACTGAACAGGAACAAGTCACTGGGACCAGATGGCATTCACCCAAGAGTTCTGAAAGAACTCAGATGTGAAACTGCGGAACTATTAACTTTGGTTAATAGTTCCGCAGTTTCACATCTGAGTTCTTTCAGAACTCTTGGGTTTCCACAGTATGCATCCGATGAAGTGAGCTGTAGCTCACGAAAGCTCATGCTCAAATAAATTGGTTAGTTTCTAAGGTGCCACAAGTACTCCTTTTCTTTTAACTATGGTTTGTAACCTGTCCTTTAAACCAGCTACTGTACCCAATGACTGGAAGATAGCTAATGTAATGCCACTATTTAAGAAGGGCTCTAGAGGTGATCCTGGCAGTTACAGACCGGTAAGTCTAACGTCAGCATGGGGCAAATTAGTTGAAACAATCATAAAGAATAAAATGATCAGATACATAGAAGAACATACATTGTTGTTCAAAAGTCAACATGGTTTCTGTAAAGGGAGATCATGTCTTACTGATCTATTAGAATTCTTTGAGGGGGTCAACAAACATGTGGACAAGGGGGATCCAGTGGACATAGTGTACTTAGATTTCCAGAAAGTCTTTGACAAGGTCCCTCACCAAAGGTTCTTACGTAAATTAAATTGTCATGGGATAAGAGGGATGATCCTTTCATGGATTGAGAACTGGCTAAAAGACAGGGAACAAAGGGAGGAATAAATGGTAAATTTTCAGAAAGGAGAGGGGTAACTAGTGGTGTTCTCCAAGGGTCAGTCCTAGGACCAATCCTATTCGACTTATTCATAAATGATCTGGAGAAAGGGGTAAATAGCGAGGTGGCAAAGTTTGCAGATGATACTAAACTGCTCAAGATAGTTAAGCCCAAAGCAGACTGTGAACTTCAAAAAGATCTCACAAAACTAAGTGATTGGGCAACAGAAATTTAATTTAATTAATGTGGATAAATGTAATGCACAATGGAAAAAATAATCCCAACTATACATACAATATGATCGGGGGCTAATTTAGCTACAACTAATCAGGAGAAAGATCTTGGAGTCATTGTGGATAGTTCTCTGAAGATGTCCACACAGTGTGCAGCAGCAGTCAAAAAAGCAAACAGGATGTTAGGAATCATTAAAAAAGGGGTAGAGAATAAGACTGAGAATATCTTATTGCTCTTATATAAATCCATGGTACGCCCACATCTTGAATACTGTGTACAGATGTGGTCCCCTCATCTCAAAAGAGAGATACTGGCATTAGAAAAGGTTCAGAAAAGGGCAACTAAAATGATTTGGGGTTTGGAACGGGTCCTATATGAGGAGAGGTTAAAGCAGCTAGGATTTTTCAGCTTGGAAAAGAGGAGGCTAAGGGGGGAGATGATAGAGGTCTATAAAATCATGAGTGGTGTGGAGAAAGTGAATAAGGAAAAGTTATTTACTTGTTTCCATAATATAAGAACTAGGGGCCACCCAATGAAATTAATGGGCAGCAGGTTTAAAACAAATAAAAGGAAGTTCTTCACACAGCGCACAGTCAACCTGTGGAACTCCTTGCCTGAGGAGGTTGTGAAGGCTAGGACTATAACAGAGTTTAAAAGAAAACTGGATAAATTCGTGGAGGTTAAGTCCATTAATGGTTATTAGCCAGGATGGGTAAGCAATGGTGTCCCTAGCCACTGTTTGTCAGAGAGTGGAGATGGATGGCAGACGAGAGATCACTTGATCATTACCTGTTAGGTTCACTCCCTCTGGGGCACCTGGCATTGGCCCCTGTCGGTAGACAGGATACTGGGCTGGGTGGACCTTTGGTCTGACCCAGTATGGCCATTCTTATGTTCCCAGATCAGCAAACAGGGCTAATGGAAAGCAGACAGGGACACCCATTGCAAAACTGCTCAGCAGACTCCCAGCCATGCTCCCCCCTCTATAGCTGACGGATGGTTGGAGGCTACAGTTCTTCCCTTGCTCCTACTTTGTGGCTCTTTTTGGACCTGCAGCTCTGCCAATGAGACATGTTGATGCTCTGTCCGGAGTCTTGTGCTACTTTTGCCCCTCTTCCTGCTAGAAGCTGAATCAGCAACGTTAATAGTACCCTAAAATGAGGAAGATTTATGGCTTTATGCAGCTCCTGACTTGCTTACATCACTACCCTAGCTGGGCTTTACGAGGGGGAAAGTCTCATGCCACAAGCATTTCATTAAGACCTTGTGAAATCTACCTGCTGAGCAGTTGGCACAGAGTGTTTCGTATGGTCACTGCCATGTTACAGATACAGTGAATGATTTAATAGCTTGCTTTTAGCATGTAAACTAGTGGAGGTGAAAACTTTTCTTGCTAGAGGTTACTGAAATGTCAAACTTTGAAGTGTCAGGTTGAACAACAGGTGGTAAGTCACAAGTTATATCTAGCCAGTTCATATATCCAGCTGGATTATGTTAAAATGTCTTTAACTCTTGTGCAAACAGGATTCCTCCAAATGCAAAGCTCTTTTTTGAAGTTGAATTGGTGGATATTGATTGATACGAAGAATTTGTTCCTTTAGTGCTGTGAATTCATCAATAAGTGAGAAGACATCTGCCAACTGCAATTCTGTTCTTACTGCTTCAGGAAATGTTACAACTATGGCCTTCTGTATTGAAAATCATTTTGTTTTTTTTCCTCAATCGCTGTACAGTAAAACATCACTAAAGAAAACAGATTATAGATGCAGGTAGTTTGACTTCTTTTTTCCTTGTGCTTCCATACTTCAGTAAACTTATCTGGAAAATCTGTTCTTCTGCAGTGGAAGCAGATGCTGGGTCTATTTGTAAGTTGGCTTTGTAGAATCTGTTGCAATGAGGGGGAAGGGAAACCCACTTAAATTTTGTCAGCATTTTTCCCTCCATGTTGGCCTGGGTGCTAAACCCTCCCTTCAGTGCTGTTGTACGTCTACCTCCTTTAAGCTCCTAGCAGTGCCTGGTTCAGATCCATGTAAGCAGTGTCTGTCTTTCCACTTTTGTAGTTTGGCTCATGGAAAACACCATAGGTTGAGCAAGGAATGTATTAGCCTCTTCAGCCTTACCAACCTCTTACTGCAGTTGGCTAAGTTTTCTTTAGTTTAGCTTTCTGATCACAGCAGTGACACAAGAGTGGATTTTTTTAGTGGTCAGCTAAACTGGACTCTATTTGGAAAGGGGGAGGGCAGAAAGAAACAGACAGCGCTAGGAAATAAATTAGTAAGAACCTCACAGTAACCTTCCAGGCATTGCTCAAGATTTAGCTGAACCCTCTGGAGGTCATGGCATCTAGTTCCTCTTGACCTTTTTCATTAACCATTGGAACAATTGACCATAAGTTGCTGTGGGTTCTCCATCTGACAATTTTAAAATCAAGAACAGATGTTTTGTGAGAGTTGTGGTAAGGTACTTAAATTTTCTGTGCAGTTTCCCCATTTATGAAATGCATTATGTGCTTACCTAGTCGTTTTTAAGACTTTCAGATACCCAATCTAAGGTGGCATCTATGGTTGGTTTGCATTTGTTTTTTATACATAGGAAGTGTGGCATCCCAAGTGTTGCAGTAGTGAAAGAGGAAGAGGTCCATGGGGTGGTATTACACATACTCAGATTTTACAGCTGAGTGAAGTCAGGGAGCAAGTTTGCAACGTGTTTGCATCAGGCCTGGTCAGGCAAGCGCCACAATCCCATCTCATTGCTTGGGTTGTTGCAGGCTGAGCACTGCAGAACACCAACTCTGTTTTGTAGCCTTGACTTCCATTGTAGGACTCTTGTATCTCTGCTTCAGAATTTAGGACGAGGTCTTCTCAATTAACTGAGGGGTCTGGCACTTGGGGATGTGAGGCAGATCCAGCAGCGGAAAATTACATTTAAGTTTCAGATGCTCAATACTGCCATACCAGTCTCTCATGGAGGTTTAATATAAGGTGTCTGGGTGAGGAGGGGCAAGTTCCTTGAGATTCTCCCCCCTCAGGTTCCAGGACTGTTAACTCTGTGTGTCGCTCTGAACCTTATGTCTGCAGAAAGGCATGGTGGGTGAGGTAATATGTTACTGGAGCAATGTCTGTTGGTGAAAGTCGGGCTTTTGAGCTTATACAGACTCTGCTTAAGATCTAGGAAAGGTACATAGCCCTGGTCTGCAAATACCAATCTGTCAGGATAACAGGCTTTGTCTCCACTAGCACTTTCCTTGTTAAAGCTTTTGTCATTCAGGGGTGTGAAACCCCCCCCCCCCCCAACAAAAGTTTTAACGCTAGAAAGTACTGGTGCGGACAGGGCTTCATCAGCAGGAGCCGCTCTCCTGAGAGCAAAGCTACCGCCCCTTGTCGGGGGTGGTTTTATTTTGTTGTCAGGGACAAAGAGCAGCTACACTGCCTGTTGTAAGGTGTGCAGTGTAGATGTAGCCTAAGTTGCTCAGGGAAATCCACACCCTTGAGCAACAGTTATACCATCATAAGCCCCAGTGTAGACAGCGCAGTGTTGCTAGGAGGGCTTCTCTCATCAGCATAGCTACTGCCTCTCCATGAGGTGGAGTACCGACACTAGAGATGCTCTCCTGTCAGCATAGGGAGCACCTTCACTATGTGGTACAGGGGCACAAGTGCAGCCCTGTAAGCATAGACAAGCACTTAGTGTCACAGCTAAATACAAGGTAAAGCAAAGTGTTAAGCACAGGAATTAACACATTACAAGAAACCATTCAAGGTGAAGTGGGCAGTTAACAGCTCCCCATCAGAGGACAAAAGAAATTAGTGGGTACAGATGGTGGTTAAGAAATTAGTGGTTCTTGTACAGGGGTTCTCAAACTGGGAGTTGGGACCCCTCAGGGGGTCTCGAGGATATTACATAGGGGGTTGTGAGCTGTCAACCTCCACTCCAAATCCGGCTTTGCCTCCAGCATTTATAATGGTGTTAAATATATAAAAGTGTTTTTAATTTATAAAGGGGGGTGGCATTCAGAGGCTTGCTATGCAAAAGGGGGCACCAGTACAAAAGTTTGAGAACCACTGTTCTAGTAAGCCTTAAATCCAGTGTCTTTATGGGAGTCCATGATAGCTATAGATGTCAGCATGAAGTGATGGAAACAGCTACAACTGTAGTTGAGGGCTCTTGTTCGGAACATCACTTGGGCTTACAGTGCGTTATCATCCAACTTAAGTTCTCAGCCAGTTTTGGCTTTAATTTATATATTATATATAAAAACCACACACACACGAGCTGTGTGACAGCACCAGCTTCCAGCCACTGGCGAACATTTAAAAGGAACTGTTATATACACTAGAAAAGGATTTGACCCACAAGCTAATTAATAATTTATGATTTGATACCTAGCTGCAGGGGCTATAAACAATTTTCCAACAGTAGTAAACAGACCAGAATAAAAGACTCTTAGGAGCCATTAGTAATTAATGGTACATAATTGAAAACATGCTTAAGCGCATAAGTCCCTTCCAGTTCAGTCAAGAAAAGCTTTTTCTATTTTTAAGGTTTAGGTGCTGTTTGTGGACAGAGGTAAATAGTTTCCTGAATGCAGTTCAGGCCCACATGGCAAATCATAAATCTAAAACTAGATGAGCCCAAAGCACTCTTCTCCCATACTTCCTCCCCCCTAAACTAGATGAAATTTAAAAGGTACATTTGCACCTCCACTGCATTGGGGTTTAGTTCAAACATCTTCACCTATCCCCCACCACTTTTAATGCAGCACAATATGTGCTGGAAGAATGATATTCAAAAGTGTGCTCTACAAAGCTTAAGGCTGGAGGTGGCCTCTCTAGAAAAGCGCAAATGGAGAACCGCTGTGCTGCAGAAGTTCAGTGTGCACTTCCATTTCAAAATACCAGTGGCTTGCTAGCTTAATTTTGGTGTTCAAACCCATCTGCATTATAGGAGAGCAAAGGTCAACACAGAACCTCAGTTAACAGTACTTCCATGTTTTAAAGGATGTTTTAGCCCAGAGTTAGTTACGCTAGTAGTCGTAGTTGCATTGTTAAGGACATAGGTACATCTACACTGCAATTAAACACCCATGGCTGTTGGGTCAGCTGACTTGGGCCTGGGCTCAACTGTCAACAGTGCAATTTGATAGCCCCATGAGTCTGAGGCAGCTGACACAGGCCAGCTGTGGGTGTTTAATTGCAGTGTAGACATACAAGTTTTTCAACGGCATAACAATGAGTTTTTACATTCACAATGTTTTAATGGGATAGCAAAGAGAAAATCCAACAAAGCTCAAAGAATTACTGAATAATTCCTTGGTTTTATTACAAAAGAGAATGATCACTTTGATCAAAATGAAAAAGTTTACTCACAACTTGTACATGAGAATTCTAAATTACAAACATCCACCCCAAACACCATCGTTTCAGTGCCTTTTTAAAAAAGGGATGCAACCATTTTGCACTGCATTTAATTTGTGACTCTATGTAAAATATAAAATACACATTATAACTTTCAAATGTTGACATTACTGTATGCATTATGATCATGGCAATAGACTCATTAGGGCACTGCTCACTTGGACCATGAAAAATTTCACTGGAGGAGCTGGGTAGGAAATGAGGTTTTTGGATAGTGAAGAGGAGAGCAGGTAAAGATGAAAAAAATTAAAGGGGGCTGCTCATGTTCATAGACCTTTCCACACTGTTCACCTCTTGTATTGGCTACTGTGATGAACACTGGACATCAGAATTTCCTCATCGCTTAAAAGAAGATTGTAGCTTGAAGGATTTAAAAATCCTTACTGAAGCAATGCTAACTCAAAACAGAACGCAACAAAAAAAAGCCTCCAGATAATTTTTCCTTAAGTTAGTGTGGGAAATAAAGTTGCATTTATGGTAACTAGCAGCGTACAGAGATCAATGCATCATTTACCAACACACAAATCTTGCTTCATGTATCCTGTGAACATGGGCTTGTTTCACATGCAAAAAGACAAAACTGCAGGTATTACAATAGTTCATTTGTTCACATCCCTAATTTAAAAAAATATATTTTCATACTCCCATCTTTGCTGAACCACCACAATGAACTCCAGTCTCTCTTCTGATCAGGTTGGAGGGGGAGCATAATACTGTCCATAATTCCAGGCATTCTGGTAGTTGTACTGGAAAAGAGACATCATGGGGAAAATGAGCAGAAATCATTTTTCAAATATATTTGATACGTTGCAGTTTCAGACTACCTCCACACATCATGCCAGAAAAGAATACTTACCCTGCACTGACTGGGATGATTTAGTTGGGGTTGGTCTAGATGACCTCCTGAGGTCCCTTCCAACCCTAATATTCTCTGGTTCTATGACTGGTTCTTCAAGGTGGTATAGTCAGTGTGCATCTCCCTGTGGGAGCACACGCGCCACAAGACTGGAATCTTTTGAACTGCTGTGGCCATCAGAGCTGCGTGTGCACCCTGTGCCCTCAAGCGAGAGCATTAAGGGCAGGGAGGCCACAACCCTGCAGCAGTTCCCTCACAAATCAAAGCCTGCGGTTGGTACAGACTCTGGAAAGTGGGGTTTGAGGGCAGATCATGGGATCTGTGAAGACTGCAATATCTCAAAGACCCCCAGTTACTGTACAGTACATACCATTCTCTCAGAGTACATGTCAGTGTGGATCCCAACATACGTGACTGGCAAGAAGTCCCCTCACTGGATAATGGGAATGAGAAATTTTAAACTACTTTAGTCAAAAACTGAAGCATCTTTCCATCACTGGCATAATGTTTGACCATTTGGTCGGTGGGTTCGTACCTGGCAGATCTCAGATATTGGCGCATTCCTGAAGCAGGCTGAAGACACTGCTCTCTCTATGTAAGTTTCCTGAGGTACAGGACAGGACAAAAACCTCTCTTCTTTGTACAGGGTGCTGAAGGAATTATCTGAAGAAATCTCAGAACCACCGGCTATATTTCCAAACTCAAGGATGACCGGAGAAGTCCCTGAAGACTGGAGAAGGGCTAATGTGGTGCCCATTTTTAAAAAGGGAAAAGAGGAGGAGCCAGGGAATTACAGACCAGGCAGCCTGACCTTGGTACCTGAGAAGCTACTAGAGCAATGTATAAAACATTCCATGTGCAAATACCTGGAGGACAAAGGGGTGATCACCAGCAGCCAGAACAAGTTTACCAAGAACAAATCGTGCCAAATCAGCTTGATTTCCTTCTCTGACAAAGTAACTGGTTTGGTGGATAGGAGGAATGCAGTAGACATCATATACTTGGATTTCAGCAAGGCTTTTGACACAGTCCCATGTGACATTCTAATAAGTAAGCTGGAGAAACGTGAGCTCCCTGGAACTACCAGTAAGTGGATACATAATTGGTTAACTGCACACAAAGAGCAACTATTAATGAAATGATGCTGGATTGGAGAGAGGTCTCAAGTGGGGTTCCCAGAGATCTGTTTTGGGTCCGGTGTTCTTTAACATTTTTATTAATGACCTGGATGTAGGAATAGAGATCAAATTTGCAGGTGAGACAAAACTGGGGTGAAGGGAGTGGGTTGCCAACACTCTGGAAGACAGAGCTAAAATCCAGAGAGATCTGGATAAATTGGAGACCTGGGCTACAGACAACAAAATGAAATTCAACAAAGACAAATGTGAGGTGCTACACCTAGGGAAGAGAAACAAAATGCATAAATACAGAATGGGGGATAACTGCCTTGCAAGTAGCA
Source organism: Lepidochelys olivacea (assembly GCF_965140295.1). NCBI lineage: Eukaryota > Metazoa > Chordata > Testudines > Cheloniidae > Lepidochelys > Lepidochelys olivacea. The sequence goes on from NC_140416.1 coordinate 127,296,334, forward strand.
CTGCTTAGAAGGATCTGGGAGTTGTGGTAGATCACAACCTCAACATGAGTCAGCAATGCAATGCTCTTGCAAAAAAAGCAAATGCAATTTTAAGTTGCATGAACAGAGGCATAACATGCAAGTCACAGGAGGTGCTAGGACCGCTCTTCTCAGTGCTGCTTAGACCTCAGGTGGAGTACTGTGTCCAATTTTGGTCACCAATGTATAGAAACGATGTAGCAAAACTGGAAAGGATCCAGAGGCAAGTGACAAAGATGAGCAAAAGGATAGAATGCAAACCGTATGAGCAAAGGTTAAAGAACTGGGAATGTTTAGTTTAGAAAAGAGGAGATTAAGGGGGAAGACAAGATACGGTCTTCAAATACTCAAAAGGTTGCCATCAAAAAGATGGAGAAAACTCATTCTTTGCCACAGAGAGTAGGACAAGAGGCAATGGGTTCAAACTACAGCATAGCAGATTTAGATTAAATCTCAAGAAAACCTTCCTGACTGTAAGAATAGCAGGACAATGGAACAGACCTCTAGGGAGTTCATGGAAGCGCCTTTATTGGAGGTTTTCAAAAGGAGGCTGGATAGCCATTTGTCTTGGACTGTTTAGCCCCAACATATCCTGCATCTTGGCAGGGGTTAGACTAGATGACCCTTGCAGTCCCCTCTAACCCTATGGTTCTATGATTCTATAAATACCAGAAGTAAAAGCCTCTTCCCCTGTATTCTGGTACTACCTCCTCTTTGGCTCCAAGATGAAGCTACAAAGCTACTTCTGTTTGCAGCAGTCTCTTGTGACAAAGATCCAGTGAATGAAATTGGATGGAGCAGCCATGGGCACTGATCTCCACACCCACTAATCAGATGTTACGGCACACCACACCTGGTGGAATGGGGTAAGGCAACTTACAAAGGTAACATGTTCTGAACGAGCCCTAAGACAACTCCTGGCAGTCCTGTCAAATTTACTAATGTTCCGCTAGTGCTGAGTGTGTCACTAAAGAGGAGGAAGATGTGTCCTGGCATATCTAGCCTTTATCTTTAGAGTATGATCGGGCTGCTTGGTGGGATATGACTGGTTGCTCTATATCATCTGAGGTAGGCAATGGTACAGTTTGTGCTAAGGGGCTATAGTACACATTCCCAAGCAGCACAGGGTAGTCTTCAGATCCTTAGGAATGCAGAGCATTGTCTATGTGTTGGCTGCACAATTCCATCCCCTCAAAGGGTAGATCCTATATCATAGCCTGTACCTCTTGGGAATCACTGACATCTGGAACCATAAGGCATTTCATATAATAACCACGATAGCCATGGACTTGGCTGCCATGTCCGAAGCATCCATGGCTGGTTATAGGGCCACCTTAGCTCCTAACTGGACCTCTTTGATTACCTCCTTGAGCTCATTCCTGTTCTCTGATGGAAGCCTGGACAACAAAGGCTGTTGCTATGTCCCAAGTTAGAAAATTATATTTGGCCACAAGGGCTTTGTAGTTTACCACTCAAACACGGAGGAAGGCAGAAGAATAGGCTTTCCTCTCAACCCAACAGACTTTCTTTGGGTCTTTATCCCTCAGGGTGCTTGTTAGACTTTTCTCGCACTGAGTCTGCCAACAAGCCCAGGATGGGGTGGGCATAAAAATATTCATAGCCTTATGCACAACTTGGTATCAGTTCTCCACTCCTTTTGCTGCGGCCAGGATAGCGGCAGGTTGATGCAATGAATAGCAAACAGACATTCTTGAAACAGATGTCAGTCATACAAAAAAAAAAAATCTTGTAAATTCAATCTTTTGACATCAAGCCTGGCCAGGTGAAGAGAGGTTTAACCCCACTAAGGCATTACGTCAAACCACACTTCAGTTATTGCAACTGGCAATCCTGGCTAGGCTTGGTGTCCTCAACATATCAAATTTACGAGATTTCTCTTGGTTAACTGACATCTATTTCAGGAGTCTCAGCTATTCTCTTAAGCCGATTTCAGAATGTCCTAAAGTCAGCTGGTGCTGGGGTCATTGCTTTGTCTTGTGATTAGGCTGAAACATCCTTACAAGGCAAGGTAAGATTGCATTGCTCCTCTGATCCTATGTTCAGGAATTCCTGGCTTTCTTCTTGGCTGTCTGTGGTCTAGCAAGCCACGCCATTGAGGAGTGCAATCTCATCCTCTTCCGAGAATGGGATAGGGCTCTGCTCCTGGAATTATGCAAAGGAGGACCCCAGTAAACCCAGGACATCAATGGTAGCATTCCATATGGATATGGCTGGCTTGCCTGATGGCAGTCCAATACTAATCCCCATGTGGCTGCAGGCCCTAAAAGGAGAGTCACCTGGTCTATCCATGCTCTCACAAGTTGGCCCAAGGAGAGAAGATTCCCTGCTTGAGGGAGGTGAGAAGACATGTCTCTGTGATAGTAGGGGAAGAACAGATTTCTTCTAGCAGTGGTGCCAAGGCACATGACATTCCCCACATCAGGGTCCAGGACCGTGGTTGTCTCGGTAAAAGGGTAATTTTCAACATGGGACCAGAGTCCTCCAAATATGTGTACATCATAGAATCATAGAATATCAGGGTTGGAAGGGACCCCAGAAGGTCATCTAGTTCAACCCCCTGCTCGAAGCAGGACCAATTCCCAGTTAAATCATCCCAACCAGGGCTTTGTCAAGCCTGACCTTAAAAACCTCTAAGGAAGGAGATTCTACCACCTCCCTAGGTAACGCAGTCCAGTGTTTCACCACCCTCTTAGTGAAAAAGTTTTTCCTAATATCCAATCTAAACCTCCCCCACTGCAACTTGAGACCATTACTCCTCGTTCTGTCATCTGCTACCATTGAGAACAGTCTAGAGCCATCCTCTTTGGAACCCCCTTTCAGGTAGTTGAAAGCAGCTATCAAATCCCCCCTCATTCTTCTCTTCTGCAGGCTAAACAATCCCAGCTCCCTCAGCCTCTCCTCATAACTCATGTGTTCCAGTCCCCTAATCATTTTTGTTGCCCTTCGCTGGACTCTCTCCAATTTATCCACATCCTTCTTGTAGTGTGGGGCCCAAAACTGGACACAGTACTCCAGATGAGGCCTCACCAATGTCGAATAGAGGGGAACGATCACGTCCCTCGATCTGCTCGCTATGCCCCTACTTATACATCCCAAAATGCCATTGGCCTTCTTGGCAACAAGGGCACACTGCTGACTCATATCCAGCTTCTCGTCCACTGTCACCCCTAGGTCCTTTTCCGCAGAACTGCTGCCTAGCCATTCGGTCCCTAGTCTGTAGCTGTGCATTGGGTTCTTCCGTCCTAAGTGCAGGACCCTGCACTTGTCCTTATTGAACCTCATCAGATTTCTTTTGGCCCAATCCTCCAATTTGTCTAGGTCCCTCTGTATCCTATCCCTCCCCTCCAGCGTATCTACCACTCCTCCCAGTTTAGTATCATCCGCAAATTTGCTGAGAGTGCAAATTTGCAAAACTGTTTCTCTCAGACGAGTAACTGTAAAAAAGCAAGTCAGACCTCAGGTAAGTGTTGAGGCATTTTAAGAAAAAAAAAACACCTCACGAATGTGGCAACCCTGAAATAGCCTTTCTGCAGAAATGTGTAGTCCTCTACCTGCAGGGCAGAAGATTCCAGCATGAAGAGAGGCTGATTTCCTCAACTGTTTGTGTACTTTTGGAGTCTTTTTTTATGCAAGCAGGCCTATATAAGAGTCAAGTCACACAAGAGCCAGCTATTGCAGTCTTTGCCACTCTTGGCCCACGAAAAGTGCAAAACTGACATCAGTGTCGTCAGTGCCTGTTGCTGGGGTCAGTGCTGATGGTTGCAAAGTGTGTGATGCCGTAATGGTTAACAAGGAGCCATCTCTAGCTCTAGATTTAGTGTGGGGCTCAGTGATCCCTCTGCCTCCCCTCAAGGCTTTATGCAGTCTTTCTCCTGGAAGACCCAAAGCCCTGCCTAGAGTCTCTGCCCTGATGTTCAGAGTGGCCTCTCTTGACACCAGACTTTGCTACATTGATGTCTGCATTTGCTTTGCCACCAGCCTTGGGCATCCTATGTCTACTGGAGGGGGTGCTTGTAGATGTTTTATCTGGTACCTGACTCCTGGATCCAGAGAGGCCCTTCATTGACTGCGCCAGTGAATGGAGCTGCAGTTCAGCATCCTGCAACTCCTCAAAGAAAACAATTGGAATACACCAAACACATATCTGGTGCATGATTCATTCCCAAGTAGAAGAGGCATATGCTATGCCCATTCATTAGCAGAATTAGGCCATTGGAGAAAGAGCAAGGCGTGAAGCCCGAAGATTTAAGAGTCCACCATTAGGTAGGCGGTTGAACCATGCCATATGGGGGTATGTCCAACTTCAGGACAATAGTGGGTCATAGTTTATCTGTTGTTTCTACAGCAAGTAGAAGGTATTTTGGAAAGTTCTGAAGAGTTTAGAGGAAGCTAAAGCCTAACAGATTGGACAGTCGCTAGGTTCTGTCTTGTTTCCATGGGCAGCGAGATGAAATTCAGGGAGGGCCGCAGCTGCCCTGCCCCTACAGGAGCACGAGGGAGCACAGGAGGCACCCACACCAAGACTGGCATCCACACAGGCACGCGCAATGCCGTCCTGTGTTTCTCTCAGACGAGTAACTGTAAAAAAGCAAGTCAGACCTCAGGTAAGTGTTGAGGCATTTTAAGAAAAAAAAACACCTCACGAACGTGGCAACCCTGAAATAGCCTTTCTGCAGAAATGTGTAGTCCTCTACCTGCAGGGCAGAAGATTCCAGCATGAAGAGAGGCTGATTTCCTCAACTGTTTGTGTACTTTGGGGGTCTTTTTTATGCAAGCAGGCCTATATAAGAGTCAAGTCACACAAGAGCCAGCTATTGCAGTCTTTGCCACTCTTGGCCCACGACAGAGGAACAAATTCATGTAAAGGGGCAGTGCGGGTGCAAAAGGAAAGAAGGCAGAACTAGAGTTTTATCTGAGACATTAAGTATCTAGCTGCAGATAAATAAGGTCCTTGGGGGTAAAACAGCCACATACATTCAGAGTGTACAGTCATGGAAAGTGATAACCTCATACCCACCTGATACCATGCATTATAATTATATGCAACCTGATTTGCTTGCATGTCTCCATCCATCATTTGGGTAGATGCCAACGTCGCATCATCTGTATGTGCTTTCTTCTGATCTGGCTCCTCTGATCTGCAAAATTAAACGAATGTATTTTGTTTAACAAACTTTAAAACACTGTCTAGAAAAGCTTTACTTCCTACACAAATGTGTATTTGTATACTTTATAAGAATCAAGGTGACGTTTTCAAGTCTGGGCTTCTAAGGCGGGAACCCAAAGATGGAATCCAATTTTGGGAGGTCAGGCACATGCTGCTTTCGCTGAAGTCAACAGGAGCTGCAGATGGCAGCACCTAATTCTTAGAAAAGCAAGTAATAAAAGCAAGAAATAAAAGCAAGAAATAGCAAGTGGGTGTATTCAAATGGGTGGAGCCTGATGAAAATCATCCTAGGGTATTTGAGGAACTAACTGAAGCACTCTCGGTACTGTTAGCAATTATCTTTGAGCACTGCTGGAGGAGAGGTGAGGTCCAAGACAACTGGAGAAGGGTAAACATACAAAGAGGAACAAAAAGAACCCAAGGAATTACAGACCAGTCAGCCTACCTTTGATACTTGACAGGATACTGGAACAAATTATTACACAATCAATTTGTAAGCACCTAGAGGATGATAGGGTTATAAGGAATAGGTAGCATGGACTACACAATGGCTTAGCTGCTAGTACTACTGAAAAGGACCTGGGGGTATAGTGGATCACAAATAGATATGAATCAACAGTGTGTGCAGTTGCAAAAAAGGCTAATATTCTGGGATATATTAACAGGAATATCATATGTAAGACAAGAAGCGACTGTTCTGCTCTACTCGGCACTGGTGAGGTACTGTGTCCAATTCTGGGGCCATACTTTGTAATTTGTCCAAATCTTTCCTAGAGTGTCCAGAAGAGAGCAACAAAAATGATAAAAGGTTTAGAAAAACTTGACTTATGAAGACAGATTAAAAAAACTGAGAAAAGAAGATTATCAACCCTCCCACACCAATCTTTAAACATGTTAAGGAATGTTATAAGAAGACAGTGATCAACTGTTCTCCATATCCACTGAGGGTAGGACAAATAGAAATGGGTTTAGTCTGCAGCAAGGGAGATTTAGGTTGGGTAGCAGGAAAAACTTTTTAACTATAATGGTAGTTAAGCTCTGGAATAGGCTTCCAAAGGAGGTTGTGGAATCCCCATCACTGGAGGATTTTAAGAGCAGGTCGGACAAACACCTGTAAGGGATGGCTTAGGTTTACTTCATCCTGCCTCAGTGCAGGGGGCTGGACTTGATACTTCTTGAGGTCCCTTCCAGCCCTACATTTCTATGATTCTATTGGGTGGGTTGTGGGGGGGGGGGGGGGGGGTGTTTGTGTGTGGTTTTTTTTTTTTTAAACACACATTTCCAGGAATTCTAGCAGCTTCCAGCACAAGCATTTGAATTTAAAGTACTTTTGGGATGCCAATGCTTTAAATTAAGGCAAAACACGTTACAGTCAAGTTAGAGATATACCTAGATACGCTACACTCTATTTAATATTTAGCACCACTCCCTTTTCTTTTAGGCCTCCTGGGAAGAGAGTACAAAGCCCAAAGTAGTTTAAAGGTCTTTAAAAAACAAATGAACTTGAAAAACCCAAAATACTTAATGATGAGTATGGGGCAGTCAGTGACATTCTCTGAAATGTTTTAGAAACATTTCAAAATGTTTTGTTCCAGATACACTACACACAGTCTATACACTTCTACAATACCCCAGGATCCTGTCTTTGCTACCCTGGAATTCAAAGCAATACCACTATTGCACGAACTATTAATTGACTTAGGAGCATGAGGTGAATACAGTTCATACCCATTTTCTGCTTTCCTTTTTAAAGAATCCTGCTCTTTTAGAAGTGTTTGATGTTCATCATAGGCATCCAAAAGCCTGAGGGGAAAAAAAACACACACACCCCCCCACAAACTTTATTTAGCATGCATGTTAAATTTTCAAAACAGTACAGCCTGTACATAATTAGGCTACCAATCTGTACATCTTCTATCCATTGTCAATCAAAGGATGTTTTATAGTGACAATTGTTAAGAATGTCTATTTCAGACTGTAAAAATTCTGTATTACTATGAAACCATGGAAAGGTATACTAATTTTTAAAATCAAATTAAGACCAAGATTAAAGCTATCCACTATGAAGTGAGGAAGACCAAAAAGCTTGCTAGTTTCAATTATCTTCATGATGCACAGCAAATTGTTCAAATTTGTATGTTAATATAGTGAAGATCATTTTCAGTGGCATATGAAGACATTTTCCCCCCACAAAAATACCAACCTACCATTACTTACAGTTGTGTTTATATTAAGCATTTATACTGCACCATAAATGTGCATGGTGTTTTACATGTGTTGCTATAATTCATATAAATATCTAAAGACCTTTCACAAATTATATGAAAAACAGAGGAATTCAGTGCTGCATGAAGAGCCATATAGCTATCAAGTAACAGTGTATAAAGCAGCCCATCTTTCAATAGGCGCAAAAACAATTTTTATGTTTCCTAGATATTTCATTTATATTTTAATTTCATTTAATATAGGCTCAGCTGCTGGTTCAGATTCGTCTTACTACTGCAGTTCAAAAGTTGACAGACCAAAACTGCTTCTTCCATCAGCCACCTCCTTTGACACAAGTAGGTCTAGAGTTCCATCCCTGTTCTTTTCGTTCAGCACATCTCAGATATTTTGCCCTGCAGCACCATATCAAAACCTAAAAGCTTGCCTTCTCTTAGCCAATTTCCTTCCTGTGAGTTACATGCATAGTTCCCATGAAACTCAGTGCATATCAGAAGGCAGAATTTTACTATAGGCTATTATTGGCAACATGCAATGCAGAAAAGCTAACTTATGGCTTGGAAAATCCAAGCCAAAAGCAGGAAAATTACAGTAATATGGTAATATTGAGAATGAAGAGGATAAAAAGTATTCAATTAAAAGTTGTATTTTTGTAAACGTCTGATGCCTAGAGAAGGCTCAATGCACAGCATACAATTAGAAAGCCTGTGATTTCTGAACACATTAATGATACTAGTCCTCAAGGATAAGCCAAGTTAGGGCAAGTTTGAAAATTTAACTTCACCCACAACTGCCCATCTTTGAGTAGTTAAAAAAAAAAAAAAAAAAAAAAAAAAAGGATTGAACGCTTTTTTTCATGTCCTCTTTCAAGAGTATCCCCCACTATAAAGCCTAGACAAATGGTCTCTTACCACACAGCTTTCAAACAAAAAGACAACACTCTTTTGAGCTGAGAACAAGCATGCGACAAAATGGCAGCTTTTCCAGAAAGCAGAAAGTTGCTAATACTTGAAAATAGGAACTTGGTATGAATTTGTCTGTCCTCAACTCTAACAGTGTCATAACTGCAGTGCTAAAATAGTAGTTTAAGGAGTATATCTAACAAACTCTTCTCCCGAAGTTATAAACAGCACCTCATTTGGTGACCCCCATTACAGTCATAGTGTAGATTAAATCTTACTTGTTGACGTCAGAACCAAAATCTTCCAGAAATTCCACTTTTCGCTGAGAAAATGTAATCCTCATTTTTATAGACAATGCACCATTGACAGCTTTGTCAAAACATGTGAGGATGTTTTCTTCATTTTGTTTAAGATCCCCACTATACTCCATTTCAAGTAAGTTGAGATATAATTTAGTGTTCTCCTGTGGAAAAAAGTTATAGTTTATTGTAAAATAGTGTTTGCCCAAGTACATCTCCAGCATTTCTTTCTAATCAGTTCAACAGCTCTGCGCACCAGTGTCCTACATTGTAAACAGATGTTATAGTGTAGTCAGTACAAAGGTTTCCTGTCCTGAAGTGTTTTGGAACAAACCTGCTGTTTGACCTGTGTCATTTTATAAATAGACGCCCATGGTCTACAGTAAATCTGAGGGTATGTGTATCCTTGTGATTAGCATGAGGGCTCGAAGCTGGCACCCAAATAAAGTGGTCCCGCACTAACACTACCAATGGTATTTAATAAATTCCTTCCATGGAACGTCAGCATTCCTGCATTGTTCGTTATGTCTGAAAGGGAGCAGGACAGAGAAAAACAAAGATGTCTCAGAACATTAGGGGAATCATGGATGCTATCTGAAGGGTGAAAAAGGCAAGATTCATAACCTGCAAATCTGGCAACGTCAGCTTAGAGGGACTGGTGTCTCCATGTGGCAATAAAATGCTTTACATACAGTCTGAAAACCTGTCATCATTGTTGCCGTGTTTTAACGCACTGACTAAAAGGAAGAGGAAATTAAATATCACAGGACTGTTTATAAAGCCTTCAGAAACACATACTTTGTCTCTCTCAATGGCTTCCAACAGCACTTTTCTTGCTTTTGGAAGGTTCTTTTGAACTTTGAAAAGATGTCGTGCTAATTTGATGGCATAAAATGACGATTCACTGCTTGATTTAGCATTCTTAACAGCTTCCTGAAGCAGATGTTCAGCTTCTTCCATGTTTCCATGTCGGCGTTCTAAGCTAACTCTTCGCAAGCGAACCATTGCAAGTCCCAGAACACACTCTTCAAATGTTTTCAAAATTCTTCTTGCTTCATTTATGTTTCCTAAAAATGTTGGGTAAATATTTAATGCAGACACCATGCATCCATCAACTCTTTAAAAAAATCACTGCCAGCAACAATCAAAAGGCTAATTTAACTAGAAAAGGCTTACCCTGCTGTTCTTCAAAGGCAGCCCATAGCATATGAACCATTGGTTTCTTAGGAAGGTGTATAGTACAGGCCCTGCTGTAGACATGTCTCACGCCTTCAATGCTGTGATTCTCCATATACTTGGCATACTACATTTGAAAACAGAGTATAGATTGAATAATTTAAAGCTTATTTTTGGTCTTTAAATACATGACAGAACGATAAAATTCTTTTGTTTAAACCCATTCAGCACCTTTATTGAACCACTAGACTAGTTTCTGTAAGGAAGGACGTAGAGAGGCAACGAAGTTGGCATATGCAGCAGTCAAATCTGGTTGCAAGCAGACCATCTCCTAATGCAACAGATATAGTTATATATGAACAACATTCAACAAGAGTACAAAAGGTTAGTCACTAGATCAATGTTTGCAATCAGGAAGAATTAGTTAGTAAATCCCTTCCCTTACCTTAATCCAGAAGTCCTCATAGAGGGCACATGAAATAACACATCTTTCAAAGAGGACCACAACTCGTTCATGTGTCCCATTTTCTATCTCAGATTCTAAGTATTCTCTCCAGTTTTTCAACTGGGCTTTCTCCAAAGGTTTTACGTGGAAGTAAGGTCGTTTTATCTGCAACAGATGAACAACATGGAAGTCAAATTCAACAACTTGTTCAAAAACACACAGCAAGATAAACTGTTTAGATGTTACTTTTTACTGGAATTTATACCAAGCCCTCTGACTTTTCAGAATAATAATCTTATGTAGGCTATTCAAACGTCCAAATCTGAATGGATTTCAGAGTGTGACTAATTTTAAAGGGTTACTGTAATTGCCAATTCAAGTTTGGGCCAAAATCTAGGTCTTGTAAAAACAGCTTTTCCAAAATAATCTTTTTTTAAATAAATTACCCACAACAGTAATGCTGTTAGTAATTAATCAATCCTCTGCCTTGTCTGCAACTCAAACATAGCAGCATTAAGAACCTGTAAGAGACTAAGGGGAGATATGACAGAGGTCTATAAAATCAAGAACGGGTGTGGAGAAAAAATGAATAAGGAATGTTATGTACACCTTAACACAAGAACCAGGGAACACCCAATAAAATAAAACAAACAAAAGGAAGTACTTCTTCACATAATGCAGTCAACCTATGCGACTCATTGCCGGGGATGTTGTGAAGGTCAAAACTATAGCGGGGTTCAAAAAAGAACTAGATACATACATGGAGGATAGGTCCATCAATGGGTATTAGCCAACATGATCAGGGAATCAACCCCATGCACTGGGTGTCCATAGCCTTTGACTGTCAAAAGCTGGAAGCAGACGACAATCACTTGATTGCTGATCTGTTCATTCCCTCCAAAAACCTGACATTAGCCCCTGTCTGAAGACAGGATACTGGGCTAGAATGAATCATTGATCTGACCCAGTATGGCCACTCTTATGTAAAAATTTTGATCAGGATCCTCAGATCAGGCACGGCCACTTTGCACTGTACTGACAGCATACTATGGTCCCCAAAAGGAAGCATTCACCCTGGTGCAAGGGTGATCCTGCACTGGTATATAGCAAGCCCTGTATACCATACACCCTCTAACCTGCTGGCATGGCAAGGAAAGGGGGGACCCATGGTCAGGCCTCCCCTCTGGTTTTTGAGCCTTTATGGCTACTACAGACCACTGTAAAGTCGTACAGACCTTGCGCTGCTCAAACACAACAGAGAACTCAAAAACATGGACTAGAATCCATGCAATGCAAGAAAGAGCTTAATGCAGCTTTACACACTGCCTGACCTACACTTATTTGCTCTGGAGTACCTTCTCCACTGTTTTATTCATGATGAGCTTTCCATTTAAAATCGTTTTTTCCCCCCATAAGAATATAAGAACATAAGAGCGGCCACACTGGGTCAGACCAATGGTCCGTTTAGCCCAGTATCCTGTCTTCCGACAGTGGTCAGTGCCAGCTGCCCCAGAGGGAATGAACCGAACAGGTAATCATCAAGTGATCCATCCCATCGCCCATTCCCAGCTTCTGGCAAATACAGGCTAGGGACACCATCCCAACCCATGTCACAATGTCCATGTGAAATAATACAACTGCTAGTTTAAACCAACAGAAAACTACTGCCAGACAAACAGCAGCAAGAGCAGGAATTCCCCACATCTCCCATTCCCTTTAATGAAACGTGAATGTCACAGCCCAATTTGAGACCACCTAAATGCAAACATGATACATAGGCAAGTTCTTCCTCTTTAAAAACAAAGAAAATTGAAGGTAAAAATAATGTCCTGTTATGTTTACATGGTAAATGTATGAAGAATTCAGAAGTTGAAGTTGCAAAAGTAACTCGGCTTCACTGAATATATACAATTTCATATGCCTGTTTTGATTGACTGCTTAGTTTAATTACTGTTTTTTATAAACCATGCAGCACAACTTGGTGTGATTGGATGAATAGTTAGTTCAGGGGTAGGCAACCTGTGGCACGTGAGCTGATTTTCAGCGGCACTCACATTGCCCGGGCCCTGGCCACCAGTCCCGGGGGCTCTGCATTTTCACTTAATTTTAAATGAAGCTTCCTAAACATTTTAAAAACCTTATTTACTTTACATACAACAACAACAGTTTAGTTATATATTATTGACTTCTAGAAAGAGAAGTCTTCTAAACGTTAAAATGTGTGACTGGCACGCGAAACCTCAGAGTGAATGAACTAAGACTTGGCACACCACTTCTGAAAGGTTGCCGACCCATGAGTTAGTTTTTGCCCGTCTCAACAGAATTTCACAACTAAAATTCCCAACAGAGCAGTATCAGATTTTTGCACCTAGTTGGACTCTTTACAATTTCTATCTTGCTGACAACTTAATTTTAAGAAGCTTTTCTTTTTATTGACTAGTTTTAATTCTGCAATATACCACATTTATGAAGCAGTACCCTCTTTCTTATACATAGTACGAAAAAGGCACTGTATGTAAAAGTTTACACACTTAGTAAAATGTATTTTCCCCACGTTGCCTCTCTCAAAGTAAAACTTATTACCTACCTCACAGAGATGCTGTGAGAATTAGTTATTAATGTTGGTAGATTTTAAAAAAGTACTCTTATTGAAGATGGGAAAACCAAGGAAATGAGGGTAAAACCATTTATTTGCCCAAAGCTTTACAGTAATTCAGTCAGAATTAGAAACACCAGGAGTTTCTGGTTCCCAGTCCCATGTTCATGCCTTTAGACCACGCTGCCTTTCATACAAAAAAAGGCTATCACAAGAAAACTTACTCCTTCTTCAAAGGTCCACCTCTTGCTGACTTCATGTTCATTGTGATTGAACATTTCTTGATGAATCTCTTGGATTCTATGTCTCATGTTTTCTATTTCAGTGATTAGCTAAAGATACATGATACAAGCAAGTGATTAATACTGGTCTGTAAAATATCAAGTTTACAATTTTATTGTATTATTTATGTGATCTGCATAAATTAAAATATAAAAGATACACAGCTACTTCAGGTGCTGTCCTGAACAAGTGGGATAAGAGTGCACATGGTCTTAGCTCTCAGTGTAATGGACCTGAGGAGGTCTTGGATCCAATGGTCCACCTCTTAATTTCTGAAGTGATATTCATCTGACATGTGTCATATCCAAATAGGATTCCATCTTTAGTTTGGTACAACCCCAAATGGGCACTTCTTTCTAGGTGGTTCCACGCTTTTGCATGCCCTTCAAGGAGCACGGATCTGCACAGACCATTACTAAATAAATATATTAAAAAAAAACCTCACAAAACATGCCGTAACTCTTATCCCATTTATTTGAAAGAGTCAACACTCTGCTAAAATTTTTTAGATCACTTTTAATATTAAAATGTTAATTGCATTGCTTTCAAACCTAAGTAGTCTAAGGGAGATCTCTTCTTGTCCATCACACACTAACTGCTGCTCTTTGGCTCACATGTAGGAGATGACACCCTACCCTATGGAATCAGCTCAGCCAAAAACATAGTACACTACGTGCAAATAAAAGAAAACTCTCCTCTCAGCAGCAGCAGATTGAACAAACATGCAAAGGTGTTCCTCAAGCTCGCCTGCACATTTACCTTTGCAGGGTCAGTTATGTCCTCAATTCCAGAAGGAAGGTCATCTCCGGGTGGTGCATCATCCCCACTATGGCCATTGACAGATGCCAATTCCCGGCGCAGCTGAATAAACTGCTCAGGAGTTAGAAGGTCTCGAGGCAAATTATTTTGTATGTGTTCTTTAAACCTGCAAACAAACAGGATTTGTTCACCTAACAAATACACAATTTTTACATGTTATATTTTAAAAAATACTCACTTATTCTAAATTATATGGCAAATACGAGGAAGTTACTCACCTTGTGCAGTAACAGAGGTTCAAGATGTGTCCCCCTGTCGGTGCTCCACTTTAGGTGTCGTTGCGCCCCTGCACTCATAGCCAGAGATTTGTGGTAGAAGTGCCCCTGTTGGGGTGTACAAGCACAGTCCCCGTCTCACGCTGCTTCAGGTGGTTAACTGGCGCTGTGCGACCAACCCCCATATGCCCCCGTTCCTTCTCTACTGCAGAGTCTGTATATGACAGAACTCCAAAGCAGAGGGGAGGAGGGTGGGCAGTGGAGCACCCACAGGGACACACATCTCAAAACCTGTTACCGCACAAGGTGAGTAACTTCCTCTTCTTCTTCGAGTGGTGTCCCTGTGGGTGCTTCACTTTAGGTGACTTCAGAGCAGTGCCCTCCGGTGGAAGGAGGGGGCTTCGGAGTTGAAGTCGTAGCAGATGAAAACAATGTGTGACCAAAGAGGGCATCAGAAGATGCGTGTTGTTGCAACGCATAGCGTTGTGTAAAAGCGTGCGGGGAGATCCAGGTTGTGATCCTAAGATTTCCGCAATTGGGATGTTGTTGAGAAATGCTACGGAGGTTGAAAGACTCCTCGTAGAACGCATACGGATCCCAGTAGGGGGTTGTTATTTATACTGGAGATAAAGAGTTTGATGCAGTCTGATATCCATTTGAATAGGCGTCGTTGGAAATGGCGTGCTCTTTACAGCATTCGGTGATAGAAATGAATAATTTTGGAGATTTGCGAAAAGATTTTATTCTATCAACATAAAAGGCGAGAGCCCTGCAGACGTCCAAGTAGCGTACTCTGGATTGTCTACTGTCTGTAAGTGGTTTTGGAAAAAATGTAGGTAAGTATATAGGCTGGTTAAGGTGAAACGATGAAGCCACCTTAGGCAAAAGCTTAGGATGGGGTCTGAAGATACTTTATCTTTAAAAAAAGATCATATAGGGTGGATCCCTCATGAAAGCAGCTAGTTTTCCAATCTGCCTGGCCGACGTAATGACCACTAGAAATGCAACCTTCACAGACAGGTGTAGTAAGGAGCTTGTAGCTAAAGGCTCGAAAGGGGGCTCAGTGAAGGCATGGAGGACTAGGTTGAGGTCCCATGGTGGGGTGGGTTTTCTCACTTCCAGATGGGAGTTGGAGAGACCATTTAAGAGGGGTTTAGTGATGGGATGCATGAAAATAGAGAATCTGTTGACTTTATGATGAAATGTCATGATGGCCAACAGGTGTACAAGGGTGGAACTCATGGAAAGTCCCAGTTAAGTTCCAGTAGGTAGTCTAAAATAAGAGGTAAGGAGGCTGACACAGGTGCCATCTGTTTGCGTTGGTACCATGATTCGAATAGTTTCCACTTATGTCTGTAGGTGTGTCGGGTAGTTGCCCTACAGCTGTTTAATAATACGTTTTGAACTTCTGTGGAACATGTCATTTCAGATCCTGAGAACCATGTAGTAACCAGACTTTGAGGATATGGATGGACGATGCTCTCTACATCCTGCAACAGAAGTCGAGGCAGAAGCAGGAGCATGCGTGGGGGACAGACCGACATGTGGAGAAGGTAAGGGTACCAAGTTTGTCATGTCCATGTGGGAGCTATGAGGATCACTCTGGATCCATCTTGCTTTATCTTGCGGAGTACACGGGCTAGGAGGGGGGTGGGAGGGAAAGGCATACAGGAGGGGGGCATTCCACTTGATGAGGAAGACGTCACCCAGAGAGTGTCGACGGAGTCCTGTTCTGGAGTAGAACTGGGGGCATTTGGAGTTGTGTGCAGTTGCAAAGAGGTCTATCTTTGGGAACCTCCACATCCGGAAAATATCTTTGATGACCCGTGTGTTCAGCTCCCATTCGTGGTCTTAATAAAACTTCCTGCTCAAGGTATCTACTGTGTTATTCTGGAAGCCAGGAAGGTACAAAGCTATAACATGGACATTGTTTTTGATGCACCATGCCAAAGATGCATGGCTTCTGTACATTAGGGAGTGTGACTGCACTCCTCGTCTGTTTATGTAAAACATGGTGGCTACATTGTTCGCGAGGATCTCTACCGTTTTGTTTTGGATTAGTGGTAGGAAATGAGAACAGGCATTTTGAACCGCTTGGGAGTTCCAGCAGGTTGATATGAAGCTGGGACTCTGCTGGAGACCAGTGGGCCTGTATAGAATGTGCTTCGAGATGTGTCCCCCAGCCCAGGAAGGATGCATCTGTGGTGATGGTGAGCACTGGCAGATTCTGCAGAAACTGCACACCCTGCAGACACTGGCCGGATTGGTCCACCATAGCAGGGAATCCTTGACTGCATTCGGCATAGTGAGGAGTTTGTTTATGCTGTGCCTGCGGAGAGCATAATTTGTCCGTAACCAGGCTTGAAGGCACCGCACGTGTAGCCTTGCATGTTGGACGACGAAGGTCATGGCAGCCATGTGGCCTAGGAGTTGCAGGCAAGTTCTGGCAAACACCTGCAAGCTGTTCTGCACTGTTAAGTTTAAGGCAGTTAAGAGTCAGAAAGTGTTTTGTTGGGAGAGGCAGTTGCTCTGAGGGAATCGAGGTCCACTCCAATGAATTCCAGGCACTGGACAGGTGTTAGGGTGGACTTTTGTAAGTTTATTTGAAGTCCTAAGGAGATAAAGAGATGTATTGTACGTTGGGTGGAACATATGGCTGGCTGCAGTACTGGTGCTTTCAGCAGGCAATCGTCCAAGTATGGGAATATCATTATTCCCTGTCTGCGTATGTAGGCCGCTACTACAGCGAGTACTTTGGAAAATACTCGCAGTGCAGTGGGAAGGCCGAATGGTAGAACTTAGTACTGAAAGTGATCCTGTGCTATTGTGAACTGCAGGAATTTCCGATGTGAGGGATGGATCGATATATGAAAATATGCGTCCTGTAGATCGAAGGCTGAGAACAAGTCCACCCTCTCTAATGCTGGGATTATGGTGCCTAGTGTGACCATTTTGAATCTCTGTGTTTTTACAAGCTTGTTTAGTTGCCGTAAATCTACATAGGTGTCCAACCTCCTGTTTTATTCTGTGAGAGAAAGTAGTGGGAAGTCTAGTTGGCAGCCGGTATCAAGGAACAGCCAGCATGGATTCACCAAGGGAAGGTCATGCCTGACTAATCTAATCGTACTCTGTCGGTACGGGTTCTACTGCTCCCAGGGATATGAGATGGTTCACCTCTTCCCGCAGTAGATGTTCGTGAGAGGGGTCCCTGAACAGGGATGGGTAGGGGGTTTGCAGGTAAGGAGGATGGAGTAACCAGTTTTGATGATTTCTAATACCCATCTATCGTGCTGAGGGACTACCAGATGGGGCAGAATGGAGAAGTAGGCGATCTCCAAAAATTTTGCCATTGACAGATGGTGCCAGCATTGAGAAAGATGGGATTCTCGAGCCCTCGACCAAGGCTTCAAATCTGTTGTCTAGCAGTTGATGGCTGAGAGTTAGTAATAGAGGAAGCGGATTGTCTTCTCCTCAAAGCTTTCTGTTTCCACCCCTGTTGGTCATAATACCTATTCCACTAAGTATACTGAGGGGGTTGGAACTGTTGAGGAGTTTGGTAAGTGGTCTGCCATCTCTGGGCATCCACACACCTGGGAACAAGACACTGCAAGGTGGCCCTTGAGTCTTTCAGGGTATGCAATGTCCATTCTGTCCACAAAGAGTATGGCACCTTCGAAGGCAAGTCTTCTACGGTGGACTACATCGGCTTTGGGAAACCGGATAGATGAAGCCAGGAGGCTCTCCTCATAACGACTGCTGTTGCTATGGATCTTGCTTCAGAATCAGTGGAATCAAGGGCAGCTTGGAGTAATGTTCTGGTGATAAGTTGGCCCTCTATGACGAGTGCTTTGTATTGATCCTTTTTGTCATCTGGAATAAAGTTTATAAATTCCGAGAGACTTTCATAATTATTGTGATCATATTTTGCCAGTAGGGCTTCATAGTTGGCAATTCTCAATTGTAATCATAGAATATCAGGGTTGGAAGGGACCCCTGAAGGTCATCTAGTCCAACCCCCTGCTCGAAGCAGGACCAATTCCCAGTTAAATCATCCCAGCCAGGGCTTTGTCAAGCCTGACCTTAAACACCTCTAAGGAAGGAGATTCTACCACGTCCCTAGGTAACGCATTCCAGTGTTTCACCACCCTCTTGGTGAAAAAGTTTTTCCTAATATCCAATCTAAACCTCCCCCACTGCAACTTGAGACCATTACTCCTCGTTCTGTCATCTGCTACCATTGAGAACAGTCTAGAGCCATCCTCTTTGGAACCCCCTTTCAGGTAGTTGAAAGCAGCTATCAAATCCCCCCTCATTCTTCTCTTCTGCAGGCTAAACAACCCCAGCTCCCTCAGCCTCTCCTCATAAGTCATGTGTTCTAGACCCCTAATCATTTTTGTTGCCCTTCGCTGGACTCTCTCCAATTTATTCACATCCTTCTTGTAGTGTGGGGCCCAAAACTGGACACAGTACTCCAGATGAGGCCTCACCAATGTCGAATAGAGGGGAACGATCACGTCCCTCGATCTGCTCGCTATGCCCCTACTTATACATCCCAAAATGCCATTGGCCTTCTTGGCAACAAGGGCACACTGCTGACTCATATCCAGCTTCTCATCCACTGTCACCCCTAGGTCCTTTTCCGCAGAACTGCTGCCTAGCCATTCGGTCCCTAGTCTGTAGCTGTGCATTGGGTTCTTCCGTCCTAAGTGCAGGACCCTGCACTTGTCCTTATTGAACCTCATCAGATTTCTTTTGGCCCAATCCTCCAATTTATCTAGGTCCCTCTGTATCCTATCCCTCCCCTCCAGCGTATCTACCACTCCTCCCAGTTTAGTATCATCCGCAAATTTGCTGAGTGTGCAATCCACACCATCCTCCAGATCATTTATGAAGATATTGAACAAAACCGGCCCCAGGACCGACCCTTGGGGCACTCCACTTGATACCAGCTGCCAACTAGACATGGAGCCATTGATCACTACCCGTTGAGCCCGACAATCTAGCCAGCTTTCTACCCACCTTATAATGCATTCATCCAGCCCATACTTCCTTAACTTGCTGACAAGAATACTGTGGGAGACCGTGTCAAAAGCTTTGCTAAAGTCAAGAAACAATACATCCACTGCTTTCCCTTCATCCACAGAACCAGTAATCTCATCATAAAAGGCGATTAGATTAGTCAGGCATGACCTTCCCTTGGTGAATCCATGCTGGCTGTTCCTGATCACTTTCCTCTCATGCAAGTGCATCAGGATTGATTCTTTGAGGACCTCCTCCATGATTTTTCCAGGGACTGAGGTGAGGCTGACTGGCCTGTAGTTCCCAGGATCCTCCTCCTTCCCTTTTTTAAAGATTGGCACTACATTAGCCTTTTTCCAGTCATCCAGGACTTCCCCGGTTCGCCACGAGTTTTCAAAGATAATGGCCAATGGCTCTGCAATCACAGCCGCCAATTTCTTCAGCACTCTCGGATGCAACTCGTCCGGCCCCATGGACTTGTGCACGTCCAGCTTTTCTAAATAGTCCCTAATCACCTCTATCTCCACAGAGGGCCGGCCATCTCTTCCCCATTTTGTGATGCCCCGCGCAGCAGTCTGGGAGCTGACCTTGTTAGTGAAAACAGAGGCAAAAAAAAATCATTGAGTACATTAGCTTTTTCCACATCCTCTGTCACTAGGTTTCCTCCCTCATTCAGTAAGGGGCCCACACTTTCCTTGGCTTTCTTCTTGTTGCCAACATACCTGAAGAAACCCTTCTTGTTACTCTTGACATCTCTTGCTAGCTGCAGCTCCAGGTGCGATTTGGCCCTCCTGATATCATTCCTACATGCCCGAGCAATATTTTTATACTCTTCCCTGGTCATATGTCCAACCTTACACTTCTTGTAAGCTTCTTTATGTTTAAGATCCGCTAGGATTTCACTATTAAGCCAAGCTGGTCGCCTGCCATATTTACTATTCTTTCGACTCATCGGGATGGTTTGTCCCTGTAACCTCAACAGGGATTCCTTGAAATACAGCCAGCTCTCCTGGACTCCTGTAATGTCGCAGCAGAGTATGCTTTGCGGCCAAATAGGTCGAGCCGTTTCCAGTCTTTATCATACGGGGTATTTCTATAGTATTGTAGTTTACCCCATTCATTCACCACGTCAACAACGAATGAATTCGGGCGCTGGATGTGAGAAAAGGAATTCAGTGTCCTTGGCTGGCATGTAATACTTCTTATCAGACCTTTTACAGATAGGTAGAATCAATGCTAGGGTTGCCTGAACAACTTCACAGGGTCCATAATCACATCATTAATGGAAAGGGCGACTCTGGATGAAGTGGATGTGTGAAGTACGTCCACTAGCTTGTGGCGAGATTCCTGGACCTCTTCCAGGGAGATATCTAGGGAAGTGGCCACTTGCTTGTAGAGATCCTGGAACTGCTTGCAATCGTCTGCTGTGGTGGGGCATAATTATGTCATCTGGGGAGGAAGATGAAAATTGTTATGTCAGCTGGTTTGTCTGGGTCCGAGAATTACTCCTGTTCTTGGGCCCCGTGTTTGGAGACAGCAGAAGGTGCCTTTGATGGCAATAAGGGTGGTTAAGGGCAGAGTGTTGGGTACTCCCTGTTGTTGCTGCTGTGAGTATGGAGCCAGCAAAATGGCCACTGCAGTTGGAAGGGCATGGTGGGCATCCATGGTTGGCCCAACCAGGGTTGGTTTGTAAAATTTACAGGAAAGCCTATGCTTGGTGGGAACTGTGCGGCAGGAGTAGCCAGGGGAGAGGAAAGCTGTGGCGAGTGTCCAATATCCTCCTCTCCATCGTCCTCCTCACTAGAGGATTGCATTGAAAACTGTGGAGAGCTGAGTTGGCTTAGTACCGCATATACCGTGGTACCGTTGGTGCTGAGGAGACTGTGGTACCGATGAGAGAGATAATTCTGTGTGGCACAGGAACTGCTGACACGTGTCTGGTCTCAGTACCAGTGGGATGGTGGAGCTCAGTACCGTGTGCTGGAGTGAGCTTATCGGCGCAGCTGTGTGGTTGGTGCGCCTAGTACCAGCAGTAGGTGGCAGCATTAGTGCAGGAATGCTTGGTGCTGATGGCTTGCTTGCTGTTGTTGGTGCCGTGGCACGGGGTTTCACTTTCCCCTTAACGCCTGTGGCAGAGCTCGACTGCTTTGGAGCTCTGGGTTTCTTAGTACCGTTGGGACGTGGTCCGTCAGCTGTTGAGATGGCCAGTGCGGTCGGTACTGAGAGCATCTGGCCGCTATTGGAGTGCCTTTTCTTGGCCTACTCTGGAATCGGGGACAGGGTGCCCAGTTTCTTTGCTGCCCTCTTGACAGGTTGTTCAGGATCTTTTCCCCTGAAAGAAGGGCCTTTGTCCAAGGTGCCAGTCAGCGATTTCTGGCCAGGAGGTGTTCGTACCTCAGGCTCAGACGCCGGGCGAAGAGATTTCTCCATAAGGAGAAGCTTTAGCTGTAAATCCCTTGCCTCTCTCATGCGAGCTTTCAAGTTTAGACAGTACAAGCACTTTCATGGTACATGTCCCTCACCAAGACAGCAGATGCATTGAGAGTGTCTGTCTGAGAGGGGTATTGAAAGCTGGCAGGTAGTGCAGCGTTTAAAACTTGGGGAGCCAGGCATGCCCCTGAGGGAGCTTATTCTCTCAGTGATGCGGAGAGATATAAAAGTATAGTGCTGCTGTGATAAGGCAGACTGAAAATTTATGGTCCTATGAGGAAAAATTTTTATTTATTTATTTTTAAAGGACGGGGATAAGGTAAGAAGGGGAAAAAAGTCTACTGTATTCTAACTAAGAACTACTACGAAAGGGACAGGAAAAAGAATTATTTCTAGCTGTGAGGCGCTGCTGAGTGCTCCGACTTGAGCCAACGGCAGCAGAGAAGGAACTGGGGGTGGAGGAAGGAAGCGGGGGAGTTGGTTGTACAGCACCAGCTAACCGCCTGAAGAAGCGCGAGACGGGGACTGTGCATGTGCGGCCCAACCGGGGCACTGCTACCGTACATCTCTGGCTATGAGCACAGGGGTGCAACAACATCTAAAAGCAGAGCACCCACAGGGACACCACTCGAAGAAGAACTGATTATTAGCACAAGCGGATGGTTTAAGAACCTAGACCTCTGCTGGAGATGCGACTTCTCACAGTGTACATAATACATAGGTAATATCTACCAAGTGTGCAAAGCAGCTTCCTGTTTCAAAAGGTTCAAGTACCATGAAGGGCAAACATTAAGGAGTGGCTTGTAACTGAATACCTTTGCAAACTGTGGTGGGAAAAGGCTACCTGCTCAGTGAATAGGATGGCATGGGATGTTAATTCTCAGAGAATGACCACTTGCTTGGGAATTCCTAATAAAAAACTTCTTTATAAACTATTAGGAAGACTGCTGTACCTCTTAACTAGGGTTTCTGGTTTTTAATGTTTAATTAAAACTGAATAAAGTATTTTTCTTTAATTAGTTTATGGTACAAAACAGTTCATCTGAGTATTGCAGCAGGATATGGAATTAGAAGCTGAACAACAAAACTTTCTGGTAAGATGCATCCTTTTCTAAGTTCACCACATTTTTCTTCCTGCTAACAATTCCCACACTTTCCTTTTTACAGAAAAGTTGGTCATAGGCCAATTTGTGAATTTTGACATTTTTGGTTTTTCTCTGGAGACCAGTTCCTAAACTTTGCTTCAGTGCTCAAAAGAATAAAAAGATCTCAGTCTGCAAAACAACTCTCAGTTGGTTTGCAGCTCCAGGCAATGCTGATTTAAATACATTCTGTCATTTATTACATATTATTGTGTTGTACATTTTGCATCAGTTTGAGGTCTTGCTGCTCCAGAGATCACTTCCATGGCCCCCTAAAGAGAAGTCTCTGCCCATTCTTAATGAAGGTGAAAACGTTTTCAGTCTCCAGTTTTCTATTAGCCCTAGTTTTATTTATTTAAAGAAATGCTAGCATGTGAAACAGTGCACT
Source organism: Lepidochelys olivacea (assembly GCF_965140295.1). NCBI lineage: Eukaryota > Metazoa > Chordata > Testudines > Cheloniidae > Lepidochelys > Lepidochelys olivacea. The sequence goes on from NC_140416.1 coordinate 127,319,476, forward strand.
CATAGTATCAATGTAAGAACTACAATGTAGGTTATTAAAACATAGATGGTAGAGTAAGACACTACACAAATGTATTTGCTTATAATTAAGTAGTGAAGTTTACCCAGAAGGAGGGTTTGTTTTTTTTGGAGAGTCAATCATTTTTATTACTAGCTTAAGTGTAATAACTTCCTAAGTTCCTGTTTGGATTGAACAATTTTGAGTTTTACAAAAATATTAAACATTTATTTATATTTATGCCTATTTAGCAGAGTTAATAGTAGGAAGTTAACCAAGGCTTTAAGTTGTCCTTACCTCTGGAAGTGATGGCTATAGAGCTGTGTTGGAATCCCCAAGATACGATCATATATAGCTGTAACTTCTCGTAGGTTGCCCTGTTCATTTTCCCAATTTATATACATTTCCCATAGTCTGTCAGAGCGGAAATCTGTCCCTGCAGCTAAGACCGCATGTTCATAGGCTCTGAAAAAATGTTTAACAGCCATTTCTGAATGTAGTACCTCAACTATTCAAGTAGCAAGAAGAATTAGGTGGATTTTTTTGTAAGAGCCTCTGAATGTTCTATTTAGCTTTTACTGTATTCTTTCGGGGATTCAAACAATGCATGTTACCAAATATGTTCTCTAGATATATGATAAATATAAGACCTTTTTAATAAGCAGCTCTACAGTGATTTTTCCTAATATTTTCACAATAAAAGGAATAAGGGCAACATAAAACTAAGCCATAAACAAGAAATCAAACCACTAAAAACCCACGAGGAGTTTCTCTCTAAGAGCTTAGTCACAAGGCTCTGAGGAGTGAATGGAACTATTTTATCAGACAAAAATGGAGACATCGATGCAGCTAGATGCTATTTCAGCTTTGCTTGAATGTCTAAAGATTTTTACCTTTTCTTGTAGCTACATATCATTTACAACTGTGTTCATGTGTTTCTTCCCTTTTTTTTTTTTAATATAAACACAACCAACTTACCCTCTTACAGTATTATTAGTTTCAGGGTCAACAGGATCCAGGGTCTCTTTTAAGAAGTTTATATAATGTATCCAAAGATCAACACTAAGAGGTATTGCCTGTAGCCCTCTCCGATACACCTATGAAGAGAACATCATAAACTGTACTTCAAATATTTAATAGCGTCCTAAGAGAGAGGCAACACTGTGTTATCCGGTGAACCTTAGAAATACTAATTACTGGAATTTTGTTTAAATAATCTACCATTACCATTTGGGTGGAGGTTGGATAGAACATGGCAATGTTCTGATCTCCACGTGCAGAGTCTTGATCTTCAAAGCGCAGCGGTCCCTGCATTCTGACCAGGTTGTGTGGGCAGGCTTTGGGGTACAGACCATAGGGCACAGACCCATTAGAGCATCATTGACAGCGTCTGACCAAAAATGCAATAAGATGTAGCAATTGTGACCAGCAAACCAACTATATTGTTTTGAAAATGAGAAATAAATGTAAGTGACAGAAAAGCCCTGCCCTACTTGTTAAGCTGCAGTGTAATACAGAGGCTTGCACTGCAAAGCTTGACAAACTGTAGAGGTTTAACGCACCTGCCAACAAAGAGAGAAAATATTAGCTACAAATGCCACAAAAAAAGTGACAAATGCAAACAAAATCCCTATAAATCTGACCATATATGGTAGGTACTGGCAGCCAAAATGACTTGCAGTGGTTTAGTCATCATTTGGCTTACAGGACCAAATGGTGATAGCTATATCCAGCTACCAACGTACCTCATCAGACTGTTTAATGTTGTCATGTCGCTTTTCAAGGTCTGCATACTTTTTCCAATATCCATAGCAATATGGATAATGTGTGAAAAATCTGTCAAATGCTTTCCTGGCAGCCAGCAAGTGGTTCTGTAAGAAATATAAAACAAAACTATAACTTAAATTCTTAAGAGAAAGAATTCATGCTCTTCTCTAGTTATTTGAAACTTACATGGAGGGCACCATTCCAATTCAAACATAGAAAGCCATGTCGTAATAGCACGTGCTTTTCAGTAGTTTTATAAATAACTTTGAATATACATGAGCACAAATAATTACAACACTAAGACCTAAGCTAACTTAAGTTACAGGTCTACAAAGATGCAAGCAGGCACAGCTTAAGTATTCCCACACTACTCTGCTAGCATCTTCAGTCAGAACCTGCTTCTTTTCACCTCAGCCACTGCACTTGATTCTTTAGACAGATGTTCCAGACCTCAACTAGCTGTCAGAAGGGCTCCAGGTTTTCAGTGATTCTATAGACAACGACATCTATATAACTCATCAAGCCATGGAAACAAAAAGTTTCACACAAAACTAGGCTAGCATTTGAACTTTTATAAACAGACTGAGAAAAAGCCATTATCTGTTAGTATCTGATGTCTGCATTACAACCTGCATCAGCAGTAACACTTAGAAGGTGGGTGTAAATCATTATCTGAGTGCTAAGTGCTGCACAAGCAATATTCATCTACTAGCTTGATTGTAATGCAAGTAAAATGAGTATGTCTTTGTAGCTAGGTGGAGCTGCTCTTTAAAAGGATTTTACAAGACATAACAACGCTATTTTAAAAATCTAATTAGAAAGTTTCACAATATTAGTGCTCTCAAGACTTAATCATCTTTATTCTTTCCTCTCAACTAGTTGAGGACATGGTACAATCACAACTGGCCATGAAAATTGGCCAGAGCTGCAGTGTTCCCATGCTCTGATTGTCCCTAACCCATGACTGAAGAAGTCAGGGCTGGATCACTCAATAACTGTCCTGTTCTGTTCATTCCATCTGAAGCATCTGGCCTTACCCACTGTCAAGAGACAGGATACTGTGCTAGATGGACCACTGGTCTGACCCAAAATGGCCTTTCTTATGTCTCCTTTTTTAAGGGGCTAGAATTCAACATGCATAAAGCACAGAGATTTGAGAACTGAAGTCAGAGCTTATACCCTTAAGAAAGAACACGGCCCAGTAGCACAGTAGAAATCCAAAACCACTGTCTTGAAACAATATTTGCTAGGGACCGAAATACAACTTTAAATTCAAGACTGCAATCAGAAGACAATGCCTTAATTCATCCTTCTATGCATTTTGGGGAAAAAGATGTACTAACCTCCTGCTCTACGTACTGCAGCAGATATACCCAGCCTGTGAAATCCTGGGGATTCTCCTCTACCACTTTCCAGAACTTCTCATATTCAGGAGGGAAATGAGCCTCAACATCAGTCGTGTGTAAACTGTGAATATTTGGTATTCCACTCTCTTGTGTGGTCTCCTCATTTACATCAGGAGAGCTATCGGGAGACTGTTCCATCTCTGTGACACTCATAATCTCTGTACTGAAGTCCGTAAGCTGCTCTCCTGCTGCGTCAGTGCTGTTGACTGTGTTGTCATTACTTAGGTTACAGTCATCCTCTGTATGATCTGAGTTCTGCATAGCTGCTGTTAATGTTGTTCTGTTGAATGATATCCTGTGGAAATACAGATTAAAGGTTACCATCTTCCAGATGCCAGTACAATTTAGCTGTCAATTTTTAAATTGTCCTACTTGGTGTAGCAAAACATTCCATGTAATTCAACTGAACTACAGGAAGAAGATTTATAATCAGTTCCATTTGCTTGTAAGAACATATCCTCTTTTAGCAGTAAAACATTATTAAATAACCAATAAACTGCTATGTTGCCTCTGATGAAATGAAAAGGAATGCTCAGTATCTCACTGCAAGTAAAAGAGCTGGCAACTGTGTTCTCAGGTGCATCCAGTATTTTTTAAATTAACTGATTTAATCTGACTCTTCTGTACTGCTATGTAAAACCAAAGAAGAAAGTTCACAGAAGCCTGCAGCCTTCAGAAACAAAAAGGATTTTAACCAACAATGGAACAATCTCTAGCTGTGCAACATGACTGGCCATGAATTAATCCAAGTTAGATAAAGAATTATACTTGAATGAAGTGTGGTAACTATGTTGGTCCCAGAATATTAGAGACAAGATATTACCTCACCTATCTTTTACTGGACAAACTTCTGTTGGCGAGAAAGAAGTTTTCAAGCTCACACAGAGCTAAGCTGAAGAAGAGCTCTGTGTAAGCTCGAAAGACGTCTTTCTCACCAACAGAAGTTAGTCCAATAAAAGATATTACCTTACTCACCTTGTCTCTCTAGTTATACTTGAACAGTTTACTTTCAACCATCTGAGAAAGCCTCCTAAATGCCTCACACATTCATCTGCTTGGTCACAAACTTAGACTTTCCACACTCACTAGCACCATTCATATTTACAGAAACACTGACAGTGATGGGTATTTCTAGACTTTTGGGGAGAGTCAGCTGCAACATCTTTTGTAAATATCCCATGTAGTGATCCAGGTATTAGAACCAACCACTGCAATTTCCTTGTAAGAGGTTGAGGTATTTTACCCTGTATAAAATATCTGTTTAAGTCAATTTACTACTGCTAGTTAATACAGAATACTATATTCCATTTACACCCCAAAGTATATCATCAACTGTAACTTCTAGATGAATTAGCTCAAACTATGATTTCCCCAAGAAAAAAATTACCACCATCAGCAACACATTCCGTCAGGCCTGAAGCTGGCTAGACAGGATCAAACAACATAGGGTCGCAAAAAAGATTCGGTCCAGACCCTGCCACACAGACTTTCTTCCAGGCAAAATTCACAAGACAGAAGCTTCTCCCTAGTCCTCCAGGAGAGATTCATCTGTCCTCCCACTCTGCGTCCTTGATATTCCCGCCAAGTGAAGCGGCCCAAACCAGCCCACACCAGACACTTGCCTGGCACAACTAAGCAGCATGCTGCATCTTTGCTTGCTGCTCTGTCTCTGCTGCATCCAAGCCCCTTACAAGAGAGGTCTAGATCTCAAGGATCCCGCATTTATCTTTCTCTGAACCCAACGGGAGATCAGTCCAAAGTCAGAAGAACCCAATCAGCTCCCTAGTAATAATGGACTTTATCACTAGAGTTTCATAGATTCCAAGGCCGGGAGGGACCATTGCAATCACCTAGTCTGACCTCCCGTATAACACAGACCAGAGAACTGCCCCAAAATAATTCCTAGAGCTGATCTTTTAGAAAAACAGCCAATCTTGATTTAAAAATTCACAGTGATGAAGAATCCACATCAACTCTTGGTAAATTGTTTCTTAATTACTCTCACCATTAAGAATTTATGCCTTTGTCTAGCTTCAACATCAGGCATTAGATTGTTATACCTTTCTCTGCTAGAATGAAAAACCCATTATTAAATGGGTTTCCCATGTACATACTTACAGATTAATCAAGCCATCCTTTAACCTTCTCTCTGTTAAGCTAAACAGATTGAGCTCCTTGAGTCTATCACTAAAAGGCATCTTTTCTAAACCTTCCATTATCATCATGGCTCTTCTCTGAACCCTCTCCAATTTATCAACATCTTTGTTGAACCATGGGCACCAGAACTTCATTATATACCACTCCCCCACTTTTTGTGTCTTCTGAGACCTTTTAGTGATGGTTTTATGTTTTCTTTCAGGTCACTGATAAAAATGTTAAACAGCCAGGGGGTCAAGATCTGATCCCCGCAGGACCCCACTGGAAACATACCCCACTCAAGGAGTATTCCTCTTTTCAATTAAAACAGATGCATTCTCTCCTATGCTACCTCATCCTCAACAAGAAACTAACTAATATGGCAAGAAACTAACTAATATGGCTCTCGTCTAAGGTAGGAACTCCGGATATTGTCCAGGCTCGGTTTTCTATACCTATCTTTTCAGCCTGAGGGACCTTTCCTTCCTTCACATGCACAATCCATGCCCAATCCTTCAAAGCAGCTGTAGATTTTCTACCAGCTTGATGGTAACAAACATGACTCCAAAACCTGCAATCAGGAGGTGATGCTCCTAGACTTCCTAGGTCTAAAGTATTGGGGGTGGAGGGGGAAAATCAGTCTACAAATTTTAACTGTGGGCTTATCTACACATACAGCACTTAGTGAAGATGCTACCTATGCCAACGGGAGAGTCTCTCCCGTTGGCATAGATACTCCACCTCCCCAAGAGTCAGTAGCTATGTCAACAGGAGAAGCCCTCCTGTCAACATAAAGCTGTCTGCACCAGGCGTTCTTAATATATCTGCATCACTCAGGGGTGCGGATTTCCATACCCCTGAGCGACAGTTATACTGACATAAATCTGTAGTGTAGACCGACCTTGAGTTTGTAGCCAGGCTGTAACAAAAATTAACACGTTGTTCCTAAAACTGCAGCTATACGTTTCCAGCTGATTTATCAGCAAGGGAGTACCAACTGCAGATGTAACCAAGTTCCAGATAGGACTGTCAACATACATACAACTGGGCTGGCAAGTCCTACCACCTCTCAGGTCCCTTTCTGTGGGAGAATATTCCAGCCACCCTCAGCACATTCAAAATGAAATCTAAAACCCACTTCTTGAACCTAGAATTCCTGTGACTTGGGAGGGAGAAACAAAAAACTGTGTATTCAATTCAATAAGTAAATGCTCAGATACCATGTTGAGAAGTACAACAGAAAAAGCCTAGACAGAAAGCAAACTGCACCAGTGAAGAAAACAGAGTCCTGTGTCTCTGGCACCAGCAGCTGAGACTGTGTGAGACAGCTGCCCAAATTTTCCAGAAAGCACCAACACAAATCCGACTGCGGAGTAGTGTGAAAAGGCTGACATGGTTGATACACGGCATACCAGAAAAGGGCTGCTTTTTGGATCCTCTGAACGGTGTTCAGTGGAACTGTCAAATGAGTATGTCTAAACCTGACGATATTTACAATGATTCTGTCTATGGTGAATACAGTATAAGCAAAAGTCTGCCACATATAGATCACTGCATTACTGACTGGGCCTGATACCCAGCCACAATACTTATGACTCTTAGTATAAGATAACTGTATTTTTCATTTTAAAGCCCCTTGTTTCTCTTGTCTGTAAAAGACTGCATGTATCCTTCACCTTGTGTATTTTGTCTACAAGCATTAGCATGTCAGTAAATTTTAAAAGGAGTGAAATTATCTCTGGGAGGGACTACCATACAGTCTTGTAGTAGAGACAGTTAAGAGCATGGAGCGGACAGCTTTTTTTCATAATACTCCAGAAAAACATTTCAGCCCTTACCCTCCATGCCCCTTTCAAAAGGCCTGTATTTTAAATTGAGGTCACAGTAATCACACCCAGGTGGTTACAGAGGTCAAGCCCTATCTGCCCTTGCCATTGACCATACTGGAGAACTGCAAATTACAGACAGGCTGGCTGAATGAATTATAGCCAGGCTTTTGTGTCCTGCTGGAAAAGACCTTGATACCAGAAGCATCAAGCAAAGGCCCAGACAGACTGCTGGACAAGAGTGCAAGGGAAAAGCACTGGGTTAATGTAAACTCTCAGTCAGCCCTAAGTTTCTGAGAAAAGAGTCTTTGAGCAAACTGCACCCCAAAAGGTGTATTGCATGTGATTGTCAAAGGTTCATAACTCAATCAATTCTCTCCAGAATGAAGGCATTTCCAAGTAAGGATGATAACTCCATGCTAAGTTTCACTTTCAACTTGCTTTCAGGGTATTTCAAGCAATAGAATATCCACAATGTTCACATGTGGGTTTTTTTGTTTTTGGCTTTGTTTTATTTTTAAATTGGAAAAGTATTTTTCACTCTTACACCATTTTTGCCTAATCTTGGAAAAACAAGGGGTAAAGGCTGCAACGTAAGCATGCTTAACTGTAGTGGTCACTCCCTCTCTTTCTACAGTGTTGCAAACCAGCTTGCTGGTTAGGGGTTATTAGTAAGGGTACTCAGGATTACCACTTTATTCACATAATGGTCTAGGAAAGCATTACTTCAGTAACATTTTCCAAATAGCTTGAAATACACATATTTGTAAAATTCTCAATCATAAAGGTCCCTGGCATCAAAAAGGGCACATATTATAATGTAAAAAACCTTTGAGAAAAAATGCAGCATTTGTACGATATAAATAGTTTTGTAAAATTCCATTACTACACTGCACAGCATACTATACCATATCTATTACAGTATAAAAGACTTTGGTAGAAGATGGTCAATCTATTAAGAGACTGATTACTAAGTTTCCATTTTGCCAATATATAGCATACTCGAGTGATTTCACAATTTCAACTGCAATATTAACTTGTTTTAAAAAATAGAAGTAGTGAACTAAGCCATCATATTCTTTTATAAGTGCTTAAAATCTACTAGCCATTTTATTTTTAACTTGCAAAACAAGAGTAGACAAGTGCTGGGGCAGAGCAGTGGCTTAGGAGCAGAGTAGGAGCTCAAGTTTTGGTAGTGACAGATCATCCTCTGTGGAGGATGTGGAGCTCACAGGGAGGGAGAGGAAGCCAATAAATATATAGGGCATAAGGATTCTCCTCTTGGATTTGGTGATGAGATTCACTACTGTGCACCATTTGAGCTGATATATGGCTACATCATCACCAGAACAGCTCAAACAACTCATCAGAATCTGGTTTTGAGTAATTAATATCTAGTGTCCAACATATTTTAGACTAAAACTTACTCCTTGAAATTACACAGCAATTAGACTATTACACTGTAGTTTTCCTTTAAAACATTCAACATAATCAGTGCTGCTGCATTAGAACACCAAAATCCTAGAATACATGCGTTCTGGAAGCAGATTTTTTTTTTGGGGGGGGGGGGGGAGGGGGGAGTTCCAGAGATGTGCCTTTTCCTCACACATGGTCTCCATGCTTCTGTCGCCATGTGGTACCAGTTACTATTGAGAAGCTGTTGACTTTGGAACTAAAAATGCCATTTTAAGAGAAATAAAACCCACTTGCAAAATTCAATAATTTTAAGCAGCTTTAAAACTGATCTCATTCATGTATTTTTTAAAGAATCTCCACCCTGCAAGAATGCAAATACAATCTCTATACTAATTATTTCTTCTTCCATACAGTAACATTTTCCCTCTGTTTAAGGAGAAAATTTGTTTACCAATATTATTAAGAACGTCAAAAAGCTACACAAATAGAATTTGTTGATGAAGTGAAAAATTACTGCACATGCTGATCTAGAGTGGACTAAAACACACTGTAGGTCCTACACAATATCACTTATTAAACGTTTCTCTGGGATTAATTCAACCTCAAAACACACACAAAGTTATTTACCGTATGCAGAATATTCATAATATTTCTTAGGCCTCTTGAAGATATCCATTCAGTACTGTGATAAGTTAAAAAACGTCACTGAAAATCAAAGTGGAATTTCAAGGGGAAGTTGAATGTTTGACCACTCCTTTCCAACACATAATGAAAAAGTAACACTGTGAACTGTCAGTACAGTACAGACTATATTGTTGAAGGGAAACAGACGTTACCAGTTGGAGCTTGAATACACAATCTTAGCAAACTCAAAAAAACCAAAACACCTTAAATGTTTGTAAGCGGTTACACGAGTATGGTATATAACAGGGGTGACCAAACTGCAGCTCCTGAGCCACACGTAGCTCTTTTACAGTTTAAGTGTGGCTGGCAGAGCCCCCCGCCTCCCCATTCTGCAGCTTTTGGGGGCGGGGAGGGGGCCGCGGGGAGCAGAGTGGAGAGCACGGGAGCTCCGGATCTCTGCCTTGCACCAGAGTGGTGGGGAAGGGGATCTTGAGGCTTCCGCCTGTGGGGCCCACCTGCCAGCCTTGGGCTTCAGCAGGAGCAGGGCCCCGACAGATGCCTCCAGGGGACAGAAGCCCTGAGTCCTGGCAGGCCCATCCCAGCTCTCCAACTTGGGAAGATTGTCTGATGCGGCACAGTCAGTAAATTTTGCCGCCCTCCCGCCGTTCCCCCAAAGTCCCCCCTCCACTGCCCCCCATTGCCCAGGCGCCCCCCACAAAGTCCCCCCTCCACTGCCCCCCATTGCCCAGGCGCCCCCCACAAAGTCCCCCCTCCACTGCCCCCCATTGCCCAGGCGCCCCCCACAAAGTCCCCCCTCCACTGCCCCCCATTGCCCAGGCGCCCTGCCCCCACTACTCCTCCCTGATTCAGCAGGGCCTCCCCCCAGTTCCACAGACGCCTCGGTCCTCCTCAATTCCCCCCCATTCAGCAGGCGCCCCCCCCCACAAAGTCCCCCTTCCGATGCGACCCATTCCCCAGGCGCCCCCCCAGTTCCACAGAAACCCCCCAGCCCTCAATTCCCCCCCATTCTCCAGGCGCCCCGCCCCCCGCTACGCCCCCCCGTTTCGCAGGACCTCCCCCTGGTCCTCCTCAATCTCCCCCCATTACCCAGGCGCCCCGTCCCCCGCTACACCCCCCCCATTCCGCAGGCGCCCCCCACAAAGTCCCCCCATTCCCCAGGCGCCCCGCCCCCCCCGTTACTCCTCAATCCCCCCCCCATTCCCCAGGCGCCCCGCCCCCCACTACGCCCCCCCCGTTTCGCAGGACCTCCCCCCACTCCTCCTCAATTCCCCCCCATTCCCCAGGCGCCCTGCCCCCCGCTACGCCCCCCCGGTTCCACAGACGCCCCCTCCCGCTGCCCCCACCGTACTCCAGGCGCCTCCCCGCAGTCCCCCCGCGTCCCCCAGGCGCGCGCCCCGCTGCCCGCCCCGCTGCCCACGCGCGCCCCGGCCGAGGCTCACACCGCGCTGCGGAGCTGCTCCCGCGCGCCCCAGCCCGGCACTGACCCGGCGCGAGGTTCTGTGCCATAGGCCTCCTGCGGCCGCACCGCCTCTGCCAGACCCTGCGGGAGCGCGCACTACGCATGCGTGCCAGCCCTTCCGAAACGTGCCTGCGCAGGCGCCACCACCCCGAAAGGCGACGGAGAATCGCTACGCATGCGCCGAAGGCCACAGACAGCGGGTGCCCGTCGCCTTTCCCATAGAAGGCACGCGCCAGCGCCCTCGACCTTTGCTGTGCGCATGCGCCACGCCAGCGCGGGGCTTGGGTATTGGCTCCACCCCTCCCGCTGGCCGGGCTCAGCGGCGGTGGTGCGCCACGTGCCGAGCCGGCGGGGGCCGACGTGTCGCCTGACGCCAGGGCGGCCCCCCCCGCTACCCCCCCCAAGGCCCTGCTCCCGCCAGCCCCCGCCCCGGCCCCCCCCACGGCCTTGAGCCCCGCTCCCGCCAGCCCGGCCCCGCTCCCCTCAGCCCCCCGCCCGCTCCCTCCCCGCCCCCCCCCATGGCCTTGGGCCCCGCTCCCGCCAGCCCCCGGCCCCGCACCCCTCAGCCCCCGCCCGCTCCCGCCAGCCCCCCCTGGCCTTGGGCCCCGCTCCCGCCAGCCCCCGGCCCCGCACCCCTCAGCCCCCCCCCGCTCCCGCCCAGCCCCCCCCCAGGCCTTGGGCCCCGCTCCCCTCAGCCCCCCGCCCGCTCCCGCCAGCCCCTCCTGGCCTTGGGCCCCGCTCCCGCCAGCCCCCGGCCCCGCACCCCTCAGCCCCCCGCCCGCTCCCGCCCGGGCCCCCCCCACGGCCTTGGGCCCCGCTCCCGCCAGCCCCCGGCCCCGCACCCCTCAGCCCCCCGCCCGGGCCCCCCCCACGGCCTTGGGCCCCGCTCCCCTCAGCCCCCCGCCCGCTCCCACCCGGGCGCACCTCCATGGCCTTGGGCCCCGTTCCCGCCAGCCCCCGGCCCACCCCCATGGCCTTGGGCCCCGCTCCCCTCAGCCCCCCACCCGCTCCCGCCCCTGGGCCCCGCTCCCCTCTGCCTGTGGCCCTGCTCCCCCCCATGGCCTTGGGCCCCACTCCCCATAGCCCCCCGCTCCCTCCCCGCCCCCCCCCCCATGGCCTTGGGCCCCGCTCCCGCCAGCCCCCGGCCCCGCTCCCCTCAGCCCCCCCCAGGCCTTGGGCCCCGCTCCCCTCAGCCCCCCGCCCGCTCCCGCCTGGGCCCCCTGGCCTTGGGCCCCGCTCCCGCCAGCCCCCGGCCCCGCACCCCTCAGCCCCCCGCCCGCTCCCTCCCCGCCCCCCCCATGGCCTTGGGCCCCGCTCCCGCCAGCCCCCGGCCCCGCACCCCTCAGCCCCCGCCCGCTCCCGCCCGGGCCCCCCCCACGGCCTTGGGCCCCGCTCCCGCCAGCCCCCGGCCCCGCACCCCTCAGCCCCCGCCCGCTCCCGCCCGGGCCCCCCCCCTGGCCTTGGGCCCCGCTCCCGCCAGCCCCCGGCCCCGCACCCCTCAGCCCCCGCCAGCCCCCCCTGGCCTTGGGCCCCGCTCCCGCCAGCCCCCGGCCCCGCACCCCTCAGCCCCTGCCCGCTCCCGCCCGGGCCCCCCCCACGGCCTTGGGCCCCGCTCCCGCCAGCCCCCGGCCCCGCACCCCTCAGCCCCTGCCCGCTCCCGCCCGGGCCCCCCCCACGGCCTTGGGCCCCGCTCCCGCCAGCCCCCGGCCCCGCACCCCTCAGCCCCCGCCCGCTCCCGCCAGCCCCCCCTGGCCTTAGGCCCCGCTCCCGCCAGCCCCCGGCCCCGCACCCCTCAGCCCCCGCCCGCTCCCGCCCGGCCCCCCCCCCAGGCCTTGGGCCCCGCTCCCCTCAGCCCCCCGCCCGCTCCCGCCCGGCCCCCCCCCAGGCCTTGGGCCCCGCTCCCCTCAGCCCCCCGCCCGCTCCCGCCAGCCCCCCCTGGCCTTGGGCCCCGCTCCCGCCAGCCCCCGGCCCCGCACCCCTCAGCCCCCGCCCGCTCCCGCCCGCCCCCCCCCCCAGGCCTTGGGCCCCGCTCCCCTCAGCCCCCCGCCCGCTCCCGCCAGCCCCCCCTGGCCTTGGGCCCCGCTCCCGCCAGCCCCCGGCCCCGCACCCCTCAGCCCCCGCCCGCTCCCGCCCAGCCCCCCCCCTAGGCCTTGGGCCCCGCTCCCCTCAGCCCCCCGCCCGCTCCCGCCAGCCCCCCCTGGCCTTGGGCCCCGCTCCCGCCAGCCCCCAGCCCCGCACCCCTCAGCCCCCCGCCCGCTCCCTCCCCGCCCCCCCCCATGGCCTTGGGCCCCGCTCCCGCCAGCCCCCGGCCCTGCACCCCTCAGCCCCCCGCCCGGGCCCCCCCACGGCCTTGGGCCCCGCTCCCCTCAGCCCCCCGCCCGCTCCCACCCGGGCGCACCTCCATGGCCTTGGGCCCCGTTCCCGCCAGCCCCCGGCCCACCCCCCTGGCCTTGGGCCCCGCTCCCGCCAGCCCCCGGCCCCGCACCCCTCAGCCCCCGCCCGGCCCCCCCCCCAGGCCTTGGGCCCCGCTCCCCTCAGCCCCCCGCCCGCTCCCGCCAGCCCCCCCTGGCCTTGGGCCCCGCTCCCGCCAGCCCCCGGCCCCGCACCCCTCAGCCCCCGCCCGCTCCCGCCCAGCCCCCCCCCCCAGGCCTTGGGCCCCGCACCCCTCAGCCCCCCGCCCGCTCCCTCCCCGCCCCCCCCATGGCCTTGGGCCCCGCTCCCGCCAGCCCCCAGCCCCGCACCCCTCAGCCCCCGCCCGCTCCCTCCCCGCCCCCCCCCATGGCCTTGGGCCCCGCTCCTGCCAGCCCCCGGCCCCGCACCCCTCAGCCCCCCCCCAGGCCTTGGGCCCCGCTCCCCTCAGCCCCCCGCCCGCTCCCGCCAGCCCCCCCTGGCCTTGGGCCCCGCTCCCGCCAGCCCCTGGCCCCGCACCCCTCAGCCCCCCGCCCGCTCCCTCCCCGCCCCCCCCATGGCCTTGGGCCCCGCTCCCGCCAGCCCCCGGCCCTGCACCCCTCAGCCCCCCGCCCGGGCCCCCCCCACGGCCTTGGGCCCCGCTCCCCTCAGCCCCCCGCCCACTCCCACCCGGGCGCACCTCCATGGCCTTGGGCCCCGTTCCCGCCAGCCCCCGGCCCACCCCCATGGCCTTGGGCCCCGCTCCCCTCAGCCCCCCACCCGCTCCCGCCCCTGGGCCCCGCTCCCCTCTGCCTGTGGCCCTGCTCCCCCCCATGGCCTTGGGCCCCACTCCCCATAGCCCCCCGCCCGCTCCCGCCAGCCCCCCCTGGCCTTGGGCCCCGCTCCCGCCAGCCCCCGGCCCTGCACCCCTCAGCCCCCCCAGGCCTTGGGCCCCGCTCCCCTCAGCCCCCCGCCCGCTCCCGCCAGCCCCCGGCCCCGCACCCCTCAGCCCCCCCCAGGCCTTGGGCCCCGCTCCCCTCAGCCCCCCGCCCGCTCCCGCCAGCCCCCCCTGGCCTTGGGCCCCGCTCCCGCCAGCCCCCGGCCCCGCACCCCTCAGCCCCCCGCCCGCTCCCTCCCCGCCCCCCCCCATGGCCTTGGGCCCCGCTCCCGCCAGCCCCTGGCCCTGCACCCCTCAGCCCCCCGCCCGGGCCCCCCCCACGGCCTTGGGCCCCGCTCCCCTCAGCCCCCCGCCCGCTCCCACCCGGGCGCACCTCCATGGCCTTGGGCCCCGTTCCCGCCAGCCCCCGGCCCACCCCCATGGCCTTGGGCCCCGCTCCCCTCAGCCCCCCACCCGCTCCCGCCCCTGGGCCCCGCTCCCCTCTGCCTGTGGCCCTGCTCCCCCCCATGGCCTTGGGCCCCACTCCCCATAGCCCCCCGCCCGCTCCCGCCAGCCCCCCCTGGCCTTGGGCCCCGCTCCCGCCAGCCCCCGGCCCCGCACCCCTCAGCCCCCCCAGGCCTTGGGCCCTGCTCCCCTCAGCCCCCCGCCCGCTCCCGGCCCCGCACCCCTCAGCCCCCTGCCCGCTCCCTCCCCGCCCCCCCCATGGCCTTGGGCCCCGCTCCCCTCAGCCCCGCTCCCGCCCCGGCCCCCCCCCACGGCCTTGGGTCCCGCTCCCCTCAGCCCCCCACCCGGGCCCACCTCCATGGCCTTAGGCCCCGCTCCCCTCAGCCCCGCTCCCGCCCCGGCCCCCCCCCCACGGCCTTGGGTCCCGCTCCCCTCACCCCCCCGCCCGCTCCCACCCGGGCCCACCTCCATGGCCTTAGGCCCCGCTCCCGCCAGCCCCCGGCCCACCCCCATGGCCTTGGGCCCCGCTCCCCTCAGCCCCCCGCCCGCTCCCGCCCCTGGGCCCTGCTCCCCCCCATGGCCTTGGGCCCCACTCCCCATAGCCCCCTGCCAGCTCCCACACAGCCCTGGGCCCCGCTACTGCCAGGTCCCCCACGCCCAGGGCCCTGCTCTCCCACCATGGCCTTGGGCCCCACTCCCCTCAGCCTCCTGCCAGCTCCCCCCCAGCCCCGCTCCCGCCAGCCCCCCACGCCCACTCCCCTCAGCCTCTTGCCAGCTCCCTCACGGCCCTGGGCCCCGCTCTCCCACTAGCTCCCCCCATGGCCCTGGGCCCTGCTCCCCACAGCCCTGCTCCCGCCAGCTCCCTCCCCCACAAGTCCTTGGTCCACTACCACTAGGTCGCCCCAACCCTGGGCCCGCTTCCACCAGGGCCCCTGAAGTGCCCACACTTCCACTGCCCTTCCACCTGTGTTCTGCAGTCATATGGAGCAAGGGTTTGTGAGAAAACACTCAACTACTGCAGTCTGCTGATAAACCTGTGAAAACCAGGCAACAGTAGTAGTAAGCCTTCCACACGGCCAGGGAGCTGTACCCACTGTTTGTCATGCTGACCAGTAGTCTCATTGTTTGCCTGTACTCTCCCCATCAAGTTGTCATCTTTCTTATACTTAGGTTGTAAGCCCCTTGGGGCAGGGACTGCATTTTTAAGAACATAAGAATAGCCATACTGAGTCAGATCAATGATCCATTTAGCCCAGTAACCTGTCTTCCGACAGTGGCCAATGCCAGGTACTTCATAGGGAATGAACAGAACAGGTAATCAAGTGATCATGGCCCCTGTTCCCTAACAAACAGAGGCTAGGGGCACTTCAGAGCTTGGTTTTGCATCCCTGCTCATCCTAGCTAATAGCCATTGATGGACCTATCCTCCATGAGCTTATCTAGTTCTTTTTTGAACACTGGTTTAGTCTTGGCCTTCACAGCATACCTTGGCATTGAGTTCCACAAGTTGACTGTGCATTGTGTGAAGAAATACTGCCTTTCATTTGTTTTAGACTTGCTGCCTATTTATTTCATCTGGTGACCCCTAGTTCCTGTGTTATGAGAAGGAGTAAATAATGCTTCCTTATTTAACTTTCTCCACACGTCATGATTTTATAGACCTCTATCATATTCCCCCTTAGTTGTCTCTTTTCCTAGATGAAAAGTCCCAGTCTTATTAATCTCTCCTCATAGGGCAGCTGTTCCATATCCCTAATAATTTTTGTTGCCTTTTTCTGAACCTTTTTCCAATTTTAATATATCTTTTGAGATGAGGCAACCAGATCTGCACGCAGTATTCAAGATGTGGGCATACTAGGGATTTATAAAGAGTCATTATGATACTCTGACTTATTTATCCCTTTCCTAATGATTCCCAACATTGTTTGCTTTTTTGACTGCCGCTGCACATTCAGTGTATGTTTTCAGAGAACTGTCCACAGTGACTCCAAGATCTCTCTCTTGAGTGGTAACAGCTAATTCAGACCCCATCATTTTTGTTGTTTCTGTACAGTACCTAACAATGAGCCCCCATCGGTGACTGGGGACCCTAGCTGCTACAATGCAAATACTAATAGCAGTTAAAGGAACATTCAGATGGCTGTATGTACAACTGGCAGTAGGCTCATACTCTTCCCTGCTCCCACTCCCCTTGGAAGTAAACATTCATTAAGAGCTGAGAGGCTTGTGCTAAGGAGCTAAAGGTAGGGAATGAAAATCCTGTCAGAAATAATATCTACAACTAATTTTCCACACTTAATTTAGCTCCAGCTATATCTGTAACTGAAGTGGACACAAAAGAACTATTTGTACGGTTTCCTTGAGCTCACAATTTGAGGCGGAAAATACAGTTTTACACTTTTAACCATCTTAACTTTTTAGCACTATTTGCCCATGAAACAGAACCTTGCTTCATGGTAACATTCATCCTCTCATGATACCCAGTGTAAACCAGAACTTTACAGATAACACTAGTCTTTGTTGTATGTTTAGTTGTCCATAAATGATTTTGTTTTTGCATCCAACAAAGGGAGAGAGTTTTTGAGTGAAACATCATCATGTCACACGTTTACAGAAATAAATCCATTTATTTTTTATAACATTCCTTTTTCTTTTTAAAATGAGTACAGTACCTGTAGCCAGAGAACTCTGAAAAAAGCTATTGAAGACGTGGCACTATGTTGTTGAGAATTACACACCTGGGCTGAGAGATAACACCTTTATAAATATTTGACAGATAAAGATTAAATTTAGTGTTTTTAAACAAAACTACGGAAGTTACATTCACCACCTGGAAATTTTTTTTTAAGACAAATGTGTATTTCAAAATCTGTAAAAAGTTCCTAAATTTTTTTTTGTCATCATGCTTCATTATAACCTGTTAAAATTTTACATCTGTGCAGCTGATTATGCCCAACTGTCGAACAAATGTTACATCAATGTAACAGGAGCAATAGTAAGCTAATACTGCACAATCATAAGTGGACTGATTTAAGAAATACATATTTTTCACAAATGTCACAGAAACCCCTGTTCTTGGTACCATATACATCACTCAAGGATTTTTTTCCACTTACGTAAGTAAGGCTAAGTGAGAAAACATGTCAGAACATGATTACATAATAAAAAGTATATTATTCATTACAAATTTCATATTTATTATTACATACAGGGTACTGTGCTGTAATTTCTAAAGAAGAGTGCAAATGAGCAGGACTGACTTCTCTTTAAAGACCTTAGATACTTCCATGTGGCCTGCAAGCAACACTGGTGAGGACAGTTCATGAGTGTTATACTGATTTGGTGTACATGTGCTGGCTCAGGACAGTGGGGTGCTCTACAGGTTGTCAATAAAGGCAGCCATTCTAGTTTTCTACATGAAAGTGCAGGCACTGTGAAAAGCAACTTTAGAACTGTTTCACTTGTCTTCATGTAAACAGGTATCAGTCTGTCATATAGTGTATGTATTGACTGAGCTACACACACACACCCCGTTTATTTTAGGTAGCTATATCAAGAAATTCTTCTAAATTCTTTTTGATGTGTGGTGGCTGAGATGCAGCCTGGATTAACAGGCTTTGACCCATTTGTGCAAAAAGTGCTTTTGATAATTTAGCTGTAGCTGTCCGAATATTTCCTCCAGCTCCCGGTAGCGAGCCACTGTTTGTCATGTTTCCTAAGAGATGCCATAGGACAACTAAAACTTTCTGCTCTATAGCATGAGGCTTCCGTGGGTATAGCTCCATAACAAGATCTGAAAGAATTAAGAGAACACAATACAACTGTAATTACCATGTTGTAGTATATTATTTGTATTTTCTTTGCAAATACCATGACCTCTGTGAATCCAATTTAAATAGTATCGCTTGACAATCATCTCCCCCTCAGAGGCTTTTTAAAAGTTATATCCATCTAGCACAAGTTAATAATTGTAACCATTCATTAAAAAATGATGTCAGATAAACCTAGAAAAGGAGGATACATTTTGAGGTTGGGTTGTTATAACTTCCTTTTCTCATCATTATGTATCAGTATTGCAGTGTGCATGTTAAGATAACTGACAGAGCGCTGGACAACGGCAGCTGTACCAGCATGCTGATCAGTGGGTCACCAATTAAATCACTCCCAAGTAAACCTCAGCAGTAAAGCTGGGTCTAATTGATAGATTGGGATGGTCCCAGGAGAGCCCCAACAGCTAATCAGCCCATTACTAAAGAGGTAGAAAAGGCATAGGAAGGAAGCGCTCAAAGAGAAAGAAAGACTGCCAGGTTTTTCAGGGTCAGAGCCCAGAGATCTCTCTGAGCAGGAAGATATCTTCTCTCCACCTGTCTTGGCTCACTAAGCTGAGCTAAGGAGTGTATGCTTTTATCAATACAGATCTGCAGAAGTTGGTAAGGGTGCTGGGGAGAACATTATCAATAAATCGCACCAGACGTTTTACAAGAGGAAGGTCTCTGAGTAGTTTGTGGCTAGAAGACAGAGGAGTGAGGTGATGCTGTCACTCTAACCCACTTGTTCTGTTCTAGCCCTGGGAGGCCTGGCAGGGGTGCTCCAAAAAAGCGAGGCTCAAAAGCGGCGAATTATTGCCTTGATTGAAGGTAAGGGACTCCAAGCGTTGCTGTCACGGAGGCAGAGAGCCCAGTGCACCAGAGCAATGCCTGGGACGGAGTCCCACGAAGGGGTGGATAGCAGACATCAATATACACTTAACATTATTAGCTCATGTATAATTACTAAGGGGTTGTGCTCCTCTACTGGCAAGGGGCCACACAAGACAGTCAAGACCGGCTGAGGACTGGTTTTGAGCAGTTCCTCATGTCCGACACTGACCAATAGTAACTGTCTGCACGAGAAAGCGTTCTTCCCTAGCTAGGCCGTCACAGAGTCTTCCACAGTCCCTTACACCACTCTTCTGAGAAACCTGACAGAGTTCCACACATTCTGCAACACTTGGGCATAACAGATAGAACTAAAAACACTGTGGCAGTACAGAAGCCCTCTAATATAAATACCCATAAATAAAATAATTTCCCTACTTAAGATTTAACAACTTCAAAGCATAAATATTACAGGCATATTTTCATCTCGTCACCAGAATGGATAGCTATATAGTGCCATTAATTTTACTAGATCACCACCACCACCCTCATGGGGAAAAAAAACCCCACAACCTGATACACAAATGTGCTGGAAATTCAGCTTCATATGTAAAATGTATAAGACCGACCATACTGGGTCAGACCAAAGGTCCATCTAGCCCAGTATTCTGTCTTCTGACAGTGGCCAATGCCAGATACTTCAGCGGGAATGAACAGAACAGATAACTATCAAGTGATCCATCCCATGTCATCCAATCCCAGCTTCTCACAGTCAGAGACTTGGAACACCCAGAGCATGGGGTTGCGTCTGTGACCATCTAAGCTAATAGCAGGGATCTCAAAGTTCTGATAACAAAAATTACTATATGACCCCAGGAGGGTGGGCTGAAGCCTGAGCTCCACCACCCCTAGCAAGGGGGCCAAAGTCCAAGCCCAGCCTCCTGGACAGCGGGGCCAAAGACACTTTAGCAAAGCTTTTGACACCGTCTCCCACAGTATTCTTGCCAGCAAGTTAAAGAAGTATGGGCTGGATGAATGGACTATAAGGTGGATAGAAAGCTGGCTAGATTGCCGGGCTCAACAGGTAGTGATCAATGGCTCCATGTCTAGTTGGCAGCTGGTATCAAGTGGAGTGCCCCAAAGGTCGGTCCTCGGGCCGGTTTTGTTCAATATCTTTATAAATGACCTGGAGGATGGTGTGGATTGCACCCTCAGCAAGTTTGCAGATGACACTAAACTCGGAGGAGAGGTAGATGTGCTGGAGGGTAGGGATAGGATACAGAGGGCCCTAGACAATTAGAGGATTGGGCCAAAAGAAATCTGATGAGGTTCAACAAGGACAAGTGCAGAGTTCTGCACTTAGGACGGAAGAATCCCATGCACTGCTACAGACTAGGGACCAAATGGCTCGGCAGCAATTCGGCAGAAAAGGACCTAGGGGTTACAGTGGACAAGAAGCTGGATATGAGTCAACAGTGTGCCCTTGTTGCCAAGAAGGCCAATGGCATTTTGGGATGTATAAGTAGGAACACTGCCAGCAGATCGAGGGATGTGATCGTTCCCCTCTATTCGACATTGGTGAGGCCTCATCTGGAGTACTGTGTCCAGTTTTGGGCCCCACACTACAAGAAGGATGTAGACAAATTGGAGCGAGTCCAGCGGAGGGCAACAAAAATGATTAGGGGACTGGAACACATGACTTCTGAGGAGAGGCTGAGGGAACTGGGATTATTTAGTCTGCGGAAGAGAAGAATGAGGGAGGATTTGATAGCTGCTTTCAACTACTTGAAAGGGGGTTCCAAAGAGGATGGCTCTAGACTGTTCTCAGTAGTAGCAGATGACAGAACGAGGAATAATGGTCTCAAGTTGCAGTGGAGGAGGTTTAGGTTGGATATTAGGAAAAACTTTTTCACTAGGAGGGTGGTGAAACACTGGAATGCGATACCTAGGGAGATGGTAGAATCTCCTTCCTTAGAAGTCTTTAAGGTCAGGCTTGACAAAGCCCTGGCTGGGATAATTCAGTTGGGGATTGGTCCTGCTTTGAGCAGGGGGTTGGACTAGATGACCTCCTGAGGTCCCTTCCAACCCTGATATTCTATGATTCTGTGAAAAGTCTGAGCCCCATCATTCAGGGCAGAAGTCCTTGGACTTCAGCTTTAATCCCAAGCAGTGAGGCTCAGGCTTTGGTTTCCAGCCAGGGTGGTGGGGCTCAGACCTTGGCTTCAGCCTCAAGCCCTAGCAAGCCTGAGGCCAGCCCTGGTGACCCCATTGAAATGGGGTCCTGACCCACAGTTTGAGAACCGCTGGATTAGTCTAATGATCTCCCACCTCCTTTAGAGTAGTGATAACAAAAGATAATTCAGCCAGATATTCATGATTATACTTATGCAACACCCATCTCCCCCCTCTCATTTCGTATTAAAGAATATAATCTCAAACTGTAGTGCAAGCTTTAGGTGTTTTGTTATAGGTGATAGGAAATGTACAACCAATGAATTTGAAACTATACTCCTAAACTATTAAACGTGATGTGGGACCACAATGAAGCTATAAGAGACATTATCTGCCCAATTGGTATATGAACACTGAGGGGGCAACTTTTAAATCTGATTTTCAGCCACGTTGAAAATCTGGTCATTATGGAGAGCATAATTAATGAATCTTAGTTAGGTAACACTTGGCTTGGGTGTTGCTGTTATCGCTGCTATTGTCATTTATCTTCCTAACAATATTTTAACAATGTTAGTGAGAAGATCTAGAAATGTGAATCCAGCCATACACAAGACAACTGTTTCCAGGGTGAGGTACACTTACAAGTCTATTCTGTCTAAATCATCATGTCCAGGGCATCTATCTAATACATTATTTTAAAAAAAATAATATGCTACTAGATTAAGATCCAGTAACAGAGTGTGCTGACCCCTTTCAGAGGAAATGCAGCCCACTATGCCTGTTACTGGGCCTGGGTCTCCTGTAGCATGAGGCAGTGTGATCTCTTTCGTCTTCAAGGACCGTGCAATAACAGGCTGAGAGCAAGGCCTGCTGTGAAAACTAGTAAGATATAAAAGCCAAACCACTGTGTCAATGGGAGAAAGACTTGGAAGAGAGAACAGTCTCTCTGCAGGCAAATCTGAAGAAGAACAGCCATGGCTGCAGTTTTCTCCTGACAGGGGCCTCGGGAATAAGTCTACAAAGGTCTATGGTCAGAAGCTGGTAAGGCTAGCCATGAGGGGTGGAAGGACTCTTCCCATACCCTAGTGAAAGGACTGTGGAGACCCTCTGCAGCTCAGGGGTAGAAGACTGTTGCAAACCTGATACAAGAGAGGAAGGAGAGTTACTCACCCTGAGCATTAACTGTAGTTCTTCCCAGCCAATGGGAGTGCAGAGCCAGTGCTTGGGGCATGGGTAGTGCACAGAGTCCCGTGGCCTCCCTGCCTGGGAGCCAGACCTGCTGCTGGCTGCTTCCAGGGCACAGCGTGGTGTCAGAACAGGTAGGGACTAGCCTGTCTTAACCGGGCAGCACCACTGACGGGACTTTTAACAGCCCGTCGGTGGTTCTGACCAGAGCCGCCGCAACCCAGTGCCTTACATTCTGCAGTTTCTCGTTGGAGTCTGTTTTTGAAGTTTTTTTGTTGAAGAATTGCCACTTTTAAGTCTGTTATTGAGTGTCCAGGGAGCTTGAAGTGTTCTGCCGTTTAGGTTATTATATGGCCCCCTTTGCAGGAGTATCTGACCAACTAATGTGTCTGCTCCTTTGGCTTAAAAATACTATTTCTTCTGACAGAGAACATGCAGCAAGAGAATCACTGCATGAGCCATGCGCATGATTTCTGTGGCTGCAGGGCATTTGTGCCAAATGCGATACTCTTGTTGTTGTGACAAACAACCACTTGCATCAAGAAGTGAGTTTGGCAAATGAAAATGGAATACAAGTAAAAGTGAATTTGCAAAGCAATATGTAACTTTACCAGCAAGCTTTTCAGTCATGTCTTGTTTTGCTTTTCCATTCAAAAACTGGGCCTTTGTGCAGAATGGTTGGAGAAGCAAGTAATTATCTAAATTCAAAGAATAAAAAATGTTAAAAACCATCAGAATAATCACATTTATACAACAGTAAAGTATGTAGGCAAGTTAAAACGACTTTATAAAATCAAATCTTCAGTTCAGAATTTATTAAAATAAAACTGCTGAACCAAAGTGACTTAAGGTAGAAAGTTTCTTTTTTCACTGAAGATCAAAGAATTATTTTAACTTGTGAATTTTTATGAATAGCTACAAGAGAACTGATTTCTTGTAAGGACTAACTACTACATTACTGCAGAGTTAGAAATGTACATGGCAGCTAAGGCCACGAACATCTACATTACTGCCCATTGGCCTAGTCCTCAAAGTTGCTTAACACTTTTAAATGCTATAAAAGCCATTACAGTTAGGGTCACTCAGCCATCTCAGCAGGTGTTCCTCAATTTGCAGGACTGGGCCCTTCCTGACTTATATAAATTGACTTACAGCAACACTGTTGCATCATTTTATGTGCTGTGTAGGATTGATCAGGGCAAACAGCCTAAGAGATGTGAATGTGCAAAGTGAAAAAGGTAATGGATAGCCTCTGTTTTTTCACACTTCCTAACAGTCACCAAAGTCAATCTATGCTCAGCATATCAATATACTCAGGCCTTGGCTACACTTACAGGTGTACAGCACTGAGAGTTAAACCCACCTTCATACCGCTGAGTAGGGAAAGCGCTGCAGTCTGTCCACACTGACAGCTGCCAGCGCACTGTGGTGTTCACATTTGCAGCTGCCTTGGGAGCGGTGCATTATGGGCAGCTATCCCAGCATTCAAGTGGCTGCAACGTGCTTTTCAAATGGGGGGGTGGAGTGTGACAGGGAGCATGGGGGGAGAGAGAGTGTGGGTTTTTGGGGTGCTGAGAATGCGTCCGCTTGCTGTCCTATAAGTACAGGCCCCGCTCCCTCCCCCGCCTCTCTCTCTCACTCACTGAAAGCAAACAGCATAGATAGATGAGATAAGCAGCTTTCAGAAACAGACCCCCCACCTTCAAGCAAACATTAGCTGTCAGCACTCCAAAGGGAGCCCCCCTGCCTGCCTCTCACTCATTCAAAGCAAACAGCAGCTGTGTGGTTTTTTTGATAAGCAGCCCCCCTCCGAAACTGAGCTTTGAAACGGCACTTCCGTGTCCAGAGTTCACAATTAAATTAAAAGGATTATGGGGAGTTTCCGGAGGTCAGTGTGTAATAACGATATTCCCCGTTTACACTGGAACTGGAGCGTCTCAGCCAATGCGCAACAGTTGTTAATCCTCTCGGAGGTGGAGTACCAGCAGCGCTGTAGCCGCGGAGACACAGCAATGTACGTGCCTTGCCAGTGTGGATGGGGGGTGAGGTACAGCGCTCTGGGTGGCTTTACTGCACTGTAACTCGCAAGTGTAGCCAAGGCCTCAAACCTCCTACCCACCACACATATACAATGGCTTGGTAGGAACAGTTTTATAAAGACTGGCTACTTCAACAGTTAATTACCTAAATGTTGACAAAGAGCTTGAATAACATTTGTGGCAGCAGCATAGATCCCTGGATTCTTGGAGTTCAGGTTGTTGTCTACCATGGCTGGAATCAACATGTTGATAACAGGTGATAAGTTATCTTTCAGCAAAGGAATCATCTTGTACATTGTCTCTAGAGCTACCTGATTTACTTTGCTGTTGGAGTCATGTAAGCGAGACTTGAAAGCGTCAAAGATCTGAAAAAAGCATACAAATATCACAGGAGTTAGAGAAGTTTCATGTTTTCTCACACATTACATGAGTAACTTGAGTGGTACATTTTACCCAAACAAAACTTTGATGTGCAGTCATCTGGGATTGTATCCTTTTTACCAAGGTAAAATGGAGTTTGATATTTTTATACTGTATAGAGTTCAATTTTATCTCAGTTCATATGTATTCTAGTCGTTCCCAGACAACACAATAAGGTTAAACTAGCCTTCTGTAACTTTTGATCTGATAGCCGTATTTTCTGTGCTACTGTTGTTTTTAAACAAGGCTACCCATTGAAATAGACTGAATCCCTAGATTTTGCGTGAGAAGAATAGAGCATCCCCCTCCCATAGCATTTCAGAGACATGTCTGTGCAGTGTTAACACCATGGGGCCTTGGTCTATGATTTCAACCCCTACGTGCTACCACAACACAAATGATAAAGAATAAGTACGCCAAAGGAGTTTTTGCCTTCCTGAAGCAAAGACAAAACAGAAACAATAACTATTTCTATTTATAGACTTTTAAGGCCAGAAGAGATTATGATGATCTAGTCCAGTGGTTCTCAACAAGGGATATGTGTACCCCTCGGAGTACGCCAAGGGCTTCCTCATCTAGATATTTGCTTAATTTTACAACAGGCTACATAAAAAGCACTAGCAAAGTCAATACAAACTAAAATTTCATACAGACACTTACTTGTTTATACTGCTTTATATACCGTACACTGAAATGTAAGTACAATATTTATATTCCAATTGATTTATTTTATAATTATATGGTAAAAATGAGAAAGCGCTCAATTTTTCAGTAATGTGTGTTGTGACGCATTTGTATGGTTATGGCTGATTTTGTAAGCAAGTAGTTTTTAAGTGAAACTTGTGGGTACACAAGACAAATCAGACTCCTGAAAGGTGTACAGTAGTCTGGAAAGGTTGAGAGCCACTGTTCTAGTCTGACCTCCTGTATAACACAGGCCATACACAGAACATCACTTAGTAATTTCTGACTCAAACCCACAATTTTTGTTTGAGCTAAAGCGTCTCTGTGACACTGACAGAACAGCCAACTTGTGGGTGACCCATAACAACTTAACAAGAGGCACCGAAATGTAATCAAGACAGTCTACTTGTATGTGGATTTCAAAGAGATGTGCTAGACCAGAATTGTTAACCCATTTATTTGCAGTAATAGAAATCAAGGGTAGATGCTAAATGTATGTGTCTGTGTTTACCTGTATCTTGTTAGAAGCTTAACAATGATCTAATTAGCTGTAGATGCTAAATCCTGTTCCTGTCTTATAATTAGGGTTGTCAAGCGATTACAAAAATTAATTGTGATTAATCGCACTTTTAAACAATAGAATACCATTTATTTAAATATTTTTGGATGTTTTCTACATTTTCAAATATATTAATTTCAATTACAACACAGAACACAAAGTGTACAGTGCTCACTTTATATTTACTTTTTATTACAAATATTTGTGCTATAAAAAACAAAATAAATAGTATTTTTCAAAAAAAACAGGAGTACTTGTGGCACCTTAGAGGCTAATAAATTATTTTTCAATTCACCCCATACAAGTACTGTAATACAATCTCTTGATGAGAGTTGAATGTACAAATGTAGAATTATGTGCAAAAAAAACTACATTCAAAAATAAAACAATGTAAAACTTTAGAGCCTACTAGTTCACTCAGTCATACTTCTTGTTCAGTCAGTCACTCAGACAAACAAGTTTGTTTACATTTTCAGGAGATAATGCTGCCTGCTTCTTGTTTACAATGTCACCTGAAAGAGACAGGCATTACAAGATATTTACGTGCCAGATGCGTTAAAGATTCATATGTCCCTTCATGCTTCAGCCCCATTCTAGAGGACGTGTCCATGCTAATGAGGGGTTCTGCTCGATAACTATCCAAAGCAGTGCAGACCGATGCATGTTCACTTTCATCATCTGAGTCAGATGCCACCAGCAGAAGGCTGATTTTCTTTTTTGGTGGTTCGGGTTCTGCAGTTTCCGCATCAAAGTGCTGCTCTTTTAAGACTTGTGAAAGTATGCTCCACACCTCATCCCTCTCAGATTTTGGAAGGCACTTCAGATTCTTAACCTTGGGTAGAGTGTTGTAGCTATCTTTAGAAATCTCACATTGGTACCTTGTTTGCGTTTTGTGAAATCTGCAGTGAAAGTGTTCTTAAAATGAGCACCATGTGCTGGGCCATCATCCAAGACTGCTATAACATGAAATATAGGCAGAAAGTGGGTAAAACAGAGCAGGAGACATACTATTCTCTCCCAAGGAGTTCAGTCACAAATTTAATGAACACATTTTTTTAACAAGCATCATCAGCATGGAAGCATGTCCTCTGGAATGGTGGCCGAAGCATGAAGGGGCATACGAATATTTAGCATATCTGGCACGTAAATATCTTGCAATGCTGGCTACAAAAGTGTCATGCGAATGCCTGTTCTCACTTTCAGGTGACACTGTAAATAAGAAGCTGGCAGCACTATCTCCCATAAATGTAAACAAACGTATTTGTCTTAGTGATTGGCTGAACAAGAAGTAGGACTGACTGGACTTGTAGGCTCTAAAGTTTTACATTGTTTTGGTTTTGAGTGCAGTTACGTAAGAAAAAAAAAATCTACATTTGTAAGTTGTACTTTCAAGATAAAGAGATTGCATTATGGTATTGTATGAGGTGAACTGAAAAATACTATTTCTTTTGTTTATCTTTTTGCAGTGCAAATACTTGTAATGAAAATATAAAGTGAGCACTGTACACTTTGTAGTCTATGTTGGAATTGAAATCAACATATTTGAAAATGTAGAAAAACATCCAAAATATTTAATAAATTTCAATTGGTATTCTATTGTTTAACAGTGCGATTAAAACTGCGATTAATTACGATTAATTTTTTGAGTTAATCGCGCGAGTTAACTGAGATTAATCGACAGCCCTACTTATAATGCTTCATTACTGTATTCTATTGACTCCAAGATCAGAAGGGGACATTAGCATTTAGATGGAACTTGTGGTATAGTAATATTATTGTCCTAATCTCTCCTTGAAACCTGTAATTCCACATAGTAAACCACTTGTGATCTGTCTTCGCAAAAAGAAAAGGAGGACTTGTGGCACCTTAGAGACTAACCAATTTATTTGAGCATGAGCTTTCGTGAGCTACAGCTCACTTCATCGGATGCATGTGCTGGAAATGGCCTACCTTAATTATGCACATTGTAGGGAGAATGGTCACTTTGGATGAGCTATTACCAGCAGGATAGTGAGTTTGTGTGTGTGGTTTTTGGGAGGGGGATGAGGGGGTGAGGGAACCTGGATTTGTGCAGGAAATGGCCCAACTTTATCATCATGCACATTGTGTAAAGAGTTGTCACTTTGGATGGGCTATCACCAGCAGGAGAGTGAATTTGTGTGGGGGGGTGGAGGGTGAGAAAACCTGGATTTGTGCTGGAAATGGCCCACCTGATGATCACTTTAGATAAGCTATTACCAGCAGGACAGTGGGGTGGGAGGAGGTATTTTTTCATATTCTCTGTGTATAAATAAAGTCTGCTGCAGTTTCCACGGCATGCATCCGATGAAGTGAGCTGTAGCTCACGAAAGCTCATGCTCAAATAAATTGGTTAGTCTCTAAGGTGCCACAAGTACTCCTTTTCTTTTTGCGAATACAGACTAACAGGGCTGTTACTCTGAAACAGGAAATACAAGATTAGCATCATAGTAACAATCTGCACCGCCTATTCTTCCTTGGGAAAGGTCCTGCTATGATAAAGGTCATGCTTGTCAGCTTGGTAAGGAGTTATAAAGAAAACTCATGTTTAACTGGTTTTCTACCTTGACCCCCTAAGTCCTTTTCAGAGTCACTGCATTCCAAGATACAGTCCCCATTCTTTGTTCCTAGATGCTTTACATTCTTACAACTAGCTGTATTAAAATCCATATTGTACAAATGCATATTGTACAAATGAACTGTGGGAATGAAGAAAAATATATGTGCTTTGTAGTTTAAGTAACAAAGGGTTAAATTAGTTTTAAAAAAACAAACGTGGTTATGTAGGTCATGTAAAGTGCAGTTGTGGGAAAGCCTTGAAAGTATGCCGCTTAATTGAAAAATAGGACCTGAGAGTTAACTGATAAGATAGAAGGAAGAAGAGGCCCAAATTATCAGGAATAGTTAATAATAAGGAAAGATTGTGTGAGTTGAACCAGCAATGACCCCAAACCACCAAAACCTGGGTTTTAGCTAGTCAGCCATTAGCAGTGACCTCACTTATTTGTTAATGGCTATAAAAGGATAAGCTCTTGAAGGGTTCACTGCTAATACTTGACCAAATTGGAGCTGGCCATGGCTTAGCTCTTTTGTAAGTATTTTGATCAAATGTTTGTTATAAATGTTTTGTTACAGTTTGAATGCAGTAGTTGCCTACTATTCAGGCTATTAGATGTGTTTAGAACAATTGTAAAAATATCATTCAGACTTTGGATTTAACAGAGGAATTTATGGTTAAGATAGTAATATAGGGTACCACCAGACACTAATATCTATAATGATAAATTCCAACGAGAACCCACCTTACCAAGCAATCCAGAATGATCTGTATAACTGACCTAACCCCATCATTATTTACCATTCTAACCATTTTTATGTCATTTGCAAATTTTACCAGCAATGATTCTGTATTTTCTTCTACATCATTGATCAGGATACTGAATAGCATTGGGCCAAGAACTGATCCATGCAGGACTCCATTAAAAGTAAAGGGATTCTGCTAGGGTTTTAACCTAATCTATTCTAGGCTGCTATTTTCCCCCTAAAAAATGGCATTCCTGAGAAAGTAGACTGGATGCAGCTACCGCATTGATACTAACAAATTAACTCTTGGAAAAAAACAGAAATAGACCTCTTCTCCTTTAAGTCCCCAAACAAGAGTGAGTGAGACTTTCCAGAACTATGCTGAACAGATAGTACAGAGGAAAGCTGAGGGAAGTCTGGCAGTTGCTGATGTGGAGGAATTTGGGGGAAAGGGGTGGTGGCTGACATCTCTACTGAGACAGATGAAGGTTGTGGAGTGGTGTCTTGTTTGGTGGTTATTCTAGTGATGAGGTGGGCGTCTTTGGGGGGGATGTAATAAATGGTGTGGCATATCAGATGCATTAACTTTTCATTTCCTTGCTTTTTGCATTTTGTATAAATTATGCTCTGTACAGAGCAACCTTAATTCACACACAACACAGGGTTTTTGGGGTACTAATTTTGATTGTATGTCTCTCTTTTACCTTTTATGTTTTCCTTACTTTTTAGAGTTAAGATCTTCAGGCAGGTATCATATCTTCCTTTATACAATGCCTAGCACAATTATGCCCTGATCCAAATTGAAATAAGCAAGTCACTGCAAAGATTGCTTAAACTGCTCAGGAGTTCTTTAGACCGATGCAGTCTATGGCTTCCTAAAATAAGATTTGGTAAAAGGCTCACACAGTGGTGGTAGAATTGTAATAAAAAGAAAACAAGAGAAAATCCAAACTGGGCAATAGATTTTTGTTTAACTCACACAAAGATTTAACATGGAATTAAGATAAGAATAAAACCATAATAATTGGAAAAAATACTCCAGGATTAATTCTGCAATCACGTCTTTGGCCTTCCCCAGTCTTTCCAATCCCTTCTTTTTCAACCTCTACCTAAGACACAGCTCTAAGCCTCTCTCTTTTCCCATCTGTTTCCAACTATTTTAGGACCTCGCCATCTCCTCATTAGCAAGGCCTGACCTACTCCCCACTTGCTCTGGGACTCTCCTGTTTGTCAGATTTTCATAATAAAAGACCAGACCAATGTTTTTAGTAGTGAGAATCTCTGAAGCAGTACATTCTTATTACCAAGGCTTTTCCTACACAGAATCAGGATGAAGCTTAATGGGCCTTTGAAAGAGGATGTTTTTATATACAGTTACCTTCACAATGTTCGCAACAACAAGGTCTTGATTGTTCTCCGTGTCTGATAACAGTTGTTTAATTCCATTAATTCTGTCCCGAAAGTCTTTTGCATTCAGTAAGCTTGTAATGACCTTAACATATTCTGCACTTTCTAGTGAATTACGAGCAACTGGTTTTCTTGTAATTTCACGTACTTCTGTAATCTCTCTGTTGGGGGGGAAAAAAGTATTACTGTTATCTGCTTAACATTCAGACCAGCTGGAACAATAGCCTGACGTTAACGGGTAGTCAACTTTCTCAGCTATACAAACATCAAAAACTAAATAGAAAAACTTCCTATCAAAGGCATTTGGGCATTTTAAAGTAGGTTATTTAAAATGAACCATTTCTTACCCTACCCGAACTGTGGCTCTTCGAGATGATGTCAGGGTGGATCCAACTGTAAATGCACATGCAAGCAAAATCAGCGTCTGTTGGGGCTGTGCATGCACCCTGTGCTTCCTCGTGCTCCTGTACGAGGGCATAAAGGTCAGAGCACCCAGGGACCTCTGCTCAGTTCCCCCACAACTCACAGCCTGTGTTTGCAGAGGAGTGGGAATGGAGAGCCAATCATGGGATCTGCACTTACGACACCTCTTCAAAGAACCAGAGTTATTGTAGGGTTAGGAACTGTTCATTCTTCGAGTATATGTCATTGCTGATCCCACTGTAGGCAACTGGCAAGCAGTGCCTCTTCTGGGTGGTGGAATGAGGAACATCAGCTGCAGCAGGCAAACGGGGATTGTAGCACTGTTCTTTCAAACTTGCCTGGCAGCTAAGTCCAATGTATAATGATTGAAAAAGTCAGTGGATTACTCCACATTGCCGCCATGCCGATCTCAGAAACTTAGCATATTTCTGAAGTAGACAGAGGATGTTGCTGGAGCTCTGGTGGAGTAAGCCTTGATCTTCACTGGGAAAGATGTCCTAGCTAATTGGTAACACAGTAAAATACATCATGTTACCCACTTAGATATTCTTTTGAACATCAAATGCAAGTGAGGTGCCTCAGGTAAAATCTTCATATGAATTCATTTGCCAGTAGAAACCAGAGCCAAAGCCAAGGTAGATTTTATGCTTATTTAAATATCACCACAGACAAAAGGATTGATAATGGAGCTCAATGACTCCTTGTTGGCAATGGCAGTGAAATACCCCTAATTTGTCATCCTGGAAGATTTCAATACTCATATTGGCAAGGCTGCAGATGCAAAAATCCCAAAACTCATCTCCTCACTAACTCACACTCAGACTGTCGCAGGTCATCTCTGGTTCAACAACCCTCACAGCCATTCATAACCTGGATATGATCTGCAGCCTAGATTTCAAGATGGAAGACATTATAACCCAGCCACAGTCTTGGACAGACCCTCACCTCGTTAAGGCAGTGATCAGAGACCCTCTAGCATCCATGTAACAAGAAAGACCAGTGATCTTAATTCAACCATGAAGACTTATGGAGTCCAAGAAATTCCAAAGCCTATTATAGAAGACCAGCACCCCACTCACAGAACAAGGAGTTGAAGGGCTCCCCACTCCAGCCTGTTGGCTCTTGCTGCTTGCAGATTTGCTGTAGCAGGCTCCTTTGATGGGGGTGGGGGGAGGAAGGGCTCGCTATCTGACCATCCATGACTACAAGGGTTGGGGAGTGGAAGGGGAAACGGTTCACCAGCCCTGCAAAACACTCCATAATAAATATGGGATGCTGATGCCAGGGCAAAGGGGGTGAGGGGCAGCGTGGGGGGTGGTTCCTGGGTGAACCTTAAGGGACTAGAGCAACAGAAGGAAGAGGGGGTTTGGGGCAACCAGCAGTTGGCAGCATACGGGCTGATCTATTGGGCAGATGGACTTGGGTGTTGACGGCAGCCGAAGGGCACTGGTGGGAGCAAAGGGTGGTGGAGCAGCAGGAGAAGGGGTGAAGAGGGAGTTTGAGGGGAGGCGATGGCGAGTAGGGAAGGTTTTATTGGGGAATGGGGCTCGAGGGGATGGGGAGAAGTGGTGGGGAGGGTTGGCAGGGTGATGTTTTACAGGTATTTATTTGAGGGTTGTGTGATGGTGTGGGTTTATTTCAGGAG
Organism: Lepidochelys olivacea; assembly: GCF_965140295.1. Taxonomy (NCBI): domain Eukaryota; kingdom Metazoa; phylum Chordata; order Testudines; family Cheloniidae; genus Lepidochelys; species Lepidochelys olivacea. The sequence goes on from NC_140416.1 coordinate 127,352,350, forward strand.
ATGGGGGTTGGTGTGGCAGGGAAGAGGGATGAGAGGGGGCTATGGCAGGAGGTTTTGTAGGGTTTGGATTTAACTGGGGGGATCAGAGAGGTTGGATGTTTATTTTGGGATGGAGCAGCAGAGGGTTGGATGAGTTTAAGCAGGAGCTGGGTGGAGAGTTGGAGGTTATGGGGGGGCTATAGGACAGTGGTTGAGGAGAGATGGTGGGATTTGAGGGAGGGATGGGTTGGTGGGCTATAGTAGTATACTATAGTAGTAGGGGATGGGCTGTGGGAGGGACAGGTTGGGGGGCTACAGCTGGGAGCACAAGGAGCTGTGGGGCAGTGCTGGTGTCCTCAGCTGGCTGTGTCTGGCTCCCTCCACTGCAGACCGCTCCCACTTTCTCCCCTCCCTGTCTATCTCATTCCTTCCATCCCTCCCTTGCTGGCACCAGCCCCAGCTCCATGCCAAAGCGCAGGGAGGGATGGACTTGCCACCACCACACCAGGGATGGAGCTGGCTCACACGACGCGGGCTGCACTTAGGATGGAAGCTACCCCCTCTAGCCCTACTACCCAGCGCCTACACCCCTTGGATCCCTCCCACACACTCTCTCCTCCAGGGCAACTAAGCAGTCGATGCTTCAGGGAGGAGCGCAAGCCTCAAAGGAAACCAATGGAAGAGGGGAGAGGAAATGCTAGAATGCTGGAGCGTTGCCCCATCCTGGATTCCAGGTGCCAGAGTGACACTCCAGACCACTCCAGCAGCGCTACACACCTGAAGATGAGGTATCATTACCATTCTGCACTGGCCTCGACCACTGACATGCTGGTCCCCAAACAGCCCCTTCTTCCCCATCACCCATACAGGGCTCCTTAGTTTTCTGACAGCCTGTACCAGATGAAGAGAGAAGGGTGGAAACTCAAGCATCAATGGCAGAAAAAAATTCATTCAGATAAGATGAAACGTAGCGAATACCTCAAAGCCTATCCTGAGGTTGTCTTACAAGCCAAGAGAACCTTCCTATCAGCCTCCACCAAAGCTGCCAAATCCTGCTCCAAGGAGCAATCAGTGGTGATAAATCACTTCATCAATCCTCAATGCCTGCATTAGAGCCAAGCACCCAGCTCTGTGAAGAGTTATCATCCTATTTCACTGAAAAGATCACGCACATTTGGGAAGCCTTCTCAAACAGCATGGATCTCTCCGCTTGTATCCAACAACCAACAGGCCATCTGTATTCCCAGAGTTCAGTACATTCACTCATCAAGAAGTCCTGGACACCCTAAAAGAGTTCCGACCCAAGACCTGTGAATCTGACTCATGCCCTTCCTGGCTTCTGAGTCACGAACAAGTGATGCCACTCCTGACCAATATAGCCAATGCCTCATTCAGAGAAGGAATCTTCCTCTTTCAACCATTGAATAGTCTGAACAACATCAAAAAGTATCCACCCTGGATACTTTAGTCGTAGCCAACTACTGCCCAGTGTGAAACCTCTCATTCCTAAGCAAGCAACCAAGCAAGCAAAAGGCTAACTATAAGCTCATCTAATGGAAGCCAACATTCTAAACGCAGCGTAATCTGGATTCAGGCCAGGACAGGGAATTGGAACTGCTTTAGTGGCATTGACAGGAGGAGATCATCCATCAATGGGTAAAGGACAGACATCCATTCTCATCCTCCTGGACACCTCTGCACCAATTAACATTTGTTGACCACAAAGGTACTGCTGTCTCTGAGTTAGGTAGCAGGAGTCTGAGGTAAAGTGCTAAATGGTCTGAACTCTTCCTGGAGGGATGCACCTAAAAGGTCATGACGGGAAACTGCACCTCCACCACTAGACCCTTGTCTTGTGGAGTTCTACAAGGTTCAACTCTTTCTCCAGTTCTTCTCAACATCTATATGCAACCACTAGGTCAGACAACATGAACTCAAATGCCAGCAATATACAGATGACACAGAGCTTTCTCTATCCTTCACCACATATGGACACAACTGTACTACAAAGACGACCCAGCGCTTGGGTGAGATCCAGAGCCCTAACTAGACATTTTAGTGCCCAGGGCAAGCAAGCATATTTGCGGCCCCACCGTTTTTCATCGTGTTTCCACCCCTGCATCTTTGCACTCTGGGTGGCTTCCCTGCTGGGGCCACCCTGGTTACAGCCCTGTAATTCTGCCACTTGCCTCCTTTGTGATCTTGGGCAGATCATATGTTTTGGTGCCTCAGTTTTCCCTTATACAAAAGAGAGATAAAGATACTTACAGAAGGATGGTGGGAGGTAGAATTCACTGTTGAAATGAAAGGGATTATAAGAGTTCGAACTATAGTTCATCTCTCCAGAACGTGTATATGGAAAAAAAGGGAAGCTTCCCCCGTAAACCAGAGATCACAAGTGTTGTAGTATCTATTTTATAAAGATTTCAAATATACTTCTCTGGAATTTAATCCTCCCCAACACTAAACTCCATGCCCATGTGTGGCTTCCAGAGAGAGAATCTTGCCTGCTAACATGTCCCTGTGAATGGGATCCACCACTGCACCTGGACCCCTCCTACTCGGTCAATAATCTGCCTGTCTTTCCCTAGCCCACAGGAGCTGTGCTAAACTGCTCTCTTCTGGGAGGCATTCCCGTACTCATGTCCAGCAGCCATAAACATCTCTTCCATCAGGCAAAATCAGATCAGTGTTTTGTTTCCAGCAAATAAAGTCCAAATTTTATGGTAAAAGCAATTTCCCTGTTTCCTGATTAATAACAACAAACAAAGGCCCACAGGCTGGGGAGGAGAACAGAGTTTAACTGACACTGAGTTTTGAAATGGGGTCTTAATGACCAGGTTCAAATTAGCCAGCATCACCTTTTCATCCTGGGGAATGGAAATGAAATATGATTCTCTACAGCAGGATATGGCTAGTCCAACTCCCACCACACTCACAGCCCTTTAAAAACATGTCTCAGATAAAGTAGGTATCTTGCTCTTTCACAGGCTCTGTTATTTTCCTCCTCCTGTTGTCTGAAGCACAGATTTTAACACACACACCCCCATACACACACATCTATCTAAGCCACCTGTGTTCCACCTGTAAATCAAGAGGACGATGTGATCTGGGGAAAGGACAACAAAAAAATGGCTTTGTACTGTTTTCTTTCTTCAAATACTAATAAATGCACAAGTGGGCACGATCCTGTGCTGGCAGGGAGGACTGGATGGTCTAACTAGCCTTTTTAATCTCCAGAGTCTGTGATTTACAAACACTGACTAATGAATCCACAAGTGTCCAGTGTCAGTAGATGTCTGGTGTTTGAGGGACATCATCCTAGTGCAGACTCATTTACTAAAAAGCTTGGGTACTGCAAGAGTAGGCAGTGTGGCTGCACAGATTGGCCTGGGAGTCAGCAGTGGTGAGCTCAGTTCCTGGTCTATCACTGACCCACCATATAATCTTGAGCAAATCCCTTAAAACATTGTGCCTCAGTTTCCTCATCAGTAATTACACTTACCCATGTTTGTGAAGGGCTCAGAGATCTTTCAGAGACAGGTGTGATCTCAGGGCTGAGTATATCTAGGTAGATAAAAAAAAGACAGGAGCGCTGCCCTGAGGAGCTTACAGAGTCAGTCTAAATCAGAAGCACAATAAAGATGCCAGTGGGGGATGGCCTAGGGAGGAGGAGGACGACAGCAAGAAGCTGACACAGAGAACAAACCATGCTTGTTGCACTTACTCCTTGCATATTACCTCTGTTGCACTAGATTCCTGTTAGCCTGGGTGTGCTTAGCAGGTGAATTCACAGCAGCCCAGCACCTCACCAAGGAAAGAGACTCTTAGCTGTCGTGTCCCCGGGCAGCACTTCCCTATGTCCGAGACAAACAACAGCCCTGTGCTGATCAAAATGTTACATACAAATCTGCCGATTCTGGTGATTTCACAACCAAGACATCAATCCTTGCTGCTTTTAACCTCACTCGAGGACATGCAGGTATCAGTCCATTGCAAAGGCCACAAGTAATGTTTTCTACCATCTCCACTTGGCTAGGAGACTCCATGCCATTCCTGGCAGAAAAAGACCTGGCCTCAGTTTTTCAGGCCTTTGTCACTTCTCACCTGGACGACAGCAATGTGATATCCCTATACACAAAACTTTTAATACTTGGGAAACTCCAATTAATACAAAATGCTGCGGTGCATCTCCTAGGCAACATGGATTACCGTGAGCTCATGACACCTCTCCTCTGCTCTCTACTACGGCTTCCCATAGAATTTTGAATCAAGTTCAAGGTGTTGGTCCTTATCTTCAAATCACTCCATGGCTTGGGCCCAGGAGATCTAGAAGACTGTCTAAAGCTCCATTGTAAAGACTGTGGTTGACAGCTTCACTCCTTTGGTACAATGGAACTCTTAACAATAAGACTAAAGCTCGTCTGCATGGGAGACAAAATCTTCTCCAGGGATGGTCCGAGACTAGGGAATGAACTTTGTCAAGAACTAAGGACCATCACAAACCTCACCACTTTCTGATCCAAGGTTCATTTCTCTGACCTGCCTTCTCTAATAATCACGTAGCAACAGGTATATTTATTTAATAAATACATTTTAATAGAAGAACAAAACCCCACCAAAACAAGACATTACACTGCACGTACTTCTCACTCTGGAGAGAGGATGAGAGGAAAAATACCACATGACAGATGCATAATCACTTTGCATATTGCTTTAATAGAGGACGCTCAAATACTATGGTGACGAGTTTGGTATAAAAACCTATACAGAACAGAATTTGTGATGAGATGACCTATCCCTTGGACGATCCAACTATAGCCAGGAATAAATGGGGACACTGCCCGAATGGTTTGGTTCTGTCAACATACTAAACAAAGCTCTGGAAATGTCCAGTAGGTGCAATTTCTCCCCCAGTGAAGAGTGGGGAAAAACAGGAGACTCGTGAGACCTTCTTTGTAGCCCCTTTCAGAATGCTCCTTACTTCATCTCACTCTGAAGACAGTCTTCCTTCATTTCAGTCAGAAGAGTGAGTGTGTTGAGCACTTAAGGCTGACCCTCCTTACTGACTTTCAATAGGGTCATGGTGGCGTGGAAAACTCAGGCCAAATTCTGAAACTGAGACATCGCCAAATTCTGTGACTGAGACGAAAGTATTAGCTGTGGTATTGAGGCTGTAAGTGCCGAGGCTACGAGTGCAAAAAGCATCATGTCAGAGTTGTTGGTGCCAGTTTTGACAGCGTCCTCTTTGTTGCCTTTCTTCTGCTGCCTGACCCCAGAGCATGGTGCCCGTTCGAGGGAGTGCTGGCCAATGCCAACTCTTTCATAGCCACTTGGGTGGTTGTTTCCTCTGGATCTAAAGTGACCAGTATGAATTGTTCAGCCAGATGTAACTTGAGCCAGGCATCCCTGGACTGCGGGTCCTGGAGGAAAACTATGAGCACCACCATGCACTTTGGGATACAGCACTCCCACAGGAAGAATAGGCAATGGCTGTGTCTGTCCGTGAGGAGAATGATGCCAACGGACGGTTTGAACCGTGATGGCTTAGAGTCTGTCATGTTAGCACAAAGCCTCACCCCCACCGTACGGGTGTGGGGAACTACTCTTTTCTTCCTGCAACATCCAAAGTAAAGAAAATAGGGGATAAGAGTGAAGATAAATTCTCTACACCAAAGTAATCAAGAAAAACAATGAGTCTGAAGCTCTATAGTATGAATTAGACACTTGCAGGGCTCTATCTTGCTGCCACAGGCAGTTCAAGGAAACAGAGATGTCTGCAGCCACTCCACCCTTTATGACCTTGCACTTGTGGCTCCAATGGACAATGCTATTCAAAGACTCCAACCTTGTGCACATCAGGTGCATGCGCACCTACAGGGGGATCCACACTGACACATACTCAAGGAAGAATTATATTTAACAAAGGAACAATAAAATATGTTACAAATTCATGCACAATTCCTTTTACTCAGTATACTTTTACTATTGCTTCTTGGACCTCTACCTTTCTTCTCTTTTTTTCAAAATAGTTTCTAATGGTATGTCTACAAAGCAAGTGAAGGTGTGATGGGTCTGTACTCAGGTTCTAGCCTACACTGAAGACCATACAGTCACATCTTTAAAACTATTGTTACCCACACAGCTAGACTAAAGCTAGCATAAGTATGCCTACCTGTGCTACAATCACACCTTCATCTGCTGTGTAGACGTATCCTAAAAGAGACGATTAAAACAGGAAGGAAAACTATTATACTTTCCACATGAGTATCCAAAATATCAAACATCACATTTCAATCCAATGTGGAGTCCATGCTCTGTGTATTATATAAAATCTATTTATATTTCAAATGGTTATTCTTCTACATGGCCATGTTTACAATTAGGAAACATAGATTAAAGGCAAAACAGCTGTTGAATATTTGATACACAGATAGCAGATGTTTTGGATACAGCAAAGTTATCTATCTAGAGTATGTAATGCAATTTTCCATATATAATTTAGTACACTGTATGTGTGTATTAGCTCAGGATCTATACTGCTTTACTAGGTGCTCAAGAGTATTGAGTAACTGGTTTTCTGCAGCTCATATGCTCTCAGAAGTCCAGAAATTGTTTGCTTCTACTTGCAATTTGTTTTATGCAATTATGTTTTATGTAGTTTTAAAATTTAACCACACCTTCAATATAAGCTTGTTTGTGACACATTTCCTAACAACTATCAGTATTTTGAATAAGTATCTGTCTTCTCAATGCTTGGGGTAGTAGCTCCCAGAATGCAACATTCCCATTTGAATCTAAATAGTTTATACCAATGACAAATCTGGATTGTCAAAAAAACAAGGGTCAGTATTATGATGATTAATATAACAGTTGTGTAAACTTGAGACATACTCCTCTATTTTTATCATGTGACAATACTGCCATTTAGTGATTTTTATCAGACAAGTTATCCACTGACCAGCTCTATTACTTATGGTCTAGTAGGGTATAATCAGAATGCTGTTGAAAAGAGTTCAAAGAGTCCATTGTAGAATTTATATGCAACTTATTTTAATTATTTTGTATTAGTCTCCCAGCCAATAATTTAACTTTTCCAGTGGAGTTTAATCATTATCAGATTAACGATTAAACACTATAAAACATATGTACGGATATTCTTACTGATATGGTCCAGCACTGAGTAAGAACTTCAGTTACTCCAATGTCATGCACAGAAAAAGTAAAACCTTTAAACTACATTTACAGTAATAGTGAAGCACTGTACATGAACAAAAGGCACTACAAATGCTCCTTCATAAAATACATGTGTGTTCACAGGCAATCGGTAAGTTAATTAACACCTAACTGCACAAAACAGTAAGCTAGTTATTAGTAAGGAGTGACAGCCTAATTAAAAGTATTTACTTGAGATATATCAAGTTCCACCAACTTTTTTTTTTTTAAGTTCCATTTAAATCTGACAAATATTGCTATGAACATTGTACAATCTCTCCCCAGCGGTACTGCAAAGAATATTCCCTGGAGATGAATTACTAACAGAGTCTGCAATTTAGCAAGACAATTCTACCTTTCAGTGATATTGAGCACATCTCTCGAAGTGGATGATGACCTGGAATGTCCAATGCTGCCAGTATGAGAACGTCTTCCTTTGGCTGACGGTGTGTCTAGAGGCATCTCTCCTAGGCCCTGCAAATATATGACCATAAATAAGAGGTTATCCAGTACTGTGCTGTGGCGTTGGAAGCTCTTTAATAGCAGCCTAATGGTTGATCAAACTGCAGTAGCAAATAGTTCACTTGTTGCAACCGAAGCAATTACAGATTAGATTCACTTTGTGTCTTTTCATAGGCGCAATCTGTTCGCAATGCAATTGTATTCCAAAGCAATACAATAAAATGACCATTTATCCCTAGTATTAATATTATTCACCTTAGCTAAGATGCAAGACTGTAAACTCACTATTTGTTTATATTAAATTTACATAAGTAGGAAAGATACTTAAAAACACTGCTATTTCACCTCTTCATTTCCTTTAAGTTATCCCCTCCTCCTCCAGTCTTCCTGATTTATATGCCAAAGCTACATCCATTGGTGACAGCCAAAACTACCCAAAGCTAAACTCCATCAACTGCCACTGCTCGATCCCTGTCCAGGTTTAAGTCTTCAAAGGAGAAAGTCACAACAGACTTTTCCCCTATGCAATTTATTGAAAGAGATGAGTCAAACTGCCATCTTCACATTTAGAAGCTCCTAATGATTCTGCAATTATTGGGTTAAATGTCTGAGTTGTGCAAATACCTAGAATATGGAATTGTTTCTATCCCATTAAATAAGTTAGTTACAAGTTTCGGCACCAATTATCAAATTTCTAATTCTTCCTTTTGGGAAGCTGCTAACTACTTGGTTTTATGGGGCAATTTTAAATTAATCCACTTGTCTTAAGAATACCTGTTGTATTCTTTGAAACCCTTTCAAAATAGTAAGTACAGTACAGTCATGTCTGGTTGCTGAAAGGGATGGACTAATGTTGGCTGTAAAACTAGTTCTCAATGCTGAGCTTAAAACTCTCAGTGATTTAGTTTGTTCTCTCAGCGTGTGACCACACTGGCAAAAACTGGACATGCCATTCACCACTGCTGCAGCTGCTCAAATGTTGACAATGGCGAAAACTGTAGTGTAAACATTATTTAGGACTTTTTATTCCCTGTCATTTAATCTTGCTCCATAGTACTGAAACAAGTACTTACACCAACACACTGAGGGACAGTTACAATAAAATAAAATTGCAAGAGATGTAAGTCACTTTATGCTCCTCACTGTAAATTATTCATTTGTTTTACATGTAACTTCGCTTTTCAAGTCATCACACAAGGTACAGAACATTGGGCAGTCACAGGAACTGACTACCACAAGTCCCTTAAAAGCAGCAACGTACCAGTGGTTGCACACCCCAGGGTGTATCAGTAAGAACAAATGTTTTAATAATAAATTATAAAAAATTTAACTACATATTTTTCTAACTAAGAATTCATTATTGAATATTAAAGTGCTAGTCATGTGCTAGGAGCCATAGAAGACAAAGATAAGCCCCTGAACACTAGTAATCAGAAATGTGAAATACAACATCTCTCAAGGAAGTTGCCTAACATGCTGAGACACCTCTTGGCAGCAGTATTTCTGAACATAGTAAAGGGTTTTCAGTGCGCTGGATGATGGACAATGGTAGCTCTTGGGTCCCACAGATTTGGTCTTCACCCTGGACAGTGTCTGGGTAATAAAGCCAGCTAATTGTGCTGAACCTACCTTATCTTAAACTCTGGCAAAATGAAACCTGTCCTGTTCGGTGGAGGCTGTTGATAGGAGGTTTCAACTGCCTGTTTGTTGAGGAAACTTGTTCAGAAGTTGTGGACCAGATTAAGGAACCTGGAGAATGTCTAAACTGCAATTAAAACCATGTGGCTGACCCATGCCAGCTGACTCAGCCTCACAGGATTCAGGGTTCGGGGCCATTTAATTGTGATGTAGATATTCAGGCATGGGCTGGAGCCTGGGTTTGAAGACCCTGCAAGGTGAGAGGATCCCAGAGCTCAGGCTCCAGCTCAAGCCTGAATATCTACACCTCAATTAAACAGCCCCTTAGCCCGAGCCCTGTGAGCCTGAGTCAGCTGTGGGTTTTTAGCTGAAGTGTAGACATACCCCAATGTCCTTTTTGATCAGGTCCTTTCCAATGAAATGGGTCAGAGGTGATTTCCAAGTGTCTATTCTGGTTGTGTAATCTGTGCAACCTACACCCTTACTTATTCTGACGTGCCCTCCGCAAAGTAACACGCTCCTTCCTAACCATGAGGCATGATTATTGTAATTCCATTTTAGCAGGTCTCCTCTTTCATTTGTTCCTGGTTCAGAGCCAGCAACACATCAACTCAGGTTTAAGCAACGTGAACATATTATGCTGTCTCTGTATTCTTTACACTGGCCGCTGAAGTGGCAGACTGACCATAAAGGTAACTGGTTTTAAAGGTTGTCCTCGAAACTTTGAGCCTCATCTTGCCCATCATTTAAGGATCCCAACACTGTCTGACGCCAGCAATCATGCCTTAGCTGCAGTGGATATTATGGTGTGGGACTCATCCCAACCACAGATCCAACTCAATCCATCTCTTTCCTACTTATAAAAAAGCACCTAAAAATTACTTCCATCCCAGATATCCTCTATTGGCCCCTTATTAACTATTTTATTACATTATACCCATATGTTTGCTCTTTGAATTTAAAGAGGATTATAATTTTGTTTGTGTATTTTAACTTACTTTTATGTGTACAGAACTAGGTCTTGCTAAAAATGGCATTTAATAAATAATGATGAAAGTATTTCACGGTCTTTTCCTTTGTAAAAATTGGTATGCACATTAGCTGTTTTTGAAGGGTGTCAGACTGACACCACTGGATACTGAAGTCTTACAAACTTCCCCAAGACTGCACTGTGAAATGTATGCCTCCGTTCTCTTCAGACGGGAGTATCTCTTGCAGAGAGAGAGGACACAGCAATTTTTAGGATCAGTCTTTGGCCTTGCCACTGAATCAGTCAACAAGCAATTACTCAGTACCAACTGCCATGGTGCTTTGTGTGATGTGGACTACTCTCCACAAGGCTACGCAGCAGTAGAGATTGCTGTGTACTACTGACTTTGGCCAGATTAGAAACAATGACCGGCAGGTTCACAGATTTTTAAAGCTAGAAGAGACCATCATGATAATTTAATATGACCTGCTGCATAACGTAGGCCACAGAACTTCATTCAGTTATTCCTACACTGTGCCCAATAACTTGTGTTTGAACTAGAACATATCCTTTAGAAAGATATCCAACCCTGACTGAAGGCATTAAGTGATGGATAATCTATCGTCTCGCAATCTGTTCTAATGGTTAAATACTATCACTGTTAAATTTTTCCAGCGGTTGGATTTGTTACTCATTGTCTGCTCAATTATATAACCCTCTAGTATGAGATTACCTGCACAGAGTGAGGGTCTTTTTAGACCATGATCAAGTCTTCTTTCAACTTTCTCTTCAATAAGCAAAGACGACTGAGCACCTGAAATCTCCCATTGCAAAATGTTTTCCAGACCTTAAATAATTTTTGGAAGCTCTTTCATGAACCCCTTCCTGTTTTTCAATATCTTTTTTCAAGCGCAGGTACCAGAACTGAACACAGTATCATGTAATGGTCTCACTAATGCCATATACAGAGGTAATACCACCTCCTTCCTGTTATATCCCCATTTATACATCCAAGGACTGCATTCACCCTCTTAGCCACAGCACTGCTTTAGGAGCTTATGTTCAGTTGGTTATCCAGCATGAACCCCAAGTCCTTTTCAGAGCCACTGCTTTACAGGAGCGGCTCTATCTGGAAGGTATGGCTTATACCCTTTGTTCCCAGAGGAATGGCCGTATTCAAAAGTACATCTGACCAGTGGCCTTGTATCACCTTACAGATCCGTAAGCCATTTAGTCTCCCTACATTTATTTTTTTCTAACCTGTTAGACAAAAGCTTTTCCATATACCTTTTGACGTAGACTGCTGACAGACTCCTTAATGTAAGGTAAATCCTTAGACGGCACATACTTTTCAAGCATTTTGTCAAAGTCTGGATGAGTCATCATACTGAAGAGCATCTTTCGACCATAGTACCTAAAATCAAAGCAAACCATTTCATATTAACCTAGAAATATTAGGGAAATTTGGCCCATTACCATCTGTCTAATTGATCACAATAGAACATATCTTAAAATGAAATTTTCTAAGTGCAGAAAGACCTTCAGATATTCATATGCCCTCACCACCTCCTCCAAAGAAACCACACTCAAGAGAAGCTAATTTAGGCGCATGAAAAGGTGAAAAAAAGCAAGTTTAGCAAGTTAAAGAATGAAAATAATCTTTCATTTCCACCTGGAACAGTTATTTGCTATATATAAAGTAATACTACTACCTACTGACCTTGTTTCTTGTGAGCCATCCTGTGCAAATCTGGCTACAGCAGGTAAAATCCTGTCAGTAACATCCTTAATTCCAGATAATATCCGTCCCGGTCCCATTCGTTCCACCACATCTGATAAGTGCTGGGCTGTGCATCTTCTCACTGCAGTGTGCAAATGACTAGAGAAAAAACAGTAAGATACAAATGGTCACTAACAACCCATGGAAAGGGCTAACCTATATTTTCTCACTCTTTCAATGTTTATTGAAAGCCAAGTGTTTTAAATTCTTCCACTCAAGCTGCAACTCTGCTCTACTGACCAAATGCTGAAATTTGGATACTTATTTTAACTTTATACAAAGAGATGTCCATTTCCACTCCATGGCACCAAATGTTTTAAAGGGAGACTGCTGGATTAAAAACTTCATTTTATTCTTAAACATATACATACCACATACACACTAGAATGCACAATTAAAATAGAAGAATACATTTTGCTTTTGTTTCAAGTTATTTTTACTTTCTAGCCCTCATTGGCACAGCGCTACAACAACCAGGTTGCAAATGCTGATGGAAAACATTACTTTTAAAAGCATCCTTTTTGAGCAAAGTGAATATTAATTTAAAAATAATCTATTTTAAAGATGAATAGTAAGAAACATACCTTCCAACATATAGTCACTAATTTTATTAGCAACAAATTATTGTGCTCTGAAACATTCTACACAAGGACACCAATCTATAGAGTCATTTAAAACAAAACAAATCAGCATTTTTATTATCCTTTAAAAACTCCACTCAAGTGTATTTTCCCACCAGAGGTGATGCCAGCATGCAAATATAAAACAGAATATTCTCACCCAAAATTTCAGAAGCATGCACCAAACTACCAAGTATATACATGGAAGTGCAACCGCAAATTAGACGCATGTAATTCTGAATATTCAGACCGCTCTTCCCCATTTCGTTATTTTAGCCTCCAAACAGAAATTTGATATTGGGGCTAGTACAGCACTTACAAACCTTAGCTGTGAACAGAGCAGTGCGACATTCTAACAATACATATATAACTTGTCAGTCACATGCTAAAGAGAAAAAGGACGTTTAGAAGAGAGACTTAAAGGAAAGAAGCGACTTGTGGGCTTGGCGGAAGTACAACACAAGCAGAAGAGCAATTCCTATTGCATGGACTGGAGGGGAAAGACAAAGACTAGATCCAGGATGGAGAAACTTAGCGAGCAGGTAGGGAAGGGAATAGATCAAGTGACAGATTGGAGAGAATCTATGGAATGCTATCAAGATTAAGAGGGCAATTTTTAAGTGGATTTGGCACTTGATAGGAGTCTAAGTGACAGAGTTGCAGGGGAAGATGCAATATGTAAGAGCAAGAGTAATGTCGCAGCACCAGCAAGCAAAAAGTCCTATGGTCTGGAAGACCAGGCTAAACAGAAGTGCTCCTAGACAAGTAAAAGCATCATTCTGCCTGTCAGACAATGCAGCAATGGAAGAGACGGGCTAAGTGATATTAGGCACAGCAGCTGAGCTGCCCATCCTCAGAGAGGAGAGTGGGAGTGGTGCAAAGGGTGGGGCGGACTCTGGCACAAAAGGACAAGAAGTGGCTGAGCAAAGCAATAGAACAGAGCCCCCAGTCAGAGTGAAGGTAATGGACCTAGTTGATGGCAGTTACACAAGAAATGCCCTGGGGCCTGACTGAGGCTGAAGCAGTTTGAAGGCCCCGTCTGTTAGTGCTTGGATCAGTGGTCTGTGGTGACTGAGGTGAGCTTTTCAGATAGCCAGATGGTTCAAAAGCGAGCAACAGTTTAATTTTCCAGCGACACTAGTCTGTGTAGCAAGTTTTCGGGTATATTTACATTGCAATAAAAACCTGCGGCTGTTCTGTGCCCAGTGACTCGGGCTTGCAGGGCTTAGGCTTAGGGCCTATTTAATTGCAGTCTAGGTATTTGATGGGCCAGCCACAGGTGTCTAATTGCAATGTAGAGTCTTGCAAACTTGGCAGCAATGCAGCTGCTGCAAGACAGAGTTTCTCAGATTTTATGAGGAAGCGCAAAGACTGTAAGCTGCAGTCCCATAGTTCAAAGATCATTATGTTTGCCAAAAATGTAAACAATAGTGTAAACTGCCTAACCCAGACAAAACATACTACAACTTGATTACTTACTGAAACTGCAAAAATACAATTTGATTTGATCTTAAGTGGGAGATGGCCTCCTCTAAATTAAGCGGGTAACCCTACAATCTTGTAATTCCAAATTTAACTGCTGATGCCAGAGCCAACCAAGATTAACAAAGATATCCTTGATTTACACACTATTTAAAACACGTTTTTATAAAATTATGTAGACAGACTTCATTTTTTAAAATTGTCAATATTTGGATCAATTGCTCTTTCTGGGGGGCGGCAGGATGGGGTGTTCAAAATTCCATCTGAAAGCCTGGCCAACTAAATTTAAAGCACATGTTACAGAAGAGTATAAAGAACATGAGAAACTTAGACCTAAAACGCTTCCCGAGCAGACATGGTTTTCATGTCAAAAAGATTGAATGTTTTGTTTTAATTTGCAGAAAGCATGAAAAGGTTTGTGATAATGGCAATGCTCTTGCAAGGAGATGTAAAGCCTTTCCAGATTCCCTATATGTTCACAACTGCTCTGCTGCTTGGGTGAAATGCATGGTAGCAGAAAACATTCTGTTCTCAAGAAGCTGCAATTACTCTATATAAAATGTAGCACAAGGAGATTCCAAGGGTGGCTCTTGTTTAACCCTGTTTACACAGATGCTAGACATGATTTTAAAATCTCTAAAATTGAAATACTCCAACTCGCAAGGCACAAGTGGTCTAACCATGGATAAACACCCACTCACAGAGGTACCCACAACGTCTTTTGGCAAAAAATGTCTCAGAAAAAGTATACCAAAAAGTAGATTTATTACTGTGCTTATTGATATACTGTGCTGAAAGCTGTCACTGAGAAAGTGTCAGCATATATCAAATTTGCTCAGGATAGGGAACCTTATACTCTCTTTGCTGACATAATAGACTTGGAATGTGGGCAGCTAATAGTATCATACAGGGAATAAAAACAGCCTTCCGAGTTGTGGATCAGTTGTAACTTGACCTAAACTTAGACAGTGCAGTAGTGAATATGTACTGTTCAGACAGTTCAGAGGCCAAATTTAGACAAGATATTCATATTGCTGTGCAATGCATCATCCACAACCATGAGCTACCTACTCTGGATGTTAAAGAATTCTTGTCCTTATCTTAAAAGTGCTGAAGATTATGTTGAAGGTTATATTGAAAGACATTTTGAAATTTTACTGTATAAGTCTTGAGGGGATGACAACTCCAAGTTTTTTTCTGATGCCTTGGAGGCTACTGATTTATCTGGGAAGTATGCACTATGTAGATTGGGTTGCCATTCAGGTCAGAACACATTGAAAGCAATGATAAAAATAGGGACTATTACTCGTATTGCAAAAACTCTGTCACAGCAGAAGTCAGAGTCGAGTTCAAGGCCAGAAGGGACCACCAGATCATCCAGTCTAACCTCCTGTACAACACAGGTCACCATCACCACCATCATCCCCCCAGTCCCTCCCCCCACACATTAAATCCAACAACTGAAATTAGACCAATTTATTACAGCCCACAGGAGACTAGACTGTTCTGTGCCACAAGCAGGCAGGGAACAGGAGGGACTGAGGTCCTCGCAATGGCCCGGAATTGAGATATAGCCAGATAATCCTGGAAAGTGACCTGCACCCACATGCTTCAGAGGAAAACAAAACAAAGCAAAGAAACCTAATGTCACTGACAATCTGACTTGGAAGAAAATTCCTTCCCAACTCCACATGTGGTGATCAGTTAGACCCTGAGCATGTGAGCAAGAACCAGCCAGCCAAGCACCTGAGAGAGAAAATGCACAGTACCACCTCAGAGCCCTGGCCTTCCCTATCCAATCTCCCATCTCCAGCTATGGCTATCCCTGATGATTTAGAGGAAGGAGATAATATAATCCCAAACAAACCCAGAATACATCTGGGGAATGGGGAGGGGCCAAAAAAAATCCCTTCTGACCTCTGCATGTGGCTGGCTGAAACCCTGAAGCACATGGGCTTTTAGGAACATAAGTTATAAACCAGCACTGAGTCTCAGGGATGTTGAGCCCTACTCCACCCCATTACAAGCAATCCTATCATACAATAGCACTCAGGTTTGTCCAGCTCTCTCTTAAAACTAAATTAAGTTGTTTCCCCCCCGACAACTACTACTGGAGGCTGTTCCAGAACCTCATTCCTCTGATGACTAGAAACCTTCTAATTTCCGGCTTGAATTTGTTCATAGCCAATTTATACCCATTTGTTCTTGAGTCATCATTGTCCTTTAGCTTAAATAGCTCATCTTCATCTCCCTGGTGTTCGGCCGCTAACGTGTTTATAGAGAGCAATCAGATCCCTTCTCAACCTTCTTTTTTGCTGAACTAAAGAAGTCAAGCTTTACTAGTCTCCTCTCATCAGACAGGCCCTACGTTCCCTGATCATCCTAGTAACTTTTCTCTGCAGTTTTTCCAGCTGGAATTCATCTTTATTGCACATGGATGACCAGAATTTTACCCAGTATTTCAAATGAGTGTTACACCAGTACCTTGTACAATGACATTAATACTTCTCTATCTACCGGAAATGCCTTGCCCGATACATCCTAGAATTGGCTATGCCTTTTTCACAATTGCATCACATTGGTGGCTCATAGTTATCCTATGATCGACCCACACACCCAGGCTTCTCTCCTCTTCTGTTGCTTCCATCTGATGAGCCCCCAGGCTTGTCACAGAATTCATCCAATCCTACATGACCTTGTACTACTGAATTTCATCCTGTTTCTGCCTCTCCACATTTTCCTATACAATATTCCAATCCCCTTCTGTTCTGACAATAACTCCTAACTGTGTAACAGCAAATTTTTTTAGCACACTACTACTTCTTGTGCCAAAGTCATTTAATACAAATATTGAATAAGACTGATCCCAAGACCAATCCATTAGTAACCTCCCTCCACTCTGATAACACCTTTCAGCACAACCCATTGCTTTCTCCTCTTGAGCCATTTCTTCATCTGCCCTACAGTTCTTGTACTGATTCCCATCTTCCCTAATTTAACTAAGGGTTTCCCATGTGGTTCCATGTCAAATGCTTTACTGAAGTCTAAGTACATTAGAGCTCCTGCACTTTCCTTATCTAAAAAAAAAACCAAAAAACCAATCAGTTATTTTCTCAAAGACAGCAATCAGGTTAGTCTGGCAGGATCTACCTTTGCTAAACCCATGTTGCATCACATCCCCTTTACCGCCATTAATTTAATTATTCTTTCCTTCACAATTTGTTCTAAAGCTTTGTAAACTACTGACGTCAGATTAATGGGTCTTTAATTGCCCAGACCAACTTTTCCCCCTTTCTTAAACAAAGGTACAACATTACCTATTCTCCACCATATGGTACTCCTCCGGATACACTTATTAAAAATTCTTGTTACCAGAGTAGCAAGTATTTCACGATGAGTTTAATCATCACTGTGACTGAAGTCTCCTTTAACTTCTGAAGAACTCGATCTCTAGTTTAAGATGCTATACTGGAACTCTCAGCACAAACAGACAATTCTGACTTAAGGATCTGAAAATGTATCAGGGATGGGCAAATTTGATGGGGAAGTCTTTACAGGCCTCTAAAAGCAAAGCTGCAGAATGGTCATTCTATATTCTTGAAGTTGCAATTTTACATATGGATGCCAGATTTACCAAGCTATGGCAACAACCAGTGACATAATTTCAATGCCTGGACTGAGACAGCAGCCTAGTGTTTTTGGTTCTTTTTAAAGGCTCATTATGTCAGTGTGTAAACTGACAATCTGCCAAACTAGTCTGTAAAGGTACTAAGCAAAAGCAAAGTGACCTATATCAGTGGTTGCCCTCTAAAATTAAATTATAATGAATGACAGTTTAGAGGTATGCAGTGGAGTTGTAGCCATGTTTGTCCCAGGATATTAGAGAAACAAGGTGGATGAGGTGGTATTTTTTATTGGATCAACTTCTGTTGGAGAGAGAGACAAGTTCTCGAGCCACACAGAACTCTTCTTCAGGTCGTGGTCCTTCCTCTAATCAAAACAAGCCCATGCACATATATGCAGCGCAGTACATTCCAAGACTTGACATAGGTGAGGAAACCGCTCAAGTGAAAATGCTTTCCAGAGCCCGCAATCTATTTTCTACTGGCCTGATGGATAACCAGGAACAAAACATACCTGTGACTCTCTCCACCAGTATCACTCAACAACAGGCAGCACTACTGCAAGACTAATCTAGGGCTATTCTGAATGCTCAGACCTAGCTTTCAAACTAGAATGATTTTCTTTTCTTTTTTTTTTGTGGGGGGAGGAGGGGGATTATAAACTTTATCTGAATCTGAAATGCCTGATTGCACAGTCTCAGTTCCAAGTAAAAGTAGGAAACAAATGGTGCAGGGGCATTTTCTAATTACAGTAAAGCAAGGATACAACTAAAAATAAGATCAAGCAAAAGTCAAAGACACTAAAAACAAGAGAACAGAAATGAGAAACTGTCACAGTAGCCCAGATCAGGACAAGCAATGCAGAGCAATGTCTTTAGCCAATCACAGCAGATACCATGTGTTATTTTAATTTACCAGAGAGAACGAGATCACAGACCAAATTCAGGACAAACCACATTTTCTTGTTGGACACCAAATTACAAGTCTTGGCTTAACTGAGGGATAAGCAATTGGAACATTTTTCCCCCACAGCCTGGGAGGCAGTATTTTGTACCCCCAGAAGTTTAGTCAGGGAATTACAATAGTCTTATGAAAAAACAAAAGGAGGACTTGTGGCACCTTAGAGACTAACCAATTTGAGCATAAGCTTTCGTGAGCTACAGCTCACTTCATTGGATGCATACTGTGGAAAGTGTAGAAGATCTTTTTATACACACAAAGCATGAAAAAATACCTCCCCCCACCCCACTCTCCTGCTGGTAATAGCTTATCTAAAAGTGATCACTCTCCTTGGGGGGGTGGAGGGTGAGAAAACCTGGATTTGTGCTGGAAATCACTTTAGATAAGCTATTACCAGCAGGACAGTGGGGTGGGAATAGGTATTGTTTCATATTCTCTGTGTATATATAAAGCCTGCTGCAGTTTCCACGATATGCATCTGAGGAAGTGAGCTGTAGCTCACGAAAGCTTATGCTCTAATAAATTGGTTAGTCTCTAAGGTGCCACAAGTCCTCCTTTTCTTTTTGCGAATACAGACTAACACGGCTGCTACTCTGAAACCTCTCCTTACAATGTGTATGATAACCAAGGTGGGCCATTTCCAGCATAAATCCAGGGTTTAACAAGAACGTCAGCCGAGGGGGGGGCGGGGAGGTAGGAAAAAACAAGGGGAAATAGGTTCCCTTGCATAATGACTTAGCCACTCCCAGTCTCTATTCAAGCCTAAGTTAATTGTATCCAATTTGCAAATGAATTCCAATTCAACAGTCTCTTGCTGGAGTCTGGTTTTGAAGTTTTTCTGTTGTAATATCGCAACTTTCATGTCTGTAATCGCGTGATCAGAGAGACTGAAGTAGGGCAGTCCCTACGTAAAAGAATAAATGGACACAAATCAGATGTCAGGAATTATAATATTCATAAACCAGTCGGAGAACACTTCAATCTCTCTGGTCACGCGATTACAGACATGAAAGTTGCGATATTACAACAGAAAAACTTCAAAACCAGACTCCAGCAAGAGACTGTTGAATTGGAATTCATTTGCAAATTGGATACAATTAACTTAGGCTTGAATAGAGACTGGGAGTGGCTAAGTCATTATGCAAGGGAACCTATTTCCCCTTGTTTTTTCCTACCTCCCCCCCCCCCCCCGACGTTCTTGTTAAACCCTGGATTTGTGCTGGAAATGGCCCACCTTGATTATCACACACATTGTAAGGAGAGTGATCACTTTAGATAAGCTATTACCAGCAGGAGAGTGGGGTGGGGCGAGGTATTTTTTCATGCTTTGTGTGTATAAAAAGATCTTCTACACTTTCCACAGTATGCATCCGATGAAGTGAGCTGTAGCTCACGAAAGCTTATGCTCAAATAAATTGGTTAGCCTCTAAGGTGCCACAAGTACTCCTTTTCTTTTTGCGAATACAGACTAACATGGCTGTTACTCTGAAAATAGTCCTATGGGAAGTAATGACATAGAAATAAGGATTCCAGCAGAGAAAGAATCAGATTCTGGCAGCGTTCTGGAGATTGTGACAGGCCAACTTGCCAGGAAGAAAAGTAGGGGGGGGGGGGAAGGCTAGAATCACGAATAAAGCCAAGATTTTTAATGCTGGGGACAAAGTTAAAGTTTGAGTTAAGGAGTGTGACTGTCAGAGACACTGGAGAGGGAGGACTTAGCATTGAAAAATTCATATATATCCAGAAGCAGGCAGAGAGATCACAGAATGAGACGAAAAAGGTATACATCACTAGCAGGGATGTCTGAGACTGAAGCTAACTATTAGAGGTCCTATAGATGGAAGATGGATAGAGGATATAAAAGATCAGAAGATAATATGCTTAACGAAAAAAGGAACGAGTAAACTTTCTACCAAAAATGTGGGGGGGGGGTTGGTGGTGGAGGGGAGGAAGTAGGATTCAAATCATGAAAAGAGATGGAGAGAAGTTGTCTTGTTTAAGGTACTCAAGAAAGAATGATTGATAGTATGAAAACTCATGCCAAGACCAAGCAGGAAGTCAAAATTTTTGTGCAGAGACAAAGAGCTGCTTGTTAGCCACTCAGAGAAGTGCAGTCTTAGTACTGGGAAATCAATCAAGACACGTGTTCAGAGGTAGAAAAAAAAAACACTTTCCCAAAACTGCTGAAGAAAAAGGTTTATGACAGCAAAATAAGTGACAGAGGAGGATGAATTAAATAAGCTCTGCCAAAAGACAATGAGTGTTATCAGGCTTCTCAAGAACATGGCAATGAACACTACTACAGATTATTGCAGTCTTACAAAACTATCATAAGATGTACCAACTAGGCACAAATTTTACTAATCTACCTTTTACCATGATAATGGAAAAAAATCTTACATTTCACTTGACTGCCAAAAAACATTACTCTGGATAAGCAGGGTTTTGCAAGGCTGGAGTATTTCATTTTGAATGTTCTGCTTTGATAAGAAAAATTAAGTGCCTTATGTGATGCACTGAATTTGTTCTTAGTTATTTCATTACAAGCTCTTTATGAATTACCTTTGACCTCCATTTATAAGAGAACAAAGTGCTCGTGCTGGAGTCACATTATTAACCATAGCCTTCAATGCTTTGTCTACGTCTTCCCTTATAAAGGTGTTGGATTCTCCGGCTTTGTGCAACAGGACTTTTACAGTACTGTCTAGTTCTTGATCCATGCTCTTTTTCAGGTAGGTGAACAAATCCCCTAAACAGACCACAGCAGCTCGGGAAACACCAGAGCGTAAATTCTTAACCTGCAAACAAGAAAAACCCAAACAAACAATGTGTAAGTAGTAAAACTTAATTTTATTTTCCTGTTGGTAAACTTTTAGTCATTTAGAAAAAGAGAAATTCTCATTTTGATTCCTGATGTGTGGGAGTTAATATGCATAACATATCAAAATGATATCAGGTTAGATCTTAACTTTCACAGCTTTCAAGCAAATTTAAAAACTACTGAATATCCCAAATACAGGCTGCTTTACAAAACTGCACCCATCCTTTCAAAGCTGGCCAACATAAAGAAAATAGCAGCAACTGAACGTAACACCTCACCACTCAAATGTTTACCTCACTCCTATCAAAACAACATTTTTGGCATAAGATTTTTATATGAAAATGTAACCTCTTGAACTACAGCCAGACTTGTTTCATGCAGCTTTCCAGTCAACACATCAGCATGGTAAGCAGACAAACATCGAACAAAGTTCAGTCCTTCAATCTTCTTCTCCCTTTATAAAATAAATATTTAAATTAAAAGCAGTATCTCACAAAAACCACAGAGACAGCAGATAACTAGAATGTCTGGGGTGACAGTGGATCACAAATTGAATATAAGTCAACAATGTGCTGCAGTTGCAAAAAAGACTAATATCCATATGGGGTGTATTAACAGGACCGTTGTATGTCCTGCTCTACTCAGCATGGTCAGGCCTCTGCTGGAGCACCGTGTCCAATTCTAGCGGCCACACTTTAGAAAAGACATGGACAGACTGGCGAGAGCCCAGAGAATTTTATAAAAATTACAGAAGGTTTAGAAAACTTGACCTATGAAGAAAGGTTAAAAAACCTGGGCATATTTAGTCTTGAGAAAAGACGACTGAGGGGGGGACCTGATAACAGTCTTCCAATACTTTAAGGGTTGTTATGAAGAGGATGGTGATCAACTGCTCTCCATGTCCACTGAAGGTAGGAGAAGCAGTAATGGGCTTAATCTGCAACAAGGGAGATTTAGGTTAGATATCAGGAAACTTTCTAACTATAAAGACAGTTAAACTCTGGAACCTTCCTAGCAAGGTTGTGGAGTGCCCGTCATTGGAGGTTTTTAAGAGTAGGTCAGATAGGGATGGTCGAGGTTTACTTGGTCCTGCCTCAGCACAGCGGGATGAACTAGAGCAGTGTTTCTCAACAACTGGTCCTTGGACCAGTACCAGTCCCTGAGATTTCCCTGACATAGTTTAGGAAGGCAGAAAGCCGGTCCCTGCTATCAAAAAGGTTGAGAAACACTGGACTAGATGACCTCTTGAGGTCCCTTCCAGCCCTGCCTTTGATTCTGTGTCTAAGTAGCACAACCATCGGGATTATTCAGGAAACAAATAGTGAATACAAACTTTGTTTCCAAAAACAGCAATAATTTAAACTAGAAGCTCTCGCAAAAATATTCCGTGGTACAGACGGTAGCAGGGCTGGATTAAGACAAGACGGGGCTGCAGGTACATCACAATGTGCCCTTCCTCCCCCGACTCCAAGAGAGGCAAGAAAGGGGCCAATACGCCAATGCCACTGCTCATCTCTGGAGTATCAGCAGGGGCCCATCCTCACATCTGGAACAGTACAATGATGTTGGTTGGGAGCTCCGCAGCACACTGTGTCTTGGAATTAACAACCCACTGAGATGCCCGTCCCACCTCACAGAGCTGTTGTCTCAGGCTGTCTGCAAACTCAGGCAGGCATCACTCCGATGGTTATGCCTGGTTCACTTTTTCAATATTTTCTTTGCAACCATGAGGACTTGCCCTCTTTTCTTATGTTTTACTAAACAGACTTAGCTTTTTGGTTAAAAAAAGTTATGTACATTTCATTTTTTTAAAATAAGTATTAACATAAATGCTGCAAATTATAATCAGATTCCATGTGTATGTGTATGTGTATGTGTATGTGTATATACACACCAGTCATCATCAGCTAAAAGTCGCAATGCTTCTGTCAATGCTGTTTCAGGTTTTGAAAAGGGTCGCAACTCTGATGGATCCATTATCTCTGGACTATGTGTGACTGATGGGGTCCGATCCTTATACTGCCCTCTCAGTCCAGGAGATGTTTCATCTGTCAAATCATGAAGTGTTTAAGCAATAATCACTGACTATCTTCAGAACATGAAGAAAATGACTAGCAGTAAGACATGAATGTAGTTAGCTACACGAAAGCTGGTGTCTGGACAGATTACTATTGCTAAAGGGCTGATTTTTCAAAAAGATCACCACAATTACACCCACAACATTTGCAAGTGCACCATTTGGTGCATGTAAATGAAAATTTGTGCACACAGGCACTCACTTTGAAGACTGTTAACTTGAACTGCACACACAAATGCAGGGTTTTACAAGGAGAAACAGATGCATTCAAAGATAATGTGGGCAAACCTAAGAAGGATACTGCCTGCATTTGAATTTATTTAGAAGTCTAATTTGAAAATTATTTATATACCTGTAGCTCAGAATTTTTCCAGAGTTCAGAAGAAATGACGTGCTGTTTCTCAATTACACACTTTTCTGATATAAACAGATATTTGGTTCTATAGTTTGGAGAGGCAACAAAATCTTGGCCTAAGGATTGAACAGCTCCCCAGAAATCTCTAATGTTCCAAGCTATGCTTTCATAAAAATACATGAATTCCCCAATTAAATGTTCCCAGCAGATATAATTAACACCACTGAATCATTCCTTTGAATTTTACTGTTAGCAAATCATTATTTTAAATTTTAATGAGCTATTGCTCAAATTCAATTTATCTGTATCACACTACCTATAATTGCAAAGACAGCTGTAGATTTTCAATATGTTTTACTAGCAAACTAGAAAGAAGAATTTCTAAATTATTTCATAATCCAAAATGCATTTGTTTGTTAGTTTCTGTGTTGCTACTGTTGTAGCCGATTGATAATGTCTAAAGAACTAACAGCATAGCAACTATAAGCCTCCAGTTTGAAGGGCTTTCTATCAGACATTTTAACTGTATCAGAGTTAAACTTTCCTTAAACTGACATACAGTATCTAGGGGTTTTTTTTTAAACTTTGTTTTTACTCCATTAAATATTTTTTGAGTCACTGGGGGGGGGGGGGTGAAATGCCAGTAGCATTTTAAATGTCACTATTTGCCAAACTCTAGATGAAAAATATTTCAAGGGAGCAGCGACCAATTTAGTGACCCAAAAATAACTTGCTTAAAATTTTATTTTCCTTGCAGGTCAGACATCTAATCATCTTCAACTCTTGCTCCTTTGGTAAGGTAATCAAAAACTAGTGACCCTGCACACTCCCTGAATTAGAGCCTCAGCACCATTCTGCTCACATTGCAGTGCAAACGGAACAAACTGCTTGTAGTCAATGTAGTCGGGATAGTTGGTTCCTATGCCACCTCTCCTGCAGTCCCCTGTGCACGGCACTCTGACTATCCATATTTACTGGAGGGTCCCTGGGGACCACTGACAGTTGGCAAACACTATAGAATCTCCCAGCTTGTTGTAACCCCCAACTGGGCTGGATTGGAGCAGAATTTTGCAGAAATTTAGGGAGCTGACAGCAGCAGAATTGAGCTGCAGCTGCACCATTGCTCTGTCTTCATCATGGCATGTTAGGAATGAGATAATATATGAAGAGCTAAAAACATCAGGATGGCAGGCCTGCCCTGCTCAGGAACAAACACAATAAACTTTAGGAGAAAATGGCGGTGTGCTATTCTGGAAGAAGTTACTCAGACTGAGCTTTGCCATGGAAGTCCTATCACAAAAAAAAAAAATCCTAGAACCCTCCACCCAATAATGATTCTTACAACCTCTGTGCAGCTTCTCAGTTATCTTGAGTAAAGAGAGTCAGGGACTAGGGAGCTAAAGTGACGGTTATGTTTTTAGGTATATTTATTCTACACTCATAAGTATAGCATCTAAGGCTTCAGTCGCATGTGCTTAATTTTTACTGATTACATGTAAATTACATGGGATTACTCATGTACTTAAGTATAAGCAGATGTGTAAGTCTTTGTAGGATCAGGACCTGAGTGCCTTAGCTGGTGTCAGGGATGCAACTTTAGCATCTAAGCCTTAGTGCTGTTTTGCTAAATTAGCAATTATCATATGATAAACTTTGGGTGAAATCCTAGCTCTATTTGAGGTCAGTGGGAGTTTTGCCATTCACTTCAACAGGGCCAAACTTTCACGTGATGTATGTGTCTTTTTCCCTCCATCCGGTTAACACCCACAGCATAAAATCCTGACTCAATGTTATCTCTTTGGGGATAGAGTATTTTAACGTGGGTTTCAATCTTTTAGTAAAAACTGTATTTGTAACTGCTTTCAGTTTTGGGATATGTATCTGCCTCTTCCACAAAGGAAGATGGAGATGTGAAAAATGCATTAGAAGTGTTGTTTTATACCTGCAAAATGTAGGTTTATTCTCTGTAACGTTAGTAATA
This sequence comes from Lepidochelys olivacea, assembly GCF_965140295.1. Classification (NCBI taxonomy): domain Eukaryota; kingdom Metazoa; phylum Chordata; order Testudines; family Cheloniidae; genus Lepidochelys; species Lepidochelys olivacea. The sequence goes on from NC_140416.1 coordinate 127,378,313, forward strand.
AGAAGTGGTAGCTAGCACCGAACTAAAATGTAAGGGCATACACAACTTTGCACATTAGCCCTTCAGTTTTAAAATAAATCATATTAAGACTGATTACACTATGGGTTTGTCTCATCTGCCAGCATCCAAACACTTTAATACAGTGTTTTACATTTAATTAACTGTAACAGCTTACCTGAATCTAGCAAGACTGAAGACTGTGTCTGCCTTAAACTGGATGTTCTTTTTAGTGGAGTACTGAAGGCAACATCTTCAAAAGATAACAACTCATTCTTGGATGTTATTAACACATCTCCATAAAAACTTAAACCTACAAAACAGAGAAAGAACAGGAAAATCAGAAAAAGAGAAGAGGTCGCTATTTCTTAGTACTATGCTGTACTCTATAAAGATCTCAGAAACAGTTAACTTATCAGTCATAAATTCCATCCTTATTATTGTTAGTATTTTATACCCAACAACAAATAAACTCACAAAGGAGATTACACTGTAGCCTAAAATTTCAGTAATACCTGATGTCATTTTGGGCAGTCATAACCTTAAATAATTAGTGTTATTATACCAGATTTAGAACATACTTAGTCAACACCATTTAATAGTATGCCATTAAATTGACAAAATACTAAACATTACTTTCTGTTGCCATTTTCTCTGGTTCACTGTGTCTCAATCGTTCCCAGGGATTTTGTTCCTTTTTTTCCACATCATTGACTTCCTGATGTTCTTTATGACTCTGTTCTTTTTCTTCTTTCTTCTTCTGCCTCATCTTATCCCGGGCAGATTTTGACATGGCAACTTTCATCTGCACCAAACAGGAAAAGTCCCACTGTAAAATGTAATTGAACTGAAATAGTTCAGTCAATAACTTAGCACTGGGAATCTTCTTTGCTAAACAAAGGGGCTCACAATTTCTACTACTACTCCACAGGGCATTTGGGAATTATTTACGCTAATTTGGGACCCAATCCTGTAAAGACTTGTGCATGTGCTTACCTCTATGCACTGTGAGCAGTGTGGGCTACTTATACCATGTAAAATGAGTATGAGACTCTTTGCAGCACAGAAATAATCCCTCATGGTAATCTATGAATAATTAAGTTATTAGGGGGAGCAGGACTGTGAACCCCTAGATTTCATGGTACTACATGTGTGAATAACTAGTTACTAATCTGAGTAAAGGGTTTGGAGTCCGGCCCAACGTCAATTTTTTGAATTTTTTTTAAACTATCAATTTTTTGATAGAGCAATCTTCAAACTGTGTGACCTGATTATTTTAAAAATCACTTTAAGGGTTCTTGTGATCCCCCGTTTTATGTTTAAAGGTAAATGGTGGATTCTCTTTAACTTGAACTCTTTAAACCAAGATCTGAGGACTTTAGTAACTCAGCCAAAGGATATGGGCCTATTGAAGAAGTGGGCAAGTGAGGTTCTGCGATGTGCAGAAGGTCAGATTAGATGATCACTATGGTCCCTTTTGGCCTTAAAGTCCAGGAGTATTTTCAGTTTGTAATTTTCTCCCTTATCTATAAGGAAATAGTGAAACTGACTATTAAAAGTGCAGTCAAGTGCACAGATTAAACAAAGTGAGAAAACAAATAAATGGTCATTAATTTCTTTAAATTTTAGCAATCTTAGAGGTTACTTGACATGCATTTTCAGGAAGAAGTGTGATTTTCCTTTTGAAGAAGTATCTTTACCTTGTGTTATTTTATACAAATAAATATTAATGTTCAAAGTCATAGGAAAGTTGAACAAGATGTAAGTAGCAGCACAGCTCTTCATAAAATCTCTCCACAGTGAAGACACTGAGACAAGATTATTTACAGGGAATGTATGGTTTATGAATGGTGTTGGATTAAAAGTCTGCAAACTGCAGTCCTCTCTTTGTCCACACAACAGATGATGGTCAGTAACAGCAGCTGGTTCCTCACACTGCCTTGCCAAAATATCCTGATCATGAAAGGAAGGGACTACCTTAGGGGCTAGTGGGAAATTCATTCTCCATGTCCCTTCAATCCTTGGTCTCTTTGCTCAGAGTGTTAACAAAAAATGCTAATTAGTAACAATTTTAATGGCTATTTTGTGATGTTGATACATTTCAGTACCTGCTACAGCTGAACAAACAACTGCATTGAATTGAACATTTGCAACAACCAATTGAATTCCTTCACCAAATTTAGCCCTTTAATCTGTTTGAATAGTCATAAAAAGACTGAAGAAATAAAATAAATCTCTATTTCAGGTCTAAAGACAACTTTGTGTGAACATTTGTACAAACAAAACTATTCACATAAATGTTTACTAAAAGCGTGCAAACTGACAAAGCAATATCTTGTTCAGAGGACATCAGGATATTGACAAATGATTCCTCATTATTCACTCAGCTTTAGTCTCTAGCCTGTGCTGGAATTAGACCAGAGACCTAGAAATAAAAAGCTCTGTGTTCCATTACCAGCCACCTGAGATATCGATGGCTGTACTTGAATCAAACATTTATTTACCAGAATCTGGAGAACATAAAACTATATTCACTAGTGACACTTGAAAAACAATCAAATCTGTTTTACACTCTTACATCTTTCTCGTTTTCAGAATCAAGGAAAGGTGCACTGTTCTGCTGGACAGCTCTCCCATAGATCCCTGATAGAGGCTCAATGCCTTGTTTGAGAGAAAGGACGTCTCCGTTCTCCACACACGATATCATGGACTGGCTGTATGTTAATGGCGCAGACGGGGGGCTTCCAAAAACACCTGAAATGGTTATCATATTGTAACCTCACCAAGAGGTCATTTTCACACAGCAGAAGTCACTCAGTAACACACTAAAGCAAAGCAAAAATAATTCCAGAAAATAAAACTTGGGTTGCTATAACATTAGTGCCAAATTCTACTCGAAGTTACATTATGCATGTCCACTGTCTGCAATGGGACTTTTTCTGTGTGTGGGTATACGTGCAAAATTTGGTCCTCATATGTTCTTGCTGTTCTTTGTTATTTAATGCTAATATTGTAGTACAGTGCACTGTTCCCTCTAAGCTGTGAGCGTGTGCGCGCGCACACAGATCCTAAACCCTGCGCACACAGCAAAACACCTCACGCAAAATTTGCACAGAAGCACAACAATTTGCACAGAAGAAATTTTTTGCGCACATGGCCTCTCAAAAATTAGATGGAACATTGGTACAGTGTATATTACATTTCTCATTAAGAATGTAAAAATATACAGTAATTCCAATACGTTTTTTGAACTTTAATACTTTTAATTTATTTTAAAAATTGGGGATTGTTTACTCTTTAAATAATAAACATTTGAATGAACTCATTTCAACTCCCCTTCTCCTGACTGTCCAAAAATACTATACTATTGTTTCTATACTAAAATTTTATTGCATATATAGAGAAAAAAAGTTTTAAAATACCTTTTCCAACAATTACTACAGAATCTTCAGACAGGGCACTCGGTGAAATGAAGTCTAGGTTGTTAATTTGCTGTAAACTAGATGTTGACCCTGTAAATCCTAAAAATTACACACAAAGAAGAGCTAAATCATGTAGTTTACCCATTACTATGTATTGCACTCTTCCAAAGTATCATTTTACCAAACTTAGTTATACCAAACTGATTAATCACTTTTATGCAGGACTGTACTTCTAATTTACTAGAGTATTGCAAGGCTTACTTAACGCTGAAATTCTCAGAAGTACTAGATCACATATACTAAATATCATTACTTTCAAATACACTAAACACCAACTCGCTTTACACAATTATTTCCCATGCACCTAACTATTTTTCCAATAATTCAGCACAATTGTGCCAATTTAGCATCAACTGAAAACTACTGATTTTCTGTTCCAGGCCACTTCATGTTGATTACTGCACAATTTAGCAGTTCGTCAATTTTTCAGTTAACATACATTTTATATTTTAATTCCGGTTGCACTGTTTGCATATATGGCAATGTCAATCAGTAACAATGGCAGACTGGCATTACATTCTTTAGCATTAAATAACTCCCATGGAGTTAACAACATTTTCAGCTTGAGGAAAGTCAGATCACTCGCTGGAAAAATCACAAATAAGTCAAAAAATGTTATGGCAAATAGATGCTGAGGTGCGGCAAGCCTGACTTTATCTTATTGTTGTGATTACATCTGACTGTCTATAACAAAGACTTTTTAGCACAGAGGATTGAGACCAAGCCAGGACTACACAAACTGGAGAGTCAAAAGAATTCTTAAGCCTTTTAAGACTCTATCCCATGAGAGCTGTTCCGTTTCCTGACTCAACCTCCATCTAACTCCTTCCCTATGAAAAGTTCACTGGAGGGAGATGCTGTTGAAACTGACCAGCAAATGATTGGTTTTTGGTGTGTGTGTGTGTGTGTGTGTGTGTGTGTGTGTGTGTGTGTGTGTGTGTGTGTGTGTGTGTGTGTGTGTGTGTGTGTGTGTGTGTGTGTGTGTGTGTGTGTGTGTGTGTGTGTGTGTGTGTGTGTGTGTGTGTGATAACATAATAGAAAGCCTAGAACTGGTTTGTTTTGGGGGAGGGGTTAATGTCTCCTCTGCTCTCTCCATCCCCTACTTTATCCTCCACCCCCACCCCTAAAAAAAGGTTATTAGTTGCTGGTTTTTGTATACCAAAAAATATCAGGTACATCAACCCTAGCCATCTCTGCTTTTACTGAATAACTTCTTGAGGTTCTAAAAAGCTGTTTAGTGCAAGCTTTTATCCCTTAACTGAACAGTCATGGTTCTTTAGCCAGAATTGTATCTTTAGCCAAATATTACTTATATTACAGTAGCAGCTACGAACCTAACCAAGGATTGTCCTACATGTTGTACAAAGAAGAAAGAAGCCGGTGTCTGTTCCAGATGGCTTACAGTTAAGGTGACCAGACAGAAAGTGTGAAAAATTGGGACAGGGGGTGGGGAGTAACAGCAGCCGATATAAGAAAAAGACCCAAAAATCGGGACTGTCCCTATACAGTCGGGACATCTGGTCACCCTACTTACCGTCATGGTGTTTCATAGGCAACAGGAATTAAACTGGTGTTAAACAAAGATGTTAAACAGTCTGACTAAAATCCCTTTCCCCCACCTTCACTCCAATTGCTCAGATTTCACTCTCTTGTAATGACATTATGTCACCACATCTATGCTAACTGGAGAGTTTGCAAGATAGATAAGTCCCCAAATTTTTAATGTTAAAAAGAAAAAGAAAAAAAGAGCAGAAAACCACACTCTTTGGGGACAGATTCTCTTGGAGACTTTCTTTATACATCATACATGTCTATCAGGCTTTGAGATAAGGCCACTACATTTCACATCAGACACTAAAATACTGCCACAGGATATTTACTTTAGCCACTACCAATCAGCCAGATTTTAAGTAATGTAAAAGGTGAAGACTGTATCCCTTAATTTGACTTTCATTTTTAGCTTTCTTGGTCAAAAAGACACACTGTCATGGTTGCATGCTAACAATGGCCAGAGACAGAGAAACACATAGAAGACAAAATCCTTTAACCATAAGTAAGCTAGTTATGATGCAGGGAGCAGTAGCTTTTGTATATTACTAATATGTGCCTAGTGCTAAATCAATGCAACTTTTCAAAACCTCATTAGAACTTAAACACAAAAGCTTATGATTTATCTGCCTGAACTTTACCAATAATGATGGCTTAATTAAAAAAATGAAACATATATAGCTATATCCATATTTTGGCTGAGAAAAGTGAGATTCTGATTATTCATTTCAAGTCTTTTCCTATCCCTGAGACTTTAACAGTTATCTAACACTTGTTAATTAACAGCTTGTTAATTTCACAAATATATCTTATTAAGCTAAAAGGAGATTGTAATTATAAGACCAAGTTGAATTCCATGAAATATTTGATTTATAAAAAGCTAACAAAAGTTTGGGGTTTTTTTTTTGCCATAAATAGGAGGTCACAAAACATAGGAAGCTCACTAACCTTTTGTAGGTTTACAATGCCTTTGATGCTCTTTGTTCTGACCTTTAAAAACACAAGGTGACACTTCTCTCTGCTTGTCATCTTCATAATCACCAGATCCATTTCCGTAGTTCAGACGTTGGCCAATTATGCTCACGTTAGAGGTTGATTTATCATGAAATGTTACCCCTGCACAACAGAATCCATAGTGAAGTGTTCAGTATGTATCACTAAAATGGTGCATCACTATTTCATAAATAAAAAACCCTCAAATCAAATTTTTTGATATCTCTGCAGGGTTGAGGCTAGTTTTAACATGCCCTAGCTGTGTTACAGGAAAAGGGAAAGAAACAATCACAGAAGTTTCCTCTCAAACCCAAGCCCACAGTATGATTTCAAAATGGTCAATTAAAATCTAATAGAGTAAAAAAAAAAAACTACTTCTGGGCTAAGATTTAATAGGTCAAATAAGACCAGAGAAAATTAGATACTAAAGTGGAGCTTGTTATGAAAATATTGGACAGAGCCTTAACTAAAATGGTTTCACTTTGACCGAATTAGTTATATCTTTCTTTTTCTGCTCAACAAATTACCTGCACTGGAGCTCTGTTCTACTATGTTAGTACTTCTATTTCTTGCTGAAGACAGTCTTGCTGGACATGATTTGCATCCAAGTAGAGGAAAGATGTCTGAGCTGCTGCAATACAAAATCATTTCTATAAATATATTTCTGAATGGCACTAGGAGCCCTGCCTAAGAACATTTTTCACCTGAAGTGAAAACACGTGTTGGGTACAAAACATTTCCAGCACATCACCAGAAATGGTCACGTTTACTACAGATTAAAGAGAATGAGAATTCATTTGGTAACGATCAGGTTCACCACCCCCTCCACTCTGAGTAGCTCCTTCTAAGAGCAAAAAATTACATGAGGCAGATATATGGGAGAAGTTTCCATTTCTCCTGCCCATGCTGTTATTTGTTCTGTGAACACAGAATTTCAACCTCCAGTGCTGGAAAGCCAGCCGTAGGCCTAATTGGCACACTAGTACCAGCTCTTGTGGGCATTTGTTTATGAAGTTATTTGAGAACTCTCGGTGTTCTTGTATCATGACCTGAGAGGATGGATGTGCTAACTTGGTTAGCTGACACCTAGTGTATTACTATTTCACCATGTCCAGGCCTACTTTGGTTCAGCCTGTCAGCTATGCCTAGGGCTCCAGCAAGGCCTACATCAGCATCTGAACTAAACTCTCTTAAATATATAAAGAAACTTCAAGGTATTTAATGACTCCTGGCATGGCATTCTGTCACTCTTGCACAAATTCAAACTTGCTTATATAGGTCATATCTTCCCTGGTGGACTAGACTTGCATTAGCTGTGAGCACTGTCATACATTAAAGCTGCAATGTCAGGGACTAATGGAAATGTTCTGTATTACAGAATACTGTTCCTATCACTCCTGGTCAGAGTCCATGCTGCAACAACATGGCAAGCCAGAGGTTTTTTCTGTTGGATTTTTACATTACGTTCGTCAGGCCTGAGCTGCAAGCAGCTTGGCCACGTGCCTAGGAAGAAGGTAAGGAGAGGATGTACTTGCAATACTCAGCAAAATATTTCCCACTTCATTTTGCAAAATTAAAAATAAGTACATACTGCAGCTAATTGCTCAACCTTACTGCATCATCAAAACAAATTCCATCAATACACTATTTATTTCTTTGCAAAGGAGCTGAGAGAATGAAGGCATTACATAGAAAACAATTCTCCGCAATTAATATTACAACGGAAATGCTGCATTAGTGGATAATTCAGGTTTAACAACAATGAAAAAAGTTTAAATTATTTGTTTCATCCCCACCCAAAAATCTGTTTAAGAAAATGCATTCCTGATTAACTTTCCAGGTTGCAATAAGAAAACCTCTTCCTCCTCCTCCTGATTCATTCTGTTTTACTCATTTATTTAGCCTGTGGTTCAGCATCATTATAAAATATTTAATAGCAACTGCAGGGCTTTAACAGCTACTTGGTGTTACTATAGCTAGAGGTTGGCACTGGGTCAAAGAAAAAGGAGGAATGAATTAAAACAATATTAAACCACAGCAGCAGAGCACAATGTATTTTAACTGGGAATAACTCTCAGATAAAATCTAGGCACTAAGCAAACCAACGTCATATTAAAAATACAGGTTTCCCACCATTCAATATTTAACTAACCCTAACAGCGATTACGTCAGAATTCTCAATGGGGGTTTGACATATAAATTACACTCACGTTATCTTTCCCTGAGGGGTTGTGGACACTGGCGAAGTCAGAGACTCCTGACTGTAAACTCCACTTTCACTGTAAGAGCTCACATTTGGAGAGGAAGTGCGGGAAGGGGAGTCCAAAGTCAGATCAAGTTTAAGCGCAGAATCGGGGCTCTCGAGATCTGAAGTGCTGCCACTCAGTTTTGCCCTCTTCTTCGCTGCACTATTACGGAGAGACCTAAGTGAACTCTGCATCTAAACAGAATTGAAAACAATGTCAGAGTTTACATACGGCATGTATAATTCACAAACACAGGAACGAGTTGTCAAATACAAGCCTGCTTCTAAAATCTTAATTTTTATTCACTGTACGTTGACAGGGCTGTGTCTATGCCCCCTTTGGGCAAGGTAATCTATATGGACTCAATTTTCTTAATGTCAGAGATCATTATTATTCTTATAAAGTGAAACAAACATGCACAATTTAATAGTACAACCAATGCAAACCCAAATGCAGCATGCACATCATATCTAGTTATGTTCTGCAAAGCTTAAAATGAAAGGTTCCTCACACAAACACACTATCAATCTTTTTTAAAAAAAATAATTTTCTTAAATAGGCTCATGTTAAAGAGAAGAGTTAACTGGCTCAATGGCAGTCTGTGAAAGGGACCTCTGATTTTTGCTCCCCAAGCTAGCCAGTGCTGGGAGAACTGCAAAGGTGAACCTCACCCCAGTCTACCAGTGAAGGCTGCTACCCAAAGTCATGAAACTACAGCCCCATTCCACTGCATCTTCTCCCCTCTCCTTGCGGGAGATACTCAGGGTAGGAAACAACGGCACTGGAGGGTGGTATTATGAGACAGGGTTTTACAGGGGAGGAACTGGAGGGAGGTTGGGACAAACTGCAATAAAGGGTGGGATGGGAGAAAACAGTATTTCTACCTGGGACCCCCTTACTGTTTTGTCCCATTCACGGTCTCCTTTCTCACATTCCAATCTCTCACTAGTGACTTCCACCCACTCAAGGCCCCCACACTCACGTACACCAATCCACCATATTCACACCTTCATTTGCCAGCTCACCCCATTCTCCCACAATCAACCCTCCCGACCCACTTCTGGGTCAGAGCTCCCCACGTTCTCTTGAGCTTCCTCCAATCAAACCTCACTGCTCAGAAACCCCTTACTCCCCAACCTACCCACCGGCTCAAAAGCACCTTCCCATCAAACCCAGCAAGCTCAGAACCCCTCCTCCCTTAGCCCAAAAACACCACCTTTATGGGTTAAACATGGGGACCAACCAGTGGATTTTTCAGAGCCACAGGAAGATAAGTAGAGAGCTAGGATTAATTTGAATATGGGGTACCTTGGCATGCATCTGTGCCTGTTCACTAGTGACCCTTTGTCTGGGGTGGTTTTTTTGTTTTGTTTTTGTTTTTTTGTTTTTTTTTAAGATCTTGGGAATAAAAGATGCAAACAGACAGCCGCCCCACTGCCACCCCAGCTTCAGTGACCCCTAGTTTGGTAGGTATATTTATGGATTGCTTTCATCTCTAATTTAATGTACGGATTTTCTTTCTTTTTATACATGAGTTTGTGATTTTCAGAGCATGAAACCCCACTGGATAAAAATTATTATTTAAAAATGATCATTTCTTAATAAAAAATAAAGCTTTAACTTAACTGTATTGAAGATACATTACAATTTTCCATACAATGTGTGTTTGTCCATCCCCTTAGGAGAGCCAAATCAGGCATGATCTATACCTACTCTCTTATATGGATTCTGTATTACAGCTGTGTTAACATCATAATGGCTCCACATTATGGAGTGACACAATACAGCGGAATGACTCCAGAGATGACACCCTAATTCATACGTTAGATCAGGTTTTCTCATTTCAGTCCATGGAAACTTAAGCATATGTCAACGGCTGCATCAGTGACAGTGCACTTCAGCAAACTTTACAGGTGAAAAGAGTCTGAAGAAGAGATTGCTGGAAGTTAAATAGAGTCTCAGTAATCAAGTGCTATTTTCTATAAAACCATTAAATAAAAATAAAGGATTAATTATTTAAGTCCTACATTAAGGGCAGCACTGTGGTTTCACCTTGGACAAAACCAAAGAAAAAGTTCAGGCTGTGTAAATGTCTAACTCATGCCATGGTACTATAATGGAGAATGTCAACAGCATGATTTGAGAACCTCAAAATAGGTAAGTAAAATGAGCCTATGCCCAGGGCACGGACAGCGTCCTTCAATACTGACTTTCATTGCTTTAGTTAGTTTCTACCAGACACATATCATCTTAACGGAGTCTTTTGGTATCCATGACATGGTCACAAAGAGTACAGCAGTGAACATATATATTTTTTTTCTTCTACACCTGAGGTTTTAAAGGGGGTTGGGCTTGGTGTGTGTGTGTTTGGGGTGGGGGGGTTGTTTTTTGTTTGTTTGCTTATAAAATGTATATTCTAGCATCTTTTTAAAGTATGTAAAATCACATTTAAATCCAACCTCTTCCTGGTCTGACTCCTTATCATTGACATTTAATTCTGAAAGATCAACTGCAAGTTTCTTGTCTTTTTCACTCTTCCAAATATCCTCAGACTCTTCATTTTTCTGTCCCGCTGTGTTTAACTCAGATTTATCAGGCAACGGGCTTGCCCCCCTTGGTATTGGGGGGACAGGTTTGGTCCCATTCAATCCTCTCCGTGAAGCTGGCGATCTCACCAAGGCTGGTTTAAGCTGAATTGGAGAATGCTTTTCTTGTGCATTTTCCCCTGCGTAAGATACAGACAGACGTCACCATTTCAGAAGAACAGTGGAACACATCACTCAATAGTAGAAAATACATATTCAATTTTCAAGAAACATAGCAAAAATATTTTTAGAAGAGGTGATTTTCCCCTCACTGAAGGGGCGCACTTGTGACACAATGTTTAGTCATGTAAATATTTTAAGGGTACCTTTGGTTGAAGCAGCTCATTTTTCATGAGGAAATTCTACCCTGTAATTTTGTTGCACACGGAATATGCCAATAAATAGCTCATGACACAGGTGAGGTACAGAAACCCAATGACACCAATAAGATGCATACATTTGTTTAGGCCTGTCCTTCGAGATTTCATAATTCTATTTATTGATATACAGTAAACCCTACTAAATCATACTTGTTTGTTCACATGCTTTATAACCTTCACATAAAATTGGCCATATCTAACTGCCTCTCTGGGGGAAAAAAAAGTCTCACATTACTAAGATGTCATCATTTCTACAAAATATGCTAAAGTATGTCAGCATACCATGAAGTAGCCAATAATTAATACTAAATTGTAGTTAAAATTAATTGAAGTACATTCTGTGATGCATAATCCTCACTTTTTTATTCCAGGTTTTCAATTACTTGAAAGTTTGCAAAATTCAGTAACTCACAATGGGTTTTGAGTGTGAATTCCTGAATTAAAACTATACATGTGGAGAAAAATAATAATGCTCGCATGACTAATTTTTTTTAATATAATAGCATGCTGTTCTTTTTCTTCAACTTCTATACAACTTTACCTGATAAAAGATATTTCATTGATTATTCAAAAGCTATTTTTAAAAGATTAACAGTAATAGGTACTTTCTGTTTTTAAAAAATCCAGCCTTCTTTACTTTTCTAGAACAGCTACCAAAAGCAGTTTTTATTTCAAACAATAGAGAGTGGGAAGAGTGTATGCATATAGAATACCTGGCTGGTGTCTTACAAAATTTGTCTTTACTAATGAGAAGACTTAATATAACTCAAGAAGATACTTGTCAAAGAAACTAGCTTTCTTCAAAACTTACAGATCATCCAATTATCGATTGTTAGGTACATTACTTATGATTAGGGCACTAACAAATTCACAGCCATGAAAAACATGTCACGGACCGTGAAATCTGGTCTCCCCCTGTGAAATCTGTACCGTATAGGGTAAAAGCACATAAAGGACCAGATTTCACAGGGTGAGACCAGTGTCTCTCAAATTGGGGGTCCAGACCCAAAAGGGAGTTGCACAGAGGTCACAAAGGGGGGTCATAGTATTGTCACCCTTACTTCTGAGCTGTCTTCAGAACTGTGTGGCCAGAGAGCGAAGCTGCTGGCCAGGTGCCAGCTCTGCAGGAAGCAATGTAAAAGTAAGGGTAGCAGTTCCGCAACACCCCCCACCCCCAACTCCTGTTTGGGCCAGGACCCTAAAATTACAACACCCTGAAATTTCAGATTTAAATAGCTGAAATCATGAAATTGACAATTTTTAAAATCCTCTGACTGTGAAATTGACCAAAATGGACCGTGAATTTGACATGACCCTACTTATATGTGAAAGGTCATACAGAACGGCCAAAGGTAAGCCTTTGATATTTTAGTTATGCATCCATATTTTTCAATATTGTATTTTACTTTGTTTTACAAAAATATGTTAAGTGATACTATATTGAACATCTTCTGGTTCCTTACTCAGGTATTTTCATTGCTTGCCAACTTTCTAGCATCTTTGCCCTACACTCTGCCATTACAGTAACCTTATTACACTGGCAGCGGCTTACAAAAGTGTTTCACATTTGTCCAGGATACTTTCTCTTAGGAGATGTAAATTGGTCTATTTTACATATGTTTTGAGGGAACAAAATGTACACATTAAATAGTGCTCTAGATTTATCTTTCTGAATCCAGAATAAGTAAAAGTTGTCTGGTTCCAAGATAAATGCTGTGGAAACTGCTTCGCTAAGAAGACTATTCTAGTGAAAGAACAAATGGCACAACTACTGCAAACAGGCTAGGCATGCAAAAAGTCAGCTATTAATAGTTGTGCTCCATCAGGAGAGTCACTTTAGGAGGAAAACTGCCAAATAACTGACTTAGGGCTTTTCTACAAAAGAAAGCTGCACTGGTTGAACTTAAACGTGTGATTTTTAACTTGATTTAGTTAAACCTCTGCAAAAAGCTGTGTGGATCACTCTTGGTTCGGTTTTAAGCAGGAGCGTTTTGTTTTAGCTTAAATACATTAAGGCTATACCTACACTACACAGCTTTTAGTGACGTGGCTGTGGAGCTACAGCCATGCCGCTAAAAGTCGGGCAGCACAGCTCCTGTTTATCAGCTCTCCTGCCGACAAAACTCTTCTACCCCCAATGAGCGGCATTTGCATCGTCGGCTGGAGAACGCTCCTGTCGACAACGCGCTGTTCACGGTGGTGCTTGCCACTGGCAAAACTTGTGTCTTTCAGAGGGGGCTTAACACTTAACACTTCTACACTGGCAACTGAACAACAAAAACTTTTGTCTTTCAGAGGCATTTAAAAAAAAAACAAAGCTGAAAGATAAAAGTTTTGCCATGTAGCTAAAAGCTGTGTAGTGTAGACATAGCCTAAGAATCAGCGTAAGGGCTTGTCTACATGGGCACTTTACAGCGCTGCAACTTTCTCGCTCAGGGGTGTGAAAACACACACCCGAGTGCTGCAACTTTCAGCGCTGTAACACGCCAGTACAGACGGTGCAGCAGAGCTGGGAGCTGCACCCCTTGTGGAGGTGGGGCTTTTAGAGGGCTGGCAGCACCGTGACCACACAAGCCGTGTTAAAGCGTTGCCGCGGCAGCGCTTTAATGTTGCCAGTGAAGACGTGCCCTTAGAAACTGAAATAAGCTGCCCTTAAACTAAGAGTATCTCAACAAAGGTTTAACTAAATCAATTTAAAAACAATTTCAGTTTAAGCCAGTGCAACTTCCTTGCATAGACAAGGTCTTACACTGAGCGTTAATGGCAATGACTGATGTTGAAACTGGAATGGAATTAGCATAAAAATTCCCATTATAAGTACATTTGGCCTTAGATAGATTTTAAATAGGTGTGAAACTGTGAGGACTGGTCATTTAATACAGAAGTTTCCAAATAAAGGTTAAAAGGGAAAAAAGGCAAAACGCAATGAGTATCATTTTCTTGTATATTCATGAAGGTATTTTATTGCATTTAAGTCTTTTAGATTGTTTTTCTTTACAAGTGCTATCTTCTTTTAATCAGAAGACAGATGGTACACTAGGGCATGGCTACACTTGCAGATGTAGAGAGCTTTGAGTTAAACTCGCTTTCGGAGAGAGCAGTAGGGAAAGCACTGCTTCTGTCCACACTGACAGGAACAAGCGCACGGGTGTGGCCACATTTACGGAACTTACAGCAGTATTGGGAGTGGTGCATTATGGGCATCTATCCCACAGAGCACCTCTTCCCATTCTGGCGCTGTGGCTTGTGGAAAGGGGGTGGGAGGGCAGGGCATTCTGGGTCCTGTCCCAAAGCCCCGTGATACATCAGTTCGCATCCCAGCGATCCCTGTGCTTCCATCCACATTTGGCGCCATCTTTCAAAATTTTTTGTACTGCGCACTCTGTCTTCCCTGTCGGCCTGCGGGAATGGAGCCTGAACTGCTGAGGAGTACGCTGACGAGTTTCGCCAACATGTCACGTTTGGCAATCAAGTTATTCCTTATGATCCAAAGTGACAGTGAGGACTCCAACGATATCGACTCAAGTAACTCATATGACGCAAGTTTGTTTGGGGCATTCACGGACATGCTCACCACCATGGAATGCTGCTTTTGGGCTCAGGAAAAAAGCACTGAGTGGTGGGATCACATCGTCATGCAAGCCTGCGATGACAAGCAGTGGCTGCAGAACTTTCAGATGAGAAAAGCCACTTTCATGGGACTGTGTGAGGAGCCCGCCCCCATCCTGTAGCACAAGGACACGAGATTGAGAGCTGCCCTGCCAGTGGAGAAGCGGGTGGCTATTGCAATCTGGAAGCTGGCAACTCCAGACAGCTACTGATCGGTCACTAACCAGTTTGGAATGGGGAAGTCGACCGTTGGAATCATATTGATGCAAGTTTGCAGGGCCATTAAGCACATCCTGCTCAGAAGAACAGTGACTCTGGGTAACGTGCATGACTTTGTGGCTGGCTTTGCACAAATGGGTTTCCCTAACTGCAGAGGGGCGATAGATGGTATGCATATTCCAATTCTGGCACCAGCCCACCTCACCTCCGAGTATGTTAATCGGAAGGGGTATTTCTTCATGGTTCTCCAGGCGCTTGTGGATCACCGTGGGCATTTCATTGACTAACACAGGCTGGCCCAGAAAGGTGCATGATGCACGCATCTTTCGGAACACTGGCCTGTTCAGGGAGCTGCAAGCCAGGACTTTTTTCCCCAGACCAGAAGATCACCGTAGGGGAAGTCAAAATGCCCACTGTGATCCTTGGAGACCCTGCTTACCCTTTAATGCCGTGGCTCATGAAACCCTACACAGGGAGCCTTGACAGCAGCAAGGAGCAGTCAAACAGGCTGAGCCGGCACAGAATGACTGTGGAGTGTGCTTCTGGCCGTTTAAAGGACCGCTGGCGCTCATGGTATGGGAAGCTGGACCTGGCCGACGACAGCATCCCTGCGGTTATATCCATGTGCTGTATCTCCATAACATTTGTGAAGGGAAGGGTGAATGATTCACTCAGGCATGGAACTCAGAGGTTCAACATCTGGAGGCTGAATTTGAAGAGCCAGAGAGCAGGGCTATTACAGGGGCCCAGAGCAGGGCTGCAAGGGTTAGGGATGCCTTGATGGAGCAATTTGAGGCTGAAAGTGACCAGTAATGTCTAGTGCCCTGCATGAGAGTGAAGTGTAGTGGTTCCAATGTTAGTAGGAATCTGTGTTTGCTACACTGACTTGCAGTGCCTGTTTCTTTCCTGGGCTAAGGTATCTTTTACTTTATGCAATAATAAAGAATGTTTTCAAAGCCAAAAAATCCATTTATTGAAAAGAAACAACTACTTGGGAAACAGAAAGGGCAAGTGGGTGGGGTGGGGAACCGTAAAAATCACAGATTTGCGTATGTCCTGTTATCATACTCAGCCTTCCTGTCTGGATTGCTGTGCTGCACTTCAAGATGGCTATACTGCATGGTGATGGGGGTTGAGTGCAGTGGGTAAGGATCATAGTTTTCAGGGCTGGGTGGTGAAGCTACAGGTGTTGGAGGCAGGTGGTGGCAATAAGAACCCAGATGTTGGGGAAAGTGGGTTAGAGGTGACATTGGGGCACAAGGGAAAGTTTTGGGACAAGGGCGGCGGCGGCGGGGGGGGAGGAGCACGGTAGTGCTATGCCTGGATGGCTACGAGTGCCTGGGTCGAGTCCGCTTGGTGTGCCATGATGCTTATCAGCTGATCCGTGCTTTGCTGCCAGAGCTCCTCATCCTGCTGGCGGATCCTCCTTGCACTGTCCCACCACTCCTGCACTTTTCAATTTTCATTACTTGAACGCTGCATTAGTTCATGCAACACGTCTTCCTTGCTTCTACGTGGCCTCTTTCTGATTCTTTGGAGTCTTTCGGCCAGTGGTAACACGGACAGCTGAGATCTCAAGGTTTCATCTGTAAAGGCAAAATGCAACACTTAGAGGCAGCATTGTTCACACCAGACAGAGCAACGATTCCCCCGTACTTAAGGGCAAGCACAGTCTACACAAGAGCATAATTTGCCCGTCCCAAAGCGAGCGCACACAACCCACAGGAGCCCAAAAATGGTGAGTAAGCACAGGGTCAAGCGTGACTGATTGTTTCACAGCTGTACTGTCCTCTGGGTTTCCGTGCCTTAGGGAGAGCCAACAGTGGCAGGGGGCCCCCTATACTGAACACTATCCCCACATTTTCCACAGGAGTTCATCCTGGAAGATCTCGCTGCTGAGGGTGACCTGGGAAGCAAAGGAGGGTCTTCTACTGCAATGCAGCTTCCGCCCTGGCCCATATGCAGGTTGCCTGTGTGCAGCAATGGTCCCCACGCCCCTCACGGCACAGTGGCATGGACAAGTTAGCCTTACTGGGACAAGGAACACGGTGGCTCTCCTGAGAAACCTGTGCAAGCACATTGCCCAAGTTCTGGATGAGACCTTTGAAGAGATCACTGAGGCCAATTACCACGATGTAAAAGAGCACATTAATGCCCTATTCCGCATCTAGGCATGCATGCAGTCCACACTCTCCTCACCCCAAGAGCCCACACCAAGTAACTTCCTTCCCAAAATAAAAGCTGCTTACCGGGAACCTCCTCTGGTGTTTGTCCTTCCCCAAGCACCGGCCGCCGCAACTGGCTACCTTCCTCCTGGCTTGAGAACAGCTCCTGGCTGCATGCATCTAGGGATTCCGGGGTGTCTTCCTCCGCCTCAGCACCCTCGCTCCCGCTTTGCTGCTGCTCTTCCTCCTCTTCCCGCCTTGTTGAACTGGGCTCTGAAGTGTCCATGGTGGTACTCGGAGTGGAGGTGAGGTCAGTCCCAAGTATCGCATCCAGCTTTTTACAGAAACGGCAGTTCGCAGGGGCAGCACCGGAGCGGTTGTTTGCCTCGAGGGCTTTGCAGTAGGTATTCCGCAGCTCCTTCACTTTAACCCTGAACTGCAGTGTCTCGGTCATGACCCCTTTCCAGCATGTCCCTTGATATCTGCCTGAAGGAATCTTCATTCCTATGGCTGGAGCACAGCTGGGACTGGACAGCTTCCTCCCCACAAACAATGAGGTCCAGCACCTTGCCATTGCTCCATACTGGGGATGGCCTAGCTCGTGGAGGCATGGTCACCCAGAAAGATTTGCAAAGA
This sequence comes from Lepidochelys olivacea, assembly GCF_965140295.1. Taxonomy (NCBI): domain Eukaryota; kingdom Metazoa; phylum Chordata; order Testudines; family Cheloniidae; genus Lepidochelys; species Lepidochelys olivacea. The sequence continues at coordinate 127,396,173 of NC_140416.1, forward strand.
GCACTCCACGCCTGGCTGAGCAAACAGGAAGGGGATTTTCAAAATTCCTAGAGAATTTAAAGGGCGGGTCTGATGGTTGGTCACCTGAGGGCAGGGCAGTAGAGTTCAAAGTGATGACCAGAGTGGCTAGAATAGGCATTGTGGGACACTTCTGGATGCCGATCAGAGCGCATGACCAAGGCGTCCACACTGGCGCTGCGGCGCTCCAGTGGGGGCACACAAAACGTTATTCCACTTGCCGAGCTGGAGTACTAGGAGGGACCAGCCGCAGAGTCAGAGCGCTGTACGTGCCTTGCCAGTATGGATGGGTAGTGAGCTAGGGCACCCGGGGCTCCTTTACTGCACTGTAACTCGCAAGTGTAGCCAAGCTCTTAAGTGTGTTCCAACTGAGACAATTCTTGCCTAGTACATTACATATTTGTGCACTTATCTAGAGTATAAAAGCAAAAACAGATTAATCTAACTGCAAATATATTTTTTTAAATGTATAAACAAAAGAGCCGAATTTTCAAAAGCTGGGTCTTGACCATGTGCCCACAACAGTGCATACGCAAAACCCGCTTTACAGGCGCACGCAGGATAAGTGCACATTTCCCAATGCATTCACACAGATGCAGGTTTTGCGTACACTTTTTTGAAGGCCACTTTCAAAGTGTGACCATAAACTTTTATTTTTCTGCAATATTTTTACCTGCATTGTCTCCTGACTTTTGATTGAGAAGCTTCTGAGGACTGGGCTTGGACAACCCTTCAAAGCTTTTAAGAGGCCAGGAATTTGAAAAGTTAACAGCATGATCTTGAGACTTCTTTGGAGATTCAGCAGGAGGGGAGGTGTGCTTTGGACTGTTTCTAGGTGATGAGAGTGGATAAGATGGAAGAATGAAGGCCCCTTGGCTTGTGTTAGAACTTGGAAAGGACAAAGTACGCTCTGCTGGACTGCAAAAAGTTCGTTGGGTCTTGGTAAAATTTAGGCTGGCACAAACTGATATTAGAAGGAATGAAAAGATATTATTTATACTAATTAACCTCTTTAACAACCAACAACATTTTAATTTTACTTCTCTTTCTAGCCAACTTGTCCTTCAATTAGGCTTTAAAATACTCTGAAAAAAACTAATTTTAGGAGGAATCAAGCATTATTTTGTTAAGGACTTGTCTACACATTAGAATTAATCCAGAATAAGGTAGGGTGTGAATTTGAAGTGGATTAACTATTCCTGAATAACGCCACATGTGAATGCTCTTATTCCAAAGAGAGAGTGCTTTATTTCAAGTTGGTTTACCCAAAATGGATTAAGCCAATTCAGAATAAAGGCACTTTTATTCCGGAATAAGAGCATCCCCACTTGGAGGTGATCATTAACAGCTATTCCAGAATTATTCTCCATGTAGACAAACCCACAGTTGATAATCAAGTCCATGACAATCACCATCTTTAAAGTATCAGTCTAAAACAGTCAAAATGCTAGATTCAATAGGATACCATTAAGAAGACAGTGGCATTTAATTCTGGTTGGGTATACTATTACAGCAATAATTTGTAGCAAAATAATACATTTACCCAAACTATTATAAGTGAAGGTCAGAGCTTTACTTGAGCGAGAGATGCAAGCTAATAGAGCAGTGGTTCCCAAACTTGTTCTGCTGCTTGTCCAGGGAAAGCCCCTGCCGGGCGGGGCCAGTTTGTTTACCTGCCACGGGTCGGCAGGTTCAGCTGATCGCGGCTCCCACTGGCCACGGTTCTTTGCTCCAGGCCAATGGGAGCTACTGGAAGCGGTGGCCAGTACATCCTCAGCCTGCGCCGCTTCCAGCAGCTCCCACTGGCCTGGAGCAGCGAACCGCAGCCACTCGGAGCCGCAATCAGCCGAACCTGCGGACATGCAGGTAAACAATCTGGCCCGGTCCGGCAGGGGCTTTCCCTGCACAAGCGGCGGAACAAGTTTGGGAACCACTGTAATAGATGAATTGTTCATACCATCTAATTTCATGTGTTTAGTACAAGCTACCTGGTGTCTCAAAAATTCTACTTCCATGTTTGTGTTTGGTTATACTTTGACTATAAGCTATTTGTTTTTTCATCTCATCTATGTTCTTTTACTAAACACAGAAAATTGCCAGATCATATTTCATCCACCTAAAAATAAAATATTTACTAAGAGACCTGACACAGGACAACAACATAATGCTCTCAAAGGGGCATGCACAAATGTGGAGTACGATTATAGTCCATGTACCTTTATCTTGCCGATGGTTATTTAATCCTAAAAGTTGTAAATCAGAACCCACACTACCACTCTTTCCACGTATCTGTGAGTATCCAAGTTGTCCACATTTTCCTGAAATATGTGGCTGATGAGAGCCCACAACACCTTACAAAAGGAAAAAAAAAATATCAGCAAGTACCTCCATATGCAGTTTAAAAACACAATTAAAACTGAAACACAAACTTAAAACCCTTTTTGAATAGTTATAAAAATAATATATTAACAGTGAGTAAAAACTCTTTTTTAATTTGGATAATAAAACCTAAATGAAAAGTTTGAAAGTTTTCAGTGCTGCACTCATGAGTTTCTAAGCAACCTTATAATGTTCTTCATGCACATAAGCTAGAATAATGGCTGGCATTCATGCAAAGAAGCCTGTGGTTCTACCAAGGCATATTACCAACAATGGGATTTGTAGTAGGTGAAACAAAAACCAAACAAGTAATTTCTTCTTGGAATATGGAAAAATAAAGGGGAGAAAAATGCCTTAAAAACAAAAAAATATGAAGTTTTTCTTTAAAATGACATCATTCTTAACAGAATAGTAAATACGCTTGGAATTCCAAATATGTCAATGCTTCCCAACCGGGGCTGAATATAAACAGTGCACTGCCAAGAAAAGGGAATGAAACAAGTTTGGTCTTGCCCAGTGTCTCCACGTGCCTTTTCACTATTAGAATACAAAAGATAGCTATCGTAAGTTAAGCATTGCACTGAATGCCCAATCTTTTATAGAATTGATCTTTAAAAAGGTTCCCAATTATTTTAAAAGGGGAAAAAAAATCTCATTCTTCAAAACCGTTCTCAAAAGTCACTTTTCACCACCAAAAACTATTCAGGCACTTTCTAGTTTTATGTCAATCGCCGACCAATTATTAAAAAACACAACAGAAAAGGGAAAATGTGAACATACGCAATAGAAAACCATTTCACTACTGACAAAAACATATTTCTGAAAAGGATACATTATATAAATGTAGCCATTGCGGCATGTTGCCAAATTTATAGTTCAGTGCTCTGTTTATTAAGGTTACTATTCAATAGGGTCTTTGCTAGAACAGTTTCCATGGCAATAAATCACTATTTTCCTCAAACTGTTCCATTGCTCTTCCATTTACTATTCAATCTGAAGTTTGAACTGTATTTTACACAATGCACAAGAACTCTGGTCAAAACTGTTTCCTTGCTGATCTACATAGAAATTGTGATACAGCATTTTTTCTACATTTTAAAATCAGGAGGAAGGTCTTGACTCAAGGTCACCCTGAAATTGTGTCATTCATTTTAGCTGTTAAAAGACTGAACTATTTCCTATTAATCATTTCTTAAATGGCCAAATTAAATTGCATACTTTGAAACTAAGGGCATGCGTACACACAAAAGCTAAACTGATTCAACAAAAGGTGTGATGTTAAATAAATTTAGATAAACCAGTGCAAATTTCTGTGTAGACCAGGATTAAGAATCTGATTGTAGTTCTTGTAAATCAGCACAGTGCCCATGATTTCAATACAGCTATGCCAATTTATTGCAGCTGAGGAAATAACTCTGCTTTTATTTACTCAATACTGGAGCCTTCCTGTTTAAAAAAACAGGAATCACCAAATGATTAAAAATTCTCAGAATGCTGTAAATGAGCACAGATGTCTTACCAAGTTTTCCTAAATGTACCTGATCACTAACAGATCTTCTGCTTATTTAAACACAATTATCTACAATGATACTTACCAGGACAAACAGGAGAATGCTCAGAGTTAAGATCTAGACTATTCTGAAATAAATTCCTTGAAGCTTTTTTTCTGCTAAAAAATAAATCATCACTGACTGGCATTCCTTGAGAAGATCTTAATTTTGGAGAATGAAGGAAATCATTGTATGGACAGAACTGTAAGAAAACGGAAAATGTAAAGAAACATTTATTCATATTAATAATGTGCCCAATTTTTTTCTTTATAAACAGTGGAATCCATAATGAATTACTGTAACACGACATTTAGAAGCCACCCTCAAATAATAACTGTCTTCATTTAGGATCTGCACCATTGCCAAGCTAGACACAGAGGACGTATTTTACTAGAAACTGTGGTGTCAGATGGAGGCGAACAGCACTGAAACCAGCAGCCACTGCTGCAGTTCACAAAGGGGGCAGGACAGGAATCAGAATCTTACCCTGGATACTCTCAATGTACAACTGTGGAACAGTGTTTGCATGCAATTTACAACTTCCTGTACCCACGGAAATTCATCTGGCCCATAATGTGTACATTCAAGAACTAGCTATGCTGAATGAAAAGGGGGGAAAAAAAAAAAAAAAAAAAAAGACGATCACCTCTGCTCTGACCCTTATATGCCACTCTGGTGGTGAACAGGACCCACAGGAACAACATAAGGCTGGCATAAACCACTACCCTCACAAGCCCCAGTGAAAGCAGTATAATTGTGCATGCCGGGGAAGAGAAGGGAAGGGATGCCTCCACAACATACTGACACTTGAAAATTCTGGGCTCTGAGACAGCTCAGAGAGAGCAGTCAGGAAGCTGTCATATAACAGCGAGCTTTGGGATGCTCTAATTTACACCACGGGCTGCACCAGCCTCTAGCCAATCCAGAATCTCTGTGCACACCTCTAAGAGGTGCACCACAGAATCGGACTCAAAGTCACAGCTGATTTCTCTCATTCTGAAACTTGCAAATGTCATTTTTCCAATTACCTTACATTTAAGATAAGCTTTTCTGAAGTTATCCAGATAAGATGATTCATCAGTATAAAAGCAGGGATGAAGCAGGAATAAAATCTTTTATGCAAGTAAAGGTACTTCAATTTGTTTCAGAGTAGCAGCCGTGTTAGTCTGTCTCCACAAAAAGAACAGGAGTACCTGTGGCACCCTAGAGACTAACAAATTTATTTGAGCATAAGCTTTCGTGTGCTACAGCCCACTTCATTGGATGCATGCAGTGGAAAATACAGGAGGGCGATTTTATATACACAGAGAACAAGAAACAATGGGTGTTATCATACACACTAGAACGAGAGTGATCAGTTAAGATCCTAATCACATCAGCCACACTATCAGAGGCTCGTTCACCTGTATATCTACCAATGTGATATATGCCATCATGTGCCAGCAATGACTCTCTGCCATGTACACTGGCCAAACTGGACAGTCTCTATGTAAAAGAATAAATGGACATAAATCTGATGCCAAGAATTATATCATTCACAAACCAGTCAGAGAACACTTCAATCTCCCTGGTCACTCGATTACAGACCTAAAAGTTGCAATATTACAACAACAAAAACTTCAGAAACAGACTCCAAAGAGAGACTGCTGAATTGGAATTAATTTGCAAACTAGACACCATTAAATTATGCTTGAATAAAGACTGGGAGTGGATGTGTCATTACACAAAGTAAAACTATTTCCCCATGTTTATTTCCCCCCCCCATACTGTTCCTCACACGTTCTTGTCAACTGCTGAAAATGGCCCATCTTGATTATCACTACAAGAGGTTGTTTTTTTCCCTCTCCTGCTGGTAATAGCTCACCTTAACTGATCACTCTTGTTATAGCGTGTATCACACCCCCCATTGTTTCATATTCTCTGTGTTTATAAAATCGTCCTACTGTATTTTCCACTGCATGCATTCGATGAAGTAGGTTATAGCCCACGAAAGCTTATGCTCAGATAAATTTGTTAGTCTTTAAGGTGCCACAAGTACTCCTGTTCTTTTTTCAATCTGTTTTAGAATTTAAATTTTATTTTAAAATTACACAGAAAATCAGAGAGTAGGGATCCAGATGTAATTCCCCACTTTTATTTATTTATTTTTAATACTGATGTTTCAAATCCTGCTTTCCAAGAGTCCTGGCTAAACAGAAGAAATCTCAGATAATCGTTTACTGGAGGACTAGAAGGCTCAAGGGATTGATAAATGGGATATGGAGCCTTTTGCTGGCCTGAATGCAGCACACACTGGTTGCAATATTGCCAATCCAAAAGTGTTATAAATCATAAATCAGAGCACCACACGCACACAATCATGAACCCCTACAATCTAAAGTTGAGCCTCTAAGGATCATATTTTCAAGGTTTCCTCTGCAAGCATAAGGACTAGATCAGGGGTGGCCAACCTGTGGCTCCGGAGCCACATGCGGCTCTTCAGAGGTTAACATGCAGCTGTTTGCATAGGCGCGGACTCCGAGGCTGGAGCTAGATGCTAACTTCCCAATGTGCTGTGGGGTGCTCACTGCTCAACCCCGGGTCCTGCCACCACTCCACCCCTTCCCACAAGACTCCTGCCCCTCCCCTCGAGCCTGCCATGCCCTCAACTCCTCTCCTCTCCCCAACAGATCCTCCTGCACACTGCAAAACAGCTGATTGCGGCGGGCAGGAGGCATAGGGAGGGAGAGGGAGGTGCTGACTGGCGGGGCTGCTGGTAGGCATGAGGTGCTGGAGGGAGGTAGCAGGTCGGGGGTTGCTGACATATTACTGTGGCTCTTTGGCAATGTTCATTGGTAAATTCTGGCTCCTTCTCAGGCTCAGGTTGGCTACCCCTGGACTAGATTAATTTTTTTTAACAAAGTATGAGATTCTCGTGTAATTTCAGGAGTGGGGGCTTTAGGAAAACACTAAATATGAGAATTGCTATAAAATCACAAGTTGGCAACACAGTGTAGTGATCAAAAGGCAGTCTATATGGAGAATAAGGTGGTCTCAATCCAGTTCCTAGTGGACATGTGTATCACAAAAACTACTGTAACTGGCACCTTTGACTTATCTGCTGAGATGTGCAAATATAGAGACTAAATTATTCACTCAGCCCTGAAGTTCACAGCACTGTTCGGGATGAGATATTTATTAGAGGGGTAGGTACCATCAGAAAGCACTCTATTCAAAGTTTTTTGGATGGAGGACTTCATTCTCCAAGTCCAACAAGCCAGCACCTTTCTCAAGCAATAAGTTCACTTTAGGAACATCTTGACTTTTAATTTCACTGCAAGTATCAGTTTACCCTTGGGTTTGAATTCTGAAAGCAGGAATCTCAACTCAAATTTTTTCAAAAAGTCATAGTGAACACATGGAATTTCAATTAGTCTGATAATTCAACTTCTCTGCAATTTACAGCCTAGAGTATACATTATAACAGACACTGCCTAATAAAATCTTAAAAGGCACATCACTTTGACTGGATAAATGAGCTCAAAATGAAGCTCAAAATAGAGACCTGCAACCAAATACTGCAATGGTCACTATCTAAAACTTTTACATGGAGAAACTGATCTACTGAATACCTAACTATATAAGCTGTAAAACCTTACTACAACTGAACAACAAAAGATGCAGTGTAAACCACAAGACAGTGGCCAATGGTAAAGATTATTAAATGTGTTATGTTGCAAGTACTACTGCTGTAATAATTTGACAGGTTGAAAGTTAGACCATCTTGGCCAGCATACACAAGGACACGTTTTGTCCTCATTTGGACACATACAACTCTACTGAAGGCAAGGGGGGGTTCAGAGACATGGCAAAGGACAGATTTTTCTAACAGATCTGCACTAGGAATTATTTTGAGGAAGTTCTATGGCCTGTGTAACACAGGCGGTCAGACTAGATTATCACAATGTTCCCTTCTAGCCTTGGAATCTATTAATTTGGCCCATAATCTTTTCACATAGTGGATGACTGTACCTGAAGTGGTGTAATTATGAGATTTACAGTGTGACTGTGAGCATGTCTTGAATTTTAAAGTTAAAATATTTAATTATGTTTCATAAAATGTCCTAAGAAGCGGTTCAGCTTAATTTCTGCAGCTATAGCATGCTATCAAAAGTTATTTAAAAAGTTTAAACAAAAGCTTGAGGGCTGTTTTTGTAGTTCAAGAATATCTGCAACACACTTTAAAAAGCCACAACCCTGCCAAAAACAACAAAAACGACACCTCTCTGAAATGGAAAAAATGTTTGAATTCTGAAGTTTATTAAGTTATCCATTTTAAACTGTGCTGTCTCTAGTAAGCTTCTTTTCCTCAAAATGAAAAATCTGTTACAGCCTGCATGTGGTAAGTTGGCAGCGAATTCTAGTCTCTCTAAATTCCAAAGAGTCACTTAGCTATTTTGGTTTAAAATGGAACAATTTTTTCAACTGGTTTATGGGGGACGGTTGTTCGCTTTTGTGATACTATTCCACGTGTACACATGCAAGCATAGCAGTTCTGAAACTGAAATGGTTTCTACATTTGCTTTTGTCTTTATTAGCCAAAACACCAAAAGCCTAAATTTCATTTTAATTTTATGCACTGCTGCCACACAAACTATATTTAAAAGTTAATCCATAGATCAATTCCAAATCTTCATATTCAGGGGCTTAAAACCAGTCCATTGAAAAAACACAACAGCTTAAAACCTGACTTAAGATCTTTGCCCAGGAATGAAAGCTTTATAAATAGTTTATAAGAATTAGTTTCTCTTTTGATTAACTTGTAGATAATCATCTGGTTTGAGATGTATATCACTAAGATTAGTCTGTACAAGCCCAGATGCTTGAGTCTTCCACCAAGACTAGATCCATTTCTAATGAAAGTCTATGGGGAAACAACTTGCTACAAGTCTTTTGGAGCCACTGATTCAAACAGAATTAAAAACAAAAGTAAGAGACATCTCAATTTGCTACAGGACTATTGAAAATAATGGCATGAAACCCTCAATAATGATGTATAATAATGACAACACACAGCATTATATAGTGCTCATCTGCAACACTTTTCTATTAGCAATATTTGACTAATGAGGAAACTAATACAGAGAGGCTAAGTGATTTGCCCAAGGCTACCAAGAGTCTGAGTCAAATCTGGGATTGGAACTCCAGAGCCCTAGTTCCCAGTCCCCTGCTCAGACTACTAGACCAGACTCTTATCTGGATGAATTTACTACTTTTGAAAATTGTTAAACAACTTTGGAGCTTGAAGTTCAGATAGGAAGCACAATAGTGTACAGCACAGGACAAGCAATAAACCTAGAGCTGCCATGGCTGCCAGCTAAACAGAAGACATAGCTTGAAGAACAGAACTCAAGGCCTTCAGCTCCAATCACAAAGGCATCCACTCGTAGTGCCAACCACATAAGTAGAGCCTTGCGCGGATAAAGATTTGCATCCACATCTGACCCTCAAACATGATCTGCAGCTATCTGTATCCACAGATATAAAGTAAAGTAGATATCAGCAGACTTGCAGAGCTCTAGATAAAATTTTGATCTGCATCCATCCGCAATCCACAAACCTGGTCCATGGATGCAGATATTGGTGGATATAAAGTAGATATCTGCAGGGCCCTACACATAAGGATACTGGGTTCCATACTCCATGAGGAAAACTAACAGGGTTAGCAACCCCTTTCAACCACCAGACTGTGAAAGTGTCAAACTGACAACTGGAGAACTAGCAGAGAAAAACCATATCCTTACTCACATTGTCCAATCTGTATGCCTCAACTCTGACTAGAGGAACAAGTTTTATTATCATAGGGATAGTTCGGCCCTCGTTCCCATTTAATCTGTGCTCTCTTTGTTGAGAAATGGCAACCAGGATGGTGGTTTTAGTGCACAGATGCTTTTTCTTCTCAGAACAAAATACAAGCTTATATCTAAAACTAATTTCAGAGAACACTGAACAGCCATCAGATGATGTGCATCATTACTGCCCTCACAGGACCCAATCACCAAGCCCCCAAGGAATTCCCCAACTTAAGAAAATCGGAAACGGAGGAGAGTTTCAACTGTATGTATGAACAATGAAGCTACATGAAAATTAAATATGTCTCATGTATACTTCTCTTCTGAACTGCTGCATAATGTTTAGGGCCCTACCAAATTCATGGCCACGAAAAACGCGTCATGGACCATGAAATCTTATCTTGTGTATGCTTTTACCCTATACTATACGGATTTCACGGGGGGAAGACCAGCATTTCTCAAATTGCGGATACTGACCCAAAAGGGAATTGCCGAGGGGGTGTCACAAGGTTATTTTAGGGAGTTACAGTATTACCACCCTTACTTCTGCGCTGCCTTCAGAGCTGGGTGGCAGGAGAGCAGCGGCTGTTGGCCAGATGCCCAGCTCTGAAGGCAGCACCCCGCCAGCAACAGTGCAGAAGTAAGGGTGGCAATACCATGCCATGCCATGCCATCCTTACTTCTGCATTGCTGCCTTCAAAGCTGGGCAGCCGGAGAGTGGCGGATGCTGACTAAGGGCCCAGCTCTACAGGCAGCAGCAAGCAGAGCAATACCATACCATGCCACTTTACTTCTGCACTGTTGTTGGCAGCGGCTCCGCCTTCTGAGCTGGGCTCCTGGCCAGCAGTCACCACTTTCCAGCTTTGAAGGCAGTGCCGCCACCAGCAGCAGCGCAGAAGTAAGGGTAGCAATACCGCACAATGCACCCCCCCCTCCCACACACACAATAACTTTGTGATTACCCCACAACTCTTTTTTGGGTCAGGATCCCTACAATTATAATACCATGAAATTTCAGATTTAAATAGCTGAAATCATGAAATTTACAATTTTTAAAATCCTACGACTGTGAAATTGACTAAAGTGGACCTGACTAAAGTGGACCTAGAATTTGGTAACGCCCTAATAATGTTGCTGTACACTATTCGACAGTTGTCTTCCGCCTTCAAGGCAGCTGCTTTTCAGAACTGGGTGAAGTGATCCACATTCTGTCTTTTACAGAGCAAAAGCTATACTAACTTTATGTTATGCAAGGTTCAGTATACATATTCTCCCACACAACAGATTCTTTAAGCGCAAAGTTCAGGTGACAACTACCAAAAATTAATTTTCCGGAAATCCCATAATGTAGTGTTAACCTCTTTAACCGTGACTGTGCAACTGGAAACAAGGAAAAGCAGATCAACTTGGATCAGTGGGATTTATGAATCAGTAGCAGTTACTCCAGAAACAGTGCTATGCACACCACAGTGGAGGTCTTGATAAACTATATAAACAGAAGTCCTAATCTGGAATTGCAGTGGGCAAGAAAAATGTGCCAGCTTTTGCTAGGGAAGAATAAGGTACTGTGATGATTCAAGTTTCTCGGAACATCCCTGCAGGGGTTGTTAAGGCTGTGTGGTTGTTCTGTCTGGAAAGTCACCATTTCTACATTTCCTGGTTATGCATGGTGACTTTGGTTAATTCAAGTCTCACTTTCAGGAAGGATATGGAAAACTGAAGGTGAATGGGCAGGTGCAGCCTTAAGTCCTCCCTTGCCATATTTTGTGTGGTGGAATTTTCTTGTTTTATACAGACAGTGGAATTTGACAGGAATGAGATGAAGAGATTAAGTCAGTAGCTGCCCAATGCTTTATTAAATGACAGATTTTTAATACCCTTGCTGTGTTTGCAAGACTTAGTAACATTTGAGTATTGGTAGAAATGCAGTTAATTCAGAGGCTATGCGTAATGGCTATTTCTGACATTCCTCAGGAGCCATGTGATACTTGTTCTAAATGCTCCTTCTCATGCCCAAAAGCTTCCCCACCTTTATTGAAAGGTGCACTATGCAAACATTAATTCCCCAAGACCAGGAACACATTTGAGTTGCACTACTGGGGCTGCCTCTGGCTCTAAGGAAGCCCCATGCCTGCTCCAAAGAGTTATTCCACCAAGACAACTGCACCATTAGGCCAGGACTTTTGCTTAGGACAGTTAATTTCTGCTTCCTGCTAGATGGGTAAAATTCATCGGTGGATGTAACTCATCTGTAATCCTTCATGGATTCCCCCAGGCACGTTGGTTCTGGAGGCGTGCCCATCCCTCCAACAGTGCTTCAGGCCCCCAGGACATACTTTCTCTCAGATCCCATCCCCCATCACAGCTTTACTTTCTTCCCCCAACTCTCTTTAAATTATGAATGAGCAAAACACAGTTTTCAGACTGAAGGCAAGAGCACCCCACTGGGGATTTTTAGGAAATTACAACTCAAAAATTTCCAACTCATTCCATGCATGAAATTTGGTGGAAAAGTCCATATGGATCCAAAGGCATGTTACTAATTTTCAGCCTCTAAACAGGGGTAGCATTTACTTAGTATTTGTATTATCTTAGCACCTAGGAGTTGAAGTCATGGACTAGAACCCCATTGTTCTAGGCACTGTACAAACAGAACAAAAAGACGATCCCTGCCCTGACAGAGACAACAGATGGACACAGACAGATGGCGAATACAAGGAAACAATGTTGGCCAGTATATTAGAAGCTGATGGCTAGACATCAATGAAATGTCTTCAGAGATAGGCCAAGATTTTAGTTTGGACAAAAGGAGACATGTCTGGAGTAGAGAGATATGTACATCAACCTATTGACTGTAGTCGAATTTGTGTTTGCTGATGGGATTACGTAGAGAAAAAAGTGCAGCAGGCGAAGGAGAGGATGGAGAACAGAGCCCCCACAGAAAGTTGGGGGGTGGGGGTGCGCAGATGAGGAAGATCCACTGAAGGAGCAGTTAGAAAAAGGAGAGAGGACAGGACAGTCATAGAAGCTAAGGGAAGTCAAGATTCCAAGAAGAGCATGGTTGACTGTACCAAAGACAACTGCAGGTTGACTGTGGTTCTGAACTTTGGCAAGAGTGGTTTCGGTGAAATGCATGGGGCAGAAGCTAGATTGGAGAAGACAAAGTTGAGAAAAATTGTAAACAGTTCATTCATTGAAATTAAGGGGCGGTAGCTGGAGAAGCAAGTTGGGTCACGGGTAGGTAGTTTTTTGGTTTGGTTTATTTTTTAAATCGGAGAAACTAAATCCTGTTTGTATTGTGAAGGAAGAGAGTCAGAAGAGTGAAAGAACAAGGAGACTAATAAGGGAGGAGATGACAGTGGGCATGAGAGTGATCAGGAAATGCGTTAGGATGGGGCCACTGTGGCAAGTGGAGGGGTTACAGAAGGAAAGCAAACTTCTGTATTTGACAGACAAGGAGGAAGAGGAGAAAAAGAGAGCTGTAGGAGGAGGGCAAGGAAAGACAAGCCTTTAAACCAAGACTGGATTGGTCTACAACAGAACTCTAGGCTAGCTCAAACAGAATGTATAGGCTTAAGTCAAGAATTATTGGGTAATGCTCTCTGGTATGTATTATGCAGGAGACCAGACCAGATGATCATAACGGTCCCTTCTGGCCTTAAAATCTATTTATAGGCCTTGCAATGGGAACTGGATTGCAACCTTAACTATGGAGTGGCTGACAATGCTCTACAGCAGTTAAGATATTTTATATTCTTGGTGAAGAGTTTTGGTGAAACTGTGTCTCCTTGCTTCATGCCTTTTTTGGCTGGAATGCAAAGGAGAATGTCAGAGTTAATCCATCATGAAGTCAGAGTTTGCTTCCTTTAGTAGTCTCATGTAGTTTGTGCCAATGCCCTGCTCTGCAAGAGCTTTCAGCACTGCATTGATCTCCACTCTGTCGAATGCTTTTTCTTAGTCGATGAAGGCAATACATAAAGAGAATTTGTATTCCCTCGAGCGATCCAATAGCTGGCTTATAGTGAAGATATGGTCTATTATGCTGAAAATTCCTTCAAAAACCTGCCTGCTCTTCACAGCCTGCCTCAAAATGGTAATGAGGTAGATGAACCGGAAGGGTGGAATCAGAGTCAACAGAGAGCAGTTAAAACACCTTAGATTCGCGGCATGCATCCAATGAAGCGAGCTGTAGCTCACGAAAGCTTATGCTCAAAAAAATGTTAGTCCTTAAGGTGCCACAAGTACTCCTTTTCTTTTTTGCGGACAATGTTGTGTTGATTGCCGAAAACTCCAAACTATAGAAAATGCTGCAAGACCTCGACACAAAAAGCAGCCAAGTTGTACTGAAAATGATCTGCTCTAAAATGAAATGTGTGTGATCTGATGCCTTGCCAAAAGCCCAAGTAATAGTCAAGGGAGAACAGACAGAAGAAGCTGAACAATAAGTCTATTTGGGCCAAGAAATTAACATGCGTCGTGATCAGGAAGGTCAACTCTTACGAAGAAAGCAAGCTGGTTGGTGTGTATTCAATTCTATCAAGGATGTCCTCCAAGGAAAAAAAACAACAAGGCAACCTCTAACTCAACAGTACTACCGGAAATGTTGTACATCAGCGAAACATGGTGCTGACAAAGATAGAGGAGCAACAACTATCTGTCACAGAAACAGCGATGGAAAAAAGAATTCTGGGGATTTCAATCTGCGACAGAGTCCCCAGTGAAGTGATGAGTGGAGTGCAGGATGTCGTTGTTGAAAGCAGGTACAGTAAAATGCAATGGGCATATAGCTAGGCTCACTGACAATCAATGGACTGCAGCTGTCCACGAGTGGTCCCCAGGGGAACTGAAACAACCACTCAGCCGACCTCCAAAGAGATGGGAAGATTTTATCGTGAAAAGGCATGGTCACACATGGAGAAGGAAGGCCAGGATAAGACAAGAATTGAAGACGTGTTGTGACTGTAGCAATCTATATGAGTGCTGAAGAACCGATCGATCAAGGTGATATTCTTGGTGTAAAATATTTTAATGGCATCCACCTAAATAAAGCAGCATATGGTCTTGGATATCTTCAAGAAATAGGCAACATCCTTGGTTATTCTAAAAATAAATTAACACCGTTTGCAGCTTTAAAACCAAAATATTTTGGCGGAGTTTCTCCTTTTTTACTTGATTGTTCTATGCTGTGTGGCTCTGCATATTTGAAATAACTGATTAGAAGAGGTATTTGTTCTTGAAAACATGGTCAGTACTGTACCAAAGAGAAGAAGCTATAGTAATAGAATATTAAGCTTATCTAGAGTCCAAAAGTGTGCTTGGCACTTTGCAACAATCAAAACTAAGTTGACAAAAGCGCAGATGGCTCCCCTATACAGTAATGTCACACAAAGACAGAGCAGTTGGTTTTGTTATCTTAAAGGGCAGTAGGGTAAATTTCCCTTCCAGACCCTGCTCCTAACACCAAGTGTGCTGCTGCACTCAGCCTGGTACAGGGCTTGGATAAAAGATGCTGTTAGAGTGTTAGCAAACATATTCTAACTAGTTTGTTTGTAGAGTAATGTAGACAGGGCAATAAGCTCCCCCGTAGGCTTTAACTCAGCCAGCTTCGAATGTGTTAGACCTGTGCTGCTCACAAATTTGTATTCATGTAATTAGAGGTGTAATTTTATACTGATTTAGTTTAAATGTTGTAACTCATGTTACCCTTCTTAGCAGTCTGAACCTGACTTACAAGAATTTAGCTTGAATCTGTATATTTACAGCTACAAGTTGAACCCAACAAAAGTTTTAAAGTGATATAAGTAGTCCACAAAGAAAACCTGCACTGGTTTAAGTAAAATGATTTGTCAAACTGTGGCAACTTGTGCACAGGCAAGCGCTTTAACACAGACTACACAACATGCCCTGGTCTACACCTAAAACGCCAAATGACCTAGCTACATCACTCAGGGCTATGAGAAATTTCACACCCTGAGGGATGTAGTTAAGCCAACCTAAGCCAAATGTAGACACTGACACATCTATGAAAGAATTCTTCTGTTGACCTAGCTGCCAACACTTGTAGATGTGCAGGTTTACTTCAGAAACAGAAAAAACCATTCTGTCGCTGCACTAAGTGTCTATGCTACAGCAGTACAGCTGCAGCCCTACAGCTGTGTCAATGTAGCATTTGTAGAGCAGACATACCCTGAGAACACATTAGTTTACACATTCCAGAAACACAACTTTTATCCTAATCTATACAAGCCTTGGGGCTTAGTAAACACCAAAAACGATGTAATGTCTCCTAAAAACTTTACCACCAGAGAGCTATGTATATTAAACATTAAACTGATTTCGTAAGTTTTCAGCTACTAAATGGCTCCGAAAGTTAATTTTTAAATGAGCTCAGCTCAAAGGAATGTCTCCACATTAATAGTTAAACTTTATAGTTACACCAGAGGTCAGACACTCTAAATATTTTTCTATGATTTTTGTAGTTTGCAGTTTTATTTTTTATAAAATCAAAACCTAAGAATTAAGATTTATCCAAACATTTTTTCTTTTTGGTTTTCCAAGTCTTCAGAGAGTCACATCATAAAGAAGTAGAGCTGATCATCTTTTTCAGTTAGCAGACGATGTCCCCAAGTACAGAAAACAAATGGTCAATTCAGCAATGGCATGAGCACATGCCTCTTCACTGAAAAGCATGGAGTTCATGTACTTCCATCAAAACTGAATTTTCCCAAAGGACATGAACTCCCCCCCTCCCCCCAAGCATTTAGGACCTCATTGTATCAGGTACCAGAAAGCAAATAATAAAAAGAGTCCCTGCCCTAGGTTTCAGATAAAATGCAATTCAGACAAGAACAGGGGGTTGGGATATGAAGATGAGCTAACAATAAAATTAACAGTTTAGAGCAGCAGAATTCTTAGTTTATCTAAGTAGCCTAATATCTCAATGCTTAAAAGCAGCCTAGCAAAACTGGCAGTGTGTCAAAAGGTAAAGGTCCATCTACATTAGCAAAAAGAAAAGGAGTACTTGTGGCACCTTAGAGACTAACCAATTTATTTGAGCATGAGCTTTCGTGAGCTCACGAAAGCTCATGCTCAAATAAATTGGTTAGTCTCTAAGGTGCCACAAGTACTCCTTTTCTTTTTGCGAATACAGACTAACACGGCTGCTACTCTGAAACCTGTCATCTACATTAGGAAACACTTTTTAACGGCAGTGGTTATGAAGAGGTTAAGACCCATCAGGTTTGAGTGAAATTAAGCATGGCTGTACTGATCCGCTCCTAAAAGTAACCATTACATAGTCTAACAGGAAAGAAGAGCTCATGGCTCTCTCAGTGAGTGGTCTTCCTAGTTCTCTCTCCTCTAAAGACCTGCCCTCCTCTCTCTCTCTAGGCTTCTCCCTCAAGGGGAGGCTTGTTATTATCTTGCACTGGAACTCCAAGGAAGAGGGGTGGGGAGTACACAGCTACCCTTCACAATAAACATAAGGTTAAAAATAAAATTCTACATTCTTTACCTATTCCAAAGGAAAACTGATACAGCCCACACTTTGTCTTTAAGAGTATTCAGATACAAAGGATTTATAGGACAAGTTTAAAGAGGAATGGCACACTTCTAATGCATCAGACATGGATACCTTCTGTCACCAAGCGAAGCAATGGTTAGATGGGAAGGGGTATGATTAATGACTATAAACACAAGCCTGGGCTGAGTTAGTCTAATAGTGGACAAGGAAGACTGCTACTCCCAGAATCAGGGCCTACTCACATTTTGCTTTAGGTCTATCCTGAGAAAGTCTGTCTAGTTTTTGTCAACAGGCGAGTTGGGAGTTTGTTTCAACAATTAAAACATACTAAGTACTAGGTTTCAAAGTAGCAGCCGTGTTAGTCTGTATGCATAAAAAGAGCTACAGCTTATGCTCTAATAAATTTGTTAGTCTCTAAGGTGCCACAAGTACTCCTTTTCTTTTTACTAAGTACTAGGCATGTAAAAAACATTTAAAAACAGTAACCGTGTAACCGATTAAAATTCTATTGGTTACACGGTTAAACGTTTACCCAGGGAACTAGGCACGCGGGGGGTGCTGCAGCACCCCCATGTTTTACGCAGGACTCCTGTGCTGCCCCCACGCCCAGGGATCCCAGCTGCCAGCCCCACATCAGGGTCTCTGCTGCTACCCAGCACCCGAGCTCTGGGCCCCTTGCCTGTGGCTCTGCTGCTACCCAGCATCCCAGTGCGCCTGGGGTCCCAGCAGCCAGGACAAACCACGAGTGCAACAGGATGCCAGGCAGCAGCAGGGTGGCAACCAGGACCTCGGGTGCGGGACCAGCAACCAGGATGGACCTTGGCGGCCCAGAGGGACTCCAGGCACACGGGGCGGAGTTTAACCATTAACAGAAACCAATAAGCATCAGGCTTATCAGTTAACCATTTAATACAGTTCTTAGTAGAGATGTGAGAGTTTAAT
Organism: Lepidochelys olivacea; assembly: GCF_965140295.1. Classification (NCBI taxonomy): domain Eukaryota; kingdom Metazoa; phylum Chordata; order Testudines; family Cheloniidae; genus Lepidochelys; species Lepidochelys olivacea. Next base: position 127,414,415 of record NC_140416.1, read on the forward strand.
AATGGGCACTTTCCACAGACGACAATTCCAAAATCTCACAAATATCAACATACTCCCCTTAACCCGCACAAATAGTGTTGGAAACTGTTTGCCTTTTAGTGAAGACTGAGACAAACCCTTTTCAAAACCATTACAAGACACACACAAGACATCATGCTCTATCAATTCTAGCACAGTTTCTGTAATTGTGTGGATAACAATATGACACTTTCTATACTAGTGGTTGAACTGTACCCAGCACTTCACTCAGATAGTGGCTAAATGAAGCAGATCTGGCTTGCATGTTGTGATTATGTGTATCTAGTTTAGCAATAGACTTTTCAGAATAACCAGAATTTGGATGCTAACTTTTATTCTGGCAAGTACTTAGCAGTGTATGGGTACAATGTTACGTGGGGAAGAGTTACATTTTAATGTAAAGGTTATGATTAAGGAATTTTCTGGTTATTCAGCCACCCTTCAAGTAAGAGTGGACAAGGGGCACATGGGATTACCAGAGGCAGAGTGCGACTGACAAAATCTTCAAATTCAAACACCTCAAAGTCATCACTCTGCCTTACAGACAACTACAACATAAGAATAGACAGACTATAAAATGAAAGTGAGGCAGACAGTTCTAAGTCACAGGTAGGGGAAAGACAGGAACAGAAAACATTTCCAGAGGGGACTGGGTGTCTCTGAGAAAAGTTTAGGAGATACAGAACATTCCATTTTTAAAACAAAAATGAAGTTCAAATACAGTCCTACAGGCTGCATCTTCACTCCGGAAGATAATCCTGTCACACTAACCACAGAAATCTGAACAGCAGTAGTGAAGGCAAGTAGAGTCTTTATTTTCACTGAACGGCTCCTTGGCAAAGCCTTGAGCAGCAAGAGTAATGGAGCTGTCTGCAAGCTCATGAAAGATGTAGAGCAATGTAATATCATGTTCGGATTTTGCAACCCAAAGGCTAGAATTTGGATGCCTAAATCGCATTACGGATCTAGCCCCAACTGCCACTTAGCCCAAAATTCAGATCCTCAAAACCCCCACTCAGCTTCCAGCTAACCCTTGTAGGTACTGAAGTCCCCAGGCACCCATGTTTCTTTTAGGCATCTAAAAATCTGCCACTGGCCACGCGCAAAGCGACCTCAGTCCTGATGCCCACATGCCACGCTCACGCCCAAGCCCCGACAGGATCCTCCAGCTAGGCATTCCTCTATTTCACCTGCAGGGCCCAATGCAGAAGGTATTCTCAGAAGCTACCTAACAGATCAGGCCCTAAACCTAAACAAAGTGACAGCACTGGAGGAGGAAAAGGTGGCCTCCTGATAACCTTTAGCCCAGCATTGAGAGTGCTCATCCAGGATATGGAAGTCCTGGATTCAAATACCCCCTTTGTCCAATTTGGAGCTGGGATGTGAACCTACCTGTCTGGAGAGTGCACTAACAACTGGGCTATGAGATATGCTGGGGTGGGTCCCCCAATCTCTTCTGTTGAAGCCATTCCACTTCATGTAAAACACTTAAATACTCACTGGAACAGAGAATTGAAGGTGGATCTCCCACAGGCTAGGTGAGGGTCCTGACCACTCAGCTAACTACTGAGTCAGCCTCACTCTGTCTCTGGATCAGTGAACATATATGAAAAGTGAAATGGCTTCAGCAGGAGAGACAGAGACCTCCCCACACCAGAATATTCCATAGGTAGGCTTGGCAGAATTTTTTTAATAATTTCAACAAATATTGATATTTTATAAGCATAATTTCTATTTGTACCATTGAAATTTTCAGTTGGGCAAAATCATGGGACTTAAGCATTTTTTATGTTTATCAATTTACATTTTCACTGTTGTGGGAAATTATAAGGGTCAGAATTATTTAATGACAGCAGACATTGAGATTAAAAAAAAGTTACAGCTTTATAACCATTAAAACAAACTGACAACATCACATGTCCAAATATACAGAGTAAATATAATTAAAATCAAACTCAAGTGCTCGCAGTTATTACTGATAGAAATATTTTTTAATGAGTCTGTGTGTCCGACGAAATTGACATTTACAATAACCAATAAAAATCTAATCCTTCCAAGCCTATCCATAGGCTAGTGGTTAAGACACTCCAAAGATCCGGGTTCAAATCCCTGTCCACAACAGACGGGGGGTGGAGGGTATCTGAATCCAAGTCTCCCACATCTTGGGTGAGTGATCTGAATGCTGGGGTGAATGTGCTAAATGGAAGAAGGGGGCATCACCTGTCTTTTTTTTTTCTCCCTAGCAAGAAAGGTCTTAGGCACGTAACTCCAGGAGATGTGAATTCCAGATGGAGGTAGGCCCCTAAGTCCCTTTAAGAGACCAAGCTTAGGCACATCTCACCCCAGTATTTCCTATTAGCTACCTTAGACAGCTCAGTCCCCACTCAGCTTGCTAGCTTTTGTTGATCCCATTCTTAGGCACCTAACCCGCCCTCCCATCCCCCATGCATTATACAGAGAAGCTGGGCAGCTAACTCCGGGCTGAGGAGTCCATTGGCAGAAGGGTGCCTAAAATTAGGCACTGCAACACTGAGCCTAAGCCTCTTTGTCAATCCAGCCCACTGAGTTTTACATAAAACCTTATGTTCTGCAAAGACTGTTGGTGCAGCTGTAGGTTCCTCATCTGACACATACTTTTTCAAGTTCTAGTCTACACATATTTTAGGTGTGCCAACACCAAGAGGAAAACAGTGCATTTAGCATGGTACAAGATGACATTATTGAGAAAGGTGGGATAAATAAGAGGAAAGTTTGTGCTAAAAATTAAAGGTTTCCTGCACAAGTTCTGTGTAGAAGAAGAAACTGTAGTGAACAATTCATTACCATCCGAGGCTGTTTCTCCAGGTCAAAACAAGCACACTGATGGGGTGGTGTGGGAAAATTTTACACCATTCCCGCCCATACTTTACTGATTCTGTGGTTAAATGGAGGCCTTTAGTCTCAAGTGTTGTCAATATGGCCACTTTTGCCCACTGTTTTTGTGAGTGGACCTCCCCTTTGAGGTCTCTCCCCAATCTACAGGCATCAAATATGTCCACTTTTGAAAGCATATTCACTTGAAAAAAATTGGAACCATTTCACAGCAACCAGTTGTGATGTCACGGAGAGGATTGTCTTTTCAAGCAGTGAACAAGAGGTAATTTCTGAAGTTCCATATTCATAAAAAGTTTCCTAATGTTAAAAAAAGTGAAAGATTTGTGACACTAATGTTTACCATAGTATACAACTCGATTCAGTTTACAATTAGTACACTGTCAATTAGCAATTACCTACACAATTAGCATTAATATAATTGTTAGTCTCAGAAATGAGGACAAGAACTGAGTGAAATCTCTTCTAACCCGCAGAGATGGCAGGCCAGCATCGAAACCCTTACCTAGACTATCTGTTCTGTGGATAAATATATGACAGTAGTGCCCAGGACTGCCAATCTGAAAGTTTCATCACTTCAGATATTAGCACAAATATATACACACTGATTAAGGAATGTGCTTGTGCATAATCAATCTCCCCCTTTTTCAATTTCTCAGTGGTTCTATATCCATTATGTGGGGCAAATTAGTTCAGGGGAAAAGCTCAAGGTACTGAAACATATGAGCAAAATATAGAGCTTAGAATAGCTACATGACTGAAAATTAACTTATAAATGGAAAACATATTCAGTGGGGAAACTGTTTCAGTAAGACTGATTTTCTAACCAGCATTTATTATGAGTTAGCTTTCTAGATAGCAACCCATGCTAAAATCAAAACAACCTGTTTAAGAAGTTTTAGCAGAAAGGCAGACTTTTCATGAACATTCAGCAAATCATGAGAATGGAGGGCTGCCTAGTGCAGAACTAGAGGGGACTTCAGATGACCTTGGATAGGTCACTAATTTATGGATGATAAGCTCACATTCAGGGTTTGTCTGACAAGGAGAAGTGGTCAAATTTAGACTATGATTAGTGGGAGTGTATTAGCTATGTCTGACCTAAAACCTTTTCTACTCAATGCAGGCTCTCATAGGGTCAAATGCAACTCAGGTAACTACTGACATGACCTACACATTTAAATATTCTGTGGTTGAGCCTACTGAGGAAAGCATTGGCTATAAGAGCACTCCAGAGCTCTGTATAAAGAGCCAGAAGCAAAGCAGTTTATTTTGCACTGTAACAGTCATGTTCCCTTTTCAATTTATATGTGAAAAGCTTTTGCACTTAGAAGGAAACCGACCAGTTTCCTCTTGAGGAAAAAAACAATTGGTTTTTAATGACAGGAAATCTGTTTTTTACTATTCCTAACTCTACCATAGACCGTACTTGACTTTGGCAATTCACTTGGCTTCTGCATGTCAGCTTCCTTATCTGACACAGAAGCAATATCACCTAGATCAAAACATTCAACTTCTTTCATTAAATGTTTACAAAGAGCTCTGAGATCGTTGTATGGAAGGGCCTTTAGGAAAAAAGTGTTAAGTGAAGTAGTGTACATACCTGTTCTATGCCCTTTGTAAAGGGTGTCTGGTTTCCTGAACAGCCTCCTCCTGTGCCTCCAGCTCGCTCATTTTCCCAAGGCAGTTTGTTTTTTCCTTTACCTGCACTTAAAACCCTTCTGGGACATATCCCTTGATCAGTATAGGGGCTGTGAGAGCCATAGTTTTGGGTAGCATCCCTTGTATGATCCCCACAGTAACTGTGTGCACTCTGAGTCCTGTTGCCTGCCAGCAACCAATCCGTGTCTGCTCCATGGGGCAGATGGACCCCCCTGCCATGGGCAGAGGATGGCATGGGCACAGCATACTCCACAAACCCCTGGTCTGTTAACTTAGGCAAGGTTTTCCTGGCCAGCCTGGCCTGTACAGCGTGCATCACCCCGTCCCCGTTGTCCTGCAATTCAACAGCATCCACAGCCTTAAAGAGGAGACTGGTTTTGCCTGAGCCCATGGAAGAGGCCAACACCGCAAAGGCCTCCAGGGCAGCATGGCGGACCCGCCGCTTACTGTCCACCAGGGCTGGTGCTAACCCAAACGCCAGCTTGGGCAAGTCAAAGTCCTCACTAGGGTATGTGAGCAGGGATCCGATGCAGATGTTCACCACCTCCTCCCTGACCTTGGAGTTCTTGTGCTGAAGATGCTCTGGCTGCAGTAGCAGGCACAATACCTCTTGGGGACCCACAGCCTTCATCAAGCACCAGAAGAGCTGACTGTACTCCTGCCGGATGGCCAGCTTGTTGTCACCCAGCACCTTGGCAGCGGCCGACACAAGGGGTCCCAGGTAGGCCTGAACCCGCTCGCCCAGGCGCAGGGCCAGCAGGTGCAGCACCTCCAAGGTGCCATGTACCACCTTGAAATTGGAGTCGTCCAGAAGGGTGTAGAGGAAGCTGATGAGCCCCAGCAGGCTGGGGGCGGGCGTGGAGGCCAGGCTGGCGGAGGCGGCATCTGTCAGCACCTGCTTGAGCTCCTCCACGGCCTGGGTGCGGTTCTTGTAATCCTCCTGGTCCAGCAGGCGGCCGTGCAGCTCCCGAGGGATCAGCCCGAACTCGAGGTGGGCGCTCAGGGGATCCTGCTCCGCGGGCCGGGCCCCCGCGGTGTCCCCGCCGCCGCACAGGTCCTCGCCGAGCCGGGCCTCCAGCAGCCGGCTGTAGTGGCCGCGCAGGGCGGAGGGCAGGCGGCCCAGGTAGCCGTGGAAGCGCTCGGGCCCCAGCGTCTCGCCCAGCTGCCGGAGGCTGCTGAAGGCGGCGGCCGCCTCCTCGCCCGGGCCGCCCCCGGGCCGGGCCGGCGCGCCCAGCTTGCGGGCCAGGCTGAGGGTGAGGTCGCCCAGGTCCAGGCCGCGGGGCAGCGGCGGCCCGAGCAGCGCGGGCAGCAGCAGGGCGGTGGCGGTGCGCAGCGCCGGCTCGGCGCTCTCCAGCCCGTGCTCCACCAGCGCCCGCAGCGCCTGGGCGCCGGGCCCCGGGCGGGTGAGGCGGCGGCGCAGGCCCCGCAGCGCCTCCCCGCGCAGCGCCGGGCTCTCCCCGCGCAGGCCGCGCACCAGCTCGGCCAGCGGCCGCTCGCCCGGCCCCGGCCCCGGCCCCTCCTCGCCGCCGGCCGCCGACAGGGCCGGGCCGGGCTCGGGGCCGCGGCGGCGGAGCAGCTGCTGCAGCAGGGCGGCCTCCCGCTCCCGCTCGGCCGGCGAGCCCCGGCCCTGGGGCGCGCGCGTGTCCCCGCCGGCCCCGCGCTCACTGGCCTCCATGCTGCCCGCCTGCGGGGGAAGGGCGAGGGCCGCGGCCATGGGGCGGCGGCGGCGGCGGCGTCCCCGGGCAGCGGCTGGAACCGGCCTGAGAGGAAAACATCGCGGTCTCCAGGGGCCGCCTTGCGCCTGCGCGGCCTCAACCAAGCGCGGCCGCAGGTGGAGTGGGCGGAGCGGACGGAACCAACGCGTCGCCCCCCATCCCCAGAGCGCGTGGCAAAATGGCCGCCTGCCAGGGGAGGGCATCACGTGACCGTCCCAAGGCACGTCTCGACGCTGCTTGTTGCCGGAAAGGGCAGCGTAGAGCACTATGGGATTTGTAGGCTCCGGGAGCTCGAGGGTGGGGCGGCGGGCTAGTGTCATGTGACCCACAAGATGGCGGCTGTACCGAAATGGCCGTTGGGAAGGCAAAGCTCCGGAGCCGTGGGTTTGGGTGCCCGGAAGTGACGCAAGGCCGCTGTGTGTTGGTGTCTGACAGGAGGCGACGGGGCCTACTGCTGCCACCGCCGCCGCGGGCTTCGGTCTCGTCCCGGCCTCTGCCGCCCTCATGACTCAGGTGAGCCGAGCCGAGCCTGCGGCGGAGCGGCCCCCGGGGCGGGGAGGGAGAGCCCCGTGTGCGGCGAACAGCGCCCCCCGGTGGCCGAGCCGGGCTGCGGCCCCCCCCGCCCGCCGGCCCCGAGCGGCTCCGGGAGACCAGCTCGCCACGCGGGCGCGGGGCCGCTCCCGGAGAGGAGCCAGCCGGTACGCGGCTCCGGCCCGCGGGAGCCCCCCGGCTCCGGGCCGTGCCGCGGCGCCCCTCTCCCGTCCCGGGCGCGCCCCTGTCGCCCCCTCGGGTCAGGGACCGTCCCCCGAGCCTCTGGGCCGCCCCAGCTTCGCAGCGCCTCGTGCCGCTGGGCCTCAGCCTGACGCCGCCGCCCTCGGGGGCGCGCCCGAGCGAGCCGGGGTCCCGGGCAGGCGCTGCCCGCCGAGCGCGCCCCGCGCCGGTCCTCCGGTTTGCAGACCTGCGGAGCGCGGGCGGCCCTGCCTCGGCTCCCAGAAGACACCGAGGTGATGGGTAGTAGGAAGGCAACCTATAAACCAAAGCTAGATCCCGGGTCCCAAACCAAATTCCCTTGCCGTGGGACATTCCAAAATAAATGAAACTTCCTGCAGAATGGAAAGGCTGAAACTTTATTGAGACAAGTCAAAACGGTGCTTCAGTTTGACTTGCTTGAAACGTTTCCAAGGTTCCCCCAGCCCCCCGGAGTTGCGGCGGCCGGCCAGGCTGGGACCCCCAGTTCTGGGGCAAGGCACCTGGCAGACTGTGCTGGGAGCCAGGGTTGGTGGGAGCCCCTGCTCCCAAGGAGCCAGGAGGGTGAGCTGGCGGAAAATGAGGCAGGATTCCATTGAAAACCTTTTTGTCAAAATTGTCTCGTTCTCATGGAACATTTTGATGAATCGGTGTTTTCTGATGAAACATGTTCCATGGGAAAATTGCCACGTTACCAGTGAGGCTTTTTAGACCAAACCCAGCATTTTGTATTCTACCCAAAAGTAGATGGGAAAGCAATCCGGAGGTGGCAAAACAAGTACACTTCACCAAGTAGGTAGGCCTTCTGTTATAATTGAATTTTCAGAGTTGTCTTTAAGAATAGCCCTAAGTAGAGAATATTCAGTAATCCAGTCTGGAGGGGACAAACGTAGTTCTGTCTTTAGTGTCCTATGATTTGTTCATAGAACCTAGAAATGGAACAGGCCTGTCAGGTCTCAACTAATCCATAGTTTGAGGAGATTACAATACAAATAATATCTCTGTATTGACAGTGGTACCCAAAGGCCACGTGTGTCCTTCTAGCATATTTTCCAAAGCTGTGCCTCTGGAGAGAGTTAAATAAGAGGCTAACCCAGCCTGTTAATTTCTTCAGCAGTAAACTTGTCTGAAATGGTGGCTTATTTGTTGCATATTCCCTTTTCTATATTATGGTCTATATCAGAGTTAGAATAAAATTAAGAAGCGCAAACAAGAAGGTTTATGCTACACAGTGTTGGGGATGGCATTTTTTTTCATTGTAATTTGACACACAACTTGTGGTTGCTTAAGAAATTTAAAATTAAACTTGGTGAAGCTCTTGAATGTGCCAATAGGGAACAAGCCTCTCCTGGACAGGAGAAGGCGTTGATGGTCATGTGCTGTGATTCTAGGGTTTTATGGTACAAATGAGGATTTGGGGGAGGCATTTCAAAGCTCCCTTGGCTCAAGTGCTTATTCCAGGTCCTTACTTCCTATTATTCCCATGTAAAGAAAATTGCATATAGATAATGGGGGTCATTATATAATATTGTTTGTGAAAAGGGGATAATTTATAGGTCAAGCAAATTTAATATAACTTTTCCAAGATAATCATGACATTCCTAACAATAATTCTGTTGGTATTTATTGTACTTCCATTTTAATGTTATGTTATTAGAAGTGACTAGGACTCAACAGTTCATCTAAGTGTTTTATAGGAACACTACCACGCTTTGCTAAGTGCAAGTTATTTGAATAGGCACATTTCTCTGACTAGTGAATTTACCTTGTTCTCAAGTAGCGGGGGTAGCTGTGTTAGTCTGTATCCACAAAAATAACAAGGAGTCCGGTGGCACCTTAAAGACTAACAGATTTATTTGGGCATAAGCTTTTGTGGGATGCAAGTGGGTTCTAGCCCACGAAAGCGTATGCCCAGATAAATCTGTTAGTCTTTAAGGTGCCACCGGACTCCTTGTTGTTTTTGTACCCAGGGCTTTGGAGCGGAGCCCGTGGCAAAAGCCCTGTTTGTACCTTGTTCTGACTTCATGGCTAACAAACTAAGTAAAGATGCGCACAGAATCTGCATTGTTGTTTATTTGAAGATCACTGGTTTTGTTATGTGTGGTAAACACAAATGTGAGTAGTCACATGTAATTCTGTGGGACGGCTCGCACGCAAAGTTACGTGCACACATTTTTGCAGGATCTGGGACTTATTCCATATCACACTAATGATTCTGGTTCTCTAGCCATAGTCTTTCAGGATGTTGTTAGCTTCGTGTGTCTGTTGGATTCTGTATACTTGTAGAGTAAAATTAGGAAGTGAGGCAAAGAAATATAATCTCTGTAAACAAATACACTTAACTAAAGGAAGTAAAAAGAAAAGAAGCAGGGGTTTTAGCTGCTAGATTGCATCACTAAGCTTGTGAATACTGCAAATTCAGTGACCAGTTGTCACAATCTTGTTTTCAGAGAATTGTGATGAAGGGTTTTCTTAAAAACTTTATACAATATTATAATAGGAAAGGGGTAAACTTGTGTATTTTCCTGCACAAAATTGTTTTTACTTTGGTTGTAATTCTTCACCTCTTTGCTAGCGACTGCTATGTTCTATATTTAAACATTGTCAGATAATTGTCTCCCTCCAGATTCAGCACTTCATCGGTGCTCTGCTGTGCAAATTAGGTGTCAGGGAGTTATAAAAGTGGTGAAGAGAAACTTGCCAGTGACCACAAGTCCTTACTTTTTAGTACCAGTTTACAAGAAGTAAAATGATAATGCATTGTAGTCAGTTTAAGAAATGAAAAGCTGATTTATTTAAAATTCAGAAATCTGATGGGCACAAGGTTCATATGTATTTTATCTGGGGTCATGAACAAGAGCGGATCTGTCTCTGCCATTGTATTTAAACAAGCTGAACAAGCAAGAGGTGAAAATGTGTAGTATAACAATGGGGACACGTTAATGGAATGCTTGAAAAGTTTACAATTTAAAATGTTTCCTTCTAGTTGATTCATCATCCTTTCTTATGCACAATATATAGGTTTAGAAGTCTGTTCTTTCCTCTGTGCATAACCCCTATGGCTGATGCTGGGAGCAGCTGTGCATGAATAAGTGGATAATGATGGCGAAATCAGAATTTAAAATGATTTGGCCAAATTTTGCCTCACAACCCATTATTTCAGTGGGCTTTCAGACTGCAGGGCTAGGTCTGCACTACAGGTTTCTGCCCGAAGAGCTGTATTGGTCAGGGGTACAAAGATGTGTGATTCCTGACTGACCTAGCTTGTGCAACCAGAAACCCTTAGCATGCATGCAGCTGTGCCAGGATATGTGCACTTTTACCTGTTTCTTTCATTTGTAGGGGGTGGTTTTATTATACTGTTATAAAGCTTGTATAGTTGCATCCTCACTAGGAGCACTTTGCTGGTAGATAGTGCTTGTATTCCTAGACTGGTAAAGCACATCTGGATGTAGCCTAAAAGGGTAGAATCTGTCAAATCATTATCTGAGAAGGAAATTCCGTTACCTCAGTTTTTAGCAGCCTGACACTTTTTCCCCACCACAAATTTAATAATTCTGGTTGCGATACAAAAGTAAACAAAAGAATTACTTCTGTGGTTTATGAAAAACAACAAGCAGAATTATACTCAAGATAGAGTCTAGGGGTGTTATATTTATTTAATAAATAATAAATATCACAGTTCAGTGCAACTGCAGCTGTATTTCCCCTTCAGTGGTTCAGCCTGGACATCCACTCTCAGGCTTCCAACTCCCCAGCCATTGCCTTTCTCTGTGGAAACGTGTCTCTTTACCTTCTGACCAGGGTTTTGCCAGGCTGAGCGGTTCCCTGCCTACACCGTGTTATCCCCAGCACAGACAGGCTGCTGATGGACACCTGCTTACTTCCTATTCAGAGACGGTTAACACAGGTACATTTGCTACAGTTATAAGGTACCACAAAGCACTTCCTATGCAAGCCTTCTTTATTCTTAAGGTAAAAGGCACTACCAAGAAAACATATGACAAACAATAAAAGAATCTACACACATGCTAATAAGCTTACAGACATCCTAACATGGATTCTGGCAGGAGCAGTCCTCCAACCTCCCACCCAAGGGGGGATGTCTTGTGGTTACAAATTCATTACAACTTCAGCTCAGAAAAAGCACCCAGTCCTTTCAACGCTACGCTAAGGATTGAGGTTCTTCGTAGACCGGGGTCCCATCCATTTGTTGGTTCAGGAAGAAAGCCCATGAGCCAGTTTAAAATTAGGCTAATTATTCAAAACCCGTTTCTTTGGCCTTTGGTCCCAGGAGAATCCAATCTGAACTAATATATGTGAGCCTCTCCAAGGTGGTGGCTTCAAGTGGTTGATAACAGAGGAAGTACATTAGCATCCCCTCTCCCTTCTAGAGAAGGTATGTACAATGCCAAAATAACACACAATTGCATTTTTAATACACAGTACCTCAGAGGTATTAATCCTAATTCAATAAGGTTTAATTTAATTCAGTAAAGTTTATCTTAATTCTATAAGGTTTGTTCAAGATATTGTCAGTCTGTCACAATAAGAAAAATAGTTTTGTAGGCAGAATGGCCCCTTATAATTGTTTGTTAGAAATGATTTTGAAATAAGAGATTCTGGAATAAGCATTCCCGTTCTTTTCTAAAACTACAATAATTTAATTTAGTAATGTTTGAGAACTTTTCAAAGCATGTTCGAAATATTAAATAATGAATCCTCCCAAATGCTCCTGGGAAAGGAGGAGGAAGATATTGAACCTCCTTGCAGAATATTAAATTTTGAAGAGTTCATGGCACCTGCTTTCCTCCAAGGACATGTGTAGTAATTGTTTCCTCTTCACAAGGTTTGCTCAGTACAGTAGGACCTCAGAGCTATGAACTGACCAATCAACCACACACCTCATTTGGAACCAGAAGTGCACAGTCAGGCAGCAGCAGAGACCAAAAAAAAAAAAGCAAATGTAGTCTAGTATTGTGTTAAACATAAACTACTAAAAAATAAAGAGAGAGCAGCATTTTTCTTCTGCATAGTAAAGTTTCAAAGCTATATTAAGACAATGTTCAGTTGTAAACCATAATGTTTTCTTCAAAGTTATGAACATTTCCAAGTTATGAACAACCTCCATTCTTGAGGTGATCATAACTCTGAGGTTCTACTGTATTCACTAAAGAGAATTATCAGTACAGCTCATTGACTTTGAAGCATTCAACTGGATATTAGGCAGGTTTCTTCAAACGAGGGCATTTGTGCATCAACCTGACCGAAAAGGGCAGTGATCTGCATATCATATTTCTTTGATAAGTTCTGTCCAAAATGACCATGGTCTCTTAATTGTTTTTATTCCACCACTGTGGTTGTGTTGAGGGTATATTTGATGCAAAATCCCAGTTTAAACACACTATCAGGTACATAAGGCCCAAAATACAAATTCTGTAAAGGAAAGACTTTTTTAAAAATATAATAATACCTTTGACTTTAAATTAATGTGCATAAAAAAGCATGTTGCTAGTTTGTGAAAATCAGAAAGAAAAACATTTGTTTTATTTGTCCAATTGGAGCATAATACAATAATTAAAATAACAGCATGAAAGATGAAAAATAAATTTGATTTTTTTTAAATGTTGTCTGTTTAATGATTTAAGAGGCTGAAGTAAAATGGATAATGAAACCCTTTAAAATAAAAGGCTGAGTAACATATTTAAAATTTTGTTCGTCACAGATGGACCAGTCGTCTCCAACCTACATGCTTGCCAACTTAACCCACTTACATTCTGAACAGCTTCTGCAGGGTTTGAACCTCCTTCGCCAACATCACGAGCTGTGTGACATTATCCTTAGAGTTGGCGATGTCAAGATCCATGCACACAAAGTGGTACTTGCTAGCATCAGCCCGTATTTCAAAGCCATGTTCACTGGAAATCTTTCAAAGAAAGAGAACTCCGAGGTAGAGTTCCAGTGCATTGACGAGGCAGCACTGCAGGCTATAGTGGAATATGCATACACAGGGACTGTATTCATCTCGCAGGACACTGTAGAGTCACTTCTTCCAGCTGCAAATCTTCTTCAGATCAAACTTGTACTAAAGGAATGTTGCACATTTCTTGAAAGCCAGCTAGACCCTGGCAATTGCATTGGGATTTCTCGTTTCGCAGAGACGTATGGCTGCCATGACCTCTACTTGGCTGCGAACAAATACATTTGTCAGAATTTTGAAGATGTTTGTCAGACTGAAGAATTTTTTGAGCTTACACATGCTGAATTAGATGAAATTGTTTCAAATGACTGTTTGAATGTTGTCACAGAAGAGACGGTTTTTTATGCACTGGAGTCTTGGATCAAGTACGATGTGCAAGAGCGACAGAAGTACTTAGCACAGCTGCTACACTGTGTCCGGTTACCACTGCTGAGCGTTAAGTTTCTTACTAGGTTGTATGAGGCAAACCATCTTATTCGTGATGACCATACTTGTAAACATCTGCTGAATGAAGCTCTGAAATACCACTTTATGCCTGAGCATAGACTTTCCCATCAGACTGTGTTGATGACACGACCACGGTGTGCTCCCAAAGTACTTTGTGCTGTAGGAGGAAAAGCTGGACTGTTTGCTTGTTTGGAAAGGTAAGGAGTATTGGTGACACTAAGTGGTGTTAAGAAGCCATGCATTAACATGTCCTCCAGGTCAGGGTTGAGACAGTCTTTGGGTTGTAACTGTTTACTTTGTAATTAAAGGGCTTCAGTCTTGAGGTTGTCAGTGTATCAGCTCCTTTCATGAGCACCCAAATGACTAAAAATCAAATTTAAAAAATGTCAGAGAAACAGGGTTGAGCATACTGTGCTCTTTATTTTTATATATGATCTTCCTTGATACATGTTCTTTATTTGTGCTGAGAACTTTTCTGCAATGTAAAATATTGCAAAGCCTTAGTAGATCGTTTGGGGTGCTTGTATTTAAATATGAAATTTGTTAACCGTACAGTTATTTTCACTCTGTTTTTGCCTTCGTACCCTTTCATGTTTTTACTGTGTATACGATTTTTGTTACTCTCCCCAATCACCATTCTAGACTGCCAAATAGTAAAAAATGTAGCTTAGGTATCATAGATGTGTGCCCCACAAAACCTTATTGATAAAACAGACCTCGTAGTTAACCAGGATGTATCATTGGGACTGCTAACTCTCTTATTTTTCAAATGATGTTTGAGATGGTATAACTTTTTAAATTACATTTTTAGTGCTTTGAATCCTTGATTGTAAGTAGTATGGCTACACCTTTAGTTAAAGTTGCTTTATACTTATAATCCTCTGTTTTCAGTTGCTTAAAACCACTTCATCTGAAATTTTCCAAACTTCGTGTGCATTAGCAAAAACAGTTCTGTTTTTTCTAAGAATGAGATGGTGTGGGGGGGAGGGAAATTAGGTTTGCTAAATTCAGATAAATGGTTGGATAATCTAAGAGCTGTAGTCCCTCAAATGTTTGGAATAAGAACTTGAAATTTGGCAGTGGGATGATGTGGGGGCCAGAAATGTGCCTTTTGCTGTCCCCATGAAAATCCAACAAGATTTAGGATCAATGTTAGCCTCTGAAGTATAGCTTATTAGAAGCATGTTGCTACAATATAACATTCTATCTGCACTGAACATGCTCCAAAGCACAGAGCTAGAATTGGATGAGAGTGAATGCTTGGAAGAGGGAGGAGAAGATGATGCAGCACTAATAGTAACAGCTGCTGTCACCCCCATGGCCTAGGAGAAGCCAGATGTGATAAGGCTCACTTGTAAATGATTGATTATGTACACTACACAGTCTTTCTTTTGAACAAGGGCTCATATCCTTACCTGAGGAGGGAGACAAATGTAATTTCTCACCACTTTAGAGACAGGGTAATTGAGAGCTTGCACTGGTCTTTTGTTATGAATAGACCCCAGTGGTCATATTCTGTATACATCTCTGAGTTGTGTCAGGTGCCGAAAGCAAACTGTATTTAAAAAAAAAAAGAGAGAGAGAGAAACATGACTTCTTTTGGGGTGTTTTCCAGTTCTGGTATTGTTCGGGGTTGCTTATAACAGTGGTTCTCAAAGCCGGTCCACTGCTTCTTCAGGGAAAGCCCCTGGCGGGCCGGATCGGTTTGTTTACCTACTGCGTCCGCAGGTTCGGCCGATCGCGGCTCCCACTGGCCGCGGTTTGCTGCTCCAGGCCAATGGGGCCTGCAGGAAGCAGCGCGGGCCAAGGGACGTGCCAGGGGCTTTCCCTGAAGAAGCAGCGGACTGGCTTTGAGAACCACTGGCTTATAACATTTTCAGACAAATGTAATGTGGTGTTTTGTTTTGTGGTTCATAGTGTATCTTTAACACTAAACATTAAGCCTTATTATACTGTTGACTGATAGAGTATTCATGTCACAGTTTCTTGGTAACTGCACCTGTATTCCCCCTCCATGGTCCCTTGAGGATACTCACATATGGTTTCCAGCTCCCAACTGTCACCTGTCTTTAGTGGAGATCCATGTCACTGTCATTCCTGACTGGGGTTTTAAGGCTGCACAGCTCCCTGCCCACGCTGTGATATCCCAGCAAGCCAGTCTGCCCAAAGGCTGGTCTGTGCTTTGCTTTCTTTCCCAGGGCTATGAACAGTGTGTTGTCAGTTACTGCACAGCTCACTCTGTGCAAAACATGTGTATTCTTAAGGTAAAAGCATTACAGAGAAAACATAAAAACAATCAGAATTCTGATATGCGTGCTAAAATATTACCAGAGGTTACTCTTCAGTCTTCTGGGATCTCTAGTAGGCCAAAGTCTTTCCAGCCCTTCCTCAAGGATTGGGGCCCTTGGTCAGGAGGTCCTGTCCATTTTCTGGATCAGAGAGAAGGTCCTGTAGCTCAGTTCCAGGTCATCCTTTTATACCAAAAGCCCCTTCTTTGTCTTGTCTTTGGAAAACTCAGTTTCAACCAGCATATGCAAACCTCTCTAGAATTGTTTAGTCTTAGTGACTGGCCTTAATCACCCCCCCCACACACACACACTGTTTTTATTTCCTGTATGAGCTCTGGTAACCCTCCCCCATGGAGTAGAATGCAATCATACATAAATCATTTATAAATTTAATACAATGGCACTTAAAGTTACTGGATGGGGTTGTAATATCTGTCACAATTCAGACCATCTCTTAGAGTAGAAAGGCTCGGTTAGTATCCTGTTAAATAACTTGAAACCAAACTCCTACAATTACATGACTTAAAGAAAAGTTTAGCATGTCATTTTAAGTTTTTAATTTTTGAGGTAATTATTTTTTCTTGATATATAATCTGTAAATCTACATATGATTTACTGTAGATACAACTGTATTTCTTAACTTTCCCAAATTTGATCTGAAAACATAGCTTTCCTGAAGTGATTGATTGAAAACCACTATTGGCACAGAAGACAGTCAGGGGTGGGAAATTGTCAGTTCCTCAGATTTAAGGATCAGAGGTATTTTAATTGAGACTTTGTGGCTTTCTATTAAATCAAATAGTGTACTTTTCTGATATTTCTCTCTCGAGCTGTTCTTCTGCAAACTCCCACAGTGAAGTACTGACTGTAAGACTATCCCTTCCCAATATTTTTGTCGGAAATCCATTGCTTTCAGCTGTCCTCAAGCCTTTAGCAAATGAGTGGAATAAGGAGCTTTTCCTCTTCCCTACTGTAATTGACTAAACTGAAGTCCTTGAGTTTAAACAGTCCATCTGGACATAAAGAGCTATTTGTTTCTCTATTTATTTGTTTTAACTTGTCTAATAAATTCAAGGTGAAAGGTAGCTGGGGGAAGAGCAAATGCAGATATCTGCTCCACAAGCAGCTAGTTGAAAATGGGCCACACCACTCTGCAACATGGAATGCTTTCTCCTGCAGGACAGCAGAGTTGTAATATTTGCTGTTGTATCTTTATCAGCATCTGCCTTGAACCCTTCGGAGAAGACTGAGGTTGCTGGACTCTGTAACTGTCAAAGAAATAAAGGTCTAGGAAAAATCCAGCTGTGATCACTGAAGTCTCATTTGGGGTCTGAAGCTGTCCCAGAGACTGTTGAAGCTGGATTTCTCATGGCAACTTTAACACCAATTGCCAGCAGATTTCTGGTCTTGGTGACCATACAGTGATTGGGGGGGGGAGGGATAGCTCAGCGGTTTGAACATTGGCCTGCTAAACCCAGGGTTGTGAGTTCAATTCTTGAGGGGGCCATTTGGGATCTGGGGCAAACATTGGGGATTGGTCCTGCTCTGGGCAGGGGGTTGGACTGGATGACCTCCTGAGGTCCCTTCCAACCCTGATATTCTATGATTCTATGATAATATATTTCATGGTGACTTTTGGGAATTTTTTCTTCCTACCTGTATATATACAGAGGAAGAGTTACCTCACCAAATAACTCCCTCATACACATTAATCAATGAGTGCGAAATACTCCGTATTCTTGGATCTGGATCACTTAAGGCCTGATCCAACTCCCATTAAAGCCACTGGAAGGTACACAGGTATAGAACATACATTTCAGTCTTTAACAAATAAATACTACTTGGTGGGACTTAGCAAAGCTTTAAAGAGTAAAGTCTGTTCACCTAATCCAATTTCTCTATTTCCTCTCCAGTGTTGAGATGTATTTTCCCCAGAAAGACTCCTGGATAGGTCTGGCGCCTCTTAGCATTCCCCGCTATGAATTTGGAATATGTGTCCTGGACCAGAAAATATATGTTGTAGGAGGGATTGCAACCCACATGTGTCAAGGCATCAATTACCGAAAACATGAAAGTTCAGTGGAATGCTGGGATCCTGATACAAATACCTGGACATCTCTTGAAAGAATGAATGAGAGCCGAAGTACTCTTGGCGTCGTGGTTCTAGCAGGAGAACTGTATGCCTTAGGTGGCTATGATGGGCAGTCTTATTTACAGTCAGTGGAGAAATACATTCCAAAGGTTAAGGAATGGCAACCAGTGGCCCCAATGAGTAAAACAAGAAGTTGTTTTGCTGCGGCTGTCTTGGATGGGATGATATACGCCATCGGCGGCTACGGTCCTGCCCATATGGACAGGTACGTACTCGTGAGGTCTGCCGGATGAAAACAGTGTGAACTTGGAAAACCAGTGATAATATTTACCTTGTGATCAGCAGCCATCTGTAAGTTTCTAAGCAAGATCAGTGGTAATCCACGGTGGGCCTCATTAGTTATTGTTCTGTTGCATCAACATGAGAATTCATTTGAGGAATCTTTTTTCAGTATACAACTGAAGTGTTCTAGCTAAGAGCTCAGCTCTTCTTTTATACAAATCTTAAGAGAAAAATATGCTTAAAGTTCTGATGCTAACAATATGAAAATGTAAGTCTATATAAAGGCTTGTACTTAAGTATCTTGCTGAACTGGAGCCTTAGACTAGTTTAACAATAAAGTTCCAGTAAAAGGGGATGAGCACAAAACCACACATAGTCACAGGCCCTAGTCCTGCATTCAGATCCCCATGGATGGAATCTTGTACCCATAAGGAGTTCCATTGAAGTCGTCAGTGCTCCATTCAGTTTCCAGCTTCTCACCACATGGATCTTGGTCCATGATCCCTTCTGTCCATGAATCCCCGTATATATTCCCTTATTTCCTGGGCCATCGGAAGAACAGGATTGCCTGCATTGCCCTCACCATGTTCATAACACTTGTAGTTCAGTGTTAACACGCTAACTATAATCAAATTTCGTGCTTCAGCCAGTCACCTGCAGGGTCAGGAAGATTTTTTTTTTCCTGATGCACAATTGACCAGATGTGTGTTGGTTTGTTTTGCCTTCCTCTGAAGTATCAGATTGGTCAACTGGAGGCCGGACAGCAGATTGGGTGGATCAGTCCTCTGATATGATAGAGAGAATCTTCTTTCTAGATGCCTGGCGTGTCTTACTCATATGCTCAGGCTCTAACTGATCACCAGATTTGGGCTCAAGAATAAATTTTACCCCAGGTCATGTTGCCAGGGACCTTGGGGGTTTTTTACCTTCATCAACAGCATGGAGCAGGGATCACCTGCTGCTGGGCATCTCCTGTCAAATCAGTTCCCAACCATTGCAACAGTATTGTTGACACCTCAGTGTCCCCTGTTCCCTGCCTGTGGCACATGACAGTTTAATCTCCTTTCGACTAACATCATTGGGCTCAATTTAGGGGTGTCTGGTTGAAATTTAATGGTTTGTGTTATGCAGGAGGTCAAGACTCTGTGATCTAATGGTCCCTTTTGGTCTTAAATTTTTTGAAATCTGTGATCTGGCTGCAGGATTAGGGCCATACGATGCAGCTTACACAAACTTTCCTTCATTAACAATGGCAGCAGAACAGCTGGGCATTTCTCTTCAAAATGCAAGCTAGCAAAAGAAGACTCACTTAAAACAGCAGGATAATCAGCAAAAAGATGGAGAATCTGGCCATTTGTGAACTACCAATATTTAAAATTATTGAATGTTATATATATAAATAGACTAGTTGGGCATTGCTGACCTGGCATTTGGTTCTACTGCTGTTGACGTTCTTGGCACTGAATTAAATGGCGAAAGGATCAGACCCCTAGTTTGTGACAAAGGAGGTGCTGTTCAGCTGATGAACAAATGAGACATGCATAAGTTTCTTAGAGGTGAGTTCTGTTAAACGTTGTTGGGCGGCGGCAGAGGAGACTACTACATTCATTGGTGGAGTAATGTGAAGTATACTTATTTAAGTATTAAACCAATGTAAATTTTAAGGAAAAAACACTAGGAACAGACCTCAATATTGAATGGTTATGATAGTCTTACTCTTCTCTTATATTCGTAGCTTGAACAGCTCTTCCTTTGTCACAAAGGAATTGTTAGTATCACTCACAGTTGTGGTGTTACTGAAATTGTGACAGATATTTCTAGATTCCCTTTTTTAAAGCTTTTTATTGAGTGGCTTTGTTTTTCGCTATTTATGGACCCTGTTTATGACATGGTCATCAGGCTCATACAAGCCCTGGAAAATCAAGTAAGCTGGCTGATGTTTAAATAAGCTCCTTGCCTTCAGTGCACTACTACTCCTGGTTCCCTGTTCCTCTCTCTTTCCTTCCCCCCCATGCCACGGGCGCGGCACATCTGGTACGGGATGGCTGCATTCTTATGTCTGTAGTAACTACTGTCTTCTGTACAGCTCCAGTGCTGGAGAGGTATGTTTCGTGGGGCTGCATGTTACTTTCAAATTTACCCTGAAGTGAGGACATGTCCCATCCTCCGTTACTGTTCAGTTCCAACCCCTGTGTTGCCATTCTTGACGAATACTCCTTTCCCATTTCCATCCCCACCCCCTTCCAGTCTCAGATGGTGTTGTGGCAAGATGGGGAAATCTTGAGCCTGGTAGAC
This sequence comes from Lepidochelys olivacea, assembly GCF_965140295.1. NCBI lineage: Eukaryota > Metazoa > Chordata > Testudines > Cheloniidae > Lepidochelys > Lepidochelys olivacea. Next base: position 127,434,812 of record NC_140416.1, read on the forward strand.
TTTTCGGTTAAATTCCATTGCAGAGTTGTGAAATGTTCAGATTACCTGGTGGTGGTTACTTGAATTATAGTTGCACTTGTCCTTCATAAGAACCCTCAGCCCCGCACTCTGTCTTGTTTCATGTCAAAATGTATCCTGTGGTTATGACTGTAATCTGATAACCTCAGAGTACAGGCAGAACTATATTGTTTGGCCATGAGGGAATATTTTTAAATTGTTTTTGGCAATATTGTGGGCTGAATCTTCAGTTATGCCAATTCTTTGCTGGAGGATCCTAAGAGGGGCTGATCCTTCTGTTGTTGAGTATGTTGGCTTCAGAGCTTCTTTGTGCCAGCCTTGGTGAAAAGAAGCTATAATGCAGAATTTTTCCATTACCCTAAACATTTTTTCTTGTTGCCTTATATAATGGAGCAAACTTTTTAGTAGACAGAAGCAAGCTAGGAATCCCTGATGAATGCAGATAAGTCTCTTGTGGTATAAAACTCGGTGCAAACAAATGTCATTAAACCCAAGACTTACAAGTTGTTTATTTGTATCTGCAGCATGGAACGTTATGATCCAAGTAAAGACTCCTGGGAGACAGTAGCTTCAATGGCAGACAAAAGGATAAACTTTGGTGTTGCTGTCATGCTGGGGTTCATTTTTGTAGTGGGCGGACACAATGGGGTGTCTCACTTGTCAAGCATTGAGAGATATGACCCACATCAAAATCAGTGGACGGTGTGTAGACCTATGAAGGAACCCAGAACAGGTAGGAATGTGTAAAATGCTGAGAATGTCGAGGTTTTCCTGGTGTCCTGAGACACAAAATTGCCATTTGACTTTATAGAAGAATGCAGGACCTGGCCTTCAGAGTGTTGTCTCTTTTCCCTGCGTAGACTAAAGATCGCTGAAATAATGTAATGTCGTGTGAAAGAATGACTGACTAAATATTGGATTTAACTTTTGTTTGAATACATTACAAGAGCATTTATTTTCCTGATCTAATTATAATAAAAGGCCCAATTCTACTACTTTTACTCACATTGAGTAGTACCTTATTCACAAGTAGACCGTTTGAAGTCAGTGTGGACTATCTGGGGACTCAGATACTTTTCAACCAAAGGAAGGCAGAATCTTGACCAAGATATATAAAAACAATAACTACTACTGATATGTAGAAAATGTCATTTTTTAATATCTTTATGAACGAGGCTAAAAATGGGAATAGAACTATCCTAAGCAGCTGGTTGTGGACAGGCATTTCAGTTTCAGCAGTGCATATCCCTTCCTCCTGGTCTGACTGGGAAAAGAGGGTCAGGTGTTGAGGGAGGGTGCAGGGTGATTCAGGAAAGGAGACACAGATCTGAAGGGGCAAAGATTTTTCACCCACATGCAGCCTTTTTTAAAAACACCATTTTAGATGGTTAAAAATAAAAATATTATTTAGCAAAAATTAATTAATTTTGCATCTTTTTCCCTTTAATAGGAGTTGGTGCAGCTGTAATTGATAACTACCTTTATGTAGTTGGAGGTCACTCAGGGTCATCCTATCTGAACACCGTACAGAAATATGACCCTATCTCAGATACTTGGCTGGACTCTGCTGGTATGATGTACTGTCGATGCAATTTTGGTTTGACTGCACTTTGATGAAAAGTGTGAACTCATGGACCTAATGTGAAGATGGAACTTTTTCCGCTTGAAAAGATGCCCAATTCATTGAGACCATAAGCTGCATTTTCTGGAGTTGGAGGAGTGGGGTGAATATTTGATTGACAGAGTTGGATTTTTTTTTCTTTTCAAAAATTGGCCTTGGTTATTGTTAATTACACAAAACAAAACAAATGGAAACTTGTTGCCAATCTAGGGTATGGACTGCATCCTGTGACTGGCATGAAGTGGTTATCTTAACATTAGGATACCTGGGATAGGGTTAGAAAACCTAGTGTATCCTTTCACTTTTTAGAGCTTTTACCTCTTCCTACTATGAAACATGCAGTTTACTGTGCGAGGGATGAGAGGCCTTTGAGTGTGTCGTATGACTGGGCTGTTCGTTAATAGTTGTCTGGCTGTGTCTTCATTTTGAGAAAATGCCAGTGCTTCATGATCTTTTTTATGAATAGTAACTAAAGGGCTGCCTTGTTTCTGAATCTCAAGGTTTGTAAATAATAAATGCCATAGTATGTTGCCTGTACACTCCTTCGTTACCTGCTTAATGTGTTTTGGGCTGGGGATAATTATCATGGGTGACTATTTAAATTAATACATTTGCAAGGTAAGTTTAATGCCTTTTATTATAATTTTGAACCTATTAAAACAAATTGCAATCAACTGACTTGTTTTAACCTTCCCCTATATTTTTGTTGTGGACGGACTAATGCCAGATGAAATTACTTACCTGGTCTGCAATGTGCTTGTAATCATAATACAAAGACAATTTTAAATGGTTAATTCATCAACAATGTCTTGGTTTTCTTAAGTAGCACAGCAGAGTTCACAGCGTAGGTGTAAATATTTAGAAAGATGTGTCCATCCCATCCTTGGTCCTAGCAGACTTGTGTTCATATTTCCTTGTAACTTTTATTTTTTTAAGAATGTGTGACTGCTTTTACAGAGTGTTCAGGTATCAAAATGGTGCTAAATGTAGGATTTACCACAAGGCTGTTACCAATTTAGTGCAGTATGCATAAAGCATGATTTGTTTTGATTGTTCTCTAGTGTATTTGTTTCTCTCTATCTACTTTATTAATTTGTGCCTATGAAAAATGTCAGTAATAACACAACATACTCTAATTTTTTCAATTGATCTAGTTTAATATTCCTATTTTCACAAAGTTTCTAAATATGGACTGGATGAAGAGTGAATCTCTGCCTCTTTAGACAAGTTTTGCCTTTAAAAATATCACATTGAATAAAAAGCACTGGGCATGGTTATTTATACTATGCACATATCTTTGTAACTGAACCCTGAAGGTTGTTTCTTCTGATAAACCAGAATCTGAAGAAGTCTACTTCAGTGATGGCCCTACAGTTAGTTAAGCTTTGGGTGGATAAATAAAAAATTGAGGTGGTTATGTGATGACCATTTATTTAAAATAAATAACTGAATAAATATTATTTTGGGTTGCAAGAGTATGTTTTACAAAATGTTTCTTTCTGTTTTAAACAAGGAATCACGTTTATCTTGCATTCTGTTCTAATCTTGCCAATTCTGGTACTTGATACATTTTTCTGCTTCTGGGATTATTTCCATCCACCCCCGCCCTCCCTTCCCAATTTTAACATAATAATCCAATGTATGTTTCCCCTCACTCTTAAAATCCACATACTATTATTCTTGAAAGTGCAATAAAGTTAGACAAAGTTGTTTAAAAAGCCATTTATAAGTACATAAAATAAGGTGTCCTGGATGTACTTAAATTTATTTTTCTGTAAAACTAATTGCAACCAGGCAAACTGCAGTTTTCCTTGTTCTTCCATAAGCTAGCATTTGGATTTAAACAATGAGAGAACTGTCTTTTAACCATAAAAAATCATGTTTTACCAATGTTTGCACAAATTATGAAATCCTGCAAATAGTCTTCATGCTTTACTAACTTGGTAGAATTCAGCAGGATTTGTAAGCAAATACAATGGACAAATTTAGCATTTTATATGCTGCTTATTTGAATGACCTATTGCTTATTCTAGTTACATAGCAATAATGCATAATTGAATGATTCCAGTTGATCTGTTGATAGAAGACAGGTAGCTCTATTGTTGTACATGGAGAGTTTGTGCGGAGAAAAGCAATTTTAGGAACAAGTCACAACCAAAATCATGTTAGTCTGCTGTCTAGGCTGCCTTTTCATTTTGTTCAAGTAAATACCCAAGCTGAATGTTTACATATGCTGTTTTGCTTTCCAGTTACAAGTTCATAGCGATACCATTCATTTTTGTGAATTAAGGAGTATCTTATCCCCCATCTAAACAAGGAGATAAAAATGGTCAAGAACCTAGTTTGCAAAACAGTGTTTGTTTGAGTTTATGCCTTGAAGTGGCTACAAGTTTTTTCTGTAATTCAGTATGTACTGAATTTTTTAGGAGTTTGATTAATTACAAGAGTACTCCATGAATGCAGCTTTTTAAAATACAGACTTAAGTCTCATTTGATTCATTAGTAAACAAAGTTCATGCGTAGAAAGTGGCACAAGATACAGACATAAGTGGTCTGGCATCAATAAAAAGACAACAGTGCATACCTAACAGGTATGGTGATGGTTTGTCAATATTTAGCTAGCGCCTTTCGTTTAGTGATCTCAAAGCATTTTGCAAGTGCAATGTACATTTATTCCCTTTATTTAGGCTATAGTGAAATTAATTTATGTTAAATAGACTTACCACTTTACATGACGCTGAGGTTAATGCAGCCTATTGCTAAATTTAGAGTACTACTAACCTAAGTAACGTTTCAGTATGCAGGTTTGATGTTAAGAATGGAAGAAGTAATAGTTAATGAAAAATCCTGCTGTTTCTAGATGCAGATCTGTTTAGATTGGATATTCATAGAAGTGGATCAATGTAAGATGCAGAATACTCACATATGCTGTACGTCTATCAAGTTTAGAGATCATATAAACTAATAAATATGGCATATTCATTTTCTGTTTTGGGCGCTGCTTGTGCTGTTCACCGAAGTGCTCCATTTTAGGGAGATCTGATGCAACAATCAGTTTAGCAGTTAAAAGAAATAAACCTATTATAGCCTGTACCATCTTTCATGCAATCTAAAAGTTAAGACCTTCAAATAAGATGTCATACAACTTTAAATTATCATCCAGTTCTATTTCTTAATCACTCAAAATTATTTTTTTTAGAAGCACTTTGAAATAGGTGTGAGTTTATATATGCATAAGTCATTGGATTTTCACTCACATGTTTAGAGGAAACTTAATAAAATGCCATATGCAAGTTTCCTGACAGTCATTGCTATTAGAAATGCTTTGATTTTGGAATATCCTGTTTGAATCTCTGAGGGGACAAATGTGTCCAATATACATCTCTGATGTTCCAAATAGCTAACTGTTTTACGGAGGTAGTTAAGTGTTGCTTTTGTGAATTTGTCATCTGTAAGTCCTCATTTATTTATATGAAACAATGCAAAAATTTCCAAGTTTGCCTTAAATTCCTGATGTTTAATTAAAACTCAAAGAACTGGATGATAATTCCTATATTTTGCCTTATGTCCTGTGCTGTACTTTAAACCCAAGGAGAATTTTAACTTTTAGCAGGATTTGGAACCATTGTAGAGTGAGTACTGTATTGTACTCTGACTTGTGAGGAGTGATTTGGTTGTGAGTTTCAGATGAGAAATGTAATTCTGTGTATGTACAGTGTTTTTATGTGTACACCTTTTTTAGCAGCAGGATTTTGTTTTCATTATTGTTTACATAAGTGGCATTTGAGTTCAAGAAAAAACTGCTGAATAACTTGCAATTTTGTTCTTAATAGTGTTCTCAATGTGTGTTTGCTATTGTGATAATGCTCTGTAACAATTTGTTGTAACAGTATTTCATTTAATGTGAAATGTTTACTAAATAAATCTGAGGGAAAAAGGATTTTATTTTTACATTTTGGCTGGATGGTGGATGGTGAATGCAAATGCACGCTGGCTTTAATCCTACTTTTAAATAAGACATCCATGTGATTTGGTCCCTTAAGGGGGTTTGAGGCTTAATTTAGGTCTGAGGTCCCAGTTCCCAGTCATGGATTAAGCTGAGAGAGAGAATAATTTTCAGAAATCTGCTTCCTGACCTTTGTCTGCTGGGCTACTTTTTGAGTCCTTTCTCAAAAGCCACTTCAGAGGGGGCTTTTATACTATAGTCTTAAAACTGTAACCCCTCCTGACACATATGCATCACTCACTCAAATGACACTCTGATCTCTGTGTGTGTACATATGCACATAAAAGACAATATTTGATATGTCGTGTGAATAACCAGACATGCACACAAGGCAGCAGAGTTAAAAAGTTGTGCATTGTTCTTTGTATGTGTAAACCTTAGTTAACATGCTCAGTTGACATTTTTAAAATATGAAAGTTTTTTTAATCAGAGAGAAAAATTCTACAGTCTCTGCTTGTCTTGTCCCATTGTAATGCCCTGTCCCACACACTTCACAAGGTGCGTAGGAGTAAGCCCCACTCCTGTTCTGTGCAGCAAGCACACACCCACCTGTGAATGTGTCAACAAGTACAGGAGAGGGGTTTTCCCTCCTATGCTCCATAGCAAGGCTGCAGACGTGAAGACTCCTACCTGAAACCTAATTTCAGGAAGAACTTTACGTATCCTGATAAAGCTTTCTGTGATGCAAAGTTCATGCTCTGACAGGGTGGATAAAAATCAATGATTTTTTTTTTTTTTAAATTTTTTATTTCAATCTGATTTTTTTGATAAAATGCTTTTTTTGAGGAAAAAACCTATCTAAAATTAGTTTTAATTAAGATACATTATCGCTCAAAGATATCTCATGGAATAGGGATTATAAATTCTAATTCTATAATATGAGACAATATATTCATGTAATGGTTAAAGTTTTGTAAATGAGTTCCAATGTTTCAAGGATTAGGGACCCAATTTTATGGGGTTCCAGGGGCTTCTGTATGGACTATTCTGGTTAATCTTTCTATCTATGCAATGGGACTCAGTGCTCAGTCTAGAAGATACCATCAGAGATGCTTAGTTCTGCAGTTCTCAAACTGTGGATTTGTGTCTCCAGAGATAACGTGCTTGTTAACAGCAAAAATGTTTTTAAATAAATAATATATAGAGGTGAGAAATAAGACTTCAACCCTATCGTCCCTCTGCAAATTTGTGTACTTGAAGATGATGAAAGGAACATATCTGAACATGCAGGATTTTCAGGTTGGTAAACTTTTTTTTTTCATACTTCTTTCTTACGGACTGCCTGTCTTCTGGACTATTCTTGAATTCTCATGTTTGAGCAAAAAATATAGTTGTTACTCTATGGTACTGTCATTTTAGATGCAGTTGTGATAAAAAAATAAACAGCCAAAATAGGCAGAGCTTCCTTTTACAATTTCACCTTTAAAGTAAAAAGAAAAGGAAGACTTGTGGCACCTTAGAGACTAACCAATTTATTTGAGCATAAGCTTTCATGAGCTACAGCGAGTTGTAGCTCACAAAAACTTATGCTCAGATAAATGGCTTAGTCTCTAAGGTGCCACAAGTCCTCCTTTTTGCGGATACAGACTAACACAGCTGCTCCTCTGAAACCTTTAAAGTAGTACTGTGTGTCAGTGAATGCAATAATTAATACTAAATGAGGAGTATGGTAATAATGAAATAACTGCATTGGCTTACTTTGTTTAGGAGAATCCATCCTCAACATACAGGATTCTGAAGACTATCCACCTTCAAGATCACCATCATTTTCTATAGTTTCAGGGTTATCTGCCAATGATAGTGTTTCAGTCACATCATGTATGTCACATAGCGACAGTATATATCACCTGTAGCAAAAAGAAGAAAAAAAAATCTCCATCATCCAGAAACAACCTTAGTTTGTTATAAGAACCAGCAGATTACAAAAAGAGGTAACTGATGAAAAAATTGCCCAGTTTGTTTATGCAACAAACTCTCCTTTCTGTATGATTGAGAACCCACACTTTATTAACATGGTTCAGTCATTAAGACCAGGATACGGTCCACCGAACAGAGTGGATGTTGCAGGCAAATTGCTGGATAAAGTGTATGAAAGCGAAACTGAGCAGTGTGCAAAGGGTTTAGAGGATAAAGTCGTTAACCTGAGTCTTCGTGGGTGGAGCAATGTTCACAATGATGCTGTTGTGTGTGCTTGTGTGATAACAGAAGAAAGGAATGTCTTCCTTACAGAAACAATTGCTACATCAGGAAATGCACACACAGCAGAATACTTACAAGAAGTAGCAGTAAAAGCTATAACAAACTGAAAAAAATTTCAAATGTTTAGTACGCAGCTTGGTCACAGACAATGCTGCAAATGTATCCAAGATGAGAAGAAATTATTTAGAAGAGAGTGAAGAGAGTCCCAAGCCAATAACATACGGTTGCAGTGCTCATTTGATGCACCTCCTAGCCAAAGACTTCAGTGTTCCAGAAATAAAGGCTAATGTTGTTGAAATTGCAAAATACTTCTCGTAACAATCACTTTGCAGCAGCTGCTCTGAAAAAAGTGGGAGGAACCAAGCTAACTCTCCTACAAGACATGTGAAGGAACTCCGTAGTGGACTGTTTTGAGCACTGTATCAAGAACTGGCCTAATCTGATGACAGTTTGTGAACAAAATTGTGAAAAAATAGATGGCACTGTCACAGCCTAAGTTCTCAACATTGGGCTTAAGAGAAAGGTTGAACACATGCTGAGTACCCTGAAGCCTATTTCCGTAGCCTTGCACAAAATGCAGGGAAATAGCTGTTTTATTGCTGATGCTGTTGAAATTTGGAAGGAACTGAGTGCGATCTGAAAAAGAGAAATATGCAATGACAGAGTTAAATTACAAGCATTAAAAAAAAAGGAATGGGACAAGCACTATCTCCAGCTCATTTTCTTGTAGATATTGTCAATACTTAGAACCAAGGTCAAACCTTAACTGCTGAAGAGGAGTTGGCTATGATATGGACATCCAGCAATCATTCCTCTATAATGCCAACTATATAAACTTCAGAGCTAAGGGTGAACCATTCAAGAAATATGTTTGCTGATGATGTTTTAAAGAAAGTCACAGCAGTGAACTGGTGGAAGTCACTTAAGCACTTGGATTCAGAGACTGTTGAAGTGATGACAGTCGATTTAATTTTTGTTTTTAAAAAAAAATATTTTCATTTAACTATTTTAGTTTAAAACAATTTTAACAAAAACAAACCTGATTTTAAAAAATATGAATGTTTAAGTTCAAAAATTCATATGCTTGTTTTGTTAAAATATTATGTTTGCTGTTAAAGAAAAAAATCCAGAATACATAATGTTGTTGTTTTAGTTAAATAAAACAATTGAAATGTTTGTCTGGGGATGTCCTCCTAATACAGCATGGCAAGAAAATCCTCCAAATATTAATGATTAACCTGTTGAATTGGAGATATTTATGAAGTCATTGAGAGGTGAACTATCTGTTTCAGTTACCTTTGGTAAATGAATAACCAATCAGTCATTTTCTGATATAGTGTAAAACTAATCTGAAAAGTTTTCAAAATAAATCACTTAAAAATGTACAGTGTGTACCTTCTAAAAATGAAACCTACATCTATCTCGGAGTTGTGAAGAATATGTATTAAAGTTATAACAACCAACAAGAATGCACTTTTATGTAGAAATCCATGATTAAATCGAGTCTTCCTGACTAGTGATTTAAATAGATTTGATTTAAATCAAATCCACCCTGGTATCCTGCCTTCCAGCAATAGCCAGTGCCAGATGCTTCAGAGGGAATGACCAGACCAGGGAAATTTTTGAGTGATACATCTGCAATCATCCAGTAGCAGTTTCTTGCAGTCACAGGTTTAGGGACACCCAGACCAGTGGTGAGCTGGAGCCGGTTCGCGCGAACCGGTCGTTAAAAATTGTTACAGCTCCCTGAGCTCCCCCAGCCTCTCCCCCACCTTCCCCCCTCTCTCAGAGCCTCAGCATGCCATGGCACCAGCACTCTGGACCGCTTTGAGCAGCATGATAAGGGGGTGGGCCTGTGAGCTCCAGCGGGCGGCGCAGCATCCATACACACTGCCCTGAGCAGCATGGTAAGGGGGCTGGGAGGAGGGGTTGGGTAACGGGCAGGGAGCAGTTGGAGGGGGCGGAGGTTCAGAGGGGGGACGGTCAGAGGATAGGGAACGGGGGGAGGTCGGGTAGGCGTGGGAGTTCTGGAGGGTCTGCTGGGCAGAGCCAGTGCAACCCCTAGGTGGCTGCATAGTCATAGAATCATAGAATATCAGGGTTGGAAGGGACCCCAGAAGGTCATCTAGTCCAACCCCCTGCTCAAAGCAGGACCAATTCCCAGTTAAATCATCCCAGCCAGGGCTTTGTCAAGCCTGACCTTAAAAACCTCTAAGGAAGGAGATTCTACCACCTCCCTAGGTAACGCATTCCAGTGTTTCACCACCCTCTTAGTGAAAAAGTTTTTCCTAATATCCAATCTAAACCTCCCCCACTGCAACTTGAGACCATTACTCCTCGTTCTGTCATCTGCTACCATTGAGAACAGTCTAGAGCCATCCTCTTTGGAACCACCTCTCAGGTAGTTGAAAGCAGCTATCAAATCCCCCCTCATTCTTCTCTTCTGCAGGCTAAACAATCCCAGCTCCCTCAGCCTCTCCTCATAACTCATGTGTTCCAGTCCCCTAATCATTTTTGTTGCCCTTCGCTGGACTCTCTCCAATTTATCCACATCCAGTCCGCCAAGTGGTTGGGGGCACCAAAAAGCCGTGCCCCCCAAACATTTTTTGAACAGCTGAGCACAAGGCTGCCGCTGCTCTCTGCCTCCCGGTTCCAGAGGAGCCACCCTCTGCGCGGCCAGTCCCTCCCCCAGGGGAGCCGCCCGGGGCGTGGCCAGTCCCTCCCCCAGGGGAGCCGCCCGGGGCGCGGCCAGTCCCTCCCCCAGGGGAGCAGCTGGCAGCGGAGCGGGGAAGGGGAGGGTCTAGCACTAGCAGTTGCACCTTCTTCCCCGCGCCCTGAGCTGGGATCCCTGTGGCTCTCAGCGGCAGCTGCCACTGCTGAGAGCCTCAGGGGTGGCGGGGAGGCTGGCTCGGGTGGGGGGGTGGCATTGGCTGCCTGCGCTGCCCCTGAGAGCCCCGGGGGCGGCGGGGAGCCCAGCTCGGGGACGGGGGGGCTGGCTGCCACCACCGCTGCTGAGAGCCCCGGGGGCAGCGGGGAGCCCAGCTCGGGGACGGGGGGGTGCTGGCTGCCACCACCGCTGCTGAGAGCCCCGGGGGCAGCGGGGAGCCCAGCTCGGGGACGGGGGGGTGCTGGCTGCCACCACCGCTGCTGAGAGCCCCGGGGGCAGCGGGGAGCCCAGCTCGGGGACGGGGGTGCTGGCTGCCACCACCGCTGCTGAGAGCCCCGGGGGCGGCGGGGAGCCCAGCTCGGGGACGGGGGGGTGCTGGCTGCCACCACCGCTGCTGAGAGCCCCGGGGGCGGCGGGGAGCCCAGCTCGGGGACGGGGGGGTGCTGGCTGCCACCACCGCTGCTGAGAGCCCCGGGGGCGGCGGGGAGCCCGGCTCGGGGGCGGGGGGGTGCTGGCTGCCACCACCGCTGCTGAGAGCCCCGGGGGCGGCGGGGAGCCCGGCTCGGGGAGGGGGGGCTGGCTGCCACCACCGCTGCTGAGAGCCCCGGGGTCAGCGGGGAGCCCAGCTCGGCCCGCGGCATGGGGAAGAAGATGCAGCTGCGCTCTGCTCTTCGGGCGGAGAAGCTGGGTGTCTACTCTGCCAGCAAGGTACCTAGCTGGGCCATAGGGAGCTGCAGGGGCCCGCGGAGCGCCACGGGGTGGGCAGGTCCAGTCCCTGGCCTGGGGAATGGTGTATGTGGGAGCAACCCGGGCACCCCTCCCCCTTACCAGTGCCACCCCCTCCAATACCCACTGACCAGCTACCTTCTCCCCTGTGCACCCCCTACCCCAACAACCCACCCTGTCCTGCCACTTTTGCCTCTGGGCAACCTCCACCCGGCACCCCCCCCCCCCAGCTAGCCACGGTCACCTTCACCCCTGCATCAACCTCTGGGACCCCCCCCCCGCACCTGCCATCTCCCTCCTGCCCACTCCTCCCTTGTGCAAACCCCTCCCTGCCACCTTCACCCCCCTGCAACAACCCTGGGCACATACACACCTCTACCTGCCAGCCCCTTGCAACAACCCCCTCCTGCCATTTCTCCCTTGTGCCACTGCACCCCCTGCAACAAGCCCCTTTTGCCTCTGTGCAATCTTTTCCCTGCCACTACACCCCCATCCCCTCCACCTCTTGGCACATCCCTTTAAATCAGAACTTTTTATAGGGAACCGATTAAGATTTTGGCAGCTCATCACTGACCCAGACCATGGAGGTGTGCCCCTGACCATCTTGGCTAATAGGCATTGATGGACCTGTCCTCCATGAACTTATCACATTCTTTTTTGAACCCAGTTATACTTTTGGCCTTCACAACATCCCCTGGCAATAAGTTTCACAACTTGACTGTATGTTGTGTAAAGAAATACTTCCTTATGTTTGTTTTAAACCTGCTGCTTCTTAATTTCACTGGGTGAGGACCTGATTCTTGTGTTATGTGAAGGGGTAAATAACACTTCCCCTCTTCACTGTCTCCACACCCGTCATGATTTTATAGACCTCTGTAATCTCCCCCCTTAGTCGTCGTCTTTTCTAAGCTGAACAGTCCCAGTCTTATTAATCTCTCCTCCTATGGAAGCTGTTCCATACCCCCAATCATTTTTCTTGCCCTTCTCTGTACTTTATTCCAATTCTAATCTACCTTTTTTGAGATGGTGCAACCAGAATTGCATGTAGTATTCAAGGTGTGATGGTACCATGGATTTATATGGTGGCAATATGATATTTTCTGTCTTGTCTTATCTATCCCTTTCCTAATGGTTCTTAACATTGTGTTCGCTTTTCTGACTGCTGCTGCACATTGAGTGGATGTTTTCAGAGAACTATCCACAGTGACCCCAGATCTCTTTCTTGAGTGGTTACAGCTCATTTAGACCCCATCATTTTGTATGTATAGTTGGGATTATGTTTTTCAGTATGTATTATTTTGCATTTATCAACATTGTATTTCATTTGCCTTTTTGTTACTCAGTCCTCCAGTTTTGTGAGATCCCTTTGTAACTCTTTGCTGTCAACTTTGGACTTAACCATCTTGAGTAATTTTGTATCATCTGCAGACTTTGCTACCTCACTGGGAGTGTGTGGCAGATCTAGGAATTGAATCCAGATCTTTTGAGCCCCAGCCATATTTAAACAAGAACATCTTTCCTTTCCATCTTCCATGTCTTGACATTTGTATCTAGTGACCTTGTGACAATTAAATTGGAAAAGGAAATGTGGTCACTTTCTAACCCCACTCAAGGCTGTGAATATGGAGGACTGATTGAGAGAGGTCAGCTCTGGGCACAAAGTTTTCAGCAGTCTCAGGCTCCAACCACTGCATGTTTGAGAACACTGTGCCCCAACCCAACCTCACCTCAGCAGTATGGGAAACTCTGTGTACGCTCGCTGTACAGTTTTTCATGTAAGCCACATTTCAATTTCAGAGTTTTTCTTCCAGGATCCCAAATTCTCAGATGTCTTGTAGCCCTTGCAAAGTTTTTAGGAGAGTAGCTCTGCTGTAGTTACTTGTATTACAGCAACAACTAGGGACCTCAACTAAGGTCCAAGCTCAGCTGTACAGAGTAAAACCATGCCTGCCAGTATTCGACTGAGGTGGGTCACCAGCTTTCTGGCTGTGCCATTTATTCCACTGCAAACCCGAGGGATGTGGCAGAGCCAAAAAGCTGATGAATGGCATTGCTCTTATTTCCTTTGCATGTGTAGAACACAGAATGCCACCATACAAGCTGCTTTCTTTTGGTGAAGGGTCAGCACATGCATTAAAGGGGCTTTGACGTTCTTGAATGGGTTGTGTTTTTGCAAAATATTTTATTGGAAAAGCTACTGTGGAAGAAACATGTGTCCTTGGTCCTTCAGCACAAATAGTCCCAGTTATATTGATGAGAGAGTGAGTGCATGAGAGAGAGAATTCAGGTGGAGCACAGGTGAGAAGGTCAGGGAGCAGGGAGATTAGTTTAGGTAACTAAAAGTGTCCCATTAAACCAGTACAAGTTTAAAACTTAGCCCCAGATACACAGTATGGCTAACTACAACCGTAAAGAGTTAAGGACAGAGGAGTCTACTCTTGCAACCATCATCTGACATAAAGAAAAGGAGGACTTGTGGCACCTTAGAGACTAACCAATTTATTTGAGCATGAGCTTTCATGAGCTACAGCTCACTGATGAAGTGAGCTGTAGCTCACCAAAGCTCATGCTCAAATAAATTGGTTAGTCTCTAAGGTGCCACAAGTCCTCCTTTTCTTTTTGCGAATACAGACTAACACGGCTGTTACTCTGAACCCTGTCATCTGACATAAGTGTTCCAGACCCAGGAACCTTCAGAATGATTTCTGCTGCCCTCTCCTGGAGAATCAGGAGACTACCAGCAACCTTTCCCTGTGGTAAAACATATTTCTTAGTGTTTGGTTGTTTGATAATTCTGCCTCTACCTTGAAAATCTGTTTTGGAGGCTTACATTTGTTTGGTTTTTAAATGATCTAGCTGTTACTTTTACTGACTTCCCAGTAAAGAGCAAAGTACAGAGTCTGAGTTAGACACTGTGGAAGTGAATAGGTAAAATTTTGCAAAGGCCACTTAATTCTCATATAGTTTCTTAATCAGCATATTCAAAGCAGACCGTGCAAAACTTGAGGTTTTATGTACAGTGTCTCTCAACCTTAGTGCTATACTATGTCATTTACTGGCCTTTTTTCCAGAATTCCATGACTTGCAACAGGACTTTAAATTTTGTCAGAGAGCTAGTCCTTTTGCCACAAACTGCTGTTTACTGGGTAAGTTATTCGTGCTTCGAAATCCCCATGTCCTCTGTATTTTGCTAACATCTCATTTGTGGCATGCTGCCAGAAAACAGTGACCATTGAGTTAGCCTGGCACCTGCACTGCCCTGTTTTTGTGCAAATCCCCCAGCCCCAGTCAGGCCAGGCACAGCCAGGTAACATAGATCCCACTCCCCACATCAGCACACTTTTTGGCATATAACATGGTGCACTGGGCAAGGAACCAGCAGTTCAAGTCTCACTCATGCTGATGTGTTGTTAATTCAGTACCCTTTCAAAATGTTTATTTTTTTTAAGCAAGAGTCCTACCCCCCTGAAAGGTTACACAAACCAGAAGGAGAATCCAGATCTCTTATGGCAGATCCCACTCAATCATTTAGCCACACTATGGTTCAGAAATAATCTGCCAAATTTAACTGCTCAGCCATGCTGTCTGTAAAGTGGGGATACTCATGCATAGAGAATCCACCCTTTCAGTGAGTGACGGGTGTTGCTCTAGAGGGCTCAGATGCTACTGACGACAGGTAGATTGGCATTCAATAACTGATATTTATTTCTGTTGTAAAAACTTAGCTTTACTTAAAATGTATTTCCTATGTTAAAATGTTTTTAGGCCACGAAGTCAAGCACTCATGAAATGCCACAAGTAAGGTTGTCTGAGCAACCTTAATTCTACCTGCCTTGTTTGTGCATTATGATAGGTAATCCATGTAAATGAAAGACTGATTTTTCTATCACCTACTTTGAAATATTAATAAAGAAACAAAGGATACAGCCATTCTTGGTTTTTTGCCTGTTTATTTTAGCATAAAAATTTGCCTGTATAAAAATAGCTCAAATGTTTTAAAAAATTGCATAGTGTTTCCAATTTCAAATTTTTACCTGGAGTAAGCATTGGATGATACAATACCAGAACTACTGTAGTTCTACTCCTTCCTTGGATACCAAGTATACGTAAAATATAGACCTCCGTTTGGGATGGGCCAGCTTTAGTGGCAGAGAAGGGAACGTGATTTAACTTTGTCTCCATAGTCTAGATATGCCATTTATTCTCTGCTGCTCTAATATAAACTAGAGATGACAAAAGAAGAAATTCTGGAGGTTTATTTAACAAAATTAAGTTGACATTTCTGAGGCCATCATAGTGCATCCAATACCCATCAATCTGGAAAGCTGCAGAATAATGATGCTCCTCTTTATTGAACAACGTGGCACCTTCCAATAAGTACCTGCAAATTAAGGCAAACAAAGATGTAACCATCACAAACATGCTCTTTCTGGAAGTAAATGCTAAAGAAGAATGTTACTACAATGGCAGGCATTTAGTTGTCTTATAAATCGTTGTAGAGAGGAGCCAGCATTGCCCTTGACTCCTCTAAGTGAGCTGTTTTCTTGCCCTAGTTGACTGATGTCCATCTGAGCAATTCCTGGAGCAAGGGTGACAGGCTGTGGCAAGATAACATATTGCTAGTCTGAACTTTCTTCAGAAAAGGCTTATCTTCTGTTCCCTTCACTCCAAATTAGTATAAGAAAAAGCATTAAAATAACTTTCAAAATCAATCTGGAGCGTGTTGCTGCTGAACGATGTGGCAGAGGGAAGTTGTGCACTGGCAGGGAAGAAGGAATGAATGAGCTAATAGAAATGGGGCACTCTAACACCTATGACTCTACTGAGCATGGCATTTTAATACAGGCCAGTAACAAAAGTTAGTGCTTTGGTCCCAGGTGGCCTTTAAGTGATGCTTACTCCAAAACTCAGGGAAAGCTTACGATATGCTGTGACAGGGTGGCCCGCTTCTTTGGGGCCTGGAGCCAGCCAGCCCTGTTCAATTATCAGATCCAGCCGACAAGGAATCAAGGCTGAGAAAACTCAGTTGCGAGGAGATGTGCTTCTGCAGTAGGCCCTGAAGCATAAGGATGGGAGGAGAGGTAGGGTAGTGTGGGGGTATTCTCTTTTCAGCACCGAGAAAGACAAGGAAGAAAAGCCTCCGGGCACCGTAGCCAGGGTCAGCAGAAGAAGTTATGATGTTTTTGATATTTTTATATTTGAATAAAACTGTGCCCAGAAAAAGACTTGGGTGTGGCAGTAAAACCTGCCTGGGAGGGTCTTGAGATCCCACCTGAGTGAGGGGAAATTGAGGAGTGGCTAGCCCACAAGCAAGCGGCCTGAGTAGGTGGTGCTGTGACAGCTATGCACACGGGAAACTCTCAGCAGGACCATGACCGCGCAGCAATTAGTGCTACGTCTTCTATTAGAGATCAGTCTGGCTAGCAAGCTGCCTGACTTTGTGCCCCAGTCAGAGAACCTTTCCTTGGCCCACAGGTGAGCTGTCTGCGGTTTTCTGTTATCAATGTTTCTAGAGCTATTTTTATGTTTTTTTTAAGCTCTTGATATAAAGCTGCACTATTAGTCATGTTAGGTTGCTTCTGCAAACTGTCACTTTGCTCCTATAAGCCAGCCTGGTTTTTGCCTGTGTGTCTCTTTTTCCAGTAACTGTCCCCTTATTACTGCTTTAAAGTACGCCCTGGGATGTATCATACAAGGGATTTTTCTTCATTATAATCAACAGTTTTGCATTTTATTCACAAAATATTTGTCTTAACAATAAATTTCTAAAATTCCAGCTTCTTTCTGAGTTGTGCTTTCTTTTCACAAAAAGACAGAATATGGTTAAGAGATATAACACTAAGGATAATAACTTCATTAATGTTTAAAGATTTCATTGTCTATTTAGCATGTTATAGCAATTTCTGAAGCAAAAGTAAAGTCCCCGAGGGTGTAAAAACCCCAAACATTCATCAGGTCCTGTTCTTTAGATCCTGGTGATGCTATTATTTGATATTGTTTTTAAATGGATCTTATTGCCTACTTGGCAATCTATCCCCCACTGGGTTAAGAGAAGAGTTAGTTGCATGCCACTATTACACACAGGGTTACCAACCCTTCAGGATTGTTCTGGTGTCTCTAGGAAGGGAAGATGAACCTTTAATTAAAGATCATCATGTGATGAGACCTCCACTCAAAACTTAATTGCCCATGACTTCTGACCCACTGCAATAATTCAAGTGTTACTGAAGAAGGGAGTAGCCTCCTCAGTTAGGGTATGCTACATATTGTAACATGTTTACCCCTCAATACACCTCTGTAACAAACCCATCTTGCACGTCCACCTCAATGCTGATCATTCTTAAGTCCATGTCTAATGGCTGCTGCTGGTTTGTTTGACTATCCACAGTGTCAAGTTTGTGTTAATTTTTCTTCAAAACTTGCTGACATGGATTTCCAGCACCACAGCTAAGCTGGAATTAATCTGTGCCACTGTTGTACTTGTCCCCATAGACGCTGATTCTCCTTTGGCCTCCGATTCCTTCGTTTGCATGTTGCCCTGTTCTCCCTTCTGGGTAGTTTTTGTCCAGTGACCATCCATCACCAGTGTTTGAGACAGAAACTGCAAGGCCCGCTGCTGTTCCCCTCTGTGCTGCACTCTTAACTGTAGCTGCCTCCAGGCTAGCTTGACCCAACCTTATACAAGGCCAGGGAGAAGAACACCCTCTGCTCCTTTCACCACTGCCTAGGATCAGAGATGGGGGGTGGGGGAGAAGCAGGAGATGGGGAAAAAACACCTATTCCTTCCACTCCCCTCAGGGGTATTGTTATCCTTATGCCCAGTGCTGCTCCCTCCACTTGCTAGGACTTCCACAGAGAGGGAAGGGGATGAGGCTCTAATTGGCACAGCTGCTGCTCTGTGATCCTCCAGGGTCCAATGTTCACTCGATTTCTTAGCTTCCCAGCAGGTCTCCCACTGCTGCACTGCCAGTGAGTGCAGAGGGCAAGAGGGGGGAGCAGCAGCCCACAGTTCAGCTGACTCTTGCAGTCTTCTGGGGAGGGATGGGAGCATGGATCACCCCTTAGCTACTTAATGTCAGAAGAGGAAAGCTAGACCCCTCCTGCTGTATCAACAGTGCCTTTGGGGGGTGGCCCAGCCCACAGCTCCACCACTCTTCACAATCCTCTGGGAAGGGAAGCAGGATCTGCCGCTGGTTTACTTCTAGTCTCCTCACTTGCCAGGAAAGATGCGCTTATCAGGGAGGGGTGAAAGCACATCTTTTGACTATGTATACAATAGGCCTCTTCCTCACCCTTCCACCACTACAGAAACACAGTACCTTGTGGGGGTGGGGCTGAGGCCCTCAGTCTATCCCCATAGTGTTGGCTACTAACCCATCTTACTCCCACCTGTCTTCTGGGCTCCCCCCACCATCTGAAGGTAGGAAATGGGGCTTACGTGGGGGCTCTGTTGTGAATCTTATGGGTAAACAGGTTTCAGAGTAACAGCCATGTTAGTCTGTATTCGCAAAAAAAAGGAGGATTTGTGGCACCTTAGAGACTAACCAATTTATTTGAGCATAAGCTTTCGTGAGCTACAGCTCACTTCATCTGATGCATACTGTGGAAAGTATAGAAGATCTTTTTATACACACAAAGCGTGGAAAACAAAAATGGGTGTTTACCACTACAAAAGGTTTTCTCTCCCCCCACCCCACTCTCCTGCTGGTAATAGCTTATCTAAAGTGACCACTCTCCTTACAATGTGTATGACAATCAAGGTGGGCCATTTCCAGCACAAATCCAGGGTTTAACAAGAACGTCTGAGGAACAGTGGGGGGGGGGTAGGAAAAAACAAGGGGAAATAGGCTTGAAAGCCTGTTTTTCCTCCCTCCCCCACTGTTCCTCAGACGTTCTTGTTAAACCCTGGATTTGTGCTGGAAATGGCCCACCTTGATTATCATACACATTGTAAGGAGAGTGGTCACTTTAGATAAGCTATTACCAGCAGGAGAGAGAAAACCTTTTGTAGTGGTAAACACCCATTTTTGTTTTCCATGCTTTGTGTGTATAAAAAGATCTTCTATACTTTCCACAGTATGCATCAGATGAAGTGAGCTGTAGCTCACGAAAGCTTATGCTCAAATAAATTGGTTAGTCTCTAAGGTGCCACAAGTCCTCCCTGTTCTTTTTATGGGTAAACAGTTTCCTTCTTTGCTCCTCTATGACAGTCACATCATCCTTCACTTTCTCCTGGTCAGGCAAGCTAAGGAAGTAAAATTTGGATTCAAAGTTCTCTGATGCTTAACTGGGTCTCAGCTAGCATTTTGGTATACAGGGCTCTAAGTCCTGTAATAATACATTTGAAATATCTGCAGTTAGATGTATTTACAATAATTAATAGAAAATAGGAAGGTGGGTTCTGAAACAAAACTGCTCTAAAAGGGTTTTGACAATAAGAAGTTAGCAGAAACGGACAGTGAGCATGACCGTCAATACTGCTTCATGACTATTGACTCTAAAAACACCCTTTCCTTTACAGATTATTCAAAAGGATTGTTGGACTCCTCTTGAGAACACGAAGTGAAGAGAAGTTGTTTGCCTCATTAAATATAGTTTTAAAATACTTACTTGTGATCAGATAAATCCAAATGATATGGTACATATGCCAGTTCTTCTGGCTTCCATTGCTGCATATTTAAAACAACAAAAGGCGGTGCCCCATGGCAGAAAACTCTCTGGGTGAACTCTCTTAACCCATTACATCTGCAAGTAGAGAAGCAGACATGGCAATTATTTCACTTGGCACGCAGTACAATTAAACAGTTTTTATTTCACATCCAGACATGATTGTAGGTTTACACTTTATTAGGGCAGGTTTTGTCTTGTAGTAGAATTTGGTTTGTTTATATTATGCAGGAAGGTGTTAATGGCTGTCATCCGGTGTGTCTTTGATCCACAGGTTTCAGAGTAGCAGACCTGTTAGTCTGTATCTGCAAAAAGAACAGGAGGACTTGTGGCACCTTAGAGACTAACAAATTTATTTGAGCATATGATCCACAGGCAATCACAGACCTGTGAAAGCTGATAGATGTGCTGGCTATCCCTCATTCAGGCTACAGAGAAGCAGCAACTCACCTCCTTTATGGAGTATGACAACTGGACCCAACAGAAGCTGCTGCCCAAGGCACCGGGACACATAAAAGGCCAATCAGCAGCCACTTCACACAGCCCAAGGAGTTTCCTAGGGGACTGATTGGCTTTCTGCCTCTGACATAGTTGTGAGCATGGCTCAGAGGGGACAGAGGCAGAGCTCCTTTGGGCACAAGACTGGATGGAGAGGCAGCCTTGGAAATAGTGAGCAAGAAAATTGGTGGCTGTTTATTCATAAAGAATGTACCCAAAGTCCTGTTTTCCTGAGCAGAGCAGGAACAAAGACTGCACCAAAGATACCAAACTCATGTCAACACACTCTCCTAAGAGAAACAACCCAGCTATGTCCAGAAGAATGGCTAACTGCTCAGGCCAAGGAGCAACAATAATTCGCAGTAAATTTAGAGGACACTAGCCAGTTTACTCTTTGCTTACCAACTTACTGCTTGAACCAAGCAGTCCTTTGGTGGAGGGACTGTCAGGTGCCCGGGGGAATGAGGTGCCACATCTCACTGAAAGTCAGCAGGAGCTGGGCACCTTACTCTCAGGCACCTTTGCAAATGCCACTGTAAGGGTCCAGAGCATCTCTTTTTGGTAATCTGAGGCGATACTGCTGTTAAATGCAACGGTGACACTTGGGGCAGCAGGGGCCCAGATCCTTCACCGTTGCTAGTTACCCCCTTCAGCTGGAATTTTTAAATGGCCCCCTGGTACTGGTCAGCAGTGATGTAT
Organism: Lepidochelys olivacea; assembly: GCF_965140295.1. Lineage (NCBI taxonomy): Eukaryota > Metazoa > Chordata > Testudines > Cheloniidae > Lepidochelys > Lepidochelys olivacea. The sequence continues at coordinate 127,456,133 of NC_140416.1, forward strand.
GCAAAATACACAGCAGACACACTACCCCAAATTGGAGGTGTCTCAGTGGAGGAAGACAAGGGAGGACTATGGCCTGGGTCTACAAAGGGACTCAAGCATTACAGTGACGTATCTCCTGTGCTGGGGTGATCTGTCCCCTAAAAGGTAGTGGTGTGAGGGATCAGCTCCCCACCATCACATCATGGTCCTTAAGATTTTTGGGATGTTGGATGTGCAAAGGCCTCAGATACTGGAAGAGAGGACATGGTCCCGTAATAAGTAGTGTTTGGGAGGAAATCCCCATTATTGTTTCATCACAGGCCTGGCCCAGAAGCCTTGAAGAGTGGGCAGGGCAAGGCTCTGCTCTCTCCCAGCCGACGGGCACGACCTTTAGCAGGGGAGCCAGTTTACATGCTGCCTCTTCCTTCATAACAAGGGAGTCATCAGCAGGGCATGACTGCTAAGCCATTGGAGCCTAGAGACCAACTGGGGATAAGGGGTGAACTGAAAGAAGGTGCCTAAGGCTCTACAGCTGGCCTAAGTTACAACCCTAGCTCCAGGAACATGTGTGTGGAGGGCAGGGGGAGGCGGCTGTGTCATGTCCTGTTTCGGGGAAGAAATTACCAACCTGAACCATAGTCCCAGATCCAGAAGCAGAGTTGAGGGGACTCCTCTCTGAAGGAGGGAGATACTGACTGCTTTAAGGGGACAGACAGAGGGACTGTCAAACACAGCCCCAGCTCCGGAAAAGGTGGTGGTAGGGGGGAACCTCTTGTCTTAAGGAGGGAAACCAGAAGGATGGTTTGAAACCCAGCCCAGTGGCTGCTAGAGAGATGGGGAAGCCACTGAGAGCAGGCGCCTATAGAAACACACTGGGGACAAACTGCTCAGGAAACCAGATCCTCTAGAAGAGAAGACCCCCCTCTCTGACTCAGAGGCCCCGTAGGAAATAGACCAGAGAAACAGTGAGGGGGTGAGAGCAGTGCCAACCACTTCATGCCATGGCCCTGGCCTGGAACCCTGAGGAGTGTACAGACCTCACTTCCCCTTCAAACCCAGCAAGATGATTTAGTAAGGCTTTCAACATGCTCAGAGAGGCCAGGGACCGTGCGCCCCTCATCTAGGGCAATGGGCTGCTTGAGGTATATGACTAACACTCGGAGGGGAAAGGACTACTATTAACCTGGCCAGAGCGCTGAGGTCATAACAAAGAATCAACAAGTGGCTAGATGGCGATGGGTCTAGCAGAGGGAAACTGGGGCAGAATTATAGACTTGAAGGCCAGAAGGAATCACCAGCTCATCTAGTATGATCTTCTGTATATCACAGGCCTCCAGCACCATTCAGCACCTGTACACTAAACCCAACCACTGAAATTAGACTCAAGTCTTACAACCCACAGGAAACTAGCCTATTACATGCTGCTGGCAGAGACCAGAAGGAACCAAGGGACACCAGTGCTTGAGGCCTCCCTGCTGGCAGGGATAGGATTGAGATATACCCAGATAATTCTGACAAGTGTTTGGCCTGAGATGTCTGGTTTTGCTATAAGGAGGCACTCTGGTGGTGAGTGTACACTATAACATCAACTCAGAGAACACTATTGTGAATCTGGCTTGGCATGCTTCTTCCTAGCCCACATCCCACCCCATCCTGGGCTCTTGGATCCATTTACCCGAACCAAGTTGTAAGAATATCATAGAACATCAGGGTTGGAAGGGACCTCAGCAGGTCATCTAGTCCAACCCCCTGCTCAAAGCAGGGCCAATCCCCAACTAAATCATCCCAGCCAGGGCTTTGTCAAGCCGGACCTTAAAAATATGACAATGTCTCTAGCATTCTGCTGACTCAATCCCCCACTGTCTGTTTTGCTCTTCCCATTCTGCAATCTCACCCCTCTCATTGACCTCTTCCCTCCCCGCAACTTAGTCCAAAAATTTCCCCCAGATGTTGCCCCTGGATTTTTTCCCTTCCACACAAGCCTCTCAGATTTGGAACCTCAGATTTTCCTTTGCCAACATCTGATGAAGTGATCTGTAGCTCACGAAAGCTTATGCTCAAATCAATTGGTTAGTCTCTAAGGTGCCACAAGTACTCCTTTTCTTTTTGCTAATACAGACTAACACGGCTGTTACTCTGAATACACCATCATTGTTTCTCCTCACCCCCCCTCCAGACTGTTCGGCCCCCTATATTGTACAGGGATAGATCAGCGTGTTTGGTTGGCAGGAGCAGCAGGTGTGGATATAGCTGCTGGTTCTGGGTTTATGAAAGGCAGCCCCCCTGCAGGAACCCATGGAAAAATGTGTGCTGTTTGAGAGGTCCAATGTCATCTTTGGGCCGAGATCAAGCACAGAACATTTCAATCCAAGGAAAAAGGTTTTGTTTAGCTGTGAGCAAGTGCACCCTCTAGGATAGCAAATACACACTTTAATATCTATTATGCACTTACCCATACTGTTCACACAGCTCTATCTTGGAACAGAATAATTCATCTACTGCCCGCTGAATCAAGTCTCCATGAGGAATTTCTTGGGGAGGACTGAAATAGTTAGGGACATTTGATCAGATTTATTCTGTACTTACATAGTATCATTTAACTACAATGATATATAAAGAGTAATGCCTAAACTCAGTACAAAAAAAATCCATCATCCCATGAAAAAAGTCTTTTGAAGGCTGTTTCTTGTCCAAGAACCCTGCTACTTTAACTCAAATATTGAAAACATTTTGTCTAAAACTCTAAACCAACTTTTCCTGAACATGACTGTCATATTGAGACCTCTGCTACTGAGAGTCAAGTCTTTCAGCTCTGCAAACAGTCAGCTAAACCTGATCTCATCTTGTCAATGTTACGATACATTTGTTCATGGCATGTATTCCATAATAAAGCTAAAAGGCTCTGTCCTATTCTGTACTTTAGGATCACCCACAAGAGTTTCCATCAGACCTTCCTTTCCCTTCCTCCCTGGTGTTTGTGTAGAGTCAGGTAGTCCAAATACCTTACTCAGAAGAAATGTATGAAATACAGAACAGAGTATAGACAGGAGGGCTGGTGCTTGGTTGATACATCACATATTTCAAATATAGACCGCAAAAGGTGTTTCTACATACTGTTCAGCACCATATTCATTTTCACAGTACAACCATTGAGCACAGGGATTTCTGTGTTTTTAAACCAGTCTGAGAAAACCACCTTAAACCCACTCAGAAAGGCTTCATTGATTAGCTGGCATGCCTCACTGGAGAAGCAGTGTATATTTAGAAGGTAGTGGTCTGTTAGGTTGCAGCACTAATGTTTTAAGAGTCCCCTGTTAAAGAGTCAATGTTAAAACAGCAAGCCCTTGAAAGTCTCTCGTATGGAAGGTATTAAATCTAAAAACTGCTGTTACCTTGGAGCACAGACCCAGCCCTTAAAAGCTCATACGTGACATGAGGGATTAGACAAATTTCTCTTCTACCTCTAAAAGAAGTTTAGAGCACCTGTTTTGGAATGTGATTTCTCATCCAACTATTAAATCAGACAAAGAATGGTCGAAACAAAGCCTTAATTGCTATACTTGTTGTTGTACGAAATTAACATCTTGAGGGTACAGCGCTGTAATTCAAGCACAGGACAATTACAGAGCATCTGGGTCACCATTAAGCAGAGTAAGGTTGACCTGACCAGCTAAGAAACTGAACACTACAAGTTGGAAAAATGCTTTCATTGATGCACAATGCCTGCAGTGAAAGGGTAAAAATTCAAAATCTGAAGTATTTAAGTCCAGCAGACTTTCAAGCCCATGAAAGCCAACACCACAATCTGCAAGAGAGAACTTATGAAGTTGTAGCAGAGAGCCCTGTGCCTTACCATGTGGTCAATATGCTGCAGTTGTAACTTTAACGCATCTGCATCAGCTGCTAGTATAAAAACCTCATAGCAGAAGTAGACAGGAGTCCAGTAGAGGAGGGTGAAGAATCACTGATCATGATTCATACTGGTACCACTGACGCAGCAAGAGCTCTCAAAGTTTCTGCTAGACAGATTTGAGAGTCAGGTAGTAAAACTACATTTCTAGCTCTTTCAGTGATCATTCTGAGCAGGTCAACAGAATTCATAACCCCAGAGATGTGTGTTTTGGCCTAATGTATTTCATTTAAGAAATGAAGGCCTTCCTGCATCTTCTCCAAGACTCACTTCTTAGCCCCCCTCTTGTCAGACTTTGTATGTGTTTTAGTGTAATACACTCTGGACTTGGGTACAAGCTGAGACCACTAAGAAACTAGAGTGGAGAGTGCAACAACTTGCTTAATAATGTAATTTAGAGTTTCAACACAAAAGCACATTACTCCAGCATCTGAAGTATCCTCAGTGGTTTGGGAACTTGCTGCCTGAGAAAGTAGCTCTCCCCCAGCAACCTATTGCCCCAGTTCCAATCAGAGGTGCTAGAGCCCCTCCGTTTGAGAGCTGGAGCTGCCAACAGAAATTTTTCTGTTAAGGATGCTCAACTTTGAGACTCCCTCTCCCTGCAACTTTTGTCCATTTGAACCTCCCTCTGTTAATTTCTAGGTATAACTGCAAAGGTCAACTCCACCAAGCCACTGGGGACACATTTACTAGGGTTAGTATTAGGACAGGGCAAAACAACTATTTATTCTTTACTGTGGAAAAACCAATCCATTTTAGGCAGGTAATTTATTTTGCAAGTGTTAATCTGTAGCGAGGACCCCGCATGAATGACAGGCACCTCTGGAGAGTTCTTAGTCACAATAAGTCAACAGCTATGAATGCAAGAGAGCAATTCTCATATCACATGCTCCAAGCAGAGAGGGAAGAAAGCCCAACCCAGCAGTATTTGTTGAACAGCTCTCCAAGCCAGCACTCCCACTGAATCAGTGAGCATCAAAATCAATTAAAAACTTTAGCACTGCCGTGTAGAATATTAGAGACATGCTGTGCTGCAATTAATGCAATATTCTTTTTAAAAAAAAAAGAAAAAGAAAATCACACTGTTAGCCAACCCTAGGCCAGAAGGGTTCATTTCTAAGTCTCCTACAGCAAGATCTTAAGAGGAATGATTTGAGTACACAGGATGTACGCATTTGCTACAGTTACATACAACCAGAGTTGTATTCTAGCACTTTGACAAATACAGATCTTTTAAAAAGGTGAGTTGCAGCCCCCTTTGAAGAAGTTTATTTTATCACAGTTGCATGCCAGTATGTACAGCAACTTACTTTATGTTAATTGTTCTCTGTGGATCTTCCTGCATACGAGTTGGACACCTCGAATTTGAACAGTAGCTCTCTTGAATGGTAGACATGAGACTTTCTAGATTCTTTGTAAAGTTATCATGCTCATTTCCAAATAAATCGATTTCCAGTGAAGCTTTGTGAACTTCAGATTTGTACTGTTGCTTCTCCATCTTGTCCCAAATCCAAAGCAGCTTCACCGTTGTAAAATTATAGGTGTCCATTAAGTAAAGAAAGTAGTCGACAAACTCTCTACCTAAATGAAGGGAGAGTTCCTTGGGGAAGTGTTCATTTTCATGCAGAATGACATACAACAACATCAAGAATCCATCTATAGTGCAAGTATTTTTCAGATTTATTTCAACATAAAGTGGTGTGCAAGATACAGCTTTACGGCCAGCTTTGATAGTAAAAACCCCTCCCCAAGGGAGCACAGGCCTCCAAAATGAGCGGTCTGGATCATAATTATTTTTAATTGATGCTTTGATCTCCTCAAACAGTGTCTTCATCCTGCAATTAAGAGAAAAAGTATGACTATATTGTACCAAAAGCATTCAGTTTTGGAACAGGCACACACTTAGAATATACAGTGAGTGGACCAGAACTTAATTCAAGGGCTACCAGTATACAAGGCTTCCATGAACTGTCAGGAACAGCCCCTGCTAAGAATCAAATGGTTCTGAGATTTCCTAGTTTAGATATAGGTTTCTTCCCATTTGACCCAGCTAATTACTGGTCTTTAAAATTAATCACTAAGACTTTCTTTAGTAAAGCATGAGTGGGCATTGGAGGCATTAAGCTGTACCTTGAGAGATTCAGTCTGCAAGAAGGGATGAGTCACTCACATATCAAGGATGCTGTTATCTCCCCTAGAGTCCAGGCGGGCTGACTGGCTGGCACAAGATGTGTTTTCTTGCGAATATAATCTGTGGTTAGTCACTGCCCACAGTTTGTCACCCAGCTATATAGGTTTCAGAGTAGCAGCCGTGTTAGTCTGTATTTGCAAAAACAAAAGGAGTACTTGTGGCACGTTACAGACTAACAAATTTATTTGAGCATAAGCTCTCGTGAGCTACAGCCCACTTCATCGGATGTATTCAGTGGAAAATACAGTGGGGAGATTTAGTGTGTATGGTAACACCCATAGTTTCATGTTCTCTGTGTATATAAATCTCCCCACTGTATTTTCCACTGAATGCATCCGATGAAGTGGGCTGTAGCTCACGAAAGCTTATGCTCAAATAAATTTGTTAGTCTCTAAGGTGCCACAAGTCCTCCTTTTCTTTCTTCCGACTATATAGGTTACTTTAGAGGACAGTTACCATAGAGAAATGTGAGGCAGTTATACTCAGTTTAGCTTAGTTAAGCTGAAAGTAACTTGAAATCAAGGAATCCCTGAATACTGTGACATATCAGTTTTAACCACTACAGAAAGGGTCTTTTTGGCCCAATGTCTGATTTTTACAACATGCTAGGGTAATGCTGCATTTGAATTCTGAACCATTAAGTGCTCTACACAGTGAAATGACAATACATTATTGATAAAGTATTAGTCCAGAATGAGCTGTGTTTAGGGTTTTGTTACTCTAGTGCTGCAGAAGTGTTTAGGACCCCCTAGTTTTAGGAAGCACTAGCATTTGCAGGAGAACCTCAGTGTTATGAGCACTTCAGGAATGGACATTGTTCAGAATTCTGAATATTGTTTGTTTCTTCAAAAGTTTACAATTGAACATTGACTTAGTACAGCTTTGAAACTTTACTGTGCAGAAAAAAGCGGATTTCCCTTAATTTTTTTAGTTTACGTTTAAACACAGTATTATACTGTATTTGCTTCTTTTCGTCTCTGCTGCTGCCCGATTGCATACCTCCATTTCCAAATGAAGTGTGCGGTTGACTGGTCAGTTTGTAACTCTGCCGTTCGTAACTCTGAGGTTCTACTATACTACATCAGTATTCAGATATAAGGCTTTTTCTCTGGGGAAGAAAAGTTTCATGGTTAATATTTAGGCAATAACTACTGTAAAACCTAAGGCTTTTTGTGGCTCCTTGCAAGTTAAAACTTAAGGCTTCCAAACTCAAAAGCATTTTAGTCCTGTGGACTGTGTTCAAAGACCTCCATTTTTCATATGGGAAGAAGTTGAGCCCCTATGCCACCATATACAGTTTCTAGCAAAGTCATTTTCTTTGGGCTTTTATTTCAAGTTATGGCCCTATAAAGACAAGAGAAATATAGATCATAATTTCTGGCTTCAGCGTAGGAAAAGAATGTGGACTAAAACTACAGACTACTTAAACAGTAAGGCATCAGTTAATTATAACCAAGAAACTCAGCACAAGTCCATTACTCTTCAGTCCATGAACTTTACTTGGTTATTTAGACCCTACGTTCTCTGCCATTACAGCTTGAATAGGGTAGAAAGTACAGGCCAAAAGATGACAAAGCAAAAGACATGAAGGAGAAACGGGGGGTTGGGGATAGAAAACAGAGAGAACACAGGGACTTGAGACAGTTCAAAAGCTCAGACACAGTGACAGAAACACTCCTAAGTGTCACATCATCTCCCCTATCACTACTGCTCAGGAGCAACTGCTTGTTTCTGCCAGAAGCTAATCTGCAGCGTTAGCTCTTTGGGTCCCAAAGGGCAGGGGAAGCTGCTGCTCTCTCTCCCTGGGGTTCTGCTCAGGGCCCACCACCTCACTTGGGCACAAGCACCATGCTGCTCAAGGGGTGCTAACAATGCCAGGAGGGAGCAAGCAACCCACCTGCCTCCACCTTGCCCAGCTCCCACCACCAGTGCCCTTCGGCAACAGGTGTACACCCAGCGCTCCTCCCACTCGTGGGGCGCTGCCAGGCCAGGCTGCGACTCGAATGAGAGGAGCTCTGCAGAGCTGGGCCCATGGGATGGCCCTGGGCTCTGCCCCAGAGCCAGGGCTGGGTCACCTCTTGCGGTGGCCTGGGGAGAGGATTAGGCACAGGGGAGGGTCCATCAGGGCAGCAGCCACCTGGCCCAATGGAGGCAGCGCAGGGGGAAGGATCACAAGACTCTCCCCACAACAACCCCTGTGGTAACCCCACCCACCACCAGCAATCATCCCCCACACAGCCCTCATGAGTCCCCCACACAGGCCATCTGCACCCCACCAGGTGCCACCAGCACCCCCCGCCAACCCCTATGGGTCCTCCTTCTCCTCCCCCCCAACCCTCTGCTCCCGCCACAGATTCCCTCCCCCGGCACCAGCCCCCTGGGTCCTCCTCTCCCCACCCCAGACCCTCTGCTCCCCCAGGAGGTCCCACCCATCACCAGCCCCCAAGAACCCCCATTGGTCCTCTTCCTCCTCCTTGATCCTCACCCCCCCACCTCCATGGGTCCCCCACAGATCCTCCCCCACCACACAGGCCCTCCACCTTCCCCAGCAGATCCCACCCACCAGCACCCCCATGGGTCCTCAGTTGCCATGGCTCCCCCACAGGCCCCATAGATCCAACCTCCCCCCTCCACCCCCATGGGTCCCCCACAGGCCCCACCCATGACCAGCCCCCCATGAGTCCCCCACAGGCCCCATAGATCCAACCCCCCGCCACCCAGCAGGTCCCCATGGGCCCCACCCAGATCCAACCTCTCCCCCCTGACGCTCTGCCCCCCGACAGATCCCCATGGGCCCCCCCAGATCCAACCTCCCCCCCAACCCTCTGCCCCCCAGCAGGTCCCCATTGCCCCCCCGATCCAACCTCCCCCCCCGACGCTCTGCCCCCCAGCAGGTCCCCATGGGCCCCCCCAGATCCAACCTCCCCCTCAACCCTCTGCCCCCCAGCAGGTCCCCATGGCCCCCCCCAGATCCAACCTCTCCCCCCTGACGCTCTGCCCCCCGACAGATCCCCATGGGCCCCCCCCAGATCCAACCTCTCCCCCCCCCTCGACGCTCTGCCCCCCGGCAGGTCCCCATGGCCCCCCCCAGATCCAACCTCTCCCCCCCCCTCGACCCTCTGCCCCCCGGCAGGTCCCCATGGGCCCCCCCAGATCCAACCTCTCCCCCCCGACGCTCTGCCCCCCAGCAGGTCCCCATGGGCCCCCCCAGATCCAACCTCTCCCCCCCCGACGCTCTGCCCCCCAGCAGGTCCCCATGGGCCCCCCCTAGATCCAACCTCTCCCCCCCCGACGCTCTGCCCCCCGGCAGGTCCCCATGGGCCCCCCCAGATCCAACCTCTCCCCCCTGATGCTCTGCCCCCCGACAGATCCCCATGGGCCCCCCCAGATCCAACCTCTCCCCCCCCGACGCTCTGCCCCCCAGCAGGTCCCCATGGGCCCCCCCAGATCCAACCTCTCCCCCCCCGACGCTCTGCCCCCCAGCAGGTCCCCATGGGCCCCACCCAGATCCAACCTCCCCCCCAACCTTCTGCCCCCCAGCAGGTCCCCATGGCCCCCCCAGATCCAACCTCTCCCCCCCCCACGCTCTGCCCCCCGGCAGGTCCCCATGGCCCCCCCCAGATCCAACCTCTCCCCCCCCCGACGCTCTGCCCCCCGGCAGGTCCCCATGGGCCCCCCCCAGATCCAACCTCTCCCCCCCCGACGCTCTGCCCCCCGGCAGGTCCCCATGGGCCCCCCCAGATCCAACCTCTCCCCCCCCGACGCTCTGCCCCCCGGCAGGTCCCCATGGGCCCCCCCCAGATCCAACCTCTCCCCCCCCCACGCTCTGCCCCCCGGCAGGTCCCCATGGGCCCCCCCCAGATCCAACCTCTCCCCCCCCCACGCTCTGCCCCCCGGCAGGTCTCCATGGGCCCCCCCCAGATCCAACCTCTCCCCCCCCGACGCTCTGCCCCCCGGCAGGTCCCCATGGGCCCCCCCAGATCCAACCTCTCCCCCCCCCGACGCTCTGCCCCCCGGCAGGCCCCCCCACATTCTCCTGCCCCCCGCGGGCCTAGGCCGCTGCCCGTACCTGTGCCGGCCGCGCCGAGCGCCCCCCCGGCCGCCACATCGACCCCGCGGCCCGAGCGCGCCGCGCCACGGCCCGGCCAGGCCCGGCCGCCGCTTGTCATTACGGAGGGGCCCCGCCTCCCGGCGTCACCGGCCCCGCCCGGAACGGGCTGCGGGGCGGGGCGAGAGGGGCGGGGCGGGGCGGGGCGAGAGGGGCGAGAGGGGCGGGGCGGGCGGGGCGGGGCTGCTGGTTGAGGGGTCCGACTCTGGGACCGAGGGGCGGGGCGGGGCCAGGCGGGGCTGTGGGGAGGGGGGGCTGGAGAGATGTGGGCGGGGCTAAAGGGTGAGGGGCGGGGCTGTGGGGAGGGGGGGCTGGAGAGATGTGGGCGGGGCTAAAGGGTGGGGGCGGGGCTGTGGGGAGGGGGGGCTGGAGAGACATGGGCGGGGCTAAAGGGTGAGGGGCGGGGCTGTGGGGACAGGGGGCTGGAGAGATGTGGGCGGGACTAAAGGGTGAGGGGCGGGGCTGTGGGGAGGGGGGCTGGAGAGATGTGGGCGGGGCTAAAGGGTGAGGGGCGGGGCTGTGGGGAGGGGGGCTGGAGAGACATGGGCGGGGCTAAAGGGTGGGGGCGGGGCTGTGGGGAGGGGGGCTGGAGAGTCATGGGTGGGGCTAAAGGGTGAGGGGCGGGACTGTGGGGAGGGGGGCTGGAGAGTCATGGGCGGGACTAAAGGGTGGGGGCGGGGCTGTGGGGAGGGGGGGCTGGAGAGTCATGGGTGGGGCTAAAGGGTGAGGGGCGGGGCTGTGGGGAGGGGGGCTGGAGAGACATGGGCGGGGCTAAAGGGTGAGGGGCGGGGCTGTGGGGACAGGGGGGCTGGAGAGTCGTGGGCGGGACTAAAGGGTGAGGGTGGGGGCTGTGGGGAGGGGGGCTGGAGAGACATGGGCGGGACTAAAGGGTGAGGGCGGGGCTGTGGGGAGGGGGGGCTGGAGAGTCATGGGTGGGGCTAAAGGGTGAGGGGCGGGACTGTGGGGAGGGGGGCTGGAGAGTCATGGGCAGGGCTAAAGGGTGAGGGGCGGGGCTGTGGGGAGGGGGGCTGTAGAGATGTGGGTGGGGCTAAAGGGTGAGGGGCGCGGCTTTAGGAGGGGGTGGGGCATGCCAATATGGGAGGAGCTGAAAAGCCAGGGCATCACAGGGGTGTCTGTTTCCCAGAGGGGTGTTTATCATTATCATTATCCCCCCTCCAGGGGTGTGGAGCCTGTCATTTATTTTTTGCATTCTCATCTGTCTCAGAGGGCAGGCCGTAAATCTGTGGCAGCCTGCTCATAATACCCCTGCATGTGAGAGGCCTGGTCATCTGCAGAATCCTGACACGGGGCAGGTGATTGGGACCAGGCAATATGTTTATTACGAGCAGACAAGAATATTTTGTGCTTTGGTTGGTGAATTCTCTTGAGAACCAGCTTTCCCTAATTGGGCAGCTACAGGAGAAAATGAGTCTGCTCTACAGCCTGGGCTAACAGCCAGTTGGCTTTTAGCTCATGCGGTAGAGGCTCAGGCATTAAGCTCCAGAGGGCCCACGGATGACTGGGGTCTGTCTGCGTTACACTTGCAGCATGTACATTTCCTCTAAAATCCTATACAGAGAACCTAAGGAGGAGGAGAAGTTGTAGCCATTCATTTTTCCCGTGAGAATAAACCAAAGCCATTTCACTGCTGGCATCAGGCTGGAACAACATACACCAAAATAAACATGGCCAAAACTCCCAGTTCCATCGCTGCGGACCTCTCACATCCTCTCTCCGGTATCAGCCCTCAGGTCCCCAAGGCTGCCCAGCTCTGAGAGATGGAAGAATTAAGATTTTATCCCCTCTCCCAAAACATGAGACAAGGGAAGGGATACAAAACCCTCTCACTGCCAAGAGAGAGGGAAAAACAGGGACAACCCCCCCACTGTTCCTCAGACATTCTTGTCAACTGCTGGAAATGGCCCACCTTGATTATCACTTCAAAAGGTCCCCCCCGCCCCGCCCCGGCCCCCTGCTCTCCTGCTGGTAATAGCTCACCTTACCTGATCACTCTCCTTACAGTGTGTATGGTAACACCCATTGTTTCATGTTCTCTGTGTATATAAATCTCCCCACTGTATTTTCCACTGAATGCATCCGATGAAGTGAGCTGTAGCTCACAAAAGCTTATGCTCAACTAAATTGGTTAGTCTCGAAGGTGCCACAAGTCCTCCTTTTCTTTTTGCGAATACAGACTAACATGGCTGCTACTCTGAAACTAGTAGTTGACATAGATCCAGTTGTTTCTTATGGACGCTGTCTTCCAGATAACCTACTGAATGGACAGTAACCAATTTATCAAATATCGCTGTGTCAGGATGGAGGACTGGTATCCAGACACTGAACAAGATTGTTTTGAATAACATGTGCCTTAGTTAGGATGCAGTGTCAGTAACCCAAATTATGACTGGTACTAACAGGGAATTTGTTTACCCAATTTGTAGTTACTGTGTAACTTAATTTCTTTACCAGTTTGTTTTTAACTGCCTTCATGTTGTTTGCTGCTGTTCGTTTGTTCATTTTTACCTGGGTGTTGGTTAAACAGTTTAGCAAGGTTGTGCACGTTGTAAATGTTGTACAGCAATAATACAACAGTACAGTGATAATACAGTAGCACAGCGATACGACAGTTGTTTTTACACAGTAACCAAGTTGAAATTAAATGACAGTTTATCCTGGTCCCGCTAATGGTTTTTAGCTGATTGTTGACTTAATTGTCCACATATGGTAGACAGAGGTGTATTTGACCAGTCTCTTATTTATAAAGCACTTCATTTTTCTTTTCTTGATGCTTGGGGCTTTCTTCGCTGTATACTGATATTTTCTGGTGTCTTCAGGGTGTGATATTTTCTGGTGTCTTTGGTCTGTGGGACGCAACTTAAACAACGTTTGTTAGTTAACATAGTAAAGTTTTTTGTTTGTTTTCCTTTTTTGTTTTTGTTTTCAGTAAACCAAACTTACTACAAAGTTTAAATTATTTTTTTTACAATGTAACAGGGACCGAGTCTTTGATAACACAAGCTATACTTTGGCAATTGTTGTACAGACATTCATTTTCATTTGAGGTGCATTACTAATATTTTATACTAAATGTAATGCTTAACTGCTAAAATAGATGCTCACACTCTTCTATGAGAAGGTATATTGCTTCGCCTTGCTGAGCACTCTGTTTTAGCAAAAGAGTTAATAACAGAATTTTTACCAAGCTTTTTAGATTTAATTTGCTTGTAATGCCAATTTCACTCTTGTTAACTGTTTAGAAGCACAAACTTTAACAACCACTGCTTCCCATTAAGATAACATAACAAAAGAAAAGCCTATCAAATTAAACCAAAATAAATTTTAAATACAGGTCTATGCAAATACTTTGAGGGTATTAAACTTTTATGATGCTTTGTTGTGTTTGGGAGCCAAAGGTGGAAATCTATGGAAAACATGGAAACCTGTTGAAATTGTTTGGTTATCTTTATGCATAAATTGTGCTTTTTAAACATTTTTGCTATCACGTTCTTATAACTCTATTTAAAAGTGGAAACAAGTTTATAAAAACCCAAACAAGTAATTGACATTTTGTTAATATTATCTTTACCTTAATGTTGAGGTTTCCCCTTACATTTTTTCTTTGAATAACAAATAAATAAACGTAAAAAACAAACCCGTGATTAATAAAAGAGAATTCTTTTTGTTTGCCATTGCGTTATTTGTTGAGGCAGAAATATATATACCCCCAAACATAATATTAAAATAGTGTGGTACCATTTATATCTATTTAAAAGGGTATACAATTGATTTTTGTTGCAACAAAATAAAAATAATAAAAAATAGTCACGTGACACACACAACATACAACACAGGACACCACACATGACATACAGGACAAACTTACAATTAAAAACAAATGGCGCCAGAATTCTATATATAGAATATATATAAAGGCAAACAAAAATAAAAAGGGTCAAACATTTAAATAAACAAGTTATTACCTTATTTACAACTTTTAACATACATTGATAAAAATATATTTGCCACATGTATTGTATTAATTTGATAACAAGGCATTTTGCATTACTTTATATTTAACATGATTTTTAAACTCTGCTATATGGAAATAGGAAAAGCCCATGTTCCAAATATTAGTGAGTGGTTAGGATTAGAAGCAGAGTGTACATTTCTGTTGCTTGGCAACCATATCTTCAAGAAAGTTAGGAATAATTTCATTGGTTGCATTCCTGAAGGGTTAAAATAATGAATTTACTGGATTTATTTAAAGTAAAGTTTTTACCTTGTTTTCTTTTTGTTTCTTGTTTTGTTCTGTTTTCAATTGCTTTTATCTTTTGGAGGTTTCTGTAAAAACTATAACTTTTAACACAGAGAGAGAGAGAGCAAGAGCCAAAGTGAGGCGAGGCAGGGTAAAGGGGGGGTGAAGAGCAACCTAGGAAGGTAGCGAGACCTGAGCCAAGAGGGATTAACTCTGTCAAGGTATTTGAAAGTACAGGCAGCAGCAGCGAGTTTAGCCAACTGGGAAAGCCTAGAAAGGGAAAAACTTAATCAGTATGTGAAAATATTTGAGAAAGAAGGTTCTATTTTTAGATATGAGCGCAGAGTGTGGTTCCGTAGGTCAAAGTAGTTGGGAACCCAAATAGCTGTGAACCGCGCCCCTGGTTTTTATCCTGGCTTTGAGAGGAGAGTGCGGGTAGTTACCTCCTCTTGTAAAACCTGAATTTGTTCCCCCAGTGTCTGTTGCTTTTGTGCGCATGCCAGACGGATGGTGGGAGTGCCCTTTTTTGCTGCAGTTACTGTTTTGGGGCAACTCCATGTGTTAATGCATCAATTCTAGGTGTTAACCTGCTCAATTTTAGTTTTTGATTTTGAAATTCCTTTTTATTCACTCCCCTGCGATCGAGTCGGAGCTCCTGTCTCCTAATGTGCTCTGTGAACTGCTCCATTTTCCCCTTCATTTGATTTACCAATTGAGTGAAAGCATTGTGTGCTACTTCTTCCACCTGTGCACTTACTTGTCCCGTTCTGACAGGCACCAGTCTAGGTCCTGGGTTAGGTTTCACCAGAACCTGGCTTTTGTCATCAGGAGGTGGTTGCACTGCAGTGGGCCCTGTTTCATCTTTTACTTTTACTAGGGCCACCTTTTTCCACTTCTGTCCCCGTTCTTCAGGCACAGGGGAGCTACCTGAAGCCTGCTCTTTACCACCAATATTTATAACAGGGGACGGCGCATGTATTTTTTGGAGGTTTCTTGTACCTGTTTCCAAGGTTTTATTTGGTTCCTGTGCCGGTTGTCTCTGGGCTGCTTGCCGCCCTGCGAGGGAGGTGGGAGCATTCCAGGGCTGTGTAGCTTCTTTTGATTCTTTTAACTCTTTCTTTGTTTCTGTTACTTGCCCCGCCAATTTTGTGGCGGGCTGTTTTAACCATTTAACAGCCATGGTTATAGTTTGCAATATTTTACATTTTAAGGCTACGGTCTCTGCCCTAGCTTGACAAAAAACATGACATGTTTCTTCCCCATTATATTTTTTAAACTCTGTGGGGATTTGCAGGAAGGGGCTAAGGGGGTTCCCTAGCTCGTGGTTTTCTGTCGTGTTAGATCGCGATTCCTACAGCGGACAGCTCACTTACTCACCAGATCAGCGGTCGGGGTCACCATGTTGTCAGACGCCACTGGTGTGGTGCTGTGCTCTATCCAATGTTGATAACAGTCAGCTGGGTGCGTGTGTTCCCTCTGTGTGCTGCCCTGGCTCTGCACAGATCGCTGACACAGCAGACCCAAAGAGAACCCCCAATGACCACAGACTCCGATAAGGCACGAAGGCACCCGGCCAGGTTTATGGCCAAACGAAACACAGTCTCTAGCTCCCCGGATCAGATGTCTACAGTGCTGCAGTACATACGTGCTCCCTGACAATGGACACAACTCCGTCAGTGGCGGGACTTTCCACTGCCCCCTAGGCCGGACAAAGACACCGCCCCAGGGACGCATTCTTATACGCAGGTACAAACAAGTTACCCATCACTCCTGACGTATTGAGGTGCAACTCCTCTACGTAGCAAGGTACAACCCCTCTACGCAGTAAGGTGCCGCCTCTCACCTTGTACATGTTGGTTTGAACAAAACAACTCTATCCCTCATGTTACCCTTTTGCCCCCGTCTTTAGGGTGGGGCCACCTGTCCTTGGTTATCTGTGTGAAATGTGCATGTATTGGAGTGTTCTGGTATCTCTAGTGTCCAGGATCTTTTAGGTAGGTGTATTTTTGCAACATCAGCCCTTTCCTTGCCAGCTTCTGTGAGCAGGGCCTGCCTCTGGCTCACAGCTTAACTTTGCTTTATGTCAGCAGAGTCTTGACCATTCCTTTAGCCCAGGCCTTAGGCCTCATACCAGGCCTCTGATACAAGGGTTTATGTTCCAGGGCCCCATCTCACTACACCGAGCAGGTCAGAAGAGGACACCCAGCATCCTGCGGATAGAGCTAGGGAGAGATGGAAGACAAGGGGATAGAAAAGAAGGGGGGGGTGAAGGATGGAGGGGATGAGGGTTGAAGGGTGAAGAGGAACATAATGGGCAGGAAGGGTGAGGCTGGCCGATGGGGTAGTGTAGAAATAAGAGAGGGATGGGAGGAGATTAGAAGAAACATCCAAGCAGGGACTGTACAGGCATCTATCCAGAGAGGGGTCTAGTCATATGGGAAAGCTGTTGGGATGGAGAAATCTGCCCCTCGTGCTGCTGCCCCCGCTGTTGAGGTGGAGCTCCTCCTGCTAAGGCCATGTGGAGAGGTGGTGAGGACACTGGTGGGACCTGTTGCATCTGGGCAGCTTTTAGCTGGTCCACTCAGGAGTGGAGCTGTTGTATCCTGACTTCACCCCGTGCTCTCTGTCCTATGGCTGCTGCTGGAGCGAGGGAGAGGCTGTGGGGGCCAGTCTGAAATGCTACGTGACATTCTGCGCAGAGGATTTATTATTATTTTTACAGCACCATGAATGTGCATGGGGAATGTGAATGCTGTAGCGTGGCATGTGGGTTCTTTTGCTGCTGTGGGTGCTCTCTTCCTTCCCAGCCCCAGAGGGTCTGATGGGTTAATGGGACAAGCTGGAGTGGATAAACAAACACAAACCTTTGGCATGGGAGTGGTTTGTCTGAACATTTGGCACCATGTCGGCACTTAGAAATGGAACCGCCCTGGATATCAATTGATGAAGCTGCTATTCACAACAAAGGCAAGGTTGCACTGTGGTAAGAACAGGTTTCAGAGTAGCAGCCGTGTTAGTCTGTATTCGCAAAAAGAAAAGGAGGACTTGTGGCACCTGTCATAAATATAAAGGGAAGGGTAAACCCCTTTGAAATCCCTCCTGGCCAGGGGAAAGCTCCTCTCACCTGTAAAGGGTTAAGAAGCTAAAGGTAACCTCGCTGGCACCTGACCAAAATGACCAATGAGGAGACAAGATACTTTCAAAAGCTGGGAGGAGGGAGAGAAACAAAGGGTCTGTGTCTGTCTGTATGCTGCGCTTGCCAGGGACAGAACAGGAATGGAGTCTTAGAACTTTTAGTAAGTAATCTAGCTAGGTATGTGTTAGATTATGATTTCTTTAAATGGCTGAGAAAAGAATTGTGCTGAATAGAATAACTATTTCTGTCTGTGTATCTTTTTTGTAACTTAAGGTTTTGCCTAGAGGAGTTCTCTATGTTTTTGAATCTAATTACCCTGTAAGATATCTACCATCCTGATTTTACAGGGGGGATTTCTTTATTTCTATTTACTTCTATTTTTTATTAAAAGTCTTCTTGTAAAACACTGAATGCTTTTTCATTATTTTCAGATCCAAGGGTTTGGGTCTGTGGTCACCTATGCAAATTGGTGAGGCTTTTTATCCAACATTTCCCAGGAAAGGGGGAGTGCAAGTGTTGGGAGGATTGTTCATTGTTCTTAAGATCCAAGGGTCTGGGTCTGTAGTCACCTAGGCAAATTGGTGAGGCTTTTTACCAAACCTTGTCCAGGAAGTGGGGTGCAAGGTTTTGGGAAGTATTTTGGGGGGAAGGACGCGTCCAAACAGCTCTTCCCCAGTAACCAGTATTAGTTTGGTGGTGGTAGCGGCCAGTCCAAGGATAACGGGGGTAATATTTTGTACCTTGGGGAAGTTTTGACCTAAGCTGGTAAAGATAAGCTTAGGAGGTTTTTCATGCAGGTCCCCACATCTGTACCCTAGAGTTCAGAGTGGGGGAGGAACCTTGACAGCACCTTAGAGACTAACCAATTTATTTGAGCATAAGCTTTCGTGAGCTACAGCTCACTTCATCGGATGCATCCGATGAACTGAGCTGTAGCTCATGAAAGCTTATGCTCAAATATATTGGTTAGTCTCTAAGGTGCCACAAGTCCTCCTTTTCTTTTTGTGGTAAGAACCTCTCAAATAACACTTACAAGTTGCAGAGCAGCAGCTGTGTTAGTCTGTATTCACAAAAAGAAAAGGAGGACTTGTGGCACCTTAGAGACGAACAAATTTATTTGAGCATAAGCTTTCGTGAGCTACAGCTCACTGCATCGAACTTGCAAGTCGGTTGCCCAATCATTCATTGAGTTACGTGGATTGTAGCAGATACCTCTCAGATAGCTTGCCTACCTCGTCAGTCAGAAGTAAGTTCCTCTTGAAGTGGATCTTGATAATGAGCGCACTGCCATGGCAAAGGAAAAGTCCCAAAATACATACTTAGCCTTTACTCACTGAGATCTTATGAAACCACTTCGCTCTGGTGAAAAAGAGGCATTGAAAAAGTGAAAACTTCCTCTCCACTTAAAAAAAAAGTACAAAAAAACCCATTAACCTCCTATGTACAACAAACTGTTTAATAAAATAATTACCATAATAAATCACATCCTTTAATGTACCTACCCACAAATAGCAATCCCTGCATCAGAATAGCCAGCCAGTTACTAAAGCTACATTTCCCCAAAGACCATGGGATGGGATTTTAATCCCTGCTATGACCTTTGTGTGCTTTTGTGGCAGACCATGGGGGCCATAAATGTCCTAAAGTTTGGCAGGGGAGAATTCCCTGGGCATCTCATAGGGCAAACATACGAGCATGAAACCCTACAACCCTCAGGAAGAAGGAAAGACTGGGCCCTTGATACTATGGGAATTCTCAGAGGCATCACCAGCCATGGGGTAGCAAAGAGAGACTGCCATAATCCCTGAGCTGCCTGAATTATGCTGGGGCTGGAGTTGGGAGAGCACAAAGGTGGCATAAAGCTCCTTTTACCCACCTTCCCTTTGGGCTGCAAATTCTATGCTGCGCCCAGGATTTCACCCCACGGGTGGAAAAATCAAAGTTCACATTGCCCAGGTAGGTGAGGTCCTGAGTCCTTGCTGCATCTCTCTCCCAGGGAGTGCCAGACCTAGCCTGAGGAGAGCGTCCAGGGGAATTACCACCTCCCCACTTCACCGGCCATATTGTTTATAAAATACAGTTCAGCATTTACAGCAGCTAGTGGAGAAAATTGTAACCACACAATCCAAGACATACGGCCCTCTATGCTTTGCACAGAACACTGGTCATCAGCCTCTTCTTTCTCCTCCTCCAAAAGAACAAGTTTCCCTTCCTAGCTCAAAGGGCCTTTTAAATATCCTTTTTCATGCTCCCATTGACGGGGAAAGATGTGTGTGTTTTGGGATTGCCCAGGGCACACCAAGCATAAAAATAAAAGCCTGTCAGCAAGCAAAGCTAACACCCAAAGGCCTTTCACACCCACTGAGCCACACCCCCCCATGCTACTGGCTGCAATTTGCATAACTTTTCCATCCCCTCCTGCAGGCAGTTGTTACTCTCTGTATATAAGAACAGAAGAATGACCACTTTGGGTCAGATCAATGGTCCATCCAGCCCAGTATCCTGTCTTCCAACAGTGGCCAGTGCTAGGTGCTTCAGAGGCAATGAACAGACGAGACAATTTTTGAGTGATCTATCTCCCTGTTGTATAGTCCCAGCATCAGAGCCTTAGGGATACCCAGAGCATGGGGTTGCATCCCTGACCATCTTGGCTAATAGCCATTGATGGACCTATCCTCCATGAATTTTATCTAATTCTTTTTGAACCCTGTTATACTTTTTGCCTTCCCAACATCCCCCCACAATCAGTTCCACAGGTTGACTGTGCGTTGTATGAAGAAGTTCTTCCTTTTGTTTCTTTTAAACCTGCTGCCTGTTAATTTCATTGGGCAACCCCCTGGTTCTTGTGCTATGTGAAGTGGTAAATAACACTTCCTTATTCATTTTCTCCA
This sequence comes from Lepidochelys olivacea, assembly GCF_965140295.1. Taxonomy (NCBI): domain Eukaryota; kingdom Metazoa; phylum Chordata; order Testudines; family Cheloniidae; genus Lepidochelys; species Lepidochelys olivacea. The sequence continues at coordinate 127,476,606 of NC_140416.1, forward strand.
CACCATTCATGACTGTATAGATCGTGGTCATCTCCCCCCTTAGTTGTCTCTTTTCAAAGTTGAACAGTTCCAGTCTTTTTAATCTCGCCTCATATGGAAGCTGTTCCATACCCCCAATAATTTTTTTGCCCTTCTCTGTATCTTTTCCGATTCAAATATATTGTTTTTAAGATGGGGTGATCAGAACTGCACGCAGTATTCAAGGTGTGGGTGGACCGTCGATTTACATTGGCATTCTGATATTTTCTGTATTATTATCTATCCCTTTCCTAAGGGTTCCCAACATTCTGTTTGCTTTTTTGACTGCCGCTGCACATTGAGTGGATGTTTTCAGAGAACTATCCACAATGACTCCAAGATCTCTCTCTTGAGTGATAACAGCTAATTCAGATCCCATCATTTTATATGTATAGTTGGGATTATGTTTGCCAATGTGCATTTCTTTGCATTCATCAACACTGAATTTCATCTGCCATGTTATTGCCTAGTCATGCAGTTTAGTGAGATCCCTTTGTAACTCTTCTGTCTTCTTTGGACTTAACTATCTTGAGTAATTTCTATCATCTGCAAACTTTGCCACCTCACTGTTTACCCCTTTTTCCAGATCATGTATGAGTATGCTGAACAGTACTGGTCCCAGTACAGACCTCTGGGGACATCTCTATTTACCTCTCTCCATTCTGAAAAGTGACCATTTATTCCTACCCTTTGTTTCCTGTCTTTTAACCCGTTACTGATTCAGAAGAGGACCTTCCCTTTTATGCCATGACATCTTTGCCTACTTAAGAGCCTCTGTTGAGGGACCTTGTCAAAGGCTTTCTGAAAGTCCAAGTGCACTATATCTACTGAATCACCCCGTCCACATGTTTGTTGATCCCCTCAGAGAATTCTAATGGATTGGTGAGGCATGATTTCCCTTTACTGGCCTGCAATTGCCGGGATTGCCTCTGGAGCCTTTTTGAAAAATTGGCATTACATTAGTTATCCTCCGATCATCTGGGACAGAGGCTGATTTAAGTGATCGGTTACATACCACAGTTAGCAGTTCTGCAAAATCATATCCGAGTCCTTCAGAACTCTTGGGTGAATCCCATCTGGTCCTGGTGACGTATTGCTGTTTAATTAATCAATTGGTTCCAAAACCTCCTCTAATGACACCTCAATCTGGGACAGTTCCTCAGATTTGTCACCTAAAGAGCTCAGGCGAGGGAATCTCCCTCCATCCTCTGCAGGGAAGACCAAAGCAAAGAATCCATTTATCTCCTCTGCAATAGCCCTGTCTTCTGTGCGTGCTCCTTTAGCCCCTGGATTCTCCAGGGGTCCCCCTGATTGTTTGGCAGCTTCCTGCTTCTGAGGTACTGAAAAAAAATGGGCTGCTAGTTTTTGTGTCTTTTGCTAGTTGCTCTTAAATCTCTTTCTTTTTGGTCTGCTTGATGATACGCTCACACTTGCCTTGCCGCGCCCGCTCCACGCGACGCTCGTTACGTCGGCTTCTCAGTCTAAATCTCCCCAAAGCGAGGCTCGATGGGTTTAATGTTTATTTATTTATTTATATATCTTGATTTACACAGAAAAGGGAGAAAGGAACAACTCCCATAGATCTAGGACAATAGTCAAAACTAAAATGACTAAAACGTCCCCATAAGGTATTATTGCAGGTTCATCTGCTCCAGCTAAACCCTCTCCCAAGCCTTGTGATATTATCCAGGCAAAATATAACCCTCCAGCCCCAGTCCTCTTTCAGCACTTCCCACCTTCCCCATCTTACTTTCTCTCTAAAGGGCTGGGAGAATCGATGGACTTTGTAGTGAGACCTACAGGACAACAGATTTGGGGCACTTTGGACCAAGAGGGAAGAAAATTCCAAAGTCAAGGGACCCCCACAGAGAACTCCCTGCCAGCAGTCTCTTTGTTTATACAGTGCCTCCAGCCTTGCAGTTGTGGCAGTATGACACGGGTAGACAGCAGGGCTGGATTAAGGCTCAGGCACGATAGGTCTGTGCCTCCCTAGGTCCCCAGCTACTGGAGGCATTTGATGCCATCAGCTTCTCTGCCTTGTTTCCAGCCTACGGTTGTGAAGATAAGCTTGAAAACATGAACTGAGTGTAATATCTACCTGAGTCTGCAGGCAGTCTGAAATCATAGATCATATTGTGACCTGGCCCATTCATCGTTCTGAGAGATCAGCTCTGAAACCCACGGCTCTTGGGCTCTGTGTGAGGGAAACCCTTGCTGCCACCACCCATCATGGCTCCCGTCACCACAACAGCCTGCCTGAGGGAGAGGGGTGGTGAACTGGGGAGGCTGGAGGCCGCAGCTAGTCCAAAGAGGAGTGGTAGCCCCCACCAGCACCGCAGACAGCATTTGTGAGGGTGGCTCTTACAACTCTGAAGGGGAGTAGAGCCATGGGTGCAGGGCTCATGGACATGGCATGAGGGTGTGCCGAGGGCCTTGGATTGCCAGCCCTGGGAGAGAGACAGTCTCTCAGTGAGGCAGGTCCCACGTTGTTCCCCTCCTCCCCCCAGTGTGGTACCTCCCATTGAAAATCCTGATTCTGAAGGATTTTGATTCAGCTTGTTACTTGACACAAACTGGACCAATCTCGTTAGCACAGTTATTCAGAGAAGACACTCGTTCAGATGTACAGAAAGGCAGCTTCTCTATTGTACTGTTGGCTTTTTCCTCCTGGGACCGCACTGCCTACACACTACGTAGGAATTGCCAAACTGCATCAAACCCAAGCTCCACCTTGCTCCAAATCCTGCCTGCAAGAGAGGCCAGCACCAGATACTGCAGAGGATGGTGTAAGAACCCCACAATAAGCAGATGTGGGCTAATCTGCCCAACACACTAGGTCCTGGTCTCTAATATTTAGAGACTGGTTTAAGCCCTGATACATGAGATTTAATATCCCTTCCAAAATTGTTATCGTCGTTAATTTTAGCACTGGATATTCTTGTTATCCATATAAATGTCCAATCCTGTTTTGAATCTTGTTACATTCTTGGCCTCAATGACTTCCTGTGGCAGTGAGTTCCGCAGTTTCATTGCATGTTCTCTGAAAGAGTATTTCCTTTGATTGGTTTTGAATGTCCCACTTTTTTATTCCATTGAACCTTGTTCTTGTGTTATGAGACTGGAAGAACAGAAGCTCCTGCTCTATCTTCCCTATACCATTCAGTATTTTTATATTCTTTTATTATGTCCATTTTCATTCAGCTCCTCTCAAAGGTAACAATCCCAATCTTTTTCATTTATCTTAATTGGAGAGGCTTAGGCCTTGTCTATGCTACAGAGTTTTGTTGACAAGAGTTATGTCGACATCAAAAAGTGTTACAATAAAAATTGGTATTGTGTGTTCACACTCACTCCCCCTGTCAGCAGAGCGCATCCACACTTGGGTACCTATCCCACAGTCCACCTCAACATGTTCTGCCACTAGGTCTTGTGGGAAGGTGGAGCCGATCGCAGCACATCTTGGGACTGGGCTCAATGTCCCATGATGCATTGCTTTCTGTTCCAGCAGTCCATGGGCTTCCGGCTTTCTTTCTCAGCATTTTTCAAGGGCCTTGTTTGCTGTGCACCACGGCATCTTTGTGAGAAAGGATGGATCCCGCCCTGCTCTCCTATGCTCTGATAACTGTCATGAAGACATCATGGATGGCAGTGCAGTTAATTGCAAAGTTCCTAACTGAAGAAGATTCCCAGTTGCCTGACATGCTGTGTGATGTGGATAGGAGCAACTTTAGATTGCTTTTGGCATTCACAGAGCAGCTGCAGAGGGTGGACCATCGCTTCTGGGCTCAGGAAACAAGCACTGAATGATGGGATCATATCATAATGCAAGTGTGGGGTGATGAGCAGTGGCTACAGAACTTTCAGATGCAGAAAGCCACCTTCCTGGAGCTGTGTGCGGAGCTCGCCCCAGTACTGTGGCGCAAAGACACCAGAGTGATAGCTGCCCTATCAGTAGAGAAGCATGTGGCAATCGCTGTGTGGAAGCTGGCGACTCCAGACTGCTACTGGTTGGCTGCGAATCAATTTGGAGTTGGGAAGTCGACTGGTGAGGCTGTGTTACAGCAAGTGTGCGTAGCAGTTGACTGCATCCTGCTACAAAGGACCATGATTCTGGAAAACGTGTGTGAAATAGTGGGCAGCTTTGCAGAAATGGGTTTCCCTAACTGGAGGGGTGATAGATGGCACACATATTCCTATTTTGGCACCAGAGCACTTTGCAACCGAGTACATCAATAAGAAGGGGTACTTCTCCATGGTGTTGCAGGCACTTGTGGATCACCATGGGCATTTCACTGACATCAACATGGGGTGGTCCGGGAAGATGCATGACTCATGCATCTTCAGGAACACCAGCCTGTATAGAAAACTACAGGCAGGGACTTTCTTTCCAGACTAGAAGATTATAATGGGGGATGTTGAAATGCCCATAGTGATCCTGGGAGACCCGGATTACCCCTTCCAGCTGTGGCTCATGAAACCTTATATGGGAAACCTGGACAGCAGTAAGGAGCGGTTCAACAACAGGCTGAGTAGGTGCCAGATGACAGTGGAATATGCCTTTGGCAGATTAAAGGTGCTCTGGTGATGCCTTTATGGCAGGTTAGACCTCAATAAGGATATTATTCCCATGGTCATAACCACATGTTGTACATTGCATAATCTCTGTGAAGTTTAGGGTGAAAGGTTTGCTCAGCGGTGGAGTGCTGAGGCAGACGGCTTGACTGCTGATTTTGGACAGCCAGATACCAGGGCTGTCAGAGGGGCCCAGAAGGGGGTAATTCGAATCAGGGAGGCTTTGAGACAACACTTTGAAAATGAGAACCGGTAATGTATATCTCTGTGATTGGTGCTGCAATGTTACATTTCATGTAGTTTTCCTAGGAAGCAATGGTGACTTTTGGGGCCTTACATTCCAGTGAGAACATGGTTACACTCCCTGTGCATGTATTGGTCGTGCCTGCTATCTCAGTTCGTAGGAAACAAATAAAGATGAGTTACCATTCGAAAGCTTTGCTTTTATTGCACAAGAAACAACACAAACATATACAAAAATAGTTGGTGGGAAAGGAGGTACCAGGGAAGGGCAGACTTTCAGAGCTGTGCATAGGTCCAGCTATCATTTTGAAAGTTATCCCAGGGGGGTGGAGTGAAGGCAAACTCCAGAAGTCCCAGCAAGTGGAAAGGACTGTGTGGGCGGATTGGGGTGGGGGGGAATGGAAAAGAGTTTTGAATGTGCTGCAGGGGAGGGCGGGCACACATTTGCTCAGTCTGCAGCATTATTAAGGACTTCAGCACCTGCATTTTCTCCTCCATGACTTTAATCATCCGCTCAGTAGCGTCCTTAAACTCCTGATTTTCTTTTTTGTCCTGGTTTCGGCTTCCCTCCACTCCTTGTGTGCCCTTTTCTCTGCATTGGAGCAGTGCAGGACCTCCCGGAACATGTCTTCTTTGCTCTGTCTTGGGTGCTTTCTTACCTGGCGGAGACACTCGGCCGGTGTGTGTGGGGTGTTCCTCAAGGCCAAATCTGCTGAAGCAAAAGGAACAATGCACAGAAACATGATTGTTAAATTCATGCACAGCACTGAAACATTTCAGTAAAACACACCTTTTGCAACACGACAATCACTTTCACACTGACCCTTGGCAAGCACACATCTCTGCAAACCACCCAATGTATGGTAAGCCTTGGCTGGGGGGAAGAGGATACTCTACATGGGGAAAAGAGCACAAGGGTTGTGGTGCAGCTGACTAGGGAAGAAATTCTAAAATTATCCCACACTTTTCCACAGACAGGGGTCATTCTAGCAGACATCTCAGTGCTGAGGGTAAGCAGAGAAGCGAGGCTGCATCTACTAAATGCTTGTGGCTTCTGCCCTGCTCCCTGTGCTGCTTGCCCGGGTGCCGCTTTTGTCCCTGCACAAGTGATTGCCGAATGGCGCTGGAAAGTTTCCTATAATGGGGGAAGGACCAAAGCAGCTCTGCCAAGGAACCTTCGGCAGAGGATTGTGAGTACCTCCAGGAAACTTTCTTGGAGATCTCTCTGGAGGATTCCCATGAGATCTTGGCACGAATCAACACCCTGTACTGATTAGCTACACAGGGAAATGTCCAGCACACAGAAACACAGCCAGTCATGTACATTTCTATACCCTGAACCCACCTCCGCACTACATAGGCTACAGCCATTTACCAGGCATCTCCTCTCCTGCTTCTTGCTCGCCAGAGAGCAATTGCAGAGCCAAGCTAGACAATTCCGGAGTGGTGAACAGTTCCTGGGTGCCTGCCCTACCGGGCGACTTTGCCAGGAGCAGCACATCCTCATCTAACTCCACCTCTTCATCAATGACTTCATCCTCTGGGTCCTCTTTCCACCACCTCCAGGCCCACCGAAGTATCCACAGGGTTCTTGGCAGTGGAGGTGGGGTCGCCACCGAGGATAGCGTCCAGCTTCTTATAGAACTGGCAGGTCATAGGTGTAGCACCAGAGCGATGGTTTGCCTCCCTCGCCTTATGGTACGCCTGCCTCAGCTCCTTTATCCTCACTCTGCACTGCAGCGTGTCTTGATCACAGCCCTTTTTGCACAAGCCTTGAGAAATCTGCCCATCGGTATCCCAATTCCTACGTCTCAAGCACTGTTGGGACTGCACAGCTTCCTCTCCCCATATCCTGAGCAGATCCAGCAGCTCTGCAGTGGTCCAAGTGGGAAAGTGTTTGCTGCGATAACCTGCCATGGTCACCTGGGAAGATGAGATGAGACCTTTCCATGCTGAGCAAACAGGAAATGGAATTTTAAAAATTCCTGGGGCTTCTAAGGGGGAGGGGTGGATGGTGGTTCACCTGGCTGTAGGGCAGTGGAGTTCAAACTGCTGACCAGAGCGGTCAAGATGGGCATTGTGGGACACCTCCTGGAGGCCAATTAAAACGATAAAATCAAGTGTGGTGTCTACACTGGCACTTTGTCAACAAAAATTTTGCGCAAAGTGCCTTATGTCTCTCCTCGGGGTGGTTTTATTTTGTGGCCAAAACAGGGCATTTTGGCCGCCAAAAGTCACATCGCAGTGTGTACGCATCCACTGTTTTGTCAGCAAAAACTGCCCTTTGTCGACAAAACTTGGGAGCATAGACAAAGCCAAAGTGTACGTTTTGGTTTATGAAATAGATAAGATATCAGTTAATAACTGTAGAAAGACTTTGGAAATCTGATGTGCTATATAGAGGATATGTACTCCTGCTGAATGTCTATTTCTTTAACAGCTCTGCTACTCCCTACAATTGAAGAGCATCTTAACAACCGCTAATCTGAATAAATCAGCTGGTCATTGAAGCAATTGCCACTATATTGTTCCAAAGAGGGGTTGATTTTTTGGGGGAGGAGGGTGCTTAGAGATGGGCTTGAGTGGAAGATATTTACTAAATATATTATTTACTACGTGGTTCGAGCAGGCTCCCTTGCATCTGTGGCTTGTGGCTTGACCTCAAGAGGGCAGCAAAAGGCAACAGGCTCTTTCCCTAAAATGACCCCACACAAGTGCTGTTGCATTTCTAAAAGTTTTAGTCACAAAGTCATATATGTTTCTTTTCCTTTTCTCTTCCCATCGTTCTGCGACAAAGCATTTGGTTTTGGATGCTGCTGAGGGAGTGAATGACCTTAGTACCCATCATCCCTGAAATTACACAGTAACACTGCAGAAACAAGGGGCAAAACTTGATCTTGTTCATGAGCCAAAGCTTTAAATGTCCAGGGTGTTCAGCAGTGCAAAAAAGTAGTTCTTGAAATGAGAAAGTTCTGTAGTTGGGTGCCAGTACCAGTCTTAGGACCACTGAAGACAACTTTAAAACTCTCAGGGACTAAGGGTGTGGTAGGTAAGGAAAAGTCCTAGTCTCTTTAATCTCTCCTCATATGGGACCCGTTCCAAACCCCGAATCATTTTGGTTGCCTTTTTCTGAACCTTTTCTAATGCCAGTATATCTTTTTTGAGATGAGGGGACCACATCTGTACTCAGTATTCAAGAGGTGGGCATACCATGGATTTATATAAGGGCAATAAGATATTCTCTGTCTTATTCTCTATCCCTTGTTTAATGATTCCTAACATCCTGTTTGCTTTTTTGACTGCTGCTGTACACTGTGTGGACGTCTTCAGAGAACTATCCACAATGACTCCAAGATCTTTCTCCTGATTAGTCGTAGCTAAATTAGACCCCATCATATTGTATGTATAGTTGGGGTTATTTTTTCCAATGTGCATTACTTTACATTTATTCACATTAAATTTCATTTGCCATTTTGTTGTCCAATCACTGAGTTTTGTGAGATCTTTTTGAAGTTCTTTACAGTCTGCTTTGGCCTTAACTTTCTTGAGCAGTTTAATATCATCTGCAAACTTTGCCACCTCACTGTTTACCCCTTTCTCCAGATCATTTATGAATAAGTTGAATAGGATTGGTCCTAGGACTGACCCATGGGGAACACCACTAGTTACCCCTCTCTATTCTGAAAATTTACCATTTATTCCTACCCTTTGTTCCCTGTCTTTTAACCAGTTCTCAATCCATGAAAGGATCTTCCTGCTTATTCCATGACAACTTAATTTACATAAGAGCCTTTGGTAAGGGACCTTATCAAAGGCTTTCTGGAAATCTAAGGGCAAAGGCTTTCTGAAAATCTCGAAGTCTCAGAGTAAAGAGAATCCCCTCCACAGGAGGAAACCCCGCGCCTCAGCTTAAACCCCTGTTATTCCCTCAGGACTCCCTGATCATGACAGCCCCTAAAATGGAGCCAGCTGCTCTGCCTAAGGAAGTAGGGGAGAACTCCAGCCATAAGGATGGGGTTTGGGGACAGTGAGAGAGAGTTAAGGGGTAGCAGGGTTTGCTCCCCTGAAAGCAAATGGCCTATCTGAGATTAGGCTAAGATCCTATGGAACCCCAAGTGGGCTGATTCAGAGGGGGCAGTTGTTAAAGTGCCCAAACATTAATAAACTCTTCAAAGAAGCTGAGCACTGATAACTCCCTTTTAGGCCTCTAAACAAGTGGCCAGAGTTTCAAAAGAGCTCCGCTCCCACTGAGGCACCTAAATGGGGAGATGCTGGGAGCTAAATCAGCCTATACCTCAATTTCCCAATGACCAAGTTTGTTTCAATTTAATAAATTAACTTTTTTTAAAAAAGAAAAAAAAATTCATCATTAGAAATGCAGACAATTGTCACACCTCAGTAAATACCTGCTGTTTTCCCCTGTATCCCTTTGCTCAGTAGAGATGAGCAAACCTCATGGAGTGGGAAGATTTCTGGCTTTGCAGAACTTGTGTGAATTTGCAAATCATTTACCCCTGTGTTGTAAACCCATGTTTTTTTACCCCCCAAATAATGCCCCCAAACAACCTGATTCTGGTTTTGTTTCTTACCTGTGGTTGGCTTAGTCTGCTTTTCATCCCCTAGGGTTTGCCCAATCACAAGGCTCAACACCTTTGGCAAGGTGAGCACACCACAGTATTCCCCATCTCTCATTTACCCAGGAACAAGCGTGGCTCCCCTTTTCGTCAGACCCATTAACCCGGGTTACTTACATCCAGCAATAAGGAAAGCAGGTCATCCCTACAGAACGGGGACTGTATCCTGGGGAGCAGCGATGCTGAAAAGGATTAATCGACTGTAACCGTGCCTCAGTGGGTCACAACTGAGAATGTCAAACTCAGGACAAAATGCTGAGAAACGGGGCAAACAACCCAAAACCGGTGATAAACTCACTACATAAAAGGTTAAAGGCACTCTCTTTCCCTTTGCAACTTTCTTCATTGGCAAAATGCAGGTTACCAGGCTCAACAGGCTTAGGAATCATTTCCTCCTTGTTACAAGTTTTCACTGTTAGTGGGTAACACAGTTTAAATCACCTTCATGTTCTTCTTGTGCCCTGGCTAGGATAGAGACCTGATCAGACAAGGTTGTCATATCTTTACCCAGCAATACACCAGCAACAAGCAAAATAGCAGCCCCAGAATTGCCAGGACTCTGGGAATCTTGTTATGACACTAACTGGATTCAACCTAGTTACAGTGTCATTCTCCCTAGCACACACAAACTTAGGAACATTTCCATCCTGGGCTTTAGTTGTATCCAGAACCAACTCTGGGACAACTGACAAATTCTCAAGTAGCATAGACTGAGAAGCACTTTCTGTCTGCTTCACAGACAAAGAACTGGAGCTAATTCCTTACAGTGAGAGATTTAAAGCTTTAACTTATCAAAAAGAATATGGAGAAAATACTGGGTGTGACAGGGCTCTTTAACCTGCTTGAGAAATGCAGAACAAGAGCTGGTTGCTGGAAGCTCAAACCAGACAAACTGAAATTAGGAATATGGCACACATTTTTAATGTGTGGGTGATTAGTCATTGGAAAATATTACCTAGCAAAGTGGTGGATTCACCATCTCTTGATGTCTTCAGGTTAAGACTGGATACCTTTTTGGAAGATGTACTTTAGACAAACACAAGTTACTGGGTTCAATGCAGGGGTAAGTGGGTGAGATTTAATGGTCAGGCTAGATGATCTAATGGGCCGTTCTGGCCTTAAAAATGTATAAATCTATGAAATCAGCCAATTACTGAAGGCTAGAGTAAAGGGCAGATGGGGAAAGATGACACTTTCTTTACCTATTTAAAATTATTTTTTAAAAAATGCAAATGTATATTATGACGGGGTGTACCTACCACGCACTGGGCTGGAGGGGGTTAATCCCATACTCTGGGTTGAGGAAACCATGCCCCCTCGCCCCTGCTGGGCATAGTCCAGCTGGGACCACCATATAAGAGGGAGCAGCTCAGCTCAGTCTGGGCTGGCAGCTGATGAGAGCAGATGTGCATTGCAGGATCCTGCTGGGAAAGTGCCAGAACTCCCAGACTCTGAAGCCAGCCAGGTTAGGAGCCCAACAGAACCCCAGCCACCAGCCAAGGCTGATGGAGATGAGGCAATGGGTGCTGAGGAAACCTCCATGTTGGAACAAGGGGTAGGAAGTGACCCAGGGAATGAGGCAGTAAGGACAGGTGACCGAGACTGAGCAGCAAGGTATCCGTACCCTAGGGCCCTGCATCAGGACCAAGTGGACCAGGGTGGGCTTTGGTCCCCCTACCTTATCCAACTCACCGTGAACACTGCTGATGGTCAGGGAAGGGAATTGGGCTGCTGAAGACTGTTACCTAGACTTTGGCCACTAGGGCTTACTGTCCTGAGACCTGGGACAGACCTATTGACTCTGGCCATTGGGACATACTGCCCTGGGGAGAAGGTTGGCTACTTAGATTTTGGCTACTAGCCCTTACTGTCCTGAAGCCCAGGCCTACCTTAGGGCAGTATGGGCCCATGAACTAAGTCTCTAAGGGGTTAATGGTGCATACTTATCCAACAACTGTGTATATCCCCCCCTCCCCAATCATCCTGGATTGCACTGACATCCTACATTGTGAGCTGTCTGGGACAGGGACTATGTCTTTGTATGGTCACATCCAGCGCACAATGGGGTCATGATCCTGAATGGGCTCAAGGAGTACTTCTGCAATATTTAACAGGTATTTTTAATCTTCTTGAGTTACAAGGAGAGGCAGTTCTAAGCACCACCTTAGCTATAAAACCAATGAAGTGTTAGTTACTGTATCTTTGACGTTTAAAGGAAAAAGAGACCCCATGGACGGTTTAGAAAAATTATCCAGAGTTGTGGGAAGCCCACAGATGTGGTAACCCTCGTCTTTGTGGAACTGTCCTCCCTGCTGGTCTGTGGATCATCTCCAGATATGCATGTCTTCTGAATCCCCATGTGGGCCAAACAATGTAAGGGACCAGGATGTAGGTGGTCCGGCCTAGTGGTCACAGCTGGGCTGGAGTTTGCCCATCAGGGATAGTAGTCAGTGAGCAGGGATTGGAGGAATCACTAGATCAATAAGCAAGAGTCAGAGTCAGAGACGGGAGATCAGAGGTACTACCAGACTGGAATTAGGAAGGAAGAATCAGGGTCAGAGCCACATTGGATCCAGAGACTGGAAACATAGGCGCAGACTCCATGGGTGCTCCAGGGCTGGAGCACCCACAGAAAAAAGTTAGCGGGTTGTTAGCACCCACCGGCAGCCAAGCTCCCCTGCCCCCCCAGCACCTCCCACCTGCCAGTGGCTCTGCCAATCAACTCCTGCCCCTCCCCCCCAACGCCTCCTGCCCGGCACAGTCAGCTGTTGCGTGGCATGCAGGAGGTGCTGGGGGGGAGGGGCAGGAGCGGGATGGGGCGCGCTTGGGGGAGGGCGCAGAACTGGGCGGGAAGAGGCAGGGCGGGGGTGGGGCGTTGGGGGAAGGGGTGCAGTGGGGGTGGGGCTCGGGGCTGAGTGGCGGTTGAGCACCCCTGGCGAAAGGAGGAAGCCAGCGCCTCCGACCGGAGATCAGAAGCAAGAATCAGGGTCAGACTCTGGCTGGGATCGGAGGCCAGAGATCTGGAGACAAGGTGAGGTCTGGAGTCACAGCAGGCCTAATATCTGTGTTGCTGCTGAAACAACTTCCTGGGGCACCCTCCAGGGTTAAATAGGGTGGTTAGCCAATGAGAGGTCGGCGGGGTACTGTCACTCTGGCTCCCTTGGGTGATACTTCCTTCTGCGCCTGTTCGCCACCGTGCTCCCTAGGTATGGTGCTGCATGGCCTCCTGGGGGCATTGTGGGAGCATCTGCCATCCCAGGCTCTACAGGCCCGGCTTCTGGTCCCCACATCCTTACAGTCAAATCCCAGTACTGTGATTTGCTCATCATCCAAGGTGCCATATGTTACAATGGCTTGTTCCTGTGGGTTGCCAGGAGAGCCCTTCGAAGGGATGCTGGCAATGTAAAACTCACCCTTCTTGCCAACATTTTACCTACTATTGTAAGCTTACAAGTAACACAATTATACAGCGGAAAAGTTTGAGGGAAAAAACATCTATTCCTCCCTATTTTCAGTTTGGTTACTGTGCATGTGTTATCTCTGTGTATAGTCAGTTCCACCGCTTCCCCTATCTAATCATTATTCACTTTCCCTAGTTTGTGTGTGTGCAACTTGGCACCAGGGGAGAGAAGAATGTGTAAAAGGTAGGAGAAGGTGATGGTAAAACCAAAACCATTGGCCAGAGGGCTCAGGGGCGGGGCAATGCTTGACACTCCTTTCAAAGGAACAAGATTTCCGGTTGAATCAATCCCTCAAACAGATGGTAGATGTCTTCTCTCACTGATATAGAGTCTCCAAAAATCTATACTTTTTGTTGAGAATAAAAAGCTTTTCAGTTCCTTTGTTTATGAACTAAGGCCCTGATCATACAAAGACAAACTCATGCTTAACCTAGCTTCACAAGGAGACTACTTGCACGTATAAGCACACGTGAGTTTTTCCAGGACCTTCACCTTTGATGTATACATTAAAGTCCTGCTGTCTTTTTGATTCTGCAGTTGAACAATAGCACCAAACCGAAGTGTGAATGTCTCCTCCTTATTTTAATGGCATGTTAGCTTCACTTGTGAATATTTAATTGCTAACACTTTTTAAACTCAAGCCAAAACTCAAAATCCCAGCTTGAGCCTTTGAAATGTAATTACAGGAGACAGCTGGGTCCAGCTTTGCCTTGGATTCTAGACCACACGTGCACACACACACACGCACACAAACATACCCCAGACACACCAAGCCGTCTGGAGGCATCTTAGTAATTTTAAATAAAAATAAAGTGTGTACACTTAGGGTTCTAACAGTCCCAATGTTTACTTTGTATATTACTGCAGGTAGGGTCAGTGCAGATAGCCTGCATCGGTTTACTATAGAATCACAAAATATCAGGGTTGGAAGGGACCCCTGAAGGTCATCTAGTCCAACTCCCTGCTCGAAGCAGGACCAATTCCCAGTTAAATCATCCCAGCCAGGGCTTTGTCAAGCCTGACCTTAAAAACCTCTAAGGAAGGAGATTCTATCACCTCCCTAGGTAACGCATTCCAGTGTTTCACCACCCTCTTAGTGAAAAAGTTTTTCCTAATATCCAATCTAAACCTCCCCCACTGCAACTTGAGACCATTACTCCTCGTTCTGTCATCTGCTACCATTGAGAACAGTCTAGAGCCATCCTCTTTGGAACCCCCTTTCAGGTAGTTGAAAGCAGCTATCAAATCTCCCCTCATTCTTCTCTTCTGCAGGCTAAACAATCCCAGCTCCCTCAGCCTCTCCTCATAAGTCATGTGTTCTAGACCCCTAATCATTTTTGTTGCCCTTCGCTGGACCCTCTCCAATTTATCCACATCCTTCTTGTAGTGTGGGGCCCAAAACTGGACACAGTACTCCAGATGAGGCCTCACCAATGTCGAATAGAGGGGAACGATCACATCCCTCGATCTGCTCGCTATGCCCCTACTTATACATCCCAAAATGCCATTGGCCTTCTTGGCAACAAGGGCACACTGCTGACTCATATCCAGCTTCTCGTCCACTGTCACCCCTAGGTCCTTTTCCGCAGAACTGCTGCCTAGCCATTCGGTCCCTAGTCTGTAGCGGTGCATTGGATTCTTCCATCCTAAGTGCAGGACCCTGCACTTATCCTTATTGAACCTCATCAGATTTCTTTTGGCCCAATCCTCCAATTTGTCTAGGTCCTTCTGTATCCTATCCCTGCCCTCCGCGTATCTACCACTCCTCCCAGTTTAGTATCATCCGCAAATTTGCTGAGAGTGCAATCCACACCATCCTCCAGATCATTTATGAAGATATTGAACAAAACTGGCCCCAGGACCGACCCCTGGGGCACTCCACTTGATACCGGCTGCCAACTAGACATGGAGCCATTGATCACGACCCGTTGAGCCCGACAATCTAGCCAGCTTTCTACCCACCTTATAGTGCATTCATCCAGCCCATACTTCCTTAACTTGCTGATGAGAATACTGTGGGAGACCGTGTCAAAAGCTTTGCTAAAGTCAAGAAACAATACATCCACTGCTTTCCCTTCATCCACAGAACCAGTAATCTCATCATAAAAGGCGATTAGATTAGTCAGGCATGACCTTCCCTTGGTGAATCCATGCTGGCTGTTCCTGATCACTTTCCTCTCATGCAAGTGCTTCAGGATTGATTCTTTGAGGACCTGCTCCATGATTTTTCCAGGGACTGAGGTGAGGCTGACTGGCCTGTAGTTCCCAGGATCCTCCTTCTTCCCTTTTTTAAAGATTGGCACTACATTAGCCTTTTTCCAGTCATCCGGGACTTCCCTGGTTCGCCACGAGTTTTCAAAGATAATGGCCAATGGCTCTGCAATCACAGCCGCCAATTCCTTCAGCACTCTCGGACGCAACTCGTCCGGCCCCATGGACTTGTGCACGTCCAGCTTTTCTAAATAGTCCCTAATCACCTCTATCTCCACAGAGGGCTGGCCATCTATTCCCCATGTTGTGATGCCCAGCGCAGCAGTCTGGGAGCTGACCTTGTTAGTGAAAACAGAGGCAAAAAAAACATTGAGTACATTAGCTTTTTCCACATCCTCTGTCACTAGGTTGCCTCCCTCATTCAGTAAGGGGCCCACACTTTCCTTGGCTTTCTTTTTGTTGCCAACATACTTGAAAAAACCCTTCTTGTTACTCTTGACATCTCTCGCTAGCTGCAGCTCCAGGTGCGATTTGGCCCTCCTGATTTCATTCCTACATGACCGAGCAATATTTTTATACTCTTCCCTGATCATATGTCCAACCTTCCACTTCTTGTAAGCTTCTTTTTTATGTTTAAGATCCGCTAGGATTTCACCATTAAGCCAAGCTGGTCGCCTGCCATATTTACTATTCTTTCGACTCATTGGGATGGTTTGTCCCTGTAACCTCAACAGGGATTCCTTGAAATACAGCCAGCTCTCCTGGACTCCTTTCCCCTTCAAGTTAGTCCCCCAGGGGATCCTGGCCATCCGTTCCCTGAGGGAGTCGAAGTCTGCTTTCCTGAAGTCCAGGGTCCATATTCTGCTGCTTACCTTTCTTCCCTGCGTCAGGATCCTGAACTCAACCAACTCATGGTCACTGCCTCCCAGATTCCCATCCACTTTTGCTTCCCCCACTAATTCTACCCGGTTTGTGAGCAGCAGGTCAAGAAAAGCGCCCCCCCTAGTTGGCTCCTCTAGCACTTGCGCCAGGAAATTGTCCCCTACGCTTTCCAAAAACTTCCTGGATTGTCTATGCACCGCTGTATTGCTCTCCCAGCAGATATCAGGAAGATTAAAGTCACCCATGAGAATCAGGGCATGCGATCTAGTAGCTTCCGTGAGCTGCCAGAAGAAAGCCTCATCTACCTCATCCCCCTGGTCCGGTGGTCTATAGCAGACTCCCACCACTACATCACTCTTGTTGCACACACTTCTAAACTTAATCCAGAGACACTCAGGTTTTACTACAGTTTCGTACCGGAGCTCTGAGCAGTCATACTGCTCCCTTACATACAGTGCTACTCCCCCACCTTTTCTGCCCTGCCTGTCCTTCCTGAACAGTTTATAACCATCCATGACAGTACTCCAGTCATGTGAGTTATCCCACCAAGTCTCTGTTATTCCAATCACGTCATAGTTCCTTGACATCACCAGGACCTCCAGTTCTCTCTGCTTGTTTCCAAGGCTTTGTGCATTTGTATATAAGCACTTGAGATAACCTGCTGATCGCCCCTCATTCTCAGTATGAGGCAGGAGCCCTCCCCTCACAGACATTCCTGCCTGTGCTTCCTCCCGGTATCCCGCTTTCCCACTTACCTCAGGGCTTTGGTCTTCTTCCCCCGGTGAACCTACTTTAAAGCCCTCCTCACTAGGTTAGCCAGCCTGCTGGCAAAGATGCTCTTCCCTCTCTTCATAAGATGGAGCCTGTCTCTGCTTCCTGGGCTTCCTGGCACAGGGGAGAGGAGCGTGCTCCACCCTGTCTGTTTATATAAAACATCACTGTTGTATTGTCCATCATGACTGATACACACCTGTCCTCCTGGTAGGATTGGAAGCTTTGACTGGCTAAGCGAACTGCTCTCAACTCTCTGACATTGATATGGAGCAAGAGTTCTGCTTGGGACTAGAGGCCTGACGTCCTGAGGTCCTCTAGATGCGCACCCCACCCCAACACTGAAGTGTCCATGACAAGCGACATCAATGGTTGCGGTCTGGAGAAACAAACTGCCTGAGGACTGAGCCACCACCGGAGGGATAACCTGAGGAGGAAGTGAGACTATGTTGCTCAAGCTGTCTCTGCTTGGGCAGTATACTGAGGCTAGCCAGGCCTGAGCGGCTCTGAGCCACAGCCTTGCATAGAATCATAGAATCATAGAATACCAGGGTTGGAAGGGATCTCAGGAGGTCATCTAGTCCAACCCCCTGCTCAAAGCAGGACCAATCCCCAATTAAATCATCCCAGCCAGGGTTTTGTCAAGCCTGACCTTAAAAACTTCTAAGGAAGGAGATTCTACCACCTCCCTAGGTAACGCATTCCAGTATTTTACCACCCTCCTAGTGAAAAAGTTTTTCCTAATATCCAACCTAAACCTCCCCCACTGCAACTTGAGACCATTACTCCTTGTCCTGTCATCTTCTACCACTCAGAATAGTCTAGAACCATCCTCTTTGGAACCACCTCTCAGGTAGTTGAAAGCAGCTATCAAATCCTCCCTCATTCTTCTCTTTTGCAGACTAAACAATCCCAGTTCACTCAGCCTCTCCTCATAAGTCATATGTTCCAGACCCCTAATCATTTTTGTTGCCCTTCGCTGGACTCTCTCCAATTTCTCCACATCCTTCTTGTAGTGTGGGGCCCAAAACTGGACACAGTACTCCAGATGAGGCCTCACCAATGTCGAATAGAGGGGGACGATCACGTCCCTCGATCTGCTGGCTATGCCCCTACTTATACATCCCAAAATGCCATTGGCCTTCTTGGCAACAAGGGCACACTGCTGACTCATATCCAGCTTCTCGTCCACTGTCACCCCTAGGTCCTTTTCTGCAGAACTGCTGCCTAGCCATTCGGTCCCTAGTCTGTAGCTGTGCATTGGGTTCTTCCGTCCTAAGTGCAGGACCCTGCACTTATCCTTATTGAACCTCATCAGATTCCTTTTGGCCCAATCTTCCAATTGGTCTAGGTCCTTCTGTATCCTATCCCTCCCCTCCAGCGTATCTACCACTCCTTCCAGTTTAGTATCATCCGCAAATTTGCTGAGAGTGCAATCCACACCATCCTCCAGATCATTTATGAAGATATTGAACAAAACCGGCCCCAGGACCAACCCTTGGGGCACTCCACTTGATACCGGCTGCCATCTAGACATGGAGCCATTGATCATTACCCTTTGAGCCCAACAATCTAGCCAACTTTCTACGCACTTTATGGTGCATTGATCCAGTCCAATGCATACTGGACTATGTATGTGCAAGTGGCCATGTGACTCAGCAGCTTCAAGCAGCTCTGTGCCATCGTGGTGGGGAAACGTTGAAAGTCTTCTATGATGGAGCACATGGTTTGAAAGTGCGACTCTGGTAGAAACGTCCTGGCCTGGGTGGAGCTGAGCATTGCCCCTATAAACTACCTTCTGGGTGGGGATAGGGTGGACTTGGGCACATTCAGCAATAGCCCCAGACTATCGAAAGTTGCTTGTATCAGATGTACGTGTGCCGCTCCCTGAGCCCTGGAGCGGCTCTTGACAAGCCAGTTGTCAAGATCCGGGAATTCCTGCACCTGCCGTCTGCTTAGGAAGGCGGCCATGACTGTCATGCACTTGGTGAACACCTGAGGGGCCATTGACAAGCCAAAGGGAAGGACTGTAAACTGGCAATGGTTGTGATTCACTATGAACCTGAGAAACCGTCTGTGGGACGGGACTATCAATGTGTGGAAGTACGCGTCCTTCAAGTTGAGGGCGGTGCACCAGTCCCCCAGATCCAGGGAGAGGATTATGGTGGCCAAAGAGATCCTGCTGAACTTCAGTTTCTTTATGACTCTGTTGAGGCCTTGCAGGTCGAGAATGGGTCTGACTCCCCCTTTGGTTTTGGGAATTAGGAAATACTGGGAGTACTGTACCTCCTGCATGAGAAGTTGCTTGTGAGAAGGATCACTGAAGAGGGACAGGGAAGGGGGATGGGAGGAGCAGAATTGGAGAGAATATCCCACATGTACTGTGTGGAGAACCCAGCGGTCTGAGATTATCTGGGCCCACCCACAATAGAAGTGGGACAGACAGTTTAGACAGTTTAGAAAACAGGGAGAAGGATCCGGTGACGAGACTGGTGTGTTGCCCCTGGGTGCACCCTCAAAAGGCAGCGGATGGGGAGGCTTGCGTCTGTTATTTCTGCCCCGCTTCCTGGAGAAGTCCTGTGCAAGCTGAGGAGGGTAGAAATGTGGAGGAGGTTGGGGCTTAAAATGCTTTCTCTGGGTAGCAGGAGTGTGCAGGGCCAGGGACTTCAAGTATCTGGCAAGAACAGAAGTGGCCGATTAATTTTTTATTCTTTGAGTTTTGAAAGTTTGCAGCTTTCAAAGGGTAAACTTGAAAACACTGAGAACAAAATGTATTAGTTTAAAATGTGAACACCACTTCCAGGATAATTCAGCTTCAGGACAACTTGAGTTCCTTACTGAAACCTTAAGCTGCACAATAAATGTATCTTGAAACCTGTGTGGCTTACTAAATGGATTGCGTGTTTCACATTGGTCCAAATCGGGAGCTACTGACAATGGAAATACTTCTTTCTTTTAATTCTGGAAGGATTTATGCATGAGTCTTGTCCTCCTGAGACCAGGATGGGATGGTCACATGTTGTGACACTAATTCAGTAGTTTCCCAGATTTAAAATTTTTTACTGAGAGAAAAAGGAATAATGAATGCTCTGTACCCCTTCCCATGCCAGAGCTTCGTGCACTGCCATTATCCCCTGTGGAAAGGCAGTAGCACAGCTAGCCACTGGCTGCACTGAAATGTGTATTTACTTTTAGAGGCAAGAATCTGCTCATGTTGTGGCAGCTGGGAGAGCTTGGTAAGAGCATGTACCCAGTGCTGAAAACATACCGTACCGCATAGCCCCAGGTTGAACAGATGGACATATTTCTCCAAATAATGATCTGAAGATATTTTTCAAAATGTGCATTGCCCTGGGAAAATAATTTCCCTAAGTGTATTAGCTTATTTGGAAGTGTTTGTCTCCCCTCACCTCCAACACGGTTGTGTTTAAGTCCACCAGCATTAAAGTGAAAGCATTGATTCATTGGTTACAAATTGTCTTTTGTATAAAATCCTACACACTTGGATTTACAAATATCAGATGTATAAAGTCAAAGGAAGGATGGTTCTTACACACAGGGCTAGGAACCAGGTGGCTTGGGAAATATTTTCAGTTCTGCTACAGACTTCTTGTGGGATCTTGGGCAATCATAGAATCATAGAATATCAGGGTTGGAAGGGACCCCAGAAGGTCATCTAGTCCAACCCCCTGCTCAAAGCAGGACCAATTCCCAGTTAAATCATCCCAGCCAGGGCTTTGTCAAGCCTGACCTTAAAAACCTCTAAGGAAGGAGATTCTACCACCTCCCTAGGTAACGCATTCCAGTGTTTCACCACCCTCTTAGTGAAAAAGTTTTTCCTAATATCCAATCTAAACCTCCCCCACTGCAACTTGAGACCATTACTCCTCGTTCTGTCATCTGCTACCATTGAGAACAGTCTAGAGCCATCCTCTTTGGAACCCCCTTTCAGGTAGTTGAAAGCAGCTATCAAATCCCCCCTCATTCTTCTCTTCTGCAGGCTAAACAATCCCAGCTCCCTCAGCCTCTCCTCATAACTCATGTGTTCCAGTCCCCTAATCATTTTTGTTGCCCTTCGCTGGACTCTCTCCAATTTATCCACATCCTTCTTGAAGTGTGGGGCCCAAAACTGGACACAGTACTCCAGATGAGGCCTCACCAATGTCGAATAGAGGGGGATGATCACGTCCCTCGATCTGCTCGCTATGCCCCTACTTATACATCCCAAAATGCCATTGGCCTTCTTGGCAACAAGGGCACACTGCTGACTCATATCCAGCTTCTCGTCCACTGTCACCCCTAGGTCCTTTTCTGCAGAACTGCTGCCTAGCCATTCGGTCCCTAGTCTGTAGCTGTGCATTGGGTTCTTCCGTCCTAAGTGCAGGACCCTGCACTTATCCTTATTGAACCTCATCAGATTCCTTTTGGCCCAATCTTCCAATTGGTCTAGGTCCTTCTGTATCCTATCCCTCCCCTCCAGCGTATCTACCACTCCTTCCAGTTTAGTATCATCCGCAAATTTGCTGAGAGTGCAATCCACACCATCCTCCAGATCATTTATGAAGATATTGAATAAAACCGGCCCCAGGACCGACCCTTGGGGCACTCCACTTGATACCGGCTGCCAACTAGACATGGAGCCATTGATCACTACCCGTTGAGCCCGACAATTTAGCCAGCTTTCTACCCACCTTATAGTGCATTCATCCAGCCCATACTTCCTTAACTTGCTGACAAGAATACTGTGGGAGACCGTGTCAAAAGCTTTGCTAAAGTCAAGAAACAATACATCCACTGCTTTCCCTTCATCCACAGAACCAGTAATCTCATCATAAAAGGCGATTAGATTAGTCAGGCATGACCTTCCCTTGGTGAATCCATGCTGGCTGTTCCTGATCACTTTCCTCTCATGCAAGTGCTTCAGGATTGATTCTTTGAGGACCTGCTCCATGATTTTTCCAGGGACTGAGGTGAGGCTGACTGGCCTGTAGTTCCCAGGATCTTCCTTCTTCCCTTTTTTAAAGATTGGCACTACATTAGCCTTTTTCCAGTCATCCGGGACTTCCCCGGTTCGCCACGAGTTTTCAAAGATAATGGCCAGTGGCTCTGCAATCACAGCCGCCAATTCCTTCAAGTCCCCTAGCTTCACCTTGAACATCCACTGCCCTGTACCTTGTGAAGTCATTTACACCCATACAAAGTTGGTGTCAAAGGCTCTTCCCAGTGTTAGTAGGAGAAGATTTCAGACTGTGGAGCATTTTGTACTATGTTTGCGCAGATAGAAACAGTGACATTGGGTCAAGGCAATGAAGAAGCAGGCTGTTAATGTCTCATTTTCCCAAGCTGTACAAGGGGAATAAGATCCCTGTGAAGTAGATAAGAAGTGGTATTATGAGGTTTAGTTCATTATGGACCTGATCCTGCAGTTGGAGCCATGCAGGCAGACCTCTTTGACTTCAGTGGGTCTCTGGCCAGGTGACTGATCTGATGACAGGATTGTGATGGACATGGAGCTGCTCTGTAAGAATCCAAGGATACGGAGATTAGTAATGGTATAAATACTGTGTGTAACCTGGCCAGTGAAGTAAAGTTACAACGTAGCTGTGTTTGGTTAGAAGAATTTCCTGAAAGAATGTACTGATCTTACTTGACAGGGATCTGTTGGAAAAACAAGCAGGGAAGCACCCCAATAATTCTAGATAAGCAAACCTCCCAATAAACATCGGAGGAGGGCAGCACTTTGCAGCCCAATAGGTTGTTCAGGTAGAAGTTACACAGTAAACTGATAGATCAAAGGGTTATAAACAGTTAAATCTCTGTCAAGGGAGAAAAGGTTGAGGTCAGGTGCAGTGCCTGGTGAGAACAGACTGCGATGGGACTGTGACAATCTGTCCCCTCATGTTCATCCTTTCTACAAAAGTGTGATAAATCATGTACCAAGTATGCCTTGTGAGGTATCATTTGAAAACTCATAATTTTCTAATCATTATTGTCCTAGTAAAATATCTCCTGTCACCTGAGCCCCCGCTGGAGATGATTCTCAAAGAGGAGGAAAAGATATAAAAATGAGGAACAGAGGCCCCAAGTCACCTCTCCCCCGTCATCTCTACTCACGGCATCAACAATGTTTGAAAGACAAAAGAAACATCACTGACCTGGCGGAGGGATCCTGGCTGAAGGCATCCAGCCAGATTGCTGTGAGCATGTGGTGAGAGAAATCCTTTGGCTTTAAGTTCACTTTGCTTGTTAAGTTAGGGATTAGTTTGTGTTTTACCTTTTATTTCCTTGTAACCAATTCTAACTTTTAGGCCTTGTTACCTGTAATCACTTTAAATCTATCTTTCTGTAGTTAATGAACTTGTTTTATTGTTTTATCTAGACCAGTGATGTTTTTGGGACCCTCCATTTGAGATAACAGGGTTTGTGCATATAATTTTCTATTAATGAAATGACGGGCTGGCTGGTGCTTACCTCAGGCGGCTCCCGGTCGGTGGCACAGCGGGGCTAAGGCAGGCCCCCTGCCTGCCCTGGCTCCATGTGGCTCCCGGAAGCGGTGGCATGTCCCTGCGACTCTTAGGTTGCTGCGGTTCCCAGCCAATGGGAGCTGCGGAGCTGGTGCTTGGGGTGGGGCAGCGTGCGGAGCTCCCATGGCAGCCTCTTCACCTAGGGGCCCCAGGGAGATGCCAGCAGCTTCCGGGAGCCGGGATGAGCCTTAGCTCTGCTGCACCGCCGACCAGACTTTAAATGTCCTGGTCAGTGGGGCTGACCAGAGCTGCCAGGGTTCCTTTTCAACCAGGCGCTCCGGTCGAAAACCAGATCCCTTAGATCACAAGGGACTGCAACCTTAGGACAAGTCTGAGAGTGGGAGAATATTGTGATTCCACTTGGAGTGAGGTATTAGCTGGTGGCCTGAAACCTGAGTGGGGGCATGCTCGGTGAGAGCAGGAGGGGTCAGAGGTGCAGTTAGCCTGGGAACTGTGGCAAGGATTATGGCCTTATTTGCAAACTGCCTAGAGATTCTTGGATGAAAGGCACTACTGAAGTGGAAATCCTACATGAAATCCAGGGGTGAGGTGGTCAGTGCTGAATATCTTAAATATATTATTTGTTTTCCTTCATTGGGTTTTGACTTTAAAATTGTCAGTATTTCCCTTAAGAAAGAAATGTTGCTGTGCTCTAAATATAACTTTTAAGGTAATCAAATATTACATTTCTAATGAGAATTCATTGTATTATCTTGCTGATATCTTTTACAAGCAACAAGGTCTGGAGAGATCTTCTGAAATGTTGTAGGGAACAGGTTAACCGCAGGTTTTTATCTTGTCACTGGATGTCAGTATTGTTCCATTTAAGGGCAGCTGAAATGAAACTGATGGCTAACTAGCCAGTAAATATGTATGTCTGCCCTTCTCAATTGGGTTTCACTGCCTGCCAGGCTGTGGGAACATAGATTCTATTCCTATTTTCTTAAAAAAAAACATTTTTATTAGTTGGGTGAAAGAATGTGAGCCAATATAACTGTCACACTGGACCAAATTCATCGCTGCCCATTTGAGATTTCAATTAAGTTAGAGGGATGAATGTTGCCAACAATGCATGGTTTCCCCCCCTGCTAAATCCAAACGAAACCTTGTCCAGAGATCACTGCAATTTTTATAGTGATCTACGTCACACAAAATTACTTATAAAGAGTTACTGGTGTCATTGCCTGTGGGACCATTTTTCAGGCAAGTTGATTATTGACAATAATCAACTTGCCTGAAAAATGGTCCCACAGGCAATGACACCAGTAACTCTTTATAAGCTACAGGACCTCTTGGCAAAGAGCAAGTACAATATTAATTTAATATCTGATAGTCCCCACCAAAAAGGCATATCTCCTGCCCTTGGTCTGAAGGAGATAATAGCTACAACTGTCTTAGCTTATTTGTCATCCTGGTAGAAGCTCCATCTCTTGAGCCCTGTTATTTATGTCCATCAATGTGCAGATTTTTAAGGCAGAAGTATCAGCTGAAGAGCTTTGTTTACTCACCCCTGTTCATTCTGTTTTTCTACACAGCCACAGAAGGATTAGGGAATCCACTGCTATGCTGCAGGCACCTGTGATCCTGCACTGCAGAAAAGTCCTCAGGGCCGTGCTCCCTGGGACCAGAGCTGCTCAGAAGGGGCAGACAAAAGGGGCCATTTGTCCCTATTTGAGAGGGCCCCAAACTGAGGGATGTTGCGGCCTGGTGTGTGGGGTCACAGCACCACTCAGGTTTGACCAGCATCCTTCTGATGGAGGGCTGCCAGGCTGAACCTGAGTGGTGCTGCAGTCCTGCGTGCCCGGTCGTAATGCCACTCATTCACATTTGGCCTGGCCACTCCCGTCATAATTGGTGCTGTGACCCAGCGCACCATAGAATATTAGGGTTGGAAGAGACCTCAGGAGGTCTCCTAGTCCAAGCCCCTGCTCAAAGCAGGACCAACACCAACTAAATTATCCCAGCCAGGGCTTTGTCAAGCCAGGCCTTAAAAACCTCTAAGGATGGAGATTCCACCACCTCCCTAGATAACCCATTCCAGTGCTTCACCACCCTCCTAGTGAAAAAGTTTTTCCTAGTATCCAGCCTAGATCTGCCCCACTGCAACTTGAGACCATTACTCCTCGTTCTGTCATCTGCCATCACTCAGAACAGCCTAGCTCCATCCCCGTTGGAACCCCCTTTCAGGTAGTTGAAAGCAGCTATCAAATCCCCCCTCATTCTTCTCTTCTGCAGACTAAACAATCCCAGTTCCCTCAGCCTCTCCTCATAAGTCATGTGTTCTAGTCACCTAATCATTTTTGTTGCCCTCCACTGGACGCTTTCCAATTTTTCCACATCCTTCTTGTAGTGTGGGGCCCAAAACTGGACACAGTACTCCAGATGAGGCCTCACCAATGTCGAATAGAGGGGAACGATCACGTCCCTCGATCTGCTGGCAATGCCCCTACTAATACAGCCCAATATGCCGTTGGTCTTCTTGGCAACAAGGCACACTGCTGACTCATATCAGGCTTCTCGTCCACTGTCACCCCTAGGTCCTTTTCTGTAGAACTGCCACTTAGCCAGTAGGTCCCCAGCCTGCAACAGTGCAGGGGATTCTTCCGTCCTAAGTGCAGGACTCTGCACTCGTCCTTGTTGAACCTCATCAGATTTCTTTTGGCTCAATCCTCCAATTTGTTTAGGTCACTCTGGACCCGATCCCTACCCTCCAGTGTATCTACCTCTCCCCTCAGTTTAGTGTCACCTGCGAACTTGCTGCGGGTGCAATTAATCCCATCATCCAGATCATTAATAAAGATGTTGAACAAAACCACCCCCAGACCCAACTTCTGGGGCACTCCACTTGATACTGGCTGCCAACTAGACATTGAGCCGTTGATCACTACCCTTTAAGCCCGACGATCTAGCCAGCTTTCTAGCCACCCTATAGTCCATTCATCCAGCCCATACTTCTTTAACTTTCTGGCAAGAATACTGTGGGAGACCATATAAAAAGCTTTGCTAAAGTCAAAATATATCACATCCACTGCTTCCTCCATATCCACAGAGCCAGTTATCTCATCATAGAAGGCAATCAGGTTGGCCAGGCATCAGGTCACAATACCCGGAGCAGAGAGCCAGGCCCATCCTTGTGGGATAGAAGCCCCCACTGCAGCATGAGTGCAGGGCAGGGTCACGCTCCCATCCCCACCTCAGGGCCTCCCTCCATTGATAATTTTTTAGCAGGGTAGTGGGGGTGGAGGGGGGCTCAGTTTCAGATTTTTCCCCATCCACCCAAAAATCCTCTCTACAGCTCTGCCTGAGACAGAATATTCTGTTCCCATTTGCATTGGTCTCAATAGCTTATTTGACTTCCTCCTGAACTGCCACCTGCAGAGAAACTGGCCATGTGTTAGTTTCGATGAGTTAGCCTACAGTCAGAAGGAGAGGGCAGGAATGGGACCTTCTTATTGTCTGTCTGTACTGGGCCCTGACCCTTTGTGCTTTTGCAACACAAAAATAAAATAGTAATAGCTTTCTATCTATCTCAGGTCGTTACTAGGCACCTCACAATCTTTATTGTATTTAGCCTGTTGTGGTAATTGGGCTTATAAATTTACCCTGACTGTGAGTTTCATTGTAAGGAGTGAGCAAAAGTTTATAAAATGTTACAATAACCTATCATGTTGATGGGAAAAGGTACGAAATGGGAGACCTACTGATATAATTCAAGGACTGTGTTACGACCATGCCTGGTAAACAAGAACAGTGTGAGACTGAGAATCAGAGGTGAAAGTAATCCGGTATGGGCCGGCACAGCGTACCGGCAAGAGTTGGTGCACCGTACCAGACCAGCTTCCCCAGGCAGGTGATTTAAAGGGCCTGGGGCTCCCGGCAGTGGCTGGAGCCCTGGGCTCTTTAAATTGCCGCCAGAACCCCGCTGCCGGAACCCCTGGGTAGCAGAGGTGGCCGGGAGCTCCGGGGCTCGGGAGGTGATTTTAAGGGCTCGGGGGTCCCAGCCGCCACTCCCTCAGTGGAGCCCTGGGCCCTTTAAATCTCCGCCAGATCCCCACTGCTGGAGCCCCGGGGTAGCGGCAGCAGCTGGGGGCGCCGGTGGTGATTTAAAAGGTCCAGGGTTCTGCTGTGTTAGTGGCTGCCAGAGCCCCAGGCCCTTTAAATCACCCCTGAGCACCAGGGCTCCCAGCCACCTTTGCAGCTGGTAGCTCTGGTGGTGATTTAAAGGGCTCGGGTTCCCAGCCCCCGCTACTGCAGCCAGAGCCCCGGGCCCTTTAAATCTTGATTTAAAGGGCCCAGGGATTTAAAGGCCCACCTCTTCCAGTCAAGGCCACGCCCCTTCCAGTTGAGGCCACGCCCCCTGCTCAGGACTCTGGCCTACCGGTAAATCCTTTAAGTTACTTTCACCCCTGCTGAGAATCAATGAACTGAAATTGGTGTGTTAGAAATTAGGCCTAATTGGTGGACACAATAATGAAGGAATGGGCTATTTCACCCACCTCTGCCTTTTATGGTCCTTCTCCTAAAGTCCTCCTTTAAAATTGGCTACTGGTGCAAGCTTTTCACCATCATGGCTGCTATCCCCATTGTCTCCCTGGAACCCAGACCTTCTTTATCCTAATTCCGAAAGATGTCCTGACCAAACTGGGGCAGAGAGAGGGAGCCAGATGACTGACATCAATGCCTCCACCAGCTTCGGCTGAATCCTGAACACTCTCTGGGATGTGAGACTTCGTCTCTTCCCCCACGCCCAGGATGTCCCTTTCTTTCCCTACCTTACTTCCTCTCTTTCCTATCTCGCTTCCCCTTTTTCCTTCTGTCTAATAAGAGTCAGGCTTAGCTGTCCAACTCTGCATATTTTGCAACATAGAACTTTTAGAAAAACATCCAGTCTTGATTTAAAAATCAACAGTGATGGAAAATCCACCACAACTCTTGGTAAATTGTTCTGATGGTTAATTATTCTCACTGTTAAAAACTTATGCCTTATTTCTAGTCTGAATTTGTCTAGCTTCAAGTTTCAGCCATTGGATTGTGTTATACCTCTTTCTGCCCAACTGAGCTGCAGGGCTCGCCTTTTATACTTCCACTTCCTGTCCCACCCCTCAGCTTCCAGTGGAGAGGGTGTGGCTTCCCTGGCCCTACAACCCAGGGGGCAGGTTGTGGTCCCTCCTAGTCTGTCTCTGAGGGAGATTACACCTCCTCGCTACAGTCACACTAGCAGCTCATGTTCAGCTGATTATCTACCACAACCTCCAAATCTCTTTCAGGGTCACTCCTTCCCAGGATAGAGTCCCCCATCCTGGAAATATGGCCTACATTCTTTATTCCTAGACGAATACATTTATGTTTAGCCCTGTTAAAATTCATATTTTTGCTTTCTGCCCAATTTACCAGGCTATCCATAACGGTCTGTATCAGTGTCCTGTCCTCTTCATTATTTATCACTGTCCCAATTTTTGTGTCATCTGCAAACTTTATCAGTGATGATTTTAGGTTTTCTTCCAGGTCACTGATAAAAATGTTTAAATAGCATGGGGCCAAGAACCAATTCCTGAGGGACCCCACTAGAAACACACCCGTTCAATGATGATTTTTCCATGTAAACTTACATTTTGAGACATATCAGTGAGTGAGCTTTCAATCCATTCTTTGTGGGCCCTGTTAACCTTATATTTTTCTAGTTTTTCAACCAAAATGTTGTGCAGTACCAAGTCAAATGCATTATAGAAGTCCAAGTATATTACATAAATGCTATTACCTTTATCAACCAAACTTGATATCTCATAAAAAAAAAAAGATATCAAGATAGTTTGGCAGAATCTATTTTCCATAAACCCGTGTTGTTTGGCATTCATTACATTTTCCTTCTTTAATTCTTTATTGTTGGGATTCCCTCTGAGACCTTTTCCACTCAGCTTCCCAGAACTCAGTTTGACTCCAGACTTTGTCACTCAGGTATCTTTACTTGGCATACTACAATGCTACACTGCGTTGACATGAGGGGGTTGGTGTGTGTGTAGATACAGGTAAATCACAGCTCCAAAGTTACATAGAAACCCTGTCACTTTATATACATTACACATCTTTGGAGAGCTAGTAAAATGTTCTTCAATAACTCCAAGTCATCATTTAAATTTTTCTAATAAAATTCTTCCTCCCAGCTGATCTGGCTCTTAATTGCTTTCAGCTTTGTGAAATTGGCACTTTTAAAGCACCAAGTGTGTGTGTGTGTGATATATAAAATCTGGACTGGAGGTGGGCATGGATCAGCATTCATGTCACACTCCCCGTGAGTACCCAGCCTGAGCCAGGGAAGCTAATGATCCAACCAGCAGACCACATTTGGTCTAAGGCATGTTGCACATACACTAAGAAGACTGGACTGGATCTTATGCTGTTTACATATTACAAATGGGATCAAGTTATGTTCCCTTGTACCTAAGCTACCATTAATTTTTAATTCTGTGACCAGTTCCTCTTTAACTGCCAAGATGAGTTTAATAGAGAATTCCCTCATGTTGATTGCCACGCTTTCTGAGTTAGGAAATTGTTATCTATAATAATTAGAAATTCCAAGGATGTTGGCAGCATGAGGCCTCCAGCATCTTCCAAACTGCAGTCCCCCATGATCATCTAGATTTCTTGCCTACCATTATAAATAGGTATGTAAGGAGCTGCTCATCCTATTCCCTCAGTGATTTGGTGGTCTGTAGTAGACACCAATGAATATCCCATCTTGTGCTTTATCTATTAGGACAGTGATCCATAAGCATTCCAGATCATTTTCTTCTGAGTTACTGACTCAGAAACAGGTAATGCTGTTTTTTACATAGAATGCCCCTCCCCCTGCCGTCTAGCCCACTCCATTCTTCCTAAATAGTTTATAACCATTGACTGTAACATACCAATTGTATGAATAATTCCACTAGGTTTCAATAATAACAACTAGAACCAATTTATACTCATAAATGAGCAATTCCATTTCCTCTTGTTTGTTATCCAGGCTGCTAGCACTGGTGTAGAGGAAATTCAAGAATTACTTCTCTTCATGTCCTCTGGTTCCTTGATTAATTCTGTTCTCAGCAGCTTGATTTTTGTGCATAGTGCTCAGATCTTCTCTCTTTTTACCCTCCCTTTTATTAGTTCAATGCCCTTCTGACTATTTTAGCCATTCTTTCCCTGAAGAGATTGGTTCCCTTTCTACTGCAGTGGAAGCCATCCAAACTTTGCAGCCGCCCTCTCTTCACAAAAGGTGGACCAATGTTCCACAAAACCAAAACCCTCCGCCACTTACCTAACCAGTGATTCACTTCTGGAGTCTTCTGCCTTATGTATTCGTTCACTTTTGGGGCACAAGGAATCTCAGAGAGGATCGCTCGGACATTATGCTTCTTCAGCATGCTTCTGAGTTCCCTGAAGTCATCTACTATCTGCAAGACATCCCACGGTACAGTGTCGGTAGTGTGGATATGAACCATTACCATTGAATTCTTGCCCATCGATCTCAGAAGCCTATACAATTTTAGAGTGATGTCTTGTGTCTTCGTTCTGGGAAGACAGCACACTGTCCTGTTGTCTGCTGTCCATTGCAGAATGGTCTTTTGATTCTTCTGAGTATTGAACCCATGCAGGGATTGTCTGTCTGCCTTGGGAGCTTGGAGAACTCTTTGTGGGCAAGGCTTCTTTTTCTACAGGTTGGGCCATGCCGCCTTCCACAGGCGTGTCCCTTACATCTCTCCATTCCCTTAGACAAGCTGGAAACTTCAATTGTATCAATTGGAAACTTCTAGCTGAGTGGAATTCCTCCCGATCCTCTTCTCTCTGGTGGCCACAGCCTGCCTACCCTTTTCTATTTCAAGTTGCAGTGGGGGAGATTTAGGTTGGATATTAGGAAAAACTTTTTCACTAGGAGGGTGGTGAAACAGTGGAATGGGTTACCTAGGGAGGTGGTGGAATCCCCTTCCTTAGAAGTTTTTAAGGTCAGGCTTGACAAAGCCTTGGCTGGGATGATTTAGTTGGGATTGGTCCTGCTCTGGGCAGGGGGTTGTTTCCGAGCAGGAGCGTCCTGTGGTTAGGGTGGGGAATTGACCAGTTCCTTCCCTTCTCCCCTCCCCCCTGCCCTCCATCCCTTTGTTCTCCTGTCAGCATGTCCTGGTCTTCCCTATGGGTCACGGGGTCAGTCACATGCATGAGCATGGGGCAATCTACTTCTGGGGTAGTGCGATGGGGTGTCCACCCCACCCTGGACTGGAAAGGGTTAAGGTGGCCAGGTAGGTCTATTAACTCCACAGGCTGCACCTGGTATGGGGGCCAGGGAGCAGGGAATGGACTGCAAGCAGGTTCAGCTGGGCAGGAATGGGCAGGGCCTATAGCACCAGGAAGCTGGCACCAGACAGAGGCTGCTGCTGGGATATGACAGTCACTCCCTGGGAAGAGGGAGGAGGGTTTGGAGCTAGTACACCCAGAGTGAGGCAGGGAACCAGGAGTGGTAGGAAGCAGTTCAGGGTCAGTGCAGTGAGTGCTGGGAGGGGAAATTGCAGAACCGCTGGGTTTCAGGGTCCCTGGACTGGAACCTGAAGAAGAGGGCAGGCCTGGGTTCCCCAACCAGCCACCAAGGGCATGGCATAGACCAGCGGGGCAGTGAACAGGAAGACCGCCTGTGGTAGAGAGAGAGAACTGAGGACTGTACCCCGAAATGGGGGATGCTGAGTGACCTGGGCGGAGGGCTGAGTCAAGAAGAGGACACTACAGCTCCTGGATGAGTGAGGAGCTACAGACCTGAGAGAGAGATGAGGGGACGACCTGCAAACCATGGAAGGGGGGGTGTTGACCTTGAGAACTAATCCCCAGCTTGACCAGGAGGAGGCGCCAGAGAAGCGTGAGTGGAGCACCCCGGGACAGGTAGGAGTTGCACCATGCTCTGTAGCTCTCTGCTGTGATGGCCTTTTGACAGCCAGGGCTAAGTTAGAGCAAAAATGGCCTCTCAGGCATTAGTGTGCAGTACAAAATTCCAGCAGTGGAGGAGGGGAGAGGATGCTCAGTTAGGGAGGGGGAGGTTAGGGGAGAGTATGGGCATTAATTCTGCATTCCTCTGAGGAGTGAGGCATTCCCAAAATGTGCCCAGCCTAGAAGAAGAAGTAGTGACACGGAGCAGAACAGAAGGCAAAGCCACACTGACACCTGTCGGCAGACGCGTATTAACCGCTCTGCTCCCTCACTGGTTCCCTTTGCTCTGACAGGTCTTTTTGCAAATTGCTCTCAGTAGTCCCCTACAATATACCAAGCCTCCCTCTCCCAGGAGATCAATAAGAAAACAACAGAAGGGGGGTTAGCAAGTGGTGGTAGTAAAGCAATTAGTAATGATTAATGGCGTGTACGCAGCCTAGGAAGCAGTTGGCGCAGGATCCCGGGGGACCAGTTCTGGAGCCACTGCTGTTCAATGCATGGAACAGCTTGCCTGTGTGTCAGTCCTTCGGGCTTTTGGTAGCTTTCTCTTTTTTAGATGCAAAGCGCTGTCTTTATTGAAAACCTGCTTCTCCTTCACGTTGCTTCACTAGGCTGGGAAATAAAGCAACGTGCGAAGAATTGTTTGCAAGCTGCACCTTGGTAAAACACCAGCCTTCTACTGTGCTGACAAAGACCAGAGCACTTTCCTTGCAGAACTCTGCCACTGATGTCCCTCTGCATGTCCTCCAAAGGAGGAAAAATGGCTCAACAAGAGCAGAGATGAGTCAGGGTTAGAATTATTCATCCTACTGCACCTGTCCCAGATTAAATGGCAATCAAGAAGCAAACAGCCCCCTGCTCTTGAGGTTTCTTGTGCCTGTGGCACATAACAGTTAGATCTCTGGAAAGCTGAGAGATCTTGATCTAATTTCAGTTGCTGGGTTGAATGTGCAGGTGCTGGGTGGTGCAGCTGGCCTGTGACACACAGGAGACCAGATCAGATGATCCGGTGGTTCCTTCTGGCGTGGAGTTCTATGACTCTGAGATGATCTTGTGCCCACGCAGAGTCCCACGAACATAAGACCAGCCAGACTGGGTCAGAACAAAGGTCCATCTAGCCCAGTATCCTGTCTTTTGACATTGGCCAATGGTCTTCAAGGGTTCACCTGCATGGCTGTGATCCAGGATCAGGGCTAAATATCCAGCCCTGCTTTTGCCCGTCTTTATGGTTGTGTGTGTGTGTACGTATATTGATGTGCATGCATGCACACCCACAAGCTCCATCCATCCATCATAATTATGGTCAGCTGGTGTTTCGTATCCTTCCCAATGTTGTCCTCTGCGTGTTCTGCTTATCATGACACTGTGTGAGGGGGGTCACTTGCGGGATGGGACTTTGCAGTCAGTTGTTTATGTACGTACTTTTGATTTCAGTTATTTCTTTTACTGGGATTTTCACTTCAAAAAAATCAACTCCTGTGTGATCAATGGGGCAATTAAGCAGCACCTTGCACAATGGGGCCAGCCTGGCTGTGGCCATTGAATAATACCACACGAACAATGTTAAAGGATAATAGTTTAGATGTAACAATTGTTATGGCTTTAAAGGGTCTCTTTTGTTGCCAAACTTAATAGGGCTCCTGCCTTGCACTGCTCTGGTCCAGGATGGATCATTCATTAATGTGTGGTATGGGTAACTAATACACCAGAGGTTTAAAAAAACCAAACCCTGAGGTTCTGCATTCTGGGGCCAGTGGAGGAATAAAGGTTCTTTGCTTGTGTTGAATGAAAGGGAGAAACAAATAATAATGGAGCCCTCCTGAAGTCCTCTTTTGGGCAAACTCTTCTTGGCTTCATTGGGACTTTGCCTGTGTAGGGCCTGAGGCCTCGACCCTGCAATGAAAGTCCTATGCCTACACCAAACCCCAGTAAGATCAGTGGGGCTCCATGTGGGTTCAGAGACCTCTCCATAGGGAGCTCATTGCAGGATCAGAGCTTAGGAAAGCCCTTTCCAAGCAGAGAGCATCCCTGTGAGGCTGTGGTCTTGTGTCTGCCGTGATCTTGGTGTGGAGCCTGTAGCGGGGCAGTCACCCTGCTCTGGCTCGGAAAGGGTTAAAAGCCGGCCCTTGGAGAGGGCTGGGGCTCAAAGCAGCCGAGGGAGGCTGATTGGGTTGGCAGCCACAGGTGTAGCCACACCCAATTAGGGTCCAACTGGCCCTGATAAAAGGGTTGGGAGCTAGGCAGGGGTGTCTCACTTCAGGGGTGGAGTGGGAAGGACTTGGCTAGAGAAGGGTATCTCAAACAGAGCAGTGATGGGGAACTCTGGCCAGGCGAATCCTCAGGCTAAAAGGGCCTATGGGGGTACTGAGGCTGCAGCGGTGCAGCCAGGCCAGGAAAAGGCAGCGGGTCCAAACCCCCTTGCCAACGATGAGCGGCCATGGCAGACTGCAGTTTGCCCCTGAGAAAAGGGGCTAGATGAAGACTGGCAGTTGGTCACCGAGGCAAGGTGGGCTTCAGGGAATTGGGGGTTCCCTAGTGAGGGGAGGACCCCTGAGTGTGGGGTACTGCCAGGGGGCAGTGCCCGAGCAAAGGGGCACCACGGGCTGGGAGGGACGTGGGGTCTGAACTAAAGTGTGGTGGAGAAAAGGGAGAAGCAGGCGGCAGCAAGGGAGACGCTAGCCAGCAGGAGGTGCTTTGAAGCTGGAAGAGCTAATTCCCAGACCAACAAGCAGGAGGCGCCATGCCGGTGAGTGCTCCGCCTTGCTACAGAGACACTGTCTTCACTTGGGCCCTTGCAGTCAGTGGGAGCTGGATTAGGCCCTGGTGTAAGGAGGCAGTAGCGAAATGTACCCCATCAGTCAGGGTGTGGTGTGGGTCCATCTCTGTGTCCAAGCCACTGTTGCTTTATGTCGCAGGACCAGCTGGAGAGCGTGGCTCTGGAGTTCAAGCTGTGGAGACTCATGTTTTAGCTCCAGAGTTCCTTGATTCAGTCCCCACTGCGTCAGCCCGAACGATGGCCATGGCAGAAGCGGGGGCTTCTCAGGATTCACCGGGGGTGCATATAGCCAGGGCTGCTTAGTCGGGTGAAGCGGTTGAGACTGGCTTGGTTTTATTTTGCGCTGGGTTCATGCGCTGTTGTTACCTGATGGGTTTAGAAATGCTAGATGATGGTTTATATTTGATTTTTGTAATGGGAGATGTCATCTGCTTGTTGAGAAATGTCAGGCTTTGTAGTGGGGCTGGCACCGTAATGGGTTTCGGATCGAATTAAGGGTATTAATGCACTATCTATCTCTCACTGTAGAAACCTTCCACTGTGGGGAGCAGATTAGAACGAGGTTTTGCTTTCTGCCTTCTCTTCGTTAACTGTAGAATGTACTTTAATGAACTAGATTTCCCCACCTCTCCATGTGAATCACAGCTCCTTCCTGACAGCCTTGTGATTAGCTCTCCAGCCTCTCATCACTGGGACCCTGCATTTGGCGGCGTTTGTGTGGGTGGGGGTGACTCACTTTGTACAGATGAACAGGTTTTTATAACGGACTCCTTTGACTCTTGCATCAGTTAGTGCTATAGCTGGTGAGCCCCCGTGGCTTGCATCTTCTTTCCTGAATGAAAGAGGATGCATGTGCATCCAAAAGCATTCCATGTCCACACTACTCCTCACATGAGTAACCAGAGGGCTTCCACCTGGGGTGAATGCAGTGAGTAACGGTAGGAGTCGTATGAAGTGTGTTTCAGGATCAGAGGAGCAACGTGGTGGTGCTAACCGGCCACTGATCTCAAACCTACTCAGGAAAAGCTCTTCCAAGGAGGTCCCAACCCCCCCAAGCAAGATTAGAGAAATGGTGCTGAACGCTGTCTGCACCTCTCCACCTTTGTAGCGAAATGGTTATTGACGCCGGATCGGCTGCATCCATCGCTGACCGTGGCTGCCAGCAGCGTGGAGACAAACTGCAAGGAAAAGAAGGGAAATTGGACACTTCTAGGAGGTGTTTCCTTCTCCCTCAGTGTGGCCTGTTCTACTTGGGACCCCGGATGAGGCAGCATGTGAGAGATCCAGCCTCTGGTCTCCGAGTAGCCATCTTCCCTGCTTACCTGACCCTCAGCACAGTTACACACTTCAGGTTACTTAGATGTGCCTGGCTCATTATTACCTCCCTCACACAGAAAGGTGCCAACCCAGCTGACTCTGCAGATGGGGATATTACAATCTCTCTCCATCATCCGCTGTTGTATTTGTTGCCTTTACGTAAACAGGTTTGGGTTCCTGGTTTTATTCCTCTATCCATTTTACATTGCATTTCCAAGAAAGCATCTCGCTCCTTCTGGGATCTTCAGCTCTTTGCATATTAGTTGTCCTTGCTGGATGTCCAACTTGCATCTGAATTTAAAGACCCAGGAATCTCCTAACGTTCCCTCTTCTCTGTGTCCAATATGAATTATTGATTGATTAAAGTCACTGTCAGGGTCCCTTCCCCACTCTGAACTCTAGGGTACAGATGTGGGGCCCCACATGAAAGACCCCCTAAGCTGCTTATTACCAGCTTAGGTTAAAAACTTCCCCAAGGTACAAACTTTGCCTTGTCCTTGAACCCTATGCTGCCACCACCAAGCGTTTTAAACAAAGAACAGGGAAAGAGCCCACTTGGAGACGTCTTCCCCCAAAATATCCCCCCAAGCCCTACACCCCCTTTCCTGGGGAAGGCTTGATGATGATCCTCACCAATTTGTACAGGTGAACACAGACCCCAACCCTTGGATCTTAAGAACAATGAAAAATCAATCAGGTTCTTAAAAGAATAATTTTAATTAAAGAAAAGGTAAAAGAACCACCTCTGTAAAATCAGGATGGAAAATTCTTTACAGGGTAATCAGATTAAAAAACACAGAGGATCCCCTTCTGGGCAAAACCTTGAAGTTACAGAAAACAGGAATAAACCTCCCTCTTAGCACAGGGAAAATTCA
The DNA here is from genome assembly GCF_965140295.1 of Lepidochelys olivacea. NCBI lineage: Eukaryota > Metazoa > Chordata > Testudines > Cheloniidae > Lepidochelys > Lepidochelys olivacea. The sequence goes on from NC_140416.1 coordinate 127,513,836, forward strand.
CATAAAACAAAAGTTAAACTAATCCGCCTTGCCTGGCTTACCTATACTGGTTGCAATATTGGAGACTTGGATCAGGATGGGTTGGAGAAGACGGATTTCTGTCTGACCTCTCTCAGTCCCAAGAGAGAACCAACGGGTAAACAAAGAGCACAAACAAAACGCTTCCCCCTTCGCGCTCCCCCCAAGATTTGAAAGTATCTTGTATCCTTATTGGTCCTTTGGGTCAGGTGCCAGCCAGGTTAGCTGAGCTTCTTAACCCTTTACAGGTAACAGGATGTTGCCTCTGGCCAGGAGGGATTTTATAGCACTGTATACAGAAAGGTGGTTACCCTTCCCTTTATATTTTTTTGACAGTCACTGTCACAGTATCATTCAAATCTCTCCTTATGACCCATTCCTGTAGCCCCAACTTCCATGACTGCTTGAGTCAGTCTCCATCTTGTCCCTCTGTTAGTGCCTGGGCCCAGATCCGAGAGTGCTCGATATGGGCAGAACACTCTGGACAGTTTCTCCTATCTATGGATCAGGCTTTTCAACCTTGTCTCCCTGCTGTTGGGAGAAGGAGGAAGATGTGCTCCTGGGAAAGAAGGTGGTTGGGCCAGAGTTTGGTCTCAGTTTCACTGGAGCGATTCATGGAACTGAGATCAGTGTCATGGAATGCTAACCTGTATTACACTCTTCAGCTACTAGGTGGCACTGTGTGTGAACTACCTTATTTAAAGAAAAGGAGGACTTGTGGCACCTTAGATACTAACCAATTTATTTGAGCATGAGCTTTCGTGAGCTACAGCTCACTTCATCGGATGCATACCGTGGAAACTGCAGCAGACAGTTGTGATCATCAGGTTGGGCCATTTAGATAAGCTATTACCAGCAGGACAGTGGGGTGGGAGGAGGTATTGTTTCATATTCTCTGTGTGTATATAAAGTCTGCTGCAGTTTCCACGGTATGCATCCGATGAAGTGAGCTGTAGCTCACGAAAGCTCATGCTCAAATAAATTGGTTAGTCTCTAAGGTGCCACAAGTACTCCTTTTCTTTTTGCGAATACAGACTAACACGGCTGTTACTCTGAAACCTACCTTATTTAAATGAACCTCAGCCATACCTGGCAGAGTGTTCAAGGATTTTATGGTGAACACATCTTGTGTATATAAGCAGTCTCTGTAGCCAGGCCAGGCCATATCTGGTACAGGGACGTGACATGCTGTTAGTTTACTCCTAAGAACAGAAACAAAGCATGAAGCACCTAAGGTTGCAGACAGAAGGAACAAAGCACTAAAAGTCACAGGATCTCATCAACATGCCACTCTCCAATGCCCCAGAGAACTTCAGCTTTGACAAACCTTCACAGTGGACAGACTGGAAGCAGGATTTTGCAGGATTTCAAATGGCAAACAAATTCCAGAAAGCAACGGATGCTGTTCTGCAGGCGTTGTCTTTAATGTATGCTGTGGTGAAACAAGCCGCGCCTATCTTTAAATCCTCTGACTTTACTGAAGACCGTCACAAAGATGTTTGTGAAAGGGTTCTGGCTATGTCTGATGCATGCTTTATACCTCAGAGAAATGGGGTTTATGAAAAAGCATGTGTTTCACCCGAGAATTCAAGCACCAGGAGAAAATGTTGAATGTTTTATAAAAGCTCTGCATACATTGGCTGAAGACTGAAGATTTTCGGGACTGCAAAACATAAAAATATCAGCCAGGCTGGATATTGTGATAATAGATAAAACCTTTCCAGCAGCTACAATTGAAGAGAGATTGAACCCAGGTCATAGCTATACAGATAGGAAAGAAATCAGAATCCGCAACATGCATGGTGGGGGGAGGGGGGGACCAAGGAGGGGCATGCCCCCCACCATAATCAGCAGGGGCACAGAACTCCTCTGCCATGGGGGGAGAGCAAACTCCTCTGGCCCCCAGGGCCACAGCAGGAGCTGACAGCTCCTCCAGCCCTGGGGCAGGGTTGCCATTTAGCGGGGGCAGGCCCCCCCGTTTCGTACCGGAGGTCTGCTAACGGTGCACACCCAGGCAGAGCTCTTGGGTTCAGCTCTGGGCAGCCAGATCCTCTTCTCCAGGAGCTGGCATTCTCCAGAGCTCACCCACCCTTCCCCCTTTTCTGTCTCTACCAATAAGCAGCTGAAATGATGAGGAGTGACAATCCTCCTAACCAATAGTAACGGGGCAGTGAGCAGAGCCTCTGGGTGTGGGGCAGGCAAGGAAGGGGTCCATTGAAGGGGAAGCACAGGGTCCTCAGTGGGGTCCCGGAAGGACAGTGAGCTCCTCGTGCCTTGGGGCTGCAGTAGGAGCACAGAATATGCCCCCACCCCAGAAGGGTTCAAACTTTTATTCCTGTGGAACACCCCGGTCAGAATTAGTCAAACAACAAAACGAAAGGCTGGAGCAAGTTGGAAAAACCTGAAACTAGTTTGTAAACAGACAACTGATGAAAATTCATTATCATAAAACCCCTGAGGCAAGGAGAGAATCCCAGACTAAGAGGGACAAATTCCAGCCTCACATGCACAAGATGTGGAAAAAGTCATCCCAAGAGATGATGCATGTCCAGCCAGAGGCACATGGTGTAATAATTACACGAAATAGGGCATCCTGCAGCTGTTTGCCTCACCAAAGCTGTCAGGGAGTTGACTCGTATTACAGACTATCAAGAGTCATTGTTTCTGGGATCTATCACTTGTGATGACATAAAGCCTGCCTGGAGAGTGAAATTGAATATTCATGGCAAGATTACTGACTTTAAAATTGACTCATGTGCAGGACTTCCAGTCATCTTCCCACAGCTCTGAGTAGCCCTGGCGGTACTCCGAACTGCACGGGCCACAGCAACAATTTACACCCTGAATGCACGGCTTTTGTCTTTGAGATCAAAGGGCCACAGACCAACAGCCTTCTCAGCCACCGCGTGGCAGCCAGGATGGGCCAAGTGAGAAAGGTGGAAGAAGTGGATGGAATATTTGGTGACAGTTGACTTTTAAAAGGAGATCCGGTATAAATAACCTTAAGAGACAATGCTGAATGCTATATTGTACATACACCTTGCAGGATTCCTGTCCCATTACTTCATAAAGTAGAAACAGTTAGAGAATGGAATGGATTGGCATACTTGAGGAAAATCTCTGAGCCTACAGCATGGTATGCCCCAATGGTACCAGGTATTAAAAAAAAAAAATGGAAAAATACTAAACTGTGTGTATCTTAAAAGACTTACTGAAGCAGTTGTCTGAGAAAAATATATTCTCCCAACACTGAATGACTTCCTCCTCAAAGTGAAAGGAGCTACAGTATTCTCCAAACCAGCTCTCTCAAGCGGATTCTGGCAAATTCCTACATTTATCACACTCTTTGGGAGATTTTGCTTTTGAAGCCTTTTGGGCTTACCAATGCACCTGAAATTTTCTGAAGAAAGATGGCAGAACTGTTAATGAACACAAATGGAATTGTAGTTCCCATGGACAGTATTCTGATATGTGGATCTTCAGTGGCAGGACAGTGTGGACTGTCTGAAGCTAGACAAAAAATGTGTTTTCTGCCTGCCCCAATAGGTGGGTTTTTTGCAGGGGGGCTAGACAATAGACAAAGACAGAATCAGTCCTAAGCCTGAGAAAGCAGCCTGAGAATTGAATGCACCAACTAATGTACTAGAAGTGAGGTATATATATTGGGGATGGTAAATTACTTTGATCAATATCTACAAGACGTCTCTACAGTGACAAAACCACTGAATTGCTGAAGTCCAACACATCTTGGCCATGGGGGCCAAACCAAGAAATTGCCTTCAAAAAGGTAAAATAAATTATCTCAACCACTCCAGTTCTCCAGAACTACGATGTGAGCAAATCCACCATGGTCCATGCGGATGCCAGCAGCAATGGCCTCGGTGGTGTATTGTTGTGACAACATGGCTTGGAGTGAAAGCTAGTTACACTTTGCTTTTGCACACTTCCAGAAGCAGAAAAACGATCTGCACAGATTGAAAAGGATATCTGTGTGGACTGGATTAGTTTACACTGATAACAGACCATAAACCACTTGTAACTCTCATCAATAGAAAAGACCTGGATCAAGCACTGCTGAGATACCAACCTCTATTTTTAAGGTTAATGTGATTTAACCCAATTGCTAAATATGTTCCTGGGAAAAATCTGTAGCAGACACTGTCACGGAGCCTGGCATCGCACTTAACTACTCTTGAACTTGAAGATGATGTAAAGGCATAAATGGATGTTGTGGCCACAAACAGACCAGTTTCAGAAAAGAGACTACTCCAGCTACCAAAAGCAACCTCAATAGACACATAACTTCAGGAAATTTTAAATTACGTTAGAAGCGGCTGACCCAAGTATCTAAAGGACACGTGAAGTGACAAAAGACTACTTTGCATGCGGACAATTAAGTGAGTCAAATGGACTCATGATTAAAGGCAATTCCACTGGCATTCCAAATAAAATGAGAACTCCTAAATCTCTCCATGAAAGACATCAAGGATTAAATAAATGCCATGAATGGACCAACCAGTCCATGTGATGGCCAGGCATCAGCAAAGACATAAAGTATCAGCATACATTGCAGAACTAACAGACCCAACACAAAGCCTTTAATAACAATGCCTCCAGCAGACAGCCCTTGCATTATTGCCTTCAGGACTCATGTGTGATATATGGCTGGACTTGCTTGGCCCAACTATGGGTTCACAGTTGTTGGCTAATATGACTGTCACCGTTGGTTACTCACGGCAATTGAACCCAAGACCTCCAAAGCTGAAACACAGCTCTGAGCTACCTACATTAAAGGACTAAATGCTCTAGCTGGCAGCTATAGAAGACTTCTATCCATTCTGGACAGAAATCGAAGGGGGATATGAAATGCATGCTGAACAGTGGGTTATGCTAATACAGTTGGAAAGAAATGATTTGGCCTTTTAGGTCATGTGTATGAGGGACTAACAGATAATGCAGGAGCACTGGTGTGGGACTGGGTGTTTAATGTTATGGCAGATCAGGAAGGTTACTCTGCCATATTCTGGACTACAGTAAGATTAAAATACAGACTACCCGGAGAAAGGGAGTCTGCAGGTGGAAGCAGTGGGGAAGAAGTGGCAGCCTAGCATGTGGAAAGGAAGAGCTGATCTCTTTTTTTTTTCTTTTTTCTTTTTTTTTTTTCTTCCCTGAGAAACCTCCCTTTCCACCCATCCACCTTGTTGTATGTATTTCCAATGGATTCTGGGAGGGAAGTAAAAGGCAGAGAGGTGGTTAGATGCAATATCTGTCACATCATCTTGTATTGGCAATGTCTTTGGGGCCCATATTGTATCAAGGCTTATGAATGGTTTATGTAACACTGTGGGAAGTGATTGTATGTAACTCCAGAGGGAGAGGGTTGCCACAGCTCCACCAGGCACCAAAACCAGAGATGATTAAGGAGGTGAATCGCTGAAGTTCCAAACACATCTGGAGAGGTACCACTCCCTGAGGACACTTGCCTGTACCAGTCAAATTGCTTTCCCCCTCCCAAAAATCAACAGACAAAGAATAGGCTTTTGATATAAAAAGGTTGGTTTTAAATTGATTCAGGGCCTGCTTTCTGATTCAGTAAAGACAGGAAGTTCTGTCCAAGGGGGCCCATAGGCGCCGACTCTGTGGCCCTGGAGCACCCATGGGGAAAAATTAGTGGGTGCCATGCACCCATTGGCAGCCAAGCTCCCCGCGCCTCACCCCACTTCACCTCCTCCCCTGAGCGCGCCACATCTCCACTCCTCCACCTACCTCCCAGCCCTTGCTGCCGCCAAACAGCTGTAGCAAGTGCCGTGAGGAGCGGGAACGTGGCACGCTCGGGGGAGGAGGTGGGGCTGGGGCAGGGATTTGGGGAAGGAGTTGGAATGGGGGTGGAGCAGGGGGCAGAGGGGGTCGAGCACCCACCGGCGCCAGAAGAAGTTGGCGCCTATGTGGGGGCCCCAACCCTTGTGGAGGGGTTGGAAAGACTTTGGCCTGCCAGTGCCCCATACAACTGAGGGGTGACCTCTGGCGAGTGTTTTGCATTCATCCAGGAATGTCTATTATGGTTTTCTTTGTCGTGGTTTTAGCTTAAGAATAAATGTATTTTGCACCGAAGGAGCAGGGTGGTGACTAGTAAGTGATGGCAGTGCACTATTCATAGCCCTCGGAGGGAAAGCAAAGCACAGACGCTGTCCCTTAGACAGATGGGCTCACTGGGGATATGGCAGCATAAGGCAGGGAGTTCTGCAACCTGAAAACACCCCGTCAGAAGGGAGTGAGACAAGGGTCCCTGCCCAGAGACAGGCAGAGGCTGGAGACCGGAGTCATCGATGCAGGACGGGAGCATCGATACAGGTGCAGTTACCCTGAAACTGTGATGCTCGCTGCATTGCTTACATCCATGTAAATCTGATTTCTGAGTCCTTAAGTCGGGGTCCTCAAACTTTTGAGGGTTGCACATCCCTGCCCATGCCCAGAACCAGGGCCAGGAGCAGGGCTGTGGCTCTTGGGGGCTGGCGGGGGAGACAGGGGTAAGGGGCAGCTGGGGGCGAGTCTGGGGTCGGGAACGGAGCCGAGGCCAGGGGCTGAGGCTGGGGGTGGGAGTGGAGCCGCAGCTAGGCAGCTGTGGGGGCTGGCAGCCGGGCCTGCTGCCAGGTGTGGCTCCGCTCCCGTCCTCGCCCTCGCCCCCGGCCTCAGCCCCGGGCGGGAATGGAGACGCGCCAAGCTGGGGATGGGGCCCAGTGCGAGGCTCGGAGCTGGGGGGGAGGGGCTGGATAGCGCTCCCTCCCTGCCCCCTATGGGGGCTGACCCAGGCTCTGCTGCACCCCCCCATAGGTTCCTCTGCGCCCCCTAGAGAGGTGTGCCCCACAGTCTTAAGTGGTGCCAAGGCTCTGTGCTGGCTCTCAGCACCGGGGTGAATTTCACCCGAAGCACGTAACCGTCGCCACAAAACTGCCAGCGTCGGTGGCCTGTCGCCCCCTCCTGTGTGAGGCAGAAGCAGGCTGAGTGGAGATGGCGATTTCCCTCGGAGTCCGGGTTGGAATGGGAACGGTGCCTTCTGATGACCTTTCGACCGGGGTGAGACTGCGCTGAGTGCCCCTTTCCCGGTAGGAGGCATGAAGGGGAACGGAATTGTCCAACGTGCCATTTTATATGGGACAGGTACATTCAGCCTCCGATTATGAATGCATCAGGCCTCTGTTCTCTTATCGCCATTGCAGTGTGACAGTTTGGCTGGGATAAGTCTATCAAAATCTGATTTCCACTTTGCTACACATTACAAACCTCAATCTGCTATGTGTGACCCCTTGGAATGTAAGCCTTTTAAGAAATACGTTTTCAGCCCTGCTCCCAAATTGAGTCAGCAGCTTAATTTTCTTCACTCAAGCAATACTCTCAGAAAATTACTCTTCTAACAGGAGAAAAGTCTTGGGGCTGATAGCACTGGTACTCAATATGTGGAGCACATTGCTTTTAAAGGGACCATTTTAATAGCAGCAGATAGGTTTGACTCATGCTTTTCTGTGTATGGTAACTCTTTCAGAAGATAGTTTCTTACAAAGAAGTGCCTTAAGTTACATTTAAGCTACTTATATTTTCCTTGTGGGGTAGCATCTTTTAGCCTCATATTTAAGTTTTTAGATACCGATAAATGCTTTGTGTGTGTGTGTGTGTGTGTGTGTGTTGCTTTTGCTCCAAATACTTTGATCCTCCCCCAAGCCCTCACTCCTACTCCCCCACCCCCCAAAAATCTTTATTCTAGCAGTAGGAGTATTTTAAAGCACGTTGGTCCTGATCCTGCCATAAGCCCTGTCTGGTGGGAGCCCTACCTGGAACTGATCCCAGTGCATTTCCGTATGGACTCAGGGTTCTGCTCTTTCAGTGCTCATTGCAGGATTGGGACCTACATCGGTACTTTCAATGCAGCCTTTGCGTCTGGGGTGGATATAATTTTGTCTGGGAGCGGTTCTGATGAGCAGGATTCTTACTTTCTGAGCTGATGTGAACAGAAGTCAGGACAGTGGATTTCTGCCTGCCATGGGTGAGCTGGTTATTTCACAGCTGAGCATCATTAAGACCAATTAAGATAAATCAGACTCAAGGTCTGTTGAAACAATCCAACACCTCCTTTGCCAAATTCTTAGTGTGTCTTCTGCCTGGAAAAGGCTCAACCAAGTCACCTTTAAATTAGACCTGGAATATTCTCAGACCCAGCGTCATAGACACTTCTCCCATATTGGTTTAATGGCACAGTTTAGTTCTAAAGTCCAACTGCACCAATCTATCTTCCCTCAACGTTAAACAGTTTAGTTTTATTTTGTCCCTTGCTGCTTCAAGAATTGGAGAGTAGGCATAGGTATCTTAAACATACACTATGGTGGCTTTTAATATATTACTATGTTCTTTCATAAATTGGTTTCAATATTTGAATACATTTATGCCAATATATTAAATATTAGCAGTTTTCTATGCCTGAGCTTAGAGTTTTTCTAACTTGAAATTGTCCTAAATGAGAAAGTAGCTAAGTTACTTGCCCAGATCAATTGTAAGTGCTAGTGACCATAATCCCCTTGATCGGTCCATCAGCCCTCACAGAGAGAGCATTGATCCAACACATCATTCATGTTCTAGCCAGTCATTCAGCCACCTGCTGGCGAGGCTGTCAGTAGCCCCAGACACCGGATCAGCATAGCACACCGCAGCCCAGAACCTCTGAGCGATCCGCCAGCCTCCGCCCCCCAAGTAGCTGGGAATACAGGCACGTGCCACCGTGCCCAACAGTGACCATCATAATTATAACATTTAAAAATGAATTTCTCAGTTGCCTCAGTAAACAGATTCATTTTGGGCTGAAAACCTACTTGGAAACAATGATAGTACTTTTGTCACAGTCTCCAACAAGCTTATCGGGACTGCTGTGAAAACAAGTGAAATGGCAGGGCTGTGAAATCCCAAAAGAGGGAAAGCGCATTGTATTTTAATATAGTCTGATCTGCCGGGAAAATGTTTGAATCCTCATCTTTGTTGATAATAATAATAATAATAAAAAGAGATGACAGCCCTGCAAGCTTAGGGCAGGCATGTGAGTAATCGAGTGCTTTGAAACACCATTGTCTCTGTGGTCCCTCATCTCAGTCATTGTGCAAAGTGGAATTGGGTGCTCTGTATCTTGCTTGGTAGGAGGGTACGTGATGTGTTTTTTTTTTTTTATGGCACATTAGATTTATTCTTTGGCTTTTGAACCCCCATATTGTTGTATAAAATGAAGCCCCTATTTTTCCATCTATTCTAGAGGGGTCAGCCTGGCGTATTCGGAAGGCAGGGCTGTGGCTGCTAAGTTAACCTGTATGGTTGTATTTTTTGCTCAAAGAAAAGGAGGACTTGTGGCACCTTAGTTCCATAACATGGCTCCTACTCTGAAACCTGTCGTTTTTTGCTCAGTGTGTCAGCAGTTGGCAGACAGCTGAAGACCAGGGTTTGGTTCTCGGTGTGTTAATAGCTTTCAGATTGTCAAAACAAGTACAGAGCCGCAATGGATGCCCTTCCACATCCCTGGGCCATTTTGCCCCACGGATCTCTAGGCACTATAATATTGCATTATCCGAAGTATTCGAGGCACCGTCCAGACGTGCTACAATTCAGCAAAGCACTTAAGCATGCAAGTAGTCTCAGTGCCTTCCATCAGGCTGCTCATGTGCTTAAAGATAAGCAGGTGCTTAGGGGCTTTGGTGAATTGGGATCACAATGAGTCCCTGACCATGCCCCAAAAAGCTCACAAGCAGAGGTGGCAAGCAACATACAAAGGGTGCAGGAAACATGGTTAAACCAGATTTATAAAAATCAGCAGTTCCAGCTGGCTCTTGCTTTAGCCATTATTAACTAGTTAATTTCTTGTAGGGATCAATTAAAAGTGGATCTTGAGGAGAAAAGAGTGATATGGAATTTGGGAAGGTATTCCAGGTGGGAGGGGTGACTTAGCAGAATATGCAAAGGCAGGTGAGAGAGAAGCAGGCCTGGCAGAGCCAAGGGGTCTCTGGTCTGATAACAGATGTGTAGTAGGGAAAGGCAGAGTCAGAGGGAGTCTTCTCACCCTTCTTTAGATAGGGAAACGGAGGCACTGAGCCAGCAAGTCTATGGCAGAGCCAAGAAAAGGACACCGGTTTCCTGACTTACAGACCTATTCTGGACCAAAATTTCTCTCCTTCCTCCTCCTGAAATGTGCAGAAAGGCAGACTCCATCACGTGATTGCCTATCTCATGCTAAGCCAATTCTCCGCTATCTGAACTCCCTTCTGCTGCAGGCAGTGGGGACTTCTGTGAGCCGGTAATACCCATTAGGAATTTGATCCCAGACATTTATTTCACACACAGTACTGTACAGCCATCAGCCAGCACCTTGGGCTGGGTATGAACCAGTCATCTAAAAGCAAAAGGCTCCATATCCCATAAAATATATATGTTCTCTAGCAGGTATTTGCATGTTGGTTTGTATGTACTTGAAGGGCCACATTTTGCATTCCAAAAAGGCACTTTAGAAGTATAATATCTGCATTAGAAGGACTCCCATGCCTCATTCTGAATGATGCCTGAGCAGTGAGGAAAATACATGAATCTGGGACTGCCATGTTTTGTTCCTGATAGTCACCAGGTGCATATCTGATAGGGAACACGTTCTCTCATCTTTAGATATCATCCTTACTGTAACAGCTTATTCCCATGTAGATCCTCTGTTATCCATGTAGTTACATCTTTATTGTCCTGTCTGGCTGTAACTAGCCCACAGTTGAAACACTAGTAGCATGTCAGTTTAAAGGAGGGTCCCCAGGAATGTCCTTGTGGGAGAGAGGATTAGAGCAGTCCCGTTAGCCACTCCGTTTCTGAGAAGAGAGGTCTTTCTCTATGCAGCTTTCTCTATGTCAGCTTTGCCTCAGCTGGCAAAGCCATGATGGAAGTGGCGCCCCATTGGGGAATGATCAGGGGAGGTGAGGAAGAAACCAGATGGCTGATGAACAAGTCTTATGTTATCCAGTTGCAGACACTGGTGATCTTATTCCATATTCACATGTTCCCCAGCTGCTGGCACACGGTACTAATGTCGATGTAGGGATGTAGTGGGCAGATGAGTCTGTTATTCGTGAACATACTCCTACAAGGTGAAAACCTCCCAACTTAAACCTTCATCCCCAGTACATAAGTCACTAAATAATATAATGGATCCAGCTCTTGAAGAGCTGTTCCTGGGGAAACCAGCATGGCCTGTTAACTGGTGGGTCTCTGTCTTCTGTCTTCCTTCCCATGGTAGTGGCTGGGAAGGTCAGTGAGCAATGGCTGCAGTTTGGAGAAGGGAAGCAGGCAATAATCTGGAACAAAAGGGCAGAGGCCCAAGTCTCACCAGCCGCATGAGCAGGGACGGAGGAGGGGCAGTGCTGGGAATTGTTACAGAGGGGGGCACTCTATGTCACTTTGCACTGGTGATTAAAAGAGCTTCGTGCTGCTGTGGGTTCATCCCAGTCATTGGCCCCAGCTGTCCACAGGCCCTCAGCCAGGGTGCCAGCACAGTGTAGGCCACCCTGCTTTCGCAGCTTGGCCCTCGGCTCCCAGCACCAGTCAGGGTCAATGCAATGACATTTACTGTGCACAAAGGGAGTCAGCTCAGAAGATCTGAAGGCCCTTTGATGCCTCTGGAGGAAACCGGGGCAGCCGCCATGTCCCTGCTCTGCTTTCTGGGGAGGCAGGCTGCCCGTTCTCTGCGTTTTGTGTCTGGAGGAAGGGAACTGGCAGTCCCATCCATGCACGTGAGATGGGGAAACTGAGGCGGGGGTATTAAGTGGCAACACCTCCCTAAGGGTGCTGCTCATCCCAGTACAAGACGTACAGTGTTGCCAAGCCCAAGCCTTACAAATATAATGAGCTAGGCCACCCAAAATCATAAGATTGGTTTAAAACTCATGAGGTTTTAAAATAGAATGCACCTTAACTTTTCTTTTCCCTGCTGGCTTCTGTGCTTTTGGCCAGCAGGCGGTTCATGTCTTCAAGCTTTTCTCTGCAGCCAGGAGGGTTAAAAAGTTACTTTCCTCTTTAATGCAAGCTGAGATTCTCGGACTCACTTCACTCCAGGAACTGGGGCTAGAAAAAAGCACCCAATGTTGAGAGACTCAAGATAAAATTGCAAGAGTTGAAGATGGTGCCTGTGCCCCACTTCAGTCCCAGTTACATCTTTCAGGGTACTGGCAAGGGCTTCAGGTTAAAGGGGATTGCAGCACATGGCGACATACCCACGCTGAAGCCTGCGGTGCCCCAGCTTCCCTGCTATTGGTACCCATGGTAGCTTGGTGAAAGCTAGTTTGAGTATGCCTACCTGGGCTGCAATCACACCCTCTCCCGTCCTACCTCCAACTGCAGCGAAGACACTTACCGTGTGGTCACTGAACAGCCCTATCTCAGTTTCCTCAGCTGTAATGTGGGGATACTATTGGCTCTCTTGCTTGTTCGCTTTAATATGACAATTATAGTAAACCCTCATTCCTCCACCCCTTCCTCTCCTCTGAGCAGCCTTGTTTGTTCTAAGCAAGCCATCCACCCTGGCTGTGCTTCAAGGCAGCCTGGTGTGGTTTTTGAATGAATTTTATAGTTCATAAAGAACAGAAAATACATGTTCCAGTGCTGTTCCTATCATTATAACCTGTGAATACTTTATAGTTAAATATAAGCATGGGGAGGGGGCAGAGAATGGAATTTTGCAACAGTTTCTCTAATGAATATGAATCACTGTAGCATTTTAAACACTTCTCCTGCCTTTGATAAGATGAATAATATGCCACACTCAAGTGTTTAGCATTCTGGCTATGTAGCTGGGCTAGAAGGGTTTAGGCTGTGGGAATAAAGCAGAAGACAGCATGTTCTGACAGCTGTGAAGAACACAGAAAATATTAATGGTGGCAGTTAGAGACAGACAGAGAATGGCAATTCACAGGTGCATTTTCCCTAGTGACCATATTGCCTCTTCTGTATTCATGATAAAACTTCAATACCTCATTCTTTACATATGAACTAGAAAACAGTTTAGACTTATTTCTGTTCTACAGTGGCCTGGGACAGCTATCAGTGTCCCCAAATGGGTTATGTATATTAGTGATGAACTGGGCTGCTAATACAATTCTTAAACATCACAGTAAAGCAGCTTCCCTCTGTCTTGTAATAAGGACGTTACATACAATAAAGCTTTGTAAGACCTCTCTGCTGGCTTTGCTCCCCCTACCCTCCCATCTCACCTCTGCTGTTCAGGGAGAAATCCATGTTAAGCTGATGAGCTCACTTGCATTAGTTTGCCAAGATGTTCTTAGGTAAATATTCAGGCTCCCAAGAAACAACTTTCTGGCTCCCTGCAGTCCAAACTGTTGAGTCAAAACATTACTTGTGTCACAGCAACAATCCTTGCCCCATTGAGTACATTTTCCCCCTCTTCTCCTCCAAAGTCTATCTTTAAGGGCCCCACAAAGGGCAATGGGTGGAAGTGTTCATCCTCTCATTATTTTGCTCACTAATCAGGCCTAATTTCCAAAGCATCAATTTTGATTAAGTATCAGAGGGGAAGCCGTGTTAGTCTGGATCTGTAAAAGCAGCAAAGAGTCCTGTGGCACCTTATAGACTAACAGATGTACTAGAGCATAAGCTTTTGCGGGTTAATACCCACTTCGTCGGATGCATGTAGTGGAAATTTCCAGAGGCAGGTATAAATATGCAAGCAAGAATCAGGCGAGGGATAACGAGGTTTGCTCAATCAGGGAGGATGAGGCCCTCTTCTAGCAGTTGAGGTGTGAACACCAAGGGAGAAGAAACTGCTTTTGTAGTTGGCGAGCCAGTCACAGTCCGTGTTTAATCCTGAGCTGATGGTGTCAAGTTTGCAAATGAACTGAAGCTCAGGATTAATTTCTGGTCCTTTACTGCTGTAGTTTACCAGTCATAATCTTAACCCGGGCCTTGAGTTTAAATTAAATTAAATTTTTTTTTTCTCTTTACATTAATTTGGTCTGTCTGTCTCCTACTTACACCTTTTCTTCCATAATTTTATGATAGCTTCTCATGACCTTTGATAAACGTTTGTTCGTTCTGTACAGGTAAAAATCTCGCAATTAGAGTAAACTTGTAGGCTCCATTAACCCAACACTCCTTCAAGGCTGTGATGCAAATGAGGGCCAGATCCTGATCTCTGGGTGAGCAGAGCTCCTGGGGGCAGGAAGGTCAATTTCAACTTTCTGTCCCCCTGAGCATGAGCTCATCCTGGCCCTAGTCTGGGTGATGGCGTAAAAGGACAGCGGCCTGAAGCTTTCATTGATTCTGGCTGCTTGCGAGTTCACGGGGTTGTTATAGCAGCTGAGGTTCGGCCAGCTGTACCTGGCCATGCCTGCATTCCCCTGGGCCCTTCCCCTGCTGGGGCTGGGAGATGCATCTGGCATAGGAGCAGGAGGCTCGATAGTCCTCCTATGTATATCCCGTTCTCTGAACTAGTTCTGTAGGGTGCTGCAGCTCCCAGTGCAGAGTGATAAAGGTTTCCTTGATTTGCTGCAAAAGCTCTTAACTGCCCCAGGCCGTGGCCTGTGGGCCTAGGTTAGTGTAGCGGATCCCAGCCTTTCCAGGACCCTCACTTCCCTCTGAGCTGAAGACAGGGCTTCAAGCTGACATTCCCCAAGCTGACATTCTGCCACACTGGGCATTGCGGAGTTCCCTAGCCCAGCACCCTTAGAGGCTGCCTGGGCCTGCATGGCTTTTCAGCTGGGCACCAAAGGCCTTGTAGGGGCATAAACTGGCCAATTCACATCAGGCTGCCATGAAGACTTGCATCCTACCCAGGGCCAGATATGGAGCAGCTCCAATATTCAGGTATATAAGTAGTCGGGCAAATCCAGCAAATCCAGCCCTGTGCTCAGGGCATGAATGTGCTATACCAGCCTTCAGGGGAATGGCACTGGGACAGGCCATGTCTGCAGGCAAAGGGATCATGCAGGAGTTTTGGTCCGGATGGTGCTCTCCTAGCCTTGGCTGGTATATCCGATCCATTCCTCCCAAAGCTGCATGCCCCTGAAGGCAAACGCCTAACTCCTCCTTGCCTGACTGGTCCTAAATGCTGTCTGCCGTGACATATACACTACAGTGAGCTACAGCTAATGTTCTTTACAAGAGAATGGATCATTTCATGGCTCATTTGACTGATAATCCCACTCTGAATTACTGGACCCGTTCAGTGTTTTCTCCTCAGACACTTTCCTCACGTCTTGTCTTCTCCACCGTGAAGCTTTAGTAATTGCATAAAATTCACCCCCTGGGGGCTAAGCATTGCTCAATGGGAGGTAACCAAACAGCAGAAGGCTTTCGTTTCTGAAAGTCAGTTACAGCAGCTTCTTCCCTTCCGATAAAGAAACTTCAGCCTTTGGACCAGCTTCCTCAAAGGCCCTGGTTACGATGTCAGATGAACCACACGCTTCTCCCATGCTTTCCTATTATGGGGAAATGGAACATTGCTGTGGGCTGCGTACGGGAAGACACCACCATTGCCACTTAAACCACGCAGCTGTGGAAGGTGGGGACAAGCTCAGCCAGGACGTTCTCTGTTCACAAACACACAAAAAGCCAAAGGCCTCTGCCACTAAGCTAATGCAGTTGCTCTCTTAGCTCAAGTCGCCCGGGCCTGTGCTTGATAGTACTTGATGCTTAGTTCCATTCTCAAAGTGCTTCATCAACATTAAATCCACTTGTGACAGGGTGGACTAGGCCCAAAGGGCCCCTACTGGAGGCCTCGGGGTTCTGCCACAACCATGTTAATGTTAGGAAAGGAGCAGTGGAGAGCTCCCCCAAGGAGGCTAGAGTGGCTGTAGGGGAAGCAGCCAATTAGAGGGGCTGCAGGGAGCAGCCAATCAGGCCCCAGCAGGCTCATACAAAAGGAGTTGCTGGGCCAAAGTGAGTTCAGTAACTTCAGGGGGACCAAGAGGTGCTCCTGGCTGGCTGCAGGGACTGCCAAGACTAAGGCAGGTAGTTGCTGCTGTCAGGGGACAGGGGAAACTAGGGAATGGCTTCTGACTGGCTGCCAGGACTCAATTAAGACATGCTATGGGGAAGTGGCTCAGGGAAATGCAGTTAGTTAAAGGGACAGGGCATGTGGCTGCTACTTAGAGGGTCCCTGGACTGGACCAGGAATAGTGGGTGGGCCCAGGTTCCCCCCACCCCAACAGCCACTGGGGAGTGGTTGTGCCCTGAGAGAAGGGAGTGTAGACAGGCTCAGGGAAGGGACTGGATGTGGAACTGTTACCCCCCAGAAGGGGGCTGAACTGAGCCTGACCCAGCTGGAGAGCCGGGGTCAGAGGACTAACGGGCACCTGGGGAGGGGCTGGTCCACTGCACAGCAGGAACCTTTGCACATAAGCTGGCCAACTAGGGTATCATGATGGGTCCTGTTGGACTGCGAAGGCACTGAGCCCGGGGAAAGCTACAGGACATTACTGAGGGCTTTAAGACAGGCCCAGTGGAACAGTGTACTCCAGAAGGGGTTTGTTTGCACATGAGCTGGGGATGACTTGGCCAGAGAGCTGAAGTCACCAAAGACCCACCTGACAAACGCAGCGGCCGACAGGGGACACTATGAGGCGAGGAATTGAGAAAGTTGCAGGTATGCACGCACTTGACCAGGAAGCACTCATGAGAGGTGGGTGCCACCTCGTTACACCATAGAAATGATAGGCCAGTTCTACAGAGCAGCCTGGATACCGTGGTAAACTGGACTCCCTTGAACAAGGTATGTTAAGCCAGCTAAAATGCAAGGTTATACAAGCAAAGAATGTAGGTCTCTCCTTTACAGTGTGCAACTGTATTCTGGTAAGAAGTGACACAGAAAAGGACTTAAGTGTCATGGTGGAACCCAGCTGAACACAATCTCCCAATGTGATGTGGTGGCTAAAAGAGCAAATGTGAGCACTGGGTTTACTGGAGGAGGAATATGGAGTAGAAGAAGGGAGGCGGGGTTACTTCTGTAGTCAGCATTAGTGAGACCATTACGGGAGACTGTGTTCAGTTCTGGAGTCCACAGTTTAAAAGGGATGGTGACAAACTGGAAAGGGTTCTGGAAAGAGCTACAAGAATGATCTGAACTCTGGAAAACCTGCGTTCTAGTGAGAGATTTGAGAAACTCTCTAGATATTTAGTTTAACAAAGAGAACGTTGAGGGGTGATTTGAACATGGTCTACAAGCACCTACATGGGAAGAAGATTTCTGGCAGCAGATGGCTCTTTAATCTGAAGACTAACTCTGTGTGGCTCGGAAGCTTGTATCTGTCACCGACAGAAGTTGGTCCAGTACAAGATATTCCCTCCATAATCTAGAAGACAATGGCATAACAAGATCGGTGTGGCTAGAAGCTGGAGCTGGATAGGTTCAGACTAGAAATGAAGCACAACTTTTTCCCAGTGAGGGGGGTTAATCACTGGACTATCTGACCTAGGTGGGGTGGATTCTCCAACAGCTGGAGTATTTATATCAAGTCACATGTCTTTTTAAAAAGAGATGGATTAGCTGACACAGAAGTTATAAGTTTGATGGGAGAATCACTCACCAGGAGAAATTCTCTGGCCTGTGCTCTATAGGCAGACAGATGAGATGATTATAATGGCCCCTAGGCCACAAGGGAGCCAGGCAGTCCTGACCTGCCTTTTGTGTGGGCAAGCAAGGGGTGAGAGGCAGCAACGCTGCTCAGCTGTGAAGCACAGCGCTCAGCCCAGGTCTAGATTGATGCTAGAGGCCATTCTGCTGTGCTGTACCCAGTGGGGCAAGTAGAATTCATTTCTTACCGGTGCGCTGCACCAGCTAAAGGTGGGGGGCACGTGACCTCCCCACATGACTCCTCACGTGACCCCATCCTGCCCCCAGCCCAGGGCCCCACGCTCTCCCCCTCCCCTCCCCGCAGTCCATCCCATGTTACCTGGGTGGGGGGCTCTGTTCTCCTCCTGCTGCGCTGGAGACTTCTGAACCGCGGGGCTCTCCTGGGAACCGCCGCAGTGAAAGGAGCAGAACGTCGGGCGGCCCCAGCCTGGCAGCTCCTCCGGTGCAGCTGTACTGCCCCCAGCCCTGTCCTCCGGCGGGGGGGCTGCCTACCGACCCCAGACTGGAGACGCTAGACGCAGCTGCATGGAAGAGCAGGGGGTGGGGCTGGGGGCGATACAGCTGCACTGGAGGAACTGCTGGCGTGGGGTCGCCCAGCAGCCCTACATCCTGCTCCTCCTGCGTCTTTCCGGTACGGCATACCAGCTATAAATAGCTCACTGGTATGGCGTGCCATGCCGCCGTGCATGCACCACTGGCCGAACCAGACTGTGTTCTGTTCCCAGTGTCTCTATGAAAGGTGGCTGAAAAGATTTGTCCAGACCGATCGGGTAAAATTTTGCCTTAAGTTATATTGGTGTAAACTCAGAATAACTCCACTGAAACACACACAGTTATTCTGAATTTGTGGCTGAATAGATAAAGGCAAATTGTGACCTGCTGTTTTTCTTTCTCTTGCATGTACCTCTGTGCCTGCCAGCCTGGGGACTATGTGGGTGTGGTTCCAATATATTGCTCTGTAAGACCTGAAGCCCTTAGCGTCATTGGCCTTTATTCCTGGGTATAACACTGTGAAGGTCTCTAAATCCAGCCTTCTGGCCGGGGTATGTCTTTGAGAGCCACAGCCAACAGTTTTGTTCATTATTGCTCTGCTCCCAGAGCCATCATGAGGATGAAGCTGGAAACTGGTCTGAGCATCCGACAAAGTGGGTATTCACCCATGAAAGCTTATGTTCCAGTACGTCTGTTAGTCTATAAGGTGCCACCGGACTCTTTGCCGCTCCGGCCTGAGCCGGAATCTCCCCATGAGGCGCACAACCCATACGCAACTGCTGTCTGAAAAGAGCCCGTTTTATATGCAGTAACGGACTTCCAGGAGATCACCTCTGCACTAGTCCGAAAGTCTCCCCTCCTTTCTATGACAGCCCACACATACGTGGAACACGTATGTTCTCGCCAGGTGAGCTCCTTGTCCGGAATTGTCTGTTCTCGTCCCTGTTTCCCTGACGCTCTGTGCCGCTCTCTAGACAGCCGCAGGGTGTCGGTGAAACAGACTGACCTGCTCTCCGAGGCACTGGTGCAGAGCACTTTAGGGATCAGGATGTTCCTCGGTTGTACTGATGCTCTGCTGCTGCTAACGCCCAGAGTGAGGAGCCCGCACAGCAGGGCAATCAGAAGCAGTTTAGAGGGAAGGGGGAAGAGGACTTTGAATTTCCCATGGTTCAAACGGGATAGTGGGGTGGCAGAGGCATCTCATGACGACAATGGTCCTCCACTTGGGCCAGTGGTTCAGGGCAACCATCTGCCCCCAAAACAAGAAGGTGTTCAAAGGAGAAGCCCGCAGGAGCTATTTCTCTCTCTCATCACTTGGCAATGCACATCTGTAGCTCACTAGGTTAAGTATTTTGTCCTTTTCTTAGTAGGTGAGCTCTGGCTTTGTTTTTAAGGTGTGTGTTGTATGGAACCTCTGGTCACTCGACTAAACTCTCCCTGTGGTTTTGGCTCAGCCTTGCTGTGGGTTTTCTTCGCTGCCACCTTTTATTCTTTCCCTGGTTGAGTGTTTCAGATTCAGGCTCTTGCACAAGATCGTGTCACCCTTGTGCCACTGCCTTCCTTGTGTTTCTCTTGCACCTTGTTTCACAGAATCCTGGGTAAATATCCTGCCACCCTTCTGTTGCCAGAGCTCCTTCTTATGTCAATAGGAGTTTGTCTATTGTACTGTAAAGGCAGACAGACAAACAATTGCCTCCACCCCTAGATGTCTAGGACACCGAGTCAGCAAATCACCAGCCCTGCCCCAGTTCAGGAGTGTGTCCTTTACACTAATCTGGTCAGTGTTTTTAACAGACCTACTTTTGAACACGTCGTCTGGGCTGTTGCCTCAACGATCTCCTGTCTTGTCACCAGGCTTAGAGCAACTGTGGGGACTGTGTGTACAAAAGGCAAATGCAGTGGGGAACAGAATGCTTTATTTGTGGACTTCCAGGCCTGGTTTTTGTGGCTCCAGACAGGCATGCATTTGTCGCAACATGCTCAGTGTGCATCTACTTTGCATGTACATGAGTTCCCAGTTGCATTTGCTTGGGACGAAACACCCAACTACCCAACCATCTACTAGATATCTGTGCACCTTATAATCTTAAATGCATTTATCCTCTCCCCGTGACATTAGGCAGTGCTATTGTCCCCTTTCAAGATGAGTACCTTGGACACGCAGAGACTAAAGGACTTGAGCAAGGTCACGCAAGAAGTTTGTGGCAGAGCAGGAACTCAGGTCTCCGAAAAGGCAGCCTAGCACCCAAACTGCTGGACCAGCCTCCTCCTTACACACATTTAGCTGCCTATCTGAACAAGGGAGCTGAAAATCAGGCCTGATGGACTCATGCAAGTCCTAACCTCTCTTCCTTTTATTCTTCCTATTGCCCTGGTCTGGATTCCGTCTGGTTATCTCAATGTCTGGATGTTTTGGGGTGTTTTATGTGAACCCCAAAAAGTGTGTGTGATGCAAAGTATAGCATAAGTAATATTCGGTCAGAAGATGCTTCCCCATATTAATATATAATTCTCCATCAGGTGCCAGTGTACTGGGACAGCAGTGCGTACTCTGGTAACTGAAGGATGGGTCAAATACAGAGGGGCATCTAACCTAAAGCGGGACATATGACAACCACTCTGTGTGGGTTGTGAAATCTGAATGGTTTGAATGTGAAATTCGCCAAAGGAGAGAGAAGTGTGGTATGTGTGACAGCCATCAGACACCAGCTTAGAAATGCACGTCTCCGGAGGTTACGGCTTCCAGCACATTTCAGTGTTTGTTGAAATCAGTTGAGACTCGTGCCTGCTTATACTGCATTAGAAATGGCTACTGCCCAATCACAAAGAACGTCCAGTATCTCATATTACAGTGGAACAACAATCAGGTGTTATGAGAGAGGACAGCTGACTGCAGCTAAACAAGTTAGAGCCGACACACAGCAATAACGCTGCTTCTTGTTAGAAAGGTGGCAAGGCTGAAGAAACAAATCAGGACCAGTGGAAAATATTCCCATGAACCGATTTAAAGTGGTGTATGGCATTTCATCCTCTTTCTTTTTGCTGTCATGTATGTGAGAGCATTTCCAGAAGATTACATCTACTTAGTGTGGCTTTCTGCACTGGAAGATTCTCAGCTCCAATGATGATGTGATTTCCAAAGTTGGTTGATGGAGGATTTATCAATCTGTATAACAAGATTTCTAGTGCCCAGGCTTCCCAAGATGTGTTTATCTTCATTGATGGTTCATTATGCCTTTTTTGAGTCAAATTCCTTTAAATCCACTTTAGTCTGAGTCCTGCACTGAAGGAGATCACGGTAGCAAGGTATAGCTTTCTGAAGTGTGAATATACAACTGGCATATTGTGGGGTTTTTTGGTTTTCACTGAACCATAAGGCTGAGGTTTCCAAAGCTGTCTAAGATGATGAGACACCCAGTTAATTAAATCGGGGTGTGTGTGTGGGGGAGGCGAAGGATTTGGATGCCCTGTTGCTATCCCAACCCCTTAGATAGCTTGAAAACGGCCTTAAAAATAACCAAATGAGAAATAGATCATTTTTCTGTGTGGATTGCACCATCACCGGGGCATGAGAGGAGAGTTCTCCTTCGCTTCCTGGGCTACACTGCAGTGGAGGGTGTCTGTGTGGCAGGAAGCACTAAGCTGGAGCTGTGCACTGGGGAGCAAGGCTCCAGGGGGAACCCCAGGAGATTGTGCCTCAGTGCATGACCCTGTCCTGCAGTCTCTTGTGTACTTCAGTGCATTGCGTCTGATCACAGTATGGAGAGACAGAGGCAGCCCAGTGGTACAAATCCAAGCACCCACCATGTACAGATCCCAAAGAAAGCCTGGAGCTGCACAAGAGGGTGGGTCTCTCGATGCAAAAGTTGAAATGGAGGTTGTGCCATGGCCATCCTTCAGGGCAGCAGTTCTCAACCTTCCTTCTGAAAACAAATTACTACATGCCCCCAGGAGGGGGGACCAAAGGCCAAGCCTGACCGAGCCCCGCTGCCCTGGGTGGAGGCCAACGCTGAAGCCCTGAGGCTTCTGCCCTGGATGGGGGGCATGTAACTTTAGCCCTGGGCTATGGGGCTTGGGCTTCAGACTTGCTTGGGCCCAGGGCCAACACCAGCCTTGGTGATCCCATTACAATGGGGTCATGACCCACTTTGGGGTCCTGACCCACAATTTGAGAACTCCTGCTTTATAGCAATGGTGTGGGTGTGTTAGGAATAACATGGTCTTCCACAATCAGTAAGTGCCCTTTTAAGTGAAGGAAAGATTGTTACCAGGTGGCCAAATTTTTGTGCTGGAAAAGTGCGGAGGCAAATCCAGCGTATTTTGTCAGCAATAAACACCGAGAAACTGGCAAGCGGTATATGTTGAAAGAGAGGCACTTGCTGTCTGACAGCATCCTGTGACCTTAGCTCCGTCGCTCCTAGAGATAAGTGATGCACAGTAGGTGCTGTCTGTCTCTTTGATGGACAGTGATGTAATCCTCTGCCAGCTGCTGATGGACATTCGTGGCAAACTGCCTTTTAACTGGTCTAGTGGCTTATTCTGGATGTTGGCTGACCAGCACCCCCCTTCTTTGTGGCAGTGTGGGTGTTAAGACTTCATTATATTTTTTTCTAAATACGTCTTTTTCTGATAGGGCAAAGTTCTGTTTCATTTGCATTTCTCAGTTTAAAAAACCACCCTAGCCAAAACTACCATGCTGTGGAGCAGAGTGTTGCACCCCCTGCTAGCTGGGTCTGTCCTCGAACAACTGGGAACAGATCCCTGTTTAACTTGATGTTCTGGAAAATGCAGTGGTGACATGTGTGAGAACCTGAAAGAGTCATGTTTTCCTGGTCTAGGCATATGTGCTCAGATGAGTTTTCATCCATTTGGATTAAAGCTTTAGTTGTGTAACTGGCTATTCGGGTGTGGAACAGCCTGATTTGCATATGTGATCACTATGCAAATGAGGCCCGGAGAGCAGTCTTTCTGCTGTCCAGGGCATACAGCTGTGCCTTGTGCCTGTGCAAGAGGCACAAGGCAGAATGGGCAAGGATCTTTGCACCCTCTTTCGCTCCTTGTGCACCCGTGCAAGGGGTCAGTCACAATCTGGCCTATAAGTGGAATGTCCCCAGGGCTCTGGGGCTAACCCCCCAGGCCC
Organism: Lepidochelys olivacea; assembly: GCF_965140295.1. Lineage (NCBI taxonomy): Eukaryota > Metazoa > Chordata > Testudines > Cheloniidae > Lepidochelys > Lepidochelys olivacea. The sequence goes on from NC_140416.1 coordinate 127,537,130, forward strand.
CACCCTACCCTTTTTGTGGCAAGTGCCTGGGGTCTTGGTGTTACACCTCTGCTGAAATGGCACTTCCAGCACTGTTCTGCACTGCAGTATTGATGTAGTAATGCCTCAGAGGGAGATGTGTCAAATGCTGACCCACCAGTATACCAGCTGGGCTGCCTTTAGCCCTAGGCGGCCCAGCCCAGCTTATCTTATGATAGCTGATCAGATCCAAATAACACCAGGCTTGCTGGCAGAGCTGCATAGGAAACCCTGGGCAGTCCCTGTCCTCAGCACACCTGGCTCCAGCCGGGATTGCAGTATTATTCCTCCAAGTGCTACATTTACCCACCTCTATTCTCCAAGAGACTCTGCTGGGTTTCCTCTCTCAGCACGGGAGCACTTAGGGCTAGATTTGCAGCTAAATTCTTGCCTCTCAGCGGTTGCATAGGGCCTGATTCTTAGTGGTACTGAGCAAAGAGACACCCCTGGGGGTTCAGCGCCCGCACTCCCTCTCCATCCCAGCCGGGGGGGCTGCTGTGGCTCAGGGTGCCGGCTGTGCGAGGAGGGATTTCATACGACCACCCCTGTGATAAGGGTGGAATGCAGAGGACTGGGCAAGACCCTAGCCAAAACTGCCGCTCTGTGGAGCTGTGTGTTGAAGCCCTGCTAGCTGGCTCTGCCATCACACAACGGGGAACAGATCCCTGCGGGCGTGTAGTCTGAATGCACAGCTCCCACGGGAGAGATGCAAGGCTGTCTCCCCCATCCAGCATGTAGATTTGCTGCCTGCTTCCCTGGTACAGGGAACAGCTTCTCACAGATGTTCGGAAGCCCTGGTTTACTATTGTTCATAAATGCACCAGCCTCCTGTCCCAGCTCGAACGTCTGCACTGCAATTAAACTGCCCCTTGGCCCGAGCCCCACGAGCCCAGGTCAGCGGGCATGGGCCAGCTGCAGCTGTTTCATTGCAGTGCAGACACGTCCTATGTTACTGCCAGGCCAGAGCCAGCGGCTCTCCCGGGGCACTGGAGCACTGCTCAGGCACCCATGTTCTTCCCACATTGCTAAATTGGTGTCCTGGTAGCAGGGCTCCTGTCAGCTCTGTTCCTTCTCCTGCGGTGATAGCGCTGAACAGAATCTCTTCATTTAATGCAGAATGAAACAACCTTCCTCCTAGATTCATAGATATTAAGGTCAGAAGGGACCATTATGATCATCTAGTCTGACCTCCTGCACAATGCAGGCCACAGAATCTCACCCACCACTCCTGCAAAAAACCTCACACCTATCTCTGTGCTATTGAAGTCCTCAAATCGTAGTTTAAAGACTTCAAGGAACAGAGAATCCTCCAGCAAGTGACCCATGCCCCATGCTACAGAGGAAGGCAAAAAACCTCCAGGGCCTCTTCCAATCTGCCCTGGAGGAAAATTCCTTCCCGACCCCAAATATGGCGATCAGCTGAACCCTGAGCATATGGGCAAGATTCACCAGCCAGATACTACAGAAAATTCTTTCCTGGGTAGATGCGCTGCAAGCTTGGGGAAAGTCGGGCTGAGTGCGCCTTTCTGCCTGGGCCTTGGGGCGAAGTCCAAGCAGACAGCTCCGGCAAGGTGGGAAGGCTCCGGAGGAGCTGGAGCCATTTGTAGTGAATGGTAGAGATACTGGTGAGTGGGGGGTGTGCACAGGGAGTCGGGGGCACTGGGGCTCGCGCCCAGGCTCTGTGGCATATTCTGTGAGCCTTGGGGGGATTGTGCTGTGAAGGCCCCAGCCTGAGCTGGGGCAGTGCAGAACCAAAGTGCCCCAGCTTGGCACAAGCCCTCCCCGAGCTTCGCGGTGCCCAGGGCTGTGGGCACGCTCTGCAGCCCTGTGGAAAGGGCAGGCGGGCCCGTGGGGCGCGTGGGCTGCAGGGACGAGCTGGGCCCTCCGGGGTGCTGGGACTGAGCAGCCCCACGAGTGCAGGCCGTGCTGTTGGTGAAGGCGCTCTCCCCGGCTGCGCAAGGGAAGGAGTCGGCTCTGTGGGCCCATTGCTGGGGCCTGGCACACGCTGACCTTGCCCTTTCCATGCCCCGGCTGCCCTGCTTGCCAGGTGCTCATTTACCTGACGGGGCCGTCGTGGGCCAGATCCTGCGTCCATTCTGAACTCTGCCCCACGGTGCCCTCATCAGCTGCTGTGCAGTTAGGGGGCGTTTGGGCCCAGTATCTCCAAGAAATGCGGAGCGTTCAGCGACTGAGCCGTCTGGCTCTGCTGTGGGCATGGGGCACTTTACAGCGGCGCTCCCGGCAGCTGTGGGCTGGCTCGCTTCCTCAGGGTGTCCCCGTCCCTCCCGGCTCCCTGCCTGAGCTTGGTAACGTCCTATAACCCCTGGCAGGGGGCAGCCTGCTCCTGTCCAAGCAGGTGCCCAGCCAGCCCCACGGGCAGCGATGGGCATAGCCGGGGTCTGACTCGTTGACAAAGGGATCAGGCGCACCGCCCCTGCTCCTCACCCTGTACCAGCTGGAGCCGCGCTGGTTGCCTGGCAGAGCAGGATACGGGCCTCACTTGGTGCAGCAGATAGGACCAGGCAGGTCTCCTTGCGGCCCTGACTTCCCCTGGTGCCGGGGCTGGCTGCCTGTACCGTGAGGAGCGACACACGGGGTGGGGGGGTTGTCTTGGAACTGGGAACACGCTGAGTGAAAACAGTCTGGCTGCACAGGAGAAGCCGCCATTCGCTTTGTGGTGAGTGGCGTAGAAAGTGGGAGAGTAGGGGTGTGAACGGGAGGTGAGTTGGGGGCAAGGTGAAGTGAGGGTGATAGGGGGAGGGCATGAGACAGGCAAAGCTGGGGTGGTGTGTGTGTGTGGGGGGGAGACGAGGGGGGGTGTGGGCAGGGCAAGGGGTGGCGTGTGGACTAGGGGCATGGGCTTACGAGGTGGGAGGAGGAGTGTGTAATGTAGGGGATGGAGTGTGAGGTGGGCGGAGCAGGGGATGGTGTGCCAAGCAGGGGTGTGAACAGGGCAAGATGAGTGCATGGGGGGCGGGTGATATGTGAAATGGGTGTAGCGTGCAAGGTAGGGGTGTGGAGCTTGCGAGGTGGATGTGTGGGGTTTGTGAATGGGGGGGTGGTGTGTGAGGCGGGGTACACAGCCTTCTTTTGTGTTGTAATTCCATGCAGTTTGTCACACTTTCACGGAGTGCTACTTTATTCTCACTGTTGAAGTTGTTAGTAGCTGGTTTGTTGGGTACGAGACTCTCCGCTTCGCGGGACCTGATTCTTAATGCACGTGCCGCCTGAATCGATCTCCACTGCTGTGCAAGGCCCCAGCTGTTTCCAGGGGCAGATTTGAATGACCCCCTGCCTGGGGACCGCCTGGTGCCGCGTGCTGTACAGAAACATTGGGAGAGACCGTCTTGGGAGGGGCAGGTCCAAGTGCTGACAGCTGGAATAGACCAGACAGACAAAGGATGTGGAATTGGGAAACTGAGGCACAGAAGCAAAGTGACTTGCCCAAGGTCAGTGACTCTTGTTAAGCTGAACACAAGAAGCCTGATGCTTTATTTATTAGATCTGGTTATTTTGATTTTTTTTTGTAGTTTTTGCTGTCTGAGAAACATCTTTTGTTTGAACCGTATCTAGAGTGTGTCTCGGACTATAACCTCTTGCTATAGGACTACAAGGCATCTTATTTCATATTAGCTAGTTAGTTACTAGTATATTGTGTAGATACAGACTTTTGTCTAACAACTAGTCAAGATGATTTGAGGAGAACCTCTTCCTGGGGTGTAGTTTTACATAAACCAGACATACCGATTCTACATAGCTGTGCAGGGGGGCTGGAACAATGTTTATAGTGGCGGTACTGAGAGCCATTGACCCAAACTGTAAACCCTGGATATGATGGAAACCTCTTCAAGCCAGGGGGTGTGGCAGCACCCCCAGTATTCCTAGGTCCAGCCCCTGTGTAGCTCTGAAACATGAGAAGTTGCCCGATAACTGTATTATGTCTTTGCAGTGATTAGAATGGGGAAGGGTTGTGCTTTCCCACTCGAACAGGAATTCAGTTACCCCTGTAACAGTGAAGTGATCAGGAGGGAAGCTTGAAATATACATCAAAGTGAATTTAATCAAGGCAATGCTAAAAATAAAAAGGCCTCCTCACAGAGGTAATAATACTAATAAAAAAAATCCCAGCAGGATAAAGGGTTCTCTGGAACCCCCCAGCACTAACACGCTGAGCTGGCCACAGATACCATCCTCCAAGGCTCCGTAGGAATTGGAAGAGAACTTTTCAAGCTGCAGAAGGGTTTGGTAGTTTCATCTATTCCTTTGCTGGTTTATTATTCTTTTGTTTGGAGCTGTCCATTGCCAGTGGTGGCTGGGGGTAAAAGGAGTCAACATGCCAGGAGGTGGCTCATTGGGCCGGGTAGCTCCATCACGTCACATGCCACTGGCACCAGTGACGAGTGGTTCTTTGCAAAATCACAATTAACGTCGCTTTATGAGTGGGGCGTCGCAGCCCTTGGGTGTAGATTCGTGGAACCAAAGCACATCAAAAGCCAGGTTCTCTCATGGATTATAACTGGCTTTATGTTAACATGGCACAGCAGGACTTGCCCATAAACATGCTAAAAACTGCATGTCTCGTTGGGACCATTACATTTCTCTAGGGTCCTTCTGTGGCTTTGTCGCCCTTCTGAGCACCTCATGCTGTTGAATGTATTTCTCCTCACAATGTCACCGAAGTGGAAGGGACCTCGAGAGATCATCTAGTCCAGTCCCTGGCATGCAAGGCAGGACTAAGGATTATCTAGACCATCCCTGACAGGTGTTCGTCTAATCTGCTCTTGTCCTTGTGAACAATTGTCCACATTGTACAGGTGGGGAAGGAAGCCACAGAGAGGCTAAGCGACTCCCCAAGGTCACATAGACAGTTGCTAGCAGAGCAGGGAACTGAACTCGTGTTTCCCAAGTCGCACCTTAGCACCTGACCCACTGCACCAGCCTGCCTCTTTAACCCTGGGCAGCAGGCAACGAGAGCTTTTCCAGGGCAGGGCCAAATCCCCTCCTGTCCTGCGGATGTTGCTCGGCTGTTGAAGCCAACAGGACTACGTGTCCAAGTGAGGTGAATAGGAGTGAGGCCCAGCGGTGATCATTCTCGGCTGGGTCCTGTGTTCAGGAGTGGATTATAAATGCAGCTCCGAGGTGGACAGCGCTTGGCTTCATTTGCATCCCTTTAAATCTTGTCATCCTGGTCTGTTGGGGGAACAGCCTCCCTTGCTCTGCTGTGTAGTGGGGGGGGGGGCAGTGAATTCGGTGCTTGTGAAGGTGAGAGACAGCGGTAGGGCTGCTGCATGCCTGGCAGTCGCTCCCATTGCACTTGACAGGTGCATGGCAGCACCGCCCGCCCTGCTGAGTGGGGGCTGCAGAAGGGCAGCCCTCTCTTGTGGGCAAATGCCCAGCAGAGACTAGACTGCAACCACCATCTGCTGGTAATCGGGAATGGTCTCCGCGGGGGAGAGGTTTCTGCCTGCTCTCCTCACTGCCTGTGGCAGCCGTGGACTCGGCGACATTCCCAACTACTGCTGACTCCCTGCATCTCCGTCTCACTTACCCCTTCTGCAAGGTGGGGCCCTGCTCCGCAGTCCCCTGTGCACAGAGCTTTGCGTCCAGGTGGTGCCGTGTGCTCCCTCTGATTAGCAGCTCCTGGGATTGGCTCCGGCTGTGGCGTCTTGGGGCAGGACTGTACGGCACCCAGAGCAGTGGGGTCCTCATCCGCGAGCAGGGCTCCTATGTGCTGCGGTAACGCAGGATGGTTGCGGGGCTGCAGCGCGCTCCTCGAGCAGGGCCAGTTATGTAGCTCAGCAGCAGCCGTCCCGAAGGGCCCGGGTTGCTGTGATGCACGGAGCCTTTCCTGTCCATTGCAGCGATTCGAGACGGTACGCCTTGAAACGGAGGGCCGCGCAGCCAAACCTGCTGCTCCCAGGGCTCGCTGGTGGCAGGACCTTCCTTCAGGAAAGGGATGGAAACACAGTTGCTCTAATGCCAGCATGGCCAGGGTACCTGCCCAGGTGCTTGCCCCCCCCCCCACCAGTGTCCAGTGGGGTGTTTACACAATGCACATGCCTGCTAGGGTGCATTGTCAGCTGGTTACTGAGGGGGGAATATTAGGAAAGCATTAAAACCTCCCACTAAAATCGTGAGAACTCAGCACAGTCGCACTCAGGCTTTGCAGGGTAACCAATATTAATGGTACCCGGGGGAATGGGGTTGAGGCGGGGTTGGGAGGCAGCAAAAGCAGGGGCAGGAGGTTTTCTGCGTGCCTAGATACACAAGTGGAACCTCTGTTGCCACAGGCCTTTGTTTGTTTCCATTCCGCCAGCTCTGGCAGCTCCAGGACTGCCTGCGAGAGAGTTGGCGACTCGCTGAGCTTCCTCTGTGCCCAGCCCAGCCAACAGCTACACAGAATGCTTCCAGGGCGGACCCTTCAGAGAGTCACGCTCCGGAGGGAGGCGCCAGGCTTCTGGCAGAAATGGGAAGGGGGGGTCCCAGGCATGCAGCCCGAGGAAGGGATGGGCTGCGCCCGTTCTGCACCAGGAGCCTGTTAGGAAAAGCTGCTTCAGAAGGGGAGGGGCAGGGAACCTGGTGACTCTGGGGAGCCCTGGAGTGAGGAGGCCCCCTGTATCCGTGAGAATTGGGGGAGGTTTCCAGGCACAGTGAGCGGGTGCAATGGAGCTCAAGGGAGAGAGGGAGGCGAAGGGAGCAGCCAGGCATGAAGGTCAGGCAGAGCATGGGGCCAGTCTCCACCGCTCAGCTCTGGAGTGCTGCACAGGAACTGCTGAGGCCCTCAGCCGGTGGGAATTGGCACAGCGCTGCGGGGATGCTGGAAAGCTTGATGCTACTGCCCCAGTGTTGCCAACTTGTGTGTGTTTTTGATCAGAAGTCTCTGCATAGTTGGTGTTTTTCATAAAGCCCCAGGTCATGGATGCATGTGAATATGAGAGACTCAACTTTCATTAAATCAAGGACATGCCTAGCCCTGCTGGTTGTAGAGGAATGATTGACAACATGACCCCAGAAGGCAAATAAAAAGAACCCCACATTTATTATTTTTAAAATCTCATGATTTGTGGGGTCCACCTCCTGGTGGTTTGGGGGGGGCAGTACTGCAGCTCTGAGAACTGGACCCGGGGCTGGAGACCTGTTGTAAGGAGCATGGGCCACAGCTAGCACCAGCTTTTCAGGAAAAGTGGCTTCCTCCTATCTTGACTTCAGCAGAGCTACACCCCTTTACTCTAGCTGAGGATCAGGCTTTTTGTCTGAGTCTTGTATACCTGGGGTATTCACCAAGCTGCTCCCAGGGGGTGGCGTCCTTTCTTTATATTCTCATGGCGGCTCGGATCCCTGGTCATGGACCCAAACATGGAACAAAAGTCTGGTCACTGCTCCAAGGAACTTACAATTTAAGTGTAAAACAAGAGACAGCGGATGTCTACAAACAGACAGGGGAATCCAAGTAGACGGTATTGCTCAGCATGGGAGGCGGTGGTGTCTGCACATTAACAGCCTAAACGTGGCGTACAACAACTTGACATCGTGACAAAGGAGAGTTTGGTGACCTTACTCTGGAACAGCTATTTTCTTACAGAGCTGAGTCGTTGGAGCACTGTCGTGGGGCTGATGCACCTCGTGGGGGCGGAGGAGAGGTGTGTCACAGCCCCGCGATCGAGTTTGACGGGAGCCCCGGGTCTCAGGGCTGCATGGCTGAGGGGCCTCAGTCCTTAACGTGGCTCTTGATAGCAGGGCGGTGCGGCCTATCGGCCAAAATCAATACTAAAGCCCCTGCTGTCAGGGCAGTGCAGCCCAGTGGCCAGAGTCAATGATTTAGCCCCTGCTGTCATGGCAGTGTGGCCCAATGGCTGGAGTCAATATTATTGGGGAGCGGGGCCACCACCCCATGGTGGGTAGTGGCCAGGATGGGGGAACCAGGCCCACCCTCTCCACTGGGTCCTGACCCAGGGCCCTGTTGCTGGTGGGTTTGCTCACCACCAACTCAGCGTGGGTCCAACTGAAACACACCGAGCCTTGGTCCGGTTCTGTCACCGTTTCCCTGCAAAACCTCCCTGGGTCACTTCCTACCTGAGTCTCTGGAGTCCTCCATCTCTGGGATTCTCTGGTCTCTCCCCTCGCCGCGGCATCCCCTGCCGGTATGGCAGGGTCCATCTCCGACTGGCTGGCCTCTGCCTTGGAGTGCAGGCAGTCCTCTCCCAGGAACTGGTGACACACCTCCTTCCCTGCCGGTGGTCAGCCCAGACTGAGCTGCTCTGCTGGCTTTTATATCCTGCCTCCAGCTGGAGCATGCCCAGCAGAGCCGGGTGGCTGTGGCCTCCTCGGTTAAACCCTGCTGTATCAGTGTGGGGCGGGTACACCCCATCACAAGCACATATATTCATTTGTGCCATTATCCCAGGAAGTCCAGGTACAGGGCTATTGGTTTGTGGTCACACTGAGAAGTCTATAAATGGTTGAAGGCAGCAATGCCAGCTCTCTGTTCTGGCAATGAAAAGACCTGCAGACATTACAGAGTTAAAAAATAAATAATAAAGCTTGTGAAACATGAGAGATGATTCTTCAGACATCCCCCCCCCCATTGCCCCAGTCCCATATTGTTTCTTTCTGCCTTGGGATATCACATCTGATCTGCATTCAGATTATTGCGGGATAAAAAAGTCTCTCTGGCCTAAGTTGAAGTGACAGACCATGTCACATTCTGTCACCCTCTATTTCCAGGAGGCAAAGGAGAAATGGAGTGAGAAAATGGAATAATCATTTTAATGCTCCCCCCAGAAATTGGAACGTGAGCTGGGACATGTGGGTAATTTGTGAGATGTGGAGCCGGTGTCAGGGTGTGTTCAGCTTCAGCAGCTCTTCTCCGTGCTGTCGAGTTCAGAGCGGTCGCATGGCGTGTGCTTGGAATCCGAATGCTGGTGAACAAGCCTCTACACGAACCTGCTCCTGTTCTCTTGGGAGCCAAATGTGGCCCAAACGGAGTGTTACTAGTGCGTGCTATGTCTGTACATATGTACATAGTTGTTAGCAGCTGAGGAGCCTGGAGATGGTGCTCAAGAATACATAGCATAGTTTCTGGGCTGTCTGGGACCAATAAAACTTCTTGTTGTGAACAGCAAATGGGTTCCTGTGGCAGCACCAACCAACCACTCTTTCAAGGGAGTACTTTTGAGTCCCACTATCTTTTCTGAGAGAGGGAGAACCTCCTCCTTGTCTCCAAACACACACACTTTCCAGATCACTTGGAAGGGCTTGGGGCAAAATGCTCCTCTCAGTTATGTCACTGACACCATGAATCTTCATGGAGCTTCATGGAGATAAACCAACCCCAAACTACTTTAGTCGGGCCCCATACCTTTGATATGAGCACATACGCTGGCCAAACTTCGATGGTTTGGATAAAGCAGAACTTGGATTCAAACTCAGAACATATGTGCTGTCTTTTAAATCTGTAGCAGGAAGAGTGCATGGGGAAGGATCGAGGTAAGTCTTCTGACTTTTGGTTTCAGTGGATAAATGCTAGAAATTGTTACTTGTATCTAAGGTCTTGTCTACATGGAACAGTAATGTGGCGGGAGAGGGGGTGGGACGTGATTTCTAAAGCACACTAATATGTTGCACATTAATTGGCCTGTGTAGGCCCTGCTGGTGTGTACTAATATTCTTCAGTGTGCCTTAATGTAGTGCTGTTTGAAAAAGTGCACCAGGGAACATTACAGAGAGCTTACTCATTACAATGTATAGTACGATACAATATACATTCCTCATTTTAACATATACAGAGGGAAAGCCCCCTGTATATGACATCTACGTGTAACCCTTCTGCCCGTCAGAGTTGGCAGCAACAAGGGCTGGGTTCAGTATCTAGGGGATCCATTCCAATAACACAATGCAAAACCGGCTCGAGCCCTCACCCAGTGACCTGGGACAAATATATACCACCCCCGCTGGGCGCCTCTAAGAGGCAATACTTCCCCTCTTGTAAGTACAGAGTCTGAGTGTAGCAAAGCCTTTTAATAACAGAGAGTAACAATGTGGCATTATGTTGTGGGAACACCACCAACAGGATTCCTAACAGAACCCATGAGCAAAAAACCCACCCCAAGCAAATTGGGGCGTGTCCTTTCCCTTTGGTTCTTGAGTCCAGCAACCTAAAATCCCAAAAGTTCAACACCCCAAAAGTCTCTGTCCCTGGTCAGTGCAGCCCCAGAGTTCAAAAATTTATCTGCAGAGTTTTACCTCCCAACCTGGGTGGAGATGGGTGGGGGGAGTTAAGGGACACCTTACATGGTCCAAAGCCGATTGCCCCCCTCTCCATGGGGCTCTGCTCGACCAGCCGTCCCACAAATTGCTCCGCTCTGCCAGCTGCCCCCACGAGCTGCTCCAGGCATCACACAAACTGCTCCACTCCACCAACTGCTCTGCCAGCCATTCCATGAGTCGCTCCAGCCACTCCGCAAACTGCTCCGCACTGTATCTTCAGGCTCCCCCGCTACTTAACACAACACTCAGTGATTTCAGCTCTTAGTAAGTTTAGCTGTTTTGTGATTTCAGCTTATAGTAGAGGAGCCTCCATGCTGGCATACCATTGGCCCAAAGTGAATTCAGCTTAGCAACCTGTAATTAGATCCCTAATGGAATCAAAATTAGCTCTGATATTCCACAGTGGAGAGAGGAGGAAGATGCAATTAACATCTAAAGCCCTCAGCATGGGGCCTATACCACCAGGCATTAATACTCATCCCCAACCTCTCTCTATTCACTGGGTTTTGGAACCCATGACCCTTGCCCAGTGAGTGCTGCTTAGGTGATGGTGAGTCCCTCCATCATAACAAAAGGCCAAGTACAGTTCCACTGTCCTTGATTCACATAATCAGGATAATAACAGTTTATTCCTGCCCCTATAACAGAGAAACTGGGGCTCCTACAGCAGCCAAAGTGACCATCTAGGCGGGGTGGGTGTGCCTATGCAAATGAGATCAGCCCCTGAAGTTCTTTTCCACAACCCACCATGATGTCAGGGTAGAGCTCATCCTGACCCTGCTTACATCCATAAAACGCAAATTTCTAAAAATAACCCCTGAAACGTGAAATAAACATACAGAAACAAAAGCCCTAGTTATAGGCTAAAGCTTTCCAATGAAGTAAAGAGAATAGTTATATGAAATAAGGAAAATAAGTTGATGCCTAAGGTTCCTTGTTTACTGGTAGAAGCAAGTGGCTCTTTCTGTGTTTCTTTACTACTGTCCCATGACACAAATCAGCTCTAAGTCTGGCTTTGCAAACCCAGAGCCCAACCCACAAGGTCTGGCAACACCAGAGCCTGAACTCCCTGCTCCCTTTGTACTTGGAGGGTTTAAGCACGTGTTCAACTGAATGCACCTGCGTCGTTCCACTGATGTCAAAGCGAAGCCCTTGCTTTGTGCTTTCCTTGATTGGGGCTGGTGAGCTCAGCATCTTGCAGGACTGAGCCCCAGATAAAAGGGATCAGTAACTTTCACTGGACTTCCATGTCTGGTCACAATTTCCCAGTGTTACATAGGGCACATGTACTGGTCAAGGTGCAGGGCCTCTGCAGACTGCACAGAAACAGATCCTGCATTGTATTATTGCTAATCCAGGGCATGATTTGTTGCTGATTTACCAGTACAATGCACTGAAGATAATCACAGGTGTCAGAGTAGCAGCCGGGTTAGTCTGTATCCACAAAAAGAAAAGGAGGACTTGTGGCACCTTAGAGACGAACCAATTTATTAGAGCATAAGCTTTCGTGAGCTACAGCTCGCTTCATTGGATGCATATCGTGGAAAATACAGTAGGGAGATTTATATACACAGAGAACATGAAACAATGGGTGTTACCATACGAGAGTGATCAGGTAACGTGAGCTATTTATTACCCGCAGGAGAAAAAAACCCAACCTTTTGTAGGGATAATCAAGATGGGCCATTTCCAGCAGTTGACAAGAAGGTGTGAGGAACTGTACAGGGGGGGGGAATAAACACAGGGAAATAGTTGTACTTTGTGTAATGACACATCCACTCCCAGTCTTTATTCAAGCCTAATTTAATGGTGTCCAGTTTGCAAATTAATTCCAATTCTACAGTCTCTCGTTGGAATCTGTTTCTGAAGTTTTTGTTGTTGAAGAATTGCGACTTTTAGGTCTGTAATTGAGTGACCAGAGAGATTGAAGTGTTCTCTGACTGGTTTTTGAATGTTATAATTCTTGACGTCTGATTTGTGTCTATTTATTCTTTTACGTAGAGACTGTCCAGTTTGACCAATGTACATGGCAGAGGGGCATTGCTGGCACATGATGGCATATCTCACATTGGTGGATGAGCAGGTGAACAAGCCTGTGATAGTGTGGCTGATGTGGTTAGGCCCTATGATGGTGTCCCCTGAAACCTCTCCAGCGCATCATCAAGGATCTACAACCTATCCTGAAGGACGACCCATCACTCTCACAGATCTTGGGAGACGGGCCAGTCCTTGCCTACAGACAGCCCCCCAGCCTGAAGCAAATACTCACCAGCAACCACACACCACACAACAGAACCACTAACCCAGGAACCTATCCTTGCAACAAAGCCCGTTGCCAACTATGTCCACACATCTATTCAGGGGACAGGTATTAGTACCTGGTGGTATGGGCCCCCTGGTCAGTGCCCTATATGCCAGTTGTACTTTTTTTTCTATCTACTGTGGAATGTCAGAGCTAATTTTGATTCCATTAGGAGTTTAGTTACAGGCTGCTGAACTGAATTCACTTTGGGCTGATGGTGCATCCACACTGAGGCTCCCCTACTACAAGCCGAAATTGCAGAAGAGCTAAAATTACTAAGAGCTGAAATCGCTGAGTGTTGTGTTAAGTACAGGGGGAGCCTGAAGATATATTATGGAGAAGTTTGCGGGACAGCTGGCAGAGTGGAGTGGCTGGTGGAGTGGAGCTGTTTGTGGGATGGCTGGAGCAGCTTATGGGGGGGCTGGCAGAGCAGAGCGATTTGTGGAGAGGTGGGGCAATCGGTTTTGGACCACGTAAGGTGCCCTTTAACCCTCCCACCTCCACCCAGGTTGGGAGGTAAAACTCTGCAGATAAATTTTTGAACTCTGGGGCTGCACTGACCGGGGCAGAGACTTTTGGGGTGTTGGACTTTTGGGACTTTGCATGACTTTTGGGTTGCTGGACTCAAGAACCAAAGGGAAAGGACACGGCCCAATTTGCTTGGGATGGGTTTTTGCTCATGGGTTGTGTCAAGGTTCCTCCCCCACTCTGAACTCTAGGGTACAGATGTGGGGACCTGCATGAAAAACCTCCTAAGCTTATCTTTACCAGCTTAGGTCAAAACTTCCCCAAGGTACAAAATATTACACCCGTTATCCTTGGACTGGCCGCTACCACCACCAAACTAATACTGGTTACTGGGGAAGAGCTGTTTGGACGCGTCCTTCCCCCCAAAATACTTCCCAAAACCTTGCACCCCACTTCCTGGACAAGGTTTGGTAAAAAGCCTCACCAATTTGCATAGGTGACCACAGACCCAAACCCTTGGATCTGAGAACAATGAAAAAGCATTCAGTTTTTTACAAGAAGACTTTTAATAAAAAATAGAAGTAAATAGAAATAAAGAAATCCCCCCTGTAAAATCAGGATGGTAGATATCTTACAGGGTAATTAGATTCAAAAACATAGAGACCTCCTCTAGGCAAAACCTTAAGTTACAAAAAAGATACACAGACAGAAATAGTTATTCTATTCAGCACAATTCTTTTCTCAGCCATTTAAAGAAATCATAATCTAACACATACCTAGCTAGATTACTTACTAAAAGTTCTAAGACTCCATTCCTGGTCTATCCCCGGCCAAAACGACTACAGACAGACACAGACCCTTTGTTTTTCTCCCTCCTCCCAGCTTTTGAAAGTATCTTGTCTCCTCATTGGTCATTTTGGTCAGGTGCCAGCGAGGTTACCTTTAGCTTCTTAACCCTTTACAGGTGAGAGGAGCTTTCCCCTGGCCAGGAGGGATTTCAAAGGGGTTTACCCTTCCCTTTATATTTATGACAGGTTGTGTTAGGAATCCTGTTGGTGGTGTTCCCACAACATAATGCCATATTGTTTCTCTCTATTATTAAAAGGCTTTTGCTACATTCAGACTCGGTGCTTGTGAGAGGGGAAGTATTGTCTCTTAGAGGCGTCCAGCCGGGAGTGGTATATATATTTGTCCCAGGTCACTGGGTGGGGGCTCGAGCCGGTTTTGCATTGTTATTGGAATGGATCCCCTAGATGCTGAACCCGGCCCTTGTTGCTGCCAACTCTGATGGGCAGAAGGGTTACATAACATTCAAAAACCAGTCAGAGAACACTTCAATCTCTCTGGTCACTCGATTACAGACCTAAAAGTCGCAATTCTTCAACAAAAAATCTTCAAAAACAGATTCCAAAGGGAGACTGTTGAATTGGAATTAATTTGCAACCTGAACACCATTAAATTAGGCTTGAATAAAGACTGGGAGTGGATGTGTCATTACACAAAGTAAAACTATTTCCTTATGTGTATTCTCCCTCCCCCCCACCTTCTTGTCAACTGCTGGAAATGGCCCACCTTGATTATCACTACAAAAGGTTTTTTTTTTTTCCCCTCTCCTGCTGGTAATAGCTCACCTTATCTGATCACTCTTGTTACAGTGTGTATGGTAACACCCATTGTTTGATGTTCTCTGTGTATATAAAATCTCCCCACTGTATTTTCTACTGTATGCATCCGATGAAGGGAGCTGTAGCTCACGAAAGCTCATGCTCAAATAAATTGGTTAGTCTCTAAGGTGCCACAAGTCCTCCTTTTCTTTTTGAAGATAATCAGACTGTTCACAGTTTAAGACAGCAGTGAATCGGGCTCTGTATTTTAGAAACTGACGATGCCAATGGCCGATGGGAAATCGTTATCTCCAGTTGTTTGGTGCAGAAAGTGCCTCTTGCATTACTTAAAAATCAGTTTGCTGGTTAAGCAAATAGAAATGAAAGAGGAATATTTGGTCTGAACAGGTGATGAATTGCATGTAGCTCTGAAAAGAAGTGGAAAAAAATCAGAAAAACGCATCTCAGTGGAATAAATGCTCTCTATGAACTGGCTGTCACAGAGCTGTGGCATTTCTGTTTTTGAACGTGTGAGCGTATGGGTTTTTTTTTCTTTTTTTAAAAAAAAACCTTTGCAGAGACAGGCATTCAGAATGACTTTGAAAAAGTCACTGAGTGAGTTAAGGGATTTCACTGGAGCTTTATCCTCCAAGGATGAACATACTTAATATTTTCAGTGTCCTTGAGCAGCCCTGCCTAGTTTTGTAGCAGGTACCAAGGGATCTAAACCTTAAGGAAGTGTGGTGTCAGAGACAAGTTTTATTGATAATTCTGAATTATACCCTCCTTGTGGAAAGTCCCCTCCAGTGAATTGTATTTGTACATACTTGTGATGTGATATTAATGATAAACTATTTAATTTTAATTCTGTGAGAGCTTGGGGAAAGAACCCCTCCCTCCTCCCCCCAAAAAAACAAACAACAACCTTTATTTGGGGAATTAGTTTTCTCATTATTTAAAGAGACAGCACCTGGTCCTACAGAAAACTTAAAGACATGAAAATATTACAATGAAAGATGGAAACTAGATCTAGAATATATTTGCTCTTTCTCACGGATCTGACAAAAGTGTAAAGGCTCAGAGGAAAACTGCAAGTATCTGATGGCCACTTGGAGACGAGGGTAGTAATACATCACATTTCCATAGTGACTTTCACCCCAAGATCTCAAAGGCCTTTACAACCAGTAATTAGCTAACACCCCTTCTTTGTAAGCTAGGGAAGTGTTACTCAGTAAACTGAGGCCCAGAGAGGCTCACAGTGGATTAGTGGCAGGCCCAAGTTGAACCTATGCATCCCGGTTCTCTCTTCGGCATAATCTCTTCTGATGATAACCACATCGTCCCTATAGTATGTTTTGGGAGTTGCAGCGGAGCTGCTGAGGAGTCAATGATCCCCGCCCCCTCGAGCCACCGTGGATGGATGATTGTATGACACTGATCTGGCTCTGGCTAACAGGTGCAGGAAAGTGCTGTCAGATGGGATGGATTTGGGCAAGAACATCCTTCCCTGCTTGGAGCAGAAGTGCAGAGGGCTCAGCGAAGCTCTGTCTGCCCGTGGGTGGAGGAGGAGAAGGCTAGTTCTACCCCTGCAAATGACCTGTCAGAGGAAGAATCTAGTTGCTGTTTTCCTTTAAAGCTTTTTGTGCCATCTGTGTCAATGGCTGTGTGGTTCATGCAGAGCCAGCGTTTGTGGGGGTGTGAGGAGGGAGACCCTGTCAGGAGGAGCGTTTAAAGCGGCCCATGGTGTTTATTCAAGCCAGCTGTAATGGCTCTGCCCAAGAGAAACCTGAAAAGGACGTTAAACTGTGGCATAAAAGGAGCATCCCCTTTTGCTCTGCACTGCTGGACCTCATCCTTCCCTTTGCGAAAGCTTGTGCTCTGCCCACCCCTGGCACAGCCCAGCCGGTCCCCAGGAAAAGGGAAACCGGGGGCTCTTTGAGCGGGTGAAATATTTAAAAGTTGTGTAATAAAATATTAAAATTCTGTGACTTGTGTTTTCCTTTTGATTAGTTACCAGCTTTAACGACTGCAGCTTTTTAAGGGCTGCAGATCCTGGCAAGGAAACCCCGAAAGCCCCTGTAAGTGCTCTGTGTTTTTATTCAACATCAAAAGAGTCTTTGAAATGCTGAGTGCTGCAGAGGAACCACAGTATTTATGAATCCCCAAGGTGGATCACCTCAAAGACCGCAGCTACCTAGGAAACAATGGGCTGCAATGTATAAATTACAACAGGGACTGAATGTCAGGAACTCAGTTCTTTTAACCCCTGGCGTATTCTTTCTTAGGAGATTCAGGGTTTGTCTTGTGAAGGGTGCTCTCAACACCCTAGCAGCTCTCTCTATGGTCTTGTTCACTCTTGCTTTGTCATTTCAAGGTATTTTCCCAGCTTGAAAGGGGGCAGCTGAGCCATGCATGAAGGCTGCCAGTGTTATTCAATAAAAGAGAAGTTATGGGATGTTTTGCAGAACTGAGGAAGGTGCTACAGCTGGTGGGAGAGAGACAGAGTCAATTCAAAATGTGTTTGGCATCTACGGTCTCAAGTAGGTGTTTGCTATGAGGGTTCGAGAGGGGAGTGGACAGAATTCCGGCAGAGAAGCAAGGCCACCAGGCATGCGAGTCTGAGAGGTGACCGACCACCTAGAGTCCAGGCTGGCACTGCTGGCAGTTGCAGAGGAGTCTGGCAGGTTTGGCACATCCCTGCTGCCATTCCACTGACACATGGCTCTGGAGCCCAGTGGCTTTGGAACGTCCCTGATCGAGCCCCGCGTTGGAGCTAGGACCACGTCCAGTGGCTGGTCGCAGTGAGTTCTCCTGAGGGCCCTGGAGGGAGAGCAATGGCTGCAGCACTGTGGAAGGAAGGGGATCTCTTTCCGTCTCTGGGGGGGAACTCGTCTCAAGGCTGGCGCTGTAGTCTGCTTGGATGAGAGTTGCTCTTGGTGTGGATGAAAGCGGGCTTTGTGCTGAGGACGCTGGTGACCCAAGGCAATTACTACCCGCTGAGCAGCTCTTTGGCGCTGGCCGGTCCAAACTGGGGACTGTGATGCTTTCAGCGCAGACGTCTGGGGAGAAGACCGAGTTCTCCCTCCAGCAGGAGAAGGGCTGGCTGTAGTCAGAGTTGAGCACTATTCTGGTCGAGCTGGTGAGCACTCAGAGGTGAGAGGGCCTTTGGACAACGGGAATGCTGACGTGGTGAGAAATGGTGGTTATTACTGGGCCAGGCACTCCATTCCACCATATGGGATTGTCAAAATGGTGGTGGGGTTACTCTAAAGACATACTGGTGGGAACATTCAAGCTGTGCTATTCACTGTGTCTGAGCCCCTCTGCAGCAACAAGATTATAGGGCCGATCAGTCTGTGGGGCATGAATCTGACCTTGTCAAAATGGCTGCAGATCACACCAGCAGGGGACTCATCGTGGTTGCACAGATGCAACAGCAGGAAAATTTGGCCCAAATCCAGATAGGAAGGGTGTCTTTATGAATGTGTGGGGAGGGTCAGTGTCCATTAGCTCCTGATAATGAGGTGACCAAACCTGATAAGGTGGCTTCATTGGAAATATTGCTCAGATTTCCTGCAATGGTGTCACTTATGGGTTTGGTTTGGTTTCTCTTAGAAAAGTTTCCATCTGTGTTGTGAGTGAGGTTTAGGTCTGTAGGTCCCTTACTTTTCTTGAGTCAGCATCTTGTTTCTTTATTCCCCTGCTCAGCAACTTCAGTAGTAAGGAATGACTTATTGGAGCTTCATAGGAAGAAAGTTAGGGGCCTGTGACTTGATCAGAAGTGAAGGAAGAGCCAGGCAGTCTCGCAGCAGTCTAAAGAAACAGCAGAAAGTTGGATGAAAGAAAGAAAGACCTTGCACTTGCTTACACATACAATATTTTTTATCTACACAGTCTTGGAAGATTGTAGCTCCTGGGTTTTATACTCATGTCAAAGACAGACTCGTACTTAAAAATCCCCCCCAACTTCCTATAGCTTTTCTTTTCTTTTATGCGGGGTCAGTGGAGGGGTGGAAAAGGTTCGTGATTATACTGATTCTCCCAAGCTTCAGGAGACAGAGCTGAGTTTGAAATGATTTAGGGGCAAAACCACACAGAGCCTCATTATTTAGGAAACTGACCCTTCTCACATCTGGTGTAAACGAGCTCTGAAAACACTCTCCATTCCATTACCTTGTTAGTTCCTAATATCAGATGCTAATAAGAGTTGAAATGCAATACAGCTTGGGCTGGTAGCAATAAATGAAAGTTCTCCCACTGCGGTGTACTGTAACTTCACAGCATACACAATCACTGCTTAGAGTCAACTAGTGGTTTCCTGGTGTGGTGCCTGACCAGCACAGTCAATCTGACAGGCGTTTTTTCTGTTATTTAAATGAGCTTTTCAGTATGAGCTCAGGGCAGTAGAATGAGTAATAGATCAACTCTTCGGAACCACCCCTATTCTGGACAAGCACAAATATTTCAGTAGGAGATGCTGTAATGGAGCGTGGTTCCTGGGAGACAGCAGCAAATGGAAGGAGAAACAGGAAAAAGTTGACACGTACTGGGCCAAAGCTTCGTTCGTTCCAGACACTTTTTTAAACGGACGCTGAAATATTTTTATGTACTACTTCTGTTCTTGTTCTTTGTTCTGTTTGTTTCTCTTTGTTCTTGGGTTTTTTTATTATTTTCTCTGGAGTTTGGACCTTGTCTATACCTTGACTAAGAAATCTGGACCTTGACTAAAATAATTGGCTATCCATCATCACAGGTGATGCTGGAAAGATGATAAATTGTGGAGTCATGTGATAAACAAATGGTATCACATGTTTGGTATCATGTGATACCCGTCACCTTCATATGTGTGGAATGTGTTTTGTGCAGGAGAGATCTCTGGATGTATTACACAATTAATTGACAAGATGGATAGGCCCCTAACCCAGTTCTTTGCTGACAGGTGTCTATGCCATGGATTTCTGCCAAGCTCCACTCTCTGTTTGAAATTATAGATACCAGGGAGGTGGCGAGGTGCAGTAGTTGGTTCTTTGGCCTGGATTTGCTTCAGAACGGTCACATAACAATAATCCAGCTTTGCATTATGGGCCTGTGTAGAAGAGCAAAGATTGACTCATCTGGATGTCAGTGTGGGGATCTGTTTTGCAATTCATGTCAGGCTGTTTACTTGCTGATGAGACATTTCTGGTTCTAATGGAAATCAGACAAAAGGATTTTAAGCTGCAAAGGAATGTAACATGTATCCCTGTGACATTTGACATGCTAATCTTATGGAAATAGATTAATTACAAGTGCCATTTCTGTAGGCTTATTTTACTATCATAAGGTCATTGCTAAAGCATAAAAAGGCCGAGGAGATTGTGCAGAATAATAATGCAACCACAGGAACGCTCACGCAGCGAATCGCAAGTTGCACCAGAAAAGGATGGAGTTCAAATGGAAGTTTCCCTGGCTCCAGTACTTGAAGCATTTTCAGGCTGTTTGTTGAAGCTGGTGCCTGCACTGAACTCTACAGCTGGGATTTCCAAAGCTGCAATAGGGTCTGGATGTTCAGTCCCAATGAAAACTAATAGCTGGGAGTCCACATCCCTTGGGCAGCTTCGACAATCTCAGCCTACGAGTTTTAGATGCATTTGCTGATCCATATTTCAGCAAAACATGGCAGAGTCCAGTTGTGTTCACCTCAGAGTGCGCTACAGGGCAAGGATGGCTCTTCTCAGGAGGCAGGCAAACGACGCTCTTTGGAGTCCTATCTCACGGCTTGCACTCGGGCAGAACTCGCATTTACTTCAGCGTGTATTTGTCTGTTTTCAGCAGTGCTGGGTTCTCTGTCTCTTTGTAAAGAAGGGAGCAATGGACACTGCACAGATTCAACACATATCATTCCTGCTGTTGTTTGAGGGAATTGCTAGGGGAATCAAACAGGAGGGGTGCCTCAGTCACAAGAGGGCGGCATATGGATTCCCTTCTGCATCAGATGTGCACCTATTTAGGGAGTGGTTTAGTCACTTCTCCTGCAGTTGCCCAAACCGGGCCCCGTGTGACAACTGTAGTGTTATCAATGACTCCAACGGAGGCAGCGTTTCTGGTGAAGTCTGATGGCTGAACACATTCCAAGGGAAACAAGTTTTCTTTCTTCTCTGTTAAGTGTGTGTCTGGAGGCGTTCTCTCTCGACCTTGGACCAAGGTCTTGCAGTGTTCGAGAAAGTGATTCCTTCCCTCCTACCATCTGACTTGGTTTGCGGTTTTCAACAGCTGACTTGGTTTCTCATGTGAGAAGCAGGTTGTCTCTTTCCTAAATCAAATCTTTACGCAACCATCTTTCACCTGTTTGAAAAGTCAGAAACAAGACTCTGAGATTCATCTAATGGAACAAACTTGATAACAAAATGTGTGCCCTGTGATAGCTGCCATATGTCCTGTGATGACTGGTACTGACACAGGATGGCAAGAATAATGATGGTGATGAGAGAGACAGAATGAAGTGTGGTCTGAGTTCTGCTTCCTAGACTGGAGACTCTAAAATCTTTCCGTGAAGCTCACTAAATGTCAGGTCTTTTCTTCCAGGCAACCTTTTAGCCCTTTCCAAGCTCCAGAACCTACCTGTATGTGTCTAACTGCACAAAACAGGACTATCAGTAAGTAAAGTTAGGATCGTCTATGTCTGTCAATGTAAGTTTACTTTGTAGTTTAATTTTGTTTGGTTTTCGATTCCAGTTACAAAACAAGCAGCCCCCTAGAACCCATCTGTCTAACTGTTTAGGTTTTACTCTTGGCATCCACCAGTGTAGCATCCCCTGGAATTTTCCATTCGTCATTTCCATTTCAGCAGCACTGGAATGGGTTCCCTAGGGAGATGGTAGAATCTCCATCCTTAGAGGTTTTTAAGGCCCAGCTTGATAGAGCCCTGGCTGGGATGATTGAGTTGCGGTTGGTCCTGCTTTGAGAAGGGAGTTGGACTAGATGACCTCCTGAGGTCTCTTCCAACCGTAATATTCTATGTTCATGACATCAGTGTGTTGCCATGGAAATGATGGTGTGATGTCAAGTGCCGGATTGTAGGGCATTTATGCTACATGACTGCAGTGTAGTTGGCATCATCATTTGTGCCATGCCCTGGTTGCTCCCCAGGGATAACACACAGTCCCTGCCCCGTGGAGCCTAAGGCCACAGTACAGGAAGGTTCTTAAGTAAAGAAGTAGCCCCACTGAAGTCAATGAGGCTATTCACATGCTTAAAGTGATGTGCACAATTAAGTACCTTGGTAACTGGGGCCCAAAGATTCATAACAGAGAGTACCAGACAGTGGGCTGGTGTCAGGCTGAGGGAAGGCCGGGGGCGACAGTAGCTAAAGACTCCCCCTCACAGCCCCAGGACATGCTGGCCCATAGGAAGGAAAACATCCTTTGGAACTGACTGTGGCCATGGGCACGTTGAGCGAACTGTTCCGCAAGACAGGCCTCTCGGAGGCCAGTGCTGGAGTTCGCCTTGCTGCTCCCTCCATTTCTATCCTCAGCAGAGTCCCTGAGCTCAGGAGCTGATGTTTATTTTGGTTTGATCTTCAGTTCTGGGTTTTGTTTTTTTGGGGGGGCGGGTTGTGGGGGTAAGGGGCTGGCTTTGTTACCACCACACACTGCTTTGCATTGGGCTGCTTTCCACACAATTTGCTTTTACTGAGCTCACTCACAGCCTGGATCCCCCAACGCCTCTTGCATTTGCATATCTCCCCTATTGCTCCTCACACCTCTGTTTAAAGCCACTAGTTTGCAGATGATCTCCCCAGGACAGTTATTATTACCAACTGCGAAATCGGGCTGCTGCAGGATTTGCCCTCCACATGCAGTGCATCTGGAAACGTTTCTTTTCCTGCGTAGACAAGCTTGGAGCTCTTAGCCTTCATACAGTGAAGACTCATGTGGCCTCCTATGCTCAGAATCTGAAAGAATGTAAACAAGTCCCACAAAGCATTTGCCTTTGGCCAAAAAGGGGAAGAAGAGATTGCGCCTTCTCCCACCTGCAAAAGCTTCAAGCACCTTCTGGATACCAAAACCCACAATTGCCTTTGTTGCCAAAAGCCCCCGGTGCCCCTTCCCCTTGACAACTTTGACAATTGCAGCCCTGAATGGTCAATGCAAAATGATCCAGCTCACTGCACAGTGCGAATTGGAGGCCACTGTGAAAAGGAACATTCCTCGATTGAGATTAATTAATATTAGCCAGGTTTATGGTGGTAGCTGAGAATGAGGCCCCATTGTGCAGGGCACAGTGGCCACACATGGACAGTCCCTTGCCAGAAGAGCGGCCAGTCGAGACAGGTAGGGCAGAGAGAATAGGGGTGTGGGACACAAGCAGAGTGACCATTCGGATGGTGGCAAAAGTCATGTCGGTGACAACTTTTTTGCAAGGGGTGGTTAGTGAGGAGGGGAGAAATTAAATGGAAACCCAAGGGCCAGCCCAGGGTGAAGGGGCCTGATCTGAGGAGAAGAGGCCAGGGAGGAAGGTGTGAGGAGCAGATGCGGAGTGAGGCTGAGGTGATGAGACTGAGGAAGGGGTGCAAGGAGTTTGGAGCAAACAGCTAATCAGAGTCAAAACTAGAAAATCTTATCAGCGTCTGTCAGTCCCGGCTCGAGCTGCTCCTGCCACTTCATTCTCTACCTGGGTCTTCCCTGCAGGGCCTCTTCTCCAGGCCCTGGGGCAGGGGGAGTGGAGCCAGCACATGGGGAGCAGTGACCCGGGAGGATGTGGGGTGTGTTTCTTGCCCAGTTCTCCTTGCTCATCAGGAACATCCATGGAGGTACCACGAGGAACAACCTGCTGTTTCTATGAGCCCTGCTCACATGTGAGTCAGTGCAAACCCCCAATTTCAATGTTACCTGACATGGCCACAGAAATTTCAATATGCTACAGAATTCAGTATTGCTGGGCTTTAGAGAGCAGGGCCCCTGGATGCCAAACTCCGGTCCTGTGTGCTGCAGAGTAGCACCGTGTGGATTTAGCACAAGAAACAGCCACAGCAAAGACTGTGTATGAAATGTGGGTGTCTCAGACCCTTCCGGCTTTCCCCCCTTCCCAGACACAGGGTGAGACTGGGGAGAGAGGGTCCTGTCTCTCTTTTAACACTCCCCAGATAAGGAGCCGAATGGTCTGTTTAGTGGTTTGATCACCTACACATTGCTCCTCAGTGTGGCCCAACTGGGGGATGCTTACAAAGTGTACAGATTGATCAGCCAGCTTTAGCATACTTGCTCTGTCACTGATGTCCGCCTTATTTGAGTGTCCCAGCTAACAGAAGAGGCCTGATTTGAGAAAGTGGCCTCTCCTGGATGAGCTTCCAGTCGTGCTGTGGGATGTCATGGCAGATACCTTTCAGAGGGGACTGGAGATCTCTGCTCGGTTTCACTACTGCTGTATTCCTAGAGAATGTTTACTCCACAGAAGAGAATTCATGAGACTGAAAGGACCTCGTTACTTGGGAAGGGACCATTCCAAAGCCTATTGGAGTCAGTGTGTCTCTTCCTGTGACTTCATTGGGCTTTACAGACCTCAAGTGATTGTGTACTGATGTCACTCATTGCCAGGAGTTGAGGGTGGAGTGCAATGCTGATTCCTAGAGACACCATTTAAATCTCTCTTCACCGGAGTGCAGTTTGAATCGTTGCAGGATTTGATCTGGATATTCTGTTGCAATGCAATTAATCTAAATCTTCTTAATAAAGAGTTAATGATAAAAGAGAGGGAGGCTAGCTGGCAAGAAATTGCTACAATTTGCAAGAGCTTTCACACTGATTTCGAAGACATGTAGGAGTAATCGTGATAAATATTTCAAGTCACCCAATGTGAAAGAATGGTGGTGGAGAGCCTCAGTTTTGACAATTGTTGCAGAATTCCTTTCCTTCAGCTAGTTTGGGCCACATGCTGCCACTGGCTTAATGGCATTGCCAGGGGGCCTTAGCCTGTTTGTTTGAGAGAAGTATTCTTGTTTTCTTAGCCTCTTGCTTTTGTTACAGTTAACAAAAACCCCAGTCCTGGGAAGAGTCACTGGGTCTCCCTAATTCTGTCTTTGCTACTGAAAATCTTCACAGCTGTTAAGGCTCAAACTGCCCATCCCTCTGCTCCCTTATTCCTCCCTGTGCCGCACAGTGTGTTCCTGGCTGCCTCTCACTCCTGGCCAGGTCGTAGGAGTCTGAAATGTGCACGTGACATTAGCTCCTTACTTAAATCCACCTGTACAGATTCACTGTATTTCTTTGGAGTTTGCACAGGGATGTAAAGTTGCCAGACTGGAGCAGACCAATGGGCCATCTGGTCCCACATATTGCCTGTGATTGAAACCGTAGGCATGCATCGCTTCCCCACAATGCACGTATGTTTGCAGTCCCTGTGGGAGGATGCTCTTAGGCCTCCAGTCACCCTATCATATTCTTTTCCCCAAAGCACATTCCCCTGGGATCTCCCCCCACTGTCTTCTCCTCCATGTGGCAGTCTCCAGACCTGATCTCCCAGCCAGTACCCGTGCCCCAAGGGTCAGATTCCCCCGCTATACTTCTGCCCTGCCTAGGGGTTGGAATGAGAATCCACTGTCACAGCTGGTGGCCAGGGGTGGCGTTTGCACAGGGCTTTGTGTGTGCGGAGTGAACGTCACCCCAAGTGCCAGAAGCAGGAGTTAATTATTTTTTCTGCCTTCTTTGTTGGCATTTCCCAAGTGGACTGAAAATGAAGCGTTTGGGAAGGAAAAGTCTCTATGACAGGCTGGCCACGCAGTGCCTGTCGCCTCGCCCCCCCCCACAGCCAGCAATAGCAGCAAAATAGCTGGCTGGGGACTAGTCCCCGGAGCGCTCTGCTCCTGGGTGCTGCTGGTGAAGCAGAGGATTGATGCAAAGAACACACAGCTGGTCTCTTCAGTCTCTCTTGTTGGGAATGACATGACACCAATTAATTTGCTCACATCCAGACTGAAAGTAGCTAAATGCGCTTTTGCACAAATCAGATTATGCTAACAACTCCGCTACCTTAATTGCAGAGCACACCGAAGGTAGAGGAAAGCAGCCCAGCGCTGGAGGAAAATTCATTCCTATGTAATTGGCACAAATCCTCATGACATGAGGTTTCACTCAGTCTTCAGAATGGCAGTAGGAGCTGGGCTTGCCTGGCTCAAGTGAGAGTCTGAACCAGAGAGCAGTCCTTAAA
This sequence comes from Lepidochelys olivacea, assembly GCF_965140295.1. Classification (NCBI taxonomy): domain Eukaryota; kingdom Metazoa; phylum Chordata; order Testudines; family Cheloniidae; genus Lepidochelys; species Lepidochelys olivacea. The sequence continues at coordinate 127,562,972 of NC_140416.1, forward strand.
CAGCTGGGTGGATGCCTGTCCTTTAAATGCAGCGTGATGTCAGGTACCGTGTGCAGCTACATTAATGACAAAAGAGCCGTCTGCCCTGCGCTGCAGTTAGCTTGTTGGCTTTACTGTCGCGTGTGTTACCTCCACCTGGTTACCTCCACCTGTTATCCAGCTGCTAAACCCAGGGTACGTCTGCACAGCAAGTAACCGCCTGTGGCCGTGCAGCTCAGAGCCTGGGTCGACAGACTCGGGCGCATGGGGCTGGCGCTAAAAGTAACCGTACAGACTCTGGGGCTTGGGCTCTGAAGCCTGAAGAGGGGGATGGGCTCCATCTGAACCGCAACACGTACCCCGCTGGTTTTAGCTGCGTAGAGTGAGCCTGAGTCTGTTGGCCCCGGCTGGGCGACTCGCTGCTGTGCGCGGCACAGAGGCACCGCCAGACACTAAACACAGAACCTAGGACTGTTCCTGCAGGGGGCTGCCCGGTTCAGGAAGACAGAGAATTTCACCTAGAGTCGAGGAGGTTGGCAAAATACAGCCCAGCTGGATGGAGACTGAAGGACGTTTCCCCCCCTCAGTGGTTTTAAGATCGAGTTTGGTAAGGGCATGAAGGGGAGGCTGTGACAGGGTCTCCTGTGGTAGCAAGGGCCTGGACTCAGTGCTTCAGGAGAGCTCTGCAGTCCTGTGTCCCTAGGTTCCCACTCCGTGTCGTTCTGGAGACGTGGATCTGCTGTTCTCTGGGACTGGTTCTCCCGTGCACGGGGTCAGGGCTCTGTCTCCGGAAAGCCACCGTGGTGCTGCAGCCCCAGGCTGCTGGTGCTCTCGGAGAAAATGTTGATTCTTCCCTTACTGGAAGTGTCAGGAGCTGCATCAGAAAGGGAGGTGTCTGGCTGAGTTCGGGCCTGCTTCCACCACCGGGGGTGGCTAGTCCTTATGGAGGGAGGCCTTGGACTCTGGGTGGATAGAAACCAGATCTTGCACTTAGCTAGAAACAAAGCCCCCTCCTCCCCCCCACCCCCGCTAAAGGGGAAGAGCGACTGAGTGGAGATGTACAGCTATTTGGATCCACTGGCCAGAGTGGGATGTTGTTTACTGCAGGGAGCTAGGTTAAGGGGCTAATTTTAGCACATGCCATGCACTGGCATAGTGCTTCATGCTGCTTTGCGTTACTCGTGGGGCAACAGTAAAACAGCGGCCCTTGCATTCCAATACTGCGTTTATATAAAGTGGGTCAGGAGGGCATTTGGGAACCTACCAGAGTTAATATAGGAACATGAATTGTCCACCTTGTGATTCTCCACTGGGATTACTGAGTGAAATGAAACTCTAGTTTGAATTTGGGCATGGTGCCAGGGGACATGTAAGCTTCCCTTAATCTTGTTTGGGGCGCTGAGTGCTTGAAAACACTGAAAATAACAACAACTGTACAGTAGATGGCAGCAAAGGTCCATTGGAAAAGAGTAATGTCTAGACATTACTCATCAGAGGGAAAAGATAAAGCAACTTATACAGCATAACACTGTCTGTGCCTTAAATTAACCCATTTAGCAAGCATTTATTGCATGCCTTTCTGGAAAGAAAAAGCGACTTTTAGAATCTCTCTATAGCTCTAATCCAGAAGAGTGCTCTTAGGCTTTGATTCTGTTACTAGAAACCTGAGTAGGGTTTGTTAACCTCAGAGACTAAACAGTGGGAGTGTCCTGAGTTGTCATATAGGATGTCTAAATTAGGAATTCCCTGATTCCCTAGTCCCATATCATTATTGTCGGTGTGCTTCAAGGCACTGGAGCGCTTGGCCCTACAGCGCATATTACCCGACGTGGAGAGAATTTTGAGCCCTGACCAAGCTGGCTTTCGCCGTGGCCGTAGCATGTGCGACCAAGTACTTGCGCTGACCACATTTGTTGAAAATGGCTTCCAGAGAAACTCCAAAACAGGCATTGTTTTCATCGACCTAACAGGGACATGCAATATGGTATGGCACACTGGCCTGCTCATGAAGGTATCACGGGTCCTGCTACCTTGGGTCACAGGCATCGTTGAACTGTTCCTCCACGATAGGCAGTTCAGAGTCCATATGAGGGAGAAGACGAGTGCTTGGAGACGACAGAGCAATGGGTTACCCCAGGGCTCTGTGCTTTCGCCAACCCTGTTCAACCTTTACATCAATGACTTGCCAACAATGAAGTCATGAAAGTTCATTTATGCAGACAACATAGAATCATAGAATCATAGAATATCAGGGTTGGAAGGGACCTCTGGAGGCCATCTAGTCCAACCCCCTGCCCAGAGCAGGATCAATCCCAACTAAATCATCCCAGCCAGGGCTTTGTCAAGCCTGACCTTAAAAACTTCCAAGGAAGGGGATTCCACCACCTCCCTAGGTAACGCATCCCTGTGTTTCACCACCCTCCTAGTGAAAAAGTTTTTCCTAATCTCCAACCTAAACCTCCCCCACTGCGACTTGAGACCATTACTCCTCGTCCTGTCCTCTTCCACCACTGAGAACAGTCTAGTTGCGGTACCCTGGCCTGGACGTTTCACGAGCTTGATGCCATCTTAAACTGGGACATGACAAAGTTAGTGGAAGGACCTGCCACTTCGAGGAGGCAGCAAAGCAAGATCCAAAATTTCAGCTCAGACTCTTAGCTGCTGAGGAGTCAATTGCAAACAATCCATGGTTACCACTGTGGTAAGGAGGGTCATTCTAGTACTACGTGCACTGAGCCACTGAACGCTGAGTTCGTACAAAAGAACTTAGTTTCTAGAAGGGGGCAACCAGAACTTCACAAGGCTCCAAAATCTCAGAAGCCAGCTGGAAACTGTAAGATTGGAGCTAAGCTTTGAGGGGCTGACTAAATGGAAGGAGGTGCTAAGTAAACTGGCAGGAGAACCATGTCACACCCCTCCATGTTCACTGAGAAAGTGCTTAAAAGATACTGGTTCCCGGGTAACCTCCATACCTCAAGAATTTTACAAAGAATGCTTGGTACATACAGAATTGCATCAAATGGGAGAAATACTCCAGGTAATAGGATCTGGAGGTCAAGAAGTTCCTTATTTGGGATACATTATTGCCTCAGTCCAATGCCTGCAAGAAAGTTATGGAATGGTCAAGAAAGAGATGTTCATCACACTGATATACCCTGATCAGAATCCGCCAGCTTCAGTGTTAGTTATTGTGGGTACCAGTGTTCCATGAAAACTTAAGGAAGACTGTGAGCAACTGGCAGGTTCATATCTCCTGCAGAACCTGCATGTTGTTACTGTATGGGATGGGGCATACATTGTGCACAATGCTGTGAAGAGGGCTCAGAAGGGAACTGCAAACTGAACTGTAAGAGTTGCAGGGGGGCGGGTAAACAAGTGACTCACTCCAGGTAAAGTAAAGGAAGTTACTTGAAGTGTAAGGATGTTACCAAAAGAGGAACAACTCAAAGTCATACTAGAAGACGCAAAAAATGGAAGTTTTCCAGGAGGGCCAGTGGTAAAAACTCAGTTCGCCACAGTAGTCACAGCTTCCCCTAATAGGATCACTGTATTACTGCAGAATGTAAGTTCCCATGGACTCACGCTACCCAGCAGGATTGCTAAGGGAGAAGTTGTGGACTAGGTCAAGCCAATGCCAGCCATAAAAGGAGATGACAACACCCCTCTTAATTTGGACCTTGGTGATCCCCCTATAAATTCTGATTACAAACAGCATCTTGAGAAGAGAATCTTCCAAGAAACAGGAGCAGCTTTCCCCAGACATTATTCAGTTTTGGGGAGTGTCCAGGGACTGACTCATGCTATTCATCTGTGAGACAATGTGCCTTTGAAGGAAAGGACAGGGCTGGTTTCACCAGCTGATTTTGAGGAATTGCAATAGCAGGTCTTTGAACTATTAGCATGCAGAATCATAGAGGAGTCAAATAGTCCTTATGCTTCTCCAGTTCCTTTAGTCAGAAGGAAGACTGGTGCCTTAAGGACAGTGGTGAATTACAGATGACTTAATAGCATCACCAGGAAGGGTCCATATCCTTTACCAAGGAGAGAGGAAGCTCAGTCTTTGTTTTCTGGATTCAAGCGGTTCACTGTTCTCGGTTTTAAAACTGGGTACTACCAAATTGAAGTGGAGAAGGAGGATAGACCCAAAACAGCATTCACTATGCCAGTGGGAAATTGGCAGTTCTATATGATGTCGCAAGGACTGGCCAATGCCCTTGTGACATTCCAATGGATGATGGAACATGTTATGAAGGACATCAACCTCACAAATTCATAGCATTCCTGGATGACTTGATGATATTCTCAGCAACCCTTGGAGAACATGAAGCAAGTCTAATGAAGGCTCTTCAATGTTTGGTAGAATGTGGGCTGGAGTTTCCAACCCACATTCCAAGTGCAAGTTTTTTTTTTTTCAAGTGTTTGTTAAGTATTTGGGACATATGATCTATATACAACCTAACTCTGACAAGTTGTCTGCTTCAAAGGATCGGCCAAGGCCACGGACTGTAAGAGAAGTAAGGACTTTCCAGGGATTCACACGATACTGTAGAAGATTTGGAGAGAAATACTTGGCTATTACTAAGCCTTTGATATCACTCCTCGGGGCAGAGTGAAAGGACAGAAGAAGAGATATCATGGTATAGGCAAAAGCTAATGGATCAATGGACTGACAGCTGTCAGGAAGCCTTTGAAACCATAAAAGAACTATTAACAACTGTGCTGATCTTGGGGGTTGCTGACTGGAAGTTTCCAAATATATTACGTAGAAATGCCAGCTTGGCAGGACTGGCAGAGGTACTGTATCAAGAACAAGAAAGAAGACTCGGAATAAAGGCATATGGCAGTTGAGGGATTGCGTGCAAGTGAACAAAGCTGTCTTGTGCATAAACTTGAGTTCCCAGAACTCAAATGCTCTGTATCTGCAAAATTCCACGACTATATATGTATGGAGTAAAGTTTGAGGTGACTGTCAACAAGCCTCTAACATAATTCTTACAAATGCAGAGTTGGATGCCACATCTCATTGATGCTTGGCAGCATTAGAAATTTATTCACCATTGGAGCTAATATGCATAGATTTCTCAGCATTAGAATCTGATGACTGTGATACAAGGAACCTTTGTGTGGTGACTCATTATATTACTGGGAAAGGCCAAGCATGTCCTATTAAAGATCAAACAGCCAAAACTCTTGCTACTACTGCATGAGAAATTTTCCTCTGTCATTATGGTTTTCCAAAAAGAAGACACAGAGATCAAGGAGAAAACTCTGAATCAGAGTTAATAGCTGAGCTATGCACCCTAGTGTGGGTGAAATAAAAAACTACTCCGTATCCCCCATGTGGAAACCCTGTAGAGTTATTCAACCGAATGCTGTTGAGCTTGTGAGGGACCTTGGAGGATCGAGAAAAACTCAGTGGAGGAAGTATGTCAAACCATTGGTTCGTGCTTACAATTGCTTCAGAAATGACGGAAGTGGAGAGTCTCCATATTTCTCAATGTTTGGCACAGTCCCTTATTGCCAATTGACTTGTGTTTTGGAATTAAACTGCAAGGCAAATCTGAAATAACTCATCAACAGTACGTGAAAGATCTTAACAGAAAACTGAAGCATGTTTATGAGTTGGCAAGAAAAGAATCTGAGAAAAGTCAGAGAGCTAACGAGAAGATGGGACATGGAAGTTAGGCTTTCACACACATCTGAAGGTGACAGGCTCCTAGTTTTCAACCTCGACTTAAGAGGTAAATTTAGTGGATATATGGGAACGCTAGATATATGTTGTGGTCCAGCTACTGCAGGATGTCCTTACTGTTTACATTGTGAAACCAGAAGATAGTACTGCACCTGAAAGAACACTGTGCTGTGATTTATTGAGGCCATGTGGTTTTTATTTCTACTACAGGAAAAGATGAACTTCAACTCGAAACAGTTCTGAAGATAACTTCTCAGGAGGGAGCTGGTTTAACTCTTGGGGAGATAAACTCTCTGGATCGGAGGAAGCCAAAACAACTTTTGTATTGAATCCTGAAGCATCAGAATTTACATCCGAAGATTCTACTTTTTCATATGCCGTTGATACATGGCAACCAGATGCTGAATGCATTGTATTAATGAACTCAGATGACACTGTACCCTATGAACAAGGGGAGAGATTGTTAGATGTATCAGTAGAGTTCCCTGTGTACAATTAAGATGCTACTTTACCATATACACCTGGGGAAGAGTTTTCTGATATGCTTATTGAATTTCAAGTAAAAGAAGCAGATACAGAACAAGATGCAACACAGAATCCAGAATCAGCTAAGGAAGTTGTAGCTCAGAATTTGCTTCACAGGTGACAGGGGAAAAAGTCTTATGCCAGTGAAATTTCAGGACTATGTACATAGCCTCTCAAGCCCCATACTTATGGTACAACATGGGCATGAATAGCAGCTTCGTTAGCATTATTAGCTGACATGGTAGAACCTAATGTGATCGGTCAACATTTTACAGGGCTGTGGGAGACGCCAGTGGTCCAGGGGGGGAGAATGGAACCCATGCTTCTGTCCCTGCTCCTTTAAACCAGTAGCAGTCAGTTTTGTTTTGTTTGTTGCCAGAAGAGCGGAGCAGCTGGGACTAGCGGGTACTACTCTGGGACTAGCGGGTGAACCGAGGAAAAAGTTCACAAACCCCAGGAGCATATTCAGTAGAGCATCTCCAAGGGTGGGGACCAATTCCACTCCCAGACATAAAGCAAAAAGGTGCCAAACTCCTCAGTTAGTTCAGTGAGAGCCAGAGGCAGACAGCTATACTGGAGGACAGGTGAAGATCTCTGCCCTGAGGGCTGATGCTCACAGGCCTGCTGTTAATAATTGCAGGTATGTGTTGGAGCCAAGCTTAGTTAGGGATTCCCTGTTAGGAATTGCTGTTGTTAGATGTTTCAGAACATTGTACTGTGTGTGGTTGTGATGTATGTTTTATGTGGGAGAGGGGAGCTGCTGCTCAAATCTCGTCAGTTAGTTCAGCCAGTCCCACAGCGAGACAGCCATACCTGAGAGCAGATGAAGGTCTCTGTCCTGAGGGCTGATGCTCACAGGCCTGCTTTCAGTTATTGCAGAAAGAAAATAACTACAAGGAGAAGGATACCAGCCTCTGCAAAGAACTGCACGCTTGCTGCTTGCCCAGCTCAGGGTGATGTGGAGACATTAATGCCAGATCAATGGTGCATGTGTTAAATGCATAGGATTTGTGGCCTGTGTTCCTTTTGGTTCTGAAGAAATCTGTATGTTTGATACTCTTATTTTTGTTTCCATAGTATTTGCTGTATTGCAGTGATAAGATTGTGTCTAGATTTATGAGGAGTCTAATTTAGTACTAAAATTACCCTCTTATAACTTAAAGGTTTCTTTAGTCTGAGCAGCTTTACTACATTGTGGTGTAACTTTATTCCGGACTGGAGCAACTCAGGGTGCAGACATCCATGATTGTCCACATTTGCATATTTGTCTGACATGTTATCGACGGGGGAGGGGAGGGAGTTCTGCTGTCAGAACAGACTGAACCCGCTCACTATTCCTGTTTGCGATTTGTTTGCAGTGGGCTACATAAGCATGTCCTGGCAGTGCCTGCAGTCCTATACAGAGTCCTTGTCTGCACTGCTGGGGATGGGCACCCACGTACCTAACTCTGAAATTTGTTCCCGCAGCCTTTCTGAAATGTTGAGTGAGTCTCTCTCATTGGACTCTCAGACATTTGTCCGTTTGGAAAGTGAATCTGTTGCTCCTATACAGTGTGCGATATATGGCTCTATTCCAGTTTTTCTTTACTGTCAGAGCCCTGCTTTTCACTGGCTGTCCATTGCTGTTCTGCAACACTGCATTCTCCAGTGTGCAATTCACACTGCTCAAGGGGAATGGTCCAGCCCCTGGGAAGTGTGGTGGCTCCCACATCTGTTTGGGTCTCTCTGCATGTGTGCCTGCCACCTACATGGCTGGCTGTCCCCTAGTATCGTATTGCATTGTTACAGAGCCACATGTGTGCATCATACTTTACAGGCAAAACCAAGCAGGGAAGTTTACTGCCCCACAGAGCTTGCAGTCTAAGTCGGACAATGTTTGGCCATGGAACCTGGGGGAAAGGAGTGTGTATTGCAGAGATTTTGCATGCACCCTGCAGTCCCAGGATTTATTCAGTGGCATGTTATAAACACACACAGGTTATTTCAAATTGCTGCCATTTATTGAAGCCATGGAGTGGGAGAGAACGGTTTGCGGTGGAAGCACAGCGGGGGTAGGGAAGGTGGACAATAGCGAGTCCTAGGCAGGCTGCGTCAGAGGGATTGTAGTTCCCGCACACGCAGCACGAAGTCATGAGCGTGTGGCTTGTCCGGCAAGAAAAGGGAACTTTCTTGAGAGCCCACCTAAGACTGTAAAAAGAAAAGGAGTACTTGTGGCACCTTAGAGACTAACCAATTTATTTGACCATGAGCTTTCGTGAGCTACAGCTCACTTCATCGGATGCATGCATCTGATGAAGTGAGCTGTAGCTCATAAAAGCTGATGCTCAAATAAATTGGTTAGTCTCTAAGGTGCCACAAGTCCTCCTGTTCTTTTTGCGAATACAGACTAACACGGCTGTTACTCTGACACCTAAGACTGTGGAACTGTCATGATGTTGGTATTCTTGTTGTGCTTATTGCCACCTGGTGGCCAGTGTGAGGAAAGCTATTTACCACCTGACGCCCCGAGGCTGGACTGAGCACGCTCCAGGGGGCGGTGTGAAGATGTGAACCCGTGCCGTGTGTCACTTTGCCCATGAGGATAAACTGAAAACAACCAGCAGCAAGGTCTGCACAGGGTGTGTAAGTGAACACCTTTGTTTTAACTGCAAAGGCAAATGGCTGCATGGGGAAGGCTAGAAGCGCATGATGCCTGGCTTCAGTTCTCAGACTCTCTCAGGACTTCATCACTAATGATATACAGGATGATAACTAGAAACATGCCATTTTATTGAGCATATGTGGAGCAAAAGCATATAGCTTCATTAGAAGCTCGGTGGCACAGGAAAAGCCCAGTGCCAAATCCTTTGATGAGCTGGTTAAAGTTGTCACTCACTGTCATAACCGCATGCCATTAGAGACTGGGCGACATCTTCAATTTCATAGTTTCTCCCACCAAGGTAGAATGTCCGTGGCAGTTTTTGTAGCGGAGCTGCATCGTTTATCGGAGCGTGGTGGTTTTGGAGATGAGTTAACAGCCATACTGCGGGATAGATTTGTCTCTGGTATAAATGCTGAAAGATTTCAGAGACATGCATTGGCAGAGTCCACCTGAACAAAGCTCTGGAACCAGCACAAGGCAGGGAAGTAACCTCAGTGGATTTATAGGGTAGTACTAAGCAAAGAGTTGCAGGCATCTTGCGCCAAGTGTCCGGCATTCCAACCTAAGGAAATGAATCTTTAAGTGAACAGAGGTATTGTCAAGCTGTCCTGCAGTGGCTCAAGAGCGTGGGTACCAACCTCAGGGCAGAAGAAGCAGGGTGCAAACCCCAAACTGGTTTTGAGTGCTGTACCTAGATTTCACCAACCAAGTATCAAGTGTGAACTGCTCAAGCACTATAACTTACCATTGAGTCACAGAGAGTCCCCCTTGGGTACTCTGGTCTGTTTTGCCACCCAGCTAAGCTTGCCTTTCTGACAGACGGTCCCTTACATCAAAAGTCACAACAATATTCAGGCTTCTTTTCCAGGATTGTGTGACCCCTCAAGCCACAACAGGAAAGTCACCTGCAGAACGCTTAATGGGAAGGAAACGAAGAACTCATCTAAACTCTGAGCACTCTGACGAAGCTGCTCCGGTGAGGAGAGAGCACGCTGCACAAAAAGTTATATTATGGTGTATGAGCATCACCAAGAACATGAGGTGGAGGGAATGCAGTATATGCTCTTAATTTTCGCAATTGCCTTTGCTGGTTATGAGGTCACATCATAGCCTGGACGGGTGATTAAGTTACCAAATGCGGGGGGCACATGTGTAGACATCACAATCAGGTTAGTCTGCAATACCATGAGGAAATACCTATAGAGAATTCTTATTTGGATGTTCAGGTACCAGGTGTACAGACTCATTTGACTATCCAGTTGATACATCCAGAAATAGTGAGATTGCCAAGGACCCTACTCTACAGCAGTCTTGAACATTAAACCCATAGAGACATTTTTATTATCAGAAACCCCTTCTGCACTTGCTACTGTCAAGGACCACAGGTGTTTTCACTGCGTTGTTCCAGGAGATGTCCCAAACTAAGAGACAGACTGGATTTGTAGGAGTAATGCAGTTATGCTAGAGAGGGGAAAGTAATCACCTGAAGATTATGGTAGTGTGACGTTATTGACATAATCTAAGACCGTATAGATCATCATTGCAACCAAGGTCCTGTAGTGGCACCAAATCTTATATAGAAGGGGTCAAATGAGGTGTCTAAGACAAGGTTATGGTTTGCTGGTTATGATTATGCTGTCTATATGTGTGTATCATTTTTGTAGTTAAAGTTATGAATATTGGCTCTATACTGTCTGTAGTTCAAACGTGTGCTGTGCTTCTGGGTGACACCCCAGACAAGTTGGTGTCAGCTCTGCCTAGCCTGCTGGATGGCCCATTAAAGACCATCAGCTATACAATTGACCCATTGAGAGAAGGCAGACACGCCTTGGGACTCAGCCAGGTGTGCAGGGACCTGCCTATGGACAGAACTCTGAGGTGTTTCCAGGCCGTGTGATGGGCAGCTTGTCTTTGGAACAAAGAAAGCAAAGACCACATGGCAAGAGACTGTAAAAAGCCGCTGCAGCTCCTCCATCTTGTCTTCAATCCTGCTTCTTGCCTCTGGAGGGACTTGGCTACAAACTGAAGGACGCACTGCAGCTGGGGATATTTTCCAGAGACTTGATTTGAACCTGCAGTTTATTCCATCACTGCTACAAGCCTGACCCAAGAACTTTGCCATCACTGGTTTCAGAGTAACAGCCGTGTTAGTCTGTATTCGCAAAAAGAAAAGGAGTACTTGTGAGAGCTCATGAAAGCTCATGCTCAAATAAATTGGTTAGTCTCTAAGGTGCCACAAGTACTCCTTTTCTTTTTGCCATCACTGTCTGTCATTGATTCCATTGAACCCATTCTAGCTCTTATCTCTGTCTTTTTCCTTTTATGCATAAACCTTTAGATTTTAGATTCTAAAGGATTGGCAGCAGCGTGATTTGTGGGTAAGATCTGATTTGTATATTGACCTGGGTCTGGGGCTTGGTCCTTTGGGATCAACAGAACATTTTTTCTGTTACTGGGGTATTGGTTTCTATAACCGTTTGTCCCCATAACGAATGGCACTGGTGGTGATACTGGGAAACTGGAGTGTCTAAGGGAATTGCTTGTGTGACTTGTGGTTAGCCAGTGAGGTAAAACCAAAGTCTCCTCTGTTTGGCTGGTTTGGTTTGCCTTGGTGTGCACAGAAACCCCAGCCTTGGGCTGTAACTGCCCTGCTTTAAGCAATTTGTCCTGAATTGGCACTCTCAGTGGGGTCCCGCCAGAACCAGCCTCGTTACAGGTAGTCTATCCCTAACTGTGAATTAGGGCGTTTTGTTTTGTTGTCATCATATTAATGTTTTAAGTGTATGATTACTAATAATTTAAAGGGGGAGGAGTGTAATGTTGTAGCTATTTTTGTTATGCTTATTGCTACCTGGTGGCTAATCTAAGCATAGCTATTTACTGTTAGAAGCCCTAAGGCTGGACTGAGCACTCTCCAGGGGGTTGTGGGAGGAAGCTTTCCAAAGATGGAGGTGAACCTGCACCAGAATAAAAGATCTCCTGTTGTCAGTTTGAGTGTGTTTTGTGTCTCCATGTACTACAGGAACGAAGTCCCCTGGGCGCGAACGCCCATCACAAACCTGAGTGTGAGGTGTTCTTCTCTGACCGCCTTTCTCACACATAAACAAGAACAGCATGTAACCACCCTGTCCCCAAAAGGAAACCACAGCCCTATCCAAACAAAACACTTCCATGCCATTGGCCTAGAGCCGTCTACACTGGCTCTACATCACCGAAGGATTCTCTGGTGGAAGGAGAATTGTTATCCTGGCGTAATCGGGGTATGCGCATAGTGCCTTGTTAATACTTTTGAGGGTTACTTGTACAAAACCACTCAGGTCAACATGAGAATCTGAGAAAATGAGAATCAGAAGCTGGGAATGGGTTACAGGGGATGGATCACTTGATGATTCCCTGTTCTGTTCATTCCCTCTGGGGAACCTGGCTCTGGCCACTGTCCGAAGACTGGATACTGGGCTAGATGGACCATTGGTCTGACCCAGTATGGCCATTCATATGTTCTTATGTGCTGCAAGATCTAGGCACAACAGAGTGGGCTAAAGGCAGGGATTCTGACCTAATTCTGAATTGCCTAGAAAGGTTCATTTTAACCATGACATTTAGCATCATGTGACTGTTTTACTATTATTTAAAGCTTACGAGCTCAGTTATCAGGCCATGGATGTATTCCGAACTGATCAGTGCATGTGAGTTTATTAGTCAGTAATTTATTCTTTGAGACACTGGTTAAAAAATGTCTTACTAATAATGGCTGGTCCGTTTTACCAATAGCACTGCCGCCGGGACCCTGCGATGAATATTTCCGGTGCAGAGGGTGTAAACGCCAAAAACGCACCTCAAACCTGCAGCTCACTGTCGCAGCCAGCCTGCAGTTTGACAAGAATAGGCTGGAAAGGCAAATAAATTAATAAAAAATCCATCATAGCCTGCAGTGCTGCGTGTCTCTGCTTTGATCTCAAACAGCATGGTTCAGGGGCTGCCATGCTAATGCCATTTAGCTTTCAGACCGATATAGTTACACACAGTCAGGCAGCTGAGGCTTTCTGAAACGATCCCTGTTTGCCTTTCCCATCCCAACCATATTTGTTGCTTTTAGCTGAACTTAGTCTTGCTGGTGGCAGATTGCAAATGAATCCAAATGCACCTTCATCTTCTGTTCCATGTTTAAAAGAAAAACACAACCATTCTGTGTTGTCCCCTTTTGCCGGACTTGGTATCACTCCCCTTTACAGCACTCCATTATTTTTGCAGACAATGATTTAAGAATCAATAGACTCTTCTGTTTTCTCAGGTTTTGGCTGCTTTTGGTAATTACTTGTCAGCAGTAAGAGCTCTTGCTCATCTGTCAGAGCACTAATTTGACAGGCAGTGCAATGGGCCCGATTCCCCTCTGCCTTGTATCTTATGGAGTCATTGATGTTTTCACAAAGTGGCTGGAAAATGCGACTGGCAGTGTGAGCACGGGGAGACTTCTGAGGTGGTAGCATTTTATACTCACTTGTGCAAGGGGTACCAGGCAAAGTGCAAGGCAGCTAAGAATCAGACCCACTGAGTGGAGTTTGAAACACTGTAACTTCTGGAGCTCTCCCTTCTTCCATCCCAATTTGCCCCATTCTGCCTCTGGCTTCCTTTTTGGCATTCTATGGACTAAATTTCTGTCAAAGAAATGATCCTATCAAGGAAGGCGTTTTTAAAAAAATCCTAATACGCGTTCTGCTTCTAAAGGAAAGAGTACAGTACCCAGTGAAGATGTGAAGAACCGCAACAAAGCTATTCTTCTTCATCTGAGCCATACTGGCTCCACAGCAGAGACTCCTAAAAGACGCTGCATAGCCCTCAGAGGCAAAATAGCGGCTTTCTGTTACAGACAATGAAATATTGGCTACTGCCCTGAGCATGGCAGGAGATGGGCTTGTGCTGCCAAATGCAATTTTTAAGAGACGTTATTTAGAAATAACGGCATCTGTTTAAAAATTAGACCATAAGACAAGTGGTTCTTGGGCCTATGTGCTATGCAGGGGCAGTAAGTGTGGTAGGCCATACCCCAGCACCCTCTGTGCAGCATTCTTACAGTACCTGTTGACAAGGGGGAGTCACCAGGTGGCGCTGTTGCACAGTTTTACAAGTTCTTTTTGACAACATGGGGGAGCTGTTTGATGGTGTTATTGTTTTATGATGATCCTCACCTTGGCGGGAGCTGTGGCAAGCAAAAAGAGAGTATTTGCTCTGCCTTAATCTCTCTAACTGGACTCCGTTCTTGCAGCAGAGTTGCTCTGTGGAAACCAGGCACAGGTGTCTGAGATGAGCTCTCTCTGGGAGGGGGTTGTCTGGGTGCTGTCTGAGTGCCCCTTGATCCCAGGACTGGTGTGTATAGTGTAGAAATAACAAGTTGCATTAGGAATATATCCACACCCTGTGTCGCTGACTTCTCTGCCACTGGACAGCCGAGCGGCAGGGCCCTGACCTCCGCCGCTGCGATGGAACGTTCAGGCACAGTATCAATGCATTTATCAAGGGTAATGAACAAGTGGACACAGCACATGGGTGCTAGACTATGACCCCCCTTCTCCCCCCCCATGTCTGAGATCTGGTCTATTGTCCTACTTCCTTTCCATGACAAGTGCAGGAACTCTCATTGAACCAGTCCTTGCTGGCCTTAGTTACCTGAATTCTTCCATAGATGGAGACAGTGGCAAAGGGCTTCTGCATCCTCTCTTCCTCTGGACAGGATGGATAGCTGTTAGGACACAGCTCTTCCTGGAGCAGAGGGGTGGTGGATATGGGATTCCACCCTGGGAGACCTCTTTCCCCATCAGATGCCACTCCTGTCCCACTTACTTGTGGGACATCAGGGAGCCTCAGGCGGGCACCACTTTCTCCTGTTGCTCCCATTTCCAATTCCCCCAAGCCTGAACAAGACCTCATCTACTAGCTAAGGAGGTGGGGTTTCCCCTGGCTTTTAAGAAAGGCATGGGACTGGTGCTCCTCGCGGCATGCACTAGCCCAGAGAGTGCAGAACTGCAGGACTGTGTGCACCTATGCCAACCCTTAACCATCTTCCTCTGTGTGACAGGTACCATCCATTCCTCAACCCAGCCTAGGTGGCAGGATTTTGCCTTACCCCTTCGTTGTAGTGACCTCCTTCTTCCATGTCCTTTAAATGTTTTGGAAATATCTGCCCTGGATTTATACGGCTACTGAGCATGCAGTTACAAAGAGAGGTGCGGCGTGCTACAAGAAGAGCAATATCATTAAAGAATGACACTGAAATGCTGTTTGTCTGGAAATCATACCAAATACCCATCAATGGTTTCTTCCACTATTCAAGACTTGACAAAATTATGTTTTGATTTAATTAGATCAAGCTTCAAAATTTTAGTCACCCATTCACCAGTTCCAGTAACGTGTGTTGATGTACACATATATAGCATGACACATAAATTTAGTTTTTTTTAAAATTATGAACCTCACCTTGATAAGGGTGGGAGCATATGTTCTCTGCACAGGCTTGTAAGTTTTCAAGATGGCTTAGCAAACAGTGCATTGAAAATCAATAGCGTACGGGCAGGACACCAGAGAGAGGTGGAAGCCAACAGAAGTGTGTAGAAAGGAATTTGTGAAGGGGGGGGGGTTAAAATATAATAGTGATTGTAAACATCTGAATCAATGGAGGGCTGTCCTTGAAAAGTAAATTGCTGGGTCTTGAACTGAGAAAGCCTTGCAATTTCGGGAGCAAAGTTATTGTTTTGCATAAGAGTGTAGTGTCATAAGACACATTTGTGAAAGAAACCCAACAGTAAAGTAACAAAATGAGCGCAGGGCAAAGAGAGGAGAGGAGAGAATCAGTCTTTTAAATCAGAGACCAAACAAGTGCACGATGACTGCAAGGACCACATAGGAAGAGCGTTCCAATTCTGCATCATAAGAACACCTGTATAGAAATGCAGTACCTTTCTGGAGTCGGCAGCTGCATAGTTACAATATCTCAGGAAATGTGACAGTAGGCTCTGCAAATACAGTATACAGACCTATTGCTGGGTGATTTGATTATATTTACCTTCCCTGCAATTAAGAGTAAGCGTGACATGATAACATTGAGCAGACTGCGATCCAGTAAGACAGTTGTTACTACACCTGATAGAGATGGATAAACAATTATTATGGGTAAAAAGGTTTAGGAAAGGCAATGGAGCATCTTTATGGGAGGAAACAGATGTGTCCGAAGAATAATCTTATGAACTGAATGAGTCAATGTCAAAACTCTTTCACTTGGCAGGAGGAAATATTGTCTTTGATGGTTTTGATGGATTCCCTACATACCATTGGCAGGATCACTCATTAGCCCCTATTATTGCAGACATTTTTCTCTCCTGAAGCATTTCAGTGATAGCCTACTGCAGAAAGAAGCATTGTTAAAAATCAAACCAAAAATTATGAGCTCACCGCTTTGAGTCTGACATTCATCTGGTCATCCAGGCTCTGAGTTCCCAGCCTAAAGACGCTCATCACCATGGAACTTTAGAGTGGACAAAGACAGCCTCTTCCTCTATGTTAAGCACTCTGCTAATGGTAAGCAAGAGGATGGGGGTTCTTTGTATGATGTATCTCCAGATTTAATGGGGTATGATGTGCCTGCCTGTGCTTGAGAAACAACCAACCAAACCCAATGCACTCAAGGTCCCGTAAAGAGAAATATGGCCTGACAGTCAATTGCAGTCAATAGGAACATCAGGTGCTGAGCACCTTAGAAGTCAGGCCCTAAATAACGAGTAGATGCTTTTAGATGGATTATGGCTGATGGAAAGGTGAGATGCCCAACTACGATGCTGAGGCACTTTAAATATCCATACCCATTGATCAGGCCCTGTGTGCTGTACAATGCTATCAGCAAACCTATCAGTGGAAGGAGGCACAAATATGAATGTGAAGAAACAAATAATGTACAATCTTAAATTAGTATGTTTCAAGATAATTTAGGATCAAGGTTTAAGGATAATAGTTTTTCTTACCCTTTTGAAGCCAGAGCTGTTGTTTTGTTGAATCTTATATGGGTCATATCTCGTAGTATGGGAATAGAGGGCACTTTACAAGACCAGGCCCTAACTGTGCAATGTTTACTAACCAAGAAAAATGAGCGTGAATATTTTCCCAGGAACACTGATGAAATGGCTCAAGATCTTTTGCAATATTCACTGTAATAATAATGTATTTGGGTCTTCTCAGAACAAGAGCATAAATCAAAGGGCATTTTCAATATTAATGGTTTAAAGATACCTAGTGCTGGGGAAAAAACAACCCCCCAAATCCTGTTGTCTACCATACTCTGTAATCCAACACTCAGTTACAGACCCAGCCCAGACAGTGGCCTGTTATGTTGTGGTACATGGTGGAGAAACCCTGCCATGCCTCTTGCTTGGAGAATTATGGAGAAGACTGGTCACTCCCTCGTTCAGTGAACTCTGTTCAGATCACTCAGCCAGTCACGTCAGCACTTCTTCATGTAGGCGTTGGCATTGGAAATCAAATTTTCCAGCTCAAACTGGAGATTCTGCTCTCCTCAGGCATGAGTAAACTCCACTTCCTGTGAGTCAGGTGGCAGGATATGACCCTGTGTTTGTGACCTGGAAGGCCTGACAAAGTGGTGATAGCTTGAAGTGTCGAAAGATTTCCATTAACTTCAACAAGCTTTGGATCAGGCTGTAACATGGAAGGTGTGAGTCACAAGCTCTCTCTCCTGCTCCTCCTGCTGGGTGTTCTGCACTCCCAATGTGGGCTGAAGTCCTGGTGTTGCTGGGTCTGGGCCTGATACATCTCCCCCTGACAAACTGCAGCAAAACACAGTGAGATAACGACGGGAACTTTTTGCTTAGCAGTTTTTCTCTGACCTCCTGTTTGCTTTACCACCAACCCAAATCTGTAGATTATTACAGGCCTAACAAGTCTTTTGGGAGGTTCAGTTCCTCCATTTTAATTGGCATTGATATTCTACTTCAAGCGGCCAGGACCTCGGTTTTTAGGCTTAATTGGTGCAACTGATCTGTGGGACATGATCATGCAATTCTTGTAGATTCTCTCTCAATCTTCCTCTTCTTCTACTTTTTCTTCTTACCTGCCCTCTCCTTTCTCCTCTCATGAGTGACTGCTCTGTTTCTGTGTGTTAATGTCAGATCTATTGTTCCTAGGAGATTTATTCCATTCACTTTTTATCGACCATTTCCTTTTCCACCTGGGAAGTGTTTATATTCTGTTTTATCTGGGCTGGTCTAGCTCCCAGATGGCTCTCACTCAGCTGCTCAGTAACACGTAGGACCTCTCCATATATCTCATGCCCAGAGGACCAGATGTGCTGCTGTTGTGTGACTTTTTGCAGAGGTTTTCTGGCCCTATATTGTTTTTGTTCTCATTCTGTCACACTGCTTGGCTTTTATGTACAGGCAGTAGCCAATTCTTTCACCATTACCAGGGAGATCGATGCAGGTAACTCCCATTAGTATAAAAGAAATCCCCGCCACACACACGGATGGGAGAACACACCCGTGAACCTTCGCTGTACTCTATATCAGAAACACCAGTAGGGACCTACTGATGAAGAGTATTAGTGTGAGTTATTCGTATTAGTGTTTCGCCTTGGAGCCCCAGTCACAGACCAGCACCCCATTGCGTTAGGTGCTGTATAAACGCAGAACACAAAGATAGAACACCAAGTGCTGCTTCATAGCCACTGCCAGTGTGCTCCGAGTACAGATACATTTAAAGGGCCTTGGCCAAACCCCCACAGGCTTGGATCAGGTCTAAAGTGAGCTGCTGGTTGTTGCTTGAACAGTCTGTTGTGCTTTTCACCAGCTGTGCTGCACAGAGCAGAAGTGTCTAGCCGAGACAAGGGCGTACACTGAACTCACATTAAGTTCTGTACTAAAGTTTGGCACATGAGCTGGCTGAATCCCGTCGGCCCATTAGTCAGCAGTTTGTTCAGTGACTCTCTACTGCGTGAATGACCACGGCTTGCAGGCAGCAGTGGGCATTGGGTATTGTTGCAGTTTGCCTGAAGGAAGGGTGATCATGTAGATACTGTAGTTTCCACTTCTCTTGTGTCACACTTCTCTGGCAGCTAGCCTGAGTAGGCAGCCTGTGGCTGAGGCAAGCAATTACCCACCTCCATCCAGACAGAATAGGTATTTCTAGTGCATTATTGTTATTTACTATTTGTAATAATAGAGGTCTCAGCCCCATTGTGCTGGGCACTGTATAGACCTATAGCAAAATGAGGGTCCCTCTGTAGGAGTTCTTTGCTTAGCTAACGGTCACTGCATACACCCTCCTTATTAATTAGTTTGTAAGCTACTTGCAGCAGGGGACAGTCTTTTTGTTCTGTTTGTATAGCCCCTAGCACAATGCAGACCTGGCCTATGACGAGGGTGCCTCGGTAATCGGGTGTGACAGGGTGTAGTAGGCTGAGAGGCTCCCGGCTGGAGGCCTCGTGGTCCTAGCCTATTCTGCCCCAGAAATGGAGCAGTGGAGATGAGACCTGCAGGCTGCCTGGAGTGGCTGCAGGGGAAGCAGCTAATAAGAAAGAGGCTGCAGGGAGCAGCCAATCAGACTCCAGCAGGCTCATATAAAAGGAATTGCTGGAGAGAACAGAGTAAGTTGCTGGCTGGAGCTAGAGAAGCAGGAAAGGTGCCCGTGGCTGGCTGCAGGGACTAAAGCGAGTGGGACTTCAGGCCTGAGCTCAGGGGGAAGGGGCTGCAGGGAAGTGGCCTGAGGACCCATAGGCACCGAACCCGGGAGTGTTCTGAGGCTAGAGCACCCACAGGGAAAAATGAGCACCGACCGGCAGTCCCCCATCAGAGCCTCCCCTTCCCCACAGCGCCTGCAGCTGGCCCTGCCAAATTAGCGCCTCCACCTCCCTCCCAGAGCTTCCTGCCCATCACAAACAGCTGTTTCGCAGTGTGCAGGAGGCTGGGAGGGAGGGGGAGGAGCAAGGACACGGTGTGCTCGGGGGAGGTGGTGGGGCGGGAAGAGGCGGGGTGGGGGTGGTGTGGGGGCAGGGCCTGAGGCAGAGCCAGGGGTAGAGCACCCCGCGGCACTTTTGAAAGTCGGCACCTGTACGGGGAACAGTAGCATAGAGTTAAAAGGGATGCAGCACATACGTGCTATTTATAGGGTCCCTGGGCTGGGACTCGGATAGTGGGTGGGCTCGGGTCCCCCACACTGGCCACAGGCGAAGTGGCCAAAAGCCCTGAGGAAGGGGTTTGCATAGGAGTGAGTTAAAGATCCCCAAGAGGGTCAGCATTTGTAGACTTTCATACCCCACCTCCCCTGCAAAGGGACTGAACGGAACTAGTGGCCCAGCTGGGGCCAGTGAGGCTCGCTACCGAGGGAAGAGTCTCCAGGGAGGAAGCCCTGGGTGCACGGCTCCGTTCCAGAGCAGGGATCATTTGAGAGAGAACCCAGAAGGGGCTGAAAGACCGTTTGAACCATGTACTGTGATAGGGCCTGTTGGACTGAGCCCAGGGACGGAGGTACAGATGGAGACCGTACTGAGGGCACTGAGTTAGGGCCTGCTGGACTTGTACCGCGCTCGGGGTTTGTTTTGTTTTGCACAGCGAGACACTGAAAACCCGCCTGAGAAGAGTTAACTGCCAGCCAGGGTTACCACAAGCAGCACTAACCTAGAGCGCGCAGGCCCACCCATCCGGCAGGGGCGCTTGCGAGAGGTGAGTGGCACCCCGTGGAAATACAAATAAATAATAATACTCACCCTAGCTTCCTGCTCAGTGCCTGGGACCAAGAACAGATGAGGGACGCGTTGGCATGTATCAGGTGGGCACAGCAGTTACTGGACACCGCTGTCTCCTGTGACAGCTGCTTTCTGAAAAGTCCCATGGTTGAGCACTCAGCTGGAGAAGGGACACCCAAATCCAGGGCCAGATTTCCATAGCTCCTGCCCTCGACCTTGAAACTTCCCTGGAGCTGATTGCTCACATTCCCTGCCCCTTGCAAACACCCCTGCCCACCTCTCCTTCAGCGGGTGTGTTCACCTCTGTCTCGCAGGGAAGTGGAATTCACTAATGTTTGCTAAATGCTTTGAAATCTGCTGCTGGAAGGGGCTATGCAAGTATTTATTACTATGATTATTCTCCACTTTGCCTAACCCAACAGGGCCCCAAGTCCTGTCACCGCCTTGATTTGCAGATCAAGTGCATTGTTACAAAATTGAGCAGGTGATGCATTATACCGGTCTGCTAATGTTTTATGGACTCTATGCTCCTGTATGCTTGCCAGTCTTAGGCACTATAGTGACTGTACTCTGTGAATACCTCAGAGAGATGACTATGCTGGGCTGAGGTAATATTCTGGGATGCTGAATGTGCAGCTCTGTGTGTGATTTTAAGGGGTTATTCTTGATATTATGTTAAATTAAGCAAAGGGCACCTTCTCCTCCCCCTTAACCTCAAACAACTAACATTTACTTGTGAGATTAAAAGAGAATGAGAATCAGCTGACTAGAACTGATAGGCAGGCAAGGGAGAGGAACTGGTGTCAGGACAGTGGGGTAAACTGGTTTCCATGGGGCATCTCTGCACCCCCAAGCCTCTGTTGGTACGAAAGTGGTGAGGGTAGAAACAAACAGACATTCAGATACCAGCAATTCTAAATATCCTGTAAGTGATATCCATGTACTACTTAAACAGCTCGGGCAGTGCACATAGATGGCCTTATAATTTCTATTACAAAGCAAATCTACTCAGACTTTGTGCAGGAAAACAAAAATGCAGCCCAAGATGGGACAGAACACCTCTGAGTGCTTTCTAATGAAGGATTGATTAAGTGAAAACCCCCATCACACAAGTCACTATGAAAGTGGCATTTAATCCATTAGTTAAGAAAGCTTATGCTCAAATTTGTTAGTCTCTAAGGTGCCACAAGTCCTCCTCTTCTTTTTATTGATGAATAAGAGCCCTCCCAAAATATAGTCCCTACATTTCCTTGTGCTTGTAAACAAACTGCACAGAGCAAAGGGGCTACTAAGGACTGAACATGAAGATGGACGGACATTTAAAATGAGAGTCGTTGATTAGTGATGCTAGAAGAACCTTCTCTCTGGAATTATGGGGAAGGGGCAGGCAGAGAGATGAATAGCTGGAGCCATTTTGTGACACTTATTTATTCTACAGACAACAAATCCCTCTCCCCAGCAGAATAAACCACTCTGAGTTTAAGTAAAGAAGCAACCAATAGATTCAGTCCAGTCTAGACATTCATATTAACAGGGGCTCTCTTTGAAGATTACTTGCCAGATTGGAGACAGCCTTTATGTAGCCTTTCCAGGGAAGTGGAGAGGAACAGTGCCCCATGTCACATTTGAAGGGATCATGTCTTCTAGCTCCACCTCTATGAGCTCCCTATCTGCAGCAAGTTTCCTTCTCCTCCCTTCCCGCAAGAAAGAGTTTACCTCAGTTCCCCTGGCCCACACCCCAAATACAGGTCAGCCATACTTCAGGGCCTGCTTAGATGAGTGAAAGCTACAGAGACCTTGCTCAGATCCCTCATAGAATCATAGAATCATAGAATATCAGGGTTGGAAGGGACCCCAGAAGGTCATCTAGTCCAACCCCCTGCTCAAAGCAGGACCAATTCCCAGTTAAATAATCCCAGCCAGGGCTTTGTCAAGCCTGACCTTAAAAACCTCTAAGGAAGGAGATTCTACCACCTCCCTAGGTAACGCATTCCAGTGTTTCACCACCCTCTTAGTGAAAAAGTTTTTCCTAATATCCAATCTAAACCTCCCCCACTGCAACTTGAGACCATTACTCCTCGTTCTGTCATCTGCTACCATTGAGAACAGTCTAGAGCCATCCTCTTTGGAACCCCCTTTCAGGTAGTTGAAAGCAGCTATCAAATCCCCCCTCATTCTTCTCTTCTGCAGGCTAAACAATCCCAGCTCCCTCAGCCTCTCCTCATAACTCATGTGTTCCAGTCCCCTAATCATTTTTGTTGCCCTTCGCTGGACTCTCTCCAATTTATCCAAATCCTTCTTGAAGTGTGGGGCCCAAAACTGGACACAGTACTCCAGATGAGGCCTCACCAATGTCGAATAGAGGGGAACGATCACGTCCCTCGATCTGCTCGCTATGCCCCTACTTATACATCCCAAAATGCCATTGGCCTTCTTGGCAACAAGGGCACACTGCTGACTCATATCCAGCTTCTCGTCCACTGTCACCCCTAGGTCCTTTTCCGCAGAACTGCTGCCTAGCCATTCGGTCCCTAGTCTGTAGCTGTGCATTGGGTTCTTCCGTCCTAAGTGCAGGACCCTGCACTTATCCTTATTGAACCTCATCAGATTCCTTTTGGCCCAATCTTCCAATTGGTCTAGGTCCTTCTGTATCCTATCCCTCCCCTCCAGCGTATCTACCACTCCTCCCAGTTTAGTATCATCCGCAAATTTGCTGAGAGTGCAATCCACACCATCCTCCAGATCATTTATGAAGATATTGAATAAAACCGGCCCCAGGACCGACCCTTGGGGCACTCCACTTGATACCGGCTGCCAACTAGACATGGAGCCATTGATCACTACCCGTTGAGCCCGACAATCTAGCCAGCTTTCTACCCACCTTATAGTGCATTCATCCAGCCCATACTTCCTTAACTTGCTGACAAGAATACTATGGGAGACCGTGTCAAAAGCTTTGCTAAAGTCAAGAAACAATACATCCACTGCTTTCCCTTCATCCACAGAACCAGTAATCTCATCATAAAAGGCGATTAGATTAGTCAGGCATGACCTTCCCTTGGTGAATCCATGCTGGCTGTTCCTGATCACTTTCCTCTCATGCAAGTGCTTCAGGATTGATTCTTTGAGGACCTGCTCCATGATTTTTCCAGGGACTGAGGTGAGGCTGACTGGCCTGTAGTTCCCAGGATCTTCCTTCTTCCCTTTTTTAAAGATTGGCACTACATTAGCCTTTTTCCAGTCATCCGGGACTTCCCCGGTTCGCCACGAGTTTTCAAAGATAATGGCCAATGGCTCTGCAATCACAGCCGCCAATTCCTTCAGCACTCTCGGATGCAACTCGTCCGGCCCCATGGACTTGTGCACGTCCAGCTTTTCTAAATAGTCCCTAACCGCCTCTATCTCCACAGAGGGCTGGCCATCTCTTCCGCATTTTGTGATGCCCAGCGCAGCAGTCTGAGAGCTGACCTTGTTAGTGAAAACAGAGGCAAAAAAAGCATTGAGCATTCATCCCAAAGCTGCTGTGCCCGTAAAGATGAAATATCTGCTTAGCTAAGAAGAATTAGTGAGGGTTGTTAGCTGGCAGAAACAGAACAGAAAATAGAAGCTGGAGACATTGCCAACCTCAACTGTTCCAAAATCACGTGTCAGGCTCCAGAGAATTGAGACTGGCTTAAAAACCATGAATTTTATAAAAATACTAAATTTTTGATTCTCTTTATTTGACTTTTGAGCCCTTAGGGTGCTCTTGTGTCACATTTTCAAGCAACCATGAGGACTAGAAACTTATTTTTTATTTGAAAGGAATTGGGAAGTCTCACGTAATCACAGGATTCCAGGAGCCAGGCTTTTAAAACCATCAGAGATCATCAGAGGGGCAATGAGATCACAGGAGCTGGTAATGCTGCTAGTATTATTCCCTGCAGCAAGCCATAGCTCTCTACTCTTTCTATTCTTTTTACTGCTTTGCAGACTGGGGGCGGGATTGGTCTCCTGTTTTCTGATGTATTCTCATAACTGTTCTCTATACTCCACTATGGTGACTCAAACAAAACAAAACACTTACTCAGGCACTGTGTGATTCAGTTTGGGTTTGACTTCCTGTGTGAACCTGGGTAAGTTACTTGAGGGCCTCGTGCCTCAGTTTCCCTAGCTGAGGCTAATAGTGCCCACCCATGTAAAGCGTTTTGAAATCCACAGATGAAAAGCACAGTCAGTATTATCATCCAGATATATTTCCATCACCGGGAGCATCAGCTCACGTGTTGCTTCTTATCCATTCTGTAGTTGATGGTGTCAGCAACTTTACCCACTATCATTCAAGGCTTAGAAGTTGTCCCCGACAGGAATCACTTTGCCACTTGCTATTTATGTGGCATCAGACTGGAAAAATAAAATTGACTTGCTCTAGAATTAGGATTGGAGCATGAATAAATTGGTTCCTTCATTCCATTTTCCGTGGGAGCTAGGCTTACATGATGAATAAATTCATCTCTCTCTAAAATGTAATTATAAAAACCTTGTTTGTGACTCATTTCCTGCGGTACGACTTGACATCTTCCAAGCAGAAACATTGTCAAGAATTGTATGTTCTAGGGGAAGTACTTAGATGGAACACTTTGCAAAGCACTTTGGCATTTGCCTGTGTCAGGGTTCCCTCCTGACTCTGAACTCTAGGGTACAGATGTGGGGACCTGTGTAACCCTTTACAGGTAAGAGGTTTTTGTGCCTCTGACCAAGAGGGATTTTATAGTACTGTATACAGACAGGTGGTTACCCTTCCCTTTATTTTTATGACATGCCCCCCAAATCACAGATAGTGCTGGTCAGCTGGTTCCACACTGGTAACCACCTGTCTGTATACAGTACTATAAAATCCCTCCTGGCCAGAGGCACAAAAACCTCTTACCTGTAAAAGGTTAAGAAGCTCAAGTAACCTGGCTGACACCTGACCAAAAGGACCAATAAGGAGACAAGATACTTTCAAATCGGGGTGGGGTGGGGAGAGGCTGTGTCTGTTCTGTGTGCTTGCTGGAGAGACATCAAGAAAGCAAGCAATCCAACTCCATTAGAATTAGTAAGTACTAGCAAGGAAATAAGTTAGTTTACTTTTGTTTTGGTTTGTGATTTTCTGTGTGACCCGCATGAAAGACCCCCTAAGCTTATTTTTACAAACTTAGGGTAAAACTTCCCCAAGGCACAAACTCTTTGCCCTTGGAGGGTACGCTGCCACCACCAAGTGATTTAACAAAGAATCAGGGAAAGGACCACTTGGAGTTCCTATTCCCCCAGAATATCCCCCCAAGCCCTTACACCCCCTTTCCTGGGGAGGCTTGAGAATAATATCCTAACCAATTGGTTACAAAGTGATCACAGACCCAAACCCCTGGCTCTTAGGACAATAGAGAAATCAGTCAGGCTCTTAAAAGAAACAGAACTTTATTAGAAAGAAAAAAGGTAAAAGAAGCACCTCCGTAAAATTAGAAGGGAAGCTAATGTCACAGGGCAATCAGATTTAAAACACAGAGGATTTCCCGGGCAAAAACTTCAAAGTTACAAAAAGAAAACCAGGAATACACCTTCCTCTCAGCACAGAGAAAAACACAAGCCAAAACAAAAGTAAACTAATACATTTCCTTGCTAGTACTTACTAATTCTAATGGAGTTGGATTGCTTGCTTTCTTGATCTGTCTCCGGCAAGAATACAGAACAGACAAAGCCTTCCCCCCCCGCCCCCTCCAGATTTGAAAGTATCTTGTCCCCTTATTGGCCCTTTGGGTCAGGTGCCAGCCAGGTTACTTGAGCTTCTTAACCCTTTACAGGTAAGAGGTTTTTGTGCCTCTGGCCAGGAGGGATTTTATAGCACTGTATATAGACAGGTAGTTACCCTTCCCTTTATTTTTATGACAGCCTGCTATGCCCTGAGAAACAGTTTACAGCTTTGTCATTGGGACACAGGTTGGTATGGGACGTTAATGCTTTCGTAAGTTTAACCCAGCAGCTCTGCAGTGTGAGAAAAGCCAGTAAGGTTGTACTAATGCAGGATAATAAAATGGGCCAAATTCATCCCTACAATGGAATTATACTATCTATTTGGTTTCTTTAATGGAGGCGAGGCCAGTTCATTTGTGGAAATGTCTTTCTTCATGGGTTGCAAAGGCTAGGACAGGAAAGTATAATTCTGGAAAGTGGCCCAAACATTAGTCTATGGGTCAGACTGCCCTCTGACATATTCAGGCCGCTCTTGGTGTAGGTAAATTGAGCTACACACTTGCACTGGTGGACAGAATTTGGTTTTATTAAGATTTGATTTAATCTATCAAAAGCGACTCCATTATATGCAGCTTCTATTGAAGATACTATTGCCTCTTAGGCCAGGCGACTCGGCGCACACAACACAACTGGTTCAAGTTTGAACTCAAACTGTGGGTTAGAACTACAACTGGCAAGCCATGGTTGGCTCATGACCACGTGCTTTGCCACGTTTGAGGGAACGTGGCCCTCAAATCCAGGCCTGTGGGTCCTCAGGCATGGCCACTACTCAACAGCTCACCTGAGCCCATGGAGAAGGGGGCTAAGGAGGCTCTAGCTCACAAAGAGCTCTGCCCACAAAGCTTCTGATTGGAGGATATTTCCAGCCCCACTGATTGGCTGGGATGCACTACTTAAGCCAGAAAGAGGCACAGGATGTTGTCTGAGCAGCTAGGGGAATCTCTGGCTGGCAGCTGTTATGAAGCCTGCCTACTTGCCTGACTCCTGGTTCCTGCCCCCCATCCCTGTCCCCTGTCTACTCTCAGTTCCTGCTTTCCTGCCTTGCTCCAGATCCCTGCTCCTATGCCCTACCTCTGGTGCGGACTCTGGCTCTGACTCTTGGCTTAACACCTAACTCTGACCCTGGCTCCAGTTCCAGGCTCCTGACTCTAGCCATCCTTTGTGGTTTGCTCGCTTCCCTCCCCCAGGCTGCGCCTTGCACCATGCCACTCCATTCCTCCATCACTCCCTCTGTCTCTCTGTCTCCCCCTCATTCTTTCAGTCCCTGTTCTCTTCCCCCTTTCATTTCTCCATTCTCCCCCTTCCTATTTCCAGTTTCATTTTGGACTCAGTCTTGTTTTCTTTCTCCCTGTCCTCAGAGGGCTACTTGCTGCTCAGGGGAGGGAGGAGGGTGAGGAAGACATCGGTGGCACCGTGGGACCAGGTGAAATGTCTGATACTGCCAGATGCCGCTAGTTTTACACTTGGGCGACTTCACCAAGGTCGACAGAGTTATTCCTGATTGACACTGGTGTGAACAAGGACCCCATCAGGCCCTACCTGCGTGTGTTCTCCTGGGCGGGTGGAATTGTGGCAGGTGCAGAGGAGAAACATAATCTCAGAGTTACCAGTCTGAGCCTGCAGGCCTGTATTGAGAACTCACTCTCATAGTTAGCTGGAGGAAAGATGAGTGGCTTTCTACAAGCTGCCTCTGCTTTACCCATAGCCACAAAAGCTTTGGAAGTGGGGCAGACCTGGGTTCAAGACACTCTGTGTCCAGGCTACTCCTCTGCGCCATTCCCACCTTCCGAACAAATAATCACCTGGGAGCCTGCCCCTCCACTTTGTCTGATGGTGAGAACTGATGCCTAGACTTGTCTACAGTCGAGATGGTCAGTACTCCTGGGGGAATTCTGTGCAATGCAGAATTTTGCAGAAATTAATGTTTTGTATGTAGAATTTCCTTTCCCCCACAGAAATGGTCTGCAGTGCTGCTGGCCGTGACTAAGGGCCGTGGGACCCGGCAGAGCCCAGCTTGCACATAGAAGACACTGCCAGGGGGAGTGGGTAGCAGCTGGAGGGTTTCTGGCAGCTGCAGTTCCCCGGCATGTGCTGATGGAAAGAAATGGTGGCATGCAGGAAACTGCACACAGGCTTGGGACCAAGCATCAAGCTATTTCTCCCTCTGGATTCCTGGCCTCTGAGGGATGGGGGGCAGGTGTCTGGGCAAGGGGGGGCCCTGCGGCTGGGCTCTTGGGGAGGAGGGGATGCAGGTATCTGGGGAAGGGGATTCGGGTATCTGGGCTGGGGGGCCCATGGCTGGGCTCTGGGCTGGAGGGGTTGTGGGTTTCTGGCCCCCAAGTTGGGCTCTGGGGGAGGGAGGGAGCAGAGAAAAAGGAACTGGGTTGTCTTAGGGGTTTCTTTAACTCTCTACTCCTGGGGGGATTCTCTTCATGTGCCAGTATATTTATGTCTGCATCTGTAATTTTCATTCCATGCATCTGAAGAAGTGGGGTTTTTACCCACGAAAGCTTATGCCCAAATAAATCTGTTAGTCTTTAAGGTGCCACCGGACTCCTTGTTGTATTGCTACAGACATACTTGCTGACAGGTATTCTGAGATAAATTATCAAAATAATTGAAACTGGCATGATTATATAGTGTTATTTTGACAAATAATGTTTGCAGAATTGTAAAATATTGTGCACAGAATTTTTAATTTTTTGGCACAGCATTCCCCCAGGAGTAGGGTAGTGAATGTCTGTAGTACAGAGTGCCTCTTTCTGCCTTCTCCAATGATACAGGCCTGCCGCTTCACCTTGTGCTTCACCTGCTGAGGGGAGCCCCGTGTACACTAACTTGCTGGCTACCCTGCGTGTAGCTTGAGAAGCCAAGATGAGAACATTTCTTTGGTTGAATTTTAAATAGAAAGCTGCTCCATCGCCACCTTGCCCAAGAGACCGTCCTGGCCCGAAATTCGTATTTGGCTCTTTGATTTTCCTCTCCTGGGCTGTTTTCTCAAGATCTGCCATGTTCTGCTGTTTAATTTGGTGGTTAGGGAGTTTGGCAAAACCCCATCTCTGTAATCGGAAATGGTCTGCAGCGCCTTTTGCTGTGTAACACAGCTTGTGCGGAGAGCTTGCAAAAATGGGACAGATCACCTTATCGCTGCAGATCAGGCTGCCACTGAGGGATGCTGGTGCCTTAATTTTGTTATTGGTTTTCAGCTTTCATGTAGGTTGCAGGCCCACTTCTCTTCAGGTTCCTCTCAGTACAGTAGATACAAATAGCCTTTCCTGCTTTTCCAGTAAGACTCGTATTGTATTTAGGTGTCAGCAGGCTAGCAAGGATATTGCTAGTCTGGAGATGTTCATTTTTGAACTGCTTGATATTTTCTTCCAGCATGAGTTATCCCAGGGCTGCATTGCTTTTTATGGTTATGGTGTTATGCCCCACTCTGATGCCTCGTGCAGGGGTGGTTGGTAGGGGAGCGCGGCCCAGTGGTTAGGGCTTAGGCCGGTGACATGCAGGGAGGGTTGTTGGTAGGAGAGCCTGGGCCCTCTCACTCCACTGGGCTCTGACCCAGGGCCCTCTGAGGGCTACCAGTGCTCTGACTGCCAGGGAGGCATAAGGCGGCCCTCCCTGGGCCACTTCCTACCCCCTGCCTGGACTGTCCCAAGGTCTCCGCCTGGGTAAGGCAGCATGCGGGGTGTCTGCTCACCACAAGGCACCTGCTGGTGGCGGTGTGTAGGGAGGTCGTTCTTCCCTTTCAGGCAGCAGCTGCCTCCTCCCGGGGTATGGCCCAGCCTCCCGGGCAGCTCAGTCCAAGGCTTTCCCCCGCCGGGGTAGTCCAAACGAAACTAAAGGGAATTGATCTAGGCCAGACCTCCTCGGAGAGGGAGTGCTTCCCTCTCAGGCTGTCTCTGCAGCAGGCCCTGCTTTCCCTCAGGGAGGGACCTGGGGCAGTTGTGTAGGGAGAGATTCTGCCTTCCCTCCGCTCGTCCCCGTGGAGCTGCTGGTTGCAGGTCTGCACTCCTCCCTGGTCTGCCCCAAATGAGCTGCTCCCTGCCTTTAACTCTTCCGGCTAGTGATGCATTTGCTACAGGTGTGGAGGGGCGGGGCTGGCGGAGCCCAGCATAGGTCCCTATGCTGCTCCCTGTGGGGTTTGTACAGCCCATCAGACCCCCTGAGAACAAAAGTCATTTAGTCTCAAGAGTTCTGTTATTGTCTCAGATGGTTTTAGGGATTTGCTTAGAGGCAGATCCATTAAGAGGGAGGAATCAAATTGCTGTCTAAGGAGGGTTTGGCATAAATCTAGTAATCTGCATGGAAGCTGAGGTGATGAACCCCAGCAGGTGTTTGGAGGCTGAAAAGAAACTGATTACAAAACAGAATTTATGTAACCTAGGGGGGAAAATAAAAGGTAATTTCCCCCTCCCCTGCTTCCCCACGGTGCAGCAGGCTCCATGAGGCTGAGCTGTCAAATACTGAGATTAGAGAAATGCCATTATTGAACTGTACATCTGTTTTGAATAATTAATGATACAAAATATTTCCCCATGGACTGCGTTCTGTGTTCTCCAGCTTGGGTCACGACTGGTGAACAAGTTCAGCATTCACAGGTATCTGTGCCCATTTGCTTTCTGAAGGTTATAGATGGTGTCACGTGAATCCACTCTTGGAGGCAAAAAGCCAATGTAGATGGTCCTTACTCCTGTTGGGAGGGGTATACAGTCAGCAGTACGGGCATACCACCAGAGTTCAAGTAGCTTGGCTGACAATAGATCCCAAATCTATAGCCTAGAACATGGTGTATTCGTATCTAACAATAGCCCAGGAAAGCTACTTTAGCATTCTGCTCACAAGATTCATTTAAAAACATAATTCTGGCCAACACAGTCCTAATGCTAGTGAACATGAGTCCTAAATCACCACTTCAAAACACCAGGGGGTACTAGAAGAAACTGTAAATGCAAGAGATGTAGTTTATCATTCTTCTGTGGGACTGTTATGTAGCATGATCTTTCTGAGAGTTGCATTGATTTAAAAATCTGGGTTAACCTTGAAGCAACCCTGAGCATTGCTGGCCAGTGTGCATCTAGGAGATTTGGATGGTTCTAAAGAAATTGATATAGATTGAAATTCACCCCACAGCAAAGGACTTTGCACGATTTAACCTGTATGTTCACCGCATACACACAGAGAAATTAGATAAAAACATAAATACCTCTTCTGGAAGCTTGCAATGGGACCTGGCTTTATTTCTTAGAATTCAGGATGGTAACACACAAGACCCCCAAAGTAGTGAGAAAACAGGCTGCTCCGTAAGGCAGCAAGGCACAACTCAACCCTCCTTGTTCAGGCTGACTCTTTCTGCTCTGACTCCTAATGCATGCACGCTTTGCTGCAGCGCCCCCTTGCCTGCAAGAAGGACCAGGAGATGCTCCTTTTTTCAAAGTGATAGCTTGCAATTCCAACACAGTCTTCAATACAGGAGGGTTACATGGTGAGCGTTAAGCAGGGTTTAAAAATGCCTTGGCCTTGTGTTAACCTTTCGCTGGGGTTGTCTCATTGACTTCACTGGTGATTCGTGTGAATGAGGCTGGCAGAATTTGGTCCCTACTTTCCCGACCAAAAAGCCAGTGAATAGCATTGTCTAGTGGCTGCGTGCTACAGTTACATTTCTTCTAAGCTCTTCAGTAAATGTGTAACATAAAAGGGAACAAATAACAATAAACTTCATCTGAAGTTTTTTGTTCCATTTGTAAAAACTGGCAAACGTTTTGTTTTCTAAGCTGGAGTTCAAACAGCTGACTAGGGATCCAACTGATTAGATATTTTTTCTAATTTCCTGCAAAGTTCCTACAGAAAGGACTGAAGCAATGACACTGGTTACTTGGTACATCATTAATATTTTAAAGCTTGCCATTATAAAATATTTAAACTCAAATGTATTGATGTTAGTACTTTAATACGGTTGCAGCACAAATAGGATTAGCAGGTCTCATATGCGGTATTCTAATTAAATCCATAAACAACACTTTAATACAAAACTTGCGCATAAACCTTGATTTGAAATAAATATTTAGAAGTGAAGGAGGAGGGTCTTCACTCAGGCCTGGGACTAGGAGGTCAGGATTTGACTCCTGCCTTTGCTACAGAGTGAGCTTGCTATCCTGTGTGAGCTTGGGTAAGTCATTTAATCTGTCCTGTACCTCAGTTCTCTGTCTCTAACTTGGGGGTAGTGATCCATAGGCCTGGGTCATGTAGGAAGAACCACATGAGTAGACCCCTGTCAAGGTTCCTTCCCCACTCTGAACTCTAGGGTACAGATGTGGGGACCTGCATGAAAGACCCCCTAAGCTTATTCTTACCAGCTTAGGTTAAAAACTTAACCAAGGTACAAACTTTGCCTTGTCCTTGAACCCTATGCTGCCACCACCAAGCGTGTTAAACAAAGAACAGGGAAAGAGCCCACTTGGAGATGTCTTCCCCCAAAATATCCCCCCAAGCCCTACACCCCCTTTCCTGGGGAAGGCTTGATAAAAATCCTCACCAATTTGTACAGGTGAACACAGACCCACACCCTTGGATCTTAAGAACAATGAAAAAGCAATCCGGTTCTTAAAAGAAGAATTTTAATTAAAGAAAAGATAAAAGAATCACCTCTGTAAAATCAGGATGGTAAATACTTTACAGAGTAATTAGATTCAAAACATAGAGAATCCCTCTAGGCAAAACCTTAAGTTACAAAAAGACACAAAAACAGGAATATGCATTCCCTCCAGCATTGCGTATTTTACCAGCCGTTAAACAAAAGGAAATCTAATGCATTTCTAGCTAGAGTACTTACTAACTTAACAGAAGTTTCTGAGACTGCATTCCTGGTCTTTTCCCAGCAAAAGCATCACACGGACAGACAGACCCTTTGTTTCCCCCCCTCCAGCTTTGAAAGTAACTTGTCTCCTCATTGGTCATTTTGGTCAGGTGCCAGCGAGGTTATCCTAGCTTCTTAACCCTCTGCAGGTGAAAGGGTTTTGCCTCTGGCCAGGAGGGATTTTATATGGTTACCCCTCCCTTTAGATTTATGACCACTCCTATGCTGATGTGGAGACCCATAGACGCTGGATTGATTCTTCCTAAAAATGGGGGGGCGGGGCATGCGGCCCCACCCCCTCTGTGACCATGCCCCTCTTTTTCTCCTGAGCCCCCAAACCTCCAGCCAAACCAGAAGCCTGGGGCTCCTGGGCCTCTCCACCTGCCTGTGGCCAGGGGGTGGGGGTGGGGGGTGGCTCAGGGGGAAGAGGAGGGGCAGGGGACCAGGCTTGTGGTGAAAAGTGGACAAGTCAGGCTCCTCCACTTTCAAAAGTGGGAGGGCCAAGGCCTGTTCCGGCACCCCTGCATTGAAGCCAGGGGTGCCATGTGTGGGTAGATGTCTACACTCCTGCATGCCCACATGGAGGGACTTTAGAGAGGGAGTGTGAAAGCCAGGTACACCTACAATTCTCTAATCTTAGACCAATAACCCCCACCCCCAGCTATAATAGTAAAAAGAATGCAGGCAGATGTCCAGCAGCAGGCTGGGGGCTATCCAGTTTATTGCACTGAATGCAGCTTGAGGGCAGGTGGGGTATGTGTGCATTCGATGCAAGCAGCTCATGGCCCTCAGAGACTGAGTCCGGGCTCTTGAGATCAGAGTGGCTGAACTGGAGGAGCCAAGGGAGGCAGAGACGTACACAGGGTAGACAGTAGAGTGGTCCCATCCCAACTCTGACAGTCTCTGTGCTGTTGAGGAGGATGAAAGTCTTGGGGAAGAAGAACATCAAACTGGAATGGAGGGAAATGATCTCATAGTTGGGACCCTGGTTTCTGATGTCATGGTATCCTCTCACACTAAGGATACTGCTGCAGGGGAGGAGACTCCAGTTGTTAGCAAGAGAGAGGTAATAGTGATGGGGGAGTCAATTATTAGAACTATAGACAGTTGGGTTTATGATGATCTGGAGAACCCCTGCCTTCATGAACCATGGGGAGAACAGGACTGCTTGCATTGCCCTCAGTGTGCTCATAACACTTGCAGTTTTGCATTAAGACAATAACTATAACCAAATTTCATGCTTCAGGGCTTCAGCTGGTCATCTTCAGGGTCAGGAAGGAATTTTGCCCCCTGATGCACAATTAACCAGACGTGTTCTGGGGTTTTTCCCCACACCTTCTTCTGAAGCATCAGAGATGGGCCATAGCTGGAGACCAGACACTGACTGGCGGTGGAGTGAAAAGTGCTCTGAGGTGACACAAAGAATTCTCTTTCTACATGCCTGACTGATGTGTCTTGCTCACATGCTCAGGGTCTAATTGATCAGCATATTTGGAGTTGAGAAGAAATTTCCACCTAGGTCAGATTGGCAGGACCCTGGGATTTTTTTCGCCTTTCTCTGCAGCCTGGAGCATGGATCACCTGCTGGGATCATCTGGGCATGTCTCACCTAATCAGTTCCTTGCCATCACAGGAACCTCTGGCACTGGTGACATCTCAAGCTGAAATGCTTTAGTCTAATTAAAGTCATTGGGCTGAATACAGGGGTATGTGGGTGAAATTTAATGGCCTGTGTTATAGAGGAGGTAAGACTAGCTGATCACAGTGGTCCTTTCTGGACATGGAATCTACGAATTCTCTGAATCTATCCTTAAAGCTCGTCATATTTGCTATGCCCCTGCCCTGCAGAGTGATTTGGGAAATGCACAAAATAAATGTTTTGAAAGCAGTCTGGTTATGTTTTCTGACAGCAGTTGTGGAGATGCTCAGAAATGCATAAAATGGATAAGAAATGTTCATTGTTTTGTTATCTTAAGTTGTGCTAGGTTGCTAGGGAAAAAGAAAAAGATTTTTCTGAAATTAAAATAAGTTTTCAATATGTTAGATAAATATCTCCCCTCTTGAAGAGATGTTTGAGCAGGCATAAGAAATATCTCAAGAAGGAAGCAGATAGCTTAATGAAATGCTTATATGCAGGCACTAGCTATATGTAGACAGGTCTGGTGGGGGGGACCACTCTCAAATTCCCCTTGTCACTCTCATTTGCTCAGCATCGTCATGAGTAATGCTCCCATTCTCTGAAGCAGTAGATTGTGGATTAGGGTGGCCACTGTTGCATCCCCAGAATACTAGACTTTCCGGGTACTTCTGGGAACAGCACGGGCCCGCCGACCCTCCATGACCCCGCCCCCGCCTCCATGACCCCGCCGCCACGAGCATGACCTCTTGAAAGTGGCACCCTTGGCGCGTGATACTGGACACAACGCATCCGATTTCACAGCAGTACCAGGTTGGGGGTGAACCAGACAAAAGCAGGACTGTCTGGGTTATGGATGGACGCATGCCTGCCTGCTGTGTGGTGCAGTGTCTCCCTGAGGCCCGGGTTAGGATAACTTGTGTAATTAACGAAGAAGGAGCAAGAAGTTATAAGCCCCTCACTGTTGCTGCTGAGATCTACCCGGACTGTATCCCCTCCCGTCCCCCGTCCCGTCTCTCCTTCGTGTCAGGCTCTGCGGGATGCAGGATCAGGGTGTGAGAAACATGAGGCAGTGTGGAAACGTTAAATAATGCGCTGAAGTTTAAGCCCTTCGGCCCCAGTTCTTGACACTTAGCAATTAGCACTTAAGTATGTTCTTAACTTTAAGCAGGTGCTTAAGTCTCATTGACTTCAATGGGATTTAAGCGTGTGTTTTAACCATACACACGTATCTAGGAGCTTTGCTGGGGTGGGTATGGGTAGGGCAAGGGTCACGTAGCTTTTCTACAGCTGCCATATTGCTTTCTTCTTTTACTTCTGCACCAGTCACAGCCTCAGGTCCACACTGCCGTGTCCCCTAGCCATTGGGTGGCCACCTCTCAATCTTACCAATGACTGAATTAAATCCACATCCACGCCCCTCCCAGGAAGACACACGGTTTTTGCCATGCCGTGAACCTTCCTTTTGGCCGCTGGAAGGAGAGGGGGCTGCAGCAGCTCTGAGGAAGAGCTCTGCTCTCTGCAGCTGGATGCTCAGGGTGCCCCTCCGCTCTCTTTCCCCTCCTAGCTGGTTGGCATGGTTAGCTATACCTTAACCAATCATTCTCCACTCCCTGCTGGCTGCTGAGAGGGACTTTCTCTCTCTCCTCCCCTCCTCCTGAGCTGCTGGAGGGGCGGGAGGAGAGGCACAGTGACTCATCTCTCTCTTGCATGTTTGCCAGCACTTGAATCTAGCAAGAGGAAGATTTGGTGAGTAACTACATGGGCCCAGGTTGTAACATCATTGAGACACATTGGACTGGATGGGCAGAGCTTAGCAGTGGCAGACAGTTTGCTAGAAAGGGAGTTGGGGACGGGCACCCTGCCTAAATGGGGCTAATCAGCGTGTGTGCCTCTGGCATCTGGCTATGCTTCCCTCTCAGAAGAACATAGGAATTGAGAGACTGGATTATACCCATGGTCCATCTTGTCCAGCATCTCGTCTTTGACAGTGGCTGGGACCAGATGCTTCAGAGGAAGGTATAAGAACCTGCAGTAGGCAGCTGTCTGTAAACTGCCCCCACTGTCGGTCTCAACCTGGTAGTAGCTAGAGATTGGTTTAAACCCACCTGCACAAAGGATTATCTCCCCTCGTTTGTTAGCGTTAGCAATTATAACACTGGATAATTTTGTTATCCATATAAATGTTGAGTCCCTTGTTGAATCTTGCTGAGTTCTTGGCGTCAGTGACTTTCTGTGACAGTGAGTTCCACAGTCTGTTTACATGTTTGGTGCAAAAATATTTATTTTGATCAGTTTTGAATTTGCCGTCTTTTAATTTCCTTGATTGCCTCTTGCTGTTGTGTTAGAAGACAGGCAGCTCAGAAGTTCCAGGTCTAACATCTGTAGACCAATTATTTTTGAATATACTTTTCCCATGTCCTCTCTTTATCTCCTTTCTAAAGTGACCGTTCCCAGACTTATCCATCTCTCTTCATAGAAGAATTTTTCCAGGCCCTGGAATGTTCTTGTCACCCTTCCGTGAATCCCGTCCAGTTCTACAATGCGCTTTTTCTGATGGGGTGACCACTACTGCACGCGTTATCCAAATGAGGCCACACCCCTGATTTATATAAAGGCCTTAAACTATTCTCTATACTATTCACCCTTCTATTCTTAATGCAACCTAACGTCGTGTTTGTTTTTTGACTGCAGCAGCATGTTGAGCAGAGATCTTTATTTAACTGTTGTCAGTAACCTCTGGTCCATTTCTTGTTATCTTGAATTAGTTATATCATCCACGGCTCTTTTACCCACTACTTTACTGACGCATTCAAAGAATTCTAAGATGTGAGATGTGATTTTCCTTTGCAGAATCCGTGCTGGTTAGACCCTATTGTATCGTGACCTTTCAGGTGTTTTGCTATTCCATTTTTAACTCTTGCCTCAATCAGTTTGCCAGGTGCAGATGTAAGCATCTCTTGTCTTTAAAATCACCCCGAGAGCCTTTTTAAAATATAGGTATAACGTTTGCTGCCTTCCAGTCCTGTGGAACAGTGGCTATTTTTAATGAAATTACATGTTAGATCAGCTACTTCATACTTCAGTTCCTTCAGAATTCTTGGACGACCATCTGGGACTTGTGACTTGTATTTTCAGTTATAAATTTGCTCCGGGACCTTTCTTCTCCAAGAAGAGCCTCTGTCTCCAAGGGACAATCATCTTCATTACCAGGTGTTACAGTGCCCCCTTACCAGAGCACCCCCACCTGGCAGCATGCAGTGCAGCAGCCACTCAGACTCAGTTTCCCAGCTGGTTTTCCGCTGCTCTGCCCAGCCTCCAATGCCTGCTGAACTGCAGAATTTCGCTTTCCAGTGAGGTCACTTACAAGTTCTTCCCCTTTCAGGGCACTCAAAACAAGGGTGAAGCTACATTACCTCTTCCCTTTCCTCTGGGAGATCTTCTAGGCACCAGTCTCGTAGAATCACAGAATATCAGGGTTGGAAGGGACCTCAGGATGTCGTCTAGTCCAACCCCCTGCTCAAAGGGCTCCCCTGGCCCCTCACCAGCCTTCTCTCTCACAGTGAGAGCCACACATTTTTCTCTGCTAGCTCTCTCCAGCTGAGCAGGGATCTTCTCTTTAAGCCCTTCCTGGAAATCTGTGTCCTACTCCTGGGATAAATTTGGGCTAAACGGGCCTTCAGTAACCCATTAAACCCACCCTGCCTTGTGTGGAGGCTTATGTGCCCCTTACACCAGGAAAGGGAATCTCCCCAACATCCACGGTAGAGAAGACTGAAACAAAGAAATCATTTGGCTTCTCAGCAGTGTCCTTATCTTCCTCCATTGCATCCACTGTCTCTTGGTGGTCTGGCAGGCCCTTCCATTCTTTTACAGGCTCCCGGCTTCTGATGTACTTAAATAATCTCTTGCTCTTTTAGCTATTTGCTTTTCAAAATGCAATTTGGCCTTTCTAATTCCCCTTTTGCATAATATATGCTGCAGTTGATTGGCTTCACTGGGGTCAAATTTCCAAATCCAGTAGGATTTCTGCTCGGTTTGGGTGGCCTTTCAAACCTCAGCCATGGTAGTTTGCTCCATCACATCCTGGTTCTCTTTCTGTTCAGTGGTGGACATGCTTTCAGAGGTGCTAATATTGGTTTTTAAAGTAGTGTTCATGCCACCTCTGAGGTTTTACTTCCTTTGCTCTGAATTTTTAGGGCCTTTTTGACTAACTTCATTTTTTTGAGATCTTCCTTCCAAAAGTTTAGTGTCACTGTGTCTCTTTTTGGTACCCCACCTGCCCTTATAATGTGGAACCTAGTTACACTGTGGTCACTATTATTTACTGGCTCGGCTATTGTTTCTTCTTGTATTCTGGGTATTTCTCAGGTGCTGTGCACAGCAGCCACTCCCCGGACCGCGTGATTGTCACGTATGGCACTGACGGGGGGTGCTCTGTAGGGGTGCAAGAGACAGGACCAGTGAAGATACCCATTTGGTCAGTCAAACTGTAACTTTTCTGAACCAGTGAGCAGAGAGGGTTATTAGGTTTGGTCCAGAACTATGGTTCTGAGCAATCCTGCACTTTAAGGGTGCTTAAGAATCAAACGTAGACCTTAAGCCAAATTTTGCAAATGGCCCTTTCTTTATTATGGGCTGAAGCAAAACTCATATTTCAAATAGCCCCAAACTTTGGGGGTTTTGAAATCTGAGTTCTATGACTAGGGTCTATTCTACCGCTAATGTTAATCACCCTAACCTGCTCTTTCATATACATTCACAGACTTAGACCTCCAGTGCCTGGCCATCCTCAAGGGCAGGGTGCTCTATGTGGATTTGAGTCATGAGGACCTCTGTATCTATCAGAAGACTGCAGACTTTGGGAGTAAAGCTGTGCTGATGTTTCTGACAAAAGATATTTGCCATGCAAGCTCTTGGTTTACACGGGATATTTCTTATCACACAATATTTTTACATTTCTTCTTTTCCCACAGATAGCGTAATCCCAAACCTAGATATACTAAAATTATAAATGAATGTAGATCACAGACCAATATTTTATGTACATTGCTGCATTTTGTACAATTTGTTTGGCCCAAAGCAGTGAAATAGCTCTTTTTTAAGCTCATTGGAAATAAGTTAAATAAAAGATAATGCATGAATTATTTTTCATTCCTGCTGATGGATACTAAACAAATGGCTCTTGTATGGCAGTTTTGTATATCAGAAGAAAAAAATAGAATTGTTCAGGGAGATCAGTGATAAAGTAATGTTTATTTGAGAGAAACCATAGTCTGGTGCTGAGAGTCAGGAGATCACTCATTCGAGCTATCTGTTTTATACTGCCATCCATCATTGTAGTATCAGAGCGTCCTCCACATAAAATCAATAGTAGTAAAGTCCCTCGTGGGTTTCAGGGAGTCTCTGGAACTCTGCCTGGGGTTGGGTTTTGTGCTTGGAAGGGATTTAGGAATGAAAGGGGTGTTTGAATTGTGTGTCTTGCTGGAATGGCTTTCTTGAAAAGGGAGATTTTGTAATGTTTCTCAAAGCTGGGCAGGGTCTGGATTTGTCTAATCTCCTCAGGAAGGAGGAGGGGAGGTTCTAGGAGGCTGGAAGGAAGCTAATATTGGGCCAGTTTTTCAAAAGGGTAAATGGGATGACCCAGATAATTTTTGGCCTGTCAGCCTGACATAGATTCTGGACAAGATAATGGAACAGCTGATACAAGATTCAATTAATAAAGAACTAAAGGAAGGTAATGTAATTAATGCCAATAAACATGGGTTTATGGAAAATAGATCCTGTCAAATTAACTTGACATCTTTTTCTATGAGATTACAAGATTGGTTGATAAAGGTAATAGTAAAAAGAAAAGGAGTACTTGTGGCACCTTAGAGACTAACCAATTTATTTGAGCATGAGCTTTCGTGAGCTACAGCTCACTTCATCGGTAATAGTGTCGATATAATGCACTTAGACTTCTGTAAGGTGTTTGACTTAGTACTGCATCACATTTTGATTAAAAGACTAGAATTGTGATAGACCCAGGCCAGTTGGGTACAGCAGAGTAGCCATATTGGGATCCAGGAAGTGGGCGGGTGAAGCTAAAGGATTCCCCCCCCAGCCTAAGTGGGGCGTCCACAGGACCTGGAAAACCAAATAATTACAGGGGACAACTAATGAACAACAGGGACGGGAGTGCGGTCAAAGGGTCAAACGAAGGGAACCTGAGTGGGACACCGAGCAGAGAACCCCGGACAGCGCCCACCACTCCTCAAAGGCGTCCAGGGAGTCAGTGGATGCCGCCCAGAAGAACTCTGCCCGGAGGCGTGAACGGACAGAGGATCGGAAATAGGCCCTGCAGTCGCAGGAGACTCCATCGGCCAACCTCCTCACTCTGGTTTTATAGATGGCTACAGCAGAGTAGCAGAAGGCAGATATACTGGCCACTGGATTAACAGTTTTCTGTTCCCTGACTGACCAGAGCAGGGGCTGCTCCAGGCTAATGAGAACACCTGACTCCAATTAACCTGCAAAGAGTCAGGTGAGGGCATTAAGCTAATGTGACCACCTGACTCTAATTAAGGCCCCTCTGATACTATAAAAGGGCTCACTCCAGTCAGGCAGAGCAGAGCCAGGGGAGAGGAAGTGTGGCTGAATGGCTGGTAAATGAAGACACCCTCAAGCCCTTGGTAAGGGAGCCCTAAGGTAAGGGTGAAGAAGGGAGAAGCAGGAGACCTGTGAGGAAGTGGCCCAGGGAAATGTAGCAACTCTGGCAGTGAAAGGTCGGCTGCCAACAGCTGTTACCATTAGGGTCCCTGGGCTGGAACCCGGAGTAGAGGGTGGGCCTGGGTTCCCCACAACCCGCCACTACAGAAACACCTCCTGGGAGGGGAAAACAGGCCCCTGTCAGGACAGGGGGCTAAACTGTTTTGGCATGAGGCCACAGGAGCAACAGAGACTGTGGGAGTTCTCTCACCAACCTCCATTGCTGGCTTATGATGAAAAGGGCTCAGTGGACTGTATCCCTGGCCCTAGAAGGAGAAGGGTTACGTGGAGGGTTGCAGTGAGCCTCTGAAGCTAGCATAAACTGCCTGGAAGTGTGGGACCCATGGGGACAAGGTCAGAGCTCTGCCACAAATGATATAAAAATTAACATGGCACACATTAAATGTATTGACGACTGGTTAACTGTTAGGACTCAAAATGTAATTGTAAACAGGGATTTGTCTTCTAGTGGGTGTATTTCTAGTGGGGTCCTGCAGAGATCGATTCTTGGCTATACAATATTTAACATTTTTATCAATGACCTGGAAGAAAACATAAAATCATCCCTGATAAAGTTTGCAGGTGACACACAAATTGGGGGAATGGTAAATGTAAAGAGGACGGGTCACACATTCAGAGAATTTTGGATTGCTTGGTAAACTGGTTGCAAGAAAATTGTATGTGTTTTAATATGTCTAAATGAAAATGTGTATATGTAAGATCCAAGTATGTAGGCCATACTTACAGGATGGGGGACACTATCCTGGGAAGCAGTGATTTGGAAAAAGAGTGGGGGGTTGTGGGGATAATCAGCTGAACATGAGCTCCCAAGGTGATGCTGTGACTAAAAGAGCTAACGTGATCCTGGGAAGCGTAAACAGGGGATCTCGAGTAGGAGTATAGAGGTTTATACCTCTATATTTGGCACAGGTGCAACAGCTGCTGGAATCCTGTGCCCAGTTCTGGTGCCCACAGCTCAAGAAGGATGTTAATAAATTGTAGAAGGTTCAGAGAAGAGCCACGAGACTGATGAAAAATGAGAAAACCTGCCTTCTAGCAATAGACTGAAGGAGCGCAGTCTATTTCGCTTAACAGAGACAAGGCTATGGCCGTGGAGCCGGAGCTCTTGCATGTGTCCATGGCCAGGAGGAGGTCACCTGCTAGTGCAACGAATGCCATCTCTGTGCTGAGTCGTTATTAACGATTCTTTATTTATTTGCATTCCCATAGTGCTGAGAAGCCCCAGTCCTGGAGCAGGACTGTTAAGCAAGTTAAGGAAGTATGGGCTGGATGAAT
Organism: Lepidochelys olivacea; assembly: GCF_965140295.1. Taxonomy (NCBI): domain Eukaryota; kingdom Metazoa; phylum Chordata; order Testudines; family Cheloniidae; genus Lepidochelys; species Lepidochelys olivacea. Next base: position 127,605,856 of record NC_140416.1, read on the forward strand.
GCACTATAAGGTGGGTAGAAAGCTGGCTAGATTGTCGGGCTCAACGGGTAGTGATCAATGGCTCCATGTCTAGTTGGCAGCCGGTATCAAGTGGAGTGCCCCAAGGGTCGGTCCTGGGGCCGGTTTTGTTCAATATCTTCATAAATGATCTGGAGGATGGTGTGGATTGCACTCTCAGCAAATTTGCGGATGATACTAAACTGGGAGGAGTGGTAGATACGCTGGAGGGGAGGGATAGGATACAGAAGGACCTAGACAAATTGGAGGATTGGGCCAAAAGAAATCTGATGAGGTTCAATAAGGATAAGTGCAGGGTCCTGCACTTAGGACGGAAGAACCCAATGCACAGCTAGGGGCCGAGTGGCTAGGCAGCAGTTCTGCGGAAAAGGATAGGGATGCGGAGGGATAGGATACAGAAGGACCTAGACAAATTGGAGGATTGGGCCAAAAGAAATCTGATGAGGTTCAATAAGGATAAGTGCAGGGTCCTGCACTTAGGACGGAAGAACCCAATGCACAGCTAGGGGCCGAGTGGCTAGGCAGCAGTTCTGCGGAAAAGGACCTAGGGGTGACAGTGGACGAGAAGCTGGATATGAGTCAGCAGTGTGCCTTTGTTGCCAAGAAGGCCAATGGCATTTTGGGATGTATAAGTAGGGGCATAGCGAGCAGATCGAGGGACGTGATCGTTCCCCTCTATTCGACATTGGTGAGGCCTCATCTGGAGTACTGTGTCCAGTTTTGGGCCCCACACTTCAAGAAGGATGTGGATAAATTGGAGAGAGTCCAGCGAAGGGCAACAAAAATGATTAGGGGTCTGGAACACATGAGTTATGAGGAGAGGCTGAGGGAGCTGGGATTGTTTAGTCTGCAGAAGAGAAGAATGAGGGGGGATTTGATAGCTGCTTTCAACTACCTGAAAGGGGGTTCCAAAGAGGATGGCTCTAGACTGTTCTCAATGGTAGCAGATGACAGAACGAGGAGTAATGGTCTCAAGTTGCAGTGGGGGAGGTTTAGGTTGGATATTAGGAAAAACTTTTTCACTAAGAGGGTGGTGAAACACTGAAATGCGTTACCTAGGGAGGTGGTAGAATCTCCTTCCTTAGAGGTTTTTAAGGTCAGGCTTGACAAAGCCCTGGCTGGGATGGTTTAACTGGGAATTGGTCCTGCTTCGAGCAGCGGGTTGGACTACATGACCTTCTGGGGTCCCTTCCAACCCTGATATTCTGTGATTCTATGAGGACCCCACTGTGCTAGCTGCTGTACAAACACAGAACAAAAAGATGGTCTTTGCTTCAAAGGACTTAGAGTCTAAGTACAGGACAAGCGACAAGAGCTGGCTGCAGACAGACAGGGGAGTACAAGGAAACAAGGAACTAAGACCGGTTAGTGTGATCAGCTGCGGTACCAGGATGCCAGCTGCCTAATGGTTGTCAAGTGTTTTGTAGGCCTCCCGTCAAAGGAGAGCGATGAGGAGGGAGTTGAAGGACAATGAGGTGGCTTTGTAGATGTTCCTGGGGAGCTGCTTCCAAGCCAGTGTGGTGGAATGGGAGAGGGAGCATGAAGGTGCTTGTTTTAAAATGTAACAAGTGAAATGTGGGGGCTGGTAGCTTGGGCTGATGGGAGGCAGAAGGCAGCATTTCGATAGCCAATGATAAATAATAGGTGGGGTATGGATAGGCCTTGAAAATCCAGACATGCAGCTTATGTTTGATGCAAGAGTGAAGGAGGGACCAATGGGAGAGATTCAAAGAGGGGGTGATATGGGCAAGGATCTTCGCAGCAGCATTCTGAAGGGATATGAATGAGGTAAGTTGGCATTTGGCCTGCCCTGACCCTGATTGCAAGGCACCTGGGATGTTGGCTGGTGTCACATGGAGGTTGGTGGCTGCTACTTCCTTAATCATTTTGCCCAGGAAGGGAGGTTGGAGATGGGATGTTAGTTGGAGAGATCTTCAGGATTGAGTGTTGCCTTTTGAGGACTGTATTGTTCAGTGACTTTTAGCAGCCATGAAGGGCATGCGTCCATTTCACAGGTAGTGACTCTAATATTACTGAGGGCTCCTGGAGCTCTCGTTATGGGGCCCTGCTGAGTCAGAAGGGATGGGGTGAATAATACAATCTGTCCAGGGGTAGCATTTTCTTCCCAGTTGGCTCCATATGTATTATTTTGATATTACCTGTGAAGCATCTGACAGCTCTTCACTGTGCCCAACGCTTGGGTCTGTCTCCAGACTGGGCACTCTTGGTTGAGTAGCTGGGGTGCTGCGTGGTATAGTGCTGCTGGGTGTCATGCGTGGGGTTTGTGGAGGTGTGGAAGGCTCATTTTGCCTCCTCTACTGCAGTGGCATCATCCTGTGGATCAGAATCTTTCCACTGTCTGTTTTGTCTGTGCAGGTTGTCAGCTCTTCAGGGCAGGGACAGTCTCTTACGCAGTGTCCGTACCGCGCCTTACGTAATGGATCCCTGAGCTTGGTGCCATAGCAAAGCTAATAATATTAGAGCTGATGTGTGGGCCAAATCTATGGCTGATGGAACTCTCCTGAGGCATAGGAAGTGACACCAGAGATGTAGATTGCTGCAGTGGGTTCATTTCAGTACCCAGGGCTGTCTCAGGCATTTGGGGATAGACAAAAGCTTGCCTTTGGGTTCTAAGATATATTTGTGCACCGGGGCTACTTGCCATAGTGAGCGCTGTGCTTCAGAGTGGAGGTGGGCAGGACTGGCCCTACCTAAGCTGCTCAGGGAGGATAGGGGAGTGAGGGTTGCAGTAGGGAAAGTATTGAAAGCGTTGTGGCGAGGCACACTGCTCTGCATTTCTCCACCCCTTTTCTTAGCTCTCGCGTTAGCCACTGCTGTCATACAATCATAGAATATCAGGGTTGGAAGGGACCTCAGGAGGTCATCTAGTCCAACCCCCTGCTCAAAGCAGGACTAAGCCCCAACTAAATCATGCCAGCCAGGGCTTTGTCAAGCCTGACTTTAAAAACCTCTAATGAGTTGAACTCTTTCTGACCGGTTCATTTCAGGGAGCTCTGAGGAAATGCTGGTAACTTAATAACTATTTTATGGTCTGGTCAAAATCCCACAATCAGAACAAATATGGCTTTCTGATTCTTTGTTTAATGACAAATAAATCTTTTCCATTTAGAACATGGAGCCAGATTGTGGGGCCACAGCAGACAAGACAACATCCTTTTACCTTTTCCAATAACGGCATGTCGTAATAAATCTTAAAACTTTGTTCATTAATAGGGAAAAAAGCCCCCACCTGTCTGCAAAAGGAAGCAAACCAGAGATACAGCTGCAATTGCCGTATCCCTGCTGGCCACCTTGTTTTTCTTCATTAAACGAAAAACAGCCTGTGACAGTTTCACTGTGTTTTTTCGCATGCAGGTTTTACAAGCTAATGAACAATTCCTTTCTGGAATACAAGTAAATCAAAGAGAGCAGGTTTGCAGACTCCATCAGGGCAATTTACAGAAAGACAACAAAAGATGCAGCGCTCCAGCTCAGCGTCACTACACTTAGCGTGGAGCAAACATGATTTATACAAATCTGTCACAGCTCAAAAAACCATCTGTTCTCGAAACAATTACCCAAAAACATCCCCGGAGTGAAGACCGTAATCCGGAGATCCTGCCGCAGTAAGGTGAGGAGATGGAGAGTTATCGTGTTATTTAATCATAACGTCAATATCTTGGCAGCATCTGGGGAGAATGGCTGGGAATGGCGTGATAGGTAAAGGCAGTCGGCCTTGAGCAAAGAGTTGCCCAGGAGTGCAGGCGGACATCAACACATCACACCTCTCCGCTGGCTCTCGTCAGTTCAGGCCCCTTTCCTGAACTGTCCTCTGTAAAGGGCAAGATCCCACCCTGCCCGGTGCCAGTGTGTGAAAGGAGACAGAGCTAGAAACTTCTCTCTGCTATGGGAGTTCTGGGCTCGCCCTCTGTGCGCACCTGGCCCCCTTCCCAGTGGGAGTGTAGCCCTGTTTCCTCCTGGGGCTCTCCGGGGGTCTAGTTGTCTGGAACAGGGCAGGCTGAGGGCAGGGCCATAGTGGGCTTTGCACCAACCTGAGGAGCTGGCTGGGGACAGAAGCTAGCCCCCATCCTCCAGGAATTGGCTGCCAGCACACCAGGGCTCGGGCAGGATCCAGGCCCCACTAAGCCGGTTTTGAACCGTTCTGGCAGGTAAAAGCAGCTGAACTGGTTACACTGAGGCCTCGAGAGCAGCCCAGTGCCTGGCAGCCCCGTGCCCAGGGAGCTGCAGAGATGGCTGCATCGCAAGGACTTCAAACAAGTATATCCTGATGTCATCCCGCAGCACCCCGGTGGGTGGAGTTATGGCTGCTGCATAGGGGGTGGGTGCTCAGGAGGTGCTCGGAGGCTGCACTTGAAGGTTGTTGCACAGGGTTTGAGGAGGCCCCCATGGCACTGGGCTGCACAGCCGCAGCAGGGCCCTATGGTGTACATACTACAAGGCCAGGAATTGGTCGGGATGAATTGGGTTCTTGTCTTCTGACCTTCGCTACTGCCATGTCCCTTGCAGCGAAATAAGATGTTGTTTGATGCACAGGGAAGGAAAACACTTGGGGCTTTTCCTTGTGTCTTTTTAACAACGGCATCAGGGTCAAACAGACAACTGCTTCAGCCAAAGTGAGCGGCTGGATGGTCCCAAAGAGGAGGGAACGGCTCGGAGGCGAGCGGCCTAGAGAGATGAGAGCGAAGTCGTTGCTCTGGTGGCGATGTTTTCAGCAGCAGGGAAGTGTGCGAGCTGCATGCCCATTGCCAGGGCCGGCTCCAGGCACCAGCGTTCCAAGCAGGTGCTTGGGGCAGCCGTCAGAAAGGGGCGGCAGTGTTTCTGTGGAGGCGGCAATTCGGCTGCAGCTCCACTGTCCCTTTTGCCATCCGGGGGGGCAGTTTTTTTCACTGCTTGGGGCGGCAAAAACTGTAGAGCTGGCCCTGTCCATTGCAAGACAGTCCTCGATGGCCTCCCACCAAAATTCCCCTTGTTATGCTGCAACCAGGAATTGGGGCACTGTGTTAGCACTGAGGTACCGGTAGTTCACAGTTATACTGCACCTCTTGTCCTCCCGTGCTGTACAAATCACCAGCCGTGCGCATGTCGCTGTTCTAAGCACAGACGAGAATACAATCAACCAGTTAAATGTCCATAATGGAATCTCCAAATAGTGGGAACTCCTAGAGAACCTTTTAGCTGATTGCAGTTGGGGCTGGCAGACTGGGTTTGGATAAAGCAAGCACTGAGCTGAGCCTGCGCTAGGAACTGGAAGCTTTCTGCAGTTTGTAAAATCTGGATAACTTTAGAAAAGCATCTGCTTTTCATTTCCTTGCGAGTCTGCATTTCCTGGGAGCAGATGTCCCAAAACACCCACAGCTGCTATTTCCTGCTCAAGTGGGAGCAGGGGGGAAGAATTCACACAAGAGTCTCTTCTTGTGGCACTTCCACCCAAATGCTGGAGACATAGTCCTGCAATTGGATCTGCATGGCTGGGCCCTGGTGCCCCAAAGGCTCTGCACAGGCTAAGAGTCTGCCTGGCTGGATGCCAGTCTAGGTCAGAGTCTGGGTCGGATTCTTTGCACAAGGCTTAGATGCTTATCTGAACTGGGCTGTCAAACCTTCTAGAGTTTGCCTGCCACTAATTGAACCCGACACCACTGAGGATTTTAGGAAAACCATAATCTTAGGAGGTTTGGTCTCCTTATTAGGGGATGGAAAAGTAATCCCCTGCATAAATGTACCATTCTTAGTTGAATTAATTTTTGAGATAAAATTTGATCCACTGCCTCAAAATGTAAAAGCTTTCCTAGTTACCCCAGAGGCCCCAGAAGACAGTGTGGCCCATATTTCCAATGCACTTCCCGTTTGTGCAGCTTCTATATTTATATCCACAAAGAGGAACACAGTTCAAGGTTGTGTGTGTACAAATCAGTGGCCTGTTGGAAAGGGGAAACTGTGTCTACACAAGCTCTTAGGTGAACCTTGATGATAATTCTGGACTTCAGGGGATAATGATTGTGTTCTGGTGGCTGGTGTGGGGAAAGCTGATTATTTCTTTTCAGGAGAGAAGACTGTGTACGCTTCCTGCTACGGTCTGTAGAAGAAAGCTGCTATTGTTGAAAGCAGATTTGTTTTTCACCAGGGTATTGATATATCTGTGCTATTCCCTGCTAAGCTCCAGGCTCTTTTTAATGGACATAAGTTTATTTGTTATGACTATGAGGATGCTCAATGTTTTTTAATGACTCTTACAAAAGACTTAAGGAAAAATGAAGATGAGAAGAAGGAAACTATATTGGGCTCTAATGCAAATCTTAGTCATTCCAGATTTCTAATATTGTTTTCCCTTCTGGAAGAAAATCATGATTAAGTGTCCTCTGTGACTTACTTTATAATGAGTCTGAATTACACTCCTCGTTTCTCTTCTTCCTTTATGTGTGGTTTTCATCTTACAGCTGCAGTAGAATATCATTGAACTGTATCATAGATTGTTTCTTCTGCATTCAGGGGGAACATGGGAATAGTTTTAACTAAATTCAGACCTGGTCTGAGTGGGTGAGATGGCATTGACTTCAGTGGAGTTGCACCAAGGATGGATTTTGGGTCCATTGCATTTAATTACCCCAGTTAGAGATTTGATCTTCCAGGGTTTTGCTAGGTGAGCAATCTGGCCATCTGAGCTATAAGCATCTGTAATGAGCTCATGTTCACATCTGTAGTGTGTAAATAACGAGGAAATGAATGTGGGTAGGTCACGTATGATGGAAGAGTTGTGTACAATTGAGCTGGGGAGAGGTTAGCTTGTCTGTGCTAGGAAGAAAAGCCTTTTGGGGCTATTTCTGTAATCTGGATCCTAAGTTTTCTGTATCTTTATTATGCCATGTCATGTTGGGTATACGGAGAGACATTGCACATACTGAGTGTTGTGTCAAAGAGAGGGGAAAACAGTGAGCCATGCCTTTACGTTCCAGTCAAGGAAAAGCACACGGCAGGTTATGCATTAATCACTGCATGTATTTGGCTTTTCAGGACTTTTTTTTGCACGCTCTTTAAGTTGTGGCTCTGAATTTAATAGGCTGTTCAAATCCTGGTATTAGCTGCATTGAGGTACGAATAACGGAGAGGAAGGATGGCCTTGTAGTAAAAGCTTGGTCTGGGGCTCAGATCTGAGTTCAGTTCCCACCTCTGCCATAGACCTAAGGCAAGTCAAGGTCTCTGTGCCACAGCTCAGGGATAATGACCCTTTTTGTCCTGCTTTGTTCATCTTTTCCATTTAGAGCATAGAAAGGAACACACTCACCAGCCTGTATCTTTTGAAAAATACCTGGTTCATTATAACTCAGGTAAATTTTTTTAGGAAAATACACAGGTAGCAAGCTGTACAAAACTTGAGCTGTTTCATTCCTTCTGGTGCAGTGCCTAAACCTTAGAAAGAAAAGCCTAATTTGCAAAGTTACATTGACATTGTAATTTTTGCATATTTAATAAACCAGAGCTCCTTGAACTGAAAAGTGGAGATTTTCATGGAATGCGCCCCTTTTCATTACTGCATACCTCTTAGATTTAATTTGGCATGGGACACATCAACCTTGGCTTTTGGAGACAAGGTTAGAGTCTGCAGAGCATGAAAATGAGCTCTTCTAAACACTATTTTTTCCCATTTGTTACACTATCTGCTGCAGCTTTTGAAAGAACACAAGAAACAAGTTATATTTTTCTTGGCTCGACAGAAAATTAATAAAGGAGATGCGATATTTTCCACTATACAATGGAGAGTGCTGCATTTGTCTCCTAAAAATGTAGATAAAACAACTTTGGTCGTAAAGTAAAATTGTATGGATTGTAGATATACTTTCTGTATATTTAGAATATCACTGTTATTCTTGAGTACATACAAGAGACATCTCTGGAAGTTTTTAATTGTCTAATTATTGCCTAATTATTGTTAAAAAGAACCATTATTTTTCACTTTGCCAGATTGCTAGGAAGTTAAATTGCTGCTCCTGGCAAGACATTTTAGTTGTATTGCTACTTTCTTTCAACCTGTATTTAGGATCCTTACACATAGGTACAATTAAGTTCCTTTAAGCCACTACTTAGCATGTCCTACTAATTATTTAATATTCTCTGAAACCCCTTTTCTTTTGGTTACTGTTTCTAATCTTAGAAGGTTTTTGAATGTCTTGGACTTGTTCTGTTCATCTAGTGATGTGTTGCCTGATGAGCTGCTGTGACATACCTGTGGCAGATTAAGAATTAGTACACCCGGCGTTACTGGCAATAGTTCATTAATGTAACTCATCTGCTTTTCCTTAGGGTTCATATCTCATAGCTCTGAGAGCTGGGAGAGCATTTGTGCTTGTTCCCTGGGGTTATGTACTAAACTGTACATGGGATCACTGTACGGTTGGGAAAGAAAAGCCTGTTTTACTCTCCCATGAACGTCAATGGGAAAACTCCCATTTAAGATCAGGGCACAATAGGTAAAGAATGAGTTATCCTTCAGTAAGGGCTGGGATGCAGCGGAGGAAGCATACTGTGTGTGGGGGCAGGGAGCACACAACCAATATGCAACCTGGCGGTCAGTGTTTGTTGCATGTCCCCTATCCACAGGGGATGTGAGTCTGTTCCTGCCCTCAGCTTCACACCACAGGGTATCAGTTTTTTTTGCCACAGATGAAGCTGTTTTCCTGATTAACACAGGAAGGGAAAATATAATTTTCCCAAGACTACAAAGTTGGAAAAAATTGGATTTAAAATGAAAAGCGTTGGCATCTCGAGAAGAAAATCGAATGCTGTGGTTGGCATGCTGGACCCACCCCTCCAGCTGGTGCTGGTATCAGTAAGAAATTGTTAAGCTGGGTAATTTAATTGAAAAACAGATGATACTGTCTTTCCTACTGACTAGGGCATATTTACACTTCTCATTACCATAGGCACAAAGTGTATAGAAGAAAGCAATTAGGGCTCTGAACCTCAAGTGCAATTAAGTTCTTTTGTGTAGCACCATAACTTTAGCCCATACCTCCCAAACTTTTAAAATCACCCTCATGAGTAGCCAGCAACTTTTAATGGGAGAGGAGAGGAGTAGGCAGGGGAGGCATAAATTCTGTGAAATGGGAAGTCAGATAGCTATGGTGAAATAGCTCTCTTTGTTACACGTACGTTTGCTCCATTTGCTCTTAATGAAGCATGACCACTTTGTGCCCATTTCTGCATTAAATTAAACTTTTCCTGTGTGTGTACTGGCAATACCTTCTCTGGGAGAAACAGAGGTTGTGAGCAAAAGGAATATACTAATAGAAGGCGAGAGAAAAATCTGTCTGTTCCAGATAACTAGCACTGATATGTTCTCTGGCAAATAGCCCTGCATGATAACAATTTGAACTTGCACTTCTATTGGTGTAGTTTGAGATAGCTTCAGAAGCATGGTCATCAGAGAGGAAGGGGCCATTTCTCCTGTATTAGTTAGCAGCTGTAAAATTTCAGTCTCATTTGCTGTTTCGGAACGTTTGGATCCCATTTCAAACAGGGGAAGGTCCAAGCACACTAAAGAACTTTTTAAAAAAAGAAAAGGAGTACTAGTGGCACCTTAGAGACTAACCAATTTATTTGAGCATAAGCTTTTGTGAGCTACAGCTCACTTCATCGGATGCATGCAGTGGAAAATACAGTGAGGAGATTTATATACACACAGAACATGAAAAAATGGGTGTTACCATATACACTGTAAGGAGACTGATCACTTAAGATGAGCTATTACCAGCAGGAGAGTGGGGGGGGGGAGAAAACCTTTTGTAGTGATAATCAAGGTGGGCCATTTCCAGCAGCTGACAGGAACATCCGAGGAGCGGTGGGGGGAGGAGGGGAATAAACATGGGGAAATAGTTTTACTTTGTGTAATGACACATCCACTCCCAGTCTCTATTCAAGCCTAAGTTAATTGTATTCAGTTTGCAAATTAATTCCAATTCAGCAGTCTCTCGTTGGAGTCTGTTTTTGAAGTCTTTTTGTTGTAATATTGCGACCTTTAGGTCTGAAATCGAGTGACCAGAGAGACTGAAGTGTTCTCCGACTGGTTTATGAATGTTATAATTCTCGACATCTGATTTGTGTCCATTTCTTTTTTTACGTAGAGACTGTCCAGTTTGGCCAATGTACATGGCAGAGGGGCATTGCTGGCACATGATGGCATATATCACATTGGTGGATGTGCAGGTGAACGAGCCTCTGATAGTGTGGCTGATGTGATTAGGCCCTGTGATGGTGTCCCCTGAATAGATATGTGGACGCAGTTGGCAACGGGCTTTGTTGCAAGGATAGGTTCCTGGGTTAGTGGTTCTGTTGTGTGGTTGCTGGTGAGTATTTGCTTCAGGTTGGGGGGCTGTAAGCAAATACTCACAGGTGCCACAGGTCCGCCTCTTCTTTTTGCGAATACAGACTAACACGGCTGCTACTCTAAAGAACTTTTAGTGCACGGCAGAAGGGTCCACATGGACACTTAGTGCATGGCAGGCGACTCCAAGATTTACACCCAGCTTGCCATGAACGAGTGTTTGTCTAGACAAGCCCCAGTGTTCCATGTATCCTGAGAGGTCTCCACTAGCCATACCAGCCTGGCTTGTTCCCAACACGAGTCTGATGGAGCCTGATGGAGTTTTGGTCCCAGGTTCTGGAGTGCTGTGAAGCCTCTTTGTGTCACAACCCACAAAGCTGCACCGGTCTGTTTCCACTTCCAATATCCTACAGTGTATATGATGCTTCCCTGGAGTGTCCAGAACTGGGAGTCACCCTATTGCCCCTCTGCCTCCCTATAAATGGGATCTGCTGGTGCTAAAGCAAGTGACAAATCCTTGCCACTCCAGTTTGTTAGCCAGTTCCACAGATCCCTCCGGACTCCACCAGTCCTAGCTTTGGCTTGCAGGTTAGCCATTGGTGCACTTCAGTCCCTGCAGTCTCCCGAAGGCCCTGTCTCCGGATGCTCACAGAAATTACCACGTCTGCTGGCCCTTGATTGGACCAGGATTTGCAGTGTGTTTAACATAACAGCACTGAGATATCCTTATGTTAAAACAAAGATAAATTTATTAACTGAGCAGGAATAATAGAGACAGAAATTGTCACAAGGCTTCAATAAAACAAATGTATGAAAGCTTCTAAGTGACTAAAGCTCAACAGGCTTCAATCCTTGACTAAGATAAATTTCTTACCTAAAGCAAATGGTCAGTGTCAACCACCCCCTTGGCAGGGGACCCAACGTTCAAAGACACAAAGAGCACAGGGCTCTTTGTCTCCTCAGTGATAGAAAATGAGATGCCCTTCTATGTCTCCTTCTAATCCTGAAGTTAATTGTCTTTGTCTTGAGAGTCAGGATGAGCCCCTGGGGTTTAGAGTCTGGCGGGCTGGCACAATGCTGTTTCCTCATCCTCGTGGTAATTGGCTTATCTCAGCTGGAAGTGAACTGTCTGTTGTCTCTGGCATCCCCATGCTACGTGTACATATTAATACCTGTTTCTCCCTTTGTCTGGTTACAGACTTTAAAGTATAATATTGGTAAGTATCCATAATTCCTCATATAGTGTTCATTCCTACAATTGCCAATGATATTAATGAGCAGTGTGTCACTGGCTTTCATTTGATATTCCACATGACATTTTTTATAGATAAATATCACGACGGCAATGCGTTAGGTGTAGTGAGTTTGTCAGGCCAGGTAGGAGTTGCTGTTACATAACAATGAACTCTTTGCCAGTGGGCACTGCGGGGAATCTTAGGGTCACAGTAAATGCAAACTATTAATCTATATGCTTCACACAGTGCTCGTGCTGCTGATAAAGCAGCTTGATAATGAAAAGGACTGAGAATCTAGTCCTAGAGAGGAGCACTTGCAGGTGCATAAAGCCCACTCCACAGCAATTCATCTGCAGATAATTGCAGCAAAGAACCAATAGAGCAAATGATCGCCAGTATTCCCATGCATCCTTTAAATTAGTTAATTTAAGGCATATCTGATGGGTTCTGATTACCCAGATCTCAGAGACAATAAATTCATGTTAGGCTGAATAGGCCAAATATACACAGCAGAAGGCTTCTGTTGGCATCACTTCCAGCTAACAGGGCTATGGGGTATTTAGCAAATCGTGGTCATGCTCAGACTAGCCGTGGGAGCAGTGACAGTGGTTAGGCTCTTGGTGAGCTGAGACCGCTACTGAGTGTGCTGACCAATATTGTCTCATTGTTTCCTTGTACTCTCCTGTCTGTCTGTAGCCATCTGTTGTCTATTGTCTTCAACTGTAAGCTCTCAGGGGCAGGAACTGTTTCTTATATTTCTGTGTTTGCATCGCACCTATCACAGTGTCCTGGACTATTCCTAGGGTGCCTCTGCACTGCAGGACTACAAATAATTAATAATAATGAGAGCAAAACCTTACTTTTCTCTCTCTAGAGAGAAAGGTAGGAGGGGTAGCCAAAGATAGAACTGGCTACATGAATTGATGACAAACGACTTGTTGCCAAATTCCACCTGGGTAGAAAAGTGAATGAAAATGCCACTTCAGTAACGGTGATTGAAAACACTGAATAACATTCTGTGACCACATATTCAATCTCTCCCCTTTCTCTGAAGAACACTGCTACAATTGCACATAAACACAAGTTTTTTTTATGGAACAGACTCTGCCTTGCTTACCAAAGTTAGCAATCAAGCATGACATCAGGTTAAACACTGGTTGCCAGTGATTCATGGGCAGCATGGTCATACAGTACTCCGTTACTTAGCTAATGAACTAAATTGTTTACTTCATGCTCCATTTCCACAACTAAATGGCTGTAATACATAATGTGATAATTCTTGTTTTCTGTTTTTTTATGCCTGTAAGAAACATGGAGAGCTTTCAAAAAGCATAGTTAGGGAAACATCATGCTAATGAGTTTATCCATATTGCATGTAAATTATTAAATATTGTGAAATCAAGATGTTTACACATCTCAGGAGTGTAACAGAGGAAGCTAAACTCTGTCTGGAAGGAACTTTCTAAGCAGCTTTCTAAAGAGTTCCTGACTGTTTTTACTTTCGCCTAAAACCAGTCATAATTTCTATCCATTCTTAGAAACCTGAAAATATCTTTGTCTGCTGCCTTTTCATTTCCCACTGTGAACATTTTGGATTTTTCCTGGGTCTCCTGGAATCCAAGCCACCAAGTTGTCGCTCCGATGGCTGGTGTTCTTGTACTGTAGACACTGGATCACTTGTCTTTCTCTGGGTCTACAACAAGAGAACTCAAAAAACACACTGGAGGTCCTTCAGAAATGGTGGTTATGCTTTTTTGCTATGTGGCTGAATTTTGGAATTTTAAATAGGTCTATTGAGCTGAATATCTGGCTCAGGCCTCTTATTTTGAAACCTACTGTTGTGTGTGCAAAAGTGTGTCCACAAATATGGGTGTGCACTTTTTCTACCCATGCAAATTAGGTGCATGCCCACTTCTAAGGGTACAGTCAGTTGCATACACAAAATGGTACATGTGCAACTGAAAGCTCGTTGAAGAATCACCCTTAAAAACTTCAGAAATTGTGTGGATTTCAGAGTGAAAGAACTCCCATTAAAGTTGAATGAATTGTGTGAAATGGATGAAATCCGTGAAGCTGTTTGAAAATGCAAAGATATCTGGCATGGAAGACATCTTCCTGTCTAGAATAAATGTGAACATGTTGAATGACTTGATTATGTCCCTTTGCAATTATTTCCTTATTCCGTCAACATTCTCTTTAAATTTGGATGTAATGCTCCACCCCATATTGAGAGGGAATACTTCAGCTTTACTGTTTCTTGTGATATGTAGTATTCGTAGGCTACACAGATGCTGAAGTATTTAGCTGTTCTGTACTAGATAGTAGCCAAGAATACAAGAACCAAGTAGTTTTAGTTGATTTCCTTACTTTAAGCATTATGGCATGTAAATGGAATACTGAATGCATTCAGGTTTGTGTCACCAATGATAACAAGTAGACCATTATGGGTTTGATCCAAAGACCACTGAAGTGATGGAAAGACTCCTCTTGACTACAGTGGGCTTTGGATCAGGCCCTTTGACTTTGGGAACTGAAATAGGATGTGTCAGAGAGGTCACTCATGCTAAGACAGCAGAAATACATGGAGTTGTTAAACCAACTGATAGAAGGAAAGAAGGCTATCATAAAAAACTTGCAGGATTTTTAAGTCATCTAAACTTCCCTTTTGTATTGGTCTCAAGGGTCAAAAAAGGTTAATGGGTTTTTAAACTCTTTCCCTGTCCAACACTGAAACAGTGTTACAAAAATTCAGGGTTCTTTCTACAGAGATCCTGGTTTACTTGGTTCCTTGGCAAAAGCACTCATTCTGAAGTTGGAAGTTTATTAATCAAAACAAGCAAAGCTGAAACTGATAAATTATGCAAAACAAACATAATCAAAAAGTCTTCGTTAAAGATTCTCTCCTTTTGGAAACAAAACATCCAAGTGTTTTAGTTTACCAACAAGTTTTGTTTAATGAAAAGGAAAGGGTTAATTTTACTCTCAGTCCTGATCTTGTGAAGGGTAATTGCTTTTCCTGTTTTTAACCAACAGAAGGTGAGGATGGATAGGATAGAAAAGGTGTTAGAAAATACGGCTTTTTTGACACTCTTGGAGCACTGGGTAGCTGGTCAGTGACAAATGGATGCTTTAGGCTGTCAGGTTGGCCACAACTCCTGTTGCTCTGGACCCTGTCTCACATTCTGGTCAGGAACATCATCTAGTTGATTCCCCTTTCCTGAGATAAGGCAGGGCTGGACGGCCTGTCACATCTCACTGTGCTGACGCGTGCAGTGCAGGTGATTTCAGGATCCGATGAAGAGCTGACAGAGCAAGAGAGAGGATAGAAAGAATAATTCTGATGCCCTCAGAACAGCAATCCCAAAACACAAGGAAATCGAAGCAAGGCTTGCAGGGAGATCGTCAGTCATAACATGTGATAACCATGAACCAGTTAAGTCAGCAAGAGTCTAAAATAAGCAAAGCACTAGCCCAACTGGCAGGCATGTAGCAGCCGGCCCCAACTAACTGCACACACCCAACGCTATGTAGACACACAGCAACAAGAACCGGAACACTGAGTTCAGGGAGGAGGAGGAACCAGGAAACAAACTGGAACAGGGAGCAGGAAGCAATAAGCAGGAAGGCAACACACCCCCAACATCAGTCATTGCATCTCGGAAAGCAAATCCTTTGGTCTGGTCTTCTCCTTCTGTTTTGGGGGCAGGGGCACTAATGAGAATTTTTCAAAGTCTTCTTTTAAAGACACCTCCTCTCCAAAAAGGGGTGCAAAGTGGGCGGCATAGTTAATCTTGTCATTTTGTTCACCAGTGAAACCCACTTCCGTAAGATCAAACTCGGCATGGGGATCTTAATTCCCACATTTTCCTATTGATGAAGTCCAACCTCAACCTAGTCCTTGAGCCATAGCAGTAGGCCTTATTGTTTGGACGAACTGAATTTCTCTGTCTGGTTCTCTTGCTCCTGTTTGTAACATTAATTATTCAAAACAACTTGACCTGCTTTTCATAGTTAGTTCCCAAGTAAACAAAAATTGTAGGTCTCATAGACTTTAATGTCAGAAGGAGCCATCGTGATCATCTAGTCCAGGGGTCTCAAACTCCATTTACCATTGGACCAGTGCCAGTCCTCAAACCCTGCCAGCGGGCCAGTGATGTCACTGAAGTTGGTGTTCAGAAAAGAAAACGTTTCTATTGTATTTTTTATTTCGAATTTCTTAGAAAAAATAAAAGTGTCGGACAAGGTGATACAATTCTCCACCTGCCAGAGAGTTTTTAGTGTTTGCCAGACACAAAAGCGTCCGAGGCGGAGGCACAGTCATGGTCTGCCCACTGGTCAGATGCAGGGGGTGAGGCCCATGGCTCCTACCCTCAAGAGATGGGGCCGTGGGTGGGTCTAACCCTCCCTGTGTGACTGGGATTAGGCTCCCATCAGGTTCAACGCCTCCTGGTGCTCCCGCTGAGATGGCCCTCTCCTACACACCCTACCCACAGGACATGGGACAGTGGGTAAAAAAGTAAAGAAAGGGCCCCATTTCATTACATAGACCTGCAGTGCCAACAGCTAGAAAGAACCTCTTTCCTTCTTCTTATCTTCACCGTACCTTATCTGCAGGCACCAGGCACATTGCCTCCGGGCAGGCTCCCATTGGCCACGGAGTCAGCACTTGGGGAGGGGAGCCTCATTGGAGCCTCATGAGTCATGCCACTTTCCAGCCCATTTCCCACCCTTTTCCCTCACTCCCTTGGCCTCATGCTGCCCTGGCTGACTCTGCCCGGCGACGAGTGATGCCACCTTCAGGGCTGACTCTGCCCGGCAACTAATGATGCTACTGCCATGGCTGACTCTGCCCGGTGACTAGTGATGGTATCTTTGTCCCTCTCCCCCAGCCAATGGGAGCTGCGGGGGGCAACGCCTGCAGCTGACAGAGCTGGCAGTGTGGCTGCATGGGTCTCTCCTCCGTGGCTCTGCCAGCAACAGCAGGGATAGGGAACCACTTGCAAGGGGCTGGCCTGCCTCAGATGAACATCCCCCAGGCAACAGACCTCAAAAATTTTATGAATGACATGTTGCTGAGTGCAACCCCTGGGAGGGTCCCAGGAACAGCAGGATGGAGCAACGTTGCGGGGAGGGGCATGTGAATCTCTCCTGCCTGCTCCCCTCCTTGGCTGGCAGCCACGAGGGCTGGTTGAAATAACTTTTTAAAAAGTTTCCATGGGCCTCAGTGGGGAGGTTCTCAGGCTGCAGATGGCTCGCGGGCCGGGACTTTGAGACCCCTGATCTAGTCTGATCTCCTGCACATTGCAGGCCACAGAACCTCACCCACCCACTCCTGTAATAGACCCCTAACCTTTGGCTGAGTTACTGAAGTCCTCAAATCATGGTTTAAAACCTTCAAGTTACAGAGAATTCACCATGTACGCTAGTTTAAACCTTCAAGTGACCCATGCCCGATGCTGCAGAGGAAGGCGAAAATCCCCCAGGGTCTCTGCCAGTCTGACCTGAGGGAAAATTTCTTCCCAACTCCAAATATGGTGATCAGTTAGATCCTGAGCATGTGGGCAAAATCTACCAGCCAGACAATTATTACAGCTTCTTCTACAGAGTTACTGATATGGAGATATCTTTTCACACCATTTGTTGGCAGGAACAGCACTTATGGAATCATCGTAGAATCACAGAATATCAGGGTTGGAAGGGACCTCAGGAGGTCATCTAGTCCAACCCCCTGCTCAAAGCAGGACCAATCCCCAAATAAATCCTCCCAGCCAGGGCTTTGTCAAGCCTGATCTTAAAAAACTCAAAGGAAGGAGATTCCACCACCTCCCTAGTTAATCCATTCTAGTGCTTCACCACCCTCCTAGTGAAAAAGTTTTTCCTAATATCCAACCTAAACCTTCCCCACTGCAACCTGAGACCATTACTCCTTGTTCTGCTATCTGCTACCACTGAGAACAGTCTAGATCTATCCTCTTTGGAATGACCTTTCAGGTAGTTGAAAGCGGCTGTCAAATCCACCCATATTCTTCTCTTCTGCAGCCTAAACAATCCCAGTTCTGTCAGCCTCCCCTCATAAGTCATGTGTTCCAGATCCCTAATCATTTTTGTTGCCCTCCGCTGGACTCGCTTCAATTTTTCCTCATCTTTCTTGTAGTGTGGGGCCCAAAACTGGACACAGTACTCCAGATGAGGCCTCACCAATGTTGAATAGAGGGGAACGATCACATCCCTTAATCTGCTGGCAATGCCCCTACTTATACAGCCCAAAATACCATTGGCCATCTTGGCAACAAGGGCACACTGTTGACTCATATCCAGCTTCTCGTCCACTGTAACCCCTAGGTCCTTTTCTGCAGAACTGCTGCCTAGCCATTCGGCCCCTAGTCTGTAGCTGTGCATTGGGTTCTTCCGTCCTAAGTGCAGGACCCTGCACTTATCCTTATTGAACCTCATCAGATTTCTGTGCTGTCTAACCAAGAACTAGAATTATTTATGGATGCTTCAAACATAAGAGTAATCAGAAGCATTTTGATGTGCTTTTGGTTTGCTCACATATACCTAGAATAGCCTTAAATCACAAAGCAATGGGAAAGTTTTAACAAGTGTGCAAGGAAGGTTAATGGATGAGATAAGAACTGCACTTAAATAGGATGTAAGTGGTGAATAGGCCTTGGGCAGGCCCTCTGTACAGGGGTGAATTTATTCTGTAAGAGCTGCATAATTGCTTTCTATGCTCTGTGTACTGCTCACTGTGTAGGCAACGAGTATGTGAGTAGATCTGGGTGTTGCTGGGATTTTTGTATCTATACTTATACCCATATATTGGGTTCTAGGTATGCATTTGGTTTATGCCTTATTCTGCCTCTTCTGCTCCAGCCACCACTTCGATCAGACCAGTGATTGAGTTTAGTGCTACAGAACAAAGACAGAACCTTGGACTGAACACTGCAGGGTCCACATAGCTCAGGTAATATGGATGTATCAGGGGAAAATATATGTGCCATATTTGTGCAATATGAGGCACTCTTGCGTCTACTCTGACACTTTTACAGTCGCTAATCGTGTATGTTTTATGGCTCAGTCTTACTGTATACCATATTTAATAACACACAGCACAACATTTTGCATAAAGCATTTTGTGGCATATAACAAGTTGGCTTTTCATCTGGGATATGCCACCCTAGCTATGATTTGCTTCAGTGGCCAAACTCTTGTGTGATGTGCCTTTCAATACAGAGGCATGCCACATGTTCCAAAAATGCTGCACTTCTGCTTCCATTAGTAATTTGGTTTCAATTGCCTTTGTTCCTCCAGCACATGGGATTGTGGAAGTGTTAAATAAAATGAAGAATGTTTCTAACATATATTAGTACATTGCCCTGAATTATGCTTGGATGATTTAAAATTAAGAATGGTATCAGCATTCCATCTGTCACAGACGGATAATCTACCTACGTGGATGTGCGTAATCTGTTCATTGATTTATGGACTGACAAGGCTCCCGAGAGTGTCACAAATCCATAGAATGTCCCTGAGTGCTGGATTTTCCATTTTGATCACTGGGGTAACTAGAAGATGTGCCGAATCAAAACCAGGCAGAAAAATCCCTATAGACTACACATCTGAGGAGGTACCTCTCTGCTGTTTGTTCCGTCAGGTACCTGAAATACTTTGTGCTTATGGAATGTGGCAGAACTACATTAATTTTCAACTGCAAATAGCTAATATACAGGCCTAATACTCATTTGAGGGAAAACAAAAAATGCAGACATGGCTGCATGAAACATGTATAGCATAAGAACGATCATACTGGGTCAGACCAATGGTCCATCTAGCCCAGTATCCTGTTTTCCAACAGTGGCCAGTGCCAGGTGCTCATAAGAAATGAACAGAACACGGCAATTTTTGAGTGATCATCCCTGTCATCCACTTCCAGCTTCCAGCATTCAGAGGCTTTGGGACACCCAGAGCGTGGCGTCACATCCCTGACCATCTTGGCTAATAGCCATTGATAAACCTATCGTCCATGAACTTATCTAATTCTTTTTGTGCCCAGTTATAGTTTTGACCTTCACAACATCCCCTGGCAGTGAGTTCCACAGGTTGACTGTGCAATGTGTGAACAAATACTTCCTTTTGTTTGTTTTAAACCTGCTGCCTATTAATTTTATTTGGTGACCCCTGCTTCTTGTGTTATGTGAAGGGGTAAATAACACTTCCTTATTCACTTTCTCCACACCAGTCATGATTTTATAGCTCTCTATCATATTTTACTTAGTCAACTCTTTTCCAAGCTGAACTGCCTGTCTCTTTTTAATCTCTCCCCATATGGAAGCTATTCGATAGCTCATATTCTATTCCTCTCATAATTTTTGTTGCCCTTCTTTATACCTTTTCCAATTCTAATATATCTTTATTTAGATGGGGGTACCAAAACTGCACACAATATTTAAGGTGTGAGTGTACCACTGATTTCTATACTGGCATTATGATATTTACTGTCTAATTATCTACCCCTTTCCTAATGGTTCCCAGCATTCTGTTAGGTTTTTTGACTGCTGCTACACATTGAGTAGAACAGAGAAATATCCATGATGACTCCAAGATCACTTCCTTGAGTGGTGACAACTAATTTAGACCCCATCATTTTATATGTATAGTTGGGATTATGTTTTCCATTGTGCATTACTTTGCATTTATCAACATTGAATTTCAACTGTCATTTTCTTGGCCAGTTACCCAGCTGTGTGAGTTCCCTTTGTGACTCTTCACACTCTGCTTTGGACTTAACTATCTTGAGTAGTTTTGTATTATCTGCAAACTTTGCCACCTCACTGTTCACCCTTTTTTCCAGATCTTTTATGAATATGTTCAATAGCACTGGTCCCAATACAGACCCCTGGGGGACACCACTATTTACCTCTCTCGATTCTGAGAATTGACCATTTATTCCTTTCCTGTCTCTGAACCAGTTAGTAATCTAGGAGAAGACCTTCCCTCTTATCCCATGATAGTTTACTTTGCTTAAGAGCCTTTAGTGAGGGACCTTGTCAATGGCTTTCTCAAAGTCCAAGTACAGTATGTCCATTGGATTGCCCTTGTCCACATGTTTGTTGACCCCCTCAAAGAATTATAATAGATTAGTGAGGCATGATTTTCCTTTATAAAAGCTGTTTTGACTCTTTGCCAACAAGTCATGTTCATCTATGTTTCTGATAATTCTGTTATTTTCTACAGTTTCAACCAATTTGCCTGGTCTTGAAGTTAGGCTTACTGACCTGCAATTGCCAGGATCGCCTCTGAAGCCTTTTTAAAAAATTAACATTACATTATCTATGCTCCAATCATCTGCAACAGAAACTGATTTAAGTGATAGGTTAGATACCCCAGTTATGGGGTTCTGCAATTTTCATATTTGAGTTCCTTCAGAACTCTGAGGTAAATATCATCTGATTAGGGTAACGCATTACTGTTTAATTTATCAATTTGTTCCGAAACCTTTGTTAGGATATAGATATTCAGGCCTGTTTGTAAAGGCCTGTACGCTAAGAATTTAGGTGTATTCTTATCACTTGGCTAGTTATAGAGGTATAAAAGAAAGATCAAAGTCACTGTCTGCCGGGGTAAGGGCCTTCTCTCACTGTGACAGTCTGAGGCCCTGTTCTTAGACTAAGGCCTTTGGCTAAGCAGCAGAGGCAGCCATAAGCTGGGAAGCGACCGGTCACCTCCTCGCATCCCAAACTAGTCACATTGAAATCAGGTGCTATTGGGCTGTTAGGATACAATCCTGTCCTGATAGTGCCTATCACCTCCAGAGAAAGGGAAATGTCTAGAAAATGTAAAAGGAAACTTAGTTTGATAGCATCCTGTCTGGCAAGAACTCACTTATCAATAGCTGGGATGTGAAATCCTCACTTCTGTATTGTTTTGTCATTATAGTTCCCACTTTGCTGTTGTTTATTTGTATGGTCTCTGTCTGGTTCTGTGATTGTTCCTGTCTGCTGTATAATTAATTTTGCTGGGTGTAAACTAATTAAGGTGGTGGGATATAATTGGTTACATAATCATGTTACAATATGTTAGGATTGGTTAGTTAAATTTCAGGAGAATGATTGGTTAAGGTATAGCTAAGCAGAACTCAAGTTTTACTATATAGTCTGCAGTCAATCAGGAAGTGAGGGGGTGGGTGTGCGGGTGGGGGAAATGGGAACAGGGAATGGGGGTGGGGAAATTGGAATAATGTTTTGCAAAGGGGGAAATGGGAACAGGGAATGGGGGTGGGGAAATTGGAATCATGTTTGGCAAAGGGCAGGAATGGGAACAGGGACACAGGTGTAAGGCTCTGTGGTGTCAGAGCTGGGAAGGGGGACACTAACGAAGGAAACTGGAATCATGCTTGCTGGAAGTTCACCCCATTAAACATCGAATTGTTTGCACCTTTGGACTTCGGGTATTGTTGCTCTCTGTTCATGCGAGAAGGACCAGGGAAGTAAGTGGGTGAAGGAATAAGCCCCCTAACAACCTTCTCTGATGACACCCCAGTCTGGGACAGTTTCTCAGAGGTCACCTAAAAAGAATGGCACAGTTGTGGGAATCTCCCTCACAACCTCAGCAATGAAGGTTGATGCAAAGAATTAATTTAGCTTCTCTGCAATGGCCTTGTCTTCCTTGAGTGCTCCTTTAACACCTCAATCTTCCAGTAGCCCCACTTATTGTTTGGCAGTCTTCCTGCTTCTGATGTACTTAAAAATGTTTTTGGCTGTTAGTTTTTGAGTCTTTGGCTAGTTGCTCATCAAATTCATTTATGTCCTGCCTAATTATACTTTTACACTTGACTTGCCAGAGTTTATGCTTGTTTCTATTCTCTCAAAAGTCTGTGTTTATGTACAGACATTTGAGAAAGTTAGGGGCTTGTAGATGAATGCATTGGAACTGGAAGGAGGGTTTATGAGGAATCTTATGTTTGGGCAGAATACCTTAATTTATGATTTTTTTAAATAATACAATTCTGTTCTCATTTTGAAATATCTTGGTTTTGTGTTTCATTGTGTTCCACTGAATGGATTTCTGAACCTCTGTCTGCGAAACCCAGTACATACTTGCCGTCATATTGCAAGCTTTTTGGGGCAAGGACCATCTTTTAGTTTGTACAGTGCCTAGTATCATAGGCTCTTGGTCTGTGACTGGGGCTGCAAAAGCTACCTCAGTATAAATAATAAGAAGTGCTGCCTATTTGCCAGATTCGCTGCCCGTATTTCAAGCAGCCTTAGTGGCTTCTTTCTTATTTTTTGCCTCTGATTGAGCCAAAATTATAGTGTTGGCTCAACAACAGAACATCTATTGCTTCCCGTTACAGATGCATTTGACTGGAGGTTCACAGAATCATAGAATATCAGGGTTGGAAGGGACCTCAGGAGGTCATCTAGTCCAACCCCCTGCTCAAAGCAGGACCAATCATCCCAGCCAGGGCTTTGTCAAGCCCGACCTTAAAAACCTCTAAGGAAGGAGATTCCTCCACCTCCCTAGGTAACCCATTCCAGTGCTTCACCACCCTCCCAGTAAAAAAAGTTTTTCCTAATATCCTGCAGAAGAGAAGAATGAGGGGGGATCTGATAGCTGCTTTCAACTACCTGAAAGGGGGTTCCAAAGAGGATGGCTCTAGACTGTTCTCAATGGTAGCAGAAGACAGAACGAGGAGTAATGGTCTCAAGTTGCAGTGGGGGAGGTTTAGATTGGATATTAGGAAAAACTTTTTCATTAAGAGGGTGGTGAAACACTGGAATGCGTTACCTAGGGAGGTGGTAGAATCTCCTTCCTTAGAGGTTTTTAAGGTCAGGCTTGACAAAGCCCTGGCTGGGATGATTTAACTGGGAATTGGTCCTGCTTTGAGCAGGGGGTTGGACTAGATGACCTTCTGGGGTCCCTTCCAACCCTGATATTCTATGATTCTATGATTCTATATCCAACCTAAATCTCCCCCACTGCAACTTGAGACCATTACTCCTTGTTCTGTCATCTGGTACCACTGAGAACAGTCTAGATCCATCTTCTTTGAACCCCCTTTCAGCTATCAAATCCCCCCTCATTCTTCTCTTCTGCTGACTAAACAATCCCAGCTCCCTCAGCCTCTCCTCATAACTCATGTGTTCCAGTCGCCTAATCATTTTTTTGCCCTCCGCTGGATTCTTTCTAATTTTTCCACATCCTTCTTGTAGTGTGGGGCCCAAAACTGGACACAGTACTCCAGATGAGACCTCACCAATGCTGAATAGAGGGGAATAATCACGTTTCTCGATCTGTTGGCAATGCTCCTACTTATACAGCCCAAAATGCCATTAGCCTTCTTGGCAACAAGGGCACACTGCTGACTCATATCCAGCTTCTCGTCCTCTGTAACCCCTAGGTCCTTTTTTGCAGAATTGCTGCCTAGCCATTCGGTCCCTAGTCTGTAGCGGTGCATGGGATTCTTCCATCCTAAGTGCAGGACTCTGCGCTTGTCCTTGTTGAACCTCATCAGATTCCTTGTGACCCAACCCTTTAATTTTTCTAGGTCCCTCTGTATCCTATCCCTACCCTCCAGAATATCTACCACTCTTCCCAGTTTAATGTCATCTGCAAACTTGCTGAGGGTGCAATCCACACCATCCTCCAGATCATTAATGAAGATATTGAACAAAACTGGCCCCAGGACCGACCCTTGTGGCACTCCGCTTGATACTGGCTGCCAACTAGACATGGAGCCACTGATCACTACCTGTTGAGCCCGATGATCTAGCCAGCTTTCTACCCACCTTGTAGTGCATTCATCCAGCCCGTACTTCTCTAACTTGCTGGCAAGAATACTGTGGGAGACTGTATCAAAAGCTTTGCTAAAGTCAAGGAATAACCCGTCCACTGCTTTCCCCTCATCCACAGAGCCAGTTATCTCCTCATAGAAGGCAATTAGATTAGTTGGGCATGACTTACCCTTGGTGAATCCATGCTGACTGTTCCTGATCACTTTCCTTTCCTCGAAGTGCTTCAGAATTGATTCCTTGAGGACCTGCTCCATGATTTTTCCAGTTAATGCTTCAGTCACGTATTGCATGTTCCACTTTTGGGATTATGTATGCGAAGCTACATAGTGTGTATGTATTGACAGGATCATAGAATCATGGAACCATAGGGTTAGAAGGGACTGCAAGGGCCATCTAGTCCAACCTGCAGCCAAGATACAGGATTTGTTGTGTCTAAACTGTCCAAGACAGATGGCTATCCAGCCTCCTTTGGAAAACCTTCAGTGAAGGAGCTTCCACAACCTCCCCAGGCGACTGGTCCATTGTCCTCCTGTTCTTACAAATTAGGAAGTTTTTTCTGAGATTTAATCTCAATCTGTTATGCTGCAGTTTGAACCCATCGCCTTTTCTCCTGCCATATGTGGCAAGAGAGAACAACTTTTCTTATCAGGGATAAGGGCTTGGAGCTTTTCCATTGATTTAAATGGGAGCAGGATTATGACGCAAACGCTAACAAAGTAGAGCTGATAGCTGAGCATGTTTGCATGGACAAACCGATCTTTGTGTGTGTGGTTTTCCATTGGCACGTGCAGCAGAATGATCTGCATAGCTAAATTTCTGCATATTATTATTTTATTTATTATTTAACACTTGGATATAAAGGATTTGAAATTAAAATTGTGATGTGCAGATGGGGAGAAAAGAGTGACACTGGGATGTCGGGGCTCATTGTTTCATCCTACCTACAACATAATGAGAAAATACAATTTAAAAAATTGAGTGGTTAAATGGGGCGATGGCTCAGTGACTCAGAGAGCTTCATAGAAAGTCAAAAGCCACCGATAAGCCTGAGCAGAATTCTGCTACTTTCGGAATGTTCTTATATCAAATAATTTCACCGACTACAAGAACATTCTATAGGAAGGTTACTACAGCGAGGAACATTTTTCTTTCAAGAATTTTTGTCTTTTAAAATACCTTTTCTACTTTTATGTCAAGAATAAACTGTGTTAAAGTGATTTTTTAAAAGAATCTTTTCTGTGACTTTATCTTTCATCTGTGCCACTGGCCTGACCTGTGCTGAGAAAGAGAGTAAAGCTGAACTGTTTCTTAGCTTTATCTGAAACTTTTTCATTCTTTTCTTTTAATTTAGTACATGCTCAGCAGGAAGCTCCTACCCATTCTGCACACACAAGACTCCACGGTGTCTCAAATACATTGACAATCTCTCTCTCTTTTTCCTCTTTGATATTTCATTTGTGTGGGTCAAATTGTGGCACAGTTAGCACAGTGCTGCAATGGTATAAGGGGCACTTTGATCATCCTGACGTGCTTGCACCAGCTACCGGCATCATGGGTAGCATCCTGGCAGTGGAAGCAGGCTCTGCAGAGCCCCTATTTCTTCATTGTGCTACAGTCCACAGATGTGTTGCAATGGGTACATCAGGCTGCTTTCAGCTTGGGGGCTGACCCAGACAGGTGCAGGGTCAGTAGCTTCCCTCTTTGCCTCAGAGCTATCTGCAGGTGTCCCCACCAGACCTGCCTGGAGTTAGACCCTCAATTGGTGCCAGGCTCTTTTAATTTGGGAACCAAAGGGATACCTAGGGCTTTGATCAAATTAGGTCACTAGACATTGTCCTAAGGGGGCACTTTATGGAGCTGTGCGAGAACTACAGAAACTGCCTTGGTCTATTCCCTGTCTGAGCAACCCAGAAAGGCCACAGCATGAATGAAATAATCTACCATCTACTTCAGACTGCAGCATTGCAGGCTACTCCCTATCCTATTTCTAGCCTCAGAGAACTGGGGACAAACAAAGCAGGATTCTTCTGAAACATCTAAATAAGTTCCTGCAGGAGGCTTGTCCGCAAAGCGTTTACATTTTACTATCCTCAGGCAATTCTAAGGCTTTACAGATGGATGGTGGCCATTCTAGCTGTTCCCAGCTCCAGTCATTTCCATTTGATCTTACTCATGCTTCCACGGTCTCTCTCCAGGATCATGGTAGCCATAATATTGGTGGTAAGGAAGAAGAAAACTCGCATCTCTCTTTCCAGACAAGTTTTCTGACCAGGTTTCTGTACAGAGAGAAAACTTAAGCGCGCGCGCATGCACACAGCAATATAGTTCCTGGAGTGTCTTGGATTCAGGACAACACAGACACATGGGGCCAGGGAAGTCCATCACAGGGCTGGGTTGAGGATGAATACTATCATGAACAAGATCTCAGAAGAATGTCAACAGAAGACAAAGACTGCCACCCGGGAAGATAAATGGTGTCACACAAACCAAGGTCCATAAACATGGATTCTTCAGTGATCCAGAGCTCATGTAACATCCATTAATTCCAGGTATCTTCTCAACCTCTCACCCTATCTCAGCCGTTGGTGGAGACTGGGCTCCAGCTGTATGCACTCCACTCCTGCAACCAGTGAATGAAGAGAATCAGATTTTTTAAAGGATCTTCCCAGTTCAGTTCTGGGAATGGGTACCAGAAAGAGTGAGCACAGCACCCACCAGCTGCAACACAGTGATTCATTGAGATCCCAGAGCACAGCTCCTTCCATGGATAACAGGCCTGTTCTGGTCATGACAGTCAGTGTGTCTAATGGGGGTTTTGTAGTAATTGGGGAGAATTCAATCAGCCATAACCCAGAAAGAAATTCTGCCGTCCTGGGCAGAGCAACGTGCCCTATCTCTGTTTGCACTTCCCACCAATGAGGAGATGAGCACCACGCTTTACATGGAAGCAGTTGGATTAGCAGAACCCAGAAATAATTTGCTTATTGTAAGTGAGTTTGGCAGGCAGGTCACAGTCCTCTGTGCACCTGGAAACAGGAAACAAAGTGCTCTCTGTGTGTCAGGTAAGTGGAGGTGTTGAACAACATCTTGTCAAGCTGGGCAAGCTCACTGCTCTGTGTTTTCCCACCTTTTCCACTGCTCCCCAGGACAACATAAAAGATAGGAATGAGAGGGCAGCAGTGATCCCGTTTATGCCTTGCTAGTCGAAATTTAAATACACTAGTGAAATGAAGAGAAAAATAAATGTTGCGTCAGCCCTCATTTTCTTCAAGTGCCTGGAGAAGCCGAAGGAGCTAAGAATCCTAGTTCAAAGACCCTTGCCCATTTGAAGTCACCTTTGTCTCATAGTGCATGGGAAAGAATGTCGGCGTCCCTCCCTGGAACTAAAAGCCTCACCTGCCTATTTGGGACCAGAGCAAACCTCCCAGCTCCCTGTGGCCACTTCTACAAGGCAGTGATGTGTTTTCAGCACAACCCTCCTCCCCCCACAACTGACCAGCCAGAAGCCAAAGGGCCCACCCCCAAAACAAAAACATTGCATCGAATGATAGTCTGGAAGCATCATAAAGTAAATACATACGTGGAATTCTATGGATACTATCCTGACTGTAGTATGCTGCGGGCAGTACTACGTGAATCTGGGATCCGTACCGGACAACTCTGGGGGGCCTCCGAGCATAATTTAGGCCCAGGGTGCTGTATAGGACATGAACCTTAACAATAATGATGCAATTATATTATTTCATAAATACTAAAATTTATCTGTCCAAAGGATTAGCGGGATGAAGGCAGGATCTGTGGAGTCTTGGGTCCAGCCCGGGGGAATGGAGGTGGCCCAAACTGGCCAGGGCTGACCTGACAATCCAGCCAATCATATTTGGATGCCCCTTTCATATGTGTGTCCAAGAGCTGTTTTATTTGACACAGATGTGGTGCTACGTAGCTTAGTGTCCAGGAAAGGCCCTACCATGTCCTATGGGAAGTGTGTGTGTTGGCACCTCTGAGTCAACATTTCTTTGAATTTCACGTTATTATTTATTTGTTTTATGGTAGCACCTATGAGCCCCGGTCATGGACTCCCACTGTGCACGGCACTGTACAACACACAGACACAAATACTGATGTTGTCATTTATTAAATATAGCATTGTCCACACATATGTATGCAGTAACCTGTATAATGTAGGTGACATGTAAGTTAATGTGAATAAATGTAATGAAATTTAATGTGGATAAATGTACAGTAACGTACATTGGAAAAAATAACCCCAACTATACATACAATATGATGGGGGCTAATTTAGCCACAACTAATCAGGAGAAAGATCTTGGAGTCATCATGGATAGTTTTCTGAAGACATCCACGCAATGTGCAGCAGCAGTCAAAAAAGCAAACGGGATGTTAGGAATCATTAAAAAAGAGAGAGAAAATAAGACGGAGAATATCTTATTGCTCTTATATAAATCCATGGTACGCCCACATCTTGAATACTGCATACAGATGTGGTCCCCTCATCTCGAAAAAGATATACTGGCATTAGAAAAGGTTCAGAAAAAGGTAACTAAAATGATTTGGGGT
Source organism: Lepidochelys olivacea (assembly GCF_965140295.1). Taxonomy (NCBI): domain Eukaryota; kingdom Metazoa; phylum Chordata; order Testudines; family Cheloniidae; genus Lepidochelys; species Lepidochelys olivacea. Next base: position 127,634,820 of record NC_140416.1, read on the forward strand.
TTGGAACGGGTCCCATAGGAGGAGAGATTAAAGAGGCTAGGACTTTTCAGCTTGGAAAAGAGGAGACTAAGGGGGGAGATGATAGAGGTCTATAAAATCATGAGTGGTGTGGAGAAAGTGAATAAGGAAAAGTTATTTACGTGTTCCCGTAATATAAGAACTAGGGGCCACCAAATGAAATTAATGGGCAGCAGGTTTAAAACAAATAAAAAGAAGTTCTTCTTCACGCAGCGCACAGTCAACCTGTGGAACTCCTTGCCTGAGGAGGTTGTGAAGGCTAGGACTATAACAGGGTTTAAAAGAGAACTGGATAAATTCATGGAGGTTAAGTCCATTAATGGCTGTTAGCCAGGATGGGTAAGGAATGGTGTCCCTAGCCCCTGTTTGTCAGAGGGTGGAGATGGATGGCAGGAGAGAGATCACTGATCATTACCTGTTAGGTTCACTCCTTCTGGGGCACCTGGCATTGGCCACTGTTGGTAGAGAGGATACTGGGCTGGGTGGACCTTTGGTCTGACCCAGTATGGCCGTTCTTTTGTTCTTATGACATTTTCTGTCATGTATGTGAAACACACGTTATGTCTCTTCAACAGAGGAGATATCATCTATTTGTGAATGGGCATTTACTGACGCTACCTCCTTGTAATCAGAACTTGCTCCTGTGCAGTGCTCTGTGGAATGTAAATGCTGCATTCCTGGCTTTTTACTTCTGAACTGGTGCTTTGGCTTTTGTATTTGAAGATTTGTATCTCACTGATTTTGATCATCAATTTTGCAATAAGGTATTCATTCAGATTGGTTGCCATAGAAACTAGAGGAGCTCCATTCATAGTCCTTGGTACCTTTTCCCCTTTTTGCTTGATGTGAAATGGCTGCTGGTGATTTTGTGTGGTGCTGTACCTTATATAAACTCACCCCCCCATCTGAGGGAGGGAGATTATTGCATTTTCAACTATATACTACCTCAAGAGTGCTTTATTTAATTTTTAATACTGTCAAGTGAATTTAACAGAGAATTAGTGAACCTGGATCAAAGCTGGTTATGAAAATGCTGCCAAACCAAACCACTTCCAGTAAAAGCGAGAGAAAAATAAGCAAGAAAGTGAACAGTATTTTCAATAAAATACTTATGCTCTCTTTGGAGACAAAGGGAGAGGTGAGGGACAGAAGATGTATAAGATGAAGGATTTTTGTGTTGGTTGGACTGCTAGTTATATGGACAAAATATAATCAGCAGCGTGAAAGCCATAGTAATTATTCTATAATGCTTTGAAAGGCTAATGAGCAGGATGGCTGTAGATATTTGGGGTTTGCTGCTACACGGGGCTGAGTGCCTCACTGGAGACTGATGGTTCAGATGCAAGTTCAGGTTCTTGGAACACAATTGAAAGAGAACCAGAATGCTCAAAAATGAGGTAATGAATAGGTCAGCATCATTTAAAATAGAACAATTGAGAAAAAAACACTTGACTGTCACTGATCTGTGGGTGAAGGGATAGTTTTATCCTTTATTATTCTCTATTTATTAGGGTAAGGTTTGGAACAATAATGGCTGAATTTGTTGATCCACTCAGGCCACTTTGTGCCACTTGCATGATGCAAAGTGGCCTTAAAGCAGCTAGAGATGGCCACTGGAGGCTTCTGTCTGCCCAGGGAAACTCTGTTGGTGGAGGTCGCTCTGCTGCCATCTGTGCCAGGCAAGCCCGGTGTAAGGGGAAGCAGGGCTTGGTGGCTGGTGTTAAGGACACTGCAACAGCTCCCTGCATTCTCCACTGTCTGCTCAAAATTCTTATTCTCATTGTATTAAATAGGGACTCAGAGGAGAAATTCTGATGTTGGGGAAGACAAAGATAATAAGGCACACTGTGAGAATGGGGTATGTGTGAAGAAAGGCAGCTGGGGGCAGGGGACGAGTGAGGGGTTGATGGGGAGAAGTGACCTCCTCCCCAAAAATGCCTAGCTGTCCATTCCAAATAGTCCACAGAACCTTATAAGGCGAGAAAGGGTTATAAAAAAAATAACAAACAGCGTGTTTAAGTTAGTAGCGAAGACACTGATGTCTTTTCCTGACCATTTTCTTTTATCCTCCCCTAGGAACTATTTTTCAAAGTTCAGGACCACCCTTGTGACGACCACCACCCTAGAAATTGAATGGAGGGCCCTGCACATCTGCGAGCCTGAGGCCCTGCACCTTGAGCTACAGAGCCAGACTCATGAGGTGAGAGCTCTGACAGACCTGGGTGACACCCAAGGGGACGTGTAACACTCACTGAACAGTTGTTACAGATACATGTAATAAAATCCACAAAACTGTTCTAAAAAATGAAATGTAATATGAGGGAGTCACGGTCTCATAGAAAAAAAACAGTCCCTGGGGGTCCATTACCTTTTCTTTCTTTGATAAAATATTAAACAGGACAATAACTAGACTAAAATACTCATTTGTTTAGATTTTAAATAATAAAACGATGTCTATATAAGAGCTCAGGTGCTGTGACTGTTAATTGATTTTACCCCATGATAACAATCTAACAATAGGCAGTGTAACCATTCTGAGGTGTGGCGGAAGTAATACCGCTGTTATTCAAGAGGGACTGACACTGGTTCCGTAACTGTTTATGTCTGAAGTACAAAAAGTTGCGGAAAAGGAGACGCTAGTGATACTTCTTGAATGAAAAAAAAGAACCAACGCAAAGTAAGATGGAACCTCTGGGACCGCATCGTATTATTTCTCCATTCTTGTCCATGCTTTTTGCCACGTAGCCTCTGTTCCAACCTGGGCACGGCCCCAACACGGCATTTGTTGGACCGGATTCCTAGCTGGTGTAAATTGGCATAGCATCATTGCTTTTAATGGAGTAAATCTGACTTACCCCATCCGGTCCATGGTGCTGGTGTTGCTGTTCTCCTGGTGATGGCTAAAGAGCAGGTGTCACTGCCGATATTATTCGATCTACTCTTGGCACTGTGGATCACGAGGTATTTTTACTCAGGGTATAGGATTGGGCAATCGCACTTTTATCCCAAGGACTCTCGTGTGGGAGTATTGCTACTCTGCCACCACGTTTACTCAGCGTGTATGGGAGGTGGTAAGATGTAGGTTTGACAATGGCCAGAGATAAGAAACCATGAGGTTGGCCCCTAAAACCATGAGATTTAAGAAACGAAATCATGTTTGGTTAGCCTATTTGATTTTTTTAACGCCCTTCTGCTGCTCTGCCAATGGGGGTGTGATTATTTCAAGTTGAAACGTCAGCCTTTAAGGCACACCTCTCCCTGGCTACTCTGATGTCGATTCTACTTACTCGCGTATCACCCCTAAGTTAGGGGAACTGCCATCCATTGCCTATTACTGTCTTGATCCTTCCCCTCCTTTTCTATTTCCTTTGGTCAAAGAAGGCTGGATGACAAATAATTTTAAAAGCACTGATCTAACTAATGCATCTAAGTCACACATATAACCTATAACTCTGTTTCTGGTTGATGAATTACAATATACATATTAAAGAACTTTACATTTATATAATTCCTATAAGGAATATCACAGGAAAAACAACATGGGATCGGTTTAACCTTTTGCAAGAAGCAACACTTCCCCATTCCCCCCACGAGCACTTCTCACCTCAAGACTGGGCAGCACTCCCCTGTCACTTCAGATCCCCCTCACCTCCCTTTCCTCCACACCATCCTGCCTCCCCCTGCTCCAACATCCCTCTACTCCTCACCCTCCATCCTGCCCCTCCCTGCTCCAACATCCCTCTACTCCTCATCCTCCCATTCTGCCTCCAACTTTTCCAGACCCCCCTCCACTTCCCCCACATTCCCCTGCACTACAGTCTCCTGTGACTCCGAAACCTGCTCCCCCTCATTCACCCCATCCACTTTCACAGCCTCATAGCTCTCTGCTGCTCCTCACAGTCCCTGTACCCTGAGCAGCCCCCTGAATCACGGAGTGGCAGTCGTGTTGCCTCTGGGCATGGCTTCAATCTCTTTCAAAACAATGGGAGGTGGTAGCCATCTTTATTAAGGTAGACGGTAGGGAAATAGTGGCCATTGGAGTGGCTTCAGCCTCGCTGAAAGTAATGAGAGATGTCAGCCATTTTGAAGAAGGGAACATTTATGAGTTGGTGCCTTTCATCATGTTTTGATGAGATGAAAAAACCACCACAAAATCTCTAGAGTCAGGATAAAATCATGAGAGCTGGCAGTTCTGGAAATGCTACCGCGGTGCCTCACAGGAGTTGTAATTTGGGTGCCTCATGTTCCTATTGGCCGGGCTCATTGGTTGGACTATATCGCCCGTGATTCACCACCATCTCCTATTTTGAAGAAGGGAGGAGCTGCATCATAGGATTCGTTGGCCTTGGTGCATCATGGGAGATGTAGTCTAGCCAGGGAGCCCAGCCTTACAATGGACAGTTCTTGGCCAGCTCTGTCATGTGCAGCCGGGCAGGCACCACATGGTCTGTGCTCAATCGGGATACAACTGGGGTCATTCTGGTGCATTGTGGGAAGCAACTGGAGGGTTTGGCCAAGGTGAAAAGAGCACTCTATGGCAACGTCCCCTGCTCCGCCTGCAGATCTTCTTCGTCATGCTACAGTCTACTGCGCCGGTACAAGGGACAGTTCAGCCAGCTTGCAGTTTGGGGGCCGAAACAGGCCTGTCGGTCACTGGCACTAGGGCCGCCAGTTTTGTTCTGGCAGGCAGGCCCCTGGCCCTGCGCTCCCTGCTGCAGAGCTTTCCTGACAGGAATCCAAACATTTTATTTCAAGAGTGGCTCTGTCATGTGCCTGCCTAATTCCCAGGCCTGCTCTTGCTTTTTGGGGGCTTCTCCCCCCAGCTCTGCTTCCCACTGCGCGGTGTTTGTGGTGGCTGCTGCCTTGGCAGGCTGAAGGCAAAGAGCTAGGCCGTACAGCCAAAGGCAAAAGAAAAGGCCTGTAATCCCTGCTCCATCTCCCTTATTGTTGGGCAGCTCGGCCTTCTCTTTTGGTAGATGCAGATTCCCCCTCTCCGCCCAGGTGGGTGGCATTACCTCAACCCCCTTACTCTGAGCGGGAGAGGAGCCAGGCCGAGTTGGAGAGTCTGGCAACCGCTCAGTAGCCCAGTCTTGGTGGGTCACCTCAGTCTCTTTCCTCTGGTAGAAAGTGAGGCAGGAAAAGCTCGCTCTTGAAGCATGGGGGTCTCCTTGCCCCATCTCGCTGAGGAAATGCCCACAGGACAGCACACCAGATGGAAGACCGACGTTGCTCGAGCCCACGTCAGCCGCCATGCTCCTGATTGCAGAGCTCAGCTGCCTCCTCTGCTCCTTGGGCTGCGAACAGAGTGCATTGAACACAACATTGGTGCAGTGATGCTGGACAGTTCAGTCAAGAGCCATCTGCTGCCACATCTGTAACAGGCCTCCCAGGGCTTCCCTACCTATAGCCCAGTCTGGGGGCTCCCTGGGGAAACACAGGCCCATCTGGGCCATGCAACTCTCATGTGACAGAAAGAGGAGGAGCCATCAGGTTCCTGTGAAGTGTATTCTTGAACCCCAGCCCATTACATGAGAAACCCCTGGGAGCAAAAACAACCCAACCCAGACGGAGTTATGAGGTGTTGTCTGCAAGGAGGACCTGCGTAATTGCCATGTGCAAGCAATGCTAAAATGGGTAGATGCAATTTCAGGTGTGGTTTCCCTCTAAAGAAAAATCCCATGGCTAAAGGCCTTTCTTTGAAAAAGACAGAGAGACACAAATCTATTTCACACAGGTATATGGGGTTTCGGTCCACTGAGAGGCGACATGCAGGCAAATCAGTTCTCCGTTCTTGTAGTGCTCCATTGGGAGACATTTCAGAAAGCTGAGGCTAATCACATCTTGAGAAAGGGAGCAGTTCAGTTCTGACCACAGCCAGACTTTGCCTGTCATATGGCTCAGGATGGCTGCTTTCAAGCATTCAAAATATCATGAGTCACAGCTCCCCGAATCTTCAGATTGGCTTAAAAATAGTGAGATTTTAGACTTTTCTCTGCAGCTGTGATTGCTAAAAATAACTTTTATTTATAATGAAGCTAAGATGCACCTCCAGGAGTTGGGGCTTTAAGAAAACTCAAAACCCAGCAAGATATGTGATAAAAACACAAAAGTTGGTAAATTGCAGCAATCCCTGAAGTATAACATAAAAGAAGGCCACTTTGTCAGTGGGAGCTGAACAAGTCCAGGAAGCTGAGGTAAGGTTAGTAGCACCTTAGACCAATTTGCCTGCCTACCCCTTAGCCCTATCAGGTACAGACCCCCAGATTGGTGCTAGGCTCTTCCCATTTGGGAGCAAATGACTCCCCGCAATCGGTGTGTGGAGAGCAATGCAAGGAGGGGATGAGTTAAGGGAGGATGAGAATTACAACAATGACAAATCACGAGGGATGCTTGTTGTTATGAAGATGAAAATTTTCAAATCTCAACACAAAACCCCTCTCGTGCTTAAAGTGGGGGATACTAGTAGAACCAATGGCCTCTCCAATTGGTAGACATTTTTAGAGTGTGACTTCTAGAAGGAGAAGTGCCATCACTGATTTGTACACACATTTGAATTGCAGGTGCAAATTGCTCCCATAATTCATTCATTTTTCTCTCCTAACAGGGAGACGTTTTGAAAAATCTGGCCCTATTGGGGTATCTGTAAAAGGGCTTTTGGGGGCTAAACCTGCCTTCGCCTTCCTTTCTGTGACGGTCATATGTTGGTTCTCCACATGCTTACAGGATGGAAATCTCGAATCAGCGATCTCATTCTGGACACTCCTTTTGGAAGCAGCTTGAATCTCCTGATGGCTCAGTGGTGGGGATTTCCTTCTGTTTCTTTGTTCTTGTGCACAATTGCTTCAGCTAATCCAGCACACATCACACGCCTTTTTGTGTGTGGCCATGAGGTTCTGAAGTTTTGAAAATCAAGCTCTTGATTTATTTAGTTTTCAGTTCCAGCCAAGCTGGTGGTCTGGTTGTGCTGAAATAAGCATTTGTGAATTACAGTTTGCATGTGCTATCCTCTTTGGTTCTCATAAAACCTCTCTCTAGTAGAAATGCTGTAAAGCAGATTTTCTAAAACAAAACAAAAAAGCTGATTTTTAAAAATGTGAACGAACTTCAGAATAAATTACAAATAGGAAAAGCAAATGAATTTGACGGAAAGCTGTAATGATCACTGTTTTGGAAACTTATGCTACTGCTGTTTCAGAGGTTTTGAGATAAGTGAAGAGAACAACAACTTGCAATCTCTCCCCTTCCACACAGGGCACGCTGCCTGGGAAGAAATCTGTAAATATTAGAGATGGAGCAGAACCACAAATTCCAGCTCTGGTTCCAGGTCCAAACTTCCTCAGAGATGAAGAAGGTTCAGGTCTGCATTTCTGATTCAGGCCCACCTCCAGTAAATACACATAATGAAATAAAGGTATCATAGAATCATAGAATATCAGGGTTGGAAGGGACCCCAGAAGGTCATCTAGTCCAACCCCCTTGGTATGGAGGGACCAAGGCAGAGGCCTGCAAACAGACTGGACAATGATGTCATAGACATCTAAAGCTTCTAGAACAGCATGGCAGTGAGTCACAGAGCCAGAACAGGAATCCACCAGGGAGACACGTTGCACAGAATGAGACCCAGTCCAGAGGACACAAGGCTATTCTTTTAGCTTTTGTGCCATGATTCCAACTGGCTCTGAATAGGAAGAAGAAACATACAGAAACTTACCATCCACCTGGACAATGAAGCAACCTAGAGACAAGTCACAGCCCTGATTAGAAGAAAACCCCCTTGAAGTGGGATCCCACAAGGGTGAAACATAGCTTACAACATTTATTTACTTCTAGTTTTTAAGAGATAGACACATCCTGGGGAAGTGAACCAGGCAGGAGAGAGAGAAGTTTACCATTGGTCCAGTTAGCTAGCAAAACTGAGAAACTTGGCAGAAGCTAGATAGGGAGTTGCTCTCTCAACATAGCAGAACACCAGCAAAAGAAGAGATGGCTGATGCTGACACAACAGTCTACCAAGAGCAAGTAACCTATACGACGCAAATAACAGACAAAGAAGACACAGATGAAGAACAGCAGAGAGATGGCACAGGGAGTGTCAAATTTAGCAGTGACGACAACACTAGATCTAAAGATGAGATAAATCAACCCCAGAGGCCGGTTGGCTCTGACAGTGAGGACACTAGGGCAGCCATGCAGTGGCCTGTGGAGAAGGACGCCTCACAGAGCAGAAAATTGGGTAAAGCAAAGGTGAACCAGGTTCAGCAGACAGACAGCTCTGTGAGTGTTTATAAAAGAAAAGAGCTGATGGACCAAGCTCAGCAGACAGATGTTCCTGGGAGTGGGAAAACTAGCAGAACTATTTTGGGACAAGAATCCAGGCACAGCAGTCAGCAGTCCCTAAGGCAACCATCCCAGCATAGCCAAAAATCTTCAAGAGAAACAAGAGAGCAGGTTCAGGTGGTGAATGAAGTTTACGCCGAGGAGGGAGTAATCTGGATCAGCCCAAGAACGAGCAGAGAAATGACAAACAAAAGTCAGCAGACAAGCCTCCTCTGGAGTAGGAAAGCCCTCTCGGAGCTTCTGAAGGTCACGGCTCAGAAATCCCAGAGCAGCACTGGCCCAGTGAAAGGAGAGGCAAATGACGCTGAAGACAGAATTTCTCTTGCGAGTGCTGAATCAGGTGCACAAGTGGAGCAGCCAATGGGCCAGGAGTCCCGGCGCAGCAGCCAGCAGCCAACGGGCCAGGAGTCCCGGCGCAGCAGCCAGCAGCCAACGGGCCAGGAGTCCCGGCGCAGCAGCCAGCAGCCAGGGGGGCAGGAGTCCCGGCGTAGCAGTCAGCAGCCAGGGGGGCAGGAGTCCCGGCGTAGCAGCCAGCAGCCAGGGGGGCAGGAGTCCCGGCGTAGCAGCCAGCAGCCAGGGGGGCAGGAGTCCCGGCGCAGCAGCCAGCAGCCCGGGGAGCAGGAGTCCCGGCGTAGCAGCCAGCAGCCCGGGGAGCAGGAGTCCCGGCGTAGCAGCCAGCAGCCCGGGGAGCAGGAGTCCCGGCGTAGCAGCCAGCAGCCAGGGGGGCAGGAGTCCCGGCGTAGCAGCCAGCAGCCAGGGGGGCAGGAGTCCCGGCGCAGCAGCCAGCAGCCAGGGGGGCAGGAGTCCCGGCGCAGCAGCCAGCAGCCAGGGGGGCAGGAGTCCCGGCGCAGCAGCCAGCAGCCAGGGGGGCAGGAGTCCCGGCGAAGCAGCCAGCAGCCAGGGGGGCAGGAGTCCCGGCGCAGCAGCCAGCAGGCAGGGGGGCAGGAGTCCCGGCGAAGCAGCCAGCAGCTGGCTGTGCAGGTATCCCAAGATAACAGCCAGCTGCCTGAAGGGCAACAAACCCAGCAGAGCAAAAAGCCAGGCAAAGAAAAGGTGGACAAAGCTCAGCAAACAGATAGTAGTTTGAATATTGTGAAACGAAAAGAGCTGATGGACCAAGCTTTGCAGACGGTCGTCCCTGGAAGTGAGAAAACTAGCAGAACTGCTATGGAGCAGCAACCCGGCTGGAGCAGTCAGCAGCTCATGGAACTAGATTCCCATGACAGCAACCCACAGCCCCTAGGGCAAGAATCATGGCACAGTGGTTTCCAGCTCGTAGAGCAACAATCCTGGCACAGCAGCCATCAGTTCCTAAGGGAACCGTCCCAGCATAGCCAAGAAACTTCCAAAGAAACAAGAGAGCAGGTTCAGGTGGTGAATGAAGTTTACGCCGAGGAGGGAGTAATCTGGATCAGCCCAAGAACGAGCAGAGAAATGACAAACAAAAGTCAGCAGACAAGCCTCCTCTGGAGTAGGAAAGCCCTCTCGGAGCTTCTGAAGGTCACGGCTCAGAAATCCCAGAGCAGCACTGGCCCAGTGAAAGGAGAGGCAAATGACGCTGAAGACAGAATTTCTCTTGCGAGTGCTGAATCAGGTGCACAAGTGGAGCAGCCAACGGGCCAGGAGTCCCGGTGCAGCAGCCAGCAGCCAACGGGCCAGGAGTCGCGGCGCAGCAGCCAGCAGTCAGTGGGGCAGGAGTCCCGGCGAAGCAGCCAGCAGCCAGGGGGGCAGGAGTCCCGGCGAAGCAGCCAGCAGCCAGGGGGGCAGGAGTCCCGGCGCAGCAGCGAGCAGCCAGGGGGGCAGGAGTCCCGGCGCAGCAGCCAGCAGCCAGGGGGGCAGGAGTCCCGGCGCAGCAGCCAGCAGCCAGGGGGGCAGGAGTCCCGGCGCAGCAGCCAGCAGCCAGGGGGGCAGGAGTCCCGGCGCAGCAGCCAGCAGCCAGGGGGGCAGGAGTCCCGGCGCAGCAGCCAGCAGCCAGGGGGGCAGGAGTCCCGGCGCAGCAGCCAGCAGCCAGGGGGGCAGGAGTCCCGGCGCAGCAGCCAGCAGCCAGGGGGGCAGGAGTCCCGGCGCAGCAGCCAGCAGCCAGTGGGGCAGGAGTCCCGGCGAAGCAGCCAGCAATCAATTGATCGTGTGATTGAGGAAGTCCAACAAAGCAGAAGACCCTCCATTGTAGTGATTGAGAGAGCTCAGCAGACGTACAGTGTTGTTTCTCTAGAGGGAGGGACCTGGATCAATAGAAGAACAGGCAAAATCATGATGAGCAATGGCCAACAGACAAGTGACACTTGGATTCAGAAATTTAGTGTAACTGCACAACCATCCATAGGGCAGCAATCCCGACGGGGCAGTGGTGCAGCCGGAGGAGTCAAGGTGGAACCCCAAGAGCCAAGTGGACTGGGAAGTGGGGAAACACACCCAGACGTGGATCAGCTCAAAGGACAAGAGTCCTGGCACAGCAGCCAGCAGCTCATAGGACGAGAATCCCAGCGCAGCATTGACATCGACAAAACGGCAGAAACGGAAGCACGGGAGCCAACCAGCCCTGAGAGCAAAGAACCCCAGCAGAAAGCTTCCAAAGTTAAGTTTGAGAAAGCTCAGCAGACATACAGCATCGTTTCCCTAGAGGGAGGGTCCTGGATCAACAGAAGAACAGGCAAAGTCATGACAAGTCATAGCCAACAGACAAGTGACACTTGGATTCAGAAACATACTGCGACAGCACAACAACCGGTAGGGCAAGAATCCCGGCGCAGCAGTGAGACAGCTAAAGGAGAGAGGATTGATGCCCCAGAGGCAATCAGCCCCAGGAGTGATGAAGCAGATGTAGACTTGCAGCAGCCTCTGGGGCAAGAATCCTGGTTTGGCAGTGAACAGCTGATAGGGCAAGAATCCTGGCACAGTGTTGATGTAGACAAACCAAAAGAAATGGAAGCCCAGCAGTCAGTTGGCTCGGAAAGCGAGGAAACCCTGCAGAGCAGAACATCCTCCGTAGAAGTGATAGATGAAGTTCAGCAGACGTACAGCATTGTTTCTCTAGAGGAAGGGACCTGGATCAATAGAAAAACAGGCAAAATATTAATGAGCCACAGTCAACAGACAAGTCACACTTCAATTCGCAAACTTAGCGCAACGGCACAAAAACCCACAGAGCAAGAATCCCGGCGCAGCAGTGGTATTGGTGAGGAATGCATGTTTGAAAACCAACAGCCAGCTGGGCCTGATGGTGACGGAACAGATGTGGAAGTGCAACCGCTCCCAAAACAAGAATCCCGGCGCAGTAGCCAGCAGCCCATGGAGCAAGAATTCTGGCTTGACAGCGATGTGGCTAAAACAGAAAGAAACGGAACCCAGGAGCCAGCTGGCCTTGTCAGGGAGCAATCTCTGCTGAGCTACACATTGTCCACAGAGGTGATAGATGAAGATCAGCCTATTTATAAGGTCATTTCTCAAGAGGAAGGGACTTGGATCAACAGGAAAACAGGTAAATTAGTGAAGAGTAAAAGCCAGCAAACGAATGAGACATGCATTCAACAACTTACAGAAGTGCAGCAGTCCATAGATCAAGGATACCGGTCCAGCAGTTATGCAGCTGGAGTAGATCTCATAGAAATCCCTGAGCCACCCTTCTGTGGGTCTGATGAAAGAGATGCAGAGATGATTGAAGCCTCAGGGCCAACTGGTGCTGTGAGTGATGAGCCAGATGCAGAATTACAGCAGCCCGAAGAGCAAGAATCCCTGTAGAGTAATTACAGTCAATGGAGGGATGAATGAACTGGAAGAGCCAACATGCCCTGTGAGGGATAAACCAGGTAATGAAGAGCAATACTCTGAGAGGTAAAGGTAATGCCTCTGGAATGTGGTAGACCTAATCCATAGCAGTGTAGACAGGAGTGAAGAACAGGAGCAACTTCGACTTTTAGAAGGCAGGTTGGAAAATTCAAAATAAAAGGGAAAAAAAGTCTTTTAAAATGTCTTGTGTACTTATTTAACTGGAGATTTTCAGACTAATAGCAATTAAGATAAGATGTATTTTCCCCTGGAGTCTGATTTTGCTTCCACTTACACTGGTTCCAATCAGGGAGAACTCCATTGAAATCAATGGAATGACAGCAGTGTGTGAAACCTGTGCGAGAGGAAAGAGCAAAGTCTGCTTAAAAGAACCATCAGAATATTGAATATTCTGGCGTCCTGAATGACCCTTTTGTGTTTCCGGGCAGCTCAGCATTCAGCCCGAATGAGGGCAGCATTGGAACATGGGGCAGTGTACAGGGGGCATGGCCGTGAGGGGAGAAGACATGACAAGAGAGCTGCTGTGCTCCAGCTGATCCACAACAGGTTCCATAGCCTCTCAGAGGCTGTTGCCAGCCAATGTAACTTAGAGAAGCCTTGAGGAGTGATGAAAACGTCAGACTAACAGGAGCTGTGCGGGGGGTGAATGAGACCCTGGAGCTCCCCGGGAGTGGGGAAGTGTTGTTCTCACATAGGATGCCGTGCTCTGTAGGAGCAGTGGGGCCCTTTTAAAGATCTGGCTGTTTCTTTAGGCACCAGAACAGGAGTGGGGTACTTGGCTCTTTTGGAAAGATGGCCCAGTAAGACTTAGCTATGGTCACACAGGGGGCCTTTAGCAGAGCCAGGCATTGAACCTAGATCTCCAGCCCCCTACTCCAGGGCCTGACCCACAGAACCATCTCGGTAAGGCTGTAACAAGGGCCCTGTTGAGTGACCAGTGATTTGTGTTTTTCAGCGGACTCCCCATAGGACAAAACAATTGTTGACTTTTACCAAAGGTTGATAAGGTTGTATTTGGTCCTGTCTTGTCTCTTTCTTTGCTGCCCTAGAGGTTGGAGTTTCACAGGGAGATGATGGAACAAGCAGAGCCAAGAGCAGCTGAGTGGCTCGGGGACTTTCCCTGAATGGAGTCAGGGCAGTGCAGAGAACAGCTAAATACATCCTCGGGTACACTTGGACCTGTATGCAGATGGGAGGGGAATGGCCTGAAAGGTGGCAAAGCCACTATTCTGAAGGCTGGCATTGAAGGGTGAGCAGGAGCATTCTGGGATTGCACTAGGGAGGTCTAATTGCACAGTTTTAATTGCAGCACTTGCATTTCTTGTCCACAATGGGACACAGTAATCCCGGGGCAGGATGCAAAGCTTGCTCACAGTGAAAGAAACCACCATGGTGCTACAACTGTCTGTGCAGAGCTGCAAGTTGCATGTGGCTAAGGTGTGTTACAAGCATAGTAAGGGCTTGCAAAGGTGGCAGTAATGAAGACAAGGGTAATGAGACTAACTTCTGTGTTAGGATGGGACGGGTTTTTTCCATTCTCTAGATTCTCCATTCCTTTCACTCCTTGCATCTCAGCATGATTGTCTCTCCTTTTCCTCCTCAGTCTCTCTGTATGTTCTTACCCACCATCTTGTCACAGCTGCTACCCTCAGCCTCCCCCTTCCCTGCCTTATCCCTATTGGCCACTAGTCCCTCCATATCTCTTCCCGTTATCCCTCCCTGCTGCATTATGTGTTTTCTCTGTCGCATCCATTCTCCCTCTTTCATGGCAAAGGGAGCAGCTCAAGGCTATGCTGAACCTCCCTTGGCTCCCCTAGTCAGACAATAGCTGGAACTCAGCAAAACTACAGGGCACCCCAGGGAATTGCAGTGAGCACTGGTCTGCCCGGTCCCTCGTGCATGCAAGAGGTGCCAATAAGCCATACTGAAGCATACAAAGCCAAGTGGTGTCCCACAATCTCACTGCAGCATAGCTGAGCTGGACAGTGCTCATACACAGGAATGAGAAATTGAAATCCCTACACACAAAGATATCAGTTTTGTAGCAATGGGTATTGGTTTGAGTCCCATCATGGGGATTTTAAACACATTGGGCCTGATTCTCCTCTCGCCCCAGTGTAACTAAGGAGCAAGGGCTTGACTACATGCAATTTTGGTACCCTCACATTATTACAGTGTTTGGTTTGTACTTCTTCAGATACAGTTACAATAGTAATAAGCGATGCCACTAGAAGTCCCTTAATGCCAGGGTGACTGCATCCACAGGTGGATGCAGGTTGTACTTCTTCAGACACAGTTACAATAGTCCAAAAGCTGTGGGTAGATCAGCCCCAGTTCTACCGAGTCAGTGGAGTTCAGAACTGGTACAAGTGAGAACAGAATCTGGCCTAGTCTCTGTCTCCTGTTGCTATTGGTCGTTCCCACTAGCAATATAGAATGTGAACAAAGGGTTTCACTGAGGAGACATGTCTAGCATTAAAGTACAGAGCAAAGCTTTTCCCTGGTGACTCCTGTCCCTAGCCCTTCTGCACACAGCCCTTTCAATAACAATTATATTCTCATTACAGCTACTGTCTTGTGCCAAATTGCTGGATCCTGATCCGTGAGTTCAACTGAGCTGCACTTGGTGCCAGGGCTTTATGCCACCTCTACACTTAGAATCATAGAATATCAGGGTTGGAAGGGACCTCAGGAGGTCATCTAGTCCAACCCCCTGCTCAAAGCAGGACCAATCCCCAATTAAATCATCTTTCAGGCCACTCCCCTCCCATTTGCATACAGGTCCAAGTGTACCCGAGGATGTATTTAGCTGTTCTCTGCACTGCCCTGACTCCATTCAGGGAAAGTCCCCGAGCCACTCAGCTGCTCTTGGCTCTGCTTGTTCCATCATCTCCCTGTGAAACTCCAACCTCTAGGGCAGCAAAGAAAGAGACAAGACAGGACCAAATACAACCTTATCAACCTTTGGTAAAAGTCAACAATTGTTTTGTCCTATGGGGAGTCCGCTGAAAAACACAAATCACTGGTCACTCAACAGGGCCCTTGTTACAGCCTTACCGAGATGGTTCTGTGGGTCAGGCCCTGGAGTAGGGGGCTGGAGATCTAGGTTCAATGCCTGGCTCTGCTAAAGGCCCCCTGTGTGACCATAGCTAAGTCTTACTGGGCCATCTTTCCAAAAGAGCCAAGTACCCCACTCCTGTTCTGGTGCCTAAAGAAACAGCCAGATCTTTAAAAGGGCCCCACTGCTCCTACAGAGCGCGGCATCCTATGTGAGACCAACAGGAGCTGTGGAGCCCTCGGCCTGGGAAAACATGGCCCTGCTTCTGAAAAGGTGACCTTTAATCAATTGGTTCCTCAGTTCCCCATCTGTAAAGCCAGGATGACAATATTCCCTTTCCCCTACTCTTTGTCCATTCAGACTGCCAGCTCTCCTGGGCAGGAACGGTCTCTCCCAGTGCCGACAGCAGTGAGGCCCTGATCCTGGCCCGGGCCTCTCGGCACTGCTACAATACAAACCAAACACAGTAATAATGTCGTTACTTTACTAGGGGTTGCCATGGCAGCCCGGATGCTGCCTTAGCACCCTCCCCCACACTCCTGAGGTCTGAAAAGAGAAAACAGCAAAGGGTCAGCAGGGTAAGGATATGCAGCAAGGCTACCTTGCACCCCCCTACTCCCAAGGAAAGATTCTTACCTCCCTGTGGCACCCCTCGCAGCCTCCCATTCTCTCTGCCTGCCAAGAGCAGTGCAACCCCGGGGGTGAAGCCCGCACTCCGTTAGGTGGAGGCAAGAGGATGCGGAGGGCTTGCTGGGTGATGTGGAAGGGCCCAGACCACTACCAACTGTGGATCCTAAATGTATGTTAATACAGCTACAAAGCAAGACAAAAAACCCAACAAAGAGCGGACAGAAAGGCCACAAAGGAATGAAACTAGACTTACCCCAGTTCCTGACTGCCTGAGAAATACAAAAGCAGACTCCTGGCCTCTTTGAGTACAGCCATCCAAAGGTGATGGTGCTCTTCCTAATAAATTGCACCTTGCAGCTCACCATTTTACATTGATGCGAGTTGTACAGCGTTTACATTGATGCGAGTTGCTACAGTGCTGGTCTCTAGCGTAGACCAGGCTATAGTGGTGAGTAGGCTGGGGGAAAGGTGAATTCTTACCTTCTGGCTGCCTAATCTTTAGCTGGAGACCATGTTTTCTGCATGTTAGCTGTTGCACAAAATTTGGATTTTTCAGAAAGTAGCAAATATTGCAGAAAGATCCTAACACAATAATGCCTGTTGCCTTTGATTTCCTCTGCTGTTCCCTGTTTCCCAGGTATGCACATGTGCAAGCAGTTGTAAAACTGCTTGTAGTCGACAGCATTTATTTCCCAGACACCCCAACACTTGGGCAGGTCTGTGGTACAGATGTGGCACACACCCAATATACAGCTGCAGACAGAGCTCACCACTCAGAAGGGATCAGCAAATCAAATACTTAATTTGCCAAATATTGGCTAGTTTCATCCACCCCATTATCTTGGCTGATATTTGCAATAGTCTGGTGTTTCTTGCCCTCCTGTTTGCAGAGTAAAGCTTGACAATGTGAATCCTAAAGGCTTAACAACCAGGAGGCAATAACACCGCCCCCACCCCCCAAAATTATTGTGTTTTAAAACTTCACAATCTTAAACTAATTTCCTGCATTTTGGGGGCCTGACACTGGGTATTTAGGTGCTTAGAGTTGGCAGCATTGCCTTTGTCTGGAGTAGGGTACCTATGTTTGGAGAGGATTCACACCTATTCTGGTTTTCTTCCTTGAACGTTTGTTTTATGTATGTCTGAATCTTCAGGGCGAGGTGTAATATCTTTGGAAGATGGGGGTGCAGTGAAAATGAAAGGGGAAAAAGATGTGCTTGTTGGAAAGTGACAGTCTATTTTAGAGTGAGCTTCCCATCAGCTTTCTAAATGGCAAACTTAGATAAATAGGATTTTGTTTTAAAAGTGGATTAAACAAGGAATTTGTGTGAATAAACCCCTTGTCTCATCATCCACAAATCCTTTCCTTTTTAAGTAGCAATGATGCATAAAGGGCATATTGTATTTTGAAGCACAGTAAATATGAAAATAGGATGATAATCCTGTGAAATTTAAAATAAAACTGAAAAATCAAAGGAGTCCTCGATGTTGAGGCCAGAAAGGAATCATTATGATAATCTAGTCTGACCTCCTGCATAAACCAGGCAAAAGAACCTCACCTTGTGATTCCTGCACCGTATGCATATCTTCTGGTTGAATATGAGCAGTGTTTATCAGCCTTCTCAAGTTGGCATCCCTTTATTCATGTCAGAAATTTCACAGTTGCATTTCATCTTCTCTAAAAGTCAGTGTTAAAATAGGTCAGTGATAACAGCAACACTTCATTTTAGTTGTGTGTTTCAAGAGATTGCTAGAGAATACTTGACCCTGAAGGATAAGGATATGCAGGGAGTCGGGGAGAGAGATTTTCTTTGCTTTAGCTTGTAATACAATTTTCAATGCCTTGCCACCACCCTGATTGACTTTCATGATCCCCCTAAGTGTCGGTCATGACACCACATTTGGAAGGCGTTGAAGTAGAGCCTCTCTTCTAGGAAGACATCCAGGTCGGATTTAAAGGCTTTTAGTGATTGAGAACCTATCACATCCCAAAGAAAGTTATTCCAATGGTTAATTAACAATTTGCATCTCATTTCTAGTCTCAGTTTGTCCACTGATCTTGTTATGCTTTTGTCTGCTAGATTAAAGAGTCATCTACTACCCAAAATCTTGTCTTTATGAAGGTATTTAGAGACTGTAATCAAGGTAACTCTTAAACTTGTCTTTGTTAACCTAAATGAATAGAGCTCTCTAGACCTTTAGCTCTTACCTGAATCCTTTCCGATTTGTTAGCATCGTTTTGAAGTGTGGACCCCAGAACAGGACCCAGGGTTTCAGTTCTGGTCACAGCAATGCCGGAAGCAGCAGTAATAACAGCTCCCTAACACTACTCAATAGTCCCCTGATTATATAACCAAGGATTGTGTTTACTCCCTTGGCCACCACGTCTCTCTGGTTCAGTTCCACCATCACCCCAAGTCCTTTTCTGAGTGGCTGCTTTCCAAAATGTAGTCACCCATTCTATAAGTGTGACCTGTGTTCTTGGTTCCTAGATGTATGATCTTGCATTTAGCTGTATTAAATTCTATGTTGTTCACTTGAGCCCAGCTAACCAGGTAATCCAGATTGCTCTGTGGAACTGACCTGTCCCTATAATTATTTACCACTCCACCAATTTTTGTCATCTGCAAACTTTACCCACAATCATTTTTTTCTTTCTTCCAGATTATTGATAAAGATCCTGAGAGCATGGGAAAAACCCACATGCCTTGCCAGGGCTTTCGTTTAAAGCTCTAGTATGTGAATCTAAACAAGTCTGAATTTACTATTCTGCAGCTGCTCTAAAGCACACAGCCTCTTAGCTCAATGCTGCATGGAAGGTTAGAATTTGCTCTTTCCTGGTCTTTCTGTGTGTGTCAGAGTTTGAGGCCAGATTCTCTCCTGAGCCCTGAGATCTGCTCGGTGCAGGACTGTGTGTGTATGTGAGGAGGGCCAGTCAGGAAGCAGGATACCACCCTCTGTTTCTGTCCGGCTATCTTTGCCAGCCCTGATCCCAGCCCTGGTGTGAGAGCTGCCATGGGGTTGTTCCCAATTTTGGCAGCTGCAGGTTGGTGGGAGCTCAGCTGCCCTCACCCCTGCCTGAGAGCTGACTATGCCACTTTACACCAGCAAAGTGTTTCCCGCTGGGCAGATACTTTCTAGTTGGCCAGCTATCTCCCTGGAGAGAATGCAGCCCATGATTGTCTTCTTCTGGCCATAGCTTTCTTATTTCATCTGCAGGCTTCTCCTTCATCTCCCAACTGCCTAAATCCTAGGAGGATAGGTGCTTTTGGAATACCTGTGTTCGATAGCTCTGTGTCCAGCCCAGCTACAAAGAACATTGACTAGAAGAATCCAGATGGTGCCGTTGCTTTGACCAAGTGTATCAGCGCTCCCTTATGCCACCTTTAACTAACTGCTGTAGTAGCTGGTATTGCTGGCCAGTGTGTTCAGTAAAGGAATTTGTCACTCCCAGTTTAAGCAATTAAATCCAGTGCGGGGGAGCAAATTAAACCAGAAATGAGCCTCAGGAGCATAGATATCCTCTCAAGCCTGCAGTCATCACCAGAAGCTATGGAGATTAGTTTGCTGTAACCAGTACTACCTAGCTTTTCTATCAGGAGGGTCGGAAGTTCCTTAAAAGCCGGGGGGGGGCGGGGGGGGAGAACCGGTACCTGAACTGTGGCCCCACCCCCTGCACCGCCCCTGCCCCCTGAGACCCCGCACCCACACTGCCCCTGCCCCCCCACCCTCTCACCGCCCATTCCCCCGAGGCCCAGCTCCTGTGCCCCCTGTGCCACCTCTTGCCCCTGGGACCCCGTCCCCCCGCGCACTCCTCTCCATCCCCCGCCCCCTGTGGCTCATCCTTGTGGCTGGTAAGTGGAGGGGGCGTGGCCCTGCGCCCCCATGTCCTGCACTCCTGTCTTCTATAGTGCTTTTCATGTTACAAAGGAGGTCAGCAGCATTACCCCGATTTCACCAGAGTCAGAATCTCTGGTGGACTGTTCATTGCAGCTGAAGTTCTTTAAGGGAGGGAACGGTTAGAGCTCTGTTCACCAGACAACACATGCCACTGATGTGCTGTCGTTTTACTGCTCTACGGCTTTGTTACCCATCTTTCAAAGGAGTGTAATATTGGCTACACAATAGGGACTTTATGAGACTTATCCAATTAATGCTGTAAATTGCTTAGGGATCCTCAGGTGAAGAGCACTATAGAAGTACAAGGTAGTAATGAAAGTATTTTTAAGCCAACCTCTCTCAAGGATGTTGCATTGGTACCCTGCTTGGATGTTGCATTGGTACCCTGAGCATCTGCCTCACCGTTCTTGGTCAAATTCTTGTTTGACCTTCTAATATGTTGGTCATGTCAGAAAAAATATTTTGGGGAGTAATTTGTTAATGTTCTGAGCAATTGGACTGGGTCCTTTATGCCATCCAAAACTGCTGCGTCAGCTATCAGGTGCATAGAAAAGTGGGAAGACAAGAGTGGGTGGAATGGAAAGAAGTCATTCTTCTTGCTGAATCTGGATCAGTCTCCTAGCCAGAATTTAACTGCTAGTGGAAGCTAAATGGGCCAACTGAGCGGTTAGACTTTGGAAACATCCATTTTCTGTCTGCTTAAGGTGATGAAAGGCTTGAAAGTTTTGTCAGCTTGGAGGTGATGAGGGAAGGGCTTGCATGTGGGCCCAGGCCTGCACGGAGCCCGACTGACTTCCGTGGGCTCTGCCTGGATGCATCTCTGCAATTGCAGGCATGAGGCCTTCAACTGAAAGCTCTTTTGGCCAAGGACCTTTCTTCTTATGTGTCACAAAGCACCCAGCATGCTCCTGAGCACTGTATAAAAATAACAATAACGAAGAGAACCAGGCCTAGCTGTATCACCTTGGGCTGTGTACGAGCCTTCGTTAGTCTCTGAGAGAGAGAGTACCCAGGTGCATTGAGCCCCGCTCTTCTGTGCTATTGCCAGCAGGAGCTGGGCTCTGGTGGAGTGGTCTGGAGGTTGCAGAGTTGGTCGTTGGGCCACGAGAGAAACCTGTCTTGGCTTGTGCATAAGGGCAGAGGGCTCTAGTCCCAGCCTTGTTACATATTTTCAGGCAATGCAGAATAAAAAAAGTACTGATTGCTCCTGTTCTTATGGGGAAGTGACTAGTGTGGTATTTATTTCCAAAGCCTTTTTCTAACCTTTACAGCACTATACTAGCGCCACAGCCTGGGGACAGCGGTACTTGGACTTCTAGCGCAGCGATGCAGGAGCCCGGTGTCATCAATCGAAAGGGAAGGGTAAACCCCTTTAAATCCCTCCTGGCCAGAGGAAAAACCCTCTCACCTGTAAAGGGTTTAGAAGCTAAGATAACCTCGCTGGCACCGGACCAAAATGACCAATGAGGAGACAAGATACTTTCAAAGCTGGAGGGGGGGAAACAAAGGGTCTCTCTCTCTGTCTGTGTGATGCTTTTGCCAGGACCAGAGGAGGAATGCAGGTCAGAACTCCTGTAAAGGGTTCGTAAGCAATCTAGTTAGAGATGCGTTAGATTCTGTTTTGTTTAAATGGCTGATAAAATAAGTTGTGCTGAATGGGATGTATATTCCTGTTTTTGTGTCTTTTTGTAACTTAAGGTTTTGCCTAGAGGGATTCTCTATGTTTTGAATCTGATTACCCTGTAAGGTATTTACCATCCTGATTTTACAGAGGTTTTTCTTTTTACTTTTTATTTAATTAAAATTCTCTTTTAAGAACCTGATTGCTTTTCATTGTTCTTAAGATCCAAGCATTTGGGTCTGTGTTCACCTATGCAAATTGGTGAGGATTTTTATGAAGTCTTCCCCAGGAAAGGGGGTGTAGGGCTTGGGGGGATATTTTTTGGGGGGAGACCTTTCCAAGTGGTCACTTCCCCTGTTATTTTTGTTAGACACTTTGGTGGTGGCAGCAGAAAAGTTCAAGGACAAAAAGTAAAAGTTTGTACCTTGGGGAAGTTTTAACCTAAGCTGGTAAGAATAAGCTTAGGGGGTCTTTCATGCTGGTCCCCACATCTGTACCCTAGAGTTCAAAGTGGGGAAGGAGCCTTGACATCCGGTAAGAACAGACCCCAATGATTGTATCAAATTGGGCACTGTTGAGGGTCATTAGCTTGAATCTCACTTAGATTTTAAGGTTTTTGGCGCACCCAAAATTCTAGGGAAATCTTATGGGGGCTGAAAAGTTCTGAACCAAGCCTGTTGGGTCTGAAACTGTGTGAGCCCAAAGGAGTGGGAAGCCGCAGCTGTCGCTGGAAGTGAACAACGCTGGAAATCATGCTATGTCTGTGCAATTGGCATTGGAATGTGCCGAGCAACAGCTGGAAATCAGTCATGCTCAAGACTCCTGAGAAGTCAGACCCGGTGTTTGGTTCACGGCTGGTAATGGACGCACTGCAGGGAATCCATCCCCGTGGTGTAGCTTTTAAAGCTCAGCCCAAGCTGAATTAGATCCAAACGTTGCCTGGCCAGAGCTCTGGTCCGTGCTAGACCTGGGGGGTTAGTTCAGGCCTGGCACTGTGAAGGTGATTAACTAGTACTGGGGTTATTGCTACAATTGCCTATGGCGTGTGCTCTTCCTGTGCCTGTCTCTTTTCCTTCTTCTCTTTTTGGTCTGTCTTTCTGCTTCCCTCACTATCCCCTGGCTGCCTTCCTTCAGAGCCTCTGAAGTGTCTCCTCCCTGACCTCCGCCTCCCACTCCTGCCCTCTTTTGCAATCCCATTGTACCTCTTCTTTCATCGTCCATTGTTGCCTTCTCTTCCAGTCCCAGGAAGGACTTGGGCGTTCCTGGTGGTAATCGGTTGTGCATGAGCTCCCTTTGCAACACTGTGGCCCAAGGACTAATGCAATCCTTGGATGTATGAGCAGGTGTAGGCTGTAATATGTGGAATGTATTTTCGGGCGTTGGGACATGTGAAAAAATGCCTGCTTGTCTGGCAAGGAAAGAACTGCCAGGTGAAAAGCTGAGCCAGCAATCTGATCAGGTAAACAACTGGGTCTGCATTCCAATCAGGGAAACAACTGAGTTAGCAAACTAACCTTAGGGCTAGGCAGAAAAAGTGCGGCTTGTGCAATATATAGTGAATAACCGTACGAACATATTTAAGGTGTGCACCAGAATGTGGGGGGTGCATTTGCATTAACCCTAGGCTGGGCACCATTTTGGCGGATTGATCACTCACTGAAGGAGGAAACAAGTGACATATTTCTTCAGCTCTAGAGTCTGTCTGTAAACCCGTGCATTCTGGGTAGTGGGGGGAAAGACCTGGTCAGGGGAATATTGAATCGGAGTTGGGGGGGGCACTTTATCTCTGTATCTGGCACTGATGTGGCCATTGCTGGAATATGTGTCCAGTTCTGGTGCCCACAATTCCAGGAGGATGTTTATGAATTGCAGAGGGTTCAGAGAAGAGCCACAAGAATAATTAAAGGATTGGAAAACATGCCTTAGAGTGACAGACTCCAGGAGCTCAGTCTATTTAGCTTACCCAAGAGAAGGCTAAGGGGTGACTCGAGCATGCTTTAAACGTGCCAGCGTGCAGAGCAATAATTTGATAATGGGCTCTTCAGTCTAGCAGACAAAGGTTTAATAAGCTCCTAGGGCTGGAAGTTGAAGCTTGTTAATGTCAGAGTGGAAATAAGGTGTATGCCTTGAACAGGGAGGGTAATGTGTCATCTCTGAGCTTGGTAAGTGCTGATGAGCCATCCCTCAGCCTGACTACCTGAGAGTGCCACATCAGTCAACCAGGGCTCAGCCAATCCAGGGGCAAAGCTCTAACCAGGTGACCCCAGGGCCAGGGATATGGACTCTCAAAGAGAGCCAGTCTGCTCAACATTGCTATCTCACCAGGAATATCCCCTGCTGCTGCTTGGTGGTTCTGACAGTGGGCCTCTGCCCCAGCCTGCTCCTGCTCCAGCCTTGTTCCAACCCCTGCTTGGTTCCTGATGCCTGCTCTGATCCCTGGCTCTGACCCCTGGCCTGACCATTAGGCCTGACTGCTGCTGGTCTGACCACCGCTTCTCAGTTTCTGACATAATTAACCAGGTGCTGTGGTGGATTCTCCATCACTGATAATTTTTAAATCAATACTGGATGTTTTTCTAATTCACACAGGTGTTATTTGGGGGCCGTTCTCTGGCCTGTGTTCTGTAGGGCAGACTAGATCCCAATGGTCCCTTCGGGCCTTGAAATCCAGGAATCTATCTCCTCCCTAGCCTTCCACCTTGCACTGCTGGTTTCCGGTTGCCTCAGTGGATAATCTTCATCACCCTTTGCCTTTCCCTACTTATTCCGTCCCAGTTCCTCCATTACTGCCTTCCTTTCCTACTGCTGCTTTCCCTGCTTCTCTCCCCACTCCTTCTCACAGTCTGTTGTGCTCAGCCCCTGAGCCTCCCACCCTCACTCGGTACTGAAGTCTGCGCAGACGCTGCTTTCAAGGTCACCCCCTAAAGTTCAGCTTTGCTGGAAGGAAAGGAAAGTTGACAGGTTTTTCTTACTGACTTTGTGTTTTGGTTATTTTTGTGTGTGAAGCTAATTCAGTTTGTGATGCAATGTTCAGGCTGGTTGATGCTGGCACAGCTCATTGATTTCTGAAAGTGAATATGCTTGGCTATCTTTCCCATTGTTCTGTGAAAAGCAGCTATTGTGCTGTGGAACAAACAAATTCCGACTGACAAAATCAAGTTAGGGGGAGATTTTCAA
The DNA here is from genome assembly GCF_965140295.1 of Lepidochelys olivacea. NCBI lineage: Eukaryota > Metazoa > Chordata > Testudines > Cheloniidae > Lepidochelys > Lepidochelys olivacea. The sequence goes on from NC_140416.1 coordinate 127,659,347, forward strand.
AGGCAAAAATCTCAGCTTGGTGCCCAGCTTCCAAAGACAATTGTTGCATTGGTTAGGGAACTGGAGTGATGTGTCCATAGCTCGTCATGCTGACCAATATTGTCTCAGTGTTCCCCTTGTCTGATGTATCCATCAATCATCTCTTGTCCCACAGTTAGTTTGTGAGCTCCTCAGGGAAGTGACTGTTTGTCTGGTGTTTAGCAGCGTGGGGTCCTGAGGTATAATAGGGTCCTGAGGTGCTACTGCAATACAAAAAATAAATACTAATCCTAACAGTCAATGGGAATTAGGTGCTGCCAGAATCCTGGTAAAATTCCTGCTCTGGACACTCACCAAGCTGCTCGTTGGGTCCCCACATGTTGGACCCATGTGCTCTTTGGTCAGTAGTCTCCAGTGCTGTCCCATTTCCTGGCCTCTTGGGCACACTTCCTTGGCAAAGACTCGCTTCCTGTTACCCCTTCCCCAAAATGGAACCTTGCCCCAGCACCAGGGCTGATGCCCCACGGACACCCCACTAGTTTCATCAAACCCTGTCCCAGAGCTCCGACCTTGTGGGCACTCTGGGTTCCATAACACACCGAGTTTGTAAACCACTCTCTACTTTAGATAGCACGAGAGAGATACAAATCAGGACAGAACAATAACACCTATATGCCATCCTTGCCTCAGTTTCCTCACTTGAGTGATTTGTGGAATTTGGGTAGATCCTCTAAGGTGTCCAGATCCCCCTCTGGCATGTGGCTTCTCTAAATCATGGAGTGTGTCTCTCTGTCTCTTCCACCCGTCAGCCAATTTTCTTCTTGCTCAGGTGGTCCTGCAGTTAGAAAAGGATACTCTGCTACAAAACATGCTCCTTTCTTCTTTCAGTCTCCTGCCCAAACTTCCTTTGGGTATGTCTACACTACGAAATTAGGTCGAATTTATAGAAGTCGGTTTTTTTGAAATCGGTTTTATATATTCGAGTGTGTGTGTCCCCACAGAAAATGCTCTAAGTGCATTAAGTGCATTAACTCGGCGGAGCGCTTCCACAGTACCGAGGCAAGCGTCGACTTCCGGAGCGTTGCACTGTGGGTAGCTATCCCACAGTTCCCGCAGTCTCCGCTGCCCATTGGAATTCTGGGTTGATATCCCAATGCCTGATGGGGCTAAAACATTGTCGCGGGTGGTTCTGGGTACATATCGTCAGGCCCCCGTTCCCACCCTCCCTCCCCCCGTGAAAGCAAGGGCAGACAATCATTTTGCGCCTTTTTTCCTGAGTTACCTGTGCAGACACCATACCACGGCAAGCATGGAGCCCGCTCAGGTAACCGTCACCCTATGTCTCCTGGGTGCTGGCAGACGCGGTACGGCTTTGCTGCACAGTAGCAGCAACCCATTGCCTTCTGGCAGCAGACGGTGCAATACGACTGGTAGTCGTCCTCGTCGTGTCCGAGGTGCTCCTGGCCACGTCGGCTGGGAGCGCCTGGGCAGACATGGGCGCAGGGACTAAATTTGGAGTGACTTGACCAGGTCATTCTCTTTAGTCCTGCAGTCCTATTGAACCGTCTTATGGTGAGCGGGCAGGCGATACGGACTGCTAGCAGTCGTACTGTACCATCTTCTGCCAGGCAGGCAAGAGATGAGGATTGCTAGCAGTCGTATTGTACCATCTTATGCCAGGCAGGCAAGAGATGAAGATGGCTAGCAGTCGTACTGTACCATCTTCTGCCAAGCAGCCATGAGATGTGGATGGCATGCAGTCCTTCTGCACCGTTTGCTGCCAGCCAAAGATGTAAAGGATAGATGGAGTGGGTCAGAACAAGAAATAGACCAGATTTGTTTTGTACTCATTTTCCTCCTCCCCTGTCTAGATCACACTGCAGTCACTCACAGAGAAGGCGCAGCGAGGTAAATCTAGCCATGTATCAATCAGAGGCCAGGCTAACCTCCTTGTTCCAATAACAACGATAACTTTGGTGCACCATTTCTTATTGGAACCCTCCGTGCAGTCCTGCCAGAAATACTCCTTGATGTACAGGCACACCCTTTGTTGATTTTAGCTCCCTGAAGCCAACCCTGTAAGCCGTGTCGTCAGTCGCCCCTCCCTCCGTCAGAGCAACGGCAGACAATCGTTCCGTGCCTTTTTTCTGTGCGGACGCCATACCAAGGCAAGCATGGAGGCCGCTGAGCTCATTTTGGCAATTAGGAGCACATCAACCACCACACGCATTATCCAGCAGTATATGCAGCACCAGAACATGGCAACGCGATACCGGGCGAGGAGGCGACGTCAGTGCGGTCCCGTGAGTGATCAGGACATGGACACAGATTTCTCTGAAAGCATGGGCCCTGCCAATGCATGCATCATGGTGCTAATGGGGCAGGTTAATGCTGTGGAACGCCGATTCTGGGCTCGGGAAACAAGCACAGACTGGTGGGACCGCATAGTGTTGCAGGTCTGGGACGATTCCCAGTGGCTGCGAAACTTTCGCATGCGTAAGGGCACTTTCATGGAACTTTGTGACTTGCTTTCCCCTGCCCTGAAGCGCATGAATACCAGGATGAGAGCAGCCCTCACAGTTGAGAAGTGAGTGGCGATAGCCCTGTGGAAGCTTGCAACGCCAGACAGCTACCGGTCTGTCGGGAATCAATTTGGAGTGGGCAAATCTACTGTGGGGGCTGCTGTGATGCAAGTAGCCCACGCAATCAAAGATCTGCTGATATCAAGGGTAGTGACCCTGGGAAATGTGCAGGTCATAGTGGATGGCTTTGCTGCAATGGGATTCCCTAACTGTGGTGGGGCTATAGACGGAACCCATATCCCTATCTTGGCACCGGAGCACCAAGCCGGCGAGTACATAAACCGCAAGGGGTACTTTTCGATAGTGCTGCAAGCTCTGGTGGATCACAAGGGACGTTTCACCAACATCAACGTGGGATGGCCGGGAAAGGTGCATGACGCTCGCATCTTCAGGAACTCTGGTCTGTTTCAAAAGCTGCAGGAAGGGACTTTATTCCCAGACCAGAAAATAACTGTTGGGGATGTTGAAATGCCTATAGTTATCCTTGGGGACCCAGCCTACCCCTTAATGCCATGGCTCATGAAGCCGTACACAGGCAGCCTGGACAGTAGTCAGGAGCTGTTCAACTACAGGCTGAGCAAGTGCAGAATGGTGGTAGAATGTGCATTTGGACGTTTAAAGGCGCGCTGGCGCAGTTTACTGACTCGCTTAGACCTCAGTGAAACCAATATTCCCACTGTTATTACTGCTTGCTGTGTGCTCCACAATATCTGTGAGAGTAAGGGGGAGACGTTTATGGCGGGGTGGGAGGCTGAGGCAAATCGCCTAGCTGCTGGTTACGCGCAGCCAGACACCAGGGCGGTTAGAAGAGCACAGGAGGGCGCGGTACGCATCAGAGAAGCTTTGAAAACCAGTTTCATGACTGGCCAGGCTACGCTGTGAAAGTTCTGTTTGTTTCTCCTTGATGAAACCCCCCGCCCCTTGGTTCACTCTACTTCCCTGTAAGCTAACCACCCTCCCCTCCTCCCTTTAATCACCGCTTGCAGAGGCAATAAAGTCATTGCTGCTTCACAGTCATGCATTCGTTATTCATTCATCACACAAATAGGGAGATGACTACCAAGGTATCCCAGGAGGGGTGGTGGAGGAGGGAAGGAAAATGCCACACAGCACTTTAAGCACAGCACTTTAAAAGTTTACAACTTTAAAATTTATTGAATGACAGCCTTCTTTTTTTTGGGCAATCCTCTGTGGTGGAGTGGCTGGTTGGCCGGAGGCCCCCCCACCGCATTCTTGGGCGTCTGGGTGTGGAGGCTATGGAACTTGGGGAGGATGGCGGTTGGTTACAGAGGGGCAGCAGTGGCAGTCTGTGCTCCAGCTGCCTTTGCTGCAGCTCAACCATACACTGGAGTGTTAGGGGGCTTATTCCTTCACCCACTAACTTCCCTGGTCCTTCTCGCATGAACAGAGAGCAACAATACCCGAAGTCCAAAGGTGCAAACAATTCGATGTTTATTGGGGTGAACTTCCAGCAAGCATGATTCCAGTTTCCTTCCTTAGTATCCTCCTTCCCAGCTCTGACACCACAAAGCCTTACACCTGTGTCCCTGTTCCCATTCCTGCCCTTAGCCAAACATGATTCCAACTTCCTTACTCCCATTCCCTGTTCCCATTTCCCCCTTTAGCAAAACATGATTCCAATTTTCTTACCCCCATTCCCTGTTCCCATCTCACACACCCACATGCCCACCCCACCCACACCCCGTCACTTCCTCATTGACTACAGATTATATAGTAAAACTTGAGTTCTGCTTAGCTATACCTTAACCAATCATTTTCCTGAAATTTAACTAACCAATCCTAACATATTGTAACATGATTATGTAACCAATTATATCCCACCACCTCAATTAGTTTACACCCAGCAAAATTAATTATACAGCAGACAGGAACAATCACAGAACCAGACAGAGATTATACAGACAAACAACAGCAAAGTGGGAACTATAATGACAAAACAATACAGAAGTGAGGATTTCACATCCCAGCTATTGATAAGTGAGTTCTTGCCAGACAGGATGCTATCAAACTAAGTTTCCTTTTACATTTTCTAGGCACTTCCCTTTCTCTGGAGGTGATAGGAATACAATCCTGTCCTGATAGTGCCTAACAGCCCAATAGCACCTTATTTCAATGTGACTAGGTTGGAATGTGAGGATGTGACCGTTCGCTTCCCAGCTTATGGCTGCCTCTGCTGCTTAGCCAAAGGCCTTAGCCTAAGAACAGGGCCTCAGACTGTCATAGTAAGAGAAGGCCCTTACACCAGCAGACAGTGATTTTGATTCTTTCTTTTATACCTCTATCACTAGCCAAGTGATAAGAATACACCTAAATTCTTAGAGTACAGGCCTTTGCAGACAGGCCTGAATATCTATATCCTAACATGGAGCATTCTGGTTTGGTCCTGCAGCAGCCTCAGCATTGAATCCTGCCTCCTCTCATCACGCTGCCGCCACATTTGAGCTTCAGCCCTGTCTTCAGCCCACCACTTACTCTCTTCAGCCCGCCACTTACTCTCTTCAGCCCTCCACCTCTCCTCCCGGTCATTTTGTGCTTTCCTGCACTCTGACATTATTTGCCTCCACGCATTCGTCTGTGCTCTGTCAGTGTGGGAGGACAGCATGAGCTCGGAGAACATTTCATCGCGAGTGCGTTTTTTTTCTTTCTAAGCTTCACTAGCCTCTGGGAAGGAGAAGATCCTGTGATCATTGAAACACATGCAGCTGGTGGAGAAAAAAAAAGGGACAGTGGTATTTAAAAAGACACATTTTATAAAACAGTCGCTACACTCTTTCAGGGTAAACCTTGCTGTTAACATTACATACATAGCACATGTGCTTTCGTTACAAGGTCGCATTTTGCCTCCTCCCACCGCGTGACTACCCCCTCAACCTTCCCCCCTCCCTGTGGCTAACAGCGGCGAACATTTCTGTTCAGCCACAGGCAAACAGCACAGCAGGAACGGGCACCTCTGAGTGTCCCTGAAGAAAAGCACTCTATTTCAACCAGGTGACCATGAATTATATCTCACTCTCCTGAGGATAACACAGAGAGATAAAGAACGGATTTTGGTTGAATGCCAGCAAACATACACTGCAATGCTTTGTTCTACAGTGATTCCCGAGTACGTGTTACTGGCCTGGAGTGGTAAAGTGTCCTACCATGAAGGACGAAATAAGGCTGCCCTCCCCAGAAACCTTTTGCAAAGGCTTTAGGACTACATCTAGGAGAACCGCAAATGCCAGGGCAAAGTAATCCTTTCACATGCTTGCTTTTAAACCATGTATAGCATTTTAAAAGGTACACTCACCAGAGGTCCCTTCTCCGCCTGCTGGGTCCAGGAGGCAGCTTTGGGTGGGTTCGGGGGGTACTGGCTCCAGGTCTAGGGTGAGAAACAGTTCCTGGCTGTCGGGAAAACCAGTTTCTCCGCTTGCTTGCTGTGAGCTATCTACAACCTCCTCCTCCTCCTCATCTTCTTCGTCCCCAAAACCTGCTTCCGTATTGCCTCCATCTCCATTGAAGGAGTCAAACAACACGGCTGGGGTAGTGGTGGCTGAACCCCCTAAAATGGCATGCAGCTCATCATAGAAGCGGCATGTTTGGGGCTCTGACCCAGAGCGGCTGTTCGCCTCTCTGGTTTTCTGGTAGGCTTGCCTCAGCTCCTTCAGTTTCACGCGGCACTGCTTCGGGTCCCTGTTATGGCCTCTGTCCTTCATGCCCTGGGAGATTTTCACAAAGGTTTTGGCATTTCGAAAACTGGAACGGAGTTCTGATAGCACGGATTCCTCTCCCCATACAGCGATCAGATCCCGTACCTCCCGTTCGGTCCATGCTGGAGCTCTTTTGCGATTCTGGGACTCCATCATGGTCACCTGTGCTGATGAGCTCTGCATGGTCACCTGCAGCTTGCCACGCTGGCCAAACAGGAAATGAGATTCAAAAGTTTGCAGTTCTTTTCCTGTCTACCTGGCCAGTGCATCTGAGTTGAGAGTGCTGTCCAGAGCGGTCAGAATGGAGCACTCTGGGATAGCTCCCGGAGGCCAATACCATCGAATTGTGTCCACAGTACCCCAAATTCGAGCCGGGAACGTCGATTTAAGCGCTAATCCACTTGTCAGGGGTGGAGTAAGGAAATCGATTTTAAGAGCCCTTTAAGTCGAAATAAAGGGCTTCACTGTGTGGACGGGTGCAGGTTTAAATCGATTTAACGTTGCTAAATTCGACCTAAAGTCCTAGTGTAGACCAGGGCTTTGTCTCTGTGAATGCCCCTGAGTTTTTTACATCCTAGCACTAATTCCTGGTTTCCTTGTCCTGCTTCTGGGGAAATCCCACTTTTTAATGCCATTGGATAAGGTGCATTGAAGAACCTCCACCCGGTTGGGGCAGTGGTGTGAAGCTCAGGAGTACACGCTGGAAGACTTTCTCCCAGAAGGACAACTCGGGTTGGAGTTCATACCAGAGACTGCAGTTTAACAGCATTACCTCTTTACAGGACCTCTCGCATCCAGCCTAAAAGAAAGCTGAGCTGGGATATGACAGCTTTCCATAACTCCTCTGGGAATGGGGGACAGAGGGGTGGGAAGCACGTGGGAGAGGGAAAAGCTACAGGATCGACACAAGAGCAAATGGGTATAAATTGGGGCTGGACATTTCTAACTCCCAGAGCAGTGCGGTTCTGGGGCAGCCTCCCAATAGGAGTTGTGGGAGCGAACAACCTAGTGAGTTTTAACACAGAACGTGATAAGGTGATGAAGAGGTTTATATGACAGGGTTGCCTGGGATAGCAGGGATTGGACTCAATAACCCACATAGTCCCTTTCAGCCCTATGTTCCTTTCAGACTCTGTTTTCCTTCAGTGGGCCCCGGAGCAGGCCCAGAATGATTCATAGACTCCCTTGTGATCATGGAATCTGACCTCCTGTATGGCAGAGGCCAGAGACCTTCCCCTGTTTGCATTAGAACATATCTTTCATAAAAAAAAAGTCCTTAAACGATTCCTTAGACAGTCTCTGTAAGATAAGCCACATACAGAACACATGATGGTGAATATGGTAAAAGATTTGATTGGCATTCATTTAGGGTGAGCCTGAGTTACTCATGCATGGTCTCATCCCTTGTGAGTAAGTAGGTGCCAGAGGGTGCAGGGTCCCTTTCAAAGGGGACGTGGGACCAGCCCCTATTACTAGTGACTGGTTCCTTGGGGGAGCAGATTAGCTCGGAAGCAGGCATGCTGTGGCTGAGTAATGAGCGATTGCTCAGGGCTGGGCTGGAGGCTGAGCAGATAATATACAACAAGGAGGGGTGCCAGCAAGAGAAGGGGCTTGGTCAACTCTTCTTGGGGCTAGGGAGGTAGAACTGCCTGGGCAAGGGGGTCAGGCAGGCTCAGCCTTTAGGAGTTCAGCTTTGGATGGTCTGGACTATTTACAGGGTTATTTTGATAAGGAGACACAATAGGGCAAGGACCTGGGAGGTCTCCCTCTCGTAGAGGAAAGGAGAGTACCAATATGAGGAGGGGCTGGGACAAACAAGAGGCAGGAAAGAATCACGTGAGGCTGTTTCATGTTATGCCTTATGGACTTTCTGTTGAACCAAGGGCGGGTGAGGAGATAACCCTGGGAACCAATAGAAGAGCCCTGACTGGGGTGGTGTTTGAGTTGAAAATGGCGACAGTGGTGGCCTGTGAGATGAGCAAGGGAGTGCACCGAAAGGGGGCACTGGCAGGGTGGGGCACTTGATGTCTGACACAGAAGCTTGAAGAGAAATCCCAGGCTGACCCGAGGTAGTTAAGCAGAATGACTGAGAGCAGAATACTGCAGTTCTTGTTCAGTCCAAGCTTCCAGGGAAGTCAGTGGGCATTTGCCTAAGGAAGGACTGCAGGATTTTGTCCCAGAGAAAAAAACCAGTGATGGGAAACAGGTTGAAGGACAGACAGAGACTAGACAAACTGAAACAACTCTAGTAGAAAAGGATCGGGGAAAGAGATGGGCAGCAGCGCAGCACGGTAGAGGGGATGACACGGCCCTGTATCTTTGATGCACAGTACTATTCAACCACTCAAGGCTGTTCAACAGTTAGTGATTTGACCTTGGCAGCTCACGGAGTTCTGGAGCTCCTTGCCCTCCTTCTACCCTGCTTCCGTTTCTGGTGTAGCCCCAGATCATTGGAGGATTGGGCCAAAAGAAATCTGATGAGGTTCAATAAGGATAAGTGCAGGGTCCTGCACTTAGGACGGAAGAACCCTATGCACAGCTACAGACTAGGAACCGAATGGCTAGGCAGCAGTTCTGCGGAAAAGGACCTAGGAGTGACAGTGGACGAGAAGCTGGATATGAGTCAGCAGTGTGCCCTTGTTGCCAAGAAGGCCAATGGCATTTTGGGATGTATAAGTAGGGGCATAGCGAGCAGATCGAGGGACGTGATTGTTCCCCTCTATTCAACATTGGTGAGGCCTCATCTGGAGTACTGTGTCCAGTTTTGGGCCCCACACTTCAAGAAGGATGTGGATAAATTGGAGAGAGTCCAGCGAAGGGCAACAAAAATGATTAGGGGTCTGGAACCCATGACTTATGAGGAGAGGCTGAGGGAGCTGGGATTGTTTAGCCTGCAGAAGAGAAGAATGAGGGGGGATTTGATAGCTGCTTTCAACTACCTGAAAGGGGGTTCCAAAGAGGATGGCTCTAGACTGTTCTCAATGGTAGCAGATGACAGAACGAGGAGTAATGGTCTCAAGTTGCAGTGAGGGAGGTTTAGATTGGATATTAGGAAAAACTTTTTCACTAGGAGGGTGGTGAAACACTGGAATGCATTACCTAGGGAGGTGGTGGAATCCCCTTCCTTAGAAGTTTTTAAGGTGAGGCTTGACAAAGCCCTGGCTGGGATGATTTAGTTGGGATTGGTCCTGCTCTGGGCAGGGGGTTGGACTAGATGGCCTCCAGAGGTCCCTTCCAATTCTGTTATTCTATGATTCTAGGGGCAGGGAGGGGGCGGAGTTGGGGCAGGGACTTTGGGGAAGGGGTTGGAATGGGGCGGGGCAGGGGTGGAGTTGGGGTGGGGCCGGGGGCACGAGCTCCCACCAGCGCCAGGAGAAGTTGGTGCCTATGACTGCCAACTTAAACCTCCCCCACTGCAACTTGAGACCATTATTCCTTGTTCTGTCATCTGCTATCACTGAGAATAGTCTAGATCCACCCTCTTTAGATCCACCTTTCAGGTAGTTAAAAGCAGCTATCAAATTCCCCCTCATTCTTCTCTTCCGTAGACTAAACAATCCCAGTTCCCTCAGGCTCTCCTCATAACTCATGTATTCCAGTCCCCTAATCATTTTTGTTGCCCTTCGCTGCACTCTCTCCAATTTATCCACAACCTTCTTGTAGTGTGGGGCCCAAAACTGGACACAGTACTCCAGATGAGGCCTCACCAATGTCGAATAGAGGGGAATGATCACGTCCCTCGATCTGCTGGCAATGCCCCTACTTATACACCCCAAAATGCCATTGGCCTTCTTGGCAACAAGGGCACACTGTTGACTCATATCCAGCTTCTCGTCCACTGTCACCCCTAGGTCCTTCTCTGCAGAACTGCTGCCTAGCCATTCGGTCCCTAGTCTGTAGCGGTGCATTGGATTCTTCCATCCTAAGTGCAGGACTCTCACTTGTCCTTGTTGAACCTCATCAGATTTCTTTTGGCCCAATCCTCCAATGTGTCTGGTCCCTCTGTATCCAATCCCTACCCTCCAGCGTATCTAGCACTCCTCCCAGTTTAGTGTCATCCGCAAACTTGCTGAGGGTGCAATCCACACCATCCTCCAGATCATTAATGAAGATATTGAACAAAACGAGCCCCAGGACCGACCCTTGGGGCACTCCACTTGATACCGGCTGCCAACTAGACATGGAGCCATTGATCATTACCCGTTGAGCCCAACAATCTAGCCAACTTTCTACCCACCTTGTAGTGCATCCATCCAGCCCATGCTTCTGTAACTTGCTGACAAGATTCCTGTGGGAGACCGTGTCAAATGCTTTGCTGTTGAGGAATAACACGTCCACTGCTTTCCCTTCATCCACAGAACTAGTTATCTCATCATAGAAGGCAATTAGATTAGTCAGACATGACTTTCCCTTGGTGAATCCATGCTGACTGTTCCTGATCACTTTCCTCTCGTCTAAGTGCTTCAGAATTGATTCCTTGAGGACATGCTCCATGATTTTTCCGGGGACTGAAGTGAGGCTGACCGGCCTGTAGTTCCCAGGATCATCTTTCTTCCCTTTTTTAAAGATGGGCACTACATTAGCCTTTTTCCAATCTTCCGGGACTTCCCCCGATCGCCGTGAGTTTTCAAAGATAATGGCCAATGGCTCTGCAATCCTATTGAACTCCTTCTCCAAATCCCCGTCCCGGCGCTGCCTCTTCCCCGAGCACGCCATGTTCCTCCTCCTCTCACCTTCCTCCAAGCGCTTGCTGCTGTGAAACAGCTGTTTTGCAGCAGGAAGCGCTGGGAACTAGGGGGAGAAGCGGCACACCCAGGGGAGGAAGCAGAGGCGGAGGTGAGCTGGGGTGGGGAGGGGAGCGCCTATGACCACAGCGCTTATGGTCACGGTACCGCTCCAGGGATCTGTCAAGGTATCAGTGGTACCATTCCTTAGACCATCGCTGATCCCCTAGGAGGGCATCACCACTTGTGGGAGCTTCCCAGCACCAGGCCCACTCCGATTCCCGGTCCCGCTCCTAATCTTGGTACTGCTCGTCAAGCACGAGACGTAGATCACTGGCTCCAAGCCAGTGAGTCCACAATGTCTGCTGGGAACTTTGCTATTGCTATTGATTTTGAAGTGGAAGGTGCTCAGATACTATGGTGATAAGCAGCAGTATAAAACCCATATATAGATAGAGAATCAAGCCCTGGCTCCTCCTCCAACAGCTGTACCATTAAATAGAAGGGGCTCCATTCTTCTCTCAGCTTCGCTACTGCAGCACTTATGGATTTAACTGGGAATAGCTCCCATGGAACTCAGGAGCGAATGGAATCCAGGGATTATTGTCTGAGTCCAAAACAAAACCAGGCATTTCTAAGCCTCATTGGCTCTAAAACTAGATGCTGATTCTGGGCCTCAAAACTAGAGCTGGCTTGGAATGTTCTCCTTTTTCTCTTAGCTGGAAAATACCAATTTATTGAATCCAAAACTTTTTGTGGAAATATATTGGTGTCAGCCAAAATTTCTTTGGGAAGGTTTCTCAGACCTTGGATGAAATTTCTGCTCCATATCAGAGAGAGAGAGAGAGAGAGACCCCCAGAATAGCTAATAGCCCACTTGTTAGGGCACTCCCCAGGTATGTGGAGACCGGCATTGAAGTCCCTGAGCCAAAGAAGGCAGAGCAGGGCCTTAAGCCTGGGTTTCCCACATTCTCGGGGAGCGCTGACCACCAGGCCATTGGCTCTTCAGCGGCGGTGTGTCTCTTGCTCGCTGTCGCTCACTCCCCCTCCCCACGTATTTTTCAACAGTCTTCAACCGAAACCAATATCGAAACCTCAATGTTTCATGACACAGAATTCTTGTTTTCTGACCAGCCCAACTCAAACCACCGTTCTGCAGGGTTGTTTGCATACAAAGCGAGGGCAAATACAAATATTGACAGAACCCTTGTCTTCAAAGACTTTTAAATGTTTAACTCTGTGAAACTCACAAAATAGCACCTGTCAAGAACATGCACAAACTTCTATATTTCACTTCCCCAAAACACTTTGCCCTCCTGCCTGTCAACCTTTGCTGTAATATGAGTAATGCCTACACTCTCAGCTGTTTCCCTGTGACTATTCCTTGTGCTAGGCCTTTCCTGCTTTTGAGTGATTTATCACTCCCTCTCCTTAAAGGGTAGCCTTGCTTTAGTGATGAATTGTTCTATCCTGGCTTCTTATACTGACTTCAGGTGGGCAAGATTTGAAGCCACCTCACATGTCTTTTAATTACATGAACATAATTCTCTTCTTTATGCAGCACACGCATTCAGGCTAGCATTTTTGTGCGGTAAGAAGGCTTTTGTCTATATTACGAAATAATTTACAAGCGTATAATAATCTGCATGCATCCGGTGAAGTGAGCTGTAGCTCACGAAAGCTCATGCTCAAATAAATTGGTTAGTGTCTAAGGTGCCACAAGTACTCCTTTTCTTTTTGTGGATACAGACTAACATGGCTGCTACTCTGAAACCTTTACAAGGGAATTTATTAGTAACAATTAAGCTGTGGAGATGGTTCCATTTGCAAGTCCCAAGGGCCAAGTCTTGTTTTTCAGCATAGTGAAGCTTGCATTTGCTGTTAATTTCAAAGGTATAAAACAACAATGGGCCTAATCCAAACCCCACTGAAATAAAGGAAAATGCTGCCAAAGCCCACTGAAATCAATCGATTAGGCTCTGTATGTCTAGACTGGCAGATCAATTAAACTGCCATATGCAGCAAAGGGGGTGGGGGGGAAGCAAGATAAATGAATAGTTAAAGAGGTTACCAAAATGAAGGAACCCGAATAACATTTTACTCAGCTTGTGAGAGGACAGCAGTCTTGCATACCTTTTTATACCTCATGAGCTTGACTTTGTTGGTAAGGATTTATGTCTCAGCTGAGTCAGATTTTCGCCTCCCTTAAATGAAAGGTGCCAGACTGTCGGTCACAGCTCTCTCATTCAGATCTACACTAAGCTATTCACCTATTAGCATTTCTCTGTGCTAAGAGCAATAACTTCAGCATGGAATAAGTGAGTGCACGTGCCCTAAAGGCCGTGGAAGATAAAATAGAGATAGCAGTTCGCATCAATGTACAAATGGAAAGAAAATTTGAATGCCCATGTTAAAAGAGCCACTTCTCGGCTATTTTCTACTGGCATGCATGCAACAGATAATCCAAGCTCTCCCGGGCATTGGCAGCATTTTAAAAAAGATCTTTATGTGAGGATAAACTGTTCTGAGGCAATTTCTCCAGAGCATTAGGCACAAACAGGCTATGCAATACCTGGGATGAATTCCTTCAAATGTTTTTTGGTCATGAACAAGCGAACAATTTTGGCTCCCACAATTAGAGTCTCAGAGCTATTTTAATAAATGTGCTCTGACGTAGCATATTTCAGTTTGTGGCAACTATTAATATATCAGGTGTCACTGCACTTCTGTGCAGTAGATATTATTATAAAGATTCACATATAGCCTCATTTCCCCTAAGAGCTTTATTTTTCAATGCCCCCCAGAAGTATATTCTCCAAATGAGCGGATATACGTATTTGTGCATATGAGCATACTCTGTGAACATCCACTTGGGCATTTGGAGGGCAGAAACAGAGTAGCACAAGCACACATGCAATGACCCAAACAATTACCACAGTTGTACAAGGAAATTAATGTGCTTGCAAATTTTGCAGCAGATTTTTGGAGACCCTCAGAAAATCTGGTCCGAAGCTATTTGCCCGGGTACAACCTATTGTATTGATGATGCATATGATAGTTACCCTGGAATTGAGGGGAATGTTACCCCAGAATTTGGTCAAGCAAATTGCAGCCATATTGTGTGCATTTAGCCATTATAAATTAATAAAAGAGGACACCACATACTGTAGTTAAGGGCTAATTTGGACAAGCAGGGCTTCTGCAAGCAAGGTCAAATACTAGCTGCAGGCTTGCAGTTTCTGCTAATCAGAATGGGGAGAGGGGAGAAAAGAGTCAACAAGTTATGAGATTGAAAGAAAATAAGAGGACGGAGACCTTGAGTCTGGGCACCTTTGATATGGAAACGTATTATGACTAAGGCCATGTCTACACTACAAAGTTAATTTGACTTTATGTAAGTCGACATCGAGCCTCCGATTTAAGCAAGTCGATCTTGCGTGTCCACACTATGCTCATTGTATTGGCGGAGTGCATCTTCACTGCAGAGCTTGCACTGATGCATGGAGCACTGCATTGTGGGTAGCTATCCCACAGTGCACGTAGCCGAGTGGAATTTTGGGCTGGGCTTCCAATGACTTTTAGGACCAGAACATTAGCGTGGGTGGTTATGGGAAGATGGTGTTAGCCTCCCATGATGCACTTCCCTCCCTCCCTGAAATCAACGGCAAACGAACCAAGCCTTTTTTACACCTTTTTTCATAACCCTGGTTTACCCGCACAGATGCCATAGCATGAGAAGCGTTGTACACTGTTCAGCTGTACACTGTTGTTGTGAGCATTACAAACACCTCATGCTTTATCCTGCAGTATTTACACAGCCGATACAGGAGCCGCTGTGCGGAACAATGTGATGCCACACAAGCAGCCCTGCTGGAAGACCTAGAGCAGAGCAATTTGCAGTTGCTGGCAACAGTCATGCATCACCTTGACATGGTTGAGCACCATTTCTGGGCCCGGGAAACAAGCACTGACTGGTGGGACCGCATCGTTATGCAGCTATGGGTGACGAGCAGTGGCTGCAGATCTTTAGAATGCGTAAGGCCACTTTCCAGAAACTGTGCAAAGAGCTTTCCCCAGCCCTGAAGTGCAGCAATACTAAAATGAGAGCTGTTCTGACAGTGGGAAGTGAGTGGTGATAGCTCTGTGGAAGCTTGCAACGCCAGACTGGGGACATGGGGAATAGATGGGCAGCCCTCGGTGGAGAAAGAGGTGGTTAGGGACTATTTAGAAAAACTGGACATGCACAAGTCCATGGGGCCGGACGAGTTGCATCCGAGAGTGCTAAAGGAACTGGCGGCTGTGATTGCAGAGCCATTGGCCATTATCTTTGAAAACTTGTGGCGAATGGGGGAAGTCCCGGATGACTGGAAAAAGGCTAATGTAGTGCCAATCTTTAAAAAAGGGAAGAAGGAGGATCCTGGGAACTACAGGCCAGTCAGCCTCACCTCAGTCCCCGGAAAAATCATGGAGCAGGTCCTCAAAGAATCAATCCTGAAGCACTTACATGAGAGGAAAGTGATCAGGAACAGTCAGCATGGATTCACCAAGGGAAGGTCATGCCTGACTAATCTAATTGCCTTTTATGATGAGATTACTGGTTCTGTGGATGAAGGGAAAGCAGTGGATGTATTGTATCTTGACTTTAGCAAAGCTTTTGACACGGTCTCCCACAGTATTCTTGTCAGCAAGTTACGGAAGTATGGGCTGGATGAATGCACTATAAGGTGGGTAGAAAGTTGGCTAGATTGTCGGGCTCAACGGGTAGTGATCAATGGCTCCATGTCTAGTTGGCAGCTGTTGTCAAGTGGAGTGCCCCAGGGGTCGGTCCTGGGGCCGGTTTTGTTCAATATCTTCATAAATGATCTGGAGGATGGTGTGGATTGCACTCTCAGCAAATTTGCAGATGATACTAAACTGGGAGGAGTGGTAGATACGCTGGAGGGGAGGGATAGGATACAGAGGGACCTAGACAAATTGGAGGATTGGGCCAAAAGAAATCTGATGAGGTTCAATAAGGATAAGTGCAGGGTCCTGCACTTAGGACGGAAGAACCCAATGCACAGCTACAGACTAGGGACCGAATGGCTAGGCAGCAGTTCTGTGGAAAAGGACCTAGGGGTGACAGTGGATGAGAAGCTGGATATGAGCCAGCAGTGTGCCCTTGTTGCCAAGAAGGCCAATGGCATTTTGGGATGTATAAGTAGGGGCATAGCGAGCAGATCGAGGGACGTGATCGTCCCCCTCTATTCGACATTGGTGAGGCCTCATCTGGAGTACTGTGTCCAGTTTTGGGCCCCACACTACAAGAAGGATGTAGATAAATTGGAGAGAGTCCAGCGAAGGGCAACAAAAATGATTAGGGGTCTGGAACACATGAGTTATGAGGAGAGGCTGAGGGAACTGGGATTGTTTAGTCTGCAGAAGAGAAGAATGAGGGGGGATTTGATAGCTGCTTTCAACTACCTGAGAGGTAGTTCCAGGGAAGATGGTTCTAGACTATTCTCAGTGGTGGAAGAGGACAGGACAAGGAGTAATGGTCTCAAGTTGCAGTGGGGGAGGTTTAGGTTGGATATTAGGAAAAACTTTTTCACTAGGAGGGTGGTGAAACACTGTAATGTGTTGCCTAGGGAGGTGGTGGAATCTCCTTCCTTAGAAGTTTTTAAGGTGAGGCTTGACAAAGCCCTGGCTGGGATGATTTAATTGGGTATGGGTCCTGCTTTTGAGCAGGGGGTTGGACTAGATGGAGGTCCCTTCCAACCCTGATATTCTATGATTCTATGATTCTATGATTCAGTCAGTGGGGCATCAATTTGGAGTGGGTAAATCTACTGTGGGATCTGTTGTGATCCAAGTTTTCAGGGCCGTTAACAGACTTCTGCTAAGAAGGGTAGTGATTCTGGGAAACGTGCAGGACATAGTGGATGGCTTTGCTGCGATGGGGTTCCCTAACTGCGGTGGGGCGATAGACGGAACGCATATCCCTGTCTTAGCACCAGACCACCTTGCTAAAGAGTACGTAAATCAAAAGGGGTCTTCTCAAGGTGTTACAAGTGCTGGTGGATCACAGGGGCCGTTTCACCAACATCAATGTGGGATGGTTGGGAAAGGTGCATAACACTTGTATCTTTAGGAACACAGGTCTGTTCAGAAAACTTCAAGCAGGGATTTTCTTTTCAGACTGTAAAATAACGGTTGGTGATGTTGAAATGCCAATTGTGATCCTGGGAGACCCAGCCTACCCCTTGTTCCCATGGCTCATGAAGCCGTACGCAGGCAGCTTGGACAGCAGTAAGGACTGGTTCAACCATAGGCTGAGCAAATGCAGATTGGTGGTGGAATGTGCCTTTAGACATTTAAAAGGTTGCTGGTGTTGTTTGCTTACTAGGTTATACCTCAGTGAAAGTAATATCCCCATTGTTATTGCTGCCTGCTGTGTGCTCCATAATATCTATGAAACAAAGGGAGAAAGGTTTCTGCTGGGATGTGGGGTTGAGGCAGATCACCTGGCAGCCAATTTTGAGCAGCCAGACACCAGGGCAACAAGAAGAGCCCACTGAGGGGCTTTGCATCTCCATGAGGCTTTGAAAACCATTTTCATCAATGACCCACAGTAATGTGACACTTATCTGTGTTGTTCCTTACCAACCTGTCCCCTCCATTGCATTTTCTCCCCTGTAAACTCCACCCCCACCAAACAACCATGTGCTGAATGAATAAAGAGCCCTTTCTCCTCAATCCATTAAGTTTTATTATGCACACAGACACACAGAGACAGCAAAGAAAAGTAAGATAACCTGGGGCAAAAGGGCACCATACTCTCTGGTGGGGAAGCATCCGGCCATTGCTGACCTGCTGCTAATTACTCAATATCATCTCAGATTCTAGGTAATTATTTGGGATGATCTAAACCTATTGCTTATGTTTGTGTGTGCTTAAATCTAATAAATAGTTATTTTAAATAAGAGCACACTTATTTGTATCAATCTTTCATCAGACAGGAATGCTGTGTTCCCATTGATTTATTCCTGACACCACCTGGGGTGAAACAGTTATGTTATCACTGCTTTGGGTTTTGAAAACCCTGGGTAACAGGACCATCTAGATAAATTCCATGCATTATCACCAGTAACAACAATTGTGTGGGACTGATTTAGTTGGCTGTCTTCAATAGGGTTACACAGGTGTTACTGATTGCAGAATTTGGCTCTGGAATTAGAAACAGGTGAATAATTCTGTGAACATGTGAGGCAGAATACAATCTGAGATCACTGTGCTATAGCTCTGTTAATTCTGCAGTGCCAACAAGAATAAAAATAATAATAATTAAAACAAGCAAATATGTCCAGAGACACACCGAAGTCTGACCAGCTTCTCTTGTGTGGAAGAACTGGTCCATTTCAGGGGAACACGTCCTTGTGAACAGCTAAGAGTTCATACAATGGGATAGTATATAAGCAGTATTACAGGGTATTTTTGCTAGGCTGTAATTCAGTAAAATTGGGTGCGCAGAGAAAGCATGGGAAAGGAATGATAGTAGTTAGAATTGCATCAGTACCAATGAGTCAAGGATTCAAGTACACAGTGGAGGGGGAGGAAGAAAGTTTAGAAGGAAGTTTAATCAGTAGGGCAAGATTTTAAGAGATGACTATGTTAATAGTTTGAAGCATAGCTCTAACTCTGATGCATCTCACACATCAATATAACTGCTTACTTGGGACCTGGGACCAGTGCCTATTACCGTCAATGGAAAGCCTCTCATTGATTTGAGTAGGTGCTGGATCTGGCCCCAAGTCATTCTTGTGTATTTATACGGCCACAACATCTAGGCCCGACTAGGACCCAGTTGTGCTAGGCACTGCCCGCACACGCAATGAAAATAATCCCCTGTGTCACAGAATCACAATGAGAGACAATAGGTGGAAACACCAAACTGATGGGGATGCACAAAGTAACGGACAGTTATGATTGGTATAATGAGTCAGGCCACACACTTTTGATTTGCAAAAGTTCTGGGCACCTGCAAGATTTAGCTAGGTGGCTAAAGATGCAGATAGGTGCCTAGTGGGATTTCCAGAACTGCCCAAGTACCTAACCTGCAATGAAACCAATATCAGTTAGACACTTGTGAGACTCCCAGCAGGCACCTAGCTTCATCTTTAGGCAACTAAACACCTTTGAAAATTAGTCCTTAAGGTCCAGACCCACAACAATATTTATACTCGTAATGTCCATTGACATCTGAGCCTAACTGCCTAGCCTCAGGTCCTATTAGCTGCACCTGTGTAAACCACTGCAAGCAATGGGATTGTACAAATATAACTGAGGGCCTGATTTGCTCGGCAGAACCTTTGTTACAGGTGATGGTGTGCAGGAGGGAATGAATAAAGCTGAAATTTCAGAATTTCCACACTCAGGGTTCAGATCTCACAAAAATCTCTTGTAAAATGTGCAGATTTGATACTGAAATCATGGCGAGACACTGACATGGAGCCCCATGATACTGTGTGTACCGTCACGTCTCAGACTAGAAACAGACTTTCAATTCATCGAGGGAAGTAGAGATCAGGTTATTGAAGATCACAGGAGATCCAGTCAGAGCCAAAGCCATTCCCCTCAGCAAGGGAACTCCTTGCCTGTGCTTTGCATAAATGCCACCTTAGTGCTTAATTTTTGCCAGAGAGCCCTGGCACCTCTCAGCTTGGCAGTTCATAGCCCCAGCACCTCTGGGCTTGCTGCATCAGGTTTGAATGTTGTCATAAATATAAAGGGAAGGGTAACCACCTTTCTGTATACAGTGCTATAAAATCCCTCCTGGCCAGAGGCAAAATTCTTTCACCTGTAAAGGGTTAAGAAGCTACAGTAACCCCGCTGACACCTGACCCAAAATGGCCAATAAGGGGACAAGTTTCTTTCAAATCTGGAGTGGGAGGGGGGCAAAGGGTTCTGTCTCTCTGTGTGATACCTTTGCTGGGAACAGATCAAGGGTGCAAGCTTTCCAACTCTTGTAAAGTTAGTAAGTAATTTAGCTAGAAAATGCATTAGATTTTGTTTTGTTTAATGGCTTGTAAATTCGCTGTGCTGGAGGGAATGTGTATTCCTGTTTGTGTCTTTTTGTAACTTAAAGTTTTGCCTAGAGGGATTCTCTGTGTTTTGAATCTGATTACCCTGTAAAATATTTACCATCCTGATTTTACAGAGGTGATTCTTTTACATTTTCTTTAAATAAAATTCTTCTTTTAAGAACCTGATTGATTTTTCATTGTTCTTAAGATCCAAGGGTTTGGGTCTGTGTTCACCTGAACCAATTGGTGAGGATATTATTATCAAGCCTTCCCCAGGAAAGTGGGTGTAGGGCTTGGGGGGATATTTTGGGGGAAGACATCTCCAAGTGGTCTCTTTCCCTGATCTTTGTTTAAATCGCTTGGTGGTGGCAGCATAGGGTTCAAGGACAAGGCAAAGTTTGTACTTTGGGGAAGTTTTTAACCTAAGCTGGTAAGAATAAGCTTAGGGGGTCTTTCATGCAGGCCCCCACATCTGTACCATAGAGTTCAGAGAGGGGAAGGAACCTTGACAAATATAAAAAAATTACTAGAGCCCCAGCACCTAATTGCTTGAACCCCAGCACCTCTTTCATTGCAAACATTGCACTGGGCCATCTGCGTTTTCACCTGGCCAGGAATTGAAGGTGGTGTAACTGAGTTCTCCCATTGCTTTGACTGCAACTAGTTTTTGGGGAGTAAAGGAGGTCTCCACTGCAGCATCTGACTACCTTGGAATGGGCACTGGGCTTGAGAGATGACATCATGTAATTTACCGTTCTGAGCCATACACTTTGGTTGCTTTATTAACAGAGCGACTGCAAAGCAAGCCGTGATTCTAGGAAAGGACATTGAGGGTTGTCAGGGAAGGCATAGAATTTATATTGACTAATTTATTTACATAATTGAGTTTTCCCCCAGCTCTGTCATCTTTCATAATAAAGTTTATTAATAACATAGACATCTAGTGATTGGACTCTGGCCTCTCCTAGGAAGTAATTGGGAGCTTGTGTGTGCATGGTGCAAAGCCAGGATTGCTGGTGAGCATCAGGTTATAGATTAATTTATCTCTTGCCCCTATTATGCCTACTGGGACCCTTGCAATTACATCTGTTGCACTGTTTCCAGTGATCTCTTATTTATATGAATTATAATTTGATGAATTTATATATTACCTATTGAATGTAATGATGACAGTTGATTCCCACAATCATCACGTAGTAACTATACACTTACCTCCTTATCATGAAGATGCAGCTATGCCTCAGTTTACCTCTGACTGGTGGGGTAGCTTATTCTTTCAACTAGACCTCCTAGGGCAGTGACCATTCAAAAGTAAATAATGTTAATGATTTACCCAGCATCACACAGGGGTCCGTTGAAGAAATAGGAATGGAACCCCTATCTCCAGAGCCCCATTGCATTGCCGGAACAACCATTCTGCTGAACTTTGTTGCAAGCTAGTTACAGTTAGACAGGGGTTAAAGACTTACTACAGTCAACACCCTACCCAATATGTTTAAATATTGCTTTCAGACACTTCTATGCCAAAATCCCTAACAGTTAATGTGCCAGGAAACTCAGCTACTTTCCCACTGCTAGGCAGTAACTGACCATTCACTATCATCCCAACCAAATTCCACTGCAATCTCATTTGTAATAACCAAATGCGGAAGGAAAAACAAAACCTGTCATCGCGTTGGTGGCATTTGAGAGTAATGTGCCTTTTCTCATCTTACTTAATTTAATGTGTGGTTCAGATGTTCCTGTCTCCAGTGTGATAGATCTTGCCTTGTAGTGCAAAAGCTCTCTATAATCTGCCTTGTTCAGAAAGTAGATTGTAGCTATTCATGCCTTGAAATAAAATATGAGTATGCTAGAATTCTGCCCCCTACATTCCACACAGCAGTTATTAGTGAGACCAACATATTTCTTGGTAGTCATTGTTATTACATTATGACTCCTTGGATTTAACTAATAGCTTCCCCCCTCCTCAAAATTCTTCTGATGTTCTGAAGCTTCCAGAATACTTAATACAGTAGTTTGCTGTAATGAAACTGCCTCATTAGGTTGATGCATTTGAACATACATACTAATCAGGGCTGTCACAAGGAAAAAACACTTTATTTTGTTCTTTCCTGGAGTTGCCACTTGAAACAAGACCAATTGTTAATAGTGAATGGTGCATTTCAGATGCAGGCCAAGGAAAAGATAAGAAAAAGGTACAGACAGTTTCACTGAGCTCTGGAGAAACTGCTTGTCTCTAAAAGCAGGAGCACTTTCTCTCTCACTTATCTACCTATCTAATTGTTTGTTCTGCATAAAACAATGAATTTTTCAGGTAACACTTTTACATCCATAATTTACTCTAAGGCCATAATTTCCAAGTGTGGGCAGAGGAACAGTTGCTCAGTTCTGCAAGCACTCAAAATAGATCTGCAAAAAAACCCAACCCCATACTAACTCACCAGGTCTCTTACATTAAATGTTTAATTAACAAAATTGTTATGCATTACTTATGGCTGCTGCTTCAGTCTACTGCTGTGATTCATGAACTATATTATGAAGTCTGGACTTGTTTTGTCATTTTCCTGAAAAATAAACCCAAAATTGGATTTGCTGTATAGCACAGACATTGATTCTGTCTGTAATAGGCTTCGGAAATGTGTTTTCCCCTTTTTCACATAAAAAGATTCTTCTGTTTCTTTTGAGGTTCTGATCACATAAAAATGAATATGTTCATGCTGTCTCATTTCATCTTTAATATTCATCTCAACACATCACTATTAAAATAACCCACCTTTTTTATTTTATGTCAAATTACATTTATTGTAATGAGGGGTAAACAAAAAATAGCCCCTCACCACTAAACATAATTGATCCTCAAGCAATGTTTAGGGTATAAAAAAGTTAAGCTAAGTTCTCTCCCACCACATGATCCTCATCAGGCTTTCTATCATAGCTCCTGTTCACATTGGCATCCACAGAGGTATGGCAATATCCGCCAGGCTTGCTGCCGCCTTTCACTCTTCTGTGTTCTGTTGTTTCCCCAAAGTGGATGCACCATGGACCTGCTCCAAAGCCCATTGAAGTCAATGAAAAGATTCCCATTGACTTGAGTGGCTCGGAGCCCATTTTCTATGGATTCCCCCCACTTGAATATATGAGATATACCTTACGTTAAGCAGCCTTGATAGCGTTCAGCAGAGAATACCCAGAGGATGTTGTGAAGACTAAGACTATAACAGAGTTCAAAAAAGAACTAGATAACTTCATGGAGGATAGGTCCATCAATGGCTATTAGCCAGAATGGACAGGGATGGTGTCCCTAGCCTCTGTTTGCTAGAAGCTGGGAATGGGAAACAGGGGATGGATTACTTGATGATTACCTGTTCTGTTCATTCCCTTTGGGGCACCTGGCTTTGGTCACTGTCAGAAGACAGGATACTGGGCTAGGTGGACCTTTGGTCTAACCCAGTATGACCATTCTTATGTACCCAACCTGAGTTACAACTCTGGGTAGAAAATGACCCAAGATAAGAGGCACATGAAGGAGTTGGGGAATCACTACTTGGAGACTGAGTGGTGACTCTGGGGTTAAGCAGAATGGGATGGGGGACAGAGGAAAGATAAGACTGTGATATGGTTATGTTTGGATGAACTATATACACATATCTATATGTCAGTGAGCCTTTTGAGGTCTCCCTTTTTCTTCCCTTCCTCATTTTCCATCAAGATAGGAAGGATAGACTTGTTCCAAATTTATCTGGCACTATAAGAGACCCTTGTTTGTAGCTAAAAAAAAAAGCCAATTTATTTGCTAATAATAAATTTGCCTCTTAAAAATGGCAATTTAATTCTGAATGGTTTTGGCTATCTATAACTGGCCTTCTGGGGACAACAAATTACTTGTTAGCATGCTAACAAATGTCATTCATCTGAGTAGGTCAGCCAAGGTGGCCATCTGTCACACTGTCCTCTTTGGAGCTGTTCCTTTAGAAGGATTACTTTAATAATAAGGAAGAGTTTTAAAAAAACGTAGTGTGGAGGTTACTGGATAGCTCAGGATCCTAGTAACGGGAGCTGGAGCTTTTCTGCTAGCTCATTGATCCAAGTCTGGTTTGGATTAGATGTGGTGGTCTTCATTCACTTCCTAATGGACAGGTTCTTCGATTCCAAAGCCAGAAAGGATTATTTTGTTCATCTAGCCTGACACAGGCCACAGAACTTCCCCAAAACAGAAGAAGATGCATTGACTGGTTGGTTGCTGCTGGCAGCTTCAGTAAGAGGTTAAGACCTGAATTGGCGTGGCATGTAAACTCTCTTTTCATTGCTTGAGGTGGTCACCCCAAGTATAACTGCAGGAACATTTGTGGAAGCTTGCCTGGCCATTGCCATGATGTATTTGCTCTGTAGTTTTTCTAGAGCTGTCAGACCAGCACTTCCCCAGCACTCTTTACATATAAAGAGACAACTGTGTGCACAAGAAGGGTTGTGTTTGCTTTCAGTGGATTTTCAGTCCCGGAAATCCCTTTTCAGTTCAGCTAATTGATGAGAGGAGTATTTAAACTAGAGCCCACAGAGGTATATGCTGCTTTGTAAAAATACTCCCCAAACCACAGGAAACCCAAACACCTTTGCTCCTATTTTAATACTATTGACTTAAACTAGATGTATTTAGAATGACTTTGGTTTAATACAAATGTATATCTGTAGAACATTCTTGGTTTTACCCCCCCCCCAATCTTATTAACCATGAATTTTTTATGCTATGAAGAATTTAACTAAATTGTGCTAAGCCAATGTGTAGAACTCAAATCAAGAATAGACTAAGCCTGGCCCTTGTCTAGAATTAGCTCCTTTATATCTGATGATCTTTTGATTAAGGTGCAAGGTTTTGCTGGTCAGCAGATCTGGATTCTCTTCTCACCTTTGCCACATGATTATGCCATGTATGACCTTGGGAAAGTGCTTTCTTGCTTATTCATTTATTGATTTATTTATTTGTCACACTCAGAGATGTGGTAGTCACTTCAGAGAAGATGTAGAAAAACATGACCACTGCCTCAAAGAGGTTATAAACTAAACTTAAGCATGGGGAGGAGGTGTAACATGTTCAGATAGATGGCGCAGGAATCACAGACTCATAGACTTTAAGGTCAGAAGGGACCTTATGATCATCTATTCCGACCTCCAGTACAACACAGGCCACAGAATCTCACCCACTCATTCCTGTAACAAACCCCTAACCTATGTCTGAACTATTGAAGTCCTCAAATCATGGCTTAAAGACTTCAAGGTGCAGAGAATCCTCCAGCAAGTGACCCATGCCCCACGCTGCAGAGGAAGGCGAAAAACCTCCAGGGTCTCTGCCAATCTGTCCTGGAGGAAAATTCCTTCCCGACCCCAAATATGTTGATTAGCTAAACCCTGAGCATGTGAGCAAGACTCACCAGCCAGACACCCAGGAAAGAATTCTCTATAGTAACTCAGATTTCAGGAAGAATCGGAAGATAATGGTCTGGTGTGGGGAACCAGGTGTTTGAAAGAAGGAAGTAGTTGCAAGCAAGCCAGAAGATAATTGGCTCCCAGATAAGACTTTTAGCTGGGAGGAGAGAGGGGAAAGTATAGATCTTTGAAGTTTTGTGAAAAGAAGGAACAGCATGATTTGGTCAGAGCCTGGATATGATGCTTAAAAGTAGGACAAGGTTGTACACTCCCCTAGAAATATTATGGGAGGCCGAGTTTACATCAAATCTTCCACTCAAGGGCAGGGCTGAAGCCCACTGAGAAGGTAGGGGAAGGAAACTTTTAGTCCCACAGGGTAATTTCCCTTTGCACTGCTGTTTTACCCTGCTTCCCTCAGGCCATATGTTTCCTCTGGATCAATGCTGCCATTGATAGAATACTCATGGCTGTTTAAGAGCACCCATAGGAAGGCCAAGAGGAAGTTACTTGCTTTCCCTCCTCTCCCCCCACAGCATAAACTCTCCATTGGATTTCAGCTGCAAAGCAATGGGATCAGCACTGGATGATGCACATGGAGAGAAGCTGTCCCCTCTCTCCTTCCTCTCTATCCTCCTGTGACGGGATCTCTGGAGTGCAAGCTGGGACTATGGGACTGCTGTGCTCCCTTTATTCACTATTCTGGGCTGTCTCTCACAATGCCTTACTGGTGACAAGCAGCAAACCCCTCCAGGTGCTGGTACCACTCAGTACAACTGCATGTGGAGCCCCTCACCCAGCTAGATTGCATGAATGGTCCCAGAGCCACTCATGAATCACACAGAGCAAGGCACGAGCCAACCCTTCCCCCGCATCTCCCAGCCTTGTACCTCAGGAAAATGCTGTCTTGCTCTGCTCAAGATCCTTTCTTGACCAATACAAGTGCATTAATTGGTTCACCACTTCATCAGTGGAGAGTGGATATACACCAGCCTTTGGAACCTAAGCAGACTTACCAAGCACTTCAGGCAAACTCACTGGTAAGGATAAACATTAAAGTAAGTTTATTGATTACAAAAGATGGATTTTAAGTGATTATACATGATAGACAAAAAGTCAGAGTCATTACCAAAATAAAATAAAATATAAGCACGCAGTTAAAACTCTCAACCTATAGACTGGGCAACATCTAGATTAAGCAGTTTTTCTCACCCCATTGGATATTGCAGGTTGGTTACAGTCTTTCAAACTCTGGCTTTTCCTCTTAGCCTGGGGACCTGTCTCTTCAGCTCCAGCATTCTCCTTGCCTTCAGCATAGGTGGGAGAGAAGAGAAAGGACGAAGCATGGGGCCACTGTGTTCTGTTTTATATCCTTATTCCACGTCCATGAAGAACAAAAGTCCAGGCATGTCTGGTGGGCATTGCTGAGTCACCACGTAAGGTGGAGCAAATGTGTTGTGGCCTTGTGCAAATGAGTTGTTCAGTTGTAACTACCTTGCTGGACAATAGCTGCTGATGGTTGTTCAACACCCATCCAGGTGTTGGTTACCTCCCTTCCTGTCATCTCTGGGGAGCTAATATCTGGGTGATTCCCCAACTCACAGCATGTTCTAGTGACAACCATACACCACAATCTCATAACTTCGTTTGCACCAATGAGATACATATTTAGATAGAACAGTGACTTTCAGCAGATCAGAGCCTTCCCCATGGTACCTCACATGGCATACTTTATAGGAAATATCACAATTATATATAAATGATGAGTGTGGGGGTTACAGGGCGCTCCCCCAAAGTATAGAGAGGGTCACACCTCCCCTAAAATCCTATGAGCACCAATCCTATGAAAGCAGAAGGGCAATCAGGACGTTCATTTCAGTTTGGACCTCCATTTCCTCACCTGTAAAATGGGCTAACACCTCCGTGGGAGGGGTGATATACAAATGTTTGTAAAGTGGTTGGAGAACCTTGGATGGAAGGTCTTGTGTGAGCACAAAGTATTATTGTGATTTTCTGTATCAAAGATGAGTAGCCTATATCAAAGGGCGATGCTCAGCGTTATTATTTATTTGTTGGTGCTACATTGGGCAATGGCTGGTGTGTACATATAGTAAGAGATGATTGGCTCTTGGTCCAAAGATCTCGCAGTCTTATACTGGTTACATTTATCTCCTTGTCAAATTACTACTGCCTTTGAGTCACAAGTCTTCACCATAAGAGCTTTCGTAAGCTGGTGAATTTTAACCTAGCATTAAATGGAGCATAAGAACGTAAGAACGGCCAGACCGGGTCAGGCCAAAGGTCCATCTCGCCCAGTCTCCTGTTTTCCGACAGTGGCCAGTGCCAGGCGCCCCGGAGGGAATGAACAGAACAGGGGATCGTCAAGTGATCCATCCCCTGTCGCCCATGCCCAGCTTCTGGCAAACAGAGGCTCGGGACGCCTCAGAGAGTGGTTTTTATACTAAAGCAACACTTATATTTCAGAACATTGCTTTGGAAGTGGCAGGAGAGCTGCACGGTCTGGCTGCTGGACTTGTGTAAGAACAGCGCCCGCGGCCTGGTCCCGGTGGCGTTTCAGAGTGTGCAGCTACACGGGGCTCCTCTATCGCAACCGTGTAGAAATGCAGAAACTCCCACACACATTTGTCACGTGAAAACTATCAGCAGCATCAGTGGTGACAAATCAGCCTTAGAAACACAGGATCATAGAATAGCAGGGTTGGAAGGGACCCCAGAAGGTCATCTAGTCCAACCCCCTGCTCAAAGCAGGACCAATTCCCAGTTAAATCATCCCAGCCAGGGCTTTGTCAAGCCTGACCTTAAAAACCTCTAAGGAAGGAGATTCGACCACCTCCCTAGGTAACGCATTCCAGTGTTTCACCACCCTCCTAGTGAAAAAGTTTTTCCTACTATCCAACCTAAACCTCCCCCACTGCAACTTGAATAGCCTTATCCTGCCCCAAGGCAAAGTGCTCATGTCCTTCCATGTCTTTTGGACCAATGTGTGCGCTCTCTCTCTCTCTCTCTCTCTCTCTCTCGGTTTATCTTGCCTCCCCTTTATAGCATCGACACATGAGGTGAGACTATATTGTGACTAACAGAGAGAGAAAAAGTTAAGAGTAGCACAGATGGCTCCAGAATGACTAATGGTTTGGGATAATGAAGAAAGAGCCTGAAAGAAAGAAAGAAATCTCTTTGATTAGGCAACAAATGAAAGCAGAGGCTGTAATTAAGGAACTAGGAAGAAATACAGAACACCTGTCTAGAAGCAGAGATGGAAGAGCAGGGAGCAGGCTGCGTGGAGAGTCTGTGGTGACAGTTGGCATGGCTGATTTCCATTTGTTTGTCTCTCTTTGTGTGTTCAGACTGTCATATTAAAATAAACATGAATCTTAAAGCCAAGTCGTGAATTGGGTTTTGTATAAAATGCAGTCTTTCGTGCTGTTTAAGCAAAATTGTTATATTGTCCTGAGCATAAATAAAGCTGCATCAGATGGATTGAAAACTACAGCATAGATTAGAGTCTCGGTGAGTTTTTGAACACTATTGTGGATACGACAAGAATCCTCTAGAGTAGCAGAGTTAAGAGCTTTGCACGTTAATTTCAGTTCAGTATTCAGAATCTGTCTGATACACTATGACCCAGTTTCAGCCATCCAGTATTCATTTGGTGGACCCAAGAACAGGTCATCTCAAGCTTTGTAATGCAGTTTTCTCTTGAAGTGATGGTTAAAAAGCCTTATGTATCCTGTAGCTGTAATACAAAAGATTGCAGCTAAGCTTCTTATTGTATTGCCATATCTAATCACCACTGGTTTGTTGCACAGTCCTGTGATCGTGGGTGACTGGTGCTGTACGTAGTGATGGCTTCTCAGCTGTGCATGGTCTTAGTAGATAGGTCTGTTTGTTAGCCTGGGATCCAATTTTGGGTTTGACTTTTTGATACTCTGATATTAAAATGTATAAACAAGGGACAAGGGCACTGTGATGTTGCTTCTGCCTTGTCAGCTGGATTTGTTAGTACAATGGGAACAGATAAGAGCAGTTAAAGTGTTACTCAGAGCACACTTGAAGATTGCTTCAACCCCTATCTGAAGGCAAAGTCAAGCAACCAGTCGGGAGGGGAAAAGGGGTTTAGGGGGGAAGGTATAAAACACTAAAAGACCAAAGAAATGCTCCTGACTGGAGCACAACCTCACTCCTTACCCCTCCCATGCATACAAAAGGGGTGGGATGAAGACCCCCG
Source organism: Lepidochelys olivacea (assembly GCF_965140295.1). Taxonomy (NCBI): domain Eukaryota; kingdom Metazoa; phylum Chordata; order Testudines; family Cheloniidae; genus Lepidochelys; species Lepidochelys olivacea. The sequence goes on from NC_140416.1 coordinate 127,689,071, forward strand.
ACCCAAAATGGAACATGAACGTAAGTTGTAAGGAGTGGGACTGTGGGCCTGCATTGTAGGTGTATTTGGGCCTGCTAAGAAGGAGGTGGGAATAGGAAAAATTGTAAATGGGGAGTAGGAAATGGGAAATGAGGAATAGGCAACGGGGACACAGGCAAGGCTCTGTGGCATCAGAGCTGGGAAGGCGGACATGGGGTAAATGCTCTGCGGTGTCAGACCTGGGAACAGAACACTGGGAAACAGACTCTGCTGGTTTATAGAGCTGTGGATATGCTTGCTTGGAACACTAACCCCAATAAACATCACATTGCCTGCACTTTGGACTTCTGATCTTCTGCTTTCTGTCTGCATGACAAGAACCAGAGGAGAAGGTGAAGGGAAAGCCTCTAACACATGGCAGATGGGATTTTTCAGAAGCATCCATCATTGGCCTAGCTCTGTTGTCATGTAAATCAGTGGTAAATCTCCCATTGGCTTTAGTGGGAGCAGAGTTAGGCAGATTCTGAGGCTTTTGAAAATCCCACCCAAAATAGTTGAGGGAGAACAAACATGGTTCTTCTCTGACGTCTGTGTGTGTGGGCTGCATACCCTTTGCTGTGGGCGGCTTCGCCTAAATAACTCTCCTTTAACTTTGCCATTTACATTCAGACTCCTTTCTTACTAGCCTCTTTTTTCTGTAGATATCATAGCTGATATTTTTTCCAGTATATTTCTGTGCATTTTAACTACTCCTGATCAGATTTCCTACTATCTAGTAAGTAGGAGAATGACCGTGTTCAGTTGTCATTACATTTATTTCTTTATTCATCCATTTATAATGTGCCAGTCTGGATGGTATCTGTCATGCTGTCTGGAGTGGTTAATCACCTCAGGGCAGATTGACAAAAAGCAGGGTGGAGACCCCAAACTGGTGGCACATTCTGTAATTAGATTTCACCAACCCAGTAACACGTGTGAACTCCTGAAGCCCTGTACCAGTCTTACCATGGAGTCACAGACTGTCCCCTTGGGCTCTCCAGTCTGTCTTGCCACCCAGGCAAGCTGGACTTTATAATAAACGGTCACTTACATCAAAAATCACAAAAGATTCAAGCTGCCTCCAGTCCCAAGAGACCAGTCACTTTCCCCAGGTCACTTTGTACCTTAGCTCTCACACCAAAGACAATGCTGGTAGCCAATCCTATAGTAACCTAACTGAGGGTTTATTAACTAACCTAACTCAGGGTTTATTAATTAAGAACAGAAATGGGAGTTGTTTACAGGTTAAAGCAGCAACATATATGCACAAATGAGTTACAGCCTGTGGTTCCAGAAGGTGACAGTTCTTGTAATCTGTTTCCTGAATGTCTTATAGGGCTAACAGGGGTTGACCCTGGGGATCCCTGCTTTTATTTCTTAGCTCCAACCCTTGTGAGAGTTCAGGCAGCAAAAGAGAGAACTATTTCTTCTTGTGAGTGTCTTTATATGTCCTTCTCCCAGAGTTCAAACCGGTGGGACGAGTGATCCTGCATGTAACTTCTCCAGGGGTGCATGGGGCAATCGACAATGTTTTTGTCCTACAATGGCTCATGAAATATTGATAGTCCTTCCGAGGGGTGGGGGAATCACTCTTCCTGCCTAGTTTCACAAGTTCAGAAACTAGTTATAAAGCAAATGTATATTTTACATTAGCGGGGTATACAGACATTGCAAGTAAGGTTAACACATGCAGCAAGTTACAAGCATTTTAGAGTGAAGAGTGAAGAGTGGTCAGTTTGGATGAGCTATTACCAGCAGGAGAGTGAGTTTGTGTGTGTATGGGGGTGGGGGGGATGTGAGAAAACCTGGATTTGTGCAGGAAATAGCCCAACTTGATTGTCATGCACATTGTGTAAAGAGTTGTCACTTTGGATGGGCTATCACCAGCAGGAGAGTGAATTTGTGTGGAGGGGGTGGAGGGTCAGAAAACCTGGATTTGTGCTGGAAATGGCCCACCTGATGATCACTTTAGTTAAGCTATTACCAGCAGGACAGTGGGGTGGGAGGAGGTATTGTTTCATATTCTCTGTGTATATATAAAGTCTGCTGCAGTTTCCACTATATGCATCTGATGAAGTGAGCTGTAGCTCACGAAAGCTTATGCTCTAATAAATTGGTTAGTCTCTAAGGTGCCACAAGTACTCCTTTTCTTGAAGCATTTTATTGAGTCTAAACACTAGACACATTCTTGCAAGTCTAACACCGACCTTGAACAATGCTAACAGCTAAGTGAGCTGATCTGGTTTCCAGCTGTGAATTTGTCAGTGCTCAGCTGGTGCCTATAGCCTTGGCCAGAGCTGGCACCTGCTCTGCCAGGGTCACAGTATCTATTTTCCCTGAGGTAAGCCAAAAACATTCGTGGAGTGTCTAAGTTATCATCTAAGGCCGGGGTGGGCAAACTTTTTGGCCCGAGGGCCACACTGTGGTTGCAAAACTATGTGAGGGCCGGGTAGGGAAGGCTGTGCCTCCCCAAAGAGCCTGGTCCCCACCCCCTATCCACCCTCTCCCACTTCCTGCCCCCGACTGCCCCCCTCAGAACTCTTGACCCATCCAACCCACCTGCTCCTTGTCCCCTGACTGCCCCCTCCCAGCACCCCCACCCCTAACTGCCCCCGGGACCTTACCCCCTACCCAACTACCCCTTCTCCCTGTCCCCTGACTTCCCCACCCCCATCCACACCCCCGCCCCCTAACAGGCCCTCCGGGACTCCCACGCCTATCCAGCCCCCCCATTCCCCATTCCCTGACCACTCCCCCTGAACCTCCGCCCCATCCAACCGCCCCCTGCTCCCTGTCCCCTGACTGCCCCCCGGACCCCCCTGCTCCCTGCCCCCTTACCATGCTGGAGCCAGCCATGCCGCCACGCTGCCCCGCAGGAGCGGTGGGCCAGAGTGCTGGCGGTGTGGCAAGCTGAGGCTGTGGGGGATGGGGGACAGCTGGGGAGGGACCTGGGGCTAGCCTCCCCTGCTGGGAGCTCAGGGGCCAGGCAGGACGGTCCCACAGGCCAGACGTGGCCTGTGGGCCATAGTTTGCCCACCTCTGATCTAAGGCATTACTGTAGTTGTTTGTTGTTGACAATCAGTTAACTTGAGTTGAAATAGGACTAAAAATCTACTGTTGATGTAGCCTAAATGACTAGATACAGTCTCATTACGGTCTCCTAGCAGTTATGCATCTATGTTACTGTATTGACTTCAGTGGATTTACTCCTGATATAAAATGGTGCAAATGAGATGAGAATTAGGTCACTGGTCTGTCCTTATTTTGTCAAAGAAATTATTTCTAGTGGCAGAGAAAATCGATGCTTGCTGCCCAAGAAAGCTTTTGCCAAATGAAAGTGTTTTTTGTTGAAATGTGCTTGTGTTTTTTCTGTAATTCAGAATAAAAAATGGATTTTCTTTTATAAAAGACTTTTAGAATACCGACTGAGGACAATAAACTCTCTGAATCAATGAAACTACAGATTCCGATGCATGCTTAAGAATGCCTTGCTAATGGAAGGAAAGACGAAATTGCCTAATATGGATACCATGTATGACTTTTACTTACACACACACAAACTATATGAAAAGAACATTATTAAGGTTGCAAAGTCAAGCGCTCAAAAATTAGGGAATGCCAGAATCAACCTTTTCAACCTGAATTTAGCCCCCAAGGATATAAATTATTTAATTACATGATCACCTACTGTTCATTCCACATGCTCAGTCATTCTGTGGGGATGGCACACGTGTAGTCCTGTCACACATAGGAAAGCTGAAGGTGTGGAGCATACGTAACTGCTGTGTGGGGATGGACCATGCCCAGTCCCACCACACATGGGAGCTGTGAGGGATGGACCATGCCCAGTTGCTCTGGGGGGATAGTGAACACTCAGCCCAGCCACATGTGAGGGCCGAGAGAGGCTGGAGCATACTCAGTGAGGATGGAATGTGCATCCTCATATTCCATCCATTCCACCTTTGATTTTATCAGGTTTAGGCTGCTAAAATCAAAGAAGTCTCCACTGAGCAATTTTTCAAAGGCTTATAAGTTGGCCAAGTTTGGGCAATTTTCATGAGGATGGCAAAAGGCACGTCCCTGACACAAAGGCTGTCCTCCTACCAAATTTCATATAATTGCTCCCAGAGCATGGAGGGCGGGACAGCTGTTCAAAGAAAGGATTGCCAGACATTTTTAACATGGATGAAACAACATATTTTCCCTGAGGTCTTATAATGGGCAACCTGAATAATAGGCTGCACTACCAGTCCCATCAATAATAATAAATATATTTGCTATATTGAGTGGTTTAAGTGCTGTAGGACAATATTTGGACAATCCTTGCCTTGATGCCATGTATCCTTCCAGTTGCAAATCACTGGAGACTGATGAGGCTAACCCAGTACTGGATCAACAAGCATCCTGAAGATATGTTACCTACCTACCAATAATCAAACCACGTTTCCATTTCTTTATTGAAATACCAACTGTTAAAGATGATGTTTCTAAGAACCATGTCACAGGTTCTAGCTGCATAGTCTGATGCTGAATTGTTATCTCTGGCATCACTGAGATGACAAGTATATCCAAGACAGTGACACGTAGCAGTTTGCAGATCAAACACAGCATCTGGTTTAGCAATGGGTTTTCAAACGGCATTAAGTTTAAAGGAGTCCAGATTGTGCTGATTGCTTTGGTCCATCTTGACTTGTTCCACCTCATTAAGTGTCAATGGTGGAGCAAAATCTGAAGCAGTATGATATACAGAGTATCTGGAGGAAATATCATCGGCCCAACTGGCGATGTTATTTCCTGTTCTTCAGCAGGCAGCGATGTAGTTAAAAGCCAGTGTAGAGAGCAAAAAGAAAAGGAGTACTTGTGGCACCTTAGAGACTAACCAATTTATTTGAGCATGAGCTTTCGTGAGCTACAGCTCACTTCATCGGATGCATGCCGTGGAAACTGCAGCAGACTTTATTTATACACAGAGAATATGAAAAAATACCTCCTCCCACCCCACTGTCCTGCTGGTAATAGCTTATCTAAAGTGATCATCAGGTGGGCCATTTCCAGCACAAATCCAGGTTTTCTCACCCTCCACCCCCCCACACAAATTCACTCTCCTGCTGTTGATAGCCCATCCAAAGTGACAACTCTTTACACAATGTGCATGATAATAAAGTTGGGCCATTTCCTGCACAAATCCAGGTTCTCTCACCTCCTCACCCCCCTCCCAAAAACCACACACACAAACTCACTATCCTGCTGGTAATAGCTCATCCAAAGTGACCATTCTCCCTACAATGTGATTTCAACAATTTCCATCCCACCACCAACCTCAGCCTGGTCCAGTCCACACAAGAGATCCACTTCCTGGACACTACAGTGCTAATAAACAATGGTCACATAAACACCACCCTATACCGGAAACCTACTGACCGCTATTCCTACCTGCATGCCTCCAGCTTTCACCCTGACCACACCACACGATCCATCGTCTACAGCCAAGCTCTGCGATACAACCGCATTTGCTCCAACCCCTCAGACAGAGACAAACACCTACAAGATCGCTGTCAAGCTTTCTTACAACTACAATACCCACCTGCTGAAGTAAAGAAACAGATTGATAGAGCCAGAAGAGTTCCCAGAAGTTACCTACTACAGGACAGGCCTAACAAAGAAAATAACAGAACGCCACTAGCCGTCACCTTCAGCCCCCAACTAAAACCCCTCCAACGCATTATTAAGGATCTACAACCTATCCTAAAGGATGACCCAACACTCTCACAAATCTTGGGAGAAGGCCAGTCCTTGCCTACAGACAGCCCCGCAACCTGAAGCAAATACTCACCAACAACCACATACCACACAACAGCACCACTAACCCAGGAACTTATCCTTGCAACAAAGCCCGTTGCCAATTGTGCCCACATATCTATTCAGGGGACACCATCACAGGGCCTAATAACATCAGCCACACTATCAGAGGCTCGTTCACCTGCACATCCACCAATGTGATCTATGCCATCATGTGCCAGCAATGCCCCTCTGCCATGTACATTGGTCAAACTGGACAGTCTCTACGTAAAAGAATAAATGGACACAAATCAGATGTCAAGAATTATAACATTCATAAACCAGTCGGAGAACACTTCAATCTCTCTGGTCACGCAATCACAGACATGAAGGTCGCTATCTTAAAACAAAAAAACTTCAAATCCAGACTCCAGCGAGAAACTGCTGAATTGGAATTCATTTGCAAATTGGATACTATTAATTTAGGCTTAAATAGAGACTGGGAGTGGCTAAGTCATTATGCAAGGTAGCCTATTTCCTCTTGTTTTTTCCTACCCCCCCCCCCCAGATGTTCTGGTTTAACTTGGATTTAAACTTGGAGAGTGGTCAGTTTGGATGAGCTATTACCAGCAGGAGAGTGAGTTTGTGTGTGTATGGGGGTGGGGGGGATGTGAGAAAACCTGGATTTGTGCTGGAAATGGCCCACCTTAATTATGCACATTGTAGGGAGAATGGTCACTTTGGATGAGCTATTACCAGCAGGATAGTGAGTTTGTGTGTGTGGTTTTTGGGAGGGGAATGAGGGGGTGAGAGAACCTGGATTTGTGCAGGAAATGGCCCAACTTTATTATCATGCACATTGTGTAAAGAGTTGTCACTTTGGATGGGCTATCACCAGCAGGAGAGTGAATTTGTGTGGGGGGGTGGAGGGTGAGAAAACCTGGATTTGTGCTGGAAATGGCCCACCTGATGATCACTTTAGATAAGCTATTACCAGCAGGACAGTGGGGTGGGAGGAGGTATTTTTTCATATTCTCTGTGTATAAAGAAAGTCTGCTGCAGTTTCCACGGCATGCATCCGATGAAGTGAGCTGTAGCTCACGAAAGCTCATGCTCAAATAAATTGGTTAGTCTCTAAGGTGCCACAAGTCCTCCTTTTCTTTTTGCGAATACAGACTAACACGGCTGTTACTCTGAAACCAGTGTAGAGAGCGTGTTCTGTGGTAGTAAGAAAATGCAGCCAGCTTGTGAAATGCTATATTGACTGGTAATCTTGGTACTCGTTTAAATTTCAGCCCTGTTATAATTAAGCAATAAAAATGATAATACTTTCCATCTTCAAAGTGCTTTACAAACTGAACAAACTGCATCTCCTGACACCCCAGTGAGAAAGAAAGTAATTTTATTCTTCATATTTCACAGTTGGGGATGTTGAAGCGGAGATGTTTAAGTGTCTTGCCCAATACATAGAAGTCAATCGGGATTAAAAGTCTGCAGAGATGGCTCTGAACCAAAGGTCTCGGTCTAGCTTCTCTGAACGTTTGGGGTATTCAGATCAGGAATTAAATGCAAACTTTCTGCCTGGGGCAATCTTTAGAACTCAGGAGATCCTGGCAAGCAGTCCTGTGCTCAGATCATTAAACCGTGCCTGCTCCTGGGCCTGATCCAAAGCCCCCTGAGACCAACAGGAGTCTTTCTATGGGCTGCAGTGGACTTTGGATCAAGGCCTAAATAAGCAAGGACTTGCTTTGTGGTGTAATAATTTACTCTAGATAGAGTATGTGTTTAACAAGTGCAGGGTCCGTTCAGCCCCTTGACTCTTAGCAATGTGGATTCAGAAAAATAGCATCCTTAGCTATCATCCGCTCAGTGGCAGTAAGTCTCTGCACAGGGCAGTGATCATCCGAGGTGCTCAAGCTGCCAGCACTGGCTGTAAGTGAGAGAGGACTGACAGACACAGCATTCTAGGAGTGGGGTGCTTGCTGCTGACATTGGTGACCTTCAGAATGTGTTACAAGACCCACTTATTCTCCTGGGATTTCCCTGGGGCCTGGCAAAACTGAATTGGGAGCTGACAGAGTTGAGAGGCTGGGTTGGGAAGATATATATATATATATATATATATATTTAGGACCATCCAGGGGTATAAGCCTGGTTGTGTGCCCTGTGTCAATATTTAATTTATATTGTTGTAGGTAAATGCTGTACCACTTTGAGATCCTGGGCTACGTGCAGTGAACACGTTTTTATGAATAAATGAACTGCAATGTCTGGGTGAGGCCTCTGAGAGCAAGAGAAACAATCAAACACCTGAGATAAGGCTAATCTGTCTTTGGGCATGACAACAGTCAGCTTCTGAGTCCCAGCTGAGAGGTTAACTTAGGTCACTTCGCTCAGCTGTAACTTAACTGAAACTAGCAGGCTAGTAAGTGCCGGGCTACTATCTGTTGGGCCCTGATCCTGCCACTGCTCGTGCCTATGCTTCACTTTAGTCGCCTACCTCGAGTTTGACAAGTGCCTGTGTGTTTGCAGGATCTGTGCCTAGAGGCTCAAATAGCAGATTTCAGGCCGAATCTCTCTGAAGGCTGCTGATTAAGCAAACATGGACGTAGGACTTTAACTGTAGGTAGCTGGTTTCAATGGGACTTAGGCATGTACTTAAAGCTAAGGGTATGCTTTAGTGCTTTGCTGAACAGGGACCATATGAAGAGGTTTCAGCTGAAATGTATGTCTGGGTGGATGCAGAACAGTACCAGGCGTTAGATGAACACTAAGTCTTCTCTGCTTGAGTGTAGGCTAGATTTGGTCATGGAGGATGACTTTCACCGCGAGCAGAGGGCCAGTACAAGACCTTTGCACCACGTAACTCCCACTTTAACTCTCAAAATAGATTCCATGCTGAGGGCTCTGTAGGATTTACATGATGCATAGGCCTTCTGTGGCTCTCTGCCAAGCAGAGAATTTTACACAGTAGAATTACAAGCCTTGAGAATACTCCATATACAACCTGTGTATTGGACTCGCATCTCTCCTTGCCTGAGGAGGTTGTGAAGGCTAGGACTATAACAGGGTTTAAAAGAGAACTGGATAAATTCATGGAGTTTAAGTCCATTAATGGCTATTAGCCAGGATGGGTAAGAAATGGTGTCCCTATTCTCTGTTTGTCAGAGGGTGGAGATGGATGGCAGGAGAGAGATCACTAGAGCATTACTTGTTAGGTTCACTCCCTCTGGGGCACCTGGCATTGGCCACCGTTGGTAGACAGGATACTAGAATTGGCGGCTGTGATTGCAGAGCCATTGGCCATTATCTTTGAAAACTCGTGGCGAACGGGGAAAGTCCCGGATGACTGGAAAAAGGCTAATGTAGTGCCAAACTTTAAAAAAGGGAAGAAGGAGGATCCTGGGAACTACAGGCCAGTCAGCCTCACCTCAGTCCCTGGAAAAATCATGGAGCAGGTCCTCAAGGAATCAATTCTGAAGCACTTAGAGGAGAGGAAAGTGATCAGGAACAGCCAGCATGGATTCACCAAGGGAAGGTCATGCCTGACTAATCTAATCGCCTTTTATGATGAGATTACTGGTTCTGTGGATGAAGGGAAAGCAGTGGATGTGTTGTTTCTTGACTTTAGCAAAGCTTTTGACACGGTCTCCCACAGTATTCTTGTCAGCAAGTTAAGGAAGTATGGTCTGGATGAATGCACTATAAGGTGGGTAGAAAGCTGGCTAGATTGTCGGGCTCAACGGGTAGTGATCAATGGCTCCATGTCTAGTTGGCAGCCGTTGTCAAGTGGAGTGCCCCAGGGGTCGGTTCTGGGGCCGGTTTTGTTCAATATCTTCATAAATGATCTGGAGGATGGTGTGGATTGCACTCTCAGCAAATTTGCGGATGATACTAAACTGGGAGGAGTGGTAGATACGCTGGAGGGGAGGGATAGGATACAGAAGGACCTACACAAATTGGAGGATTGGGCCAAAAGAAATCTGATGAGGTTCAATAAGGATAAGTGCAGGGTCCTGCACTTAGGACGGAAGAACCCAATGCACCGCTACAGACTAGGGGCCGAATGGCTAGGCAGCAGTTCTGCGGAAAAGAACCTAGGGGTGACAGTGGATGAGAAGCTGGATATGAGTCAGCAGTGTGCCCTTGTTGCCAAGAAGGCCAATGGCATTTTGGGATGTATAAGTAGGGGCATAGCGAGCAGATCGAGGGACGTGATCGTTCCCCTCTATTCGACATTGGTGAGGCCTCATCTGGAGTACTGTGTCCAGTTTTGGGCCCCACACTACAAGAAGGATGTGGATAAATTGGAGAGAGTCCAGCGAAGGGCAACAAAAATGATTAGGGGTCTAGAACCCATGACTTATGAGGAGAGGCTGAGGGAGCTGGGATTGTTTAGTCTGCAGAAGAGAAGAATGAGGGGGGATTTGATAGCTGCTTTCAACTACCTGAAAGGGGGTTCCAAAGAGGATGGCTCTAGACTGTTCTCAATGGTAGCAGATGACAGAACGAGGAGTAATGGTCTCAAGTTGCAGTGGGGGAGGTTTAGATTGGATATTAGGAAAAACTTATTCACGAGGAGGGTGGTGAAACACTGGAATGCGTTACCTAGGGAGGTGGTAGAATCTCCTTCCTTAGAGGTTTTTAAGGTCAGGCTTGACAAAGCCCTGGCTGGGATGATTTAACTGGGAATTGGTCCTGCTTTGAGCAGGGGGTTGGACTAGATGACCTTCTGGGGTCCCTTCCAACCCTGATATTCTATGATTCTATGATTCTATGGACTGGATGGACATTTGGTCTGACCGAGTATGGCCATTCTTATGACAAGCTGGATCCCTTGTTGGTAGAGAGCATCAACATCTGCCTGAGGGAGGAAGGGCTGCTGTCTTCTTCAAGTGGTTGCATGGCCGTCATTTCAGAAAGCATCATTTGACACGGACAGTCTAGCCTATGTAATCTTCCATCATTAGCTAAGACCGCTGAGAAAGCAGTGGTGAAGGAACTGAGTATCTGGCTGGTGGCCTCTCGTCTCCCTGACGGTCAGCAGCTTTTATAATTTATTTTGGAGGTCAATTGAAATTACTAAACAAAAAGAGTAAGTATTCAGCAATGCATTATATCTTAACAAATGTTTATTCTTTTAGGCCCGTGCCCTTTCTCCAGCACACAGCTCAAGCGGTCCAGGGGTTATGGAAGCCTTCCTGTTATTCCTTGGAGTGCTAGTGGAATCCCTCTCTGGCTACAGTTGCAGGTTCAGGACCACAATAACCCCTGCTTCTGTTACAGCCCCCATTGTGTGTGTGAGTGTGGGGGGGATTGGCTTGTGTATCTACCTAGTCACAGACCTCCTGAGGCTTCTGCAACAGTGTGTGGGAAGCCCCTACACAGCATAGCTGTTCAGCATCCGTAAGCTATACACCTCTGTCATAAATATAAAGGGAAGGGTAAACCCCTTTAAAATCCGTCCTGGCCAGAGGAAAAAACCTCTCACCTGTAAAGGGTTAAGAAGCTAGGATAACCTTGCTGGCACCTGACCAAAATGACCAATGAGGAGACAAGATACTTTCAAAAGCTGGGGGGAGGGAAAAACAAAGAGTCTGTCTGTGTGATGCTTTTGCTGGGGACAGAACAGGAATGGAGTCTTAGAATTTAGTAAGTAATCTAGCTAGATATGCGTTAGAGTATGATTTCTTTAAATGGCTGAGAAATTAAGCTGTGCTGAATAGAATGGATATTCGTGTCTGTGTGTCTTTTTGTAACTTAAGGTTTTGCCTAGAGGGATTCTCTATGTTTTGAATCTAATTACCCTGTAAGGCATGCACCTGATTTTACAGAGGTGATTCTTTTTTACTTTTTACTTCTATTAAAATCCTTCTTTTCAGAAACTGAATGCTTTTTTCATTGTTCTTAAGATCCAAGGGTTTGGGTCTGTGGTCACCTATGCAAATTGGTGAGGATTTTTACCAAACCTTCCCCAGGAAGTGGGGTGCAAGGGTTGGGAGGATTTTGGGAGGAAAGACATTTCCAAACAACGCTTTCCTAATAAATAAACCCAGATAAACGTTTGGTGGTGGCAGTGGAAGTCCAAGGACAAAGGGTAAAATAGTTTTTACCTTGGGGAAGTTTTAACCTAAGCTGGTAAAAGTAAGCTTAGGAGGTTTTCATGCAGGTCCCCACATCTGTACCCTCGAGTTCAGAGTGGGGCAGGAACCTTGACAGCCTCCTTCTCAGGCGTCCTGTATTGTTTTTCTTCTTCCGGTTTTGTGGCATTCAGGATGGGTGTGTGAAAGGTGGAGATTTCCCCTTTGTGCCTTATTGCTTCCTGTTAAGCTGTATCATTGCCTTAACTGTGTGTGGTCTATTGTAATGCAGGATGTGTGAAACATGCATGTTGTAGTAGGATTGATTCCTATGAACAAACAGAACCAGTAATCCGTCACTGAGTTTGGGAGATGCCCTGGAGACTCTGTATACAGTGTGGGGCCCTGCTCTGGCAGCTACGAGCTGCCCTGGCAGCACAAGCCACCTGTAAGGTTCCTGCACTACTCTTCTTCCAGCCCGTCAGGAGGGGTGTGCGGTAGGAGGGGACATAGCTAGGACATAGTTTGGTGCTCCGTGACTGCCAGAATAGCTCCTTGTGCCTGGGCAGCCTTCTTGAATGGTTCACTGGCCTTTGGATCAGAACACGAGAGAGGTGGGTTGAGACCAGTGTTGGGCTTAGCCCAGCTCCTCTGGATCATGCGCAGCATGTGTATCTGAGGTGCACTATATCCCTAAAACAGTGTATCTGTTTGGATTTTAGTTCTATTTGTTTTACTGAAATCACTGACTAGTCTGAGGGCAATAGAGTCCAGTGGCTAGAGAAGGGAACTACGAGTGTCTATTTCTGGGTCTCCCATGTGACCTTCTGTATGACCTGGGGCAAGCCACAAAGCTTTTTAGTTTCTGCACCAGCCCATACACATCCATCTCACTGGGGCCCATGACGTTTACTTTATTAACATCTGTAAATTGGTTTGAGATCCTGCTGTAGAAGCAGGAAGTGTTATTATTACTTAGTAAACTTTTATATCACTTGAACATATGCTGAAAGCAGGTATTAATTTTCTTGTGGGAAAAAGAACACAGGTTTAGAGGACATCTAGTGTAGCTGACCTTAGAGATATACCATGGATCTCCACTGTGCATCCTTATAGCCCTATACACCTGCACTTCTAGAGGGGTATGCAACTCCTGCTGACTTCGATAGAAGCTGTTCATGAGGCGGGAATTGAGCCCTTTGTAGTTGTGTGTAAATGCCAAGAACATGTATCAAACTATCCAGGTGCTGGTTAATAATGCAGTAGAAATAAATTGGTGCAGATGAGAGACAGAAATGAATTGCACGGAGCCTTTGCAGCATAGGAACAAACTTGAAATTCAAACTTGAAGTGATTTTTCTATTCTGCACTGTTTTGATAAAGGTGACAAGTGAAACAATGTTTCTAGTGCTGAAAGCTTCCACGTCTGACTCCTGCAAGTGCGTGGTAGCATTCAGTATGATGACTATCTGTTCAGGTTGGCAGGGAGAGCTGATAAGGGTTTGTCAGCTCCAAAAGTTTGTTTTCCATGATAACATTTCGCTGTAAGACACTATGGGTTTTATTCATGAACTTGCTTCAGTAAAATGCCCACAGATTACTATTTTAAACATCCCCAGCCTGGCTTCTCCGGCTTATTGTGTTTTATATGGGCACACATTTGCAGATAACACACAGGAATTCAACCCTTTTCACTCAAAGAGAGAGGAAGGCATCTCACAGAGGTATTATTGGCATTGAAAGCAATGAATACTGGTGCTGTGAAAAGTGAGTATGTCATGTTCTCTGCATTTTTTTTATTTTGCATTTGGCAGATAGGATGCTGGTGTTTCCTAGATTTGGAGGAAATCCTGGAACCAAGGCACTGAAGGGTCTGATGCTCTGCAGCTTTACACCATCTGTAGTCACTTACACCAGTGCAAAGTGGGTGTAAAAGGTTATTGAATCAGAATGGCAGTGTTTTGCACTTGTATTATACAGATGACGTGCAAGGCCATGGAAAAAGAGGCCCTGAGCTTGATAGCACTGTGCTCGACTGTGGGTCAAATTGTTCACCATGCAGGAAAGGAACACTGGAGGGGAGAAGAAATTCTGTGAGGATTTGAGCCTCTGAGGAAGTACTTGGTGGTTCTGTCCTCAAAGGGATCCCTCAGACTGGGGCCTTCCATGTGGAGACCCCCCGTCGTCTTTTGGTTTCCTGGCAGTGCATCTCCAATGGATTCCTGAGCTGTTGTGGCCCCTGGAATCCTTGACATCTGGTCTCCACACCTAGAGGGAGAAGCAGAAAGCTTATACTGACTCAGTCAATATCAAATCTGGTGCAGATTTCCCCCTAGGGTTTTGGGGACCCAGCCCTTGTGTCTCTGGCTTGCCAGCCCCTGGTCCCCCGCCCCAGTGATGCCTAGCACTCACCCCCTTCTGTGCCCTACAGGTGAGGACCTGCAGGGTTTTGTCCCCTCTGGCTGTGCAGAATTGGATTGTTTGGCTCCATAAGCTTGATGAATCATGTCTATACTGCATGAGAATTCACTGCACTAAACTAAACTCTGGAAGTGCTCTCCCACCATGCACTGTGCCCAGTTTTAAAACTGGGGCAGATGGTTCGGAGACCATCTCTTATTGTTCTCCCAAACTTCTGGGCAGGAACCTGGGTGGGATTGCCCTAGGATATTACAGGTGCAAAACATGAGTTGGAACAGTTTTAGAAAAGGGCTCCCCAAAGTTATACCTAAAGTAATACTAACCACTTGCCTACTGCTTTTCTCCTGCAGCTTGGAAAGGGAAGTGTCAGTGAGTAAAATCTGAAAATTATTCAAGTGACTTAGCCTCCTAAGCCCCATAAATTTTTGAATTAGATATAGTCTCCAGAGTGCCTAAGTTACTTTTAAAAATAGGGCTTAAGAGCCTAAATCCCTTTGCCATTTTGACCATTTTACCCATTATCTCTATTTTACAGATGGGGAAACTGAGGCATAAAGGCTAAGTAACTTGCCTATGGTTGGTATCTAGCCCCCCCGTCTTGTAGACTATCTGCTGGACCATGCTATGTTTCTATATGGAAATGCTGTGTAAATGAATGAAGTATTCTTAAATCCACCTTGGCCCTGTTCACTGCTGAACGGTGCCTCTCCCTGCATCTAAAGGACTAACTGAATTACCAGGGGATGCTGGGACTTCTTTTGATTCCCCTTTCAGGACAGCAGTAATAAGAAATACAAAATCTGCTTATGAAGGTGACCTGACATTGTCTCTTTAAAGGGTGATTTTCATTAACGCACGGGAGAGCTGAGCTGGCTGCCTCCCATCAATGTCACTGGAGTTAAGTTGCTAAATTCCAGGTCATCGCATTGACATTATACTCCAGGTTTGCCCAGAGAAATGATATCATTAATAAAGGATTTGGAAAAGTGGTTTATAATTAAGTCTATGTGTTTGTCACAGAGGTCACGGAAGTCACGGATTCCCCTGAGCACCCGCGGCACCCCTCTCCCCTGGGCTGCCCCCCTGAGCACCCGCAGCGCCCCCTGGGCCGTCCCCCTGAACTGCCCCACCACAAGATTTAGTCAGGGGTGTATAGTACATGGACAGGTCACTGGCTGTGAATTTTTGTTTACTGCCCGTGACCTGTCTGTGACTTTTACTAAAAATACCCGTAACTAAAACACTGTGGGGTAGGGGACTTGGCTTGTGTATCAGCATATTAAGGAGTATTACACTTCTCTCTCTGTGTTTCCTTCACTTCCTCTTTCACACACTTACACTTTTTCTTTCTCATGCAATAAATATAATCTCCTATACATACATACTCAGTTAATCTGGAATTCATGTTCCTTATGGTAATCAAAATCCCTTGAGCCAATATTTTTTGAAAGAATGTATTGGTTTTGTCAATAAAACAAAAAAGAACTAGATAAGTTCATGGAGGATAGGTCCATCAATGGCTATTAGCCAGGATGGGCAGGGATGGTGTCCCTAGCCTCTGTCTCCCAGAAGCAGAGAATGGGAGACAAGATGAATCACTTGATGATTACCTGTTCTGTTCATTCCCTCTGGGGCACCTGGCTCTGGCCACTGTCGGAAGGCAGGATACTGGGCTAGATGGACCTTTGGTCTGACCCAAGATGGCTGCTCTTAAGTTCTTATGTAATAAGTGCCACTTTCTGTTGTGTTGGAAAATGTCATTAACTAAAGCATAGCTGTTTGACATTAAATCACCATTTTCATTGACAAGATGGCATAATAACACAGGGGTGATGGAGATTATCTGGCATCCTGAATATGGTGTTATTTCATAGTGTTTTATTCTTCTTCACTGTGCAGGCATCTCTCACCTGGTCACTAAACAGCCCTTGATATTGCAATGAGCTTTTTTCATATAATCCTACAGGTTATTTACTTTGAATAAGAAAACAGTGATTTTTAATAAGATGTGACTGGGAAAAAAAGTATGCCACTCTCACTCATTCATTTTTATGCAATTATAGGAATCAGAAATAACCTGTTCCAGATAAGGCAAAAGTGAATTCTAGCTATGAAGCAAACAAGAATAGATCTTTCAGATTCATTCAGTGTAACACTAGTTGTGAGCAAATGGAACATTTGGGCCTCTGACATTACACCAGTACTGCACTGCTATCCCAATGCAGTTGTCTAATGGTAAAACATTTGCAGTCCTCTTTCCCACTGAAAGGAAACGGACAGCGACAACACTAAACTAAACAGCAAGATTTAAATAGAAACCCCTTTTCTAAATCAAAGCCAAATTTTAAAATACTACAACAGTGTAGTAAGCAGTGGTGGATTGACTTTTCCGACTTGCTGCTCACCAATTCCTTTTATCTTCTCAGGCTCAAGTGTCCCGGATCAAGGAGACGATTTCCTTTACAGCAGCCCAAGATGTACAACCTCAGTAAGCCACCAGTTATCTCAGTTTTATGGGATCAGTGGACTACAGAGAGAAAAAAGAGAACAACTTAATAATGGTTCTTTTCTATGGATGACCCAACCTTTCCATGCAAATTCTTCTTTCTCACTTTCAGTTCCCTATCATACTGGATTGTAGCTAAAAAGCAGATCCAGGTGTGAAAGCGGAACAGCAAAAACATTTAAACAAAGTTTAACGACAGAAATGTTCCCCCTTTCCTTCTGCTCCAAAAATCATTTGGAAACAGATTGAAATCGGTTTTTACCTTCAGCAAAGTTGTTATGTTCAGCATAAATTTCCTTCTTAGTTCCAGTCTGTATGCTGAACAATGACTAAAAGTTCCCAGGACACAATCACGGAGTGTGAGTAAAGATCTCTTTCAGGCTTAAACACACATTTTACATTCAGCATGTTAGAGCACTGGGCACTTTTTATTCCCTGTTGCAAAAAATACACACGCAGAATGTAACAGAGCGGCTGGCCCCTTGAAACGGAGCAGGTCCAGCTCCCTGTGCTAGAACAGGCTCCCAGCTTGGCTAATTAAGAGGGGAGAGCAGTAAAGAGCTAGACTGTCAGTCAGGAAGGGGGAACAGGCAGCTGGAAGTTGTGGGAGATGCTGCCAGAGTCCCCTGGGAGGAGAGGCAGTGGGAACCTGCTGGCGGAAAAGGGCCTTTAGGTTGAAAGCCAGGGGAGGCAGAGCACAGAAAAGTCCTGCAGTAGGCTCTGAAGCAAGAGAGACTGAGGGATTCAAATAGGCAAATCCCCTGGGAGCTGTAGCCCAGGGGAGCTAAGGAACTGCTTTTGTTGTTTGTCTATGGAAAGAGAGTCTGGCTGTGGCAGTGGGTCCTTCAGGGGCTGGGAAGAAGCCAGCCCCTTATTGAAACCTTTTGTTTCCCTAAGTTAATAATCTAGTTTCTGTCATGGAGTTGCACTGAGGCAAACTGTCAAGATCCTCTTCCACATTCTTCTTAACATCCGTCAGTAAAATAAATGTTAAAAGGAAGATTGTGAATTACATGCAAGGGTTGTCCTCTCTCTCCAAACCAGGGACGTTAAGAATCCTTCCCCATGTTTCTCATTTATGGCCCTTCTGGGGGAGCGCCTGGCAGATACATACACAGGCATGTGCATCGTGCATCCTTGTGGATGCACATCATGATCTGGAACTTTGATCATCCCTAAAGGTTGGAGTTTGACAGCTGCCAACCATGAAATATTTGGGCGGTGTTGTCGACAGTGCTAGAAAAATGTGGACACTTTTATATAGCAGTAGCCCTTGTCAAGTAGCAGGCCCTTCTGCAGCCTCAGTGGAGATGTTGTGACATCAAGACGGCTCTGGCTGTGGATCTAGGGAAGCCCAGTTATGCCAATTCTGTTGTATGGCAGTGAAATGTGGGCACTCAGGAAGGCTGAAGGGTGGTAGATTGACATGCATGATTCTCGCCATCTTCATCAGCGGCTCAATGTTCAGTGGCAGGATAAGATCAGAAATGAGGATACTCATTGCCAAACTCAGCAGCCATGTCTCTCAGACCTGGTTCGGATTTTGGCAGCTTTCTTGGTACAGATATATTAGGATAGAAAACCATTGAATTGTGAAGTGTCTTTACCAAGGAATGGTTGACAATCTGGTTGACAATCGCGTGGTTCCCAAAGATTTCAGTGTTGAGATAAGGTCACCAGTGACAGACAGACAACTGAAGATCCAGCTAGACCTTGATAAGGACCAAGCTAGAGATCAATCTGGGTTGCACTGGATTGGCAAGGAGGCTGTGTCCTATAGTACTGTTATCTGAGCTTCGGAGATCTCTTCTTCCAAACTGCCCCCCCTCCTCCCAGAGCTGAGTTTTGGGATACTCCAGTGTCCTGGCCACACAGTACTTCCAAGTGTTCTGGGCTGGATGCGACAGCTGCAGTGGGACCCACTGGACCCTTTCTACATCTTTCTGCTCCAGAATAGTGACAGACAGCTCATCCTTTGAGGACAGGTGGCAGAGACTGAGTCTACTGGCCATACACCCTCCTGCTGAGTGGAGTTATTTCGCCACCCGACCTCCCCAAAGAGTGCCAGGCTGCAAAGTTTCCCTTCTCACTCAAGAAGACCTGCACAGAGCACATAAGAGTGCATGCTGGATGGGGGTGGGGAAGTGCTGGTATTTCCCCGTATCCGTCTGGGAGGGACAGAAACATGAGGCCCTTATCCAAACTAGGGATGGATGATTTGACTGGCATTTGAGATCAGATGCTACCTGTTACCTGCCAGTCAGTTTACAATGATCTGTTAATGCGTTAACTCTCCTGGAGTTCCTGTAGGGGGTTTTACATAGATAAGGCCATAATGTTTGTCAGGGAATATCCTAACCTTGCTCCCAATGAAGTCAATGACACAACCCCTATTGACTTCAGTGGAACTAAAGCAGAAACTTGTTTCCTCTGCTTTAAACTTACTTTGACCTAGGTTAGAGCTGGCAAACTGGCATACAACACACAGTGAACCTGGGGAACTCTTTGCCAGAGGATGTTGTGAAGGCCAAGACTATAACAGGGTTCAAAAAAGAACTAGATAAATTCATGTAGGATAGGTCCATCAATGGCTATTAGCCAGGATGGGCAGGGATGGTGTCCCTAGCCTGTTTGCCAGTAGCTGGGAATGGGTGACAGGGGATGGATCACTTGATGATTACCTGTTCTGTTCATTCCCTCCGGGGCACCTGGCATTGGCCACTGTAAGAAGACAGGATACTGGGCTAGATGGACCTTTGGTCTGACCTAGTCTGGCCATTCTTATATTGCCCCTATGTATGGTAGAATTGGCCTACTTCCCTCTGCCAGAGGAAGCGAGGGACTATAGCGACCAGGGAAGGATTCTCTCCTGTGTGCATAGTACCAGCTCTGTAAGCGGGTTGTCAGAATGATTTGAACCCAGGATTTTCAGCACCAAAGCACGGGTTGGTGCCACGTGAGCTAGCATTACCTGGTAGCAGTAGTGAGTTGTTATCCTCTAGAGTGTGTTACCCAGAGCTGTAGCTCTCTATGTGGTGCTGGAGGTGAGGGGGACAGAGGAGACCATAATAATCAGTGGAACTTTAACTACCTGTAGCTTTTATGGCAACATTTTGCGGAATCAAAGGTTTGTCCTGATCGTGCACTTTCCTGTTGTCAGTTTGGTTTCTTGTTAAGGGAACTGCTGCTCTCTTTCAGATAAGCTCATCTTAAAGGAGGCCGGCAAGGACTTCAGTGTGCATAGTACTGGGATACACAGTCAGCTAATAAAGGAATTCGCTTACTCCACTCATTTCTGCACTCTGGTTTAATTGAGCTCGCTTTTATAAATCAGTGTCTTTGAAATAGTCTGTCTTCCTTGCTAAGGGTGTGCCTCTCAGACTGCCCTGTGCTTGGCTTTCTTTTTCTGTAATAGCCTTATTCCTAAGCAGAGCATCAGGTAATTTGTCTAGTGAATTCTAACAATCTTCTCTATCCTCCTCAACCAGCCTGGCTCGCTGCTGCCTGCTTCCATGGCATGGAGGCCAAGAAGAATATCGCCACTTCCTCCTGCCTGTAGCATCGTGCCATACAAAGTATTGCAATGGGCAGTTCTCCTGGGGCACAAGTCTGTAGCGGTTCAGAGGTTTGGTTTGGATAAGTGCCCCAAAACGGGGATGCTGCTTATCCGAACGGTGCAGACTAGAGTCTCTCCACCCCATCCTTCCTCCCAAAGGCAGCTCTGGGCAGCTGAGAATCTGGGGGGCTTCTCTTCCGCCTGGCCAGCTCTGCCCCTTCTATGTGTACATCTTAGCTCGAGAGGAGCTCAAGTGTCTCTCTCCACTGCACCATGTTGGTTTGCTTGTTTCCAGAGGCCTGGGATGCCAGGGGCCTTGCTCCCTCATGCCGCTGCTGTGGAAGGTTCCTCCCCAGTCAGTGCTCCGGTGCAGGGAGGCCTCGTGTTCCCACGGGCTGAGCTCTGGGGTGAATCTGCCAGCCGGGAAGAGCTCAGTGTTTATCAGTATCCTGCCTGGCTGACTGAGGTTCGGTGAGGTGGGAAAATCCCAGCCCCTGCCCACGTTAGGAAAGTATGGGGTTAGTGGAGCAGGAGGTGGGATGGAGTTCCAGGTGCCTCCTTGGGACAGGGCAGGCGTGAAAAGCCTCAGCCAGAACTCTCAGCTGTGCCAGGTATTAGCCAACCATGGGCAAGAGAAGAAAACGAGAAACCCCCTGCAGTTCCGGCGTGTGTAGCTGCAGGGGGTGCTGAAGAGGCTCCTCCTCCTCTCCATTTGATTTCCATTTATTTCCCTGGCTCAGGCCTCTCTTAGCCGCTGCCTTTTGATAGGTGTAGGCCAGTGGGCAGAAGGAGACCTCTGCCAGGTCAGGCTGGTGACAGGCTCCGTAGGGAAAAGGATAGTCTTTTTTATAATGAATTATTAATGCGTTTCTTTGAACGTGGTCATTAGCGGCTGTGCTGTGAGAGTCTGTGTCCCAGCTTGGGTTTAAGGGAGACCTGATCATACGTTACTGAAATGGACTGCACATCAATCAGTCCAGCCACGCACCTGCCCTTGCCAGGCTGCTGCGAGGGGATCCAGCTGGTGGATTCTGTGTGCTTTAAGCCCTTAGTCTGAACTGCCTCATTTTGGGTCCTAGACACACTCTTGGGGTGCAGATCCTCTAGTGAGCATCCTCTCCTGAGAGCTGAAACCATGTGGTCCAACTGCCCAGCCCCTAGAGCCACTGTGGAGCCCTCGGACTCTCCCTCTAGCTCACACGTAGCCAATCACAGGGGTGAGCCTTCTGGTTTACCTTTTCAACAGGCTATGCATGCATGTGATGCCCTCAGCGGAGCAGAGGGTCAGGTGATTTGAGCTGTGGTGTCATCAGCATGCATCGGACCACAAAGCAGGAACAGATTAGGCCAGGGGACCATCTAGCCTGGTGCCCGGTCTCTGAGAGTAGCTGGGACCAGCTGCCCCAGAGAAAGGTGCGAGCATACCCCTCGTGGACACCTATGGAGTAGCGTGCCTGCCAGGGAAGCTTCTTCCAAACCGTCCTCCAGC
The DNA here is from genome assembly GCF_965140295.1 of Lepidochelys olivacea. NCBI lineage: Eukaryota > Metazoa > Chordata > Testudines > Cheloniidae > Lepidochelys > Lepidochelys olivacea. Next base: position 127,710,919 of record NC_140416.1, read on the forward strand.
TTATGCTCTCAGCTATGCGAGGAGAGGCAGACGGCCCCACCAGAGTTCTCTCCTTGGTTGGAAGGGGAAGCAGAGACCTGTCCATCTCCCTCCACTCCCAAGCTCTCCTCCCTGCAAGTAGGATCCCCTGGAAAGCACGGATGGAGAGAGAGGAAGGAGATGGGCACCTGGTCTTTCTGTCTGTCTGGGGAGGGGGGATAAAGGTCCCCCCACTGCCTTCTCTGAGGGCGCTGAGTTCAGATAGAGCTCCAGCTCTCTCCTACAAGGATGCCCAAAGTATTTATGCTTCAAGTGAGCAGGTTCCTGGATTCTTTCTGTTTCTGAAGCATGTCATATTTGTTTTTGGGAAACGGTGAGAAGGGCTCAAGTCCAAGGGAACCAGCACCAGCAGAGGCTGGCAGAGGTCGGCACATACCTAGCGTGAAACCACAGATGAGGGCTCTCTTGGGACTAGGGGGTGATGGCAGGTGGTGAGTAATTATAGCCCTGTTCCAAAAGAAAAATGCCAGAATGGGCAGGAACTAGTGAGCAAGCTTTTAAATGACAGGCCCCCAGTGCTCGGCTAGGGAGAGGAGGAAGCCGACGATGACAGTAGGAAATTCCTGCCTAGGTAGGGTAGTTTATGCCATGGTGGACATGGAGGGCCAAATTCTCAGCTGGCATAAACCCCACTGACTTGTATCTTGAGGCTGTGTGGGTGCAACAGAAACTGCTCTGACCGTGTTTATGCGGTCAGGACTTGGAGTTTGTGGTTATCCAGGAACTGAACTGTGAGACATTCCCTCATGGCAAATGTTGTTTCTGCTCAAAAGAACTTTGGAAAAATCCCTGATTCATAATTCATTATTATTATGAGTTTTCTTCAGACTGCAGCCCCAGCTGGGGTAAAGGCGCCATTGTGCTAAGCCCTGAACACACATGTGGCAAACACAGTCCATGCCCCAGAGAGCTTGTAATCTTAGCACATGAGGAGAGACACAGGTAGAGGAGGAGGTGAGGTGGGAAGGACACAGTGACAAGGACTCCATCATAAATGTATAGAGATTAAGGTCAGGAGGGCCGAGATCATCTTGTCTGACCTGCTATATATTGCAGGCCATCAAATTTCACCCATTCTCCCTGAATTGTGGCCAATAATTTGGTGTGTCTAGAACATATCTTCCAGAAAGACCTCAAGGCTTGATTTGAAGAGAAGTTCCTGTTTAGTATCTGAACATTATTCTGGGCTAATGCACTGAATGTAGCAATACTGCAGGGGATTTCATGGCAGGACATAGCCAAAGGTAGCAAGGATGTGTTCAGTTCACAGGTTAGAATTTTTTCCCCAATGCTATTTCTGCAGTTGTTTTAAACAAAAGCAAGAAGCCTGGCTTAATGGTCAGGACTGGGAGTGCTTCACTGGCTCACCCCCAGTTTAGCACTATTTGAAACATAAGTGCAGGTTAGAACCTGTCGGGCTCATTTTGAAGACTGGACACAGTAACTTCTGCAGGTACCACTTCGAATTAGAAAACTAAAAGAGGCAACGATTTCTCTCCAAAGCCCTTCAACCAAAGAGACAGCATAAGGTTGCCAAGGGACAAAATGATTCCTGCATCTACAGGATTCGAAAAGAAAAACACTAAAGGAATTTGCAAGTAACTGTGCTGTGATTTTTAAGTCAGCGAAATAGCATGAGTACTCCTTACTCAGCTGGTTAATTGACCAATTCCAGCAATCAGCAGAGGGGCAGATGTGATAGGACACTTATTTTACACAGTTTCAATGCAGTTTGGAAAACAATAATGGTCTTTTTCTGTATTCAGGGTTAATCCTACTTTTTAAGCTCTTTTTTTCAGGAAAATAGGGGCCAAATCCTGCTGGTCTCATTCACAGGACGGTGAAAATCGCCCCAGGGCAGGGGGACTATGGGCTGAATTGGAACTTACGTGATGCAAAAACCTGGCACTGCTCCTCTGCCCTGATATGAACTTCACCTCCAGTGAGCAAAGCCGGCAAGTTCTGATCCACAATTGACTATTCCCCAGCCGCTGAGCTGCGGTGCTTTTGTAGAGCTCTGCATAAGGACTGGTGCTTGGCTTTGCGATCTCATGATTGTGCATGAAAATAATGAGAAGTTTTTGTGGGAGTTCATATGGCTGTCAGAAGGTGAAATCCCGACATTTCTGCCAGTATGTCACAGTGCAATGGGTGGAACTCACTGCTTGGGCAAATCTGATACATTTCTAAAACAAATTCTGAATTTACAGTAGGGGTCCACATAAATCAACATATTTATGATGGAAATAAACCCTCTTCTTCCCAGGCAGAAAAAACCTCTGTGTCTGAAAGGATTTGCAGGCCCATGATCACAAAGAAGTAAAACCCACCACACTTGGAAGTGGGGAGGTCTTTTCTCACAGCCAGAGGCCTGCATTGTCTCATCAGGTCATTCTGACCATTGGTCTGTTTATTGCAGAGATGCCCACATGGTATGTGTGCATATGCTGTCAGGATTAGAAGTGCTGTGAGCCATTTGTGTGATGCTCATCATCTTGGGCACGAGCAGGGATTGAACTGAGGATCTCTAGACCTACAAACCTCAGATAGTTTGAACAGAAAGAAGATGTTCTTTAGTTCACGCTGTAGATGCACTCCTGCTTTTAGCTTTGGAGGTTCTTGGTCCATTCTCTTATTGTGACCAAACACAGATATGTACACCTACACAAAAAATAGTATGTCTGAGTAATTTAGGGGTTAAACCAGTACAAGAGTGCTGTGGTGTTTAGACAAATAAAATGACCAGCATTAGAAATGGACGGAATTCAGAGATAAGGTTAAACTAAGAGAAATTCAAATATGTTAATATAGGGAGCTGCCACCCAAACACCCTGTTGTGATAATTGGGCTGACAAATTTACCCAAGTGTGAGCTCAGCTGTGCAAAGGGAGTGAAAATTCATGAAGTGTAACAATAACCTGCAACAATAAATGCTGCTGGGAAAAGGGGCAAAAGAAAGATAAAGATTAAGTGAGTCCAGACAAAAAGGACTCTTGCTGTCATTCAAGGTCTGTGTCCAAATCATGCCTGGTAAACAAGAACAGTGTGGGGCCAGAAACTAACGGGCTGTAATTGGTGTGTGGGAAGATAGGCCTAATTGGCAGACAAAAGAATGAGGGGACGGGCTGTTCCTCCCATCACTGCCTTTGGGGTCCTTAAAAGAAAAGACTTTTGGGGGAAAACCAACGAGCTGTCTGGCCCCAATTGCTGTCTGGGAGATGTGTGACCCAGAAGAAGTACCATTATGACTTCCAGCCCCATCATTGTGGCTTCCACCTCAAGAGTCTCCTGGGAATTCAGGGTCTACCGTAACATCACTGGGCCTTCACTGTCCTGATCCAGAAAGACATCCTAACCAGACAGGGCCAGAGAGAGGGATGCAGATGACATTGTCACCTCCACTGGGTCCCGCTAAATCCCAACCTCCATATGGTCCAGCCACTACCTCCCCCCATGTGTCCTTCTTCTTCCTCACTTTATTCTATTTTCTCATCCTTTCCCTTTTCTTTCTGTCTAATAAGAGTCTGGCTTAGCTGCCTTAGGCTGTATATTTCGCAACACTGCTGTAAGTATGCTACCAAAGAGACAATTGAAAAGCCATGCCCTAAACAGCCTGATTCTGGTAAAAGTTTGCCAGGTCTCAGAGTGGCTAATAAAACTGTGGGCCATGCCCGCGTTTCTCCAGCTGTCAGGTTGCAAGTCAAAGTCAATACCCAAGACAGAAGCTGCATTTTTTGGCTTTGCTGTTGTTCTTTTGCCCCATCTTGAATGTGTTTGTCTTGTTTCCATTTTAGGAAAAGGGATCAGACTCACTAATCCGACAGCTTCAGCCCATCTCAACTAACACTTTCTGCCTCCCCCCCAGAAAGGACGGTTATTACCCTCTTTAATGCTAGCTAAGGAATTTTCAAAGGTGAGAAGGGGCAGTGGGGAGAAGGGGGCTTCATTCTAAAACTTCTCTCCAGAGAAAGAGAACAAGGGATGTTGGGAAAATGAAAGCCTTTTTAATATTTACATTTTAAAGGCTTTAACTGCTTCTCTTTTTTAGATCTTTAATAAAAGGGTTAATATTTTAATGGTGTGTTTGCCATGGTGCAAGGCAAGCTGAAGTCTCTGTAGCTCAAACCCTGAACCTTGTTTAAAATTGTTTAACGTTGGACAGTGACAGGGTCAAGTTAACACCTTTGACTCTTTTGGGCCCATTTATTCCATCAGCTTTAATACAACCAACCTTAACTCTGCTTCTGTAGTAATGTAGGTCTCCAGCCCCCCAGTCTTTGTGCCTTCTGCTTGCTTTGGTCTGATTCCACCAGCATTTATTCACACATTTAAGGGTTTACAAGATCAGGGCTGTACATTGTGAGATGTGTTACTAAGGATCAAGGACTTTCTCAGGGCTTTTGCAAAATCAGAGATTATAGCTTTAAAGTTATTAAATTTGGAAAAGCCCATGGAACTGGTACCCAGTGGCATCCTCCCATCTTCCCTTGCTCGTCTTGTTTTCACAAGGGTATTAATTAATTTCCTCTCTCTGGCTGCAGAAATCTCTGGTTTGGAGAAGATACTTATAGAGCAAGCTCACACTGGTATGTCTGATGCTGGCTGTAAGTATGATGTGTTAGCAGCCCACTTTCATGTGTCTTGTAATTTCATGAATCTGAGCTCTAATTTATGGATAATTGCATAATCTGCAGAATAGAGTCTTTCAAAAGAATGGGGATGCTTACCTCCAGTGTGAGTACTTTGTAAAGTGTGTCCCGTTCCGTGAACGTGGAGGTCAGATTTTGTGCAACACTGTATGATTAAAACATTCCAGTGTTTTGCCGTCACTGTTGATCTGAAACTGTTTGTCACAGATCGCTGAGTTCTGTCTAACTCAGGACACCACTACCGGGCAGAGGTAAAGCTGTCAGAGTGTCTTAAATATGTATTTCTCATACTATTATTCTCCTACCCATGAATTTACTTATTGGACTGCAGACTTTCTTGACTCCAGTCCATTAATAGCCGACTAAACAATCTACTCCCCTGGTGCCAAACACCCTCACACTCCAAACTCCTCTGTGCTGTCTTCCTGCTGTCCCTCAGCGTGTGCAGGGCTGCTCCCAACACAAGAAGTGACATGTGGTTTTCATCCTGCAAACAAAACAAGCCCAGCCTAGCCCTTACCCTGGCGTATCTTCCAGGCATTTAACGCCACCACATTCACGCTGAGAAGCCAACGATTGAGGGGATAGACTCCAGGCCCCTGGCTGCAGTGGAGATTGCTGAGGGATTTTAATTTACTGCATGTCATCCACGTGATGGTCCCTTCCTGGGCTGGTGCATGTGAGCCGGTGTGCTGATGTGACAGCGCATCCTTTGGTCAGATGGGGCGGGGTGGCCCTGAAACCAGGCAGGCAGAATCAGGCCTCATCAACTCCTCCTGCTAGGTGCTGAGCTCCTGCCTGCCTCCCTGGGCTCTGTGAGCTGCTCCAGCCTGTAGATCTGGTTGTCCCTGCTCTGGGCTGTCTCTGGGCGGCTTCTCACCAGCTTGCTGGCAGGACTTTCCTTCTCCAGCCTGTTTGTTCCTCGGGCAGATGCCCCACCCCTCTGCTCCCCAGCCCTTTTATTCTCCCAGCTGCTGTGTGGCTGCCTGTCAGTGCTGGGCGGCCATTCCTGCATTAACCCCTTGGTTGCCAGGGTATATAAACCCCATGACAGTGCTTCATTGCTCTGTTTTGTGAACTGTTTCTTTAAGCGGTCACGATTGGGTTGGCCAGTTTAGGAAAACAATTATGGAGCTGCTCACATTGAGGGCGAATTTCGTCCTGGTACAGGGTTGCCATGCGAGGAGTTTCATGTGCGGGCCTCCCTTGGACCCACTGAGATCGGTGAGGCATTCACACCCTTGGCCATTATTCGTTAATCTCTCTGCTGGCTCCCTTTTGCCACCCTTCTTCAAGGCCTTCCACATCTCTGCCCCTCGCAGCTCATCTCTTGTATCTTGTCACCCCCTTAATGGAGACCTCGTCTGCTTCTTCCACAAGCATCTCTGGGCTTCCTTCGGTGCTGCCCTTTACTCAGGGAAGAACTAGTCTGTGGAATCACAGCTTTCTCCTCCTTTGAATCCCTCCTCAAGACCAACCTCTACTATGAGGCCGACATACCACTGCCAGGGAATATGGCTAGGCACAGGACCAGTGGGGGCACTGATGATAAGTCATGTCGGTAGCCTATGCAAGTGGGTGTCTTCTTACTCTTTCCATCCTCCTCCCCAGAGCCTTCTCTCCTGGCTGTTACATTCGCTTGTTACCTCTGGACGTGATAGCTCTGTGAGTCTGGTCCCTCTTTTTAGTGTGTATTGGTTTAGCGTGTAGTGCAGTGGGGCCCTGGTCCTCGTTGGGTCTTCTGGGTGCTACTGTAATACATCTGTGTAATTATAATTAGCTTTATTAGAGCCTGGGCACCAGAACTGCAATGGGAAGAGAGTGGAGATTAAATTAGACGGCGATGAAGAAATCCTTGTTACACCAGCCGATGGAACTCTTTGACAGAGAATGTAACTAGACTATAACAGGGTTCAAAAAAGAACCAGATAAATTCATGGAGAATAGGTCCATCAATGGCTATTAGCCAGGATGGGCAGGGATGACGTCCCTAGCCTCTGTTTGCCAGAAGCTGGGAATGGGTGACCGGGGATGGATCATTTGATAATTCCCTTTTCTGGTCATTCCCTCTGGAGCATCTGGCACTGGCCAGTGTCGGCAGACAGGATACTGGGCTAGATGGACCTTTGGTCTGACCCAGTATGGACATTCTTATGTTCAACCTGCAAGGAAATAGGTGTGAGTGAGCACCTCTCATGGGGGCATGGAGATGGGAAAGGAACCTCCAATCCACAGGGAATTGCACTGACTCTGACTAGCACGGTTTCTCTTGCCATCCTGTAGGAGCTGCTCTAGCCAACAGTCCCTTGTTTCTGGCACTATTCCTGGTCCACAGGCTTTCCATGATGGCAGCCACATACTTTTGATGTGGTCACCTCACCCAAGGGCTAGGTATCATTTTCTTCTTGACTGCCTCTCCCAAGAGTCAGATGATTCTTTTGTTCTGGAATGAATCAGCTTGTCCTCCTCTATTCGACATTGGTGAGGCCTCATCTGGAGTATTGTGTCCAGTTTTGGGCCCCACACTACAAGAAGGATGTGGATAAATTGGAGAGAGTCCAGCAAAGGGCAACAAAAATGATTAGGGGTCTGGAACACATGACTTATGAGGAGAGGCTGAGGGAACTGGGATTGTTTAGTCTGCAGAAGAGAAGAATGAGGGGGGATTTGATAGCTGCTTTCAACTACCTGAGAGGTGGTTCCAGAGAGGATGGTTCTAGACTATTCTCAGTGGTGGAAGAGGACAGGACAATGAGTAATGGTCTCAAGTTGCAGTGGGGGAGGTTTAGGTTGGATATTAGGAAAAACTTTCACTAGGAGGGTGGTGAAACACTGGAATGCGTTGCCTAGGGAGGTGGTGGAATCTCCTTCCTTAGAAGTTTTTAAGGTCAGGCTTGACAAAGCCCTGGCTGGGATGATTTAATTGGGGATTGGTCCTGCTTTGAGCAGGGGGTTGGACTAGATGACCTCCTGAGGTCCCTTCCAACTCTGAGATTCTATGATTCTATGTGGGGTGAATCAGTGATAAAATGTAAATGCTCTTGAGTTTTGTGGTGAACTGCTCTGTGTATTAAAATGTTTGCCCCATGCCCTTCCTCCTCCCTGCATGTTTTAATATCAGAGAGTCACTTGATGTGGAAGATTAATATCAAAATGAACTCTCTCCTTAGCATCTACATTCAGCAGTAGGCACCAGCTTCCTCAGGCAGCTTCTGCAGTCATTTTACAGGGGCAGAGAGACTGATAGTGAATGGAAATTTCTCTGTGGTGGGAATCTGCTGTGGGTTTCTGTCTCAAAGGCTAGAATTTCCTCTCCTGCTTGTCACTACCACCTGCTGGAGCACTGGATGAACTAGGGGCTGATTGTTCTCCCACCAGGTCCCGAGGTAGAGGTTTCTTCCATGGTGTTCTCTGAGAGCTTTTTTCTATGAGTTTTTGGGGTCATCTTCTCCCTGTCCCTCTAGCTTCCCCAGACAAGCACGTGCCATGGGAGGGTACGAGGAGGGGGAGGAGGAATCTCTTGCCTGCATCAAAGACTTTTTAAAGTCTGGAAATCCCAACATTTCCAGCTCAGTCAAGCAGCTGATTCCCACTCAGAGAAGACAAAAAAATGACAGGGGACTTGCAGCTTCCAATGGAGACAAATGGTCCCTGTCCTGGAAGTTGTAGTGTTCAACCCAGCTGGACATTAGGCCGCCTAATGGAGATGGTTTGAAATGCTCAACTTAGGTCTGAAGAGGTGTCCCGGAGTGCCCGCATATGAGGCAGTGGTGTGTAGTGCAGGATACTCTCCAGTTCAAAGGAAATGTTGTGTGTTTTTAAAAACACATGTTGATTGAAATAACTGTACAGAAAGTATCTTAAGCACGCTGTCTATATCTAGTAAGATTTCTGTTTCTCCCCCGCCAAATATAGGTACTTTTCCTGAAAACGTGTGCTTGCTTAGATTACTTTACACACAAGTAGATGCTTGTCAAGGTTCCTTCCCCACTCTGAACTCTAGGGTACAGATGTGGGGACCTGCATGAAAACCTCCTAAGCTTACTTTTACCAGCTAAGGTTAAAACTTCCCCAAGGTACAAACTATTTTATCCTTTGCCCTTGGACTTCCACTGCCACCACCAAACGTTTATCTGGGTTTATTTCATTAGGAAAGCGTTGTTTGGAAATGTCTTTCCCCCCAGAATCCTCCCAACCCTTGCACCCCACTTCCTGGGGAAGGTTTGGTAAAAATCCTCACCAATTTGCATAGGTGACCACAGGCCCAAACCCTTGGATCTCAAGAACAATGAAAAAAGCATTCAGGTCTTACAAGAAGAATTTTAATAGAAGAAACAGTAAAAAAGAAGTAACAATAAAAAAAATCACCTCTGTAAAATCAGGATGGTAAATACCTTAAAGGGTAATTAGATTCAAAACATAGAGAATCCCTCTAGGCAAAACCTTAAGTTACAAAAAGACACACAGACACGAATATCCATTCTATTCAGCACAGCTTAATTTCTCAGCCAGAAATTAAGAAATCATAATCTAACGCATATCTAGCTAGATTACTTACTAATTCTAAGACTCCATTCCTGTTCTGTCCCCGGCAAAAGCATCACACAGACAGAATCTTTGTTTTTCCCTCCCCCCAGCTTTTGAAAGTATCTTGTCTCCTCATTGGTCATTTTGGTCAGGTGCCAGTGAGGTTATCCTAGCTTCTTAACCCTCTACAGGTGAGAGGATTTTTCCTCTGGCCAGGAGGGATTTTAAAGGGGTTTAGCCTTTCTTTTATATTTATGACAATGCTCTTCCTCCTCCCTGCATGTTTTAGTATCGTATAGACCTGGCACAGAGGTTCCACCGTCCTTCTACTCAGGTGACTAAAGTTAAGCATGTGTGAAAGGGTTTTTAGGATTGGGGCCAGATGGAGTGCAATGAAAAAGTTTATATATATATAAATACACATATATATACATACATACACACACACACACACTGCATATATATATATACACACACACCCCCCCACCCAATAAATCGATATACAAATAGTCTATTCTATGCTATCGCACAAATGGGTGTTGCAGGTGCTCAGCACCTCTGAAATCTGACCATGTATTTTGGTGGCTAAATATGGATTTAGATGGCTAACGTTTTGACCTCCGCGTTTAAAGCCTGGCATTAGAGAAGTAGGTGAAAGTGTGATTGCACTGAGAGGTGAAGAGCTGCCAAGTTTTGTAATGATCATTCATTCATTCCAAGCAGGAGCTGTGTTTTGATAGATAGAGAGCTCAATATTCAGGAACGGGCACATTTGCTCTGTGTGCAACAGTTCACATTTGTGTGCCCAGAGATGTATTTGCATGAGCATACGGGGTAACTATGTGCTTCTACAGTTATCCACATTGCCTGTGAAAACGTGCAGGAGGAAATAGAAGGTTTTCCAAGTACATGTTTGTGGATGTGCCCATTGCACACAATAGCTGCAAGTGTATCCCATGCTCTGCGGTTAGTCGCTTTAGAGATGTCTAGTAAGCAATTGAGCCTCAGTACCTAAGCAGCAATTTGCTTATCTCTTGTTGTTTATTTTCAAGTGCCATTATTTGAAAACCTAACTTGTGCATTTTATCTAATTGCTGGTTTCGCATGTGAACTTTTTTTCCCCTGCAAACTTTAAATTGACTGTCTTTGCTCATTTGAAGTATCTTTCAGCCAAGATAAATAAACAAAAACAAAGGGTCGTGTACTGATTACACCTTCCTCAGCTTGCTGGTTTGATGAAAGCTTCCCCCCTCTTGGAATAAGCTGTTTGCGATCCCATCTGGCAATTGTTCAGTCTTTGCAATGTGCACACTATCGGAAGCATTGATATCCATTCCCTTTTTCCTCTCTTCATGTCTCTGGCTGACGGGCCAAGGACAGCCATTCCTGATTGTCACTGACAAAGCTCACTATGCAAAATATCCTCCTCCCCAATCTGGTCACCACACCATCAAAGCCCTAACTGCCGAGAGATTTCTTTATACTTCTCTCCGTTGTTCATCTTTCAGATTATTTGTTACAGTTTTACAACTCCCCAGGTGAATGGTGAATCTTTTAGCTTAGATCTAAGAAATATTCTGCAAATTACATGACACAGCGCCCACCAGAGCTCAGCCTGAGCAGATCAAAACACAGATAGAATTCCTAACTCCACGCTACCTCCGGAAGGGGCCAAATCTGAACACTCAGGCTCAGGGGAAAGTTCACATTTTGTAGCTGGATTTCAGACCTCCAGGTGTGGGGAAATTGAGATTCTGTGTGTTCTATTAGAGAGACAGGAAGTTTGCATTTGGTGTTTGTACCTGGGACTTTGGTTCTGGATCAGCTCTGGTGTAAATTATCCCTTCTCTTCTCCCAAACAGGTGACGTGGGTGTCATTTGCATCTTGGTTTTTTTAGGCAATGAAGTTGTGGCCATTTGTGTTGTTTTCAGGAGGCAGCATTTCTATGTTACGGCATGACAACGTACTATGTTTTGACAGAGTTGGCAGTTAATCTTCAGTTCCAATAAGTGATTGAATAGCAAACATTGATTTACACCTCAGGATGTGTGTAGTAAATCAGACCTTCGCTTAGCCTAGTTGGAGGACAAATCTTCTCTGAGCCTCCTTAAATGAATTTATAATCTCTGCTGATAATACATAATATAATTGTTCATTTCCATACACAGCATCTCACAAACAGGGCTCTGCACATGCAAATGGACCTGCCTGCAAATGCTGGAGCAGCAGTTAGGGAGTTCTGAAGGAAGCTGGCTGTGGGGGGTAACTGTTCTACCAGGAGATGGTCATCTAGGCTCAAATTTTCAGACACAGTTTCCCCCACAAATATTGTGCATGCACTCAGAGGCCTGGGCTAACAGGTAGATGCATGTTCAGACTGGCATCTCTAGCTACCAGTTTTTCCCGGTAAATATGTAAAAATCGTGTACATAATTTTAGAGGGCAGCTTGAAACGGCTGCTCATAAAGACAGACATTTGGAAATGGTGAGCACAGCTGTTCTGCTCAGCTCAGGTAGAAAGTGAACAAGTTCAACAAGTTGAGAAGAAAGTATAATTTCTTGCTGAACTGCACATCCCTGCTGTGATGTAAAAAAACTTGAGGTTTTAACAACTCAAAGTTTTCCTATTAGCTAGAAGAAACAAGCAATGCACCAAATAGTTTGACATCATGGGTAAATAGCTCTGCTTCCATGGCTTTACAGATCACCTGTTTCTTTGCCCGTGATACAGCTTCTTCTACGGGTGGGGGAGATCATCTGTCAGTAAATATGTTACTGGTTTATTGTTTTGTCAGTATCCTGTGGTGTGAAATAATGCCCAGCATTACAGGAGTTTAACAATCCCTAACTAAGGAACTTTTTATTCCTCTTAGTGCACATTAAAGGCCTTGACAAACACCACAGCAGAGAAAAATCTATTTTTGATTATCTGACTCTGGCACTTGCTATAACAAAGCCATAATTCTAAAGGGAAAAAAATCAAACCTCTCTGTTATCCTACTGCACACCTCAGAGCCGAGGTGATGGCTCTAAAGATGCAACAGCAAGGCTCGTTCGGCGTGAGAATCAATGCGCTTTCTGTGCTGGCTCTTTGCTAATGCCTAATGCTGGGCCCCTCACAAAGGGGTGAGGACTGTGAGAAGAGATGTGGCAGAAAATTAATGCTAATGCTGCAGGGAAGATCACAGACTGCGAAAGGGATAAACCTGCTGTCCCCGAGGAAGCAGAGTGGAACTGCACAGACTTCTCTGCATCTCCGGCAGGGAATCTGCTGCTCTGTGCGGCTTGGAACTGCTGGGTTGCTCTGCTTCCTCCAGCCCGGGGCAGCAGGCAGAGTCCTGTTTGTACCTCTAGCGCAGACAGCCTGCCAGGGCCCTCTCCGGGCTTTCCCGGGGAAATGCTCCCCACTGTGCTCAGAGCCAGAGGGTTCTGCAGCAGAGAGAGCGCCTCCCTCGAGACAGCATCCGAGCAGTGCAATGGGGCCCAGCTACCACCAGCTGCGAGCTCGTGTCCCTACATTCTGCTCCATATGTGGGCATCTCCCCTCCCCCCGTTTTGTGTTGGAGCGTCTCGGCAGCTGGTCGTGGGCTATTAGCCATTTCCCACAGCTTCGGTCCTGCTGCCCCAGCCCAATGCCGCTCCGTGGGGGACTGAAGTGCCACCCCCACATAACAGCTGGCAGCCCCCAGGATTCCAAGGAGGGTGTGTGACCGGGCGGGGAATAAGCAGCCGAGCCCGCACTCAATCACTCTGGCTTGCCCAGGGAGGGTGACTGGGGAAGGAAGTGTAATTAGCTACCTGGGGTGGCAGGCTGGTGAGCTAAAGGATTAATTAGCCCATCAGCTGAGGGCTGATGAAACAAGCCCAGGAAGGAAGGGCTGGGGGAGACGCAGGGCTGGCTGAGCCTGGAGTGGGCGAGCTCCCCAGGAAGGGGACCACGTCTCCTCTTTGGGAAAAGGGCTGAGGACACCAGGCCCACTGTCAATCGCTTTGCGCTGCAAGGGACTGTACAGTGCGGGTGGGGGGACACAACGCAGCTGCCTCACCAGCGGAGGCCGCCCAGGGTCCTGTGGCGCGCAAGGGCGGGAGCAGCCTGCGCCCTGCTACGGGCTGCCACAGGGCCAAAGGAGCGCCCCTCCTGCAAGCCCACTAGGGCTGGTCCCCAGGCTTTGTCCAGCTCCTGGAACTGAATGGAGCCCAGCCACTGCCCCAGGCTCAGGATCCCTGGGCACACGCCTTCTACCAGGGGTCCCCTCCAAGGGCTGGAACCTGCTGTCCAGCCACCTAGCCCCTCTGGGCAAAGCACTGACCCTTCAGACCCCCCCCCCCCAGACCTGCACCCCGAAGGTGCGAAGCTGCTGCTGGTTACGGTGTAACTCTCAGGGCAGGTAGCAGCTGTGAAGCAGTCAGTACACCGTCAGTACACATCTGCTTGGCACAGGCTAACACCTTTATACTCATTATATTTAATCTTATAAACCCCAGAGAACATAGATCACTCAAAACAATCCAAACCCTGAGTCCCTCACGAACTCCCCTCCATTGGGCATCCTGGTGTGGAGATCACGCGTTTTCCATCAGGCAGCAGGGGCCTCCACCCCACCGCCTACACTGCCCCAGCAGCTGCCTCCCTTCCCTTCCCCTGGTGCAAAATCGCCCTTGCTTCCAGTTCCCCCGGGAGTCCCTTTATAGCCTTCTGCTGGGCTCACCTGCTCCTTTTGCTCTGCCTCCTGGTAATTTCCCATTACTCCCCCCGCCCCCCATCAGACAAGAGGGGGAAGTGGCTTCTCCCAGCTAGAGCCAACCTCTTGCCCAAAGGTGGTTTATCTTGAATAGACCATCTTTGCGTGCTGCTCACTCCCTGTTGTGGCCTGGCAGAGCCAGGACAGAACCCGGCTCGCTCACGGGGGAGCTGCATACCTGAGAGCTTTCCATGACACGGCCATTTCACGAGGTCGTTGTTGTTCGAAGCTGACCATGACCTCGCTGATCGGTTTGGTTTCTGTGAACACGTGAGTGGCTGATCGGGCCAATTTGAGCTTTGAACTGAGATGCTGCTGTGGGTGACTTGATTAACGGGGAGATTGAGGCTGCTGGTGTTTCTGCTCTGCCTCAGCCGTTCTCTGCTCAGAGCCTGTAGTGCTCCAGCGCGGATGAGGCTTCACCAGGCAGAATGATCATGGGTGAGATCATGGGTGAGAGGAACCTAAGCATCCTCACCACCCTCAGAAGCCCCGTAAGGCCCAGTTCCATCCACACCCCCTTCAGCGACTTCACTCCATCCTCAGCTGCTCCCCACAGATCCACACCACACAGACATCCTTGGTCATGACTCCTCCTCATCTCCTCCCCTTCTAGTCTCTTCAGATCCCTGTCAACATCAGGGCACCTCACCTGATGCTGACAAGGGGTTTCAAAGATGCTAGTGTAGACAAGGCTCCAGCCGGAGGGGGAATGCAGTGTATTGTGGGAGTGTGGATAGGTCAATGTAGTAAAAACTAGCAGCCTGGAATGAATGACAACCCCATCCCCAACTCAAATTTCATACTCCAGCCTTCAAGGAACTGAGCCCTTCTTAGCGTTTGCCTTGGTCAGGACTGAACAGAAGAAGAAAGACGCAAAGTATGGATGCCAAATGGCCTTTCAAAGCAAATAGCGACTTAAAACATCTTCTTCCTGGCAATGATTTTTAATTGTTCTGGTTGGGTCAGAGAAGCAGGTGCAACTGTGGGAGAGAAAGTGAAATTCAATTTTACTCAATGAACTCTAATGCATTGCTCTTTAAACAGCAAAGTGTTTTGCTTGTATTCTGACACCTGGTAGATTTAGGGAAATCTTTTCCTGCTTAGCAGAAATTAATAACACTTATAGTGCAGATATTAAATACATATTCACTGTAATCAAGCCAAATGAAATACTCTTTCAGGAGGGAGAAATGTTGCACTGAATGGCAAAGATAAACACAGCACAAAATGCATTTCTTATTAAACAGTTGGGCAACATGATTTGTTTCATGCATTAGTCTTGATTCATGCTGCCCCATTCACATTAATAGCCAGCCATAAACCATTTCTGTCAGCTGAGTTTTACTCCGAGTTAAACTGTTGTAGTTTCTGACATATTTGCCAAACTTTACTGCATCCGGTTGCTTTTCCATAAGAGTCTGAACATCAGTTTTTAAAAATGCCTCTAACATGCTGCGTGAGCCGTCACGAAGTTGTGGTAACACGTGACTCTTTCAGCGTGATTACACTACGAGAAGTGCTATAAAAGTGTTATGAGAGTGAACAGTGAGATGAACCACTCAGCGCAAATGCTCCTCCCTGAAACTTTACCAAGGTGCACGTTGGTAAGTGTCTCACAAGCCTTGTTAGAGGCGGGGTGCTGAGCCTTAACCCGAGAACTGACTAAAAGTAACGGAACCGGATGGCTGAGTAGCCCACGAGCATCGTGAAGATTGTTTCATGGCAGCTAGAGCCAGTGGACACGTTTCAGGCTGCAAACTGAGAACAGCCAGCACAAAGCCAGCAGGCCACTTGCAGAGTTGAGCCTGGATCTCCTGAGTCCCAGACCAGTGCCTTGCCCTTTGGGTCATGATGCCTCTCCAGTATCTGAAATGTTTTTGTCAGCCATGATATTGTAGACTCCGTCCTTGTCTACACACTGACCTTGCTCCAGTTTCATTAAAATCAAATTTTAAATCAATTTGAGTTAAACTGGTGCAAAGCTTTGTGTGGAATCAGATTGCAACTGGCGTATGGGACTTTAGCTTGTGTCTGTAAAGTTACCCATAGAAGCTGAACTGATATAAAACGATTAGCGTTGCAAGCAGGGCTTTGCACCACTTCTACTAAATTGTTTTAAAACACTTGGTTGGTTAAAGCACTGTAACTTTGTGCTTAGACCAGGCCTGAGGCCCCAGTCCTGCAGTCAGCCGCCCCCAACGATGCAAGTCAGCCTGTTTGGGTCTGATTGGAGCATAATTTTCATTATTTTTCACACATTGTGTTCTTTTTATTTTTTAAGCATCCTAATGCTGCTTCATTAACTGTTGAAACTAACTGCCTCAGGGAGTGGTGAGTCCTCCATCTCTTGAAGTCTTCAGATCCAGGCTGGATGCCTGAGTCAAACATTAGTTACTGGACTCAATACAGGGGTAACTGGGTGAGATTTAATAACCTGTGATCTACAGGAGATCAGACTAGATCGGGGTAGTCAATTATTTTTTGTCAAGATCCAAATTTCTCGGTCAAGGAAGAGTCGAGGTCCAGACTCCAGAGAAAATAATAAGAAAACCACAACAACAATAATAATGATAATAATAAGTAAACAAATAAAAAGATTTCGGGGTCTGTTCAAAAGTGTCTGAAGGTCTGGATTTGGCCCATCGCTCTCCTATTGACAACCCTTGGACTAAATAATCGAATCATCTCTTTGGGCCTTACTTCGATTTTTTTTTTTTAGTCCCAGTCACCTAAAAATGGTCCAACCCATTGTTTGTTTAAAATAAAGTCCAGCAAAAGAGTCTGGAGTAACTTCCAGACTTATGCTCTGCATAGTTCTTATACTGGGACATTTTCATAGACGAGTTTTAATTTCTTGAAAGATGCCATTACTAATGAAAGAGCTGGTACAGTCAGAACAGTAACTGCACAACCTGCCTGGCACGTAATTAAAGCCGACAGAAATAACACACGTGGAGAATGGCATTTTTAAGGCTGTTTTTTTCTTATTTCCCAAACATGCCCCACAACAGTATGGGGGTGATTAGAAGAGCGGAATCAGACCGTGAGCCCATCCTCAGGACTCACTGGTCTCCTGTTTCGCTCCTTTTCAGCAGCATTTAAACAAGTGAACTTTGCTCCTGATGAACCACGGTGAGAATGCCAGGGTCAGCATAACTCCTGATCAGTGTGCGTCTGACACTTCCATTTCAAATGGCAGTGCAAAGTTTCCGGTGTTCAGGAAAACAGTGTTTAATTGTCAGGCACAGGGCACAGTTTGACCTTTTACAGAAAAAAAAAAAAAAAAAACCCCTGAGCAAAAGCCCTGTTTTGTTTGTAATTGGAATTAACAAGATCAAAGCTAACGTTCGCAGTTGTAATTCAGAGGTACATCGCTAACCACCTCCGTTTAGCACATTTCTTGCAAAATGTTGAAAGAGTTCTAGGGGTTTTAATTCTTGTTGCTCGTTACTGGGTAATTAAGTCTGACGGGGCTCACAACTTCCCTACAGGTTGGTGGTTTGGAGTCATTGGACTGCTTTTGCATTCGGAACACAGCTGTGTGAGCGCTTGGATTCCTATGCAGTCCAGCCCTGACTCGCTCTTCTCTCTTCACAGAGACTAAGAATAAATCAGGAAGAGAATGTAAGAGCATTTGAAGTTCTTTAAGAAATATGGGGCAAAGCCTGGGAGATAATCTACTGTGGCTACAATATGCAGACATTGTGTAGTGCTTCTCTTTTTCTGACATAGGCTTGGCTCAGCATGACCTGAGCACAGGCCCTCAATTATCCTCCCGGACTTCCGGCAGACTCTCCAGACTGGATCAGCATCACCATGTTGCTCCAGGCTCTCTGGCTCTGGCTGGGACGATCTGGAAAGTGGTACCATTAGGAACTGTTTCTAAATTTCAGCCATGCTAATGAGAACAGGCAATAAATTACACAGGAGATGTAGCCATGGCTTGAAAAACAACTCCCTTGCCAAAGCATGAATGGTACTAGCCCAGGGAAAGGTCATGAGCACGAAGATGAGCACCTGCCCATTT
Organism: Lepidochelys olivacea; assembly: GCF_965140295.1. Classification (NCBI taxonomy): domain Eukaryota; kingdom Metazoa; phylum Chordata; order Testudines; family Cheloniidae; genus Lepidochelys; species Lepidochelys olivacea. Next base: position 127,728,907 of record NC_140416.1, read on the forward strand.
CATCAGTCCTGCGCGGTCCCTCAGTGACCTGTCCATGGACCTAGCCCATGGGGAGGCAGCTATCATTATTGCCTTGGCTAGCAGATGTCTTATTAGCTTGGAAATTGCTCCATGTCCTTTTCTCCTTCTGTCTCCCTGTGCCAGCATTCTCCAGCAGTTCTACCATGCAGGGCAGTTTTAGTTCCCACCAGAACTCTAGAGAATCTCATGGAGACTGCTCTCTCATCCGCTTGAGCTATGCCCGCTCACAGGCCACCTACTTTGGGGGCTGCACGGGCCCCTTGAGGGCCCCCTGGTAAAAGGGAGATGACAAGTGCCTTTCATTTGCTCCACCTCCCATGCCCCCGGGTTGGTCTTGTGCCCCCTGGGGCAATGGCACCTGATTCCGCACTTAGGGAAGTAATGATAAGAGCGGCCATACTGGGTCAGACCAAAGGTCCATCTAGTCCAGTATCCTATCTTCTGACAGTGGCCAGTGCCAGGTACGCCAGAGGGAATGAACAGAACAGGGAATCATCAAGTGATACATCCCCCATTGCCCATTCACATCTTCTGGCAAACAGAGGCGAGACACACCATCCCTGCCCCTCCTGGCTAATAGCCATTGATGGACCTATACTAAATTAATGTATCTAGTTCTTTTTGAATCCTGTTATAGTCTTGGCCTTTCTAGCATGCTGAGTTAGAGCTGGTGGCTGGACGTCCAGAAGACATGAGAATGGCAGTCCCAGATTGAGAACAGAGCAGGGCGAGGCCAGCAAGGAGCCGACTTGTCCTGGGAAGTTTGTCACCTAGGCCCTGTGATAATCTGTTTTGTGTCACCTTTGACATGATGCCTTGGTATATGTAACTCTAGGTGTTCCAAAGCCAACACCTTCGAACACGGCCTTCATCCCGGGTGCCTGGCTTGAGACACCTTGGTGCTGATTATCAGTTGGACCAACCAACCGCAACTGCAGCTGGAATCAGCTGGAATCACTGGCCATTGGGCGAGCTCAGGACCCTTAGAATCAGGCCCGGCTCTCTCAGGTCGAGCACTCTGAATCTGAGGCACCCCAAATTAGTGGTACCTTTAGAATACTCCGGCTTGGGTCTGCGGTGCAGAAACAGTGATTCACTGTAGCCTGGCGGGAGGAGCCAGTCGGGATCTCACAGAAATTCAGAACAAATCCATTGTGATTTTAAATTGTATTAGACAGGCGAATTGGATCCTCTTGCATCAGCGCAGGTAACGATGATCCCTCCACTCCCAGAGGTCCCCACCTTGTCTATAGCAGCTTTGTGGGGCTTAGTTTCAGCCTGGCGGCAGGACTCCTCCCCTTTTCCACGTGATTTTTCACCCATATGATTATCAGTAATTATTTATTTGCATTATTGCAGTGCCTAGGAGCCCCAGCCGTGGAGCAGGACCCCATTGTGCTAGGCACTGTACAAACACAGAACAAAAAGACAGCGCTTACAATCCATGTGTAAGGCAAGAGATGATACATGGACCCAGCCAGACGGACCAGGGAGTACAAGGAAACAACGAGCTGATTGTCAGCAGGACAGGCTGCTGTCTGCACACACCTGCACACACATGGTAGGCGAAGGGCTCACCCCATTCAGACTGTGTTATGTCCAAAAGGTGGATGGTTATGATAATCCTTTTCCTCCCTTATGGCTGGAGACATGTAGCCCTCTGTGCTCTGCAAAGCTAACCGTAGCTTTTGACATTAGCGAAAACAAAGCTTGTTGAAGGCAAGATACAGGAACATTTTGCCCTGGTACAAGCACAGGAGCCATCATGACCATTGGTACCTCGAAAGTGGAAAACAAGACGTAAGGAAAGGTCCAAAACCAGTGAAGGGACTGGTATGAACTGGGGTTTGGATCTTAGGCAACATATAAAGGCTTTTAGCTCATAAACAACCTTATTATAAGCTGAGGTAACTGTGAGGGTGTATTTTCGGAAGCACGCCTTCAGTGTAAGGTGAACATGCTGCGAGATAAGCATTGCTTCCCGAAAGATGGGGCATCTGCATCTCCCTTTTGTACTGTACTGTTCTGTCTGCAGGCCGTGCATTGGCTAAGCCTGGTTATTTAGTCTCTGGAACATTTTTGAACATTGAACAGCAAGTGCACTCAGTTGGCTATACGTTTTAATCAGGCCTGCCCTCTAGTTTCGCTCTTTTTCGGGTGTTTTGGTTTTAACCATGGAAGCCTCTGCCGCTCCCGCAACTGCATGTGCTCGGGGAATCCCTGCACCCATTCAGGGCCCGTTGGAGTCAACTCTGCACTTGGAATAATTTGCAGGATTGGCAGCTCAGCCTGCTGTGGGTCAGCAGGGAACATGGGGCGTCCTCAGTCCCCTCCTGTAAAATGAAATGACAAACCAAACAAACGCACTACATTCCCCCGCCCACGTGAAAAGATGTCATGCTGAATTGCTGCCACCACACGGGGCAGGCTGAGGCTATAGGTGGGAGCACTTCTGGGTCCCCTTGGCATTCTCAGTGACTACTGCTGGTTTTCCGGGTCTCCAGAGTCCCGAGGAAGTCCAGAACCCCAAGGAACTAGCCCCAGCAGGTAGAAATGCCCAGGCCCCTGCCTATGTAATACAGTTGGGCTGGGAAGGGGGGTGGGGAGGAAATCAGTGCTCTTATTTCTTCTTCTCAACCTTTCCCTTGTGCTTTCATGTTAGCTTTCAGAGAGGGGTTTCAGTGGAATCAGAATATACTTCTGGGTAAATTCTTAGTGGCTCTGCCCCTTGGGCTCCATGCTCAGTGGCTGATTGCTCTGTCCCAAGTCTAAAATTGCATGGCTGTACTTTGCATTATATTGCAAACTCCTGTCTAATTTGCTGTCCACCAATAACCCTGTCTCCTTCAGCATTAGCGCTTGCTAGTTTTTCCTCTGTTATTGAATATTTTCATTTGTTCTTATTTCCTGCACTCCCTCTGATGTACTAGTTTGCAATTTTCCTAACTGACTCTCCCATTATTGTCTCCCCATTTCCAATCTCTCTACACCTCTGTATTATTTCTTCGTTCTCACTGGTGTTAAGAATGTCTCCCTTTTACTCTCATCTGGTCATTTAATTAATGTACTGGTTAGTCCCTCTTCCAGATCATTAGTGAAGATTTTATGAGAGACTGGTCTTAAAATCAGTCTTGCAGTGTGATGCTAGACACCCCTCTGAACCTCAGCACCAGTGCATTGCTGATTATCATTACCCTTTAGACAGCCTTTCAGTATGTTTTCAGTCCACAGGAACTCTACATTCTCTACAAACTCAATAAATGTTTGAGTTCCCTTTATGGGAGCTGTCAAGGTTCCTTCCCCCCTCTGAACTCTAGGGTACAGATGTGGGGACCCACATGAAGGACCCCCTAAGCTTATTCTTACCATCTTAGGTTAAAAACTTCCCCAAGGTACAAACTTTGCCTTGTCCTTGAACAGTATGCTGCCGCCACCAAGCAATTTAAAAAAAGAACAGGGAAAGAGACCACTTGGAGATGTCTTACCCCAAAATATCTCCCCAAGCCCTACACCCCCCTTCCTGGGGAAAGCTTGATAATAATCCTCACCAATTGGTACAGGTGAACACAGACCCAAACCCTTGGATCTTAAGAACAATGAAAAATCAATCAGGTTCTTAAAAGAAGAATTTTATTTAAAGAAAAGGTAAAAGAATCACCTCTGTAAAATCAGGATGGTAAATACTTTACAGGGTAATCAGATTCAAAACATAGAGAATCCCTTAAGACAAAATCTTAGGTTATGAAAAGACACAAAAAACAGGAATACACATTCCCTCCAGCACAGCGAATTTACAAGCCAAACAAAGAAAACCTAATGAATTTTCTAGCTAGATTACTTTCTAACTTTACAGGAGTTGAAGGGCTTGGATCCTTGAGGCAAAGGTCTCACACAGACAGACAAAATCCTTTTTCCCTGCCTCGAAATTTGAAAGTATCTTGTCCCCTCATTGGTCATTTTGGGTCAGGTGCCAGCCAGGTAAGCTGAGCTTCTTAACCCTTTACAGGTGAAAGGATTTTGCCAGGAGGGATTTTATAGCACTGTATACAGAAAGGTGGTTACCCTTCCCTTTATATTTATGACAGGAGCCATCTCAAAGTCCTTGGAAAACCTGGTTCAAGCTCTGCCTAATCTGGTCACCTCTTTTCACCCTCCAACACAAACCGATTTGTTTTACCTTTTTCTGCATTTTTGACACAACAAGGCAGGAATTTAGGTAGCATTAAGGGAACAAAGGGCTGCAAAGTTGGAGACTTTTACTTGCAAATGAAAACTACCCACTGTGAATAGGCTTGCAGACATCCCTGGTGTTCATTTAAGCAGCTTTAACACAGCTACCATGTGCCACTTATCCACTGTTTAGGGTAAATGAAAAGCATTACACTGATTCAGCACCGTGGCATCTTTCCAGTTATGTGGATGTACCATTGAGCAGGGAAATCTATTAATTGCAATTTTAACTTAGCTCTTTCTCTCCAGGAATCTCAAGGCCCTTTAACAGGGGAAAATCACTCTGATCGCCGTTTAACAGATAAGGAAAGTGAGCTGGAGAGAAGTTAGTGATGGTGAGTCAGGGCCAGACCTGGTTACAGAAGCAGGTCTCCAAACTCCCAATCTGATGTCCTGTGGTGTAATAGATCAGCTGCCATCATTGTTCTTGTTCTCATAGTGACAGCAGCCTCTGTGCTACTGGCTTTAGGGTGCCAGCTGTGCCTGTTTCCATTTCCAGGGGTAGAAACCTGGGGCAGCCCCACTTAATTAGGACATGAGACTTGGGTCAGACCAAGACATGACTATGGAAAAGTCCAGTGGAAAGAATTGGCACCGCAGGTGAAATCAACCCAAAATTCCTGGGCCTGAGCAAGTGAAGTGTTGAATGGGTTCACTCGGGGGTATTTACTGGTCCCTGGCAAACCAACAAGCGGACAAAGGGAGTGAGACTCTGCCATGTCAGTAGGAAATCTGTTATTCTGCCAAACCAGCAACACCCATCAGAGGGTGGTATTGGATTGGTATCCAGTGAGGGTTTCTGCAGTTTATTACCTGGGTGCACAAAGAAAGTGCTCATGAAGGCCACTCTGAGGACCTGCAAGGGATGTTGCTGGATGGGCCATTCCCTCCTGCGCTCACTAGTGCTTATGTACAGACAGGCACAGCTACGAGATAAATCTCTCTTGCATACACATGTGAAACAGAAAGTTGAAAATCCTGGTTAAAACTCAGGCCTCTGTCACCTGAGCTAACGGAGTTCCCCTCTAACTGTTAGTAGTAGCAGGTCCCTTACCCTCTCTGTGATCGAGACAGTAAGGGCAAGTTGCCCCTCCACCCACAAAGCCAGTGCATTACACTGCCAAAGGGTTTATGATCTGACTTTGGAGAGCTGCCAGCTTTTCATGGGCCAGGTAGCTGAGACCAAACCTGATTCTCTCATATGCCCTTGGTGCATTCTTTCATTTTTAAAACAAAGTTAAATGTAAAAGATGGCAACAGCCTCCTGCTCTTGGCATCTTTGTGGTCGCTAGCTGCAGGCTGACAGCAATTCGGTTATTTCCACTCTTTATGCAAGCGCGGTGCACCAACACAAAAATCATTACCATGATCTGTCAAAGCCAACTTGAAAAAATTCAATATTATTAGCAACAATAAGTGAAAGCTATGATTAAAATGTCCCAGCTCCTTACAGAGCGAGCAGCAAACACAGATCCCGAAACAATCATACATGCAAAATAAAAGTCCCCAAAGAACAAGCCTGACACAACAATAGTGCTGCTTAGTGCCCGTATTTTGATGGGATTTGAAAGACGGTATGTGTTTGGTGGAGATGACAATATCAATCAACCTAATTAGATCTTGTTTGCATAATCATATGCAATTTACATTAAGAACATAGAGATGGCTAAGAAAAAACAAGGTTTGAATGAAAAACAGAACCTTTGAATGAGTTTTCCTGAAGTTAAAAACTTGGCCAGAATTTTCAAAGGTGGGGGCTGAGAGTTGGCCACCTAGACACTGAGAACCTGCAGCTTTCACCAATATTAGCTCCCTTTAAGAATAAAGATTTGCAGGGGGGCTGAGGACTGAAGGAATCCAAGAGTTTTAGCCCCCTTTTTAGAGCATTTTTTATTTAGCACTTCTAGCTGGACAGCAGCTATGTCTTTGCTTTTCCAGGGATACCTCTTTATTACAGGCTGCCAGGCTCAAACCCTGGTTTACAACACTCTTAAGCACAAGTGCTCTCCGACCTGCCACCCAGCTGGCAGTGGCTAGGGTAGAAGCTGAAACCCAAGAGAAGACCCCTGTCCTGGTACCTGATTGGCAGAATAGTGGGGGTCCTGATTGGTCCACAGCTTCCATATAAACTCAGCACAGGAACAGGAAGCTGTCTGTGCAGTTGGAATCTACTGTGGTCTTGCTGCCACTCCCTGATCTGTCTTGCCTTCTGGTGTTCAACTTGTGATTCTGATCTCTGGTTTGTCTCCTGCCTCTGACCTCTTGCTATTGTGACCTGGCCTGGCTCTGGCTACCTGTTCATGATTCTGCTCTCAGGTTTGTCTCCTGCTTCTGATCTCCTTGTACCTTGACTCAGCCAAATTGACTCCTGTCCCGCGGCAGTGGACCCTGACTCTGACCACTACGTCTGGCTGCCCATGACCTTGCTGTGTTACATTTTCATGGTTCCTCCACCCCACTGCAGGTTCTGAATTCTAGGTTCCGTACAGGTTTGAAATATAAACACATACGTAGATCTGGTTGAAAATTTTCTGCTGGAACATTTTTGACAAAATTGCGATGTTTTCTGGGAACACATGGATAGTATTGGAATTTTTTTACTCAAAATATCAAAATGACTTGATATAGTTGGAAGGTTTTGTTTTGACTTTTATGTTACTTTAAAGTCAGAAGCTTCTGTTCTATTCATTGAAATGATAATGTCAAGAAGAAATGGTTCAACCTTATCAAAATGGAATGTTTCAGTCAGGTGATTTTGATGTGTCTGAAAGGAAATATGTTGGAATTTTGATTTCATGGTCAATTTGGACATTTCAACTTTTTGTTCCGAATCAGAAAAAAAACAAAAGTTGAAATGTCAGCATTTCCTGTGAAACGGAAATCCTGTTTTCTGACCAGCTCTGTGCATAAGCTTGGGACTTCCCAAACCGATATCATGACTAAGGGGATTTTCTATCTGTCCTTTTGATGTTTTTCTGCAGTGTCCATCACTGTAATATCTTACAACTGCTTAGCATCTCTTTCTGAGAAAGAGAAGTTGAGGTTTACAAGTTCCTGTTTTGTCATGGATTTGTAAAGGTGTTGGTTAGAAGCACCGCTACTGTCAGAAGGTACCACTCCCTGCTAGCAATGAAGTGACATCAGCTTTGCAGAGTGATGAATCTGGCCCCTTACGACGACTTTGGAAGTGGGTTATTGTATCACAACCTTGATTGGGACAGCCCTTGATTACACTGTAGGGTCAAGAACTGGCATCAAACCTCTGACAGCTTCTCCAAACCAAACCTTCTCAGGTGCTCCCAGCATCAGAGTTGACATGAATTTCCTTCTTTCCCATGTTGCAGATAGGTTCTGCCATCATTCTGGATCTCACATAGGACAGTAAAGGAGGGCTATTGAAAACAGAATAGATGCGCTATCTCTGATCAGCCCTGCTGCCAAGGGAGAACAACATAAACACAGTACAATGTAGACAATGATTTCTTTCAGAGCTGATATTCTCACACTTCCTGTAAGCAATCACACTTTCCACACCCACAGTCCATTTCCACCTGGAATCAGGATAAACTGGCTGGATCGTTCCCGAGATTTGCAGGCAGCATTCGAAATGGCACATGTGTATTTGGACCAGGGTGTTAGAGACAAACTGGGACTAGTCCAGGTGCAATTGCTAAGGGTGGTAGGGAGAGAACAAGCAGCATCCCCAACTCTGCAGTCCCTGTGCTGGGAGACAACGCCTCCCTGAGCCTCCTGTTAGGTGGGGCTGTGATGTGACCATGGGTGAGGGCTGTCAGCCGTTTGGCTTGGATTGAGGAGGGCAAACTGGGAAGTCAAACCCAGTCTGTCCAGGGCATGAGGCACTGGTGGTACCTCAGGCTGGTAGAGCTATTGGTCGGAGCCTCTTGTTTCAGGCAGGGACTAGGGGAGAGGTAGGAAAGTGTCAGGGTTCCCTGTGGGTGGGTTTACTCACTGCCTGTAGGACACACAGTATTTCCTGAAGTCCCTTACTTTGTGCTTTGGGAACTTGGGCATCCGGCGACGCTCAGTGTTGTCCCTGAAGCATATGGGTTCCCATGTTTTTGCAACAGGGAAGCAAGGCGTGATGGAAACATCATGCCCAAACTTATAGCTTGGGCTGGGCCAGAATTGGAGCCGGGAAGCTCTGGGCCACTTTAAAGCTCTGAATTTACCTCTGTGTGGATTAGCTGGCAATCTGCAGCTGCAGACAATTCCTTAGAAGGAGATTATGTTTAAAAAAGCAGGGCTACGCAGGCACTAGCTATCCAAATCATGCTTTAAAACGGGAACTGCAGTGGCAGGCAAAAGCTAACTAGCCTTTGTATTTCAAATGTATTAGTTTAATAGGGCTAAGCACAGGAATCCCCAGTGGGATTGTGCAGTTGGGAGTGAGAAGGAAATCAGCCATCCAGAAATATTGGGGAAAAGTGGCAGATCCTCCACATTTAAGGTGAGATGTGCCTTCCATTACCAGCCTGGCTTGGGCTTCACACTAAGAGCCTTAGAATGGGCCCTTAAGGCTTCCTGTTTTGCGTCTGTGGCTAGTGGACAATTTGAGTGGTTTGGCCAAACCATTTCTGGGAGGTGAACCATCAACAAGGTACCAGGCAAGTTCTGAAACTCCTGAGGTATTGCTGATTGCTGGTTGAGAAGGCCCCCCAGGAAACAAGCTTCTGCCGGGGCAGTGGCTTTTGAGGAATAGAAGGCCGCTGTTCTCCATCTTTACGCCCCTGGGTCCAAGTCCCTGTCTGCTCCCAGCAACACAGCCTGTCTCCAAGGAGGCGCTCAGCACCAGCCAGGCAGGGACTCTCCAGCCCCTGTTCTTCCCGCCCCCAGTGCTGCTGTGAGCTCCTGCGGTCAGTATAGGGAGGCAGCTGGACCTTTCCCACCTTTTGGCTCCTTGCACAAGGGAAGCTGCTGACAACAGAATCTGCCCCCAGGACGCTCCCGTCTGGCTGCCCTGTAGGGGAAGGGGCGGCAGGATGAGCAGAAGCCCAGCAAGGTTGGGGAGAGCTGGGCTTCGGCTCCTTAACTCTTCTCTCCTAGCCTCTTGGTAATAAGTGTCCCCAGGGGAAACACTCCAGGACTGTAATTCCTGAGAGGCCCTACAGAATTAAACGGCCCAACGGGGAGCTGCTCCTCTAAGCGAGAGCGTCCCGTCCCACTCGGGACAGCTGAAAGCCGATGTGTTTCGCGGGAGATCTTATTGCTGCAGGCAGCCTCCCGCAGGGATGGCAACACCACAGAGCAAGCACTCTTCAGAGATGCCCTTGGTGCGGTGTGGGTCTGGCGGCAGGCTGCTGTGGACCTGAAGAACACTGTCCAATTCAGCTGGATTTCACTCAGTGAGAACAGCCTGGCTCTTCTGGGAAGCTCCAAACTCCCTTGGACACTGCCGTCTCTGGGAAAAGGGGCACTTGGAACTGTTCAGGATGCTGCAGAGACTCATCGGTGGGGATTGTACCTGATCCTCAGTTCATGGGGCAGCACGGGCAGAAGGGCACGTGTGAGTGTGACAGAGAGGGAGAGTCCCACGTACGCGACTATCCCCCTGCCCCTGGGAGCGGAGACCAAGCCAAGCAGCGTCTCTTCCAGAGGATGCTGCGTGTGTGTGTCAGACAGCAGAACCCGCAGGGCCTGATCAAAGCCCGTTGAAGTCAATGTTCCCCAGGGCTTCTGTGGGCTTGGCTGAGGCCTCAAATCGTGAGGCAGGCAAGAGCCACCGGCACGTGGGAGAGACAGGAAAGAGGAGTGTTCTAGGGTTGGGTTAAACACGGTGACTGACCACACACAGCAGAGGTGCCGGGGCAGGGTCCCAGCGGGGTGCTGGAGCAGCTCCCGGCCAGGGCAGCATGCCCACGAAAGGCAGTAACCAGGTAACACCACAGTCCCATTTCTCAGCCAGTTGGCCCTGAACTGAGAAGCCTCACGCTGACAGCCATTGCTTCTAGCTGCCTGTCCTACCAGAATGTCTCGTGTGCGTCGGTGAGTGCTCTTCCCCTGCCCCCCGTCCCTGCGTCCTGCTGCGGCAGGAGTAAAGCAACAGCTGTCACCCCTAGCGGTTCGGGCCCTTTAGACTCAGTGCGTGATTGTCCCATGAGAAGCTCCTGGGCTTTGTCTGTCAGGCTTTGTATGTACTAACCTCCACGTGACCGGCTGTCATTTCTTTGCTCACTTTGCTTGCTGAGCATGTGCTTCTCCGGGACCCCTATGTGAGCATAGTGAATGCTTTGCCTACTGCTGTGAGCGACATCTTCCTTCCTGGGGAGTCACCAGCCCAGCCTGTCCCAGCCTTTCCATTTCCCCCAGAGGAGCTGCACTTTTTTCTCCAGGGACCTGAGCCCAGAAACCGCTGCCTCTGACACGAGCAAGCGGCGATCCTTGCAGAAGCCTTGCCCTCATGAGTTTAATTGAATCAGCATATCGTGGACCACGGCCTCAGGCTTTTTAGGAGAGATGATAATCTAGGGGAAGGTCTCTCGGATCCTGTACTAAGGTCGTGAAATGGACTTTGCTGCTGTGTATGGTCCCCGTAAAAAAGGCTTCATTTGTAGCAAAGAACCCAAGTTTGTGAACGTTGCGCTGAAATCACTGGGAGGCTACTCTTGAGTCTTAAAAACCAAACCAAACCAAAAAACCGCACATGGTCGCTCTTATTCAGAGAATTTTAATTTTGCTCCTTCTTCACGTTATGTATGTTTGACAAGTGACCTAGATTTTGATTAATGAACTGAATAATACATTCTTTACATTTGCTAGCTGGAAGCTACAGAGTTATTTCTGTCTTCCTCTTTAATCCTGAAAATAGGTTAGCCTTTCTGTGGGCATATAGATCAAAAATACCTTTTATCAAGCTTATGAAATAATGGGGTTATTTTCTGGAAGAATGTAGAAATTTATATTCATGCATCATTTTTGGTCTGCAGAAGGAAGATAATCATGCAAAAAATGATCTGAGTGAGCAAGAAGCAAACTGAATGGCCTGTTTCACATATTCTAGGAGACTTCCAGGTACAAATTCTATCACTGTGATTCCAAACGAGGGTGCAAAATACCTTTGCATGACTGCTTCGGGCCTGAGGCCACTTTACCTCATTCGAGCAGCATGAAGGGCTCTCAGGTTGGGCATAAATTACGTATACACCAGATTAAGGTCTTTTTACAGTGCCAGAGCGATAGCGCCTAGCACAATGGGGCCCTGATCTCAGTTGTAATATGAAAATAACAATAGCTAAAGCGGCTGGGGGGAGAGTTTAAGGCTAGAAGGGCCAGGGAATGTCCCCTAGACACCCTTGTGGTGAGCCCAGTGACTCTACTCCAAAGGAGATTCAAGTGGTGTTCTCCGCCAGTCACACACAGGGGAGAGGGAGGTGCCACCCAGGTCCCTGCACTAGCAGGGAATTGATTAGGTGAGACCCACACGCATGATCCCGTCTGGCAACCCATGCCCCAGGCTGCAGATGAAGGTGACTGTGCCTCCTGCCACTGCCAAGGTCTCTGTCAATCTGCCCTGGGGCAAAACTCCTTCCTGACCTCAGATCCGGTGATCGGTGAGACCCTGAGCATGGGAGCAGGACACACCAGCCAGGCACCTGAGAGAGGATTCTCTGTCCCACCTCAGAGCCCTGGTGTCCCACCTCCAGCTGTGGCCATCTCTGCTTCAGATGAAAAAACAGACAACTCCCCAAACTTGGGCTTGTGCCCTCTTTTACTCTTCCCAGATGGCTGAATGGGCCCCAAAGGGGTATCTTTAGTATATTTTTATTAACGCTGAAAACACTGGGGCAAGTCATTTGTTTTCCCTAGTTTGTCTGACTGGCCTCCAGAAGGGCTCAGGCCATTGAGTCTCTAACAAACTCTTGTTCAAAATGTCAATTAGCAGAATCAGTCTGACCAGGTGTCTGCCCCTCTTCTGCTCTCAGCCAGTGGGACGGCCCTGCGGGAGTCGTTCTCTGGTCAGCGCAGTCTCTCCTCGCCTAGCCAGGAACTGAATTCCTAATTCAAACCCCAAACACTTGTTTTGCTCGGTCTGTTGCGAGCTGTGGTGCTCGGCACTTTTGATAATTAAGCCGCTTATTAAGAGTTCTAAGTATGGAGCTGGTGTTAGGTACAAACACTTGAAAACCGGAGCTCCACTTCACCCTGGGCCCTCCTCAATTTGCTCACACGTGCAGTACCTTGTCCTCTCGGGTGAGTCAGTCGTAAACCACTGTCAGTTGCTTAGCGCTCTGGTAGGGTTTTTGCTGTATTTTATTTCACTCTGTTGCCCCCCATTTCCCAAGCTCCTAGAGCCAGTGGGAACTTTGTTCCCAGTTTCAGCTTCTGGTATCCGAAACACTTTATCCGTTATAGGGTGCTTTGTATTCTGTGGAGCTGTATAAACAGTAAATATACATGTCACCATTACCATTATTAATTAACATTTAAATTATAGCAATGCCTAAAGGCCTCCACCAGGGCCCCATTGTACTAGACACTGAACACACACTTAGTAAAGGACAGTCCCTGCCCCAAACAGGGTACGGTTTAAAAGACGAGGGGTGGGGGAAGATGGATAACCGTGTTAATAGGATGTTTTGGTGCAGACTGGCTGTGTGCGGTTCAGCGGTAGCAGTAATTACAACTTGCCACCTCCCTAAATTATGGTGCAAGAGCAGATTTTTGTCACACTCACCCCAGCGGGGAGGTAGGCTGGAGCTGGAGTGAGGCTGAGGTTTGTATTATTAGTTACAAGGTTTTCACTTTCCAAAAAGTGAAAAAAACCATCACAAAAACCTTGTGTGAGTTTAACTCCTCCCCAGAGAAGATGCATGGGAATAGCAGAATACAAGGACTGTATGAAGTACAAGCAGTGTGTGAGCAGAAGTGTTCCTGGTACCTCAGCCCCTGTGGTGCCTCCTTATGATTAAATATCACGTGCACCATGATAGCTTGCCCATTGCTCCTTAGTGTGGCCCTTTGTGGTTGGAAGGGTGACACTTTTCCTCACTAAGTTGTACCTCCACTATAGCTAGTCCCATGTGGCCATCGGAAACGGCTTTAGAAAAAGCAGGGAACCAGCAGCGGCAGCTGTTCATTGCTGATGTAGAACGTGTTTGTGATACAAGCACCAAAATGTTCCTTTTAAAGTAGTACTAAGAAGCTCTCTATTCCTGATTTTTACTACAACACGACTGAATCTTGCACATTTATGATTCATTGCTGGAAGTAAAGGGTTCTGGGGGAGAGTGTGATTTGGGATCAGTAAAAAATTCAAAAGAAATAGTTTAACAAAACAAACTCAGGAGAATTAAACAGCTGCTGATTTCCACGTTATTTTCATAAAAAAGGCAAAGCTAGACGTGGCACATTCACATGCTTAAAAACCAATGTCACTGCGAGCTCCAGCCGTATCAAAGCTGGGGAGGCCATTCACAGCCGAGATAACATTTATGCTTTCTGGATGTGTTAGATATCGGATGGGCCGAGACTTATTTTGTTGTTCATAAATCAGAAGAAGTACAACGTGCCCAGGCAATGCTCCGAGTGCAGGGGCAGGATAAAACGATACACGAAAACTGGTCTTTCCAAAGTCCAAAAAACGTGTCCCTGCCACAAAAGCAAATTGTCCCCTCCCCTACACCTTCCCCTATCCCAGGGAAAGGCATGGGAGAATAGAGATCCAACAACATTTGTTTCTGGGTTCTTCAACATTGTACTTTCAAACAAAAACTTTCAAAAAAAGAAACCCTCAGATCTTTTTGAAGCTGGTAAGTATACCCAGTGTGGCGTAGTGGATGGGGCACTGGAGTGAGAGTCAGCAGACCAGGACCATCTCTGGCACTGGCCTGCTGGGTGATCTTGGAAAAGTCACTTTGCTGCTGTCTGCCTTGGTTTCCCCAGCTGTCAAAGAGGGATAGTGATCCTGTCCACCTTTGTAAAGTGTTTTGAAATCTGCCAATGAAAAGAGCCAGGTATTAACGGGCAATGCATATATGGCCTTAGGGTTTGGTCTATGCAGACAGATATGGGGACCCTTGTTAATCCTACTGCAAGAACAGGGCCTTATTTTTTCAGTGAGCATCAGGATTGGCCATTTGAGGAACATGTTGACTTTAGTGTTACCTCAGTCAGTATCTCCCTCGCGGATCGATGAACACGGATACTCACCTTAACAGAGCTCAATAGCTGTTGACAAATAATAATAGTAGCCAGTGTTCACCTCTTTATGCTCAGTTCACATTTGCATGTGCAGCGTACGTAGATGGCACCTTGATGCACACACATGAAAACAAGTGAATGTGCTCTCTCAGAATGCGAGTTCAGTTTGAGGGGTCAGAGGTGCACACATTTATCTCCGAAAGTCAGGAGGATACATTCAGATGGTTACGAATTTCATTTCTTTTTGTTCTGGTAGCTTGTGGCTGTACGGTTATGTCTAGCTCATGCAAGAGCAATGCAGGCACCTGCCATAGGTGCCCAAGGAAGGAGAGAGCGAGCTTCTGGTACAGACCACCACAAACGCCGACATCACTTCCCATATGGAGCTAAAACACTCTCACGGAAGAGAATCTGAGAGTGACGAGAGGGCAGCAGGTTAACAGTGCTGCAGTTTCTGTCCATAAAACCGTTGTGTCTGTCCCAGACTGGGAAGCCTGTCGCCTGAAGGCATTCATGAAGATGCTCCATCTAACATCCTCCTTTGGCACAACTGCAAAGAGGAACTAGGAGAACTTGGTTCTCCACTCACAAGAGGAACGCGATCCTGTTTCTGGGTATCAGAGTAGCAGCCGTGTTAGTCTGTATTCGCAAAAAGAAAAGGAGGACTTGTGGCAACTTAGAGACTAACCAATTTATTTGAGCATAAGCTTTCGTGAGCTACAGCTCACTTCATCGGATGCATACTGTGGGTATGTTTCTTAATGCATCGGTCACTGCTGGGATATGCTGCATGTGCAGGTCTGACTGCGGGGTACGAGATATGAGATGGAGGGTCTTTGTGTGGCTCAAGCTCAGTTAGTGTTCCCCCAATCCATGCTGGGAGAGGACTTTCTGCACATGTGTCTCACCTCTGCCATAGGCATGTGGGGTCAGGCATAGCTCTGGGGTCCTGGGAGTCCATGGAGCTGGGATTTTGAAGGAGGTTCTGCAGATCAGGCAGGTCCATGATGGGTGGGGACGGGCAAGAGGGATTTACCCCCTCCCCCAGCACTGAACCTGCAGGGATCAGCAGGACCACCAGCAAAAACACAAGTCAATGCCTGTGGTTGGACCCATCTGGGATGTGATCCAAAGCCCATCGGAATACTTGGCAGGAGTTCTATTGACTTCAGTCAGCTCTGGATCAGGTCCTTCTAGAGCTATTCAAACCTACACCAAACCCAAGAGTCTCTTATTTCTAAAGACCCAAGAAGTTTTCCCCCACTTTATAGATTCATAGATACTAAGGTCAGAAGGGACCATTATGATCATCTAGTCTGACCTCCTGCACAACGCAGGCCACAGAATTTCACCCACCACTCCTGCAAAAACCCTCTCACTTATGTCTGAGCTATTGAAGTCCTCAAATCGTGGTTTAAAGACTTCAAGGAGCAGAGAATCCTCCAGCAAGTGACCCGTGCCCCATGCTACAGAGGAAGGCGAAAAACCTCCAGGGCCTCTTCCAATCTGCCCTGCAGGAAAATTCCTTCCTGACCCCAAATATGGCGATCAGCTAAACCCTGAGCATATTGGCAAGATTCACCAGCCAGATACTACAGAAAATTCTTTCCTGGGTAACTCAGATCCCACCCCATCTAACGTTCCATCACAGGCCATTAGGCCTATTTACCATGAATATTTAATTACCAAAATCATGTTATCCCATCATACCATCTCCTCCATAAACTTATCAAGTTTAATCTTAAAGCCAGATAGATCTTTTGCCCCCACTGCTTCCCTTGGAAGGCTATTCCAAAACTTCACTCCTCTGATGGTTAGTAACCTTCATCTAATGTCAAGTCTAAACTTCCTGGTGGCCAGTTTATATCCATTTGTTCTTGTGTCCACATTGGTACTGAGCTTAAATAATTCCTCTCCCTCTCCGGTATTTATCCCTCTGATATATTTATAGAGAGCAATCATATCTCCCCTCAACCTTCTTTTAGTTAGGCTAAACAAGCCAACCTCCTTGAGTCTCCTTTCATAAGACAAGTTTTCCATTCCTCGGATCATCCCATTTATGGCCCTGTGAATGGGCTGACTGTCACCTGAGAGCCTCCTCATGGCATGAAGATGTTCTACAGGCAACTGGCCTCAGTTTCCCTCTTCTAGAGTCTTCTTAAATGAACTCCACATCAGCTTTCTGGTCCAATAGCACCCCTTCTCCTAGGATCGAATTTATTGACAGAAAACAAAACTCAGGCCTGGGCTTTCTCTTCTTCCCCTACATATGCTCTCCCTAGCCCTCAGCCTTCTGGCTGGTAGGCCCAAATGCTACTCCTTGGCTAAGGGTCTCCTGCAAGAGTCTTCTCCCCACTGCATCTCTTCTGCAGTCTCTCACACAGCTTCCTCGACTTGTCTCAGCCGGGCATTTCCCCCTCAAGCTTCCTGTTGCTCTTACAGAGGAATTATCTTATCCTTCCTCTGGTGTGCGTACAGCTGGCCCCAGGCATCTAGCCTCCTCCACCCTGTGCAGATACTTGGCTGTTTCACCCATCAGGCAAGTCTTCTAATCTTCAACTCTTGAAGTAACTGAAATCTCGTTGAATCCACCTGAGCACATAGTGTGATTCCTATGGCCTGGTGAAGTGTGACATCCAAGCTGCCAGAGACCCCCCCACAGTTAACTGCAGCTTTTATGATAGCTTCTTTGGCTGCCTGTCTGAATAGCTGAAAGGAAAACCAGCTGCCTCGTGTGAAAGCCGCATTAGCCCAATAAACCCAACAACTTTTAGAATTTCAGGTGACTTTCTGCAGATTCCCGCCATGCAGAGAGGAAGAGCTAACCAGGAAAATATCTTCAATGCCTCCAAAAAGATGGATCTGAAGGTCATAGTTGTGTGTGTAAATTCACAATTGCTTAGCCCAGCCATTCTCAGCATTTGTCATACCAGGCCCCCCCATCCATCGCTCTTTCCACTGCTGCTAATCTAACCTACAGAAAGGGAGGGTGATTGTGACGTCTTTTTGAACTTGCTCATGGCCACCCTGGGCATTTTCAAGTTCCTGGTTTAAAATCTCGGCTGTAGGGCAAATTTTCAAAAGAACCTAAGTGAGTTAGGAACCTGGGTCTCACTTTCAATGGGATTTGGGATCCTCAGAGCCTACTCCAGTTTTGACAATGGGTTCTATGTTCCTAAATCACATAGGCACTTTTGAGAATTTCACTTTTTTTTGTATTTGGGTTTGCTGACTCTGGCCCATGGGGTTTGTGTGCAGACCCCCACTGCGTGTGCCCCATTGTGTCAGCCCACAGGGAGTTCATTGTGGGATTGGGCCTTGGATCTCTCTTCTCCAAGGCTCAGTGAGCATGCTTTTATGGTGTGAAAATCTGCATGTTTGTCCTGAGCCATAACACACAGGCCGTGTTTGGAAATACTCCCAATATCTCCCTAAGTAGGGCAAGAGGAATATCAAATGCCAGTGTGTTACAGATTTCCTCCTCAAAATTGTCACAGCATCTTGAAATTTAACACGCTGTCACCATTGATGAAAGTGGATCCCCTGGTGACAGTCGCAGCCTCTCGAGCTTTGCAAGGATTGAGAAGGATCCAAAGTTGTGAAGCTGAGAGTATAAATTTAGAAAGCTACATGAATAATTTCATCTCAGTTGGTTTTACTAATCCATAAAGAGCTGGGTAAATGCTGCAGGAATGGTTGGTTAAATTCTGCAGTTGAACTTTGATGGCACTAGTGATTGTCTGGATTTGTTTCTAACATTAAAAAGTGGCTCTTTTGTCACACAGATGTTCACGGAAGGTCACATAATTCTGCAAATGTGTTTGCACGAAGGTTTCCATAGGGGTGGTCTCAAGGAGGCCTTGCCATCTCATTCCCCTTTTTCTGTTTAAAGATGTCTCAGTGGTCCAACCAGGATCCCAAACTAATACCATGTGGTTTAGGTGCCCAGTCATGTGCCAGGACTAGTGACGAGTCTGGTAACAGCCCAAAGGATGAAATATGTTCACGGACTATTGGCTCAGCAATTGCAAATTTCCATCAAATTATAAAAATCAAAGTCTATTCAGGGAAGATTCACAAAGAGGAGAAATATGCAAAATACATTATTTAAATCACTCTCTCTTCAGACAGTTTGTTCATCTCTGGTTGCGCACCATTTTGTGGCTTATTCTCTGTCCCTATTTGCTCCAAAAGTCCGTTTGAATTTCCCACAGGCCTTGCCTACACTGGCAAAAACCGGACCCGTGGAAGGGTGAAATGAGTTTGTCATTAAATTCCCTGAGTGCTGTGTCTACACTGCACCTTCCCCCAATGCCTCCTGCAGGGTGAAATACAGACAAGCGGCTGTGGTTTTCCCCAATCCCAAAAGATTCTTCTGGGGCATGTGTCTGGGCAAGAGGATGAGAAAGTGAACACAACACAGACCACACAGTTCTCTTTGGCAGCGTAGTCACTTTTCGAACATAAGGACGCACCTTGGTCACATGTAGAAGCTTGCAATTCTGTGAACAGAACATAAGGATCCGATTCCTAGAGCCCTACTCCTTGCCTAGCTAGGCCAGCCACTCTGTCCCTGCCCACAGCTACCCGAGACACACGTCTATCATCAGTCAGTCTGGTTTTCAGCATTTAGCCCCTTACAGACTTTCACCCACGCCAATCAGCATATGCTAAAACCATGATTGTTGCTGGGCATTCAAATTTACAAAATTCAGATTTCAACTGCTCTGCCACTTCACTTCCCCCGTTTCCCACCCTCTGCCGCACGGCTCGGGGACACTGCTTCCTTTCCGAACCAGGCTTAGGGAAAGGAAGCTGCACCTTCCCTTCTAAATGCAAGAAGAGAACAAAGTAGGGTGACCAGACGTCCCGATTTTACAGGGACAGTCCTGATATTCGGGGCTTTTTTTATATTGGCACCTATTACCCCCCACCCCATCTCAATGTTTAATACTTTCTATCTGGTCACCCTAGAACGAAGGGACTGAGGATTGCTTGCCATCAGCCATATTTCACCTGTGCTCCTGTTCTGGAGTCAGCCTTTGATCTTTTGTATTCGGGATCAGTTACATTGTCTAAGTAATGGGAAGGGTCTGTGGCTTTCTGATTTTGTCCTTGTATGATTCCAGTGCTAGACCAAGCCAGTTCAGGCTCCTGAGATGTTGATACTTGTGTTATCAGCTTGTCAGCAGGGAAGTCCCTCAAACCTCCTTTAGTTGCTTTTGCACATTAGTGCATCTCTCCAGAGTGTCTTGGGAAATGGCCCTATTTTTTAGTTATTTATTTATTTTCCAGCTGCAGCATGAAGTCCAACCCCTTAAGGAAGTTCCAGTCTGCTCTCATTTTGCACTGGCAATCAATTCTGGGCACCAAGGGTAGCTCTTTGAAGTCTATGTAGTTTTGGATACGTCCGGGTGTTTGAGAGCTATGCTCTCCCCTGTGCCTGCTGGGGTTCTGAGGGGCTGGTACCCAGGGGTGTGGTGATGTGAGCAGGCAGGCATAGCTCCCTCGTGCAGGCACCGGGAGACGCGCACAGGGTCTCAAACGAGGCCATGACTTTATCCCGGGGTAACAGAAGATTGTGCTCTGATGCAGCCAGGCCATGTTCTGGGAGTCAGATAATCCTTTCCACAGTCCATCAGGATGTCTATTAGCCATTGTGTCCTGAACAGCAAACCCTGTTCTAGACCCTTGACATTATTGACCCTTAACGAGGGGTACAGGAGGAACACATGGATTTGTTGCGACAGGTAGAGAAGCTTTCAGGAATGTTCTGTCTTTTGTGACTGCCCAGTATGTCCCCCATATCTCCTTGGCTCTCCCTTTGGAGCTCCAGGATCTTGGGCAGAGGGGATAAGTGGCCTTTGACTCTTCCACCCCAGCTCCTCTAGGACAGGGCAGCTACCTCTGAGATGTGAAAAACGGGATGTCTGGGACAATCCTGAGCCCCTAAAACTAGTCAGCTGACAGCATCTGCCGAGCACCCTGACGGATCTCCCAGTGCAGCCACCGCACAAATGGGACATGCCTGGGAAAACCTGGACAGGTGGCAACCCTAGGTTGACACTGTGCACTGCAGGGCATTCCTGATCTCCTAAGCACTGAGGGCTGCTGCAGGTGCAGAGAGATGGCATTAGGGAAGCTCTTTTGGGAAGGAGGGGAAGATGTGGGCACCAACACAGGGTATGCAGAAAAAAGCCTAGTCTGTACTGATTAATATCCGTGAGTCATTTCTGCTGCAGAATTGCGATGTCTTGGGTGAATTCTATTTGAACCCACCAGGTTGGAACTCAAAGATGATTTCACCGTCTTTTCCTTTAACTTTCAAGGCATTTTGTCAGTCATGAACATACAGGGAGAGTTTGATTAGATGAGGCAGTGACAGCTTGAGGGGTGCAGGAACTGGGAGAGAGATGTTGACCCTGAATTGTTCAGACCCCAGGCAATGCATCACCTTCTATTTTCAGAATGAGCACCGAGTTCAGGCTAAGCTGGACCGACATCCCCTTTGTGCTGGGCAGTCCCCATCCTGTCTGGTCCTGGTGTGGAAAACAGTTCCCTTGAGGCCAATGTAAATGCATCTACCCTATGTAGCACTTTTCAGCATATTCCTCTAGCTCTCAATCCTGGCTGACAGCAGGAAGGAGCTGAGCAGAGACACCTGTTGCTGTGGGTGTGCGATTTCTGCTGTCCCATAAAAAGCCACCCCTTCGCCCTTCCCCTTCACAGACCCAGAACACTTGGGCACAGCCCCCACCCCTCTTAGACAACTGCAGGGTAGTTCTAGCCTGCAACTCTCCCCTCCAGGCATCAGTAGGTCTGACCTTGGCTGCTCGACCAAACTATGGAGAGCACTCGAATGGCTTCCTGCCTGAAGTGTATTAACCATTGACCTGTTGGAGGAAAGACAGCCCAAGTCGAATGAACTAATACAGTCACTGACAGCACTTACGGTAGCTCATAATGTACTCGACTCCCCTCTACTCCTGGTGTGCTTGACAACGCACTCCTCCAATACTTGTGTGATAGAGCAGCTCATACTGCCACAAGCTCTGTTCATCTCTGGCATGAGTTAAACTCTAGTTATGCGGACCCTGCCCCCCTCCTACCCTGTGGGTACGTCGCTGATCATTGCCAGAGACAGCCAGTTGTTGGACTAGGGAAAGCATGGTCCTGATGAAGATGAGTGACAACAGCAGGTCGTAACGTGTCCTCCAGTGTGTGGGAATCCTTAGAGCCTCAGGTGCCCTAGTCTTGCAGCAGTGGGTCTGGTCAAGGAAGTGGGTCACCCCTGTCAAAGACCCCTGGGACGTAGTCGCGGTGCGTCACCGAGCGTACGCGCCTAGATTCAGACACGAGCAAACGAGCGGGTTTTGTTAATTCTCTCACATGTACATTTAATGATGCAGTTCAATACAAGGCTGAATTGCTCATCATTTAGGTAAGTCACGTGAGGGCCAGGTTTGGAATCCATGTCAACTGCTGGAAAGAAAACATTTGGATGAATGGTACCAAACACACTTCCTGCCTTCAGCAGGCACAGAAAGCCTGAGACACACGGGTATGCGCTGGAGGGGCAGCACCCTCTGAGTGGAGTCTGGCATCGTAACCGAGACGGGGGGCTGGACATTGAAAAGATACCAGTTTAATTGCACTATCTCAAATATAGCAGGACACGCGGGTGTACGAAAGAAGGACACAGGAATGCATTTAAGTGGGAGACTGAAACTTCGTTAGCATCTCTCTACAGAGTTAACTTCTCTGCCTCCCCGCATTACCAACCATTTAACTGGGCCCAGTGTGGGGTCACAAGGCTCCCACCATATAACCGATACCTGGGTTAGACCCTCCTGACCCCAGGACTCAGCTCACTGATGACTTCTCTCACCCTGTCCCTGCCAGGGGGGTAAAGGATATGTGGGGAGACCTCAGTCTGCCAAGGTCCAGGTCTCCCTTTCCCCTTATGGCAAAGGCCCCCCAGCCATATCCCAAGGCCCCATTCCCCTCTGGGAGCTGGCCCTGGGAGCCTTCATCTGCACAGGACACTGACCACAAATGGTGATGAACTCAACGTTCCCATGTTACTCTTAATGTTTGCATTCCTATTCTGACCCCTCCGGCCTGAAGCTGGGAGTCCACCAACTGGGCCTCTGCCCTCCAGTCTCTGCCAATTTAGCCCAGCAGGAAAAAATCCCTTCCTGACCCCCAGAACCAGTGATGGGTTAGACCCCTCAGCAACCTGTAAACACAGCTCAATATCCGGCAGCCACAGGGAGGGCAACAACATGTCAAGATGGCCCCTGGACACCTGGGGATGCTGCACATGGAGAGTGGGGCTGTGAAAGCCAAGCGCCTCCCCTCACACCCTGGCTGGTCAGTGGGAGGCAGAGAAGACCCTTCCCCAGGCATACTCCCTTGCGCACTCTTAATCACAAGGAGACGCTTGGCCCTGGGAATGAGCTCACCCCGCTCCCAGGAGCTGGCCTGTCCCCCTGAAGGTCCACCAAACATGTCTCATTGCTGGACAGGTTGAGGGCTATGTGTGTTTACAGAGGGCTGAATTTAAGTAACTTCCTGATGTAAGCAGAGTCTGAGTGAGCTCTCCCCTGACATCTAGTGAGGAGCTGGGGGAAAATACTTCAGGAGCAGACCATGTTTGTATAGTCCTGCCCACTCTGCCCAGTCAGCAGCATGATGGAGCTGCTTTGCCCAAGGAATCACTTTTGGCGGATGTTGGGTTACAAATCACTTGAGTACTGAGTGCAGGGGGAATGAAATGCTGTTATCCTTATCGGAGGAGTAAAAGGCAGCAGAACTGAACTTAGCCTGCCCAGGGTGAGGGTGTCACCCTAACCTGAAGCTCCCTTGCTAAGCTGGGGGTAGGGATGCCAATCCCCAGTAATAGAAAGAGCAGTAGGTGTTTCTGTGGGATGTTGTGGTTGGTGTTTAAGAGTACTAGCTACCATTTGATCCCATTTTTGTTACTTTTAGAGACACCCGCTGCTTAGATTCAATTAAGAGTCCATATTTTGCTCAGTGGTTGCTAGGAGTGAAATCCAGGTGCTGAGCCCCAGCCCTGGTGTGGGACAGTGTTACAGGGAAAGAGGCTGCCCAGCCTACACTGGCAGTGAGAATCCCCCCTTCCTGCTGAAAACCCAGGGAGCTGGGGCAAGTGGTGGGATCCCTGAGTGTGATGTCGCAGCAGAGGGTGGTGGTAGGAACAGTATCAGTGATACAGCAGCTGAGGCATTGCTTGACACTTCTTCCCCCCTGAGTGGGACGCGAACTCACGCGCATGCACCTCTGAGCTCTGGGTCTTCACTGACCCAGGATGGCCACTGTGAGTGGGTGCAGTGGAGGGAGAGGGGAGCGATGTGTTAAAGGAACATTTCTTTGTCAGACCTTCACACTGCAAGGTGGGGAAACTGAGGCAAAGGACACTGCCCAGCGTACTCTGGGGTGGGTGTTTGCTCATGGCCGTGTGGTTTTCAATCACGGTTGTGATGTTTTCCCAATATTAATGCCAGGTTCCTTCCCCCTTTTTATTATAAGTTTTCTTTGCTATTCACAGACTCAGTGTGCAGATTAACCACCACCCTCTGAGTGTCCAAGGGTGGTGGTTAGTTTTCCCAGATTAGTGGAAGGGGGGCTCATTAAGAGGATCCCCTAGATACTGAACCCGGCCCTTGTTGCTGCCAACTCCACCTGGCAGAAGGGTTAGGTGCCTAACTTTCTTGGGCTTTCAATGAAATTAGACTCCCAAGTGCCCAAGTCACTTTTGATGATGGGACTCAGGCTGCTAAGTCTCTAAGGCACTTTTGAAAAGTCCTTTGCTTTTGAAGTAAAGTGCATAGAGGAAGGTGAAATGCTCAAAACCCAAGCCAGAGTGCCAGGGAAAATAGCCCGAAGTTGTTCAAAGGCAATGCTGTGTCTATGGAGAGTTTCTCTAGTCACTAACCTCTCTCAGCTCTGATATTTGCTTTCCTTTTTTAATTAAAAAGTTAAAATGAGAGGATTACGTGACTTTAAAAAAATGCAGCCAGAGTATTAAGCCATGCTATTAAAAATCAAAAGGCAATTTGAGCTGTAGGGTTTGGCTACAGAGGGAAGGCAATGGCGTGTGTCTAAATGTATTTACATAACTATGCAAAACTAAAAGCCTCCCAGTCGCTGTCACTCTATCCTAATCATTTTTAAGTCGCGTATTTTTGATTTGGTTGTTTACCTACCTCTTCACTGGCAGATTTAATGAAGTACCATGAAAATATATTGAGTGCTGAGCCTTCTGCAATTCTCAACTGCCGTTGATTGTTTTCCAGCGTCTGCTGTGACATCAAAATATACCGAGTGGTCCAGAAACTGCAATGCCCCTGAGAGCCCTGGGCTGGGACCTGGTGGAGTGGGAGGGGCCAGGTCCCTCTCCCCTTGCTCGTGGCAGAGCTCCAAGGGGAGAAGCAGGGGTGCATAGGAGGGAGAGACCTGATTGTAAATGACGTAACCTTTCCTCACAGGTCAGGTTTGCTAAACCTTTCATTGGTTTTGTTGCTCTCCTTTGGACTGTCTCCAATTTGTCCACATCTCTCTCAAAGTGTGGTGCCCGAAATGGGATACAGGACTCCTGATGAGTCCCCATCAGTGCCAAGCGGAGCAGGACAATTATCTCCCGTGTCTTACATGTGACACTCTGGTTAATACACCGAAGCATGATATTCGCCTTTTTTTCACAACTGCATCACATTGTTGACTCATTCAGCTTGTGATCCACTATAACCTCCAGATCCTTCTCAGTAATACTCCTGCCGCGCCAGTTATTCCTCATATTGAACTTGTGCATTTGATTTTTACTTCCTAAGTGCAACGGACAGCACTTATCTTTCTGGAATTTCATCTTGTTGATTTCAGACCTGTTCTCCAGTTTGAAATCTAATCCTGTTCTCCAAAATTCTTGCAATGCCCTCCCAGCTTGGTGTAATCCTCAAATTTTATAAGCATCCTCTCCACGCCATTATCCAAATCAGTAATGAAAATACTGAATAATACTGAACTCAGGACAGACTCTTATGGGACCCCACTAGATATGTCCTCCCTGAATTTTAATAGCTCTTCATATTTCAGACTCCACATCCTGTGTTTGGTACCAGCCACTAGATCTGGGCATGGGGAGTCTCATGCTAGGAGTTGCACGTCTTTTATTCACTTCCCCTTCCCCCTGAGCTGAGCACAAAAATGCAGTGAAGACTTCGGCAACTTCAAAATTGGTCACATTTTAAGGTGTTGTGTCTTGGAACACCCTGATCAACTGATCTGAAGTCTCCCCATAAAGTCCACCCTGGATTCTGACCTGGTTGACCAGTCTCAACATAGCCTTTGATCAATGTAGGGTACAAAATGCACCAGTCACTAATAACAGGTTCTTGTAGTCAGGCAGCTCCTTGAAATTTGTTCTAGGAAATGAGATTGGTGAATCACATATGTAAAGACGCAAAGCCTTTATTTAATACCCAAGTACAAACCAGTATCATTGCAACCATAGAAAAATACTCCTCTGTATGGCACATACTCACCCCTTTATGCAGCCCATCAGAAGCGAAGATGGCAAGAATAGGAAGTGAAGACGCACTGTCAATGGGATTGATGGTGATGTTGTCCTGATGTCCAAACTAGGCGTTGGTCTGAGAATCTTTTATAATGCTTTTTACTTTCATCCCCACGCAACTGGCCCAGATTTGATTAGTTCGGGGCCTCCTGTTTGTTATTCTGGTGGACTATAATTAGGGTTTCAACTGCTAGTATAAGCTATTTCCATCAATACATTCCCCAATGGTTTCAATACACAGAGGTGGTTTTGCTCCATGGTTACTGGCACCTAAAAAAACCCTACTAATTTAAATTCAATCTTTTCTCAGTGGTTTGTCTTTATTTCAAGTTACATATTGCTAAATCTTATAACCCTAGATCAAACACTTAGCATCAGGCCTGAGTAGTTTGCCTCGCTTCTAGGCCTGCTAGGCCTGAAGCTTATCACAAAGCCTATTTCACATACTTTTATGTCTTATTTTTCCCTACTTACATTATAGCTTGAATTGTTTCTATTGCATCTTAGCTTTTCCGAATATAGAGATTATAGTGTGATCCTAGGTAAGGACTTCTTAAGATCAGGTTGGGTCAAATGTCAACCTGGCTGTATTTGTGGATTTTTAGAGAGGTTGCAGAATTCATCTTGGTGGCTAAGTTTTCTTTTAAACCTTAGCTACGGAGTGATTAACTAATCAATGCTTCCTAATGATGTCTCCTTCATTGTGGTATCTGAGTCAGACCAGTGGTTAAATTAGCCATCCACTCAGATTTTTTTATGCATTCAAAACATTATCAAAAGCTCCATAAGCTTCATATTTACTTTAATGAGATGTTTTGGATGGAAAAAAATGCTCTATAAATGTCATTAATGGGTAACGGTAAGTGTTTTCTGTGGAGTTACTATTTTACTGCTATGAATTAAAGTGCAGTGGTTTTCAATGTCATCTCTACCATGCCCTCGGATGCCCTTGTGTTACTCCCCTGAGGGTAGGGTGTGTGTGTGTGTGTGTTCATTCATCTGCTGGCAGAATCTGCCCTGTAATTAGAAAATGGATTTAGATTTTGAGAACACAATTGAAAATTGTATATGAGAGGGAATGCAAAGCATGTCTTTTGTAAATATCATGACAGTTTATTATATACTCTCAGTTTAATAGCTTTTTCAGAGAGTAGAAGACAATGCATTCCATTAGCATTCATGGCTGACAGCATTCATCCATTTTTCATTTCTCCTCTGCTGGCATATAACCAGGACAAATAAACCTGGGCACTGAATTACATTAGTTACAGTACTCTGGCTATGTATTTTCCTTTCAAAATAATCTCTTTTTAACCAAACACACTTTGATGGTTTAAAAAGCTTAATATGCAGTGTTTTGAAAGCCAGCATCTTTTATAATGAGAACTGGCAATTACAGCATTGTCTGGTGGTAAACGTGTGATTCATGCTGGTCACCAGTTAGATGCACTTTAAAATGCTCTTGTCACAGCTCTGATTTCATCAAAACTACTGACTCCCCAGACCTAAGAACTGCTCATATCCATACTAGTCTATGCTGGGAATTTTCATATTTATATGAGAGACACTTTCTTCCTTACGTCCCTGTGACATTCTGGAGTGCAATCCAGACCAGTGAGGGGCTGTGTCACCCCTGGCCTGCAACGTGATGTGCCTTACAATGCTTTGATGCTATAGCACCCAACCTAGGCTCCTCACAAACAGCCAAACAGCTGGCAGGTCACACCCTGAGTATCTGTTTAGAGCCGCAGCCCTGGCCCCAGCAGCCTGCCAGCAAACACCAGCCACACTCTGGCTTCCTCCAGCCTTGGTTACTACTTACAGGGTGACCCCAACACACCACCAGTCTCAAATTTCCCCCCAGACTGTGTATTCTGCACTGACCAGCCCTCTCCTGGACAGTCCACAAATATTGGGTCCATTGCCCCTCTAAGGGACTCAACATACAACAGTCTGCTGCCTTACATGGAGTTACCCAAACAATTCACAACACTGGATTAGTTCTAATTAAAGAATACAACAAGTTTATTTATCTACAAGGAGAGGGGTTTTAAGTGAGTACAAGAATAAGGCATTGAAGTCAGAAATGGTTACAAGAGAAATAAAGATGCTTCCTACTTCTAAACTTTACAAACTAGACTTGGTTCATGATGTTTCCAGTAACATTGCTGACCAAACTCTCAGGCCAGGATCTTTTCCCAAGTCTGTTTCTTTTGTCATCTTAGGTGAAAAGGAGAGAGATGGATAGGGTGAGAACTTGGGATGTTTTTGCCCCTCACTTTTATAGTTTAGTCCCCCTTTGAAATGCCGTTTCTCAAGGGTTACCCCTAGATAGAGTCTGGTCTCATGGTGAGGTTGGAGGCAAGGAGTCTGATGGTGAAAGAGCTTCTGTGCTGTTTGCTAAGCTGCAGATCTTCCTTGCCAAAAAACGGCCACTTGATAGGTGATTGCCTACCTGGCTAGAGGCATCAGCTTGGCCTTTGTCTTTACCCACTCCCCAGACTTGTCTGGTAAGCTGAAATCATGACTGAAGTGTGTGTATGTTCCTAACTTTACATATCATGTTGCTACATACATTTCATGATATTATTGACCAGCAAGTTATTGGTTTTCAGATGATACCTTACAAGGCATATTCTGTATAAAAATCGTTATAGTGTTGTGTAGGGTGTGGGTACACGAGTGCCTTCCCTCACAGCCCCAAATTATTTGTAAGAAGAGTTAAAAGGAGGAATCTAAATGACGCCACAGAAGACTATGACAGATACGCTGGGTGCTGCTGTACCCCGGACAGCGTGCATGTGGGTGTGGATAGGGTCTGTTATGTCCCTGTGTCATGTCACAATGGCACAGACTCACAGTTGCTTTTTTATAACACTGAACAGGGAGCTTTATTACACTAAGGCAGTGGTTCTCACTCTTCTCCGCACTGGGACTCTCCCGCACCACCTTGCTGGGATCCCTCTCCCATTTAGCAATGTGGGAAGGGAGGTCGGTTGCAATCCAGCACCCTCCAGCCTGGTTTCTTGTTACAGGTTTAATGAAAGAAAACACCTCCTCTCGCCCCCGGTTTCATCGTGGGGGATAAAGATCTTGGGAGCTGCCTCCTTCTTCCTTCTCCTCCTGGGCACTTCGGAGGAGAGACTTAGAGCCCAGTGGAACTTTTCTGACAAATCGTTTATTCCCTGAAAAGTGCAGTTCCAGGTTGGTCGATGCTATTTATAAATTGAAGGCAAATTTGGTGATTGCTTCAGCAGAAGAAACAAGTTGAAACATTTTGACTTTTTGTTTCCAAGTTTCACTAGATCTAGTTGAAAACATAAACATGTAAAAATACCCCCACAATCAAACAAAATGAATAATATTACTTTCAGATCAAGCAAAATATTTGAAAAAAACAGGAAATACTTTATTTTGTCAAGAAACTGAAAAATTTCCATTTCCAGTTGTCCCAGAACATTTTAAAATTTATTTTTCAGTGTGGCCACCACACTGAATTCCGCGACCTGCCCAGCTCTGGAGGGAGTGTCCTGGGTTCTCTGTGGAAGTAAAATGGGATCGGGAGTCCAGCTGATGAGCAATGGGAAGGGGAGAGAAACCATCAGGCATTGCCTACAGGCAGCCTGGGGGCCAGGGGTGAAAGAGGGAGAATCAAGCACTCCCCATCTAGTAATAATGCTGGGCAGACAGGCAGGGCAATCTCCTAAATACACCGTCCTAGATGGCCGTCTCCTTCTAGCTTCACTGCAATCTCTGGCTGATCTGCCATCACTTTCACTGCCTCTAGGAAACCAGCCAGCTGGGCTTCCAATCTCCCACCTCCTCCCCCTGCAGACAGAGCACCTCAGCATCCCCTCTTTGGTGCCATCCGCGGCGGGCAGGGCTGGTTCCTCAGAGCAAGCAGAGGGGGTGCCCCTAAGTTCTTCCTCCTTTCCTGATTCAGTTTAAAGAAATACATCCGTTAGTGCTCTCTCGGGGGAGAACTGACCCTGAACCTCCCTTGTGGTGATTGTATGGCTGCCCTTTTAAAAGTCTCAATTACATTCCCAATGAAACCAAGAAACCTTAGAATTAAGACTAATAAACATGGGGGCTGATGCCCCATCCTTAATCCCCTCATTAACCAAGAGCCTGGGTTAAAAAGAGACCATCCCCTGTGATGTGGGCGGAAGGCAGCTCCCTAGCTGCAGTCTTATGCAGCATGCACTGCTTTGATATGGCGTGTGACTTCAAAACCTCTCTTGGCAGCATTAGTTCTGCAGCACTCCCTTCTACTCGCCCCAAACTGTCCAGTGTTTGATGTACGCGTCTGGATGCAGGCCAGTGCTGTTCTAAGCCATCAACGCTTTTTAAGATGTCACACTTTTTTTGTTACACTTGTTTTTCGCATCCATCAAAGTGAGAGTGAACAGAATTGAACATCCATCCCAAAGGCTACCAAGCAATTTACAGTCAGGTACTGTCGGCTCGTGACAATCCCAGGCCAAGAGAGAAGCACGAATGGCTCTTCAGAAAGCTCCCAGGGTGGGTGCTGTTCAGTTCCATTGCTCATGATAACAGCGGCTGTGTGTCTGGAGAGAATGCAAACTGCGGTGCAAAGACGGAGTGAGGAGAGGGCTTTCTGCAATGTGAACAGGGCTATGCGGGGAGAGCTGAGTGCTTAGCATGGCGGAACTGGTGATGGAGGAGCTGTTTGGACTAGTCTTTGGGGGGGGGGGAACTGCATTGCAAAATTTCTTCCTCTATTATTTTCGTTATCTTTTTTTTTCTCCCAATGAAGGTTCAATTAAAAAAGCTTTTCCTAGCTGATGGGGAGCCTGTGCTGAACGTTAGAGACAAGGAAGATCTTGGCGGGTAAACTTGGGCTTGGTCCACTATCCATGTCTGCCACTGACCTCCTGTGTAACCCTGGTCACATAGGCCCAGCGTTTTAAAGATATTTTGGTCAATGGGACTAAGGAGCTAAGTGACTTCTGAAACTGAGATTTCACTCTCTAAGTCACTTGGGCTTTCAGCACCTAAATGCTTGTAAAAATCTGGGCCATGGCCTCTCTGTACCAAAGTTTCCCATCCATAAAATACGGATCATCCTTTCTTTCTCACACCCTTTATCTTTCCTGTCCATTTGGGCCCTGATCCTTCAAACACATTCCTGGTGCTCCCGCAATATAAATAGCAATATCAGGTGACAGACGAGCTCCCCAAAGAGAGGCTAGCACAGGTTGTTCCCTATACATTATTGTGGTGGTTTTTTTCCAGCTGAATTTCTCTCCTCAAATTCTCTGAAGCCGTCTCAGGATATTACGTTTTGCCTGGACTAGCAGTCGCCATTGATATCATTTTCCCTGCTGTCAATGCTTCATTGTTGCGTTCATAAGGGTTAAATTCCTTGATGATGCTACACAATGAGGGGAAAAGCTTGCTAGGGATGGGAGAGTCCAGTTGTAACTTTCCTGGTCTTTAACAATCGGAGGCGCTCTCAGTCTAGTGCACAGGCCTCTCCCTGGTTTGTGGGCGGAGGGGCTGAGTTCCCCCCTCGGCAATGCTCATGAAGATAGGGGCAGCAAGCACATGGGAGGCTGCTTTATACCATCTGCTTGCAGAGCAATAGGTCACTGCTAAGACATATGGGCTTGTCATTGTGCCGACTCTCTCAAGAGTGATGTGTCACTTGACGGGTGCCCTGGGCTGTCCGTGTTCTCTGTTGCTCCCCGAAGAAGGGTGGTGCTGGGGAACTGGCAGTGACGCTGTTCTGGAAACCTGTCCTTTCAATTTCACAAGGTCTTTCACAGCCGTTTAGCACTGAGGGTCTGAATAGGCGGAAATCGTGCTGCA
Organism: Lepidochelys olivacea; assembly: GCF_965140295.1. Taxonomy (NCBI): domain Eukaryota; kingdom Metazoa; phylum Chordata; order Testudines; family Cheloniidae; genus Lepidochelys; species Lepidochelys olivacea. Next base: position 127,760,747 of record NC_140416.1, read on the forward strand.
GCACTTTGGCTGCCCAGTGCCATGCTGGTACCGCTGGGACCAGCTTTATGTGATGGGTGGAGTGCAGGGGTGACTGGGCATGTGCGGCGCTAGGGACGGATGAACTAGTGCAAGCTGGTCTGAATCCCCTCGGACGGTGGCACTCACTTTCCTAATCTCATACCACTTGCCGATGCAGTGAGCTATGTAACTGCAAAGCGTTGTTCTGTGTCCGTTCTCCAAAGAACTGTTTCTGAGGGCTGGTACATCCTGCCCTGTGTTTCTCCCATCTCACGGCTATCTTTTGGGGTGGCTAGTCTCATCCCCCAAAGGATGATCAGTCAGGGGGACAGTGGCATCTCCAGCTCTCCAAAAGTAGCTAATGCTTCCAGGATCTCAGCAGCTTCTCCACTTGCACTCGCTGCCAGCACTGACCTGCAGGGCCTTTGTCACTCTTCCTTCCTCTGATTTGTAGGGCCCCCTGAACCTTGCCGCTCACCTCAGCTTTCCTGTAAACAAATAACTGCACTAGTTGTGTTTGGATAATGCCCATGGATTATGACAGATTTCAGAGTAGCAGACCTGTTAGTCTGTATCCGCAAAAAGAACAGGAGGACTTGTGGCACCTTAGAGACTAACCAATTTATTTGAGCATGAGCTTTCGTGGGCTGTAGTGAGCTGAAGTGAGCTGTAGCTCACGAAAGCTCATGCTCAAATAAATTGGTTAGTCTCTAAGGAGCCACAAGTCCTCCTGTTCTTTTCATGGATTATGTGTTTGGATAATCCCAGTGAGAGATGAAGGCCCCATTGTGCTAAGTGCTCTACATGTACATGTGAAAAGAGGACAGTCCCTGTCCCAGAGAGCTTAAACTAAGTTTCTACCAAAGGTGTCTTGTCTGTAGTAAGAAGAACGGCCATATTGGGAGATAGGATGACAGACAGGAAGTGTGAAAAATCTGGACAGGGGGTGGGGGGTAATAGGACCCCATATAAGAAAAAGACCCAAAAATTGGGACTGTCCCTATAAAATCGGGACATCTGGTCACCCTACTGGGAGACCCCAAAGGTCTAGCTAGCCCAGGAACCGGTCTTCCAACAGTGACTAGTGCCAGGTGCTTCCGAGAGAATGAACAGATCCAGGCAAATTGTTGAGTGATCCATCCCCTCTCCTCCAGTCCCAGCCGCTGGCAGTCAGAGTTCCACGGATTGACTCTTTGTTGTGTGAAGGAACGCTTCCTTTTGTTTGTTTTAAATCTATTGCCGATTAATTTCATTGGGTGACCCCTAGTTCTTGAGTTATGAGAAGGAGTAAATAACACTTCCTTATTCACTTCCTCCACACCAGACGTCTATCATATCCCCCCTGAGTGATCTCTTTTCCAAGATGAACACTCTGTCTCTTTTAATCTCTCCTCACAAGGAGGCTGTTCTATACCACTAATCATTTCTGTTGTCCTGGGCCCTTTTTCCAAATCTAATATCTTTTTAGAGACGGGGTGACCAGATCTGCATGCAGTATTCAACTATTATGTTTTCCAATGTGCATTACTTTGCATTTCATCTGCTTTTTTGTTGCCCAGTCACCCAGTTTTGTGAGATCCCTTTGTAGCTCTTCACAATCTGCTTGAACTTATCTTGAATAATTCTGTATCTTCCACAATCTTTGCAACCTCACTGCTTACCCTTTTCCAGATCATTTATGAATCATTAGGGCCCAGATCCTTAAAGAGTAGTTAGGTGTCTAATTCCCCTTGCATGTGGAGAACCCTGCAAACGTCGTCCCTGCCTTCTCCCCTCCCTGGCAGGGTGGGACAGCGCTGTCCAGCTCCCAGAGGCATGTTACCTTCACAGCACTTCGGAAACTTCTTTTTATAACCCTATCCATCTGCCACTCACCTAGGGTTCCCCCCGCCCCCTCTTCTGCATCATAGCATCTGTTGTCCTCCTCTTTCCCTGGTCCAACCACGCTGAGGGTATTGGGCTTTTCCTCTCCCATTCCTGCCACTTCCAACCCCTCTATGCTCCCCTCCCTCTTCTCTCTCCTCTTTTGAACAGCACAGCATCCAACTCTTCTCTCCTCTCCCATTCAATGCTGCCGTTATCAACATCCACCCAATTCCTTCCCAGCAGCCTACCTCTCTGGTCTTGACTCCTGGCTCTCTCTTCCTCTTCTCACAGTCTCCCACACTCATCCTGAGTGACTTCAGCTTCCATCTGACACCTCCTTAGCTTCTTAGATTTTACTATATGATTGTTACTGCAATTTAATGTGGTTTTATGAATGATGTCCCCTTTATGTCACAGGTAGCTTATCTGTGCCATATTACTGGTCACTTGAGTTTCCTCAACTTGCAGCTCCAAAGCTTTGCAAGCAGTGTTGGGGATCTGTTTGAAAAAGTGTGTTCTTTTCAGAGGAATCTTGAAATCTTCCATACAGACTTACCAGGAAAGATGTCGCACTTCTCCATATTGCATGTTGTTGCTACAGATGAAACTTGGATGAAAACAATGCAAGAATTCCTAAACCATCTGACTGAAAATTTTAAAATGTAGGGCTGGTCTGTACTTAGAAATTGTGAGGCCCCAGAGCTCAGCTGTCTTGAAGGCAAAATTCAGAGAAGCAATACTTGGTGATTTCTGGACTCAATATGCTGACCAGTTTCAGAATAGCCAGAATCTAGCCATCTATCTTTTAATGATGTTCCGCTCAACATGCCTCTGCGACGCTGGGTTTTCTACCACAAACATTGTAAAAAAACCAACACCACAATCAAAGTGCCCTGACTTCCCACAAACCACTCTCCACAAAGCTTGCCAGAGATAGATGATGTCACCTTTTCCATTAGAGATTGCTGCAAACACAGGGAATTATGTTGATTTATAAACATTGTTAAAAGATAGAAACACTCATACTCATGTTGCAATCAAGGTCTTTTTTTTTTTGGTCAGCCTTCTGTGCCAATGGCCCGCGTCTTGCCATGAAATTCTCCAATCAGTCCATGGGTAGATCTAACTGAGTATCTCTGCCCTAGAGAGTCAGCTCTAAGAACCTGGTCTAACAGAGTCTATGGTCCCTTTTCGGGGTTTACCGTCAACCCTCTTCTGGGGCGTGTTGTTTTACTTTTGGTCAGGGCGGCTTTGGAAGCAGTGTGTCTTCATAGAATCATAGAATATCAGGGTTGGAAGGGACCTCAGGAAGTCATCTAGTCCAACCCCCTGCTCAAAGCAGGACCAATCCCCAATTAAATCATCCCAGCCAGGGCTTTGTCAAGTCTGACCTTAAAAACTTCTAAGGAAGGAGATTCTACCACCTCCCTAGGTAACCCATTCCAGTGTTTCACCACCCTCCTAGTGAAAAATGTTTTCCTAATATCCAACCTAAACCTCCCCCACTGCAACTTGAGACCATTACTCCTTGTCCTGTCCTCTTCTACCGCTGAGAATAGTCTAGAACCATCCTCTCTGGAACCACCTCATAGGTAGTTGAAAGCAGCTATCAAATCCCCCCTCATTCTTCTCTTCTGCAGACTAAACAATCCCAGTTCCCTCAGCCTCTCCTCATAAGTCATGTGTTCCAGACCCCTAATCATTTTTGTTGCCCTTCGCTGGACTCTCTCCAATTTATCCACATCCTTCTTGTAGTGTGGGGCCCAAAACTGGACACAGTACTCCAGATGAGGCCTCACCAATGTCGAATAGAGGGGGACGATCACGTCCCTCGATCTGCTCGCTATGCCCCTACTTATACATCCCAAAATGCCATTGGCCTTCTTGGCAACAAGGGCACACTGCTGACTCATATCCGGCTTCTCGTCCACTGTCACCCCTAGGTTCTTTTCCGCAAAACTGCTGCCGAGCCATTCGGTCCTTAGTCTGTAGCGGTGCATTGGGTTCTTCTGTCCTAAGTGCAGGACCCTGCACTTATCCTTATTGAACCTCATCAGATTTCTTTTGGCCCAATCCTCCAATTTGTCTAGGTCCCTCTGTCTCTTATCCCTGCCCTCCAGCATATCTACCACTTCTCCTAGTTTAGTATCATCTGCAAATTTGCTGAGAGTGCAATCCACACCATCCTCCAGATCATTTATGAAGATATTGAACAAAACCAGCCCCAGGACCGACCCCTGGGGCACTCCACTTGACACCGGCTGCCAACTAGACATGGAGCCATTGATCAATACCTGTTGAGCCCGACAATCTAGCCAACTTTCTACCCACCTTATAGTGCATTCATCCATCCCATACTTCTTTAACTTGCTGACAAGAATACTGTGGGAGACGGTGTCAAAAGCTTTGCTAAAGTCAAGAAACAACACATCCACTGCTTTCCCTTCATCCACAGAACCAGTAATCTCATCATAAAAGGCGATTAGATTAGTCAGGCATGACCTTCCCTTGGTGAATCCATGCTGACTGTTCCTGATCACTTTCCTCCCATGTAAGTGCTTCAGGATTGATTTCTTGAGGACCTGCTCCATGATTTTTCCGGGGACTGAGGTGAGGCTGACTGGCCTGTAGTTCCCAGGATCCTCCTTCTTCCCTTTTTTAAAGATTGACACTACATTAGCCTTTTTCCAGTCATCTGGGACTTCCCCGGTTCGCCAAGAGTTTTCAAAGATAATGGCCAATGGCTCTGCAATCACAGCCGCCAATTCCGTTAGCACTCTCAGATGCAACGCGTCCGGCCCCATGGACTTGTGCAAGTCCAGCTTTTCTAAATAGTCCCTAACCACCTCTTTCTCCACAGAGGGCTGGCCATCTACTCCCCATGCTGTGATGCAGCAGATAGATGACTCAGTCCCCCGGAGGAGAGAGTCCCCGACCACCACCACCCGCCTCCTTCTCTTGGGAGTGGTGGTCATGGAACCCGCAACCTCAGGACAGCGCATCTCATGCCTTCCAACCAGCGGAGTCTCCTTCTGCTTTCTCCCCCCAGACGTATCATCTGGTCCACTCTCCGCTATGGTACCTGTGGAGAGAACATGAAAGCGGTTAGTTACCTGTGTCCGCATTGCTGGAACCCGGACATTCCCCCTTCTTCTGGAGGTCACATGTTGCCAGGCTTCTTCACTGGCCTCTTGGCTCCTCTGTGCAACCTGCTCTAAATCTTTAGAGCTTTGTGCCCGTAGAAGCCTATCCTGAGTTTTGTCCAGAAAATCCTCCGTTTCTCGTATGCAACGCAGGGTCGTTATCTGTTGCTCCAGACCTTCGATCTTCTCTTCCAATATGGAGACCAGCTTGCACTTTGTACAGACAAAGTCGCTTCTGTCCTGTGGAAGAAAGACAAACATGGCACATCCAGTGCAGGTCACAACAGCTGAACCCCCCCCTTCCATATCACCTTCCTACTATGAGCTTCCTCAGAGAAGTTGGCAAGATGTAAGCTTCACTGGGCTCACTCCAGGCGAACTCCCAGGCAAACTCCTGCTGTGTGCTGCTCTGCTGTTCCCCGCTGCTCAGCTGGTTCGCGAAGCTCTGGCTATTTTTAAACAGCCAGGCTTCCCTGAAACAAACAAACAGACAGCCCCAGTGCCCGCCCCCTGCAGGTTACCACCCAATCAGGCACTCACTCAGGCTTTCACACTGCCCTCCCAGCAAACACACACTCGGATACTTACTCAGCAAACACGCACTCGGATACTCACCAATCCCAGGCAAACTCCTGCTGTGTGCTGCTTTGCTGTTCCCCGCTGCTCAGCTGGTTCACCCCCGCTCAGCTGGTTCGCGGAGCTCTGGCTATTTTTAAACAGCACTTGTCTTGTGGCTGCTTCCCCAGCTGCTGGGCTCACTCTACTCCCAGCAGTCCCTGGGTGGAGTAACCTTCTTTGTGTTCACCACCCCTTCCTGTGTGAAGTTTCCCCCTTTTAAGCTGCTTTCCCTCCAGGCTGAGTAAGCCTTGCAGGTGTGTCTCCTCAGCCAGGAGCAGGCCCAGAGGAACTTGTTAGGGCATGTCCCTTCACAACACCAAATTGTCTGTGCTCCCAGGCAGGCTGTGCCCCTTCCTTTTCAACTTCTTCCCCTCCGAGAATCCCCAAAAGCCTTAAATCACAGACAGGATATACTGGAAATAGACAGAAAATTGGATTACAACGAGAGTCCATAGAACAGGTCTAGTCTGAAACTCTGCCAGAGCATGTCCAGAGAAGTCCCTTGGTGTTGTAACAGGAACAGCAACAATGTCTTGCACTTCTAGGGACAGCATCAGCGAGTCGCTCTGTCTCCTTTGGCAGACAGCATGTCAGAGAGACAGCTGCGGCTTCAGGTATCTTGTGCCATCCTCCCACTCTTTCCTCCCTGCGGTTTCAGTTATACCTTTCATGCCTCTTTGTTCTGCTTTCTGTGACATCCCTCACAAAGGCATCTCCCAGATGTCCTGTCTGACGAGGACAGGACAGTCTCTTAGGGTATGTCCATTGTATGTGTCCTGAATTCATTCTGGGGTTTGGTTTTTTGCTGCTTTGGAGGAAACTGTTTCAGTTTCTGTTTTTCCTGCACCCTTGTTACAGTGTACAAGTCCTTTTGCTCACAATGCTTGTCACCTTCACACTTCGAGGCCCCTCTGCTCTTCCCTCCTGCCTTTCACGTGTCAGTTGTCCCGACTGACGGTGCTAACCTGGAACCAATATGCTGCTTGACTTGCCAGCAAGGGCATGCCTTCACTGCAGAGGTCGCCCAGGCTAGCCTCGCCTGGGTGGAACATCCCAACTGCAAAGCTTTACCAGTGCCAGACTGGTGTTACTGCAGCCAAGGTCGTGGTGTACTAGCCCCTGTGCTGGGATGAGTTTCTGGTGGGCTAGTGGTTCTTAGAGGTGCCTTCAACTGGGCCACTCTGCGAATTCATTCACTGTGCTAAACGGCCTACAGCCACCTGATGCACCTGTGTCCCTGTGACGTGTCTGGTGTAACGCTCGCTGCCGATGGGAGAGAGCCCGCCTGTCAGCATAACAAAATCACCTCTGCGAGTGGCTGTAGCTATGTCTGCAGGATAGCGCTGTCCACACCGGCACTGGGTCGGTCTAACTCTGGCACTTGCGGGGTGGTTTATTCACACCCCTGGGTGACGTAGGTTAGACTGACATAGCTGGTATTGTGTACAAGCCCTGAGTGCGGTCTCGCTCTCGCTCTCATCTAGCGTGGTGCCTCTGTCTGTCAGTGACAGGAGAACAATGCTGCATGTAAAGAACTTCTGAGTGGAGTTACTCGTTAGTAATGCCAGCCAGGCTGAAGGTGAAAGATTGCAGTATTTGGCAACAGGAACGAGAAAGTCATTAAGGATTTCTATCTGCAGACCCCAAAGTGATTTGTAGCGCAGCTGGTGGACATCTCGGTCTCTCCGTGTCTTTCCTGTCCATTAAACATAAAATGTCACTTTGGGTCATTTCCCCCAAATTCTGGGTTTTATTGATATCTCATCACAGCTTCACCAGATGGCTTCTCAGCCTCTGGCAGACTGGCAGCATGAGAGGTGGATTTTTTGGATGGCACCTCGGTTCAAATGCCGTGTAAGTGCAGCAGAAATGGAGCAGGCAGTTGTGGGGCTAAACCACTGAACCAGTACAGAAAGGAGGAGATCGACAAAGTACAGCTCAAGTGGAATTGTGGGATAGCATTGGAGGACTAACAGCAATCAGGCTCGATTAGCCTGTGTTCTCACTGAAAAATAGACAGGTTGCCAACCTGGGCTGAAGCAAACCTCGAGTTCAAGCCAATAGCCTCAGCTGTGCCTGCTAACCTGGGTTAAAAGCATCAGCAAGCCTGGGTTATACATTTTTCTGTGTGGACAGAAGGGGATGGGATGGGGACAACGCCCAGGCTATAGCTGGAACTAACTCTGCAATGAGGACATACCCTGAATTTAAACAGACCTGGCTCATATTATTGTTACGTTCTCCAAACAGTTATTCTCTGGTATATGAGATGTGAATTACTAGTTGATTTAAAGGATTCCCTTTTCTGTCTTCCCTTCCCTTCCCTAAACCATTCTTCTGTTCAGCCAGTTTTTGCCAGGAAAATGCATCATGCTAGAAAACTAATCCTAACATGGTTAACTGACATGGTATCGGTATAATTTTGCCCTGAGTGTAGATGGGAACAGTTGGGGTTAAAATAGTATTCACTGATCATGTGAAGTGTAAAGATGAACAACCAAACGAGAGTGGTGAAATAGGGATACATTTTATCTCTGCTGTTGATTGACATTGCCACAGACTGGATAATGAGGAAGTGTAAAGCAACATACGTTAACAGATGTTTGGCTGTGTGTGCTTGTTCTCCCTATGTGCTGTCTTAGGTCTACACAGACAGTTGGCACAGCAGACCTCAAGCGAACTGCCCAACGACCACAAGATTCATTAAGGGACGAAGGCACTCGGCCAGGTTGATTGTCGACAAAGCACAGTACTAGTATCCCACAGACTTTACCGGACCACTAATACATTTATGCCAGTAACAATGGACCAGCTCAGTGAATGGCGGGACTTTCCGTTTCTCCCTCAGCCAGACAGAGACACTCCCTTAGAGGCTCCATTTTATACACCAATACAAACAAGTTACATACTGCCACTCTGATGTAGTTAGTTGACACACTCTGACATAGCCAGTTACCACCGATCACCTTGTACATCTCTATTCATCATAGACCTTATTCATCATAGACCTCTATTCATCGTCATCCTGACCTTATATTTAGGATGGGTCAGTGTGTTCCTGTTATCTTTGGGGAATGTGCTGGTATCAAGGTGTTCTGGTATCACCTTTCTGGAATGTGTTTACATGAGTGCTCTGTGCCTAGCACCCCTTAGGAATGTGTGTTTCTGCATATCAGCCCTGTTCTTGCCAGGTTCTGTGAGCAGGGCCTGCCTAGCTCACAGCCTGGTTTTGCTTTATATCAGCAAAGTTTTGACCATTACTTTAGCTCAGCCCTCATACCAGGCCTCTGATAGAAGGGCTTATGTCTCAGGCTCTCTTCCTGCTACAGCATGAATGCTGCCATTGCATGGGTAAATGGCACATGCCTAGAAGGCCTGGACTTTACTGCTGATATTGTCCTACTGAACAACACCCCTGGAAAGTTATAATCAAAGATTGACAACCTGGCAAAAAACCCCAGGCAAAGCAGGGCTCAAAATTAGTTATGTTAAAACAAACATCGTTGAACCCAGATGTCAAGCAGTAAAACATTACGTTAAAAGGTAAAAATAGTTCACTTATTTGGGCAGCACCATATTGGCCAAAGGAGACCTCAAGAAGAAAGTGACCTCAAGGTTAGGAAAGGCATGCACAGCACTTACTAAACTCAAAACGTACCGAAATCAAAGATGTACAATCCCAGACCAAAACCGAGACCAGGGGTGGCTCGACCATTTTGCTGCCCCAAGCAGTTGCCGCTGAATTGCCGCCGACCCAAAAGAAGGGCCATGGAGCTGCCGCCGAATGGCTGCCGTGGGACACGGAGTGGCCGCCCCATTCTGAATGCCGCCCCAAGTGCCTGCTTGGAAAGCTGGTGCCTGGAGCTGGCCCTGACCGAGACTCTTCAATTCAAACATGGTCTGAGTGCGAACATAGAGCTGCAAGAGCTGGAGATCTACCAAAGTGTTCGAAAATGAGGCACCTTTGAAAGTAAATGCCTGTGAAAGATTCTGGGCGTTGGTTGGAAAGAGGTCACCCCCAGCGAAGAGATCTGAGAAATCGCCAACCAGCGGGTTGTTTCCATCAGAATCAGAAGGCAGCTCTGGATGTATGTGGGGCATATACTCTGAATGCCACCGCACAAACTCTCACGTGAAGTTGTCAAGCGGAAACCAAGTGGAGTGCGGCAACGAGAGTGCCCAAGAGATAACTGGAGAAGAACTCTTCGCAGGACAGCAGAACAGTCGACCTCAACACCATGGAGCAGATGGAAATAACAGAGGGGAACGGAAGAGTCTAGTTTCTGTCCTGTGAACCACCATTGTCACGGGAAGGATGTAATGTAATGGCTGGTCATGATTGCTCTGAAAAGAAATTCACCTACAATCTACCCGAGGCACTGAGAAGCCCAGGGGGATCTCGCTGAGTGGAAGGGCTTCCTTAAGGAAATGTATCTATTGATAAATATTCAGAAAGGGTTTTGTATTGGCAAGTCGGTATATGGGCAGCAGCTGCTGCATACAACACAGCACAGACAGCATGGAGCAGGCAAGGCTGGGCCAGTACAAATGCCTGCTTGTTTGCCTGCGGTAGAATGAGGTTATCAAACACAATGGGCTGCAAATGGTAGAGGCCGTAAGCAGCCAGGAAGACAAAGGATCTTCCTGCCCTTAGAAAATGTCATTGTCAGCTGTGAAAGAGGTTTCTGTGAGGTTAAGGAGCAGTCAGAAGGAAGGCAGACATGACGTCCCTGATGCAGCCCCAGATCTACAGGGGTTTTAAAGGAAGCCAGCTCTAATGCCTACAGATTCAAGGTGAGTGTGGGGAAGGAATACATACAATATTTTACCGGCTCAGATGCAAGCGAGAGGTTAGAAACGGGAAGGCATTTTAAAACATTCCTCCGATTTCTTTTAGCTTCTTATTTTTCTGTTTGGCTTTTGTTTATTGCACCTTTTCTTTCACTTTCTCTCTGTCTCAGTCCAGCCTCTGTGCCCAGCGTTAGGAACTCTTTTTTTTTTTAAATAGAGTGTGGTTTGTACCAATGACAGGTTTCAGAGTAACAGCCGTGTTAGTCTGTATTCGCAAAAAGAAAAGGAGTACTTGTGGCACCTTAGAGACTAACCAATTTATTTGAGCATAAGCTTTCGTGAGCTACAGTTCACTTCATCGGATGCATGCTGTAGCTCACGAAAGCTCATGCTCAAATAAATTGGTTAGTCTCTAAGGTGCCACAAGTCCTCCTTTTCTGTTTGTACCAATGTGTTTTCATGCTTGCTGTAGCTGCTGCTGCAGGTCTGTTGCTAAGGAAGCATTTTCCACCCTATATAGCAGTGGATCAAATGCGTGGGGTACAAGGAATCCCTGTGTATGATCATTACATCAATCGCTGTGTCCTCAAACTAAACAGACTGTTCATAAGAGCCTGCGATGAAGTAGGAAAATAGACGACACGGTCAAGTCAATAGAAACATTCTTCTATACAATGCAGAACGATACAGCAAGATAAAATACACAGTACAGCTATCAAGTATGTATCCTATTAGGTCTCATTGTTACCAAGTTGGGCATATTCCGGTAATCCCCCGAAAGATCTTTAAAATTATGTTTACTACTGTGTAAAGATAGGCAAGAGAACATAATGCAGCACCAAGTTGTGGGCTGTAAGCAGCGTTAGGCACACGACATACAGCCAAGGAGAGATTTACAAAACCTGAACAGTTTCAAATAACACAGATGTAAACAGAATTACCAAACCTCTTGCATATCAGTCACTCGGAAATACCCACTGTCAAAACAAATTCATCCGTCCTTCCCAGCAAGGATTAAGGCCCAATTGTCAAAGACATTTAGGCATTGCTGAACTCAGCATCACAATACCTGATTCAGAAGTCTAAATCTCATTGACTCCTAAGTTCCCAAATCCCTTTTGAAAATGAGACTTAGGCTTTTAAATCAGTTAGGCCTTGCAACACTAAGCACAGCTATGCCTAGATTCCTTTAAAAATCTGGGGCTCAGTGCCCTGTCCTGTCAATACGTATTTGCGTGTGTGCATATTGACTCACAGAGTTTAAGGCCAAAAGGAGCAATGGATCATCTAGTCTGACCTTCTGTATATCACAGGCCAGACTACTGCACCCAGTTGCACCTGCCTTGAACCAAATAACATTATTTGGCTAAAGCAGGTCTTCCGGAAAGGCATCCTGTCTTCATTTGACGACATCAAGACTAAAATCCACCACTTCCCTTGGGAATCTGTTTCAATGGTCAGTGACCCTCACTGTTAAAAATTATCTCTAATTCAAATGCATCTGGCTTCAACCTCTAGTTCTTGGGTCTTGCTCTGCCATTCTCAGCTAGATTATATAAGAGCCCTTAGTACCACTATTTGCTCCCTGCCAAGGTACTTACATAGCGTAATCAAGCCACCATAGGCGTGGGAACCAGCCCAGCGCCCAGGGTCTCGGTTGCCTGCCCTGCGCCCGGGGTCCCGGCTGCCGGCCTCAACTCAGGGGGTGGGGAGTGGACAGGGGCAAGGGGACTGGCTTTCAGCACCCCCACTATTAAAAATGTTGCAGAGCCACTGTAAGCCACCTCTCAACCCTCTTTCTGATAAACTCACCGGATTGAGCTGTCTAAGTCTCTCATTGCAAGGCATTCTCTCCAGCCCTTGCATCATTTCTGTGTCTCTTTTCTTCACCCTCTCCAACTGTTCAACGTTGTTCTTAAAAGGTGGACACCAGAACTGGGTGCCATAGTCTAGAACCAGTCTCACTAATGCCGTATACAGAGGTAAAATCACCTCCCTACACCTGCTCACATCTCCCCTGTTTATACATCCAATGACGGCATTAGCTCTTTTTGTCACAGCATCGCCCTGGGAGCTTATAAGACATAAGAACGGCCAGACTGGGTCAGACCAAAGGTCCATCTAGCCCAGTGTCCTGTCTGCCGTCAGAGGCCAGTGCCAGGTGCCCCCGAGGGAATGAACATGACAATGCCATTTTTGAGTGATCTATCCCGTGTCGCCCATTCCCAGCTTCCAGCTGTCACCGGGCACCTTGGCTAATAGCCATTGATGGACTCACTCCATGAACGTGTCTAATGCTTTTTGGAACCCAGATAAACTTTTGGCTTTCACAACATTCTTCAGCAATCAGTTCCACAGGTTAACAGGTAGCTGTCGGGGGCTATCTACCGCACATGCAGTGAATAGTGGGAGCGGTCATTTGTGGATGCAAAAATTAGGAACCTGTTGACACCCGGCTCATAGCGAGGCCAGAATATTGAGTTCTGACTCATCTTGAAAAATTCTTATCTTACAAAGTGACTAGATCCCATGTAGTTACTGCCCAACTACTGCAGAAAAGGGATGTTCCCAAACCCTCACCCACTCCCTGGTAAACCAGAGAGAATGTGCAGCAAAGAATGTGTGCTGACAATTTTTACACATGACAAAATGAAATGTTCATTGATTGGATGACTGCAGACATGAGTGAACAGAAAACTATGGCCAAAGATCTGTGTGCGTTTCGGAAAGAGGAGAGACAAGGTAAATGTGAACTAACTGCCAAAAGTTAAATGAAATTTGTCATCAATTATATTATTAAACTGACAGCCCAAGAAACTTAAGACCTCTCTACCTGCAAAGAGAAGATAAAGACACTGGTACAATAAGGGAATTGGCAGGAACATCTTTACTACACTGTTCCCAGAAATGTGACTTCATCCTGGCAAGAATAGGCCACCCATTTCTCAGGGATGGCAGTACTGTCAGCATGCGAACTGATTTAAAGTCTGGTCCTGCTATATTATATACAGATGCTAGATGGAGATGGTAAAATTGTTAATAATGATGCAAAAAAACCCAGAAGTGTTCAATAAATATTTGTTTTGTATTTGGAAAGAAGAGGAATGATATACATGTATCTCATGAGTACAAAGAACTACTTTCCAGCCCATTAGTAACTAAGGAGGATGTTAAACAGCATCTACTAAGGATAACTATTTTAAAATCAGCAGGCCCAGATAACTTCTGCCCAAGAGTCCTAAAATTGCTGTCTGAGGAGATTTCTGGCCTGCTGATATTAATTTGTAACATATCTTAGTACAACGGGGAAATTCCAGAAGACTGGAAGAGGCTAATGTTATCCAATATTCAAAAAGGGCAAGTGAGATGACCCCGCTAACTATTGGCTAGTTAGCCTAACAGCAATCCCAGGAAAAATAATGGAAATGCTGATAGGGGATTCAACTGATAAAGAATTAAAGGATAGTGAAATAATTAATAAAAAGAAAAGGAGGACTTGTGGCACCTTAGAGACTAACCAATTTATTTGAGCATAAGCTTTCGTGAGCTACAGCTCACTTCATCGGATGCATACTGTGGAAAATACAGAAGATGTTTGTTTTTATACACACAAATCATGAAAAAATGGGTGTTTATCACTACAAAAGGTTTTCTCTCCCCCCACCCCACTCTCCTGCTGGTAATAGAATCATAGAATCATAGAATATCAGGGTTGGAAGGGACCCCAGAAGGTCATCTAGTCCAACCCCCTGCTCGAAGCAGGACCAATTCCCAGTTAAATCATCCCAGCCAGGGCTTTGTCAAGCCTGACCTTAAAAACCTCTAAGGAAGGAGATTCTACCACCTCCCTAGGTAACGCATTCCAGTGTTTCACCACCCTCTTAGTGAAAAAGTTTTTCCTAATCTCCAATCTAAACCTCCCCCACTGCAACTTGAGACCATTACTCCTCGTTCTGTCATCTGCTACCACTGAGAACAGTCTAGAGCCATCCTCTTTGGAACCCCCTTTCAGGTAGTTGAAAGCAGCTATCAAATCCCCCCTCATTCTTCTCTTCTGCAGACTAAACAATCCCAGCTCCCTCAGCCTCTCCTCATAACTCATGTGTTCCATAAGCTATTACCTTACATAATAGCTTATGTAAGGTAATAGGTTATGTAAAGTAAAGGGGTGGGGGGAGAGAAAACCTTTCGTAGTGATAAACACCCATTTTTTCATGATTTGTGTGTATAAAAACAAACATCTTCTGTATTTTCCACAGTATGCATCCAATGAAGTGAGCTGTAGCTCACAAAAGCTCATGCTCAAATAAATTGGTTAGTCTCTAAGGTGCCACAAGTACTCCTTTTCTTTCTGCGAATACAGACTAACACGGCTGTTACTCTGAAACCTGAAATAATTAATGTCGGTCAACACAGGTTTATGGAAGACAGGTCTTGTCAAACAAACCAGATTTCATTTTTTGATGTGATTACATGTTTGGCTGATAAAGATAAGTTTATAGAGGGAATCAGTGTAGACTTTTGCAAGAATTTGAATTAGTACCGTACAAAATCCTGATTTTAAAAATGATTATAGAATACCAATCGAGCATACACTACATAAATTCAGAACTGGCTAACTGACAGACCTAAAAAAAGTAATTGTTGATGGGGGATCACCATCAAATAGAGGCCTTTCTCGTGGGGATCCACGAGGCCTGACATTCAAAATATTCACCAAGAGTCTCGAAATAAACAGGAAATCACCTGCTGATAAAATTTGCTGACGACACAAAGATTGGCAGAGTGGTAATTAAGGATGAAGACAAGGATCTTGATCACTTGATAAGCTGGGCCCATTCAAACAAAATGTGTTTTGATATAGTCAAATGCAAGGTCCTACATCTAGGAACAGAGAATTCAGGCTATCCTGACAGTTTCCCTAAAAAACTGGGGCTTTTCAGCTTGGAAAAGAAACAATTAAGGGTAGAAATGATTGAGGTCTACAAAATCCTGAAAGGGGTGGAGAAAGCGAGTCAGGAAGTGTTATTTACCCCCTTGCATAACACAAGAACCAGGGGTCACACAATGAAATTAAGAGGCAGCAGGTTTAGCCAAACAAAAGGAAGTATTTCTTCACACAACGCACCTGTTAACCTGTTAACTGATTAACCTGTTGAACTGATTGCGAATCGGGGGGTGCCAACAGGTAGCTAGAGGTATCTATTTTGCTTGAGCACTAGAGGACATCGCTGAAAACCAGACTCTGTACAATCAGTAGGGAACATAATTTAGATGATTGACGTTAGCTGTGAAGTGTTTTTGATGAGTGGGGGTGCTTGGTAGTGAATATTTATTTGGACCCCAAAATGCGGTTTTTGTATCAGATTTTTGAGAAGGAGTGCAGGAATACCGGGGGCAGAAGACAGTTGCAACACACTCATCTGCAGGTGGATTCAGTCATGAGACCAGTGACTGCAAACCATTAGGGCTAAATGGGTCTAACTGCTGAACAATCCGTCACGGGGCATTCTCCCCATCGGACCGCCTGGCTGACTGGAAAAAAGCCATCTGAGAGCGGGGAAGACATTCTCTGGGAGACCAACTGAGAGCAGGCTGGGTCCCAAGACCTCAGAGGACATAAAATGAGCCTGATTGGACTGTGTAACTCCAGATGGAGCCTGTCAACTGTAACTTGCAGTGAAGTGTAAGTTTTAGAGGGGTCCAGATGTGTGTTGGCTGTTTGTTTTAAAATCATTTTCTCTCATGCTTTGTTCCATTTGCTAAACAACGATATGTGTTCTGAGCAGGCTGCTGGTTGCTGTGGAGCAGTGGTCACAAGCTCCCGAAGGGAAGAGACACACACGGCCAGTCAGGCCTGGCTGGGGATAAGCAGTTGGTATAGGTGGGGTGTTGCTCCCAGATTCCAGTCTCGGGATAGGACAACTGCAAGATCCCGCCCTAAGACAGGCAAGGGCATGAGGCCGAACTCCTGAGGGGGTCATTCCTGAGAGGAGACAGGAGTGCGAGCAGCCCCGTAACAGCATTCATAATGTTTTAAACTATTTCTAAATAAATACAGCCCAGCCTGACTGTAAGGCCTCATGTTGTCTCTGTCTCTCTGACTTTCCCCATAATAAGAAAATACCTTTTTTTGCTCACAGACGCTCTTCATTTCTGTTTTATTTATTTCTATGCTGGAGCGCTCTGGGACAGCTGCTGAGGTTATAGCTCTAGAAAAGACAATCGGAACATCACATCCTAATGTCTGAGAAGAAGCAGATGTATTGTGCATTAAAAAATAACCATTCAAAGTGACTGCTTCATTTTAATAACAAATATAGACCAATTGTCTTGACAATTAGAAAAGATTTTGATATACTTACAAATACCATATACTTGCAGAGATGTACTTTCCCATCCACAGATCTTACCAGGTAGAGGAGTAAGGTCAGATTTGTGAGCTCAGAAAGTCTCAAAGGTAAGGGGGAGATAGGTTACCTTCTCTGCATATAATTTTAAAATATAAATATGCAATTATACGTTGTGATTTTAAAATGAATGAAGATCTAATGTTTCTTTTTAGCATATCATGTATAGTGGGTTCTCTCATCAGTAATCCCAGGATCATAACAGTTAGTATAAAATTTTATCCAGAACATGATTTCTGCTCTCTGCCAGAATCTGTGCAGAATGGCTAATATTTAGATCTGAAATTCAATTATATTCCCACAGAAGGTTGGATGATTAGGATTTAAGAGAACCAGGGAAGGCATTCTATTCAATTTTAATATGAAGATTGATTTAGCTGCACATGAAAAGAAGCATATCTTAATTTATGCTTTCAGCCACAGTATCAATAAATGGTAGGTCAAGAAATTGAATCAGCATCAAGAGTCCTGCAATATCAACCTACTTCATTAGTGAAATCGTACTTTTGCCATAGCTCTTCCATGTCAGGTTTCCAAATCCAGCTTTTTTCAGCTTCCAAAGCTCCTTCCAAACACAGCATCCCTGGAACCTGGGAGTCTGGCCAACTCTCCTACTCTTCAGGAGGTAGGTTCTGCATTTGTATCCAATAACGAAATTAAGGGCCCTGTGGACCCTTGTGATGGAACAAGAATTCAGTGGCTCTGGAAACAGGGAGTATAGAAGTGACTGTGCCACCTTAATTGAATTGTTCTTCCCTTGTCTTTCTCAGCTGGGGCTCCAGATGGTTTAGGATGTGTGGCCTCTGCAATTCTCCCACCATCTGCAGGCTAGGGGGTCATACCCTTGCACCTTCTGCGAGAAATGCTGGAAGGGGCAAATCTCATCACTGCCCATCCCATTGGAACACTTAATAGGAAAATGCAAGTCTGAGCAGCTGCCCCTACCCAGCAAACCCTAGAGCTGCGATCACAAGGAGCCGGGCCTGGTGCTCATGGTGCTGTAAGGCCTGGGCCAGGCCAGACGAGACCAAGGATGCAGCAGGGCAGTGCTGAGACTCTGTAAAGCTGATAGAAGCTAGCAGCAGAGGCCTCACTCAGCCATCCCTTTTGGGACTGCGGGAGCCTGTACAGGAAGGACGGGCTCCACCTAAACCAAGGTGGATCCAGGCTGCTGGCACTTCACATTAAAAAGGTTGCAGAGCAGTTTTTAAACTAAGAGATTGGGGGCGGGGGGGCAGAAGCCGATAGCTGCAGAGGCGCATGTGGGTCGGACAGAGACTTTTCTTAGAGGAGAGTCTTTTGATAGAGATTCTCTAGGGTTTAGTCAGGAGGAAGGGATGGAAGAGGACAAAGTATGGGCCAGATCAGATAAGAAACATTCACAAAGAATCTGACACATCAGAAAAGGGCAGACCAATAAGCAGTGACAGGTTTTTAAAGTGCTTGTACACAAATGCTAGAAGGCTATATAATAAGACGGGTAAACTAGAGTGCCTCGTGTTAAAGGAGGATATTGATGTAATAGGCATCATAGAAACCGGGTGGAGTGAGGACAATCAATGGGACACAATCATTCCGGGGTACAAATATATCGGAAGGACAGAACAGGTCGTGTGTGTGTGTGGTGGGGGTGGGGAGTGGCACCATATGGTAAAGAAAATGTAGAATCAAATGAAATAAAAATCTTAAATGAATCCACATGTTCCACAGAATCTCTATGGATAGTAATTCCATGCTCTAATAAGAATATAACAGAAGGGATCTATTATCGACCACCTGACCAGGACAGCGACTTCAATCACCCTGATATCTGCTGGGAGAGCAGTACAGCGGTGCACAGACAATCCAGGAAGTTTTTGGAAAGCGTAGGGGACAATTTCCTGGTGCAAGTGCTAGAGGAGCCAACTATGGGGGGAGCTTTTCTTGACCTGCTGCTCACAAACCGGGAAGAATTAGTAGGGGAAGCAAAAGTGGATGGGAATCTGGGAGGCAGTGACCATGACATGGTCGAGTTCAGGATCCTGACACAAGGAAGAAAGGTAAGCAGCAGAATACGGACCCTGGACTTCAGAAAAGCAGACTTCGACTCCCTCAGGGAACTGATGGGTAGGATCCCCTGGGGGAATAACATGAGGGGGAAAGGAGTCCAGGAGAGCTGGCTGTATTTCAAAGAATCTCTATTGAGGTTACAGGGACAAACCATCCCGATGTGTCGAAAGAATAGTAAATATGGCAGGCGACCAGCTTGGCTTAACAGTGAAATCCTTGCGGATCTTAAACATAAAAAAGAAGCTTACAAGATGTGGAAGATTGGACAAATGACCAGGGAAGAGTATAAAAATGTTGCTCGGGCATGTAGGAATGAAATCAGGAGGGCCAAATAGCACCTGGAGCTGCAGCTAGCAAGAGATGTTAAGAGTAACAAGAAGGGTTTCTTCAGGTATGTTGGCAACAAGAAGAAAGCCAAGGAAAGTGTGGGCCCCTTACTGAATGAGGGAGGCAACCTAGTGACAGAGGATGTGGAAAAAGCTAATGTATTCAATGCTTTTTTTGCCTCTGTCTTCACGAACAAGGTCAGCTCTCAGACTGCTGCGCTGGCAACACAGCATGGGGATTAGGTGGCCAGCCCTCTGTGGAGAAAGAAGTCGTTCGGGACTATTTAGAAAAGCTGGACATGCACAAGTCCATGGGGCCGGATGCGTTGCATCCGAGAGTGCTAAAGGAGTTGGCAGCTGTGATTGCAGAGCCATTGGCCATTATCTTTGAAAACTCATGGCGATCGGGGGAAGTCCTGGACGACTGGAAAAAGGCTAATGTCCATCTTTAAAAAAGGGAAGAAGGAGGATCCTGAGAACTACAGGCCAGTCAGCCTCACCTCAGTCCCTGGAAAAATCATGGAGCAGGTCTTCAAGGAATCAATCCTGAAGCACTTACACGAGAGGAAAGTGATCAGGAACAGTCAGCATGGATTCACCAAGGGAAGGTCATGCCTGACTAATCTAATCGCCTTCTGTGATGAAATTACTGGTTCTGTGGATGAAGGGAAAGCAGTGGATGTATTGTTTCTTGACTTTAGCAAAGCTTTTGACACGGTCTCCCACAGTATTCTTGTCAGCAAGTTAAGGAAGTATGGGCTGGATGAATGCACCATAAGGTGGGTAGAAAGTTGGCTAGATTGTCGGGCTCAACGGGTAGTGATCAATGGCTCCATGTCTGGATGGCAGCCGGTATCAAGTGGAGTGCCCTAAGGGTTGGTCCTGGGGCCGGTTTTGTTCAATATCTTCATAAATGATCTGGAGAATGGTGCAGATTGCACTCTCAGCAAATTTGCGGATGATACTAAACTAGGAGGAGTGGTAGATATGGTGGCAGGTAGGGATAGGATACAGAGGGACCTACACAAATTGGAGGATTGGGCCAAAAGAAATCTGATGAGGTTCAACAAGGATAAGTGCAGGGTCCTGCACTTAGGATGGAAGAACCCAATGCACCGCTACAGACTAGGGACCGAATGGCTAGGCAGCAGTTCTGCAGAAAAGGACCTAGGGGTGACAGTGGACAAGAAGCTGGATATGCGTCAACAGTGTGCCCTTGTTGCCAAGAAGGCCAATGACATTTTGGGATGTATAAGTAGGGGCATAGCGAGCAGATCGAGGGACGTGATCGTTCCCCTCTATTCGACATTGGTGAGGCCTCATCTGGAGTATTGTGTCCAGTTTTGGGCCCCACACTACAAGAAGGATGTGGAAAAATTGGAGAGAGTCCAGCGAAGGGCAACAAAAATGATTAGGGGTCTGGAACACATGACTTATGAGGAGAGGCTGAGGGAACTGGGATTGTTTAGTCTGCAGAAGAGAAGAATGAGGGGGGATTTGATAGCTGCTTTCAACTACCTGAGAGGTGGTTCCAAAGAGGATGGTTCTAGACTATTCTGAGTGGTAGAAGTTGACAAGACAAGGAGTAATGGTCTCAAGTTGCAGTGGGGGAGGTCTAGGTTGGATATTAGGAAAAACTTTTTCACTAGGAGGGTGGTGAAACACTGGAATGGGTTACCTAGGGAGGTGGTAGAATCTCCTTCCTTAGAAGTTTTTAAGGTCAGGCTTGACAAAGCCCTGGCTGGGATGATTTAATTGGGGATTGGTCCTGCTTTGAGCAGGGGGTTGGACTAGATGACCTCCTGGGGTCCCTTCCAACCCTGATATTCTATGATTCTATGAGTGATAGTGATGATGAAATGTGAAGGGAGATTAGAGAGGCTATCAAAATAAAACAACTCAATAATAGTGGGGGATTTCAATTATCCCCATATTGACTGGGTACATGTCACCTCAGGACGAAATGCAGAGACAAAATTTCTCAATACTTTAAATGACGGCTCCTTGGAGCAGCTGGTACAGGAACCCCCAAGGGGAGAGGCAACTCCTGACCTAGTCCTGAGTGGGGCGCAGGATCGGGTCCAAGAGGTAACTATAACAGGACTGCTTGGAAACAGTGACCACAGTATAACAACATTTAACATTCCTACAGTGGGAAGAACACCTCAACAGCCCAACACTGTGGCACTGAATTTCAGAAAGGGGAACTATGCGAAAACGAGGAGGTTAGTTAAACAGAAATTAAAAGGTCCAGTGGCTAGAGTGAAATCCCTGCAAGCTGCATGGACACTTTTCAAAGACACCATAATAGAGGCTCAACTTAAATGTATACCCCAAATTAAAAAACAGAGCAAAAGAACTAAAAAAGAGCCACTGTGGTTTAACCATGTAAAAGAAGCAGTGAGAGATAAAACGGCATCTTTTAAAAAGTGGAAGTCAAATCCTAGTGAGGTAAATAGAAAGGAGCATAAACACTGCCAAATTAAAAACACTGCCAAATTAAATGTCAAATGTAATAAGAAAAGCCAAAAAGGAGTTTGAAGACCAGGTAGCCAAAACCTCAAAAGATATTAACAAAATGTTTAAGTACTTCAGAAGCAGGAAGCCCGCTAAACAACCAGTGGGGCCTCTGGACGATCGAGATACAAAAGGAGCACTTAAAGACGATAAAGTCATCGCGGAGAAACTAAATGAATTCTTTGCTTCAGTCTTCATGGCTGAGGATGTGAGGGAGGTTCCCAAACCTGAGCCGTCTTTTGTAGGTGACAAATCTGAGGAATTGTCACAGATTGAAGTGACACTAGAGGAGGTTTTGGAATTAATTGAGAAACTGAACAGTACCAAGTCACCGGGACCCGATGGCATTCGCCCACGAGTTCTGAAAGAACTCAAATGTGAAACTGCGGAACTATTAACTATGGTTTGTAATCTGTCCTTTAAACCAGCTACAGTACCCAGTGACTGGAAGATAGCTAATGTAACGCCACTATTTAAGAAGGGCTCTAGAGATGATCTTGGCAGTTACAGACCAGGAAGTCTAACGTCAGTACCAGGCAAATTAGTTCAAACAATAGTAAAGAATAAAAGTGTCAGACACATAGAAGAACATAAATTGTTGTGCAAAAGTCAACATGGTTTCTGTAAAGGGAGATCATGTCTTACTGATCTATTAGAATTCTTTGAGGGGGTCAACAAACATGTGGACAAGGGGGGGAGGGGGCTAGTGGACATAGTGTACTTAGATTTCCAGAAAGCTTTTGACAAGGTCCCTCACCAAAGGCTCTTAAGTAAATTAAGTTCTCATGGGATAAGAGGGACGATCCTGTCATGGATTGAGAACTGGTTAAAAGACAGGGAACAAAGGGTAGGAATAAATGGTAAATTTTCAGAATGGAGAGGGGTAACTAGAGTGTTCCCTAAGGGTCAGTCCTAGGACCAGTCCTGTTCAACTTATTCTTAAATGATCTGGAGAAAGGGGTAAACAGCGAGGTGGCAAGGTTTGCAGATGACACTAAACTGCTCAAGATAGTTAAGACCAAAGCAGACTGTGAAGAACTTCAAAAAGATCTCACAAAACTAAGTGATGAGGCAACCAAATGGCAAATGAAATTTAATGTGGAGAAATGTACAGTGGAAAAAATAACCCCAACTATACCTACAATATGATGGGGGCTAATTTAGCTACAACTAATCAGGAGAAAGATCTTGGAGTCATCGTGGATAGTTCTCTGAAGACGTCCATGCAGTGTGCAGAAGCAGTCAAAAAAGCAAATGGGATGTTAGGAATCATTAAAAAAGGGACAGAGAATAAGACGTAGAATATCTTATTGCATTATATAAATCCATGGAACGCCCACATCTTGAATACTGCGTACAGATGTGGTCCCCTCATCTCAAAAAAGATATACTGGCATTAGAAAAGGTTCAGAGAAGGGCAACAAAAACGATTAGGGGTTTGGAACGGGTCCTATATGAGGAGAGATTAAAGAGACTAGGACTTTTCAGCTTGGAAAAGAGGAGACTAAGGGGGGAGATGATAGAGGTCTATAAAATCATGAATGGTGTGGAGAAAGTGAATAAGGAAAAGTTATTTACTTGTTCCCATAATATAAGAACTAGGGCCACCAAATGAAATTAATGGGTAGCAGGTTTACAACCAATAAAAGGAAGTTCTTCTTCACTCAGTGCACAGTCAACCTGTGGAACTCCTTGCCTGAGGAGGTTGTGAAGGCTAGGACTATAACAGGGTTTAAAAGAGAACTGGATAAATTCATGGAGGTTAAGTCCATTAATGGCTATTAGCCAGGATGGGTAAGGAATGGTGTCCCTAGCCTCTGTTTATCAGAGGGTGGAGATGGATGGCAGGAGAGAGATCACTTGATCATTACTAGTTAGGTTCACTCCCTCTGGGGCATCTGGCATTGGCCACTGTCGGTAGACAGGATACTGGGCTGAATGGACCTTTGGTCTGACCCAGGATGGCCATTCTTATATTCTTATGTCCCCAGACTCCAGAGGTTAACCCACTTGACTGCTCCTCCCCCCAGATTCTGTATGTCGCTGACCTCAGATTACAGACCAGGATTGGGGTGCAGCAGAGGGAAAAGGGGAGTGGCACGATCAAGGGACATTCATTTATTGGACTTTCACGCCATACATTGGGAAACCGAGGCAAAGATCTACTGCCCAGGATCCTGTGGGGTGGCTGTTTTACATGCTGTTTGCAAACCTCTCAGACACAGTTTTCCCAAATTAATGCTGGGTTCCCTTTCCCCTTAGTAATTTTTTTTTTGGTCACACACAGACTCAGAGCTCGCTAGTGGGGAAGATTTACCTATTGGTGGCACCCAGGGGAGGGACTTGGTTTTCCCAGGTTTCTGAGTGGGACTCAAGCTGGTTCAATTTGGTAATGTTAAGATATTGTACCCGGTCATTGTTGCAGCTAACACCACCTGGCAAAAGGGTTACATTTGCCAGAAGTTGGGACTGGATGACCCTGGATGGATCACTTGGTAAATTGCCCTGCTCTGTTCATTCCCTCTGAAACACCTGGCACTGCCCACTGTCAGAGACCGGACACTGGGCTAGATGGACCACTGGTCGGAGTAAGTGGCCATTCTCATGTTCTTATGGAAACCTGTAGATTTATATGTTGCAAAGACCCCCTGGAAGTTAGTGCCCCAGGACAGCATTAACTTCCGATTTAGCCCTGCCACTTCTTTGGGTGGGATGGGTAATGGTGTCCCGCTGCAGCTTGGGGACAGCGCAGGGCTGTTAGGCTGGCCAAGAAGGGGAGGAATTTGGCTTTCCTGTGCAGTCCTCGTGCATCCTGAGACTCTATGCAGCTCGAAGCCCCCTGCCCACTTGCGTTCCCCTGGCAGAGCATGTGCATTGGGGTTTTTTTGTCCTATGAAATCCATTGAGTTGTTAGTCCTCTTCCCCCACACTAATCCTCCCCTATGGAAGGAAACAATTTTCCCGTATATTTATAGATAAAAACAAAATCCATCAAGCAGTGGCGTGCTGACCTCTGTTTCCGTGCAATAACTCTGTGCTATGTAAGAATAAAACCCACAGCACTTCCACTCCACCATGAAAACAAGCTGCTCGTTAATGCTGCCAAATGTGCATCCTTCCCTTTTCCTGTTCTCCTTCTGTAAAACATAGAGTATTTTAAAACTGGATTGACAGCTTGCCTTGAAGAAGACTGATTACTTCTTCCATGTAGCATAGACTTGAATGTAAATCTTACTGAACATCAGCGTGGCCATACCGGGTCAGACCAGTGGTCCATCTAGCCCAGTATCCTGTCTTCCGACAGTGGCCAGTGCCAGGTGCCCCAGAGGGAATGAACAGAACAGGGAATGGTCAAGTGATCCATCCCCTGTCGCCCATTCCCAGCATCTGGCAAACAGAGGCTAGGGACAGTTCAGAGCATGGTTTTGTATCCTTACCCATCCTGGCTAATAGCCATTGATGGATCTATCCTCCATGAACGTATCCATTTCTGTAGTGATATGTTGTACTAGTTAAACATGTGCAGATGTACAAGTAATAATTAACTAGGAATATATTTCCTGATGGATACACGGTAAATTATACATACAAGCCCCATTCACAGAAGCTAGGTGAATAATTAATAAAGAATAGTTCATTTGACCAATTTCTCATCATTTTCTGTTCAGATGGGTTTTGAACAGACCCCAGTTTTTCAAGTTTATTCATTATTTGGAATTATTTGTTGAATAATTTTTGGTCAGTATCAGCTGACTTGAAAGCAGTTCACTGAGAGAATTGAGGTTTCAGGCCATTTTGACTGGAGTGTTTCTGTTCTCCCATTGGATGAGGATAACTCTTGGACTCCAGGTACATGAGTGCTCACTATTAGGCATTTGGGGCATAGTCTGCAGCGTTTGTGTGACGTTATTTGTCTTGGTGCACGTTCCTGGTGGTAATCTTTTTTGCTAGAAGCCAGAACCCTTAACTTCCACACACAGACCACATACCTGTCTTTTTCCAACCCTTCTGCTCACTGTGGCACAAAGGACCTCGAAGGGATTTGGCTAGAAGGTACGCGTGGGGGAGGAGCAGCAACTAGGGGTGGAGATTGTGTATGTCCTCAGCTGGAGGCACCTGACAGAAGAACATGGCATGGAATCCAGTGGGGCTGTATGTGGATGCAAGTGTCCCCCCGGAAAGCATCCAAAGGCCAGAGCGGGGGTGTAGGTGCTGCTCCTGACTGTCCTGAAAAGGAAAACTGCATTAGGAGGATCAGCACAAGGTTAATGCTAAATGTTGGGTAAGAGCTGAAGGCTGAGTAAATTACTGTGCTAAACAATACTAGCCCCTCCCAGGTACCCTAAAGGAAGCCATGCAAAATGCTACGGTCACAATGGACCACAGACGCGGACTCGTATAAACGTAAAAACCAGTTTTCAAAACTGAGGATTAAAGGTAGAAACCCTGAAGCTGGTTCCCGTAGCATTAGTTAGTGACGTTCCTGGCTATATTTCAGATGTGAAGGTTAAAGCCGTCTGGAGTGGTGCATTTCCTGCTCGGGAAGGGATTTTCATTCATAAGTAGACACAGCACAGCTGTGTTCAGGGTCACAGGAGGCCGGGGTGTGCCGGAGGGATGGCTCAATGTAAGTCTCTGGAGAAGAGGCTGTATCGGAAACACCCAGCTAGTGTGGTTTGTCTGGGCTCTTGGTTTTAAGAGCTAGCGTTAAATTGGCAACACAGCGACTTCAGAGCACCCAGACTTGCATTTGCACAGGGCGTAAAGATGATCACAACTCCCACAGAGCTGGTTGCACAGTCCGTGGGACGCTGTGTGGGGTGTTGCGGTGGGAGGGGTATTTGCATGGGTAGCTGGTTGAAACACAGCCCATTATGGTGTGCCAGCTACGAGGGGCACTCATCCACGGGAACAACACCCTCTCCCTTCAGCTTGGTGAGTCCGCTCCCGGCAGCTGTCTGCGGGGAGAGACCGCACTGCGTTCGACTGTCAGCACAATTGGCGCCACTGAAACCAGCCACGTTGTTATGACTTGATTCAATAAATCATTAATTAATTAGGAAAAAAACTGCACGGAGAGTGGAAGGAACGACAGGAACTCCTCACTTAGCGGTGTCCCGGTGAACGTTGCTTCGTGTTACGTCGCTGATCAATTCGGGAACAGGCCCGTTGAAAGTGGCTCAGTGCTCCCTGTCATGTTGCTTGGCGGCTGCCTGCTTTGTCCACTGCTGGCGGGAAGAGCAGCCCGTTGATGCGAGCTGGGGGGTGGGGGGAGCTTGGAACCAGGGTGGCCCGGCAGCCCCCCCATCAGCTCCCCGCTCCCCTAAGTTCCCTGTGCAGCAGCTGCCCAGCAGGTGATCAATTGCCGGCAGTTCCGCTGTCCCTCCCCTCACTGCTGAGGGGAAGAAGGGGGCTAATGTCAGGGTGTCCCCCTCCCTCCTGCTCCTGCCCCCTGCTCTTGTACCCCATCTCCAGAGTGTGCGGCGGGGGGGCGGGGGGCATGACAGGGCTCAGGACGGAGGGAGCTTGCTGGCAGCAGCTGCTGTCTCAATTTGCTGATCTACTTAAAAAGGCAGTGTACTTAGAGTGGGGTCAGCGTTCTTAAAGGGGCAATGCACATCTCTCTCTCTCTCTCTCTCACACACACACACACACACACACGGTGTGTGTCTCTGTCTCCCTCTGCCATGCTGACTCCCTTCCCTCCATCCGTGCTGCCTTGTAGAGTGCGAGGCTACATTAACTACAATGGGTTAACCCTTGCGGGCTCAGCCCAGTGCTAGTTCATCATTTCGCAGTAAGGCATTCCCGGGGAAACGTCCCACCCTCTTCCACCCGAGTTCCTGTACGTGGATTCTCCTTGTCCAGCCAGAGCTTGTGGAGTGCGAAGTAGGAGCTGGTAGCATAGGCCACTCTCCACCACCCATAAGAGCAGCACAGTGGAATTCAGCAATGCCCAGACGTGGCTCCTCACATGGGTGGAGTCACTCACCATGGCACCAGGGGCGAGAAGCTCGGGCGGGAATAGTCGGTGCTGCTGTGGGTCAGCCTGGCAAAGGCCGGTCAGAAGCAACTTTCCAGCAAAGCTGGGGTCTCATGTGTGCCCCTGGTGACCCAGAAGCTTCCTTCCGCCTTGGAAGGTGAATTGGAAAAAGGCATAGAGATGCCTGAAAACTTCCCAGAATGCACTGGGGGGAGGTGATGGTCCTCGGTGTGCCCAGGATTGTGAGTCACCTTGTTCCCCCTTGCCTCCACTGTGATGGAGTCTTCCCTATGCCTCGCTGGGTGTTAGCTCCCGAACACCACTGGCCTTTCGGCCACTCAAGCACTCTCCTCTGGGCTAGGCCAGGCCGGTGCTCCACTTTCAGATTATCAACAGGTGCACCACAGTCCCCGAGTCCCTCTGACTCGATCCCCTGTGATAGCCAGCCTCTGATACTGGCTACTCACAGAAATCCCAGATCCTCTGCCCCCAAAGGAGCAGGGCACCCCAGTTCATTAGTTTCACTTTAAACCACTGCTCATGGACAGCTAGGGTGACCAGACAACAAGTGTGAAAAATCGGGACGGGGATGGGGGGTAATAGGTGCTTATATAAGAAAAAGCCCCAAATATTGGGACTGTACCTATAAAATCGGGACATCTGGTCACACTATGCCCAGAACAGAGCTCTTGTAATAAAAGAAAAGGAGGACTTATGGCACCTTAGAGACTAACCCATTTATTTGAGCATGAGCTTTCGTGAGCTACAGCTCACTTCATCGGATGCATACTGTGGAAAGTGTAGAATATCTTTTATACACACAAAGCTATTGCCAGCAGGAGCGTGGGGTGGGGGGAGGTATTTTTTCATACTTTGTGTGTATAAAAAGATCTTCTACACTTTCCACAGTATGCATCCGATGAAGTGAGCTGTAGCTCATGAAAGCTCATGCTCAAATAAATGGGTTAGTCTCTAGGGTGCCACAAGTCCTCCTGTTCTTTCTGCGAATACAGACTAACTCGGCTGCTCCTCTGAAACCTGTAATAAAACAAAAGCCGGTTTATTTAGGAAAGACTAGAGATGCAGTGTGAAGCGAGAGAGGGATGGAAATAGATGGGTACCGTACATACAGCTGCTAATGACTGAGTCTTGACAAGTCACAAGCTTTCTGCGGATACCGTTACCTATTACTCTGTGTGGGTAAATATCCTGCAAGACATGTGTTTGGCATAGTGAGATTGTCAAGTCTGAGGTGAGAGTTTGCAATGAAGAATCCACCACCACCACCCTTGGTGAATTGTTCTAATGGTAAATTACTCTCCCTAATTTCTAGTCTGAATTTGTCTAGCTTCAACTTCCAGCCATTGGATCCTCTTATACCTTTCTCTGCCGGACTGAAGAGCCTATTATCAAATATGTGGTCCCAGTGTAAGTACTGTGGCTACAGCTACACGGCAATAAACTATCCACAGCATGGCAACGGCTGGCCCTTCCTCAGCCCTCTTCGTGCCACCCACAGCTGCCTCCTTCTGCCATGGGGCCCTACCCCTTACAAACTGACTTGCATCCCCTGTAGCTCAGGGGCATTGTACCAGAAACCTCTGCACTCCTCTCTGACGCCAGTTGCTGCCACCCTTAGAGAGGCAGGAGATGGGACAGGAGCGGGAGTTTGGTGCTGCTGGAAGGACAGGAGAGGCAGTGCAGTGTAAAGAAGCTGCTGTAAACCTCTGTAACTGCAGCTGTCTGGCCACGGTGCTGGCCACGCTGGGAGTGCTGGTGGCTGTGGAGGCTACAAAGAGCCGGGCCTTGCACAGGCTGGGATGCCTGAGGTTGGGGAAGCCTCGTCCCGCCCTGGGCACAGAGCACCCGGCTGTACCAGCTGCACGGCCTGCTGTGCCCTCCGACCTCCCCAAACGCAAAGGAGAGCGTGCACCCAGGGCCGGCAGTGCAGACAGTCCTGTGGGGCACCTCCACAGGCTGGTCCTCCCTGCGCAGCAGCATCGTGGGCGCTTGGCTCACTTCAGCGAGACCTCAGCTGGCAGGTCTGTGTGCCTGGGTAACGAGGCCTTCAGGCTGGAACCTCATTGCAGGAGTGGGAATAAGAAAAGAGGATACAGTGCAGACAGTTAATTACTGAATACAAGGAACGCTGGCAAGGAACCTCCAGCTTCTTTGCTTGAAGCAAGGGCCAGGATCAACACTATCCTAGCCCTTGTGGGAGAACAGGGACGGCTCCCTCTTGGGGCTGGAAGGGGGCTCAAATGTCCCACAGGGGCATGAGGGGAGGTGGGGCCAGGCTGCTCGTCCCTCAGGTCGCCACACAAATGTGAGCAGTCGAATTGCGTGGCTTGAGATGACTGCACTGACCCATGGTGCACTAGCCGCCCACTGCTACTCTCTGACCTGCTGCATCTTGGGTAATTCAAAGGAGAGGGTGGTTACGTGAATAGCTTTGTTCTCTTCTACATAACTCGGGTTTCCCGACTAGCGCCGGATTGCCCCTATCTAACAGCATGCACGAGTGATCAGCGAGAATGAGTGATATGCAAATTGGATATGCTGTTAAAATGAATCCATGTCCACGGCCACTTGGCTCTAAAATTACCAAGCAAATATCTATTTTCCTACTGAGGGGTGAGCACATTTCTCCGTTTGCTCTGCTCACTTGAGTCTGCTTAGCAACTCTTGCCTCATTTCCTGCTCTAGTTACGAGGAGCTTATATGTTCTGTGGAATTAGCACCCTGTTCTCAGAAAACCCCCAGTCTGCTGTCCAATTCCCAGAAATATTAATCTACATCTAGGAGCATTAGCTGCACTCCTCAAGATCAGAGGATTCCATGCTAAAATCAGATAAAATAAAATTAGTTTTCTGCAACGCCTGACACTTTGCTTTGTATTCATGTGTCTGTCTGTCATTCACCATCTAGAGTTCTACACTTACTCTACAGACTTACTTTAAAAGCACATATTCTTTATTATGCCTCTTAACAACAATGAGATCTTGACTACTTTGATTTCTATAGGTAACCAAAGACGCAAAGCAGATGTATTGAAATGCCAACATTTCTTTGAGATTATTTCTGAGAGGGAATACTTTAAGGAAGTGGAGGAAATGACATCTGAGTTTCTGGATAATAGGGGAGTTAGTTTTCAGAGTAACAGCCGTGTTAGTCTGTATTCGCAAAAAGAAAAGGAGGACTTGTGGCACCTTAGAGACTAACCAATTTATTTGAGCATGAGCTTTCGTGAGCTACAGCATCCGATGAAGTGAGCTGTAGCTCACGAAAGCTCATGCTCAAATAAATTGGTTAGTCTCTAAAGTGCCACAAGTACTCTTTTTCTTTTTAGGGGAGTTAGTGAATCCATTCAACATCTTTTGTCTGGTTTTCTTCTTCATGAAGAACTAGGTAGGTACCAAAAGACTAAGACGGGCAAATTTGGTCCCAATATTTATAAAAGGAAAAATGATTTGGGCTGGCAATTACTATTCAGTAAATCAAATTTCAATCTCTTGCAAAATTATGGGACAAATAAACATCTGCAACACTTAGAGTAAAATGGAAACAAAAACTAAGCAGCATGAAGAATAACCCAGGCCAAACGAACATGATATTTTTTTACAACGGAATTACAAAATTAGCGGTGGCACGAAAGGAAACTGGCCTGACTGTCTTCTCACTTACTCTGGTGCAAATTAGGAACAAATATAATATTGAGGTTAGTAGAGTCACTTCAGTATCAGAGCTAGTGTAAATCTGAAGAACTTGGCCCAGTGTAGCCAGACTTTATGAAAGCATTTGATGAAGCATCATTCTCTGTAACTCGACCAGAGCATCTTGAAAGGGGTGTTGAAGGGCATTGTCACATGGATCAAAGTTAACGACAGATCACACATAAAGAAAACTGAAAAATGGCAATGTATTGGCTTGCCCCAAAGGGTATTACCAGTCTATGTAAGTCTTGTTTTATTCAACATCCTAATGCATAATCTGGAAGAAATGGTGAAATGTAATTTCACTACATTGGCAGATGATACTAAATTCAAAAATCAGAATTTTTCTTTTGCAGGAAATGTCAAATTGCTTATGTAACTCACTAGTGAGTGCATTTTACACGTCCTCCTCTGTGCACTCTTAGCTCACGCTTTCAGCTCTAGTTCAAGTCCCCTGATGTATTGCTCAAGAAGGTGGTGGTCACATTTCTCTCTCAAATTGGAATAAAAAAAAATCAGAATATCAAATGTCTCCCAAATGAAAAACTCTGAAAAGTTTCAAAGGAGAACGATCAAAGCCCAGCATTTGAACTGCAATGAAATTTGGTTCAGATTAACACTTTGAAATGAAAAATGGCATTTGGCTTGAAAAATTCCCCAGTAGCACCCTTCCTTCTGATTCTCCTGATCAGAAAAGCAAAAAACATCGTCAGAACTGACACTCTTTCCCCGTGGAAAATTCTGATTGCAATGAAATCACATTTCTGAGAGGGAAATGCATCCGGTGAAACACTGAGCAGCTCTTTCAGAACAGCAGAGCCCCTGACTCCGGCAGGAAGACACAAGGAGTAGGTATTACACAGCATAAGGTAGTGTAAGAGAATGTGGCCCAAAATGAGACCCAGTCTCATTCCTCCTTCTGGGGACTGTGGGAAAGTGTTCTCCCCACCCTGGCCCTGAAGAGCTGAATTGGGCCAGTTAGGCTGCAATCAGGGAGAATTAAGCCTGGGAGGAAAGCCCTGATTAGGAGAAGCTCACCTGTGTGGGGACAGGTGGGACTTATATAAAGACAGGAGACCAGCATGGAGGAGACTGCAGGGAGGTATCTGCAGTCACTCTCTGGGAGGAAGGAGGTATGGTTAGGGGTTACAGAGATGAGGCGCCCATGGTTACTCCCTGGGATGAGGGAGTTGAGAGGGTGGCAAACCCAGAGGCGTGGGGAGGGCCAGAAAGTGAGGAAGAGGCTGAGGAAAAGGCACCAAGGTTCAGGAGGGACCCACACCTGCTGTTTAGAGGGTCCTGAGCTGGAACCTGAAGTAGATGGCAGAGCTGGGTCCCCCTGCTAGTCACTGAGGGAGCGGCTCCTGGGCCAGTGACTAAAGAGACTGCCTGAGACCGCTGGTGAGCAGGGTGTTTGATACCCATCCCTGGAAGGGGAATGACACAGTGAGCTGGCTGGGGGGGCTGAGTCACAGAGGATGCTGTGGTTCCTGGAGCAAGAGAGGGGCCAGAGGGAGAAAGGTGAGTGGAACTGCAGGCAGGGGTACTGGCTGCACAATAATAACTATAATAACTGGAGCTAATAACTGGAACCGCCAGGAGGAGGTGTCACCTGCAGTGAGTAGAGCATTCAGCCGCAGGGAGGAAGTGAAACCCCACGTTTAAAGGGAGGGGGACACAGAATCTGACTAGCTGGTGGGGTTGTGATCTTTCAATGGGCTATCTCTAGCAGAGTGACTGAAAGCCGAGTGGTCTGGGCTAGCAGGCGATGTCTGGTAGCTGGCTGCAGGGGTGTGTACAGGACAGCAGGCTGGCCCACCAAAGGACCCATTCAGTCCCCGCAGGATGGCTGAGGTTACACTGGCTTGGCCCAGGGTAAATATAGCACCTGGGTTGTGTGGGGAAACCTACTGCACGTACATGGCTGATGTCACCATAGTGTCTGAAGAAAGAAAAGGAGGACTTGTGGCACCTTAGAGACTAACCAATTTATTAGAGCATAAGCTTTTGTGAGCTACAGCTCACTTCCTCAGATGCATATCGTGGAAACTGCAGCAGGCTTTATATATACACAGAGAATATGAAACAATACCTATTCCCACCCCACTGTCCTGCTGGTAATAGCTTATCTAAAGTGATTTCCAGCACAAATCCAGGTTTTCTCACCCTCCACCCCCCCACACAAATTCACTCTCCTGCTGGTGATAGCCCATCCAAAGTGACAACTCTTTACACAATGTGCATGACAATCAAGCTGGGCTATTTCCTGCATAAATCCAGGTTCTCACATCCCCCCCACCCCCATACACACACAAACTCACTGGATTTGTGCTGGAAATCACTTTAGATAAGCTATTACCAGCAGGACAGTGGGGTGGGAATAGGTATTGTTTCATATTCTCTGTGTATATATAAAGCCTGCTGCAGTTTCCACGGTATGCATCCGATGAAGTGAGCTGTAGCTCACGAAAGCTTATGCTCTAATAAATTGGTTAGTCTCTAAGGTGCCACAAGTCCTCCTTTTCTTTTTGCGAATACAGACTAACACGGCTGCTACTCTGAAACCTGTCATAGTGTCTGAGTGCCTCAAATCTCTCATGTGTTTACCCTCACGCAGCCCTGTGAGGCAGGGCAGTACTATTCCCCTCCTTGCATGGAGGGGGAAACTGAGGCCCAGAGACTAAGGAGAAAATTTTCAAAAGTGACTAAAAATTTAATGAGACTTAAGCTCCTACATGCCTAATGGCTTTTGAAAACCGGACCTAAGGTAAAGCTTTTCAGAATGCCCCAGCAAGGCACCTAGACAGCCTTGGGAGAATCCTAGAATATCAGGGTTGGAAGGGACCTCAGGAGGTCATCCAGTCCAACCCCCTGCTCAAAGCAGGACCATGAGTGAATATGGGTCTCAAGTCCTGTGATCACTGGGTCATCCGTCCTTCCCTAAGGCAGTTGGCTTTGGGGAGTGTTGGGCATCAGGCTAGGCAATGACATCCAAAGGCCCCCAGTTCTGGATCCATCTTGAGTGGAATAATGGAGACGTCCCCTGCAAGTGGCTGGAAACATCTCTTCACCGAGAGGCCTGCTAGCCTGCGTATGAGGGTTCCAAAGAACAGGGTGGGAGTACTTGTGACAGATGGGCATCCTGGTACTGAGGTCTGCCAAAGAGGCAGGGATTTTGGGGATACTATGTGTTAAGTGGAGGAATCCCTGGGGAGTGGTTAATGCAAATTCCACAGCTCTGGTTCTGTGAAAACCCAGCCTTTCGAAGCTATGCGGTGAGGAGAGAGGTGCTGACTCAAGATTACCTGTTCCCAGAGACTGGAGATCGCAGACCTGAACAGTGTAAAGGAACAGCTGAACTGTCCAGTCAGGGTCCTTGCGCCTGATCTAAACTGATGTGGATTTGTAACCAAGTGGGCAAACTCCAGTTATGGGGCTTGAAAAACTGGCCCCTACAGAGCCCTAGGCTGACCTCGGATGACCTTTAGCCTGCATGTAGGTTCTTCTGTTCTGTGCTTTCTCTGCAGTGCTGTTTCCCTCAATCAGTGCAGTTTGCTGTGCGAAGGCTGGTGGGTGACTGGTGTACCCAGATGTAATCCTTGGAGACAGGTTAACCACAGCTTCTGGATCCTGGCCAGACCTGCTGGGGAGACCACAGTGAGGTGCAGGGGGACTGCAAGCCTAAAGCCTGGTGAGGAGGGAGAGGGAAGCCAGTCTCTGCTGAAGAGGGGTGATGGCTGGGAGCTGGCAATATTAAGGGGGTGCCCAAGAAGAGCAAGAGGGGGGTCAAACGTGCAGGTATCCCTGAAAGCGTGGCTGTGCTTTCTCAGGCTATTGAAGCTGGGGCTCAGCAAAGCGCTCCGTGAGCAAGTGAACTGTCTGGCCCCTGTAGGGGGCTGATGGTCTTGTGATTAAGTGGCCGTGGTGGGACTGTGTGCTCGGGCAAGTTGCGTGGGTGGTGGGGGAATTAGCAGCATAGGCCCTATGCACTTCCAATGGGCATGGATCTCCTAAGGAACCTAGGTGCTGTTGAAGATTCCAGGCTGAACTTTCTGTGCTTCAGTTTCCCACCCATAAAACAGGGAGGATGACTCTGTCTTTGTCCAGCAAGACAATATACTCTTTGGGGCAGGGACTGTTTCTTGCGATGTGTCTGTACAGCGCCTAGCACTGGGGAGCTCTGACCTTGGTCAGAGCTGTGATGCCCTGTCACACATGAACAGGGAAGTGACTCTAGAACACGTGACATCCGCGGTGGGGACTGAGCACAAAATGTTCGTGCTTTCAAACGACACCAGCTCTGCATTTTCTGTAGAAAGTGCCCACCGGGATTTAAAAGAGCTAAGCAGTTAGGTAACTGAAAGCACCCTGTTTGAACAGTTAAAATGGTCACATTCAAATTAAAAACTAGAGAGAGGAGCCTAACGTAGCACAGTATGAACACACAAATGCAGGCAGTCTACAGTAAAAATAAAATGCATCCAGTTTGTGCAAGGTGAGGAACTGAAATCTTGTTCAGAACAGAATTAATAAATCATCCTTCATGAATTCATCTAATCCGTTTATGTTCTAAATACTCATTTTCTTTACTGCCCAATAACTAAGGTTTCACAAGCACTTTCTGAAAATTGCAGAGTCTTTAAAATGCATATTTTTTTCTAGGAAGTTATTTTTTGTTTACCATTTAGCCATAAATATCTTATGTAGAGGTGCTCTGAGAATGGTTTTAAATGTGTTCTTGGCGCTTATACAATTGCACTGATGTGATACTGAAAGCTGATTATCTCTCATTAGAGAGGCAAATATGAATGTCAAAATAGGAATTTCTCACCACTTTCCCTGATGGAGTGTAGCAATATGCGAGGGATAGTCTGCTCCGAGAATATTGTTGGTAACCCATGACAAGAGTAGATCTAGCAATTACATCTCCAGGTCCTGCCCATCCTTTTACATCAATGTTTTTATTTACACAACTTAGCAAATTTACATTCTCATTTTGTCTCTTCTCAGGGTTATAAACTTACAGGCAGTGATTTATGTTGGCCTTGCAAACAAAGCCTATAAACATGAACAGTCTCTTCTCCACCCCCTGCTGAATGCAGTCTGGTCCGCTTAGATGGTA
This sequence comes from Lepidochelys olivacea, assembly GCF_965140295.1. NCBI lineage: Eukaryota > Metazoa > Chordata > Testudines > Cheloniidae > Lepidochelys > Lepidochelys olivacea. Next base: position 127,797,285 of record NC_140416.1, read on the forward strand.
TAGTCTGTTCTAATGCTCTGATGCTATAAAGTGGAAGATTTCTTGAACTGCATTATATCTTAAATAATAAGCCAGTGGCATAATTATAACGCTCCCAATGACATTTTAAATGGGGGTTAACTCTTAATTTCACTGCTCAGGATAAGGAGAGAGGCTCTGGCCTAATGTCTGTCAGGCATAGTCAGGGGTGATTTTGTGTGGGTCGACATGCAGCATCATTAGGAGACTTCATTATGAGTCTGCCATGCTTCAGCTCTCAGGTGCAGTTGAAACATAGACTGCAGAGCCTAACAGATGCTAAGGCAGTTCTGTGAAGTAGGCTAACCACCAGGAGGAACTACAGTGGGCTAAGAACAATCACCACTTTGGCACCTGTGGCCTGATTCAACTGAGTTTTCTAGATATTCAAAACTTGAAATGGCTAACAGGGCTGCACAGCTACTCCTGGTTAGCCTACAGTGTAATGCATCTTCATGTGGGATTTCCAAACCCCAGATCAGCGGTGTTGCCATGGCACGTGTAGTATCCATAAGACTTCTTGAGAGTGCCTTAAAGTAACAGAGATGGGGGCCACCAATGCGTCTCCTAAGTGACTTCAGGGTGTAGAAGAAGCTGGCTAGTTCCCTGAAAGTGGCAAACATGCTTCCTGAGCTACCACGTACCATGAGTTCATTGTTAATAGAATATTTAAATGGAGTCATGGTGGAAGAGGAAGGCCCATCTCCATTTCAGAATCTTGGTCCTTCTAGGGTATGATCAGAGAACATATCATTTCCAAAGACTTCTGATGTCTGTGTGTGTGTGTGTGTGTGTGTGGTGACAACACTAAAGCCAAATGCAGGCAGAGCAGCTGAGCTTTGCTGGGTTTTATGTGAAACCTGTGCAAAACTACAAAACTCGGGATTGCTAGATAAAACCATCAACCAGCGGAGCTAGTTTGAAAGTTTCAGCTAATGTCCTGAATTTCAAGTCTGAAACTCAAACCACATGAGACTCTGGGGTCTGTGGTGAACACTGACCCTGATACTTTAAATGCTCATGTATATTCACTTCAAGAACATGAACTGGCCCCTCTAGGTCACTGCGACTACTTGTGTACAAAAGGGCTTGAAGGACTGGAGCCCTGGTGCCTAGCTGTTCATGTTGCTTATTCTGGCAGAGCGAATGGGAAGTTTGCAAGTTGCATTTCAGCTATCTGATGAAATAAATGGATTCAGCTCCTGTATTTTGACAAAATGAGAGAATTTAGCTCTTCAATGAGAAGTTCATGAGATTAATTATGACCTAAAAGTACCTACATGGAGCAAAAGTTGGTAATGTGCTCTCTCATTCTGAAGACAAAGACCAACTGAAATCCAGTAGTTGGACGGTAGAATTAGGCAAATACAGACTAGAATTAAGGCAAAAAAAATTTATAGTGAGTATTAACCATTGGGAAAACTTAGCTAGTGGATTCTCCATTGCTTGAAGTCCGAATCGAGACTGGCATGTTTCTGAAAAGAGAAGTCCTAGCTGGACTATTTGTTATGGGCTTGCTGCATATAGGAATCACATGGTGAAATTTTCATTTGACAGTTACCCTGTTCTGTTCATTTGCTCTGAAGCATCTGGTGCTAGCCCCTGTCAGAAGACAGGGTACTGGGCTAGATGGACCATCGGTCTGTATGGCCATTCTTATGTTCTTCAGTTACAGTCTAAATCCTACGGGCTGTCTTTTGCAGCAGGTCAGACTAAAATTATAATGGTCCTATCTGGCCTTAAAAATTTATGAAATGGTACTAATTATGCTCTTAGAAATAAAAGTACCTGTTTCTTACCTTTTTAGTACTCAGTCCAGTATGTTTGCTTGTGATCTAGAGGTAGCCAGCATTTAATTTCAGGTTTTTTATAAAAAAGGCAAAAAAATTCAAGTCCAAAATTTGTGACATTTCTTTCCAAGTTGTATTTTTAACATTTGCACTCAAGGAAAGGAGAGTCATTTTTAAAGCTAGTGACACGGCTTTTTCTTTTAAATATTCAGAAAGTTGGTATCCTGATATCAGAGTGATGGGCACTTTATAAGTGTCCAAATGTCTGGTAAATGATGGAAGATTATTTTAGCTCTTGTCTTTTTTTTTTTTTTTAAACCACAGCATCAAGTGGGCTCCAACTAGTTCTGTGTCACCAGCTATTTATTGTAGTCTGTTTAACATGTAAAAGTCTCAAAATTCAGATCTGTGTATCATTCCTATTATATACGTGTGTACTTCAAACTGAATGCAAGCCATCTGTCAGAAACAAAAGCTAAATTCTGCGTAATAAAAGCCCCCTGATGATTGATACCTCACACGAAAGAGAGAGCTGAAAAAAGCAATTTTGTTTATGGGAAAACCTGTGTTTGGCACATTTTTCATGTCACATAAAGATGGAAATCTCACCATATAGCTGAAGATCAGGGTTATATTTCAGCTGCTGTAATTGCAGAAGCATGGGCACGTTCTTATATAAAAAGGGATAGTTCCCTAACTAGCCCTGATGAGTGAGCTCAGCTGATCACACGGCCCTGTCTTGCTTCCCAAGGGCACCGTGCTCTGCTGAATGGTAGTTTTCTCTTCATTGGATTGATAGCTGCAACTTTCTAGCACTTTCAGTGTATTTCAAACCCGTTTCGGGTTCTGGAGAATCGCCCAGTGAAACAATTTGGTAAAGATCAGCTCCAAAGCAAAAGTGTGGGGGGAAAGGTGGGGAAAATAGACACACAGGCCCGGGGCGCTGTGTACTTGGAGTACAGAAGAGATTGCGCTGAAAGACTCAAAGCTTTGCAAATTTTTCCTTGAACCCTCACCACATGTGAAATATTTAGAAAAATCTTTGGGAAAACACCGGTACCCTGCAGCATCAGCTACAGAGCCAGGAGCTGCTGCAGCCCCGTCTGTGACGGGGTGGGGTGGGCAGGGAGAGTATGACACACGGAGTCACGGGTTACTGCGGGCGTGTCGACACGGCCGTCTAAGCCGAGGGTGTGTGGGACTCACGTCAGCTGACCTGTGTTAGGGACCCCTAGCTTTGAGCATCTATGTTATATTTTAACCCTAGGTTAAGAATCTTCTGACCCAGGCTGGAACCTGGGGCTCTGGTGTCCACGCTGCAGTGTGCAGACCCAAGTCAAAGCAACCAGACCTCAGAGTCCCCAGCTCCCCCATGCCTCCTCCCCGAAAATGTGGCCACTCTGGCCATAGGAACGTGGTACACTGTGGGAGAACTTTATGGCCTGCCCTGCATGTTACCAAGAAGCAGTGAGATTTGCAAAAGCCTTGATGGGTTCGCTCTCCATTGCAAAGCCAGAGGCTCTCTGACTGCGTGCTTGCAGATCGGTGATCACAGAATCATAGAAGTTTAGGGTTGGCAGGGACCTCAGGAGGTCATCTAGTCCAACCCCCTGCGCAAAGCAGGACCAACACCAACTAAATCATCCCAGCCAGGGCTTTATCAAGCCAGGCCTTAAAAACCTCTAAGGAAGGAGATTCTTCCACCTCCCTAGGTAACCCATTCCAATGCTTCACCACCCTCCTAGTGAAATACTGTTTCCTAATATCCAACCTAGACCTCCCCCACTGCAACTTGACACCATTGCTCCTACTTCCATCATCTGCCACCACTGAGAACAGCCGAGCTCCATCTTCTTTAGACCCACGCCTCTGGTAGTTGAAGGCTGCTATCAAATCCCCCCCCCATTCTTCTCTTCTGCAGACTAAATAAGCCCAGTTCCCTCAGCCTCTCCTCATAAGTCATGTGTTCCAGTCCCCTAATCATTTTTGTTGCCCTCCACTGGACTCGCTTCAATTTGTCCACATCTCTTCTGTAGTGGGGGAACCAAAACTGGAAACAATACTCAAGATTTGGCTTCGCCAGTGCTGAATAGAGGGGAATAATCACTTCCCTCGATCTGCTGGCCATGCTTCTACTAATGCAGCCCAATGTGCCATTAGCCGCCTTGGCAACAAGGGCACACTGCTGACTCATATCCGACTTCTCGTCCACAGTCATCACCAGGTCCTTTTCTCCAGAACTGCCACTTAGCCAGTTGGTCCCTAGTCTGTAGCGGTGCATGGGATTCTTCCGTCCTAAGTGCAGGACTCTGCACTTGTCCTTGTTGAACTTCATCAGATTTCTTTTGGCCCAGTCCTCCAAATTGTCTAGGTCACTCTGGACCCTATCTCTACCCCCCAGTTTAGTGTCATCCACAAACTTGATGAGGGTGCAACCCATCCCCTTATCCAGATTATTAATGAAGATATTGAACAAAACTGGCCCCAGGACCAACCCTTGGGGCACTCTGCTTGTTACCAGCTGCCAACTAGACATCGAGCCATTGATCACTATCCATTGAGCCCGATGATCTAGCCAGCTTTCTATCTACCTTATAGTCCATTCATCCAATCCATACTTTTTTAACTTGCTGACAAGAATACTATGGGAGACCGTATCAAAAGCTTTGCTAAAGTCAAGATATATCATGTCCACTGTTTTCCACATATCCACAGAGCCAGTTATCTCATCATAAAAGGCAATCAGGTTGGTCAGGCATGACTTGCTCTTGGTGAATCCATGCTGACTGTTCCTGATCACCTTCCTCTCCTCCAAGTGCTTCAAAATGGATTCCTTGAAGACCTGTTCCATGATTTTTTCCAATGACTGAGGTGAGGCTGATTGGTCTGTAGTTCCCCGGATTCTCCTTCTTCCCTTTTTCCAATTGTCTGGGGCATCCTGCAATCGTCACAAATTTGTCAGAATGGGTTACGTTGACCTGAGCTGCTGCTGTTTGCTCAGGGGGGAGGCTTCTGTTTTCAGTAGAGAGGATTGCAAATTGTTGGGATAGATAGGACTCAGCAAGCTGTTCCATGGAATTGTGGGATACTTCTGGATGACTCCCAGGACCTGAGTCAAGTGGGTCTGCTGCTACACTGCAAAGCAATACCTGGGTTCATATCCTGGGTTCTGGCTTGACTTGACCTTGGACTCTCCAAGCCCACAGGGTCTTTGGACTCTGAGTCTGAGCCCTGGGTTAGTGAACTTGCAGTGTAGATGTGAAGGGGGTTAGTCTTGGGCCTGGGCCTACATTGCAGTGTAGACATACTCTTAAAGTGCAGTTTTTACAGGCCCTGGTGCAGAGCAGAGGCTTCTTTGGATGTTCATTAAGGCCAGTCTGAATCTAGCCCTAAGAGGCTGTTGGAAATCTGAGATGCTTGGATGGCTGAGGGGTTGATAACTTGATACTGGACTCTGGCATCTGTGAGGAATTTCTGAATTTCTGTCCAGTCTTTCTATTCAGCATGCTTAGCACACCCATGGAAAGGGAGATGTTGTCCTTGCCCCAAGGAACTTGCAGTCTAAGTAGATCCCGGCAATACATTTCAGACACAGTAACAAACGATCCCACTAGTCACATTTCATGGTGGGTCCCACAGATGTAAATAAAGCCAGAACTTGCCCCCCACCTGATGGGCCAGAGGAGGGTTGGGGGGGCGTTGTCTAGAGGGATGATTTAAGGAGAGATTTGTATGAAGGGTGAACATCTGCTTGCACTTTCAGTGACTCATACTATGTGAAACAAGCAGGTGTCATCAGACCAGCTCTGCAGGCCTTGGTGTCATTGGAGCCCCCTTGCCGACAAGTTCAGTGGGTAATATATGGGACGGGGCATTGAACCTCATTAGCTCCTTCCTATCCAACAAGCAAAGGCAGAGAGAAGGCAGAAGATTCTGGAAGGGAACCACTGGAGAGGGGGGTGGGTTTAGCTTTTTTTGGAACACTGGTCCAGCATCCCTGAAAGCTATACAATTTGGATGTCCTCTCCCGCAGTGAAAGGGAGACCAATCTCCTCAGTGGCATGTTGGCTGGATTAGTCAGGAGGGTTTTAAATATATAAGGGGAGGGTAAACAGAGGCAAGACAGCCCTCAGCACAAAAGGAACCAAAGGAATGAATAGAAGAAATCATTCTTGAATTGCCTTTGCACCAATGCAAGGAGCCTGGGTAACGAACATGAAGAATCACTCATTGATGCGCACGCATTCCATGGAGTTGGTGTTACTAAAACCCGGTGGGATGATTCACACAATTGGAATCTAGAAATCAATGGTTATAACCTATTTATGTCATCGTCCATTTCTGAGTCACTGATAACTCAGAAGAAAATGATCTTGAATGTGCATGGATCAGTGTTCTTACAGATAAACACGAGTTGGAGTATTCACTGCTGTCAGCTACAGCCCACTGAATCACACTAGGGAAGATTTCCGTCTCCTTATGCACCTTCTATAATGTGCAGGAAAAAAACCTGTGTGATTAGGGGCGGGGACTTCAATTTGAATGACATATGCTGTAGGTCTCATGGGGCCAGTACTTAAATATCCTTGGAATTTTATGGATGACAATTTCCTAACCCCAAAAGTATTGCACCCAACACAGGGGATTCTTTATTAGACTTTGTGTTGTGAAGAAATACTTCCTCTTGTTTGGGGAACAAACACCTATGAGATCTCTATCAAGCATTCTTGCGACTACAATACCCACCTGCTGAAGTGAAGAAACAGATTGACAGAGCCCGAAGAGTACCCAGAAGTTATCTATTACAGGACAGGCCGAACAAAGAAAATAACAGAACACCACTAGCCATCACCTTCAGCCCCCAACTAAAATCTCTCCAATGCATTATCAAGGATCTACAACCTGTCCTGAAGGACGACCCATCACTCTCACAGATCTTGGGAGACAGGCCAGTCCTTGCTTACAGACAGTCCCCAAACGTAAGCAACTACTCACCAGCAACCACACAACAGAACCACTAACCCAGGAACCTATCCTTGCAACAAAGCCCGTTGCCAACTGTGTCACATATCTATTCAGGGGACATCATCATAGGGCCTAATCACATCAGCCACACTATCAGAGGCTCGTTTACCTGCATATCTACCAATGTGATATATGCCATCACATGCCAGCAATGCCCCTCTGCCATGTACATTGGCCAAACCGGACAGTCTCTACGTAAAAGAATAAATGGACACAAATCAGATATCAAGAATTATAACATTCAAAAACCAGTCAGAGAACACTTCAATCTCTCTGGTCACTCGATTACAGACCTAAAAGTTGCAATTCTTCAACAAAAAAACTTCAAAAACAGACTCCAAAGAGAGACTGCTGAATTGGAATTAATTTGCAAATTGAACACCATTAAATTAGGCTTGAATAAAGACTGGGAGTGGATGTGTCATTACACAAAGTAAAACTATTTCCCCATGTTTATTCCCCCCTTCCACCCTCCACTGTTCCTCAGATGTTCTTGTCAACTGCTGGAAATGGCCCACCTTGATTATCACTACAAAAGTTTTTCTCCCCCACCCCAGCTCTCCGCTCTTAGCTCATCTTAAGTGATCACTCTCCTTACAGTCTGTATGGTAACACCCATTGTTTCATGTTCTCTGTGTATATAAATCTCCCCACTGTATTTTCCACTGAATGCATCCGATGAAGTGAGCTGTAGCTCACGAGAGCTTATGCTCAAATAAATTTGTTAGTCTCTAAGGGGCCACAAGGACTCCAGTTCTTTCTGTGGGTACAGACTAACACGGCTGCTCCTCTGAAACCTGATTCCTCTTGTTTGTTTTTAAACCTGCTGCCTATTCATATCATTGGGTGACCCCTGGTTCTTGTGCTATGTGAGGAAGTAAATGACGTTTGTTTTCTGCACGCCAGTCATGATTGTATAGACCTCTGTCATACCCCTCTCACCTGTCTCTTTTTTAAACTGAATCATAGACCATCAGGGTTGGAAGGGACCTCAGGAGGTCATCTAGTCCAACCCCCTGCTCAAAGCAGGACCAGTCCCCCAAAAGTCCCAGTCTTTTTAGTCTCTCCTCATACGAAAGCTGTTCCGTGCCCCTCGTCATTTTAGTTTCCCTTCTCAGCACTTTTTCAATTCTAATATATCTGTCTTGAGATGGGGCAACCAGAACTGAACACACTATTCAAGGTATGTTCGTACCATGGATTTATACAGTTGCATTATGACATTTTCTGTCTTACCTACCCCTTTCCTAGTGGTTCCTAACATTCTGTTCTCTTTTTTGACTGCCCCTGCACATTGAGCGGATGTTTTCAGAGCACTACCCAGAATGACGCTGAGATCCCTTTCTTGAGCGGTCACAGCTAATTTAGACCCCATCATTTTGTAGGCATAGTTGGGATTGCGTTTTCTAATGTGCATTTCTTTGCCTCTCTGAAAGCATTTAGAAAAACAAACAGTCATACTTCTAGCTCTAAAATGCAATAGATTTAACCCAAACCACCTCAGAAGTTCTGTATTACTTCACCCAGAACGTGTAGCCAAAACTTCACATTTAATAGACTAAAACTTGAAATATCCTGCCATGTTAAACATTTGGGTTTCTTTATGCTCTTCTGGTATTGAAGATCTATAACAATTGGGGATTGGCTAGGTCAGGGGGCTTGCTAAGTGTCTAATGGGCAATTTCTATGCAAAGATACTTGATTTTGCAGAGGCACTTGTATTTTCCCTGTGAATTAACTTATGCAGATGTCCCCTGACGCTTAACACATTCAAGCCAAGGATAGCCGCCCTTGTCTTTGTTATGCAGATACTTCCCCATTGCGTTTCTCAGCTGGACTCCCAGAGTGTGTTACAGCCAGCCATTGGAAGTTACTAAAATGCAAGCAAGGAAAATCACTTCTGCTAATTTGGTGACTAGTGCTCTTCTTGTTTGTGTTTGCATTGTGGCCTAGGTTGCTGTTCTGTGGGGTTTGCTTCACATGGTTTCTTCAGGTTTCAGAGTAACAGCCGTGTTAGTCTGTATTCGCAAAAAGAAAAGGAGGACTTGTGGCACCTTAGAGACTAACCAATTTATTTGAGCATGAGCTTTCGTGAGCTACAGCTCACTTCCTCAGATGCATACCGTGGAAACTGCAGCAGGCTTTGTATATACACAGAGAATATGAAACAATACCTATTCCCACCCCACTGTCCTGCTGGTAATAGCTTATCTAAAGTGATCATCAGATGGGCCATTTCCAGCACAAATCCAGGTTTTCTCACCCTCCACCCCCCAACACAAATTCACTCTCCTGCTGGTGATAGCCCATCCAAAGTGACAACTCTTTACACAATGTGCATGACAATCAAGTTGGGCTATTTCCTGCACAAATCCAGGTTTTCTCACATCCCCCCCACCCTCATACACACACAAACTCACTCTCCTGCTGGTAATAGCTCATCCAAACTGACCACTCTTCAAGTTTAAATCCAAGTTAAACCAGAACATCTGGGGGGGGGGGGGTAGGAAAAAACAAGAGGAAACAGGCTACCTTGCATAATGACTTAGCCACTCCCAGTCTCTATTTAAGCCTAAATTAATAGTATCCAATTTGCAAATGAATTCCAATTCAGCAGTTTCTCGCTGGAGTCTGGATTTGAAGTTTTTTTGTTTTAAGATAGCGACCTTCATGTCTGTGATTGCGTGACCAGAGAGATTGAAGTGTTCTCCGACTGGTTTATGAATGTTATAATTCTTGACATCTGATTTGTGTCCATTTATTCTTTTACGTAGAGACTGTCCAGTTTGACCAATGTACATGGCAGAGGGGCATTGCTGGCACATGATGGCATATATCACATTGGTGGATGTGCAGGTGAACGAGCCTCTGATAGTGTGGCTGATGTTATTAGGCCCTGTGATGGTGTCCCCTGAATAGATATGTGGACACAGTTGGCAACGGGCTTTGTTGCAAGGATAAGTTCCTGGGTTAGTGGTTCTGTTGTGTGGTATGTGGTTGTTGGTGAGTATTTGCTTCAGGTTGCGGGGCTGTCTGTAGGCAAGGACTGGCTTGTCATTATCTCATTACAATAAGGCTCCATTTTTGAATAATACTTCCTGCCAAGCATTTAAATCTACATACTGAGAGGTGCCTGTTACCTAGCAATTTTCACCCCAAAAGATCATCAGTTTCTTCACACACACTTACGTAGTATAACAGGCTGCCACTTGTAGTCAGAATGGATGTACTGATACCCCCTGAATTCTGACCAAGCAAACCTCCTTTTTACTGAGTAATAAAAAAATAGTATATTGATCACAAATCCCTTTGTTCCTCTGTCTGTCTCTCTCTCTTTTTTTTTTTTTAAAGAAAGTAACCTAAAATCTTTTAGTCACACCACCAGTTCAGACCCACCATCACATCTGAAGTAACGAAGAGGGCTTTCTGGCCCAAAGTCTCTAAGCTAGGGTGTAGACAATAGCCCCAGTGATTGTGTGGTACATTTACAATGACAATGTCCATCAGAGAACAAGAAAACCAGTAATACATTCTCACTCATGGCTGGTTCTGGAACCTGAACATTCTGTTTACAGGATGAGGAAAGTCTCTCATCCAGGTATCCGATGAAATTCACTCTGAAAGCCAGGAAGTTCCCAGCAGGAATTTTAAGGCATCCAGGAACATAGCTACATTAGATCTCTGATTAGGAATGTGTCACAGAATCATAGAAGATTAGGGTTGGAAGGGATCTCAGGAGGTCATCTAGTCCAACCCCCTGCTCAAAACAGGACCAACCATTCTTCTGACTAGGAATGTGTGCTTCTCCTTGCTCTGCCTGATTCTTCATGTCAGCTCTAAGTAGCCAAAGCCTTTGTTTTTGCAAACAAAGCTGTGCTTTAGTTTACCAAATCCTATAGTTAGAGGTGAAATGCATATCTACCCAGAAGGAAGAACCACAGATAATGAAGGTCAGAAAGATTTTAAGGATTTCCAGATGAAGCTTATAGAACACAACCAAGAATCCAAGTAATACAGAAGAGGACATAACATTTACAGCTTGGAAAATCTGAGAGCTTTATGAGAAATGGGGAAAGCTGATTTATAGACACTAAAAGAAGAAAGGCAAGTTAAAGATGGGTCCTTATTTATTAATTATACCTATTCTGAGGGACTCTAGAAATACGTTAATTTGCTGAAAGGGTCTTGCTTTGCCATGCAGAACTTTGCTGTGGAGAAGATTTGGTTCCTATAAAATTATGAAGGATTTAACATAAAAATTTGAAGCTATAAAAGTCAGATTCAAAGATAACCCAATAATCTCTGTCTCCTAAAACTTTGTCTGAAAGTAAACATGTAGAATAAATCAGACATTGTATTTCACCATATTGATCGCCAACTAACTCTTAAAACTAAAGGGCCCAGTTATACATTTGGGTGCAAAGCAAACTGCATTCATGCTGCCTGCCTAAGTTTCTGGGAAGCATGCTTCCTCGGATGGAATGATTTGACTTTATGACAGGTTTCAGAGTAACAGCCGTGTTAGTCTGTATTCGCAAAAAGAAAAGGAGGACTTGTGGCACCTTAGAGACTAACCAATTTATTTGAGCATAAGCTTTCGTGAGCTACAGCTCACTTCATCGGATGCGTACCATAGCTCACGAAAGCTCATGCTCAAATAAATTGGTTAGACTTTATGACAGTTAGTCAGTAGCTCCGTATCCCATTTCATTTGGGGAGAGGTCAAAGTTTGCCCTGGAGATGGGTGGAAGAGGCAGACTTTGGATCCAAATCTGAACTGGGTATACACTAGGGTTGGGGGCATGAACACAAATCAGGGTCAGGGTTTGGCTTCAACATCACCAAAATATAACAAGCTGTTACTGCAAATCAGTGCTGGAAAACCAGTCCCTTCCCATGTGCTGGTCCCACCAAATGTGCATGGGTGAGCGGGGAGGTAAATATTTTCCCTCTTTCGGGCTACAACCTTAATAGGTTCAGAATCAAGGTTCTGGCTTTAGCCCATCTCCAAGTCTCTGAATGAATGGATTCTGCTCATGGATGGTACCTGAAATGGAGAAATTCCCAACTAAATGCAAAGTGACTTCGTCACTTTCATTTGGGTTGTAGGTAAAACTGAATCTGTGTTAAACATCACTAAAAAGTCCACCATTTTTATCTTGTAACAGAGCTGGGCCAAATCCAAATGAGATCACTTCTAACAACTTTAGGGACCCTGGCTTCATTTGTCAGCAACTTAATAATGATAAGCTATATCCTGTACTTCCTCTTGTCCTTCCAGCACTTTACAGGTGCAGTTGCCTCACAGGATCTTGTTGTGCTCACTCATGTAAAGGAAGTTCCACCTTATGTTATACTCCCACAAAGTCAATAGGGCTGGAGAGGTGCACTTGTAATTCAGGGCAAGATGTGGACCCAAGAGTTCCAACTGAAGCTTTAAGGGAACGTTGGCAGAGCCAATGCACAGAAAATTTTGACTTTTTGGAAAAACAAGAAGAACTGCTGCCAGAGTGCCTCATGTGAGTTGCAGTTCAGGTACCCATGCTCTCATTCTCCTCCAGGGGTCAGGCTCCCTGGCCAGACCACATCTTGCATGGTGCAATGCAGGCTTCTCTCCTTGCTGAGACGCTATGGTGCCTCATGAGAGATGCAGTCCAGTTGGCATACCAGGCCCATAGAGGAGAATTGGGGCATGAGGCCCCCAACTTGCGTTTCCCATGAGGTATCACAGAGGCTTTTGCGACTGAAGATTTTCTATGGGAAGCAGATGCTTTTTGTTAAATCATTTAGTTGAAAACCCCATTTCCCCATCCAAACAGTTTAAATGGAAAATTTTTCACTAGCCCCAACTCTAGTGCCTTGGGTGCACACTCCTGTCACCTTCATGTTTCAGTGACGGGAGTACCGTACTTCAGTGCCTAGTTTCCTGACCTGAAGTGCAATGTGAAGGTTGAGAGCTCCCTTGCTGGCCTCAGCAATTTCCAGTTCAGTGCAGATCACGAGGGACAGAAAATACGAAAAATGCTGAAATGTGTGAACATGGACTATTCCATTATCCAAAAATTGCTGTCAAATGAACCAGCTGAAGACTAGGCATGCAGCTCTGGAAAATATTGCACTTCTTACTTGGACAGGTTCATTTTTTAAAATCCAACCAGTATGCAGACTGCACTATGAATTTAGAGCTACGCAGGTTCAAATGAGCATTTCTGGGCTGGACCGCTGTTTGTCTGCTATCAGTTTACTGGCAAAAATAAACCTCAAAGATGTTAATTTGAATAATGCTACCATGGTAAAACCTACGTACTTTGGTTTGATCCTAATGCATGTGCACTTACTGCTTGGAGCACGTAGCCTTGAGCTTTGTCCCTTTGAACGCGCTCTCGGCTAATCTTACTAAATTCAGTCAAGCTGATGGACTTGTCCTGAGCTCCGGCCAGTCACCTAAATTCAGAGCCTTCTTAAAACAGAAATGGAAAGACTGACCATTCGTGCAGACTTGATGAGATGATCTGTTACAGTCTCAGGTGAAACTTTTTCTTTAAGCGAAGCTAGATTGATCCGTTTTTCACTTCTTGCTCTAAATGTTGATTTGAAAATAAATTCAGGGGTGACAGGCAAAAGGCCAAGACTTTTTGTTTCTGTCCATCCCGCCCTTTGCTGTAGTTAACAACGAGGCTGATGTGCAACAAGGTACTAAGCTGTTTATAACTGTGCTGAAACTTTGGCCTAATAGGTGACATCCCTAACCCGAGGAGGAAGTCAAGGGCCTCCATGAGTATTCCTCCTCTTTTTGGAAGGCCTCCCTGAACAATCCTTGGGGAGCTAAGAACTGGTGTACGTTACCAGAGGTCACTGGAAGGTAAAAAGGGCCCCCCTCAAAGGGGTATTCTGAGCCTTAACTCACAGCTTTACGGCACTCTGCAGACCCTCCAGGGAAGGGGCTCTGAGGGTGCAAAGCATTACATGTGGTATGTACCATGCATACAGGCAGCTCAGCTGACAAAAGACCCCACAAAGATTTTTGAAGTGGATCCTCCCCAACCTACGCAACTGAGCTTCACACAGCTGCAACCAACAGGGGCTGGGGAAGAGGTGTCCCCTCCCCTCCAGCTGCCTCTTCCGCCCTGGTCCTTTATATAGCCGCTGGAGCCCTGCCGCTTCCCCAGGGCTCCGGCGGCTAATTAAAGAACCAGGGCAGTAGAAGAGGGGAGCCTCGGGCCCTTTAAATAGCCCCCGGAGCCTCGGGCTGCTGCTGCTACCCTGGTAGGGGAAGAGGAGGAGGGGGGCACTTACTTTACAGGGTGGGCTGGGACTGGCTCTGGCTCTGACCCCCCACAGCCCCGCCCCTTCTGCCCTAGGCCCCGCCTCTTTCAGGGACCAGAGCTGGCCCCAGCATACCGGTAAGTCGGTCAACTTACTTTCACCCCTGGCTGCTGCACATGACTTATGAGGAGAGGCTGAGGGAACTGGGCTTGTTTAGTCTGCAGAAGGGAAGAGTAAGGCGGGATTTGATAGCAGCCTTCAACTACCTGAAGGGGGGTTCCAAAGAGGATGGAGCTCGGCTTTCTCAGTGGTAGCAGATGACAGAACAAGGAGTAATGGTCTCAAGTTGCAGTGGGGAAGGCCTAGGTTGGATATTAGGAAAAACTTTTTCACTAGGAGGGTGATGAAGCACTGGAATGGGTTACCTAGGGAGGTGGTGGAATCCCCTTCCTTAGAGGCTTTTAAGGTCAGGCTTGACAAAGCCCTGGCTGGGATGATTTAGTTGGGGATTGGTCCTGTTTTGAGCAGGGGGTTGGACTAGACGACCTCCTGAGGTCTCTTCCAACCCTGATATTCTCTGAGTCAATGAAGTTTTACCCAGGCTTCCCCTTTATGAACCTGGGGCATGGCCTGAACTACGTTTCTGGATGGGGGCCTAGTGCTGTTGGTCTCCAGCAACAGGGAAAGCAAAGGCAGGACATCTAATCTGTCATGTTTTCAGCAGCGTTTGGTTCCTGTATAGGACACGTCAGGTTCTGCAGAGACTTGAGACAGTGGATGGCGCTCAGAGACCTGCCATTAATCTTGCTGTGTCGGTATTTCTCCGTTGTCCGGAAGAGTTCTGTTTCACCATATGATAAATGTGCCGGGAGCATCAATAACTTTATTGTTATTTTGAACATGTTGGCTTTAGGAAGGTGTTATTGCAAGTGAACTCCGGGCTTGTCACTTTCCTCAGGCTTCTTTGCAAATGAAATGTTCATCTCTAGATGCCATTGGTGCTGATCAGAGGGGGGAGAGAGTCAAAAGAGGTAGCTAACTTCCCTGCTAGGCCATATGTCCAAGAAGAAACTTACTAAAATACCTCAACGTTGCACAGGTTTTGTTTAACTGTATCTGTTCTATCCCAAATTTAAAGTTTCCAATCCTAGCAAATTTTCTACTAAAGACTTCACCCCCGCGATCCCAATTAGTTCTTAACACTCAGACATCCACTGGGGAGAAGGTAACCTTTGGCAATAGTGATGCTGCACAAATCTGAAACACTCTATTGCCTGCATCATTTGTCTGGACTGCTTTGTGAGAGCTCACTACTTAACTGTCCTTCAAGACGCCTTCCCACCTGAAAGAATAATTCTGCTCTCATGGGGATTTCTGTGCTTTTGAAGACAAAACGTGGCCTAGTTCAGGCTATAATTCTTGCAGAACCCTCTTAGAGCTTTGAAAATTGTCTCCCACACAAGCTTAAAGCAATGCAAGTTGCACTGTTAGATACAATTCTTCAAGGCTTCTGCTTCCATGTGACACGCGTGAGTGTCATTCGGCCAACTTGATCACAGGCTACACGCCAAGGAGAGAATCAAAGCTACCAGCACAGTAACTTACAAATAGAATATTCTGGCTTTTAAGGACTTATTAAACCTGAAAGGAAGAAACTGACTCTGAAGATTAAATACTGAACATTTTGAGTTACAATGAGTGAGTGAGACATACATACCTGGTCCCAGCAGAAGATTTTGAAAATCCTGACTGATAATATTTGCTGAATTGAGAAAGAAAGCATTTGAAAGACCGCAACATTATTGTGAGAATGCAAACACAGAGAAATGTGATTCAAAAGTTCTGAACCTTGCTTTCCTAAGATGCATGTGCATAAACAGATGCCCAATTTGCACATGCATTTACTATGATTGCATGTACAAATAGCTTATTATGTATCCATCTCCAGACAGTCATTTGCACCCACAGTCTCATAATTTTTCACATAAACTAAACGCGCATTCCACTCTAAATAATCAGGTTTGTTTCCCGAATGACTTAGAAACAAATGTGTACATTGAGTGTGAAAGGCAGAAAGCTATCTCAGTGCTTATCATCGCTTAAGGGACTAAGAACAACCTTTGGGAAATCGATACTTTTAGGTGAACATGCATGACTGCATGAAGGCTACAGCTACTTCTAATGCAAAAGCCTCATCCAGGGAGATTCAGAAGCAATCCCATTTTTCTCAGCACTAGGGATGAATTCACACCCCCGTCCCCCGTGGAGGAATGGTGGTAGTTAAAGCGGACAAGTCAGAATTGGACACCCTGGTTCTGTTCTTATCAGGTCTCTCCTCTGAACAGAGAGAGACTGGGTTCTGGAGCCAGGTGCTGGGACATGCAGCCTTCAGAGTCAGTTTGTGCCCAAGCCTCCCACCTTCCCATTTGAATAAGCTGCTGGCTTTGCTGCTGAAGTCTCTCTCCCTTTGCTTCTGCCGGGAGCTTTTCTTCTGTCCTGCCTGTCTTCCCAATCCAGCCTGTGGTATCCTGCCACCTTGGACAGTGCTCTTTTTGCCCTATCCCTCCTCCCGGCAGTCTGCTCCAATGACTTCTTCCACAGCGGCCAGCAGCGGTTTCGGGTGGGTTTCCCCACCCCCAGGGGTCCCAGAAGCAGCAGAACACCTTCTTTGACGTTTCCCACAAAATGTAGACTCTGTAGGTTCCAGAAAATGCAGAATAAAGCGAAGGAATTATTGTAGGTGGAATTTAGCAGAAGCAACTTTTGCCAACTGTGCCCAAATTGGCTAATTAAAACAAAGCACATTTGGCAAAATTTGATTTTGCTAAATTCCACTTACAATAATTCTGAGTTTGTACATGGGACTTGGAGACTTGCTGCCTTTTGTTGTTGCTGTTTATTGTTCTTTTTCTTTTTTTGCAGTGTAGACATACCCTTAGTCTCTCTGGGCTTCAGCTCCCCTTCTGTACTATGGGTCCAACTGCACTGCCTGGCTTCGCAGGGGACTGTGAGGGTCAATACATTAAGGATGGTGAGGTACTCAGATACATGGGCCCCATTACCACAGTAAGTACCTAATATTGTCCCACGTGCCCCTGGGTTGGAATGTGTTAGCCATGCTGTGCCGAGAAGAGAAGGGTGGGGGGGGTCACTATTTTTCAGTTCCACTAGGCAACTTTCTGTGGCGAATTGGAACAATTTGAGTATTTTCCCTGCCCTGCCCAAGCACATCTGCGTTGACTTGGCCTTGGTAGAGCACTTGAACTAGTCTTCCTGGAGCAGGAAGGGAGGGGCATTTTAGCATCCAGAGGTCACCGTAGGGTCTCAGCGTACCTTCGTTGCATGGCCAGAAATAATACAATAACAGTATCTTGTGCGTGCCTTTGGGGTAGGTGGGGGAGGCTTTGGCTCACTCTACAATCTACCTACACCCACGAAAGTTTGCACAGATAGGAAGGGAGGTGCAGCATCAGGCAGTGAGATCTAGTGGCTGGGATGCTGCACTGGCTCTCAGGAGACCTGGGTTTGTATTCCCCACTCTGTTGCTGGCCTACTGGGTGGCCTTGGGCTAGTCACCACCATTTTTGTGCCTCAGTTTCCCCATCTGTAAAATTGGGCACAGGTCTGTTTTGTTACGTGTTTTGAGATCTGTGGATTAGAAGTGCTAGAAAAGAGGAAGGTCATATCACTGCAGTGTACATCAGACTGTTTGTGGCTGCCACATGGAAACCACGCTTGTCTGTTTATGGTATAATTGTCTATAGTATAATTGTATATTTTAATTTGTTTAAAATGAGCACTAATAACTAAACATATAGCCCAGTATATAAATAAACAACTAAAAATAGAGTCCAGTATATAAATATTTTACTTGAAGGAAATACTCAGCCTAGTAGATACTGCAGCAAATCCAAGAAGGCTACAATCTTTAAATAATTTTCACGTGTGTATATGGTTCCTGTTTATTAACAGAAAAATACGAGCTGTTTCGATCAACACATGTTTGATTCAGACTTATGCATCCCCGTTGTCACTGCGGTACTCTGAGGCTGTCAGACATACAAGTAGCGACATTTCAAGCATTTTTAAATATAATTGGTGAGATGTTTGCAAATTGGAGCTGCAGCGGTAGTAAAAAGAGGTGACTATGCCCTTTGGGTTTGTTCCTGTCCTTTAGAGGTACAAGGGAACGTGACACAGCTCCTCGCACCTGGTGCAGCAATTCAGTAGTGCAAGGTTGCACTGGAATGACTGTGCTAATGGCCAAGGCTTTGCTTGGCTTCCAAGAACTGCCTGGCATTAGAAACATTTTGTCTGAAGTAAGGGGTAACAGTTAGGTCAGTCGGAAGGAAGGTCTTGTGGACAAGGACTTGGGAGCGATGGCTCAATTCCCAGCTCTGCCATGTAGGTCTCAGGGTTTCCTCTGTCTGAAACGAGCGAGGAGGATAAATTCATTGGTTGTGATCACGATAAGATAGCACAAGAGTTCCCACTACTGGCCCTTATTCACAAACTGTGCATAGGCCATGGTTTCTCCTTTTAGGCAGAGATATTCCATGCTTGGTCGCTGCCCGAAGAATAAACTTTTGAGCAAGTCTGAGGGAAAAATGTCAGCAACACTTGAACTGAGGGGAAAAGTACATTTTTTTCACTTAAAAGTACTAAGAAGCAGACCCACTTTTCACGGAGGACTAAAAGACAATTCTGTTCTCACAGTTCAGACTGGCTGGGCAGAAAGGGCTTTTGCTGAGACATGCGCTTTGCCAACTTTCAAAAAAGATTTCAAAATAACTAAATGGCGGTGATCCCGTTCCTGCACCGCGATGCCACCTGAGCCAGCAGAATCAAAAGTTCTGTTGCCTGGTTAGTTCAGCACTTTCTGGGCTTACTGAGTCGCTGTGCTGAGGAGGTGACCAAGGAAGAGAATCTTCTTGCCCTCTCAGCACAGGAGTCCCAGAGCTGTTTAGGGCCATTCACCGCTGCTCCCGTCACGTTGTGTCTTGAAGGGAGACTGTCTACTCAGAACAAACAAACAAACAAACAAAACCCAAATCCAGCTCTGACACTCAAGTTCACAGATTTTTGTTTCTTTCATGG
This sequence comes from Lepidochelys olivacea, assembly GCF_965140295.1. Taxonomy (NCBI): domain Eukaryota; kingdom Metazoa; phylum Chordata; order Testudines; family Cheloniidae; genus Lepidochelys; species Lepidochelys olivacea. Next base: position 127,816,481 of record NC_140416.1, read on the forward strand.
TATCATTATAGCACAACTCCTCTCATCTGCTGCTCTCCGCAGAAGAGCTGTCTGCTTACCTAGGGTCACTGTGCTTACAGAATAAAAGGACCACCTGCAGTTTAGAAAGCAAATTATCCATGATAGTACAGGGATATTAAAGCATCTTCTCAAAAAGCAAATAGCCTTACCTATGATGCAAATAAAACCATAGCTTATCAAAACTGAATTCTATGACTTGCATTTCGCTGTAAGGTGAGTGACTGTGTTATCTCTGTGGGGTTTGGTTTTGCATTTGTAGACAAGGAAATGGACTAGTCTGTTTAACTCTTGCACACAGTGAAATTTACACTAGGGTCCTTGTGTATAAGAATAATGTGACAATGTTTGGATTGCGAATGCAGCAGTGGAATTTCTATCTGTGTGGGGTAGGAAGGAGAGGAAGGGAAGAGAATCATGGAAGTGTAGGACTGGAAGGGACCTCAATAGGTCATCTAGTCCAGTCCCCTGCACTCATGGCAGGACTAAGTAATAACTACAGCATTCCTGACAGGTGTTTGTCTAAACTGTGCATAAAGACTTCCAATGATGGAGATTCCACAACCTAGTTTGGTAATTTGTTCAAGTGCTTGACTACCCTGACAGTTAGGAAGTTTTTCCTAATGTCCAACCTAAACCTCCCTTGCTGCAATTTAGGCCCATTGCTTCTTGTCATGTCCTCAGAGGTTAAGGAGAACAATTTTCTCCCTCCTCCTTGTAACAACTAATTATGTACTCGAAAACTGTTATCATGTCCCCTCTCAGTCTTCTCTTCTCCAGACTAAACAAACCCAATTTTTTCAATCTTCCCTCATAGGTCACGTTTTCTAGACATTTAATAATTTTTGTTGCTCTTCTTTGGACTTTCTCCAATTTCTCCACATCTTTCCTGAAATGTGGCACCCAGAATTGGACACAATACTCCAGATGAGGCCTAATCAGCGCGGAGTAGAGCAGAATAATTACTTCTCGTGTCTTGCTTACAATACTCCTGCTAATACATCCCAGAATGATGTTTGCTTTCTTTGCAACAGTGTCACACTGTTGACTCATATTTAGCTTGGGGTCCACTATGACCCCCACATCCCTTTCTGCTGTACTCCTTCCTAGGCAGTCATTTCCCATTTTGTATGTGTGCAACTGATTGTTCCTTCCTAAATCAAGTACTTTGCACTTGTCCTTATTGAATTTCATCCTATTTACTTCAGACAATTTCTACAGTTTCTCCAGGTCATTCTGAATTTTAATCCCATCCTCCAAAGCCCAGCTTGGTATCGTCCCCAAACTTTATAAGTGTACTCTTTATGCCATTATCTAAATCATTGATGAAGCTATTGAACAGAACTGGACCCAGAAATGATCCCGGCAGGACCTCACTCGATATGCCCTTCCAGCTTGACGGTGAACCACAGATAACTACTCTCTGGGAACGGATTTCCAACCAGGTATGCACCCACTTTATAGTAGCTCCATCTAGGATTGTTTATGACAAGGTCATGTGAGACTGTACCAAAAGCCTTACTAAAGTCCACTCATCTACCACTTCCCCCCTAGCCACAAGGCTTGTTACCCTGTCAAAGAAAGCATTAGGTTTGTTTAACGTGATTTGTTCTTGATAAATCCATGCTGACTGTTACTTATCACCTTATTATCTTATAGGTGTCTGCAAATTAATTGCTTATTTACTCCATTATCTTTCTGGGTACTGAAGTTAAGCTGACTGGTCTATAATGCCCCAGGTTGTCCTTATTCCCTTTAAATTTGAGGCTAAATGTAACCTGATATTCTCCCTTTTTATTAAGTGGAGCATGAGATTCATGAATGTAATGGTGAATCAACAGAATAATGTACAAAGGGTTTTGGATTCTCCATCACTGACCATTTTTAAATCAAGGTTGGAATCTTTTCTAAAAGCTCTGCTCTGGGAATTATTTTGGGGAAGTTCTCTGGCCTGCATAATACAGGAGGTCAATCTAGATGATTCCAGTGCCCTCCTGGCCTTGATATCTAGTAATCTTTGAACAAGCTATGAAAAGCTGTGTGAAACAAGGGGAGAGTTCACTTACATGTTTTCTTGTTAGTTTGATAAACGCCAAATGGCTTCTTTTCGAGAACCAGTATGGAACATCTCTTCTGAAAATTAGAATCCTGCCATTAAGCAAACTTCTGGAAGAATGCCATTTCTCTGTTTTGGCTACATTATTTGTATCTCTCTTGGAGACAGAAAATGCAAAGCAAAGAGTTAATCTTTTATTGAATGCTAAGAAGCGTTTGCAGGTTATATTATCAAAACAAAGTGATCATGTGACACAGACCAGCATGAAAATACTGTTTCATTAGAAGCATTGCATTTTCACTTACTAATGTCTGCATCTTCTGTCAGAAATCTAGACCACTTTGAAAAAAGTGTAGCTCTGTAGGTCATCTGCACAGAAACTTCACACACAGAAAGCAGACTAAAAATCTCTGTTATTACAATAGGCCCCTGTGTGTTCAGTATTTGTGTACATGTGTGAGAAGTCTGCAGGTGAAAATTGCAGTTATTGAGTTATGAGTCATACTCTGTTTAGGGAAAACTTTTTAAGAGTCTGTAAGGGATTGACAAATATTTGATCTATTACAAGCATATTACACAAATGACTGTTACGGATGGGTACTACTGAAATATACAGATTTAATACTTTCATGTGATCACTGGTGTAAACTTTCAGAAGTGATTAGTGACTGAGGTGCCTCCACTTTTGGATGATCTTCTTGAGACAATTTACAGAGTCCTGTTTTCAAAAAGTGGATGCTCAGCACTGTGAAATCCGGCCCCCCTTAAAGGTGTCAAATCACTCTGGAAAATCTTGGCCACTGCCTCAGTTTTCTCTGTTTAAAAGCTTGTCTCAACATGAAAATTAATCCAGAATAAGAATGTGAATTTAAAGTGGATTAACTATTCCTGGTTAATTCCACGTGTGGACACCTTTATTCTAGAGTAAGACTGGCTTATTCTGAACTGGTCCTGTATCATAGAATATCATAGAATCATAGAATATCAGGGTTGGAAGGGACCGCAGGAGGTCATCTAGTCCAACCCCCTGCTCAAAAGCAGGACCCATACCCAATTAAATCATCCCAGCCAGGGCTTTGTCAAGCCTGACCTTAAAAACTTCTAAGGAAGGAGATTCCACCACCTCCCTAGGCAACGCATTCCAGTGTTTCACCACCCTCCTAGTGAAAAAGTTTTTCCTAATATCCAACCTAAACCTCCCCCACTGCAACTTGAGACCATTACTCCTTGTCCTGTCCTCTTCCACCACTGAGAATAGTCTAGAGCCATCCTCTCTGGAACTACCTCTCAGGTAGTTGAAAGCAGCTATCAAATCCCCCCTCATTCTTCTCTTCTGCAGACTAAACAATCCCAGTTCCCTCAGCCTCGCCTCATAACTCATGTGTTCCAGACCCCTAATCATTTTTGTTGCCCTTCGCTGGACTCTCTCCAATTTATCCACATCCTTCTTATAGTGTGGGGCCCAAAACTGGACACAGTACTCCAGGTGAGGCCTCACCAATGTCGAATAGAGGGGGACGATCACGTCCCTCGATCTGCTCGCTATGCCCCTACTTATACATCCCAAAATGCCATTGGCCTTCTTGGCAACAAGGGCACACTGCTGGCTCATATCCAGCTTCTCGTCCACTGTCACCCCTAGGTCCTTTTCTGCAGAACTGCTGCCGAGCCATTCGGGACCTAGTCTGTAGCTGTGCATTGGGCTCTTCCATCCTAAGTGCAGGACCCTGCACTTATCCTTGTTGAACCTCATCAGATTTCTTTTGGCCCAATCCTCCAATTTGTCTAGGTCCTTCTGTATCCTATCCCTCCCCTCCAGCGTATCTACCACTCCTCCCAGTTTAGTATCATCCGCAAATTTGCTGAGAGTGCAATCCACACCATCCTCCAGATCATTTATGAAGATATTGAACAAAACCGGCCCCAGGACCGACCCCTGGGGCACTCCACTTGACACCGGCTGCCAACTAGACATGGAGCCATTGATCACTACCCGTTGAGCCCGACAATCTAGCCAACTTTCTACCCACCTTATGGTGCATTCATCCAGCCCATACTTCCTTAACTTGCTGACAAGAATACTGTGGGAGACCGTGTCAAAAGCTTTGCTAAAGTCAAGATACAATACATCCACTGCTTTCCCTTCATCCACAGAACCAGTAATCTCATCATAGAAGGCGATTAGATTAGTCAGGCATGACCTTCCCTTGGTGAATCCATGCTGACTGTTCCTGATCACTTTCCTCTCATGTAAGTGCTTCAGGATTGATTCTTTGAGGACCTGCTCCATGATTTTTCTGGGGACTGAAGTGAGGCTGACTGGCCTGTAGTTCCCAGGATCCTCCTTCTTCCCTTTTTTAAAGATTGGCACTACATTAGCCTTTTTCCAGTCATCCGGGACTTCCCCTGTTCGCCACGAGTTTTCAAAGATAATGGCCAATGGCTCTGCAATCACAGCCGCCAGTTCCTTTAGCACTCTCGGATGCAACTCATCTGGCCCCATGGACTTGTGCACGTCCAGTTTTTCTAAATAGTCCCTAACCACCTCTTTCTCCACAGAGGGCTGGCCATCTACTCCCCATGTTGTGATGCCCAGCACAGCAGTCTGGGAGCTGACCTTGTTCGTGAAGACAGAGGCAAAAAAAGCATTGAGTACATTAGCTTTTTCTACATCCTCCGTCACTAGGTTGCCTCCCTCATTCAGTAAGGGGCCCACACTTTCCTTGGCTTTCTTCTTGTTGCCAACATACCTGAAGAAACCCTTCTTGTTACTCTTAACATCTCTCGCTAGCTGCAGCTCCAGGTGCGATTTGGCCCTCCTAATTTCATTCCTACATGCCCGAGCAATATTTTTATACTCTTCCCTGGTCATATGTCCAACCTTCCACTTCTTGTAAGCTTCTTTTTTATGCTTAAGATCCACTAGGATTTCACCGTTAAGCCAAGCTGGTCACCTGCCATATTTACTATTCTTTCGACACATCGGGATGGTTTGTCCCTGTAACCTCAACAGGGATTCCTTGAAATACAGCCAGCTCTCCTGGACTCCTTTCCCCTTCATGTTAGTCCCCCAAGGGATCCTACCCATCCATTCCCTGAGGGAGTCGAAGTCTGCTTTCCTGAAGTCCAGGGACCGTATCCTGCTGCAAACCTTTCTTCCCTGTGTCAGGATTGTGAACTCAACCAACTCGTGGTCACTGCCTCCCAGATTCCCATCCACTTTTTGCTTGTAGTAATGGTGCAGTTGTCCCTCCCCTTCTGGGTTGGAGGGAGGCCACACTGTCTCTCTATGTCCTCAGGATTACTGCCGAGGCTCAGGGGCACTAGCAGTCCTGACTGCTCTAACAGGCGAAACACCAGACAAAAGAGGCAGTAGTGTTCAATAAATATTTCTATTCTGTAGTTCAGAAAAAAAACAGATGATGCAGTAATATCTCATAACACACTTTCCATTCCACTAATATGTCAGGAGGATGTTAAAAAGCAACTTCTAAAGTTAGAAATTTTTAAATCAGCAGGTCCAGTAAACTTGCATCCAAGAGTTTTAAAAGAGCTAGCTGAGGAGCTCCCTGGACTGTTCATATTGATTTTCCATAAGTCTTGGAGTACTGAAGAAGTTTCAGAAGACATTAAGAAATGTTGTGCCAATATTTAAGAAGGGTACATGGGATGACTCCGGTAATTATAGTCCTGTCAACCTTTCACGAATTGCAGGCAAGATAATGGAGTGGCTGATACAGCACTTGATTAATAAAGAATTAAAGGAGGATAATGTAATTAATGCAAATCAAAATGGATTTATGGAAAATGGATCCTGTCAAACTAACCTCATATCTCTTTTTGATGAGATAATAAATTTGGTTAATAAAGGTAATGGTGGTAATGTAATATACTTAAAATTCTGTAAGTAATTTGACTTGGTACTGTATGACATTTCGATTAAAAACTAGAAAGATATAAAATTACCATAGCATGTATAAAATAGATTAAAAATTGGCTACTGACAGGTCTCAAAATATAATTGTAAATAGGGGATCATCATTCAACAGCTGTGTTTCTAGTGGGGTCCCACAGGGATTGGTTCTTGGCCCTACGCTATTTAACATTTTTAACAATGACCTTGAAGAAAACATAAAATCATCACTGATAAGGTTTATGGATGACACAAAAATTGGGGGAGTGGTAAATAATGAAGAGGACAGTCACTGATGCAGAAAGATCTGGATCGCTTTAGCCATATTAAAACAAATATTGTTTTAATATGGCTAAATGTAAATGTATACATCTAGGAACAAAGAATGTAGGCCCTGCTTTGTTCCTAGATGGGGGAACGCTGTCCTGGAAGCAAATGTGGGGGTCGTGGTGGACAATGAGTTGAACATGAGCTCCCAGTGCAATGCTGTGGCCAAAAGGGCTAATGTGATGTCTGGGTACAGAAACAAGGGAATCTGAAGCAGGAGTAGGGACCTTATGTTACCTCTATATTTGGTACTGTGCAACGGCTGCTGAAATGCTGTGTCTAGGTCTGTTGTCCACAATTCAGAAAGGATGTTGAGAAATTGGAGAAGGTTCAGAGAAGAGTGACAAGAATGATTAAAAGATTAGACAACAGTGATAGACTTAAAGAGCTCAGTCTATTTAATTTAACAAAGAGAAGGTTAAAAGGTGACTTGATTACCATGTATAAATACCTAAACGGGGAACGCACATTTAATAATGGGCTCTTCAGTCTATCAAAGAAAGGCAGAACACAATCCTATGGCTGGAAGTTGAAGCTAGACAAAATCAGACTAGAAATTAGGGAGAGTAATTTACTATTAGAACAATTTACCAAGGGTAGTGGCAAATTCTCTAGCAAATTTTAAATCAAGATTGAACGTTTTTCTAAAAGATCCACTCTTGAATTGTTTTGGGGACATTCTCTGGCCTGTGTTATACAGGGGGTTAGACTAGATGATTGAAATAATCTCTTCTGGCCTTGGAATCTATGAATATGAACTATGACCGCTACATTCGGAATTGGTTTCTGAGCTACAGTGGGTTTTTTCTTTGTGTGTTTAAAAACCAAGTTTTGAAAACTGCACTGTCTATGTAATACACTAGATGTCACAAAGCATAGATGATCCGTCTCTACATGGAAAACCGCTGCTGAGATTGTGCACTGTTCCTGAGCACAAACCATATAGATTGACCAAGCTGTCTACCATTAAGTTTAGCTGGTTTAGACATCTTGGTAACTAGTGCAGAAGAGAGACATTCGTCACCACCACAACTATGGCGCAGGTCTCTACAAACACGGTTTGCTGCAGTCCATCCTGCTTGGGGCACAGATTCAGTAATGGTGCTCTGACTTTCTCCTGGATCCTCTGATCTGTCATGGGTCATCTGTACGCCAAGCCTTGGTGACCTGTGGGAATGGTGCATAATGAGAAGACACTGAGGAGTCACCCTGGGGGTGGGTGAGACTAGCACATTGTAAGATCGTGTTAGGCCATCAGCAGAGGAGGCTGCCATCTGTATCAAATCATTCAGCCCTTTTAAATGGGTCCTCCACTGCCATGTGAGAATATTTTGAACCCTGCCCTCAGAATGAAGGGGATAAAGGTCTGAATCTGGGTATTATCTTCACTTCCTCAGTTGCCAGTTCCAGCCCAGAAACAGTACCCTGGGTCAGGCCGACCTACAGGGTTCGTGTGGATCCTGGAAGCCCCCGGGGCAGGCCCATTGTGATGGCTCTGGTCCGGAGAGTACCTCTCAAATCCAATTGTCCATATGGATTTTGATGTGGCCAAGGTGAGTCCAATGCCAGACAGGATTTGGGGGTGGGGAGATCAGTTCAGATGGGGCGTCTATAGTACGTCCATGGCTGGTACTCTGCAGCTATTCATGTTTTGTGTAAGCTATTACCGCAGAAGTTCCATAAATGTAGGTATTGCATCGTTAGAACCTGCAGGACTCAGCTTATTATTAATCAGTGTTCATTTACTGTAACTATCCTGGTAAATCTAGATTAAATAAGCATTATAGCTAAACATGTATGTAAGTGAACTTGAAATCTTTACCTGCAAAAATTGCTATGTCAAATCTTCGTACTTGTAGTTTTAGAATAAATTAGGCTGGGGGCTAGTAGGGGGGAATGCATCTGTGTTTTACTGTATCTCAGTGCCGTCTCCGTTATCATCTGCATAGAGAATAGCATGCTCCGAAGGTGTTTCATGTTGCCAGGAAAATTTTACTATTCAAACTCACTTGTGAATTGGTGTTTTTCAAATAAAAATAGGCTAGCAGAGTGCACATCTCCCTTATACAAGGTTCTTTCATGTCTTAATCATTCGACAGATAAAACATGAGCCTGACTCACAGGTGCCATTGTCTATGCCCAGTTCAATATATTATTCAAAAGTACTGTACATCAGAGAGGCAAATTATTTCCTTTTTAAGTTCAAATTTAGAAAATCTTTGGCAAAGTGAAAAGAAGTAAAAAAAAAAAAGAAAAAATCTCAGATCTCATGGGATGACCTGGGGGCACGTTGCAGAAGGAAGATAGATCCAAGCAGATTTAATTTCTCCCAGACAGTCAGTGTGGGTGACAGGGTCTCCATCTGTGGAGATTCTACCAGGGTTTAATTAAATAGGCAGGAGTTCTCTTTCCTGTTTTGAAAAGTAAATAGTGGAAATCCTGTGGCCACATTTTGACTAAAGTCAAATTCAACAACTTAGAAATAAATCCCTCACTTAAGAAGATCATTGACTGACCTGAGCTCAGTCTGTATTTTTCACATTTGCTTCAATCTATAAAATAAGGACTAGATACCAAAATAGGGAATTCATATTTTCCACATACCGATCTATGGGACTGAGATCTCTGACATGAGAAAAGGGTTCAGAGTTGGACTTGCTTTCATTTGTAGGGTAGTTTCATGTTTGCAACAGGGTTTTTGTGAAGATCTTCATGAATCCCACGTTTCACATATTTGTAGTAAAATTACTTCTTTGACAACTCATCTTGAAACTGTTTTTTGTTATATTTTATTCTTCTTGTCCTGTCCTAAGTGGCATACAACTGGAATCAGAAATAATATCAAGTGACTTGTGTGCCCAGCTGTACCCAGTGACTAGCAAATATTCAAAGTGAAGCATGCAGAGCCTGACTCTGTTATGCTCTCTAATCATTGTCTAGTTCTGGTGTCAACAATTCAGGAATGAGGTTGATAAATTGGTGAGGGCTCAGAGAGAATGGGGAAGGAACACAAGCCAGAATAGGAGAAGAACAGGTTAAAGAATATTTAGGTAAGTTAGATATATTTAAGTTGACAGGGCCTGATGAAATTCATCACAGGGTACTTAAGGAGCTAGCTGAAGCAATCTTGGAACTGTTAGCAATTATCTTTGAGAATTCAGGGAGGGCAGGTGAGGTCCTATTGGACTGGAGAAGGGCAAATATAGTACCTATCCTTAAAGGGGGAAGAAAGAGGACCCAGGGAATTATAGAACAGGCAGGCAATCTTCAATACCTGGAAACATACTGGAACAAACTATTAAACAATCAGTTTGTAAGCCCTTCAGGGGTAGCAAGGTTATAAGGAATAGCCAACATAGATTTGTCAAGAACAAATCATGCCAAACTAACCCAGTTTCCTTCTTTGACAGTGTTACTGGCCTACTGAATAGGAGAAAGCTGAAGATGTGATATATCTTGGGTTTAGTAAGCCTTCTGACACAGTCCCACATGACAGTCTCATAAATAAACAAGGGAAATTTGGTCTAGAGGAAATTACTATAAGGTGGGTGTAAAACTGGGGATGGGTCACTTGATGATTCCCTGTTCTGTTCACTCCCTCTGGGGCACTTGGCATTGGCCACTGTTGGAAGACAGGATACTGGGCAAGATGGACCTTTGGTCTGACCCTATCTGGCTTTCTTATGTTCTTAAAGACCATACTCTGAGGACTGTTATCAATGATTCATTTCCCAATGTGGAGGATGTTATCTAGTGGGGTCTTGCAGGGGCCTGTCCTGAGTCGAATGCTACTCAGTATTTTCATTAATGACTTGAATAATACAGAGGATGTTTATAAAATTTGCCGATGGCACCAGGCTGAGAAGTCTAAGTCTAACATCAGTACCGGGCAAATTAGTTGAAACAATAGTAAAGAATAAAAGTCAGACACATAGAAGAACATAAATTGTTGTGCAAAAGTCAACATGGTTTCTGTAAAGGGAGATCATGTCTTACTGATCTATTAGAGTTCTTTGAAGGGGTCAACAAACATGTGGACAAGGGGGATCCAGTGGACATAGTGTACTTAGATTTCCAGAAAGCCTTTGACAAGGTCCCTCACCAAAGGCTCTGATGTAAATTAAGTTGTCATGGGATAAGAGGGATGATCCTTTCATGGACTGAGAACTGGTTAAAAGACAGGGAACAAAGAGTAGGAATAAATGGTAAATTTTCAGAATGGAGAGGCTATTAGCCAGGATGGGTAAGGAATGGTGTCCCTAGCCTCTGTTTGTCAGAGGGTGGAGATGGATGGCAGGAGAGAGATCACTGATCATTACCTGTTAGGTTCACTCCCTCTGGGGCACCTGGTATTGGCCACTGTCGGTAGACAGGATACTGGGTGGATGGACCTTTGGTCTGACCCAGTATGGTCGTTCTTATGTTCTTATGAGAAGGGTGCAAGCATTTGGAGGGCAGGATTAGAATTGAAAACAACCTTGACAAATTGAAGAATTGGTCTGAAAGAAATAAGGTGAAACTAAATAAAGACAAGTGGAAAGGACTGCCTTCAGAAGGAAAAAAGAAATGCACATCTAGAAAATGGGGAATAATTGGCTAGGTGATAGCACTGCAGAAAAAGATCTGGTGATTATAGTGGATCAGAAATTGAGCTAGTCAGCAGCGAGATGAAGTAGGAAAGAAGGTGACTGTTATTCTGGGGTGTATTAACAGGAGTGTTGCCTGTAAGACATGGAACATAATTGTCCTGGTTGGCATGGGTGAGGCCTCAGCGGGAGTGCTGTGTCCAGTTCTGGGTGCCACCCTTTAAGGAAGATGTGGAGAAACTGGAGAGTCCAGAGGAGAGCAACAAAAATGATAAAAGGTTCAGACAACCTGACTCTTGAAGAAAGGTTAAAAAAATAGGCATGTTTAGTCCTGAGTAAAGAGGACTCAGTGGACACCTGATAACAGTCTTCAGTGAAGTTAAGGGCTGTTATGAAGAGGACGGTGATCCATTGCTCTCCAGGTCCATGGAAGGCAGGAGAAGCAGTAATGGGCTCAATGTGCAGCAAGGTAAATGTAGATTAGATATTAGGAAAAAACTATCTAACTATAAAGAGAATTCAGCTCTGAAATAGGTTTCCAAGGGAGGCTGTGGAACCCGTGTCACTGGAGGTTTTTAAGAAATGGTTGGACAAACACCTGTCAGAGGTGGTCTAGGTTTACTTGGTTCTTTCTCGGTGCTGGACTAGATGAGCTCTCGTGTTCCTGTCCAGACCTACATTTCTATGATTCCATAAGAGCCACAAGAATGATTAAAGGATTGGAAAACATGCCTTATACAGAGAACCTTTTCTTTGTTAAGCTAAGAGGTGACTTGGTCAGTCTATAGGTATTTGCATGGGGAACAGAAATTTGATAATGGAGCGTTCTTCAGTCTAGCAGACTAAGGGTATGTCTATATTGGCAAGTTTCTGTGCCACAAGTTATACCACTGGAAGTCACCTGATGTTGTGTGTCCACACTGTGCTCCTTGTGACAGTGGAACGTATCCGCAGTAGCAGCTCTTGCAATGGCAAAGACAGCAGTACATTGTGGTAGCTATCCAACTGGCCGGAGGGCGCTTTGGGAAGGGTTTGCAATGCCTCATGGGGCAAGCACAGCGTCACATGATGCAGGTTTCCCAACCCCTTTGTTCCATGGACCTCCGACTACATTGCCAGCCGCTTCTCAAATGTGTGTGTGTGGAGGGGAGAGTGTGTGACAGGGTGTGTGTGTGTGTGTGTGGAGAAGGGGAGGAGAGTGTGTGTTCTGGGGGGTCAGAGAGTGTCTCAGCATGCTGTCTTGTAAGTTCAGACACCGGCAGGGAGGGGCAAACCTCAACATCAGCCCCCACCTCCCTCCCCAGCTCTCTGCCCAGCAATCTCTCTCTCACACACACACACACATGCCTGCCTCTGTGTTCAACAGCAAGAGTATTCCAAATTAGTGGTTTGCTTTGTGTCCCAAAGCAAATCAGCACAGCACCCAAGGGCTGTCAGAAATGGAGCTTTGAAAGGGGAGGGGTGCACATCTCCAGAGCAGCCAAGTTCAAAACAATGAGCAGAGCGGCCACTTGTGGGATGATGGGACACTGCCAGAGGCCAGTTGGTCACATTCTGCGCTGTAATGTGTTCACGCTGCCAATGCAGTGCTGGACCCTCTCTCGTCGAGGTGGTTTTTTTGCAGCACTGCTACTGAGGAGTTTCTGCGTGCTAAGTGGCTTGGCAGTGCGTGCACCTCGGCAGTTACACCACAGAAAACTGCTTTACTGTGCCGTAACTTGCCAGTGTAGACAAGGCCAAAGATATAACAAGATCCAATGGCTGGGAGTTGAAGCTAGACAGATTCAGACTAGAAATAAGGCACAAACTTTTAACAGTGAAGTTGTGGTGGATTCTCCATCACTGGATTTTTTCTAAAAAATTGCCAGTGTTGATTTAGAGAGATGCTGTACTTCAAACAGCAACGAATTGAGAGAAGTCCTATGGCCTGTGTTGTACAGCAGGTCAGACTAGAGGATCAAATGATCCCTTCTGGCTTTGTAACGTATGTGCCATTGTATCTTTTTTAGTGCCCCAAACTTCGAATGCAGTGATCAGCATTTTCCCACAGGCTGGTATCATTGAAATACTGCATTTTCTTTCTATTCTTAGCAGATGAAGAATGGCAGTTTCTTAACTGTGTGGCTAGGTACTGACTTTCTACTAGTGACCACTTCAGTGACCAATTTAAAGTACTTAAGGTGAATGAAATCAATTTTGTAAGTTTTGGAAACTTACAAATAAACAACGCTAGCACGGAGGTTGGTGGCCAATAGGTATCTGAACCTGCCTTTGACTACATGGTGGTTGAGGACGGAATGGTATTGATTTGAATAAGTTTTGTATCATAGAGACATGCCATGAGTTTGGATTGAATACATTGAATTAAAATTGAATACGTTCACACAGATGTTATAATGGGCACCATTTTACCTGTTATGACATGCGCTGACAGCCGTGTCCATCCAGATGCATTATTATAAACGTGCAAGTGTTAGGAAGACTGGGGCCCAAGGTGGCATCTCCAACATTTGGCCTTTTGTGTGCCAATGATTTAAATAGTCACGAAGACAGCCATTTATGAAAGCCCATATAAATATAAAGCAAATACCAAAGTGCATCTTGAGAAGAATGCAAACTTTTATCAAATTATAGCAGCTCCATTTGCACTGCTATAGTTTAGTTAAATGTGGTTACAGTCAGAAAAGTGACTCTATAAAGTGGCATCTGGTGTTGCATAATTATTCTCCATTAATATACTCGGTATAAAAAGTGCTTGGATTAAAGTCTAACTGCTGCACCAATAACGGTTCACTCAGTCTCTAAAAATACTGCTTTCAAGAGTATCACCAGCCTTAAAGTGTTCTCTCTGGCCCCAGTAGAGAAGGAGATGCAGACACAGAGGAGCTCATTTAAGCACTTCTAGCTGTGGTGGAAACTCTTTATTGTTCTCCCAGCGAAACTGAAACCAAAGCAGAAGTGAGGTTTTGCTTTGCACCGGGGAGAGAGGAGAGGGCTCAAATATTTAAAGGGACAGAATATCACACTCCTCCACCGTACTTTAAAAAACTTTCTCTCTAATCTATCTCTTGTTTACTTGGCTAACATAGCCCCCCCCCACCCCCCATGTAATAGTTGAAGGTGGACTACTGCTGACTCTGGTGTGCAGTGCCACTAATCAAGTTTTGATTTTGTATCTAAATTATATCTACTTGATTGGGGGAGGTCAGAAGGCACCTACAGAAAGAAGTCAAGATGGGTGAGCTGGTTTAGATAAAATACTGATTGGAATCATGCTCCACCCCTTGAAATAAATTAACAATGAACTTGAATATTGGTCAAGTCTTACAGGTTAAATAAGGAGCCCTACCGTCATCTCCTACTCCTGTCGAGAGCGTTCTGAGTGTCAGGCATAAAATGGCTGCAGCTTCTTCCTTTTCTGAGATCACCTTTCTTCAGCACTAGTAAGAAGCAACCACCTCTTGTAACAAGGTGCCATCTTAAGGATGGGGACCAGCATGAGGCCTAGAAAACAGGGAGCCTAAACTTAACACCGGCCCACCGGCTCAGGAATGAATTTTGCCCTGTATGTAATAAGGTAACAGCTACTTCGTCATAGAAGCCTACTTTTTCAGCAAGCTTCCAACTCCGTTAATAAACAGAAGTGGGTGTCCCAGTTCAGGAAAGTACTTACCCCTGTTCTGAGGTGGTGTCTTGAATACAATTACAATCCTGAACTGCAGCTAGAAACTTCCTAGACTCAGCCGTCGAGTATTTTAAATCAAACTTGAGAAGATGGATTGTCCTTGTTTAAGGCACTAAAGTGTAACTTCCGAAACTTGTCTGTGCTTCTCCAGACCACTCAAAGCAATGTTTTGCAGGTGATTAATTTATATGGCAGGTTAGTGCCTTTGAGCCTCTTTAGAACAACACATTTTAATGACAGCTGAGCTATTCAATCTATAGTAGATATTTCTGTGCATGCATATCAAGCCTTTCTGCAGCAAACAATTCATAAAGATTTTTTAACGCTAGGACTCTGTTTGCATGCACATCTGCTATATTCGCGCGAAGGGATATAACAGCTTCACTGGGGGCATTAGCAACTAATGTGTCAAAAAATCTGTCAGTTAAGTCTTTCATAAGAGACCTCTGGCATGACTGACTGTGTGGCTACGAAAGAGCCATCAGTCTGTTGCGTGCATACGATACTCATACAAAGGAGTGATCGAGTCAGCATTGGCACTGAAAACCATAAAGTGAGTCTCTAAATAGTGATTTTCATTATACATTGTAGCAGCACTAATGGTCTATAGAGTGAATAATCTGCATTTTAGTAAATCAGACGATAATGGCTCTTATGACACTATTATGGTCCAGCCAGTTAATAATCCAAATTGTTAAAACTCCCTAATTACCTTTTTCTACTTATATATCACCCTCTTCAAAAAAGATTTTATTCCAGAGTAATGAAAGAGATTTTTGTGAGTTAAGGATTCCTCGCCATCGATTTGTTCCCAAAGTCTCAGATCAGAGCCTTAACCACAGGTTAGAATGTTGGTCCCTATTTTTTTTAATTTTTTTTTACTTACTAGGAGAAACAAACAATAGAACTTTTGTGTAATGTAATGAACATCTGATGGGGTGGTGGAGAAAATAGAATGCCTGGAGAAATTAGTGAAAACTGCATTTTAAAGAAGCTCAGTACTAGAGTTGGTGGGAGAAACTATTGAAACTGTATTCCATTGGAATATGCAGTTCGATCAAAACTGACACACTTCATGAAACCAGGTCAATTCCACCAAATTTTCATTTCAAAAGAAAACCAGAGAAGTTCTGATAATGTCAAAGTGTCTTGTTTTGGAATGAACCATTACAATTTTCCTTTCTGAAATTCTTTCATTTATAAATATTTAATACAATGCAAAACACATTCTAATAATCTAATAATTTTTTTAAAAAAAGATGAAGCATTTTGAGTTTGTTCATAGAATCATAGAATATCAGGGTTGGAAGGGACCTCAGGAGGTCATCTAGTCCAACCCCCTGCTCAAAGCAGGACCAATCCCCAACAAAATCATCCCAGCCAGGGCTCTGTCAAGCCTGACCTTAAAAACCTCTAAGGATGGAGATTCCACCACTTCCTTAGGTAACCCATTCCAGTGCTTCACCACCCTCCTAGTGAAAAAGTTTTTCCTAAGATCCAACCTAAAGCTCCCCCACTGCAACTTGAGACCATTACTCCTCGTTCTGTCAAAGGTTGAAATGTTGTAGAAATGTTTCAACCCCAAAAGTAAAAGTTTTGGAACAAAGCCAAACTTCAAAATGCTTGTGAAATGGAATTTCCATCCTCTATACCATTCACTCAATGCTTGAGTGGTGATTATTCTAATCATAGTTCCTGTCACCATGTTTTGCCATAAAGATTTATGGCCTCTTGTGTAAGAATATTTAGGGTTTCTTAGACATTTAAAAGAAAATAACAAAGCTGCTATGAAGTCACATACCAAATAACAGTTCAGTAGCTACCAATATGAAACTAATGCCCCCAACAGCCAGGCTGAGAGGGGCATTCAGAAGATTATGACCCTGCAACCCTAAAAGGAAAACTCAAGTACATGTCCAGCAATGTGCTGGTGGTCATCTTTAGTCTGCTTACGGATGGTGTTTCACTTATATTTGTAAAGTTACTGAAATGTGATTCTCTGCCTTTTAAAGTATGTACACTTGTAGCTATTCAAGGTTAGTCATTAGTCAGAACATAAGGTTATCATCTAGATGTCATGGAAAGATGAAGCTATCAGCATAAGCTGTTTTAGGGGAAGCTTGGTCCTTAGAAGGCCGGGATGTTAAAGAGGGGAGGTCAGTTTATGCATCACATAAACGAACAAAAGGTAACGGGGACAATGAAGTTTTCAGCTACTGTGACAGGTGTAGCTGCTAAATGACAAACAAGCTATATCTGTTCTCCATTGTGATGTGTTATGAGACAGTGTAGTAAAACCAAGCACCTTTGCTATCATTAACCAATGTGTATTTGATAAGACTATTTATCTTTGTAAAGCTCTTTAGCCTACAATGTTCCACGCTATTACTATCTGAAGCCATTTTCTGTAGAAGAAATTCAAATAAAGATCTTAGAGTGACAATAACTAAACTATAAAACATGGATGATTACTTGGCCAAATTGAACATGCCGTGGGTTACACTTAGATAAACTCATGATGGACAACAATAAAGGGCTGATATTGTGAGTCATATTATTCCAGAGTATCGCTAAGGTGAGGGTAATTCTTTAGTACATAGTCCTCTAATATGCATAATTCTGGAGAGTATGCAGTAAAGTCAGTCCTATTCGTTAGATGCAGCTGAACTATAAGAGCATGTGTAGTGCTTTAGTGAATGGGAAAATTATCCAAGGACACTCAAGTGACAATGAACTTACTGAGATGAATTTTTAAGCCAAAACATAACATTTCCCATCAGAGTCATAGCTTTTGATGGGGGTGGGAACAGGGGAGGGGATGTACTGAAGGTTCACTAAGGGCAGCCTGAAAAAGCACTAACAGATGTTTTCTGATAATAAAGAAAATGGCGCAAAATGTGAAGGATTCTGGGACTATGCATGATTTAAAGTGGAAGGAGCCAATCAAACCTTTCATTTTCAATTTTGTATCTGTTGCAATGAATTAAGTAAATATTGTCCTTCTAACATGATACGATTTGTCTCAGGCACATAGAACATTCTTTTTATAATAATTGGAAAATCTTATACTGTTGTTTTGTTTTGTTCTTTTGCTGTCCATTGCTCTTGCTTTCTACCAGTAGCTTTCTGGATTAGTCCCACTGCACACCGGAGTCAGTAGTAGTTTTCAGGGTTAAAGTATTTCCAGCTAAAATGCTTGATTATGAGAGTGCTTGGCTTGGATGAATTGCTCTTTGCTATAAAGCACATAATCTAACTTGAATACACAGTGATGATATAGTGACCATAGGCAGTACTGTTTGACCTGGTGGCCTCTTAAGTTACTTCTGTGCTTGGGGTCTGGTTTATAGCCCTGAGAGCCAGACGTGCCCGCGTACAAACTGGGAGTATTGATAACAAACAATAGAGTATCTGTCTACCAGAGACAGACAGAGCAATAATAAGCAGCTACTTGTAAAGACTGAGCAATTATATCTACCTACCTCAGGAACTTATAAGACCCTGTGTTGAGGTGTGCACCCCGCACCAGCCCTGATAGGGTTAATGTGCCAGAGAGCCAGTTAGGGCACCTGACATCAGGCCAGGCTTAGCTGAGACTGAAGCCCAGCTGGGGAAGGGCTGGGACCATACTTCCCAGCCAGGAAGCTGAGAGTCGAAGGGGAAGGAGTCTGCAGTCACACCCGGGAAGGACGGAAGGTGTCAGGAGCAAGGAGGAAGCCCGGGGGAGAGGAAGCCCTGAGAGTAAGGAGTCTGACGTGAGGCTAGGAGGGTAAAGTAGCTGTGGGGGATAGAGTGAGCTCCTTGTTAAACCCAGAAGCAGGAAAGAGAAGATTTGGAGCCTTGATAGGAAGAAGCCCACAGAAACAGGGACAGGGCTGGGAGTGAGGCCCTGCATTGCCGGTTATAGTGTCCCTGGGCTGGAGTGCGGAGGGCAGGTGGGCCCGGGTTCCCCTGCCAGACACTGGAATAGGGGCACAGCCTCGTTGGGGCTGAACACCACCAGGGGACTGACCGCAGGTCTCCACAGTCCCAGGCTAGTGCCTTTGCCAGGGGACGATACGTCTCGAGTTAAATAACATCGACTTGGAACTGAAGGTCTGACTGTCACTGTCATAAGGGAGTTAGTCTGGGCTGGGTCTGGACAATGTCCCCGTGGCTTGCTGATACTGAACATGGAATAAGCTGGATAGTTTCCGCTTCGCTCTCTCAGAAACCCAACAAAGCTCCTCAACAAACAGGTTAGCATATAAAATAAATGGTCTTAATCCTATCTTCCTTGACGTTCAAGCATTGGCTTCTGAAGTATGGGGGCCGGCTGTCCTGGAGCAGGGACTCACTGTACTTCTGGGTGGCTCACCATTTTGCTCCTCTTGTTCTGAGCCATCGTTGTTCCCCTGTAAGGTCCTCTCAGCATTGCTGCACATCCCGGTACCCACGGTGCATGACAGCTTTCTTGTATATACAACAGGAAGGGCGGTGCAGAGGGAACACTGTTTTCCAGTAGAAATCTGTCTGCCTGTCATGTGCTCATCCCTCCCTGAGCAGCTGTAGAAGGAGCTGAGCATCTCTCCCAAGCCCTGCAGCCGGGCCACCTCCACAGACCTTGGGGCACCAGAGCCGCCTTCTCTCCCTGGCTATCCAGAGAGCCTTCCTTTTCGAGGGGGTGGCCCAGCATGGAGCTATCCTACAGAGCTGGGGGCTGATCCCTCGCCTGGGAAACTCTGGACCTGTGGGGGCAGTTCCTCCCCTCGAGGCCACCACTATCCAGTATGGCCCTGCCCCTCCCTATGCCCAGTCCTTGCCGATTCCTTCTGCCTAGATTCAGACCCGATTAGTCACTGCACTGGCATAACTGACACCCCCACCTAGGCCCGAGGGGGATGTCTGAGCTGCGGTGATGAAGCATATGAAGTACTAGATGTACTGAGTGGATTGAGCCCTCAGGGCATTGGGGCATTTGCACCATTTTCTCATATGAGCCCAGTGTCCTGTCTCTGTGTCACTGGGATGAATGAATCACTCTGTCGATTACAAATCCTCCAATTTGTGTTCTGTAGCAATATTTAGGTGTGTAATTAAACGGATTTACTTGAGCGAATTGTATTGAATGCTGACTCAACTGCATGTTAGCAAAAGGAAGAGTGACACTTTAATCGTTTCAGCATGTTCCCTCTTGGCCTCAGGCTCCACCTTTAGCAGCTGGAGCTTTTCATTTAATAGAATCATAGAAGGTCAGGGTTGGAAGGGTCCTCAGGAGGTATCTAGTCCAATCTGCTGCTCAAAGCAGGACCACCCCAACTAAATCATCCCAGTCAGGGCTTTGTCAAGCCGGGCCTTAAAAACCTCCAAGGAAGGAGATTCCACCACCTCCCTAGGGAACCCATTCCAGTGTTTCACCACCCTCCTAGTGAAAAAGTTTTTCCTAATATCCAGCCGAGACCTCCCCCACTGCAACTTGAGACCATTGCTTCTTGCCTGTAGTGCGAAGAACATGGAAAGGGTTTGAGCAGCAGAGAGCTGGCTGGTGGCTTACCTGATTAAAAATGAAAGTGTGTGCTTAGAGGAAGATAACTATGATGATATCTCTGCAGTGACAACTTCAGCAGCCCAAATGGTCCCTGGTGGTTATCACCTGGGCAGTGAACTTCTTCTCTATATGTTGCCGCTCTCGCCACCCACAGACACGACCAAAATATCCAGGAGTCTTGGTGGGTCAATCTGCATGAGGTCCAGAATTTATGGGGCTCAGGTGCAGAGGGGAACAAAATTCTCTGTTTATTCCCACCTGTACTGGTGCTCTAACTTCTCACCTTCCGTCAACTGCCCATCTCCTCTCCCACTCTTCTCCATTATAAAATCCACCCTCCAAGTGGGCACAGCTCAAAAATGAAATTCTCCCAGTGGGGCTAAACATGGCAGAATTCCTGGCCGTGGGCAAAATGTGGGCCACAAAGTCTAAAAACCGGAGCCTGTCTAAAATAACTTTTTCTTCTGTCGTCTTGGCTTTCCTTATCGTGGGTAGAGAAGAAGAGATCTTCCTTCCTAACACCTTCCCTGGCACCCACAATGCCGGGAGAGCTCAGCTGACATGTCCCTCTCCATCTATACGAAGCTAGTAGAAGTCCCTCTGTGCAGCACCATCTCTAGCTGGTCACCGGGTCGGGGGTGGGGGGAAGAGGAAGGTCTTGTGAGGGAGCAAGTCTACAGGCTAGCTCCCCAAACTAATGGAAGAGGGTGCAGGTCAGCTGGCCTCTCCCTGAGCATGGACTAGGGTAAGTGGGTCAGACGTTGGCCCTTAAAGAGCCTGGCCTGAGAAGGGGAGGGGCTATGGAGGGTCCCCAGAATAAGATTCAGAGCCTATTGGCGCCCCTCAAACCTTTAGATTCTGGAGCACAAGATTGGTCCCAGATCTAGAGGCCTTAGCACGGGGGCTGTTGTGCCAATGATTAATCCAGCCCTGCTAGTACAACCTCCCCTGCAGCACTGGCCTTCCCCCCAGCCCCTCCGCAGATCAACGACCCTGGCTATCTCTGGCTGCCAGCCAGCTACTGGGGCAGGGGCCTGCAAACAATCCACTGGCCAGCTGGGTGGGCAGGGGCCTCTCTCCTCCTGGACAGAGCCCAAGCCATCTGACCTCCCGCAGGGGAAGACTGGGAAGAAGGGAGGGATCAGCCTGCCCCAAGAGGAGGAGAGCCACGACTCTTGCCATCCCAGCGGGCTCTTCCTGTGTGAGGGTTTCACGCTATTATCACACAAGGCCCCTGATGGGGGGAGGGGTGTATGGCCATTGTCGTTGCCGGGGGGTGAGGGTGGGGATGAAGCCAAGACCTCTGGATCTAAAAGTACAGGGCCCTGCTGCCTGAGCTAAGGAAACCAGGAGCCTTCGTTGAGGGTTGTAGCGCTCAGGGGCCTTGTACAGGGTCTAGCCACTGGAAGGAGACAGCCACACCATGTAAGCCTGTGTTACACTGAGCACCTGCAGGGCCATGGCTGGGCATCAGGGAGTGTGCCCAGATTGCATTGCGCCAGCCTGGCCATAAGCAGCTCTGAACTCGGACACAGCATTGCCAACTCTTGCGGTTTCATTGCCAGTCTCGTGATAGTTGGTGTTTCATTTAAATCCATGGGGTAAAGTTTTCAAAAGTGCTTCAATCCTACTTTCAAAAGGCCCTGTTCTCTCTGCCAAACTGGTGAGAGATCATAGAATCATAGAATATCAGGGTTGGAAGGGACCTCAGCAGGTCATCTAGTCCAACCCCCTGCTCAAAGCAGGACCAATCCCCAACTAAATCATCCCAGCCAGGGCTTTGTCAAGCCTGACCTTAAAAACTTCTAAGGAAGGAGATTCCACCACCTCCCTAGGTAACGCATTCCAGTGTTTCACCACCCTCCTAGTGAAAAAGTTTTTCCTAATATCCAACCTAAACCTCCCCCACTGCAACTTGAGACCATTACTCCTTGTTCTGCTATCTGCTATCACTGAGAACAGTCTAGATCCATCCTCTTTGGAACCCCCTTTCAGGTAGTTGAAAGCAGCTATCAAATCCCCCCTCATTCTTCTCTTCCACAGACTAAACAATCCCAGTTCCCTCAGCCTCTCCTCATAAGTCATGTATTCCAGCCCCCTAATCATTTTTGTTGCCCTCCGCTGGACTCTTTCCAATTTTTCCACATCCTTCTTGTAGTATGGGGCCCAAAACTGGACACAGGACTCCAGATGAGGCCTCACCAATGTCGAATAGAGGGGAACGATCACGTCCCTTGGTCTGCTGGCAATGCTCCTACTTATACGTCCCAAAATGCCATTGGCCTTCTTGGCAACAACGTCACACTGTTGACTCATATCCAGCTTCTCATCCACTGTAACCCCTAGGTCTTTTTCTGCAGAACTGCTGCCTGGCCATTTGGTCCCTAGTCTGTAGCGGTGCATGGGATTCTTCAGTCCTAAGTGCAGGACTCTGCACTTGTCCTTGTTGAACCTCGTCAGATTTCTTTTGGCCCAATCCTCTAATTTGTCTAGGTCCCTCTGTATCCTATCCCTACCCTCCAGCATATCTACCTCTCCTCCCAGTTTAGTGTCACCTGAAAACTTGCTGAGGGTGCAATCCACACCATCCTCCAGATCATTTATGAAGATATTGAACAAAACCGGCCCCAGGATCTACCCCTGGGGCACTCCACTTGATACCGGCTGCCAACTAGACATGGAGCCATTGATCACTACCCGTTGAGCCCGACAATCTAGCCAACTTTCTATCCACCTTATAGTCCATTCATCCAGCCCATACTTCTTTAATTTGCTGGCAAGAATACTGTGGGAGACCGTGTCAAAAACTTTGCTAAAGTCAAGAAACAACACATCCACTGCTTTCCCTTCATCCACAGAACCAGTAATCTCATCATAAAAGGCGATTAGATTAGTCAGGCATGACCTTCCCTTGGTGAATCCATGCTGGCTGTTCCTGATCACTTTCCTCTCATGCAAGTGCTTCAGGATTGATTCTTTGAGGACCTGCTCCATGATTTTTCCAGGGACTGAAGTGAGGCTGACTGGCCTGTGGTTCCCAGGATCCTCCTTCTTCCCTTTTTTAAAGATGGGCACAGCATGAGCCTTTTTCTTATCACCTAAGTCTGATAGGAATCCCAGTGCCACTGAGTGTCTTGCAATCGTTTATCTCTGTTCTTCTGAGTTTCAACAGAGAATGGTTTCTAAAAAATTTTGATTCATTTATATACCTTATTACCCTAGCAACAATCACTTCCGTGCAGTACATGTCTGAAAGCTCTCGAACCCACTTGCTGTCCCTTGCCACAGTTGTTGTGAGAGAAATCTGGGGACCGTTCGCAAAAATGAGTTAGAGTTGGAACATGCAGAAGGAACATCTTTGTGCCAACTGGCAGAGAGCGCAGGAGATGTACAGAGTAATAGAGGGATCTCTTGGCTCAGCTATCTGCATAATAGTGCACCAAAGGGTGGTGTGAGGTCCCTGCTGAGCACGAGGAGCCCACTGGTCGTCATAGTTACTGGCAAGTATTTAACATTTAAGAAGTTCTGAAAATTATGCTCGTAAGGCGCAGGAGTTCAGGCGGTCAGCAGGAGGTGACCTTCCTTGGGGATGATCCTTTCATGCAGGAGGTGACAGACACCTATCTCATGTCTTGATGCACGGCGTATTGCATGCCTCACCCTGTTTCTATTTGCATACTGAGCCAGGTGTGAAATGAGTCATTGTGTTTCTATTGAGACAGGCACAGTTCATAACCTAGAAAATGTGTTTATTTCCCGTAAATAATATGTACTGCCTTTTATTCAGGCAGAGACAGGATATAAAAGAATCCAGCTGACAGATGACAAACAGATTCAGGAAACCCCTTGCTGCAGTCAAACGTTCTTCCCTACCAACTGTTCCACAAATACACACATCCACTGAGGGTGTGCGCAAATCCACAGTGCTGGGGCGTGTGTAATACTCGATTTCTTTACAACAGGGCTAAAGTTGTAAATATCAGTAAGTTAAGGGAAAAAGCCATTTGAGAAAATGTCATTTCACTTTCAGAAAAATGTTATCCTGGAAAGTGAAGGTGATGGTGACACTTACAGAATGATGCACTGGAAAGTATGCAAATGAAGTGCAGCCCACCTCCAAACCCCCTTAACTCTGACCCCGTCACCCACTGCCTGCACAGTTCCCTCCACTGGGTAGTAGCCACTTCTCCCCCCACTTTGCTCTCCTTTGGCCCTGGGTAGCTGGACCTACCTGTGGATGCGTTCGCCCCCTCACTGTCTGCTGGAGCTCACAATGGCTACTCCCTGCTCCCTTTTGCTAGGTCCTGCCTGTGTCAGGCATTTGAGGGACATGATGTTATGCTTGCAGGAGCAGCCCAGTATTTGATGAAGGAGAGGACAGCGGTGCAAATACACATCATCTGCATGGAGGTGCTATGGCCTTACTGCCTTCCCCATAGAACACCCTATCCAGAGCAGTACAGCTTCCACCTAAGCAGATGCCTTCTAGAGTCCCTCTTCTCTGGGGGACAGGGGGTGTGATGGGAGAACTCTAAGCTGATGCTGACTTGGCTAGCTTTGCCTTCAGTAGTTTACATGACAGCGTGGGGAGTGTGAGCATCCTGAGCATGGTAGACATTCCAGAATCCGAGCTCCTGTCCCTATTCATTGAGACAGAAGCCTGCAGAGCCCCTTTCCGGGCTTCGGCTGTACAGACGCTATGTTGGTAGCACTCCCCAAACAACTCTGCCTCCAAAACAGGATCTACGGGCATCAGCTCCAGTCTGCTCATGGAGTGTGGCATTGGGCCTCTCATCGTTAGCGAGGATACATGTGATGAGAGATTAGAACCACCCTTGAGTCAAACAGGCCAGAAGGAAGTGGCTATGAGACAATTGAGATAGTATTGTACAGAGAACCTAATTTCCCCCTGCCCCTGGAATGACGTACCATTGTTCAAACTCAGCCAGCATGACAGGATCTAAAAGTTCAATTTTTTATTACTTTAGTTAGGTAAACGTGTCTATAAATTTTCCATCTTATTGCTGGGCTGCAGTACTTTGTGTTATTACTATTTAGGGCTCTCATTAATTTTCACGTTATTAGCTCTAAAAGTACAGTCCCGGCTGGTTATCCTGTTTGCTTTCTATTGCTATGCTAGGCAGGTCTATTTAATTTTGTATGTTGACAAATTGGACCACCATCTGCTGTAACACAATTAGTGTTACTTTTTAAAAACCAAAGCATGATTTTTTAAAAACAAACCTCCTCTTCCTGGGATTTTACTGTCATTTCCACCCATGGCAACAGCAGCCTTCCCGTCACTGAACATGACCTGGGTACTGAGCAGGCTCAGTTTCATGGCAAGTTAAAATTCCTTATATTCGGTAAACGAATCTTTAAAAAGGAATAAGGAGTTTGCTGCCTTGTGAAAGAAATGGAAAGGGAAAATGCCTTTTCTCTGCAACCTTGCAGACACTTTTCAAAGTGGTAGCCATGTTAGTCTGTATCAGCAAAAGCAATGACGAGTCCTTGAGACTACAAACGTATTTGGGCATAAGCTTTCGTGGGCTATAACCCACTTCATCAGATGCATGGAGTGGAACATACAGTAGGCAGTATATATATTTCAGCACATGAAAGAGTTGCCTTACCAAGTGTGGGGGTCAGTGCTAATGAGGGCCAATTCAATTAAGGTGGAAGTGACCTATTCTCAAGAGTTGAAAAGAAGGGATGAATATCAAGGGAGGGAAAATTACTTTTGTAGTGCTAACGAGGCCAATGCAATCAAAGTGGCCACAGCCCATTTCCAACAGTTGAGAAGAAGGTGCGAGTATCAGCACAGGGAAAATTACTTTGTGTAATGACCCAGCCACACCCAGTCTTTATTCAAGCCTAATTTGGTGGTGTCCAGTTTGCAAATTAATTCCAGTTCCGCAGTTTCTCGTTGGAGTCTCTTTTTGAAGTTTTTTTGTTGAAAAATTGCCACTTTTAAGTCTGTTATTGAGTGACCAGGGAGATTGAATGTTCTCCTACTGGTTTTTGAATGTTACAATTCTTGATGTCTGATTTGTGTCCATTTATTCTTTTGCATAGAGACTGTCTGGTTTGGCCAATGTACATGGCAGAGGGGCATTGCTGGCACATAATGGCATATATCACATTGGTAGACGTGCAGGTGAATGAGCCTCTGATAGTGTGGCAGATGTGGTTAGGTCCTATGATGGTGTCCCCTGAATAGATATGTGGACAGAGTTGGCAATGGCGTTTGTTGCAGGGGTTGGTTCCTGGGTTATTGTTTCTGTTGTGTGGTGTGTAGTTGCTAGTGAGTATTTGCTTCAGGTTGCGGGGCTGTCTGTAAGTGAGGACTGGCCTGTCTCCCAAGGTCTGTGAGAGTGAGGGATCGTCCTTCAGGATAGATTGTAGATCCTTGGTGATGCCTTGAAAAGTTTTTAGTTGGGGCCTGAAGGTGATGGCTACTGGCGTTCTGTTACTTTCTTTGTTGGGCCTGTCCTGTAGTAGGTGACTTCTGGGTACTCTTCTGGCTCTGTCAATCTGTTTCTTCACTTTAAAAGGTGGGTATTGTAGTTTTAAGAACACTTACAGACATTCTAAGACTGACTCTGCTGGCCAGGCTCACATTGACTTACACTGTACTTTGCAAGCGCCTTCCGTCAGAGGGTTACTATTTCTTTGCTTTTAACCGGAGATGTGCTGGCAAACCAAGGAGCCTTCTACCTCATCATGCATTATAGTTGCACACCTTAAGCCTTGGACCCTGCATGCTGAGAGATCATTTCCAAAAGGCTTGACTGCCATGCAATATTTCCATGCCACCAAATTACTATTTCTGGTTCTGCAGGGTCATTTTTGGAAATCCAGGGCCAGATTCTTATTTCCTTCTGTTAAATAGCTCCTTGCACTAGGGCTAGCCCCAACTATGTCACTAGGACTATCTGCAGGGTAAGTAGTACCCAGTGTGAATACGGGTATCAGTGTAGCTTGGTTGAAGACGCCATTGGGCTGTGAGCTGGGAACCCCAGATTCTGTTCCTGGCTCTACCATTGATCTGCTGTGTCACCTTGGGCACAACACTTCACTTCCTTCTGCCTCTGTCACCTCCCCTTCTTTTGTCTGTCATGTCTACTTGGAATGTAAGTTCTTTGGGGGCAGGGACTGTCTATATCTGCACAGCACCCGTTATTTTGGGGCCCCGAAGCATTCCTGTAATAAACAGCAGCTGGCACTCTGTGTAGAGATCTCGGTGCGGAGGCAGAGGATTCTTATTGTTCCAAACATCTTAGAGTTTGTTGAAAACGGTTTAAAGTGCGAATTATCTTGCTCATCAAGTTCAGAAGACTCTTCATTGGAAGTAAAAAAAAAAAAAATCCTGACCCCTTTATAGTTATTGTATAAGTAAGAGTGCTAAGCCTATATATTCTACTTGTGTGTGTTTTTGAGAGGTTGACGGATAATATTTGACCTTACAGGGGTAACGGGGTGTGGAGAGTGGAGGAGAGGAATATTTTTGGTGCTTTAGAATGTGCTAATTTGTCTACATCCCAAGATGGTCCTCACCCCAAAATGAAATTTGTGACCCCCACAGGAATGATAACCCCTGGTTAAGAAACACTTCACTAGATCATGCTGTTTCCAGGTTCTTTAGGGCCTAGTTCTGCAGAAACTACCAGTTTGTGCTACAAGTCAGTGCCTGTACTGAAGAAAGGGATTTTTTAGCTACCTTTCCAACTCACTGGTTACCAACTATCTCTTTTCAGCTGGCAGGGCTGAGCCGTGAGGAGTGGCATACTTAACCTAACACCTCCATCACTGACTCACTGACATATGACATGCTCCATATAAAGGACTGCATGAATGGTATCTGGAAGGCCAAAAGGTGCCTCCCTTTTCCCTTCTCAGTAATTCAAAGGCAGAGGGGCACTGACTGGAATAAAACCTCAGCAAATTTACCTTTTAAAATGGATAAAATGAAAAATATTCCGACACCAGGTGTCATTAATCAGTGGCACTCACTGCCTCATGGCGATATAGGAAAAAGCTGTTTAAGGTTCCAAACAGGATGAAACATTCATTTGAATGAGCATCAGCATCTGTCACTGGCTAAGATAAGGAGGGCTGGTGGGTATGTGTGCAACCCTTACAATGACTTTATAATTACAAAAGCTACCAAGTTTTGTATATAGGAGGCTTAAAAATCATTATCTGGAACAAGGAAAAAATGTCTCCATGGTATCATATTGCAAAAGTCCTTGTACTGAGTTCTGGCTCTCCTGGAAGCATCCAACATTATTCCCTATTGATGGCAGTATATCAGATGGGATTGACCTTTGGTCTGTTCTCCAGAGTAGCACTTTCTTTTGTTTCCCTATCAAGCAAGCAAAAAAATGTCTGATGCTGACAAGGAAAATCTCCTTCAATTCCCCTCCTCTCTCTTCCCCACCCTGCATACACAAGAGGAGAAAGTTTTGTAAACATCTTGCTAATGACGGCCTTTCTTGCAAAGTGATGCCTCAGAATGCAAGCAGCTGCTTTTGGAGAACTCAACCTTGAAATGGCATCTGTTTGAATTGCTTTAAATGGAACTAGCCGGCTGAAAATCTCAGGGCTGTGTAGTGGAAGGGAAGGGAAATTTTTATAGGGATTGTCTAAACTGCTGGAAATAAAGCAGGAGAGAGGTGATGTCCTCTGAAGTGGCTGGACCAACATTAGCAACGTACACGTCAAAGAAGCATGTTGAAAGCTAATGCCCTATGGGTTTAAAGCATCTGGTGTCCTTTGAGAATATCTATATAGAGGGCAAAAAAAAGGTAAAAGTTTTAGATGTGGTGATTAAAACCTAGAAATAAATGATGCACCCCTGTAAACACTATTATTCCTATTTAAATGCTGCACTCCTGGGAATGCAATTACGGTTGTATTATTAATTTAAAATGTTATTGGAAGCAGTGACTGCTGCTTCTCATTAACAGCAAATGCTTCACAGTCTGTCTGGCGGCATTTTGGACCTGGTATTAAAAAAAAAAAAATCTTAAACTCCTCTTACAACTTAAATCGTCCTTTGCTAGGGGAAGTGAGCTACAGGAGAAGTCACTGTGGCTGGTGCGTGGGGCATTGCCAGACTGGATCAGACTGGGGGCCCAGCTGGGCTGGCATGAGATGCTTCACAGGGAGGTGCAAGAACCCTGCTGGTGGCAGTGAAAGGATAATCACATGGAGGAGGAGTGTCCAGGTGAAGTATCACTTCTGGGTTGAGACCATGGCCACAGTCTGGTCCTGAGACCTGGGATAAGCAGCAGTGGCTGCAGAAATCCTTGTTGAGGAAGGAGATAACTCTGTGCCCCTGTGGTGAGTTGTGAGCTCGCCCTGCTGTTGCAGCACCCGCCATGAGGGTGAGGGCTCATCTCATCCTGGGAAAGAATGGCGGTCTCACCTCGGAAGCTGGCTATGCTGCAAAGGCATTGATTGGTTGGGCATTAGTTTGGGGTGAGTGGCTGTTGTCATGAAAGCAATCTAGCGTGTCCATTTTCTGGAGATGGGGGAGTGATTTACATCATAGAATCATAGAATAACAGAGTTGGAAGGCCTCTGGAGGCCATCTAGTCCAACCCCCTGCCCAGAGCAGGACCAATCCCAACTAAATCATCCCAGCCAGGGCTTTGTCAAGCCTGACCTTAAAAACCTCTAAGGAAGGGGATTCCACCACCTCCCTAGGTAACCCATTCCAGTGCTTTACCACCCTCCTAGTGAAAAAGTTTCTCCTAATATCCAACCTAAACCTCCCCCACTGCAACTTGAGACCATTACTCCTTGTCCTGTCATCTGCTATCACTGAGAATAGTCTAGATCCATCCTCTTTGGATCCACCTTTCAGGTAGTTGAAAGCAGCTATCAAATCCCCCCTCATTATTCTCTTCCGTAGACTAAACAATCCCAGTTCCCTCAGCCTCTCCTCATAAGTCATGTGTTCCAGTCCCCTAATCATTTTTGTTGCCCTTCGCTGGACTCTCTCCAATTTATCCACATCCTTCTTGTAGCGTGGGGCCCAAAACTGGACACAGTACTCCAGATGAGGCCTCACCAATGTCGAATAGAGGGGAACGATCACGTCCCTCGATCTCCTCGCTATGCCCCTACTTATACATCCCAAAATGCCATTGGCCTTCTTGGCAACAAGGGCACACTGCTGACTCATATCCAGCTTCTCGTCCACTGTCACCCCTAGGTCCTTCTCTGCAGAACTGCTGCCGAGCCATTCGGTCCCTAGTCTGTAGCGGTGCATTGGGTTCTTCCGTCCTAAGTGCAGGACCCTGCACTTATCCTTATTGAACCTCATCAGATTTCTTTTGGCCCAATCCTCCAATTTGTCTAGGTCCCTCTGTATCCTATCCCTGCCCTCCAGCGTATCTACCTCTTCTCCAGTTTAGTGTCTTTGGGGCTTCTCTGACTGTTCAGGATCCACTGAGCCAATGAGGAGGAGATGCGTGATGCAGGACATACTGAATCATTGTGGAAGGGTCCTGGCTATTTAATGGGCATGGCCAGGTGAAGTGCGCAATGAATGGGCCGTGGGACTCCATTCCCACTGAACTAGAAGAACACTGGCGGTGTCTGCATCGCAGGATAACTCAGGGTGAGCCTGCATACCCACCTCTGCATAGATGGTCCTCATTGCTGGAGTTTCTCAGCACCTCGCCACCTGTAATGTATTTATCCCGCCAACCGTCTTTGGAGACAGGGACATACTGTCCCCATTCTGTGCTCCCCATGGCTATTGAAACATCCTGTGTGCATTACCAGAACATCCTAAATAGAGAACACATTCTCATTCCAGAAACAGAACTGGACGGATGGGGTCTGAAGGATGCAAAACCAGGTCAATAACAACCCAACTGAAGCAAATGCCCAAATGGTCAGGTTCATGTCCCTCAGGGTGTCCCCTCGCCAGCCTAGCACTAGGTGATCACATCAGCAGAAGTTTCTATCGTGCCCGTCTGGAGCCGTTAGCTAGGCTGTGTCGGTGTAAAGGAAATGGGCATGTAAGAGGTGCAGGCCTAGCAGGAGATTCTGAGCCTGAAAAGGTGAGTTAGTCCATGCTGGAGTCTTTGCCAGCCTGCCACCCAGCGACATTCTCATTTCGAGTTGACTAACATTGACAAATAGAGGGACAGTTTGTCCTCCTGTCAGCTGGTGATCAGATGACTTACGAATACACTTCTGATATTTGTCGGGCTTTGTAGATCACTGAAGAACATTCATAATAAAAGGACAGAGAGAATACAGATGCATTTCTTGCAGCTTATATTTTTTCCCCCTTATTCTGCCAGCTGTTATAGAATCATAGAAGGTTAGGGTTGGAAGGGACCTCAGTAGCTTATTTAGTCCAACCCCCTACTTGAAGCAGGACCAGTCCCCAATTTTTGCCCCAGATCCCTAAATGGCCCCCTCAAGGATTGAACTCACAACCCTGGGTTCAGCAGGTCAATGCTCAAACCACTGAGCTATCTCTCCCCCCTATTTCAAGGCGATAAAGAGCAGTGCTTCTACAAGAAGAATCTGATCTTGATGGCAATTTAGTAGAGTTAAATCCTTTCCTCTGAAAGAAAAAATGGCCTCCTATACATCGAGGGGCAGAGTATTCCACTGACTCTCTGATGGAGTGAAGTGCTGCTCAGCCAGAGCCTGGGCCGCAGAATTTGGCCTCAGTAAGGCCTGAATCTAATTTGGTCTTCAAATTTACTTTTTGTTTATATTTAAATGAGGGTAATTTGTTAATAAGGGGGAAAATCTTTCTCTGCATAGGCAGGCTTTCTAAGGCTGTGTCTGCAGAGCAGCAGGCGGGCTCATGCCCAGCTTGGGGAGAAGTACATGCTCTAGCTCTGCCCCAGTGAGTTCCTAAAAACAGGAGTGTGGCTGCAGTGGTCGGGGCCAGGCACCCGAGCAAATCTTGTCTGGCCCCCCGATACATATAATCCGAGCCACCCCTATTCTGCAGTGGCCATGATGCTATTTTAAGGCACTAGCTCTGTATGTTTCCCACCATACACCTCCCTGCTGCAGTGTAGACGTACCCTTGGCGTGTGTTGCACGATGAGGATTTCACACCTAGTTGTGGCAATTGCAATGTAGATTGTACGGTGTCCACATTACCCCCTCCAATCTAACTGTAGAGACCAGGAAGGTGCAGCGAATGTGGGTCCTCCAGGCCTGCCTAGAGAGGCCTTGTGGAAGCAGCCAATCAGAGCCCAGCAGACTCAGATAAAAGGAGCTACAGGGCCTGAGAAGGTCAGTCCCTGGCTGGAACCAGATGGGAGTCCCGTCCCGTCCCGTCCCGTCCCGTCCCGTCCCGTCCCACCCCACCCCAAGGAGCTTGACTGGCTGCATTTACTAGGCCAGGAAGAGAGAGGACTTGAGAACTGTAACCCTAAGGTAATGGGTGGAGGTAAAAGGGCCAGGCGGGAAGAGGCTCAGGGAAGCAGCAGTAACTAATTAAAGGAAGCCGTACATGGCTGGACCTGGAGTAGTGGGCGGGCCACTAGTGAAGTTGGCCTAAGCTCTGAGAAGGAGATAAGGCACCTTTACAGGCCCTAACAAAGGGCCAGATTTAAAGGGCTCAGAGATGGGGCTGAAGATCCCAATTGGGGCCAACAGTTTGACAAACTCTTTGCTACCCTGGAAAGGGTCTATTTTGACTGTGTGACTTGGCCAGAGGGCTGAGCTACTGAAGACCCACCTAGGAAGGTCACCAACCTATAGGGGGTGCCAGAAGTAGGAAAAAAGATTGCAGTGCCACACCCAGCCACTAGTTGATACTCAGGAGTTGGGTGAATCCCTTCACAGTGCCCAACTTGGGACACCTTAAAGGGACTGTTGGTCAGTGCTGGACTAAAACTTTCTGTAACTCAGGACTCAAAAATCCAGGTGCCCAAAATCACTACTAAGTTTTGAAAATCTTGGCCACAGTCTTTAACTGTGCACCACATGTTAATTTCCTTAGGATCTCTGCTTCATTAGTGTGCGGCAAATGAGCTGGGGGAATGCTGAGAATGAGGTGAGGTATGCTGACTGTCTGAGTCTCATTTGAGACCAAGTTCTGTTAGCAATTGCCATGGTTTAAATCCAGTGTTAAATACCTTGATGTCCATGGACTTGCTGTGAAATTCTCCCGCTGCAACGGCCAGTGCATTTGGCCCCACCATGGGAAGTTGGCAGGTGTATTGTAAATATGGCTGGGGTCGAGGCACACTTGTCGATGTGCAGTGAATGAAGCAGGCACCTGTTCCTCGAACAGTGAAGATAAAAAGAAATACCGAGTAGCTGACTCACCCACTGTGCACCATCCAGTGTGAGGGAAACTGGGGAAATAATATGTAGGTCTGTACCTGAAGACCGTGTACTGTAATGCACATGCATAAGAGGCAGGGTTAAGGTTTTTTGGACAACCTCAATTTTGGCATGTCGTCATGCTGAGGACTTTACTTTGTAACCTTAATGTTCCTTTAATATCACTTTTAGGGCACCTTGGTTCAGTTAGAATGGTTTTTAGTGAAATGATCAAGTTGACTACACTGCTGGTTGCACTGTGCCACACAAATGAGGGATGGGGAAAACTGTGCCACAAGATCATTGTTTGTTCTTTTCTTTTCTTTTTTGAGAGAACAGATTTGAATTTTTGCTCCTTCCAGTCTTTCTCTGTGCCTTGATCAAACAGATCGAGGACAGTTCAAGCACTTTCATCATCTCGATGCTTTCCAGGGGATAAAGGTCCACTTGTCTGCATAACAGACTTGAATGCAGAGTAATTGCAGATTACTCACATTATAATAAGGGCATATTATAATGGGGTACAAATAATAATAAGGGGCACATATAATAAATTGTATAATGCTGACTGCAATCAGCTTTATTTAAAATGTCAAAGCAGGGTGTTTTGCTTGAAATATATTTTAGTAATTGTCAGTATTGCTGCTTGTGAAAATCTAATTTTTGTGAAAGTTTTTCATGTACCACATGCAGAGTAAAGACAAGAAAGGACTCAGTGTTTTTAAGAAATAAACTCTCTCTTTACTGAGAGAAATCTTTACAGAGGAACTGGAATTGCAGCAACATTCCAGATATGTGCACACAGACTGACTTCCTGGTACCCTCTCCAAATGTCTCCATCCTGTAACCTGTGCTCCTCCCTCCATGGTCCATGCAGGTTACCAAGAGGTTGAAAACATGGTTTGAATTTTTAGTAGGGTCCATGTTATGGCTGAATGTGGAATGGACCAAAATTAAATAGTTCTTGAATATGGCCGGAGTTCAATGTATTTTGTGCCATTCTCAAGGTTAATGACACAGTGAAACTGGCTATAATTGGCACATAACTGGGGGGAAGGAGGGGATGGAAAGTGCCAGGAGGACCATAGCTCTTAACTCTAACCATTTCCAACTTACCGCATTCCTTCTTAGAGGCTGTGCTTGGAGACTGATCCTGTTTCTCTTTAATCAATGGGAGTTTTGCCATTCAGTTGAGTGGGAGAAGAATAGACCCAAATTGAATGTTGCCAGTTGCAGATCAGCTCCCTCTGTTGGTTGGATGCTATGATTCATCCAATAATTGTGTGTTATTGATCCCACTTCACAGTGCACAGTTGCTTGCAAGCACTGGTGTATTGTGCATAGGTACTTGTTGTAGGGAGGTTAGGGTGACCAGATGTCCCGATTTTATAGGGACGGTCCCGATTTTTGGGTCTTTTTCTTATATAGGCTCTTATTCCCACCCACCCCCTGTCCTGGTTTTTCAGATTTGCTGTCTGGTCGCCTTAAGGGAGGTGCATACCGAGCACAGATCCATGTCACATTTGTGTATTACGAACCCTATCTCTTGGGTAGGCAGAAGATAGACACACATTGATTTCTTCAAAGTTCATATTAAAAAAGAAGGTACCTCAAAGCCTCTGATCCGGGGTCTGATTAAGACACAAGCTGAAGGGAGACAGAAGCACAGCCAGGATACTGAAGTGTTCATAGATATTTAGGGCCAGAAGGGACCATTATGGTCATTTAGTCTGGCCTCCTGCTTAACACAGACCAGCACATTATACCCATCTTGATTGCTTCCCTAGGGAAGTAACTTGGTTTCTGTAAGAGGAGGCGTCCTGCTGTTCTGGTGTCTGAAGGATCTTGCAAAAAGAAAAGGAGGACTTGTGGCACCCTAGAGACTAACAAATGTATTTGAGCATATTCGTGGGCTAAAACCCACTTCATCGGATGCATGCCGTGGAAAATACAGTAGGATGATATATATATACAGAGAACATGAAAAAATGAGTGTTGCCATACACACTATAATGAGAGTGATCAATTAAGGTGAGCTGCTATCAGCAGGAGAAAAAAACCTTTTGTAGTGATGATCAGGATGGCCCATTTCCAACAGTTGACAAGAAGGTGAGAGTAACAGTAGGGGGGAGGGAAATAAGCATGGGGAAATAGTTTTACTTTGTGTAATGACTCATCCACTCCCAGTCTCTATTCAAGCCTAAGTTAATTGTATCCAGTTTGCAAATTAATTCCAATTCAGCCGTCTCTTTTTGGAGTCTGTTTTTGAAGGTTTTTTGTTGTAATATTGTGACTTTTAGGTCTGTAATCGAGTGACCAGGGAGATTGAAGTGTTCTCTGACTGGTTTTTGAATGTTATAATTCTTGACGTCTGATTTGTGTCTATTTATTCTTTTACGTAGAGACTGTCCAGTTTGACCAATGTACATGGCAGAGGGGCATTGCTGGCACATGATGGCATATATCACATTGGTGGATGTGCAGGTGAACGAGCCTCTGATAGTGTGGCTGATGTGATTAGGCCCTATGATGGTGTCCCCTGAATAGATATGTGGACAGAGTTGGCAACAGGCTTTGTTGCAAGGATAGGTTTCTGGGTTAGTGTTTTTGTTGTGTGGTTGCTGGTGAGTATTTGCTTCAGACTGGGTGGCTGTCTGTAAGCAAGGACTGGCCTGTCTCCCAAGCTCTTTGAGAGTGAGGGATCGTCCTTCAGGATAGGTTATAGATCCTTGATGTTGCATGTTAGGAGGCTTATTCCTTCACCCACTCACTTCCCTGGTCCTTCTCGCATGAACAGAGAGCAACAATGCTCGAAATCCAAAGCTGCAAACAATTCAATGTTTATTGGGGTGAACTTCCAGCAAGCATGATTCCAGTTTCCTTCCTTAGTATCCCCCTTCCCAGCTCTGACACCACAGAGCCTTACACCTGTGTCCCTGTTCCCGTTCCTGCCCTTAGCCAAACATGATTCCAATTTCCCCACCCCCATTCCCTGTTCCCATTCCCCCCTTAGCCAAACATGATTCCAATTTCCCCACCCCCATTCCCTGTTCCCATCCCCCCCTTACTGATTGACTGCAGACTATATAGTAAAATTTGAGTTCAGCTTAGCTATACCTTAACCAATCATTTTCCTGAAATTTAACTAACCAATCCTAGCATATTGTATCATGATTATTTAACCAGTTATATCCCACCACCTCTAATTAGTTTACACCCAGCAAAATTAGTTATACAGCAGACAGGAACAATCACAGAACGAGACAGAGACCATGCAAATAAACAACAGCAAAGTGGGAACTATAATGACAAAACAATACAGAAGTGAGGATTTCACATCCCAGCTATTGATAAGTGAGTTCTTGCCAGACAGGATGCTACCAAACTAAATTTTCTTTTACTTTTTCTAGGCACTTCCCTTTCTTTGGAGGCGACAGGCACTATCAGGACAGGATTGTATTCCTAACAGCCCAATAGCACCTTATTTCAATGTGACTAGTTTGGAATGTGAGGAGGTGACTGGTCGCTTCCCAGCTTATGGCTGTGTCTGCTGCTTAGCCAAAGGCCTTAGCCTAAGAACAGGGCCTCAGACTGTCACAGTGAGAGAAGGCTCTCATCCCGGCAGACAGTGACTTTGATCTTTCTTTTATACGTTTAGAACTAGCTAAGTGATAAGAATACACCTAAATTAGAGTATAGGACTTTACAGGCAGGCCTGAATATCTATATCCTAACAATGTGTTGGAGAGGTTTTAGTTGGGGGCTGAAGGTGACGGCTAGTGGCGTTCTGTTATTTTCTTTGTTGGGCTTGTCCTGTAGTAGGTGACTTCTGGGTATTCTTCTGGCTCTGTCAATCTGTTTCTTCACTTCAGCAGGAGGGCATTGTAGTTGTAAGAATGCTTGATAGAGATCTTGTAGTTGTTTGCCTCTGTCTGAGGGGTTAGAGCAAATGCAGTTGTATTGTAGAGCTTGGCTGTAGACGATGGATCGTGTGGTGTGGTCAGGGTGAAAGCTGGAGGCATATAGGTAGGCATAGCGGTCAGTAGGTTTCCGGTGTAGGGTGATGTTTATGTGACCATTGCTTATTAGCACCGTAGTGTCCGGGAAGTGGATCTCTTGTGTGGACTGGTCCAGGCTGAGGTTGATGGTGGGATGGAAATCGTTGAAATCATAGTGGAATTCCTCAAGGGCTTCTTTTCCATGGGTCCAGATGATGATGATGTCATCAATGTAGCGTAAGTAGAGTAGGGGCATTAGGGGACGAGAGCTGAGGAAGCGTTGTTCTAAGTCAGCCATAAAAATGTTGGCATACTGTGGGGCCATGCGGGTACCCATAGCAGTGCTGCTGACTTGTTCTCTCGATGCACATACTTGCACATCTGGACATAGCCCTGCCTGACTGGAGGATTTATTGCCACATCGGCAAATTCCCTGGTTCAGTTTGGCTCTTCCTTCCTGGTGCCACTGGAAGCAGGCCCTGGGGCTGGCCAGCAGGATGAGAACAAAGCAGCAGGGTATAAATGGGCTGGCAGAACTGCCCAGTGGGAGTAGGCAGAAAGGCAGTGAGTGGGAGGCCAGCTAACAGAAGTAATCTGTGCTGAGCACTCGAGGTGTGCGGGAGGGACTTGACCCC
This sequence comes from Lepidochelys olivacea, assembly GCF_965140295.1. Taxonomy (NCBI): domain Eukaryota; kingdom Metazoa; phylum Chordata; order Testudines; family Cheloniidae; genus Lepidochelys; species Lepidochelys olivacea. The sequence continues at coordinate 127,854,546 of NC_140416.1, forward strand.
TCTGTCAGTGGAGGGCGGATACATGGCTGCCGGGCCAGCTGCTGGTGCAGGACAACATCCATCGTCTGCATGTGGTGGGGGAGGCCGGGTCAGATTAATGGGATCTGGAGAAGTGAGGCTGCACTGCATCCGAAACAAAAGGAGAGACCTAGTGCTGTAACCTGCCCACTCCTCCCCGCTCCATCTCCCAGGTTGACCCCAGGGCAAATCCGTGTGAGGCCTTAGCCCTTCCCTCCCTCATAGCGGTAGTGGGAAACTGTCCCTGTGGTGGGGGGCAAAAGGACTGCTACTGGATCCGGCCTTTCTAAATGGAGTGTGTGGGGCTCTTCCTGACCTCCACCGGCCATGGGGTGAGACGAAATCAGGCTGCGTGTAAGCAAAGTGAAGAACAGTAAAACACTGATCTTGCCAACATTTACACGCGCTTCATTGTACTGCCAGGGGTTCCTGGCCCTGCTGGTGGGAGATGATTAAACACAGGAATAAGTAGTTGCAGGATTGGAGCCTTAATAAATTCATTCCTGAAATGGCGAAGGAAACATTGCTACATGGATTTGTTTCTCTCAGGTCATTTGATAGGTTATTTTATCCTATTCACGCCCGGGTTAAATCCAAGGCCTTTTTGCCTGTTTTTAACTTGCTCTTTGCTAAGGAAATACAAAACTACTGAAACTTTGAATGGCTTGGAGGCACGCAGATGCTCCTAGAAGTAGCATTGTTTTGTAGTCTTTGTAAGTAAAGATCTGTAGGCATATAGTGTGGAGCAGCCCCCAGCCATCCCAATGGAAGGTATTAAATGGTGGGGGGGAGGGGAGCCGTGTTCAGATAAGTCACTTCACAAAGCATCAGTCACATGTGGAAGCAAAAACTTCCTACCAATTTATAGAGTTTTGTTTATTTAAAATATTTATATGGTATATGGCAGCTGATTCATTTAAGATAATTCCATTTGAATGAATAATTTAAATAACTTACAATTTTGTTTACATACATTTTATTGCTAGAACAGGAGGATATATATATATATATATAGGAGGATGAACATATATAAATAGCAAATATCCCAGCAGAATATATTAGAGACTTATGTACAAAATGTATCAGAAATGACAGGATGTGCTCTAGATATTTAAGTGGACAAATAAGAAAAGGAATATTATATCTGATTTTCTATGGGTGGAAATCTTTAAAGGTGAGAGAAATCAATCTTATGTATTAAAGGATCACATGCAATTGATTTTTGACTTCTATTGTTGGCTACTTCAATGCTTCAAATGTTCAAAAATTCTTTTCTCTCTTATGGTAGGGGATATGTCTTGTAACATTTTAATGTATTTCTTTTAAATTTTGCATGCACAGAATGCATAAAAGCTGTGGATTTTTATAAGCATTTCCATCAGTTTTCTAAGACTTCCAGGGCACTGGCTTACAAAATCAAATATTTCCATGTCAAGAAACTTATATGCTGCTTTGGCAATCAAGAAAATGACAGTTGTGTGATACACCCAAGTTGCAACGGCCAGTGAATCAGAAGTTCCAAGGTCCCTGACAGATGTTCTGTTGTGGTGGGAGGGAGGGGAAGGATCTTCTGTGAACTCATCCTAGCGGCAGGAATCATATTACCTCTGTATTTGGCACTGGTGCAATCACTGCTGAAATACTGTGTCCACTTCTGTTGTCAACAATTCAAGACAAAATGCTGATAAATTGGGTTCAAAGAAGAGCCATGAGAATGATTAAGGTACATTTTCCAGTCCTGTATAGTGAGAGACTCCAGGAGCTCAATCTATTTAGTTTAACAAAGAAATGGTTAAGGGGTGACCTGATCACAGTCTGAGAACCTGCATGGGGAGCAAATATTTGATAGTGGGCTCTTCACTCTAGCAGACAAAAGTATAACAAGACTCAATGGTGGGAAGTTGAAGATGGACAAATTCAGATTGCAAATGTGCAAATGTTTAACCATGACAGTAATAAACCATTGGAACCACTCACCAAGAGTCGTGGTGGAGTCTCTATCTCTGGCAATTTTTAAATCAATGTTGGATGTTTTTCTGAAAGATCTGCTCTAGTTCAAACAGGAATTAAGAAGTCCTATGTCCTGTGTGCATTAGATAATCACAGTGGCCCCTTCTGGCCTTGAAATCTGTGACTCCTGCCTGGACCAGATAAAGTTCTGCAGGTTGGTTGTGGAAGGTGCATCTCACTAATTCCACCAGGGTAATACATGAGGTGGCAGCAGCTCTGGAAAGGGAACTAGGGAGCAACGACAAGTCTTGGAGGGAAACCTGAGGGCTATCCCCATTTGGAACGAAGGCTACGCTGAACAGAGTGGTGGTGGCTTTGAGTGATCAGTAAAGCCATGCTTATGGGAATGAGGTGAGGACAGGATAGTGAATCAGGCTATTTGTAAGCATGGAGACGCCTCTGGAATTGAGTGCTGGGTTTGTGTGACAGCAAGCAGGCAGAGTTGTGAGTGATAATTTGATCAGCCCAGAACAGTGTGCAAAACAAATGCAAAACAGTTTCCATTTCTAGAAATGAGTACAACTGAGGGAGATGTGTGTGTGAGAATCCTCTGCTTGCTTTTAGAAATGTGACCGATTTCTCCTCTTGCCCGATGTCTGGGCTACTGGCATTGCACTGTGCAATTAAAGAAAGGATTCTAAGAGTAGCCAGTGTGTGCTAGCCAGGATTGTCAAGGTTATGACACCTCAGTACTGAACTCTCCAGCTTGCCGAGTTTATTGGTCCCTAAGAGGCTGCCCAAAGTGAGATGAATAAAAGGGAAGAGAGATTTCCCTGATGCTGAGCGGTGAGGTGCTCCAGTAGGATCACTGATTAATCTTTAAACAGTGCAGCCTGCTTTTGGTGTCCAAAGAGTCTAATTTATCATCTTCTGCACCAGGAGCACAGAATATAAAGTCGCATTCATAAATACAATCAAACAGCACCATAACAAGGGGCTTGAAGCAATAAATCTCTGGCTAGCTAATATCCATAAATTAAGCTGGCTAAGCCTAAACCACCTGCATTCTGCGAGAGAGCCAATATCCCAATAGATTTGTTTTATGCTTCAGCGAGGCAATACTATTAGAGGTGGATAGTTCAGATATCTCTATTAGCAGATAGCTAAGGCAGCCAGGGACATGAGCAAGGTGGCCCTGTGGACTGTTTCTATTTCTTTTGCTGGTTTGGGGAATCCCAGAAAGGTCCATGTAGATCTTTATGCTGGGCATGCTATTCTCAGAGCATTTCTCCTTTCCTAAGACCATCTATGCTCCTTTTCCACAATGCACTTTTGTAGACTTTCTCCTTCCTCTCCTCCATCGATCAGTCCTTTCCACAATCTCAACTCCCCTGAAATCCTACTTCTCTGTAATCACTATCACAGTGCTCCAAATCCTGTGGGGTTACAGAAGAGAGTTACAACAGCTAATCATCGGAGCACTGCTCTATAAAAACGCTTTTAATTGCACATGGTCAAACGTGGAGGAAGTCTGAAGCTAGTGGTGGTTCTGCATTGCTCAACAGCGTAGGGGGTGTTGTGCATATTTGCTTTGCCCATGCACCCTCACGGCCACTGGGTGCCATTTGCTCTGGTTTTTAGAGAGCTGCTTAGAACAGACCCTAAACCATTGAGTGAACAGAAGAACCTTTGTTTAAGAAGAGGCATTTCTCGCTTCACTCTTGCCTGAGTGACTTATGCCTTGCTATGTCTTCAGCTTGTCTCTGGCTTTGTGACAGTGGGTCAGAGCTGTCAAGGGGGTGGCGAACGGGGGAAGTCCCGGATGACTGGAAAAAGGCTAATGTAGTGCCAATCTTTAAAAAAGGGAAGAAGGAGGATCCTGGGAACTACAGGCCAATCAGCCTCACCTCAGTCCCTGGAAAAATCATGGAGCAGGTCCTCAAAGAATCAATCCTGAAGCACTTGCATGAGAGGAAAGTGATCAGGAACAGCCAGCATGGATTCACCAAGGGAAGGTCATGCCTGACTAATCTAATCGCCTTTTATGATGAGATTACTGGTTCTGTGGATGAAGGGAAAGCAGTGGATGTATTGTTTCTTGACTTTAGCAAAGCTTTTGACACGGTCTCCCACAGTATTCTTGTCAGCAAGTTAAGGAAGTACGGGCTGGATGAATGCACTATAAGGTGGGTAGAAAGCTGGCTAGATTGTCGGGCTCAACGGGTAGTGATCAATGGCTCCATGTCTAGTTGGCAGCCGGTGTCAAGTGGAGTGCCCCAGGGGTCGGTCCTGGGGCCGGTTTTGTTCAATATCTTCATAAATGATCTGGAGGATGGTGTGGATTGCACTCTCAGCAAATTTGCGGATGATACTAAACTGGGAGGAGTGGTAGATACACTGGAGGGGAGGGATAGGATACAGAAGGACCTAGACAAATTGGAGGATTGGGCCAAAAGAAATCTGATGAGGTTCAATAAGGATAAGTGCAGAGTCCTGCACTTAGGATGGAAGAATCCAATGCACCGCTACAGACTAGGGGCCGAATGGCTAGGCAGCAGTTCTGCGGAAAAGGATCTAGGGGTGACAATGGATGAGAAGCTGGAAATGAGTCAGCAGTGTGCCCTTGTTGCCAAGAAGGCCAATGGCATTTTGGGATGTATAAGTAGGGGCATAGCGAGCAGATCGAGGGACGTGATCATTCCCCTCTATTCGACATTGGTGAGACCTCATCTGGAGTACTGTGTCCAGTTTTGGGCCCCACACTACAAGAAGGATGTGGATAAATTGGAGAAAGTCCAGCGAAGGGCAACAAAAATGATTAGGGGTCTAGAACACATGACTTATAAGGAGAGGCTGAGGGAGCTGGGATTGTTTAGTCTGCGGAAGAGAAGAATGAGGGGGGATTTGATAGCTGCTTTCAACTACCTGAAAGGGGGTTCCAAAGAGGATGGCTCTAGACTGTTCTCAATGGTAGCAGATGACAGAACGAGGAGTAATGGTCTCAAGTTGCAGTGGGGGAGGTTTAGATTGGATATTAGGAACAACTTTTTCACTATGAGGGTGGTGAAACACTGGAATGCGTTACGTAGGGAGGTGGTAGAATCTCCTTCCTTAGAGGTTTTTAAGGTCAGGCTTGACAAAGCCCTGGCTGGGATGATTTAACTGGGAATTGGTCCTGCTTTGAGCAGGGGGTTGGACTAGATGACCTTCTGGGGTCCCTTCCAACTCTGATATTCTATGATTCTATGATGCACAGACATTTTCAGTCTTCAAATTCTCATGCTCCAGGGACACCGCTGTGAGTTAAAAGCAGATGATATGCATGGAGGGTGTGGGACCTGAGGCAGCTGGACCAGCTATCTTGCTCTGAGTTACATCAGAGCTGTGGCCTTGAAATGCAACAGAGCTTTCTATGAAGGGGGTGCTGGGGGAATAGAAAGCATGGCTGGAGTAGAAACATTGAGGTACTGGCAGCCCACAGCTGGCTCTGTGCAAGCTAGCCTCAGATGATTGCTGAGCAGAGAGATGGCTCATGAGAACAGAGCTCTATCTTCCCTGCAAACATCCTCTGAACAAGACAAGAGCACGAAACAGAAGAGATCTCCCTCATGAATATGAAAGCTACGATGGTAAGCTGTGAAGATGGCCGGAACCCAGGCTCATTATTGTTTCTATCACTGAGGTTTTCTAACTTGTGTGGTCTTCGGAGAGCTGTGTGTTCACAGGGTGCCAGATCTTCCTCCCTATTTCCATCTGCTAGGTGGCAGTAAAAACCAGCTAGGATATGTCAAAAACTTTCCCAGTATCCCTCATCCACATGAGCAATGGCTGCAGTTGCCAAAGAGCTGTTACTTGACTGGCGGTGGCTGTGCAGATTGGCAGGACCAATGACAGCAAATGGAAAGGTGTCCACAAGATGGCCTCTCTAGTGAGAATGGTCCACACTATGAAAACACTTGGGCAACACTATTCTGTCAGACTGCATGCACCAGTCACTGCAGCGTTCCCAGTCCCCTTGTCTTGTCCACAGGTAAAGATGGGAAGCTCCAGCTGAGCTGAGATCCAGGACACAATCTGGAGCGTGTGTCACCGACTTTTTTGATGTGCAGTATTCAGGGCATCATGATCCCTCCTGCATGTTTTAATCACAGTGGAGTGGATGAAAGTTGGATAAGGTCAAGATGAAAATTCCCTTAACTAAAGGTAAACAGCCCTAATGGGGAGGAAGGGGAGAAAAAGAGGAATTTATTTATATACCAGTCAAGTCTGGAAAAATACAACAACTAAAAATAAGCCCCCATGTACACTACTTGATAAGGGATAATAGTGTAAACCTCAAACCATAGAAATTAACCCTTCTGAAGCCATGTGACTGAGTCCATGTCACCTAAACACATCTTCAGGAACTGAGGCACACTCTGTCCAAGCCCCTAGCACATCACCTCTCATATGTCTTGTCTCCTGATAGAACATTAAAGGGAAATATTTCCTCCTGGTGTCTTCTGTAGGACTGTGATAAATTAAGGGGGTGGGAAGGGGCATAGCTTCTTTTTATGGACACCTAGCCAGCCAGTTAGCTATAAAGTCCCTCTTGGTAGCTGTTCTCTACTTGCTTTACCTGTAAAGGGTTAAAAAGTCACCCAGGTAAGGGGAAAAAAGGTGGGCACCTGACTAAAAGAGCCAACGGGAAGGCCAGAACTTTTTTAAATGGGGAAAGAAACTTTCCCTTTGTCCGTTGCTTTCCGGGAAAGAGGGGAACAGAGGGCAGCAGGAATGCTGGACAAAGCTTAAACCAGGTATGATCTTAAATCATCTGATCATGCCTAGAGCTACTTATCTGAACTTCAAATGTGTAAGTAGATCAGAATGTCTAGCTGGACGCAATCAGGTTTATTTCTTATTTTGGCTTGTGGATCTCCTCTGTGCTAATCCAAGATGCTTTTGTTGCTTGTAACCTTTAAGCTGAACCCCCAAGAAAGCTGTTTTGGTGCTTAATTTTTGTAATTGTTGACAAGACAACAATGACATGACAACAATCATTTATGAATCCCCTCCAATACATAACCTCTCCCATGGTCTGGGCGCCTGTACCATACGTTACACATGTCCAAAAGTAATACTAAGGGACTAGCTGCAGACCTAAGCACCCCAGACATAACACCCCTTCCTCTGGAGCCCATGGGGGGAAAATGGGCTTTGCATGATGCCAAGCTTGTGCACCTTTGGTAAGCAATTTGGAGGGCTATACATGAAATTAAGAGTGTTATGAGTGCTAAGGATTATTAGCGATGTCTCTTCTCTAATTGAGCTTTCCTAGCCCGTTTAACGCCCAGTCAAAAGCCATCAGAGCCTGCATCATACTGTATCTTGGCCACATGCCAGTGTCATCTGTTGGAATGTCCTAGAAATGCATATTCACTCAGTTACAGAGGCCATTATAGTGCATTTTGAAAAGCAGGAATAAGGTCAAGGTAAGACCATGCCAGATGGACTATAAATGATTGATCGTGTCAGACTGCTGAGAAACTAAGAGAGCGAGAGAGCTACTGCCTGTCAAAATCGAGCAGTGGGCACTCATTAGATTGGTGGTACTGGGTATTGTTGAGTGCTCACCGCTTCCGAAAGAGGCTAACTGTCATAGCATAGCCCTAAGATTGACGTGATGGTTACTACATTCAGCAGAACATTGAACTTTCTTCCTTGTGTTTTCTCTCTGCCACCTGGTCTTATCAGATGCTGAAGAAATCACGAATGACACATGACTTATAAATGATTTTATCATTCTGATGGGCTGAATGCAGACTGGCCAACATCAAGATTTCCCAAATAATGAGCCAGCTCCCCCAGGAAACATAGAACCAAAGAAATGTAGGGCAGGAAGGGATCTTGAGAGGTCATGAAGTTCATCCCCTGCACTGAGGCAGGACGAAGTATTATCTAGAGCATCCCTGACAGACCATTCGCTAACCTGTTCTTAAAAACCTCCAGTGCCTGAGATTCCACAACCTCCCTAGGTCATTTGTTCCAGTGCTTAACCACCCTGACAATTAGGAAGTTTTTCCTCATGTCCAACCTAAACCTCCCTTGCTGCAATTTAAGCCCTTTGCTTCTTGTCCTGTCCTCTACGGGTAAGGAGAATGATTAATCACCCTTTTCTCTATAACAATTTTTACATATGGAAGACTGTCATCCTGTCCCCCCCCACCCCCAGTTTTCTCTTCTCCAGATTTAACAAACCCAATTGTTTCAATCTTTCCTTATAAGTCATGTTTTCATTTTTGTTGCTCTCCTCTGGATTTTCTCCAATTTCTTCACATTTTTCCTGAAGTGTGAAGCCCAGTACTGAGCACTATCCTCCAGCTGAGGCCATATCAGCGCAAAGTAGAGCGGCAGAATTACTTCTTGTGTCTTGCTTACAACACTCCTGCTGATACATCCCAGAATGAGTTTGGCCTAAAAATCAGAATGGTTTAAAAAGATTAAATCCTGGTTTTTAGTTTGGGTTCTGCTGTTTGAACTCCCCTGCGGGGGGAAGTTCAAATCACCATGTGCCAGTTCTTGAGTGTTTATTGAATGTAAGAGGATCTTGGCTCCTGCCCTAGTTTCTTTTGCAATAAAGCAAAGATCTCTGGACTTTCTGCTGTTTCGGAGCATGTGCCTGTGGGTGCCAATCCCCAGCCCTTTGCCCTCCCTGCTCCTGGCTGCCACCTGTCCTTAGAGCTGCCAAAGTTTGTGCAGCTCCATGTGACACTTCTCACCAGCTTGAAAAAGCCACTCGCCTTCCCTCCATGGTCCCCTGCCACTGCTGGAAGGGTGGGGCATGCGAGGGTTGTGAGAGACTCCCTAACTAATGAGAAAATCATGCATAGAGCTGTGCCAAACTTCATTTCTCCCCCAAAGTCAATTGCTCCTGCCACCCTCTTCCTCAAAATCAGTTACTGCCCCTTGCACATTGTGTGTGCCCTGATCCTGCCCCCGATGCTGCTGCTCTGGGTCAGGATGGGGGGCTGTGGTGCCTCCTAGAGTAGCTAGGATTGTGAGACGCTACCACCTACCTCCAGCTTCCTGGCACTCTCAGCTGGAGGCAACACTGCCCTCCAGGCCTGGCACACCCTGATGTCACTCCGCAGGTGAGCGACAGGCCCTTGGGGCATCTCCCTGGAGAACCCAGCCCCTGCTCCACTGGGCACTCGCAGTATTCACTGGGCTGCTGCTACCAAAGACGCAGTACCCCGCAGCTTACCAGTTCCACCTCAGATCACCGCTCCACTTAACTCACAGCACTTAGACATGTTTATAGTGACAAAAGGTGTCAGTTTATTTAACAAAGCACAGAACTTCAGGTGTAACCCACACACCTCCTGGGGGTGGTGATCTGTCCCATCTTGTGGCACGAGACCACTTAGAGAGAGAGATAAAATGAGTCTGCTCTACAGCCTTAGCTAACAGCCAGTTGGCTTTTAGCTCACGTAGAGGCTCATGCACTAAGCTCCATCGATCTCCGGTTCGATCCCGCCTGCCAGCGACAGGGGTCTGTCAGCATTACACAAGCAATAGCAAGTAGAAGGATTGGAAACAAATGGCTATTTATGAAACAAAACAATGACACTCATTCCAGAAACTAGACTTAAGTAGATGGATACTCTCATGTCGTAAGCTATTGCTCCCTGCAGTGCTTCATAGTCAGGCTGGCTGGGACCCTTCTTTCGTGAGACAAGCCTGCTGTCAGTTTGCCTCCTAGGTGAAGGACTCCATGTGTCTTTGTGCTCTGAGATATACCACAACAACGCATTGTCTTTATTCATAAACAGGACAGCCCTGCCCCTGCTGTCTGTTCCCTCTCATGTAGTTTTCACAATCACTCGATTCGCACCTGGCTCTTTATGCCAAGAGACATACAGTGTGAGGCATACAATACATAATAAGGCCGGACAGCGAGATAGGTGTCTGTTGCCTCCTGCCTGAAAGGATCATCTCTGAGGTATGTCAGCTCCTGCATGACATGCCTAAATTACTAAACCTTAAGAGCATAATTTTCAATGCAGATACATCTCTACAGCCATTTAATATTATCCATACAGACTCTTCAGAACAATTATTTATGATGACCACTGGGCTCTTGCGTCTAGGCATGCATCTCGCATGCTTCCCTTTGGCAAACTATTTTGCAGATATCTGACCCAGGGGATCCCTGTAAAATCCTATGCATGCCCTGTGCCCTCTGCCAGTTGTCCCCAAGTGGCCCGTGGGTCACTCTGACACAGAGGAAGATGCAGGAATCTTGAGTCCTCTATGCCTTTATTCCTGGACAGGAAGAGCAGGAACAGGAAGGGCAGGAGAGAAGCCCTGGGGAAGGACCGAGGTTCAGGCAGAGGGTGGGGGGAAGGTACTGTTGATGGCCAAGTGTTCAGGGCAGCCCTGCCAGAAGTGGCAATGTGCATCCCCTGCAGAAGCGGTATCTTCAGCTGGCTCCCTGTACAGTTCATAGGTTCATGGATTCCAAGGCCAGCAGGGACCATCTAGTCCAGGGGTCGGCAACCTTTCAGAAGCAGAGTGCCGAGTCTTCATTTATTCACTTTGATTTAAGGTTTTGCGTGCCAGGAATACATTTTAACGTTTTTTAGAAGGTCTATCTCTATAAGTCTGTATATTATATAACTAAACTATTGTCGTATGTAAAGTAAACAAGGGTTTCAAAATGTTTAAGAAGCTTCATTTAAAATTAAATTAAAATGCTCTTCTTACGCCACCGGCCTGCTCAGCCCACTGCCAGCCTGGGCTTCCGTTCACCTGGGCTGGTGGCAGGCTGAGCGGGGCCTGCGACCAGGACCCAGACTGGCAGCGGGCTGCGCAGCTCAGCCCGCTGCCACTCAGCCCGCTGCCGGTCTGGGATCCCGGCCCACATAGAGCGGGTACCTACCTTCTCCCTGGTTCTGGCCATTCTCTTCCTCTCTCTCTGCACTGAGCACAGGGCTGGGGGTTGGGGTGCAGGGTCTGGTCAGGAGCTAGAATGAGGGAGGGGGCTCAGGGTTCGTGCAGGAGGCTTGGGGATGGAGTGCTTACCTGGGCAGCTCCCATTTGGTGCGAGGGGTTGGGGTGGGAATGTGGGGGGTACAAGAGTCAGGGCATGGGGTGGGGGGGCTGGGTGTGTGTGAGGGGGTGCAGGGGTCAGGGCAGAGGGCTGGGTATGTGTATGGGGGCTGGAGTCAGGGCTGGGGTGTGTGAGGGGGTGCAGGGGTCAGGGCAGAGGGCTGGGGGTATGTGTGAGGGGGTGCAGGGGTCAGGGCAGAGGGCTGGGGGTATGTGTGAGGGGGGTGCAGGGGTCAGGGCAGAGGGCTGGGTATGTGTAGGGGGGCTGGAGTCAGGGCTGGGGTGTGTGAGGGGGTGCAGGGGTCAGGGCAGAGGGCTGGGTGTGTGTGAGGGGGGGCAGAGGGCTGGGAGTGTGTGAGGGGGGTGCAGGGGTCAGGGCAGAGGGCTGGGTATGTGTATGGGGGCTGGAGTCAGGGCTGGGTGTGTGTGAGGGGGTGCAGGGGTCAGGGCAGAGGGCTGGGTATGTGTATGGGGGCTGGAGTCAGGGCTGGGGTGTGTGAGGGGGTGCAGGGGTCATGGCAGAGGGCTGGGTATGTGTAGGGGGGCTGGAGTCAGGGCTGGGGTGTGTGAGGGGGTGCAGGGGTCAGGGCAGAGGGCTGGGGGTATGTGTGAGGGGGGTGCAGGGGTCAGGGCAGAGGGCTGGGAGTGTGTGAGGGGGGTGCAGGGGTCAGGGCCAAGGGCTGAGGGTGTGGGCTGGAGTCATGGGGGTGCTCCCAGCCCAGAGTGGCTCATGACAGGGGGCTGGAGGGGATATGCCCTGATTCCACCCCCCATCTCCACCGCCCCATCCCCACCTCTTCTCGGCCTCCTCCCATGAGCAGGGCTGCTCTGGCTCTGCTTCTCCCCCTCCCTCGCAGGGGCCATCAGCAGGTTGGATCCAGGGAGGGAGAAGGGGAGGGGCAGGACCCAGCAGGCTGGGGGAAGAGGTGGAGGAGGGGGGACCTTGCCTGCCCTGCAGCAGCAGCCGGCAGGACCAAGCTTCTTCACCCTGCCCCGGGGAAGGGGGGGGCGGAGAAAAGCGGGCTGGGGCAAGCAGGATTTTTAATGGCTCGCTGCTGCCTGCCAGGGTCCCGGCCTGGGTTCGGCAGTGGGTGGAGCGGGGCCGGCGGCCGGGACCTGGCAGGCAGCAGCATTCCATTAAAAATTGTCTCCCGTGCCGTCTTTGGCTCGTGTGCCATAGGTTGCCGACCCCTGATCTAGTCTGACCCCCTGCATAACATGGCCCAACTACCCCCAAACAAGTCCCTGAGCAGATCTTTTAGAAAAACATCCCATCTTGATTTCAATATTGTCAGTGATGGAGAATCCACCATGACCCTTGGTAAATTGTTCCAGTGGTTAATTATTCTTTCAGTAAAAAATGTCTGCCTTCTTTGCAGCCTGAATTTCTCTTGCTTTAACTTCCAGCCATCGGATCATGTTACACCTTTGTCTGCTAGACTGACGAATCTATAAGTAAATGTTTGTACCCATGTAGGTACCTATAGACTGAGACAAAGTCCCCCTTTAAGCTTCTCTTTGTTAAGATAAATAAATTGAGCTCTTTGAGTCTATCGCTATCACTATGAGGCATGTTTTCTCTCTTAATCATTCTCGTGGCTCTTCTCTGAACCAGCTCTAATTTATCAACATCTTTCTTGAGTCATGGGCACCAGAACTGGACACAGGATTCCAGCAGCGGTCGCACCAGTGCCAAATACAGAGGTAAAATAACTTTATTCCTGCTCAAGATTCCACTATTTATGTGTCCCAGGATTGCGTTAGATCTTTTGGCCACAGTATCACCCTGGGAACTCATGTTCAGCTGATTATCCCCCCCCCCCCCACAAGCATTTCCTATGTCACTGCTTCCCAGGATAGACTCCCCTATCCTGTAAAGGTGACTGGTCGTCTTTGTTCCTAGATGTAACCATTTACATTTGAAAACACATGTTGTGGGCTTGTGCGAGTGTACTCGGCGATCCAGATTGCTCTGTGTCAGTGGCCCGTCTTCGTTATTTACCACTCCCCAAGTTTTGTGTCATCTGCAAACTTTCCCAGTGACGATTTTATGTTTTCCTTCTGGTCCTTGATAAAAATGTTAAATAATGAAGGGCCAAGAACTGGTCCCTGCAGGACCCCACTAGAACACACCCACTCAATGCTGCTATCGCATTTACAGTTACCTTTTGAGGCCAAGCAGTTAGCCAGCTTTTAGTCCAGTTAATATGTGCCATTACTCTAGTTTGTTAATCAGAATGTTCTGGGGTGCCAAGTGCTGCCTGCCAGGGCAGTGGTGGGCAGAGGGGTCAGCCATATCCTCTAGGGCAATGGGGTGAGTTGGGATTGGACAGAGGGGCTCAGCCTTAACCCCCTCCTCCCACACTTGACAGAGGGAGAGGTGCAATTACCTTTCCTTACCTCCTCACTCCCTGAAGGGGAAAGGATCCTGCCCATTGACCCCTTTGCACATGGGGCAGGGGGCCTGAAGTCTGGCCTGGAGAAAATCCCTTTCTCAGAATATGTATGGGAGTCACCCTACCCCCGTATGGGCTATCTCCAGAGGGAACCCCTGTCTGTTGGGGATGGGGCTTTCTAGAGCTTTCCTGGCTAAGGACAGGAGCCAGCTGTGCCATCCTGGCAGAAGGGGAGGAGGGGCACTTCCACCTGGTGATGAGGTGCCCCATTGGATGGGGGGGTAGTGACCCACTGAGTAGCCCCCAAAAATAAGATGGGAGCAGGGGCTGTCTGATCTTTATATTTATATCTTGATTTAGCAAAGCTTTTGATATGAAAAAAACAATGAGGATTCCTTGTGGCACCTTAGAGACTAACAAATTTATTTGGGCATAAGCTTCTGTGGGCTAAAACCCACTTCATCAGATGCATGGAGTGGAAAATACAGTAGCAGGTGTGTATATATATATATATATATATATACATAATACATGAAAAGATAGGAGTTGCTTTACCAAGTGGGGGGTCAGTCTAACGAGACAATTCAATTAACAATAGCATACCCAGGGAGGAAAAATCACTTTTGTAGTGGTAATGAGGGTGGCCCATTTCAAACAGTTTGACAAGAAAGTGTGAGTAACAGTATGCAGTTTTTGCAATGACCCATCCACTCTCAGTCTTTATTCAGGCCTAATTTGATGGTGTCCAGTTTGCAAATTAATTCCAGTTGATAGGGTCTCCCACGGTCAGCAAGTTAAAAAAGTATGGATTGGATGAATGGATTACAGTAACTCCTTGCTTAATGTTGTAATTATGTTCCTGAAAAATGCTACTTTAAGCTAAACGGTGTTAAGCAAATCTGATTTCCCCATAGGAATTAATGTAAATTGCGGGGTTAGGTTCCAGGGAAATTTTTTTTGCCAGACAAAAGACTGTATTTTATACACACACACACACACACACACACACACACACACACACACACACACACACACACACACACACACAGCATAAGTTTTAAACAATTTAGTACTGTACACAGCAATGATGATTGTGAAGCTTGGTTGAGGCAGTGAAGTCAGAGGGTGGAAGAGGGTGGGATATTTCCCAAGTGTTGCCTTACTGCTAAATGATGAACTAACACTCGGCTGAGCCCTCAAGGATTAACTCATTGTAGTTAATGTAGCCTCGCACTCTACAAGGCAGCACGGATGGAGGGAGGGGAGACGGCGTGGCAGAGAGATGGATCACTCAGTAATTGCCTGTTCTGTTCATTCCCTCTGAAGCACCTGGCATTCGCCACTGTCGGAAGACAGGACACTGGGTTAGATGGACCTTTGGTCTGTCCCAGCATGGCCGTTCTTATATAGCTGACTCTGGTGAGGTGAGCAAACTTTCTGCAACCCATGTTGTTGGCAGGAGTGTGGGAGGAAACGGGCATATGCAACCAACAGGAAGCTACTTGCCTGTGGACCGTCGTCACTCTGTGTCTACTCTGCAATCACTGGGTGTGGCTGCAGCTCAAGCAGACACACCTAAGCTAGCTTCCGTCCCGGGCTCTCAGGTCCCAGACCAGTGAGGACATGGCAGTGAGATCTTCAGGGCAGACTAGCCCCACAAATAATTACCAGAATTCCAGGTGGGCTTAGACCACCTGTGCTGAAACTTGCACTGCTGCAGCTTCATTGGTCCAGGCCCCAAGCTGGCCGGAGTAAAGCTGGCTTGGTACCTCAGCACACGCTGCAGTCGCGCACGGCGGCTGCAGTAAAGACACACGGTAAGTTCCGCATTCGGTGGCTCCTCGATGTTTTGCATTCAGGAAAGAAGTGTGCTTTGCCTAAGACTCCTGGCTAGTGTGTCAGACTTGCTGAGCCAAAACCTAAACTTAGGGCCTCAAAGGAACCAATTGCTAGGCCTCGGCTAATGGACAGAAAAGGTCCTTGGCTGTGTTCAGCAGGCTCACTACCTGGACGTCTGCACAGTGGGGTGACAAGTTTGCAGCTCAGAAAGAGGCTTGATTTGCTATATAAGCAGTTGACACATTATAAGCCTGTTTTCTCCTTTGAAAACAGAATCAGCTGTCTAAAAGTTGCTCTTCCTTGTGCTCTCTGTTCAATGCTCACCTTTTATTGTGTAATCTCCCTTAAAAGGCTCCATTGCTCCCCTTCCACACCAAATATAAAAGGAAAAACAACCTTGTGTCTAACTTGCAATGTTTCCCAGGGTATGTTAATAACAATAACTTCAGAGGGAGCTGCTCCATAGAGAATTGATTGGGTCGCTGCTCCCTTTCATTTTAACTCTCCTTGTAGGCATCCCATAAATCACCAGGAATTCAAATCTCATCACAGGGCAGCTGGCTGGTCTGGGATTGGATGTCTGGCTATGGTATGCGGAAGGTGGAATTGGTGTAAGATGCTGGTAATTTGCCATTACTACCCTAATGAAATATTTAATCAGATTAATCAATGCACATTTGTTAATCATTGTGTTCATCAGACTTGGATCTGATCCCATGGCTGTTCAGGCCCATTCATAATGTGGTACGGAAAACCTGATCTATTTATCTGGGGCATTTCTTCTGTTATGTCCCAATTACAATAGATACACTGTAAAATTCAGAATTCAGTGATCAGTTTCGATGGATACGCCAGCACAACAAAATTGGTTGGAAAAAATGGGTGTGTGATTAGATATTAATCAAGACATTCCATTCATTTTTGCATTAGAAGCCCCTAGCTCTGTTCCTGTAATGACTTCTAATCAGAGCACCTACTTGAGCATTCAGAGTCTAATTCTCATAAATAGTGTATGACGGTATTAGAAATAGAAGGTGAAGTCATCTCACACCAGAGAGTACCAGGGAAGAGTGGAGGTGGGCTCAGCTGTGTGTAACATGGGCACAACAATATTTCCAAAGGAGTATTTTGTCCTTTCCCAGACCTGGGATGTAGGCAATGCCCACAGCAATGCAGCTGTTACTAAAGTGAGAATCTGCTTCCTTCAGCCCAGTCCAACAGCACCACATCCACTCCTACAATGCAGCTTTCCTTGGGTACCAGTTTTGGCCAGACTCGCACCTTTCAATCCCACTGATGTCTGGGGGCTTGCATGGGGTGTAGGTATGGGTAAAACTAAACAAAATTGTGTATTTGATTGGCTATGTAATTTGATTTCCTATTTAAAACATCAAATCGACAAGAACTTTTATACTACATCTGTTTAAAACATCCTTTGGATAACATTTCACAGTTGGTATAGTTGGCTATGCAGCTCTTCCACAGCACGAATGTAAATACTACATTAGCCACGTGAACTGGAAGGGTAATTTACAGGACTATCTGTTTTGATGCTGAAATATGTAGCATATTAGTGTCTCTGATTTCTTGTTATTTGTTAGTGGTTTTTGCTTTCTGATAAGCATTAGGGATCTGGTGTCATACAGAATCTGTTTTACTTTGATTAAATCCTTCTGGAAATGATTGTATACACAATATTCAAATGTTTCCTTTTTGTTAGCAAGCACCCACAGTGCATTGCTCATACAGAGTCTGAAAGTCTCGGAGGTCAACAAATCCGTATACACTTTGTTCATCTGCCTTTTTATTTGCAAAAACCATGTTGAGCCGGTCATCCCAATGCAATGTCGAACTGCTGATAAATATTCATTGGAAATAAGGCAGGTCTTTTAAAACATAAATGTATTTAATTCCGCTGGCTGCAATTTTATGGGTTATGTAACCCTGGGATTTCTGTTAAGTGGAACCAGATCAATACCCTGTCTCAAAGAGGTGTAATGGAGATTACCTTGAGACCATCTAGTTTCTGTAATGTCAAACTGCATCTTAAACACAGGTCATGTTGCTTTCATCGGAGTTCTTCCCTCACATGTATATTCTTATCATCTGGGGCCAAGGTGTGATTATCCTTGCACAGGAAGGGACAGGCATTCAGAGGCAATTGCATTAGCAGTCACTGCTTGCCTCTTGCTTTCACTAGGGAGCAGATTGCCTGAAAGGGGTCAGAATGGAGCCATGAGACCCCCCACCTGCTTAGCTGCTGCACTGGTCCATGGAGTGGGGCCAGTTTACCTTATTTGTCAGTCTTTGAATGGCCCCCATTACCTGAGCACTTCATCAGGATCCCATGAGGAAGGGCAGGGCGGTTAACTCAATTGCACAAGGGGGAACTGAGGTACAGGGAGGTTAAGCAATTTGCCCAAGGTCACACAGGGACACTGTAGCAGTGCAACAAACTTAATCCAGACCTCCTGGTTCCCGGGTCAGTGCTCTGTCCTTCCACTGTGTGATGCAGTCTCTGCCATTCTGCTGGATGGCGCTAAGCATGCCAACTGAGCTGTCCCAGGACCCAAGTCCTCAAAAGTATTTCACTGGTGTTAGTGGGAGGTAGGCTCCTAAATACCCTGGCCCCCAGTGCCTCTGGTAGGGCTTGTGTGGGTCCACCCTGCTCCCTACAAAAGCCGTGTGCCACTGGCACAGCCCAGCCAGGGCACTCAGCCACCCGCTGTATGTGTATCCTCATTGTTTTGAATCCAGGTGATCTGCAGATGCATTCTAAATGACCATTGTAGGCAGTGTCTTCGCTGGTATGTTCAGAATTGATTTTCATGGTTAATTTTATCGCGGCATGTCACAGAGAGGCGTATGTAGTATACACCTGCTGTTACTGCTTTCACGGCAGCTAGTAACTTGAAGTTTTACTGTACATTATATTACACCCTACGCAGTCATTAACATCCTCTGGCTAATCTAAATTGCGCTTAAACCATGGATGAATGAATATATTTTTCAAAGATAAGCCTAGAGCAAATGAGTTGGATTTATTTTTAATACTGACTTATTCCTGATGCCCAGTGACACATGAGCAATCTAGTCTAAGTAGATGTCCTTGTTTCGCTGGAGGATAATAATTTGCAGTGTAATATTGCTACGTTTAGTCCTGTTTCCAGCAGTCTTAGATCAGATACCATGGTGATGGGCATGGAATAAAAATCTCCATAGAATACAACAGATCCTACAATTCTGGGGGAGCTTAGAAAACAAATAACAGGGGTTCTCCACTACCATTTGTTCATGATTTATCTCCTCTCGTTGTTACCTTCCCACACTGTGGTCCCTCATTCCTAATAGGTTTTTAAGAACAGATTAGACAGGGATGGTCTAGGTTTACTTGATTCTGCGTCAGTTCAGGGGGCTGGACTAGATGCTCTCTCAATATCCCTTCCAGCCCTACAATTCTGTGATTCGATAATATCCTGTAGCAGTGAGCTGCACAGATTGATTATGCTCTGTATAACAATGCGTTCTTTCAAACTCTCTTCTTATGGAGGCCTTTTCATGATTCTAATGTTTTTTTTTGTTGTCATCAGTCATAGAATCATAGACTATTAGGGTTTGAAGAGACCTCAGGAGGTCATCTAGTCCAACCCCCTGCTCAAAGCAGGACCAACACCGACTAAATCAGTCTCTGAGCCTCCTCTCTTTCTGACATATGCTTTTGGAGATAGGAAGAATGACCAGAACTACTCCAGGTGAAGGTGCACCACTGAATCATATAATGGTGTTGTTGTGTGCGGTGTTGTAGCCATTTTGGTCCCAGGATATTGGAGAGACAAGGCAGGTGAGTTAATATATTTTATTGGACCAACTTCTCTTGGTGAGAGAGACAAGCTTTTGAGCTCTTCTTCAGGTCTGTATAAGCTTGAAAGCATGTCTGTTTCACCAACAGAAGCTGGTCCAATAGGATAACACCTCACCCACCTTGTCGCTCTAATAATGGTACTATGGTATGTTCGGACTTATGTTCTGTCCTATTCCTTATGCAAACTGTCTATTTTTTTGACTGCTGCTGCACATTAAGTGAAGGTGTCCGTTTAGCTGCCCACGGTGATGCCTAGTTCTCTATCCTGGATAGTTACAGTTAATTTAAAACCCAGCAATGCATAGATGTAGTTCAAGCTATGTCTTCCAGTATGCATTACCTTATATTTGTCAACACTGATTTTCAGTGTCCCAGAAGTTCTTCACACTCTTAACAATCAACAATAATTTTGGGTCATTGGAAAAATTTGCCATCTGCTTGTTCACCCTCATTTCTATACAGTTGTTTAATAATACCATTCCTAGTGTGGCGTCTTGTGGAAACGTGCAATATTAACCATTTACCATGTTGAAAATAGAGCTATTTGTTTTATCCTTTGTTTTCTGCCTCTTATCCAGTTTCTAATCCATGATAGTGATTTACCACTCACATCATGACTACTTAGTTTTCTTAATTTCCTCTTGCAAGAGATGTAAGGCTTTTTGGAAATTCAAATTATGTCACCCTTCCTTTAGGGTCTCTTGACCAATTCCTTCCTTGAAATCCTCCTTCTAAAGTGTAATGTCATCATGCTAATTTTTGGTATAGTCCCTCCAAAAGGGATGCTCAATTCAATAATATTGTGGTCCCTATTACTAGTGTGCCAGCTAAGTTACTACTTGAATAGACTCCTTTGTGTTACTTAGCACTAATCAAAATAGCCTTTCCTGAGTTTGCTCTTCAATTACCTGCTCTAAGAAGAGATTGTTTTAAGGTGTCAAGGAATTGTTTTTCTGGGCCTTGTCCTGTTGTGATACACAATCATGGAAAGTGGAAGTTGACTATTATTATTTCTGTGCTATATTTAGACCCTCCAGTCTCCATCATCGTCGTGCACTCGAACTCCTCTTTCTCACCAGCAGAGCTTCAGCAGTATATTTTATATTCTTCTGGCGCTGGATGTGTATCCAGGCAGATTCTGAGTGTTCTGTGCACCACCAACATTATGCATCTTCCAGAATGAATCTATCAGCTTGTAGAGACCTACCCTCAGGTTTAGGTCAGTTCCCTTGTGATCATTAAGTATCACAGTCCAAAGCCATCACTTCTTTTTTCCTCCTGATTTACAAGACAAACAATTAATTCAGATTCGTCTTGCTTGATGATTTATTTCCTGCAGTTTATATGATTATTTGAAACTTCTGTCCATTTCAAATACATTATTTGACCTACAGTTAGGGAAACCGAATTATTGTTTTAGACTGATTTATTTACACGTTATCCAGGAACCCTTAGAGTAAATAACTCTTTGAACTTCAGACATTCAAACAAAGTAAATGTTATAATAATTATCCCAGTTTGCTGGGGCAAAAGGAGCTTCTCCATATTTGTTTTAATTAACTATATTTGGGGACAGTGAAAGGGTCTGTGAATATCCCTTCCTAGGTAAAAAGAAAAGGAGGACTTGTGGCACCTTAGAGACTAACCAATTTATAAACTTTGAGAGCGTATGGCACAAGCTGTCAGCACAGTCTGTGTGGTATGTAGATTGTAATGGATTTTTTACCTACAGTCCTTTTGGTACAATGTTTTGGTTAGTCTCTAAGGTGCCACAAGTCCTCCTTTTCTTTTTGCGAATACAGACTAACACGGCTGCTACTCTGAAACCTTCCTAGGTAGAGATTCATTAAATCATTTGCATTTTGATAATCCTAAGACCCCTTCAATGCCCACTGGCACAGGGCCTACAAACCCGTAACTCATATCAGGTCTGACACACTCCCTCCCAGCAACACACTGTTGCAGAAGATGTATCCAAAAGGTATCTTGCATGTAAACTGGTGGTGTGCTCATCAGGAGTATCACTGTGTGGTATATGTTTGGGTTGTGTATAAAGAGTTGTATGTGTGCTGGAAACATGTTCTTATAATATGGTTTGGAGGTAGTGCATAATTTCAGCCTGCCCTAGACAAAGGAATGTGGAGTTATCTGTCTGACTGGCTTGGTTACAGGCAGAGGACCATGAAAGGACAGATAAGGTCAACAAAGCAATCAAGCTAAGAAATGGTCACACCTGGAGACAGAGTCTGCACCCCCAGGAAGTCTTCCTGGAGATTGAGGCCCAGTCAATGGACTTTGGGAAGTATAAGGGGAACAAAAAGACATTCTAGTTATCCATCACTTAGGGAACAGAGGGGTCAGCACCCTCTGATTCTGTGAATGTTGGACCCTCTGACCTGGGAGGGCTGGAGATTCTGGTAACATGGTGTAAGTGAGAAAACTGCTTATGCAAAATTTGTAACTTGCTAAAAGTTTTAGTCACTAGAAAGCACGTTTTGTTTTGTTTGTATCCTTACCTGTCTCTTTTTCTTTTGTTTAGTATCACTTAAATCTCTGTTCTTTATTAATCAACGTATTCTTAATTTTCTTATAAACCATCTCAGTGCTGTTCTGTTGAAGTAGTCTGAGGGCAGGCCTACACTCAAGGTGAGTCATGTTTCTGGTTCAGTATCTGTTTCATAACAAGAGAAAATTAGACGTTGTGTTCAGTATATACATAGAGCAACTTTTCTTAGTGCTTTCCTACTAAACTCACACAACGTGTAGCTAGCAGAAGCTATGCTGGCTGCCTCTGCTGGCATACTGGAAGGTGAGCAGGGATCAGAGGAAAGGGTTCCTACTTTGTTGTAATGCCAGCAGATCTTGTAAAGAGCACAGGGCTTAAGGAAGGACAACCACGGACACTGCAAGATAAAAGAGGGCTGCGTTAATGCATCATAAATCACACAGTCCAGGGGGCAGAATTAATGTTGATCCTGCAACCTTAACTTGAGCATTTCCTGAGAACTAAGTGCTTCACTGGATAACCTTAACATTCACCCAATGTAGCATTTTGTGCAGAACATTCTAATGGTGGCATTTGTAACAGACTTTAATCGAGTGAAGAGGGGAAAAGATGGCAATTAAGGCTTATGTTAGCTGTAGCTTTTTTAACAGAGGACCTCATAGTTCAAAGCTCTTAATTTGTACAGAAACACTTTATATCTTCTAATAATTCCAGTGTGTTTTATTCTATCTATGCCTCAGATCCTTCCCAAAACCTAAGGCAATTAAAGTTCTATTAAAATAACGTTTCTAACCTCTCACACTTCAGTGTTTCACACAAACATCTCAGCTCAGTGCTGCTCCTTCATGCCCATGCTCATAAACAATTATTTCAACTGCACGCTTCTATTTGGGAACTGCACAGAGACTCTTGGAGTTATCGGGTAATATCCCTGTCTTCTATCTTCATTTCAAATTGCCATGTTGCCTGAAAGTCACCAGCAGTGTAGATCTCATTTCTGAAATATTTGATTTTATTTGTATGTGGTTTACATATGCAGCGTGGTAAATGTAGCAGTCACTGTTGAGCTAAGAGAATATCAGTAATGATTTTACACTATAGACTCATGGGGGGCAGGGCAGTTGCAGGAACTTTCATCTTGGGTCTTCCACAATACAATTCCACATTCCCTATTGCACACTTAACAAATAGAACAACCGGTACGTGACTGTAAGGTGATGTCTAGCCTGGACTCAGTTACCGTGTCCCTCAATGGCATTTGTTACAGGGTCCCAGTGTGAAGGCTGCCTTTTGCCTCACTCTGTTTTGCCCACTTGCCATCCAAGTGACTGTCCCCATGACAATTACTCTGGTTGGCAGCTGGTCCCAGTCAGCCTTCATGGCAACCACTGGTCAAATGACTCCATCTTCCTGTGGGGGAGTGTGCTGAGATCACCTGCTCCCCTCTGACTATCCAGCATACACCTCAGAAATCCTACACTTAAGCCTCATTTTGGGGCACAGGTCAGTGCTCCTCACCAAGCACCCCCACATTAATCACAGGAGGACAAAGAAATTCATCCTGTCATCCTGGCATCGAGTCCAAACCTTATGGCTGAACTAGAGCATAATCCTTTAGAAGGGCGACCAGTCTTGGTTTAAAGGCTGTAAGTGATGGAGGCACATTGGAAAAGTTGTTCCAATGGTTAGTTACTTCACAGTGAAAAGTGAGCTCCACGGTAGCACGTCTGTATGCTGCTAAGGGCTCAGTGCTTTGTGATGGGGCTGAGGAGAAGAGAATTATCCATGTTCTTGTTTCATTTCCTCCTCTCCAGAGTGGGGTGTGGGAGCCAAGCTGCAGGGCTGGGGTCTGTGTTGCCAGCTGCAGGGATGTGGGGGCCACATTAGCAGGGGTGACAAGGAAAGTACTCATCTCAGCAGTATGCCTGGGGTCTACCCCCTGGATTCGTCACTGCAGTCAGTACTGCTCCTGTTCGGTCACTGGGAGCCAGCTGGGATGCTCCTCAGCAGAGAGAGAACCTGCTCCAGAATGTGAAGAGTTCACAGGACACCTGGCTGCACTGAAATAACAAGTGTACATCCAAGCTGAGGTGACTACCGGCAGCCGACTTCCAACCATTCCTATTGCTCTTGTACGCTTCCCACCCAGTGGTGCCTTTATCTCTCTTGCCACTGCCATGGCTGTTTCATGAAGGGCAGGAGCAATAAACAAGTGGAGACTTTTCAACACTCCCTCTCCACTGAAAATTACCAAGATATCTTAAACATAGCAACAAAAACAACCAATAAACCTTTTCCCAAAGTTATATCTCTGCAGCATAATGATCAGTGGTCTCCCTGGGCAGGCAGCTTGCTGTGAAGGAAAAGTCCCCATCTTGAGTGACATTTTTTCATGGCTCCCAGTATTCTTGAAATGGTTGACTGGCATGGCCTAGCAGTTCAATCCCTTCACCCCATACTGGAGCATGATGAAGATGTCGCCTGCCTCTGTGTCTGCCACATGCAGCAGTTGGGAACTTCTCATCCTCTCTGGTTTCTCGGCAATCAACTTGCTTGGAGGAAATTGTGGTATCTTCAGGTTCCCTTCCAGATGCCGGGATTCCATTAATTTTGGTTTTGCCAAAGATTAAGTTTTTGCTTCTGGCACCTTGCAATAAGTAATTCTTTCCCAGCACTTCCCCAAGTCCAGATCCAAGAACCTTTAAAGGGCCCAGTCTAGCTCCCATTGAATTCAATGAGCCTTGCATACTTACATCTTATTTTTTTAAATGTATTTATTAATGAGGATTTCCAGTTATAGCCAATGAATGGCAGTTAAACACTACTGGGCCAGATTCGTGATTCCATAACAGGCCACTGGAGAATTGGCCTGGTGGATGCAAAGAACCGATTAATGTAAGGCCAACAGTTGTCTACTCCAACAGCTGATCTCCACCTCTGGCATAGAGGGCATACAAGGTTGGCGGGGGGGGGGTACTGATCCCCACCCGTGGTGTAGAGGGCATACAGAGTCAGGGATGGGGATGGGAGAGAGCTCAGCTCCATTACACTAGTTCTCCACTGGTATAAATTAGATCGGCATTTAGGTGCTGACTGGAATAGAACTGGGGAGTTGATGCCAGCTCTGTGCCTTCCTTCTCCACCCTCTGTACCAAACGGAGTTTGGATGAGCAGGAACATTGAGCCCATTCTCTGATTGTACTTGGGGTACTTTTGAAGATGGACATTGGTCTTTTTATATCTGTGTGCTCTTGCTTTGAATTCTGGGGTCCTCCATGTTTGACGAAATTCTTTCTGTTCTGGATTTATCCTGCTTTCCAAGTTACTTTTGGAGTTTATCAGTCAGTTCTGTTTCCAGGAAGCTTCATGGTCTCTCAAGGAAGCAGTTTGAAATAGAACAGGATTATAATTGCAAATTTGAGTCAGAACAATGCACTGGGCAGGTACTTGATATGTAGCTTTTTAAAAAGTGTAATTGTGCTGGAATGACTCTCAATGAATATATTGTGCATTCTAGGCAAATGAATACCATGTGCTTGATTTCATGCTCTGCAGATGAAGAGTCACCAGAAATAATTATCTTCTTGGTTACTAGCTGAAAAGCTGAGTTGTCAATAGGGCCTTTTTCTCCCCTCAGGGATGTATGTGACTTCTCTTGAAGCCAGTGGGAATTCTGTGTGTATTTTGCAGGGAGAATATCCACCAAGTCTGTCTGTCTTTCTTATGAAATATGTTCTTGGATTTCACATGCCAATGAGTGTATTCTCGGCAGGCTCCTATTGCTAGTACTGGATCCTTGCTCTGACCAGGGTCACCCCACCTTTTCATAGAATCATAGAAGATTAGGGTTGGAAGAGACCTTGGGAGGTCATCTAGTCCAACCCCCTGCTCAAAGCAGGATCAATCCCCAACTAAATCATCCCAGCCAGGACTTTGTCAAGCCTGACCTTAAAAACCTCTAAGGAAGGAGATTCTTCCAACTCCCTATGTAACCCATTCCAGTGCTTCACCACCCTCCTAGTGAAATAGTGTTTCCTAATATCCAACTTAGACCTCCCCCACTGCAACTTGAGACCACTGCTCCTTGTTCTGTCATCTGCCACCACTGAGAACAGCCGAGCTCCATCCTCTTTGGAACCCCCCTCAGGTCGTTGAAGGCTGCTATCAAATCCCCCCTCACTCTTCTCTTCTCTTTTTAACATGTTCACCTGTAAAATTTGGGCAGAATCCAGGTTCTGATACCACTGCACTCTCAAATCACAGCAAAATAACTTTCTTAGCTGCTTGGTGGACTCTTGAGGGGTGGGGGAGAAATGCTGTGACTTCTGACAGGACATGGCCCAAATTCCCTGAGTGGAAGATCCCCTTGGTGTGTATCCGTCAGGCAGATTGGTGTAGACAGCTAGGATCTTTCTGCCATAAAATTACATCTCCATACCCCACCAAACTCTCAGAACTTTCTATTTGTGAACTTTCCTCCCAGTAGTATTTTCAGAGATAACTGAAGAGACCGGGAAAACACTTGTTTCTTTCTGTGTGTTGGATTTTCTTTGTCTACTGGATTCCTCTCCTTGCATCCATCCTCTGTACGCCCCCATATAAAATGGCTGTACTGGACTGGGCCATGTTCTGCAGGTACCTCAGCAGCAGAGTCCATGGGCATAGGTGTCTGGCAGACCTTTGATTGTCTTCTTTGCTAGTGAGGAAACAGCAGAGCTGATTTTGGCAGGGGCTCTGATGACTGTAGGAAAGAGAGCATGTAACATGAATCTTTGTTGACCTTCTGTTCAGTCTTGGCCCCCAGAGTTCTGCTTACGAGGTAATGGTGTAATCTGAAAGATTTCCCAGATTCATGTGTAAATGTGGTGTGCCACATTTTCTTTACCATGCAGGGCTTTATGACTTGATGTCATGTTGCCAACAACACTGGAAATAGATTCTGAGGCAACAGTGGGTGGATGGAAGACAAAACAGATAACTAGAGAACGGGAATATTTGAAAGGTGGTTTCATCCTGTTCAAAAATGTTCTTTGGCTCCAGGCTCTTCCAAAGTGCTTTTGAAGTCTGAACTCGCCATGTTTGCTTGAAGTGATGGGAAAATGGATGGAGATTTGCTCCAGGGAGAGCAGAGCAGGAATAGCGAATCAACATCCTAGGGGCCAAATTCTCTGCTGGTGTAACTCCACTTTTAAGTCAGCGGTTACTGCAGCACAGAATGTGGCCTCTGGTTCCTACTCTTGGTTCTGCCACTGACTTGCTCTCTGACTTCAGGGAAGTCCCAAGGCCTGTTCTACACTGTGAGGGGGTGTCCGCTGACATGAGGCCTGGCAGGGTTAAGGGGGGCAATTAACTGCCTATGCTGCACCTGCAGGAGGAACCAGGGAGCAATGAGGATTAATTAAATGGGAGGCTCAGATGGGCAGGAACAGGAGGGGCCTGTGTAAAGCCCTGTAGCTGAGAGCAGAAGGGGGGCAGGAGAGAGAGAGGCTGTAGGTACTGTCAGGGTGAGGGAAGGTCAGTTAGGAAGCAGGCTGTGGATACAGCAGTAAGGTTCAGGACTGTGCAGACTTTGACTGCTTGTTGTAGGGCCCCTGGCTGGACCCCAGTGAGAGGATGTGCCTGGGTCCTCTACTACACTGCGCAGTGGTGTCATTAAGGGGCAGGTAAAGGAAAGAGTGGATGAGACAGTGGATCTTGAGAGACTCTGATATCCCAAATGAGGAAGGTTACGGTGACCTGGCTGGAGGGCCAAGTCATGAAGCGGGCCCAGTCAAGTCCTGGGAGAGAGAGACTGAGAGCATGACAGAGTGCAACTGCAGGAAGGGGCATTGGCCTGGCAGAGCTAATCCCCAGATGGCAGAAGGAGGCACTACAGCTGTGAGTACGGCACCCGGGACATCTTGGTGGAGAACGCGGGCAGGTGCTTACTCCTGATACCAGCGGAGGTTAAAGACTGTGCTTGATGGGTGCCTCTTATGGGCGGTGGTATAAGAGGCCAGAAACCAGGCAAAAAATGCTGGAAGCACCACACTTCCTTCTGGAGGCATACTGTCTCGCTGCCTTTGAAGCGCCATCTCTGGAAGCACCCGAGAAATGGGGAGGCCACCAGTATCCTGCCTGTGCTCCACCCCGAGGCCCTGCTCCCACTCTTCCCCCATGGCCCTGCCCGTGCTACGCCTCTTCCCGCCACTGCCCTGCCTCTCCCCTGAGGCCCTCCCCGCCGCCGATTGCTCCTCTCGTCCCCACACCTCCGTTGCTCACCCTTAAGGCAGGAGGGTGCAGAAAGGAGTGATCAGTGGAGGCTTTGGGAAAGCGGCAGAGAGGAGTGAGTGGTGGGTGCCTCGGAGGAGGGGGCAGAGAGGATCTAGTGGGGGGGTAGTCTTCTGGGGAGGGGACTGAAAGAGCAGGGGTGATCTTGGGGGAGAGGAGCAGGTAGTGGGTGGGGCAGGGCCTCAGGGGAAGTGGCCATGGAGCACGGGCAGGACCTTGAGGGGAGGAAGCTGGTGGGGAGTAAAGTGTCATGCACAGGGGCCAGTGGCCCTCCCACTTCTAGCGTGCTTTCAGCACTGAAATGCAACAGTCACATGCCACCTATGGTGCCCCTGATAAAAGGGGAGTCTAAGAGACTGTGGGGGACTGTGGAAGACATTATAAGGTGGCCACTCCCGGTACAAGGGGACTGCGAAAGGCTGTAGCGGAAAAAAAAACAGGGAAAGAGACAATGGAGCAGAATCCTATTTTGCACAGGGCACTTCCACCCTCCCAGGCTGGACCCAAGAGTAGCTAACAAACAGCAGGGATGGATCCAAGCCCTGCTGAGCCAGGTGCTGGAGACCCAGCAAAGACAGTGGGAGGCATATTTCTACCTGGAAAACTATTTGACACAGCTGGCGGAACAGCAGCTGTATTTTTCTAAGCAGGTGTGGGAAGAAATTAGCAGAGGTTGCAGAGATTGAGACCAGAAAGGAGTTACCAGGTCCAGGAGGCCAGAAACCTGGCCAGGGGAGTGTTATGCCTGCAGATGAAGGGGACATCTAAAAAGTGAGTGCCCTGACCGGTACGGAGATGAGAAGTCTTACTTAGAAGGCAGGAAAACAAGAAAGCCCAAAAAAGTCCAACCTGTGTGGAGAACAGGAAAGGGAGGGGTGTGTTTTGCCTGTGGTCAGCAGGGGGACATAAGAAGAAGGTGCCCATTTATGAACTGTGAGGGGAAGGCTAGGCCAGGAGAGGGGGCAAGACAAGACAAAACCAAAGCATGGCCTACCGACAAGGCGAGGACAAGGGTTTGCTTTGGGTGCTGCAGGGTCGGCCATATAAAAAAGCCCTGCCCTCTCAAGAATTTATGGGGTAGCAAAGGGGAAGGCATGGAACCCAGTGAGACAGAAAAAAAGGAGGGGGTGTCCAGGGCCGGAGGTCATCAGGATAGACATGGCGGTGATGACCATGGACCTGGAAGGTGGTCAACCCGTGCGTAGTAAGGACCTAGCAGATAAAATGAGTGGGGCAGAGAGGGCCCAGACAGGGATAGGGACAAACACAGAAAGAGAGCAGGCTACGGTGGGGATGCAGACCCTGAGTGAAAAGGGCCAGGGGGATTCTGTGGGGAAGTAAAGGTGCTACAGGAGAAGCTATTAGCTGCTGAGCAGGCCAGGCAAGAGGCTGAAGGAGACCTGCAGTTCCAGAGGGGACAGTTCAGGAGCACTAGGGAGGACCAGGATAATCTGTGTCACCTGCTGGGTGACTTTGAGCAAGAGCAAGATGACTTATGAGCCTAGCTCTGGCAACTCCAAGGGAGGCGGCTCCTTACCTCTTGGGGATTACAGGCTTGGGGGGAGGATATGTGAGGGGGTGTCCACCCCACACCAGGCCTGACGGGGTTAAGGGGGACAGGTGGGCCAATTAACCACCTTGGCTGCACCTAGAGGAGGAGCCAGGGAGCAAGGAGGATTAATTAAAGAAGAGGCTCAGCTGGACAGGAGGAGGAGGGGCTTGTGTGAAGCTTGGGAGCTGAGAACAGAAGGGGGCTGCAGAGAAAGGGGCTGCAGCCACTCTCAAGGTGAGAGGAGGTCAGGTAGGAAGCAGGCTGTGGATTCAGCAGTAAGGTTCAGGACAGTGCAGATCTTGACGGCTTGTTGTAGGGTCCCTGGGCGGGACCCCAGTGTAGAGGACAGGGCTGTGTTGCCCTACCAGCCACTGGGCAGTGGTGCTGTTAAGGGGCAGGGAGAGGAAAGACTGGCTGGGACAGTGGGTCCTGCAAGATGTTGGTACCCTTGGAAGGGGAAAACTACAGTGACTTGGCTGGAGGGTAGGTGGGAGTCCTCAAGTCCTCGGCGTGAGAGAGACTGAGAGTGCAATCACAGGAATGGGCGTTGGCCTGGCAGAGCTAATCCCCAGAGGCGGCCTGAAGGAAGCGCTACAGCAGTGAGGAGAGCCCCCCTTGACAAGCACCTATTGAAGTCAATGGAAAGATTTCCGTGAGCTTGTAGGCAGCTGTCCTGCTCAGTGCTGAATAACTCCTGTATGTGGGTCAGGTGGGCAGCCAGCCGCTGTTGTGATGGGTCCTTAACCTCTCTGGGCCTCAGTGACTTGATCCTTCCCGCCTTCGGGTATAGGAGTCAATGGCCAGTTAGAAAAGCAAGTGTGTACAAGCCCAAGGTCTGTGCATGGAGAGTCAGCAGCAGCAAGCTTGAGGTGTGCATAATAATGACTGCCTCACTGCTAGAACTGACTAGATGTTTGTCAAGTGCTTTGAGATCCTGGGATCTGATGGGGTTGCATAAGTGCCACTTGAGTTATTTATAACTCACAAATGTGGCAGAATGCACATTACTGCGCAAGACTATGAGAAAAATCAATGTGAATGTACCCTCCTGTATCAGTTAGTTTTACCATAAATCGCACCCGTTACTTATCGTAAACTGTACTTTACGAGCTCATCTATCTTTATTTATTTACAGTACAGGGTCCCCAGTGCACTGTCATTTACAGAAGAGAACTACAGCTCATTGCAAGTGTTAGTGCATCATTTGTAATCTGGATGACATTAAAAGCCTCATGCTCTTACAGCATAGGGGTGTATTGCAAAAAGGTCCATAAAGAATGAGTGTTGTGAATAATCCTAGACACATACTTATTGACAGTGACATCCCTGTATTCTGCCTGCTAGGCTCTCGACCGCTTTAACGTCCCTCACTTAGTATCTCTGCATACTTCCTAACGAATCCTGTGGCTTGCTGACACCAGGATCAATGAAATCACTGTTCATTACGTCTCCAGCCTCATGAGCAACTTTTAATGTGTTTTAATAATTGAGAGGTATTTAACTTGGGGAATTAAACTGTACAGCGAGAAACTGATTTCCTGTTACTTACGAAACATCCTGCAGCCAATGCTATGGTGTATCTCAATATCAGGCAAAAAGCAGCACCTGAGATATTTGCAGCTTTTGTTTCTTCCTGCTTGAGACAGCATTCAGCCTCCTTCTGGACTGTCCTCAGTGCAAGGAAATATTCTCAGTTTAACCTAACAATGTATCCAGCCATCATGTGCTTTCATGACCTTTATTTCTTAGCAGTTGTAAACTTGCAACAATTTTTATAGTTTACCAATTGTATCACTGCAAAATCCTACCTCATCGTGGCGCAGTGGTGACCCTGGCCGTCTGACAGCTATAGTAGCAGGGCGTATGCCCTGGTAGGTCTAACCATGCCACAAAGGTGTCGGACTATCCAATCCAGGGAGGGAGATTGCTCCTTCAGAGGAAAGAACACTTTTCCTTCTCCTTAGAGGTTGAAGGCTAGCTAAGCTTGAGGAGGTACGCATGCCTGCCTGCATAGCCAGTGGGCTGGCTTGAAGTTAACAGCTAAAACAACACAAGTAAATGGGTCTTAGTTCCCTGCACGTCATCGAACTGTTCTATGGTGGGGGAGCAGAAATTGATGAGAAGTTGCTAAAAATGTCAGGTGCTAGTCCAACATGCAAAAGGACAACCCTCGCAGTGTGTACTTACAATTGTAGGTCGCTGGCGAGGGAGGAAATGTTAAACCATCTGATAGAGGAGAAGAAAAGGATAAGATGCAATATCCTCCGTGTCTGTGAAACCCAATGAAAGAAGGAGTTGGAAGTCAACTGGAAAGATGGAAGCGCTGTGGGGCTTGGAAAGGGAGATGGCAGTAGAAATGTTGGAGGAGTCGGATTTATCGTCAGTAAGGATTGGTCTTCAAAGGCATATCATGCCAGCTAATATCATCACGTATTGGTGTGCTGCATCTTCAGATGGAGTCAAAAGCTACCCTCAAGGTCATCCAGGCCTATGCTCCCACAAGTGCAAGTGAGGACGAAGAAGTGGAAGAATTCTACCGAGAGCTTGAAAGAGCTCTCATGCAAAAGTCCACTTACACTGTCACGATGGGAGATTTCAATGCCAAGGTCAGGCGAGGGGAAGCTTGCGAAAAGTTCATAGGGAGATACAGCAGGGGCAAAAGGGATGAAAGAGGAGGAAGGCTGGTAGTGATGGCAGAAATGAAAAAAATGTATGTGGCAAACACCTGGTACAAAAAGAAGACTGCAAGAAGGTGGATGTGGATCACGCCAAACGTGAGAAGCAAGAATGAAATCGACTATATTTTAGTCAATAAAAGGCGCATCGTTCAAGATGTCTCTGTGGTGCAGCCTTTCAACACTGGCAATGACCATTGACTGCTTAGAGCGAAGCTGATTTTTGACGAAGCGATGGAAAAGAAGGTGTTACAGATGGCAAACAGGAAACAGCAACCGAAGACATTCGATGAAGCAAAGCTGAAGAAAGCGATTTCTGGGTTTGACTGGAGCCAGACGGGAAAGTGTGATGTGGACTATCGTATCTTTGCTGACAAGCTAAGACGTTGCATAAACGCATCTGAAATTGAAAAGCTGAAGAAGGTGCAGGGAAGAATCTCGAATGAAATGAAAAGCTTGTTGGAGAAGCAGAGAAACATGAAAAGGAGCTCAGATAACAAGCTTGAGTACTCCATCCTGTGCAAACTTCTATGGTGAAAACTGAAGGACGACTTTGAGAATTTCCGGAAAGAAAAGCTCCTCAAAACAGCTGAATCACGCAAGAGCCTCAGGACATGCAAGCAGGAATTGATGCAGTATAGACTGAGTGTAACAGCATTAAAGAACAAGGATGGAGAGACAGTAATCAACAGAGCAGGGATGGGGGAGGTCTGCAAGGACTTCTATACAGAACTGTTCAAATCAAGAGTCAACGTCCCTCTCCCAGTGCTCCAAGAGTCAGAAGAACGTGTCCCCCAATAATCGTCAGTGAAGTCCGAAGTGCACTACACCAGATTAAGAAGGGAAAAGCTCCAGGCAAAGATGGAATAACATCAGAAATGATTTCTGCAGGAGGCGAAAAACTTTGGAAGGCCCTCGCTTTAAGATTTAATCGATATCTTGAAGAAGGAAAAATACCATCAAGCTGGAAGGAGTTGAATACCATCTTGTTGCACAAGAAGGATGATCAAGAAAATCTTAAGAACTATCACCCTATATGCCTGCTGTCTCACATCTGCAAGATATTTACAAAAGTTATAACGAACCGACTCTCGCAGAGTCTGGATGAACAACAGCCAAGAGAGCAGGCAGGGTTTCGAAGAAATTTCAGCACGATCGACCATATATTTACCCTTAGCCAGCTCCTAGAAAGAGCGAGGGAATACAAACTCCCACTGTGAGTTGCTTTTGTCAACTATGAAAAGGCCTTTGATAGCATCGAGTTTAACGCAATATTAAAGGCGTTTGCAGAGCAGGGCATTAACACGCAGTACATCAGTTTGTTGAAGGAAGAGAATACTGGATGTACAACAGACATTACTCTCCGTGAAACTCCCCTCTGCATCCCAGTTGAGAAAGGCGTAGAGCAAGGAGATACGATTGCACCAAAACTATTCACCGCCTGCCTCGAAATGGTTATGAACAAGATCAATTGGAGGAGTGGTGTCAACATAAATGGAGAATGATTATCCCATCTCAGATTCGTGGATGACATCGTACTAATTGCTGAAAGCACCAACCAACTGCAGAGCATGCTACGAAGACTCGACAAGAAAAGCAGTCAGGTCGGCTTGAAAATGAACCACTGCAAAACAAAATACATGTAATCAGATGTCTTACAAAAATCCCGAATAACGGTAACAGGAGAAGAAATCGAAGAAGTGGAACAGTACATATATTTGGGCCAAGAAGTTAATATGCACCAAGACCTGAACGGAGATCTCTCGTGAAGGATTTGGGCAGGATGGTGTGCGTTTAATTCCATCAAGAACGTCCTCAAAGGAAAAATCGACAAGACCACACATACAAATATCTTCAATTCAACAGTGCTGCCAGCCATGCTGTATGGCAGTGAAACTTGGGCACTGATGAAGAGAGAAGAACAGTGGCTGTCGGTAGCTGAAAGGGCAATGGAACGAGCTCTGTTGGGAATTTCCCTTCTGGATCGCATCCCAAATGGAATGATCAGAGAACGCAGCAATGTGAAAGATATTATCGTAGAAAGCAGACATAACAAGATACGATGGGCGGGCCACACAGCATGGCTCACGGACAATAGGTGGACTGCAATCATTGCTGAGTGGTACCCACGAGAACAGAAAAGACCACCCGGTCGGCCTCCAAGAAGATGGGAAGATGACATTGTTAAACGTTTTGGACAAACATGGAGAAGAAAGGCAAGCGTGCGAGAAGAATGGCGGATGTGTTGTGATCAGCGCAGTAATAACAACAGCCGAAGACCGATCGATCCAGGTGATCACACAATGAGGATGGTTAATTCAGGATGAAATGCTTCATGTGGAGATAGAGACTTTCTGTGCCAACATAAAAGGGACGATGGCTGACTTTGACGTAAAGGTGTACGTGGTGCTATAGATTAGAAATACCCTGAATGGATGGAGCACATTTTGCATTTGCATACTGTTCTCAGCACACTGGCACTTGCTCAGTAGCTACAGATATGACTGCTCGTCATCCGTTATTCTGAGACATGAGTGTATTATTAGTTTCAGGTTTTGTCGTGATTAGATTACATTTAAAGTCTGCAATAGGCAGAGCATAATCAGGCTGCCGAACGTTCATTTCCCCATTTTTCCGCTGCCTGTCACTTAGGAATAGTGAATGAGTTTAAACCTTTGCGCTCAGGCTGGAGTGTAATGCAATGAAGCGCTGCCATTCAGTGAAAAGGAATTTAAGGGGAGTAAAATTCAGTTAATCAGTAAAGGAGAATGCCAGAGATTTCTGACCATCCTTTCCCCGTTCTGAGCCACGGATGTGGTTGCTATGGAAACCAGGTAACCCAAGCATCCTGCCTTTTAGCACCTGACCTGATTTTTAAAAAAGATGCTCAAACTGCTGCTGCTTATTATAAAGAACCTTTCCATGGCTGGGTGCGATCTATAAACATGGAAAATTTACAGCTTGATCATTTTGTTCCAGTTTAACTCAGGGGAAGGTACTTGCAGAGGGTCAAGTCTGTACTGACTGACTAAGCTTTCCTGATTCCTTCAAAACCTCCAGTCCCGTTTCTCTTCATCTCTTCCCATGCTCCTGCCCAAACCTGCAATATCTCACTTATCGTAGTGATTTTATTGTCTGTAACACGTAGCCACCCTATAGGTGAGACATAAGCCTACGTGGATGCTAATCGCCTTGTCCTTGGTAATTCGGTTGCTACTGTTTGTTGTTATCACTATGATTCATGTTGTGGTAGCATGTAGGAGCCCCGGTCCTGGCCAGGACCCGATTGTGTGCAAGGTGCTGTACAAACACAGAACAAGAAGGCAGTTATTTGTATTACAGCCGTGACTAGAGGTCTCAACTGAGACGGGGACTCCATTGTGCCCGCTGCTTCACCCATGCACACCGAGACCATTTACTACCCCTTTACAGCCCTTCTAATCCATGTCCACAGGACTGCCAGGGTGAAAAGGGAAATGGGGCCAGGAAGAAAACCCACGTCTCTGAACCACTGTCTGGTGCTCTGGCTACTGGGCTACATGGGTCCTTTATGGAGCATGTTGTTGAGCAGGAGGATGCAGGGGAGGAAGGAGTGGCCAAGTGTGGTTGGGGGCAAGGGGCAGGCAGACAGCTGTTAGTAAGACAGAATTCGTTTTGCAGAGAGAGCACCTGGTATGTTCTCCCCTCCTGCTTCTAGCAAGAGAAAGCCTCCCCGCTGTGTGGACTGAGACAGAGGCAGGAAAAGACCCTTCGCATAGGGAATATCCCACCACAGGTGTGTGTTTAGAGAACAAGAAACCTCCCTAAAGTGCAATGGAAGAGGGAAGCTCTTCAAAGAAGGGACAGGGTTTGCTTCCTGCAGCTCACCTCCTATTGTCCCAGCTTTAGGATACTTGACCTTGAGGCCCTTGTTGAATGGCTCTGCTCATCAGGCAAAGTGCTGCTCTTCTCCGCAAGCCCAGAGTGCTCAGGAAGTGAGTTTGTCTGGGGCTGGATTTCCTCATTGCCCGAAATGGTCCTGAGCATCTGTGAGCTGGCTCCTGGCTAGCTGGCGACATGCTCAGGGAGGCTTCCTCTGACCCATCTGTCCTATGGATGGAGTAGATCGCTGTGGAAGTAACAGATGCTGGCAAGACACTACACGCCTTAGTCCAGGTACATGGCTTCTAGCAAACCAGGCCCCAGGGCAGTAGAATGCTCAGGGTCGACCCGGCAGGACTCCTAAGCAGTGGCCAGTGTGTTGGAGGGATGCTAGTGGGAGGCTTCTGTGCAATCCTGAGGTTATTTCCATCCACAGTATCAGTGTTCCCTCCTGTTTTTTATGTCCATGTGCGGAATGGATCACCTCCATATTGGTGTACACAACAAAATTCATGTGGTGGGGGTGGGACTGAGGGGTTTGTGTGGGAGCGGGCTCAGGGCTGGGGCAGAGGGTTTGGGGTGTGGGGGATGAGGGCTCTTGCTTGGGGTGCGGGCTCTGGGGTGGGACTGGGGATAAGGGGTTCATGGTGCAGAGGGGGCTCAGGGCTGGGGCCAAGGGTTGGGTGGCTGGGGTGAAGGCTCTGGGGTGGGGTGGGGCTGAGGGATTCGGGGTGTGAGAAGGGGCTTAGGGCTGGAGCATAGGGTTGGGGTGCATGGGTTGCAGGCTCTGGGGTGGGGCCAAGGATGAGGGTTTGGGGTGCAGGCTGCCCCGGGGCTGCAGTAGGAGAGAAGACTCCCTGCAGCCCTCGCTCGCTGTAGCAGCTCGGGGCTGGGGGCGAGGCAAGTCCGGGGCAGGTCTGTGCTGGGGCCAGCAGGGAGGGGTGCCTCTCCGCACCGATGCAGGTCTGCTAATGTGATGCCAATTTTGAAAAAGGGCTCCAGAGGTGAGCCTGGCAATTGCAGGTCAGTAAGCCTGACTTCAGTACCAGGCAAACTGGTTGAAACTATAGTAAAGAACAAAATCGTCGGACACAGAGATGAACATAATTTGGATGGGCAACAGGGAATGGATCACTTGATGATGACCTTTTCCGTCCATTCCCTCTGGGGCACTTGGCCTTGGCTGCTGTTGGCAGACAGGATACTGGACTAGATTTATTCTTCTAGGAAGAAGAATAAAGGAGTTGGAGGCGCAAGTGGTGTTCTCGTCCATCCTCCCCGTGGAAGGAAAAGGCCTAGGTAGGGAGCGTCGAATCGTGGAAGTCAACGAATGGCTATGCAGATGGTGTCGGAGAGAAGGCTTTGGTTTCTTTGACCATGGGATGGTGTTCCATGAAGGAGGAGTGCTGGGTAGAGACGGGCTCCATCTTACGAAGAGAGGGAAGAGCATCTTTGCCAGCAGGCTGGCTAACCTAGTGAGGAGGGCTTTAAACTAGGTTCACCGGGGGAAGGAGACCAAAGCCCTGAGGTAAGTGGGAAAGCGGGATACCGGGAGGAAGCACAGGCAGGAATGTCTGTGAGGGGAGGGCTCCTGCCTCATACTGGCAATGAGGGGCGATCAACAGGTTATCTCAAGTGCTTATATACAAATGCACAAAGCCTTGGAAACAAGCAGGGAGAACTGGAGGTCCTGGTGATGTCAAGGAACTATGACGTGATCGGAATAACAGAGACTTGGTGGGATAACTCATATGACTGGAGTACTGTCATGGATGGTTATAAACTGTTCAGGAAGGACAGGCAGGGCAGAAAAGGTGGGGGAGTAGCACTGTATGTAAGGGAGCAGTATGACTGCTCAGAGCTCCGGTACGAAACTGCAGAAAAACCTGAGTGTCTCTGGATTAAGTTTAGAAGTGTGTGCAACAAGAGTGATGTAGTGGTGGGAGTCTGCTATAGACCACCGGACCAGGGGGATGAGGTGGATGAGGCTTTCTTCCGGCAGCTCACGGAAGCTACTAGATCGCATGCCCTGATTCTCATGGGTGACTTTAATTTTCCTGATATCTGCTGGGAGAGCAATACAGCGGTGCATAGACAATCCAGGAAGTTTTTGGAAAGCGTAGGGGACAATTTCCTGGCGCAAGTGCTAGAGGAGCCAACTAGGGGGGGTGCTTTTCTTGACCTGCTGCTCACAAACCGGGTAGAATTAGTGGGGGAAGCAAAGGTGGATGGGAATCTGGGAGGCAGTGACCATGAGTTGGTTGAGTTCAGGATCCTGACGCAGGGAACAAAGGTAAGCAGCAGGATACGGACCCTGGACTTCAGGAAAGCAGACTTCGACTCCCTCAGGGAACGGATGGCCAGGATCCCCTGGGGGACTAACTTGAAGGGGAAAGGAGTCCAGGAGAGCTGGCTGTATTTCAAGGAATCCCTGTTGAGGTTACAGGGACAAACCATCCCGATGAGTCGAAAGAATAGTAAATATGGCAGGCGACCAACTTGGCTTAATGGTGAAATCCTAGCGGATCTTAAACATAAAAAAGAAGCTTACAAGAAGTGGAAGGTTGGACATATGACCAGGGAAGAGTATAAAAATATTGCTCGGGCATGTAGGAATGTTATCAGGAGGGCCAAATCGCACCTGGAGCTGCAGCTAGCCAGAGATGTCAAGAGTAACAAGAAGGGTTTCTTCAGGTATGTTGGCAACAAGAAGAAAGCCAAGGAATGTGTGGGCCCCTTACTGAATGAGGGAGGCAACCTAGTGACAGAGGATGTGGAAAAAGCTAATGTACTCAATGCTTTTTTTGCCTCTGTTTTCACTAACAAGGTCAGCTCCCAGACTGCTGCGCTGGGCATCACAAAATGCGGAAGAGATGGCCAGCCCTCTGTGGAGATAGAGGCGGTTAGGGACTATTTAGAAAAGCTGGACGTGCACAAGTCCATGGGGCCGGACGAGTTGCATCCGAGAGTGCTGAAGGAATTGGCGGCTGTGATTGCAGAGCCACTGGCCATTATCTTTGAAAACTCGTGGCGAACCGGGGAAGTCCCGGATGACTGGAAAAAGGCTAATGTAGTGCCAATCTTTAAAAAAGGGAAGAAGGAAGATCCTGGGAACTACAGGCCAGTCAGCCTCACCTCAGTCCCTGGAAAAATCATGGAGCAGGTCCTCAAAGAATCAATCCTGAAGCACTTGCATGAGAGGAAAGTGATCAGGAACAGCCAGCATGGATTCACGAAGGGAAGGTCATGCCTGACTAATCTAATCGCCTTTTATGATGAGATTCCTGGTTCTGTGGATGAAGGGAAAGCAGTGGATGTATTGTTTCTTGACTTTAGCAAAGCTTTTGACACGGTCTCCAATAGTATTCTTGTCAGCAAGTTAAGGAAGTATGGGCTGGATGAATGCACTATAAGGTGGGTAGAAAGCTGGCTAAATTGTCGGGCTCAACGGGTAGTGATCAATGGCTCCATGTTTAGTTGGCAGCCGGTATCAAGTGGAGTGCCCCAAGGGTCGGTCCTGGGGCCGGTTTTATTCAATATCTTCATAAATGATCTGGAGGATGGTGTGGATTGCACTCTCAGCAAATTTGCGGATGATACTAAACTGGGAGGAGTGGTAGATACGCTGGAGGGGAGGGATAGGATACAGAAGGACCTAGACCAATTGGAAGATTGGGCCAAAAGGAATCTGATGAGGTTCAATAAGGATAAGTGCAGGGTCCTGCACTTAGGACGGAAGAACCCAATGCACAGCTACAGACTAGGGACCGAATGGCTAGGCAGCAGTTCTGCAGAAAAGGACCTAGGGGTGACAGTGGACGAGAAGCTGGATATGAGTCAGCAGTGTGCCCTTGTTGCCAAGAAGGCCAATGGCATTTTGGGATGTATAAGTAGGGGCATAGCGAGGAGATCGAGGGACGTGATCGTTCCCCTCTATTCGACATTGGTGAGGCCTCATCTGGAGTACTGTGTCCAGTTTTGGGCCCCACACTTCAAGAAGGATGTGGATAAATTGGAGAGAGTCCAGCGAAGGGCAACAAAAATGATTAGGGGACTGGAACACATGAGTTATGAGGAGAGGCTGAGGGAGCTGGGATTGTTTAGCCTGCAGAAGAGAAGAATGAGGGGGGATTTGATAGCTGCTTTCAACTACCTGAAAGGGGGTTCCAAAGAGGATGGCTCTAGACTGTTCTCAATGGTAGCAGATGACAGAACGAGGAGTAATGGTCTCAAGTTGCAGTGGGGGAGGTTTAGATTGGATATTAGGAAAAACTTTTTCACTAAGAGGGTGGTGAAACACTGGAATGCGTTACCTAGGGAGGTGGTAGAATCTCCTTCCTTAGAGGTTTTTAAGGTCAGGCTTGACAAAGCCCTGGCTGGGATGATTTAACTGGGAATTGGTCCTGCTTTGAGCAGGGGGTTGGACTAGATGACCTTCTGGGGTCCCTTCCAACCCTGATATTCTATGATTCTATTCTATGATTCTATGATTCTATTCTAGATGAACCTTTGGTCTGACCCAGTCTGGCCGTTCTTATGCTCCTAATTAAGCCTATTACTACTTGTCCTACCTCCAGTGGACATGGAAGACCAGTGCTCACTGTTCTTTCTGTAGCAACACTTAACATATTAGAAGACTGTTATCAGGTCCCCCCTCAGTCTTCTTTTCTCAAGATTGAGCATGCTCTGTTTATAGCCTTTTCTCACAGCTCAGGGTTTCTAAACTTTTTATCATTTTTGTTGCTCATCTCTGGACTCTCTCCAATTTATCTACATCTTTCTTAAAGTGTGGCACCCAAAACTGGACACAGTACTCCAGCTAAAGCCTCATCTGTGAAAAGAGGGAACAATGACCTTCCGTTTCTTATGTACAATGCTCTGCTTAATACATCCCAGAAGGGCATGACTTTTTTTCACAACTGCATTATGTTGTTGGCTCATATTCAATTTAAGATGCACTAGAACCCCCA
This sequence comes from Lepidochelys olivacea, assembly GCF_965140295.1. Lineage (NCBI taxonomy): Eukaryota > Metazoa > Chordata > Testudines > Cheloniidae > Lepidochelys > Lepidochelys olivacea. Next base: position 127,895,535 of record NC_140416.1, read on the forward strand.
GGTCCTCTGTAGGAGTACGACCACCTAGCCAGTGCTTCCCCATTATCTAGTTGTGCATTTGATTTTTCTTCCCTAAGTGTAGTTCTTTGCACTTGTCTTTACTGATTAATTTACTTGTTGATTTCAGAGCAATTTTCCGTTTTTATCAAGGTCATTTTGACTTTGTCTTGAAGCAAACCTAAATCAAGCCAGGGCGTAACCTCCCGTGCACTGTTGCGGTGTGTTTCTGTGGATGGATGTGTTACGGGCACACGAGTGGGTGAAAACAGTGGGTAGCCCACTACATTTCTGGAGGACATGCCTAAGAGCAATACCTATTGCAAAACAGAAGAATTTCAGTGATGAGGGCCTCTGGACATTTGCTAGATGTACACTTTGTTGTTGGTAAAAATCCCCACTACTGCATCATGAGGCTCCTGGTGGCAGCGCTAGTGTGGACAAGGTTCCTGTGCCTACTAACATTATGCTGATGAGTCAGTTGATCTTGCTTGGAGCAGGCCTTAATGATGCCATGTTAAGTATATTAAGATGTAGCTGCAGGAACTTCATCTACATTGGTGCTTCCCATTGGTATCACTTGTGCAAGTGAACGTACTCTGTGTTAGATTTTGTTCCTTTTGTCTTGTGCAGTGTGTTTGTCTGGCAAACCCAAATACTGTGCAGCAAGTCCTGAATGACTTTTGCTCCGACTCAGCATCTTCTCTCATATGTGACTCCCACTGAAGTCAACGGGGAGTCCCGTGCATAGAGCAGCTCCATGATGACCAGGCTTTAAGTTCTACCATCACTTTGCTGGCTGAGGCAGTTGTTTCTAGGCCTAGTGGAAGTTTCAAAGCAAGTTGTGTCACAGGAAAGAGACTGTGTAGAATCTTCATGGCTAGCCATTATCTGAGCATTCTGCTTGGGAGGTTTCGTTAAATCAGAAAACAGAACTTTGAAATTACCTTTTAAAAAATTGTTTCTAAAATGCCATTGGGAATCTCTTTGAGCTGCCACTGGGTATTGTAGCAAACTGCGCGGCACATGGGGGGAGGAGTACAGGTTGCAGGAGGGAGGAGCTTGGAAGAGTGCCTTGGGGTTCACTGTGCACCAGTAAGGGCACCTCCTGCTGGCTGCTCGAGGGATTAGCTCTTCCAGCCTGACTCCCTCGTCCGGCAGCTTCTCAGCCCGTCGCCTCGCTCTGTCACCCTGCGACCCCTCTCTTGCACCTCAGGAGCTCCAGCGCCTCATCTTCATGGCTGAGCCCTCCAGCCGAATCACAAGAGTCCTCCCCTTCCAGGGTTCTATCCATCCTCTGCAGCGTCCCAAGCCGTCCTTAACTCCACTGCCCAGGCCGAGCCGCTCCCGCAGTGGCTGGGATGAACAGTCCTGGACAGCCCACAAGATCACTGCGCAGATTGTGCCACTCATTCAGTAGCTGGTAGGGGAACCCAGGCCTGCCCTCTACTGTGGGTTCCTGTCCAAGGGCCCAATCTTTGGCAGCCAAGGCCTGCACTAACCCAAATCTTTCTGCTTCTCCCTTGGCCTACTTCTGCCTTGCCTATCCCAGGCTTGCATTCTCCACCCTAGCTAAACCCCCTGCTGCCTGGGTCTGCTAGACAAACCCTTCCTCTTTGGTCCAAAACCCCTTTCTCTCCCTTATCCCCAGGAAAGTGAGTTTAGCCCTCCACCCTGCAGCATCTTTCTGCTACCAGCTCCCCGCTTTATAGAAACGCTTCTTGTTCTTGCACAGCTGAGCTTTCCTTAATTAGGGCTTTCCTCTCAGCCTTAATTCTCCCAGATTGCAGCCTAATAGGTTAATTGGCCCCTCTGGCCTGGATTAACCCCTTCAGGACAAGTGTGGGGGAACATACTCCATCACAAGAAGGCACCAGGAAGTCAGTCTGTGTGCACATGGCTGGAATGTCAGCTGCAGTTGCAACATCTTTGTAAATAGGTCTCTTAATAAAGCGCAAGTCTAGTTTTAGAAACCTGGTGTCCTCTCATGTTTGTATCCATGGTTCACAGAGTCTTAGAGTTCAAGGCCAGAAGGCACTGCTACTTCATCTAGTCTAACCTCCTGTATGTCACAGGCCACTATCACCACTTAGCACCTGCATATTAAAACCAAGAAGCGAAATTAGACCAAAATGTTACAGCCCACAGGAGACTAGACTATTATGTGACACTGGAGGGATGGAGTGGAGCAGTGCTCAAGACTCAAAGAAATGAGGAAGTGAGATATATCCAGATAATCCTTGCAAGTGACCCGCACCCACATACTGCAGAGGAAGACAACAACCGCCCCCACCCAGATTACTGTCAATCTGACCTGGGGGAAATTCCTTCCTGGCCCCAGCAGATGGCCCATATGGTGATTAGTTAGCCGCTGAGCGCATGAGCAAGAACCAGCCAAGTAAGCTCCTGAGAGAGAGAAAAAATGCTCGGTACCATCTCAGAGCCCTGGCCTTCCCCATCCTATGACCCATCTCCAGCCATATTCATCTCTGATGCTTCAGAGGAAGGAGATTTTTTTAAAAACCCACAAACCCTTCCAGAATACACTGGGGGGGAATCTCTTCCTGACCCCACCAAATGGCTGGCTAAAACCCTGAAGCATGAAACCAGTCTGAGCTGTATCATTCTTCTGGAGATTCTCAAATTGAGTTACTTGCTGCTTTTTCATAGACTCAGGGGGCTTTACAGTGGGATGTATAGTACAAAATGTAAATTAAAGCCCCAATCATGAAAAACACTTTAACATGCGGTTTTGCTGGACTGGGGACTAAAGATCATTCTTTTTACTTACTTTTTATCCAAAACGCCTAAACACCTCAGTGAAACCAAACAATGCTAATGTAATTATTGCAGATTTATGGGTGTCCAAATAGCTAAAGACCATCATTCTGAATGAGGCACATGAGTTCTTTAAAATGACTTTCTCTTCATGGTGGTCATCTTTATGCTACTTAAAGCCAGTGGTGAGCTGGAGCCGGTTCTCATCTGTTCGCTGGAACCGATTGTTAAATTTAGAAGCCCTTTTAGAACCGGTTGTCCTGAGAGGGAGAACCAGTTCTAAAAGGGCTTCTAAATTTAACCGGCCAAAAGTGGCACCTTAGGCGCCACCTCCAGGGTGCTCCGGGGCTGGAGCACCCACAGGGAAAATTTGGTGGGTGCAGAGCACTCACCGGCAGCTCCCTGCCCGGCCCCAGCTCACCTCACCTCTGCTTTGCCCCCACCCCTGAGTTACGCTTCGCCGCCCCCCCGGCTTCCTGTGAATCAGCTCTTCGCGCAGGAAGCCGGGGGGCTGAGAAGCAGGTGGCGGCTTCGTGCTCAGGCCCAGGGAGGTGAAGCGGAGGTGAGCTGGGGCAGGGAGGGGGCTGCCCGTGCCGCAGCAGGTAACCCGGGGGGGGGCACAAGGGAACCGCTCCCCACCCCAGCTCACCTCCGCTTCCCTGGGCCTGACCGTGAAGCCACAGCCTGCATCTCAGCCCCGCCCCGGCTTCCCGCGCCAACAGCTGATTCGTGGGAAGCTGGGGTGGGGGGAGGAGAAGCAGAGCGGGGCGGCACGTTCAGGGGCAGAGGCGGAGCAGAGGTGAGGTGAGCTGGGACCGGGCGGGGAGCTGCCGGTGTGGGCTCTGCACCCACCAAATTTTCCCTGTGGGTGCTCCAGCCCCAGAGCACCCACGGAGTCGGTGCCTAAGGCACCACTTTTGATGTGATGGGGGGGGGAGCGGCCACTCCCCCTGCTCCCCCCCAGCTATGCTCCCCTGCCCCTAGGAGCCAGAGGGACCTGCCGGCTGCTTCCCGGGAGCCCACCCAGGTAAGCACCGCCAGGACTCCCCACCTTGCCCCGGCAGGTCCCTCTGGCTCTTAGGGGCGGGGCGGAGTGGGCACCCACTATGGTGGCCTACGAGACCCTCCTGCCCGGTTCCGGGGACAGTCAGGGGAGGAGGGTGGATGGAGCAGGGATCCCGGGGGGGCGGGGGAAGGGCAGGCTAGGACCCCCTCATGGGGTGAGGAGGGAACTGGTTGTTAAGATTTTGGCAGCTCATCACTGCTTAAAGCCCACGTATCATCACAATGAGATCTCATGGATGATTTTTCTCCAGACCCCCTAGTGCCTCTTCAGTCTCTTCACTCGTCTCTTCCCTTAATAATAGTAAAACCTGAACAGCCAGAAACATAGTGGAATTCCTGTAGAAACTCAAGTGCTTATCAGCCCTGGAAAACTCTGAAAGGCAGTCACTGAAAAATAAATTAAATGGTGTATTCTGTAGCACTTTTTCTGCATAAAAAATTTATTCTAGCCATAAAAACCTAGGGCAGATTCAACTGCTGGCATTGACAGCTGCTATGTAATAGGAATATCTATTGCCAACAGTAAACTTTGTTAATTGCAAGAGTCTCTAATCTCCTAAAAAGAAAAGGAGGACTTGTGGCACCTTAGAGACTAACCAATTTATTTGAGCATAAGCTTTCGTGAGCTACTGTATGTGTGCAAGATGGTCCGCACAGTGACGAGTCTGCCATCAGGTTGGCACTGGTGCACCCCTGGGCTCACATGGGGTCCTGCTGAAGTCAAAGGCTCTAAGCACAGATTCGATTCCAGGATCAGGGCCCAGGATGGCACTTGAAAATGTAATGTTCTCCTGTCTGAAATCTAGGGTGAACATTTGATCTCATCTCCAGACTGTGGTTTTCAGGGGCATCCCCTTGTTGGGATCAGAGTGTGATTTCATTGCATAAAGGTGTATGCAATGCATTGGGGGATCAGCCGTACTCTTCTCCCTCTCCTGGCCCAACCCCCACTTCAGGGACCTAGCTGATCCACGGCCTGGGAGCAGTGCTTAGACCTCCAGTGGGATCATGCCCAGCACCTCTGCCTATGCCTTCTTTGTGTGCTCTTCCCTTACACACGTATTCAGAGCTGGGATCCATGAATCCCTCTTTCTGGACTGTTCTGGTGTTATCAATAAAAGGGCCATCCCTGGGGAGTGCAGGGTCTGGGGCGGAAGTGACAGATTCGTCTCTTGCAGGACCAACCACGCCGGCCAATCTCACCGGCCTGGGGGGCCCCCCAAAGCATGGAACAGTCACCCCAATTCACCAGCTTTTTAGGACACTGGTCAGTTTCTCCTTGTATTGTATATATGGGATTTACTGATTTTAAAGGAGTTGTTTTATCAGTTGGAAAGTGACTCTCTGGGTTAATTACAAGGACATTTTCACAAAAGGAATAGTGAGCATGTACATTTTACAGTCTAAGTTTATATTTATATTTCCATCCCAGCTAGAAATGCCTTCGGCTGATCTTTCCCAGAAGGTATTTTCCTAGTGAGGAACGCGCGTTATCTTGTTTTCTGATCATGCTTCACAGGCAGGGAGCCTGGTGCTAAAGAAACAGCAATTGTGGTAGGAAACCTGCTGCTAAACTTCAGAGTTTTGAGATTCAGCCTTGGGAGCCATTTGGTGATGGTTGGAAGGCGAATGGGATCTTAATTGTCACGGCAATGACAGCGGCCCAGCCAAACACATGCCAGTGGCGATGGGGTATGAAAGGCCAACCTTAATTTATTGCTAAGTGCAAGACAGCATAGAATCAAAGCACTCAGTGGAATCATGCTGGCTTTGACTCTTCACTCCCAGCCCACGTTTCGTAGCAGGCAGGGGGCATTCATCTCGGGTACGGCTGTTCATTTTACCCAAGAAGTCACTGAACACAGGCAAGCCGACAAGAGGAAGAAGGAGGCAGCTTGATACTAGCAGAGAGAGCTACAGATAAGGCCTGTCTCTCAGTGCCCTAGTCTATCTCGCACTGCACAGCAGCCTCTCCGCAGTGCTCCGATGGTCCTGCATCACAGGCCTATCTCCTTCAATGACAGCCAGATGAAAGCAGTCCCATGCGCTATTGCAGCCTTCCACAAAGGCCATCCCCGGATTCTGCAGTTCCGAGCATGTTCCCTGTGTGGCAGGGACATAGGCCTCTGGCACCCAGGCCTGTCGCATGCTGCCTTGGAGTGTTCTGTGTTAGCTAGCCATGCCCATAAGCAGGGACACACTGACACTGATTGTGTTGGTAACAACAGAATTAGGAGGGTCTCTGAGACTTTTTTGAACATGTGCTTTAAGAACATGAAAAATGTGACACTGCTTCACAACAGCCAGGGAAATGCAAAGTGACGGGCCATGCTAATCTTGGAATAATGGCCTTCTGACAGAACGGCAGCGGCCTTTTGTCCATTTGTGACACTACATGATTAGCATGCCAACTCGTTTCGGTACTTCTGTGTTTTTTATGATTCATTTAAAAAAATCCTTCCTGAAAGGTTCTTTAAAATACACATTATTTCATCCAGGAGATTGGAATGATGACTCCTTCAAATACGTATTTAGATAGACATTGAAAAGATGTTGTTGTCTGAAAATAAATTATACGATTTGATAAATAATACATGTGATTATGTCTGGGTGGTTTTTTTAAAACATATGTTGCTGTTTCCCCCAGCAGATGGGAATGACACCTTTGCAGCTGCTCCCATCAATCAGGTAAACACGTATTTCCAACAGTTACAGAGAAGGATTCTTGTATATTTCAGTAGTGTGCCTCAAGAACCTTGCAAGCAGTCAGCCTGAAAGGAGGATGGAATGATCATATGCAATCGCGGCTAAAGCCAAACTTTTCAAGGGCAGATGCACACTTGGGCTGCAGAAGTGTATGTATATGTAACATCAACAGACCCCCTTCGTCAACAGGCAGGATCGGACCTGGGACCTCGGAAGCTAAATGCATGAGCCTCAAGGCCATGTGCTAAGGCTGTAGCTGACTCATTAATCTCTAAGCGCTCTCAGTGCCACTAGAGAATCATAGAATCACAGAATCACAGAATATCAGGGTTGGAAGGGACCCCAGAAGGTCATCTAGTCCAACCCCCTGCTCAAAGCAGGACCAATTCCCAGTTAAATCATCCCAGCCAGGGCTTTGTCAAGCCTGACCTTAAAAACCTCTAAGGAAGGAGATTCTACCACCTCCCTAGGTAACGCATTCCAGTGTTTCACCACCCTCTTAGTGAAAAAGTTTTTCCTAATATCCAACCTAAACCTCCCCCACTGCAACTTGAGACCATTACTCCTCGTTCTGTCATCTGCTACCATTGAGAACAGTCTAGAGCCATCCTCTTTGGAACCCCCTTTCAGGTAGTTGAAAGCAGCTATCAAATCCCCCCTCATTCTTCTCTTCTGCAGGCTAAACAATCCCAGCTCCCTCAGCCTCTCCTCATAAGTCATGTGTTCCAGTCCCCTAATCATTTTCGTTGCCCTTCGCTGGACTCTCTCCAATTTATCCACATCCTTCTTGAAGTGTGGGGCCCAAAACTGGACACAGTACTCCAGATGAGGCCTCACCAATGTCGAATAGAGGGGAACGATCACGTCCCTCGATCTCCTCGCTATGCCCCTACTTATACATCCCAAAATTCCATTGGCCTTCTTGGCAACAAGGGCACACTGCTGGCTCATATCCAGCTTCTCGTCCACTGTCACCCCTAGGTCCTTTTCCGCAGAACTGCTGCCTAGCCATTCGGCCCCTAGTCTGTAGCTGTGCATTGGGTTCTTCCGTCCTAAGTGCAGGACCCTGCACTTATCCTTATTGAACCTCATCAGATTCCTTTTGGCCCAATCCTCCAATTTGTCTAGGTCCTTCTGTATCCTATCCCTCCCCTCCAGCGTATCTACCACTCCTCCCAGTTTAGTATCATCCGCAAATTTGCTGAGAGTGCAATCCACACCATCCTCCAGATCATTTATGAAGATATTGAACAAAACCGGCCCCAGGACCGACCCTTGGGGCACTCCACTTGATACCGGCTGCCAACTAGACATGGAGCCATTGATCACTACCCGTTGAGCCTGACAATCTAGCCAGCTTTCTACCCACCTTATAGTGCATTCATCCAGCCCATACTTCCTTAACTTGCTGACAAGAATACTGTGGGAGACCGTGTCAAAAGCTTTGCTAAAGTCAAGAAACAATACATCCACTGCTTTCCCTTCATCCACAGAACCAGTAATCTCATCATAAAAGGCGATTAGATTAGTCAGGCATGGCCTTCCCTTGGTGAATCCATGCTGGCTGTTCCTGATCACTTTCCTCTCATGCAAGTGCTTCAGGATTGATTCTTTGAGGACCTGCTCCATGATTTTTCCGGGGACTGAGGTGAGGCTGACTGGCCTGTAGTTCCCAGGATCCTCCTTCTTCCCTTTTTTAAAGATTGGCACTACATTAGCCTTTTTCCAGTCATCTGGGACTTCCCCGGTTCGCCACGAGTTTTCAAAGATAATGGCCAATGGCTCTGCAATCACAGCCGCCAATTCCTTCAGCACTCTCGGATGCAACTCGTCCGGCCCCATGGACTTGTGCACGTCCAGCTTTTCTAAATAGTCCCTAACCACCTCTATCTCCACAGAGGGCTGGCCATCTCTTCCCCATTTTGTGATGCCCAGCGCAGCAGTCTGGGAGCTGACCTTGTTAGTGAAAACAGAGGCAAAAAAAGGGGGGACAGAACACCACACCTAGGAGGTGTGTGGGTTACTATAGAGGCAGGGACACTTGCATTCATTGGGAATGCAATCGTGCATGCAGTGGCAACTGAGACGTTGAATTTGACATTATCAGGCTCATTGCCCTACCTCCTGGGGGAGTTGTGAGCATAAATACTTCAGACGAGTGTGAAACACTACTGATGAAAAACTCTGTATAAGAGGGAGGTATTATTACTATTTCCAATTTACATTCAAGCTTCACTTGATTGCACACATACTGTGTGGTGTCTCTCTCTCTCTGTATATACACATGCTTTCTCTGCCAATGCATCTTTACCTGTAATTTTTAAAAGCATATTCTTAAGCCTTTTTATTATGGACATCTCTCTGTGTCTGCCCATAACCTTTCTACAGTGCCAGTCCCCATTATATCCAAGGCTCTTTGTGTGTGCGTCTGTTCAGCATGCTGGCCTTTGCAAGTAGGTCAGAGTGCTTTTTTAGACGTGAGCAGCCTTCACCCTCCGTCTATAGACAGGGGAATGCCCTGTCTGACTAGTAAAGGGCGGCGTCGATGGTTATGAATCCTTAGAGCTTACAGCCCTGTCCTGCAGTGGTGGAGGGATGCTGGGGAAACTGGTTGAGAGGGTCTTACTCTGGCAGAAGTTTCACCCAAGTGCCAGAAAAGTACAGTAAGTAGAACTTGAGGAGGGGAGAGGGGAGAATGAGGATTTTGTTTTTTAAATGTTCACCTTCGTAACAGTGATAAGCATTTTAGGGGAGCCGGCTGCACTACAGAAGTGGCTAGGATGGCACGATGCTTATTGACCTGCAGGTTTGCGACAGAACGTAGTGACATGGACTAGACAGGCGGACATTTTCCATTTTGCCTGCGGAAAAATAACCCCATGAGTTCACATTAATTATTATTGTCAGCAATGTTGAGCAACCGAGAAAACCATGGGAAGCCTCTATCACACTGTGTTTGAATAGCAGGGGTCAAATTCGGTAATCTTTGCAACTCCCTGTAGTGATTGTTTCATTGGAGGAGCAGGAACTACACTAGTCTAATGCCCCCCACCCACAGCAGAAGGACCATGGCTGACTGGTTGGGTGCTACCTTCAGAACTGGGAGACCAGGATTCAAGTCCCTGGCCCATACAGACTTATTGTGCTCACACAAGTCACTTAGCATCTCTGGGTATGGCTGCACTGCAAGCCCAGGGTTAGTGGGACTCAAGTCAGCTGACCTTGGGTTAGCAAATGCAGGGCTTGAGAATCTACACTGATTGCTAACCCTAGGTTGAGAATTTTCAAACCCAGGCTTGAACCTGGGCCTCTGGTGTCCACACTGCAGCATGCAGACCTGTGTCCAACCAACCACTTCTCAGACTCCCTAGAGCCAGGGCTTAATTTGTGCCAGGGCTTGCCAGCGCTGAGCTCCAGCACCTCTAGGCTTGGCGGTTCATAGCCTGGCACCTCTGGGCTTGCTGCATCAGGTTTGAATGTTAAAAAAATTCCATGAGCCCCAGCACCCTAATTGCTTGAGCCTGAGCCTTTCCTCTTACCTCTCGCCTCTCACCAGGCCTTTCCACCAGCCACAAGTCCCTCTGTCTTTGGTTCTGAACTTGCTTGTTGGCCCTCTCCAGAACTTCAACCATGAGTTCATCACAGAAACACTTGCCTTTGAACGGTCCATGAAAGTATGTTGGCCTGGGCTTCTACTGCAGCGTGGGTGAATTGTGGAGGTCCTGTAGAGGTCGAGGGCTTGGAACAGGACAAGACAGTGGGTTATTGTCTCAAATAGCTCCTTGCAGGCACACAGAAACAAATCCCTGTGGAATTAACAAGGACATAAAATGATACTTTTCCAAACTGAACTTCAGTATATTGTGAGAGGGCTGCTTCAGGCCACAGAAGCTCTCTGGGCACAACCTGGTTAAACACAGCAAAAGAATTGCAGGCACAATGGTAACTTAAAAATGCAAAGCTGCTCTTTTAATTTTAGAAAATTGCAAAACTACTTAGGGCGGGAGGGAGGAAGTAGCTGTCCTCAGTGGCTATGCTACAAAAGCTTGTTCTATGATTTCAGGCCTTCCACATTGTTTATGAGAAGGTCATGTGAGACAGTACCAAAAGCCTTACTAAAGTCAAGATACACTACATCTACTGCTTCCCTCCTAGCCACAAGGCTTGTTACCTTGTCATAGACAGCTATCTGGTTGGTCTGACATGATTTGTTCTTGACAAATCTATGCTAACTGTTACTTATCACCTTATTATCTTCTAGATGTTTGTAAATTGATTGCTTAATTACTTGCTCCATTATCTTTCTGGGTACTGAAGTTAGGCTGACTGGTCTATACTTCCCTGGTTTGTCCTTATTCCCTTTTTTATAGATGGACACTATATTTGCCCTTTTCCAGTCCTCTGGACTCTCTCCCATCTTCCATGACTTTTCTAAGGTAATCACTAACGATTTTTCCCATGTTTCTAGCATTAACAGAAAGTCCTTTCTTCCTGCTCTGTGGGTCTGGTATGTCTAGGAATGGCCTTTAGTGTGGGGAATAATTTGGTATTCTTGTGACTGTCTCATGAGTAGCATAAAACATACAGAATTGAAATGATGAATTACAAAAATATTTGTCTTTGGGGGCCATTTCCCCACACTTTATTCAGACAAATAGTCCCACTGAGGTCTCCATTCAGTTGAGCAATGTGAACAAGATTTGGCCACAGTTTCAGATGTCTAGAAATTATCCCTGTTCTGTGGGAAAGAGAGGCATAATTTGAATCAGGGGTATAAAAATACAGCACTGTACTGTTGATCTAAATATGTGCTGTTCCACTTCCTAAAGTACTTTGTCTAGGAGCTAACGAATGGCCACACACAGTAATGTAAGTATGATGCACTTTAACATGTTCTAGGGTTCCCTTCATTGTTTCACCAAGTGGCAAGCAAAAGGTGGGACAATTTATCTAAGAGTATTAATAATAATTCCTTAGTTGTCTGGTGGTAGCACTCAGTGTGCTAGGTGCTGTCCACACACAGAGGAAGTCCCAGTCACTGCCCTGCAATCAAAGGACTTCTCTTCAGTAGGTAGTTGGCCAAGCAAAGAGAAGATCTACCTCCATGGCATTCCTCTGTTTTGTCTGTCTGTAATATGGTCACTCTTGAATATCAATTGCTCAATTCCAAAATTTCTGGGACGGTTCTAGGCATCAATAAGCAGAAAGCCTGGTCATTCTGGTGGAAATCAGAAAACAGGAAAAACCTGATTTAGAGGAAAATCTGGTCCATGGTCTGTCTGGTCCTGCAGATAGAAATGTTTCATGTGCTGGGTAACAACATGAAAGAACTCCAGGTTTCTAAAACTAAACTGGCATTTTATTCAGAGAACTATTTACAGAGATGTTGCCACTGCAGCTGGCATTCCAGCCATGTGCACACAGACTGACTTCCTGGAGCATCTTGAAACTTGTGCTCCTCCCTCCAATTTCCATGCAGTTTCTATGTGGAGGATTATCTCTGGTACCCCCTACTGCTAATGTATTACAGGCAGCAGCTTAACATGCTGCTTTCTCTCTGGGTGTATAGTTTGGTCTACAGAAGTATTGAAGGATGCAACTCTCTAGTTTAAATATATTTTAAGTTCAGTTTTAATTAACTAATGGATTTTATCCTTGCAACAGCCCTGTAAGGGAGGGAAGTGCTATTATCTCTCACATTAATACAATGGTATAGCATGCAGGCCATTTTAAGCAGGGAAGGGCTTAATTACAATAAACCCTGTTATAAACGGTACATTGTCTAGCAAAAATTTGGTCAAAATCCCCAAAACTGTAGCCAGAATAGTTCACAATTGAATGGTCCTTTGGATTATTAAAGTGATGAATTAAAGCAATTGCCCAATTCAGCTAGGCCATAAAGATTGTGCCAGAAGGTATCCTTGTTCATCTGTTGATAGCAGACTGCATATACTATGGTTTCTGCTACTGCAGATATTAGGTGTTCTTCAGGACCTAGTCTAATTAGAAAGCAAACACAGGATGATCTGAAGAGAGTCCATAAAAACCAAACTGCCAAAAAGGGCAGCAAAAGTACAAGCTGGCTAATGGTTTATTTAAATTAGGAGGATTCAAAAATGGCAGCATGAGCCGACAGGAGAGAACTCTTCACACTGCCATTGTAGGTGTTAAAATATACTCTTCTGGGGTCTGTTCTGTGAATTGCAAAGTACAATAAAGGCAGCCTGCTGTGTAATGATTTTTTCATCTTAGCAGGTATTTATTAATATACAAAAAACTCGGTGGTGGTGAGGCTTAACTTCTCTTGGGATCATTATATGGTTTTATGTTGCAATATAAATTACCAGCCCAAATGATTCCAGTGATTCTTATTTGTAAGAAACTGTGGCACAAAGGGCCATTAATTAGCTCATCTGCAACTATGAGAACATTCTGTACCAAAAGCAGCAATTGATACCACAAAAAGGAGTATGTATCTGGGGACACTGTGCCAGGTTAAACGAAACTGCATTGGCTGATGGCAAAAAGATGGCATTTAATGGCAATTAACTCAATAAAAATGACTAACTCCAGTTACCAGAGTTTACTCACCTTAGGGTGAAACCCAGCTTTTGCAGAGGAGCCAGCTGAAAATTTATTGAACCACATAGGAATATAGGAACATAGGAATAGTCCTCTTGGATTAGACTGCTGGTCTGTCTAGTCCAGAGGTGAGCAAACTATGGCCCGCGGGCCACATCTGGCCCGCGGGACCCTCCTGCCCGGCCCCTGAGCTCCTGGCCTGGGAGGCTCCCCCCCGCCCCCGCACTGCTGTCGCTCTCCCCCGCAGCCTCAGCTCATGGTGCCGCCGGTGCGATGCTCAGGGCGGTGGGGCTGCGAGCTCTGGGGCAGTGCAGCTGCAGAGCCGGGCCAGACTCTGGGCTCTGGGCTGCGTGGTGCGTGGCTGGCTCCGGCCAGGCGGTTCGGCTGTAGGGCAGCCAGCCACCAGTGCTCCAGGCAGCGCGGTAAGGGGGCAGGGAGCGGGGGAGTTCGGGGTGGTGGGCGGCAAACAGGGGAGTTGAAGGAGGGTAGAGGTCCCGGGGGGGCAGTCAGGAAGGAGAGGCGGGGTTGGATGGGTTCCGGGGGCAGTCAGGGAGAAGGTGGTTGGATGGCCCCGGGGGGGCATCGGGGAGAGGGAACGGAGGGGGCTGGATGGGGCAGGATTCCTGGGGGTGCCGTCAGGGGGGGAGAAGCAGTGGGGGGTCAGATGGGGGCAGCAGCCGGGCCACGCCTGGCTGTTTGGGGAGGCACAGCCTCCCCTAACCGGCCCTCCAAACAATTTCGGAAACCTGATGTGGCCCTCAGGCCAAAAAGTTTGCCCGCCCCTGGTCTAGTCCATGATTCCATCTCTGTCAGGGTCTGGTATCATATGCTTCAGAGGAAGAGGTAAGAATCCCAGTAGTATACAGTTATGGGATAATCTGCCCCCAGTGGAAATTTCCTCCTGACCCCAATATTTAAATGTTGGGCCACACCCTGAATCTTTTGGGGTTATAGCCCTTCCAGAGCTCTTAGGTGTGTTTTTAATATTTACCATATAACACTGGATGTTCCTATTATCCCAATAAATGGCCAAATGTTGTTCAATCCAGCTAAACTCTTGGTCTCACTGACATCATGTGACAATGAGGTCCATTGTTTAACTATCTGTTGTATGAGAGCATGTTTCTTTTTATCAGTTCTGACTGTTCTCTTGTTCTTATGAGATGGGGTGAACAGACGCTCCCATTCTATCCTCTCTAAACCATTGAGTATTTTGTATTTTTTTAATTGTCCCCCCTCTTAAGTGGTACATTGCATCACGGGAGTTGTAGTTTGTGAGCCTGATATCCCTTATGGAATAGACTCCCCACCCTGCCCGGACTATATTTCCCAAAATGGACCCACAATAATGTGATTCCCATGATGGACCATGCAGCTCACGCAGGAGGTTATATTCATTGCGTTATGAGAAGCTGTTGTCCTCCAGGGGGCCCAGCCTATAGAAGAGAATGAGGGGCCCAGACTATAATTTCCACAAGGCAATGCGCTGATAAAGAAGTGAAGTTTACTGGTTTTCTCAACAGGTTCAAAATTCAATGTTTCAGGTCAATCCAAACAATCAAATGTTCTGATTCACCTTGAAATGACAGAAAAGTGAAATGTTGGCTTGTACCCATCTTACCAAGTGATCCTGATTGCTCTGTATCAGTGGCTTGCCCTCTGCACTATTGACCAGTCCCGCATTTTTTGTGACTCACAGCCTGATACCAAGATCTGCTGCTCTCTTCCAATGAGTGAATGATTTCAGGGTGGACTGGAATTCCATTCATCTGAGTTCAGACAAACAAAAACAAAAGAACCCCAGATATGATTATCCTTATTTCTTTATTTTTGCAAAGTAGATTTACATTTTAAATGGAATAAGTAAGTTCAAATAATCAAGCCAATAGCATGTGCCTGTGTTCAGATTGCTTACTTTGCCCCTCAATTCTTTAGACACCCAGATTTGCTGATATACCAGGCACAGGTTAACTAGGTCTGACTGTAACAGGTTACCGAAGAGAGCTTGCATCTGGCATGAGCCAATTATTAGAATAGATAACAGGATCCTTTCGAGCCTCCAGCCCTGAGCCACAGAGACAGCTGCTCAGTTAAGCCTTCAGAATCCCTCAGAAGTTTTTACAATAAGGTTCTGAAGTTCATCTTTTTAGAGAAACTCCCATAGTATGAACGAGTTGGGGAGCTTTATTAGTGAAAGTTTAAAAGTTCCAGAATGTCTCAGTGATATTTTAGCATTGAGCCCTAGACTCAGCCATGTAAAAAACCAAGTTGCATGTAGTTCTCTTTCTTTTTCTCACATTCTCTTCAGAAGTTGCTTAGCATTCCTCTTGGAGAGGTCCCTGTTGTAGGACTAAATTTAAGCTTTAAAATCTAAGGGTATAATGACATGAGCAATGAAGAATAGAAGTAACCAAATAGCAAGACTTCACCCTCAGATCCCCAAACCTCTTCAACAGACACCCTCCACCCCCACCCCCCCAAAGCAACAGCTGGTCAGCAGTGCATCAAATTATGACCACCTTTTAAAATGTTAAACCTGGATTTATTGGAAGACCCATGCGAAAAACACTGTAGAAAAGATAAATAGAATTCAAAAATCTGCAGCAACGATAGATGAGAGGAGGAGGGCATTTCTGGACTTTATAAACATAAATTATGCTGTTAAATGTTTTTGGAAGTCATAGTCAAATAGGGTAAAAAAATTACTGTCATACACGCAATGATAGATCAATGAAATGTATCAAATGAGTATTGAACATGTATGTGTCATAGTGTAATGATATCACCTCTTAATTTAATGATCATTTCTAAAGAGGTCACGTAAAATTATGCCATATTTTTGTACAGTTTGGTTCTCTTTGGCTATCAAGCTGACTTGTACTGATTGCTGAGCCTGGACTTTATTTCCAATGACTATGACAATCGTGTGTGATCTGTGATTACTCCTCTTTCATTTTTGCCCCATATGTAAGAGGCCCTTTCTTCAGCCTTTGCTCAGGTATAAATGCTGTGAACACTCCAGCACTGGGCCCTCAGACTGACATTAAAGAAATTAAACAGAAAACAATCTATGAGCCAAAGCCTGCTGGGTGTCTCTCTAGAGTATCAGGCAAAAGCCTCTATCCCACAAGAAGCAGAGTGCCCTCCTGTATTTTCAACTCCTGGTCAAGAACAAATTGTGTAAAACCAACCTCATTTCCTTCATTGATGTGGTTACTGGCCTAGTGGCTGGTGGGGAAGCAGTAGATGTGATACATCTTGATTTTAGGAAGGCTTCTGACACAGTCCCGTATGACATTCTCGTAAGCTAAATAGGAAGATGTAGTCTCCAGACTACATTACTGTAAGGTGGGTTGAAAGACCATACTTAAGAAGTAGTTATATGTAGCCAGTCAATTCATTTTATCATTGAATTGTGTTATTGTCAGGTGAACCCATACAGTACGTCACAAATACTCAATGTGTGATGAATAGATTTAAGTAGGATAGGAGTATAAGATTGACAAGTATTTAGGAGTGATGAGTTTGTATTAGGTATGTAAGTAAAGCAAGGCTGTAATGCAATAGACTAAGGCCTGTAAGATTTCAGCTTAGCCACACTAGGCCTCAGGCTTAAGGAGCCTAGACATGAGTGGGTGACCCAAGACTGACCCTATGCCAATAAAGCCACAAGATTACTGTAAAGGATGTGCCAATAGTTGATGTTACAGAAAAATAGATTGCAATGTACCGATCTAGACCTCATGGCACCCGATTGTGATGTCACGGAATGTTCTGTTCTGACCACAGGTTACCTGGGAAACAAGTTGACGTAAATGTTAATAAGATCCTAATAAGAAAAAATCGGAAATAAGAGAACCACCTATGAAAAGTGGGGCACCCAAAAATCTATGGGGCGTGGAAGTACAGGTAAGGAAAAGGAGGTTGGAGCCCTCATGCATATGCATAAGGTGTTAGGCGTGGTCAGAACAACAAGATAAAAAGGTCCCCTGGTCAGGTTAAAGTGGGAAGATGCTTACGGGAGATCTCACTGGGAAGACCCCAGCAGGAACCACCCCTCTATCAATGACCCCCTGTTGAGAGATTCACCAGACTCCATAGTATCTTTGAGTATATGAGTATGAATATGGCATTAGTTACTGCATGGACACTCGTAGGTTTTATATATTTGTTTGTGATTGTAACCTTAATCATTTGTTTAGCAAAAACTTACAAAAGAGACAAGATTTCTTATTTGTGACTGTGTGCATAGTCACAGTTTTCATTCTTCATGTGTTCCTAGAGCCTCTAAATCTAAGGCCAACCTATTGGTCTTAAAACCATGACCACACAGGAGTGGGACTCACTATAATTCACCACAGAACTCTCAATTCAATTTAAAATATAAGTTACATATCAATGGTTTGCGGTCAAACTGGGAGGGGGGGTGCATCTGGTGGAGTCCTGGAGCAATCAGTCCTGGGTCTGGTACTAGTCAATATTTTCACCAATGACTTAGATAATGGAGCGAAGAGTATGCTCATAAAATTTGCAGATGACACCAAGATGGGAGGAGTTGAAGAATTTTGGAGAAGAGGATTAGAATTCAAAATGACCTTGACAAATTGGAGAATTGGTCTGAAATCAACAAGATGAAATTCAGTAAAGACAAGTGTAAAGTACTACACTTAGGAAGAAAAAAAACCAAATGCGCAGCTGTCAAGTGGGGGATAACTAGCAAGATGGTAGAACTGTTGAAAAGGATCTGAAGGTTCTAGTGGAACACAAATTGAATATGAATCAACTATGGGACATACCTGTGAAAAAGGCTAATATTTTTTGGTGCATA
Organism: Lepidochelys olivacea; assembly: GCF_965140295.1. Classification (NCBI taxonomy): domain Eukaryota; kingdom Metazoa; phylum Chordata; order Testudines; family Cheloniidae; genus Lepidochelys; species Lepidochelys olivacea. The sequence continues at coordinate 127,913,491 of NC_140416.1, forward strand.
TTAACAGGAGTATTTTGTACAAGACACAAGAAGTAACTGTCCCGCTCTATTCAGCACAGACAATGCCTCATCTGGAGGACTATATCCAGTTCTGGGCACCACACTTTAAGAAAGATGTGGACAAACTGGAGAGAGTCCAGAAGAAAGCAACAAAAATGATCAAAGGTTTAGAGAACCTGACCCCTGAGGAAAAGTTTTTTAAAAGTTCACTTGTTTAGTCTTGAGAAAAGAAAACTGAGTGGGGGGACTTGATAACAGTCTTCAAATATGTTAAGGGTTTTTTAAAGAGGATGGTGATCAATTGTTCTCCATTTCTGCTGAAGGCAGGACAAGAAGTAACAGGCTTCCTCTGTTGGAAGGGAGATTTAGGTTAGATATTAGGAAAACATTTCTAGCTATAAGGATAATTGAGCTCTGGAGCAGGCTTCCATGGGAAGTTGTGGAATCACCATCACTAGAAGTTTTTAAGGACAGGTTGAACAAACACCTGTCAGGGATGGACAAGGTTTACTTGGTTCTGGGCTGGACTTGAGGTCCCTCTAGTCCTACATTTCTGTGATTATTTAAGACAGGGGGCATTGAGGTGCAGCACCTTGTAAGATCAGGTCAAGAACAGCTGATTGCTGCAGGCAGAGGATAGAAATCCAACTCTCTGGGGGTATGATTATTTTTGGGAAGAGTCTGCAGTTTAATAGCCAGTTCTAAGAATGACATGCATCTGATGAAGTGGGTGTTCACCCACGAAAGCTTATGCTCCAATATGTCTGTTAGTCTATAAGGTGCCACAGGACTCTTTGCCGCTAAAGAGATGAGGCCACTGAGTTAGCAAGTGCCTTATTTATAAATGTATAGAGCAGATCTGGGGGCTTTACATTAACGTAGAGCAATAGAACAATTATTGATGTGATTTTATGAAAGAGCAAAACATGCAGCTACCTGAAAATTTCCAGGAGACGAAAGCTGTTTCTTTCACTGAATGGCATCTAAACACCAAGCCCCAATGACTAGAAATATTGACGGCATTATTAAAATGGGACTTTTAATTTCATATTAAGATCATTTTAAAATTGGCATGCAGGAATTTAATTATGTGTAACCTCCAGTTCTAGCAGTTTGCTGAAATTAGTTTGCAGTTTTCTTTTACACACAACCTTTAAAGTGTAATTTAACATCTTGTATAAAGGGACTAAATGCTCTTAAATTGTTGGTTGCATGGCAATTGCACTGACCTCTTTTAAGTAAATTCAGTACTCGTAGATTACTGTACTTGCAGATTAGCATGAATTGCTACATGGAGAAGTAGCAAACATATCAGGTGGGAGAAGTGCAAGCAAAGCTTCATCCGTATTAATAAAGATTAAATACACTCCAACCGATGTAAAGCCTGAATAACCCTCAGATACTGAACTAGCAGATTGCAGCGCCTCTCTGCCACTTGTGTTAGGACCAGATCCATGGATGCTGCAGCCCCTTTCCTGCCCCAGCATGGAGCTCTGTGCGCGGGTCATGTGGAAGATGGGCAGCATGGTACTTCTGTCCATGGCTCCTCCATGAATGCACAAAAGGGCTGAAGTCTCCTGGGGGGGTGAAGTGTCCTCTATAGCAGGATTCTGTTCTAGGCAGGTTCTTATTCTGCCATCTTGACTATAAGGTGTGAATGCTTGCTGTTGTGCACTAAGTGACGTGACTAACATCTGTTGTGTGGTTCTTTCTGTGGGTCCGTCTGCACAGCAAAGAAAAACCCTGGTCTGCCGGGCTGTTTCATTGCTATGCAGACTCCTGGGCTCAGGCTGGAGCCCAGGCTTTAGGACCCTGCAAGGTGAGAGGATCCCAGAGCTTGGGCTCCAGCCCAAGCCTGGAAGTCTACACAGCAGTGAAATGGCCCCACAGCCTGAGCCCTGCAAGCCCGAGTCAGCTGTCACAGGGCAGTCAGGGGTTATTCTTTGGTGTGTAGTCATACCCTGTGTCTCATCCTCTTCCCAGGGGGAGAGGTGTGTGTGCAGGGAGCAGTAGGTTTTTTTAATAAACATGTTATTACAAGCTTACAAGAAGTGGAAGGTTGGACATATGACCAGGGAAGAGTATAAAAATATTGCTCGGGCATGTAGGAATGATATCAGGAGGGCCAAATTGCACCTGGAGCTGCAGCTAGTGAGAGATGTTAAGAGTAACAAGAAGGGTTTCTTCAGGTATGTTAGCAACAAGAAGAAAGCCAAGGAAAGTGTGGGCCCCTTAATGAATGAGGGAGGCAACCTAGTGACGGAGGATGTGGAAAAAGCTAATGTACTCAATGCTTTTTTTGCCTCTGTCTTCACGAACAAGGTCAGCTCCCAGACTGCTGCGCTGGGCATCACAACATGGGGAATAGATGGCCAGCCCTCTGTAGAGAAAGAGGTGGTTAGGGACTATTTAGAAAAACTGGACGTGCACAAGTCCATGGGGCCAGATGAGTTGCATCCGAGAGTGCTAAAGGAACTGGCAGCTGTGATTGCAGAGCCATTGGCCATTATCTTTGAAAACTCGTGGCGAACGGGGGAAGTCCCGGATGACTGGAAAAAGGCTAATGTAGTGCCAATCTTTAAAAAAGGGAAGAAGGAGGATCCTGGGAACTACAGGCCAGTCAGCCTCACTTCAGTCCCCAGAAAAATCATGGAGCAGGTCCTCAAAGAATCAATCCTGAAGCACTTACATGAGAGGAAAGTGATCAGGAACAGTCAGCATGGATTCACCAAGGGAAGGTCATGCCTAACTAATCTAATCGCCTTCTATGATGAGATTACTGGTTCTGTGGATGAAGGGAAAGCAGTGGATGTATTGTATCTTGACTTTAGCAAAGCTTTTGACATGGTCTCTCACAGTATTCTCGTCAGCAAGTTAAGGAAGTATGGGCTGGATGAATGCACCATAAGGTGGGTAGAAAGTTGGCTAGATTGTCGGGCTCAACGGGTAGTGATCAATGGCTCCATGTCTAGTTGGCAGCCGGTGTCAAGTGGAGTGCCCCAGGGGTCGGTCCTGGGGCCGGTTTTGTTCAATATCTTCATAAATGATCTGGAGGATGGTGTGGATTGCACTCTCAGCAAATTTGCGGATGATACTAAACTCGGAGGAGTGGTAGATATGCTGGAGGGCAGGGATAGGATACAGAGGGACCTAGACAAATTGGAGGATTGGGCCAAAAGAAATCTGATGAGGTTCAATAAGGACAAGTGCAGGGTCCTGCACTTAGGACGGAAGAACCCAATGCACAGCTACAGACTAGGGACCGAATGGCTAGGCAGCAGTTCTGCAGAAAAGGACCTAGGGGTGACAGTGGACGAGAAGCTGGATATGAGCCAGCAGTGTGCCCTTGTTGCCAAGAAGGCCAATGGCATTTTGGGATGTATAAGTAGGGGCATAGCGAGCAGATCGAGGGACGTGATCGTTCCCCTCTATTCGACATTGGTGAGGCCTCATCTGGAGTACTGTGTCCAGTTTTGGGCCCCACACTACAAGAAGGATGTGGATAAATTGGAGAGAGTCCAGCGAAGGGCAACAAAAATGATTAGGGGTCTGGAACACATGACTTATGAGGCGAGGCTGAGGGAACTGGGATTGTTTAGTCTGCAGAAGAGAAGAATGAGGGGGGATTTGATAGCTGCTTTCAACTACCTGAGAGGTAGTTCCAGAGAGGATGGCTCTAGACTATTCTCAGTGGTGGAAGAGGACAGGACAAGGAGTAATGGTCTCAAGTTGCAGTGTGGGAGGTTCAGGTTGGATATTAGGAAAAACTTTTTCACTAGGAGGGTGGTGAAACACTGGAATGCGTTGCCTAGGGAGGTGGTGGAATCCCCTTCCTTAGAGGTTTTTAAGGTCAGACTTGACAAAGCCCTGGCTGGGATGATTTAATTGGGGATTGGTCCTGCTTTTGAGCAGGAGGTTGGACTAGATGACCTCCTGAGGTCCCTCCCAACCCTGATATTCTATGATTCTATGTATTGTACACTCTGCTCTGTGTTTATATTGGAGAAGGCAGGTCAGAGAGATGCACCTTGCACTCGGAGCAGGAGGTGGTGAGGTTTGGGATGGTTCCTTAGTTCCAGTGGGAGTTGAGTCGAAAGTCTTGGCCTAGCCCCAGATAAAATTATCTCCTACACAGATGAGCTATACCTTTGTGGTATTATTGGTATTACCATAGTGCCTAGGAGTCAGAGTCATGGACTAGGACCCCATTGTCGTAGGCGCTGTACAAACTCAGAATAAAGAGACAGCCCCTGCCCCAAAGAGCTTCCAATCTAAGTATGACATGAGACAAGAAATAGGGAAGTACATGGAGACAATGAGGCAGTACTGGTCAGCAGGCTAGGCCATGGTCTCAGCTCACCAGCCACCCACCCCATTGCCAGGTTTTTGGGAGGACTCATGGCACAGGAGTTTTAAGGAGGGTGTTGAAGGAGCATAAGGAGGGAGCTTTGTGGCTGTTACAGGGAGCTTCTCCCAAGTGCGAGGGGCAGCAGAGGCGAATGCGAGAAAGTATTTATTTGAATATTTAATAAGTGAGTGATGGACCAAGTGAGTGATGGACCAATAGGAGGTGAGCATGGACAGATTGAGAGCAAATGAGAGAGGATAGGTAGAGTGGGAATTGACTGTGAAGAGCCTTGGATAGGCAGAGGAGGGGGCCAGGAGAGGGAAGCAAACAGAGAGGTGATATGGTCAAAGTGACAGGCTAAGAAATTAGAAAGACGAGGTGTGTGAGGTGATGTCTTTTATTGGACCAACTTATGCTGGTGAGAGAGACAAGCTTTTGAGCCACACAAAGCTCTCACCAAGAGAAGCTGGTCCAATAACAGACAGCACCTCACCCACTTTGTCTCTCTATTATCCCGACACAGCTACAGCTACACTGCGTAGGCTAAGAAACGATATTTGCAGCAGCATTTGCATGGATGTGGGGCAAGGTTGCATTTCTCAAGAAAGGGAGTTACAGTAATCATGATGCAAGATGAGAGTCTGGTTGAAAGTTGGAGCTGTGTGGATGGATAGGAAAGGCCGTATCCATGGCTACTTCTACGCTGGGAGCTAGGGGAATGAATCCCAACCCTCCTGGATTCTGTGGGTATGTACTCAGGGAAGCTAGCCTGTGTCACTGCTCCCATGGCCCATACTACCATATCTACATGACTACCATGTTCAGTGTGCTCGCTTAATAATAAGTAGTGCAAGTATATCTGCCCAAGCTGGGAATCACACCCTCAGCTCCAAGGGTAGATGTGGCCTTTGAGATGTTGTAAAGAAAGACTCTGCAAGACTTACCCTGGATGTGAGGACATAGACAGAGGGCTGAGTGGAGGATGATGCCCAAATCATGGGCCTGAGTGAGGAGGAGGATGGTGGTGGTGTCCTTAGTGATCGAGAAAGAAGGGGTGGGGAGGCTGTGCGGGTAAAGATGAGGAGTTATATTTTGACCATGCTGATCTTAAGTCGCCAGTTGGACATCCCAGAGAGATGGTTTGGAGTGGAGAGGTAGGTCGGTGAATCGTCCACATAGGGGTGGCAGTTGAAACTGTGTTTGTGGATGAGATTACCAAGAGACAAGGTATAAAGGGAGAAGAGAAGGGGACTGAGGATGAAGCTATACAGAAAAGTGGAGCAGGGATGAGGAGGATCCTCTGCAGGAGTACGCTGAAGGAGTGATTCAAGAGGGAAGAAGTAAAAGGGAGACCAGAGTTGTGGAAACCAAGGGAAGACGTGATCCCAAGAAGAATGTGGTAGATGGTTGAAAGCAGCTGAAAGGTTGGGGAGGATGAGGATGGAACAATGACTCTGAGATGTGGCCAGGAAGACGTCATCAGAGCCTTTGAGAGCCACCTCTGTGGCGTGGCAGAAAGTTCTGCTGGACCTGAGGAGCAGAGTTAACCACGATCCTCATTTTGGAGTGTTAGGTGAATTTTTAGATATTCTAGGCCCAGGTAATTTGGCACCCGAGAGATAACTTGACTCGATATTCTATAGGGAGTTAGTGCAGAAAGCAGAGTACAGGTTTGATGTGCTCACAGTAGCTGCGTTGCCTTGGAGATGGACTCTGAATTAGCTGGTGTTTCCTCACAGCTGAAGGCTTCATGCCCCAGTATATTGCACTGCTGCAGTCTAGCCAAGAGATAATGAATGATTATATAACTGAGGTCAGGTCATTATCCACTGGGATGTGATGGAGTGTCCTAACCACCACAGACGGTAGAAAAAGTTACTCCTCAGAGATGCTGTTATAGCTGAGCATTATGTATTCCGTGACCAATAGGTACAAAAATCGGGATTCACACAGAATTAAACAGCAGGGAGATTAAAGGGAAGGTGTGCTCAGTTTTTGTGTCATAAATTAAATAATTTTAATTTAGGAAATGGTGATTCACACCTCTGAGAGTTGATGCTTAATTTTTAGGCTATGAAAAATATTAATTAATTGAATTATTCTTTATTAATGCCACGTGCATATCCTATCTCGAGGCACACTGACAACAAAATATTTAAAAACTTATAACTTTTATGTGATTTAATTTGACTTACTCGGTGATGTGAGACTGGAGTCCCATTGTGCTAGGTGCTGTACTTTCAATGCAAATGCCGATCCTTGACCTGAGGAACATAACATCCAAATAGACAAAAATGGTAGTTAACTGAAGCACCTCACAGGGAACCAATTGGTGTGAATGACTGAACAATTGGCTATTTGATAGTACTTAAATTCTACTGTTGTAAGGCCAAATGAATTCCTGTTTTCAAAGCATGTTGAGTTTCTTCGATGTCTACATACTAGTAATTAACTTTCCAAGATCCAAACTAAAAGAGTTAGTCAATGTAGCTGATATTTGTCGAACTTTCGGAAACTTTACTAAAAATTTCTCCCGAGAAGCCTCCTATATGTGTCTGTTTCTGTTTCTTCAAGTTGTCTCTATTGTGAATTGCACTGCAATGGATTGGGTGTTGGAGTGATTTTTGACAAGTAAAAATAAGCTTTGGATGTGCCTCCCTTCTGTGTTAATGAACCACTCTCGTCATTTGAAAGTAAAAGACGTTTTACTTATGGTGAACATGAGAAAAATGGTGTAGGCAAAAACAAAATAGTCTTTTCCTGAAACCAGGAAAAAATTGTTAGCTTTGCTTTCTGCTCTGTGCTTTCTGTAGCTCCAGACACCTAAGACAGTTTACCTTAAGCTTTTTGCCAGATCAATATTCTGTACTCTTTAAACTTTCCTCCAAAGAATCTGTATAGGAATACTTAACCTACAATATTTACTTAAAAGTAGTATTTCCTTTATTAAAGGCAGATTCTAAAAGCCAGACATGCCTGAGAGGGATGAAAGATATGCTCTTAGAGAATCAAACCCGATTAAAAAAAATAAATCCAGAATCTTAAATACAGGTGGAAAAATAGAGGCATAGCTAGAGAGGGGAAAGTGAAGTGACAGAGAAAGGGGTAGAAAAGAAGGAATAGAATCATAGAATATCAGGGTTGGAAGGGACCCCAGAAGGTCATCTAGTCCAACCCCCTGCTCGAAGCAGGACCAATTCCCAGTTAAATCATCCCAGCCAGGGCTTTGTCAAGCCTGACCTTAAAAACCTCTAAGGAAGGAGATTCTACCACCTCCCTAGGTAACGCATTCCAGTGTTTCACCACCCTCTTAGTGAAAAAGTTTTTCCTAATATCCAATCTAAACCTCCCCCACTGCAACTTGAGACCATTACTCCTCGTTCTGTCATCTGCTACCATTGAGAACAGTCTAGAGCCATCCTCTTTGGAACCCCCTTTCAGGTAGTGAAAGCAGCTATCAAATCCCCCCTCATTCTTCTCTTCTGCAGACTAAACAATCCCAGCTCCCTCAGCCTCTCCTCATAAGTCATGTGTTCCAGTCCCCTCATCATTTTTGTTGCCCTTCGCTGGACTCTCTCCAATTTATCCACATCCTTCTTGTAGTGTGGGGCCCAAAACTGGACACAGTACTCCAGATGAGGCCTCACCAATGTCGAATAGAGGGGAACGATCACGTCCCTCAATCTGCTCACTATGCCCCTACTTATACATCCCAGAATGCCATTGGCCTTCTTGGCAACAAGGGCACACTGCTGACTCATATCCAGCTTCTCGTCCACTGTCACCCCTAGGTGAATAGAAAATACCCTTGAATAGAAAAGCACAAATTAATCCTGTTTATTTAATACACTTGATACCAAAATATTACAGAGAAACTATTTCCCTAAACAATGTATGTATGTAAATATGTCTCAGCAAACCTTTGAGGGCCATTCAGAATTCACCCCTAACGTGGGGATTAATGCTGCAGAGCAGAGCCTCATTCTCAGGCAAACCAGGCAGGCCGTGCAGAACTGTAAGAGAACATATAATGTATAGTTTATTTGTGAAACTTTATTTTTCTCTCCTTGCCAGTACAAGTGTGTAGCTCTTGTTTAGCTTCTGCGCAAAGAAAGGCCATGCTGAGATATCAGGGGTCACATAGTCCTCTAAACAGACTGTTCTGCTGAGGGACATTTGGAATTTCCATCTGTCCCAGGGAAAATCTGAGATTTCAATGTTTCTTTTCATCCCAAGTGGGGACAATAAATTGAAATAGCCAAATTTTTTGTGGAACAACTTTCTACTGAAAAATTTTGATTTGGAAATGTCCAAACATTTCATTTTGACACTTTCAATTGAAACAAAAAAATTGACCTTTTGAAATGAAAATGTCCCATTTTCGTTTGTTGATTTGGCCTGAAATGCTTTGTTTCAGGTTAGAGTCACCTGAAATGAAATAATCCATTTTGATTTTCCCAACAGAAAATTGAAAATTTTCAGCAGCACTGAAAGTTCCCGATCAGCTCTGGTTACAACTAGGTACGGGGACAGAACACTCAATGGGCGTGGCCTTGGGATGTCCAGCTGTTACTCACTCGGATGGGAAGAGAGTGGAGTTTGTACTGCTTCCCTCAATCCCACGCCACAGAGCAGGCAGGGAAGCTGGGTTCCTGGAGATCTGTGGGGAGTCGGGGAGTTTTATGAAGGCTCTGCATGAGCCGTTGCAAGAGTTGTTCCCATGGTGCCTCCCAAAATCCCCTCCTCCAGGAGTGGGAAAGCTGATTTTATGATGGAGGAACTGGCAGGAGGAAATGCATGTGGAGTCAGCATTGACTTGTGTAGGGAATGGCAAGTGTATGATGCCCTGGAGAACAGCCACTACTCTCCGCCTGTTTGAGGAACACCTGAAAAGGGGCTTTCACAGGACTGGAGCAGAAGGGGTAATAGGCTGAAGAACCATCAATCCCTCCCACCCTCATGTTCACTGTTGTCATTTAACATTTGAATTATAGCAGTACCATCCACACAGATGTGCTGCTTTCAGCTCCATGCTCCCAAGGGAGGAGTGGGATGCATTTGCTCCTCATTTTCATAGAATCATAGAATCATAGAATATCAGGGTTGGAAGGGACCCCAGAAGGTCATCTAGTCCAACCCCCTGCTCAAAGCAGGACCAATTCCCAGTTGGGTGTTCAGGTGGGTAATTGTTTGATCAGCACACATAATTGTGAACTTAAATATGGGGTTGCATTTTGGCACACAGAGTTTTGGTGTATGCAAGCAGGTTTCTACCTTTGGTAATCTTGATCCTTAAATTTTGGGGGTGGGGGAGTTTAAGATAAAGAAACACAACAGAGCTGACTTCTGTGGCAATATTCTCCCTCCGCTGTGCTTTTGGGATCTGAGGGGTTTGAGTGTTACTTGCACAGACATCTGCATTTCCAGCTACTTCTTAATAGGCAGCAGGTTTGAAACAAACAAAAGGAAGTATTTCTTCACACAGCGCACAGTCAACCTGTGGAACTCTTTGCCAGAGGATGTTGTGAAGGCCAAGACTATAATAGGGTCCAAAAAAGAACTAGAAAAATTAATGGAGGATAGGTCCATCAATGGCTATTAGCCAATATGGACAGGGATGCAAAACCATGCTCCGAAGTGTTCCTAACTTCTATTTGCCAGAAGCTGGGCATGGGCGACAGGGGGATGGATCACTTGATGATTTCCTGTTCTGTTCATTCCCTCTGTAGCACCTGGTATTGGCCACTGTCTGAAGACAGGGTACTGGGCTAGATGGACCTTTGATGGACCTTTGATACTGGGCTAGATGGCCATTCTCATGTTCTCTAAACTGAAGTGAAGACCCAAACCTTTTTAGGTCCATGAATGGCTGTGAGTAACACACATGACTCACTGGAGCAGATTCTCCCATCCTTATCCAGGCTGGGTTGGCTTGCAGAGCTTTCAATGAAATTGAGGGGTAGAGCTGGTCAAAACATTTCCCACAAAAAATTTTCCAATCAGAAAATAGGGTTTTGTCAAAATTTTCTCTGGGGAAAAATGTTTATTTAGTTAATCATTTCTATTTTGTGATCTGGAAAATCAAAATGAAAAACGTAGTGGCATGGAAATGTCCTGTTGACATGTTGTTCCAATTGACCATTGTCAAATTTTCCATGTCAACAGCTCCCATTCAAAGCTTCCTGGAGTTTTGTTTCATGAAACTTTTGGTATTTCAACATGCCGTTTCGGGTGGGAATTTCAAAATGCTGAAATTCTCCTGTGAAAGGAAGGTTCTGTTTTTTCACCCACTGTATCAGAGCATGCTCACTCAATGAAGTGCATCTGGGCAGGCCTGGAATTGGCATCTCCACTGTAGAGTGGGAGGAAGAGGTTCACAGCCTGGCTAGCTGTGTTACACTTTACTCTGCACGTACTCTTGTTCTCAATGAATGTAACCGCTTGCAGAGTGAGGTACTACTCACTGTAAGGACAGCATAACTGGGCTTGACTGATGGGATGAAGGTGATGATTTAAACTGAACCTTGACAAGGGAAGTGTCTCTCCGTTGGCAATAACATTGTCTTCGTGTTTCACTCCTACACTTTTATGTTGAGAATGAGGCACGGACTCACAGAATCATAGAAGATTAAGGTTGAAAGAGACCTCAGGAGGTCATCTAGTCCAACCCCCTGATCAAAGCAGGACCAAAAGATCTGCTTGGAAAAGCTCATATCTCATTATTAAAGTTTCCTGTCTTTTATACTTAATGAGTTTAAATGTTTATTTATAGTGCCTCATAGGATCAGAAGCATCAAAGGAGATGCTGATAAATCAGTGCTCCCACAGCCATGCAAAATTAAAGTTCTCCAAGAGAAATGCTCAGTTGTAATGAAGCCTTTTGTATTTTCCAGCATTTTCACATTTTAAGGAGAAAAACAGTATTTCAGTTTTCCAATAGGAATTTTAACAGGTTCTTTCTTGTCAATATGTAACATGGATTTTAGACTGTTTACAAGGAGAATAAGATTTACCTTCTGTCTTTGTTTCACCTCTAAGCACATGCCCTGTGGGGTGTGATCAATACGGCACTATTGTTGAGCACATGGCATTGAGCGCACAGCCAGTGTAGCTTGGAGACCTTTAAAAAACTGAATGCAGAAACCAGGAAGAGAGTGAAAATATGCAGAATCAGTGTTTATTTCCCCCTGTGATGTGAATGCAGTCGCTTCTGCTAGGGAGGAGCGATTTCAGCCCAAATGTTCACAAGTGGGTACTTAAACTAATGCACTTCAAGGCCATATTTAGGCACCTAAATGACCCATAGGCCCTACTGTCAGAGGTGCTGAGCACCTCTGGCTGCCATTGGAGCTAATGCTGAGGTGGATTCTCAAATATGGACTTCTCTTCCTAACTTTGGCACATGATAACAACCCCTAAATTCTATGAGATTGAAATGTAAATCCAGATTAGGAATCCTGCAGAGGAATTGCATATCTGCTGGAGCTCACTGTGCTGCTGGCCAACCAGATGCCAGTCCTGCCAAGGCCTCTAGGCCCCAACTGAACAGTGACGAATGCACAGCTGGAAACGGTCTGGCTCCCCTGTGTGTTCATATTGTTAAAATAGGTATTTGATTTATGCAAATGTGTTTAGACTTTATGAAATGTTTGTATGTGCTGCATGATCTAATCTCACTTACAACATCTTCACCCCATGTTATAAGGTATAGTGAATGTGTTGGAGCAGAGTTTTGATAGCCCAGAGCCCAGTATCATGTTTAAACCACTGTGAGCGGCTGGAATACCGATTGTTACGTCTATTGCCGAAAGCAGCTAGAAGGAGGCCTTTCTGAAATCTTAGCACATCTAACAGACCAGGACGGGAGGTGAAGTGAGTGACCTCAAGGAATAAACATGACCCTCTGCCCCCCTGACTTGAGTTGCTTTTCCGAAGCATGCGGTTTTTGCAAGATGGAAAATCTAGCAATTGTGAACTATTGCTCTACATCTGGTTAACTGGTGGAAAATTCCCCTGCCTGACTGATGGAAAGTTGCCCACCAGACAGTCTGGAGAGCTCTCCCCTTAACTTAGCGTCTGCTCAGCAGTTTTGTTAATGGACAAGCTACGTAATACTAACAAGTTAGATCTAAAAAGAGGAAGAAATCTGAGCTTGATGGACACTTGCATGCTTGGCCACCTCTCAAGTTCCCCTGCAGACAACGGCCGACCACTGGATGTTTGCAGTTATCCCCTTAAGACCTCCTCAAGACCCTGGGTAAATATGCATCTGGGATCTTTTGGGGTGTTTTACTAACCTGCTGCGGACATGTGTAAGTGCTTAAGACTAAGTAAAGTATAGCTTTAAGTGAGAGCACTCTTGTGTGGCAGTCAGATGGCTGTGTCTCCTTTGATTTATTTCCTGACACCACCTTGCACAAAGTAAAGTTACCAAGAGCTTTGCATTGAAAGAACCCCAGGTAACAAGTGTTTGCACTGTAAACCTCAGTGACTGTGTAACTTACCAAAGAGGAAAGAAACATTGATAACTTTTGCTGGCTTCCTACAGAAGGTGTTAGGTGCGGCACACAAGAAGACCCATTGAATCCAAATGACACCATTGAAACCACTGTGAAAGAGCAAAGGACAAAGACTTTGTTGGTTGCTCCCCTGACAACCATGAGGAGAAGACATGGAGGTGGACTCTGCAGAAAGGGAATAAAAATCCCTGACCAGACGAAACTGGATCTCTGTGCTGCTTGGACTTTGGAAGGGCTAGATTTCTAAGCATAAGCAAGAGATCCCCAGCTGCTTAGCCTCAGTTAGCCCTAAAGGACATATAGTGCTTGCACATTACAGCAGCTTCTATTAACTTTTGGGAAAAAAAAGACTGTAATTCGTGTGTGTGTGTGTGTGTGTGTTCACCTGCTTTAACCTTGTAAATAACTCATTTATTTTTCTTAATTAATAAATCTCTAGTTAATTTATTATAGGATTGGCTACAAGTGTTGTCTTTGGTATAGGATCTAAGGTACAATTGACCTGGGGTAAGGGACTGGTCCTTTGTGACTGAGAGTAACCTAAATATTGTTGTGACTTTTGGTGAAAGGGACCATCTGTCACAGAGACAAGCTTTCCTGAGTGGCAGTGGCCAAGTGGACTGTCTGTGACTCCATGTTAAGGCTGTGATCACGCTTGAGGAGTTCACACTTGATGTTTGGTTGGTGAAATCTAAGTACAGAACTCACAACCAGATTCGGGTTTGTGCCCCAGCTCTTAATACTCCGCCCTGAGGTTGGCACTCATGCTCCTGAGCCACTCCAGACATATGGACACATAATCCAGACATCAAAGTGAGACTGGGATCCTTCAGAGAGTGTATTTGTGGAGGAGTTCAGCGCAGGTCGAAAGCTCGTCTTTTGTTCCTCTGCTTGATTCCCAAGTCTGACCAGATAGATGCCCTGAGCTTCCTGGGGCAAAGGGGCTGCCTCTCTGCCAGGTAACAGAGCCCTCTCTCTATAAGCCCCTCTGCTGGCTATGCAGCACTATGCCCCCTTCCTTTGTTAGGGAACATGGAATGTGCATCAGGACTGCAAGGGCCTCCCCTGGCGCCCTGAATGGTCTGTACCGGCTGTTCCCTGGGCCGTTCAGATGTCCAGCATCTCCACCGCTATTTGTGGATTTTGCTCAGCTGCTCCCAGACACAAATGCAGGTGCGAGGAATTGCCATGGCTGTTCATTCTGACACTGGTCCTTGTGGATTTAGTGGAAAATTATGCTAATCAGTTGAGATTTTCATCTTAGATTTAATGGAAGATGAATCTCTTGATCCCCTGGGCTCTCTTGGAAATCTCAGGTGCGATCTTCCTCCTTGCTGCATTATCAAACATCTGAAAATCTAAAAAGAAAAGGAAAAGGCACCTTGGAGACTAACAAATTTATCTGAGCTTTTGTTAGTCTCTAAGGTGCCACAAGTACTCCTTTTCTTTTTGCGAATACAGACTAACACGGCTGTTACTCTGAAACCTGAAAATCTAAGTACACTATATCCACTGGATCCCCCTTGTCCACGTGCTTGTTGACCCCTTCAAAGAATTCTGGTAGATTGGTGAGGCATGATTTCCCTTTAGAAAAACCATGTTGACGCTTCCACATGAGCTGAAAGTAGTAGTAGGTCCCTTATCTTCCGAGGTGGCTAATAGAGGGCCACATGTCAGTTACACAAGTTATTCTGAAGCTGGCACCTCCCATTCTCTCCAGAAACCCACTATATTTTACCTTGATTATCACTACAAAAGGTTTTCTCCCCCCCCCACTCTTCTGCTGGTATTAGCTCATCTTAAGTGATCACTCTCCTTACAGTGTGCATGATAACACCCATTTTTTCATGTTCTGTGTGTATATAAATCTCCTCAATGTATTTTCCACTGCATGCATCCGATGAAGTGAGCTGTAGCTCATGAAAGCTTATGCTCAAATAAATTGGTTAGTCTCTAAGGTGCCACAAGTACTCCTTTATATTTTCTTTTGCATTCATAAGGAAGAGAAACAGTCTGGACTCTAAAAAGTGAGGCTTGATTAGAACTAAATCACAATTACATAAGCTAAAGGAGAGCCATGAGTTCCTAGCTGTGTGTCTGTGAAGCTGCCACTGGATTCCTTCCAACCAGTTTTCTCTAGCCCCAGTCCAGTTCCCGCTAACATGCACTCTGTTCTTCAAGGCACAGTACATACTCCTGGCATCTCCCCATTCCAGTAAAGGCAATCCCAAACAATTTTATATATATACCAACTGTTTCTCTACAAATACCATCAGATTCTTGACTCCATGAGTCTTTCAGATACTTGTCACAGTCTATTAGATCGACGAGGCACCATTTCAGTCCTTGTACAAGCTGAATCAGCTGACTGCTCTGGTTAGAATCATAGAATCATAGAAGATCAGGGTTGCAAGGGACCTTAGGTGGCCATCTAGTCCAACCCCCTGCTCAAAGCAGGACCAACATCAACTAAATCATCCCAGTCAGGGCTTTGTCAAGCCTGAGCTTAAAAAACTCTAAGGATGGAGATTCCACCACCTCCCTAAGAAACCCATTCCAGTGCTTTACCACCCTCCTAGTGAAATGGTGTTTCCTAATATCTAACCTAGACCTCCCACACTGCAACTTGAGACCATTGCTTCTTGTTCTGTCATCTACCACCAATGAGAACAGCCAAGCTCCATCCTCTTTAGAACCCCCCTTCAGGTAATGGAAGGCTTCTATCAAATTCCCCCTCGCTCTTCTCTTCTGCAGACTAAATAACCCCAGTTCCCTCAGTCTCTCCTTGTAAGTCATGTGCCCCAGCCCCTTAATCATTTTCATTGCCCTCCGCTGGACTCTTTCCAATTTGTCCACATCCTTTCTGTAGTGGGAGGACCAAAACTGGACGCAGTACTCCAGATGTGGCCTCACCAGTGCCAAATAGAGGGGAATAATCATTTCCCTCGATCTGCTGGCAATGCTCCTGCTAATACAGCCCAATATGCCATTAGCTTTCTTGGCAACAAGGGCACATGGCTGACTCATATCCAGCTTCTTGTCCACTGTAATCCCCAGGTTCTTTCTGCAGAACTGGGCTGAAGGATGCTCATTGGGTTTCTCAGGGCTTTGGCCTGTAGCTGTCAGTGAAGAATCTGCCTCCTTACCTCCCTCTTCTTCAGGAAAGAGTTGCAGATGTCTCCTGTTCCTCCAAAATGTATGCCCTACAGGAGTTTGTACTTCATCTGATAGTGGGGTGACCATGAATCACTACTGGCCTCTGTGCCTGGCAAGAACTATCATGAATACACACTGCATCGCTGGGCTTCAACAGCTCCAACACACTAGAGCTGCTGTCATGATATATCTTTTGCTTACACTTACAATGTTCCTTATGGACACCTTAATCAGTATTGCCATTAGGGTTCACGACTAACTTATGGAGTCTTGTTCTCAACTTCCTGCCCAACAATGTCTCTGCAGGTGACAGCCCACGATTCACTGATGCTGCTCTGTACCTGAGTCAGCGGTCTTTTTCAAAAGTCTTTTCACAATTTTCACGCCATTCACTACAAAACGGTTGGCTTGAGAATACCTGGGACTGGAAGTTACCTGCTTAAGCCCATACACTGCAGCCAATTATTTAAATTCATGTCTATCAAACTGTGGACCATTATCAGACATAATCACTTCATGGATTCCATGGCTGGAAAATATGGGTTTCATGCACATTATAACATTTTGATGTGGTATTTTCTAATGAAACAACCTTTGGAGAATGAGAATCATAATCCAAAATCAAAACATAGTCTTTACTGCATATGCAACTAAATCCACACCAACGTTGGACCATGCCCTTATCTGTTCATTTTATACCAGCATAGGCTCTTCTTTTCTGTTTAGGTTGGTACTGTTGACATGTTTCACACATTTTAACAGTTTTCTCCATCGCATTGTTCATTTGTGGCCAATACAGTATCTCTCCAGCTCTGTGGTTACATTTCTCCATGCCCAAGTGGCCTTCGTGTATTCTTGTGAGCATGTCAGCCTGTAACGTCTTAGGCACTATTATTATTCTATTTTCTCTAAACAATACCCTATCAATGAGAGACAGTTCTGCTTTGAACTGGAAATGTGGACTTGATACGTGATGTCCTGTCCACCCTGTGGTAATAGCCTTGATCACCCTCTGTAAAGTCTAGTCATTAGCTATAGTCCCAGCAACTTCATTCCACATCCTTTCTGAGCCGGGACAATTCTTTATCAAGTGGACATGCACTCTGTCTGACTTCACCTCTGTTTCTACTCCAGTTTGATCAAATGGTCTGGACAATGTGTGTGTATGAAGGTACTGAGAGATACCATTCCTCTGTGGTCAGAGGCCAGCACCTGGCTGGCTGATTAGCCCCGTCCACGGCACCTGGGGAAAAGAGCTGGCACTTAATTGGCTGATTCTCATAAAAGAGGGCAGCAGGATTTGGAGGGAGGGGGTCAGCAACACTTCCTAGAAAGCTGAGGGGTCACTGGTTTGGAGCAACTGTATTACCGAGGCTCTAAGGGAAGGGCCAGGAACGTTTGGGTTGCTGAGCTTAGTGGTGTGACGGGCAGACTTGGGGAAGTGACTATTCAGCATGGGCGGGCTCTGAGGGAAGAGGCAGTGAAGTTTGATTTGTTTGTTAAGAAGCCTTGAAATACATTAAAATAATACCTAACTCTGCTGGAAACTGCTTCCCTGGAGTCTATGAGAGTTTCGATACAATGACCCCAGGGGGTGAGCTGGCTCAGCAAGAGCAACGCCTGGCCGGGTAGGAGGTGTCTCCTATGAGATAGGCCCCAATTCTTTACAGTGTGCTACCACCTATTCTTTTCCTTGTTTTTAGACTATTTCCAAATCAGACAATTGGATCTGAAAACCAGTCATTGTAACCAGGGCAGAGTGTCCACTAGCCCTTCTTTGCCATTGATATCACAAGCTTATGGTCTATTTCTGCAACAACTTGTCTTCCATAAATGAACAAACGATCTTTGTTTTACAGCCATGTACCAGGGCTAAAGCTTCCTTTTCAATTTGGGCATAATGGCATTCTGTTTTTGTAAGAGTGCTGGATGCGTACGCCACCAGTTTTCAGGTGGTGCTCATATTTTGTAGCAATGGAGCCCCTATGCCTTCTTTGGAGGATCTGTGGACAATTTGATCTGTCTTCTGTTGTCAAAATACCTCATGACAGGGGCTTTCTGAATCAATTGTTTTACGTTGCCAAACTCTTTGTCCAGGTTAGTATCCCACATCCATTGATTATTCTTTTGCATTAGTATGCAGAGATTGCTGGTTAATCCAGCCAAATTATCATTATCTATCTATCTATCTATCTATCTATCTATCTATCTATCTATCTATCTATCTATCTATCTATCTATCTATCTCAACAAAATTCTCCATTCCTGTGAACAGCTGTAGTCCCTCTTCATTTTCTGGGTGTGGCATATCTGTTACAGCTTGCCCTCTGCTATGATCAATACATACCCCTTATTCAGTTAACCTTTCTCCTCAATAGGTAATTTCTCTGAGCCTGAATTTACATTTTTGTTTAGCTTCAGGCCTACTCTTCTCGTCTTGTCCAATGCTCTCTTTAACCTGTAATTATGTTTTTCTGTTGTGCTGCCCCAGATGAGAATGTAATCTGTGTACACTTCAATTCCCTCAAATATTTGCTTTACAGTCCTATGAAAGCCTTCTGGAGTGGATAGATTTTAGACCAAGTGATAATCTGAGAAAGCAATATCTTCCATATGGTGTAATAAAAATACATAATTTGAAACTCCTCTCATCTCAGGGAATCCACCAGAATCCAGAAAATGCATCTAAAGTAGTAAAATACTTTTGTATCAGCCGTATTCCCCAGTAATATCTTCCCTGGTAGGGAACTGAAAATGCTCCCTTTTGATATATTTGTTAAGCTCCGAAGGATCCAGGCATAATCTGTATTCCGTCCTCCTCCCCACCGAAACTTTTACTAGTGAGTGCACCCATTTGTAGGCTCTTCTAATTCTGTCTGTTGTTACTAAACAATCCAGTTCTTCTTTGAACTTTTTTCTCGTCCTTAGAGGACTATTTCTAGAGGCATGTATGATGGGACAATTGGGCTCTGTTAGTTCAATTTTATATTCAGTTGCTAGTTTTCTTATGACCTTGAAACATCCTGAGACTGTTCCTCTATGCCTATGTCCCTTATCTCCTCTGCCATGTGCACTCTTTGTATCAGCCCAAGGGCTTGACATGCTTTTAAACCCATATAAGTGCTTTATTCCCTTTAACTGTCACAAAGTTTATGAGTTCTATTTGATCCTTTACCTTCACTTCTAGTACATGCATACTACTAGTTGAAACGAGTTCCCCACTATAAGATTTGAGTTTAACCTGTTTGCTCACCATGTTTCCTGGCTTTTTTTCCCCTTCAGCCTTTTAACACTAGTATCTGAAACAACATTTAGCTGAGCTCCAGTGTCCAATCTGTAGGTTATAAGAGTCCCATTAGTCTCTAAGGAAATTGTCCATTCATCTGTTCCTTCCTCTTCAGATACAGCTCCTAGATAAAACTCGTCTTCTGTGCTGCTGTCTGTACTCTCTTCCGAGATTAGTGCTTTGGAATGCAGGCTTTGCCTCCTTGTCTGCTGTTGTTGATCCTGGTTGCAGACTTTGGCAAAATGACTGCATTTCTTACAAACGTTGCAGCACTTAACAAAAGCCGGGCATTGTTAAGGTCTGTATTTGTGTACACATCTTGTCCCATGCTTGAAGCTGTCCCTTGTGAACTCTCACGTTTTGTTTTTTTCAGGTTTCTCTGTGTTTTTTGTTCTCTAGTGACTTACTGCTTGCCAGTTTTTTCTCTCTCTTGTCACTCGATCAAGATTGGCGGTGTCCTATTTTCCTTCCATTATTTTTATTCTGTTTGGAGTGATTTGTGCTGCCTGACACAGTCTTACTGTTTTATCCAAAGTGAGATCCATATCTTCCAGTAGTCATTTTTGCAGCTCTGGGTCTCTGATTCCAATTCCAATTGGATCCATTATAACTGAATCTGTTAATTGTTCGTAGTTGCAGGCTTGGCTCATTAGCTTCAGCTCTGTTAGGAATTCTTCAAAGGACTCTCCTTCCTCTTGTCTTCTAAAGTGAAATTTATACCTTTCAAATGTTTCACTCTTTTGGAGTATGCAATACTCTTCAAATTTCTGCAAAATTATGTCACAACTTGATGTCTCTGTTTGATTTAATTGCATGCTATTAAAGACATCAACTGTCTCAAGTCCTGCAATGTTTAAGAGGATTGTGATTTTCTGCTGGTCTTCCTTCTTATCAAAGAGAGCTGCTTGCATATATAAGCTCAGAATCTCTTCCAGGAGTCTGCTGCATTATCTGAAAGTTTCAACTCCTTGGGGGCTTTTAGTCACTCCATCTCCAAGATGACTCCCTTACTCCTTCATCACAGTTTTCTTTCTCTGTCCTCACTTCTGACTCACTCTGGTACCATGTGTCATCTTGTGAATTCATTGGAAGTCACAGCCTGGACACTGAGAAAGCCTTACTCCTTAGAACTAAAACAGAATTTGGTACGGAACAGGAGAGCCATGAGCTCTTAGCTGTGTGTCTAGGGAAGTGGCCACTTGGCTGCTTCCGACCAGTGTTCTTTAGCCCCAATCCAGTTCCCTCTAATGTGTGATCTTTCCTTAAAGGCACAGTATGTTCTCCTGACACCCACCAACACCCCAGTCTGGTGTGGTTCCCTCTTCAGACAGGTCAGGTCCAGCATCTCCTTGCACCTGTCTGGTCCCGTTCCTCTCAGGATGACTCTTAGTATAGTCCAGCTTCTATTTCCTGTACAGCCCTGATCCTCCTCCTTAGGCACCCCAGCTCTGATCTGGTACCTCGCCGGGCAGGTTCAGTTCTAGGTTCACCTTCCCACTGCAGTGGCTACTTTCAAAGCATGTTATGCAAGAGATTCCCTGTCAATTCCCCTTATGACAGTGTCAGAAAACAGCAATAGCCTGTGTCAGAGGAAAGGACGTCAGATGTGATGTGTGAAAGGCCTGATCCCATATGGCAAATTCTGCAATCCCAGCCTTCCACTAATACAATAAGGAGTTGAGCTCTTTGTACAACTTTATAACAACACTAAGATAGGGACACTGAACTTTTCTGCCGAGTAAGGCAAATTTGCATTATTTCTCTTCCTGTGTGAAACGAGGTGTATGGCTAATATCAGGTGCTTTTCATACCAAATTAGCACAGGATACACTGAAGATAACTGTTTTATCAGGACTAAAAATTTCTGCACCAACTTGCAGGGATGTTATTGCATGCTGGACAGACATACCTCTCTTCTTTAAATTAGTCAGTCACTTGTGAATATAATGATCTATGTTACCCCTAGTCTCCATACAGAGAAATAGTTTGTATATGTCTATAGGATAGAAGTTTGGAGAAGAAATAATTGCTTTGGCTCCTATTTCTGTCCTTGATAATTTTGGTCAGTTGCAGTCAATTTGAAATGCTTTCGCTGGAATGGCATGAATTTACCACCGATTACAGAAGCTGTCTGAAAATCATTTCCCTTGCCGGTCCAGCTGGCATTTATTTCAGAGAATTTCAGACATCAAAGCAACAGAATTACTGCAATATTCAAGCATAAACCTGTGGCTGCATCTATGCATTAATTTTTGAGTTCATTGAGGAAACTGCTTGACTCTGGAACAGACAAGGTTAGAAATAGAATAAAAAGGGAAATGCAGCCACACTGAAGAATACCTTTTAGACTACTTTTATTCAGGCATCTTTCGTGATAATTTAATAGCAGATTGCCAACAGGCACAGAAAGATTTTAAAAATTCACAAAAACAGGGTTGTGTTAGGATTTTCTATTACATTTTAAAAAGGAAGCAGATTGACTTTTTTGACTGTTTTATGGGGAATATGCTGAACAGATTGCCTGGTTTGGTTTTAGTTAATTATACTGTACCTTCTAATTGCAGAAAGGAGTATATTTTCTCTATGGTCATATCCATACAAGTATGTTCTGTATATACACACATAAAGAGGAGGTGGATGTTGACAGGTATTTCTGAAAGGGAAAGCTGCTTTCTGCACAATGACTTAAAATTAAAGCATTGTAATCTCTTCATACCGAAGAAGATCAAATGTTTTCTGTATGTAATAGTGTCAAGAGAATAGTTTTGCAAGGTGGAGTGTACATATGCCATGTAGCTCTATTCATTGCAAGGTGAGACATTCTTCATGTGGCATTGGGCTAGCATAGGTTTCTGTTTCCGTTGGAGCTTCCATGGACTGGATGAGACCATTTAGAATGGATGTAAGTACAGTAGTTTGTACACATTATAACTCTGTGTGGACAGGAAGAGTCCACAGTATTAATGCAATTCCCCTTACATGAAGCTCGTATTCACCAATGTACCAGCCTCCTTATAAATGGAAACTATGGGACTAAGTCCAAACACATTAAACTCCAATCGGAGGCTTTGCATTGACATCAATGGCTCTCGGATTGACCCCAAAGGTTTGTCTATCCTTCTCCATCTCTCCCCAGCGTGTTGCCGCTATGAGAATTCTATGATGAAGCTTGCAGATGAGACAAAGATGGGGGAGAATGGTAAATAATGAACAGGAAAGGTCAATGATACAGAGCGATCTTGGTAAGCTGGGTGCGAGCAAACAATACATGCTTTAATACAGCTAAATGTAGGAACAAATGTAAGAATGCTTAGGAACAATGGATGTAGGCCATGGTTACAGGCTAGGATCATAGAAATGTAGGGCTGGAAGGGACCCTGAGATGTCACCAGGCCCAGCCCCCGTGCTGTGGCAGAACCTAGTAACCCTGGATCATCCCTTACAAGTGTTTGTCCGACCTGTTTTCAAAAACCTCCAGTGATGAGAATCAACAACCTCCCTTGGAAGCCTGCTTCAGAGCTTCACTTTCTTCATGGTTAGAAAGTTTTTCCCCTCTAATATCCAAGCTAGGAAGTTCTCCTCTTGCAGATTAAGCCCACTGCTTCCTGTTTTACTTTCAGAATCCATAGAAAATAATTGATCGCTGGCCTCTTTATAACAGCCTTTAACAGCCTGGAAGCCACAGGCCCCCGTCTGCTTTTCTCGAGACTGTGCATGCTCAGTGTTTTTAACCTTCCCTCGTAGGTTGGGTGCCAGAGCAGCAGCCGTGTCCGTCTGTACCCGCAGAAAGAATAGGAGGAGTCGTGGCACCTTAGAGACTAATATATGCTGGACGGTTGATAAATTGGGGAGGGTTCAGAGAAGAGCCACAGGAATAGTGAAAGGATTATAAAATATGCCTTGTCATGAGAGACTCCAGGAGCTCAATCTATTTAATTTAGCAAGGAGATTAATAGATTCATAGATACTAAGGTCAGAAGGGACCATTATGATCATCTAGTCCGACCTCCTGCACAATTCAGGCCACCGAATCTCACCCACCCACTCCTGCGAAAAACCTCTCACCTATGTCTGAGCTATTGAAGTCCTCAAATCGTGGTTTAAAGACTTCAAGGAGCAGAGAATCCTCCAGCAAGTGACCCGTGCCCCATGCTGCAGAGGAAGGTGAAAAAACCCCAGGGTCTCTTCCAATCTGCCCTGAAGGAAAATTCCTTCCTGACCCCAAATATGGTGATCAGCTAAACCCTGACCATGTGGGCAAGATTCACCAGCCAGATACCCAGGAAAGAATTTTCTGTAGTAACTCAGATCCCACCCCATCTAACATCCCATCACAGGTCATTGGGCCTATTTACCATGTATAGTTAAAGATCAATTAATTACCAAAATCATGTTATCCCATCATACCATCTCCTCCATAAACTTATCAAGTTTAATCTTGAAGCCAGATAGGTCTTTTGCCCTCACTGCTTCCCTTAGAAGGCTATTCCAAAACTTCACTCCTCTGATGGTTAGAAACCTTCGTCTAATGTCCAGTCTAAACTTCCCGATGGCCAGTTTATATCCATTTATTCTTGTGTCCACATTGGTACTGAGCTTAAATAATTCCTCTCCCTCTCCGGTATTTATCCCTCTGATATATTTATAGAGAGCAATCATATCTCCCCTCAACCTTCTTTTAGTTAGGCTAAACAAGCCAAGCTCCTTGAGTCTCCTTTCATAAGACAGGTTTTCCGTTCCTCGGATCATCCTAGTAGCCCTGCTCTGTACCTGTTCCAGTTTGAATTCATCCTTCTTAAACATGGGAGACCAGAACTGCACACAGTATTCCAGGTGAGGTCTCACCAGTGCCTTGTATCATGGTACTAAAACCTCCTTATCTCCACTGGAAATACCTCGCCTGATGCATCCCAAGACCACATTAGCTTTTCTCACGGCCATATCACATTGGCTGCTCATAGTCATCCTATGATCAACCAATACTCCAAGGTCCTTCTCCTCCTCTGTTACTTCTAATTGATGCATCCCCAGCTTATAACTAAAATTCTTGTTATTAATCCCTAAATGCATAACCTTACAGATGGTTAAGGGGTGACTTGATCACAATATGTAAGTATCTACATAGGGAACAAATATTTGAAAATGGGATCTTTAATCTAGCTGACAAAGGTCTGACACGATCCAATGGCTGGAAGATGAAGTTAGACAAATTCAGACTGGAAGTAAGTCTGAGGGTAATTAACCATTAGAACAATTTACGAAGGGTTTGGTAGATTCTCCAGCACTAGCAATGTTTAAATCAAGATTGGAGGGGTTGTTTTTTAGTTATATGCTCTAGTTCGAAAGAAATTCTCTGGCCTGTGTTATACAGGAGGTCAGACTAGATGATCACAGTGGTCCCTTCTGGCCTTGGAATCTATTAACCTATTTTGCTCTGTGATCCAGGGTGAGATTCCTAAATGTTTTCAGTGGCCAGGGACTCTGGAACTAGGAGCATCCTCTGTAGAGTGAGGGCCAGGCATGGACATGTCTGATATTTCAGGCAATGAGTGGAGATCTCATGAGGCTGTTGTCACTTCTTCCTGTTTGTTTTGATGTTGCAAGCCAAATGCAGTGCTGTGTATCTCACATCACATGGCATGGGGAACTCAACAACCTGTCCTAATCCTCACAAAGTCACAGAAACAACAATACCAGTTGCATGATGTTTGCTGTCCCTGAGGCAAACAGCACGTATATCCAAAAGGCTTCAGGTAGGGCTGGTTGGAAAATAGAATTTCTGTCCTGCAGGAAATTCCAGTGTTTCAAAATGTGTTTTCATTCCCAATCAAAAGAAAAAGGCAACATTTCTAAATGTTTCGTGGAACAGAAATCCAGAAAACTTTTTATTCAGGAACATCCAACCCTTTCCATTAGATCGTGTTGCATAATAATGATGTGTTAGCAGCAGTGCATGGATTTTTCACTGGTGCCAACCAGAGCCCTGTGTTGGGTAAGCTACCAAGGTCTCGGGTTAGTGACAGTAATTCATGTTAAGGCCCCATAGGCCTGGCTAATAGCGGTGCAGGGTTTATAGTTAAAGTCAAATATTCCCCTACTACCTCTGTTGGAAAGTAAAGTAGTTGGATCTGTTGTCATCCATGCAGCATCATGAGCAACATTCGCAAAGAGGGTCCCAAAATTCTTGCCTTGTGCAGTGGCACCAGTATGAAATCAGTCTCTACAAGAATTCTCAGCTACTCCCTCTACCATTAACCAGTGGTGCGACCCTGCATAGTGCGGGAGCATGGAAGCCCTCTTTTATTTGCATTGAATATACTTGACAGTCCTGTACTGCTATAGCACTTACTGATTCAATACTTCTAAGGCTTTTATAAACCATATCTTAATATTGAATAAATGGCAACTGATGCACAAATATATCTTGGGATGAATACATTAATCTAATCACATGAATATTACAGTTCACAGTTGATGGTAGGTTGCAGGCTATGCAAATATAAAGAAAATTCCAATCTTCAGAGCTGCTCTTATACTGCTGTGTAAATTAAATAGGTTTTCTGGGAACTTCTCGAACAGATTGCCAGTTCCAGATGTCAGAATTCTACTGGTGGTTTTCTGTATGGTCTGTCTCATCTAGCTTCCTGTCCTTGAAGCCCTGCCTTTAAGAGATCCCAAAATACGAATTGGTAACATAAAGATAGTGGCACACAGTTCCTTAAGTAATAGCTAGGTTCCACTGGAACTCCTATGGAAAGCCATTTTACAACAGAATTTATATCACACTAGATCATTGTGGGAAGAATTGGTAAGGGAAGTAGAAGTGGGTGGCAACCTGGGCAGCAGTGACCGTGAGATGGTTGAGTTTAGGACCCTCACAGATGATTGGAAAAAGGCAAATATAGTGCCCATCTTTAAAAAAGGGAAGAATGATAACCCAGGGAACTACAGACTGGTCAGCGTCACCTCAGTTCTTGGAAAAAACATGGAGCAGGTCCTCAAGGAAACCATTTTGAAGCACTTGGAGAAGAAGAAGGTGATCAGGAACAGTCAACATGGATTCACCAAGGGCAAGTCATGCCTGACCAACCCGATTGCCTTCTATGATGAGATAACTAGCTCTGTGGATATGGGGAAAGCAGTGGATGTGATATACCTTGACTTTAGCAAAGCTTTTGATACGGTCTCCCGCAGTATTCCTGCCACCAAATTAAGAAAGTATGGATTGGATGAATGGACTATAAGGTGGATAGAAAGATGGCTAGATTGTCGGGCTCAATGGGTAGTGATCAATGGCTCCATCTCTAGTTAGCAGCCAGTATCAAGTGGAATACCCCAGGGGTTAGTTCTGGGACTGGTTTCATTTAACATATTTTTTAATGATCTGGATGATGGGATGGATTGCACCCTCAGCAAGTTTGCAGATGACACTAAGCTAAGGGGAGTGGTAGATATGCTTGAGGGCAGGGATAGGGTCCAGAGTGACCTAGACACATTAGAGGATTGGGCCAAAAGAAATCTGATGAGGTTCAACAAGGACAAGTGCAGAGTTCTGCACTTAGGAAGGAAGAATCCCATGCACCGCTACAGACTAGGGACTAAATGGCTAACCAACAGTTCTGCGGAAAAGGACCTGAGGTTTGCAGTGGACGAGAAGCTGGATATGGGTCAGGAGTGTTCCCTTGTTGCCAAGAAGACTAATGCCATATTGGGCTGCATTAGTAGGAACATTGCCAGCAGATCGAGGGAAGTGGTTATTCCCCTCTATTCGGCATTGGTGAGGCCACACTTGGAGTACTGTATCCAGTTTTGGGGCCCCCACTACACAAGGATGTGGAAAAATTGGAGAGAGTCCAGCAGAGGGCAAAAAATGATTAGGGGGCTGGAACACATGACGTATGAGGAGAGGCTGAGGGAACTGGGCTTGTTTAGTCTGCAGAAGAGAAGAGTGAGGGGGGATTTGATAGCAGCCTTTAACTACCTGAAGGGGGGTTCCAGAGAAGATGGAGCTTGGCTGTTCTCAGTGATGGCAGATGACAGAACAAGGAGCAATGGTCTCAAGTTGCAGTGCGGGAGGTCTAGGTTGGATATTAGGAAACACTATTTCCTAGGAGAGTGGCGAAGCACTGGAATGGGTTCCCTAGGGAGGTGGTGGAATCGCCATCCTTAGAGGTGTTTAGGGCCCGGCTTGACAAAGCCCTGGCTGGGATGATTTAGTTGGTGTTGGTGCTGCCGTTAGCAGGGGTTGGACTAGATGACCTCCTGAGGTCTCTTCCAACCCTAATCTTCTATGATTCTATGATAAATATTTCAGTATCTTGCTCTTCTTAAATTAGAAAGGGCTGTGACTGAGTGGCTCATCATAGCTTTATTCGTATGACGCATCCAACATTTCAGAGGTAACACAGGATTTAAATCTTTAAGGAATGATAGTGGCCCGAGCAGTCAGAACAAGAGCCCTCGCTATGTGACTGTCTGTGCAGGATGGAATTTTCTGGGAAATTTCTGGCTGTGGTTTAAAATACTGTAACAGTCCTTCTTGTTGTTTGCAAACCTCCAGTATCACCTGCAAAAGATTGCGATGTAAAGATCAAGCCCAGGGAAATGCTTGCTGCTCTTCATTATTTCTCTTGAAGTAACAAAACTAGAAGGACAAATGCTGTATTTTCTTGTGCACTGTCTATATCTCTGAAGTTGGAGGACTGGAATGGCAGGATGAACCACTGTGTAATTTGGTCTAGTAGGTTAAAACTCATTTGTAGAGAATTTTGCAAGCATGTGACGTTTTGGAAGGAACTGGGGAACTGGCTCTTTTGAAAGCTGTAGCTTCCAGATTAAATATGTATTTTTGCTCTAGCTGTTGTCATGGGCAACATGCTCCACCTCCACGGAGGCTGGCACAGCAGTGGGGTAAGAGAGGGGAAAAAAATAAGCACTAGAACCAGGAAAGAAACCCTCATGGCAGCATGCTGACAGAAGGGAATGCTCTGAGCACTGTGGAGGAAACAAGGGCATGGCAAGGAACAAGGAAATCCCTGCAAGCACCATCCTGTGCAGGGTAGGCCCAGCAGGCAACACCCCCAGGCTCCAGCTACTGCTGTGCTCTGGCCTTCGTATGATGCACAAGAGGGACCAGCATTGGCTCCTCTGATCTGCCTGGCAGAGTGATGCCTGCTGTGACGTTATTGACAGAATCTGTAACCATGTAGACCATTGTTGCAACCAAAGTCCTGTAGTGGCACAAAATCTTATATAAAGGGGGTCAAATAAGGTGTCTAAGACAAGGTTATGGTTTGCTGGTTAGGATTATGCTGTCTATATGTGTGTATCATTTTTGTAGTTAAAGTTATGAATATTGGCTCTATACTGTTTGTATTTCAAACTTATGCTTTGCTTCTGGATGACACCCGAGACAAGTTGGTGTCAGCTCTGCCTAGCCTGCTTGATGGCCCATTAAGGACCATCAGCTATACAACTGACCCATTGAGAGAAGGCAGACATGCCTTGTGACTCAGCAAAGTATGCAGGGACTTGCCCATGGGATGCAGGGACTGCCCAGGGACTCCAAACTTCATTTTGCTGTAATTTTCCACAATGAGAACAAAGAGGTGTTCTTACACCTGGAAAAGACTATAAAAGGCTGAAGCCTCATCTCCATCTTGTCTTCAATCCTGCTTCATACCTCTGGAGGGACTTTGCTACAAACGGACGCTCTACACAAGGACTGATGACCCATCCCAGCTGGGAATGTTCTCCAGAGACTTGATTTGAACCTGCAGTTTATTCCGTCACTGCTACAAGCCTGACCCAAGAACTTTGCCATCACTGTCTGTCATTGATTCCATTGAACCAATTCTAGCTCTCATCTCTATCTTTTTCCTTTTATTAATAAACCTTTAGATTTTAGATTCTAAAGGATTGGCAGCAGTGTGATTTGTGGGTAAGATCTGACTTGTATATTGACCTGGGTCTGGGGCTTGGTCCTTTGGGTTCAAGAGAACCTTTTTTCTGTTACTGGGGTGTTGGTTTCTATAACCATTTATCCCCTTAACGAGTGGCACTGGTGGTGATACTGGGGAATGGAGTGTCTAAGGGAATTGCTTGTGTGACTTGTGGTTAGCCAGTGGGATAAAATCAAAGTCCTCTCTGTCTGGCTGGTTTGGTTTGCCTTAGAGATGGAAAAACCCCAGCCTTGGGCCGTGACTGCCCTGCTTTAAGCAATTTGTCCTGAATTGGCACTCTCCGTGGGGTCCCGCCAGAACCAGCCTCGTTACACCTGCACACCTGCCTTTTCCACCCTCCCAGTGTTTCTTTCACATGCATCACAAGTTGGGTCCCACCACTGCCATGACTTTCCTGGGGCAACCCTCTGACTGACTCCTCCTGCTCGCTTTGGCTCACAGGCTCAGCAGCCTCCCGTGCAACTCCCGTGGCATTTCCCCTGCTGGGCATGTGGCATTCTGTAATCCACACAGGGGCTCACTGTCTCCCTTCCAAATAACACAGCACAGCTTCCTTCACGCTGCAATACGGGGCTGAGCGCAACATATGGCTGTGAATTAACCGAGCATTCAGGGAACAATCACAGTGCCCGCCTGTAGCTAATGGAACATCTGTAAACTGCTCTGGCTTGTAAGCAAGACTCCATAGCCAGCTTTATCAGCCTAATAAAAGAAAATGATGAGCCCAGATCCTGGGGCAGAGTGTCTTCATTCATTGTTAGCAATTCTTCGCCTTTTCTTCTCTGTTGAACGGTGGTTGCCTCTTCTGCTCTTTAATTATCAGTCCCCGTCCCCCCCAACATTGCAATAAAAAAATACAGCAACATCCTCCATTCAAAAGGGAAAATGGAATCCATGATTCAAGATCTGTCTGAACTCACAAAGGTTGGCAGACCTGTAAACCTTGGCATGATCTGGGGAGGAAGCTGTGTTTGGCTGGTGCATAGCCTTTATATGACTGATCTGACTGTATGAATCAATACGCTTCCATTGAGATCAGGGCACGTAACGAGCCAGATCACGTGGCCTACACACGGCTCCGCAGCAGGCAGACCAGAAGGCCAGGGAGGCCAACAGTTGATCCAGTGCTGTGCCACAGACCTGCCACTTTTTACAAAGAGCTGCATGCCATACTTGGTGGAGAACGCCCCCATCGCCCTGCACACCACCATGGGCACCTCTGAGGAGACTGAAGCAGAGGTCCCTGCCATGAACAGTGAGGCGGAGAAGGAAGAGGAAGAGGATAGAGGACAGGTGACCAGGAAGCCCAGCTGTGCCACGAGCCAGGACCCTTTTTTGACTCCAACACAGTCCAGCCAGTCCCACCAGTCGAGCACATATGAGCCCGATGCAGGGGAAGGAACCTCGCATAAGTGTATAAATAAATTTCCCATTACAGTGATGCTTCTTCCCTGCAAAAAATTAATTAGCAGGACACAGCTATTGATTTTTCATTAGTTTATTCATACTGGAAGAGGTAGGGAAACAACCAAGAGAAACAGAGTTGCTACTGCTTTTAATTCCCTTGGGGGGGGAAGAGGTGGGGGAAGGTGGCATGCAGAGCAGTTTGTTTATATGCACAGGGATGTCTTGTGAATCCTCCTGAGAGATCTCGCTGACATTTCTGCAATCCTTGTCCGATGGTTTCTAGGCAGGGCAGCCTCATTTCTTCCTCTGGGGTAGTACGCTTTCCCACGCCAGAGGGCAGTAACGTCAGCAGGCACGATTCCTGTACATGGGCTAGTGGCTCAGAGGCCTGGGCAACTTCAGGATGCCAGCAGCAGCTGTGCTTTCTCTGCCCTTGTTATTCTCTGACGTGAGATATCAGCTAAACTCACCACTGGCTGTGGGAAATGGCGCCAGTGTTCACTGACAATGCCCTATGCTCAGAGTTTCATGCAACCGAGCAATTCCCTCCTCATTTCCCTCACTCCTGGCAGTTCATACTCATCAGGGTCAGGGCTGAGAGTGGTACCGTGGACAAGCAGTCTGAAGCAGAAGTGCCAATCAGCATGTCTTGTTTAACGCGTTAGGGGAGCAAGGGGAGGGGGCAGTTTGGAATGTTGAGTTTCGATTTCTGTTTCTTACTCTATTGACAATGGTGTTCGTGTTTGGTCTGTAACTGGGGCCACTGCGGCCTTGAGGAGTACTCCCTGCACACCAGCAGAATGACTGACCCAGGTAAGGAGGAGAGAAAAGATGACACGGGAGGACATGTTCTGTGAGATCCTGCAGACCGTGATCAGGGCCTACAGGGTAAATATTGCAGACAGCCTAGAAAAGGAAAAAGCAGACAGGAGAGAGGCACAGGAAAAGGAGAGGGGGATGCACCAGGATGCAAAGCAGCTTCTCCATCAGTGGACACAAATGCTGCAGATTCTTGTGCACCTCCAGATTCAACAATCCCAGGCTCGACTTCCATTGCAATCTGTGGAGAACTGCACCATCGCACCCCCTCAGCACTCCACATGTCCTCAGGGCCCACACACACACCTACCCTGACCACTCCACAGTGGGGGAAAGCCTGGACAACCTCGGTGTCACATATACAGCTGTGGCTCTCACAGGTCAGTGTGTGTGTAGCTACAATGGACGTCAAGGTTCCTTCCTATTTTATTAAGACTCTGTGACGGGGCGGACTTGGTCCGGAGGTCCCTTGCTGGAGGCCTTGCAGCCCCGCCTCACCCCGCCCCCATAAAAGAGCAGCGGGGAAGTCCTCCAGGCAGCTTAGAGCGGCTTCAGGGGAACAGCCAATTAGAGGGGCTGCTGGAGTGACGAATGAGGAGCCAGAAGTGCCATATGAAAGGAAGCCGCAGAGGCAGAGCATCAGTTGCTGCCTGGAGCTCAAAGAGGGAGGGTCCGCTGGCTGGCTGGAAGAGCAGCAGGACCATGGACAGGTGAGCGAGGGCAGGCTGAGCCCAGGGGACTGAGCCCGGGGACTGAGCCCAGGGCCTTGCCAGACTGGGTGAGGATACCGTGATGGGCCCCGCTGGGCTGGTTGAAGACTGAGCTTGGGGAAGGCTGCCAAAAGGACGCCAATGGAGGGTACCGTGATGGGCCCCCGTTGGGCTGTTAAAGAAGGCAGTGTCTCCAGGAAGGAAGCTTTGGTGCTATGGCCCCTTACCAGAGCAAGAACTAGAGACTGTGTACCCTGGGGAGGGCGGGGGGGGGGAGTGTATGTGACTCAGCTGGAAAGCTGAGTCACTGAAGACCTGCTGAAAGTACCATTGGCTGGGAGGGCGCTCATGAGAGGTGAGTGCCACCCATTGTAAGAACTGAAAGAAAAGCAGGCTGACAACTGACCAGAAAAATGGGTGCCCACAAGAGGCAGGTTGTGCCCCATTCAAAACTGAGGGATTGAAAGCAAGTATTGGCCAGAGAGGGGGCACTCAAGGGAGGTGAGT
Source organism: Lepidochelys olivacea (assembly GCF_965140295.1). Taxonomy (NCBI): domain Eukaryota; kingdom Metazoa; phylum Chordata; order Testudines; family Cheloniidae; genus Lepidochelys; species Lepidochelys olivacea. Next base: position 127,946,205 of record NC_140416.1, read on the forward strand.
GAGGGGGAACTGTTTTCAAAAGTGAATAAAACTCTTTTGTTTTGAAATTTATTCATCTTTATTAGTTTGTCACAGCTGATGTATAATGCCTGCAGGCGGTGAAAGCAGAGGTCTCGTACACTCACAGCCCAAACGGTGCAGTTGTCATAAATGTACAGTAAGCACCCCAACATTATTAGCTGTACTGGCAGTGACATAGGCACAGACATAGTTAGTGATCTTTTAAAGCTTCCTAACTATATAGCTTCTTCTTGAGCTAACCTGATAGCCCTTGTATTTGGCTGCTAAACCTAAGCAGACAGCCTCTCCACTTCTGCAGCAAGATTGCACTCTTTGCTTCACAGACACTATGCAGGACACAACAGGCAGCTTCAACCATTAGGATATTTTTCTGACTGCGATCCAGTCTATCGAGTGAACAGCACCAGCGTCCTTTCAGTCTACCAAGAGCACATAGCTGTCATTCTGCATTTGCTGAACCAGTAGCTGAATTTTTCCTTAGTGCTGTTGAGATGACCGGCGTGCAGCTTCATGAGCCAGAGGAGCAAGGGGTAGGCTGGGTTCCCAGGATCACTGCTGGCATTTCAACACTGAGTGTCATGCACCTTCCCTGACCAGCCATCACTGATGTCAGTGAAGCGTCCACAGTGATGCATTAATGCAGAGATGGGCAAACTACAGCCCGCAGGCCACATCCAGCCCGCAGGACCATCCTGTCCGGCCCCTGAGCTCCTGGCCGGGGAGTCTAGCCCCCCGGCCCCTCCCACGCTGTTTCCCTTCCCCTGCAGCCACGTGGGCAGTGCTCTGGGTGGCAGGGCTGCACACTCCTCCAGTGCAGAGCTGCAGCGTGTCTAGCTCTGGCCGGGTGGCACGGCTGCCAGACATGCTGCTCTGAGCAGCACAGTTAGAGGGTTGGGTAAGGGGTAGGGGGTCTGGGGGGCAGTCAGGGGACAGGGAGCAGGGGGCGGTTGGATGGGGTGGAGGTTTGGGGGGGAAGGGGATGGGGAACGGGGGGGTTAGATGAGGGGTCCCGGGGGGCAGTTATGGGAGGGGGTCCTGGGAGGGGATGGTCAGGGGACAAGGAGCGGGGGGGGTTGGATGGGGGGGGTTCTGAGGGGGGCAGTCACAGGGAGGGAAGTGGGATGGGGGCAGGGGCCAGGCTGTTTGGGGAGGCACTGCCTTCCCTACCCAGCCCTCCATACAGTTTTGCACCCCGATGTGGCCCTCGGGCCAAAAAGTTTGCCCATCCCTGCATTAATGCTTGCATAGCCATGGAAAAGTAGCTCTTTCTGTTGATGTACACTGGGACAAGGTGCTCTGAGGCCACCTGCTGTGAGGGATAGATGCGGTCTATCGCTCTACTGCAGTCTGGCAACAGCATTTGTGATAAATAAAAGGGGGGGATAGCTCCCTTTGATGAAAAGCCAGTTAGCTGTAAAATCCCTTTTGGTAGCTGTTCTTTACTTACTTTACCTGTAAAGGGCTGAAAAGTCCCCCAGGTAAAGGAAAAAAAATTAGGCACTTGACCTTTCAAGGCTGAATCCCCACTCTGTCACTCCGAGTGCAGAAGTGGGGCCCGCAAGGATTTTAAAAATTAACACTTGCCACTCCAGGCTTGTATTAAACTCCCAAGGTTACAGCTTTTCTCTGACCTTGGCTAGGTAAACGCTGCCACCACTCAAATGCAAAAAAAAAAACCCCTTTGAATCCAGGAAGGAGCACTTGGGAATTCCTCCCTGTGGGGTACCCTCAAGCCCCTTCACTCCTACCTCCTTTGGAGAAGAGCTGAGAAAGAAACAAAGGAAATAGCGGTGGCTACCAGCTGATCAAACATGCACAAACCTCTTAGGACACAAAAATCCAATCCTGTCCTTAAAAAGTAAATTTTATTAAAAACGAAAAGAAAGAAAATCCATCTGGAATTTAGGCTTTTGCTAGATTTTAAAAGATCAATTCCAAAAATCAAGCACCCAAAATAGCTTTCTTGGGGGTTCAGCTTAAAGGTTACAAGCAAACAAAAGCATCTGGGGTTAGCACAGAGGAGTTCACAAACCAATGATAAATAAAAATAAGTAACCCTGATCGCGTCTAGCTAAACACTCAGATCTACGGACACACTGGAGTTCAGATAAGTAGTTCTAGGCATGATCTGATGACTTATGATCATACCTGGCTTAAGCTGCTTACAGCATGGTTGCTCTGTCCCTCCAGCCCAGAGAAAAACAGACAAAGGCAAAGTTTATTTCCCAATTTTAAAAAGTTCTACCTTCCCATTGGCTCTTTTGGTCAGGTGCCCCCCTTTTTTTCTCTTTACCTGGGGGACTTTTTAACCCTTTACAGGTAAAGCAAGTAAAGAACAGCTACCAAGAGGGATTTTACAGCTAACTGGCTGTCTGGGTGTTCATCAAAGGGAGCTACCCCCCTGTTTATTTATCACAGGATTGCTGCAAAACCATCCACCATGTGCTGCACAGGGCCGAGAGTCACAGTCCTGTGTAGCAGGAGACAATTAATTGCTCTGCATGCTTGCATCACAGTGGCCCCCACAGTGGATTTTCCCACTCCAAGATGACCTCCCTCTGACTGGTAGCAATCTAGGGTGACCAGATGAAAAGGACAAAATATCGGGACACATGGGGGAAGCAGAAAAAAAAAAAAAAAACCGCCAGAGCCGGGTTGCCGAAGCAAAAAAACTGCCATAGTGGCCAAAGCCACAATATCGGGAAAAATGGCATCCTGACCGTGCGTCGGTCGGGACGCGGGACAAAGAACTAAAAATCGGAACAGTCCCGATTTTATTGGGAAGTCTGGTCACCCTATAGCAATCCAGTGTTACAAGTTCCACAGGGTGATCACCACATGCTGGTCCACTGTCAATACAGCCCTAAGTTTGGTGTCCCTGTGCTGGATGGCTGGGACGAGCTTGAGACAGATCCAGGAATGTAGCCTTGTGCATCTGAAAGCTCTGCATCCACTGCTCATCATCCCAAGCCTGCATTGTGATGAGAGCCCACCCGTCAGCACTTGTTTCTTGGGCCCAGAAGGTGAGCCACCATTTGTAGCTGCTCTGCAAACACCACCAACAACCTTGAATTGATTCTTGCAACATCCCACCACAAAATGGTCGCAAGGAAACCGTCACGTTCCCCGCGGTGGTTCTTGTGGCTCTGCAAATAGCGGAAGGTCGCGCGCTCTGTGCTTGCAACGCTCATGACAATAGCACAGAACTGCGCAGGAGCCATGCTTCTCTCAGAGGTGGTAGACAGGGACAAGTCCCACGCGGGTTCATGGGAAACTGAAAATAGGCACAACAATTATGGAGTAAAGATATTATTGGGGGAGAACACTTAATTATGGGATGTTGCCCCTTGCTCGCAGTCACCCCTGCATAATGACAGGTTTCAGAGTAACAGCCGTGTTAGTCTGTGTTCGCAAAAAGAAAAGGAGGACTTGTGGCACCTTAGAGACTAACCAATTTATTTGAGCATAAGCTTTCGTGAGCTACAGCTCACTTCATCGGATGCATACCGTGGAAACTGCAGAAGACATTATATACACACAGAGATCATGAAACAATACCTCCTCCCGCCCCACTGTCCTGCTGGTAATAGCTTATCTAAAGTGATTATCAAGTTGGGCCATTTCCAGCACAAATCCAGGTTTTCTCACCCTCCGCCCCCCCCCCCCCCACACACACAAACTCACTCTCCTGCTGGTAATAGCCCATCCAAAGTGACCACTGTCTTCACAATGTGTATGATAATCAAGGTGGGCCATTTCCTGCACAAATCCAGGTTCTCTCACCCCCTCACCCCCCTCCAAAAACCACACACACAAACTCACTCTCCTGCTGGTAATAGCTTACCCAAAGTGACCACTCTCCCTACAATGTGCATCATAATCAAGGTGGGCCATTTCCAGCACAAATCCAGGTTTTCTCACCCCCCCACCCCCATACACACACAAACTCACTCTCCTGCTGGTAATAGCTCATCCAAAGTGACCACTCTCCCTACAACGTGCATGGTAATCAAGGTGGGCCATTTCCTGCACAAATCCAGGCTTTCTCACCCCCCCGCCCCCGGGACACACACACACACACAAACTCACTGTCCTGCTGGCAATAGCTCATCCAAACTGACCACTCTCCAAGTTTAAATCCAAGTTTAACCAGAACGTCGGGGGGGGGGGAGGGGGTAGGAAAAAACAAGGGGAAATAGGCTACCTTGCATAATGACTTAGCCACTCCCAGTCTCTATGTTGCCATGTTGTCCTTCCCTTTATGTAGCTGACAGGTTTTCATTGATAACGGGGCTTTTCTGCCCACCTGTGAAATGTTTAGGATCCCCTTGTTTCAACAAATCTCTGAAAAGAGAATAAACTTCCTTCTCTTTCTCTCGAAGCCAGCGGTTGTGGCAGCTTTCCAGCATACTGTCCCATGTTTTTAACAGTCCTGGCTCATTCTTCTGCCAGCACAGCACGGCTATTTCTGAGAACTCAGTAGTAAAACATATCTACTGTCAGCACCTCTGTATCAACAGCCTTATCGCTCCGAAAGCCACAGCAAACATCGCACACTTTGAATCAATTTATACCACGTAAAGCTGAAATTACTGGGCAGTAAGCTGTCTCCATATCTGATAGGACAGCCGGAGAGAGTGCAGAGCCTAGTAGGTGTCTGTTGCTGGAGACTATCTGTTACTATCTTGTCTCAGGTATAATAGCACCTTGAACATGCAGAATTCCCATCAGGGCAGAGTGACTTAATCTTTCTTTAAGGACTAAAACCTTTGTTTGGAAGAGACACTGGGACTGCTCTAGCCCTGAAAGCTGAGGTAAATCCCTGTAGATAAAGCTGGTGATGTGACAATAATACTAGTTAGATTTGGGAAGTGAGGCCTAGAAATGAGACAGGCGAAATGAGGGCAAGCTATGGCAGGATGGTGCTGGAAGCCTCCCTCCGCTCCTTCTGAACAGGGGCTAGCATGACTGCTGGCACCCCCAAAGAGGGGAGAGGACAGCCATGTCCTGACTCTCTACACTAGCTGGCAGGGCTTGGCAAGGAGGGGAGGGCAAGGCCTACAGTTCCCTTTCCACTGGTGTAGCAGAAGCCACTAGGACTTCTTCTCCTGCCCCTGAGGCACCGGGCCTGAGTTTGAGCTCAGCCCTGTGTAGAACAGGTGGAAAACTCCAGTGAAGTCAATTCAGTTATCCTTGGTTTACACCACACAAGAGAGGGCAGAGTCAGGCCCATTGGGCCTGGCTTGGGAACAATGGATCTGATTCTGTTGTCTTGCATCAGTGCAGCAAAATGAGGCAATAAAACACTACCGCCGGGGCTTCACCTCAGCACCAGAGGATGATCCTGAGTCCATAAAGCTGGGCAGGTGGCAGCACATGCCAGGATTTCCCAGGACAGCTACCTCAAAAAAGGGATGATCCTGGGCAAGCGGCCTCCCTACCAGGGGCTTGGAGTCACAAGCTGGCCCTTGGGGTAGGCCAAATCCTGGCACACTTGCTCCCACGGAGTAGTCTCTCACTCAGGCCTGAGCTCAACGGCAGTACCAGCATGAGGGTGGAAGAGCTGTGCCCTGTCATCAGTAATTTAGTTTCTCTCGAAGGAATTGTCCCTATAATACATTTTCCAGGGTGCTGGCCTGAGTATATTGTTGCTAGAGCGACTTGACAAACCTGTGTTTGTTTCTGAGGGGCTTTTTTTCCTCAACAAAAAATTTGAAGAATAAACCAGGAAGGAATGAGTTTGTGAAATCCCCCTAGACTTCATTCATCCCATCCCGTTTGGAGGCAAGAAAGGAAGGAGAGAAATCCAGCATTGCACTAATTGTTCAGTTCTGCAAAACCTGTTTTCCAACATTTCAATTCAAAACTAATCCAAAAAGAAATTTTTACTCGGGTTTCAGTCTGAAATTTCCCACTGAAATTTTTGTTTAGAATTTTTTTAACAAAACCCTATGGTTTTTCAGAAGAAAAGATACACCACCTCATATTACTGCCTGCCCTATTGAATCCTTTGATTTTTTAAATAATGAAACATCCAAAAGGCCATAATGAATACATTAATTTAACAAAATCCCTGCTTTTAAAAGTTACCTAAAACATTGTAAAGGTTTATGGTGACATAGTTACAAGTATAATGATTTGCAGTTTAGGCTGCATGAATTGTAATGATCTCTGCTGCAGAACTTAATGCCTTTTTAAATTGACAATAAGACATCTCCCATGTTTTCTTCTTGATGACTTTCAGATCATTTTTCCCATAGCAGCCTAGCAAACTTCTGTTATAGCCTGATTCTGGAAGTCCGTGACATTTGCAAAGATTTGTCTGTGGATGACAGAGATAATTTCCAATCCATGCATAAAAGAGCCTTTTGAAAGGAATAGATAATTTTAAACCGTTGTCTGGGCTATAATTTGTCCGGGAAGTGAAGATGATTTTTTTAAACTCCATATTTAAAAGCCCTATCCCTTTATTATTGGAGCATTGGCAACCATTGACAAATCTGAAAAAGCATTGGATTAGAGGGTGCCCTGGATGGCATTCCTCCCAGATGCCCTGGCGCAGGCCAAACAGCCTTTGATCTGGAGAGTGGTGGGGAAAGAGCAACCCTCTGGTCCATCCCCACTCTGCACTGGCCAGTACAGCTGGGATAGCACGGGTGTGCGATCACTTGCAAAGAGGCAATTCCTTGTATTACAATTTATGAGCGAAGGGCCTACAAGCCTAATCCAGCCCATTGCAGCCCCATTAAATGATCCTCTGTATTTTGAGTACCATGATCTAACAGGAGCCTACAGCTCTTCTGCCAGCAGCAGCTTTCTTTTGACTCGTGTGTACAAAGCTTGCCACCCCTTTTCTTTTTTGATGACGTCTCTGTGCCTGGTGAGATGTTTTCAGGGGGTCGCTGGTTGCTGTTCCCGAAATCATGGAAGTCTAAAGAGCACAAGTGTTAATGGAGCCTGTTACTTTTCAGCACGCAGACTGCTTCTGTCCCCAGAGTACCATTTGTTTCAATGTGCTTCACAGGCTTTCTTCGTTTCCTTCCTCTCAAAAGCTACTTCTTTCACTGTCTGCAAGTTTCTCCTAACAGTCCCTCCTTCCATTGCCGGGCAGCTCCTCCCTGATCCCTGCCTTCGCCGAGCTGTTGCACTCAGGGCAAGTCTTGACTACAGAATAAAGTTGACCTAAATTACATCGACGTACAGCCACTGCAGTAATTAAATCACTTTTGCATGTCCACACTATGCTTCTATAATATTGTGTGTGTGTATATAGATACAGCTATAAATTTGTACTCATTGCTACCTACCCAACCCATATGAAAGAAGAAGGCTATGTTCCTTGAGTTGGTGTGTCCTCACCAGGAGCACTTGTAAGTGTAGGGCATTGTGGGACAGCTTCTGAGAGGCAGCAGCAGTCAAAGTAAGCAATGCAGTGTCTACCCTGGCACTGCATCAACCTAACTATGTCAAACCATGTCACAGGAAGTGCCAATTTTGATGATATTTTGGTGGGGGAAATGACAAAATGACTTGTTTCAAATTTCTTGTTTTAATAATGTTGAAATGTAGTATTCTGAGGTGGGTGAAACCTTGTTATGGGTTGAGTTAAAACCCCATTGAAGGAGGGCAGGAGTGGAGGGGGAAGAGAGAGCACACACAAACTGACAGCAGACAAGAACAGGCCAAAGAGGAGAGGCAAGAAAGCCCAGGAAAAGCCTGCAAACAGTGTTACCCTGTAAAAGGCTAGAGAACACTTCTGGTTCTAGTGCTGCCTATGGAGGCTTGGGGGCTGTAAGCAAAGAAACTGAAACTTTTTCCTCTTGGTTCCCTCTGCATTCGGAGACACAGGACTTTGTACATTCCTTATAAATAAAGAAGATTGCATCATAGAAAATAGCAGATTCCATCAATTTCTGATTCCATCTGGAACGTCCCCAGGTTCCCGAACTTTGACTAGCCACTCAGGTTGAAAAGGAGCAATGATATTGTTTTGAATTTATAATTTCAATTTCATGTCGACTAGTATATAAAATATAATATTTTACTTTTATAAAATTAATGAAAAATTTATAATGTTTTTACACCATCAAAACAAAGTGTTTATCTTATTGAAACAAAATCATTTGATACTTTTGTGACAAAATGATTTAATGTCAACAAACTGATTTTTGTGTGTGTGTGATTTCTGTTGTGGAAAAAAGTGTTCACGTCAATGTGGACTAAAAACAAATGTTGGATTTGCCCATGGAATGGAAATTCTCTTTTCAGACCAATACTCTTGGGAGTAAGCTGGTGGGTGGATGTTGCTGAGGTAGACCAAAAGTAATGAGACCACAACAAGGAGTGAGAGAGATGGAAACAAAATTGAGACTGAAAAAGAAGAGCAAATGGACAGAAGAGGGAGCTAGCCCAAGGGAAAAGAGAGACAGTTATAGCAATAAAGGGATAGACTAGTCTGAGGCCATATCTATACTAGCATTTATGTCAGCAAAACTTTTCACTCTCTGGTGTGTGGACCCCCCCCCCCCGAGTGATGTACGTGTTGCCAGCATAAGCGCCCATGTGCACAGCGCTGTGTCAGCAGGAGACGCTCGCCCGCCTGCATAGCTACCACGATGTGCTGAGCTCGTTTTAGGATGTTGATGGGCCAGCTCTCTCCTGGCAGCCTAGTGCGGCTGTCTGAGCCCTCCCACAGTGGCACAGCTGGATCGGGACAGCAGTGCCCCTGTGAGCGCCGAGGTAGCCTGAGATAGCAACAAATATTCTATGTTCAACTAAGGCACTATGATCAAGTGAATAGGGCTTTGTATTGGGAGTCAGGATACCTGGGTTCTATTCCCAGCTCTGCTGTTGAACTGCGTGTGATCTTGGGAAAGTCGTGCCGTCTCTGTGTCTTTATTTCCCCTCTGACCCAGCGTCTCTTGGGTGTTTAGACCATAAGCTCTTTGAGACTGTGTCTGTGCAGCGCCTGGCCCAACGGGGCCTCTAGAGCTACTGTAAGCAAAATAGTAACACTCGTTCAAGGATATTTCAGTGAAAATTTCCATCAGTGGGAGCGTGTGTGAGCAGTGTCCAGGCCACGACTCACTAGTGTAAACACATTCACTGACCAAATTAACACAGGAGAGTATTCAGACACTGAACAGTTAATTTCATTGCCTTGCTCTTGTACTCTGATCGCTGACTAACAGACAGGCTTCCTCCCTGTCCTAACCACCCTGAACGAGGGGCAGCAGGCAGTGAAGCAGACCCTGGAGGGACGCACCTCCTGTGCTTGTCCGGCCATTCCTGAGCTATAACACTAGACAGGTTCTTAACTACTGCTGGCTTCTTACAGGAATCTGAAACCCTCCCCAAATTCGCCAGGGCTGTTGGAACAGAGATCTGGGGCCTGGGCTGCTCTCAGAGTAGACTGAGAGAGAATTATGATGCTATACTCCCATGGGTGGATATCTCCTCTAGGTTGTGTGGTCTGATAATTAGGGTGTTCTTGTTTGCCCATAGTAGCTACAGTGAATTCTGTAGCTAAATAAGCAGAGCTGTCTTGTATGATGCCTACTTTGTGCTCTGCCTGTCTGCTAAGTCTTTCCCATCTCTGGCAATTATTACATGTCTCCACACTGCTTGGCATAGGACTAATCCGTTTCTCTTCAAGGGATGCTTTCACCCCCCCGTTCCCAATTCAGCACAGCACTTAAGCATGTGCATAAGTCTCACTGAGGTCAATACAAGGGACCGCTCACATAGCGAGCAAAACATATGTTTAAGTGCTTTGTTGGACTGGGACTTTATTATTCATGTGGCCTAGAAAAAGACCGTTGCAAATGACTGAATTTTGTAGATTACCAAGTATGGGGAGGAAACAAGTAACTTAAAATAAATCAAGGATGCTACATCTTAAACATCACTTTGTTCCCTTTTTTGACAATGCAGCTTCATCTGAATTATTTATGACACATTTAAAGCACACTCGTAACTCTTCTGTACTGTATTATGTAAAGATAATGAAGTTGTTGTTTTTACCTTTATTGTATATTTTGCAGAGACCTTGAGCAGACACAAGGAAAAATCATTGTTAAATTTAAAATTCCATTGCATCTCTGACAGCTTTTCCAGTAAGCTCGGTCACAGGAACAGAAGTTTAACACCATGTTTATTAGACTTTCAGTGTTTTACAGGCTAACAGAATGTCTGTATTTTTTTGGTCCTTTGGTGTTTATTTATTTATCTCTTCCATAGTCTAGAAATGGGAGCCAGATGTGTAAGAAGTGACTGAATCAGGCCCTAAGCCATTGGACTGGGGTCTAGGACATCCGAGTTCAATTCCCTGCTCTGTTACAGGCTTTCAGTTTAAACTTTGGCAAATCTCCTAATGGCTTTGAGCCTCTGTTCTTTATTTGTAAAACGGGATAATAATGCTCCCTTTCTCCAGCTTTGCCCTGTTTTCTCTTCACAGATATTAAACGTAGAGCTGGCTGAAGAGTGTTTTTCCCCTCATGGAAGATTTCAACAAAAATGAAAAAATTCAGTCTAAATCTTCCACAGAAAATTTTGATATGTTTTTTTTTCCCCAGAGGAAATTTGAATACTGAAAAAACCAGATTCAGAAATGCTGCCTTGGTGCCCCATAGGAGTTGTATTTCTGGTGCCTCATGCTCCCATTCTTCTCCATAGGCTCTGTGTCCTGGTCAGACTACATTTCCCACACCACACCGTGGCCTCCTGCCTTGGAGAAGGCTGGTGCTTGGGAAGCTCTGACTCTGGTGCATCATGGGAGATATAGTCCAGCCTACAGAGAACAATGCCAGCACGAGGCACCAGAACTACAACTCCCACAAGGCACCAAGGCACCATTTCAAAATAAAAAATATTTTGATTTTCAGGCATTTGGTTTTTCACCAAAAACTTAAATTTTCTGCAGAAAGCAGACACCATTGCAAAAAAAAAAAAAATTGATCGAAAATCCAGTTTTTCACCAAAAAACTGATTCAACTGAATTTTTTCGACCAGTTCTATTCAAACACTTTGGGGGCAAGACACTGTCTCTTATAGGTCTGTAAAATTAACAACACCTTTGGGCTCCAGTCTTGTTTGGTGCCTCTCAGTGCTACTGCAATACAAATAAAATATAATAAGATGAAGGAACTTATTATTTCACCTGTGGATTTCTGGGTCTCCATTTATAACAATAGCTACACAGGCAGCTTACTGTTCGCCATACAATGGGCCCAGTTCTGCCCTCAACAGCTCCCTATATTTTTTCTCTTGCAGCATCATCTCAATGCATATTTTGATGCTTATTAGTGTTGATTTATTCATTTGCCAGCTCCGTTACTGCAGTAGGACCTCTTATCTGTTTAAAGCTCTTCCTTATCAGCTTCTCATCAGTGAGAAAGCTGACAGTAAAGCTCCTACTTTGTCAATCAGTTTGTAATACCTGAAATGGAAGTGACTGGACAGTGTGCTTCCCCTCTATCTGATTGAATGTGTTCTGCTAATCTGTCTGCAGCAGCCCACATCATGGTTTTCAGCCTGCCCCACAAACACATCCCAGGAGAGAGAAATTCATTGCACCAGTTCTAGATTTCTGGCTCGTTTGACTAGAACTATCTTTCAGAGTAACAGCCGTGTTAGTCTGTATTCGCAAAAAGAAAAGGAGTACTTGTGGCACCTTAGAGACTAACCAATTTATTTGAGCATGAGCTTTCGTGAGCTACAGCTCACTTCATCGGATGCATACCGTGGAAACTGCAGCAGACTTTATATACACACAGAGAATATGAAACAATACCTCCTCCCACCCCACTGTCCTGCTGGTAATAGCTTATCTAAAGTGATCATCAGGTTGGGCCATTTCCAGCACAAATCCAGGTTTTCTCACCCTCCACCCCCCCACACAAATTCACTCTCCTGCTGTGTGGGGGGGTGGAGGGTGAGAAAACCTGGATTTGTGCTGGAAATGGCCCAACCTGATGATCACTTTAGATAAGCTATTACCAGCAGGACAGTGGGGTGGGAGGAGGTATTGTTTCATATTCTCTGTGTGTATATAAAGTCTGCTGCAGTTTCCACGGTATGCATCCGATGAAGTGAGCTGTAGCTCACGAAAGCTCATGCTCAAATAAATTGGTTAGTCTCTAAGGTGCCACAAGTACTCCTTTTCTTTTTAGAACTATCTTGGTTTATCAAAAATTTGTATTGATTTTTCTGGAAATCTGAGCCTGCCGTGTCCTGCCAGTCAAAGGTTTAGATCCACCACAGTGTGGGAAATGCTGGTAAAGATCGGGGGGGGGGGGTGGATTGGGACAATTTTAGATTACCTTTGTTGTGACAATAATTCCAGTGATTCTCCCCACCTATCCTATCTGGCCGTTTCTCTGATAATCTCTTGGTTGTCTAGCTGCCATCACAAACTCAATATCTGCCATAATGAACTTCTCATTTTTCCTCCTAATTCCTCTCCTCAGCAGGTTTAAAACAAATAAAAGGAAGTACTACTTCAACAACGCACAGTCAACCTATGGAACTCATTGCCAGAGGATGTTGTGATGGCCAAGACTATAACAGGGTTTAAAAAAGAACTAGATACATTCATGGAGGATAGGTCCATCAATAGCTATTAGCAAGGCTGGGTGGGAATGGTGTCCCTAGCCTCTGTTTGCCAGAAGCTGGGAATGGGCGACAGGATGGGTCACTTGATGATTCCCTGTTCTGTTCATTCCCTCTGGGGCACCTGGCACTGGCCATTGTTGGAAGACAGGATACTGGGCTAGATGGACCTTTGGTCTGACCCAGTATGGCCATACCTATGTTCCTCTCCTCTACATCTCTATTGACAACATGATAGTTTCTGTCTACCAGGCCCATACTCTGAGGTAAGCTGTAACTAACCCTTTCACTTCTTTAAAATCTCCAAAATTGACCCTTTCTTTAGGACAGAACTCTGGGTTATGCTCTGGTAATGCTTCACCTATGCTAGTCCATATGTTGCAGGGCTCAATGGAAAGCAGGGCTATTCTGCTGACTCATGATGGTTTTTGCAGGAAGCTGGACCAAATGGGACTCATTCGGTCCAACCCAGGCTATAAAAGGGTTTGTAGGGCTTTGAGATGGGAGTAGGGTCAGGGTCAGAAGGCCCTTGCTGGGTGGGATCCTAGGAACCTACCGAGTTCACAAGGAGTCCTAGGCTGATGTTTCCATTTTATTTTTAAGTTAACCATAAAGGAAAACACTAGAACGTGACACATTTGGCACATTTTCCCTGTGTAAACGTGAGCGAGCTAGCATTGTGGGCACTCGCCCATTCAAACCCTGAACATTATGTGTGAAAATTCTGGATTTCACTCACAGATTTTGAAGTCTAGAACAGCCAATTTCCTCCATGTCCTCTCACTTTGGCTTGCATACAAACAGAAGATAAAAACTTTGAAGACATCTGTAGCATTAGCATGAGCAGATGTAGCTAGAGAGCTTCCCAGCCCGACTCTCCCACAGTGATCTATGGAACTCATTCCTCAAGTGATTTGTAACCAGATGTGGAAACGTTTTGTTTGCAATTTATTTTAGCTATGTTAGCGAGAATGCTTTAATCTATTTTTTATTCCTTATCTTCTGTTTCTCAACCTGTCCTATAGCAGAAGCTGTTAAAGTCAATATTTGCCAACTATTGGAATATAGTTACTAGAGTATTTCCTATTCTAAATATAGGGGAAAGCTGTGGACATCTCAAATAGTGCCGTGTAGTAATTGTTGGCAAATGCTGATTGAGAGTAGCCACCATATAAACTTCTTTATTAGAAGAACCTCAAATATTTATTATTGAAAGGCTCTATTTATGTAGCATTGCTAATATTATATCAATAGGCAATAGCTTAATGAATACAGAAACCTCAGTGCTGGTAAATATGATCCAGGTAACCACAAAACAATGCATTCTTGGGAAGGTGATCTTTTGGAGGAAAATATGTTCAGTTTTATCAGCAGGTCAGTGAAGATAACTTTTGTTTTTCATGCCATTGGCAGTTAAGATGCAGCTGCCTATGACTAAGAAAAGGGATTTCAGGCCAGTACCTTACCGGGGAGCGGGGGGAAACTCGTGCATTATTTTGTACATCCCTGTGTTAAAGTATAGTTCCTTTTTCCAGCCACACTACAAAATGCACAGTGAATCTCTTGGAGAGGTCCTGAAAAGGGCAATCGCTTTGTGTGAAAGGAAAACCATAAACACACGTTCAAAGGTTGGAATCGTTGTAGCGTGTGAAAACACATGGTGGAAGTGAGCTCTGCAAAAGGGGCTGTGCACTCACACCATGGCCAGGTAGCTTCAGCCCAGGCTCCAGCTCTAAACGCAGCAGTGAGGATGAGAAAAGTACAGGGGCGTGGGGGGATAAAAGAAAATTACCAATTCATAACAGCCTTCACTCTGAGCGATAAATACTTAATGTGTGGCTGAGCAGATTGAAAGGGGAGAGGGTCGACTGTAAATTTCACAGCATCCTGCTGTAAATGCAGGGAAGCCTCAAAAGAAATGAACATTTGAGTGGAGTAAAACACCAGCTTTCCCCTCCCCTGTATTAAAAGGATCATACCTAGCGCTCCAATCACAGGGCTCCAGGGGTGGGTAGCATTCCTGAGGCTGCTTTCCCCCGCTGTTCAGAACCCAGAGCTCCGCTGGGCTAGGAGCGCTCAGCACCTCTGCAAATCGGCATTTGTTAGCTTCCAGTGAATGGCTCCGAAGCTGCTCTTGTTTGTCCCACAGTAAGAGCTCCTGACTTCTGGCCTGGTGCTTGCTCCACAGGATCACAGCTGTGCCGCCAGGATTTGGAGCAACTGCCTTGTGGGTTCAAATGGCTCTGTTGAAAATTAGCCCTCTGAGTTTTAAGTGTTGAGCAAAGTGCTGTGGCCAAGTTAATCTCTTAGTCACAGCTGTGCAACCCTACTAAAGTCACTGCAGCCTTAGTGCTTCCAGACTGTAGCCCCACTTCTGCGAAACCCTAAAGGTAGCCACGTGCTGATGTACACTGGGGAAGGCACTAGGGCAGGGAATGGCTGGTGTTCGTTCCAATCAAATGGTCATTCCTGAGTTCTGAGGCACCTTTACTTTTAAAAATGAGGATACGCTAGGACAGGTGAATAACCCGTCCCTTTAATGGCTGCTCAAACACACATTCAGTACTTAAAAAGGTGTTGAAGTCACCAGGCCTTATGCTTCTGCTTAAAGTTAAATACATGTGTAAGTCCTGTTCTGCATGTCAGCCCTAGTAGAACATTTTCAAAGGTGCCTGAGTGACTTAGGCTCCTAGATCACATTTTTCAAGAAGTGACTTAGGCACCGGGGCTCTAACCTCCCATTGACTTCCAGTGAGACTTGGGGTCTTAGACCTGGATTTCTAAGGGATTTAGGCAGTGATATGCTCAGGGTTGCACCTGCTAACCGACTGAGGCGTTTACGTTCTTTTTTCAAAAGGGATTTAGGCACTTTGAAGCCAAAATCCCATCAACAGATGATGTACATTAGACTCAAGCGCCAAACTGCCTTTTAAAAATGAGCTAAACTCCACAATGAGTTTGTGGTTGTAATGCTGAGGGCAGCAATGCCTAAATCCCTTGAGAAATCTGGGCGTTAGACTTCCAAGTCACTGAGGGTCTTAGGGAAATTTTGCCCTGAGTGATCCCTAAGGGTGGGATTTTCCAAAGTGTCATGATGAATTAGGAGCACAAACCCCCAACAGCTTTCAGTGGGACCTGGACTGACACCTCCCTTGCATGCTTTTCAAAATCCCACAGCAGAGCCCGCAATTAAAGGTTTTGCATGGATTTAACTGAGAACTGAATTTGGGTGAGGCAAGAGAGACTCATTGAACCACAGGGTTAGGAGGGACCACAAGGGTCATCTAGTCCAGCCCCCTGCCAACTTGCAGGATTTGTTATGTCTAAACCATGCAAGACAGTTATTACTGCATGCAACTTTATTAAACCAGAATCCAAACCAGGATCAGGTTTTCCACATTATACAGCAAAACAAAAGTTATAATTCTAGAAGGAAACACAGATTGCAAGAACATCATCACAGTTTCTCTAATCCTGATCACACAGAGCTGTTCTAATTTTAAATCTACATCTATTATAAGCAGCCAAGATGCCTGCAAAGGTATCAATAATACGGAACAGTTGTTTACTAAATAAATAAATACAAACCCACAATTTTCTCCCAGGTTTTTAGATGCCTGTGCATGCCTAACCAACACTATCTTCACATGTAATAGGGCATTAACTTAATACTCGTAATGTCCTGTTGCATTTAGCCTTCTGCTCTGAGAATCCTCCCCAAAGCCTTTTGCTATATGAGACAGACTTCATCAACATAGATGTATTGAGCATAAGTGATTCTTTCCCTTGGTGTGAGTGAGGGTACAGCTGCACTGGAATAAAAGACCCGCAGGTTGGCCATGGTGGGCCCAGGTCAGATGACTTGGGGTTGGGCTGGGGGGGCTAAAACTTGCTGTGTAGACATTCAGGCTTGGGATGGAGCCTGGGCTCTGGGACCCTTCTCCCTCACGGGCAGCAACCACACAGCAATGGAGCAGCCCTGCAGCGTGAACCCTGCAATCCTGAGTCTGCTGACCCAGGCTAGCCATGGGTGTTTAATTGCTGTACAGACATATCCTGAGATTTCTGAAGAGAAAAAGCCAAAGTCAAAGGGCAGGGAGCACCAGAAAGGCAAGGAACCCAATGGTCAGATAGTCATCCACCGGAGGAGGTTTATACTCATAGATTGAATGTACGGCCAGACGGGACCATTCAGTCTGACCTCCTGTGTAACTCAGGCCAGAGACCTTCATTGAGCCCGATGGCTTGTGGCTAAACTAGAACATATCTATAGAGATATCTACTGTTGATTTAAAGCCTTTAAGTGATGGAGAATTTACCAGGCCCCTTGGGAATTTGCTCCAATGGTCTATGACCCCAGTAACTGCTGCAGGGATGGGCAAAATGATTCGTTTGTTTTTTTTTGTTTTGTTTTTTGCTCCACAGAATTTCTGCAGTAAAATTTCCTTCCCAGCAAATTTCTGTAAGTCAGAGCTGGGTTTGCTTAAGCCCCTCTGGAGCACTCCATTTTGCCCCTCTTTTTGACTTCAGTGACAGAGGATCAAGTCTCAAGAACCAAGACTAAATTGATGGATGTTACACTATTTACAGCTGCTACTGCTACATTAGGAGGTCCTGGACTAGAAACTGTGTTAGAGTAAATACTCATCCCCGGGATAAACTGTTATGTTATGCTCGAGACTGCAATCAGTACCCTGCTCCTGCCCAGCGTTCAACTCCCAGCTTCAGACAAGGCATCAATTCACTTTTATGACTGGATCATGAATCCTTCTCTCTTGCCTGATAATTTGCCCATTCTTTCATTCTAGCATCGAGTTTGAAGTCACTGGCTCCATTCAGAGCTGTGGTAAATGGCTGCAGCCCCCCTCTGCCCAGACTGCACCTATTTACGCCCGCAGGTGGGTTGTCAGCGGAGTCTATTTCCACGCTGATTTTCAGTTGTCACCAGTTGGAGCCATGCAGTTATTCAGACCTCAGTGAGGGTTGATTGGTCCTTCATGACCCTGATCATAAGATCAATGGGCAGTACAGAACTGTGCCCTGCCAAGGGAAGCAGCAGCAGTCATCCTGAAAGCTTACCCCGCTACCAGAAGATTTGGTTCAATAACCCTCTATAACTATTTAAAGCCCTAAAGGAGTTGCCAGGAAAAGCCGCAGCCAGCTAGCTTTCCCTTGCAAGGACACAGATGCAGCCCTTTGATCAAGAATAGACAAGTAAGCAGTAAATCTTTGAAAACAAAAATAATATTTATTTAGAAATTAGTGGTTACAGTAAAAGAATAGCGATAGATAAGGGTTACAGTATAAAGAAATGAAACGGCACATCAAATAGACACAACACTATAATAACAATTTCAATTAACTCTACAGCATATAACAATATAATAATTTACTTAATCATAGAATCATAGAATATCAGGGTTGGAAGAGACCTCAGGAGGTCATCTAGTCCAACCCCCTGCTCAAAGCAGGACTAATCCCCAACTAAATCATCCCAGCCAGGGCTTTGTCAAGCCTGACCTTAAAAACTTCTACGGAAGGAGATTCCACCACTTCCCTAGGTAACACTTCCCAGTGTTTCACCAGCTTCCTAGTGAAAACGTTTTTCCTAATATCCAACCTAAACCTCCCCCACTGCAACTTGAGACCATTACTCCTCGTTCTGTCATCCACTACCACTGAGAACAGTCTAGAGCCATCCTCTTTGGAAGCCCCTTTCAGGTAGTTGAAAGCAGCTATTAAATCCCCCCTCATTCTTCTCTTCCACAGACTAAACAATCCCAGTTCCCTCAGCCTCTCCTCATAAGTCATGTGTTCCAGTCCCCTAAGCATTTTTGTTGCCCTCCGCTGGACTCTTTCCAATTTTTCCACATCCTTCTTGTAGTGTGGGGCCCAAAATGGGACACAGTACTCCAGATGAGGCCTCACCAGTGTTGAATAGAGGGGAACAATCTCGTCCCTCGATCTGCTGGCAATGCCCCTACTTATACACCCCAAAATGCCACTGGCCTTCTTGGCAACAAGGGCACACTGTTGACTCATACCCAGCTTCTCATCCACTATAACCCCTAGGTCCTTTTCTGCAGAACTGCTGCCGAGCCATTCGGTCCCTAGTCTGTAGCGGTGCATGGGATTCTTCCGTCCTAAGTGCAGGACTCTGCACTTGTCCTTTTTGAACCTCATCAGATTTCTTTTGGCCCAATCCGCTAATTGTCTAGGGCCCTCTGTATCCTATCCCTACCCTCCAGCGTATCTACCTCTCCTCCCAGTTTAGTGTCATCTGCAAACTTGCTGAGGGTGCAATCCACACCATCCTCTAGATCATTAATGAAGATATTGAACAAAACCGGCCCCAGGACCGACTGTTGGGGCACTTCACTTGATACCGGCTGCCAACTAGACATGGAGCCACTGATCACTACCCGTTGAGCCCGGCAATCTAGCCAACTTTCTGTCCACCTTATAGTCCATTCATCCAGCCCATACTTCTTTAATATGCTGGCGAGAATACTGTGGGAGACCGTGTCAAAAGCTTTGCTAAAGTCAAGGAATAACACGTCCACTGCTTTCCCCTCATCCACAGAGGCAGTTATCTCGTCATAGAAGGTAATTAGATTAGTCAGGCATGACTTGCCCTTGGTGATTTTCTTAATACTCTGTACCTTATAACAATATAGCAATTCAACATTCAATACTAAATGCTTAAAGCTAAGCAGCCAGTAAGCACTGGCTGGGCTGTTACTAGATGGGTAGTGGAAGACCTTACTCAGACCACAGGCACCTAGCTTTATTTACAAGTGAAACCCATACACTGCTGGATGGTAAATAAAGGAAGATTTAAACTTACAGGGGCTTTCTTAAAATTCCCTCTGAAGCGTCTTAAGGGGTCCTTCTACTCTGTCTCGGTTGGGTGCGATGGCTGTCTCCCAGAAATGGTGCAAACCTGCCTTCTGATTGCATCATCTCTCTCTCTATATCCCTATAGCCTCCCATATATTCCTGTGGAGTTTTTCTTAGCTGACCTTTAGATGAACCCCAGGTAAAGTCCCATGTATTCCTATGGGCTGCAGTGTATCTCTGTGGGGTTTTGTTGAGTCATTCCCCCTCGGAGGATGATACAATACCATCCCCTGATTGCATTAGACGTTCGTATGGGCCTCGATGTGTCCCTGTGGCGTCTTTCACCACATTACATCACCCTGTAGCCGTCCTTACTGGATTTTCTGAATTTCAACTATTATTAATTCCTCTTTAATTAAGGCTTTATTCTTAAAGATAATCACTACTCTAAGCGTCCCAGAGAGTCCTGACACTGTCGCCTCTCTTCTTGTGTCCAGCCAAGCAAGCTCTGCTTTTCACGAATTTAAACCCCTGCCTGAGGGTTTTCCACAGACCTTCGATGTAAAGTCTTATAAAGTCTTATAATTCAGACAACTAAGGCAAAATTTCTCACCGCAGCTCTACCACTACATGGCCTTATAGCGTGCACTGTACACACATGCCCTGTGTCTCATGACCCATGCTGGTCAGCTCATGGGGCAGTGTAACATGGCTCTGCTACCATCCCGCCTGACTGGGCATCACATGTCCCCAGAGGAGCAGGGAGTGAGGATTTCAGGTGCTCCATTGAGCATAAAGCCTGCAATTTTCCCTGACCCTTTGGTGGGCTGTGCCCCGGTGGGGCGGAGAGGTGAAGGGCCTTGTGTCCTCCCGACACAGCCATGTAACAACTCGTGCTGCCCAGTGGAAGGGTCAGCTGTCAGGAGATCTGGGCAGAGAATAAAGGGTGATTTCACTTTGCGCACTTTCCCGTAGGCCAATGGCATAGTTCAGCAAGGCAGAGGCGGAGGACAATGTCTTCCGTCAGACCCAGGGATTCCCAAAACATCTAGAAATGTCTGCTGTGTCAGCCGCTCTAGAGTCGCTGTGGGAGCTAACCAGGTCACAGCAAAGCTGTTATCTACGCACGCTTGTGCAGCATTTCATCGCTATCTCCAGACTTATGGTAATTAATAAAGACTCCGGTCATGCTTGTGATGCTAAGAGACCAGGTGCCAGCTCTTGCCAAGGCTGTTGGCATCCTATGAGCACTAACAACTTCATAGCTGGAAACCAGACCAGATTGCCTCTGTGTTGGTATTGTTCAAGATAGGATGTTAGACTTGTAAGACTGTACTTATCTCTGTGGAATGCTTGTGAATTGCTGCATGAGTCACTCACTTGTCATGTCTGTATTCCACACTATAAGGTGATATGTAAGTTTTGCTTTATTACTGTAAAAATGCCTGCTTTGACTGACCCTGTGAACCTGGGCAGAAGGAATGGTTCCCCTGCCCATCGAGAAGGACTATCAAAACTAAACAGGCTGTTATGGACCATCGAGCTACAAAGGCTGAGTAAAGGGCTCTCTGACACCCATGAAGGTGCTGCATGCAAGAAAGCTTGTCCCATCAGCTTGAATACTGGAAAAAGAAAAGAAAAATAGCTGCCAATGCATGTGTTCATCTCTTTGCTGTTTGGACTGTCATAGGGCTGGAGCTAGGAAACAGGAGCAGAAAATCCTCCTGCTCAACCTGGGTTAGCCCTATCAGACCTTCAGTGCTGTCAGATTACTGCAACTCTGTCTCCTTTAGGAACCATAGACTGTAACTCATTCATGTACACATTGCCTGGTTTAACTTATAAATAACACTCAGTTCTTTTTCCTAGTTAATAAATCCTTAGTTAGTTTATTATAGGATTGGCTCAAACATTGTCTGTGGTGTGAGATGAGGTACAAATTGACCTGGGGTAGGTGACTCATCTCCAGACTGGATCTTTTGTGATCTTTGGTGTAAGTGACCATTTATCACTAAGTCCAGCTTGCCTGGCTGGCAAGATAGACTGGAGAGCCCAAGGGGACTGTCTGTGGCTCCATGGTAAGATTCTTACAGTGCTTCAGGAGTGCACACGTGTTACAGGGCTGGTGAAAGCTAATTATCGAACCTACCATCAGTTTGGGTCTCTGCCCTGCTCTACGCCAGCCTGCCCTGAGGCTGGCATTCACAGTCATGACCCACTCCAGACAGTATGACAATGCTCATGACTTGATTTTCCAACAGTCATAACTCAACCCACTCAGTTTCCTCCAGAACAAGGTCAATTGTATCTGCCCACTGGGAATGGCTTCTGGGCTACCTTCCAAACCTCAGCCATTACACCTGGGGGGCTGGGTAAGTCTGTGTTGGCTTTAGGTTTGGGTCTGTTATTTATAGGAGGTCAAATAATTAGGCTCAGTTGGAATATGTTACACATTATTAGTCAAGAGTAAGACAGCAGAATAAAGAAAGGATGACATTACATTACCCAGCCTGACTGGAGAAGTGACTGTAGCTTGATTCACTCCTAATTAACGCTTGGGAACTCCGGTCTTTATATAATGTGTCTTCGACAAGGGAATTTCCTTTCCCATAACATTCCTTTAAAAGTATCTTAGCTTACCTAGTTAAACTAATGATACCTGCCTGTTTATGGTATCTCAGCAAATCTAATCAATTACCTAAAGATCTCTATAACCAAGTCCTTATTATAGAAAACGTGTGCAGCAATAAGTAAGTCCTGTTAAGCTAAAAACATCTCTCAGTGGGTCATCTCATTGGTTATGATATTTGCAGTAACAAGTATATCTCATCAATCACAAGTGGTCCCTTCCTGGACATCTGGATACATTCTCCAGGATCATGATTATATTATAGACATTCCACCATTTGTTCACACACTACATTTAATCTAAGTACAGAGTTCCTAAAATCATAGACACAAAACACTTGGTTCATGTAAAAGGATCATGGGGTTTTATACACAAAGAGTCAGGGGGAATTTGATTAATTTACTAACAACTTTATTGCAAATGGCATGAGTTTTACTTTTTTAGCCTCTCACAATGGGCTGTGGGTTTGGGCAGACCTGGAATATACAAAACATCAACCCAAAAGGTAAAGTTGCACAATGTTACCAAGGGCCAAAAATAGGGTTTTGGCATGAAAGTCTTGTGCAACCTTAACTATCGAACTGTTGTCGCTTTAATGTGTTTGTAATTTCCTTATCTTTGCGCAGCTGTTACAGGAATATAAACATGTTCTCTGGCCACACAACTGCAGATCTTCATGACTTAGATTCGTTCATCTTCAGCAACACAGTATCCCAGTCACATCACAAGGTACCAGTCTTTTGATTTTGATTAAAGTCTCTAATTCCCTCTTTCCCAGCTTTGTTCAAATGCAACCACTGGGGGAAAAATACCCAACCAATGTTAGTACTCTGAGCCTGGAAAGTAATTAATTAGGGCCTGACTGTCGCTGCTCAGCATCGTCTTACTAAATATGAATTTCAAATTGCAAAATAATTATTTCTTTCTTTAATGTCATCAAGCACAAGATTGATAATTATACACTGAGGTACAAATTCAATTATCAGTCTCAATATCAGAGGGAAAAATGACTGCTTACAGGCAAGCTTGACTGATAGAGGGTGTGAAATTCACCCACTGAATATGCCCCCTACACCTTCTAAATACCCTGTGTGCCTGGGTTCCGTTTGGGTGTGAGTGGGCATGCAAGTGGCCCAAAGAGATGCATAATTTTGTGCCCAAGACCCCACAGCCTGTAAGCAAGTTGCTGAACAGTCTCCCGTCTACGCCTGCAAGGAGAAGAGGTGGACTTCACCCCCAAAGATTGGAGTGTAATATCTATGCTCTAACCTACAGGATCTCATCTCTTAGTTTAAGTGTGGAATGAATAATTAGGGAATCCTGAGTTTTAATCCCAGCGGTGAAACTGCCAATCTGTAGCTTTGGAAACCTCAGTTTTCCCCAGCTGTAAAAGAAGGTGGATGAGGCTGCCTCTCTACCTTCACAGGCAGGGCTGCTATGAGAGAAGGCTTGAAAATGGAAACCATTTTAGAATGTGATCTTCTGAAATGTGCGTTCTGTGTGCTCCTTTACCCAGCTGGCACGTTCCACAACGTCATTGACGTTATATGCATAGGGCACAATGTTTTTAAAGGTGCATGCTCAACAAGACAGGGTTCTGTGGGGACCTGTGCTTCGTCCCATTCCCATCTTGCATGGTTTGGGGCTTTCAGGTGGTGATAAGCCTTCCTTTGGTCTTTTTTAAAAACCCGGCAAATTTCATTTAAAAAAGATGCCTTGTTTTCAGAGAATGTTAAGTTTGCGTGGCTTAACCAGATGGATGCCAGGAAATGCCAGGGTTAAGGCTGTGTGGTTTGCTGTGTTAGTTTCCCATTGTGTGATCACTTAACACAATGCCATTTCATCCCTTTTGCCCCCCTACCAGCTTGTAAGGGTCCTTGGGTGACGTGAGCAGGGATATTCACAATGCTCTGGGCTAGGCAAGGGCTGCCTTGGTGGGATCTAGCAGCTCCCAAGGTGCCTGAGGTTAGCTGCCCATAGAAGGAAGCAGCCTCCAGGTGAGAGTCTTGCTGTTGGCTTTGATGGGAGCAGGAGCAGACCTGTCCTATTATAAACACCAAGGCCCGAATTTAGCCAAGCCCCCTAGCACATGTGTAAGTCCCATTCAGATCAGTGAGCTCTCAAGATGAATCCGAGCCCTGTCACAGGGGAGCTGAGCCCTGTAAGCAGACCAAGCACAGCTCCCTGGTGTCAGAGCAGGTTGGGCCAGCTGAGCTAATTAACGGGCCTGGCTACCCCTGGGGCTCTCCAGACTTGTGGGAGGGTAGGAAGACAAGGAGTAACTGGGGCAGGCTGTGCCTGGAGAGAGGACTCAGTCCTGGGCTGGGGGCCCTCTGGCAAAGGGGAACCTCTGGTTAGGTGCTTAAAATGCTTGTCCTGAAACTGCAGCCTCAGAAAGGGAACAGACCTGGTTGGGCCAGGGAAGCTGCCAGAAGTAGAGACCCTAAAGATTCTTGGTAGAGGTGGCCATGAAACCACAGGACACAGGATAAGTGAAAGAACTATTTCTCTTTCTTTTTTTTTTTTTTTTTTTTTTTTTGCTTATGTTTTCACAATAAACCTGAAAGGAGGCTAGATGTGGCAGCATATTCTTGGAAGTTGGGAAGAAGCCCTGCCCTGTGACAGGGCCCAATCACTCAAGTACCACCTTATCCAAAGTGAACATAAGAGCAGCCACACTGGGTCAGACCAAAGGTCCATCTAGCCCAATATCCTGTCCTCCGATGGTGGCCAGAGCCAGGTGCCCCAGAGGGAATGAACAGAACAGGTAATCATCAAGTGATCCATCCCAGGTCACCCATTCCCAGCTTCTGGCAAATAGAGGCTAGAGACACCATCCCTGCCTAGCCTGGCTAATAGCCAATGATGGACCTATCCTCCATGAATTTATCTAGTTCTTTTTTGAACCCGGTTATAGTCTTGGCCTTCACAACATCCTCTGGCAAGGAGTTCCATTGGTTGACTGTGCGTTGTGTGAAAAAAATACTTCCTTTTATTTGTTTTAAACCTGCTGCCTATTAATTTCATTTGGTGACCCTTAGTTCTAGTGTTATGAGAAGAAGTAAATAACACTTCCTTATTTACTTTCTCCACACCAGTCATAATTTTATAGACCTCAATCATATCCCCGCTTAGTCGTCTCTTTTCCAAGCTGAAAAACCCCAGTCTTATTAATCTCTCCTCATATGGGACCCGTTCCAGACCCTTCATCATTTTTGTTGCCCTTTTCTGAACCTTTTCCAATTCCACTACATCTTTTTTTTTTTGAGGTGGGGCGACCACATCTGCGCACAGTATTCAAGATGTGGATGTACCATGGATTTATGGAGCGGCATTATGATATTTTCTGGGGAAAAGGGGAAAGGCAGGCAATCCTATTACTGCTGGAAGGGTTTGGAACTATTAGGGCTCTCCGGAGTCGGAGTATGAGACTATGAATTAGATAAACTCTCCAGTACAATGTGTGGTAAAGCAGTACTGAGCTGTAACCATTATTCATATTTCTATTTACTCAAAGGCACTGGGGAACATGAATAGTTTGGTGATGGGTTTTTGTGCCATTTCCCATTTATTTACCTTCCCAGGGTAGGTAATGAGTAGATTTCACTCCTCCAGGGCACTGAATTGACCCTTTTGACTGGTATATAAAGACCTCGTCACTCACTCGATTTTTATTAAAACATAGCAGACTCCACAGGCTTTCATTAGAGCTGCAGCAAGCTATTTGCCAGCATTCTGAACTCCAGCAAACACGTCACTTCCAGCTGAAGAACTTTGACTTGTAAACTCCTTGCTGCTCACCTTTTACGTTTATATCCAGCAGCAAGGCTGCTATTGCTGACACTGAGCACCCTGCTCCAAACCCTTCACTTCTCCTCTGAAGCCGTCAGTAGAAATCAGAGTAATGGAGGGAAAGCAAGCAGCATGACCCAGAACGCCAAAGGACAGATGAAGCTTTATTGACTCTGGGAGGGATTGTAATCGGGTTAGAAATCGAGTGAGTGAGGTTGGATTCTGCCCCTGCAAATGGGAAAAATAGAGACCAATATTTTGTTTAAATATTTATTTTAAAATACGCATTTTCATTTCCTGCGCTCCTGCCACAAAGCCAGATCAGGCATATGTGAAGCTCCCTTTAAGCATGTGTGATTTTGGTGAGCCCAGTACAGTTATCTTTTTAGAAGAGAGTTTACTCATCAGGTGAAATGTATGAAATTCTCCCCTAGGAGTTATCGATCCTTTGCTCCAATTCCCACTGAAGGGAGTATTATTTTAAGCAGCTTTCTTCTAATAAGGGATAGCATACTGGAAATGATCCTGTGTCTTCCTTCTTGGCTTCGTGCCATTGGTATAATTAAAAAGGTTTCATAGACTGGGGTTAGGCGGTGGGAGAGGCTAAGAATTAAGAATGGTTGGGTAGTTTTTCATCCAGCTGTCCTTCTTGGTTTTAAGAGAACACTCCTCTCTCTGTTTCTGGTTGTTGTGTTTAAACTATTGGCCATAGTGAAAGAAAAAGGAACAACTTTGCCTATCAGAGTTAATAGTAATCTAGGTATAATCCTCAGCCTTAAAAGGAAGGCTGCCCTTGTCGGAAGCTGGTACAAATGGAGTTCTGAGCATGGGGTGGTGAATATTGGATTAGTAATACATTAAATTCACTTTCACAAAAGGAGCTGAGGACAGGATTTCTGTAAGGTATTATAACTGACACTAGACCTGCTGCTTTAACACACATGAACTGTTTCTTATCCATGCCGAGCTGAAAACCAGTGTTGGCAGACAGAAAAGAGCCACTTTTATTTCAAGTTCACAACTAAACACTAATTATGAGACAGATTTTAAAATTACCTGGGGGAACCTTTTATGAAAGGCCTCACGAAAAGCACTGTGAAACGATACTGAATTAATTAAACCACAAAGAGTTTTGCCCTATCATTTCACACTCGGACCCAAATCCTACTTACCTCGCTCTGTTAAGATGTAGTGGGGAAGCCAGTCAGATTACTCACATGAGTAATGTGAGCGGGCTTTGGCTCTTTGTTCAGTACTAGTCACTTCAGATCAATGCTCTTACTTCTAATAGTTGTTCTCTTCTCTTCAAGTTCCCACCTCCCTGGTAATTCAGCTAACCCCTCCTGAGTGCCACCGGTTCAGTTCCAGGCTCCCTTGCTAGCACTACATGAGAGCACCTCTGCCTGGGAAAGTCACTTCCACACGCTTCTCTGCCTACTGCGAGACACTGCTGTTGGATGCTGGCAACCTGATCTTGGCTGGCTCTGCAGGTTGCCGAGAGCCACAGAGGCAGTGTGCTCACACCTGCTGACTAAAGCCACTCCTCGTGTCCTGCTCGGTGCTCCCTCCTCAAGCCCATGCTCTGATCCTGGCTCACAGCCTTGAGGCTGGGCAGGTGGAAGCTAAGCAGAAGGTGGGATCTTGGGCTGGGGTGGTGCTGGGATCCGTAGGTAGCAGCCCACAAGGGAAGAGCCGAGCCCCTTTGTATTTGCTTTCTTGTGGGCCTGTGTCCTGTCTGTGATGGTCTGGGAGGGCAGGATTGTTCCTCGCCCTGGTTTGCCCTTTGTGGACTGTTTAAAGTGAGCTTTGCTAAGGCGTCTAGATCCTGCAGGTAGCAGGTTGTGAGAAAACCAATACCCATTCTTGCTGCAAGGTTGGAAAGAGTCATGAGGGGAGTAAACTCTGACCCCTTCCTTCCCAGGCTGCATGGGAGGTTAAAACGGGGCCAGAAATCGGTGTCTGCAATGCCTCTGGTACCTCCTTGTGACTGGAGCACCTTAGCGTGCAGCACTCCAACCCATGCCCTCACTGCTCATCTTTTTTCCTCTCCCAGAGGAAGAACAAGTACATCCAGGGAGCGTAGATTTAAAACGCAATTCAGGAGAACTACTCAGAGTCCGGCACTACGCAGGGTGAAGGTGGAGGACTCTGCCCTGTAATGCTTTGCGAGTGGGTGTATATATATATTTTTAAGACCAATGTTTTGGAAGCCGTTTTGAAACTGACTGGTCAGTGGAGCAGAGGTTATTCGGGGGATCATATTTTAGCAAAATGTCCGAAGACAGAATTCAGTGGCTTGTTGTCGTGTGTGTGTCGCTGCCTGTGAACCTTATACACGAGACACTGTAGTCTGGTCTGCCATTGCAATGAGAGGAGAGACCTTTCATTTCTCAGGAGGACAGCTGCAGTCACCAGAGATCCATGCAGCTTTCACAGATTTATTTAGGTCAGAATCTATTGAAAAATTTAATGTTACAACCAGTCAGAAACACTTTTAAAGAGGAATGAGATTGAATAGACACGGCTTTACTTTGCTGGAATACAGGCACAACCAAACAATCCTATGGGAATAGATCTTCTGCAAGGTACTACCTTGGGCTTTTAGCAGAAGCTTTAAAATGAAAATGGCGACACATCTGAAATAAATGTTCCCTGGATTTAATTTGACTTGCTTTAGAACAAACAATGAAGGATTGTTCATATTTGATATCTCAAGGATGAAAAACATCATAAGGGAAATGTTAAGATTAGAAATCTGCAGGAAATGTAATTAAAGCAAATTCTGGAGAAAAATTCAAGAGGAGATAAACTTGTGATATGGAAAACAAATTCAGAGAGATGAGGATTCTACTGAGCAAACAATATTGTAACAAAATCAGCAATTAGCAAAGCAAGATGAGGCTAATATTGACACTTCCAACAGAACTC
Organism: Lepidochelys olivacea; assembly: GCF_965140295.1. Classification (NCBI taxonomy): domain Eukaryota; kingdom Metazoa; phylum Chordata; order Testudines; family Cheloniidae; genus Lepidochelys; species Lepidochelys olivacea. The sequence goes on from NC_140416.1 coordinate 127,975,024, forward strand.
TGCCTCAGTGACACCGACATGGCCTGGGTTGGTGATCACGAATCAGTCAGTCTAGCCACCAGTAAAAATCTGTATTCTCTGCCTGCCTGCCCAAAGCAAGAGAAGAGATAAAGAGTTTGCTACCTGCTTCTGCCAGTTCCCTTGTTGGGAGCCACATGGTGGCTCTCCTTGTCTGGAAAAGTGTTGTAGACTCCTCGTCCTGTGCCTGTTTTAATAACTTACTAGGCAAGTCTCTCAATTTTCCAGAAGTGACCAGTGTTTTTTTGGGCACCCAGCTTGACATCTTAGAGGGACCTGAATGATGCTGAACAGTCTCTGAAAATCAAGTGCCTCTTAAGCGATCTCGCTTGGGCACAAAAAAATCACTCGCCTCTTTTGACAACTGAGACTATCATGTCTCCCTGTTCCTAGATTGATTAAAAATGTGTAATATGCATTACTCAAATCTGTGTTGTGCATGATTGGGGTGGGGTGGGGCGGGGGGTTACAAGCAGGGTAGACTGATTATAAAATATAGCCATAGCATGAGACCTGTTAAGATGCATATGTTCCATCAGACTTTAGTAGCTGACCCATAAGCCCAATAGTTACATCCAAAAGTTGCTTTGTTTGGTTGCTAAAGTTGCTGAGACAAAATCTGAAATGCTTGATAATGTCTAGAATGTATCATAATCAATACCACGAGTTACATCAGAGGTAGAGGCTAGAATGTCTGCATTGCCTGTCAACTGAGGTGAACATTTTAGGCTGAGGAGACTCTTTCTGCCAGCATATGTTTGTCAATACTGGTTTTTGCCTGCTGCATTGTGAGTTTTATTTGTAACTCTGATACTTAATTTTATTTAGATCAGCACAAAGACAGATCTTCCTGTTCCAGTGCTTGGCTATTTCACTCACACTCTGTGAACCCCAAGTTGAAGGGAGCAGAATCGCCTAGACTAGCTACGTCCAAACCTTTCCTCTCATGCCCCTCTTACCTGTAATGGGATGAGTCCGCACCTGGGGCCAGGCTGGAGCTCGGGGCAGAGCAGGACAGGGTGGCACTCCCTCCAGGTCCCCTGTTGGGGCAGGCCTGAGCCCTTCTGTGCCCCTCTGGATGTTCCTCCCTGTGCCCCACAGTTTAAGGACCACTGTCCTTGGTGGACCTTGGCTCTGGATTTTCCTGTAGCGCGCATCATGTGTGTGTACTGGTAGGAATAGGTCCAGGTGTTAGAAGGGTGGCTCTGAGGACAACCTGACAGGAAGAAGGGAAGGTATTTTGGAAGGTGTAAATGTGTTCCAGCCACTCGAAATCTTGCCTGGTTCGTTAAGGGCTGTATATAATGAAGGATTAGGAAGTTGGGTCAGTTGCAGAGAAGGTGCAGCTATTAATATCACTATTTTTACTATCACCAAGACTCTGCTCAGTCTGATTTTGCTCAGGCTTGTGGGACCTGAGGCACGCTTAGTGGTCTGGCGTGGGCGTTAGCAGAGGCATTCTCTGACCGTCACTACAACCTCTCCCCTATAGCGCTGTCAGACCTGTGTTAGTGACTTGGTCGCTGGTTCCCATAACCATCAAGTTCATTCTGATAGCTTGGACTAGCCCTTGGTCTGACTGCGTCTGGACGTATGTTGTGAAAATGGCCAGAAAAGGGTTCTTCAACTGCAGCAAAGTACTTTCAGTGACTGCTCCTTTTCTGTGGCCGCAGCCTTTATCGCGTGAGTCAAAGGGCTTGTCTAAACGCAGACGTTAGGGGGCAGTAAGCTAGCTACTAGGTTTTACCCGGGGTTCTTTCAACCCAAAGCTCTTGGTAACTTTTACTCTGTGCGAGGTGGTGTCAGGAAATAAATCAGGGGAGACATGGCCGTCCGACCAATCGATGGCTGGCACAAACAGGACAAGAGTGCTTTCACTTAAAGCTAAACTTTACTTAATCTCAGGCACTTACACACATCTGCAACAGGTTAGTAAAACACCCCCAACCCTTAATAATTACCAGAACTGAGTGTGGCTCTTGAGTGACACAGCGGGCGACTTCCGGTGGCCAAATCTTCCTTCTGCGAATTGGAAGCTCCCTACCTACTCCATATTAACCCTTGCTGGCTCAGCATCACAGGGGGTTAATTAACCAGCAGGCTGGTTGACCTGACAGCAACCCTCAGGAACCTATTAGAGTATTCAAATGGTAAACAGGGCCATTCCTTGTAGATAGTTATCAAAGCCATGTTAAATACTAGAATCCTTGACATATACGCCTGTATTGTTAGAGAGTCAAGAATAGATATTAAGTGTATTTGTCTGTGTTTACCTATATCTTGTTAGAAGTTTAAAAATGTGATCTAATCCTCCTGTAAATGCTAAACTTCTGTTCCTGTTTCATTACTGTATTCAGATTCAGAGATCAAAAAGGGGATATCATAATTTATTACACCACAAGTCCCATCTAATATCTTCATTTCTCTTTGAAACTTGTAACACCACATAGTAAAACTACCTGTGAACTTTTGGAATGGTTAGTTGCCTTATGCTAGTGAATGCGACTAGCTACTGTGTATGCCTAGGAAATAGACTGGCTTCAACGCAACAATGTACATTACTTATTCTTCAACCAAGGAAGACCTGCTGGGACAATGACTGGCTGCAAGCTATAAAGGAAGTTTCAGGCCTGATCCTTGCTATCTCTGCTTAAACTTTGACAGGAGAAGTCTAAGCCCGCAAGACTGAGGTCTCCAAGTCTACTCTGGATTAACCCTGCAGTTTTCATGGAAGAATTGGAACAAACTCTGCACGTGGGCTGCCTATTGGACTATATCCTTTTAAATTGATGCCAGAAGGATTTTTACAAATCCACAGCCTTCTCTCTGCCATGAAACTGACTTAAGAACTTTATTCATATCTGTACGTATAATGATCTCTGACCATAGCAACTTTCTTTTCTTTTTTTATTAATAAATCCTAGATTTAGTTAATAAGGATTGGCTGTAAGCGTGAATTTGGGTGAGATCTGAAATATTCATTGACCTGGCGGGTAATGTGTCTGATCTCTTAGGATTGCTAGAACCTTACACGTGGTGAATAAGGTTTTTAGTAACCCTCACTATATGAGACGTGGCTGTCTGGGTGGGAGCCAAAGGCTGGATTGCTTAAAGGGAACTGTATTTTTGTCTTCTTGATGACCAGTGAGGCATTACAGAAACTGTTTGGTTACTGGCTTCGAGAAATCTAATTATTGAATAAACCACCAGTTCTGGGGATCATCTGCCCTGTTCCATGTAGTGTGCCCTCATTGAGCATTCTCAGTATAGCCCCTTAGTGACCACACTCACGTCCCATGTGGGCACTCTTGCTGCACAGGGAGAATACCCTCAGGTGGTTTAAGTTCCCAGGCTAGCATTCACGAAGGCACTTGTACTGTGTTAGGGGTGTCCACACAGAGCACTAGTGGGGAGTAGCTAGTGCACACCAGCTAATGTGGGCTTCTTCCCTATGGGGACAAGCCAAAAACGTACTCTCTGTAAGCTCTCCTAGAAAGCTCAGTGGGTAGCCCCCCTGGAAATGAGATCACCATTGCCTTCCCCCTTTTCTTCCTGTGCTGAGTAGCCATCCTGTATCTCTTTCAGGTCATTTAGAGGAAGGGTGGTGGGGCAAGTAAGGCACTGCACTAGGACTCCAGGGACCTATTTATTGCTCTGCCACAGACTCCCTGTGTGACCTTTGGTACGGCATTTAATGCCAAGGCCCCTTAGTTCCTCTTCCATGAAATGGGGTTAATAGCACTTTGTTTCTCTGCCTGGTCTGTTTATAGTGCCTGCTCTTTGGGGCAGTGACTTTGTCCGGGACTGTGCAGCGCCTGGCACAACAGGGCCCTGACTTCAGCTGGGGCCTCTAGGAGCGATCACAGCCCATGTGTTAATGATTGTGAAGGATCCCAGCAGGTGCTGAGTATATGGGACAGTGCATTCCTGTTCAGTTTGAATTCCCCTGTTTTTCATGTCCTCAGCATTACTGATGCACTTGCTCCATCTGAGAGTCTGTATTTGTTCCAGCTTGTAAATGAGTCATTTGACAGACTCTGATTAGCACCGATGCTGGCAAGATGTGCTCCCACCCAGGTGAGGCACATTAACTGAGAGCATATCCGTGTGTGTCTCCTACAAGCTAAACAGAAATGACCTCTGGCTTGCTACCTGTTGTATCTAGGAGGTAAAAGCTTTCAGCACACACAGGAGAAGCCGCTTCAGCCCAACCATGTCAGTTTAAGGGATTATTCCTGGGGGCCATAACATGTGTGAAATGCCCTGGTGTCTGTGAAATGCAGGAGCATGTTTGCCACATCCCAGGTAAGGGATTCACAGAGGAGGAATAGTAAAATCAAGGTACCTTGTAAACTTCTGATCACATTTTTCCTGTGATTGAACGCTCTCAGTCCAGGGGTTGGGAGGGAATCTATGCTGCTGCTTGGGAAGCTGATAGCCATACTGCTTTTAAACTACATCACAAGTACATGATAGAACTAATTGCCATCCGGTCATGACAAGACAGTATGAATACAGCCCTGAGCCTCTGTTGGAGGGAGGGTGCCCATGCTGGTATTCAGGAATCACTGAAGTCATTGGCATGTGAAGCAAATGTCGGTTGAAAAGTCCTTGAAATTATAACTGGAGGAGGAATGGGAGGGGAAGGACAGAGTGTGGGACACTATATTTCCACCTGCATTCTCCTGTATGCTATAAAGGCCTCTTTCATCTAGCATTACATACTATAGGTTTCAGAGTAGCAGCCGTGTTAGTCTGTATCCACAAAAAGAACAGGAGGACTTGTGGCACCTTAGAGACTAACACATTTATTTGAGCATGAGCTTTCCTGGGCTACAGCCCATTTCATCAGATGCATAGAATGGAACATATAGTAAGAAGATATATACATACATACAGAGAACATGAAAAGGTGGAAGTAGCCATCCCAACTCTAAGAGGCTAATTAATTAAGATGAACTATTATCAGCAGGAGAAAAAAAACAGTTTTGTAGTGATAATCAAGATGGCCCATTTCAGACAGTTGACAAGAAGGTGTGAGGATACTTAACATGGGGAAATAGATTCAATTTGTGGAATAACCCGGCCACTCCCAGTCTCTATTCAAGCCCAAGTTAATGGTATCTAGTTTGCAAATTAATTCCAGTTCAGCAGTTTTTCGTTGGAGTCTGTTTTTGAAGCTTTTCTGTTGCAAAATTGCCACCTTTAACTCTGTTACTGAGTGCCCAGAGAGGTTGACGTGTTCTCCTACTGGTTTTTGAATGTTATGATTCCTGATGTCAGATTTGTGTCCTGTTCCTGAGGGCTTGTAGTCCATCTTTGTGTGGAAGGTTGGTGTAGAGGGCTTCTACATCCATAGTGGCCAGGAGGGTGTTTTCAGGAAGATCACCGATGGACTGTAGTTTCCTCAGGAAGTCAGTGGCATCTCGAAGGTAGCTGGGAGTGCTGGTAGCGTAGGGCCTGAGGAGGGAGTCTACATAGCCAGACGATCCTGCTGTCAGGGTGCCAATGTCTGAGATGATGGGGCGTCCAGGATTCCCAGGTTTATGGATCTTGGGTAGCAGATAGAATACCCCTGGTTGGGGGTCTAGGGGTGTGTCTGCACAAATCTGTTCCTGTGCTTTTTCAGGGAGTTTCTTGAGCAGGAGAGGCCCCAAGATAGGACAGACTCTTCTGCCGGGCTAAGAGTATAGCTGGAAAGATTAACAATATACAATAAAGATTAACAAGGGAACTACTATTGTGGCTCCTTGTGGCATGTAGCAGTTTAGATAGTTTAGTGTACTTTTTCCTTTGTAGAGAAGCAAAGTTTGTGTTGTAAATGGCTTGTCTAGTTTTTGCAATGCCTATCCATGAGGAAGTTTTTGTGGCAGGTTGTTTTTTTATGAGAGTATCCAGTTTTGAGAGCTCGTTCTTAATCTTTCCCTGTTTGCTGTAGAGGATGTTGATCAGGTGGTTCCGCAGTTTCCTTGAGAGCGTGTGGCACAAGCTGTCAGCACAGTCTGTGTGAGATGTAGATTGTAATGGATTTTTTTACCTTTAGTATGCTAACAGCAAAGTAGCTTTAGTACTTAATGAATCTAGGTAAATAATAGCACAAAACACAGCATTAAATTTTAAAAGCAGATGGAGCTGGATTCAGACTAACTGGAACTTGGATCCACTAAAATGCCAGGCCCTCTTGCTGTATGGAAGATGTCAGCCCCCAATTCATATGATTTCTATGACCCTAGCACCTAGAGTTCCTAACGGAGATCAGGACCCCTCTGCGCTAGGTGCAAACACATAGTAAGAGAGACTGTAACCAAACAGCTTAAAATTTAAATAGCCAAGGAGGCACGGAGAAGGAAATTAAAACACTCCCTTACTTACAGACCAAGAGCTGATGTACAGAAATTTAGGGCCAGTTACCACAGTGATGGACATAGTGTAAGAAACTGCATAGAAATGATGTCCCATCACACAGTGAGGATGACGACGACAACACTTTTTCTATTCCAATAGTGTCTCAGGAGGATGTTAAACAGCAGCTACTAAAGTTGGACATTTTTAAATCAGCAGGTCCAGATAACTTGTATCCAACAGCTGGGTGAAGAGTATGATTGGACCCTCCATCAGTCTGGGAGCACTGGGGAAGTTCCAGATGACTGGAAGTAAGTTAATGTTGTGCCAATAGTTAAGAAGAGTAAATGGGATGACTTGGGTAATTATGGGCCTGTCAGTCTGACGTTGATGCTGGGCAAGATAATGAAGCAAACTGAGAATGGTAGGCTTTTTTTTTCTGCATTGACTTAGGGCCTGATGTGAAGCCCATTCAAGTGAGTGACTCTGATTTATGCTAAGGAAGAGGGTTACTAACCCTCAAGAAGTAAAATCATGCAGTTAGCAATACCAGTTGCTATTTTTGGAGCCATCCTTCCTGGACAAGGAGAGTGAATATGTGGTTTGGAAATAGAACTGCAATTGTCCCCGTTCATATGCATATGGAAGTACTCACAATTCAGAATATGAGGGGTGTCTATATAAACATAGGGTGTGATTCCCACTTGTATAGACATACTGTGAAATAATGTACCCCTGCATTCACACCCTGCACACTACTGTAGAAATCTTTTTACAACAGAGACTTTGCAAGGTATCATTTGAAAACTCCTAATTTGCTGGTCAGTATTGTCCAGATCAAATGTGTGGCAACATGTCTGTGAAGTTATAAGATTTCCTTGCTCGGTGTTATTAACACATGTTCCAAACTGAGATTGGCAAACAGGTCTGTGTCAAACAAAAGAGTGTGTGCTCTGCTTAATTTGTATTGAAGCCATAAACAGAGTCATCAAGCAGGAAGGGAAACAAACAAAGGTCCAACAGGTGAGGAAAAAGCAGCAGGGAACTTTCTTTCATATAGACTTCTTGTCTCCTGATACCCAGCTGGAAATGTGTTTCAGGAGGGGAACTGAAACTATAAAAAGGAGGGACAGACACACCCCAAAAGACCTCTTTCTGCCCCCTGATTCATTGGAACAGAGGACAAAGGAATCAGCCATTGGACTGCGGGAGGGGTCCTGACCTAAGAAACTTGGTGAGTAACACTGCTGAAAGCGTACTGAGAGAGACCTTTTCTTTGCATTTAACATAGTTGAAGAAGTTAGACACCAGTAGCCTTAACTTTTTTTCTTGTAGCCATTTCTGACTTTTATGTCCCATTACTTGTACTCACTTAAAATCTCTTTGTAGTTTGTTTTGATCAATCTAATCTAGCGTGTTTACATTGAATTGTCTGGGGAAACTCCGTTTGGGGTGACAAGTTATGTTCATATTATTTCTATTAAAGAAATAATGGATTTAATGTAATGTGTATTGTCCAGGAGAGGGCTGGGCAGTACTGGATGGACATTCCTGGGGGTGCATTGGGGTCATCCTGCAATATAACCAAAGCTGGTTACAGCTAGAGTGTAACCCGAGTGTGGCTGGCAGGCAGCAGTTACTCTCTCTCTCTCTCTCTGGGTGTGGTCTGCATGCTAGAAGGCTGACTGTGAGTTGCCCAGGTAGGAGCTACTTCAGCAAGGCATCGCAAGCCACCCAACATTGCAGGGCAGGGGCCAGACAGCTGTTCATTAGCCTGGATTGTACCCTGGTATGTCACACCACCCACCCAAGCTAGCTTTGGTACTTGTAGACATGGAGCAAAAGCTGCACGGGCTTCAGTGCAGGCTAGCTGCCTGAGTGAGTATCCAGGGTTCCTGGTGTGATTGCAGATAACTTGTCTGTCAGCAGGAACTGCAGTCACAACCCGTCACTGCAGTACAGACCTGCCCTAAGCCTTCACTCGTTGCTGAAACTCCCTCAGGAGGGGATGGCGCTTACATGTCTCGTCTCTAGTCTCTTCCTCCTCACCTCTTGGACTGAAAATGAAAACAAATTAGCTTTAACAAGTCTAGTCCAATAGCTCGTTCCACTCTCCTTTTCTCTCTCCATGTTTGCTCTTTTACAAATACCTTTTTATAGCTTGTGAACTGTTGGTGGTGGTCTTCATGTCATGGCCTCTCTACTCTACTTGATCCAAAATTCGGTGGGAAGCCAGTATGGAGGACAGGTTTGATGTGCTTGAGGTAGCCTGTGTGACTTACGAGACCTGCTGCAGTGGTCTGTGCTCGCTGGAGTTTCCCAAAGCTGTTTCCTGCCCAGGTATACTGCATTGCTGTTGTCCAAGCAGGAAGTAATGAAGTCATGTGTTACTGAGGCAAGGTCTTCATCCACTATGGGAAGGAGTTTCCTAGCCAAGTGGGGATGATAGCAGTGCCCATCATCATATTGCCTTCTATATGAGAGCTCAGAATGGGAGAGAAATCCAATAGTAGTTCAAGACTATGGACTGATTTGACCAGTTGTGGGTGTGTCCTTCAACCAAAGGGGACTGCACCGTGCTTGCACACTATTCAAAACACTGTCCTTTGCCCACAAGTACTACCTCTGTATTGGGGTTAGCTTCAGCTAGCTGTTCTTCATCCATGAGCTAATCTCCACCAAACACCGGGCTACTTTGGTGGCAGCGGTGTGATGGCACGTGGTGAAGGATTGGCAGAGCTGTGTGTTGTCTGCGTATGGCTGGCACTTGAGTCCAGGCCACCTGACCAGGGCGGGTGAGAGAATTGCTCCTTGTGGAACTCGGCAAGTGAGGGAACTAATGGTGGAAGTGGAGTTTCCCTTCCCATCTCATTTGGTTGCATCCCTCCAAGAGGGACTCCAACCATTTTAGCGCACAACCCTGGGCCCCTGCCACCTCTCAGGCGAGACAGCAGCATCAGACGGTGCAGAGAGGTCTAAGAGGATGAGAATGTCTATCTGTCCTCTATCCATTGACAGAAGATCCTCCGTCCATGCTACTAGAGCAGTTTTCTGTTGTGCTGGGCCTGCACCACGAAAACCACCATCACAATTGGAGCGAAGCAGAATTCTCTGACAGGCCAGGGTGACTGAATTGTGCGCTAACCCAGGAGTGTGGTAGGAGGTGCTCCTGTGGGGTAGCATGGAGAGCCACGTGGAGATGTTATCACCTGTGCGCTCTCACATGGATGAGCAGAGCTACCATCTGAATGGCTATCACCTTGGCCCCTCTTGGGACCATTTTCGAAAATATGCTTAGAAATCGGAACCTAGACCAAGAATAAAACCCCAGGAAATTCCGGACTGACTGGATCTCACTCACTGCTTCTCTGTCTGGAATAGACCCAAATTGGAATTCAATGGGGTTGCACGTCAGGGTAGAGTTTGGTCCTTGTAGCCTTGGAACCTAATGTCTCATTTCCCACGAGCGTGGGATGACTGTCCAGTAGGGACTGAGTCCAGGAACTCTTTCTCTGACAGCACAAGTCTCTAAAACTTGAGCTAAAGCAAGTCCTGAGCCAAGAAAGCATGTAGTTAAGTGCTGTCTGGAATACAGAAGCTTTTCTGAACTGGATTTGTTCCCTAACTGGCAGCTGTGACAGACACCCTAACATCTCACTTGAACCAGCTGCTACATTATGAGCTGCACCTTGTTATGCTGTGGGAATGGGGTACCATGTCTAGTGGCGAGGAGGGCAGAATTTGGCTCCAAGACAATATTTTCATAAGCACTTAAACCTGTTGTATGTCAATGAAGAGTTAGGTGCATAGGCACTCTTCAAAATGTTATCCTCAATGTCCCAGCCCCTTTTCTCCATGTGGTGTCACTCCTAATACAATCAACCCACTGTCAGAGCTTTGTTTGTCCTCTCTTTTTTGTTTCCAATATACATACAGTCCCACACCATCAGGATTCAGTGCGGAAGGCAACCCGGCCTCTGTGATCCTACTGTTTGCATTAGCTCACATCTCAGCAGCTCCAAGTGCTCTTGTGTGATTTTTAGGTAGGCTGGATTTTTCTGGCCTGAGGCAGTGCTGAGGTTATTCAGTACATTAGGTTTCAGGGTTGTGATTCACTGTTAGCCTGATTTGCCCAGCTCTGGATGATTGGCAGTAAACCGGTGAGTTAACATTTGTAAGCCAATACTGGATTGTTGGCCAGCGTTGTGCGTTTGCTGGCAAGGAGTACATTAGCACTGCAGCTAACTCCTAGTGAATAGGAAAGTGCAGCAGCAAAAAAGACTAAGCTGTTCTTAAGTTTGCCCATAAGTGACTTTTTATACCAAGTCTCCCTGCTTAGCTCAGAACAGCTCTGCCCCTTACCACCAGGGAATGATTAACCACTTCGGACAGTTTGGCTAGAGCCTCGTGACCTTCTCTAAGGCACTGATCAGAGCTCCAAAATTGGGTAATTGCATGCAGAAATGGGTCTGCAGGTGCAAGCAGAATTATTTGCTTTGAAAGGACAGGTGCCATCCTTTAGAACACAAGGGAGTGAATGTGTCCCCACCCACCTACTCGCACATTTCCTGTGAGCAAAGGGGCTTTAAAGATATTCTCTTCAGATGAGAGCTAGCATGAGAACGTATATGTGAGCTGAGACTCAAGTGAAATTTGGCAAATTAAATTTAACGTGGATAAATGTAAAGTAATGCACACTGGAAAAAATACCCCTAACTATACATACAATATGATGGGGGCTAATGTAGCTACAGCTAATCAGGAAAGAGATCTTGGAGTCATCATGGACAGTTCTCTGAAGACGTCCACACAGTGTGCTGCAGTAGTCAAAAAAAGCAAACGGGATGTTAGGAATCATTAAAAAAGGGATAGAGAATAAGATGGAGAATATCTTATTGCCCTTATATAAATCCATGGTATGCCCACCTCTTGAATACTGCGTACAGATGTGGTCCCTCATCTCAAAAAAAATATACTGGCATTAGAAAAGGTTCAGAGAAGGGAAAACTAAAGTGATTTGGGGTTTGGAACGGGGGTTCCATAGGAGGAGAGATTAAAGAGGCTAGGACTTTTCAGCTTGGAAAAGAGGAGACTAAGGGGAGAGATGATAGAGGTCTATAAAATCATGAGTGGTGTGGAGAAAGTGAAAAAGGAAAAGTTATTTATTTGTTCCCATAATATAAGAACTAGGGGCCACCAAATGAAATTAATGGGCAGCAGGTTTAAAACAAATAAAAGGAAGTTCTTCTTCACGCAGCGCACAGTCAACCTGTGGAACTCCTTGCCTGAGGAGGTTGTGAAGGCTAGGACTATAACAGGGTTTAAAAGAGAACTGGATAAATTCATGGAGGTTAAGTCTATTAATGGCTATTAGCAAGGATGGGTAAGGAATGGCATCCCTAGCCTCTGTCTGTCAGAGGGTGGAGCAGGATGGCAGCAGAGAGATCACTGATTATTTCCTGTTAGGTTCACTCCCTCTGGGGCACCTGGCATTGGCCACTGTTGGTAGACAGGATACTGGGCTGGATGGAATCATAGACTATCAGGGTTGGAAGGGACCTCAGGAGGTCATCTAGTCCAACCCCCTGCTCAAAGCAGGACAAATCCCCAAGTAAATCATCCCAGCCAGGGCTTTGTCAAACCTGACCTTAAAAACCTCAAAGGAAGGAGATTCCACCACCTCCTAGGTAACCCATTCCAGTGCTTCACCACCCTCCTAGTGAAAAAGTTTTTCCTAATATCCAACCTAAACCTCCCCTACTGCAACTTGAGACCATTGCTCCTCGTTCTGTCATCTGCTACCACTGAGAACAGTCTAGATCCATCCTCTTTGGCACCCTCTTTTAGGTAGTTGAAGGCTGCTATCAAATCCCTCCTCATTCTTCTCTTCTGCAGACTAAACAATCCCAGTTCCCTCAGCCTCTCCTCATAAAGTCATGTGTTCCAGTCCCCTAATCATTTTTGTTGCCCTCCGCTGCTTTCCACATCCCTCGATCTGCTGGCAATGCCCCTACTTATACATCCCAAAATGCTGTTAGTCTTCTTGGCAATGACAGCACACTGTTGACTCATATCTAGCTTCTCGTCCACTGTCACCCCAGGTCTTTTTCTGCCGAACTGCTGCCGAGCCATTCGGTCCCTAGTCTGCAGCGGTGCATAGGATTCTTCCGCCCTAAGTGCAGGACTCTGCACTTGTCCTTGTTGAACCTCATCCGATTTCTTTTGGCCCAATCCTCCAATTTGTCTAGGTCCCTCTGTATCCTATCCCTACCCTCCAGCATATTTACCTATCTTCCCAGTTTAATGTCATCAGCAAACTTGCTGAGGGTGCAGTCCACGCCATCCTCCAGATCATTTATGGAGATACTGAACAAAACCGGACCGAGGACCAATCCTTGGGGCACTCCGCTTGATGGTTTGACCCAGTATGGCCATTCTTATGTTCTTACTCACACCCTAGCTTAGAGTATAGACATCCTTAGAGTGTAAACTGTGACCGCTTCTGGAAGCGCCTTTGTGCCGTTTGCCCTGTTCAATGCCAAGTAAATCTAGACAGCCTTGTCTACACCCTGCAGCAGTTCACCCCAGGTAGCCTACAAGCATGCAGGTCTCACCCTGGCTTCCACTGCCCAGGTACCATTTTCAGAGTGATCCCAACTCCTCTGAGTCCCGATTTTCCCCCCCAAACCATCTCCCTGCAGAGTCCAGCCCTCCCCAGGGATGCAGAGCTGTTTGTTGCCCCTTTTGCGGACAATAGCCTGCAGCTCTTGAACTGAGCTGGGCTTTGCCAAACGCTCATTTCAGTCACAGTGTTGTGTTGGTTTATATAAAAAGTATACTAACCAAAGTTTACTAACCAAAGTCAGAGGTTTGTGATACCAATTAGAAAGAGAGAGGGTTACACACAAACCAAAGTAAGAATGCACTAAAACCTGATTTAAATCTCTCCTGCACAGATGTGTTTCTCATCAAATCTCTTTTCCAGTGTAGCTGGCCAGAACTCCAAGTACTTAATTCCTCTGTCTCTCCAGGTGACAGATAATGGAGGGGTTTGCTTCTCCTCTCTTGAACACTGTCATGGGGTGGCTGTCCTACTCCAGGAGGACGGGGGTTAAAAGCAGTCCTGGAGAGGGCTGTGGCTGTGATAAAAGGAGGGAGAGCAGCTGAGGGAGTAGCTGACCACAGGTGTGGCTAGCTCAATCCGGGCCCAGCTGGCCCTGATAAGAGGGCTGGAGGCCAGGAGTTGAAGGAGTCTCACTCTAGCCCTGGAGCGAGAAGGGCCTGGGAGCAGGGTACCTGAAGTAGAGCAGTGCTGGGGCAGAGCAAAGGGAGCTGGGGAGCTCCAGCCTGGTAAACCCCCAGGCTGCAGGCTTTGGTAAAGGCCCAGAAAGGTCCTGGGGCTGCAGAGGGGCAGCCTGGGGATCAGCAAAGGCAGCTGGTCCTAACCCCTTGCCAGTGATGGGTGGCGTTACAGACTGCAGTCTGCCCCAGTGAGCGGAGGTTAGATGATGACTGGCAGTAGCCACTGAAGCAAGGTAGGTGTAGAAGGTTGGGGGTTCCTGTGGGAGGGGAGACCCAGAGCATGGGGGGCACTGCGGTGGGGCAGCACCCTGAAGGAAAGGGCATGGGGGCTTGAGGCAGACAAGACACCAGCCAGCGGAGGCTGGAAAAGAGCTAATTCCCAGATGACTAGCAGGAAGCGCTGTGCCGGTGAGTCTGCGATTTGCTACTAACACATTCCCATGCCCTGCTGGGCGTGGACACCATGGTGTCTCCCATAGACTCCAGGCTGTCCTCTGTGCTGCTAGAATGGCTATATGCCAATGATCTCTCCTTGCAACCGCCAATACAATGAATAGCTCATTGACTTTGGCCACACCTAGTTTGTGGTGTTGGCATCTTTCCTTTTGAGAAACCCTGTTTATTCACTCACCCTGACATGTCCGGTTTAAACAACTTTCATTCACATTTCCTACCCACTGATCGAGTTCTTTTGTGGGTTGACGTACATCACTCAGGAATAGTAATGAGCAGTGAGTTGTTAGTTTTCCAATTGGACAATACATGCCACCTTTGGTAAAGCCCATGACAGTGTGCCATCTGCCACTGGGCCACAGATCGTGTCAAAGCAGCTTCAGGGGATGGGGGAGAAAAGGTACTGCTATCCATTCCACTCTAATGTGAGATAAAAATGGGTTTGTGACTCAGGTCCTGGACGGGATCTGGGTTTAATTCCCAGCTTTGGCAAGTCACTTCATCTATTGTGCACCTCACTTCCCTGTTTGCCAAAGGGGGATGATGATTTCTCTTCCCCCACCGTAGGTTGTCAGGTCTCTGGAGCAGGGACTATGTCACTAACATAAAAGTCCCAGTTATAGATCACTCTACAGATCACACTACCTTTCATAACCCCTCCCACGCTCTAGAAAGCTGTTAACCCCTTACGTGGGCCTTTACCCCTTCTCACTGGGTTTCTACAATACCTTGCATGATGGAAGCAGGGAGGGGAGCTCTCTGTTGCATCCTCTAACTGCTACTGTGGTATAAATACTAGTGATCTGGAGCCTCATTTCTCTTATGATGATGAGCATTGGTGGTAGGTTTAGATGACCATATAATTATTATTTTTCTCCTTGTTCCATTCCCAATCCCGCACAGAGGTGTAGGAGAAGGGCAGATATACGATAGTGCTACCTCAAATGTTCACAAATTATGGGATGGGTCCCCAAGATCAGGAGATTTAAAAAGGTCTTTTTTTTAGCCTTGTGGTTTTTTGGATTTTTTTGTTTTTTTCTTTCAGTCCTTGTGTTCACTTCAGTCACATTCACTTTTTCTCCTCTCTGGAGCCAAGGGGACTAGAAACTAAAGCCAGCCAAAAACTATTGCTGACACTTTTCTGTCAAAATGTAGGTTTATCAAAATTAAAACTCTATGGGATTGTGTCTCCACATTGTCCCATTGAAAACAAAGTTAAATATGTCTAGAAACATTTTTTATTTTGACTTTAGTAGTAAAGTTCTACTCAAATATCAATTGTAGTAATTTACGTGTTGAAACAATGTATTTTAATATAAAAGTGAAAAACAATGAGTCGAAACATTGTGACAATATCTAAACAAAACATTTTGACCCAAATTGAAACTTTTTAGAATTATTAATTCATAGGAAACTTGAAATTTTTAGTTTGTTTTGATTGGGAATTAATGTTTTCTAAAATTTCCATTTCATGCATCCTAGCCAGAATTAAGCAGCCCACAATGAGCCAAAAACTAATGGCCTCACTCTACCTTTGCTCACACCCAAGCAGTCTTGCTCTAAGCAGAGAAGTTGCACAGGAGGGAAGGACTGGGTTAAAGTTTGTTTTCCTCCAAATACTCATGTGGGTTTGGCTGTCTCTGCCACAGTGTGAAACTTATGCCATCTGGAAGAGGTGAAGGACATCCCCATGCCTTTGCATATGTTATAGCTCTCTGTTGGGGTAATTAAATATTTATTGAACACTTTAGCGAGTTTAAGTTGTTCTGCTGCTTCTGTAAGCAAGGATAAAAGCAAAAACTCAAGACTCCTGTTGTGTTCTGTCACTTTCATATCCCCTTCATCTGTGCTTTTTTTTTTTTTTCTTGTGAGGGGAGGGGGAAGCACTGAGCTCCCTGTTTATCCAGTAGTGTTGACAGTGTCTTGCCTATGAAGAAATTAGCTCTTCAAAATACTCCGGCAGAGTACAGAGCATTACTAGTTGCCAGTAAATATATAACAAATATCACAATTGTGTGGGAAGTACTCTTGGAATGGAACCATTGCAATGGACAAAGATGTCCCATGAATTGCTCACAAGAGCTCACCTGTGGGAACTCATCCCAGTGCAGAGAGCCTGCAGGTCTATGCAAACCTCTCACATCTCACTTAAGATCTTAGGCCCTGATCCTGCCAAGACTCTTCTATGTGCTTAACATTTAGCATGTGAGTTGTCTCACTGAGTTCAACCTTCCAGCGCCGTTCACAGAACCTGGTCCTTTGTGGTAACATGATGTGCATGTTGCCTGCTAAAGTCACTAACTTTCTTGTAGCCATTATGTTCTGAATTGGTTGATTATGACTTGCAGCTGAGTGGTTGAAAATACAAATATTTTGCTGAGTAACTGAGCCCTGCCCACAAACAGTTAATGAATCCTTGGTCTTTTCTTGTGATGTCAACTCGAGTTTTAATGTTGGCTTCAGTGGAAGTAGGATCTCCTCTGCTGCCTGACTCTCATTTATACTAAGGCACCTTTGCACAACCAACTATAGTCCTGGCGTAAACTGAAGACCCCTGGATTTGGAGTGGGTTGTAAGTTTTCTTATCCCTTCATGGAATATTTAGTCAATGAGTAGTATTGTTGGCCCACAGTCAGAGACTTGTGCAATAAGAATTGTGACTGGATGCCACTAGTGAAATACCATACAATAAAAAAAACTTACTGTCTGATAACCAGAATCAGGCTAACCCTGTGATAATCAGACAGACCTTTATTCTACAGTTAAGTCACTTTACGTAGGAACTTCCATATTGCATCAGAGCAGTGGTTCATCTTGTCCGGTCATGGAGAGCAATCAGAGGAAGAAGCCCTGCAATGGGCAGTTATGGGCTAGCCTGCCCCCCACGCCCCCCCAGGGAAGCTTCCTCCTGACTCCCAGTAGTCAGCAGCTGCATCATTCCCTGAAGCAGGAGGGTTTAGAGCCCATTAAAAACGTTTTCTCTTTTTAAAGTGGCAACTAATCTAGTGCGGGATGATCACGTCCATACATCAATATTGGTATTTTCCATATCTGTCCCTATTATGTGAGGGCAGAATTTGACCCTGAAAATGTCAGGAAAACAGAGTAGCTTGGAAATGAAGCTACTTGAGATGCACAGTAAACACTCGCTAACAGTGCAGGCCAAGTTGACTTGCAGGTTCATTGGTGACTTGATACTTTGGACACAACTTCCTTGCAGCCTCCTGAAATTCAGGCATGCTACACGTGCCCAGAGATTAACCAGACGGCCATCTTTGGAGGGAGTCCCTATACTTCTGTCCTGGACATCAGGATGTAATCTTGGTGCTCTGTTCAAGAGCAGCACAAAGTGGTGTCTGGTTTGGTTGGCAGCAAGCACTTCTTGTGACTCCACCTCTATAAGATGGAGCCCCCTTCAAAGAAGAGTCGTTTCAGAGTAACAGCCGTGTTAGTCTGTATTCGCAAAAAGAAAAGGAGGACTTGTGGCACCTTAGAAACTAACCAATTTATTTGAGCATGAGCTTTCGTGAGCTACAGCTCACTTCATCGGATGCATGAGATGCAGAATACAGTGAGGATATTTTTATACACGCAGACCATGAAAAAATGGGTGTTTATCACTTCAAAAGGTTTTCTCTCCCCCCACCCCACTCTCCTGCTGGTAATTACCAGCAGGAGAGTGGGGTGGGGGGAGAGAAAACCAACACCCATTTTTTCATGGTCTGTGTATAAAAATCAGGAACAGCCAGCATGGATTCACCAAGGGAAGGTCATGCCTGACTAATCTAATCGCCTTTTATGATGGGATTACTGGTTCTGTGGATGAAGGGAAAGCAGTGGATGTATTGTTTCTTGACTTTAGCAAAGCTTTTGACACGGTCTCCCACAGTATTCTTGTCAGCAAGTTAAGGAAGTATGGGCTGGATGAATGCACTATAAGGTGGGTAGAAAGCTGGCTAGATTGTCGGGCTCAACGGGTAGTGATCAATGGCTCCATGTCTAGTTGGCAGCCGGTGTCAAGTGGAGTGCCCAAGGGTCGGTCCTGGGGCCGGTTTTGTTCAATATCTTCATAAATGATCTGGAGGATGGTGTGGATTGCACTCTCAGCAAATTTGCGGATGATACTAAACTGGGAGGAGTGGTAGATACGCTGGAGGGGAGGGATAGGATACAGAAGGACCTAGACAAATTGGAGGATTGGGCCAAAAGAAATCTGATGAGGTTCAATAAGGATAAGTGCAGGGTCCTGCACTTAGGACGGAAGAACCCAATGCACAGCTACAGACTAGGGACCGAATGGCTAGGCAGCAGTTCTGCGGAAAAGGACCTAGGGGTGACAGTGGACGAGAAGCTGGATATGAGTCAGCAGTGTGCCCTTGTTGCCAAGAAGGCCAATGGCATTTTGGGATGTATAAGTAGGGGCATAGCGAGCAGATTGAGGGACGTGATCGTTCCCCTCTATTCGACATTGGTGAGGCCTCATCTGGAGTACTGTGTCCAGTTTTGGGCCCCACACTTCAAGAAGGATGTGGATAAATTGGAGAGAGTCCAGCGAAGGGCAACAAAAATGATTAGGGGTCTGGAGCACATGACTTATGAGGAGAGGCTGAGGGAGCTGGGATAGTTTAGTCTGCAGAAGAGAAGAATGAGGGGGGATTTGATAGCTGCTTTCACTACCTGAAAGGGGGTTCCAAAGAGGATGGGTCTAGACTGTTCTCAATGGTAGCAGATGACAGAACGAGGAGTAATGATCTCAAGTTGCAGTGGGGGAGGTTTAGATTGGATATTAGGAAAAACTTTTTCACTAGGAGGGTGGTGAAACACTGGAATGCGTTACCTAGGGAGGTGGTAGAATCTCCTTCCTTAGAGGTTTTTAAGGTCAGGCTTGACAAAGCCCTGGCTCGGATGATTTAGCTGGGAATTGGTCCTGCTTCGAGCAGGGCGTTGGACTAGATGACCTTCTGGGGTCCCTTCCAACCCTGATATTCTATGATTCTATGAATGGTGAGCATGGTCCACAATGATGTTATCTGAAAGGATAGCAACAGGTCCACTCTCCCTGCTGTGGAAGAAATAATGAATGGTAAAATTTGCAGGTGGCATTAAAAATAGGTGGAGTGGTAAACAGTGATGGAGGCTTGCACAGATCAATGTGGATCACTTGGTGGGATGGCGGTGGGATTTTTATCTTGGGAGTTCTCAGGCCTGTGTTATTCCGGAGGTGAGACTAAAGGATCACAATAGTCCCCTTTTGGCCTGGACTTGTTAGGACAACTTGTGTTTGAATTCAGCCAAATGCAAGGCTGAACATCAAGGAACAAAGAATGTAGGCTACAGTTATCAGAGAGGCAACTGTTCTGGAATACAGGGACACTGACAAGGATGTAGAGGCTATAGTAGATAGCTAATTGAACATGAGCTCCCAGGACCCAGGGTGATGCTGTAGCTAAGAGGGATGGTGATGAACTTTAGAAGTATAAGCAGGGGACTATGGAGTAGGAGTTAGAGGTGATATTACCTCTCTCTAGCAAGACCATTACTGGGTACTGTGTCCAGATCTGATGTCCATGTTAGGATATAGATATTCAGGCCTGTCTG
Organism: Lepidochelys olivacea; assembly: GCF_965140295.1. Lineage (NCBI taxonomy): Eukaryota > Metazoa > Chordata > Testudines > Cheloniidae > Lepidochelys > Lepidochelys olivacea. The sequence continues at coordinate 127,994,737 of NC_140416.1, forward strand.
TAAAGGCCTGTACTTCAAGAATTTAGGTGTATTCTTATCACTTGGCTAATTATAGAGGTATAAAAGAGAGAATCAAAATCACTGTCTGCCAGTGTAAGGGCCTTCTCTTACTGTGACAGTCTGAGGCCCTGTTCTTAACTAAGGCCTTTGGCTAAGAAGCAGAGGCAGCCATAAGCTGGGAAGCGACCGGTCACATCCTCACATCCCAAACTAGTCACATTGAAATAAGGTGCTATTGGGCTGTTAGGATACAATCCTGTCCTGATAGTTCCTATCACTTCCAGAGAAAGGGAAGTGCCCAGAAAATGTAAAAGAAAACTTAGTTTGATAGCATCCTGTCTGGCAAGAACTCACTTATCAATAGCTGGGATGTGAAATCCTCACTTCTGTATTGTTTTGTCATTATAGTTCCCACTTTGCTATTGTTTGTCTGTATAATCTCTGTCTGGTTCTGTGATTGTTCCTGTCTGCTGTATAATTAATTTTGCTGGGTGTAAACTAATTAAGGTGGTGGGATATAATTGATTACATAATCATGTTACAATATGTTAGGATTGGTTAGTTAAATTTCAGGAAAATGATTGGTTAAGGTGTAGCTAAGCAGAACTCAAGTTTTACTATATAATCTGTAGTCAATGAGGAAGGGAGGGGGTGGGTGTGGGAGATGGGAATGGGGGTAAGGAAGTTGGAATCATGTTTGGCTAAGGGCAGGAATGGGAACAGGGCCACAGGTGTAAGGCTCTGTGGTGTCAGAGCTGGGAAGGGGGACACTAAGGAAGGAAACTGGAATCATGCTTGCTGGAAGTTCACCCCAATAAACATCGAATTGTTTGCACCTTTGGACTTCGGGTATTGTTGCTCTCTGTTCATGCGAGAAGGACCAGGGAAGTAAGTGGGTGAAGGAATAAGCCTCCTAACAGTCCACACTATAAAAAGTATATCAAAAAATTAGAAAAGGGTCTGAAAAGAGCTACAGGAATGATGTGAAATGTGCAAAACCTATCTTATTTAGTAAATCCAAGAAGATTAAGAAGTGACTTGATCATAGTCAACAAATATCTACATGGGGAAGAGGTTTCTGGCAGTAGAGAGCTTTAATTTAGAAGAAAAAGGCAGAACAAGATCCCATGGCTGGGCACACTCCTATGCCTGTGGAAACCCCCCAGAGCATCCTGTATCTGCTTGCAGGAGTGGTGGGGGTGGGGAAGGGGGAGTTAGGTCTTGCCAAATTGATCTATGGCTAATCCAAATAACTTCCCACAGAATTCCTACCCCTTCTTGTTCTAGGAGCATTATAGTTTCATATGTATTGGCAGCAGTACCTCAGCACTTCCTGTCCCATTAAAAATACAGGGGAAATGGTAGTTTTGGTTTAATAAGTAATGGCGGGATTATAAATTGATTGTTTAACAATGTTAGTATTGTGTGGATAAAAATTACTGCTTAGTCAGATTGGTGACAAACCGTACTGCTGAATAATTTTGCAACTGTGATGTCAATAGACTGTAATGAATACTTTAATATTTACACAGACAGCTCTATTAAAAGGATTGTTGCAGGTTCACTTTCTGCTAGTCAGATGAGGGAATGCATGCCATTAGAAAGAACTCTCATTTTGAATGTAATATTGCCACTAAATTACTGTAAAATTAAAATGGGACTCCCTCAGGATTTTAAAGAGATTCAATGTCAGATTGAAGATATTGTAATGAATAAAGTCTGCATCTGGTTAGCTAATATCAGCAGGTTGTTCAAACTAAAATACGCTGCCATAGTTCTGTATGGTTTCTATTTCCAGGGAAGTGTTTGTTGTGTGTAACAACAAAACAGATAACAGGCTATCTAGAATGAGAGAAATTTATTTACAAATGTGCCCTTTCCTTAAAGCTACAAGCTCTTGAACAAGGGAAAATTCTGCACAGAGCCATGGGATTCGAAGGGACTGCAAGGGTCGTATAATCTAACCTCTGCCAAGATGCAGGATTTGTTGTGTCTAAACCATCCAAGACAGAGGGTTCTCCAGACCCCTTTGGAAAACCTTCAGTGAAGGAGCTTTTACAAGCTCTCTGGGAAGTCTGTTCCATCATTCTACTGTTCCTAGAATTAAGCTTTTCCTGAGATTTAATCAAAATCTGCTCTGCTGTAGTTTGAACCCACGGCCTCTTGTCCGGCCTGCTGTGGCAAGAGAACAACTTTTCTCCATCTCTATGGCAGCTTTGCAAGTGTCTGAAGACCACTATCATGTCGTCTCCCCCCCTCCCCCCATCTCCTCTCTTCCAAACTAAACATACCCTCTTCCTTTAGCCTTTGTTCACATGGCTTGCATTCCATCCCTTTGATCATTTTGTCACTCACCTCCGGATCCTTTCCAGTTTCCCTACAACCTTTCCATAAGGTGGCGACCAAAGTTGGACACAGTACTCCACCTGGGGCCTACCCAGCGCTGAGCAGAGAGCTACTGTCGCCTCCTGTGACTTCCATGCTATGCCTCTGTTCATGCAACGTGAAATTGCATTTGCTTATTTTGCAACGTGAAATTGCATTGCTGACTCATGTTGAGGTTGTGATCCACCACAACTCCCAGATCCTTCTCAGCAGTGCTGCTGCCAAGCCAGTTATCCCCCATCCTGTATTTGTACATTAGGTTTTTCTTCCCTAAGTGTAGCACCTTACATTTGTCTTTGTTGAATTTCATTTTGTCTATAGCTCAGTTCTTCAATTTATCCAGATCTCTCTGGATTTTAGCTTTGTCCTCCCGTTTGCCAGCAGCAATCTAGCTGGGCTTCAGCTAGGTAGCACGAATTCCTCTGCAGTTGCTCCAACAGCCTGCTGTCATGCTACTTTTCAAGCTGCCCTGCTTTATGTTCCCCTTGCCAGACCCCAAGAAGAGGATGAATTTGGCCAATGGGACAGAGTGGACAGTGTGGGCAATGTAAGCGTGGGGCAGGCAGCAGAGTGGGGGAACTCTATAGGGAAGTGAAGAGCAGGGTGGAAGAGGGAGTGGACGGCCCACCAGAAAGGAAGTTCTGCTCATGACTTGGCAATGAGTCTGAGCCTCACTCTGCAAATGCTTCTGCACCTGCTGCATCTTGGTCCCCTCTGGGGGATGTACATATGCAGGATCGGGCTCTTGCTTTGCAGTGTGCAGTAGGGGCTCATGTGCGTGCATGGACAAGGCGGGGCCCTTCTTTGCAGTGTGTCTTTGGGGAAGCACCTTGCTCCCTTTATCACCCAGGGGAGTTCTGTCCCTTTCTTCAGTGCCAGCAGGACAGGCCTGTCTGCCCACCTGCCACCTGTAAAAGGGCATCCTCTCAGTCCTAGCTGGGTAGAGCACAAAAGGTGCTATGTCAGTGCAAAGTATTAGCACTGTTAGGGGCTGGTTCTCCAGGGCTATTCATCTCTTACCTTTCCATGGTCACTACACTGACCTAAAGCTAAACAGGGAGGGGGGGCAGTAAAAACTTGCCTACGACTTTTTTATGCCATAATTTTCTGGGCATGCACTGCACGGATTTTATAAACCTAGTCCCAGAAATGGGCTTGATTTTTGCTTTTTGGAAAGTGTGCCTACAGCATGTGAGCAATTTTTTTATTTAAAAAAGCAAACAATTAATTTATTTTTATCTTGGTTGAGCACACTTGCCATATAGCTGCAGAGAGGTATCTCGGAACTTCAGCTGGACACGGCCTATGCATTAGAACTAAAGGATAAATTCATCCATGTTATTACTCATGCCAGCATCGCTGTCGACATGAAAGGAACCCAAGGTAGGCCAGACAATAACAGCTAAGCAGGAATACAAATGTTCCATGTTAAGAAAATCCAGAAGTTTGGCAAAGAATTAATGAAACATTATCTTGTGGCCACAACAGCTAAGTATTTTGGACTGGTACCACACGTACAAAAATGGTCTTGCTTTGGCATGTGGCCCACTAGGGCTTTGTTTGTTTTCATATGAAAATTGTACCAAGTTGTGAAAAATGGTATGTCTCCAGACTTTGTATGATTCCCTATTGTAAACTGTTCATGTCCGTACTCTGCCATTCCGCTCTCAGAATTCTTCACTTTGAAAATACAGAATTGCCAAATCATTTTAATAGTCTACTAACAGAGTGGATGGCCTTGTGGTTAAGGCATTGGCTTGGACTAAAGGTTTCTATTCCCAGTTCTTCCACAGAACCCCTGTGTGACTTGCCTAAACTTACATGAATCTGTGCCTCAGTTTCCCATGAAGAATAATCCTCCTTCCTTATACACATGCTCTATCTTGTCTAGTCTGATGCAACTTCCTGAAGCTACAATGTTAGTGAGTTGTCGCTGCTGATGCCCTGCCCCAGCATCCACTAGGGTGGGATGTGAGTTGTTTTGTGCAGAGTTGTTAATGTTGACCCCAAATGTTCTTGACCCAGTTTATTTTCCTGTGGACAATTTCTGTGTTGACAAAATTTCATTTTTTTTTTTCCAATGGGAATCTTTTTTTCTGTTGAAAATTTTCAGCCATTGCAAAATAGGAAAAGATGCTGAAGTTGTCATAAGCTTGCGTGGGTGTCCACAGCTAGCTGGGCACTTTGAATTGGGCTCAGTGCATCCTTATTGGGCTGGGGCCATCTGAGAAGAAAGGGTATTTGGGTGGAACTAAAAGGATTCTGAGTGCTCTGAAAAGGCAAGTCTGGGGTGTGGTTCAGGCTACTTGGGTGGGGTTTTCAAAAGCATTCGGAGGCTCCCTGTGATCCCAGCCAGGCGCTGCTGATCTAGGAGCATCAGGGCCACCACTACATCAGCGAACAGCACATAAAGCTACTCGGGAACCAGCCAGTCATTGGTTATTCTGCATTTCACGTGTCTCTGAATCCCCCACCTGCCACTAAAACCCAGCAACCCCGTAGGAGAGCATGAGTGCGTGCATCAGTCAGGGAGCTCTGGGGCTTGTGGTGTGGGGCAGAGCTGGGGCAGGAGAACACTGAGGGATGGAGGGGCAAAAGGGGACTCGGGAGGGAAAGGAATGTGTTTTCAGCGAGGCACTGCAAGAGGATCTGACCGCTGAGCGAGACCTCGGTGTCATGGCATGAGGTATGTGAGGGGGAAAGCCACAGGAGGAGGCTGAACAGTGCTGTCAGGTGACACATGGTAGATGTCTGGCTCATGCATCTTGTTCACATACCCAGGGTCAAACTGATCACCTGACTTGGTGGGAAAATTGTTTTCCCAGCCCAAGTCAGATTGGCAGGACCTTGGGAGATGTTTCCCCAGCAGAAAACATCTGCTCTAACAATATTCTATTAGCTTTCCAGTCTATACATGCATCTGCAAGCATTTTGTGTATGTGTACGTTAAGAAGATAGTTCCCAAGAATATCTGGAGTTTTATAGACATGAAGGTGCCCCAGAGTTATTAAATGCAGCATAACGAATAATTTCCTGAATAGGGTTACTTATTGGTCAAGGACCAGTGTCCTGTGCCTTGGAATCTTTATCTCCAACAAAGAATACCTCTGAATTCGAAAGAATCATTAATATATGAATGGATCAACTATATAGAGAGATCTAAAAGCATTACTATTTACTACCAGGCGGAGCTATATCCTCTCACTGTGTGTCACAGCACCATAGCACTGAGGGTCGCAGCCACCAGGTCACTTCCAAGGGCTGCAGGGTGTACATCAGCAATTGCCTGCCACCCGTTGGCTTGAGGGCTTCCTGAAGGAGTGTCTCACAGCGACGGGTGCTGTACCTGGGAACTGCACAAGGGGCAGGATTTCTGTGAGCACTGGCTCTCTGGTAGGCGTGTCCCATCCATTGCAGCAATGAGGGCTCCTGAGGAGGAGGATGGTGTCTCAAACAGGAAACCCACATTCTGTGAACAGGCCACCCTGTCTGAGCAGCCAAGAGGCTGTTTGCACCAGCATGGGCTGTTACAAATGCTAGGTGTAGTATTTAGGCCAATTTACTGTTGTATCTCTGTGAGCCTTAGTATCAGATTCCCAAGGGGGCTTCAGAGGGTGAGTCCCTCCAGGCTGGAGCTGAAATAGATTGGCAGTTCAGTTCAGAAGTGGAGGCAGGAGCAGTGACTAATGACTGAGTTCCCTAGAGGAATGCATATGGAGGGAGACCTCCGAGATCACAGCACAAACCTATAAAGTAACTCTTGTTTCACCACAATGTCTGGAGTTAATTGGAGACGGGTCAGAGCTAAGCTAGGAGGGTGACTTTTAACGAACAAGTCTGCAATTACTTTGTTCTCGTAATTTAAAATGGTATCAAAATTCAACAGTGAAATTACATCCTCATTAATTTACAACATTTGGTGGGGTGGGGAAAATGAGATTGATTTTCTATGTAGGTGACTTGAGATCTACAGATGTAACTAGCTTTCTGATTGACATAGCAGTCACAGTAGGAGTACTTAAAACTGTTCCAGCTTGAGGGGCATTTCTGGTTCCAGCTGGGGTTCCTCATTTTAAGTGCAGAGAATTGCTGGAATGGCTAAAAATTAGACTGAACTTTTCAAATGGATCCACTGCATATTTGTAATGTATAGTAGCTACATAGCTACTGCCCCACTTTTAAAATACCCATAAATGCCAAATAAAAACACACCTTTTAACTCACTTCTCCAGTAAATAGGTACTTAAACAGAACACAGCAATTTGAGTTCATGAAAATCTCCACTGCAGCCATTTCACTTAAGATTGAAAAGCTTGTGCACCTTGGACAAAACCAGTTTACTGCCCCTTCTGTTCGCAAGAGTGATCCAGGAGTTTCATTCGGTTATCCGAGCCCCGAATGAGGATCCCATATGTCACTAACAAAGCTGAAGGTTGTTTCTAGACAATGAAGGCTTGTCATGGGGTTTGTGTGGGGGTATCACTGACTATTGGGACACCTCCGCCTGGCTGCTCTGAGAATTAGATCCTCCCAGGTCTGACACCACCTTCCATCACTCGTTCACATGCCCCGCAGTGCCCGCCACGCTCTGACTAGGGGTGCTCTCTCTTTGTGGCTTGGCCCTCCAGCCCGTTCACCATAGGTATGTCTACACTGCAGAGAGGCAGCTGCCTAAGGCTCGCTGGGCTCAGGCTAAAGGACTGTCTAATTGAGGTGTAGATGTTCAGGTTTGGACTGCAGCCCAAGCTGTGGGACTCTCCCACCTGGCAGGGTCTTAGGGCCTGGACTCTAGCCCGGGCCTGAATGTCAACACAGCAATGAAATAGCCCCTTATCCTGAGCCCTGCGAGCCTGAGTCAGCTGACACAGGGCAGCCATGGGTTTTTAATTCCAGCATAGACATATCCTTAGTGTTTCCTCTACTGGGGGTATGTCATAGTCTCTCCATACAACTGTCTCAAGCAGCCTTCCCCTTCTCTGCCCAGACAGTGCCACTTCCCCAGTGGCTGGTAGGGAAATCTGAGCTCACCCTCCACGCCGGGTCCTGGGTCAGGGGCCCTAGAATCAGCTGCCAAGATCTGCAAAATCCTGCTGTTTCCCTGAGCCTCTTCCTTCTCCGCCATCCTTCTGGATAAACTCTTTCTCCAGGGCCTGCATGCCTGGGATTTCTACTCTTCCCCCTTGGTCTCCTCCTTTCCCTCTCCAATGCCCAGAGAATGGCTGCAGGCTCCCTCACTGCAGCCCTTTTCTGCTGCCGACTTCCTGCCTTTATACCAGCCCTGCCTCTTCTCTCCTAGCTGGGCTCCCTTATCAGTCCAGGATTACCCTTTAACCTTCTCTTCATTAAGCTAAATATATTGAGCTCTTATAGTGATAGACTCAAAGGAAGGTTTTCTACTCCTTTCATCGTTCCCACGGCTCTTCTCCTGAGCCGTCTCCAGTTTATCAACATTCTTTTTCAATACCAGAACATTATTCCAGCAGCAGCTGCACCCGTGCCAGATAGCCTCCTACTTGAGAATCCCCCATTTATTCGATCAAGGATTGAATTAACTCTTTGGCTGCAGCGTTGCACTGGGTGTTCGTATTTAGCTGATTATCCACCATGATCTCCGAATCTTTCTTGGAATCCCTGCTCCTTAGGATAGAGGCCCACATTCTTTGTACCTAGATATGTATATTTAGCCATGTTAAATGTTTGCTTGCGTTCAGCTTACTGTGCAATCCAGATTGCTCTGTAGCAGTGACCTGTTCTCTTCATTGTTTACCTCCCCCGATTGTTGTCACTGGCAAACTTTATCCGTGATTCTTTTTTTTCTTCCAGCTCATTGACAAAAATGTGCTAAATAGCATAGGGCCAAGAAGCAATCCCTACAGGTCTGTGATGGGGTGCGTCTCACCACTGCAGCACCTCCTTCTGGCTGTCTGGGGAATTAGCACTGTGCCCTCTTCTGATCATGTCTTGCCCGCTGTCACCTGGACCCACATCACTCCCAGGACCACGGCGTCCTTGTCAGGGACACTGCCCTCCAGCTGTGCCACACTCTGTCTGCAGGTCCCCAGGAAGGGGAGGAGTCTGCTCTCCGGCCACTCCCTTCAGTGGCAAACTGCAGTCCACAGTCTAGCCACTCCCTTCAGTGGCTCCAGCACCCTTGGCCCATGTGTCAGGGCCTCCATCTGCAGATTCCTGCAGCCCACCAGAAGCTGCCTTTAGTTCTCTGGGTCTCTGTCTGCAGCCCTGCTCTGTCCAGGGGGCTTGCTGCCATGAGCCTGCAAGGCAGCCAGTCCTCCTGCCTCCTCAGACTCCCTCCCCGACTCTCACTGCTCTGCTCTGCTCTGCAGCCCTTCTTGTATGGGCCAGCCTGGCCCTGGTTGGCTGCCTCCTGCATAGCTTCCCTAGGGCTGCTATTAACCCCTGTTCTGCCAGTGTGGGGCAGACGCCCCATCACAAGGAACCAATTAGAAAAACACTTAATCAGTGGTGATTCTCCATTTACAACTACATTTTGAGACCATCACCCAGTGTGATCATTTTTTGTGCCCATGTTAACTTTATATTCCAGGTTTTAATCAAAATTTCATATGACTTACAGAAACCTAAGTATATTACATCAGCACTGTTAGCTTTATCATCCGAACGTGTAATCTCATGAAAAACCAGATTAGTTTGATAGGATCTATTGGTCAAAGGCCAGAGCAGCTCGACCCAGCTGCTGGCTTGCTTTGTGAATGTCTTTGCTGCTAGGCAGCCAGTGATCCCGGCTGCACTCTCCTGGAAGGGAGAAAGTGGCCACAGCCTTGCCTGGACCCCACAGCAGTTAGGCTGCTGCTCCATGGGCACCATGCCCACGACTCTGCTTGCCCTTGTTCCTGTCCCTGTTCCCCTCTGGGTTTGGCTTTGATCCCCGGCTCTGGCTTATGATTCTGGTTGACCCTTCGGATCTGGCATTTGGCTTCAGTTCCTCCAGTACCGAACCACCACTTGTTTCCTGGACTCTCAACATGAATCAGCAATGCAACACTATTGCCAAGAAAGCAAATGCAATTTTGGGCTGGGTTAACAGACATGTACTGCAAGTCCTGGGAGGTGATAGTGCTGCTCTGCTCGGCACTGGTTAGGTCTCGGGTGGAGCACGGTGTCCAGTTTTGGTCACCAATGTACTGCAAGGCTCTAGAGAAACTGGAAAGGATCCAGAGGCAGACGACAAAGATGATCAAAGGGATGGAATACATGCCATATAAGCAGAGGCTGAAGGAACTGGATATTCTTAGTTTGGAAAAGAGGAGATTAAGGGGGGACATGATAGTGGTCTTCAGATACTTGAAAGGCTGCCATAAAGATGGAGAGAAGTTGTCCTCTTTCCTCAGAGGACAGGACAAGAGGCAATGGGCTCAAACTACAGCAGAGCAGATTTAGATTTAATCTTCCTAACTGTAGGAACAACAGGACAATGGAACAGACGCCTAGGGAGGTCGTGGAAGCTCCTTCACTGGAGGCTGGATAGCCACCTGTCTGGGATGGTTTAGGCACAACAAATCCTGCACCTTGGCAGGGGTTAGACTAGATGACCCTTGTGATCCCTTCTAATTCTATGATTCTGCCCACCCTGGACCCAGCTTCAATGGGTAAGCTGAACCCTCTCTTCAGCCAGTCGGCTTGACTGCCCACGGCCCACTCAGCTGTGTTTTCTGACAAACCCATGTTGATTGGCATTAATTGTTATCCTCCTTTAATTTTTTTTTAATTGAGTCCCATATTAGCTGTTCCATTATCTTGTCTGGGATGGACATCAGACTGACAGGCCTATAATTACCCAGGTCATCCCATTTACCCTTCTTAAACATTGGCACGATGTTCGCTTCCTTTCAGTCCTCCGCAACTACCCCAGTGCGCCAAGACTGATTGGAAAAATCAACATGGAGGGTTCAGCAAGCTCGTTACCCAGCTCTTTTAAAACTTGAATGCAAGTTATCTGGGCCGGCTGATTTTAAAAATGTCCAACTTCAGTAGCTGCTCTTTAACATCCTCCTGAGATACTACTGGAATTGAAAGAGCGTTGTCATTGTCATGTGACATGACTGCATTGTCTGGCTCTTTCCCAATTACAGAGCAGAAATATTTATTGAACACTTCAGCCTTCTCTGCATTAATATTGATTCTACCATTTCCATGCTATTTATATGCACTTGTACAGATTAATAGGTTGATCTGTACAGTACATATATTTTAATGAACTTGCTGCATATTTGACGACGGAATTAAATGGTAGTCTTCTGAGTAGAAGGTTTAAGGATAGTTTAAATTATTCTTTCCCCATGGGGAAAAAATTGAAGCCGTTTGTGAGGCAAGATAACAATAACTTACTTTTTAATGAGTAAAAGATAACTGTAATTGGTATGAGTTGGGTTCTTGAGAACTGATGGATGGAGTATTGCACTTGCATTTTTAATGAGCTACAGGAAGATGGTGCTGGAGCCTTTCCTCTCCTTCCTTTTTTTCTTTTAGTATTTCAGGCCCTGATTCAGAAAAGTACTTAAGCAAATGCTTCTAAAACCTGCTTACGCCCATCTGTTAGCACAACAGGCCTTAATCAAATAGTTAAGTCCTGGAAAGATAATGGAACTAAAGCACAGCTTAAAGTAGAGCGTGCACCTTTGCTGAATGGGAACCGGCTGAAGTAGGTACCTAATGTTAAGAATGTGCTTTGCTGAATTGGGGCCTTAAAGATGACACTAAATAATACTTTCCTTTTTCTGTTTTTAGTTCATGTGAAGTGTTAGCACTTGGAAAGCCTGTGTGATTCAATATTTATAAGGTTTTTAAAAAGACATTACTAAATGAGGGAATAAGAATCCTTTGAAACTGATTTTATTTTTAAAGAAATCATTCACTGAAATATTTCAGACGTTTTACAGGAAGATCATTACAAGAGTGATATTTTATACTGAAATATTTTCACTGCATCTGTATTTTTTATTTGTCTGCTTTGATCGTGGATATTGAATAATGTTGATTGTATTGACCAAAGGAAGTGATTGTTGATTCTCTCTGAAGAAGGCAGTATATACATTGCTGAAGTTTCCTGGGAGATCTTGACAGATGTAGTCATTAAGAAGAATCTCTGGACTATATCTGGCAGTGGAGAATCTCTGGGTAGCATCCACCTCGGATATTGTCTTCAAGGGAGGAACTGAAAGGTTTTCCTGAAGAGCTCCACCCACAGCGTCGGCTCTGAGGAAGCAGCAGACAAGCTTGTGAAGAGAGCTGACTTTGCAGAAAGAACCACAAAGGGATTAATTAACATGAGCAACTTTATTTTGTCTCCATCCCTCACAGCAACTGGTAACTGGAAGGAAGAGGTATTTTCATTTGGAGACAAGAAGTAGAATTAATTTTAACTGATAAATGCTGTAGTCACAAGTAACTTTTTAGGCCCTAGTCATGCTCATTAATGAGCTAATATGAGGCTTTTGGATGCAATACAGCAGTACAGTCCAACAAGGATGAGTGCAGAGTCCTGCACTTAAGACAGAAGAATCCTATACACGGTTACAGACTAGGGACCGAATGACTAGGCAGCAGTTCTGCAGAAAAGGACCTAAGGGTTACAGTGGATGAGAAGCTGGATATGAGTCAGCAGTGTGCCCTTGTTGCCAAGAAGGCCAAGGGCATTTTGGGATGTATAAGTAGGGGCATTGACAGCAGATCGAGGGACGTGATCATTCCCCTCTATTCGACATTGGCGAGGCCTCATCTGGAGCACTGTGTCCAGTTTTGGGCCCCACACTACAAGAAGGATGTGGAAAAATTGGAAAGCGTCCAGTGGAGTGCAACAAAAATGATTAGCGGACTGAAACACATGACTTATGAGGAGAGGCTGAGGGAACTGGGATTGTTTAGTCTACAGAAGAGAAGAATGAGGGGGGATTTGATAGCTGCTTTCAACTACCTGAAAGGGGGTTCCAAAGAGGATGGGTCTAAACTGTTCTCAGTGGTGGCAGATGACAGAACAAGGAGTAATGGTCTCAAGTTGCAGTGGGGGAGGTTTAGGTTGGATATGAGGAAAAAACTTTTTCACTAGGAGGGTGGTGAAACACTAGAATGTGTTACCTAGGGAGGTGGTGGAATCTCCTTCCTTAAATATTTTTAAGATCAGGCTTGACAAAGCCCTGGCTGGGATAATTTAGTTAGGGATTGGTCCTGCTTTGAGCAGGGGGTTGGACTAGACCTTCTGAGGTCCCTTCTAACTTTGATATTCTATGAACTTTAAGCATGTAAGTATATTCCTGGTGAAGTCAATAGGACTGCTTATGTGCTTAAGGTTAGGCATGTGTTTAAGTAACTTGCTGGCTCAGGGCCTTGGTCTACTTTGATACTCAGGTAACTGCATTGGGCCCACTCACAAGGCAAGGTAACACATGTAAGGGCTTGGCAAGGGAGGCCTTGGTGGTCAGGTGTCACCCAGAGTCATGCTTTCCCAATACAGATGGGAATGGAACATTCACTGAGCTGTCAACAGCAATATCCCATCCTTATGATCCCCTCCTGTTGCTCGCTAACAAAATACTTGAGGCCTGATGTTACCCTCTAGATCTGCATGTGGGCGATGTGCCAGGCAGTGATCGCTCCCTCTTGTGCAGCAGAGGGGCTGAGCTGCCTCTGAGGGAGGTCTCTGCCATTGGTTTCATGCAGTACAAGGGGGCAGGCCAAGGGGAGGCTCAGGCTGCCCTCTGGCCCTGTGGAGCCCTCTCCTCAGCCCCGCTTCTGACTGTGAGGCGCTGTCAGTGTGGCAAACCCCGCCCGCAGTGGAAGGATTGGGGGGAACCTTGGGAGCCATCTTTCCCATTGGTTTCCCTGTGCAAGGGCTGCATTATTACTGAACTGGTGAAGTTTCCTGTTGACCAGCAAAGTAGCCTGATGGCCCAGCTCACTGCTGTGGTTGTGGGAAGTGAACTGAGAACTCACCAAAGCATTAATCTATCAGTGGTGGCCAATTTTGTGTGTGTGTCAGGTGGGGGAAGAAGATAATTTTAAAAAGAGCAAGTGAGTTTTGGTGTACTTACCCACCTGGTAATGTCTGAATTGTTTAATGCAAGGCTAATTTTGTTCCCCATCTAACATTCTGTATATGCCTTTCAACTGTATTGGTCAATGTCAAACATCCTGAGTCTGAATCTGATCTGGTTTTTACACTGGTGTAATACTATGGAGTATCTCCACTGAACTCATGGTTTACACAGGTGTCACTGGAAGCAGAATCGGACCCTTTATATCTTACTGGTACTTTTAATCTTGAGTGTTTAACTAGATTAAAACACAGGACTGAAAGATAAACCCTTATTTATTGGGAGAGAAGCTTTCTGGTGAGCAGGAAACCTCTGATTGTGAAGGGCTCTTTAAGCCAGCAGGCAAAGGCCCAACAATGCCAATGCCTGGAATTTGAAACTAGACAAATTGAGACTGGTAAGACATGGCACATTTTTAGTGTTGAGGCATTGGATCAGCTAACCCAACAGATGTGGTGGAGTCTCCATTACTTCAAGTCTGGATCTTTCAAAGGAGATGAAGGGAGTTAGGGACTCACTTCCTACCCGAGCTGAATGAGTCGGGTACCTAACTCCCCTTGCTTCTTTGAAAAATCTCAGCCTAAATCAAAATTGGATGTCTTTCTAAAAGAGATGCACTAGTTAACCATAAGTTATTGGACTTGGTACAGAAATCACTGGGTCCATGGCCTGTTAGATCATCAGTATGGTCCCCTATGGCCTTACAATGACTGGATCCATAAGTAGCTGTCAATGTTAAGGTAATTGTAAGGTTCACTGGTAGAACAAATGCCGTTAAACAGGTGCTCTTTTAACACATTGAATACATGGATTCTATATAGTTAATATAATCACATGACCTAGTCATTGTATGCATCCTGACTACGCTGCCTCTCTGCCTAGGTGGAGAATGACAGGCTGGCTTTCCTTCCTCCTCTGTGCTGTACATTGGTGTGCAACACATCTATAAATTGATGGGTTTTTAATCCTTTATAATGCTTTCGGCAATGGCTCCCTGTTTGTGTGGAGTCTCGCCAAGGGTGTGCAAGTTTTCATGTGCTTTGTGTGAACAGTTGTAGTGTCTAAATTGCTAGTAACGTGAAATGTGAGGATGCAAGGAGGCATAATCATGCAAAAGCAGCAACAGTCCTAGTGCAAAATGACTTACCATTCTTGTGGCATGGATCATGCTATAGTGCAAATTTAAGATGTAAAGCCTGTTTTCTGAGTGTGCTGATGTCTACGTACTGTGCAGTACCTCAGTAACAGTAAGCTAACATGGATACGTGAGAGCATTTAAATTGCCTGAAAACTTCATTTATCTACCATTAGCAAAAGAAAATTTGAAGAGCAAGCAGAGTTTTAGACTGAAATTCAGACTGTCCTCTACTTGAAATTCTTTTGCTGGATGATTGGTTGTAATTCTGGAACTTTAAGTTTTGCCAGTTTAAAGGAAGTCATGGAAATAAGGGATTCCCTGCCAGGCAGGTAGACAGCTTTCGATTATGGTCCTCAGCTCAGGAGAAGTCATGCTTGCTTTTATATGTAAATGCTGATTATGACTTTTAAAAGAAACCATCTGCTAGAGGTACATCTGCTGGGATTCACTCACCATCTTACAGATTCAGTTGACATGCTGCTGTGGCTTATATTGAAACTTTCTTTAGGTGGAATATGCTTGGCTGTACAGTGAATACCATTTCCATCATCACTGGATTTGCACTGGTTCAGGTAACCAGAATCTTATCCAGATGCTACTAGTACAGGATGGGGAATACTTCATGTACTTCCTCAGTTTATTTGAAAAAGATGCATTCTTAGGCGGGTGGAACTGCAGCTTCTTACCAGTGGACCAGATCCCAGAACTACAGCAGCAGTTGGGCTGTCGGAAGCGAATGCTGAAGAACTGAAGTATGCTGGCACTGCTGGGTAATGGAGGCTTGCATAAGCCATGCCAAATGGCCCCATCTCTTCAGCCCTGAGTCTTGCAGTTTCAGAAGCACTTTCTTTGCATCAGCTATTAAAATAAAAAAGGGGCTGCCAAATTCCAGGTTATGCTGTCAGACTATTCTGCCTCTGAGAACTTCTTCCCTATGACTTCCAGTGGAGCGCGGCTTTAACTCTCTGCCCTGTGTAGTATTGCAAACAGGTGACATTGATACGGTGATGAGTGGCTAACGCAGTAATGATGCTGTGTTTGGCTGCTGACAGGCCCTCAACATTAATCTGAAGAATTCGAAGTGTTGGTCCAGTGGCTTGAAAGTCAAAGGATGGTGATATGTTGGGGTCGCAGTCAGATGGCATGTGACAGAGATTGATTGGTTGCCGAATTTCATCCACTGGTTGGACCACTAGCTTCCCTGGCCCGACTGGGTACTGACTGGGAGCGTGACATGAACACTGATCCATTGCCCACAGTGTCTTGCAGGTTGAGCAGATGGGTCAGGAAAGGATGCAGCACCTGTGATAAAGTCCTGGCTTTGACCCCTTTATCAAAAACTGTTTTCAACAAAATCTAAAGGTGGGAGCCATCGTCCTGGATTTGACCACTGCTTATGAGATGGCGCACAGATCTTTTGTTTAAACTCTCTCAAGTTGCCCTGCATTGGATGGTCGACGTAGCAGAGCTCTTTCTCCAAAACAGGCAGTTTAGTGTACATGTGAGCAATCGCTGCATCTCTTGTGTCCAGACCAATGGCCTTCCTCAAGGCTCAGTTCTTTCACCGATACAGTTCAGTGACCTGCCATCTACACTCTCGCACACAGTTATCTATGCCGACAACATCTGCTGCACCTGCCAAACTCAGTCCTTCCCAGAAACGGATGAGGTCTTGAATGATATGATGCTCAGGGCAGACTATTGTAGACAATGGCGCCTGCAGCCAGGCTTTTCCAATATGGTTTCTAATGTATTTCATCTCTCCACCTGGCTGCTGCTGAAGCCATCAAATGGCTGGGCACATTGCCCAGCTCTCAACATATGCACAATCTGAGATTGTCACCTTCACCCCAGAGGTGGCTGGGAGACTGATGCAACACAACACTACTTTTGCCCCAGCACGCGCTGAGTGACCAGACTTTGGAGTGGCAGTCTGTGTAGACACACTTCTAAGGAATTTTAGAAGCTTACAAAATGCTGTTTTTCTCTCTTTGGGCCTCTACAGGTGGGCTCATGGTGCAAAGGCAAATGGGATTTATAGGTGTAAATTTACTGTATAAAACAGCACCAGTAAATTTATAAAAAAAACTCTCCCATATGGCACAGAGGAGCCTACGTTACTTAGGCCTTGTTGCTCCATTCTGCATCACACCTAAATGCTTCTAAAAATCTGGGCCTTTCCTCTCTGCCTTAATTCTCCCAGATTGCAGCCTAACAGGTTAATTGGCCCCTCTGGCCACTTCCAGCACTTGTTCCCCTGAGCAACTGCGTCTTAAAGGCCATTTCCTTCAGCTGGGGCTAAACACACATGAAAACAGCCTTTGTCACAATATCTGCAGGCCCAGGTAGGTAACTGGGGATATGTCCTTTTGCTACAGCTATCACCACAAGAAGTCAGGTGGAACCTAAATGAAAAGAGAAGTTTAGTGTCTGTTTAATCTCTACATATTTTTGTTTATTTTATAGATATTTAGGCCAGAAGGGACCATTATGATCATCTAGTCTGACCTCCTGCACAATGCAGGCCACAGAATTTCACCCACCACTCCTAAAAAAGACCTCACACCTATATCTGTGCTATTGAAGTCCTCAAATTGTAGTTTGAAGACCTCAAGGAGCAGAGAATCCTCCAGCAAGTGACCCGTGCCCCATGCTACAGAGGAAGGCGAAAAACCTCCAGGGCCTTCCAATCTGCCCTGGAGGAAAATTCCTTCCCGACCCCAAATATGGCGATCAGCTAAACCCTGAGCATATGGGCAAGATTCATCAGCCAGATACTACAGAAAATTCTTTCCCGGTAACTTGGATCTTACCCCATCTAAAAACCCATCACAGGCCATTGGGCCTATTTACCATGAATATTTAATTACCAAAACCATGTTATCCCATCATACCATCTCCTCCATAAACTTATCGAGTTTAATCTTAAAGCAAGATAGATCTTTTGCCCCCACTACTTCCCTCGGAAGGCTATTCCAAAACTTCACTCCTCTGATGGTTAGAAACCTTCGTCTAATTTCTAATCTAAATTTCCTAGTGGCCAGTTTATAGCCATTTGTTCTTGTGTCCACATTGGTACTGAGTTTAAATAATTCCTCTCCCTCTCTGGTATTTATCCCTCTGATATATTTATAGAGAGCAATCATATCTCCCCTCAACCTTCTTTTAGTTAGGCTAAACAAGCCAAGCTCCTTGAGTCTCCTTTCATAAGACAAGTTTTCCATTCCTCGGATCATCCTAGTAGCCCTTCTCTGTACCTGTTCCAGTTTGAATTCATCCTTCTTAAACATGGGAGACCAGAACTGCACACAGTATTCCAGGTGAGGTCTCACCAGTGCCTTATATAACGGTACTAAAACCTCCTTATCCCTACTGGAAATACCTCTCCTGATGCATCCCAAGACGACATTAGCTTTTTTCACAGCCATATCACATTGGCAGCTCATAGTCATCCTATGATCAACCAATACTCCAAGGTCCTTTTCCTCCTCCGTTACTTCTAGTTGATGCGTCCCTAGCTTATAACTAAAATTCTTGTTGTTAATCCCTAAATGCATGACCTTACACTTCTCACTATTAAATTTCATCCTATTCCTATTACTCCAGTTTACAAGGTCATCCAGATCCTCCTGTAGGGTATCCCTGTCCTTCTCTAAATTAGCAATACCTCCCAGCTTTGTATCATCTGCAAACTTTATTAGCACACTCCCACTTTTTGTGCCCAGGTCAGTAATAAAAAGATTAAATAAGATTGGTCCCAAAACTGATCCTTGAGGAACTCCACTGGTAACCTCCCTCCAACTTGACAGTTCACCTTTCAGTAGGACCCGTTGTAGTCTCCCCTTTAACCAATTCCCTATCCACCTTTCAATTTTCCTATTGATGCCCATCTTATCCAATTTAACTAATAATTCCCCATGTGGCACAGTATCAAACGCCTTACTAAAATCTAAGTAAATTAGATCCACTGCGTTTCCTTTATCTAAAAAATCTGTTACTCTCTCAAAGAAGGAGATCAGGTTGGTTTGGCACGATCTACCTTTTGTAAAACCATGTTGTATTTTGTCCCATTTACCATTGACTTCAATGTCCTTAACTACCTTCTCCTTCAAAATTTTTTCCAAGACCTTGCATACTACAGATGTCAAACTAACAGGCCTATAATTACTTGGATCACTTTTTTTCCCTTTCTTAAAAATAGGAACTATGTTAGCAATTCTCCAATCATACGGTACAACCCCTGAGTTTACAGATTCATTAAAAATTCTTGCTAATGGGCTTGCAATTTCTTGTGCCAATTCTTTTAATATTCTTGGATGAAGATTATCTGGGCCCCCCGATTTAGTCCCATTAAGCTGTTTGAGTTTCGCTTCTACCTCAGATATGGTGATGTCTACCTCCATATCCTCATTCCCATTTATCATGCTACCATTATCCCTAAGATCCTCTTTAGTCTTATTAAAGACTGAGGCAAAGTATTTGTTTAGATATTGGGCCATGCCTAGATTATCCTTGACCTCCACTCCATCCTCAGTTTTTAGCGGTCCCACTTCTTCTTTCTTTGTTTTCTTCCTATTTATATGACTATAGAACCTTTTACTATTGGTTTTAATTCCCTTTGCAAGGTCCAACTCTACTTGACTTTTAGCCTGTCTCACTTTATCCCTACATATTCTGACCTCAATAAGGTAGCTTTCCTTACTGATCCCTCCCTTCTTCCACTCCCTATATGCTTTCTGCTTTTTCTTAATTACCTCTCTAAGATGCTTGCTCATCCAGCTTGGTCTACAACTCCCGCCTATGAATTTTTTCCCCTTTCTTGGGATGCAGGCTTCCGATAGCTTCTGCAGCTTTAATTTAAAATAATCCCAGGCCTCCTCTACCTTTAAACCCATAAATTCTTCAGTCCAATCCACTTCCCTAACTAATTTCCTTAATTTTTGAAAGTCAGCCCTTTTGAAATCAAAAACCCTAGTTGCAGATTTATTTTTGTTAATCCTTCCATTCAATTTGAACTGAATTAGCTCATGATCACTTGAGCCAAGATTATCCCCTACAACCATTTCCTCTATGAGGTCCTCATTACTCACCAAGACCAAATCTAAAATGGCATCCCCTCTAGTCGGTTCAGCAACTACTTGCTGAAGGAATCCATCAGCTATCGCATCTAGGAAAATCTGAGCCCTATTATTATTACTAGCACTCGTCCTCCAGTCTATATCTGGGAAGTTAAAGTCTCCCATGATCACACAGTTTCCATTAGTATTTACTTTATTAAAAACATTAAAAAGGGCTCTATCCATATCCAAATTAGATCCCGGCGGTCTATAGTACACCCCAAGCACTATCCCAGGGGAGGCTCTAATAGTTTTCTTCCCCAATTTAATTGTTGCCCAGACAGACTCAGTCATATCCATTTCATCGCTTCTTATTTCTTTACATTCTATCTCATCATTGATATACAGTGCTACTCCACCACCTTGACCTTTATTTCGGTCTTTCCTAAACAGCACATACCCTTCAATACCTGTAGCCCAGTCATGACTACTATTCCACCAGGTCTCTGTTATACCTATAATATCTGGTTTCACTTCCTGCACCAGTAACTCTAGTTCCTCCATTTTGTTACCTAGGCTCCTTGCATTAGTGTACAAACATCTTAATTTTTGCTGTTTGGCCTCACTCACATTCTGTACCCTATTAGGCACGGTTATTTTACTACCAGTATAACCTATTAGACTTGTATCTACACTGCCCTTCCTCCTACCTACAGCTGTATCCACTCTTACTTCATTTTCTTTCCACTCTATGCTAAATTCTGGCGTGGAGATTACCTGGACATCTCCCAACCATCTCCCCCAAATTCCTAGTTTAAAGCTCTCTTAATCAGTTGTGCCAGCCTCCATCCTAGAAGTCTATTTCCTTCCCTACTCAGATGAAGTCCATCCCGAGAGAACTGTCCTCTATCCATGAATGCCTCCCAATGGCCATACATCCCGAAGCCCTCCTTATAGCACCACTGCCTAAGCCATCTATTGATAGTCATAATCTTGTCACACCTTTGTTGCCCTTCTCTAGGAACAGGCAGAATCCCACTAAAGATCACCTGAGCCTCAATTTCCTTAAGCGTCCTCCCCAGCCTAGCATAGTCTCCCTTAATACTTTCCAGTGAGAATCTAGCCATATCATTTGTTCCCACATGAAGGATAATTAGGGGATTCTTTCCCGCTCCCTTTAGAATCCTTTTCAACCGCAGGTCTACATCCCGTATCTTAGCACCTGGAAGACAGCACAACCTCCTATTTTCTGGATCAGCTCTGGTTACAGGCCTATCTATTCTTCTCAGTAAAGAGTCCCCAATCACATAGACCTGCCTTTTCCTAGTGACGGTGCTATTCTCCAGTCTATCCCCTGTTCCCTCTGGCTGCAAGTTCTTTCCATTCCCATTCTCCCTTGTAATCCTTTTTAACCCATCCTGTATCCTCCTGGGGCTCATATTTGGTGTAATCTCCATTAACTCTTCCCTTTTTCCTATAGGACTAACCGCTCTTCTCTTCTTCCTTGCCCTGTCACCTTCAGTGACTACCT
Organism: Lepidochelys olivacea; assembly: GCF_965140295.1. Taxonomy (NCBI): domain Eukaryota; kingdom Metazoa; phylum Chordata; order Testudines; family Cheloniidae; genus Lepidochelys; species Lepidochelys olivacea. The sequence continues at coordinate 128,015,914 of NC_140416.1, forward strand.
GCTGAGCCCCTTCATTTTCCAACTCTGCAAACCTATTCTGAAGCTCTATTTCTCCTTCACTAGCCCGTCTTTTCCTCTTCCTAGTTCTTTTAGTCACATGCTTCCACTGACCACTTTCCTCACCCAGTCTCCCCTCAGAATTCCCTAATCCTGCTTCCATCTGCAAGTCTGAGCTTTTCCCTTCAGATACCTCATGTCTTTGCTCCATAATCTGCTCAAACCCCTTCCTAAACTCTACCAGACTTTCCACCTGCATCTCCAAACCTCTGATCTTTTCCTCCATCAGCTCTATCAGACGGCATTTCATGCAGACAAAACTCTTACCAGGTGCCCCCTCCAGGATCATGTACATACCACAGCTTCCACATCCAGTCATCTTCATTGTGTCATCTGCTACATGGGTCACTCCCACTGCCACCTCTGAATCTGTCATAGCCTTCCCACCTAAATCCTGTTAGTCTGGGAAACACAAACCACACCAAAACACCACCACCCACAGCAAAACCAAACCCCACACAAGCACCACAAGACAAACTCCCCTTTCAAACTCCCCTGTTTACAGCTGTTTGCTAGCTCCTGTGCCGCTGCAGCTGTTACTGGAATTAAACCTGCATCTCTCAATTTTAATGACCCTTGACACTTCTAGTTTTCCAGTTCTGGTCACCCTACTTGATAAAGGGGTTAGGGGAAAGAGAGGGTTCAGGCCTAGGCCTGGAAAGACTCCTATCCCCACGCACCCTTCACTTGTGTGGTGATGCTTTTAACTCCAGTTGGCTGAGCTGGGAGTGAATCGGCAACGGCAAGAGTCAGCTCACCTCATCAGCTGCTAACACAGCCATGCCGCAAGGCGGATGCAAGCTAATGCCACTTAACTGCTGCTTGATCACCACCACCACCTTCCCAGAATTCCCCCCATGTGCCCAGAAAGGACTGATGTATTATCTCCCAGTGACGAGAGAGAGAATATAGAGACTTCTGGGCCCATCCGAATGTGAATGCCGCACACCAAAGAGTGCAGCGCTTGTGTGCATACAGCTACTTGCGGGTCCTTTTGCAGCGCGGCTGCTCTGACTCGAGTAAGGCTTACTCAAGCTAGCAGTGAAGATGCAGCCATAGAGGCATGGTACAGGATACGTTCTCTACATGTTTCATTAATTTTGTAACACCATGCTCCTGTATAGCCTTTTCTATAGCATGAGAACAAGGGGATAGTCAATGTACTGGAAAGGTAACAAATTTTAAAATTGATAAAGGACTTCTTGCACATTCAGGCTATTTTTTTTTTGACACAAGGTGTCATAGCCAGCTATCCTCAAAGGTGACTGAACTGACAGAACGATGCTATCTTACTACTTTATGAAGCTTCTCAATTTTTAAACAAAGGACCAGTTCTTGCTACACCAGTGCAGCTCACCTGAAGTGTGTAAGCTCCATTAAAGTCAATCACCATTAAATAAATTTTGAAGGATCAGGTTTAATAATGCTAAATTTCCCCTTTGCTGGCCCATATGTAGCACGAATCTGGATGAGAATTTTCCAGAAAAAAAGTTGAAAATGTACCTGCGGTTTTTAATTGCTGAATTTTTTTTTTTAAGGTAACATATTTGCAAAGTTCATGAAAAGGAAGTTGGTTCCTGTAGTTTCATTTTTGAAATTTTATAAAACCAATTTGGCTGGAGGCATGTAGTTGATAGAAAGCCACGGTGATTAGCTAGGGGATACCTACTAAATTAGCTAGGGGATACCTACTAAATCTCTACCATCTTGACAATTATATCTTTGCAGAAGTGTTGGAAAGAACAGCTAAAAAGTGACCTTGTCAACAAGCTTTCTTATTAGAGAAAAGTCCTCTCGCAAACCCTAAGGATGTACCATTTCCTGATTGGATCTTTCAGAACAAGCAGCCATGGGACACCAGCTAGAAATAGTTTTTCTATTGATAAACTTTCATTTTAGAGGAAATTCCTCTAACAAAGCCTTAGGATGTCTCCTATCTAGATGGACTTTTAGGACTGCACAGATGAAAGTATGGACCACTTTTATCTGAATCAAGACACACAAGTAAGTGAACCTAAATGTGTGAGCTGACTGTGCTAATGGCAGTTAGGGACAGGGGCCTCTGCTTGAAGGAAGTGGTTGATGTGAACATGTGCTGTGTAATCTTTTTTTGATAATTAAATCAAGCACACTTGGGAAACCTGGCAGTTGGAGAAATGATAGAGCTGACTTAGAATGTCAATACCGGTGCCAGAAAGCTGTCCTTTCCTTCTAGCCTGCGTTGAAGTCTAGTGAGGCATTTGCTCAGGGACTTGCATAAAACCACAAAAGCTCCATGGAAATTAATGACTAGCAATAGAAAATGATGACTGGGAGAGAGAACAGGGCCTATTAGTGACTCCTAAGAGTATAACTACAAGCCAAATGGGAAGCATTTCCAAAGTCAAATATGAGATTAATTAAAGTTACACTGATCTAGTTTCACAGGAGACCTAAAGCCCCTAATTTTACTGCTTATTCCATATTCACAACTCCCCACCTGCTGAGCTGTCAAAAAGGACAAATGTCGCTCAATTTAGAAATCCTAAATAGCAAACTATATATAAAAAATTTCATAACAGATGCCTGGTATGTGACTCTTGGGGGACCCTAAACCTCTCCTCCTCCATTTTGGCCTAGTTCTGATTACAATGATTTTTTTCAAGTAGGCCTTTTGTCTATTCACTCATCTTATGGTGTCAAAATTTATTATCTGGCACTTTATCAAAGGGATTTTTAAAATTCAAATGAGGTTTTATATGGTAGCCATACATCAAACCTGCTTCTTACTGAGTGTAGGGGAGAGGGTCTCCATTACATGCTGAAGTCTCTCCATGCTGAAACAATACAAATTATTTCATGCTAATTCATGGTAGGACCTGTACATTTCAAGTACTGTTCTCACCTCCCTCCCCTGTCCTGCTCTGCCCCCTACCCCTCCACTCGAATCTCCAACAGTCCCTCTCACAGGCGCTCATGTCTGTAACCCTTCTGCCTGTCAGAGTTGGCAGCAACAAGGGCTGGGTCCAGTATCTTGGGGATCCATTCCAATAACGCAATGCAAAACCGGCTCAAGTCCCCACCCAGTGACCTGGGACCAATATATACCACCCCCACTAGGCGCCTCCAAGAGGCAATACTTCCCCTCTCACAAGTACGTAGTCTGAGTGTAGCAAAAAGCCTTTTAATAACCAAGAGAAACAATGTGGCATTATGTTGGGGAAACACCACCAACAAGATTCATAACACAACCCATGAGCAAAAAACCCACCCCAAGCAAATTGGGGCGTGTCCTTTCCCTTTGGTTCTTGAGTCCAGCAACCCAAAATCACACAAAGTCCCAAAGTCCAACAACCCAAAAGTCTCTGTCACTGGTCAGGGCAGCCCCAGAGTTCAAAAGTTTATCTGCAAAGTTTTTTATCTCCCTGGGTGGAGGTTGCGGGGGGGTGGTGGTGAAGGGGCACCTTACATGGTCCAAATCTGATGGCCCCACCTCCCCATGGGGCTCCGCTCTGCCAGTTGCCCCATGAGCTGCTCTAGGCATCTAACAAACTGCTCTGCTCCACCGGCTGCTCCGCTCGCCGTCCCACAAACTGCTCCGCACTATAGCTTCAGGCTCCCCCACTACTTAACACAACGCTCAGTGACTTCAGCTCTTCGAAGTTCAGCTCTTTTCTGATTTCAGCTTGTAGTAGGGGAGCCGCAGGGCTGGTGCACCATTAGCCCGAAGTGAATTCAGCTCAGCAGCCTGTGACTTGACTCCTAATGGAATCAACATTAGCTCTGAGATTCCACAGTGGAGAGAGGAGGAAGCGCAATTCGCATGTAAGGCCCTCACCAAGGGGCCCATGCCACCACGTATTAATACCTGTCCCCAGCCTCTCTCAATTCAGAGTTTTGGAACCCATGTCCCTTGCCTAGCGAGTGCTACTTAGTTGATGGCGAGTCCCTCCAAAAGGCCAAGTACAGTTCCACTGTCCTTGATTCCCATAATCAGGGTAATAACAATTTATTCTTCCTGCCCCAATAACAGACACTGGGGATCCTACAGCAGCCAAAGTGACCATTTGGGCAGCTACGGCCTCATGCTAGGCGGGGTGGGTGTGCCTATGCAAATGAGATCAGCCCCTGAAGTTCTTTTCCACAACTTGCCGCACCTCACCACCAGATGTCAGGGTGGAGCTCATCCTGACTCTGCTTACATGTCTAAGATCAGGGCAGCTTGGAAACCAGCATGGCCCCATTCACATGACCCAGGTTAGGTCAAAGGCCTATCACATGGCTGAGATCAACAGCCATTGACTCCCTCATTTGGGGGAGAAAGCCAGGTGGCCTCCAACACAGACTGGCCCTATTCTCCCATTGAGAAGTTGGAGGCTTACCTTACTGGGGAAGAGTTCTACTCAAGGACCCAGCAGCCATGTTTAGACTCATCCCTGGCCCTGGGGCTCCTTGAGCTCAGTCCCATTGCTGCCAGTTGGTGAACCCAAGTCCCAGAACACATGTGCCTGTGTGTGAAAACAACTGGAGGGTTTTCAGGTGTTGGAGTCCGTGAAGTATGCAGCACTGGCTCTAACATTCTCTCCCAGGCAAGGCAGTTTGATTGACATGTTTTGTGTAAAAGCTTGGTAATATAAAGAACCTCCAATCAATCAGAAGCTTATTACTGGTGCCTGTAATCAAGCAGTTTGCTGGAGGCTGGTGCTATTTGTATTTGACTAATTGTTCTTTTGGTGCCATTGCAGAATTACCTAATAAAATTAGAGCAAACAACAAACTACTGCAACTAATCTCCATCTGTTCCATTCCAAGATCATACAGGAAGTACCACCTAAAGAGACCAGAGTGACAGAGCCCTGTGTCTGTCTGATTGGTCCACACCAAATATTTAACCTGGAGAGTAGGCCAAAGGAACTGTCTGAACAACAGTGCAGACTCTGGCTTGCTACTGCTACAGGCTGTCGTCTTGCTCTTGACTCCTGTCTTCTCTCTTTGACCATGACCTGCCTTGACCTTGGTATCTGTCTGTTGATTCAGCTTGAAAACTACTCCTGATTTCTCCCTTTGACCCTGGCCCAGTGGACATTACTGGGCCAGCCGCCTATGCCCTGACCAGTACAGAGAGACTGCCTGAAGTCAAACAAGATTGTTTTTTGCTTTATTGTCACTTTCTGAAAGTAGTTGAGGTATTATAAGCATGTCCCCAGATATGTCTGTACTATTTTGGACTAGTTAATAATTCTATTGCCTTTCTAGTGTTTATATTAAATTGACAAGCCTATAGTTTGCAGGTTTAACCCTTCATCTCATCTCTGCTTTTCTCCTACTGCATGTAAGTAGTTAAAAGCACCAGTAAGAAAGGTGTTTATCTCTCTGATACTTCCCAGAAGTCTGGGCTACTAATCAACCTTTCCCGAAGCTGCCTCTGTCATTTAGTACCTGCTCTACTGTATGTCCTTCAGTTTTATTCATTTTCTCCCCCATCCCCCCCGGAGAAAGTGCCTATTTCTGGCGTCCCTCTGGTAAAGATTGGAGACAAATAAGTCATTCCATTATCCAGCAGTATTTCCTGCGTCGTAGTGCATTTCCACCTTCCCTGCCACATGTCTTTTAAGGACCAACAGCTCTCTCAATAAATTAGGTACCAGAGTATCTCCTACTTGTCTGTGTTCTTTTAATTCTCAGTCTTTACTTCCTTGCTCACTTATTCTTTACCCTTATTTTGTCATTGAATAAGGGGAAAGAAGGACATAAAAGACAAATCATGGGGGTCACTCTTTATATCCCTAGTCATTTGCACTGGTGTATTTTCACCTGCAATATATAGCTCTTGTTGGTAGACAGATTAGGTGAGATCCCTGTCATTTGCTTAGGAACCCTTCCTATTTCCTTATTGTGCCCTGCAAACTCATGCCAATTTCCCCAGTGTTTTGCTCAGTAATGGGTCTGCTTGCTTTGTTGGAATTTTTACCTTTTTGCTTTTCATACATAAGATTTACCCAGGCATGGTTATTCATGATAAATATAACTGATGGTGGTGGGGGGGATCACAAATCCTCTGAACCCAGTATCTATGGCTCTGTCCCCTCTCCAATCAGGTCACATTCTTCCCAGCCCCAGGCAGGTGCTGTACTCGAGCCAGATAACCATTGCTAATGCACATGGGTGGTTTTTTCCCCCCTCATTTTCACCTCTTCTACCATGTGCTGTTTAATGCAAGGCTAATTTTGTTCCCCATCTAACATGCTATGGTAGGAAGCATTCATACTCCATATTTCTTAATATGCTGGTTTACCATTTAGGTGTATATGTGAGGTATTACGGTTCTATATGGATCGTACCATTTTTTGAGCAGACACCATTTTTGTTCCTTGTATATAATCGATTTCAGGATTGTCACGGTACGATCTGAGTGTGTTGCAATCTTTAACATATTTATCATCCCAGCACCCCTGTGAGATAGTGACAGAGACAGGTTTTAACAGGCATGTAGCTATTGCCGTGCCTCAATGTTGCAACACGTAATTGATTTAGGAAATGGGTTTTAGTGCCTAAATCCCTTCTGAAAATAAGATTTGGCTCCTACATCCATGAGGTGTTGCAATGCTGAGCAAAGCAGCACCGAACACTTCTAACAATCTGGGTTTAAAGGATTTGAACGTGTAATTCCCATTTTCAAACATCCGTGAAACTTCCAATTCTAAGTCTCATTCAAAGTCAATGAAAGTTCGGCTCCAAAGTGTCTGCTCACTTCTGAAAAGGAGACTCAGCTGTTTAAATCACTAAGGCCTTGCAATGCTGAGCAGAGCAGTAGCTAAACACCTGTAAAAATCTGGGCCTTGGTGTGTTTCTGCACCAAAGTTTCCCATCTATAAAACAGGGATAATTTTTCTCAGCCTCTCTTATCTTTTCTTTCCATTTGGGCCCTAATCCTGCAAACACTTAGGCACATGCTAAACTCTGTGGGCTTCAGATTGCAAGCTTTTTGGGCAGGGAGAGTGTCTGGCTGCAGGAACATGCAGGGGCCTCTACCTTTCCCCCTGGCTTAGTGTCCTCTGCAAACTTGCTGAGGGTGCAATTCATCTCATCATCCAGATCATTAATGAAGACGTTGAATAAAACCAGCCCCAGGACTGACCCCTGGGGCACTCCGCTTGATACCGGCTGCCAACTAGACATTGAGCCATTGATCACTCCACACTGAACCCGACAATCTAGCCATCTTCCTATGCACCTCATAGTCCATTCATCCAATCCATACTTTTTAAACTTGCAGGCAAGAATACTGTGGGAGACCCTATCAAAAGCTTTGCTAAAGTCAAGGTATATCGATTTCCCCATATCCACAGATCCAGTTATCTCATCATAGAAGGCAATCATGTTGGTCAGGCATGACTTGCCTTTGGTGAATTCATGTTGACTGTTCCTAATCACCTGCTTCTACTCCAAGAGCTTCAAAATGGATTCCTTCAGGACCTGCTTCATGATTTTTCCAGGGACTGAGGTGAGGCTGACCAGTCTGTAGTTCTCCAGATTCTCCTCCTTCCCCCCCCTTTTTAAAGATGGGCACTATATTTGCCTTTTCCAATTGCCACAAGTTTTCAAAGATCATGACCAATGGCTCTGCAATCACATCAGCCAACTCCCTCAGCAACCTCGGATTCATTGCATCCGGCCCCATGGACTTGTGCATGTCCAGCTTTTCTAAATAGTCCTTAACCTGTTCCTTCACCACAGAGGGCTGGTCACCTCCTCCCCCTACTGTGCTGCCCAGTGCAGCAGTCTGGGAGCTGACCTTGTCTGTGAAGACCGAGGCAAAAAAACATTGAGTACTTCAGCTTTTTCCACATCATCTGTCACTAGGTGCCTCCTCCATTAGTAAGGGTCCCACACTTTCCCTGACCTTCTTCTTATCCACACCACTTAGTGAAAATGTTGAATCGTACTGGACCCAGGACAGGCAGTGAGTCTGAGCCAGGGTCAGCTGATCTGGGCTTGCACTATGGGGCTAAAAAACGCAGCGTGGATGTTCTTTCTACCTCCTTCCTCCCCAGACCTCGCCTCGGCTGGAGTCTGAGCTCTGAGAACCTCCACGCTTCCCAGGTCTCAGAGCCTGGGCTCCAGCCCGAGCAGGAATGGCTACACTGCTATTTTTAGCCCCATAGTATGAGCCCAAGTCAGCTGACCTGGACTCTGAGACTTGCTGCGGCAGGATTTTTTTGCAGTATAGATGAACCCTCAGACTATGGTTTTTCAACCAGTTGTGCACCCACCTTTCAGTAATTTCATCTAGACCACATCTCCCTTGTTGGTTTATGAAACTGTCATGTGGGACTGTCAAAACCTTTACTCAAATAAAGATATATCACACCTACTTCTTTTCCCCCTATCCATTAGGCTAGTAACCTTGCTGAAGAAGGAAATTAGGTTGGTTTGGCATGATTTAACCTTGCTGAAGAAGGAAATTAGTTTGGCTTGGCATGATTTGTTCTTAATAATAATTCCATGAGGGCTATTCCTTATAACCCTATTATCCTCTAGTTACTTACAAATTGATTGTTTAATAATTTGTTCCTGTATTCTTCTATGTATAAAGTTGGACTGGCTGGTGTCTAAGTCCTTGGGTCCTCCTTGTTCCCTGTTTTAAAGAAGTAAGATGTTTCCCTTTTCCAGTCGTCTTTAGGAAAGATCTTCCCCAAAGCTAGGCCATCACATGGGGCTGCCTTGTAAATGGTGTACATACGGTATATTTTCAGCTGAATTGTTCTTTTCCCCAAGCTCTGAGACTTGCTGAAGGTCCAACAGAAGCCTTTGGTGAAGCAAAGAATTGAGCTCAGGTCGCCAGAGTCCCACAATAGCATCATGATCACTAGAGCATCCATCTTCTCCTTTCATCAATTTTAAGGCTGGAAGGGACCATTGTGATCACCTAGTCTGACCTTCTGCATAGCGCAGGCCAGAGAATTCAACTCAGTGATTGAAGGTCAATTGTCAATGTTCTCTTAGGTAAACTGCATAGACTGAGCTTCTTTAGTCTCTCAGTAGAAGCAGTTTTCCACATCTCGAATGATTCTTGTAGCTGTCGCCCTTGACCTTCTTGTTTGAGGTGTGGACACCAGAACTGGAAGCTGTTCTAGTAATGGTCTCACCTCTGCATATGGCATTAGTAACAAACCTGCCTATTTTTCCTTCATAGTCCCAAACTTGTATATCCAATGAACATGTCCTCTCTCTGAGCTCCAGTCTCTCATTTTGAGCTCAAGCTCAGGTGATTTTCACTGAGACCCTTATGTCCTTTTCAGAGTCACTGCTTTCCAAAATAGGGCATCATGAATAAGCATCAGGAGTAAAGCTTGGCTTTATCATATGCAGTAATTATGGGGAAAGGAGCAGCTGAGAGCACTGATTAGAATACTTATGCAAACTTATCTTGATGAGACCCATCTTGACAAACTTGGCATAGGCTGATCTATTTTAATTTCATGTAAATGTCTTATTTTCCTGAGGGGCTCATTACAATTAATGCATAATCTGGCTAAGCTGCACTCATGATGTGGAGTGCAGAGATGGCTTTAAGCCCTTTATGCTCCCTTTGATTGAGGCTGGCACAGCTCCCAGGGCAAGCTAGAGTAACCTCATGGCTGCTGTGACTTATACCTGGCTGACCATTCCAGCAGTTGGAGAACAGCTGGGCAGAGTCATATCAGCCACACCCAGTTTTCCCTCATCTTAGCTCCATGGCATTTGGTGGGGTGGTTGTTTTAGCAGAGGCTGCAACTCTGGAAATTGCACCATGCCCCGACAGCCACCCAATTCTGGACCTAGTGCACTGGCTCTGGGAGCGAAGTGCATACATTTGATTTACCTTCCGTCTGACTGATTTTTTGCTTTCTTTTATTCCTAGACGTTTGTCTGCCAACGTACTTCTGGAGGCAGCAGCTGCAGCAGGCTTATTTCATGCTGTCACTGGTAGTAGCCTCGTGTAACTTATGCTTTTGTCATTTTCCAAATGGTGCCTAGTTGCCATGGCAGCCGGCACTTTATAAATCGTTAACATGTATGGTAAATACATTGTACACACTTGTAGATGCGTCAGTGGCTATTTGAGCTTCCTCATGGAAGTTGTGCCCAGAATCACTTAGCCCTAAGTCCTGCAATTGGTTGTGTGTGGACTGACTAGTGGGCCCGAGTGGAGCCCCAGTGCATTGATTACAGTGGGGTTTCATTGGGCTGGCACAAGATATGGCTTTGGACAACTTTCTCTTGTGCTCTGCTGCCTTTTTATTACAAAACTTTCCTGACATTATCCCTGGTCAATAGCTGGTAGACTCTACTCCCATGACTGTTCTTATGTATGTCCTGCTTTAGGTGACTGGATAATGCTGTGGTCCTGAGAACATTAGTATACTATAAGCATCTGAATAGTCCCATGGATATCAGAGCAACTACTCAAAGAGTAAAATTAAACCTGTGTAAGTATTCACAGGATCAGGTACTAGGGCTTAAAGGAGAAGCCACTCTGAGAGGAAAAGCATTTATGTAATTCTCCCCATCCCCTTCTGTCTACTAAATTCAGTTATTTTGAGAGAATGAAGACTTAAATCTCAATGGATTTGGTAACTCTGTAATGATGGATTTCCTTTCTCATTAAGAGAGAGATCTCAGAGTTGCAAGTGATGCATAACTCTGGAATATATTCTATGTGCATTACTCTGCAGAGATGACAAAGGTGCATGAAACCCTGCAATGGGGAGTTATGGAATAACCTGTCCCAAAGGAAAGTTTCTTCTGACTCAGACCCCTTAGAGGGGGGTGTATGCACCAAAGATGAAGAGTTTGGCTATTTTTATTTTTATTTTTTTTACCTTTTCTGTGATAACAAGAATACCCAGAGTTATCTCTAAAAATGTCAGGTTTTTTTTTTTAAATTCTCAAAAAGAAAAGGAGGACTTGTGGCACCTTAGAGACTAACCAATTTATTTGAGTATAAGCTTTCGTGAGTTACAGCTCACTTCATCGGATGCATACTGTGGAAACTGCAGAAGACATTATATACACAGAGACCATGAAACAATACCTCCTCCCACCCCACTGTCCTGCTGGTAATAGCTTATCTAAAGTGATCACTCTCCTTACAATGTGTATGATAATCAAGTTGGGCCATTTCCAGCACAAATTCAGGTTTTCTCACCCTCTGCTCCCCCACACACAAACTCACTCTCCTGCTGGTAATAGCCCATCCAAAGTGACCACTCTCTTTACAATGTGTATGATAACCAAGATGGGCCATTTCCAGCACAAATCCAGGTTTTCTCACCCCCCCCTTTTTTTCCAAAAACCACACACACAAATTTCAGAGTAACAGCCGTGTTAGTCTGTAGTCTTAAATTCTGCGGAACTTGTGATCCCCATGAGCTCTTGTAGCAAAGCATTCCACAGGCTAATTGTGTGTCTTTTGCAGGGAGGGCAGAAAGTATTTTCTTTGAACCCTTTTGAATTTGTCCTGTATTCTAATTTCATTGATTGTCTCCTTGTCCTTAGGTTATGAGCCAGGAGAACAGTATTTCCTGATTATCTTTCTGTAGCCGTCTTTATTTTGTTTACCACTATGAGGATGTTTATTTGCTAAATATCTGTGTTCTGGTTGTGCCAGAAAGCACCAGTTAAGACTGAGGTGCCATTGTGCTGGGTGCTGCACAAACTCCGGAGAAAGACAGTTCTTGCGTTGAGGGGTTTATGGTCGAAGGAGAGGAAGGTTGGGGATACAACATACAAGGAACTGTGAGGGTGGAGAATTGGCCCAGCTTTCTTAGATACAGGGGCTGTGGGATGGCTTTTAATAACTGGTGTCAGCGGTGGGGAAGGGAAAAGGGGAGAACAGTCACAGTTGCTTAGCATTCTGCTTCATCCTTCTGCAGACCAGGGACTGGAGTTGAACACTGTGCCCAGGAGAGGGTGCTGCACTGATTTCTATGATGACTTTGGGTTATATTCAGTAGCCGTCTGCTGCATCCTCCTGGCTGGTCTATTGCCCGGCTTGGGGTGGAGAGCAGATGTCCCTCACAAAGCAGATATTCCTTGTGAGTCAGGGTCCCAGTTATTCTCTACCTGCTGTGCCCAGTCCGGAAGGAAGCAGCCTTTGTTAGGTACGCTCTGAGGGGGCAGAATGGTGGCAGAATAGCAGGATGAGCAGCTAACAAGAGTGATATAAAACAGGGTGGGCCTTTTAGAAAGGAGGACGGGTAAAGGAAAAACTTCCCTCTTACCCCCCCGCCCCCATCAACTGGGAAAGGGGTGTGACAATGAACTATTGGCAGACACAATGCTGCTTGATGGGACTGACTGCTCCCTACCTTAGCTCAACTAGTAATTCTCTCCTGGCTCCAGAATGACGTTTCTGCCTTACGAACACCTCCAGAGCCTGCATTTGCCAGCCTCTGAGATTCACTTAAATCCTGGCTCCTGCAAGAAGCTCAGCTCTCGGGTATTGCCTCTCTGAGCCAGATCTAAACGTTGTTTGATGTACACGCTGGAAGCTACTTTGTATATCAAAACCTGACTGTTTACTACATGTTGCTTCTCAAGTTCATTCCTGAACACTCCTCTTACACAGCTGCTTGAAACTTCATTCTGCATTCCTTTTCATCATTTTTATCCAAGTAATAACTATAAATTGCTCTGTCACACAAGTATTCCCAACCATATCTTCAGCTAAATGATGGAATAGCACAAAGCTGACCAGAATTTCATTTCTGTGCTAATTAAGTCTTAAAGTGAAGCTGTGTACATTAAAGTTAAAATATTTCTCAGTGAAAATCTGTGCTAAAGAAGAAATAAGGACCTGGTTTTACAAAATGTCAGAAGAAGCCCAGTACATACACAGTTAAGTGTTTAAATTATGCATGCAATTACTGTGATTGAACATGACAACTGGGTGCATGTATACATTTAAATGGCTGACTAGACACACATTTGCATGTGCAAAGGCCTGAAATATGCACACAGGGATGGTGATTTTATGTGTATTTTTGTTCATGGCTGTGGGTCTGAGTTAACATCTGCTTCAGTGTTTGACTTTGGATATGATGGCAGGTAAAGCAGAGTTGGCAAAAGCTGCACGACTTCTGTAAAGCACTGGGTAAACCAGAGCTTTCAGCTGTGTTGGTTTAGCCAGCTGCAGTTTTCTGGTCTCTTTGAGTGAGGCATCACTGAGGATTTCCTTTCTGGATACGGAGCATGGTTTGATGATGTCTATGTTAAATGACCAAACAGTGTTCAGCTATGCTGGGGAGTGGGGGAGAGGCATGCTGTGTGGGGGGCTGTGCTGTGTGGGAGGGAGCTGTATTTGACTCAGTCCAACATGGTTCCATTTATAGGGCTCAGTTCTCCCTCTTATGAGTCAGATCTGTACTGGGGTGCTGCCAAAAGGGACAGGAAGAATGCAGTGCCCACCCTGTGTCACCCAGTATGATTTATGCCCATCTATGGCTTAGTGTCCTCTGAGACACTGAGGGTAGCGTGCTTGGCAGGGGGATATGCTCTATCTGTGGTCCCCAACAATGGTGAATTGGGAAGGGCAGTGCTAGTGACCGTTGGGGATATGCTATCACCTGGAGGGGAGGGGTTGTGGTCCATACCAGACACTTCCTGGGAGGTCACTTGGTGAATAATACTGCCCCCATACCTCTCAATTCCTGCAGCCAAACAAAGGGGGCTGCCCGTGCAGCTGAGCTAGCAGAGGGAAAGGGATCCTTTTGTCGTCTTCTCTTCCCCATCCATGCAGCTATGCTGGAGCACCGATCAGTCGGTGTTAATGTAGACTCAGACATGGAGTTAAGAGTGTGTTGACTTGCTTTGGAATTTCTCTGAAATGCACCACAAAGAGTCACTTCAACCCTGACGGGGAAACCTTCAAAGTGGGAGGAGCTGTGGCGTGCTTTGATCAGCATCTAGGAGCATCTTGAATGGTTCTTCAGGGCAGATGGAAGCTGTGTACAGGGCTTTGGAGAAGTGCATGCTGTTGGCTATGGATGTTCGAGGGCAACGCTCCTCTGGCTAGGGGCCTTTGCAATGTTCCTGGCTTGCATGAGTCTGACTGTCTATGCAATATACCATCAACCATAATAGACAGCAACGTTGAACAAGAAATCTAGTTAGAGATTAAAATGTCATCTCTGTAAATTAAGTTCTGCAGCCAATTTCTGCTGGATAGATTGGACTGGTAGGAGTACTTTAGGTACCTTGACCTAGGAATTTAAGGGAGGAGTTACATATTCAATCTGGGTGACGCACTGAATACAGGGCTGTTGATTATGTATGAATTATGCCTGCCTTCAGTTATCTAAATTTAATGGAATATTATGCTCCAGACTCATCACAAATTTAGAATATTCTTGAAATGGTTTCAGATAGACGTGGTGGTGGTGAGATGTGATATGTACCAACTGCTCTAGTTCTAAGTGAGTTTGCAAATACAGTCATTAAAAAGGGTTTCAGTAACTGCTTAGAAAAGTTGTTTTGATGCACAGAGGTACTCTGTTTTGACATCCAGCCAAGATTTTCTTTCCTGCTGTGTTTAATTTCTGAAGCCAATTCTGTCATTGCAAATAAAACCTGTTGCTTTTTCAGATGTGCAGCTGGCTGCACCAGACTTCATGCAAAATGCCAATTATTCCAGAGAAGTGTTTCCCCGGCACCTCCTGAGAACTACTGATCTACTGAACTTTTTCCTGGGCCTGCCATGCAAGATCTGTAGCTACCTTTACTACTGTGTGTTCATTCTCCTACTTCAACATGCAGTGATGGCCTGCAAGAGACCACCCTGGCTTAATGGAGATCTTCAAAGATCAGAAACTCAAAAAAAAACCAACAACCAAAAAAGAACAAACAAACCCCCACCCTACAAAAAGTGGATACTAGGTCAAATTACAAAGGATGAATATAAACCAAATAACACAAGTACGTAGGGACAAAGTTAGAAAGGCCAAAGCACAAAATGAGATTAAACTAGCTAGTTTAAAAAGGGTAACAAGAAAACATTCTACAAATACTTTAGAACAAGAGGAAAACCAAGGATGGGGTAGACCCATTACTCAATGTGGGAGTGGGGGAAAACAATCGCTGAAAATGTGGAAATGGCAAAAGTGCTAAATTACTTTTGTTTCCTTTTTCACTAAGAAGTTTGGTGGTGATTGAACATCTAAAGTAGTGAATGCCAGTGAAAATGAGGTAGGATCAGAGGCTAAAATAGGGAAAGAACAAATTAAAACTTACTTGGACAAGTTAGATGTCTTCAAGTCACCAGGGCCTGAAGAAATACTCGAGGAGGTGACTGAAGAGGTATCTGAGCCATTAATGATTGTCTTCGAAAAGTCATGGGAGAGATTCCAGAGAACAGGAAAAGAGCAAATATAGTGCCCATCTATAAAAAGGGGAATAAGGACAACATGGGGAATTACAGACCAGTCGGCTTAACTTCTGTACCCAGAAAGATAATAGAACAAATAATTAAGCAATCAATTTGTAGATGCCTAGGAGATAGTAAGGTGATAAGTAGCACTCGGGTTGGTTTGACATGATTTGTTCTTGACAAATCCATGCAAATAGCTTTCTTTGACAGGGTAACAAGCCCTGTGGATAGGGGGAAAGTAGTAGATGTGGTGGTCTTGCCTTTTGTAAGGCTTTTGACACTGTCTTGCATGAACTTCTCATAAACTGTGGAAATACAACCTAGATGAAAATAGGGTGGGTGCATAACTGCTGGGAAAACCATTCCCAGAGCATAGTTATCAATGGTTCACAGTCAAGCTGGAAGGGCATATCGAGTGGGGTCCTGCAGGGATCAGATCTGGGTCCAGTTCTGTTCAATATCTTCATCCATGATTTAGATAATGGCATAGAGAGAATACGTTTATAAAGTTTGCTGCTGATGCCAAGGTGGGAGGGGTTGGAAGAGCATTGGAGGATAGGATTAAAGTTCAAAATGATCTGGAGAAATGGTCTGAAGTAAATAGGATGAAATTCAATGAGGACAAATGCAAAGTACTCTGCTTAGGAAGGAACAATCAGTTGCACACACAACATGGGAAATGACTGCCTAGGAAGGAGTACAGCAGAAAGGGATCCGGGGGTCATAGTGGATCACAAGCTAAATGAGTCAACAGTGTAACATTGTTGCAAAGAAGAATGCAAACCTCATTCTGGAATGCATTAGCAGGAGTGTTAGCAAGACACGAGAAGTAATTCTTCCACTCTACTCTGCACTGATTAGGCCTCAACTGGAGTATTGGGTCTAGTTCCGGGTGCAACATTTCAGCACAGATGTAGACAAGTTGGAGAAAGTCCATAGAAGGCAACAAAAATGATTAAAGGTCTAGAAAACAGAAGATGCAGAAGGAAGGAAAACTGTCCTTGCCAGCCAGCTCTCTACTGAGCTGATGACACAGACAGCACCTCCCCATATGTCGCTGGTTGGGTGGGTAGCTTGCAGAGGAGCCCAGGAATTGACACACTGATGTTTTGGCAGTGTATGCCCTCTGGCATCCTGTTTGAATGCTCACCGTCCTGTCTCACTACTTGTGCTGAGGAAGAGGACCTCTCTTTTCACCCTTTAGCCATATAAAACATTTTGGTGGAGGGTGGGGGGGGGGTTCCCTTGTGCAATGTAGCATTAACGCTATCACAGTGAGAGGAAACTCCCTGGCGTTTACTTACCAAGTAAATGTAAAACCTCTCACTTTTCACCTGTGAAATGACCGTTCATGTCGGTGAATGTATTGTCCTATTCATAGAATCTCAGGGTTGGAAGGGACCTCAGGAGGTCATCTAGTCCAACCCCCTGCTCAAAGCAGGACCATTCCCCAACTAAATCATCTCAGCCACGGTGTTGTCGAGCCGGGCCTTAAAAACCTCTAAGGAAGGAGATGCCACCACCTCCCTAAGTAACCCGTTCCAGTGCTTCACCACCCTCCTAGTGAAAAAGTTTTTCCTAATATCCAACCTAAACCTCCCCCACTGCAACTTAAGACCATCACTCCTTGTTCTGTCATCTGCTACCACTGAGAACAGTCTAGATCCATCCTCTTTGGAACCCCCTTTCAGGTAGTTGAAAGCAGCTGTCAAATCCCCCCTCATTCTTCTTTTCTGAAGACTAAACAATCCCAGTTCCCTCAGCTCTCCTCATAAGTCATGTGTTCCAGCCCCCTAATCATTTTTGTTGCCCTCCGCTGGACTCTTTCCAATTTATCCACATCCTTCTTGAAGTGTGGGGCCCAAAACTGGACACAGTACTCCAGATGAGGCCTTACCAATGCCAAATAGGGGGGAATGATCCTGTCCCTCGATCTACTGGCAATGCTCCTACTTATACTGCCCAAAATGCCGTTAACCTTCTTGGCAACAAGGGCACACTGCTGACTCATATCCAGCTTCTCGTCCACTGTCACCCCTATGTCCTTTTCTGCGTCCACAGTTGGTGCTTTGGATCGACAGAGAGAGCAGTGCACCATGGGTAGCCATCCCACTGTGCAACTTGCCATCTTCTGCCACTAGTTCTGGGAATGGATCACAGTCCATCATGGGGGTCAGCTCCTGTCCCATGATGCAGTTTTCACCATCCCATCATTCCATGGGCTTCTGACTACATTATGCGCCATTTTTGAACATCTCCTGCAAACTTTGTGCCCACCGTCTCTCTCTGAAAGCATGGATCCTACACTGCACTCCAGTCTTGCAATGAGCATTCTGAACACAGTGCAGCAGATCCTGCAGTATTTCACAAGCTGCAAAACAGAAAGTGAATCATGCCCTGCTGTGTGCCATGGAAAAAAACAATTCCGGATTGACGTTGACATTCAGGGAGCTGCTGTACACAGTGGACCATCGCCATTGGGCTTGGGAAACAAGCACTGAGGGGTGGAATCACATGGTTATGCAGGTAGGGGATGATAAGCAGTGGCTTCAGAATTTGTGGGTATGCAAAGCCACTTTCCTAGACCTGTGTGCAGCGCTCGCCCCTGCCCGGCAGTGCAAGGACACCAGAATGAGAGCTACCCTCACAGTGGAAAAGCAAGCGGCAATCGCTGTTGGGAAGCTGGCAAATCCAGACTGCTACCAGTCAGTCACGTATCAGTTTGGAGTTGGGAAGTCCACTGTGGGGGTTATGGTTGTGCAAGTATGCAGGGCTATTAATTGTGTTTACTACTAAGTATGAGACTCTGGGCAACGTTTGGGAAATAGCGATGGCTTTGCAGCAATGGGATTCCCTAACTGCAGCAGGGTGCCAAATGGCGCACACATCCCAATTTTGGCTCCAGGCCATCTTGTAACAGTGCACCAACAGAAAGGGGTACTTCTCTATGGCACTGAACGCGCTGGTCGATCATAGGGGTAGTATCACTGATATCAACACGAGGTGGTCAGGGAAGGCGCATGACACATGCATCTTCAGGAACACCGGCCTGTATTGAAAGCTGCAAGCAGGGACTTTCTTTCCCGACCAGAAGATTCCAGTAAGGGATGTGGATAGTGCCCATAGTGATCCTGGGAGACCCAGCCTACCCCTTACGCCTGTGGCTCATGAAGCCTTACATGGGAAACCTTGACAGCAGCAAGGAGCGTTTCAATAACAGGCTTAGCAGGTGCAGAATGACCACTGAATGTGCCTTTGGCAGACTAAAGAGTTGCTTGAGCTGCCTTTTTGGCAGGTTTGTTTTCTTCATTGAGATCTTTCTCATGGTCATAGTAGCCTGCTGTGCTCTGCATAACATTTGCAAAGCTAAGGGGGAAATTTACCCCAGGGTGGAGCGTTTAGGTACATTGCCTGGTGGCTCATTTTGAGCAGCTAGATTCCAGAACTATTAGAGGGGCTCAATAGGGGGCTGCTTGAATGGGGGAGGCTTTGAAGCAGCATTTTGACAATGAGCCCCAGTAATGTGTCTTTCTTTAATGCATTCAGCCAGGCATTGTTTACTTGCTGCCTTGAATGACCCTTGTAATGATTGCAGACTACAATTAATGCTTTGGCAGCAAATATGACAATTGCCACCGTATAAGAATTTCAGCAGCAACTACTCTTTGCAGGACACAAAAAGATTCCTTTTATTGCTAAGTCTACATTTTTATTAAACAGCAATACACAGATTTTCATTTCCTACAAGGGACATGACCCTAAGGAGTACTGTTTCAAATGAGGCTCTCACAGCTGTGTGTAAGTCCAGTTGTCATTATGAAACATATCCTAGGGGTCAAGGGCAAGGGGTACTGCGACAGGCTGGGAACATGCGAGGAATGTGTGTGGGGAGTTTGGGGATGGCATGGAATACAGTTCTGTACAGGCTACAGGGGAAGTTGAGCACGGATGTGCTCTGCCTGCAATGCAATCAGGGACCTCAGCATCTCTGTTTGGTCCTCCATCAGTTTTATCATCCGCTCCTGCCCCCGGCTCCTCTCCTGGCTATCCATTCTGAGTTTTTCATTGATCATCTCTCTCCATGCTCTGCTCTCACTGTCTGCAGCATCAATTGATTGCAGCAGTTCTCTAAATATGTTCTCCTTACTCCTCCTGGTTCTCCTCCTTATCTGATGGAGGTGCTCCGCTGGTGCGTAGGGGGTGGCCCATAAGGGCACATCTGCAGAAACAACAGAAACAACAAACAGAGGTAGTATTATGAGTGCACTCACAGCCTTGAATCATAACAGTTACATACATCTCTTTCTCACTTTTCCCTTAGCAAGCACACAGCACAGCAAGAACCCAAAACATGGTGAGTTTGGCCTGGGAGTGAGGGAGAGGGAAGGGGCAAGATGGGACAAAGGGTCTCAGTGGTTTCCGAAGGGGATCACTACAAGCGCCTAGGAACACTACTCTGAATACTGGCACTGTTTTTCACAGGTGGGGGGTGTTCAAAGCTGATATCTCATTCCTGAGGGTAACCAAGGATGCAAGGGTGCATCTCCTGCATGCATGCAGCTTCTGACCGGGTCCGTATGCTGCTCGCCTGTGGCTTGCTTTGGTTCCTGGAGAAGTAACTGCTGATTGGCGTGGCAAAGTTTCCTACAGCGGGGGAAGAAACAAAGCTGTTCTGCCAAGGAATCTTCGGCAGAGGATTGCAGAGTACCTCCAGGAAAGTCTCCTAGAAATCACTATGGAGGATTCCCAGGACATCCTGGCGTGCATTAACAAACTTTTCCACAGGGCCTCCACTGCATAGCTGCACAGGGTAATGAGAAGCAGGTGCAAAGAGTACCTAGTATTGTTAATTTCTATCCCTTATCCCACTTTTATCATGTAACAAAATAAAGCGGAGCTCAACCTCCTGTCACCATGCAGTATCAAAGCAAAATTAGTACTTACCAGAGATCCCTTTTCCTGCATCAGGCATGCCACAGTCTGAGTGCTCGGACTGGCTAGACTCCTCCAGAGTCAAAAAGAGGTCCTGGCTCGGCTCGCCAGGCCATCGGACGACCCTGTTGCATGTCCCACATCCTCCTCCAACTCCACTTCCTTGTCCACCACTTTGTCCCCAGGGTTGACTCCGCTGGTCGCTGCCTCCAGTCCCCCCTGAAGCATCCAAGGGACTCTTGGTGGTGGAGGTAGGGTTGCCACTGAGGATGGCGTGCAGCTCCTGGTAGAAGTGGCATATCTTCAGCGCCGCACCAGAGCTACGGTTGGTCTCCCTTGCCTTCTGGTACACCTGCCTCGGCTTCTTGATCTTATCACAGCACTGCTGCATGTCCCTTTTGTGCCCCTTCTTCTGCATGCCACAAGCAATCTGCCCGTAGGTATCAAGTTCCTACAGCTGGAGCGGAGCTGGGACTGTGCGGCCTCCTCGCCCCACAAACCCAACAACTCCAGTGTACTCCAGGCATGAGTGCATTTGCTGCAGAAAGTCGGCATGGTTAGCTGTGCATTTACTATGTGAGCTGTCCACGCCGAGTAAACAGGAACGGGAATTTCAAAAATTCCTGGGCTTTAAAGGGAGAGGGGCGCATGCCTGCGTGCAGGCAGGTCGGCAAAGTTTAAACTGCTGAGCAGAGCGGTCATGATGTGTATTGTGGGACACCTCCTGGAGACCAGTTAGGGCAACATAAGCAAGCGCAGTGTCCACACTGGCACTGCATTGCTCTAACTTCATCACAAAAAGCTCTATGCCTCTTGTTGAGATGGTTTTATGTCATCAGCGTATCAGGAGAGTTAAATCAGCGGGAGGAGCTTTGCTGTGCGTACACCATTGTTTTGCCGATGAAAGCTGCCTTTTGAGGACAAAACTGTGTAATGTAGACAAGGCCTAGAGATGTGGTGATACTCTGGGATGGGGAGCTATACATCAGTACTTTCAGAAGATCTCTCTTCATACATCTCAGTAGACGCGACTCAGGTTCTTCTGACACTCAAAGATCCTCTTGCAAAAGGAACCTAGTTGATACCAACGAAGTAGGGCTCCAAGTGGCTGGTTAGGATGAAGCTGATGGTACGGCTGGACGATCCATATGGCCCTTTTGCCCATTACCTGTAGAAGTGGGTCACGGTCAAAGACAGTTTCTTCAAGGAGTCTCTGGAGGACTCTGAGAAGGGTACCCATGTCAGTGTCTAGTGAGGCTGTTTGCTGAGAAATTTCTCAGAAAGTACCATAGAATCATAGAATCATAGAATATCAGGGTTGGAAGGGACCCCAGAAGGTCATCTAGTCCAACCCCCTGCTCAAAGCAGGACCAATTCCCAGTTAAATCATCCCAGCCAGGGCTTTGTCAAGCCTGACCTTAAAAACCTCTAAGGAAGGAGATTCTACCACCTCCCTAGGTAACGCATTCCAGTGTTTCACCACCCTCTTAGTGAAAAAGTTTTTCCTAATATCCAATCTAAACCTCCCCCACTGCAACTTGAGACCATTACTCCTCGTTCTGTCATCTGCTACCATTGAGAACAGTCTAGAGCCATCCTCTTTGGAACCCCCTTTCAGGTAGTTGAAAGCAGCTATCAAATCCCCCCTCATTCTTCTCTTCTGCAGGCTAAACAATCCCAGCTCCCTCAGCCTCTCCTCATAACTCATGTGTTCCAGTCCCCTAATCATTTTTGTTGCCATGCTGCAGATGATCTTTGAGGATGTAGGAACCACAGCAGTACTCATACCAGACACAAGGTATACTTGCTACCTGCTTCAGGGATGACTTCTCCCTCTTCTTAGACCCCCTGAAGCTTTTCCCAGGTCTCCGCTTGTTGGAGTCAGAGCTGTGAAAGTTGCCAGGGCACTCAGGTTGTCTGAGGCCAATATACAAGGGGGCCTGAAATGGTAGTAGGTCTCAAGGAATGCTTCATGAGGAGAAGATTGAGCCTGTTGTCTCTCAGCTTCCTAGATCTTCTCCTAAAACCAATGCAGACCTTGCACTTAGATGGAACACAAGACTCTGAGACAGCTGGAATGTCCATCACTAAGGCAAAAAGACCTATTACGGGTCTGACAGGGTTTGCTGTCTGAGATTTTGGGCATACCCTGCAACAGAGAAGGTGAAAGACAAGGAGAGGTCAAGGTCAGGTGTGGAGGGGGTGACGGGGGGACCCCCAAAAGCACACAGCATGTTTGGGAAATTAATAAAAAAATAAGAGATAAGACTAAAATAAGTCAGCTAGCTAAAACTTTGAAGCTAATGGATACCGCAATGCTGCATCTCTAGTTGCAGGTTGCTGAGAAGGAACTGGAACAGTGGTGGGTCCACCCTCCTCTATGTGGTCTCGGATTGGAGCATAGGGATGCACATGGTGCAGATGTGGACCCCACAGACACTACCCCCAAAAGATCTCTGATTGAAAGCACACAGACACCTAAAGTGGAGCACCCATAGGGACACCCAGTCAAATAACATTTACATATCTGCTTAATTTTAATCATAAAGACAAAGGGGGGGGGATGAGGTAATATATTTTATTGGACAAACTTTTGTTGGTGAGATAGACAAGCTTTTGAGCCACAACTTTAATCATGAGTGCAGTCCCATAGACTTCAGCGGGACTAGTCCTATGAGTAAACTTCACACCTTTAAGTATTTGCAGGATTGAGACCAAAATTCAGATAAAACCAAAAAACTAACTTTGGTCTGGACAGGCAGGCAAAATAGAAAAAAATTTCAATTGTTTTGCTTTTGAAATGTAAATAACCCCGTACTGAAATGCATGGTGGGAGGGGGAGAGATTTTTGCACCAAGAGGGATTACTTCCCTTTGGTGAAGGACACCAAGAGCTAGGTGGGTGATGCCGCAACAGTCAGCATTATAGTGAATGCTTTTGAAAGTGGCCACTAACTGCAGCTGCCTCTGCTCTCTTGAGGCACCTGGGGCTTCACCTTCATCACTTTCAGCACCTCCAGGTCTTAGTGAATCAATGGAGGTGCCATGTGCTCAGCCTCTCTGTACATTACACCCAAGAGGTCTCTCCGTGGGCAGCAGTACAGTTATGAGAACACGTGGTAATGCACCTGGGAAAATCCCTCCCTAACCTGCCAGAGGAGTCAAAGCAATGGCAAGATCTCCTGAGTCCACAAAATTCCTGGTAGTGGAGAACTAAACAGTCAGGCATCCAGAGACATGAAGGAAAACCTGAACCCTGCACCAGTTTTGGCCACATATGAGTCAAACAAATGAAGCCTACCACAGTTTCAGATGATGCCTCATCCTATGGGTTAGGGGCAGTCCTCCATCAGAAAGTCAGTCAGCTTCATTATGGTCTCCGGTAGCATATAGAGCATGAGCCCTCTCCAGTACAGAGCAATGCTATACACAAACAGAAAAGAAGGAGGATCCTGGGAACTACAGGCCAGTCAGCCTCACCTCAGTCCCTGGAAAAACCATGGAGCAGGTCCTCAAAGAATCAATCCTGAAGCACTTGCATGAGAGGAAAGTGATCAGGAACAGCCAGCATGGATTCACCAAGGGAAGGTCATGCCTGACTAATCTAATCGCCTTTTATGATGGGATTACTGGTTCTGTGGATGAAGGGAAAGCAGTGGATGTATTGTTTCTTGACTTTAGCAAAGCTTTTGACACGGTCTCCCACAGTATTCTTGTCAGCAAGTTAAGGAAGTATGGGCTGGATGAATGCACTATAAGGTGGGTAGAAAGCTGGCTAGATTGTCGGGCTCAACGGGTAGTGATCAATGGCTCCATGTCTAGTTGGCAGCCGGTATCAAGTGGAGTGCCCCAAGGGTCGGTCCTGGGGCCGGTTTTGTTCAATATCTTCATAAATGATCTGGAGGATGGTGTGGATTGCACTCTCAGCAAATTTGCGGATGATACTAAACTGGGAGGAGTGGTAGATACGCTGGAGGGGAGGGATAGGATACAGAAGGACCTAGACAAATTGGAGGATTGGGCCAAAAGAAATCTGATGAGGTTCAATAAGGACAAGTGCAGGGTCCTGCACTTAGGACGGAAGAACCCAATGCACAGCTACAGACTAGGGACCGAATGGCTAGGCAGCAGTTCTGCGGAAAAGGACCTAGGGGTGACAGTGGACGAGAAGCTGGATATGAGTCAGCAGTGTGCCCTTGTTGCCAAGAAGGCCAATGGCATTTTGGGATGTATAAGTAGGGGCATAGCGAGCAGATCGAGGGACGTGATTGTTCCCCTCTATTCGACATTGGTGAGGCCTCATCTGGAGTACTGTGTCCAGTTTTGGGCCCCACACTTCAAGAAGGATGTGGATAAATTGGAGAGAGTCCAGCGAAGGGCAACAAAAATGATTAGGGGTCTGGAACACATGACTTATGAGGAGAGGCTGAGGGAGCTGGGATTGTTTAGCCTGCAGAAGAGAAGAACGAGGGGGGATTTGATAGCTGCTTTCAACTACCTGAAAGGGGGTTCCAAAGAGGATGGCTCTAGACTGTTCTCAATGGTAGCAGATGAGAGAACGAGGAGTAATGGTCTCAAGTTGCAGTGGGGGAGGTTTAGATTGGATATTAGGAAAAACTTTTTCACTAAGAGGGTGGTGAAACACTGGAATGCGTTACCTAGGGAGGTGGTAGAATCTCCTTCCTTAGAGGTTTTTAAGGTCAGGCTTGACAAAGCCCTGGCTGGGATGATTTAACTGAGAATTGGTCCTGCTTCGAGCAGGGGGTTGGACTAGATGACCTTCTGGGGTCCCTTCCAACCCTGATATTCTATGATTCTATGATTCTATGAAAAGGAAACCCTGAGCTTGTGAACATTTCAGAGACTTTCTTGTGGGCATAATATTATAGATAGAAACTGACCACAAAGTACTAGCTGCTATTCTAGGTTCAAAAACCCGAGATGAGTTACCATCTATGATACAGTGATTTTTGAATGACTCTCATGAGGTTTCAGTTCTTCTTTGCTCATGAACCTGGGAAAAATCTTGCCACATGGGATGAGCTCTCCAGGGCCCATATGCTGGATACACCACAGCAGGAGTGTGAACAGGAGGAGCTGCTCACAGAAGGTTCGTAGATGCAGTACTTAGCACTTTAACAATCACGGGAAATACTCACTGCAAAGAAGTCTGGACAAAACGGACAAAGGCAGAAACTTCTATTAAACTACAATGGGTGGTTTCCAGGGATCTTACAGTAAACTAAAGTCTCTTGTTGAAGGGGCCCAGACTGGCCATCCTTACATCCGTGCAACAGGATATCTTGGATAGACTGTGTGAGGGATACCAAGGCGTTACACAATGCAGTGAGAGAGCTAAACTGTCCATTTGGTGCCCTGTACTGAGCAAACAACTGCAGCAGGGAGTTGGGAAATGTGATATTTGTGCTCCCATGAGAACAAAGCCACTGGAACAGTTACTGCCCAGACAGCCCAGGGCAGAAAGTCAGGAATGATGCTTTCTGTTTCGATATCTCTCTCTCTCTCTCTCTCTCTCTCTGACTATTTCTGAAGGTTCATGGAGGCTGCTAGTTTGCTCAACGCCACATCAAGTGCAGTTGTGAAGAGGACAGAACCCATCTTACCCTGCTTCCGGAGTCCAGAGCAAGTGATCTCTGACTGTGGTTCTGACTTTGCCTCTGAACAGTCAGACAGGGGTCTGTGTGGGACGAGTGCTATTCAACATGTCCATAAATGATCTGGAAAAAGGAGTGAACAGTGAGATGGAAAAAATTGCAGAAGATACAAAACTACTCAAGATAAGTCCCGGGCAGACTGTGAACAGTTACAAAGGGATCTCACAAAACTGGGTGACTGGGCCACAAAATGGCAGATGAAATTCAATGCTGATAAATGCAAAGTAATGCACATTGGAAAACATAATCCCAACTATACATATACAATGATGGGGTCTAAATTAGCTGTTACCACTCAGAAAGATCTTGGAGTCATTGTGGATAGTTCTCTGAAAACATCCACTCAGTGTGCAGCAGCCAAGAGAGCTAACAATCTGTTAGGAACCACTAGGAAAGGGATGGCAATATGATATTTTCTGTCTTATTATCTATTACATGTTTCATTGTATACCCACATCTTGAATACTGTGTGCAGTTCTGGTCACCCCATCTCAAAAAAGAGATGATAGACTTGGAAAAGGTAAAGAGAAGGGCAACAAAAATGATTAAGGGTATGGAACAACTTCCACACAAGGAGAGATTAAAAAGGCTGGAGATGCTCATTTTGGAAAAGAGGCGACTGAGAGGGGGTATGATAGAGGTCTATAAAATCATGAAGAGTGTGATGAAAATGAATAAGGAAATGTTTGTTTACTCCTCACATACCACAAGAACCAGGGGTCACCCTATGAAATTAATAGGCAGTAGGTTTAAATCAAACAAAAGGAAGTATTGCTTCACACAATGCACAATCAACCTGGAGAACTCATTGCCAGGGGATGCTGTGAAGGCCAAAAGTATAACTGGGTTAAAAAAAGAATCAGAAGTTCGTGGAGGATAGGTCCATCAGTGGCTATTAGCCAAGATGGTCAGAGATGCAATCCCATGCTGTTGGTGTCCCATAATCTCTAACTGCCAGAAGCTGGGACTGGATAACAGGGGATGGATCACTCGATAATTGCCCTGTTTTGCTCATTCCCTCTGAAATATTTGGCACCTTCCACTGCTGGAAGACAGGATACTGGGCTCAATGGACCATTAGTCTGACCCAGTATTGCTGTTCTTATGTTCTGAGACCTTTAAGAGGTTTACAGATACCTATGGTTTCACTCATGTCTCATCCATCCCACAGTCCCCTCGAAGTAATGATGAAGCAGAATGTGCAGTAAAGACAACACAACCACTTCTTTCTTAATCATCCCATCCTCATCTTGCCCTGGTGCCCACACCAGCCAATACCTCTAGCAAATGGATTGAGCCCTGCAGAACTGTGGATGGGAAGGAATTTGAGGTCCATAATCCCAACCATCTCCTCTCAGATAGAGCCTTGTTGACCTGACTTCCAGAGGCTACAGAAGAAGGAAGATCAATATTAAATCCATCAGAAGAGGGACTTTGATAGACGCCACAGTCTAATCATGGGGCGAACTGAAGCCAGGTGAAAGAATCTCATGAAAAGAGGACAGTGGCAGGATGTGCCATGTCCCTTCGATCCTGCTTTGTTAGGGTGTCAGCAAGAATCATCCCTTGGCGCTGGTGTCATCTTGCTGCGTCAACAGCTTGCACTCCGGTACACCTTTATAGCAACTCAGAGACTGCACCTCTGACCAACACTGTCTGCCCACATAGAACTGCCCGCCCAGCCTCCAGATCCTCTCCCCGTTGGAGACAGACAGCCTCCTGCGTTCCGGGAGGGTTATATCAAAGATGGAGAATTCAAGAAAGTCGGAGGACGTGTAGCTGAATGGCTTAGAAGGACAGACTAAATCCCTGACCTGAGGCTGAGAGTTCAGGCAGTGTACTTGTGCGTCCGCGGGCTGTTTGCTCTTGTTTTGTGGTGACATTTACACCCGCTGTACATTGTTCACTGTAAAGTTTGGATAAAAGCTTCCCTCTTCCAGAGAAGGGGATGTGGGGCTAGCTGTGAACGTGGAACGTGAGCACGAGGGGGCCAGAGCAAGCAGGTAAGTGTCTGTGTAATCAGGAAATGGTCAATGTTTTGCTCATCTACCCGGGCTGCACTGGGTCTCTAATCTCTTCAAGCCACACCCTACCCCCAAGCCACATATATTCTCTGGGGTCCACATGAGGCCAGTGTCATCTGCAAGGAGGCTGTGTACATCAGCCCCACCTCTGGAATCCCTGCTCCCTGGCCATGGGGCTCCAGGGCTGCCCATCGCCACAGTGGCCCCTGGAGCCATTTAAGGGAAGTTCCTCACTGCAGAGGGGCTGTGCTAGAAAGTGGATATAACCCAGGCTGGGTTTCCTCTGTCAGACAATCTCTGCAGGCTAGTGGGTGGATGATGTGTCCTCCCAGCCCTGGTACCTGTCCCTGTCCCTGCCCCATCCCTCCCTGTGCTTCCATGCCTTGCAGCGCATGAGCTGACTCGAAAGTACTTTTCAGTAACCTTTTTAGGTTTGCTTTTGTTGGGGGGCGGACAGAATAATTGTCCTGCCTGGCCCCTGCTTTTCACAGCTCCAGAACCTGTGCTATTTATAAGCGACGGTGCTGTGTGTGTAAGGATCATATTCCAGTGGATTAGAGAGGGAAATAACCATGCAGAATAATATGCACTAAAGGGGTTTGGAAAGGGAAGGTATTAAGGTTGATCTTTGGCGCATTTCTGGGCAGGAATGTCACAATTCAACGCTGGTAACAATATGAAGAAATCGGGGGAGAGGGGACTTCTTAAAGAAATATGATCCTGCAGCCCCACGATGGATAAATAATGGATTGCAAATGCAGCTGAGATAGGAAAGTGATGCACCAGCCTAAACCGCTCGGGCATGGGCACCATATGCCATCCCTGTGTGCGGTTCAGGGCCGGGTCTAGGCACCAGCTTTCCAAGCAGGTGCTTGGGACGGCACGCAGAATGGGGCGGCCGCTCCGTGTCCCGCGGCAGCCATTCGGCGGCCACTGCTTGGGGCAGCAAAATTGGTCGAGCCGCCCCCGGTGCTATTACGATGTATTCATTTACAAGGGGCATATCGTAACCTCCGGAGTCAGGGAAGAGTATCTTGAAAAAGTGCTGGTAATTAAGTCCATAGTGGATTTGGAGACTGGCAGCAATGTACAGCTAAGGTAGCAGTCTGGGTTGCGGCCTGGAGTGGATCTTGGTTTCTGATGGAACTTTCCCCATATTTTATACTAGATTAATATTCAGTGCACATTGCAAGAAGGTCAGCTTGCAGGACTAACATAATGAGCCCTGTTCTGAGTACTGTGTGTAAGCTCCAACCCCTGCACTAACAATATTAGATTCCAAATTATGTTGCTTTGCTCTCCAAAGACCTTTTCACTGTAGAAGTGGGGAGAAACAACTTGAATTCACAATAGGAACAAATTGCATTTCCTCTAAAAATGATATTCTATTATACAACTACTAAAAGGAAAATGATGACAAAACCCCTTCAAGTAATACTAAGGGTGAAACACAAAGTGAAGGAAAACAAAGATAATTAGGAGAGAGGGTAAAAATGGCACAATTAATCTCATTATGCCAATTCCTGGAAATAGTCTTTCCTCTAACGATCTTTGCCTGTGCCAATAAACTCCATGTTTTCTACTTTAAGTATTGCTGAAAGGAACACATGGATAATTCTACTTTTTACAATAATAACACAAATTAAAAGAGCTCAAAAATCATTAAAATCTGAATTATTCCATACTTACAGCAATGGAATCAATAAAAACAGAGCATAAAGCTTTATATTGCCATGTTTTCCAGACATAAAGATAAAATCCTCTATTTTCAGACTAAATTACTTATTTTTAGAGCTGGACACAATTTTGATGCAAAAGCCTATACAGTTTTGTCTAAATGGATTTTTTTTGTGCGTGGGAAAATTGTCAGTTCTGGTGAGGAAAATTTGATTTTCTTGCAGGAAACGTCTCAATGAAAATTTTCACTTTCAGCTTTTTCTGTTTCAAAACCCCAGACAAAATGATGTTTTATGTAGAAAGGTGGCTTCGTAATGACAATTTGTTTTCCTTTGGCTTACAACTTTGTTCTAAATGATAAATGATGTGGTATACCTTGACTTTAGTAAGGCTTTTGATACTGTCTCGCATGACTGTTTCATAAACAAACTAGGGAAATACAGCCTAGATGGAGTGACTATAAAGTGGGTGCATAACTGATGGGAAAATGATTTCCAGAGAGTAGTTATCAGTGGTTCACAGTCATGCTGGAAGGGCATAATGAGTGGTGTCCTGCAGGGATCAGTTCTGGGTCCGGTTCTGTTCAATATCTTCATCAGTGATTTAGATAATGGCACAGAGAGTACACTTATAAAGTTTGTGGATGATACCAAGCTGGGAGGGGTTGAAAATACTTTGGAAGGTAGGATTAAAATTCAAAATGATCTGGACAAACTCGAAAAATGGTCTTAAGTAAATAGGATGAAATTCAATAAGGACAAATGCAAAGTACTTCACTTAGAAAGGGACAAGCAGTTGTACACATACAAAATGGGAAACAACTGCCTAGGAAGGAGTACAGCAGAAAGGGATCTGCGGGTCATAGTGGATCACAAGCTAAATATGAGTCAACAGTTGTCAAGGTTCCTCCAAAATCTCAAAATGATTTCAGGTTAATCCCACCTCTGCCACCATGTCAAGGTTCCTCCCTCACTCTGAACTCTAGGGTACAGATGTGGGGACCTGCATGAAAACCTCCTAAGCTTACTTTTACCAGCTTAGGTTAAAACTTCCCCAAGGTACAAATTAATTTTATCCTTGGAATAACCACTGCCACCACCAAACTCTAACTGGGTTTACTGGGAAACGTAGTTTGGACACGTCTTTCCCCCCCAAATCCTCCCAACCCTTGCACCCCACTTCCTGGGAAAGGTTTGGTAAAAATCCTCACCAATTTGCATAGGTGACCACAGACCCAACCCCTTGGATCTGAGAACAATGAAAAAGCATTCAGTTTTCTTACAAGAAGACTTTTAATAGAAATAGAAGTATATATTAGTAAAGGAATCACCCCTGTAAAATCAGGATGGTAGGTACCTTACAGGGTAATTAGATTCAAAACATAGAGAATCCCTCTAGGCAAAACCTTAAGTTACAAAAAAGACACACAGACAGAAATAGTCATTCTATTCAGCACAATTCTTTTCTCAGCCATTTAAAGAAATCATAATCTAACACACACCTAGCTAGATTACTTACTAAAAGTTCTAAGACTCCATTCCTGGTCTATCCCCAGCAAAGCAGCATACCAACAGACACAGACCCTTTGTTTCTCTCCCTCCTCCCAGCTTTTGAAAGTATCTTGTCTCCTCATTGGTCATTTTGGTCAGGTGCCAGCGAGGTTACCTTTAGCTTCTTAACCCTTTACAGGTGAGAGGATTTTTCCTCCGGCCAGGAGGGATTTTAAAGGGATTTACCCTTCCCTTTACATTTATGACAACAGTGTTGCAAAGAAAGCAAACATCATTCTGGGATGTATTAGCAGGAGTGTTGTAAGCAAGACATGAGAACATAAGAATGGCCATACTGGGTCAGACCAAAGGTGCATCCAGCCCAATCTCCTGTCTGCCGACAGCGGCCAATGCCAGGTGCCCCAGAGGGAGTGAACCTAACAGGTAATGATCAAGTGATCTCTCTCCTGCCATCCATCTCCACCCTCTGACAAACCGAAGCTAGGGACACCATTCCTTACCCATCCTGGCTAATAGCCATTTATGGACTTAACCTCCATGAATTTATCCAGTTCTCTTTTAAACCCTGTTATCGTCCTAACCTTCATAACCTCCTCAGGCAAGGAGTTCCACAGGTTGACTGCGTGCTGAGTGAAGAACTTCCTTTTATTTGTTTTAAACCTGCTGCCCATTAATTTCATTTGGTGGCTACTAGTTCTTATATTATGGGAACAAGTAAGTAACTTTTCCTTATTCACTTTCTCCACACCACTCATGATTTTATAGACCTCTATCATCTCTCCCCTTAGTCTCCTCTTTTCCAAGCTGAAAAGTCCTAGCCTCTTTAATCTCTCCTTATATGGGACCCGTTCCAACCCCCTCATCATTTTAGTTGCCTTTTTCTGAACCTTTTCTAATGCCAGTATATCTTTTTTGAGATGAGAGGACCACATCTGTACGCAGTATTCAAGATGTGGGTGTACCATGGATTTATATAAGGGCAATAAGATATTCTCCATCTTATTCTCTATCCCTTTTTTAATGATTCCTAACATCCCATTTGCTTTTTGACTGCTGCTGCACACTGCGTGGACGTCTTCAGAGAACTGTCCATGATGACTCCAAGATCTTTCTCCTGATTAGTTGTAGCTAAATTAGCCCTCATCATATTGTATGTATTGCATGTTGGGGTTATTTTTTTCCAATGTGCATTACTTTACATTTATCCACATTAAATTTCATTTGCCATTTTGTTGCCCCATCACTTAGTTTTGTGAGATCTTTTTGAAGTTCTTCACAGTCTGCTTTGGTCTTAACTATCTTGAGCAGTTTAGTATCATCTGCAAACTTTGCCACCTCACTGTTTTCCCCTTTCTCCAGATCATTTATGAATAAGTTGAACAGGATTTGTCCTAGGACTGACCCTTGGGAAACACCACTAGTTACCCCTCTCCATTCTGAAATTTTATCATGTATTCCTACCCTTTGTTCCCTGTCTTTTAATCAATTCTCAATCCATGAAAAGATCTTTTCTCTTATGCCATGACAACTTAATTTATGTAAGAGCCTTTGGTGAGGAACCTTGTCAAAGGCTTTCTGGAAATCTAAGTACACTATGTCCACTGGATCCCCCTTGTCCACGTTTGTTGACCCCCTCAAAGAACTCTAGTAGATCAGTAAGACATCATCTCCCTTTACAGAAACCATGTTGACTTTTGCGTAACAATTTATGTTCTTCTAGGTGTCTGACATTTTTATTCTTTACTATTGTTTCAACTAATTTGCCCGTTACTGACGTTAGATTTACTGGTCTGTTATTGCCGGGATCACCTCTAGAGCCCTTTTTAAATAGTGGTGTTACGTTAGCTATCTTCCAGTCACTGGGTACAGTAGCTGGTTTAAAGGACAGGTTACAAACCATAGTTAATAGTTCCGCAGTTTCACATTTGAGTTCTTTCAGAACTCTTTGGTGAATGCCATCTGGTCCTGGTGACTTGTTACTGTTAAGTTTATCAATTAATTCCAAAACCTCATCTAATGACACTTCAATCTGTGACAATTCCTCAGATTTGTCACCTACAAAAGATGGCTCAGGTTTGGGACTCTCCCTCACATCCTCAGCCATGAAGACTGAAGCAAAGAATTCATTTAGTTTTTCTCTGCAATTACTTTGTCATCTTTAAGTGCTCCTTTTGTATCTCAATTGTCCAGGGGCCCCACTGGTTGTTTGCCAGGCTTTCTGCTTCTGATGTACTTAAAAAACATTTTGTTATTATCTTTTGAGTTTTTGGCTAGCTGTTCTTCAAACTCCTTTTTGGCTTTTCTTATTTCATTTTTACATTTAATTTGGCAGCGTTTATGCTCCTTTCTATTTACCTCACTAGGTTTTGACTTCCACTTTTTAAAATATGCTGTTTTATCTCTCACTGCTTCTTTTACATGGTTAAGCCAAGCTATGGTGGCTCTTTTTTAGTTTTTACTGTGTTTTTTAATTTGGAGTATACAGTTAAGTTGGGCCTCTATTATGGTGTCTTTGAAAAGTGTCCATACAGCTTGCAGGGATTTCACTCTAATCACTGGACCTTTTAATTTCTGTTTAAATAACCTCTTCATTTTTGCATAGTTCCCCTTTCTGAAATTAAATGCCACAGTGTTGGACTGTGAAGTAATTCTTCCTCTATACTCCGCACTGATTAGGCCTCAACTGAAGTACTGTGTCCAGTTCTGGGCACCACATTTCAGGAAGGATGTGGACAAATTGGAGAAAGGCCAGAGAATAGCAACAAAAATGATTAAACGTCTAGAAAACATGACCTAGGAGGGAAGATTGAAAAAATTGGGTTTGTTTAGTCTGGAGAGGAGAAGACTGAGAGGGGACATGATAACTGTTTTCAAGTACATAGAAGTTTGTTACAAGGAGGAGGGAGAAAAATTGGTCATCTTAACCTCTGAGGACAGGACAAGAAGCAATGGGCTTAAATTGCAGCAAGGGAGGTTTAGGTTGGACATTAGGAAAAACTTCCTAATTGTCAGGGTGGTTAAGCACTGGAATAAATTGCCTAGGGAGGTTGTGGAAGCTCCATCATTGGGGATTTTTAAGAGCAGGTTGGACAAACACCTGTCAGGGATGGTCTAGATAATACATAGTCCTGCCATGAGGCAGGGGACTGGACTAGATGACCTCTCAAGGTCCCTTCCAGTTCTATTATTCTAAGAATATTTCAGTCCTAGTTGGGCCTTTGATCTTAGCCTCATATAACAGGCGATCAGAAGCCAAAGGTCCACTCTTCACCATGTAGCTTCAAAGGGTTTGGTCTTTGCATAACTAGAGGTGGGGACTTTGGATTTTCCTCCCCCTCAATATTTCCCCGGAAATCCATTTCACACGTATTGTCCCCAAAGACCGTTCTTGTCTGCCACATTGTTCGCTGCAGTTCTTTGATAATCCAAGCCCACAATAATATTTAACCTTTGCATTTAATACAATGGACTCAAAAGGATACTACAGGAAATCACCCATTTGTCACATCTCACGTTCTTTATTATTCTTTACGAGTTATATGTTGGTAGTACCGAGGGGAGAGACTGGAGTATCCCAAACCTGTTGTCCTTGGCACTGTAGAAACGTGTATCCACAAATGGGATTCTGTCCCCATGAGCTTGTGTTTTCTATTTTGCCTGACATTTTAATGTATTAATTGCAGTACATACAGTTTGATGGTGAACAGCAAGTTATACATGAGTCTGTGATGCAGAATGATGGGGAAATAAGCAAAGGGGCCGCTATATGCTAGATGTAGGTGCAGAAGCGTGACGGACCAGGGTGGTGACTGCACACAGAGCACACTTAACTAGCCATCTAGAATACTGCATGCAGCCCAAAGCACTCTTCTCACCCTATTCAGTTGTTCCTTCTTCAGAATACAGCTGGGAGTTTGTCATTTAGGTTTTATTTTACTTGCCCTGAATTGCACTGGGGTTTACATGTCACAATGTCCTTCCTACGATCAGCTTGCTAGACATCTGAACCAGAAACAGCAAAATAATGGAGGAGACAGAGATTCCTTAGAGCAGAAGAAAGTCCCAAGTTGATATTCTAAATTCTTTTTGATTCAGGCTACTTGAGCCTTTCTTTGTCTGGTGGGATCATTGTGTATAGAAGCAAAACCTGTCTATGAGAAGACTGTGAGATCCTTTCTCCGGTTGGGATACACTGGAAGCACACTGTTCCCTTAGTCTTGGCGCACAATTCCCAAGAGTGAAAGAAAAAGTAAAAATCTGGTATGTACCCTAGAATTCAAGGTAATGGTGTTTTGGAAATTGTTCTCGAAGTAAAAAATTGCATGGGAATGACCATATTATCCACTGCTCTTGTCAACATCTAATCCCTAGCAGCAATTATAATACAATGTTAATTTAAAGGGCCAAGAACATACTTTTCCTTCTGTACTCTAGGGACTTTTCTGCTCAACAGGGTGAACTCCATTCCATAAGACTGAGTTCCCTAAAAGGCACTTTCTCCAGGAATACAGCAATGTTAAAGGGCCAGAACTGTAGCTTTAAGGAAATTCTATCACAATGAAGAGAATATTGCCCTGGGATCCTTTAGGGTGTCTGAAGATGAATTTAAATGTCCAACACTGAGCAGGAGAAAAAAATCTATGACAAGGAAGCAGATAATTGGATATGAGTCAGCAGTGTGCCCTTGTTGCCAAGAAGGCCAATGGCATTTTGGGATGTATAAGTAGGGGCATAGCGAGCAGATCGAGGGACGTGATCGTTCCCCTCTATTCGACATTGGTGAGGCCTCATCTGGAGTACTGTGTCCAGTTTTGGGCCCCACACTACAAGAAGGATGTGGATAAATTGGAGAGAGTCCAGCGAAGGGCAACAAAAATGATTAGGGGTCTAGAACACATGACTTATGAGGAGAGGCTGAGGGAGCTGGGATTGTTTAGCCTGCAGAAGAGAAGAATGAGGGGGGATTTGATAGCTGCTTTCAACTACCTGAAAGGGGGTTCCAAAGAGGATGGCTCTAGACTGTTCTCAATGGTAGCAGATGACAGAACGAGGAGTAATGGTCTCAAGTTGCAGTGGGGGAGGTTTAGATTGGATATTAGGAAAAACTTTTTTACTAAGAGGGTGGTGAAACACTGGAATGCGTTACCTAGGGAGGTGGTAGAATCTCCTTCCTTAGAGGTTTTTAAGGTCAGGCTTGACAAAGCCCTGGCTGGGATGATTTAACTGGGAATTGGTCCTGCTTCGAGCAGGGGGTTGGACTAGATGACCTTCAGGGGTCCCTTCCAACCCTGCTATTCTATGATTCTATGAAACATGGAGTCATTGTTTCCTGTAACTACAATAACTTCAGTGTGGTTACCCCACATTTACCCTGGTGTGTAAGAGATGAGCATCGAGTTCCTTACAGTGCATTCCCAACCTTCAGTCTTCAAAGCTTCAATGTACCTTGGAGACCCACCCTAGTAGGCTACTTCATACAAGGCAAAACACAGGTCTTCAGCAATGTTTATTTGAAGTTCAGCTTTTAAGCCACCCACTGTTTAGAATATTACCAATGGAGGGCAAACTGGCTGCGATACATGTCCTCTGCTGTAATCAAGTATGATCTGATGGGAGGGTGGTAGCATTCTGAACTGCACCGGGGTGTGACAGATCTGTATAGTTTTTTGCTGAGAAATGGAAGAGGAGGCAATTCACAGCTTGAGATGACTTGAGCTCCTCAAGCAAATGAACAGGTGCAACATGTCATAAAATTGCTTTTAACAGAGAACATGAACCACATTTGCCTGACTCGATACGGTGCAGCCTTCTGATTAAAAATGAGCACTGTACAATGTCAGTAAGGAACATGTGAAATGGATTAAGAGCTAGCTGACTGGCAGATCTCCAAAAGTAGCTGTCAATAGGAATCTTCGTCGAACGGGGGAGATTGTAGTGGGGCTCCGCAGGGATCGGTCCTAGGCCTGACACTATTCAACACTTTCATCAGTGCTCTCGAAGTAACTATAAAATCCCTGCTGATAATGTTGAAGGATGTTCCAAAGATTGGTGGAGCCTGTATTGTGATGGGATAGGGCAGTCAGAGAGCTCTGGATTGCTTGGTAGGTTTGGACCCATTCAAACAGCATGAGTGTGCCAAATGCAAGGTTGCACATCCAGGAAGAAGAAACACAGGCCGTACCTATGGTGTGGGGGGGAGAGTACTCTGGAAAGCAGGGACTCCGAAAAGGATTTAGGGGCCATAGTGACAGCAGTAGAGCTTGAGCTCCCTGTGAAATGCTGTCACAGAAAGGGCTAATGTGATCTTTGGGACCCTATAGGCTAAACCAACCTGTCTACAGAATGAGTCTCCCCCTTCCCCTGAGGAGAATTGGCAACAGGCGGCTGCAGTAAAGGAGGGGGAGCCAGGCTTACATGATGATAAATCCCTGATGAGAAAAGGCTGGTGGGAGGGAAGCTCCAAGCAGGGGCGGAGTAAAGAAAGCTCTCCTTCCGGGGAGGCCTGGAGGAGGCAGTGATGGGGAGTCCACTGATTCACCGGGGCAGTGATGGGGAGTCCCACGGAACCTGAGAATGGAGGTGGGAAGAGGCCCAAGGAAACCCCAGCACAGGTAAAGGAGCAAACCAAGCTCTTGGGTACAGAGCCCGGGCCTGGAACCTAGAGTAGAGTGAGGGACGGGTCTCCTACCAGCCCCGAGGAAGGGGGCGTACAAGCCCATTGAAAGGGTTAGCAAGCCCCTCAAGGGGGCTGCCAGCTGAGCCAAAGACAGGCTGAGGAACAGCCCCAGGAAGGGCAGGAGAATTTTGTTTGTTAAAGACAGTTTGGGGCAATTGGGACCCTAAGGGGTGAATTAAAGATTATGACTTGGCCAGAGAAACCACCACATCACCGTGTGGCCAGCGGCAGAGGGCTGTAGGACAGTGAGATGCCACGCCTGGCCACAAGGGGTGCCGCCTCGTGCTTGGACATGTATATGCAGGGGTGCAGAGAGTCGGGGCAGGGAGGTGGCTTTCCCTCTGAACGCTGCTCTGGTGAGACCCACACAGGTGTTTTGTGCCCTCTTCTCATTCTAAAAAGGATGTTGAAAAACCAGAGATGGGGCAGGGAAGAGACCCCAAAATGGCTGGAGACAAAGCCTCACAGTGAGGGACTGAGAGAGCTCAAGCTGTTTGACTAGTCACAAAGCAACTTGAGATGATTTGATTACAGTGTGAAAGGACTTTCACAGGGAGAGACTACCAGATCCTACAGGGCGCGGTATCCTAGCAGAGAAAGGCAGAACAAGAACCAATGTTCTGGAAGCTGAAGCCAGACCAGTTCCAGTTAGAAATGAGGGACAAACTTCTCACATAAGAACGGCCATACTGGTCAGACCAAAGGTCCATCTAGCCCAGTATCCTGTCTACCAACGGTGCCCGGTGCCCCAGAGGGAATGAACAGAACAGGTAATCATCAAGTGATCCATCCCCTGTTATCCAGTCCCAGCTTCTGGCAAACAACAAGGATGATTAACCATTGGTACAAACTCCCAAGGGAAGTGGTGGATTCCATCTCTGGATGTCTTCAGATCAAGCCTGCATGCCTTGCTGGAAGATGTTCTTTATCCAAACACACGTTATTGGACTCCATACAAGGAGAAGTGGGTGAGATAATGGCTGGTGGTATGCAGGAGGACAGATGAGGAGATCTGATGGTCCCTTCTGGCCTTAATTCATAGGTTCATTCTGTTTTTCTTCCCGATTGTCATGCTGTAGCTCTCTCCTCACAACGTTAAATTTGGGAAACAGCACAGAATACTTTTCCTGAATGTTGATTTCAGTCTTAAAACCTATTTATCCTGACCAAGCTGATACCTTTCATGTATTTGTTCAAATGTTAATGAAAAGCAATCAGGTTTTACTCATACAAATGTGGAAAAGGCTTCCCACCCCCACAGGCAGAGCCCTGGTCTGTAGGGGATTGAATGAACCACAGGAGGGTCTGGTGGCGCCCTTCACAGCTGTAGGACCTGGGTACTGGCAAAATTGGAGCAGTTGTAACGGGGTGATGAGAGCAAATTGCAGGCTGGAGTATGAAACGCATGTGGTATATTTTACACAGCGTCTTCCTCGCTGCAGTATCAGAGTACCTTCCCGTCCTGTACTAAACAACCTGACTAACCTCTCTTTGTACATGGGATGGGACCTTCCTTGACAGAGTAGGGACAGGTTTCCCAGAGCCCTGGCACAGAGCCATTTAAACGAGCCAGAAAGGAAGTTGTGACTCAAGTTGCCTGTCCAATTACTCTGTAAATCCATTGAGTGGAAATTAAATGGAAACCCTGTGCCCAGCCAGTGAGCAACATTTTCAAAAGCACCGAAGTGACTTACGAGCCTTTGTTCTACTGAAAGGCAGCAAGACGCAAATGCTCTTGGAAACATTATTCAACGTGTCTTGGAATGGCCTGTTTTTTTCTAGGAATCTTGCTGCTGGAAAGGCCTGAATGTCCCCAAAATGAAAAAAGTTCCAATTTTCTAACCTTCTCAAATCCCTCTGCCCAAATTGGTCCCTCTCCCTGAGGCTGCAGTGACTTCTTCAGACCTTGCAGATTGTAAGAGTTATGCATTTTCCAAGCAGAAACAAAGCCATATGACTGCTATGGTCAATCACATCTGAACAATGCAACTCAAATCCCTCACACTGAGTACTGAATATGCAAAGTCAATGGTTCACAAGCTATCTATAGATTTAAAAAAAAATGCCTCACAAAACAGACAGGTTGAGTGAATTCAAGTAACCAATGGATTAAAGGAAATCGTGATCTGTTTATGGGCAATAAGGTGGAGCTTATCAAGTAATTTATTCACTCATCTCTAGTTAAATTATAAAATTAAACCTCCATGAATTAACATACTTTGCAAAGTATTCAGAGCAGAGTTTAGAAATACCCAAATCATTTCCTCATTCGTATTTTATTTGTTTTTGAAGAACCTACAGTGCAGTGAATACTGATATATAAAACTATACTATTCCCAGAAAGTACATACTGTTACATGGTGTCTTGTAAATGCCTCAGGAGTGACTTAGAGCTCTGTGAAGGAAAAGCAATTGGATTTGATACATTTCACCTGTATAAAAAAGCCAAGTTAGGAAAAAAAGAGAAGTTTTGCTCTATAAAGCACTGAGGTCTGTTAACGTGGGCTAACTCCTGAAATGGCCAAACAAAACGAGAATAACTACGGCTAGCTCGACCCCAGTGAAGCTCATAAATTCACACACAGAGGAGTTGGAGGCTCCTGAATTGGGGGAAGGGAGATACCAAGATTCAAATCCTGTTCCTTGAGATAGCGCAGCGTTACATAGTCAAACTTCTCTCCTACTGAGGTGGCTGTTTGTGAAATGGTTTGGATCAGGTTACAAACAGGGCATGCATTTCCCAAACCTTCTGGAGGAAGGAAAGGAACTACCTGAAAGGAGGCTTGTGGGGCGCTTTGTGGTTTTGGGCTGATTGCCCCAGACCCATTTTTCAGGTGGCTCATCACAGCTGTAATTGGCTGCCCCCTGCCCCATTTGGAAGAGCCAGCATATGTTGCTTGAGTCCCAGCCTGCATTGCTCTTCTTGAGACAAGGTTTTGGGATGCAGGCAGAATTCTGGCTGCCTCTCTTCAGATCTGGTGAAGTAGGGGGCAAGCGGGAGTATCTGGAGCTTTCTATTCCCCCATCCCATTGTACCTCACGCAGAAACCAGAATGCTCTCTCATTGCTAAGCTCTGGGGCCAGCCAGTGCATCCAGTATTTCTAAAGAGTCTTGTCCAGGCAGGAAGGGAGCTTGGCCAGAGTTCCAACCCGCTTAGGAGTCCTGCCTAGGCACTGGCTGAGGTTAGTAGGGGCACCGGGAAAGATAATGAGCACCCAGGAGCAGCAGGCCCTAAATGTGCTACTGAAAGAGTTACCTTCTGCTGCAGCTCCGAGCATTGTGTGACACTCCCAGCACCCTTAGGGCTCCTGCAGCGCTATCCTGGGTGGGTCAGAACATGTAAACGAACATGGCCTGAGTTTATATAACTGCTGTCTGACCCGTTCTGAGCTCAGCTCCCTGTATCTGAGAATGGCATCCTGATGCTCCGGGCCCGTTTGAAAGTGTTTGTGACTTTCTTGGTAGCACATTCTCAGTGAATATCAATGAAAAGGGAAAACATGTTTTTACTGTTATACTTCTTCTGCGGACATTGCTGGTTTCCACATATGGCTTCCCGACAGCTAACTGAGAATTCTCGACGGAGGACGGAAGGACACCTCCAAAACGGGGCGCTGGTTGTGGAATACATGTCAGTGTCTCAAAAGCAGGCTGTTTCTGTAGAAACTGTGCAGACGTTTTTCCTTTGAGGCTTTCCAACTACTAAATTTAAGGAGCACCATTCATATGCAGAGTTGCACAATCAACTCCAAGGGTCTCCGCAGTAAAATATAACACATTCTATAACGCTGGTCATTCAGTTTAAAATGTCCACCATGTGCAGCCTGGTAACCCTCAGTAGAGCTGGTTGGGAACTGGAATTTTCATTCCATGGGAAATACTGACATTTCAAAGTTTGGTTTTGGCCCAAATCAGACCAAAAAGCCAAAATTTTGAAATTTTCCCTGGAATGACAATTTAAAAAAAATAATTTGGAGCAATCTAATTGTTTAGCTTTGATAATGTTAAAATGCTATAAAATGTTATAATATAAAATTGTGTGTGTGTGTGTGTATATATATATATATATATATATATAGTGAGAGAGAGAGAGAGATTTTAAAAAACTAAGCAAAATTAATCCAAACTATAGCATCAGAAGAGAATGTTTTACCATGATTGAAACAAAATAAGAAAGTAAAAATGATTCATTTCAATTTCTTCCTTGTAGTGGAGTGGCTGCCCCACTCCTATACTAGAGGGGGCTCCAGCAGGCCAGAAAGGCTGTGTGGGTGGGCAGCCAATCAGAGAAGGCCTGCTAGGGAGCCAATCAGAGGCTGAGTAAGAGATAGCCAATCAGGGCCAGGCTCAGCCCTATATAAAGGCTGCCCAGGAAGGGAGCAGAGAGTCTCTCTTAGGCCTTCAGAGGGTGAAGGTCTGTCTCCTGTGTGAGGGGGACTAGCACTAGGGACAGTGCAGCACAGGGAGGGGGGCAGAAGGAACTCTAGCCTGGTGTCTGCCAGGCTGCAGGCCCCGAGGGAAGGGCCGGGCTGGTGCAAAGGGGAGGAAGGGGAAGTGACCCAGGCGGAGAGAAGGAGGGCAGGAAGGCTGCCGCCAAAGGGTCCCTGGGTCGGGACCCAGAGTAGAGGGTAGGCCTGGGTTCCCCCCCCCCCCCCTTGCGCATACACCCAACTGTTGGACGTGGCAATAGTGGACTACACCAGACCCATGGCAAAAGGGGTTAGACTTTGGGGTGTGGTTGGCCGCTGTGCCTGGGCAAAGTGAAAGACTGATAACCCTCCACCCCCTGGAAGGGGGTGAACGAGGACCAGGGGGTACGGCCGGAGGGCAGTGTCTTGAAGAGGATGCCATAAGAAGGGAGCAACACGGCTCCAGGTGCCAAGAGCGGGCGAGAGACGGATGGGACATCACCAGTGGAAGGCGTTCCACGCTGTACTGAGCTAATTCCCTGATGAGTCAGCAGGAGGCACTGCTGTGGTGAGTCCCAACCCCGTCGCGTTCCTGTTGGAAAATTTTGTTTTTGGTGAAACCACATTTTTGGATGGCGAAGTGTTCCTTGAGCGTTGTTGTCCAATCAACTCTATTACTCAATTCTTCTCTGTACAAAATGTCAACCCCCTCTGCCTGAGAACCAGCTCAGGCCCAAATGTGTAACAAAGCCCCAGAAGGAGCAAGGCATGAGCGATAACTCTTCAGGGACCTCTTTCTTTAACAAAATGAAATGTTCTGTAAATTGAGCTTGGGGTTACGCACACACACAGTGTCTCTGGCCCAGGGTAACCCTCTGTAACATAGTACACAGGAAAGAGATTTCTGCTTTGGAGACAGCAGGTGAGTCAATGTGGTGAGGCTTCTCAGATGCTCTGCTCAAGTGCCTTGAGCACTGAATCGCACAGTCCAAGATGTAGCCACATAGTGAGACTTTACGGGAGGGGCAGCATTGTCTATCCCATAGAGCACTGGCTTGGGACTCGGGAGACTTGGCTTCTATTCCTACTTGTGCCACTAATCTGCTGGGTGACCTTGAGCAAGTAACTTTCCCTCTCTGTGCCTCCATTTCCCCATCTGTAAAACAGGGATAATGGTACTGGCCTCCTTTAAAAGTGCTTGGAGATCTGTTGACAACAAGGACTGTATAAAAGCTGGGGATTATTACTTTGTGTTACGTGGCCTATTTCAGTGCACGCAGTATTGTGCTGTATTCACCTGTTGTATAACAAAACACTGAGTGTGTTGTGTTTGCAGTGTCCCTTTTTCAGCTTGCTGTATAAAGACCCTCATCTGAAGAGCCCCAGTTGGAGCCCCATGCATTCTGGGACTGGCCTCTGGCATGGTAGCAGAAGCTGTTCTAATTTATGGCAGGCTTGGACCGCCCTTGTGGGGCACTTTGCTGGCTCAGCATAGCCAGAGTGCAGAGTGTGACATCAAATCCTCTCAATCCCCCAACACTCCTTCTGTCTCCCTGGCACACTCCTACACTGGGGCTCTAGGGACAGGGGCGGCAGAGGGTCATTCTGCCAAACCTACCCTGTGTGGGGAATTCCCACCAGGGTATTCCTGGGGCAGGTTAAGTCAGCTTTCTGACTTGTGATTGCTAGCCATGAATGAGCTGCATCAGAGCTGACATGGGTGCAAGCTCTCTCTCTCTGAACTGCTGCTGTTCTCCTCCTTCAGCATCACTCTGAGTGCTCCAGGAAGTACTTTGTTAAGTCACGTCCACTTGTGACCTGGCTCTGCCATCCCTTTGGCGTTGTTGTTTGTAAGGCAAGCGAGAGCCTTGCTCTTTCCCTGTGTGGGCTTCCTTTCCACCTGGTAACAAGAGCTCCCACAGAGAATAGAATACGCTTCTCCAAAGCATTGACAGACACTCGGTCAGAGCAGGAAAAGAGACCTAAATAAGCTGTGCTGGCAGCTGTCTTGTTTATGAGGATTCAGCAAAGATTAGGGACACCTCAGACATGAAGCACTGCTGATCAGGTTAGCTGGACGGATTGG
Source organism: Lepidochelys olivacea (assembly GCF_965140295.1). NCBI lineage: Eukaryota > Metazoa > Chordata > Testudines > Cheloniidae > Lepidochelys > Lepidochelys olivacea. The sequence continues at coordinate 128,060,349 of NC_140416.1, forward strand.
TACTGATACAAAACTGTAGACAACTCAAGCAGCAAAAGAAAACCCTATTGATTACTGGCTACTTTGTTCTCATTACCAATTTCCCAGCTTCCAATTGTCTGAGCTCTTCAGAGTGAACAGTGTTATTTTAGACAGGGGCTTTGCCTTATTCTGTAAGACTGAGAAGGAAAGAGAGATGATCCAGCTAAATCTGTGCCACGACGAGGTAAAACAAGACATGAGCACTAGAATGCCGTGAACTGCTTAGCCGTAGTGCGAGCTGCAGAATGCAACCCGGATCTGGGTCTGACGAGCCCCATAGAACGGTGTCAACCTGTCTTGGGGTGTAGCCTGGCTCTGTAGGGAAAGGGTTTCCAGTGTGAAACTCTAGTGCCCCCTTCTCAGTTGTGCCACGGCCCCTTTTCTCCTCTCGGGTGATGTAAAAGGGCATTAAGTCTTGCATGGAGCCACACTGGAATCCAATGGGACTGACCGCACATAGATACCAGGGTCTGTTCATGAGAATCCAATTTAAAGCTGGCTGGGAAATGTATTGCATTCTCTGCAGAAAGTTTTGAAGAACATGGAGAAAAATTTCCTTTCATCAACATTTTTGTGGCACTTTTTGAGGTTCCCCATCAACACCTTCCACTCCAAAAAGTGAATATTTTTCAATTTTGATTGTTGAAAACGGAAAAATTGTCAGTTGTCAGATTGGGGTGGGGGGTAAGGTAGAATGGTATGAAATCTCAAAGAATTTTTTTTTACTCTAAAATGTTCTTTTCTTCAAGCTAATATTTCAACCTGATTGGAGTATCTAAGCTTAAAAGACACATTGGGGGATAAGATAGAGGTCTATATACAATCATGAATGTTGTGGGAAAAAGTGTTTATCCTTTCCCATGATATAAAACCAGGGGTCACCCAGTGACATTAACAGTCAGCAGGTTTAATACAAACAATAGGAAGTACTTTTTCCATACAACAAATAGTTAACACAATTAGGAAGGCCAAAAAAGAATTTGAGGAACAGTTAGCCAAAGACTCAAAGTAATAAAAATAAATTTGCTAAGTACATGAGAAGCAGGAAGCCTGCTAAACAACTAGTGGGGCTACTGGACGATCGAGATGCTAAAGGAGCACTCAAGGATAAGTCCATTGTGGAAAAACTAAATTAATTCTTTGCATCAGTCTTCACGGCTGAGGATGTGAGGGAGATTCCCAAACCTGAGCCATTCTTTTTAGGTGGCAAATCTGAGGAACTGTCCCAGATTGAGGTGTCATTAGGGGAGGTTTTGGAACAAATTGATAAATTAAACAGCAATAAGTCAATAAGACCAGATGGGGTTCACCCAAGAGTTCTGAAGGAACTCAAATGTGAAATTGCAGAACTACTAACTGTAGTCTGTAACCTACCATTTAAATCCACTTCTGTACCAGATGACTGGAGTGTAGCTAATGTGATACCAATTTTTAAAAAGGGCTCCAGAGGTGATCCCGGCAATTACAGGCTTGTAAGCCTGACTTCAATGCCGGGCAAACTGGTTTAAACTATAATAAAGAACAATATTGTCAGACATATAGATGAACATAATTTGTTGAGGAAAAGTCAGCATGGTTTTAGTAAAGGGAAAACATGCCACACCAATTTACTAGAATTCTTTGAGGGGGTCAATAAGCATGTGGACCAAGGGAATCCACTGGATATAGTGTACTTAGATTTTCAGAAAGCCTTTGACAAGGTCACTTACCAAAGGCTCTTAAGCAAAGTAAGCTGTCATAAGATAAGAGGGAAGGTGCTCTCATGGATTGGTAACTGGTTAAAAGATAGGAAACAAAGGGTAGGTATAAATGGTCAGTTTTCAGAGTGAAGAGAAGTAAATAGTGGTGTCCCCCCAGGGGTCTGTTCTAGGACCAGTGCTGTTCAACATATTCATAAATGATCTGGAAAAAGGGGAAAACTGTGAGGTGGCAAAATTTGCAGAAAATACAAAATTACTAAAGATAGTTAAGTCCCAGGCAGACTGTGAAGAGCTACAAAAGGATCTCTCAAAACTGGGTGACTGGACAACAAAATGGCAGATGAAATTTAAAGTTGATAAATACAAAGTAATGCACATCGGAAAACATAATCCCAACTATACGTATAAAATGATGGGGTCTAAATTAGTGGTTACCACTCAAGAAAGAGATCTTGGAGTCATTGTGGACAGTTCTCTGAAAGCATCCACTCCATGTGCAGTGGCAGTCAAAATAGCAAACAGAAAGCTGGGAATCATTAAGAAAGGGATAGATAATAGGACAGAAAAGATCATGTTGCCTCTATATAAATCCATGGTATGCCCACATTTTGAATACTGTATGCAGCTGTGGTCACCCCATCTCAAAAAAAGATATATTGGAATCAACAACAGAGAAGGGCAACAAAAATGATTAGGGGTATGGAATGGCTTCTGTATCGGGAGAGATTAATAAGACTGGGACTTTTCAGCTTGGAAAAGAGACGGCTAAGGGGGGATATGATAGAGGTCTATAAAATCTTGACTGATATAGAGAAAGTAGATAAGGAAGTGTTGTTTACTACTTCTCATAACACAAGAACTAGAGGATCACCAAATTAAATTAATAGGCAGCAGGTTTAAAACAAATAAAAGGAAGTATTTATTCACACAATGCACAGTCAACCTGTGGAACTCCTTGCCGGAGGATGTTGTGAAGGTGAAGACCATAACAGGGTTAAAAAAGAACTAGCTAAATTCATGGAGGATAGGTCCATCAATGGTTATTAGCCAGGATGGACAGTTATGGTGTCCTTAGCCTCTGTTTGCCAGAAGCTGGGAATGGGTGACCTGGGATGGATCACTTGATGATTACCTGCTCTGTTCATTCCTCTGGGACACCTGGCTCTGGCCACTGTTGGAAGACAGGATATTGGACTAGATGGATCTTTGGTCTGAACCAATAGGGCCATTCTTATGTTCTTAACCTGTGGAACTCATTGCCATGGGATGTTGTGATGGCCAAAGGTGTAACTAGGTTCAGAAAAGAACTAAAGTTCAAGGAGGATAGGTCCATCAATGACTGTTAGCATCTTGGCTAAACCCCTGAGTTCCAGAAACCAGGAGGGGAAGATGGGTGGATCTCTCTAAACTTACCCAGTCAGTACAATCCCCCTGCAGCTTTGGCACTGGCCTTGGCAGGAGACAGGCTACTGGCTAGATGGACCATTGCTCTGACCCAGTAAGGCAATTGTGTTTTTAATGCAAGGGTCTTCATACTGCATCCCATGCCAGCAGCATTGAACCAAATCCACACCGGTGACACCCAGTTTATTAGGGAGTGAGGTTGGTTGTTTTGATAGTAAAAGGTGATAACCCAGTGAATCTGCAGAAAAGTGAAATGTATTAATGTGATATTCAAAGGGGACTGGCTTCAGAGTAACAGCCGTGTTAGTCTGTATTCGCAAAAAGAAAAGGAGGACTTGTGGCACCTTAGAGACTAACCAATTTATTTGAGCATAAGCTTTCGGTTAACAGTGTTTACTGGATGGTATGTATTTACTGATGACTTTACCTCTGAAATCACTTTGGAAATGGCTATTGTGTAGGTTATATAAACCAGTTTCCTTGGATAATCAAATACATACTGAATCTGGGATTAGAAGTGGTACTATCACCCAGCGCATAGGATGCATATAGATGTGTACCTACGTCCAATGTCACTAACTGTATTGCAAAATAAAGAGCTGAGTTTGCAACCAGTGGGAGTAAAACCCTGGACTTTAATGGGGTCAGTTATGTAAGGATTACTCTCATACAGATGGGGGGCAGCCCTTTCCTTTAGGCAAGATTGATTGGCAGTGTGTAGAATAAAGATTTACTGTAACGGCTCCAGTACATGGAAAGGGGCCTTCATAGCCTACAGTCTGGTTCCTACACATGCGGGTGGCTCTATTCATGAGAGTAGTGAGAACAGAACTAGCCATGGGAGCCAGTGCAGGCAGGAAGCAGGCCTGTGTGTACAGTGCCTAGCGCAGTGGGATGGAGCCTCTCGGTGCTACGGCAACGCAAATATTCAGTAGTAATTGCAAACATGGGGAATTAAATGAGCTACGCTTGCTGCTGCTGAATTGGTGCAATGCAGGTGACAGACTCTGAACACTATTCCAATTAAAGCGGCTGACCCTGCAGTCCCCTCTCAGGCTCAGGGAGCATCACTTGGAATGACACCAGTGCCAAAGTTAGTGGGGCTCTGTGTGGGCCCAGGGATCTATCGTAGACTAGAATATCAGGGTTGGAAGGGACCTCAGGAGGTCATCTAGTCCAACCCCCTGCTCAAAAGCAGGACCAATCCCCAATTAAATCATCCCAGCCAGGGCTTTGTCAAGCCTGACCTTAAAAACTTCTAAGGAAGGAGATTCCACCACCTCCCTAGGCAACGCATTCCAGTGTTTCACCACCCTCTTAGTGAAAAAGTTTTTCCTAATATCCAATCTAAACCTCCCCCACTGCAACAATCGTAGCGGAGCTCATTGCAGCACCACAGCCTGGCTCAGCTTTGCCTGAGTAAGAACTGCAAGGCAAGCTGCACATTTGCTTGTGTGGCATTTCCAAAGGCCTGGTGTAATGTACTAGTGTCAAGGTTCCTTCCCCACTCTGAACTCTAGGGTACAGTTGTGGGGACCTGCATGAAAACCTCCTAAGCTTACTTTTACCAGCTTACCTTAAAACTTCCAAGGTACAAACTATTTTACCCTTGGACTTCCACTGCCACCACCAAACTTTATCTGGGTTCCTGAGAAAACGTAGTTTGGACACGTCTTTCCCCCAAAAATCCTCCCAACCCTTGCACCCCACTTCCTGGGGAAGGTTTGGTAAAAATCCTCACCAATTTGCATAGGTGACCATGGACCCAAACCCTTGGATCTTAGAACAATGAAAAAACATTCAGTTTCCTTACAAGAAGACTTTTAATAGAAGTAAAAAAGAATCATCTCTGTAAAATCAGGATGGTAGATACCTTACAGGGTAATTAGATTCAAAACATAGAGAATCCCTCTAGGCAAAACCTTAAGTTACAAAAAAGACACACAGACAGGAATATTCATTCTATTCAGCACAGCTATTTTCTCAGCCATTTAAAGGAATCATAATCTAACACATACCTAGCTAGATTACTTACTAAATTCTAAGACTCCATTCCTGTTCTGTCCCCGGCAAAAGCATCACATAGATAGACACAGACCTTTTTTTTTTTTCTCCCTCCTCCCAGCTTTTGAAAGTATCTTGTCTCCTCATTGGTCATTTTGGTCAGGTGCGAGTGAGGTTACCTTTAACTTCTTAACCCTTTACAGGTGAGAGGATTTTTCCTCTGGCCAGGAGGGATTTTAAAGGGGTTTACCCTTCCTTTTATTTTTATGACAAATAGTCATACCTGTGCGGCTGCCATTTCAAATCCTGGGGTGGGTAAGGGGTTAACAGCAGGGCGTATCCCATTTATGCCTAACTCCAGTGTACTTACAAAGGGCCTTTTCCCACTATGCATTTATTTATTAATGGTTGGATACCTGCATATGATTACACATCAGAGTAATTGCTTATGCGTATGAGTAATCCCCATTTAAATTCATGGGATTGACATGAAAGTGCTTACAGGCTCTTAAAGCTGATTCTGGTTTGTGATAGTTACTTTTGCTTAATTTCAGCAAAATCTGGATGGTTCTAGAAAATACAATTTTTCTGTTTTGCTTCTAGCTGTCAATTAGTCTCAGTGTACTATAAGTGGCCCAAGTCAATCAGGTTAAATACATTTCCAGGCAACATTAGTGCAATGCATCAAAAGGGGAAAATAATTCATGAATTGCATCAGTCTGGAGTTACCATTATTGTTAAGTATTTCCAGGGAGCGCTTTGCTACAGCCAGTAGAAAGTCAACTTTACAAATAATATAATTTATTTACTTTTGACATTTTCTGCATAACTTTTACCCAATCTATTAATCATAGAAGCATAGAATATCAGGGTTGGAAGGGACCTCAGGAGGTCATCTAGTCCAACCCCCTGCTCAAAGCAGGACCGATCCCCAATTAAATCATCCTAGCCAGGGCTTTGTCAAGCCTGACCTTAAAAACTTCTAGAGGAAGGAGATTCCACCACCTCCCTAGGCAACGAATTCCAGTGTTTCACCACCCTCCTAGTGAAAAAGTTTTTCCTAATATCCAACCTAAACCTCCCCCACTGCAACTTGAGACCATTACTCCTTGTCCTGTCCTCAGTGGTAGAAGAGAATAGTCTAGAACCATCCTCTCTAGAACCACCTCTCAGGTAGTTGAAAGCAGCTATCAAATCCCCCCTCATTCTTCTCTTCTGCAGACTAAACAATCCCAGTTCCCTCAGCCTCTCCTCATAAGTCATGTGTTCCAGACCCCTAATCATTTTTGTTGCCCTTCGCTGGACTCTTTCCAATTTATGCACATCCTTCTTGTAGTGTGGGGCCCAAAACTGGACACAGTACTCCAAATGAGGCCTCACCAATGTCGAATAGAGGGGAACGATCACGTCCCTCGATCTGCTCGCTATCCCCCTACTTATACATCCCAAAATGCCATTGGCCTTCTTGGCAACAAGGGCACACTGCTGACTCATATCCAGCTTCTTGTCCACTGTCACCCCTAGGTCCTTTTCCGCAGAACTGCTGCCTAGCCATTCGGTCCCTAGTCTGTAGCTGTGCATTGGGATCTTCCGTCCTAAGTGCAGGACCCTGCACTTATCCTTTTTGAAGCTCATCAGATTTCTTTTGGCCCAATCCTCCAATTTGTCTAGGTCCCTCTGTGTCCTGTCCCTGCCCTCCAGCGTATCTACCACTCCTCCCAGTTTAGTATCATCCACAAATTTGCTGAGAGTGCAATCCACACCATCCTCCAGATCATTTATGAAGATATTGAACAAAACCGACCCCTGGGGCACTCCACTTGACACCGGCTGCCAACTAGACATGGAGCCATTGATCACTACCCGTTGAGCCCGACAATCTAGCCAACTTTCTACCCACCTTATAGTGCATTCATCCAGCCCATACTTCCTTAACTTGCTGACAAGAATACTGTGGGAGACCGTGTCAAAAGCTTTGCTAAAGTCAAGAAACAATACATCCACTGCTTTCCCTTCATCCACAGAACCAGTAATCTCATCATAGAAGGCGATTAGATTAGTCAGGCATGACCTTCCCTTGGTGAATCCATGCTGAAAAGTCTACATCACCCTATGTATAATAGCACCTTTAGTGTTAATTTGCTTACAGAGTTTTATTATTTTCTCAGAACTGTTTGGGATTATTTAATGCAGGAATGAAGATGGAAACATTTTGAATTTTTTCTCGGGGGGGGGGGGAAGGCTACTTTTTTTTTTAAAGCACTAGTTTATGACTGTTTCCTGTTTCTAAGGATGACTCCTAGATTGTCCAGTACTAACAGCAGGTTTGCTTATGTTTTCTGTAGAGCATTTAAAGCTGTGCACTTTAGATTACTGGAATTGCACAATAGTTTCCATAATAAGTAAAAATACTACAGAGAACACTTAGACAACTTTACCAGACAATACTTCTCAAATTGCATGTGACATGCTTGAAAAATCCATCTAGACCCATGCAGAGTTAGTGAAACTCTGCACAGGTGAAGTCCATGCTAGCTAGGGTACTTTATTACCATAGTATTTGAGTGCTTCCAAGTATTTATCTTCACATTTATCTTCTTATCTTGTGAGGTAGGGCACTGCTCTTATCCTCATTGTACAGATGGGGAACTGAGCCACACGGGACACTTACGGTCGTGAACCCAGGGTTCTCAAGTCCTTGATTAGCTCCCTATCCACTGACCCAGCTTCCTCTCTCTGCCAAGGGCCCACAATACAGAACTGGAACCTAACGTTTCCAGTATGTTGCTGCTGTAAAAATAATGGCTCCTGTGTGTAGTGATCGAAGGGTAGAACCATATCCAGTTTCCAGTGCACCACCTGAAACCCATTCTCCCACCCTCTCCCCTCTCTCTAAGTGACCAAGCGGAGATGGTTTGGGCCAACACTCACAATTGTATCCCACTTTTAGAAGATCCCGGTGGTGACCCCAGAACAGCAACTTTCATTGGTTTCAAAGTAAATGTTTAGCCCCGATATTTGAGAACAGCTTGAGATGTGGTCAGAGCCAGAGTCCACACTTTCAGGACAGAGTCAGCTGGGTCAGGATACCAGGTGATCAGAAGCAGGGGACAAACCAGAGATCAGAACCACAAAATTAGAGGGCAGGTCCAAGAAGAATGCAGAGCCCAGGTGTTAAGCCAGCAGCTGGAACAGGAAACTGTCTGAAGTAGGGCCAGCCGGCCAATCAGCTGCTCTGGGACTCTGTCAATAGGATGTTGGGGGTCAAATCTCACACTGGGGCTGGGTTTCATGGGTCCAAGGTAAGTTGTTATCAGCAGGCTGCCAGAGTTGGCATATGGTTGCTCCCCCGTGGGCCCCAGTTCAAAACCGGTAAGGTCACGACAGCTGGACATTCAGGCTGCACTATTAGGATTTTACTTTCTCCACTACGCTCATTGGCAGAGGAAGAGATGTTTTTGCCACCTCCTCTGTGATGTCAAAACTGACCAAGGGGATTATAAATGTTCCTGGTCCATAGGGATGTGGTAGTACATGGCTCAGCAGAGTCGGGTATCTGAAGAGGGAAGTGGATGGTGACCTTGTCATTCCAATACAACATCTGCAGAAAATGCAAGCTATTTTTTTTGGCAGCTGCTCTTCCTGGTAGCATGGCACTCTGTTACCTTTGTGTAGCCAATCGCATCGTACTGCCAGGCCTGTCATCTCAATCACAGTTTTGATCATTTGCTACAAACTCTTGTTTATCTTCACTGATGTCCAAGGCCTTTAGACTAACAGTAGGACCTTTTATGGGACAGAAGTTTTGTGGGGAGGAAACTTTTTCAAATATTCCTGACTTTAAAACTTTATAGACGTTATCACCAAAAGTACCTGCCTCAAACATATTTAATCAGCGCTGAACTGATTCCCCTGGTGGTTTCTTTTGATATCTTTGATTATGTAAGAGGATTCCTGCAGCATCACTGTGTAAGGAGAATGTAAATCAACCTCGCTTTCTGTTTTGCTCCAGCCTTTAGCTCATTTGTCTCATGAAGCTTTGAAGAATGGAGTTCTGCACTGCAACAGCCATATGGAGGAGCTTATGCTAATGTGACAAGCTATGGTGTGCAGCTATTTCCTATCAATACTCTAATATAATTTGTGAGCACAGCCTTTTTGGAGTTACCGAACTGACTGCACAAGGCTATGTCAAGGATGTCAATCCTGTGTTATTCTGGGGAACAAACAAATGAAAAAAATCCCCACCATAATGAGCTCTTACAAATAAATCAAAGCAAGAGTTACAATCAGGGTTCTTCCACCTTCATGGCAGATGGGACCATTCTGACCATCTACGCTCAGGAAGTCATTTGGTTACAGTGGTTCTAAAAACCCAAAGCTCTTGGTAACTATTACTCTTGGTGAGGCAGTGGCAGGAAATAAATCAATGGAGACACGGATGTCCCGACCGATAGATGGCTGGCACCAACCACACGCTACAAGAATGCTTCCACTTTATTTAGTCTCAAGCACTTAAACACCCTCCAAAATTATTACCAAAATCTGGAGCAATCTTCGAATGGTATAAGAACAGCTGTCTGATTGGCCAGTCTTTCAGCAGTCTTTGGGGACCCTGCCATATGTCCATGAAGTGCTCCTGAAGAGTTCACCTACCCCATACTTCCTTTCCTTATTTACTGAGTTAGTGTAACAATAACATGTCAGTGAAAACTCTTGTTAAGCAAACTTCAAAGTTTATGCAAGAGGGTTCCTCAAACCATTAATTAGACAGTTGTGTTTTTGCAGATCCCATGTCTTGAGGGCCCTGACAAACTCATCCCAAAGGGCGGATATAGATAAGATTCCTGTTTTTCTAAAACACATACCTCAGCAATTTCAACAGAGATCTTATCAGGAGAGACAGAGGGTGTCAAGGTTCCTTCCCCACTCTGAACGCTAGGGTACAGATGTGGGGACCTGCATGAAAAACCTCCTAAGCTTATCTCTACAGCTTAGGTCAAAACTTCCCCAAGGTACAAAATATTCCACCCTTTGTCCTTGGATTGGCCGCTACCACCACCAAACAAATACTGATTACTGGGGAAGAGCTGTTTGGAAACGTCTTTCCCCCCAAAATACTTCCCAAAACCTTGCACCCCACTTCCTGGACAAGGTTTGGTAAAAAGCCTCACCAATTTGCCTAGGTGACTACAGACCCAGACCCTTGGATCTGAGAACAATGAAAAAGCATTCAGTTTTCTTACAAGAAGACTTTTAATAGAGATAGAAGTAAAGAAATCCCCCCTGTAACATCAGGATGGTAGATACCTTACAGGGTAATTAGATTCAAAACATAGAGAATCCCTCTAGTCAAAACCTTAAGTTACAAAAAAGATACACAGACAGAAATAGTTATTCTATTCAGCACAGTTCTTTTCTCAGCCATTTAAAGAAATCATAATCTAACACATACCTAGCTAGATTACTTACTAAAAGTTCTAAGACTCCATTCCTGGTCTATCCCCGGCAAAGCAGCATATAGACAGACCAGACCCTTTGTTTCTCTCCCTCCTCCCAGCTTTTGAAAGTATCTTGTCTCCTCATTGGTCATTTTGTTCAGGTGCCAACGAGGTAACCTTTAGCTTCTTAACCCTTTACAGGTGAGAGGATTTTTTCTCTGGCCAGGAGGGATTTTAAAGGCGTTTACCCTTCCCTTTATATTTATGACAAAGGGTCAGGCTCTCCCTGCTACCTTCCTGGCTGCTTGCTTAGTTATGCTAAGGCTGTTGCAGAGGCCTGTTAAGACCTACTGATTTAGCTGCTTTTGACCATAAGCATGATAACCGATATTCCAATTATCGGTAGTGGTCCAGGCATTTTGCTGACCTGCCAAGATTTCCGTAGACAATTTCACCCGGTGTTTTAACTCCAGCATTCTGGTCTCTTCTGTCCCCAGGTTTAACAATTGATAGGCCATACAAGATGTGCTGGAATTGCTAAGCCTGGCAGCACTACAACCAAATACAATTTAGCACTGATGGAAAAATGTTTATAAATCAATTGTTCCCATTTTTCCACCCTATAACATTATATAATGGATGGAACCTGGAAGTGGTTTCGGTATGGAAGCCACAGACAGAGCGACAGAAGGCTGCTGGACAGTGCCTAGGGGAAGGTGGGGTCAGATGTGGAATGTAGCTGGCTGAGATGCTACGGACCAGAAAGACTGGAACGCAGCAAGTGACCGTGACAACAGCTTTCTTAAATAATTTTTAGTGAAGCACGAGCAATAGACCAAAAGGACATTAATGCAAATTAAGTAAGAATAAGAATCAGGAACAGATGCTAAAAAGCCCTTTTTCCTGCAGTGAGTAATGAATATAGGAAGAGACAAACTTGATGTGGTAGCTGAGGCAAATCCACATGGGCTAATTTAATGAACAGCTAAATGTCCTCCCCAAGCAAATTAACTTAACGTCCTGAGCATTTCCTGACAGACAGCCCATGACGCTTGTTCTCCCAGATCTTCTGGAGTTTTTGCAAAGTACAAAGGCCAAAAATGCTAATTTGATTATGAATATTCAGTTGCTGTTTCATTTTTAAATATTAACTTTCTGGACGTTGTGTTTTGGCCGATGATACGATGACCTGCAATTTTCTTGATCCAAGCGTGCCACATGCCAGTCCGTGTTGGTGCAGCACAGCTGAGTGTTAGTGACCACCACTTGCAGTGATCACTAGGTTTTGAACGTCAAAAATTAAATTACAAAACCCATTTTCCCCCCATAGGGGCTAATTTGTTTGCACGCCTCTGTTATTGCTTGACTGCAGGTCGGGCAGGAATGCCAAATAAAGCCAACTTTCGTCTGACTGGCTTGTCCTGGCGTTGAAATGCTTGGTACAAAGAATCCTGTCCTTCCAAGATGACAAATTTTGCTTCTATGCATGTCCCATTTGATAAAGTCACAGGTGGTTCCACCTTGTGTATTTAATTTGGACTTCATTTCATAGGACTTACGAAGACTACTTAGAGTTGTACTCCTAGCAATACTGTGTGTCAGCTAAGCCATAATCCTCCGAATGCAGCCATTTTCTCCGAGCACCCGTATTGTTTCTGACCTTCCTGTTACAGAAGGGACCCTATTGTCTCTTTTCTTCTGCCATTTTCCTGCTGGTCATTCTGTACATTGCTGCAGGCTGGACACCAGCAGGAGGACCCAATTTCTAAGATAATTTTTAATGTTGATTGGGATCCTGGTGAAAGATGTTCCCAGCGTGCTGTTGATGATTTTCAAAGCCTTTGTCTTCAGCTGCCGTGTGCAGTAAGACATTGGCACTGTGCTAGCCCTTCCATGCTGAAATACAACATCAAAGTACAGAAACAGCACTGCTGACCCCAGCTTCTTTCATTGTAACTGCAAAGGATACCTTCCCTCCGCCAACCTGCTCAGAGTCCCTAGGCTAGCACGTCAGCCAGAGGTTTCAAATGTGTTCTTGTGGGTACCTTTTTGAGGCCCAAACGCCTCCCACTTATACATATGGAGGCACTGTGAGATTAGGAACCACAACAAAGGCATTATTTCAGCTTTTCCCTCTGATTATTGTTACCCCTGGGAGCCCTCTCCGCACACAATTGCCAGGCCCAATTTAACCTCCTCTCTAAAGGTACAGGAAAGCTCTCAGGAAAGTACTTCCCCCTCATGCTGGGAAAGAAACCTTTTGCCTAACATGAAAAGAATTTCAAGTAACTACAGCATTTTCATGCACACAGGCTGAATTTCTTCGGCATTTTAAGTCCAAAGAGTCACGATCGGCTTCTATTAGATCAGATCCCCTGTAAACCATTTTCTTTGGGAGACAGCAAACAGATAGATGAAACTGACACACAAAAATTCACCATTGCAAACTGTATAGCATATGCTGCAAAAACGGGCCAGCATCTGAACCCAAGACACCTGGCTTTCCACAGTACTGCGAGTGGCATTTACCACATGACCTGAATTGGAAAACATTTTATTACTGATTGGTTAAGTATTGGAAGAGTCTTCAAAGCTTTGTCAATCTCAGATGTACACGTAGCCTGCTACAGACAAGGGACCGAATGGCTCGGCAGCAGTTCGGCAGAAAAGGACGTAGGGGTCACAGTGGACGAGAAGCTGGATATGAGTCAGCAGTGTGCCCTTGTTGCCAAGAAGGCCAATGGCATTTGGGGATGTATAAGTAGGGGCCTTGCCAGCAGATCAAGGAATGTGATCGTTCCCCTCTATTCAACATTGGTGAGGCCTCATCTGGAGTACTGTGTCCAGTTTTGGGCCCCACACTACAAGAAGGTTGTGGACAAATTGGAAAGTGTCCAGCGAGGGCAACAAAAATGATTAGGGGACTGGAACACATGACTTATGAGGAGACGCTGAGGGAACTGGGATTGTTTAGTCTGTAGAAGAGAAGAATGAGGGGGGATTTGATAGTTGCTTTCAACTACCAGAAAGGGGGCTCCAAAGAGGATGGCTCTAGACTGTTCTCAGTGGTAGCAGATCACAGAACAAGGAGTAATGGTCTCAAGTTGCAGTGGGGGAGGTTTAGGTTGGATATTAGGAAAAACTTTTTCACTAGGAGGGTGGTGAAACACTGGAATGGGTTACCTAGGGAGGTGGTGGAATCTCCTTCCTTTGAGGTTTTTAAGGCCCGGCTTGACAAAGCCCTGGCTGGGATGATTTAGTTGGGGATTGGCCCGGCTTTGAGCAGGGGGTTGGACTAGATGACCTCCTGAGGTCCCTTCCAACCCTGAGATTCTATGACTTTGTGAATCTTACCAGCTAAATAAGTGCCTGGGAAGCTCATTAATAACCATGTTTATCACATGGCTACTTGACATGCAGCAAGTGCCTCTACTGTACTATAGTAGAGTAGGAAAAAGGCAGCTACACTAGTAATTTAGAAAGATAAACACACACCATGCACTGTGTATAAACATACGTACAGCAGCGAGCTAGCTAGCTATAGCTTATTTGGTATCCACTGTTATTGGCAGGAAGCAGGAATGATGCACTATAAATATTTCATGCTTTGACATTATAAAATATTTATGATGAAACTCCTAGGAATGGGTAGAATGGGTCAGTGACTTCAGTAGCGGCAAATGCCTCCTCTGTAGCTGGCACGACACACAACGCTGTTCCGCACCTGCACTTCCCTTTACAAGTACCACATACAGCATTTAGAGTGCCGTTGAGCACACTGCCTCAAAGGGACAGCTAGAGACTCCTCACATCCAAGGTTCATACAGGCAGTCGCCGCGTTCTGCTGAAACAAGGGTTCTGCTGAAACGAGGGGGTCAGAAAGCTACACTAAGTGCAGCATGCATAGCAGGGGGGCAGGGCCTACTGTGCCAGGGCACAATCCCAGCCGACAGCTCGTTGCCTGAGCTGAGACAAGTCACCACACCTCTCTCCTTTGGTCATCCCAGGTACAAAAGGGGGGTGGTAGCTACCTACCTCAGTCTCCGAGAGCTGCTCTGAGGACTTACTGTTCATGCTTAAAGTGCCTGGAAGACGCCAACTGCTATGGAAATGTGCAGTCTGTAATGAGTCATGTGCAAGTGCTCCCAGTGGATTCAAACACTAGGGTTATTGCGTGGTGAAGCCCCGGGGGCTCACACCAGCCATGTTCCTGTCTGCCCACACTGCAGCACACTGCATAATTCTCCTGTCTCAGTGCAAACATTGGTACACCAGCCCACCAGCACCTGGCACATCTCATCTCAGCCCTGCATCAGCTTTGTTGGTGTTCACGTTCCCGGGATGTGTGCTACAGCCCATTCCCAATGGAAAGACTTCCATTGACTCCAACTGACTTTGGATCAATCCCTCGAACGGTAAACTTCTATCCCCATGGCCATGTCCCGTCCCCTACAGAAGCCAACTTACCTGGGGAGATTTGTTTGTTCTTTCCTTCTGCTGCTTTTTAATACACATCTTCAGTCCTAGAAATCTTCAATCCTGGTTGAGCCAAACCCAAGCAAGACAACACAATGGAGCCTAGGGACCTGCCTGTTCTGATACAGAGTGATTTACTCCCCCGCAATTACAGGAAAATGTTTTACTGCTAGAGGCAATTGTCCTATAATTTTGCCTACAAATTAACTCCCCGTTCAGGCTGCAGTATAATTCAGACATACAGGCAATAAAGAGGATTTGCTTATGCTGATGCAGCTTTCAAAAGGGAATGTCAGGGTTAGATTTACCTGCGCCCTGTGCCTTTAAGGATTGAAGGTCTGCTGAGGAGTCAAAGGGGATAGGTCCCGTTGCAGCTGCTCAGTTGTGTGTATTCTGAAACGCCTTCGCAGCAATGGGACTTGGGAAGCTGGGAGTGTTTGGCTGGTTTTTTTGTTTTTTCATACTAAGTGGAACGAAACTCCAGTTTTAAGACTGTCCTTGGTCTGGGAATGAACCATTGACGCCAACAAGAGCAAGGAGTACTTCTGAGAGGGGACAGAGGAAGCCAAGGTAGCCAGAGATTTCAAGTGTTAATTGGGAAGAGATGTTGGATCAGATCCTTGGTGGCAGCAGCATGCTGCCGAGCTGGCTGGCACAAGGGAGCGTTGCAGTGAAGCAGACTGGTTTCTACTGTGTCCTCATTTGTTCCAGGCCAAGAAGGAGAGAAACAAGAAAGACCTCGCTAGCACAGCTGATACAGGAGAAAAGGACAAGAAACCCTGGCTGGAAATGAATGATTATCCTGCACTACAGATTTGCAAGCTGAAGGCAAAGCACGGGGCTCACCCCACCCTGTGCCCCACTCCTGTGGGCAGTTCCTCCCCTTCCCCAATATATTAGCTCTCTTCATCCCTTTGCTCTATCTCATCCCCCATTTGTTACCTTACCTTTGACCCCCAGCAGCCGCCTCCAGCTCCCTGCATTCTCTGCCATAATGCACTGCCCTGCCTGGCATGTCCCCCAGCCAGGCCCTCTGTGGGTTATTCCTACTGAGCTCAGCCTGCCAGGAGTTTCCCTTGTGTCCCAATATACAGTGCCTTGCACGGGGTCTCAAGATGACTGGGAAACAACGGGAACAGCATTGCTGTGTTCTGTTAAATATGATTTTAAGGTAGTGACCCAGAACCTACTTGGGTGAAGATCGTTTGAAATTAAACCCTGTATTGTCTGCAGTAGATATTTGTATTCACTCTTTCCTGCTCCGTTCACCACCCTGGTATGATTATGACATGACATGTTTGGTACAAAGGCTGCCTTGTGAGGTGTCCTTTTAAAAAGTGCTCGTCTGTCGACCACGAATATCCTGTCGGGTTGCCCGCACTGTCGTTGTGTGTGGCATCATGCAACGTTGCTACATGTGCTACTGAACCACACTGGGAAATGCCCACAACCAGCCTTTCCGTGGTAACAAAGGAGGGCCATCAAAAAGAATCCACTCTCCCAGAGGCCCCTTGTGGGGGGTGGGAAACAGTGAGGGTGGCCTTGCCCACCTCACAGCCAGGATCTTTCTAGTAGCTGGAAGAAAGTATAAAAGAGGGACAGTGACATCACATGGCTTCTCTTCCCCTTCCCCCCAGCTCAACACCTGGAAGATCATCTGGAAGACAAAGACTTAGAACTCGGGAGATTGGCCCAAGGAACGGAAGGGAGTCCGCTCTATGTATTGAGGAACTGTGAGCTGCCTGTAACTGTAATGATAGATTAATCGGTCACCTGGCTCTGCTATTTATTACATCTGTATCATATTCTATTTCTTGCTCTCACTGCTTGTAGCGTAAACGGCATGGCCTGCAGCCATCACCGGGCAACCCATCTTTAAAGATCATGCAATTGATAGGACATGCCAGGAAAGCCATTTTCCCTGAGGAGAGCACATCCCACTTGTACGCTGTGCAAATGCAACTGCAGCAAGGCCGTCAGTGGGAGAGAACTGAGGATCTTCCCGACTCCATCTGGGGCAGGTGGCTAGGGCCCTGCCCAACAAGTGGGAGAGGGAGAGATGGGGCAAGCACCGCTGCGTGCCTTGTGTCCGAATGCCACACTTCAAACGCTGCATTGGCACAGCGTCAGTGAAGACGCTCCTATGCTGACGGGAGAGCTTCTCCTGTTGGCGTCGTTAATCCACCTCCGCCAGAGACTGTAGCTGTGTCAACAGGAGAAGCTCTCCCGCCAAGACACGACTGTCTGCACTCGGGGTCAGGTCAGTGTAACTACGTCACTCCAGGGTGTGGATTCCATAGTTCTATTGATATAGTCTGAAATGTAGACCTGACCTACGAGCTGTCATGCTCACTTACCTCTACAACCTAGTATGTGTCAGCTGGAAGTCGATGCCGTCCTCCTGGCATGACTTTAAGAGAGACGAGGTGGGTGAGGGAATATCGTTTATTGGACCAACTTCTGTTGATGAGAGAGATCAGCTTTCGTGCTTCACAGAGCTTGTCTTCACATCTGGGGAAGGTAACCAAGTGTCTAACCGAAATACAAGGTGGGACAGATCATTAAGCATTAGGGATCCCCACATATTCTATTTACTTTGTGACTGGGGTGCTAATTTTCGTCTTCTATTCTGATTAGCACAAAGGGCGTTATTAATCCTGTGTTGCCAACTCTCGCCATTTTATGTTGTCTTATGATATTGAGGGTGTTTCTTAAAGCCCCAGCTCTTACACCAGAATTTCTGCTTCCCTTTTTTAAAAAAATAGACATTTCTAGCTCTCAATTGCAGAGAGAAGCCTAAAAACGTGACCCAAGGTTCAAAAATTGAAGTTCCATGATTTTTTTTAACCTGTTAATATAAAGAAAGTTAAAGTGCAACATTTTGACATTATGGAAATGAAATGTTCTGATCTGATCTGACTTTTTTTCCAGAGTATTTGTTTGTGAAAATGTTCAAGATTCTGACTTCATCCTAATTTGGGATGGCGACAAGTTTCGAAATCTCGAAAATTCTCGGAGGACCAGAAAACCGTTTCCCACCCAGCTCTTTTTAAGATGAAAGATGTCTAACCTTTCTCATGTGCATTTGAATATTTCCCTAAATACAGCCATTGCTTGAAGAGTCTCTCTTCTTAAAAAAAAGAGACCATTAAAACCCCCAAAATACATAGGCGAGAGTTAAATAACTGTTCTCATTAGTCCAGGAGACTAAACGGGACAGACAGAGCATTGAAATGTGTTGCATTAGTCCTCCTCCTTTTGTAACTTTGGGATAGCTGTTTAGTACACCGATCCCTGCCCCCACGTGAAGCCCCAGTGGGGAGCATGGGTCTTCGTGTGGGGCTTATGTGTGGATTATGATTCATGGCCTGGGCCGCAGACCGTAAAACCTTTGGGTCCGCGATTTACCAATGTTGTGCATGCATAACGCACTTGGCACGCTTCCAGTTCTATAGCAGTAATGCACACAAATAAATGCCTTTCCTACTAGCAGGGTGCTCGTCACTCCTGCTGCATGTGGCATAAAGTAGATAAATATTTCTTTCCTCAGATCAAATCTCTTATTCAATCCTGCAGTATATTTGCCAGTGTATCATTAGGCGTAGATTTGTATATCCTTAAATTAAAGGTAGATACTAGGCTTGAGTTATTTCCTTCCTGATTACCCATTTGTATGAGACAATAACCATTAATCTCTCTCCCTTTCACTGGCATGCTATTTTTAGAGGTTACCCTGCTGAGGACTTGCAAAGGAAAAGGATTTCAACATGCCCTTCTCCTGCTTTGTACTCGCCCTCCATAGATTAAATGGCTCCTTTTCTGCAGCCAGCTTCTCCTCTGTTCTCCTCTGCAGCTCTGCCTTTCATGTGGTTTGATTTGAAACCATGGTGCTCACTGCAGCCCTTTTCTTTGAACTAATGCAAATTCTGGGGCATCCCATTGTGTGAATAGAACTTCTTAGCCTTTTGAAGGGTTGGGGGGAAGGATGTTCCTAAAACAAAGAGGAGAAAATAGAAAAGAGGAAGGTGGACATAGCAACTGCCAGTGCGAGATGGAGAAATCCAAGCTCCCCCTGCCCCTCCCTAGGGACTTCTCCTGGCTCATGACACCAATGTTTTAAAATTAAGACAATACATTTTCTATTGCTAGCAAATCTAGATAATTGTAGCCTGAGTTCTTGAGCCCTGTTGTCTCTGCACCCTGCCTGATGGGACTGTAACAAGATTGTTACAGGACATGGGATTGGGAGGGAGGCACTGTAGTCTAGTGCTTAGAGCACTGGAGCAGGGCTCAGGAGATCTGGATTTCATTCCTGGTTCTACTTCTGGTCTTCTGAGTGACCTCAGGCAAGTCACTTTGCCTCTCTGTGCCTCAGTTTCCCCATCTGTTCAACAGGGATAGTGGTAGTGCCCTCTGTAAAGTTTTTCAAGATCTGTGGATGCAAAGAGCTAGGTATTATTATTACACAGGACTCTTCTGCTGAGTCATGCTGATGTCGGGGTGTTGAATGATGTGGTTGTTGGGACATGCTGAGGTCAGATCGGGTGTGCTCGGTTAACTCTGGAACAGGGGTATGAATGTCTGAGCTCTAGGCAGAGAGAGGGGTTCTACAGGGAGCCTTTATGCATAGCCAGTCTGGAGGAGAAAGCTTCGACAGATGTTTATGGTGGGACAGTTCCTTAGATCGACCAAAAAGGAAACCACAGAAAGGAGGTGAATTTGGTCTACAGGGCATGTCTGTCCTTTTTGTTCTGATCAGCAGGAGAATGATGTACCAAGTCCCTCCTCTGTTCTGTCCACTGCCCTATTAAAGGCTTTTATAGCTTGGGCTCCCGTAATGTGGCTGTGAAAGCCCCTGAGACTTGGAGGCAGCCCTGATACCCGGGACATCTTCCAGAAGCCCAAGGTTTATGGAGCCCTTACTGAGTGTGTTCCTGACTGCAAGTTCGGGAGCTGTAAAACTGACAAGTGTGTCCAAGAACTGAAAATCTTTCTAAGAGGAGAAGTGTATCCCAGTGGCGCTGAAATGTCAGTGTGATCCTTGGTGGGACCCGACACCTTCTCATGTATTGAGGGGATGGGCTGGTGACCCCAGCCTGCCAGGAAAGAACAAGAGCAGTACCCAGTTTGTGCCTGGTCCAGCACAGAGGTGCCAGGGGTCAGGGCAGAGACTCAACGACGGCAGGGCACAGTCGGTCCTTGTGCTCCCTTGACAGTAAGGCCTGCTCAGATGGGGAGGGTGGTGGCCAGGGTTCTGCTCCATTGGGGAATGTCGCCGGGAGAAAGGGTCATGCAGCAGCCACCTTTCCTCCACTCTCGCGGGCTTGCTGCCACCAAGATGTTGCCATGTGCCATGCTTTAAGGGAGACACTGGTGAAGCTGCAGAAGACCATTTAGATGCACAAGTACAGTTGGAATAAATGGGGGCTGTGCATCTAAATGCTCCTGGTGTTTGAACATATCTGCCTGAAGGCCCAGCTTGGCCACAGGAGCAGCTGTAGGTTGTTTGTAGATGCTCCAGCAAGAATCACACAGAAAAGCCACAAGAGATCATCAAGGAGATGATGTAACTATCTCGGTTGCATAGTCAGTCTGTGGGACTCTTTGCCAGAGGATGTTGTGAAGGTCAAGACTATACTAGGGTTCAAAAAAGAATTTGATAAATTCCTGGAGGACAGGTCCATCAATGGCTATTAGCCAGGATGGGCAGGGGTGGTGTCCCTAGCCTCTGTTTGCCAGAAGTTGGGAATGGGCGATGGGGGATGGATCACTTGATTCCCTGTTCTGTTCATTCCCTCTGGGGCACCTGGCATGGGCCACTGTTGGAAGACGGGATATTGGGCTAGACCCAGTCTGTCCACTTTTATGTTCTTATGTTTTTGAATTGTGATTGTGGTGTTTTCCCAAATTAATGTTGGGTCTTTTTTTCTCTTTAATAAAAGGTTTATTTTGTTGTACACAGACACAGTGCTTCAAGCGACACCTAGGGGTGGTGTTTACTTTCTGCAGGAGTGGGGTCTTGAGCTGGTTCCATTTTTATTAGGAGAACCCCCGAGACATTGAATCCATCCCTCGTTGTTGCTGGCTCCGCCTGGCAGAAGGGTTACAGTTGTACTAGAAAACTGGAAGGCAGCTTGGCAAGTGTGGAAATCTCAGATTAAGAGAAGGCAACACAGTGAGTCTCCTGTGGGGGATTTTATAAGACCAGCATTTTCTCAGTAGGTTTCTTCTCTTCTGGTTTTTGCTTTAACAGACCCATGTTTTCTGGCTACAGTTCAGAGAACTGCACTCTCCATTGAATGATGTTTGCCAAGTGAGTTTTTCTTCTTTCCCCTCTCTTTCTGGAAGGATCGCCAAAAGTACTGTGCTGCAGAACAGCTGATGGCCACTCCTGGTAATTCTTCCGAGAGTGGTATTTTAAGGGGATTGATACCAATTAGCTCCCTCTTGATGTTTATGTCGTCTGTTTCCAATTAGATTGAAGTTGCTTCAGAGTAGCAGCTTTTTGATCATCTGGATTGGCGGCACCAGGGGCATCAGCACAGATCCATAGTGCGGGGACGCGGCCTGCCCTCCATGGCATGCGTGTAGCTCTGGGGCTCCAACTGTTGAGTAGCTGGCCATGTGCACACTGCAAACTTAGGTACCAGCGAAGTTACGCTGGCGTACCACGGCCCCAGGTAGTCCATCATCAGTCTGCATGCATACTGGGCTCCGTGCGTCAGCAGTGCGCATGCTCGCCAGGAGCGCTTGTATCAGTCCCGAGCGTGGTGGGCCACGGATAGGTATCCCACTGCGCGATTCGCCACCATCCAGTGCACCGTCTTTTGGGAAGTTTTGGCAATGCCTGCTGGGGGAAAATGAGTCATGCAAGGATGACTGGAACCATGGGGTCAGCTTCCCAGTTTGCAACTGTCTCCGTCCCATAATGTTGTATATAGTGTTTGCTTGCCAGGAGCTGGGAATGGGCGACAGGGGATGGATCACTTGATGGGTACCTGTTCTGCTCATCCCCTCTGAAGCAGTATGGTTGTTCTTATGTTCTTATCCCATAATTTTTGTGACTTTTTTTCAAAATCCCACAAGCCTGTGCAGCCCTCCTCACTGTCTGCCGTTCCTGACAGAAGGACGTGCACAGCTCTGCACTATTGTCTTGAGCGATGCAAGCACAGGGTGCATGATACTAGAGGTTTTCCAGAGCCGCAAGGAAAACCAAATGAATGGGGAACATTCAGTGTCTACTGAAACCTGGTGGGCTTAGGAGCTACTAGGACTCTAGCCCCAGGCAAAACACACCCTTGGGAGCTCTGATTGGAGGATCAGCTGGCTCCGCCGATTGATCCGACTATACTATTTAAGCCAGAAGGAGGAACAAGAAGTTTTTCTAAGCAACAAAGCATGGTTGCATTGGACCCTGCTCGTGCCTGCTTTCTGTACCCAACCCTTTACCTGCTCTGCTCCTGGCTCCTGCCTTACCTACAGCTTCATTCCTATTCCCACTGTGGTTCTGCTCTGGGCTTGACCCTGGTTTGTGAATGACCCTGTGAGTTGTGCAACACTGCGCAGTAACAAGTGACTGGCTGCTTTCAAAACTGCTGAGCCCTCAGCAGCATATACTGTGAACTCATAAAGATGAGTTATGCTCCCAGTAATTGATTTTGTTACAGAATAAAATTCTGTGGAAAAAAAACCCCATGCAATTTTAAAACAAATACATTAAAAACTTCCTAAGTTCTGTGCTCTTAATTTATGAAGTGGGGAGAACATCAGTGTCTGTTCCAGCTCCTTATACGCCAAGTGTGGCTTGCACAGGTCCATGTATGTGAACGTTTCCCCAGGGAGAGTGGTAGGGTAGCGCTGTGGGACGTGGTGGGGGAGGGTATAGGGAGATACGAAGTTCTCCAGGGGCTGCTGAGGGAGCCATACCCAGAATTGTTGAACCTGCAGGTCCACCAGAGTCTGCAGCATCTGTATTTACTGCCAGGGAAGCCCCATTATGTCCGGGTGCATCTCCCTCCTTTTCCTGCTGGGACTCCTCGGCCTTTCTCCTCTCCACTCCTTCCTCTTCCAGGCTGTCCACAGTATTCATCCCTCAGGCCCAGTGCTGGTTCTCTGATGCCGCACTGGCTTGCAGGATCTCATTGAACCTGTCATCCTGAGTCCTCTTCTTGCTCCTCCTTCTCTGGCTTAGGGGTTCCGTGGGAGTGGAGGGGGAGACCCCGAGGGCCACAATGGCAGCAGCTGCCGATAAAACAGAGGTACCATTGTCAGTGGATTCACTCCAGAAAGTGAAACTTGAGATGCTGAGCTCACTCCTCTGGCTCCCCTGCGGTCTGAAGCACTGCATTCTCCTTTCTGCTTGGCTTTGCTTGTGCATGGCACCAGTCACGGCACCAGCCCTGGGGAGCTGGGCCTGCAGGAGGCTGGGGAAACGAGGAAGGAATTGGTCAGTTGCGTGATTCTCATAGCACAGGGCTCTGGCACTGCACCGGTTTCCATAGGCGGTGATGATTTTAGCTGATATCTCACTCCGGGGAGAAACAAAGGCAGCGCGCACACAGCTGCTGCTGACGTTCCAAAGCCTCCAGGGCTCATGTGCTCCTATGTACGGCGATGGGGCCTGCTGAAGTCATGGCTGAGTGGTGTGGGAAAGTGTCCTGCTGCAGAGGAAGAAATAAGGCAGCCCTCCCCAGAAACCTTTGGGAGAGGATTACAGAGTATCTCCATGGATGTCTCAGTGAGATCTCTCGGGAGGATTCACGGGACATCCCTGTGCAAGCTGCTCTCTAGAGAGGACTGAAAAGCAGATAACTCTACCTCTCTTGCTTGTCCCACTGTCTCTCCTAGCACGGGTATGTTAATGGAAAGTCAAAACCTGTCTCCTGCTACTTTGGGGGGGTCTCCCTGTAATTGAAAATGTATCTACACACTTACGCGAGGCTCCTTCCCCTGCATCGGGCTCACCTATGCTCGACTGGTGGGACTGGCTGGTCCCCATTCCCTACAGCCTGCAGAGAGGTGGGATCAAACTATAAAACATCTCCCTGGCCTGGCAGAATTGGGGATTTGGAGGCTCTCTGCTTAGCAAGCTCAACACAACATCAGGATCAGACATTTTTAATTCTTTCTGCCAATGGCTTGTCTATTTCTTCCATCCTAGGGGAAAGCTGATCCTTGTCCCTGCCTTGTTTATTAACAGCTGCGTGGGCTGGGCCCATTAGATTTGTCCCTAGCCTCTGTTTGTCAGAGGGTGGAGATGGATGGCAGGAGAGAGATCACTGATCGTTACCTGTTAGGTTCACTCCCCCTGGGGCACCTGGCACTGGCCACTGTCAGCGGACAGGATACTGGGCTGGATGGACCTTTGGTCTGACTCAATATGGCCGTTCTTATGTTCTTAAGTCCCATGCCTTTTGCCAGCCAGCCAGAGGAGCAGTGGGCACTCGTCCTGCTTACCATGTGCAGTCCTTGTTTGTACATATTGCTCTGTCGTACCAGAGCTCTCATTGGCCCTGTTATGCAGCTGTTCTAAATCTGTAGGCTTCTCCAGTGGACACCAGACCCCTGGGTATGTTTAGGGCTGGTGAGGCAAAAAATGAAAAGTCTGATTTTCACTGACATACAAGAATCTTAAATGATTTTTCATGGGCCTCTGAGCCAGCCCTAGAGAAATCTCTGGCACAGGGCTGATGCAGGCTTCCCCATCAGAGAAAGTATCCAGATCATGATTTGAGTTTCAAAAGTTTGAGAGAGCCTCTCCTAGGAAAAAGAATTAACTGAACAAAGCCACCCATGGGCATGCAACTAGGTGAGCTTGATAGTCTTGCAGAGCTTTTCCTTTGAGAGAGCTGGCACTGGTAGCCTAATAGCAACGGGGGATGGAAAACAGTAAAATGTGTCCTCCCTGCTCTGAAGGGGAGGCAGTTCAGTGGTGGTGGTCTCACCTAAGATGGAGGGAAAGATGTGAGTGTCTTCACAGGAGAGAAAAGGGAAACAGTTGGGAACCAGCATTTGTCACTCTTTTTTGCAAAGTGTCTGTGTGCATCCTTTGGGGGTTTGTAATAGCAGCCGCCCAGAAGAATGCCCTTTAAAATGCATTCCTCTCTCAAGTCAGGGCACAGTTCTCCTGGGTGCTCAGTTGTGTCATTTGACGATGTAAATTAAATCCCATAAACCCACTAAACTGCTATGCATATGAGCGAGAGCAGACAGAATGAATTATATAATATAAGGGCCATCACTCCTCTGGTTTATTACATTGTAACATTCTCCAGATTGAATTACAGCTCTGCAATCACTCTGTCCATATCGAATATATTTAATGTATGTGGTACCTTTGTTCAAGTTAAATGATAAACTTTCCCCAACCTATTTCTGTAACCACTGCTTATCATTACTTAGTCATGCATTTTAGCACCTATGCTATGGCCAACAAACCCAGGCTGTGGAAAGGCACAGCTGGTTTCCTCTCTTCACTGATAGACAGCCTGAGCTCAGCAAGCCAGGACCCTCTTCTAAACAGGAATGTTAGTGCCTATGACAATGAGCGTCAGGGGCTGTGTGAGTAGCTGTTGGGTACGATTCCCCACCTGTCTCTGCCAAAGAACCTCACGCCTGAGCTGTGTCACACACCTCTCCTTGAACTCTAACTTGCTTAAGTATCTAATATGTTGGAGTGGCAGGATTTCTATTGGTGCATTGGATTTCAGCCACCAAACTGAGAAGTGCCCTGCTGGGCTCATTCCCCTGTGCAATGGACAGATACACACATTGCAAAGAACAGCCAGCTCTTAACGAGCATCCTTGCTGACCGTCTCAAATGCAAAGCAGAGGACTGGGAGGGGAGCACGGGGATGGAACTGTCCTCTTGTCCCTGGCGGTGGCCACTCGGGATGGGGAGATGGATAAGTAGTCTAGGGGAAACAACTACTGGTAATCCCCACACACTGTCTCTTCTATGGCTAGAGGCAATGCCAATCTGCCTTAACAATATAGCACCTTCTGTTAACCAGGAAAAACCTCTACTTATATCTTGTCAGTGGTTAACTGTTTGTTCTCTGGGTTCCACACCTTAAAGCCCCACCCAGCAGATTGGTTCCCCCAACCCGCATCTATCATCGAAGAGAAACTACAGACAGGCTTAACCATGAAACTGATTGATTTATTTAACAATGACTTAAACTGTAACTAATAGGACCTCAAATGAAATGGTACACAAAGGGTATTCAGGTACAGGTTTGCTTAACAAACCAACATGAAGTCAAGGTCCCAAACCCACAAGACAAGGGAGTTCACCATAGGTAAGGTACAGATATACTACATCAGGTTCAGAGGAATGGACCCACAACAATTGACTTCATGGACCATGTATAATAGGATTCTCGAATACAGGTAAGATAGGAACTAATCAGGAACAGGTGACTGGATCAGGAGTCAAGTATCAGAGGGGTAGCTGTGTTAATCTGTATCCACAAAAACAACGAGGAGTCCGGTGGCACCTTAAATATTAACCGATTTAATTGGGCATAAGCTTTCATGGGTAAAAAACCCACTTCTTCAAATCCATCAGGAGTTTGTATCTTCCTCTGTGATTTTCTGTAGATCCCTCAAAGTCTTGTCTAGGACATGCACTGTGCTGCCAGCAGGAAGGACAGCCCCTTCTCTCAGGTGCAGCCATCTTTTATGTTCTCTTGTTACTAGGCAGAACACGGACCGTGTGACCCTTGCTCTTCTGCTGCCTCAGAAGGAAAAAGGTGCCAGTAGTCTCAAGAAGAAGGGCACCAACATGGTGGACAAACAACAACTATTTAGAAACAAGATGGCGAAGTGCCTAAACAAAATAGAAGCTAAAAATTTCCTTCTACTCTTCCTGGCAGCTAAACTCGCAGACAAGCGACCCACAAGCTCATTTCATGTCTGATTCCAATTGTGCTTTGAAGCCAGAGGGTTGCTTCATGCTTGCTGCTTAGCTCCAATTACCTGGAGCTTTTAATGCTAAAGTGACAGTGATTGTTACTCAGCAAACGAAAATGTTCTGACACTGAGGGGTTTGGTGCAGTACCATCTCTGCTAATACCTGTGTGCTATGGATGCCCGTCCTTGTCTGGAGTATGACACAACCCAGGGTCTGGTGCAGTTCTGCCATATACTCTGCACAGAAATGGTACCCTGCCATTCCAAAAGGGTGAAGGGAGCAATGGTAGCAAAAGGTCCCGCACGTCCTTCAGTCCAACTAAAGGACAGGAGTGACCAAGTCCTAGCAAGTTCCAAATAGTCTGTGTGGCATTCTGTACCTTGGGGGAGCGTCCCGTAACCCACACATTCCTCATTTTTATATAATTGTGACATTGCATATAAAGCAGGCCATGTGAGATATCAGGGGAAAGGTTACGATCTGATGGAAGTCACTGTTCTATCTAAATATGTAAATCATTAATGCATATGAAGTTATGAGAAGGCGTTGTATAGTTGTCACTAAAATATGCTGTGGGTTTGGGAAGTGCCCAGATACTAGCTCTCCAAAGACAATGCCAAGGAAAGTAACCAACACCCTGGAGGGTGTCAAACAACCATTAACAGCAATTGTCCAGCAAGGGAGCTACAATTCAATGTTTCACCAGCATGAGGCCACACCAGGGGAATTGCTCAACCTTGCCTGGGGATTCAGCAATGCCCACCAGACATGCCTGGACTTGTGTTCTTCAAGCACCTGGACGGAGGGTATAAAACAGAACACAGGGGCCCCATGTTTCACCTTTCTCCTGCTGCCACCTATGCTGCAAGCAACAAAGACACTCCGAAGACTGAAGACTCCAACAGAAGAGAGAGGCCCAGATTTAAGGGACAAACCTGTATATTAAGGACTGCAATATCCAGTGGGGTAAGAAAAACTGCTTAATCTAGATGTTGTCCAGTCTAATAGGGTTGAGAGTTTAGACTTCATTCTTATACTTGATTTTCTTTTGGTAACTAACTCTGACTTTTTGCCTAGCACTTATAGTCACTTAAAATCTATCTTTTGCAGTCAATAAATCTGTTTAATTGTTTATCTTTACCAGTGAGTTGGCCTAAAATGTCAGGTGCTGTGGGACACAGGGCTGATAAGGAAAGTGCCATCTCCGTTTTACCTACAATACCCCCACTGCGGTGCTACCTTGGCTATTCCTTTCTGGCTGGATATCCTGTCTCGCAGAGTGCTGCTACGTGAGGAATACATGCGGTCCACTGCATGCACATCTTCCACCTCCGCAGCTTTGCAAAGGCTGGTGTATATCCACTTTCCATTGATGAAGTGGTTAACCAATTAATAAATTTGCATTGCTCATCTTGAGCAGTGCAAGACAGTATATTCCTGAGGTACAAGGCTGGGAGCTGGGGAGATTTGGCTGGTGCCTTTCTCTGTGAGATTCATGAGTGTCTGTGGGAGCATTCATGCAATCTAACTGGGTGTGGGCCTCCACATCTGGTTGTGCTGAGTGATCACAACACCTGGAGGAGTTTGCTGCTTGTCACTAGCAAAGCATTGTGAGAGACAGCCCAGGCTGGAGAGTTAAGGGGGCACAGCAGTCCCACAGTCCCAAGCTACACCCCAGGGATCCCATCACAGTTTGTACGTGCACAACCCAGTAAAATGTCAGGGAACAATGTTAACGGAGGAAACCGTGTTCTCTTTGAAGAACTGATTATTGTGCTCAAGGACGGGACAATAGGCAAGCTCTCCCTATTGGAGACTAATATGAGACCAAGTGGGAGGCAGATCACCCCACATCTGCACCTGCAGGGCTCTCACACCTTTCTCTGAAGCATCTATCACAGGCTACTCTGCAGCAGGATACCGGCCTAGATGGACTCAGGCAGTTCTGGTGGCCTTTTACAGCTCTGTGAAGAGTCTGTCATGTTTCCTGGAGCTGTGTAGAGTATTAACAATATAGCTGAGCTGCATGGTGAGTGACATTAGCCTCTCTCCCCAAACTCCTAGAGTTCCCTGGGTCAACTGGATCAGAAATACCCCGAGAGCGCTTTTCTTTACAGTACTTTGCTAGCTCCACTTCCAGATGGAACTGCACAAGAGGGGAGAGGAAAGCTACAGGCTGAAATAAGAGACCCAGTTAGAGAATCCATGTGCAGATGCTCAGATCCACACGTAGTGGGATCGAACACCATGCTCTGTGTGTCAGGAGTAAGGACCTGTAGCTAGCCTGCTTACCTGTGAGCTTAACCCGCTGCCAGTCTGATGAGCGCAGCTGGGCCTACGTGAGCTTCTCTTACAGCCAGCTGCAAGGCACGGCTGCTCACAGTGTTCACCTATAGCTGTGTTAGCTGCTGCCCCTGACTCATTCCAGCCCTGTCCCAGCCTCAGACCCAGCCCTGCTTCGGACTCCTGGTAACCCCTTTCTGCCCCTCAACTTCAGTTCCTGGCTCTGACTCTGGCTTGACCGTTGGTTGAGGCCTATGACTCTGGTTCTGACCCTCGGTTCTGATTCCCTGACCCTTAATCCAGACTGCCCCCATCCTAGCCCCTAACAGGATGTGAGGAAAAGGGAGAGGGAAGGCTCCAGTGGCCATGTACCACAACTCGACAAAAACAAGATCACAGGGCAGATAGGGCTGGCCCCTAGCATGCCCCTCCCTGAAGACCACTCTGCTGCAGCTGCAGAAACAAAATTCCCCCTCCTTTCCCCCTATTTAAAGTGGCAGCCTCTCCACCCACCAAGGAGAGCTCATGGGTGGGAGGCAGAGACACCTCGGCCCCACAGAGCGCGATGCGTGGTCAGGAGAGTATTTGGGAAGAACACGGCAAATGTAAACACAGGGAACCTTGTTAAGCTTCTGGGTCACTTCCACTGGGCCTCCTCAGAATGGCGGAGTGAACGGTCATGACATAGAGCTGCCGCTGAGTCCCCAAAATGACCCTTTCTGCAGTTTCCTTGTGCTGGCTTGGGCTGCTCCAGGAAGGTGTTGGAGAAGCAGTCAGAGAATTCGCTTCATGCTTGAGAAATGGCTTGTCAGTTGGTCAGAACGCGTGTGCCGTATCTTTCAGTCCTGATGATCCAGACTTCCGTGGCTGGTAAACTGGACCTCTTCCCTCTCCTGACTGGCTTTGATTAATGTCTATGCTGCTACCTGGCCTGCTGCCTTCCAGCTGTGCAAGATAGTGTGGGTGTAGCCAAACCAGTGAAACACGGAGGCGGTCAGTGGCCGTGGGGAATTCCTCTTGTGCAGGAGTAGCATAGGGCCAGTATATATAGCCATACGGTACCCTAATTATCCCCAAAATAGGCATGTGTCAGGAATTATATGGGAAAGCAGTGGACGTAGTGTTCCTTGACTTTAGCAAAGCTTTTGACATGGTCTCCCACAGTATTCTTAACAGCAAGTTAAAGAAGTATGGGCTGGACGAATGCACCATAAGGTGGGTAGAAAGTTGGCTAGATTGTCGGGCTCAATGGGAAGTGATCAATGGCTCCATGTCTAGTTGGCAG
The DNA here is from genome assembly GCF_965140295.1 of Lepidochelys olivacea. Classification (NCBI taxonomy): domain Eukaryota; kingdom Metazoa; phylum Chordata; order Testudines; family Cheloniidae; genus Lepidochelys; species Lepidochelys olivacea. Next base: position 128,090,877 of record NC_140416.1, read on the forward strand.
CCGGTGTCAAGTGGAGTGCCCCAGGGGTCAGTCCTGGGGCGGTTTTGTTCAATATCTTCATAAATGATCTGGAGGATGGTGTGGATTGCACCCTCAGCAAGTTTGCAGATGACACTGAACTGGGAGGAGAGGTAGATACGCTGGAGGGTAGGGATAGGATACAGAGGGACCTAGACAAATTAGAGGATTGGGACAAAAGAAATCTGATGAGGTTTAACAAGTATAAGTGCAGAGTCCTGCACTTAGGATGGAGGAACCCAATGCACAGCTACAGACTAGGGACCGAATGGCTAGGCAGCAGTTCTGCGGAAAAGGACCTAGGGGTGACAGTGGACGAGAAGCTGGATATGAGTCAGCAGTGTGCCCTTGTTGCCAAGAAGGCCAGTGGCATTTTGGGATGTATAAGTAGGGGCATAGCGAGCAGATCGAGGGACGTGATCGTCCCCCTCAATTCGACATTGGTGAGGCCTCATCTGGAGTACTGTGTCCAGTTTTGGGCCCCACACTATAAGAAGGATGTGGATAAATTGGAGAGGGTCCAGCGAAGGGCAACAAAAATGATTAGGGGTCTAGAACACATGACTTATGAGGAGAGGCTGAGGGAGCTGGGATTGTTTTGTCTGCAGAAGAGAAGAGGGGGGATTTGATAGCTGCTTTCAACTACCTGAGAGGTAGTTCCAGAGAGGATGGTTCTAGACTATTCTCAGTGGTAGAAGAGGACAGGACAAGGAGTAATGGTCTCAAGTTGCAGTGCGGGAGGTTTAGGTTGGATTTTAGGAAAAACTTTTTCACTCGGAGGGTGGTGAAACACTGGAATGCGTTGCCTAGGGAGGTGGTGGAATCTCCTTCCTCTAGAAGTTTTTAAGGTCAGGCTTGACAAAGCCCTGGCTGGGATGATTTAATTGGGGATCGGTCCTGCTTTGAGCAGGGGGTTGGACTAGATGACCTCCTGAGGTCCCTTCCAACCCTGATATTCTATGATTCTATGATTGCAGCCCATCTGTTCTGGGCTGTGGAGAAGCCCATAGACATCCATGGGAGAGGCTGGTTAGGCCCCAGAGCAGCCCCAGATCTGGGTGGTGTAGAATCTGCAGAAATGGTCCACTTATCCCAAAAGGATGTGAACTACTGTGTATAGGGCATGCAGGAAATAATTGTTCTAAGGTCTCACTTGTGTCATGCCACCAAACGTGGAGCAAAGGGGATCTGTCTGAAGAGACCATGCTCCCACGAGCCAATACTATGGAGTATAACAAAACCCTGGGGAATGTCTATTTAAAATGGGGGTACTTATTAATGTGGAAGTAACTTTGGAATCATTTATACTGCACAGTCAGTGGCCTGCTTGCCTTTCAACTTGTTACGCAAATAAGAATGTCTGTCATTCTAAATTACGTGGTCAAAAACTCTCGTCATTGCCAGACTGGATCAGACCTGAGATCCATCTAGCTTGTCTCTGACCAAGACCAGAACCAGATGCTGCAGGAGAAGGTGCAAGAACTCCGCATCGTGCAGTGATGGAATAATCTGTCCCTGAAGGAAGATTTCTCCTCATGCCCTCAGTTTTAGTTGACAGACTGATAATAATTATAATCTTTGACATTCATCCACAACAGATTAAAAGATGATCATGTTTTTTTAACTAGCACTCATGGAAAATTGGTGTTCTTGGGAACACCACAAGTGTCCACAGGAAGTTCTCATGCTTGGGCCTTTGTTTTCATCCTGAATTGGAAGCAAATGTCAAAATACTGAGATGTGTTACAGAACGAAACGTTCTGAAGAACTTGGCTTTAGAAACGTGGAAAGATTTTGGGTTGGTTTGACATGAAACTGCATCCACCTGAAGTGTCTCATAGGAGCTGTACATTGGGTCCTCATGTCCCAGTTCTTCCGAATTGGGTGGGCTCACCAGAGAGTCATGGGGTCTCTCATGATGCACCAGGGCTGATGTACCAGAGAGGAAATCATGGTGCATCATGGGAGATGTGGTGTGACCAGGGAGCCCAGCCCACAGGGAATAGTGGGGGCAAGCGGCATCTGAACTCCAACTCCCTGGGGGCACCGTGCAGCTCAGTAGGAGGAATATTACAGTTCAACCACTTGGAAATGCAATGTTACAATTCTGTCTGACCCATCTGTAATGTTTCAATTTGATTTTCCTGGTGGAAGATTGAAAACTTTAGCAAAATCCACACTTTCCTGTGGAAAATCTTGACTTTATGTAAACCACATTTTCTGTCAAATAAGCATTTTAATAGAGCATTCCCAGCCAGCTCTGCTTACCCCAGTGGGGCATTAATATTCCTGTTCTTGGTCTGATAACGCCTTTTGATTAGATTTCAAAATGATTTACAAGCATTTATTATCTTCAACTCTCCTGTGATGTGGGTGAATGTTTATAAAGGATGAAACAGAGAAATTATGGAATTTTACCAATGTCTCAGAGGAAGGCTACCTCAGACCTGGATTTAGGTTTTTCCATTTTCCAGTCCCTCAGCTTTATCCATAAGATGAACAATACATCCAACTCTAAAACATTGTTTTTCTTTAAATTCTCAGTGCTATTTAAATAGTCGCTTAAGGCATGATGGCAGTTTAGCCTGGAATATTTGTGTGGATAACGCAAATAGACCTCAGTCCATAGTCTGGAAAACAATTGATAGCGCATTAAGGAAGCTGTGATGAGAAAACATTCACAGTTCATTCTGTCTTCCTCACATAGAATATGTTGTGATGTTTTGCAATCAGCAGTTTACACTAAATCATCCTGAAGATGCTAATTGTATTGGGGGAGCCCAAACTATTGACCGAGAAAAGACTCTGCTCACCAATGATGAGCCCACAGCAGAAGCAGCTGTTAGAGCAGGCTATAAATCTGTGACTAATTGGTGAATGTAATAGTACTGTAACTTTAATCTAACAAGAAATCTCAGCGGGAAGATTTTAATGAAACAATTATTCTCTCCAATAAAACAACAAGACATGTGTTCTGGTACTGAACTAATTGTTCTTAACCTAGAGCACTGAAAACACTAAAACTGCCATATCATACTTCTTCAGAAGGTTGTCTCTTTCCAGCATAGCACATAATACTTGATACATGGCGCTTTCCTTGCTAATTACTATTGCTTTGAGAAGCTCAGTAAATAGTTATGGAGTATCTCATTGTGTGTGTGTCTTCCACTTTGACAGTGTTTTCTCTGACTTTACAATCTGCCCAGGCTGCAGGCTTGAAGTACATTTCCCCTCTTTAGCGCTTATTCTTTAAGAATTGCACACCCCAGATAGAGCCACCTGGGGGGCTGAGTGAAGCACAAGGGAAAAGGCCACTTTTAAAAAAATAACGGGTTATAGAAAATGTAAATTTTCCACTGCCCCATATAGGTCATTTCTGTGGTCTATGGCAGGGATTACATGTCTGATTGGCTTGCAAAAACCTCTGTTACATTATGTATGTATTTGTGTATTACAGTGGTGCCTAGGATCCTACTCTGCTAGACACTGGGCAGACACAGAATAAAGAGGCAAACCCTGCCCCGAAGAGTTTACGGTCAAAGTATATGCTTGGATTGCATTCACACCGCTTTCGTGTTTGCTTTCAGTGAATGTTCCTCTGAAGAAAGTTTACTCTCCCAAACACCTGTGTGACACAGTGGACTAGGTCCAGAGGCCCGCTGCTGGAGGCCTCGCGGCCATGCCTCATCCTGTCCCAGAAAGGAGCAGAGGAGAAGTCATCCAGGCGGTCTAGAGTGGCTGCAGGGGAAGCAGCCAATCAGGGGCCAGGAGGGCCAAATATAAAGAAGCAGCACAAACAGAGTTTTCAGTTGCTGCCTAGAGCTGGAGGAGAGATGATTGGATCCCTCGCTGGCTGGAAGAGCAGCAGGACCATGGAGAACTCAGTGCTGGTCAGGCTGAGCCCAGGGAAGGCTGCTGAAGCCAAGGGAGCTCAGAAGGCGCTCCTGGCTGGCTGCGGAGATTGAGCAAGGACTTAGCCTAGAACCTAGCCAGGTCAAGCGAGAGCACCATGACGGGCCCTGCTGATCTGTTAGAGACTGAGCCTAGGGAGGACTGCTGAAAAGCACACACCAACTGAGGGTACCATGACAGGTTTCTGTTGGACTGTTGTAGAAGGCAGTTTCTCTGGGAAGGAAGCCTTGGCAGTAAGGCCTTATACCAGGGCCGTGAGAAAGAAGGGAGAGACTGTATACACCAGAAGGGGTGGGTTTGTTTGTTCCACCTACAGACAGTGTGTGTGACTTGGCTGGAGGGATGAGTTACTGAAGACCTGCCGAAGAAACCATTTGGCAGTGGGGCGTTCGTGAGAGGTGGGTGCCAACCCCGTTACAACATGCTGTGACAGATTTTTGTTATTAATCTGCCTAGGGCATCAGTTGATCAGGCTGATGCCGCAGGATTTATGGGGAGGAGGTGTATGGAACACATCAAGTGTCTAAGTTTTTTAAAGCTTTTTTGATAAAATAACAGCGGAGAGTGCTGGGAACACTCCCACGTCACTTAGGGGAAGAAAGAAAGCGTTAATGCCCCAAGCCCTAACCCACTTTCAAACTTACATATGCGCTACCCGAGACTGGCCATGTCTGGGTGTAACATCAGAAGAAGGGGTGGGGGGTAAAGGTGGACGGGAGTGCTGTTCTGGGCCCAAGTCGTCCGGGTCTGCTGCTGATCTCCGAATTGCTCCAGCTTTCAAGAGGGTTTTAAGCCCTGGGCTCTTTTGGGGTGTTCCATTCTGCGACCTCTGTTCCTGGTGCTCTTTGTTAGTTTTCCAAAACATCCCGGCTCCGAAGACTTTGTTTTCCCTTCTATTGGCCTTTGCTGTCATCGTCTCATTTGCTCTCACTGTTCTTGCTGTTATCTTTGCAGCTTTGCTCCACTTAGTTTTTCTCTTCTTAGAGCTGATGGGGGGTGGGGGGCGTGTTGGACTTTCTGCCTTCTGTCTTGGCAGGTAGCAGCATCAATCTGGTTAAAGAATTAAGAACTTCATTTCCATATTTGGCAGTTTGAACACCCAGATTACATAAATTCAGCTCTAGATATTGGCTACATACACTGATCATGTGTTCTAGGGTCAGGTCAGGTTATTTCTATTTTTTAAGACCGATGACGATGGAGTCAGACTGATAGCCCCCTTGCATTCAGTGAGTCACAAACCAATTCAGAGATCTGTCCAGGCATCTCCTCGTGGGATAACAGAGCCATAAGAGTGGATACGAATTTTCTCAAAGCATTTTCCATAACAGGAAACGGCTTGCAAGCGGTGAACTGTCCCATGCCATCCACGATGTAACTTAGGTTAATCTTCATGATGTAGCGCATACAGAATTATTAGAATTGCTTCCGTGTGTGGAACTCTGCAGTAGTAAGTGTCCAAATAACACACTGACTCAGGAATGTTTGTGGCACTGAGTGATTTCCTCTAGACATGCCCTTTTTAGAGCCAAAGCCCATGAATTCCCCAGAGAATTCGTTGTGCCAAGACTGAGTTTGTTGTTAAAAGCGATAGCTTTTAATAAAGAACATTATACCTCTTATCTCCCACTTCCTCCCTGCCCCAAACTCATTGCTCATTTTGAAGAGATTGATTAGCACTCCTACCGTATCTGGCATACTCAGTGAAATACTGCACCTCATAAATGCAGTATCGAGATAATTTACTTTACTCCTTCAGATAACATGTGACCACATTTCAGTCCTAAACCATGTAATGGACAAATGTCACAGGGATTACCAGTTTCAGAGTAGCAGCCGTGTTAGTCTGTATCTGCAAAAAGAAAAGGAGGACTTGTGGCACCTTAGAGACTAACAAATTTATTAGAGCATAAGCTTTCGTGAGCTACAGCTCACTGCATCGGATGCATACTGTGGAAAATATAGTGGGGAGATTTTATATACACAGAGAACATGAAACAATAGGTGTTACCATACAGACTGTAAAAAGAGTGATCAGGAAAGGTGAGCTATTACCAGCAGGAGAGCGGGGGGAGACCTTTTGTAGTGATGATCAAGGTGGGCCATTTCCAGCGCTTTACAAGAACAGTAGGAGGGGAAATAAAGAAAGGGAAATAGTTTTACTTTGTGTAATGACACATCCACTCTCAATCTTTATTCAAGCCTAAATTAATTGTATCCAGCTTGCAAATTAATTCCAATTCAGCAGTCTTTCTTTGGAGTCTGTTTTTGAAGTTTTTTTGTTGAAGAATTGCCATTTTTAGGTTTGTAATTGAGTGACCAAAGAGATTGAAGTGTTCTCCGACTGGTTTTTGAATGTTATAATTCTTGATGTCTGATTTGTGTCCATTTATTCTTTTATGTAGAGACTGTCCGGTTTGGCCAATGTACATGGCAGAGGGGCATTGCTGGCACATGATGGCATAGATCACATTGGTAGATGTGCAGGTGAACGAGCCTCTGATAGTGTGGCTGATGTGACTAGGCCCTATGATGATTAACAGCATTTGACAGTAAATAGGATAAGGATGAACCCTAGATTCACGGTATGATAGTGTACTGGCCTACTTTAATTGTCTTGTTGTTTAACTCCTTGGCTCCACTGGCCCAGAGCTTCCCCTCTAAGCTGGGTTCAGCATTCATTTCTTGGAGATTAATAAGGAAAAAGATCAGAAACAACATGTGTTTGAGTAAACTGGGTACAAGATGACAATTTCCTCCTGCTTCACCTACAAAAGTGTTTCCTCAGTCACCGAGTCATGTCACCGCAGCATAGATTGCCCATGAGAGTCCCACTTTCTCACCCATGTGCATCTCTTCAATCATTTGGAAAAGAAAGGAAGATGATCTTCCTTTTTTCTCCTCCTCTCAGTTCTCAACACAAGAGACCTGTCTGTGAACAGTGCTCTGTGTTTGTGCCTGTATAAAACAAAAGAGGGGAAAAAAGGCAGATCTGAGGTGTATGTAACAAGTGCGCTTCCTGCCATGGACTGAAGGGAACGGGCCTTAGAGATCTCTCTCTTTTTTTCAGTGTTACATAATGAATTTCACCCTGTTCTTGAATCATGCACTTCTCACATAGCGAGCTTCATGAGCTTTCCCTTACTGGTAAATGTTTTTAGAAATGTCATTAATGTCATTACTAACAGACAGGAGGTCACTGAGTGGAGATGTGTTGATGTATTGACCCTTACTGCTTGACATTAGACATGAATGGTCTGACTTTTCTGAAATAATTTCAAGGAGAAAGTATGCCTGGGATAGGATCTGGGTCTTTTCTCTTGAAAATGTTTCATTGCCTCCCAGAGAAGCTTTTCACCAACTTTTGCATGGAAAGAAAATGGAATGTGTGGCACTGTGTCTTAACCATTCTAGATTTCCAGATGTGAGGGCCAGAACTATAGAAACCCCTTTGAAGAATCAGGAGGAGACACTGACATGGATTGCGGAGGATTAGATATTCTTGTGAGGTACTTTGTCTGCACTACCTAAAAGCTCTCTAGCATTCTGTGTGAACCCAAGGGCATGTGCTGATGTGAAAATCTGGAGGACGAACACTTGAATGGCTGAGCAGTGCAATGCAGGGTGAGCGCTCAGTCTCTGCTTTTAAAATGGCATGCATGATGGGCCAGAAGAGATTGCCTTGCCTTCCTTTTGTTCAAAGAGAAGATTATGGTTTATGCCAAAAGCTCAGATGGCAAGGCAGGGAAAGATGGGCACCTGGCATTCCATGAGGAGAGATTTTAAATTCTAGAGGATAAGTAATGCTTGCTCTGACTAGTCTCATGTTCTCAGAAACCAACTTGCAATTCTAACGTAGGAAAATCCCCTTTCCATGGTGAAAGAACAGATCACATGTGCACAGGTATTATCGGCATGCACACTGTCTTAGCATCTGAAATGGCAAAGAATAGCAGAAAGTTACTTACTTTCTTCAACCCATGACCACAGAACTTTATCAGAACATGGCAAACGTCATTGTCCCTGCATCTTCTATCTGTCTCTCTGCTTCACAGCAGAATGCCTGTCTCAAATCTCTTCCAGTCCATGCCTGCCTGGCTTCTCCCTGATACAACTTTGAAGAAACAGCATACATACCTTCATACTCCCCATGGTAAATCAGATTAGAGTTACCTTCCTCCACCTGCTGTGTCCTATTCAGAGCCAAGGATTTAAACTTTGTGGGCTAGCTCCTCAGAGGAGAGACTCCTCCGGGTACTTGGTTTTTTCTAGAACTGTAATATTTTATAGCAGCTGAGAATCTGGCCCTGGGTTTGCCAGGCAGTCATGCTCTGCCATTCACACTGACTTGTAAAGGTATTTCCATACTTCAGACAGGGCCTTTCAGTGACCAAGAGGTGAGGAAAAGTCCACTGTCCCATTAGCCATCATTCCCCTGAGGTTTGTGGGATTTGTTATCATGCATGAGGAAATAATGATATTGTCAGCAGACAGCTGCAGAGTCAACTCTGTTTCATCAGTTCAATGAATGCGGAGATTTGAAAGAGCCTTGTCTCCTGCCTCTGAATGTTGACTACAAATACTGGTTGGGCCAAATCTGACGGTGCTTGCAGGAAAGAAATCACTTCAGTTCCCACTGATTAGCATTACCAGTGCCGCTCCACAATTCATATAAACACAGGCTTCAGAAAGAGCATGTGGCATTTACAATGAAACTCCTGGTGTTATTTCCCTGAGGTAGGAGAAGGGTGGGAATACTTGCCTTTACCAAACGTTGCTGAGCTATGTACTCCCTGTGCCCACAAGAGAAAGCTACGGGCTGACCAATATGATGCCAGAAGATCATTTATCATCTCTGGTCACAACTATGGGATGTACATATGTGTAATGGATTGAAGAACATACACTAATTAATAGAAAACTGCAGGGCTTGTTATACATAAAGATTTTCTTAAACATCCAGGCTGGGGGTTTCAAAAGAGATTAAGGGAGTTGGGCACAAACACCCATTGAATTTCAGTGGCACCTAGCACCTACATCTTTTAGGCTCTTTGAAATCCCAACCCATATCTGCTTGTAATCCCCTACGCAAACAACTACACCCTACTATTTATCCAACGCCCCAAAAATGTGCCAGGTGCTATAACTAGATCTAGATAAAGGCAGTTTCTTGGCTTGAGCTTACAGTCTGAACAGACAATGAATAGAAGGTTTTTTCGAGGTTTGTCCACCACTCTGGTGTGGAGTGCTCACACAAAAGATGCAAAGGCAAAACCCACACACTCATCAGTTCTAGAAGCTCCTGCACACTAAAGATTTGTCCAGTGCATGATCCTTGAGTTCACACTGTCCTCTACTGCACTGACATTACCTTTACTACAATGATTTCCCAGTGCCTCTTCCATTATTTCATAGGGAAACAAACAATCCTTGCTCAACAGTTTCCAAGCCTGTTGCTATGGTTTGCTACTTACTACTTACTGAGCCATTCGAGTGCCATTTGAGTGTTGCCTAATGTATCAGGTATGTTAGGCCAAATGCACCTCCACAGTTTGTCTCAAAAAGTCGTGACACCGTGATATACCTACATTGATAGGTACTATAAATCAACTGCCCCTTTCTGCAAACACCTGGCAGAAGCAGGATTACAAACGTGTTTCTCTGGACTCTGCTGCACTGCCCCTTTTAACTGTTATCAGAAAGAGATGTCCCATGACATCCCCTTTTCTAAGGGAAAAGGAGTTCAGGGGAGCTGACCGTTTCTACAAGTGACCATATTAAAGTCCCAACAGCAAACTATCCCAATGCAAAGGAAAGACAGGAAGAATAGTAAGAGGCCAATATGGCTCCATCAGGAGCTCTTCAATCATCTGAAAATCAAAAGGAATCTGACAAAAAGTGAAAATCTGGACAAATTGCTAAGGATGATTACAAAAGATTAGCACAAGCATGTGGGGACAAAATCAGAAAGACTGAGGTACAAAATGAGTTACACTCAGCAAGGGATATAAAAGTCAGTAACAAGAGGTTCTATAAACACATTAGGAGAAAGACAAAGAAAAGTGTAGGTCTTCGACTTATTGGGGAAGACTGCTAACAACTGAGAAAGCTTGGTGGTTTAATGCCTACTTTGCATTCCTTCACTAAATAGGTTAATGGTGATGAGATACTCAACACAATTAATATTAACAACAAAAGGGGAAAAGAAAAGGAGTATTTGTGGCACCTTCGAGACTACGAAAGCTTATGCTCAAATTTGTTAGTCTCGAAGGTGCCACAAGTACTCCTTTTCTTTTTGCGGATATAGACTAACACGGCTGCTACTCTGAAACCTGTCAACAAAGGGGAAGGAAGGCAAGCCAAAATGGGAAAGAACAGGTGAAAGAATATTTACATAACTTAGATGTATTCAAGTCAGCCGGGCCTGATGGAATCCATCCTGTGGTACTTAAGGAACTATCTGAAGCAATCTCAGAACTGTTAGCAATTATTTTCAAGAACTAAGGGGGAACAGGTCAGGTCAGGAGAAAGGTACTCTATTTGCCAATCTTTAAAAAGGGATCAGGGAAATATAGAACAGTCAGCCTAATTTCAATACCTGGAAAGATACTGGGACAAATTATTTCAACAATCAGTTTGCAAGCACTAGAGGATAATGGGGTCAGAAGTAATAGCCAGTATGAATTTATCTAGAACAAATGATGCCTCACAAATTTATTTTCCTTTTTGTCATGGGATTCCTGGCTTAGCTGATAGGGAGAAGCTGTAGATGTGATTATACCCTGATTTTAGGAAGGCTTTTGACCTAGTGCCACATGAAATTCTCACAAGCAAACTAAGGAAATGTGGTCTAGAAGAAATTCCACCAGTGGAAAGACTGTACTACAAGGGTAGTTATCAATGGTTCACTGTCAAACTGGCAGGATTTATCTAGTGGGGTTCCACAAGGGTCAGTCCTGGGTCTGGTATTTTTCAATATTTTCATTAATGATTTGGATGATGGAGTGGAGAGGATGCTTATTTAATTTTGCAGATGATACCAAGCTGGGAGTGGTTGCTAGCACTTTGGAGGACAGGATTAGAATTCAAAATGACCTTGATAAATTGGAGAATTTGGTCTAAATTCAATAAGCTGAAATGCAATAAAGACAAATGTGAAGTACTACACTGAATAAGAGAAAATAAAATGCGTAATACAGAATGGGGAATAAATGGTTAGGCAGTAGTACTGCTGAAAAGGATTGGGATTATAGTGATCAAAAATTGACTGAGTCAGCACTGCGATGCAGCTGTGAAAAGGGAGAATATCATTCTGGGGTGTATCTATAGGAGTATTGTCATGTAAAACTCGGAAGGTAATTCTCTCATTCTACTCAGAACTGGTGTGGTCTCAGCTGCAATATTGTGTCCAGTTCCGGGCATCCCGCATTAGGAAAGATGTGGATAAGTTGGAGAAAGTCCAAAGGAGAATGACAAAACCGATAAAAGGTTTAGAAAACCTGACCTGTGAGGAAAGGTTACAAAAACTGGACATGTTTAGTCTTGAGAAAAGACAACTGGGGGGACCTAGTAACAGACTTCCAATACGTTAAGGGCTGATACAAAGAGGAGAGTGTTACTTGCTCTTCATGTCCATTGAAGATAGGACTAGAAGTAATTGGCTTAATCTGCAGCATGGGAGATTTCGGTTAGAAAAACTTTCTAAGTCTTAAGATAGTTAAGCACTGGAATAGGCTTCCTGGGAGGTTGTGGAACCCTATCATTGGAGGTTTTTAAGAAAATACCTGTTATGGATCATCTTGGTTTCCTTTGTCCTGACTCAGTGCAGGGCTGGACTAAATGATCTTTTGAGATCCCTTCCACCCCTTCATTGTTATGATTCTGTGGCACAAAATCAGTTAAAGGAAAAGTTTATCTGGATTCAGAGGAGCGCTGGAATATGTTTGCTTGGGCCTGGGTTGGGTTTCCCATTGGCTTAGCTTTCTTCACCAGTGGACTAGACTTTTAGGCATGAGTGGGAATGCTATTGGCTGGTCCCAGTGCTGGTACATGCTGGGGATCTTTTCTCTAGCTGAGCTTCCACAACACCCTCTTTATAAATAAATAGGGTGGGGCAGTCTGTCCCCTGAAGCCTGCAGAGAAGAGGAAGTCTCTTGTACTGGGGACAGCATCTTTACCTGCTTGCTCTGTGAGTGAAGAGAAGGGAAGCCAGAGGATCTTTACGTATCACCTGTCTATCAGAGGGCAGGTCAGGCTCCCCCCTACCCCCTCAGAGAAGAAGATGACATGCCATAGCCCTCAGCCATTTGGCAATTAGTTTGAAAAGCTCACAAAGCCTTGAGTCTAAGAGCTTTGCCCTCCCGCTATCCCCCAGTTCAATTTCCTTTACGTCAAATTCTTCCCTCTCAGCTTATTAACTTGAGACACCTGGTCAGAGCATGGGGAGTGTTTCCAAAGGAACCATCTGGCTAAGTGAAAAAGAATGTTTGGGGTGGGGTAATCACGGGGAACCCGAGAGACCATGGCCTTTTGGAGCACAGAGTGCATAGAAAGTGCCAGCCTTCTCTGCCTTCATTTTAGCATCTTGCATTTTTGAAATGTCCAGCAGTTATATCTTACACACATACACAGAACAGGGAGACCCGTAGATCTCACACACTCCGAGAGAATGCCCGATAACAGACCTGCTAGGGAAGAATGCGCCTATCAGACCTTCTGTTAACCGCTAGCTACTTCTTTGTGTCTGTCTTCACCACATTCGTTAAGCGATTCTAGGAGACAGGATAACAGAAGGGAAAAAATGCTTGGAGACCACTGTTCTCTCAATAACATGCATTCAGCTAAGGTTAAAAAAATGCTTCTTAGGTACTCTCCTCATGGAAAGTCAGTGCTATCCAAAGGGTGCAAAACTCAACTGCTTTCGTGCCAGAGCTTGCTAACTGACCAGAATCAGGTGAGGTCCATGACCTGAAGGAACAGCCACCATTGTGCAGAAATTGGTGCTAGTGAGTGTGACAAAGTGCTAGGTAGGAAACCCTGAGTCAGCAGATTGGAGCTGACGGGCAGACCTGTGTCTAATTTGTGGGTGGGGTAGGGCAGACAGGCTAATTAAACCATTTTCCAGAACCCACAAATAGGCACAGAAAGAAAATGAAAAGGGGAGGGGGGAAGCAGGCAGTGAGAGGGAGTGAGAGTGATTGCTCTTCCCCAGCTTGTAAAGGCACTAGGTATCCTGTGAAGGTGGTTGGACTCAATTATAAATAAACTGCATGGGATGTTGAACCAGCCCAAGGATCTCTGTGTGGTTTGTAGATTGAGACAGAAATGGGACTGAGGAGGCCCTGTTGCACGTGGGGATTTGTCCGGGATCTGAGCCAACGCAAGGGTTTGGTGGCCCAGGCAATGGAGGAGACCCTGCAGTGGCTGGTAAAACAACAGGAGGAGATGCAGACGGCCCTACAAGGTTTTCAACAATCCCACCACATGGAGAGACAGGCTTTGCTTACCTGGCAGGCAGAGCAGCAGAAAAACCTGGAGGACTTCATAAGGGAACAAGCCAGCATCCAGCAGCAGCTCCTACAGAAGGTGGTAAGTCCCCCAGTGGGGGATGGTGCCCAAACACAGAGCCTAGGACTATGTAAAATTAGCCCTGCAGATGACTCAGATGCATTGTCGGGCACTTTTGAGAGGGTAGCCATGGGTGATGGATGGGATAGGGCAACTTGGGCCCTGCGGTTGGCTCCCTATCTATTGGGGGAAGCCCAAGCGGCCTATATGGCCCTGAGTGAGGAGCAGGCCAGAAGCTATGAGACAGTGAGGGCAGCCATCCTGGATCTGGTGGGACTGTCTACTGAGAAGTACCACCAAGAGTTCAGATCAGCAAGGTGGATGGGAGGTTTATGGCCCCGGGCATTTGCCCAAAGGTTGATGGACCGAGCCACGGGCTGGTTGAGACCAGACACCCAAATGGTGGTGGAGATAATGGACACTCTGGTATTAGAGCAGTTCCTTCGGGGCCTCACCAAGAGCATACGAGTGTGGGTCAGGCGGCATCCACCGGGCATGGTGGATGCTGCCGTGAAACTGACAGAGGAGTGTCAAGGTTCCTTCCCCACCCTGAACTCTAGGGTACAGATGTGGGGACCCGTATGAAAACCTCCTAAGCTTACTTTTACCAGCTTAGGTTAAAACTTCCCCAAGGTACAAACTATTTTACCTTTTGCCCTTGGACTTCCACTGCCACCATCAAACGTCTAACCGATTTTATTTGATTAGGAAATAGCCCATTTGGAAACGTCTTTCCCCCAAAAATCCTCACCAAAATCTTGCACCCCCTTCCTGGGGAAGGTTTGATAAAAATCCTCACCAATTTGCATAGATGACCACAGACCCAAACCCTTGGATCTTAAGAACAATGAAAAAGCATTCAGTTTCTTAAAAGAAGAATTTTAATAGAAGAAAAAGTAAAAAAAAAAAATCACCTCTTTAAAATCAGGATGGTAAACACCTTACAGGGTAATTAGATTCAAAACATAGAGAATCCTTCTAGACAAAACGTTAAGTTACAAAAAGACGCAAAGACAGGAATATCCATTCCATTCAGCACAGCTTATTTTCTCAGCCATTTAAACAAATAGAATCTAACGCATATCTAGCTAGATTACTTACTAAATTCTAAGACTCCATTCCTGTTCTGTCCCCGGCAAAAGCATCACACAGACAGACCCAGACCCTTTGTTCCTCCCCCCCCAGCTTTGAAAGTATCTTATCTCCTCATTGGTCATTGTGGTCAGGTGCCAGTGAGGTTATCTTAGCTTCTTAACTGTTTACAGGTGAAAGGGTTTTTCCTCTGACCAGGAGGGATTTTAAAGGTGTTTACCCTTCCCTTTATATTTATGACAAGGAGTATGCAGAGGCAAACTTTCCCAGGAATCAGGAAGGGGTAGTGATCCGAGGGCTTGATGAGTCTCAGCAGTCTCTCTGTCACATTGTGAATCCTAGCTCCTGGCAAGCAGCAGACTTCTCGGTTTTCCCAGTCAGGGCGGCAGATAGATGACTCAGTCCCCCTGAGGAGAGTCCCCGACCACCACCACCCACCGCCTTCTCTTGGGAGCGGTGGTCATGGTCTCTCCAGCCTGGGCTGTCTGTCACAACGTCTTGCTAGTGACCAGCAGCAAACCCCTCCAGGTGCTGTTATCACTCAGCACAACAGGATGTAGAGCCCCACACCCAGCTAGATTGCATGAATTCTCCCAGAGCCACTCATAAATCACACAGAAAGGCACCGGCCAAATCCCCCCAGCTTCCAGCCTTGCACCTCAGGAATATACCGTCTTGCACTGCTGAAGACTAGCAATACAAATTTATTAATTGGTTCATCACTTCATCAATGGAAAGTGGATATACACCAGCCTTTGCAAACCTGACATCACCAGACACTTCAGGCAAACTCACTGGTAAAGGCAAAACAGTTAAACAAATGTATTGACTACAAAGGATAGATTTAAAGTGATTATAAGTGATAGGCAAAAAGTCAGAGTTAGTTACTGAAAGAAAAGAAAATGTAAGCACAAAGTCTAAACTCTCAACCCTATTAGACTGGGCAACTTCTCACCCCACTGGATATTGCAGTTCATAGTACACAGATTTCACCCTTGAAACCTGGGCCAGTCTCTTCTGAGTCTTTAGTCTCCTCAGTGTCCTTGTTGCTTGCAGCACAGGTGAAGGCAGGAGAAAGGCCAAACCTGGGGCCCCTGTGTTCTGTTTTACACCCTTAGGCCAAGTGCTTCTAGAACACAAGTCCAGGCACGTCTGGTGGATATTTCTGAGTCCCCAGGCAAGGCTGAGCAATTCCCTTGGTGTGGCCTCATGCAGGTGAGTCATTGAATTGTAGCTCCCTTGCTAGACAATGGCTTTGTTGGTTGTTTGACATCCCGCCTGGATGTAGATTACTTTCCTTGCTGCTGCCTCTGGGGAGCTAATATCTTGCTGATGTACTTTCAGCCAATCATAACGTTTTCCCTGATACCTCACAAGGTATGCTTTATACGCAATATCACAGTTCTATATGGATGAGGAATATTGGGGTTACAAGATGCTCCCCCAAAGTATAGTATGTCACATTATTCACTTCCTGTCCTAAACTGTTGGGTAAAATTGCTGCCTGTTACAGAGCTGTGGTGTCTCACTCCAGAAGTGGCAATGGTGGATAAGTAATTCCTGTATGTGTGCATTTTCTCTCTCTCTCTCTCTCAGCAGGTCTGATGCCCCCACCTCCCTCTATTCCCCCCCCCCCCCCACACACACACACGTAATAGTGTCCCAGTTCCCAAAGTACCTAGGGGAGATTTCCATGGGAAGAGATCTGTAACACGCTACTCTGAACACAGAGAAAGAGAGCACTGTCATTTGCTGTACTCAGACAGGGAGGAAGAGGAGATAACAAGGAGGGGAGATGGATGGCTCCAGTTACAGAGGAGGAAATGGGTTGGACATAAATGGAGAGAGAAACACTGGGAGGAAGATAGAGGAAAGAAGAGCTAATTGGAGGGATGTCAAAACATTTAGTCCTGGTGTGAAGCCTGGTTCTATATTTTCCCCCTTGATCCTGTCAGTGAGGTCTGATGATCTCGTCTTAATGTTGTTGCATGGGAGTGGAGAATTCAGTTCCTAATGTTCATTATTCATACACTGTTTTGAGAGGCTTGTTTCTCTCACACAGAGTTCCCCTTGGTGAATTGTGTGACACAGGGACCTTATATTGCTTAGGTTGTTCCAAGCGTCTATTACATGTTTTTTTCTCATGCATTGGGGACAGTTGGTTCCTTCCAGCACATCTGTCCGCTCTCCTCAGAGCGAACCAACTAGCTGTGTATTCTCCCCCTGTTGTGTGGGAAATGCTTTGTAATCATGCCAGTCAGCTCCTGGGATGTGTGAGGCCATTGTGAGAGCGCACGACTTCACCAAGCCCAGGAGGAACCTTGCAGGCAAAACGAGAGACCAGTCCAGATTGATAGAGCCAGAAGAGTTCCCAGAAGTTACCTACTACAGGACAGGCCTAACAAAGAAAATAACAGAACACCACTAGCCGTCACCTTCAGCCCCCAACTAAAACCCCTCCAACGCATTATTAAGGATCTACAACCTATCCTAAAGGATGACCCAACACTCTCACAAATCTTGGGAGACAGGCCAGTCCTTGCCTACAGACAGCCCCGCAACCTGAAGCAAATACTCACCAACAACCACATACCACACAACAGAACCACTAACCCAGGAACTTATCCTTGCAACAAAGCCCGTTGCCAACTGTGCCCACATATCTATTCAGGGGACACCATCACAGGGCCTAATAACATCAGAGGCTCGTTCACCTGCACATCCACCAATGTGATATATGCCATCATGTGCCAGCAATGCCCCTCTGCCATGTACATTGGTCAAACTGGACAGTCTCTACGTAAAAGAATAAATGGACACAAATCAGATGTCAAGAATTATAACATTCATAAACCAGTCGGAGAACACTTCAATCTCTCTGGTCACGCGATCACAGACATGAAGGTCGCTATCTTAAAACAAAAAAACTTCAAATCCAGACTCCAGCGAGAAACTGCTGAATTGGAATTCATTTGCAAATTGGATACTATTAATTTAGGCTTAAATAGAGACTTGGAGTGGCTAAGTCATTATGCAAGGTAGCCTGTTTCCTCTTGTTTTTTCCTACCCCCCTCCCAGATGTTCTGGTTTAACTTGGATTTTAACTTGAAGAGTGGTCAGTTTGGATGAGCTATTACCAGCAGGAGAGTGAGTTTGTGTGTGTATGGGGGTGGGGGGGATGTGAGAACCTGGATTTATGCAGGAAATAGCCCAGCTTGATTGTCATGCACATTGTGTAAAGAGTTGTCACTTTGGATGGGCTATCACCAGCAGGAGAGTGAATTTGTGTGGGGGGGTGGAGGGTGAGAGAACCTGGATTTGTGCTGGAAATCACTTTAGATAAGCTATTACCAGCAGGACAGTGGGGTGGGAATAGGTATTGTTTCATATTCTCTGTGTATATATAAAGCCTGCTGCAGTTTCCACGATATGCATCTGAGGAAGTGAGCTGTAGCTCACGAAAGCTTATGCTCTAATAAATTGGTTAGTCTCTAAGGTGCCACAAGTCCTCCTTTTCTTTTTCCAGATTGCTCAGTGGCTTGAGAAGTTCTGTGGATACCCAGGTCACCATTCGGACTGGCTGTACAATTTGCTGCATCTCTTCAGAGTGCAGCGCCCTTGCAAAGCGAGTTGGAAATAGGCACTTAAATTACTGCTGTCATGTTTTCCCAACATCAAAGCCATCCTCATATGAACCAGTCACATCTTAACAGAGGCAATGGTCCGGGGCTGTTTCAATCCTCTCTAGTTTTCCCTTCCCAGACAGTGCTTCTGAAAAGCAGCTTGCTTGCATACTGCAGCTCAGTAGTGCTGTCCCTGTCAGTGCTTCTGATCCTTCAAAAATGCAGTGCCCTAGGATACACCACCTAATCCTGGACTGCAGACACATTACCCTCCTGCTCTTCATGTCTGCATTTAAACCAGATCCAATTTCACAGGGATTCAGAGGGTCCTTTGATCACCTGAAAGTTTTGTTTGTTTACTTATTTCATTCCAAAGACATATGGTGACATAGTCAACCTGCCATTATCCAAGGAAGTGATTTGATCCACAGTGCCTCTGTTTCCTTGAATAGCCCCATTTGGAAATGAATGAAATGGGGTGTAGTCATAGACTTGCAAATCCTTCTTCCTGGCAGCCAAATTCTTCTCTGCTCATCCAGAAGGGTTGTAGCTCTGCCCACATCTTTTTTTCAAGTGTCCTCTTCTTGATAGCCAATAGATCACTTGTAACATGTCCTGTCTCACAGTGGAAGATTATGCCAAACTGTTAACTGGATGCTGCACACATTTTAAATATCAAAATGGGTTCATAAAATTCTTTTTCTTTTAAAGGAAAAAAATGTGAAAGGGCAGTAATTTATAAGCAAAAAGCCAGCTGAGCTGAGCTCTGAATATAGATCCCTCATTAGGGTAGTTTCTGTGGGTTCTGTCAAGTGGAAAAGAATTTGATAACTTACCTAGAAAGCCAGGCCGAAACAAAGGATAAAGAATTGGATCTGTGAGCATTGCTAATTAACCATCACTTTCACGTACTGATGAGAGCTGATTTGTAAGAACCGTCTTGTATAAGAAAGCAGGAGTTAAAGAATGGCAGAGAGGTTGCTTCCTGTTTGGGGTTGCGGGGAAGCAACTAAATAAACTCTACTGCCATAGGCTGAGGTATTTATAGCAAATACATATACCTGTGTAGTTAGAGGCCAAGCAGGGATCCACAGCGGATTAGAATTGCAGAAGTGTCAAGTGAGGATACGGGATGGAGGAACCCTGTGAACCTGCCCATCAGCACCAAGCCTGCATGTCTATGAGACAATTGCATTTTAGTTCACAGTGGGAGGTAAATACGTGTGATGTTTACATTCAAACAAGGACACTGTTTAGTCTTCCATGTAACAGACTAAACCCCCGTCCTACAGATTTTGTGTTATGCTAACACTTGGGGGCCCAGGCATGTGGCAGGGCCCCATGGTGCTAGGCCCTGTACAAACACATAGAACAGAGACCCAACAGGCCTGTGGTTTAAGTATAAGAAGAGAAACAATAAGTGGCTGCAACCAAAAGTGTGAGTACAAAGAAACAGTGCTTAAGATTATGAAGCCAAAGGGACTATCCCGGGGCCCAGTTCTCACTTACATCCAGGCCTTTTTGCACAGCCAGAGTGGTCTAAAGGAGCCATACTCTTACTGAGAATCAAGCCCAATGGTCCATTAGGTTAAGCCAATGTATAAGCCTAAGGCCCTGATCCTGCAATGAACAATACTTGGTCAGACCCCGTGTCAAGGTTCCTTCCCCACTCTGAACTCTAGGGTACATGAAAACCTGCATGAAAACCTCCTAAGCTTACTTTCACTAGCTTAGGTTAAAACTTCCCCAAGGTACAAATTAATTTTATCCTTTGCCCCTGGATCCACTGCCACCACAAAACTTTAACTGGGTTTACTGGGAAACGTAATTTGGACACGTCTTTTCCCCCCAAAATCCTCCCAACCCTTGCACCCCACTTCCTGGGGAAGGTTTGGTAAAAATCCTCACCAGTTTGCATAGGTGACCACAGACCCAAACCCTTGGATCTTAGAACAATGAAAAAACATTCAGTTTTCTTACAAGAAGACTTTAATAGAAGTAAAGGAATCACCTCTAAAAATCAGGATGGTAGATACCTTACAGGGTAATTAGATTCAAAACATAGAGAATCCCTCTAGGCAAAACCTTAAGTTACAAAACAGACACACAGACAGGAATAATCATTCTATTCAGCACAGTTCTTTTCTCAGCCATTTAAAGAAATCATAATCTAACACATACCTAGCTAGATTACTTATTAAAGTTCTAAGACTCCATTCCTGTTCTATCCCCGGCAAAAGCAGCATACAGACAGACATAGACCCTTTGTTTCTCTCCCTCCTCCCAGTTTTTGAAAGTATCTTGTCTCCTCATTGGTCATTTTGGTCAGGTGCCAGCGAGGTTACCTTTAGCTTCTTAACCCTTTACAGGTGAGAGGAGCTTTCCCCTGGCCAGGAGGGATTTCAAAGGGGTTTACCCTTCCACGGCATGCATCCGATGAAGTGAGCTGTAGCTCACGAAAGCTCATGCTCAAATAAATTGGTTAGTCTCTAAGGTGCCACAAGTACTCCTTTTCTTTTTGCGAATACAGACTAACACGGCTGTTACTCTGAAACCTTTATATTTATGACACCCTGTGACTACATGGAGCCTAGCTGACTGCTGTGGGGCTCTGCATTGATGCAGGGTCTGCTCACTGCAAGACCAGCCTTCCCATAGCAGGACTGAGGACAAACAACCTAACTAGCTTGAATACAAAGCTTGATAAATGGATAAACCGGATTGTGATGCAGTTGCCTATGATAGCAGGGGATTGGGCTGATGTCCCAGGAGGTCCCTTTCCAGTCCTCTGTCCTATGTGCCTATGATGAGATCCCTAGTGTGGTAATGAGCTGAGTGACACATCCTTGTTATGCAAATATCTCAGCTGCTGACTTTCTCCTTTGGAGAGGGCTCAGAGAAGAGCCACAAGAATGAATAAAGGATCAGAAAACCTGCCTTCTAGTGACTGATCTCATCGAGCCTATCTATTTAGCTTAACCAAGAGAAGGTTAAGGGGTGACTTGATTAGTCTCTAAGTACCTCCATGAGGAACAAATGTTTGGCAACGGCTCTTAAGTCTAGCAGACATAGGTAGTAACACTGTCCAGTGGCTGGAAGTTAAAGTTAGACAAATTCAGACTTGAAATAAGGTGTACATTTTTAACTATGAGAGTAATTAACCATTTAAACAATTTACAAGGGACCGTGGTGGATTCTCCATGCCTGGCAATTTTGAAATCAGGACTGTAATTTTTTTTCCCTAAAAGATAAAACTCTAGGAACGATTTTAGGGAAGTTCTATAACCTGTACTATACAGGAGGTCAGACAAGATGACCCCAATGGTCTCTTCTGGCCTTGGAGTCAATGAATCCTCTCCTGTAGAGGTAGTTTAAATAGAAACTGTCCACGTTCCACAGTTCTCGATGGCAATCCGTGACACCATTATTCAGGGAGTCAAAGATCTGTTCAGTTGGGTTATCACACCCTCCAGCTCTCTTGTCGCATTTACTCTATTTCTCTCTCCAAATTTTTATCTTTATACCATTAAAATTTAACATGTCCAAAGAAAAATATTGAGGCCAAAATTGAGTTTTGCTCAATTAAGTTTTTGTGATACAGGAAAGTTTCAAAACTTTATGTAGAGAGAGATGGATTCATGCACTAACAAATGCAGCACCAATTGTCTAGGCCTTAGAACAAAGGACTAGGGGTCTTAAATCTCAATATGTCTTTGCTAAAGTTGTTCTAGTGAGAATGTTCCCAGCAGAACTCAGAGTGGTCTGACAAGGGAACAGTGTGTGTGTTGGATTTTTTATTTCTGACGTTGCAGAATGTTTTTGTTGAAGTCAGTTTCTCAGAAATGAGAAACACTGAGTTTAAAGAGTTCACTGGGTGATGATTTAGACAGGCTTTATTCTCTTAGAAAAGTGACTAGTATATTAGATGTTAGATATTAGATCATTCCTTTCTTTAAGTGGCTTGTTTTTATTTTCAGGTTATAGTGAAATATTCTTTCTTAGCCTTTTTGGTAACTCTGGTATTGGCCCTTAGGGACCTGAGTGTAAGATTACTTGAAGGTTTAATGCATCAAAGTTTCAATGCTATTTTTCCCTTGCTTCCTATGAATTACTTTGGGCTCTATTGATATGGAAGGGAAATGTAGAATTTAGAAACAATCCAGGAAATATATATTCCTATTTCTATCCATCTTTTAAAGAAGCTTGTTTACATTTCAAGATGTATATCAGTGCTTATTGGGACGTTCTGAATATGAACATTAATGTCCAAATTAATACCACATCATTAGGACTCTTTATTCATTGGTTCATCACTCCAATAGGCCAAGTCACTGTATCACATCTGCCATGTAAGGATGTATAAGATCCTTGCAATAAGTAAACATAAACAGGTTATGTGAAAACCAAGTGGTAACTTTGCTTCTGCCTTCATTTGCCTTTTGTTGGTCTAAATCTGATCCTTGGCGTTAAATACAAAATTGCCTGTTTTGTATTTAATATTGTAGCCACGTGCTGTAATGACCCAAGCCCAGTGGGGCACCGAGTGGGGCCAGTGTGAATTGAACTGAGCTGTAGGGTTTTCACACCACAGCCAAGGCCACCCTTAGTGTAAAATATGTTCATTCATAGCACCCATGTCATGCTGAAACACAAAGGGTGAAATCCTGGCTTCACTGTACTCAGTGGCAAAAATCTCATTGACCTTAATAAACTCAGATTTTTAAGCTATGAAGTCCAATGCAGAGCCAGCAACTCCAGAGCACTGTTTTTCCTAGCCAGTGTACAGAAACTTGCTCCATTACTTCTATATGGGCCAAACCTTGAGAAGTATCTAGCACCCCTAAACTCACTCCACACTGTGCCTCTCCCACAATTTGGCAATCTCTCTATTCCAGTGACATTAACTGCATCACGATGTGCCTGGAAGCTGCAATGGGTTATAGAAAGTTCCCTGATCTAACTGATGATAAAGACAGGCAGGATATAGCTGTTCTCAATGACATTTCCGTGACATTACACAAATCAGGGAGTCTAATCTTTCCTTGATGAAGCTACCTACTAGACTAACTCCCCCAGCCCAAATTTAGTTGTTTGTGGATTAGGCATTTTTCATCCCCTCTGTCTACATGGAAGCTGTGACCAGATGGCTCCTTGATGGGGCTGGGCAGTACGCCATAGGGATGGATTGTTTTATCAGGATGTGACCAGACAGCTCTGTGACTTTCTTTGTTTAGTGGTGTAATTTGAATTTTGTAGCAACCAAACCTGCTTAGAAAAGAACACTGAGTGTGGCCCTTGGTGTCAACGACGATAAATGTAAATAACCTCATTTCATTCTTTCATCTTGAGCTCTCCTACAAAAATAATGTGTACCCAGCGGTGATAATATAATTCAAACTTTTCCCCCATCCTCCAACAGAAAGATGCTTCACTAAGTATAAGCTCTTAGCAAACTCCAATAGCAATAAGTCAAAAATTACTCTAATTGTCTGAGCCTGTATTCTCCTTTCACTAGTCTTGTTCAGAATTGATAATTAAAGCCTGTAACTCTGTATTCGGGGTGGAATGCCAGGGAAGAGTTTCTTGTCTGCATTATGTCTTGCAATGTTTCACTCCCTGCTCTCCCCTTAACTCCCAAGTAGTGGCTTGGGGGTGACTCTGACTCTCACTGGCTGAGGAAGAAGAACTGAAATGCCCTTCGAGCTCATCAGGGCCGACCCTTGTTCTGCTGGAGGTCTTGCTGTGCAGAGGCTGAGAGTGATGTTGCCACCACGACACTTCTAGTCTTGGGAGTGGAAGGCCAAGGCTGGGAGTTGCCCACATCGCAGTGGGAGCACAGCTCGCAGGTGGGTGGTCCTGGAGGGTCAGTCAGTGTAGGTGACAAGTGCGTATTGAATTACGTGACCTCCTTTTGAGCTGCCACGCTGCCCTGGGAGGTCGGTGCCGCTCCACTGTGATTCTACTGCCCCCATTCCTTCCCCTCCATGTGCTGATCACGGAGCTCACGGATAAGTCCTCTGGAACTCACAGCAGCTTTGCCCACACAACAGGCTATGGGAGGTGGAGGAGAGAAGCGTGTGGGGCGGGCTCTGTAGTGCTGAAATAAGCTGCAGACCTTCTCCGGCTCTGCTGTGCCAGGGCAGCCACTGCCCCCCAAACACCAGCTACATCCTGCTCCCCAGCCAGCTCTCAGCCCCTTTGCCCACCATCTATCAGCAGCCTTGTAAGACTTGTAAGTCTATTCCCCTCATGCTGGCTTCTCAGGCTGTGACTGCAGCATCATAGCTGGCAGTCGCTCCCTTTGGAGCTCCTTACTCTGCACTAGTGTCAGGTCTCCCTGCTCCTAAATCGCACCCCCCACTTCCTTGGTCTCCCCTTACGTTCCTTTCACAAACACTGGATTTCCCTTTCTCCCACTGGAGGTACAACCCTGCCCATTGCCTCCAGGGTCTGGCTTCCTGGCTGGCACCCATATCTGGGCCCATAGCTCTTGAACCCAGGGGCTGGGAGTCATCACACACCAATCCTCTACCTGGGAGCTCACAGACAGCAGCCAACACCAGGATCCATGAAGCTCAGTGAGGGCACAAGCCCCACTCCCAATGCTCTGATTGGGAGAGCTGCAAGACTCCTAATTGGGCTGCAGACCCTATTTAAACCAGAGGAGGAAACTGGGAGTTTGCTATGGACTGCTATTCTGATGCTTACCTGTTCCTACCTCCTGAGCCTGACCTCCCTGTACCCTGACTCTTGATCCGTGCCCTTGGCTTTGTCTCTCAATTCCGATCTGGTGTTCCAGCCTAGCCTGATTCCTGGTAATTGCCCCATGATTCTTGGAGCATGCCTGATGCTAGCCACTAGGCCAGCCTGCCCACACCCTGGCCCTGAGAGCCTTGTTGTAATGGCAGGGTGCAGGCTCCAGTCCTGACTTCTACGCTGGGAGAGCCACATACAAAAGCTCTGCGGCTCTTCCCCATACACACTTTGCTTCTCTGGGCTGACTCTATGGGAGGGTCTGGTTGAATTGGTGCCTGGCTCCCCCGTGAGCTGGGGCTCTCCTTGGTTCTGAGTTCCATGCTCCAGAACTTGTTTCCATTTTAAAAAGAGAAGTTTCCAGCCCAAACTGTAGCAATAATTTGAAAAGGACTTGGAGCTTTTCTCTCCATTTAGGTGGTACCAATGAGGGAGAGACGGTTGAAAAGTTTTGATGGAAAAGTTCCTGTTTGTCTCAGGGAAAACAGAAACTTCCCATAGGAAGATGCCAATTTTGATTATATTTTCTGAAAGGGAAAACACAAAATGAAAACCTTTCAACTTCACATTCACATTTCAAAACAAAATGATGATTTGTTTTACTTTGACTTAAAGTGTCACTTTAGATTTTGGGAGCCAGTATGTTTTGGTTTTGTGGGGCTTTTAGGGGATTTGGGACTTCTCCTTTTCCTGTCTCTTTTCTCCCCAGCCAGCCCTTTTTCCCAATAGGAAAAGCATTGGGTGTAGGGCAAGAAAATCAGAGAGGGGGCATCTGGTTTCAGAGAAGTGCTATACTGAAATCTAATCTAAACAGGTCCTTATACCATCCTCATCACCATCATTGCTGAGTGACTTCCAATAGCACATTAGGCAACATGACTAACACCTGTCACCTGTTTGTTGTTTCATCTTCTCTCGAGGGGCAAAGCATGTGCAGAGGAGAATATAGCTTTGGAATATTTTTATAGAATATACACGTCGCCCTGTGCTTGGCAGAGAAGGCAGGTCAAAGAAACCTGCACTTGGAGCAGAAGGTGAGGAGGTTTGCAACGGTCTTTAGTTCCTGGTGGAGTTCATCCACCCCACCTCTAGCCTTGGGCACCAACTGATGAGAAAGCTCTGTATCCTGCCTAGACAAGCAGAGAGATCAAGGGTGCTTGAGGAGTGGAGCTGTCGACCACACTCTTCATCCTGGAGCTTTGGGCTCTTTTCAATTCCATAGCCATAGGCCACTGAGCACCTGAAAGATAAGGAGAGAGTCCTAGAGCTGATGCTCTATGTATGAGCAGCAAAGAGGTGTGATGTGTTTGCAGTAGCCAGTATTGCTAAGGCGTGGCGGTGGGTGAACTCCTTTTCCAGGATGGGACAGCATCTCCTAGGCAACCAGATGGGGTAGAAAACTTCACTTGTGGATGCTGCGAGGTGAGAGCTTGGTGTTGGTGAGGAACCTCCTAAAGTACAGATTGAATTGACCAATTGTGGGTGTTAACCTTCAACCAAAGGACACTCTCCAAAATGCTTTCCTCTGCCCACCAGCATCACCTCTGTCTATCATGCTTGGGTTTAGGGTCAGCCAGTTGCTCTTCCTGCATGAGCTGATTTCATCTGAGCACTGAGCCATCTTGGTGGCCGTGGTGTGGTTGTATCTGGTTAAGGATAGGAGGAACTGTCTCTCTCTGCATATTGCCGGCACTCGAGTCCAGCATAATGATAATTCACAGTGTAATTATTTCCCTGCTGATCAAATCACACAAGAAAGGAGAGGCCAGTGATGTTATAAAAATCAGAACACATTACTCTGCGTGGCTGTGAGGGGGCGCACTTGGTACTAGCCCACCAGGAGAAGGCTAAGGAGCTCTGGGCTCCCCTGGTACTAAGCACTGGAGGAGGCAAGCTTAACAGAGAGAATGTGTCACAGGAAGGGGCAGCAATGGGGAGGAAGCTGCTGTGCCCCAGTTGGTGACTCTTACAACAGGGTCACCGGGGGGAAGGTGGCGTTCAAACCTCCACCACCTATAAGCACTTGCCAGACCAGGCACAAGCTGATGGCTGCAGGGAAGGATTGAAGATAAACACAGACCGAAGGATAGAGACAGAGCTAATCACCATAAACCAGCCAGACCACTGCAGATTCCCTTAAAGGAAATCTCAGAGACTCACTGTCCGCTTAATTGGAAGGACCTCTGTGAATCTGGAGAGACTGGCATAGGTTTGCTCCCATAGGGCAACAGACTTTGGAAGGTCAAGATGCTGAAAATGCTCACGCAGGAGCCAGAAAAGGCTGGCCTATCACACTCCCACTTTAGTGGCATGGGTGGCAAACCTTTAGTAACAGGTGGCATGTCAGACAGCACCCGCCCATTGTTCCTAGTGTCACCCCTGATGCCACGAGTGGTGCAACCGGACACCTTTGGTTATTGGGATATTCACACAACTACAGAACCACCCTGGGAACGCTGTACAATAATGAAACAACTGAGTCCCAAAGAGGCATATGTGGGGCAAATGGGCTGCGGTAGGGCTGCTAAAGAGAGTGCCTCATTATCTTGAATTAATTGAAGTTGTGGTGGGGCGATGTGTGAGATCTTTTAAAATGTCCCCTTTCTTCTGTGATGTTGAAAACAAACAAGTTGGTTGGCTTCTCTTCCCCCAGGCCCTTGCAGGAAAGGAGTATGCGCTGGAGGCTAGGGACCTGTCAGATTATCACGGAAACGCTGTCTGTGCTGCCATCGGGGTTTTGCTTTAGGAACTCTGCAGAACCGATGACTACACACAGACGGCCGTGGGGAGCACGAGCTAAGGGGCAGGCAGTACAGATGTGTGTAATGAGCAGTGGTCCCAGCACACCAGCTGCCTAGGTGTTCTCGTGTTTCATAGGCATGGCGCCAGAGATGAGCTCTGAGGAGCGAGACTGGGGGACAATGTAAGGATGGGGAGGGTGGGCTATGGGACACTCCTCCCCTGAATATGAGGCAGCAAGGGAGAAAGCACAAAAGTTCTCATTTGCAAACTTGGCAGACTGACAGCTGAGTCTGGTATTGTTAACAGAGGCCATGTCTCCTTTGGGAATGAAAGCAGAGGTTGGCCAGGGATAGATCATGGAGGCCTTAAATGTAAGAGCAAGAGTTTGTGTTTGATTTGGTGGAGAAGGACGAGCTACTGGAGAGTTGCAAAGAGAGGGGGGCACATATCCCTGTCTGTCTCCATAAGTCAGAGAAGCTGACTTCTGCTGATCACTTCCTCCTTGCCCATGTAACCCATTCACAACGTGCATCATGCATCCTACCCTGGGCCTGATCCACAGAGGATATGAATGGTTCATCCCCCAGTTGCAGAGCTGGGCCCTTTACCTCAAGAGGTAGAAACTCATGCTTTCAGCTCTACAGCTCCTTAGTTCAGTCCCTGCTGTGTTAGCCTAGATGCTGACTGTCACACACGACTTCTTTCTCATAACAAATGTCCAATACATTCAGTATAAGAAACGTGACGCAGTCAGCAGCTGGTTTGGCTTTGTTTACAAATCAAGCTGTGTTCTGTTGAAAACTTGAGTGAGGCTGTTTCTCCTCGGGGAGCTCAGACCCGTGAGCCACAGTGCTATGTCTCTGGCTCAGCGAGAGAGAGCTTTGCTGGAGCTTAAACCGTGTGCAAGCTCCCTGCTGTGGTAGGAAGAGAGCCTGAGACATAAACCTACGTATCAGAGCCCTGGGCAATCCTGGTATGAGGCCTGGGCCAAAGTAGTGGTCAAAGCTTTGCTGATATAAAGCAGTCAGGTTGTGAGCAAGAGGCAGGCCCTGCTCACAGCATCTGGTAAGAACAGGGCTGGTATTGCAAAACCACACACGTTCTAGGGAAGTGCTAGGCACAGGACACTCGCACAGACATGTGCCAGAAAGGTGGTAGCAGAACACCCCGGTACCAGGTATGGTACCAACACCCCCCACAAAGGGTAACCGAAACACAATGACCCATCTTAAAGATAAGATCAGGATGACAGTGTGAGGGTGTTGCGGGGTGGCTACCCTGCTCCTAAAATAGAAGGGGTTAAAAGCAGCCCTGGAGAGGGCAGTGGCTGGGGCTGGCTGACTGGGGAAGCAGCCGCAGCTGGGCCATGCCCCAGTCAGGCCCCAGCTGGCCTGTATCGAAAGGCTGGGAGCCAGAGGCCCAAGGAGTCTCTCTCCAGGCTGGGCGAGAGCAGGGCCTGGCTGCCTGCCTGACAGGGTACTGAGGGTGATGCCATGCTGGGGAAGGAGCAGGCTGAGCGGGGGCGCTCCAGGCTGGCAATTCTCCAGGCTGTAGGGCCTGGTCCAAGGCCCACAGAGGTACTGGGTAGCAGAGGATGGCAACAGGTCTGAACCCCCTTGTCTATGGTGAGTGGCCTTTACACAGCAACCTGCCCCAGGGTGCGGGGGGCTTGGTGATGACTGGCAGTAGCTCAGACTGAGGCAAGGTGGGGATAGTGGGTTGGGGGTTCCCCAGGAAGGGGAGACCCAGAGGCAGAGTGTGGGGCTACTGCCAGGGGGCAGAACCCAGAGAAAGGGGCATGGGGGCTGGAGCTGTGCGGATCAACGGCCTGCAGAGGGCGCTCTGCGCTGGAAAGAGCTAATTCCCCAATGACCAGCAGGAGGCGTCGCAGGGGTGAGTCTGCTCCTCTCCAGATGGATAGAGATGTTGTGACTGAACCAACATGTACAAGGTGATGGGTGGTAGTTAGCCACGTCAGAGGGTGGCACGAGCCGTGTCAGAGGGGTAACACATAACTTGCTTGTATCGGCGTATAAAGAGGTATCTCAGAGGGAGAGTCTCTGGCTGGCCTAGGGGATAGCGGAAGGTCCCACCACTAACTGAGCTAGTCCATTGCAATGGGCATACATGTGTTAGTGTACCTGTGACCATTGAGCCAGGGCATTTGGACAGTGCTTCATTGACAATACACCTGACCAAGTGCCTTTGCTATGAACTGAGTCTGTGGCGATTGGGCGGGTCGCTCGAGGTCTGCTGTGCCAGCTGTCTGTGCAGAGCTGGAACGGCAAACAGAGAGAGAGAGAGAGTACACATGTGCAGCCCAACATCTAATGACACCTGCCACGCCAGCCTGTCCACCTCACCAACAGACTCCTTGAGACTGCCAGTCTAAGCCTTGCCTTGCAGGTAACAATCATTGAACTTCTGCCAGGCCCAGTTTACGGTTCAGCAATGATGGCAGGAGATCCACTCCAACCAGCAGGAATGGATGCAGAGGCGGTTGAGTCACACCGCACCTGAGAACCCAGTTGGTCAGTTGACTCCAGGTCTGGCAAAGCTTGGACCGGAAGATGACGCCGAGGCCTTCCTCCAGGCCTTTGCGTGGGTGGCAAAGGCAGCAGACTGGAAAGAATCGACTTGGGCAGCCCTCATGGCACCATTCCTGATGGAGGAGGCACACGGCAGTAAGTGACGAGCGGGCAAGTTCCTACCCAGTGGTGACGGCAGCCATTTTGGATAGTCTGTGGCTGACATTGGAGGTGTACAGACACAAGTTCCAGGTGGCATGGTTCCTGCAAGGGGCCTGGCCATGGGTAGTGGTGCAGACGTTGTGAGACCTGGCAACACACTGGCTTTGTCCAGAGACCAGCTCGGTGGAGAAGCTCCTGGATCAGATGGTCCTGGAACAATTTCTAAAGGTCCTGCCTGTGGGGACACAGAGCTGTGTAAGGTGTTTCGAGCTGGTCTCCGTGGGGGGAAATGGTTGAATGAGCTGATATCCACAACCAGCATGTCTCCAGTTTTAATACCTTATGAGTTGCTGTTTATCCAAATATTCTGGCAAGTGCGTTGGGAATGTCCTTTGCCAGCTGGCAGAAAAGGTTCTTCGGGCCACGCTGTAAGTACTGATACTGCAGCCAAGCACTTATTTCCCACCTCAGCCCTGGAGTTTTGTGGGATTTTCTCTTCTGTTTAAAAATCACCGAGTGCCTCTTTCATGGGGAGTTAAAATTTCACTAGGTGGTAGAAACCTGGCAAACCTGATATGTGCAGATAAACGAAACTTCAATTATAGTGAAGTAGAGATAGTTCTGTAGTGTGCTTAAAATGATCCTTGCCAGTTCTAAAGGGCTTGCAAACAGGAATTGGACTTCAGTTGCTTATTTAATCTCTGATCCCACTGTAATGTGGAAAGACTGACATAGCACATACCCTAGAGCAAAATGAAGGCAGGCTGATCAGACCGTATGTCCTTAAGCCTAAAGTCACTGGAGAGGAAAGGGGTCACAAGCTTATATCAGCGTAATAAAATCCATAGGTTAGGTCCTGATCCAGAGCCCACAGAAGTCAAGGGAAAGGCTCTTGTGAGTTCAGCAGGTTTTGGATCAGGCCCATAATGCACGAGGCTCATGAAAATGTGGCTTCCTCGTTTATTCAACTGACCTGTCAGATTCTGTGCTGTGAAAGGTAGCACACGCTGTTGTCTGGGCGCCCAAGAAGACTTTTCCTCTAGTTTGTTTATGGAATAGGGGGAACCGAGTGAGTAACAACTGCCTCTGGGTTTCATCAAGTAGCAACTGTCCTTTCCCCATGTGGCGGCCTCTCAGGCTGCCCTCATCAGGAGTGGCACAATAATACCCTGCTTGGTTTATTTTCAATATTATTTGGTTCAATTCCCATCTTTTTTCTCCCCCTCTTCAAATGTGGCGTCAATTAAAACTCTCTCTTCTCTACTTGCAAAGAGACTCCTCTGATGACCTCTGTCCCTGCAGTAGGAGCTGCTGCAGTTAACAGCTAAGCAGACTTGCTAAGCGGAGTCTGTGTTTTCACCCTGAGGGGGGAGAAGTGGTCCAGACTCACTGCTATGTGAAAAGAGTGGTAGGCTAAAGTCCGTATTTCGTCAGGTCTTTGCCACAGCATCTTGACAGCGTGAATCATGACGACGGCGTAGAGAGGTTGAGCGAAGGGTTCCCTGCCGCTTTGTTCCCTGGCAGAGACAATCATCTCCTTGACTTGAGCCCTGTAATCACCTCATCCTTCAATTCAAGTGAAGCTCTTCGAGTGGCAAGGCACAAAACACCCATGTATGGCAGCAGCCCACTAAATCATTGGACAACAGCAAGTATCTAATTTCCAGGGCTGACCAAAGGGAGACAATTGTGCTAAAAATCTAACATCTCCATGAAATCTGACTTCTGCCTTTGCTCTACCAAGGAAACAGTCTTGTTCAACCACTATTCTGCTTCTCCCCAAGCACCTTCCTGCTTTCCCCCATGTCTGTGCATGGGCCCCACCTCAACTTATTTGAAATCCCTCTTGCAAAACCTGCTTCTGCAGCAATGTCAGACAGCAGGATCAGTGGACATTGATTACTCTGGTACATAAGAACGGCCATACTGGATCAGACCAAAGGTCAATCTAGTCCAGTCTCCTGTCTTCCAACAGTGGCCAGTGCCAGGTGCCCCAGAGGGAATGACCAGAGCACATAATCATCAAGTGATCCATCCCCTGTCGCTCATTCCCAGCTTCTGGCAAACTGAGGCTAGGGACACCATTCCTGCCCATCCTGGCTCATAGCCATTGATGGACCTATACTCCATGAACTTATCTAGTTCTTTTTTGAACCCTGTTATAGTCTTGGCCTTCGCAACATCCTCTGGCAAAGAGTTCCACAGGTTGACTAATGATATCCATTAGCTAGGCACACATGCCTGGATCCTCTGAATCCTCACCCTCCTGACCTGTCCCCAATTTCTCTGATTATTCCCTTGTTGCATATTGGCTAAATCCTCTCTGGTAAGATCTCTGGGGCAGGAATTGTCTCCATTTGTACATGTAACACCTAGAACAGTGTGACTGTGACCTTTAGATACCACCACAATAGCAGTGGTAAAATCTTTGTGAAGCTTTTGTGGGGTGCATAAGGGCTGCAATCACAAGCTTCTTGTCGGATGGAAGAAACAAATGACTTTCTGGCCATTCTGGAAAAACTTCAAGTATGTGTTGAAATTTTGTCTTAATGGCTGCTAAACTATGCACAAAAAAGAGCAGAAGCTATTAAGATGAATGTGCCTTTGTCTGAAAGACTGCTATAATTGTGCCTATCTTCTCTGAAAACTCCCTTTTTAAAATTGGTTTGCATGGTGAACAAAGGCACATAAGAGAGACTCTAGATAAAAGGAAGCAATTAAAAATAGGTGACTAAGAACTACAAGGTATTTTGCTATAGGCTGGGGTGACAGATAGAGTTTATGGTTTTGGTATCGTGCATTTACATCCCTTCTTATTTTATAAGTCCCAGGGTAGCAGCATGTCAAATAACTCAGTAAACATAATTCCACTGTGTGCACTTACCATGTAAGTGTACAGCAATTATCATGTAACCAAATGTTAATGACCTATTTTATTGATCTTCTATATTTGAACCTCTCTATTTTTTTAATCAAGCTAAAAAGGCTGCATATTTGTCTTACACTAACATTTTGCACTACTGGCTAATTATAAAGTAGTTTCCAGGATTTATAATTATTCTGTTATCCTTATGTGGTTAGGCCAGTTACATGATATATGTACCTGGTAAAACTCAGCGATGTCTTCATTCTTTTGTATTGCCTAAGTTCAAAATCCAATGCAAATCACTCACCTTATTTCAATAATATTTTCCTGTTTGTTTCTAAGAATAACAAGTACAATAAATAGTAAATTAGCAGCAATATCACTCTCTAGCCATCATAATCCCCCAAACAAGTATTAATTGTTATGAGCATAGGATACTTTCAATATCCTTTAATTACACCTAATAATTACCATCCTTGCTTATCCAATGGTCTCTACTTAGATCCTATGATATAATAATCTTAAGAATCCAGTGTATACTGTAGAGTGCTTCTTTGTTTTTCCCGTCTAATCACATCCAGCATCGGCAACTAGTGTAGCTTGAAATAAGCTGACCTTGCTGAAAGACTTTGGAGCACTGTGATTTGAATGACTGAGTCTTTTGTTTTCGTCGTTCACTGCATTCGCTTTGCTTCATTAGGCTGGCACAGCAGAGAGAGGTTAATAAAAGGTAAAAGTTAGATCACTCACTACCCAACAGTGCAGAAAAACAAAAATCAATCGCTAGCCATTCAAATAATTCCTATCCACAAATGTTCCACTGCTCTGGGGCAGAGTGTGTGCTGTGTTGCTAATTGCCCACAACTTAGATGCGTGTTTGCTAACCTATGAACAGAACTGGGCCTAGCGTAGTATTTATTTCCTTAAATGGAGGATTTGGTTTTGGAAATCCTCACCCATGGTAATAACCATAAAGTTGTTTAAGACCAGCTCTTGTTCTCAAAACCCACATCTGGGCACTTTGAGGGGGGGAGGGATAGCTCAGTGGTTTGAGCATTGGCCTGCTAAACCCAGGGTTGTGAGTTCAATCCTTGAGGGGGCCATTTAGGGATCTGAGGCAAAAACTGGGGATTGGTCCTGCTTTGAGCAGGGGGTTGGACTAGATGACCTCCTGAGGTAGCTTCCAACCCTGATATTCTATGATTCTATGAGAGCTGAGGTGCTAGTCTCAAAGAAGGAACTGATTTTCAGTCTTGTACCAGTGACTTCATGGTAATATTGCCTCAATTACATATCAGCATCTGTCTAATTTGGTTTGTATTTATAGCCCTCCCCTAATGGGACTGTATTCTCTGCTCCACCCTTGGTGAGATGCTAGTTCTGTAGTTTGGGATATCTGCTGGAATAAGATAGCTCAGTGGCCATATCCCTGCTGCCTCTGGGTGGAACAAGTTTTGCAAACATTTGCCTCTTACACTGTGTGGTGTATGGAAAAAACTGTATTAAAACTGTAGAGCTAACACTTTAAATGTACAGGGGTTGTTACAGGTTAGGGCAGTCTACAGCAGTGGCAGCCCATCTGCAGCCCACAGGCCGCATGCGGCCCATTAGGTTAATCTGATTGCTGGCCACAAGGCATTTTGCTGACGTTGACCATCTGCAGGCACGGCCCCCCGCAACTCCCAATGGTGGCTGTTCACCATTCCCAGGCAATGGGAGCCGCAGGAAGCGGCAGCCAGCACATCCCTGCAGCCCGCACTGCTTTGTCTCTCTGCTTTTGGGGTTTGGGTGTGTTGTGAAAACTAATAAATAAAGAAGTGTTATGGTACAACCTCCCAGCAAGAGTACTGCATGCTTTTATTTAACCCCTTTGTTTGTATGCTGTGAGGAAAAAACACAAAGGAGGGGAAATGTGCTTCTCCTGAGCTTCTGGGGCAGGGATCCAGAGTGAGGCACCCCTCTCACTTCACCAACACCTTGCTCCATGCATGCAGCAATGCATGCAGCATTCAGAGAGTGGTCTGTGGGTCGGCATGCCCTGACATCTCTGTCTATGAGAGCCAAGGCCTAGAAAGGACTGGACAGGTGTGTACAGAGCACGTTATTATTGAGATTGCAGCAGTGTTGAAATATGCTCAGCACTCTGCACCCACGGGGAAACCCACAGCCCTTGTTCTTCATTTGACATTTCTGTCTACCTGTTCTGCAAAGAATGGCCACAGGTTCCACTGCCGGCCCCAGGTATAAGGCACTGCAGTGCTCAGCCTCCAGGTACAACACACCAATCGCTGTCTAGGTCATCATCTATCAATCTGTCTAGGTTGTGGCATAAAGTTCTCATTTTCTGAAAACCGAGAATCCCGGCATCGCAGCAGTTCCCACAGCATTGCCCAGTTCCCCATGTGATGTAAAATAGACTTGGAACAGGAGAGGGGAAGGATGAAGCCCACTGGGATGCTGCATGTGATGGATCCTGCTGAGGAAGGGCTGCTGGCCTCTGCAACTGTCTGAGAGGAAGGACAACTGATGGAAAAGATTTCAGTATTGCCCACCAAACACAACACTGCAGACTCTGCTGTCTGTGGCTGGATACCACACTCTAAAATGTAACACTGTAATTAGTCAACCAAATATTTACAGCTAGCAAGTCCCGCATCTTATATTTCTCACACAGCCATTTTTTAAAGAGTAGAAATGTACACATTCCTGGATCCCGCTTGTGCTGGATGTGTGATGTAATATGATAAGAAAGGCAGAAGACCAAGTCTATTAAAAACTGTGCATGAGGATGCACAAAATAAGTTAATTTTAGACATTATAATCTTATTCAACAAATCTAGTTCAGTTGTAGCACGTCTAGAGGATAATTTAGCCAACATTTTTGGGAGGATTTGTATTATTCTCTTGCACAAATTCACCCACTAACATGGAAATCCGAACTTTCTATGGTAAATGAATGTCTGCTTCTGTTTATTCTTTCTCTCCAATTATGTGCACATACTCCTTGAAGTAACACTTATGCCATTTGCTATACTTGGTGTTCTATTTCATATTGCAGGTAGATGTTATCAGCCTGGTATCTGAGAACACTAAACAATCTTTAGGTGTTCTAGATGTTTACACTTTAAAAGGTTTAAGACTATAATACCAACAGTGTTTGACCTGAGGGCATCCTCCACCTATCTACAGTGAAAATAAAGATCACCTGCAGGTATAACCAACAGCTATCTCTTTATTTTTATGATAATATATGTTCATATTGATATAACATGATATAAAAGTCTACTCCTTTTCTCAAATATGGAGCTGTCAAGATTCCTTCCCCACTCTATACTCTGGGGTACAGATGTGAGGGACCCATGTGAAAGAGCCCCTAAGCTTATTTCTACCAGTTTAGGTTAAAACTTCCCCAAGGCACAAAGTCTTTGCCCTTGGATTAGGTAAAATACTGCCACTACCAAGTGTTTTAGATAAAGAACAGGGAAAGGACCCCTTGGAGTTCCTATTTCCCCGAAATATCCCCCTAAGCCCTTACACCCCCTTTCGGGGGGAGGCTTGAAAATAAACAAGATGAGCACAAACCCCTTGGATTTTTAAGACCCAAAAAACCCAATCAGATTCTTAAAAATCAGAACTTTATTAGAAGAACAAAAAAAAATAGATAAGAGAACAACTCTGTAGGATCAAAATGGAAGATAATCTTACAGGCAGTCAGATTAAAAACATAGAGAATCCCTCTAGGCAAAACCTTAAATTACAAAAAGACACAAAAACAGGAATACACATTTCCTCCAGCACAGCGAATTTACAAGCCAAAACAAAGAAAACCTAACACATTTTCTAGCTAGATTACTTACTAACTTTACAGGAGTTGAAGGGCTTGCATCCTTGATCTGTTCCCGGCAAAGGTATCATACAGACCGACAAAAGCCTTCCACCCCCCACACACCCCCTCCAGATTTGAAAGTATCTTGTCCCCTCATTGGTCATTTTGGGTCAGGTGTCAGCGAGGTTACCTTAGCTTCTTAACCCTTTACAGGTGAAAGGATGTTGCCTCTGGCCAGGAGGGATTTTATAGCACTGTATACAGACAGGTGGTTACCCCTCCCTTTAGATTTATGACAGGAGCACAACCGCTTTTCTTTAGAGGAATATGTGGTGTATTTGTTGTTGCTGCAGTGCTTTTATCAGTTAAGTATTCATTGAAATAGTTAGGGTGTGAATGTGTGTATAAGAGCAAAACTGGCTCTGTTGTGTGTTGTGACTTTCCATTATAAAAACAAAAGGGACAAGGATGTTAGGGAAGGATTTATTTGCTGTTCCGAAACCTGTTTTAAAAACCCATAAAGTCAGGAACACACTTAATAGGCAATTTTAAGGCAACTGGGTAACTGAAGTGTGAAAGGCTGAAAT
Source organism: Lepidochelys olivacea (assembly GCF_965140295.1). NCBI lineage: Eukaryota > Metazoa > Chordata > Testudines > Cheloniidae > Lepidochelys > Lepidochelys olivacea. Next base: position 128,128,553 of record NC_140416.1, read on the forward strand.
GCTCAAAAGGTCAAATGCCTCATGAGATTTGAGATTATTTTTTTTCCTATCCAGTAAAAGTCTTCAGGACGGGAGTAGTTGTGACATATTACCGTACATTGGCTTGATGAATGGTTGGAAATATTCCTTTCGCTGCCAGGTTTATTTTCAAATGACTCAAATGACCAAAAATAGCTATTAACTACTTTGAAAGGTTTACACTGCAGCCCTGGTAGTCCAATGAAACTAAATCATAGGCCAAAAGGAAGCTCACTGAGCTAGGACCACTTGATTAGATTATGGCTTTTATACTTTGATAATAGGACTGTGATGGATGTAAATAAACATGGCTTTAGAATCTGGCTCATTGCAAAGTTTATTCAACACATTTAGCCTCTTTTCTTTGTCATGAGTTATTCAGATTATTTTTACAACTGTATATGTAATTATTGCTCAAACCTGAGTCAATCCTTGGGTTAGTGGACTGTATTTACCTGGTGTATTTGCTCTTCATTAATGGTTTACCACCCTTTGGGCATTTTCATCACATGGCATAATTTCTACTCATAGAACTGGATGAATCTGATGGCCATAAAGAAGGAAAATTCATGAGGTATTCAGTAGTCCTTGGAGTCCTTCAGGATGTAGTAGGAAGCGGTTTTGTGAAGTTAGGCTGGACAGATTAGGACATTTTCAGGACGGTTTTTTGGCCACTTCCTTTCTGAGCCTACGGAGTCAGTCTTTGGCCAAGATGCCATTGCTAGCAAACTTAGCCCATTGTAAGGCTAGGTTCAGATTGAAAACAAAATCTTTCATTATGTCCCTGCACCGTCACTGTGTGTGACTTGTGCATTAGCAGTCTCTTCTGTGAAGGCTGTATGCAGATCCTTGTTCAGCTGATTAAACTTCCTGAAGGGTTGTCAACCTTCCAGGATTGTCCTGGAGTCTCCAGGAATTAAAGATTAACCCTGAATTAAAGATTGTCGTGTGATGAGACCTCCAGGAATACGTCTGACCACAATTGGCAACCCTAGTGAAGAGTGAGGTCACATACAGTTGTCCACCTTATTTAACTGTCTCATAGGTGCTTCTATAGCTCCTATTACCCTAATATCTGCACCCTGCACACTCTTCACATTTATCCTCACTAAATCCTGGTGTGGCAGAGCAGTGCGATCTTCCCCCTCTTTTACAGGAGAGGAACCAAGGCAGAGAGAGACGAAGGGCGTGTCTACATGGCTAGTGAGTGTGCAGCACGCTAATTGGCCATGTGAATGCCGCTACTGTGCGCTGGCAGCTCCAGAGTGTGTGTGTTGTAGTCCTGTTAAGGGTCGTATAGTGTGCGGTAGCATCATGCACACAGCCAATGAGTGCTCAGCAAGCTGGTGGCTTGTACATTCATACCCTGCCTGCCAAGGGGAGAAGCCCTATGTTGTAATCTTTCCTATGGTTTATAACAGCATAATATTAGATGCCCAAGTCTGGGTTGGCGATCCAATTGATTGCCATCCCCTCAGCATCACCTGAAGCAGAGTGACCAGCAGGATATGTTCGTTTGGGACACTGATTGATGAAGTATTCCATCGTTTGGTGTCCATTTCTGCAGTCGCAAATGGGATTGTCTCATTCAGGCCCCATTTATGAAGAAGGCAGGTGTATCTGCTGTGTGATGTGCAGATGTGAATCAAAGTGGACCATTCCTTCCACGGGCATGAAAAGCCAGTGGGTTCTTCAATTAGGTCTTTGATGAGGGTTTTGTTCTGGATATTGGCATCCTTCCACAATGCTCACCATGATTGTGGGGGATGGGACTCTGAATCCTCAAGCTCTTGTATTGCAAGCTAAAAAGGTTTCCTGGATTTGAGTTGGAATCTCAGTACATCATTTAGGTCTTCATGTGTTGGAAGATCATTGTTCCCTCCACCATGATGGACCTCTTGACAAATTCCCATGTTATGGCGAATTTGTGTGGGTGAATATATGCCACTATTGCAAGCCATGCTTGTGGCACTGACTGTGTTGTGCCTGGAAAAATCTGTGATGGTGTAAAGCTGAGAACTGATGAGTGAAGTAGGGGAGTTGTGCCCAAATGGGTGAGCAGGCAAAGGCCAGTGAAAGAGGTCCGTAGACTCTTTGCATTGACTCCCCAGGTCATTCCTGCCAGTTGCCTTTAGTTTGTTATGAATATTTTTGGGGGTATTGGTGGCTTTTGAGGCTTTTGGTGTAACATCACACCAAGATATGTCTTACCTGCTGGCCACAGAAATCCATGTGCAGTTCTGCCCTTGAGCCTTTTGATTGTTCAGATGAAATGCTGACACAACAGCCTTAATGGGGTTTGGTTTTAGCTGCCAATGTAAGACGTTGTTCCATGATTAAGGTCCTTGGTTCAAATTTGTTCTACGGGAGGTAAATTCTGTGTCTGTGTGGTCAAAGCAATGTCATCAGCAAAAGCGTGTTTCTGTGATATGTGTGATGGTCCGAGGAATAGATATTAAACAGGATTGATGCTAGGGCCTCTGTGTTAGGCCATTGTTGAGAGTTCATTGCCTGCTGACCAAAGGAAACATGAAACCTATGATTGGTTAGATGTTCTTGGAAGAATTTTATCATTGCGTAACATGGGATAATTTTACTGGCTTTCAGGAGGAGGCCGTTCCTCCAAACAATATTTTAGGCAGCAGATACGTGTAAGAGAGCTGCCCCAGTCTTGTAGGATTCCAGAGAAAGCAGCTCAGTGAAAGCTTATGCTCAAATAAATTGGTTAGTCTCTAAGGTGCCACAAGTCCTCCTTTTCTTTTTGTCAAGGCTAATACTTGGTGCAGCTGCGGCCTGATTGGGAATCGGCTTGTACATTCGGTGATGTTGTTTCCGGTAATGTTCTCTTGGTGGCTTTCTACAACATGCAGAGGAGTGATAGAGGCTGGTACAGTGAGGATTACTGGGAGGTGCATAACCAGAGCCTCGCGCCAGATCCTCTGGCTCCATTCTTCAGGACTCCTACTGGAGAACTGTGCGGCCAACCACTTTCATCCCTTGACTCTGAGGGTTTGAGGAAATTCTGTAAAGACCCCATCAAGTCCCGCAGCTTCCCCAGCTTCAGCTTTTGTGAGGGAGGGGTCCAAAATTTCTTCCTCAGCTGTGAAGGACGATGGCAGCCCTTACTGGGGAATGACAGTCTGTAGCGAAGCAACGACTCACTGGTGCAGCACCTCCTGCTGGTCATCTGGGAATTAGCTCTTTTCCAGCGTACAGAGAGCCCTCTGCAGGCCAGTGTCTCGCCTGCCACTGGCCCCATGTCCCTCCCGGACCCTAGTGCCCTTTACCCTGGGGTTCTGCCCCAGCAGTACCCCCACACTCTGGGTCTCCCCTCCCAGGGGAACCCCCAACCCTCTAACCCCACCTTGCCTCAGTGGCTACTGCCAGTCATCATCTAGCCCCCGCTCACTGGGGCAAACTGAAGTCTGTAATGGCCACTCATCATCGGCAAGGGGGTAGGACCTGCTGCCTTTGCCTATCCCCAGGCTGCCCCTCTGCAGCCCCAGCACCTTTTGTAGGCCTTCAACAGGCCTGCAGTGACTACCCCGCTACACAGTCTTTAGTACTTGCCCCAGGTCACACAGGAAATTTGTGGCAAAGCAAGCACTGAACTGAGGTTGGTACTGTCTTCTAGGTGTTTGCAAATTGATTGCTTCATTATTTGCTCCATTTTCTTTCCGGGTACTGAAGTTAAGCTGACTGGTCTATAATTCCCCAGGTTGTCCTTATTTCTCTTTTTATAGATGGGCATTATATTTGCCTTTTTCCAATCCTCTGGAATCTCTCCTGTCTTCCATGACTTTTTCAAAGATAATCGCTAATGGCTCAGATATCTCCTCAGTCAGTTCCTTGAGTGTTCTAGGAAGCATTTCATCAGGCCCTGGTGACTCGAATACATCTAACTTGTCTCAGTAATTTTCAACTTATTTTTCTATTTTCACCTCTGATCCCACCCTGTTTCTACTGGCATTCACTTTGTTAGACGTCCAATCACTACTAACAATTTGGGGAAAACAAAGTCATTTAACACTTCTGCCATTTCCACATTTTCTGTTATTGTCTCTCTCTCCTCCCCCCCGCCCATTGAGTAATGGGCCTACCCTGTCCTGGCCTTCCTCTTGCTTCTAATGGATCTGGAGAATGTTTTCTGTTACCCTTTATATTTCTAGCTAGTTTAATCTCATTTTGTGACTTGGCCTTTCTAATTTTGTCCCTACATACTTGTGTTATTTGTTTATATCCATCCTTTGTCACTGGACCTTGTAAAATATCCTTGAGTCATCTATTTCGATTTACAAGAAGGTAAAGGGGTGATTTGATAACAGATTAAGTACCTACATAGGGAACAAATTTAATAAGGGGCTCTTCAGTCTAGCATAGAAATGTAGAACAAGATCCACTGGCTGGAAGTTGAAGCTAGACAAATTCAGGCTGGAGAAAGACATTTTAAAAAATCAAAACAATGAGGGTAATGAACTGTCATGATCAAAATACCCAGGAGTTTGATGGATTCTCCATCTGCTCTAGTTCAAACAGGGGAATTAATTCAGGGAAATCTCTGGCCTGTGTTATCCAGGAGGTCAGACTTGATTAGAATGGTCACTTCTGGCCTTATAATCTATATTGTATTTGTCTCCCACTACCCTGTGTGGATTTCCCTGCCTAATGAAGGTTCCAAAGCAGATTCCTAAGGCATCTCATTTGTTTGTAACATTCATGTTTCTATGGTTTTTGGAAAACTTTTGCAATGGGTTATTTCCCAGGTTTAGGTGAACAAACAATATAAGTCATTGTCCACAGAGGATGGCAATACCAAACCACACCAGAGCAGCACTTCAATCAAGGAAGTGCAGTTCAAGGAGTAAGTAGTAATTGGGTGGGGTGGGAAGGGCAAGTACTTTTCATGGCAGTTTAGAAAAATGTTCATTTATTAGCGATTTCTTTGAAATGTGTCTGTCCAATGAAAGCCCAAAAACTACTTTTCTTTCCTCCCCATCCCCACCCCACCCCATCTGCCCTTTTCATGACTCCAATTGACTCTGGAAGGGTTGGGGGAAGGGGGAAAATACAAAGTGGTGACACAAAACTGGTGGGGGGCGGAGGGAAGCATTTGGAAATAAAAAGCAAACAAAACAAGAATTTGCTTTGTCACAAAGTAAAGAATTCTACAAAAAGCTTTCACTACAAATAATTTCAAATGAAAAATGTGAACCAGCTTTAGTAAGAATGGTTCAAACTGGAAGCTTTCAGCACATCTTGCCCTTAGCCTGACAAACAATTCTGGTAGTGAATAACAGCAAGTGGTAAAAAAGCCTTCTCCAATTTTTGTCAGCCAAGAGTGCCTTGTAACTCCGAGCCTGGAGAGAGTGCACCATGTAGGGATTGAGGGATCAATAGAGTTCAGCTTTTAACTTACCTGCCCCCATGCTGCCTAATGAACAAAAGCATCCACTGAGCTCTCTGGAGAGATGCCCAGGTCTCTCCTCTGACATTCTCTCCAAGCTATTAGTTAGTTTAGAATCTGTCAGTCTGAGACTTGCCTGAGTTATTCTAACCCACGGGCACTGCATTTCTCAATATTTCCTTTCATTCATTTCTGTGTTGCCCAACCATCTACCTTTGTTAGATCCCACTAGAGAAGACTTGGAAGAATTCCAGTCTTGGCTGATCTAAGTAGTTTTATCATCCGCAAATTTACCACATCACTGTTCATTCCCGTCACCATATCATTAATTGGTTTGTTAAACAATAACAGTCCTAATGTGGACTGTCAGGTGTCCCCCTGTTAGCCTTTTCCTGCACTGCAAATTGACCATTTATTCCTATTTGTGTGTTCTGGGATTTTGTTGAAGGCTTTTTTTTTAAAGAGCCCAAATAAATTATGACAGGTGGCTGTCCAAGTGCAAACTGGATTGACATTTATGCGCAGTAGAACAATGCGCTATGCTTCTAAAATTGTCAGCTCTAAAGTTGTGCTAAAGCAATGCAGGTACCATCCTGTAGCTTCAAGTAGCCTAACAGGTCTTTTTGACAGATTCCTTTCTCCTTCCACTAGTCCCCCAGTAAAGGCAATTTAACTTAATAAAAGTGTTTAATCCAGACGCACAGACTTGTTTAAGTACTCCCCAGACCCCTGTCCAGAGCCTTGACACGGCACACTTATGGGGATCCGACCACACCCTTTCAGCTAGGACTCTGGTATGTTCACCCAGGCTGTCATTGTGAGAATTTGACAATGACAGCAGTCAACTCTGCAATTTAAAACAAATACAAAACAGACTTCTAAGATAAATGGACTTTAAAATTAGAAAGGTAGAATCATAGAAGATTAGGGTTGGAAATGACCTCAGGAGGTCATCTAGTCCAATTCCCTGCTCAAAGCAGGACCAACACCAATTAAACCATCCCTTCCAAGGCTCTGTTAATCTGGGCCTTTAAAACCCTCTAAGGAAGGAGATTCCACCACCTCCCTAGGAAACCATTCCAGTGCTTCACCACCCTCCTAGTGAAATAGTGTTTCCTAATATCCAACCTAGACCTCCCCCACTGCAACTTGAGACCATTCCTATCCCTTTCAATCCATTGCGGCTACTCAGACACCAGCCGTGGCTCTCCCAGGTTGGCAGATGTGAAGCTGAAGTTGCCCTTGCTGTCCCGTGGTGTGGAGTGGGAGGCTAGGGATGCTGCCCCAGATGCCCCGTGGAATGGTGAGGGTGCTGGCAGCTTCTGCAGTCAAGTTCTCTGTGGACTGCAAAGGGGGGTGAGCCTGTGAGTGTGGGGCATGTAGATAAACAAGAGCTTTCAGCATTTCTGTTTGCTGCCTTGGAAGCCCCATTATGTCCTGGTATCTCTCCTCCTCCTTTTCCTGCGGGGACTCCTGGTCTTTTCTCCTGTCCGCTCTTTCCTTTTCCAGGCCGTCTGCCATATGCATGCACCAGGCTCTCTTTTCGTGGCCCGGTGCAGCAGTGGCTTGCAGTATCTCACAGAAGATATCCTCCCTAATCTGCTTCTGAAATAAATTGCCTAAGGAGTTGTTAGGAGTGTTAGTAATGACAATGTAGGATTCAGGCCTGTATATCCACCTGAGATAGAATTTTGGTTCTTGTTTGCCCATTTGATTTTTGATACACTTATATCCTTACTAATATGTGTGAACAGACACTGTGTGTTGCTTCTGCCCATCCAGATAGTGCTTAGAGTATAATGGGAACAGGTAAGAACAGTTAAGTGTTGCTGTGTATAGTGGGAGTATAATACACAAGCGCACACTTGAGGACTTCCCTTCAACTCCTGTCTCCAGGCAAGGTCAAGCAACCAGTCAGGAGGGGCAAGGGGGCTAGGCGTGGGGAAGGTATAATCAACACTAAGGCCAAAGAAATGCCTGTCCCTGACCAAAATACAACCTCTCTTCTTACTAGGGTGACGAGACAGCAAGTGTGAAAAATCGGGCCATGGAGTGGGGGGTAATAGGAGCCTATATAAGACAAAGCCCCAAATATCGGGACTGTCCCTATAAAATCGGGACATCTGGTCACCCTACTTCTTACTCCTCCAATGGGATACAAAAGAGGTGGGACCAAGCACGTGTACTACAGGTATATTTATGCCTGTTAAAGAGGGGTGGGGACTAGACACTGGGAAACAAGGCTCTGCGGAGTCAGAGCTATGGATATGCTATCTTGAAACTAACCCCAATAAACATCGGATCGCCTGCACTTCGGACTTCTGGTCTTCTGCTTTCTGTCTGTGCAACAAGAACCAGGGGAGGAGGCGAAGGGAAATCCCCCTAATGGGAGGTTGTGGAATCTCTGTCACTGGAGATTTTTAAGAGCAGGTTAGACAAACTGTCCGGGATGGTCTAGATAATACTTAGTCCTGCCGTGAGTGCAGGGGACTGGTCTAGACCTTTTGAGGGCTGTTCCAGTCCCATGATTCTTTCTCCTCCTTTCGGAGTCAGGTGTGGTGGGGTGTACCCCTCAAGGCCTCAACAGCAGCAGCTACAGGTAAAATAGGTGGATGTATTGTATTTACGGTCACAACAGAAAGGGGAAGACGTGTCAGAGCTCTCTTACCTTATTCCCAGGAGAGTTTTAAATAAGGCATGCTTCGTGACGTTTCGCCTTGGCATGCCTCGGCATGTCCCCGCCGGGGTGAGTATGGGCTGCCAGGGGAAAGGAGGTGGGCATCATTCCATTGCATGAAACAAGAAGATGTTGCCCCTATTTCCATGGGTATGAGTGGGGGGCACTGGCACTGATATCTCAGTCCTGAGAGTCACAAAGGCATGGGGAGCACGGCTGCTACTGGCAGCCCAAAGCCACTCAGGCTCCTTTGCGGCTAGCCTGCTTACTGCAACGGTGCCTGCCGAAGTCACTGCCACGTGGCGTGGGAAAGTGCCCTACCGTGGAAGCAGAGAAGGCAGCCAGCCCTAGAAACCTTTGGGAGAGCACGTCCCTGAAAGGTTCATCGGGATCTCTTGGTAGCATACAAGGGACATCCCAATGTACGCACACAATGCCACCTGCCCCTCACCCCCTCTAGGAGAACAAAAAGCGATACCAATCTTCCTTTGTTTGCTGTGCTGCGGCTCCTTCTGACCCGAATAAAACAATACAAAGTGGATACCTGTGTTCTGCTAACATGGGGATGGCCCAGGCGCCATCTTTACATTTAAAGCGTTACGAAAAATTCATGCACACTCTTACCCCCGGTTCTTCCCTTTCCTTGGGCCCAGCTGGTGGGGCTGGCTAGTCTGTGGTGGAGTCCTGAAAAGATCCTAGCTCGTGGCACAGCTGGACACTCTGCCACATGTGCTTCCCTCCAGCTCACTGTTCATGGCCGGGGTCTGTGTGCCAAGCCCCCCTGAGGCATTCTTGGGGGCCTGTGCAGTGCTGGTGAGGTCTCCGCTAAGTATGGCATACAGCTTGGTGTAAAACCAGCAGGTCTGTAGCTGGGCACCACGTTGATTGCCGGCCTCCCTGCCGTGGAAATACGGCTTCCAGAGTTCCTTTGCGTTCACATGGCACCACTACTGATCCCCATTGTACCCCTTCTCCTGCATCCCCCGTGCAGGCGTTTGTTGATATCCATGCTCCTGTGACTGGTCTGTAGCTGGGCCTGCATAGCCTCTGCTCCCCACAGGCCCAGGAGAGCCGACACCTCCTGTCTACGTCAGGCGGGGTGTGTCTAGTGCATGGAGCTGCATGGCTGGCTGGGCACTTGCTCACAACACGGGAGAGCCACTGGGCGTGCTCTCCAGTCAGGACAATGCATTTCAAAAAGACACAAGATATTTAAAGGGAGGGGTGGGCCCAGTCTCAGGGACCCCTGGGCAGTGGCATTCACAACTGTGACCAGAACAGTCATTGTGGGACAGCTGTTGGAGGAGTGTTACGGTTGACATAGGTCACACAGCATCTACACTCACACTGTGTCAACCTCATTAGGTCAACTGTGGCTCCACACCATCTGTGGAGAGGGTGTCGCTGCATGGCTGGACACACACTGGAGAGTAGACACTGTGCAAATAGGTCAACACAAAGCTACGCATGTGGACCTCACTTTGTAGGGGAGACCAGGCCTAAGGAACTACATAGTGCTCCTGCTCTTGCCCCCCTCTCGAAACTGACTGGGAACTGTTCACACCTGCGTATCTGGGTTTTACCTCCCGTAGCACTGAGGTTTAGCTCTGGGTGATGCTTTCTGAAAAGACACTGCTCTGGCCCGCGCTTCAGCCCAGGGTGAAGTGGAGGTGCAGGAAGAAGCGTGCAAGCGGGTTTTAGCAATATTGCCTCAGCATCCCCCTACCCCTCCCAAAGCCCCTCCCAGGAGCTACTCAGGGCAAGGCCTCTGTGAGGACTCCAGCCAGCCCTTCCCCCGTGGCAGTGACAGGCTGCATCTCACCTGTTCCAGGGATGGGATGGGCCTGGAACTGACTGTCATGCAACAGCCCATGGCTATTTGGTGTAAAAGACCGCTCCACCAGCGGTTGTTCCTGTTACCTCATCTACCCACCGATTCCAGACCTGGATCTTGCCTTAGGGCTGTAACTGGTTTGAATCGCCCCCTGCAGAGAACCAGGGCTTACATCGTGTAGAATTCTACCAGCTTCGGAGGAGCACCTCAGCCAGGGTCAATGGGTACATTTCCTCTGCTTCTGACGGAGCTATGCTGATTGACACCAGCTGAGGAGCTGGCCCTTTGGCTTTACACCGAGGGCAAAGCTTCCGCTTGAGTGGGCTCAGATACATCCCAGTTCTGTGGCGTAGTTTGCCTCTGCGTACTGAGTGAGATGCGTCAGGAAAGATTATTATGCAAAATAGCTTTTGTTTTGGGGTCTTTTTTTTGCCTTAAGCATGTTTACAGTTCCCATTGTTGTTAATGAGACTAATGCCTCTGTAGTGGGGGGCGAATGATAAATGCCACATTGAGAATTAGAAGATTAATATGACTGACTTTTATATTGCACAGTATTTGTGGCTAATTTACAGGTGATCAGATTGTAGGTACAACATGCTGCATACTGATTTTGTGTATATGACACGTAGGTTGTTTTCTACTCCTAGTGTCAAGTAAACAAAACCTGTACTACAAATTAAAGCCGCATAAATGCCACATTTAATAAATAGCTGGATTCTACCCAGCAGTTTAATTATGGATGGTAATTTAATTTGAGCTGCTAAAGGCTATAATCATGAATATTTTAGTGGCAGTTCACTACCATACGAAGTCTGGAAACTGCGTCCCATGGTCCAGGGCCTACCTTTATTCTGCAAACACTCCTTCCCTTTGTGATTGGAAGCCACAGCTGATAAACAATGTTGCAATAATACAGTACCACACACTTTCAGCGTCTCTATATTACAAATGAGCCATCCTAGTCATTTAGTATTACAATGTTATCAGAATGGATCTCATGATGTGATTATAATGCATGTAAAGCTTAGCAAGAAAACACTATATAATTTTTTTTAAATATTCACTGCTCACATTTTTTCCAGTACATGAAGGCAAATTCTTTTACTTAGTTTACGCCAGGGTGCATAGTAGCTGTTTGAATTACTTTATTTCCCTCAGCTGAAATTCAGTGTGCTGTGAAATACTCGACAATTTTGTGTTTATTGTGCTGAGTACATCCCACGTACAGACTCTTTCTAATATGTAATTGTCTATTTTTCTATCTGAAGTTATTATTTCATGCAGCTGGCTCTCAGGGAAGCAGAGAACTGAATAGAAATTCAGTTTCTTTTTGTTGTCAATTTCCTCCACTAGAAAAGTAAAACATTTGCTTTGGCCCCCGCGTGAAATCTGCTTGCTAGTCTGAAGGTCAGAGACGTTTTTGAATGGCAATTAGCCAAAACTGCCACAGCCCTCTCGGCGGGATTCAGTTAGGGAAAACTTGGCACAATTTTCTCTCTTCTTTTTTCACATATTTTGTTTGCATTTTGTAGTTCTCTTACAGAATTGGAGATGCTTAATCCTAAGGAAAGTGAGAGCGAAAATGAGAACCGTGGTCAAATGCATTGTAACAGGGTGGCTTGCGATTTAGGGCGTGGGGCTAGCCAAAGGAGTGAGGCATGCCTGGGCTGAATGAGGTAATTGCCAAGAAAGGGCAGCAGTGAAAGGGGGACATGTCCAGGAAAAGGAGGAACTGCTAGCAGCGAGTGACTCCTAGGACTAAGACTCCGGCCAGGTGGGGCCAGGGAGTGGCCTTTTAAAGTGGGAAAGGCCCCAGCCACAAAGGACTGGGAGTAGGGTGACCTGAGACTCCTAGGGTGGGGCACTTTCCACCAGAGAATCCTGGCATGTGGGATTGATACTACAGGCAGGAAAAGCTTGGGAGTTACCTGACAAAAGGGTAAAATACATGGATTTGATTTTCTTGGAATAAACCCAGACCCCCAAGGAGGGGTGCTGTGAGAGGACAAAAAGGGTGTGTGGTGTTTAAGAAGCATTTTGAGGGAGGAATTGTGAGCAGGACACTGCAGAGCCCCCCCCCCCCTTTGGCAGGAGGGGTTGCAGGAGAGGTGGCTGACTTCACTGCATGCATAGTAAACACTGCCCCATACATCTCTCTACCCATGCTCAGCTGAGGAAGCCGTTCCCCTGAGGGAATGCGAGAGTCACTGGAGCAGGGGACTGGATCCTGGGTCTCCCATGGCCTGGGGGATGCTATAATCACCAGGCTACATAGTCCCCCACTCTAGGACGTGTTCTCCCCTCTCCCCCTGGCTCCTTGCGAGCAGCGCAGGTATCTAACCCCAAGAGAGGGTTTGCAACGCAGCATCCCTGGCCGAGGATGGTGTCTCCCAGCAGCCAGAATTTAGACACATACAGCCGGAGAGGGGCTTAGCACAACCCCTTCTCGTTGGCTTAGGCATGAGGTAGATGTCCAGGATCTGCGGCCTGCATGCTCAGAGGCAGAAATGCAGGCACCAAGGGAACTTTGACAGGAAAAACTTAGGCCCCAACTGAGTTTAGGTTCTTGCAGAGTTCAGCGGGAGTTTTTGGCATCACAGAAGTGGTGCTAAAACAAAGACTTGGGCCCATGTCACCACAGGACCAGAGCACAAATCAGGAAAGATCTCTGGCATACTTGGGTACCGTTCTACACGTACTGTAGATTTGAAGGACAATTAGGGTGAGAGAGGATTTTGGGGTGATCCCCATAACTATGGGAAGTAGGGAACTCTGAGTTACCTTTGAAGGGGTTCATCCTTTCTCTAATTAATATATTGTTATAAAGTGACACCGTTGTGGCTCTGGGGTTGTGTATTCTATCATATCAAGCAATTGGTATTATTTTTGCTTTCCCTGAGCCCTTCGGCCATATTGTCCCTGCAGTACGATAGAAAAATGAGAACGTTCATAACTATGCAATGAATATTCATTAGTTGATATTTGCATGGACATCCCCTGCTTATGCAAATTTACAGGCATCAAAGCATTAAGAGGAGGTTTTGTAAAATGAGGTTCATGGCATTCTCCAAGGGGGAGAGAAGACGGATGTCACAAAACAGTCGGAGAATGTAAAAGGTTCAAGAACAAAGGGGTACAAATTGAAGCTAAGGAAAGGTCAGGCCCTCAGGGAGTTTGAGCTCTTCCTTACACAGATGGTGACAGTCCATTTCAGACAATTATAGGCAGTGGCAGAAGCTTCAAAGGACAAATATATTTGCAAACAGTGAGGAGAAAAAGATCATTACAGGATAATGGTTCCAGGTAGGTAGGTAAATTGATACTGTTGGGCCACATGTTCTCCTTCTGTTGCAGAATGTTGTCCCATTTATGGTATGGTGAGCCATAATTATATCATTCAACTGTAGCGTTTATTATGCGAAGAAAAGTTTTTAAAAGAACAAATGTTCAGAAAATGCAATCAACATTTTTGTTTCAGTCCTGGGATGGTCCTCCTGCTTGTACCATTGTTTTAACCAAACCAGCTTGTGTGTGCCATGGCTGGTAAGACACAAGTGTGACTCAAAAGCAATACCTGTTTTCAGCAGCAGGTGTTTTAGGTTAGCAAATAGAGCTGAGAAAAAAAATTGATGAATGTGGCCTCTTTCTTTGCAAATTGTCCACAATACGTTTTTGAGTAAAAAAAAAAAAAATCTTAATTTTGAACAGAAAATAAGTGGCCCTGAACCTGCAAACACTTACTCATGTGCTTACCTTTGCTACTAGTCCTGTTGAAATCAAGGGAGGTGCTCACAGTTGTACAGTTAAGCAAGTGCATAGGTGCTTGCAGATCAGGGCCTACATTTTCAGTGAATGATTCTTGGACTGGAAAGTGTCAGCAACCTGTGCCATGCAATATGTGACGTTTGAGCTGTTTGGCTTTGGTTGCACATGCATGACATATGCCATGTTCACTATCTCTGACTGGACGAGGGTTCTTCCTAGAATCATAGAATATCAGGGTTGGAAGGGACCTCAGGAGGTCATCTAGTCCAACCCCCTGCTCAAAGCAGGACCAGGTTTCTCATGTGAATCAGGTTTCTCATGTGAATTGGTTCAAAATATTCTTTCCCGCAATAGCCACTGATATTTGTTTAAAGATAGCTGCATCTGCAAACGTTCCTGCCTGCAAACACATTCACAGAATTTCCATTGAAAAACAGAAAATTCTTTGACAAACACAAAGTGATACTCTTAAAAAAAAAAGTCAAACAAATCTTCACAGAAACGTGTGGCAGAGTTAGACAGGGAGGCACTGCATGTTATATCTATTCCATACAAAGGGCTGCATTAATACATTGCTAAAGTGGCAAAGTGAAGTTCACAGATGCAGAGTTAAGCTTATGCGACCTCTTTTTCCAAACCGTGGAGTCAGTTCTTACTGTCATTTGCATGGCTGTATCTTTCAGGCAATAATATGCTCAAGAGGCAAAATGTCTGTCCTAGGGACCAGAGAGGTTTCAATTCTAGTGCACACTAGTATGTTGCACGTTCACTGGCCTGTGTGGACTTGCTGATGGACACTAAAAGTTCCCAAGTGCATGTTAACGTGGTCCCGTTTCAAACTGTACAACATCAACATGCACTAGGGAATCTTGTGAGTGCACCAGCAAAGGGCACACAGACCAGCTAGAGTGCACCATGCCAGGATCACTAGAATGTACACTCCTCTCGTGTGGCCTAGTGCAACATGTAGACAAGCCCCTACAGTGCTGGGCTTGACATGGTTTATTTCTAATAACCATCTGAATAAACCAAGTCAAAACTAGCATGCTGTAAACGGCAGGAATGGAACATTGAAACCTAACTATAGCACCCTGAATTTTCTCTTTCTTGGGTAATGCCTGTTCTTGGAGTGAGAATACTTCCAGTTTCAAACATTCCCTCTGGTTTTTAAGATGAAAGACCCCATGGAAGGACACAAAGTAATGGCTGAGTTCCACAGATGAATCTGTGTAGGGGAAGGGCCCTTAAACATTTGTGCTTACAATTCAGGAAAATTTATTATTTTGGATACATTTTGGATTTTTCTTTTATTTTCACTTTCAGAAGAGGCATGTCTGATGCATAAATCATTGTAATAAATCTAATATTCACAGCCTGTATTTCTGATATTTTAAGGATTCACATGTTTGGAGGATTTCATAACAATGGAATAAAAATGTCCTCAGTCAGACATGCATGTTGTTGTTCACAATAGCACGTCCCAAATCCCTGGCATTAAGTAATTTGCATTTCCAAGGCAGGCAGCCAAATGCACGCTTCTGAGGATGAATATGGATGGAGCTGTCAGTCTGGGGGTAACTGCCCCTTTGGTCCCTTGCTGGTCTTCTCAGTGATGCCCCCTTAGGACTCAGGCCTCCAGGCATCACATTTATAGGCAGAGACCTGTGACTCTCTCCCGCCAGACCATGGAATTAGGCTGGGAGTCATCGCCTACCCCAGAAGGCCAGACTGTCATCCAGTTTAGTCTCTCTCAGGGGCTAGGATACTATTATCAGTGATCAGCCAGCTTTCCCACAGCACAGCACATTTATTTTAGGACAAAAGCATTACAGAGGAAACACACAAGGAAACCTATAAAAGGTCTGAATGCATAGTAAGCTCACCAGAGGCTGCCCATCTTCTGCATGGGGATCTGGCTGGAGTCTAAGTCTTTCCAGAAGGGTTTGTTCCCTTGGTGAAAGGCTTTTGACAGCTTTCAGGGAGCCTCTGAGTTTAAGCTGATGCTTCACACAGTTTGGGGGCCTTTTCACCAGCTCGCATGAGCAACGGAGTGGCTCACAAGGTGAGCTCATCTAGTTTTCAATCACAACAACACTGCGAACATCTAGTGTTCAATAGTCCACCTGACGGCGCACTCTTGGAAAGTAAAGCAAAACAGTATTTCCAAGTGTGGTCAGCAATAGAACTTGGCTTGGTCTGGCTTCATGGATGGTGGATATGTGAATCAATCCATCCATCCTCCCTCCCACCCCCAGCTTCACCCAGGACCTGCCCTTTGATAGAAGGCAGCAAGCTTTTCTTATGTGGTCTGCTGGGCCCTGATTGGCTGCTGCCAGCTTCCAGGAATTCTTGCTGGTTCTATCGGCAAGGTCACCCTGAAGATCCAAAAATGACTGCTCTTCTCTTCTTAAAGGGGTGCTTCATGGGGTGGAGGTGCACTACAGTAGTGGGGTCTCCTGGCAGAAGGCAGCGAATGCCTGGCACACCCCATCACAGGTTTTTGTTTTCCCCAGGCTTCCTGAAAGGTTCAACAAGGACAAGTGCAGAGTTCTGCACTTAGGACAGAAGAATCCCACGCACCGCTACAGGCTGGGGACAGACTGGCTAAGCGGCAGTTCTGCAGAAAAGGACCTGGGGATTACAGTGGACCAGCAGCTGGATATGAGTCAGCAGGGTGCCCTTGCAGCCAAAAAGGCTAACGGCCTATTGGGCTGCATCAGCAGGAGTATGGCCAGCAGTTAGAGGGAAGTGATTATTCCCCTCTATTCGGCACTGGTGAGGCCATATCTGGAGTATTGCATCCAGTTTTGAGCCTCCTACTACAGAAAGGATGTGGACAAATTTTAGAGTCCAGCGGAGGGCAACAAAAATTATTAGGGGCCTGGGGCACATAACTTACGAGGAGAGGCTGAGGGAACTGGGCTTATTTAGTCTGCAGAAGAGAAGAGTGAGGGGGGATTTGATAGCAGCCTTCAACTACCTGAAGGGGGTTCCAAAGAGGATGGAGCTCGGCTGTTCTCAGTAGTGGCAGATGACTGAACAAAGAGCAATGGTCTCAAGTTGCAGTGGGGGAGGTCTAGGTTGGATATTAGGAAACACTATTTCTTAGGAGAGTGGTGAAGCACTGGAATGGGTTCCCTAGGGACGTGGTGGCATCTCCGTCCTTAGAGGTCTTTAAGGCCCAGCTTGATAAAGCCCTGGCTGAGACGGTTTAGTTGGGGTTGGTCCTGCTTTGAGCAGGGGGTTGGACTAGATGACCTCCTGAGATCCCTTCCAACCCTGATATTCTATGATTCTAGGACACAAGTAAAACTAGTCAGTGCTCCTCTCCACAGAGGGCAAAGTTTCAAACACTGGGTGTCTGAACAGTACCTATGCAGCCTTCATTGGATTGAAAGTACAATTACTTTAAGCCAATGGCTGACACTTTGTTTTTTGAAAAACAGTAAATAATAGTTCCCCTAGTTATGGCTTTAAAGTATTTGAAATGGTATTTCAATATATAAATGGAATATTGCTTATGATATACTAATATTGTGTATGTACTAGTACATGGGTACTGGAAAACCACACTATGTAAATCATTAATATACAGATATGGGCATGATTCTGACAGGTGACAAACAAAATAGTTTTTATAGGAAAGGCCCTAGCAAATTCACAATCCATTTTGATCAATTTCATGGCCAGAGGGTTTTTTAATTGGTCAATTTCACGTTTTTAGGTGTTTGCATCTGAAATTTCATGGCGTTGTAACAATGGGGGTCCCAACCCAAAGAGGGGCCATGTGGGGATCGCAAAGCTGTTGTAGGAGGGTTGTGGGTTTGCCACCCTCACTTCTGCTGTGCTCTGAAGGCAACGCAGCCGTGGAGCTTCCTGCAGACAAGGGAGGTGCCCAGAGGTGGGTCTGAACTCCCCCCTTCCCCGAGAACAGTCGTGCAGGGGAAGAGGAAGTCCTGTTCCACTCCACTGGGGCCAGGACTAGCAGCTAGGCTGAATGGTAGGAGCCCCGAGCCCTGCCTCCTCCCCTCCAATAGCTTGATTTCATGGGGGAGGTCTCATTTCACGGTCCATGACATGTTTTTCATGGTTGTGAATTTGGTACTGCCTTATTTATAGGTGTAGCAGAACAAAAGTTAGCAATGTAAAAATAGATGAAAAAAGAAAATATACAAAGTAGCAATAAGAGATGTTACTCAGACAAAAGCAAGCAACAAATTTCCTATTGTACAAGTAACAATGAAATGTCGCTAAGGTAATGGTCACCCTCCCTCGTACAGATTAGGGAAGTGTCTGTACAATAGCAAATCAGAGCACTTGCAGACAGTATAGGTCAGGGCCTACTTTCTGGGTTTTTTTTAATTTTTGAAAGCTCAGTTTGTGGCAGCTTTAATGGGCCTGAATTTTCCAAGGGCTGGTTCTCAGCATGTTCTGAACATCAGGTCCCTTTAACGTGTCTCATGTTGGGCCCCAGGCGAACTAGTCAGGTTGCAAAATTTGGCACCAGCTTTCAGAATCTTCCCTAAGTTCTGTCTGTGAAATAAGAATGTCCCCTGCATGTGGTGGGGAGCTGTCCTGAAAGTATTTACACGCCCAGTGACAAGGGCAGGGAGGGGAATGCAAAGAGGGTCTGTGCTCTGGGCTCGCTACTCGACTTAGCTGACTGGAGTAGGAGATCAGTCTTAAATATGAGACTCCTTCCTAGGTAGTTGAGGCTAGAGTTTTCCAGAACCTTTTGAGGAATAATAAAGTTGCACCTAACCCCATTTGAACCAGCTGAGTCGCTGGAAAAGAGAGGGCAAATATTCAGTAAGTGTCTCTTATCTAATTTGCTACAGCCAAGTCCCACGGTCTGATGCCATTACATAGCGTTAGCTCAGTGGGCTGAAGGTCTGAATGGCTAAGCATTAATAATGTATGATTTATTATTTAATATTCTGTGGCAGTCTCTTGTATCATCAGACAGGAAGCAGCGACCCATGTCAGAACCTTTACTGAGAAAGTGCTGAGAAAGGTTTCGAGTGAAACGACCAGGCAGCTGGAAAAGAGAACGCGTCTATGACATACTTTGCCTTACAGACCTCACAGGAACTGTGGTCGGTGTCAATATCTGGGAGAGCTCACCTCAGATGCAATGGTGGGAGATACTCTGTCTGCGTCCGCGCTGACTAGGCCTGAAGTGGCTGAGTGTCTGCATGCTTTCTCCACAACCATATGCATGGAGCTTTCTGGAGCATAGGTGCCCCAGAGGCTGCCACGTGCAGGCTGCACTCTGAATTGGACCCCTCTTGGGGAGTCTTTAGCCCTGTGTGCCAAGGTTAGGGTAGGGAGGGATCCCATATACTCTCTGGGGGAGTACTGGCATGATCATCCCTTCTCAGTATCCATGGCCTGTGGGTCTCCCTCCCCCAGGGAAGCACGGATGGGAGGAGATGCACGTCCCATGAGATGGTGTCATTTTAGTGATAGCTGATTGCACAGTAGCTGCCCTTTGAATTGAAGAGAGCCACTATTAATCCGCTAAGTTACTCAATCAGATGGTTGAATACTCTTCACTGATTATATTGCTTGATATGTGACTTCAGTGGACTTTGGGGATAAAACTCTCAACTAATATTTTCTTTTCAGGACTAAGATCAGGACTTTTGACCTCCTGCATGGAGCAAGCCTTGTGTTGTCTTGCCGTGCAGAGCAGCCTGTCGGAGCACAGCAATTCTATGGGAAAGGAGTTCCATGCCAGGAAGGAGACTGACTATGAACACCGGCTGCTGCTTCCTGACACGGGCCTTGACGGGAGGAGGCTGGCGTATGCTGTGGTTAGAGGCATTCCCTTCATCCTTATTGTATTTCTTTATTGTGTGGGATATTACTTTTCTTTAGCTGTTCTTTCCTTGAGCTCTTCAGCACTGGCATATTTACGTCAAGGCTCCCTTTATAACTGGACTATTCCTCTTCAAGCCAACATAAACAGCTGAGAACTTACAAAACTGGGGACGGCCCTGAACCAAAGTTCCAGATGAGTTCCTGTGACTATCTGAGTGGACGTTTCTCACAATCCAAACCTGGATCTGGATTTCATCGCTGGCCCTTATCTCTCTAATGGGTTAAATCACAGCCTCCAGTCCAAAAGCCCCTGAAATTTAGAAGTGCTTGAAACCAGAATCTATGATAAAAAGCTTTAAATATATGCATGAAAAGTGATTTGTGTGATTAGTAGCTTACATGTACTTCTTGCATTCCCTCTAGGACAGGCTCGCTACAAAATAATTTGGAGTTGCTTTCGGCAGCTTTACCATAACTTTGGATTGCTTGTGTTGTAACCTTACTTAGTTCAAGTTAAATAGGAACTCATGGGTTTCACTGAAAGAGCGGGAAAAAGTGATATTTTAAAGGGACGCGACCCTTGAAAAGTGATCTCTGGTATAAACATCACCGACCAAAGTTAATGAAGGGAAAGAAACGGTTCCAGGTGCTCAGTAGCTCCGAGCTGGCATTTCATGGTTGATGAAGAAAGAATCAAAGGGTATAAACATTGTTCAGTTATCCCTTTCCATTCTGATAAATGTGACATTTATATTTACTTCCCGGAAAATCAGAAGCATGGAAGAAATTGTTGAGAGGTGGCTAACAACCAACTGTCTCGTGTGTGATGAAATTAAATATTGCTTACTCATTTTTAATTAGATTGCATCAGGGCTCTACAGTTCAGATATCTGTGTGCTCAGATGGGAAGCACTCGAACAAAGCATTCTGTCCCAATTTTCAATTAATTTTCTTCAAAAACTATTTTCATGAAATAGTATATTGTACCTTCAAGAAATAATTTTTGATATGCAGATTACTTGAAAAGAAAGCAATTGAAATCAATTATCATAGGTAAGCTTTGGAATGGCTATCTCTATTGTGGCTCAAGCCCCAAGCTTATTATTATTTTAATTGCATGTAATAAAAAAATTGTCATTAGAGATGATCTGGAAAGGAAAAGGAGTGCCCTTTTTTTGCTGCTTTATGAGGTATAAAAAAGCCTGAACTTAAATTACTGTTCTGGGGGAAGGTACTTAAATCTGCCCATTATTTTAGCTTTGTGTTTCAAATATATATAATATCAGGACTATAAAATCTTCCCTGCTTGTATTCCCTGCTTTTTACTAGAAAACTGGAAAAAAAGGAGTTTTTTAAGCCTTTAGTTGAAAGGGTGTGGGTGTGAATATTTCACATGTAGAGTTTTTCTCCCAAGTGTATACTAGTAATTTGAGTCAAATCAGTGTTGACCAAAAACAGACTTTCAAAAGTCTGAATAAAAATCTCTCTTTCCACAAATTTCAGTTTCTAGTGATGTCACCCCATTAAGTTTCCACTCCACAAAGGACTCCTCTAGGTAAAGTACTGGCTCACGACTTGAGAAGGGGGTTCATGGTTTCGTTATACATGACAGAGAAGCAAGGAAGTAAAGAGGCAAAACTCCTTACATCCCCGTCATGCTAGACTTGAAGCTGTAAATAGAAAAGTTACTTTACTGGACTTTGACTATCTCCATAGTAGTGATACTTTCTAGATATATAAGAACAGTTAGTTTGGTCAATTTATGGTTTTAAACACTTTTTAATCTTATTATATAGTTGACACACTTTCCTTTTATTCATTTCTTTCTATTGTCTATTCACTCGTTAGACTTTATACTTTGTCCTAATTCTCCCTTCACTAAAAAATCCTCTCCCATTCACAATCCTGTAACATCCCTCTGGCAACCACAGCCATTGCTTACGTGGAATAGTAATGTTAGGAAAAATGTATATATCTTTCACAGCTCTCTGTAGACTGCTAGCAAGTGCTCGATGGGCCTCAATGAAAGCCTGTCCTATACACATCTGCAACTACTTCAGATTACCATCTGCAAAAGGAAAAGTGATACAGCAGAAGCATCACTCTATGGAGATTCCTTTCATCCTAAAGACCACAAGCCATGCATTTTCCAACATAACATTCAAACCTTGACTTTAGTATGTTCATTTCACACACAAAAACATTCTAATATCTCCCAGAGTCCCACAAATAAACATCACAAAAGGTATAGTTTACAACTAATAAATTAATCTATTATAAGAGCTAGGTATAAGAGACTAAGACCTGATAGGTAATAGGTTAAAAAATAACTTAAGGTTTAAAGCTGAAATGCAAGAAACCTACAGGCTTAGCCCTGTAAAATATTTAATTTAGCCAAATTAGGCCTTAGCATTTAGGATAATTTAGCCATATTATAAAGATAAATTAGTGTAAATAAGTTAATAATAAATCTGATGAGCTTGTGTCTGTTTGTATGCTGATGATTTGAAAAATAACTGCTGAGTTTGGATAATAATGCCTCTAAGAGATCAGTAGACACCATAAAATAACCGTTGGTAGCCAGAGTGAAATGTTAAAGGCTTCCTTAAGGTAACCACATGGTGGTCAGGTGACATAAATGTTCGTAAGTTAAAAGATCTACTTGGTCTATCAGGTGAACACCTTCCTCCCCCCCACCCCATTAACAGTGGTATAAAACTCCCAAAGATGGACATGAGGGGGTTCAACCCTCATGCATATTAATAAGCTTTGGTGGGCATATGCATAAATTATAAATAGAAGATGGCTGGAGGTTGTTGCTTCCTGGAGTCATCCTTTCCTGACCCTCAGCAGGAGCCAGCCCCTCCACTCCGATTCAGGTGTCCAGGTGGAGATGCGAGTATGAAAGAACTGGAAATACTGGGGCTGGACACTTTGGATTTTGTAATCACTGCAATCTGTGTGGCAGTTATATTAATTGGGCTTTTCTATATGATGAGACTTTTAATCAAGTTACCTCTGATGATATCTGATTGTTGTTTCTCACATGCTCTTCAAGTCTACACTACAATGCCAACACACATGGTGGAGTGAGCCCAAATGTTTTGAGTACTGAAGTAGCCATGGAGAACAGACCTTTGCTAATACTATGGTTTAAAGGGGTCGTCAGTATTACTCAATGCCATAAAGGCTTACAAAGGAGAATAGTTCAAGTGAACGTCCATGTGGACACACAGATGAGAATAATCTGATTTTTCAGGCACTTTCATGTTCTGCCAAATCCAGAAGTCTCATCTGTGAAAGTGCCATTATTTCCCAATTACAAGGGACTTGATTTAACTTTAAATCTACTGCTTCCCCAAGATCGGAGGTTCCCACCTCACCTTTGGAACACCAGTCTCGTCACTCTCTGGGCTTTGGGCACACCCTCAGTGGGACATGCTCGACCCATGCTGCTCTGGGTCTAGCGGTAGAATACATTCTTCAGCGGTGACTACACCAATACATCAGAACCGTGGCGGATTTTAACTCTGATAAACTGCCTTTCCTTCTATGAGAGCTATAGCCCAGGGCTACTGTTCTACTCTCCATTGCTTTAACTGGAATTTATCTCCCTCTTCTCTCGGTTACTGAACTCCGTCACCGCTCACTGGGCAAAGGAAAATTCCATTTGTTTTTTCTTTCCCTCCCACCGCTTAGGAGCTTCCCTTAACCATAACCCAAACTTTTCTCTCTCAGCTAGCAACAATGTTATGAATGTTGCTTTCCAGGTTTCCATTTCCTGTGAGCCTTTGCTTCTCTCCTGTTGATTCCCACTCGACATGCAAAGGGCTTTGTCATAGAACCTTGTAAAGTCAATGGGTGTTTTAATGTAGACTTCAAAGGCAGCATGATTAGAGCCTAACTGACTGGTAGAAGTCCCCTTCTACACCATGTCTAACAGGCTATGGATGGCTTACTTCCTTCTGAGCTTCAGCCAGACAGTAAACTGAGGCTTCCCAAGGCTGGCAAGCCCACTACATTCCCAAACAAGCCTGGTGGAACATTCCTTCCTGACCGTGTTAGAGGTCAGCCTAACACCAAGGGTGAAACCACATTGGCTGCACTGGAATTGCTCCTTAGGGACACCAGTGAGAACAGAATCGGGACCTGACTGAAAGTCAGGAGGACATGACACCTCTATTCTACCACCCAAGCCTACCCCCAACTCAGGCTTCACAAGTATCACTAGTTAAAGGAACAGAGCCCCCTAATGCAGGCAGGTTGAGAACACATATAATAGGAATGTCATGGTTACCCAGTGTCTTCAGACATACTGGGTCTCTTGTTAATAATGGTAACCATAAAAATAACTTCCTATCAGTGGGCATGATGATGCCCATTACAATAGGTAATACTTTCAGAAATGGGTCTGTCTTTTTCCACACTTATGCAAATGTTTTATTTATGTTTCCACATATGTTACCACATTGGATGGTAATTCAGGAAGACAGCATTCTAAAGAATTTACATAATGAGAGAATATTCATTAGGGATATTTATTTCACTCTCGGCCTTTCTGATTTGGAGAAGGGGGTCAAAGTGTATAGCATAAAATCAAACAAGGGTTATTTTAGGCCAATTTTTTGATCAAGACAAACTATCTTCACTGTTAATCTACAGTGAGAAGCAAACACCAAACAACTGAAATAAGAAATTGGGTTAGAAAAGTAAGTGCAATGTGTAGCTGAAGGGACTTCTTTAAAAGGGTTTTTGGCTTCTTTTGTGAGCAATATATTGCAATTATTTACATGAAACTGAATTTAGCATCAAAAACTTCTCTCTACAACCTCAGTTTATAAATCTGGTAAAAATCATATGGGGTTCCAATTTAAAACACTCACTAGTGAGGATATTATCATGACTGGAACTTGCTTTCCCCTTGGTCTGAAATAGATTGAATTTGGTAACTTTGAAAAGACGTGTGTGGTAAGGCCTCTGGGGAAGGTTGGGGATGTGCTTCCTAGATGATACAGGCCATCGGTGGCTGGCTGGCTGGTCAACTTCTTGTACAACTAATTTCAGTGCTGCTAAGGTTTAATGTCATTTATTGTATGATTAATAGTGAAGCTGAGGGACCTCAGACTATTCGTTGATATTAAGTATTACAGAAGTGCCTAGAGATCCCCGCCAAGCCCAGGGCCCCATTGTGCCATGACTTACAGAAATGCACATCAAGGAACAGGCCTGCCCCAAAGAGCTTATAGTGCAAATAGAGAAGACAGACAAAAGATGAGAGCAAAGTAGAGGCACAAAGAGCATGCCTGGCTCAAGGCCACATGCTGCAGGTCAGAGTTAGGAGTAGAACCCAGGTGCTCTGAATCGCAGCCCAGTGCCCTTCTGCTATACGCTCACCCAGAGCAAATCCACCGGTAAGACAGTTTAAATGCATAGGTTCATGCAGCATATTGGAGCAATGGCTTTCTTCTTACTATTGCTATCAGCCAATCACCCAAAACTTGGCAAAGCCTGTCAACTGAAATAGAAAATTCGTAGATTCCAAGGCCGGAAGGGACCGTTGTGATCACCTAGACCAGAGAACTTTCCCCACATAATTCCAAGAGCAGATCTTTTAGAAACAAAACATCCAGTCTTGATTTTAAAATTGCCAGGGGTGGAGAATTCACCACCACCATTGGTATATTGTTCCACTGGTTAATTCCTCTCACTGTTACAAATTTACACCTTATTCCACTCTGCATTTATCTAGGTTCAACTTCCAGCCACGGGATCATGTTACATCTTTCTCAGCTAAATTATCAAATATTTGTTCCCCATGTAGGTAACTACAGAGTGTGATCAAATCACCCCTTCACCTTCTCTCAGTTAAACTAAATAGATTGGGTTCCTTGAATCTATCACTACAAGGCAGGTTTTCGAATACTTTAATAATTCTTGTGACTCTTCTTTGAGCACTTTACAATTTATCAACACCCTTTTTAAGTTTTGGGCACCAGAACTGCATATGCCAGTTGCATCCGTGCCAAATACAGAGGCAAAATAACCTCTCGGCTCCTGCTTGAGTTGCCCCCGGTTATATGTCCAACGATCGCATTAGCCCTTTTGGCCACAGTGTTGCACTGGGAGCTGTTGTGATGATTGGGCCTACAAATGTCCCCTAATTGTGAACTCAACTGTAAAAAGTGAGCGACGGTTTATAAACTGTTACAATTACCTGTAGCAACAAATCTTGATGGGTGTGACAGGGTGCGCTTGCCCCGCCCTGGTACTACAAGGGTTAACTCTACTCTTTGGGCCAAGGAGGCCACGCCCCCTCGGCCCTGCAGGGCATGCTGTGGTTGGAGACCAGGTATAAAAGGGAGCAGCCCAGCTCATTTGGGGCTGACTGCTGAGGAAGGAGGCTGCTTGCTGCAGGCTCCAGTCCGGGAACTGCCGAGGCCCCAGCCAGCAGAGGCCGGAGACGCCAAGCCCCTGGCCAATGCCCAAGCTACTGCGGACACCCAAAGAGTGATGGAGCCACGCGGGCTGAGGAGCCTATGGACTTTGGAGAGGCCAGGACCGCTGCACCAGGGACAGGGTAGGAAGTTGCTCGGGGGCATTAGGTCATTGTGCCGCGTGGTGTCAATGTGTTTCCGATGGATGTCCCGCTGACCCTGTGGCGAGCGCTCTTGCCATTGCCAGGGCCCTGGTGGAGCAGAGAGGCCCTGGGTCCCCCTACCTGGCTGCTCCCCAACCCTAGGTGGCATCCCACTCCCCTTAACTGGCCTCTGGGCCACGCAGCCCTGCTGAACAGGCCACCATGCTGACTCCGGCCATTAGGCCCCGCAGCCCTGAGGGAGAAGGCAGTCGTGCTGACTTTGTCCCCTATACCACGCTAGTCTGAGACAAGGGGTGATCGTATGGAATCAGCTGTGGGGAATTATTGCTCTCACCCTGTCCCAAGAGGGCACGGGGCGCGCTTGCCCCACGACAATGGCAAAGGGTAGGAAAGCAAGACAGAGTGAGTTAGTCCGAACAAAAGACCTCCTGATGCAGTTCAATGATGATATTAAGACCATGCCAGGTGAAAGTCAGTGAACCAAAATTGGTGTGTCAGAAATTAAGCCTAACTGGTGGTCAAAATAATAAGCGGATGGGCTATTCTACTCATTGCTCTTTTTTGGGGGGTCCCTAGAAAAAGAGATTTTTGGGAAAAAATGATTACACAGCAAGCATCACAATTGTGACTTCTACCGTCACCATCTCCTGGGACCCCGAATCTTGTTTCCAACTGTTTGATTTGGGACAGTGACTGGATTATGTTAATTCCTTTAACTCTTTGGGCTCATATAGTCTATCTAAACTAGTATTACAGATCTCAGGTTCAGATGATTATCCACCAGCACTCAATTTTTTTTCCAGTCATGCTTCCCAAGATAGCATCCCCCATGCTCTAAGTATGGCCTACATTCTTTGTTTCCTAGAAGGTTACATTTACAGTTAGCCCTATTAAACTGCCTATTGTTTCCTTGTGCCCAGTTTACCAAGCAATCCAGATTGCTCTCTCTCAAAGACCTATCCTTTTAATTATTTACTGCTCCCCGAAATTTGTGTCAGACTTTAGCAGTGATGATTTTGTATTTCTTTCTGGGTCATTAATAAAAAATGTTAATAGTGAAGGATGAAAACCAATCCCTGTGGGACTCCCAGTGGAAACACACCTGCTCAATGATAATTTCCCATTCACAATTACATTTTGAGACCTATCAGTTAACCAGCTTTTAATCCATTTAAAGTGTGCCACTTAATTTTATATCATTCTAGCTTTTTTATCAAAATCTTATGTAGTACCAAGTCAACTGCCTTACAGAAGTCTAAGTATGTTACAACAATACATTTACCCTTATGAACCAAACTTGTAATCTCATTAGTAAAAGATATCAAGTTGAGTTTGACAGGATCTATTTTCCATAAACCCATGTTGATTGGTTTTAAATATATTACCCACCTTTAATTATTTCTTAATCAGGTCCCATATCAGCCGTTCCATTATCTTGCCTGGGATAGATGTAGACTGACAGGCCTATAAATACCCCGATCATCCCATTTACCCTTGTAAATTTGGTACAACATCAGCTCTCTTCCAGTCTTCTGGCACTTCCTCAGTGTTCCAAGACTTCTTGAAAATCAGCATCAATGATCCACCGAGCATCTTATCCAGTTCTTTTAAAACTCTAACTTTTAGCAGCTGCAGATACTAGTGGAATGGAAAAAGTATTAGCCTCATCATATGATATGACTACTGTTGGGGGATTTCCCTTCACCCCCTCCCTGGTTCTTGTCATGCAGACAGAAAGCAGAAGACCAGAAGTCTGAATTGCAAGCAATGCAATGTTTATTGGGGTTAGTTTCTAGCAAGTGTGTCCATAACTCTGATGCCACAAAGCCTTGTTTCCCCATGTCTCATTCTTCCCCCTTTAGCAGGCATAATTATACCTGAAGTGCACACCCTTGGTCCAACCCCTTACAATTTATGGTCATGTTCTGTTTTGGGGGGTCATGAGTCTGGGGACTTCATACCAACTCTTTTGTATCCCATTGGAGAGATAAGCAGTGAGGTCGTGTTCTGGCCAAGGCCAGGCTTTTCTTTGGTTTTTAGTGTGTCTTATGCCTACCTGCCCCATTTCCCTTTCCCCTCCCTACCGGTTGCTTGACCTTGGCTTGAGAGAGGCACCAGGGAGACTTCCAGTGTATGCTTGTATATTACACTCCCACCATGCCCAGCAACATTTTAGCTCTATCCCGTATCTTTTTGTCTTATACTAACAAACCCATCTGGCTGGGCAGAAGCAACATGCAGGGTCTTTGTTCTTTGTTCACACATATTAGTAAGGATATAAGAGTATCAAAAATCAAACCCAAAATTCTATCCCAGGCTAACAAATAGACCTATTTACTAACAACTACATCATCTATTTTTGTAGGGCTGGGTTTTGGATATCAGTAGCTGAGAACCAAACATGGCTCTAAGCAGTGGTGAGCTGGAGCCGGTTCGCTGGAACCGGTTGTTAAATTTAGAAGCCCCTTTAGAACCGGCTGTTCCGCGAGGGAGAACCGGTTCTAAAAGGGCTTCTAAATTTAACCGGCCCAAAGTGGCACCACCTCCGCCCCCACCCCTGAGTTACACTCCGCCCCGCTCTGCTCCCCCCCGCCCCCTGGCTTCCCGGGAATCAGCCATTCGCGCGGGAAGCCGGGGGGCTGAGAAGCAGGTGGCGGCTTCGCGCTCAGGCCCAGGGAGGCAGAGCGGAGGTGAGCTCGGGCAGGGGGGTGGGGGGCGCGAGGAGGGCCGCCCGCGCTGCAGCAGGTAACCCGGGGGCAGGGCGGAGAAGTACAGCGGGGCCCCTCCCCGTCCCCGCCCCAGCTCACCTCCGCCACCCTTGGCCTGAGCGGGAAGCCGCGGCCTGCGTCTCAGCCCTTCCCCTGACCCCGGCTTCCTGCCGAACAGCCGATTCACGGGAAGGCGGGGGGGCGGGGGGCGGAGAAGCACAGCGGGGCGGTGGGTTCAGGGGAGCAGGCGGAGCGGAGGTGAGCTGGGGCTGGGCGTGGGGCGGGGAGCTGCCGGGGGGGCTCTGCACCTACCAAATTTTCCCCGTGGGGGCTCCAGCCCCGGAGCACCCAGGGAGTCGGCGCCTAAGGTGCCACTTTTGATGTGATCAGTGGGGGGAGTGGCCGCTCCCCCTGCTCCCCCCCAGCTACGCTACCCCGCCCCTAGGAGCCAGAGGGACCTGCCGGCTGCTTCCCGGGAGCTACCCCAGGTAAGCACCGCCGGGACTCCTCACCTTGCCCCCCGGCAGGAGACTCTTGCTCTTAGGGGCGGGGTGGGCACCCACTACGGTGGCCCACGAGACCCTCCTGCCCAGTTCTGGGGGCAGTCAGGGGATGGGGGGGTGGATGGGGCAAGGTCCTGGGGGGGCGGGGGGTCAAGGAACATGGGTGGGGTTGGATGGGGCAGGAGTCCCAGGGGGTGGGGGTGGACAACGACCCCCTTGTGGGGTGAGGAGGGAACCCATTGTTAAGATTTTGGAAGCTCATCACTGGCTCTAAGTAGTATTGTTTTTTATGTAGTGGGTAGTCTCTTTGACTCCCAGCACATCTACTGTCTCAGTCAGAGTGGTATTTATCTATATATCTGTTGTTGTAGCTTGAAGGGGATAAAGAAGGTCTGAGTCATGAGACCTCATGGGAAAATTAAATAAAATATGCATTTTGCTTTCAGTGCCAGTTTCATGGCATTAAATCAATGATGTAATTTCAGCAAGGGGAATGCAGGGTGAAAGCTTGTGGATGTTCCACTTGTTCAAAATCAAAAAGAAAATAAAAACATAAGAAACCTGTGAATAGAAAAACAAACTCTTACTTGCCCTTCCCACCAATGGTGTTGAGCACTTTCCAATAATACAAGTGTCTTTGGCATTTGCGTTGTATAAGACCATCTTGACTCCAGGTATCTTTGTGCTAGCAAACCTAAAATCCATTTTTATTACATTTTAGGAAGAAAATATCTTAGGAAAGCAATGGTGACCTCTGGCTCAGAAGAACCTTTAACTTCCAGCATTCAGCAGTGATAACAGTTATAGTCTGTCTCCTGGGAAATTGAGGCTGCTTTCTTGGACATTCAGTTATGTGTCACTTTCAGAAATGTATTTCACCTGCTTACCCAGGGCGTTGTCATAAGATCTCTGTCTAATGTTCTTTACAAATTGATCTAATCTACCTTTCTCAGAGGTAAGTTTAGGAGAGCTGCTGTTGTGGCGGTGTGTGTCAAAGCCATATGACATCGAATCAATTTGACAAGTCTTAGAAGAATATTCACCTTCAGCTTCCTTCCAATCATATTATAGATGGGGCTAGCAGCACCACCTATGATCAAGGTTCCCTGACATTTCCCATTATAAGACCCTGTTTTCAGTTACTTATAATTTTGAGACACTTCAGCCATTTGGGTTGAAATTTTACACGCTGGGCGTTGGGCTCAGGCTGAATTGTTTTGGAAATTTTCACTTCTGAGAACAACATGAGGGAAAAATACATTGTTTTGCCCATGTTAAAGAAATCTGGTGACCTTCTTTTTGAACAGCTCTAGCAACCCCATTCTTTGGAGCAGGGACTTGAAATTTGTCAGCTGGGTAGCCTTTGTGGGGGATGGACTCTGTGAAATCCATCCAGATCTGGCCTAATTATAAAGCCTCTGAAAAATTGCAGCTTCTACACTCTCAGTTGAATCTTCTTAGATTTTAGCTAAAACCCTCTAATATTCTGTCTGCACTGAGCATGCTCCAGGCGGGGATAAGCAGTACTTTCCTTGCCATGTACCAGGTCCAGGGACTGGAACTGAGGGCAGGGAGCCTTTCTCTCCTGTGCTCTCAATCCCCCCTGCTGCACTCAGGCAGTGAGGCAGAGGAAGCTGCCTGACTGGAATGTGGAAGGGACAAGAGCTGGAGCGGACTGGCTTGTGGCAAGGAGCCTTGTGGGAACTAGACTGGGACTATAGGGTGGCAGCAGGGCAGGGGGAGGTTGAGAGTAGCCTGGGATTGGGAGCCAGGACGGGGACTGAGACTGGCAGGGCACGGAGAACAGAACTGAGAACCAGTAGGGGAGATGGGGGAAAGATCTGATGGGGAGCCTGTGCAATCTTAATTCAGCCCCTTTGTGTTACATGATCACATACTGGTTTTTAACACAGGAAAGCTTAATTCTGGCATTGTCTGGTTTTCACACGCCTTAGTTTGCACCCTTAATGTTCTTTGTGTGTAATAAAATATGTAGAGTGAGATCCAGGCCCCATTGAAGCCCATGGGAGTTGTTCCATTGAGTGCTGTAGGACCTGGATTTCATTCCTAGGACTTACAACTCACTGGCTGTGAAGGCGGGGTGGCTCAGATAACAAACATCAGTTGGAGGAACTCCTTTTTCTCCTACCCCATTACAACAAGGTAATCACCAGCTTTGTTTTTGCTGGGCATGCTGTTGTAAGCCCTGGGCCTGATTCTAATCTCAGGTGTAACTGCTTTGAAAATTTCAGAGTAACAGCCGTGTTAGTCTGTATTAGCAAAAAGAAAAGGAGGACTTGTGGCACCTTAGAGACTAACCAATTTATTTGAGCATAAGCTTTCGTGAGCTACAGCTCACTATATAAAATCTCCTCACTGTACTTTCCACTTTATGCATCCGATGAAGTGAGCTGTGGCTCACGAAAGTTTATGCTCAAATAAATTGGTTAGTCTCTAAGGTGCCACAAGTCCTCCTTTTCTTTTTGTTTTGAAAATGAGTCTCTCCACTGATTTGAGAGAGATTTCTCTGGATTTGCTGTGTGATTGCTGAGATCCGAAGCTGACCTTTATGGTTCTCTTTAGTAAAGATCCCTTTGACCCCAGTGTGGTGTGTTCTCCAATTTTGCATCCTTGAGCTAAAGTAAACATAAAGATTTTGTTCCCCTTTATAGAAGATCTCCTTTTGCCTTGCCAGATGTAATCAGCAATAGAAACTTGCTGCCATTCTGGGTTTCTCTGGTGCAGTTTTGTGTGTGCGTGTCTTATTTTTGCTGGTTATTTGCATTAATTTGCTATGGTCAAAATATGCCGTTGCTCTGACACTGAAGCTCACTTTTGGACTTTCCACTGTAGGTGGGAACTGAGCCTCTGAACACGTTTCCCAGTGCTTTGCTGTGGCTTTATGTTGCAATGTCAGTGAGCTTTAGTTCTCTCATCTCCTGAATTTCTCGTGTGCTGGGGAGTGTCTGCCCCATCTGTGTGTGACCCAGAGAAAGAATAAACCCTGCACGAAAGAAGACAGCTGTCTCGGAAGGACTGGAGCGGCGAGCTGGTAGCTATAACTGCTAGTGCTGACAGTTGTGCCTCCTGAGTAGAGGGAGACATAAGATGGAAGTTTCTGGAAGAGGACAGAAGGGTTCGTAGGAAGCAAGGGGAGCTTGTCTCTAACCGCCTCATGTGCTGAGAGACTCCTGGATCAAGCACCAACTACAGGACAAGAGTAATGGGGGATATAACCCCTGCCTGCAACATGTTGATGCCAGATACTGGAGCTGCAGGGAGTCTTGTTCCTTTCTTGTCTCCCTCCAAGGAGGCCCTTGGCTGAATGAAGCTGCCAGTGTTCGTTTTGTGCCACTCGACAGAGGGCTTTTCAATCTAGCAGACAAAAGTTATAACAAGATCCAATAGTGGAAGTTGAAGCTAGACAAATTGAGACTCAAACTAAGAAGCAATTTTTTTATCTGTGAGGGTAACTAACCACCAGAATAGTTTACCAAGATTTATGGTGAATTCTCTATCACTGGCAATTTTATAGTCAAGATTGAATATTTTTCTAAAAGATATTATCTAATTCAAATAGGAATTAAGTCTATGTTATGTTAAGTCTGTGTTATGTAGTAAATCAAATTAAATGATCATAGTGGTTTCTTCTGGCCTTATAGTCTATGAAATGGGTATCAACTGTCCTTTGTAAAAACAATTTATATGCTCCTTTAGGCCACATTTTGTAGTCAGCTAAATAGAAAAAGGAGATGTACAAGGGTATTCTGAGAAAACGATAATGATCTGTGAAGACCTTAACAAAGACGGAGGAGAACTTTTACAGTCAGAGTAAAAAGAAAATGGCTAGAAATAGGCCAAAATATTTTGTTATGTATGGAACAGTGCTTAAAATTAAAGATAGAGACCTACTGCACTGCTTCGGTGATCTGAATCTGACAGTTGCGAATCAATGTTCCTGCCAAATAGATAGAGATATCAAGACATTGGGGGAAAATACATGTGTATTGATCAAGAAGGTCATTTCTGCCTAGCAACCAGTATGATAACAGATAGGGACATATACTGACCACAGATTTTTCAATAATTTTTTTTAAGTATTCGAAATCTAATGCAAGTTCCAGTATGTCTGTTTTTACTGGAGGGGGAATAGTTAAAATTTACCCAATTAATATATCCTTTTCTTCCTTCCCAATCAAACTTCTTTCCCACCCCCAAATCCTACTCACAAAATGTCAATGAGAAGATTATGATTTCCTCAAATGTATTCAGTATTCAGCAAAGCTTCATTTCTTCTTATTCTAGAGCAGGCTCATTTATATTTGAAATTCAAGTGATTGATTAGTTGCCACGTGGTATAGGATAGCCCAAACTTATAAATGCCCGCCAAGGACTTTGTCATCCACCCTAAAATCATGGGTAGATCCTATTGCAGGATTGCATGGCATTCAGGGCAGGGGCTGTGGGTACGAATCACAAAGGTATTTAGGCAACAAATGTCCCTTGATTTCAATAGGAGTTAGGCACACAAGTAATTTTGTGATTCCTGCCCTCGGTCTTTACCTGTTCCTGCTGAGTGCTGTGCTGCTGGATAAGGAGGAAATAATTTTGGTTCCTGGTTCCTGTTTGAAAGGTGTTTCAGTGCCAACTCTTGGGTCATGTCTTGTTAGACTTGCCTCAATTATTTTTGAAGAAATTATGAAGATAAAAATATTGGATGAAAGAACTGATTTCCAGGCTCCTAGGAAACAAGATGGGCTCAGACAGCAAGAATGTGTCTGTGGTAAAACCTCCATCTTAGAGATGGTCTTTACAGTACAGTCAAGGCCACCCCTTGACTTTCGACTAGCAGCCTGTGGGGAGGTGAATGCTTTCCAACGTCCCCCACTTTTCTCCTACCTCTGATTCAAATTAAAAATATATTTTTGCCTCTCTCTATTTTGAGACCGGCTTCTAACACCAGAAACTAGCCCAACACGGCAGAAAAGACTCTCGTTTGCTCTGATACCTGCAAAAAACATGACAGTGGTCAGGCTGCTGGTGTGCAGAGACCAAAGTCTAGTGTGCTGACTAATACGGTCTTGTTGTTGACTTGTGCTGGCCCGTCCGTCTGTATCGGCCTGTGCTCTCTTGTCTCAGACATGGATTGCGAGCTCTTTGGGGGAGAGGCCTCTTCTTGATCTGTTTGTACAGCACCTGGCACAATGGGGTGCTGGTGCACGATGAGGACGCCTAGGCATTATGGGAATACAAACAACAACATACGGTGTCAGCACCCACAGTGAACTGGCACCAATGTGTAGGTTGGGCCTGCTGTTCTGTCTGCTGCTATGTGCATTCCTGCTCCAAGTTCATCACTAATATCTTCTCCACGTACCCAACCTTCCTCCAATGGCTTCTCCAAGCCAGCAAGCCTCTCTTCAGTCTTATCCAGCAGCCAGCTCGCCCTCATCCAAGCCACAGGTTCTATCCTTGCCCATGTTCCTCTCTGGATCAGGAAATCAGCCTCCAGGGGTTGTTCTGGATCCATTTATCTCCATCTGAATGTGCAGTTATTTCGATTTGGAGTGTCTGTCTCGGCAACATTTTTTAAAATAAATTAATTTGATTTCCTCTACCCTCTTCAGGCTCATAGTCAAGTATATAATGACGAGTTCCATTATTAACATAATAATTATGGACACGTACTACAGGAACCTTCCTTAGATCTTCAGAATAAACAGAGAAAGCCATTCTTCCCTTGTCTACGGTCGGAATAATTCTAAACTCTAACTTCTCTCACAAGAGCATGGCCCTTTCTTCTTAATGCACAAATCTCTGATCAATAATGGAACAAAATCTACTGACATCAAAAAAGCCACACTGAATCTAATACAGCAAGAAATAGTCTTTTATATATGCAAGAATAGCCACAGCTGGCAGCCAAAACGTCTAAAACATTGGAGATATAAAAGAAATGCCAACTAGCTAGATCTGGGCACAAACTCTTCAATGGAATATTTTTGTCAGAAAATGCAGATTTGTTGAATCTGAAACTTTTCCCACAAATATATCTGTTCGATGAAACTTTTGTTGGGAAGGTTTCTCAAGTCCAGGAAGTTTGGGCAGGAGGGAAAGGGAGAGAGAACCAACTATTCAGTGCAACCTAAATGGAGCTAATATCAGGTGGGTGCAAAACAGGTTGGAACACCATTCCCAGAGAGTAGTTATCAGTGGTTCACAGTCATGCTGGAACTACATAATGAGTAGGTTCCCTCAGGGATCAGTTTTGGTTCCGGTTCTGTTCAATATCTTCATCAATGATTGAGATAATGGCATAGAGAGTACACTTATAAAGTTTGCAGACCATACCAACCTGAGAGGGGTTGCAAGTGCTTCAGAGGATAGGATTAAAATTCA
Organism: Lepidochelys olivacea; assembly: GCF_965140295.1. Taxonomy (NCBI): domain Eukaryota; kingdom Metazoa; phylum Chordata; order Testudines; family Cheloniidae; genus Lepidochelys; species Lepidochelys olivacea. The sequence goes on from NC_140416.1 coordinate 128,164,285, forward strand.
AAATGATCTGGACAAACTGGAGAAATGGTCCGAAGGAAATAGGATGAAATTCAATAAGGACAAATGCAAAGTACTCCACTTAGGAAGGAACAATCCGTTGCACACATACAAAATGGGAAATGACTGCCTAGGAAGGAGTCCTGCGGAAAGGGATCTGGGGGTCATAGTGGATCACAAGCTAAATATGAGTCAACAGTGTAACGCTGTTGCAAAAAAAGCTAACATCCTTCTGGGATGTATTGGCAGGAGGAGTGTAAGCAAGACACGAGAAGTAATTCTTCCTCTCTACTCTGCACTGATTAGGCCTCAACTGGAGTATTGTGTCCAGTTCTGGGTGCCACATTTCAGGAAGGATGTGGACAAATTGGAGAAAGTCCAGAGAAGAGCAACAACAATGACTAAAGGTCTAGAAAACATGACCTATGAGGGAATGTTGAAAAATTTGGGCTTGTTTAGTCTGGAAAAGAGAAGTCTGACAGGGGACATGATAACAGTTTTCAATTATGTAAAAGGTTGTTACAGGGAGGGAGAAAAATTGTTTTTCTTAACCTCTGAGGACAGGACAAGAAGCAATGGGCTTAAATTGTAGTAAGGGAGCTTTAGGTTGGACATTAAAAAAAACTTCCTAACTGTCAGGGTGGTTAAACGCTGGAATAAATGGCCTGGGGAGGTTGTGGAATCTCCATCATTGGGGATTTTTGAGAGCAGGTTGGACAAACACCTGTCAGGGATGGTCGAGATAATACTTAGTCCTGCCCTGAGGCAGGGGACTAGACTGGATGACCTCTCGAGGTCCCTTCCACTCCTATGATTCTATCTGCTCCGGTCCAGCTGTTATGTGGGTAGTTAAAGCACTTACCTCCGATGGAGAAGACCGAGGGTCCAGGCCCTGGCTTGAAGGTGGCAGGGCAGGAACTTGAATTTGCACTTCCCACATTGCAGGTAAATGCCTTAAGCAGGGAGCTATTGGCTGTTCTGTGTATGTTTCTCCCTCTGTGCTTTTTGTGAAATTTTTGGAAGGTGTTGATATCATTCCACATTGAAAAAGAAACAAACATCAAATATCAAATATCAAAACCTCAATTTTTTGTTGTGTCCTAGAAATCTTGTTTTCCAGACGGTGCTACTACTACCTTGTTACCTATCCGCTGTGGGAGAGAGAGAGAGAGAGAGAGAGAGGGAGGGAGAGAGGGAGGCAATTTGTCCACGAGCAAATAAATACGATGGTTGGGGTTATAGAGACTGGGGCTACTCTGTTGCCCTTATAGGTCTAGAAATCGTAGCAAATTGTGTAACATAACATTATTGGAGCTATAACAAATGCAATGCCACACCACTAAGAATTCTTCGGATTTCCAAATATCTAACTCAGCCATTTGCACTTAATCAGATTATTGTTTAACATGATCTTTCATTTTATTTGATCCAAACCTCAGGAACCAAATCCATTATATTTAAACCCCCAAACCTTTTCATATAATCCTAGAAGATTAGGGTTGGAAGAGACCTCAGGAGGTCATCTAGTCCAACCCCCTACTCAAAGCAGGACCAACACCAACTAAATCATCCCAGCCAAGGCTTTGTCAAGCTTTGTAAAAACCTCTAAGGATGGAGAGTCCACCACCTCCTAGGGCACCCATTCCAGTGCTTCACCACCCTCCTAGTGAAAAAGTTTTTCCTAATATCCAACCTAAACCTCCCCCACTGCAACTTGAGACCATTACTCCTCGTTCTGTCATCTGCTACCATTGAGAACAGTCTAGATCCATCCTCTTTGGCACCCTCTTTTAGGTAGTTGAAGGCTGCTATCAAATCCCTCCTCATTCTTCTCTTCTGCAGACTAAATAAACCCAGTTCCCTCAACCTTTCCTGATAAGTCATGTGCCCCAGCCCCTTAATCATTTTCGTTGCCCTCTCATGGACTCTCTCCAATTTGTCAACATCCCTTCTGGAGTGGGAGGCTCAAAACTGGACGCAATACTCCAGATGTGGCCTCACCAGTGCCAAATAGAGGGGAATAATCACTTCCCTCGATCTGCTGGCCATGCTCCTACTGATGCAGCCCAATATGCCGTTGGTCTTCTTGGCAACAAGGGCACACTGTTGACTCATATCCAGCTTCTCATCCACGGTAATCCCCAGGTCCTTTTCTGCAGAACTGCTGCCGAGCCATTCGGTCCCTAGTCTGTAGCGATTCTTCCGTTCTAAGTGCAGGACTCTGCACTTCTCCTGGTTGAACCTAATCAGATTTATTTTGGCCCAATTCTTCTATTTGTCTACTTCACTGTGGACCCTATCCCTACCCTCCAGTGTATCTACCTCTCTCCCCAGCTTAGTGTCATCCGTGAACTTGCTGAGGGTGCAATCCATCCCATCATCCATATCATTAATGAAGATGTTGTGGTCTCTCCTCTTGAGGTTTCTCCCAACCCTAATATTCTATTATTCTCTGATTCTCTGTTGAACAAAACCGGCCCCAGGACTGACCCGTGGGGCACTCTGCTTGATACCGCTTGATACTCAACTAGACATTGAGACGTTGACCACTACCCATTGAGTAGCTTTCTATCCACTTTATAGTCCAGTCATCCAATCCATGCTTTTTTAACTTGCTGGTGAGAATGCTGTGGGAGACGGTAGCAAAAGCTTTGCAAAAGTCAAGGTATATCATGTTCACTGCTTTTCCCCATATCCACAGAGCCAGTTATCTCATCATAGAAGGCAATCAGGTTGGTCAGACATGACTTGCCCTTGGTGAATCCATGTTGACTGTTCCTGTTCACATTCCTCTCCTCCAAGTGCTTCAAAATGATTTCCTTGAGGACCTGCTCCATGATTTTTCCGGGGACCGAGGTGAGGCTGACCAGTGTGTAGTTCCCCGGATTCTCCTTCTTCCCTTTTTAAAAATTGGGCACTATTTTTGCCTTTTTCCAATCATCCAGGACCTCCCCCAATCACCACGAGTTTTCAAAGATAATGGCCAATGACTCTGCAATCACATCAGCCAAATCCCTCAGCACCCTCGGTTGCATTAGGTTTGCCCCCATGGACTTGTGCATGTCCAGCTTTTCTAAATAGTGCTTAACCTGTTCTTTCACCACCGAGGGCTGCTCACCTCCTCCCCATACTGTGCTGCCCAGTGCAGCTGTCTGGGAGCTGACTCTTATTTTGATGTATTTATCATACTTCTACACAATTTGATGCCTGGTGATTCAAAAAGTGTCCTTTCTAATAAGTGAAATCAAAATTTGGAATGAGATAGAAGAGGAATTGGCTCAAAGCAGATCCTTGTGGTAAAAGTGGACTATCATGTTAGCCAGACATTGTTAGTGATATTCAGACATAACAGAAGGTGGTGAATTGGGCTGTGTGACCAGGTATATCTCTGGGGACATCTTTCATCAAGTCTTTGACAGCTAGAGTGGCCTATCTCAGCAGAATTTTGCCCACACAAAGGCATGAAACCCCCGTTAAGTCAAGTGGAGCTGCACAGATGTATTCAATGGGGTGCACTTAAGTTCCTTCTGATTCTAGAGACCTTGAAAGTCTGAGAGATTCTCTATATTTAAAATGAAAAATAGCGCGACTCCTCTTCCCTCTGCCTATTTGTCTGACCGAGACAAGCAGGTGAGGTGATATCTTTTATTGGTCCAACTGCTGGTGGTGGAAGGGATAAACCTTTGAGCTACACAGAGCTCTTCCTCAGTTGTGAGGAAGGTAACTAGAGGGTCTGAGCTTATTAGAAGTCGGGACTCCTTGTTAAGCATAAGGGATTCACACATACTGTAGACCATTTAAAATGAAGTGAGCAATTAAGGGTTAGGATGCAGTCGGGCGTGTTGCAAATTATAGTGAGCCGTAAAACCAGCATCTCTTTTCAGTCCATGGTTTTTAATGTCTAGTCAAGTTATGAATGTAAGCTCCCAAGCTAGTCTTTGGAAGGCGTTGTGCAGCTTTGAGGACAGAGAACTGAGAGGTCAGGGATGGAGTGAATGCTTTGTCATAAGTGTTTACCCAGAAGTGACGGGGTGTTTAAATCTCTTATAATTTTTCTCTGTGAGTTTATTTGAAAGCATAGTGATTTCTTTCACCCACATAGTTGTAGTTGGGGCATATGATGCACTGTATGAGGTAAATCACATCTTGTGATAGACATGTGATGGACCCCTGGACCTTGAAAGGTGCGCAGAGCGTTGTGTGGGGAGTGGGGGATTGATCATAGCAGGGTAAATATGTCTGAAGGTTTTGCATCTGTTGTTCTGGCAGGGTCTGATGCCACTTTGGGTTGGTGTGTCCTGGTCTTTGGGGAGTTTGCTGAGGCTGGGGCATTGTTTGAAGGCCAGAGGAGGGGGTTCAGGAAAATTTTATTTCAGGATGTGGTCCCCCTTCAGTTGGCCTGAAATTGTTTGATGATACCCCATATGGGCTCCAGTGCAGGGTGGTAGGTGACAACTAGGGGTGTGCAGTTGGAGGGTTTTGTTTTTTTTTTTTTGCTGCATTGAATCAGATTTTCCCAGGGTATTTAGGTGGCCCATTAAATGATGCAATCTGTTTCTCTGGTGGAGTGTCCTTGTTTGATTAAGACAGTTTTAAACGTGTTAAGGTAAGTATCCCAGCCTTTCTCCTCAGAGCGTATTCTTGGGTATCTGAGTAACTGGCTGTAGAAAACAGATTTCTTGGTGTGTTTGTGGGAGTTACATTATCTGTGAAGTTAAGCGATCCATGGGTTTCTTGTATATATTTGTCTGTAGCGTTCCATTGTTGAAGTTGATGGTGGTGTTCAGGAATTTGATTCTGGCACGGGAGTGTCCTAGAGAGAGTTTAATGGACAGGCAGCGGTTGTTAAAGTTGCGGTGGAAATCAAAGAGGGAATTTAGGTTATCTGTCGAGATTATGAAGATATGATCGATGTATCTTAGGTGTATCATTGGTTTCATGGTGCATTTTTCCAAAAATTCTTCCTTGAGGTGGTCCATGAAGAGGTTGGCATACTGGGGAGCCAAGTTAGTACCCATGGCTGTTCCCAAGGTTTGGATAAAGTGTTTGTTGTTAAATGTAAAGTTGTTGTGGGTGAGGATGAAATGGATGAGTTTGGTGATGGGGTTGTGGTGGATTTCCACGTGTTCATTATCTTTTAGGTATTTGATGCCATCATGGTGAGGGATGTTGGTGTATAGGGAGATGACATCCATGGTGGCAAGGACAGAGTTATGGGGGACGTTGTTAATGTTGTGGAATTTCTGAAGGATGTTGGTAGTGTTTTATAGCAGTGGTTCCCGGTCTGTGGCTTGTGACCCCAAACAAGGTGGCACCATCAGCAGATGGGGGTTGCGGTGATCCCTGGTAAGTGGAGGATGCCATTTTGCTCTGCGCAGCATGACCTCACATGTACGGTGTGTGTGAGGTCATGATGCATGAAGGCACCATTTTGCTCTACAAAATGGTATTCTCCATGTGGCTTGACCTCACGTGTATGGTGCATGCGAGGTCAAGCTGTGTGGAGGACTCCATTTTGCTCTACAAAATGGTGTCCTCTTCACTGTCTGGGGTTCCAGGAGGGAATATTTTTAAATGGGGTCATAGCAGCAAAACATTTGGGAGCCCCTGTCTTAGAAGCAAGCCCTTTGTGCGGTGAGTGGCTGCCTGTCCCTAAATTGGGAACAAAGACTGTCCTTCCTCACATGTCTGGAGGACGCCTAGCATATAGTGGTAACTAAGGTAAACAAATAATATCCAGTGGTTATCTTCAGTACCAGAAGGATTTTTTTGACCTTATCCATCTTATGTGGACTGAGTTTGGCCCTGTGTTTTCCGCACTGGGGTACATGACATTGGGAATGGCAGTGACTTTATAGTTAACACTGCATAAGAAGTTTTTATTTATATCTTCTCCCCACTTACCACTGTTTGAAATTCTCAGGTTGAAATTTTCAAAGAATGCCTTGTACTCTTACAGGACAGCTATCTTTGAATATGTTCCTGTTATGATAGCTTTTAAGGGTTCTCCATTTATTCGCTAGTGGTCTGATTTAATGCAAATTATTTCCTGTGTTTAATAAACTGAAAACATCTTTTCTGTGTTTTCAAACTGGCACATAATCTCATTTCTTTAAAAAGCCTCTCTTCTTTATGTGTTATGTTGTCCACAAATCTGTACAAGGGAATTTAGGACACTTTTCTTCTATTATTTTGTGTCCAGAGGTGGGACACAACAGTTGAACAAATCTAACCACAGGGAAAGATTTCCGAAGAATATCCTTTCATGGTTGGTGAGAGTGAGATTCCAGGCATGGTTATTATACATAATGATGTCGCTATAATTGGTTCTTTGTAGAATGGTATTAAATTAAATTCACAAAATGTCAAGATCCTTTGCATTTAAGTACTTTTCAGCAATGGTTTGAATGGCTAATACTTTCAACATCTAAAAAAATCATTTTAAATGGGCTGATGTCAGCTGTTTGTCCAGCTCCTATTATGAAATGCTGAAACAACAACCCCCCGCCCCCCACAAGAGTGCTTGCAGGAATGGATGGATCAGTCGATAATTGCCCTGTTCTGTTCATTCAGCTCCTGTCATTGGCCACTTTCATAAGTCAGGATACTGGGCAAGATGATGGACTATTGATATGACTCAGTATGGCCGTTCTTATGTACTTAACCCATGCTGTTGTCATTTTATGGTGTGTGAAAATGGGAATGAAGTCTGATTCTGCAATTGGATACATCTGGGTGACCAATTGCTCTAGCAATGGGCTCATGACCAGGTGGATCTGATTTTAGTATTGGGGTCTAATCTTTCACAGGCCCTCCTTTCATTTGCTTCCTGCATAGCTAGATAAAATGAGCTACACAATGCAAAAAAGAACAGTTAGTTACATTTTTGGTTTTGTATTGGCTCAGTTTGGGAAAAAAATTGATTGTGAAATGAAATGTTTTGTTGGCAAGAATGAAAAGCAGTCTTTGCTGGTGGAAGAAGAGTCATTTTCATGTGCAAACACTCATGAAGGTGGCTACATGCAGCTGTAGTTAGTGGGCAGGGAGGTGTGGCTGGTGGGGTTCATGTACGTCATATAAGAAGATATACTCTGTGCAAGGAATAAAATAGTGCTTGCCAACGGCCTTGCGCCTTATTCATCATTACTTGTACTGGAGTAGAACCTAGAGGCCCCATTCTCCTAAGTGTTGTATAGCCCCACAACAGACACTGTCCTAAATAGCTTAGAGCTTAAATAGGAAGGCAGACAAAGGGTGCGTGAAAAGGAGGGATCTGCATTTTACATATAGAAAAAAGAGGCACAGAGTGTAAGTGTTTTGCCCAGGGTTCTACAACAAAATTCTAGTCCCACCAGGGTTGAAAGGATTTACCGGTACGCTGGAGTCCTGAGGAGGGGTGTGGCCTCCACTGGAAGAGGCGTGGTCTCAGTCGGAAGAGGTGGGGCCTTTAAATCAAAATTTAAAGGCCCCGGGGCTCCTGCTGTGGCTGGGAGCCCCAGGGCCTTTAAATCACTCCCGGAGCTACCAGCTGCAGAGGCGGCTGGGAGCCCCGGGGCAATGTAAAGGGCCCAGGGCTCTGGCTGCCGCTACCACAGCGGAGCTCTGGACCTTTTAAATCACCACCTGAGCCCTGCCGCCGCTACCCCAGGGCTCTGGCAGCGGGGCTCGGGAGGTGATTTAAAGGGCCTGGGGCTCCGGCCGCTGCAGGGAGCCCCAAACCCTTTAAATTGCCAGCCTGGGGAAGCCGGTCCAGTCCAGCACAGCGTACTGGCTCTTGCCAGTAAGCCGGACCGGACCGGACCGCCTTACTGTCCTCTCTGAGTCCCACAAACACTTAGGTGGACGGAGACAGAGAAGAAGGATGTGATGTATAGTCATTGAGTAGTATGCTTTTAACTAATTTGTGATCTCTGTAGTGGCCCTCATGGTCTTCTATGTTCTAGAAACTTCCAGAAGCCTGCTGGATCTGTAATGTGACTGTGTAGCTGAGCCTTGCATGTGTAAAGGGACTATTGTCCCCTCACTAAAACTCAGTGTGGGGTTTGGTTGCTAGCTCCCAGTACTGAGGGGAGGGTCGATGGGAAATCAGGACCCTGAGACTGACAGTCCCCAGGAACAAGGGGGAGAGGCCAACGCTCCAGGTCAGCCTGATTGACAGGATGGGCAGGCTAATGAGGGAAACAGGGTGGGAAGGCTAATTAGGCAGTCCTCTGGTGTGAGCTGGAATTGCCTGGGTCAGACAGAGTGGGGCTGAGCTAAGGGGAGAGCAGGGGCCCAAGGTGAGCTTGGGAGCAGAACTGGACCAGCCAGAGGGGCCAGAAAAGCAGCCCGGGGAGCAGGTCAGAGCTGGGAGCAGAGCTGTAGCAACCAGAGCCAGAGGGGCCAGAGCCCAGGGAGCGGGAGGCAGAGCAGCAGCAGCCGCCGAGCTGGGGCAGAATGGTGGAGGTGGAGGTGGGGCTGGGGCTGGAGCCGTCCGGAGCCGGGTGCGGGGAGCAGCTGGGGAGAGCGAGCGGGACCCTGGGCAGCGGGTCCAGCACAGGGAGACGCCCCCAGCCAAGAGGCCCTGCCGACCAGACTTGGAGGGGGATCGTAACCCCGACGTGGGGGCCGACGCTGGGAAGAAGGGTCCTGCCACCTAGAGCCTGAGAGCGTGTGGCCACCGCCGGAGCGAGTGTCCGACCCACAGCACAGCCCGGGCCGGGGCCTGGGACGTGTGAGGAACAGCCTGTGAACTGCCCTGACATCCCAGAGACGCTGGTTGTGATGTCCCCGTGCCACAGAGCAAGACGACGGGTTTTCCTTTCACCTTTCCCAGTTTTTCCTTATTTTTTTATACTGATTGCTGTTTAATAAATTGTATTTGCTTTGAACTGTATGTAATGATCAGTGGGTCAGGGAAGCATCCAGTGCAGAGAGAGCATCCCGGAGTGGGAACACCCTAGTCTCTGCTGTAAGTGACCGCGACAAGGTTGGGGGTCGAGCCCCCCCGGGAATCCTGTGCCCAGCCTTGTTGGGGTTATGAGGACTCTGCCAGGCAGGAGAGTGGAAGGGGAGTCCTCAAGGGCAGGGAGGCCTCTGGGTAAAGAAAGTGGGAGCGAGGACTCAGATCCTTTCGCTAGTCCACCTCACTGGGGTAGTGTATAAGCCAGGAAAGTTCCCCACAATAGCGGGACCATTTCCCTGCTACACATGTGGCATATAATCAGTAAACACTATTATCTGGATCCCCCTGTACCCTTCTGGTTCCTTCCTATTATGAATGCTGTGTAAGGAACAAAAGGCCACAACAGAGGATAGAGCTAAAGGAGTCTCTACAGGCCCAGGCGTTTGAATTCAGATCGATATTTAAAAGTGAGTATTGTTCTAGGCTCTGATGCAGGACAGCACTTAGGCATGTGATTAATTTCCCTAGCCTTAAAGTTTATTATGCTTTCATGCTTTGCGGAGTTGGAGCCATAATTTCCAGAACGGGGGATTCTGTGAGTTACAAGCCACCCTCTTTACAAAATCTCTTCCTGGGTAAATAGTTCAATATATTGCCTCTGAGCAGAGCAGTCCCTATACCGTTTCACTTAACGGTGCTTTATTACTGAAGAACGACCATTTCCAATAAGATCTGATACAAGTGGTGAGATGGCACGAACGAGAGTCACTGTTGGATGACTGTTTGGCTGTACATAGAATCATAGAATCATAGAATATCAGGGTTGGAAGGGACCTCAGGAGGTCATCTAGTCCAACCCCCTGCTCAAAAGCAGGACCCATACCCAATTAAATCATCCCAGCCAGGGCTTTGTCAAGCCTGACCTTAAACAGTAGCTGACTGAACGGTAGCTGCTTTGTATGTGATGATACAGGCACCCCACAGTAAATTAACTTCACCAGCCTCTTCCGCGACCTGCCCACCTTTGTCCCGAAGGAAGTCTTCATGCGTAAAGGAATCCAAGGTGAGGGAGCAAAGTCCCATGAAATTATCTTTTCTATTAAATTCCTTGTAATAAATGAAAGGGAAGGTGGTTAATTCAAAGCAAAGGTGAAGGAGATAAGTTTACTGTAAATCCACCCTGAACTGCCCCTTTGCGTAAGTTTGTAGCTTGTATCAGCATGTTTTATACCCTGCACACACAAAGGCTTTTCGTTCAATATTCTTTCCACTTTGAGTTGCCACTGCTGTGAATCCTTTCATTTCCTCGATGGAAACTGACACATTCATATGGCACAAACCTCCTAGAAACATGCCTGCCATTGACTCTAATTTAGGAATGAAGCAGTTGATTAAATTAGCAGTTATGGAAGCTTCGTAGGGAGCAGAGGGAAATGCGGGTTTGATTATTAGTGTTTTAGATATTCTAAATGATCAAAACAATTTTGTTATATATCTTATGAGTTATTAAACTTGTGGAATTGAGAGTTATGGCTGCAGTGGCTGAAGCCAGAGGATTCCAAAAACCTCCAATGGGAGCAAGAACTTAACTAGGAATGTCTGGTTCGCTGCCAGAATTTTAACAGGCAGCTCCCTCAAAAAGCAATGCCCTGTCCCATTTGGTGATGTTCCCTAGGTCAAATACCCTTCCTCATACCTGCCCCTCCTCTAAAAATAACCATCCATCAATTTCTACTCTTCCCTTCACTGAACATATCCAACCCTTCCATATGTTCCTGTACATCTCAATCCACCCTGCTCTTGCTCCCAAGTACCTCACTAATGTCTCTCTTAGGGAATCCCATATTTGACTATTCTTCCTCACAGCAGGTAGATGGGTTTTCTCATCCCTCTGGCTGACCATGTTAGCAGGTGGTTTGTCCTGTGACCTCTGGCTGTGGGTTGGTTGCATGGGGAGATGGTCGCTGTGGGTGATCAGTTGGCGGATTGGTCCCTTCTGTTGTTGAGGTGGCAGGTCCCTTGGCCCACTGGAGGTTTCTCCTAGCTAGTGTGGTATGTAGGTCTTCCACACACACCCAGTTCCCCATGATATTTTAATGTTACCCATGGGTGATTTAGTGCTTCTCTAGCCTCCTGCCTCCTTGAAGTTAGCAAAAATCTTGCCATTTATTTTCATCGTCGTAGGATCAGGTCTTAACTTTTTGTTCATTTAATTGCAGGTTCTGTTACTTTCATTCCCTTATAGCTCCAGAAACGTTACTCATGTGTTTGCCACCTAGCATTCATCAATGAGCTTCTTCATGAAATTTCCTTTCTCCCAGTTCCATAGATTATTCCCTTCCTGCTATTGATTGCAAATTATTTGTATGTGATACAGTGGAATGAAATAAGCAGTTTCTCTTCCATAAGTAGTGCCATGTTTCATGCATAATTTTGCACAATCCATTTGCAGCACATAAGGTTTCAAAGCATGCAGGAGATTTATTAGTTGGCTCCTAATTTGTGTTCTCCCCAGATCTGCTCCTTTGGCTGGGGTGTGGGACCTGTTCGATCAGGGAGAAAGTCTCCTGTGGTGCAGAAGCCATTCTTCCCAAAGAAGCCCTCAGACTACTCCGGCATGAAGCTCGACCAGGGATGGGTCAGTGAGGGGGGCACAGTAGTTGTTTGCCAACTGCCTGGCATAGGAAGGTGGGTGGAGGGTTACACATAACCCAGGCTCATTGGCCCTGAGGAGTATTTCTGCCTCCCCAAGCCCTCTGCATAGCACCAGTTCAGATCCCAATTACTGATGCAGGTGGTATGGGAGGGAACCTGACTTCACTTAACACATCGGCGAGTCCTGGAACATGCCTAACCCCACAGATCCTTGTTTTAACAAGGGCAGAAGCCAAGGTGACCAATCGTGCTCAGGATATACCATGTGTACACTGCTAGACTGCTGTCCTTTACAATAAAAGGGACAGAAAAGAGAACACAGATGAGATGTGTATATGTTACATTGTTATGTATATATGATGTGTATATGTTATATTTTTGCTGGGATGGGAGGAGGGATTAGTGTGAGGAAGAGCATAACTATCTTCTGTCTGTTTGGCTGATATATGGGATGCTGATGTTGGGGATACATCAAAATTATCTCACTCTTCCAGTTTCAGTGTTAAATAGACAAACAATCATTGGTAGTTATTAAGAAAAGGGAGAGAGGTTCTGGAATGGGACCCAGGAATTCTGGTCTCAATTTCTGGCTCGGCCACGGACTCCCTCTGTGATCTTAAACAAATGGTTTCACCTCTCTGTGCCTATGTTCCCCATCTGTAAAATAAGGACAGCAGTGCTATGAAATAAGGGTGGCAATTCTGCTTACCTCTCTAATGGGGATATTGTGAGCCTGAAGTAATAAATAATGGTTTGGAGACCAATCTCTGCATAAGGACAAACAAACCAGCTGCCCTGTTACCCAGCATTGCTTAGTGAGGTGAGCTTCTCCTTTTCCCTTTAGGTTGTGCAACCCTTCTTCAAGCTGTATACTATCGGGTCAGAGTGCCAACGACGTGAATAGAAAAGGAGGACTTGTGGCACCTTAGAGACTAACCAATTTATTTGAGCATAAGCTTTCGTGAGCTATAGCTCACTTCATCGGATGCATACTGTGGAAAGCGTAGAAGATCTTTTTATATACACACAAAGCATGAAAAAATACTTCCTCCCACCTCACTCTCCTGCTGGTAATAGCTTATCTAAAGTGACCACTCTCCTTACAATGTGTATGATAATCAAGGTGGGCCATTTCCAGCACAAATTCAGGGTTTAACAAGAACGTTGGGGGGGGGGGGGGAAGAAAAAACAAGGGGAAATAGGTTACCTTGCATAATGACTTAGCCACTCCCAGTCTCTATTCAAGCCTAAATTAAATGTATCCAATTTGCAAATGAATTCCAATTCAACTTTTGTTGAGTGGCTAAGTCATTATGCAAGGTAACCTATTTCCCCTTGTTTTTTCCTATCCCCTTGCCCCCAGACGTTCTTGTTAAACCCTGGATTTGTGCTGGAAATGGCCCACCTTGATTATCATACACATTGTAAGGAGAGTGATCACTTTAGATAAGCTATTACCAGCAGGAGAGTGAGGTGGGAGGAGGTATTTTTTCATGCTTTGTGTGTATATAAAAAGATCTTCTACACTTTCCACAGTATGCATCCGATGAAGTGAGCTGTAGCTCACAAAAGCTCATGCTCAAATAAATTGGTTAGTCTCTAAGGTGCCACAAGTACTCCTTTTCTTTTTGCGAATACAGACTAACACGGCTGTTACTCTGAAACCTATTGAGGTGAATAGGAATACTTGCCTGGGTGATATTCCCGCAATTCAACTCCTGCTGATCTGGACACACAGGTGAATGACAGACACAGAGACAGAGGTAAGCAACTGGCCACAACTTTATTAGCTTAACACTGGGGAGGAATGCCATGTGCCCATCCCCCTCAGACACCAGCCATTTAACTGGGCCCAGTGTGGGGTCACAGGCCTCCCACCATATAACCAATACCTCCGGCTAGACCCTCCTCAGACTGACCCCAGCTCACTTCTGACTCCTTTCACCCTGTCCTGACAGGCACCCAGGGGGCCTCAGTCTGCCAAGGTCCAAGTCTCCCCTTCCCCTTATGGCAAAGTCCCCCCCAGCCATATCCCAGGCCCCATTCCCCTCTGGGAGCTGGCCCTGGAAGCCTCTATCCGCACGGGACACCAGCCACAAGTGGTGATGAACTCAACGTTCCCTTGTTATTCCTAACGGTCGCGTTCCTATTCGTACCCCTCCGGACCGGAGCTGGGCTTCCACCATACTGCCAGGAAGGTGAAAACCCTCCAGTCCCCGCCAGTTTATCCCAGCAGAAAAAATCCCTTCCTGATCCCCAAACAGGCACTGAGTCAGCTGCCCTGAATCCTGCAAACACAGCTCGGTATTCCCCAGCCACAGGGCGGGTGCGGGGGCAGCAACATGGCAAGATGGCCCCCAGACACCTGGGGAGGCTTTACACTGAGAGGGGGACCAATCAGTTCCCCTCATTCCCCTGGCTGGCCAGTTGGAAGCAAAGATGACCCTCCTCCAGGTACACTCCCTCGTGCACTTCGAGGCACAAGGAGGGATTGTCTATGGCATGTCTGGCCTGTGTCTGAGACCCGTGCTCAGTTTCCACCATGCTCTCATTGTTACTGTTTGACTAGCTAGACTCTGAGGACGCATGTCCCAGTCAGATGGGCAAAGCTGTGAGTGAATCCCGCGTGCAATTCCATTCAGAAATATAAGTAGCTGGAGATTCCTTTTCCACACTTTTCAAAGGTTTCAGAGTAGAGCCGTGTTAGTCTGTATCGCAAAAAGAAAAGGAGGACTTGTGGCACCTTAGAGACTAACAAATTCATTTAAGCGTAAGCTTTCGTGAGCTACAGCTCACTTCAGCTTATGCTGAAATAAATTGGTTGGTCTCTAAGGTGCCACAAGTCCTCCTTTTCTTTTCAATTTTCAAAGAGATTTCGCTCCCATTAATGTCCCTGGAAATCATAATACTTGGCAAAATGCAGACGTTGTCTGAGGTTGACAATTAATATCTAAATTTCTAATGATTTTTGGTAGTAGCCCAAGTTTGAAGAAACTGAAATTTCCTACCAAAGTTTTACTGAAGATGTCTGCTTCACCCAGGACCATTGTTTTACTATTGTCCAATCTCTGTTAGCATTTCCAAGTAATAAATTGGAAATGCAACTCCTCTGACTCCTTGTGAGCTTTATAGGATGTTCCAGTCTAGATTTTAATAAGGCCATATTACAGAGGCTGCCTTGAATGGCATTGCTAATGTTCTTATTAATTTTTATAGAGGTTCTTTGACTTAGACCTGTTACATATTTCATCAACCTTGGACGTCGTTGCATGGGCAGTATAGTTTCACTGGAATGTTTAAGGACAGAGGTTGGCCTGTCCTCAGGTGACTGTACTCACTGTTCTCTTTAGGATCACACTCTCCCATCTCGAAAGTTCAGTTTTTGTTTTGCTTTATTTTTTGGTACATAGAGCAAAGTCGGTTTTTCTTCGGTTGGCTAAAATGACATTTGGTATCCCTTAGATTTCTGGTCTGGTGCTTTTAGCTGTATAAGCCTATTAGTTGCTATCATTAGGAGTATTATTCCATTTGAATAATAAGTGTATTGGTGGTAGATGAGGTTTTGGTGTGGCAGTCTTTTTCATCTAATTACCTAATTGAAGATTTGGTCTTAGAAGTCAAGAAATGCAAAGGTTAAGCTTTACAAAATAAATACCCATCAATATCGACATTATGGGCCCGATCCAAAGCTTACTGGACTAAGTGTGAGTCTTTCCTTTGCCTTCATTGTGGTTTGGATCAGGGGGGAAATAGAAAATACTACATATGAGCAATGCAGCTAAGTTAATGTTGTTTTTGGAGCTTTGTCTTTTATTTTAGTTTATTTATTTAGGTTTCTGACCACAACAATATATTAGTCAGTACAGCAACACAGTCCTCTATGCACTTCGTTGTTGTTGTTCAAAGTGACAGTCTGATCCTGGCATGCTTCAGAAACTCAGCCGCCTAATATTGCTGGTTGGGCTGTTAAAAAAGAGGGAGAATATCTGCAATATTTTGGGCATTAAAAAGAAAATTTGGAAGTTTGACTGTCAATTATTATATGAGAATCAAAGAGGGGAAGAAAACAACCTTGATAAAATGAGAGCCCGAGATGTGACATTTCCACTCGACAGGCTTTTCGCTCTGTGCGGAAAATAAAAATACATTTAGATTTATAGAGAAGGGAACTTGAGAGCAAATTAGAACAAGAGCTAGAAAAGGCAAAAGAGCAAAGGTCAGCAATGTTGTGAAAAATGGAAGATCAAGCTGTATGCAGAAAAGGCAGATGGATTCCATTATATAAATTCCCAATCAGAGTCACTGGGATGAACAAAATATCTTCTGGGATAACTAGGTGCATGTTTGTTTTTTGGCAACAGAAAGGGTTTCTTTTTTTAGCTTGTTAGAGAAAAAGCTGAAATATCCCAGTAACTGGAGAATGCAGTGGAGGTAATTGTATGTTAAAGACGTGAAAAGATGATGTGACTAGTAAATGAAAAGAAGAATGCAAATAGCAAAATGGGCAGCCAAGCGGGGAGATAATGGTACCCTTTAAATAAGGGAGAGTAAGAAAAGTTAAAACAAGTAGTAAAAGGGTTCGTTTTAGACTATCCTCATCCTCCAATTGCTTGAAGGAGACAAGATGGTCCAGTGAGGGGTAGCAGCATCATAGAAATTCTTTGGGAGATATGGGTTTTATTCCTAGATCTGCTTATGGCTTGCTCTGTGACCTTGGGTAAATTGTTTAACCTCTTTGTGGCTCTTTCCCCCATCTGCAAAATGGAGTTAATTTAAAAAGGAGTTAAGTCCTTTTTAAAGCACTTTGAGAGCTATAACTGTATTTTATTAGCCAGTGATAGGGATTATCAAACTCGTGAATTTATTAAATTCGGATTCTCTGTGTGTCATATAACCTGTATCCTGGGAGAAAGTGAACTGAGTCAGGAAACTATAAAATCAAGGCTCACCTCTGACGACGGTTAATATTTCCATGCACTTCACGACCCTTATTCCTGAGCGAGGCCTTGTCTCCCAACCCTAGAAGGCAGTCAATGATTAGCCTGCCCCATTTTACAAATTCATTAATAGAGACTGCACAAGATCATTTTGTGCAGAGCTGGGAATAGAACCCACTTTTAATGTGGCAAACACAAGTTTCGCCACACAGCCTTTCTTACTGACTGACTACTTTGTGTGCGTTGGTTGGCCTAGCAGTGATTGTGGCCCCACACTCCCATGCTACAGCCAGGAATAATACCCGAGGTCCCCGGTAGCCAGAATTCTCCTGCTGTCTAGCTAGCAGAATTACAAAAATCTCTCTCAAAGAATGTGTCAAATCCCGCTCTCAGGGCTGGTCCGTGTAGAGGACATCAGTTACTTTGGTAGTGTTCTGAGCTGATCTGTATGTCCAGGGATCCATCCCTGCTGAAGACCCATGTGGTGGGGAGAGTGTGTGGCTGCATATGATGAAATTTCCTTTTCAGTATTTTTAATTATTTTAGTTAATTCACACAGTGAGATTTATGTTTTAAAACCATGAATTGTAAATTAAGGTATGACATGCAACAAAACACAGCTATGCTACATCTTGATTGGCCATGTGTGACAGTAGTAAACTTGAAGGTTGAGGTCTGGTTAAGAGAAGTAGGGAAAACATTTATGTGGAACAGTTGGCAAATCCTATTTCCCGTTGTCGATAGGCACCTCTCAGCACTTTTTACAAAAGTACTCAAAATAATAGTGTGGTGACAGTTACAGAAGGAATAAATGAAATGCAAAGTACTAAGGGCTGGATGCACAAAGGGACTTAGGCTTGCTATATTCAGCATTGCAACACTCAACTTTTATGTGCCTGCTGGAATCCCCAGGCCCGAGTTAGGCACCAGGCTCCCTATACAATCCAATGGGAAGACTTGGACATCTAAGATTGGATTCACACACACCAGTGGTCTGAGTGGGGAGCTGCCACTGGGCTAGAGAGAGAGTGAGAATGACCTGGGCGCTCAGTTGGGACACTGGGGTTCCAGTCCCTGCTCCAATGAATACTTAAATATCTTGTACAAAGTGGAATAGCTTCAACAGGAGCGACTTGAGAGATACCCAACCCACAGCCCCCTAGAGCTCAGGGCTAAGGCAGGGGGAGACCCAAGTTTATGGCCCTGCACCAAACCAAGCAGTGTTGGGGTTTGAACATGGGTCTCCCCATCGCAGGTGAATGCACTAGACAGTAGGCTATTGGTGAGACATGGCCACCCCCCTCACTTTCCACTCCTCGGCTGTCTTCAGTGTGGCTAGGCATGCTCTGAGACCTCCTACCAGCTCAGACCCTGCAGGCAAGAGAGATAGAGAACCCGTACTTTGAGAACCCTGCTGATGCTTAGGTGTGAACTAGGGGCTGAGCAGTTTGGTGGCGTTGGGATTTAGTTACCTGCAGAGATTTAGGTACTGAGTGGACTTCAGGTCCTTGCAGGGTGAGGAGGAGGCTGAGTGTGGGGAGGGGCATTTGGGATCTCAGTGGCACCTAAATGTTGGCCTCAGCCAATGTTGGCCTGTCATGTTAGACACCTAAATCCCTTTGTGAATCTAGCCCTAAGGACACTAAGAAATTGGGAACTGTGACAGCCCACAATCTTAATTTTCCCACTGGACATTTGCATTATGCTATCTCACTAATTCAGTAATTGGAGGCTTGCTCAGATAGCACAAAACACTTATTTTCTGTAGCATTAGATGTAAGTGTGTATCTGAGAACTGCACATGAATGGAGGCTGCATTGCACGGCCCCAGGGAAGAAGTAGGACCTTGACAAAGGGGCGGTCAGACATCAGAATGGAGTAGAAAAGGGCGATAAGGATGTTGACCTACCTAGCAGACTTAAAAGTACAGTTGTGAAGGAGCAAAGGGGTTGCTGGGAGAGGTTTAGTTTGGGGATTAACCTCAGTGAATGAATCCTGCAGGTTTCCATGTGACTAATGAGAACAAACCTGGTCTGGATTTGTGGACCCTGTACACTTGAGAGGCCAATGACTTCACCGCAAACAAGCGAAGCCTGGGGGAGCTGCATGTTAATGCTCTGGGTAACTGGGAATACTTAAATCTGACATTGAGGGTCTTGTGTCACCTCTGTGCTGGTGTAACTCCCCTCAGTTCCAGATTCACGCTCAGAACTGGGTCCTACGACACCATAGTGTGGTGCATACCATGGCATTGAGCATGGCTCATGCTCAAATAAATTGGTTAGTCTCTAAGGTGCCACAAGTACTCCTTTTCTTTTTGTGAATACAGACTAACACGGCTGATACTCTGAAACATGGCATTGACTACACCCCGGAGAGCTGCCCAGCATGTACTGGGCTCATTTTAAATGCAATGCTGCATTCTGTGGTAAATTGCCTGATTACCCGTGTCTTGGGTTGTCAGAGTGAGGAGGAGCCTTGCATTATATGGTCAGAGTTAAGGCTGGGAATTTGACCTTAATTTTCTCCCTTTCTGACTCCTTTGTGCTTCACTGGTCTAATTTAACAATGCATTGAATGTAAATTATTTTTTGCATTTAGTAAGTAGATTGTGTGCAGAACACAAGAAAGCTCCTCTGAACACTCTGTGGAGTCACGCATACTTTGTGTGAACTGTCAACATGCAGCTTCTTGGTCAAAATTATGACTACAGTAAACCAGTTGTTTATCCTTGCAAAACTGTGTAGAAGGAACTTATTATCTCTGTAGCAGACAGTGCGTGGAATAGGGTATAGAACACTTAAACAATTTCACCTCTATGTTAGACATCTGAGGGATGTGGAGGGTCTAGTGTTGTGGGGGAATCATAATTGTATATCTGAGATGATCGACTGGGAATTACAGCTGGTGTGAAGGATGTGCTGAGGGCCAAAGTCAGACTCCCAAGTAGAAAGATCAATCTAACGGAGGCTCATTCACTGTACCCAGAACTCTTTCTTCACATCACCACAGATAAACAAACAAAGATGTTCAAAGTATCTCCCTCTCAGCCCTGCCTGGTGATGAGATCTTAGAACATATGTATTATTACCTTCTGATTAGTGTATCATACAAAGTGTAATCAATATTGAATGCCATATCTCAGTGCACCCAGGATTGCTCAGAAATCTGCTTTTATAACCCGGGCTAGACCAGTCATGAATACTTACGCAAAACTCCAGCAAGACCAGTCACAGACTTATCTGAGAGAGATGCTGGATTTGGCTTTATCACTGAAGAGACACTCTTCCTGGCCATGGTTTGTTGCATATGCTGTATGCTTCCATGGCATTTTGTTGCTCTGATTGCAAAAACTATCCCAAATACCATGACTACAAATTCCCCATGCCCCTCATATAGTTGCTATAATTTCTTTTAATTTAATTAACATCTTAAAGAATGAATAACTTAATAGAGCTCTCTGAAAGCAACACTCTGGAATATGACTGATCTCTCTTTGCAAAGATGCATACACACTGAAATCAGAAGGCTGAACGTATTAGAGAGTTGGTGTTTCTCAATTAAGCAGTTCGGGGGGGGAACTAAGCTGCCTTCTGAATGAGATGTTGAGAGACCAGTGCTTCTGTAGTGGCTTCTCTGATCTTACTAACATTTGCATGCTCGTTATTGCATGTTTGATGTTCTTCTCAAGATTTACTGTTCCAGTTTCATTTACAGGGAAAAGTTTTCAGTGAGGTGGGCAATAAAGCCCAGAACCACAAAAGGATTTAGGCACAATTACAATCCACAAAACTCTGTAGGCACCTAAACTCACTCGGCACCAAAAATTTTGCCGTAAAGTTCCCAGACTCCTTCGTCTGTCTCTGTTCTTATGCACAGGGTGCCTCACACTGGGTATAGAAATACCTGGCTCATGCCAAAGCCCCAGGGTGACCATCATGCTGGGATGAGAGAGGTGTTTATGAGTGAGAATGACCCCATAGAGAGGTGATTAGGGGACTCCTCATGCAAGGATACCTTGGTGTCATCTGCCTGACTCCAGGAGAGGGGTTCTTGGCCATGGATCACAAGTAGATCTAGATGCCTCCTGAGAGAGGCAGGACTTAGGACAAGCTTCTGTCCTTGGCTACCATACATGGCTCCTCAGCTACTGTGCTAGCTTTTGTGGATCCCATTCTTAGGAGCCTACCTCTCCTCATGAATTGTATAGGGAGCCTAGCTGCTTAACTCAGGATTTGGCGATCCAGCAATTTTCAAGGCATTTAAAAGTTAGGTGTTGCAACACATCAAGTCCTTTTAAGGATCCAAGCTAAGTTCTACGCACCATTTTTATTATTATTAATTATTATTACTTTCAAGGGTTAGTACGTGCAAGGCATTCAGATCACCAGTTGGGATCTGAAAAGCGAATCTGTAATATTAAAGCAAGCTATTGTTTAAAAGTCGTAGTGCCTTACAAAATAACAATGGATGGCCTAGTCCAGCTATTATGGTCCATATTCATGTAAATATAAAGAGCACTTCCAGCTCCTCTGGAGGAGGTTCATGAAATGTTGGCTCTGCAGCATTGGATTAGTTCGCAAGCTGAGGGGAGAAGAGGCAGACACTCCTGATTTAGCTACTTGCCATCCTTAGCTCTTCTAAGCCTTAGTAAAGTGGAAGTGGGTGGTGGAGATGGCTGAAGGAAACTGGTTTGGACTTAAGAGAAGGACAAGATGACACAGAAGTTGTTTTGTCTCTGAAGGCCTTTTTTATTTTGATCAAACCTACTGTCTTGTAATGTATGAAAACACACACATAACTGGTTTCAGAGTAGCAGCCATGTTAGTCTGTATTCGCAAAAAGAAAAGGAGGACTTGTGGCATCTTAGAGACTAACCAATTTATTTGAGCATAAGCTTTTGTGAGCTTCAGCTCACTTCATCGGATGCATCCGAAGTTTATCAGAAGTTGGTTGTGCTGGTGCCTCTTTCTATCTGCCCAGCGATAGATACCAAAGAATGCTCCATAACTGTCAGATCCCATTGCTGTCTCTCCCCATCATATCCTGAATAGGTAGGTTGGACGGCGTGATTGGTGGGAAAGCTAAGTTGACTTGGTGGATTGTGCAGTTGTCTTGAAGGCTCTGGCAAGAGTCATGCTACGCTGAACTCATTCAGGAGTGGTTTCCATGGCTATGAGTTCGGCATCTGGGAAGCTGACAGTTCTTGGCTGTTGGCTGTGTCTTAGGTAGGAGGCCACGATCCACAAGAGAGGTGTCCTTTTAGGAGCAGTCACACAGAGGGATGCCTGTCTGAATCAATGGAAAGGGATATTAATCTCTGTTTTGGAACAGATATGATTTAAATTTACGAGGAAACTTTATCTCCCCTCCCCCACAAATCCTAGGCACAGCTAAATTTTAAAGAGGCCTAGGACATATTGCATCCATCTTCTTATGGTCTATTTTATCTATCTTCCAAAAATCATTTCCTATGATGATTCCTATGTCTGGCAGTCATACTATGCTGCAGTGTCTGGGCATTGAAGAACAAAGGGGGTGGGAGAGGTAGCTCTGTATGTTTCAGGTGATATGCTGGTGTTTTGGGTTAGCAGTGAACATTATACACTGACACAGTGGTTTTAATTTTTATACATTTGAGTGAAACGTAGTCTGGCTCTGAGTAGAGAGCAAAAGCTGCCTGTGTCGGTACACGGTGGAACTTTTAGAAACAATGACAGGACCAGCTGTTTTGTAAGTGGGACGACACTCCATGGTATCATAACCTAAATCTGAACAGGTTCTGCTTCATCATTTTTGCTTGAGATGAAAGCATTGGGCCAAGGCAGCCTAAATTAAAAATAAAGACTTCAAAACACTGAATCTGTGAATACCTAAGTGAAAGCACATCTGAAAAACAAGCTGAGCAGCTGATCCATCAGCTCCAAGGACATAGGGAGAGATAAGTTAACATAGCCTTTTAACAATGAGTTGATATTTATATATCATGTTTTTGTTAAAATCTCAGTTTGCTTAAGACCTTGGAGACAGAAATAAATTACGGTAATATTTTCAGTCTCCTGTAGACTCAATATAATCTGTTTTACATGGCTAGGAGTAGAAGGCTAACATTTTAAAACTGCAAAGCTATTTTTCTCTCCCTGCCCCATTCTGACTATACAATCTGCTTCTTCACTAGTTCATCCTTTATAATCACCCTCCTTGGTTTATATTCCTAATAGCAACATTGTTCGTATAGTATTTTGAATTTAAAAGTCTCCTTCCAGTGCAAAGTGTATAAGAACTTGAACTTCATGGTTTTTTTGAGAACTCTGAGGTTTCAGTGCTCCTATGTTCTTTTTTTTTTTTTTTTTTAGGACCCTTCCCACTTTCTCAATCACTGTGAATAACTCCAACCTTACTGTCGTCACGGACATTCAAGCCCTTTATCTGGGCATCAACCCCAATTTGACCATTTCTTTAGATCCATGTATCTGGGCCAGGTTCAGTTCTGGCCTCTTACACCTACATAATCTGTCTAAGATTTGGCCTTTGCTGTCTGACCATGCTGCCAAGACTCTTGTTCAGGTCTCATCTCAAGATTCACTACCATAATTTCCTCCTCTCAGGTCTTGATGTCAGCCATAATGCCCCACTCAGGTCCATTCTAACCACTACTGATCGAATCATCTTCCTGGCTCATTGCTCTGACCACATCACTCCCCTCTTCAGCCCTCCATTGTCTCCCCTCCTCCATCACCCTGGCACAAGAACCTTGTCTTGATGCCTGCAAACCACTCCAGCTAGTACTGGTGAGGCTAGCAGCAAATAATAATAATTAGTATTGTTGTTATTGTATTTATAGTGCCGTTCATACACTAGAGCTCCCTCAAACTATCTGATAAAAATAATTCTATACAAAATAATTGGACTGTTCCTGTGACAGCCAAGGTGTCACCAGAAGGGTTCCCCCTCACTTCCCCAAGGCTATCAATAACCATCTCTAGGAGTACTAATGGCACCTTAGAGACTAACAAATTTATTTGAGCATAAGCTTTCATGAGCTACAGCTCACTTCATCGGATGCATACAGTGGAAAATACAGTAGGAATATATACATATATACACAGAGAACATGAAAAAATGGGTGTTGCCATACACACTATAATGAGAATGATCAATTAAGGTGAGCTATTATCAGCAGGAGAAAAAAACCTTTTGTAGTGATAATCAGGATGGCCCATTTCCAACAGTTGACAAGAAGGTGAGAGTAACAGTAGCGGGGGAAAATAAGCACAGAGAAATTGTTTTTACTTTGTGTAATGACCCATCCACTCCCAGTCTTTATTCAAGCCTAATTTAATGGTGTTCAGGTTGCAAATTAATTCCAATTCAACAGTCTCCCTTTGGAATCTGTTTTTGAAGATTTTTTGTTGAAGAATTGCGACTTTTAGGTCTGTAATCGAGTGACCAGAGAGATTGAAGTGTTCTCCGACTGGTTTTTGCATGTTATAATTCTTGATGTCTGATTTGTGTCCCTTTATTCTTTTATGTAGAGACTGTTCAGTCTGGCCAATGTACATGGCAGAGGGTCATTGCTGGCACATGATGGCATGTATCACATTGGTAGATGTGCAGGTGAACGAGCCTCTGATAGTGTGGCTGATGGGATTAGGCCCTATGATGGTGTCCCCTGAATAGATATGTGACACAGTTGGCAACGGGCTTTGTTGCAAGGATAGGTTCGTGGGTTATTGGTTCTGTTGTGTGGTGTGTGGTTGCTGGAGAGTATTTGCTTCAGGTTGGGGAGCTGTCTGTAAGCAAGGACTGGCCTGTCTCCCAAGATCTGTGAGAGTGAGGGATCATCCTTCAAGATAGTTTGTAGATCCTTGATGATGCACTGGAGAGGTTTTAGTTGGGGTTTGAAGGTGATGGCTAGTGGCGTTCTGTTACTTTCTTTGTTGGGCCTGTCCTGTAGTAGGTAACCTCTGGGTACTCTTCTGGCTCTGTCAGTCAGTTTCTTCACTTCAGCAGGTGGGTATTGTAGTTGTAAGAACGCTTAATAGAGATCTTGTAGGTGTTTGTCTCTGTCTGAGGGGTTGGAGCAAATGCGGTTGTATCATAGAGCTTGGCTGTAGACAATGGATCGTGTGGTGTGGTCTGGATGAAAGCTGGAGGCATGTAGGTAGGCATAGCAGTCCGTAGGTTTCCAGTATAGGGTGGTGTTTATGTGACCATCGCTTATTAGCACTGTAGTGTCCAGGAAGTGGATCTCTTGTGTGGACTGGTCCAGGCTGAGGTTGATGGTGATCCATCAGTGATCTTCCAGAACACCATCCTGGCCACTATGGATGTAGAAGCCCTCTACACCAACATTCCACACAAAGATGGACTACAAGCCGTCAGGAACACTATCCCCGATAATGTCACAGAAAAGCTGGTGGCTGAACTTTGTGACTTTGTCCTCACCCACAACTTTTTTACATTTGGGGGCAATGTATACCTTCAAGTCAGCAGCATTGCTATGGGTACCCGCAGGGCGCCACGGTATGCCTACATTTTTATGGCTGACTTAGACCAATGCTCCCTCATCTCTTGTTCCCTAATGCCCCTACTCTACTTGCCCTACATTGATGACATCTTTATCATCTGGACCCATGGCAAAGAAGCCCTTGAGGAATTCCACCATGATTTCAATAATTTCCATCCCACCATCAACCTCAGCCTGGTCCAGTCCACACAAGAGATCCACTTCCTTGACACTACAGTGCTAATAAGAGACCTATGTAAAGCATTCGTCACTGACATTACCGTCCCTCTGCTTCAGGAACAGTTCATCTGGCAAGGCAATTATAACTGCCATTCGCAAGTTGAAATGAAGTTTTGCTGTATTATTACTTTCTAATGCAGTTTTCTCCAGGGCATTTATTGTTGATTATGATGCTCTCAAATGGCATTTGGACTTGAAGGTAGAGCGACAAGAAGGCACTGACAGATGACTTCACAAAGTTTTTAATAAAGCATTGCTTTTGGCAGCTGGAAGCTGAGCAGCTGAAAGAATGGCATTTGGCAGCTAAGCTGGAATGCTTGGCAATAGCAGGGGCTTTTAAAGCTCACTCATCTGATTTGCTGGGTAGATGGTTTATCCCTTTCACAGACTACCAGGCCCCATAATGGGGAGTAACTTGTGCTTGGGAGAGAAGCTACAAAAATGGCAGCGTTAACTTGTTGACTTCTAATTCAACATCTGTCAGAGAGAGACTGCGACAAGTGGAGCTGTCAGTGGGACGAGAACTCTCAGGGCATGTCTTCACTACCCGCCGGATCGGCGGGCAGCGATCGATCCAGCGGGGATCGATTTATCGCGTCTAGTCTAGATGTGATAAATCGACAGCGCCACGAGAGGTGCAGGAGGAGTCAACGGGGGAGCGGCAGCAGTCGACTCACCTCGGTGACGACACCATGGTAAGTAGATCTAAGTACGTCAACTTCAGCTACGTTATTCATGTGGCTGAAGTTGTGTAATTTAGATCGATCCCACCCCCCCGCCCAGTGTAGACCAGGGCTCAGTTCCAAGCCTCATGGTGTGTAGGTCAGGAAGTTCAAGCAGAGGGAAAACTTCAAATCATTTGTCTCCTCAGACGTCACCGAAGCCCAAGTAATACAAATACTTAGTCAATGGCTGTCTGGAGCAGACGTCCAGATCGTTTGCTAGTTATGGAAAGTTATTAATAAGTTAATGAAAATGATGCCATGGAAAATGACCTAAGAAGCAATCAGCAATGTAACAGGCATTTGCTGAGTGCTTAAAAAGAGTCACAGCTGGGAAAGCATTATTTGTATTAGAGTAGCAGCTAGAGGTGAAGATCAGGGCCTCTTTCTGTCAGCGGCTGTCTTCCCTGCTATGAAGACTTTGCAGTCAAAGCAAACAAAGCTCAGAACAGCGAGAGTAAGGTTTATTCTCATTTACAGATAGGGAAATGAGGCAGACAGGGATCAAGTGATTGGCCCAGAGATGTTTGTGGCAAAGATAGGAAGTGGACAGAGATTGCCTGAGACCCCAGGCTAATGCCTTCCCGGCTCTGTGTAGGACTCGTTCGTCTATGGGAAAGGCTTTTGAAATTTGAGGCATAAAGCTTTGGCAAGTCACTTATTTTAAACCCTCTCCCTTCCTACCATCAAGCTGGGCACAACCTTTCCTCTTCTGTAGTTGGTTATTCTCCAAAACCACATTATTCTGATTGATTTAGCAGAAAGAGGGCTCAGGCAGCCATTTAAACTGTTCCATATCAATTGTTTGTGGGAGGAAAGTGTCCACTGGTATCAATGTGTGGAAATCAGGGCACAAAGGGATGGAGTTAAAGTTCATTGGAGTCACAAAGACCAGTCATGCTATACAAGCAGAATTTTTTTAAAAAGGGCTGTTAACCTAGTTAATGGCAGAGTGTATGTGTAAATAGGTCTCCTGGTCCTTTCTTATAATAATATATTCCTAAAGATCCAAAAGATTGGGCTCTCAAAACACCATACATTGAAATTATAATTGAATCAGACAAAATATTCTCAGCTTTTCATATTATGAAGCAGTGTTTTACTTTCCAAATACTGATCCCTATGTTGCCAATTACTTAACTTGTGGTCCAAAAATGCAGTACTTTTGTCAGTCAGTGTTTCAGACCACTTCATGTACTTATAATGAGAGTTTTCAAGAAGGTGAATAAATCAGTATATCCAGTTATGTACTAAGTAGATTTTTTGTTTATTGCTGTGCGTCAGGAGTCAGACTCCAGCTGGAGAAAGAATTGTTCCCTCTGTATGGCAAATGAGTGGCTTTTGCAGACTAGTGCAGGCAAAAATATATAGACCCTAACAACAACTTATCTGGAGAACAGGATGGTAGAAATGGATGAAACTCAAGATGGTGATGGAACACAGAGTAACTCAGGGACAAGATTAGCAGAACTTTGTGGCCTAACTGTCCTACTCTGATTAGGAGAGGCATATTTTGAAGTGGCTATGTTCAAAGTACTTTAAGTTGGAAAAGAGATAAGCAAATTAAGTAAACATACTCTCATTATCAGAGGGGTAGCCATGTTAGTCTGGATCTGTAAAAGCGGCAAAGAGTCCTGTGGCACCTTATAGACTAACAGACATATTGGAGCATAAGCTTTTGTGTGTGAATACCCACTTCATCGGATGCAACCCACGAAATACCCACTTTGTCATATTCACCCACGAAAGCTCATGCTTCAATACGTTTGTTAGGCTATAAGGTGCCACAGGACTCTTTGCGGCTTATACTTTCATGAGTCACTGAGAATGCAGTTCTGAGTCAATGTCAAAAGGCCATTATCAGCAATGAATTGTAATAACTTGAACATGGACTTGTTAACAAAAGGAGACAATTGCAGAAATACACATACAGAGCTAGCCTCTCTCTCCAAATACACCTGGATTCATCTACCCATAAGTAATTTGTGACATGGCCCATGTGCCAGTTCCTGCACTCAGGTGCATGAACAGGAGAGTGGTGAGGAGCAGTGAGGGAGGTTTTCACCTGCGTACGCTGGAATGCTGTGTCCAGTTCTGGTATCTACATTTCAGGAAGGATGTTGAAATACCGGAGAGGATGCAGAGAACAGGCATAAAAATTATTTGAAGGCTGGAGAAAATTTCCGCACAGTGAGGGACTTAAAGAGCTCAATCTGCTTAGCTTATCAAAAAGGAAGATTGATAGGTGACTTCATTACAGTAAATAAATTCTTCCTAGTGGAAAATACTGGGTATGAAAGGGCTCTTTAATCCAGTGGAGACAGGCAGAACAAGAACCTGTTGCTGGATGTTAAACCCAGACAAATTCAAATGAGAAATTAGGCACACATTTTTAACAGTGAGGGTGATTAGCCATTGGAACAAACTTCCCAGGAAAGCAGGGGATTCACCATCTCTTGTCTTCAGATCAAGACTGGAAGATGATGAATGGTCCCTTCTGATCTTCCTCCTTTGCATTTATACAGTACCTAGTACATTCTTGGTACTACCAGAGACAACTAGGTGGGGATATATATAACATCCAAGCAGTCCTGAAAAATGGCATCTTTCAGCTCAGTTGGAGAAGCTACCTGTAAGTCTTTTGCTGAAGCCTAGGTACCTCTGGGAAATGAGGAGGATAGTGCCATATTGGCCTCCGTGGGTGGGCACAGGGGCATCAGTATCCTAATACTAGTAGTGGGCTATTCTTAAACTGTTTGTTTGCCGATTTGGTGCAGACTAGCCCCAACAATGCACATACTTGGATATATACATTCAAACACAGAGCAAACCTCTCGGGCCTCTCACTAACTTAGGGATCATAAACACTGAGCAATGATTTAACTTCATAAGAAGAAAATACCTGTACTTGCTCTGATGGACACGCACTCTGTAAGAGAAGGAAGGAGAGTTCCTTTCCTCAACGCTGAGACCTGAATACTATTTGTAAGGCAGATGCTGTCATGTTGATTGTTGCCAAATTAATGCCTTTCTCAACAGATCCCAACCAAGGCAATGAAACCAATATGTGTGGGCATAGTTACTGTGACTGCATGCAGAATCTGGGTTAATGTTCACAGAAATTACTGCTTGGTAGAATTGGGCAAAAACTGAATTTACCTTTTTAGTGAAAAAAAACAAGTTTTGATGCTTTTTTTTTTTGAGGTGTTTTATTTCGCTTCCCTCCTTTCTGTGCCTGAATAATCTAATTGCCTTCTACGACGAGATAAATGGCTCTGTGGATGAGGGGAAAGCAGTAGACGTGCTATTCCTTGACTTTAGCAAAGCTTTTGGTACGGTCTCCCACAGTATTCTTGCCAGCAAGTTAAAGAAGTATGGGCTGGATGAATGGACTATAAGGTGGATAGAAAGCTGGCTAGATCGTCGGGCTCAATGGGTAGTGATCAATGGCTCCATGTCTAGTTGGTATCCAGTATCAAGCTGAGTGCCCCAAGAGTCGGTCCTGGGGCTGGTTTTGTTCAATATCTTAATTAACGATCTAGAGGATGGCATGGGTTAAATCTCAGCAAGTTTGCAGATGACACTAAACTGGGAGGAGTGGTAAATACGCTGGAGGGTAGGGATAGGATACAGAGAAACCTAGACAAATTAGAGGATTGGGCCAAAAGAAATCTGATGAGGTTCAACAAGGACAAGTGCAGAGTCCTGCACTTAGGACGGAAGAATCCCATGCACCGCTACAGACTAGGGACCGAATGGCTAGGCAGCAGTTCTGCAAAAAAGGAACTAAGGGTTACAGTGGATGAGAAGTTGGATATAAGTCAACAGTGTGCCCTTGTTGCCAAGAAGGCTAGTGGCATTTTGGGCTGTATAAGTAGGGGCATTGCCAGCAGATTGAGGGACAAAACGGGACACAGTACTCCAGATGAGGCCTCACCAGTGTCGAATAGAGGGGAACAATCACCTCCCTCGATCTGCTGGCAATGCCCCTACTTATACATCCCAAAATGCCATTGGCCTTCTTGGCAACAAGGGCACACTGTTGACTCATATCCAGCTTCTCGTCCACTGTCACCCCTAGGTCCTTTTCTGCAGAACTGGTGCCGAGCCATTCGGTCCCTAGTCTGTAGCGGTGCATGGGATTCTTCCGTCCTAAGTGCAGGACTCTGCACTTGTCCTTGTTGAACCTCATCAGATTTCTTTTGGCCCAATCCTCTAATTTGTCTAGGTTTCTCTGTATCCTATCCCTACCCTCCAGCGTATTTACCTCTCCTCCCAGTTTAGTGTCATCTGCAAACTTGCTGAGGGTGCAATCCACACCATCCTCTAGATCATTAATGAAGATATTGAACAAAACCGGTCCCAGGACTGACCCTTGGGGCACTCCACTTGATATCGGCTGTCAACTAGACATGGAGCCACTGATCACTACCCATTGAGCCTGACAATCTAGCCAACTTTCTTTCCACCTTATAGTACATTCATCTAGCCCATACTTCTTTAACTTGCTGGCAAGAATATACTGTGGGAGACCGTGTCAAAAGCTTTGCTAAAGTCAAGGAATAACATGGCCACTGATTTCCCCTCATCCACAGAGCCAGTTATCTCATCATAGAAGGCGATTAGATTAGTGAGGCATGACTTGCCCTTGGTGAATCCATGCTGACTGTTCCTGATCACTTTCCTCTCCTCTAAGTGCTTCAGAATTGATTCTTTGAGGACCTGCTCCATGATTTTTCCAGGGACTGAGGTGAGGCTGACTGCCCTGTAGTTCCCAGGATCCTCCTTCTTCCCTTTTTTAAAGATGGGCACAACATTAGCTTTTTTTCCAGTCATCCGGGACCTCCCCCGATCGCCATGAGTTTTCAAAGATAATGGCCAATGGCTCTGCAATCACAACCGCCAACTCCTTTAGCACTCTCGGATGCAACGCATACGGCCCCATGGACTTGTGCTCGTTCAGCTTTTCTAAATTGTCCCGAACCACTTCTTTCTCCAGAGGGCTGGTCACCTCCCCCCCATGCTGCGCTGCCAGACCCATCTGGAATAACCAGACCCATCTGGCTATTTTAGCACTATCCAGCTAGCCCTTCACTACAGTTACTAGCTACAATTTCTGAAGTAGGTGTCTTTTTTGTTTGTTTTGTTTTTAAGAAAAAGAAATAAGAAGCTGTACCTGTCTGAGAGTTCATTGCACTGTTACAGGCAAAATATGAGGTCACTGGGAAGGTGTGTAAACCAAGATCATTTTCTGCTTGTTATGTATTAAATTAGAGCAAAGCTTCCTGAGGTGAAGAGAATCTCTATCTATTACCACACTCTTGGCTGTAAAATGTGTAGGTTACATTTCATTATCAGTCAAGAAATTAAAAGCTCAAGGTCATAAATAACAAAGTATCTAGTGTGACCCTCTGCAGAATTGGCTTATTAAGTCAGTTAAGTGTATTTGTAATTTTCTGTCATTTTTGATGACCTTCATATATGAAGGTCATCATAATAATGTATATCAACAGAGCACATTTCTTCAAGGGGCTGAGCCTTGGCATCATAAGGGAATAAAATATTTAGAGGCATTTCACATCACTAATGATTCTGCAAGCTCTGAAAATGTCACTGCAAGTCTGACCCTAGGCCCTCATGGGTGTGGTGGTTTCTGAGGGAGAGTGGAGCTGAGGGACAGCTGCACAGGGCTGGAGCTGGGTCTCAGGCTGCAGTGTGGGAGGAGTGCACATCTTGCACGGCATGGAGCACAGGTGATAGGTGGAGGAAGCTGGGCAGAGTGCCCCCCATCTGAAGAAGTGGGGTTTTTACCCACAAAAGCTTATGCTCAAATAAATCTGTTAGTCTTTAAGGTGCCACCAAACTCCTTGTTGTTTTTGTGGATACAGACTAACATGGCTCCCCCGGATACTTATCATTATCTTAGCATCATTTCCAAAAGAGAGTTGTTATCTCCTCTGTCCTCCAGAGGACACGCAGAGTCACAGGGAGGGCACTGACCCCTCATCTCACCAGTGTACACTGGGGTCAGATTCTCTTCCGCTGAAGCTGCTCCACTGTGTATAAACCCTTGTGCATTGGAGCGGGTGAGTGCCCTGATCCCTGGGCTACAGAGTCAGTCTTGCTCTCTGGCTCAGTGAATGCTGGAAGTATTTAAACACGGTGGAACAGCTTCAACAGAAGCGACTGAGAGCCCCTGACTCCAGAACACCCTATACCCCATGCTTAGGGCACTCACTGGGATCCATGAGGACTGCTCTGAATTAGCCCATATGGGATTGGAACCCTGGTCTCCCACCGTCAGGGCGCGTGTGCTAACTACGGCATGATTGGGTATAAAGGGACCACCACAGCTGCCTGTGTGGGCCCTGATCTGCTAGGCATGCTCTTAGCTCGCTTCTGTGCACCCCCACCAGCTTGGGTCCCCCAGGTGAGATAGGCAGGGGAAAGCCTAGTCTGTGAATCGCATCGGGGCTTCGGTGTGAGTTAGGCACTGAGTGGCTTGGCAGTATCCAAATTTAGATGCTGCATTCCCAGCAGCAGAAATGTAAGGGGCTAGTGGACTTTACCAGGGTAAGTTAGGTGCCTAGAAACTTTACCAGGTGTATACGAGGCCCTGCAGCAGCTGAGTTGGGGTTTTGTGAATGCCAGCAATGCCTCAGTGTTGGACTTAGTTGCCTAGAGTGGCAGTTAGGTACCTAAGTCCCCTTTGTAAATCTAGTTCCTTAGTGACCCGATTTTCAGAGCTGCTGAGAGCTCTGAAGCCTCCAGCGATTTAGGGGGAGCTGGTGAGTGCTAAAAAGTCAGTTCACTGATCTAGAAGCCTAATTAGACACCTGGGTTAAGGGTTAAAATGAATATATAGAGGTCTGGGATGCCGTGAGTTCAAGATGATGCTATTGTTTATATTTTGCAATTGATTACTTTGCTTACTTCCATTGCGTTTTAAATGTTTTGAGTAAATGAATCTGAGCTATTCCGTGTGGACAAATGACATTCAGAGTTAGAGACAAGGCAGATAAGGTAATAGCTTTTACTAGACCAGCTTCTGTTGGTGAAAGAGACAGGCTTTCGAGCCATGCAGAGCTCTTCTTCAGGTCTGGCTTGAAAGCTTGTCTCTCTCACCAACAGAAGTTGGTCCAATAAAGGATATGACCTCCCCCACCCTGTCTGTGATATCCTGGGACTGACATGGCTACAGCTATGCTGCATATTCACACTTGTCAGCTTTGATTTGTTTTTTCCTCCTGCCTGGAACTCTGTGGGTCGATGCACATTCAGTTTTGTGACCAGTAGCTACCTAAGAAGTAAGATGTTTGTACTGCAACGAAAGCCTCCACATTCCTTTTTGGTGCTAAATATTTTTTGTTTCTTTACATATTTTAACTTATCTTTTTAGTGCCTGTGGTACACTAGCACATGGTTTGGAGGGTGACATTGCTTAAATGCTATAAATAATTTAACAACAAGTAGGTGACTTTCCAATGTTCGTACCTTGGCAGTGGTACAATCCGTTTGAGCCACATTATAACGAAGGAGTGCTTTAGAGCAGAATGGGGAATGCCTGGGATGATCTGAAGACTTTTTCATACTTTGCAACTGCAATTCACCTGTTTGCTGCAGGCTTAGTGAGTGATACGTATTGTATGAAGGATGATGTAAGGCTTAATGAATTATATCCATATGTTTGTGATAACCTTCTTGCCAGGGCCTCGTTCAGTCGCGTTAACAGTGGCAGAATTGGGCCCTTCAATATTATGATGATTTATTCAGGGATTGTAAATGTTACCTCTAAAATTTGCATAAAGTGTCTATGGCCCAGTGAAAAATCAATGTGTTTGTACAGTCCTGGTCCATGACTAGTGCTCCTCGGCTCTACAATAATACAAAAAATAAACACTAATAATAATGGGACTTCTTGGAAAAGTTGCTTTTGAAGATTTTACCTCATGTCTCCTTTTATACTTAAGAAAACACATGTACCATCAAATGTCCTTTATAAACTATTCAAGTAGAGAATTTGCATGTCTTGCACTGCAGGCTAATGTTCTACAAATCCCATTTTTATGACAATTAGCCTTATATTTCTTAACTGATTTTGAACATTTTAATTTTCAAATAGGTTCACCACAAGGTTATTTCTGAAAGAATTTGTAACAATTGGGAAAGTTCAAAGTCCTTGTTGGTTTGCATATCTTTGCCTTTATGAGCTGGTGGCATTAAGTCAGTACCCATGGCTGTAATAGATAAAGCATGCACCTCCAGATGTAACTCAGAGCCTGCCACTTGGTGGTGCTGTGATCCTGCTGTTTGTTAGCTCTGTCTGCTCCAAAGTTCAATAAACTTTTTTGTTTCAGAGTAACAGCTGTGTTAGTCTGTCTTTGTAAAAAGAAAAGGAGGACTTGTGGCACCTTAGAGACTAACCAATTTATTTGAGCATGAGCTTTCGTGAGCTACAGCTCACTTCATCGGATGCATACCGTGGAAACTGCAGTAGACATTATATACACACAGAGATCATGAAACAATACCCCCTCCCACCCCACTGTCCTGCTGGTAATAGCTTATCTAAAGTGATCATCAAGTTGGGCCATTTCCAGCACAAATCCAGGTTTTCTCACCCTCCCCCCCCCCACACAAACTCACTCTCAGGCTGGTAATAGCTCATCCAAAGTGACCACTCTCTTCACAATGTGTATGATAATCAAGGTGGGTCATTTCCAGCACAAATCCAGGTTTTCTCACCCCCCCACCCCCATACACACACAAACTCACTCTCCTGCTGATAATAGCTTATCTAAAGTGATCATTAATTTGGGCCATTTCCAGCACAAATCCAGGTTTGGCCCACCTTGATTATCATATACAGTGTGAAGAGAGTGGTCACTTTGGATGGGCTATTACCAGCCTGAGAGTGAGTTTGTGTGGGGGGGGGGGGGAGGGGGGGAGGGTGAGAGAACCTGGATTTGTGCTGGAAATGGCCCAACTTGATGATCACTTTAGATAAGCTATTACCAGCAGGACAGTGGGGCGGGAGGAGGTATTGTTTCATGGTCTCTGTGTGTATATAATGTCTACTGCAGTTTCCACGGTATGCATCCGATGAAGTGAGCTGTAGCTCACGAAAGCTCATGCTCAAATAAATTGGTTAGTCTCTAAGGTGCCACAAGTAAACTTTTTTGTGTGTGTCGTTGTGTAGGTTTTGACAATCAAATCAGTTTGGGAATAAGAAGATAAAGTGAATCTGAATAGATTCTTTATATCTTTTTTCAGCTTTATCTGTGAGTAAATACACATTATTTTTTGTAAATATCAAAGTGCTTCACGGTTCGATGAACTCTACCAAAAATATCTTATTGAAAGCCAGTATGGGAATCAGAGTAGCAGCCGTGTTAGTCGGAATCTGCAAAAAGAAAAGGAGGACTTGTGGCACCTTAGAGACTAACAAATGTATTTGAGCATAAGCTTTCATGAGCTACAGCTCACTTCATCGGATGCATTCAGTGGAAAATACAGTGGGGAGATTTATATGCACAGAGAACATGAAACAATGGGTGTTACCATACACACCGTAAGGAGAGTGATCAGGTAAGATGAGCTATTACCAGCAGGAGAGCGGGGAGAAAAAACCTTTTGTAGTGATAATCAAGGTGGGCCATTTCCAGCAGTTGACAAGAATGTCTGAGGAACAGTGGGTGGCGGAGGGGGGGAATAAACAAGGGGAAATAGTTTTACTTTGTGTAATGACCCATCCACTCTCAGTCTCTATTCAAGCCTAAGTGAATTGTGTCCAGTTTGCAAATTAATTCCAATTCAGCAGTCTCTCCTTGGAGTCTGTTTTTGAAGTTTTTTTGTTGAAGAATTGCAACTTTTAGGTCTGTAATCGAGTGACCAGAGAGATTGAAGTGTTCTCCAACTGGTTTTTGAACGTTCTAATACTTGACGTCTGATTTGTGTCCATTTATTCTTTTACATAGAGACTGTCCAGTTTGAACAATGTACATGGCAGAGGGGCATTGCTGGCACATGATGGCATATATCACATTGGTAGATGTGCAGGTGAACGAGCCTCTGATAGTGTGGCTGATGTGACTAGGCCCTATGATGGTGTCCCCTGAATAGATATGTGACATAGTTGGCAACGGGCTTTGTTGCAAGGATAGGTTCCTGGGATATTGCTTTCGTTGTGTGGTGTGTGGTTGCTGGTGAGTATTTGCTTCAGGTTGGGGAGCTGTCTGTAAGCAAGGACTGGCCTGTCTTCCAAGATCTGTAAGAGTGAGGGATCATCCTTCAGGATAGGTTGTAGATCCTTGATGATGCACTGGAGAGGTTTTAGTTGGGGTTTGAAGGTGACGGCTAGTGGCCTTCTGTTATTTTCTTTGTTGGGCCTGTCCTGTAGTAGGTGACTTCTGGGTATGCTTCTGGCTCTGTCAATCTGTTTCTTCACTTCAGCAGGTGGGAACTGTAGTGGTAAGAATGCTTGATAAAGATCTTGTAGGTGTTTGTCTCTGTCTGAGGGGTTGGAGCAAATGTGGTTGTATCGTAGAGCTTGGCTGTAGACAATGGATTATGTGGTGTGGTCTGGATGAAAGCTGGAGTCACGTAGGTAGGCATAACGGTCAGTAGGTTTCCGGTGTTGGGTGGTGTTTATGTGACCGTCTCTTATTAGCACTGTAGTGTCCAGGAAGTGGATCTCTTGTGTGGACTGGTCCAGGCTGAGGTTGATGGTGGGATGGAAGTTGTTGAAATCATGGTGGAATTCCTCAAGGGCTTCTTTCCCATGGGTCCAGATGACGAAGATGTCATCAATGTAGCACAAGTAGAGTAGGAGCTTTAGGGGACGAGAGCTGAGGAAGTGTTGTTCTAAGTCAGCCATATAAATGTTGGCATACTGTGGGGCCATGCGGGTACCCATAGCAGTGCTGCTGATTTGAACGTATACATTGTCCCCAAATGTGAAATAGTTATGGGTGAGGACAAAGTTACAAAGTTCAGCCACCAGGTTTGCCATTACATTATCGGGGATACTGTTCCTGACGGCTAGACAAGTCGTCATTCCCATTGAGTACATGACGGAGTCCAGAGGTCTCAGCTGAGGTGAAGTCCCATTGCGGGAGGCGCTGTGCAGACTTTAGTAAGAAAGAGTCCCCGCCCCAGAGAGCTGACCGTGTAAACATTCCAGACTGGAAAAGAGTGGGTGGGGAACTGGCAGCACAGCGAGGTGGCCTGTTATGCCCAAGCTCTTGTGCAGCAGGCTGGTGGAACAGCTAGGAATAGAACTCCGGTCTTCTGACTCGACTGGTGCCCTAGATATCACTGCCTCTCTGTGCACGAGAGTTTTGTGAGAGCAGAGCTGAACAGATGAGCTCATCTTTATAAAGTGGAAGAGCGTGATGTGGGGCCAAGAGGTGACAGTAAAGGTATTATCAGGATTCAGCTCCATGAGCAATGTTGTTTGGAGCAGGATTGGGATCCCAAGTCAAGTCCAACGGCAAAACTTCCATTGACGTTGATGGCCCAAGCTGTTAATAAAGAAGTTGTGGGAATTTAACCACATGTTTATGGCTGTGTCTGGCCCTATGAATTACAGGTTAGTGGTGCATGTCTTGTTGATAGACTGGGACCTTGGATACAGCTGGATGGAAAGAGACCTTGAGATAAACTTTATAGAATTGGTCTTTTTCATTTTGAATTACCTATTCTGTAGAGGCCAAAAACATTCCACATTCTCTTATGCACTTTAATGAGTAACAGCCCATCTCTTGCAATAGCCTGCGACTGCAGCTAGTACCTAGAGTTTCAGAACAAGGTCTGAAACCATTCATACAATGGGCAATTTTGCAAAAACAAGACACTGGGGGTAACTTCTTCCTGTCCTCCAGCCAGTCAGTGATTCCTTTGTGACCTGAAGCAGGATGCTTGCTGCTCCATATGAATGTGCAAACTCCTGTAACTGCAGATGGTATCCTTATTACTCATGTAAATGGCTATTACTGCTTTGAATCCTCCTAAAAATATTTTCTCAGTAATATCTTATGCCAATTAATCCAGCAAACTCATAATATAGTGTATTAAAAATGTATTCTCTTTGGATTTGTTGACTTATAATTTAATTAGATGTTCCAGGGTGGTGGTGGTTGGTTTTGCCAGAGAGGGCAAGTAGGGAATGCTCCATGCTATTTGTTATTTACATCCTTCTTTTGTGTCTCCTGGCTGGAGAACTGAGCACTCTCCCCTTCTCTGGAATTCCCTTAAGG
This sequence comes from Lepidochelys olivacea, assembly GCF_965140295.1. Lineage (NCBI taxonomy): Eukaryota > Metazoa > Chordata > Testudines > Cheloniidae > Lepidochelys > Lepidochelys olivacea. The sequence continues at coordinate 128,202,486 of NC_140416.1, forward strand.
CCTCCTAGTTCCTTTGTTACCTCTTCCAAGTGGAGTGATCAAAAATGAGTGTAATGGCCATGCTGATTGTATGCCACCAGTTTATATCATGGTATTTAGCCTAACACCATTCTCTGTCCCTTTCTGAATAGTCTGCACATCCTATTTGAGTTTCTGACCACAGGTCAGCACGGGGCAGATGCCTTCACTGAGTGTGTCTCAGTGATTCCTGGGCCTCTTGCCTGACATTTCAGTCTATGTGCTGCTGCTAAATAGAACCTATTGTCATTGTGGCACAAATGCTGCTCCTATCCTGTGCTTCAAGCAGGGCCCGGCATGACGTGGACCAGCGGCGGACCGCCAGACCGTTTGTTTATATTTGCACGTCCGCTAGCAGCTCCCAGTGGCCGCGGTTCTGCAACATAATATGCAACTAAATGTGTGCAGCTTTCTGTAGAATTTTCCGTCAGGCTGCGCTTGAGCTGAACAAGTTGTAGAGTTTTTGAATGTTTCGAAAGAAACTCTTCACCTCCATGCTAGATCTGCTGTGTGCACTGCATGGTGAATAGATTGCCTGGGGATTTTTCTGCCCGACCCTTTTATTTCTTCTTCCAATCCTCAAACATCAAAAAGCATTCTTTAATTTCTAAAACATTATCTTGATTTTGATGAGCATAATACAAAATAAAAGTAATTTGCTCCATAGGAAAAGTATCAGGGGTTCTGTCAGCAACAATACCATAGTAGGCTGCCTTTCGTACTCCTTGGGTACCGGCCGTCAGGACTAATTTTCCACACTCTTCTAGGAACTCATTGTGAGGCCTCCAAGAAAGATTATGCGCTCGCATGCAAGTCTGCTGATCCTGATGCATTTGTACTTCATTTAGGTCTAAGACTCTGTTGTGCCAACTAAGCAATTCTAAAATTCCTAGGAAAAGGTCATTCCCGTGGTCCCCTGCTTCATGACTGGGTCCACAAAATGAAAGATTCCATTCAGCTAAAAACAATGTGATAGCTAAGATGGATTTCAAAATTTTGCACCACTTTACTGTTTCTGCCTCAATGTGTTTTTGAAGAGCATCATCAATTCCAGTATGATTCTTCAAACTTTTTTTCCAAATTTTTCCAGTCAGAGTAGACTGAGAAATGGCTTTTTACCTGATCACACAGCTTCTTCCAGTTTTATCTGAGTCCAGCATCAGGGCGGCCAAGCATGGATACTTTGGACTCGTGTTCACTACATCATCAAAAAGACAACAAGAAAAACAGAACAGTCCTTGAGCAGATTGACTCTATCCACTTCAGTCTCTGGATGCCTCTCCTCCATTGGGCCAGGTCTTGAAAAGTATGTTGACTGGAAAAGCATAGGGACAGGAATCTCATGGAAAATGGCTAGATCATAGAATCATAGAATCATAGAATATCAGGGTTGGAAGGGACCCCAGAAGGTCATCTAGTCCAACCCCCTGCTCAAAGCAGGACCAATTCCCAGTTAAATCATCCCAGCCAGGGCTTTCTCAAGACTGACCTTAAAAACCTCTAAGGAAGGAGATTCTACCACCTCCCTAGGTAACGCATTCCAGTGTTTCACCACCCTCTTAGTGAAAAAAGTTTTTCCTAATATCCAATCTAAACCTCCCCCACTGCAACTTGAGACCATTACTCCTCGTTCTGTCATCTGCTACCATTGAGAACAGTCTAGAGCCATCCTCTTTGGAACCCCCTTTCAGGTAGTTGAAAGCAGCTATCAAATCCCCTCTCATTCTTCTCTTCTGCAGGCTAAACAATCCCAGCTCCCTCAGCCTCTCCTCATAACTCATGTGTTCCAGTCCCCTAATCATTTTTGTTGCCCTTCTAGATGCTTAGAAACCCCATTCAATACAATCAAATTTCTATCTGCACTTGTGAGCTGTGTTTCAGAGGAGCAGCCGTGTTAGTCTGTATTCGCAAAAAGAACAGGAGGACTTGTGGCACCTTAGAGACTAACACATTTATTTGAGCATGAGCTTTCATGAGCTACAGCTCACTTCATCGGATGCATTCAGTGGCATGCACTGTCTTCATGGTGCCGGGTCACGGCTAGGCAGATGTTGATCACTAGTTTCACTCTACAATTTCTTATCCAGCGTGAATCCAGGACCAATATCAGTGTTCTCATTATTTCAAACAAGAATTTCTTCCTAATGAGATCCTCCTGAATCTCCTGGAGTGTAACAAGCGTCTTTTGGTGTCTTCTTCACTTCCCAGTCAGGGTCCTGTAAGTTCTATTCCTTTTCGCTTCCTTTTCAAGTTGTATTTCCTTTGGCTTTCATTTAGCTAACCCTGACACATAGCAATGCGTCCAGGCATTTCTTTACTTGCCTAGGGTCTGGATCAAAAAGTAGAACAGTTTTGTTACTTCATCTGTCTTTTCATCTCGGATATTATTCAACGCAGAACACACATGAAATAGAATTTATATTTCTTATAGTTAAAATGGAATGCAGAGGAAGCGTGTTCCGTGCTAGTCATTAAAGGACGAGGACTTTAAAAAGCTCCGTAACCTCAGAGGGAAATGCTGTCCATTATCAAAAGGTATATATTTAGAACAGAAGATGATAGCTATTTATGAGCCATTCAAGGTTACGTTTAATAAGTCGGATGTAGAGCATTTAAGACAAGGAAGTCCTGATCTCGCAGCAGCCACAACACAAATCAGTCATAACACTTGATATTCCACTGAGTGTGGAGCTCCACTTTAGAAGACAGGACAAAGGCGAGAGGAAGCGGTTTGCTGATCTACAATTTCCGCCACGACCCATTCCCCAAATGGCAGATTCCAGTTTTTCTCAAAGCAGATGAGGCAAGTCTGTACGGGCATTAAAGCCAGCTATAGCTCTCCACGAGAGACTCTGACTGAACACTGTAGATGCCATTATGGGGGCTATTCCAATGACCTCATATTTTTCCGAGAGAGGAAGTGTTCTGTGTGGAAGATTTTCCTCAGGCTGTGCACCAAGTCTGATGTACAATGCCCTCCCTGGCTATATTGATTAAACACAGTTCAAAATACTTCCACAAAGACTCTCCCCTTCAACAAGTTGAAGATTTGATATTGGGAAGTGACTACATGTCAGGCAGCACAAAGCTACAGCTGTCAGAAGAGAGACAGGCGGAGACATATTTTCAGTGCAGTATTCCAAGGATCTTCCTGTCAGACAGGTCATAATGAGGTTTATGGAGAATCCCACGGAGGAGTTAAATGACAGGAGAAAGCTTTTAGCAAACTGGAGGTAAGAACACGGCGCAAAATTCGACCTAGTCTTCTGAGGAATATTGAGCTGCCATTGACCCTGAGTCCTCTTTTCACCAAGTTCATGAACAGAACCCTAATTATTCTGGTGATTTACTGTCCAGGAGACTGATTATGCCACATTCTCAGTAGACATTTTCTAATGGCCAACTGCTCCCCTCCATCCGTGCCCCATATCCAACCCTGCTCCCCTCTCTCTCCCCCCATCCCTGCCATGGGTGTCCCTGGAGGGAGTTTCCCACCCAACACAGAGTAGCGAGGCATGCAGGGACTGGGCACCCCTGCCCCAGCATCAGCATGGGCTCCTCCAGCCTAGTGCTCCCCCTGCTCTGCATCTCCCTCCCAGGTCGGACAAGAGCACCTGGACTTGTCTCCCCTGCCCTACCTAAATACCTACTTCTCCCTGCTGGCTCGAGGCTTCCTGCCGGTCCCCTGCGTCCAGAGGAACTTCCCCAGGTTCCAGCAGGAGGGCCTGACAGGACCCGGGTGCCAGCTGGGCTCCCTCTGAATAGAAGCCGCTCCTGTGCTACACCAGTGCACTCCTTACTCCTCTGTGCTGACTTGAGTCTTCCCGTGGTGCTGAGAGGAGGTGCTCTGGGTTCTGGCAGATGGAGTAGGTTTAGGGTGCTGGCTGCTAGCAGGAGCGCTCCCTGCCTGCTACCTCTCTCCTTACTGGCTCAAGGCTTCCAACCAGTCCTCGGCACTGAGAGGAGTAGCTGCTGGTTCCCACAGGCCTAGCAGGACCCAGGTGCTTCTCCCAGGCATATGAGATTCATGGTAGTTACCGCATTGCTGCACATGTGTGCAGCTTAAAGGGAACCCATGTCACAGTGTTGGTCGCAATGCCTCTGAATCAAATTTAGCCCAGACTCTCTCTGTCATTTTGGGGGTCCTCTCAAAGTGGGAGTCGGGTAAATTGGCCCTTTTGCAGAACCTCTGGGAGGTTGTGCAGATCAGGGGGGAGGAAGAATTTAAACTGAAAAATGTTCATGATAATTAGGAACTGTGTAAGTGTATTTTACTAGATTCCCCCAAACCAATCATGGAGAGAATACTATACTGGTTACCAACCTGGCTTAAAGAGGAAGTGAAAGCAGCTATGAAAAATCAGATTACATAAAATAATTGGAAGAAAGGGGAAGGTGATAATACTGAATTCAAAGTACAAACTAAGAAAACTGATAAGGGAAGCAAAAGCACAGCAGGAGACATCTATGGCCAGCAGAGATAAGGACAATAAAGGGTTTTTCAAGTATGTTAGGAACCAAAAGAATCCTAATAATGATACTGATCCATTACTGGATGAAAACAGTAGAATTAGAAATAATTGTGCAAAAATGCAAAAGTGTTCAATAAATATTTGTGTTTTGTATTTGAGGAACAAGTCAATTAATGTAGTCATCAGATGATGATGATGAAATTCTTTCCATTCCAATAGTATCTAAAGAGAATGTTCAACAGTAGCTACTAAAGATGGACATTTTAAAATCAATAGGTCTGGATAATTTGCATCCAGGAGTTTATAAACAGCCGGCCAAAGATCTATCTGGACTATCAATGCTGATTAGTCAATATTTTTGGCACACTGGTTGGACTGGAAGAAAGCTAATGTTGTGTTGATACTTAAAAAGGGTAAATGGGTGACCTGGAAAATGTATACGTCTGTCAGCCTAATGTGAAACAGTGGAAGAGCTGATACAGACTCGATTTCACAGAGAATTAAAGGAAAGTAATATAATTAATGCTAATCAACATAGATTTATGGAAAATAGATCTTGTCCAACTAATTTGATATCATCTGCTTGTGACTGGCTGTTTACAATAATATTACTGCATAACTGGGAATCTTTCTCGGTTTTGTTTTTTTTAATTGCTAGGATTCCTTTACAAAGTGTAATGTGGCCAGACATTGCTGTTGTTCCTTCTGAGCTGACCCAAGTCCTGATTCTTTTAGGCTGCTGTTTCCAAAGTTCCCACTTTTGGAACTCCATGTCCATCTCCCTCTGGTGGCAGCGATTTTAGAGTGCCTGTCTGCTCTTTGCCTTGTGTTCACATTCAAAGGGCTCCTTAGATCTATTCCGTCTCAACGGCCAAAATCTGCTGATACAGACGTTTGCATTGCTCTCTGGAAGCTGTCTCTTCAATTTGGGGCACTGTTGTTAGGTCAGCAAACCCATTCACGTTTGTGGCTCTTGGGGTAATTGCTGTAAGTGAAATACTCCAATGGGTGTTAATGTGCTCTGGAAGGATATTCTGACCTGTTTGCTTCATTTGCTTTTGCTTGCCAACATAATTTTTGAAATGAAGGAACTCTCTACTTATGTCTTTGACAGGAGATCATTTTTTTCTGCAAATTCTGACCTTTGGTCTTCTGCTTTAGCTGTAGCAAAAAAATCAAAGTACGCCTAGGGGTGCTGCAGTGCTGGAAGAGCGCTGTGGCCTTGTGGTGCTAAAAGAGATGCCTTGATAGGCTTTGCAAGTTCTATGGCATGTTCTTCAATTAATGTTGCCAGGGGCTGACAATGCTTTGCTTCTCCCACAAGGTCCACAACATGTGATCATGTGGGCACCAGAAGCTTTGGTCGCACAATCAGATAGTGATGGACATAAACTGAATTTACAATCAGACCATCTTAAGCACCTTGCCAGCAATCGATCCAGGTGGCAATGGATTTGCAAGGCCCTTTGGGATTTGCAAAGATAATGATGACATTGTGCAGAGGAGTCTGTAGCCAGTGAGGAGGGTGGATCTACCCTTTGTGTTCAATACCCATCCGTAAAACAGCAATAATATGAAAAAGGACAAGATAATGATAAATGATCTGGATAAATGATCCAGATAAGGATAAAGATAATGATAAATGACCTTCATAAATGATCTGGAGGATGGTGTGGATTGCACTCTCAGCAAATTTGCGGATGATACTAAACTGGGAGGAGTGGTAGATACGCTGGAGGGGAGGGATAGGATACAGAAGGACCTAGACCAATTGGAAGATTGGGCCAAAAGGAATCTGATGAGGTTCAATAAGGATAAGTGCAGGGTCCTGCACTTAGGACGGAAGAACCCAATGCACAGCTACAGACTAGGGACCGAATGGTTAGGCAGCAGTTCTGCGGAAAAGGACCTAGGGGTGACAGTGGACGAGAAGCTGGATATGAGTCAGCAGTGTGCCCTTGTTGCCAAGAAGGCCAATGGCATTTTGGGATGTATAAGTAGGGGCATAGCGAGCAGATCGAGGGACGTGATCGTTCCCCTCTATTCGACATTGGTGAGGCCTCATCTGGAGTACTATGTCCAGTTTTGGGCCCCACACTTCAAGAAGGATGTGGATAAATTGGAGAGAGTCCAGCGAAGGGCAACAAAAATGATTAGGGGACTGGAACACATGAGTTATGAGGAGAGGCTGAGGGAGCTGGGATTCTTTAGCCTGCAGAAGAGAAGAATGAGGGGGGATTTGATAGCTGCTTTCAACTACCTGAAAGGGGGTTCCAAAGAGGATGGCTCTAGACTGTTCTCAATGGTAGCAGATGACAGAACGAGGAGTAATGGTCTCAAGTTGCAGTGGGGGAGGTTTAGATTGGATATTAGGAAAAACTTTTTCACTAAGAGGGTGGTGAAACACTGGAATGCGTTACCTAGGGAGGTGGTAGAATCTCCTTCTTTAGAGGTTTTTAAGGTCAGGCTTGACAAAGCCCTGGCTGGGATGATTTAACTGGGAATTGGTCCTGCTTTGAGCAGGGGGTTGGACTAGATGACCTTCTGGGGTCCCTTCCAACCCTGATATTCTATGATTCTATGATTCTAAGAAGGTCAGGCACCAGAGCCAGGGCTGAAAAGGAGAGGGAAAAAAAAAAGAAAATCCACATTTGAAAAGAAGCAAAACATAATGGAATACATTAACAATGCAATAAAACATTTAAAAATATAAAGCAAACATAGCCAAACAAATCCTCTCCTGCTTTACTCAAACAAAGAAATTCTAACAGTATACATTTTTCTCTTTTGTTTTTCGGAATTAGAAGCACACTGAGTTCAGCTGTAAACAAGTCATCATGCAATCAAAACCCCTTAATTTAAAACTCTTTGCATATGCATACCTGTGACGCAGGAAATGTACGGAACCCTACAAGTCTGGACAGACAGTTCTACTCTATGGCACCTGGTTTAGTCTCCTTAATGCTTCTTGTTTGGGAAGTTTCTTTGTCCCAGTCTTACAGCAGAATCTGCTAGTGCTAAAGCTTGTGCTGAAGACCCGGGTCTGGGACTCAGGAGATGAAGGCTCAGTTCCCCGCTCAGCCCAGACTTCCTGAGTGACCTTTGGGAGGTCATTAAGGCTAGATTCACAAAGGAACTTAGGCACTGAAGAGCCCAGGTGCCTAGCCACTCAGTGGAATCAGGTGTTCAGGCTCCCTAAACTAAACATGGGGAGAGAGAAGTGCCTAGCAATGGGATTCACAAAAGCCAGCAAGCGAAACGGGGAGCTGCCTAAGCTAGCGGAGAGGCTAGGGGTGGTTCATTAGTGCCTTCCTCTCAGGAAGGTCAGCACCTCACCTTGTTTGGGATTCACAGCCAGGAACCTTCTCCTTGAGTCAGGTGCCTATGTTGTTTCTTGCGAGAAAGGTGGGAGTGCACACGCCAAGCCACACAAAACAGCGAGCTGCAGGAGGACAGGGTCCACAGCTCTCCCATTACAGCATTTAGCCCTCTGACTAAGGGTGCTCAGCCAGGCTCTAGGAGACCCCAGTTCAAGTCCCTCTCTACTTGGTGTGGAGGAGAGATTTGAACATAGGTGTCCCACCTTACAGGAGAGTGTCCTAACTGTGGGCCTATGGGATATTTATGTGGGAGGGGCTGCTCTCCAGCTCTCCTTTGTAGCTGTTCCACTGGGTATGAAAGAATTAATTGCTAGGCATCGGCCAGAGCCAGGGAAAACGACTCTGCAGTGCAGCGGTTTGGGCAGTCACCTGTGAGGCAGTAGGTCCTTGGTCAAATGCCAGACCGGAATCAGAGGGACGGGAGAATTGAATTGGCATCTCCCCCATGAGTACCCTAACCACTGAGAAAATAGTCCTGAGGGAGGGTGTTAGTCTCACCCCTCGGCCATTTTTGTGAGGAGTGGGGCATGCTTTGAAAAAGCCCCACAGCCAGAAGAGGCAGGACAACATCTGTCTTGAGAATCATGCTGGGACTTAGGTGCCAAGCTGCAGAGCCGGCTCAGCACTGAGGCAGTTTTGTGCATCCCCAACCGCTGAAACTTAGGGACTAGCAGAAACAGGGGTCTTCGGACTTTAGGCAGCATTTGAGCAGAGGTTTTGTGAATGCCCATGGTGCCTAAATGTTAGACTTAGGTGCACGCAAGTCCCTTTGTGAATCTAGCTGTTCATCTTTGTGTGTTTTAGAGCTTCCAGTCCATGATAAAGCGGTAACAACACTTTTCTTCCTCTCACGGGTGTTGTCCCACTGTAGAACCCAGCCTGCTCTAGGATAACGCTGGAGACCCATGCTGGGTTCCAAAAGTAGAAGCTGCACTGGGATGAGCTTTATCAAGTGGACACGTCTAGTGTGTGTGTGTATATATATATATATATATATGCTGAAAATCACCAATTTTGCCAAAGCCTCTTCAAGAAAATCTCCGAGGTGACACACGCACAGAATTCTTCAAAGACCAGCACATGAGTTTAACTTCATGGACTTGGAATAGCTTCACTGACTGTGATGGGACTACCCACAGTATGTGAAGTGAACTGTATGAATGTGTTTCTAAAAGACCAGATTCATAGGTCTTAATCCTACAGGTATCTATTATGAAGCTTAAAGATGATTGGTTTGAGTAATCATCAGTAAACACCATACTCAGTAATAAGTGTTTTCAGTGTCACAGAGCCACCTTTGACAATATATGGTTGACATAAAATTTGATATTTCTTGCCAAAACAACATGTATAAGTACACACTTGTATAGACATTAGACCAAAACATTTTTGACTGGGGACATTATGCAAATATTGCCATTTGTCAATAAGTTTGCCTCTGCTCCAAAGACAACTAGAAAGTCATGATGGATAGACTTTTATAAATTACTCCTTCAGCATTCACTGGTTTGACTTAAAGTTTCAGTTCATTTAATGACCTAAGCAAACATTATTTTCAATTACATTTTCCAAGGTCAAAGTATTGGCAAAGCAACATCAGATGTCTGATCAACAAGTTCAAGAAATAACTTCCCGTGTTGTTAACCTGGCAGTGCTGGTTTGTGGCTGCCTCCGCCAGAAACTGAGAGAAAGCAGAATAGAGCTTATAACCATTTCTGACATTGGGCTGCTTATTTTTTATGTCACTAATTCCCTCTTCATCAAGATGGCTACTGCCTGCAGGAGGGTTAGAAATGGTAATTTTGACTCAAAAAATATTCTCAATTGAGCTCAAAGACACCCCGGGGCATGATTTTATGGGGACATTAATCCATGCCTCAGATGTGCCGTGTTTCTGCTTTAGTCCCTTGGGGCACTTATTAATAGTCCAATGAAACATGCCCTGAAGTGTCTAATTGCAATTAAAATATGGCCCTTTATTTTTAATTTAATTTTTTCTAATTATTCTCCTTAAAAACAATTTCCTGAAGAGCTCTTACCCTAGAAAAACGTCTGAGCACTTGCTAGAAGTGCTTCCTCAAGCCTGTATTAGGACTTGGCATCTCTGTGGGTTTGTACTTCGCTTGCAGGGTAAGCCATCACAGCTGCAAAAAAAAGTCATTATGATCTATAGGCCTGTCACAAGGTGGCTTAATCCCAGCTGTGGCTAATTAGCTGCATTCCAGGTAGTTGGGGGTGAGGCAAGGGATCAGGTGAAAACCATCAGGTAACTTGGTCCTTTAGATTGAAGGCCAACAAGCAGCTCAGTTGAAAGAGATGGACAAAGTTGTGGGGGAAGTAGATAGGTGGTTAGGAAGGCTGTGAGGCAGGAGACGAGGCCTGTCTTATTTAATTTATCCTGGGCTGTTAGGGTTTTGAGAAATAGACTCATCCCTATAGAAGGGACTGAAATTTTGCTTCCGTGGGGAGTTGTATTTGATCCCTTGGCTGGTAAGTTGGCCTACCAGTTTATAAGGCCCCTGTTCAGATAGCATACAAGCACATACTTATGAGCCCTCTAAATTGGTGGGACTTGAGAATGTGATTAGGTGCTGTCCTGAATCAGAGACCAAGCATGACTGACTCTCCCATGTTTCAGAGCATCCAGACCTGTTCAGAGGTATGGGTTGTTAATATGCAATTATAGTAGACCCCAGAATGTGACTTAACATCACTTATTTTGTAGATTTTATGGCGTAAAGGCTGACACTTTATACATAGCCCCTGTGTGCTCACTGTTCTCTCATACTTCAGGCATGTTTCATAGGTCTTCCAACAATGTGACTGCACTTGGAGTGTCTGTTACAACCTAAACAGAGAACTTTCACCCTTAACAGATTGTTTTCCTTTTAAATCAGATGTCCAGCCATACTGAAACGCATGGGAAACTAGCAGAACACATGACAGCGAGAACTCATCAAAATTGTTTATGTAGAAAGTTTTCTTAGTGGGAAACTGGATTTTTTTTCTGACCCCCCTGCTTGGGGAGCACTGGAGAAAAATAGGGTTCATTAATCTCTGTCTACCTTAGCTCCTGTGGTACCTCCTGGGAGTTGTAGTCTGGCTGGGGAACCTGGTCCATAGAGGAGAATGATAGTATGAGGTGCCCAAACTACATCTCCCATGATGCTTGTGGTCTCCCTTCTGGTTGAACTGCTGCAGTGCATTATGGCAGTCCCAAGACCCTGGGAGACAGCCGCACCCAAAGGAGAAAGTGGAAGGAAGCACTGAACTATAGTTCCCCCGAGGCACCACAAGAGCTCAGGTGGATTGAGGTCAGTGTGGCACAACAAAGTGTTTTGATCTGGAAAGATCTAAAAGTTTTTAATTTCAATAATTCAGAATTTTGATATTTCAACTTTTGGCCTGAACAATGATGGAAACAAATGTTTAACTAGTGGAACTTCTCACATAATGGAAATTCTGATTTGTTTCAACCAGCTTTACTAAATATATTTATCCTATCACAGCAGTACATCTGCAGCACTAAATTAGCTTGGCTAGTCTAGCCTTCTAAAAGTAATGTGTGTGCGAGTGAGAGAGAGTCAGTTCTTCTTTGTGTGACTGCTCATGTGCAATCCAATAGTTGTGAGCATGCGCCATGCGCACAATCGTCAGAAGGTTTTTCCCCTAGCAGTCCCCATCGGGTTGGCTGTCGAGATCCCTGGAGTGGCGCCTTCATAGCGGTGTATATAGGTCCCTGCCAACCCACCGCCTGCTCAGTTCCTACTTGCCACTAGTTACGGTTGTTGGAGCAGCTCAGTCTCTTGCATTCACAAGTGCCCACCTAGTGGTTCCCTTTTCTTCATTGTAAATAGTTTAATTGAGTTGTAGTAATAGTAGTTTATAGTTAGTTAAGCTTACTTTGGGGGGCTCTACCCCCTAGTTTTCCTCAGGTGCTGGGGTGTGCCTCGGTCACAGGGGTTTAAGGCATGCGAGATTATTGTATTTAAAGTCTGTGCAACATGATCTAGCTAAGGTTTCTATTGTGTCATCAGAAGTGCCATCATTTGAGATGGACAAGGTCAAAGATTAGCAATGAGATCAGCAATAGCTCTTACGCTTTCTACAACAAGAAGTTCTGAGCTCTAATTATATACTCTTAACAGGGGTGTCTCTCATCTCCAATCAATACCTGCTGAGTTTAGGGGTTTTGGAAGTCCAGGAACCAGAGAGAACTGAGGTAAGCAGTTTCTGTGATAAAATCAATACTGCAAAACCTTTTTTGTCATTAGGATACATACTCAATCATAAGTCACAAAAGACCGATTCTGTCTCCTGATCTATCCTGTTCTGCTCATGCAGCTGCTTTTCATGAATATATATTTCTCCTTTGGATTGTAAAATGTATTGATCATTCTCTCTAGACAGCTTCTTCCTATACCAATAGGGTGATATGTGCCTCCTAGGTTATGCTAATGGAATGGTGTCATGTGAGACAGGCCAGATGATATGTTACCTTTAAACTGTTTTAACAATTCTACAGTTTCTCAATTAAAACAAGTGAAGAGTCTGGAAATATACATATTGCCAGATATGAAAAGGAGGACTTGTGGCACCTTAGAGACTAACAAATTTATTTGAGCATAAGCTTTCGTGAGTTACAGCTCACTTCATCGGATGCATTCAGTGGAAAATACAGTGGGGAGATTTATATACATAGAGAACATGAAACAATGGGTGTTACCATACACACTGTAAGGAGATTGATCACTTAAGGTGAGCTATTACCAGCAGGAGAGCTGGGGGTTGGGGGGAACCTTTTGTAGTGGCAATTCTTCAACAAAAAAACTTCAAAAACAGACTCCAAGGAAAGACTGCTGAATTGGAATTAATTTGCAAACTGGATACAATTAATTTAGGCTTGAATATAGACTGGGAGTGGATGGGTTATTACATAGAGTAAAACTATTTCCCCATGTTTATTCCTCCCTGCACCCTCCACTGTTCCTCAGAGGTTCTTGTCAACTGCTGGAAATGGCCCACTTTGATTATCACTATAAAAGGTTCCCCCCCCGCCCCGCTCTCCTGCTGGTAATAGCTCACCTTAAGTGATCACTCTTCTTACAGTGTGTATGGTAACTCCGATTGTTTCATGTTTTCTGTGGATATAAATCTCCCCACTGTATTTTCCATGGTATGCATCCGATGAAGTGATGTGTAGCTCCTGAAAGCTTATGCTCAAATAATTTGATAGTCTCTAAGGTACCACAAGTCCTCCTTTTCTTTCTGTGAATACAGACTACTCTGAAACTTGTCATTGACAGATACGAGAGTTTATTTTAAATTTGAATTTTTTCATACTTCAGACATTGTTTTGAATTTGGGAAGATCTTAAATTTCATTGATTTTTCTTTTTAAATGACTATCTATGTATATCATATAGGGGCAAATTTGCAAATATATCTTGGGTTTCTAAATGTGATGGTCATTGGTGTTATACTGAATATGTGGTTCCCTGAAACAATTGATGAAGTTTTATAACAGACTGAAATTTCTTCTGTCAAGAAGGCAGTTAAAATTCACAGCTTTTCACATAGTGGAATTTTCTTAGATGCCTGTATAGGGAAAGCATGTTTCATGACTTCCTTTTCATTGTCACAGAGTTGGTTTTAGAATGGCTGTTGCTCTTGAAGGTTTCTGTTATTTTGTCTTTATTTTCTTATTGATGCTTTTGCTTATTTATTAAATGGTCTGAAAGTCTTCATAAACTGAATGGCATATTCTGCCTGAGTTTGATCTCCATTTAACTGATATCCAGTGTATAAAATATAAGACAAATTCCTGCTTAATTACTACTGACATGTTGATCTACATTCTAGGGATGTCTTTACACATGATCAAGGATTTTCACAGTGGAAGTATGGAAGCTCTTAGATTTAAACTTGCTATGCATGCAAATGCTATTTTTTCTGTTTATTTAAAAACCAGAGAGCTCAGTTCCTGCCACTGTTACTGCTATTGACTGGCTTGGCTCTTTTTAAAGAGTGAAAATCAATTATAAGTCAAAAGGAATGCATATTTCTGCTTCCTCTGCAGATGAGATTTCCTTTCAGAAAGTAAGTGACTTATTTAGGAGTGTCTTTCCCCTCCAAAGTTGCATAATCTTTATTCTGATGATATTGATCCCCTTTTAATAAGGCTAAACATGATTCAGAGCAAAGATAAGTACCACAGCATTTATTCTTTATGGCTGCATTGACTCAGAGTTGCTATCCTCCCGAGTCGTTTATAGATATTTCTTTTTCTTACTGCCACTGTTGATTCCTACGAAGAATTTGAAATATAGGGAGCTTATGGAATTTATGAAAGTTTTAAAAAATACTGCTTAAAAAGGCAGCTACAAAAAGCAAGATTAAGTAAACTTCAGATTTTACAAAGCCATTTCTGCTGTGCTGTATGCTAGCTTGCAGTCTTCTCATATCTCTTAGCTGTAGCAAAATAGAATAACTTCATAATCTGTCACTCGGGGTTTTATGTCCTATTGGTAAAATTCCTAGGGCAAGAGTAACCCGTCCTTATGTTCTCCCCCTTGGATCGGATGTTTGCAGATGCCCAGTTTTGATTAATAAGAAAAAAAATGGTTTCCCGTTGGCAAAAAACAGAATTTTGCCTCGGAGACATTTCAAATGAAACATTTTTACTGAAAAAGTTTACATTTGAAAAATGTTCTGTGGAAAGTTTTGAACAGATTCTAAGCAACATGTTTCGTCGTCCATACCCATAACAAAACTAAAGCATGCATGAGTGGTCACAGTGAGACTCTGCTGTGGAGGTGGCATGTTGATGTGAATGAACTTTTTCAAAATGTGGGGCCCACTCATCGGTCTGAAGCAACGGGAATGTTCTGAGAGTGCGAGCTGCCATCTGTGCTACAGACAGAAAACAACCCAGTCGGATGCTGAAAATGGCCAGCTGCAGAAGGTACTCTGTGGTCTTGATTCGTGTCTCACGTTTTCCAAGTTGGCATTCAGCAGAAAGATGGCTTTTCTTTTTCTTGACTAAATACAGCTGCATCCGAGAGAGCTTCATTGTCCCTGGTGTCTGCAGCTACTCAGGGTTGATGTTCCAGAACCTATAGAGCCTGTGAGAGTCGGATCCATTTTAATGACTGTGACCATTTAGGTTTTCATTTGCAATTTCTCATTTTTATTATTTTTAGTCCATGGCTGTACATTAGTGCAGACTGGTAGCCTGCCTCAATACATCAGGGAAATTAAACTGCACTGAAAGATAGGACACATTAAAATAAAATGTGTGAAAAATTACAATGAAATGGTCATGTTGGTACAGGAGTTTGTGATGTAGTGAAATTAAATATCTTTCCAATGTACCAATTGTGTGTAGGCGATACAAATATTAACGGGGTGCTGTGTTGGACCTGTCCTTAGTGAAGCTTAGCCTTTAGTTTGAATATCACATCAACAAATTACTACCAACTGTATGCACCCAACTTCTCAAGCATTAAGTTTCCAAGGGTGTTAAAAACCCCTTCACTGTCATTCTCATTGACAATACGTGGGTGTATGAGAAGTTTGTCTGACTCCTGAAGTTGCTATTTAGGTAGCTGAATTGCCTAATAGACGAGACATCGGTGTTAGAGAGCATGTGTCTGCCCAGGTCACTGCTTGCTGGCCACTGTCGGGCTGCAGCAAAGCACTGTAATCGTTTTCTGGTCAATGTGCTGGTCAGTGTGTCTGGCTCATCCTGGCTGGTCCTGGATTTATGAAAATAAAGCTCACCAGAGAAGCAGTTAAAACCTGAAGGAAAGGGTAGTGGCTTAGAGATTGTGATGTTGTGATCACAGTCTATTTCCTTTTTCTCTTACTAGTAGTTGATATGAACTTTGAAGGGAAGTTTCCAAAGTGACTAGTGACTTTGGGTACCTAACTTGAGACATGTTAGAAGGGGCTGTTTTTTATTCAGAGGGCAAGAAGCCACTTTTTGTTGTTTGGTTGAGTCATTCTGAAATTGAGGCACACAGAATCACTAGTCGCTTTGGAAAATCTTCTCCAAAGCAGTTTAAAGTGCAGCATGGGTTATCGTATTTCCCCTTGCAGCTGTTCTTTTGGAACTCAATACACTAATTTCACTATTTTCCCCTAGATCTCAATTGCTTCGGGTCATAAACCCTAATGAATCTATGATCAGAATGCTATCAAGCCAAAGGATATCATTCTGGTTCTTGGTGCATCCTCTCTGATTTGGGATGGTCTGAAGCATTCCTCTGCAAGTGTGATGGGTCCCGGGCGCTGTGATGTGCTAACGCTTGCAGGGTTTGTTCAGAATTCTCAGCTCTGGTTAGTACGTGGTGGTTACTGTTCAAAGCACCATTCATAACATCAAATACAGTAATTCTGGCTCCAGAATTTGCTCATTGTCATTTTGATTAGTCATCAGTACGTATCTCATATTGCGATTGTGACACACAGCTGGGCCATGTTTTAGCTCAATAATACTTTGTGGCTTGGTCTACACCACCAACTTAAGTCGGTGTAAATACGTCACTCAAATCCACCCCTGGAGTGACACAGTTATGCTGACCGTGTAGACAGAGCTCTGTTGATGGGAGGGCTTCTCCTGTTGACATAGCTACGGCCTCTTCAGGAGATGGGGTACCTGCGCCACCGGGAGAAGCTCTCCTGTTGGCATGGGTCGCATTTCCACTAAACGCTACAGCAGCGCAGCTGTGTCGGTGGCACTGTACGTGTAGACAAGCCCTGTACGTTATGGTCTAAAGGCTAACGACACATATTTATGAAATAAAACTTAAAATCCGTCGGTAACCATTTTGCCCTATAGTTACAGGAAAAAAAGCTACCATTTAGTTAAATGTTCAACACAAACTTCGCCCGTCAAATCCTCATGCCAAGTCTTCCTGTGTGACATCCGTTTGCAGTCTTGCTCCCATGGATGAGACTACACAACCACATGAGCACACACATGGTGCTGTGGCAGGCATCGTTGTCGGATCTGCCACGTCAACACAAACTGTTAAAGCAAATACTAGACCGCTTAGGCCAGCGAGCATGGAGTGAAGGCTTCTCATGCCATGCTTGAGAAGGAAGGATGATCCTGTGGTTGGTCGCAGCACTGCACTAGGTAACATGGGATCTGAGTTCAAGTCCCTGCTCTGCCACTGAGCTTCGTGTGGCACTGGGCAAGTCACTGAACATTTGTGTGCTTCGGTTTCTCCATTTGTAAAACGGGGATGATATTTCCTTTCTCTCCCCCTTTGTTTTGTCTGCTTAGAATGTAAGTTCCTTGGGGCAGAGACTGCTGCTTACTCTAGGGATATATGGTGCCTAGTGCAACGCGGCACCGATCTTGTTGGAAACTGAAGGCTCTACTGTTATACAAATAATAAGCAGTAACCTGGGCCTTTGTGCTTAATTACTGTACCACTCTCAGATCTCCCGTGTCTAGCGACTGTGCAGTGGAAGAAGGTCTGAATCTCTTGGCTTCTGTGTTATGCAGCTAGATTTCAGTGGTTTAACGTGGTGGCTTTTTGTTTTTCAAATGGTGGGAGAACACGGAAGGAGGCTGCACTGGGTTGTATGATTTCACTGGCAATGTTACAGCTTTTGCTAAAATCTAGACAGCTTGTTCTCACTGGAAATGTCTGAGATGTAGTTTGAGCTCCAGTAAAAGATCCCTCAAAGCCCATTGGATTAAAAGGCACAATTCAATAATCTGTGACCCATTATCTTTGGATCACTGACACAATCAACCAGAACAGCTCTTTGGTATTTAAAAGTAAAAGAGTAAAAGCCCCTAGAAATTCTCATCTTATGCCCTGTGGTCTTGCCAGATTCCCTCTTGTTCTTTCAGATGCTGGGGCAGGGAAGAAGCACTTAGAATAGTTCCATTTAGTTGCCAATCCACATGCGTTGTGTCAGTCAGACCACTGCTGGCCCTTCTCAAACATGTTGAGCGGCACCATTACATCGGACTGTTTACGCTGGCGCTCCGTTATCCTCTCTGAAAAGTGGAGACAGCTGCTTCTCCGCAGGCTAGCGCATCTTTGGGGAGCTTCAATGCTGAAATGACTGAAATTAGTTATTAGGGGGTTATAGGTCTTAATATCTCTATAATATATCATAGGTCCAATCAGGGTAATATTGCTAACATGTGTAAGGATCCTGATCCCAATCTCTCAGTCGACAAGTGGTTGCTGTAGGTTTTCTAAAACTTTGTGTTTTATAATAAACCAAAATCAATGCTGGCCCATAAAAGGACAGCAAGCTTTGAACTAGAGGAACCGAGATGTTTTAAAACTTAAAAACAAACCCCAACCAAACTACTGGAGCTGGTCAAAAACTTCAAAATTTAACATTTTGTTCCACTGAAAAGGGACAAAATTTCATGAAAATTCATAGAAGCAAACCTCTTCGCTCTCTTGACAGTGACAACTAACACCGAAAACCAATGAACCAAGTTAAGTGAAATTGGTTTTAAAAACCAACCCTCACTGAAACTGTATATTTCAGCATCATAACGACTTTTTTTTTTTTTTTTGGTGGGGGAGCTATGGGGACGTCTTCTCTGCAGTGTTAGCCAAATGATCAACACCTGGATTAGCCTGAACCAGGTGTGAGCATCCTTACTGCAAAGATGTACTGCATTGCTGGGTCCTCACTGTTGTGCACTTGTCTGGGGGGGCATATCCCATGACTCTTTGTGCGGAGATGATCTAGGATTCTCTCCCAGTTGTGGGAGAACCTCGCTGTCCTTTGTGGGGAATTGTGGGAAGGCACTGGAGGACTACCAGCACTCAAGTGATTTAGCCTGCATCTTCACTGCAAATTGGGCAGGTTCCAGCCCAGGTTAAAGCAGAGCCTGGGTTCTAACCCACACACGCAGCCGGATGAAGCTCGCTTGGGTTTAAAGCACCTGTAGAAAAGGTGCATTTGTGTGGACGACTCGGGGAAGTGAAAACCTGGGACACAGCCTGGCTTAACTCTGCAGTGAAGACATATGCTGAGTTATAAACCTAGGAAAACTGGTGCTTGTCGACAAAATATTAGCAAACCATTTGTTCCAGAAATGCCAACGGGTGCTACAGTAATCTCCAATCTCCCCAGTCATGCAATGCTAAAAGTCCGTATGGAAACAGCCATGAAGCGACCTAGTAACACAAATGAACTAATCTCCCAGCTGAAACAGAATAGCTGTGTAATACGAAGGAGATGTAACTCAGCATATGGTTAGAGATTAAGAAAGAGAATGAAAAGCTGTTATGAATAAAACAAGCCAGAGATGACTGTTTTCCTTTACAGTTAAAATACACTGGGTGAAAACTACAACTGGAAATTGTGTCTCTTAGCAAATGTGTGAATTTGATGAGGTAGCCAGAGAGAGACACGAGGTGAGCAGGGACAATGGATGGATGAATGAGGAAAGAGAATGGGCATACCTCAAAGTACTTGTGCCCTATGACTGTGCATGTAAAAAATGTTACTAGAAACCTGTCAGGTCAGCAGAGAGCAAAGTCCATATTGGATAAGCTCTGCCCATATCTGGGCTGGCCTTAGGATTTCTTGCCAGTCCCCCTTCTCCCCTCACCCACTGCTCTTCCCAGTACATCCTCCCTCCCAACCTCCCCTGCCCTACCTTCCCTTACCTCTTCTCCAGTCATCCCCCCAGGATCTCTCCCCCAAACCCCTACATTCATGGAGGTGAGGCCTCTGCTTCCATTAGTACATGGGCTAGCCCCATGAATCAAGAATGTCCCTCTCCTCTAAGGCCAGTGGCTGGGGAGCCGCTGGTGATGCTGATGGGCTGGGTGAGCATGTACGGACCTTGCGAAGCAGCCCCAGCTAGATCAGACACAAGTGCTGCCCCTCTGCAATCTGTGAAGCCCCTCAGTCAGTAACCCCTGGAGCCAGCTGCCCTCTCCCCACATGCAGGGTCTGAGAGTGGCAAACCCACAGCCGGGTTGGCTGGGCTTTTGCCAGGAGCAGGGGTCCAGCACCGTCACTGCTGCTCACCTTCTGTGCTTTTAGAGAATGCCTGAAAAGGACAGCGGGCCCGATAAAGGGGTTTGCGGATGGGGTTGCTAGAAGCCAGTGTGCGCGCATTCTGGTGAGTTCCGTGATGCTACTCAAGCACTCTGTGGGCATTAGCGACACACTTGTCACAACGCCCCTGGGAAACAGGACGGTCCTGATTTCTACCCCAACGTCGGATTGGTGTTTCAGGTCAGATTAAGTAAATCAAGAAAATTAAAACGTGTATGTTAACGTTCTAAACGTGAAGTGGAAGCACCCACTGCGGAAGGCTGGTATTTTTATATAGGGGTGTGTTAAAATGAAGCACCTACCAGCAAACCTCTGTGTTTAGCTGACTAACTTCAAACACCCAAGTGCGTCAGGACACACCAGCCAAAATGCTCCAAGGAGGACACAGAAGGAGTTGGTGTCAGTACTGGGATTAGCCTGTTGTGCTCAGGCCCTGGTTTAGTCCACTAGATCATTGATCTCCTTGTCGAGGTCATTTCAGCTGCTCAGCAGAGGAGCTGGCCCTGCAGCATGCTGACAGCTGGTCCCTACTAGCAGGGCAGCCTCGGTGCAAATGCCTCTGTATTCTTGAGCTAGGCCCTGAAAATCAGCTGAACCACGCTGTGGATTTTCCAGACCCCCAGGTCAATCCGAGTGGCTGAGATGGGGAATGTGAGAGGCCTGTGCAAAGTCAGTGAGTCGTGTCCAAGCCTGCTATCCACCTGTAGCATCAAGGGAAAGAGCTGAGATCCTCTCTCTGGTGTGCCTCTCAGCTGTAGAGCGGGCTGCGGCATGCATTGAGACCATCCAAAGCATTGGGAGCCCATCCAATTGGGGAAGGCTGTTCTAGCATCTGGATAGCCACAGACAGCCAATAGAGCATGGCAAAATGCTGCAACATAAATATTATTTCCACTTATGTGGCACAGCAAGATTTGTCTCTCTGGCTTTCAGACTAAAACCCCTCCTTACCCAATGGGAAAAAGACATTGCTCTGTCTCCTATGCATGTCTCTGCTCTAATGCTTCACAGTCGTGTTAAACTAAATCAGTTGGCTTTTTCCAGGTCCAAAGGAAGAGCTTCAGTTTAGAAAGGAATTCTTAATCTGTTTTGAGCCTAACAATCTGTCCTCCCTGTGTGCTTTTTGAAAGACAGGTTTCTCTCTCTAGCACCCTTCTGCCCTGATCTTCCTCTACATCCATCCTGTGCATTTTACTGTTAGTCAAATGTCTGCTCTCTCTCGCCGCTCCCTCCTTGAACAGTGATCATCAGCACATACTTCAGAAGGCATGTACGCTCATAAGGAAACACATGGTGAGATATACAAGGTGTAGCACCCACTTAGCACAGCTCTAGTGGCTTTGTCAAAAGGCACCTCCCTCTTGCCATAATGGGAGAGCTGCAGCTGGTACACTAGGGAGGGCTGGGATAATAATTGGAATGAATTATTCAATTATTCACTTTTTTCACAGTTTGCTCAGCTTGTGGAGCTGGGGAGATGGTTTGTGAATATATTAATCAAACTTCCTGACACTGTTAAAATAAAATATTTGCCCTCTTCTTCCCTGTTCGCTCAGGTCTTTCTGCAGAGGGTGAGTTCTCCAGCAGGTCTGCTCTGTGCTACGGCACCAGAGGCCAATTCTGCTCCCTTACCACTGTGCAAATGTGAAATAACTCCACTTAATTCATTGGAGTTAGTCGGGTTTGACACAATGGGAATCCAACCCCTCAGGCTGGCATTTGGCAAAGCAAATCATTGCTCACTCTGCCCATTTGGAAGCGTACTGCAAGTAGCAGCCCGATGTTTGTGTGTGTGCAGAGTATAGAGAACTGAAGCATTGTCCTCTCTTTGGGGAATATTTTGAGGGTACACTCGTCGGTAATGATGTGTGGAGAAATCAATGGGCTTATACACAATGTAGTGATCACCATTTAAAACAGTTTTTAGTCGCCACTAGGACAGAATGGCATTCAAGATATTCACAGATTCCAAGGCTGGAAGGGACCATTGTGATCAGAAGGGACCAATGTAACATCTTGTATAAGGCAGGACATAGATCTTCCCCGCAATAACTCCTAGAGCAGATCTTTCAGAAAAAAAAACATCCAATCTTGATTTAAAATTTGCCAATAATGGGGAATACAGCATGACCCTTACTAAACTCTTCCAATGGTTAATTACTCTCATCAGTACGTGTTTGCACATTATTTCCAGTTGAATTTGTCTAGCTTCAACTTCAACAATTTGTTCCCAATGCACATAGTCAGACTGTCATCAATTCACCCCTTAACCTTCTTTTTATTAAGCTAAATGTAGCTCCTTGACTCTCCCACTCTAAGGCAGGTTTTCTAATCTTTTCATCATTCCTGTGGGTCTTCTCT
Source organism: Lepidochelys olivacea (assembly GCF_965140295.1). Taxonomy (NCBI): domain Eukaryota; kingdom Metazoa; phylum Chordata; order Testudines; family Cheloniidae; genus Lepidochelys; species Lepidochelys olivacea. Next base: position 128,224,776 of record NC_140416.1, read on the forward strand.
GAACTTTCTCCAGTTTATCAACATCGTTCTTGAATTGTGGGCACCAGAACAGGACACAGTATTTCAGCTGCAGTCACCCCAGTGCCAAATTCAGAGGTAAAATCACCTCTCTGCTCCTACTCGAGATTCCCCTGTTTATGCATCCCAGGGTCACATTCGCTATTTTCGCCAAAGTGTCGCACTGGGAGGTCATGTTCAGATGCTTATCCACCAGGACCCAAAAATCTTTTTCAGAGTCACAGCTTCCAGGATAGAGTCCCCCATTCTGTAAGAATGGCCTATGTTCTTTGTTCCCTGATGTATGTGTTTACATTTAGCGTTATGAAAACTCATACTGTTTGCTTGCTCCCATCTTACCTGTGAGATGGGTACTCCATGGCTTAATCAGGCAGGAGGCTGATGAGCTAATTAGAACACTCAACCCATCAGCTGTGAACAGTTAAAGGCGAGGAAGCAAGTGCACGTGGCAGGGAATAGAGGATCTCAGGATGAGGTGATCTCTCCCTCTCCCTTCCCAGAGAGTGGGCTAAGCAGGGAGTTTATGTCCACTTGTATGTTGCTGCAGAAGCCTGTGCTGTGCTGGAGGGGATTAAGAAATAGCACACTGGTGCTTGCAAATCTGGAAAGCATTCAGCTGGTTTGCAGTGGTCCGAAAGGTGAAGATGATCTCCCTGGTACAATGTCCCTCTGCTATTTATTTGTAAATGCTATTAGCCAATATTGTTTGTACAGAGATCACGATACAGATGCATGTGTACTTTATTCCATAGCGGCAAAGTTATGGAATACAGTGATATCAGTACACTCCACTCCCCCCGACCCAGCTTACTTTAATTTCCTCTTATTTTCTAGCTCACATCAGTTTTACAGGTTTCAGAGTAGCAGCCGTGTTAGTCTGTATCCGCAAAAAAAGAAAAGGAGGACTTGTGGCCCCTTGGAGACTAACAAATTTATTTGAGCATAAGCTTTCATGAGCTACAGCTCACTTCATCGGCTGCATGCAGTGGAAAATACAGTGGGGAGATTTATATACACAGAGAACATGAAACAATGAGTGTTACCATATACACTAACAAGAGTGATCGGGTAAGGTGAGCTATTATCCTCAGGAGAGAAAAAAAAACTCTTTTGTAGTGATAAACAAGGTGGGCCATTTCCAGCAGTTGACTAGAAACTGAGGAACAGTAGGGGGAAAAATAAACATGGAGAAATACTTTTACTTTGTGTAATGACACATCCATTACACAAAGTAAAACTATTTCCCCATGTTTATTTCCCTCCCCCCGCCACTGTTCCTCAGAGGTTCTTGTCAACTGCTGGAAATGGCCCACCTTGTTTATCACTACAAAAGGGTTTTTTTTCTCTCCTGCGGGTAATAGCTCACCTTACCCGATCGCTCTCATTACAGTGTGTATGGTTACACCCATTGTTTCATGTTCTCTATGTATATAAATCTCCCCACTGTATTTTCCACCTCATGCATCCGATGAAGTGAGCTGTAGCTCCCGAAAGCTTATGCTCTAATAAATGTGTTAGTCTCTAAGGTGCCACAAGTCCTCCTCATCAGTTTTACAAGAGTCGAAGTCAACAATCAGGTATCCTTCTGTGTCGATCAGATCTATAAACATTGGAACACGGTCAACAAAAATGACAACCACAATCAGAGAACACCCGTCTCAAGTTCCACCTCAGCATTCAAACTCGGGACCTTCTGTTCCCAAGTCACTGGCACCTACCCCCAGTGTTACCCAGAAGGCTAAAGACACCTGCTCCAGAGGAATGTCCATGCAGAAGCCCGTATCTCACATTTCAGTAGGGAGCAATGTGACACCTACCTACAGGTCACAGCTTCGCTTCTGTCATGAAGAATCTGCTTCGCTTACCCACTTGATTTAAAAATCCCTTTCTGGCAGCTGCTTGAGGCCATTTTTATACTTCTCTGTTTATTTATTGTGTCTTGGAGAACTTATCAGATTAATATGTTTTATCGCTGCATGGTGAGCCTGATAAGGTTTATTCGTATAAAGTGCCTTTTCTCATCATACTTAGCGATATACATTTGTTGGAATATTAAAATCTACATTCTACAGCAATAACAGTGCTATCCGTCATCTATTTAACAGGAGCACGGGCTTCCATTGTAAGTCAGACTTATTAAGGACATCATTCAAAGCTTAGAAATTACCAGCGTCAATTTGGGGTGGGGAAAGAGGGAAAGAAGAATCTCAGTTGGACCATGAAATTTGTAGCTGCTTAGCAATGAAAATTAATGGTGAACATCTTTATGCAGTATCCCTTTTTCTCAATGGGGCAGTCTGTGAATGCATTCATACAACCATCAACATGATATTTCACCTCTGTGTTCAGGATTCAGGGAGATACATGACCCCCAATCCCAGCTGTGATCAGTATTATTACAATGCCTGCCCGATGCATGAACAATCAGCCAGTTCCTCTGTCGGTTGTTGTTGCTGAACCATTTCTCAGCCCCGAGGGCTCACGAGCCTAGGAGAACATGCTTGGCAAACATGTAAGAATCACTCCAAAATTAACATAGATTTATGTGTGTGTGTATTGTTGGACCATTATGATAAAATCAATATTGCCTGTACTGTTAATACAGATGAGATTTATGGATGTCTTTAAAACATCTGAGAGAGACAAGGTGGATGTGGTAATATCTCTTATTGGACCAGCTTCTGTTGGTGAGACAGACAAGCTTTCGAGCCATGCAGAGCTCATCTTCAGGTCTGGGAAAGGTACTCCCCATGTCCCAGCTAAATGCAAGGTGGAACCAATTGTTTAGCATAAGTAGTTAGCACAGGTTTTAAGGGACCATTCAAGGTGACATGGCCCATTACACCTCGACAGTAAAAGGACAAAAGGAAGAGGTTAGTGGGTTACAAATTGTTGTAATAAGCTATAAATTCACATCTCTGATGTGTGGAAGGCTGTTTCAACTGGCCTCTGGAGGATTCTCCCTGTGTAACAGACTGCGTGATTCAGAGATGCTGTAGCCACTTTTACCCCCTTCCCCTTCCCTTTCCTGAGCTGTGCTGGCTGCAGCCCAGGGTTTGAGGTGAAGATGTAGAATCAGATTTAAGGGACGGATAGGAAGAGTTTGCCGGAACTGAATTACTTTGATGGTCCTACTGGGTTTGTGTAGCACTATAGCCAAATCACGGTTAACCCCTGGAAGACTTCTGCTGTTCAGATGCCTATTAGCATGCAGCTATTGTTTCAAGAAGAAAGTTGCGGATATAAAAATTAAATCCTGTTACGGTGAGTTCCTGGTCTGTGCATCAGAGAATTAACTCAACAAAAGGGTTCTGACAGCCCAGAAGTGAGTCATGCCGCACTCCTCGCTTCCTTTCCCCCTAATTTGAATGCTTCATCTTCCATTGGCTTGTGCAGGTTCAAAACATAGCAAATAAAAAACAAAAGCAGAATAGATGATGTTGGGAACTCACTGACTTGTTACAAGATTTTCGTAGAGCCCAGTGATACTGGTGCTCAGACACATGGAGTTAAAAGCACAATGGTCTCTCTCACTGTTCATGCGCTTGAGTCTTGAAGCTTAGATATCTCTGGACCATGGTAGTGTGTGTGTTACATTTACAGCATCTGTTGCATTTGCAGTAAATGAGAGAGAGAGGAGATATTTTGTATTCGTGCCTATAAAATAAATACATAATAACAATATATTAACAACAATAGCAATAATTATTGTTAATTAATTTGTTTGTTAGTCTCTAAGGTGCCACAAGTATTCCTTTTCTTTTTGAGCCTATTGAAGTCACTGGGAGTTTTCCAATGGATTTTCACCCATTGTCTGTAATTAGATGTTAAGTTCTTTGGGCAGAGACCTTCTTTCTCTGTACTGGAAGACACTTAAATGGGCAATGGAATCAACCATACAAGTTGGAAGAGTTCAGTGACTTGAAAGAATGCACATATCACAAAGAGAAGGCAGATAGGTTCCTCTATTCTAGTTTCAGTAGAGGAGGTCAAATCAGAGGAAATGTTCATGGGCAGGCATACAGGTTGGCTCTGCAAAGTAGCTGGGTCGCTCCCTTTAGCATGCACCTCTTGCCATGTGAATGAGAGAAAACAGTTTGCCATATCCAAGTTACTGAGAATCCCTACTGGAAAAGTTTCATACCTGACACAAGCCACCCAAATCCATAGCTAGGGTCAATCCTGCAGACACCTGAGCATGTGCATAATTTGAGGGGCTATGATGAGGAGTATCATTGATATCAGTTGGACTATCCACATGAAGAAGTTACACATGTGCTTAAGAGTTTTGAGTATCAGGGTCTTGGGCTCCTACAGTAAGTAGCTTGACTTTCCGAAGTAGCGGGAGTGAGACAATCAGGCAGCCAAAGGCTTCGGGTGCTCTGATAGGACTTCATGTGGGGCCTGACTTTCCAGAATTGTTGAGATGCTTCTCTGCCCATCTCCTTTGGTGGTGACAAGGGAGTGTCCATTGAATCCTAGCCCAGCGTTTGAGATCCACACCCTTGGATCCTTACACACATGCACCTCCACCCTTCAGGCATGCTGCTCTCTGGAGTGGCACTGAACTCAACTTGTTGGGCTGACTCTGGGGAAACTTTTTCACTAGATCAGGGGCCTGGCGTGGGTCTCAAGCTTCCAGGATTGTTTCCTGGGACCGTAACCTTCCCAGTCCCTGAGGTATTGGAGGCAACCTCACAGCAGTCAGGAGTCAAGGATCTCATGCACTATATAGTCTTGTCCCTGAATCTCAACTGGCGGAGCAGTTTGTTGAGACTGATCTGAAAGGAGATTCTCTGTGTAGGGCTTGAGGAGTGATTCATGAAATACCGGGTGGATGTGGAGGGACTGGAGAAGTTGCAACTTAAATGTGTTTTCCCACCAGAAGCAAGACACAAACTGTGGCCCTCAGGGATAATTTGGTCTGGGAGCCCATCAAGGAGGAGGAGGAGGGTCACCAGCAGCTGAGCTGTTGCCTCAGCCAAAAGCAGGCCATCTCAGGGAATGGAATGAATCATCTTTGTTTGTCTATGACTGTGAGGACTAAGATGTGGCCCTTGAAGCTTGGGAGCTCTGCAATGAAGTCCAGAGTGATTGAGATCCAGGGTCTGGCTAGTCTTTAGGGGTATTCGGGCACCCAGGGTCTTCGCATGAGGTGTCTTAGTAGAAGCACGTACGGTACAGGATCTGCACAGTCCCAGACTCCAGCATGCATAGCAGCCCACCAGAACAGAAGGCAATAGTATGAAAAGTCTTGAAGTCACCAAATGGCCTGTGAGTGGAGCGTCGTGGCATAAGCACAGTATTTCCAACTGGGCTTGCCCCTGTGGAATGCAGATGCACCCACTGACATATGTGACTCTGTCCTGCATGGACTGTTCCATCTCAGCCATTCCTTTTTCAGGTGGAGTCCCCCGGTGGAGGTATCTTCCTGAATGGCTGTCTGAAGGAGGACCATAACTTCTAGGCAGGTTCCGGTGTAGATGAAGTTCTGAGGCTTCAGGACATGGGGTGGTTCCAGACTGAGGTCCTTGTTCCCTTGGTGATAATCCCTTTTATATGACAAGGCATCTGCCTTCCCATTTCTGGTCCTCAGATGGTATGAGCTACTGAAGCCATACTGGAAGAAGAAAAGTGCCCACCTGAACTTGTCTTGGGTTTAGGACCGGTGCCCTCAGAAGGTATTCAAGATTTTTATGGTCAGTGAAGATGTGTACTGGGTTTCGGGTCCCCTCCAAATAGTGTTATCACACTTCAAAAGCAGATTTAATAGCAAGTAGCCTCTTTGTCCAGTATTTTGTAATTTCTTTCAGAAGTTTGTGCTTGTGTGAATAATGCATGCAAGGCTGTAATAGATTGGGACCCAAACTGTGGGACAGAGCAGGACCAAGAGACAGGCGAGAAGCATCTACCTCCACCACAAATGGCTGACTGGGTCCGTGTGCGCCAAAATGGGGGTTGTCATGAAGGTGATCTTGCATAGCAAGCCTTTGATGAGGTCTTCGGTGACCACGCGAACATCATGGACCTGGTCTGGAGTTGGTTACCTTATTTTTGTGGTTCTAGTGCCAATGGGGGGACCACTGGGTAGCAACAAGCCCACCCCCTCCATTTGGGCATCCACGCCAGTTGTTAGGAACCAGGACATAGGTGGTCTGGTCTAGTGGCCAGAACATGAGTCAGGTCTAATGGGTGGAGCGTGCGTCCAGGTCAGGAAATGTAAATGGGTGTCACAACCAGGAGAATTACCAAATACCAGAACTGGGTTAGACCCAGAGTCAGAACCAGGAATCAAAAACTGAGGACCAGAGCAGGAGTCACATACCAAGTGTTGATTAAATGGCTGGAAGTTGAAGCTAGAGAAATTAAGATGTAAATGATCCAATGGTTGATCCAGAGTTGGAGCTAGGGATCAGAGCTCCTTAATCTACTCTATACCTTAATTACACCTCATTTTCCATCTGTAAAGTGGAAAGCGCAGTACCCTCTTCCTCCCCATCCTTGATCTGTCTTACCTGTTTAGATCCTAAAAACTTGATGCCAGTGGTCCCATCTGGCCTTGGAATCCATTTAACCAGTTTCTTAGTGCTTGAGATTAGAGTGGGACTGGAAAATGTTTTCACATCCTAGGGAAAATAGATTTTTGAAAAATGTCCCCATCCCAAATCAGGATGAGAAATCAATCTTCAAAATTCTCATCATTCAATTATTCTACTTGTCAAGGAGGAACAGGCAGGGTAGGGAGGAGAGGAAGATATAGACAAGATTTAAAATATTAGCAGAATCTTCTAAGTCTGTATCGGAGTGGGTGTGTCCCTTTCCCCCATCCTTAATTATGAGAGATGAGGCTAGAGCAGTGGTTCTCAACCCCTGACATCCTCGCAGCCATACAGGTAGTGTATGCATTGTGTGGGTGCAGCCCACGCAACACACACAGCTTCATATGTGACCCTCAATAGTAAATGAGAACTACTAACCTAGAGGCAGGTGCAGAAATGATGGAGTCTTAAGGGTTCAGGGTTCTTAATTCCCCCACTCCATAACATGCTGATACCACTCTGAGGACCAGAGACAATTCTTGCCTTTTCTCTAGGCCAAAGAGGGATGAGAGCTGTCTCACTTTTCATACCAAGGTGGTGCATTAACCAAAGCTATGACAATCTGCCTGAGCTCCTCACATAGAGACTATCTCCCACAAATATCCTTTGCTCAATAAATCACTTCAGTAGCCAGGGATCTTCACAGCTGTTCACTGACCCAGCCTCTCTGTGGCTAATACCACCCCTTGGAGGATTGACTATGATTTGTGTTATGGCAGGACTGGGGGACCCCAGACATTGTGCAAGGTGCTGTGCAGGTGCATGACGACAAGACTACCCCCGTCATTTCTGTCCCAAGCGGTTCATCAGTCTTAGGGTTGCCAGCCTTGGAAAGAAGCATAGGGAAGTAAGAACCTCTCTCCTCTTCTCCAGTGGTTACATGGAAAAGGAGTACCCCATCCTGCTTGGTCATTTCATCCCAGGGTGTCAACACAAGAGTGCTCATTGTTTTCTGGCTGCTACTTTCTGGGGATAGAAAACTTGCTTTATAAGGACTGTTGTAGATGAATGCCAGAAAACAGTTGGTCCCAAGTCACAGACGGAAGAGCCAGAAGGGCGTGTCCTTTTTCCAGGTTGTGAGTTGGGGAGGGTCAGTTGGTCATTCTCTTCTCACTCTGCATACTATATGGAGATGGCAGCCCAGTCATCTCCTGGGAATGCATCAAGCCATTCTGTGGGGACCACTCCGGTCAGTTAAATAGCAGGATTGATCTGCTCCACCAGGAGGACTGTATCTACTGTTGGCCTCTGGGAGTATCATGGGTGTGAGGGGCCTTGTGGTGGTCAATTGAAGAAGAATAAAATTGAGATCTTATATGGGCTTTCTGAGGGTCCACATGTATGGCAGAGAGGTTTAATTTCACATTTGGGGAGCCATGAGCCTTTTATAACTGCCCAGCTGTCTGCTTGTCTGCAATCAGTTGCACACATACAAAATGGGAAATGAGTGCCTAGGAAGGAGTCCTGCGGAAAGGGATTTGGGGATCATAGTGGACCACAAGCTAAATATGAGTCAACAGTGTAACATTGTTGCAAACAAAGCGAACATCACTCTGGGATGAATTAGCAGGAGTGTTGTAAGCAAGACATGAGAAGTAATTATTCTGCTCTACTCTGCGCTGATTACACCTCAACACCTATTGTGTCCAGTTCTGGGCGCCACATTTCAGGAAGGATATGGGCAAACTGGAGAGAGTCCAGAGAAGAGCAACAAAAATGATTAAAGGTCTAGAAAACATGACCTAGGAGGGAAGACTGGTGGGGAAAAAAGGGTTTGTTTAGTCTGGAAAAGAAGAATGAGAGGGCACATGATAACAGTTTTCAATTATGTAAAAGGTTGTTATGAGGAGGAGGGAGAAAATTGTTCTCCTTAACCTCTGAGGACAGGACAAGAAGCAATGGGCTTAAATTGCAGCAAGGGAGGTTTAGGTTGGACATTACGAAAAAACTTCCTAACTGTCAGGGTGGTGAAGCACTGGAATAAATTGTCTAGGAGGGTTGTGGAATCTCCATCATTGGGGATTTTTAAGAGCAGGTTGGACAAACACCTGTCAGGGACGGTCTAGATAACTAGTCCTGCTACGAGTGCAGGGGACTGGATGAGATGACCTCTCGGTCTCTTCCAGTTCTATGATTCTCTGATTTGCCCTAGCATGTCCCACTTTCTCTCTTTGCTGGGAGAGTGCTCATTCTGTGCTATCTTGCAATTCTGCTTAAAGGGCTTTTCATCTCCACCTTTCATCTCTCAAGTTCATGTCCAACAAAATTAGTGATTCATGCTTTTTGGTCTCTAGTGAACAAGGTTTAAAAGTTTGCCTGCTGTGAGAACAAAGGAGGAGATTTCCTTTTCCTCTTAGTTTCTTGGGTTTGTGGAAGATCAGAATGATTCTTATACCGAAGCGTTTTGCTGTTGCTGCTCTCTCTATTTCATGTCTCTGGCTCAAACATCCTGAGCCAACTGCAGTTCTGTGTGGCCCCACTAATGCTTCTCATGTAATATGTATGATGGATAACCTGTACAGCAAACGGAGTGCTGCTTTTGCACACAGACCCCAGCAGCTGTGGCTTCCCTTTTGTTTTCCTTGTTAGCTTGCTTCTGGCAAAGCCAGAATTGGGCAGTGTGAGCAGAGCTTTCTGTGATGTTCTAGCTCTGTATTTGAAAGCACAGTGTGTTCTTTTATGTGGAATCAACATGCTTTGGAACATTTCCCAACTTCCTGGGCATTAGGGAACCCTCTGTCTCAGAGGCTTAGCCCCCCAAGTGTTCTCAACAGGACACATTTCTCTAGAGAAAGCAATACATCTTGGACAGTGAAGCAGGGCCTTATGTCATCCAGTGTGAGGCTCTGTTGCTGCCTCAGTTTCCCCTTCTTCCCCTCTTAATCAGTTGTCCCACGGTGGGTTTTTGTTCCTTTTTTGGAGTCTGGTTCATTAACAGAAAGATGAAAACATAAACATTCCTCCTCCTAGCTAGCTGGCACTCAGGTTCTTTGCCCTGTCCCTACTGAGGCTTTCCTCCAGAAAGCTGGCTGCTGCTCCCTGCAGGCATGCACTCCTTGGCTTGGGAGCTGGGGAGAGCATCTCTGTGTAGAGCAGCGCACATATCCCTTCTACCCCTGTGAGTCTCTTCCTGAGCTCCGGTCACCATTAGAGTTCACAGCAGACCTGGTTCTGAGTGGTAGGCTCTCATCAAGTGACTCCTGGACTCATTCCCTTCACCTGGAGAGCCGGACTAGGCTAGGCACATGTGACGTTACCTGGGCTTATCTGAACCCAAGCTATGGTAAGTAATCTCTGTTTTCCAGGCAGTGTCAGGAAATAAACTAGTATGGGACACAGCACCTCTGTCTGATAAATGATTGGTACACACAAGGATGCTTCTGCCCCCAAATCCTTGTTTTTATTAAGTACAAAGCACACACCAAACTAAAGCACCCCAGAATATAGTTACCCAAAGTCTGAGGTGATGTTGAGTGATTCAGTAGCAGAGTTCCAGTGGCTAGCCTTCCTCTGATCTGCTGGGGAGTTTCATGTCAGTGGCTGGTTGCTTGCAAAAAATCCAAAGTTCTCCAAAGTGCACTCTCTAATGAAACTTTTTATACATTTTCTCCGGACAAACCACATAACCCATAACAGCCTCTGATAGGCTAACAATTTCCCTAGCAACAGCCAATAATAATTTATTATTCTCATCAGCAAAACAGCTTCAGCAGGAAAGTTAAAAACACAGGCACCCAGACCAAGGTCAGTTTTGCATATTCCCCCCGCCCGGTCTCATGAATCCGCCCTTTCACTTTCGATAGGTCAGTAAAACTGCAGTTGCAGCTGCTTTCGTTCTGTCTGCTGGAGCCAAGGCCAGGCTTTCTGACTCTGTGGCATCCTCCCTTCCAGCTCATGGGTCTGTGTGCATTGTGTCAAATCTACGTCTCTCGTGGCGACGAGGCTGAGCCACTGACTCACGCAAAGGGCAGCTCACCTCTGAGAGGCAAGGAGACAAAGCTGCAATCCAGGGGCCTAAGAGGCAGAAAGGAAGAGTTCAGTGAATACTTCACATTGGTCACGCGTGACGGGGCAAATATTCAGTCTTTGCTGCAGGCTCTTTGAACCAACGTCGTAGTTTTTTTAAGCGATACCTGCTTTTATTACGTTGTTTCTTTCTGGGTTTCTGTCAGAGATTTTATGCTGCATTTTACGCTTCTCCCATTGGGACAGGTGTTGAGGAAATGTAGCAGGAGAGGCAAACATAGAATAAACTGTGTGTGTGGCTGGGCGGAGGAGGATACAGTAATCCATAGAGACCTTCCCTGTGAAGACGTACCTGATTTTTCGGGGGGATGGAGCGGGGAGCGAGAATTATTCTTGTGCTGTGGCGTTTCACTTATAAATTTTATTCTAAATAATCTAGATAATCTAGATTTGGTAAGACTGAGGAGCTGCAGGTAACTCCTGTTAGTTAAAAGCTTCTAAATTGGTTTTCAGCCTGTAGTTCCTAATTGGGCCAGCATTTTTCAATTTGTATTATTTATTTTGGACTTTCTTGTATGAAAATCAAACCTCCGTAAATCAAAACGGCAAGTGTATGTCTGTACAACAGGAAACCATTTCTAGTAGTTTGGTTGGAAGCTTCCAGAGACTGCTGAAAGCAGTGTAACTGTGGTTTAGGATGAAAATTGAGTGAACAATTAGAAGAGACTTGACCAAACCTGTGTATACCTGGAAGTGCCTGTGATATGTAAGTGATGAAAATTATGGGTTACACTTTCTGCTCCATGAATCAGGAGCAGTAATAGGCTTTATGTTTGAACTTAATGTGTAAAACAAATTCCTCTTTCAATTGCCAGCCATGCGGAACATCCTCTAAAAGCAGAACATAAAAGGAACTGAGTTCCACAAAAAGGTTGTCTAGCTTATTCAGATTACAGATTTAAGAAGTAGATAGTGTTTGGTACATGTTTTTTAGCACTGTAGTTTCACTGTGTTTTGGTGCCAGATAGAACTATTTTATTAGGAAGTTTCATGTCACAGAAGTTGCAAGCATCTGGATCGTTTCTGCCTAGCAGAGGAAAAATTGGGTCCATAAGGTCAGCTTAGAATAGTTTTATTTTTATCATTAACCACAAGTGTAAACTATCATCAGTTGTCCTGCTGTGGGGTTTTGCTCCTTTTTCTGGAGTCTGGTTCATTAATATAAAGATGAATACACAAACAAAGCCGGATTTTCAGACAGTCAATATTTATCTAAATGAAGAGTTGTTTCTGCAACTAAATAGCAATGGTAAGTCCAGGCACAGGCCTGGCTTCAGGGGGTCTTTTTTTTTTGTACTTGAAATAGATTGTTTATAATTTTTCACCTGTTAATTTTAGCATGTATGTGATGCAATGCATGCCTGCCGTGGGTTGTGGACAAAGGTAGTGGGATGCCAATCACTTGCATGTACGAAGTCTTTCCATGTGCAGAGAAGCCGCCGTCCAAATCAGGCTCAACATAGCTAACGAGTTTCTAGGAAGGATGATCCAGCATACTAGGATGTGGAAACTAGTCAGCACTTGGGTCGTTTGCATGATTACAATTTTCAGTTCACTCCTCCTGGTTCAGTTTGGATGTCAGTAGAGCCTGAGCACCAGCAGTCCTGTGTGAATGTTTCAGCAGGAGACGCTTACAATGCTGAGTAAGAAACTAACAAAAGGTGCGCCTCTCTGCTTATTTAGGGCAAAGAAAGAGGATGGGGGAAGGATAGAGTACAATTTTTGTGTAAAAATCTGCAATTTCTGGACTGAGTTTGGTGCTCCCACCTCAAACTCGTCTAGGCATTCAGGTAATAGGCTATTATGAGTGTTATTTACCATTGTCTAAGTGTATAGAACTGGGTCCTGACTCCCCAAAGAATTTGAGCAGGTACATAGATCCCTTTGGAATCGGTGCCACTAAAGTTCTTTGCTTTATAGGAATGGACTTAATAGGAAAATACTGAGCATATGATTGAGAGTGAGATTTTAAAAATAACCTAAATGAGATTGCACCGATAGTGCTTTGCTGAATTGGGCTCACTGTACTTCTTGGTCAACAAGCATTTAATATCTTCTGGGTACTTGAGCTGCTGCTGAATCATTAGTAAGTTCAACAGCATGTGGCATAGTGACTCTGTTGGTCTCCATTTGACAGTTTTGTGTCCTCATCCAGATGTGTGAAATGAACGTGCATAATTGTCAAGCATATTTCTTAGGACAGACAGCTGAAATCTCTTCCAGTGCATTACAAGCATGTGAGTACACAAGGATATCCACTCCTTATGGTTATAACCAACACTCAGAATTCAGCGCATCTCTTTAAGAGTTCTGACAGTTCTGTCCTTTATTATGGGGAAAAAAAGAGCTTTCTAAGCTCTTAATGTGCATTTGGTATGGTATCTTAAAAAGAACCACTTAGAAATACTTAAACAGTGGCTTCTTAGAGAAGCTATAAATAATAGATTAGCATTACAGAAATATGTCTGTCAATGTTACTTTATTTACCAAAGAGGTATTTTCTTACTAGGAATTCTTTCTTAACTCTTCAGTCTACAAGAGTTATCCATGCCCTAGACCAGTGGTCTCCAAAGTGGGGTGCACAAGACCATCCGTGGGGTGCGTGGCAGGAGGAGCGCTCCTGGACCTTTGATTCTTCGGCGGCATGCCAGCGGCTGCTCGGCTCAGCCCACTCTGTCTTCTTTTTTTTTTTTTTGCTTCCCCAGAGCTGGCCCTGGGGGTGCGTGATTTAAAAAGTTTGGAGATAGTTTTCCTTAGTAATCATGCAATAATTAATAGAGCAATATAACTACTACAGAATGTGCAGTAAATTAGCATATTGTGTTTTTTTTCCAAGGCCTCTGGTTTTACCTTTACAAACTGTTACACCCATAGGATTCTTTTCTCTCAGAGCAACATCCAGATTTAAAAGTGCCCTGTCTTCTCAACGTCTTATACTTTTAAGACAGTCCTGAAATAATTACAGAATGCCAACAAGTGCCACCTAAACTAAGAAAATCCAACATAAAACATAACTGGGGTCTTTTAGTCTTATGTCTCTGCTAAAGCAATGTGAATGCTCTGTAAGGACACTAGTGTTTTGACCAGGATTGTGTGCCTAGTGAGAGCTGGATGTGGTGGGTGTATAGTCTGATGGTGGAGCGGGAGGAATTCAGACTGCTATTTCTGTGCTTGTTGTTCTCAGCCCAGGACAGAAACCATTGTATTATCCTGACTAAAACCACTGGCTAGCAGCAAGCTCTCAGCTTTCTTTCTGCCACTTCAGAGGGACCCATTCTGGAGAGTCCTGTGTTTGTGTCATCACTGGTGGCAGCCAGCCTAGGGCGAGCGCATTTTGCTTCGTAGCATTTCTAGGAAGGTGTTACCGCAGAGCTGGAGGTATCAGGCAAGTGGCCGGGTGGCACCATTATGAGTGGGAATGCATGTGAGGAAAACAGTCACAGATATAAGGGTCACAGATACCTACAGAATTTCTGTGCTCCCTTGTGGGGAAACAGGAAGAGTTGGTTTGTCTAGGGCTTTACACTGAGCGTCTCCCCATGGTATCAGGGCATGCAGCGTTGTGTTGCCACAGAGCTGGACCTCAGGATCCTTAAAACAGGAATTCTGTGGTCCTCCTTGATTAAAAGTATCAGACCAAGAAAGTCTCTTCTCAGATCAGAACCTGTCCCTTCTCCAAGCACAGACAGTTCTGTAGGTGGATCTGGCTCTTCATTTTGTGAGCCAAACTGTCTTTAAGAGTGGCTTCCTAGTGGGGGTACCTGTGGCTTGTTCTCTTCTTCTCCTGCTCTGCCCCCCTTGCCCATGAATAGCTTGAGGAGCAACAGGACCCAGATCAAGTGCTGCCACGCCATCATGACTCCGGTCTAGTCCAGCAACCCCCCATCACAGTAATCTCCCCTACGCAAACCTTCCTCTGGGCTGAGACCGCTGGCCCCAAGGACTGCTTTTGGGAGGGGTTACTGCATAGGGCATGGAAACATCTTGTGATGGCTCTGATGCTGATTGGGTAAAGCACAAAACCAAACAACTGAAACCTGCCTCTTACTGATCTGATCAATGGAAAACTGAATCTCTCTTATTGGTTGATGCTGCACTGCAATCTCTGTTAGCTTATCAGTGGGCTGTGTTTCAAAGTCCTGCACAGAGAGATTGAAAGAACCTTTTGAATACAGGCAACCTGATAGGGTCTGAATCAATAATTGTCATTTGTGTGTTCAAAGCCAGCTGATGTAGCTAGGCAAGATCACCAAAGAAAACATTCTTTCTGAATGCTATTATGGCCACCACTAATAGTCAAGGGCGTAATTTACTGTAATTTTGTGAAAGTGCTGATGGAGTAGATATCAGTTCTTCTTTTGCTTCTTGTTGCCTTTTTACTGAATCCTTTGCCTTATCTAGTTCTTGGAGTTGTTCTACCCCATAGGGCTGCATTGTTCATGTTGTTGCACTCGGAAGCTGATAAGGCTTTCAGGCTCATGGAGTGCTCCGCAACTTCCAGAAGTGGAGAGAGGCAAACGGAAACCCTGCTGACAGTCTGACTTCGTGAACAGACTCGTTTCCTCTGGCTAGCTGAAGCCAAGCTCTGGTGTAAGACCAGCTCAGAATTTCACACCCAAAGCAGTGGTCAGCTCTTGTTTATGTAGGGGGGGCTGTTGCCCCCACACTAACACTCGCTGGGGGTGTTTTGGTTGCTAGCTCCCAGTACCAAAAGGAAGGGGGAGGGTGGATGGGAAATCAGGACCCTGAGACTGACAGTCCCCAGGGGCAATGGGGAGAGGCCAATGCGCCAGGTCAGCCTGATTGACAGGGCGGGCAGGCTAATGAGGGAGTCAGGAGGCCGGGGGGGTCCGGGGGTCCCACCCTCCGTTTGAGCTGGAATTGCCTGGGTCAGGCAGAGTGGGGCTGAGCTAAGGGGAGAGCAGGGGCCCGAGCCGAGCTGGGGAGCAGAGCTGGGCTGGCCAGAGCAACAGCCCAGGGAGCGGGAGGCAGAGCAGCAGCAGCCGCCGAGCTGGGGCAGAATGGTGGAGGTGGAGGTGGGGCTGGGGCTGGAGCCGTCCGGAGCCGGGTGCGGGGAGCAGCTGGGGAGAGCGAGCGGGACCCTGGGCAGCGGGTCCAGCACAGGGAGACGCCCTCAGCCAAGAGGCCCTGCCGACCAGACTTGGAGGGGGATCGTAACCCCGACGTGGGGGCCGACGCTGGGAAGAAGGGTCCTGCCACCTAGAGCCTGAGAGCGTGTGGCCACCGCCGGAGCGAGTGTCCGACCCACAGCACAGCCCGGGCCGGGGCCT
Source organism: Lepidochelys olivacea (assembly GCF_965140295.1). NCBI lineage: Eukaryota > Metazoa > Chordata > Testudines > Cheloniidae > Lepidochelys > Lepidochelys olivacea. The sequence goes on from NC_140416.1 coordinate 128,240,710, forward strand.
GGGACGTGTGAGGAACAGCCTGTGAACTGCCCTGACATCCCAGAGACGCTGGTTGTGATGTCCCCGTGCCACAGAGCCAGGTGATGGGTTTTCCTTTCACCTTTCCCAGTTTTTCCTTATTTTTTTATACTGATTGCTGTTTAATAAATTGTATTTGCTTTGAACTGTATGTAATGATCAGTGGGTCAGGGAAGCATCCAGTGCAGAGAGAGCATCCCGGAGTGACCCTAGTCCCTGCTCTAAGTGACCATGACAAGGTTGGGAATCGAGTCCCGCAGGAATCCTGTGTCCAGCCTTGTCGGGGTTACAAGGACTCTGCCACACAGGAGAGGGGAAGGGGAGCTCTCAAGGTCAGGCAGGCCTCTGGGTAAAGGGAGTGGGAGCGAGGACTCAGCCCACTTCACCGGGGTCGTCTGTAAGCCAGGAAAGTTCCCCACAATAGCGGGACCAGTTCCCCGCTTACATTTAGATTGCAGTGTTGCAAACAGATCTGAAGACCGTAAATGTTCCCTTCATTTTTGCTTTACCAAAATGTGAAATTTCTTTTCCCCGCTAAAATTCCCTTAACACATTCTCTCTCTGAATTCCAGACAGCAGCATATTATGGTTTGTGGCATTCTGTTGTAAAACTGATAGCTATAATACTTATTCTAAGACATCACAGCTCCCTGGGTGCAAAGAAAAGGAAAAGTTGGAGAAGCTGATGGTGCTGGCTTAAAACATCAGTTTCAGCCATGCCAAGAAAAGATATAGTTTGCTTGTGAATGTAGATATATAGTATATACAATTGTTTTAATTAGTTTAGAGATTATTAACCCATGAAATAATTCCCTTTTTGTTAAGTGATTTGTTTCACTTTCATTTATACATGGCATTGTTTGCTCTGATGAAATGTACATAGAATACAGCCGACTGGTTCTAAAACTTTAGATTCACTTCATTGCCTCACAAACTGAGCCCTTCATATTTCAAAGTGTGTTTCAGTGACGTCCACACTGCCTTTACAAAAAGCCTTTTATAACTTAAACATTAACTCTTTGTTCAACAAAGTTTTTTGTTTGGGAATTTCCTTGTGTGGTTTCTTTTTTTTAAATGCCAACAATAAGTTTTATACCCTCTTGTCATACAAAGTCTGTGTTAATGGCACCCCATTCTGACACAGTTTAAGGGTTCCCCCATGGTGGGGCTCCCTCTTTTAGACTTTAGCCACTGCATAGGGATGGGTTATCTAGGGCCAATTCTACCTGCATAGGATATGGGGCAGTGCATAATGGGTTCCTTTTACTCACACTGAAAACTTCTAGCTTAGTTGACATTTTGTAGATATAAAACTTCAAGTGCTAGAAATTTGCATTTAATAAACTGGCCACAGGATTCCAGCAGTGGTCACACCAGTGCCAAATGCAGAGGTAAAATAACCTCCCTGTTCCTCCTCGAGATTCCCCTGTTTATGCATCCAAGCCATTCAGAAAGTCCTCTCAACTGTTCGTCGCCTTGGCTGAGCGTGTGAGGGTCCAGCCGATTTCCACTCAGTGGCTTTCCAATCGGATCACTTCGTGCATCCGTTCCTGCTATGAGCTGGCGGTTGTCCCCCCGCCACCCATTGTGAAGGCACACTCGACTTGGGCGCAGGCCTCGTAGGCTGCCTTCATGGCCCACGTCCCCATCCAGGACATTTGTAGGGCCGCCACGTGGTCTTCGGTTCACACGTTCACCTTGCACTATGCGATCGTCCCCCAAACCAGGGATGACGCTGGGTTCGGCAGGGCGTCCTCCGTCCTGGGAACTTGTGAACTCCTCCCACCAACAGACATAGCTTGGAATCACCTATTGTGGAATACACATGAAGAGGAAAAGACAGTTACCTTTTTCTTAACTGGTGTTCTTCGAGATGTGTTGCTCATGTCTATTCCACATCCCGCCCTCCTTCCCCTCTGTCAGAGTTGTCTGGCAAGAATGAACTGAGGGTGGGGGGAGCGTGCAGCCCCCCTTACACTGCACCAGGCAGGCGACACTGCAGGGTTCACAGGGGGCTCTCCCCCCATACGGGTACTGCTTGGGGAAAAACTTCCGGCACCAGTGCACATGGTGAGCACACACCCCTATTGTGCAATAGACATGAGCAACACATCTCGAAGAATACCAGTTACGGAAAAGGTAACTGTCTTTTAGCAGTTTAAATCCATTTAATGTGTCACATTAATTTTATATCCTTCTAGGTTTTAATCAAAATGGCATGTGATACCATCTCAAATGTCTTCGAGCAGTATAAGTATTTATAGCAACACTATTACTTTTATCAACCACACATTTAATACAATCAAAAAATATTGTTAGTTTGACAGGATCTATTTTCCATAAACCCATGTGGATCATTAATTTTATTAACCTCCTTTAATTCTTTATTAATTCAGTCCCATATCAGCCGCTCCATTATCTTGCTCTGGATCGATGTCAGACTGACAGGCCTGTAATTACCCGAGTCATCCTGTTTACCCTTTTTAGATATTAGCCCAACATTAGCTTTCTTCCAGTCCTCTGGAACTTCCCAAGTGTTCCAAGACTTACTGAAAATCCACATTATTGGTGCATTGAGCTCCTCAGCCAGCTCTTTTAGTGTTCTTGGATGCAAGTTACCTGGACCTGCTGATTTTAAAATGTCATAGCTTCTATAGTGGCTGTTTAACATCTTTCTGAGATACTAGTGGAGAGGAAAGAGTGTTGCAGTCCTTATCTCCCCCTCCATCCCTCCTCATTCTCCCATTTTCCTATGTGTCCTTGGCTCCCCGAGATCTTCCTCCCCACCTCTGTACATGAGATGTCACAGTAGGCCTTGCTGGAGTCCTAGGCATAACTAACCATGTGAACCAAAGGCTGTGAATCAGAGTAGGCCTGCCCTTGGCAAAATAACACAGTGGGTATTTGCTAACATCAAGTGAGCACGTCTGACCAGAGAGGATAGTACAAAACACAGTGGTCTCTCAAGTCACTCCAGAAACAAATTCCGAAGAGATGATGCAGGAACACACTGACCCCTCGTAAGATAAGAAGGGATGCCAAGTTAATGAATAAGGATGTTTTGTTCAAACTAGCGGATATGAGGATTAGGGTGGTAACTAACAGTGTCTGGAGTGTAATATATAGCTTATTTGTATCAATGTACAAACAGAGAAGTTTACAGGAGGGGCTACTTTAGGCGGATCTCAGTGACCGGATCCTGGTGTCCTGACTGAATGCATACTGTTGTCACAGGCGTGTGTGTGTGTTAGTGTAGGTGTAGCTCCTGTGGGGCACTAGTATTGTGCTTTGTCGGCCCGGGTGCTTTCGGCCCCAAACGGAGTCTGTGGTCGGCCTTGTGAATGAAAAGGAGGACTTGTGGCACCTTAGGGACTAACACATTTATTTATTTGAGCACGAGCTTTCGTGAGCTGCAGCGGTCCTGTGAATAACGTTGAGAACTGCTGAATTAACACACTGCACGATCTGCTGCCGCTGTTACCCAGGGTTTCAGACCCCAAAGCGGAGGCAATTTAACGCTCTCTCCAGGCAGCGTCAGGAATAAATTAATGGGGGCACAGCTCCTCCGACTGATATGTGATTGGTATATGTGCTTTTACCTAAAACTCCTTTTTATTAGGTCTCAGGCGTGTGCGTGCACACATCCACACACATGCTGAAGCCGTCGGTTCAGAGCATTTCAAACATTGATAGTTACCCCAAAAGTCTTAAATGGTTTTGAGGAATCAGCAGCCAGGCTTCTGGGGGCCCCCGCCTTCAATCTAGCTTCTAGGAAACTTAGATGTCCGATCCTTGTCCAAAGAAAGCTTCCTCGGACTGCTCCAAAGTACACCTTCTAACTAAACTCTTTATAAATTGTCTCCAATCAAAGCACATAACTCATAATAGCCCCTAATAGTGTAACGATTTGCCTAGCAACAGCCAATAACAATTCATTATTCTCCTTACCAGCGAAGCATTTCTAATCATAACAATAAAATGTACATGTCAGAGGTACCCCAAACCAAAATCGTCTGTCCAAACATTCCTTCTGTTTGCATGGAACCTTAACGCCCTGTCCCAGCCTCCCATTCCGATAGCAACACTGCAAACAGGCAGGTGCACTGCCTTGCCTTTCAGGGCCTAAGATTAGTGATAGCTCTGTGATGTTGGGTTTCAGCTGGCAGGGGCTGAACATGCAAAATGGCTGACTGCAGTACTGTCGAATTCTTGGCTAACTGGGAGGAAAGTCAAATTCCGGAGCAGCACAGCTGGCATTGGAGCTCCAAGAACCGCGGCACTGGCCGCAGTAGCGAGCTTGGTCAGGGGGTTCACCTGGGACCCGCACCACTCCGCAGCACTGTTGGCAGTGAGGGGCCAAGGGAAATTAGTAAAGCATCGACAGGTAACTTTCTGAGGCCTCATAACGCTGCAACCTTTTCCTAATCCTTTCCAAACATCCCAGAAACCTTCTGCCTTCAATGAGATGTGGCCTGCCAAATTTCAGAAGGATTGGTTTCTTTTGGGGAAGGTTAAGTGAGTGGGAAGGGTTGAAAAGCCTATTCCCCAGTAGGAAGCTAGATGTAGCATTCACTCCGGAGCAGCTACATCCGATGACGTGAGCTGCAGCTCATGAAAGCTTCTGCTCAAATAAATTTGTTAGTCTCTAAGGTGCCACAAGTCCTCCTCCTTTCTTTTTGCTGCTCCATAGTAATCGAATAAATCAGCTGCAGACATGGTTAGTAAAATCCTAGTATGAGATGCACAGGTTCTTTCCAATAAAATAACACTCTATGAAATAAAACAAAAAGGCCAATGCATTATGGTTTACCTTAAAAAGAAATCTGTTTTAACAGAATGGACTATTTCATCTGAGATCAGCCCATGACATCCTGCTCCAACACCTTCTAGCACTGCAGACGTACTGTGTACAAGTTGGACTGATTCTAAGAGATGGGAGAATAACTGATCTTTCAGTTTGCTGTCAGTGCCGAAAAAATCGCTCAGTCGGAAACATTTTCTTTTGGGTGTTTGTACACAGCTAAACAGTAAGGATAATAGTGGCTCCTCCTCCAGCCCTTATGTGAATGGCATCCAAGTCCTGAAGAAAAAAAAAAGTTTGTACCAAATAGTTTTACACACTTTATGTCAATTTTTCAGACAATTTTGGGTTGATCAAAACTGCATTTTTCAGCAAATAAACTATTTGCCTGAAAGCGTTTGCCTAGCTCTTTTTATAATAAAGAACTTCGGGACACTAGAGAAGGTCTGTCTAGCTTTGAGCCTGCTCCTATTAAAAGACAATGTTCCTGTTGCCTTCACTTCAGTAGGAGCAGATGTGAGCCCCCATCTTTCCCTGGGACGTAGTGATGCTAGATTAATGCTTCGCCATTTGAATATTTGATAGTCTTTGGCTGGATGGTCGTACAATAGTAAATTACTGCCATTCCCCCAGCAGCCAATCAGAATACAGAGACCAGAACTTTATGCAGGTTTGTAAACCAACACAACTAGTGGTACCATGCTGGGGGTGTGTGAATATAGCTTTGTTTCCATGATTAGTCAGCGTGTGTGCAGCATGCTTGTGCAGAATGGCAGGTGTCCAGTATCAATCAGTCAACGGTCAATGCACATTCATTACTGTCAAGGTTCCTCCCCCACTCTGAACTCTAGGGTACAGATGTGGGGACCTGCATGAAAAACCTCCTAAGCTTATCTTTACCAGCTTAGGTCAAAACTTCCCCAAGGTACAAAATATTACATCCGTTATCCTTGGACTGGCCGCTACCACCACCAAACTAATACTGGTTACTGGGGAAGAGCTGTTTGGACGCGTCCTTCCCTCCAAAATACTTCCCAAAACCTTGCACCCCACTTCCTGGACAAGGTTTGGTAAAAAGCCTCACCAATTTGCCTAGGTGACTACAGACCCAGACCCTTGGATCTTAAGAACAATGAACAATCCTCCCAACACTTGCACCCCCCCCTTTCCTGGGAAATGTTGGATAAAAAGCCTCACCAATTTGCATAGGTGACCACAGACCCAAACCCTTGGATCTGAGAACAATGAAAAAGCATTCAGTTTTTTACAAGAAGACTTTTAATAAAAAATAGAAGTAAATAGAAATAAAGAAATCCCCCCTGTAAAATCAGGATGGGAGATATCTTACAGGGTAATTAGATTCAAAAACATAGAGAACCCCTCTAGGCAAAACCTTAAGTTACAAAAAAGATACACAGACAGAAATAGTTATTCTATTCAGCACAGTTCTTTTCTCAGCCATTTAAAGAAATCATAATCTAACACATACCTAGCTAGATTACTTACTAAAAGTTCTAAGACTCCATTCCTGTTCTGTCCCTGGCCAAGAGGACTACAGACAGAGACAGACCCTTTGTTTCTCTCCCTCCTCCCAGCTTTTGAAAGTATGTTGTCTCCTCATTGGTCATTTTGGTCAGGTGCCAGCGAGGTTACCTTTAGCTTCTTAACCCTTTACAGGTGAGAGGAGCTTTCCCCTGGCCAGGAGGGATTTCAAAGGGGTTTACCCTTCCCTTTATATTTATGACAATTACTTACGACTGAACATGGATTTTTGCAGTGAGCTGAACTGATGCGTAGAGCATTAATTCATTAGTCTTGTTTATATTTTGCAGACACCCAGGCCCCTGACTAGGTTCTGGGACCGATAGAGCAAGGAATTGCTCAGTCATAGAGGCTGACAAGTTCTCTTCATTGTAGGACATACAGTTCATAATTAAATGTTTATATTTTCTTTCATTCTAAGAACATAAGAATGGCAATACTGGGTCAGACCTATGGTTCATTGAGCCCAGTTTCCTATCTTCCAACAGTGGCCAATGCCAGATGCTTCAGAGGGAATGAACAGAATTGGGCAATTATTGAGCGATCCATCCCCTGTCATTGGGTCCCAGCTTCTGGCAGTCAACGATTAGGTGCATCCAGAGCATGGGGTGCGTTCCTGATCATCTTGGTTAGTAGCCATTGATGGATCTATCCTCCATGAACAGATTTAATTCTTTTTTTAACCCAGTTACAGTTTTGGCCTTGACAACATCCCCTGGCAAGGAGTTCCACAGGATGACTGTGTGTTGTGTGAAGAAATACTTCTTTCTGTTTGTTTTTAAACTTGTTGCCTGTTAATTTCATTTGGTGTCCATAGTTCTTGTGTTATGTGAGCAGCTAAATAACACTTCCTTATTTGCTTTTTCCACACCAGTCATTTTATAGACCAGTATCATACCCCTCCCCCCACCCCCAGCGTCTCTTTTCTAAGCTGACCAGTTCTAGCCTTTTTAATCTCTCCTCATATGGAAGCTGTTCCATACCCCTCATCATTTCTGGGACCCTTCTCTGTGCCTTTTCCGATTTTAATATATCTTTTGTTGAGATGGGGGACTTTTATGCTGTTTGGACTCTAATGGGCAAAGATACCTAAACATAAGCAAGAGGTCTCCAGGATTAACCTGGGTTAGCCCAAAAGGGCATATAGGGCTGGCATATTTCAGCAGCTCTATCACTAAGCCTGAAACTCATTTGTGTGTATATGTTTATCTATTTTAACCTTGTAAATAACTCTCATTTCTTCTTCTTACTTAATAAATCCATAGTTAATGCTTGTAGCCAATCCTATAGTAAACTGTCTTTGGTGTGAGATTTCTGGTGCAAGTTGACCTGGGGTAAGTGACTGGTCTTTTGGGACTATGAGAAACGTGAATAATTTGTGATCTTTGGTGTCAAGTGAACATCTATCCCAGAGTCCGGGTGGGAAGATAGATCGGAGTGCCCAAGGAGACTATCTGTAACTCCATGTTAAGGCTGTTACAGTGCCTGAGGAGTGGGATTTGTGCCCTACTTCTTAACAGTCTTTCCTGAAGTTGGTATTTTCACTTTGAGCCACTCCAGACAGAATTTTTGTCCCTTAGAGTCCAAACAACATAAAAAGACCCTAATTCCTTCTGGTCAGGGTCTTTTATCCCCATCTCCCTAGAGTCCAAGCTGCATGTCCCCTCTTCATGGGTGTGTGGGGAGTAATCAAAAAATGTATGTGCTTTGATGGCTTACAATGGTTCATTTGCATTCAACAGGCCTACCTGTTTGGCCGGAGATAACCCCTCCTCGTGGGTGCAAACCAGTATTTCACACTTGGGAATGTTTCTTTCCTGACTGCATTTACCGTTTCAGAGCAAATATTTTTAGTTACAGATCAAACTCCCAAGTATTACCTTGTAACGTGGGTTACAGATATTATAAGTGAGATTATTAATGCATGTAGCAACTTAAAAGCATTTAACGAAGTCGACACACTACACAGCTTGTGACAAGTCTAATACCTATTTTAACAACACTAACACACAGGTGAGTCAGACTGGTTTCCAGCTACACATTTGACAGTGTTTTCTTGAGGCCTAGGGACCATGGCATGAGCTGGCACCTGGTCTGCCAGCATCACAAGGGGATCTCCTCAATATCCTCTACAGTGACAACAGATACAAAGAATTCATTTAGCTTCTCCGCAATGGCCTTTTGTTCTCCGAGTGCTCCGTTAGCACCTCCGTTCTCCAGGGGCCCCACTTGGCCGGCTTCTGATGTACTTTACAAAAAACTGCTGTAATTTTTGTCTTTCACGAGTTGCTCTTGACATGTTTTGGGGCCTGCATATTTATACTTTTACACGTGACTTGCTTAACTTTTTATTTGTGCTCCTTTTTATTTTCCTTAGGAGGAGTAGACTTCCCATTTTTAAAGAATCTCTTCTTCTTGTCTCTAACCACCTCTTTTACTCTGTTTAGCTGGTGGAGGTTCTTTTGGTCCTCTTGCTGTGTGTGTGTGTGTTTGTATATATATAAAATGAGGTATAGCTTGAGGCGCTATTGTGGTGGTTTTGAATAGTTTCCATGCAGCTTGCAGGCATTTCACTCTTGTGACGATTCCTTTTAATTTCCATTTAACTAACCTCCTCATTTTTGTGTAGTTCCCCTTTTTGAAGTTAAATGTTAATGTGGTGGGTTTCTTTTGTATTCTCCCCCACCCCCCCAGCATGTTAAATTTAATTATGTTATGGTCGCTATTACTGAGCGGTCCAGCTATATTCACCTCTTGGACCAGATCCTGTGCACCACTTGGGGCTAAATTAAGAATTTCCTCTCCCCTTTTGAGTTCCAGGACTAACTGCTCCAAGGCATAGGCATTAATGATATCCAGAAACTTCATCTCTGGATCCCATCTTGAGGTGACATGTACCAAGTCAATATGAGGTCAGTTGAAATCCCTGTTAGTGTTGGGTTTTCTGTTTTTGTAGTCCCTCCGATCTCCCTGAGCATTTCATAGTCACTATCACCATCCTGGTCATGTGCTTGGTAGTATATTCCTATGCAGGAATTGCAGGAGTAGTCCCTTAATTTGAACCCAAAGACTAGGACTACATTTAGTATTGCTGCATCCAAAGAATGCTTTCTGGAGGTTCCTCCTTTTCTATGGTTTATTAAACTAGCTCTAATAGTTATGAAAACACTATCCCCTTAATCATGTTGTTCTGATTCATAATCCCAGAAAAAAAATCTGGGCTAGAAAGAAGCAAGATATATTCTCTTAGGTAAAAAGAGGGCCTGAGCTATGCTCACAGAGTCTGATTTTTTTTTTTTAATATTTTTATTGCCCTTTGTCAAGGTTCCTCCCCCACTCTGAACGCTAGGGTACAGATGTGGGGACCTGCATGAAAAACCTCCTAAGCTTATCTTTACCAGCTTAGGTTAAAACTTCCCCAAGGTACAAAATATTCCACCCTTTGTCCTTGGATCGGCCGCTACCACCACCAAACTAATACTGGTTACTGGGGAAGAGCTGTTTGGACGCATCTTTCCCCCCAAAATACTTCCCAAAACCTTGCACCCCACTTCCTGGACAAGGTTTGGTAAAAAGCCTCACCAATTTGCCTAGGTGACTACAGACCCAGACCCTTGGATCTTAAGAACAATGAACAATCCTCCCCACACTTGCACCCCCCCTTTCCTGGGAAATGTTGGATAAAAAGCCTCACCAATTTGCATAGGTGACCACAGACCCAAACCCTTGGATCTGAGAACAATGAAAAAGCATTCAGTTTTCTTACAAGAAGACTTTTAATAGAAATAGAAGTAAATAGAAATAAAGAAATCCCCCCTGTAAAATCAGGATGGTAGATACCTTACAGGGTAATTAGATTCAAAAACATAGAGAACCCCTCTAGGCAAAACCTTAAGTTACAAAAAAGATACACAGACAGAAATAGTTATTCTATTCAGCACAGTTCTTTTTTCAGCCATTTAAAGAAATCATAATCTAACACATACCTAGCTAGATTACTTACTAAAAGTTCTAAGACTCCATTCCTGGTCTATCCCCGGCCAAGACAGACTATAGACAGACACACAGACCCTTTGTTTCTCTCCCTCCTCCCAGCTTTTGAAAGTATGTTGTCTCCTCATTGGTCATTTTGGTCAGGTGCCAGCGAGGTTACCTTTAGTTTCTTAACCCTTTACAGGTGAGAGGAGCTTTCCCCTGGCCAGGAGGGATTTCAAAGGGGTTTACCCTTCCCTTTATATTTATGACACCCTTCAATACATATAGTCATTGGAAAACACTATAAAATAGGGAAAGAACAAGTTAAAAATGACTGAGACAAGTTAGATGTCTTCAAGTCACCAGGGCCTGATGAAATACATTCTAGAATACTTGAGGAGCTGACTGAGGAGATATCTGAGCCATTAACGATTATCTTTGAAAAGTCATGGAAGATGAGAGAGATTCCAGAGGACTGGGAAAAGGCAAATATAGTGTCCATCTATAAAAAGGGGAATAAGGACAACCTGGGGAATTACAGACCAGTCACCTTAACTTCTGTACCTGGAAAGATAATGCAGCAAATAATTAAGCAGTCAATTTGCAAACTTCTAGAAGATAATAAGGTGATATGTAACATTCAGCATAGATTTGTCAAGAACAAATCATGTCAAACCAACCTGATAGCTGTCTTTGACAGGGTAATAATCCTTGTGGATAGAGGGGAAGTGGTAGATGTGGTATATCTTGACTTTAGTAAAGTTTTTGATACTGTCTCATAAACAAACTAGGGAAATCCAACCTAGATGGAGCTACTATAAGGTGGGTGCATAACTGGTTGGAAAACCATTCCCAGAGAGTAGTTATCAGTGGTTCACAGTCATGCTTGAAGGGCATAACAAGTGGGTTCTTGCAGGGATCAGTTCTCGGTCCTGTTCTATTCAATATCTTCACCAATGATTTAGATAATGGCTGAGAGAGTACACTTATAAAGTTTGCGGACTATACCAAGCTGGGTGTGGTTGCAAGTGCTTTGGGGGATAGGATTAAAATTCAAAATGATCTGGGGAAATGGTCTGAAGTAAATAGGATGAAATTCAATAAGGACAAATGCAAAGTACTCCACTTTGGAAGGGACAATCAGTTGCACACATTCAAAATGGGAAATGACTGCCTAGGAAGGAGTACTGCGGAAAGGGATCTGGGAGTCATAGTGGACCACAAGCTAAATATGAGTCAACAGTGTAACACTGTTGCAAAAACAGCAAACATCATTCTGGGATGTATTAGCAGGAGTGTTGTAAGCAAGACAGGAGAAGTAATTCTTCCATTCTACTCTGTGCTGATTAGGCCTCAACTGGAGTATAGTGTCCAGTTCTGGGCACCACATTTCAGGAAAGATGTGGACAAACTGGAGAGGATCCAGAGAATAGCAACAAAAACGAATAAAGGTCTAGAAAACATGACCTAGGAGGGAAGATTGAAAAAATTGGTTTGTTTAGTCTGGAAAAGAGAAGAATGAAAGGGCACATGATAAGTTTTCAATTATGTAAAAGGTTGTTATAGGAGGGAGAAAATTGTTCTCCTTAACCTCTGAGGACAGGACAAGAAGCAATGGGCTTAAATTGCAGCAAGGGAGGTTTAGGTTGGACATTACGAAAAAACTTCCTAACTGTCAGGGTGGTTAAGCACTGGAATAAATTGCATAGCAAAGTTGTGGAGTCTCCATTGTTGGATATTTTTAAGAACAGGTTGGACAAACACCCGTCAGGAATGGTCTAGAGCAGTGCTTCCCAAACGTGGGAGGCCGCTTGTTCAGGGAAAGCCCCTGGTGAGCCGGGCCAGTTTGTTTACCTGCCGTGTCCGCAGGTTCGGACGATCGCGGCTCCCACTGGCCGTGGTTCGCCATGGCAGGGCAATGGGGGCTGCAGGAAGAAGCGTGGCCCGAGGGACGAGTGCAGGGGACTGGACTAGCTGGCCTCTCAAGGTCCCTTCTAGTCCTGTGGTTCTATGATTGGTACCAGTGCAAAGTGAGTGTCAGAGACCCAACCAGAATGGCTGTCTGATCTCAAGTAAGTGACCCCACAACATTCAGGTCAGTGATCAACTGGGCCTAGAATGCTGGAGAAAAGCAAACTGCCTTCACACATCTGAGCCTTCCCGTGGTGGCTGTGAGCAATTGGAATCATATTTGAACTATGAAGATATTCTCTAATGGCAGGCCAAGTTAAGGGAGATATAAAGCTTCTTTCATTAAGGCTGGGCAGGTCTTCTGTCATTTTTCACAGTTCTGTGGGCTTTGTAGCATATTTGGCTGTGATATTCATTGTGCGTGTTCCAAGTAAGAATTATTAGTTCACAAGTGTCAGGAAATGTGAAAGTAAATCATGAAGTAGAAAACATTCTTTGCCTTCAGATGTCAGAAAGTTTTTTGTTGCAATGAGATTTTGACCCAAAATTCCCTTTTTGCAAATCTTAAATTTCAGTTTTGCTGATTTTATTTTTTCCCATCAGGAAAAATTGAACTGACAGCTTCCTGGCGGCCTGCTCTGAAGGCTTTTGTTAATTTCCCTTTCTGCCCACCCGTGAAATTGACAAACACTTTTCTGGAGGGCTGATGAGACAAAGTGCTTGGGTGGCTTTCCCAGACCCCCAGGCTCTGGAGGGTGGAGAGGCAGTGAGCTCAAGCACCCTGTTTCCCCCTGCTTGGAGGGAGGGAGAGGAAAAGAACCTGAGGGCCCACACTCTCTGCTTCTCCATCCTTGGGGGAGGTGAGGAGGCTGAGCCGCTGTGCTGTCTGCTTTCCAGAGCTGCAGCGGAAAGATGAGCAGCCTGGATCTCTGCCTCTCCAGCAGCCGGGCTAGAAGTCTCTTGTCAGCTTCACATGTGAAATTGAAAAGAGCCTTACTGCCAGAAGCCCTTCGGTTCTCCCAAAATTGATTTTTTTTTCTTGAAATCACTTACGGCAAAAAACGTAGAGCTGGAAGGCCATCTCTCTCTATGTCCCCTGTAGCAGCTAGCGCCATTTGCCAACGGTAGAGACAGGCCAACTTTGCATTTTCAGCACACAGTCTTTCCCTTTCTCATTCTTCCTTGGCTTGTTAACGTCTCTTGCAGGAAACACTGCTCAGCTGGTTCATAGTTGGCTTCTTTTCTTTTCTGGATGTTTACACTGGGTTTCAGATCACTTATCCTAAATCCATACCTCATGTTAGGCTCTGGAGAAATAAGCTGTTATGGAACTATCCTGTTATTTTCTTAGCTTTTGTGATGTTGGAAAAACAGCTTACTGTGAACCAGGGTTTCTCAGCTTCTGGGTCAGGACCCAAAATTGGGTCACCAGACTGTTTCAAAGGGTTGAGTGGCAGCTCGTGTGGCTCCGGTCCCCTGGGGCTGGCTGGGCTCGCCTCCCTGCTCCAGTCAGTGCCCCCTCTGGGGTCCTAGCACCACCCAGGTCTGGCCCAGCCGTCATGACGACAGGAGTCTGGGGAGAACAAATGTGAGTGTTTGCACTGCAGCCCGGTGAGCCAGGTCACAGTTCCACTCGCACACATTTAGTCTAGTTGGGGCAGGGCCAGACCTGTGAGGGACTGCAACACTGGGCTGGGAGAGGCGAGCCATGTCCAGCCAGCGCCACTGTGGGGTGAGTGCGGGGCAGGATCTGAAACCTCCCCTAGGCCTCCGCACCCAGGCTATGTTCTGGGTCAGAAGATGCCATAATGGGTCCTGAGCCAAAAAAGGTTCAGAACCACAGCTGAAAGCTTTCTGCCTCCATTTACCCATGTGTGAAATGGTTACAGTAATACTTGCCTGCCTCGCAGGAGCGTTGTGATGCTGTGAGTACCTTGGGAGCCTTAGGGGCAGGGCGCTACTTTAAGCATGAAGGTACCATTGTTGTTACTCTTCCAAGTGGTTTTGTGTCCTGCTATTTCTTCACACTTACTATTGAGATAGACACAAGACACGGTGGTGTTCTGCCATAGATAATGCTCTGTTCATGATAGACTGCAGGGGTTAGGAACCAACCCTATTACTGCCCCATCTCTGAGCACTAGAGAGTCTCAGATAGGTCACGTGGCACATGAGTCGTGTCAAGTCTTCATCAGTCTTTGTGATCAGAGAACTTTGCTTCCATGAGCTTTATGATGGTCAAGGCATCCAAGCAAAAGTTAGCAGTCTTACAGTTTAATAGAGAAATTAGATTCGATAAGGCATAAAATCAGTAACACAAGGTTCTTTTATGTATAATCCACAGAGAGCAATGCAGTGGAAAAGAGTCCAGCAGCCCCACTAAACTTGTAAGTTAAGAACAAGTGAGGTAGATATTGCTGAGTGCATGAATGGAATCTGCATTTTTATCCTTCAGAAAATCCAAAGGGTCATAGTGTTCTGGAGACACAGGTACGTTCTTCTAGAAGGTGGGAAGAAAATGAAATCTTTCATGTTCATATTGGAGCAAAAGGCCCACTGAAATCAATGATGGTCTTTGCACTGGCTTCAGTGAGCTTTGAATCAGGCCCCTAGATCACATGAAAATCACACACTTGTGTTCTCAATGGACGTGGTAAGGGAAATGCGTTAAAAAAATAAAATACCCAAACCCATCAACTATGGTTTCTAAGCAACAGGCTATAAAAAAACAGTTGGTGCCATTTCTTTTAACACTTCCTGTAATAATGTTAAGCTATCATGCTGATCTCTTCTGTATAAGTGTGGATAGTATATATCATGCAGTGGGAATTCCTCTTTCATCAGACACTCTGAATAGTTGCTCATTGTAAAGAACTAATGATTTTTATTTTTTTAAACCTCACAAAGCATTGGAGAAAAGCATCGAAATAGAGTTCATTTAGCCTCATGCATTCAACAAGAGATCAAGAAAACA
Source organism: Lepidochelys olivacea (assembly GCF_965140295.1). Lineage (NCBI taxonomy): Eukaryota > Metazoa > Chordata > Testudines > Cheloniidae > Lepidochelys > Lepidochelys olivacea. Next base: position 128,255,931 of record NC_140416.1, read on the forward strand.
TGCACAGATGTATTGACCTGGGAATATAGCTTGGAGTTACTTACAGACTACGTCTGAATGTGATGGGGGAGCTACTTATGAATAGTGCTTCACTGTGCCAAGCAGACAGTGGGCAATTGCCTGTGAGATAAAAACCCTAAGGGCCTGGCTGCTTAAAGATTAAACACCTTTGCCATAATATGATAATATTCATAGAGCTTCACATAGGTTTTAAATCTACAAAAACCCTTCTGCAGCTACCAAATGGGTAAGTAATTGGGCTGTGGCTGAGAAAAGGGAGATAAATTTTATTCTCACTGTTTAAATAAGTGTTATACTGTAAAAGTTGGTGCAATGGGGTGAAAAAACCCAATGGAGGGCACAAGGGGTTAAGGAATTCCTTTTGGTCCAGCCAGCCCCACCCTGCCGCACCTGCAGCAAATGCTCCATGTGGTGGAGGAATTAAAAGACCTGGAGAAAGCTCATTTGGGGGCAGACCTGGAAGAGAGCAGACCTGCAAACCCCAGCCCGGGCAGAGCAGAGCAGAGGGAAGGCCAAAATCCCTAAGGTAACTGCCCCAAAAGGGGCCTCCCTTCCCTCAGCGAGGGTCCACCCCAGAAACAGAGAGAGAAGCGTCCCCTTCTCCCCCGCATATGGGCCCTGGAGATTAGTAATCCCTTTTTATTTTCTTGATTGGGACTACCCCAGCAGGGGGAAGCCTTGGACTGAGCTGGCCTAGTGGCGTAGGGGGCAAGGGGTAGAGGAAGTGGCCCAGGGAGGCTGGCCTCAGCTGGCCTGGATGTATGGCCAGGATGTCACCCTGTCTGGGTGAACCAGGAGCACCCTTGTGAGAGGGGTTTGGCAGGCAGGATGGTGGTGACTCTGTCAGGTTTCTGACAAAGGAAATGAATATGTGCGTGGGCTGTATCAGGACCCCACACCCGTGGTCTCTTTACAGAAGTGCCTTTGGGCTGCTCAGTAAGGAGGGAGAGTGGCAATGTTTATATGTGATGATGCAGTAGCGTGTCAGTGTCCTTTTGTGTTAGTCGCTCTACAGACATGTAACATGCCCTGTCATAAATATAAAGGGAAGGGTAAACAACTTTAAAATCCCTCCTGGCCCGAGGAAAAATCCTTTCACCTGTAAAGGGTTAAGAAGCTAGGATAACCTCACTGGCACCTGACCAAAATGACCAATGAGGAGACAAGATACTTTCAAAAGCTGGGAGGAGGGAGAAAAACAAAGGGTCTGTGTCTGTTTGTGTGATGCTTTTGCCGCAGACAGAACAGGAACGGAGTCTTAGAATTTAGTAAGTAATCTAGCTAGGTATGTGTTAGATTATGATTTCTTTAAATGGCTGAGAAATTAAGTTGTGCTGAATAGAATGAATATTCCTGTCTGTGTGTCTTTTTGTAACTTAAAGTTTTGCCTAGAGGGATTCTCTATGTTTTGAATCTAATTATCCTGTAAGGTATTTACCATCTTGATTTTACAGAGGTGATTCTTTTTTACTTCTATTAAAATCCTTCTTTTCAGAAACTGAATGCTTTTTCATTGTTCTTAAGATCCAAGGGTTTGGGTCTGTGGTCACCTATGCAAATTGGTGAGGATTTTTACCAAACCTTCCCAGGAAGTGGGGTGCAAGGGTTGGGAGGATTTTGAGGGGAAAGACGTTTCCAAACAACGCTTTCCTAATAAATAAACCCAGATAAATGTTTGGTGGTGGCAGTGGAAGTCCAAGGGCAAAGGGTAAAATAGTTTGTACCTTGGGGAAGTTTTAACCTAAGCTGGTACAAGTAAGCTTAGGAGGTTTTCATGCAGGTCCCCACATCTGTACCCTAGAGTTCAGAGTGGGGAAGGAACCTTGACATGCCCCAAGGAGCTTACAGTCCACAGGTCAGATGATAGACAACAGGTGTGCGTGCTAAACAGATGGGGGGAGTGCAAGCAAAGAAAGTGACTGGCACGCTAAGCAGTGGTCTCAGCACCGCAGCTCGTTAACAATTGCCTAGTGAGTGTCACAGACAAAACTCTACTCAGAGCAGAATAAATTATTGCCGTGAACAATGACATAACAATACTATAACACTTGACAATGGCTAGCAAAGATGGATGTAACCAGGTCACTGTGTCCGGGTCAGCAGCCTCTCATGAACCTCCTGGTTGCCTTGGGGTCACACTACAGGCAGTCTGCCTCAGTTTCCCCTCTTGGACTGTTCAAATAAAACATCACCAAGCTTTTTGTGATCAAAAATATCCTTTCTTGGCAGGCCACTCCCAGGCCTTACTGAGATGGAGTCTCTCTCCTAGCTTCCTGGACTCTGCTAGAATCTTGCTCACTCTTTGCAATCTTTTATCCCTAAGCATCCCTCCTCATCCCTGTTGCAGCCTCCTGCTGATGTTAATAGGGAAAACACTGATCTCTCCCAGGTGTAGCTCCTTAGTTGGCTAGCTCCAGACCCTCCAGCCATTAACAGGGGAGCCACCCTGTTATGGTGACATTCATGACCTTGGAAAGGGTCCGAGCCCCTAACCACCTCACTTGTTTCTGGGATCCCTGCTGAGTTGAGTGGCATTGGTCAAATAATATTTGAACAATTTATTTGATGAATTTTTCTGATAAAATATTTGACTCCAGTTGCCTTTGCAAATAATTAATTTGAAAATCATAGAATATCATGGTTGGAAGGGACCTCAGGAGGTCATCTAGTCCAACCCCCTGCTCAAAGCAGGACCAATTCCCAATTAAATCATCCCAGCCAGGGCTTTGTCAAGCCTGACCTTAAAAACTTCTAAGGAAGGAGATTCTACCACCTCTCTAGGTAACGCATTCCAGTGTTTCACCACCATCCTAGTGAAAAAGTTTTTCCTAATATCCAACCTGAACCTCCCCCACTGCAACTTGAGACCATTACTCCTTGTCCTGTCCTCTTCTACCACTGAGAATAGTCTAGAACCATCCTCTCTGGAACCACCTCTCAGGTAGTTGAAAGCAGCTATCAAATCCCCCCTCATTCTTCTCTTCTGCAGACTAAACAATCCCAGTTCCCTCAGCCTCTCCTCATAAGTCATGTGTTCCAGACCCCTAATCATTTTTGTTGCCCTTCGCTGGACTCTCTCCAATTTATGCACATCCTTCTTGTAGTGTGGGGCCCAAAACTGGACACAGTACTCCAGATGAGGCCTCACCAATGTCGAATAGAGGGGGACGATCACGTCCCTCGATCTGCTCGCTATGCCCCTACTTATACATCCCAAAATGCCATTGGCCTTCTTGGCAACAAGGGCACACTGACTCATATCCAGCTTCTCGTCCACTGTCACCCCTAGGTCCTTTTCCGCAGAACTGCTGCCTAGCCATTCGGTCCCTAGTCTGTAGCGGTGCATGGGATTCTTCCGTCCTAAGTGCAGGACCCTGCATTTATCCTTATTGAACCTCATCAGATTTCTTTTGGCCCAATCCTCCAATTTGTCTAGGTCCCTCTGTATCCTATCCCTGCCCTCCAGCGTATCTACCACTCCTCCCAGTTTAGTATCATCCTGAAATTTGCTGAGAGTGCAATCCACACCATCCTCCAGATCATTTATGAAGATATTGAACAAAACCGGCCCCAGGACCAACTCCTGGGGCACTCCACTTGACACCGGCTGCCAACTAGACATGGAGCCATTGATCACTACCCGTTGAGCCTGACAATCTAGCCAACTTTCTACCCACTTTATAGTGCATTCATCCAGCCCGTACTTCTTTAACTTGCTGACAAGAATACTTGGAGGGTTTTATCAATATTTGTGAATATATACGAACTTCATACAGTATTCCCATCTTTTTTCCCTATTATTCACCTAGATTTAGAGCTGAGGATTTCTTGGGGAGCAGGAGGGTGTTACGTGCAATACAGTACTTTTTTAAAATGATATCCACACATCACTGGCTGGTCCCGACCTCCGTGAGTACCTTAGGTGGAGTATTAAGTAGTGGATGTGCACTCCACATGCTGGCATTGCAGCATTTAGTGGTGTAAGCAAGCAGGGAGGTTACAACCAGTTCCTTGTTTTGGTTTGTGGAATTCTGTGTGTCTGTAGACTTGCCAGAGCCAGGCAGGGTGATTCAGCTGGGCCAGAATCATTCACACATGGGGTGTTGTGGGCACTGGACAGGCTCATTAGATGTTTGAAGCTTCTTGGGTGATTTCCATTGTGGGCAAGCAGCCTGGCAGGGCATACCCAGAGTTGCTCTGAGATTGGAACCAAAGGGAACTTGAGGGGAGGAGTTTATAATAGGAGAGTCACTGCCAGACTGAAAGAACCCAGCTGTGGAGCAGTGCAAGGCCCAAAGGCTCCACTGTAAGGATTGTGTTCCAGGGACTGGGCCAGCTTGTTGGATTTAGACCACAAGCTCCCTGCCCCACTGGAGAAGACAAGGTCTTGAGCTGCTGCAGGCTGTGCAAATTACAGAGTGTCATTGCAATGACTCAAGGGGAGTTTGAAGGAGACCGTAGGGCTGTTACTTGTGTCTCAGACTTTAAGGAACTGATGTGCCCTAGAGAGGGTGTGGACAACGTACCCCAGAGACTGAGAAGGGTGAGTCCTTTCAGAGGTGTGCGCATGTGTGCATACATAATTATATATCACATTTAAAATTCTGATAGTATTAAGACTTGGGGGAAAAGCTTATGCTCTAATAAATTTGTTAGTCTTTATGGTGCCACAAGACTCCTTATTGTTTTCGCTGAAACAGACTAATATGGCTACCCCTCTGAATCTTTAACAGAGTTGCTATTGACAAAATTCACAATTGTTTCAAGGGTAATGAGGAAACGCGCGTGTGTGTGCGTGTGTGTGCATAAGTAAATACAGGGAGTCCTCAGACTTATGACACAATTTGTTCCTCAGAATTGTGTTGTAAGTCGAAACAATGTCAGTCAAAACCACGTTTCCCATAGGAATCAATGGTATGACGGGGGGATTGGTTCCTGAACCAAGGCTTGATACACTATTTTCACCACAATAACCCGGATTTTTGTACTAAATGAATTATAGATGACAAAAGTTGCAACGTTACTGTATTTACTGTACACTGTATTTTGTAAACAGCATTCAAACGAACATATCGATGCACACATGCTGCTCCGAATGCCGGCAACCCAGGCTCAGAAAGCCAGGGAGAACGGCACATATGCTGAGCCTCAGCCATTCGCTTTCAAGCTTTGATTGGCTGAGCCCGGGGCCAGGAGTCAATCAAAAACAAGCAGCAACCCTACCCGGCAACAAGCTACCTTGCTGCCTCAAAGTCAATCAGAAGCGACGCCTTCCTGCTCCACACCAGAATAATACAACCAAGAAGTGATTTCAAGCGAACTTTACGCAAATCGAGTGTTGTAAGGGCGAAACGGGCAGTCAATTGAAAAGCATTGTCAGTGGCATCCGATGTAAGTCGGGCGTTGTACGTCCGAGGACTGTGTATACACATTAGCAAACATTTTCCTTTACAGATTTTCTGTCACTCCCCGTATCATTCTCCCTCTCTCGCTCTCTGTACGTATATTGTGGAAAGCCGAACCTCTGGTGTGTTCCACAGTCGAGAGGTAAGCTGAATTGCAGGAAGAGGAATTAAATACTATCCCTGACGTTAGCATCCTGCTTTCCTCAAACCTGTTACATATGCAACACTTGTGCATGTCTGCGGCCTCTGAAAGCTAATTAGAGATTGATATAGGGAGTCATGTGGTTGGTGTGAATATTTCTTCTGACCTCAGGACCAGATGTCAGGCAAGGAACAGTGAGTAAAAGCCAAAACAGATGTTCAGAAAATTCTAAGTGAGCGATTAAGGTTGGCTAGACAGTCCCTTCCCCTTCAATGATGTATTATCATGGACATATCTTGTGGGATTGAGAAGGTAATTTCTTGTTTTGGGATGTGAAATAATGGAGATCGCTTTTACCAGCAGTCTGGCAGGTCATAGGACTCTCCCAACCAGCTGTGCAGGTCTCTGCAGCCAGTGTCTGAGTGACTGTCCCCAGGGACAGTGGCTGTCTATTCCACTCAGGTTCAGATATATTTCTTGCTTAAATGTGCCTCCCTGCTAAGGGAACTGAACAGCCTTTTCAAGCCTCTTCTCTTTAGTTCTTGAGCTCTCCAGCAGCCCCACCATGCTGTTTGTCTCCTTTGGGCCTGCTCGTAGGCTCTGACAGCATTAGCTGATGCTGTCCCTTGGAGGAGCCCATGAAGGCTAACTCTTTCTCTGGTATCTTGTACTGTTTTGGCTGCATTTACCCACTCAGCCTATAGCCCATAGGGCTAGCCTGCTTGTTTACTTTTATTATAGCTTGTCTTATGGGTGTGTTGTTTGTTTTATTATAATAGATTCATAGCTTTGTACTGGAGTATTTTTGAGCAGTAACTCAAGGAACATACTGGCCACATTCTGGAAGAAGAGCTAAAGCAGATTAGCATAACTATGTTTGACTTAACATAGATAAGTGATGATAGCAAAAGCAAGTTAGCATACTTACGTTTGAACTTTGGCATAGATAAGTGGCCAACTGATTGCCCTCTATAAACTGAAATTTATAAAGGTAACAGGTACAGCACAAAGAACATGGAAATAATCACCACCAAACCAGTTCAAGCCAGAAGTAAGAGCTGTAAGTATTAATTGTCATTAATACATATGAACATGCCAGCCTCTAGAGGAAGCACACTTCGATATTACATGGGTGAGGAGATTAAGTTTGGACAGGTGGGCAAATTGTGCTCAGGCTGTATAAGGGGACAACCCACCCTGTTTGTTTGATTAATTTTAGTCAGGTTTTAAGTTTCTCTTGGGTCTTTCCATAGCTTTCTAGCTCTCTAGTGTCTCTTAATTTCTTCATCTTCCACTTGAGAGTTGAGGAACCTAGACCACTGGACTTTTTGGCATGCCAGAGGCCACAGGTTACCAACAGGATACCAAGGAAGGGTGTGTGTGGCTGGTTACTTTGATTACTTTGATTACTTTGAACAGTTGATCACTGTTCCATTTAACTCAATACAAATCTTGAAGGCTGTATTTTTTTGCTCTCAGTGTGAGTGTCCTTGTCATACATCCCAAGGGTCCTTGCAAAACTCTGTGTAGCCTAATTCTGGGACAAAAAACTTATCTTCTGAGACTCTAACTCATGTTATATAAACCATAATATTAATCCCCTAAAGATCAGGCAGCAAGCCCAAGTCTTGTATGTTAACTTCCTGGTCAGCTCCCTTCAGGCCCTGCTACTTGCAAGATGGGAGCAAAGAACTGCTTGGTTTTCTTTGGTCAGCCTATCAGCTTCTAAAGCCATCCTCCTCTGTGGCTGTTCTGTTTTGCTCCCAAGTGGTGCCAGTCAGCCTTTCTGCACTCACCGGGGGCCAAGGCTCTTCCCTCAATGGAAACAGGTTTAAGTAGGTGGCAGAGCTGGGTCAGAACTGCAGGTGGCTCATTGTAGGATGTTCCATGGGGCTCTTCTGCATGTGTTTAAGGGAGCTCGCCAAAGCTTAGCTAAGCAGCCATTGCTTACTGGAACGGTTGGGCTGTTAAATACAGCTCAGGCTGAGTTTCTGCAGTCCCACAGCAGTGGGATCTGAACTGCACAGTCTGGAAGACAGTAATGCTGTTCTCTTTAATTAACAGCTGCAAATAGCACAGGGAATTAGGAGGAACACACACTTAGTTTGCTTTAAATTTATTTTCTGATATTCGTGAGCAGGACATTACCCCACGTGGCTTAATGGCAGAACCACCACTTTGGCTGCAATGACATCATGTCTTTGTTAGTCAGCTTGACTGGAGAGACCTTAACGAACCCGGACTGAGTGGTATCATTTCCTCTTTAGCTGCTGCCAACTAGTCTAATCTCCACTCCCAAATCACCCAGGAGAAGACAGAAGAACTGGAGTCCACTATGTGATTTACTTAATTGCTTTTGGCACGGTCCATTGTTTTGTAACTGCTAGTTCTAGTAATTGCTGGATGTGAATACACTCTTTAAGTAACAACTTATGAAAGTGACATTTAGATTAATAATACAATGGAAAACTTTGATTTTGTTTTAGGAATTTAATGGTGCCATTTGCCTCCCTAAAAATGCAGATTGTGCATTTCAAATGCACGATTTGGCGAATGCGTTGTTTTCCATTTACAATGGACTGCTTAAAGCTTCCAGTGAGAAATTAAAAACCTATTATGAACAGCACTAATCATTCATCAACCCAGCATTTGAAGCTTGCAAAAACTACACAGCCACCCCATTTTTATGTGGTTATTAAACTTGCAAGTGGGAGCCTGCTATCAATGACCTTATGTCAACTTTTATAAAACCTAGCTTTGTAAAAGGAAGCAGAAAAGAGAGATCCGAAATGTGTCTCTTACCCCTTGTTCTCAGACACTTGGACTTAAATTAATAAATGTGCACTTTTCACTTGGCCTGTGCTCTGGGCAGCTTGCAAAATGGACATGTTTCCTTTCAGACTGAATTGTCAGACTGACACCCTGGAATTGTACAAGGAATTCATGCTATCTCCAGTACAAGCGTTTTACGCTGTGTGCGGTGTGAGTGTCTATCTCTATTACTCATGCAAGTTATATCTGCCATAAATAAGTATGTAAAGAAACTTTGCTCTGGGAATAATTAGTTAGAAATATCCTTTCCTCGGCTTGACCACACAATTTTCGGTGTCATTTATGCAGCCATTACCACCAAGTTAAACTGCTTTTTTAGGAAAAGCTGAGATTTTTTCACCTACTCGTTTTCTTTGGCAAAGCCGAGCACCCTCACCAATGGTGTACAAAGCTTTCTTTATCCACTATGTCGTCTCGGGCCAAGGGCCCTCATGTAGGCTTCTATTCCCACACAAGATTCAATATACATCTTGCCTTCACTAAGGCACTTGAAATGAAGAAGAGGTGACTATTGAGCAAGTTGGGGTTGAATTGGCTTTGACAGGAGCTGAGACATTGGGGCAGGACTAAGGTTTGGCAAGATGGAGGGGTGAGGATGGAGGGTGGGACTCTGAAAAGTGCTCATCGTTGGCTCAGCTGGTCCCACTGAAGTTAATGCTATTGTGTCCAGTGAGAGCAAGGTTAGGCCAGCACAGAGCACTCTTGAAAATTCCACCTTTGGTAAACAGCACAAATTAAAATATTATTTTTAGCTTTTATGGTTGGGAAGAGAACCTGTCAAATGGAAAACCAGCATAAGGTGATGGAGTGTTCCTTAGAAGAGGGACAGTTTCAACGGTAGCTCTGAGAGACGTGAACTCCTCATTCATCTCAGTGGGGTGATAACTCTGAAACTGACGCTGACAACTGAAATATTTAAGTTTTCACCAAAAAAGTTAGCAGTGATTGGATGACTAAGATACTGCACATCTATGCAAATAGCATAGGAGCTGAATCAGAAATAGGAAAAGAACAAGTCAAAGTAATTCTTTACATGTCACATGTCATCAAGTCAGCAGGGCCGGAAGAAATACATCCTAGAATACTCAAGGAATTGACTGAAGAGGACTTTGAGCCATTAGTGAATATTAAGACTAAAATGATGTCACAGAGGTCGTGGAAGTCATGGAATCCATGACTTCCAACAACTTCCGTGACATTGCAGACCCTGCAGCAGCCCACCCTTGCGGGTGGCGGGACCCCACAATGGACCAGCTGCTGCCGGCAGCGACCCATGAGCTGCCCAGCTGCCGCTGCTGGCAGAGGTCCCCACTGCTCCCAGAGGTCCCTCCTCCTTCCATGGGCAGTGAGGAGCTCCCCCTGCAGCTCCCAGCTCCCATGATCAGCCAGCTCCGCCCCGCCTCCCCCGCAGCTCCCCACACTCCCCAGGTGCCAGCCCCTTCACCCAACTCCCCTGCTGCACCTACCTATCTATGAAAAGGGGAATCAGCACAACCCGGGAAATTACAGACCAGTCAGCTTAACTTTGGTACCCAGAAAGATAATGGAGCAAATCATCAAACAATCAGTTTGTAAGTACCTAGAAGAAAATAAGGTAATAAGTAACAGTCAAGAACAAATCATGTCAAACCAACAAAATATCCTTCTTAGGCAAGGCAACAAACCTTGTGGATGGGGGGAAGTAGTAGATGTACTATAGTTTGATTTTAGTAAGGCTTTTGATAGTGTCTCACATGACCTACTCATACGTAAACCAGAGAAATATAGGCTAGACAAACTTACTGTAAGGTGGGTGCACAACTGGCTGGAAAACTACTCAGAGTAATTATCAATAGTCCACAATCAAGCTGGAAGGGCATAATGAGTGGGGTCCCACAGGGATATGTCCTGGATCTGGTTCTATTCAATATCTTAATGATTTGGATAATGGCATAGAGTCGGGGTGGCCAAACTTGCTGACCCTCCAAGCCGCATGTGACCATCTTCAGAAGTTTGAGAGACATGGCACACCTGACAGAAGTTGGGGCTTTAGCTCTGGAAGAGGCACTTGACAGAGCTTGGGGCTTCAACCCCACTCCTGCTGAAGCCCCGAGCCCCAGCAGGTGCATCCTGTGGGTCTGAAGCCCCGAGAACCTCCTCACAGGGCAGAAGCCTTTAACCCGCTGCAAGGCAGAGGGCCTGAGCTGCGCCCTTCTCCCCCCCCCCTCCCCCAGTCTGGTAGGTGGGGAATGTGGGGGAGTCTGAGGGGGCTCCGTGAGCCACACTTTAATGGTAAAAGAGCCGAATGTGGCTCACGAGCCACAGTTTGGCCACACCTGCCATAGAGAGTACACTTATAATGTTTGTGGATGATACCAACTTGGGAGGGGTTGCAAGCACTTTAGAGGACAGGATCAGAATTGAAAAGGATTTTGATAAACTGGAGAATTGGTCTGAATGTAAAAGGATTAAATCCAATAAGGACAAACGCCAAAGTACTCTAGTTTAATTAGTTGTTCACATACAAAGTGGGAAATGACTGTCTAGGAAGGAACACCACCCAAAAGGATGTGGGGATCATAGTGGATCACAAACTAAATATGGGTCAACAGTGTAACATTGTTACAAAAAAAAAAGTGAACATCATTCTGGGATGCACTAGCAGGAGTATTGTAAGCAAGACACGAGAAGTAATTCTTCTGCTCTGTTCAGCATTGATAAGGCCTCAGCTGGAGGAGTGTCCAGTTCTGGGCACCACCATTCAAGAAAGATGTGGACATATTGGAGAAAGTCAAGAGGAGAGCAACAAAAATGATTAAAGGTCTAGAAAACCTGGCCTATGGGGGGGGGAGGGTTTGTGCAGTCTGGAGAAGAGCAGACTGAGGAGGGGCTCATAACAATAATAACATATCTGCAAGTACATAAACGGTGGTTATAAAGAGGAGGGTTATATAAATTGTTCTCCTTAAACACTGATGACAGGACAGGAACTAATGGAGTTAAATTGCAGCCTGGCAGATTTAGGTTAGATATTAGGGAAACCTTCCTAACTGTTGGGTAGTTAAACACTGGAACAAATTGCCTAGGGAGGTTGTGGAATCTCCGTCACTGGAGGTTTTTAAGGACAAACAGCTGTTAGGGATCGTCTAGATCAGTGATAGCCAGAGCTCAATGGTTCAGGAGCCAAATTAACGATCAACCTTACCCAAAAGAGCCACAGTTGTGTGAATTCATTGTTTCATTTACTATAGTGCTATATTATTATTATTCTCTCAGCAAATAAGTTAAGTTAATGCAAGTTGATATCTTGATTGGTTAATAACATCATAAATGCATCCTGATTTTTTAAAAGAAAAGGAGTACTTGTGGCACCGTAGAGACTAACAAATTTATTTGAGCATAAGCTTTCGTGAGCTACAGCTCATAATAATTCAATCACATAGTGTTTTAATATCATGTTCAGCAAAAAGCCACAGGAGCTGCAATAAAGAGCCACTTCCAAGACACCCCAACATTATCACCAGCTGGCCTAAGGGTAGGAAAGCCCAGCAGTTGGGGCTGGGTGAGAAGAGGAGCGAACAGGCTGCACCAGTGTGAGACAAGGAGCTCAGCTCAAGCTTGGGACTGGCTGAGGGCTATGGCATGCCAGAGGTCCTGGGGACGAGGCTAGACCAGGCCTGGGTGGCTGAAGCCCAGAAGCTGCTGACTAGACAGCAAGATGGGCTGTTGCTGCTGGGATGCTGCCTGACGGGAAGGGGGCTGAGCCCAGTGGGGCCAACGACTTTTGTTTTCAGACTGGGCCTACAGTTCTCCATTGCCCTGAAAGGAGGTGAATGCTTTAAAGTGGCGTGGCCAGAAGGCCCAGCCACCTTTGTGGTAGGAATAGGCTGAAGATCATTGTGGGGAAAGTGAGGTGAAAGTTCTGTGACACTGAGTTTTGCCACAAGGGGAATGTTCAAATATAGGAATCTGCTGATCTGAGAAGCAGGTTAATTTCCACCAGCACATGAAGATACTGTGTCGAATGCTGCATAGTGTGGTGACTATGCTGATTATCGGGTAACCTTTTACTGACTCTGCTTTCAGATGTCTGTCTGCTCAGGGGAGAGATTCCCTGATCAATAGCATTGCTGTTGCTGAACAAAAGAGACTTCCTAATGAAAAGAGGAAATTGGAACCTTTTGAAATATCGACATTCTGCAACGTGCGTATGGGACTGTCATAAATATAAAGGGAAGGGTAAACCCCTTTGAAATCCCTCCTGGCCAGGGGAAAGCTCCTCTCACCTGTAAAGGGTTAAGAAGCTAAAGGTAACCTCGCTGGCACCTGACCAAAATGACCAATGAGGAGACAAGATACTTTCAAAAGCTGGGAGGAGGGAGAGAAACAAAGGGTCTGTGTCTGTCTGTAGTCGTCTTGGCCAGGGACAGAACAGGAATGGAGTCTTAGAACTTTTAGTAAGTAATCTAGCTAGGTATGTGTTAGATTATGATTTCTTTAAATGGCTGAGAAAAGAATTGTGCTGAATAGAATACCTATTCTCTGATAGTGATTGTCAGCCTACAGAAAAAGACAATTCCCTTGTCTCTGCTCTGGGCCCAAATTAAAGCAAAAAACCTCCAACTACTTGGAAACCTGCTTACCCAGCCCAAAGAAAAAAAAAATTCTTTTCAAACCTGTGCTCCTTGTAAAACAAAAAAAAATCAAAATCCTAAAAAAAACCCTGCCACTTTTGTCTCCAGGCAAATGGGTAGAGCACACACCCCCTATTTACTTTTAGGAAGAAAAGAAAAAAAAAAACCTCTGGGTTGGAAGACTGTGAATTTCCCTGCAGGAGTTAAGTACCCTGCCTCCAGGCAAAGAAAACCTGCAATTCACAAGATAATCCCCTTTTGTCTCTGCTTGGCCACAAAGCAGAGAGAAACCAAGCTGCTTTCAGTTTCAAAGCTGCTTTCTGGACTTCCTAAAAATTCCTTTTTAAAATCTGTATTTCTAGTTCAAAAAATCTCAACTGGATCTCAAAATGATTTCAGGTTAATCCCACCACTGTGCCACCATGTCACGGTTCCTCCCCCACTCTGAACTCTAGGGTACAGATGTGGGGACCTGCATGAAAAACCTCCTAAGCTTATCTTTACCAGCTTAGGTCAAAACTTCCCCAAGGTACAAAATATTACCCCCGTTATCCTTGGACTGGCCGCTACCACCACCAAACTAATACTGGTTACTGGGGAAGAGCTGTTTGGACGCGTCCTTCCCCCCAAAATACTTCCCAAAACCTTGCACCCCACTTCCTGGACAAGGTTTGGTAAAAAGCCTCACCAATTTCCCTAGGTGACTACAGACCCAGACCCTTGGATCTTAAGGACAATGAACAATCCTCCCAACACTTGCACTCCCCCTTTCCTGGGAAATGTTGGATAAAAAGCCTCACCAATTTGCATAGGTGACCACAGACCCAAACCCTTGGATCTGAGAACAATGAAAAAGCATTCAGTGTTTTACAAGAAGACTTTTAATAGAAGTAAAAAGAAAAGAATCACCTCTGTAAAATCAGGATGGTAGATATCTTACAGGGTAATTAGATTCAAAAACATAGAGAACCCCTCTAGGCAAAACCTTAAGTTACAAAAAAGATACACAGACAGAAATAGTTATTCTATTCAGCACAATTCTTTTCTCAGCCATTTAAAGAAATCATAATCTAACACATACCTAGCTAGATTACTTACTAAAAGTTCTAAGACTCCATTCCTGTTCTGTCCCTGGCCAAGACGACTACAGACAGACACAGACCCTTTGTTTCTCTCCCTCCTCCCAGCTTTTGAAAGTATCTTGTCTCCTCATTGGTCATTTTGGTCAGGTGCCAGCGAGGTTACCTTTAGCTTCTTAACCCTTTACAGGTGAGAGGAGCTTTCCCCTGGCCAGGAGGGATTTCAAAGGGGTTTACCCTTCCCTTTATATTTATGACAGGGACGGAGCAGAAATCCCAGCACAAGGTATGCAAGAGAACACAATGCCAATCAGAGGTGTAACAAAATGGCTCCCCTTCAGTCAGCCTTGATCAGCACAATTGTTGTTTCTTCCTCCTCTGTACATGCTTCTAGGCAAGCAACAATCAATGCAGTACCACTTTTTCCTATCTCAAGCTCGTTGTGGCTGGTGGCTGCAGTTCCTCTCTTCTCTGCAATTTAAGAGTTGGAGCATATTGTCTCCTAAAAATGTGATCATGTTGCTTAATGCAGGGCTTTTGTTTGTGCGATGTTGCCCCTTGCCAGTCACGCCTCCTGATTTGTGCAGTTTGTACCAACAAAGAGTCAGCCTGGGACAAACAGAAATAACATCTCATTTTCTCTTCACTCCTCTCAAATAGACTAGAGCATGAAAATAGTGTTCTTACTAACCGATGCACCAACACTTCACGCTCCACATAGAGTACACTCCACTTGATAGAATAATGGGCAAAGGTGTCAGACTGCAGCTTTATTCTCTGACCTTTTCAGCACTGTCCTACAATACCCAAGCATAAAAGCCTGAAATCATATAAAGGGACTGATATAGGGCTCTGCGCCAAATTTTCCAGAGACATTAGACAGACCGGGGGAAATCTTGTGAAGTGGCATTCCGGTACAATCAGATAAGTGAAATACAGCTCCTTAGTGCCCATGACACAAGATGCCAGCCTGAACTTAAAAATCTTAGCTGCATTGATTCTCAGATGCATGCCACTTCAGATTGAAAATGAAATCTGACAGTTCAGCTTCCATTTCAGTGCCACCAATGGAGGAAACCTGACCTCCTGCCCCTGGATTAAAACTGGCTGATGGATAGTCAATAAAGGGCCGTGATGAATGGCAAAGTTTGGAGATGTGGTTCGGTAAGGAGCTTTGTAATTCCAGGTGCAGTTTTATTAGGTACCTTCACAAGAGGGAACAAACAGCCTGGGAGTGAAATATGCAGTTGATACTAAGTGGGAAGGAGCTTTAAACAATGTACAAATAAGGCTCTGTAAACTTTTCCAGCGTCTTGCTGAAAGACACTTACTGGGTCTGAGGTGGGCAGCCAGCAGATTAGTCTGAAGCTTCTAATACAATATGGGAGAACAAATGGCTCCTAGTTTTGAGTTGCCAACGCACAGGTATCGCAGCATGCGGGAAGGCTGTAATCAGCCCTCTGCAACCCTCTGCCACGTTTGGTATATTTTCCTACTCTCTGGATATTGGCAAATTGCCGAGAGTTCAGAGACCAATGGGGATGTTTGAGGGACTTGTAATGACGTTACAAGTCACGATGAAGAGCTGAATAGGTGTAGTGGATAGGCTAAATGACAGGAAACATGGTACCAGTCTATAATATTCTGAGCGTGAACAGCAAGAGGGAGAAGAATTGTAGTTTAGACTAAAAGGTGTATAAATAGGAGCAATAGGTTGAAATTCAGAAAGGGGACATACTGATCAGGTGTCAAGGGATTTTTCTAGACATAGAATCCATTAACCTGTGGAATAATCTCTGAAGGGAATTGATAGGAGCTGTATTATTGGTCTTATTTAAAACTAGAGAGGATACACTGGTAAATTCACAGTAGGGAGCCACCTGTCCTGGCAGGGAGATGGAGCAGCAGATCTGTTTCATTTCTAGATTCCTTAACAATAATTAGAAGTCTCTGCTGTGTTTCAGACCCTAATAGACTAGCAACTAATGTAATGACCACCTTCTGCAGAAGTAAACATAATATGACAGATGGCAAGGCTGTAGGATTGACTTTTTGATATACTGGGGAGTGGTATGAGAAATCAAGGGTCCAATCCTGAAATTTTTTATTAATGAAGATACAAAGCCCTATGTGGAATTCTCAAGCCGTGGGCTTGTCTCTTTTGCACACACTTATTTTCTGTTCTCATAGTTCAGTCTTCAGAGATCAAACATGAAGATGCTCAGTTATACCTTTTAGGTGCTAGAAGGCTAACTCCTGGTTCCTCTCAACTGGTCTTCAGCTAGTTTGTACTGTTAAGCATTTCACATGCTATAACATTCACAATATTCACTACAGATTTTTTTTTTGGTCTTAATTTCAAGTGCTCATGAAAGAGTCTTTACTGAGAGCACTGATGGTTCCTATTTATCCTCAAAACACATACAGCATTGACAGGAAGTACAAGCTTCTTTACCCTACCCCGCTAATATCCAAAACCCTCATTGGAGTGATTGCCTCTAGGGAGGGGACAGGAGATCAGTCTTCCTGTACATTAAGGTCTGCAGAGATTGTAACAAAGGTGCCGACTATGAACATGGTTTTTGTGATTTATTTTTTTTAAATCATCCCAAATCAGAATGAAAAGTCCAACACCAGTATTTTTCTGGGAAGGGCTTTGCAGAACAATTCAACTTACACAAAGAATGAAACTATACTTCAGTTTGACAGCTGCATGGGTCCATAGCTAGGCAGACCTCAGGACCCAGCTGTCTGGGGAGCAGGACAGGCAGGTTGCTGGGGAACCCAGGTTGTGGGCCAGCCAGTGAACCTGGAAGGTGGGCAGATCGAGAGCCTGGGAACTTTATGAACCATGAAGCCTGGTAATCCCAGTTCTGTGGAAGCCCGACAGGAGCCTGGAAGCCGTAGTAGCCCAGGAAATTATGGCTGCTGATGAGATGAGCAGGTGAGGTGGCAGGAAACCTGCCTGATTGCCATCCGAATCTTTGGAAGAATCAGCACAGTAGAGAGAAGAGCCACAAGCATGATGATAGGATTGGAAAATCTGCCTTTTAGCGATAGACTCAAGGGGCTCACACTATTTAGTTTAATAAAAGGAATGTTCAGGGGTGACTCGATCAGTCTGTAAGTGCCTATACGGGGAACAGAAATTCGATAATAGCTGACTCCTCAGGGCAGCAGAGAAAGGTCTAACATGATCCAATGGCTGGAAATTGAAGCAAGATAAATTCAGACTTGAAATCAAGCGTATGTGTTTAACAGTGAGAGTAACTACAATGGGTTGGAGTTGGTTCTCCATCACTGACCATTTTTAAATCAAGGTTGGATGTTTTCCTAAAAAAATATGCTTGGAGATATTTCGGGGAAGTTCTGTGGCCTGTGTTATCAAGGAGGTCAGCTAGATGGTCACAGTGGCCCTTTATAGGCTTGTCTACCCAGTGGGATAGTGCATCTCAAGAGGCTGTGATTTCGAAACGCACTAATGTGTTGCACATTAGTTGGTCTGTGTTGACCCTGTTGTTGCTCATTAATGTAGTACTGTTCAAACAACATTTTGTTAAAGCACACCAGTAGGGTCTACATGGACCAATTAATGTGCAACAGGTTAGCATCTGTTAGAAATCACAGCTCTCTAGAGCTCCATTAAACCCCCAAGTAGAAAAGCCTCATGAAACACATGCCCATGGAATATGTCAGTCCCATCGAATCAGCATTTTCTGTTGGAACAGTTTCCTGCTTTACTTAGGAGTAACAAAACAGCATTAAATTCAGCCAAAATCTGTTGCCGTCTTGAGCAAAATTCCCACTAAAGCCAGTGGAAGTTTTCCTGAAAGAAAGGTTGCAGAATCTGGCACATGTAGAACAGACGCTATTTGCTTGGATAACAGTTCAGGGTTCATTCATAGAACTAGAGTGTTTTATTCTTCAAAGGTTAGTTACAAAATTCTGATTAGAATTGCTTAGAAACATGGAGAACTCTTCCCTACCCACCAATCTTCACTAACACACTGGGGTCTAATTGTTTTTTGCATGTTTAGTGGTAGCAGATGACAGAACGAGGAGTAATGGTCTCAAGTTGCAGTGGGGGAGGTTTAGGTTGGAGATTAGGAAGAACTTTTTCACTAGGAGGGTGGTGAAGCACTGGAATGGGTTACCTAGAGAGGTGGTGGAATCTCCATCCTTAGAGATTTTTAAGGTAAGTCTTGACAGAGCCCTGGCTGGGATGATTTAGTTGGGGATTGGTCCTGCTTTGAGCAGGGGGTTGGACTAGATGACCTCCTGAGGTCCCTTCCAACCCTGATATTCTATGATTCTGTGTTAAAAATAGAACCAAAAAAGTGTAAACTTCAGAGGATTTAACCTTGCTTCAATCTATTTATAAAGAGGCATCCTACCCGGAGTTTAAAGATCAGTTTTTTCAGTAGTTTGTAGAAAAATACATGAAAATGGAACTTTGCAATATGCGAGCTGAAATATCCTGGTAATCTGCCAGAGCTTTAATTTCACTGTAATTGAAGGTTTGGGCTTCACCTTTAAACAACACATTCCAACGCTGAATTCTTATTATCTGAAGATTTCAATTCTGTATGTTCCTCATGAAAATGTTGACATATTTTTCACTCCCTCTTCACCACAAAAGAACATTGCAAATTAGAACAAACTTCACCCAAAGGTGTAACAACAGGTAAGGCTTTGCAGGCTGTGAGCTCAGAGGTTGGCTAACCCATGGGAAAGCTGACTAAATCTTCTGAGTTGGCACAGCTCATGTGGTTACGTATCCCTTGGATGTAATTGGAATTGGCTTTCAGGGACTCATCTCTATTCAGAACTGGCATAGAATACCCAAGCATTCAGCCCTTTGCTTGCACTCACTTCTAAATAAAGGTTTATTTTGCTTGTCTTCTCACTGACTGCTACTTACAAAGTGAACATGGGAGAAGAAATGGAACAAGCTACAAAGGCTCTTTCCTTAACACGCAGGGTTTCAGGGGTCACAACAAGAAGAGCCTGGGATCCCTGCCCATACCATGGATGATGTGGGGTGGGGCTCTAAAGGATAAAGGGAAGGCTGTAGCAGTGGTGGCTTTATAGCAGTGGTTCTCAAACTGTGGGTCGGGACCCCAAAGTGGGTTGCGACCCTGTTTTAGTGGGGTCACCAGGGCTGGTGTTAGACTTTCTGGGGCCCAGGGCCAAAAGCCAAAACCTGAGCCCCACCACACAGGGCTGAAGCCTGAGGCTCAGGTTAAAGGCCCCCCACCTGGAGCTGAAGCCTTTGGGCTTCAGCTTTAGCCCACCTCCAAGATGGCAGGGCTCAAACAGGCTCAGGCTTTGGTCCCCCTCCTGGGGTCATGTAGTAATTTTTGTTATCAGAATGGGGTTGTGGTGCAATGAAGTTTGAGAACCCCTCCTTTACAGGGGGCTCTATATCTGCCCATATTCACAGATTTTAGAGGACAATTGTGATAATCTAACTGACCTCCAGCATAACACAGGCCAAAGGCTTCCCTGAATCATTTCCTCTTTCCAGTCCAGGACTTTGTCTTGAACTTTTAGAAAAAAAAACAAAAACAGTCTTGATTTAAATATGTCTAGTGATGGAGAATCACTACAATCCTTGGCAACTTGGTCTAATGATTAATTACCCTTATTGTTAAACATATGTTCTTATTTCCAGTCTGAATTAGTCTAGCTTCATCTTCCAGCCATTGAATCTTGTTATACGTTTGTCTGCTGGATTGAAGAGACCTCTATTATCAAATTTCTGTTTCCCATGTAGGTACTTTATGGACTGATCAACTCACTCCTTAACCTTCCTTTTGTTAAGCTGAACAGATAGACTTAAGGAGCTCATATCACTGTCAGGCATGTTTTCTAATCCTTTACTCATTCTCGAGGCTCTTCGCTGAACCCTCTCCAGTTTATCAACACCCTTCTTGAATTGCGGACACCAGAACTGGACATAGGTTTCCAGCCATGTTAAAACAACAGCCCAGAACAGCGGTAAAATAATCTCCCTACTCCTGCTCAATATTCCATTGTTTACACATCCAAGGGTTCTATTAGCCCCTTTGGCCACAGCATTGCACTGGGGGCTCATGTTCAACTGATTGTACACCATGACCCCAAGTCCTTCTCAGAGTCACTGCTTCCCAGGATAGAGTCCCCATCCTGTAAGTAGTCTGTACTCTTTATTCTTCAATGTATTACCTTACATTTGGCCTTGCTGAAACACCAAGTGATCCACCCCACTGTGTCAGTGATCTGTCCTCCTCATTATTTACTGCTTTGTCATCTGCAAATTTGAGCACAAATGACTGCAGAACCCCACATGTAACACACTTGCTTGATGAGGATTCCCTGTTTATAATTACATTTTGAGAACTGTCACAGTTTTTAATCCATTTAATATGTGACATGTTTATTTTGTATCATTCTAGTTTTTTAATTAAAATGTTGTGCAGTACTAATTTTCCATAAACACACATTGCTTGGCATTCATTATATTGCCCTCTTTTAATGCCTAATAATTGGGTTCCATATCAGCCATTCCATTATTTGGTTGGGATTGATGTGAGGTTCTGAGGACTATAAGTACCTGGGTCATGCCTTTGAAAATATTGACACATTGGCCTTCTTCTGGAATGTCCCCCGTGTTCCAATACTTACTGAAAATCAACATTAGTGGTCCAGAGAGCTCCTTGGCCAACTCTTTTTTAAAAGTCTTGGATTCAAGTTATCGAGGCTTGCTGATTGATTTTAAAAATGTATAGCTTTAGAAGCTGCTGTTTAACATTCTCCATAGGTACTATTGGAATGGAATATATTTCCTCATCATCACCATCTATTTCATCTTCTAGACATTCTTCAAAATGCAAAACAAAAATATTTATGGAATACTTCTGCCCTTTCTTCATCATTATTCTATCACGTTCATGTTGTAATGCACCAGTGCCATTGTTAGGGTTCCTTTTGTTCCTAATATTCTTAAACTTCTTATTGTCCTCTGGCCGCACATTTCTCCTTGTGTTCGTTTTATTCCCTTATCAATTTTCTACAATTCCTAGCTTCTAATTTTCATTCTAATTTACAACAGTCTTACAGGAAAGATTGAAAAAATGGGTTTGTTTAGTGTGGAGAAGAGAAGACGGAGGTGGGACATGATCACAGCCTTCAAGTACATAAACAATTCTTATAAAGAGAAGTATGATAAACTATTCTTATCCCCTACAGACAGGACAAGAAATAATGGACTTAAATTGCAGCAAGAGAGATGAAGGTGAGACATTAAGAAAAACTTCCTAACTGTCAGAGTAGTTAAGCACTGGAACAAATTACCTAGGGAGGTAGAGGTTTTTAAGTACAGGTTAGACAAAAACCTGTCAGGGATGGTCTAGATAATACTTGGGTCGTGCAGTCCAGTACCTTGCACTGAGGCAGGACTATCAAAATTGCTTCCAGTGCTACATTTGTATGATTCTATGATTCATTGCTATCGACTTCTCCTTTTTCCCCTTTGTTATATACTGGATTTACTTTATTTTATTTTCATAGCTGTTTTCATTTCCCTCTAAACCAGCATGTTTTTTAACCTCTCTCAGTTGTGGGATGGTCTCTTTTTGGGCATCTAGTAAAATATTCTTAAACACTTCCCAATTCACATTTCTCTATTTAAATTCTTTCTCTCAGCTGTTCTGGCTAATAATTGTTTTTATCTTTGTGAAACTGGCCCTTTTAGTACCACATATATATTATTGGTTTGGACTTTATTGTATTTGCACAGATGCAATAAAGCCATAATTATTTTCATCTAGGCTACCACTGAAGCTTAGTACTGTGAACAAATCCTCTTTATTTGTCAAGACAACATCTAATATAGAATTTCTCCATGTTGGATGCAACATTTTTTGTTAGGAAATTATCTATAATTTTTAGAAATTCCAAGTATCTTTTAATACTTGTAGCATGACACCTCCAGCATGTGTCGCAGATTGAAGTTCTACATGATAGTGCAGCTTTTTTCATACACATTGTAGATAGGTGCTTAAAAAGCCAGTCGGCCTGGCATGCTATGCTGGTTTGTAGCAGATGCCTATTGCAATGGTCCATGATTCATGCTCCTGGGTGTTCTGGTAGTAACTGCAAAGCCCATATCTCATAGTTGATTGGTTAGGGCACTGATCCATAAGCATTCAAGATCATTTGCTTCTTAGTGATCAGGGACTTGGAAACAGGTAATGCCATTTTTGACAGAGTGCTACTCCCCCACCAACTGTGCTTGCTTGGTCCTTATTAAAATAGGTTATAACCATGGATTGTAACACTCCAACCATCAGAACCTTCCCACCAGGTTTCAGTCATACCAATTAGGTCAAATGTATGCTCATTGAAGAGCAATTCCAATCCCTCTTGTTTATTATCCAGGCTCCTAGCATGTGTAAATAGTTAATAGATAAGGTACCTGTGGATGGTGCTCAGTAACAAGTAGCATAGTCCCTGGGGTTTGCAGGACCAAAAAATTTGTTCTTGTGCAATGGCTTCCTCTAACAGCTCTATACATCTGCTCCTAAGAGTGGCTACCTCGAGGGAAGGGCACATCCTCTCCCCTCCCAGCTTGCTGAAGTCTGGAAAGGCCTCTGGTGGTGGTTACCAAGAATTCTGTGGTGCTTTGCTCTTGATTTTTAATCTTTTTTGTCTTATAAATCCAGCCTGAGGAAAGGGGCTTGCACACAACTACAGTTTTGAGGCTTTTTTACCTTAAGAACATAAGAATGGCCATACTGGGTCAGACCAAAGGTCCATCCAGCCCAGTATCCTGTCCGCCGACAGTGGCCAAAGCCAGTTGCCCCGGGGGAGTGAACCTAACAGGTAATGATCAAGTGATCTCTCTCCTGCCATCCATCTCCACCCTCTGACAGACAGAAGGCTAGGGACGCCATTCCTTACCCGTCCTGGCTAATAGCCATTAATGGACTTAACCTCCATGAATTTATCCAATTCTCTTTTAAACCCTGTTATAGTCCTAGCCTTCACAACCTCCTCAGGCAAGGAGTTCCACAGGTTGACTGTGCACTGTGTAAAGAAGAACTTCCTTTTATTTGTTTTAAACCTCTTGCCCATTAATTTCATTTGGTGGCCCCTAGTTCTTATATTATGGGAACAAGTAAATAACTTTTCCTTTCTCCACACCACTCATGATTTTATAGACCTCTATCATCTCCCCCCTTAGTCTCCTCTTTTCCAAGCTGAAAAGCCTCTTTAATCTCTCCTCATATAGGACCTGTTCCAAACCCCTAATCATTTTAGCTGCCCTTCTCTGAACCTTTTCTAATGCCAGTATATCTTTTTTGAGATGAGGGACCACATCTGTATGCAGTATTCAAGATGTGGGCGTGCCATGGATTCATATAAGGGCAATAAGATATTCTCCATCTTATTCTCTATCCCTTTTTTAATGCTTCTTAACATCCCGTTTGCTTTTTTGACTGCCGCTGCACACTGCAAGGACATCTTCAGAGAATTATCCACGATGACTGCAAGATCTTTTTCCTGATTAGTTGTAGCTAAGTTAGCCCCCATCTTATTGTATGTATAGTTGCGGTTATTTTTTCCAATGTGCATTACTGTACATTTCTCCACATTAAATTTCATTTGCCATTTTGTTGCCTCATCACTTAGTTTTGTGAGATCTTTTTGAAGTTCTTCACAGTCTGCTTTGGTCTTAACTATCTTGAGCAGTTTAGTATCATCTGCAAACTTCGCCACCTCACTGTTTACCCCTTTCTCCAGATCATTCCATAGAATCATAGAATATCGGGGTTGGAAGTGACCTCAGGAGATCATCTAGTCCAACCCCCTGCTCAAAGCAGGACCAATCCCCAACTAAATCATCCCAGCTAGGGCTTTGTCAAGCCTGACCTTAAAAACTTCTAAGGAAGGAGATTCTACCACCTCCCTAGGTAACACATTCCAGTGTTTCACCACCCTCTTAGTGAAAAAGTTTTTCCTACTATCCAACCTAAATCTCCCCCACTGCAACTTGAGACCATTACTCCTCGTTCTGTCATCTGCTACCACTGAGAACAGTCTAGAGCCATCCTCTTTGGAACCCCCTTTCAGGTAGTTGAAAGCAGCTATCAAATCCCCCCTCATTTTTCTCTTCTGTGGACTAAACAATCCCAGTTCCCTCAGCCTCTCCTCATAAGTCATGTGCTCTAGTCCCCTAATCATTTTTGTTGCCCTCTGCTGGACTCTTTATAATTTTTCCACATCCTTCTTGTAGTGTGGGGCCCAAAACTGGACACAGTACTCCAGATGAGGCCTCAGTAGTGTCGAATAGAGGGGAACGATCACGTCCCTCGATCTGCTGGCAATGCCCCTACTTATACATCCCAAAATGCCATTGGCCTTCTTGGCAACAAGGGCACACTGTTGACCCATATCCAGCTTCTTGTCCACTGTAATCCCCAGGTCCTTTTCTGCAGAACTGCTGCTTAGCCATTCAGTCCCTAGTCTGTAGCGATGCATTGGATTCTTCCGTCTTAAGTGCAGGACTCTGCACTTGTCCTTGTTGAACCTCATCCGATTTCTTTTGGCCCAATCCTCCAATTTGTCTAGGTCCCTCTGTATCCTATCTCTACCCTCCAGCGTGTCTACCTCTCCTCCCAGTTTAGTGTCATCTGCAAACTTGCTGAGGGTGCAATCCACACCATCCTCCAGATCATTTATGAAGATATTGAACAAAACCAGCCCCAGGACCGACCCTTGGGGCACTCCATTTGATACAGGCTGCCACCAATTTATGAATAAGTTGAATAGCATTGGTCCTAGGACTGACCCTTGGGGAACACTACTAGTCACCCCTCTCCATTCTGAAAATTTACCATTTATTCCTACCCTTTGTTCCCCATCTTTTAATCAGTTCTCAGTCCATGAAAGGATCTTCCCTCTTATCCCATGACAACTTAATTTACATTAGAGCCTTTGGTGAGGGACCTTGTCAAAGGCTTTCTGGAAATCTAAGTACACTATGTCCACTGGATCCCCCTTGTCCACATGTTTGTTGACCCCTTCAAAGAACGCTAATAGATCAGTAAGACATGATCTCCCTTTACAGAAACCATGTTGACTTTTGCCCAACAATTTATGTTCCTCTATGTGTCTGACCATTTTATTCTTTACTATTGTTTCAACTAATTTGCCCCATACTGACGTTAGACTTACCAGTCTGTAATTGCCAGGATCACCTCTAAAGCCCTTTTTAAATATTGGCGTTACATTAGCTATCTTCCAGTCATTGGGTACAGAAGCTGATTTAAAGGACACGTTACATGCCATAGTTAATAGTTCCACAGCTTCACATTTGAGTTCTTTCAGAACTCGTGGGTGAATGCCATCTGGTCCTGGTGACTTGTTACCATTAATTTTCTCAATTTAATTCCAAAACTTCCTCTAGTGACCCTTCAATCTGTGACAATTCCTCAGATTTGTCACCTACAAAAGATGGCTCAGGTTTGGGAATCTCCCTAACGTCCTCAGCCATGAAGACTGAAGCAAAAATTCATTTAGTTTCTTTGCAATGACTCTATCGTCGGTAAGTGCTCCTTTTGTATTTCAATCGTCCAGCTTGGTGTGTCTGCCCTTTAGCTTATGGTGTTTGTGTGGGGGGAGAACTTTTACAAGCAAATTCACACATCCTCATAGCCCTCACACTGATTGTGTGTGTGTTTATATTTCCGTGTGTGGTGCCCAAATTTTTCAAAGTTGGGAGACTAAAGTTAAGCACCCTAGGCCATGTTGGTGTACCCGGATAAATGACCTGTTTTTTTAGAGGGACTCAGCAGGACATTGCAGTTAGACCTCTAAAAAATTAGACCACTTATTTAGATGCTAGAGAATGGAGTTTTGTGCTTAAAATTAGGCATCCAGGTCATCAAAAACTGTTCCGAGCAATATCCTCTAAGTGCCTCTATCCAGAATTCAGGGTAAGACTGCAAAGCAATTCGAGAAGCACAGCTTTTGTGTGATTATCGTTATCGACAAGGAAAATCTGCCCTAATTTTTACTTGCTTGTATGGGCAAAAAAAGAGCAAGTGAGAGAGAACGAAAAGTGCATAGAGGGAGAGGTGTAGACTCCAGCTGAACTGATTTAATCAAGCTGATCAAAGAAAGTACTGTCAGGGAAAAAAAAACAGCTTTGGTTCTAACCTACCTTTAAGATTGTTTTTTGCTGAGTTGTACTTTGTCTTTCTGAGCCATCTGCATTTTCTAAAGGAGAAATAATTTTCATGCTTTGTTGTCAAATTTTCCTGACACCGCAGTGTCCCAGAATGCTCTCAGTCAGAGAATACAAAACAGAGAAATGACAGTTAGGAGGAAAATCTGGTGGCATCCATGTTAGATTGATTTGTATGATAAATGACAATGCAGAGGCCTCTTAAATGATACAAGAAGCCAAACAGCTTCAAACAAATGCTTTCTTCAGATAGTTGACATGTGTGCGCTACACTTACGGCACGCAGTATATAAATATGCAGTGGAGCAGAGATCCAATTCAAAACATATCATTTGAATTACCAGAGACACTTTTAGTGCTGATTTGTTTTTGCAACATACTGTAGCCTACAGCTGACTATATTTTAAATATGAGTAACTGCTCTCCAGAGTTTATGGAAGATGCCAATTTCCTCTCCTTGGGATTCTTTTACTCTGGGTGATCAGTAATTGTTTTTGAAAAAAGCAAAGAATGAAACAAATAGCACTGAATAATGAAGCATGTCTTAACACTTAGCTGTACGGGTCTCCTAGAAACTGGAGTGTAACACAGTAGTTTCCTATCTCTGGGGCACAAAATATTTGTGTGACAATATAACTTGCATGACATATAAATGCAGGTTTTCTTTCCCCTCATTAGCATATTAATGCATATTTAAGAGCAAAAGTGGATGCAAAATTTATATTATCTCTTGCTACTGATGGACATACTTAAATTGGAGAGAGGAATCACAGCATATCTAATATCTTCAGAGTCTTCACCAAAGGGATGACCCTAAAGTGTCTGAGTTTTTATTGAACTGCAGTTCTAACCTACTTTGCATTTTGTGAAATCTATTCATCTGCTTTCTCTCTTATCTGAATATTGTTTTTATGCTGTGACACCTAAGCAGGAAAAGACGTCTGTCGTCCACAGTGCAGACAAAATTACACTGACCCAGGTCTGAACCTGATCCTTCTCTTCTGATTTTCAGCACTTCTGAATGGCGTCTGATGCCAAGACGTACAGCACATGTCCACCAAAAGTAACAGAAGTCAACTGGGCTTTTGCAGAAGACAGACAGGAAATTTAATTAGAGATGGTCTTAGATCCTGCCTTTGCCCACCTGTGCATCTGAGTTCTCAGGTTTTTCAGCATTTGTACTTATTTTTAATCTATTTCCTCGTATATATTTTCACTAGTGACTAATGCCCAGAGTTTACTTCAACATCTCTAGAAAAACTTGTCCTTAATGTAGCCCTGTGGCCTGAAGCCCTAGGGTATTACACTGCAATTAGACACCTGCAGCTGGCTCCTGCCAGCTGCCTCTGGCTTGAGGGGTTCAGGTTGCAGAGCTGTTTAATTGTGGTCTAGATGTTCTGGCTTGGGCTATAGCCTGAACAACAGGACCCTTTCACGTGCAGGGTCCTAGAGCCCGGGCTCCAGACATCTATGTTGCTATTAAACAGCTCATTAGTCTGACCCTGCAAGCTCAAATCAGCTGGCATGGGCCAGCCAGGGGTGTTTAATTGCAGTGTAGATGCACCCTAAGAGAGTAAAGTGCTCACCACTGTTGGTGGAATGGGATAAGTGTGGCCCAGAGCTGCTTAAGAAACTTCAGGTGGGCAGGGGCTTCCTGGGGAAAGGAGCTCTCTGCCAGCAGCTCTTGGAGAGTGAAGAGAATTGCCTGAATGGGCCAGACCTCATTTGCATTTCAGTTTTATGTGGCATTTTGAGGTATTGGGTTTGGGACATTTTGGTTAAAATTCAATTCAGTTTTGAATTTCGGAGCAATAAAAGGAAGTGCAAGAGAAGTACAAGGACTTGGCACGAACATCAGCTCTGGGTGGGGTCACTGTGACTATGCCTGCTTCCAGATCCAGTTCGATAAGGAGCCCTGGACAGAGCTGAAGGAGCAGGAGAGATGGGAAAGAAAAAAAAAACAACCAAAGGTTCCTGCCTTCTGCTGAGGGTATCTTCCTGGTGGTGAGGACTCTATAAGGGGACTAGATACCACTGGTCCCTCTCTAAAGAGCTGAGAGCGTTGCAGAAGCGTGGACAGTGCAGAACAGAGGATGGTTGGAGGTGATGGTTGGCACAGAGGGTGGCAGCAGCTGTGAGCCATCAGGCAGCACAGAGCAGCGGTTGGGAGGATGCAGAGTGGTGGCATCTGGAGCCGTGCTGAGGCAGTTTGGGCTGAAGCTGCAGACCGAGCAATAGCTACCTAAGGGGCAGGGCGCCAGCCCCTCTACCCAGAAATTAAAGCTGAAATCACTCCAGCTGGCTCAGGGGTTAGAGCCTCCAGAGCAGCCCTGGCCTGCCAGTATTCTTGGAGTCCTCTGATCCAGGATAGTGAATGGAATGGGAAGCTGGGGAAGGAAGTAGAAGCTAGAATGCACCAGGCACTCATTGTGGCCACGAGGACTGAGGTTGGGACTATGGTTATGGCCCCCTGAGGAGTGAGAGTCTTACCTCATAGAATTTGTTGATGTATTAATTGCTGTTTTTTCCAAATGCATTTTTGTATCTCCCCCACACCCGGCCTTTTTGCTGCCATCAATACCTGTCAGAAGGGTTATGTTACCATTCAACTCATGGAATGAACACGGAGATATTCATATTTGTTCCAGAACGTTTGGGAGAGTTTTCATTCCAGTTGAGTGCTTGTTTTAAGATACTTGTACTTTTGACAAACTATTAGCAAGTGAATACAGCCCTTAATGGAGAAGCCCTGAACCAGAAGTTCCCTTTGTCATTTGAAAATCAAGAGGGCCAATCCTTGAAATACCCCTTCCTGTCATCCCTGTGAGCCTCAAACTTTGGTTTTGGCTAAGTGGGAGCTGAGTCTTGAACCAGGTTTGACTTTAACTTTTGAACCCCGGGGTATGTTGTAAACCCTGTTAAAATGACAAGCTTTTACTTTAGGTTGAAGAGTATCCTACTCCTGTGTACACTGTTAGGTCATGGCTCTGGGATATCTTTTGAAACTTTGTGCATTGACTTCAGATGACCAACGTAACATTGGGAAGCTGGCACGTAATTCTTAGAGTAGGTGACTCTTCTTTCAGATGCTATGTGGAAATATATAGTGATATTCAAACTGGGGAGGAAGCTGTGTGGGTAAAAAATACTTACCGTTGCTGTGAGCTTGTCTCAGCTCCAGTGTGTGTAAGGATTCACACTTTCCAAATCATTTAAACTCAACTCTTTTTTTCCCCATAGACTTCACTCTTGAGTTTTTGCAAAGGCAATAATCCTGGCATGAATCTGAGGGGACATATAACTCTTAATGCAACCTGGTGAAGAGTGATATATAATTGTATTGAACTGTCAACTCCCAGCTGTCCACATGCTACTTTGGTCTTCAATTAATGAAGGACACCAATTGGAGTCTGGGGGGCAGGGGAGGGCAGAAGCTCCCCACAGGAGATGTGGGAGCTCCCAGGTGGAGCTCTTAACTACAGCACAGTATTATTGTGAAATGTAAGTTGTGCAGAGGAGAGGTGCCCCGGGGCAGAGAGACAGTATTTTGTTTACAAACAGAGGCAGGGTGATTAAGATCAGAAAGGGCTGGTGGTTAAATTAACTTTAAAATATAGAATTTTCTTGATGTTTGGTTTTAAATATTCTCCTGTGAGAACTGAAACTCAGTCGCTGTAGGGTTGTGTTTAAGAGGCTTCAGGAAAGTGACTAGCCTTTAAACAGAAGCAAAAGCCAACTCTCACGATTTTGTCATGAGTCGCATGATGATTGTTTTCCTTAAAGCCCCAGCTCCTGGGGTCAAGTGGAGATGTGATGTTTTCAGCCTTCATTCTTAAAGAAAAATGAAGTTTCTTGTCCTCATGGCTGTGGAAAAAGCTTCAAAATGTGACCCGAGTGCACCCCAAAGCTTCAAAAAGCAGAAGGCAAATAAAAAGACCCCAACGTCTGTTGTTTTTACATAATCTCATGATTTTAAAGCCAATCTCATGGTTTTTGGTGAGCCTGATTCATGATTTTTGAACATTTGGGATTGGCAATACTGTGAAAGTGACTTGGAAGTGTCAGCTTCACTCTTGTTTAAGGTTAGTTTCTAGTCTATTATCTGTAGTGAGGTAACACCTCTAGACCTCTAGGGGTCTTGCCCTAGCGGGATGTTTCCACAGTTAAATGATCTATTCCAAGCTTGGCGAACTGCAAAAAAGTGATAGAACGTCATTTAGATTTTTCTACAATTGTTTCACTTGTTGTATTCAAGAGGTAGTAACAAAGAATATACATTAAAATCTTAAATCTAACCAGTATTACTTAAGTGACTTTACACAAGATGTAGGAACATGTTAATATTAGAGCTAAGTGGGTGTAATATTTATTAAATCCTCTCTCTCTCTTGCAATTAGATACAGTGCTCCAATCCGCTAATTTCTAAGTTATCTGGAAAACAAACAAACAAACAAAAACACCCTAGAGTTTTCAGGTGCCTAGGTAGTCCTTGGAATTACGGTTAAAGTTGCCCCCCCCCCAAAAATCTCAGTTGATGCACCTGCAATTAACTGCCCCTATTTTCTCAGAAGCCATTTATGCCACTTACATTTACATGTTACCATGTCGGGAGATTGGTCTAACAAACCAGTCAGTCAGACTTGTGAGTGGTGAATTGTCCATTAGCAGATTCAAACTGGAAAGGAATCAGTGGTTTGGATGAAG
The DNA here is from genome assembly GCF_965140295.1 of Lepidochelys olivacea. Classification (NCBI taxonomy): domain Eukaryota; kingdom Metazoa; phylum Chordata; order Testudines; family Cheloniidae; genus Lepidochelys; species Lepidochelys olivacea. Next base: position 128,286,959 of record NC_140416.1, read on the forward strand.
TGGCCCAGGCAATCTCTTTACATTTATATCTTCGGAATATAAGCCGTGAAATAAACGAAGCACTCACATCTACTCATTCCAAACATTGTTTTATGAAGGCTGAAAGGATACATGCAATGTGTAGGTAATAGAGAATGTTTTAGGTCTCAGCAAGTTTATTTTGTGCTGCATTGCTGTTAGCAGCACTGAACATATTTGAACTGCACATCACATGCACAAAAGGGAGCTAGCATAGCATGGACAGAATATTACTTGTTGAAGAGAATGGTGATGTGCTGGACTGACCTAGCCCTGGTGTGGACTGCTGACTTCAGGTGTCATGCCTTTTCCAGGAGGCGTTCCTGTCTTCACCTTCTGTATTCCCTGGATCCCTGCTCCCAGGTTTCTGATATTGTTTAGCTGATTTAGTGGGCATTTCGCAGTCCTGAGCCCTGTAGTCCTCTCTCTACCCACAGAACAGATCAGTGACTGCAGCGGTTAAAACTGGCCCCTACCACTCCATCAATGTACCTTGCCATCTTTGGGAGGGACTTTCTCTATTCATACCATAGTCCATTGCTCATGCTAGACTCAAAGGGATGATGTACCATGCATAAGGAGGCCAGAGCCACAAAATAGACCAGATCCTGTTATCTGGCTAAGCAGAGCTTGATGCAGGACCAGGCAAGGGGGTAAAGGTGACTTACGGTTCAGCCCTTTGCGAAGTTAGAGCCATGTCTAGACTGCTATGGCTTGTGCCCAGGTGCCTCTGGCCCCAAGGAAGTTGTTCCAGCAGCCGGGAATAGATGGAGCATAGCAACACTCTTGCCACACCTCTTTTCCCCTGTTTTAGAGAGTGCAGAGGTGCTGGGACATTGCTTGGCCACTTGGGGATTCCACCGTCATGGGGAGAATTGCCAGGTAGTCAGCTAAGCTGGATATCATAGAATCCTAGAACATCAGGGTTGGAAGGGACCTCAGAAGGTCATCTAGTCCAACCCTCTGCTCAAAGCAGGACCAATCGCCCAACTAAATCATCCCATATGCAGCAGCTTGGCAGCACAAAGGGGCTTCACTGAAGCCAAGACTCCAGCCCAATGTTTCTTGACACCTAAACAGTGACTCTTTTGTCATTGGAAGTTAAGATTTTTCCAATTTGGTCTTTGAATACAAATTGTATTGGTACTAATGGGTGACTTCCCAGTGTGCCAACCACAAGGAGTTCAAGATCATCAATTGTACTTTATCCAGCATCGTATGCATATCCCTTTTGGACAACAGAGATGCTCTTAAAATTCTAATATTTTTAAAAAAATCTATTCTAAGCCTTTCTTTGATTTCCGTTCTAAAAGTCAAAGCCTATTAAATGTAATTGAAGGAGCAATGCATTGTGCTATAAAATACCTATGAGACTGCAGACAGCTATGCATATGCTATCCAAAACCTTTTTGTTTCTTAATGTTATATTAGGACAAGAAAAATACTTTACAAATTAAATAGAAATTAAATACATAAATCAGCCTGGAGTCATCTTTTCAAATTCCCTATAAAAGAAAACAAATGAAAAAACTGTAATCGTAGTTATTTTAAATTTAAGCCCTAGGTCATTTTTTCATGCTTTCCGGGATATGAGAATTCCTTGTTAAAATAATAATAACAAGAGAGAGACACATTGTAATAAATGCAATGTCGTAGACTGTTTTCCACCAGAAAGAATGACCTTTAAAATTCACCAGAGGCTCCTATGCTTTGTTGAGCATTTTGTTAATAATGAAAATAAAGTGTGTTTGGTAAGCTCTCATCTCCCTGTAGGTGCAGTGTGTGCGTCTCTCGCATGTGTGTGTGTATATGGCCATGGATCCGTCTGTGACTAGATGGACTACCATGTGCAGAGAGAGGTTGCTGGCATTCTGTGATGATGCTGTGTATGCATATTCATGCTACTGAGCAGCATTCCTAGCACTGCGAAGCCCTCCCCTCACTAGATTCAGTGCCCTTTGGATGCCCCCAGAAGCTTCTCTTGATGAGGTTGGATGTTCAAGGATGCAGATTATACCAGGGATGAGCAGACCTCCCTGACCCCGGGTGCTTTGTTTCCTTCCACAGAATTTCACTACCCTAGCGGATTTGAGAGGAATCTAGAAAGAGGTGAAGCAGGGCACATAGTATGACTGTGCAAGGTCACATCCTTGCAGTACTCTAGTTTCCAGTAAGTAGCCTCTATTTCCTCTCTCTGCGGAGGCCTCTGTTCCCAGAATTGGGAGTCTGACAGCATCGGGGCTGGGAATGGTCCAGGGAATGGTGCTGTGCAAACACATGCATGGCACCCCCCATACCACGATAATGAAAATGTGACAGAGGCACATGGACTCTGCAGGGTCTTTTCATTGTTTTCATTAAGCTTTGGATGGGGCCCCCAATCTTAGGAGTGGGAACCCTGGCTAAAGTGTGACATGGCTCCATAGAGAGACAGTAACAGGGATGACCATTCCTTTGCTATAGTCCTATGCCCAATAAAATACTTGAGGGGGGGATTCCTAAACATCTTTATCTCTAACTGGTAGCTCAAAGCTCCGTCAGGCGCCCGGCCATGGATATGAATGTCTTCCAGGTGTCCTTGCCACTGAGGGAAAACAGCAGCAAGTTAGAGGTCTGGTAAGATGAAATTCTGAGATCGCTTTGGACAGAGATTTGAGCTGTGGAGCTGAGCCATGCAGAAGGTCATATCCGTGCACATTTGGTCTGGGGCTAATTGTGTGGAGAATAGGGAACCACTCTTACTACTGGAGTGGGTCTGCACTGAGGTTAATGAAACTGCTTCCGAGTAGCCTACTGTGGTGAATAGAGTTACCTTGGATTTCGCAGGGGTCTCCCTCTGGCATCCGAGAGACTCATTAGCCCAGTTGGGTGAGTCGTTAGACATCTAACTACTGACCAAAGCTTGAATGAAAAACCTTAGCTTTTGCACATACAAAACCTTGACATAGAAATGTAAGCACATATCTCTACGTTGGTCTCTTCCAGCCCTTCATTGCTGTGATGTAAAGGCCTTTCAAACTGAGGGCCCATGTGTCTCAACTGTAAATCTTCAGTTTTTGTGACTGAAAGCAAATGGTTGTGATGCCAGTAAACATGCCTAGGACATGGGTTTTTAGTGCAGCTGGTGTCAGGTTGGATCAAGGTGACTGATTGGCTGTTCGATTTGCCACTCTGTTTAAAAGTTTGATGAACAAAGTTTATTTCGTACTTTGATTTATTCAATTTATTATTTTCAGTGAATATGCACCTGCCTTGCAAAGCTATGGTCACAAACAATTAACACTGAAAACATGTTTTACAAATCTGCTTTGACATAAAAAGACTAAAACACACCCCAGCTTCCCCAAATTATGACCCTTCCCACTCAAAGCTCCCACTGTGTACAGAAAAGATGTGGTGAAAGTCTTTGGGGCATGTCCTGAAAGGCAATGTAGATTTAGGACTTGGTCCGTCCAAAAAGGGAAGCAAGTTCCATAGCTGAGGGCCTCCTACCTAGAATGTTGTATTGGCAGCCTCAGTTGTTCCCACTAATCTTGAATGCCATGGTATAGTATGAGGAGTGATGCAGTCACTGGCATACTCCATGCCAAAATCATTACAGGGAAAAACAAATGCTTGGAGTTGCATTTGGCAATGAATAGGAAAGCAATGCAGTTCATCAACCCGCTATGTGTCATTACATGGTTCTTTCACTGGAACATACTCCCTTTGACAGTGTGAGCTGGACTCTTCTGTGGTGGATATTATGGAAGAGTAGTGAAATGGGAAAAGAGAATCTGACAGTGAAGCTGTAAGGGCTGAAGATACAAAATCGAATCGTACTGATGGCGAAACTCTGACATTGATAAATACTGTGTAGCTGTGTTTTCTTAATGCTTCTTTTTGCACTTATACCTTTTGTAGTAAGCAATCAAACCTCTGGGGTCCTGTGCTGGTGATTCTGTTTATTCCATTTTAATTTTAATGAGGTCTTTTGTAATGTGATACTTTGGATGTTTCGGATTTCTGTGCCTGAAGGCGTTGGAAAGCACTAGATCTTTATTCAATCCCTTTTTAACCATAAGGAGCTCAACAAATATTTCATCCTAGTATTTTGTTTTAAGCTTACTATGGATTTAATACAAATCCATACAATGAAGCGATGTTTTAATCTTTCTTGTATTTATCTTTTCTCTTTTCACTTCACTTTTGTTTCTACGTACAGTGCTTTCCTTTTAAAATGAAATGAATCCATATCACCAGCAGGATCCTGTTTTGCAATGCCTGTTATTTCTTTTGCTGGTTCTTCCCTAGTAGCTAGCAACCAATATTCCCAGAGCAGTGCATAATACTGCTAACCTTAATAATAAAACTGAGGCACAAAGAAGGAAGTATATTAAATGAAGCCAAAGTTGGCTTGAGTACAATTTATAAATGGAGAAGGAAATCAATGTGTGTCAATTTGAAAGAAATGGATATACAATCAATGGAGAAGAGAGAGAAAAATGAAAAACGAAGGAGAAAAGTACTTTGGCTATCTTTATATATCAGTACTCTCTCTTTATATAAATATAAGGATAGCTGTACATTACAGTTAGCTAAAGAAGCCTCAGGAGATTCAGGATATGGATTTGTTACTGCCCCAAAATAAGATTCTGAGAAAACAATTTTAAAGAGATGGGAACTAATTAGATAATCAGTCAATGAAGCAAATCAAAAGACAGGCTTACTAGGGCACTCTGTCCCTTATGCCAGCAAAAGTTAGGCTTAGCCCTTGTTTTCTTTTTGTCAATGACTCTTGTCATGAGAAATGAAACATGGAGATAATTATTGGCCAGATTGTGTCTGGTTCTGAGTGGGTGCAAATAAAGGTGCTATAAAGGAGCCTTCCCAGCCCCTGTGGAGAATTAGGATATGCCCCCTGTTTTGAACTACATAATTCCTTTCCATGAAGAGTAAATTTTGCCAGAAGTCTCATGACCCAGCGGTGCTAGTCCGTGTAGGCCTTGCTGGAGCCTTAAGCGTGAAAAAAGTATGAACCAAAGAAGGCTACGAACCAAAGTAGGCCTTCTTAGAATGGTAACACTAGGTATCAGCTGACCAAGCAAACACAGACCTCTCAGGACCCCTGCTACCGAGTCAAACAATTGCTGCTTTTGTCTTTTCAGGTGCAAAGAGTGAGGTGGACAGGGAGAGCGAAGAGAGGTATCTTGGGTTATTTGCCCTTCCCTTTTAACATTTCAGTCCCTCTTTGAAAAGCATTTCTAGCTGAGAACCAAGAGATAGGGGGTCTGTTGGAGCAAGGAGACATCAGGCTATTTCTCTTAAAATGCGGATCAATTTGTTTTCGCCCCCATTTCTTGCCAAAGAAAGGCCACATGATAGGTGATGGCCCATCAGCTTTGTTGGCAACTGTTCCGCTTTCCCTTTGTCTTTGAGAAACTGGTTTAGCTGCTCCCCAGACTTATCTGGGAGATACAGTCCCACCATAATTTCAGCTTATGTTCATAACTTTACAATTCATGTTGCTACATGCATTTAACCATGATATTACTGATCAGCATGTTGTGTTTTCAAAGGATACCTCATGATGCATGCCTTATACAAAGATTATTATATTAGTGTATTCAGTGTGAATATAGGGATGCATTCCGTCATTCCCCCCTACACACACACTTATCTGTCCACTGTGAAAACTGACCATTTATTCCTACCCTTTGTTCCCTGTCTTTTAACCAGTTACTGATCCAGAAGAGGACCTTCCCTCTTATCCCATGACTGCTTACTTTGCTTAAGAACTCTTGATGAGGGACCTGTCCAAGGCTTTATGAAAGTCCAAGTACAGTATATCCACTGGCTCCTACTTTTCCACAAGTTGACTGACCCCCTTCAAAGAATTCTAATAGAGGCGATATTTCCCTTTACAAATTCATTGCTGTGTCTGATCATTCCGTTTTTTACTGTAGTTGCAACCAGTTTGCCTGCTTCTGAATTTACGCTTACTGGTCTATAATTGCTATGATCGCCTCTGGAGCCTTTTATAAAAAATCTATTTCACATTAGCAGAGGCTGATTTAAGCAATAGGCTATATACCACAATTAATAGTTTTTCAATTTTGTATTTGAGTCCCTGCAGAACTCTTGGGTGAATACCATCTGGTCCTGGGGATTAATTACTGTTTAATTTCCCAATTTATTCCAAACCCACATCTAGGAACACCTCAACGTGGGGCAATTTCTTAGTTTTGTCATCTAAAAAGAATGGCTTGGGTTTGGGAATCTCCCTCCCTGTCCTCTGCAGTGAAGACAATGCAAAGAATTCCTTTAGCATCTCTGCAACAGCTTGTCTTCCTTGACTCCTATTTTAGCATCTTGATCGTCCAGTGACCATACTGATCCTTTGGCAGGCTTCATGCTTCAGATGTACTTTAAAAAATGGCTGCTAGTTTTTGTCTTTTGCTAGTTGCTCTTCGGTTTGTTTGTTTGTTTATTTATTTTGGCCTGCCTAATTATACTTTTATGCTTGGCTTCCCAAACCTTATGCTCCTTTCTATTTTCCTCAGTACAATTTGAATTCGTATTTTTAACCAGCAGGCAGTCCACTCTTGTGACGGCTCCTTTTAATTTCCATTAACGAGCCGCCTCCTTTTTGTGGGGTTCCCCTTTTTTGAAGTTAAATGCTACTGTGGTGGGTTTATTTGGCATTTTTCCCTCCACAAGGATGTTAAATTTAATTATGTTATGTTTGCTGTGACTGAGCAGTTCAGTTGTATTCCCCTCTTGGACCAGATTCTGTGCTACATTTAGGACTAAATCAAGAACTGCCTCTCCCCTTGTGCGTTCCAGGTCTAGCTGCTCCAAAAAGTATCATCAGTGATGCCAAGAAACTTTATCTCTGCACCCTCTCCTGAGGTGACATGTTACAGTCAGTGTGGGGATTGTTGAAATTCCACATTATTATTGAGTTTTCTGTTTTTGTAGCCTCTCTAATCTCCCCGAGTATTTCACGGTCACCATCACCATACAGGGGAGCTTAAACGGGGAAAAGCTGCTACAGGAGGGGGCAGTGAACTGGAAGAAGACAGCTGGCCACAGAGACAGATGAGCCAATGAGGGAGACAGGCACAAGCCTCACCACCCCTGAACAGCATGGACCACTTATAAAGTAAGAGAGGCTGGAGGTAGACCCTAGTCAAAGACACAACACCAGCTGAAAAGCCAGACTTCAAAGGGGTGACACCAAAACACTGCCAAAGAGACAGACCTATTACCCGCACAAAATTCTCTGTTAATCGCACTCTAGGGCAGCGGTGGGCAAACTTTTTGGGCCGAGGGCCACATCTGGGTGGGGAAATTGTATGTAGGGCCAGGGTAGGGGGTTGGGGTGTGGGAGGGAGTGCGGGGTGTGGGACAGGGTGCGGTGTGCAGGAATGGGCTCAGGGCAAGGGATTGGGGTAGAGGAGGGGTACAGGGTGTATGGGGGCTCAGGGAAGAGGGTTAGGGCGCAGGAGGGGTGAAGATTGCAGGAGGGGGCTCAGGGCAGGGGTGCAGGGGGGTATGGACTGCAGGAAGGAGCACAGGGCAGGGGGTTGGGGTGCAGGAGGGTTGCGGGGTGCGATGAGGCTCAGGGCAGGGAGTGGGGGTACAGGGTGCAGCGGGGGCTTAAGGCAGGGAGTTGTGCATGAGGGGTGCAGGGTAGGGCAGGGAGTTGGGGTGCAGGGTGCAGCAGGGGGCTCAGGGCAGGGAGTTGGGGGGAGGGGTGCAGGAGGGGTTCGGGCTCCGGCCTGGCGCCGCTTACCTAAAGCAGCTCCGGGATGGCAGTGGCGTGCACTGGGGCCAGGGCAGGCTCCTTCCTAGTGAAAAAGTTTTTCCTAATCTCCAACCTAAACCTCCCCCACTGCAACTTGAGACCATTACTCTTCGTTCTGTCATCTGCTACCACTGAGAACAGTCTAGACCCTCCTCTTTGGAACCCCCTTTCAGGTAGTTGAAAGCAGCTATCAAATCCCCCCTCATTCTTCTCTTCTGCAGAGTAAACAATCCCAGTTCCCTCAGCCTCTCCTCATAAGTCATGTGTTCCAGTCCCCTAATAATTTTTGTTGCCCTCCGCTGGACGTTTTCCAATTTTTCCACATCCTTCTTGTGGTGTGGGGCCCAAAACTGGACAAAGTCTTCCAGATGAGGCCTTACCAATGTTGAATAGAGGGGAAGGATCACGTCCATCAATCTGCTGGCAATGCTCCTACTTAAACATCCCAAAATGCCATTGGCCTTCTTGGCAACAAGGGCACACTGATCATATCCAGCTTCTCGTCCACTGTAACCCCTAGGTCCTTTTCTGCAGAACTGCTGCTTAGCCATTCGGTCCCTAGTCTGTAGCGGTGCATGGCATTCTTCCTTCCTAAGCGCAGGACTCTGCACTTGTCTTTGTTGAACCTCATCAGATTTCTTTTGGCCCAATCCTCTAATTTGTCTAGGTCCTTCTGTATCCTATCCCTACCCTCCAGCGTATCTACCTCTCCTCCTAGTTTAGTGTTATCTGCAAACTTGCGGAGGGTACAATCCACACCATCCTCCAGATCATTTATGAAGATATTGAACAAAACCGGCCCGAGGACCGACCCTTGGGACACTCCACTTGATACCGGCTGCCAATTGCTGCAGAATTGATTCCTTGAGGACCTGCTCCATGATTTTTCCAGGGACTGAGGTGAGGCTGACTGGCCTGTAGTTCCCAGGATCCTCCTCCTTCTCTTTTTTAAAGGTAGGCACTACATTAGCCTTTTTCCAGTTGTCCGGGACTTCCCCGGATCGCCATGAGTTTTCAAAGATAATGGCCAATGGCTCTGCAATCACATCCGCCAACTCCTTAAGCACTCTCGGATGCAGCACATCCGGCCCCATGGACTTGTGCTTGTTCAGCTTTTCTAAATGGTCCCAAACCACTTCTTTCTCCACAGAGGGCTGGTCACCTCCTCCCCATGCTGCGCTGCCCAGCGCAGCAGTCTGGGAGCTGACCTGGTTTGTGAAGACAGAGGCAAAAAAAGCATTGAGTACATTAGCTTGTTCCACATCCTCTGCCACTAGATTGCCTCCCTCATTCAGTAAGGGGCCCACACTTTCCTTGACTTTCTTCTTGTTGCTAACATACCTGAAGAAACCCTTCTTGTTACTCTTAACATCTCTTGCTAGCTGCAACTCCAGGTGTGATTTGGCCTTCCTGATTTCACTCCTGCATGCCCGAGCAATATTTTTATACTCTTCCCTGGTCATTTGTCCAATCTTCCACTTCTTGTAAGCTTCTTTTTTGTGTTTAATATCAGCAAGGATTTCACTGTTGAGCCAAGCTGGTCGCCTGCCATATTTACTATTCTTTCTACACATCAGGATGGTTTGTCCCTGTAACCTCAATAGGGATTCTTTAAAATACAGCCAGCTCTCCTGGACTCCTTTCCCCCTCACGTTATTCTCCCAGGGGATCCTGCCCATCAGTTCCCTGAGGGAGTCAAAGTCTGCTTTTCTGAATCCAGGGTCCGTATTCTGCTGCTCTCCTTTCTTCCCTGTGTCAGGATCCTGAACTCGACCATCTCATGGTCACTGTCTCCCAGGTTCCCATCCTCTTTTGCTTCTACTAATTCTTCCTGGTTTGTGAGCAGCAGGTCAAGAAGTTCTCTATCCCTAGTTGGTTCCTCCAGCACTTGCACCAGGAAATTGTCCCCTACGCTTTCCAAAAACTTCCTGGATTGTCTGTGCACCGCTGTATTTCTCTCCTAGAAGATATCAGGGTGATTGAAGTCTCCCATGAGAACCAGGGCCTGTGATCTAGTAACTTCCATTAGTTGCCGGAAGAAAGCCTCGTCCACCTCATCCGCCTTTTCTGGTGGTCTATAGTAGACTCCCACCACAACATCACCCTTGTTGCTCACACTTCTAAACTTAATCCAGAGACACTCAGGTTTTTCTGCGGTTTCATACCGGAGCTCTGAGCAGTCATACTGCTCCCTTATGTACAGTGCTACTCCCCCACCTTTTCTGCCTTGCCTGTCCTTCCTGAACAGTTTATATCCATCCATGACAGTACTCCAGTCATGTGAGTTATCCCACCAAGTCTCTGTTATTCCAATCATATCCTAATTCCTTGACTGTGCCAGGACTTCCAGTTCTCCCTGCTTGTTTCCCAGGCTTCTTGCATTTGTGTATAGGCACTTGAGATAACTCGCTGCTTGTTCCTCTTTCTCAGTATGAGGCAGGAGCCCTGCCCTCTCACGCTCTCCTGCTCATGCTTTTCCTCCCGGTATCCCACGTCCCCACTTATCTCAGGGCTTTGGTCTCCTTCCCCCGGTGAACCTAGTTTAAAGCCCTCCTCACTAGGTTAGCCAGCCTGCTTGCGAAGATGCTCTTCCCTCTTTTCGTTAGGTGGAGCCCATCTCTGCCTAGCACTCCTCCTTCTTGGAACACCATCCCATGGTCAAAGAATCCAAAGCCTTCTCTCCAACACCACCTGCGTAGCCATTCATTGACTTCCATGATTCAACAGTCTCTACCCAGGCCTTTTCCTTCCACGGGGAGGATGGATGAGAATATCACTTGCGCCTCAAACTCCTTTATCCTTCTTCCCAGAGCCACGTAGTCCACAGTGATCCACTCAAGGTCATTGTTGGCAGTATCATTGGTGCCCATGTAGAGAAGCAGGAAGGGGCAGCGATCCGAGGGCTTGATGAGTTTCGGCAGTCTCTCCGTCACATTGTGAATCCTAGCTCCTGGCAAGCAGCAGACTTCTCAGTTTTCCCGGTTGGGATGGCAGATAGATGACTCGGTCCCCCTGAGGAGAGAGTCCCCGACCACCACCACCCACCTCCTTCTCTTGGGAGCGGTGGTCATGGAACCCCCATCCCTAGGACAGTGCATCTCATGCCTTCCAATCGACGGAGTCTCCTTCCGTTCCCTTCCCTCAGATGTATCATCTAGTCCACTTTCCGCATTAGTACCTGTGGAGAGAACATGAAAATGGTTGCTTACCTGTATCTGTGTTGCTGGTACATGGATGCTCCCCTTTCTTCTTCTGGAGGTCACATGCTGCCAAATTTCTTCACCGTCCTCCTGTCCCCGCTGTGCAGCCTGCTCTGAATCTTCAGAACGTTGTGTCTGTGGAAGCATATTCTGACATCTGTCCAGGAAATCTTCAGTTTCTCTTATGCAACGCAGGGTCGATACCTGTTGCTCCAGACCTTGAACCTTCTCTTCCAATATGGAAACCAGCTTGCACTTTGTACAGACAAAGTTGCTTCTGTCCTGTGGAAGAAAGGCGAACATGGGACATCCAGTGCAGGTCACAACAGCTGAACACTCCCCATCCATATTACCTTCCTTCTACGAGCTTCCTCAGGAGTTGCAGTAACTACTCAGAGAAGCCAGCAAGAAGTCAACCTCAGTGGGCTCTCCCCAGGCAAACTCCCTCTGTTAGCCTCTCTGCTGTTCGCCGCTCAGCTGGTTCACAGCTGACTGGCTTTTTATAACAGTCAGGCCTGTTCAAGGCTCAATAATAGGATCAATTAAAAGTAATTGGTGCCAAACTGTAGATGTTCAGCTACAATTGAACTGTGCTGTGAAAACAGGACTTGCCTTGTGCTTAATCTTGTTTCAGGTATAGTTCTCCGCAGGCACTGCACTCTGCTCGTACCTCTCTAAAATGAGAAGAGCTCATAAACTTAAGGGAGAAAGTCTTTGTTCAGAGAACACCGTGGATGAGCTCTCCCATCGTAATTCTGCAAAGTACCCGGATTCCCCAATTAGCAGCATTTTCATGTATGGACTTCTACTGAACTACCATCGTGGAATTGCACAGGTCCATTATGCTCTTCTTGAGGGACATTTCTCTGTTAGCAAAAGCCACCTCGCCCATCCCCAGGACTTCTGGTTACTCTGCAGCTGATTTCGGAGTGCCTGCTGTTCTATTGGCTTGCACAATAAATAGCCCAGGATAAAGACAGAAAGGTAGATGGTCTATAGAAACAAACCAGACACTGCCCGGAGCTACAGGCCTGCCAGTTTAATTGAGTATTCTGTTGAACTCAATTAAATCTTCAAATTTTAAAAGTTATTTTTAGTAGCATTTAACTGTGAGTGCTATTCCTGGCTCTGCTACTGGCCTGCTGGGTGACCTTGGAGAAGTCACTTCCTGCTGTGTGCCTCAGTTTTCCCACCTGTAAAATGAGGGTAATGATCTTGACCTTTTTTGTGAACTGCTTTGAGATCTACTGATGAAAAGTGTTATAAAAATAGATAGGTGGTATTATTATTATCTATTTATTAAGCATTTTTGCTTGAGGGACCGTCATCTTCATTTCAACCAGAGCTTGTCAAAATGTTCTGGGGTTTTTTAATAGAATTTTTTCATTTAAAATGGAAAGGTTTTGAGAGAAGATGGAAATTTGTCAATTGAGGAGGGTTGTCCCCAAAATACTTTTTTTATTTTGCTTTTGGTAACTAAAAACCAAAACATTGCAGCTGAAAAAAGAAGTTTAAAAAATAGATTTTTTTATTAAAATCTGAAAAAAAAAGAAATATTGAAAACAAAAATGTGTTTTTGTAGAATGTTTTTCCCGTGGAAAGGAGCCCCTTCCTACCATGCTCTAATTTAAATGTTTTATGTATTTTGCAGCATCTCTTAGAATCATCAGATCACAACTGTTCTTCCTGAACCTCTTGTGTCTGAGCTCTTAGGAAATCTATAGTTCTCAGCCCTATGTTGATTCTTCTATCTCGGCCAATTGGTAGGCATGTCCCCTTATAAAATGCGCTTGTGGAGGAGAGGCTGAGCAAAAATTCTCTCAGAGACTGTCATATTTCTATTCCCCATTGTTACTGTTTCCATCAGCTGGAGCACTCTTCCCATCGGTCTGAACTACTGGGAGCATGTGCCAGGGTGTTCTCAGTGGGGAAATCTTTGGCTCTCAAACGTGTTCCCTCTGATGGTTCATCAGAGCCTGAGTTTGGGAAACCTTCAAGGCATGTTACCAGGCACACTTATTAAGGGACTGATCCAGTGGTCACTGAAGACCGTGTTTGCTTTTCCGTCTACCTGAAGGCTGGACATGCAGCTGAACACAGGTTGCTGGCTGGGGCTGTTTAGTAGCATGATGAGCTTCAGTTACAGGTTGTCTCCTGGTCACCAAAATTACAGATTCACTATCTCCATCTCTCTGGAAGAGAGTGCATAACCCCAGCTGTCAAAATGAGAATAGCGGGGCAACGAGGCAGAAATGCATGATACCTGCAAAAGCATGGCTGTCTATTCTCTGCTTTATCTAAACTGCCCACAGGAGCCTTAAAAGCCTGTTCCTGTATTACCCTTGTTTTCTTAGGGTGACTAACTCATTAATTTCTTGGTAGCAACACTCAAACCGTTCTTGACTGCTTAAAGATTCAGTAAGAGCTTGCTCAGGCTTTGGGTGATGCCATTATCCGCTGAGGTCAAGCATCCTGTTCCTTTTTTGAGTACAGAGTGGTTATCCATCCTTGAAGACTGCATGTGACAAGTAGTTCATTCCATGTTAAAAGATCAGAATGGGTTCCATTCAATCGTGTCAAAAGTGTTTCTCCACTCCAGAGCTAATCAGAACGGAATAAGTAGTAAGCTGCACAATTCGGTAGTAAGAGTTCCCTTGTGAGACATGGAGACAACTGTGTATAATTTGGGTAGTGAGGGAAGAGGATTCTCTCTTTATTGGCTTGTCATTCATAGCTCATGACTTAAGCAGCTCGGGAGAACCTGGGAAAATGGTTCTTTTACAAGCCCAACGCTAAAGAGCGTAAATACATATATTAAATAAATGCACACTAAATAACTCTTATTAAGTAGCAGTAAATAAACAAGTCAAACATAAAATACTCATCTGCATATAAGTAGCTAAAAGTTTCCACTGATTTATTCCACTTACAAAAACCATCGGGAAAGGGTTTGTGAATTGCAGGGGTGTGAAAAACAGAACCCAGTTCTGCTGCAGCTGGAAATCTGCCTGTCAGTTTATAGTTGTCTGAACCAGCAGTGACTCCACCTCTCTTTCTTTATAAACAAACAAAAAGCTTTGTTTTAAAAGGGTGGAAATGGGTGGAAAGGGAGCACAAAGGAAGCAGCACGTAGATGCTAGGCCTCCAGGCAGATGTCTCAAGATCTCAAAATCAAAATCCCAAACTAATAGCAGCTTTTTTAGGGGGAACAAAGTGTGTGAGTGAGAGAGAGACATTGTGTGTTGGCATCATTATTGCTAACTTCTGTCTCTTCCCCCCTCATGCCCTAGAGTGTCGAGGGACAGGTACCTACTTTCATATTCCTCAGTTTCCCTGCCCCACGAGGAGCCAGAGCAGAGGTTTCACACAGGCTAGACTGGGTCATTCACTGTGTGGACTTGCGGTGCAATGGTGTTGCCTGACACGCCATGAGGAGTCCTGTGCCTTGGGAGGCACAATGCTGTATACTGGGGAGTAATACCTCGAGAACACGCATTCTGTAGATTTTTTTTTTTTAAAAACCCTGAATGTTTTGACTGACAACCCAGGACATTTCAGGCATCTTTAAACAAGTTCTTTGGACGCTAAGACATCTTGAAATCTGTCTCTCCAGTTTAGGGGGGGGGGGGGGAGGGCAAACCTCGTGTTCCATGGCGGGAGCAGCAGACCTCATCCCAGGGTGGATGAATAAGGAAGAAACTATGTGAGATGAAACTCTGCCATTGGGGCATGTGGGGGTGCATATTTGGGCTCTCCAGCCAGGAGCCAGAGTAATACCGACAGACCCCTGGGATCAAACCTGGGACCTCTAGAGCTTAAGATATAAGCCTCTCCTGCTGGAGCTAAAAGACCCATCTCTCTTAGCCGATGCTGTAGCAGGCTGATCAGTCCCAAATAGGCCAGGATTACAGCTGCATCTCCACATAGGCTCTACCCACGAGGCATTTTCAGTCATACCAGGAAATGCACAGTTGGCTGGTAAGTTCCTGGAGTCTGATCAGGCCAAAGCAAGACTAACCAGTGTAAATAATCAGTGCAAAGCCTATTTTAATGAAAGGTTTGTGTGGTCTGTGCATAGCACCTGAAGGTGGGTCTCTGAAACATTTTCTGACAGAATATTTTTCTGTTGGAAAATGACGTTTTGTCAAACTGGGAACGTTTTGTGGAAATGTCATTTTTGACAGAAAATGGTTTTGATGGCAGCCGCTCCCGTGCCTGTCAGTTCCTCATTTCCCTCTTTCCCATCGCTGGCTCCCTGTACCTTCCGCCCTGCCCCGCCCCGCCCCGCCCCTGAACTCTGTTCCTGTCCCGCTATATGTTATCAGCACACAACACAGGAGGAAGGACTAGTGAGCAGGAGGCCGGATTAATACAGGGGCTTTAGGGGCTGCAGCCCAGGCCCTTGGGCTAAGTGGGGGCCCAGCCATCTTGGGGAGAAGAGCAGTGTTAGGATATAGATATTCAGGCCTGTCTGTAAAGGCCTATACTCTAAGAATTTAGGTGTATTCTTATCACTTGGCTAGTTATAGAGGTATAAAAGAAAGATCAAAGTCACTGTCTGCCGGGATGAGAGCCTTCTCTCCCTGTGACAGTCTGAGGCCCTGTTCTTAGGCTAAGGCCTTTGGCTAAGCAGCAGAGGCAGCCATAAGCTGGGAAGCGACCGGTCACCTCCTCGCATCCCAAACTAGTCACATTGAAATCAGGTGCTATTGGGCTGTTAGGCACTATCAGGACAGGATTGTATTCCTATCACCTCCAGAGAAAGGGAAGTGCCTAGAAAATGTAAAAGGAAACTTAGTTTGATAGCATCCTGTCTGGCAAGAACTCACTTATCCATAGCTGGGATGTGAAATCCTCACTTCTGTATTGTTTTGTCATTATAGTTCCCACTTTGCTATTGTTTGTCTGTATAATCTCTCTGGTTCTGTGATTCTTCCTGTCTGCTGTATAATTAATTTTGCTGGGTGTAAACTAATTAAGGTGGTGGGATATAATTGGTTCCATAATCATGTTACAATATGTTAGGATTGGTTAGTTAAATTTCAGGAAAATGATTGGTTAAGGTATAGCTAAGCAGAACTCAAGTTTTACTATATAATCTGTAGTCAATGAGGAAGTGACTGGGTGTGGGTGGGGATGTGGGTGTGTGAGATGGGAACAGGGAATGGGGGTAAGAAAATTGGAATCATGTTTTGCTAAAGGGGGAAATGGGAATGGGAGTAAGGAAGTTGGAATCATGTTTGGCTAAGGGTAGGAATGGGAACAGGGACACAGGTGTAAGGCTCTGTGTTGTCAGAGCTGGGAAGGGGGACACTAACGAAGGAAACTGGAATCATGCTTGCTGGAAGTTCACCCCAATAAACATTGAATTGTTTGCACCTTTGGACTTCAGGTATTGTTGCTCTCTGTTCATGCGAGAAGGACCAGGGAAGTAAGTGGGTGAAGGAATAAGCCCCCTAACAAGCAGCATGGAGCCAGGGCAGGCAGGGATCCTGCCTTAGCCCTGCTGCACCGCCAACCAGGAGCCGCCCAAGGTAAGTGCCTCCTGGCCAGAGCCTGCATCCCGCAACCCCCACTGCAGCCCTACCCCAGCCCTGAGCCCCCTCCTGCACCCAAACTCCCACCCAGAGCCCACACCCCAAACCTCCTGCTGTACCCCAACCCGCTGCCCCAACCCTGCCCCTCCCAAGCACCCCCCAGCTGAAGCTGCACCCCCTCATACACCCCAATCCTCTGCCCTAGCACTGAGCCCACTCCCCCACTCCAAACCCCCAGGGGCTTCACAAAATCTAAAGCCCTGGGCCCACGGGAGAGTTAATCCGGTCCTGGCGAGTAGCCATGCTTTGGTATGTTCTAGAATCAATATTCTTTGTCATGGAAAAGTCCAAGGATTGACAATTTATTCCCATTTGGAATGGAACAAAATCTCGAACGCTTGAAATGTCCCACAGAATGGAAATTCCATGTTCTGGAGGAGAATCTGAATGGAAGCTCTAACCTGCTGGCTGGGCTTTCTCTGAGAGGGCCCTGCCACTTTGGAATTCAATTACTCCATTGGCCTAGAGTAGCTTCAACCTTCTGATATAGTGGGCATGTTGCAAAGCTCAGCTTGTCTCCCAGGCTATTGAAAACCAAGTGGTGGGGCAGGGAAGGTGTGAGTGTGGGAGAGGAGTCTAGGGCAGGGGAATTTGACCTTTACAAGTGATTGGCTTGCTGGTAGTAGGTGAGCCTGATGTCACTGCTGCACTTTGGTTATGTCTGCATGGATTTTGTTGTATTTTTATGGTGATGGGGCCCAAAGAGTGAACAGCATTTCTATAAATCCAAATAAATGACTAGAAACCTGTATATCGCTCTCTGTCTCTCTAAGAGCAATTGCCAATGCCAAAGGTCTCCATAAAGATTTACCCGTGGCCACGTGGCTTTTTAAAATTCCCTTTTTGTCATTATTGCCTTTTCATGTGGACCTCTTCCATGAAATGTAATGTTCTAAAGCTCTTGTTGAAACCGATGGCTACAGGTGTAAATGACCAGGATGGGAATCTTTTAAATCAAATGACATGTAGAGTCCAAGGTTGTGATGCTAGCTTCCAAAATGTAGAAATTAAGATTTCAGCAGAGAAGTTGAAAAAACAAAAATACTCTGAAAGAACATTCAAATCAGAAAGAGAAAGAGAACTGGAAATACAACACCTCCAGTAAAACTAATCCAGGAATAAGTGTTCGCTACATTTCAGTGGTTATGTGGGGTTAGAGTAGCTGTGTTGCATTTGGATTCCATTAAGGATTTTGAGAAGCTGAAAATTACCCAGGTTAGTGCAAGTTTCTAAAGTGCCAACAAATGTAGGAGCCTTCATGAACTGTAAGTGATGAATCATGCAGTTTTGGAGACGTCTGTGCAGAACACTGTACAGTAAATGCAACTTTACATTTCATTAGTGAACTTAAAAAGAAAAGGAACTAATTTGATTGCTGATGTAGATTGAACCATAATTATTGCAACAGTATTCTTGTTGTTTGTTGGGTAATTTTGCTTCAGCATATCTTTAAAATTATCTTATCCCATTTTGCAAAAGATGTGACACTTGGTTTGTAAAAGAACAGAAAGGAATATGTTTTGGGGCTGAATTCATGGCAAGCTTTATTATTATTGCACAGCTGTTGGGGAGAACAGGGCATAGACCTGGTGTGCACACCACTTTTGCTGACAGACACATAGCTATGAATGGAGGTTATGCAATTTTTAGCAAAGTAAGAACCACCTTAAACAGGGTCATAGTCGTGAACTGCAGTACGATACAAAAGACATTTGCTTTTTAATACATTCTGATTTATTTAATTAATGTTTTGTTCATGCTGCTTATATTAGCAGTGTAGATACAAGTCTAATAGGTTATACTGGTAGTAAAATAACCGTGCCTAATAGGGTACAGAATGTGAGTGAGGCCAAACAGCAAAAATTAAGATGTTTGTACACTAATGCAAGGAGCCTAGGTAACAAAATGGAGGAACTAGAGTTACTGATGCAGGAAGTGAAACCAGATATTATAGGTATAACAGAGACCTGGTGGAATAGTAGTCATGACTGGGCTACAGGTATTGAAGGGTATGTGCTGTTTAGGAAAGACCGAAATAAAGGTAAAGGTGGTGGAGTAGTACTGTATATCAATGATGAGATAGAATGTAAAGAAATAAGAAGCGATGAAATGGATATGACTGAGTCTGTCTGGGCAACAATTAAATTGGGGAAGAAAACTATTAGAGCCTCCCCTGGGATAGTGCTTGGGGTGTGCTATAATCCGCCGGGATCTAATTTGGATATGGATAGAGCCCTTTTTAATGTTTTTAATAAAGTAAATACTAATGGAAACTGTGTGATCATGGGAGACTTTAATTTCCCAGATATAGACTGGAGGACGAGTGCTAGTAATAATAATAGGGCTCAGATTTTCCTAGATGTGATAGCTGATGGATTCCTTCAACAAGTAGTTGCTGAACCGACTAGAGGGGATGCCATTTTAGATTTGGTCTTGGCGAGTAATGAGGATCTCATAGAGGAAATGGTTGTAGGGGATAATCTTGGCTCAAGTGATCATGAGCTAATTCAGTTCAAATTGAATGGAAGGATTAACAAAAATAAATCTGCAACTAGGGTTTTTGATTTCAAAAGGGCTGACTTTCAAAAATTAAGGAAATTAGTTAGGGAAGTGGATTGGACTGAAGAATTTATGGGTTTAAAGGTAGAGGAGGCCTGGGATTATTTTAAATTAAAGCTGCAGAAGCTATCGGAAGCCTGCATCCCAAGAAAGGGGAAAAAATTCATAGGCAGGAGTTGTAGACCAAGCTGGATGAGCAAGCATCTTAGAGAGGTAATTAAGAAAAAGCAGAAAGCATATAGGGAGTGGAAGAAGGGAGGGATCAGTAAGGAAAGCTACCTTATTGAGGTCAGAATATGTAGGGATAAAGTGAGACAGGCTAAAAGTCAAGTAGAGTTGGACCTTGCAAAGGGAATTAAAACCAATAGTAAAAGGTTCTATAGTCATATAAATAGGAAGAAAACAAAGAAAGAAGAAGTGGGACCGCTAAAAACTGAGGATGGAGTGGAGGTCAAGGATAATCTAGGCATGGCCCAATATCTAAACAAATACTTTGCCTCAGTCTTTAATAAGACTAAAGAGGATCTTAGGGATAATGGTAGCATGATAAATGGGAATGAGGATATGGAGGTAGACATCACCATATCTGAGGTAGAAGCGAAACTCAAACAGCTTAATGGGACTAAATCGGGGGGCCCAGATAATTTTCATCCAAGAATATTAAAAGAATTGGCACAAGAAATTGCAAGCCCATTAGCAAGAATTTTTAATGAATCTGTAAACTCAGGGGTTGTACCGTATGATTGGAGAATTGCTAACATAGTTCCTATTTTTAAGAAAGGGAAAAAAAGTGATCCAAGTAATTATAGGCCTGTTAGTTTGACATCTGTAGTATGCAAGGTCTTGGAAAAAATTTTGAAGGAGAAGGTAGTTAAGGACATTGAAGTCAATGGTAAATGGGACAAAATACAACATGGTTTTTACAAAAGGTAGATCGTGCCAAACCAACCTGATCTCCTTCTTTGAGAGAGTAACAGATTTTTTAGATAAAGGAAACGCAGTGGATCTAATTTACTTAGATTTTAGTAAGGCGTTTGATACTGTGCCACATGGGGAATTATTAGTTAAATTGGATAAGATGGGCATCAATAGGAAAATTGAAAGGTGGATAGGGAATTGGTTAAAGGGGAGACTACAACGGGTCCTACTGAAAGGTGAACTGTCAAGTTGGAGGGAGGTTACCAGTGGAGTTCCTCAAGGATCAGTTTTGGGACCAATCTTATTTAATCTTTTTATTACTGACCTGGGCACAAAAAGTGGGAGTGTGCTAATAAAGTTTGCAGATGATACAAAGCTGGGAGGTATTGCTAATTTAGAGAAGGACAGGGATACCCTACAGGAGGATCTGGATGACCTTGTAAACTGGAGTAATAGGAATAGGATGAAATTTAATAGTGAGAAGTGTAAGGTCATGCATTTAGGGATTAACAACAAGAATTTTAGTTATAAGCTAGGGACGCATCAACTAGAAGTAACGGAGGAGGAAAAGGACCTTGGAGTATTGGTTGATCATAGGATGACTATGAGCTGCCAATGTGATATGGCTGTGAAAAAAGCTAATGTCGTCTTGGGATGCATCAGGAGAGGTATTTCCAGTAGGGATAAGGAGGTTTTAGTACCGTTATATAAGGCACTGGTGAGACCTCACCTGGAATACTGTGTGCAGTTCTGGTCTCCCATGTTTAAGAAGGATGAATTCAAACTGGAACAGGTACAGAGAAGGGCTACTAGGATGATCCGAGGAATGGAAAACTTGTCTTATGAAAGGAGACTCAAGGAGCTTGGCTTGTTTAGCCTAACTAAAAGAAGGTTGAGGGGAGATATGATTACTCTCTATAAATATATCAGAGGGATAAATACCAGAGAGGGAGAGGAATTATTTAAACTCAGTACCAATGTGGACACAAGAACAAATGGCTATAAACTGGCCACTAGGAAATTTAGATTAGAAATTAGACGAAGGTTTCTAACCATCAGAGGAGTGAAGTTTTGGAATAGCCTTCCGAGGGAAGTAGTGGGGGCAAAAGATCTATCTTGCTTTAAGATTAAACTCGATAAGTTTATGGAGGAGATGGTATGATGGGATAACATGGTTTTGGTAATTAAATATTCATGGTAAATAGGCCCAATGGACTGTGATGGGTTTTTAGATGGGGTAAGATCCAAGTTACCCGGGAAAGAATTTTCTGTAGTATCTGGCTGATGAATCTTGCCCATATGCTCAGGGTTTAGCTGATCGCCATATTTGGGGTCGGGAAGGAATTTTCCTCCAGGGCAGATTGGAAGGCCCTGGAGGTTTTTCGCCTTCCTCTGTAGCATGGGGCACGGGTCACTTGCTGGAGGATTCTCTGCTCCTTGAGGTCTTCAAACTACAATTTGAGGACTTCAATAGCACAGATATAGGTGTGAGGTCTTTTTTAGGAGTGGTGGGTGAAATTCTGTGGCCTGCGTTGTGCAGGAGGTCGGACTAGATGATCATAATGGTCCCTTCTGACCTAAATATCTATGAATCTATGAATCTATTAACAGATTTTCAAAATACAGCTTTCTTTTTAATGCCAAATTATCCCCAGATCTCAATATGATTGCAGTCTCTATAAGAAGCTGGTCACACCATTTTCCCCCCTGCCACTTATGTCTCTCGTTTTGAGATGTTCAGCTTCATGGAAAAGAATCTGAACAGCATTTCTTGATGAATAATCCTAATAGGTTGGCCTGTTCTTTGGTGTGGAATTCTGAAGAGCAATGGATTACTCTGAACATCCTTATAGGCAATATATTGTCCCAAAGCCCTTTCCCATATTATTGAACATGAACATTATATTGTTGGGTTGTGTGTGTTGATCTCTCAGCAATGGACGAAGACACAGCCTCCATGCTGATTCTCTTAGATTTATCAGCAGCTGGCAGGACAGATGAGTGGGAGATATTTTTCCAGCTTGTTTGCAGTCACTAGCATGGTGGATACACCTACTCTTCAGTGGCTCCATTCATACACTTTTGAGGGAACCCAAATGGCCACTCTCTTGCTGGGTGTTGTAGGGGTTGATATTGTCACTTATTTATTCATAGATTCCAAGGCCAGAAGGGACTACTGTGATCCTCTAGTCTGACCACCTTGATAACACAGGCCATAGAACTCCCTGGAAATAATTCCTAGAGCAGACCTTTTAGAACAACATCCAGTCTTGATTGAAGAGCCCATTATTCATATTTGTTCCCTCTGTAGGTGCTTATAGATTGTGAGCGAGTCATCCCTTAACCCTCTCTACAAGCTAAATAGATTCAGCTTTTTGAGTCTATCACAATAAGGTCCATTTTCTAATCCTTTAATCAGTCTTGTGGCTCTTCTCTGAACCCTCTCCAGCTTATCAACATCCTTCTTGAATTGTGGGTACCAGAACTGGGCATAGTATTCCAGCAGAAGTCACACCAGTCCCAAATACAGAGATAAAATAACTGTTGTACTCCTCCTTGATATTACCCCGTTTATGCATCTCAGGATTGCATTAGATCTTTTGGCCACAGCATCACACTGGAAGCTCATGTTCAGCTGATTATCCTCCACAGCCTTCACATCTCTTTTTGCGAGTCACTGCTACTGAGGAATGAGTGTTCCATTGTTTCAGTGTGGCCTACGTTCTTTGTTCCTAGCTATTTACATTTAGCCATATGAAAATACATATTTGCTTGCTTCACTATTTACCACTCACCAATTTTTGTGTCTGCAAACTTTATCAATGATTTTGTTTTCTTCTAGGTCATTCATATAAATGTTAAATAGTGTAGGGCCAAGAACCGATCGCTACGTCACCTGCTTGGTGCTGCTTCCCCATTTACATTTACATTTAGAGTCCTATCAGTTACTCCATGTTCATTTTTTATCATTCTAGTTTTTTAATCAAAATATTTTGCGCTTTACATGACACCACTCTTCCTGTGCCGTATTGCCACAGTGGAGATCAGCAATTTCAGTGAGGGGCATTGCTGGCAGGGTGTTCTCTGTGAGTGGTTCTTGATTTTTAAGCTCACTTCTCCACTTTTGTTCACCTGATCCCTGAGTTTGTGATCCCTCTGGAAATATGGCACAGGAAGAGAGTTGCCATCCAGTGCTGTGTTTTTTAATGTACTCCATAGGCACCTAGAGCATTGGATGGAACCAGGAGTGGCACTTTATAAATACAAAGCAATAAATAAATGAAGGGACCATCCTTTGGTCCAGCTGCAGCCGGTGCAATAGTACATTGACAGTAATGTGGGTGCAACTGATTTCCTGCATGGTTACATGTGAGACAATGAAAACAGAATGGCTCAGAAAAAGCTGCTTCTGTCATTGGATGAAATGATATTCCACATAAAATCATAGGCAAGAAACACCCCTACATACAATCTCTTTCCTGCCCTGCACCAACGCTGAGGAGTGAATGACATGGTATCACCATAGCAGTATGTGTTACCGTGTTGGAGAGCACCCATCTCTCTCTTGGCTGTTATGAAGCTCTCTCACATGCTTTTTGGTCAGCACTAAGTCATACTAACTAGAGGTGAAAGACTTTGAGTAGCCCAAACAGTATGAAAGATCTGTATAATACCAAGAAAAAACAAGGTGTAAGGCCCTTATTAGTAGATCAGAATCTAAAAATCAGGTCGTTAGTAGAACCTCACTGATGTTTTACTGCATACGTGAGAGAAGGGACACAAACAGCTTAAATGGAGAACAAAAGAAACTGCTACGCTTCTAATATATTTTGGTGTAAACCTAGAAGGCGGCATTCCAGGTTTTGGGAAACATCAGACATCATTTTGCTAATCAAGACTATGTAGACAAAGTAGTTTTTCTTATTCCTCTAAAAGTAGCATCTTTGAAAGAAATGTGGGCGCGTGCATAGCCTTGTTACTGCACTTCCACTGGCTGCAAAATACTTCAGCTGTGTATTTGCAGAATAGAAGAAGACTGCTTGCCACATAGGTCTGTAACTAGCCTTTGGAGAGTAGTAAACTACTGTTTCTTTCCCTCTGTGTCACTGACCATGCAATAAAGAATGAAAAGCCACATGATTTGAACCAATAGATCCAATAATGAAGCCAACTGATATAGTCTACTGCATTTTGTCATTAGGACTTCACAGGTCACATCATTCATAGTGCTGGCAAAAATAGCAATGGCATTTTGTTGTCTATAGCCAGTTCTCCAATTTATCAAGATCCCTTTGAATTTTAGTTCTATCCTCCAAAGTGTTTGCAACCCCTCTAACTTCTGTGCCGTCTGCAAATGTGATCAGTATTCCGACATCCAGGTCATTAATTAAGGTGTTTAATAACACCAGACCCAGAATAGATCCCTGTGGAATCCCATGTGAGCCCTCCTTCCAATCTGATGACATTCCATAAATAGTTACTCTTTCTTTGTGGTTTTTTAACCTATTATGTGTCCACTTAAGCGATAGTTTCACTGAGCTAGCATTTCTCCAGCTCTCTTATCGGAATGTCATGTGGGACTGTGTCGAAAACTTTGCTAAGGTCCAGGTACATTATGTCAATATCAATCCCCCATCCACCAAACCAGTTACCCTGCCAAAGAAGGAAGTCAGTCAAGTTTGGCATGATTTGTTCTCAGTAAATCCATTCTGGCTGCTAGTGACCACCACTTTATCCTCCAGGTATTTGCAAATTGAATGACTGGCTACCATGGAGAGACTTCAATCACCCTGATATCTGCTGGGAGAGCAATACAGAGGTACATGGACAATCCAAGAAGTTTTTGGAAAGCGTAGGGGACAATTTCCTGGCGCAGGTGCTGGAAGAAATAAGTAGGGACAGAGTTCTTCTTGACCTGCTGCTCACAAACCGGGAAGAATTAGAAGGGGAAGCAAAAGTGGATGGGAACCTGGGAGGCAGTGACCATGAGATGGTCAAGTTCAGGATCCTGACACAGGGAAGAAAGGAGAGCAGCAGAATACGGACCCTGGACTTCAGAAAAGCAGACTTTGACTCCCTCAGGGAACTGATGGGCAGGATCCCCTGGGAGAATAACATGAGGGGGAAAGGAGTCCAGGAGAGCTGGCTGTATTTTAAAGAACGCTTTTTGAGGTTACAGGGACAAACCGTGCCGATGTGTAGAAAGAATAGTAAATATGGCAAGCGACCAGCTTGGCTTAACAGTGAAATCCTTGCTGATCTTCAACACAAAAAAGAAGCTTACAAGAAGTGGAAGATTGGACAAATGGCCAGGGAGGATTATAAAAATATTGCTCAGGCATGCAGGAGTGAAATCAAGAAGGCCAAATTACACTCGGAGTTGCAGCTAGCAAGAGATGTTAAGAGTAACAAGAAGGGTTTCTTCAGGTATGTTAGCAACAAGAAGAAAGTCAAGGAAAGTGTGGGCCCCTTACTGAATGACGGAGGCAACCTAGTGACGGAGGATGTGGAAAAGTTTAATGTACTCAATGCTTTTTTTTCCTCTGTCTTCACAAACCAGGTCAGCTCCCAGACTACTGCACTGGGCAGCACAGCACGGGGAGGAGGTGAGCAGCCCTCTGTGGAGAAAGAAATGGTTTGGAACTATTTAGAAAAGCTGGACATGCACAAGTCCATAGGGCTGGATGCGCTGCATCCGAGAGTGCTAAAGGAGTTGACGGATGTGATTTCAGAGCCATTGGCCATTATCTTTGAAAACTCATGGCCATTGGGGGAGTTCCCGGACGACTGGAAAAAGGCGAATGTAGTGCCCATCTTTAAAAAAGGGAAGGAGAAGGATCTGGATAACTACAGGCCAGTCAGCCTCACCTCAGTCTCACTGGAAAAATCATGGAGCAGGTCCTCAAGGAATCAATCCTGAAGCACTTAAACAAGAGGAAAGTGATCAGGAACAGTCAGCATGAATTCATCAAGGGCAAGTCATGCCTGACTAATCTAATTGCCTTCTATGATAAATTAGCTGGCTCTGTGGATGAGGGGAAAGCAGTGGACGTGTTATTCCTTGACTTTAGCAAAGCTTTTTATATGGTCTCCCACAGTATTCCTGCCAGCAAGTTAAAGAAGTATGGGCTAGATGAATGGACTATAAGTTGGATAGAAAGCTGGCTAGATTGTCAGGCTCAACGGGTAGTGATCAATGGCTCCATGTCTAGTTGGCATCCAGTATCAAGCGGAGTGCCCCAAGGGTCAGTCCTCACGCCGGTTTTGTTCAGTATCTTCATTAATGATCTGAAGGATGGTGTGGACTGCACCCTCAGCAAGTTTGCAGATGACACTAAACTGGGAGGAGTGGTAGATAGGATATAGAGGGCCCTAGACAAATTGGAGGATTGGGCGAAAAGAAATCTGCTGAGGTTCAACAAGGACAAGTGCAGAGTCCAGCACTTAGGAGGGAAGTATCCCATGCACCGCTACGGACTATGGACCGAGTGGCTAGGCTGCAGTTCTTTAGAAAAGGACCTAGGGGTGACAGTGGACGAGAAGCTGGATATGAGTCAGCAGTGTGCCCTTGTTGCCAAGAAGGCCAATGGCATCTTGGGATGTATAAGTGGGGGCATTGCCAGCAGATTGAGGGAAGTGATCGTTCCTATTCGACATTGGTGAGGCCTCATCTGGAATACTGTGTCCAGTTTTGGTCCCCCCACTAAAAGAAGGATGTGGAGAAATTGGAAAGAGTCCAGCGGAGGGCAACAAAAGTGATTAGGGTAATGGAACACATGACTTATGAGGAGAGGCTGAGGGAACTGGGATTGTTTCATCTGTGGAAGCGAAGAATGAGGGGGATTTGATAGCTTCTATCAACTACCTGAAAGGGGGTTCCAAAGAGGATGGATCTAGACTGTTCTTAGTGGTATCAGATGACAGAACGAAGAGTAATGCTCTCAAGTTGCAGTGGGGGAGGTTTAGGTTGAATATTCAAGACTGATCTGGGCCATGTTACTAAGCATCGCTACTGTGGAAGCCATCACTCTTTAGCAAGCAGAATGGGAACAAGGTGTTCCTTCTATAAGAAACTGATTCCTCATCACTCAACCTGATGAGACGCTGCCTGGCTCTGAGCTGTGATGCTACCTCTGGGGCAAGCCCAACAATTTCAGATGGAGGGTGGTGACGTTTGGCAAATGGCCGCACCTGTGGTCTCAGGAACAATCTGCTGTTTAGCTGCAGTGCAGTTGAGGACGCTGCACACTTAGTGAATGGCTGATTAGATCATGCTGGTCTGTCAGAGGGCATTTTACGAGACTCCATGGTGCTCACCTGCAGGCTACTGAATGGCTGACCTGTGTGTGATGCCTACTGAAGTCCTTTTGATATTTTTCCTTTTTTTTTTAATGTATGCAGCTCTGTTTTATCTCCCTAATTTGTATTGTGTATTTTGAACTTTTCCTATCCTTATTGTACCATTTGTGCATTCCCTAATAATTACTATGAGAGAAAGCTGATTGTGGGGAATGTGTTGTATTTAAGAGGGGAAAACCAGTTTTTTATAACACATACAATTCATAGATATTAGCTCACCTTACTAAAGTGCATCTAGGCCACTCAGAATATTTTATGCCAGACCATTTTATGGTGATATTTAGCACCTGTCTAACTTCTTTGCTTAACAAAGATTCTTAATATGTTGGCTGCCTGGGGTAGGAATATGTTGGGGGTTTACATTGGAAATGAACATTAGCCAGTCAGTTCACTTTGCCTTGAGATACCATCTGCTGTTGCTAATTTCCTTTTTCTGTCAATGATGGACTAATAGAAGATGGCACTGTCACAAATGATGACTGTGAAGTGAGACTCTCAAAAACAAAGGATCCTGACGCAGGGAAGAAAGGTAAGCAGCAGGATACGGACCCTGGACTTCAGGAAAGCAGACTTCGACTCCCTCAGGGAACGGATGGCCAGGATCCCCTGGGGGACTAACTTGAAGGGGAAAGGAGTCCAGGAGAGCTGGCTGTATTTCAAGGAATCCCTGTTGAGGTTACAGGGACAAACCATCCCGATGAGTCGAAAGAATAGTAAATATGGCAGGCGACCAACTTGGCTTAATGGTGAAATCCTAGCGGATCTTAAACACAAAAAAGAAGCTTACAAGAAGTGGAAGGTTGGACATATGACCAGGGAAGAGTATAAAAATATTGCTTGGGCATGTAGGAATGTTATCAGGAGGGCCAAATCGCACCTGGAGCTGCAGCTAGCCAGAGATGTCAAGAGTAACAAGAAGGGTTTCTTCAGGTATGTTGGCAACAAGAAGAAAGCCAAGGAATGTGTGGGCCCCTTACTGAATGAGGGAGGCAAGCTAGTGACAGAGGATGTGGAAAAAGTTAATGTACTCAATGCTTTTTTTGCCTCTGTTTTCACTAACAAGGTCAGCTTCCAGACTGCTGCGCTGGGCATCACAAAATGCGGAAGAGATGGCCAGCCCTCTGTGGAGATAGAGGCGGTTAGGGACTATTTAGAAAAGCTGGACGTGCACAAGTCCATGGGGCCGGACGAGTTGCATCCGAGAGTGCTGAAGGAATTGGCAGCTGTGATTGCAGAGCCACTGGCCATTATCTTTGAAAACTCGTGGCGAACCGGGGAAGTCCCGGATGACTGGAAAAAGGCTAATGTAGTGCCAATCTTTAAAAAAGGGAAGAAGGAAGATCCTGGGAACTACAGGCCAGTCAGCCTCACCTCAGTCCCTGGAAAAATCATGGAGCAGGTCCTCAAAGAATCAATCCTGAAGCACTTGCATGAGAGGAAAGTGATCAGGAACAGCCAGCATGGATTCACCAAGGGAAGGTCATGCCTGACTAATCTAATCGCCTTTTATGATGAGATTACTGGTTCTGTGGATGAAGGGAAAGCAGTGGATGTATTGTTTCTTGACTTTAGCAAAGCTTTTGACACGGTCTCCCATAGTATTCTTGTCAGCAAGTTAAGGAAGTATGGGCTGGATGAATGCACTATAAGGTGGGTAGAAAGCTGGCTAAATTGTCGGGCTCAACGGGTAGTGATCAATGGCTCCATGTCTAGTTGGCAGCCGGTATCAAGTGGAGTGCCCCAAGGGTCGGTCCTGGGGCCGGTTTTATTCAATATCTTCATAAATGATCTGGAGGATGGTGTGGATTGCACTCTCAGCAAATTTGCGGATGATACTAAACTGGGAGGAGTGGTAGATACGCTGGAGGGGAGGGATAGGATACAGAAGGACCTAGACCAATTGGAAGATTGGGCCAAAAGGAATCTGATGAGGTTCAATAAGGATAAGTGCAGGGTCCTGCACTTAGGACGGAAGAACCCAATGCACAGCTACAGACTAGGGACCGAATGGCTAGGCAGCAGTTCTGCAGAAAAGGACCTAGGGGTGACAGTGGACGAGAAGCTGGATATGAGTCAGCAGTGTGCCCTTGTTGCCAAGAAGGCCAATGGCATTTTGGGATGTATAAGTAGGGGCATAGCGAGCAGATCGAGGGACGTGATCGTTCCCCTCTATTCGACATTGGTGAGGCCTCATCTGGAGTACTGTGTCCAGTTTTGGGCCCCACACTTCAAGAAGGATGTGGATAAATTGGAGAGAGTCCAGCGAAGGGCAACAAAAATGATTAGGGGACTGGAACACATGAGTTATGAGGAGAGGCTGAGGGAGCTGGGATTGTTTAGCCTGCAGAAGAGAAGAATGAGGGGGGATTTGATAGCTGCTTTCAACTACCTGAAAGGGGGTTCCAAAGAGGATGGATCTAGACTGTTCTCAATGGTAGCAGATGACAGAACGAGGAGTAATGGTCTCAAGTTGCAGTGGGGGAGGTTTAGATTGGATATTAGGAAAAACTTTTTCACTAAGAGGGTGGTGAAACACTGGAATGCGTTACCTAGGGAGGTGGTAGAATCTCCTTCCTTAGAGGTTTTTAAGGTCAGGCTTGACAAAGCCCTGGCTGGGATGATTTAACTGGGAATTGGTCCTGCTTTGAGCAGGGGGTTGGACTAGATGACCTTCTGGGGTCCCTTCCAACCCTGATATTCTATGATTCTATGATTCTATGAAAGAATAAGAATGCTCAAATAATAGTTCATGCAAACATAGAAGGGAGATGGCTATAGGCATCAGCCTAAGACTTGATCCAAGATAATCGGATGGGAGCAATTGAGATTTGTGGCGTGTGAAGTGCTTTATAATTTCAACCGGCTGTGTCTGTTCAGCCAGGAAGTTTTGAGCCCATCTAGACATGGTGAGTCAGAATATTCTACAGTGAACCTAGACACTCTCAAACTCCATACCCTGAACCTTGACATGAAAACCCCCTCCTTCCCCACTCTGAACTCTAGGGTACAGATGTGGGGACCTGCATGAAAACCCCCTAAGCTTATTTTTACCAGTTTAGGTTAAAACTTCCCCAAGATACAAACTATTTTACCTTTTGCCCTTGGACTTTATTGCTGCCACCACCAGGCGTCTAACAGATATATAACAGGGAAAGAGCCCGCTTGGAAACGTCTTTCTCCCCAAACCCTACACCCCCTTTCCTGGGGAAAGCTTGATAAAAATGCTCACCAATTTGCATAGGTGAACACACAGACCCAAACCCTTGAATCTTAAGAACAAGGAAAAAGCAATCCGGTTCTTAAAAGAAGAATTTTAATTGAAGAAAAAAAGTAAAAGAATCACCTCTGTAAAATCAAGATGGTAAATACCTTACAGGGTAATCAGATTCAAAACATAGAGAATCCCTCTAGGCAAAACCTTAAGTCACAAAAAGACACAAAGACAGGAATATACATTCCATTCAGCACAGCTTCTTTTCTCAGCCATTTAAACAAAACAGAATCTAACGCATATCTAACTAGCAAAAAGAAAAGGAGTACTTGTGGCACCTTAGAGACTAACCAATTTATTTGAGCATGAGCTTTCGTGAGCTACAGCTCACTTCATCACTTCACCGATGAAGTGAGCTGTAGCTCACGAAAGCTCATGCTCAAATAAATTGGTTAGTCTCTAAGGTGCCACAAGTCCTCCTTTTCTTTTTGCGAATACAGACTAACACGGCTGTTACTCTGAAACATATCTAACTAGATTACTTACTAAGTTCTAAGACTCCATTCCTGTTCTGTTCCCGGCAAAAGCATCACGCTGACAGAGAGAGCTTTTGTTTCTCCCCCCTCCAGCTTTGAAAGTATCTTGTCTCCTCATTGGTCATTTTGGTCAGGTGCCAGTGAGGTTATCCTAGCTTCTTAACCCTTTACAGATGAAAGGGTTTTTCCTCTTGCCAGGAGGGATTTTAAAGTGTTTACCCTTCCCTTTATATTTATGTCAGCATGAATAGCCTCACACAGCTGTATGGACCAGGTCTGGCAAATAGGGCGGGCATAGGGGGCTGTGAACATTGCTTGAGCCCAGAGTTACACCGGTCACTGTTTTAAAATGCCAGCATTGGAGAGGCTCTGCGGTATTTCACCTGCCACATGCATTTCCTTGTACTGACAACAGGAAATATCAGGGGGATCTTGGACACATGGGAGTGGTCATGGTCAGTAAATGCTGACATCTTTCTAGCTATAAAAGTAGAATCACCAGTTCACAGGTCACATCATTATCTGTTAAAGATTCCTCCCAAAGTGAGTGTGGATGTGAAAACAAAGGGAGGATGAGAACAAGCTATATTCTTCAGCCCGGAACCAAGTGAGAAGACCCTTGTCTTTGTGCAGAGTGAGCCTCACTGATGGTGGCATGTCCGAGTCCTCCCTTCATGCCCACTGTCAGTGTTCTTGCTGAAGAGTGATAGGTGGGTAGGTAGATCATGAAAATAGCCCACCTTTCCCTATAGAGATAATACTTACTGTATAGAATTCTTTAATGTTTAATTTAATTCTTTAATGTTTAAGTTTAATGGGAGCATCAACTTGAAAATCAACATTCTGTCTGAAATCATAGAATCATAGAATATCAGGGTTGGAAGGGACCTCAGGAGGTCATCTAGTCCAAGCCCCTGCTCAAAGCAGGACCAGCCAGGTCTTCATCCCAGCCAGGTCTTCATCCCAGCCAGGGCTTTGTCAAGCTGGGCCTTAAACCTCTAAGGATGGAGATTCCACCACCTCCCTAGGTAACCCATTCCAGTGCTTCACCACCCTCCTAGTGAAAAAGTTTTTCTTAATATCCAACCTAGACCTCCCCCACTGCAACTTGAGACCATTGCTCCTCGTTCTGTCATCTGCCACCTTCATCCTCTTTGGAACCTCCCTTCAGGTAGTTGAAGGCTGCTATCAAATCCCCCCTCACTCTTCTCTTCTGCAAACTAAAGACGCCCAGTTCCCTCAGCCTTGCCTCGTAAGTCATGTGCCCAGCCCCCTAATCATTTTCATATCTTCACCTATTATTTTTACAAGGAACCGCTAACGATCACTGAAAGAAATTTAGGGGCGGGGGAAGTGGGGAAAACCCAGTTTTTCCTTTGTACTGGAATGCAGCAAACATCAGTGGCTGTTCTGGGGAACAGAGAAACAGCCCCTAGATAATAGACATTCAGAACTCTCAAGGTCATAACTTACCTAACTAGTGGATAGTGTTTAAAACATACAGAGGATTAAAAGGACAAGGGAATCTAAAAATATCAGTGGTGATAAACCACTGGAGTTAAATCCTTGGTCACCTTATGTTCATTTTAGTGGTGATCAACAACATGCTATCCAAGAAACAACCAAGCCCTGAAGCCTTTATGCATTCTTTACTTATCCATTTGGCAACAAACTGGCATCAGGCCTACAATGGTCACAGTTATAAGCAGAGCTCCAACCCAGTAACTGCACACCCATCTCCTGGGCAATGTACATAGATGTAAGGTGTTTGACTTAGTACCACAAAACATCTGGTTTAAAAAATTAGCACTATACAATATCAATATAGCACACATTAAAAGGATTAAGAACTGATCAACTGACATGGCAAAATGTAGCTGTCAATGGGGAGTCGTCATCGAATGAGGATTCTCCAGGGATTGCTAGTAGCCCTGATGCTAGTCAACATTTTATTGATGATTTGGAAATAAATATAAAATCACTGCTGACAAAATTTATGGATGGCACAAAGACTGAAGGAGTGATAAGTAACGAGGAGGACAGGGCAGTCATGTAGAATGATCTGGATCACTTGAGAAGCTGGGCCCATTCAAGCAAAATGCATTTTAATAGTCTATGCAAATTCCTACCTCTATGAACAAGAAATGCAGGCCACACCCACAGAATGGGGTGAAAGCTGATGACGATCGGAGGAAGTCCTGGATGACTTGAAAAAGGCTAATGTAGTGCCCATCTTTAAAAAAGGGAAGAAGGAGGATCCTGGGAAGTACAGGCCAGTCAGCCTCACCTCAGTCCTTGGAAAAATCATGGAGCATGTCCTCAAGGAATCAATTCTAAAGCACTTAGAGGAGAGGAAAGTGATCAGGAACAGTCAGCATGGATTCACCAAGGGCAAGTCATGCCTGACTAATCTAATTGCCTTCTATGATGAGATAACTGGCTCTGTGGATGAGGGGAAAGCAGTGGACATGCTGTTCCTTGACTTCGGCAAAGCTTTTGACGCGGTCTCCCACAGTATTCTTGTCAGCAAGTTAAAGAAGTATGGGCTAGATGAATGGACTATAAGGTGGATAGAATGTTGGCTAGATTGTCAGGCTCAATGGGTAGTGATCAATTGCTCCATGTCTTATTGGCAGCCAGTATCAAGTGGAGTGCCCCAAGGGTCGGTCCTGGGGCCGGTTTTGTTCAATATCTTCATAAATGATCTGGAGGATGGTGTGGATTGCACCCTCAGCAAGTCTGCAGATGACACTAAACTGGGAGGAGATGTAGATAGGATACAGAGGGCCCTAGACAAATTGGAGTATTGGGCGAAAAGAAATCTGATGAGGTTCAACAAGGACAAGTGCAGAGTCCTGCACTTAGGGCGGAAGAATCCCATGCACCGCTACAGACTACGAACCGAATGGCTCGGCAGCAGTTCGGCAGAAAAGGACCTAGGGGTTACAGTGGACGAGAAGCTGGATATGAGTCAACAGTGTGCCCTTGTTGCCAAGAAGGCCAATGGCATTTTGGGATGTATAAGTAGGGGCATAACGAGCAGATGGAGGGATGTGATCGTTCCCCTCTATTCGACATTGGTGAGGCCTCATCTGGAGTACTGTGTCCAGTTTTGGGCCCCACACTACAAGAAGGATGTGGAAAAATTGTAATGAGTCCAGCGGAAGGCAACAAAAGTGATTAGGGGATTGAAACACATGACTTATGAGGAGAGGCTGAGGGAACTTGGATTGTTTAGTCTGCGGAAGAGAAAAATGAGGGAGGATTTGATAGCTGCTTTCAACTACTTGAAAGGGGGTTCCAAAGAGGATGGATCTAGACTGTTCTCAGTGGTAGCAGATGACAGAACAAGGAGTAATGGTCTCAAGTTGCAGTGGGGGAGGTTTAGATTGGAGATTAGGAAAAACTTTTTCACTAGGAGGGTGGTAAAACACTGGAATGCGTTACCTAGGGAGGTGGTGGAATCTCCTTCCTTAGAAGTTTTTAAGGTCAGGCTTGACAAAGCCCTGGCTGGGATGATTTCATTGGGGATTGGTCCTGCTTTGAGCAGGGGGTTGGACTAGATGACCTCCTGAGGTCCCTTCCAACCCTGATATTCTACGATTCTATGAATGGGGACTGTATGCTGAGAAGCAGGGACTCTGAAATGGATTTAGGGGTCATAGTGGACAAACAACTCAACATGAGCTCCCAGGGAATCCTGTGGCAAAAAGGGCCGATGTGATCCTTTGGACACACATTAAGGGAACAGTGAGTAGAGGCAGAGGAAGGATATTTCACTTCTTTATAGAGCATTGGTGAGTCTGATACTGAAATACTGTGTCCAGCTCTGGTGTCCACATTTCAGAAAGGATGCTGGAAAATTGGCGAGGGTGCAGAGATGAGGCCAAAAATTATTTGAGAGCTGGAGAAATGTCTCACAGTGGGAGACGTAAGGAGCTTAGTCTGTTTATTGAACAGAAGACTGTGTGTGTTTATTGAACAGAAGACTGGGGAGAAAACAGCAGGTGCTAAAAGGCTCTTTAATCTATCTGAGAGAGGCAGAACAAGAACCACTGACTGGAAGCTGAAGCAGACAAATTTGAATTACAAATAAGGCACACATTTTTAATAGTGCAGGTGATAAACCATTGGAACAAACTACTCAGGGAAATGGTGGATTCGCCATCTCTTGATGCCTTCGGTTCAAGCCTGGATGCCTTTCTGGAAGATATGCTTTTAGTCAAACAAGTGATTTGGCTCAATACAGGGGTAACTGTGTACAATGTAATGGCCTGTGATATACAGGGGGGTAGACTAGATGATCTAACAGTCCTTTTGGCCTTAAAATCTATGATTCTATGACCTAATTGAGCTCCCATTCTGGTTCAGGGCTGGATCAGGCCCCAAAATACAAATCCTTCCACCGGAACTGTAAAGGACTAATCCTGTTAAGTCATTGGGTTCTTCGTCATAAGGAGAGCTGCCCACTAGGAGGAGATAATCAGCCAACATATGTGACTCAGGCAAATCTCCAGGAGTAATGAGAATTTGGCCTACAATAAATAAGGAAGTGTGCAAGAGGATAATTTTTGATTCTCACAGTTCATTTGACTGCAAATTAATATATAAGATCCCTGTACATGTTAAACAATTTCCAGGGGATGGCAAGGATCTTACATATTAATAAGATCTTATATATTAATTTGCTGTCAAATGAACTGTGAGAATCTAAAATTATCCTCAGTTAACAGGGTTTGTTTGTACATTGTGCCAAAAGTACTGTACTGAGAGAATCAGTGCCATATTCCATACAAGAATTTAAACAAGAGGAATGTCTGTGGAGGAGGGATAAGACTTTTGCGCTAGGAGGTATAAAGGTGTTTGACTGAAATGCTTTCTCTACTTTATTTACAGTAATAAAAAGGCTAAAAGTTTCTATTATGACAATTCTTATTTTTTCCCAATCTCCTTGTTTGTTTGTTTTAATCTTCTGGCCATGCATAATTTCTGATCATTGCATTTTCTATTAGCCACTATGCTCCTAACTATGAGACTATTATGACCTGCTGTCGGTTTGGAATTTACACTTCTCTGCATTGTAGCTGTTGCTTTAAAAAACAAAAACAAAAATAACCCACCCCTTTAATAGGAAATTTAAATAGAAACAATAAGCAATGTGCCTTAGTGCTAGAGGATATGACAAGGGCCAGGGCTAGGTAATCGGCTTCCTATACAGCACAAAAACCACATACGCACAAATGAACACCCCAGGTAAATAGTTGTAAACACAATAAAAAATAAATTAAAACTCAACATTGTTTTACAAGTCAGCGTAATGGAGATCTGTGCGACTGCAGGTTTTGTCTATGCAGTAGAGTAAAAATGAATTCTCTGACTGAAATTCTTGCCCCGTTAAAGTTGACAGGAATTTTGCCATTGATTTCAATAGGTTCAAGATTTCATCCTGTGTGTCATTAGGTTGACAAACTAGTCCTATTGGAAGAGCAGATGCCAGTCCTTTGTTTCCTCTTACGGAGGATCTCTAATAGGGCCCTAGGATCACAGTAATGTGTCCAAGGTCTCCTAGAACCTGATTTGGGAGGATTCTTAAGCATGTGAGTAATTCTAATGACTTCAGAGGGACTGCTCACTTGCTTAGAGTTAGGCATGTGCTTAAGTATATTGCTGAATTGGGGCTCTGGTGGGCATTGTAGTCCAGCATGAACAAAGACATATGTCTGAGCAGTGTGGGGTGACAGAGATTCATGGAATGAGTGATGGGGCAGCATGTTTCAATGGGATGCTTCTTTAGCAGCTAACAAATAATGCATGCATTAGAAGCCATCTTGTAATTTAAGTGGACCTGTAGGCAAAAGTCTCTCAGTCAGAAAATGAAATGTTTTACACATCATGCCCTGTGGTCCCAGCCAAGAAATCACATAATTAGAACCAATATTCATAGAATTGTGGCAGTATAGGGCTGGAAGGGACCTCGTGAGATCACCTACTCCAGATCCTTGATCTTACTATTCTTCCTAGCTTTTCTTCCATCAGCCTGTGCTGTAATGCTGTCTCTCTGAAAATTGCAAGCAGTTCTCCTGAAAGATTGTTTTTCCCTTAGATTTTCTTCCCCTGGGACCTTGCCTACCAATTCTCTGAGAGTGTTAGTCTGCTTTTCTGAAGTTTGATGTTCCCCTCCCCCCCCCTAAATATATAAAATAAAATAACCAGCTAGTTATACAAAGGGCATGATTCAGAACTGAGAATGCCCAACCTGAAACATAAGGCTGACAAAATTACTGCTCTACGTAAGATCTTGTCTACCTGTTAATTTAAGCCCTGATCCTGCAAGTGTTTAGGCATGTGAATGACTTTACACACATGACATGTCTCATAGAATTCTGTGTAAATTTCCTTATGAACCTAAGTCTTTAGATCAGGGCCAACGTGTGATACAAATGTAATTTAAAGTAACAGATTTAAATCTCTGCCTTACATGAAGGTGTGTTTTGAAGAATTGTGTCCCTTTTATTAGCATTAATTGTGAATAAAGTAGGGGAAATGAGTTTTAAACACATGCTTTTTAAAAATGTGATATGTTGGTAGAATAACTTTTCTGATGTACTGAAATGAAAACTACTGCAGTTCATGAGGCAGCGCAAAGGTTTCAGTTTGCAGGCCACTTTCTTTAAAAAAGAACTCAACTGCAGTAAAATGCTTATACATTTATATATTGTCATTAAAATAAAATGTTTAAGTTTAATTTTTACAGCCATTTAGAGGTGGGCAAATATTGCAAAAAACATGTCCATAAATTTGTTTTGCTGTGTGCCCCTCTTCAGTTGTTTTGCGTGGATATTCTGGCCCATGAGTTTACTGGTCAGAATGATCATTGAAACTGTGAATTCTAGAAAGAAGGGCATGCTCTGGAAACCTGCTTCTAAATGGCAGGTTTCAGAGTAACAGCCGTGTTAGTCTATATTCGCAAAAAGAAAAGGAGAACTTGTGGCACCTTAGAGACTAACCAATTTATTTGAGCATGAGCTTTCGTGAGCTACAGCTCACTTCATCGGATGCATACTGTGGAAACTGCAGCAGACTTTATATACACACAGAGAATATGAAACAATACCTCCTCCCACCCCACTGTCCTGCTGGTAATAGCTTATCTAAAGTGATCATCAGGTTGGGCCATTTCCAGCACAAAACCTGGATTTTTAACCTGGTGAATAATGACCAGGTACTCAACACAATTTAATATTAACAAAGGGGAAAGAATGCAAACCACAACAGGGAAAGAACAGGTTAAAGACTATCTAGATACGTGGGGTGTATCAAGTCAGCAAAGACTGATGAAATTCATCCTGGGGTACGAAAGGAACTAGCTGAAACAATCTCAGAACCATTAGCAGTTATCTTTGAGAACTCCTGGAGGATGGGTGAAGTCCTGGTGGACTGGAGAAGGGCAAACATAGTCGCTATTTTTAAAAAGAGGAACAAACCAGATCCAGGGAATTATTGAGCTGTCAGCCTAACTTCGATATCTGGAAAGGGCTGAATAAATTATTCAACAATCAGTTTTCATGTACCTAGAGGATAACAGTGTCATAAAGAGAAACCAGCATGGATTTGTCAAGAACAAATCAGGCCAAACCAATCTAACTTCCTTTTTTGTCAGGGTTACTGGCCTAGTGGATAGGGTGAAAGTTGTGAGGGGTTGCAAGTACTTTGGAGGACAGGATTAGAATTCCAAATGACCTCAACAAATTGGAGGATTGGTCTGAAATCAACACAATGAAATTCAATAAAGACAAGTGCAAAGTACTTCACTTAGGAAGGACAACTCAAATGCACAACTATAAAGTGGGGAATAAATGACCAGGTGCAGTACTGCTGAAAAAGATCTGAGGGTTCTAGTGGATCACAAATTGAATATTAGTCAACAGTGTGATGCAGTTGTGAAATAGGCTGGTATCACTTTGGGGTGTATTAACAGGAGTATTGTATGTAAAACACAGGAGATAACTGTCACACTCTACTCAGCACTGGTGAGGAGTACTGTATCTAGTTCTGGGCACCACTCATTAGGAATGATGTGGACAAATCGTAGAAGGTCCAGAGGAGAGCAAAAAAGAAGATAAAAGGTTTAGAAAACCTGACCTATGAGGAAAGGTTAAAAAAATGGGTATGATTAGTCTTGAGAGAAGAAGGGAGGCAGGGGACAGAACTGATAGTCTTCCAATATGTTAAGGGCTGTTATAAAGAGGACGCTGAGCAATTGTTCTCCATTTTCTCTGAAGGCAGGACAAGAAATAATGGGCTTAATGCAGCAAGGGAGATGTAGGATAGATATTAGGAAAAACTTTGTATCTAAGGGTAGTTAAGCTCTGAAAAAGCTTCAAAGGTAGGTTGGGGAGTCCCTATGATTGGTAGTTTTTTTTAAAGAACAGATTAGACAAACATCTGTCAGAGATGGTCTAGGTCAGTTGTTCCCAAACTTGTTCCGCCGCTTTTGCAGGGAAAGCCCCTGGTGGGCCGGGCTGGTTTGTTTACCTGCCGCGTCCGCAAGTTCGGCCTATTGCGGCTCCCAGTGGCCGCAATTCGCTGCTCCAGGCCAATGGGAGCTGCTGGAAGTGGCGGCCAGTACGTCCTTCGGCCTGCACCGCTTCTAGCAGCTCCCATTGGCCTGGAGCAGCGAACCGGAGCTGCTGGGAGCCAAGATCGGCCGAACCTGTGGACGCAGCAGGTAAACAAACCAACCTGGCCCGGCAAGGGCTTTCCCTGCACGAGCGGTGGAACAAGTTTGGGAATCACTGGGGTCTAGGTTTATTTGGTCCTACTTCAGCACAGTGGGCTGGACTTGAGGACGTCTCAAGGTGCCTTCCGACTTTACATTTTTATGATTCTACTCTGCCAAATGGATTTTCCCAAATTCTCTAGCTCCAGTTGGTACATTATGTTGAAGTTGTAATGAACAAGTAATTACTGTATGGCTTGTTTACTGTGCACTGAAGTGACCTTAGTTAGTGTGAATGTACTTACATTACAAGCTTTCTCTGATAAGCTCTCCGGGAAAACATTTTCTGTTTGTTAGCACAATGTCAAACATTATAGAATGATGGTTATTCAGTTAATACAGGCTTTTATCAGTATGAAGGAAGAGAGGATTATAGGGCTTTTTCTGAGTCACTGCAACTATAAGTACAGCTGTTTGCCATTTCCCTGTCGTTTTCAGTGATCTATATAGATGAATGTATATATGAATGGGTAAGAGTTTACCAATACAGATCTGGAAGAAGAATTGGGCCTGTTAGCGGAAATATGTGTATAGTAAGTCTTCCATACCTTACATATTTGACAGCTGTAAATAACACCACAAGTAGGAGATTTACTTGAGAAGACCCAGGAAATGCTATGCATTTGTCACTGATTAGTAACTAACATTATTATTATTATTATTATTATTGGTACTTTAAAAAAAAAAAGAAGAAGCTTTTACTAATAGCTGCTAAGAGAAGCACCTATTTAGGGGGCAGTGCTCCAATTCTAAAATCTCATCATACTGCATCATACAGTATAATTAATAAAAAGAAAAGGAGTACTTGTGGCACCTTAGAGACGAACAAATTTATTTGAGCATGAGCTTTCGTGAGCTACAGCTCAAATAAGTTTATTCGTCTCTGAGGTGCCACAAGTCCTCCTGCTCTTTTTGTGAATACAGACTAGCACAGCTGCTACTCTGAAACCAGAGTAATTAATGCTACTCTAAGTTCCTATGTTAACTTATTTCCTATTCCTGGAAGTGTTCTGACAGAACATGGGAATCTCTGACCACAGTTGCATCTTATTTATTGTTTGATGGACCTATGCACACAAACTGACATACAGTGGTTTTTATGCCTTATTAAACATCAATTGCCTGAAAACATTAATGTAGCCAAAGATGAATGACTCCTAAGATGCATCCCCAATAAGCTTTCAAGAGGGGATTCTGGGGCATTCATATGGTAGATCCATTTGAAATAGATCACATAGGACATTATCACAAGCAAGAACAGAGATCAGAGCTGGTAAGGAATTTAAGCATGTATATTGGTATTTCTCAAATCAGTTACTTTTGATAAATGTGCAGAATATATGAGCTATGTCCTCTTTATACTTTAATTAAAATATAAATTGTTCATTTCATGCCCCATTTCTACCAATAAGTACTCACTTGTGTAAGACCAAGGCTAGTAATTAATTACTTTTCTTATTTTTTGACATTTATATTCTCCCAATGATTCCTGAAAGTTTGCTTTATATTTTCTTTCTGCCTCAAAGTTTTGAGTAGCGATGAGGATTCAAGCAACATCGAGTGGTTCTGAACATGTCCTTCTAACGGCTGATGTTCTTATAATGTAGTAGTGTACCTCTGGCCTTTCCGAGGTAATATTCCAGCGGCTGCCAAAAGGCCAGGCTGATGCTTTACTGCACTTTCCCATGTAAGACTTAAGAGCTGACATTTATAAAACTGCTGGTGAACTGTGGTGAAGTGAGTTCTAATATCTGTTATGCAGCAAGAGCTGGACTACTGGAGTGATGCTGAAAGATCTACAATGGGAGTTTTATGGGTGACCTTTTGAAGATGGAGCAATGGCAAGCAGCGCCACTCCTGGTCTTGTAGTTTGGAATGCTTTCTGGCCACATATTCTGAACCTTTAATCTACTTCAGGTCATGGGCTCCCCTTTTCAGCAAAAATGTGCAGTTAACATCCTCAAATTCACTACAAGTGAGGAACAGGGCAAGTTAATCCAAATCTTCCCACTCGTTCATGAGAGGGGGAGTTTTGCTGCGGTAGCCAGCATGGAGGTGACCAGATCTAAAAACCCAACAACTGTGCTGAGGCAGACAGAGGAGGTTGCAG
This sequence comes from Lepidochelys olivacea, assembly GCF_965140295.1. NCBI lineage: Eukaryota > Metazoa > Chordata > Testudines > Cheloniidae > Lepidochelys > Lepidochelys olivacea. The sequence goes on from NC_140416.1 coordinate 128,329,035, forward strand.
GGTCCATAATAAGGGGATATGGTGCACAGCAATGTAGAGCAATTGTTTCCAAAACTTTTGCAGTGTGCTGTGAGATGTACAATTGCACGTTGCCTCTATAGTCTTAGACATCCATGGAAACCTTTCTATTTTCCGACACTGAGGTGCTGAATGCAAATTGCTGCTGTTCCCCAGAGCAGTATTAACCTACATATATGGACTGGGGAATAGCAGCAATTTGTGTTCAGCACCTCATTGTATATATAAAAAAACAACTCAGAGAGTTACTGTTTCTCAGGGTAGTGTCTGCAGCAGAACTCTGACTTTGCATTGTCTCCACCTGCAATTCTAGGCCACCCCTCTGCCCTGCCACACACGCTGTCTTGTAAACTTGTTATAGTTCTTTTTCGTGGAATGATTTTGTGCTGTAAGCTGCTTTCAGCAGGGGTCTAGATTTTGCACATTGGTTTTGTAAAAGTTTGTAATACTTGCAGTGTGCAAACTGAGTTTAAGCAAGAGATAATTTTGAATGTGATAGAAAATACTTCGGCACAACTGGTGGACAAATAGAGAAACCAGTACATGCAGACTGTCCTGTGCCATCTTGGAGGCATGAATGGGAGTCTGATGTGTAAAAGCAATATCTCCCAGGCAGACTGGCTAGGCAGATCTAAAAGAAACACCATTTGTCTTGCTGCCCTGGCAGAAATGGCTGTCCCCCAAATGCTCTCATCCAGTGCTGGTGCATCTGTGTCCGGGAAATATATTTTTGGAAAAGGAAGAACATTTCCTATTAGTAATAGATAAAGGTCTAATTGTGAACCTTTAACTCACATTGGTAAGTAGTGTCTCTGTCACACACATGCACACAAAAATAGTCCTATCAACTTCAGTAGAGTTCTTCATGTAGATAACTGCTCACTGATGCAAGTAAAGACGTCCAGCAGGGAATTATGCTCCCAAGTCCAGCTTGCACAAAGGCCTCTCCTCATAGGTCATGTGCTCCAGCCCCCTAATCATTTTTGTTGCCCTTCACCATCCTTCAGATCATTAATGAAGATATTGAACAAAACTGGCGTGAGGACCAACTCTTGGGGCACTCCGCTTGATACTGGATGCCAACTAGACATGGAGCCATTGATCACTACCCGTTGAGCCTGACGATCTAGCCAGCTTTCTATCCACCTTATAGTCCATTCATCCATCCCATACTTCTTTAACTTGCTGGCAAGGATACTGTGGGAGACCATATCAAAAGCTTTGCTAAAGTCAGTGAATAACACATCCACTGGTTTACCCTCATTCACAGAGCCAGTTATCTCATCAGAGAAAGTAGTTTGGTTAATCAGGCATGGCTTGCCCTTGGTGAATCCATGCTGACTGTTCCTGATCACTTTCCTCTAAGTGCTTCAGAATTGATTCCTTTCAGTGAATATTTTGTAATATAAACTTACAATAGACTTTTTATGAAATTCCTGGCATTAAACTGATCAGCTAGAATTATTATGACAATTCAAGACAAGAGTTCCACACTAAGTCACGGTACATTTGTTTGAAAAAAATCAATATCAAAAGAATGCATGTTTTAAAATATTAACCCGCTTAGGATGGATGTTTTGTACTAGCCCACCCATAAGGATGGTGATACATTGGAGAGAGTTCAGAGAAGAGCCACAGGGATGAATAAAGGACTAGAAACCCTGCCTTATAGTCATCAGACTCAAAAATCTCAATCTATTTAACTTAATAAAGAGAAGGTTAAGGGGTGACTTGAGCACAGCTTGTAAGTATCTACATGGGGAACAAATATTTAATAATGGGCTCTTCAATCTAGCAGAGAGAGGTATAAAACCATCCAATGGATTCAGATGGAAATAAGGCATGCATTTTTAACAGAGAGAGTAATTAACCACTGGAACAGTTTACCGAGGATTGTAGTGGATTTTCCATCACTGGCTATTTTAAAATCAATATTGGATTTTTTTTTCTAAAAGCTCTGCTCTAGGAATTATTTTGGGGAGGGTCTATGGCCTGTGTTATACAGGAGGTCAGCCTAGATCACTGTGGTTCCTTCTGGCCTTGGAATCTGTTAATCTTTTAATCTGATGACTGTATAATTTAGAAACTGATACTTCAATAGTGTGTACTTCTACTGCTTCACAGAGTATACAGAGCTGTATGAAATTGTCAAGGGCACAAGAAGGTTCTTAGAGAGACAAGGTGGGTGAGGTAATATCTTTTATTGGACCAAGTTCTGTGGGTGAGAGACAAGCTTTAGAGCTTATGTAACCCACACACCTCCTGGGTGTGATGTTCTGTCCTATCTAGTGGCACCAAGACCACTTAGAGAGAGAGAGAGTTAAATGAGTCTACTCTACAGCCTTAGCTAACAGCCAGCTGGCTTTTAGCTCATGTGGTAGAGGCTCATGCACTAAGCTCCAGAGATCTCCGGTTCAATCTCTCCCGCCAATGACCGGGGTCTGTCAGCGTCACATTTACACAGAGTTCTTCTTCAGGTCACAGCAGACATCTATTTCATATGAAACTACAGCTGGGCAGGAAATGGTTTCCTCTCTCAGACACTTTCTGAGCTTTCACAACTTTTCCTAACTGGGATGGAATGGATCTTTCCCAGTTTTTTCATGAAAAAAGAGAGCCATCGGGATGTGGGAGCGGGGCCAGGTTCAAGTCCCTGCTCTTTCCGATTGCAATCAGGGACTTGAATCTCCCACATCCCAAGTGAGTGCCCAGACAACGAGGCTACTGACCAGAAATTTTTTCCTGGACCTGAGAAACTTTCCTGACAAAAATTTAATTCAAACAGACATGTTCCCATGGAAGGTTTTTGTTTCAATGAATCAGCATTTTCCAGAAAATACATCATCAAAAAAAATTCCCAGCCAACTCTATTTGAGACCAGATACCTGCAATGCAGTCAAGAAAGGTTTGAAGGAATAAGTAAGGCAAGGGAAGGGATTGGGAGCCAGAGATGGCGAGAGAATGCACATAAATAGGAGCCAAGAAACAGGACATATGTGACTGGGTGAACTAGGTCCAGTGGTAACCTGCTGGAGGCCTCAGGGTCCTGCCATATTCGTCCCCGGAAAGGAGCAGCAGAGAGGTCCTCCAAGCAGGCTCGAGTGGCTGCAGGTGAAGCAGCCAATCAGAGAGGCTGTGGGGAGCACCCATTCAGGGCCCAGAAGGACCCTATAAAAAAGGAGCTGCAGAGCCAGAGACAGACCGTTCCTTGCTGTAGCTAGAGGAGTGCAGCGGGTGCTCCTGTCTGGCTAACGGAAACTGCAGCACAGCTGACATCTCAGTGCTCGTAGGGACCGGGGGAGTGAGGAAGAGCTCCTGACTGGCAGCTGGGCTTGAGCTTAGAAGTTCCCTGAACTAAGGGTAAGACACTGGTGAAGGCTGGGGCCATGGGAAAGTGGCCCAGGGAACTGAAGGCAGTTTTGCCAAAGGGACATGGTGGCATGTGGCTACTGTAAGTAGGGTCCCTGGGCAGGGACCCTGAGTAGTGGATGGGCCCAGGTCTCCCTGCATAGTTGACTGAGGGAGGGTCTACAACTGGACAGCAGTAAACCCTCAGAAGGGGACTGAGCTGTCAGGAGGCCTAGCTAAAACAGATTAAGGGGGCGAAACCATTGCCTCCAGGGAGGCAGCCCTGGGGGTACGGCTTAATACCTGGACCAGGGCTGGTTTAAAAACCACAGACACACCTGACCAGAAGGGAATGCCTGCGAGAGGTGGGTGCCATGCCATTACAACATATAGTATGAGTGCAGAGATGTCCCACATTTCATTCTGTAGGAGGAAAAGCGTTGAAGGCTAAAGTGACCTGGAATGGATTACAGTAATGAATGTACATAAGAGGAAAGAGAACTCTGAACAGTGGGAGATTTATTGGTGCACAAGGCCAGTGTAAGTGATCTAGAAATGCAAGCATCCTGGGAATAGTGTTCTTTATAGTGGGCAGTGAATGAAGCACAGTTCCCATTGTTAATGAGATGGGGAAAACCACATTGAAAATATAGCACATTGTGAATCTTGCAATCTACCTTTCACGGTAGTTTGCATTTCAAAAAGAAGTGTGTCATCAGTGAAGTATAATGTCCATGGGGCAGTGTGCAATCTGTGGGTTTCTCTTGGGACAGATTTCACAAACTTAAACTGCAGACTCTGTTCACCTGGATTTAAATGTGCACAGGTTCTTTTTAGAACTTTAGGCTTAGACAAACCTGAAAGCTCCAAGTGAACCTCAAAGCAAATGCAATGAACACCACTCACCCCCTTTTTGCCAGTCCTTTTCTTTGAATAACTCTTTCCCACACAAGTCCATTTTCATGAGTTGGTTCCATGCCATTTCACATAGACCTGTAGTAATTACAAATTACAGCATCCTCAGTACTGGCATTAATTGGCATCCTTCTTGGTAATCTTATCAGATAGTTCAAGGTTTGCTGTACTGCTCTCTTGGCCCTAACAGCTCCCCCTTCAGTTCTGAGTTGTGGCCTGGTGGCAGGGCAATATATAGAGACTTGCATTCCCACTGTCCATATGCGACTGCTCTGTGGATAAAGAGTGGGCGTTACTCTCTACTACTGTAAATGCAGCACCTTTTACAAGGGCTCAGGGCAAGGTCTCACAGTTCTTTTTTCAGGCAAAAGTCAATTGGAGTTCTGCCTGCCCAGGGACTGCAAGATCAAGGCCCATAAGATCAGGGCCTAAACTTAAGGTTGCTTTCAAGAAGTTTTCTACAGATGCTTCCTTGTAGTAGAGGTGATGTACGTGATTTATTTCTGCATCCATTTTTTACAAGGGAGCTGACAATGTGTTGCATTGTTGTAATTAGATATACAAATATTTTGGTTTAATGTTCTTAAACATTTTGGGGAAAAACAGAGTTGTGGCTATTTTCAGTGAGGGGAGTCCATCCTGTACAGGAGCCTACCTGGAAACCAACTTTCTTTTAAGTATATAATTTCCATGAAATTTGGGTTTTGAAAATAATCATGTTTTCATAGCGCTGTGCCAGGAGCTGGCTGTACAATAGGTATGCACAAACACACTCTCCTTCTGCACTGGTAAAACCCCACATTAGCCCAGCTATACCAGTTACTTATGTGCACAAATTGGTACTTGCACCTACAGTTACCTGGCTGCCTGGGCAATAACGGCAGTTGTCTCCTGGCTCATCTGAGGACTGAATCCAGAAGGTTCTGGGCGCTTGCAACATCCACAGACTTCAGGGTGAGAGGTAGGTGCCCTCACCTATTTGAAGTAGGCTCCTCTTGTGCACAGGCTTGCCAGCCTTTCAAATCGTTTAATCGTAAAATGGGCTGTTGTACTGCACGTGTGCCGTAAGTAAATCTGTCATAAGGGTGGTGGTTATGCAGTTCAAATGTGCCAGGATGTTACCTAACCAGTACAGAGCCATTGATCACTATTTAGCTAATGAGCCAAGGGCTAACCAGTTGTCTAAGAATTTTCATGAGAAACAGTTATGCCTCCCCCAGTGCTCGCACTGACTTCATATTGACAGAATAATTGTCATCTGCCTCAAATTTCACCAAATAGACCATCATAGGTCCTAAGAAGCAATTTACAGCCCATGCTGCCATAAGGTGTCTCTAAGAAAGATGAAATGCAATGTCTTTGAAGAACTGCTATGAAATGTGCGGGTTTTTTTAATGCACATATGAGTACAACCCCTAATGGCTCAAGAGCCCTGCTGGTATATTGTCTGCTTTTGTTCACCTACCATGTGGCCATGTATACAGACAGATTAATCGAGATAAGGCAAAATATTCAGGACTTGTACTTATTTTTTGTCTCCTGCTCTGAAAGATTTTGCCAATTGGAGAGAGAGCCCCTATTGTTAATATGGGGATACTGGTGGGACCAGGGAGGGATCCCAATGACAATATGTGAGTGCACATATTTTGTTGGTAAATGTTTTGTGCCTGTGGCTAAAAAAAATGACTAAATATTCTTAGACTCGTTCCTTGCAATTCTGGTCATGACAGAGGAATGCTGTTGGTACCAAACAGGGCTGGAGTGAGAGGGGCGGTGGGGGTGATAAATGGAAGATATAATTACATGGTGAATCAGTGGATTTGAGCATTAACCTGATAGGTTCAAAATCAGGTCTTCGGGGGCCTTTTAGGGTCTGTAGGCAAAACAGTCCAATTCTGCCTTATTAGATTATCATAAGAATGGCCAGACTGGGTCAGACCAAAGGTCCATCTAGCCTAGCATCCTGTCTTCTGACAGTGGCTAATGTCAGGGGCCCCAGAGGGAATGAACGGAACAGTAATAATCAAGTGACCTAGGATGGTATAGAATTGGCGAAGCTCATCACTAGTAATCACTGTCCTGACTTTTTCAGGTCCTGCACTTTTTAATATGAACAACTGCAAGCTTCATTTGAACCATCCCCTTATGCTCCACTTTGCACTGATTAGCCATGAAGGTGAAGGTAGAAATAATTATCTTGGCAGCGTAGCTTTGCAGTATAAAGATATTTAAAGCTAACATTAGCTACTTGGCTAACGTTTCAAAATGCTTAATAAACTTTATGGAGCCTTAAGCCAGGGTTTTATTTTTATCAAAAATTGATGCAACCTGATTTGAATATAAACCCACTTATTTTAAAAAAGACAATACAATTTTCTGTCACTAGAGGCAATTGATTGGATTTTGATGGTTTTTTAATGATAAAATAAGACATGTTTGTGCAGACTTGACCAAAATAATCTTGTGCTTTTCATGTGACTGATTATCAAATCCTATGGCTTGGGTCAGACTTTTTTGCGTGCATAGTCTCAGTGGGAGGCTTGCTGGAAGCATGATGGATGGCAAGAAAGAATGGGTGGGAGCCTGTAGCTGTTAGAAAAATCTGTGTCCCCCCTGTGATTACAGTGCAGACCAGGGACTGTTGCACCTGATAACACCGTTCAGGGACTCTTTCCAGAATGTCATAACTCATTGGCTGTGGAATAATATCTCTGACATTAGGATCAGATTAAATGAATAATCATTCTAATTTAACACTGTTATAGATTAATTCCATGGCCATTTGGATAACATTCACAACGCCTTTCCCCTACAGACAGTGACACATCACTTGGAAATTATTATTAGCACTTCTTATCCTTATTTCCTACAAGCACCTTTGTGCTTTCTTCCGTGCTGCCCCTCATCCATGAAGAAAACTCTGCCAAAATTCACAGATCCAACCCCTTGTCTCCTCTCCCGTCCTTCCTTCGACCCGACAGATCACTGCCATCTCACTTTGTTGAGGCTGGAGACCACCTGTGATTACTGCAGCCATTGAAAATGCTAATTGTATGCTTATGTCTTTGTCGTTTTGTCACCGAAGCCAGCCCACCTCCCTTTGTCCCTTCATTCACCTGCCAGGTCTTATCCCAACCTGTGACATCGCTGTGCCAGGGACTGTCTCTGTGTTACTGGCTTGTACGGTGCCCAGCACAATGAGGTCTGATCCTTGACTGGACCCTCCACTTGCCATTGCAATAGAACGAATAATTTCTCAGTGTTTCATCACGTTAGTAGTTGGTTCTAGCTCTAGGGGAAACGTTTTCATCCAGATTCTGAGAGAACGATCATCCTATCGTCCTCTTCAGCAATTTGCTGAGAGAGTCTAAGGCCCACTCCCCTCCGCCCACCTCCAGGCTCTCAGCACAGTGAGTACACAGCCTGTTTGCTTGGGAAAGTGCTAATACGTTATCCACCAGCTGGAACGCATGGCCCTACTGGGTCAGACCAAAGGTCCATCTAGCCCAGTCCAGATGCCATCCACGCCTGAAGCCCTCCAGGTGGCCTGGGATGTTATGTCCATGCCGGTGCCCGGAGCGCTGCCAATGTCAGCCCAGCGCTCCAGAGGCAAGCCGCCGCTGGGATCGCTGCAGTCGCCTCTGGCCCAGTACCGGTCGAGGGAACGATCCTGACACTGGTCACCGCCCAGTGACCGTTTGGAGCAGACTCCAAGTGGGTTGCCCTTGATGCCAGCCAGACTGTCTGGCTGGGTTCCATCCTGCTGGGACTTTCGGCACCACTCGTCCTCAAAGAGTGAATATCGACAGGACCGCAGCAGGCATCGCCAATGGTCCTCGTCTCGGAGGGGGTACTGCAGTCAATCACAGCACGGTTGTTGATGCCATTCCCGATCAGACTCCCGCTCCAAGGCTCTGCCAAGACATCGCAGCCCTGGGCATCGATTGCCGGTGTCTCGCTGTCGCGGGTCCACCCGTTGAGGCCATTCGCGGAGCAGCTGTTACAACCGGTACCAGTTCTCCACGTCGAGATTGCAGTCCCGTGGCCGACGCAGATCCCGGTAACACAACTCCTCCCAGTCCAGAGACAGCAGCAGATCTTACGCCAGCCCAGCCTCCATTCGTAGCCGTCCTTCGATGGGCCAGGCCAGCCAACCTGAACAGCCGGCCCCGGTGACACCGAGCATCATGGCCGGCCCAATGGTACCAGTGGGCACCATGGCCTCCAGTGCAGCCCCCGGTGGGAGCTCGCTCGGTGGCTGGAGCTTTGGAAGCACCATCGGCCTCCCTCTCCCGATCCCCGAGAAAGGAGTCAGTGGGACGTACGTCCTCGGCACTGTGCCCGGAGTCCGACCAGGTTGTGGACCCTCTGGTGCCGGCCGATACCCAGGCCATTGCACCGGCCTCCTCGCCCCTCCTGGAGGAGGCGATTGTGGCCCCGCCCCCCTCCTCCCCGCAGGAGGACTTCAGGGCCCATCAAGAACTCTTAAAAAGGGTGGTAGCAAGTCTCCACTTCCAGGCAGAGGAGATGGAGGAGCCCTCAGGCTCCCAGTTTAACGTGCTGTCCCCGTCGGCACCGAGTAGGGTGGCCTTGCCACTCCATGAAGGGGTGGGAAGGAGTTCAAGGTGCTAGTGAAGGAAGGGGCAGTGGCCGCTAGGGCGTCCCTGCAGGCAGTCCTTGCAGGCAGCTGCGGACACGGCCGCATGATCCATGGCCTCCGCAGTGTCCATGAGACAGGCATCATGGCTCCTGCTCTCTGGGCTATCCAGTGAGGCAGTCTTCCATGCAGGATCTCCCGTTTGCAGAGGAAACAGATAAGGCTGCATGGCATGAAAGACTCCCACACGACCCTACAGACTCTGGACCTCTATGTCCTGGCTCCGGCAAAACCTAAGTTCAAGCCACAGCAGGAGGCCGCTCATAAGAAGCATCAGGACTATAAGAGATGCCCTCAGAGGCAGTCTCGTCCTGTCCCCCATCCTGGGTCCTCCAAGGGCAAGCAGGGGGGGAAGGAGCTTTTGATGGGACTCTCGGGGGCACCCCGCCAGTCCTCATTAGGGATCAACCCCCAATAAAGCTACCCTTCTCCAAACGGTTGTATGGTTTCCTGCCAGAATGGTCATTGCTAAACTTGGTCCAGTGGGTCCTCAACACCATCTCCCGGGGTTACATCCTCCAGTTAACTTCCTCTCCGCCCAACCACCCCCCGCCCCCGTCCCTCTTAGGGGACCCCTTGCATGAAGCTCTGCTCAAGCAGGAGATGGGGTGGCTTCTAGGACTAGGAGCGATAGAGGTGGTGCCCAAGATGTTCATGGGCAGGGGGTATTACTTCCATTATTATGGAGTGCTTATCCCGAAGGCCAAAGGGGGGCTCAGGCCCATCCTGGACCTCCGAGGTCTGAACCAGTACATGGTGAAACTCGAGTTCTTCATTGTCTCCCTGGCCTCCATCATCCCCTCCCTGGATCCCGGGGACTGGCACGCTGCCCTCGATCTACAGGACATGTACTTCCACATCCACAGATTGGAGGGGCACAGGCGCTTCCTCAGTTTCGTGGTGGGATAGAATCATTACCAATTCACAGTCCTCCCATTTGGTCTGTCCACTGCCCCCAAAGTGTATACAAAATGGATGTCGGTGGTAGCGGCCAACCTCAGATGATGGGGCGGTCCAGATATTTCCCTATCTGGGTGATTGCCTTGTCAAGGGAACCTCCCGGTTGCAGGTGAGGGATCATGTGGCGTTCCTCCTGTCTATGAGCACCGTCTTGGGCATGTTGGTAAACAACACCAAGTCCACGTTAGTCCCAGCCCAACACATAGAGTTTATCGGGGTGCTCCTGGACGCAGCATCAGCCAGGGCCTCTCTCCCGCCAGACAGATTTGAGACCCTGAAAGGTCTCATTGAATTGGTCACAAGGTTCCCGGTGACAACAGCCAGGGTTTGCCGACAACTTTTGGGTCACGTGTCGGCATGCATGTACGTGGTCCATTACAGCAGACTCAGGATGAGGCCCCTCCAGCTCTGGTTGGCCTTGCAGTTCCCCCAAGCCATGGTCAGAATGGACAAGGTTCTCACCGTGCCAGACTCTGTGATCACCTCCCTTAGTGGTGGTCCGCTCCAAACAACATGCTCCAAGGGATCCTGTTCAGGGACAGAGCCCTGTCGTTGGAGCTGATGTCCGATGTGTCAGACCTGGGTTGGGCAGCCCATGTGGGGAACTTTCAGACCCAAGGCCTGTGGTCAGTACAAGACCTGACCTTACATATAAACGTCAAGGAGCTCAGGGTAGTGCGGCTGGCATGTATGGCCTTCCGCTCGCACCTGGAGGGCAAAGTAGTCAGGGTCCTCATGGACAACATGGCCTCAATGTTCTATATTAACAGGCAAGGCGGGGCCTGATCCTCTTCCCTCTGCCATGAAGCCCTCAGGCTGTGGGACTTCTGTATAGCCTATGACATCCACCTGAGGCTCTTCCACCTACTGGGCACCCGGAACGAGGGGGCAGATCGCTTGAGCATGGACTTTTCCTCGCAACACAAGTGGTCCCTCCACCCGGAAGTGGACCACCGGCTCTTCCGAAGGTAGGGAACTCCCCAGGTGGACCTGTTCGTGACTCGGCAGAACTGCGATGCCCCCGGTTCTGCTCCATGGGTGGCCTGGGGAGGGGCGCTATCTCTGATGCCTTTCTCCTGTCCTGGTCAGGCTGGCCTCTATGCCTTTTCCCAGTTCCTTCTAATCAGCAGGGTCCTGGAGAAGATAAAGACAGACAAGGTCCGGGTCCTCCTGATTGCTCCTCCGTGGCCCAGGCAGCATTGGTACGGGACCCTCACAGGCCTGGCAGTAGCTCCGCCGTGGCCATTGCCACTCCACCCAGACCTGCTCTCTCAGGACCAGGGCCGTCACCTACATCCCAACCTAGCAACTCTTCACTTCACAGCGTGGCTGCTCAGTGGTTAGGTGGAGAGGAAAGGACGTGCTCAGTGCATCCTCCTTGAAAGTAGATGGCCCTCCACTTGCTGCACTTATTTGGCGAAGTGGTCCTGGTTTTCTAGGTGGGTGGTGGACCAGGGTGTCTCCCCTGTGGCCGCCCTGATCCAGCTTATCCTTGATTACCTCCTCCACCTGAGGACCCAGGGCCTGGCACCCTCGTCAGTCAAGGTGCACCTGGCAGCCATATCCGCCTTCCATCTGCTGGTGCAAGGGCACACAGTATTTTCCCATGCTATGACTGGCCAGTTCCTTAAGGGTTTGGACCATCTTTTTCTGTATTCTAGACCCCCGGTCACTCAGTGGGACCTAAACCTGGTGTTGGCTCATCTCATGGGGCCCCCGTTTGAAACACTGGCCACGTGCTCTTGGTCTCACCTCTCGTGGAAGGTGGCTTTCCTGGTTGCAATCACGTCGGTCAGGGAGTCTTAGAGCCGCCATACACAGTCTTTCATAAGGACAAGGTCCAGCTCCGCCCACACCCCACGTTCCTCCCGAAGGTGGTCTCTGCCTACTACATGGGTCAGGATATTTTTCTATCGGTTCTCTGCCCCAAACCTCACGCGTCCAGTGAGGAGTGCTGTCTCCACATGCTCAATGTGTGGCGGGCTCTGGCTTTCTACCTTGAGTGAACCAAGCTGTTCAGAAAGTCCTTTCAACTGTTCATCGCCTCGGCTGAGCGCGTGAGGGGCTAGCCAATTTCCACTCATCGGCTTTCCAATCAGATCACTTTGTGCATCCGTTCCTGCTATGAGCTGGCGGTTGTCCCCCCGCCACCCATTGTGAAGGTACACTCGACTTGGGCACAGGCCTCGTAGGCTGCCTTCATGGCCCACGTCCCCATCCAGGACATTTGTAGGGCTGCCACGTGGTCTTCGGTTCACACATTCACCTTGCACTATGCGATCGTCCCCCAAACCAGGGATGATCCTGAGTTCGGCAGGGCTGTCCTCCATCCTGGGAACTTGTGAACTCCTCCCACCAACCGACATAGTTTGGAATCACCTACTGTGGAATACTGTCAAGGTTCCTCCCCCACTCTGAACTCTAGGGTACAGATGTGGGGACCTGCATGAAAAACCTCCTAAGCTTATCTTTACCAGCTTAGGTCAAAACTTCCCCAAGGTACAAAATATTCCACCCTTTGTCCTTGGATTGTCCGCTACCATCACCAGACTAATACTGGTTACTGGGGAAGAACTGTTTGGATTCATCTTTCCCCCCAAAATACTTCCCAAAACCTTGCACCCCACTTCCTGGACAAGGTTTGGTAAAAAGCCTCACCAATTTGCCTAGGTGACTACAGACCCAGACCCTTGGATCTGAGAACAATGAAAAAGCATTCAGTTTTCTTACAAGAAGACTTTTTAAAAAAATAGAAGTAAATAGAAATAAAGAAATCCCCCCCTGTAAAATCAGGATGGTAGATATCTTACAGGGTAATTAGATTCAAAAACATAGAGAACCCCTCTAGGCAAAACCTTAAGTTACAAAAAAGATACACAGACAGAAATAGTTATTCTATTCAGCACAGTTCTTTTCTCAGCCATTTAAAGAAATCATAATCTAACACATACCTAGCTAGATTACTTACTAAAAGTTCTAAGACTCCATTCCTGGTCTATCCCCGGCAGAAACCAGCATATAGACAGACCCACAGACCCTTTGTTTCTCTCCCTCCTCCCAGCTTTTGAAAGTATCTTGTCTCCTCACTGGTCATTTTGGTCAGGTGCCAGCGAGGTTACCTTTAGCTTCTTAACCCTTTACAGGTGAGAGGAGCTTTCCCCTGGCCAGGAGGGATTTCAAAGGGGTTTACCCTTCCCTTTATATTTATGACAAATACACACGAGCAATCACTCGAAGAAGAAAAGACGGTTACCTTTTCTGTAACTGGTGTTCTTCGAGATGTGTCGCTCATGGCTATTCCGCACCCCTCCCTCCTTCCCCTCTCTCGGAGTTGTCTGGCAAGAAGGAACTAAGGGTGGGGGGAGTGCACAGTGCCCTTTATTCCGCGCCATGGAGGAGCCACTCTAGGAGTCGCGGGGGGCGCTCTCCCCCACGGGTACTGCTAGGGGAAAACTTCTGGCACTGGTGCACGTGGCAAGCACGCACACCTATTGTGGAATAGACGTGAGCAACACATCTCGAAGAACACCAGTTATGGATAAGGTAACTGTCTTATCTCAGTTCCCATCTGTTCCCTGACACTTCATCAGTTTTCCCCCAGCAAGTACATCAGTGCTCCCACCAAAAGCCCATCAACTCTAACCCCCCTCTGCATTATCCTCCATTAATTCTAGCCCTCTTCCTGGTCCATTAATTTCCCATTCTTGCCCCCAGTTCTCTCCCTCCAGTCTCTTATCCCATCACTCAGTTCCACTCACCCTCCCTCAGTCGTTTCCTTCAGCCCCACTCCAGTCTCCGTTCTAATGGTCAGACCAGTACCGGTTGTGTAACATTTTCTGTGATAGGAGATGTTTCCACCTATTCCTTTCTTCTCCTGCTACCTTCAGGCTGTTTCTGAGGAGAACATGTTTACAGGATGGTGGGGGGTGAATCAAATGGGCCAAATGTTTAGAGTGTTTTTGCGTGTTTTGCTTCACATAAGCCATTTGGAGATCTTGGCAGTAGTGAAACATTTCCTGTGCATATTAGTATAATGTATTTGATGCCTGTGATTTGCCAGCTTATTGAATGTTTACAATATAGCCCTTCCCTTAGTTCTGATTGAAGCTGACGTTCCTTGGCATGCAGGTGCAGCTTCCTGAGGAAAGAGCGGCGACAGATTTAGCTAACGGTTAAAAAGAAAAAAGCTTCAGTGCAATTAAATTTCAGGCAGCCAACATTAAAAATAATCACGATGCGCTTCTGTCTGTGTGCAATTTGGGGCTGTATTTTTACTGACCAAGAGCAATGCAAGCCTTTTTTTGTTAGTTGCACAAAAGCTTCACACAAAGATCATGAGATCTTGTGTAGTCTCCTGTGGGTTGTGGTACTTTTGTCCCATTTTGGTTGTTGGGTTTAGTGTTGGTGGCTTGTAGATGAGCTAGTGGTCCCTTCTCACCCTAAACTCTCTGACTCTTTTTACTGCACGCCTTAGTAGGTGGTCCTGCACCGTGCTAAGCATGCTCAATTCCTGCTTAAGTCCCTGGGAGTTGTGAACACTCAGCAACTTTCCTGACTGGGCCCTGGCAGAATTTCTTGGAACATAGTACAGCTTTTTCCTCACATTCAGTCATTATCAGACTTTCCGTTTGCATTGTCACACTCAGTGTTTTCCATATCTCAGTTGTCTTAACAGCATATTAATGAGGGCAGCAACAAAGCTCCCCAATGACTGCGGTCCAAGCAAATAATGCCTATTTTGTTGTTGTTAATTTTGTTCTGCAAAGAAAAATCCACCCTCTTTTATTTTATCCTCCTTTTGGCACCACTTTGGATAACCTTATGTGCTAGATGTAGAAATCACTGGGTGAAATTCTATGGTCTCTGTTATGTGGGGGTTCAGTGTTGCTCACTATGGACCCTTCTAGCCTTAAAATCTATGAATCTGTCACAATTAAACATGTTTTACAAAAATCCAGGGCTAATGTTCCTGGTGTGCAAGTGAAACCTTAAATTAGAAAAAGCAGAGGCTGAAAGCATGCAGTCTACTGGTGCTGTCTTTTCACAAAACACAATAACATGCAACAAATTGGACATTTCAGAAATAAAAGTACCCATCAAACTACAGATACGCGGCAGCATACACTTGCCACCTTTATTTCCACTTGTGCTTCTTCCATAAATAGTGCCCAGGAGTTTGATGTACAGTATATTCCTTGGCATAGATTGCTGATAAATAGGAGCTCAAAGTAACTTTTGCTCGTCAGCTGCTAAGTGAAAACATTTGTGGTTTGCTGACTTTGTTGCCAGCGTGTTTGATTTCTCTGCTCTTTTTGTTTTCTTTCCGATTTTTCAAAAAACAGTTGAACAAGCTCTAAATGGAGCATCACTCATTTTGCGCTCCGAGACCGTTCCAATTTATTTAATGAAAGGTAGGTTAGGTAGGTAGGTAGATGGACACAATAACCTAGCTAAGGTCAATACGTGAAAAATCCCTGTTCTTTAGAATGGAATTGTTAGGGTGTGTCTGTCAGGATCAATGACAAATCAGTCAGGTTTGCTATAAAGAGAGAGCTGTAGAGAACTTTCTCCTGGGGGGAGAGGGAAATACATGTACTTTTACCATTATAAAAAGAAAAAAATAAAATAAAATATTTAACCTTTTCTTTTAAACATTTCCAGCAACAAAACAATGGGGTGCAGACAGTTGAAAGTCAGCCAGAAAACAGGCTGCAAATTGAAAAGTGCCCTTGAGTTCTGGTGAAATTGGCTGAGTGCTTTTGGGCCAGACTTCCCAGCAAAAGAAGACCACATTATCCCTATGTGTACTGCTAACAAAGATGCATGGCTAATTTAAGACCTGATTCAGAGCTTGTTGATGTCAGTGGAAGGAGTTCTGTGGGCTTTGGACAAGCCCTGAATGGGGTACAGCTCTGTAGTGTTCACAGGACAGGAGATTTCAGTGGGGGCCAGCCAAACAGATGCAGATTGTGGAATTTTTTTGCTTTTGAAGAAACGTAAGAAATTACATTTTAAAAATACACCCACAACAGCTTTGGCTTTACGAGTGCATTAAGGCAGTGTGATCAAGTGCTGAAATGCCAGGAAATGGCATGCCAAGCCTGAGTAACTGGAAAAGTCACTCTGATTTAACCCTTCCACTCCCCAAAATTGGAGCCATTGTTTCTCATCCTTCGGGGATGAGGGAGCCTCCTTTTTCCTGTGTGGAAAAGAACACTTGGAAATCAGCCGACGCCTACGTGGAGTTTATTTCCTTGGGAGTTTTGTCACTCTAATAGGTGGATTTATGCATTTATTAATTTTACATGGCACACGGTTGATTTCAGCAATGGGGGACAGTTATTTAGAGAGTGAAGTGCTCTGCAGGGTGTTGATGGAGCCGTGGGAGTGAGAAGATGAACAGTCACAATCAAACAAGCTCAGATTAGTCAGAGGTGTCTGTGACTGAGACGTAATCAATGCCATTAGTGTCACCTGGCAGAGCACCCAGGGCTAGCTGCTATTTCTGGCAGGCACCTTCATTTGAATAGAATGTAAATGATTTATGATTAGCAAAGGGCTTCTAGTTGACTGACTTGACACTGGAGAAGTTAATCACTTTGTATGAGTATCCCATTATTTGTTCAATGCTCCTAATTTGTATTGTAAAGATGTTGTGTTAGGCAGTGTTTATGCGGGAACTAAATGAGCCTTACTTTAATTTCAATTTATTTGTACCCCACATGGAAAGATCTTAAAGGGATGGGATTCATCAGTAGAAAATCTCCTCCACTTTTTGGTTCATGGCCACCAGGAGTCATTGAGTGGATAAATCCAAGGGGAAGGCTAGCCAGCTATGCACAACCAAAGAGTGAAAACCTCATAGCAGAGATTTGCAGAGTAGTTGAGGAGATGGGACCATTCTTCTGACTGCTCATGAATACAACCAGTAGTCAATGGCCTGCCTTTGTGCTCTCTCTCCAGGTTGGGAGAACCCTCATTCCTCCCTCACTGTGGTGTGGGCTGTCTTCAGCTATCATCAAGGGGCTCTGTCACTCCCCTAGGTGGCACATGGTTTGACAGAAGCCCTGATGGATGGAGAATCCCTCCTTCGTGAGTTTGATAGTTGTGGGCAATCAAGGAGGTGTCACGTTCACCTCAGATAGCCATTGAAGCTTCTATCCTTATATTAGGATGTTTCTGAAGGATTCCCTTTATAATTCCCATGAACACCACAGCTCTCACAGTTGAATGAAACCTATGACTCTGCCCCAAAAAGGAGGCAGACCTCTGGCTTCAGAATACTGGCTTTAATGTTGCTTCTCTTTCTCCACAGTGGAAATACAGTAGCTTCCACCTAAAAGGTCAGGTCAGAGTATCTTTTATTCAGGTTTCTGAGTAACAGCCGTGTTAGTCTGTATTCGCAAAAAGAAAAGGAGTACTTGTGGCACCTTAGAGACTAACCAATTTATTTGAGCATAAGCTTTCGTGAGCTACAGCTCACTTCATCGGATGCATACTGTGGAAAGTGTAAAAGATCTTCTACACTTTCCACAGTGTGCATCCGATGAA
The DNA here is from genome assembly GCF_965140295.1 of Lepidochelys olivacea. Classification (NCBI taxonomy): domain Eukaryota; kingdom Metazoa; phylum Chordata; order Testudines; family Cheloniidae; genus Lepidochelys; species Lepidochelys olivacea. Next base: position 128,346,484 of record NC_140416.1, read on the forward strand.
GTGAGCAGAAGCTCACGAAAGCTTATGCTCAAATAAATTGGTTAGTCTCTAAGGTGCCACAAGTACTCCTTTTCTTTTATTCAGGTTGCCTTTGCTGTACTTGAAAGACTTTAGTCCAGAAATAACCAAGTGATAGTGATTTCAATACTGTGTCCTGAGTAGAGCTAAGTGAATGCAAAATAGTATTTGCAAGGATTAATTGGAATCAGACCCACACATTTACTTTGATGGTATTCATGACCCCTTTTTAAAATGTCCCAGGAATATCTGCAATAGTGAGGTTCAGTTTTGTTCGCAAGAATATTTCACTGAAAATCTTGTGAACATTCATGCAAATGTGTTTACATGACATTTTCCACTGGAAGTATTAATATAGCTATCTTGAAATCTTGTAGATTTCCTTCTTTCTGTTTTTAACTTTACAGTAATGCAATCAGAGAGCAGCAATAAAAAACACAGTGGTTAAGTTTGAGGAAAAACCTATACATTAAAATATGTTTGCACAATGTGTCAACATTGTCAGGGTCAGTCCTGGGGCCAGTTTTGTTCAATATCTTCATATATGATCTGGAGGATGGTGTGGATTGCACTCTCAGCAAATTTGCGGATGATACTAAACTGGGAGGAGTGGTAGATACGCTGGAGGGCAGGGATAGGATACAGAGGGACCTAGACAATTTGGAGGATTGGGCCAAAAGAAATCTGATGCGGTTCAATAAGGATAAGTGCAGGGTTCTGAACTTAGGACGGAAGAACCCAATGCACAGCTACAGACTAGGGACCGAATGGCTCGGCAGCAGTTCTGCGGAAAAGGACCTAGGGGTGACAGTGGACGAGAAGCTGGATATGAGTCAGCAGTGTGCCCTTATTGCCAAGAAGGCCAATGGCATTTTGGGATGTATAAGTAGGGGCATAGCGAGCAGATCGAGGGACGTGATCGTTCCCCTCTATTCGACATTGGTGAGGCCTCATGTGGAGTACTGTGTCCAGTTTTGGGCCCCACACTACAAGAAGGATGTGAATAAATTGGAGAGAGTCCAGCGAAGGGCAACAAAAATGATTAGGGGTCTGGAACACATGACTTATGAGGAGAGGCTGAGGGAACTGGGATTGTTTAGTCTGCAGAAGAGAAGAATGAGGGAGGATTTGATAGCTGCTTTCAACTACCTGAGAGGTAGTTCCAGAGAGGATGGTTCTAGACTATTCTCAGTGTTGGAAGGGGACAGGACAAGGAGTAATGGTCTCAAGTTGCAGTGGGGGATGTTTAGGTTGGATATTAGGAAAAACTTTTTCACTGGGAGGGTGGTGAAACACTGGAATGCGTTGCCTAGGGAGGTGGTGGAATCTCCTTCCTTAGAAGTTTTTAAGCTCAGGCTTGACAAAGCCCTGGCTGGGATGATTTAATTGGGGATGGGTCCTGCTTTTGAGTAGGGCATTGGACTAGATGACCTCCTGAGGTCCCTTCCAACCCTGATATTCTATGATTCTATGATTCAAATGGGTTTCAATAGAGCTGGTAGGATAAATGGACTTTCCATCCTATGTCAAATTCCACCACTTCAAGATTTTTCAATCCAAATCGGGATGAACATAAGAGCAGCCATACTCTGTCAGATCAAAGGTCCATCTAGCCAAGTTCCTGTCTTCTGACAGTGGCCAATGCCAGGTGCCCCAGACACAGTGAACAGAACGGGTAATTTTCAAGTGATTCATCCCTTGTCGCCCATTCCCAGCTTCTGGCAAACAAAGGTTAGGGACACCATCCCTACCCAAAGCCAAAATTTCACAGTTTACCATGTAATAAAAATACCGAAATGTATCATTTAAGAAATTTCAAAGTATCCATAAGTATCTTATGGAAACCAAATATTGTGACCTTTCCTGATGTGGAACAGGAAGTCCAGTAGTGACCATTTTGAATTCAATTTTCAGAGCTTCAGCCCGGGTGGTATGAGGAGCAGGGGTGAGTGCACAAGTGGAGGATGCAGAGTTGACACAAAGAAAATTAAATAAGTACTCCTTCGGATAGGAGTGAGGGGATCGTCCCATCAGGCTAAAAAGAAGTGCTCTGCTTCTTAGGAGCTTTTCTTAGTGGTGGCGGGTCAGACAACTTTGCCTTTCACTAGTGTGAAGGGGGCTCCCTGTAATGACCAGGGTGTGGGAGGTCAGGTCTAGGGGCTGGAGATGGAGTCAGGCTTAGTGGTCAGAGTCAAGGGTCAAAACCGAAGACAGCATTAGCTAGCAAGCTGAGGGTCAAAGCCAGAGTAGGTAAGGCAGAGGAGTAGGGCAGGACAGCAGGAACTGGGAGAAGACAGGGGTCTGGGATTGGAGGACAGGAACCAGGAGCAGCTGGGGAGGCGGGGACTGGGGGCAGGCCTGGGGAGGCAGGGACCAGGAGTCAGGTAGGTAGGAGGGGTCCATAGTAGCAGCCAGCCAAGGATTCCGCTAATTGCTCAAACAAGGTCCTCTCTTACTTCCTGGTTTATATATTAGAGCCCCTCCTCCAATAAAGGGAGCTGGATTTTTTCCCCAATTGGGAGCCTGGGGGCAGGGCCCTCTGCGAGGTAACCCCGCTCTGGGCCCTTCCCTCGTTACTCAAGTGAGCTGCTGGGTAGTGGTCATGATCTGGGCACTGCCTGTGGGCCTGGGTTCGATACCTGCAATCCTTCAAACTCCCCTCCCTGCAGGGGGAAGCAGTCCAGGACTAATGTTTCCTCCACAGGAGGCAGCCAGAGGTGATGGGGGGGGGCACCAAGGGCCCCTTTCTAGAGCCACTAACCCCTGGTTGGCTCCTGATCCCCCACTCCTTTGCATCCCTAGTGACAGCCCCCAGCCCTTTGAGCAGGGGCTTGGACTAGATGACCTCCTGAGGTCCCTTCCAACCCTGATATTCTAGGATTCTATGAACCCCTTGCCCAGGTCCTGTCCTTGTGGCATGAGACTGGGTGTGGCTGCACCTGAAAGGGAGCAGGCAGGTGAGGTGTGAGCCCAGGTGCTGCAGGCTTGGGTTGCAGTTGCTCACAAAGGAGAGATGGAGGGCCAAGTGACCCTCTGCAAGGAACACCTAATGGAACGGAAGGGGTTCTTCAGATGGAGGGTGGCAGCTACCGCTCAGTCATGCTCTAGCCTTCCCCCTGTTCCACATGTGGAGGGGCCTGGTTCTAGACCTGCTTTGTCGGCAGGGAGGCAGGTTTAATACATTCTAAGGAGATGGCTTCCTCCTTAACATTCATTTCTTTATTTGCAATCAGATATCTGCTCCCCCAAAAACTCCAACTCTGCCCCCCAACAAAATACACAAATCTTGCAAAAATGCTGAATAATGACCATGGTTTAAAAAAGACACTTTTCCTACATCTGGCAAACAGGCAAAAGCCCCTGAAAAAATTAATGGCTATGAATAGTTCAGTTCATCATGATGCCAGGAACTTTAATAATCTGACCAGGAGTTAGTAGTGCAGAGGGGGTGGAGAATATCCAGATCTGTTTTGCTAATGAGCAGGAGCAGCAAATGGGGATTTTATGAGAGAGTTTAGAGGGGGAGGGGGAGAGCCAGATATACCTAACAAAAAATACTCTAAACTTAGGCCAACAACACTGCCAAAAAACAAAGAACAACAAAACCACAAGAGTAAAAGAGAATGCTGCTGGATTTCTGCCTGTAAAGTGGGGGCTATCCAGTTTATTGCACTGAATGCAGCATGTCTGGTTACCTGTCTTGTGGGTAGGTGGTGTACATGTGCAATCCGTGCAAGCAACTCATGGCCCTCAAAGACAAAGTACAGGATCTTGAGACAGAGTGGCTGAACTGTATATATATAGTGACAAAGCCCTGTCCTTGCCTCCAGGGGTACTGCGTTTCCTGGCAGATTTCGCTAGCCTCAGAGGCTCACTATGACCCTCCACGTAACCCTTCTTTCTCTAGAGACAAGGGTCACAGTCTACTGAGCCATTTTCATCATAAGCCTGCAAGGGAGGTGAGGAGAAGTTATCCTTCTTTGCACAGTCTCTGTTGTCTCCCAGTCTCAGTGATTAATCAGGGGGCAAAGGTTGGGGGGGGAGCCTGGGCCCACCATCTACTCCGGGCTCCAGCCTAGGGACCCTAATAGTATCAGCTATGGTAGCTGACCTTTTAGAAACATGACATGTACAATTCCCTGGGCTACTTCCCCCACAGCAGCCCTCGCTTCCTCAAGCTCCACTTCACCCTTACCTCAGGGCCTCCCTCCTTGTGCCTGACATGGTATGTACTGCTCAGCCTCTCCAACAGCACAACTTCCTCCCACTGCTCCTGACATGCACACCCACCTGACTGACTGGGAGGCTTTTAACTAGTTTCAGCCAGCCCCTGATTGGCTTCAGGTGTCCCAATCAACCTAGCCTTCTCCCTGCCTTCTGGAAAGTTCTTAATTGGCCCCAGGTGTCTTAATTGACCTGGAGCAGCTGCCATTTCACTTAACCTGGTACCAGGGATTTGTTTAGTCTGGAGCTAATATATCTATCTCCCACTACTTTTCTATAGATATCTGGCCTTACCCCTTTACAATATATAGTCGTGCAGGAAAACGGTGGAATGGCCCCACTTCCAGTCTGACAGCCTGTTTGCTGTTTAGGAGGAAGGAGAACATCAGGCTGCAGTGGAGGGAAATCAGTCCTATAGTTAGTACCTTCCAGATGATGTCATGGTATCCTCTTGCACCAAGGATACCCCTCCAGGGGAGGGGACCCCAGTTATTACAAAGAGTCAGGTAATAGTAATTTGGGGTTTGATTATACAGAAACTTAGATAGCTGGGTTTGCAGTGACTGGGAGAACTGCATGGTAAATTGCCATAAGGCAGATAACTAAATATTCACACATGTTAGAAATGGTTGTAATACAAATGCTAAAAGTATAAATACTAAGATAAGTGAACTTGAGTGCCTGGCATTAAATGAGGATATTGAGGTAACAGGAAGCACAGAATCTTGGTGGAATGAAGATAATCAATGGGATATGGTAATACCATGGAACAAAATTTATTGGAATGAGAGAGTAGGTCATGCTGGGGGAGTGGCACTGTATGTGACAGAAAGCATAGAAGCAAATATAGAAAAAATCTTAAATGTACTAAACTGTACCAAAGAATCTCTGTGGATAGAAAGTCCATGCTTGAATAATAAGAGTATAGCATTAGGAATATACTGTTTACCACTTGACCAGGATTGTGATGATTATTGTGAAATGCTCAAGGAGATTAGAGAAGCTACAGAAACAGAAAAGCAGAATATTAGTGTGGGATTTCAGCTATCCCCATACTGATTGGGTACATGTCACTTCAGGACAGGAGGCAGAGATAAAATTTCTAGACGCTTTTAATGACTGCTTTTTGGATCAGCTAGTTCTGGAACCCGTCGGGGGGTAAAGTTCTTAATATAGTACTAAGTGGCGCACAGGATCTGATTCAAGAGGTGAATACAGATGAACCTCTTGGTTACAGTGACCATAATGTAATTAAACGTAACATGCTTGTGCGGGGAAATACCAAAGAAACCTACCACAGCAGCATTTAACTTCAAAAGAGGAACTACACAAAAAAGAGGAAGCTGGTTATACAGAAATTAAGAGGAAGAGTCGCAAGAGTGAAATGTCTGAATGCTGCATAAAAAATATTTAAAAACCCCATAATAGAAGCTCAAATTAAATAATATTAATTAATGAAATAATAATCCTGAGTTCAGGATCCTGACACAGGGAAGAAAGGTAAGCAGCAGGATACGGACCCTGGACTTCAGGAAAGCAGACTTCGACTCTCTCAGGGAACGGATGGGTAGGATCCCCTGGGGGACTAACATGAAGGGGAAAGGAGTCCAGGAGAGCTGCCTGTATTTCAAGGAATCCCTGTTGAGGTTACAGGGACAAACCATCGCGATGAGTCGAAAGAATAGTAAGTATGGCAGGCTACCAGCTTGGCTTAATGGTGAAATCCTAGCAGATCTTAAGGATAAAAAAGAAGCTTACAAGAAGTGGAAGGTTGGACATATGACCAGGGAAGAGTATAAAAATATTGCTCGGGCATGTAGGAATGAAATTAGGAGGGCCAAATCGCACCTGGAGCTGCAGCTAGCGAGAGATGTTAAGAGTAACAAGAAGGGTTTCTTCAGGTATGTTGGCAACAAGAAGAAAGCCAAGGAAAGTGTGGGCCCCTTACTGAATGAGGGAGGCAAGCTAGTGACAGAGGATGTGGAAAAAGTTAATGTACTCAATGCTTTTTTTGCCTCTGTCTTCACGAACAAGGTCAGCTCCCAGACTGCTGTGCTGGGCATCACAACATGGGGAATAGATGGGCAGCCCTCGGTGGAGAAAGAGGTGGTTAGGGACTATTTAGAAAAACTGGACGTGCACAAGTCCATGGGGCCGGATGAGTTGCATCCGAGAGTGCTAAAGGAACTGGCAGCTGTGATTGCAGAGGCATTGGCCATTATCTTTGAAAACTCGTGGTGAACGGGGGAAGTCCCGGATGACTGGAAAAAGGCTAATGTAGTGCCAATCTTTAAAAAAGGGAAGAAGGAGGATCCTGGGAACTACAGGCCAGGAAGCCTCACTTCAGTCCCCGGAAAAATCATGGAGCAGGTCCTCAAAGAATCAATCCTGAAGCACTTACATGAGAGGAAAGTGATCAGGAACAGTCAGCATGGATTCACCAAGGGAAGGTCATGCCTGACTAATCTAATCGCCTTCTATGATGAGATTACTGGTTCTGTGGATGAAGGGAAAGCAGTGGATGTATTGTATCTTGACTTTAGCAAAGCTTTTGACACGGTCTCCCACAGTATTCTTGTCAGCAAGTTAAGGAAGTATGGGCTGGATGAATGCACTATAAGGTGGGTAGAAAGTTGGCTAGATTGTTGGGCTCAACGGGTAGTGATCAATGGCTCTATGTCTAGTTGGCAGCCGGTGTCAAGTGGAGTGCTCCAAGGATCGGTCCTGGGGCCGGTTTTGTTCAATATCTTCATAAATGATCTGGAGGATGGTGTGGATTGCACTCTCAGCAAATTTGTAGATGATACTAAACTGGGAGGAGTGGTAGATACACTGGAGGGGAGGGATAGGATACAGAGGGACCTAGACAAATTGGAGGATTGGGCCAAAAGAAATCTGATGAGGTTCAATAAGGATAAGTGCAGGGTCCTGCACTTAGGATGGAAGAACCCAATGCACCGCTACAGACTAGGTCCCGAATGGCTAGGCAGCAGTTCTGCGGAAAAGGACCTAGGGGTGACAGTGGACGAGAAGCTGGATATGAGCCAGCAGTGTGCCCTTGTTGCCAAGAAGGCCAATGGCATTTTGGGATGTATAAGAAGGGGCATAGCGAGCAGATCGAGGGACGTGATTGTCCCCCTCTATTCGACATTGGTGAGGCCTCATGTGGAGTACTGTGTCCAGTTTTGGGCCCCACACTACAAGAAGGATGTGAATAAATTGGAGAGAGTCCAGCGAAGGGCAACAAAAATGATTAGGGGTCTGGAACACATGACTTATGAGGAGAGGCTGAGGGAACTGGGATTGTCTAGTCTGCAGAAGAGAAGAATGAGGGGGGATTTGATAGCTTCTTTCAACTACCTGAGAGGTAGTTCCAGAGAGGATGGTTCTAGACTATTCTCAGTGGTGGAAGAGGACAGGATAAGGAGTAATGGTCTCAAGTTGCAGTGGGGGAGGTTTAGGTTGGATAATAGGAAAAACTTTTTCACTAGGAGGGCGGTGAAACACTGGAATGCGTTGCCTAGGGAGGTGGTGGAATCTCCTTCCTTAGAAGTTTTTAAGGTCAGGCTTGACAAAGCCCTGGCTGGGATGATTTAATTGGGTATGGGTTCTGCTTTTGAGCAGGGGGTTGGACTAGATGACCTCCTGAGGTCCCTTCCAACCCTGATATTCTATGATTCTATGACTCTCTATATAAAAATCAGTCAGAGGGTCAAAACAAAAAGTCATTGCTGCGAACCAGCAAAGTAACAGAGGTGGTTAAAGATAAAATGTCTCCTTTAAAAATGGAAAGTCCAATCCTAATAAGGAGAATTAAAAAGGAGCATATACTCTGGAAAGGAAAAGTACAATTAGGCAGGCTAAAAATGTATTTGAAGAGCAACTAGCAAAAGATACAAAAACTAACCGCATTTTTTTAGAATGCGTCACAAGCAGGAAGCCTGCCAGACAGTCAGTGGGGCTAATGAATTATCTAAATATTAAAGGAGCACTCAAGGAGGTCAAGGCCATTGGAGAGAATGGATGAATGAATGAATTCTTTGCACCAGTCTTCACTGCAGAGGATGTGAGGAAGATTCCCACACCTTAGCCATTCATTTTTAGGTGACAAATCAGAGGACCTGTCCCAGATTGAAGCATCAGTAGAGGCGGTTTTGGAACAAATTAATAAATTAAACTGTTATAAATCACCAGGGCCCGATGGTGTTTACCCAAGAGTTCTGAAGGAACTCAAATATGAAATTGCAGAACTACTAACTGTGGTAACGTGAAGTATCACTTAAATTATCCTCTGTGGCAGATGACTGGAGGATAGTTAATGTAACACAGATTTTTTTTTAAAGGCTCTAGAGGCAATCCTGTCAATTACAGGCCAGTAAACATAATTTCAGTACCAGGCAAATTAGTTGAAACTATAATAAAGAACAAAATTATCAGACACATTGATAAACATGATGTGTTGGGAAAAGTCAACATAACCTTTGTAAAGGGAAATCATGCCTCGCCAACTTATTATAATTCTTTCAGGGTGTCAGCAAGCATGTGGAAAAGGAAGATTCCATGCATAAAATGTAGTTGGACTTTCAGAAAGCTTTTGACAAGGTCCCAAACGAAAGGCTCTTAAGCAAAGTAAGCTGTCATGGGATAAGAGGGAAGGTGCTCCCATGGATTGGTAACTGGTTAAAAGGTAGGAAGCAAAGGGAAGAATAAATGGCCAGGTTTCAGAAGACCAATCCTATTCAACATATTCATAAATAATCTGGAAAAGGGGTAAACAGTGAGGTGGGAAAATTTGAAGATGGTACAAAATTACTCAAGATAGTTAAGTCCAAAGCTGAGTGCAAAGGGTTACAAAAGGGTTTTACTAAACTGGGAGACTGAGCAACAAAATGGCAGATAAAATTCATTGTTGATAAATGCAAAGTAATGCACATTGGAAAACATAATCCCAACTGTACATACAAAATGATGGGGTCTAAAGTAGCTGTTGCCACTCAAGAAGTAGATCTTGGAGTCATTGGGGATAGTTCACTGAAAAATAATTGCTCAAAAAGGGTAAGAATTGTTCGGAACCATTAGGAAAGAGTCAGATAAAACAGAAAATATCATAATGCCTGTCTATAACTCCATGGTACACCTTCATCTTGAATACTGTGTGCAGTTCTGGTCACCCCATCTCAAAAACAATCTTTTAGAATTGAAAAGGTTCAGAGAAGAGCAAAAATAATGAATGGTATAAAACAGCTTCTGTATGAGGAGAGATGAAAAAGGCTGGGACTATTCAGCTTAGACAAGAGAAAACTGAGGAGGGATATCATAGCGGTCTAGAAAATCAGGAACGGTCAAGAGAAAATTAGGAATGGTCTAGAGAAATTGAATAAGGAAGTGGTATTCATCCCTTCATGTAACATCACAACCGGGGTCACCCAATGAAACTAACGGGCAGCAGGTTTAAAACAAACTAAAGGAGGTATTTCTTCACACCTATGGAACCTGTGGAACTGATTGCCGGGGGATGTTGTGAAGGCCAAAAGTACGACTGGGTTCAGAAAAGAACTAGATAAGTTACTGGAAGATAGCCGTTTATGGACCTATTAACCATGATCGGCAGGGACGCCGCCTCATGCTCTAGGTTGTCTAAACCTCTGATTGCCAAAAGCTGGGACTGGATGACAGGGAATGGATCAATCGATTGCCCTGTTCTGTTCGTTCTCTCTGAAGAGTCTGGCGCTGGCTGCTGTCAGAAGACAGGATACTGGCCCAGAACGACCATTGGTCTGACCTACTATGGCCATTCTTATGATATGCATGCTGAAATACATGGATGAGACCCTTGACTAATAATCCTTGTCCTGGAAACCACCTTCATTGCTAGAGCCATTAGAATGAACTCTGCTGATTTGGGTACAGATAGAATTAGAGCTTAACAGGAGGCCCTGGGGTAGCTCTTATGGTGGCAGCTTTTTCTAATAAGTTTAAGTCTCTGAAATTGGCCCTGTCATAAATATAAAGGGAAGGGTAAACCCGTTTGAAATCCCTCCTGGCCAGGGGAAAGCTCCTCTCACCTGTAAAGGGTTAAGAAGCTAAAGGTAACCTCGCTGGCACCTGACCAAAATGACCAATGAGGAGACAAGATACTTTCAAAAGCTGGGAGGAGGGAGAGAAACAAAGGGGCTGTGTGTCTGTCTATAGTCTGTCTTTGTCGGGGATAGACCAGGAATGGAGTCTTAGAACTTTTAGTAAGTAATCTAGCTAGGTATGTGTTAGATTATGATTTCTTTAAATGGCTGAGAAAAGAACTGTGCTGAATAGAATAACTATTTCTGTCTGTGTATCTTTTTTGTAACTTAAGGTTTTGCCTAGAGGGGTTCTCTATGTTTTTGAATCTAATTACCCTGTAAGGTATCTACCATCCTGATTTTACAGGTGGGGATGTCTTCATTTCTATTTACTTCTATTTTTATTAGAAGTCTTCTTGTAAGAAACTGAATGCTTTTTCATTGTTCTCAGATCCAAGGGTTTGGGTCTGTGGTCACCTATGCAAATTGGTGAGGCTTTTTATCCAACATTTCCCAGGAAAGGGGGGGTGCAAGTGTTGGGAGGATTGTTCATTGTTCTTAAGATCCAAGGGTCTGGGTCTGTAGTCACCTAGGCAAATTGGTGAGGCTTTTTACCAAACCTTGTCCAGGAAGTGGGGTGCAAGGTTTTGGGAAGTATTTTGGGGGGAAAGATGCGTCCAAACAGCTCTTCCCCAGTAACCAGTATTAGTTTGGTGGTGGTAGCGGCCAGTCCAAGGACAACGGGTGGAATATTTTGTACCTTGGGGAAGTTTTGACCTAAGCTGGTAAAGATAAGCTTAGGAGGTTTTTCATGCAGGTCCCCACATCTGTACCCTAGAGTTCAGAGTGGGGGAGGAACCTTGACAGGCCCCTTATTTTTAAGCACATTTATGGCAAGCATTGTTCCTATTTCTTTACAAAGGGTGTGAAGGCATATGTGATATGTGTGCCATTGTTGCCAAAAAGGCCAATGGCATTTTGGGATGTATAAGTAGGTGCATTGCCAGCAGATCGAGGGATGTGATCGTTCCCCTCTATTTGACATTGGTGAGGCCTCATCTGGAGTACTGTGTCCAGTTTTGGGCAGCACACTACAAGAAGGATGGGGAAAAATTGGCAAACGTCCAGCAGAGGGCAACAAAAAATGATTAGGGGACTGGAACACATGACTTATGAGGAGAGGCTGAGGGAACTGGGATTGTTTAGTCTGCGGAAGAGAAGAATGAGGGGGGATTTGATAGCGGTTTTCAACTACCTGAAAGGGGGTTCCAAAGGGGATGGATCTAGACTGTTCTTAGTGATAGCAGATGACAGAACGAGGAGTAATGGTCTCAAGTTGCAGTGGGGGAGGTTTAGGTTGGATATTAGGAAAAACTTTTTGACTAGGAGGGTGGTGAAACACTGGAATGCATTACCTAGGGAGGTGGTAGAATCTCCTTCCTTAGAAGTTTTTAAGGTCAGGCTTGACAAAGCCCTGGCTGGGATGATTCAGTTGGGGATTGGTCCTGCTTTGAGCAGGGGGTTGGACTAGATGACCTCCTGAGGTCCCTCCAACCCTGATATTCTATGATGCAATGAACCTGTTTCATTTGTGTGATATATTTTAGTGAATTCTATCATTGCACAGTTCACTTCCCTACACAGGGATGTTTTATGGATGTGACACATACAGCTGTGTAACAAAAAGAGGATGCCATTCTCAGTTTTGCATACTGCATTTGTGGGGAGGAGGGGATATTGAGATAGGCCCTGGGACCCTAGTTTACCAAAGTGCTTAAGCACATACCTAAATCTGTCCCCTTTCAGGGAAACACTTCAACATTGGCTTAACTTTAAGCAATGGGATGCACATGCAAAGTCTAAAACAACGTATTTAAAGAATGTTGATCCATGTGAACACCAACTGTTGACATATTTACACAGACTGCAGGAGAAAAACACACACAAAATACAGCAATGCCAGTGGAGTGATAGCCTGTATACTTGGGAAGAAATATTTGTAATATATACTACTAAAGATTAGAGCTGGTGAAAATCACTGAACTAAACCAACTGGTGGGTTAATTTTTAATTCATTAGGAGAGAAAGAATGATGTCTATGCAAATTGATTCTGATGGTCCAGGCTGAAATTGTAGCCCCAGAGAACATACTTTGAATAGGAAATTCAATTCTCTTTATGTTGGGCAGCAGCATGCTCATACTGCTGGGAAAAATCGTTAGGCAACAGCACCAAGCACTAGAATCAGTTGAGAGAAAACATGGAGTATATAGAGCCTAAAACTAGCAACAGCTCCTGTCAAGTGGAGAGGAATTTTATATATATATATATATATATATATATATATATATATATATATATATATATATATATATATATATATATATATATATATATATATATATATAAAATATGGACATTTTGATTTAAGTGGTACTTTTAAAATTTAAATTACAGGTTTATTTTTTTTAAATAAAGCAATTTACAATTAAATTTGAAACTGACAACCTCTATTGAGGCCTAAAATTATTACAATCTATTAACATTATTTAAATTAATTACAAAAATAATATTCAATAGTACAATTGCTGCCAAGTTTTAGAGAATGTCAGACCACAGAACTGGGGGAAGTCACTGGCTAAACACCTGAACCCAGAATTTGTTGATAAACCATTTTTTGACAGCAATAGCCTCTTGTTCAGGTGCAGAGAGAATCTTTTCATCATTTCAGTTTATTCGAGTAGTTCAGTTCAATGACTAGTTCATTCAAAGCTAAGAAACTTATTGGGAACTGAAAAGCAGAAAAGCTTGTTTTCTTCTTTCAATTTATTAATAAAAATTAGTTGAGAGAATGAGATCTACTAGTTCTAAAATCTTGAAGTATATAGTGACTAGAAACAAGCTGTTCATTTCACCAATTACAGGTGATACTTCCTTTGTTTAATAAATCAGCTAGTTTTAAATGCACAACATAGTTTGATAAACTTTTTTGGAGAACTTTTTTCTTATGTATTCAGCAAAATTAAGGTATTAATTTAAAAACAAAATTAAAATGCTGTCTTGGTGCATTTAAAATTAAATTTGAATTTCCATCCAAATAGTACTTGACACAAATTATTATTGATCCTCTATTAAATAAGAAATGCTTCATTTACCATTTTCTAACATAATAAAAAATGTAAAAAATAAGAATGTGAACAAATATAAGTTAAACTAGATAGTTGCTCAAATAAATGTATATAGATTACCACATCATCCTGATTAGCAAAAAGAAACACCAATTTTAGGGTAAAGACTATATTTAGTTGCAGATCAATGTTTTAATGGTACCAACCAGTGAAAATCAACCTCTCTGGAGGAAAATAATTAAAAAGTATAACTGTAAAACTCAATTAAAACTGATTATTTAAATCAAAGGTTTTCTGCTTCCTAATTTAAATCATGATTTAAATTGGTGATTTAAATCACATTGATTTAAATCAATCCACCCTGCCCCATCTTCTCCATGGACTTGAAATCAATGAGTTAGTTTCAAAAGGTTCAAGGTGTGTTTGTGCTCTCTGTAACTCTGGTTTTATCAGGAGTAAGTGCATATGAGTCAGTTTGGTTACATGGCTCTAAAACTGAGGGGAAATCAGAATCAGGAGTTGGTTTGGTTCAGTTAAGCCTCTGAAGGTTAGTCACATTCTCAAGTGGCATCAAGCTGCATAGCTGAGCTGATTTACGCCAGCTGAGAACCTGGCTCCAGGAAACTTATTTCAACTGTCTGCATTGCTCGTCTGTAAATCGGGGCTAGAAAGCTCAAATAAAGCACCTTCCTCGCGTTATTCCATCACTTCCAGGTTTGGTCGAGGTCAAAGGGACAAAGGTGGCTGTCCTAACACCCTTGAGGCATATGGAGAAAAGCGTCAGGTGCTTTTTTTGAAAACAGTGCAGGATGCGCCGCTGTTTTGAAGGAAGCGACTTACCCCCCTGTGGGGTGGGGGCAGGAGGTACTCGCGCAGCTGGTCAGGGTCTGTCCCTGTATCAAATATAGTTTAGGTGCCAAATGTTGCTCTTGGAGGAGCACGTGTGGCTCCTCAGGAAATTCCCCACAAACCTACTGTAGGGCGTAGTTGGTCTCTGATATATCCTAATTGCCTTGTTCCACCCCAAACCTGCCCCCAGCCGCTATCACAAACGTCCTTGTCTCCAGGCATGCGCAAAGTCACACACTACTGCTACCAACGTGATTACTTTCTCTTTTCCTGAGATTCTGCGTTTGCCAGCAGCATCATTTCAACTAGGGAACTTCTGGAAGTCTCCCCCTTCTATGCGGGAAACCCCAGGCCAAAAATACATCAGCTCTTGAGAGTCTGATCTTGCAGGTTTTGACACTAGTATCCCATAGAGTTGAATGCACAGAGTTGTGTGTGCTCAGAGCCTGTGTTATCTGGAGGATTAATGGGAAAGTGGCCACAAGAAAGGATCAAAGGGGTAAAAGTTTCATCAGGTTATTTATGATCAACTTCGGAGAATCAGTCTGTCCCTTCAGATGGAGTCACCTGAATTAATGTCTGAGCGCTTTCACAGAAAATTTCAAAGCTGCCTTCAGGTTTGGAATTCTGTTATCTCATTAATTTTAATGGGCATTAGATATCCAATCTATTAGGCAGCTTTGGGAATCTAGAATTGGAAGTGTTTTTTAACCATTGTGCTGGCTTTTTCAGAATACACCTAAGACAGGTACATAAAATACAACAGGAATAGTGAAATACACAAATAACAGTAATAATAACAACAATAATAGCAACAACAAAAAAGTACATCAGAAGTAGGAGGCCTGCTAAACAACCAGTGGGGCTACTGGACGATCAAGATGCTAAAGGAGCACTCAAGGATGATAAGTCCATTGTGGAAAAACTAAATTTAATTATTTGCATCAGCCTTCACGGTTGAGGATGTGAGGGAGATTCCCAAACCTGAGCCATTCTTTTTAGGTGGCAAATCTGAGGAACTGTCCCAGATTGAGGTGTCATTAGAGGAGGTTTTGGGACAAATTAATAAACAGCAATAAGTCACCAGGACCAGATGGTATTCACCCAAGAGTTCTGAAGGAACTCAAATGTGAAATTGCTGGACTACTAACTGTTGTCTGTACCAAATGACTGGATGACAGCAAATGTGACACCAATTTTTAAAAAAAAGGCTTCAGAGGTGACCCCGGCAATTACAGGCCCAGCCATTGTTATATTAACTCCTTTGAAGCGGGGCACCTGATATTGCCTTATCTGTGTCCCTGTTTTACCCTTTGTGGGCTCCTTAACAGCCTGCCTTTGGGGCCTCCTTCGATTTCACTCAGTGCTTTCATTCAGGCAGCAATGCACAACTGAGGCAGGACATGTAATATTCCTATGAAATAGCCCAGGTGTTTTCCCAGTTTCTTGCGGGTATGGTCGTGATTAGACTGGCTGCTAACGACGAGTGGGGAAACGATGTCTCCTCTCAAGCCTAACAGAAACATTCTCTGTGAGAGCCCTAATAATGGACTGTCACTGGGCTGCAGCTAGGTCACTGTATGCCAGCATCTCATCAGCCGGAGGCACAGCTCCTTGCACACCTTCTCTTTTTAATCTGGGGTGTTGGTGTGACAGTGAAACCCACCTGTTTGACCCCTCCTCCCCCAGGACAGAACCCCTCCCCTCTTCTAGGGTGGGAGGTGATGATGCTCTCTCCTAGAGCCATCAGGTGTATCTCTTCTCCCCAGGCACTGCCTGCCCTGGTTGGTCCAGAGGTACTGAGTTAGCTTTGCCATTGGTAAATGGCAATGTATTGGGCTGTAGTGAGCTGTCTAATGGATAATTGACATTGGGTCTGGTCTTATTTAAACTCTTAATTAATTGTCTGCAAGTGCTGGTTAAACATCATGCTGCATTTGTCACCTTAGTTACATTGCACTAGTCATTCACATGCCAGAGCAGGTGCATTTACAGAGGACATTGAAACAGGAGGTTTTGAAAACATCAGAGACGACAAAAGAAAGTTCCATAGCGACATAGAGTTTGGGGGGGAAAGGGAAAGGTCCTGGAGTCATGTGATCACAGCATAATCTCAAAAAGAACAGGAGGATTTGTGGCACCTTAGAGACTAACCAATTTATTTGAGCATAAGCTTTCGCGAGCATCCGATGAAGTGAGCTGTAGCTTACGAAAGCTTATGCTCAAATAAATTGGTTAGTCTCTAAGGTGCCACAAGTACTCCTTTACTTTTTGCGAATACAGACTAACACGGCTGCTACTCTGAAAGCTAGCATAATCTCAGCTTTCATTTAAATTAAAACTAAGTTTCCAGCCCCCATGGTTGAAAAGAAAAAACTTGGGGAAAGTCTGTGAATCTGCAGAGCATCTGGAGCAATAGCTCTGAGAGGGGAACATCCACATGCCTCTCCGGGGTGGTGGTCACAAGATCCACTTCTCTGTCATCCCTGCCAATACCACTCCACAGGGCTGTGAGTATGTGGCAGAAGGAGACGGGCCTGGCCTGCCTCTCCAGAGGAAATGCTGTTCTGAGAGGCTAAGGGGCCCCAGGCTGTTGTCCTTCAGTCTTTTAGAGGGAAGAGTGGGGTTCTCTGTCACCTCCTCTCCAGGAGGGGCTGGGGGAATGAGGGCGCCCTGTGTCATGGTATGTCTCCACCCCTACATTGCCTCATCCCACCCCGTCTGCAGTATGACATTGGCCTCACACATGTAGGCAGATGGCCATGGACACTGTCAGTAGCTGTCTCTGGCTGATACCTGGAATGCCACCGACAGCTATGAGCACGTCATTGCCAGCAATCAGCTGACAAACTGGGAGTAGCTCGCAGAAGAGCAGCAGGAGGAGGAGGTGCCAGAGGCAGGATTTCAGTAAATGAATATTCCTAGCTGGGCAAAGCAGGAATAAAGGCAGGGCAAATTAGATTTGAAGGTTTTAAACACCAGGCAGGGAGATGAATTATTTACACTGGAACGAAGAGCACGAGGCAACAAAAGGAAGGCAACCTTGGACTAATTGGCAGGACCAGCTTCCTAAAAGATTTATGGGCAAATGTCTCCCAGGGAAAGTGGTGGGAGTGCTGTTACCTCGATATGTAAAAGCCAAAGCGACGAGGCACTAGGGAGAAATCCTGGCTTGCCGGGACAGAAACTAGGTGACCAAATAGGTCTTTACCAAACCCTATTTCTTAGTGTCTTGGGAGTGATCGTGATGGCTGAGGAGGAAACTAAGGTCCCAGTCCAACAGGCCTGTAAGCATGTGTGTAAACTTACCTCCATGAGTAAAGTTACACATGTATTTAAGTGGGTGCAGGAGCAGGGCCCATATGGACACAAAATCCCTGGGTCCAGTCCGTGGCTACAACAAAGTTTCCTTATTTCATTCAAAAATGGAATTTCACTCCCAGATCTCACTTTACTGAGGTGAAGAACTTGGGCTAGTGAATTTCCTTTGCAATGGAATAAGGCACTTACTTCCCCCACGATATCGGTCCTGAATGTGGTGATACTGTTATGCATGGGGAAGCTGTGATAGGTTCTCTTCAGAGGTTTCCAAATGCATGACTCATATATTTTCCCTCCATTTAAGGCCTGGCCAGTTGGAATCACAGGACTGAAGGGAGCCTGGGACTTCATAGGCAGAGACAGAAAATATAAAATCTCTCTCGAGCATTTATAAAGGTGACTCTCTTAGGGTCTGACATTGCACCACTGAGTTTTGCTGTTGAGTTCAATGGGAGCGAGAACAGGGCCTCGGTGAGAAGTACTAACGAATTTAGACGCCCAGCTCAAGAGAACATTTAAGTATTTGTTTTAGTGTCCTGCTGAACAGAGATGGACTGCTGCATTGGGCCCCTAACACTACGAACCACTAGGATTCTATAGGTCTCTAACCGTTCTCTAACTTTACCCTGAAGCCCTATAGACTTGAATAAGGAAGGAGATACTTTCTACAGGTCTTTTTAACCAGGGCTTAAATTCAGCCAGAGCTGTCCAGAGCAGAGCTCTGGGAAATATTTTCAACCCTCCTGGAATTTTTATAGTATGTTGGGCAAGGGTGGGGGGCAGGGTGCTCTGGGAAATACTCCGTAAGAATTTTAGCCCCGTCTCTAACCATCGTCTCTAATACTGTAGCAAGGAAATCTACACAATCATCCAAAAACATACAGCACACTTGTCATTTTTTACGTTCTCTAGGACTTTTCAATGAGGATTTTCTTTAAAATAAGGTTTAACTGATACTTGTTTGGAACAGCCAGATTTGATGGTGGTTTAGCCTGTCATGTGTAAATGCAGCCCTGACTCAGAAGTAATCCCAAATTCATGTTGCTCAAAGTTGTATGTTAATGTCACACTGTTACGTGTTTCCTATATACAGAGGGAGAAGAGAAGGGATAACACATGTTCAGATAATACTGCGGCTAGCGTATAGATGAAAAGTTAAATCCTGAAATAAAAATACCCAAATCACTATAGAGCCTGGAAGTCCCGAAGCTTTACATTTAGAAAGGAGCAAAATTCAATAATGAAAATGAAACTTACAGTATTTGGAGAGACCGGACAGAGGTCTAGGTGAGGAAATTATTGTAACATATCCAGAGTGTGGATGTTCTGATCTGTGGTCATAGGAGTGGAGCAGGCAACACAGTGGGACAAGGAGTCATTGAGTGCCCATAACAGTCAGCTGTGATGTTTTCTAGATATGAGTCGGTGGCAGCTAGGCAAGAGAATAGCGGCTTCCAATATTTGAGTGACAACTTGTGCTGCTACGTGGCACTGATTCTAATGTCATGTAAATGGCTGTAACTCCACTGATCTCAAGGGAATGAGTCCTGGCATCTATAGATGTGAGATCAGATCCTGCCCATTGAGTTAATGTGCATAAAGTGTACTGATATCTTTGAATTCAATAGTTCTGTGTTAGGTTGTATTTAAATTATTATTTTAGCTGACTCACATACCTTTAAACTCTGAATTAATGAAACCGCATTTGGAAACATTGCGTCGTGGCTGGCTAATAGTCACAGCAATACCTTAACATCAAATCCTAGCTTGGTTCTACTTTTGTTTAACAAATTGCTTTTTAAAAACCAATTTGCCTCTAAAAATGGGTGTTGTCCCAGCATAACAAGGGAGACTTTAATTTGTATTTTCCTGATTTGATTGTAATCTCACAAGTTTTTGAAACTCTAAAGAGAAATAAAATTAAACCTCGGCTACATTTACCAATGTAAGTCTGATCCCGGGGAGGTCTGCATCGGGTGCTTCACCTTTCACAAGTAGTTCCATTGACTTCCATTGACTTAAGTGGAAGTATTCAGAGTGCATAGAGTTAGACAGGTCTTTGCAGGATTGGGGCCTTCATTTGGTTCAGGTTTTCCCATAGCTTCCTTATCCCAGACGGTATTGGAGAGGATTAGAGAGCCAAAGTTCTGATCTTGCAATTGGATTTACTACTAAATACCTCAGTGCCTTCATATAGTGTCAGTGGGGCTTGAAATAGGTGTAGGGTTCCAACTGTGTATCTGCCCAGTGGGGTTTGGTAGAGGTGTACGGCTTTGGACTAGGAGTTCTGATTGCAGGACAGGGGCCCAGAAATGACCTGTGTTGGTGCAGGCTGGAACCTGGTGAAAGTTCCTTTGTGCTGATCAGAAGCATCTTCTGCGATCAGGCCTCAAGGTTGGCTGCTGGATTCAGCACATATCGTACTGGAGAAGAATATACTTGGAGTGTAATACTTCTACCTTTTCAGCTCCCTTTTAATGGACAAGCCAGCAATACATCTGAATGAATTTTATATGTTCTCTGAACTGCTTTCAGCTTTGGAATAACTCAGTTTGAAGCTTTAGTCAATATGAGTGGAGACATTTAAAATATCTTTATGCTTTTCTGTCAATAAAAGATGGCAAAAGGCTAAAGAGTTGAAAATAGACAGTAATGTCGGAGCTGCATCTGGTCATCAGCAGCATCCATGAGAATTAAGTTATCAACGTCTATGATGGAAAGAGATGTCTGGGATACTGTGATCTTTCTGTGTGTATCTGTTGAAAACTGTTGGTTGCAGAGGAGTTCGCTACAACCAATGAATACTGCTGCCATTTGTCACTGGGTGATGGGAACAGTTAGTAAATCTTATTACATCTGTCATGATGTGTATACGGTTACAAGTGGTCTCTTAGGTACCCTGGACTCAAACAATATAGGGCATTATAGGAGCTAATCAACACCCTTCATTGCACCCAGAAATGGTCATGAAGTCAAAGCACCCCTTGGAGAATCACATTAGTAGGTTGTCAAGGTTCTTTCCCCACTCTGAACTCTGGGGTACAGATGTGGGGACCTGCATGAAAGACCCCCTAAGCTTATTCTTAAAAGCTTAGGTTAAAAAATTCCCCAAGGCACAAATTCCACCTTGTCCTTGAATAGTATGCTGCCACCACCAAGTGATTTAGACAAAGAATTAGGGAAAGGAACACTTGGCATCCTATTCCCACAAAATATCCCCCCCAAGCCCTACACCCCCTTTCCTGGGGAAAGCTTGATAATAATCCTCACTAATTGGTGCAGGTGAACACAGACCCACACAGATCTTAAGAACAAAGAAAAATCAATTAGGTTCTTAAAAGAAGAATTTTATTGAAAGAAAAGATAAAAGAATCACCTCTGTAAAATCAGGATGCTAAATACTTTACAGGGTGATCAGATTCAAAACATAGAGAATCCCTCTAGACCAAACCTTAAGTTAGAAAAATACACAAAAACAGGAATATACATTCCCTCCAGCACAGCTTATTTTACAAGCCATTAAACAAAAGAAAATCTTAACACATTTTCTAGCTAGATTACTTACTAACTTTACAGGAGTTGTAAGGCTGCATTCCTGATCTGTTCCCAGCAAAAGCATCACACAGACAGACCAAACCCTTTGTTCCCCCTCCTCCATATTTGAAAGTATCTTGTCCCCTCATTGGCCATTTTGGGTCAGGTGCCAGCAGGGTTACCTTAGCTTCTTAACCCTTTACATGTGAAAGGATTTTGCCTCTGGCCAGGAGGGATTTTATAGCACTGTATACAGAAAGGCGGTTACCCTTCCCTTTATATTTATGACATAGGTGCCTCATGTTTGCAAGTAGCTTATCCCTGCTTGGAACCTGACATTCCTTTTAACCCAAAGCAGAGGGATCACACCTTGATATACCACTGTGGACTCAAAACTATACCTGGGGTTTGGATTAAGTCATATTTTTCCAGTGACCCATTAAATTTTGGACACCATTATATGAAAAAGGATAGAGTTATGTTCAGCTGGTTATTTTCCGAAATGTCTGAAAGCAGCATTGCTAGTATGTAGAAGCTTCTCTAACATGTACAGAGTCTGTGAATATTTGAAGAAAAAATACATAAAATACACAAAATAACAAATACACATATGGGGGGGTTAAATTAAAGTTAAGTGTTTGAGTAAGAAAATAGGCACTTCTATGTATTGATTAGATGATCTCAAAAGGGTATTAAATTATGCATTCTAAGATTTTTTATTGCATTATATACATTTGAGATTAAGGAATTCATATAAAAAGATTTGTTTATACCTTAAATGCTTGGGAATTATCTGAAATAAAAAGAATTGCTAAAAAATGTATAGATGTGTGAAATTCTCTGGCTTGTGCTAGACAGGTCAGACTAGAGGATCATAATGGTCTCTTCTGGCCTTAAGATCTATGAGTAGTTTTGTGCACATGGATCTGGGGTCTCATTTTTTCAGAATTTGATCCAAGTCCTATATGATTAATTTTAGAAGATACTTTAATTAGACTGGTTAAATAAACAGCAGGTGATGGCTGAATTGATGCTGTCCAGGGTGCTGAATTGCACAGCATGTCATTGTTTCTAGCTGCATTACTTATTTTACTGGGTATTTTAATATTATATTGTGTGAGTTGTGTGTGTCAATATACAGCTGATTATACAGAATATACCTGTATCCATACCATACAATAGGTGCCCCTAAACAGTGGCTTCAATTCTATCTCACTATTAAAGCTATATTTCTGGATGCGGCGTGATAGAATGAAAATGAAATGAAAAATGTTCTTCTGTCATTTTGTGCAACAGTAGCAGTGATGTCATCATCTCACACATGCTCCTCTCCAGCTGAACATCCCTGGCATCCTGATTTTCAAGCATAATTGCCACCATCACTGTGGTAGCATATTCCTTTCTGTGTCCAAGTTACATTTGGCTCCAAACTAATGCATTCAAATCATGTGCAAGAACCTAATACCCATGGGTCTGCTAGGCCACAGCCACGCCAGAAGGGGTGTTCTTAAATGTCTCTGGTGTTAAAGAGAGTTTTCCTGATCCTCAGTGCATTGGCCACTATTACCCTGGTGCTGGGCACCCAGGTACTAACACTCATATGCTCTGCTCTGGCTCCCAAGACAAGTTGGTTCTTTCCATGTCCTTTAGCTCTCTTTTGAATGGAGAATGCTACTTTAACCAGGCACCAGGGCCTCACCCTGCCCTCTTTGGTCTTGATCCCTTAGAAATAGTCTGGTGGTGAACGTGGAAAACACTGGGCAAGGCCTCTTTGAAATGTGGATGCACTTATCTCCCAAGTGCACTGACATTTCAGTCATTGTATGAGTTGAATGTTACATGCACAACACTTCAGGTATAAAAATAGTATGGAATTCCATGATAACTTACACATTAATGCTGCTTTTTCCTTTGTGTTGGTCTAAGCGGTGACATTTGACTGTGTCAGCTTAACATTATGCGATGTCACAAAAGAATACTTTAGTTCTGTTACAGTTGTTAAACAGGCCTATCCACATTTTCTTCTTATAATTAGGGCTGGTCAAAGGGTTTTTAATGAAAAATACTGATTAATTTTAAAAAAAAAATATTGGAAAATTTCACCCCAGAACGTGGAAATTTCCCTTTTCTTTTTGGAGCGTGTTAGTTGCAGGTTTTGTCAAACGGGAAACCAAGAAGCTAATTTTGTTTGTTTTACCTTCCACTTTTCCCTTTCCATTTTCAGTGGCAAAAGGAGGTGGGAGGGGGAAGAGAACTGAAAACTGTTCAAACATTTGCAGTGAAAAATTTAGAGTGATGGAAAATTGTTCCTTTTCAAAACCTAGGGAATAAAAATGCCATTGAAGTTGTTCATGATTCACCCCCTCCCCCCATTGTCTGATCAGCTCTACTCATATCAGATGTTCAGCTAGCACATCCCATAATGGATTTGTTCTAGGCTAGCAGGCTTGGGTGCATTTCCCTCCTGAGATGAATAACCACGAGACCTGAGTGGTGTAGGTCTTGCTTAGCTGGGCATTGGCATGAAGGCTCAATGGTGAGTATTTTCTGAAAAAAATATTTCACACTTTATTATTTTGTGCAATATTTTGATTAAACTGGACTTTCATTTCAGTGTTTGATTTTTGGGAGGGGACTGGGCTTCCCCTCATTCTCTTCTTTTTTCTCAACATTTGGATTTTGATTCATTTCAATTGTAAAATTAAACAAACAACATCATGGAAAGAAAACTAAAATTCAGTTTGTCTCCTTTGCAAAACCATTTCTCATTGAAAACTTTGTTCCTCCATCTTGTGGGTGGGGAGCTCTCCTGAGTCTGACCACATTACTGGGCCCCTGTGTCAGAAGACCAGGGAGAACAGCTTCAGTTCTCATGGCTTGGCAATTACCCAGTAAGGAGCAAAAACTGTCATGCATTAATTTAATGGCCGGGGTTGGGGGGGGATGGAGAGAAAAATTATCTGTAACTTCCAGCAAAGGAGAATCCATCCTGGTCTAAGGTTGATGTGGCTTCAACAGGCAGAAAAGTATGTTGATAAACCACAGCTGAAAAGGTTTCTTGGGGCCTCTCCTTCTGCTCTTCCACCCCCACAAACATGATACAGTTCTGTGGTGACCTAGAATCCTATTTTCGATGTCTCCGACTCAACGAATATTTCCAACACACCTCTGAACAACATACTAACCCACAGAGACCTTCCTACCAAGACTACAAAAAGAAGGATTCTGGGTGGACTCCTCCTGAAGGTCAAATCAACAGACTGGACTTCTACATAGAGTGCTTCCACCGATGTGCATGGGATGAAATTGTAGAAAAACTGCATCACTTGCCCCATAACCTCAGCCGTGCAGAACACAATGCCATCCACAGCCTCAGAAACAACTCTGACATCATAATCAAAAAGGCTGACAAAGAAGGTGCTGTCATCACCATGAATAGGTTGGAATATGAACAAGAGGCTGCTAGGCAGCCCTCCAACACCACTTTCTAAAAGCCATTACCCTCTGATCCTACTGAGGATTACCAAAAGAAACTACAGCATTTGCTCAAGAAACTCCCTGAAAAAGCACAAGAACAAATCCGCACTGACACACCCCTGGAACCCTGACCTGGGATATTCTATCTACTACCCAAGATCCATAAACCTGGAAATCCTGGACGCCCCATCATCTCAGGAATTGGCACCCTGACAGCAGGATTGTCTGGCTATGTAGACTCCCTCCTCAGGTCCTATGCTACCAGCACTCCCAGCTACCTTCGAGACACCACTGACTTTCTGAGGAAACTACAATCCATCGGTGATCTTCTTGATAACACCATCCTGGCCACTATGGAGGTAGAAGCCCTCTACACCAACATTCCACACAAAGATGGACTACAAGCCGTCAGGAACACTATCCCCGATAATGTCACGGCAAACCTGGTGGCTGAACTTTGTGATTTTGTCCTCACCCATAACTATTTCACATTTGGGGACAATGTATACCTTCAGATCAGCGGCACTGCTATGGGTACCCACATGTCCCCACAGTATGCCAACATTTTTATGGCTGACTTAGAACAACGCTTCCTCGGCTCTCGTCCCCTAACGCCCCTACTCTACTTGCGCTATATTGATGACATCTTCATCATCTGGACCCATGGAAAAGAAGCCCTTGAGGAATTCCACCACGATTTCAACAACTTCCATCCCACCATCAACCTCAGTCTGGACCAGTCTACACAAGAGATCCGCTTCCTGTACACTACAGTGCTAATAAGTGATGGTCACATAAACACCACCCTATACCGGAAACCTACTGACCGCTATGCCTACCTACATGCCTCCAGCTTTCACCCTGACCACCACTCATCGTCTACAGCCAAGCTCTGCGATACAACCGCATTTGCTCCAACCCCTCAGACAGAGACAAACACCTACAAGATCTCTATCAAGCGTTCTTACAACTACAATACCCACCTGCTGAAGTGAAGAAACAGATTGATAGAACCAGAAGAGTACCCAAAAGTTACCTACTACAGGACAGGCCCAATAAAGAAAATAACAGAACGCCACTGGCCACCACCTTCAGCCCCCAACTAAAACCTCTCCAACGCATCATCAAGGATCTACAACCTATCCTGAAGGATGACCCATCACTTTCACAGATCTTGGGAGACAGGGCAGTCCTTGCTTACAGACAGCTCCCCAACCTGAAGCAAATACTCACCAGCAACCATACACCACACAACAAAAACTCTAACCCAGGAACCTATAGCCTTGCAATAAAGCCCGTTGCCAACTGTGTCCGCATATCTATTCAGGGGACACCATCACAGGGCCTAATCACATCAGCCACACTATCAGAGGCTCATTCACCTGCACATCAACCAATGTGATCTGTGCCAGCAATGCCCCTCTGCCATGTACATTGGCCAAACTGGACAGTCTCTACGTAAAAGAATAAATGGACACAAATCAGACATCAAGAATTGTAACATTCAAAAATCAGTCGGAGAACACGTCAGTCTCTTTAGTCACTCAATTACAGACCTAAAAGTGGCAATTCTTCAACAAAAAAACTTCAAAAACAGACTCCAAGGAGAGACTGCTGAATTGGAATTAATTTGCAGACTGGATACAATTAACTTAGGCTTGAATAAAAACTGGGAGTGGATGGGTAATTACACAAAGTAAAACTATTTCCCCATGTTTATTCCTCCCCCTCCCACCCCTGCTGTTCCTCAGATGTTCTTGTCAACTGCTGAAAATGGCCCACCTTGATTATCACTTTACAAGGTTTTTTCCCCCCGCTCTCCTGCTGGTAATAGCTCACCTTACCTGATCACTCTCCTTACAGTGTGTATGGTAACACCCATTGTTTCATGTTCTCTGTGTATATAAATCTCCCCACTGTATTTTCCACTGAATGCATCCGATGAAGTGAGCTGCAGCTCACGAAAGCTTATGCTCAAATAAATGTGTTAGTCTCTAACATGCCACAAGTCCTCCTTTTCTTTTTAAGGTTTCTATAGACTCTTCATAAATATCAGTGTCTTTGCAGACAGGCCATTTTGCTGCGTTGATCTGGCAGCCTGCACGTGAAAAAGTGGATAAACACTGCTGCTCCTTTCTGCGTGCACCTGGTTACCTTAGTAACTGAGCCTTGGTTTAGTTGAAGTGGCCATGCGCTGGACAGCTGTCATCTTCCTGGGGTGGGGTGCAGAAAGCAGAGGAAGTGTGATTGCCACCTACTGCTCATGGAAAGATATTTATTTTGATTACAGGGGCTGGAGGGCAGAGGGAGATGGACACTCACAGGCTGATAAGTCAATTTCCACAAATATTGATTTGCAAATAAATTAATATAATTTTTGCATAGTTTCCCTCTGTGCCATAGGCATTGCCACTGCCAATGCCTATGCAATTACTGTAGCTAATACAATTAAATAATGCACTGTTCGTGCTTGAGCATAAAAATAATGGAGATCATAATACAAGTGTATTTTAAATATACACGAGCAAGTCTGAAAGAGAACAGACATGCATGAAGATTTATGTCCACAAGAGGGCACTAAAGTGAAAGTAAAATTCTAGTATGAGATTTCCTGTAATGAATAATAACGGCTTGTAAGGTGAAAGTAACATTTGCTATTATTTATGACCTGATAATTGAATATATTATTTAACTGTCATATCTTTTATACATTTTATAGGCAGCACCCTGTGTATTGTGTTAATACATTGAACTGAGACTTCATCATCATCACAAATATAGTTGAGGAATCTTCAAACTAGTTTATAGCCATTCGATTTTAGCCACAACACACTTATGTAGTTTTCTGTGTTGCACACTGAGATAACTGCTAATAATCTTTCTCATATGATAAGCATAGACATTCATAAGAGTTTGAAAAATAAGCATACACATATTTAACACAGTTAGTGTATTAAAATCTCAGTTTCGAATTTAGAATGCTTTGATTCTACAGATAAATTAAAGCTTGTATTCCATATATTCAAAATACAGTAGACTGCTCCCCGGAGTAGGATATAGTGTTGGAATGTTGTATTTAAATCTCAAAGCATTTGACCGTCCAGGCCTTTGGTGCAGTTAGGGCTGTGGGGGATTTTTTTATACATTCTGCCACCTATTTGGCATAATGAGAGAAGTCCAAACACCATTCCCAGAGGTTGGAGAAATGAAGGAAGTGCAGAATCATGAAGAGTGCATGTTCCAGATTAAGAAAAGAGTGAAAGGTCACGTTTAAAATATAATTGCAATAAAGATTACAAGAGGAAATAGAGATCTGCTTTGTTTGAGAACTGACTGTACAGCTTTATTGCTCCCTGATCTGTGAGAAACGTGTGACAAAGGTTACAAGCCAAGCTGAGAATTTCATTAGTCAGCTGTACTGTTAAACTGCATTTGACTTAGCCTGGGCATCGTTACGCATTTGTTAGGAGAAATACAATTAACTTGGTTTATGCTAAATGTGACTGTAAAACACGAGTCACCCGAGAATAGCCCTATGGCTTTGTGACGGCCCTCGTGCAGGGGTGGTTGGTAGGGGAGCGCGGCCCAGTGGTTAGGGCTTAGGCCGGTGACATGCAGGGAGGGTTGTTGGTAGGAGAGCCTGGGCCCTCTCACTCCACTGGGCTCTGACCCAGGGCCCTCTGAGGGCTACCAGTGCTCTGACTGCCAGGGAGGCATAAGGCGGCCCTCCCTGGGCCACTTCCTACCCCCTGCCTGGACTGTCCCAAGGTCTCCGCCTGGGTAAGGCAGCATGCGGGGTGTCTGCTCACCACAAGGCACCTGCTGGTGGCGGTGTGTAGGGAGGTCGTTCTTCCCTTTCAGGCAGCAGCTGCCTCCTCCCGGGGTATGGCCCAGCCTCCCGGGCAGCTCAGTCCAAGGCTTTCCCCCGCCGGGGTAGTCCAAACGAAACTAAAGGGAATCGATCTAGGCCAGACCTCCTCGGAGAGGGAGTGCTTCCCTCTCAGGCTGTCTCTGCAGCAGGCCCTGCCTTCCCTCAGGGAGGGACCCTGGGGCAGTTGTGTAGGGAGAGATTCTGCCTTCCCTCCGCTCGTCCCCGTGGAGCTGCTGGTTGCAGGTCTGCTCTCCTCCCTGGTCTGCCCCAAATGAGCTGCTCCCTGCCTTTAACTCTTCCGGCTAGTGATGCATTTGCTACAGGTGTGGAGGGGCGGGGCTGGCTGAGCCCAAAGCAACTCCTTAACCCCTTGTTGTTCAGTTTGTGTACCCCATCACAGGCTTCTTTAAAACGTTGATGATCACTAACATCAAAGTATCAAGTAATGAATTTCTAAATCCAGGATGTGATCATAGCAAGTGCCTTAAATTTGTGATTCACAGAGGCTCAGATCTATGGTCCAGGCACACGGCTGAGCTGTGCTTGCTATATTCTGTACCTCCTGGGCAAATCTAGCTTAGAGTTGATGTAGACAGTCATGGGAGGATCACCCAAGGGGCAGGTGGTGCAGAGTTGGTCAGCTACCCCTAAGTTACCTTTGTTCCCAGCGGCAAGTGCAGGCATAGCCACAGACTCCACGGATGCTCCGGCTGGAGCACCTGTAGGAAAAAGAATAGTGGGTGCTCAGCACCCACTGGCAGCCCCACAGATCAGCTCCCCCTCTCCCCAGTGCCGCCCACCCACCGCAATCAGCTGTTCAGCTGTGTGCAGGAGTCACTTGGGGAAGAGGGCAGGAAGAGGTGGGGAGGGGGTGGAAAGGGGCGGGAGTGGAAAGAGGTGGGGTGGGGGTCGAGTCTTGGGGGAGGGGGGGTGCGGGCACCCCTTGGCAAATGACACAGTCATTGCCTGTGAGTAAAGGGGGCATGGCTGGGAAATATGGGAGATATCAGAGCTCCGGTAATTCTGGCCACACGATTGACCTCTTTTTGCTGTTATATGTTACAGCACCTTAATATCTGGGGGATCCCAAATATCCTGGGATTTAGAATCACCTGTGCATGCCTGCTCTCCTCCTCTGAGCTGTGCTGTGCACTCTGAGCTACCGTCAGTGATCTGGGCCTATATCTCAAGTGCACTGCATCAGGGGGTTAGGGCTAACGTCTCTTTTATCCATGTTACAAAATCCTGTTGGTTTTAGTAGGAATTTAGGGTATGCAAGTAATGCAGGATTGGGCCCTTGCTAAGTAGCAAACATGACCACTGTTTTCTTAAGTGATTCATCTTCAGACACATGGCTCACGTGGTGAGCTCAGCATAATGAATTTGATTCATTGGCAACATTAATTTGCCTAATAATGTAATATATTCCCTTCAGCAGTCACTAGCTGGATCCTCAAAGTAAAACATCCCCATTCTGTATGGAAATTCCATGCGGATGTTACGTGTTACAGTGCAGGATTGATAGGATTATTCAAATATCTGTCTCTGCAGGGCTTTATTTAGCATCGCAGTAGCTTGGGGCCGAATGTGAAACATTTTACAGCAGAGGTGTTTCAAAAGGTGATTTATCTGGGACCTGGTGAAAGATTCGTTGTGAGCATAATTGCATCATGATGTTTATCTTGAGAGACTGGTCACAATAGTGACAGTAGACAATATAGCTATTATTGCCCGGCAGTGTCCTCATATACACACAGGAAGAGAAGTTCAGCTAGCTTGGAATTGCCGACTGATTTTTTTTTCAACAAAAGAACCATGGCTTCAGCAAAACTGCTTTTTTTGGCAGTAAATTTGTTGATTTTTTTCTCCATTTTAAAATTTTTCTTTTGAGGAGAATTGCAATGAAACATCTTGTTTTGGGATGGTTCAGCATGAGTCTGCATGAGCTTCAGAATTGTCTCACGGGAGCTGTGATTCAGTGGTTCATGCCTCCATTATCCCCGCTAGGCCAGTCTACCGGGCTAGACTACATTTCCAGGGACGCCAATTGCACACCGACTGGTGGAGACTGCGATGCATTATGGGATATGTGGTGTGGCTGGGTAACCAGGCCCATTGGGGATAATGGGGACATGAGGCATCCCAACTACAACTCCCATGCGGCACTGGGTATGCAGAGGTTAACATCAACCTGAAATGAACTGTTTCAACATTTCTCAAGTGGAATTTTTCAGATGAAGTTTTTGTCGCATGATAAATTTAGGTATTTTAACTTTTTGTTCCAATTTGGGGTAAAAAGAAAACATTGAAATATTGGAATTTCTAACAAGAAGGAAACTTCAATTTTTCTATCTGTTCTATATAGAAGGAATAAGAAAGGGGAAGAAAATTCCAGCATTGGGTGTTGTCCCAATGCTCTGTTGCATTGCAGAGTTCATAGTTAGGTGTTGTGAGACTGATTAGCTATCTCACTTCCGAGTGTGTGTGTCCCTTTTCTTTGGCATTATGTGAACCTTTCTTGACATTGACCCAGTGGTACTCCTTCCTCACTTCCCATTATGACCTCACTCAGCTTAAATTGTGTTTCTGAGCACAAAGACAGTCTCAAGGTTTCCATTCCCCCTCTTAAATTGCAACCAATACCATATGATTCAGTTTTAAACACAATCCAGTTAATGGTTCCTCTGTACTTCTTTCTGGTGTCAGGTTAGTTAAATTCCCTAAATTCACTTGTATTTTAGGGTCTAATTCAAAGCCCATTGGAGTCAATGGGAGCCTTTCCATAGACTTCAGTGGGCTTTGGCTCAAGCCTTGAGCTTCTTGGCAAGGAACGAAGAAGAGACACACCACACTGTCTATTTTCTCTGCTGCTTGAGCTTGTAAGTAAGTCTTCTGGGCATTCAAAGCCTTCCTCTACTGTGGTGCACACAAGAAAATAGCCAACCAGCAATGGTTATTTTGAAGGGTGAGGAGGGTAAATTACTAGTGAGGGGAGTCAAACTATCAAGACATTGTTCGTTTTTCATTATCCCTTTGATTGGAGAATTCTTTTCTCCACACCCCTTGTCGTTATTTTAACTCTAGCTCTTCGGGACAGTGACTGTGCCTTCCAGTACTTCTAGAGTGCATATTCGGAGAACAGCTGGAGTATTAACCATGATAGAATAATACCTGCAGGTTATTTTTATTTCTAAAGAAAGATTTTGGATCTGCTCCTCAGGGCTGGGGCTGACTGTTTATTCTGTGTTTCTACAGTGCCTAGCACAATGGGGTCTTGGTCTACAACTGGGGTCCCAACATGCTACTGCAACATAAATAATATTCGTACTCTTGTTTCAATCAACTGTTCTGAACAGAAATCACTGCAGCAGTGGTGAACTGTATGAATACTTCCCAGAGTGCAGATGGGAAAGGTGCATGAAAGTGAACCCCACAATTGGATTTTCAGTGTCTGGATACTCAGTCATGTCCTACAGATTTGCTTGGGTGTTTGGAGTAACATATGCCCTCCCTCCAGAGAGTTCTGGGGGGTCAGAGAGGAAGGGAGGAGAGATGCTGCTAGAGCTGACTGGAAGATGACAATTCTGTTTCCTGTTGACTTCTGAGATTCTGAAATGTGGGTTTGTGCCACGCTGGCTTGAAACCAAACGCTTCCCAACGTTTCTGCAAAAATTAAGTTGTGTTGAAATGTCCGTTTTTGAATCAAAACCTGCATGTGGGGAAGGGGGGGCACGTACTGGCTTACAGGGAGGGAGAGGGCAGTTCAAGTCCCTGCTCAGCATCACCAGCCAACTGTGGTGTGGGAGAATGTCTCTCTCACACACAAAAATGTCACTGAAACCAATATGCCTCTGCAAACCATGTCAATTTTGACAGGAAGCACATACTGGTAACACTTCATTTAGACAACCAGCTCTAGTTCTGACCTACCCCTGGCCAGCAGGGAGCAGTGCAAGTCATGTGGATCCGTTACCATTTACCACCTCCAGAGCACTCCACGAGGAGCCGAACCATCCAGGCTTGGCAACATTTGGATTTTGGTAAATTGCGCTCCTTTCAGTAAAGACCGTGTGATACAGGAGGTGGGTTGCTAGCTTATCTCCAGTGCCGCACACGTTCAGCCCTAGCTCCTTTGTAAGTGAGCTTTACCTTGTGTGAATAAATATGCATGTTCCTTTCTCAATTTCACTGTCCCTCACGCATTTACAGTAAGTACTATTTTTGCTTTAATTCATTGCTATCCATTTCTTCTTCGTTTCCTTCATATGGTTAAAGTCACTTACAAATTTTTAATTACATACAATACTTTACCAGATGCTTTGTATTTACACTGCTCCGTATGCCCTGTTATGTTCCCATGGACTGCACTCATTTTCAGTTTTGTCCTGGCATTGAAGTAACCACTGACAACTCCCTTCTTTTCTTTACAGAACTGGAGGTCTGTCTTTCATTTATCCTCATCCATCATATTCCACACTGCACACTCTTAACGTTGACTGTTTGACCACACTTTGATTTTTGACCATGCTGTGACTCTTTAAAGTTATTCATATCGACTCCCACTGCCACTCCTGCCTAGCAGATGTTTTTTAGACTTGCCCTCTATCGATATGGATTTGATTAACTGGGACATCTACTAGTCTTCCTATGCATCCAATCTGGTCAAATGTCTTATCATTATCCCCCAATGTTTCTCCTGCTCAGTGTTGCAGGTTTGATTAATATTAATATTTCTAATTAAGGAACATAAGGACGTCCATACGTCCAGACTGGGTCAGACCAAAGGTCCATCAAGCCCAGTACCCTGTCCTCTGACAGTGGCCAATGGCAGGTGCCCCAAAGGGAAGGGAATTGTTCCTGGAGAGCTGCCCAGTCCAGACCTTGAACCCGGAGGTTAGATATTCTATTGCAAATGAGCTCTGAAGGAAAATCCTGCTTATTAGTAAATAGCATTTGAGTTAAGCTACTGTACATTTCTTGGGAGTTTTCTTTTGTGGACTCACTGGCCTGAATTGAGTTTGTCTCATGACTGAGTTGGACACAGAGACTTGGCCTACACGCAAAGGACTGATAACCTGTTAGACTTCTTCAGTAGTCCCCATGAGTGTTGTAGCAACTAAACATGGCTTTTGCCTTGAGGCTTTAAGACCTCCAGATAATCAGGCCAGATTCAGATGTCGTGAAAATGGGTGTAACTCCATTGATTTCTGTGGTCCTGTATCCTATTCAAACTGGTCTGGCTGTGTATTCCACATATCAATCTTGTCCATGTGCCTCTTTAACTGGTAAATTAAGTAATAACAGTGGATATACTGGTTACCTCTCAAGCATATACATCCAATGCCCCTGCTGCCCAGTCTATCATGCAGACCTGTTTTTACAGCCAAGTAGCACGCCTCCAGGTGCTCAGCTTTATCCCCAATGTAACTCTGTCAACGTAAGAGGAGTTAAGAGAGCTCTTGTGTGGTATGCAGTATGGAGCGCAGGCTTTTTGCATATCCTTGCCCGCGTGAGTGGAGGTTCGCATGGGCGCGCGATACAGGCTGAGAGCTAGCTGTAGGTCACACCAAGCGGAAGTAATTCTCAAGTGCTACTACAACCAGTTTCTTACTGAGTGCTCTTGAGAATAAGGAAAGGAAGGGATGCGGGCAGGTGATGGGAATGTCAAAAGACACTTGTGTTTCGCTGCATCCTGATCAGGTACATGAGACACTTAGCTATACGCTCCTGCCCAGCAGGAGCACGTTGGTGACTGTCTCTCCCCCGTTAATGCTGAAATGTATTCCATTGTGTTCCGTGTCCTGCTCATCATCGGTAAGGCTGCAGTTTCCAGCCCTAGAGATGGTTGCTGTAGCCCTTTTCGTTTCCCTATATGTTACTGCGAACAAATCATAAACAATGAGACAATACAAGGCAACACCAATTTTTATTCGTAGGGTTTTTGCATGGTTTATATTTTCTGATTGTCGGTATTATATTTCCTTTTTTTTTTTTTTAGTTTCACAGATTTTAAGGCTGGAAGGGAACATTATATCATATAGTTGGACCTACTGCATATCACAGGTCATTAAATGCCAGCCAGATAACCCTGAATTGAAGGTAACATTTAATTCAGACCAAAACATTTTGGTCCTTAGGAAACTAAACTGTGTGCCCCAGGCAGGAAGCAGGAGACACTGAGTCGCCAATGCCTGAGGCCTCTGCCACGCCCAGATGATCCCAGAAGGCAACCCATACCCCAAACTGCGTTACCTAGGGAGGTGGTAGAATCTCCTTCTTTAGAAGTTTTTAAGGTCAGGCTTGACAAAGCCCTGGCTGGGATGATTTAATTGGGGATTGGTCCTGCTTTGAGCAGGGGGTTGGACTAGATGACCTCCTGAGGTCCCTTCCAACCCTGATATTCTATGATTCTATGCAGAGGGGAGGCAAAGCTTCCCCTATACCTCACGGTCCCTGCCCATCTGACCTGGTGGAAAATCCCTTCCTGACCCCAGATCTGGTGATCAGTTTGTCCCTAAACATGTGAGCAAAACACACCACCCAGTTATCTAAGAAAGAGGATTCTCTGTGCCATCTCCGAGCACTGTCCCTCCCCGCACCCCCCAATCCAGTGTTTTGTCTTCTGCTGTGGCCATCCCTGATAATTCCCAGAATACGTTTAGTCAGTTGTGCATCAGGGAAAAATAATTCCTTCCTAACCCCTGCAGGTGATCTGTTGAAGCCTTGAAGCATCAGGTTTGACAGTAGTCATTATTCTTAGTGCAGAGCTACAAGCGTCATGAGCATATTGATGGCAGCCCTGTTCTCCTGATGGCACGGGAAGGAAATCAATGAACAGTTGACTGACGGATTCACAGACTCTAGAAGGGACAGCAATGAGGATGTAGCTGACTCCTCCATTCCCCATTGCCCCCCCACCCCCACAAACACAGATGGCAGAATTTCTCCCTAAAGCTGGATTAAAGGATATTTTTAAAAAAGGTATCTAATCTCATTTTAAAGACTTCAAGTTATGGTGGTAACTTCAGCTTCCAGGCACTGAATCATGTTATGCCTTTTTCAGCAAGGTTGAAAAGCCCACTGCTCTCAGATATTTCTTCCACGTGTAAGTACCTATACACAGTAATCAAGTCACCTCTCAGCATTCTCTGCGATGAACTGCATAAATTGAACTCCTTAAGACTTTTATCGCTATTGTCCATTGATATTTCATTGATTACTCTGGCTTCCCTTATCAGTAGCCTACATTTTTTTAACTTGTAACTTATTTTCATTTCCACGTACTTCCCTTCTTTCAAACTTTTCTATATTATTATTATTATTATTTATTAATATTATATTTTTATCATGCTTCCTCAAATCCTTTTCAACAGGATGGCTTCTTCCCCAGCTTAACTTGTTTTTCATGTCTGTGGAATCATGGCTTCTGGAACATCCAGTAGAATGTCCTTGAACAACTCCCAGTTTAATTAATACTTTCCATTTTAAATGTATGTTCCTTGTCAGTTATGCTAACAATTGCTTGAAGCTTTAAAAATTGACCATTTTAAAGTTCCAAATATACATATTGCTGGTTGGTGCCATATTTTGTGTGCATACGGTAAAGGTAACCGGATCTTGACCACTGGTACCTAGGCAACTGCTAACTTTGAGGTCAGCAATTAATTCTTCTTCTGTCCATCGGAAGTGAGTTAGCTCATATGGGCTGCAGAACTCTCTGTGTTAAGAAGTTATCTTTTATTGTTAGGAATTCTGTTATGTTACTGGCCACATGAGATTAAATCACCCATGATAGTTTTTCTTCCTCCATGTTACAGACAGAAGTTTGGTAAACAGGATGAACTTTTCCTTAGTGACATTAGGTGGGGTGTAAGAGATGCTCACCAACACCCCACATCTTTTTTACCAGTTAGAACTTTAATCCAAAAGCATTTGAGGTCCTGTGAGTCTCAATTGTCTATGACTTTGTACCAAGTAGATTGCCATCCCTTCCCTCTTTTCCCATCCTGTCCTTGCAGAATAAGTTGTAACCATTGATTTTAACATTCCAGTCATTAGACCCATTCCACCTAATTTCAGTAATACCAACCATACCATAAGTCTTCTCATATCTGAGCATCTCCAAATCCTCTTGTTTATTTCATAGGATCCTAGCATTGGTGTATAGACAATTAAAAATGTGGTCCTTCCATGCCACATAGTGCTTGGATTTGTCAAATGTATGATGCCTTGGGGCTGGTTTTCATATCTGGGTCTCTAAACCATGACTGCCCTGTTATTATACTCCCTCTTCATGGTTAGCGTGAAGTCCTCCCAGCTATCCTAGCTAATCTATCACCCAGGAGATTGGTACCTGTCTCTTCTACTGAAATGGAGGCCATCAGAAGTATTCAGCCCCCCTGCCTCCATAACAGAGACCTCAATGTTCCACAAAACCTTCCCTGCTACAGCACCTCTTTAGCCAACTGTTCACCACCAGTATCTTTTAAGAATTAGAACCGGCATTCAAAACATGTACCCTTTCATGAGCTCAGGGTTTCCTTCAGCTGTTGTTTGCATAATATGAACATTTCAGCATAATAACTTAAAATTAACCTCTAAAGAGGAACCATCTTGATAACTCTTCAGCACAGAAGTAGGCATGTTTTTTCTTGATTTTCTGGTACTTAGATTCAAATTGAGGAAACATTCTTTTTACAGCAAACTTGAGCAGGGCAAGGATTTCCATAACGGCTGGTGCTTTCTTGGCATTTGCTTTACACCCCTCAGTTCTCAGGCATTTGCTTCAGTGAGGGTTGATCTGGATTTGACCGGAAACTCTGACTCCATAATAGGCTGATAATTTTACAAGGTTGTTCAGAATGGAAATCTCTGCTCCAGCGTTGCTCAGCAATTCTGGTCTTTTTAAAGGTTACTCAGCTAATACAGCGGATAAAGGCCAAGATTTAAAGCCGGCTGCACTACAAAACCAAGATTTAACTTCTACTCCGGCTGTGCAAGCAGCAATGTTACCAAAAGCGAATGCTGGATTTCTGCGTGCCGGGAAGGGGTTTTGTGCACTGAATATTGTCTGCTCAACAGAAAGAGAAGCCATAAAACAAAGAGGCAGCGCATTTGCCCTGCAGTAGTAGATAGATACACTCCTTAAAGCAGTGCTTGAGATTAGCAAGTTTAGTTCATGGGAATCTACAGCAGAGGTCCCAAGCAGAAGGTGGGGGAGGGAAGAGCACTCTCCTGGCATGTAAAAGTCTCTCAAACAGGACAGTATATCTCAAATGCCTGCAGGCTACTGGCCTGGTTTTTTGGCTGTGCTGCCCTTTTCAGCCACAGGTACAATTCGTGCCACTGTCTAAGTACCTGTCTGTGCCCATGTGTCAGATACCTTGACATCAAAATGGCTTCAACCTTCCCTGCCGTTAATTCCAGGCATGGAAAGGGAGGTTAGGTTTTAAAGAGATGTCTGTCCTATTGTTCCATTTCATTAGCACTGCAATGTATAAGCGTAATCTGAGCCCGGCAGTTGGTGTCACACAGCCATGAATGGTGCAGCGCGCTACTTACCTCCGGGGGGGTGTGTGGAGTATTTTTAAAAGAGCAACTCACAGGCAGCATGAGGGGAGGCAAAGGGGAGCTCAATTGCGTTGCTCCAAGGTGTTCCGTGAAATCACCTTGAAAAGAGAGTCAGGTTCTTATTTCTCTATTTGTATTGAGTTCATGTGCCTCTTTCACCTGCAAGCCAGTCTGGCAATCTGAACTGGCTCCGTCAGTACTGAACGTAGCTGAACCTAAAAACGGACACGCTTCTTCGGTAAACCGGGGAAAAGGGGAAGAATTTCCAGACGCTGCAGAAGTAACGAGGCAACTCACACTAGCATAGACCATTTACATACGACAGCTGAGCTCAGCGTAATCTGTTACTGCTTTTAAAGATCACGGTTATACATGTATCTGCAGCAGGTTTCAGACCAGGGCAGGTTCGTCAGGAGGTAAGATTACAACTACACAGAACTGTGGTGGGATACGCACGCACCACGTTTTTAGGCCATACTCTCGTTTTTAACATGTGGGATGCCTGCATACATTTCATTACTTAGATTTAAATCAACGGTTTTGATTACCGCAAGCCCTGCTGGAACAACTCCATTCCCTTTACCGCGGCTATCTGTAGGTGAAGGGACTGGGCCCAGTGAACTTTTACAGATTTCATGTGGGTTCTATTTCTTTGGTAATGTGCCAAAGTAACACAAACAGCCAGCGGGTGAAGGGTTCAGACTGGGGCTCTCTGGCAACTACCAAGCAGGGGGTTCCACAGGGCCCGCCTGCCTGTAGCCTCCTGCTCTGGTGTGCTGTCTGCGGGTCCCCCCACTCAGCCTCATGGACCTGGGGCCTCCTTTATCTTGTCCAGCTGCAAGCATGGGCCAATTACAAGGTGCCGTTCAGCTAAGTCCCAGCACTGGTCTGCAGGGCTTCTCTCTGGAGCCGTGTCAGCTCTTCCCTACACACACGCAACAGGCCGTGAAAAGGGCAGATGACCCTGTTACTCACCTTCCCTCAGGAGTGCCATTGCAGACACAGTTTTTGTCCACTGACCTCCTCCTTCTCGTGGGAAAAAAGTCCGCCTTCACATGGGTGCCTCCACTCTGGAGGCAAACCGTAACTGCATACGCTGCACGGCTAGGTACTGCGAGGGCTCACCGACAACCAACTCACTCCCTGGGCAGGGCTCATGCTATGGCCGCCACCTGAAAGCCGACCCAAAATGCTGGAGAGGGAGCTGGTGAAGCTCCCAACTGGGAAAACCGGGAAGTCTGCTGCTTGCCAGGAGCTAAGATTCGTGATGTGACGGAGAGACTGCCGAGACTCATCAAGCCCTCGGATCGCTGCCCCTTCCTGCTTCTCCACGTGGGCACCAATGATACTGCCAAGAATGACCTTGAGCGGATCACTGCGGACTACGTGGCTCTGGGAAGAAGGATAAAGGAGTTGGAGGCACAAGTGGTGTTCTCGTCCATCCTCCCCGTGGAAGGAAAAGGCCGGGGTAGGGACCGTCGAATGGCTACGCAGGTGGTATCGGAGAGAAGGCTTTGGATTCTTTGACCATGGGATGGTGTTCCATGAAGGAGGAGTGCTGGGCAGAGATGGGCTCCACCTAACGAAGAGAGGGAAGAGCATTTTCGCGAGCAGGCTGGCTAACCTAGTGAGGAGGGCTTTAAACTAGGTTCACTGGTGGAAAGAGACCAAAGCCCTGAGGTAAGTGGGGAAGTGGGATACTGGGAGGAAGCACGAGCAGGAGCACGTGAGAGGGCAGGGCTCCTGCCTCATACTGAGAAAGAGGGGCGATCAGCGGGTTATCTCAAATGCCTATACACAAATGCACGAAGCCTGGGAAACAAGCAGGGAGAACTGGAAGTCCTGGCACAGTCAAGGAATTATGATGTGATTGGAATAACAAAAAGAAAAGGAGTACTTGTGGCACCTTAGAGACTAACCAATTTATTTGAGCATAAGCTTTCGTGAGCTACAGCTCACTTCATCGGATGCATACTGTGGAAAGTACAGAAGATCTTTTTATACACACAAACCACGAAAAAATGGGTGTTTACCACTACAAAAGGTTTTCTCTCCCCCCACCCCACTCTCCTGCTGGTAATAGCTTATCTAAAGTGATCACTCTCCTTTGGGTGGGGTGGGGTGGGGGGAGAGAAAACCTTTTGTAGTGGTAAACACCCATTTTTTCGTGGTTTGTGTGTATAAAAAGATCTTCTGTACTTTCCACAGTATGCATCCGATGAAGTGAGCTGTAGCTCACGAAAGCTTATGCTCAAATAAATTGGTTAGTCTCTAAGGTGCCACAAGTACTCCTTTTCTTTTTGCGAATACAGACTAACACGGCTGTTACTCTGAAACCTGTCATTGGAATAACAGAGACTTGTGGGATAACTCACATGACTGGAGTACTGTCATGGATGGATATAAGCTGTTCAGGAAGGACAGGCGGGGCAGAAAAGGTGGGGGAGTTGCACTGTATGTAAGAGAGCAGTATGACTGCTCAGAGCTCAAGTATGAAACTGCAGAAAAACCTAAGAGTCTCTGGATTAAGTTTAGAAGTGTGAGCAACAAGGGT
The DNA here is from genome assembly GCF_965140295.1 of Lepidochelys olivacea. Classification (NCBI taxonomy): domain Eukaryota; kingdom Metazoa; phylum Chordata; order Testudines; family Cheloniidae; genus Lepidochelys; species Lepidochelys olivacea. The sequence goes on from NC_140416.1 coordinate 128,387,088, forward strand.
GATGTCGTGGTGGGAGTCTACTATAGACCACCAGACCAGGGAGATGAGGTGGACGAGGCTTTCTTCTGGCAACTCGCAGAAGTTACTAGATCGCAGGCCCTGATTCTCATGGGAGACTTCAATCACCCTGATATCTGCTGGGAGAGCAATACAGCGGTGCACAGACAATCCAAGGAGTTTTTGGAAAATGTAGGGCACAATTTCCTGGTGCAAGTGCTGGAGGAACCAACTAGGGGCAGAGCTCTTCTTGACCTGCTGCTCACAAACTGGGAAGAATTAGTAGGGGAAGCTAAAGTGGATGGGAGCCTGGGAGTCAGTGACCATGAGATGGTCGAGTTCAGGATCCTGTCACAAGGAAGAAAGGAGAGCAGCAGAATACGGACCCTGGACTTCAGAAAAGCAGACTTTGACTCCCTCAGGGAACTGATGGGCAGGATCCCCTGGGAGAATAACATGAGGGGGAAGGAGTCCAGGAGAGCTGGCTGTATTTTAAAGAATCCTTATTGAGGTTACAGGGACAAACCATCACGATGTGTCGAAAGAATAGTAAATATGGCAGGCGACCAGCTTGGCTTAACAGTGAAATCCTTGCTGATCTTAAATACAAAAAAGAGGCTTACAAGAAGTGGAAGATTGGACAAATGACCAGGGATGAGTATAAAAATATTGCTCGGGCATGCAGGAGTGATATCAGGAAGGCCAAATCACACCTGGAGTTGCAGCTAGCAAGAGATGTTAAAAGTAACAAGAAGGGTTTCTTCAGGTATGTTAGCAACAAGAAGAAAGTCAAGGAAAGTATGGGCCCCTTACTGAATGAGGGAGGCAACCTAGTGACAGAGGATGTGGAAAAAGCTAATGTACTCAATGCTTTTTTTGCCTCTGTCTTCACGAACAAGGTCAGCTCCCAGACTACTGCACTGGGCAGCACAGCATGGAGAGAAGGTGACTAGCCCTCTGTGGAGAAAGAAGTGGTTCGGGACTATTTAGAAAAGCTGGATGTGCACAAGTCCATGGGGCCGGACGAGTTGCATCCGAGAGTGCTAAAGGAGTTTGCGGCTGTGATTGCAGAGCCATTGGCCATTATCTTTGAAAACGCATGGCGATCAGGGGAAGTCCTGGATGACTGGAAAAAGGCTAATGTAGTGCCAATCTTTAAAAAAGGGAAGAAGGAGGATCCTGGGAACTACAGGCCAGTCAGCCTCACCTCAGTCCCTGGAAAAATCATGGAGCAGGTCCTCAAGGTATCAATTCTGAAGCACTTAGACGAGAGGAAACAGGAACAGTCAGCATGGATTCACCGAGGGCAATTCATGCCTGACTAATCTAATTGCCTTCTATGACGAGATAACTGGTTCTGTGGATGAGGGGAAAGCAGTGGACGTGCTGTTCTTTGACTTTAGCAAAGCTTTTGACATGGTCTCCCACAGTATTCTTGCCAGCAAATTAAAGAAGTATGGGCTGGATGAATGGACTATAAGGTGGATAGAAAGCTGGCTAGATTGTCGGGCTCAATGGGTAGTGATCAATGGCTCCATGTCTAGTTGGCAGCCGGTATCAAGTGGAGTGCCCCAGGGGTCGGTTCTGGGGCCGGTTTTGTTTAATATCTTTATAAATGATCTGGAGGATGGTGTGGATTGCACCCTCAGCAAGTTTGAAGATGACACTAAACTGGGAGGAGAGGTAGAAATGCTGGAGGGTAGGGATAGGATACAGAGGGACCTAGACAAATTGGAGGATTGGGCCAAAAGAAATCTGATGAGGTTCAACAAGGACAAGTGCAGAGTCCTGCACTTAGGACGGAAGAATCCCATGCACTGCTACTGACTAGGGACCAAATGGCTCGGCAGCAGTTCTGGAGAAAAGGACCTAGGGGTCACAGTGGACGAGAAGCTGGATATGAGTCAGCAGTGTGCCCTTGATGCCAAGAAGGCCAATGGCATTTTGGGATGTATAAGTAGGGGCATTGCCAGCAGATGGAGGGACGTGATTGTTCCCCTCTATTTGAGATTGATGAGGCCTCCTCTGGAGTACTGTGTCCAGTTTTGGGCCCCACACTACAAGAAGGATGGGGAAAAATTGGAAAGAGTCCAGCCGAGGGCAACAAAAATGATTAGTGGACTGGAACACATGACTTATGAGGAGAGGCTGAGGGAACTGGGATTGTTTAGTCTGCAGAAGAGAAGAATGAGGGGGGATTTGATAGCTGCTTTCAACTACCTGGAATGTGGTTCCAGAGAGGATGGTTCTAAACTATTCTCAGTGGTGGAAGAGGACAGGACGAGGAGTAATGGTCTCAAGTTGCAGTGGGGGAGGTTTAGGTTGGATATTAGGAAAAACTTTTTCACTCGGAGGGTGGTGAAACACTGGAATGAGTTACCTAGGGAGGTGGTGGAATCTCCTTCCTTAGAAGTTTTTAAGGTCAGGCTTGACAAAGCCGTGGCTGGGATGATTTAATTGGGGATTGGTCCTGCTTTGAGCAGGGGGTTGGACTAGATGACCTCCTGAGGTCCCTTCCAACCCTGATATTGTATGATTCTATGATTCAAGCTCACAAAGAGGCTCGCCTATGACGCTCCTGATTAGGTGAGACGTCCAGCCCCACAGGAAGTTGTCTGAGCAGCTAGATGTTTGCCTGGGTGCTGCTATGGACCCTGCCTTGTCTGTCTCTGTACTCCTGCCTCTCAGCCTTTTCCTGACTCTTGCCCTCCTCTTCGGAGATCCCCCATCTGCTCCCAGTTCCTGCTTTCCTGCCTTGCTCTTGTCAGTTTAATATCTGATATGTTCTCTATCTGAGAACTTTATATTAAATGGATTTTTGGAACAGGGAGATGGATTAGGAGCTTGCTCTGTCCACTCCACGCATCAGCCTGGTATTGAAGTACTTCCGGGTATGGTGTCCCTCCCTCTGGGGAGAACATGCTGGTTAAAAAAAAAAAGAAAAAAACAGGTGTGTTGTGTGGCTGCGGGTCTTTTACTGGTAACTTTGGGGTCAGTTTGTCAATTTTCCAGGTCCCTGCTCTATGCCCTACCTTTGGTGCTGACTCCGGCTCTGACCTTTGAATTGGCACCTGACTGACTCTGACTCTAGTTACAGGCTCCCAACTCTACCTCTTAGGCCTCAATGCCCAGGCCCTACAGCTACCATCTTGTCAATCTGGGGTTCGTTTCCCACCTACCATGCAGCCACCACAGCGGGGCATGGTTGGTGATGAGAGTGAAGGTTGCTCCGAATAAATAGTACCTCAGGATCTCGATGGCTCACTTTATCAGCAGGCACTCCTTTTCAAGCCCTGCATAGATGTTTTTCATGGGCAGGAGCTTTCTGCTCAACTATAATATGGGGTGCTCCCCATCCTCAAACTCCTGAGAGAGGATATCCCCTGCCCCCATGTGCAGGCATCAGTCTGTAGGATGAAGTCCCAAGGAAAGTCCAGGCTACATAGTACTGGTACTGCAAAGATTCTCTTTATTTCCCCACCTGTGTCTTGGGAAGGGACACGCCCTCACACTGGGTGGGAGGCCCCTACTGAGCCCTCCGGGGCCTGTGGTGTGATGGCAAGGCGCATCTGCAAGACTTGTTCAGCCTGGAGGAGGAGGCACTTAAAAGGAGAAACTTACCACTGGAAGGGGCGGTGAACAGGAAGAAGGCTGCCCCGCGTAGAGATGGAGGGTAACAGAAGCAGTCCAATGGAGGAAGAGAGAGCCTCGGGGACCCCCACTCCGGAGCTGTCCTGGCTGTCAGCAAAGCAATAGGCTCCAGCAAGACGGGTAGGAGGTAAACCCATGAAGGGGCACTAGATTTTGAGAGACTACGCTGATAAAGTCAAACATATAGGGTTGTCTGAGAGACTGGTGCTCGTTCCAACCACCTCCCGTGTGTTGCCAACTGGGGTAGAAGAGAGGGCAAATGATGGACAGTGGGACATTGGGGACGGGGGCTATGGAGGCCTGCCCCCCCCACATCTGGGTACACCTTTTGTGGTGCCTTTTTGTGTAGAATGTCCATCAAAGGGGCTGTGATTGTTGAGAAGCGGGGTATGAATCGTTAATACTAATCAGCCAGCCCCAGAAGGGATTTCACTGCTTAGTGCTTAGTGGTGGGGACTGGTGAGTCTACTGGGGCCTTTACCTCATCTGTCAGTGGCTTCATTCTCCCATTCCCCAGGGTGGATCTCGGGTATTTTGTTTCTGCACAGACAGTCCGACATTCCCTGAGGGCCTGGAGCACTGCTCCAAACCACTGGATATATTGTTCCCAGGTACTAGTACAAACCACTACTTCATCCAGCGAGGTCAGCGCGTCTGTCCAGTGGGATAGGAGTATTGTATCCATCTGTCTTTGAAATGGTGCTGGGGGCCCATGGAGACTGAAGGGTTTAGAATTGATAGAGGCCATAAGGTTTGGCAAATGAAGTCAGTTCCCTGGACTCCAGGGCTAACAGGGTTTGCTGGCATCCCGTAGTGAGGTCTAACACTGTTATGAATTGTGCCTTCCCCAAGCCATCCAGGTTTTCATCAATCTGAGGCATGGGCAATGCATCAAACGTAGATACTGCATTCACTTTATGGAAGTCAATACAACCAAATTCTGTTGTCTAATTTGAGGACCAGCATGACTGACTACTTCATTCACTATGGGACTCCTCAATTACCCCCAGTTGAAGCATGCTCTGTATTTTTTTCACAGTGTCTCTTAACTGCTCAGGTATCTGGAAGTGGCCCTGCCAGACAGAACTCCTGGGTTTAGGATGAATGTGGTCTTCAATCAGATGGGTTCTCCTGGAATGAAAACACCTGGAAAGTCCCTAACCAGCTCTCTGGCTTCCTCTTGTAGTGCCTGGGATAGATATTCCCCTAGGGGTACTTCTGTGGATGGCTCTGGGACTACCCTGGGGATCCTAAATCTAGCTCTTGTGTCTGGGTGAATAAAGAAAACCTCGCAGGCTTGCCATTATTTTAACAAGTTAACGTGGTATATCTGGGACTCCCTACCCTACTGGCCCTTCCCCCACAATCCCTGGCACCCTACTCAGACTTGGCCCAGGTGTTAACCCCTTAGGGAAAGTGCAAATATATCCCCTGGCCTATTGAGGTCCCATCTCTCATGGACTCCGATGCAGGTGAGTTTGGCCTCTTGGGTTTTTCTGGTGATTCACAGTCAGATTTTGCTTCCCGAAAGCTTTCCGCAAGGTGGATTGCCTCTTATACATGTGACTCAGTGGCGACAGACCTACTAATGGGATCCATGGAGTGGGATCTGACAGAACTGTTCTAAAGTTTGCCGCCCCAACTTTATTCACATCTTCCATGACCTCTCTGTTTCCCTTTTTGCAGCCACTCACACTCTCCTGCTCAGCATCCTCGGGCTTTCACAGCTCCTTCCTCTTGTGCTCCTCCTACCAGTCTAGTCATTCTGCAAAGAGGAACTCGTGGAGGGTCTTTTCCTCTTCCCCTCTCCTGTTAGGTAGGGGGATTCCATAGACCCGCATCCCTGTGACCCCTTACTCTCTTGCTCTCTCTTCTAGTACCTCTCCAAGACTATGACAGGGTTCAAAAAGAACTAGATATGTTCATGGAGGATAGGTCCATCAATGGCTATTAGCCAGGATGGGCAGGGGTGTTCCTAGCCTCTGTTTGCCAGAAGCTGGGAATGGGCGATGGGGGATGGATCACTTGATGATTCCCTGTTCTGTTCATTCCCTCTGGGGCACCTGGCATTGGCCCTGGAAGACAGGATACTGGGCTAGGTGGACCTTTGGTCTGACTCAGTATGGCCGTTCTTATGTTCCATCCAGTTCTGTCTCCCGGCTCATCTCCTCCTAAAAGTCTCATCATTATTCCCCACTTCTTACTCCATGGTATTCCTAAAATCTGACTTCCCCCCCCCGCCCCTAAATACACGGCTAAAACACTTGCCCAAGTCCACATCATCACCCCTCCCACATCTCGATAACTGTAACCTATTCCTCTCTTTTCTCCTTGGCATCTGCATTGGCCCCCATTCAAACACAGTTCTTAAGATCATCTCCCTAGTCTGTCCTGACCATGGCACCTCACCCTATTAATTGTCTGTTGGCTCAACAATCTAATTAAACAGAGTGGGAATAAGGCAAAATGATTTTTTTTATATAAGCTTCTGAAATATTTGAAAACAACGCTGGCCCAGCTCTAGTTTTCTGTCCCTCTCCAGTGTATTTTTCGCAAGCTGCACAGGTGTTGAGCCACATGATACTTGTTCATCGTCTGTTATGAAACCAAATTTTCAGCAATCCTCCCTTAATGCATCTGCAAAATTTATATTCACTTCATGTTTGATTGCTTAGAATCCACATTTGCATGGGCAGAACAGGCAACATACTCTTTTTAACATGAAAATTCACCGAATTTTTGTGGCTGGTCCACTAGAGGATAACAGCCTACTAAAGTTGCCAGCTTATGTAGTTACTCCTTTAGCTGAGGTGGTAGAGGACAGTGCTTTAAACACACTGTTGGGGAGTCATTACATTTGTTTCCAAAATCCTTGGAGGTGACCAGCAGTGTCAATTTTGTTTTGGTTGAGTTTATTAGAATGACATGCAAAATGCCCCCAGCTAATTGGGTAGGACAGGCATTTAGTACAGATTGGAAAATTGTAATGGGTGAGATATGCGCCCCCAAGAGCAGCACCAGGGAACGTAGTGCCAGCAAAACATCATTTCTAAAGTGCTTCAAGTTTAAAAGGCACCCTCTCCACAGCTGGATTTGAGGGACAGCAGAGAGATCCTGCTTTTACCGGCTCCTCCGTGCCCCTGGAGATCTGTAAGGCAGCTACAGTCCATTCTGGCTCCTCAGCACCAGGAGTTCTTTCTATTGATTTAGGATTTGTTGGGTTCAAATGCAAGCTGCCTAACTGAACAAGCTCATTCATTTTTGAGGCTATAGCAGCAAGTGGCATTGCTTGGAATTTTTAAAGAAATGTGTCTTGGCTTGATATTCTATTTAGGAATGGAGAGAAATTTGTTCTGAAGGCAGAACTCTTCAAAGGAAAGAGCTTGGAATCTACCTTGAGACAAAATGTAAATGCATAATTTAAGCAATAAGCATTTTGTTGTGTGTTGTTCTTTGAAGCTTGCAAAGATTCCCCAAGACAGGTGCTCCATTAAAGCTTTGACATTGTGTTTCCCGCTAACTTCTTGGTAAACTTCATAGATGGGTTGCATCGTAAATGGGGAAGTTGGAGTCCTTCACAGAGACCTAGAAATCTCTCAGAAAAACTTTCATCCCAGAGTGATGCTAACTTGGAAGTTTTACGGAGCTTGCCATTGAGTCAGCCTTATTCACAGGTGTAATTGTGGCTCCCCAGGGAAGGGTAGGACAATAGGCAGACAAAGCTTTCATCTTTTTTCCCCTATCCTTAGCTCTCTTCCCCTCTTGTTCTCCCTTTTCTGCACTTCCCACTGTCTCCCACCCCATTGTTCAGCCTTTTTAGCAGAGCTGGTTACATTGGTCATTGGTAGAGGATTTAGCCTTTGGTGGTGTATTTGTTGTGAACTCTCCTCATTACACAAAGTAAAACTATTTCCCCTTGTTTATCCCCCCCTCCCCCCCTGCTGTTTCTCAGATGTTCTTGTCAACTGCTGGAAATGGCCCACCTTGATTATCACTACAAAAGGTTCCCCCCCTCCCGCTCTCCTGCTGGTAATAGCTCACCTTACCTGATCACTCTCATTATGGTGTGTATGGTAACACCCATTGTTTCATGTTCTCTGTGCATATAAATCTCCCCACTGTATTTTCCACTGCATGCATCCAGTGAAGTGAGCTGTAGCTCATGAAAGCTCATGCTCAAATAAATTTGTTAGTCTCTAAGGTGCCACATTATCCTCCATTTCTTTGAATATGTTTCTGGGATAGGAGCAGAGAACAATAAGGGCCACAGGAACTACGTGCTTCTAGTCAATAGGAAATAACCTTCTCAGAAGTCCCTCACTTTGTCTCCCATATTATACTTCCTGATTCCCTCTAGTAAATGGAGGACCAGGAGCTTTATGGTTTTAACGTAACATCAGATTTCCTTTCCTATGGAAAGTTAATATTGTAATACCCTTAGGAGATAAATCATTAAAATAGTTTAAGACTAAATTCAGATTTTCAACTTGAGCTAATGATTTGGACAAATAGTTTTGAACTTCTGAGTTATTCATGAGCTGCTCAATTTAGCTACTGGCTATTAGTTATATATGGGGTGTGATTGGTCACCTAAGTCACGTTGTATTCTTTCTGATCTCTGACAGCCTGACAGAGTCTTTTCAAACAAACTAAGAATAGCAACGAGCAGTCAAATCCATGGATTCATGAGGATGTGGGTACTTACTCATACAAAAAATACCCATTTGCCAACACCCATGGAAGCAAAAACCCTTGCTCAGAAATATTCACAAACCTTGAATAATGAATATCAGGAATAAGTCAGTGTAGTTTGCCATTTGAAGCAAGGTTTCTGAAAGCTGTTGATCAGTATTTGACCAGCTCTACTTTTTACTCACTGTTAAATACTATGAGTAATATTGTCACAGGTCCCATCACTGCTCCTCATTCCAGTTTGTTGAGTCAAATATCGGGGGGTAGCTATGTTAGTCTGTAGCCACAAAAACAACAAGGAGTCCAGTGGCATCTTAAAGACTAACAGATTTATTTGAGCATAAGCTTTCATGGGTAAAAACCTCACTTCTTCAGATGCATGGAGTGAAAGTTACAGATGCAAACATGAATACTGATACATAAAGAGAAGGGAGTTACCTCACAAGTGGAGAACCAGTGTTGACAGGGCCAATTCGATCAGGGTGGATGTAGTCTACTTCCAACAGTAGATGAGGAGGTGTCAATTCCAGAAGAGGCAAAGCTGCTTCTGTAATGAACCAGCCACTCCCAGTCCCTATTCAAGCCCAAATTAATGGTGTTAAATTTGAAAATAAATTTTAGTTCTGCTGTTAATTTTTAGTTCTGCTAGAAATTCTTGCCAGCTTTCAAATCTCGTATTCATTTGGTCTTATTATTAATATAATCAGTAGAGCTGGTCGGGAACAAGAATCTTCATCTAGGGAATTCAAATGTTTCCAGAAATATAATAATTCCAAATCAGAACAAAAGGCCAAAATCTCAATATTTCCCATGAAATGAGAATTCCAAAAAAGAAAAAAAATATTTGGGACCTTCAAATAGTTTCATTTTGACAATGTTCTGCAGTTTAATAGAATTTATATTGTATTAAAACATTAAATATATTATATATAAAATAGCAAAAGTATTTTAATATAATGCAGAAGTCTAAACAAAATCAAAACAATAAGGTCAAAATGAAGCGGTTTTACTTTACTGAAACAAAATGTTTTGACATTATCAAAATGATACATTTTGACATAAAAACAAAACGAGATACTCAGAATGATGCATTTTGACTTTTTCCCTTCAAAATTTGATGAAAGTGCAATTTGTGGTGGAAAATGGTTCTGTCACTTTTTTCGACCAGCTCAAACCATGAGCAATGTTTGTTAAGCTGATATTCATTAAGCTGATAGCTGACATTGTACTTGACACTCCACAAGATGAAAAAAGACTTCGTCCCGGTGCAGAGGAGCAGGGACTGACACACCTAAACAAATCAGACACACCAGGCGTTAATAGATGCAGAGGCAGATTCTATTTAAAGATGTCTCTTTTATGGTGCATGGGGAAGTATCTTCAGTGATGTGGGCTTCGTGGAAATAGTGAGTTTGGAGAAAGGGAAAAGAAGGGACATACTCCCATTATTTTCTCATTAATTATACACACCTTTGCTAATTAAATCTCAATTGGCTGTGAAGAGTTGTGTAAATCGACACGAGAGTCTATGGTGTATAGGCTATCTTCTGTTGCAATTGTCGTAATAGCCTAGATTTTCTTGTTGCTGCCTTGGCCCCTTCATATGCACTGATGGAAAATGCTGCTTTCTCGTCACTTCCCCTGGATCTGGTGTTTAATTGTTGAGCTCGTTGAACAAAAAGAAATTGTAGACTTTCAAAACTCCAGACATCAACAAAACCGTGTCACCCAGGATATTGCAGATCATTAGGGAGAGAAAATAAGTTCAGTTAAAATAAGAAACAACTTCATTTAAAGGGAGCATGTGGAGGAATGAGAATGGAAAACTCTGAATAACACCTTGACAGTGCAAAATATATGAGAAGCACTGCTTCCTATACTGGTTGGAGACAAGCCATGCATTGCATTGGGAAGTGTGAAATCAGAGGGATGTGGCCTGAAAGATTTAAGTATACATTATTTCCTCACATACGTGCTTTTCTCTTGCCTTGTATTTGTGAGTACAGTCATGCAAGTGGAAGGGGTTGTTTTAAATGGAGGAAGTTGCTTAGGGGTTTAGACCATGCATTGCAAATCTAGGGGTTTAGACAGCATTGCAAATCTGGCAGTCAGTATTAAAACTCAGCGCTTATTCCCCAAATCTTTGTTACAGTCTGGAAGCAAAGATGTGATCATGACATGCTAATAGTGCTGTGAAGGTGAAGAACCAGGAAAGTGCAAAAAGACCATTACAGGTGTTGTTTTTCTGCTGAGATGAAAGGAAAATAGAATGGGAGAAGTGATTGCCTGCTGGTGAAATCTGACATCATTCATTGGGAAGATGCATCGAAGGCAAAAACAATGCTGCACTTTGGGAATGAAGATGATGCAAGGATACTCTCATCGAGTGTTGGATCAGGAGAAGGTCTTGCACCCAGGATTTGTGGGGGGAGGGGTAGCTCAGGGGTTTGAGCATTGGCCTGCTAAACACAGGGTCGTGAGTTCAATCCTTGAGGGGGCCATTTAGGGATCTGGAGCAAAAATTGGGGATTGGCCCTGCTTTGAGCAGGGGTTTGGACTAGATGACCTCCTGAGGTTCCCTTTCAACCCTGATATTCTATGATTCTATGAAAGAGAAAGGAAGTCTTGGTGGATTTGTAGTTCTGGAAATGTAATGAGCATCCTCATAGTGAAACATGGATGTGACATCTGAGCACACACAAACCAGAAGGGATTTAGATTAAGCTTCAGATTAAATGCCTGTGAAAACCCATAAAATCACAGAGGAAGAGAATGAAGATGGAAACTATCCTGTAGGAGCATCAGCCTTTCTTCTCAACTTCCATACTCCACCATAAATGTAAGACTTGTGACTGAACAGAAAAAGGCCATCAGGTCATACAACAAACATGATTTTTACCAACATAGTAAATTCTAAGAATAGGTTTTCCCTCAAGGCAAAATATTGTAGGCAGCGTGTATTCAGAGGTAAGAAGGTGCGAGGTAAAGCTTTTGAAACAACCAATAATTTATATCTCATGAGAGTGAATAAAGAAATAATGCTTTTCAAGTGTGTACTGGAAGAAAAGGAGTGGCTTCTGCATGACACGGTGCTGTTCTGAACAGGCAGGCTGACCATTGCTACATGGAAGCAGGGTGTGCAGGAGAGGAGAGGGACTCTGTCCTAGGAAGCCATGACTCTGAAAAAGAATTGGGCGTTATAGATGCTAATCAGCTGCATACGAGTTCCCAGTGCTCCACAGTGGCCAAAAGAGCGAATGCGATCCTGAGCTGCTTAACCAGAGGAATCTCAAGTACAGCAGTTATTTTACCTCTGTCTTTGGCACTGATGTGACCACTGATAGAATCCTGTGTCCAGTTCTGGTGTCCACAATTTGAGAAGGATGTTGATAAGTTGCAGAGGGTTCAGAGAAGAGCCACGAGAATGATTAAAGGGTTAGAAAACAAGCCTGACAGTGGTAGATTGAAAGAGCTCAATCTATGTAGCTTAACAAAGGTTATGTCTAAACTACAAGCTAGGGTGTGATTCCACTGCTTGTGTACATGCTTCTGCTAGATCTCATTGCACTGGAAACTGGTGGGCAATAGTGGGTGACTAAACTGCTTGGCCCCTACCTGTGCTAACTCAGCTACACTGCTATTTGTACTCATTCTAGCTCGGTGAGTGTGTGTGCGTGAGCTGGGAACACACATCTCTAATCTGTAGTACAGATGTAGCTAAAAGGAAGGTTAATGAGTGACTTGATCAGTCAGTAAGTACCTACATGGAGAGCAAGTATTTGATAATGGGCTCTTCAATCTAGCTGAAAAAAAAATATAAAAAAGATCCAATGCCTGGAAGTTTAAGCTAGACAAATTCAGACTGGAAGTCAGATGTACATTTTTAACAGTGAGTAATTAACCACTGGGATGATTTACCAAGGGTCATGGTGGATTCTCCATCACTGAGTATTTTTAAATCAAGGCTGGATGTTTTTTTCTAACAGCTCTGCTCTAGGAATTATTGTGGGGCAGTTCTCTGGCCTGTGCGATACGGGAGATAATCACAATGGCCCCTTCTGGCCTTGGAATCTATGAATGCCGGAGAATGAACCTTTGTAAGGTCTGAGAATATTTGGTTTGGGTTTTATTACATGAGAAAAGCAGAATCTAAGTTAATCTAATGTTTGTCCTGCTCCTTGCTTTAGCTGTGCGAGGGAGAGAGCTGCTCCTCCAGTGTTTCTGATCTGCTGCTGTGGTGGGGTGAGGCCCTGGCAGCTCGAACACCCACACAGGCTAGCTGAGGGGCTCTAAAGGAGAGCAGAGTAGCTCACTCACAGGCAGCCAGTGGAGAAGCAGATATCTGCTCCAAAGCTCTGCACCAGGAGCACTATGGGAGGCCCAGTGCTGGGGCCCCTGAATATTGGCGGCCAACCAGACCTGCTGAGGGGAAAGGACATTTGCAAGGTTGGAGACTTCTTCTTTGCTTTGTGTTGGGCACAAGCCTTTGCTTTCCCACCTTGCACAGAAAGACCAGAAGGAAGTGATCCAGTGAGGCAATTGCCTTGCACTCGACGGCAGGGCTAAGCCACCTGCCTACCTTTGGCTGCCGGATTGGAACCGGGTGGAGAGGGTGGGCCCGGGCTCCCCTACCTGCTCCCCGATGGGCATGGAGGTAAAAAGCCCATCCCTCATACCAGCCAGTCATGGCTAGGAAGACCCTATACACCAAAGAGTTCCCACTCTGGGACTTTGGCCGACTGAAGCCTGAAGCCCCTTGATGGGCAGCAGAATTAGCCCTTTTTTGGAGGGCCGAGCCACAGGAGGGGACAGACCACCACTGGCTTGGAGTGGCTATCAACAGGGGGCGCCATGACAGAAAAGCGCCTCACCCAACCGGGGGACGGTGCCCGTAGGGAACAGGCCCCTTCACGGCTGGGAACCGAGACGTGCTGGAAATCTGCTGTTCTCCGAAGTGATCCAGCCTGATTTTCTGCAGCGGCCTGTGTCACAGGGGAAAGTTGGAGTTTCCTGTCAGGGTGTCAGTCGTACTGTAGTCCCCCTTGTGCGCTGAAGGTATTACCCTAGTGGGTAGCAGAGTGCTCCGGGGAATTGTAATCACTGAGCCGTGAGCGGATGCACATAGAGGGTGTTCGTGGCTAGGCTGACGGGGGGGGACAGCAGCCTCTCGAGGACCATTCAGCTACTGTCCTGAGACTCCCTTGGACTCCCCTAAGTTATACTGAGAGGTAGTTCGGCCCTGGTCAGAAAGCTAGCCAGACAGTTTCACCCCTGACCCAACCCCTTAGTCCAGCACTGGATGCTGCTTGGACAGACCCAGAGAACTGGCTCAGTATGCACCATGGGTTTAAACCAAACACCCTAAATTCACCCTTGCTACACACACACACACACACACACTGGAAGAAAGTTTATATCCAAACTTTACAGCTTCAAGTCATTGCTAACCTCCTATCAAAACAATTACTAAAATCCCCTGTTAAATACAGTGTTGTGACTACTGTCAATAAGTGGGTAATTCATATTTATCTACAAATGTGTTTCACCTAATTCCCAAACCATCTCACTACCCCATTTCCAGATAATTGATGACACTGGATTTGCACAGCAGAGACAGACCAAAGTGCTACAAGACTGGGATGGGAAGAATAATGAAGAAAGATTAGGCATATCTGGTGTTTATAGCTCGGGGGGGGGGCGGGCGGGGGGGAACTTAAGCAGGAGTTCCTGGAGCTATACAGAATCCTGAAAATAAAAGAACAGATTGTAATGAATGAATAAACTGTTTAAGACACTAATTCAGATTCAGGAGGCCATTGCTCCAGCTGAAGATACCAGCAAGGATGACAAAATGTTCATAGCAATTGTTTCTGTGTTTTACAATTTTATTTCTGAAGGTAGCAAACAGAAGGTAGCAACACACTGCAAGAGAACCGGGGCATGGAGCGATTGTTACAGAAATATGTTCATGAAAATCCACTCACCGAGGGAATTTTTTAAGAACATCTGAGGTTGACTTCATTTGTTAAAGCAAAGAAGAAAAAAACAGTGAATTCTATCAACAGGGATCAAAGAGCAACAAACTCTGGAGTTGAGCATTAAATATTCCGGATTCAGTGTATATAATGGATGGTGCCTGGAGAAAGTATGAAAATGTTTGTATTGGTTAGTCCAGTACATTTTTCTACAGCAAGGGTATCTCAGGTGTTGCTGAGCAAAGGAACTGGACAGTTGTGCCACTAAGCAGCTATGAAAAATCATGCTGAAGTCAAAATAACTTAGCAGTGGATCCCATTTATGAAACAGATCAATATTACCAACTCCCAGAATGGGGATAGACTTGTACTGTAGTCACACTTACAAAATATCCGCTGGTTTGAGGGATACTATTGGTTCCAGCAGCATTCCAACAGAGTAGGGAGTCTCTCTCAAACTGGTAGAAAATTTTGTGTTGGAAGAAACTTTTAAGTGTGACCAGCCTATAGGGAAAGCAAAGATCCCATTACATTTATTCAAAGAAGCCTGTAGCAGTATTTCCCTGTGTTTCAGCGTGATCCATTCTTTTTCGCTTCTCTGAGGGTCAATAACTTCTCAGTAATAAATTGTGTTTGGAATTCAGATGACAGATACATCATGAGAATTTAGAAGTTTTCCCTGTAATTCTTTCCAGCATGTAGCATAATTATGTACAGGGATATTAACTGATAGTCAGTCCCCCAGAAATGAAATCTTCTAAGTACCCCCATGGAGTCCAAAGAAGAGTGTCTCTGTTATTGTTATCATTCAATTTTCAAAGCCAGAAAGCATTCCAAAGGTATGCACCCCTCCAGAATGCTAGGAAAAAGAGCTCTAGGGGCTTAATGGCAACTTGTAACTGGATTTTTTTTTAAGGTAGGTGTTGTCAGGTAGTTTGCAGGAAGTTTGTTGACCTTGCCACCTCTCTTGTTACAGGCTGTGGGACCTAGGGAAGGACAAGTGACCTAGTGGATAGGGAACTTCATTTGGACTCAGGAGATTTGAATTTAATTCCTGGCTAAGGCACAGAATTCCCACATGACCCTGGGCAGGTTACTTCATCTACTCTGTGCTTCAATTCCCCACCTGTAAGCTACGGATAGCACAACGGTGGTGGCATAAGGACAGAATCCATCCATCACTGTGAGGTGTTCAGACAACACATCAATGAGAGCCAGGTAAGTATCTATATCAATATGTTTGCATTCAGTTTTTCTCAGCCAATGTCAGTTTGTAGACGTTTGTTGGGCTCCAGTGTTTTCTTAACTTTCCATATTTGGCTAGGGCTGTGCATGGGAGGCTGATATTTGCATCTCATTTGGGTCCAAAATGTACATGGAGACAAACAATGGAAACTTGTCCAAAGACAACGGTTCTCCTCCCATCTGGGTGGGAAATGTGTGCAAGGTGTGAGTAAAAGGTTACCGAGAACCCCCAAACAGGGTGGAGGAGTGTGGTCTTGCCAGTTCTTTGCATTCTACGGAGAATCTGGAGCCCTTGGGTTTCCCTCATGAGGAAAAACATATCTAATGCAATCAAGTTAAGCAAAACGTATGAGTGCTGAACTGTGTTTGCTCACTGCCTTACCGTGGTCTGCTTCTATCTGAATAGCCAAAAGGGATATTGCAGGAGGTCACCACAGAACAGAAGAGAGGCCTCGTGGTCCCTGGATCAGCTGCCCTATCTGAGAGCCTCTAGCAGTCCCCTGAGCATACCCCTTTCAAGTGCTAGGCCTGCACCTCCACTTCTCTTCAGGGTGGGGCTGTGTGGCCCAACCACTCCCTGACTGGGCCTCCAGATTGTGCACCTCCCTGAAAGCCGACTGTGGTACCTGGCAGGCCTAATGGACTTGGCATGTGCCAAAGTTTCCCTCCAAAAGCCTGTGGACAGTGACCACGAGCAGTGACTCAAGAGCAACTGCTCCAGCACAGCCTGGTTTACTCTGCCAAAAGTTGCAGAGTGCCGAGAGAAGTGGATTTAAAAGAACAGAGACCTGCATGCATACTGCCTGGCCCAGGCTTGGCATCCTCCTTCTGCCCCGTGTAGACCTGACTTAGCCCTGATGCTCCTCCAGTTCTGCCTGGTCACCCACTTACAGCCTTTTTGCTGCAGACCCATCGCCCCAGTCAGTCTCTGTGTCAGCCTGCAGTAGCTCACCACTTTGCCCCTCCCTCCTTCTCTGCAGGGCAGCTCCTTAAACTTGCCAGTGTCTTTTGCTCTCTGTATACTCAGCCTTAGCGGACAGCCCTGTCACTAGGGCTGGTGTTGAGTCCTCCCTCTGAAAAGCTACAAATGTGGCTATTGTGTGTGAGGGTGTGTTAAGGGCCTTTATCTAGGCCATTGTTATACTGCTCCTGCCTGGTGTCTTTCATGCCCCCTTTTGATGTAACTGCATCTGGCAGTGGTATTCCTGCCTGCTTTCCACCTCTGGGCTTGGACTGCAGCTCTAATGTATGTTGTGTACACGTACGGCTTGGACTTCCACAATTGTTTACATTTCTCTTATTGAACACTTAATATTGAATTGACCTGAGATGTATTTCCAGGGTAGCCCTGTTTGGACCCAAATTTGATGCAGAACTGTCAGGGTTCCCTCCCCCTCTGAACTCAAGGATGCAGATTTGGGGACCCGCATGAAAGACCCCCCCTAAGCTTATTTCTACCAGCTTAGGCTAAAACTTCCCCAAGGCACAAATTTGTTGCCTTTGGAGGGTATGCTGCCACCATCAAGTGATTTAACAAAGAATTAGGGAAGGGACTACTTGGAGTTCCTATTCTCCCAAAATATCTTCCCAAGCCCTTACACCCCCTTTCCTGGGGAGGCTTGAGAATAATATCTGGACCAATTGGTTATAAAGTGATCACAGACCCAAACCCTTGGGTCTTAGGACAATAGAGAAACCAGTCACGTTCTTAAAAGAAGGATTTCATTTTAATAAAAGGTAAAAATCACCTCTGTAAAATCAGGATGGAAAATAACTTTACAGGGTAACAAAAGATTCAAAGACACAGCAGAACTTCCTCTAGGCTTAGTTTCAAAAGTTACAAAAAACAGAAATAAACCTCCCTCCAGCAAAGGAAAAATTCACAAGCAGAACAAAAGATAATCTAACACGCCTTGCCTGGCTTTTACTTACAATTTTTGTAATATGAGAGACTTTTAGGATGGTTTATAGGAGAAGGAGTTTTCTGACCTGATGCTTCTCTGCTTCCCAAGAAAACACACACAAATAAAGCCAACCCCACCCCGACCCCCAAGATTTGAAAGTATCTTCTTTCCCCATTGGTCCTTTCGGTGAGGTGCCATCCAGGTTATTTGAGCTTCTTAACCCCTTACGGGTAAAGAGGAATTCTAGGCTACCCTTAGTTGTATGGTAATGACAACAACCATAGCGGGGCAGTAATGCCTGTAAATGAAAACAAGCTGCTGAACACATTTTTTGACAAAGGGAAGGCTAGGAGGACATAGCTGCTGATAATCAGATCTTTAGGTTAAACTGCAATGTGTGTTGATTGATACTCCATTTCCTGAAGCTGTAGGGCATGTCTCAATAGGTCATACAGACTTGATCAAAATGTTAAAGTTGTCTGGTGCTAATTTTATGAATGTTTTAAACAAGTGAAATGCAAGCTACTAGACTGTGTAGTCCAGACGAATGCCTGATAAACGAAGGGCCAGATTCCATACTTTTACTTGCACTGAACAGCACCTTTCTCCACAAGTAGTTCCACGGACATGAGACTACTCATAGAGGAAGGGTATCAGAATCTCACATAAAATGGGGTTTATATTGGCAAGTCGATTGGGTAAAATGTAGGGGTGGGAGCCTGGTGCTTCCAATGTTTTGTACACTTACATTCGAGCTATTGATAATTTTAACCCAACGTCAAAAGGATCACATATTTGATCCTAAGCAGCTATGATAATGGATTGCTTTAAAAAAAATAACTCATTGGTTTTAGCCCTATATACTAGTGTATTGTAGGTCTCCTTGAGTGGCCTATAATTTATGAGCTCCTTAAACTGTCAGAATTTACGGAAGCTAAAGGACTGCCTGGGGTAAAAGCCTTGCTATGAAAGTCTCAGACTTAACTTCCATTAAACTGAGTAAATTATATATGTACTCCACAGATGCAGCAATACCTAGCAGGCACGAAAGGCAGCCATTACTCATAACTTCTCTGCCGTTAGTAATTTGTGTTTGAATTTTAACATGTAAACACAGGCTTTTGTTTCTTTCCATAGTTTCCTGTTTAATAGAATAGCATTCCGATTGATAAGAATGTGCAAAAAAAAATTACACAGCATCTACCACTTAAAAATGCTGCGGTCCAAATTCTGCCTTGACGTTATGCCCTTTGTAAGCCCGTTGAACGTCTTGTTTGCCTAGGGGTGAATCAAGACAGAGCATGTGCTTCCATGACCACTGACTAATGAACATTGTAAGTCACTACTTTAAACATTTAAGAAGACCTTAGTATAGTAACTTACTTTTCAAAATATCTCAGTTTTACAGCTAGTGATATGAAAAAAAAATTGTTTGGAAGAATCCAGGTGCGCAGCATTTCAATCACGAGCAAGGGTATGCTGGTACATTGTGTAACTCAGTTCAGGCACACAGTGTGTTTATATCTATTGTAATTTCAATCCGATGTGATCTGAGCTTGCCAAAGTATTAAACTGAGGTTTATAATACAAACTCTACCTTAACCTAAGAGCAGCGATGTTGCAGCTAATGTTGTGGTATCACTACTTACTGTTAACTGAGATAAATAATGTGTCGCCAGCACTCTGTGCTTCTTCTCTTTGGCTGAGCTAAGCAGCCCTTTATTTAAGATGTCATTTCATTTCAACTCTTTCAACTCTGTGCGGTTTGCTAAGCAAACATTTCAGCTTACAAAACAGCCAGTCATATTTTCCTTAACAATAGCACTGGTGTCTCCCGTGAACTGTTCACACGCCATAACCTGAAGATGAAAAGAATATTGTTCATTTGTGTGTGTTTCAGTGTAATTCTGAGTTGAATGACTGCTAAACAGGTGCTGTTCTGGGTGGGGAATTGGGGGGCATGGCTGGAACTGACCACACCTAGTGAGTCTGGGCAATTGTCTCAAAAAATCAAGATCCCACGTTCTTCTCTTGTTTAGGTGTAATTTGAAAAGCGCTTATCCAGCGAATGCTGCAGCAGGTTGTGGGAACTACTCATGTGAGTAAAATTACACACAAGCTTCAGTGTCTGCAAAATCAGGGGCAGAGTGAGAATATAATATAGACTTAACATGGCTTCACAGCCTATGGGTATTATAAACCATTGTCTTGGGGAAGATCTCAGAGCAGACACTCAGCTAGTGTCAATTCTCATAGCTCTGTTGATTTCAGTGGACCATCACAATCTACTCCCACTGAGGAGCTGCTGCGTAGAGTTCAGCAGAGTGATCTCCAGCGGCATTGCACCGGTACAACTGAATGCAGAATTTAGTCCAGTAAATAATTCTGGAGTCCACGTGAGCCTTTGACTTGGGTAAAACTAAGTACCTCTTTCTAGTCCCTGTGGCACTGAGTTGCAAGTAATTCTGACCAGGTGGAAATCCTTTCTCCTGCGCTGAAAAGCTGACACAGTTAGCATGCTTCTTAGCCGACAGAGCTCTTTGGAACCAAGCCTGCAAGCTGCTGCACTGTGTAGGGCTTTCAGCCATGAGGAAAGTGTACAGCAAGCTGCTGAGATGATGAGAGAGAGGTGTCCTGGCCTGGGCTGCACGGGGAGGTGGGCTCAGCAGTGGTGGTGCATTGTGCTGAAAGGCAAAAGAGGGAAGCCAAAAAGGGATAAGTGGTGAGGTGGAGCCATGGGGTCGTGTGGGGCTGGGGCTCTGCCTGAGGAGTTTGGAAGGCAGTAATAACGGGCACGGGTTTCTCCTCTGTCTGTGGACTTGTGGCAGTGAAAGATGTCATCCCCTCAACCTATTTTTCAGGACATTCTGATTGGTCTCAAATCTCCATTTTTAAACCCTGCGCTAAAGACATTGTGCTGAGACCAGAAATTCTGCTCTTTAAGAAGTGCAGCACACTGCTCCCCTGTAGGTTATTATTGTAGGTATCTGGGCTTCACTAGTGTCAGGGGTGTGTGCACGGGGGGCAAGCAGAGGCACGCCTCCTTCTCGATCAGTGCGGGCACAGAACTTCTCCAGGGTGGGGAGAGAGAGCTCCCGCAGCCCCAGGCTGGGGTGGGAGATGACAGCTCCTCAGTCCATGGGGAGAGATCCAGCTCCTCCGGCTATCAGATCCAGCTCCACCGGCCCCCGAGCCAGGGTGGGGAGAACCAGCTTCTCCAGCTGGGGGGGCACAGAGAATTCCCCTTCAAAAGCGGCCAGCTTTTTATTCCTGTGCACAGCCCTGAGTAGGTTAGAGGTCCAGACTGAGAGCAGGAACCCATCATGCTGGGTGTTGCAAAGCAACAAGGGAAACAAAGGAAGTGGTGCTACCATCCTCCCTCCTGAGCTGTGAAGATTAAGTGACTTGCGTAATGTCACCCAGGGGGGCTGGGAATTGAACCAAGGTTCCAGAGTCCCGATTCAGTGACAATTCTTCTTCCCCAAGAGCTGCCCCATCTGTGCTCAGGCTGCCTGACAGTTCACTTCAATGTCTGGCTGTGCTGGGATCTAATCCCAGCCTTGCTCCATGGCTCTGAGAATTCAGCTTGGATCCAGGAGAACTCCACAGTGTCCCCACCTGTCCCTTTTCCGCCTCCCTGATTCCTGGGCCTGCAGGGTCACAGAGGCTCAGACAGTTTGACTATTTTTGGTGAACAGACTTTCCAGGAAGAGCAGGTTAGGTCCACAGTAGTCACTGCCCCCGCCCCCACACCCGGGATCCCTGCTGCCCTTCCCTGCACACCTGGGGTCCCCGCTGCTGCTTGTGCCCAGCATCTGGGGGCAGCCGCAGACCCCCAGGCACAGAAGCAGCAGAGCCCCGTGTGCGGGGCCAACAGCCGGGACCCCCAGCTGCAGTGTAGCCTGATCTAGGGTGCACTAATGGAATTAATTTAATTGACCAATTTAATTTCTATTTTAATTTAATTTTAATTAATTATTATTATTAATAATAATAATAATATAATATTATTACTGGAACAGCGAACTGCGGCCAGTGGGAACTGCGATCGGCTGAACCTGTGGAGGCGGCTGGTAAACAAACCGGCCTGACCTGCCAGGGGCTTTCCCTGAACAAGCGGCGCCCCTAATTTGGGAACCACTGCTGTAGAAGCACATACCCAAATGCTTGTAGCCCTTCAAAAATGCTACTTACTTTCTTTTAAACCCATATTGATGTGTTTGAAGTCATTTCC
This sequence comes from Lepidochelys olivacea, assembly GCF_965140295.1. NCBI lineage: Eukaryota > Metazoa > Chordata > Testudines > Cheloniidae > Lepidochelys > Lepidochelys olivacea. The sequence goes on from NC_140416.1 coordinate 128,408,786, forward strand.
CAAAGGGTAGAGGACTTAAAAAACCAGGTCCGTGCATCCAGTGTACAGTCTGCTCTCAATGACCTATTGCACACAATGGAGAGATACAGTATCCCAGAATGGATAAAGGAATTTGATGAGGTTGAACTGGAACAAAGACAAAAGGCATCCTTGGAGAGGGTGTGGTAGTGGTACATGAAGATGGCTGAGTTTTTGCTTCCCTCACTTCATGCTGTCAGAACTGCTCGTTTGAATATGCACCTCGTAGCACTGGAAGACTTCGTGAAATCCTTTTTTGCTTTAGATTTAACCAGCTCTTCTGCAATGACTGCCTAATATCTCACTGAAATCAAAGGTGTAGAAAAGTCCAACCTTGCCATATCGAATGAATTTCAGAGAGAAAATTGTGTTGTTTTAAGGTTGCCAGTTCCCTTCTGTTCACTTGGTTCAGATAAAGGCCTAGAACACAAAGACAACAGTGAAAGTTTTGGTGAGAGAGATTGTTAATCATAACACAGCATCCAAATGCTCTTTACCAGTTTTTCTTGAAAATCCCAGAGTGCCATCGAATTTTGAATGAAACATTAAGCCTGCCTGGGATAACCACATGCTCTCTACACTGCAAGTGTGTATTCAACAGCCTGATTTGTATGAAGATGTGTGACTGCCATGCTTACAAGGATCTGGGTGACCATCCGTGATGCCCTAGAGAGAGATGACACTGACAATGACTTTGATGAAAAATGTTTTCAGTCCTGCATGTGAAGGCTAACTTCCCCAGGATCACCAAAGATCATATCTATTCAGGGGACACCATCACAGGGCCTAATCACATCAGCCACACTATCAGAGGCTCGTTCACCTGCACATCTACCAATGTGATCTATGCCATCGTGTGCCAGCAATGCCCCTCTGCCATGTACATTGGCCAAACTGGACAGTCTCTACGTAAAAGAATAAATGGACACAAATCAGACATCAAGAATTATAACATTCAAAAACCAGTCGGAGAACACTTCAATCTCTCTGGTCACTCGATTACAGACCTAAAAGTGGCAATTCTTCAACAAAAAAACTTCAGAAACAGACTCCAAGGAGAGACTGCTGAATTGGAATTAATTTGCAAACTGGATACAATTAACTTAGGCTTGAATAGAGACTGGGAGTGGATGTGTCATTACAGAAAGTAAAACTATTTCCCCATGTTTATTTCCCCCCACCACCCCCAACTGTTCCTCAGATGTTCTTGTCAACTGCTGGAAATGGCCCACCTTAATTATCACTACAAAAGGTCCCCCCACCCTGGTCTCCTGCTGGTAATAGCTCACCTTACCTGATCACTCTGGTTACAGTGTGTATGGTAACACCCATTGTTTCATGTTCTCTATGGATATAAATCTCCCCACTGTATTTTCCACAGTATGCATCCGATGAAGTGAGCTGTAGCTCACGAAAGCTTATGCTCAAATAAATTTGTTAGTCTCTAAGGTGCCACAAATACTCCTGTTCTTTTTGCAAAGATCAATGTATTTTTTGTTAGTAATGCACCTCTGTGTTAAACTATCATTTTGAGAACACTGATTTTTAAACATTTTCTCATATATATAGCTACATCACTATTCAAAATGTGTCATGTTTGGTACCATTGTGTTCATGGGAGAAAGGGCTTTCGAATCAGATGGAACAATGTCAAATCAATGGCCACCCTCAAGGCTCAATTCTTTAACCGATATGGTTCGGTGTGTACCTCAGTGACCTGCCAGCTATACCTTCGCACAAGTTTATCCATGCCAATGACAACTGCAGCATCTACCAAGCTCAGTCCTTCCCAGAAACGGATGAGGTCTTGAATTATGGTATGAAGCTCATGGCAGACTATTGCAGTTGATGGCACCTGCAGACGAGCTTTTCTAAAACCTTTTCTGGTGTATTCCATCTGCATAATGCAAATGCAAGCCACAAGTTAAACATTTTCCTTTACGGCCAATACCTGCAGCATGATCCAGACACAGTTTACCCCGGCATGACATTGGGTAGGTCATTTAATGCACCGCAACCACTCGAGGAAGATGGCAGCCAAATTCAGCACCCAAAAATTGGCCTATTCAACCTGAGGTGCAAGTGCCTGGATGCTTAGATCATCAGCCCTGGCTCTCTGCTATTCAACAGCAGACTACTGTGCTCCTGTCTGGTGTCGCTTGTCTCACACAAGGCTGGTTAAAAAAGCTACATGTGTTGTTACCAGGACTTAATTGGCAGCTCTGTTGCCATGGCTACTGATACTTAGCAACATAGCTCCACCCCATATTCACCGTGAAAAGGCTTCCCTCACACTGCTGGCTAAGATCCATAAGAATAGTGACCTACAGCTCACCCATCTTCTAGGTACCCTTTGTGCTCATTTATGCCACCAGAGAATATGACAGTGGAATCTGCTTGGTGCAACGAGTGGTCAGTGATGACAATCATTGATCACTTTCTTGTCACTGTCCACTATCTGTCCACCAGGTTTTGATCCGCCGAGGCGCCTGTGGTGATCTCTGAACTGGTTTCGAAAAGGATAGGGCAACTCTGAGACCAATCTCTTTAAATGTTTTTTTTTCTAATGACCCACGATGCAGCTGTGGTCAACTTCAGACTGTCGCATATCATTGTCGAGAGCCCCTTGACTTGTTTTGACGGCGGGCTCCTGACTCTCCACCTGGCTGATGATGATGCCATTAAATGGCTGGACACATTGCATATATGCCGATGATGATCAAAATTTCCACCAACTGGAGGACCTGGAGCTGTACGTTGTGGGGCTGGGGGAGGGACAGCAAGAACACCTTCCCACTCTGCAGAGGGTGACCCTATTGCAATTATGATTCTGTAGATTTTTAAGACTCAAACGACACCTCCATTACCTTGCTATCACTAAGTTGCCCACGGAATGAGATCTCACTACATTACGCTCCCAGACTAACTGACCAGTTATGTCATCTGACATTCCACGCAGTGATCTGTGTTTAGGGTGGTGGTATCTGGGAACATCAGACCTCCTCAAGGGGATTTCATAGAATCATAGAATATCAGGGTTGGAAGGGACCCCTGAAAGTCATCTAGTCCAACCCCCTGCTCGAAGCAGGACCAATTCCCAGTTAAATCATCCCAGCCAGGGCTTTGTCAAGCCTGACCTTAAAAACCTCTAAGGAAGGAGATTCTACCACCTCCCTAGGTAACGCATTCCAGTGTTTCACCACCCTCTTAGTGAAAAAGTTTTTCCTAATATCCAATCTAAACCTCCCCCACTGCAACTTGAGACCATTACTCCTCGTTCTGTCATCTGCTACCATTGAGAACAGTCTAGAGCCATCCTCTTTGGATCCCCCTTTCAGGTAGTTGAAAGCAGCTATCAAATCCCCCCTCATTCTTCTCTTCTGCAGGCTAAACAATCCCAGCTCCCTCAGCCTCTCCTCATAAGTCATGTGTTCCAGTCCCCTAATCATTTTTGTTGCCCTTCGCTGGACTCTCTCCAATTTATCCACATCCTTCTTGTAGTGTGGGGCCCAGAACTGGACACAGTACTCCAGATGAGGCCTCACCAATGTCGAATAGAGGGGGACGATCACGTCCCTCGATCTGCTCGTTATGCCCCTACTTATACATCCCAAAATTCCATTGGCCTTCTTGGCAACAAGGGCACACTGCTGACTCATATCCAGCTTCTCGTCCACTGTCACCCCTAGGTCCTTTTCCGCAGAATTTACCCTCATGTCCCTGTGTTGGAATCTTAAATGTGATTTCTCATTTTCATGCCCCTACAAGATCTAACCATCCCCTCCTGTTGGCTGGGTCTAGGCACATAATACAAAACTAATACTTAACATCTCCCTAGCACTTTACATTTCCAAAGTGATGGGCAAGCACTTGCCAAGACTTGCCACCCCAAGTTGTAATTAATTTTTAATTTGCAAAATGAAGACAGTCCCTGCTCCAAAGAATTTACCGATGAAGGTCCTGCTGCTTAACTTTAACCATGTGGATACTCCCATTGATGTGAGAGACCATTCACACGGTGTGTCAGATCCTAGGGAGCGCCCCCTTTTGGTTACCCCCTGGGACTGCTGTGAGAGGAATCCTGTGCTCTTGATCTCTGGGATTTTTACAAGCTCCTGGGGCCTGAACTGAGTCCAGCCACTGCCCCAATCTCAGGGTCCCTAGACACACTCTCAGAGCACAGATCTTCTATCTGGCATCCCCTCCAAATGCTGGAGCCCTCTGTCCATCTCCCTAGCCCCTCTGGGTGCAGCATGGACCCTTCAGGCTCCCTGGAACTTAAATACATCCTTCTCCCAGAACTCGACCCAAGGGTGCGACACAGCTGGTGAGAGTTCCGCTCTCTTGGGGGCATGTAGCTTCTGGGCATGTAGCAGCTAACATACAGAGAGACACTTTGACCAGAGTCTAACACATTTATGCTCTTTTTAAATTAATCACGTAAAAGCACAGGACCGTACAGATCACACAAAACAATAAACACTGAATGCATGTCCCTGCCTCAGTTTCCTCACAATGTGAGGGCATTCTCTGGGCTGGGGTCCAAGTCTTTTCATAGAATCATAGAATCATAGAATATCAGGGTTGGAAGGGACCCCAGAAGGTCGTCTAGTCCAACCTCCTGCTCGAAGCAGGGCCAATTCCCAGTTAAATCATCCCAGCCAGGGCTTTGTCAAGCCTGACCTTAAAAACCTCTAAGGAAGGAGATTCTACCACCTCCCTAGGTAACGCATTCCAGTGTTTCACCACCCTCTTAGTGAAAAAGTTTTTCCTAATCTCCAATCTAAACCTCCCCCACTGCAACTTGAGACCATTACTCCTCGTTCTGTCATCTGCTACCATTGTGAACAGTCTAGAGCCATCCTCTTTGGAACCCCCTTTCAGGTAGTTGAAAGCAGCTATCAAATCCCCCCTCATTCTTCTCTTCTGCAGGCTAAACAATCCCAGCTCCCTCAGCCTCTCCTCATAAGTCATGTGTTCCAGTCCCCTAATCATTTTTGTTGCCCTTCGCTGGACTCTCTCCAATTTATCCACATCCTTCTTGTAGTGTGGGGCCCAAAACTGGACACAGTACTCCAGATGAGGCCTCACCAATGTCGAATAGAGGGGAACGATCACGTCCCTCGATCTGCTCGCTATGCCCCTACTTATACATCCCAAAATTCCATTGGCCTTCTTGGCTACAAGGGCACACTGCTGACTCGGTTTTGGGTTCTCCAGATTTTTTGGGGGCATCTGGGATCAGGAAAGTGGGCCGCCCAGTCACATGAGGCCACGACAATGCTGGGTAGGTAGGAGAAAATGGCCCCCAAGCAGACCAGCTTCTGCCCTTTTAAAACCTTCAGCCCCCTGTGCCCAGTGATCGTTTTTTTTACTCTTTATTTTTGGCTTTTTACTATGATTTTTGCAGTTTTTGAATGACCTCCTTAACATGTGCTTTACTAGTTTTTCATAATACAGGCCTTGACTGCTAAAATAGGTGTTGCAAATCTTGTGTGAGAAGGTGTGTTGCTTTCCCACACTGAACATTCTGTTTCAGCAAAAGAATGAGCAACAGAATTTTTACCCAAACGTGTTTAGAGTTAGTTTGCATGTGAGAGCAATTAAACTTTGTTAAATATTTGAAAGCACTAACTTTAATAACCGATACTTTTTTAACATAACACAAAAGAAAGTCGTACAAAATTAAAACAAAATGAAGTTTAAATCCAGGTTTATGCAAACACTTTGAGGGTATTTAACTTTCATGACACTTGGATATGCTTGGGATACAAACGTAGGAACCTGTTGAAATTGTTTGGTTAGCTTTAACAATTTGCAGTGTAACCAGACATACTGTGTATAGTTATATTTTTAGACATTTTGGTTATAACACACTTGACTATATTTTAATATTTAATAAAGTCTCAAACAAGTTTATAGAAATCTAAAATATGATTATTAATATTACCTTTGCATTCATATTGAGGTTTTTCCCCTACCATTTTTTCTTTGAATAAAAAGTCTTTGATTAATAAAAGAAAACTTTTTTTTTGTTTCTAATTGCATTATTTACTGAGGCATTATATATATACACACATACACACACGCATGTATTTATGACTGAGGCCTTTTTGAGCTTTGCAAAAAAACGTTGTTTTGATGTTTCTAACCCAAACAGAACATTAAAGTAGTGTGGTACCACATATATTTAAAAAAAAAAAACCACGTTTTAATAATTGTGATGGAGTATTCACCCCATAGCAGCCTTGAAAGGCCACCCCTGAGGGAAATTAGACTGGATAAGCAATCCCTGAGGGGGAATAGAGCCTAGCTGGAAAGGATCAGGTGGGGCTATGATAAAGCCAGGAAGTTTGCCGCAGAATGGACCTGCAACCATCTCCAGATGTGGAGAGGGAAAGGGGGAGACCAGGAGGAGTATAAGCCTGGTAGTCCTGGTCCTGAGGCAAGGGTGAACCTGGAGGAGGGTGGAGAAAGAGCCTGACAGAGTTGAAGAAGGAGCAGCAAGGTTTGGGTTCCTGGGCTGAAACCTGGAGTAGTGCATGGGCCTGGGTTCTCCTACCCACCAATGGGGAAGGGGCATAGGCTGCACAGTGAAGCAGAAAACTGCCTAGGACAGTTGTGCAGTGGGACTTTGATACCCCAGAAAGGAAAACACTCAGTGACCTGACCAGAAGACCAAGCCATGGAGAAAGAGATCCTGAGTTGCAATGAGAGAGAAATGGCAAAGTGTGTGAATGAGTGTCGGAAGGGGGCTTCGGATGTGAGTGGAGCTAATACCCAGCAGCCAGCGAGAGGTGCCCTAGGGGTGAGCAGACCCTGTTACAATAATTATGTGTGTAAAAATTGGCTTCTGTTGCAAAAACAAAACAAAACAAAAATTAGTCACATGACACACAGCACAGAACAGCATAGGGCAACATACATGGCATATAGGTTACACTCAAAATTAAAGATGAGTGTTGCCAAAATTGTATTTATAACTATACAAGATAAGGCATTAAGAGCTTTAAGTTATTAAGGTAATGCATTTTAGAAAACAAAAAAAAAGTAATCAAGAGTTAAACATTTAACAAGTTTAAAACTTTTAATCGGAATTGACAAAAATCCCTATTAAGTTATTTGCCCACATTGTTGTATTAAATTAGCTAACTTAAGGCAGTTTCCATTACGTTATATTACTTTTATCTTAAGAATCTGACCATATAGAAATAAGGAAAACCCATATTTCATATATTAGTTAATGGCTAGGATTAGAAGTAGACTTAGTATTTCTGTTGCTTAGCAATTATAGCTTAAAAGAAGTGAATATTGTCAGCTGTTGCATTCCTGAAGGGTTAAAATCATTAATTTACTGGACTTATTTAAAGTAAAATTTTTACCTTGAGCATTTTGATGATGTCTTTTGTTTAATTACTTAGAATCATAGAATATCAAGGTTGGAAGGGACCTCAGGAGGTCATCTAGTCCAACCCTCTGCTCAGAGCAGGACCAATCCCCAATTAAAATCATCCCAGCCAGGGCTTTGTCAAGCCTGACCTTAAAAACTTCTTAGGAAGGAGATTACACCACCTCCCTAGGTAACCTATTCCAGTGTTTCACCACCCTCCTAGTGAAAAAGTTTTTCCTAATCTCCAACCTCAACCTCCCCCACTGCAACTTGAGACCATTACTCCTTGTTCTGTCATCTGCTACCACTGAGAACAGTCTAGATCCATCCTCTTTGGAACCCCCTTTCAGGTAGTTGAAAGCAGCTATCAAATTCCCCCCCTCATTCTTCTCTTCCGCAGACTAAACAATCCCAGTTCCCTCAGCCTCTCCTCATAACTCATGTGTTCTAGTCCCGTAATCATTTTTGTTGCCCTCTGCTGGACGTTTTCCAATTTTTCCACATCCTTCTTGTAGTGTGGGGCCCAAAACCGGACACAGTACTCCAGATGAGGCCTCACCAGTGTCGAATAGAAGGGAACGATCACGTCTCTCGATCTGCTGGTAATGCCCCTACATATACATCCCAAATGCCATTGGCCTTCTTGGCAACAAGAGCACGCTGTTGACTCATATCCAGCTTCTCGTCCACTGTAATCCCTAGGTCCTTTTCTGCAAAACTGCTGACGAGCCATTCGGTCCCTAGTCTGTAGCGGTGCATGGGGTTCTTCCGTCCTAAGTGCAGGACTCTGCACTTGTCCTTGTTGAACCTCATCAGATTTCTTTTCGCCCAATCCTCTAATTTGTCTAGGTCCCTCTGTATCCTATCCCTACCCTCCAGCGTATCTACCTCTCCTCCCAGTTTAGTGTCATCTGCAAACCTGCTGAGGGTGCAATCCACACCATCCTCCAAATTATTTATGAAGATATTGAACAAAACCAGCCCCAGGACCGACCCTTGGGGCACGCCACTTAATACCGGCTGCCAACTAGACATGGAGCCATTGATCACTACCCGTTAAGCCCGACAATCTAGCCAACTTTCTATCCACCTTATAGTCCATTCATCCAGCCCATACTTCTTTAACTTGCTGGCAAGAATACTGTGGGAGACTGTGTCAAAAGCTTTGCTAAAGTCAAGGAACAACATGTCCACTGCTTTCCCTATATCCACAGAGCCAGTTATCTCATCATAGAAGGTAATTAGATTAGTCATAGAATCATAGAATATCAGGGTTGGAAGGGACCCCAGAAGGTCATCTAGTCCAACCCCCTGCTCAAAGCAGGACCAATTCCCAGTTAAATCATCCCAGCCAGGGCTTTGTCAAGCCTGACCTTAAAAACCTCTAAGGAAGGAGATTCTACCACCTCCCTAGGTAACGCATTCCAGTGTTTCACCACCCTCTTAGTGAAAAAGTTTTTCCTAATATCCAATCTAAACCTCCCCCACTGCAACTTGAGACCATTACTCCTCGTTCTGTCATCTGCTACCATTGAGAACAGTCTAGAGCCATCCTCTTTGGAACCCCCTTTCAGGTAGTTGAAAGCAGCTATCAAATCCCCCCTCATTCTTCTCTTCTGCAGGCTAAACAATCCCAGCTCCCTCAGCCTCTCCTCATAACTCATGTGTTCCAGTCCCCTAATCATTTTTGTTGCCCTTCGCTAGACTCTCTCCAATTTATCCACATCCTTCTTGAAGTGTGGGGCCCAAAACTGGACACAGTACTCCAGATGAGGCCTCACCAATGTCGAATAGAGGGGAACGATCACGTCCCTCGATCTGCTCGCTATGCCCCTACTTATACATCCCAAAATGCCATTGGCCTTCTTGGCAACAAGGGCACACTGCTGACTCATATCCAGCTTCTCGTCCACTGTCACCCCTAGGTCCTTTTCTGCAGAACTGCTGCCTAGCCATTCGGTCCCTAGTCTGTAGCTGTGCATTGGGTTCTTCCGTCCTAAGTGCAGGACCCTGCACTTATCCTTATTGAACCTCATCAGATTCCTTTTGGCCCAATCCTCCAATTTGTCTAGGTCCTTCTGTATCCTATCCCTCCCCTCCAGCGTATCTACCACTCCTCCCAGTTTAGTATCATCCGCAAATTTGCTGAGAGTGCAATCCACACCATCCTCCAGATCATTTATGAAGATATTGAATAAAACCGGCCCCAGGACCGACCCTTGGGGCACTCCACTTGATACCGGCTGCCAACTAGACATGGAGCCATTGATCACTACCCGTTGAGCCCGACAATTTAGCCAGCTTTCTACCCACCTTATAGTGCATTCATCCAGCCCATACTTCCTTAACTTGCTGACAAGAATACTATGGGAGACCGTGTCAAAAGCTTTGCTAAAGTCAAGAAACAATACATCCACTGCTTTCCCTTCATCCACAGAACCAGTAATCTCATCATAAAAGGCGATTAGATTAGTCAGGCATGACCTTCCCTTGGTGAATCCATGCTGGCTGTTCCTGATCACTTTCCTCTCATGCAAGTGCTTCAGGATTGATTCTTTGAGGACCTGCTCCATGATTTTTCCAGGGACTGAGGTGAGGCTGACTGGCCTGTAGTTCCCAGGATCTTCCTTCTTCCCTTTTTTAAAGATTGGCACTACATTAGCCTTTTTCCAGTCATCCGGGACTTCCCCGGTTCGCCACGAGTTTTCAAAGATAATGGCCAGTGGCTCTGCAATCACAGCCGCCAATTCCTTCAGCACTCTCGGATGCAACTCGTCCGGCCCCATGGACTTGTGCACGTCCAGCTTTTCTAAATAGTCCCTAACCGCCTCTATCTCCACAGAGGGCTGGCCATCTCTTCCGCATTTTGTGATGCCCAGCGCAGCAGTCTGGGAGCTGACCTTGTTAGTGAAAACAGAGGCAAAAAAAGCATTGAGTACATTAGCTTTTTCCACATCCTCTGTCACTAGGTTGCCTCCCTCATTCAGTAAGGGGCCCACACATTCCTTGGCTTTCTTCTTGTTGCCAACATACCTGAAGAAACCCTTCTTGTTACTCTTGACATCTCTGGCTAGCTGCAGCTCCAGGTGCGATTTGGCCCTCCTGATAACATTCCTACATGCCCGAGCAATATTTTTATACTCTTCCCTGGTCATATGTCCAACCTTCCACTTCTTGTAAGCTTCTTTTTTATGTTTAAGATCCGCTAGGATTTCACCATTAAGCCAAGTTGGTCGCCTGCCATATTTACTATTCTTTCGACTCATCGGGATGGTTTGTCCCTGTAACCTCAACAGGGATTCCTTGAAATACAGCCAGCTCTCCTGGACTCCTTTCCCCTTCAAGTTAGTCCCCCAGGGGATCCTGGCCATCCGTTCCCTGAGGGAGTCGAAGTCTGCTTTCCTGAAGTCCAGGGTCCGTATCCTGCTGCTTACCTTTGTTCCCTGCGTCAGGATCCTGAACTCAACCAACTCATGGTCACTGCCTCCCAGATTCCCATCCACTTTTGCTTCCCCCACTAATTCTACCCGGTTTGTGAGCAGCAGGTCAAGAAAAGCACCCCCCCTAGTTGGCTCCTCTAGCACTTGCGCCAGGAAATTGTCCCCTACGCTTTCCAAAAACTTCCTGGATTGTCTATGCACCGCTGTATTGCTCTCCCAGCAGATATCAGGAAAATTAAAGTCACCCATGAGAATCAGGGCATGCGATCTAGTAGCTTCCGTGAGCTGCCGGAAGAAAGCCTCATCCACCTCATCCCCCTGGTCCGGTGGTCTATAGCAGACTCCCACCACTACATCACTCTTGTTGCACACGCTTCTAAACTTAATCCAGAGACACTCAGGTTTTTCTGCAGTTTCGTACCGGAGCTCTGAGCAGTCATACTGCTCCCTTACATACAGTGCTACTCCCCCACCTTTTCTGCCCTGCCTGTCCTTCCTGAACAGTTTATAACCATCCATGACAGTACTCCAGTCATATGAGTTATCCCACCAAGTCTCTGTTATTCCGATCACGTCATAGTTCCTTGACATCACCAGGACCTCCAGTTCTCCCTGCTTGTTTCCAAGGCTTTGTGCATTTGTATATAAGCACTTGAGATAACCTGTTGATCGCCCCTCATTGCCAGTATGAGGCAGGAGCCCTCCCCTCACAGACATTCCTGCCTGTGCTTCCTCCCGGTATCCCGCTTTCCCACTTACCTCAGGGTTTTGGTCTCCTTCCCCCGGTGAACCTAGTTTAAAGCCCTCCTCACTAGGTTAGCCAGCCTGCTGGCAAAGATGCTCTTCCCTCTCTTCGTAAGATGGAGCCCGTCTCTACCCAGCACTCCTCCTTCATGGAACACCATCCCATGGTCAAAGAAACCAAAGCCTTCTCTCCGACACCATCTGCGTAGCCATTCGTTGACTTCCACGATTCGACGCTCCCTACCTAGGCCTTTTCCTTCCACGGGGAGGATGGACGAGAACACCACTTGCGCCTCCAACTCCTTTATTCTTCTTCCTAGAGCCACATAGTCCGCAGTGATCCGCTCAAGGTCATTCTTGGCAGTATTCAGGCATGACTTCCCCTTGGTGAATCCATGCTGACTGTTCCTGATCACTTTCCTCTCCTCAAAGTGCTTCAGAATTGATTCCTTGAGGACCTGCTCCATGATTTTTCCAGGGACTGAGGTGAGGCTGACTGGCCTGTTGTTCCCAGGATCCTCCTCCTTCCCTTTTTTAAAGATGGGCACTTCATCTTTCTGTGATGGGGGTTTCAGTATATATTATAACTATAATATGTAAAAGACAGAGAGGGCAGATGTGAGGCAAAAGCAATGCAGGAAGTTGGAGAGACACGAGTTGAGAGAGATGAATTAATTCTGTGAGGTTATTTTAAAGTACAAGGAGCAGCAATGAGTTCAGCATTCTGAGCCAAAGGAGTAGTGTAAGAGGGCAGAAAAGGTTATATTATGAAGTCTCAAAGGGAAATGGGGTTTTATGGGTTAGAGCAGAGGGTTAGGACCAAGGACCTCTGGGGTTTTATCCTGGCTCTGGGAGGAGAGTGGGGGTTGCTACATGTTCCCACAAAACCTGAATTTATTCCCCTTAGTACCTGTTACTTTCTCTGTATGCCACATGGATTGCAGGAATGCCCTTCCTTGCTGTGTTTCTGCACGGCAACATGAGTATTTTAATTTTTTTTAGCCTGTTTTCACCAACATAGTTAATTTTCCCTCTTGCTAGCTGCATCTCTCCTGACAAGCCCTGACTCTTCCCTTCATTTGTTGAAGGCATTACAGTTTCTTATAACCTTCCATTTGCTCTTTTAATTTCCCATTTTGATCTTGTTCTAGTTTTAGATTCTTTGTCAGCTCTCTAACATTATTGTTCAGTTCTAAGCAAGTGAGGTGATGCATTGCAATGCCATTTGGCTCCTCATCTTGGCTCTTTTTATGTTTTCCCTGAATTTTTAGTGTAAACAGGTTACACACATGACCCCAAGTCTCAAGATTTACAATACTGAGAGCAAAGCATGGACTAATGTGACTATACTAAACTGGGAGGAGTGGTAGATACGCTGGAGGGGAGGGATAGGATACAGAAGGACCTAGACAAATTGGAGGATTGGGCCAAAAGGAATCTGATGAGGTTCAATAAGGATAAGTGCAGGGTCCTGCACTTAGGACGGAAGAACCCAATGCACAGCTACAGACTAGGGACCGAATGGCTAGGCAGCAGTTCTGCAGAAAAGGACCTAGGGGTGACAGTGGACGAGAAGCTGGATATGAGTCAGCAGTGTGCCCTTGTTGCCAAGAAGGCCAATGGCATTTTGGGATGTATAAGTAGGGGCATAGCGAGCAGATCGAGGGACGTGATCGTTCCCCTCTATTCGACATTGGTGAGGCCTCATCTGGAGTACTGTGTCCAGTTTTGGGCCCCACACTTCAAGAAGGATGTGGATAAATTGGAGAGAGTCCAGCGAAGGGCAACAAAAATGATTAGGGGACTGGAACACATGAGTTATGAGGAGAGGCTGAGGGAGCTGGGATTGTTTAGCCTGCAGAAGAGAAGAATGAGGGGGGATTTGATAGCTGCTTTCAACTACCTGAAAGGGGGTTCCAAAGAGGATGGCTCTAGACTGTTCTCAATGGTAGCAGATGACAGAACGAGGAGTAATGGTCTCAAGTTGCAGTGGGGGAGGTTTAGATTGGATATTAGGAAAAACTTTTTCACTAAGAGGGTGGTGAAACACTGGAATGCGTTACCTAGGGAGGTGGTGGAATCTCCTTCCTTAGAGGTTTTTAAGGTCAGGCTTGACAAAGCCCTGGCTGGGATGATTTAACTGGGAATTGGTCCTGCTTTGAGCAGGGGGTTGGACTAGATGACCTTCTGGGGTCCCTTCCAACCCTGATATTCTATGATTCTATGATTCTATGATTTACAAATTGTACAACAAAGGATTCTAATGTCTCCTCTCACACATTAATTGGGCTTTAAGTTTATTATACAGCATTTACATAGAATTCTTTCCCTCTCTTTTTATTCTCTGTCTGTCATATAGACAAGGAAAGTGCTTTGACCTTTATATGTACTTAAAATATGGCTTATCTCCCAGGAATTTCTAAAATATTCGTAAAAACAACGAGGAGTCCTTGTGGCACCTTGTTAGAGACTAACAAATTTATTTGACCATAAGCTTTTGTTGGCTAAAACCCACTTCATCAGATGCATGGAGTGGAAAATAAAGTTGAGAAGTATAAATAGACAGCATATGAGAAGATGGGAGTTGCCTTACCAAGTAGGGGGGTCAGTGCAATTAAGGTGGAAGTGGACTCTTCTCAAAAGTTGACAAGAAGGGGTGGAAATCACTTTTGTAGTGCTAATGAGGCCAATGTAAACAAGATGGCCCATTTCAAACAGTTGACAAGAAGGTTCGAGTATCAGCAGGGGGAATATTAGTTTTTGTAGTGACCCATCCACTCCCAGTCTATTCAGGCCTAATTTGATGGTGTTGGATTTTTACATGTCACTAAAATCCAACCCATCCATTTTTTCCCAGTTCCCTAACTTGGCATTCCGATCCTTCCCTGTCTTTGGTTTGGATACGAGCATTCCAGGTACCGGTTCGTGAAGGTATTTCCCTAGCTTCTACTAAGACATAGGATGAATGTACCTTGATATTGACAAGTTTCTCATCTGCTTGTGCCAAACGGTTACTTCAGCAAATGCAAGGAGTTATGGGATACTTAGTGTAAGTGATCAGGATTATGGTATAGGCCGTTTAAACTATGCCACTGTTAGAATATTTGTGCTTAATGTTTTTGGTGATTAAGTCATACTAATGTATGTGCGGCTGGTAATACATATTATTAACATGATATATATTTATAGGCTAACCAGCATATATTAGTCAACAGCACAATCCCCTGCCAGGTGGTTCATTGCCTAAACCAGTATTTCTGAGCAGGGACCAGTCTTGTCTAGAGCCAATAGATTTGCAAAGCCTGGGTGCTTAAGAGTTGGCTACCCTCTACCTTTGTTCTTTAGCCACCCCATCAGGTTTTGGAATTCCAGCCAACAAGGAGGCAAACAGAGCAGAGTGAAGGCAAAAGACTGCATGTTCAGAATGGGTTTGCTGCCTGACGCAGACATGCCGGGGTCATAATCTCCCACAGAATTAATCAATTCCCAATTCATCACATGTGGACAGAGTTACGCATGCGCAGGAGTGTTTGTAGGGTTGGGGTCTGAGGCTCCTTGTGCCAGGGCAAATCCAGTTGCAGGACTGGGCACTGCTAAACACAGCTTACAATGTGATTGGGTGTTACTCCCCCACTTCTGGGAGCGGAGGGGTCTGAGAACATACCGGCGGCCACATGCAGCATCAGTAGCAGAACAGGGTTTAGGACTCGGTGGCACGTGTCTCTGACTCAGGCCAGCCTAAGCCAAATGAACCCACAAAACATTAATCTGCAACATCAAATAGCGTGTCCCTGATCCCAGGCATGCACCAGAGTATCTGGGAAGTAGGGACTTATGTGCTTTATGCTATCTCCTCCCCTGATCCCCTTCCTGGGGGCTGCTTGGTCTAAACTAGCACCTGGTGTAATTTAGTACTGCTCTAAATTGCAGTGGTGGAGGGGCTTCTCCCCACCCTAGAACTCCCGGAATTGGGGATGGGGGGGGCTGACAGACCTTTTGGGGCAGTTCATTCCCTCATCCTCCTTTAGGTCTTTCCTTAGCCCCTAAGAGGAACCCCTTCTGTATCCCAGATATGCATGCATTGGGGATTTTACTAATTGGGGATTTTATTAATTGTTATATAAATAACATAAATATAATAGTGGGTAATTATTTATCCTGGAAATGTATTTGTTTAATGTATTTTCAGATAGAGTCTTTAAGTTAGAATGAAGATGATGCAGATTTGGTGGTGTCTGTACATTTAGGAACAAAACACGGCACTTGCACCTAGTTAAAATGAGAGACGCAGCGTCTCTCTTTCTCATTTCACTTCTGCAGCAAGCTGAGGTTTGCAAGGTGTAAGTGAGGGCAGAACAGAACCCAGAGTGTACGATACAACGATCTAATCTCTCCATATAAATGGCCTGTCACGTTAGTTACGTGATCAGCTATTCAAATATCAATGAGACGTTTCCTCTTCACTCCTGTTCTCCACTGGGCAAGTGCTGAGTTTAAGGAAATCACTTTGTCATTCTCTCCAGACGTGCACAGTTCTCTCTCTCTTTCTCTCCCTCCCTCCCCCTCTCTCCAATAATTCCTTACGTTTCCCTGCATACCTTTGAAGGGAATGGCAGCTATTTGGGCCATCCAGCAAAGCAGAGCTCAAAGTTAGCAGGTTTGTCAGTGACAGCAGCTGACCAGAAATCCACAAAGAAGCAGTCACCGCTGTCATAGTGGGTCACAAACCGTGGAAAATCTCAGTGAACCTTCCGGGGGCTGTCAAACCCAGCGTTCAGGAGACAGGCAGTGTGCCCGCAAGCAGCACACGAATACGACGGGACATTACCGGGGTTATTCTGAGCTATACACGATCCAGGTCCAGGTTGCGGAGAGAGGAAGGGAGAACTTGTGGTTGAGGCCCTGTGTAATCTTGGGCACAGCGCGGAATCTTTGTCTGTCTCAAGTTCTTGTACAAAAGGGAGGCTCCAGTCCTCCTTTCCCCCCTCCCTTTCTGAGCTGTCTGTTTAGACTGGGGGCTCTGTGGGGCAGCAGCTGTGTTGTTGCCAGGTGTCAGTGTTGCCCCTTACACCATGGGGCTGTGGTGTCAACAGGAGCCCCTAGGCGTTGCTGGAATACAAACGATAGATGACAGGAATGGGTGAACACTGTTGATTTTATGCATTGCTCAATAGCTGTGAGGATATGAGCCAGCAGTGCGCCCTTGTTGCCAAGAAGGCCAATGGCATTTTGGGATGTATAAGTAGGGGCATTGACAGCAGATCGAGGGACGTGATCGTCCCCCTCTATTCGACATTGGTGAGGCCTCATCTGGAGTACTGTGTCCAGTTTTGGGCCCCACACTACAAGAAGGATGTGGATAAATTGGAGAGAGTCCAGCGACGGGCAACAAAAATGCTTAGGGGTCTGGAACACATGACTTATGAGGAGAGGCTGAGGGAACTGGGATTGTTTAGTCTGCAGAAGAGAAGAATGAGGGGGGATTGATAGCTGCTTTCAACTACCTGAGAGGTGGTTCCAGAGAGGATGGTTCGAGACTATTCTCAGTGGTAGAAGAGGACAGGACAAGGAGTAATGGTCTCAAGTTGCAGTGGGGGAGGTTTAAGTTGGATATTAGGAAAAACTTTTTCACTAGGAGGGTGGTGAAACACTGGAATGCGTTACCTAGGGAGGTGGTAGAATCTCCTTCCTTAGAAGTTTTTAAGGTCAGGCTTGACAAAGCCCTGGCTGGGATAATTTAATTGGGGATTGGTCCTGCTTTGAGCAGGGGGTTGGACTAGATGACCTCCTGAGGTCCCTTCCAACCCTGATATTCTATGATTCTATGTGTTGTAAAGACATGCCAGCCTTCGATATTTTGTTGTCCAGGGTGGAAAACATTTTTTGTTCCCCACCCTCCCAAACAGGTGGGGGTTAAAAAAAGCAGAAACAAAACTGGCACACCAATGATTTGGTGCCCCTCCAGATGTTGAGCTGGTGCGCCCAGGGGTTGACACCCAGGGCAGCCACCCTGATTGCCCTCCTCTATAGCTAGCATCAGGGCACGCAAGTGATGTCAGAGTTGTGTGTGTTTCCTATGCCCTCCTCCTCTACTCAGGCTAGACCCAGTAGCTGGCCTGTTTTCTGTAATGGTTGTAGGTGTAAAATCACAGAAAACATCGTTCTGTGCCCCTGTGAGACCAGCTCGCTGGAAGTGTGGCTTGGGCCAGAGCAGTGGGTTACCACTAAGGAAAGCAAATGCTATATCTGGCCAAGCAAAGCCCACAGGCCTCTTTGCAGAGCATTCCTGGGCCCTGGCCCAATGTGCAGAGAGACAAGATGGTGGCTTTCCTCACCTTGGTGCAAATATTGCACATATATCAGATAAAGCAACACAGTTAGCTTGTGTCCACTTGGGGTAAAAACGCACGCTTATGAGCACAATCTGTTTCTCCTGTCCCTTCCCCATGCCCTGTGTTAGGGGGCTTATTCCTTCACCCCCTTACTTCCCTGCTCCTTCTCACATGAACAGAGAGTAACCATATCCGAAGTCCAAAGGTGCAAACAATTCGATGTTTATTGGGGTGAACTTCCAGCAAGCATGATTCCAGTTTCCTTCCTTAGTGTCCCCCTTCCCAGCTCTGACACCACAGAGCCTTACACCTGTGTCCCTGTTCCCATCCCCCCCCTTAGGAAAACATGATTCCAGTTTCCCCACCCCCATTCCATTCCCATTCCCTCCCTTAGCAAAACATG
Source organism: Lepidochelys olivacea (assembly GCF_965140295.1). Classification (NCBI taxonomy): domain Eukaryota; kingdom Metazoa; phylum Chordata; order Testudines; family Cheloniidae; genus Lepidochelys; species Lepidochelys olivacea. The sequence goes on from NC_140416.1 coordinate 128,427,113, forward strand.
ATTCCCTTCCCCACCCCCATTCCCTGTTCCCTTTCTCCCACCCAGCCACCCACTCACTGATTGACTGCAGACTATATAGTAAAACTTGAGTTCTGCTTAGCTACACCTTAACCAATCATTTTCCTGAAATTTAACTAACCAATCCGAACACATTAAAACATGATTATGTAACCAATTATATCCCACCACCTTCATTAGTTTACACCCAGCAAAATTAATTATACAGCAGACAGGAACAATCACAGAACCAGACAGAGATTATACAGACAAACAAGAGGGAAATGGGGCCTACAGTGATAGAACAACAAAGAAATGAGGAAAGGAGGACTTGTGGCACCTTAGAGACTAACCAATTTATTTGAGCATGAGCTTTCGTGAGCTACAGCTCACTTCATCAGATGCATATCGTGGAAACTGCAGCAGACTTTATATATACACAGAGAATATGAAACAATACCTCCTCCCACCCCACTGTCCTGCTGGTAATAGCTTATCTAAAGTGATCATCAGGTGGGCCATTTCCAGCACAAATCCAGGTTTTCTCACCCTCCACCCCCCCACACAAATTCACTCTCCTGCTGGTGATAGCCCATCCAAAGTGACAACTCTTTACACAATGTGCATGACAATCAAGTTGGGCTATTTCCTGCACAAATCCAGGTTTTCTCACATCCCCCCCCACCCCCATACACACACAAACTCACTCTCCTGCTGGTAATAGCTCATCCAAACTGACCACTCTTCAAGTTTAAATCCAAGTTAAACCAGAACATCTGGGGGGGGGGGGGTAGGAAAAAACAAGAGGAAACAGGCTACCTTGCATAATGACTTAGCCACTCCAAGTCTCTATTTAAGCCTAAATTAATAGTATCCAATTTGCAAATGAATTCCAATTCAGCAGTTTCTCGCTGGAGTCTGGATTTGAAGTTTTTTTGTTTTAAGATAGCGACCTTCATGTCTGTGATTGCGTGACCAGAGAGATTGAAGTGTTCTCCGACTGGTTTATGAATGTTATAATTCTTGACATCTGATTTGTGTCCATTTATTCTTTTACGTAGAGACTGTCCAGTTTGACCAATGTACATGGCAGAGGGGCATTGCTGGCACATGATGGCATATATCACATTGCTGGATGTGCAGGTGAACGAGCCTCTGATAGTGTGGCTGATGTTATTAGGCCCTGTGATGGTGTCCCCTGAATAGATATGTGGGCACAATTGGCAACGGGCTTTGTTGCAAGGATAAGTTCTGGCTGGTGAGTTTTGCCCACATCATCAGGGTTTAGCTGATCACCGTATTTGGGGTCGGGAAGGATTTTTCCTCCAGGGCAGACTGTCAAAGGCCCTGGGTTTTTTTTTTTTTTTTTTTTTGCCTTCCTCTGCAGCGTGGGACACGGGTCACTTGCTGGAGGATTCTCTGCACCTTGAAGTCTTTAAAACATGATTTGAGGACTTCAATAGCTCAGATATAAGTTAGGGGTTTGTTACAGGAGTGGGTGGGTGAGATTCTGTGGCCTGCGTTGTGCAGGAGGTCAGACTAGCGGATCATAACGGTCCTTTCTGACCTTGAAGTCTATTGTTCCATGATCCTATGCATGCGCTTATCTTTCAGGGTGCAAAAAGTCCCCATGAGGTAAGGATGTTCATTAAGTGTCTACAGGGCCTGATCTGAGATGTGACATGATGAAAGTGAGGAGCAGAACGGGTCAGGGAGGAGTTTAGGCATGGTGGATATGTTGGTTGCTCAATTAGAAGGGTTTCCCTAATTTTAATTGAATATAAATAATGAAAACAAACAGAGCCAAGAATTTCTCCCAGTGTGACACTATATAGCAGTGAATCTGAAATGAACAGCAAGCTCAGATGGACAGTACAGGAGAAGATGGTGCTTGGAAGAGAAAAAATTGTCCTTTTAATTTTGCTTAATGATTTCTAGTGTTTTTTTTTCCCCCACTTGACTGCTTGAGAGCTCGCCAGCATCCTTACAAGCCATTAGAGAATCTCTAATGCAAGTAGGGATTGAGATCAGATGTTTTCATGTGGCTGCTTAATAGTTTCTGCACAGTGGTTTGTTCCCTTGGAAAGAAATTCATTAAATCTGCTCTCCACATTCTCTAGCACTGTAATGTTCCTTCTGTCCAAGCCTTTAACAAGGCTTATTTTGCCCATTGTAGCTCTTTAGAAATGGAGAGAAAAAAAGACCCGAGGGATATGGTTAACAAACCTTATATGCACCTATCAATGAAGACAAGACAAGCTGGGACTTTGATTGTAAATCATAGCACAGGGTATTTTTTGTAAAAAAACTGAGGATATGGTCTTTCCTCTGGAAGAACATAAAACCATGACTGCTTGGGATCTCCCTTCTCCCACCATGCCACAGAGAAATGGCCGAGGGGCTTAAATTGCCACAAGGGAGGTTTAGGTTGGACATTCGGAAAAACTTCCTAACTGTCAGAGTGGTTAAGCACTGGAACAAATTGCCTAGGGAGGTTGTGGAATCTCCGTCATTGGAGGTTTTTAAGGACAGATTAGACAGACACCTGTCAGGGATGGTCTATAACATAGGAACGGCCATACTGGGTCAGACCAAAGATCCATCTAGCCCAGTATCCTGTCTTCCAACAGCAGACAATGCCAGGTGCCCCAGAGGGAATGAGCAGAACAGGTAATCATCAAGTGATTCATCCCCTGTTGCCCATTCCCAGCTTCTGGCACAAGCTGTTACTAGTTATTACTTAGTCCTGCCACGAGGGCAGGGGACTGGACTAGATGACCTACTGAGGTTCCTTCCAGTTCTACACTTCTTTGATTCCTCCTAGCTAGTGTCTTCTGCCTCGGGACCTGCTGCTGAGACCTGACCAAACAGCCACTGTTTCTGCTGCTCTCAAAGAACCACCTTTTGCCAACCACTTTAAGGAGAAGAGGTGGAGTGTCATGAGCAAGGTCAGATTTGTTGTATCATTTGTATATTAGGGGTGCACTGAGCCATGTAAAGATGTGTCCATGTTGCAGCTACAAGGGAGATGGCTAAGAAGTTCTGTGTAGAACTGATCTAAGCTGTCCCTTCCTGTTGTAACTTTTATCTCCCCTACCTTACTCTCTTCTTGTTTTTTCTTCTTTCTTTCTCTCCCTTCCCCATCCTGGTTTAGGGTGGCCTAATTTGGTTGGACATATTCCTGGCATTTTCATCACATGACCTAACCTTTAATTAGATTAGTGTTCAATTTCTGGAGACACCTGGACAATCCTGGTTGTTACTGAGTCAGGACACAATCTTTTCCTATCACCATAGTCAAGTCACCAACTGTTGATCTTGAGTGCTTTTCTAAAAAGTGGAAATATAGAGGAGGTGGAATATTTACTGACTCAGCCTCAGGCAGCTGTGTACATACAGACTTCATTACGTGCTTTCGATAAGTACCATGAGCATCAAATAAGGATGAAAAAACAATGATTTCAGCAGGTGCAGTGAACATGTTTGAAAAATGTAGTAAGTGGCTCTCCCGTATGGAAGCACCTATAGAATGTAATAGAAAGTGACATTGCAGCTGTTGAATGAATTCTAGAGCTGATTTAAATAATTAAATAGTAGAAAGGATCTCGTGCTGTATTTCATTCTATGGGCTTTGAGAGTTACTTCTCTACAGCAAATGTTATTATGACTGCTCCCTAATGATGCAAGGAATGCGGCACCTCAGAACCCCACAGAAGTATGCAGAGAGATTCCTGCTGACTCCTGCTCGTGGGTGAGACCTATTAGCCCCATCCCAGGATGTAAGAGGGGTTGCACTGTATCCCTGAAGCAAAAATGGCGAGGTACAGGCCTGCAAGGAGAACCTGAGGGAAGCCAAAGTCTGGTAGGGAAACACAGAGGCCAAGAGTCCGATCCTGGCAGGTTCCAATCTCCAAGCAGCTCCTTTGTCTCCTGCTCTGCTTCCGTGGTTCGCTGATTTTTCATGCTGTTCAGACACTGAGGACATTTTGAGAAAGCATTAAGGATATTAGAACTTCCCTCTCTCGTTCACACTCAGCATCTGGGTGAAGGGCCAGAGGTCAGACACAGCCCAGTGCCGTGGTCCCATTGACGGCTAAGGAAGGAACCATAGAATATCAGGGTTGGAAGAGACCTCAGGAGGTCATCTAGACCAACCCCCTGCTCAAAGCAGGACCAACGCCAACTAAATCATCCCAGCCAGGGCTTTGTCAAGCTTAAATCCTCTGTGTCGAGAGAGTCTCAGCTGCTCCTGGGGTCAGAGTCAAAGGGAGTGATTGACATCTTCCTGCTTTATGAGCCTACAGTGGGAGTAGGCATGCGTGAGGGAGAAGGGAATGAAGAATTGCTTTTGTTAGAAGAATCACAACTGTGTTATCTGAGATGAGATGATAAAACCGCACTTCCACTTTACTGAGATGTAATATATTGTTCAGATCCAAGCACCGAGTCTCCTCAGCTCTATCTGACCAGGTCCTGGAGCATACATTGGCTTGTTTGCTCATCTTAATTTGAAAAACCAGCTCTCACTGTAGAAATAAGAAATTTCATTCTCTTCCCCTGAGCTTCCTGTATTAATAATACACAGACTGTCCCTCAACCGTGGAAGCATTGATGTATTTTTACACAAGATTCTTTTCTCTCGTAATATCTTGTCAACCTGGCAATTTGTTTTGGAAGGTTTTCCAGTTTGGGGGAGCCAGAAGGAGCTGTTCACACACACACACAAGCAGTACATGGGGGAAGAAACGGGGGAGACAAAGTAAAGTTTTTATCTGGCAACACTGAGCACGGAATCCATGGAGTAGCTCCAGAAAAGGGAAGGCATCTCGGTGCACCAAGAACTTTCTATCCTGGATGTCTGAGACATGGATAGTGGTGGGGGCTGTTTTGAGGGAGTTACTGGACCAGAAGCCTGACTGACAGGCCTGAGCAACCAATGACAAGGCTAGGCTGGTTCTCTCCAGGCATGTGCTTAACTGACTTGAATCTGCTACTTAGGACCAAGTGCTGCCCTTTGAAAGCTGTAGGAAGAAGTCAGGAGTCAGGCCTCCAAACTCATGAGGATTGTGGCTTAAAACCAACACAAGGTTTATTTTTAACAAAACAGTCAGTGTCCTTTTTATTTGCCTTCCTGGTGGTGTGCCAGGAGTGGATGGCATTTTCAAACTTTTCTCTGCAATGATGAAGGCTATTTTTTTTTTAAATGAAAGCTGAGATTCTCACCTAACTCCAGGAGCTGGACCGTTCAGAAGAAAACGAACGGTGAAATTCTGGCCCCCTTGAAATCAATGTCCATTGAGTTTAACGTGGCCAGGATTTCAGTCCAAATATTTCTAGAATTGGAAACACCATGAAAGATAAGTCTAAAGGTTTGTCCACCATAAGCATTGCCCCACTTAAACAGGGCTCTTCCCTTCTGGTGATCCATGCTGACAATGTTTATTCTGAATGAATCATAGAATCATAGAATATCAGGGTTGGAAGGGACCTCAGAAGGTCATCTAGTCCAACCCCCTGCTCCAAGCAGAACCAATCCCCAATTAAATCATCCCAGCCAGGGCTTTGTCAAGCCTGACCTTAAAAACTTCTAAAGAAGGAGATTCTACCACCTCCCTAGGTAACGTATTCCAGTGTTTCACCATCCTCCTAGTGAAAAAGTTTTTCCTAATATCCAACCTAAACCTCCCCCACTGCAACTTGAGACCATTACTCCTTGTCCTGTCATCTGCTACCACTGAGAATAGTCTAGATCCATCCTCTTTGGAACCACCTCTCAGGTAGTTGAAAGCAGCTATCAAATCCCCCCTCATTCTTCTCTTCTGCAGACTAAACAATCCCAGTTCCCTCAGCCTCTCCTCATAAGTCATGTGTTCCAGTCCCCTAATCATTTTTGTTGCTGGACCTTTGCTGGACTCTCTCCAATTTTTCCACATCCTTCTTGTAGTGTGGGGCCCAAAACTGGACACAGGACTCCAGATGAGGCCTCACCAATGTCGAATAGAAGGGAACGATCGCTTCCCTCAATCTGCTGGCTATGCCCCTACTTATACATCCCAAAATGCCATTGTCCTTCTTGGCAACAAGGGCACACTGTTGACTCATATCCAGCTTCTCGTCCACTGTCACCCCTAGGTCCTTTTCAGCAGAACTGCTGCCTAGCCATTCGGTCCCTAGTCTGTAGCGGTGCATTGGATTCTTCTGTCCTAAGTGCAGGACTCTGCACTTATTCTTGTTGAACCTCATCAGATTTCTTTTGGCCCAATTCTCCAATTTGTCTAGGTCCCTCTGTATCCTATCCCTACCTTCCACCGTATCTACCTCTCCTTCCAGTTTAGTATCATCCGCAAATTTGCTGAGAGTGCAATCCACGCTGTCCTCCAGATCATTTATGAAGATATTGAACAAAACCAGCCCCAGGACCGACCCTTGGGGCACTCCACTTGATACCGGCTGCCATCTAGACATGGAGCCATTGATCACTACCCGTTGAGCCCGACAATCTAGCCAACTTTCTACCCACCTTATAGTGCATTCATCCAGCCCATACTTCTTTAACTTGCTGACAAGAATACTGTGGGAGACCATGTCAAAAGCTTTGCTAAAGTCAAGAAACAATACATCCACTGCTTTCCCTTCATCCACAGAACCAGTAATCTCATCATAGAATGTGATTAGATTAGTCAGGCATGACCTTCCCTTGGTGAATCCATGCTGACTGTTCCTCATCACTTTCCTCTCGTTTAAGTGCTTCAGGATTGATTCCTTGAGGATCTGCTCCATGATTTTTCCGGAGACTGAGGTGAGGCTGACTGGCCTGTAGTTCCCAGGATCCTTCTTCTTCCCTTTTTTAAAGATGAGCACTACATTAGCCTTTTTCCAGTCCTCCAGGACTTCCCGCAATCACGATGAGTTTTCAAAGATAATGGCCAATGGCTCTGCAATCACAGCCGCCAACTCCTTTAGCACTGTCGGACACAACGCATCCGGCCCCAGGGACTTGTGCACATCCAGCTTTTCTAAATAGTCCCTAACCACTTCTTTCTCCACAGAGGGCTGGCCATCTACTCCCCATTCTGTGTTGCCCAGGGCAGCAGTCTGGGAGCTGACCTTGTTTGTGAAGACAGAGGCGAAAAAAGCATTGAGTACATTAGCTTTTTCCACATCCTATGTCACTAGGTTGCCTCCCTCATTCAATAAGAGGCCCACACTTTCCTTGGCTTTCTTCTTGTTGCCAACATACCTGAAGAAACCCTTCTTGTTACTCTTAACAACTCTTGCTAGCAACATTTTTATACTCTTCCCTGGTCATTTGTCCAACTTCCACTTCTTGTAAGCTTCTTTTTTATGTTTAAGATCCACAAGGATTTCACTGTTAAGCCAAGCTGGTCGCCTGCCATATTTACTATTCTTTCGACACATCAGGATGGTTTGTCCCTGTAACCTCAATAGGGATTCTTTGAAATACAGCCAGCTCTCCTGGACTCCTTTCCCCCTCATGTTATTCCCCCAGGGGATCCTACCCATCAGTTCCCTGAGGGAGTCGAAGTCTGCTTTCCTGAAGTCCAGGGTCCGTATTCTGCTGCTTACCTTTTTTCCCTGCGTCAGGATCCTGAATTCGACCAACTCATGGTCACTGCCTCCCAGATTCCCATCCACTTTTGCTTCCCCTGCTAATTCTTCCCGGTTTGTGAGCAGCGGGTCAAGAAAAGCGCCCCCCCTTGTTGGCTCCTCTAGCACTTGCGCCAGGAAATTGTCCCCTACACTTTCCAAAAACTTCCTGGATTGTCTGTGCACCGCTGTAATGCTCTCCCAGCAGATATCAGGATGATTAACGTCACCCATGAGAACCAGGGCATGCGATCTAGTAGCTTCTGCGAGTTGCCGGAAGAAAGCCTCGTCCACCTCATCCCCCTGGTCCGGTGGTCTATAGCAGACTCCCACCACGACATCACTCTTGTTGCTCACACTTCTAAACTTAATCCAGAGACACTCAGGTTTTTCTGCAGTTTCGTACCGGAGATCTGAGCAGTCACACTGCTCTCTTACATACAGTGCAACTCCCCCAACTTTTCTGCCCTGCCTGTCCTTCCTGAACAGTTTATAACCATCCATGACAGTACTCCAGTCATGTGAGTTATCCCACCAAGTCTCTGTTATTCCAATCACGTCATAATTCCTTGCCTTCACCAGGACCTCCAGTTCTCCCTGCTTGTTTCCAAGGCTTTGTGCATTTGTATATAGGCACTTGAGATAACCTGCTGATCGCCCCTCATTCTCAGTATGAGGTAGGAGCCCTCCCCTCACAGACATTCCTGCCTGTGCTTCCTCCCGGTATCCCGCTTGCCCACTTACCTCAGGGCTTTGGTCTCCTTCCCCTGGTGAACCTAGTTTAAAGCCCTCCTCACTAGGTTAGCCAGCCTGCTCGCAAAGATGCTCTTCCCTCTCTTCGTTAGGTTGAGCCCATCTCTGCCCAGCACTCCTCCTTCATGGAACACCATCCCATGGTCAAAGAATCCAAAGCCTTCTCTCCGACTGGGAATTCTTTCTCCGCAGCTTTGAACCTGAAAACAAATGACTTTCTTTTAACCATTGCGTTTACCTTCCTTGTTTACAGGCCTGGTTTTGTTCCACCGCAGGCCTCGTTTTGGCTCTCACATATACACTGGGCCTCAACCTTTATATGGAGAGCTCGCAAAAACCTTCAATAGCAGCAACTTGTTTATCTAGGGTTTTATAGGGTGCCCATCGCCAAAGCTCCTGCTGTTTACAAATGGAAAGATGAATGATAATACAGGACAATCTCTCATGAAATAATGGTTGCCATACTTTTTATGGATGAACATGTACTCTTCATGAGTTAAAAGAAAACATGGACATCAATACTCTCTCAAACAGCTATGAGAAAAAAGCTTACTTTAAAAATTGGGTATCAAAAGAAGTGTGCAATATTTAAATTAATTAATACCCTGACACACACGTTTTTGTAGATGTGAAATATAATTAAAGCACCCATTCCTGGAAGGTCAGATCTCTGTTGCCTAGGCCTTTGAGGGGATCATAGCTCACACTTTTCTTCCATTAAAGTGATGTATTTGACTTTACATTCCTCAATTCAAGATGAGCTGAATTCTGCTTAGGAAGGCTGGTAGCTTGTGAAGAGCATCGTAATTGTTCTGTATCTTCCTGGGTTTTGGTCTGATCACACCCCTTTTGGAGACCAGCCATCCCCAGGGCACTTAATGTGCAAGTTGGAAGTTTCCCACACATTACGGAAGCCAGCAGAACATCCGTAGATTGGGAAATGCACAGGGACATTGCTGTCATTTGCTGGATACGTGGTGCAGAGTTGAGAGCAGAATGTGGCACTTGACTTCAGTCTGTAAGAGATAAAGCCAAGTAAGGTCTGTCTATAATAATAAGTAGAACAGTGCTTTGACTTTCAGTGTTAGCTGGTGCTCCCATCCAAAGTGAATCATAAAGTGAACCCTCTGCCCTGAAAAAGGAAAGCAAACAACTCACTTGTTTCTGAGTTAGGACTAAGCAATGAAATTAGGGCTTTATTGTCTGCTCGCCTTGGCTACATGATAGGGTGAATTGCAGAATAATGGTGCTGAAGGGCAGTCGTAAAGATAAAACAGGTCTTATTCGACACATTCCCAGGAGGAGGGTGGAGCAGGCTGCAACCGGTTTTCAAACTTATTTATCTGAACTGATTCCAAATCACTTTTAAAATAAACCCCCATGTTTGGCCAAGAGTCCAGCTATGGGCATTGCCTGAACGTACCGCTTCAGTCCCTAATGGGGAGGGGTTATTTATTGCTTGCTGATGCCACCAGCCTCTAGTTTTAGCCACTCATTAGAAAGGCACAGGCAGAGTTTGCCGAGTGGGATGCCACCTGCCCATTTAGATGCACCAGCACTGGAGCCTGGAGCACAGCTCTCAGTGCGAACCCACCTCAGCCAGCCCATGCCTGGCCATCTTTAGGGATTTGCTGTAGCTGCCTCCTGCACAGGTGCTTGGACCCCTGCACCCTGACCTGCTTCTAGCAGAGCTGTGAAGCTGCAGCCAGCACCTTCCCATAGGAGGCTCCAAAGGTGACTTTGATGCCATTTCTCACAAGCTGCACGTTGCCTGCCCAACATGCCTGTGAGCTGTGATTTACAAAGACTGGCAGAGGGACAGAAACTTTGTGTAAGAAAATCTGGGAAAACACAACCAGTATCAGAAAAACCTGAAGTGCCCATGTGACCCAGTGCAAAACAGCTGTTTGAAGAAGAGCTTTTCACTAGCGTTCACAGATTGACGGTCGAATCGTCAGTGGCTTTGTTTCTGCCACAAATATCTTTATATCATCTGTGATGCTCCTCATGCATGGAATGCCTTCCCTGAAATAATCAATATGTCCCTTGCCCTCTACTATTTCAAATCCCTCGTCTACACCCACTTCAGCTGTGAGGCCCACAGGAAATGAATCAACTAGTTTTGCCCAGATCAAGCAGCAATCACGGAGAACCAGGAAGTTGTGCATGTAGCTAACCTAGCTAGGTAACCACATGATCTTATCTTCATGCCTCCTCCTATCATTTGTCACATTCATTTGTGTGAACTATTTCACGGCAGTGGGGGTGCTGTCTCCATTTGTGCATGGGGAGCGCCTTGAAGAAGTGAGGTCCAGATCTTTAATTGGACCTTTGGCATGCAATAATGCAGTTAATAACTTCATGCAATTTCTGGACTGGCAAACTTCTCCAGCATCCTGCCCTGTTGTCATGGTTCTAACCTGGCTTGGCTTTGTCCACACTGGATAACCTGTGTATTAGAACCTGGTTTAGCTGGAAATGTGTTTAAACATGATTCCTATGTGAGACACACAATTTCTATCTTTGGAGTTGTTTTGTCAATGTGCAAACCTTTTTGTAATTTCCCCATAGATGACTTGTGCTGCTGGATTTAGGGTAAAACTTGAATCCATCACATACAGTCTTTTATCTCCCAAGCTGACTGGAGCAGTGGTAGGAAGGCCATCCTGAAAGTGATAAGACTGATGACTGGAAGGGTTCAATCCAAGAGGAAATGGCTTGTTGGCCTTGTTGGGAGCTGGGGTGAAGGAGGAAACAGCCCCAAACTGGCTAAGGCAGAGACCAACACCTACAAGATCTTCACCAGCATTCTCAAAACTACAATACCCACATGAGGAAGTAAGGAAACAGATCAACAGAACCAGATGTGTACCCAGAAGCCTCCTGCTGCAAGACAAGCCTAAGAAAGAAACCAACAGAACTCCACTGGCCATCAAATACAGTCCTCAGCTAAAACCTCTCCAATACATCATCAGTCATCTACAGTCCATCCTGACAATGATCCCTCACTTTCACCGGCCTTGGGAGGCAGGCCAGTCCTCACCCACAGACAGCCTGCCAACCTGAAGCATATTCTCACCAGCAACTACACACCGCACCATAGTAGATCTAACTCAGGAACCAATCCATGCAACAAACCTCGGTGCCAACTCTGCCCACGTATCTACACCAGCGACACCATCACAGGACCTAACCAGATCCGCCACACCGTCACCGGTTCATTCACCTGCACGTCCACCAATGTCATGTACGCCGTCATGTGCCAGCAATGCCCCTCTGCTGTGTACATCGGCCAAACTGGACGGTCCCTATGTAAAAGGATACATGGACACAAATCAGATATTAGGAACGGCAATATACAAAAACCTTTAGGAGAACACTTCAAGGTCCCTGGACACACACTAGCAGATTTAAAGGTAGCCATCCTGCAGCAAAAAAACTTCAGGACCAGACTTCAAAGAGAAACTGCTGAGCTTCAGTTCATTTGCAAATTTGACCCTATCAGCTCAGGATTAAACACAGACTGTGACTGGCTCGCCAACTAAAAAATCCATTTTTCCTCCTTTGGTGTTCACACCTCAACTGCTAGAAGAGGGCCTCATCCTCCCTGATTGAACTAACCTCGTATCCCTAGCCTGATTCTTGCTTGCCTATTTATACCTGCCTCTGGAAATTTCCACTACATGCATCCAATGAAGTGGATATTCACCCGCAAAAGCTTATGCTCCAGTATGTCTGTTAGTCTATAAGGTGCCACAGGACTCTTTGCCGCTTAGATGGATTAGGTAATGTGTACTTGACTCTCTGGTGTAAGAGGGTTTGGGTGTCTTTGGAGACAACAAAGAACCATGGTTCTCATATAAAAGAAGGAGAAACACTCACCCTGAGAGAGAGGCACTTCTTCCTGGATCTAGATCCCAATCCTTTCAATCCTGTTTGGCCACATGATCCTTCAGTGACAAGCTGAGAAACAGTCTGATTAAGACTTCCAGAGTCAGCAAGAGCTAAAGAGGTAATATTTCTATGCTGAGTATATTTAAACCTATTGATGTTTTGAGCAATATCTGACTCCAGTATGTCTGTCTTTGAATTACTAATAATAAATGGTGCTTTTGTTGATTAGTTAAGACAAACTGAATCAAGTATGGCTGAAGTTACTGGGATCAATTGCTTTGAGTCTCTGGAGAGAAGGAACCTGACCCCTGGTACTGGACCTCTGGCCTCAGAAGAGACTGAATCAGAAGGGAGCAAAACTGATTGAAAGGAGTTTGACTGGGGTCCATGCAGGCATGGTTAGAGCCTAGAGTCCTGAAGTAGGTAAGCATGGTTACAGGGCACATGCTGAGTAGGAACTAAATGCTGCTTTGCAGTATGATGATGATGACAAGGAGGTGTCTTGTAGGTGACTGGCTGGCAGAGTCCCTTCTGGAATCATTATTTAATGCTGCCAGGGTTTTGTTTTGCTGATATTTATTATGTGTCAAGATGCCTTGAGCTTTGTATGGACATCTATTTTATTATTTAAACAGAAAGGAAAACCAGTGCAGATAGCGCCTAGGAAGTGTGAAGGATTACACCTATTTCATTCTCCATACACAAATTCACCATGAGCTGTAAGCCAGTTGTTGAACCCTCTGTCTGAAGACGTGTGTCTCAACAGTGTTTTCTCCCCTCTGGAAGTCCACAAATGCGCTAGTGTTGACAGAATTCTTCCATGATGATGTCCTCTCCAGAATACTATATTCCAGGTTATTCGGGTCCTGCTGCCAACTAATCTCACCCTTGCCCCAATGCTCCAAGGGATGGATTACATTGTAGTCGCTAGTCAGAAGAAGTGGAGTGTCATGTCTGCTTTTTAAATAGCAGTTTAAAACCAGACTTCACTTATTGGTGCTGAAGAAATGTCATTGGCAGCCTGGTGTCATGGATGCCACAGAAGCTGATTTCACAGATATGAAACAGTAGCTGTTTATGAGGAATCGACAGAGATGAGAGTCCTGTGTCAGCCTCATATACAGGAAAGAAGCCGTTACCTTTACAACATTGTAGGAGAGTAAAAGCAGACAGTCAATGGTGTATTTCTACTTACTGCACATTCATTATCCATTAATGAATGCAAGGGAAGATAAAATGTTGTCGAGAAAGCTTTGTGTCTCTTTTCCAGAGCTAAAGCACAATACTTACCAGTGTGCCTTGGCATAGCTGGTGCCCTGTTGGAAAGATGATTCTCTGTGATGTGAATTATTGGCATGCTCACATTTTTCTTACTATATTAGAGCTGCTCAGAAATAGGATATTTTCCTTGGAAAACTGTTTTTTTTTTCTTTCAGTGAAAAATCAAAAACTAAAGACATTCAGCCCCCAAACTAAACATTTTGGGATGAAAACTTGCAGATGAAAACAAAACAAATGCTGCCTCAGTGCTCCACGGTTGTGGTTCACATGCATTGTGCCCAGGTTCCCTGACTGGACGACGTTTTCCATGCTGCACAGAAAACACATACAGGAAAGTTAAAAAAAAATACAACGTGGGCAAGTGAGTTCTTCCCCACTTTCTCTGATTGTTTTTCTTCCTTGCCCCCACCCCTTTTCTCCCAGAGGAACAAGGGGTGCGTGTGTGTGGGGGGGGGGAGGTTAAAGGCAAAAAAAAAAGATGGTGTCCAAAATCAAAACATTTTAAATCTAAGCGAAGATTTTGTTCAATTGGATTTAGAAATTTGGCACAGAAAACCTGAAAATTTTCTCACCCCTCCCCTCCCCGCTCACACACACACAAAAGGAAGAGTTGTTTTTTTCCCCCACAGGAAAGTCAATGATGCCAGAGAAGGAAAAGATCTGCTTCAGAGAGCCTTGATGCTTGCAGGCCATTTCAATATGGCTCTACTCTGAGGTGATAAAGATCATGCCAGGGTGGGTTTTTTAAATGCCTATAGAGGTTTGTCATGGGAAGGGCACATAGGTAGATACAAAGACTGAAAAATACCCACATGATCTTACTTAGTCCTCTTCTAAACTCAATAGCAAACACAAATTTGGAGTTAGTGCCTAAACCTTGCGATACGTGTTGGATTTTAAAATTTACTTGACCATGATTTCGGTAGAACTGGTTGAGAATGGGGACTGGGTGGAATAATATATATAGATTCATAGATATTTAGGTCAGAAGGGACCATTATGATCATCTAGTCTGACCTCCTGCACAACGCAGGCCACAGAACTTCACCCACCACTCCTACAAAAAAAAAAACCTCACACCTATATCTGTGCTATAGAAGTCCTCAAATCGTAGTTTAAAGACTTCAAGGAGCAGAGAATCCTCCAGCAAGTGACTCGTGCCCCATGCTACAGAGGAAGGCGAAAAACCTCCAGGGCCTTCCAATCTGCCCTGGAGGAAAATTCCTTCCCGACCCCAAATATGGCGATCAGGTAAACCCTGAGCATATGGGCAAGATTCACCAGCCAGATACTACAGAAAATTCTTTCCTGGGTAACTCAGATCTTACCCCATCTAATAACCTATCACAGGCCATTGGGCCTATTTACCATGAATATTTAATTACCAAAACCATGTTATCCCATCATACCATCTCCTCCATAAACTTATCAAATTTAATCTTAAAGCCAGATAGATCTTTTGCCCTTCCCTGCTTCCCTTGGAAGGCTATTCCAAAACTTCACTCCTCTGATGGTTAGAAACCTTAGAAATATAATGTATTTTTTTTTTCTTTTTCTAAAACATAGGGAAAATATCCACCAACTCCCAATGGTAGGTTGTGCTTCAGTAAAATGGAGCAGGGGAAAGTCAATAGGGGATGCTGGGAGTTACTAGTGATTGTTGCCTTATTCTGCCTGTTCACTACTGTTATTCTTCAGAGGCCAAATATCTCCTGATGTGGGAGGTGTGAAAGGAACTGAGGTGCATGTAGCAACTGCCGTATTCCAGAAAGGAGGGAAATGGCCTGGAGGTATTTTTCTCTTTTCAACAAAATAAAACAAAACAGCAATAATGAGAGGCTTGCCAGTTGAACTTGCCTCCTGACAGTTCTAACTTCTGCTGCTGACTGATCTCCACAGCAGCATGAGGCGGGAAGCCATTAATCATTGTCCTGCTCCAAGCACTCATGTTCATGCCACATTCTCAATGTGATTACCTTAGTGAATGCAGATGGTATCAGCAGTGCTTCTTGACACAGCATCATTAAAACTCCTGCTCAGCAGGCTAGAAATCTGTGGTCATGCAGGTCTGCTCATGGACACTTTAGCAGCTGGGAATGGGAATGCATGGAAAATCTGTGCGTGTGGAGAGGAGTGATCTCATGTATTAAATCTGAGGAGCCCGAATAAGAACATGTTTACCCGAACATTTGCTTTGGGATTGTTCTCTAATGGCCATTACCTAATAACAAAGCTGTCTGTCTTTTCTATACAAATTGCCATAGTCTCTGTATCTGGTGTATTTGCCTCTTTCCTTTCGCATTAGTAAAGATCCTCTGTTATGAGACGTGTGTGAACAAGAGATGGAGAGCCCAGCAGTGAAGTACTTATTGCTTATGGTACATCTGCCTTGTGCCCATGTCAAATCGCACAACACTCTTCACAACCCCCAAGAAGGGAGTGTGATTCCTGTATAGAAAGACTAATGCACTGTAACAAATCCAAGCGCTTCTCCTTTCAGCAGTGATTCTAATTACTTTTATACCACAGGAAATATTGTTTTTAACCAGTGCTGGGAATACAATCCCTCCTCGAGACACTGCACATGCAGACATTTCTCCTTGAGGAGATGCCAATTCAAGGTGTGAACTTGGCATCTGACTGTGGTGAGGACTAAAGTCCAGAACATCTAGTTTAATGTGAGAGGCTGAAGATGAGGTGAGGAAACGTTTGACATCGCAGGCATACAGAACAGGAGGTAACTGACTATGGAGCATGTTAATTGAGTGCATCCAATGAAGTGAGCTGTAGCTCATGAAAGCTTATGCTCAGATAAATTGGTTAGTTTCTAAGGTGCCACAAGTCCTCCGTTTCTTTTAATTGAGCTGTTACCGAACTAGTATGAACCACATTTTTGTGAGATTTGTGTTGTGCTCCGCTCTACTAAACTCCTTTTCCTTGTTTTCCTGTTAGTATTTGCACTGACAGAGACCAGATATCTCATTAAAGAGGCTTACTTATTAATTAGTAACTGAGTTCACAGCAAGAAGTGAGTTGTTTGGCTTGAACTTGGGTCCAGGGGCTTCCCTGGCTAATATTTGTATAGCTGAGTTAGAGGAGCAGTTCTGCTCACTCCACTTGGCAGAGGCTCTGCCTGGTAGATCAGCGCTGCTGCAATCGATGCAGCGAGTGTCGATTTAGCGGGTCTGGTGAAGACATGCTAAATCGATGGGAGAGCGCTCTCATTGATTTGTGTACTCCACCTCCCCGAGAAGAGTAAGGGAAGTCGATGGGAGATGCAACAACGTGTAGCCACAGCAATACGTGGATTCACTACGTCGACGTCAGTTACGTTATTCATGTAACTTAGATCGATTTACCGTGGTCGTGTAGCCCAGCCCTTATTCTTTGCCCTCTGGACATTAACAGATCGTCAATTTTAGTAACTGGATCTCTTCTTTAAGAATTGCTGAATGCATTGAGAATTACTTATGAAAAACAGATTAATGCATTGACAAGGTGAATGTAGAGTCTTTCATCCCACTGGATCTCTTGTGTAACGTACTAGACACAGAACTTTGCTGGGCACCGAGCAGCCTAGGTTTGAGCTGTGCATGCAAGTGTCCCTTAGGCTAATGGTTCTCAACCTCTCTGGGCTCAGGACCAATTTGTAGATGTTTATGGCCTGCTGTAACCCAATAAATAGTCTGGAAGTGGAGGCCCTAGGGTGGTTTCGGTTGAGTCCTGCCTCCTGCAGGGGTTTGCTCCTGTGCTGTGGGGCTGGCTGGGTTTGGATCTCCACACCAGGCATTGCAACCTCCGGGGCTACAGCACTGCTCAGGTTTGGCCCTGCCCCCCTGACTAGACTAAATGTGTGGGAGTGGAGTTGTGACTTGGCTCATGGGGTTGCAGGGCCACTCCCTCACATTTGGCCTCTCCAGACTCCTGTCATCATGCCGGCTGGGCTAAATCTGAGTGGCACTGGGACCCCAGAGGGGGCATTGACTGGAGCAGGGAGGCGAGCCCAGCCAGCCCCAGGGGACAGGAGCCACAGGAGCTTTCACGCGACCCTTTGAAACATTCCGGTTGAGAAACCCTGCTATAGACTGCATAACCCTGTACTTGTACTATTCTTTGTTTGTTTTCTCCCTGTGCTATTTAGTTTACAGTCCTTAATCATGCTGTATCTTACCCTTCCTTCAGAGTATCTTAGGTGGTTACAACCTGGCCATGATTCATTTATTACTTTAGGCTTGCTTTATGTGAATTCAATATTGTATATTTATGCTTTAGCCAGTTAGATTAAAAAAGGTGTGAATATCACCATGCAATAGATAGGTAGCTTTGAATGTCCTAGTCTAAGAGATTTGTATACCAAAGGGATTTGAGTGCCAGTTCCCATGGAGGTTAATGGCTTCCCAGTTCACTCTGTTTGCTTTGAAAATCTCAGTTTGTGGAAAAATTCAGTAAATTGAGTAAGTCTCTTTCCTCCAAACTTTTGGATGCAGGTGCCTTTTTCTGGGAGCGGTTGGATAGCCGGATCCTTCCTTTTCTAGGTTATATTCTGTAGGTGTTACATAGGAAACCTGGCTCTTCAGTCCTTCTTTCAGGTCCCCTCAAGGCCCTGTAGAGCTACTATTTCCCTTCTTTCTTGTCGTATATTTGGAAAAGGAGAAGGCCAGCATGGTGCATGCTAGGACACTGGTTAGACATGGACCTGAACAAGCACCTCAGAGCCAAACCTCGTCAAACTCTACATGGCTTTCAGATCTAAAAATGAGTCTGAACTTTACAACTTAGACAGTGCTCTGTTTGTGGGGCAGGGTACAGGACCACAGAGTGCCACTTAATGCAAAAAGGATGAGGGCAGTGAGGTCCTATATGAGACCAATTGTGTCTTCATAGAATCATAGAATATCAGGGTTGGAAGGGACCTCTGGAGGTTCCTCAAAGCAGGACCAACCCCAACTAAATTATCCCAGCCAGGGCTTTGTCAAGCCTGACCTTAAAAACCTCAAAGGAAGGAGATTCCACCACCGCCCTAGGTAACCCATTCCAGTGTTTCACCACCCTCCTAGTGAAAAAGTTTTTCCTAATATCCAACCTAAACCTCCCTCACTGCAACTTGAGACCATTACTCCTCGTTCTGTCATCTGCTACCACTGAGAACAGTCTAGATCCATCCTCTTTGGAACCCCCTTTCAGGTAGTTGAAAGCAGCTATCACCGCCCCCCTTATTCTTCTCTTTTGCAGATTAAACTATGCCAGTTCCCTCAGCCTCTCCTCATAAGTCATGTGTTCCAGCCCCCTAATCATTTTTAACAGTTTTCAGAGTTGCAGCTGTGTTAATCTGTATCCGCAAAAAGAAACGGAGTACTTGTGGCACCTTAGAGACTAACAAATTTATTTGAGCATAAGCTTTCATGAGCTACAGCTCACTTCATCGGATGCATTCAGTGGAAAATACAGTGGGGACATTTATATACACAGAGAACATTCAACAATGGGTCTTACCATACACACCGTAATGAGAGTGATCAGGTAAGGTGAGCTATTACCAGCAGGAGAGCGGGGGAAGGGGGAACCTTTTGTAGTGATAATCAAGGTGGGCCATTTCCAGCAGTTGACAAGAACATGTGAGGAACAGTGTGGGGGGGGGAATAAACAGGGGGAAATAGTTTTACTTTGTGTAATGATTCATCCACTCCCAGTCTTTATTCAAGCCACACTATCATTCACCTGCACATCTACCAATGTGATATATGCCATCATGTGCCAGCAATGCCCCTCTGCCATGTACATTGGCCAAACTGGACAGTCTCTACGTAAAAGAATAAATGGACACAAATCAGACGTCAAAAATTATAACATTCAAAAAGCAGTCGGAGAACACTTCACTCTCTTTGGTCACTTGATTACAGACCTAAAAGTGGCAATTCTTCAATAAAAAAACTTCAAAAACAGACTCCAATGAGAGACTGCTGAATTGGAATTAATTTGCAAACTGGATACAATTAATTTAGGCTTGAATAAAGACTGGGAGTGGATATGTCATTTCACAAAGTAAAACTATTTTGCCATGTTTATTCCCTCCCTCCCCCCCCACACACACACACTGTTCCTCAGACATTCTTGTCAACTGCTGGAAATGGCCCACCTTGATTATCACTATAAAAGGTTCCCTCCCCCCCACCCCGTCTCCTCCTGGTAATAGCTCACCTTCCCTGATCACTCTCGTTACAGTGTATATGGTAACACCCATTGTTTCTCTGTGTATATAAATCTCCCCACTGTATTTTCCACTACATGCATCCAATGAAGTGAGCTGTAGCTCATGAAAAATTATGCTCAAATGAATTTGTTAGTCTCTAAGGTATCACAAGTCTCCTTTTCTTTTTGCTAATCATTTTTGTTGATCTCCGCTGGATGTTTTCCAATTTTTTCACATCCTTCTCGTAGTGTGGGGCCCAAAACTGGACACAGTACTCCAGATGAGGCCTCACCAATGTTGAATAGAGGGGAAGGATCACATCCTTCGATCTGCTGGCAATGCCTCAACTTATACAACCCAAAAGGCCATTGGTCTTCTTGGCTACAAGGGCACACTGTTGACTCATATCCAGCTTCTCTTCCACTGTAACCCCTAGGTCCTTTTTCTGCACAACTGCTGCCTAGCCACTCGGTCCCTAGTCTGTAGCGGTGCATGGGATTATTGTGTCCTAGTGGAACCTCATCAGATTTCTTTTGGCCCAATCCTCTAATTTGTCTAGGGCCCTCGGTATCCTATCCTTTCCCTCCAATGTATCTACCTCTCCTCCCAGTTTAGTGTCATTTGCAAGCTTGCTGAGGGTGCAATCCATGCTATCCTGCAGATCATTAATGAAGATATTGAACAAAACCGGCCCCAGGACCGACCCTTGGGGCACTCCACTTGGTACCGGCTGCCAACTAGACATGGAGCCATTGATCACTACCCATTGAGCCCGACAATCTAGCCAGCTTTCTATCCACCTTATAGTCCATTCATCCAGCCCATACTTCTTTAACTTGCTGGCAAGAATACTGTGGGAGACAGTGTCAAAAGCTTTGATAAAGTCAAGGAATAACACGCCCACTGCTTTCCCCTCATCCACAGAACCAGTTATCTCATCGTAGAAGGCAATTAGATTAGTGAGGCATGACTTGCCCTTGGTGAATCCATGCTGACTGTTCCTGATCACTTTCCTCTCCTCTAAGTGCTTCAGAACTGATTCCTGAGGACCTGCTCCATAACTTTTCCAGGGACTGAGGTGAGGCTGACTGGCCTGTAGTTCCCAGGATCCTTCTTCTTCCCTTTTTCTTATAGATGGGAACTACATTAGCCTTTTTCCAGTTGTCTGGGACCTCCCCTGATTGCCATGAGTTTTCAACGATAATGGCCAATTGCTCTGCAATCACAGCCGCCAACTCCTCAGATAGCACTCTCAGATACAGCGCATCCGTCCCCATGGACTTGTGCTCGTCCAGCTTTTCTAAATAGTCCCTAACCACTTCTTTCTCCACAGAGGGCTGGTCACCTCCTCCCCATGCTGTGCTGCCCAGTGCAGTAGTCTGGGAGCTGACCTTGTTTGTGAAGACAGAGGCAAAAAAAGCATTGAGTACATTAGCTTTTTCCACATCCTCTGTTACTAGGTTGCTCCCTCATTCAGTAAGGGGCCCACACTTACCTTGACTTTCTTCTTGTTGCCAACATACCTGAAGAAACCCTTCTTGTTACTCTTAACATCTCTTGCTAGCTGCAACTCCAGGTGTGATTTGGCCTTCCTGATTTCATTCCTGCATGCCCGAGCAACATTTTTATACTCTTCCCTGGTCATTTGTCCAGTCTTCCACTTCTTGTAAGCTTCTTTTTTGTGTTTAAGATCAGCAAGGATTTCACTGTTAAGCCAAACTGGGCACTTTACTGGGCATGTTTACTATTCTTTCTACACATTGGGATGGTTTGTCCCTGTAACCTCAATAATGATTCTTTAAAATACAGCCAGGTCTCCTGGACTCCTTCCCCCTCATGTTATTCTCCCAGGGGATCCTGCCCATCAGTTCCCGGAGGGAGTCAAAGTCTGCTTTTCTGAAGTCCAGGGTCCGTATTCTGCTGCTCTCCTTTCTTCCCTGTGTCAGGATCCTGAACTTGACCATCTCATGGTCACTGCCTCCCAGGTTCCCATCCACTTTTGCTTCCCCTACTAATTCTTCCTGGTTTGTGAGCAGCAGGTCAAGAAGAGCTCTGCCCCTAGTTGGTTTCTCCAACACTTATACTCACACTGAGACCATCAGAGAGGGGAGAGGGTTGAGCACTTGCTCCCCCTATCCTCAGGGACCCTTTACTAGTGGGTGAGGGGCTGGATTCCACAGACAGAATCCTGGAATAAGGGAGGAGTGAGTTATTTCACTTATCTAGGATTTTGCATGTAAGAACCAAAACATTTTTTAGGTCAGGGAGAATCCTAAAGGCTGTAGAGTGTGGGAGCAACAGGGCTGCAGAAGCCTGCAAGATCAGATGCAAAGTTCATTAGACTCCCTCAACATTGCTCATTTTATGGGCCTTTCCGTGATCTCTTGATGAAGTCATAGATTTCAAGGCCAGAAGGGACCATTTTGATCATCTAGTCTGACCTCCTACATAACACAGGCCAGAGAACTGCCCCAAAATAATTCCTAGAACATGTGTTTTAGAAAAACATTCAACCTTGATTTAAAAATTGTCAGTGATGGTGGATCCACCACAACCCTTGGTAAGTTGTTCCACTGGTTAGTGACTCTCACTGATAAAAATGTTGGCCTTATTTCCTGTCTGAATTTGTCTAGCTTCAATTTCCAGCCATTCGATTTTGTTATACCTCTGTCTGCTAGATTGTAGAGCCCACTATCAAATATTTATTCCTCATGTAGCTTCTTATAGACTGTAATCAAGTCACCCCTTAACCTCTTATTTGTTAATTTAAATAGATGGATCTCTTTGAATGTACCACTGTCAGGAATGTTTTCTAACCCTTTAATCATTCTTGATAGTTCTTCTCTAATCTTCTCCAATTTATCATCCTTCTTGAACTGTCAGCACCTGAACTGGGCACAGTATTCCAGTCACGGTCACACTAGTGCCAAATACAGAGGTAAAATAACCTCTCTGCTCCTACTCAAGTTTCCTGTTTTATGCATCTGAGAATCACATTAGCCCATTTCACACTCGGAGCTAATGTTGAGCTGATTATCCACCGCCAACCCCAAATCTTTTTCAGAGTCACTGCTACCCAGGATACATCCGTCCATCATGTAAGTTATGCCTACATTCTTTGTGCCAAGATGTATACATTTACATAGTCATATTAAAACACACATTGTTTTGCTTGCACCCAGCTTACTAATCAATTCATGTCATTCTGACTCAGTGACCTGTCCTCTTCATTATTTAACATTCCCGTAACTTTTGTGTCA
Organism: Lepidochelys olivacea; assembly: GCF_965140295.1. Lineage (NCBI taxonomy): Eukaryota > Metazoa > Chordata > Testudines > Cheloniidae > Lepidochelys > Lepidochelys olivacea. Next base: position 128,450,096 of record NC_140416.1, read on the forward strand.
TCTGCACACTTTATCAGTAATGATTTTATTTTTGCTTCCAGGTCATTAACAGACCTCTGTGGGACGCTGCTAGAAACGCGCACCTTCAGTGATGAATCCCCATTTACAATTACATTTTGAGACTTATTAGTCTCAAAAGCCTTCTTTGATGGCTTATAAAGCCCTCTTCAATTATTTAGTAGTAGATGAAGATGCCGTGAGAATGAACTATGTTGGCAGTATTTCCAGCTCCCATTACAACGCTCTTTTGGTTGAAGGATGATTGTAAATACTACTACACTGGCCTCTTTAAAGTTTTCTCACACTTGAATTCTTGGTCACTCATATTGTTTGGTTGAAAATGGTCAGCTTATCAAAACATAAACTATTTAAAAGTTTTAAGAAACAAGCTGCCCTTAGATATTACCCCACTTAAAGTATCCATGTGAGTGGTTTATCCTGTTGGCACAACAGCATGGGATTATCCAAAATGTGTTCAGCTGAGGGCCATATTGGCTGCTGGTCAGGAGGAGGAAGGCTACAAATATATTAATTACCTAAAATGAAGCAGATTGTAGCCCCCTTAATAGTGAAGCAATGGAATGCGTTACCTAGGGAGGTGGTGGAATCTCCTTCCTTTGTGGTTTTTAAGGTCAGGTTTGACAAAGTCCTGGCTGGGATGATTTAGTTGGAGATTGGTCCTGCTTTGAGCAGGGGGTTGGACTAGATGACCTCCTGAGGTCCCTCCCAACCCTGATATTCTGTGATTCTATGAATACAGAAATAGGGGCCCAGAGTGATTACAGATTCCAGCATACAGTGCTGCATTTTGATCCTGAAACGCCACAAGATGCAAAACCTTCCAAGAAGAAATGAAAAAAACATAGATTGTCACAAGAAAATTCAAGGAAAACTGCTGGATTTTGCACATTTTTACACACTTGTAAAATGGAGTATTTGACAAGTTGATGGAGGGGATGGTATGATGAGACGGCCTACAATGGTATGCTAGCAGTAAATATCTCCAATGGCTGGTGATGGGACATTAGATGGGGAGGGATCTAAGTTACTACAGAGAATTCTTTCCCAGGTGTTTGGTTGCTGGGTCTTGCCCACATGCTCAGGGTCTAACTGATGGCCATATTTGGTGTTGGAAGGAATTTCCCCTCCGATCAGATTGGCAGAGACCCTGGGGAGGCGGGGTTGCCTTTCTCTGCATCTTTGGACATGGATCACTTGCAGGTTTAAACTAGTGTAAATAGTGGATTCTCTGTAACTTGAAGTCTTTAAATCATGATCTGAGGATTTCAGTAACTCAGACAGAGGTTAGGGGTCTATTACAGGCATGGGTGGGTGAGGTTCTGCAATGTGCAGGAGGTCAGACTAGATGATCATGATGGTCCTTTCTGACCTTACAATCTTTATGAAACGCAGAGGTGTGCTGTTATGAGTGTCTATTGCCCCTCGTGAATTTCTCTGGGTTGCAAGTTCACAACAGATGCAAACACCTTTTACACATGGTCATCCTGGGCGCTGAGCAAAAATTAGAATTTCTATCCCACTGGAAATTCTGATACTTTGAAATTTGTTTTCCATTGAATTGGGATGAAACATCAAAATAATGAAAGTATTCATGGGATGAAAAGTTCATTTTGATTTGGAAATACAGAAAACTTTGTTTAAATCAGTTTGACTTAACTGCTCTTAGGGTGCATGGTGTCACGTTGGAGCTGCAGGTCAGGTGCCTTGTGCTCTTCTTCCCTATGGGCCTGGCTAACTGCCCAGTCTACATCAGGCATGTGACTCCCATGATTCTCTACAAGGCTTGGACAGAGGGGAGAGCATGGTGCATCATGGGAGCTCTAGTCCAGCCAAGGAGCCCAGCCCACAGGAAAGAATGGGGGCAGAACAGCTGAACTACAATTCCCAGGAGGCACGACAGCACCTTAGTTTGACATTAAACTCATATGCCTGACTCGAAATGCAACGTATGGTTCAGTTCCACAAGCCAAAATATTCTGATTCATGTTGAACTGATCCAAAACTAAATATTTTGTTTAGATTTTTTCCAACTGAGAATTTAAAAATTTCAGTAAAAAATGAAATTTTCTGTGGAAAATTTTGATTTTGTGGAAATTGTATTTTTAATTGAAAAATCATTTTGATAGAAAATCCCAACCACCTGTGGTCAATGCAGATGCAAGTTTTTCAAAGCATGTCTCAGTATGTCAGTATTGTGATGTGGCCTGAGTTAGTAGTAAAATAGCATAAATCTAACAATACTTTTATTATTGAACCTTTGGATTTTTTTAGAGTTTGATTATAAAGCAAAAAAAAAAAGGGGGGGGGGGTTGGTAATAATATGTCTTCTCTGAACACCTCAACAGTATCCAGGTATTCCTTCACTTGCCAGTAAACTCAGCCTCAAGATAGTTGCTAATTCTCTCTGATTTTGATTTTTAATAGGAACTGAACTTTAATCTGTTCTCTTGATATACTGCCCGATATCACTCCTGAAGATTAAAAAAAAATCCTTCTAATGGCTGGCAACCAAATGTGAAGACGGAAGGATCTAAAGCAAGTTGGAACAGTTCAGGGAAGTCACTGACACTTTAAGGTTCTGTTTGAACACCTATCTCACAGTACAATAATTCCTTTAAAACAGTCATGAATTAAAAATCTCTCTTCATTTTAGAGAAACAGAAAGTTGTAAGTCGCTTGATAAAGGCAGGAAAGTTATTTAAAGCTTCAGAGTAACAGCCGTGTTAGTCTGTATTCGCAAAAAGAAAAGGAGTACTTGTGGCACCTTAGAGACTAACCAATTTATTTGAGCATAAGCTTTCGTGAGCTACAGCTCACTTCATCGGATGCATACTGTGGAAAGTGTAGAAGATCTTTTTATACACACAAAGCATGAAAAAATACCTTCCCCCACCCCACTCTCCTGCTGGTAATAGCTTATCTAAAGTGATCACTCTCCTTACAATGTGTTTTGATTATCATACGCATTGTAAGGAGAGTGATCACTTTAGATAAGCTATTACCAGCAGGAGAGTGGGGTGGGAGGAGGTATTGTTTCATGGTCTCTGTGTATATAATGTCTTCTGCAGTTTCCACAGTATGCATCCGATGAAGTGAGCTGTAGCTCACGAAAGCTCATGCTCAAATAAATTGGTTAGTCTCTAAGGTGCCACAAGTCCTCCTGTTCTATTTAAAGCCAATCAGCACTGCAGCACTAGTGATGAAATTACAACAAATGTCAGAGAATGGGGAAACGTTATACAGGGAGACTTTCTGAGTTGAGCATATTCTATTCCCCATCAGATCCTGCCCAGCTGCTCCAGCAGTTCACTGCTGCTTTCCGGGGGAGAAAAATATTCTTCTTCCGCTTGATGCCTGTGCTGGGTTCTAAATTCACAGCGGTGGGTGTTGTTCAAACAGTCCAGTCAAAGTTTGTGCCCTCAAAATTCAGGGGAATGTTTCTTTCTTTTTCTTCTTCTTCCCCAAATGATGTTGTCATAAATATAAAGGGAAGGCTAACCACCTTTAAATCCCTCCTGGCCAGAGGAAAAACCCTTTCACCTGTAAAGGGTTAAGAAGCTAAGATAACCTCACTGGCACCGGACCAAAATGACCAATGAGGAGACAAGATACTTTCAAAGCTGGAGGGGGGGAACAAAGGGTCTCTCTCTCTGTCTGTGTGATGCTTTTGCTGGGACCAGAGCAGGAATGCAGGTCAGAACTCCTGTAAAGGGTTAATAAGCAATCTAGTTAGATTCTGTTTTGTTTAAATGGCTGATAAAATAAGCTGTGCTGAATGGAATGTATATTCCTGTTTTTGTGTCTTTTTGTAACTTAAGGTTTTGCCTAGAGGGATTCTCTATGTTTTGAATCTGGTTACCCTGTAAGGTATCTACCATCCTGATTTTACAGAGGTGATTCTTTTACTTTTTCTTTAATTAAAATTCTTCTTTTAAGAACCTGATTACTTTTCATTGTTCTTAAGATCCAAGGGTTTGGGTCTATGTTCACCTATGCAAATTGGTGAGGATTTGTATCAAGTCTTCCCCAGTAAAGGGGGTGTAGGGATTGGGGGGATTTTGGAAGGGAGAAGTTTCCAAGTGGGCACCTCCCCTGTTATTATTATTAGACACTTTGATGGTGGCAGCCTTTAACCTAAGCTGGTAAGAATAAGCTTAGGGGGTCTTTCATGCAGTCCCCACATCTGGACCCTAGAGTTCAGAGTGGGGAAGGAACCTTGACAGATGTGTTGTAAAGTTAGGCCCTGATCCAAATCCCACTGAACTCAGGCTTCCACGGACTTCAGTAGAAAGGGCCTTCATTCTTGTGAAGCTGCTGAACTGTGAAGCTGACAGAGGAAAGTTTTCACCTCAGCCACAAGTCAGGAACAGCATGAGTGTGAGCAGAGATACTCTGCTTCCAGGCATTTGGAAGCCTCTCCCAGGAAGGTAGCCTCTAGGAATGAGAGGGAGTGTGATATATTGAAAACTGTGTTAAATTCTCTGGGGTTTCCTGGTTCTGTTTGCCAGTAGGGGGCTCTATAGGGAAGCATCTGATCTGAGCCTAGCAGCTGTCGGTCTGCAGCCAGATAGCTGAGACTAAAGAGGGCTGAGTTGTGCCTCTCTGTTTTAGGGAGCAGCCTGCTTTGCCTCTCTCTGGTTTTGGTTTCTTATGTGTTATCATCCTTTATTCTAAGACGTAAAGTACTGTTGTGTTGCAGGCTCACAACAAGATAATTGTTTTTTATCTGATTTCTCTGTTTGCATGAGAGCATAGCAGGAGCTATGGTGAGCAATTCATGCCATGGCCTTTTTGTGGAGAGCACTACCCAAGGGCCCACATTGTGACTGAGGCATTTGTGATGGGGATGCTTTTGACTGAGGCATTTGTGATGGGAGCAGGACTGTGATCAATTCCTCACCTAGTTGAAGAAGCATCTTTCCAACAGGATTGGGGTGTCCTGGCTGCTGCAAACCTCATATAGATTTCAGCCACCCCACAGCAAATCCTAGAGCCAACTAGTGCCCAAAAAACAGGCTGAGTCTAACTTATTCCAGTATCTAGGTTCCAGGGCTGAAGTGGAGAGAAGGTGTGTTAATATTTAGGTGGTCGCCCTGCTCTGCAGCCTTTGTGCAGCTTGCACAATACAAACAGAGGGAAGACTCCTGGTTCTTTCCCTTCTGGGAATTCCCCACAGTGCAGGAGTCCCTAGCTGGCTCTGAGCTGGCTCCCACATAGGCCCCGGTGCAGGAAATGTGTTGGGGGGAAGGATGTGCTTAGAGCATATCATAGTCTAACAATGCCCGGCTGGTGGCAGGTTACTTCAGGACCAATGGCAGCTGGAGTAGACAAGAGCAGCAGCTAGGCTGTTCTAACCAGTGCCTACGATTGGGGGCAGGGAGAGAATTGGGAAGTCGTAACTGGCTCCCAGACAGGCTCTGCAGTATGGCAGGACACAGCAGAAGATGTGTTTCTAGCTGTGCCTCTCACACTATGGTGCGCTCACTAAGATCACCTAAAGCAGTACTTCCAGGAGGGTTAGTGTGCTACTAACTAGCAACACTGACTGGTGTGATGGTAGGGCACCCCTGGTGGAAGCAAAGGTCCCTGGCATTCTGGCCCAGGAGGAGAAGCTATGTGAGGATGGAGTTACTTTGTGGACAAAGAATATCTGGTCTGGCTGCTCTGTGCCTCCAGTAAACGTTAATGAAATAAATGTTTCAAAAGGCACCTTTTAATTAAGTAAAGCTGTCCCCTTAAACCAATGTTATGTTAATCTCTGAAAGGAGAAAAACCTTTAATTTGGATGGAAAAAGTTAATAAACCTTCATGTTGTGAATTTTCTCCTAGCTCGGTAATAGCTTTCAGCACATTTCCTTTCCTACTTTCACCTTATCAGGTTAATGTACCGAGCTACCTCCAGCCTGCACTCTGATTATTAATTAACAAACGTTCGTGTACCTAATAGAATGTATTTTGGAGCTCTTTTTGTGTGCCGTAGATGGATTCATTCATCTCTAAGGTAGTCTAGTGTAAATGTATATCCTCTGGCCCAGCCCCTCAGCAGTGTAAATCTGCAGCGCTCCATTGATTTCATCAGGGTGTTGCATCACAAAAATGTAAAACAAGTTGTGCATGACAGCTATTCCCTCCAGGAGTCAGTCACCAGCTGCGGGGATAGGAGACAGCAGGTGCCAGTAACACAGCTAGGGCCAGGAAAGAGGTAATTTGTCTACATCTGCAATGATTAGTCATCCCCGTAAGGAGCAAACAATGGTGAAATGTTAAACTGGCTAACAATTTAGGACCTGATCCTACAGTGCTTTGGTGAAATCCTGGCCTGGGTAAAACTCTTGTGAACCTTAGTGGAGGCCAGAATTTGACCCTTTGCATACAGCAAATGCCCCATTGATTTGAACTGAAGTTACTCTCCACATGAGAAAGACTGAGAGAGATTTAGCACTTTGGGAGCTTAGTTACCGCACTTTTGTTATTGTTGGGAATTATCGTAAGAGCAGTTACTAGAATTGCAGCAGAGCTGTGTGTCAGTAACGATCGACATGGAGTGTTTGGCTATTGCTTTGCCATTTTCTCCTGGGCTCCATGTACATTACAGATCCTGGGTGAGCTCATATATTGGGACAAAGACTAGCCCCCTAATGATAAAATGAGCAAGACAAGTTTTTTCTTGTCTCAATATTAGCCCGGCCTCTGCTTTCCAGACAGGTGGCCATGACAAGAATTCTTACAAAGCACCATAGCCATCTTTTATGTAGGGCTGAATTGAAAGCTGGAATGAACGTAAAGAAAATGGCATAAAACTATTTACCCATGTTCTGCTTTGGCCGATGGAGCTGCAGGCAGATGTCAACATATCTCTTCAGCCTCATGTTTATTTAAACACAGGACGTGTAGTGGAATAACATCAAATCAAGCTTTTATTAAAATATCCTTTCTTGAAGTCTCAAAGCAACCAGTATCATTAGGGTTTAAGCATGAAGATGAATAAAACAATGAGAGAACTGTTGAAAAGAACAAGTAAATTTCAAGATAAATTCAGATTAATACTAGATTCAATTAACTTTTTTTTAACCTTTTGATTAAATAATTCTATCTGTTCCCCCATCACCATCACTACACAAATGTCTCCACATTTCTTATCTTCTCCCTCCCTTGGTGTCTCTCAGTCTGAGTAGGAAAGAAGTCAGCTGCCACCAAGAGAAGTGAAGGTTGAGAACATGCTTCTCCACATGAGAACAACACTTACCCCACATTTTGTCTCGCCTGATCTTGTTCTGAGCCTCCTCCAGAACCCTGGACAATCTGGAGCGGGAAGAGTGAGCATGTGGTGGGAGTCATGTGGATTTCTCAGAAAAATGCCCAGCAACAGAGGGCAGGAGGTGGTCACCTGAACTCCATTTGTGATTATTGCTGGGAGATTAACACATTTAACATTCATTGCACACAGTTCAAGAAATGGTTTTGATTATCATGTTACTAGCTACCTGGCATAATCAAGAGGGTATTTTTACAAGTTTTAGCATTGCATATACAGTGTGTTAGTGAAGCTATTACAATATTTGCAAGCCAATCTTGTATTCCTTGATGTTAGCTAGAATTTGTGGTGTACAGGAATGCTGGATAGGCCCCCCCAACATACAAAACAGCTGCACAGCCCACATGATGAGCAGATCTTTGCAATAATGTCTTGCTGGTTGGTTGAAACAACCATCTGCCCCTCACATAGTGTACAAGTCATGGGAATCTTCATCAGAACTATTCAGATGTAGTAAAGGAGCTTGCCAACCTCCCGAGAACAATTATGCATTATAGCAGCTTGCATTTTATGACAATGCACGTATACTTGTTGTTTGGAAGGCTGCAAACTTCCTAGAGTTTTCCTACCAGTGTCTCCGATGGCATCCCTTTACTATTGTTGATGGAGTGTGGTCTGCTTTTCTAGTATCAAGTGGGAAAAGTTAGCATAAACTTGGAAACTTCCTACCAGCTAGAGCTGCAGTGATGAGAACTGTGACGAGCAATCCTTCCCAAACCCATAGCCATTAATTACTGAGAATCATTGGGTTCAATTTGCCCCATTTTTCAGGTAGCTAGTGAGAGATCTCCAGTAAATCCCCAAAATAAACTTTTTCTCTCTCATTTTTCTATTGTTTAGTTTTTCATTTTTGAAATTCAGAAATGTGGAAGCAAAAAACAAGATATAATAGCTAAAGGAACAGCAATTCCAGAAGCCATCCAAAGAGCGGTATCTTAACAGTGAGACCCTGAGCCCGGTGCTTGGGGAAGCACTGATCCATGGAGTTCAGGAAGCAGAGTTCACTAACAAGTTATAAACTCTCTTTGAAACCAGTGAGGTGGAGTTTGTACCCTGGCAGCAGCCTCAGTCTAGGTCTGAAAGCTGAGCACAGTGCAGAAGGGAAGCAAGCCTGAAGCCTGTTCCTCCTTCACCCGGAGCCCAGAGCCCCAGGACTGGAGGGGCAACATGCAAACCTAAAAGAGTGGCTGGGAGTCACTGCTGGGTAACAGAACAGACAGAGATGATATCAGACAATCATGTGATGCGGAGTGAGAGAACCAACCCAGCCCCTTCACTAACCCAACCAGACAGCCAGAAAGATTCACCTCAGGAGAGGAACTGAGTGGGCATAGACATGGTCTAGGGTACCCGGGATGTCTTAGAGGAGAGAGGAGGAGAGGCCCAGCAAGGGCCGATTTAAAGGAGGGAAGCACAGCTGCTGAGGGCTGAAACGGCCCAAGGAGGGAAGGAACAATGTGGCTGTTTCCAATACGAGAGACCTCTGGTCGGAACAAAGATCACATTTTTCTGCCCCAGGGAGATTTGAGGCACCCATAGTCTGGGGTAGGAAGCAATGGGGCCTATTTTTGTTTAAATGAGCCTTTGTTTTGCTCATGTGGAATAAACTTCAGTGAACACTAACTTTTTAGATTGGGTTTCGTTTGAGACCAAATTTGTTTTGGTCTATTCTCGACAGGGAAACGACCTTCTGAGGGAGCAGAGGAGCGAAGTGGGCTTGGTCTGAGTCCCCAGGGAGGTTTCTAGACACAGCTGCTGCCAGGTAGGGGCCCAGCTGTGGTGACCAGATAGCAAGGGTGAAAACTGGGGCTGGGGCTGGGGGGGGGGAATAGGTGCCTATACAGACGCTCCCTTAGTTATGCAAGATCCAATTTACGAAAATTCACACTTACAGAAAAAGTTCTGTAAGCTAGAAATAGGAGGGTTTGTGTGTGTGTGTGTAACATTTGGGTATACGTTTCCGACTTACACAAAATTTGAGTTATGCAAGGCTTTCCAGAAGGGAACAATTGCTTAAGTCGCGGAGCGTCTGAATAAGAAAAAGTCCTAAATATCAGGGACTGTCCCTATATGATTGGGACATCTGGTCACCCTAGGCCCAGCTGACCGTGAGAGTGGCCGGGTTAGTTTTTGCCATATCATTAAACGAAGCCGTGCTTCACCAGCATCACCGTGGGTAAGCGTCCACTCCTGCACTCGCAAGTTCACAAATGTTTTACAAGAAAAAGGTTTCAGAGTAGCAGCCGTGTTAGTCTGTATCCGCAAAAAGAAAAGGAGGACTTGTGGCACCTTAGAGACTAACCAATTTATTTGAGCATAAGCATTCATGGGCTACAGCTCACTTCATCGGATGCATATAGGCTTTCCACATAAGAAAATAGAAATTGCCTTTTACTTGTAGGTCTGGATCTGCCTTTATGGTGTCACCTCGGCTCCATTGTGAGACAGGAGACGAATTACCAAGTGACTCCAGCGCCTGTAGATTGCACATATGACACCACAATTGCACACCTGTAGATTGTGTGTATGACACAGTCATGACACTCCTTAAGAACACCTTGGGAACATCCCTGATCCCCACATTTCCTAGCACAGCTACTGAGATGTCAGTTTGGAATTGGCAGCTCCCCTTCCAGTCTCCACATGTTTAAATGCTGTATTCCGGATGCTCCCCAGTCTCTGCCACGCTTTGTTTCTCAGCTACAGGACAAGTCACAAACTGCTCCATCTCCACCCAAAACACTTCCCAGGGAGGTTCCAGTGAAAAATCAGAAATAACAATGAAGGGGCAGAGTCATGATGATGCTCTGACCACTTTGCACTCCTGCAGGAATGTGATGCTACCGCAGACTTAACTACACTTCAGTCGGAAAACAGCTGGCTTGCATCACCACCGCTGTGCAAACCGGCTGGAGCAGACCAGTGAGTCCGGTCTGATGTGAGAATTTGGTGGCTTGGACCTTGGACTGGGAAAAGAAGGGCAAGGCATTAAATACTAGCCTCTTCCAACAATAAATAGCTTTCTTCAAGCTGGAAAGTTTCCTCTCTCAGCTGAACGGACATATTCTATTTCCTAGTTGAATAATGAGTGGATTAGATGTAACTAAGAGTAACAGCAATAGCGTGGAAGGGATTAGTACAATACTACTCATAATTAATAATGCTCTCTAACTCCATTGCAAAATGTGAGCTAAAATGCTGTCTCTGAGCGAATACCAATATTTCTGCATATAAAATTTCAGATGCACATCACTCATTCACAGGATGCTTTGCTCTTGTAACGCAGAGTCTTAGCACATGGCTTTTGAGTGCATTTTCCACTGAATACTTAAATGTGAATGATTCATCTGCTGCTGGGGATTTGCTGGTGTTTGCTTAGCTCCAATGGTAACCTGTGATGAAAAGCTGGTCATTCATTTCCCTCTTTTGGAACACCTGTTGATGCTACTAGGCACTGCATACTGGGGAAACTGAATGATCAGCATACAAGGGTTACACATGTTAAAAATGGCACTAAAGTCAGAATCAGGCGTGTATAACAATAGAACTCATTGTCACACTTATCCAGACAAGCATTTCCCTTTAGTGTGTTTTACTGGCACTACATTTTGATTTACAGTTAATTAAATACTCAGTCAATTGGCTCTCATCCGGGGTTTTATTTCCTCACATGCAAACGGCAAGGTATTGCTGTGGCTGTTAGAGCAGTTCTGTGCTTTATTTCCAGTTATATTGAAGCCCTTGTTGTTCCAGCATGAGACCATGTCAAATAATTGAATCTTTCTGCAATTTTTTCTGTGTGAAATTTCCATAAAAAGTGTGAAACGTTTTTATTTTTGTACTAGCTCTAGTAAAACCCTTTTGGTAAAAAACATGATGTCTGGATTGCATCAGCGATGCCACAAGGAGACCAGAGTGTCATTTACAAAAAGGTTGTGGAGTATGCAGATTTCATCAGGGACTAGAATCATCAGCCACCAGATATGTCAAGTTATTCACAATAGTGGTTTTCAAGATGCAATTGAAGGATAAGGATGTCAAACGTCTTAAAAGTTTCTTTTGTAAAATTAGGAAGTTGGCTTCGAGTATCATTTGACATATACTTACAGATTGCCATTCTCTCTCCTGTCTATTTCTTGCCTACAGTTACCTGGTATTTGATTATGCCTGAGGAATTAATATCACTTGTCTTTTTTGTATCATATTCTGGTTCATTGTATGAATTATGAAAGGATAGAATTGTCTTACATTAAAGAGATTAGATGTGAGAGAGCAATCTAAAAGGTAATTTCTTGGATGCAGCTGAGGGGACAGCTACAAACCTTCTCTCAACTCACTGCAGAGATATGTCGTAGGAGGAAAGAACATAGACAGTGTTCAGTGTAGGTGGAATAAGATCTGCCTGACAAGCAGAGTGGCTGTATGCAGGGCCGGTGCAAGGATATTTTGCACCTTAGGCAAAACTTCCACCTTGCGTCCCTTCCCCCTCCTTCTCCCCTCCCCTCCCCCCAGAGCATCACTCATTATAAACTTTCAAAAATGAATACTGCATAATGTGGCATTGTTAATTAGAATTAATACACATTCAGCTTGAAAATTTATTAATTGCATTATTTAGTCTACATATTTAATGAAAATAAATGAATAACCTGACAGTTTTGACATTGTTATTGTTTTCACTTTGCACAACATAGCATGGATCTTAAAATAAATCACATACATTATACACAATACACTGTCACAGAGTAACACGTTATAATTTAGAATTTATTTTCCATGCTTTCAATTTAGCAAATTTAGAAACAAGTTCCTCCAAGTCAATGCTGCGAGCAATGTCATGTTCTACTGACTAGGTAGATAGCCCAACAAGTCTTTGTTTCAATATTGATGTTTGCATGTATGTTTTTATCAACTTGAGCTTCGAGAAGCTTCGCTCACCACTGGCCACAGAAACTGGGAGAGTCAAGAGGATGCGAAGAGCAATAACTATGTTGGGGACACTGTCTGTCAGCTTATTTTTCCATATGAAGTTCAATACATCTTGCGGTGATGCACTCTTTTGGACTCATCTTGCAATAGCTTGCAATTCATTGCACAAGTCAAAGGCATCAATATCTTTGGATTCTCCATGTTGCAAAGCTTGCTCCAGATTTAAGCAATGTTCCATAATTTGCTTTGGTGTTGTATTTTGGAAACTGTAAACATCATATAGGAAGCCAAATACTGAACTAATTTGCTGCATCAATGTGAATCTTTCTTCAACCAAATGTATTGCTGTGTTGATGGCTGCAAAGTAAAAGTTCACTTTGAATTTTTCTTTCGGATTATAAATAGGTTTGTCATCTGCTTCATATGTGAACTGCTTCCTCTTTTTTTCTAATACGGATTGGATTCAGTTCAAAAAGTATATCCAACTCCTCCGCAAGTTCACCTGCATCTACCAATGTTTTCTCAAAGTCTGCATCACTTCTGCGGCCCACAAGAACCTTCTTGGTTTGTCCAAGTTGATTAATGGTGTCACGTTTGTTGAATTCTTTCACCTGAAGTTGTTTGCTAGTCATGTTGATCTCAAACAATATTTCTTACCGCATAACAAGAGAAACAAGAAACTTGAAACTAGAAATGGCTTTTGCAAGATCCTTTGCATCAACTCGTGACGTATTGCCAGATGATCCTGTTAGAATAGTGTCATCATAGATCTCTATTGGTGCATCACAGATGTCACCAAGCTGATAGCGAAGAGTTTTCAAGGCATCGATTTGACTTTTCCATCTTGTTTCACTCAATGGTTCAACTGTGAGATCAGATATGTGGTGTGTTAGAACTTTCCAGCCACGTGTAGAAGCTGAGAAATGCACATAAACACATTGAACTAAATCAAAGAAGGCTGTTGTCTCCAAGCAACACTCTGCAGCATCTTTAACAACCAAATTTGATGTGTCTGTATTCACACTGTCAGTCTTGGCAGGACCATCCTGGGATGGATGGAGAGACTCAGCTAGGAAGTACTGCAGGTCCCTGCTTGCCCTACACTCCTCTCCCTCTCCAATACTGCATAGTTGGAGCCAATCAATCACTATTTGCATTTGAAGCCATTAGTGCAGCTCTACATTTCCCTTTAGCCTTGATCTCTCTTTGGGGCACAGTGTCTCTCTGGCTTTGGCCCTCTCTCCTCGCCTGGATCCTGGTTTGCAGAAAGCCCCAGCCCAGGGCAGCTCCGACCGTTTCCCCACTGACAGAGGCTGGGGTAGGGAGAGGGGCATTGGGGCAGCTCAGCTCTGTGGGCTGCTGTCCTCTCCAGCTGCCCACGCACAAGGGGAGCATGGACCAGCAGGTTCCCTGAGCTGTGGGGAAAAGCTTACCTTGGCCAATGCCCTGGTGTCCTCTTCCTCCACCTGGCTCTTTTGTTCTCGGGGGAGAAGGATGGGTAAACGCGCTCTCCATGCCCCCCGCTGGGGCTGAGCGTGGAGGCTGAGCGAGGCAGCCGCCCATTTCTTCGCTCGCTTTTTGGCGTCCCCAAATCTTGATGCCATAGGCAGCTGCCTAGTTCGCCTAGTGGTTACACCGGCCCTGTCTGTATGTTTCAAAGAATCCTTAACGGATGATTCAAATAATGTCGCCAATCACTGTATCAAGGAAAATATACCAGTACGTTTAGTAGACAGGATTCATGACTGCTTCAGATATACTGAAGATTGAAACTGTGAGGAACTTCAGAGACCTCAAGCCAAGCTAGGTGAATGGTCAATACAAAGGCAAATAAAATTAATTGTCAATACATACACATTAATGCAAACTAGAGAGAAATTTAATCTACTCATATACCATAAGAGACTTTGGCATCACTGAAGACAGCTCACTGGAGACCTCTGGTCAATGTGCAGCTATGGCAATAAAACAAAGATGTTAGATTCATAAGGAATAGGATGGTAAATAATACAAAGAATATTATAATGACTTTAAATAAATCAGTGATGCAGTGTCATCTACATACCATGTGCAATAATGGTCACCCCAGCTCATAAAGGATATTGCAGAACTAGAGGGGTTTCAGAGGAGGGCAACTAGAATGATTAAGGGCTGGGAAAAGCTCTCCTGAAGAGAGATTGAGATTGTTTATGTTGGAAAGGGAATAAATAAGATGGGACATGATAAAAGTCTATAAAATAATGACTGGTCCATAACACAAGAATGAGGGGATAATCAATTAAATTAATACGTGGGAAATTCAAAACCAATAAAAGGAAATACGATTTAATGCATCATGTAATTAGGCTGTGGAACTACCTGCCACAGAAAGTCACTGAGGTAAAGAATTTAGCTGGATTCAAAAAGAGATTGGACAATTTTATGGATATCAAGAATATCCAGTGTTGTCATTATTCATGATGATGACATTTTGGAAGAGATATTAACTGTAAAGCTTTAGAACCTACAAGTCCATTCAGTCCCTCTTCAGCCAATCGCTCAGATAAACAAGTCTGGTTACAATTTTCAGGAGATAATGCTGCCCATGTCTTGTTTACAATGTCACCCGAAAGTGAGAACAGGCGCTCGCATGTAACTGTTGTAGCCAGCATCGCAAGATATTTACGTGCCAAATGCTCTAAAGATTCATATGTCCCTTCATGATTCAACCACCATTCTAGAATATATGGGTCTATACTGTTGACGGGTTCTGCTCAATAATGATCTGAAGCAGAATGGACCAATGCATGTTCATTTTCATCATTTGACTCAGATGCCACCAGCAGAAGGTTGATTTTCTTTTTTGGTGGTTCAGGTTCCATAGTTTCCGCATTGGAGTGTTGCTCTTTTAAGACTTCTGAAAGCAGGCTCCGCACCTCATCCCTCTCAGATTTTGGAAGGCACCTCAGATTCTTAAATCTTGGGTCGAGCGCTGTATCTATCCTTAGAAATCTCACATTGGTACCTTCTTTGCATTTTCTCAAATCTTTTGTGAAAGTGTGTTAAAATGAACATGTGCTGGGTCATCATCCAAGACTGCTATGACATGAAATATATGGCAGAATACGGGTAAAACAGAACAGGAGACATACAATTCTCCCCCCAAGAGTTCAGTCACAAATTTAATTAACACGTTATTTTTTTTAAAGAGCATCATCAGCTTGGAAGCATGTCCTCTGGAATGGTGGCCAAAATATGAAGGGGCATATGAATGTTTAGCGTATCTGGCACATAAATACCTTGCAACGCCGGCTACAAAAGTGCCATGTGAACGCCTGTTCTCACTTTCAGGTGACATTGTAAATAAGAAGCGGGCAGCATTATCTCCTGTAAATGAAAACAAACTTGTTTGTCTTAGCAATTGACTGAACAAGAAGTAGGACTGTGTGGACTTGTAGGCTCTAAAGTTTTACATCGTTTTGTTTTTAAGTGCAGTTATGTAACAAAAAAAAATCTACATTTGTATATTGCACTCTCATGACAAAGAGATTGCACTACAGTACTTGTATGAGGTGAATTGAAAAATACTATTTCTTTTGTTTATCATTTTTACAATGCAAATATTTGAAATAAAAATAATAATAGAAATTGGGCACTGTGCACTTTGTATTCTGTGTTGTAATAGAAATCAATATATTTGAAAATGTAGAAAAACATCAAAAATATTTAATACATTTCAATTGGTATTTTATTGTTTAACAGTGCGACTAATCTCAATTAATTTTTGGAGTTAATTGCGTGAGTTAACAGTGTTAATTGACAGCCCCACTCATAAGCTGAATTTCTCTGAACTGTTGTAAGGTTTGGCTTTGATGCAGTGCTTGGGCTGGGATTATGGTCAGATCTGGTTGTTTTTCGTAACCAGTTAGCCTGTCCAGGTGAAAAAACTTGCATTATTTTATCCCTTGCTTGGAATAATGAGTTGAAACGAAGAAGATAGTCCAGGATTATTATTATGATTTCACAGTGTTTATTTGTTCAGAAACCTTTTTTACTTTTTTGGTCTCGTTAGCCCAGAACGCTGTCCACACAATTTGTCTCATCTGTTTTATGAAACAATCTAACCTGTCCCCTTTTCTTTTTTTTAGCAGCAAAGCATTATGAGGCTGCACTGTAAAGATTGGCTAACCCTATTTTATATTCAGAACATGGAGCTTTACCAGAGGAAATGTCTTGATGTATCTGCTGTTTTATTTTTAATGAAAACATTTCTCGGAATTGAAAAAAAGAGAGGTCACTGCACAGCTCTCGTAGCACAAATCAGCACACACGCACAGAGATGGAAAAACAGCTAGAGATGAAAAACCCTGAGAGATGGGTTGGAACCAAACCCCGTGAGCACCCTGAAAATATGCAAATAACCCTGCAGTAAACAGGAGGCTGCTGCTTTGGGATGTTTGTATTTCTCGATAACATTCTACTTGGCTTTCCCTGAAGGGATTCCACCCTCTGAAAGCTCCTTTTAAAGATGCAGCGGGCGGAGGAGAAGGAGACTCTTCAGCAGCCAGGCCTGTGCCGTGCTAAGCACTCCCGGCTTTGGGAGCAATCAGCAGTGTAGTGGGAGCTCAGTAGCTGCAAAGCTGACTCCTTCTGCCCTTCTCCCGGCCCAGCAGGAGGTTGCCCCCCACTGCAGCTCACCTGAGGGTAGCTAGGGAACAAACAGTGCCTGTTTTCTAGGGGCTGTGTCCACATTTCTCTAAAGCTGCAAAAGAGTTATCTTTAGTGCAGGGAAATAAGGGGGCGATTTTAAAGCCTTCATGCCAAACCTGTTCTGTAGCAATCTTTCAGTGGGGCCAGGAACGTGTGCTGTTTTGAGTTCTCACACTAACTGATGTGATCCAGTTCTGGATTATGCTCCTCTGACACGGGCTCCTGAAGGATGTGAGCTTTCCAAGTGTGGGGCGTCCTATCAGGCGCAAGTGGCTTTATTTGAAGTCGGTGCCAATGCAGCCTCAGAAAAGACTGTCTACACAGGTGCTGACTTTTCAAACTGCCAGGGGGTGCTCGGCTCCAGGCCCCACCCCCCACTCCACCCCTTCCCCCAAGGCCCCATCTCCGCCTCACCTCTTCCTAGCCCCACTCCACCCCTGCCCCTCCTCTTCCCACACAGTTCCGCCCCCTCCCCTGAGCATGCCGCGTCCCCGCTCCTCCCTCCCAGCCTCCCTGCGTGCTGCCAAACAGCTGTTCGCGAGGGGCGGGAGGTGCTGATCTGCAGGGCTGCCGGCTGGCGGGAGGCGCCGGGGGGGCTGGGAAGGAACTGATGGGGGGCTGCCGGTGGGTGATTTGCACCCACCATTCTTTCCCTGTGGGTGCTCCAGCCCCAGAGCACCCACGGAGTTGGCACCTGTGGCTGTCTATGATCCTAGTTTAAAAACTCAGGGCCAAGGTAACAGTGGTGAAGAAGGGGATCAGAATTGGATGGGAGAGAGTTATCCAAAACTTTGTAAAGAGTCAGGTTGGGTTGGGAAGATACGCAGAAGCTTATTCTTTATTATATATTTTCTTCCTTGGCAACATCAAAGGTCAGTGATGGCAAAAGACAGTGCGCCAAGAAATGACAGGAGTACTGTCTATCACAGGGTTTACTGGAAGTCAAGAAATATCTGTTGGATAATCAATAGGACTTTTGATGGTGAATTTCAGAGGTAAACTCTTTAATTCTAGATTCATACGTTGCAGTTTTTAGCCCCAGACTTGTTGCAGTCACTAAATGGTCAGTTGATTCCTGATGTCAACTTTGAGGAAGCTCATTGCTAAAAACAGTTGTTTACATGTTAAAATAAAGGTCATTGTCAAAACTATGGCTTAATGTTTTCATAGAAATAAAAAAACAGGCCATGTGTTTCAAGATCACAGATCCATTTTTAGGAGTTGATTGATTGTTTTCTTTAATCCTGACACGCTCAATATTTCCTTCTTGGAAATTGAAGTCAGCAAATTTGGTTTTCCAGACAGTTATCTTCTGAATCTCAACCATCTCCATCTCAAGGTTTTCTCTGTCTAGTCACTAGCAGTGTGTAATATAGAGATTTTCACACTTAACTCTGGCACTTTGAGTTTAGTGTCTTTTCCAGTTGTAAAAACTTATATCATCCTGAAAATGTTTCCAATAACTGATTATATCTGAATATCTTTGGCACATTTCTTTGATGTTGCATTGTCCCTGAAAGCAGCCAATTATTTTCCAGATGTTTGCTGAGCAAAAGAGAAGTATTTTTAGGTTGCCAAAGTCCAAGTCTTTTTTTTTTCTGACTCCTTTTCATAATCCTTGCTATTCTGTCATGGTGTCTATTCAAATTCCTTGATTGTTAAGTTTTACATTTAGTGCATTGAAATGGTGAGGTGAAACTGAGCGAAAATGATCAAGTAATTCAACCACTGCAACACCATGCTCCAAGTGTATCTAGCTTCTGTTTGCCAGAAGCTGGGAGGGGTTAACAGGGGATGGATAACATGATGATTGGCTCTTCTGTTCATTCCCTCTGGGGCACCTGGCTCTGGCCACTGACAGAAGACTGGGCTAGATGGACCATTGGTCTGAGCCAGTACAGCCGTTCTTACGTTTTTATGCAAGCTTGTTCTCGGTAATATCATCCCCTCTGACCTAAGAACAACCTAATTTCCTCTCAAAGTTCCAAGGTGTGACCAGAAGCACAGCTGTGAGTTGACCTAATCAGGTCAGAAACCTTCAAGAGTGTGCTATGTATTCCATGAGAAGCCCATCAGGAGAGCAGAACGCTGGGGTAATTTTCTCACGGCGTTGCTAAGCAGATGGGCTGGTTTGCACTAGTCTGAGTTATTTCAGGGCATGTGGCTTCGCTCCAAATGGCAGTCTCCTGGCAGAAGAGAGAACTTCAGTGTTCTAAAAAAGCTCATGGACTTCAACTGCTTCACACACACGTCACAGATCAAATTTTAATTCACATGGTCCCTCTCTGAGTAAAAATACTCCTGCTACTGCAACGCATTTTAAAAAATATTTTTCAGCTACTGCAGTTAAAACTGCACAGAAAGGTTCACTCTTCAGGCATCTGGAGTTGACAAGTAAAGATCTCATTTTAAATATATCTCATGCCATATCTACATGCGCATACGGGTACAGAGGGCAGGTTCATATCTATAAATAACAGTTCGAAAGTCTTGTATCATTTTGGGGCACTTGATAACTATGCGTACCTTTAAGTCCACGCTGGCAAATTTTGACTCCCACATTTAAGAAAAGCTATTTGTAAAGAGTAGCCGCATCAAACACATGGGGTACGTTGGCATCACACAGGTCACTAGGTTGTCCGTTTCAGTCTACTACCTAAGCTCAGTCATTCTAAAGGTGAGAAAAACTTCATTTTGCTCTGTTCCTTGCCGCTGCGGGGCACGTAGTATACCATTCCTGCCGGGGGTGGCCACGGTGACTGCAGTGACAGGACCTGTCTCCAAGGTCTGCTGTGCGACCTCCCAGTCAGTGCTTGGCGCCAGTGGACCTGCAGGTCTATGCGGATCTGCTGGCCATGCTACCCAGCTCACACACGCAGTTCCTTGTCTCTTCTGGATAAACAACCGCAGCTCCGCTGGATCCCCTGGCACACAATGGAGCGTGGAGCCCCGGTGCACAGGGTTTGCACCGTCAGGTTCCACCGGTGCTGCAGAGACATGGGTACTGCTGCTTTGAACGTGCAGTTCCTATGAAGGCTCATTTTGGTAAGGGAACATTTTCTTGAGATTCATATGTTGCCCAGGCCCACCAACGTGCAGTAAATGGACATGCCAACAGCATAGAGCAGCCCGCTCAGTAAATCAAGAGAGGTTTGCAAATCTATTTAAAGTTTAAACTCGGGGGGAGGCAGTGAGGTCCCAGATATCAGATGGCCACTGAGTTTGCTCTGTCTCCCCACGTGGCAAGTTGGCTTGAGTCCTGAACAAAGTGTGAAACCCATTTCTTCTCATCAGCGCATAGAGAAGAGGATGGCAGCTTCTCCTGTGTCGTCTTGAAACAGCTTCTCTCTGTGAGGTTCCCTGGCTCAGACAAATGTGTTAATTAGAAGAATATTTTAATCAGGCAATTGAAGCCCAAATGAACCAGCACGCTAGAAAGAGCAGTGCGACTGCGGTGGGCATGATCCTCTCTGGCTCGCTGGGTGTATGGTCAGGTGGCTGGTCAAGCCACAGCTTGTGCTTCTGCCTCTAAACACCTCTAAATTTAGTGCACTAGCTGGAGTGGCGTGAGCACCTGGAGGTGGACCTGAGCTGGGAATTACACATCCCAGCTGCTGTGCAGATTTGCGCTGTGTGAGTCTGGGCTCAGTTCCTGTAAAATAGGGTAGTGATCCATTCTTTTGCACTCTTGTCTATGTCTATTGTGAGCTCTTCAGGGAAGGGACTAACTGTCACTGTGCATTTATACCTAGTGTGGGGACCCCCGGTCTATGGTGGACTCTTTACGTGTTCCTGAAACACAAATAATAAAGCTGAGCTTATGAAAACTTATCTGTGTGACAATCAATGAGGAATCAGTGAGAAGAGTTTTCTCCTAATAGATCTGGTTCCTCTTGTTCTGGCCTGTTTTGAATGTCAACAATCATAATCCTTTCTTTAATAATGTTTTCTAATCGAGACTAAAGCCAGGATGTGGAGGAGCATTTGGAAATAATAATGGTTAATTAAACAGCATGTGAAATCCAAAGGCTCAGTCTGAGACTTAAAAGCAAGTTTCACAGATTTCCTGTGAACCGTTCTCCCAGCCCGGAGGAGGAGGGAGGACAGAAGCTGTTTGAATGGTTAGAAACGAGTGAGCTAACAGAACCAAGAACTGTGCTGTTGGATTTTTTTAATGTCTAGTGTTGTGACATTGTGCAGCAATCCTGTGTGTTTACTAGATCCATTTCCTACTGGTACAAACACAGCCAAGTGGGCAAAGGAGCTGAGATGCTTAAGAGTCTGTTAACCCATTAATTTATTGAAATATGTAACCTGCAAAGCGGAGCCTATGTGAGCCTCTTGGAACCTTTGAACTTTATTTACAGAAAAAAACAGTACATCAAAATAAACAGCAGACCCACAGCAGATGATCACACTAAATAACCATAGAGCCCAGAAAAATAAAGCAAACTTCCCCATTTACCCTGTGTTAGGAGTGTTAGTGGTGACCATGTGGTATTCAGGCCTGTATATTTGCCTGAGATAGAATTTTGGACCTTGTTTGCCCCTTTGATTTTTGATATTTTTATATTCTTACTAATATGTGTGAACCAAGAACAAAGACCCTGTGTGTTACATCTGCCCACAAGCAGATGGGGTGAAAATAGATACGAGATAGAGCTAAAGCGTTGCTGGGCAGAGTGGGAGTTTAATATACAAGCGTTCACTTGAAGGACAGTCCTGACTCAACTCCTCTCCTGAAGAAAGGTCAAGCAGCCAGTCGGGAGGAGCAAAGGGGGATGGGGGCGAGGTATAAGAAACACTAAAAGGCCAAAGAAATGCCTGCCACTGACTGAAGCACAACCTCACTCCTTACCCCTCCCATGGGGTACAAGAGAGTGGTCCCAAAGCCCCCAGATTCACAACCCTCCAAAACAGAAGGTGTGGGACCAAGGGCATGCATTATAGGTATAATTATGCCCACTAAGGAAGAGGAAACTGGGACACTGGGAAAAAAGACTCTACCAGTGTGCAGAGCTATGGATATGCTTGATTGATTGACCCCAAGACACACCTCATTGCCTGCACTTTGGACTTCCTGTCTTCTGCTTTCTGTCTGCATGACAAGAACTAGGGGAAGGGTGAAGGGAAAGCTCTTCACATCCTGCACCTCATCCTTGACCAAAGTTTGCAGCTTCAGCAGCCCCTTTAGAGACAGATGTGCTGGCATGCCCTGGAAGTCAGCAGACTCAGGCTATTTTGGACCATGTTATTTGAAGAACAATATCTCTCTCATTATATTTTTACACAATCATAAAATGGTGACTTTAAAATGCCAGGTCCATTTGACAGGTAGTAGCTTCTGAAGATCTGAAACCACTAGGAAAAAACAAAACAAAACCAAAACACCTTTCCGTTCTATAATTATTACAAAATGAGGCTGTGTAAGTGGTGATAATAGTTGGTGAGCCTTTGGACCCAAACTTGCTTCAGCTGAAGACCTGGGAGTAGAGCTGTGCAAATAAATGAATTTTTTGGTTTGCTGGGAGCTCTGAAAAAATAAAGATTAATCGTTTGGGGTTGACCTGTCATCTTTTTTTTTTTTTTTTAATTTTCAGTGAAGGGAAAAGTGCGGGGGAGGGAATCAGGTCAAAGAAAACATTTCATCTTGATTTTGGAGCTTTTTTGGATGAAATTTCAAAATGAAGTCACTTTGAACTGAAAAATCAGAAAGTTCCATTTTGAAAATGTCAAAACAAATAATTTAGATTTTTTTTTTCAGATTATTTTATTTGATCTTTTTGACCAAAGCAATTTGACAACTATGACACAAATTTGCTAAATGTTTTAACTGATCTGAATCTGCATTTTTGCTGAAAAAAAGCTTTGGTCAAAAAATTTCACCCAACCCTACTTGGAATTTTGCCGTTTGCATCAGTGGGGACCGGACAGAGCCTCTTGTGGTTGTACAGGGGATAAGTTTGAAAACTTCTGCTCACTAAACAGCAACAGTCAGAAGGGCTAACCGTAAATTAGGAACTGTTAGGAAAGGGATAGAAAATATCATAATGCCATCAGTCCATGGTGTGTTCACACCTGGAATGCTGTGTGCAGTTCTGGTAGCCTCATCTCAAACAGGATAGAGTGGAACTGGAAAAGGTTCAGAGATGGACACAGAGATGCTCACGGGTATGGATTGGCTTCCATACAAGGAGAGGCTAAGAAGATTAGGACAGTTCAGCTTAGGTAGGAGACAAATTAGGGGGGACATGACACAGGTTTGCACAGCCATGAATGCTGTGGAAAAAGTGTTTACTCTTCCAAACAATACAAAAACCAGGGGTCACCTCATGAAATTAATCGGCAGCAGGTTTAATACAAACAAAATGAAGTACTTTGTGACACAATGCACAGTTAACCCATGGAACACATTGCCAAGGGATTCTGTGAAGGCCAAAAGTATAACTGTGTTAAAAAAAGAATTGGAAAAGTTCATGGAAGATAGATCCATCAGTGGCTGATAGCCAGGATGGTCCGGGACACAATCCCATGTTTGGGGTGACCCTGAGCCTCTGACTGAGTGAAGGTGTGAGTGGAACATGGGGTGGATGACTCCATAATTGCCCTATTCAGTACAATCCCCCTGAAGCCCTGATGCAGGCCAGTGTCGGAGCCAGGATACTAGTATGGCAGCTCTTACATTCTTATGATTTATGCTGCTCTTATGGTGTTTGAAACCCAATCCTAATCGTGCCCTGTGACCCAGACACTCACTGAAGGTATCATATTCACAATCTCTGAAAGCCATCACTGCAATGTGAGCTTTGAAATGGCAACTGTCCCCTTGAATTTGCAGTCTGTGTCGTCACCTGCCTCACTTGGCCCAACTGTGCCATCTCACTCCGGACTCCTTGTTATTTAAATTGACAGATTAATCTCCTGGAACATCACTGTATTCACATTATCTGTAACTACAGGTGATTTCCCCCCTCCCACGCTCATCCATGTCAATTCAGGATAATTCCAAAAGCTGTTTTATTCCAGGGAGATTTGACAGCAATAGAAAGGCAATTTACTGAGGTTAGCTGAGGATTAGAATAAATCTCACTCGTATGGCAATAATGTGAGTCCACCAAGTGACATTGCTGAGATCCTGGAACTCCTTCATAATTTCAGAAAAACGAATCATTATAAATAATCCTAGAAGTGTTGAGTTCAGCATCGTTATGTCGATTGAAAGAAGGTGTTTCCTGAGTGCTTGTAGTCTGTATTTACACATACTGCGTAACAGGTAAAGCAAGGTCAGGGACTTCCTGGAGCGTCTGATTTCCTTTAAAATGTTGTGTTTCATATATGTGTCTAATAGGAGTAGCAATTCCCTTGCAGACCTATGTATGAATTTGCCTTTCTGGAGTTTCATCTTCTGAACTTTCTCATATCCTTCCTCCTTCTCATCCATAGAAAATATGTTAACGGCAACAACAATTACTGGGGCTAGAAGCAATTGGACATATAATTTATCTAAATTAGCCTAGCTGCCCACAAAACTTTCCACTTAAAATTACAAATGCACAGCTCTAATTCTACCTCCACTGACTTGGCACTTTTATTTATGTGAAACAGAAATTGTTATATGTATTTTATCTTCCATAAGGATAAAAATATGTCATTCATGTGTCCCATCTCGTATCAGGCAAGGAAGATTCTTTTGGCACGTGTTCATCCCCAAACACTTATTGTCTAGATTTTTTACATATATGTCTTTCGCAGAGTTTGAAAATTTAGCCTTAAAACTCTCTTGAGATTGAAATAAAGAAAATAAATTAGTTCATTTCCCAGTCAGATGTAACAAATATTTGTTACTCTATTTGTGTTACATGTTTATGAATGGTTTTAGAGTAGCAGCCTTGTTAGTCTGTATTCGCAAAAAGAAAAGGAGGACTTGTGGCACCTTAGAGACTAACAAATTTATTTGAGCATGAGCTTTCATGAGCTGCAGCTCACTTCATCGGATACATTCAGTGGAAAATACAAGTGGGGAGATTTATATACATAGAGAACATGAAACAATGGGTGTTACCATACACACTGTAACCAGAGTGATCACTTAAGGTGAGCTATTACCAGCAGGAGAGCAGGGGTGGGGGGCTGGGGGAACCTTTTGAAGTGATAATCAAGGTGGGCCATTTCCAGCAGTTGACAAGAATGTCTGAGGAACAGTGGAGTGTGCGAAGGGGGCGGGGGGGTATAAACATGGGGAAATAGTTTTACTTTGTGTAATGACCCATCCACTCCCAGGCTTTATTCAAGCCTAAATTAATTGTATCCAGTTTGCAAATTAAGTCCAATTCAGCAGTCTCTCCTTGGAGTCTGTTTTTGAAGTTTTTTTGTTGAAGAATTGCAACATTTAGGTCTGTAATCAAGTGACCAAAGAGATTGAAGTGTTCTCCAACTGGTTTTTGAATGATATCATCTCTTTGTTTTTGAGCTCTTAAACACAATTTGGAAATTTGAAAAGGGAAGAAGGAGGATCCTGGGAACTACAGGCCAGTCAGCCTCACCTCAGTCCCTGGAAAAATCATGGAGCAGGTCCTCAAGGAATGATTCCTGAAGCACTTACACGAGAGGAAAGTGATCAGGAACAGTCAGCGTGGATTCACCAAGGGAAGGTCATGCCTGACTAATCTAATCACCTTCTATGATGAGATTACTGGTTCTGTGGATGAAGGGAAAGCAGTGGATGTATTGTTTCTTGACTTTAGCAAAGCTTTTGACACGGTCTCCCACAGTATTCTTGTCAGCAAGTTAAAGAAGTGTGGGCTGGATGAATGCACTATAAGGTGGGTAGAAAGTTGGCTAGATTGTTGGGCTCAGTGGGTAGTGATCAATGGCTCCATGTCTAGTTGGCAGCTGGTATCAAGTTGAGTGCCCCAAGGGTCGGTCCTCGGGCCAGTTTTGTTCAATATCTTCATAAATGATCTGGAGGATGGTGTGGATTGCACTCTCAGCAAATTTGCAGATGATACTAAACTAGGAGGAGTGGTAGATACGGTGGCAGGTAGGGATAGGATACAGAGGGACCTAGACAAATTGGAGGATTGGGCCAAAAGAACTCTGATGAGGTTCAACAAGGATAAGTGCAGGGTCCTGCACTTAGGATGGAAGAACCCAATGCACCGCTACAGACTAGGGACCGAATGGCTTGGCAGCAGTTCTGCGAAAAAGGACGTAGGGGTGACAGTGGATGAGAAGCTGGATATGAGTCAACAGTGTGCGCTTGTTGCCAAGAAGGCCAATGGCATTTTGGGATGTATAAGTAGGGGCATAGCGAGCAGATCGAGGGACG
The DNA here is from genome assembly GCF_965140295.1 of Lepidochelys olivacea. Classification (NCBI taxonomy): domain Eukaryota; kingdom Metazoa; phylum Chordata; order Testudines; family Cheloniidae; genus Lepidochelys; species Lepidochelys olivacea. The sequence continues at coordinate 128,476,378 of NC_140416.1, forward strand.
TGATCGTTCCCCTCTATTCGACATTGGTGAGGCCTCATCTGGAGTACTGTGTCCAGTTTTGGGCCCCACACCACAAGAAGGGTGTGGAAAAATTGGAGAGAGTCCAGCGAAGGGCAACAAAAATGATTAGGGGTCTGGAACACATGACTTGTGAGGAGAGGCTGAGGGAACTGGGATTGTTTAGTCTGCAGAAGAGAAGAATGAGGGGGGATTTGATAGCTGCTTTCAACTACCTGAGAAGTGTTTTCAAAGAGGATGGTTCTAGACTATTCTCAGTGGTAGAAGATGACAGGACAAGGAGTAATGGTCTCAAGTTGCAGTGGGGGAGGTTTAGGTTGGATATTAGGAAAAACTTTTTCACTAGGAGGGTGGTGAAACACTGGAATGTGTTACCTAGGGATGTGGTAGAATCTCCTTCCTTAGAAGTTTTTAAGGTCAGGTCAGGCTTGACAAAGCCCTGGCTGAGATGATTTAATTGGGGATTGGTCCTGCTTTGAGCAGGGGGTTGGACTAGATGACCTCCTGAGGTCCCTTCCAACCCTGATATTCTATGATTCTATGATGACAGTCACTTACAAAATTTTGCAAATGTTTAAAAAGTTATTTCAAAGTCTTCTCTTTTCTCATTAGAGTAAATCCAGTTGGCTTAATCTCACATCATAGTTTCTTACTTAGATTGTAAGGTCTCTGAGGCTCTTCAGTGTGTTTTTGTGTGATGTGCATGCATAAAATGGCTAGTATGAGAGGATGCAATTGTTGATCCAATGCCTTAGATGCTACCACAGTATAAGCCCTGGTCTACTCTACAAATTTATGTCAGCATAACTAAGCGATGTAGTTATACTGATCTATCTCCCTGTGTAGACAGGTCTATGTCCGGGACGACTTCTCCCTTCGACATGGCTACCACCTCTCGGGAAGAGGGAGTATCTACACCAACAGGAGAAGCTCTCCCATCACTGTAGGTAGCATCTTCACTAAGTGCTGCAGACCTGAATGTGTAGACAAGCCTTAAGTAATAATAGTTTAAGGCCATGTGCTATCTTTATGGTCTTCTCTTTCACCTCTGAATTGCAAATCTGTCCTTCATGTTGCATAGAGATCAATTCTGTTCACAGGATTCCAGTAGGGATTCTTTTATGGGCCAATGTTGTGACCATTGAACTCCCTTGCCATTGAATTCAGTGGGAGCAGGAGTGAATCCCATTGTCATATTGCATTTTTGTTTCTTTTCCACTTAGACTAATACAGACTAAAATTGGTAATTTGATCGTCTCCCTCCCTTCCTTCCACTCCCACCACCATCTATGCTCTAGGCTGCCGGAGGAAAAAATAATTGAAACTGCAACATACTCCAGATATTTTTTTCAGCTCAGTATTCTAGGAGATTATTAATTGGATAAATGTCCCAGCTTTGTATTTTTCTTGAAACTATTTTATATTTTCTGCCTCAAACTACGCTGGATATTTATTGGCCTTGTCACCTAAAAGTACCCAAATCCCTTTTCAGAGATTGTATCTTTCCTTATTTTTCATGTGTTTCCATTTTTAGTATCCTCTTGGGGTCAAATTCATCACTAGTGCCTGAAGGCATCCTATTTCCTGACAATCTCTAGCCACTGAAGCCATGTAGAGACATCTGCAGCTTGCCCTGGGTACTCAATCAGAGCCCACAGAGCCCTAGGATTTGTGGCAACACAATCGTGACTTTCCACGGCCTTTGTCCCCTTCCCTCAAGACATCATGGGCTGTCTTTTGCTGCAACTCAGGATCTGGGCCTCTTTATTCATGTTCTCACACAAAAATATGAATTTTTGGGCTGAAGGATACAAAATGGAATGCCCATAATAAGACATTTGCTTTCAGTTAATTGTAAAAGGCCCATTATTTGTTTATTGCCTAGGAAATTCTGTTGACAAGCAGCAGGCACTCTAGTGATGAGTTCTCTGGAAGCAGTGACTTTTCAGAAGGCCTGAAGAGTAGATGTAAAGAAAACCTGTCAGCCATATGCTGGCAGAGAAAAACCAGATGCTGAGCCTGAAAAAAAGGAAAGATCAGAACTCCCAACAGGAATATAACAGCATTTTTCCAAAAATGCTGGTGGTGCTGTGGTGGATTGAAACCAGCAGGGATCTGGCCACATTGACTCCAGTGGTGCTATGGCTGATTGACACGAGCTGGGGATTGGGTCCACAGATTTTAAATCTGAAAGATAATTCCAGTAGCAAATAATCTATGAAAATGACCATCCTTGAAAGGTCAAGGGTCAGAGCACCCCTTGGAAGTTTAATATTTCCAAAGGAAAGGAAGTTTTTAAAGTAAAATTTAATGAAAGCAATATAGAGTTTCCTTTGCACTGTTTCTAGTTATCTAGAGCCAGCTATACATTTTACTCATGGGGGAATTCTGTGCCAAAAAATTAAAAATTCAGCAACAAAAAAAAATTAAAATTATGCATATAATATTTTCAGATTTTGCAAAATTCTGCATATTTTATTTGTCAAAATAACACAATATAATCACACCAATTATTTTGGTCATTTATTTCAAAATACCTGTCAGCAAGTATATCTATAACAATACAGACAACAAAAAAAGTTTCAGAAAATGTTTTTTTTGACAAATAGATTCCTTATTAGGCATATTAATATAGAACTCTGAGTAATAATTCATTTAAAGTACAATACAGAACCATATTTCCTGCACCCCACAGAAGCAATGCAAAGGCTGGGGGAGTCAGGGGTAACAGAAGAGCTGAGGAAGAGGGGAAAATTGCTGGGAAGGAGCCTGGGTGTGAACTTGGAGGGTTGTTGGGTATGGGTGGGAAAAGTCTGGAACAGGTTTTTTTGGGGGGTGGGGAAGGACTGTTAGGGAGCTTCCCCTGCAGACACTGTCTGATGCCTAGCCTCTCCCGTTCAGACAGGCACATGTGTCCCTCCACCCCTACTCAGACATCCACTCTCCCATCATCATATGGCCCTGCACCCCCTCCATCTGTCCCCATGTGTCTGTGATCCCACCCTGCCACCCCCATCCCTATGTAGCTCTGCAACCTCTCCCACATCACCATGTGGCCCTGCACCTCTCTCCCCCTGTGGCCCTGCGCCTCCACTCTCATTCAGCCCCTGCCCCAGTCTGGCCTCCCTCACTAGCCCTTATGAGCCCCTGTCTGATCCCCCAGCAACCCACACTTTCTGTCCCCCATAGCTCCTGCCTCATGACCTGGCTTGGTTGGCACTGCGAAGAGGGCAGGCTCTTTCTCTTCCCTAGCCAGCTGGGAGCTGCTGCTGTGTTCTATCACCACAGCGCCCCTAGTGGGCAAAAGGCTGAACTGCAGAAGTTATTTTCTGCTGGGAGATGCTTCTCTTCTCTATCACCACAGTGCCCCCTGGTAGGCAAAAGGCAGAACTGAAGCAACTTTACAGAGGAAGCTTCCCCCCCACCCCCAAATAAAAAAGTATGCATGGCTCATTAATTATGCACATGCGCAATAGTGCAGAATTCCCCCAGGAATAAAATTTTGCAAGTGATTTTTGATTAAGTCAATGCAGCTGCACCAATTTATACTGGCAGAGCATTTTGCCTGATCATCTTGGTGATGCTTCAGTGAGTGATCCTGTAACCAGTGTTATTCCACAGGCATAGTCATTTCTCAGTGGACTTGAAACCTAGCTCAAATCCTTTTGGGTTTAGACGGAGAGGAAGATATTGTGGATAAGCCCCCTGACTTGGGCTCAAGAGCCTTCGTTTCAAGTTCTAGCTCTGCCACATACTTCCTGTGTGGCTATGTGCAAGTCCCTTGATCACTCTGTGGCTAGGTTCTTCATCTACACAATGAGATTAGCACTTTCCTGTTACAGTTCTTCACTTGCTTTACACAAAGCTTCTTTCTCGTTTGATGGGTTATTTCATGACTATTTCGTTACAGGCATACACACAGTGTAAATGTTTGTCATCACATTCCAACAGGATACACATAAGTGAAAATAATGCAGCATCCTGTTTGTTTTCATGAAGGTTAAACACCATTCTTACACATTTGACACAAATCACTTTGATCTTCACTAATACACAAATGAATTTGCCTGGTTTCAGCTGTGAGTTTGTCAGGTCTCAGCAGACAGAGCTGGCACCTGGCCTATGAGCATCACAATTATAATAACTCCTGTGTCAGTCTTGGCTATTGGGATGGTAAGGGCTTAGGGGCAGGAACTGTCTCCTGGTCTTACTGTGATTTTATCTGGGACTTTAAGGGATACAAATAGTTGTTAATGATAATCACCTTTGCAGGCCAACCCAACAACCTAGGTAACACACATGGTGACTTCTGAGAACAGTGAATGACCACATCCTTTTGTCTACGTCCTTCAGATTCTCTTGAGCTTCAAGGGTGGAATCCAGGCTCCCATGAAGTCTTTGGGAAAACTCCTTTTGGTTCAGTGGGGTCACTGTTTGAAACAAAGAGTCTAAAGGTCTGACTCTCATAGATTCCAAGGCCCGAAGGGACCACTGTGATCATCAAGTCTGACTTCCTGCATGACACAGGCCAGACAACTCCCCCACAATAATTCCTAGAGAAGATCTTTTGGAAGAAACACCCTGACTTGATTTAAAAATTGCCATTGGTGGAGAATCCACACGATCCCTGGTAAATTGTTGCAATGGTTAATTAGCCTCACAGTTAAAAATTATGCCTTATTTCCATTCTGAATTTGTCTAGCTTCAAGTTTCAGCCATTGGGTAGTGTTAGACCTTGTTCTGCTAGATTAAAGAGCCCATTATTAAATATTTGTTCCCCATGTAGATACTTATAAACTGGGCTCAAGTTACCTCATACCATCTCATTGTGGAGCTAAATAAATTGAGCTCCTGAATTTTTCTGCTATAAAGCACATTTTTCTAGTCCTTTAATCATTCTTGTGGTTCTTCTCTGAACCCTCTCCAATTTATCAACATCCTTTTTGAATTGTGGACTCCAGAACTGGAAACAATATTCCAGCAATGGTCATACCAGATAAAGCAAATCTGGCAAATAAAGCAGTAAAATAACCCCTCTACTCCTTCTTGAAATCCCCCTCTCTATGCATCCAAGGATCGCAGTTAGCCCTTTTGGCCACAGCATCACATTGGGAGCTCATGTTCAGCTTATTATACATCACAACCCCCAAATCTTTTTCAGAGTCACTGCTTCCCAGAATAGAGCTCCCCATTCTGAATGGATGGCCAACATTCTTTGTCCTAGATGTACACAATTACATTAAGCTGTATTAAAACACACATTGTTTGCTTGAGCCCATCTTACCAAGAGATCCAGATCTCTCTGTATCAGTGACTAGTCCTCTTCATTGTTTACCATTCCCTCAATTTTTGTATTGTCTGCAAACCATCAGTGATGATTGTATGTTTTGTTCCAGGTCACTGAAAAATGTTTAATAGCGTAGGACCAAGAACCAATCCCTGCGGGACCCCATGTGAAGCACATCCATTTCAAGATGATTCCCTGTTTACAGGTACATTTTGAGACCTATCAGTTTAGCCAGTTTTTAACCCATTTAATGTATGTGATATTAATTTTATATTGTTCTAGTTTTTTTAATCAAATTCTCTCTCCATGTGAAACAAAATGTGAAGGGTCGGAATCATTTACACCTTCTTATATATATATTGGGGGGGAGGGGTGGGGGGAGTTGTCCTGAAGGCAGAAGGGTCATCTGCCTTATTTGGCCTCCCAGACTGATCATGCTTTGCATTTATTTCCTTAAAGTGTTGGAAAGCAGTGTTTCTGCAGCAGACACTAATTCCTGAATCATATCACAAACCTGCACAAATAACAGTCTTCAGCTCTCTGAATTTGGAGAACTGACCCCAAATAAATGTTGCTGAGGATTCATTTTTCAGACGTGGCTGAAATAGTGGAAGTTCTGAGTTTACTGCAATCCCCTCTTTCCAGTGAGGATCCGTTCCAAAGCCCTTTGAAGTCAATGAAAAGACTCCTATTGGTTTCATTGTGCTTTGGATGAGGCCTGCTATGCCATCAAAAAGCCTAAATCTCTGGTACTGCTTTCTCTCTTCTCCCTTTTTGAGAACTATTGTGAAGTGCTTTCCCCCTTTGCAAACACTCTGTAAGTATGCAAAGAAAATTTCATCTAGCTCAGCTGAATAATGTAATCTTGAGACTCCAGAAGGCTCTGGGTCTAATGCTCCCATTGCTATACTCTCAACATTTAGATACTGGTTCTTTCTGTTACTTGAATCAGCTCTTTCAATGCATTTTAGCATGCTTTATGTAATTCGCTTAGAATTTCACTGTGGCAACTCATGATGTTAAATTATTAATCTCTCTCTCTCTCTCTGCACCTCGGGGGCAACTAATCTGAGGAACAAACACTTTGTCTTGTGAATTTGTGAAACTAATTTCTCACCATAACTGTGATTTATAGCATTGTAACTGGGGCTTCAAATCAAACTGGTGCCATTGAGAAATGGAAGGTTCCACGCTATGTGCTGAAATATTTGATAAGCTCCTTTAATCAAAAGAACCAACTTCCCAGAAATCTGTGTAGTGTATTCAAAGTACATAAAGCATAGAATTATTAAGCATTTCATTTTTTTTTCAATTTGTCACGCTAGACATTGTTGCCTGATCTATTGATTGTGTATTAATTATACTGATTACTGAAGAATTCCCAGTTAACTCTCTAATACTGGGTAGGTTCTCATTCCAAGAGCAGGCCCAAAATTATTCAAATTATTTTTTCAGCAGGGAACCCCGATATTCACAGTTGCAACACTCACACTTAGAAAAACCTTCTGTGTTTGCAGTAATTGTATTAGCCCAGTTAGCAAAGCTAAAAACACTCCAACCCAGCAAGGTAGAACACAGAATGAGCACCTGAGCATCCATATACTTGCATCATCCATTGCAGAACAAGCTACACTATTAGTCATTATCTTCCTCCTCCTCCTCAGCTTCCTCATCACCATCACCAGTGGTTGACATGAGGCATTTCCCAAGCCACGCAGGCAAGGATAGTACTTTTCTAATGTGTTACCTTGATACCACTACTCCTAATGTATATTCTGTAGTGGTCTGATTCCCTTTTCCTTATTTGTATTTCCTCACCTTACGAATGTTAGGGTGCCCTTCTCCTACAGGTTACTAGGACAAGCTTATTAGCATACCCCTATGTTAGTTACCATGGTATTCTTGTGGTTGGACGTCCGCTGATGGACGCGGATACGAAATGTGTATCCACATCCGATCCACAGTCTGCAAAAATGGTCTGTGGATATAAAGTGGATATCGGCAGATTTGCAGGGCTCTAGATACAACATTTGTATCTGCATCAGATCCACAATCCATAAAAGTGGTCTCCAAATATCCCTCATCCACATCTGCAGATGTGGATATCCGCGGAGATAAAGCAAATAGCCATGGGTTTGCAGGGCTCTACATAACTTTAAGGTATCTCAAGTTGGTATAAACTGGCATCTTGTGGTTACTTGTCAGTAGTTTAGGCATTGCAGCATTCTGTCTTGTGATATCTCATGATCTAGGGTTACCCCTGGGTAGCTACGTATGCTAAGGCTTTTGGGGCCTTCTGCCTTGATTAGTTTAGCTAATCTATTGTCTTACGGGCCTTGAGGCTTGTTGGCTCACTGCACTACTGCCTTTAACTTACACCTTTACCTGACCTAGCAAATACCTATACCTATTGACTTATGCAATGATTAACAATACATCATTTGGCATCCTAAAATGATAAAGACCTAACAAGGGAAGTAGAAAATGAATGAAAATGGAAATTCTGCATGTTATTTTAATTTGAATTATCCTATCCTGCTTTTATTGTTGCAGTGTCATTAGGATGAGTATTGAAAATAGAGCTGTAGTAGTAAAACATTCATCAGAGTTTAGGAGACAGTTTGCCTGCATGACTTTCATCTGGTTTGCCACACAGTGCACTGATGAGTTTATCAGATTACTTCGGCTGGGTGTGACACAGAGACCTACTGACATCAACAGCTACGGCTCTGCTAGCATCCTCTTGTGAATGCACCGAGAGCTGCCATGAAGAAAGTGATTATTGTCTTGGAGAAGAGAGAGAGTTTTACTTGAACAAATAAATTGATGCAGAAACGAGGGCTAAATTGCAGTGTGGACTACGGTGGTGTGAACAGTTGTCTGCACCAAAGTGCTGTGCTGTAACTCCCCTATATTGATGCTACGAGTGTGAACTAAAAGGATCCTAGCTCATGTTAACATAGTTCTCTTCAAATAGGACTTGATAGTGTCCTGACATTATGTGGTGCAGAGTGCTCACCTCTTACGTTGACTTTGTTGGGATTTATACATCTTTGGCTGTTCTCGGACTCAGACCACTGGTATTGATAGACCTGACCTTAGGCACCCAGGTCTGAGATTTTTGGTCAATGGAGCAAAATCGCCTCACAGTGAATTTTTCAGTTGGTCAGAGAGGTGCAAAAGATGAAGAGTAGACCTGGTCAAAAACTTCCTGTCCTTTTTTCCTGAAGAACACTACTTTATATTAAAAACAAATAACATATTTTTGCATAAAACAAATAAACTCTGGGACCAGAGTGAATGTAAACTCCAAAGGGGAGAGCAGGGAACTTTGTGCATGGAGGAGAGGGATCAATTTATTTATGTCTGTCTTCGAGTCCCTTACAAAGATAATTAGCAATGAATAGCTAAAGAGGGTAAACAGGTGTTTGGTGGGAGATTATGTGACACAGATTTCCCTCGGGAAGGAGAACTAAAAGGAAACAGAATGAGTTACAGGTCTTCATTTAATGGAAGCCTGTGGTGATGTATGAAAGGAAAGGGCTGAGCAACATCTTGTCAGTTCAAAAGGTACGAGAGGCACAACTTCCTGTACGATCTGCACGTTGAGGACAAAGCCATGCCTAGCAGTGGGAGGCATGAAGTCAGAGTGACATCGCCGGGAGGATTAATGATATGTTATTTCCCCAACTGCATGCGTCTCTCCTCTTATGTGTGTGAGCACAGTTATGCAAGATTTGCACTATAAGGTGGGTAGAAAGCTGGCTAGATTGTCGGGCTCAACGGGTAGTGATCAATGGCTCCGTGTCTAGTTGGCAGCCGGTATCAAGTGGAGTGCCCCAAGGGTCGGTCCTGGGGCCGGTTTTGTTCAATATCTTCATCACCACATGGAAGCAGTATGTGCAGGAGAGAAGAGGGACTCTGCCCAACCTCAGAACTGATGGTGAGGCTGCTGGCATTCTGAGACCACAGCCAAGCATATTGCCTAATATTGTCTCATTGCTTCCTTGTTCTCCTGTCTGTCTGTCTGTCTGTCTGCCTGTGTCCATCTGTTGTCTGTTTGTTTGGGGCAAGGACTACCCTTTTGTTCTGTTTGTACAGCACTTAACACAATGGGTCCATGGCTAGGGCTCTAAGGCACTACATTAATATTACTAATAAGCTGAGAAACCTCAGGCTGACAGGAGGTCGAAATCAGATGCAGTGAGGGGGCATCTTTGGACTTTTTATATTTTTCAAATTCCTGTAACTCTTGAGTACATTTTAAGAGCAATGTGACTGTGGGTAAGAAATTCCTTTGCTAAGCCAGTGCTCCTTGCTTTCCTTCCATGTTGTCCCCGAAGGAGTTAACTAGAAATCCAGGGCACCCACAGCATCAGTAGAGCTGTGGTATAACCACGTGCAAGTGCTTGGGGTGGGACTCAGGAGGTCTAGGGCACTGGTTTCATGGTTGAGAGGAGTTGGACCCTGGAGTTCCACGCCCCAAGCAAGGATGTCAGACAAGATGTCTGAGCCCGGGAGTGTGCCCTGTATTGACCCAGAACTAAAGACAGTGATTAGACTCTACCACCACACAGTTAGCTTAGAAGCATGTGGACACTATGGTTAGGTCCACTGACAACAGACTGGTGACCCATGGGGTACTGGGCCAGGCTGTGCCGTATTATCTGCCAGAATATATTGTAGGAGTGGGCGTAGTAAACCAGGCCATGTGGAGAGAGCAATTGATGGGGGAGTGATGTGGGGGCTTCAGGAAGTTACATTTAGGACCCTGAGAAGATACAGAGGCAGGAGAACAGTTTTGCTTCACTAACAGAATCATAGAATATCAGGGTTGGAAGGGACCTCAGAAGATCATGTAGTCCAACCCCCTGCTCAAAGCAGGACCAACCCCCAATTTTTTCCCCAGATTTCTAAATGGCCCCCTCAAGGATTGAACTCACAACCCAGGGTTTAGCAGGCCAGTGCTCAAACCACTGAGCTATCCCTCCACCCCCAAGATATGCCTTTGTCACTGTTGTGAATGGTATCAGGGATCATCGAACCATAGAATATCAGGGTTGGAAGGGACCTCAGGAGGTCATCTAGTCCACCCCCCTGCTCAAAGCAGGACCAATCCCCATTGATGGACAGTTTCACAAGTGATGGCTTGAGCCTGGAAAAGGAGTCAGGAAGATTAGGAAAAGTAGAAAGAATAATATTTAATAAATAAATTAAAAGCTTTCAAATGCTTTCCAGTCCCCCAGTCAGGCCTCCTTCATGTCTGTGCAGCACTTCTCCATGCAACCGGCTGAAACTAGATCTTACTGCAGGTCCCTTCTGGTGCTGAATTCTGTGGCAAACTGGGAATTCTTCATCAGCTTCCAGTTCATTCATTTTAATTTAGGGGGTTTTAAAACTGAATTAAACATGAAAATAAGCAGTGGAATCAGTTCAGTATTCTGTGTGTCATTTGTTGTGACACTAAACACCTTTTATTTGATCCTGGGCTTAAATTGTCCATGTGCTGTGGAGTTGTGTATGGAGGATGCACTGCTGCTTTGTGGAATTCTTCAGAAAATTTTGCCGTGTTCAGCCAGGGCTATTTTGTTCCAATTTGGGAGCTCATGAAATGGGTATTATTTTACCTCCGCCTAGCGCCTCGTGAGGGAGGCTTTATTTAACTTGGGGGTGTTGCAGAAGGGATTGGATTCTGTTTCCACTATTGGGTGATGCTGACCTATGTTATCTCACATTCAGAGGTACATTCTGTTTTAACAAGGCAGTTGTTCAAGAGAATATTCAAGCTGCATATTCACGGAGTCAGATGTCAAGAAATGTCAACGTTAATACTGCACGCCCATCTTAAACTCTGCCCCCCGTGGATGTGAAGGACAACACCGTCCTTGGTACATTGTCACAGGGCTTCGATTTGTTTTTTCAAATGACAACACAGCCCAGCATCTGAAGCACCTCGCCACTTGCTTCCACACCACGGTACACCTGCTATTACGGTACCCACGGTACTAGTACCATAGAGTTTGGTGTATCACAGCACAGCCGCTGTAATAACTACGCTCTCCACAGAAACCCCAGTACCTTAGGTGGCTCATGAATATGATGGAAAGCCCACAGTGTGTGTTTATGGAGCTTATGGGCCTTATACCGGTTCATACTGAAGCCCTTTGTAGTGTAGAAGGGCCTTGTGCCTACTTTACGGCCCCTTTTACAAGGCCAGACAGAAGTAAAGGGACCCTGGTGTGAGTGAGACTCAGGCCCAATATCGCTGCTCATGTTAGAGGTTGGAAGAAACAGGCGTTTCATTGGGCATTTCCTCCGCAAATGTAGAGAGCAGTAGAACTGCAGTGTGACAGAACTGGTCAAATAAAAAGCGGGGGCATGAAAGCAGAATCCTAAAATGATTTCTACAATTTACAGCCTAAGAAAGCAATAAAAGGCCCTCTGCTCCCACTGCTGTGTAATGTACAACTCCTGTACTCCCATCAGTCCTGTGGCCAAAGGGCATTACATAGCTCTGTTGTATAATTGTGATGAAAATGGGCTTTGCTATTCAAACACTGGTGAGCCTCTTGGAGAAGTTGCAGGGGAGGAGACGGGAGGGCACACGCCAATGGGTGAAAGAACCTCCCTAATCACATGGCTTGTGGCACAGGACTTCTGTTTAGAGAGGATGGAAAGAAGAAGCGCTCAGCTGAAGATGTCCGAGTGCTAACCCCAGGCAGCAATCTCTGTGCTGTCATGCTCCCGCCTTCCCTCAGGGTCTCACAGCCCCTCACGGGCACAGACCATGGCTCACACGATGGGGCGGTGTCCCCTCTATGGCATATAGTAGCAATCTTCCCCTTCCCCATTAGCCTTCAGTGGGTTTGAGCCTGGTGGGGTGGGGTGAGGGGGCTTGTGTCTCCAGAGTCCTCCCGCCTCTTCAATCCCATGGGCACATTGACTTCAGTGAGTGGAGGCAGAGGTTGCATTAAGTCGCACTGCTTTCATCTCTGGACCCGAAGGAGGCTGGGGGGCAGTGCTGTCCAGGGGGAGCTGAGGCACACGGTAGGGGACTTAATGCGGCTAGCATTCTGGGCTCCCGGGCATCAGGGTGGAACACATGTATCCATTGCACGGGTGGCCCTGAGCACCTCAACCCATCCTGCTTGGAAACAGAAATTAGGGCCAGGCTCTCCAGTCTGATGAGGTTTTTCTGAGTTGCTCTAGCATCACCAAGCTCTTCCCTCTTGCTAAAGCCCTACCCCGGGCGTCACTGGATGAGTCCCCCGCCAAGGGTGCCGTAGCAGCAGCCACATCACATTGCAGGGGACAAATGCTTTTGAAGGAAAAAAAGAATTGTGTCTGGGGCATTCCTGTTTGCAGGTTAGCCTATAGGCAGCTGCCACAATGTAGAGCCACCCTGAGGCTGCTCTGTTTTGCGGGGTGACTGGCCCAGTGGCTGTGTGGCCCAAGACAATAATTGTGTGGTTGTGTGTGTGAGGGGGAAGGGGGGCAAGAAGATATCCTACCCCACTTTAGTTGTGCCCCCCGCTGCTTTTGCCCTCCCCAGCATTTCCTGAGATGTGCTAAGCATAGCTGAGTTGCAGCTCCAGGGCTGGATCAGCCTAGAGTGTATTCATGGGAATAAGTCAACTGCATGGCTAATTCACCACCTGAATGAAGGAAATGGTTAACTCAAGGGACTGAAATACATGAGTTATCCTCAAGACGAAAAGAAAGTAAGAAGGAAGAGTTCTGGCATTTATGACGCCTGTTGTCATAGAAACTGAACTTCATATTTCTATAGCACAATCTTCAGAAGGCAACAAATACAGTACGTTGTATCAGTGATGAATTAAGTTCAACTTTAGATTTCCAACACATTGTCAGGCAGCTCAAATCAGGCTTTATGTCATATCACCAAGTTGTTATCAGAGTCCTTAGAAACTATTGCTGGTGTACCTATAAGTAACCTAGGTGGTGCTTGTAAAATATTGTTTATTAGACCTGTAACTATTTGGGAAAGAGACTTCACAATAGCCTGCAACAAGGTTTCTCACACTCCTCTATAGGGCGGACCCCCCCCCAAAAGAGAATGTGTTTCAAGAGACATCTTCCTTCCCACTCACCATTGCAGACCTTCCCTATGGGAACTTCGGCCATGGCCTGCACGGGAAAATGTTTCATGCATTTTACCTGACTTCTACTGCACTTAAGCAGATGGACATAAAGAAGGGAGGCAGCATCATGGGCTCTGCTTGTCCTCTGCAGACTACGAGTAGCTCAGATATTATAGCTTGGGAAGCTCTGGCCCCTGCAGCATGTTACCTTGAACCGTAATGGCACTGGGTCCTCTGACAGGTGGTGGCACAAAATGCATGGTGTTCCATTCGCCTTAGTTCTGATTAATTGGGAAGGCCAATGTGTATGCAAGAAATATAAAATATGATGTAGCTTGCCCAGTGTACTGGGACCATGAATAAATCTTAGCATTTTCCAGCAGTGACCAAAGTGCATCTGTGATTATCAAAGATGCATAGATTATAAAGCCAGAAGGGACCATTGCAAATATCTAGATTGCATTGCACAGGCCATAGGACTTCCTTGAATTAAGCAGATCTTTTTAAAAAAACACAGCAACTTTGGATTTTAAAAATTGCCAGCGATGGAGAATCCACCACAACCCTTGTAAATTGTCCCAATGGTCAATTACTCTCACTGTTAAAAATGTACACCTTATTTCCAGACTGAATTTGTCCAGCTTCCACTTCCAGCCATTGGATCTTGTTTTAACTTTGTCTGTTATGCCGAAGAGCTCATTTTCAAATTTCTGTTCTCCATTTAGGTTCTCAAAGACTGTAATCCACTCACCCTTTTACCTTCTCTTTGTTAGACTCAAAAACCTTGGTCTGTTTAGCTATCACTATGAGGCATGTTTTCCAATCCATTAATCATTCTTGTGGCCCTTCTCTGAACCCTCTCCAGTTTCTCAACATCCTTCATGAACTCTGGGCACCAGAACTAGACACAGTGTTCGAGTAAGGGTCGCACCTGTGGCAAATCAGAGGTAATAGACCCTCCCCACTGCCACTCGATATTCCTGTTTATATATCCAAAGCTTTGCCCTTTCCTTAGAATGGCATGTGTCTGTGGCAAATGTTGACTGCTTTGGCTTCCAGTATATCAAGGATCCCGTGGTGATTTATGTGCAAGCAGAGTCATCCCAGTGCTGAACAACTGGCTTTTGTGTCATTTCTCAGGCTTTTAGTTTTTCTAGCAGTTATTCTATTCATGGGCAATCTTTCATTTCTATTTGCCTGCCAGTGAAGGTATAGAAACAGCAACAGGAAATAGAAATATTAGTCTATGCTAATGGGATAATGTGAGCTGACAACTACCGCATGACGACTTTGGAATGTTGTAGACTTTCATGATAGAATTACATGCTGGTTTGCACAGGCTACAAATGCCATGTGTTGTTTATCAGCGTGGGGATGTGCACTAGTTAATGAAGGTGGGAAGGACAGTTGTGTTCAGTCTGCTAACAATTTGAACACCTAAACGATGGACAATATTTACATACAGGCAGGTTTCTGTCATTTAGCTATTAAGTGAGGTTGGATACACATTTCGTTCAAAATATGATGTGAGAGAAAAGATCACTGTTGTCAGAATATGCTAGGACAGTGACATGTCTTGTGTATGTCACGCAGGGACTCTCTAGAGATGTCGCATAGGAGGCTTCGAGAAGGTAATGCGCTATTTCTTCTCCTAACTTTATACTGCAGAGGACACGTTCTCCTCTTTCCCGATTAACAGCGGGAGTCGTAGATTGGGAGTATTGCGACTGTCTTGTCTGACCTCCTGTATCACACAGGCCACAGAACTTCCTCCAAATTATCCCTAGAGCAGAGTTTTTGGAAGAACACCCAGTCTTGATTTAAAAATCACCAGTGACGGAGAATCCAGCACAATACTTGATACATTGTTCCAATAGTTAATTGCTCCCTCTTAACAATTTATGCCTTATTTCCGCTCTGAATTTGTTTAGCTTCAACTTCCAGCCATTGGGTCAAATTATATCTTTGTCTGCTCCTTTGACAAACCCATTATTAAATATTTGTTTCTTAAGTAGATACTTATAGACTGTGATCAAATCACCCCTTAACCCTCTCTTTATTAAGCTAAATAGATTGAGCTGTTTGAGTCTACACCTATAAGGCATGTTTTCTAATGCTTTAATCATTCTCGTGACTCTTCTCTGAACCGCCTCCAATTTCTCAACAGATTGTGAATTGTGGACAGCAGAGCTGGTTGCAGTATTCCAGCAGCAGTCACAACAGTGCCAAATTCAGCAGTAAAATAACTTCTCTGTTCCTACTCAAGATAGGTTTCAGAGTAACAGCCGTGTTAGTCTGTATTCGCAAAAAGAAAAGGAGTACTTGTGGCACCTTAGAGACTAACCAATTTATTAGAGCATGAGCTTTCGTGAGCTAGCTGTAGCTCACGAAAGCTTATGCTCTAATAAATTGGTTAGTCTCTAAGGTGCCACAAGTCCTCCTTTTCTTTCTACTCAAGATAGTATTTGCAGAAGTAGCTCTGCCCTTTGGTTTTAATTCTCACATTCTGGAGTTCTTTGCAATACTCTTTTTTGCACCAGAGGCCAATAGGATGTTGTATCAGGCTGTTGTGTGGGGTGAGACAAACCTAATTTTGGAGGGTTAGGTAGAGGAGAAAGAGAAACTGCAGAAGAGACTGAGCCTCGGTAGCCTTGGGTGGAAAAGCTTAGAAGGGTTGAGAGATTTTTCTGAACTCTGTTAGAGCAGCTTGTTGTTGTGCTCTTGATAGTCAGCAGGCAGTCAGTGCAGAGGAGCGGCTCGGTAGGCTTGGTCAAGGTTATTGTCATTGGAATCCTGGAATATTTGCTTATTGATATTTACAACTAATCCCCACATTGTACTCAGGGGTAATTTATAAACTGGGCAAGTTCTAACTGAGTAAATCCTGTCAACATTAAGAGAGAAATGAAGTGCAGTAGCTAACTCCCACAGTAGGCCTGGTCACTGGGGAAGCAGAGAGGTTCTGACGTCGACAACACCTACCACATCCTCCCAGGCTTTCTAGTTTTTCTTTCATAGGCAAATACCTGCCCAATTTTCTAGAAAGTCAAAATATTTTATTTCAATGACTGTTCTAGCACCGCATATCTACAGTGCTGTTGTTTGCCAGGCTGCCATAAAGGGCCCTGCACAGTAGCACGTGGCCCTGTTTGTATTTATAATTGTCACCCATAGAGGCTTATATGGCTACTAATTCTGTTGCTTATTATTGGCCTAAGCAATATTATCATTATTCTGAAAGCTTGTTTGGAAGTAGTGGAGCTATGTTGCGTTGCCTATCCTTGCTGTGTACATGGGTACTTCCCCTTTACGTTTAATTCTTCCTCGGTGAAAGTATGCTCCATATCGGAACTCTTACCCTTTGGTGTAACATAATCTATAAAAGCTGCATTCAATATAGACCAAAGATTCAGAAGGAAATATCTGATGTCAGAGTGTAATTTATTTTCATGTTTTGTTTTTAAGAGTGCATTTCCCCTAGAATATTGTGGTAATTGTTCATGTCATGTTTGATTTCCCTTTTGGACATGGAAGACAAACAAAGATTGACTAGAAGTATTCCTTTCCATGCTAAGAGAATGGAGGCACCTTAAGTAGGGTGACACACAAGATGAATTCTCCTGTACCACTAATGCTGCCCTGTCTCCTGTCTTGCTTTATAATTAATTAGCTGTCAGATTTGTTAAACCTCCACTAACTGCCTACAGAGACGCTAGGCAAATTGGCCCTGAAATTAAGACCCAAGCTTTGGATGATCTTCTTCCTGACCTTACAATTCTCATTATTGATTTCTCCATCATTTCCACCTGTTCAGCATAGACATGAAATGGACATTTTTTAGATTAAAAAAACTCAATTACCTCTCTTTTTAAAGATTTTTCATGTCAAATACTCCAGTTTTTTAAAGGTTTGTTGCATACAATTCAGAGGATTTTCTGCCCTGATAATGAAATGGGCTTTTTAGTGCCTCTTGGGCTTGCCACCATCAAAATACTTATTGCCTAGCTGTTGCCAAGTTACAAAGTGAAAATAAAGACCTAGATTGATTTATTGCTTTTACAATAGTTCATATAGTGGGATATTATCTGAGTAGCTGAACTGAGTTGGTAAAATATCACATCCAAATTGAAAGTTCAACTGAATTAGCAGGTTCTCATTAAATCTGATGACTTTGGGGAAAACTGTTCTCTGACTGAAGTATATGCCCTGCAATAAATGGCATAAGTCATTGTCATGTCAAGAGTATGAAATAACATAGTGAACACATTGCCTGTTTTGAGTGATCTGTGTTAGTTGTCTGATAAATGTCTTAACGAAACTTCATTTTTTTTTAAAAATGCAATCACCATTCCTGTGCAGTGACACGTTCACAGCTTTTTCTATGGATGTGCTTTTTTCAGATTGTTATAGTCTGGTAATAAATTGAGACTCAGGTTGACACACTTCTACTCCTTAAACCATTTTCTAAGACAGTTTGGGGGAGAGAGTTTCCTGCTGTGCATTTCTGCTGCACTCTTGACTGCTGTTACTGTCACCACACTTTTCCACTCTTGACTGGTTTACATGCCTCATAATTTTTTTCTTCCTCTTCATATGTTGCTCTCATGAATGTTTTCCTGATGAGGGATCCATAAAATAAATCCTCTTTTAGATTAAAGGACAACTACAGACGAGACCCAAATGCTCAACCCCAGTGGCTACCATGCAACTTTGGCTGTGCCTTTAACTCTGCTATATACCGTACTGTTTGTAGGACCTCCAGCAACAATGGCTTTTCTGGTGCATTTCTCAGTCAGTCAGCTTCAACATTCTGTTAATAATTTGGAAGCTTTTATTCATTCCAGAAGTCCTATCAAGGTTCAGTCTAGTATGAATGAAGGGTCTGGGATTTTAAGTTTACATCAGTTCTGTTGAAATATTGAAGGAACACGGATAAACCTTGATGTGGGCAAGACAAAACTTTCATCTCCATATTTATTATCATTTATTTATTTTGATTTATAATACATAAGAGCATACCCTAGACTTCATCTGCCTTTGCTGTAAATTAATAGTGCCATCACTATTGGTCAGAAATACAGCTGCCTTACATTGAAGACCATTTCCCACTGAATTGCTGCAGTCTCTTGCCTTGACAGAATGTCAAAACCCATTGTACTCTCAAATACCGATGAATCAAGTTCCTGCAGGAAAGGCCTGCAATCAAAGTTGCTTATAATGGAGTTATCTCTTACATACCGGGGTGCTGAGATACATTTGATAATTGTGTGTTGTATAAAAATCTAGCTTAATTTTAGCCATTTAAATTAACCACCTTTTAATTTTGTTGAGCTCCCACTTGTTCTTGCATGAACGGGAGGAGTGAATGGACTGTCAGATTAGCATTCTCTTTACCTTGCATTCTGGTTTTTGTTTGTTTCTCATGGTTCAGCCTTGATTATCTTAATTACACTTATCTGAAACTGCCTCTTCCTCCAGACGTTATCCCTTCCCAAAAGCCTTGGTCAAGAGGAGACTAAGGGCTGGGAGGACAGAAGAGTTTACAACCTGTTGAGAGCATAAACACCAAGGAGAGAGAATAGTTATTTAGTGTGCCATGAGAGTGTGTGTAAATTGAAGAAATGAGATGAAATTAAGAGGGCAAATGTAGGGTGATTCTGAGGACAAATATCTGGATAGTCCTGCCCATTTGGCTGTGGCCTAGTCTCATCTAGGGAAATGAGGAAGCCTCATTCCTTGGTGCATTTAAAATTAGGTTAAATACTAGAAACTGATTTTGCAGGCTAGTTCCCTGACGGTGCAGAGAATGGAATGGGGGACCTAATAGTCTTTCATTTTCATGATTCTGTGACATCCATTTAAAAGCCCCCCATTTACTCAGAGCCTCATTTCTTCACATGTATTCATTGGCTCCTGTGATATTTGGTTAATCCAGTTTGTACCAGTCTCCTTTCTTATTCTTCTCATGTCTAAATGAAATCGTTGTTGTCATTTTAAAAATCTGCCCTCATTCCCCATGCCTCGAGTAATTACCACTGTCATTCCCTCAACCCCTTCATGTCTGCGATAGCTTCTATTGTTTTGCTTGAACTATCAGCTGTGAACCTGTTTGCAGTGTTGGTGTATCTGTGCAGCTGGCGGGGTGTGTTGTGAACATGACATTCAAAGCAAGAATGATAACCTCATTGCTAATGGGGCCGCACTGGTACAAAGATGGGGATGGTGGTATGAGTTTCCACTAAATCATATTTGAAATTCTGATGGCATATCTCTTGCTTTGTGTCATGAGCAATGGTACTGAGTGGTGGCATTAAATAATGCATATGATTTGCAGTTATTGTATGGAATGAAGATAAGATGGTTCGTAAGGCACCAGATCATGTTATCTGCTTTTGGCACATGAATTCAATGGTCTGACCTGGCCTAATGTTTGCTCTCCTTTTAAATGCTGATGTAATTACAAAACAGGTTTCAGAGTTTAGTCTTCATATCCTGGCCATGCAAAGAGGGGTCAGTCTTAAGTTAATGGGGCCCACTGCTGATTTGTAGATCAGGCTTGTAAGAGAATGACCAGTGACGTTTGGCCCCTCCTGAGAGTGCAGCAGTAACAGAAAGGCATACATAGAGTGAACTGGGACTAGGGTCGGGTGTGTCTGCTTCAATGGCAGTTTTCATGAGAGTGATGTCCGTGTTCGTGATGACTACAGAGTTTCATGTCTCACTCCCTGTGAATGAGGTAAGAGAACGTGTGTGGTGTGTCCTGACACAATCAAGAGTTAGTGCCACACCTGAATGTTTTGGCTGCAGCTCTGCAAGGGAGAGCTGGGTCCAGGAACTGAAGGGGACAATGAAAGGAGAGAGGCACTGTCATTCTCATTGTCAGTTTTCTTTCTCCCTTTCTTCTCTTGGCTCAGGGTTCAGCGATGACCTTTTGTTCATTTTCCTGGCACTTCTGCCGCTTCCCCTTTCAAAAAAGGTATTTTGCAAAATCCAGTTTGATAGCTTGGATCATTACACCCCATCCTGGTGGGGGTAGGGGTGGGGCTCTTCTCATGTGAGGGGAGTGGACTGTTGCATAGAGAGCCCAATGGAGAGCTGTAGGAAGTCTGTCACTGGGGAAGGGAGTGATTGAGAGACCTGCAGAAAAGCAACAACACTTGCACTTCTCCTAGAGTGGTGCAAAACTCTCTGAGGGCCAAGCCTCAAGGTCTCCTGCAGGAATCCCTGTGAACCGTCTGTGAGCAGGAGCCCTCCAAAGGAAGGGATAAATGGCAGCCCCTCCCCATGGGCTGTGGTAGGGTGCTGGTCTACTATCCATCTGCAAAGGGTTATGGCCAGAGTGTCTGTGTAGCCATATCCCCACCCCTTATCCTTCCTGGCCAGCCTTCCATGTCCCTGCAAAACAAATTGCATGGAGCACTCTTCCCACCGTGCACAGGACAACATAAAGGTTTCAGTTTTGGGGAAATAACTTATCAGCCTCCAAGTAAAAAAAAATCACAGCTGCAATCGCCTTCTGTGCCAGAAACAGCCATGATGGAGTAAGTTGGGATCCCACCCAGTCACTGACGGGAGTAAGATTTCAGTTTTGTGCTGGGCCCTGGTGGCAGAA
Organism: Lepidochelys olivacea; assembly: GCF_965140295.1. Classification (NCBI taxonomy): domain Eukaryota; kingdom Metazoa; phylum Chordata; order Testudines; family Cheloniidae; genus Lepidochelys; species Lepidochelys olivacea. The sequence goes on from NC_140416.1 coordinate 128,497,397, forward strand.
CGAGACTTTGGTCTTTCTCCCAATCCTTGCTGGTTATGAGTGGTGCCATCTGCCATCTAAGATTTGCCACCAGGGACGCGGGGGGCTGGCCCACTGGCCACGAATGGAAACAAGAATACTCTTCTGCCCATGCTCTGAAGCTCTTACTCCACCAAAATTCCAAGGAAAGTCAATGGAGTTTTGACTGAATAAGGGCAGCTCAATAAATATTTCAGGAGTGGGCCCCATATAATCCATTCTTAGCATTGTCTGGCAATCCATGCACAGCGGGAGCTCTTTGTTTTTAATACAAATTAGTTCACTAAATTTCATTCCTGATGCCAGTGGTAACAGACACAATCATCCGCCTGGTATTCTTTTTTAATAGCTGGCTTGCAGCACCACAATATCCAAATTCCAAAGAGAAAACTATATTTTATTCCAGTAGCGATTTCTGTATATGATATACTGCAGGCCCAACAGAGAATACTGTGTATGGTAAATTATATAAAGAATAAAAAAATAGGAAAACATCAGAAATACCTGGGTTAGATAAGTCCCAGGAGAAGAGTTCCTGTTTTCATCTTCTCACACATATTAAGTCTGAATTGTGAGTGACATTTAATTCCAGTGTTGTGCTCTGGGATCAGAATATGCAGTGTGGAACGTTACCTATTCTATGGCTAACAGATAGAAATGGGCTGTAAAAACATGTTTATGTGGAGCAGATAAGTGGCCTGCAAAGTGCCAAACCACTTGCATATATCACATTTGTAAGCACTGGCCATTGTTTGATTTATTGACTCTGCGCAGGAACTGCTTATAACTCAAGGCTAGAAATGGACCTTGGGGATGTTGGTAGGTACTGACACAAGGCAGATAATTGACATGACTGATATCTAGCAGAGTGTGGGACAAAGGAATAGCTTGGGCATACACTGTAGTTAACCATAAGAATACAGTTGGGAATAACTTTCACTTGTGTAAAAAGTTCACTACAGTGTTTCTATGTGTGTGAAATATTGTCCATGAGATAAGTTATGATTCATTTGCACTACCCTGTCACAAAAAAGGGCCTGGAGCCTGTTGTGCTAGGCACAGTGCAAACAAAACAAAAAAATAGTCTCTCTCTTAAAGAGCTTACAATCTTTACATGAGACTGTACTGGTTGGCATGATAGGCAGTGACATGGTCAAAGGGACAGGCTAGAAAAATGACCTTTGCAGCAGCCGCATTGTGCAGGACAAGGTGACACACGGAGAGACAGCTGGTGCTGTAATCCAGACATGAGAGTCTGGATGAACATTTTACTTGGGTGGATGATAGGAAAGTCTGTATCTTAGAGGTGTTCTGCAGAGAAAATCTGCAAGAATTAGAGATAGCCTGGATGTGAGGACCTGGAGCGCGGTCTGAGCCAAAGAAGATGACCATGTTATGGTCCTGTGTGACGGGCAGGGTGATGGTGTACACAGTGACTGAGAAAGGAGGTCGCAGAAGAGACTCGAGGGGCAAGTTTAAGAGCTCTATTTTAGCTGTGTTCAGCTTGTGGTGATGGCTAGACATCCCCGAGGAGATACCAGTGAGACAGGCCAAGAGTTTAGTTTGGACAGAAGGAGACAGGTGTCCTTCTCACCACTGGGGTGCCTGGGTTCTGTACAAGTCCCAGTCACTAGAAAGGTGAGAGCTTTGCAGGTCTGGCCATACTGCTTGCTGATAACACAATGCTGTGCACTATTGGGAGCTTCTATTCCCATCATGCGCTGGTTCTTCTGGCTCACTGAATGGAACTGGCACTGAACACCGCTGGCCATCTGATTAATATGACCCAGCCCTAAATGGCTCAAGATCTCAGATCATTCAGGCCACAGTCTTGACCTCAGAACCCAGCCAAAATTTCTGGGCCAGGAGGGGTGGGGGAAGGGGTGTGCAGGGGCAGTGGAGAGCAGAGAGGGAGGAATCTTTGCCACCAGGCCATGGTGTTGCTTTACAGATGCTACTGGTCGTTCAGCCAAATAGCTAAAATTGTCTATGCAGGACTTTAGATAGATAACAGCTATTCAGTCCCAGCTGCTTGTGTAGTGAGACTGTACCAGTCCCATTGCACAGGATTCCTCTGTGGTTGCAGACTGGTTGCTGGATTTTCCCTTGAAAGAAAGAGTTTGTTGATGAAAATGGCTTCAGTTTTGGGACAGGAGGCCTGAGTAGGTAGCTGGTGATTCCTCGTCCAAACTCACTGGGTGCAGATATAGTTATTTAGACACCCGAAAAGCCTCTTGAATATGCAATCACCTAATTTGCACATGCAGTTGCATTAATGTAAATATATGCAGAAAGTGGATGGGCCTCTCTCCTTTTCTGAAAATGTGGCTCAAACGTCAGAAATACATTAATGATTCCTTAAAACAAAATATTTGAAAACAGTTTCTTCTTCACTTCTCGGCCAAGTCCTGAGTTCCAGTTTCTGTGTTTAAACTACAACTCTCGAGTTCACACAATTCAAAGCCATATAAGGAGTGACCAAGGGGTGCATGGGTCAAAATCTGAGTTTTGACCACACTCCCTTCTCCTCCTTTCCCACTGAAATACACTTATTTCACTCTTGGTTAAGTAGAGGAATTGTTTACAGTGACAAAATCAAAAGCCCCAGTTAAAAGATAGTATTTTGTTTCATTCACAAAACTAGAGAGAATACTTTTTAAATGGATTTGTTTCAATGGCAATTTTTTTTTTTTGCATTTAATAACTGTCCCATGTATCGGGTGACAATTTCATAACTGCCCGTACCACCTTAGAATCAAGGGCTTGTATTCTGCTTTTACAGTCACAAGTGTATGGGAGCTGCCCAAACACTTGTCAGTGACAGTTTATTGTAGGAAAAGGGGACACTCGTGTCTCTTTCTGTGGCTGATTTTCTACCCCAAATGCAGAATTTCCCTTAGTTCAATTACTTCCATATTCTGAATAACCAAGGGGGTGTGCCGCAATGTTGCTGATAATTCTCGGGTTAAATGTTACAAGCGTAACATGGATGTACCCTCCCCTCGAAATGGCAATAGCATTGTTGTGAACTCTGTTCTGCGTGCACCCTTTCTCTTTGGCACACACACAAAACTTCTGACAGCAGTTATCCTTACTCTGTGAGGTGGCACCAGCTGTGGAGACAAATGCTGCTGAGCACGAGTGAAACAGAATTTGGGCCCTCAGACCACCCAGCCACTGGTGGTTTAATATATACAGCTGAGGTTAATAATGTGAACAAAAATCTATTAATCCAGCTTTGGCTCCTCAGTAGCTGTGATTTCCTCCTGCGAGCGGCAGCTTTCCCCACCCTGCCTGTGCCACGCCCTCGTTCTGCCCCCTCCCATCCTTGGCCCAGTTGAAACGCAGCTCCCCACCCCCAGCACCCAGCCTGCAAGTGCTATGTTCTGCGGGATGGGGAGTGGTGCTGCCCAGGAATGCCAGGGCCAGGTTGTGGGAGAAGAGGACTGGGCGGGGGGGTCACAGCAAGGAATTGGGGGTGACTTCTGGGTCCTGGGTGAAAAAGGTTGAGAGCCACTGAGCTAAAAGTATTTGCCAAGTCCATGGGCCCAAAGCACTCTGGACTCTCATTGCCCAGTGCTCTGCTGGGATTCATGTTGTTACAGGGGCGTTTCCTCCAAGCTAACGCGCCATTTGCCAAAGCCCAAGGATGGCGGTTGTGCTGGGAACAGACTGCTGTAGATCATGGGTCTGTTCTGAGCATCCATTGTTATTGCTCGTTCAAACAAGAATTAATCCAGGGAAGTTCTGTGGCCTGTGCCCTACAGGACATGGGTCTAGATGATCACAATTGTCCCTTCTGCTCTTAGAATCTATTAATATTGGAACTTTCTGACACATTCACCTTCCCACCTCGATTTCTCCACCCTCCGTCGTTCTGTGCCTCCCTCCACCCTGTGTGCAGCTCAGCAAGAGCTGTCAAAATCTGTGCCCTCAGGTACTGCGGTGTTTGAAACTGAATGTGACTTTTCTGCTCTTTGTATTGCTACCTCTCCACTCATTATAGAGACCCGGGGCCCAGTTCTGATGTGTGTTACACAGATACAAATCCAGAGTAAGACCACCAAGGTCAATGTGGCTTACACCGCTCTAAGCGAGGGAAGAGCTGCTTTTATCTTCAAGGGGACATCAGAATTCCCGCTACAGGAGAGAAAGAAATAGCTTCTATGATATAGAGTAGTGTGCCAGTGAAAACCCTGCCTTGCACTTGTGCGTGCGTGCACAGACACACGTTAACTGTGCTGGCAAAGCTACAGTTAGACTTAACAAAGGAACTCCCATTTTCTATATGCATAGAAAGTTTTTCTTTTTTAAAATGTTTATCATAAACTCCTCTATGGAATGCTTTTTCTTTTATTGCAGTACTGTACAGAGCATTCAGCTTATTAAAGAGACTCTTCAGGGTCTGAAGTTGTTTTATTATGTCATTTTTGTAATGGTGACTTAAGGATGGTTCATGGTTAGGAAGTAATAACCATGGCCAGTGCTGGATAAACGCCAGGTCAAAGGCCTCAGAGTTTATCATCTTGGGAGATGGTTATTACCTCAGAGAGAGAGCCTCACGTTATAACCGGGTGACTCTGCTGAAGATGTTAATTAAATATTCACAATATAAATTAAAGAGGGGAAAAAACAACTGCAAAAGACCAAATGGGCTGTTACACTGCTGACAAGTAATTTCTTTAAAAGCAAAAGCTAAAGAAAGTGTATATCCTTCCTTCCTTCTCCTCATCCTCTCATGTTCTCTGTCCTCTTTCTGCCTCCATCTTTTCTCAATGAAATCACCTTCCCTCCACAATAGCAAAGCTGTTCTCCCCTTTGGTGACATAGATGCATAGAAATGCAGGACTAGAAGAGGTCTCAGGAGGTCATCTAGTCCAGCCCCCTGTGCTCAGGCCAGACCAGTATGTCTAGATCATCCCTGACAGGTGTCTGTCTGTCTTGTTCTTATATACCTCCAAACACAGACAGGGATTCACACAGGTTTTCCCCCCCTCCCCCCACCCTCTCTTTTCTAATCTGATCTGAGCGGGAGGGGCTGGGATTCCCTGTAGCAAACAAACAATGTAAACATAAGACTAGGTGAATGACTTTGGTCAGAGGAACCTAGCTGGCTTGTAGGGTTTTGCTGTTCAAAGAAAGCAACCAGTCAGACTGTAGGGTATTGAATGAAAGGCGAACCACTAGTGTAGAGTTTTGGGTCAGAGGTTTAGTGTATCCTTCCATTCTAATTGGCTGAGAAAATTTTATTTCAGCACAATTGATGATAAAATGGCATTGAGATTAAAAAGCCATGATTGGGTTGAGTATGTTTTCGTAAATAACGTGTCTCCCTTCCATGGAAATTGAATGTGACTTTTGTAATTCTTTTCCATTAATGCATTTCAAAAATCACAGCTGTAAAGGCACTGAACAATTTTGTTGGCTCTAATGCATTAGGGAATAGCCCTGGATCCTCTGATATGTTGGTAATTTGTTTCTTAACAGCAGAAGGATAAATTGTGATGATAAGAACCAGCATAATCTTTTTCATTTAGAATGCAAGATGTTATTGATAAAACAGGAGAGCAGAGAGCAGCTTTCCTGAAATGCTGCGATACAAGAAGAAAATACGGCCAAGAGGCCTGTGGCGCCTTGTAGACTAACAGACGTACTGGAGCATGAGCTTTCGTGGGTGAATCCCCCTTCGTCGGATGCAAGAAGAAAATAGTAATGGAAATCCGACTTAGCTTTTATTCATCATTGTTACAGAACTACAAAGAACCTGTCCTGTAAACAGGGAAAATGTATCTCTTTTGTATTTGTGAAATTAGTGCTATTCTTGTGCTGATTCTCCGTACAAATCGGGGGTGACCTCTGTAGAGCTTCGAGGTTGCTAGTCCAACAGGGTTGGGTTGTGGCAGTTCACACCCATTAGCAGCAATTTAATACATTCCATGCAGCACATCGTGTGAACTTGTATTACTTCTACAATGACAGCTGAAGCAGGGGCCCTACTGTGCTGGGTGCTGCAGGTACCACAGAGTAAAGGACAGTCCTTGCTCCAAAGAGCTTGCAGTCTGAAATGACAGCATGGATAAAGGGGGAGGTAAAGGGAAGAATATTTCCACCGGGTTCAGATGGGGGCTTTGGCACAGACCTGAAGTGACTCGTCCAATATCTGTGACACAGCCAGACACTGAACCCAGATCTCCAGAGTCCCAGCCTCGTGCTATCACAAGGCAACCCTTCCTCTCATGATTGTTTGGGGGCTAGAGACCAATTCCCCTATGCCTTTGTACAGCATCTAGCACAATAGGGCCCGAATCCTGATAGACGTGTCCAGGTGCCACTGCAATAAAAGTAAATAGTTAGACATGGCCCTACATTGTTTGCGCTGCAAGAACTGCAGTGTCAGTCCGGCTGGGAGGATCTGTTGGCAAAGGAGAAGCTTTATGCCAAGCCCAATCCAGAAGGGAGTAAAGGAGGAGTGATGCTGCAGTTGCATTCCTCAAACCAGACTTTCAGAAGGGCTTTCCTCTGACACCACCACACAGCTAGCCCTGACGCAGCCCAAACCCTGGAGAGCAAATCCACTCTTCCCCACAGGGGTTAAGTGTATCTCGGGCATCTTCTGTATTTCCCTTTCCCTGTAACCCTCAACTCCTGCTTTTATCTTGAAGAGCATGTGCTGTTTGTTCAGCATGCTCGATGGATAGCAGCAGTCTCTTCCTTCTCCAATGGGCTCTGCGATCCCCGACACATCACCCCACTATGACCTGCCATGTGGTCAACCGACATGACTTTCCTTAGCTCTCTTCTCTCTCACTCCCACCAAAAAGACTCTGAGATCTGCATCCTGTGCCCCTTTGCCAGAATTTGATGAGAATCATAGAATAATCAGGGTTGGAAGGGACCTCAGGAGGTCATCTAGTCCAACCCCCTGCTGAAAGCAGGACCAATCCCCAACTAAATCAAGAAGAATGTCCCAGGGCTGTAGATAAATTCTATCACAGAGGTGGATGGTAAAGAATTGATGGCAGCTGGCAATCATTTTGGCACATGCTAGGCAGGATGCTGTTTTTTTTTCCCCTTCTCTTACTTAATCAGAGTATTTATCTGTTCCGGAAGCAGTAGCAAAAGTTCAAAAATCTCTCTATATATGATATGAGCTATAATTTTAATGCTTTTTTAATAAAACAAGACTCTGATTTAAAATATTCTTAGTTAATGACCAGCATAAATCGACGGAAGCCTTATAACAAGGAGAGATTTTATGATTGAAATGGAATAAAAGACGTTGTGGTATTAACAGGATTGCTAAAATGCAGACAGTGCCTTGCATATATTTAGGATTTACTATTTTCTAAAAGAAAACAATGAGAAATAGGAAAAAGGATTTTGATTATTTATTGGCTAACAAAAACAAGAAAAGAAATGCATGACAATGGAGAGATGAGCCAGATGTTAAATCACTGGTTTCCATCAGTGCAAATCGATATGGAAACAGTGTAGGGCCAGAACACCCACAACTCCTGGATTTAGTCGCCTCAAGTGCTGGATGACGAATAGCGAGGCTCTGTCCCGGCCAGAGGTTCGGGTGATGGATTGATGATTATGTAGGCTTTGTATGGGGTAAGCCCTGAATTTTCCCACAGCAAATGCATAAATCATCCCACAGTCCCATGCAGATGCGTGAGTCACTGGCATGATTCAGACCCCAAGAGCAGGGTGCTGCCATGCCGAGGTGCAAACATTGACAGAAGATTGGCCAGTTACACATTTTCTTCCCTCTTTGCTACAATTTTGTTCTAATTTAGTTGAGCCTCATGCAGTTCTAATCCTGATGGGGTGGGAAGTGGTGCAGTGGGTGGTGGAAGAAGCTAGAGCGAATGTGGAAAACCAGTTTTAAATTAAAAAATGTCACATTAAAGGAAAAGTCTTTTAGTAAAAATGTCTTTGTTGTAGCTGCATTGGACAGATCCGTGCAATGAGTTATAACCATCGCCTGTTCTTTCTCTCTCCGCTACCTCCCCTCACTCCAGTTGTCAAGCTGTGTCTTTGCTTACTTCTGTTTCTTCGTCTCTTTGATTACAAACTCATTTGGAAAGGGGATCTGACTTGCTCTGTTCGCCAAGAGCTGCACATTAGATGTACACTATAGAAGTGATTAACAGTATAAATAACAAAATTTATTAGCACCACTGAGTTAGTTGCAAATTGATGGACAATGAAGCAGACAGCTACTTGGGCCTGTTGTAAAGTTGCCCGGAAACCAATTTTCATGTGCTAAGCTGGAAAAAAATCCTCTTATAATATTGTGCCGAAATATGTCCCTTCTCCCACACACCTGCCAGCCCTGATCCCTTTGCCCCGCCATCCCTAAGGACATTCTGCATTAGTAATGCCCTTGTTCTGGGGATTGCAGGGACTGGTTGCCTGTCTCCAGGTAGCATGATACCAAGAAGAGAGCAGGGCATCAGTGGCATCATGGCAAAGAGGGCTGGCACATTGGTGATGGGGCAGAGTATGTGGAAGCAATCTGCTCCACCTGTTAGGGTGCACGTCCCCCTTCCTACCTACACGTGTATTTAAACCCCACTTGGAGTTTGCCAGCTTCTAGAACTCTGGACTAAGCCTCTAGCAGGTCCTACCTGATGGCCTACATCCAAAATGGCTTCCATAGCTCTCTGATGCCATTTCCCAGCATGCTTGGAGTCAGGAGCGGTGACAGAATGTACTAGAAACTCCTGTTGAGCTCAATAGGGAGGATTTTGTATGGGTCTGGACTGGCCATTTGCTGGGACAATCATAGAGTCATAGGCCTGTGGGGCTGGAAGTCACCTCAAGAGGCCATCAAATCCAGCTCCCTGCACTGAGGCAGGACCAAGTAAACCTAGATCTTCCTTGACAGGTGTTTGTCCAACTTGTTTTTAAAAGCTTCCAAAGTTGGGGTTTCCACAACCTCCCTTGGAAGCCTATTCCAGAGCTTAACTGCCCTCACAGTTAGAAAGCTTTTCCTAATAGCTAACCTAAATCTCCCTTGCTGCAGATTAAGCCCATTTCTTCTTATCCTGCCTTCAGTGGACCTAGAGAACAATTGATCACTGTCCACTTTATAACAGCCCTTAACACACTGGAAGACTGTTATTAGGTCCCCCCCTCGGTCGTCTTTTCTCACGACTAACTATGCCTAGGGTTTTTAACCTTTTCTCATAGGTCAGGTTTTCTAAACCATAATCATTTTTGTTGCTCTCCTCTGGTCTCTCTCCAATTTGTCCACATCTTTCCGAAAGAGGGGCGCCCAGAATTGGACCCAGGACTCCAGCTGGGGCCTCACCAGTACTGAGCAGAGACGGACAATTACTTCTTGTGTCTTACATACAATGTTCCTCTTAATGCACCTTATTAGTTAGACTTATTTGTCATTGCAGCACACTGATGCCTCATATTCAGTTTGCGATCGAGTGTAACCTTCAGATCCTTTTCAGCAGTACGACCACCTTGCCCGTCATTCCCCAGTTTGTTTGTCATTGTGCATTTTATTTTTCCTTCCTAAGTGAAGTACTTTGTGCTCGTCATCATTGAATTTCATCTTTTTGAATTCAGACCCATTCTCCAATTTGTCAAGTTTGTTTTGAATTCTAATCCTGCTCTCCCAAGTGCTTGCAACCCCTACAGGCGTGGTGTCTGCAAATTTTATAAGCGTATTCTCCACGCCATTATCCAAGTCATGAATGAAAATATTGATAATAACAGAACCAGGACTGATGAACCAGGGCTGCTCATCCCCTCAGGGGAAGGGGACAGCCTGACCAAGAGCAGAGAGGAGGTTTTGTTTCAGTTTTGAGCTGTGAGTTGACAGCTGAGAGAGACACAGAATGGCTCAGGGAGTCTCTGATTAACTCCACAAAGGGAGCCTTTGCACAGCTGTGGGATCCATTGCATGGGTCAGGCTGCTCCTGCAGAGACCATTGTCCAGAGAGGCAGAAATCTGACCCAGCACTGGCTACTGAGAGCCAGCTGAGAGCCCTACAGGGCTCCAGACCTAGGAGCCAGGAGAGGACCCTGGACTAGTGTTTAAGACCTGGTGAGGGGACCCTTTTTGTTGTAGCCTGCCAAAGTTCACAGTGCTGCAGCACCCACCTCTGGACTCCTCCCTACTTTACAGCCTGCCTGGGAGAGAGGGAGTTGGGGGCTGGGAAGAGTTGGGAGTGTTGGAGTGGGAAAGCTGTTGTTTTATTAATATTTATTAGTTAACCTAACCCAGTCCATCCCCAGATCCTATGGTTCCTGCTCCCAATAAAATCTCGCTTTGTTATATTGTTGTTTGGGGGTGTGTCATTGCTTTGCTGGGGTCTGTGTTGATGCACTTGGTTGTTTCTTATTTACTGTGTTTTATACTCCTTGCCAGAAGTGGTAGCATTAGCCATTTTCCCAAGGGACAGCATCCCCAGTGTCCGGGGCACAGCTAGGAGTCACCTGGGGTAGAGGCACCAGGCCTCACAGAACCCAGGACCAAAACCATGTGAGGAAGAGGTAGAAGCCACTCCCAGGAGCAGCACCAGGAAGAAGGCTTAAGGAGTGGGGCTACACATAGCAGGCCTAGGAGAGATTCTGCCCTAGTCTCCCGGGAGGTGACTAGCATGATTGACCTCCCGGTGTTACAGTTTGTCAATTACTTCTTCTGTCTTGTGTTAATTATTCTTCAGAATCCTGGTGTGGAAATAAGGAGGAGGTAAGTAGCTGTAGTTTTCTAACTGTTTTGATCACTTTAGAATTGCTTTGATCATTGGAACTGTACACTAATCTGCAGTTGTGTAGAATATGAAATATCAGTGATATGCAACATCATCTCTGTGCGCTCACTACAGAACAATGTGGTCAAATCATTAACAGCAGGAAAGGAGAGGAGGAAAAAGAATGAGAACTAGAAAATGGATGAGTTAGGAGGGCATAAATATTCGACCATCTGATCCTTGTTTGATACTCTGTTTTGTCATTATGAACAAACAGTATTTTCCAACTCCATAAGGCAAACTAATCCCTATTCAGTGATGCTAGGTGTAATTTGGCCCATATATTAAAAAAAAAAAAGACCCTGATGTTTGCATGCTGTCTTTTTTTAACAGTATGCAATAATGTTAATCTCCATTCTTAGAGAATAGGTGAAGTGCCAGATGCTGGGACTGGACAACAGGGGATGGATCACTTGATAATTGCCCTGTTCCGTTCATTCCCTCTGAATCATCTGGCACTGGCCAATGTCAGAAGACAGAATACTGGTCATTGGTCTGACTCAATATGGCCGTTCTTATGGTCTTATGTTGAGTTAACTAAGGATTATTTTTTGTTGTTCCTATTGATACACTTAATTTATGCCAATTGCTCTGTCCTACCAAAAATGTCTGCTTCTCTTCAATAATAGTAGACAGAATCAGACTCTCCTCTCAAAAATTAACAGGTTTCAGAGTAACAGCCGTGTTAGTCTGTATTCGCAAAAAGAAAAGGAGGACTTGTGGCACCTTAGAGACTAACCAATTTATTAGAGCATAAGCTTTCGTGAGCTACAGCTCACTTCCTCAGATGTACAGATGGCAAAACCTCAAGAAAATTAACATAGAAAGAGTGGTGGCAGGTTGTCATAGTTGGGGATGACCAGTGAGGAGAGGGATAGATAGTGTGTGGCTGATCACTGGTGTAATAGAAAGAGAGAGCCTGAGACATGAGGTAGAAAAGACCTAAGGTCCAAATAGAGTCAAGTCATGCTGATATAAAGCAGAATTAGCAAGAGTCAGGCTGTGCTTTGTTACAAAACATGCCTGCTTGCAGGTTCGCTGTCCAGAAAATGAACTTGGCAAGAATATGGTGGTTTGAACTTTGGCCTGTTAAACCCAGGGTTGTGAGTTCAATCCTTGAGGGGGCCATTTAGGGATCTGGGGCAAAAATTGGAGATTGGCCCTGTTTTGAGCAGCGGGTTGGATTAGATGACCTCCTGAGGTCCCTTCCAACCCTGATATTCTACAGATGTCTAGTGTTGCAAAATCACAAACACTCCTAAGATGTGCTAAGCACTGGGCACTTGCCTAAACACATTCTAGAAGGGTCGTGCTAGAACACCCCGATAGCAAGACATGGCATAAACAAACTCCCCAAAGATGATACAGGGACACACTGATTCCTCCTAAAGATAAAGTCAGGATGACAAGGTGATGGATAGAGATATTTTGATTGAACCAATAGGTACAAAGTAAAGTGTGGTAACTAACCACGTCAGAGGGACAATACACAATTTGCTTTTATCAGTGTATAAAAGAGGGGTCCAAGAGGAGGCGTCTTTGTCTGGTCAAGGGGGAAGCGGGAAGTCCCACCGCTCACTGAGCTGGTCCACTGTAATGGGCATACATGTCTTAGTACCCCGTACAGTCTATGGGGTGCTATTACCAAGCTGGGAGGGGTTGCAATTGTCTTGGAGGATCGGATTAAAATCCAAAATGATCTGGAGAAACTGGAGAAATGCTCTGAAGTAAATAGGATGAAATTCAATGAGGACAAATGCAAAGTACTCCACTTAGGAAGGAACAATCAGTTGCACACACACAAAATGGAAAACGACTGCCTAGGAAGGAGTACTGCGAAAAGGGATCTGGAGGTCATAGTGGACCATAAGCTAAATATGAGTCAACAGTGTAACGCTGTTGCCAAAAAAGCAAACATCATTCTGGGATGTATTAGCAGGAGTGTTGTAAGCAAGACACAAGAAGTAAGTCTGCCGCTCTTCTCAGCACTGATTAGGCCTCAACTGGAGTATTGTGTCCAATTCTGGGCGCCACATTTCAGGAAGGATGTGGAAAAATTGGAGAGAGGAAAGAGAAGAGCAACACAAATAATTAAAGGTCTAGAAAACATGACCTAGGAGGGAAGATTGGAAAAAATGGGTTTGTTTAGTCTGGAGAGGAGAAGACTGAGAGGGGACATGATAACAGTTTTCAAGTATGTAAAAGATTGTTACAAGGAGGAGGAAGAAAAATTGTTTTTCTTAACCTCTGAGGATAGGACAAGAAGCAACGGGCTTAAATTGCAGCAAGGTTGGACATTAGGAAAAATTTCCTAAATGTCAGGGTAGTTAAGCACTAGAATAAATTGTGTTGGGAGGTTGTGGAATCTCCATCATTGGAGATTTTAAAGAACAGGTTAGACAAACACCTGTCAGGGTTGGTCTAGATCAGGGATCGGCAATCTTTGGCATGTGGCCCATCAGGGAAATCCACCGGCAGGCCGGATTGGTTTATTTACCTGCAGTGTCTGCGGGTTTGGCCGACTGCCGCTCCCACTGGCTGCGGTTCACCACTCCAGGCCAATGGGGGTTGTGGGAAGCGGCGACCAGGACATCCCTCGTCCCACACCACTTCCCACAGCCCCCATTGGACTGGAACGGTGAACCACAGCCAGTGGGAGCTGCGATTGGCCAAATCCACAGAGGCTGCAGGTAAACAAACCATCCCAGCCCGCCAGCAGATTTCCCTGATGGGTCACGTGGCAAAGGTTGCCGATCCCTGGGCTAAATAATACTTAGTCCTGCCATGAGTGCAGAGAACTGGACTAGATGACCTCTCGAGGTCCCTTCCAGTCCTATGATTCTATAATTCATTGAGAATAAACCTGGCTGAGCGCTTTCACCACTGAACTGAGTATGCAGTCTTCTTGGGCAGTTCGATAAAGGTCTGGTGGGCCACTTATCTGCTCAGAGCTGGCACAGCAAACAGAGAGAACACACACACAGCCAGCATGTAGGAGGTAAGCCGCTGAGCATGCTAAGTTAGCAATGGCTTCCGAATATTCTGCTATGATGTCCCTAGTATTCAGACATGAATAAATGGATTTTACTTGTTCAGGTCTGGTAAAGGTACTGAGAATGTCACAGCTAAATACAAGATAGAACAAACAGTTTAGCTTAAGTAATTAGCACATATTCTAGGTGAAGTGGCCCATTAACACCCGTGTAGTAACTTACTTTACCAAAAGCATGTTCAGCTTTGTCATATTATCTTATAGACACAGAGACCCTGACAGATATGCCTATGTATTTAATAAGCCACGCAACTTTTGCAGCATTTTCATGCTTAAGGGAAAAAAAAGTTTCTTTTATTTATTACTGTCTGCAGGAAGTAAAAACGTGAGTAACTGTTGCAGGGTTTCAGAGCAGCAGCCGTGTCAGTCTGTATCTGCAAAGAGAAGAGGGGGGCTTGTGGCACATCGGAGACGAACCCATTTATTGGAGCGCGAGCCTCCGATGAAGTGAGTTGTAGTCACTCAGGTGCCACAAGTCGTCCTGTTCTTGTTGCAGTGTGTGCAGCAGGAGCAATACAAATTAGACATTGTACAACCCAGTGACCTCGTCATCTTGGGAATGTTTATAACTGACTCATGATCTTACAATGCAACAATTTTAAGCTTTTCATTCATTGCATCTTTATCATTTGAACGTAGAAGGCCAATTTCTTCACTGATATAAATGGCTGCAGCACTGTTAACGTCTGTGTGACAGCTACAACGTACAGCAGCAGAAGATTGGCCCTGGGTGTTCCTTTATTCATCCGCTGTGTATGAAGAATTCAAGTCACCCCTCTCAAGTGTATCTTATATTATGTGAAAATGTGGTACATGCTATAAAATGCTGTTTTAAGTGACTTTTTTTTAAGAACAAAAGAATGGCCATAATAGGTCAGACCAAAAGTCCATCTAGCCCAATATCCTGTCTTCCGACAGTGACCAATGCCAGATGCCCCAGAGGGAATGAACAAAACAGGGCAATTATCGAGTGATCCATCCCCTGTTGCCCATTCCCAGCTTCTAGCAAACAGAGGCTAGACACACCATCCCTGCCCTCCATGAATGTGTCTAGTTCTTTTTTGAACCCTGTTGTGGTTTTAGCCCTCACAACATCCTCTGGCAAAGAGTTGCACAGGTTGACTGTGCATTGTGTGAAGAAATACTTCCTTTTGTTTGTTTAAAATCTGCTGTCTATGCATTTCATTTAGTGACCCCTAGTTCCTGTGTTATGAGAAGGAGTAAATAACACTTCCTTATTTACCTTCTCCATTCCAGTCATGATTATATTCCCCCTTAGT
The DNA here is from genome assembly GCF_965140295.1 of Lepidochelys olivacea. Taxonomy (NCBI): domain Eukaryota; kingdom Metazoa; phylum Chordata; order Testudines; family Cheloniidae; genus Lepidochelys; species Lepidochelys olivacea. Next base: position 128,512,525 of record NC_140416.1, read on the forward strand.
TGTCTCTTTCCACCTTTAGAGCTGATCCCAAACTGGACTCCATTGGTTTTACCTATTGGTATATATAATTAAAACACTTTCTGGGACTTGTATCTCACCCATCTATACAAATTCAAATACTTTACTCATATTCACTAGATTTAAGATGCTGACCGATTCTCTTGGCACACCATTCTCCTGCATCACATGCTTCAGAGACGGTACTTCAAAAGTGCCATATGTTATGAGAGAGATTTTCAAATCTACCTAATGGTAATTTGGCACCCAAATCTCTTATACAGCTTGGAAAGTCTCAACCTATATGTTCTGGAAATTAATGTAGTGTAGAACAGTACACTATACAATTGTATTGTGACCTTTATAATCAAGGTGCAGTTTGATAGCTTAGCTTTTCCAGCTGTCTTGTGCTTACACACCAGAACCCACTAACCTTTGTGGAATGGACAGAGAGGCAACTCCAACAAAATACATAATATTGAAAAGGTCACAATGAAACTGTGGTCAAATCCTGTCCGTCACGGAGTGCATTCAGCGTTTCACTTATAACATCTCATTCAGACTGTGAAGGGCAGAGTGGCATTGTCAATCCGGTCACATGACAGTGCTTGGGAGGAGAATGTGAGCTGCTAAATTTACCCTGCTCCTGGCAGCCTCTGGAGTGTAATCCACTTCAAGTGCCCGATCATCTAGGATGAGTTGTATGATGATAGGCGAGAATGTAGATCACAATAAAGGCAACACACACTGCTATGCTTATCTATATGCCTCCAGCTTTCATCCAGACCACACCACACGATTTATTGTCTACAGCCAAGCTCTACGAAACAACTGCATTTGCTCCAACCCCTCAGACAGAGACAAACACCTACAAGATCGCTGTCAAGCGTTCTTATAACTACAATACCCACCTGCTGAAGTGAAGAAACAGATTGACAGAGCCAGAAGAGTTCCCAGAAGTCTCCTACTACAGGACAGGCCCAACAAAGAAAATAAGAGAACGCCACTAGCCGTCACCTTCAGCCCCCAACTAAAACCTCTCCAATGCATCATCAAGGATCTACAACCTATCCTGAAGGATGACCCAACACTCTCACAGATCTTGGGACACAGGCCAGTCCTTGTTTACAGACAGCCCCCCAACCTGAAGCAAATACTCACCAGCAACCACACACCACACAACAGAACCACTAACCCAGGAACCTATCCTTGCAACAAAGCCCGTTGCCAACTGTGCCCACATATCTATTCAGGGGACACCATCAACGGGCCTAATCACATCAGCCACACTAGCATCACAGAGGTGTGAACTACAGACTGTTGTTTTGGTTCTAGTTTGTGTGTAGCCAACACCTCTGGTCTGCCAGTGGCTGAGTGTTTATGTCCCTAAGGTCTCTCAGGACTTCAGCTGCATCTACACTACCTGCCGGATAGTGATCAATCTATCGGGGATCGATTTATTGTGTCTAGTGTAGACGTGATAAATCGATCCCCGATTGCTCTGCCATTGAGGGTGTGTCTACACTACAAAATTAGGTCGAATTTATAGAAGTTGGTTTTGTAGAAAGTGTTTTTACACAGTCGATTGTGCGTCCCCCACACAAATGCTCTAAGTGCCTGGTAGTCGGCGGAATGTGTCCACAGTACCGAGGCAACCATCGACTTCCGGAGCGTTGCACTGTGGGTAGCTATCCCACAGTTCCCTCAGTCTCTGCCGCCCATTTGAATTCTGGGTAGAAATCCCAATGCCTGATGGGGCTAAAACATTGTCGCGGGTGGTTCTGGGTACGTATCGACAGGTCCCCCTTTCCTCCCTCCCTCCATGAAAGCAAGGGCAGACAATCATTTTGCACCTTTTTTCTTGAGTTACCTGTGCAGATGCCATACCACGGCAAGCATGGAGCCTGCTCAGCTCACCGTCACCGTATGTCTCCTGGGTGCTGGCAGATGCGGTACTGCATTGCTACACAGCAGCAATTAATTGCCTTTTGGCAGCAGACAGTACAGTATAACTGGTAGCCATCATCGACGTAGTCCTGGGCACTCTTTTAACCAACCTCGATGAGGTCGGGGCGCCTGGGCAAACATGGGAGTGACTCAGCCAGGTCATTTCCCTTTTAAGTTTCGTCTCATGTCAATTGAGTCCTACCGGCAGTGCACTGTCTTTTAATCTGCAGCCAGCAGTCATACTGCACCGTCTTCTGCCGAGCACCCAGGAGATGACGATGGCTAGTGGTCGTACTGCACAGTCTGCTGCCAGCAAGATGTATAAAGATAGATGAAGTGGCTCAAAACAAGAAATAGACCAGATTTGTTCTGTATTCATTTTCTCCTCCCTCCCTCCATGAAATCAACAGCCTGCTAAACCCAGTTTTTAGTTCTATCCTTGAGATTTTGAGTTCTATCCTTGAGGGGGCCATTCTGTTTCTTGCAAAGCCACCCCCTTTGTTGATTTTAATTCCCTGTAAGCCAGCCCTGTAAGCCATGTCGTCAGTCGCCCCTCCCTCCATCAGGGCAACGGCAGACAATCGTTCCGCGCCTTTTTTCTGTGAAGATGCCATACCACAGCAAGCATGGATCCTGCTCAGATCACTTTGGCAATTAGGATCACATTAAACACCACACGCTTTATCCAGCAGTATATGCAGCACGAGAACCCGACAAAGCGAAACCGGGCGAGTAGGCAACATCAGCGCGGTGATGAGAGTGATGAGGACATGGACACAGACTTCTCTGAAAGCACGGGACTTGGCAATGTGGACATCATGGTGCTAATGGGGCAGGTTCATGTGGTGGAACGGCGATTCTGGGCTCGGGAAACAAGCACAGACTCGTGGGACCGCATAGTGTTGCAGGTCTGGGACGATTCCCAGTGGCTGTGAAACTTTCGCATGTGTAAGGGCATTTTCAATGAACTTTGTGACTTGCTTTCCCCTGCCCTGAAGTGCAAGAATACCAAGAAGAGAGCAGCCCTCACAGTTGAGAAGTGAGTGGCAATAGCCCTGTGGAAGCTTGCAACGCCAGACAGCTACCGGTCAGTCGGGAATCAATTTGGAGTGGGCAAATCTACTGTTGGGGCTGCTGTGATGCAAGTAGCCAATGCAATCAAAGATCTGCTGATATCAAGGGTAGTGACCCTGGGAAATGTGCAGGTCCTAGTGGATGGCTTTGCTGCAATGGGATTCCCTAACTGTGGTGGGGCCATAGACGGAACCCATATCCCTATCTTGGCACCAGAGCACCAAGCCGCCGAGTACATAAACCGCAAGGGGTACTTTTCAATAGTGCTGCAAGCTCTGGTGGATCACAAGGGACGTTTCACCAACTTCAGCATGGGATGGCCAGGAAAGGTACATGACACTCGCATCTTCAGGAACTCTGGTCTGTTTCAAAAGCAGCAGGAAGGGACTTTATTCCCATTTATGGCGGGTTGGGAGGTTGAGGCAAATTGCCTGGCCCCTGGTTACACGCAGCCAGACATCAGGGCGGATAGAAGAGCACAGGAGGGCGCGGTATGCATCAGAGAAGCTTTGAAAACCAGTTTCATGACCGGTCAGGCTATGGTGTGAAAGTTCTGTTTGTTTCTTCTTGATGAAATCCCCCGCCCCTTGGTTCATTCTACTTCCTTGTAAGCTAACCACCCTCCCCACCTCCCTTCGATCACCGCTTGCAGAGGCAATAAAGTAATTGTTGCTTCACATTCGTTATTCATTCATCACACAAACAGGGGGATAACTACCAAGGTAGCCCAGGAAGGGTGGTGGAGGAGACAAGCACCACGAGGAGTGGTGGAGGAGGGAAGGACAAGGCCACACAGCACTTTAAAAGTTTAAAACTTTAAAACTTATTGAATGCCAGCCTTCTGTTGCTTGGGCAATCCTCTGGGGTGGAGTGGCCGGGAAGCCGGAGGCCCCCCCACCGAGTTCTTGGGCGTCTGGGTGAGGAGGCTATGGAACCTGGGGAGGAGGGCGGTTGGTTACACAGGGGCTGTAGCGGGAGTCTGTGCTCCTGCTGCCTTTCCTGCAGCTCATCCATACGCTGGAGCACATTAGTTTGATCCTCCAGCAGCCTCAGCATTGAATCCTGCCTCCTCTCCTCACGCTGCCACCACCTTTCAGCTTCAGCCCTCTCTTCAGCCCGCCACCTCTCCTCCTGGTCATTTTGTGCTTCCCTGCACTCTGACATTGTCTGCCTCCACGCATTCGTCTGTGCTCTGTCAGTGTGGGAGGACAGCATGAACTCAGAGAACATTTCATCACGAGTGCGTTTTTTTCGCCTTCTAATCTTCACTAGCCTCTGGGAAGGAGAAGATCCTGTGATCCTTGAAACACATGCAGCTGGTGGAGGAAAAAAAAAGGGACAGTGGTATTTAAAAAGACACATTTTATAGAACAATGGCTACACTCTTTCACAGTAAACCTTGCTGTTAACATTACATACATAGCACATGTGCTTTCATTCCAAGGTCGCATTTTGCCTCCCCCCACCGCATGGCTAGCCCCTCGTTCCTCCCCCCTCCCTGTGGCTAACAGCGGGGAACATTTCTGTTCAGCTACAGGCAAACAGCCCAGCAGGAATGGGCACCTCTGAATGTCCCCTTAAGAAAAGCACCCTATTTCAACCAAGTGACCATGAATGATATCACTCTCCTGAGGATAACACAGAGAGATAAAGATCAGATGTTGTTTGAACGCCAGTAAACATACACTGCAATGCTTTGTTCTACAATGATTCCCGAATATGTGCTACTGGCCTGGAGTGGTAAAGTGTCCTACCATGGTGGACGGAATAAGGCTGCCCTCCCCAGAAACCTTTTGCAAAGGCTTTGGGAGTACATCCAGAAGAGCCGTGAATGCCAGGGCAAATTAATCATTAAACATGCTTGCTTTTAAACCATGTATAGTATTTTAAAAGGTACACTCACCAGAGGTCCCTTCTCCTCCTGGCGGGTCCGGGAGGCAGCCTGGGGTGGGTTCGGGGGGTACTGGCTACAGGTACGGGGTGAGAAACAGTTCCTGGCTGTTGGGAAAACCGGTTTCTCCGCTTGCTTGCTGTGAGTTATCTACAACCTCATCATCATCTTCCTCATCCCCAAAACCTGCTTCCGTGTTGCCTCCATCTCCATTGAAGGAGTCAAACAACACGGCTGGGGTAGTGGTGGCTGAACCCCCTAAAATGGCATGCAGCTCATCAAAGAAGTGGCATGTTTTGGGTTCTGACCCAGAGCGGCCGTTCGCCTCTCTGGTTTTCTGGTAGGCTTGCCTCAGCTCCTTAAGTTTCATGCGGCACTGCTTCGGGTCCCTGTTATGGCCTCTGCCCTTCATGCCCTGGGAGATTTTGACAAATGTTTTGGCATTTCAAAAACTGGAACGTAGTTCTGATAGCACGGATTCCTCTCCCCAAACAGCGATCAGATCCCGTACCTCCAGTTCGGTCCATGCTGGAGCTCTTTTGCGATTCTGGGACTCCATCATAAAATCATAGAATCAAAGAATATCAGGGTTGGAAGGGACCTCAGGAGGTCATCTAATCCAACCCCCTGCTCAAAGCAGGACCAATCCCCAACTAAATCATCCCAGCCAGGGCTTTGTCAAGCCTGACCTTAAAAACTTCTAAGGAAGAAGATTCCACCACCTCCCTAGGTAACGCATTCCAGTGTTTCCCCACCCTCCTAGTGAAAAAGTTTTTCCTAATATCCAACCTAAACCTCCCCCACTACAACTTGAGACCATTACTCCTTGTTCTGTCATCTGCTACCACTGAGAACAGTCTAGATCCATCCTCTTTGGAACCCCCTTTCAGTAGTTGAAAGCAGTTATCAAATCCCCCCTCATTCTTCTCTTCCGCAGACTAAACAATCCCAGTTCCCTCAGCCTCTCTTCATAAGCCATGTGTTCCAGTCCCCAAATCATTTTTGTTGCCCTCCGCTGGAGGTTTTCCAATTTTTCCACATTCCTCTTGTAGTGTGGGGCCCAAAACTAGACACAATACTCCAGGTGAGGCCTCACCAATGTCAAATAGAGGGGAACGATCACGTCCCTCCATCTGCTGGCAGTGCCCCTGCTTATACATCCCAAAATGCCATTGGCCTTCTTGACAACAAGGGCACACTGTTGACTCATAGCCAGCTTCTCGTCCACTGTAACCCCTAGGTCCTTTTCTGCAGAACTGCTGCCGAGCCATTCGGTCCCTAGTCTGTAGCGGTGCATGGGATTTTTCTGTCCTAAGTGCTGGACTCTGCACTTGAATTGTTGAACCTCATCAGATTTCTTTTGGCCCAATCCTCTAATTTGTCTAGGTCCCTCTGTATCCTATCCCTACCCTCCAGTGTATCTACCTCTCCTCCCAGTTTAGTGTCATCTGCAAACTTGCTGAGGGTGCAATCCACACCATCCTCCAGATTATTTATGAAGATATTGGAGAAAACCGGCCCCAGGACCGACCCTTGGGGCACTCCACTTGATACCAGCTGCCAACCAGACATGGAGCAATTGATCACTACCCGTTGAGCCCGACAATCTAGCCAACTTTCTATCCACCTATAGTCCATTCATCCAGCCCATACTTCTTTAACTTGCTGGCAAGAATAGTCATGGTCACCTCTGCTGATAAGCTCTGCATGGTCACCTGCAGCTTGCCATGCTGGCCAAACAGGAAATTGAAATTCAGACATTCGCAGTCCTTTTCCTGTCTGCATCTGAGTTGAGAGTGCTGTCCAGAGCGGTCACAGTGGAGCACTCTGGGATAGCTCCCAGAGGCCAATACCGTCTAATTTTGTCCACAGTACCCCAAATTCCACCCGGAAAGGCTGATTTCAGTGCTAATCCCCTTGTCGGTGGTGGAGTAAGGAAATTGATTTTAAGAGCCCTTTAAGTCGAAAAAAAGGGCTTCGTTGTGTGGACGGGTGCAGGGTTAAATCGATTTAACACTGCTAAATTCGACCTCAACTCCTAGTGTAGACCAAGGCTCAGAGGCTCGTTCACCTGCACATCCACCAATGTGATATATGCCATCATGTGCCAGCAATGCCCCTCTGCCATGTACATTGGCCAAACTGGACAGTCGCTACGTAAAAGAATAAATGGACACAAATCAGACATCAAGAATTGTAACATTCTCTATACTGTGATTTTTCTAGCCTTGGTAGATCACAAGGTATTGGACATCAAATTCATTACAATATTGCACAAGGAGGATACCTTTGATGTTTGTCAAATGTATTAGTTGTAATTTCTTTTCTCTCCTTATACAGCTGGTATGGGTGGACACAAGGACAGATTTTAAAATATGCATGTGCGCGACATACAAGTGTGAAAACTCATTCTGTCTGCCACATCTTGATTTGCAAATGTAATACATGCATGCAAACACACCCCACCTCCCCAGAGGGCTACATGTGGACGCAGAGTTTGCATATAGGCAAAACTGCACAACTATTTTGCTTGTCCATGTTTGAAGAACTAGCCCAGCATACAGCACTAAGACATCCTTGCTTTACAGACAGAGGGATATGAAAAGCAGAGCCAATACATTTTAAAGCTCTCTGAAGTATTTCTAGGGCAGTTCTTTGGGGTAAACATGAGACACATACAAACATGAGACACATACAAATGAAACTTGTGAGCAATGTAATACCCCAAAACGATAGCAGTAAAACTTCATGCCACAAGCCACCCTCATGTAGCCCCTCTCCACTGAGTGTATTTTCAGCCAGGTTGAGGGCCAGCCTTTTGGTGTGTGGGTGAAATCTGTGACCACATTTTGGCACCTGGAATGTGGAAGAAATCTGACGAGTGACACCTCTGCTCAATGTGGCTCACACTCAGATGTGCAACTGCTCCAAAATAAACAAAAAGGCAAATTTTGCAAGTTAAATGCACCTGCAAATATAAGGTCCCCTCCACCCCCAAACGTACAACTATGTGTGTTTCAGAGTAGCAGCCGTGTTAGTCTGTATCCGCAAAAAGAAAAGGAGGACTTGTGGCACCTTAGAGACTAACAACTTTATTTGAGCATAAGCTTTCGTGAGCTACAGCTCACTTCATTGGATGCATGTAGTGGAAAATACAGTGGGGAGATTTTATATACACAGAGAACATGAAACAATGGGTGTTACCATACACACTGTAACAAGAGTGATCAAGTAAGATGAGCTATTACCAGCAGGAGAGCAGGCGGGGGCTGGGGGGGGAGGGGGAACTTTTGCAGTGATAATCAAGGTGGGCCATTTCCAGCAGTTGACAAGAACAGTAGGAGGGGAAATAAACAAGGGGAAATAATTTTACTTTGTGTAATGATCCATCCACTCCCAGTCTTTATTCAAGCCTCAGTTAATTGTATCCAGTTTGAAAATTAATTCCAATTCAGCAGTCTCTCCTTGAGTCTGTTTTTGAAGTTTTTTTATTGAAGAATTGCCACTTTTAGGTCTGTAATCCAGTGACCAAAGAGATTGAAGTGATCTCCAACTGGTTTTTGAATGTTATAATACTTGACATCTGATTTGTGTCCATTTATTCTTTTACATAGAGACTGTCCAGTTTGACCAATGTACATGGCTGAGGGGCATTGCTGGCACATGATGGCATATATCACATTGGTTGATGTGCAGGTGAACGAGCCTCTGATAGTGTGGCTGATGTGATTAGGCCCTATGATGGTGTCCCCTGAATAGATATGTGGACACAGTTGGCAACGGGCTTTGTTGCAAGGATAGGTTTCTGGGTTAGTGTTTCTGTTGTGTGGTGTGTGGTTGCTGGTGAGTATTTGCTTCAGGTTGAGGGGCTGTCTGTAAGCAAGAACTGGCCTGTCTCCCAAGATCTGTGAGAGTGAGGAATCGTCCTTCAGGATAGGTTGTAGATCCTCGATGATGCATTGGAGAGGTTTTAGTTGGGGGCTGAAGGTGACGACTAGTGGCCTTCTGTTATTTTCTTTGTTGGGCCTGTCCTGTAGTAGGTGAGTTCTGGGTACTCTTCTGGCTCTGTCAATCTGTTTCTTCACTTCAGCAGGTGGGTATTGTAGTTGTAAGAACGCTTGATAGAGATCTTGTAGGTGTTTGTCTCTGTCTGAGGGGTTGGAGCAAATGCAGTTGTTTCGTAAAGCTTGGCTGTAGACAATAAATCGTGTGGTGTGGTCTGGATGAAAGCTGGAGGCATGTAGGTAGGCATAGTGGTCAGTGGGTTTCCTGTATAGGGTGGTGTTTATGTGACCATCGCTTATTAGCACTGTAGTGTACAGGAAGTGGATCTCTTGTGTGGACTGGTCCAGGCTGAGGTTGATGTTGGGATGGAAATTGTTGAAATCATGGTGGAATTCCTCAAGGGCTTCTTTTCCATGGGTCCAGATCATGAAACACTGGAATGCATTACCTAGGGAGGTGCTGGAATCTCCTTCCTTAGATATTTTTAAGGTCAGGCTTGACAAAGCCCTGACTGGGATGATTTAGTTGGGGATTGGTCCTGGTTTGAGCAGAGGGTTGGACTAGATGACCTCCTGAGGTGCCTTCCAACCCTGATATTCTATGATTCTATGAAAGCCTCCGGAGAGCTTGGACGGCGGCACGGAGCAACCCACCACCTCTCAGCTCTTCTAATTGATCCAGGTTTGTTGTAGAAAGAGGACTTTTATACAAGGAAACTCTTTCTGGTGGACACCAGGAAGACTGGCATCCTCAGAGACAGTTGGTAGTTCCAACTAAATACCGGGCCAAGCTCTTGAGCTTAGCACATGATCATCCTAGTGGCCATGCTGGGGTGAACAGGACCAAAGACCATTTGGGGAGGTCATTCCACTGGGAGGGAATGGGCAAAGATGTCTCTACCTATGTCCGGTCTTGTGAAGTATGCCAAAGAGTGGGAAAACCCCAAGACCAGGTCAAAGCCCCTCTCCCGCCACTCTGAATCATTGAGGTTCCATTTAAGCAAGTAGCTGTGGATATTCTGGGTCCTTTTCTGAAAAAGACACCCAGAGGAAAGCAGTACATACTGACTTTCATGGATTTGGCCACACGATGGCCGGAAGCAGTAGCTCTGAGCAACACCAGGGCTAAAAGTGTGTGCCAGGCACTAGCAGACATTTTTGCCAGCATAGGTTGGCCCTCTGACATCCTCACAGATGCAGGAACTAAATTCCTGGCAGGAACTATGGAAAGCCTTTGGGAAGCTCATGGGGTGAATCACTTGGTTGCCACTCCTTTCCACCATCAAACAAATGGCCTGGTGGAGAAGTTTAATGGAACTTTGGGGGCTATGATACGTAAATTCATAAATGAGCACTCCAATGATTGGGACCTAGTGTTGCAGCAGTTGCTCTTTGCCTACAGAGCTGTACCACATCCCAGTTTAGGGTTTTCACCATTTGAACTTGTATAGGGCAGTGAGGTTAAGGGGCCATTACAGTTGGTGAAGCAGCAATGGGAGTGGTTTACACCTTCTCCAGGAACTAACATTCTGGACTTTTTAACCAACCCACAAAACACCCTCCGAACCTCTTTAGCCCTTGCTAAAGAAAACCTACAGGATGCTCAAAAAGAGCAAAAAGCCTGGTATGATTATCATGCCACAGAGCGTTCTTCCAAGTAGGGGACCAGGTCATGGTCTTAAAGGCGCTCCAGGCCCATCAAATGGAAGCATCGTGGGAAGGGCCATTCACGGTCCAGGAGCACCTGGGAGCTGTTAATTATCTCATAGCATTCCCCACCTCCAACCAAAAGCCTAAGGTGTACCATATTAATTCTCTAAAGCCCTTTTATTCCAGAGAATTAAAAGTTTGTCAGTTTACAGCCCAGGGAGGAGACAACGCTGAGTGGCCTGAAGGTGTCTACTACGAAGGAAAAAGTACTGGTGGCGTAGAAGAGATGAACCTCTCCATGACCCTTGGGCATATGCAGTGACAGCAGATCAAGGAGCTGTGCACTAGCTATGCGCCGACGTTCTCAGCCACCCCAGGACTGACCGAACGGGCATACCACTCCATTGACACAGGTAATGCTCACCCAACTGGAGCCCAACCTTACCGGGTGTCTCCTCAAGCTAAAACTTGAGATCCAGGATATGCTACAGATGGGTGTAATCCGCCCCTCTGGCAGTTCATGGGCATCTCCAGTGGTTCTAGTTCCCAAACCAGATGGGGAAATACGTTTTTGCGTGGACTACCGTAAGCTAACTGCTGTAACTCGCCCAGACAACTATCCAATGCCACTCACAGATGAACTATTAGAGAAACTGGGATGGGCCCAGTTCATCTCTACCTTGGACTTAACCAAGGGGTACTGGCAGGTACCGCTAGATGAATCCACCAAGGAAAAGTCAGCCTTCACCACACATCTCGGGCTGTATGAATTTAATGTACTCCCTTTCGGGCTGCGGAATGCACCTGCCACCTTCCAAAGACTTGTAGATGGTCTCCTAGTGGGATTAGGAGAATATGCCATTGCCTATCTTGACATTGTGGCCATATTTTCGGATTCCTGGGCAGAACACCTGGAACATCTACAGAAAGTCTTCGGGCGCATAAGGGAGGCAGGACTAACTGTTAAGTCTAAGAAGTGTCAAATAGGCCGAAACAGGGTGACTTACCTTGGATACCAGGTGGGTCAAGGAACTATCAACCCCCTACATGCCAAAGTGGATGCTATCCAAAAGTGGCCTGTCCCAAAGTCAAAGAAACAGGTCCAATCCTTCTTAGGCTTGACCGGTTATTACAGACGATTTGTATTGCAATACAGCCAAATCGCTTCCCACTGACAGACCTAACCAAAAAGAAACAGCCAAATGCCATTCAGTGGACCGAAGAGTGTCAGAAGGCCTTTAACCAGCTTAAAGCGACACTCATGACTGACCCTGTGTTAAGGGTCCCAGACTTTGACAAACCATTCCTAATAACCACAGATGCGTCCAAGCGTGGTGTGGGCACAGTTTTAATGCAGGAAGGACCGGATCAAGAATTCCATCCTGCAGTGCTTCAGTGTTTCTCAGCAATAAGCTATCTGAGAGGGAAAGCAACTTGGTCAGTAAGTGAAAAAGAATGTTACGCAATTTTCTACACCCTGGAGAAGCTACGCCCTTATGTTTGGGGACAGCGTTTCCACCTGCAAACCAGCCATGCTGTGCTACAGTGGCTTCATACCACCATGGGAAATAACAAAAAACTTATTCGGTGAAGTTTAGCTCTCCAAGATTTTGATTTTGACATCCAACACATCTCAGGAGCTTCTAACAAAGTGGCTGATGCACTCTCCCATGAAAGATTCCCAGAATCAACTGGTTAAAATCGTCCTTGAGATGTGGAAAATATTGTTAGTCTTTATATACTTGGTAGTATATTTAGAGGTGCAAGTGTCTTATTAACTCTGTTTTCCCCTAGAGCTCCAGGAAAAAATCACAGACAGCGTTTCACCCTATCTGTGATTTGGGGGGCGTGTCATAAATATAAAGAGAAGGGTAAACACCTATAAATCGCTCCTGCCCAGAGGAAAAACCCTCTCACCTGTAAAGGGTTAAGAAGCTAGGATAACCTCGCTGGCACCTGACCAAAATGACCAATGAGGAGACAAGATACTTTCAAAGCTGGAGGGGGGGGAACAAAGGTTCTCTCTGTCTGTGTGATGCTTTTGCTGGGAACAGAAAAGGAATGGAGTCTTAGAACTTAGTAAGTAATCTAGCTAGATATGTGTTAGATTCTGTTTTGTTTAAATGGCTGATAAAATAAGCTGTGCTGAATGGAATGTATATTCCTGTTTTTGTGTCTTTTTGTAACTTAAGGATTTGCCTAGAGGGATTCTCTATGTTTTGAATCTGATTACCCTGCAAGGTAGTTACCATCCTGATTTTACAGAGGTGATTCTTTTACTTTTTCTTCAATTAAAATTCTTCTTTTAAGAACCTGATTGCTTTTTCCTTGTTCTTAAGATCCAAGGGTTTGGGTCTGTGCTCACCTATGCAAATTGGTGAGGATTTTTATCAAGCTTTCCCCAATAAAGGGGGTGTAGGGTTTGCGGAGGATTTTGGGAAGAAAGATGTTTCCATGCAGGCTCTTTCCCTGTTATATATTTGTTAGATGCTTGGTGGTGGCAGTAATAAAGTCCAAGGGCAAAAGGTAAAATAGTTTGTACCTTGCGGAAGTTTTAACCTAAGATGGTAAAAATAAGCTTAGGGGGTTTTCATGCAGGTTCCCACATCGGTACCCTAGAGTTCAGAGTGGGGAAGGAACCTTGACAGCATTTTTGGTGGGTCATTAGCAACACCTGAAATCTAGCAGGTGTCTGTATGGAAGTAGAATTGATACTGTCTTGCATCCTCCATTACATCACTTTAAACTTCTAAGCCCTTCCCAATAACGTTCACTTAAAGAGCTCTCAGTGTGAAGTCTAAAATTCATAGAAAGAGCAAATCTTTCTAAGCAGCTGATTCATAAAGTGATAACTAAGGCGAAGACACAAAGTTACACACAAAGTTGGTTAGATCAAAAACCCATCTATGCTACAGTATATTAACACCCTAAAATCTGTAGTTTGTTTAATGTTTAGCATTTTAAAATCTTTGCACAGATCATTAGTCTCATTAGTTCAGAAGCTAATGGGTTTGGTTATCTGCTAGCGTTTGTGTAGCAGGCAAGTACAGTGAAAAATGCTCTCACTTGGCTCTCACTTGGCCCAATAGTTCTGTATTAGCCTCAGGCAGTCTACAAACTACTTTCAGATGAATGCGATTGATATACTATGGGAACTATGTGCAAACATGTTTGTATGTGTGTCTGTGATCACAGACATTAGCAGATAGATAAACTTGCAGATTCCTATTTAATATTTTTGGGAGCAACAGGACTGACCTGTTTTGGATAAGCAGAACTTATAAAACCATCTGTCTGTACAGGCGTTAATGTCGGAAGAATACTTATTGACATCTGTAGTGCAGTTGTTATGAGATGGTGAGAGTATCACCAGTGAAGTCTCTTGCTCCTGAAACCCTCTTCCCAAGTCTTTCTCTTCACAGTATCACTTTCATAGATGTAGCTGCTGCCTATAGGTTATATTCAGGCACACAAACAAGACAGTGTTGTCAAAACATTATTGTAGATACATTAACTAATAAGGCCACAATTCTGCAAAGAAAGAAAGAAAGAAAGTAAGAAAGAAAGACATGTGCTTAACAGTGAAGTTAATTGGATTACTCTCAGTGTTTAAAGTTACATGTGTGTAAATCATTGCAGGATTGGGGCCTTCATCTCCACACCAGAGGGTGACCAGAAAGTTTAAAACAATTTCCAGTCTGTGATGGGCCTGGCTGTCACAGTTCCCTACAGGAGGCCCTGTGGTCGGACTACACCCTGCCCCAGGAGAGGAGCAGGGAGGGTCTGTCCTCCAGTCCTGTCTAGAGAGGCCTCAAAGAAGCAGCCAATCAGAGCCCAGCAGGCTGAGATAAAAGGAGCTGCAGGGGCTTAGCAGCTGGGGCAGGGCTGGGCTCTCCTCTCCTCCCACATGAGGTCATGGGATAACCAGAGTTTGGATTTGCAGGGAGAGAGGGGACCTAGGAACCTTCACCTTGAGATAAGGGGTGAATCTCAAGGGGGCCAGGCAGGAAGAAACCACAATGAACTGGAGTTGAGCAGTGCATAGCTGCTGTTTATAGAGTCCCTGGGCTGGAACCTGGAGTAGTGGGAGACCCAGATTCCCCTGCTGGCCACAGGTAAAGTGACATAAACCCCAAGATGGGGCAAGCCTTATCTTGGAGCCCTAGCAAAGGGCTGAAGGTAAAGGGCTTGGAGCTGGGGCTGAGGATCCTGGTGATGGTAAATAACCAAGTTATTGGACTTTAATAAGGGGTTTATTTGGACTTTTGTGACCCAGTTGGAGGTCCAAGCCACTGAAGACTTGCCAAGCTAGGCCAATAACCTACCAAGGGCACCAGGAATGGGAAGAGGTCTGTAGTACCACATGCAGCAGCAGGAGGTGCCCAAGAGGTACATCCCTGTTACACACTCCATTTTGATCATGCTGTGGAGACCATTCTAACCTAGTTTGTTCATGATTAAAAAAAAAACCCTCAGTTTATGTAAATCCATTTTTGCTAAAATGGAAGTTGGGTTAAGATTCCCATTTATCAGTCACTAGGCCTAACATTCTCAAACCATGTTAGGCACGTAAATAACATAAGAACTGCCACACTACATCAGACGAATGGACTATCTGATATATCTAAGCATCACATTTCCTTTTCACAGCAGAGCACTGGCAGCTCATGTTCAGTTGATTCACCTTGATCTCTCAGTTGTTTTCTGTGTCACTGCTTTCCAAAACATAGTCTCCAATTTGCAAGTGTGGTCTATATCCTTGGTTCCTAGATCTGTGACCTGGCATTTAGTTGTATTAAAATGCACGGCCATGTGTAGTTTGACTGCCACATGCTGTATACTTTTAATTGCAAAGGGTCCTCTGTAAAGATTATTTTAAGAAAAATAAGCAGTTTAATTAAATATTCAAGTGCGAGAGAGAGTTCAGTGCCAGGCCCTGAAGTCCTCTAGTTTAATTTAATTTATTATGTGGCACATACTTACTGAAAATAATTGAATATGGTACTAGTTTTTATTGAAACAATTGTTGTGGCTGTATTTACAAATGGGCAAATTCTGACTTTGGATGTGTCAAGGTTCCTCCCCCACTCTGAACTCTAGGGTACAGATGTGGGGACCTGCATGAAAAACCTCCTAAGCTTATCTTTACCAGCTTAGGTCAAAACTTCCCCAAGGTACAAAATATTCCACCTGTTGTCCTTGGACTGGCCGCTACCACCACCAAACTAATACTGGTTACTGGGGAAGAGCTGTTTGGACGCGTCCTTCCCCCCAAAATACTTCCCAAAACCTTGCACCCCACTTCCTGGACAAGGTTTGGTAAAAAGCCTCACCAATTTGCCTAGGTGACTACAGACCCAGACCCTTGGATCTTAAGAACAATGAACAATCCTCCCAACACTTGCACCCCCCTTTTCCTGGGAAATGTTGGATAAAAAGCCTCACCAATTTGCATAGGTGACCACAGACCCAAACCCTTGGATCTGAGAACAATGAAAAAGCATTCAGTCTTCTTACAAGAAGACTTTTAATAAAAAATAGAAGTAAATAGAAATAAAGAAATCCCCCCTGTAAAATCAGGATGGTAGATATCTTACAGGGTAATTAGATTCAAAAACATAGAGAACCCCTCTAGGCAAAACCTTAAGTTACAAAAAAGATACACAGACAGAAATAGTTATTCTATTCAGCACAATTCTTTTCTCAGCCATTTAAAGAAATCATAATCTAACACATACCTAGCTAGATTACTTACTAAAAGTTCTAAGACTCCATTCCTGGTCTATCCCCGGTAAAGACCAGCATATAGACCGACACAGACCCTTTGTTTCTCTCCCTCCTCCCAGCTTTTGAAAGTATCTTGTCTCCTCATTGGTCATTTTGGTCAGGTGCCAGCGAGGTTACCTTTAGCTTCTTAACCCTTTACAGGTGAGAGGATTTTTCCCCTGGCCAGGAGAGATTTCAAAGGGGTTTACCCTTCCCTTTATATTTATGACAGGAGGTACTGTTACGTGAATGGGAATTGCATAGGCATGCATCCAAAGGCTGAATTTGGCCCTAAACCTTAAGTATGTAAGACACAAACATAAGCAAATATGCACGCGTATGTGATGAAAGTTCTCAAATGAAATTAGAGTCCACTTCGTTTGGGAGAATTGTTATGCAAAGAGGCTGTATATTTAGCAGGTTTACTTTGCATTTTTTCTTTTTAACAAATGGTTTGTTGTAACACATTGTTTAATTTATTTTCTTTTATGAAATTAAAATATGTAATGGAAACAATTCAAGTGAGATGTAAAACTTCATTTTCAGTAGGGTCCTGCCAACAATGTCTTCATTAAAAAGAATGAAGCTGTCTAGATGGACTCCAGGTAAATGAACACCCATGGGGAGGAAAACACAATCCTAAAGGCAGCTTTCTTTTGTCACTATTCAATGGTAGAAACATTCACTAATTGTGGACCAAGACTACCCCAGCACCTCTACTGCCATAACAATGGGTCATAGTGTTATCTTTGTAAGGTTTCCTACCGAGGGGCTGCCTACATTAAAGTTCAATGCTAGATATTCAGGGTACAGTGCATATCAGTTACATCATAGGCTAAGTTTTCCAGCGCATGTCCTCCATTTAGATTTCCAAGCGCAGAGACAAAATGTGACAATCCATTGGCCATAATAATAGGGAGCAGAGTTATTCAATACTTTTAATATTCTCCTTTATTTTTAAGAGCCTGAGGAAGGCTAAATGGAAGGTAATTATCTAAAATAAGCAAATGCACATTTCAAATTGCTGCTTGCTCCTCTTATGTGAAATTTCATTGGCACAAAGTACCATACAACTATGCATAAATGCTATATTCGTCTTCTGTGCCATCCAGGGTATTCCTGTTCATTAATAAAATATATGGTAGACCCTTCTAGAATACACATCTCCTCTGGAAAACATATACCCAAAGCACAATAATATACTACTTATTGTATACGTTAGAAAAGAGAGCATGAAAGCAGAGCTGTGGAGATGTTTCCATACGCACAACTACTCCCTCGTCCACCAGAATAATCATTGACCAGCAATTCCTCTACTCCACCAATTACAGGGAAAGATGGCAGAATTTCGGCTTCCTGCTGCCTGGTTTGAGCGTGCAATGTTGTTTACACCTCAAGGTCAATCAGGTGGCTGTGAACACAAGGGGGGAAAGGTTGATTTTATGCTCCAGGAATGTGATAAGGAATAAAAATATTTACCTTCTCATTGCTCAGCTGAAGACTGCCAGTGTGACTCTAAACAAGGTAGCTGGGGCCCAAATCTGTGGGAGTCTTTCAGTTCTCTTTGGGTACAGTTGGATTGTGGCCACAATCTCTCTCTGCCCCAGTTTCACATCTTTCAAACAAGATTCAATACGTGTCTATTTCTCAGGGGTGTTGTCTGGCTAAACTGCTGTTTATACATCACTTGAACATCCTATTCTCATCAGCAGCATTTCTGAGATGATAGTGCTTTCCATTGGAATCAACATTGCTGATGTGTTAACATAACTGCTGGAAATACTACATCCAAATGAGGATATTGACAGTGAAACCCTACTGCCTTCCCCATTGGTTGGTAGTGATGCAATTAGAAAATAACGCACCTTGTTGATTGGCTCTCAGGGAATGGCAGGAGGTTTCTTTTTTGCCTCCCTGCAGCCCAAAAGATGTCCTACCTAAACCCTTGTCCAATTATGTCAACACAAAGACATAAGAACGGCCATACTGGGTCAGACCAATGATCCATCTAGCCCAATATCCTGTCTTCTGACAAAAACAACGAGGAGTCCTTGTGGCAACTTAGAGACTAAGGCCTAGTCTACACTGTGGGGTTAGGTTGAATTTAGCTGCATTAGGTCAATTTAAAAATGACTGCGTCCACACAACCAACCACGTTCTGTCGAACTAAAGGGCTCTTAAAATCTACTTCTGTACTCCTCTCCAACGAGGGGGCTAGCGCTAAAATCAACCTTGCTGGGTCGAATTTGGGGTAGTGTGGACACAAATCGACGGTATTGGCCTCTGGTAGCTATCCCAGAGTGCTCCATTGTGACCGCTCTGGACAGCACTTTGAACTTGGATGCACTAGTGAGATACACAGGAAAAGCCCTGGGAACTTCTGAATTTCATTTCCTGTTTGGTCAGAGTGGCAAACTCAGCAGCACAGGTGACCATGTAGTCCCCCCAGAATCATAGAATGTAGAATCTTTCTACACTCCCCCTGTCATCTCCGTCCCTGAGGTTATCGCAAATTAGAAGGTGAAAAATAAGCACTTGTGATGACATGTTTTCCGAGCTCATGCAGTCCTCCTGTACTGATAGGGCACAGCTTAATGCATGGAGGCATTCAGTGGCAGAGGCCAGAAAAGAATCAAGTGAGCACGAAGGGCAGAGGCAGAACGCGATGCTGAGGCTAATGGGGGAGCAAACGGACATGATGAAGCATCTGTTGGAGCTGCAGGAAAGCCAACAAGAGCACAGACCCCTGCTACATCCACTGTATAACCGCCTACCCTCCTACCCACGTTCCATAGCCTCCTCACCCAGATGCCTAAGAAAGCCAGTCCACTCCAGAGGATGGCCCAAGCAACAGAAGGCTGTCATTCAAATGGTTTGATTTTTAGTGTGGCTACAATAAGCAATGTGGCCTTGTCCTTCCCTCCTGACGACATGTACCCAAAACCACCCACAACAATGTTTTTGCCCCATCAGGCATTGGGAGCATAAACCAGAATTCCAATGGGAAGCAGAGACTGCGGGAATTGTGAGCTACTGCTCTGTAAGTCGATGCTAGCCATGAGTAGTGAGGATGCACTCCACTGACTTAATGTGCTTACTGTGGACATACGCAATCGACTGTATAAAATCGGTTCCTAAAAATCGACTTCTATAAAATTGACCTAATTTCGTAGTGTAGACAAAGACTAAGAGACCAAGGACTCCTCATTGTTTTTGCTGATACAGACTAACACAGCTACCACTCTGAAACCTGTCTTCTGACAGTGGCCAGTGCCAGATGCTTCAGAGGGAATGAAGAGCACAATTGTGGTCTCCATCCCCCGTCATCCAGTCCCAGCTTCTGGCAGTCAAAGCCTTAGGGACACCCAGAGCATGGGATTACATCCCTGACCATCTTAGCTAATAGCCCTTGATGTATCTGTCTTCCATGACCATACCTAATACTTTTTTGTACCCAGTTATACTTTCGGTCTTCACAACATCCCCTGGCAAAGAGTTCCACAGGTTGACTGGGTGTTGGATAAAGAAGTACTTTCTTATGTTTGCTTTTAAACTTGCTGCCTATTAATTTCATTGGGTGACCCCTGGTTGATGTGTTATGTGAAAGGTTAAATAACACGTCCTTATTCGCTGTCTCCCTGCAATTCATGGTTTTATAGACCTCTGTCATCTCCCCCCTTAGTCATCTCTTTTCCAAGATGAACAGTCCCAGTTTTATTAATCTCTCCTCATATGGAAGCTGTGCTGTGCCTCTATTCATTTGTGTTGTCCTTCTCTGCACCTTTTCCAATTCTAATATCTCTCTTGAGATGGGACAACCAGATCCACACGTGATATTCAGGGTATGAGCATACCACAGATTTCTATGGTGGCATTTTGATATTTTCTGTCTCACTATCTGACCTTTTCCTAATGGTTCCAAACATTTGGTTAGCTGCTTTTGACTGCTGCTTCACATTGAACAGATGGTTTCAGAGAACTATCCAGAATGACTAAAAGATCTTTCTTGTGTGGTAACAGCTAATTTAGACCCCGTGCAATGACCAAGGCAAGGGTGGTCAGGCTTTGTGGTCAGAGCAGAGGATCAAAACCAAAAACAGTGTCAGGTACCAAGCCAGGGGTCAGAGCCGGAGACAATGTCCAGCGTAAGTTGGAGGAGCAGAGGCTTTGAGTAGGGCAGAAGGAACTGGGAGTAGACAGGGATCTGGGATGGGAGGACAGATACCAGGAGCAGGCAGACATGCAGGGGTCAGCAGTCAGGTAAGCAGGAGGGGTCCATAGTAATAGCAAAGTATTCCTCTAATTGCTCAGACAACTTCCTCTTGTTACTTCCTGGTTTATATAGTACTCCTTAACCAATCAGGTGGCTAGATGTTCCCCCAGTCGGGAGCTTTGGGGCCAGTGACCTCTGCAAGCTAGCTCTTCCCTAGTTACCCAGGTGAGCTGCTGGGTGTCATGGACCCGGGTTTGAGGCTGTGATCCCTCAGAACATATCATTTGGTATTATATAGTTGGCATTATTATCTTCCAATGTGCACTACTTTGCATTTATCAACATTGACTTTCATCTGCCACTTTGTTGCCCAATAGTGTGAGATCCCTTTTTAACCCTTAGCAGTCAGCTTTGGACGTAACTATCTTGACTACTTTTCCATCGTGTGCAAACTTTATCAGCTCACTGTTCACCCCCTTTCCAGATCATTTATGAATATGTTGAACAGATCAGAATCCAGTACGGACCATTAGAGGACTATTTACCACCCTCCATTGTGAAAATGGCCATTTATTCCTACCCTTTGTTTCCAGTCTTTTAACCAGTTACTGATCCAGAAGAGGACCTTCCCTCTTATCCCATGAAAGCTTACTTTGCTTAAGAGCCTTTGTGTGGGACCTTGTTAAAACTTTTCTGAAACTCCAAGTATACTATATTCACTGGATCACCCTTGTCCACATGTTTGCTGACTCTCTCTCAAGGAATTCAGATAGATTGGTGAGGCATAATTTTCCTTTAAAAAAGCTGTGTTGGCTCTTCCCCAACATATTGTTTTCTTCTGTGTGTCTGACAATTCTTTTCTTTACTATAGTTTCAACCAGTTGTCCTGCTACTCAAGTTAGGCTTACCAGCCTGTAACTGCCAGGATCGCCTCTGGAGCCTGTAAAAAAAATTGGTAATAAGTCATCAGGACCAGATGGTATTCACTCAAGAGTTCTGAAGGAACTCAAATATGAAATTACAGAACTACTAACTGTGGTATATAGCCTATTGCTCAAATCAGCCTCTGTACCAGCTGACTGGTACAGCTATCCTCCAATCATATGGCCTGCCTAATTAGACTTTTACACTTGATTTGCCAGACTTTATGTTCCTTTCTATTTTCCTCAGTAGGGTTTGACTTCTAGTTTTTAAAGGATCCCTCTATTCAGCTCTTTTGCTCTGCTGTTAAGTGATAGTGGTATTTTTTGGTCCTCTTACTGTTTTTTTATTATTTGTCCCTTATTGACAATGCTGGTTGGCTTTGATGTTTTTTCCTCCACTTGTAAGGATATGAATTACCCGTAGCTAGTCTTTGTGTGAGGGGTCTGAGTCTTCTCTTAACTAAGAGTAACTCCAGCAAAGGAGTTACTCTTAGTTTACATTGGGGTAAATGAGAAGAATCAGACCCTATGTTTTCCTGTGCAATAATATTGTCACTATTTCTTTATTGGCAAACCTGTCCCTTTATTTGTGTTATTGCTGTAGCACGTAGGGGTCCGAGTCATGAATCAAGACCCCATTGAACTTGGTGCTATACAAACACAGAACAAAAAGATGGTCCTTCCCCCAGAAGCTTATAATCTAAGTCTAAAATAAAACTCAACAGCTGGATTAAAGCAGACAGGGGAGTACAAGAAAAGAGTAGGAGAACTTGTGGCACCTTAGAGACTAACCAATTTATTTGAGCATGAGCTTTTGTGAGCTACAGCTCACTTCATCGGATGCATACCGTGGAAAGTGTAGAAGATCTTTTTATACACACAAAGCATGAAAAAATACCTTCCCCCACCCCACTCTCCTGCTGGTAATAGCTTATCTAAAGTGATCACTCTCCTTACAATGTGTTTTGATTATCATACACATTGTAAGGAGAGTGATCACTTTAGATAAGCTATTACCAGCAGTAGAGTGGGGTGGGAGGGGGTATTGTTTCATGGTCTCTGTGTATATAATGTCTTCTGCAGTTTCCACAGTATGCATCCGATGAAGTGAGCTGAAGCTCACGAAAGCTCATGCTCAAATAAATTGGTTAGTCTCTAAGGTGCCACAAGTCCTCCTTTTCTTTTTGGAAAGACAGACTAACACGGCTGTTACTCTGAAACAAGAAAAGAGTGAGGTCAGTGTGATGGTAGTGGTCTCAATACAACAGTGTTAATGTTTTTGTAGGCATTGTGGTACATGAAGTTCAAGGAGGCCTGGATGTATTCCTTATTCTTCTGATAGTCTCAAACTTTCAGCTGTTCACTGCCTTCAGATAGAAATAATCCTAACTGAAGATTCCTGTGCCATCCTTGATTTGGACAGTTAAAAGTGCACTAGACACACAATGGGCGTGCTGGTTTGCGAGTGTGGACAAGAGTCTAGCTAGCTTGGTCCAGAGGATGCCACAGGTTAGAATACCAGAGATTTATGAACCACATCAGATATTGGTGAAGACAGCTCTGACCAGGATGATGCAGATGAACATTTGCTTTCTCCACCAGCCCTACTCCGCTATAGAGCAGCAGGGCTGCCAGGAGGGGGTGAGGACTACAACGCTGTACCTCCCAACTCAGTGGCCCTGTGTTAAATCCACTTAGCCATGTGACCTTTCTCAATAGCATGAATTTTGGATTGCAAGTGGCTGTTAGTGTCATTCGCAAACATCCAGATATTTTTAAACTTTGTGAGAGATTTTTCACTATCACTTTGAAATGCCATAAAATCCATCCAGTATGGAGGGCACTTAAAAACAGGCAAATTTGGATAGAAAGTCTTTTTCATTCAACATCTCTAGCAATAAATAGACTGCAGTGAGTTACCAGGCATTGATGTATAGCTGAGTTCAAGAGGCATCCTGATTTGCTTCCAGAACATTGAACAAGAAGATGGAAAAAGTTCCAGGAGTGAAATAAGATAAGCCAAAGAAGAGCACATACATTGTGCATGATAGCTTTTTGCTGGTCCTAAACTACTTATACCTCCTGCTGTAATTCCTTAAAATCAAGGAACTTCCAAAGCCAGTGTTGGCTGCATGGGTGTCTTTTCCCCCTTTCCCTCCAGATATATGGGAAAAGTGTTATACTGATTTCCCTTCAAGTGGATACTGCCAGCAAAAGTTTTTCAATTAACTAATTATACAGAAAATTAACTTGCCCACCTGAAGAGAACAGAAGACTTGGAGATTTGACTCATTGAGTGTGTTGTGTTTTCTGATGGAGATAATGCTGAAATTCTTAGGGGAAGAGTGAGTTCAGTTCAATAATTAACTTAATAACTACAAAACTCCTATCAAATATATTTCCACTGCAAGCTAATCCTTCATACTTTTAATATATTTTCTCTTCTGTGTACAGCACAACATTACTGCAGATGTCAAAGAACAAGTATAGGGTCTGAGCATGGTAATGAAAGGAAAATAATTTAAAAGTGCTTAAAACAATGAAGGTGAATACTGATCTGATTGTGAGAACACACTTTGTTCATCCTGCGGATACTGTAATCAAAAGACAGAGAACAATACAGTTACAAATGAACAAACTGCTTACCATGACTGGTGTTACAGGCATGAATTATAAAGTTTGTTTAGCTTGACACAAGTGACAGCTCCTAATGGGGCCCCACAATGTGTGGATTGCTAATACAAATGCATTCAAGGAAAGCTTGGAGCTAATAGAATCCTGTTTGATTGATATGCTAATCACAGTAAACTATAGTGAAAACAGACAAGAAAGAAACATAGTCTATCATTCTAGGAAACTTCAGCTACTGGGGTAGATGCCATACCATCTTACCCGGCTGTGTAATGGTGCTGGGGATAAATTATTCTTTTCTCTGCTTTGAGCTAAGTATCTTAACGCAGGGTTCTTTCAATATCTCCCAAGTTTTGGATGTCACTTTCAACAGCCTCTGCCATCAGAGTGCCTTTTGCAGAGCCTAACCTAAAAAACGATAATGTGCAATTCAAATGCGTTATAAGCAGCCGCCCTTTCATTTCTCAAACTACATTCATGTAGTCCCCTGAAAATAGCTAAAGGAGCCTTCTGGTCTCACTGTTAGTTTCCCTTTGACCTGCGTTATTTATCTCTGTCATTGAATTGAACTTTTTCTGGACGTGCAGATCTTTGCATTGGTTGCATGCTAATGATCTATATCAATGCTTCCCTTACTGGGGCATGTGTGCTACTGTGGGCCGTTGGAGCACTTCCAGGTACTCTGCAGAATTGCACTTGCCCCAGGCCTGAGGCAGCTGATTGTCTCCAATTCCCTGCTTTTTGTCTAGCCCAGGGCCATTTTAGGATTTAAAAAAAGCTTTTTGACCAGAAAAAAATAATAAAATAAGGAATAAACAACCTCTCTGTCCTCCGCATGTCTCCCTTATCACTTTCTTCATTGGGGTTGCTTTGGTATGAACTAAATTACAGCCATATTTGCAGACAATGCCAGAATTAGAGGGATGTGAGGAAGGGGGGCAGCAGGCACACAGGAGGCCAGAGCCAAACTGCAAAAAGTTGGAGAGATGGGAGCATCAGGGACTGCATGCATGGAGGGGATTTTCATTGCTACTGCTTTCATTGCCCCCAGTGCACTAATGCTGGCTGGTCTTTTGTCCCACACGATAGCGGCGTGATGGGACACTGGAATTTGGAAATGAATCTTAAGGAAGTTTGATGCTGCGGAGCTGGTAGAGCTCAAAGGCAAACAGAAATCCTGTACTGTTAATGATGCTCCAGCCTGCAACACCATTAGTGAGCAAATGCACTGTTAATTGCAGGATGAAGGACATTCTACTATGCCAGGATTTATTGTACTAACTGTGGTTCCCTGAATTGATCATTGACTGCACTTAAGTGGAGTTTAGGGCCAATAATTTACTACTTGTGTCTCCATTTTCCTCTGGAGCAATACCATTTCCCCACCGCACTGTTCGCCACTTACAAGACACAGCCTTTGTGGGCCCAGAGCTGCTGGAAACGATGTTTCACCAGTAAAAATACCATTCACTGCTGCTTATATTACATCCCCATGCTGGTAAATTGGGTCCCCATTGGAAGATACAGATAATGAAGAATATTTATTATTCTGGTGTCTCTGCCAGGGCGAGGTCAAAGGAGATTTACTGCCATCGGTTAAAATATTTCGGCTCCATTGCTACTTCACATCAAACAAATGGAGTTTGAGAGCAATTCTTTCTTATTTCTCCTAAACTCGTCAAACCACCTCAACATTATTTATTTTGCTTACACCACCCACTTTCTCTCCCTCTCTCCCCCACAAAAGTCTGATTCCTTTCTTGGTCGTGCTTCCCAAGGCATTTACATATTTTCAGAAACATATTTTGCTAATGGAATATTTTGGAGAAATTCTAGAAAGAAACAATTTTTACTTACCTTAGTATTATAGATAATAATCAATGAGGAAAATATAACGCTAATATGTTTTAATTACAGTTCAATCTGGTAACCTCTATGGTGGCATGCTGGGAACGGATGTTTCACGAAGTTAAAATTAAATAATCATGAAGCTTGTGTTTGGAATCTTTACCCTACTGTTGTTAGGGGGAGTTGTTTTTGAGTATTTGAGGAAGTGCCCCATAAAGAAGAAAGGGAAGAAATGTCTATTTCAGCAATACAGTGCATACATTTCCAAAAGGTCATGTTTCTTCAAGGCATATGATCATGAGCCATATTCTTAGTTGGTGTAAATTGGCCTGAAATCAAAATTGGATTCCTCTGTGATGCTGTCTGGAGTGGTTAACCACTGTGAGTTCCATCCTCAGGACAGACTGTCAAAAAGCAGGGTGGAGACCCCAAACTGGTGGCACATTCTGTAATTAGATTTCACCAACCCAGTAACACATGTGAACTCCTGAAGCCCTATACCAGCCTTACCATGGAGTCACAGACTGTCTCCTTGGGTTCTCCAGTCTATCTTGCCACCCAGGCAAGCTGGACTTGGTGATAAATGGTCACTTACACCAAAGATCACAAAATATTCAGGCTGCCTCCAGTCCCAAGAGACCAGTCACTTCCCCCATGTCATTTTGTCCTCAGATCTCACACCGAAGACAATGCTGGCAGCCAATCCTATAGTAAACTAAGGGTTTATTAACTAGGAAAAAGAAATGACAGCATTATTTGCATGTTAATTCCAAAACTGTCAAATCAGGACATTTTAACATTTTCAAAGCATTGTTTCCAGTTTTTTACAAAACAAACTTTTATCAAAATTGATGCAATTGGCCAACAAATCTTTCATACAGGAATCCTTGTGATGTTGTTCTATGATACCAAATAAATGGTCAGAAATGATTCCTACATAACAATGTTCCTAGTTCCTCTCAAACAAAAAGTACAGAATAGAAGAAAATAAGAACTAAGTCACTGGCAATATGATCTGGATTTTACAATTGCACCATGAAATCAATGGAACCTGGGATGGGAGGTCACTACAAAGGACCCATGGAGAACAAGCTACAAGAGATGGATACAGTGATCAAACAGAACAACTTGAAGGGGAGAATAACATTTCAATGACTATACTAAAAAAGGACTTTCTGCAGAGAGGGTCCTTGGTGCCTCTGGATATCAATCCAACAGATCATTTTTATGTCAATATTTTTGCTTAAAAAGTTTTTGTTTGACAATGTTTTCTCACTTACAAATTCCTTTCCATACAGAGTACTCGCACAAACATTCCAACGGAGAGTAATAAACATGTAGATATTGTCCTCCACTCTGTGAGCCTGCCATTAACACTCCACTGTTGCAGCTAGATTAACGGATTGCCATGTGGCTTGTGTTCTATTTCACATCTATGTGAAATAAGCCCAGAAAACTCATTGAATTTCCTTGAGGAAACACAAATCCAATGACTTTCAAATCAGTGGGGAGTTTGAGTGGAGGAGAAAAACATTAAGTACTTACAAACAAAGTGGAACTGCTCAGAGAGTGCAAGCCCTGCCATAGAACTGTTGATATGTGACACGGAGCAGCTGAGAAGGGAGAACTTTCCCCATTGTCCAGCACCCAACCCAATAACCAGACTGTGTCTTGGGTAGTTACATGGGGGATCAGGAGGCAGGAATCCTTCCCCAGACCAATGAATGACAGTAGTGCCATGGGCAATCACTGAGACTATTCTTGCCCTATGCACTCCCTACATTGGGAAAAGGGAGGAAGGAAGGGTTTTATGGATAGGGCACTGGACCGAGAATTCATAGGGTTTAAGGCTAGAAGGGACCATTAGATCATCAAGTCTGACCTTGTGTATATCACAGTCATTAAATGTCACCCAGATACCCCTGTATTGAGCCCAATAACTCATGTTTAGCTGAAGCATATATTCCAGAAAGGTACCCAGTCTAGATCTAAAGACCCTCATGAGACAGAGAATCCCCCACTTTCCCTGGAAGTTTGTTCCAATGATTAATCACCCTCTCTGTCAAAAATTCATGCCTATTTCCAATTTTGAATTTCTTTAAGCTTCAGCTTCTAAGCATCTGTCTTTTTTCAGCCTTTCTCCACTTGATTAAATGGTTCTGTAGTACCCAGAACTTTCTTCTTGTGAAGGTACTGATATCCTATAATAATGTCACCTCTCAGACTTCTTTTTCATAATCTAAACAGATAGACATATTTAAATCTCTCACTGTAAGACATTTTCTCCAGATTTTGACTAATTCTTATGACTCTTTTCTGCACTTTAATTTTTCAACATCCTTTTTAATATATGGACAGCGGAATGGGACGCAGTATTCCAGTATCAGACTCACCAATGCCCTATACAGATGTAAAATCCCTCCTTGCTCTTACTCAATACTCACCTGTTTTCTACATCCAGTTATCTCATTAGCCCTTTTCCCCTCAGTATCACACTGAGCATTCATGTTGAGTTGCTTGTCCTGGCTGACCCCTCCATCCTTTCCAGAGTCATTACGGTCCAAGATACTGTCCCCTGTTCCGTAGCTATGGCTTGCATGCCTTTTTCCCAGATGTGTAACGTTGTGTTTGGCTATGTGAAAACACATTGGGTTTGAATGGACCCAGTTTACTAAGCAATCCAGATTACTCTGTATGCCTGCCCTGTCCTCAGCATTATTTTTCATTCCAACAGTCTTTGTGATATCCACAAATTTTATCACCAATGTTTTTATTTACTTCCAGATCATTGATGAAAATGTTGCATAGCATCAGGCCTATTATTGATCCATGTGGAACCCCACTAGAAACACGCCATTTGACTATGATTCCCCATTGATAACTACATTTTCAGATCTGTCAGTTAGCCAGTGCATAATCTATTTAATGTGTGCTTTATTGATATTGTATAGTGCTAGTTCTTTAATTACAGTACTGTCTTACTAAAGTCTAAGTATGTTACATGGACACAGTTATCTTTATCAACCATATATGTAATCTCAACAAAGGATGAAATCAGATTTATTTGACAAGACCTGTTTTCCATAAAACCCTCTGGATATCAATCTGAATGGCATCAATTATATTCCTGTCCCTTAATACTTTATTAAGTGAATCCTGTAGCCGCTTTTCCATTATTTTGTCCAAGATTGATGTCAGGCTAACTGGCCTAATTTACCACATCATCCCACTTGCCTGTTTTGAATATTGGCACAACACAGCACTCTTCCAGTCTTCTGGAATTTCACTGGTATTCCAAGGTTTATTAAAAATTAACAACAGCAGGACAAAGATCTCCTCAGCCAGTTATTTTAGGACTCTTGGTGCAAGTTATCTGGGCCTGCTAATTTTAAAATATTTACTCTTGGATGTTGTTTAGCATCCTCTGTAGTTATTAATGGACTGAAAAGTATGTCGTCATCCTCATGTGATACAAGCATATCTTTCTGCTTCTTTTCAAATACAGAACAGAAATAGCTATTTAACACATCTGCCTTTTCTGCATCATTAACAATTGCATCATCTCCATTTAGTAACGAGGCATATATCATTAGGATTTCTTTTGTTCCTAATAGACATAAATAACTCCTTATTGTCATTAGCCCTGCTAGCCATGGCTTTTCCCCTGAGGTCTTTAGCTTCCCTCATCCATTTTGTACATCCATTACTTCTAATTTATAGCAGTTACGGTTATTTCTCTTTTTACCTTATTTGTTATATGTTACTTTGGATTCAATTTGAACTGAATTGAACCTGAGTTTAAATTCCTGGCTTTTTTACACAGACTCCCAGTATTATCCTGGGCAAGTCAGCTAATCTACCCTGTCCTAGTTTCCCATCCGTAAAATGGGGGTATTCTACCTCACAGGTTCCTGTGAGGATAAATACATGATTGTGAAGTTCTCAGATACTACAGTGGTGAGGGCTTTATCTAGTAGAGAGAGAGTGAGCTTGGAGCACTGGGCCTGGTGCAAGATCTGAGGCCTGAACCAGAGGCTGTGAACCAAAGTCAGGCTATGTGTTAAAGCAGATGGTTACAAGTTCACTGTCCAGTACATGAATCATAGAATCATAGAATATCAGGGTTGGAAGGGACCTCAGGAGGTCATCTAGTCCAACCCCCTGCTCAAAGCAGGACCAATCCCCAACTAAATCAACTTGACAAAGTTGTTACTAGTGTACTAGGGACTAGATATTGACATAAATACCTGGCCCTACTCCTTTGTCCAGCTGAGGGGGCAGCAGAGAGTCTGGCTTCTGACTGAGCTAAGTCCATTGTAACAAGCATGGATGTTTTAGTATACCTGTAGACCGATCCAGCAAGCTACTGTGCTTCATTGACAATAAACCTGGCCGAGGTCCTTCGCCGGCAAACCAAGTCTGTGGTCTGTCTTTATGAGTAACTCCAAGGTCTGCTGAATGAGCAGGCTGCCTTATCTGCTGTTAGTAATGATAACATTGGCACTCCCAGGACAGAAGCACTGGGCAGCCTGGACAGCGTTACTAAGGCAATGACGTTCCAGCCTTCAACACTTAATAGATAGCATAGCAGGGGAGGAGAAATGGTATCACCTCTATAGCAGCAGAATATCTACTCCATCCCCAGTCTCTATTCCCATATGCGGGGTAAACGTCCGTGATATAGGCTCTCCCCGCAGCCAGGCTTTGTGTGGCAAGTAAGTGTATGTGTGTGTGTGCGTGCACACGTTTTTCCCTTAAAGGGTTATTGGTCTATCATTTTTAAATCAAGCACTAAAAATAAGTTCTTAAAAAAAGGAAACACAGTTTTGTGGTTAGTAATCTATGCAAGCTTCTTTCTCAACTACATTACTTGTTCACTGTTGTTTGCCTCTGCAATTTCTACTGCCAGAACCATTAATTTACTAAATATTCATTCCATATTTCCTCAGATTGCATTTTACCTCTTAAGCACAGAACCCTGCATTTTTGCACTATATGAGACGATTCATATTGCCTGAGATAATGATTTGTCATTAAGTTTAGAAGCCTTCTTTTGCATGGCTTAGATGATGATTGTTTTCTGAAGGTTAGAAATTGCAATATCTATTCTTAATATCAAATATTTTTTATTCCCTCTCAGATCTATATTATGCAGTCTTAGTGGTGAGAAGCGTGAAAACTCTGGCATTCAAATGCGGTAACCATAAAGAGCCAGATTCTTTTCTGCACTGCATTTGTGCAAAGACTTGCTGTTCTGATCTGGGTGTGTTTTGCATCAACTTTGAACAGGTGCAAATAGCTGAGGAATGGGCAGTGAAGAATCAGGCCCAAAGAATATAAAGCAAAGGTCCATACATAATCAATAATATCCACCAGCCAACTGTAGGTCTGATTATTAAAGAGGTGGTTAATTTTGCTGAGATGTTATTCAACTGGAAATAATGATTTCCTTAACTATGAAATGATGAGATATAATGATGAGCTTGTCCAGTTTTTAAGAGTTGGGTTGGAGTATGTGGATAGACAAACTTCAAAAAGTGGTAAGTATGTTCTTGCATCACACAGGTAACTTGCGAGGTGACTCTTATATCTGTACACATTTTCTCTATCTCTGAAATATGGACTTATTCCTCTTACTATAGGAACCTAGGAAATGGAATACCAGAGCAGGCAAGTGTCCTACATTGTTCATTGTACTTTTCCCTAAAAAATGACTGCTGTATTAAAAAAAAAAAAAGGCATTGTCGTGGACATAGTCTTCCCATAATGTAAATCTCTTCCTAACCCCAGGCAGTTAGTGACTGGTTTATACCCTTAAGCATGAGGATTTTTATCCCTTCTAAAGTTGTTTATCTCCTCTAATGTATGGCAACCGTGTATGGTCTTGTTCTGCAGATAAATGTCTAATAGTTTTTTATTATTATTATTTCCAATTCTTCACTTCAATTGTGCTTTGTGGGACCGAGTTGCCTAGGTTAATTTTGCATTGTTTGTTTGTTTGTTTTAAAAACACACAACAAAAAAACACTCCCCCTCCCTCCAGTTTTAAACCTTAATTCAGTGAGGCACTTCAGCATGTATGGAAATCCCATATGAAGTCAATGAGATTTAAACGTGCTTAAAGCTATGCATTCCTGAATTGGGCCATAAATTTGTTTTCCTTCAGTTTCACTGAATGTCCCCTTGTTTCTTAGTGCTCGATCTCCCTTCTTGCTACGATTCTTCATTTTGTTCAGCTTTGTTTTCATTATCGTGTTCACTCCTCATCATCTCCTCTCTCAACAGTCTGTGTTTTCACTTCAATTGGTCTCTGGGCTGTAGAGGTGACGAGAGGACAACAAGTCAAATTGCTGCATCTGTCATATTCCTTTTTTGTTCCATAATGGAGCAAAACCAAACCCTTTTGAACTTTAAAAAAGAAAGAATTGTGTTGAAATGTTCATTTTCAGGTTGAAACCTGAGCTTTTCAATTTGGGGACTGTGTGGTAGGTATTGGCCTGGTCGGTTCACGGGACGTGGGAGACCCAGGGTCAAGTCTCTGCTGATTCAGAGCAGAGTTTTTCATCCCAGATCACTCTGAATTGGGCAAAGCAGGGACTGTAAGTGAGTCTCCCGGGCCATTGCTGAAACCAGCAGGCTAGACAGCTTTCACCTCATCCTACCCCTCCCCACAAAATCCCTCTGAGAAAACTTTGTTGGAACCAGTGAGTCTGGGTGATATTATTTGACAAACTTTCATTTCTTCGAAAATGTGCTGACCAGTTCTAATGGGCTGTTGCGTATCGGGCTGCACACTAGTGCCGTAGGAAATCAATGGCAAATGATTAACAGGACGTTCGTTCTAGGTCATCTGTTTGCAAACAGTCTTTCAGAACAGTTATTATAGCATTTTATTTCCTTGCTGGTCTGAAGATAATAAATGGATGAATGTCTATGTTTCATACGTCTTTCCTGCAGACATTTTTTATATTCCATGGATGTAAACCCTGGTCTACTGCCGATATCACATGGATTGCCTGCCTAAGTGAAAATTGTTAGCAAGAACTTGATTAGGGTTTTGGACGTAATCTCTGAAATGCAGGTTACTTGTGGCCATTTTGTTGAAGTGATCATTTACAGGAATAGCAACACAGAAGCCCTTTGATGCCGTTTCGAAAGGTCTTACCATGACAAATGGAACCTTTACTCATGTAGATTTATGAAAGGGAACTGGATTAATTGGTACCATTTCTGTTATGCTCTTTATGCATCTGGAAAGTAAAATAGAACTTAATAGCTCTCTCAATTTCTGTCTTTCCCTGCCCAGAGCCTTTCTTCACTTTAGACAGCTCCCTGATGAGTCTTCATTGAATGAGCCAGCTGAGCAAACCTGGTTTGGAGTCAATTGGCGGCTGAGTGAAAAGAATCACATCTCCATTATGCTGTGGAGCTAACTCACTGCAAATCAGAAAGAAGGGCAAGACATCTAGAGCTTCATCTGTGTTTCCAGGTGGTCATCCTCTCATAGTAGCCCAGGGCATGTTTTACGAGCCGCTTTGATACATTGTGTAGATACAGCATTAAGGTCGGTGGTGCAATCATTTCTGCATTGTCTTCCTGATAGGCCGAGATCTTTGCCTCTATGCTAGTGTCAGTTATTGGCAAAGCTGAGTGAAACAATGTGCGTGGCAGTAATGTCTCCACAGCTTGTCTTACATTTAGTATTGTGCAGAATGCAGTACAGGAGCTGGCCACTCTTCAGTGTTCATTCTGCTTCTCCTCAACCCCTTCATAGACACTGGCATTGTCAGTGGTGGTTCTTCAGCACAAGGCAGAACAAATGCATCCATTACCACTTGTAGGTGGAAAGCTGTATACAGGGTCCTTTTGGCCAGAGGGGTGCTCGAGCTGAACATGCTCACATCCTGGAGTGCTACAGTGACAAAGCACAGGACCTACTTCTGTCAGGTAAGACCCCAGAGGTTGGTTGGATTCTGTAAACTGCTCACAATGAAGTCATTGCTGGGAAGTAGATTCAGGCTGACACAACTGAACCAAAATTCAGCATCTGTGCAACAAGGAAGGAGCACACAGCCTAGCAAAGCAGGTTAGGAACTGGCCGAGGTGAACTTGGGAAACAGCAGAGACAATGACTTCAGGTTCCTGGTTTCCATGTGATGTGGATGGCAAGAGGTGTCCTTTGTTGCACATCCTTGGAAGCTGGCTAAGCTGCACTTAGCCCCACAAGGGAACCATCTAAGAGAGTGTGCTGAATTATGTAGTGCTCACAGGGTTAATTAACCTAACATTAACTTCACTGTACTCAAGACTGTTGTGTATTCCATTTCTGTACCAATCTAACAGTGAAATTATGGGTCTGTAGTTTGTGGAACAATTATTTTTGGCTATGCCACAGCAAATTCAGTTTGGCTTATTGATACATTTAGGTCTGTCTGAAGCACTGATCAGTCACATATGTGTGCTTGGGCTGCTTTAAGTGAGCTGTACCTCACGAAAGCTCATGCTCAAATAAATTGGTTAGTCTCTAAGGTGCCACTAGAGACTTTTTCTTTTATCCAGAAAACGGTTTCAAATACTCTCATCAATACTTTTTCACAAATATTTTCCCAATCAGAAATCCCCTCCCTTCTTCCTTGTTACCTGATGTGAACTGGTAGTTTAGTCACCCCCACCCTCTGTGCTCACTGGCAACGTTTTTATCTTTCTTACCACATTAACTCCAAGCATGAAAAAGATTCTTCAAAGACAAAACTATATGACAGTCATTGGGAAGA
The DNA here is from genome assembly GCF_965140295.1 of Lepidochelys olivacea. Taxonomy (NCBI): domain Eukaryota; kingdom Metazoa; phylum Chordata; order Testudines; family Cheloniidae; genus Lepidochelys; species Lepidochelys olivacea. The sequence goes on from NC_140416.1 coordinate 128,547,243, forward strand.
GAATGTGTGTAATCTGCATGTTTTCCTTCAGTACCGAGAGAGTTTATTATTAAAGCTTGGTTCCTGGCATCTGGAAAGTCATCCCTATGGATAGCCAGACTGTATTTCTCAAACATTCAAACCGAGAATTTTAAAAGCACTACAAGCTAAGCAGGGCGAGGCAGTAATGTAGAAAAAAGTGTAAATGGGAGAACAAGCATTTTTATCACCAATATGTAGTAAGAAGAAAGCAACATCTTAACAGCTAGCAGTTTCTTTATTTCAGGAACTGCTAACAACTGTACATCAGGCAGTTAAATTAGATAGCACCACATACGTATCTTTTTAGTGGCATCTAGCAAAAGCATGTTGCTACAAACTGCTCATGTACTTTACACCAGGAGCTGGGTCATAGTTTTATTCCTTGACTGAGTAGGTGGACTATAGTTATAGAATGTGGGCTAGGGTTTGGCTGTCCCTATTTCTTTATATAAAGGATTGACAAATCTCAAAAGGATCAGAGTTAAGGATTAATTGGGATGCTTATCTAAAGTTTATCCAAACCCTTGAAGTCTGAAAAAAAATTTTTGGCGATCTTTCAAGAACTGGCTTTCTTATAAGAATTTCTATGCATCTTCTATTACCACTCCTGGCTAGAATCCAGAAGCAGCGGGAAAAAAAAAAAACATGTATCCAAACATTTCAGAACCTCAAAAATGAATTGGCTTGAGTTCAGCACTGAAAACGAGTGTAGGTTCAGGGTTGCTGAGAGGGAGGGAAACATTCTTATTTAATCTGAACTGGTTTGCCCATCCTTACTTTATTCTTCAGCTACATAACTGATTACAATGTAGAACAATTCCAGGTTTAAAACTAATGTTTTTTCTCTATGTATTTTTTTCTTGTACTGGTTGATCCCTCCCTTGCATTTCAAATTAGGGTTTTTTTGTTTTGTGTTTTTTAAACAAAGAGGGAATTTTTTTTGTCATAATCAAGAAAGTGTGTTGTCCCTGTGATGGGTTGGATCACAGAAACCCCCTTGGGAACTGCCAACTGATGTGCCAAGACTACTTCTATCCTTGCTTTCCTGCCCTGCCAGCTTGGGACTTCAGTGTGCTACCTGGTTTGAGCCAGACTTGCTATCCAGCTGTAAACCTAGACCCAGGTCTGAACCACGTCCCCTAACAGCTGTAGGCTTAAACCAAAAGCAGCTTAAGAAGTGTTCCTGTCTTTAACACTCAGATGCTGAGTGGTTCCAAGTAGTAACAGACAGAACAAAGTGAATTACCAAACAAAATAAAATAGAACATGCAAGTCTATGTCTAAGAAAACTGAATACAGATAAAACCTCACCTTCAGAGAAATTCCAGTAAGCTTTCTTTTACAGACTAGTCTCCTTCTAGTCTGGGTGCAGCAATCACTCACACCCCTGTAGTTACTGTACTTTGATCCAATTTCTTTCAGGTATCCTTGGGGGTGGAGAGGCTATCTCTTTAGCCAGCTGAAGACCAAAATGGAGGGGTCTCCCACAGGCTTAAACAGACTTTCTCTTGTGGGTGGAGACACCCTCCTCTCTCCGATGCAAAGTCCAGCTCCAAGATGGAGTTTTGGAGTCACCTAGGCAAGTCACATGCCCATGCATGACTCAGTTTTTACGGGCAGCAGCCATTGCTCACCTGCTACCTTGAACATCCTCATGTAGACTTCTTATGTGGATTGGAGCCTTCCAAGATCCATTGTCATAGAATCATAGAATATCAGGGTTGGAAGGGACCTCAGGAGGTCATCTAGTCCAACCCCCTGCTCAAAGCAGGTCCCTTAACTGCTTCTTGACTGGGCACTTAACCTGCAAATTTCTTTCTAAAGAAGCTGACCAAATACCTTACTAAGGTTATTTAAAATCAAACATGTATACAGCCAATATTCATAACTTTGAATATAATAATGACACATGCATACAAATAGGATGAATAGATTCAGTAGATCATAACCTTCACAGACATATGTTACATGGCATATGTAGCATAAAACATATTCCAGTTATGGCATATATACATTCACAAGCATATTTCCATAAAGCCTTATGGGGGGCACTGTCACAGTCCCCTTTGTGGTCAGATGTCTGGCTGCATGTGTATGTTGTCCCTGTGCTGTCCCTGCTCTTTGCAGACTGTCGGCACAGCAGACCTTGAGGGAACTGCCAATTACCACAAGATCCATCAAGGTACAAAGGCACCAGGCCCAGTTTATTGTGAACAAAGCACAGTACTAGTTTCCTGCAGACTCTACCGGACCACTAATACATGTATGCCCATAACAATGGACCAGCTCAGTGAACGGCAGGACTTTCTGTTCCTCCCTAGGTTAGACAAAGACATTTCCTCTGAGATACATCTTTGTACCCAGATACAAACAAGTTAGTACTGCCACTCTGACATAGTTACTGCCCCCTGACATGGCTAGTTATCACCCATCACCTTCTACATGCTGGTTTGAGCAAAATATCTCTATTACGTATTGTCATCCTGACCTAATCTTTTAAGAGGGGTCAGTGTGTGCCTGCTGTTATTGGGAAATGTTTTTGTACCATCCTTGATGATCGGGATGTTCTGGTACCACTTGATATTGGGATGTGTTTGCGGGAGTGCTCTGTGCCCAGCACTTCTTAGGACTGTGTGTTTCTGCAGTATCAGCCCTGTTCTTGCCAGATTCTGTGAGCAGGGCCTGCCTCTTGCTCACAGTTTGTCTCGGCTTTATATCAGTAAAGCTTTGACGCTACTTTAACCCAGGCCTCAGGCCTCGTACCAGGCCTCCGATACAAGGGTTTCTGTAAGGTTGCCAGCCCTCCCGAACTGGCTGGGAGTCTCCCGGAATCGGGCTTAATCTCCTGAAGGCTACTGAAGCTAATCTGGGAGATTTTAGTCTGCTAAAAATCCAGCGGCGCAGCAGAGCTAAAGCAGGCTCCCTACCTGCCCTAGCTCCGCATGGCTCCTGGAAGCGGCTGGCAAATCCCTCTAGCTCCTAGGCACAGGGACAGCTGGGAGCGTCTCTACACGCTGCTCCCACCGTGAGTGCCAACTGCAGCTCCCATTGTCCAGGGACTGCGGCCAATGGGAGCTGTGGGGCAGTGCCTGCAGGCAGGGGCAGTGTGCCAAGCTGCCTGGGTGCCCCTGAGCTTAGGAGCCGGACATCCCAGTCACCTTTAGGAGCCACCCAAGGTAAGCACCGCCCAACTGGAGCCTGCACCCCTCACCCCCTCCCATATCCCAACCCTCTGCCCCAGCCCTGAACCCCCTACTGCACCCAAATTCCCTCTCAGAGACCACGCCCCAGAACCCCTCCTGCACCCCAACTCCTTGCCCCAAGCATGAGCCCCGTCCTGCTCCCAAACTCCCTCCCAGAGCCTGCACCCCCTCCCGTACCCTAACCCCCTGTCCCAGCCTGGTGAAAGTGAGTGAGGGTCGGGGAGAGTGAGAGACATAGGGAGGGCAGTGGAGTGAGTGGGGGCAGGGCCTCAGAGAAGGGGTATGGTGGGGCAGGGCCTCAGAGAAAGGGGGGACTGAGGGTGGGGCAAGGGTGTGTGCATTTGCGGCATTAGATAGTTGGGAAACCTAGGCTTGTGTCTCAGGCTCTTTTCCTAGTGCACCCTTTACCTTTTGGTTCTAGATATGTCTTCACATTCTCTGGTGATGCAGATTAAGTGGTGAATAGTATTCCAACTAGCCTGCATTATTAAATTGAATTGGCTGGAGAGTAAATGCCAACATATTGAAATTGGTTATATTATCACATTGACCTGAAGCCCCCAGTATCCCTCCTGACTATGCTAAGAGTTTATTAGTATATAGGCAAGAGGAGCATGAGTTATGCCAAGAGAAACAATGAAAATTCTTAGCAAGTGGAAGTTAGATTACTTATAGAGTGGAAAATATATGTAAGAGCGTGACATGCTTTCATAACTTATTTTGACAGCTGCTTAAGATTGTTTTGTGCTTATGGTTGATTATGCAATGTGAACAAAAAGTTATGAAATTGTAACTGATACCACAATAAAGGCCATGTAGATGGGCAAGGGGAACATTATACACCTAGCAGGTGCATAAGCACAATGTGACATTAACATAAAGCTGAACAATGTGTTAAATGTTCCAAACTGCAAAGGACAAAAGAAATGATTGATGTGTTTTGAACGTGTGCTAAGCTTTATTATTAAGTACATTAAAACTGTTATGATAGAATCATAAGGCATAATATTTCTGATTGGTTAATTCTAAGCTACGCAACTAGACCTAAAGTGCAAAATGAGTCAATAAAACCTATGGAATTGTAAATCAATCTGGCACAAGCTGACCTGCAGACCAATAAATTATTGCCTTTCTGTAGCATGCTGTTCTATTTGTAATTAGAAATATCTGACTTAGTAAACCCATTGGTTTACTATTTGCCATGTCACTGATTCATAACCTTTACAGAATCCATCATGCATTTATTCTAGTTTTCATTATGGATTGGAATATTGTTGGCATCCTTTTGTCTGCGAGAGACAGTGGGAATTGCAGCCTATGATGTCGGTGGTTTGCAATGTCTCACGTGACTGACTAGTCCAATCTGAGATTTGCATGATCTTTGGCAGTTATTGCAAATGTCTGTATCTTTGTGGGGAGCTGCTTGCTTCCTACGGGCTCTTTTCTCTTCAAGCTGTAGGAGCCAGCTCCTGTCATGGACTTTGATACCCAGAGGGAGACGATGGTGCCACTTGTTACGATCACTTGCCAAGATTTCCCATTGGTCAGGATCAATTCCAAATTCCTTCATATCTCGCTTGCATGTGTCTTTCATAGAATCATAGAATCATAGAATATCAGGGTTGGAAGGGACCCCAGAAGGTCATCTAGTCCAACCCCCTGCTCAAAGCAGGACCAATTCCCAGTTAAATCATCCCAGCCAGGGCTTTGTCAAGCCTGACCTTAAAAACCTCTAAGGAAGGAGATTCTACCACCTCCCTAGGTAACGCATTCCAGTGTTTCACCACCCTCTTAGTGAAAAAGTTTTTCCTAATATCCAATCTAAACCTCCCCCACTGCAACTTGAGACCATTACTCCTCGTTCTGTCATCTGCTACCATTGAGAACAGTCTAGAGCCATCCTCTTTGGAACCCCCTTTCAGGGAGTTGAAAGCAGCTATCAAATCCCCCCTCATTCTTCTCTTCTGCAGGCTAAACAATCCCAGGTCCCTCAGCCTCTCCTCATAACTCATGTGTTCCAGTCCCCTAATCATTTTTGTTGCCCTTCGCTGGACTCTCTCCAATTTATCCACATCCTTCTTGAAGTGTGGGGCCCAAAACTGGACACAGTACTCCAGATGAGGCCTCACCAATGTTGAATAGAGGGGAACGATCACGTCCCTCAATCTGCTCGCTATGCCCCCACTTATACATCCCAAAATGCCATTGGCCTTCTTGGCAACAAGGGCACACTGCTGACTCATATCCAGCTTCTCGTCCACTGTCACCCCTAGGTCCTTTTCCGCAGAACTGCTGCCTAGCCATTCGGTCCCTAGTCTGTAGCTGTGCATTGGGTTCTTCTGTCCTAAGTGCAGGACCCTGCACTTATCCTTATTGAACCTCATCAGATTCCTTTTGGCCCAATCTTCCAATTGGTCTAGGTCCTTCTGTATCCTATCCCTCCCCTCCAGCGTATCTACCACTCCTCCCAGTTTAGTATCATCCGCAAATTTGCTGAGAGTGCAATCCACACCATCCTCCAGATCATTTATGAAGATATTGAATAAAACCGGCCCCAGGACCGACCCTTGGGGCACTCCACTTGATACCAGCTGCCAACTAGACATGGAGCCATTGATCACTACCCGTTGAGCCCGACAATTTAGCCAGCTTTCTACCCACCTTATAGTGCATTCATCCAGCCCATACTTCCTTAACTTGCTGACAAGAATACTATTGGAGACCGTGTCAAAAGCTTTGCTAAAGTCAAGAAACAATACATCCACTGCTTTCCCTTCATCCACAGAACCAGTAATCTCATCATAAAAGGCGATTAGATTAGTCAGGCATGACCTTCCCTTGGTGAATCCATGCTGGCTGTTCCTGATCACTTTCCTCTCATGCAAGTGCTTCAGGATTGATTCTTTGAGGACCTGCTCCATGATTTTTCCAGGGACTGAGGTGAGGCTGACTGGCCTGTAGTTCCCAGGATCTTCCTTCTTCCCTTTTTTAAAGATTGGCACTACATTAGCCTTTTTCCAGTCATCCGGGACTTCCCCGGTTCGCCATGAGTTTTCAAAGATAATGGCCAGTGGCTCTGCAATCACAGCCGCCAATTCCTTCAGCACTCTCGGATGCAACTCGTCCGGCCCCATGGACTTGTGCACGTCCAGCTTTTCTAAATAGTCCCTAACCGCCTCTATCTCCACAGAGGGCTGGCCATCTCTTCCGCATTTTGTGATGCCCAGCGCAGCAGTCTGGGAGCTGACCTTGTTAGTGAAAACAGAGGCAAAAAAAGCATTGAGTACATTAGCTTTTTCCACATCCTCTGTCACTAGGTTGCCTCCCTCATTCAGTAAGGGGCCCACACATTCCTTGGCTTTCTTCTTGTTGCCAACATACCTGAAGAAACCCTTCTTGTTACTCTTGACATCTCTGGCTAGCTGCAGCTCCAGGTGCGATTTGGCCCTCCTGATAACATTCCTACATGCCCGAGCAATATTTTTATACTCTTCCCTGGTCATATGTCCAACCTTCCACTTCTTGTAAGCTTCTTTTTTATGTTTAAGATCCGCTAGGATTTCACCATTAAGCCAAGCAAAGCTTTATAGCAAAGCTTGAGACTTCCTGTTGTTCTTGTTCCCTCTGATAGCTCCCCATATGGCATGTCCTTGGGTATGCATCCGTCTTCCAACCTACTCAGATTGCCCTGCCAGTGCAATCATCTTTGCTTGAGCAGGGCTGTCACAGTTGGTAAATTTGCCCTTTGAAGAACCTCTGTGTTTGGTGACTTTATTTGGTGTTGAGTATGTGGCATAAATAACGTAGATGGAAACTGTGCAACCTTTTCTCCTGATGAGCATAAGTTGTCCATGTTTCCTCACCATACATGAGAATGCTGAGGACACAAGCTTGGTACACTAGCAGTTTGGTCTTGATGGTCAGCTTTGAGTTGTTCCTTACTCTTCTGGTAAGTCTGCTAAGGGTGGTGGCAGCCTTTCCAATGCAAACATTTAGTTCTTCATCCAGTGAGAGGTTGGTGGTCACTGAAGAACCTAAATAGCCGAACTTTTGGACTGCTTCCAGCTGGTTTGCATTTGAGGTAATTGAAGGATCGTGTGGAACCCCCTGTCCTAATACAACTGTTTTCTTGATGCTGATGGTGAGAACAAATGCCTGACAGGCACGTGAAAGGCAGTCGATGAGTTCTTGTAATACATCATTATTGTGGGCTATGAGGGAAGCATCATCAGCGAATGAAAGTTCCCTGATTAGCACCTTTTTTACTTTGGTCTTTGACTTAAGTTGGGACAGGTTGAAGAGTTTCCCATCTGATCTTGTGTGGAGATACACTTCATCTTTCATGTCCTTAAATGTACAGTTCAAGAGTACTGAGAAGAAGATTCCAAAAAGTGTAGGGGCAAGAACACACTCTGCTTTACAGTGTACAGTGCACAGTGGTCGTTTTGCTCTCTGCACTTTCCTTGGAGTTGACCGGGTGAAAATATCATGTCATATCATGATCTTCGAGCCCTGAATCTACGCTGTGATTCAGGGTAGACATGATTCACCAGCTGTTGTAGGCACACTAAGATGACTTTTGTGAAAGCTTTTCCTACTCTGCTTAGTAGCGAGATACCCCTGTAGTTTTTGCTGTCACCCTTTTTGTTAGGGGGCTTATTCCTTCACCCACTTACTTCCCTGGTCCTTCTCGCATGAACAGAGAGCAACAATACCCGAAGTCCAAAGGTGCAAACAATTCGATGTTTATTGGGGTGAACTTCCAGCAAGCATGATTCCAGTTTCCTTCCTTAGTATCCTCCTTCCCAGCTCTGACACCACAGAGCCTTACACCTGTGTCCCTGTTCCCATTCCTACCCTTAGCCAAACATGATTCCAACTTCCTTACTCCCATTCCCTGTTCCCATTTCCCCCTTTAGCAAAACATGATTCCAATTTTCTTACCCCCATTCCCTGTTCCCATCTCCCTTACCCACATGCCCATGCCCACCCCCACCCACACCCAGTCACTTCCTCATTGACTACAGATTATATAGTAAAACTTGAGTTCTGCTTAGCTATACCTTAACCAATCATTTTCCTGAAATTTAACTAACCAATCCTAACATATTGTAACATGATTATGGAACCAATTATATCCCACCACCTTAATTAGTTTACACCCAGCAAAATTAATTATACAGCAGACAGGAACAATCACAGAACCAGACAGAGATTATACAGACAAACAACAGCAAAGTGGGAACTACAATGACAAGACAACACAGAAGTGAGGATTTCACATCCCAGCTATTGATAAGTGAGTTCTTGCCAGACAGGATGCTACCAAACTAAGTTTCCTTTTACATTTTCTAGGTACTTCCCTTTCTCTGGAGGTGATAGGCACTATCAGGACAGGATTGTATCCTAACAGCCGAATAGCACCTTATTTCAGTGTGACTAGTTTGGAATGTGAGGAGGTGACCGGTCGCTTCCCAGCTTATGGCTGCCTCTGCTGCTTAGCCAAAGGCCTTAGCCTAAGCACAGGGCCTCAGACTGTCACAGTAAGGGAAGGCCCTGACACCAGCAGACAGTGATTTTTATTCTTTCTTTTATACCTCTATCACTAGCCAAGTGATAAGAATACACCTAAATTCTTAGAGTACAGGCCTTTACAGACAGGCCTGAATATCTATATCCTAACACTTTTCATCTTTATTTTTATACAAAGTGATGATGTTTACATCGTGCATCTCTTGTGGCACCTCACCCTCTTTCAAGCATTTCAGTAGTAGCTGATGAAGATACGGTAATAGGCTGTCTTTCCTGCACTTGAGGATTTCCGCTGGGATGCTCTCTCTTTTCCAGAAGCCATGTCACTTGATAGCAAACCAATGGCCTTGCTCAGCAATTCTACAGTGGCCTCCACATCTAGCTCTGGCATGACCAGTAGAGTTGGTATTTGGTCCAGTGATTCGCTGGTGATGATTCTATCTTGTGCGTGTAGCTCTGAATAGTGTTCAACCCGATGGGACAACTGCTTGTTTATATCAGTAATGATTTCACTGCTGTGTGATTTGAGAGGAGCAAACATGATTTTGAGGTTTCCTGTGTCTGAGGCTGTCTGTATCTCTTCACAGACCTTGATCCAGTAATGATTTGCACAGTGTCTGCTTGCTCGCTGTATCTTGGTTTTTGCATGTCAAAGTCTCACTTTGGTGCTTTCTGTTGGCTTCTTGTTGTGTTCCAGAGATGCTGTGTTCTTAATGTTGATGAGAGGTAATAGTCCCGCTTCCTTTTCTTCAAACCAGTGGGTTTTTTTGATGGTCTCTTTCCCCCAAATGTAGCTAAAGCTGTTTCATGGATTGTTGTTCTTAAATCTTCCCAAAATTCCTCTGTCTGCTCTGGTAATGACTTCACATGCATGCTAAGTTCAAAAGCCTTCACAAACTCCTGGCATATCCTCTGGATTTTGGTGTTAATAGCATTTATTTTTGTGCTTGTCCCTAGGTTTTGGTCTATGTAGTTTCTTGGCTGTAATCTTCACTTTGCTAATAATCAAGGAATGGTCAGTGTCACAATCAGTGCTGTGGAATGTGTGAGTGTTCTCCACTAAGGTTAGGTCTTTCCTCCTGATGATAACAAGGTCTAATTGGTGCCAGAGGCCTAATTGTGGATGTCGCCATGACACTGTGGTGATCTTTTATTGTAAAATATGAATTGGTAATGCACATTTGGTTGTGGGTGCAGAATTCAAGAAGTCATTGGCCATTCTCATTCATCTTGCCAACGCCAAAATGTTCTAAGCAATCTGGCCATGCGTTGTTATCTGCACCGACTCTTGCATTAAAGTCACCAAGAAGGAAAAGTTTATGGTATTCTTCTGACGACTTGCAAAGAGTCGTAAAAGGTATCCTTCTCCCTGGGGCTAGATTTGGGTGTTAGTGCATAGGCACTAATGATGTTCACAGAGCTGATGGCTGTGTGTGAAGTTTAAGTGAGATGATATGTCTAACTTCCCAATGGGTGTTTCTAGGAGCTTTACCCACTTGTTTCTCAAAGCAAAACCAACTGTGCAGATGATTTTCTTCACTGCTTTTACCTTGCCAAAAGAAGATGTAATTAGCCTCTTGGACAGAACCGGCATCTGCAAGTCTTGTTTCCTGAAGTGCTGCAATGTCAACATTGAGTTTGTACATCTCATGGTCTATCAAAGCTGACTTCCGTATGCTACTTGTGTATTGTAGGTCATCATCTGTCAATCCCAGACACATGGTCCTGACATTCCAGGCTCCAAGCTGTAAAGTTCTTGTTTTCTTATTTTTGCCAGGTGCGAGGCTTCCGTCTGCCTTTCAACTTTTGATCTAGTCCCACGCACCCCATGAGGCAGGCAGACTGTGGCGGGTCAGCACCTAACTGTCCGGGGAATGCCTGGGTTTGTGGCGGGTGGTGGCTGACCAATGGAATGCAGTGATTCCTCGCACCATCGAAGGTGACCCGTGGTGCCTGCCTCTATGCCAATCAAGTGAGAGCTTATACCCGTAACTGCCACCTTCCGTGTTGTGTCCATGTTGCCAGCAAGGCTGGAGTGTCCTCTCCATGTGATGTGGCTGCAATAGCCTGGGCAGTTGATCTGGAGGCGCTGTTTGGCCCATGTGTCAGTGTCCCCCTCTCGACTGGTTTGGACCAAAGGAAAGACAGGAGTTGATCATTTGGAACCAGCTACGCTGCAGGAGTTGCCAGGGCAGTGGAGATCTTCCATCTGCCTGCCTTTCCGGGCTCCACTCCTGATAGAGTGAACAGAATAGAACATTAAAATGTTATGATGTAAAAGATAAAAGAAAAGAAAATTAAATGATAAACTCAAAATGAAATATTTTACCATAACAAAAATTCCATCTGCAATTAAATCAGGGGCTCGACATGCCCATGAAATGTTTTGATTTTGATGAAACTGCTCTTTCTGATGGAAAATTATTCTGTAAAAAAAAAAAATCCCACCAGCTCTGTTATTAAGTAAAGTACAAAAGTTAGTCCTTAAGTGCCTGGAAAAAAATAATGTAGCCTTTGATAAAAAGTCTTATTAATGTAGGCCCTCACTGTGGATTTAATATGAATTTTTCACACCTATATGTTTTTATTGATCCGGAACCTGATGAAAGGCAATCTATCAACCCTTCTGCCAATGCGTTGCAATTACTAAAGTAAAGACAATATCAGGAGCTAATTTAATATCTGAGATATATTGCTTTGGTTCATGCAAACTGAAACAAGACGGCCGGGATAGCAAAAAGAAAGGGAAATCTATTCACTTCATTTCAAACATGCAGCAGCAAGGAGGGGGCATTTTTCTATAGGGGAAAGTGCCTTATTGTAATGTGAACATTTTAAACGGGACTAGCAGTCGATTCGAATTGTGGCTGACTTCATAACTACAGACAACTTTATAAACAACAGCCAAAATGCATATATATATATATAGTCACCCAGTTGTTTTGCATGGTACTACATATTAGTGCTAGCAGTCTGATATTAAACAGAGCTGAGGTTTCCTGATAGATGGCTTGGAATGCAGGGCTAGATCCTCAGCTGCTCTGAGGCTTGTGTTCAGTGCATCTGTGGGGAGAAAGGTGGTTCTCACTGCAAAGCAGCCTGAGCCATAGTATGGCCATCAGACTGACTAATGGATTAGTGAAACACAGAATATGATCAACTCTTCCTAGAGCTGTCTTCTACCTTAGCCAGTAAAACCAGGCAACATCAGCCCTATAAGAATTGGACATGACTCCTATAGAAGTCATTGGAGTTCTCCCCTATTTCAACAGCCCTGGATTTGGTTGATTGTCTGTGACTCACCCATGTATACCTCATATAATGCAGTCAGGGTCGGCTATGACATATCATATAGGACAGGTGGTTGCAAAATACTGACGGCACAGCAACGTTTAGGATCAGACTGGCTGGGATCCCTATTGCCTGTCCATCTCTCTCTCACACGGCGCTGTTTCAGAAAGAACAGCCATTTAAAAATCTTTCCTGCACTGAACACTCCTAGACCTGCTCTGTTTAGTTGTATATGCAGTGGTGTTGTTGTAGACCTGAAGACAAGCTCTGTGTAAGCTTGTCTCTCTCAGCAACGGAAGTTGGTCCAATAAAAGATATTACTTGGCTCGCTCTGTTTGTTGGTAGTGAGTTTGGTTCTGCCCTTAGATGCATGTTGCACATGGTCACAACTCCATACCGATGACTTGGAGGCAGTGTAAACAAGGGCTACCAGTGTAAAGCACATGGAGGGAAGGACGAGATGAAAGACGGAGTGTAAGAAACAATTAGCTTAGGTAAGAAAGGGACGCGCAACCTGTATCCGATAAAAGGAGAACTACCCCGAATGTCACCCAATTGTTATGTTGAACCAAACCTTTCTGGAGGTTCTCAAATGTTTGCTCAGGGGAAAGATTGCATTGTCCCTGGCCAGGGCTACCCGACAGCCGCGGCACAGCTGCATCAGTGCAGCTGCACTACTGTAGGACTGCTAGTGCTGACATGCTCAGCCACCAGGAGAGAGCTCTCCCGTCGACTTCGTCCCTCCAGACTCTGGGGGGCCAGGAACAATCTGGCTGTAGGCAGATCTGCGTAAAATAGGCCCTCAGAAACTTAGGAGAAAATTTGAATACATATGTGTGTGCTAACCTGCATATTCAGATTACTTGGAAACATTTGTGTGTGTGTGTGTTTATTGCTACAACTCTCAGGCTGATTTGGCTGTTTCCCGTCTCTCTCCCCGAGAGCTGCCACTCCTGGCAGTAATAAGTAACAGTTACCGGCTACAGCTCTGTCTCTCCTTGCTTGAGCTGGGCAGGAAACCTATTTTCCTGTTCCAGGACAATGCTTGAGGTCTGGGACAAGAACCCCTCCCCTTGGCTTAGATAATGTCTACACTGGAGCACTGCCATGGTTCAACCATGGACAAGCCCTGGCTCAGTCCATTAACGGGTGTAAACTGACCAGGGGGAAATACAAACTGGAAATGAGAAGGTTTCAAACTATCCGAGGGCTGAGGTTCTGGAACAGCCTCGCAACAGGAATTGTGGGATAAACAACTTTATTAGTCTTAAGAGAGAACTGACAAATGTATGAGTGGGGTTGTGCAGTAGCATTGCTGATGAAGCGAGGGGAGAGTTCAACACCCCTGGGGGACTCTTCTGGTTCATGCCTTCTGCTCCTAAAATCTCATGCTTGCGGCCTTCAGCTGGTCACCTGCAGGGGTCAGGAAGGGAGGGTGTTTCCTTTCAATCTATTCTGGGTTTTTTTGTTTGTTTGATTTTTGTCTAGCTTCAGGGATGGCCACGGCTGGAGATGGGACGTTGGACAGGGCATGCCAGGGCTCTGAGGTTTTACTGATCATTCTCTCTCTCTCTCTCTCTCTCAGGTGCTTGACTGGCTGGTTCTCGCTCACATGCTCAGAGTCTCACTGATTGCCCTAGCTGTGGTCAGGAAAGAATTTTCCTCCAGGTCAGACTGTCAGTGACCTCATGGGTTTTTTTTCCCCCTCACTTTCCTCTGCGGTGTGGGTGTGGGTGTGGGTCACTTGCCAAGATTTTCTGCCTAGGTGACTCAGGGACACTGTCAATGCCAACCGTCAGAGGGCACCCCATAACATAACTGATATTGGGTCTGACTTACTCATTGCCCAGCTCACCATTGTCATATTCTGTATCGCAATGGTGTCGTGTAAGGCATCATCTATAACCTGCTGACACGATGGTCATTGATATCATTGCATGGTGCATCTACGGGAGAAGCAATATAAATACGCTGGAAATACGTCCTTAAAATGTGCTTGTCAGGCAAGGCTTAAGTCACCCCGCCCTAGGCAAAGGGATGCAATTCCACCTGCTTGAATGTGTCCCCAGTGTAAATGGAGCAAGAAGAGACAATGACATTACATTTATGTGAAGGGCAGACAAAGCTAGCAGGCAAACCAATGTGGGAGGTGGCCACTTAACACTCTCAACAGGAGATGGAAGCTGCGGCTCCAGGCAAACTTCCTGCCTCCTGACGCAAGATCATTGAACTCTGGGAGACTTAAGCAAGGACAGAAAGCCAGTTTGGCATCATTGCTGGGCAGATGCAAGAGGCCAGAGCGTTTGCACATCTGAGAAAGGGGAACCTTTCAGCCAGGGGCTTGAAAGTCTCTGGAAAGTGACAAGAGGTGAGAAACTTGTTTAGGCCCAGACTGTCACTTGCTGACATTAACTGTAGTCACTCAGAAGTGAGGTATGATGAAGGGGCTTGATTATGATTTTTTTCTTTGTTAGCGTCTTTCTTCTTGCAACTGAAAGCTAATTTCCTGCTCAAGTTTTATGTGTCATAGGCATACACAGGGCTGGTTATGCATGGGGCCGTGGTCTCAGAAATGCTTCTAAGCAGAAGTTTTATTGAAACATTTGTTGGGCGGGAAATGAATAAAAGAATGGTATGAACTTTTCAAAAATATTTTAAAAGGGGAGCAAGTGCAATGCTAGGGCTGTCACCAGTTTTGTTTTTGCCACCCAGGTCACCGTGTCTAGATATTTGTATTGGAAATAAACGCTGAAATGAAGTCCCACTGGTGCTGACAATGAGAAGAGAATCAGGGTATTACTTGTTTCCTATTCTAAGGACAAGGAAAACAATGATATCTTCGCAAAAAGAAAAGGAGGACTTGTGGCACCTTAGAGACGAACCAATTTATCTGAACATAAGCTTTCGTGAGCTACAGCCATTTCCAGCACAAATCCAGGTTTTCTCACCCCCCACAACACACACAAACCCACTCTCCTGCTGGTACAGACAGCCCCTCAACCTGAAGCAAATACTCACCAGCAACCACACACCACACAACAGAACCACTAACCCAGGAACCTATCCTTGCAACACAGCCCATTGCCAACTGTGCCCACATATCTATTCAGGGGACACCATCACAGGGCCTAATCACATCAGCCACACGATCAGAGGCTCGTTCACCTGCACATCAACCAATGTGCTATATGCCGTCATGTGCCAGCAATGCCCCTCTGCCATGTACATTGGTCAAACTGGACAGTCTCTACGTAAAAGAATAAATGGACACAAATCAGATGTCAAGAATTATAACATTCATAAACCAGTCGGAGAACACTTCAATCTCTCAGGTCATGCGATTACAGACATGGAAGTTGCAATTCTTCAACAAAAAAACTTCAAATCCAGACTCCAGCGAGAAACTATTGAACTGGAATTCATTTGCAAATTGGATACAATTAACTTAGGCTTGAATAGAGACTGGGAGTGGCTAAGTCATTATGCAAGGTAACCTATTTCCCCTTCTTTTTTCCCTACCTACACCCCCCCCCTTCCTCAGACATTCTTGTTAAACCCTGGATTTGTGCTGCAAATGGCCCACCTTGATTATCAGACACATTGTAAGGAGAGTGATCACTTTAGATAAGCTATTGCCAGCAGGAGAGTGGGGTGGGGGGAGGTATTTTTTCATGCTTTGTGTGTATAAAAGATCTTCTACACTTTCCACAGTATGCATCCGATGAAGTGAGCTGTAGCTCACAAAAGCTTATGCTCAAATAAATTGGTTCGTCTCTAAGGCGCCACAAGTACTCCTTTTCTTTTTGCGAATACAGACTAACACGGCTGTTACTCTGAAACCAATGATATCTTCAATACTGTTGTGTGGAAACTTATCACATGTGAACTTCTTACTGGTGTGCACTGTAATTTATGCTATCATATATTGTAGTTGAACAAGAAACACATAAGAGTAAGACTGGAAGGTTATAGTCAGCCCAATAGTTCTTGTGCTAGACGGCCCTCCTAAAGCTAACTTAATAAATAAGAGAAGATGGAACTATCGTCCTATCTAGATCTTGACATACTCCTTTGTACAATATGAACCACTACTAATAGTCATTTTATCTATTTCACAGTAGTCTGGATGGAATCACGTATTGTGTTGTGTTGTTGTTGGGTTTTTTTACTGCAGAACCCAACAATTCTCAGTAGTAAAACAGAAGTTAATAAGGGTGAGAGGGCATGAATAAGATGAACTATGTCTCGTTGAGATTAAGTTCTGTTCATTGATTACAGAAGCCACATGTATGGTAAATGCAGAGTAGGAATGAAATTCTGCGATACATCAGAATACAACACAAATTTTGAGATTAGTTATACCTGCCTTTAGTATTTACTAATAGCAATCTACTGCTTGAAAGAGTTTTATATTTGCAGTTCTCTCATTGGGGCAGTCAACCAGATGTCATCCCACAGTACAAACCGGCCATAGACTCCCGCTGTGTCCTCTGGTTGCTAGTCCATGGTGAATCCTGTGCCATCATGTCTTGTCTACCAGTGTTACCCAGGCTAGCCAGACTAAAGGCATGCCTGCCTGTTCTGCAATGTCACTTTCACTTAAGGTGTGGACGAACCCTTTGTTCCTGGCCTAGGTATCAAGTCTTCCTTTTGTTTCCAGCTGGTTTCTTCCAGACAGCCATCCAGGGCATCCCGGATAATGTCTCTGTGATGGATATGACATCAGTTGGCAGTTAGACCCATTCAGCCTAGCTGACTCGCAGTTCCAGGCCTTGTGTTTGTGGGGAGTGTGCTGAACCTGGCTGTTGTAAACCCTCCCTGTCAGGAATCCTGTCCAGAAAACACCTTTGGGGTCCAGTTCAATGTTAATTATCGACCATTTCTCAATCTATCACCTCAGCTCCTTTCACAAGCACTGAAATCATTTAAATGATTTGGGCTTAACGGTGGCTTTTGCATAAGCTCTGAGTCACAGCCTGGTCCCTGGTTCCCTCCTTGCTCCAGGGGGAAGTCACAGTGCTGGCTGTTCTCCTGGCAGAAATTCCTTCCCTTCTGCGTTGCCTCAGCTCTGGGAGTGGAATGGACTCTGCACCTCGCCACACGCCTGCATGGGACAGGGAGTATCAGCCTAAGTCACTATGCCCCTTAGCCCTCTGCTTGGGTTGTGGCCAAGGCCCAACGTGTGCCTTTCCCTAGAGGGAGAGAAAACTCAGTTCACTGCAAATGCTTTGATGAAGCGTTTCTGCTGAGAATTGATACTGCTTCACATTGACAGTATCGAGTCATTGGGGGAATCATTAAGAGATTGCGCCTCTCCGTGATGGTCAGTTTAATTTTTCCATCTGTTCAGTTGAAAGGAGAGATCTTGTGTCTCCCCCATTTTTACAATCAGCGGGAAACATACATCAAACTTACACAACAATGTTATTGATGCAAAAATACTTCATATTTCCCAAAGTCTCTTCAGTCTTCTTAATTCCAGCTCAGGTCTTAAAGGTTTAATGAATACATGTTTATTTCTCATGAGGAACTGGGGTTATCCCATCTGTGTTGTACAGTGAGGGGCTGTACCTTTGCATCTCTCTCTGAGGAGAAAATCCCAAAGTGATTATTTGGCATTCATTTTCCTAGCAGAGTCTTTGGATTTTGAGCTTGGCATATATCTCAGCTCTGAGAAAAATCAGACTTCAAAAGGTTGTTTATCAAACCTAATATGGTGTAGATAAGTAAACCTAGGAATAACCCTCCACCCCAGCACGTGGGCCATTATATCTAATCTGTTCTCTCTGGGAATGCCACTTACATGTTTGAAACCAGAAAAGAGCTACATCTCAGGTTGGAACAGCAGATGAAAGGAATCAAACGAGATGTGGCAAGTTCCCAACAAATGATCAAACAGCCTATTGTTACACTTGCCATACAATCAAGACACAGGCTGCTGGATCCAGAGCCAGTGAAAAAAGTAAATTAAATCACTGAGGCTTTGCACATTTGACTATCTAAAGATCCACTGAACCAAACAAACCCTGATTCTGTCTCCAAATAGTTCCCTACCATAACATTCAGGAAAGTCTGCCATAATGGAAAAATATATACAGAATCAGTGAAAGGGAACAGGAATACAGCACTCAGTCCAAAATATAAATCAGTGCTGGTAAACCAATATTGCATTGTATTACTTTTATTTTGTTTTACAGTAGCTTGTAGTGGCTCCAGCTGAGATCAAAGCCCAGTTGTGCTAGGCTCTGATACACACAAAATAAGAAAGAGGTCCTTCCTCAAAGAGCTTACAGTGTAAATAGTGACGACTGACAAAGAGGAAGTACTCTCCATTTGAAAGATGGAGACCCGAGGCACATACAGAGTAACTGACTTGTCCAAGGCAGCTCGGAGTCTGGAACAGAGCCAGGATCTGAACAGAGACCTCCTGAGTTCCAGTCCAGTGCATTAGCCATTCTTCTCAATATTGTATATTGGGAAAGCCATCAGGTGTGCAGTGTTGAGACAAGCAGTCCTGGATGCAGAAATCCCTGGGTAAGATTCCCCAGCCTGTGCAGTGGAGGAGGTCAGACTAGATGATTGTAACAGTCATTTCTGTGAATCTATGACCTGTGAGGATGGAAACATAGTTCGGAAAAGGCAGATGGGGCTTGGTCTTCTCTCTTTTTCTAAGGCCATTGAGAAAGTTGTGAGCTGAGGTGTACAGGCCTTTTGGAATATTTTGTAGTTTAATTTATGGTCCAGATGCCCAAACCTGTAGTGACAAGGTAGGGGAGGTCTTTTATTGGACCAACTTCCGGTGGTGAGAGAGATGAGCTGTCCTCTCTCATATCCTGGGATTGACATAGCTACAACAACACTGCATACAAACTTGTAAATGCCCAGATCGGGATGTGTGCATTCTGGAGATGAATGCATGGTTGTGCAGACAGTACCAAGAGGAGGACTTTGGCTTCCTCAGCCGTAGATGCTGTTCCAGGAAAAAGGTCTGTTGGGACAAGAAACGACCCACCTGACCAAGCAGAGGAAGAGCAGCTTCATGCACCAACTCAGCAACCTCATAAGGAGGGCTTTAAACTAGATTCAACGGGGGGCAGGTGACAAAAGTCCACAGGTTGGCATAAAAAGGGGTAACCTGAACAGAGAGCTAAATGTGGGGAGGACTTGGGATCAGAGGAGCAACAAGAGTGAAATCAGTGGAGAAATCTTCACGCCATCTTAGATCTCTATATACCATGCAAGGAGCATGGGGAAATAAACTGCAAGAACTGGAAGTGTTAGTACATCAGCTAAATTATGGTTTAAGTAGCATCACTAAGTCTCATGCCTGGAATACTGATAAAGAAGGCCGTAGCTTGTTCAGGAAGAATAGGCAGAGTGAAAAGGGGAAAGGTGTTGCAGTATACCTCAAGAATTAATTCTGAGCTCCAGAAGGAGGCAAGAAGGAGACCAGTTGAAAATCTCTGTGTAGAGATAAAAGGGGAAAAAATAGGAGCAATGTCATGGTAGGCGTCAGATACAGACAATCAAATCAGAAAGAGGAGATGGAGGAGGCATTTTGAGAATGAATAACAGAAATATAGAAAACATAAGACCTGGAAGTAATGGGGGACTTTAAATACCCAGGCATGTGTTGGAAAAGTAACATGGCAACACAAAAAATTTCCAGTAAGGTCTTTGAATGTATTGGGGACAGATATTTGTTTCAGAAAGTGGAGGTGGTAACCAGCATGGCGGATGGGATTTTAGACTTGATTCTGACTCACATGGTTGTGAATCCGAAGGTGGAAGGCAGTTTTTGTCAAAGTGCTACATTTCATGATTCTAAGGAAAGGAAGGAGTGAGAACACCAGAATAAGGACAATGGACTTAAACAAACAAGCAGACTTTAACAAATTCAGACAACGGGTAGATGACGTCCCATGGAAAGAAAATCTAAGGGACAAAGAAGTTCAGGAAAGCAAACAGTTTCTCAAGGAGACAATATTAACACACAACTGTGAACTATTCTGATGCACAGGAAATATAGGAAGAATAGGAAAAGGGCAATATGGCTCCCTCCAGTGCTTAATAATCAAATCAAAAAGGAATCCTACAAAAATTGGAAACATGGATGAATTTCTAAGAAAGAATACAAAAGACTGGCACAAGCATGTAGGGACAAAATCAGAAAGGCTAAGGTACAAAATGAGTTATATTAGTAAGGGACATAAAAAGCAATAAGAATAGATTATTTAAATACATTAAGAGAAAAATGAAGTTAAGGGTAGTTAAGAACTTGGAACAGGCTTCCAAGGGAGGTTGTGGAATCCCCATCTTTGGAGGTTTTTAAGAGTAGGTTGGACAAACACCTGTCCAGGATGATCTAGGTTTATTTGGTCCTGCACCAGCACAAGGGGCTGGACTTGATGATTTCTCTGGCATTTCTATAATTCTGTGATTCTTTGAAATGCCAAAAACTAATATAGAAAAAGTAAATAATCTGGCAAACTGCTGATTGCTCTCAATTGCCACTGACTTCAGTAGGAGCTCTGGGTGCTCAGCACCTTACGGGATCGAACTTAGAAACATGGCAATAAATTGCAAAATGAGATTCAGCATTTTCCCCTCTGTCAGTAAAATTCCTGGCCTGAGACTAAGGCAAAGAATTTGTTGCCCGCCCACTGTGCAATAGATGAAATGGCTCTCCGTAGGACAAGTCAGGAAAAGATACTAGTATTGTAACAAAACTCAAGGTCTTCCTAAGCATTTCAAGGCTTGCTTCCTTCAGGATTTCTGTTCTGTTCTTCTGCATCCGATGAAGTGAGCTGTAGCTCATGAAAGCTCATGCTCAAATAAATTAGTTAGTCTCTAAGGTGCCACAAGTACTCCTTTTCTTTTTGCGAATACAGACTAACATGGCTGCTACTCTGAAACCTGTTCTTATAAAGTATTCATAGCAGTTTCATAGCTATCTTAAACCCCTTGTTCACCTGCATTAACTAAAGCCACATGTTTACATAAACTATAAACCGAAAACATTGCAGGAGTAATTCCAAAGCAATGTGTTTCACTCTGCCACAAACCCTCAGGGCTTTCCAACCCAAACTACATT
Source organism: Lepidochelys olivacea (assembly GCF_965140295.1). NCBI lineage: Eukaryota > Metazoa > Chordata > Testudines > Cheloniidae > Lepidochelys > Lepidochelys olivacea. Next base: position 128,568,384 of record NC_140416.1, read on the forward strand.
CACAAGCTTAAATGCACAATTTATGTTACCTACATGGGGAATGGAATGCACAGAGGCAGATTCATAAGAGTCCTAAGGAAATAAAAGGTAGAAGATTTAGTAAACTTGATCTAACCGGGCTTGAAATAAGTCAGAGCATCCAAAAGACTCAGTTGGCAGGCAAGTGTGTGTATAGGCCAAAACTGAAGTCAGCTCTGCAAGGGCCAAACCTCTCTTGCCAAGAGGATGATCCCAAATGACTGCTGTTCTGGGAGCCTCACATGGAGTCCTGTTCCCTATAGTGGTTTTGGCTCAGTAGTAGAGATGCTCTGGAATCAGCTGTTCATTATTTTATCCCTCCTTTCCCTTTTTATTTTTCTCCTTCCTAAATGCAAGCGATTGTGCTTGATGCTGACATTGCTGGGCCTCTGCAATGCAGGGTGTCAGTCAAATGAAACACGATGCAGCTCTGCTCTCCCCTCTGGGGGTGGCCTTTCCCGGCACCCTTCTCCCTAAGCAATCAGAGTCTCTTTTCAGCCACTCTTGCTGCTGCGGGAAGGGTTAATTCATGCTAGAGGGGGTATTATGCCTGGGGCTGCTCATAGCCATTCTGCGAGGTCAAAGGTACAGGGCTTTGCCATTACCAGCATGCACTCTTGAGGGGGCTGATTATTTGCAATAATTTGGACTTTTAAGGCAGACTTACCTGAGGCCAGTCAGCCAGAGATCACTATTTGTATTTCAGATACAAAACATTTTGGAGAAGGAGCGTAAATGGCTCCCACTTGGCCCTTCATGATAAGAATTTTGTAGGCGATTTGTGACTAATTGGGTGGTTTGGGGAGAGGCCGTTTTAACATGTCACTTCAGGAGCCTGAGTGTGAAAAAGATGAACAAACATGGCTTCTTCCTGTCTTACACAGCTGGTTGCCTTGGTAACCAAGGCATAGAGCAGCTGCATTGCGCCTGTATGGGATAGCTAGGATCTCTCTGTAGGACGAAGAAGACGTGTGAACACTACCTGTCATTCAGGGGAAAGGGAGAAAAAAGAGGGATTGTATTAATGAGAGCAGGAACATGTGAGAGAAGGGAAGAGAGCTGCGTGTGATTTCCACAAGTCTTGATTAGCAAATGAACAACAGTAGCAACATTTCAAAGTGTGCCAAGATTGTTTGGACAAATACATAGATACGAGAGAGGCGATCCCGCTTATTTTACTTGCTGCGGCACTGGCTGTCCAGAGCTTTCCCTGATATTCCCGTTCCCTTTGCAGAAATTTATGCGATGCAAATTTACAGCAAGCCACTCTGAGCAACATTTGGCTGGATTACAGAACTTTACTTAATTTGTTTTCCATTTCCAGGTTTCCATGGCGATGGAAAAGGTGTGAATGGACAGTGCTTGGTGGAAAAGGGAGCAGGAAAAATTGCCTGTAACATGAAGACAGACACTGACACTGAGGGAGCTGTAGGCAGTGCTGTGGAAGCTGTGTCGGTATTAGAGACACATGATGGGGGAGGTCATATCTTCCATTGGACCAACTTCTGCAATTAAACAGCTCCATAGCCCAAGCCAGCTGACACGGGCCAGCCATGGGTGTTTAATGGCAGTGTAGGCATACAGAATGTCACAGTTGAATGCAAGGTGGAACAGATTGTTTAGCATAAGGAGGTAGCACATATTTCAAGGAACATTCAAGGTGAAGTGGCCTTTTAACTCCCCTACTAGGAATAGAACAGAATAGAAAATCCCATTATTTTAGAAAGAATGGGGTGGGGGGATCTAGACGGTATTAAAAAAAAAGATAAACTGACTTTCAATGGGACTTGTGCTCCTAAATCACTTAGGGCGTATCTCCCTTGAAATGCTGCAGGGGAACATCTTACTGCTATAGAGCTTCAGTGAAGACACTACCTCCGCTGATGGAGGGCTTCTCCCAATCGCTTGACGGGAGAATTCTCCCATTGACCTAGCTCTGTCTACACTGCGGGGCAGGGGAGGGTAGGCCGGTTTAACCATGTTGCTCAGGGGGATGGCCCCTGCCAGAGCTAGTTTCCTAGTGTAGACCAGGCCTTAGGTGCCTTTGAAAAGAAATCTCACACTCTGACTTTTGGAAGCCAGAAAAAAAACCAATGTCGAGCTGATCTGGAGAAAGCTCATGTGAAAAATGTCTCTTAAATTCTGTCTTATTTGTTAGGAAGGGAGAAAAAAGTCTCAGACTGAATTATATAGGCTAACCAGCCACTTGCCCCTATGTATTTTATTTGAATTACAAGGCCACTGCAGGACACACATGACATATTTGGTAGTTACCAGTTTTCTTCATTACAGTTTTTATTCCTTCCTGGCCTGGGAATAGCTTTGAAAAGCCAGCAGGCTGTCCAAGTCACCTGGCCTGGTTTTCAAAGCCTGTTCATTCCCTCTCACCTGCTGTTGTTCTCCTCAGGCAAATATAAAACTGACAGGGTTAAATAGCGGGTCCTAGCCTGAGTGCAGAGAATGGCAAATGGTCAGTGTCTGCAGTGGCAATGCAGTGGTTTTAGAAGCCAGGACTAGGGTATGTGACTAGACTTTGCCACGGATTCCTTCTGTAACTAAATAACATTCCCAGTGTTCTAGGATTCCTTAGTTCTAGACAGTCATTATTCTGCATTAACCCAAGCTTTTCCTTTGCAGAAATATTGTCTCTACTCCTGCAGTTAGTTCCGCCTGGGCACAGAAGTCTGTCCACATGGCGCTCAGTGCAGACTTGGGACCATGGTCAGTGTATGAGTGTATGGGCAATATGGATAACGTGGGCCTAGCACAAACCCTTTGAGGATTGTACAGGGTATCTTTTGCCTCTCTTCCTCTTTTTTATTCCTCCCGTCTTTTACCTTTTCTCTTATGCCTTACACAGCTGATAAAAATGCTTATCCTCATGACGGATGATTCGCCTCCCATGATTTATCAAGGGAAAGTAATACATTTAACAGGGCATGATGCCCCAGCTGATCAAACAAAGCAGCCCCAGTAATTCAGAGGGCCTGAAAGGTATTTCAGTTCTGCCGGCCAGCATTTGGAAAGGTCAGTTTTCCACAGTTTGGCCCTCCCCCCCATTCGGTATTTGTTAGTTGTTTAACACAGAGGTGGAGAAATCCATCTCAACTCCTTTTGAGCCACAGGATCTTAATGTTGGGCTCCAGTTGATACAGAAATACCACAGCAAAATTCTTATTTCCCGGACCTGGTAGTTTATGGTATGGCTTTAATCCTCAGCATATTGTAGCTAGGTTTTGTCCCATTTTTAACCTCTTTGGTAACCTTAAAATAGCCAAGTAGTTGCGATAGCAACAACGAGATGTGCATATCATGTAAAAAACAAAAACCTGAGAGAAAAATTGCCTACTACAGCGAGAATCCCATGCTAGCTCTCCAGCCTATCCGTGGGCCGTTGGGATCCGGGCCTGAGAGTGGAGGGGCTCAGGCCTTTCAGTGGAAAACCAAAGGTGTGTAGGCCACCATTGCCTCAGCCAGGTGTGGTCTGCACCATCCAGAGAGTGTGTGTGTGTCTGGTGGGGGGGGGAGCACAGCAGTACTGGCAGAGAGGCACTGAATGGCTGTCGCTAGACTAGGCCTCACGCTGGCCTAAGCCAGCCCCCCCCTTTGTGGCTGTCCTGGCTGGATCCTGCAGCAGAACTGAAAGACAGCTGTGAATGCTCAAGGAAAATGAAAATGATCAGGGGGCTGGGGCACATGATGTACAAGAAGAGGCTGAGGGAACTTGAGTTATTTAGTCTGCAGAAGAGAAGAGTGAGGGGGGATTTGATAGCAGCCTTCAACTACCTGAAGGGGGGTTCCAAAGAGGATGGATTTAGACTGTTCTCAGTTGTAGCAGAGGAGCAGTGGTCTCAAGTTGCCGTGGGGGAGGTCTAGGTTGGATATTAGGAAAAACTTTTTCACTAGGAGGGTGGTGAAACACTGGAATGGGTTACCTAGGGAGGTGGTGGAATCTCCTTCCTTGGAGGTTTTTAAGGCCTGGCTTGACAAAGCCCTGGCTGGGATGATTTAGTTGGTGTTTGTCCTGCTTTGAGCAGGGGGTTGGACTAGATCCTCCTGAGGTCTCTTCCAACCCTAATCTTCTATATTCTGTGAAAACCTACTGAGCATCTTTAATGGGATATTCACTGGCAGCACTATACATGGAGGAACCCACATTGTGACTTTCTGTGAACTCTCAGCCAGTTCCTCCTGATCAGTGCCGGTGATGCAGCTATCCTCTGCTGAGAGGACATTTGGGCTCTCATCCTCAGCTGCACACAGTGCGTCTCAGGAACAGAGTTGTCTAGTGGTGGCTTTGAGATAAGTCTGTGCTCCCCAATCCTCTAACAGCTGTGCACCAGGCCAGTCCCCTGGTGGAACCTAGAGCAGCTAATGGGCTGTTCTAATTTACACCAGCTTCTAACAGCCCCAAGGGGTCAATATGGCAGCCAGAAATTGACAGACTATGGGAAAACCTGGCCACGGAGCCTTTCCCCCACTCACGTTCTCCTGGTGCGCCAAAGGGAGTGGCGGGAGTAGTAGCTGCTACTCTGAACACCCCTCCCCACAGTGTTCCCCTACACTGAGACAGCCCTTCCATGGCCAGCTATTGGCTATACGGCCACTTTGCTATGGCAGCGTTGTGCAATGCAGCCACCACACTGCGGAGAATCTGGGCCACCACCGCCTATAATATGGTTGGGAGTAAAGAAAAATCATGACGGCTCAGATAACTAACATGATGGGATGCCAGCATTTTAAACCTTGCCCCGCTGATCCCAGCATTGTAAAATCCCAGCACCTTTTGTTCCCCTAGAACGTGCTTGCCGTTCAGTGCATTTATGGCAGTGTGCAGCCCTGCGTAAACGGCTCTTCATGAGGCTCCTGTTTTCACATCCTGGCTCCGATGTGCGATTTCGGTTGATCACCCAAATGCTCCGTCATCAGAGGGTGAGCAGTGCTCTGCAGCCTGAGGGCACCAAGCCAAGAACTCCTGCACAGCAAATTGTAGATTTTTTGTACATTATTTTCTAATCATTTTCTTTGAGCTGACTGCCCAGAAGGCACCATCACCATTTCCAAACCCCACAACTACCTTCTCCAGAGCTTGCAGGGTGACATTCAGCCCTGCACTGAGTTGCACTGCAATTGAATTGGCTCACACAGAGTGCAAAGTCTTCCATGTGGAAAGAAACGTCTGCAATACCTCAACCTGATCTGCTTAATCCAGGCTGAGGAAGGCTTTTGTGTTTCGGGAATTCGGCTGTGATTCAGGAGCTCTGGATTCAGTTCCCAGCTCACCACACAATCCCTACGTGACCTTGGGCAAATCCCTTAATCTCTGTGAGCCTCACTTTCTTCTTTGCCTGACTATCACTTCCTTTCTACCATTCTTGATCTATCTTGCCTATTCTGATTGTGAGTTCTTTGGGGCATCTCTAGATATGGGTCTGCAGAACACCTAGCACAATGGGGAACTGATCTTGGTTGAGACCGCTAGGTGCTACTCTATACAAGTAATAATTTGAGCCTGTTTCCTATAGCTCCCTTTATGAACCTCATCTTCTTGTCTTTACTCAGCAAATCTCCCACTGGAGTCAGTAGGGTTTTAAAGTAGGATTGAAGCCAGCCCTGTTTAATTAGGGATTGCTCACTGAACTCTCTTGGTAAGATATCCAATAAAGCCAAATATCTGTAGATGCAATTACAGTAAAGAACGCCTTAGAAAGAGTTTAGGAATCGACCAATAATCTGGGGAATAGAATAGTCATTAGAGACAACAGAACAATTCCAGCTATGTATTCTTGACTCACAATAAAAAGGAATTATTTTTCACTTCACAACGTACATTCACATATTATGAGAAACAGTGTCCTGCTATAATGACAGGAGTACAGCATGTACTCCCACTCGTTTTCTGTGTCACAGGATTCAGCACTATGGGATAATAAAATTACCTTATGTCAAAGAGTAATTTTACAATCTCATTATGCAAAGGGTTTATTTAATGAACTGATTTCAGGTGTTCGTAAGCACACAGTAGAATTATCTTTCACAGTGAGTTCTTTTTGACCATTTATTGTTTAAAAAAATAGATTGGATGCCAACTAGTGGAATACCAAGTCTGAATTTATAGTAGGTAATTACAGGATCATTTTCCAAATACCTCTGTGTAATTTGCAGGGTTTTCACTAGCCAAGCTTTATGCTAGTTAGGGATGTCAGGACTGATATCATTTTAATTCTGATGTATGCAAACATTAACCTTATCCCAGCATTTCTTACAAATAGATGAATACAAGTTTTATCTGGGGCTTTATAGTTTTCTCTGTTCACATGAAACACAGCAATACAACATCAATCATTCTAGCACAAAATTTGGAGAGCCAGACATGGATAATTCCTTTGCATGACTAAGAGAGCTTTGGCCTGTGTACTTCCAAAGATTTTCTCTACTTTTCAGGAAGCTCACAGCTAGAACTCATGGCCAGAAGCCTTTCTGTTATTTAACAGGGCATGCTCAGTAGCAATTGCATTTAGTAAAAGAACAAACGGGAGTAAATTTTATTAGCACTCACCCTCGCATAGTGTAATCTCAGAGTTATATTCCTATTATTCATATGCATATTACAAAGCAATTAGTGTGTGCTGCTCTGCACTGAAAAGGGACAAGGTAGAAATGGAATCTGCTTACTCCACAGATCCATCCCTGTGTGTATTCAGAGTCAGATCTGCTTACAAGTAATGACTTTTCATGGCATTTTCCTGCTCTTAGAACAGCAGAGCAGACCTAGCAAAGAGGGAATGGGCTGGGTTCTTTTCCATTTTGGGGTCTAACCCCAGTTACCTTCAGTGAATTGGCCTGGATGTAAGAGCAGGCCGGACTCAGCTAGTCTAAGTGAGTGTACTTCTGTTGACTTTAGCGGAGCAATGCTAATTTCCCCAATGAAGGGCTTGGGTACTGTATGTGACTGAGGGCCTATGAAGACAGGGTGGTCAGACAGATAACAAAAAGCCTAAATTGACTGGCAGAAGTTTTATTATAGGTGATGATGCAGGAGAAGAAAAGAACCCAGCTTGACTCTCAGGTCTAAAACTGAGGTTGAAGGGTTGGCAGTTAGAAAAAAATCAATCTTTTAATTTATAAATTAAGAACTTTTGACCTGGAGTCTATTGAGACAATAAATGTGGAGACCTATGATGCCATTTTACAGCCCATACTGAGACTAGAATTGCACTTTAAGGAAAAGAGCTAAAACAGAGCTCCTGACTGTCATTTTGAATGTATAGTTGCGATTATGTTTCCCAATGGGCATTAGTTTGCATTTATCAACAGTGAATTTCGTCTGCCATTTTTTGCTGCCCCATGGACCCTGCGATTTAGTACTTTCTGTTCTGGAAGCTGACCATTTGTTCCGACCCTTTGCTTCCTATCTTTTAGCCAATTACTAAACCATGACAGGACTTGCCCGCTTATCTGATGACTTTCCTTAAGAGCCTTTGGTGTGGGACATTGTTAAAGGCTTTTTGAACATTCAAGTACAGGAAGTACACTAGATCACCCTTGTCCACATGTTTGTTGACAGCCTCAGAAAATCCTAATTGATTAGCGAGGCATGATTTCCTTTGAATATATTTAGTTTCTCCCCACTGGCCTTGTCTTCCTTGAGTGCTCCTTTATAACCTCGATTGTCCAGTGGCACCTTTGATTGTTTGGTAGGGTTCCTGCTTCTGAGGTATTTTTTAAAAACTGCTTTTAGTTTTTGTGCATTTTGCTAGTTGCTTTTCAATTTTTTTTTTTTGGCCTGCCTAATTATACTTTTACACTTGACTTGCAGACATGATGCTCCTTTTTATTTTCCTCAATAGGATTTGACTTCCATTTTTAAGGATTCCTTTTTGCCTTTAATAGCTACCTTTATTCTACTCTTTAACCATTGTAGCATGTTTTTGGTCCTCTTACTGCTTTTGGAGTATACATTTAAAGTGAGCCTCTATTATGGTGTTTGTAAATAATTTCCATGCAGCTAATTAACATTATGGTCACTATTACCAACTGTTTTAGCTAAATTCCCCTCTTAGACCAGGTCCTGTGCTCCACTTAAGACTAAATCAAGATTTGCCTTTCCCCCCGGGTGGGTTCTGGGACTAGCTGCTCCAAGAAGCCGTCATTAATAGTGGCTGGAAATTTTATCTTTGCATCCTTTCCTATCATGCCATGTTCCCTCCCAGTCAATATGGGATAGTTGAAGGTTTTTTTTCTGTAGCCTCTCTAATTTCTCTGAGCATTTCACAAGTCGCCTTCACCATCCTGGACAGGAGGCTGGGAGTATATTCCTAATGCTCTGATCTTATTATTCAAGCATGGAATTTCTATCCATAGAGATTCTATGGTACCGTTTGAGTAATTTAAGATTTTTACTATATTTGAGTCTGCTTTCTTTCACATATAGTGCCACTCTCCCACCAGCATGGTTGACTCTGTCATTCCCGTCTATTTTGTACGGTAGTATCACCATGTCTCATTGATTATCATTGTTCCACCAAGTTTCTGTGATGCCCCTTATATCAATATCCTCATTTAATCACTTCCAGGTTGAGAGTTTGACTACCTTAATATTTAAACTTCTAGCTGTTGTACAGAAACACTTATAAAATTTGTCACTTTTTAGTTGTCTGACATTATGTGATGTGATTGAACGGGACTCTTGTTCATTTGACTGTTTCTCGTCAGTTCCTACACATACTTTATCAATTTTTGTCCTAATTTATCTGTAGGATATAGAATATTCCCTTAATAAATCCTCCATTAAGCAATGTCTCTGTCTGAAGCATGTACTCCTTCACACCTGTTGGCTTTCCCCCAACCCTTTGTTTAAAAACTCCTCTATGACCTTTTTAATTTTACATGCCAACAATCTGGTTCCAGCTTTGTTTTGGTGGAGCCCATCCTTCCTGTATAGGCTCCTCCTTTCCCAAAACATCCTCCACTTCCTAATAAACCTAAATCCCTCCTCTCTACACCATCGTCTCATCCACATATTGAGATCCTGCAGTTCTGCCCATCTGACTGGCCCTGCACGTGGAACTGGCAGCATTTCAGAGAATGCTACTGTCATAAATATAAAGGGAAGGGTAAACCCCTTTAAAATCCCTCCTGGCCAGAGTAAAACTCCTCTCACCTGTAAAGGGTTAAGAAGCTAAAGGTAACCTTGCTGGCACCTGACCAAAATGACCAATGAGGAGACAAGATACTTTCAAAAGCTGGGAGGAGGGAGAGAAACAAAGGGTCTGTGTGTCTGCCTATATGCGGTTTCTGCCGGGGATAGACCAGGAATGGAGTCTTAGAACTTTTAGTAAGTAATCTAGCTAGGTATGTGTTAGATTATGATTTCTTTAAATGGCTGAGAAAAGAACTGTGCTGAATAGAATAACTATTTCTGTCTGTGTATCTTTTTTGTAACTTAAGTTTTTGACTAGAGGGATTCTCTATGTTTTGAATCTAATTACCCTGTAAAGTATCTACCATCGTGATTTTACAGAGGTGATTTCTTTACTTCCATTTACTTCTATTTCTATTAAAAGTCTTCTTGTAAGAAAACTGAATGCTTTTTCATTGTTCTCAGATCCAAGGGTTTGGGTCTGTGGTCACCTATACAAATTGGTGAGGCTTTTTATCCAACACTTCCCACGAAAGGGGGGGTGCAAGTGTTGGGAGGATTGTTCATTGTTCTCAGATCCAAGGGTCTGGGTCTGTAGTCACCTAGGCAAATTGGTGAGGCTTTTTACCAAACCTTGTCCAGGAAGTGGGGTGCAAGGTTTTGGGAAGTATTTTGGGGGGAAAGACGTTTCCAAACAGCTCTTCCCCAGTAACCAGTATTAGTTTGGTGGTAGCGGCCAATCCAAGGACGACGGGTGGAATATTTTGTACCTTGGGGAAGTTTTGACCTAAGCTGGTAAAGATAAGCTTAGGAGGTTTTTCATGCAGGTCCCCACATCTGTACCCTAGCGTTCAGAGTGGGGAAGGAACCTTGACAGCTACCATGGTGCTCCTGCACTTCAATCTCTTTCCTAGCAGCCTAAATTTGGCTTCTGGGACCTCTTTCCTACCTTTCCCTATGTCACTTGTACCTACATGTATCATGATCACTGGCTCTTCCCCAGCACTGCACATACATCTATCTAGATGTTTTGAGATGTCTTCAACCTATGCACCCAGCGGGGAATTCTCCATGCGGTTCTCCTGGTCATCACAAACCCAACTATCTATATTTAGAATAATAGAATCCCTCATTATTATTACCTGTCTCTTCCTAATGACATAAGTCCCCTCCCCAAGAGAGGTATCAGTATGAGAGGGTACCATGACATCGTCTGGAAGGAGGCTCCCAATTATGTGATTGTTTCCCTCCATTTCAACTTGTTCTCCTTCCCTGTGACTTTCATCTTCCTCAGCAGCACAGAGGCAGTCACACTGGGAGTGGGACGGACCTACTGTGCCCAGAAAGTCTTGTCTCTGTACTTCACTGTCTCCCACAGCTCCTCCAGTTCAGCCACTGTGGTCGTAGGAGCTCACACTCTGTCTCTGAGGGTAGTGAGTTGTTTGCACTGAATGCACACATGTACACCACCTGCCCATGTGGCAGGTAATAACCCAGGCTGCATTCCGTGCAATGAACTGGAGAGCCCCCGCTCTGCCTCTGCACTTCTGCCTGCACTATTTTTACTTTTGCAGGGTTTTGTTTGGTTGGTTTTGCCTTAAGTTTGGAGAATGTTTGTTAGGTGTCTAGGTTTTTTTGTTGCATCCTCCCTTCTGTATTTCTTTTCTAGGGGTTTTTCTGGTGTCCTTCCAGTCGTTAGGTTATAATCCCTTGGCCGCCTCCTGCTGCTGAATTCTCACTGCTGCCAAACTCTCCCTACCTTGATTGCTCACTCTGTTGCAGGGCTCTCTCTGCTTGACAGCCGGACCCGGAAGTGATGCCTCTCTCAACACCCTCCCAAAACTCCCCTGCTCGCTGGCTCCTCTGGCGCTTTGGAGCTGCCTTTTTAATCCTCTGTTCTCCCTTAGTTACCCCACCCCATTGTGTAGGGATCCTAAATTGGTTAGGGATCAAAGGATAGCAGGCTAGAGCCTTGCGTCAGCTTCACCTCGCCTAGCAGCCCACTTGGCTCAGACCTCACAACAGACCATACTGTAAACTTCAAGCAAGCAAGGGCACAGCAAAGAAGCTAAGAGACAATCTCTCATCCTTCTTCTGGAGAACTTTGTGTTTGCTGCTCCTTTTTTCTAGCTCCTTTGTTCACTTGTGTTCTTTACAAGTGTTCAGAGATGGTGGATCAGAGGTTGCCCCCCCTGCTTTCCCCCATAATGTAAGTGGACTCTGGAAAAATCCTGTTTCCATTTATTTATTTTTTACTCACTTTCAGTGCAACTCCTGGTGGGCCCAGTTCTGCTGTCCTTTTTCAGGCAGAAACTCCCAGGGTGATACCTTGGCCCCATTGAAATTAATGGCAAAGCTCCAGTTGACATTCCAGGGGCCAGCATTGCACCTCTCAGAATTCTCGGACAAAATCCAGCCATCGCAGAGCATAACTAGAGCAGGTTGGGAGGTTTTGAACTCATCATTTTTCATGGGAAAATGGTGATTTATGGAAAGGAGAACCTTTTTTTGAAATAGGGTCAGATTTGATGAATTTCCTGATGTGAAAAAATGTTGAGAAAAGAATTTCAAAATTGTTAAAAATGTTTCATTTTGACATTTTTTAAACCAAAAAAATAAAATCCAGTTTTTCTGTAACGTTTTTGTTTAGAAATTTAAGCTAATCAGAGGGGAGAAAAAGGGAAGGAAATTTCAAAATTGAAATGCAACATTTAAATTGACGCTTAGTGAAAACGTTTTCAGGTCATGAGTCTCTTCAAGCCTTTGACATTTTGTCCGGATTTGAAATGCGGGGGGGTCGGATTTCACACTTTTGAAAATATTTGTGGGACCCTCCCAAACCGTTTCCTGCCCAGCCCTAGTCAGGACTCCACTAAGGTCAGCTGAGTGTGACAAGGGCTCCCACGGAAGTTAGTGGTCACAACTCTGTGTTTCCTTGAGCTTTATTCAGGGATTTGCATGAGGTAAAAGTGAATCTAAAATCTATCAGTTCTGATTTGGAAGGATTTTACACTTCCTGTGTTTTGCATTGTAATGACTCCATAAAATAAGGGGGAATAGAGAATCAGGCCCAAACGGAATAGTTGTCCGAACAAAGATTTCAGGATTGCATGACCTTATAAATAAACCAGGGAAATACAAGCTAGATGGAGCAACTATAAGGTGGGTACATAACTGGTCAGAAAACCATTCCCAGAGAGTAGTTATCAGTGGTTCACAGTCAAGCTGGAAGGGCATACTGAGTGGGTCCTGCAGGGATCAGTTCTGGTTCTGTTCAATATCTTCATCAGTGATTTAGATTATGGCATAGAGAGTACATGTATAAAGTTTGCAGACTATACCAAGTTGGGAGGGGCTGCAAGTGCTTTCGAGCATAGCATTACAATTCAAAATGATCTGGACAAACTGGAGAAATGTTCTGACGTAAATAGGATGAAATTCAATAAGGACAAATGCAAAGTACTCCACTTAGGAAGGAACAATCAGTTGCAAACATACAAAATGAGAAATGACTGCCTAGGAAGAAGTACTGCGGAAAGGGATCTGGGGGTCATAGTGGACCACAAGCTAAATATGAGTCAACTGTGTAACACTTGTAAAAAAAAAAAAGCAAACATCATTCTGGGATGTATTAGCAGGAGTGTTGTAAGCAAGACATGAGAAGTAATTCTTCCTCTCTACTCTGCACTGATTAGGCCTCAACTGGAGTATTGTGTCCAGTTCTGGGTGCCCCACTTCAGGAAAGATGTGGACAAATTGGAGGAAGACCACAGAAGAGCAACACAAATGATTAAAGATCGAAAAAACATGACCTATGAGGGAAGATTGAAAACATTGGGTTTGTTCAGTCTGAAGAAGAGAAGACTGAGAGGGGACATGATAACAGTTTTCAAGTACATAAAAGGTTGTTACAAAAAGGAGGAGGAAGGAAAATTATTTTATTTACCCTCTGAGGATAGGACAAGAAGCAGTGGGTTTAAATTGGAGCAAGGGAGGTTTAGCTTGGACATTAGGAAAAACTTCCTAACTGTCAGGGTGGTTAAGCACTGGAAAAAATTGCCTAGTGAGGTGGTGAAATCTCCATCATTGGAGATTTTTCAGAACAGGTTAGACAAACACCTGTCAGAAATGGTCTAGATAATACTTAGTTCTGCCATGAGTGCAGGGGACTGGACTAGATGGCCTCTTGAGGTCCCTTCCAGTTCTATGATTCTATGATTCTGAGGGTAAGGGGGTGAAATAATATTCATGGTTTTTTATGTATTTTTTTTCTGAAGTCTTATCTGTGTACCTTAAACAAATCAGACATTTTCAATTCTTATAATAGCAGAAATTTAACATTACCGACACATTTACCTGTTCTCAGCATATGTAATTATTGTCCTTCAAAGCAGAGCTGTGATAGAATTAGAATAAGTGACAATGTCAATTTTAAAGTCAGTCTTTTTGTTACATAATTGCAGCGGTTGTTCAGTTTGCAATATGTAACAGATGCTGCTGTCCAAAAGCTGAGGTTTATGTGCACTCTCAAATGATGTTCCTCACTAACGAGTAAGGTGTGGCACTGCTTTGTAAGTCAGTCCACTCCATAAACTCTCAGGGGTGGGTGATGGGTCTCAAAAAGCATAAATGGTTTGTAAACTTCTTGTTCAATTAATGTCTTACCCACAACTGACATAGCATATTTTCTAATGCTTATGCTTCAAAATTTACTCCAACAAAGGATAGATCAATGGAGATGAACTTTTTGTAATTTATCATTCTTGGAACTTTAATATTTAATTGAGTCCTTTGCTTGCTGTATATCTCTTAATGTTGGGAACTGTTGTAATGAAGTTATTTCAGGAAAGCCATAAGGAAGAAAAAGAGCATGTAGCCTAGCAGAAGAAGTGTCTCTCTTACACTGCAACAGTAGTGTGTGTGTGTAAATCCCATGGGAATAGTCTTCATATCTTTCGAACAGGGAATTTTATTAAACCATGCAGTAGTATTCCAATGGAAATGGCTGGAGTCGCCACTGTGTGAAACATTTGTAACTGAACTGGAGAAAGCACATGAGACTAAACTGTAGGAAATAAACCTGCATTTGCAGAAATCCGGGAAGGGATGTCCTAATAGGTCATTTCCATATCTAATTGCTGAGGTTCTGTAATATAATGCAATACAGCTGAACCAGACTTACCAAGCACATGGGGTTTTCTTGCACCAGTTCTTGCAGTATGAAATAACACTGAACCATGGAATTCACAGCTATTTGTGTCAATATGAAGAACTCAGAATCATCATTGATTTGATTAATGTAGCTTGTTGTTCTGTTTGCAAAGTGCCTATGAACAGCATAGTTTACTTGCGTTTATGTACTATTCAATTTTTTTGACTGCATAAATTCTTAGAGGCTGTAGATCAGTGGTGGGCAACCTGCGGTCCGTGCCTGTCGGGGTAATCTGCTGGTGGGCCCACGCTGCTTCCTCCAGCTCCCATTGGCCAGGAACGGCAAATTGCGGCCACCGGGAGCTGCGGGGTGACATGCCTGAGGATGGTCAATGTCAACAAACTGCTCGTGGCCAGCCAGCGGATTACCCTGACAGGCCGCAGGTTGCCCACCACTGCTCTAGCTTCTCCACACATTCAAGGATAAATAAATGATCAATGATGGGTCCGAACTAAAGCAGGGTAATAGCCAATTAACCACAGCAAAAAGGTTAATATTAGATCAGTCTGTTGCCAGGGACTTTTGAAATTCTACAGATCTCACAGTGTGTGACTCCTCTACGCCAATCAAGTCTCCGTGATTCAAACCCTTGTTTACATTCAGAATAACCATTTTCTGCTGTCCTTTTGGAGTGCCTAGAAGGGGATTTTTTTGCTGAGCCAGCCTAGGTTAAGATATCGAGTAGATGTAAGGTGCTCCCTCAGTTGGGTCTGGCTGAGCTGCGTTCAGCACAGTGACCAGAGGAAAGGGAGTCAGCATGAGGAGACATGCACAGCGTTCTCTGCCTAGATTGGCTGTTGCTTTGACTAAGACCATCCGGTGCCTGAGGAGATGTATTGGAGGTAACTCCCCCCGGAGACAGAACCTGCCCTAATCTCTCCCCATTACCATCGCAGGTTTCCTCCCACCCTGGGGTATTAGTCTGGGACACTGTAGTGACCTTCAGGTCCAGCTGTGCCCCACACAGACACACAGGAAGTCCTTCTCTGCTCTCAAATGAGCTGGGTTTGCATTCCCAGTGGGAGAACCAGCAGCACCGGACTCTTCCCCACCCACCCCACGTTCACCTTGACTGAAAGGTCAGCTGATTGGGAAACCACACAGTGGAGGAGGAGGAGACCAAATGTGCCCTAATGCTGCTTTAACGACTTCTCTGTGGACTGGGCAGCCGAGCAGGCTGGTCCAAATGCCCTGCCCCCACCCCAAAACCATGGAGATCAGCCAGCCTTTCAGGTGGCCTCCATTTTTGTCCCTTTTTCTCCTTTCCTCCAATCTAGGCAAGGTAGAGCTGAATCCTTCCATGCAATGTTAAAGGTAATGTTCAGTAGGAGCACATGGAATTAGTACAGGCAAAAATTGATATAAATAACAAATCTTCTTAGAATAGCCATTTTAATAACACTTATTCTGGATACACACAAAAGCCAATGTCTTCCAAGGACCCACATCTCCTGAAACTAGCTTCCAGAAGGAACACATTATTCCTCATAGTTCAAAGAAATCACGTCTGCTAGTGTCTCTGATCCTTTAACTCCTAAATACCTATTGGCACCAGAAAGCTACTTAAAATCAAAACTATTACTTAGGATTTATTTCTAAGAGAACTTGGGGGACAGAAGCAGATAATGTGTCTGCTTCTTCTCAAAGCTGCTTTTGGAGCCAGATATGGAACCAGATTGCTTAAGTATTTTCAGAATATTTGGAAGAAATTATTGGACTAGCAGCAAACAGTAGGTCATCCCTAGCACATGGTGCAATCTTTGCTCAATGTTATCAATTATTGGCCTTACTGAAAAAAACATTATTTTCCTCTCCAATACATTTTCCTTCAGGGCCATCGGTGAGGTGGTAAAGTTTTCAGATGACAGAAAATTACTCAAGAAAATTAAATCTAAGGCTGACTGCAAAGCGTTCCAAAGGGATCTCATAAAACTGGGTGACTGGGCAAAAAAATGGCAGATGAAATTCAATTTTGATAAATGTAAAATAATGTACATTGGAAAACATCATCCCAACTATACATATAAACTGATGGGGGCTAAATTAGCTGTTACCACTCAAGAAAGAGATCTGGGAGTCATCGTGGATAGTTCTCTGAAAACATCCACTCCATGTGCAGTGGCAATTAAAAAAAAAAAAAAAAAAAAAGAGCAGCTAACAGAATGTTAGAGATCCTTAGGAAAGGGATAGATAATAAGATGGAACATATCATAATGCCACAGTGTAAATCCATGGTACTCTGACATCTTGAATACTGCATGAAGTTCTGATTGCTCCCTCTCAGGAATGATATGTTAGAATTGGGAAAAAAAAGTATGGAGAAGGGCATGTATCAATTCATATGAAGAGATTTTAAAAAATCTGGGGTTGTTCATCTTGAAAAAGAGGAGACTAAGGGGGATATGATAGAGGTCTATAAAATCATGAGTGATGTGGAGAAAGTGAATAAGGAAGTGTTATTTACTCCTTCACATAACACACTATCCAGGGATCACCCTATGAAATTAATAGTCAGCAGGTTTTAAATAAACATAAAGAAGGACTTCTTCACACAACACGCAGTCAACCTGTGGAACTCATTGCCAGGGGATGTTGTGAAGGCCAAAAGTATAACTGGGTTTAAAGAATATTTAAACAAGTTCATGGAGAATAGATCCATCAATGGCTATTAGCCAAGATGGTCAGGAAAAAAAACTCCATGCTCTGGGTGTCCCTAAAACTCTGACTGCCAGAAGCTTGGACTGAACAACAGGGGATGAATCACTCAATAATTGCCCTGTTCTGTTCATTCCCTCCATAGCATCTAGCATCAGCCACTGTCAGAGACAGCATATTAGGCTAGATGGACTATTGGTCCAACCTTGTATGGCCGTTCTTATGTTCTTCCCTGTCCTCCCACCCCCAATTTTCATATCATCTGCAAACTGATGATTTTATATTCTTCTCCAAGTCATTGATAAAAATGTTAACTAGCATAAGCCCAAGACTCAATTACTATGGAACTCCACTAGAAACACACCTGTTTGATGACAATTCCCCATTTACAGTGACATTTTGAGACCTATCAGTGACCTTGGAATCCATGTAATATGTGCCACATTGATTTTTCTTGCATTCTAGTTTTTTTAATCAAAGTGTTGCAGTTTCTACTGACAGGTTTCAGAGTAACAGCCGTGTTAGTCTGTATTCGCAAAAAGAAAAGGAGTACTTGTGGCACCTTAGAGACTAACCAATTTATTAGAGCATAAGCTTTCGTGAGCTACAGCTCACTTCATCGGATGCATATCGTGGAAACTGCAGCAGACTTTATATATACACAGAGAATATGAACCAATACCTCCTCCCACCCCACTGTCCTGCTGGTAATAGCTTATCTAAAGTGATCATCAGGTGGGCCATTTCCAGCACTCTGCTTGCTATTCTTCCCCTTGTGATGAGAATGTTCAGCTGATTTTCCCACTTCAAGAGATAAAATACAAATCCCTGGAATGATCATGCTTGTGTAGTTTTGCCTAACATCATCCATTGCCTCAGTGTGTCTTTATCTTATTATCACTGCTGTAGCTCTGCGATCGTGTTCATCAAGGGACAGGTCCAACACTGCTGGCAATTTATGTATGGCAGAGGGGTCTGGATGCACGCGAGGGGTGATGTTCACATGTACACACAACCCTGCACGTGACTTAAGGCCCTTCAGAGTAAGTGGTAAGTGAGAGCTAAGTGGCGCACTGTCCTTGTACTGGTGCTGTACCCCTGGGTCAGTCTTACCCTCAGTACACACCATGGGCACCGCACAAAACCACCTGCATGATAGTATGCAAGTAAGGAGGGTGGCAGGGTAGGGGGCTCCGCGCCTCCATGAGTCACCCTATCCTGTCCCCAGGAAGGAAGGTCTTGCAGAGGCTCTCATACTTCCACTGCTGGCAGGGGTGCTGGAACAATTTGTATAGTGGGGGTGCTGAGAGCCATTGAACCAAACTGTGAACCCTGGATATGATGGAAACCACTGCAAGCCAGGGGATGCTACAGCCCCCCCAAAACCCCTAGTTCCAGCCCCTGTGGCTGATGAGCTGCAGTTGCCTCCATACGGAAGCTCTCCAGACACTCCAGGGTCTGGGGGAAGGTTCCTGCCCTACATGTCAGCTCTGTAGGCTGGCCAAGTGGCTGTGAATTTGGCTCAAAGAGCGTGACACTAAATATTCTTTTCTTCCTATGGTCTCTTCTATAACCAACCAAGAGCAACTAACAAGAATTTACAGTTCGCTATAGTTGAACCGTTTCTGTAATCCTGCCGACTGCATTTGCAATAAAACGTCACAAACAAAATCACCTTTAAAAATGTTCCAAAAAGTTAGCAGAAAACAATCAAAGAAGCACGAAAGTTAACAGTTTATCATTTAAAAACAATTTTTTTGAAAAAAGGCCATTTTGGTTTGAGAATATTTCAACTTCTCTTACCAGGAGGGAATTTGTGCAGACAGGATGGCCCTTCTTTTGGTTAAACATTGATGAACTGGTTCAGTGTCTAGTTCTGGTATGGACTCCCTACGCGATCCCGAGCAAGACACTGAGTCTTTTTGTGCCTCAGTTTCTCTTCAGTAAAATGGAGCTAAATAATCCATTCTTTGTCCATCTTGTCCATTCAGGGGCAGGCTGATTCCTTTACTCCTGGTGAACACAGCCGTACACCACAGGAAGTCTTAGTGAATGGGAATAAGCCTCCCATGGGAAGAGAGTGCCCTTCTTCAGAGTAACTCTATCTCAACTGTTCCTTTGGTTGTAAGCCATACAGGGAAGGGGCTGTTTCTTAGTCAGGGTATTTATAGAGCAATGTAAATTAAATCAGTGAATGACCAGGACAATTCTAGGACTATACATGGGCAGTAGAGGACTTTGTTTTCCCTGAAAAGATATAAACAATGCAGGTGAACTAGCCTCGGTTGAAAGAAAAGGAGTACTTGTGGCACCTTAGAGACTAACCAATTTATTTGAGCATGAGCTTTCGTGAGCTACAGCTCACTTCATCGGATGCATACCGTGGAAACTGCAGCAGACTTTATATATACAAAGAGAATATGAAACAATACCTCCTCCCACCCCACTGTCCTGCTGGTAATAGCTTATCTAAAGTGATCATCAGGTGGGCCATTTCCAGCACAAATCCAGGTTTTCTCACCCTCCACCCCCCCACCACACACAAACTCACTCTCAGGCTGGTAATAGCCCATCCAAAGTGACCATTCTCTTCACACTGTGTATGATAATCAAGGTGGGCTATTTCCTGCACAAATCCAGGTTTTCTCACATCCCCCCCACCCCCATACACACACAAACTCACTCTCCAGCTGGTAATAGCTCATCCAAACTGACCACTCTCCAAGTTTAAATCCAAGTTAAACCAGATCATCTGGGGGGGGGGTAGGAAAAAACAAGAGGAAATAGGCTACCTTGCATAATGACTTAGCCACTCCCAGTCTCTATTTAAGCCTAAAGTAATAGTATCCAATTTGCAAATGAATTCCAATTCAGCAGTTTCTTGCTGGAGTCTGGATTTGAAGTTTTTTTGTTGTAATATCGCAACTTTCATGTCTGTAATCGCGTGACCAGAGAGATTGAAGTGTTCTCTGACTGGTTTATGAATGTTATAATTCTTGATGTCTGATTTGTGTCCATTTATTCTTTTACGTAGAGACTGTCCAGTTTGACCAATGTACATGGCAGAGGGGCATTGCTGGCACATGATGGCATATATCACATTGGTGGATGTGCAGGTGAACGAGCCTCTGATAGTGTGGCTGATGTTATTAGGCCCTGTGATGGTGTCCCCTGAATAGATATGTGGGCACAGTTGGCAACGGGCTGGGTGGAGGGTGAGAAAACCTGGATTTGTGCTGGAAATGGCCCACCTGATGATCACTTTAGATAAACTATTACCAGCAGGACAGTGGGGTGGGAGGAGGTATTGTTTCATATTCTCTGTGTATATATAAAGTCTGCTGCAGTTTCCACAGTATGCATCCGATGAAGTGAGCTGTAGCTCACGAAAGCTCATGCTCAAATAAATTGGTTAGTCTCTAAGGTGCCACAAGTACTCCTTTTCTTTTTACGAATACAGACTAACATGGCTGTTACTCTGAAACCTAGCCTCGGTTGGTTTGGTGGATTACTCAAAATCTGTTTACATTGTAGCTTCTCCTTCTTGACCAGAGAAGAGGAGTTGCCAACAGACGTGAGGGATGTTAGCTTCAGATCAGGCAGGATGACCAGTGGTATTTCATGTGGAAGCCATTTTTTCTATTAAAAGCGATGGCCTCTAGAAACGACAGCCTGTGATGTGTGTTACTGTGAACACAAACTCTCGTGACAGTGCAGGAGTCTACAAAATAGACCCACAACTGCTAGGTAATAATAACACTGTCTCAGTAGAAGCCCATGCATGTCTGTTTATTGCATCTATCATCTTACTTCATACCAATTCACCCTCCAAGCAACTGTTGACATTTGCTTACAGTTTTGTCATTTCCCCACAATACTGCATAATCCCACTTTTCATGAACATAGTCCATGCTGCTGCACTGCACAGTTGTCAACATTATGTCACTATCTCAACAAGGTGAGTGTCAGAACAGTTTCCCTTTTCACTGGCACATAGAGCTATTGTACTTGGGGTTGTTTCTAAATAGGTCACAGATTTCTGTCAGACAAAAGCTGAGATAGTGATAGTTATCTTGTCTGTTTTTTACATAAACCTGACAGCCTGATGATAGCAAATCCTTATACAGAGATGCCATTCACACCACTGTAGTTAGGCTCTGTCAGCACTCAGCTTCTCTAACTTGGTTATAATAACAAAAGCAAAAAAAAACAACTTTCTCATGGCTGAATCCTGATCTGATGCACATGGTTATAGGTGCTGGAACTAGGGATTTGGGGGGTGCTGCCAGACCCATATACATAAGTTATATGTATAAGTTAAAGTTAAAGAAGTATGGGCTGGATGAATGGACGATAAGGTGGATAGAAAGCTGGCTAGATCATCGGGTTCAACAGGTAGTGATCAATGGCTCCATGTCTAGTTGGCAACCGGTATCATGCGGAGTGCCACAAGGGTCGGTCCTGGGGCCGGTTTTGTTCAATATCTTCATTAATGATCTGCAGGATGGTGTGGATTGCACCCGCAGCAAGTTTGCAGATGACACTAAAGTGGGAGGAGAGGTAGATACGCTGGAGGGCAGGGATAGGATACAGAGGGCCCTAGACAAATTAGAGGATTGGGCCAAAAGAAATCTGATGAGGTTCAAAAAGGACAAGTGCAGAGTCCTGCACCTAGGATGGAAGAATCCCATGCACCGCTACAGACTAGGGACCGAATGGCTCAGCAGCAGTTCTGCAGAAAAGGACCTCAGGGTTACAGTGGACGAGAAGCTGGATATGAGTCAACAGTGTGTCCTTGTTGCCAAGAAGGCCAATGGCATTTTTGGCTGTATAAGTGGGGGCATTGCCAGCAGATTGAGGGACGTGATCGTTCCCCTCTATGCGACATTGATTAGGCCTCACCTCGAGTACCGTGTCCAGTTTTGGGCCCCATGCTACAAGAAGGATGTGGAGAAATTGGAAAACGTCCAGCGGAGGGCAACAAAAATGATTAGGGGACTGAAACACATGACTTATGAGGAGAGGCTGAGGGAACCGGGATTGTTTAGTCTGCGGAAGAGAAGAATGAGGGGGAATTTGACAGCTACTTTCAACTATCTCAAAGGGGGTTCCAAAGAGGATGGATCTAGACTGTTCTTAGTGGTAGCAGATGACAGAACAAGGAGTAATGGTCTCAAGTTGCCGTGGGGGAGGTTTAGTTTGGGTATTAGGAAAAACTTTTTCACTAGGCGGGTGGTGAACCACTGGAATGGGTTACCTAGGGAGGTGGTGGAATCTCCTTCCTTAGACATTTTTAAGGTCAGGCTTGACAAAGCCCTGGCTGGGATGATTTAATTGGGGATTGGTCCTGCTTTGAGCAGGGGGTTGGAGTAGATGACCTCCTGAGGTCCCTTTCAACCATGATATTCTATGATTCTCTGATAACAACCCATATATGTGGTTTCCACTTTCAGCAACTCCACTGTAAAAATTGTTCCAGCTCCACTGCACCAGGTCATAGTCTGACAACAAGGTTGTTCTCTCTCCCTCTCTCTTTTTTTATCTTTATTTTTATGGGAAAAAAATAAAGAAAAATATTTGTCAGTTTGCTACTAATGGGCTGAATTGTGACATCCTGATTTAGGTTCACACTCTCTCTCTACTCAAAGTTTCTACTGACTTCAGTGTAGAGCTGGTAAAAACAAAATTTTGATGGAAGTTGGAAAAAGCAGTTTGCTCAAGGTCAAAATGCTTTGCAAAATTGTTTAGATTTGGCAACATTTTGTTTGAGCAAGAAACAGAAAAAAAAAATGAATAATGTTAAAAACTGACATTGGGAATTTTCCTTTCCAAATGTCTGTGTGTTTTGAATTGTTGTATTTTGCATTGTATTGAAGACTGTAATATAGATCTTTAAAATGTCAAAATTGATATGAAATGTTTTAGTCAAGGCAAAACACTTTTTTTCAGAATTTTTTTTTAAATGGAGAATATCAAAAGGTGGAGATTTTATTTCAAATCAGGAAAAAAACAAACTTTGAAATCTCCAAATCCTCCACAGCCTCAAGACGCCCTGCACTCCTTGCACCCTGAGACCCCCTTTACGCCCACAACCAGAGCCCCACCAAGACCCCCTGATCCCCCTTCACAGATGGAGCCACGAGACTCCCTGGCCCCCATCTGTGGCGAAAGCCCCAAGACCCTCAGCCCCCCATCCAGAGCCCCAAGCCTCCTCCCTCCAAAGCCTGATCATCAAGACCCCCTGCTCCCTCTCAGCCTGAAACCCCCTCCCCCGTTGCTGGAAACCCAAGCTCCTCTGCACCACCCCATGCCCAGAACCCCAAGACCCCTGTGCTCCCCACAGCTGGAACCCCGAGACCCCCTGCCCCATCCGCTCCCTGTCCCCAACAGCCAGAGGAGCCCCAGGCCAGCTGGAACCTGAGCCCCCCGCCCCAACCTGCTTGGAGGAGCCCCAGGCTGGTCAGAGCCCCTGCATCTGCGCCTCCCCTCTGCAGGCCCCAAGCTTTCCCATGAATATTCAAAAGCTCTTCTCTTCTTCTCTCTTCTGGAAAAGGAACCCGAGCTTTTGCTGTGCCCCAGGCAGGTTCCGGGTGGCTGAGGAGGTGGTCTGTGTTACTCAGCATCCCGGGCTCATCAGTAATCTCTCTAGAGTCCAGGGAGAGTGCTAATGAACCCAGGAAGCTGAGTAGCACACACCGCCCCCTCAGCCACCTGGAACCTTCCTGAGGCATTATAAAAAGCAAAAATTTCCCCCACCAAAAGCGCAACTGGGGTCCCACAGCGGCGGCTGCGCTGGGGGAGGCAGAGCTGCCCCTGGCCTATTATACCCGCCGTCCTTGAGTGCAGCCCTGGCTCATTCTTCTAGATGCAGGGATCTCGAATTGTAGCTTCTTCGTCCGACTTCATAGGAACATGGCTGGGGCCCTTGTCACAGAATGCTGTGCAGAGGCCAGTGTGACATTCTGTTCTTGCATAAATGGAGCTATAGCTGGGGCTGAATGAGAATCCTCCTTGGGTTTACACTGCTTTTCTGCTTTCCTCCCTTTCTGTTACTGCCAGTTAAGAGCTCTTCCTTTGCCTTGCTAGCCATTGGATCTCAGTGACTTTCCTCACTGGATATGCATCTGTGGAGCTGGAAGGTGGCTTTTCCCTTGAATTGGAGGGGGGGTCTAAAAGCACGGCATGGATTGGTTAATGTGTTGATATGCATATTTAGGTTGATCACTGACATCAGAGATTAGCATCCATTGCTATAACAACGTCTGATACAGATTAGAATTGTCATTGTCTTTCAGCTTTTTGGCAGCTTCCTTCAAAGAACACAGGCTGATGCAAAGGGTTTTGGTAACACATCTCCGAGCGGGGTTAGGTACAGCTGCACTACACCTGCATTACTTGTCTCACCATCGCTCTAGGGGTCTATCACAGGTGACGAGTGCTGATCCCTGCTGCTATTGCCTGCTGGGTTGTCTGGATTTTTCCATTCTCACCGGCTGTCTGGGGCTGGAAAGCAGCGAGAACATGGCACCAGTGATTTAGTGCTGGGTTTCGGTATTGGCAGACTGGAGGGATTGGTTGTGCAGTAAGAGCCGTCTCCTGCAGGAGCCCCTGGGAAGTCCCAGTGCTCTGTTCCCTGGGTGGAACCGGCTGCTCTTACAGAAATGATTGTCATGTTACTAGTTCCTTGGTGAGCCTTTGTTGGAGGGTTGTGAAGGACCCAAATGGACACCGTATGGAATCGCGCATGTGGGTTTATTACGCGGCGGAGTGTCACCTTGCTTATTAGGCTCAGAGACACTGCCAAACAATTGATTACAGTGGATTATATGGATTTTCTATTGGAGGAGGGAAATGACGGGGTAGGCAGTCCCAAACCCCTGGATAGGTCTAGCAGCAAGACAAGATAAGCACAGTAGCCAGCAGTCAAAGATTACGCGTCTCAGCCCATGGTTTCAAGTTAACAAGTAACATACCATTAGTACTTCAAACAATGTATAAAATGTATATTAGTATAAAATATATATGTTGAATTCTGATTTGGGGTCCATAGGAATGAAGCAACTCCTCTGATTGTCCACAGGTACATACCTTGGGGATAAATCCAAGAGACAAATGAAAAGTACATGGTGATAAAGATTGTTTTTCAGTTGCTCATTTGTGTTTCTAAGGCAGGCACTGGTAGTGGCTTGGAGGAGGGGTGTACATCTGTGAGAGGGAGGATATCATATCTCATGCTGACATGTTTGAACCTCTTCCATAAACTCAAGGTTGGTGTATGGAAAGGTACCTCTTCCGACAGAAGAAACAGGGCCCCTTTCATTCCTTTGGTCTGTTTGCAACTTTTAGATAAAACCACCAATTATGATTCCCCACCTGGCATCTTGCTGACCAAGTTTATCTTACCAAAAAGCAAGGTTGTCTTTTGTTTGTTCTGTCTCTTAGCTAATATTCAGTGGCTTGCATAATGACAGGCTTCAGAGTAGCAGCCGTGTTAGTCTGTATTTGCAAAAAGAAAAGGAGTACTTGTGGCACCTTAGAGACTAACCAATTTATTTGAGCTGTAACTCACGAAAGCTTATGCTCAAATAAATTTGTTAGTCTCTAAGGTGCCACAAGTACTCCTTTTCTTTTAGCTAATATTGTTCACTATTTCCTAGGCCTCTGGTGTCTTGACCAAACTCTGGACATTGGGCCTGTAAAAAGAGCTGACATGGTCTCTATTGGGTTGTTACATAAACTGCATATGGATTTTGGCCCTTCAGCTGGGTGGAAGGGCCAGATAAACTGTGAAGGTAAAAGTAACAGTGAATACGTTCTTACTCCCTTATCCTGTACATTCCAGCGACTGGTGCATTAAAAGGGAACTGACTCTTGATCGAGGAGAACCACAAGGAGGCTAATTTAGGTGGATTTCCTGGGAGTATCCCAAACCTAAAAATAGTAGGGCCAAATTATCTCACTCAGTCAGCTGGCAGCACAAAGGGTCAGAAACCAGCCAAATCTTCCCAAGCCATGGATTGCCAGCTGTGGTCTCCCCAGCAATGGGGCATCAAGTCAGACTAGGCAACTCCTATGACACCAAATTCTGCAGATCTCTGTAGGGAGTGGGAGGAAGTACAAGCAGAGGAGTACAGTACTCCAGCTGCACCAGTCCCAAGAGCCACACCCTATCAGCATACTTTACCGTCAAACTGCATTCGGACTATGCAGCTTGGAAAAGAGATGACTAAGGGGGTATGATGGTGATCTATTAAATCATGACTGATGTGGAGAAAGTAAATAAGGGATGTTATTTATCCCATTTTCATAACACAAGAACCAGGGGTCACCTGGTGAAATTAACAGGCAGCAAGTTTAAAAGAAACAAAAGGAAGTATTTCTTCACACAATGCACAGTCAACCTGTGGAACTCGCTGCCAGGAGATGTTGTGAAGGGCAAAAGTATAACTGGGTTCAAAAAAGAAATAGAAAAGTTCATGGAAGATAGGTCCTTCAACGTCTATTAGCCAG
The DNA here is from genome assembly GCF_965140295.1 of Lepidochelys olivacea. Lineage (NCBI taxonomy): Eukaryota > Metazoa > Chordata > Testudines > Cheloniidae > Lepidochelys > Lepidochelys olivacea. The sequence continues at coordinate 128,594,921 of NC_140416.1, forward strand.
GATTGTCAGGGATGCAACCCCATGCTCTGGGTGTCCCTAAGCCTCTGACTGCCAGAAGCTGGGACTGGATGACAGGGGATGATTCATTTGATAATTGCCCTGTTCTGTTCATTCCCTCTGAAGCATCTGGCACTGACCAGTGTTGGAAGACAGGATACTGGGCTAGATGGATCATTGGTCTGACCCAGGATGGCCCTTCTTATGTTCTTACTGAAATGGCTAGGAACAGGCCACAGAGTCAGGAGCTCCAATCAACTTCATTGCACTGCCCATACCCCTCTGCTTTGCTGTACACATCAGGACTGAGTGCAGGTGAGAATCCTCCCTTTACTGTCCACATTTACTTTATGCATCAATTTGGGCTTTTGTCAGCTAAAGACAGATCCATACTCTAATAATCCACGGCATTTGAAATGTAATTGTGATATCAATTGTGAATGTGGGGGTATCTGAATATTCTCAAGGACAACAAATGCTCATATAAATTCCTCTCAGTCTCCTGTTATTTTCCTTCCTCAGTTCCCAATTTAAAATCTCTTGCAAATGACTAAGTAACGTTTTCAAACAGCCTGAGGGGCCTGACAACCAAAGCTATTTTGGCGCCCTATGGTGCAGAGAGGCACCTAGTGATGTTTTCAAAAATACCTCGGTAGGTTAGTCACCTGACTCCTCACTGACTTAGCTTCCTTCGTAAATCTGAATAGGCACCAACCTGCATCTTGAGGCTCCTAGCTGCCTTGCATAATCTGGGCCATCACCTCCTGCATCTCATTCAACGATCGTAGCCCATAGGCTCCTAAATTGGATTTAGGTTCCTAAGTCACTTCAGCACTTTTGCAAATTTTACCCCGAATGACTCAAATCTGCCATTGTAGTCATGAAAAATGTGACCAATCCTAGAATTGCTTAGGATGGCCCCACCAAGCATTAGTAAGATGGCTCCGCTGAGCTGGGTTCTCTCCGGGGTGCCACCTGGAACTGGGATACCACTGAGCCCTCTGACTAACCACCCTGGGTTTCCTTTTACACTGTCTTGCTGTGACAAGCTGTAGACCGCACCCAGTCCTACACTCCCACCAGCATTCACACAGGCAAGGGCACACCCAACTGCAGTTACATGCTGGCTGACGAGCCACTGCATGAACCAACAATAGAGAGGCTACAGCCAAGGTAACCCCCAGCTTCCCAGCCCAGGACCCCAGAGCTGTAACGTACAGCCCTGGTCAAAACCCCGACCAGTAGGAATTTATTACTCAGTTCGCCTCTCCCTCAATGTGGAGAGGAATATGCAACAAATGTTGTTAATCAAGCTGAGATTTTCCACAGACACTTAAAAGGCACACTGGTTTTTAGATAAAGCAAAACCAAATTTATTAACCACAAAAATATAGACTATAAGTGATCGCACACAGATCAAAGCAGATTACCTAGTAAATAAACAAAACTGCAAATTAAGCCTAAAATACTATAAAGATTGGATATGAATTAGTAAATTCTCACCCTGGCTGATATAAGCAGTCCAATGCGTGTCCATAGACAGGCTAGAAATCTTTTTAGTCTGGGACCAACACTTACCCCTGTTCAGTCTTTGTTTCTCAGGAGTTTCCAGGTGTTCTGTTGTGTGGGGAGTGAGGCCCCTAGATGATGTCACAACCCACCTTATATGGCTTTAACATATGGCAGGAACCCCTTGTTCCAAAAACAGTTCCCAGCCACTTTGTAGAAAAATACAGGTATCAAAGTGGGGTTCAGTGTCCTGTGATCTGGATACAGCTTGCTGAGTCGTAGCAGCCATTAGTTACAGGCTGTCTGGAGCGTTCTCAGGAAGGCTCATCCGGTGGGGGAGAAGCTTCTCCTAAGGACTGTTGTTTTCCCTAATGGCCCATTGCCCTGAATAGGCCCTTCACATCCAGCTGTCTACACTGGAAGCCTTTTGACTAGTGGGAGTTTCTCAGGTGTAACCACATGGTCAATATTCATAACTTCAGATACAAAAATGACACATACACACAGATAAGATAATTATATTTAGCAAATTATAATTTTTCACAGACACCTGTCGAGACATATCTTGTACAAAGCGCATCATAATAATGTCATAATTATGTCATCATACAACTATGAAGAATATGGGGGTCAATGGCACACCCACCAAGCACAAGTATCTATATGAATTATACCATCCACAAAACCCCAAAAAGACCTCCCCACTAGCAATGGAAAGCATAAAAGACTGAATGACTCAGGACTGGGAGAAGGTCTGTTGGCCAAGATGGGCAGGGATGGTGTCCCAAGCCTCTCTGTGTCTTAGGTTGGGAGTGGGCAGCAGGGAATGGATCACCTGGTGATTTCCTGTTCTGTTCACTCCCTCTGGAGCACCTGGCACTGTCCACTGTCGGCAGTGTCAGCTAGATGGAGCTTTGGCCTGACTCAGTGTGGCCCTTCTTATGTTATGTTCTTAGGTGAGTAATGGTTGAATTATTGTGTTTGTAGGAGAAGGGAAATCAGTAAATTAACCCCACGCCCAGAAATAGATGAACACAAATCAGAAGAAATAATTCTATTTACATTCAGTCTCTTCACTGAAAGTATTTTTCAGCCAAATGCAGTCTGGACACACGTGCTGAAAGGCAAAGCACCGATTGAAGCGACAGTACCAAGTGAGCACCGTGTGTTCGGGTGGCACCTGAAGAATGGGGCACTCCGTGACGTCCAGTGGGGGAAAGGGGGCTTTGTTTACCTAGGTAAATATAAATTCACTTCTCGTGTGCCTTGTGGGCACAAGAGAGGCTTGACCAAGAGAGAGCATTGGCATTGCTCTTCCATGGCAAGGAGCCAGCAGGGAGAAATGCACCTTCTGGGGGTGGGGGGGTATGGATGGGGCATCTAGACAGGGGTCTTTAGCAGAGCTGGCGGGCCCAAAAGGAGCACGATAGAAGACCAGCTCCTGTATTACCTGTGACTGGAAAGATACACGTTAGATAATATGTAACTGGCATATTTATGGAAACCACTGGCTCCTCCAGTGTCTACTTGCAGTATCCACTGCAGGCTGAGGTGGTGGTATTATGATCTGGAGATTAACTCAAGAGAAGTGGAACCTTCATTCTCTATAACTTGTTCAGTAGGAATGATTGAATCCTATTTTAGTATTCAACCTGCAGGGTCTCAGTCTTGACTGGCCTTTTCTCGGGCTAGCCACACCTCTGTTCTTCTCTGTCACTGAGTGGCTCCCTTGGGTGTTCGGACACATGCCCTCATCTGTGTTTGGTAGGATCTTGCAGTTCTCCCAGTCTGAGGCCGGGATCTGGGCCAAGCCCCATCTATGCCACTTATCCCCTGGCAGGCCTGACTGGACCCCCGCAACTCTTCCCTTTGGGAGCTTGTGATCACAACTCTACAGCAACCAGCAGCATGCTCAGAACAGGTCGCTTTATTTAGCAAAGGGAACAAAGCATGAGAGAAAATGAATTTAAAACAACAAACAGCTGACACATGTCCGGACTCCTCTCATCTTACCCTTCTCGGCAAGCTGCATCAGGTGGGTGTTTCTCTGGGGTTACAGGAACAGAACAGGCCCATCTTATATTCTCTGAACAAGCCCCAGAGATCTTGGGATGCAGCCTGCTCTCCAAAGGCCTTTCACAGTGTGTGAGCTCCAGTTCATAGCTCCCCCGCAGGGGCACTCCCCTTCCTCAAATCCCCACCCTCCTGCTGTGAGCCTGAGCCTAACCACCATTTTGCTTAATGCTTTTCTCTTAGAGGGCCTAGGTGTGAAGTTTTCCTTTTCCTTCAGACTGGTTTCCCCCAGTCAGCCAGCCATGCCATGCCAGATAATGCCCCTGTGATGGGCGCTCAGGTTTTTGGTAGTTGGGCTTATTCAGCAGTGGTACCTTGACTGGGAGGCTTTGCGTCTATGAGAAGTTTGCTGAAGCTGTCTTCTGCCCCGGGTATTCCACCCATCACCTAAAGGGTCTGGATCAGTATTCATCACCAGGCACCCCACATCCATTGAATCATAGAATATCAGGGTTGGAAGGGACCTCAGGAGGTTATAGTCCAACCCCCTGCTCAAAGCATGACCAACCCCAGCTAAATCATCCCAGCCAGGGCTTTGTCAAGCCTGACCTTAAAAACCTCAAAGGAAGGAGATTCCACCACCTCCCTAGGTAACGCATTCCAGTGCTTCCTCACCCTCCTAGTAAAAAAGGTTTTCCTAATATCCAATCTAAACCTCCCCCACTGCAACTTGAGACCATTACTCCTTGTTCTGTCATCTGCTACCACTGAGAACAGTCTAGAGCCATCCTCTTTGGGACCCCCTTTCAGGGAGTTGAAAGCAGCTATCAAATCCCCCCTCATTCTTCTCTTCTGCAGACTAAACAATCCCAGTTCCCTCTGCCTCTCCTCATAAGTCATGTGCTCCAGTCCCCTAATCATTTTGTTGCCCTCCGCTGGACTCTTTCCAATTTTTCCACATCCTTCTTGTAGTGTGGGGCCCAAAACTGGACACATTACTCCAGATGAGGCCTCGCCAATGTCGAATAGAGGGGAAGGATCACGTCCCTCGATCTGCTGGCAATGCTCCTATTTACACAGCCCAAAATGCCATTAGCCTTCTTGGCAACAAGGGCACACTGTTGATTCATATCCAGGTTCTCGTCCACCATAACCCCTAGGTCCTTTTCTGCAGAACTGCTGCCTAGCCACTCTGTCCTAGTCTGTAGCGGTGCATGGGATTCTTCCGTCCTAAGTGAAGGACTCTGCACTTGTCCTTGTTGAACTTCATCAGATTTCTTTTGACCCAATCCAGCAGGGCTCTTAAGGCTAATATCAGGGGATACCATTCTCAGAGGCTCTAGGTAAGTGTGAGTCATGTGTTCCCAGAAGACAAGCTCTAAAAGTTGTGCCAAATCTGTATGCAGAGTTTGTTCCTCATGGAAGTGACAATTTTCTACCTTCGGAATACTCTGATTTATGCATCTCCCAGGAAGATTGGGCCGTACAGCTTGTAGGCAATGACTTTATGCAACATTATGTTGTAGCTGTGGATTTAAAACATTGTCATGAAACCGCATAAGGACTGGCACATCAGAAATGCATAGGGAGATTTGGTACAACCTGCCAGGTGTCTGCACTAGAATTGCTGGGAGATGCTATGTGAGATAATATTTCTGGAGTTTAAAAAGAAAAACAAATACTAAAACTCCCTAATGATCTTTAAAGTTGTTTATAATTGCCTGTTGCTGGGGAAAGAGCAGATGTCAGTGAAACTAACAAGGTAACTGGCCTTCCCAGTCCTGTCTGTACTGGTGGGAGTTGCTATCTAGATAGATGTCCAAGAGAAGTATGAGAGACATAGGAAATGGAAATATCTGACAACAAGAAAGAGATAGAGCATGTGTAACTTTGCCTCTTGCTGGATTTCTCTCTTATGTCTGTTTGCCCATCTTGTTCACGAACTCGTTTCTGTAATTGTTGCAAAGGATCTGAATGAGGAAAGGTTATTCTGATAATACTTGTGTTTCCAGACTCTATTACCGAAGAACTGCATCAATAACGTGAAAATAAGCTGTGATCAGAGTAAACTGATCACTACTAAATGAACTATTTGTTCTCTAGTTAAAACGTGGGCCATGAATAGAACAGCCTGAACCAATTTTATCATGATTTCCCTGCTGTTTCTTCCTTTGGGACAAGGGATATTATTAATTCTCTTATATTAAATAGATAAACATGTTCAGAATATTAGAAAGGCCCCAAACCTGCTGCTGTTAAGGGCTTTATGCTCTTGATATAAGTGAGCACATGGTCTGATTCCAAGGCACTTTCATTAAATAACACTAACTCTTCTTTCATTTTATCTGGACTTCAAGGAAACCAGTGAATTCCAGTGTAGTGAGAGAAAAATAATAATTACATTTTGGATGTATATGAGTGTCTTTTCTTTTAAATTGCTAAAGGCATCCTGGCTCAGTTTAATCAATTAGACTAGAACTTGCAGTAGGAAATATAATTATTTTAGTCATTCTGAAGTTAAAACCTGTGTGGCTAGAATGCAAAGACATTTTATTGTGCAGTAAAAATATTGTTGAATCTAGGTGAGCCGATGGAGAACCAGAGACTTTGACCTCTTAGGTTCTAAAAGCAGCCATTTTCCTGATGACTGTAGTGACATGGCATCTAACCAATTAAGTCTAGGCTAACGGATAGGGTCAGCAACGTGTTCGTACATGGACACAAGTGTCTATGGTACAAATGTTGAGGTCCATCATAATTTTTCAAAAAACTGAATGACTGAATGACATACCCCGCCCCCCATCTCTGTCACTAAGTACAGTAATTTTGTCAAGTGTCTGTCATGCAACATGGGGGTGCTGACCCCTGCTAACGGATTAAGCTGAGCTATGACACCGTGGCTCATGGCAGTAACAGCCAAAGAGGTCAAGCTCAGCCTTTCCCTTTATGCCGCACTGTAGATAAAGAGCCTTCCACCTCATGAACTTCAACCCCAGTTCCGTACACCAGCAAGCAACAGTGGGTGCATGATTTCACCATTGCCCTGAGCTTTGCTGTCCAGAACTTACACAGATGTGTTAGATATATCATAGCATAGATAATAAGTTTATGTATATTAAGGGCTTTAAGAAAAAAACACCATATGTGAGTAAAGTATATTATTATTATTTGCTTTTTTATTCCTAATCTAAATTGATGTGAAATCATAACTCCAGGTGTTATAATAATTATCTAGCGGACAATAGTCATGTTTCCAATGCTTTGAGAGTACATAACCAATAGGTATATCTTACCAACCAACTCTTGTTGAGCCAAGAGAAAATTGTATCTAAATGAAATACATATGATAATTCTTGTTTGTATTTTATTTGGAGGGGAGAAGAGGCAGAAAATGATAGGGGAAGATTAACTTTCATTTTTCAATTTCCATTTAATAGGATTGGAGACAGAAAAATTCTATAGATATAACCAAGGGACTGAATAAAGGATTATATGCCTTTTAGAGAAATTTGAACCCATACTATAGAATTTAATAGATACTCTCATTCTTGCTATTGGAACCTGTGAGTTGGTTTAAAAGTTGTGTGGGAAGGTTATCAGTCTTCATTAAACCCTCTTGGAATTTTCCATAATGAACTGATCTTCACAGGTACTTTGTTTTGCATATTAGATACACTTCATTATTTTATTTTATCCTTCCTTTTATAACTTCTATAGGCTTGTGTTCCTCTTCTTGGATGCTAGAGCATAATTATGTAAAGCCTTTCTTTAGGCAATTTTTATTACATATATTGAATTAAAAAGCACATAGACTAGAATTCTTATCCCACTAAAAGATATAGTTGATTGGTTAAATACATATTTATAGATATTTTTGAAAGCAGTAATATCTTCAGTGCAGTCGACCAGAATGACTACTAAATATTGAAGATGCACAATGTTCATAAGAAAGTTATTATGCAAACTGAGTGTGTGTCAAAACCAATTTGTTTTAAACCCCATTACCTAAATCTTCTTTTTTTTTTCAAAATATCTAAAAAGAATTAGATTAATTTATGGTCTAATCAGTCACTAAATTTCAGTTTTTAAATCAAAGCTGCCATTCGGTTTATAAGAGTCCCCAAACTACCTGATACCAGCCAGAGATCCATTTCCCCCACTTATATTGCATAGAAAAGACCAACATGATCTGTTTTTATGAGCTGCTCAAATAAATGGGGTCTCACTAAACGCCTACTGCTGTACGCTAATTTCAACCAAAGCCTTTTTTTTTTACAGCTGAGTTACAGTGCAAATCTCTGTAAATGGGTTTTATAATGGAAATCAGGCAATCCTAACTATAGCAGTTAAGACAGTAACTGTGTATTACGCAATTAGCAAAATGCTATTAGGGTGGATAGCACAATATCCATTTAGGAGATTTGGCTTACAAAAACACATTGCAATAATCCTGTTGGAGGGGGACTGAGATATTTCCTCAAAGCGAGAAGCTAGCTAGCCAATTTTTTAAATGTGGCCAAGTGCAAGTTCTGCTCAAAAATGGGCACTTAGACATGTAAAACGGTCAAGAGCACCGAGGGTCCCGGGTGCTTGTGCAAAAGCAGGATGTGTGTGTGACATTGAGGTGGAAAATTAGATACCGAGGACCTGATCCTGTGGCCTTTCCCAGGTAAAATCACTCTAACTTGGCTATTTTGTTTTTCTAGAGACAACAGGATTGGAAGCTGAGGCTGGTCTCCAGACAGGGATGGGATGCAGCCACTATTTCCACATTGAATACTATCAGAAAATATATATACGACAGGATAAGGACCAGACAGTCAGAAAGGGTGACAGTCAGAAAGTGTCCTGTGCAGACAGTCAACACAAAGATTATGTACCACTGGAATCCCAGGCACATCCTCATAGAGGGCGTCAGTGTGTTTTAAGGGATGCACAGGTCTCCTGTTGAGCTTTCCTCAGAGGCATACATTTCACCCCTGGGGAGCAATCATTAACCATCTATTCTTACAGGAGTGTGTGAGGGCTACTCCCATGTGTAAATGCATGAAACATAAGGCAGCCGTGGAAATGTGATTATTCTGATAAAGACTTCTTGAGAGAGTTTCCGGTGACATTTGATTTCTGGTCAAATGTCAGGGGCTGCAATTCGTGTGATCGCTAGAAGTGATCAGCTTTTTATTTTTCAATGAAAAGGAAAATGTTACAAAAAAGTGTTTCCTTGTAAATGTCCATTTCCTTCTTTCTAAACATATCTAATCAAAATTTTAGTTTAATTTAGTGTGGAATATTTTTACATCATTCCCCCTCCATCTTTCTATTTCTTATCCCTTCCCTTCCCTCCCACCCCAACCCCTACTTCCACAAGGCAAAACAGAATAAAGAGAGAGAGGGTTGGGGGGAGGGGAACCAATGTAAACCAAAACAAAATGAAATTTTTCAATTAGAAAATAAACAAAAATAATAGGTGTCATTTCACCCAGGCAGTTGATGAATTTGTGCAAAAAATGTTTATGGAAAGTCCTCACCCTTTTCCAATCAGCTCTAACTCTCTCTTGCTTTCATTTCTGGGGGATCCTACCTCAGTCCCTATCTCAGACTACTCCCAAGGCCTGCGAAAGTGTGGGATCATTGTCAGGATGGGTTGTAGATCTCTGATGGTGCGTTGGAGAGGTTTTAGCTGATGTATTTGATGGCCAGTGGAGTTCTGTTGGTTTCTTTCTTGGGCTTGTCTCGCAGCAGGAGGCTTCTGGGTACTCGTCTGGCTCTGTTGATCTGTTTCCTTATTTCCTCATGCGGGTATCGTAGTTTTGAGAATGCTTGGTGACGATCTTGTAGGTGTTGGTCTCTGTCTGAGGGGTTGGAGCAAATACGGTTGTACCTCAGCGCTTGGCTGTAGACAATGGATCGTGTGGTGTGCCCGGGATGGAAGCTGGAGGCATGAAGGTAGGCATAGCGGTTGGTGGGTTTTTGGTATGGGAGACAGGCCAGTCCTCGCCCACAGCCAACCCACCAACCTGAAGCATATTCTCACCAGCAACAACATATGGCAGCATAGTAGCTCTAACTCAGGAACCAATCCATGCAACAAACCTCGATGCCAACTCTGCCCACATATCTACACCAGCGACACCATCACAGGACCTAACCAGATCAGCCACACCGTCACCGGTTCATTCACCTGCACGTCCACCTAACCAGATCAGCCACACCGTCACCGGTTCATTCACCTGCACGTCCACCAATGTCATATATGCCATCATGTGCCATCAATGCCCCTCTGCTGTGTACATCGGCCAAACTGGACAGTCCCTACATAAAAGGATAAATGGACACAAATCAGGTATTAGGAATGGCAATATACAAGAACCTGTAGGAGAACACTTCAGTCTCGCTGGACACACACTAGCAGATTTAAAGTCAGCCGTCCTGCAGCAAAAAAACTTCAGGACCAGACTTCAAAGAGAAACTGCTGAGCTTCAGTTCATTTGCAAATTTGACACCAGCAGCTCAGGATTAAACATAGACTATGACTGGTTCGCCAACTAAAAAATCTGTTCCTCCTCCTTTGGTGTTCACACCTCAGCTGCTAGAAGAGGGCCTCATCCGCCCTGATTGAACCCACCTCGTTATCCCTCGCCTGATTCTTGCTTGCATATTTATACCTGCCTCTGGAAATTTCCACTACATGCATCTGAAGAAGTGGGTGTTCACCCACGAAAGCTTATGCTCCAGTATGTCTGTTAGTCTATAAGGTGCCACAGGACTCTTTGCCACTTTCACAGATCCAGACTAACACGGCTTCCCCTCTGATACTTAACTTTCAAACGCCTGAACAGCAAATGTAACTTTTCTTGTCTGCGTAGTAAACTCCGGCATTTTTATCTTTTTGAATAATCAAAGTGGTGCTTTCCGTGCCTTCTTGGTTGCAAAGATTTGAACTGCTTCCTGCTGAAGGTCCACAGTCTGGGCCAGCTCATGTTCTGTTGAGATGGTTGCAAGGCCAACCAGCCTCTCCTGTGTCACTGTGGAGCGTAGATGTGGTTTTTTTTAAATTTCAGCTTGGAGAAGCTGCGTTCTCCACTGGCAACTGGGTCAGGAAGTGTTAGAAGTATGTGTGCAGAGCAACAAAAGCATTTGGAAAGAGGGTGGTCATCTTATTTGTGCACATATATTCCAGAACAGCCTTTGAAGTTTATCCTGCTGAAATGTATCTTGAAAGGGCTTTTAGTTCATCACCTAAATCACTTGCATCAATATCACGCATGTCATCATTTGTCAACACTGTCTCTAATGCCCTGCATTGCTGGTGTAGGTCTTCTTCAGGTATAGTGAGGAGATTTGGAATATCATACAACATCCCAAATGTTCTGCTGTATTCCTTGAGCTGCATGAAACGTTCTTCAACTGCCTGTATTGCACAATCTAGCACCTGGTTAAAGAATTCAACTTTGAATTGTTGTGTGGGGTCTCTTATGGGATTATCCCATGCCTCGTAATCAAAATGTCTTCTTCTTCAGTGACTCTTGTATTCTTGAATGGGTGGGAGAATAGCTTCAGTGTGAAGTTCCCCTGCCAACTTCTGTGCACTCTTCAGAACGTTTTGAATCCCTCATCTGACTGGTAAGACTGTAGGTATGACTTTGCTTTGTCGCTTTGTTCCATTGCTCCAGATATATCAAGGTCAACACCTTGGAGTCTCTTTCTTACAACATTTATTTCAAACAGTATGTAATGCCACAACACTAAGCCACACAGAAATGTGAAGTTATGTATGTTTCTGGTGATTCCATTTCCCTCTGCCACTGTTCTCCCATGAATAGTTCCTGTCATAACATTATCCTCCATAATGGCAACTATGGCATCATCTATCTTCCCAATTTGGTGTTTGAGAGGCTTTATCACCACCACTCAACTTTCCCATCATGTGGCACTCAGTGGTTTCAGTGTCAGAGAGGATGTTCCCAGATGCTGCTTCAAAATTTGCCATCGATAAGTTGATGCAGAAAAAAATACATAGATGCTTTGACTTACATTAAAAAATGCAGCAGCCTCACTAGAAGCTGATCCTGCATCACTGACCACCAAGTTCAATGAATGAGAACTGCATGGGACAAAAAAGCCTGAGGGTTTAACTCTCGGATCCGTGTCTGCACTGCTCTGTTCTTTCCTCTCAGGTTGGCTCCATTATCGTAGCCCTGACCTCTCCTGTCAGCTGTCGCAATTCCCGTCTCTTCCAGCTTTTTAAGCAGCACATTTGTCACACCAGCTCCTGTAGTATCATCAATGTCAATACAGTCTAGGAAATGCTCTGGCAGTCACCATTGCAGGGACATTGTCACTAGGTTCTGTTGTTGTTACAAAACACACCATTAAAGTCATTTGTTCCATATGGCTGATGTCAGGTGTGCCGTCCAGAATAACGGAGTAATATCTTGCAGACTTCAGATCTGCCACAATCTTCTGTTTGACTTTTCTTGCCAGTAACTGTATGGTCTCATTTTGAATGGTTTTCTCAAGGTTGTGGTGTGTGTACATTTCTTGGGTGGTGACTCTTCTTAGATGTTCCTGGAGTACAGCATCAAACTCTGCCGTCAGCTCCACAATTGTAAGGAAGTTTCCATTGTGGATAAATTGGAGAGAGTCCAGCGAAGGGCAACAAAAATGATTAGGGGACTGGAACACATGAGTTATGAGGAGAGGCTGAGGGAGCTGGGATTGTTTAGCCTGCAGAAGAGAAGAATGAGGGGGGATTTGATAGCTGCTTTCAACTACCTGAAAGGGGGTTCCAAAGAGGATGGCTCTAGACTGTTCTCAATGGTAGCAGATGACAGAACGAGGAGTAATGGTCTCAAGTTGCAGTGGGGGAGGTTTAGATTGGATATTAGGAAAAACTTTTTCACTAAGAGGGTGGTGAAACACTGGAATGCGTTACCTAGGGAGGTGGTAGAATCTCCTTCCTTAGAGGTTTTTAAGGTCAGGCTTGACAAAGCCCTGGCTGGGATGATTTAACTGGGAATTGGTCCTGCTTCGAGCAGGGGGTTGGACTAGATGACCTTCTGGGGTCCCTTCCAACCCTGATATTCTATGATTCTATGACTGTTTGGCACGTGCAGCTTATCTGAAGTGCCACGCAGTGCTAGGTTTTGGGGAGCAAGCATTCTCACAATGGCAACGAGCCTTTTCAGAACGTTTTGCCAGTAAAGAGACACTGATGCAGTCTTCTCTTGATGCTGATCTTCTATGGTGGCCTTTACCCTTAGCCTCATCTGAAGCTCTTTGCACCTACGGGATGCTCTCTGGTGATTTGCTGCCTTCTCATGGCATGCCAGATTTCTAGCCTGATTTGTCTGGTCCTTTGTTCCTCTAGAACCCAGTGTGGCTGGAACATTAGACTGGAAGAGTTTGCAACAAAAACAGTATGCAGCATTTTGGGTTTTTGAGTACATAAGTCGTGGCCTCTCCACTTTTTCACCATTGGGGATTTCACGCCAGTAAGGTGTTGGATGGAAACTTCTATTTTCCTTGTCTTTGGGGAACATGAAGTTTCTCACTTGCTGTGGCCCATGCAGTACAAGGAAGTCCCTCAGGCTACTGCTCAAGTGGGTCCACAGTCCCGGATCATCTAGACTTAAGGAACTAAACTCAGCAGCAGCTGTTTCTTGCGTCTCCACCACACTCTTCTCTGATCTACCTTTTTCTTCAGGAATGTGCATGGCCACATCCATTTGCGGTGGAGATACGGATGCTGCAGCAGCTGCCAGGTCACCTGCACTCTGACTGACTCAAAGATCAGGCCTCTTCTCACCACTGACATCCTCACTGGGGCCGGAAGGCTCACTGTGAACATTTGTGTCTATGTATCTCAGGAGAGCTCCTTCCTGCTTAGATAGAAAAGCTTCCTTTGCTTGCTTTCTTTTTCTGAATGCTGCCCCAGAGGGGCGTTTTCTCCTTTCTCTCATGGCTGCTGTTCTGTGCCAGCTAGAGTGGCTCTCAACACTCAGTTGAAGGGGACAAATAAGCAGGCTGGTAGGAGGGCCTAAGTGAGGGAAGATATCAGCGTCTTAAGGCTCCTACTATGTCAGTTGGCTGCCTGTTCTCCTCAAGTGGGTTCAGGGAAGCAGCAGGAAACCGGAAGCTCCCTGAGAAGCTCCTTAATCAGTCCAGGTGCTCCTGTGGGTGCAAGAGAGGTACATAAGAGGTTCCTCCTCTCTCTCTCCCTGCAGCTCCTGCTGCTTTCTGTGATTCCCTCTCACCTTTTCTCCTGCCTGCCTGTTCTGTCTCTTGTGCCCTCCTCCCTCCAGCCCAGCACTCCCCCATCTCTGTGCATCCAGAGCAGAGGGAATACAGATGCACCAGCAGCAGACACAATTTTCTACCCTCTGGGCCCTAGTGGCACCCCCCACAGTCTGGCACCTCAGTTCACCTCATGGTAAAGCCAGCCCTGTCAAATCCCATCTCATGATCACATCTTGCAATAGGTCATTTTGAGGCCCTCTGTGTGATGATTGTTAGAGACCCATTGGTTCCAGTTGGCAAAGGATCCACTTCTCTGTGTCAACAACTCCTATCAGACCTGACAAACTCACTACACCTCACACCTTGCTTCCATGTATTTAGCCGTAACTAGTGTGTTGTAAGGCAGCAGATGAAATCTGGTGTCACGCTGGCCATTAATATAATTGTGAAAGGTTCATACTGATGATATCTAAAAAAGGTACGTATGTCTACTGAAAATATATTCTGAGGGTCTGTATCAAAGTATTAGTCACCAGGAGAGACAGGTTTTCTGCCAGACAAAGCATGTCTATTCATTTTCCCTGTCTCTGATAGAAATTAAGCAAGTCAACACAATGGGAGCAACATTTGCCTTCCAAGTGAACAGGGGAATGTGAAGTCAACTCTGGGCCAACACCTCGGAAAGGGAACCACGGGGAGTCATTCTGATTCTGGGGCCAAACAATAGGTTTGGGGAAATATAGGGAGACATCATCAGCTATTTAGATATCCATTTATTGAGGAAACCCCTGGAGGGCTGTGGGGCTTCATGAAAACTTGGATCCTGTTTTTGACTGAAAACCAGCAGCTCTGTCAAAGACTGAATCCTGGGGAGAAAATTTACTTTATTCCCTAAGAAAGTAACAATTTGTAAGTGTAGACCTAGGGTTATGTTTTATGTTTTGTTTTATGTATGTAACCATTTCTGTTTACACTTATCTTTACTAACTGGCTTTTAAAATGTAACGTTTCATAATAATCTTTTGATTGATTCACTATAAATACATTTGTGCTGTAATGTTATAAGGGACCTGATCCTGAGTTTTACCTGTCAAGCTGTGTCTATGCTGTCTCTTCAGGATCCTCTTACCTGGTAAATTCTGTGAGCATCCAGTGGTTAAGGCCTGGATACTATGGGGGACACTTTCAGAGGGAATTGGGGTGCAGCTATTGTTTCCCTGCAAGGCAAAGTAAGGGCTGACGGAGCTCTGAAGAGATTGTATGGGTGGCTAAGAGACTGCAGTGTCCGGGAGCTGATGATCAGTTAAGCACAAGCAAGTCTCTCTCGCTGAGACAGGGATTAACAAGGTGACTCACAGTCCTTGGCCTTGCAAATTACCATCACTGTGTCTGAGTGTAGTTGAAATAGCAACCAAGGAGTGCTTGAAATGGCCAATCAGCTTCTGTGGATCAGTTGGTCCATCTTTGAGGACTGTTTCAATAAAGCAACTTTAATATACGTCTGCAGGGGATTAATTAACCATTAATTAACCATCTGCAGCCCCATTAATTAACCATCTGTGGTGTTCATCATCACTCAGTGTTTCAGATGCTTGCCAGAGATCTCCTTTATCTCTGGTTACAACAACCTGTGCAGGCCAACAACCACAACAGTGTCACAGCACCCAGCCAAGTCTCTGTCTGGGAAGCTCAGCCCTGAAAGGCATAGTCCCCACTACTACACCATCCTCACTATAATTGCTGGAAGAGTCTGTACTAGCTGGAGTTCCCTAAGGGCTGATGGCTTTGTGCCCTGGTGTATCGTACCGCTGCCATCCAGCCCAGAGCTGATGAAGGCATGAGGCAAGAATTTCATCTGCCTGTCAGGGACATACTCAGTCTCTTAGCCAGTCAGCAATGGTAGAAAGCTTTACTCACAGATGCTGCTATGTGAGAGTTTAGTGTCAGGGAAGAATCCAAGAGCCTCCTAAACTCCAGACAGAACTGACCAATTATGGGCTTGCATCTTCAGCCGAAGGAGGCTGCACCACGGCAGCAAAATCAATCCTGCTGCCAGGTGCTGCTGATTTAGGCCGCTCTACTCCATCTCCTTCTTTCCCAGCTCTGTGTAGGGGGCAGTGATGTGGTGGGGGGGAATGGAGGCAGGGATTGCGCACAGCATTCCAGCTGCCCCTGGCCAGTTTAATGTTTTCTATGGGATCCTTAGGCTGATGTGGGAATGGAGAGGGTTGCATCAAGTCTACAGATGCTTCCTTTTAGCAAGGCCACAGGAACTGATCAGAAGCTCAGAACTATTAGGAAAACCATTCAGTGTCCTCTTCAAAAGGTGACCCTCAACGTGTGTCTGCAAATGTGAGGGGGCTATGGAGGATGTAGATTTTTTAAAACTAATATTTAACCCAAAGTGTTCAAAAGTCAGAGGGCAACACTGTGCGACGCCTCTCCCGCAAGCAGACCTCTCACCTCTAATGTCAGCCACTCAGGAGGAAGGGGGAGAACAGGAGTCAATGGTAGCTGAACAGAAGAGAACTGAAGTTAAACTTTTGGTCAGGGAAATACTGCAGACGAGCTCACTATCTATACTGTCTAAAATACAGAGAGCGAGAGACTGCACACACCTGCAGAATGTGTTTAATAGCTTTGCACTAGAAATAAGAAAACATATTTTATGTTTGGGTGATTCCTCTGTGGTCCTAGCTACAGTCCTGGTGAAAATCAGTGTGTTAACAAGAGAGACTGGGACAGGACTTGTTAATTACGACATACAGCCATAACTAATGTTCCCAATGTAATTTCCCTACCTCGGTAATTGATGTGGCCTGTCACAAGGTAGTAGCTGAACACATCACAGTCATGAATGGTTTCCGGTAAACTCCTTCCATGTGCATCCAGTCACCCCTCTTTCACTGATTCATTTCAGCCCACAGAATGACAGCACACAGATCTGCTGGAGAGAGCGTGATGACTGGTTTAGTCACCTCTGATGCCACAGTGACGCCACTTAAGACTTGATGCTCTGGACACATGCAGAGCCCTGGAATGGCCCCACCTGTCACCGCTGTTAAAGGTTCTGCAGCCAGTCACTACCAGCTCCCCTCCCGAGGCAGCTACTCCATCTGACTAAGCTCCCAGGCTTCCTCAGAGGGCAACCCCTGTCCAATTCCTATCAAAGGCATCAGTAGTGGTGATTGGGATGTGGGAATAGGGATACCACAGATCCTTACTTATCCTCCCTGCCTGCTCACTGCCCCTCCATCCCATACAGCCCTGGTAACCCTTCCATGCTCCCGCCATCCCTGTTCATCCAGCTGTACCCCCCTGGCCATGTCTCCCCTCCCCTGGGCTCCCCATGGTATTACTTTCTGTTAGGTGGCTGGGTTTGCAAGAGTTTAAATCTAATCCCTTGGCAGTATCTTAGATAACTTTCTCTTGCCAATCTGTGTCGGCGTTTTGGGAAGGTTTTCCTTGGGTTGGTTTCTTCCTGAGTCTTCTCTGTTTTTCTTATCTGTCTGTGGCACCTTGCTTGTGGAGATGGACAGGATGAGTTGTGGAGCACTTGCTGTCTAAGCAGAGTGGTGGGGTGTAGTGGGGGTGCACATTTCAAAGTCTTTTGCACACTTCTCCTTCCTATTTTCATGAAGTGATAGGAAAACACACCTCTTCCAGGCTTGTTTAGATTCGGATGGGTTGTTTTCAGCCTTTCATTGTCTCCATACATGGGTAATCCTTAGGAGCATCTTCATCTTGTGAATATGGAATTTATTAATGCATATGGAACATTTCTTTAATTGCCTTTGTTCTCCTTTTGGCTGGAAAGCATCAGAAACTTTCAAAGCTAGTTTTAACTCTTTCTTTGTATTGAGTATATTCTCTGAGATAGTCTTTCAGTTTTGTTAAGAGTTTGACAGGAAATGAAATTCTTTTTTCAAAAAGTCTAAACCCTCCAGCCCTGTGTATAAAAGATGCTCAAAACAGGCTTTAAATTTAAATAACTTTTAGAAAGTATTTAGCTTGGGTTGTTGATTCTACATGACAGTTCTTGGAATGATTTTTTTCTTGTATTTCTGAGTTTGGTGAGGGTTTGTTTGTGCACTCCCAGGAGTTAACTAATTACTCATTAATATAAATATTCTATATTTAAATGGCTTCTTACATTAATAATTTGTTTAGCAAGTTCATTAGATGCCATATTGATATGTAAAACATTTTACCATTTATGTAGCAATGACATTAAGAGTCCTGAATTTAGCTAACATATTTGCAAGTATGCATTTCACAGACATATTTGTCATTTCAACATTTAAGAAATAAACTTTTAAAACATTTCTAACTAATATTCCTCTAAAGTTTAAGAACACATGTAGATTTTCTTGCAAGCGAGTAGGAGTTGGTAGACTCCATTTTACCTAGATTTAGTGTATTGATAAAACACTCGGCATTGTTTTCACAATCAGACCATTTCCTAAAACCAGAATGTTTTACAAGGTTTGTCTTCTTTATGTTTACTTGTCCTTGGGCGATAGGAGCAGAAACCTACTGGAATTTCTTTGATTAGCTTTAACATTTTGTAACATAACTGACTAAACATAAGTATTGTTATATTTCCAATCGCCCTAGCTATAACATTATTGTAGCTACATCTTAACATTTGGTAAAGGCGCAAACAAATCTGTAACAACCTCATAAATAAGTTATAGGAAAATTATTAATATCATGTTGCATCAATATTGAACTCTTGCTAACAATGGAATAATGTCTATTTCCATTCATCTGGGACAACCAAATCCTACACTTTCATATCCTAGACATGTACATTGCTAGATGCTACAGTAATACAATAATTATAAATAATAATAATAGTAAGTTTGCCTATATGTTAGCAAATATGTTGTTACATTTTAATATTTGTATGCTGGATAACTGAATCAATAAGTCAATGGCCAATTTAGGGGCAGATTCATCCTTGTGTTCCAGTTACTTTGCACTCCTCTAGTGTTGCTAGGTAGCCATAATGCCCTCTTAACTGGCCAGTTTGCGCTGAGTGCTATGTGCTGCTCCAGAGAGTTCAAAATAGATGGAATGTATTGGTGGATCTGGCCCTAAAAAGTTATATAAAACTATTTGAGGTTGATACTACATATCGTCA
Source organism: Lepidochelys olivacea (assembly GCF_965140295.1). Taxonomy (NCBI): domain Eukaryota; kingdom Metazoa; phylum Chordata; order Testudines; family Cheloniidae; genus Lepidochelys; species Lepidochelys olivacea. The sequence goes on from NC_140416.1 coordinate 128,613,825, forward strand.
ACTCATTAGAGACATCACAGACTCTTTGGTTTTCATGTTTAGTGTTCAGGTATGAATTTTATTTTTAAATTCCCAAACAAAAAGCTATATTTAGTTGGAGTGAAGCTGGAAAAAACTTGAGTAACTTAAGGTAAAAGGATGTAATTATCCATCCAAAAGTCATTACCAACCCAAGAAATTGAACTGAATTGTCTTTGTAATATCTTCTTCAACAAGCTGCACAAAGATGGATTTCTTCCATCTGCACATATGATTTACAGCCATACACCAAGATATAAAATAGCCATTCTCAGATTTCTGAATGCAGGAGAAATATCTCATTATATTATGTAGGCCCCCTTTACTAGAGGGGCGGCTGAACTTTATTGGGAGTGTTCCAGTTGGGAAGATCCCGTGTGCAGCAATCCAGCCTTCGAGACCACAACTCCCGTGATGCCTTGGGGAAAGAGGGAGAGGCTTGCTCTGGCAGGCAGTGCAGGGAGAGCCGGCGTTGGGCTCCATTTTGGGAAGAGGAGTGAGATTAATTTGGTGGAGCTCTGTCCATACCAGGAGCTGCTGCTGGGAGCCTGCGGGGGCTTTGATTGAGCAGGGAGCCTCAGAGGTTGTTGGTGGCTTCACTGGAGCCAGGGCAGGGACTGTTGCTGTGCCTGGAGCTGACTGGTGTGGGCCTGCAGTGAAAGACTGCGAGGAACCCCCACTCGGGTTTGGGAAAGCGCTTGCAAGGGAACGGGCACAGAAGAGAGACAGAGACTGAGTCTGAGGAGAGGCAGAGGGATCGTCCCACCGAACCTTGGCTGGACTGATTCACAGACCCAACAGGGTGCTGCGTCCAGCTGCAGATCTCCACGTGTGCCCACGCAAGCAAGTGCCTAGGACTCTGCAATCCAGAGGCGTGCACACTGCGGGGTTGGGCGAATGGTGCAGGGTAAATGCCAGTTACATGCATTTCATTTACCACTGTATATTATATTCGTTAATTGATTTTATTCAACTGCCCCTTGAGGATTTAAATTAGTAGTGACACATAGTCTTAACCCGCTATACCCTGTTTCTTTAAATTGTTAAGTAAAGCTGTGTTAACCCTAATTTAAGTATATGGGATGTATATTATTTATAATTGGTATTTTTGAGTTAGACCCAGGCCATAGATTATTATGATTTATTATTAGAATAGGTTTATTCCTGGCGGTTCCCAAGGCACACCACTGAGTGTGTACAGGGGCCAGCCAGGTGGTGGCATAGCAAATTGTAAATTCCTTTGAGAGTAAAGGGACTGCAGCAGAGGGGTGGATAAAGGATTCCCACCTATCCAACATCACCACTGGGATACTCAGGTTCTCCTTTAATGTCAACAACATCAGGTGCCCAGGCACACAGGGGAGTGTTGCCTGCTCTGAGTAACCCAGGGAGGAAAGGGGGGTTACAGTTAGATTTCCGATGACAGTGTATCTTCAACCTTATAACTTGGCATTACAAGTCAGCCCCGAGGACATGGTAATTAGTGTCAATTAAAGCTGAGAGTAGCCCTGTAAATCATTCAGACTATTCTGTCTTTTAGACATTACCGTGCTAGGTGTATGGCTTGTCAGGAGTGGGTGAAAGAGAAAAGGGGACTTCTGTACTCGTTTTCCACTGAGATGATTGTTTATTAAAAAGAAAGGAAATCAGAACTTTGCCCTAATGATGGGAGCTGGGAGAGGAGATCAGATGCTGAATGTCTCATCTCAGAAAGCTGGCTCCTGGTTGCCATTCTAACCTAACCTAATTGCATGTCCCCGACACCAAGCCGCATTTCTGCCTTTGATTTCTCCAAGAAAAACTTTCCAGATTTGTCTTGTCACTGCCAGTGGTGTAGGCCTTAGAAGACTTGCACTCTGCTCTGTCAGCAGAGATCAAAGCTCTAGTGAGTTTAACTTTTCTTGGGTCCATGCAATGAGTGGGTAAGAAACACTGAGGTCCTGTTGCCTTGCCTGGTTGTGGAGCCCTTGCTGCACCACACTGTGGCCATCAGCAGAGGTAGGGAGTTTACAAACATTACAGCAGAAGCCACCAAGTAATGAACACCAGTATGGGCCACATCATTTCCTCTTGTTGTTTCCCCACCCCCTCCCCTTCCCAAATGATGCACAATAGGGGCTTGTCATGAGGCCAGGCCCAGCCTTTTTCCTCTCTGGACCAGGCCAAGGACACAGTCGAATACAGTCACTCCAGGGTCTGACCTGAAGGGTTTCCCGCACACCCATCCTCTTCCTGTCAACCTCCTGTACATATGCCTGATGTGGGGACAGAATTGGCCCATACAGGCCAAACGTCTGGTCTCTCCTGAAGTTGGAGACATGCTACTGACCTGTGCCCAGCCTCCCTGGGCTAAGAAGGCTAATCCAGAGCAAACACACTAACATTAGTTGCTAGTATCCTGGCTCATTTCCACTCCAGGTTATAAAGATAGGGAAGACAACTGCCAAGTGTGACAGGGTTGGACCAGAAGGCTACAGGAGAGTGATAGAAGGCAGATATATTAGCCCCAGGTTAAGCAGGTTCCTTTTCCCTGGGTAAAGTAACAGGGGCAATTCCAGAACAATCAGGAACTTGCTGGAACCAATTAAGGCAGACAGGCTAATTAGGACACCTGGAGCTGCTAGAATCAATTAAGGCAGGCTAATCACGACACCTGGTTTGAAAAGGACCTCACTTCAGTCAGTGAGGGGTGCGCAAGGAACTGTTGGAGGACTGAGGAGTACAAATGCAATCTGGCATCAGGAGGAAGGTCCTGTAGTGAGGATACAGAAGGTGTTGGGAGGAGGCCATGGGGAAGTAGCCCAGGGAGTTGTAGCTGTCGCACAGCTGTTCCAGGAGACACTATAGACAGTTGCAATCCACAGGGCCCTGGGCTGGAACCTGGAGTAGAGGGGGGGGCCCGGGTTCCCCCCATCCCTCCAACTCCCGATTGGATACTGGAGGAGTTGTCCTGAGCTGTCGGTCCCACCAGAGGGGAAGGCCCCTGGCCTGTCCCCCGACCCACTAGGTGGACCAGCAGAGACTGCATGGATTGTTCTCCTTCCTTTTCCCCATGCTGGCAGGTGATGAGGTTAGCTGAATGAACGGCAGGTTTGAGCCATTAGCAATGGTGGCCAAACTGAGGGCTGCCATGAATCTCTGAGGTGAGCAAATCCGCCAATAAGCGCAGGACCCCCCAAGGCAGAGGAAGAACTCTGTCACACTAGATACATAGGATGGTGCTATTTCATGTCCCAGGTCAGGACTTTGGTACAGCAGAAGTGCTTCCATCCCAATGCTCACACTTCTTCAAAGTGGGTTTTATATGTACAGGCCCCATTCCTGCAACTGGGTGTTACTGAGTACATTGGTAGGGCCTGTGCAGATCTAATCACAGGATCAGAGTTTAAAGTTACTTAAACTTAAACCGCCAGCTGATGAAAAGCTACCAAAGCCACCCCTGTGCATGCCATTTCCCACTCTCCCTGCCATAGTCCCTTCAGAACATGGGAAAACCTGGGGAGACAAAAACTACATATTATTTTTCTTGTCATAAACCCCAGTCAGAGCAGGTCTAATAGAATTTGAAGTAACATAATAGAAGGGGTTATTTTTGATCACAGCAGAAATCTTGGCTTTCCCATATCAGAATCTTATAGGCTCCCTTGCCTTGCAGCTAGACAGAATGATGCTTATTAAAGTATCTCTTTGCTATTATGGGTTTTTTCTTCTTTTTTCAGGCCTAAACCAAGATAATGATATTTTACTTATCCGGTGCCATAAAACACATGTGCATTTCATATAATAACTGTTCTATATATCACAGCCCACACACTGATCGTAGAGAGTTTTGGTGCATTTGTATAGTATTGTAACATAGTATTTTCACATATTTGAGAAGTTACAGGGGGGGTATAAGAACAGAAGAAGGGCCATACTGGGTCAGACTAATGGTCCATCTAGTCCAGTGTGCTGTCTTCTGAAAGTGGCCATTGCCAGCTGCTTCAGAGGGAAGGAACAGAACAGAGCAAGTATCAAGTGATCCGTCCCCTCTCATCCAGTCCCAGCATTTGGCAATTAGAGGCTTAGGGATACCCAGTACATGGGGTTGCTTGTATGTATGTAGCAGAAGGCAGGATTTGGTCTCAGATATGGGAGAGGCATCTAAATCCAAGCATTTGCTGTAAATAATTATAAAGATTTAAGCTACCACATTAGCCTAGACCAGACCTTAAATTCTGCACATAGAAATCAAGGAAGAAGCAAGAAGAAGGAAGTCAGCAGGGCTCTTGATAGTCTCTGTTACATCCAGATTTCTGAATAATGCTAGCAGTGCTGAGAGGCTCCATTTGCTTCTGAGCCATTATGTTGAGTTACTGGACCATGAAGTGTTTGATTACCTGGTAAGTTGATGGCATGAGGCATTTTAATTGGCTGAGCATGGAAGTGCCCCTAGAAACCCGACAAAAATTAAAAATGCAGTGTCATGAGCATCTCACTTCTGTTCAGGTTCTCTGCTGCGTTATATGGCGCTGGACAACACACTCCATTAGAGTGCTACTAAATGAATGGATAATTGAATTAGAACACGGAACTTTGTTTTTTTCAACTTAGGGTTTATGGGAATGGGTTTCACAGGAGCTGTGTTTTAGAGTGGGTTTTAGTGTTGCTATGCCGGACTCTGCATGCCTTCTGAGGGGAGATGCTTAATACATATTAATCATCACTACTGTTATTTTTGTATTCCTGCTCCTGGGAAACAGCAGTACAGCAAACTGGCACGGAGGACATCATTGCTGTTCCTAATGATGTCACTGGGAGGTTTGATATTGATTATGATGTAGTAGGGTCTGGATCAAAAGGAGCCAAAATCACATAGTACCAGAATGGTGTGCTAAAATATTCATGGCGTTTAGACCTGGAAGGGACCAAACTGATCATCTAGTCTGACCTCCTACATCGCACAGGCTGAAGAATTTACCCTCTGATTCCTGCATCAAATCCTGTAACTTCTCGTTCAGCTAGAGTGCATCTTTTTGAAAGGCATCCAGTCTTAATTTAAACATTGTCAGTGATGGAGAAGCCACCAGGTCCCTTGTTCCAATGGTTAATTAGTGTCTCGTTTGTGGTTTGGAGTTTTCTAGTTTTCTGAATTTCTGGTTCCAGCCATTCTGACTTTGCTCGATGGAAGAGCCATCTGCTATCAGAAATCTCCTTCCTGCGTATAAACATATACACTGTGATCACAGGTCTCTCAGCCTTCTCTAGGGTTAACTAAATAGATGGAGCTCCTTACATCTCTCACTGTAAGGCAGGTTTCCCAGGTCACAGACCATCTCTGTAGCTCTTTTCTGATCCCCCCTCCTCCCCCCCGCAACAATTTTTCAATGCCATTTTTGAAGTGCTGACACCTGAACTGGCCTGAGTGAGTTCAAATCTCACTGAGCACTGCTGAGAGGAGCCACCTTTCTGCTTCTGCTGGGCTTTAAAATAGCCCCAGCATAATTTAGAGCAGCATTCAGCTCTGCTTCCCATCACTTGCCATGCCCTGTGCTTATCCTTTGGAACAGCATTTCGTCAGAGTTCTGCTCCCTAGGTAGCACAAAGCCGGGAGAACAAAGGGAAACCACTGATCTCACCTATGCCTCATATTGTAGAGGTAATAACACCTTCCTACTGCTACTAGGACATTCCTCTCTCTCTACTGGGAGCTCATGTTTTCTTCACTTACTCCTAAGCCTTTTTCAGAGTCTCTGTCCACAGATCTCAGACCTTTTATTTAGCTACTTTCATGTCTGTTGAAGGAAGAAATTTACAATGTGATCCTTCTCCCTCTGTAACACTGCCCTGCCCATATCCTTAGTTACCTCCCCACTGAAACAACTCTTATCTGCAAACAATGCGAACAACAGCTGTACATTTCCTTCTAGATCATTGACCAAAATACTATCTTAGGATGGGTGGAAACAATAGATATGCCAAATCTTGATTTTTGGTAAGGCTTTTGAGACAATCCCACATGATATTCTCATAAGCCAATTAGTGAAATGCAGTCAAGTTGGAATTACAATGAGGTGAATGCGCAATTGGTTGAAAAACTGTATTGAAAGTTAGTTATTAGTGGTTCTTTGTCAATCTGGGAGGATGTCTCTCTTGGGGTCCTGCAGGGATCTGTCCCGAGTCTGGTACTATTCAATATTTTCATTAATGACTTGGATAATGGAGTGGAGTGTATACTCATACAATTGGTTGATGATACCAAGCTGGGACGGGTGCAAGGACTTTGGAGGACAGGATTAGAATTCAAAACACCCTTCACAAATTGGAGAATTGGTCTGAAATCAACAAGATAAAATTCAATAAAGACAAGTGCAAAGGACCGCTCTCAGGAAGGAAAAACCAAATACAGAGCTACAAACTGGGGAATGACTGGGCTCGGCGGTAGTACTGCCGAAAAGGAATGTGGAGGTTACAGTGGATCACAAAATGAATATAAGTCAATAATGTGATGTCATTGCTAATAAGGCTAATATCCTCCTGTGGTATATTAACAAGAGTGTTGTATATGAGACACTGAAGGAAGAAGCTCTTCGGTTCTACTCAGTACTAGAGAGGCCTCAGCTGGAGTGCTGTGACTATATGAAAGATGTGGATAAACTGGAGGGAGTCCAGAGGAGAGCAACAAAAATGATGGAAGGTTTGGAACACCTGACATACGATAAAAGGTTAAAAAAGCTGGACATGTTTAATCTTGGGACAAGAAGAATGGGGAGACTTGATAACAGTCTTCAGATATGTGAAGGGCTGTTATAAAGAGGATGGTGATCAATTGTCCTCCATGCCCACTGAAGTTAGGACAAGAAATAATCAAAACTTAATCTGCAGCAAGAAAAATGTGAGGTGAGATATTAGGAAAAGTTTCTCTGTATCAGGGGAGTTAAGCTCTGGAACAGGCTTCCAAAGGAGGGTGTGGAATCCCTGTCATTGGAGGTTTTTGAGAACAGCTTAGACAGACATCTGCCAGGGATGGTCTAGGGTTAGTTGGTCCTGCCTCAGTGCAGGGGGATGGACTAGGTGACCTTTTGAGGTCACTTTCAGCCCCAAATTGCTGTGAGTCTATGATTTAATAGCATTGGGTTGAGAAGTGAGACCCAATCTGTACCAGTTCCTATTAACAATAAACAGTATATATATATATATATATATATATATATATATATCTTGCTCTCAGGAGAAACAGACCAAAATGAAACCACAAAGTAAAAATGCTGTTTGTAAAATATAAAACAGAAGACAAAAAATTAAATTATAGAGTAAAAAGAGGACAATGCATACCTGAATAGCAGGAAATGGAAATTCTATGCTTCAGATGTCACAATATCTGTCTGTTAAGTAATTTAAGTTTGGCTTGTATCTAAAGACCTATCATTCATGTTATTAATTTTTAATTAATAGAAGTAAACATGGAAAAAACTGTCACCATCATTATGAAAACTCTGATAAAAGAACAGAACAGAATCGGTTCTTGTTAAAGACAGAGCTTGCTGTGTAAGGACAAAAATCATTTGTCAGGTATTTTATTTGAAGTAAATTGACAACATGCGTTGAATAATTTACTCAAAGGCATGAATCTTACTCAGCCAGCTGTAGTCACTGACAGGTACCCAGTCCTGCACTGAGCTCTGTGTGAGCAGACACCCACTGGCTGTCTGCACAGATATATGGAGCTCATTGCAGGAGGATTACCAGAGAACCGGCAAGTATCATGGCAACAGAAAGCCCAGGAGGATATCAGATTTCTGGCAAAAAACATCCTTTCCCATCAGTAGAACCACACAGTGTGCATGATAAGTGTGTATAAAGGGGTTGTTGTCATGATAGCAGCACCTGGCATTGGACTCACAGTACAGAACCCCACATGTGTGACGACTCCATCCTTGGTACTGGCAGGTCACTTGGGTGAGACAGTTCACAAAATTAGGTCTCAGAAAGCAGTGTTGTTCCCCCAACCCCAAGCCTGCTGCGTCTCTCCCTTACTTGGTGCTTAGCACTAAGGCTTCCAGTTGCTGCGAAATCTGTGTGTTAAGATTCCACCTCTCACTGTCCATATGCTGCTCAGGTTCTAGCATCTTCCTACAGAGTGTGATCACAGTTGGCACACACTTTCAGGTATTCGTGGATTTTAATGCCAGTCGGGGCTATTGTGATCATCTAGTCTGACCTCCGACTTAACAAGGCTGGAGAACCACCCAGGGATTCCTGCAGTGGAGGTATCCACTGCCTCCCTGGGCCTGAAATACCAAGCTGCAAAAAGTTTGTGTCCAGGCCTGCTGCCATGAAAGGCAACACCAGGCTTCCCACTGACTTCAATGGGAGCAGGTTCAGGTTTTTTATCTGGTAGTGGAGGAGTAGAAAGATCACTGTATTGGAGGCCTTGTGGCTTCTCTTCAGGTACCAGTGTATTTGCTGTATGAATGTGGGGGATTCATGTGCTGTTGTATGTTGTTAACTAGCTGGGGAAAAAAACCTGTCTCTTTAGAGTGTAAACTATCAAAGTGCTTTGAAGCTTTGCAAGGTTTATGCTACTTCCCGTCAGTCTCTTGGCTTCAGAAAATATATTGATTTTCCAATAGATGTCAAGGAGGCTGCTCAACAGGGTTGAAAATGAAAATTAGCAAAAGGCAATGTCAAAGAAGAGCAGCAGAGACTAGGAGACCAGGGAAGCAGTTCATTTCACCTCTGGAACTGGTTTAAGATATGCAGATAAACACTTGACAGTTGAATCTTAGGGGCGTAATGTGAGAGGCAGGGGTGGAAGGCCCAGGGAGTGGTCTGTCCCCTTCTCCAGTTGAGAAGAGTCAGCATGACACACCCTTGGGCAAGCTGCAATGAGCTGGGCATGGAAGCTTATTAAAAGCGTGAGCCTACCGGCCCTTATTTAGATTTTGAAGACAGCTTAGAGGAAGTCACTGCAGGGAAGGGAAATTGTTAGCATCTGTTGAAGAGAAATGATAAGAAGTAAAAGGCTGGAGATCTAGAGCAGCAAGAGGAGGACAAAAAGAAGTAAATATATGTTGGCTTGGAAAAGAGAACTAATGCAGACAAATCATTCGAAAGACACGTTCCTCATTGCTTTATAACTCACATGTGCCCATTATTTGGTGGCTCTCTGGAGCTGTGATGGCTGCACAGTTCATGGGCTCTGTTGTTAGCCATCCTGCCATGCTGTTTCCAGGAGCCCTATGTGCTTGGATAATTGTCAAAATAAGACATTTACGTTACAAAATGTTGAGGGGCCTCCACTGAATGTCCCGTGTTGCAGCCTCAGTTGTGTGCTCACAATCAATTGCAGGCTCCGTTTGCGGGTGAAATTCACAGCATTTAGAGCTCATTGCAAGTACTCTGTATTAGCCCTTTGAATGTTGTTGGTTAGTTTCAATTGGACACAATAGGCCCAATTGTCCATTTGCTTGCAATGGTGTAAACTCAGAGAAACTCTATTAAAGTCAATGGAGTTTGAAATGGGTGTGAGTCAAAGCCCATACACTGGGTCACTTGGTGTCACTGTGTTTCCTGACAGGGTGAGAGTAACACTTGGAACCAAGTTTCCAGTTTCAATATGCTTTTGAATTCAAACTTTGTTCTCCTCAAATATCCTTTCCTATTCATTTAAATGTGGTTGCAAATATTCCTGACACTAAAATCAGCCCCTGGATATTTACAAAAGCAAATCATGAATATGACAGGCAAATTAATGTCAAAATTCCAATGACTATTTGTGTTCAATTTGTCGTAGTAGTATTTAATTCATTCCATGTAAATAAGTGACAAATGGAAATATAACCATGCGTAATATTTAATGAGATATGGCTTTGCATGGTCAAAGTTGCTTTTCGCTATGGCTATGTATTACTATTTAATAAAACAGGCAGGGATTGGAATTCCTCATGCAGGAATGGGACCTCTTCAAGTCTGCATCTTATTCCTCATTAGAGCGACTTATCAGGAAAAATATGCACCCAAAACATCATTGGAAAAAGCAGCTATTTCGTAGATCTAAGGGCAGACATGGGGAAATAGAATGGAGTGGCACAAACCTGGGTAGCTGGCCACAGTGTGCATGAAATAAAGTATGCAATATATTTGAACACAACATATGGTATGTGTGACGGGGTCTATATACCCCAGGCTGGCCTGGCAACCAAGCAGCGAATGCAGAATCTGCCAGCCAGCGCCAATTGGCAGCCTCACCGCAGCTGGGAGAATAAAAGGGCTGAGAAGCAGAAGGGCTGGTTCCAAGGCCCTGTGCTGGAGCCCAGTGGAGTGGGCAGGCCTGGGTTCCTCTGCCAACCCCTCAGAGACTTAAGAACTGGAAGGTTTTCCAGACCCCTGAGGACCTGCTGACCCCACCAAGTATAAGGGGGAAACCACACAGCCCAGCAGGACTGAAACTAACATCCTCCATAGCCCTGAGCAGGACTAGCCTAGAGACTCAGGAAAGAGGAGTTAACTGACCATCCCGCCAGGCCGCGTGGACCATATACAATGCCCCGTCTGACCAAAGGGGGCACTGTTGCATCAGCACAACAGCTCACAATCTGAAAATAGAATTCAGTATCAAGGGTGAAATCTTGGCTGCACTGAAGCCACTGGGAGCTTTGCCATTGGCTTCAATTAATTGAGGTTCATGTTCATTTTTTTATTATGCCATTGATTTCAGTAATAATTTAAATTGTTTCCGGTGTGTCATAGGATCCTATTTTTTGCAGCAGCTCCTTCATGGTACTTGGTGGAGCTCTCCTCCTTATTTGTCATTTCACAAACAAAATTACTAAAATTTGCACAGTGACAGGTATTTTGCATTTGCAGGGTAATAACAGTGTTTAGGCCTTTAGAAATGGAAAGATTAATTATTACATTTAGAAAGCTAATATTATAAATTGGCAGGGCTTAAATAATTCCTATCATTTATGTTTGCAGGGTTTTTGACATCTCTTAATACATTTTCTCCCCCGCCCGCAAGTCTTGATATCTCATGAAACCATGTGGCTTTGATTTTAAAAAAATAGGTGTTTCTTCCTGATGAAAAGTCCTAACTGATTGATGAGACTTTTAGATGATCATTAGGCAACCATAGAGAAATCCAGTCAAGCTATAAGTATGCCACTTGTCATGTCTCAAAACTTGTCTGCAGAAAAGATAAATGTCAGAAACGATGCAGTTATACAACCCAGCACCGCACCCTTACCTGCTATTTCCCACATGGTACCATTTAAGCATATGTCATGCTAGCAAAATGTTTATTGGTCAAAATAAATATAGCTGACAGCTTTCGTTATCACATTTGTTTAATAATTTCAGAGTTTTCTTGAATCACTCCTCATTTAATGTTTTATTGTTGTCTTGCAAAGAGTGTGTGTCTATAGTTGAATTAAACACAATCAAGGCAGCTGTGAAAAGCTGCCAGTATTTTAATAAGGGGATCCCATAAAATTGTTTCCCTGTTGCCTGGAATAAACCCTTTTATAACGAGGGCTTCTGAGAAGAGGGATGAGGCCTGAGGATCCACTCATTTCCCCTCCCCCTTTTAAATCAGAAGCCTGTCATAACTGTAACCGGGACAAGAGGCAAAACCACTTGGCAGACTGATTTGTATTGAGGCAGTTGCTGGAAACAGTTACATTTTGCTCTTGAATACTGCACTGAACTCTCCACTCTACTCAGCTCAATGCTGTGTCTGTACAATATGAAATAGGAAGAAGTATTTTGCCCGGGGAATTCTATGTTAAATACCTGATACTTTGTGCAATCTTGAAAAGTGTCTTTAGGAGTCCCAAGGGGAGTCAGCTCTGGCAAAGAGGACTAAGCTATATCCACAGAATGGGTGCACTCTATCGGAGGCAGGGAATTTCCCATGGTTCCCCCTAACAAGCACACCACTGCAAAGTCATGTAAGTGTGGGTGCCAGTGGGGGAGGGATTGTGGTGGGAGGAGAGGAAGGGTGGGTTCTAGCTGTTTGGGCATGGGCAGAGCGCTAGGGGAAACACAGAGCCTCTTCAGTGCAGAAGCAACTGGGGAAGGACCAATGAACAGATGGATGGTGGAGGGGAGAGTCCCCACAGGAGAACAACATTTTTTGAATGGAGACAGCATCTTGGGGCAAGGCTTCGGTGGGGCCTGGGAGGTTTCCAGGGTCCTAGCGTGTGGGTGAATACACAAATACAGCATGCCCCTGGACTGACAAGAAGGCCATCCAGACAGATGTCTGACCTAGAAGATCCCAGAGGCCACTGGGCCTCCCCCACTGGCCCAAGGTAAAAGAGAAGGGGATCAGCCCCAGAGGCCATGGGGACTGGAGACGGCTTCAGATTTTCAGATGCTTTGGAAAGGAAGCTAGTTATTTCCTGCAATAGTTCATGCTGAAGAATGAAGGACAATGTTAAAAGAACCCTAATATGAATTACTGGAAATGTTCATTCAGCTTGTTTTTATTCTCAAGATGTGCATCAATAACAAACCATTAAGGCCTGTCCAATCAGTGTCACCCATCTTCAGTTTGTCAGTCCAGTCAAACAGCTACATGTTAGATTTCAGGATTGTTTTGTTATTGTTTTCAATGACCATTATTGAGCTGGTTGACAGCATCAACAACTTTGATTCTACCATCTTTAACCTGGAATAAATTTGCAGCCATTTGGCCCCCAAACTAATGCTTGTGTCTGCCTCTTCCCATGCATAAACTCTGTCTTGCACGGTATAATACTGACATTGGAACTGCACATTTTGGTGTGGATGATTTGTATTTGCTCTGCTTCAGAAGCTGAACAGATATTGTTCTTAGCTCTTTAAACCTGCATATTAGGATTGTGATGGAGATGGGAGCAATAGCATATACATGGTCTGAAAAGATTAGCATGTCTGGCTTTTTTTTTTTTATAAGCAGGCCTCATCCATTAGTCAGAAGCCATTTTAGATTATTTCATCACAGTACAAGTGGGGAAAAAAAAAACATTTCTTTTTCTTTTCATTTTGAATTCCTATGACACCAATGTACCAAAGAAAGTTTTAAAATTAATTGCTCCCAGTTTGCAACCTTGAATAATGAACAACACCCTGATTTTATGGCCCAATTCCACAGACCTAAAACCAAGGAATTAAAATGAAATTGTGATCCCAACATTAATTGTAGCAGTTGGAGTTTAAAAGGGGCCACTGTAATGGCCATTATAGAAGCTAAAGCAACAGGAGCATTGGAACAAAACCCGCTGATTCATTAGTCAGCTTCTCCAGCAACTCATCTTAAGGCTGTCTGGTGATACAGCCAATTAGCTCTGGGGACATTTTGACAAATAAACAAAACAGCGCAGAAGCAGGGGATTTTTTTTCTACTGCAGAAGACAGGCATTGTCTAGAAGACAGTGATGTAAGGATTATTGCAATGGTCACAATACCCACTGTACAAGACTGGGTGTTTGTTTTCTATGGAATCCCCACTGAGGAGTGAACAGATCATTAAAATTGATCAAATAATTTGTTTTTATTTGATTAATTTAGCATCTTTTTTTCTGGTGAAATGTCCTTAAGCATATTGCTTTTCCTTTGTATTTATCAATGATTCAGATTTTATTCCTGATTCAAATCTATTTGAATATTTGTAGGTTCTCTTGAATAGTTTGCTAAAGCTGTGTCTGTGCCACAAGCTAGGGGGGTGACCCCCGGCTCTTCTGCCCACACTTGCAGCAGCTCTGGCCCAGAGACTGGGAGTATAAATAGCCGGCAACCACAGGAGTATGGGACGTGGCAGCGGAGGACTGGCTGAGTCAGGCCAAGTATAAACCCACCTGCAACCAGGGGGCAAGTAACTTGTCATGGCTCCGCCGAGCAGCCGTGGCTGCTACCAGTGCTCTTCGAGCTGCACTGCTATTTGTACTCGCACTAACTCAACGAGAGCTCTCTCGCGTATCTGAGCGTCTGTTGTGGGGACAGTTGGACCGTGTGCTTGATTGGTTGTTTGAAAAGTCTGAACTGGGAGTGCTTTGTTCCAGGTGAGCCTTGAACGGGCCTGACTGTTACAAAAAGCCAGTCAGTTGCGGACCAGCTGAGCAGCGAACAGCAGAGAGGCTAACAGAGGGAGTTTGCCTGGGGAGAGCCCACTGAGGCTGACTTCTTGCCGGCTTCTCTGAGTAGTTACTGCAACTCCTGGGGAAGCTCGTAGAAGGAAGGTAATATGGATGGGGAGTGTTCAGCTGTTGTGACCTGCACTGGATGTGCCATGTTTGTCTTTCTTCCACAGGACAGAAGCGACTTTGTCTGTACAAAGTGCAAACTGGTCTCCATATTGGAAGAGAAGGTTCAAGGTCTGGAGCAACAGGTATCGACCCTGCGTTGCATACGAGAAACTGAAGATTTCCTGGACAGATGTCAGGATATGCTTCTACGGGCACAACGTTCTGAAGTTTCAGAGCAGGCTGCGCAGCGGGGACAGGAGGACGGTGAAGAAATTTGGCAGCATGTGACCTCCAGAAGAAGAAAAGGGGAGCATCCATGAACCAGCAATGCAGATACAGGTAAGCAACCATTTTCATGTTCTCTCCACAGTTACTAATGCAGAGAGTGGACTAGATGATACATCTGAGGGAAGGGAGCAGAAGGAGACTCCGCCGATTGGAAGGCATGAGATGCACTGTCCTAGATATGGGGGTTCCATGACCACCGCTCCCAAAAGAAGGAGGCGGGTGGTGGTGGTCGGGGACTCTCCCCTCAGGGGGACTGAGTCATCTATATGCTTCCCCAACCGGGAAAACCGAGAAGTCTGCTGCTCGCCAGGAGCTAGGATTCACGCTGTGACGGAGAGACTGCCGAAACTTATCAAGCCCTCAGATCGCTACCCCTTCCTGCTTCTCCACATGGGCACCAATGATACTGCCAAGAATGACCTTGAGCAGATCACTGCAGACTACATGGCTCTGGGAAGAAGGATAAAAGTGTTTGAGGTGCAAGTGGTGTTCTCATCCATCCTTCCGGTGGAAGGAAAAGGCCTGGGTAGAGACCGTCGAATCGTGGAAGTCAACGAATGGCTACGCAGGTGGTGTCGGAGAGAAGGCTTTGGATTCTTTGACCATGGGATGGTGTTCCAAGAAGGAGGAGTACTAGGCAGAGATGGGCTCCACCTAACGAGGAGAGGGAAGAGCATCTTTGCAAGCAGGCTGGCTAACCTAGTAAGGAGGGCTTTAAACTTACTGAACGAAGGAGGCAACTTAGTGACAGAGGATGCAGAAAAAGCTAATGTACTCAATGCTTTTTTTGCCTCTGTCTTCACGAACAAGGTCAGCTCCCAGACTACTGCACTGGGCAGCACAGCATGGGGAGGAGGTGAGCAGCCCTCTGTGGAGAAAGAAGTGGTTTGGGACTACTTAAAAAAGTTGGACAATCACAAGTCCATGGGGCCGGATGTGCTGCATCTGAGAGTGCTAAAGGAGTTGGCGGATGTGATTGCAGAGCCATTGGCCGTTATCTCTGAAAACTCATGGCGATCGGGGGAGGTCCCGGACGACTCGAAAAAGGCAAATGTAGTGCCCATCTTTAAAAAAGGGAAGGAGGAGGATCCTGGGAACTACAGGCCATTCAGCCTCACCTCAGTCCCTGGAAAAATCATGGAGCAGGTCCTCAAGGCATCAATTCTGAAGCACTTAGAGGAGAGGAAAGTGATCAGGAACAGTGAGCATGGATTGACCAAGGGCAAGTCATGTCTAGTTGGCAGCTGGTATCATGTGGAGTGCCCCAAGGGTTGGTCCTGGGGCCGGTTTGGTTCAATATCTTCATTAATGATCTGGAGCATGGTGTGAATTGCACCCGCAGCAAGTTTGCAGATGACACTAAACTGGGAGGAGAGGTAGATGTGCTGGAGGGTAGGGATAGGATACAGAGGGCCCTAGACAAATTAGAGGATTGGGCAAAAAGAAATCTGATGAGGTTCAACAAGGACAAGTGCAGAGTCCTGCACTTAGGATGGAAGAATCCCATGCACTGCTACAGACTATGTACCGAATGGCTCGGCAGCAGTTCTGCAGAAAAGGACTTAGGGTTACGGTGGACGAGAAGCTGGATATGAGTCAACAGTGTGCCCTTGTTGCCAAGAAGGCCAATGGCATTTTGGGATGTATAAGTAGGGGCATTGCCAGCAGATTGAGGGACGTGATCGTTCCCCTCTATTTGACATTGGTGATGCCCCATCTGGAGTACTGTGTCCAGTTTTGAGCCCCACAGTACAAGAAGGATGTGGAAAAATTGGAAAGAGTCCAGCAGAGGGCAACAAAAATGATTAGGGGACTGGAACACATGACTTCTGAGAGGAGGCTGAGGGAAATGGGATTGTTTAGTCTGAGAAAGAGAAGAATGAGGGGGGATTTGATAGCTGCTTTCAACTACTTGAAAGGGGGTTCCAGAGAGGATGGATCTAGACTGTTCTCAGTGGTAGCAGATGACAGAATGAGGAGTAATGGTCTCAAGTTGCAGTGGGGGAGATTTAGGTTGGATATTAGGAAAAACTTTTTCACTAAGAGGGTGGTGAAACACTGGACTGCGTTACCTAGGGAGGTGGTAGAATCTCCGTCCTTAGAAGTTTTTAAGGTCAGGCTTGACAAAGCCATGGCTGGGATGATTTAGTTGGGGATTGGACCTGATTTGAGCAGGGCGTTGGACTAGATGACCTCCTGAGGTCCGTTCCAACCCTGATATTCGGATTCTATGTGTCCATAAAGCAGGGTCTGAATGAACTCTCCTCTGACAGCTAGTTAATATGTCTTAATATGCCCCAACCCTAAAGGAATCTCTGATGTGTCTGTGCTGATAGAGACTAACTCCAGTCTCTTCAAGGTACTTGCAGATTGCTGCAGACAACAAGCTGGGGACCAGTACCTGAACACCCTGATGATCCATACTCCTTGTGATGAAGCCTAGAGGAAAATTGAGAGCACTAAAAACATATCTGAGCCTACCAATGAGAGCACTGAGGTACACGGGCATGACCCCCTTTGTAGTGCCTGCAGGAATGGAGCGAGAAGTGCTTGTCATGAGTACCTGGCGGAAAGACAGTAAAGGGGCATTAGCCGAGTGAGGGAGGGCTCCCGAAAGGAGTATTGGTCCAATGCAGTCTTAGCCCTACCTGCTGAAGCCCAGGAAAAGGTGATTTTACCGATTGCTAATGAAACAAGCCGTGATGTTGTTTTGAAGCAAGGGCAGAAGCTAGCAGACCTCTTCGAGCCTGAAACCATTGTGAGATTCCGGTGTGACACTGAAGTACCGGCGATAGATCCTGCAGAGTTTTACTTTGGAGATTCGCTGTTGTCCGAGGAGTGGAAGGAACTTTGTGAAAGATCCAGAATAGTCTAACTGCATGACTGGGACGTGGGATGTGCAAAAGGGGTAGATCACAACATCAGACTACATGACTCCCGACCCTTCAGGGAAAGATCTGGGAAGATTGCGCTTTCAGAGATGGAAGACGGGCGACATCATCTTCAGGAGCTGGCTGCGAATGGCATCATTACAGACTCCCTCGGCCCATACGCCTCACCCATTGTGGTTGTCCATAAAAAGGATGGGAAAATCCAAATGTGTATCGACTACCGCACACTAAACAGCCATACAGTGGTTGACCAGTACACCATGCCTCGAGTACAAGGTGCCTTGGATTGTTTGCTGGGAAGTCAGTGGTTCTCAGTATTGGATCTCCGAAGTGGATACTACCAGATCCCTCTGGAGCAGAATTTTTATCTGCCCATTAGGATTTTATCAGTTTGAACACATGCCCCAAGGGATTTCTAGAGCACCCTCCACTTTTCAACATTTTATGGAGAAAGTTGTGGGAGACATGAACTTACTGCAAGTCTTAGTTTATTTGGATGACCTGATTGTATTTGGAAGAACCTTGGAGGACCATGAAGAAAGACTTCTTAAAGTGTTTGACAGGTTGGAGGCCTATGGACTGAAGCTTTCCACTGATAAATGCCAGTTCTGCAGAACATAAGTGAAGTACATGGGTCGCATCGTGTCCCAAGAGGGCATGAGTACTGATCTGGATAAACTAGAAGCACTACTACATGACCACGCCCACATGTTTACAGAGAGCGTAAGACCTTTCTTTGATTTAGTGGCTACTATCGCAGGTTTGTGAAGAATTATGCTACCATTGTAAAGCTTCTGAATGATCTTACCGGGGATACCCATCCAGAAAGAAGAAGTCTAAGATCCAGAGTAAGGAGAGGTTCCCAAGGCCTCCTGAGCAGAGACACTATGGCGCCTTAGAGCCCGTTGGACCACAATCAGATGAGAGATGTGAAAGGTATTTTCTAGAAATCATTAATTGCCTAACTCATGCTCCTAGTCTTTGCTGACCCAAGCAAGTCATTTATCCTACATAAAGATGCCAGTTTGGAGGGTTTAGGAGCAGTCCTACACCAGGAAGTTGAAGGCAAACCTGTGGTCTTTGCCAGCTAAGAACT
This sequence comes from Lepidochelys olivacea, assembly GCF_965140295.1. Taxonomy (NCBI): domain Eukaryota; kingdom Metazoa; phylum Chordata; order Testudines; family Cheloniidae; genus Lepidochelys; species Lepidochelys olivacea. The sequence goes on from NC_140416.1 coordinate 128,632,325, forward strand.
GTCTGACAGTGAAACCAGCTACTGCATCCACAAGCATCACTGAGAAGTTTTGTGACTACTTGTATGGTGCTAGGTTTCAAGTGTGGACAGACAACAATCTGCTGACTTACATGTTAACAAGTGCTAAGCTGGATGCTACAGTGCAGAGATGGGTGGCTGCTTTGGCTAGCTATGAGTTCAGCATTCAGTACCAATCAGGGAGAAGCAATGTAGATGCAGATGCATTGTTCCAGTGTCCACACCCACTGGAAATTGCTGTGATTCCTATGGAGGGAGTGAGAGCTGTTTGCAATAGGAGTTTTCAAGAGTCAGAGGGCCACGAGAGTCTTCATGGTTGTGTTGCAGAAACTCTGGGCCTGTCCCTGGAGAGTGTGCCATCTGCCCCAGTGAATTATATTGTGTTGGACCAGTCTCCCTTGCCCATGTTCAATGCCGCCGACTAGCAAAAAGCCCAACTGCAAGATACTGATATTCATGACACATGCAAAAAGAGAGGGGTGAAACCCTGTTGCAATTATTGCATCTACCCCTGAGTGTAGACTACTATTGAGGGAATGGAGCAAACTAAAACTGAGACAGGGAGTGCTGCTCTGGATCCCAGCCAATCCTTTACAAAATCAATGAACACAACTAGTGCTACCAAAGGAGTACAGAGCCCTGGCCATGAGGGCCCTGCATGATGACTTTGGACATTTAGGGATGGAGAGGACCCTTTAACTTATAATAGGTTCTACTGGCCCCAGACAGCTGAGGATGTATGCAAGAAACATGAGACATGAATTCGGTGTGTTCAAAGGAAAACTCTGCCCACATAAGCAGCATATCTGAAGACTATCACCAGCAACAAAAACTTTGGAGCTGTTATGCATTGATTTCTTGTCTTTAGAAATGGACAAGAGGAATGTTGGGAATATTTTTGTAGTGACTGACCGTTTTACAGAGTGTGTTCAGGCATATCCCACAAGTGACCAGAAGGCCACCACCGTTGCTTGAGTGTTGTGGGAAAAATATTTTTCAGTGTATGGATTCCTGGCTCAGATACACTCTGACCAGGGATGAAACTTTGAGAGTCACTTTCTGAAGGAGGTGCTAAGGATGGCAGGAATTAAGAAATCCAGAACACATTATCACCAACAAGGTAACCCTCAGCCAGAACGATTTAATCAAACTCTGTTGGATATGCTGGGGACTTTATGTTCAGGGCAGAAAGCAACCTGGAGCCAACATGTTGTGTTTTTGGTGCATGCCTACAATACCACAAAGAATGATGCTACAGGAGTCACCCCATATCTTTTGATGTTTGGGTGAGAGCCAAGATTACACATAGACCTTGCTTCTGGGTATCAGAGGATAGAGAAAGCTATGAGACACGTCAGAAGTATGTTTTGTGACTAAGAGAAAAACTGCAGGATGCTTATCGCTTGGCTACAGCTGCTGCCCACAAGAACTCAGATAGTAACAAGCACGGGTATGATGCAAGGGTGCATTCACAGGAGCTCCAGCCAGGGGACAGAGTTCTGCTGCAAAATTTGGGTGTTGCTGGCAAACACAGGATTGCTGACAGATGGAAGGCAATACCTTACCTGGTGGTGGAAAAGCTGGGAGATCTGCTGGTCTCCAAGATTAAACCTGAGACGGGGCCAGGGCAAATAAAGACTGTACATAGAAACCTCCTACTGCCTGTGGGGGAGTTGGTAGGTGCCCCTTATGGAATGGACCATGACATGGGACCTGGGTGAAAAAAGGGTGCTGGACCAAATGCACCACCCAACATGCACAGTGGCCCCTATAGGGCTAATCCACACTGAACTAACACATCTGAGAGCGAGTCTGAAGAGGACGACACTACCATGGAGTATCCTAGAATGGAGACCAGATTCCAGTCTCCATCAGCTGAGCCCAGTGAGAGCTCCACTTCTTCAGCTCTAAACCCCAGGGCAGAAGCATTTAGGCCACCTCCCTCCCCCCAACAATGAGACCAGCCTGGGACAATGAGCTTGTCCCACCCACATTCCCAGACCCCCTGGAAGAAAAACAGGCCTGTGATAACGCTCCTAGGTTGTTGGACAGAGGGGACATACAAGTGGAAGGTGTCCCTGTGCCCTGGACACTCCAGTACCAGAGCAAGAGATGCAGGGGCCTGTGCCCGTAGTGGGAGCAGCCTCGAGGGAACCCTCACCATCCCTAGCCTGAGACGGTGTCCCCACTGCTCATGACATGCCCACTCTCAATAGGCACGACAGAGTTATAAGGCCAGTAAACAGGCTAACGTACGATGCTCCTGGAGTGGTTCGTGAGGAAGTGACACCCTGAGTTCACAGGCTTGTGGCAGCCATAGTGGGTTTCCACAGACCCTTTAAGGAGAACTCACGCAGTTTGTAAAATCTGGAGTGTCATTTGCCAGGACAGCAAATTCTCGGCTGGGTGGAGGATGTAAGCAGGGGCTGAATGAAATCTCCTCTGACAGCTAGTTGGGGAGGGGGAGAGACTTCAGGAGCAAACTGTATGTACATGAACACACCTACTATGCCAAGATATCCAGCAGATAGAGCTGTGTTGCTCAAAGTGATCAACTTTGGCTGATGTTGGGTTACTGAATGCAGGGGTAGTGAAATGTTGTTGTCTTTATTGTGTGAATAAAGGGGAGGAGAACTGTGCTTAACCTGTCTCAAATGATGAGGTCACCCTCAGCTGAAAGGACCTCGTTAAGACAGGGGCTCAAATGCCTCAAAAGACAGGAAGATCTGTTGGACCAGGAACTTAAGTCTGAGTCAACTGGAGTTTTCTCACTGATTTCAGTGGGAGTAGGACCTGACCTATAGGGTGAAACAGACCCTTGTAGGGCTGGTAGAAGGTTTATAAAGGCTGAAATGAGATGTAAGTGGTGTATAGTTCTTGTGCATTGGGAGTTAGTTTCATGCATGCTGAGCACTTCGAGTAAAAATATACATGTGATTTAAAAATTGGCTTTGTGGGAATATTCACACATGCAACCCTTAAATTATTTTTCCACAAACATTTGCAAGAGCACAGCTCGATTATTCAACAACAGTGGAATGGGATGCAAACATGGACAGTATCAGCTAGTTTCAACCATATGCTGGGCTGCCTGTGGCCCCATGATTCTATCATGGAAGCTAAAAACAGCTGGAGTAAACCTCCCTCAATCCACGGAAAGAGCCACTTAAAATAAAAATGGCCATAATGGGGGTGACGCTCTGTACCTCAGGGGAACGCCCGACACCCCCATGTTCAGCTTTATACAATGATTGTGTGGGATCCAATGCAAAGTTTGTCATGTCTGGTGTCTTCGGAAGGCTCGTAATGCACTGATCATGGTTGTTATAGTGATATTACAGTAATGTTATAGGTTATAATTTCATGTATATGGTTATGAAGCTGAAAATGTACCCTCATGGCTTAAAGCAAGCCCATGCAAAAACTCTCCAAGAACACAGAGGAAGTTCACACCTCATCAGGGCACAGATGGGACAACCTAGCCCAGCCTCACAGGGACAATGGACATTGGCTTAGGCAGCAACAAAAGAATCTGTTAGACCCTCAAGGGAGCCACCCCCTTTCTTTGGGCAGTTTGGGACTGCGATGAGGTAATGCTCACCTGACTCTGAAGAGGGGGGCAAAGCCAAGAGGGAAGAAAGGACATGACAAAAGGGAGAGACATTTTGCCAGGCTCTCTCTCTTCCACCTACATCTACAGACACCACCACCAAGCAACTGAAGTGCTGATCAAAAGGGAGAGCCAGCCTGTGGTGAGAAGCATCTAAGTTTTTAAGGATATCGAAAATGTTAAGATCAGCTGAGAATGTGTTTTGCTTTTATGTCATTTGACCAAATCTGACTTCTTATGCTTAGATTTATTATTATAAAGGTAGATTTAAGTGAGTATAAGTCAGTTTGTTTATTCTACCTGAAGCAGTGCATTTGGTTTGCAGTGTGTCAGAGACTCCACTTGGGAGAACAAGCTTGGTACATATCAATTTCTTTGTTAAATTGACGAACTCATATAAGCTTGCAGCGTCCAGTGGGCATAACTGGACACTGCAAGACGGAGGTTCCTAGGGTTGTGTCTAGGACCGGAGATATTGGCTAGTGTCTTTCAATTGCACAATCCAAGGAGCAGCTTACATGCCAGAGGCTGTGCATGAACAGCCCAGGAGTGGGGATTCTGGCTCCCAGAGTCAAGGATTGGAGTGACCTAGCAGATCACCAGTCCAGACAACACCAGAGGGGAATGTCACAGTGGGACAGACCAAAAGTCCATCTAGATGACTGCAGGCCTCCATGGGACCTACTAGAGGACAGTTCCCTAATACTCATTCTCTTCATTAATTTTAGTGTGAGATGGACGGATCCCTATATCAGTAGAAACCAATGTAGGCCCCCTTTACCAGGGGAGCTTCTGAACTTTACTGGGAGTGTTCCAGTTGGGAAGATCCTGTGTGCTGTAATCCAGCCTTAGAGACCACAACTCCCATGATGCCTTGGGGAAAGAGTGAGAGACTTGTTCTTCCAGGGAGAGCCAATGTTGGGCTCCATTTTGGGAAGAGGAGTGAGATTGATTTGGTGGAGCTCTGTCCATACCAGGAGCTGCTGCTGGGGGCCTGTGGAGGGGCTTTGATTGATCAGGGAGCCTCAGAGGCTGTTGGTGGCTTCACTGGAGCCAGGGCAGAGACTGTTGCTGTGCCTGGAGCTGACTACTGTGGGCCTGCAGTGAAGGACTGCGAGTAACCCCCACTCGGGTTTGGGGAAATGCTTGCAAGGTGTCAGGGTTCCCTCCCCACTCTGAACTCTACGGTACAGATGTGGGGACCCACATGAAAGACCCCTTAATCTTATTTCTACTAGCTTAGGTTAAAAACTTCCCCAAGGCATAAATTATTTCCTTGTCCGTGGATGGTATCACTGCCACCACCAAGTGATTTAGACAAAGATTCAGGAAAAGGAACACATGGAGTTCCTGTTTCCCCAAAATATCCCCCCAAGTCCTTACACCCCCTTTCCTGGGAAGGCTTGAGAATAATATACCAACCAATTGCCTTTAATAAAAGTACAGACCAGACCCTTTATTTTTAGGATACTAAAATCAATCAGGTTCTTAAAAGAAGAATTTTATTATAAAGAAAAAAGTAAAGAAGAACCTCTGTAAAATCAGGATGGAACGTAATTTTACAGGGTAATAGAAAGATTTCAAACACAGAGGATTCCCTTCTAGGCTCAACTTCAAAGTTACAAAAACAGGAATAAACCTCCCTCTTAGCACAGGGGAAATTCACAAGCTAAAATAAAAGATACTCTAATGCATTTCCTTGCTTACTTACAATTTTTGTAATCTTAGATGCTCATTTCAGGTATGTTTTTATGAGATGTTTTCCTGCCTTGGTCTCTTTCTGTCTAAGAGAGAACAAACAAAGAGAACACAAACAAAACCTCTCCTCCCACCCCCAGATTTGAAAGTATCTTCTTTCCTTATTGGTCCTTTTGGTCAGGTGCCAACCAGGTTATTTGAGCTTCTTAACCCCTTACAGGTAAAATGATTCTGTACCCCTGTCTGTACCTCTGGCCAGGAGGGATTTTATGTTACTGCATACATGAAGGTTGCTACCCTTCCCTTTATATTTATGACACAAGGGAAGGGGCAAAGCAGAGAGTCTGAGGAGAGGCAAAGGGATCGTCCCACTGAACCAGGTCCCAGAGCTGCTGACATTTGGTGGGGCCAGCTCCAATTGTCAGTGGGGTTGTGCAGCTTGTTGCCTTGGCTGGACTGATTCACAGACCCAACAGGGTGCTGTGTCCAGCTGCAGATCTCCACGCGTGCCCACGCAAGCAAGTACCTAGGACTCTGCAATCCAGAGGAGTGCAGACTGCGGGGTTGGGCGAATGGTGGCAGGGTAAATGCCAGTTACATACTTTTCATTTATTACTGTATCCTATATGGGTTAATTGATTTTATTCAACTGCCGCCCGTGTATTTAAATTAGTAGTGATATTGAATCTTAGTCTGTTATACCCTGTTCCTTTAAATGGTTAAGTAAATGAGTGTTAGCTCTAATTTACATATAGTGCATGTTTATTATTTATAATTAATAGTTGAGTTAGACCCATGCCACAGGTGAATATTATTATTACTATTTGAAGGAGTTTATTCCTGGCGGTTCCCAAGGCACGCCATTGAGGGTATACAGGGACCAGCCAGGTGGCAGCACCGCCAGTCGTAAATTCCTTTAGGAGTAAAGGGACTGCAGCAGAGGGGTGGATAAAGGATTCTCACCTATCCCGCATCACCACTGGGATACTCAGGATCTCCTTTAATATCAACAACATCAGGCGCCCAGGCACAGAGGTGAGTATTGCCTGCTCCTGAGTAACCCAGGGAAGAAAGGGGGGTTACACTGAGACTCTTAAGCAAAGGGGGAAATCATGGGATAAGAGGAAGGTTCTCTCATGGATCAGTAACTGGTTAATAGATAGGAAACAAAGGTAGGAATAAATGGTCTGTTTTCACAGTGGAGAGACGTAAATAGTGGGTCCGCCAAGGATTTGTACTGGGATCAGTGCTGTTCAACATATTTATAAATGATCTGGAAAAAAGGGGGAAGGGACCTTATCAAAGCCTTTCTGAAAGTCCAGCTGGATACACTATATCCAGTGGATCACCGTTGTCCACATGTTTGTTGACCCCCTCAAGAATTCTGATATATTGGTGAGACCTGATTTTCCTTTACAAAAGCCAAAGCTTTTCTACCAATTTCTGCTATCTGGTTGTGGTGTCTGGTGTGTGTGCATGTTGCCTCCCTGTCCCGGTTTGTTGCCTTTTTCCTGCCCCCTGATCTCAGTGTTCCACTTCCTGTTGCTCTGTGTGTGTGTACACACCCAGTGTTGGGGTCCTGCAGTTACTCAAGGCCCATGGCTACACCCCTACTATTTGGACTGTTATGATGGTTTGTTCAAACTGTTGCTGACGTAACTGGTCCATGGTTATTACATGCTGGGATTCACCACCTACCTGCACATCTTGTTTCTGTTTCCTTATGTTTTGGGATTGCAGTTCTGGGGTGCATCAGAGCGTAACATTACGGCAGTGACTGCTTCTATGCTGCAACATATGTGGCCTGCGCATCCTTCGACTCTTGACTGGTGGTAGTTAATTCACAATTTTCAGAACTATCTACAGATTCTGCAAGTTTCCGATGCAGCTACGTTTCCCTTGCTGAAGAATTGTTTTCACTATGATAGCATTGCTAGGTATGATGGACTCCCAGAGCCCAATCCTCTTGTGACGCAGCTGAGCCAGCACCTCACTGATTAATTTGGCACAGGAGACTTTGTTCTCCTAAAAGAGGAAAATGTTTTTTTTGACACTCACCAGCAGTGCAACAAAACTATATGTTAGTTTACATGTCATTTGCAGCGGCTGGCCCACGATGGTGAATTTGGGGACATTATGGTGATCAGGCTCAGGGATATTTTTGTGATTGGTGTAGCCAGTGACCTCCTGGGTGAACAGTTACTGCCTGAAGATGCTAGAATTCTAACTTTTGATGCCTTGGGTGCTAATAGTGAGGCATTTGAGAGGGCTCAGGCTGAAAGGGGTTTTGTGTCTTGCATAATCTGAAGTAAACGTGGTGGTGGTGGCTATAGAAATACATATCTGTATAAAATGGAACCAGCTTTTGACTTTACTAGCAAATTGACTCCATATTATTCATAAATCCCAAAGCCAGAAGGGACCATTGTGATAATCTAATCTGACCTTCTTTATTTTCTTTATTTTTCAGAGAACAGCCCCAAAATAATTCCTAGAGCAGATTTTTTTTAGAAAAACACCCAATTTTGATTTAAAAATTGCTAGTGATGGAGAATCAACCACAACCTGTGGTAACAACAAGGAATCCGGTGGCACCTTAAAGACTAACAGATTTATATGAGCATAAGATTTTGTGGGTAAAGAAACACTTCTTCAGATGCATGGAGTGAAAATTACAGATGCAGGCATTATAAACTGACATATGAAGAGAAGGGAGCTACCTCACAAGTGGAGAACCAGTGTTGATAGGGCCAATTTGTATGTCATGGTGACCATGGATTCCTTGACTTTCTGGGACCTCCGTGACTTCTGAAGCCAGCAGATGTGACTGACCCCAAGGCTGCCCGAGCAGCCTGGGCGGCCCTGGGGCCAACCGCACAAGTCCCCCTCATCCCCGCAACAGTGGGTGTCCTGGGCTGCCCCCGTCAGCACCAGTGGGTGCCCAGACCCCCCCCCCACAAGCACCAGTCTTTTGGGGGGCTCACTAACTTTTGCCAAGAATTTATAGTGAAATATGCAGAAAAGGCAGGTCCCTTGTATGAGGTGCTTAAAAAAACACAGTGAACCTGGACAGAAGAAACAGTCAGTGCATGGGAAAGCTTAAAAAAGGGGTTAATAAAAGCACCTAACAATGAGTTCCCCTTCGTGTTGTATCCTAGTGTTAAAAATTTCTCTATTGTTAGTATAATCTCTCAGAATGCCGGTGGCGGGGAAAGATCTGTCGCCTACTATAGCAGGGTGTTAACAGCTCCAAAAAGCAAACTGGAAATCTGTGAACAAGCTGTTCTTGCTGCTTACTGGATACTACAAAAAGCCCAGGCAATTATCAGAGCAAGTCAAGTCATTGTTAAAAGCCATCATGTTCTGGGGAAATTACTGAGTTAAAAAAATCAATCCAAAGGTCATGTACAAGTAAATAAGGCTATACAATGGGTCTTTGCTCTCATAACAAAAATGTTCAATTGTCACCCTGCAAAAACCTGAAATATCTGTATGGGGCCTGACCTGAAATAGTCCGGAACAGGTTTGTAAGCCCCAGGAAAAATCTAAAGCACACTCTGTCTTTAAGGCAACTTCGAGCAAACAGGTCCATGGAAAAACACTTTGGTTTGTGAATGGCAGTTCATATTATAAAGAAGGGAATTTAGTTACAGTATTCACAGGGGTATGCCTAATTGGAGACAGGCAAATACTTAAATCCTTTCAATAAAAGCTAGAGAAGGCAGAAACACAGTCCACAGATAATGACCCAGGTTGCCACCATCCAATGTCTCGTGGGCAGGGGTTACCGCACCGCACTGCCGCCTTATGATAACCAGGTTTGAAAAAACCTTCACCAAAACCTAGATCAATTCCTATTAAAACGTGAACGATGGGTAAATAAGAGAGGGGCAGCTTTCCTTCCCTTCCCAAGTGTCTCATTGTTCTTCCTCTGTTCCTTCACATTTGTGATCAAGCTAATGAACAATCTTGGTTGCAGTTTTGAAATGTAAATTCTGCTCACGGTTGTTCTGCGGATTGCTTAAAGATAAATAAATGAATATACGATTCAAATCCAAACAATAATAATGTGGTTGGTGTGAAACAAACCCCCAAGAGCGAGGAGATATTTTGTTCAGGACTGAATGTCTTAGGTTGCTGCTACAGCTGGGCCGCTAAAAGCCATGCAATGTAGCTGCTGTTTGTCCGCAGGAGAGAGCTGTTCACACCAGTGCTTTTCATCAGTAAAACTATTGTGGTTCAAAGGCGTGTTTTTTAACACCCCAAACGACAAAAGTTTTGCCAATGAAGTGCCAGTGTAGACAAAGCCTTAAGATACAGCAGGGGCCCAGTGCATTAATGCTAAAGGCCAGCGTGGGCTGGATCTGCTCCCTGTTTGGATAGGCAAAGGGAGGGCAAGGGTGTGGCTTTGAAAGCCTGAAGCCAATGGGGGTCCCTTGTCCTCCAAGACTACCCCTGCCCATGAAGCTACTTAGAGTCTCCTGGAAGGGGAACCAGTTCTGAACAAGAAAACACTTGATACAGCCTGGTGACAAGATTTATTCCCTTGATGGTAAACCAAATTAGCTGTGCTATTCTGTTCTTAGTCTGATTGACAGGGCAAATCTGTCATAGTTTAGGGTGCCTAAATAGAAGATAAATATACAAGCAGTAAACTGTGTTACACTTAAATTAATCTTGCCTATAACTACAGGGCAGGATACACAATGGGGTTGTCCATGTTCCTGCTGGACTCTGTAATGGATGGTTATTGCCAAACTGTAAACTAAAGAAACCAAATTGTGATGGCTCCCACAATTTGGTTTCTTTAGTTTCTTTCCTTCTGTGTTTCTTTCATTTGATGATAGGTCAGAGTTGGCACATTTTACCTTAGGCTTCATTTAACTGATCATTAGAGATAATTAAATAAGTCAATGGCTTCTGCCTCTGGTTAGGAACTTGGCAATGATTGCTGCCTTGTGTGTGTGTCGGGGGGGGGAGGGGGGAGGCTCTTTTATTTCGTTCTTCTTTGTTTGCTTTGCTAAGGCCTATATAAATCACATATTCCAAGTTCTCTGCTTTTGCCCCTTTTCTTGCCACTCTCAATTGCTGTGTGTAAAGTGACTCTGACAAGAAGATTAGTGATAGCTGTGCCTGGAGCCAAGCAAATCATGGGTCTTTCACTTTAGTGGCAGTTTGGAAAAACTGAACAAAAAATTGGTTCAGGTTGAACTGAATCTAAAATTTTTCCTAGTTTTTCATCGATCAAAAAAGTCCATGTCACGTATTTTCCAGAGCAGGGAGTTGAAGCTGGGTCGTCGATGTCCCAGATGAGTGCCCCTGGGTCAACATTATAAAACAGGGGTAAGTGTGCGTGGGTGGGTGGGGGAACACTACGAGCACCGCCTTCTACTCTGGCCATTTTGTGAATGGCCAAAACTATTTGTGTCAAACTTGGAAATAGTTTCAGGTCACCAGAACCATGCACTTTTGGCTGAATAAGGTGCTCTTCCAAATAAATAAATTGCCAAGCTGTGATTATAACCCATCCAAATATAAATTAATGACAGAATAGGAAAGGATCTCTCCTGTCTCTGGAGTCCATTTACCCACAGTCATTGATAAAGGGGTGCCATTTCAGCAGATCCTGAGTTGCTCACATTTTAAAACTTTAGGGACCAAACCTATAATCTTTGCTGTGGGCCTGATCCACTTCCAGTTGAAATAACCACAAACCTTTGTAATGATTTAAAGGGAAGTTGGATTGGACCATGAGCAATTAGTCCGGCAAGCCTCCCTTGGAAAATAGTGGATTTTTTTCCTGAATAAGGGCTGCAGGATTTTCTTCCATCAATTTTAGCTTGTATCTTGCACCAACCAGCTGGCTCAGAGAGGCATTTATTATCATGAAAAGAAACAATGTACATTTTTAGCAAAGGCAGCAACATATCAAGTGTCTCTGTTTCAATTTAAATCGGGCACAGATAAATTAGGTATTTCATTCATGTGCATAAATTTTGAAGAGGCAGATCAAATCTTCCTTGGAGTTCTTCAGAAGCAATAATATTTATTGTCATAAAATAATTCTTGACAATAAAAAATAACTTTTTCCTGGCAAAGATTAATCTGTTTCAGCCAATCTAGTCCAAAAAGTAATGCAATACCATCCAAAAGAGGGCCTCTGGGCTAAATCCTGCTTGTCTGATTCACTCAAATAGACACACCGACCATACACAGATACTGGTTTAATTGTACAATATTAGAAAATCCCATTAAACAGATTAATTTGTGGGATCTAGCCCAGGGTGGTTAATTGACGGCGATTCCTCGAGGTTGAAGATAATCTCTTTCACGGGTTTTATTTTTCATGGGTCCTTTGGTGACTGAGGAGTCCAATCCTTGAGCCACAGGCTCACTGGTAGACATTGCAGCTGGTGTTGGAAGACAGGGTTGGGCCCTGATTGCTGTGTGACCATTGTCTTTCCTTTCTTTTCTGGCATTTTTTCTGCCACGAGGTCAAGGCGATTGTCCTCAAAAGTGGATGTTCCCTCTCTGACAAGTCTTCACCAGTTAAGAGAAAAAGTTCTTCCTGTGAAAAAAACCTGCACATGAGCAGCTTAATGTGGGGGAGCTGATGTGCACTAGCAGCCACACAAATCTTGGTGGAAGAGGCACCTGTGTCCGGTGGCAAGGAGGTCCAAGATGATCGGGGGAGGGGGGGTTCTCCTCTGTTGCAGCCTTTGTCCCCCTTCACAGCCATTGAGAGGTGGTCCTGCTTCATCCGCCTGGTCTGCCATTGAGGTCTTGTACTGGGTTGTGTTGTGCTGGGCTGCACATTGTTTGGTACCTTGCCTTCGACCTTATCACCATGGGTGACCCTACCAAGAGTGCAGGACTCCAGACGGCATTGGTCTTAGGGTTTTAAGTATATGCAAGCTTCTCCAGCACATCCAGGTGGCAACCCAAGGAGAAGATGACTGAAAAACAGTCACAATTTTTGGTGAAACATTTTAAAAACTATCTGTGAAAAATTTTAATTGAATTGCAAAAATTCATGAAAATGTCATTAGTGATCAGGTATTAAAAGGATCCATGGTAATGAAAGAAGAGCTTTTAATTCGTTTAGACCACTCTTTGACAGGATACTGGCCTAGTGGATGGGGGAAGCAGTAGATATGATATATCTTGATTTTAGTAAGGCTTTTCACACAGTCCCACATGACATTCTCTTAAGCAAATGAGGCAAATGTTGTCTCAAAGAAATTACTATAAGGTGGGTGTATAACTGGTTGAAAGATGTATTCAAAGAGTAGTTACCAACGATTCACTGTCAAAATGGGAGGGTGTATCTAGTGGGATCCTGCAGAGTTCAGTCTTTGGTCTGGTAATGTTCAATATTCTCATTTATGACTTGGGCAATGAAGTGGAGAGTATGTTTTTCAAATTTGTAGATGACTCCAAGCTGGGAGGGGTTGCAAGTACTTTGAAGGATAGAATTAGAATTCAAAAGGACTTTGACAAATTGGAGAATTTGTCTGAAATCAATAGCATTAAATTCAATACAGACAAGTGCAAAGTACTTCACTTAGGAGGGAAACACACAACTACAAAATGGGGAATAACTGGCTAAGCAGTAGTATTCCTGAACAGGATGGGGGTTACAGTGGATCACAAATTGAATATGATTCAACAGTTGTGAAAAAGACTAATATCATTCTTGGACGTATTAACAGGAGTGTTTTGTTTGAAGGACACAAGAGCTAAATGTCCCACTTTACGCAGCACTGGTGAGGCCTCATCTGGAGTACTGCATCCAATTCTGGGCACCCTGCTTTAGGAAAGATTTGGATAAGTTGGAGAGAATCCAAAGGAGAGCAATAAAAATGATAAAAAGTTTAGAAAACCTAACCTATGAGGAAAGGTTAAAACAACTGGGCATGTTTAGTCTTGAGAAAAGAAGACTTAGGAGGGACCTGGTAATAGACTTCAAATATGTTAAGGGCTGTTATAAAGAGGACTGTGAGGGATTGTTCTCCATGTTTGCGGAAGATAGGCCAAGAAGTAATGGGCTTAATCTGCAGCCAGGGAGATGTTGGTTAGATATTAGGAAAAAACTTTCTAACTCTAAGGGTAGTTAAACACTGGAATAGGTTTCCAAGGGAGGTTTTGGAATCCCTATCATTGGAGGATTTTAGGAACTGGTTGGACAAAAACCAGTCAGGGATGGTCTAGGCTTACATGTTCCTACCTCAGTGCAGAGGGGCTGGACTTGATGATTTCTTGAGGTTCCTTCCAGCTCTACATTTCTATGAGTCTATGGTTTCTGAATCTTCAAAAGTTGAAGTATTAGAAATTCAGTTAGACAGGGTCAAACAGAGCATGTGTCCTGGGAGAAGAGAGAGGGAGAGTCCTTTACATGGTTTTAGGCCCAATAACAAGTCTGAAGAGTTTTACTTTTCATGCAAGTTTATGAACATACCATAAACCAAAATGCAACATTTTTCACATCTGGAGATCTGATTATTGTGGAACCGTTGGCATAGCATAACTTGGTAATTGCTACAGTGGGAACATATGTAAATACGACTGACATGCTAGAAATACTATATAAAGTTGACAGTGTGGTGCCACAATTCTTAATGCAATAGTCCATATACTTGTGCACCAGTCCAGAAAAACTTCACAGAGCAGCCAAACAACTTCTTTAAAGGGATAGCTGCAGGTACCCCTGCCACAGAGAAGCACAGAGCAGTGGAGGCTGCATGTCAGGAGGTGGGGAAACTGGGACAGTGAAAACCCTGTAAAATATCCATGTGGGCCTTTTATACCAGCCAAGGTGAGACATTGTGAAGAGGTATATTTATAAGCACAGACAAAAACCTTCAGAGGCCAAGTCCTCAGCCCTCACTCTGGCTGCTTTACTTTTCTCTTATGGTAAAGTTGTGACCAGTGTCTCTCTCTTACATGCACACAAACAAAATTAGAAATTAGGGGCTTTCCTTCCATTTCTACTAAAATACAGTGAAGTAGGAAAAGGTTTTTGGAAGGGAAGAGTGTGAAAATTATTTTCTAAAAATGGGCCATGCTTCCTAAGTGGGGAGAATCAGTATATATGAAACAACATGGGTTGCCAGTTACTGTAAATTTATTATACTTACAAAATGGAAATCCTATAACTACTGATGTAACGTTAAGTTAATAAAACTGCATCCAGACTGATACCCTGCAAGCTTACTAAACCTATCAATTTGATCTTGCTGTAAAATGTGTCATTCTCATAAATCTATTTAAAACCAATTAAACAATTAATGTATTGCCTAGGGATATAAAGAATAAATTACTTATAATTACTTCTGTTTTAAAGGCTAATCAAGAAATAATTACTTAATACAGTTTTACTAACTCATGTAACTCTTTCCTTAATGTTTAAGAATTCAGGAATCCTTCACCACAAAGCAACATTGTGTATTATGAAAAATAGCACCTTCTCATCACTCAACTGATCTGCTCGTGTGTCTTGGAAGTGCTTACATTAGAGCCATAACAAGTTTCATGTTCTTTGCCCCAAATAGATGATAAGGCCATGTGAGAATCCTCTGAATTGTTCTCTGGCTCAAGCATCCAAACAGAATTGTTATCTAAGCTTCAGTTCCAGAATCACCATCGCTGGAGACACATGATCCCAGAGGAAGCCCATCTGTACTTTCAGGCAGAATGTGTAGGTCTGAAAGATATCAAAATCATAGTTTACTCATAAATTGAGTAGATTTGATCCAGAGATTGTTGAGATGCAGTCAGCATGGTACCCCAGGAGGTCTCTTTTATCGAACAACCTGTTAAAGTACAGCTGCACTTTATCAGCAGGGTTAGTGGCCAAAGTCTGACCCAGATCAGTCAAGGGAGAGTGAAGAAAGCCCTCGTCAGCTGCCTCCACAACTGAACTACCTGCTTCATCCAGCCCACGGTAGGAATCCATGCGGGGCGAGGGTCTGGCAAGTGGAGCACAGAGATCACCTCTGAAATGTAGTACAGCCTGGGGCTGCAGGACATTTTCCGTGGCCACTCAGGAGAGAAGAAAGCCCCTTTAACAGCATTCCGTGAGTGGCTACACCAAGCAGGGTTTCTCTGAGCTGTGCTGTCAGGGAACCCAGGCCCCGGACACAGGGGAGTCACAGAAGGTTGACATGCAGAGGGTTCTTGACCTTTGCAGATCCTGAGGGTCTATGGGTTTTGGGTGCAGAACCACCGTCCTGCACCACTCCTTCTGCCCTCACCTCCCATGGATGGGGCAACCCAGGCCTCCACTCTCACACTAAAGTGAACTGACAAAAAGCCTGGCAGCTGACTGCTGCAAGGCATAGAAGCATAGAATATCAGGTTGGAAGGGACCTCAAGAGGTCATCTAGTCCAACCCCCTGCTCAAAGCAGGACCAACACCAACTAAATCATCCCAGCCAGGGCTTTGTCAAGCCTGACCTTTAAAACTTCTAAGGAAGGACATTCCACAACCTCCCTAGGTAACCCATTCCAGTGTTTCACCACCCTCCTCGTGAAAATGTTTTTTCCTAATATCCAACCTAAACCTCCCACACTGCAACTTGAGACCATTACTCCTCGTTCTGTCATCTGCTACCACTGAGAACAGTCTAGAGCCATCCTCTTTGGAACCGCCTTTCAGGTAGTTGAAAGCAGCTATCAAAGGCAAGAGGCCTGAGACACAAACCCAAGTCCCAGAGAGAGGGCTGATGGGGAACTGCTGTTTGGAGGAGGGAGATGTCAAGCACTCTAAAGGCAAGAGACAGAGAAGAGACAAGCATAGGACTGGGAGTGGTGTTTGTAAAGCACCTTTGTAGCTGGGTAAGGAGAAGCTGTGAGGAATCTCAGATCCAGGTGGGGATAGCAGAGACCAGAGACCCAGAAGAGATGTTGGCAAGTGGGCTGAAGGTTGGAACAACTCAGGAAAGTGGCAGCGGGACTGAAGAAACAGAGTCCTTTTCCACCTGAAACATGGTCCATGGGCTCAAACCTATTGGAAAGGGGGAAGCTGCATTTCCCCATCTCTTCCCGCGACCAAGAGGGGGTGTATGGGTATTAAAAGACACCAAGAACGACAAGTTTCAGATAGATGTCAGGAGATTGGATTGAAGACCATTACATTGGGGGAGGGGTAGCTCAGTGGTTTGAGCATTGGCCTGCTAAACTCAGGGTTGAGAGTTCAATCCTTGAGGGGGCCATTTAGGGATCTGGGACGAAAATTGGGGAATTGGTCCTGCTTTGAGCAGGGGGTTGGACTAGATGACCTCCTGAGGTCCCTTCCAACCCTGATATTCTATTTTTTTTCCTGGTTTTTGGACTATTTTTTGTTTACCCCAGAAGGGGAATGGACTGAGCAGGGACCTAGCCTGAAGTCTAGGCCACAGAAAATGGCATATTGCTGGGGAACCAGAAGAGCTAAAGGGGATGCTAACCTGAAAACATCCCTGCAATACCACACCTGGACACATGGGGGCACTCTAGAGGTGAGGCATGTCTACATAATGGTGTTATTGAAACTATTATTCCTTTAGAACTCACATCTACCTTTTACTGTAGAGCTCAGATACTTGGCATGGAAATTCATTAAAAAGTTGACTGTGAACTGATCAGGTCTGTGGTTTGATCAGGCAGGGTGCTCTCAGAATACAGTAATCACAGAGAGATCAAAATGAGCTATGTCATGGAGCACAAGCAGGAGTGTTCCTAATTTGCAGGCTATTAAACTGGTTTGTTTTCAGGCAAATGTGGCAGACTAGGTATCCTACAGCTTCAGGATATGTTTAGAAATATAATCTGACAGACTGCTGGTCCTAATTAAGGAGTCACAAAGGAATCTGTATGAAAGGAGAAAATGCACCTGCAAAGTTCTTATGGGTTGAGAAGAAGGAGATGTAAAATATGGGTCTAGTCTAGCCTATGTGGGTTCTTCTCCCACCCTCTTCACTGCCTTCCATAAGTGTGTTAATCAATGTGACTAAAATCTGTCAAGTGTGGTTCATTCACTCTTTCATCCTTTTCCGAGAATTGTGTGTGCAGTGGTTTTGTTTATATAAATGTGTCCAGGATGCTCTGTGTTAATATTAGGAAAGGCAGGTCACAGACGTGTTCCTTGCACTTGGAGTAGAAGGTGGTGACATTTGTTATGGTCCTTAGTTCCTGGGGGAGTTTCTTCCACAGTCTACTCTGAGAAAGCTCAGTCCCCTGCACAGACAAGCTTTACACTTGTGGTAGAAAGTTCCCTGGGGCTCGAGGTGGAGAGCTACTCTTACTCTTCTCTTACTCTTTCTTGTCCTTGTTGAACCTCATCAGATTTCTTTTGGCACAATCCTCTAATTTGTCTAGGTCCCTCTGTATCCTATCCCTACCCTCCAGCGTATCTACCACTCCTCCCAGTTTAGTGTCATCTGCAAACTTGCTGAGGGTGCAATCCACACCATCCTCCAGATCATTTATGAAGATATTGAACAAAACCGGCCCCAGGACCGACCCCTAGGGCACTCCGCATGATACCGGCTGCCAGCTAGACGTGGAGCCATTGATCACTACCCGTTGAGCCCGACAATCTAGCCAGCTTTCTATCCACCTTATAGTCATTCATCCAATCCATACTTTTTTATCTTGCTGGCAAGAATACTGTGGGAGACCGTGACAAAAGCTTTGCGAAAGTCCAGATATATCACGTCCACCTCTTTCCCCCTATCCACAGAGCCAGTTATCTCGTCAAAGGCGGAAATCGGGTTGGTCAGGCAGGACTTGCCCTCGGTGAGGCTTTGTGCTTGTGCTGCTGTCTTTACCGGTCACTGTGTTTAACAGCTTTGACAGCCTGCCGTTCTCCAGCAGGTTCAGAAAAAACAAAGTCAATCACAGTATTGCTGTGTTTATCAACAGGGGGTCTGACAATGCTGAAGTGTACCATTGAACTCTTTCTGGAAGTAGCGAGAAGGCATGGTGAGAAAGGACTGAATGGGGCTGCCTTCTTGTTGCCACAGATGAGACATGAAGAGAACTGAAGGTCCAGATCTCAGCAGCTTTCAGATATCGGGAATGACAGAGCCTGGGACAACAGCACGTCTACTCGTTAGTGTTTTACATATTTTCACTCAGCTTCATCAGGGTTTACAAACAAACAAAACCAACCAAAGGTAAAGGAGGTGTCATAACCACACAGCTAAGGGTAGCCTCAAATTCCTCCTTACCTGTAAGGGGTTAAGAGTCTCAGATAACCTGGTTGGCACCTGACCAAAAGGGCCAATGGGGAAAGAAGATACTTTCAAATCTTGGGGGCGGAGGGGAAGGCTTTGTTTGTGCTTTTTGTTTTGTGTGTTCTCTGGGGAAGCAGAGAAGCATCAGATCAGAAAACTCCTTCTCCTAAAATCATCCTAAAATGAGTCTCAATATTGCAAAAAGAGTAAGTAAATAAGGCAAGGTGCATTAGCTTATCTTTTGTTTTTAGCTTGTGAATTTTCCCTGTGCTAAGAGGGAGGTTTATCCCTGTTTTTTTGTAACTTTAAAGTTTTGCCTCGAGGGGAATCCTCTATGTTTTTAATCTGATTAGCTTGTAAAGTTACTTTCCATCCTGATTTTACAGAGGTGCTGCTTTTACTTTTTTTTCTTTATAATAAAGTTCTGTTTTTTAAGAATCTGGTTTACCTATTTGGTTGGTAGATTATTCTCAAGCCTCCCCAGGAAAGGGGGTGGAAGGGCTTGTGGGTATATTTTGGGGGAACAGGAACTCCAAGTGGTCCTTTTCCTGAATCTTTGTCTAACTCACTTGGTGGTGGCAGCAGTACCCATCCAAGGACAAGGTAGGATTTGTGCCTTGGGGAAATTTTTAACCTGAGCTGGTAGAAATAAGCTTAGGGGGTCTTTTATGCGGGTCCCCACATCTGTACCCTTGAGTTAAAAGTAGGGAGGGAACCACGACAGAGGGTCTTGTGGTTCGGGAGTCAGGAGAGTTCAGTTCAGTTCCCAGGTCTTCCCCAGACTCCCTCTGTGACCTTGGGCAAGTCATTAGTCTCCCTGTGCCTCAATTCCCTATATGTAAAGAGGACTAATAACCCTTCCTTACTCTCTTGTCTAGTTTGACTGTACATTCTCTGGAACAGGGACTGCCTCTCACTATGAGTCCATACAATGCCTCGCACAAGGGTTCCTCCATCTCCACTGGGATCCCTGAACACTGCGGTGAGACATAATAAATGATCAATATTACTGACACATCCAAAGCTCCCTGTCTAGACTCTTCTTACGCTTTCTCGTCCAACCCACACAGAGACGAGGCGGCGACCTCCAATTAGAGTGGTAATCGCTAACTGAATGCCGGCTGGCCGACGTGCCCTTGGCAGCACGTCCTGTGGCAAACACAACATGTGGAGCACGCTGCAGAGTGCCACGCAGCTCACACTCACAGGCGTGCTCCACATTTTTGCCCATTTCTGGATCTAGCCTCAGTAAATAAAACCCCTTTGCAATGGCTGCAGAGGTGCTTGGATCCCATTCCTAGCTGTGGCTGAAGCAGTGCGAAAAAATCACTTCACCACCTGCAAAATTGCTGGGCAGTACGGCTTGTGGGAGTTTCAGGAGACTGAGCCACTGGTTTCTTTCTCAAGAGGCTAGAATGGAAGTGAAAACAAGAATGCAAAAGAAGAAGAAAGTGATGGTGGAGGCAGAGTCAGTCATTAAAAATAAGCTCAATTCCCCAAAAAACACTCCTGTCCCACTCAGCCAGCTTTCTGGAGAATTTCCCAGGGGATTGGTTTTTCAAGTGTTGGCAACTCTGGGTTCCCTAGTGGTGTGTGGATAGAGGGGGGCATCCCCATTGCTGGAATGGAGCTAAAGAAAAGAAAACATGACACTGCTAAGAAAGCAAAGGAAACTAGAAACAAAGCTTGGGTAGGTTGCCTTTCTTTAGTGAGGTATACGCACACTTCAGTGAAGCCACGTAAAAGACCAACAAGAAGCCCCTTTTCACAAATCCCTGTATTTATTTCTAGGTTAGTATGCAGCAATAGCCTTCTGCTCAAGGACATATTTTATTTTTCACCTTGTTTTCTTTTAGGAACTACAGTTTTCACTTTTTTCTGTGCTGAACCACAATCTCTTGTCTTCTAGGGAAGAATGGAATATAAAACGTTGTTGTGTAAGAAAACACCTTTCTGTAATGCACTTTACTGTCAATCTGGGGCCTACATACCTTCAGAGAAGGACATCTGTGTAAACAACTGCAAAACTCTGGTGCCTGCCATTGCACTGCAGCTGCAGGGCTTGGGGGATGGAGCATGACTGGTCGCCTATAGCAGCAATCCAAATACTCTCCTCTCTGCACCTCTGCACCTTAACTGTGAATTATAAAGTGAAATGTAAGTTGATTTCTGAAAAAAAGCAGCGTTGTGTATAGCACGTGACGTCCAACACGCTCTGCTGAGCTCCTGACAGTCACTTCTCACAGGAACCCAGCAAACAGGAGAGGAGATGGGGCTGGTTATTCTTAATCAAATTGAGATTTTTCAGAGTGCTTCCCTGCTTGAGCTCTTAGAATAGTTTTTATTAGTTTAGATTCACTCAGAGGGAAACTAACTGCCCTTTAATTTCCTGGTGATTCACCAGATCTGGTTTAACCTAAGGCCACTATCTTGGCCACTTTCCAGCTTTCAGGGATAACTCCTGAGCTAAGTGATTTTTTATAAAATGCCCCCTCCCACCCCCACCCCAAAAGAGTTTGTTTTCAAATTAAGTCTGAAACTTGCTGTAAGTGTCTCTGAAGTATGTTAATAAGGGTACATGCTCTTAACTATTTCATAGGAATTTGGGTACAAATTCAACACCCCCAGTTCATAACTGGGTATCTGTTCTCCTGTAAATCTGATCTAGACAGAATGGTTGCCCTCTGCATTTTCTCTGACAGCTTTGAGCCCAATTTCCTCACATTTTCAAGAGCAATATTTTTCCCTTTAAGTGTAAGACTTACACATCCTTGAGATCATTGCATATGATATAGAATTTTCATTGTTATTCTCATGGATATTATTTCTCTATCTGGCAACCTATTATTTCCCAGCTCCTGCACGATGTTCAAAGCTTGGTTATGTATGTTGTGTAAGATATATGTCAGGTCCTTTGAAGAGGGAGTGGGGTGTGCAAATAGACTCTCCCGCCAGGACTCCTTAACCCCCTTTGCTCTGCATGCTTTCCCCCTGAATCCCATGGCAGTGGGGCAGGCTGCCAGCATTTCATCCGGCCAGGGGCTCAGTTGCATTCTAGCCCCTTTGCACTGCCTGCATTTTGCAAAGGGACTAGAAAGTGGTTGCATTTCACCTACTGAGAATTCAGCTGGACTGGGTGAGCTCTCAGCTGGTACAGACATAGGGTAGCTGGTCCCTGCATCAGCTCCATCCCTCAGCTGCAGACCAGAGGATTCTGTCATGGTGCAGGGTAGGTATGGCTGGAGTACACTGCCCTGGCCACGCTCTGCTGGTGTTCGGCCTGTGACAGAAGCTCTGTGCCACAGAGAAGCTGGGCATTAATACGCTTCCACATCATCAAACCCTCGGCAAGCCCAGGCGTCACTCGGCACCAAGAAGGCTGAGTCCGGAGCCTCAGGGTGCCCCACACAAAGTCCCATCATCCACTGTCTCCAAACACCATTCGTCCTTCACCATTTCATCGCAGGGAAGAAAGGTAAGCAGCAGGATACGGACCCTGGACTTCAGGAAAGCAGACTTCGACTCCCTCAGGGAACGGATGGCCAGGATCCCCTGGGGGACTAACTTGAAGGGGAAAGGAGTCCAGGAGAGCTGGCTGTATTTCAAGGAATCCCTGTTGAGGTTACAGGGACAAACCATCCCGATGAGTCGAAAGAATAGTAAATATGGCAGGCAACCAGCTTGGCTTAATGGTGAAATCCTAGCGGATCTTAAACATAAAAAAGAAGCTTACAAGAAGTGGAAGGTTGGACATATGACCAGGGAAGAGTATAAAAATATTGCTCGGGCATGTAGGAATGTTATCCGGAGGGCCAAATCGCACCTGGAGCTGCAGCTAGCCAGAGATGTCAAGAGTAACAAGAAGGGTTTCTTCAGGTATGTTGGCAACAAGAAGAAAGCCAAGGAATGTGTGGGCCCCTTACTGAATGAGGGAGGCAACCTAGTGACAGAGGATGTGGAAAAAGCTAATGTACTCAATGCTTTTTTTGCCTCTGTCTTCACTAACAAGGTCAGCTCCCAGACTGCTGCGCTGGGCATCACAAAATGCGGAAGAGATGGCCAGCCCTCTGTGGAGATAGAGGCGGTTAGGGACTATTTAGAAAAGCTGGATGTGCACAAGTCCATGGGGCCGGATGAGTTGCATCCGAGAGTGCTGAAGGAATTGGCGGCTGTGATTGCAGAGCCACTGGCCATTATCTTTGAAAACTCGTGGCGAACCGGGGAAGTCCCGGATGACTGGAAAAAGGCTAATGTAATGCCAATCTTTAAAAAAGGGAAGAAGGAAGATCCTGGGAACTACAGGCCAGTCAGCCTCACCTCAGTCCCTGGAAAAGTCATGGAGCAGGTCCTCAAAGAATCAATCCTGAAGCACTTGCATGAGAGGAAAGTGATCAGGAACAGCCAGCATGGATTCACCAAGGGAAGGTCATGCCTGACTAATCTAATTGCCTTTTATGATGAGATTACTGGTTCTGTGGATGAAGGGAAAGCAGTGGATGTATTGTTTCTTGACTTTAGCAAAGCTTTTGACACGGTCTCCCGCAGTATTCTTGTCAGCAAGTTAAGGAAGTATGGGCTGGATGAATGCACTATAAGGTGGGTAGAAAACTGGCTAGATTGTCGGGCTCAACGGGAAGTGATCAATGGCTCCATGTCTAGTTGGCAGCCGATATCAAGTGGAGTGCCCCAAGGGTCGGTCCTGGGGCCGGTTTTATTCAATATCTTCATAAATGATCTGGAGGATGGTGTGGATTGCACTCTCAGCAAATTTGCGGATGATACTAAACTGGGAGGAGTGGTAGATACGCTGGAGGGGAGGGATAGGATACAGAAGGACCTAGACCAATTGGAAGATTGGGCCAAAAGGAATCTGATGAGGTTCAATAAGGATAAGTGCAGGGTCCTGCACTTAGGACGGAAGAACCCAATGCACAGCTACAGACTAGGGACCGAATGGCTAGGCAGCAGTTCTGCGGAAAAGGACCTAGGGGTGACAGTGGACGAGAAGCTGGATATGAGTCAGCAGTGTGCCCTTGTTGCCAAGAAGGCCAATGGCATTTTGGGATGTATAAGTAGGGGCATAGCGAGCAGATCGAGGGACGTGATCGTTCCCCTCTATTCGACATTGGTGAGGCCTCATCTGGAGTACTGTGTCCAGTTTTGGGCCCCACACTTCAAGAAGGATGTGGATAAATTGGAGAGAGTCCAGCGAAGGGCA
Source organism: Lepidochelys olivacea (assembly GCF_965140295.1). Taxonomy (NCBI): domain Eukaryota; kingdom Metazoa; phylum Chordata; order Testudines; family Cheloniidae; genus Lepidochelys; species Lepidochelys olivacea. The sequence continues at coordinate 128,656,086 of NC_140416.1, forward strand.
ACAAAAATGATTTGGGGACTGGAACACATGAGTTATGAGGAGAGGCTGAGGGAGCTGGGATTGTTTAGCCTGCAGAAGAGAAGAATGAGGGGAATTTGATAGCTGCTTTCAACTACCTGAAAGGGGGTTCCAAAGAGGATGGCTCTAGACTGTTCTCAATGGTAGCAGATGACAGAACGAGGAGTAATGGTCTCAAGTTGCAGTGGGGGAGGTTTAGATTGGATATTAGGAAAAAACTTTTTCACTAAGAGGGTGGTGAAACACTGGAATGTGTTACCTAGGGAGGTGGTAGAATCTCCTTCCTTAGAGGTTTTTAAGGTCAGGCTTGACAAAGCCCTGGCTGGGATGATTTAACTGGGAATTGGTCCTGCTTTGTGCAGGGGGTTGGACTAGATGACCTTCTGGGGTCCCTTCCAACCCTGATATTCTATGATTCTATGATTCTATGATTCCTGCCACAGTCTCCCCCACCCAAAGACGCCTTCCTGGGGGAGTGAGCCTCGTGGTGGGAACTGCTGAGTCCAACGTGGTGGGAACCGCTGAGTCCAACAGCTTAACCACGTCCTTCTCACTCTTGCTTTGCTGCAGGATGGGGGCTGGAGCTCCAAGTCTCTCCACTGTGTCCATCTTTCCTTGAAACTGAATCAGCTGGGGTTTCCCTCTCTGGCCTGAGCAACCCACGTTCCCCATCACCAAGCATGAAGCTCCTATATGATGAGTATACCTGTTGTCTCAGCACTCTACAGTATGACCCCCATGTGTGTATTTGCTCCCTCAGTAACCTCTGCTGTGTCCCCCATGTGCATACCCAATGTGCCCAGTGTGTGCCAGTGACCCCCATGTGTGCACTCCCATGGCTACCCTCTGGGTGTGCCCCCACTTTCCACAGTGTGAGTACCCCCCCACACCCCGTATGTGTCTGTGCATGTCCCAGGAGGATGGAGCAGGGCATCTCTTTTGCTCCTTGTTTCTTGCTCCCGCTAGTACTGGAAAATCCTCTGCGTGTAACAGGCTGATTCATGCCCGCGGCTGGATCTCTCCCACCAGTTGTGGAATACAGGATTGTAACCCAGCCCTGATTGAAATAGCAGTCACAATTTCCAGAGTAATACAATGTGCACGTGCATGTCATCTGCAGAGCAACACTCTGCAGACGCAGTTGTAGGTCCAAAAGCCATTTTGAGGCCTCCTCTCTGACTTTGTGGATATTATTCAGTTCACCTTGGAATCCATATTTGGGGCACTGCATAGAATCATAGACTATCAGGGTTGGAAGGGACCTCAGGAGGTCATCTAGTCCAACCCCCTGCTCAAAGCAGGACCGATCCCCAATTAAATCATCCCAGCCAGGGCTTTGTCAAGCCTGACCTTAAAAACTTCTAAGGAAGGACATTCCACCACCTCCCTAGGCAACGAATTCCAGTGTTTCACCACCCTCCTAGTGAAAAAGTTTTTCCTAATATCCAACCTAAATCTCCCCCACTGCAACTTGAGACCATTACTCCTCATTCTGCCATCTTCTACCACTGAGAACAGTCTAGAGCCATCCTCTTTGGAACCCCCTTTCAGGTAGTTGAAAGCAGCTATCAAATTCCCCTCATTCTTCTCTTCCATAGACTAAACATCCCCAGTTCCCTCAGCCTCTCCTCATAAGTCATGTGTTTCAGTCCCCAAATCATTTTTGTTGCCCTCCGCTGGACTCTTTCCAATTTATCCACATCCTTCTTGAAGTGTGGGGCCCAAAACTGGACACAGTACTCCAGATGAGGCCTCACCAATGTTGAATAAAGGGGAACGATCACGTCCCTCGATCTGCTCGCTATGCCCCTACTTATACATCCCAAAATGCCATTGGCCTTCTTGGCAACAAGGGCACACTGCTGACTCATATCCAGCTTCTCGTCCACTGTCACCCCTAGGTCCTTTTCCGCAGAACTGCTGCCTAGCCATTCGGTCCCTAGTCTGTAGCTGTGCATTGGGTTCTTCCGTCCTAAGTGCAGGACTCTGCACTTGTCCTTGTTGAACCTCAGATTTCTTTTGGCCCAATCCTCTAATTTGTCTAGGTCCCCTCTGTATCCTATCCCTACCCTCCAGCATATCTATCTCTTCTCCCAGTTTAGTGTCATCTGCAAACTTGCTGAGGGTGCAATCCACACCGTCCTCCAGATCATTATGAAGATATTGAACAAAAGCGGCCCCAAGACCGACCCTTGGGGCACTCCACTTGATATCGGCTGCCAACTAGACATGGACCCATTGATCACTACCCGTTGAGCCTGACAATCTAGCCAGCTTTCTATCCACCTTATAGTCCTTTCATCCAGCCCATATTTCTTTAACTTGCTGGCAAGAATACTGTGAGATACAGTGTCAAAAGCTTTGCTAAAGTCAAAGAATAACATGTCCACTGCTTTCCTTTCATCCACAGAACCAGTTATCTCGTCATAGAAGGCAATTAGATTAGTCAGGCATGACTTGCCCTTGGTGAATCCATGCTGACTGTTCCTGATCACTTTCCTCTCCTCTAAGTGCTTCAGAATTGATTCCTTGAGGACCTGCTCCAGGGATTTTTCCAGGGACTGAGGTGAGGCTGACTGGCCTGTAGTTCCCAGGATCCTCCTCCTTCCCTTTTTTAAAGATGGGCACTACATTAGCCTTTTTCCAGTCGTCCGGGACTTCCCCTGATCTCCATGAGTTTTCAAAGATAATGGCCAATGGCTCTGCAATCACATCCAACAACTCGTTTAGCACTCTCGGATGCAATGCATCTGGCCCCATGGACTTGTGCATGTCCAGCTTTTTTAAATAGTCCCGAACCACTTCTTTCTCCACAGAGCTGGTCACCTCCTCCCCATGCTGTGCTGCCCAGTGCAGTAGTCTGGGAGCTGACCTTGTTTGTGAAGACAGAGGCAAAAAAAGTATTGAGAACATTGATGTATTCAATGGTTTGGATGTTCTCACTGCAGTCGCATGAAGGGGAGTCTTTGATTTTCCACTTTTGCATCAAGTAGCCACATCTTGCATGGTTTATTTGGATGTGGTTCAAAGTCTTGTAGCAGGTCAAACCCAGGAGGGCAGCTTGCTGGGTCAGTGATATAATGCTTGTTTGGAATGGTGAATGAGGTCCTGACACTTTGGCATGCCTGTGCCAGATCCAGAGACATGAAGCAGTTGCCTGTGGTCCATGCTGGTTTCTGCGATTTCAGGCATTGTTGGGGTATGTTGTCCATAGTCTTCTAGATGGGAAGTTCCAGGTAGTCTGTGGCAGGTTTAAGTTCTTGTGCTGTGACTATGTTTTGCTGGGTAGTTGGAGGTGTGATGTTTGCAAAAACAGAAAGCCACAGTGGAAGCATTGACTTCAAAGTTCCTGGGATGATTCACAGGGTCTGATTCACTTGCCTGTCCACAAGCTGAGCATGGCAGCTTCTTGTCTGCACTGATGCACTATGCAACTGAGTAAACCACGGCCAAGCCAATGTTCATAGCATTGAGGCAGTTGATCCCCACCTTCTTCCAGATAACTTTTGGGTGGTGTTGATGTGAGGCTACTTTTTGGGGGTGCTCATGAAAGGCGAGTGTGCAGTCAAGAATGACACTGAGCTTTGCTGGTGCTGGGGCATGGCGCACAGTTTCACCACAAACCTCGACAGAGTGTCTGGTGCGGTAAGCAGTTCTGTCGTCAAGATGGAAAGCAGAGAAAACCGATTTGCAAGCTGTGCACTTTGGATAAAACAGTAACCAGAGCTGTATTCGTTATGGGGAACTCAGAATCAGGGACAATGGAAAAAGGGATCAGGATAATAAAAGACTGAATCAACAATACATAAACTTTACCCCGCCTATATGTGCCGTCTGCTCAAACCACCCTGTCTTCCCTCTCGGCATTGACCTAGGCAAACAGTGAGTGTAGGCTCAGTCTTTGTATTACCGTAGCACCGAGGAGCCCTAGTCACGGAGCAGCACCCCACTGAGGTGGGCACTGAACAAACACAGAACACAAAGATGAGCCGGATTCCAAAGTACTTACAATGATCTGATTGGCCATTTCCATCTCTCTGGGTGAAATACACCCTGATCTGGAGGCCAGCACTAGAGCTGGGTGGGAATTTTTGGACAGAAAATGTTCGCTTGTTTGTTAGAAAATGCCAATTCATTAAACCTGAGACTTTCCATGGAACTTAATTGGTTTTGGTGCAGCTTTTGTTGGGAAGATTTCCTAGGTTCAGGATTGAATTTATGGTCAAACCTGGGGGATAGGGTTCTTACCTGGGCTCCCTGCTCTGAGTCAGGCAGAGCATCACTTATGTCTCACTCATACGTTTTGATGGCCTAAGCGGTGCCCAAACCTTGTGCCAAGTAGGGCTGGTCGGAAAACAAGAATTCCATTCTGTGAAAAATGTCAAGGTTTCTGCACTTTTTTGTTCTGCATTGAAATGAAAAATGAGACCTTTCAAAACTATTTGTGGAAAAGGAAAGATGCCCCCTTCAAGTAGCCAATAGTTTAGCAGCTAGGGCTAGCCCCCCCGTGCAGGGGTGAATTGACCTCTAGCTTTTTAAAGTTACAATGATCTTATCACTTCTGAAACACTTTCCCATTAAAGCTCTTTAGGCTTTGGACTTTCTCTAAATCCAGATCAGAGCACCCCACCATGCGTGATATCCAGCATGATGTATGCAATGCAAACTGCGTGTGGCAAAGCATATGACAAAATGTAATGACATGCAAAATGGTATTTGTCAAATCTGTACTGAAGGGCTGAATAGATTCTGATCAGCTCACTCTGGCTTTTCATCCCGTTTTGGTCTGCCTGATTTCTTAAACAAGGTACCTTCTGCCTATTGACACTGTTTGGTTATTAGACAGCTTTGCTGGGCAGACTTGTTCAGGGAACCAGAAAGGGATGCTAGCAGCAGAATTTCTTCTTTAGTCATGAGAGGCTGGTTTGTTTCACCTCAGGTTAAAATCTTATGCTTACTAGAAAGCAACAAGGGACACAAAAGGAGACACTATGTAGTAAATAGATTTTATCCCTAAACACAGCACAAAGGCCCTTAACAGCCTGCTCCTACTCCTGCTTCTGCTTTCGTCCTAGCCTGCACCCTCCGGACAATAAAATAGCCCAACAAGATGACGTTTGAAGTGCTATACATTTCCTTCTGCATATTATTCATGATGTCCTTGACATAATGTTCCCACTGATCATCATCGGAGCCCTGCCTGCCAGTGCTCCGCTTTCTGCCTCTCACAGGTTTGCTGTGTGAGTTGTATTGTTTGGCTTTGTCGTTAGTAGGGTGCAGCCATTCTTCAACAGGATCCACAGCTAGCTTGGCAGAGGCTGGAACACTGTGTTCCCCTTCACACTGGAAAGTTCAGCTTGCTTTCCATTACCGATGAGGGAGTCATTTGTCAATGTAGCATTAGAAGGGTGAACTCATTGGCTACTTCTCTGTTTAGATGTTGTTCAGCGTCGAACAGAGTCTTTACACTGATCTATGTTTCCGATCGTATGCAATGTGCTTCCCTGGAAGGGAGGTTTAGCATCACTGGGGGGCATTGTTTCATCTTTTGGCACTCAGTACTGTCTGTAAAGCAGCTCGATGCTGCTTTGAGGCCAAATCCTGCTGTGTGTGTGTACTACTCCCATGGATAGCAGAGGGGATTGTGGACAAGGAGCCGAGAGCACAATTCACCAAGGGCTGATGTATCAGACCCTTGCTGTTAGACTTCTCAGTCTAAATCAATCAGCTTTGGGGGTCTGGAAGGAACCCCAGCTGGGTAGAGAGCTGCATAATAAGTGAGGTGGATTCTGAGTATTTTTGGACTAGGTACTAAGAAGAACATTGGGCTCACTGGGTATATCAGTCTCTCTTGTATGTGTTGCCGTTCTCAGAAGGAGAGTGGGGAAGGAGAACAGGAAGCTGTGAATAGCAGCCATTATATGAAGTACAGACAACGAACGTCAGACAGCTGAGCCCAATGCCCCCCAGGTGGGCACAGGTAAACGGAAAGTGTACGTGCCTGTCAGTTATATGCAGTGCTGTGTGGCCATCCCCATTCCCTCCCCGCAGAGAGGCTCTGTAGCCCTCACTTGCTAGGGCAGGTCTCGCCATCGTCGGGCTCCTGCTGAGAGTCAGGGCTGCGGGTCCGCACTGGGCTGGAGTGAGGCAAGCCGCAGGGTAGCTGCAGGAAGTTTGAACTCTGCGCTCACCTGTTCATCCAGGTCGTCACCCAGCGGGGTCAACAGATTGCCCCCCCCCCCCCCCCCGTGAACCCTGTACAGTGCTCAGCGTGCAGTCCACACTCCCTGTGTAGGCCAGGGGTTGCTCCCATGATTTTTCCCACCCCTCAGATCCTCTGGAGAATCCACACTAGAGAGCTCCATACCCACCCCGGGTAAGGGGGATTGGGGAGGGAGCCACCTGGACAGTTCCCTGGCAGGGCAGCTCCACAGGAAGAGCAAGGGATTGCCATTACAGCCTCCTGCTTCCAGCTGTGGAACGTACACCTGTTGGGGGCAGAGCGAGCCAAACTCTGCCGCACCCTGGTCTTCACCCTAGGGGCTGGATCCTCATCTCTGGTCACGCTGGGGTAAATCTGGAGTAACTGCTGAATTCAGTGACTTTTCACCCATGTAAATGAGCTCAGAGTCTGGTGTGGTAAATTGAGGGAGCAACACTGGGCTCATTTTTGTCCTTTGAAATCAGGTTCCAGTGGCTTTAATAGGGTGGAGAAGAGGAAATGTGTAGGGCATGTGGAATGCTGTGGATTTGCTAGCAGGATGCCATGTATCTTCTGAACCCGACACAAGCTAGATAGGATAGTTCCCCTTCTTTCCTCACCCTGCGCCAGAGTATCTTGTTGTGATGGTCTCTTGAAGTCTGTGAATTGGGATAATAGCTACTAAATGTCTATTCTATCATTTTGAATGAATGCATTGTAAGAAACCGCATTACAGTCACATTGCTTTAAGAGCGGTGCTGTTGAAATCTCAGCAGAGAGATTTTTAATGAGTAACAATGCCCCTTTTATTCTGGTTTCCGATTGTCTCGGACTTTAACAGTGTACAGGTGTCACCTCATTCACCAATGAAACACAGTCGTCACCGGGCTGGAGTGTGGAAGCTGCGTGACTAAGCACTGACAATGCTCAACAACGTAGGACAGCAAATGAAAAATACTGCATATGATTGAAAGTACAGCAGGGCATATGGGCAATGGGAATGCAACTTCCAGCGTGGGAATTTGGCCAGGACACTGAGGCTAAGGGAAAGCAGTGCCGTGGGTATGGTGATGGAGCATGGAACCTCCGTGGACAGGGGAAAGTGCACCAAGCGATGGAGTGCAGAGCCTGTCCAGAAGAGGAGTGTTGTTCTCAGGGAGATCTGTTGAGCATTTCCCCTAGTGATGCTTGCTGAGTAGGTGCCAGCTGCGTGGCCTCCTTCAGAAGCAGGAAGCGGCAGCTGTGTGGCCAGGAAGATACATAAGAGAGGGAGGCACCCGCAATGGTGTAGATATGCACATGAACTTTGGGGTTCTTATCGAAACAGGACCTCTCAGCATTCTCAGGTGCCCTTTTTGACATTATCTGATTAAAATATGACCATGTAGATCATTGTGGCTTCCACCGTTAGATAATCGCAACAAACCTTGTACAAAGTGTGTCAAGTAAGGTGTCTATGGAAAAGTTATGATTCACTGAATATGATTATGCCATGTGTATGCATGTATCATGTTTGTATCTAAAGTTATAAATATTAACTATGTACCTATATTTAAAATGTTTACTTCTGTGGTAATACTTACATGGTATTTAGCCTGCACGTCTTGAAAGGACTATTTAAGTCAAATGGCCCATCAAAGAACACTTAACCTGCAATGGGCCATGGGTGATGCCCATCTACACTTAATCATAGAATCATAGAATCACAGAATATCAGGGTTGGAAGGGACCCCAGAAGGTCATCTAGTCCAACCCCCTGCTCGAAATAATGGACTTTCCTGTGAACGTTCCAATTAGAGTATGGGTAATGGCTTCTGCTATAACTAAGCGAAGCATGCATGGACATGTGACTTCCCCAAGTGACTCCAAACAACATCTTGTACCCTGTAATTTTCCAGAGCGAGAACAATGGGTTTCCCTTCACTTGGTAGAAGCTATAAATGGCCCTGGAAACATCTCCATTTTGTATCTTTACTGCTCAAACCTCTGGACTATGAACTTATATGAATGGGAACATTCTAACCAAGGGACTGTGGACTTTCCAATGGTTTGGAAGTAACCAGAGACTTAATAAGCCAGCAGTTTATTCCATCACTGGTACAAGCCTGAACCGAGAACCTTGCAACTATTGTATGTATTTGATTCCTTTAACCAATTTTAACTCTCGTCTTCCTTTCTTTCTTTCTTTCTTTCTTTCTTTCTTTCTTTCTTTCTTTCTTTCTTTCTTTCTTTCTTTCTTTCTTTCTTTCTTTCTTTCTTTCAATAAACCTTTAGATATTAGATACTGAAGGATTGGCAACAGCATGATTTTTGGGTAAGATCTGAGTTATATATTGACCTGGGTATGTGGCTGGTCCTTTTGGGATCAGAAGAACCCTTTTGTTTGATGAAATTGGTTTTAAATAACCACTCATCAATAAGTTAGCGTCTGGGTGTTGAATCCAGAACTGAAATACCTAAGGGGGCTGCATTTCTGACTTGGTGTTAGCCAGTGTGGTGAGACAAAAGTTTACTTTTGTTGCTGGTTTGTTATATCTCATGGAAGAATAACCACCCGTTTTGGGGTGTTTCTGCCCTTTAACCCAGCAGTTTGTCCTGAATTTGGAATTCTCAGTTGTGACACACTGAGGCAGGATGATACCTTTCTCTAGCTCTTGTTATACTGCAGCATTTTTCATCTTCTATAACCATGCACCAGTAGGTGCTAGGGGTGAACTAGGATAAAAGTGCACATGGAGTATCAACACTCTTGCTCACCAAACTTTAACAACTTGATTATCCAATATCCTTGGCTGGGCCCCCTTTGTGAGTGCTCCCTGTTGCCTTCCACAGCTCCCTCTTCACGGGGTGAAAGCTTCTTTCTGCCTTGGCTTTGAAAGGCTCCAGCCCGCCTTCCTCACAGGCCTCCTTGTATGCAGTCGCCTTGTGTTTTCCCTCGAGGAGGAAAAGTGCGTGGATTCCAACTCTACTGCCATGTGCAACGTCAAATACTGTCCATCTGAAGACAGAGAAGAAGATTTCTCCCCAAAAGTAACTGATTTTTGGATCCTGTCTCAAGTTTACTTTTCTCTAAAGTTAGAGAGATGGACACTGTGAGTTACAGTTAGACAACAGGATGCTCGATCTAGCGGACGTAAGCTGAGCACGTGAGCAGCACACAACGCATAGCCTCCTGTGCTGAGTGGGACCCTGCCTGAACCGTTTCCCACTTCTTCTCCTAGCCATTGCTTTGCAGTTCATTGGCCCGCCTCCTGTCCATCCCGTTTCCCCACACAGTTCTGAGAGGCTGGCCTCACCCAGGAGGAGCCAGTGGCTGTCCTGGTGGGATGTAAGGACTCTTGTCAGGGTCTGAGTGACCACATCCTAGGCTTGTGTAAAGAGCTGCCTCTTGTTGGAGGAGGTTTGAGCTTCAACTTCCCCCAGAGTAGAGAAACAGAACTGAGAAGTTTCAGAGTAACAGCCGTGTTAGTCTGTGTTCGCAAAAAGAAAAGGAGGACTTGTGGCACCTTAGAGACTAACCAATTTATTTGAGCATAAGCTTTCGTGAGCTACAGCTCACCACAGTATGCATCCGATGAAGCGAGCTGTAGCTCACGAAAGCTTATGCTCAAATAAATTGGTTAGTCTCTAAGGTGCCACAAGTACTCCTTTTCTTTTTGAGAACTGAGAAGAAAGCACAGAAGCCACGTTTCTGACACACACCTAAAGTACACATGGTAAGTGGTTACACTTTGTCACAGACCTACTTGCAATTAGGAAAAAATTCCCCTGAGAGGCAGGTTATAAATAATTTTCCATTAGTGGGCTTCTTGCACCTTCCCCTGAAGCCTTTGGAATGGAGCAGTGTTCAAGAAGGGAGACAGGACTACTGGCTTGACCAACTACCTTGATTCATCTGTCCCTATGTACATGATGTGCTGCAATAACTAGGGAGACCAGTGCTGAGCTAATGGGCCTAAGACAAAAATAACCTTATTTAAGAAGTTGCTTTCCTCTTTAGGTTTAAATTTAAAACAATTCCACACTTTAGTAATTGTTTAACCTTAGCCTTGGGGCATACCCCTTAGCCTTTTGCATAGGCAAACAGATAGATTCCTAAATAATTTTTATTGTCACTAACAGAATTTGCTGTCCATACTGGTTGCACTAATTTATGTATCTGCAGGCCCATAAAATAGAGAGGAAAATCGTGTGTGCATAAAAAAATGTGTGCACCCTTGTACTTGCAAGGCCATGCTGAGACCCCTCTAAAAATAATCTTGGAGAAGGGCAGAATGCTGTTTAGAAACACGTTTGCATTCCCACACCCGTTGCAACTTTACCTCTCTCTGTGCAGATTTAAACCGACCCATACATACACTTTAAAGGCAGGGGGATGGAGGGTTTTTCATCTGTCAAGATAACAGTTCAGGCCAAGGGTGCCAGAGCCTGATCCAATCTAAATCTCTGGTCACATGGTTTCCCTCAGGGCACCCTAGGCTTTGTCTGGTGCCGCCGTGCTGTGTATCTCTCCTGGTCCATCCAGTGCCACCCTGCCGTGCAGCTCTTCTGTATGTATCAGGTCTGCCCTGCTTTGTATCTGGACACATATCTCACTGTCTCTCCCAGTGCTGTCATACAGATATGGAAGAGAAGAGGAGGACATATACCTCCCTGCAGGACCCCACAGTAGGACCATTTCTAACCTTGTATCTATCCTACATCAGACCTGGCGTCTGCCCATGAGGGCAGGTTACACATCCTCAAGCGATGGAATATTTTCCAAGAACACTTTAAAGGAAATTAAATGTAAAAAAGGAAACATTGTGTGTGTGTGTGGGGGGGGGGCGTTCCGGAGAAAGCAACGGGCTGGAACTGAGTGAATCAAGCAGTGAAGAGAAGACGGGACAGGCGCAGGGTGAAGACATATTTAAAAATAGCACAGTCTGGAGAACCTGGGACTCACTTCGAAAGCTGTGACGCCAGATCCCACCCCCTTACTAGCAGCAGGCTGCCATGCTGCAGCCAGACACTGGCTGGCTAAACAACCCTCTGGGGACCTGGGGGCGCACAGGGACGTGGCAGAAAAAAGGGTGCATGGTCAGAGCACTCCTCAGGGCGAGTGAGCCCCGGCTCCTGCAGTGGCCCGCTGAGGACTGGGCGTAGTCAGAGCAACGTAGGCTAGTGGCTGCACTGCACTAGGTGACGGTTGCTCAAGTTTTAGGAGCTGTAGACACATGGGCCCCAGTATTTATTCATTCCTGCACTCAGTGTTGCAAGGCCCGACTGATTTAGGAGCCTCCATCACATTTTCAAAAGGGATTTAGGCACTTAGAACCCAGTCAATGAGATTGAGATGCCTAAGTGCCTAAATCCCTTTTGATAATGCAGTGTAGGCTCCTGAATTATTAGGCTGTGCGACAATGAGCGCAGCAATGCCTAAATACCTTTACAAAGCTGGGCTATGAGCTACAAAATTACCCATGTGATATTTTGCCCAGTAGCTGGGCACGTATCCCTTCACGTATCCCTTCGATTGATGCTTCCTCGGCCCTCCTAGGGCTTGTCCCCCCAACGGCACTGTGGCAGAACGTCTCCCGTCAGCGCTGATATTACATCTCCTTAAGAGGCAGCCGTGACAGTGAGAGGAGAAGCCCTCCAAGCCACATATCCCCGCCTTCACCTGGAGTTGGGCTGGTATCATCCCGCTGCTCAGGAGTGCGGATTTTCCACTCATAGTTATGTGCAATACGCATTCCTTCCCTACCAATGCATGTTTTCTCCTGTTTGTGCAACTGGGTGTCTTTTCAGTCCTACTTACAGCTGGTGTTCTGGCTCGTACGTCTCTGTGGCTCATCCCATGCACCAACAGTCTCCTGGCTTGGGTTTGGAGAAGCACTGGAAGGTTTAGGTGCTTCTCCAAAGTTGTTCCCAATCAGAGGGGTTTTAGGTCCCCTATCACTGCTTCATGGCCATGTCCTTCCAGGCCCCGGCCCTGCACCCAAACCACAGTCTCCTGCAATCCTGCACTCGTCCTGTGCCACTCCCTGGCTCCAGGTGCCCATTCATTTCCCTGGTCTTCCAACTTTCCTCTTGCACTTTACAACAGCTCCTCACTTACTGCCCTAGACCAGCGGCTCTCATTCTTTCCAGACGACTGTACCCCTTTCCAGAGTCTGATTTGTCCTGCATGCCCCCAAGTTATACCTCACTTAAAAACTATTTGCTTACACAATCAGACACAGACATACGGAGGTGTCCCAGCCCACTGTTATTGAAATAGTATGTACTTACTCAATTTTTACCATATAATTATAAAATAAATCAACTGGAATATAAATATTGTACTTACATTTCAGTGTAGAGTATATAGTCCTTGTCTGTATGGAATTTTAGTTTGTACTGACTTCGCCAGGGCTTTGTATGTAGCTGAGCTGAGGTTCCCCCCGGAAGACCTCCTTCTACCCCCAGGGGCACCCGTACCCCTGCTTGAGAACCGCTGCCCTGGAATACAAGCCACTGAATAGAAAGTATCTGCTCTACACACTGACCCTGCATCTGCAGCTAACTTTCCTTCTAGTTTCTTTAAAGCAAAGACACATTGTAGGAAAATACATAAAAATCAGATGAGAAATGGGCAATTCCTAATTAAAATTAGTTTAGCTAGGAGAAGTGGACAGTTTGCCTCTCCTAGGAGGGAAGAGAGTCGCTCCGCATTTTCATCTAAGCACTGCTCTGATAATAACTTATTAATGCGATAAAGATTTTGACAAGAACAGAAATGGCACAGAAGAGCAGCAGTCTCAAGAGAGCCTTAAAAATGTAACCTTAGCCAGAACTGATGCAATGTTTATCCATTTCTGTGACAATATTATAGCACAGATGAGACACAATGCAAGCTTAAACTGCGTCTATGAGTCTTCAGGCAATAGCTGCCTAGATCTCCTCAGCGGAGGCACTTATGTCTAGGGAAATTCTAAAGGCTCCAATTTCATACAAGACCTTCTCAGTTTGCAGAGCAAAACAAATAAATCAAGAGAGAATGGTTTGTATACATTAAAATGCAAAAGATTCACAGTTCTTCAACTACTGATCCCCCAGCTTTACTCCATTCTACTGATTTGTCTTGTGCTACAAGTCCTTCTAAAACACCACGTTTAAAATAACCCAGCGAATAAGTGAGATCCTCCAAAGTGTCATTTTTTTAACTGACTCACTGGGAAATGCTATAGCTAATACATGTAATTGTAAGCGTTCTGAGGGTTGTGGAAAAGGACAATACAAGGGAGGCAAGTTTGGCTGCTAGAACCTGGGAAGCTATAAAGCTAATGAACCTTCCCTCATTGTGCTTGGGCCCTCATTAGAATTCCAACCCTTCACCCTGGAGGCTGATGTCTGAGTCTCCTGAGGACAGGAATCTGACAATTTTGTTGGCAATAGGCACCAGAGCTACAGCTCTAAGAAAGGACAGAAACTCCTAATGATATTTTATGACGCTCTGGCCAGTTTCAGTGTGCGATCTGGAAGAGAGGCAAACCTCTGTTCCCAGCACTGACAGGCTTAATCTGAAAATGGCATTGCTAGAGGTGAGTGAAAACACTTTTTGTGCAAACATAATCAAAGGAATATTTATGATGCCTATTACTCAGCCGCAGTGTTGTTTCTTGCCGTGTACCCGTTCAGTCACCTCGAAGCCGTTCAGTGCCTGGAGAGTCTAACTGATCAAAAGCAAATCAGAGTGGCTCCTCATTATGTGTGAGATGCTTAGTGAAGGAAGCAGAAAGCTATCAGGTGGTGGAGCCTTTGTCCAAAGCTGTTTTTTGTAGCCCAGAGAGTTATTTTTAATAGCTGTGGATCTCATCGCTCTCACGATTTGACCTTTCCCACACTGAATTGCAGGCTGCCCTTGGGGCAAGTCTGGCATTTACAGGAGCTTACTTTTCTCCAGGAATGGCGCCTCGGGCAAGACTGGGGCATGGTTCAGAAAGGAAAAGGCTCACTATTTTGTAAAGTCTCCTAACCCTGTGTATTGCCTGGCACTCCCTGCGCTGCTCTTTCTGCCCCAGAGGTCAAGAGCGCTGAGTTCCCACCTTCCCGGAGGTGATGGGGTCAGACTTCCAGCCCAGGATGGTGGGCATCAGGCTCCAACTGCGGGGCTCAGCACTGGGTGCCATCTCCCAGGCTCATGCCCCCTCCCCCCATCGTTCCTGGCCCCTGCTGCCTTCTTACCCACCTCCCCATCCAGGGCTTAATTGGTCCCCAGGCTTGCCGGGGCTGAATAAATCTGAAATTTGTATGTTTGTTAATGTCACTTTTCACAGCAGACTTAGGAGGTAGCTGGGAGGCTGTGAAAAGCGATTTTAAGAGACAAGTATCGCTTTTCACAGCCGCAGACTTACTAGCCAGGAAATCTGAAAACAAAAGGAACAACAACAACAACAAAAGACAAGAATGTGCAAAGCACCCTGTTTGTGTTTCTAGTCTGTTTAGGTCCAGTAAAGAATAGAGACAACTGTACATTATTTTTATTATTGAGTCAGTAAAAAAACCCTACATACAGTATAATGATTTGGACAGGTGTCTGTGCATATTTATTTGTTTTTTTTTCCTAAAGTTAATTATGGGGTTTTTTGGAAAAATTGTCAGAGTGACCACCAGCAAGTGGGCGGGGGGGATAATAGGCCAGGGGAGGCTCTGCCACCCCCGGACAGCCCCTTGTGAGCTGGCCGGGGAATGCTTTTGCTTTATTCTGCCCCATGCAGTTTCCGGGGCGGCAGAGTACGAGCTGTTCAGCTCCCTGGGTTCCTCAGCAATTTCCCTGGACTCCAGAGAAATTACTGAGGAACCCAGGAAGCTGAGTCGCATGTATCACCTCCTCAGCCGCCCTGGAACCTGCCTAGGGCAGCTCAAAAGCTCTTCTCTGGGAAGAGACGCTGTCACGCTGTGGCTTTTCATGGGCGGCTTGGGGTCTGGGGAGGGGAGGCCTGGAGCTCCTCTGGCCAAGCAGGAGGGCGCTCGGGTACTCTGGCTGAGGGTGGGGGAGCTCAGGGCTTCTCTGGCTGGGGAGGGCTCGTTGCTCTGGCCGCAGGGAGTCGGGGGGGTTCTCAGGGTGCCAGCTGCAGGGGTGCTTGGGCGGAGGGGGCAGAACTGGAGGCTAGCCTCCCCGAAGAGGGGCTCCACCCACCGCCCATGCCAGTAAGAGTTGGTGGCCACACTCTGAGGCCACCAGAAAATTTGTTGTGAGAACCCCATGCCTAATCTCTGTTTTCCAGACGCTGGGAATGGACGACAGGGGATGGATCACTTGATGATTCCCTGTTCTGTTCACCTGCCATGGCCACTGTCGGAAGATAGGACACTGGGCTAGATGGACCATTGTTCTGACCCAGTATGGCCCTTCTTATGTTCTTATATGATCCACATACACTATGGAGATTATTGCAAGGTTATTCCTCCAACACTAAATACGCATATTCAAAGGCTTCATTTGAAACACATTCCTAAAATACAGACTCTTGGCTCAGACATTGCTTGGTGGAATACATTGCTGTACTTACACCTTATTATGTTGCCTGCCAGACTTTTGCATAAATTTAAGTCTATTTTGCTGTCACGTGAACAAATGCATACAATAAGAATTTCAATAATTCTAAAAAATGAATACAAAGGGAAACATGGATTTGAAATTACTCTGCTCCTTGTGACTAGACAGTGAGGCAGTTCATGACTGTAACCAATTTAAATGGTTAGTTATGAACTGGGAAAATGGAAATGAAGAGTTGTGTAAAATCCATGCAAGTGTAGGATTTAGAGCAAAATTCAGCCCTGGTGTAAATGGGCACTGCGTGAAGTGCTTCAGTGGAGACGCTCTCTACTGCAGGGCATATTGCAGCCTGAACTAGTGATTCTCCAGACGCTAAACATTTATTTAAAGAGAAAGTGTGTCTGGGACTGCTGGCTGTGACTGTAACCTTCCCTATGTAAACTAGTGCATGGCTTTCTTCTTTACTCTGCAGCTCGACAGATGACAAACTAATATTAAAGAGAAATGCAAACGTTCCCATTCATCTTAAAAGGGCATTTGCTTTCCAGCATTGCTTTGAGAAACGTTCTCAACAAAAGTTGAGCACTTGGAATTCTGAAGGTTTTTGCTGTCATCGAGATTTCACAAAAAACAAACAAAATTCAACACACCCTCACAAATCACCTGGAGTTTTTGTGATTTTTATTCATAAGAAGGAGCATATTTGAGTGTAAGAAAGATAATGAAGTCAAGGAAATAAGGGAAAAGATAGTCAACATGTAAACATAGGAATGCCTATTTCAGATTGAAAGTTTATTAAATTTCATAACCAAGGAAACTTTAACATTTTACAGCAAGATCTGGGGACAGGTTTAAATTTTTGTCACATATATTTTTCTGTTCAATATACCGTACTATTTATTCTCCTGTCATACATTGCTGATTATTTGTGATTATCCCTTTTTAGCCATAATTATCTATTAATATGTGTTTCAGTCTAGAAGTCTAAATAATAAGATGGCTGAACTAGAGTGCCTCATATTAAATGAGGCTACTGATGTAATAGGCATCACAGAAACTTGGTGGAATGAGGATAATCAATGGGACACAGTAATACCAGGGTACAAAATATATTGGAAGGACAGAACAGGTCATGCTGGTGGGGGAGTGCCATTATATCTGAAAGAAAGCATAGAATCAAATGAAGTAAAAAAATCTTAAATGAACCAAACTGTACCATAGAATCTCTCTGGATAGTAACTCCATGCTTGAATATAATAATAAGAATATAGCAGAAGGGATATGTTACTGACCACTTGACCAGGATGGTGCTAGTGACTGTGAAATGCTCAGGGAGATCAGAGAGGCTATTAACATAAAAACACTCAATAATAATGGGGGATTTCAAGCATCCCCATATTGACTGGGTACATGTCACCTTTGGACAGGATGCAGAGATAAAGTTTCCTGACACCTTAAGTGACGGCTTCTTGGAGCAGCTAGTCCTGGAACCCACCAGAGGAGAGGGAATTCCTGATCTAGTGCTAAGTGGAGCACAAGATCAGATCCAAGAGGTGAATATGGCTGGACTGCTGGGTAATAGTGACCATAATATAATTAAATGTAACATCCCTGTGGCAGGGAAAACACCACAGTGGCCCAACACTGTAGCATTTAATTTTAGAAAGGGGAACTACGCAAAAACAAGAAGATTAGTTAAACAGAGATTAAAAAGTTTCCATGTAGCTTACAGGGATTTCACTTTTGGTGTTGTACCTTTTAAAGACACCATAATAGAGACCCAACTTATATGTATACCCCAAATTAAAAAAAAAAAAAAAAGCATAGTAAGAGAACGAAAAAGTGCCACTGTGGCCACCAACAAAGTAAAAGAAGCAGTGAGGGGCAAAAAGGCCCTTCATCACTGAGGATGTGAGGGAGATTCCCAAACCTGAGCCATTCTTTTTACGTGACAAATCTGAGGAACTGTCCCAGATTGAGATGTCATTAGATGAGGTTTTGAAACAAACCGATAAACTAAACAGCAATAAGTCACCAGGACCAGATGGGATTCACCCAAAAGTTCTGAAGGAACTCAAATGTGAAATTGCAGGACTACTAACTGTCATCTGTAACCGATCATTTAAATCAGCTTCTGTAACAAATGACTGGAGGACAGCTAATGTGATACCAATTTTTAAAAAGGGCTCCAGAGGTGACCCCCGGCAATTACAGGTCGGTAAGCCTGACTTCAGTACGGGGTAAAATGGTTGAAACTATAGTAAAGAACAAAGTTTTCAGGCACATAGTTGAACAAAATATCGTGGGAAAGAGTCAACATGTTTTTTGTAAAGGGAAATCATGCCTCACCAATCTACTAGAATTCACTGAGGGGGTCAACAAGCATGTGGACAAGAGGGATCCAAACACAAAAAAAGAAGCTTACAAGAAGTGGAAGATTGGACAAATGACGAGGGAAGAGTATAAAAATATTGCTCGAGCATGCAGGAGTGAAATCAGGAAGGCCAAATCACACCTGGAGTTGCAGCTAGCAAGACATGTTAAGCGTAACAAGAAGAGTTTCTTCAGGTGTGTTAGCAATAAGAAGAAAGTCAAGGAAAGTGTGGGCCCCTTACTGAATGAGGGAGGCAACCTAGTGACAGAGGATGTGGAAAAAGCTAATGTACTCAATGCTATTTTTGCCTCTGTCTTCACAAACAAGGTCAGCTCCCAGACTGCTGCACTGGGCAGGAGAGCATAGGGAGGAGGTGACCAACCCTCTGTGGAGAAAGAAGTGGTTTGGGACTATTTAAAAAAGCTGGACGAGTACAAGTCCATGGGGCCAGATGCGCTGCATCCAAGAGTGCTAAAGGAGTTGGTGGATGTGGTTGCAGAGCCATTGGCCGTTATCTCTGAAAACTCATGGCGATCGGGGGAGGTCCCAGATGACTGGAAAAAGGCGAATGTAGTGCCAATCTTTAAAAAAAGGGAAGGAGGAGGAGCTGGGGAACTACAGGCCAGTCAGCCTCACCTCAGTCCCTGGAAAAATCATGGAGCAGGTCCTCAAGGCATCAATTCTGAAGCACTTAGAGGAGAGGAAAGTGATCAGGAACAGTCAGCATGGATTCACCAAGGGCAAGTCATGCCTGACTAATCTAATTGCATTCTATGATGACATAACTGGCTCTGTGGATGAGGGGAAAGCAGTGGACGTGTTACTCCTTGACTTTAGCAAAGCTTTTGAAATGGTGTCCCACAGTATTCTTGCCAGCAAGTTAAAGAAGTATGGGCTGGATGAATGGACGATAAGGTGGATAGATTGTCAGGCTCAATGGGTAGTGATCAATGGCTCCATGTCTACTTGGCAGCTGGTATCAAGCAGAGTGCCCCAAGGGTCGGTCCTGGAGCCGGTTTGGTTCAATATCTTCATTAATGATCTGGAGGATGGTGTGGATTGCACCCTGAGCAAGTTTGCAGATGACATTAAACTGGGAGGAGTGGTAGATACGCTGGAGGGTAGGGATAGGATACAGAGGGCCCTAGACAAATTAGAGGATTGCGCCAAAAGAAATCTGATGAGGTTCAACAAGGACAAGTGCAGAGTCCTGCACTTAGGATGGAAGAATCCCATGCACCGCTACAGACTAGGGACCGAATGGCTTGGCAGCAGTTCTGCAGAAAAGGATCTAGGGGTTACAGTGGACGAGAAGCTGGATATGAGTCAACAGTGTGCCCTTGTTGCCAAGAAGGCCAATGGCATTTTGGGATGTATAAGTAGGGGCATTGCCAGCAGATTGAGGGACGTGATCGTTCCCCTCTATTCGACATTGGTGAGTCCTCATCTGGAGTACTGTGTCCAGTTTTGGGCTCCACACAACAAGAAGGATGTGAAAAAATTGGAGAGAGTCCAGCGAAGGGCAACAAAAATGCTTAGAGAAGTGGAACATATGACATATGAGGAGAGGCTGAGGGAACTGGGATTGTTTAATCTGCGGAAGAGAAGAATGAGGGGGGATTTGATAGCTGCTTTCAACTACCTGAAAGGGGGTTCCAAAGAGGATGGCTCTAGACTGTTCTCAGTGGTAGCAGGTGACAGAACAAGGAGTAATGGTCTCAAGTTGCAGTGGGGGAGGTTTAGGTTGGATATTAGGAAAAACTTTTCACTAGGAGGGTGGTGAAGCACTGGAATGCGTTACCTAGGGAGGTGGTGGAATCTCCTTCCTTAGAAGTTTTTAATGCCCAGGGTGACAAAGCCCTGGCTGGGACGATTTAGTTGGGGATTGGTCCTGGTTCGAGCAGGGGGTTCGACTAGATGACCTCCTGAGGTCCCTTCCAACCCTGATATTGTATGATTCTGTGATTGAATGGATGACAGGGGATGGATCACTTGATGATTACCTGCTCTGTTCATTCCCTCTGGGGCACCTGGCACTGGTCAATGGCGGAAGACAGCGCCGGTCTAACCCAGTATGGCTGTTCTTATGTTCTTAGTCAATTCTGATATTATCTCTATTTCATTAACCTTAATGCAAGTTACTCTCATTTTATTATCATTCATTGATATCAATAACTATAGGTCACACTCTTAAAGATGAATTAACTTGTATATTTCACCTCTGTAGAACACCACCAGCGTTATTTTGCTGGCCACAAGTTTAAGGTGAAATTTACGTTCTGTATTTCCTGTGGATGCAAGTGACCAAAGAAAGGTTATGTTCTCTTCCACAGTGTGATGTAAAGGTGACCCACAACATACTGGAGAGAGAGAAGGTGTAAAAAGATGGCTAAAGTTTCTCTAGTTCATTTTTTTTCTTTTGTGTGACTGCTTTGTCTTCATGACAGGGCAGGAATACAGAGAGATACACCTTGATGCTCATGTGATTGGTAAATGGGTGGTTCACTCTTGTAATGTCTGAGGGAAAAATCTTGCTTTCCCTGGGAATGAGGAGCTGTGGAGTGATGCCCAGATATATGTTTGTTATGAGAACCACCCTGCCAGCATATGGCTGGATGGCTCAGAGCTGGCAGCTATAAGGCACTTCAGGATGCACTGTTCTTTTCCTGGGAAGAGGTGTCCCCAGCTCATGTGTGCTAATGACTGTAGCATACGTGCCAGCTGGCAGGAAGGCAGAACATGCCCTGTTGGGGCTATGCTGTATCTCCTGGACTTGCAGCCGAGGGCTCAGCTGTCTTAAATTAAGTTGTTTAATATTTGGCTTTTGATTCAATTAAATGTCTAATTTGTTGGTCTAGGATGGCATTTGGGGCACTGGATTTGTCTGTGATGATGAATTGGGTCCTGGATCTGTGAGAGTGGGTATCAGCGGGATCTGTGATGGCGGGTGGCAGTATGGAGTGGTGCGTGGGACAGTCTGTGGTGGCAGCCGGTGAGGTTCAGGATGGGTGTGTGGCAGCAGACGGTGCCATCTGGGACAGGTCTGTGGTGGGTTGTGGTGCATGGGTTTGGTTTATGATAATAGGTGGCCGCAGGTGGCATTGTGGGGTGGGTTTTTGGCATGTGGGAAGGGCAGGATGGGTCTGTGGCAGGACGGTGGCAGGTGGTGGTGGCCTGAGTGGATCTATAGTGGTGGGTGGTGGCATAGGGGATGGGTCTGTGATGGTTTGTGTCATATGGGATAGGTCTGTGGCAGAAGGGAGTACGGTGTGATAAATCTATGGTGGTGGGGTGGTGTAAGGAAGATGGGGAGTGGTGATGTATGGGTTAGACCTGTGGTGGCTTGAGCCACGTGGGATGGGTGGGAGGTGGCAGGCGGGATGGGTCTGTGGCATCAGCTGTCAGGCAGGAGGCGTCTGTGGCAGTGGGTGGCAGGTGGGATGCATCTGTAGTGGCATGTGACAGGTGGGAGCGGTTTGTGCTGGCAGGTGGCATGGGTCTGTGGGGGCAGCATCAGGGGTCTTTGGTGGCAGCCATCGGGCAAGAGGGGTCTGTGGTGGTAGGTGGGATGGGCCTCTTGTGGCAGGTGGGATGGGTCTGTGGGGGCAGGTGGCAGGGGTCTTTGGTGGCAGCCATCAGGCAAGAGGGGTCTGTGGTGGCAGGTGGGATGGGCCTGTCACGGCAGGTGGCAGGCGGGATGGGTCCGTGGTGGCAGGCAGCGTGGATCTGTAACGGCAGGTGGTGGCGGGCGGGGTCTCTGAAATCAACCCTATACTCTGCAACCCACCATCAATGAAATGTCATTATTTATTGTTTGCTACATGTATTGGTGTAACTGACGGACCTGATTTGTTTTCATCTTTAAGCAATGGCATGCACACCACGGAGCCCAGCAAGATTCAGAGCCCCCAAAGTTGTTTGCACCCAAAGTAAGTTACAGAACCCAGAAACATCGTCTTCACCCAGAGACTGGGTTGGGAAATGATAACCATATTGTAACACTGAAAAAAATAAATCTAGAGCATGCCCATCACTTGGGAGACTGTGTTTGTTTCTGGTCATCTTATCTCAAATATGTCTATTTAGAAGATCTGCTCCAGTTCAAACTGGAATTATTTCAGGGAAGTCCAGCGGCCTGTGTTATGCAGGGGATCAGACTAGATGATCACAGTCGTCCATTCTGGCATTGGCATACATTTATCTACTAAAAAGGATATAGCAGAAATAGAGAGGTCTGGAGACAAGTAAGGAAAATTCTTACCAGCATGGAAAGTATTCTACAGACAGAGAGACTGGAGAAACTGGGACTTTTTAGCACATACCTAATACAGATAGATTAAAATAGTATGGAGCAGACTGGTCTGAACTCCTACTTACCCTTTCATGGAGTACAAGGCTAGGGGACGTTTCATGGAAGTATTTCAGTTACTGGGCTAGCTCCACATCTGTCTCCTTTCTGGTCTGTCTCTCTCCCACACCAGTCTTGCAACGTTGGCGCTCACCTGTGTGAGACACAGGGAAGCTGTCCGACATGCCAACTACTTACCACCCTGCAAATCTGATTTGGTAGGATTGAGTCCCTTCCTTCGCTCCCCCCCCCCCCCCGCTCAGTGATACATGACCAATAGCCTCCTCAAAAGACTGTATTTGTATTTTTTGGTGAAACATGGAATTTGAGAAAAAGGATTTTAAAACAACAAGTGGTCAACATGCCTGTTTAGTCTCATCTAATCATACTCCTCACTACAAGTTCAGTGAGGCCGGCCTGCCTCATCAGCTACAGGAACAGAACAGGTCCAGCGCACAACCAAGGTCTGTGTGGCAAACCTTGGTCACAACTGTCAGCATGTTCTGATGGCGAGCATCTGATGGAGTGAGCTGCAGCTCAGGGAAGCTCGTGCTCAAATACATTTGTTAGTCTCTAAGGTGCCACAAGTGTTCTTTTCTTTTAGCATGTTCTGTGTTGTTCTTCTCTCCTGGCTTGTTTCTCACACTGAGAGTCTCTGAGTCTGCTTGCTCAAACTGTTTTTTTCCAGTCAGCGGGAGCGTCCACCAGGGCCTATCCTGGAGAATGCCCGTGTGTGGCCATTATAAGGCAGTTAGACCCATTCATTCTCAATGAGCTGTGTCTCCTCGGCAGGTGAAGGTGTTTGAACTGCATGACCCTCTTTGTCAGTCTTACGCACTGTCTTAGAAGTCAAGCACAGAAATCACATTTGGGATACAGACTGAAATATGCAATCAACACAGACACTTTTGGTCATATTTCGTCAAACAAAAAACATTTACAACTGATGAAAGGAAATTCTTTTTATGCCATGAACAATCAGCCAATGGGATTCATTGCCACAATATACCATTGAGGCCAAAAGATTAGTAAGAATCAAAAAGGGATTAGACATTTGTATGGATAATCATAATATACACAGTATCATGAAAGAGAAGGAAAAAAATAACTTTTATTAAAGGATATTAACTAAAGCTGGTAAGAGAAGCTTTAATTAAATAATATTCCATCAGAATATACAGTTCTGATTAAATCAAAACACTTAATGAAATTGCATCAGTCTCACCAGAGTTCAGAAAATGTGGGAAAAAAGTTCAAACAGCCTTGAAATACCCCATTAGCACCTTTCTGAACTGATCATTTTGATTTTTAGTTTGGAAAATATTATTCATATTAAATGTTTGTATTCTGCATTATTATATATATTATATATATATATTATCATTATATTGTGCATGTGTGTATATATAAACTTGTATTATATTACAATATAATACAAAAATATTAAGTCAAAATAGAAACAAATTATTTCAATCAACCTGAAACATTTTGTTTGCCAGAATTCTCCTTTGCAGAGAATTCTGAACATTTTAGTTTTCATTCCAATTTGGAATGAAGCCACATTTCGCACTCTCAAAACCCTTCACAAAATGGAACTTCTGTCCTCCACACAGCTGCTCTATTATCCCTCATGCTGGGGGAATAAGATCACCTTTAACAATCTTGAGTTAGACAGAAACTTCTCTATGGGCAATTTATATAATTGTCCACTGTGGGGTTTCTTTCCCTTTCCTCTACAGGTTCTGATCATGGCTGAGAGCAGATATTTCAGAAGTGGTTTGATCCGGTCTGTCAATTCCCATGTTCATCTCGATCCACAAAACTGCAGCTTGTAAGGATCGGTATCTGAGAGGAGTTATGTATAAAACCATTGTAAGTATCTGTAACAAAGCACATCTCTGTTTCTTACCCCTTGGTGATTATCCCGGATTACCAAACACTATGTGAAAAACAGGTTGTTTAGACACTTCTCCAGTGATAGAAAGCTAATGTATCAGACAACCTAAACTAATTACTATGAAAATGACATACTTTGAGTTTCACGGAGCTTGAGTTAGAGAGCTGCTGGAAAGGCTGTAGCCAACCTTGAAAGAGTATTCTCGTCTTCCTTTTTAATAGTTAGGCTTTGTCTTTGATACAGTGACCCTGAATGTAACCAAGTGGAATTTAAAATCATGTCTATGTTTTTCATCTGAGAGCTTTGCAGTCACTTCTATGGCCTACAACAGCACGGACCACATGTTTCTTTGTTTTCTCGCAGAGACTAAAAGCAGCTGGAGTAATCCTTGATTTTAAGAAAAGGATAATATTGGTGTATTTTTCCCCTGCAGACTGACACCTTCTAATTATCTTTAATATCTTCTCAGAAATATTTTCCCCATGTGTGTATCCCTCACCACTCTCCTTAGTCCATTGTTTGGAGCTGCCCTCACTTTTGTTGACAGCGGTCCAGTCTCATGATAAGGGTATTATTCAGAAGGCAAAGGCATGCAGAGAGAGAAAAAAAAAGAAACTGGACAATGTGCGTCTCATTTCCTTAAACCTCCTTCTAAACCTTCTGAAAAGTAAATGCAAGCCCCAGGCCCAGTTGCACAACTGCAGCTGAGGAATATGCTGCATGACTGAATGGGAGTGGGGCAGACATTGGCATTCTGGGCTGGTTCTGTGTTGTCTGGTCTTCTTCAGGCTTCTATCAATTATGTAGCCTGTTGGTAACGCCAGTGGGCCATCAGAGCAACTGGGAACTGTGTAGGGTTGTTTAAGAGTCACCACGTCAGATTTACATCAGCAGGAGATGATCCAACCTTAAGGAGGCCTGCAATGTTTGGGGCTTAAGACCACAGATACCGCTAGAGAAAAGAGGCCCCAAAGTGTTCCAAAAGCTAAGGAGAGGAAATAGAAAGGCAAGGAAATGATGAACGATTAAGGCTGGGTGAGAAACATTTACAGGGAGTGCAATTTTTTTTGTCATCTCAATTCAGGCTGAAATTCAAAATCTGAAATATTCACAAACCACAAAACCAGTTTTGATTCATGTTTTGTTTTGATCATTTCAGAACATTTGGTTTCAATTTCAACCTTTTTTAAAAAAAAAATCGAGTCTAATTAGCTTAAACTTCACAACAAAAAGTGTTGAATCAGAAAGCAGATTTTTTTCATATTGAAAATGTCAAAATAAAATATTTACGCACTTTTGAAACTTTTTTTCAGCATTTTTTGAGTCAGAAGATTCATGAAATCTAAACCTGTTTCACAAGCAGTTTCAGTGGAGATGAATCGGCATTTTTTGACAAAAAACTTTTAGTTGAAAAATTCCTGACCAACTCTACTAGTGATGACACCTTCAAAGGGAATGAGAGTCACTTCCTTGGTGAATGACAACGTTTCTCGTATCACCTGGTTCATGATGCATACATGATGTAAACGTTTTTCTGTAATACTAGTAAAATGGCATCCTAGTTGCTGGGGAGAAATGCAAATTTTGATGTGAAATAAAATTATCCTCATAATTTGGGGCAATTGTAGAATTTTGTCCTGAGGTTGACATGAGATTATTCTATTGATAGTACATGGTGAGAAGAGGTCATTTTAAGGTATCTGATGTTACAATCACCATTGCAAATGTATAAATAATAGTTAAATGCTGGAGCCAATTGATTTTTATAATTGTACTTGGAGCTGAAAGTCTGTGGCGTCACATGGGTGCAATTCATAAAGTCATAGAAGAAGAAGATCAGGGTTGGAAGAGACCTCAGGAGGTCATCTAGTCCAATCCCCTGCTCAAAGCAGGACCAACTCCAACTAAATCATACCGAAGTCCCTAACTAAGTTGTACGTGTAAAAAAGCCAAAAATGGCTGTGAACTTAAACCTGGAAAGGAGCAGCCTGTGAATGCTAGGGACGATTCAGGCCAGTGATATTCGAAACAAAAAATGCTTTCTGTCATGCCTGACCCTGTTTCTGTTTCTGCCCACTGATTCAACAGCTATTCTAGGCTTCAGCATGACGCTTGGGGTTATTGTGTGTGCTGCTTGTGTTGACATGTGGGTGGCTACAGTGATCTGTGTATGGCGTGACAGGGCTCTGGGTACCCAGGACTGAGAGTCACCTTGTAGCCTCGTGACTCCAGCAAGAAGCTGTCTTGCCAGTGCTTGGATGGGTGTTAGCTCCCTAACATGCCAGCCTGTTAGCCATTCACACTAAACCTTCTGGGCACTCTCCTCTGGGCTACACCAGCCCTGCCTTTTCTCTGCAGGTTGACACCTGGTGCACCCCGGTCCCTGAGTCCTTTGAAGCATTCTGCTGTGGTATCCACTCCCTAACACCGACTACTTACAGAAATCCCAGATCCTCTGCATTCAAAGGAGCAGTGTACCCCAGTTTACCAGCTGCACCTTGACCCACTGCTCCTGTAACCCACACAGCACTTGCAATGAAACAAAAGGAGGTTTATTTAAGAAAGAGGAGAGATTCTTCGAGAACAAGAGAGAGTAATGGATTAAAAATTAGCTAATGGAGAGGTCTCAAAATGTAACTGCAAACAAGGAATCGTCAGCTAATGGGTGTGTTTTCAATGGGATCCTGCAGGGATCAGTTCTTCACCTCACACTACTTAACATTTTTATCTGTGACCTGGAAGAAAACATAAAATCAGCACTGATAAACTTTCCAGATGACACACAGATTTGGGGAGTGGTATGTAATGAAGAGGACAGGTCACTGATTCAGAGCACAAGCGAACAATATGCATTTTAATACAGCTAAATGTAAATGTATACATCCAGGAACAATGAATGCAGGCCATTCTTACAGGATGGGGGACTCTATCCTGGGAAACAGTGACTCTGAAAAAGGATTGGGGGTTGTGGTAGATAAACAACTAAACATGACCTCCCCGTGTGATGCTGTGCAAAAAGCGGTAATGCGATCCTGGGGTGCAGAAACAGGGGAATCCTGAGTAGAAGTAGAGAGTTTATTTTACCTCTGCATTTGGCTCTAGTGCAACCACTGCTGGAATACTTTGCCCAGTTCTGGTGCCCACAATTCAAGAAGGATGTTGATAAATTGGAGAGGGGTCAGAGAACAGCCATGAAAATGATTAAAAGATTAGAAAACCTGCCTTACAGTGATAAATAGACTCAAAGAGCTCAATCTAACTTAACAAGGAGAAAGTTAAGGAGTGACTTGATCACAATCTTTAGGTATCTACATGGGAAACAAATATTTAATAATGGGCTCTTCAATCTAGCAGAGAAATGTCTAACAAGATCCAGTGGTTGGAAGTTCAAACTAGACAAATTCAGACTAGAAATAAGGCTTACATTTTTGACAATGTGGGTAATTAACCATTGGAACTATTTACCAAGAATCGTGTTGTATGCTCCATCACTCACAATTTTAAAATCAAGACTAGATTTTTTTTTCTAAAAGATCTGCTCTATGAATTATTTTGGGGAAATTCTCTGTGCTATAAAAGAAGTCAGACTAGATGATCACAATGGTCCCCTCTGGTCTTGGAATCTATGAAAATAAATGGTTACAATACAAAACAAAATCATAAAACACCAAACTCGCATTACATTCATTAATAGTTACCTTTCCTATCTAATACAGGAGGTTCCCTCCACAAGTTTACTCCAATGCAGAATTGGCTGTCTTCACAGGAACTAATCTCTCATGAAAAATACCGCTGCTCGACAAGATGTCTCCTCAATGAATGGATCCAGAGTCTCTCTCCCACCCTATGTTAAATTGAAATGTTCTTTTGTCTTTATTCACTGACAGGATGATCCTCTGGGTGTGATCATGTTCCACTTTTACCTCCAACTGGTTTTGATTGCTTGCAGTTGTCTTCGATGGGTTTCTATTGGTTGTTCTGTGATGGGGCAATCAGCCTTGCCTTGCATGATTGGCTAACCAGGAAGGAGAGGAAACTCCCTTCTGAATGAATAGGATGTCACCGAATAATATTACCCCCGGCGACTCCTTTTAACTTTAAGGGCAGAAATATAGTTACATTGTTCCGTAAATATCACTTGTACACACACCACGACTATGAACACTGATAAGTTGAAAGCTTTCAATAGAGGCCTTACATGTTACCTTTTTTGGACTAATGCCCTATAAACAATGTGCTTGATGTAGTGAGTTTGTCAGCTCTAAGACAAGAGTTGTTTGCAGAAAAAGGGGAGTAACATGTGTCTCACACATTGGTGTTGTACTGAGAGAGTTGTGTGAAGGTGGTTGAATGAAGGGTGTGTGCTGTGGTGAGGGGCTATATATTTGATGTTATTGGCTACACTGGTTGTATTGATTTACGTCTGTGGCGGTTGTGCCAGGAGATTTGTGGGGATGGCAGATTGGTGCATGGGTGCGACAGCTGGGCCAAGTAATACACCATCTGTGCAGTCTCCTTCATACAACTAATGAAATTGTTGCATGAAATTAGCTGTCGTGTACGGATGGTAATTGGTTACGTTACCTCTCTAATGACAGTGGTCTATGACTCTTGGCATATTATAGAGATATCCCTTACTGTAGTTGTACATTGCATGGATGTAATCAGTGATGATGATTCAAGCTGGTGATATTCTGAACAAAAAGTGCTCTGAGCCATGCTTGTTGCTGCATGAACCACTTCACATTGACTCTACAGACATTTTAGGCTTTAGAGTGATATACAGATTCCTGGAATCTTATACTACAGATGTATCCCAATAAATAGCTGAGCAGGTCGCAGATCCTGGGATTTCTTATACGGAGTGATAACTATTTTATTCAATCTGGTTTGCTCTGCCCTAGCTGGGCTTTCATTAGTCAGATTGTTCCCTCACTCTTGTCCATTTCTAATTTTCTCTAAATTGTTGTATCTACTATGAGAGAAGCATTAGAAAAATATATAAATATATAGTCAGTATATTTAGACTGCTTAGCTAACACGAAGTCGGAAGGGATGGGGCCACACGGCATTACCGACCTGTCCAACTGTCTGTGGTCAGCTTTTATTTACAATTTAAGGCCTGGTCCTGCTCCCACTGTAGTCAACGGAGCCTTGACTATTGACTTCATTAGAGAAGGATCAGGCCAGCGATACTCAGACTGAGTCTCGGGAGCCCAAGTGGCTCTTTAAAGTGTCTCTCTCCTGTGGCTCTTTGAAGCACATGGTATAAGAAACACTGAGTGAATTAATTATTAACCAATCTACATTATTAACCAAACAGAAGGCTTTTACTATGTTATTAACCAATTGTAGTTGATAAAATTTTGCTTTGAGAATTATATATAAACAATGAATTCACACTACTGTGGCTCTTTTGGATAATGTTGATCGCCAATTTATTTGACTCCTGAAGCATGGAGGTCTGAGTATCACTGTATTAGACCCAAAATCCTGTCGGTGAAATCCTGTTCCCAGCAAAGCCAATGGCAAAATTCTCATTGATTTTACTGGGGCCAGAATTTCCCCCTTTTCCCCCCACCCCCTATCATTAGGAGTGCTAATATATACAATGGAAAACTGATAGATTACAAGGCCAGAAGAGACTACTGTGATCATCCTCTCTCATCTCCTGTATAACACAGGCCAGAGAACATCCACAAAATAATTTCTAGAGCAGATTTTTTAGAAAAAAATCCAATCTAGTTATAAATATTGTCAGTGATGCAGAATCCACCACCACTGTTGGTAAGTAGGTCCAATATTTAATTACTGTGACTGTCAAAAATGCACACCTTATTTCTAGTCTCAGTTTGGTAGAATCATAGAATATCAGGGTTGGAAGAGACCTCAGGAGGTCATCTAATCCAACCACCTGCTCAAAGCAGGACCAATCCCCAACTAAATCATCCCAGCCAGGGCTTTCTCAAGCCTGCCCTTGAAAACCTCTTTGGAAGGAGATTCCACCACCTCCTTAGGTAACCTATTCCAGTGCTTCACCACCCTCCTAGTGAAATTTTTTTTCCCTAATATCCAACCTAAACCTCCCCCACTGCAACTTGAGACCATTACTCCTTGTTCTGTCATCTGCTACCACTGAGAACAGTCTAGATCCATCCTCTTTGGAACCCCCTTTCAGGCAGTTGAAGGCTGCTATCAAATCCCCCCTCACTCTTCTCTTCTGCAGACTAAACAATCCCAGTTCCCTCAGTCTCTCCTCATAAGTCATGTAGTCCAGTCCCCTAATCATTTTTGTTGCCCTCTGCTGGACTCTTTCCAATTTTTCCACATCCTTCTTGTAGTGTGGGGCCCAAAACTGGACACAGTACTCCAGATGAGGCATCGCCAATGTTGAATAGAGGGGAACGATCACGTCCCTCGATCTGCTGGCAGTGCCCCTAATTGTACATCCCAACATGCCATTGGCCTTCTTTGCAACAAGGGCACACTGTTGACTCATCTCCAGCTTCTTGTCCACTGTAACCCTTAGGTCCTTTTCCCCATTCGATCCCTAGTCTGTAGCAGAGCATGGGATTCTTCCCTCCTAAGTGCAGTACTTATAGAAGCTTGTAGCTTCAACTTCCAGCCATTGGATTGTGTTACACCTTTCTTTGTTAGATTGAAGAGCCCATTTTGAAATGTTTCTTTCCCATATGGATACTTACAGATTGTAATCCAGTTACCCCTCAACCTTCTGTTTGTTAAGCTAAATAGATTGAGTCTGTCACTCTAAGGCAGGTTTGTTAAATTCTTTAATCATTCTCGTGGCTCTTCTCTGAATCCTCTCCAGTTGATCAACATCCTTCTTGAATTGTGAGCACCAGAACTGGACACAGGATTCCAAATGAGGTTGCACTAGTGCCAAATACAGAGGTAAAATAACCTCTCTCCTCCTTTTTGAGATTCCCCTGTTTATGCATCCCAGGATTGTATTAACTCTTTTGGTCACAGCATTGCACTGGGAGCTCATGTTCAGCTCTTTATCTACTGTCCCCCAAATCTTTTTCAGATTCACTGCTTCCCAGGATTGACTTCCCCATCCCGTATCTATGGCTTGCTTTTTCCTAGGTGTATACATTTACATTTAGCCATATTAAAACGTTTGCCTCCAATTTATCAAGTCATCCAGATCACTCTGAGTCAGTGACCTGCCTTCTTCATTACCACCTCCCCAGTTTTTGTCTCATCTGCAGACTTTATCAGTGATGATTTTTTTATGTTTGCTTCCAGGTCTGGGTCTAGTTAACAGGGAAGGGATCACTCAAAAATGCCTTTTAATTCTCTTTGATGCATCTGGCACTGGCTACTGTGAGAGACAGGATAGTGGGCTAGATGGACCATTGTGCTGACCCAGTATTGCCATTCTGTCATTGACAAAAAATGTTAAATAGTGTAGGGCCAAGAACTGATCCTGGTGGGACCCCACTGGAAACACATCCACCCCATTTGCAGTTACATTTTGAGACCTATTGCTTAGCCAGTTTTTAATCCATTTAATGTGTGCCATATTAATTTTATGTGATACTCAGATACCACAGAATATGCTCCAAGGAGAAAGTCCAGGCTATTCACCTTAACACACTTAAAACTGCCTTCACCAAATAATAACACTCTACCAGAGAAGTATATCACATCATGAAATGGGCCCCACAAATGCCCTGGGAGAACCTGCTTCAATACAAAAATAAAATCCCCTCTGACCACACACTCCTAGTTGTCACCTACCACCCCACACTGGAACCCCTATATCTATGAGTATCATCAAACAACTACAACCCCATTCTCAAATCTTTCCTGAACCCTCACTCTGGTCTTCAAACACCCCGCCCTCCAAAAAACCTCTCCAAGGTCATCAGAAGAACAAGCTCCCGACAGACCAGAACACACCAACTCAAAGCAGCACCAAATCCTGTCAGAACAATCCATGCAAAACCTGCAGTCATATCTCTATTGTTGCAATGAACAACACCCCCCACAACACACCTTTCAAAATTTGTGGATCATGTGCATGCCTATCACAACATGTGGTGAATCTCATCCACTGCACTAAATACCCCAATAACAATGGTGTGGGTGAAACCAGATAATCACTGTGTTCTGCAATGAACTCACACAGGAAAATGATACAAGAGGAAAACACCACATCACCTGTGGGTGAGCACTTTTCACAAAGTGATCACCCTCTCAGTCCTCATCCTCAAAAGGAAGCCTGCACAACACTTTCAAAAGATGAGCCTGCGATCATAAATTCATAATTCTGCTAAACACTCACAATCAGAGATCCTGGATTTATGGCTTTTTACAACAAAACACTTTTTGTCCTATGTCTGCAGAGGTGTTAACAGACCACTCTACCTTGAATTGTTCTTAGAATATGTGTTAAGTACTTACCCTAAACTATCTGTTCCACCTTGCATTTAGCTGTGAGGCTCAGAATACCTTTCCCAGACCTGAAGTATAGCTCTCTTTTTCTGGAAAGCTTGTCTCTCTCACCTACAGAACTTGGCCCAATAAAAGATATTACCTCACCCACCTTGTCCCTCATGTTAATTTTATATCATTCTAGTTCTTTAATCAAAATGCCTTCTAGAAGTCGATTACATCACCACTATTGCATTTATTAATGGCATAAAAAAAAAGATATAAGGTGAGTTTGACAGGTTCTGTTTTCCATAAACCCATGTTGATTTGCATTAATTGTGTGACCCATCTTTAAATATTGGGGACAGGATGGCTAGAGAGTCAGGAGTGAGGCCTTGTCTACACTACGGGGAAGATCGATCTAAGTTACGCAACTTCGGCTATGTGAATAACGTAGCTGAAGTAGACGTACTTATATCTACTTACCGGGGCAGCCACACTATGCAACAGTGACGCTCTCCCATCGACTCCCCTTGCGCTTCTCGTTCAGGTGGAGTACAGGAGTCGATGGGAGAGCGATCTGCTAAATCGACTGCATTGAACCCCGGTAAGTGTAGACAAGGCCTGAGTTAAATGAACAGCAAAAGGGGAGAGTAAAAAGGAGGAAGATATGAGAACTCAGCACCATGGGCGCCAACTTTCCAACCCCTGGCTCTGTCCCAGGGCCTGCCCCCAAATCCACGTCTTCCCTCAAGTCCCCACCCCGCTTCTTCCCACCCCATTCTGCCCCCTCCGCTGAGCATGGTGTGTCCCTGCTCCTCCCCCCCCCCACGAGCCTCCTGCATGCTGTAAAACAGCTGATCGCGGCAGGCAGGAGGCATGGTGAGGGAGGAGGAGGAGGCGCTGATCAGTGGGGCCCGCTGGCGGGAGGCACTGGTCGGGGAGGAGGAGGCACTGATCAGTGGGGCCTGCTGGTTGGTGGGAAGCACTGGGCGGGAGAGGAGGGATTGATAGGGGAAGCTGCTGTACCCACTGTTTTTCCCCATGGCTGCTCCAGTCCCAGAGCACGCACGGAGTCGGCATCTACGCTCAGCGCAAAATTGAGATGTTAAGAACAAAATTAATCAAGGAACTGAAGGACAGGAAGAGAAGAGTTCTTGAATTGTCTCTACACCAAGAAAAGTGGAAATTGTTCATTTATCAGCATATATTCAATCTTGTTGATGTCACTGAAACCTGGTGGGATGATTTGCACACTGGAGTGTTACAATCCCTAATTATAACCTATTTAGTAAGAATGGTGTGGGTAAACGGGGAGGGAGAATGGCAATCTATGTCAAAAATTGCATTAGCTGTTTTCAAGTTACTTGGAAGAAAATGAGCTTGAATGCTTGCAGATTAATGTCCTGACAGATAAAGCACAAGATGAGGTATGTGGTGGTGTCTGCTACAGAGCACCAAATCACACTAGGGAACAGGATGACCAGCACCATATGCACCTATCTATAATGGGTAGGCAAAAAGCTGTGTGATCATGGGGGACTTCAATCTGAGCGACACATTCCGGAGGTCTCATGCTGCCAGTGCACAAATGTCCTTGGAATTTCTAAATGTTACAGCTGACAATTTCCTAACTCAAAAAGCGTTGCAGCCAACACAGAGAATTCTTTATTAGACCTTGTCTTAATGGATAAAGAGGAACTGGTCACGGAACTGAAAATTAATGGTAGCTTAGGTGCAAATGATTTGGTCACATTTATAATGTGCAAGCAGGATAGAGTCCAAACCAGTAAAAATAAATAAATAAATAATAGGTCCAATTTCACAAAACTGGAAATAAATATGAGCCAAATCAGCTGAGACGAAAAATATAATCAGAAAAAAAATTGAATGATTATTGTGAATAATTTAAGAACACTTTACTAGATGCCTAAAAAGTCCCACCCCCGCACAATCAAGGAAAAAGGCCATACTGGTTAAGAAATAGACTTGGTTTAGAGGGGATGTGAAGGCAGTTGTAAATATATATGTATATACCCACACACATACATACAGAGATGGAAGAAAGGGCAAATTGATAGTAATGAATATAAATCTGAAGTTAGGAATTGTAGGAAATTGCTAAGGGAAGCCAAGGGCCACAAGGCAAACTCTATGGCCAGCAGCGTTAAGGAGAGTAAGGAGGAATTGTTTCACTATTTCAGGAACAAAAAAGAATGATGACAATGGTATCAGTCCACCATTAAATAGAAACGGTAAAATGATCATTTATAATGCAGAAAAGGCAGAAGTGTTCAATAAGTATTTCTGGTCTGTATTTCAGGGGGAAAAACAGATGATAATGTCTCATCATATGGTAATGATAAAACTTTTGATTCCATTGGTTTCTATGGAGGTTGTTAAGCAGAAACTATTAATACTGGACATTTTAAAATCTGCAGGTCCAGATAAATTGCATCCAATAGTTTTAAATGAGCTGGGTGAGGAACTCGCTTGATCATTAAAGAGAATTTTCAGTAAGTCTTGGAGCACAGGGGATGCTCCTGAAGACTGGAAGAAGGTTAATGGATGCCAATTTTTTAAAAAAAGGTAAATGGGATGACCTGGGAATTGGCCTGTCAACCTGTTCTTGATCCTGGGCAAGATGATGTAACAGCTGATACAGGACTCAGTTAATAAAGAATTAAAGGAGAGTAATATAAGTAATGCAAATCAGCATGGGTTTATTGGACAAGGATCCATACACTAAGTTCATGGGCCACAGGACTTTTTGAAGTCTAATAGCTCCAAGTTTTTTGTCTGGACAGTTGCCTACCATGTGGAGTCTCTAATTGTTCCCTCTGTGCAAGGGTACACCGCAGCAGGACAGGTTGGGCTAGGACTGGAGTGAGAGGAGCAAGCGTTTGGTGTGAAGAAATGGCAATTTGGCAAAAAGCTTGAATGGGGTGACATGGAAGAGCTGAGCAGCATGAGAACATAGCAATAAGCCACCAGAAAATATGCATCCATGTGTAACTGGCGTGTACCTCTGGGGAACGGATGGACACAACATTAGCAATTATGCTCTTTAAGTTGATTTCAGTCATTCATATGAGTTGACAAAGATGCAGTTACCATGAAGCTCAACCTATTGCAACAACAGGATATATCGCTTTACTTCACATGACCCAACCTGACATAGGCCAATGAAGTGTGGCTTGTACATTTTTTTTCTGTGTTCTTTTCTAAAAATATTGCTTTTAAATGCAAGTAGATTTTACTTATGGTAGCCAACATTTGTGTGTGTGTGTTTTTAAAAGAGATACAAAAGCTATTTTTAAGTGGTGGGTTCTAATCCTGAAAATCTGAATGTGTGTATACCACATGGGAAATTACTAATTAAATTGGAGAAGATTGGGATTAATTTGAGAATTGAAAGGTGGACAAGGAACTGGTTAAAGGGGAGATTACAGTGGGTAACACTGAAAGGTGAACTGTCAAGCTGAAGAGAGGTTACTAGCGTAGTTCCTCCGGGATTGGTCTTGGGACCTATCTCATTTAAATAGGAAATTACCTGACCCCAGGGCTGATCTCGTCTAAGTACAAGCCTTCAACAAAAAAAAAAAAAAAAAAAAAAATGGCAGTAGAATGATTTCAAAGAGGGCATTACAATTTTTAATTGTTTTTATTTCAGTTGGCATGGAAGAGCAGGAGACCATGCTGTACCACATCTCAGACAATGCCATCACCTCATTTTGCATCCCATACACTGTATTACACAGACTGTGCATATAAAATATACATGACAGCAGTATGAGATTGGGCACTGCTCTTAATGGGTCACCTTTACGGGTCACATTCTACCTTTACTAGTTTGGGATGTGGGAGACTGGGGACAGAGCCATAGCATCTGAGAAGAAGGTGGATGAGCCATCCTGCTTGCATAGATTGCAGTCACCCTGGGCATAGCAAAGAAACTTCATGCTCTGGAATGCTGTTCTTTCAAAAGGACCCAAGTTTGCACCCACTAGCACTTACCAACCAAAGCTCAATTGAACAATGTATTTAACTTTCGATAAGTTCATGGAGGATAGGTCCAGCAATGGGCAGGGATGGTGTCTCTAGCCTCTGTTTGCCAGAAGCTCAGAATGGGTGACAGGGGATGGATCACTTGATGATTCCCTGTTCTGTTCATTCCCTCTAGGGCACCTGGCTTTGGCCACTGTCGTCAGACAGGATACTGGGCTAGATGGACCTTTGGTCTGACCCAGTATGGCCGTTCTTATGTTATATTCTTATCCTGATTACACAAAATTGGGAGGTATAGCCCATATTAAGGAGTACCGGAAAATTATACAAGAAGATCTGGATGACCTTGTAACAAAGCCCATTGCCAACTCTGTCCACATATCTATTCAGGGGACACGATCATAGGAGCTAATCACATCAGTCACACCGTCAGGGGCTCATTCACCCGCACATCTACCAATGTGATATATGCCATCATGTGCCAACAGTGCCCCTCTGCCATGTACGTTGGCCAAACCGGACAGTCTCTACGTAAAAGAATAAATGGATACAAATCAGATGTCAAGAATTATAACAGTCAAAAACCAGTTGGAGAACACTTCAATCTCCCTGGTCACTAAAAGTGGCAATACAAAAAAAAAAAAAAAGAACTTCCAAAACAGACTCCAATGAGAAACTGCTGAATTGGAATTAATTTGCAAACTGGACACCATTAAATTAGGCTTGAATAAAGACTAGGAGTGGATGGATCATTCCACAAAGTAA
Source organism: Lepidochelys olivacea (assembly GCF_965140295.1). Lineage (NCBI taxonomy): Eukaryota > Metazoa > Chordata > Testudines > Cheloniidae > Lepidochelys > Lepidochelys olivacea. The sequence goes on from NC_140416.1 coordinate 128,693,621, forward strand.
AACTATTTCCCAATGCTTATTTTCCCCCCTAGTGTTACTCGCACCTTATTGTCAACTGTTGGAAATGAGCCATCCTGATTATCACTACAAAAGGGTTTTTTTCTCTTTTTTCTCTTTCTCTTGCTGGTAACAGCTCACCTTAACTGATCACTCTCATTACAGTGTGTATGGAAACACCAATTGTTTCATGTTCTCTGTGTATATATATCTTCCTACTGTATTTTCCACTGCATGCATCTGATGAAGTGGGTTTTAGCCCACAAAAGGTTATGCTCAAATAAATTTGTTAATCTCTAAGGTGTCACAAGTACTCCTCATTCTTTTTGAACCATCAATGTGATGTGGCCATGAAAAAGACTGATGCAGTCCTAGGATTTATCAGGTGAGGTATTTCCAATAGAGACAGGGAAGTGTTAGTACCATTATACAAGGCACTGGAGAGAGCTTATCTGGAATACAGTGTGCAATTCTGGTCTATGTTTAAGAAATATGTATTCAAACTGGAACAGTTTGGAAAAGGGCTACGAGGATGATGAGAGAAACGGAAAATCTTAGGATAGGAGACTCAAAAAGCTTGGCTTGTTTAGCCTAACCAAAAGAAGGCTGAGTGGAGATGTGATTGCTCCTGTGGAAGAAAAAATCCAAGGACAAAGGCTTTGTTCTGATCCAAACACAACGCGTGGTTAATTTTTCCACCACACTCTCTATAAATACACCAGAGGGATAAATACCAAGGCTCGAGAGGAGTTATTTAAATTAAGCACCAATGTGGACACAAAAACAAATGGATATAAACTGGCCATCAACAAGGTTAGGCTCGGAATTAGGCAAAGGTTTCAAGCCATCAGAGGACTGAAGTTCTAGAACAGCCTTCCAAGGAGAGCAGAGAGGGGAAAAAAACCTAACTGGTTTCAAGACTGAGTATGAGAAGTTTATGAGGGGTTGGTATGATGGGAATGCCTACAATGGCTTGTGGCCCATCAGTGACTGCCAGTAGCAAAAATCCCCAACTGAGGGAGACTGGACACTAGATGGGGAGAGCTCTGAATTACTACAGAGAATTCTTTCCCAGGTATCTGTCTGGTGGGTCTTGCTCACATGCTTTGGATCTAGCTGATTGTCATATTTGGAGTCAGGAAGGAACTTTCCCCTGGGTCAGACTGACAGAGACTCTGAAGAACAGGGGTTCACCTTCCTCTGCAGCATGGGGTATGGGTCAGTTGCAGGTTTAAACTGTGAATTCTCTGTAACAAAGTCCTTAAACCATGATTTGAGGACTTCAGTAACTCAGGCAGAAGTTAAGGGTCTATTTCAGCAGTGGGTAGGTGGGATTCTGTGGCCTGCAACGTGCAGGTCAGACTAGATGATCATAATGGTCTGTTCTGACCTTAAAGTCTATGAAACATTGTGCATTGTGGCTAATGCCAGTGAAATGAATGGTGCTACTCACAGTCTGTAAAGTTAGACACGTGCTTAAGTCTGCACGAATGGGGCCATAGCTCTTTATTGTTCTGATAAATCTGGGCTTAATCCAAAGCCACCAAAGTCTTTTCCTTTTCTTTAAAAAAAGTCTGAGGACCTGATCCAAAGAAAAGGAAAAATGAGAAAAAGAAATCAGCTCTCAAGTATTTTCCCAAGTGTGTTTTTCTTCCATTTGTTATTTCAGTAGCTGTGAAACCTTAGCTACTTTAGATTAATTAGTTTAACAGGATGCCAACAGCCATGTTTTGGACACAGGTTTTTAATAAACTCTCAAAAATTGAGAATGCATGTGACCACTTTACTGCTGAATTAAAATAATCTTCTAGTTCAAAGAGTGTCTGCAAAGAGAGACCATTAGAATAGAAAAGAGTAAGATTGCTATTGCCAGGGTTACTGCCAGCATGAACCTGATGTTCTTTGTTTTCTTCTTAGCCTACAGTCCCATATAGCTTGAGAGAACCAAGCTGTCTTCTCAGATTGGTACTTGACAATCAATGATTAATCAGATTTTATTCTCTATTGTCTTCTATATTATTCATGAAGGTGAAAAAGTATTTTAACTTTCTTACTAAAAAAAAAAGAAAAAAGGGCCTGTATCACTGGTAACAAACTCATGAAAACTGCCTCTGTTTTTCTGGCCATCATCTGCTACTCATGCTGACCTTGGAAAACGTGATATGGCAATAAAGTAATGAGAGCTGAATAAGCAATGTCAAAGTGTCATTGACGCTACTAGAGCATTGGTGACTATTGCACATTGCACATCAGTTCTGTTGTTCAAAGACACAAGATGTCTTTATCGGCTCTTTCTTTACATACTATTAATATTTGAAATCCTCCATGGACGCTGTCTCAGTCTGTTTTCTATCAGGTTGAGATCTGGCTTAGGGAATGCGGATTGTATTGCGAAGTGAGAGTGGTACACTCTTCTCCCCAGTCAGAAAGTTCATTTCTTGTTGACACCTCATGCATTAAGTAACTTTATCGGTAATTACTCCCTACATAGCTCTGGATTCAGAGTGTTACAGAAGATAAAATATATCTGTTCATGCCTCATTGACCCCAGGTTTGCTGATTCTGCATTTAAATTGCAACATTTTACTGAACAGAGAAAACGATGTGAGGAACAACCAATTTACACTCAACCTCTCTTTTCCAATTTTGTTCTCTAGTCAAAAAAGGCTAAAGGCATTGCCCCGACAAAAGGGGGGCATTTTTTGTTTAGAACTGAACTCATATGCACCTGAAGGGGGATTACACCAAAGAATACTCACACAGGAATGTAGTTAATCACATAATCATGTAGGCAATTCATGGGTAACAGATCGGATTTTAATTGTAGGCTGAAGTGGTAAAGAATACGGAAGAACGTGAAGTCTAAGAGGTGTTAAGTGCTGAAGTTCTGGAAACTATAATATTAGTAGACTGGAAAATAGGCAGCAATGTGCCCCTAATGCAACAAGCGGCCCAAGAAAACCAGTTCAGGGAATTCTGTGATCATCTCTTGTTGGTATGGGAGCTCCTTGAGGTGGATGTTAATGAGAATCAGGGGAACTAAGGAGGTAGCCTAGGAGAAATGGGGCGCCCTAAAATCTATTAGGTCTGGCAGTGCAAATAAGGAAACCTGCCTGAGCGTTGTGGGCATAGAAGAGTAGGATAAAAAGGAAAAGGTGATGCCTAGTCTAAGTGGGTGGGGATGGCCACCGGATCATCATTTTACTCATCTCAGTGTTTCCCCGGGGGACATGAGTAGGAAAGCACTGATTTTGGACCTTTCATGGTTTATCTCTATCTCTGTGCATGTCTCAGGGCTTGTGGCGTGGTTCATCTATTTATTGAACCTGTGAAGAAAGGACATTTGATAAGGTACCTGTAGTGTAGTGACCATAAGCAATCAAGTGATGTAGCTATTCGAGGGTCATTTAAAAGACAAACTGCTCCTGAATGCCTCATGCTGGGCCACTATTTAAATAATTACTGAGGAAATGGGCTGCCTGCTGATTCACTAAACCCATGTCCTGCATCCCTGAGGCTGGCTGAGCAGTCTTTGTCCTGACCCTACTTAGCTCATAAAAGCTGAAAAGTTCACAGTTCTGTGGAGCTGATCAAAGGGAGTTAGGCAGACCTTGGGTCCTTCAAAGCTGAGCAGAGCAGAGCAATGCCCGAATACCTTTAAAAATCTAGGCCTATCTGCTCTGTGACCTCTCTGTAAAATGAGACAAATATCACGGCCGTACCCTGCCAGGGATAAACACATTAAAGCTAGAAAACACTGAAAGGTGCTGAGACTCTGTGACACCCGCCCCGGGGTACATCCTGGACTGTGGAACCGCTGTGTCCCCTTTAACTCTCTACTCAGGGTACCTCTCATACTGCTCTGCTAGTGCAAACAGCCCTTCAGGCTTCGCTCTCACGCGGTCATTAGCATGGGAAGCACACCCAAAGTTACATGCAGGCTCTCAGCCTCTCAGGAACTGTACAGAGGAAGACACCAGCAAATCCCCCCAGCCCCAGCCTTGAACCCCAGAAATGTGCCATGTCATAAACAATGCAAGCTCATTAATTAGTTCGCCACTTCATCAAAGGATAGTTGACATGCACCAACCTTTATAATCTGAGCAGATTGTAAGCAGTTCACAATACACAGGCTGAATTCCCTGCTCAGCATGGGACCAATCTCCCCAGTTCAAAAATCTTTTCTTCCAAATGTTCTCTTTTCCTTCAGAGCAGGTGGGGAAGGAGAGCAGTAGACTCATACTCTCAGTTCCTGTGCCTGGAAAAATACTGGCTCCAACAGAGTCAGGCATCACATGTCCGGAGGCTTTGCTGAGTCATGGAGTTAAGCAATCCCCATTTTGTAAAGCTTGAGCAACTGTCTCTCTGTACTGTAAATCTCTGGTCAATGGCTGGTGATGGTCACATAACACATGTCTGTGCATGGGGCACCCCCTTCGTTGCCACTAGAGAGCTAACTGTGGACATCTCCCATGTTTATAAAATATTTCAACAACTACAACCATATAGCAAAATCTCATAACGCAGTATAGAATGATGATATACATATTTTAACTTTACAGGGCATTCTTGGTATGAAATATCATAACTATATACAAGAGGTAAATGTGGGGATCACAGTGCTATTTTGAAGTACAATATGTCACCGATGCAAAGTACCACAAACAAATAGATGTGAGAGCTGACTGATAACTGAATGGGATCTATTTGTTATCCATACAAGGATTGTCTCCTTGGAACTTACTTAAAAAAAGAAACCTACTCCTGGAATAATTGGCCCATTGTCCTTAATTTTGTTGACTTCTTTTCAGTCACCTTATTAAGTTCAACACACACAAAAACAAATCTGTGGTTGCACATTAGCTAGACACAGGTGTGAATCAGACAATTATTCTCTGGCTCTTCAAGGATAGATTTGTAATAGACCACCAAAGAAACAATTAAAGGAGGCAACCACAGACCATATTAACGGTTTCAGTGTAAAAGACAAGGACAATGTTATTAGTAAAGAGATGGTTTTAATAAGTGCATGCTTGTCACAAATTTATCAGGAACATAAATGCTGTAGACTTGCTTTTTAGTAGTTTTTATTGAAACCCAATAGAAAAAGATAGTCATGGAGAAAAAGTACCACCATGCTTCCATTTATGAATCCAGCCAGCCTCTTTATCTCCTAAATAGTGGATCAGTATGCTAGAGAAAAGACATCACATGGTGCTGCATGTGTCCTGGAATCCTAAAGGCAACGGGGAAATTGGAAGGAATCTCTTTTGCATTTCCTAAGGTGATCTAAACACTTGAGCAGACTTTCTGAGTAATACAAGCTTGGAAAATAAAAATTCACTATACAACTGCGTCATACTAATCAGGGCTCTATCAGATAGATTCATAGAATATCAGGGTTGGAAGGGACCTCAGGAGGTCATCTAGTCCAACCCCTTGTTCAAAGCAGGTAGCGTGATCTGTTAGGCTCTGACTATGTGCAGAATTGTAGTTACCTACCGAAACACCTTTCTCTTTTCAGAACAAAGGACACTCAAGAAATTGGCAAATTCAAAGCAAAATACGTTTTCACCAAAAACTGTTCAAGGGGGGAGCACATGATATTATTGAGGCTCAGAGCTTAACAGGATTCAAAAATTGGTTGGACACTGATAGAGATAGCAACAATATCCAGAGTTATAATTGCTGATAGTAAAGAAAAGAAGATGTTTGGAAGGGTGTAAAGCCTCAACCTTTGAGACATGAGGCAACCAAATTATTTTGGGTTAGGAGAAAATTTTCCCTGGGGGCAGGTTTGTTACTAACTGCTACTTCAGGACTCTCCGAAGAAGCTGCATAGGACAGCATCAAACACGGTTTACTGGAGAAAAACGACCCTGATCTAATCCAGTCCCAATATCCTTATTAACCTCTGTTGCAAGTTTCAGAGTAACAGCCGTGTTAGTCTGTATTTGCAAAAAGAAAAGGAGTACTTGTGGCAACTTAGAGACTAACCAATTTATTTGAGCATAAGCTTTCATGAGCTGAAGTGAGCTGTAGCTCACGAAAGCTTATGTTGCAAGTTGTAAGATTTAACACATTAACTTACATTTCAGAACTGTTCCTTCTCTTCCTGTTGGTCTCAACCTTATCTGCTCTAGGTCATATATAGATCATGTGAGGAGATCATAGATTCATAGTTTAATAAATTCTAAGGCCGGAAAGAACCACTGTGATCATTAAGTGAGACTTCCATTGGAGCACCGGCCATTGAACTGCCCCAAAATGATTCCTAGAGCAGATCTCATAGAAAAATATCCAGTCTTGATTTAATAATTGTCAGTGATGGAGAATCTACCACAGCCCTTGGTAAACTGTTCCAGTGGTGAATTACTTTCACCATCAAGAAGTTATGCCTTATTTCTAGTCTAAATTTGTCTAGCATCAACTTCCAGACATTAGATCATGTTAGACTTTCTCTGCTAGATAGAAAAGCCCATTATCAAATATTTGTTCCCCATCTAGAAATATACAGACTGTGATCAAAATACTCCTTAACATTCCTGTTGTTAAAATAAATAGATTGAGCTCTTTGAATCTATCACTATCAGGCTTGTTTTCTAATCCTTTAATCACTCCCATGGCTCTTCTCTGAATCCTCTCCAATTTATCAACATCCTTCTAGAAATGTGGGCCCCAGAACTGGACACAGGATTCCGTGGCAGGAATCTACTCTCTCTACTCCTACTCAAGATTTCCCTGTTTATCCTTCCCAGGATAACATGAGCTCTTTTGGCCTCAGGGAGCGCATGTTCAGCTGATTATCCATCATGAGCCCCAAATCTTTTTCAGAGTCACTGCTTCCCAGGATTGATTCTTCCATTCTCTAGGTCTGGCCTAGACTATTTGTTCCTGGAGGCATACATATATATTTAATTGTTTTAAACACATATTGTTTGCTTTCATCCAAGTTACCAAATGATCCAGGTCACTCTGTAGTATCAGTGACCTGTCATCTTCATTAGTTACCACTCTCCCAATTTTTGTGCTATCTGGAAACTTTATTGGTGATTTTATGTTGTCTTCCAGATCACTGAGAAAAAAAAGTTAGAGCGTAGGGCCAGGAACTGTTCCCTGTGGAACCCCACTGGAAACACACCTGCTTGACGATTCCCCCATTTATAATTACATTTTGAGACCTAGTTGTTCACCAAATTTTAAACCATTTAATGTGTGACATGTTGGGTGGGAGCTCAGGTGCTTCCTGTTTTTGTGAAATCCACAATGTGATGATGTTTCTGCAGGAGGTGAGTAACATGCTGCCATAGAAAGTTATACATACCCAGAGAGAAGGAATGTACCTACTACGTCATTCTCTCACTCTCCCTGAGATTCTAGAATTGTTTCTTAGCACGTTAAACTAATGTTGTCTAATTTATAGGTTATAAATTGATTCCATGTTGAAATCTTTACATTCCTGTGGAACTCAAAAACTCTCCCAGAGGAAGGGAACTATGGTCCTGAAGAATGTGGCAGGAGCAAGTCTGATAAGTTCTATTTTCTTAACCCTAAGGTTTTTCTTTATTTTTTAGTAAAAAAGGCAGAGACATTTTTGGTCAAAATGTACATGAAATTTGAAAACACAGGACACTCAAGAGTCAGGAAAAGTGAATGCTGAGTCGTGCTGGCTGGAAAAGGAATTTTTGTCTCGTGGGAAATCCGAATCACTTCTGAGGGAGCATCTCCAAATAGCTGAGCAACTCCACTTTTTATCTCTCTTGGGTCTGTGGGACAAATAGAGGAGCCAGAACATTGTTGGGAAATTAATTGGGGAGAATCATTTTGCTGGGGAAGGTTGTTAGGGGTTTATTCCTTCATCCACTCACTTCCCTGGTCCTTCTCGCATGAACAGAGAGCAACAATACCCGAAGTCCAAAGGTGCAAACAATTCAATGTTTTTTGGGTGAACTTCCAGCAAGCATGATTCCAGTTTCCTACTTTAGTGTCCCCTTCCCAGCTCTGACACCACAGAGCCTTACACCTGTGGCCCCGTTCCCATTCCGTTCCCATTCCCCCCCTTTAGCAAAACATGATTCCAATTTCCTCCCCCTTAGCAAAACATTATTCCAATTCCGCCACCCCAATCCCCCTTCCCATTCCTGCCTTTCTTCCTGATTGACTGCAGACTATATAGTAAAACTTGAGGTCTGCTTAACCAATCATTTTCCTGAAATTTAACTAACCAATCCTAACATATTGTAACATGATTATGTAACCAATTATATCCCACCACCTTAATTAGTTTACACCTGGCAAAATTAATTATACAGTACACAGAATCAATCCCAGAACCAGACAGAGACTATACAGACAAACAAGAGGGAAATGGGGCCTACAGTGATAGAACAACAAAGAAATGAGGATTTCACATCCCAGCTATTGATAAGTGAGTTCTTGCCAGACAGGATGCTACCAAACTAGGCTTCCATTTACATCTTCTGGGCACTTCCCTTCTCTGGAGGCGATAGGCGTTATCAGGACAGGATTGTATCCTAACGGCCCAATAGCACCTGATTTCAATGTGACCAGTTTGGGATGTGAGGAAGTGACCGGTCGCTTCCCAGCTTATGGCTGCCTCTGCTGCTTAGCCAGAGACCTTAGCCTAAGAACAGGGCCTCAGACTGTCAGTGAGAAAAGGCCTTATACAGTCGGACAGTGATTTTGATTCTTTCAATCTAAATTCTTAGAGTATAGGCCTTTGCAGACAGGTCTGAATATCTATATCCTAACAAAGGGTTGAGAAAGTAATTTATTGAACCCAACATTATCTTAAATTGAAACCAAGCTGCAAAGTTTGACTCTGGAGCCAAATTTGGACTTTCTGAATTTTCAGGAAGATGGGCTCCATGCTTTTGCATCAGGCCCATTTCTAAAAGGCTCATCGCTTCGGGCTAGGGAAAGAGCCAAGGAGTTGCTATACAATCATTTTCCACCTAACAAGAGCTGCTATGCTGGATGAAAGAAAAACAAAAATTGCTTCCTTTTGTTTTCCTTACAATTCAAACACTTTTAGATTTAGTGTAGCCCAGATTTGATTAAGCAGTAATCATTCATTGTTTCAGACTATCAATTTACCACTGAAAGACTATAATGTCTCGGAAAATGCTTTGCAAATTTATTTACACACTACAAGAAAGTGAAGAAGCATGCATACCCTTTTTTAAATAAAAATTGCTTCAAAGTACAATTTGCTCAAATTGATGTAATAAGCATTATGAATTTAATTTTAGCATGTTTCCACTGTATAATCTGATTTGAAAGTATAAATGCAAATTAAATTTAAATAGCCTATAATTTTTTTAATGATATGATGTGTCATAAATATTTAGCATGGGTGTCTAATTATTGAATCAACTCGTCTTTAAACTGTGTCGATAGTAATGAAGACAAGGTCATCTCTCACTTGAGTGTAGTAAACTGATGAGTAACCAGCTTAATACATGCAACTGGTGAATGGCCTGCCAGGTGCGTAGGTTGTGGACTTCTCATGGCATCTAGAGAGACTTATGTGCAGTCCTGGGGAGGAATTGGTAGCTGTGGTATATGTAGGTACCAATGACAAAGGGAAAGAAAGGAGAGACATCCTGGAGGCCAAATTTAGGCTGCTAAGAAAGTGATTACAGTCCAGGACCTCCCCAGTAGCATTCTCTGAAATGCTTCTAGTTCCACATGCATGGCAAATTAGACAGGCAGAACTGCAGGGTCTCAATGGTGTAGGGAGGAGGGATTTAGGTTTATTAGGAACTGGGGAACCTTTTGGGAAAGAAGGAACCGATACTGGAAGGTTGGGCTCCACCAAAACAAAAATGTAACCAGATTGCTGGCATGTAAAATTAAAAAGATCATAGAGGAATTTTTAAAATCCGGGATGAGCAAAAGTGCACAAGCACATGGTTCAGACAGAAACATCCCTTAGGGGAGGATTTATTAAAAGAGATATGTTCTATTCTAGTAAGGAGGATTGGGTAGAAGTTGATAAAGTACAGGTAGGAACTGAAGTGAAACAAACAAGAGTCCCATTCATAGAATCATAGAATCATAGAATATCAGGGTTGGAAGGGACCCCATCGAGTCCAACCCCCTGCTCGAAGCAGGACCAATTCCCAGTTAAATCATCCCAGCCAGGGCTTTGTCAAGCCTGACCTTAAAAACCTCTAAGGAAGGAGATTCTACCACCTCCCTAGGTAACGCATTCCAGTGTTTCACCACCCTCCTAGTGAAAAAGTTTTTCCTAATATCCAATCTAAACCTCCCCCCCCTGCAACTTGAGACCATTGCTCCTTGTTCTGTCATCTGCTACCATTGAGAACAGTCTAGAGCCATCCTCTTTGGAACCCCCTTTCAGGTAGTTGAAAGCAGCTATCAAATCCCCCCTCATTCTTCTCTTCTGCAGACTAAAATTACATTCAATTACATCACATGAAGGCTGACAACTAAATACGAGGAATCCTCGACTTTACAATGTTTGACTTACAACGAATGGCACTTACAACATTTCTGAGTTGATACCCTGATTCGACTTACAACTGGTTTCGACTTTACGATGCTCAGTCCCACAATGGAGTTTATTGCGGTTCTTAGTTATGATGTTTCGACTTACGACACAATTTTCAGGAACCAGTTATGCCATAAGTCCGAGGACTGCCTGTATTGACAAATGTTGTAAATGCTTCTATACAACTGCTACAAGTTTAAATACTAAGATGGGTGAACTTGAATTCCTGGTATTGAATGAGGATATTGCCAGAATAGGCATCACAGCTTGGTAGAATAATGGTAAACAATGGGACATGAAAATACCAGGAAGGAATGACAGAGTAGATCATGCTGGTGGGGGAGTGGCACTATATGTGAAATAATGCACAGAATCAAATACAGTAAAAATCTTAAATGACAAACTGTACAATAGAATCTCTATGGATAGATATTCCATGCTTGATTAATAAGAGTATAGCAATAGGAATATATTACTGGCCACCTGACCAGGATGGTGATGGTGACTGTGAAATGCTCACAGAAATTAGAGAGGCTACAAAAAAAGAAAACTCAATAATAATGGGGGATTTCAACTATCCCCATATTGACTGGGTGTATGTCACCACAGAACAAGCTGTAGAGATAAAATTTCTAAACAGCGTTAATGACTGCTTCTTGAAACAGCTACTCCTACTTCAACGATCAACCATGCATGAAAGAACAAACAGTTAGCATTTCTTTTCTCAGATTTGCTGATTTCTTCTTGGTAGAACCCGCAATATAACTGGTGATCTGTTTATTTCAGCAGTTATTTCAGTAACCTACCACTTCTTATAACATACTGAGTTGGAATTTATCATTACTGAGACCCCAATCCTGCAAAGACGTAAACATATGTATAACTTTAAGTGTGTGAGTAGCCCCCTTGAAGTCAACAGGAGTTTTGACATTGAGTTCAGTGGAACCGGGATTTCACTCGTTAAGACGACTCACATACTTAAAGTTAGACTTATTCATCAATGCAGCATTACAGTCTAATAAGTTAAGAAGAGGCAGAGGACACAGTTTTCCCTCTGTGTTTAGAATATGATGTACATAATCTATACAAGTGATCTGAAAACTTAAAATATAGTTGTAAACAAGTCCTCCGGGGGTGTTTCTCCCATGCAGTGGGTGCCCCCGGACATGACCGATTATAAACACTGGGTGGACCCAGCTGAGGTCCCCGTCTCTTAGTCCTTGCAGTAGCCTTTGCTCTTTCTAGGTCTTCTTCTGTTTCTTTATTGGCAGGGCACCAAAAGGGAAACAAAAGGTCCAGTGAGACTGAGAATAGACTTCCTGGGGCCAACTCTGAAGGAAAAAAAGCCAGCAATATCCCCTGACATCAGGTGGGTCTACGTAGCGTATTTACAAGGGTCCTTCTGGCCAGGAAGCTCAATCAAGCTCTCCCCAGAATGCTTACTCTGGGAATACATGTCACTCCTTGCAGGTCTCGGGGTTTAAGTCTCTGGCATGGGAGTTCTTCATGTTGCTTCAGGAGCAACTCCAGCCACTTCCAACTCCCTCTGTCTTCCACACCGGCCTCCTTTTGAAAGGCCTCCTTCCTATTATGCATGTTTGGGAGGAATGGGGCTATCTCCACACACAGAGCCTTTCTAGCCCCTTTCGCATCATTGTGAGGTTTTTACACCCTGGCACACTCACAATAGTTTTAATAATGACCATACATATATATTTGGAAATACTATCATTCAAAGTGCATAGCTGCCTCTGTAAATTGTGAAAGACAAGTAAACTATGTATTTATATATGACATCCACAGCAGAAATTGAATGTTAAAAAAATCTGTGTAAAGATAAAAAATTTCTTTCAGCTGTTACTTTTGACTCTGGAAGACCCTAAGTACCTCTTGGAAGCTAGGTAGATTTACACCCATTTGACAAAAGGACACACTGAGGCACAGAGCGGTTATTTGATTTGCCAACGTTACACAGTGAGTCAATGGCCAACTCATGAGAGTATTTAGGAAATCTGGCTCCAACTGCCTGTATCTAAGCTCTTTGCCTGCCATTAAAGTACTCTTCAAAGCATACGATAAGTCAAATTCAGAAGTTAATAGAGCAATTAAACTACATGTCCCTTCCAAAGACACCCTACAAAGGGGGCAATCTGTGCATTTATATAACCAGAACAATGCAGTCAAATGCTAGCTAAACTATATTACAGTATGAATCCATGTCACACGGTCACTCACCACACTGGCGCCTCCTGTTGGGCGTTTTGGGAATTAGTTCAGTCAGATAGATGGCAGCGCCCGTCTTCGCCTCTGCCTGCAGACCCGTTACAGCTCCTTCCTCTCGGTGTCTGCTTCGTGGCACAGCCTTCCAGCTGGGTTACCATCCGGTTTCCCCCCTTCCGGGGGACTCCTCCAACAAGAGTCCAGCCACTCCTTGCAGTGGCTTGGCAGTGCCCAGCCAGGCCGCTCCTTCAGCGGCTAGTGGGGGGCCCAGGCTCATCCACTACGCCAGGCCCCAGCCCAGGGACCCTGAAAACAACAGCTTCCTGCTGCCCCTTCCTTCCAGCTCCCTGTCTCTGTTCCCTAAGCCACTTCCCCGCAGCCTCAGTTCCTTCTGCTCCTGCCTCTGGCTCCAGCTCCCTTGCCCTCTTCCCAGGGCCTTGAGTCTGTAAGTCCTGGCAGCCCGTCAGGAGCTCTCTAGGAACCAGTCTTCTCCCCAGGGCTCCCTGCAGCAGACTCTTTGCTCTGGTCTGCAGCTTCCTTTTATATGGGCTGGATGGGCCATGATTGTCTGGTCCAGCCACCGCCCTAAGTGGCTGTTTCCCCTGCAGCCCCACTTTTGGCTGCCTGCCCCTCCGCCTCCCTAGGCTGGTTTTAACCCCCGCCCCCAGGGCCAGTGCAGGCCAGGCGCCCCATCAAAACCAGCTTGGGGCTACAGCTGGAAATAAGAGTTTTAATTTTACAACACAGTATATATTGTAAAGAGAACACCAAGTATAAAAGGATCTCAGCTATCACTGTGGGTAACCTTCTCCCAGGGACAGCTGTCTAGTTTTGTTGTGTATGCTCAATGATACCTTTTCACTAATCTTAACCTAAAGGCTCTTGAAAGAAGTTAAATTGAAAGGTCAACTTTAATGCAGAGACCATTAAGTGGATGAGACAACTTTGACTGGATAGACATTTAACCTGTAAATGAACAGCAACAAGGAAGAATAAAATGATAAATAGCTCAATCTAAACAAATTACAAATGTTTTCATAACAATTGTTTTACCAGACCGGTTTCTATCTTCTCCCTTTGTCTGGGTGACAAATATCTTTTATTACTTTTGACCTTCCAGTGCATCCAACTACTCTGGTAAACCACATGACTGTCAAATCAAGTCTGATTTATCTTACAGATGCTGTATGCAACAAATCTTTGACATTTAATACAAACAAGAGGAAGTATATTTTAACACAATCGACATCTAAACTGTGGAACTCATTTCCAGGGGATTTTATGATGGTCAACAGTATAACTGGGTTCAAAAGAGAACTGGATGAGTTCATTGAGGATAGCTCCATCAATGGCTATTAGCAAGGATGGGCAGGGATACATCCCCATGCTGAGGGCAACTCTAAACTTCTGACTACCAGAAGCCAGGAGTGGAAGGCAGAGATGATTACTCCATAATTGCCCTGCTGTATATATTCCTTCTGAAGCTCTGGTATGCCCCACTGTTGAAGAGAGGATACTGGGCAAGTTGGAACCATGATCTGACCCAATATGGCAGCTCTTACATTCTTCTTTTGGAGCAGACCAAAAATTTAATCTAAATCTAATGCTGACCTTTTAATGATGACCACGGTATCTCTTCCTATGAGGCCTGAGCTGTTTTGAAAGATCTCCAAGAGCCACCATAATCCTGCTTCTATTTTTGTGCTTTTTGAATAATGGTTCTATAATACAATACAATCTATTATTTTGTTTGCATGATCTAGTGACTCACAATAATTAGAAGCCATTGTATCTACGGGAAACTCTGATGTCTTCAATGTGTATACAGTTGCAATCAGATACATGGACTTGGAATTACACCAGTCTAAAAGCGGTATAACACAATGGAGAACCGAGCCCTTTGGGCAGATTAAAAAAAAATGTTTTCTGCTAATTATTTCTTTAGCTAAAAGTCGTTTATTTTGCAAATAACTGGTGAAATGGCTAATTGTCTCTGTTCAGGCTACCTGCAGCCTAGAAACAAAAAAGAGGAATGATTTCAAAATCTGTTCAGGCACTTTGGAAAGGGTTATTTGCTTTGCCTTCTGTTTAATGCTTTTCCAAGGCTCCAGCCAACAATGGCCATTGAATAGCTACTCCCATTTGTTATCTCCTGTCGCAGTAAACATGCATTATCTAATACATGGGCTTCCAGTTTTTCCTGTGTGCCATTGTGCTGAAGCCATGATGAAAGCTTTATTAGCATTAGTCGCAATAGAAACAACAGACTAACAAATGTCTGTGCATTTGGTAGTACATTGGCTTGGCCACGATGGACTTTCTTGGAAGAGCAGGAAGAGGAAAGAGGCAGATTGATTTAATTTGCTCAAATAACATTTATGTTTATGTATTAAGGCAGCCTAATCTAAATAAATGTCCTTCCCTGGGCATTTTAGTAGCAGAAATAATCCACATGGCTCTGAATGCAAAACCACCCATTACTGCCCAAAAGATTTTAGGAAGGAGGAAGAGCACAAATATAAGCCTAAAGTGGGTGCTCTTTTTGAGCAGCTGCACAAATGGCTTTGACTCCTTCACATGCCTAACTGACCAATGTCACTGAGCGGCCTTTATAGTTCCAGTTGCAGAATGCTGAAGCATTTTAAAGAGGCCACCTCCTGAAATATGCCATTGGTGCAGTCAGATTATTGCACCCGATGATAAAAGCACCTCGCACAGTTTGTCATGATTTACATATACAGAAGATTGGGAACTGGGATCTGGTACAGGTGTTTTCAGGTCTGTGTTATCATAGGCAAAATAAATGTACAAAGTCAGAGCCAGGCTGGAATACCGTACTGAGTTGCTAGCACAGTTAAAACAACTCTAATTAGAATGGAAATGAGAGCTGGCCCCCAATCCTATATTATGCCTGAGGAATATGAATACGGTGACTGGCGCTCACTGTCCCAAGACATCCTTTAAACCAAGGGATTCGAAGGGTTCAAAAGTTACAGGAATAATGACAAGATCCAGAATTATTACAGGAAATATTAAAACCAGAAATACACAGAAGAGTTTGGGCACAGATAGCCCTCTTGCTCTAGGATGTAAGCCAAGCTCAAAAGACCAGTTCTCATTACCCAGGGGCTGCCCACTGCCACGGCTTGTGGCATATGCCTCTGAAGCACCTGGTGCCAGTCCCCATCAGTGATAGGTAAGGTTAAGCTTTTGTCACAGATATTTTTAGTAAAAGTTATGGACCCGTGACCTGTCCTTGACTTTTACTAAAAACACCCGTGACAAAACGGGTAGCCCGGGTATCTGCAGGGGTGGGGCGACTGGGAGCTCCAGGGTCCCCCTCTGCTGGTGGCTCCAAGCTGCAGGGTCCCCCCCTGCCTCCCATGGCAGCCAGGAGCTCTGAGGGTCCTCCCTGCCACCCACGGTGCACGGGAGAAGTGGGGATCCCCTCTACCATCCGTGGTGGCCGGGAGCTGTGAAGGCTCCCTGCCTCTGCAGACGGCAAGGGACCCTGCCGATCCCCACCAGCGCTGGCTGAAGTCACAGAGGTCTTTTCAAGTCACGGATCCTGTGGCTTCCATAACCACCATGATTAAATCGCAGCCTTAGTGATAGGATTCAGGACTAGATGGAGCACTGGTCTGATGGGGTATGGCAGCTCGTCCTTTCCTGTGATGATGGTGTAAGCCCGGGGTTCTCCGTCTGGGGGTCAGAACCCCTGGGGGGTCGCGAGGTTATGACCTGTGGGGTGGCGAGCTGTCAGCCTCTACCCCAAACCCCGCTTTGCCTCCAGCATTTATGATGGTGTTATTTATTTTAAAAAGTGTTTTTCATTTATAAGGGGGGTGGGGGGTCGTACTCAGGCTTGCTGAGTGAAAGAAGTCACCACTACAAAAGTTTGAGAACCACTGGTGGAAGCCATATGCTTAGTACTGCAGCATTTCTCAGCGGGGAGGGGACCAGCAGCTTTGGGGAGGAAATTTTCTTTGGCTATTCTGTGTCCCTGCACATCTGCAGAGAACCGGGCAGGGCAACTCAGGCAGAAGGTGCCCGGGAAGTTCCAGATAACGGTGTGGCAGTTACCTGACATGCACTGGGGCGGTTTCTGTGTCCTTTTCATTGTGAGCATCCCACCTGGCAGGTCTCACCCCAGTCACCCTCTGAGCGCTGAGCCAATCAGAGAGCAAAGGGTGAAAGGGAGAGCCAGGAGCTATAGTAAATTCTTGCCTGACTTAGCTGGGCTTATGGGGAGATGATAATGCCCTAGCGAGTGAGAGCCTTCGAGAGATCTGGGCCTGGATAGTCCATATGCTGATCCCAATCCCTGGGCCACTTTCGAGACAGGCTACCGATTTCTGTTTCAGCAGCAGCTAAGACCAGGCAGCTATTAAAATCCGAGCGGGAAGGGAGTTATCCAGAGCGTGTGTTTGCGAACAGGGTTGTGAAGCGTTTGAAAGGACTGAGGGGCTGTCACGCTCCTCGAGCTCTGAAGAGTCCAACTGACGCCTGCTACATACTGCCGCTAGGCCATATGGACTGAAAAAATCATCTCTGGGAGGAAATCAGAAAGGGATGTGTGTGCTAAAATGGGGGAAATGTGATGTTGAAAACTTATATCTGAAGATTTGAAACAGAAACAAAAGGGTGAAAATCTGTCGAAGGAACAGGCATACTGATTGATAGGTTTGATTAAAAGTTATTTATAATGTTCTAAATATTGTTTTATACTATTTTCAATGTGTTTTATGTGCACTGAGTATTTGCTATTCACTTTCTCAGTAGAGCACTCTCTCTTTGAAAATTTACTGGGAATTATTCACATCTATTTAAGTTTTACATACAATAGCCTTGGGTTTTAATTCTGTGTATTTTTCACCTTTCATCCAAAGAATCCAAATAGTTTGACAGACTATATACAGGGATCACTTCATTCTGTAACCTGAACAATTCCCAAATATTCCTTTGTGCTGTGTAAAGACCCTCACCTTCCATCCCAGAGATGGCTGCAATGCTGTGGTGGTGAAGTATTCTCTCACAAGTTTTAAAATCTGTATTTAAGGCTTTTAGTATTAGCTATACTTTTGTTATATGGGAATCTAAATCCTTTCCCAGCTGTTCCCATCAGTCCCTGCCCCAACTCATTTGCAGCGTTGGTTTAAGTTGTTAAGAATGGAAACTTGATTCACACCCAGGATACTTTGCAACTCCAGGTTTCCCTAATGTACCAGTTCTCAAACTTTAGCAACTACAGGATCCTCAACTGTATCACCAGGATATCAGATCAAAGGTCCCTTGTACACATAGATGCATAAATCACAAGACCAAAAGGGACCACTGTGAATAATCTAATTTGACTCCTGTATAACACAGGGCACACATGGAAAATAAACAAATCTCTCAGCAACATGGGGGAGGCTCTCCCCAGAGTCTGAGATTGTGTGCATGGAAGGTCCCCTTTTGCAGCAGGCAGGGCTGCTATCAGGGGGACCCAATGTGAATCTAGAGGATACGTAGCTTATTATTCCCTTTGACAAACTTTCCTTTCTGGCTGCTGTTTTTTTGTAACCTGCTCGTCTCCACTTTCAAAATCGTTCACTGGTTTCCCATGTTAATAAAAGTGGTTTCCCGCTCATACTGCCCACTCCAGGCCATGAAAACAACAGCGAACACCCTGCTCTCCTTGTGCTGAGTAGGGGATAGTTTCACTCTTCTGATTCAGCTGCCCGCAGGCTTCAAGCAACATGGGACTTGGCACCAGCTTTCATCATCCCTGCTTCGGAGTCTAGGGCTCTCAAAGGCTTTGTTATTACAGCTCAGATAACCCAGCACTGTGTGAAGCAGGCTAAACCTTCAGTGTAATGTTTGCTGGGTTGACTGCCTAGCACAGAGTGGCCAAAGCTGAATGGACACAGCACAGGCTGGAAATTTAGGTGGTAAAAATGTCCTGTCAAGGTAGCTCAGAATTGAAATGCCCTCACCAAACCTGATCAGGCTCATGTCATAGTCATGGCCGAGCCAAAGCCCGCTGGGCTCTGTGGAAACGTCTGAATGACTTCACTAGGTTTTGGGTCCAGCCCTACAGTTAGTGCAGAGGTGGGCAAACTACGGCCCGCCGGCCACATCCGGCTCACGGGACCATCCTGCCCAGCCCTTGAGCTCCCGGCCGTGGAGGCTCGCCCCTGGACCCTCCCCTGCTGCCCCCCCTTCTGCCTCTCAGCTTGCCGCGTTGCCAGCGCTCTGGCCCACCGCTCCTGCCGGGCCGGGCAGTGGCGTGGCTGCCAGTCCTGCCACCCTGAGTGGTGTGGTAAGGGGGCAGGGAGCGGGGGGTTTGGATAAGAGGTAGGGGGTTCCAGGGGGTAGTCAGGCGACAGGGAGCAGGGGGCGGTTGGATGGGGTGGCGGTTCGGGAGGGGTGGGGGGGGTCAGGGGACGGGGGGGGTTGGATAGGGGGTGGGAGTCCCGGGGGGCCTGTCGGGGGCGGGGGGGTGGATAGGTGTTGGGCAGTCAGGGGACAGGGAGCGGGGGGGGGGGTTGGATAGGGGCAGGGGGTCCCTGGAGGGGGCAGTCAGGGGACAAGGAGCATGGGGGGTGGATGGGTTGGGGGCTCTGAGGGGGGCAGTCAGGGGGTGGGAAGTGGGAGGGGGCAGATAGGGGGTGGGGGCCAGGCTGTTTGGGGAGGCACAGCCTTCCCTACCCAGCCCTCCATACAGTTTCACACCCCAATGTGGCCCTCAGGCCAAAAAGTTTGCCCACCCCTGAGCTAGTGTCTCCTTCCAGTGGGCTCTGGGTGCCTGGTTACCTGCCTTCTCTCTCTGCTCCCAGCACACCCTGTCAACAAGGGTAGGTCTCCTCTCCTGCCCTCTGCCAAGAGGCAAAGATATTTTAACCTCTCCGGACAAATGACACCATCAGTCACCGAGCAACTTGGCAGACTCAGAGAGGCCTTTCAAACTGATTCAGGAAGGGAGGAGTCAGCTTGAAGGAGGCTTTGGGGTGGCTGGGTTTCCCTCCACTCCCCATTAATTGCTTCTGTGTGTAAGTGCTACGGGGCTGGGAAGTGCAGCTTCACAGGAGAAGGAGAAGGTTCCAGACTGATTTTCCTTATACCGGCTAGATTGAGCTGAGGGAGGTCATGGGGAGTATATGCCGCCTTGGACATCAAAATGGATCTTCCCTTCAGTGGAGTTGCATAAATTAGAGACATGAAAAGGTTGGAAAAGGTAAAGAAGTGTTAAACAATAGGGGAGAGGGGGTGTTCCTCACTTTCCCATCTTTTCACTTTACCACTTCCCCATGGAAAATAGGAGGAGTAAGGAGAAGAAATCCTGAATCTCCAGAAACCAAAACCAGATAACTCAAACATTTCAGAAAGTATGTCACAAAAATAGAAGTGACATTTTAACTCAAAGCAAAATGAAAAATTGTATTTTGTTTCCATATGTCGATATGAAATTACATTTAAAAAAAATCTGGTAGGGAAATTGAAACCGTTCTTCGATGCAGACATTCTGAAAAAACTTCAATCTCAGTTAAACGAAATTCTCTGGTGGGGAAACTTTGGCCAAAAAATTTGACCAACTCTATCTCACCATAATATCATGGAATTCTCACTGCACTTGCAGGAACTTGGTCAAGCAAAGAAGACTTCACATTTGTCCCCAACTCCCCCAGAATATTACTCTGTCATCAAAGATGTATGAGGCTGGCTCTGAATTGGATCAGTTTTATCCACAAAATTACAAAACATTTCCTCACAATGGGAGGGACTCCGAACAGCCACCCAAGCAGAGGACCCTGGGATTCACCAGTCTGTCTACAACACAAAACAAATTACAGCTCCAGCTTTCTTCCCTCTCGCCTTGTGTCATCCATGAACAAGGGGGTCTTGTGAGGATGAAGGCAAAGGAAGTTATTCATAGGCCTCAAGGTAAGAGTTTGGGTACTGATTTTGATGGAGCAGGTTCTGATCCAAATGGGCATACATCTACATTGATTAAATCCAAGGCCAGAAGGGACCATTATGCATATCCAGTCTGACCTCCTGTACAACACAGGCTAGAGAACCTCACCCAAGCATTCCCGGGTCCTGACCCCAGAGTGTGGCAGGCAATGACAGTCTATGAGATAGTGTAATTTCCAGTTACCTTAACTCCAGCTCTACTCCAAACAGAGCTTCAAGATTGGCCAGCAGTGTGAGCTACCTGGAATAACCCACCATCCTCATGAACTCCCCGGTGGTCTAAATTGGAGCCCAAGCGGGCATGGCTGGAGTAGCAATGGAACCCTCAGGATAGGACACTTGCTGGGGATTCATGACCACCTGAGGTTGAGAGTCAAGGGATATCGACTCTTCCTGGCCTGTCATTAATTCCCAGGAAATACTATGCCTCCAACGTTGTTCACATAACAGCACATGGCAGGCTCATGGAAGTGAGATAAGCCTCTCCTCAGTGAAAGAGAAAGCTTAAAACCAGCTACAGGTTTTTGCCAGTTACAATGAAATCCATTCAAAAGCAGTAATTTCACAGTAAATTGAATCAAGTCGGTCCAAATGGCATTAAAGACACCGGGGTCAGGTGCAGCCACTAAGCTCAGTGAAGCATTATTTAGGCTTATTTTGACTAGCTGTGTACTTCAGAGCAGCTCTTCCTCTATGAAGAACACAGACAGGTCCCAATTGATTTCCCTCGTAAATCAGTGCTCACAGTATTGCAAAATACTCCCTCCCACGTGCTCTGGGTGAGTCATTCTTCTTTTTATTTGGGTGGGTGAGTAAATATCAGTCCGTTTTCCCATTATCTCTTCATCATGGTGATGTTATGCCAGGGCTGGTAAATTTCCCATTAGTTTTTCAAGGTTGCCTTACTACCCTAAGATTTTTAGTCTTTCAACAGTCCTGTCGCTTTGCAAAATTTAATGTTCTAGATTCATTGCTCTGAAGTTAGTTTAATGTTTCTGTACCTTTTCACTGTTGTTTTTCTTGTGTTAAGTGCACCGGAGGCTTATTCTGGGAACTTGTTTATTATTTCAAAGAGCTGAAGTGTATTTCCATATCTGCTTCAGCTTAGAGCTACAGAAATAGTCTCTCAATATCTTTTACGTTGTCTGTGGAAGTGCGCACTGACTGCTAAACCAACTGATTTTCTGCTGCTGTCTGCCTCTTCTGCTATAGCCTGAGGGAATGGAAATCATAAAAACCAATATTTGAACTTCTTCCAGCTTTCTGCCCCTTTGAGCATTAGTCTGCCAACCCAGCTGCGGCACAATATGGAGTCAGCTCGCTGTCACACACAGCACGGCTGGAAGTTTGGAAAGGGCAAGACAAGAGATAAAGGGGCAGCAAAGGAGGGGCTGCTGGGGGATAAAAATCACAGTCAGATGTTTGTATGGGATTCATAGAGATAGTTCTGCATTCAGTGCCATGCTGGGTGCACTTAAAAAGTTCCAATGGTATGAAATAGCTGTCGCCTCTGACAGAGAGACCTGATCTTTAAAATGGGAAATGCCATTGGAAACAGTTCAATCTTTCAAACCAGTGGGAATGAATTGGTTGCCTCTCTCCCATTCACACAACAAACAGTAACAATAAAAAACAGACCCATTCCCCTTTTCCCAGTGTCCTCAGCCTTCTGTTCATACCCACCTCTCACTGTTTTCACTTCTTAAAATTTCACTCTTTCCTTCGTTGTATCATTCTCCACCCTCCCATCTCCCTTTTCTGTTTGATCTCACCTTCCTTTGCCTCCAGCATTTTTGGCTGGAATGACACAGCTCATCTCCGGAGCTCTATGAGAATCCTGGCCTCCCAGATGGTTTTCTTTTTGCGAAGTGACAAAGAGTGTTTTTAACAGAATTTTACTCATTTTTTAGTTCCAATATGCTTGCATCCAAAATCTGTTAATGACTCAAATGTAGGAGAAAAGTGACACTTTTCTATTTATCCGTATTAGCTAAAGTACTAAGAGGACATTCCTTCAAAAGGTCCTCACAAAATGAAGAACAGTAGTTTTATGAAAGTAAGCAAGGTCACTGACTTGATGGGAATAGTGCAGTTGATAGCAAAAGGAAACTGAAGGCTATATCTTGGAAAAAATCCAGAGTTGTTCATGCAAGAGTAAGGTTAAAATTAGGGCTGTCAATTAATTTCAGCTAATGCGTGTGATTAATGCAAAATAAATTAACTAGATTAAAAAATAGTCATGATTAATCACAGTTTTTATTGCACCGTTAAACAATAATAGAATACCAATTTACATTTATTATAAGTATTTTTGGATTTTTTCTACATTTTCAAATATATTGATTTTAGTTAGAACACAGAATACAAAGTGTACAGTGCTCATTTTATATTATTACTTTTGATTATAAATATTTGCACTGTAAAAAAGATAAACAAAAGAAATGGTATTTTTCAATTCACCTCATACAAGTCCAATCAGTCCAACTTCTTGTTCAGCCAGTCGCTAAGATGAACAAGTTTATTTACATTTATAAGAGATAATGCTGCCCACTTCTTACTTACAATGTCACCTGAAAGTGAGAACAGGCATTCACATGGCACTGTGGTAGCCAGCATTACAAGGTATGCTAAACATGCATATGCCCCTTCATGATTCAACCTATAGGCATAAAGTTTTACATTGTTTTGTTTCTGAGTGTGGTTATGTAAAAAAAAATGCTACATTTGTAAGTTACACTTTCACGATAAAGAGATTGCACTGTAGTACTTGTGTGAACCCAAGACTGTCCACCACATGGCACTGGCATTCAATATCAGATTGATGGCAACCTCTTCAACCATTCTCGTCTCCGTGCCAGAACTAAAGTAATATCAGCAACAATAACCCAACTCCAGAACGCAGATGATATGCACTCAACGGAGGATTTACAAACAGCCCTTAATTGCTTCTTTGAAGCTTACAAAAACCTAGAGCTAACTCAGAACATTGGCAAAACAAAAGTTCTCCACTAGCCAGTCTCCGGTCAATCATCAGACCCAGCAAGGAAGATCTATATCGAGAACGAAGAACGGGGAAATGTAGAACACTTTGCCATCTCTCACAGAGGGCAGACATAGACGTCGAGATTCAGCACAGAATTTGCTATGCCAGCCTTGCATTCGGCAGATATTTCACCGGGTGCTCAACAATCACAACATCAGAACACACACTAGACTTTTGGTTTATAAAGTGGTGATAATAATCCCAACTCTCCTCTACGGCTGTGAGACTCGGGTGCCCTACAGAAAACGCCTGAAAGACCAGGAACGCCAGGACCCGCGCTTTCTTCGGAAGATCCTCAACATAAGGTGGGAGGATCATCGCACTAATGTCAGTGTCCTCACAGAGGCCAACATCGTCAGTGTTGAGGCCCTGATTATCCAGCACCAGCTGAGGTGGAGCGGCCACTGTGTGCGCATGCCTGATATATGCTTACCAAAACAGCCGTTGTATGCCCAGCTCACCAAAGGAGAACGGAAACTGGGAGGCCAAAAGAAACGCTTTAAACACACCCTCAGGATAAACATCAAGAGAGGCAACATCGACACCACACACTGGGAGACAGCAGCCCAGGAGAGGGATAACTTGCAAAGATTTCTCAGAGAGGGAACGTCCACTTCTGAGGAAAATCACTTTGTCCTGATCACAGAAGAATGCCAGAAAAGAAAGGAAAGACAATTGTCAGGCAGCAATGGTGGGCCAGCCCTGTCTTCCAACAGCACCTGCAATGTCTGCCAACGAGCCTGTGGCTCAAGGATCGGACTCCTCAGTCACCAAAGGACCCATGAAAATGAAACCTGTGAAAGACATCACCCTTGTCCTCAAGGGATTGCCGATGATGATGACAGTTCTTACATGAGGTATATTGAAAAATATGGTTTCTTTAGTTTATCTTTATTACAGTGCAAAAATTTGCAATAAAATAATAAGATAAAGTGAGCACTGTGCTCTTTATATTCTGTGTTGTAACTCAAATCAATATATTTGAAAATGTAAAAAAAATCCAAAATATTTATAATAAATTTAAATTGGTATTTTATTATTGTTTAACAGTGCGACTAAAACTGTGATTAATAACAACTATTTTTTTCAGAGTAGCAGCCGGGTTAGTCTGTATTCGCAAAAAGAACAGTAGGACTTGTGGCACCTTAGAGACGAACCAATTTATTTGAGCAAAAGCTTTCATGGGCTACAGCTCACTTCATCGGATGCATAAAGTGGAAAGTACAGTGAGGAGATTTTATATACACACAGACTATGAAAAAATACACATTGTAAGGAGAGTGATCACTTGAGATGACAAAGAAAATAACAGAACGCCACTAGCCGTCACCTTCAGCCCCCAACTAAAACCCCTCCAACACATTGTTAAGGATCTACAACCTATCTTGAAGGATGACCCAACACTCTCACAAATCTTGGGAGACAGGCCAGTCCTTGCCTACAGACAGCCCCGCAACCTGAAGCAAATACTCACCAGCAACCACATACCACACAACAGAACCACTAACCCAGGAACCTATCCTTGCAACAAAGCCCGTTGCCAACTGTGCCCACATATCTATTCAGGGGACACCATCACAGGGCCTAATGACATCAGCCACACTATCAGAGGCTCGTATACCTGCACATCCACCAATGTGATCTATGCCATCATGTGCCAGCAATGCCCCTCTGCCATGTACATTGGTCAAACTGGAAAGTCTCTACGTAAAAGATTAAATGGACACAAATCAGATGTCAAGAATTATAACATTCAAAAACCAGTCGGAGAACACTTCAATCTCTCCGGTCACGCGATTACAGACATTAAAGTTGCGGTATTACAACAGAAAAACTTCAAAACCAGACTCCAGCAAGAGACTGCTGAATTGGAATTAATCTGCAAATTGGACACCATTAAATTAGGCTTAAATAGAGACTGGGAGTGGCTAAGTCATTATGCAAGGTAACCTATTGACCCTTGTTTTTTCCCTACCTACACCCCCCCCCTTCCTCAGACGTTCTTGTTAAACCCTGGATTTGTGCTGGAAATGGCCCACCTTGATTATCATACACATTGTAAGGAGAGTATCACTTTAGATAAGCTATTACCAGCAGGAGAGTGGGGTTGTGTGTGTGGAAAAAAGGGGGGAGAAAACCTGGATTTGTGCTGGAAATGGCCCACCTTGATTATCATATACATTGTGAGGAGAGTGATCACTTTAGATAAGCTATTACCAGCAGGAGAGTGGGGTGGGGGGAGAGAAAACCTTTTGTAGTGGTAAACACCCATTTTTTCATGGTTTGTATGTATAAGAACATCTTCTGTATTTTCCACAGTATGCATCCAATGAAGTGAGCTGTAGCTCACGAAACCTTATGCTCAAATAAATTGGTTAGTCTCTAAGGTGCCACAAGTACTCCTTTTCTTTTCACTTAAGATGAGCTATTACCAGCAGGAGAGTGGGGCGGGGGGGAGAGAAAACCTTCTGAAGTGATAATCAAGGTGGGCCATTTCCAGCACATTTCCAGGAGTTAACAAGAATGTCCTAGGAACAGTGGGGGGGGGGGGGAGAGGAATAAACAAGGGGAAATGATTTCACTTAGTATAATGACTCAACCACTCCCAGTCTCTATTCTAGCCTAAGTTAATTGTATCCAAATTGCAAATTAATTCCAATTCAGCAGTCTCTCGTTGGAGTCTGTTTTCGAAGCTTTTTGTTGAAGGATAGTTAATTTGAGGGCAGAAATTGAGTGACCAGAGAGATTGAAGTGTTCTTCGACTGGTTTATGAATGTTATAATTCTTGACATCTGATTTGTGTCCATTTATTCTTTTACGTAGAGACTGTCCAGTTTGACCAATGTACATGGCAGAGGGGCATTGCTGGCACATGATGGCATAGATCACATTGGTGGATGTGCAGGTATACGAGCCTCTGATAGTGTGGCTGATGTCATTAGGCCCTGTGATGGTGTCCCCTGAATAGATATGTGGGCACAGTTGGCAACGGGCTTTGTTGCAAGGATAGGTTCCTGGGTTAGTGGTTCTGTTGTGTGGTATGTGGTTGCTGGTGAGTATTTGCTTCAGGTTGCGGGGCTGTCTGTAAGCAAGGACTGGCCTGTCTCCCAAGATCTGTGAGAGTGATGGGTCGTCCTTCAGGATAGGTTGTAGATCCTTGATAATGCGTTGGAGGGGTTTTAATTGGGGGCTGAAGGTGATGGCTAGTGGTGTTCTGTTATTTTCTTTGTTGGGCCTGTCCTGTAGTAGGTAACTTTTGGGTACTCTTCTGGCTCTGTCAATCTGTTTCTTCACTTCAGCAGGTGGGTATCGTAGTTGTAAGAACGCTTGATAGAGATCTTGTAGGTGTTTGTCGCTGTCTGAGGGGTTGGAGCAAATGCGGTTGTATCGCAGAGCTTGGCTGTAGACGATGGATCGTGTGGTATGGTCTGGATGAAAGCTGGAGGCATGTAGGTAGGAATAGCGATCAGTAGGTTTCCGGTATAGGGTGGTGTTTATGTGACCATCGCTTATTAGCGCTGTAGTGTCCAGGAAGTGGATCTCTTGTCTGGACTGGTCCAGGCTGAGGTTGATGGTGGGATGGAAATTGTTGAAATCATGGTGGAATTCCTCAAGGGCTTCTTTTCCATGGGTCCAGATGATAAAGATGTCATCAATGTAGGGCAAGTAGAGTAGGGGCATTAGGGAACCAGAGATGAGGGAGCGTTGGTCTAAGTCAGCCATAAAAATGTTGGCATACTGTGGGGCCATGCGGGTACCCATAGCAGTGCCTCTGATTTGAAGGTATACATTGTCCCCAAATGTAACATAGTTATGGATGAGGACACAATCACAAAGTTCAGCCACCAGGTTAGCCGTGACATTATCGGGGATACTGTTCCTGACGGCTTGTAGTCCATCTTTGTGTGGAAGGTTGGTGTAGAGGGCTTCTACATCCATAGTGGCCAGGATGGTGTTATCAGGAAGATCACCGATGGATTGTAGTTTCCTCAGGAAGTCAGTGGTGTCTCGAAGGTCGCTGGGAGTGCTGGTAGCGTAGGGCCTGAGGAGGGAGTCTACATAGCCAGACAATCCTGCAGTCAGGGAGCCAATGCCTGAGATGATGGGGCGCCCAGGATTTCCAGGTTTATGGATCTTGGGTAGTAGATAGAATACCCCAGGTCAGGGTTCCAGGGGTGTGTCTGTGTGGATTTGTTCTTGTACTTCTTCAGGGAGTTTCTTGAGCAAATGTTGTAGTTTCTTTTGGTAACTATTTTTTTAAATCTCACAATTAATTCCGATTATTTTTTAAAAACATTTGGCCACCCTTGTTAAAATATATCTGAATTCTTTACAGGTACACAGCACCAAATGAAGGAATACAAACATTGTGCTCTCTCTCCTAGTGCATGGCACTGCAGTAAGGGGGTAGCAGAGTTCAGAATTTAGCTCTGTGAGTCCATTGCTGTACCTGCAAACTATACAGCTTTCAAACATTTGCTTTTTTATTCCTTGTATTACAGTAACATCCAGGAACTCCACGTGAGCCCGGGGCCCCACTCTCCTATGGCCTGCACAGACACAGAGTCAGAGCCAGCCCCTGCTTTGAAGAGTTTACAGTTTACATCAGTGGTCCCCCAGCTTTTCATGGTCATGCCCCCTTTATCCCTGTCCGTGCCTCCCAGGAGCAGGGCCACGGCTCAGGGGCGGGAAGACAGGGGTAAGAAGGCTGAGGCTGGGACCGCAGCTGGGGGTAGGTCTGGGGCTGGGGCCAGCATTGGGAGCGGAAGCCACAGTTGGGGCCAACGCTGGGGATGGGGCTGAGGGTGGGGCTGGAGTGGGCCTGGGTGGTGCTCCCTCCCCATCCCCCACTGGGCTGACCCAGGTCCCACTGGGCCCCCTTGAACTTTCCTCTGTTCCCCCCTAAGTAAGGCAATTAACCATTGGAACAGCATACTAAGGGCTGTGGTACCTGTTAACGATAACTGCACCTGTATTCCCCCTCTGTGGGCCATCAAGGGCACCGTCTCTCAGGTTTCTGGCTCACCAGCCATTGCGTCTCTTGGGAGGAGATATGCATTCCTCTCCCTCCTGACTGGGGTATTTCCAGGCTGCAGGGTTCCCTGCCTACACTGTGAATTCCCCCAGCTAAGTCCAGCTGCCTAAGCAGGTCTGCTCTGCATTTCCCCTCTGAGACCTTAAACAGTGTAATTGCCACAGTTAAGTTATCCCACCACTCTTGCTAAACAAGTCCGTGTCTATAACATTCCTGTAACATTTATTCAATCATTTATTAACCCTTTATAAATGGAGTCTCAATATGAAATGTGAGCAAAGTGTCCTGCAGAATTTAATACACAATTATCATCCTCCTATTGACTTCTTTCGGGTGGATCGAAAGAACGTCCAGAAAGGACCTCACAAAGGTTCAGTTGTGCAGCTTTCTCGCACTCTGCTGACCCTCTTTGGAGCTTTGTTGGTTCCATCCCTAGCAAATGGGAGTATACTTTTCTACAATGTATGGCTGCTGTGGAGACCTTGTTATGGGGGGCAGGTCACAGTGTACCCCTCTGTGGGTGCTCCGGGCACCTCTCCCACACTGTGGATCCACTGCAGATGAAATAATATTTTTGTAACCCTTCCCTGTCATTTCCAATGTGCCCGGGGTGGGTTTTGCCTCGAAGGGAAGAATACCTCTCTGTGTACATTTGCTATAATTGATTTACACCAGTAAATGGTCGGAGCAGCTTTGTCCCCCTAACCAGTTGGGGTGACCAAACCAGCTGTGCTCCTTGGCAGCAGTTCAATCTGGAATAAAACGGGTCACTTTTTACATAGGCCTCTTTGCAGCATGAGAACAAGCTGTGCCCAGCAGCTGTCTCGTGCAATTTGAAATGGCCTCTGTTCCTCCTGGAACTGCTGTCAAACTATCCCATGCATCTTCTTTGGAATTATTTCTGAGTGGATCCGTTAGCAAAAGAGTCCTCCAAGAGCAACCCCAGAGACAAAGCTTATGCTTTGTTATTCATTCTTCTCAGGACAAGGGTTTGGAACCTTTAATCCAGTTAGGCGGACTTTGGCACTGAGGAAATCTTGAGAATAAGAATGTTTAAACATAGAGCGACTTTGCTGCATTTTCTATATTCTCCTGCCTGTGATTGCAGCTGATTGGAAACAGTGTGGGTTTAATTTATTTTCTTCCTTGCAAACTATTTTTACCTTTTAAGTCATCCCATGATCTTATGCTATAAATATTTCCTTGGCAAGAGACTGTGAAATTACAAATGTATTGAGTTCAGCATTTTGATTTTGTTGTCCAGTCAGGCAAAATAAGATGATGGGCAGGGTGAGAGAACATTTCTGATCCAAAATACAGGTCCTGGGACTTCCAATCTCGTAGATACTCTGCGCCCAATCCAGCTGCCATTGTCGTCAAAGGGAGCCGGGTGGGGTCCGGAGTGAGGAACTGCCTTGGTTAGTACTGATTGTGCAGTGATTGCAGAATCAGCTCCAATTTTTAATTAAGAAAAGTGGCAAAAAAAAAAGAAAAGAAAAAGAAAAACACAGACTTGTGTTAAATATGAACTTTTTCATCCTTACAGTGACAGTTCATTTCTTGGGTGGCCCAATTCTGGTCTCCCCAGCACCAATATTACAAAGGGGTTCATTCAGCGGAGTCGTTCCTGATTCACTCAGGTGGCAAAAGGGAATCGGACCCATAGGTTCTACTGGTGGCAAAACTGCACAGATGGCACCAATCTCTTGAGACCCAGACTCTTTTTTCTTAGGCAGTGTAAGCAATGTCTTAATTTGGGCTGGATGAGTCTAGAGATAATGGGTTGAAATGCACCGTTAGTTGGGTGACCAAATTAGTTTACAACTAGGTCAGTGTATCAGTCTTGCACCAATCAAAATGTAAGCTGAGTCTTCACGGCATGTCACCCAGCAGTTATCCCTGAAGTGCAAGTCAGAAACCCTACGCCCAAAAAGCAGGACTGGAAGGAAATACCCCCCATGTTATTAGCTCTCTGACTCAGAGACTGATGGGTTCTGTTGAGGAGGAACCGATACTGAATGTTAGGCAGCATTCCTGGTGTTTTAGAAAAGTTACTGCAATAAAGAAATTAACGAAGGGCAATTTATTAGCAAAATTCCAATTAGTTTAATTAAATTACATTATTTTCCTCTTTGCTGCTTTCTAATTTGGATATATGAGAATGAAAATTAATATTAATGTCTTGTGTTTATTCAGACTTGATGAACTGACTGGCATGGTTTGCCAGCATTTAGCTGTCTGATTTAAATGTGGATAAACCTGTTGGGGACACTGGGGCATGGCCACTAGGTAACTCGAGGGGATGGAAGACCATGAGTGTCGATGAAGCCCCCTCGCACTAGGCCCCGGTGTCCTTGGCCCCCCCTCCCGCCTGGAGGCACTCGCAGCAGCTCTGAGTGCTAGGCCCAAGTGTCCTTGGCCCCCCCGCCTGGAGGCACACACAGCAGTTATGCTGAGAATCTGCAACAGTATGTTGCAGAGTCAGACTGCCTGAAACTAAGCACGGCCAAACAGGGGAGATATGGAAGAACAATGCTGAATAAAGCAGCTTTATGTATAGTTTAACAAATGATACAGAGAATCAGGGAACTAGCTGGGAACTGGATTGGCTGGCTATATGGATACTTGGGGCAGCTTGCTATTAGATAAGTATGCTGGGAAAAAGGATGTATAAAAGCCTGTGTAACTTCCTGCTCTGTGTGCAGGATTTGAGATTTTATTCTCCCTGTATCTTTTTGCAGCTGCAAATAAACTTTTCTGCTTCTCCACCCTGTTGTGATTATTGGGTGTAGCACACCGGGTAACGAACCAACTCAAGCTGTTGTTCAGCCTCTCAGCACTGGGTGCCGGCAACAAACCTTATTTCATAAAATCCATTTTTGATAACAAATTTCTTACAGATCAGAGTTCAGGAAAATGAACCGAATTATCACTTTCTTTCTTAAGCATTTCATGGAATCATCATGCAGTAATGGCATTGACAGACTTAGAGAGAAGGATCTTAATGTTACTGTAACATATTGTAATGATAAAGACAATTTTTCTCCTTCCCATATAAAGATTACCTTGGCGGGTGTTTGGAGCCAATTCAGAATCATTGTCCGAGAGTGCTCCGCAGATCTCCCCTATCTCCATTTAGCTCTTCCCTGTTCCAGGATAAGTAATCTTACCTTTACCCCTCTCCTCCTCTCCCAGCCTCCAATCTCCCCAAGCTCTTCCCCATTTCCATGGTCCTGGTGCTCAGGCAGTGGCCTCCAACTCAGAGACATGGGGTGAAATTTTCAAAAGTGTCCAAGGGACTCAAGAGTGTAAATCTCATTTCCGAAAATGACATAGGTGCCTAATGCCTCGGTGCCCTTCTGTCTTTCAACCGTACAGCTTTCATACAGCGACTGCCTCCAAATCACCTCTCCCCTTTGGAATCCGGTATAGTGACAAACTCACAGTTCCGCTCACCAAAGATCTTCCAGGTCTCTCCCAGGACTCAGTCTCTCTAGCTCTCCCCAGGACTGTGTCCTCTGCTCTCGCCTCCTCAGGGTGGTCCCTTAAGTCACTCCACTTCCAGACTGTCAGCCTGGTCACTGGAAAGCTTCCTCCCTGGTCTGTCTGAGATGCAGCCAAGAGCTTTGCTCACAAGCTGGCACACAATCCACTGTTGCTGAGCCGCTCAGGGAGGTACTTCATCTGGAGACTAAAATTCCCAGCTGTAAAGGGCCCCTCAACATACATGCACCCAAAGGGTCAATTCCTCATTACGCTCCCTCTTTGTTCAGGATCTTGCAAGTTGATTTGAGTACAACATTGGCATTCTCTGGCAGGAGTCCCCACTGCTTTCCCCCTCCCATTTCACCAACCCCCCCTTTTCTCCCCCCCCCACCCCCGGCCCTGTGGGACCGTCCTTGACACCTCCCCGTGTGTCTCTTTCCAAATGCAAGCTTTTGTCAAATCCTCTCACTTCTCTCTCGAGCTGCAACATCTCCACAGTCTGCCCTGCTGATTCTATTGATTTCCACTGGGGGCCCTAGGCTTAGGCCCTCACCTTCCTAGACTACTCCAAGCTCCACCTCCCATGACCCACTGGATATTGTTTCTCTTCTGCCATCCATTCAAACCCTCAAGTCGAAGTTGCCTTACTTGTCCTGTGTTCTAATCACGTCACCCCCCTACTCAAATCCTGGCATTGGTTTCCTGTCTCCTTTTGCAGCAGGTTCAAACGCTTCAGCCTCATTATCCAGCCCCATCCCCCACCCCACATACATCCCCTGGGGTGGAACCATACACTAAAGCATTCATTCAAAAAATGTTGTGAAAGTCATCAAAGCAATTACTCAGTGATCAGCTCTGTTCCCCAGTGTCCCCCGGCCACTTACATAGCAACTCTCCTTTCCTACCGGGCTATGCCTCACTATGCCTCACCTACTGTGCTATGCCTCACCTACTGCAGCCCAAGTGAGGCACCAATCCCTTCTTTTCCTTGTCCCCGTACTGCCTCCACCCTTCCTATTCCTGGGAACATTTCCTTCCTCCGGGGCACCCAGCCACCTTGCCTTTTTGGCGAGTCTTCCACCACTCACCTTCCACCCCATATGCATTGTTGAGTGTGATTAGAATTGCATTAGCAAATAGAGGCCCCAATCAGGGATCAGGGTCCAACTGTGCTAGGTGCTGTACAGATATTTAAGGAAATTGTTATTCAAAAAGCAAAAATTATTTAAAAGAGAGTGAGCGAGCGAGAGAACATCCCTGGAACTAAATGCAACACAACATGTTATGTTATGTGCCTGCCCTTCCCTTAACCTTTTTGTTGAACTTATATTGTAAGCTTGTCAAGGCAGGGGCCTTCCCTGCAAAGCATTTCTGCATTTGCAGCATTTGGGGCTGTATTCTAAGGATTCTGGCATTCATTATGGTTGCAGCTACAGGGTAAGATGCGGATGGGGTAGGCAAGATCCAAAATGTGCCTAAATTATTGAAAAGCCTTCTTATGTCATGGAGATGGGTAAATTAGCTAAGATAAATAGGGAATTATCTGACCCCAGGGCTGACCTCACCTAAGTACAAGCCTTCAACAACAAAATGGCAGTAGAATGATTTCAAACAGGGCTTTACAATTTTTAATTGTTTTTATTTCAGTTGGCATGGAAGAGCAGGAGACCATGCTGTATCACATCTCAGACAATGCCATCGCCTTGTTTTGTATCCCATACACTGTATTACACAGACTGTGCATATAAAATATACATGACAGCAGTATGAGATTGGGCACTGCTCTTAATGGGTCACCTTTATGGGTCACATTCTACCTTTACTAGTTTGGGATGTGGGAGACTGGGAACAGAGCCATAGCATCTGAGAAGAAGGTGGATGAGCCATCCTGCTTGCATAGATTGCAGTCACCCTGGGCATAGCAAAGAAACTTCATGCTCTGGAATGCTGTTCTTTCAAAAGGAGCCGAGTTTGCACCCACTAGCACTTACCAACCAAAGCTCAATTGAACAATGTATTTAACTTTCGATAAGTTCATGGAGGATAGGTCCAGCAATGGGCAGGGATGGTGTCCCTAGCCTCTGTTTGCCAGAAGCCTGGAATGGGTGACAGAGGATGGATCACTTGATGATTCCCTGTTCTGTTCATTCCCTCTGGGGCACCTGGCACTGGCCATTGTCGGCAGACAGGGTACTGGGCTAGGTGGACCTTTGGTCTGGCCCAGTCTAGCCGTTCTTATATTCTTAATACCCATTGACTACAAAACTCTGACATGTGCTGAAGTGTTTGGCCTATAATCCAGTCTATCCCTCTCCCATGCCTTACCATGGTTCAAACAGGTTCTCACTGATGTACAGCAGGCAAGAATTTTGCCCTAAGTATCTAGGACTATGCCTGAACATGGTTCGTGATAAACAGAAATACCGAGATGATGGGTTCTGTCTGCTTTGCACAATTGAAGGAATCTAGAGCCTTTAATTGATGACTCCTCTTTGCTAGTGTTAATTTCACCTTGAGCGAGCCTCACTTTTACACTGGCCAGTGACACATGGAGCATCCTGGGCACTTTTCCCCAGACTGCTGTTTAAACTCTGTATTAGTGGTAACTGTAGATCAAGGAAGCTGCTTTCCTTCTATTGGAAGGGGAATGGACTCCCAGTTAGTAAAGTGAAATGTGGCCTGAATTTATCACTGGGAGGTGAGATACTGCTGTGAGCCCACATGGTATTTCAGAATACTTTCCACTTCAGGAACGTTTGCTTATTTGTAAAATCGTTATTGGTTTTAGTCACTCTGGAAATAAGGACCTGTTTAAAACAACCTAGTTTTTAACGAGAAGCACGGCGGAAGTAGAGTGAGCGAGGTCTGAGCTGATGGTAATTCAGCAGCTGTTCGCAAACGGCCGAGAAATTCTCATTGCCTTGCCCAATTTGACCTTTTAATATGCTGGGCCAAGTCATCACATGTTCCCCACAATGCATCGGTCTCAAATGTATTGGGCACAGCTGGTCAGATATTTTCTGACAAAACAGATTTCTGTTCGGAAAATGCTGATTCCATGGAGTCAGAATGTTCCATTGGGAACAGGCCAAAGTCATTGAAACTTTAGATGGAAACCAGGCAGGTAGGCAGGCTGGCTGCCCAGGCTTGCTGATTCACCCAGCATTTCTCAGGCTCCCAGTCCCTGGCGGCCCAGCCAGTGGGAAGCATGGGCCAGTCTCCCTGCTGAGTGGGCTGCCCCAGAGCTGGGGACCTGGGGTGGTGGGACATTTTTGAAAAGTTCCGTTCTTCCAAAAGCAAATTTTTAGGCGTTGTCCTGCTGGTGGGAAATTTCTCACATCTGACTTTTTATTCCTATTGGGAACAAAAAAATATATTTGGAAATGCAAAATTTGCTGTGATGGAAATTCCGGTTCCCAAACAGCTCTAGTACTGGGGCAACCAACGGGGGCAGAAAATTGCCATTAAATGCAGTAAGGGCATTTCAAAATTAAAATGTAGCAGCCTGTTACAACTGTGTAAGAGCTCAGCAGACTGCTTCAAACGAAGTGTTAAACACATTGTACCTGCTTCAGGCTTCTGAGAATTCTGCCTGCAGGGGATAAATTGGAATGGATTCATTTGTATCCCATGTTGTGTCCAACACCGAAGAGCAGGTTGGAGATACAAACCACCAATTTCATCTTTGTACTTTTTTGTCTAGCAGTTAGGCAAAGGGGCCATAGAGCTCTTTGGGTGGCTCTTCGCCATTGTACTCATCGCTACATCCTGATGCCTTAGTGTTCTTGCATGTTTAACAGTGACAGGTTACACCCCTACACCACAAGTTTACCCTTGCATGGAAATATATTTTGCAACTGGATAGACATCAAAAGCTTAACCATCAAAGTTGGCCACAGCTGGAGATGGGGCACTGGATGGGAGGGCCAAGGATCTGGGATGGCATTGAGTATTTGCTTGGCTGGCAGGCTCTCACTCACATGCCCAGGGCTAGCTGATCACCCTAGGTGGGGCCGGATGGAATTCCCTCCCATGTCAGAGTGGCAGGGGCATCAGGATGTGGGGGGTTGCCTTCATCTGCAGCATTTGGGTACAGGTCAGTTGCCAGGATTATCTCGGTGTATCTCACTTAATAAATTCCCTCCCCCTATGGGCGCCTCAGGCACTGTGCACCTAGGGCCCACCTATTCCCGGCTTGCGGCACAGAACAGCTTAGTCTCCTGTTGGCTGCAATACGTCAGTTGTTGGGTTTAGTCCCCTGGTGCTGGGTGGTGTTGGTGGCTGCTTGGTGTGCTAGACCAGTGATCAGAGTACTCAGGGGTTCTCAAACTTCATGGCACCACCACCCCCTTCTCATAACAAACATTACTTCACAACCCCAGAAGGGGAGACCGAAGCCTGAGCTCTCCCAAGCCCCACAGCCCCGGGCATGGGGCCAAAGCCCAAGCCCCACCACTCCTGGCAGGGGGACCAAAGCTGAAGCTTAGGGCTTCAGCCCCAGGCAGGAGGCCTGTAATCTGAGTCCTCCCACCCAGGGCTGAACCCCCCTGGCTTTGGCTTCGGCCCTGGGCAGTGGGACTTGGGCTTCAGCCCTGAGCCCAGCAAGTCGAAGCCAGCCCTGGCGACCCCATTCAAAGGGGGTCCCAACCCACAGTTTGAGAACCTCTGGACTAGATGATTTACTGGTCCCAGCTGGCCTTAAACACCATTATTTTAAGTTTTACACTCATGGATATGTGGCTGGCTCACACTGATATCAATGGAAGTGGGCATGTGCAACCAATGACAGAATCTGGACTTGTGTATAAAGATTTATAACCCACATCATTCTCTATATGCCGCCTGTGAGCTGCAGATTTTGGCACAGGAAAGCCTTGTGGCAGAAGGTGATGGTAAATGACAGCTTGAAAATTGCTATCATTGGTTGTTTTTTTGCACATATTCTTGATTTGGAAGAAGCTATGAATCCAATTTTCAGGTTAACTATGGATATATTGTACCACCCTGCAGCCACACTGTGGTAATTATTTGATCTGTTTAACAGACAATGTTTTCATTACAGAGAAGTAGTTTGCCTGGTGATTTCCATTGTGAACCCAGACTTTTGAATATATCACAAGGCTTTCCTCTTAATCAAGATATGCTTTTAACCTCTAGAAATACAAATACTCTGATGGTGTGAGTGAGCGACCTCTAGCCCTCTTTATATGTTGATTTACTACCTCGGATAGGAGACCTCAATGTTCAATTTCATGCATTTGTACTTCTGCTTGAAAACATTAACTTTGCCGAAATCTCAAGGAAACCTGACTCCTGACACCATGACATCTATTTCTGGGCTCCTAATGATCACAGAGATGGAGACATTTCTGATATAAAACCATAGAATTTTGGTTTCTGTTGCCCTTGATATCCTCGATTATAATTCAAAATAGCTACAGAATTAACCCACTGGCAATTCCTTCCATGAGCAATGAATATTTAATGAATATGAAATACCAGGTATGATTTTTCAGATTACGGGACATTTTAGGAAAAGGCATCCGGATCAATGCCTATTTGCATTTTCTTTGGACTAAACATTATAAAACCCAATAACTTTTTTTTTAATCTTAATGAAAAATATTTAGCTTTTGTGAACAGATAATGCTGCTGACTGTTGGTGATACTAACACTGGAAAATTGCTCAATAAAATGGTCTTAGCACAGTGGAATTGTGTGTATGTCAACACTGGACTCTGGGGGATTTGCTCAGGTTATTTAACCCAAATATATTGCATCCATTTTGCATTTGGTGTATGAGTGCCATTCTGTACACAAGCAATGCTAACTCAGTAAATTGCTCCGCTAGCAAAACAAGAATTTTTCAAAACCCATCCAAATCTTGATCACTTTTTATCATTATTTCATGGAATTGAAACCGGCTTTGGGCCCAGTCCCTATCAAAAGAGATCTGAACTGATGATCCTCATTTTATCATCCAGTAAATCTAATAAACAAACTGCCATGATGTCTCAGTGCATTGGCTGTCATTTTAATGTACTTTTACTTACCGTTTCCAAGAATTTTCCATTTTCAATTTTTATCAGAACAAGCAAATCATCTGAATCTACTGGTTCTCGGTAAACATTGTTAGGGCTTCACCATAGCTGGAACCCAACCAAATTAATGGTTCATTTTAATCAGTTTCACTGCCAGGGGTTTAAAATTAGTCAGTCTCATGTTTTCAGATGTTTACACCAGAAACGTCACAGTGTGGTAACTGTGGGGGATCGCAAGGCTATTGTAGGGGGGAGGTGGGATTAGCACCCTGGCTGGGGCACTGCCTGCAGAGCTGGGCAGCCAGAGAGGAAGGTTGCTAGCTGGATTCCCTGTGGGTTACCATAGGTCCAGTTTTCCCAGCAGTCTCCCACCCCAGAGCGGGAGTAACAGCTGCAGCCGCCCTTCATGGGAGAGGGAGTGACAGCTGGAGCCTGTCTACGCAGGATGGGGGAGGTAACAGCTGGAGCCATGGCCTCTCTGCTCGGGGTGGGGGTAACAGCTGGAGCCACGGCCTGTCTGTGTGTGGGAGGGTGACATTTGCCCACTTATCTAAGTCCATCTTGTGCCACATAAGCCAAGAAGCAGACGTAACAGACTGGAGAATCTGGCCCTCTCACCTCTGTCAACAAGACTGTGCTCCAGGCTCTGAGTCTTTACTGCCCTGCCCGTTGCATGTTCCTCGTCCTTTCCTCACTTGTCTCTCCTTTGCTCCCTCCAGAATCCTGTTGCTAAATGCATCTCACTTTGCTGTTATTCAGCTCACCTTTTGCCACTCCCTTCAGTCTCCATCCTTCTTCCAATCCAGCCTCTCTTTGGCTAGAAGGCACAACATAACTGTGCCCTTACTCTCCATCTCTGCTCTCCACTCTCCTTACAACCTCTTCCCACACAGCCTGTTCCACCAAGCTGTTCTCCATACCCTTTGCCCAGCTCCAACTTGCTGCTTCATTTATTCCAACAGCTTTCAAATCTTTATCTTTGTACAGCACCTAGCGCAATGGGGCCCTCTCCTTACTAGGCTGCAGGTGCTGCTACACTACAGATGTACTATAATACACATTATTACATCATAATAAATCAGTACACAAGAATTCCTCTCCTCCTCCTTCTTCAGAATAATTGTTATATTCTCTGACCCCGAACACTTTGGAGAAATATTTAAAAAGGTGACAGCCCTGACCTGGAGAATTAAATCACACTACGTAAAAAATGTCCTATTAAATATCTGCAAAATTCAGGCCAAATCCACCACCACAACAAACATAGAGAATATATCCTGGTGGGATACATGTTACTCAGAGTTAAGCACAAAGCAGCGTATGGGGATGAGAGAGAGGCCAAGTGAACGGATTTTATATATGAAAAGAGAGAGGAAGAGAATGAATGTGTGTGTGTTAGGTGAAGGGAAAGTGAGTAACACCATGTAATAATACCTTATACACAAGCAACCTGCTCTGAAACACCTGTTCGTTAGGAAGGAATATTTTTGTTGTAGAACAGCAAATTAAATGCTGAAACAGCAAGAACAAGCACTAAAGCAGGACAAGTGTTTCAGTGTAAGGTAAGGCAAAGATATGTATGCTGGAATGACAAGCAAGCCATAGCAAGAAACAAAGTTTAAGACATTTGTACAGGATGAAGTTATTTGCAGTGTAAGTCTAGCTGTGTCAGCCCCAGGATATTAGAGAGACAGGGTGGGTGAGGTCATATCTTCTATTGGACCAACCGCTGTTGGTGAAAGAGACTAGCTTTCAAAAAGCTCTTCTTCCCGTCTGGGAAAGGTACCCAATAAAATATACTGCCTCACCCACCTTGTATGAAGACATGCAAAACGTTTGCTATGGCCAAATTCTTTCCTGCCTTTAATCATGCAAACTTCCTGACATGGTAAGGGATTCTCATTCATGGAGCAGCAGAAGCAAAACAATTTTTACAGGAGGTTTTTTTTGTAGAACAGCGGGACATATGAATCAGACAAAGACAGAATCAGATTTGGGTGCAAATGGAAGGCAGTGGATTTGAACCCAGTTACTCCAGGTTTGACATTGGCCCATATTTCCTCTTTTGATGGTCGGCTGCTTACTTCCTTTTAGTAGCTGGATTATTCTCTTGGTTGGCCTAGCCCTAAATCATGGCTCGGCTTTGTTCAGACTTGTGAACTTTAGAGACTGACCAGCCCAAATCACTCACCATCGGGTCATATGAAATTAAAGAATAATTTGAGAATTAAATGATTTACAGTCATTGGGGGGAAATAAAAAAGGTTGGTCCCTGTCCGCTGATTGAATTCCAGCTGCTGTATGTCAACCCAACAGTGACCTTGTCATACTTCATATCACTCTATGTTGTGATGGCACAGACCGATGGGCTGCCATGCATTAACGTAGTCTAAACAGCGGGGGTGGGCTGGGAGGAATGTTGTGCCGAGGTGGGGGTAGAGAGTAAGATGGTTTTGAATAACGTTTTCTGTTTGGAAACCTAGAAAATCATGTGACCCAGTGATTCACCATAGAGCTCAGGGCCCAAGAAATGTTCAGCTGCAAAACAAAAGTGTCCCAGGATCGCTCCACCATGTGGGCATTTTTGAGATTTCATCTGACTGACCACCCTTGAACCAGCTCTTCTCGATACTCCAGAGGCCGGTCTCCTAGTTAAGACAATCAGATATCACCCAAGAGTAAGAGAATGGGTCAATAGCATTCCATTGAGAGTGACCCACTATCCATGATACTTCCATACCAAGTTATCATCATGGCCTCCTCCACTGGGAATGTCCGCCCATATGAGCCTATAGACTCCATCAGTCTTGAAAGAGGTTCCTGCCTGGCAGGCAGCTCCTTGTGGACAGGGATGAGTTCCTGTTACAACATACAGCTACTGTTCCTGCCAGAAGCAGAGTGGTTTTTAAAAAGCATGGGGGCTGTGGAATAAAACCACGTGCACACAGGTAGGTCATTTCTGCCCCATGGTACGGTTGCAGTGTTGAAATATTATTTTCTTTATTTCCTGATTCAACTGGAGAGCGTGACCCAGATCTCTCTACTTGTAGATTTGTAAGTAAGAAAGAAGCCTTCCAGCTCAATCAAATTTTCATTCCATGAATGATACCCAAGAAAAGCCTTTTGTGTTTTAAGGAAGGGGATAGATCAGCTGCTGGTACGAACTTGATGATAAATCTGATCAGTTCTGATGCATTCATTGCTGACTCTGGTACTAAATAAACAAAGTGTTTGTTAGTTGCAAGGAGCACTTTTTCATCCAGCAGCTAGCAGACTGAAACATTGGAAAGAGCTTGCAGCTGAGTTTAGACATGCATGATTAGTACTGGAGAATACCATGCTTCATTTTCACACACACATACACAGTATGTAGAAAAAATTGCCTGCTGCAATACTTGAAAACAGAACTTCTCTTAATCTGTATCCCAGGCTGCACCCTGCTGCTCCCTGTGTCAGAACTGGAGAAATGTTGACCCCTTTCTTTTAGCCGAAGAGGTATTCATAAAATCCCTCCTCATTTAGACTATTTTGATACGTTTGTGGGAGAAGGGTCTGGATGACACAAGAGACTGGTAAGGGGATTATGGGTTTTTTCACATGTCAAAAAGAGGAAGTTACAGAAAAAGGAACATTAAAAAAACAAAACAAACAAACAAACAAACAAACAAACAAACAAACAAACAAAAGAACCTTAGTAGATTTGAAAATCCAGGCACTCAGTAGTCAGGAAAGGGCAAATAAAATGTTGTCATCTGTCTTTTTCACCTTCCCCTATGTCACAGTTTGCTAAATCTGAGGACTGGAGACAATCAGGTACATTGTTGCTCCAGGTTCTGCTTGTGGATTTGAGAGGCTGTGATTGTCAGAGGGGTGTCGTCCTTTGTCTTTGAGACATTCCTCTGCAGCTAATATTCCAAAAGAGAGCCCAGGAGTAAATCTCTGTGGCCGGGTTAGGAAGTACAAGTTTGTCTATACACAGTTAAAGCAATAAACCCTCAAATGAGCTGGACTGATTTCCTGTATTTCTATGAGTGCTCAGGGAAGCAGTCACTTTGCTAACTGGGTAGCAGACATTTTGACAGAGAGAAATTTTTTAAAAGCTGTAAATGCAAAGCATTGTAAATGTTAATGTGCTTCTTCTGTTGGCTTGTTCTCTCCCCTAAGCTCTTGTTTTGTTTTGTCTCATTTATAACATATTTTTATGACACATATATCCGTATTTCTCATAAAACATTTTTTTTTCAAAGCCATGACTTTCGTGCTTTTGAGTGAACTTTGTGAAGGTGTGAATACAGGCCTGAGCCAAGTCCTCTGAAGTCATTCAAGGGAAGTGGGCTTTGAATCAGGCCCTAAGGGAAAATCTATGTGCTAACTGCTAAAGTCCCAAGATAGGTTACAGTCATTCCTCCCTAAGAAGGAAGCTCCCTCTAATCCAGTTTCCAAAGGGTTTTAGAGAGAATTCTGGCTGATGCTTGATAGGACACCGTGTGGGAATTTACAGTCCAACGGTACATTCTGGGGATGAGTGGGAATACACCAGGGTGTACCAAAGTCCCCTAGAGACAAAAGGGCAAGAGATCTGCTCTACAAACACTACCTCTAAGCTATGTACGTTTTGCAGATCCTACATTTGGTCAGAGTAAGGAAATACGCCAGAGCCAACAAATCCTAGAAGCAGCGGTACAAACCGGTTCATTGGAGCATTGTACCTTAAAGGTGTGTCTCCGGGGGGAGGGTAAAAAGATGAAGCCGAGAGGAGCCGTATATTCTCTCACACGCCTGCTCTGTCTCTCTTTTCCCCGTAGTGGTGGTGATGGCAGGCTGCTTGACAAGCACACAGTCATTTCTAAGCTCATCACCCATTAGCTACCTCATTTTCGGTTGGTCCAGGCCAGTGGCTGATTCAGCTGACACCTTTTCATTGTGCAGCTGCAAGGTCCAGATTTTAATTGTGCTGATAGCAGACATTCGCGCAGGAAACAGGGGCAACTCTGATTAATGCACTGCAGAGCTTTCCGTAAGACCAGTAGCATCTGCGAAGCATGAACAACTTGATGGCTTTGTTCTATAGCAAGGGAGCCTTCTGCGGATCAGCCGGCCGTTACCGGCTGGCATTAATGCAGTTGGTGGGAAATGGTCTGAAAGGATGACGGAGACATTTTAAAATCTGCATCCAAGAATCAAATGTGGAAATGATGGACGCTGTACTGCCAGACTGAGTAGCCA
Organism: Lepidochelys olivacea; assembly: GCF_965140295.1. Classification (NCBI taxonomy): domain Eukaryota; kingdom Metazoa; phylum Chordata; order Testudines; family Cheloniidae; genus Lepidochelys; species Lepidochelys olivacea. Next base: position 128,737,165 of record NC_140416.1, read on the forward strand.
ATTGACTGGATAAAGATCATTAAGAGAAATCAAAGGATGCCTCCCTGCCAAGCTAATCAATACACATGCTAAATAATAGAGAACTGCAAAGAGCTCGTTTCTGAATGAGGACGGCACCTCAGTGGCATCTGCTTTTTCCAGCACCGTAATGGAAAATAATCCCGTTTTGGATACATTCAGTCGTTAGCAATCGGTGAGCTCTATGGCAAGGGGTGGAATACTTCTGAGTTTGGGGACCAGTCTCCCCCATATATCCTTATAATATTCCCAGAGTTTAACCATTAGAAGCTATTCTGAGCTAGCTGGTTATTAGCGTCAATATTTTAAACCTAATGCCCGTGGCGTTCCATGGTCACTCCGGGGTTAAGCGCTCTGCGTTAGTCTGGTTCTGGTTCCAACTGGCTGTGCTCCAGCGCTCCCCACCTGGCCTCTGTCTGGGACGCTCTCAGTTCCACAATACCCACACACAGAGAAACACTAAATTGGGTGCCAGAAGAGGTTGTTGAGTGAAATCCTGGCCCCACTGAAGTCAGTGAGAGTTTTGCCTCTGATTTAACGGTGGCCAGGATTTCTCCCTAGCAACGTAGGCAATGAAATGTCGCCAAGTAATCTGCACAATGCTATGTCATGAGGAGGTAGAATAAAGGGCCTGCTCCAGCTGCTTGAAGGAGTCGGCACGTGAGAATAGCAGTTCCAGCAGACCAATGAAAGACACAGATTTGAAAAGGTTGTTGTGACTCAGAATAAACGTGACATCATAGATGAAGTTTGCTTTATCTGGGAGCGTTTCATTATAGAATATGGAGCATTCGCTTGGTTGGTACCGAAGGAATGAGGGCGTGGGTAAGCGCAGAGGAACTGCCTTACTTTAGTAAAGAGCAATCTCACAACAGTGAGATGCTTCTCAAATAAGTGCATTCAGTGACAGTTCATTGAACTCAGCTGCCCAATTACATCCTACCCATGCTAAGGCCTATTTGTGTCCACAGGGCCCGTGTGCACAAACGTGAGGCTGGTACCAAGGATCCAATAATTAGAAAGCTACCCTGATTAGCAATCAAGTATGAAGGCAATTTGCATAGTACAAAGGAAACTGAAGAATCCAAGATTGAAAACTTTTCTTTCACCTTAATTATCTCATTTTTCACATGTTAAAATTAAACTTGTCTGACGATCTCACATGACAGCAATGCCATTGTCCACTGGATTGAACATAAATCAATTACACAGAAAGTGAACTGGCTGTTTTATGCTATAGATGACGGCCTTTCCACTTTTCTCTCTGCTGAACATGGCAAAGCAGTTCGTTTAACCCAGTAACTAACATGGGATGAAATTAAGGACCTTACTCTACTGGCAAATTAGTTAAACACAGTAACGCACCCACATTTCCTTTGGTTCGCGTGACACAGATCAATGAGCACTGACACGTAGGGCCATTTAGAGTAAGCATAGTGCATAATGACACATGTTAACGAACGGAGTGCTACAGTTGTATTAAGGCCCACAGAAGGATATTCTCCAAATCTGTCTGCTTGGTTAGTACCATGACATTGTGGAGACATTAATGCCAGGCCTGATTAATGCATGGACAGGGACACAAATGAAGACTGGATGGGAAGTTAGAATTCAGTTTGTTCCTCTCCACCAAACAACTAATAAATAAATAGCTAATGAGCGTACACCTGGGCTCAAGTCTCCTCGTAATGGAGCCCTCCTCAAAAATAGCTACAGTACTTCATTTATTTAAACAAACTTCCCCGAGGGAAGTCCCACTCCCACTTCCCCAGTTATTAAATTCTCTAGGCCCAGGAGCCTCATGACGCTTAACCTCTCCTACAGAGCTCCATGGATTGCTGTTACTGCGATGCACAGAAGCAGGTTTCCTCTCTTTCTTGGGCGAGCATCCATTAACATTCTACACCTCTTCGGAACTCTTTGCACCAGATGCTGGTACAGAAGTGGGTGAATTACAACTCCCAGCCCCACCAAGCACTAAAGCTTGGAACAGCCGGGACCCATGTCCCTGAAGGGAGTGCTTTCAGTTTGTTCTCACCTGGACTCTGAGCTCCTCCACAAATCACCAGTTTATGGGGCCCATCTTGTGTTGGTGAGTGCACATGTCTCAGCAGTGGCAGTCCCAGAACATGGCCCTGGATACCAAAGGACCACTAGCTGAGCCATTCTTCAAGATCTTTCAAACAAAGGCATAAAGGCTATATTATTGGACTGACACGTGAATGCCCTGGGAATTCATGAGATTTTGTTTTTAGGGTGTCCTATTGAATTTGAAATGGTAACATTCCACCACAGGTGCGTGTGTGGGATGTGTGGTGCCGATTACTAAATACTGTAATTGAAGGGTTAAAATCCACTGCTGGTGTAATAACCTGGTATATGGATTAGTGTACAGGCTCAAAGTCCAGAGTTTGGTCAAGAGGTCAAAGGCCTAGCAATAGCTAAGAGAAAGCAAAATAACCAAAAATAACCTTGCTTTTGCTAAGATATGCCTGGTCATCAAAAAGCCAGATGTTGGGGGCAATAATTGTGTCTTATTCAAAGTTGCAAATAGAACAAAGAAGCCCTGTTTCTGTTGTGTTAGTTTCTTCTGTAGGGAGATGTTCTTCCCACACGTCCAACCTTGAGTTTATGAAAGGTTCAAACATGTCAGTATAAGATATGGCCTCCTCCCACCTTCCTTTCCCAGGAACCAATGCCTGCCTTAAAACACAAATAAGCAACTTGAAAGACAATCTTTATTGCCCTATACTTTCACTGTCTCTTTGCTTTTACCCCTAGATATGTATCTGTTGGACAATCAAAGGAGCTAATTCGTTCCTATGGACCCCAAATTGAATCCAACATATATTCTATACTAATACATTTATTAAAGTACTAATTAAATACTAAATGTTAATTTGTTAGCTTGAGACCATGGACAGAGACATTATGTAACCTTTTGACCATTGGCTACTGTGTTATCATGTCTTGCAGCTAGACCTATCTAGGGATGTGGGACTGCCTACCCCGTCATTTCCCTCCGCGCATGGAAAATCCATATAATCCACTGTAATCAATTGTTTGGCAGTGTCTCTGAGCCTAATAAGCGAGGTGACACTCCGTCAGCGCTGTACGTAATAAACTCCTATGCTTGACCTCTACGCGGTGCGGATTTATGTCCTTCAGTAATAAAGGCTTTGTGGGCTCTGGAGACCTTGGCACTGTCACTTGCCTCTAATACACTCACAAGTGAAGAACACATTTGATAGCCCCCCCCGCCCCCATCCCCATCCTGTGTTGGGCCTGAGAGGCTAGTCAAAGGAGTTCTGCTACTGTGCAGTCCTGGAAACCTGGTGGAATGCGCACGTCTGCTTTTTGCTTACGAGACTTTTGAAATTGTTCTGCCATGTTGGGCGATGGCTCATGGGCGATTCACTGAAATCATGACGACTCTGAGCTCACTACTGGAATGTGCACGTGTGGCCTTGGGGCAGCTGGAGGTATCATTTGGAAGAGCTATTCCGTTAAATAAACAGCTGTGAACTGAAAATAGAATTGGGGTGAAGGAAAAGATATTTTGCTATGGTTTTATTTCCCCCCTTTTCGGAGGGGGGCATGGCGGAGGTGGCCCCAGTAGCCTCTCCACTGTTGCTGCTCCCACTGTCCCTGTTCTGGGGATAAATACAGAACATCATTTCTGGGGCTGTCACGCTGATGGCTTCCGAGCTGAAAAATGAAAGTTTTGCACAGCTGTTGAAGTAACCCCTCGGTAGTGAGATGCAAGCTCAGCTGTTCTTGGATTCAGCTAAACATAGACAGAGAATTGATAACATCAGAAAGAAGCAAGAAGGGAATTACAATGGTATTCAGTTTAGTAGAGATGAGAACATTCGAATTTCTAGCAAAAGTACTATCAACTTTACACTTGAAAGAGATGAATGTCGGTTTATACAAAGGCTAAAATAATAGCTATTGCTCGTGGCAAGACTAATTGCTCAACAAAATAATCTGAGAAAAGATTCTGATGGAAAAAAAGGAACGCTAACAAGAGTGCTATCACCAAAAGGAAATAGTTTAATAGTCTGTGCTTTACAGGATCCTGAGGGGGGTCCAGTTCAGCAAAGGACTTGCACATGATTTCTAGCAAAAGTACTTAGTACTAGTACAAAGTACTATTGGCCTGCTAAACCCAGAGTTGTGAGTTCAATCCTTGAGGGGGCCATTTAGGGAACTGGGGTAAAAATTGGGGATTGGTCCTGCTTTGAGCAGGGGTTTGGACTAGATGACCTCCTGGGGTCCCTTCCAACCCTGATATTCTATGATTCTAGGATTATATGATTAAGTCCAACTGATTTCAATGGGTCTTAATCATATGCGTAAGGGGTGACTGAACAGGGACCAAAATGAAGACTTGTACATGACATAGGCAGTCCACAGGCCAAGGATTCATATAGTTATTTTGATGCCAGACCACGGGATGGAACTAATAAAACCCTAGTTTCTGATTAAGTTAACACGGAAGCTAATATTGCATCGGATTCGTACAGACTCTGCAGAAAGGAAATGCTTTGAAGGACACATGGGACTTGTGCTGTTTACTACTTTGACATGTTTTCTTAAACATTTTAATCAGATCCACAGACAATTAGAAATGGAGCATGTTTACTAATGGAAGAACATGCAATCAAATTGTACTTGACTGGCTTCAAATCACAATTCATTACTATTTGAAAGAAAGCGAAAGAGAAAAAAATGATCTTGTTAAAGTATTTGTGTACCTACCTAACCCATCTGTGAATAATAACCATGGCGTCTAGACAATTATCAGAGGTAGAAATCCTGTGATTCAGAAACGAATGGTGGGTTAACAATAAGCATCACGTCATATCCAAGCAGTTATTGTTTTAGGTGCAGCGGGCGATCTGATTTTTGTTATAAAAACCTTTCAAGTCAGAACAAATGGGTAAAAATAAATAAAGTTTAAAGCTTTATTACATTTTTCTAGTCAGCTTACATAATGAGTGTTTCAGGAAGAAAATTGAACTATCAGTTTTTACAATGTCTATGACAATATTGTATACTTGAATAGAAGTTAAATTGACTGTTTACACTGGCTTTATGTTCCCACTGAATTGCTAGTTCTCTGTTCCATTCCAGCATGAGCATAACTTCTCCCTGATATGTTTAAAATTACATGTGTATTATATCTTAGGCTAATAGATATCAAAATTGTATTTCAGAAGAAAAATGAGAACAGGAGATGTGATTTTGCTTCCTCCATGTAACAAAATATGATTCTACCCCATTATTAAACTTAACATGGTTCATTGCGTGCTGATTTAAGGATTGCATTGTACTCTGCTCTCAATGCTAGCTGAAAACTACTTAATTCCTGAAAAGATATTTTAAAAGGGGAGGAAGCAGTGTGGACTTCTGCATGAAGATAAACAATTCACATTTGATTATTACTGTACAGCTGCAATGTACAAGCTGTGCTCTGAAGAACGATTCACTGAACATCTGCCTGAAAACTCATTTTACCCTGAGTCTATTTTAAAACATTCTAGAAAATGCACTGCTGGGAACAGCCCTGCATTCCCAGGGCAATGGACAGCATGGTCTAGTCCAGGGGCCAGCAACCTGTCAGAAACGGTGAGCCGAGTCTTCATTGATTCACTTTGATTTAAGGTTTCGCGTGCCAGGAATACATTTTAATGTTTTTTTTAGAAGGTCTCTCTCGATAAGTCTCTATATTATGTAACTAAACTATTGTTGTATGTAAAGTAAACAAGGGTTTCAAAATGTTTAAGAAGCTTCATTTAAAATTAAATTAAAATGCTGATCTTACGCCGCCGGCCTGCTCAGCCCACTGCCAGCCTGGGCTTGCGTTCACCTAGGCTGGCAGTGGGCTCAGCGGGGCCTGTGGCCGGGACCCTAGCTGGCAAGGGGCCGGCAGCCAGAATCCCAGACCTTCAGTGGGCTGAGCGGGGCCGGCGGCCGAGACCCCAGACCAGCAGCAGGCTGAGCGGGGCCTGCGGCTGGGACCCCAGCTGGCAAGGGGCCAGCAGCCAGAACCCCAGACTGGCAGTGGGCTGAGCGGCTCAGCCCGCTGCCACACAGCCTGCTACTGGTCTGGGGTTCCATCCGCCGGCTCTGGCCAGCCGGGATCCCGGCTGCCGGCCCCGCTCAGCCCGCTGCCGGTCTGGGATCCCGGCCCACATAGAGCGGGTACCTACCTTCTCCCTGGTTCTGGCCATTCTCTTCCTCTCTCTCTGCACTGAGCTGAGGGTGGGAGTGTGCTGAGCACAGGGCTGGGGGTTGGGGTGCAGGGTCTGGCCAGGAGCTAGAATGAGGGAGGGGGCTCAGGGTTGGGGCAGGAGGTTTGGGTGTGGAGTGCTTACCTGGGCAGCTCCATTTGGTGGGAGGGGTGCAGTTGGGAATGTGGGGGGTGGGAGGTGCAGGAGCTCCCATTTGGTGCTCAGGGAGGGGATGGCGATGTGGGGGGTGCAAGAGTCAGGATGTGAGGGGTGCATGGGGTGTGGGGGAGCTGGGTATGTGGGGAGGTGCCAGAGTCAGGGCTGGGGTCATGGGGCGGGGTGAAGGAGTGAAGCAGAGGGCTAGGTGTGTGGGGGGGTACAGGGCTCAGGGCATGGGCCTGGGGGGTGTACGGGGCTGCAGGGCTCAGGGCAGAGAGCTGGGTGTGTGAAGGGGGGGTCAGGCAGAGGGCTGGGGGTGTGGGCTGGGGTCGTGGGGTGCTCACGGCAGAGGGCTGGAGGGGATATGCCCTGTTTCCCCAAGGCCCTGCCCCCGCTTTGTCTTTGCCTCCAGCCAGAGCAGCGAGCATGCAGACTCCACTCCTCCCCCACCTCCTCCCTCGCAAGGGCCATCAGCTTCTTGGCCGGCAGGGAGGGACGGATGGAGAGGAGGAGGAGGAGCAGGATCCCAGCACACTGCGGGAAGAAGCAGGGGAGCTGGCAGGACCAACCTTCTGCCCCTTGTCCCCACGGGAGGGGGTGGGAAGCAGAGAAGAGCAGGCAGGGCCGGGCCGGATTTTTGGTCCCAGCAGGCAGCAGCATGCCATTAAAAATGGGCTTGCGTGCCATCTTTGGCACTCATGCCATAGGTTGCCGACCCCTGGTCTAATAGGTCTTTTCCAGTTCTGGTTTCCAGAAGTCTATGGCATGACTCTACTGCATGGAGAAACGCAGGCATTAGATGGGCAATTTTAAATTGGAGTATGATGTGGAGAGGAAGCCAGTGAACAAGGAGAAGAATTGGGAAGATCTAATTAAAGCCAGTGAACCTAATCCTGATGTCCCTGGGCCTGAGCCAAAGCCTAGCAAATTCAATAGAAAGACTCCTGTTGACTTCAGTGGGTTTTGCATGAGGTCCCATAGTCATGCCTGTAGTCCCACAGAAGTGAATGGGAGCACTGCTAAGCACGTAACCAGGATTTGGCCCTATGTAACCATTAGATAAAGATATTTAATCTGAACAGAGGCTGCTGAATAGGAATTTTCTGCACAGTTGACCATAGCTTTCAGCCCCAAGATTGGAATTCCTCTTTTATATCCCCAAAATAGCTAATATGGAACTCCAAGATTCAGTCCTATTCCTGGCAAGATAATGTCATGAGTTGCAAAATGTTGTTATGGAAATTAACATCTAAAGAAAGAGCAAGAAGTAAAATGGAATAGGACAAAGTGAGGAAAGGACAAGACTGTCATGGTAAAAGCATGAAGACAGGAGATTTTTGCATGAGAAAATCCCTGCCATCACAAGAACCCATCAGAGAAGACTGAAGAAAGTACAGTGACAAAGCTACCATATTTTATGAACATCTAAAAATGAGCAAGGGGAATTATACTGAGCCCAGAGCATTTACTGGCTACTCTCATTTACTTATTAGTTGGTTTGAACAGAGCTGTCCATGACAAATGGCATCACAAGTTTCCTTGGAGAGAGAAAAAGGACAGAAACAAATCCAGCTAGAAAAGACAAGCATTCCCTTTGACGTATCTCTGCTCTCAGGAAAGGCTACTGACTTTGTTTGTCAGCACTGATCATGTGTTTCTTGCCAAGCAAGGATGCATGTAACAAAGTGAAACAACTAGTTCATCAATCCTCCTGAATATATGGGAGAGTATCAGGCAACTGTGATTGCTTCCAACACCCAAACCCAAAATTGACTTAGAAATGGTGTGTCAAAGTTTTTACTGAGTGAATCTTAGCAGCATTCTTTATTACTGTGATGACTAAAAAGAGGGACAACAAAGCAAATGGAACATGAAAGGACAATGCAACAAAAGGAAAATCCTTTTCTACATCACATCCAAATTGAGGTAAGCAGACAGAAGTCAGCCCAAGAGGCTATACCTCCGTGTGCAAAATTACCGAGCATGAAAGATCTGGTGGACAGCCACGTGGTGTTCTTACTCGGAAAAGGTACATGTTACAAGAAAGGTACAGAAAGAACACGACAGGGACTCTGAGTCCAGGGGAAATCAGAGAAACAATTGTGACTCAAGCATTACATCATATCAACTGAATGACAGTTTCTGGTGTTGTTGTAGCCATGGTGGTTCCAGGATATGAGAGAGACAAGGGGGGATGGAGAGAGGTGATATCTTTTACCGGATCAACTTCTGTTGGTAAAAGAAGCAAGCTTTTGAGTAACACAGAGTTCTCTTTGGGTCTGACCTGTGTAGCTCTGTGCGGTTTGAAAGGTTGTCTCTTTCACAAACATAAGTTGGCCCAGTGAAATATATTACCTGCAGAAAAGGACCTGGGGATTACAGTGGACGAGAAGCTGGATATGAGTCAACAGTGTGCCTTTGTTGCCAAGAAGGCCATGGTATATTGGGCTGTATTAGTAGGACCATTGCCAGTGGATCGAGGGAAGTGATTATTCCCCTCTATTGGGTACTGGTGAGGCCACACCTGGAGTATTGTGTCCAGTTTTGGTCCCCCCACTACAGAAAGGATGTGGACAAATTGGAGAGAGTCCAGCGGAGGGCAACGGAAATGATTAAGGGGCTGGAGCACATGACTTACAAGGAGAGGCTGAGGGAACTGGGTTTATTTAGTCTGCAGAAGAGAAGAATAAGGGGGGATGTGATAGCTGCTTTCAACTACCTGAAGGGAGGTTCCAAAGAGGATGGATCTAGACTGTTCTCAGTGATGGCAGATGACAGAACGAGGAGCAATGGTCTCAAGTTGCAGTGGGGGAGCTTTAGGTTGGATATTAGGAAAAAACTTTTTCACTAGGAGGGTGGTGAAACACTGGAATGGGTGCCCTAGGGAGGTGGTGGAATCTCCTTCCTTAGAAGTTTTTAAGATCAGGCTTGACAAAGCCCTGGCTGGGATGATTTAGTTGGGGATTGGTCCTGCTTTGAGCAGGGATTTGGATTAGATGACCGAGGTCCCTTCCAACCCTGATCTTCTCTGATTCTATGATTTTACCTCCCTCACTGTATTCAAGTGAATGATTGCAATTAGTGGAGGAGAACACTTGGTGTCTACAAAACAACTCTCAAGAGGCTCTGCCTGGATAATTAGCAAACCCAAAGTGAAACACAAATATTTTTGTGACAAGTACATGCATCAGGGAGACCTTCCAGTATATTACAAAATAGCATAGCACATGGTGACAGTTAGCATGATGGGCCAGTGATAACCCTAACCCTAACCCTGATGGCTTGAGGCATCCCAGCAAACACAACTGACAATGTGTGATGTAGCATGTACATTAAGGCCCTGTTGTGCTACAAATAGGAAGCAGTCCAGAAAAAGCTGGGGCCAACAGAAGTGTCTAATGGAAAATGAACCTTGCCGAAGGTTTTGACTGGCTCAGCTATGGTGCCCTTGTTAGGGGCTTTTCCTTCACCTCCTCCCCTGGTGGGGAAAGCAGAAGACTGGAAGTCCAAAGAGCAGGCAATGTGAGGTTTATTGGAGTTAGTTTCCAGCAAGTGTGTCCATAGCTCTACACGCCGGCAGAGTCTGTTCCCCAAGTGTTCCTTTCCCAGCTCTGACGCTGCAGAGCCTTGCCTGTCTCCCTGTTCCCCATTCCCCATTGCCCCCTCCTCCTTCTTAGCAGGCCCAAATATACCGGGAGTGCACACCCCTGGTCCTACCCTTTACAACCATTTTGTAGGGTCGTGAGTCTGGGGTCTTCATCCCACCTCTTTTGTATCCCATGGGAGGGGTAAGGAGTGAGGTCATGTTCTGCTTAAGGTCAGGCTTAGAATCATAGAATCATAGAATATCAGGGTTGGAAGGGACCTCAGGAGGTCATCTAGTCCAACCCCCTGCTCAAAGCAGGACCAATCCCCAACTAAATCTTTAGCTTTAGTCTTTTAGTCCTATGACTTAGGCTTTTCTTTATCTTTAGTCTTTCTTATGAATCCCCCACCCCCAGCCTCCCTTGCCCCTCATAACTGGTTGCTTGACTTTAGCGTGAGAGAGCAGCCAGGCAGCCTTCCAGTCTATGGGTCTACATTACACTCCCACCATCCTCTGGAACACTTTTACCTCTCCCCCATATCTTTTCTCATTCTGCTGTAAGTCCCATCTGGCTGGGCAGAAGCAACACACAGGGTCATTGTTCTTTGTTCACACATATTAGTAAGGATATAAGAGTATCAAAAATCAAAGCAAAAATTCTATCTCAGGCTAACGAACAGGACTATATACCAACAGCCCTTCCACCTGCTCCCAAGCTGCCGTGATCTGTCTCACTTCTGTCTTCCCACTGAGTCACTCCAGCTTCCTGAGGTGCTTAAGGACTTGGGATAACATCTGAGCTGGGGAAGACTGGAGCCCCAAGATGTCATGACAGCTGTCCGTTCAGGAGAGACCATCGGCTGTGATGACGGCAGAGTGGAGTCTGTGAGGTGTTAGCTAAGAGGGGAGTGCTGGTGGAAGTTGGGGTGGGGGAACAGACAAACCACAATGCGGATGGGAATCACCAGGTCCAGACTTGAGAATGATTTATAGTCGTGGAGCTCCAGAATCCTCCCAGCGCCATGCAGGTTAAGCGCCGATGAAGTACACTGACTTCCTGTAACAGAGAGACTCCTTTCTAGCAGGAGAAGGGGAATTTTAGTAATCCAAGGGCTAGGATCCTGGCCTCGACCATAGCTCTTTTGCACTACTCCCAGCAGCCAAAGGGGCCATGAATCTGCTGCAACTGGCCAGATGAAAAGTTGCTCTGGCATGTCAGGGATGATGTAGAGTCTGCTTTCCCCAACCCACCACAGGAGCACCTGGCCGCAGGGCGTGTGGCCCATGGGAAGGGGGCCTGGCCAGAACTCTGCTGTGCTCCAGCATTCTCTCTAGGAGGGTTGCAGCAGCCAATGCCACTTAGTGCAGCCGTGGGCTTGGAGCCAACTTTGCCCTCACACCAGAGAACCTGAAGCATGCTGGGTTTGGATGGTACTGAACAGTCTCTTCCCCCTTCCCCTACAGGCCTAGCAGTGATTATATTGTTCATATCACTGACAAGGGCAGAAAAGGTGGGGGAGTTGCACTGTATGTAAGGGAGCAGTATGACTGCTCAGAGCTCCAGTATGAAACTGCAGAAAAACCTGAGTGTCTCTGGATTAAGTTTAGAAGTGTGTGCAACAAGGGTGATGTCGTGGTGGGAGTCTGCTATAGACCACCGGACCAGGGGGATGAGGTGGACGAGGCTTTCTTCCGGCAACTCATGGAAGTTACTAGATCGCAGGCCCTGGTTCTCATGGGAGACTTCAATCACCCTGATATCTGCTGGGAGAGTAATACAGCGGGGCACAGACAATCCAGGAAGTTTTTGGAAAGTGTAGGGGACAATTTCCTGGTGCAAGTGCTGGAGGAACCAACTAGGATCAGAGAACTTCTTGACTTGCTGCTCAGAAACTGGGAAGAATTAGTAGGGGAAGCAAAAGTGGATGGGAACCTGGGAGGCAGTGACCATGAGATGGTTGAGTTCAGGATCCTGACACAGGGAAGAAAGAGAGCAGCAGAATACAGACCCTGGACTTCAGAAAAGCAGATTTTGACTCCCTCAGGGAACTGATGGGCAGGATCCCCTGGGAGAATAACATGAGGGGGAATGGAGTCCAGGAGAGCTGGCTGTATTTTAAAGAAGCCTTATTGAGGGCGCAGGAACAAACCATCCCGATGTGTAGAAAGAATAGTAAATATGGCAGGTGACCAGCTTGGCTTAACAGTGAAATCCTTGCTGATCTTCAACACAAAAAAGAAGCTTACAAGAAGTGGAAGATTGGACAAATGACCAGGGATGAGTATAAAAATATTGCTTGGGCATGCAGGAGTGATATCAGGAAGGCCAAATCACACCTGGAGTTGCAGCTAGCAAGAGATGTTAAGAGTAACAAGAAGGGTTTCTTCAGGTATGTTAGCAACAAGAAGAAAGTCAAGGAAACTGTGGGCCCCTTCCTGAATGAGGGAGGCAACCTAGTGAAAGAGGAAGTGGAAAAAGTTAATGTACTCAGTGCTTTTTTTGCCTCTGTCTTCACGAACAAGGTCAGCTCCCAGACTGCTGCGCTGGGCAACACAGCATGGGGAAAAAGAAAAGGAGTACTTGTGACACCTTAGAGACTAACCAATTTATTGGAGCATAAGCTTTCGTGAGCTACAGCTCACTTCATCAGATGCATATTGTGGAAACTGCAGCAGACTTTATATATACACAGAGAATATGAAACAATACCTCCTCCCACCCCACTGTCCTGCTGGTAATAGCTTATCTAAAGTGATCATCAGGTGGGCCATTTCCAGCACAAATCCAGGTTTTCTCACCCTCCACCCCCCCACACAAATTCACTCTCCTGCTGGTGATAGCCCATCCAAAGTGACAACTCTTTACACAATGTGCATGACAATCAAGTTGGGCTATTTCCTGCACAAATCCAGGTTTTCTCACATCCCCCCACCCCCATACACACACAAACTCACTCTCCTGCTGGTAATAGCTCATCCAAACTGACCACTCTTCAAGTTTAAATCCAAGTTAAACCAGAACATCTGGGGGGGGGGTAGGAAAAAACAAGAGGAAACAGGCTACCTTGCATAATGACTTAGCCACTCCCAGTCTCTATTTAAGCCTAAATTAATAGTATCCAATTTGCAAATGAATTCCAATTCAGCAGTTTCTCGCTGGAGTCTGGATTTGAAGTTTTTTTGTTTTAAGATAGCGACATTCATGTCTGTGATTGCGTGACCAGAGAGATTGAAGTGTTCTCCGACTGGTTTATGAATGTTATAATTCTTGACATCTGATTTGTGTCCATTTATTCTTTTACGTAGAGACTGTCCAGTTTGACCAATGTACATGGCAGAGGGGCATTGCTGGCACATGATGGCATATATCACATTGGTGGATGTGCAGGTGAACGAGCCTCTGATAGTGTGGCTGATGTTATTAGGCCCTGTGATGGTGTCCCCTGAATAGATATGTGGGCACAATTGGCAACGGGCTTTGTTGCAAGGATAAGTTCCTGGGTTAGTGGTTCTGTTGTGTGGTATGTGGTTGTTGGTGAGTATTTGCTTCAGGTTGCGGGGCTGTCTGTAGGCAAGGACTGGCCTGTCTCCCAAGATTTGTGAGAGTGTTGGGTCATCCTTTAGGATAGGTTGTAGATCCTTAATAATGCGTTGGAGGGGTTTTAGTTGGGGGCTGAAGGTGACGGCTAGTGGCGTTCTGTTATTTTCTTTGTTAGGCCTGTCCTGTAGTAGGTAACTTCTGGGAACTCTTCTGGCTCTATCAATCTGTTTCTTTACTTCTGCAGGTGGGTATTGTAGTTGTAAGAAAGCTTGACAGAGATCTTGTAGGTGTTTGTCTCTGTCTGAGGGGTTGGAGCAAATGCGGTTGTATCGCAGAGCTTGGCTGTAGACGATGGATTGTGTGGTGTGGTCAGGGTGAAAGCTGGAGGCATGCAGGTAGGAATGGAGGTCAGTAGGTTTCCGGTATAGGGTGGTGTTTATGTGACCATTGTTTATTAGCACTGTAGTGCCCAGGAAGTGGATCTCTTGTGTGGACTGGACCAGGCTGAGGTTGGTGGTGGGATGGAAATTGTTGAAATCATGGTGGAATTCCTCAAGGGCTTCTTTTCCATGGGTCCAGATGATGAAGATGTCATCAATATAGCGCAAGTAGAGTAGGGGCTTTAGGGGACGAGAGCTGAGGAAGCGTTGTTCTAAATCAGCCATAAAAATGTTGGCATACTGTGGGGCCATGCGGGTACCCATAGCAGTGCCGCTGATCTGAAGGTATACATTGTCCCCAAATGTGAAATAGTTATGGGTAAGGACAAAGTCACAAAGTTCAGCCACCAGGTTAGCCGTGACATTATCGGGGATAGTGTTCTTGACGGCTTGTAGTCCATCTTTGTGTGGAATGTTGGTGTAGAGGGCTTCTACATCCATAGTGGCCAGGAGTGCTGGTAGCGTAGGGCCTGAGGAGGGAGTCTACATAGCCAGACAATCCTGCTGTCAGGGTGCCAATGCCTGAGATGATGGGGCGCCCAGGATTTCCAGGTTTATGGATCTTGGGTAGTAGATAGAACATCCCAGGTCGGGGTTCCAGGGGTGTGTCAGTGCGGATTTGATCTTGTGCTTTTTCAGGAAGTTTCTTGAGCAAATGCTGTAGTTGCTTTTGGTAACTCTCAGTGGGATCAGAGGGTAATGGCTTGTAGAAACTCGTGTTGGAGAGCTGCCGAGCACCCTCTTGTTCATATTCCGACCTATTCATGACGACAACAGCACCTCCTTTGTCAGCCTTTTTGATTATGATGTCAGAGTTGTTTCTGAGGCTGTGGATGGCATTGCGTTCCGCATGGCTGAGGTTATGGGGCAAGTGATGCTGCTTTTCCACAATTTCAGCCCGTGCACGTCGGCGGAAGCACTCTATGTAGAAGTCCAGTCTGCTGTTTCGACCTTCAGGAGGAGTCCACCTAGAATCCCTCTTTCTGTAGTGTTGGTAGGGAGACCTCTGTGGATTAGTATGGTGTTCAGAGGTATTTTGGAAATATTCCTTGAGTCGGAGACGTCGAAAATAGGATTCTAGGTCACCACAGAACTGTATCATGTTCGTGGGGGTGGAGGGACAGAAGGAGAGGCCCCGAGATAGAACAGCTGCTTCTGCTGGGCTGAGAGTATAGTTGGATAGGTTAACAATATTGCTAGGTGGGTTGAGGGAACCATTGCTGTGGCCCCTTGTAGCATGTAGTAGTTTAGAAAGTTTAGTGTCCTTTTTCTTTTGTAGAGAAGCAAAGTGTGCGTTGTAAATGGCTTGTCTAGTTTTAGTAAAATCCAGCCACGAGGAAGCTTGTGTGGAAGGTTGGTTTTTTATGAGAGTATCCATTTTTGAGAGCTCATTCTTAATCTTTCCCTGTTTGCTGTAGAGGATGTTGATCAGGTGATTCCGCAGTTTCTTTGAGAGCGTGTGGCACAAGCTGTCAGCATAGTCTGTGTGATATGTAGATTGTAATGGATTTTTTACCTTCAGTCCTTTTGGTACGATGTCCATCTGTTTGCATTTGGAAAGGAAGATGATGTCTGTCTGTATCTGTACAAGTTTTTTCATGCAGTTGATAGATTTCCACTCCATACGGCGGGAGGAGGTGACCAGACCTCTGTGGAGAAAGAAGTGGTTCGGGACTATTTAGAAAAGCTGGACGAGCACAAGTCCATGGGGCCGGATGCGCTGCATCCGAGAGTGCTAAAGGAGTTGGCGGATGTGGTTGCAGAGCCATTGGCCATTATCTTTGAAAACTCATGGAGATCGGGGGAGGTCCCAGATGACTGGAAAAAGGTGAATGTAGTGCCCATCTTTAAAAAAGGGAAGAAGGAGGATCCTGGGAACTACAGGCCAGTCAGCCTCACGACAGTCCCTGGAAAAATCATGGAGCAGGTCCTCAAGGAATCAATTCTGAAGCACTTAGAGGAGAGGAAAGTGATCAGGAACAGTCAGCATGGATTCACCAAGGGCAAGTCATGCCTGACTAATCTAATTGCCTTCTATGATGAGATAACTGGCTCTGTGGATGAGGGGAAAGATGTGGACGTGTTGTTCCTTGACTTTAGCAAAGCTTTTGACATGGTCTCCTGCAGTATTCTTGCCAGCAAGTTAAAGAAGTATGGGCTGGATGAATGGACTATAAGGTGGATAGAAAGTTGGCTAGATTGTCGGGCTCAATGGGTAGTGATCAATGGCTCCATGTCTAGTTCGCAGCTGGTATCAAGTGAAGTGCCCCAAGGGTCGGTCCTGGGGCCGGTTTTGTTCAATGTCTTCATAAATGATCTGGAGGATGGTGTGGATTGCACCCTCAGAAAGTTTGCAGGTGACACTAAACTGGGAGGAGTGGTAGATACGCTGGAGGGCAGGGATAGGATACAGAGGGACCTAGACAAATTAGGGGATTGGGCCAAAAGAAATCTGGTGAGGTTCAACAAAGACAAGTGCAGAGTCCTGCGCTTAGGATGGAAGAATCCCATGCACCACTACAGACTAGGGACCGAATGGCTCGGCAGCAGTTCTGCGGAAAAGGACCTAGGGGTCACAGTGGACAAGAAGCTGGATATGAGTCAACAGTGTGCCGTTGTTGCCAAGAAGGCCAATGGCATTTTGGGATGTATACATAGGGGCATTGCCAGCAGATCGAGGGACGTGATCGTTCCCCTCTATCCGACATTGGTGAGGCCTCATCTGGAGTACTGTGTCCAGTTTTGGGCCCCATACTACAAGAAGGATGTGGAAAAATTGGAAAATGTCCAGCGGAGGGCTACAAAAATGATTAGGGGACTGGAACACATGACTTATGAGGAGAGGCTGAGGGAACTGGGATAGTTTAGTCTGCGGAAGAGAAGAATGAGGGGGGATTTGATAGCTGCTTTCAACTACCTGAGAGGTGGTTCCAGAGTGGATGGTTCTAGACTATTCTCTGTGGTAGAAGAGGACAGGACAAGGAGTAATGGTCTCAATTTGCAGTGGGGGAGGTTTAGGTTGGATATTAGGAAAATTTTTTTCACTAGGAGGGTGGTGAAACACTGGAATGCATTACCTAGGGAGGTGGTGGAATCTCCTTCCTTAGATATTTTTAAGGTCAGGCTTGACAAAGCCCTGGCTGAGATGATTTAGTTGGGGATTGGTCCTGCTTTGAGCAGGGGGTTGGACTAGATGACCTTCTGGGGTCCCTTCCAACCCTGACATTCTATGATTCTTTGAATTGCCTCTCTTAGTAGCATTTTTTCCCTCTTCCTGAACATACCTACTAAGTCACTGATATAGCTTTTGTCATGTCATGATAAAATAAACAGGGTTAGAAAAAACAAATGACTCTGGCAAATAAACAGGTAGGTTATTCTTACCGCCAGATCTTAGCTCTATGCCAGTGATCATACCTGTCAAAGGAAAAGTCACAAATAAGCAGAGACTTTTAAGCTGAATAGCAAATTACTGCATGGCCATGTCAGCACCCAATAGCTCCCTTTTGGAGCTCAGCGCAACTCGCTGCAAGGTTGCCAGAGGAGCTCGTTGCTGCAGAAGTGGGCCTGCGGCTGTCTCTGGCACCATGGAGGCTGCTTGGTTGAATTGCTCTCATTTGCCCTGTCCCTGTTTTAGTTCGCTCCTTTTACCTTGGCTCTTTCACTGAATGCACACATTAAGTAAATAATAGGAAATATTGTTATTTAGATTTAAATACAAAAAAACCTGCCAATGCAAATATGAGATTAATTAACAAGCAGGTGTGAGGTGCTCTTGTTGTGAAGGCCCTACAAGTGGTAACCATTTTAGGAGTTCTTTAATAGGGTTGAGCTTGTTAAATGATAAAATATTGGGAGTTCATGAAACATCATTGAAATGACAAATACTGGGCATGCCGGAGGGTATTGCTTCATTTGCTGGCTTTACAGCCCCAGTTTACACCAGTGGTGTGAGGGTCTGGTAAACTTGGAGCCAACCTGTTTTGAGGTACATGAAATCCCAGGTGATGTGGCACTCCTCATTCACTATCACCAGAGCCAAGAGTGGGAGCCACAGGGGTATTTAGGTGCCTAATTCCCATTGACTGATTTCAGTGAGAGTTAGGTGCTCATCTACTTTGTGAATCCCACTCCAAGTGCCTTCCCTTTGGTTGAATTCAAAAGACCCAAGAATCAGAAAAAATCCACACTGGTTAGCCTGACGGTATGTGTTCCCCCAGCTGACCTACCCCCTGGGGGCCGATGGTGCACCCTTAGATTGCAGCCAATAAAAATGCTTCTCAGACCCACCATAACTTAGAGCTGGTCAACATCACTGCACTAGTTCCCATCTGCTCTTCTCTCCACTTTTCCAGGCACTTCCCCGCCCATCTTCCCTCCTGAACCGATGACTAAGCGGTGTTAAACACCTTTTGCACACTGCACGATTATCAGACGGGTGCCAATTTAGTTGACCTTGGCATTAACACCTGTTTTTTGACTCACTCACACACAAGGAGCACTTAGACCTCTGTTTACATCACTGATGAACTCAGACCATAATGATTTCTAACTGATTAATTCGATTTGAAATTTGTTGTAAGATCATTTATCAAAGTTTTATGTGCACAAATTAAGTATCCTGCAGTTTGCTTTATCCTGAGATGTAAAAGCTCCAAAGTCAATTTAATGATTTCCTAGCAGCTTAAAACAGATGTGAACCAACAAAACAGCATCTCATCCTTTTCCTGGCAGTAGCTATGGAGTTCCCTAATTTGATTAGAGAGCATGCCAATGCACAGATACAATGTATGACATGCTTTGGGCAGGTAATAAACTCTTGTCAACATTCGTTTGCTTCAAGCTATGCTTGTGTTTTCACATCCGGCTGCAGAGTTTCATTGGCATGGAAATTTTAAATATTGTTTTCTGTTAATATGTTGCTTTCATCAGTCAGGTGGTTTACAGCTTTTTTAAAAAATCGTAAGCTGAATATCCAGCAAGCCAAAAAGAGCAAGGGCTATTGAGTCAACGCCAGGTACGCAGGGTGCATGAGAAAACTTCCAGTTTCGGTGCTTGCAAGTGGAATAACTTCTGCCCTAACTGGCTAATATCTTCACCCAGTTATTTTATATCTGGGTGTAAGTGCACCCTTTGGGCACAGCTCGTCCTCTGAAGATCAGAGAAAGACTCTAGAATGGTAGAAACGAACAGTGGCAGTAGTAACAAATGGAGCATTTAGCTAGCTAGGGTTCTGTTTGTGAGTACCTGGGTGGGACAGCAGGCGAGAGGGGTCAAGGAGAGGAGGAGCAGGTCTGGTGCTGGGGCGGGTGATGTTGCACCCTCAAAGGAATCCTCAGAGGTAGGAGAGGGCAGGGGTGGAAGGGACAACCAGAAGGGTACAGAAATTCAGAAGTTGCTAGTGGTGTGAGGGGGACTAAGTGTTCAAGTTGCCAATAAACAGAGACAGACAGAGGAAGAAACCAAGAATGTGGAGACAAAACATCAAAGCGGAAGAGCAGAAATCAAGGCGAGGAAAGTGGGGAGGAAGTGGAAAAGGAGGATAGGGAATGAAAGTAAGCAAAGGAGAATTTTCCACTGAGCGAAGCTAGAAGCAACGTCTCCCTTGGGGAGCAAAGGCCCGTGATTGCAGCTTGGCATTGTTACTCCGGTGACCCTGCAGCAGCTGGTCCCCAGGCTCCAGTTAAGCTGCTGCAGACAGTTGCTTTGGCAGGAGTTCGGCCGCTGTGGCGATGCCAGTCACGTGAGCCGCTGTCGTGGGTGGCCCGGAGGGCAGGGGAGGAGAAGTGCAGCTATTGGGCTTTATGTGGTTCTGATGTTATTGTCCAGTTTGAGGTGCTTTTACCTATTTGGGAAGAGGGTGGACAATGATAATCCCCTGCCCGCATTTTCCATGTGTTTATTTTGAAGAAGCCCAAAGCCAGAGCTAGGTTCTTATGGGCCTCTACTTTGCAGGATCAGCCATGCAGCCACCTCCTCGTCTCTCCAACAAACTGAAATAAGGGGCAGTCTGTTGAAGTCCCCGCAATGGGGGTAACATGCAGAAGCAGGAAACAGGTAAGTCTCCAGATGCAGAAGGCAGCAGATTGCTGCTGAGGATGCAGAGCCCAACATGGGCACCCAATGGCAGGCAAAAACTTCTCTCCACGGCACTTTCCCCAAATGGGAATGTTTTGGCAGCCCAAGATTCAGTATTTACTGGTCTCTCTGTAAGCCACTGCTCAGGTACTAGATGCACTCTGTTAACAAAAAGAAAAGGAGGACTTGTGGCACCTTAGAGACTAACCAATTTATTTGAGCATAAGCTTTCGTGAGCTACAGCTCACTTCATTGGATGCATACCGTGGAAAGTACAGTGAGGAGATTTTATATAGTGAGCTGTAGCTTACGAAAGCTCATGCTCAAATAAATTGGTTAGTCTCTAAGGTGCCACTAGTACTCCTTTTCTTTTTGCGAATACAGAGTAACACGGCTGCTACTCTGAACTCTGGTCACAGTCACCCAAATCCTCTAAATCAGTAATATAGAATCATGGGGCATAAGTACAGAAAATGCCCCCCTCCGCACCAGCACAGAGACAAAAGTCATCATCCTTATTACTATCAAAAATAGCACAGGAACCTAAAATAATATTTGTCCTGCTGAGTCTTTATTTCTGTCCGATTGCCATTTCCCCCGATTATCTGACCCATCGTTTTTCTAGTATCTCTTAGTGTTCCATTCAGCATCGGAGCTATGCTCTGTTTATTTCATAAAGAATGATTATGTGTCTCCTGCCTGTAACTTATGACTATAAATCATCTTCACCCTGAACACAGTAGCACAGCTCTCCACATTTATAAATCTGAATTGTTATTGTGGCCCTTGGAAGGTGAACGCCAAATTGCCAAACAATTGTTATGACACTCAGCAAGAGAATGTTTAAGCAACGCAGACTTTGCTCATCAGCAAATCAGTCACAGACTCAATGTAGGCCGGGAGGGACCTCAAGAAGCCATCTACTACTTGGCCCCATGCTGTGGCCCGATTAAGTGTAACTAGACCATCCCTGACAGATGCTCATCTAACCTGTCCTTAAAGACCTCCAACAATGGGGATTCCACAACCTCTTAGTAACCTAGTCCAGTACTTAACTAGCCTTACAGTTAGAAAGTTTTTTCCTAATGTCTAACCTAAATTGCTCTTGTTGCAAACTGAACCGAATATTTCTTGTCCTACTTTTAGTGGTCATTGAGAACAGCAGAGCTCCACACTGTTTATAACAACCATTTACATATTTGAAGACTGGTGTCTTCCCCCTGAGCCTCCTCATTTCTAAAGGAGACATCCCCAATTCTCACAACCATTCTTTGTAGGTCTGTTTTCTATATCTATTATCATTCTCGTTGCTCTCCTCTGGACTCTCTCCCATTTGTTCACATTTTTTCTCAAAGTGTGATGCCCAAAATTGGACACAATACACTAGCTGAGGCTTCACCAGTGCCAAGTAGAGAGAAATAATTACCTCCCCTATCTTACATACAACGATCCTGTTAATACATCCCAGAATGTTATTAAACTTTTTCAGTGCAGCATCACACTGCTGACTCACAGTTGACTTGTGATCCACTATAACCCTCAGCTCCTCTTCCGCAGACATGACTAGGGGGAGGGGGGGAATATGATAGAGGTCTATAAAATCTTGACTGGTGTGGAGAAAGTGAATAAGGAAGTGTTATTTATCCCGTTACATAACACAAGAACCAGTCATCACCCAATGAAATTAATAGGTAGCAGATTTAAAACAAACAAAAAGAAATACTTCTTCACACAACACACAAACAACCTGTGGAACTCATTGCCAGGGGATGTTGAGAAGGCCAAAACTATAAATGGGTTCAAAAAAGAATGAGACCAGTTCATGGAGGATAGGTCCATCAATCGCTATTGGCCAAGATGGTCAGGGATGCAACCCCATGCTCTGGGTGTCCCCAAGACTCTGACTGCCAGAAGCTGGGACTGGATGACAGGGGATGGATCACTTGAAAAATGGCCACATTCTGTTCATGCCCTCTGAAAGATGCTGTCAGAAGACAGGATACAGGCCAGTGGTCTGATCCAGTGTGGCCATTCTTATGTTCTCGGTATTATAGTACGGCTGCCAAGCCAATTATTCCTCAGTTTATATTTGCACATTTGGTTTCTCCTTCTTGAGTGCAGTACTTTTCACTTATCTTTGTTACTGATTTCAGACCAATTCATCAAGGTCATTCTGAATTCTAATCCTGTCCCCCAAATTGCTTGAAAGTGCTTGCAATTAGAGATAACTGGATGAAACCAAGTCAGTAAAATAATAATAACTGGATCCTTGACAGGAGTTGTGGAGGCAAACAATTTCAGTGAGTTTTAAGAGAGCACTGGATACAGTTATGAATGTGATTACATGCTGGGATTGCTTGTGACGGTAGTGGGCAGGGCTCAACAACCCTGGGTCGGATTTCAAGTTTATGATTTACGTTCCTAAAAACTCATGCTTCAGGGCTTCAGGTGGCCTCCTGCAAGGATCAGGAAGGGAGTCCCCCTTTCACTCTGATGTACTTTTGGTCTCCTTCCTCTGAAGGATCAGGGATGGCCCTGGCTGGAGATGGGACATTGGGCAGGGAGGTCCAGGGCTCGAAGGTGGCACCCTATCTTCTCTCTCTCCTGTGCTTGGCTGGGCTGGTTCTCACTCACATGCTCAGGGCGTAACTGATCGCTGTGTTTGGGCTTGAGAAGGAATTTCTCTCCCAGGTCAGATTGGCAGTGACCTTGGTGGGGTTTCCCCTGCCTGGGCAGTGTGTGGGTGCAGGGCACTGGCCAGGATTACCGGGGGTAGCTCATTTAATCATGTCTCTGACACTGCGGGGGCCTCAGGCTCTGGAGCACTGCAGTCCCTCCCGATTTCTGTCCACAGCACATCCTGGTTCACTTTCCAGTGGGCTGGCCCACTTGGGGCTCATTCTGGTTCCTGGGTTTTATGTGCTGGGTGGTGCGGTGGCCTGTGCCATGCTGGAGCTCAGACTCGATCGGGGGTTCTCAAATGTCACTGCACCGTGACCCCCTTCTGACAACAAAAATTGCTACATGACCCCAGGACGGGGGACCGAAGCCTGAGCCCCGCTGCCCTGGATAGGGAGGCTAAAGCCAAAGCCTGAGGGCTTCAGCCCCAGGTGGGGGGCTTGTAATCTGAGCCCCACTACCCAGGGCTGATGCTGAAGCCTGAGCCCTGCTACCCAGGGTTGGGGGCTTGGGCTTCATCCCTGGGCCCCAGCAAGTCTAACACCAGCCCTGGCGATCCAATTAAACTGGGGTTGTGAGCCACTTTGGGGTCCCCACCCACAGTTTGAGAACTGCTAGACTAGATATATCTGGTGGTCTCTTCTGGCCTTAAATACTATGATAATTATCGCACAAGAGGCTCTGGTGTCACTGATACAGAACAGGCTCTCAGACCGTTTACACATTCGTAGTGAAAGTTCCCTCCAAGAGCCAATGGCTGACATTTTCTTTATCTACCCTGTCCTATCTTTGGGGGTTACACCACTCCCGTCACTGTACTATCTGAGCGTCTTCTGTGTCAAATTGCTCGCAATAGCTGAGTTCCCTGAGTGGATTTAATTGTGAGCTGGCTCTTCTCCTTTTAGCGATAAAAACTGCTTGATATGTGGTTTGATTGGTTATTATTTTGGCTTTCTTTTTCGGGGGGAGTGTGGGGAGTGGGGGACAGATTGCCTGATTTGTCAGCCAGTTAATTTTGGGTAGGTTTGTCATCTGTGTTTACTTTTTGGCTGTGGCAGGCTAGAAAGGCCATCAATCCTTGCTGTTCAGTAAGATCATAGCCGCATAGATCTCCAGGCCGGACGGGACAATTAAGATCTGTAGTCTGATCCCCTGTGTAATGCAGGGCAGAGAACCTCACACACTGACGCCTGCAGCAAGCTGGAGGAGCTAGAGGGTATTTTTCAGAAAGGCGACAAGTGACAGAGAGTCTGCCCCAGCCCTGGGTAAATCATTCCAATGGCTAAATACTCTCCCTGTTAAACTCTTGCACCTTATTTCCCATCTGAATTCCATCCTGGCATGACTCATTCAGGCCCTTGCAGGAGGGCAAAAGGCAGGGTATGAGGCATTAGGAGCCTTTCCCCCAGATTGCACAGTCCACACGAATGCTGGTGACTATATGGATCCCTGGGACCCCAAGAGTGATCCCTTACTGCTTCCCGGGACAGATCACCTGGCAAGGAGTCTGGACAGCAGAGAGAATGTCCCCTCCCCTCCCAGCTTTGCACAAAGCTGTCCTGGGAAAGACTGCGTCTCCTCTGCCCGGCCAAGAGCTGCATGGCCAGGTCCCAGGGCGCTCCCGGGTCCCAGCTTCACACCAACGAGTTTCGCCGCATGGTACAATAATATCCAGCGTGCTCTGTCACAGGGAGTCAGGAGGAGAGTCTAGAGCATGAAGCTTATAACTTTGGGAACTGCCCAGTGTGGCACTGACAGAGCCGACAAGTTTTATTCTCCAAGTCACCAGATCAGGCTGGGTGAGAGAGACGCAGACACGAAACAAACCAGCCAAGGCAACAGCTCAAGCTTCAAGTGACGCCTACTCGTCCTCCAATGGGGCTTTTGGGGGCTCTTCATTCTGCCAAAGCCAACTGACTGACTGAGTGCAGCCACGGTAGACAATAGTACATTGCACATCGGTGGGTGTCTAGTGGGCATGCTGACGGCAGCTTCTTCTCTCTTGCCACTGCTGTCCAGCTGCTGGCATGGAGAATGAATTGGAGAGTTAATTGGACAGTGTCCTGCATAAATTCAATGGCAGCTCCTCATCCATCCAGACTAGACGTGTGGCAATGCTGGCCATGTCATAATCTGCAGATCCACGTGACACACAGCATTCATCATATGCCTCACCTGCCTTCTGTCCAATCACAGACCACACACCACATCCAGGTGGGACCTGCCATTTGGCATGAGGCAGAAGCCACCTGTGATAGGTTCACAGAAGCCATGTCACCCACACACTCCTGCGCCCGCCCATACATGTCACCGTCAGCTACGTGAGCAGCCAGGGCTGACTGTCAGCAACACAGCGAGGGATGCCTCTGATGGCGGCAGTGACTGCAGCGAAGTGGGGAGACCTGTGCTTGCATCAGAGTGGGGTGACGTGCTGCGTGACATCCTAACATTTCAAAGTGGGGGTCCTTCTAACTCAGCTGTGTCAAAGCTTTTTGTTTTTTGATCAAAATCATTTTCCCCTGGAAAGTTTCAATTTCAGTGAATGGGAATTTTCAGAAGGAAAAATGCTTTGGTGGAAAATGTTTGATCAGCCCTATGCAGTCATCGCCTGAGCTCCCCCCGATGATGTGGACACACTAAGCCAGTTCCCGGTTTCAGGACACACGAGAACAACCCAGCTACAGCATCTTTGTGCCCTATCTGTTGGCGCAGGGTGAACGGGGCACTATGGTAGAAGCACAGAGTCCTCTAACCACATCTCACATGTATGCAAAATCAGGGACCTCCTCAATCAACTCACGGCTGGCTGATGATGGCTTTATTAACCATGGAATCTGCATTCAGCAGCAATCACGGAAGAGCGTGTCGTCCTGTTTCGTTACCGTGCACCATAACAGCACTCGCTCTTTGCAGCAGCCAATGCTATGCTCAGTCTTCAGATCCTCTGCCAGGCTGCACACGAAACTCTCTGGACACGCACGTCTGGGGTGCACATTGATAGTGACTTTTGCAAACTCTTTTCAGTTCTGATTCAGTTAACATTAAGGCCAGCTTCCACACAGCCCCGGTTTATGCCAGCAGAACTTTTCATCTGAAATCTTCCACAGGCTGTGTGATGTTAAAATACTGCACACAGAAAAATACCCCTTGGCCTTTGCAAGCTCACTCGGACCATCAGAGGCCACCTTCGTCCCCCTCTGTGCCCCAAACTTAATATGAAGGGAAAAGAGATGAGCTGAAAATTGGGCGGGGTGGGTGAGATCCGAGGGAGAACTGATTAAAGAGCTTCTAGCTCAAGTGGGTTTTCAGCCAGCGTGCCCTTGAAACGTGTCACTGACCATCTATATGTGGGGCTGGATCCTGCCGCCGGCCCCAACACATGACTATAAAGTAGCCAAAATGCACTGGGGCAGAAGCCCCCCCGCCCCCCGCCGACAGAGAATCCATGTTGGTCTGGTGCACATGGCCAGCAGTGCCCACCTTACCAGGCCCTGGCACGGGGGCATTGGGAGGCAGGCTCAGGGCCAGGTGTTGCAAAGCAGTGCACACCTGAGCTGGGACAGGTGGCCACAAAATAGAGAAGCACCTTGGGCCCCTCTCCTTATCGTGGGGGTTGATGCAGCCCAGAATTTGTGCAGCACAAAGGTGGCTTTGTTTGCCCCGCCCCACCCCACCCCGCCCTGCCTAGGCTGCAGCTCCCAAGGATCTAGAGAATGGTGCTTTATGAGAGAGGACCTGGGCTCGAGAGTGTCTCTCCTCTGCTCATTTCCAACCTGAACTTGCTTTAACGTAGTGTCAAGTCTTTAAGTACATAAAGTTGGATGCTTCAATATTTCTAAAACTATAACGTTGGAGGAAAACAGAAGGGGAAAAAAAACCTCCAAGAACAAACAGGCCAGTAACTGAATAATCCGGCTGCCCAGGGCCAAATAGATGGTAGACACTAGCATCTCACCCTAGACAAACTTGCGTTGCCTGCTGACACGGTATGCACCTCTCGCTGATTGGCAATGCCTGTGGCGTGGGAGACGTTCTGTTTCAAAACTCAGCTTGTCTGTTTGTTTCGCCCTGCCGTTTAGCCAGCCCTGGGTAACCGGTCATATCAATCCCGTTCTCCCGATTCAAGTTACAGGAAGTCAAGGCAGCAATAAACCATTCCAGCTGGATACATAAAGGCAGAGCTGTTAGAAGGTAGGGTGGCTTCGTTATTTATTTAGGCTTGCAGCTTTAAAAATGCTTTTGAAAACTTTATTTAATCCATCCAGCCTGTGGTCTCAGGAGAATTGAGGCTTCGACTTCAATTCCACGCTGCTGCGTGGTTGAGCCTATAAAGCACCGTGGTTTCTGATGCAGCAAAGAAACAGGAGCTTTGATACTTGGAAAATATTGACAGTATGAAACAGAGTTAAAATGATTAATCAAGTGGTTCCAGAGCCAGGCCTGAACATGCCACCACCACCCCCCCGCCTCGCCCCCTCCGCTGTCTGACCTAGTTACATACAAAAACAATGCCTGGGTCCCGCAACTGCATCAATGCAGGCACAGGGCCAAGGCTGCCCATGTGGATCCTGCTGCAGGTAAAATGCCCCACGGGACGTTTGCAGCGAGGTCAGCCAGGATTAGTTGTGGGGCTCGTCCATGGAGCCCATCCCTGAGGAGGGATAGGGAGTGAAGGTCACAAGTTGGGGAGTAACCTTGCAAGCCACTCCCTGACTCGGGGAGTTTGGGGTGAGTCAGGCAGCCCCCATGGATCTCGACAAGGAGGAAGCCAGCACTCCAGAACTCCCTCCCAGTGCATGTATTGTGGCTCAACAGGAATAAGCCAGAAGCATTTTCTGCACGAACAAATCCTTATCAAGGTACGTCCAAACCAGTTAGCAAGGAGGAAACTAACACGAAAGGATTCCCCAGCATCTGGGCCTGGAGTCCAACATCCCCAGGGCATCTCTCCAGCAGCCCTTCCCCAGAGCCCCTGTCCCCGGGAACAGGAGGTGGGATGGCTGTGCACCCTTCGTGTCCCTGAACCCAGGTGCAATCCTCTGACATCCAGGAGCACTGGGCATCACCCTGCTTCTGGCTGTTCCCTGCTCTGCCGGGGGAGATGGTCTCCAGCCTGTGGGTCAGTGCTTCCTGGGTGGGGCCAGGTCCCCTTCCTCTGACCACACTGACACTCAGCACCACTGGATTCACACCCTACACACACTTGTATTGATCCTTGTACAAAACATGCCTTGGGAGGTGTCATTTGAAAACTAAAGCTAAAGCAGGTATGTTGAGAATGTCCTGTCTATAAAGACAGGAAGTGTTAACCTCAAGTGACAAACAATTGACTCAACTGATGGTATGCAGTATTACTGTATTATAAGAGTGTATAAAGTGAGGTCTTTCCTGAAAACTAATTCCATACGGCTATTAGTATCATTATGTAATGTCTGTATTAACACTGTGTAAGAAATTATGGATACACCTTGATATTAGGCTGTACGGCCTGCCCAGACAGGAGGGAATGTCACAGCTCTCTATTTGTCTCCTATGTAAATTAAGCCTGGTGGAATCAGAAACCATGGAAGCCCCATTTACACAAAAATCATACCAAGAAAGGGAAGAACAGCATGAGGTCACCTTGCCTCTTGAAACAAGTTCATTGAACTTTGGAAGATATCAGCAAGGACAGAAGCCATCTTTAACATCCATCACTAGACAGACACAGGAGGACAGAGCACACTGAGAAAGAGGGGTCCTTCCACCAGGGGGGTATTGACATCTCTGGAACAGAATATAGGTGAGAAACCTGCTTAGGCAAATATCTTGCAACTAAGAAGACCAGAGAAGCCAGCACCTTGTGCTTTGTGGAAGGCCCTGACTGAGAGAAGTCAGCCATGGCTGGGAAGAAGAATGCCTGGGGAGAGAAACATCTTCAACAAAGCCTCTATCTTGCTAGATTATGTTTTAGACTTTTAGAAGCATTTTCACTTTAATCTGCTTGTAACTCTTCCTAACTTAGTTCCTTTCACTTAGCATCACTTAACCTACGTCCTGTTGTTAATCAATTTGTTTTATTTTACTATGAACCAGCTCAGTGCTGTGTTTAAAGGGAAGGATGTATTCACTCCAGCTAAGGTGATCAGCTGTGAGGTGCTTTTGTGTCTTTAGAGGAACAAATGAACCAATGTATTTCTCTGTGCTGTCCAGGAGAGGGCTGGACATTGCAGAGCACATGGTTTTGGGAAAATCTGAGTTTGGGAGTGTGTTGGGGGTCACGCTGCAAGTCATAACCAAGGTTGGTGAAGGCCAGAGTGGGGCTGTAGACAGGCTCCTGGGGTCAGAGCTGCTGACCCAGCACTAAATTCACTGACACTCAGGGTGTGTCCTGTATGCTTGTAGGCAGGCTATGAGTAGTCCAGGCTGGGAGCTCCAGCAGCAAACCATTGTGAGGCACTCCGGGGTCCTGGGCAAGTGGTGACAACCCCTCACTGGTCTGGAATGCACCCAGTGATGACCATATTGACACACACTTATATAAGCTATTTGTTTTCGTCTTTAACGCCCATTGCTGGGTGAAGTGCAGGACTCCTGGGTGAGGCCTGGGAACAGTAATAGGAAGCAATAGACTAGAAGTCGGGAGAGCTGGTTCACTTCATTTCCCCGTGCCTCAGTTCCCCATGTACACAATGGGCAGAACAAGATTCCCTTACTCCTAGCTTATCTGTACAGTGCCTAACACACAGGAACCCTGGCCTCTAGGTGCTACCACCATACAGATCGTAACTCACCATCACCACCATCCACACAATGCCACATGGGCAGCATGAGAGAAAGCCTCCCCCTGCTCTTCCACCAGCATCTCCGCAAGGCAGGTAGGAGAAAGCTGGTCTCCATGCTGGAGGAATTTGTAATGTCAAGCCATCTGTGGCCACCTTTCCCCCTGAGTCAAGAGCTGGTCTGCTATGTCATCTCGAGGGCTAGCCCTTCCTGCTGCCTGCTGGAGCAGCTCTGATCCTCAGTTCCTGCTGGCAGCCACAAGGAGACAAACTAAGCTGCAGAAAGCCTCCATCTCATCACCTTGGCTGGCCCACCAGCAAGCGGCAGCCTCCTTCTTTGAGACGACTTATTACGTTTGAATTACTAGAGACAGTTATAAGTCCTGCTCCGCACAGCACGGTTATTTCAATTTCTATAAAATTGCACACTAAATGGCATCCTTTCCAGCCTCTGGAAAATATAAACATCTGGGGAATGGTTAATTACTAACGCTGGCAATTAATTAGCTGTATATATTGCTTTTCATTTTGGGTGCAATTCAAATGATAAACAGTGGAGTTGAACCTGCAAATCCATTAAACCTAATAGAATTGTTAAAGCTCTCCATTCTTGCTCTCCTTTCATGGAAAATGGGTAACACACAACACACACACTGAATGCAATTTATTTCTCTCACAGCAGCACCTTTTATCATTGTTGTAGTTAAGGAGATGTCAGGGTTTCTATGATCAAGTCCTTTCCCAGTCATTTATAACTTGGTCATAACATTCCCTCTACACTTTGAAAAAGTAATTTCAGCCCAAATGAATGTTTCTTTCATATTTTTCTTAAATAGCCCTTTTTAATTATGGGTTTAAATAAGCTGGTTTTGGACTCACGTGCTTTAATTCCAAACTATCCACAGGCTCAAAAGTTAAAGCTGGCAGGAGCTAGAGTCTAAATTCTTGCAGCCTGTTGAAATATCCCCAGCTCCTTAGACCCCAGTGTTTGGCTCTGGCAGTCAGGAGGAGCTGTGTCAAAGTGAAGAATTCAACCCGGGATTGTTTAACTCACTGAGCACATCAGGCTTTTTTGCCCTACGCCTGTTTACTCTGCATGCAAATACCCAGTGCAGCTTTCTGAATATGGAAATTAGAGAGGAGGGGAACCCTGAGACCTGGCTTCTGACATTGACCGAAACAATCCAGCAGGCTTGCAAAACCCTAGTCCGTCTTCCAGCTGCTGCCCATGCTCCATGGTTGGGAGCCTGGAGCTGAGCTCTCCTTAGCTGGCTCCCCACTTGTTCTCCTGGCCTGTGCTCTGGTGATGAAATCCAGAAGAGCTGGTTCTATGTTCGCCAGTGCCATGCTAGTGTTCCCGTCCTCTGAACCTGAGATGCCCAGGTCCCTTTGCCAGAGCTGACCAGGGTGGGTGAAGTAGGTTTGGTTGTCGGCAATATGTGTGGTTGGGTGTAACGTCCCTAAAAACCTGGCCAGATTATAGAGCTCAATAGGTCTGAAAGACGCATCACTGAGTCAAGGGCCAGGTCCTCTGCCCTGTGCCAGCAGCTCTGCACCACTCTGGGTCAGTGTCTGAACAGCGAGACCATCCCTCTTCTCCTAGGATGAGGGAGAGACAGTATGGTGAGCACCTCAGGGATGGAAGAGGATACAGTGGTGGGATGGGGGTTGGGGAATTCAAAGGAAAGGAAACTGAGAGTTGGAGGGAAAAGAGAATGGAAGGGAGGGGAGGAGGCAGTGTCATGGCAATGAGGGGCTGATGCAGCCAGAGAATAAACACTATGCAAGGAGCACCACCGAGAGAGGCTGTCTCCAAAGCGTGGTATCTCAGGATGCTCCAGGGGGTGGGAGTGGTTCTGGACTTTCCCCTACATAAGGCTGTGATTTCAACGCCAGCCTGTGGTGTTTGCCTCTGTCAAACACTCCTACAAATGTACCCTGTTGTCCACCTGCCCTAGTCCATCTGTTGGTCAGGTTAACCCATGCATGGCCATTTTAAAATATTCCTTCTACTAGTCAGTCCCCTCCAGCCCCTTAATTTGTCTTGTTTGACTATGAACTTCCCCCAGTTACCTACAAATTACAAACAGAGGCACCCAGAGACAACTATGGTATGAGAGCCGTGGCCTCACTGGATCCATATCGAGAGAGGATATAACCTCGTTCCCTCGCAATGTGAAGCTGCAGTGTACAATACCCCAAGCCACACTGGCCTGGTTTGCTGTTGCATCTCATTGCAAGCTCACAGCTCCCCTAACTCACTGTCAACATTAAAGACTGCCGCCAGAGGTGTGCCTGTTCTGTATGCATTTTGGCAGATCACATTAAATGGTAAAACCCACATAGTCTTTAATGCTGGAAAACATGAAGGGTATGGCCAGGCAACTGAAAATTGATCCTTAGACAAATTCAGGATAGTTTGCTTGGGCTGTCTTTTTAACAGCCTAATCTTGTCTGCTGGCAACATCTTTGGTCATGGGCCCCTGCTTGAGATAACTTCAAAGCTTAAGCTTGCTCATGGTATTTCAGCCAGTTGTTAGTGTTGAAGCCACAAACCACTTTAAAAAAAAAAAAAACAGTTTCCACTTAATTAAATATGGGTAAAAGAGCAGAAAAAAATGGAGTCCTGAAGATCAAGAGGATGAGACATGATGCAGGAAAGATTATTTTGTGCTGCTAGAAATTGTACTTGGAGAGAAGACACAAGGGACAGAATACAGAAGATGCGTGTTCTTATCACAAAGGACAAATGCTTCAGCACAGTCACTGAAAGAAATTGACATTCCAGCCAGATTTCTCATCCTATTCTAGAGTGAAGGTCAAGTACTGAGCTCCCCCAGCTGCACAACAATGTGTGCTGTTAACCTCTTCGCTCTCCTGAGGAAATGTCGATTGCAGGTGAAATTCTGGAAGAAGAGGACACGTTGATGGGTATTCCTTAGTGCATTGGCAGTACATCTGGGCCAAAGATTAATTATTCCATAACAAACAAACAAACAAACAAACAAACGAATCAAGTAGATCCTTGGAGAATATAAAAACTAGTTTATTTTAATAAAAAGCATATTTCTGCTGATAAAAAAACATGGCTGCCAATTTCAGCTGTGGTGCAGGAAAAAAGAGCGCAGCTCATGAAAAGGACAGAAAGCACCTTGAGCCCTGAGCGTGGAGGGTAACTCCCCTGGCACACACTGGAGCGAAGAACACCGCACTTTGTTTTTAGGAAGCCCACAATGACAGGCTCATCTAGAGAATATATTCTGGGGAAATTACATCATCATTTTCTTCTATGGAGGAAAATGAACGTAAGGTGACAGTTAATTCAGACTTTGCACTACAAGCCGCACTAATGTCCCTGAAGGAAAGTGATTTATACTGAAATTATTCAAAGCCAGTCTTCCTGTACATTAGTCACTTTGCTCCTGCATACAGGCCAAATTGAACCTGAAGGTTGATTCGTGGAAAGTGACATTGCAGCCAATGGGGTAAATTCTGCTGTTCACTTCAGCTGGTGTAAATCTGGATTTAAGCAGGTGTCTCATTGGCTGGCGCACCCCTGGTGGCTGGGCATGGCAGACCAGTTTCTCCTCCTTTAGTGCTCCGTGCTCACAAAGCCCCACCCCTTCGAGGGTAAACCAACAAATGCAACAAAGAACAAGCCTTCCACATCCCCATGGACTTTGGTCCCACTCTGGGCTCTCTGGTCATTACCCTTTCGGTATCCTTACTGCTGCGTGAGCGGTTTTCCTCCTCCTTCCTTGGTGAGCTGGGAGGAGAATCCAGTCCCTCCCCATCCACTGGGTTCCAGGCCAGGGACCCTGGGATGGGCAGTCAAGACCTGGCTACACCAGTTGTCCCCCCAGACCACTTCCTCCCTCATTTATTCTTGGGCCTTTGTCTCAGCCTCTCCCAGGCAACCAAGATATCGGCTCTGTTCACCCTCCACCCCTTCCCTGCATATCTTCTAGCCCTTTTGCCACCCAGCTGCTTTTACTGCAAAGGAGTTTTCTCCACCCCCCTGGCAGGGTCGCCCTGCTCAGCAGGAGTCGTCCCGCTCCCTGCAGCCCCCTCCACCAGGGTGGAGAATCCTGGGCAGGGTCACTCCCTGCTGATCCTCCCCTGCTGCTTTGGGCTCCCCGGTGCAGAGGCACGTTCCTCCATGGGGGTGCTGTCTGTCTGTCTGCAGCCTCACTCAGCTGCATGGCGCCAGCCAGGTATTCCTCACTGAGCGAGAGCCACAGGTCTGCCCTCCTTCCTGGCCAGGGCCTGACGGAGCCAGGTTCAGCCTTTTCAGCTCCTCCCTCCAGACTAGACAGCTACTGCAGATGTAGCCGGGCAAAGCCGATTGTGCCCATGGGCTCCCATTAACTCCTGCAGGCCCAGACTGGGGCTGGTGCACCCTGTTACACCAGACTGGTGCCCTTACACCCAGCTGTAACTCTAAGCAAAATTTAGGCTATATGTTTAGGGTAGTGCTGAGTACTATATGCTGGCTAGAATGTAAATACATATAATATTAATAATGTGTATTATCTGCAATATGTACAAGCACAAACACTGTAACAGTGATATAGCCTAAACTGGCCTATACCATAATCCTGTTTGTTTATGCTAAGTAACCCATAACTCCTCACATTTGCTGAAGTAATCATTTGGCACAAGCAGATAGGAAATTTGTCAAAATCAAGATACATTTGTTCTATGTCTTAGTACAAGTGAGCTAAATACCTTCACCGACTGGTACCTGGAATGCTCGTATCCAAAGCAAACATTAAGGGAGGAACAGAAGAACAAGTTAGGGAACTGGGACAAACTGGTAAGTTGGATTTTAGTGCTGAGTAAAGAAATGTGTATCTTGAAAATCAGATACAAAATACCAGCTGAAATGTGTAACCTGGGGAGTGAACCTTCTGCATAAGGTGAAAGGAATATTGCTATACAGGATGGAGCCACAGAGACCGGTATCATATAGAACCCTTTCCTTGTACCATATTAAAGAACCTGATTGACATTGCTTATTTTGTCTCCTGAGTATTTTTCATAATAAAATAACAAACCAAAGTGTGGCTAAGCAATTGACCGTACAATTTGTCAAGACTGAGATTGTCAAAGGAATCTGAGGCATTTAGGTGTCCAACTCTCAGGCGGGCTGCTAAGGAACTCCTGGTTCATAGGCTCCTGTTTCTTCAGCAGCCTGCCTGGAGAGATATTGGGAGCCTGGACTTCCACACTACCCATCTCCTGGTCTTTCGGCTCCAGGTTTGATTTGAAATGAACATGTACCATCCCTCAAATGTTTTTGTGGGCAGGAAATCCCATTCCGACTCTGCTCTACCAAGAAGGGTTTGTTTTATTGGATGCTGCACAGTGTTGGAACACGCGGTTCCACGTCACGTATCTTTGCCTTGAGTATGGCCACCAGCTGGCCGGTCATGCACCAGAACTCGCTTCTGTCTTTGTGTGAACAGGAAATCTAGCAGCTCCAGGCCAAGTCACCACAGTTGTTCCCTCAGTGTCCATATCTGCTGCCTAGTGTAGAGCCATACCTAAAAGAGATGGAACCATGCTCCCTCTGAAACCCTGTTTGACACTCCTGTTCACCTGGCTGTGCTCACTGTCCTTCGTGTTCTAATTAATACAAACACACAACAGATTAATGGAGGAGCTATTGAAACAGGCAAAGCAGACATATTTTCTTTTAACTTTTATCCTTCTAGGGCAGGAAACTTAAGCAGGTACCACTTCAGCGACAGACAGCAGTGCTGTTAAAACTAAGGTGAAGCAAGGAGGGTATACGGCAGGTTTAGGAGAATGGCAGTGGGGGACAAATTAAAGCCCCTCATTGGTCACCTGTTTGAATCCAGCCCTGGCTAGTAATTGCAGTGTGTGGTTGGTACCCTGGCAGTTTGGAAGCCATGGTCACAGCACCGTACACTTAGCAGCATTGTGTGCTGTCTCTGGTGAATTGTATGTGTCTGTGTCTCTTGGCTTATGCTTTGCCTGGGAGCCGTTTGGGTGCCGGGGCTGTCTTTTTGTTCTGTGATTGTGCAGCGCCTGGCAGAATGGGGCCCTGATCCATGACTGGAGAATCTAGATGCTGTTGCAAAACAAAGAATAAGCAATGACAATGTACATGTTGCTATCTGAGGCTTTGCAATGGTTTATGCAAAACGAGTTGGTGGTTGCAGTCCCAGTCCAAGGTCCCCTGGAAAGGTGTCCACACTATACAAACCGCCATCTCTGGAACCACACACCCACAAAAGGAGCCCAGACAAGAGCCTGGCTGCTCCTACAGCAACTGATCTAAACCTCTGTGTCCTAACCTCACCCATCGACCGGACACTTGCGAGTTGTTAATTACTATCCATGCACCCTGGTGTCTGGAGCATGCATTCCAAATAACAATGAGTGGGCCCATCCTGTAAAGTAGGAAAAGTATCGACAGACCAGACAGTTAATTCTCAATGGCGTTTAGAGTGCCCCACTCCAAATACCAGACTTAATACAGGACCAGTAAATTAATGAGTCCTTCAAGTCACTGAATTGCCAGTAAGTTAAAGAAGTATGGGCTGGATGAATGGACAATAAGGTGGATAGAAATTTGGCTAGATTGTCGGGCTCAACAGGTAGTGATCAATGGCTCCATGTCTAGTTGGCAGCCGGTATCTAGCGGAGTGCCCCAGGGGTCGGTTCTGCGGCCAGTTTTGTTCAATAACTTCATTAATGATCTGGAGGATGGCGTGTATTACACCCTCAGCAAGTTTGCAGATGACACTAAACTGGGGGGAGAGGTAGATACGCTGGAGGGTAGGGATAGGATACAGAGGGCCCTAGACAAATTAGAGGATTGGGCCAAAAGAAATCTGATGAGGTTCAACAAGGACAAGTGCAGAGTCCTGAACTTTGGATGGTAGAATCCCATGCACCGCTACAGACTAGGGACCGAGTTGCTAGGCAGCAGTTCTGCAGAAAAGGACCTCAGGGTTACAGTGGACGAGAAGCTGGATATGAGTCAGCAGTGTGCCGTTGTTGCCAAGAAGGCCAATGGCATTTTGGGATGTATAAGTAGGGGCACTGCCAGCAGATCGAGGGACGTGATCGTTCCCCTCTATTCGACATTGGTGAGGCCTCATCTGGAGTACTGTGTCCAGTTTTGGGCCCCACACTACAAGAAGGATGTGGAAAAATTGGAAAACATCCAGCGGAGGGCAACAAAAATGATTAGGGGACTGGAATACATGACTTATGAGGAGAGGCTGAGGGAACTGGGATTGTTTAGTCTGCAGAAGAGAAGAATGAGGGGGGATTTGATAGCTGCTTTCAACTACCTGAAAGGGGGTTCCAAAGAGGATGGATCTAGACTGTTCTCAATGGTAGCAGATGACAGGACAAAGAGTAATGGTCTCAAGTTGCAGTGGGGGAGGTTTTGTCTGGATATTAGGAAAAAAAAATTCACTAGGAGGGTGGTGAAACACTGGAATGCGTTACCCAGGGAGGTGATGGAATCTCCTTCCTTTGAGGTTTTTAAGGTCAGGCTTGACAAAGCCCTGGCTGGGATGATTTAGTTGGGGATTGGTCCTGCTTTGAGCAGGGGGTTGGACTAGATGACCTCCTGAGGTCCCTTCCAACCCTGATATTCTATGATTCTATGATTCTAATTAAGCCTGTTGGTACAGGAAAATATACAAGATCAAATTATTTGCCACCCCATCCTCCCTGTGTACCTCTAAATTAACTAACATAGGTAAAGAAGATGCAAAGAACATGCAAATGTACAGCTTTAATTAAATCTGATATTCAGCTCTCCTCTCAATGCTGAATTTTGAACTATCCATCATGCATAAAGTACTGGAATCCTATTGCCTTATTTATGGTAATCTACACTGAGTTGTGAGGGGATCCATTAGAGAGATACTCCACAGCATAATTAAGCAGCACCATTTCCCCCCTTCCTACTGCTCTCGAGTCACTTCTGTGGTTTATTTTTGTTTTCGTGCTGACCTCTTCTTTCCCACACTTTATTAAATTGATATGACAGTCATTAAGCTGTGCTGAGCGGCTCAGAACCTGTCTATGGTATAAAGAAAAGGAGTACTTGTGGCACCTTAGAGACTAACCAATTTATTTGAGCATAAGCTTTCGTGAGCTATAGCTCACTTCATCGGATGCATACTGTGGAAAATACAGAAGATGTTTTTATACACACAAACCATGAAAAAATGGGTGTTTATACTGTATTTTCCACAGTATGTATCCGATGAAGTGAGCTGTAGCTCACGAAAGCTTATGCTCAAATAAATTGGTTAGTCTCTAAGGTGCCACAAGTACTCCTTTTCTTTTTGCGAATGTAGACTAACACGGCTGTTACTCTGAAACCTGTCTATGGTATGTTTTTCTTTTTGACCAAAAGAGTAAAGCAGGTCTCCACAGAGAAGTCTGTGTGGCATAACACAGGGGGAAGGCAGACAGGAGCTCTGTAGTTCGGGAATAGTTTTGAAGTGTCAGCAAATGCATGTGCTTGAAAATAATCTTGGAACAACATAAAGGCCAAAAGGCTTTTATCTTAATGCTCATTTATTGTGAGTGGGACGAGATCTGTGAGTGAAACAAGCAGGTGATGACCTTAGAATTTGTTTAAAAGTTTTACACTTTTCTTTATCTTATTTAGAAATTGCAAAATGACAAAGTATTAGTAAGCTTATTGAGAGTAAAAATGTAGTTCTGAGAGCCTAGTGTAGAGTAATAACATTTCTGTAAGCATGTGAAGGAGAGGCTAGTGTTGACCTAATTGAAATAGTGTATACCTAGTCTTTTATTGTATTTTTCGTATACCCTTTGAGGGATATCACTGACGTTAGGGAAGGGTTAATCTTGTGGGGTTTTTTTTTTGTCTCTGTTTTTTGCAGTTGTGTCAATTTAAACATTGTATTTATTTATTGGTTTATGTGCCATGGCCTATGGCTAAAGTGCTGTTTTAACAGACGTCAAACTTCAAACATTTTCATACATAGCTAATGCTGCTCTAATTGGCCATATGTACAATGAGTAGAAGAGCTGAGGAACAGCAGGCAAATGACTCCCTCCATATAAAGAACAGTTGCACTTCATGTATTAAGGCGTTTCATAGCCAAAGCCCTGTTCTAATCTTTCCTGCTTATAGATTCTATTATTCTCTTCCTAATGTTCCCATTTGTTTAAATGTTGTGTTCTCTCCCCATCCAACCACACTATGGATCTCTTAAGCTTGCTGTGGATGAAAGATCGGCACTGCTGATTTGAGAAGACAATTTGGCCCTTGTTGCTACTTTGAGTTCCCTTCACCCTGCCCCATGCTGTATTTGAGTGCCAAGTTGACTCTTAAGAGGATATTTCAGTACTGCCCTCCTTCAGAGAATGGCTACTGAAATCCACTGAAGTGGTTGGATATTCCGCAGCCAGAGGCTGGTTCGGGGAATCAAGCCATCGTTGGCACACACGGTGGTGCACAGTAGGTTCTCCCCTCCCACAAACACACAGACTGTTTCACCCAACCTACGAGCTGGATGGCTGTCCTGTTCACCTGATTCATCACAGGCTTCAGCTTATATCTTTGTGTGTTTCAGCAGAAATGGTGTGGTTTTGCACTCAGAGTTACAGCCACCTATCATCCATGGCAACAGTCTGTGTGTTTAGGATTCTTCATGGCTAGACTACACTTAGGGTGGTCAAGTGCCCGGTTTTCAGCTGGAAAGTCCAGTCAAAAAGTCCAGTCTACTGACCAGACACCCAAAGTCCGGTTACTGCAGGCAGGAGAGGCCCCAAGTCACCACCTGCGCCAGCCCCTACTCAGCCAGGACTTCCTCCTACCAGAATCAGGCAGCTGCAGCTGCCAGCCCTGGCTCGGCAGCAAGTCCCCACTGACCCACGCAAGGACGGAGGGAGAGGGGAAAAGCTGTGTGCGATGGAGGGAGGGGGAAAGAGGAGTGAATGGGAGGTGGGGCTTCAAGGGGAAGGGCCAGGGCAGGAGTGGGGCCTCAGGGGACGATACAGGGCAGGGACAGGTCCTCGGGGAAGGGGTGGGGAGGGGGAGGTTCTGGCTCTCCTGCTGGAATGTCTGGTTTTTAAATATCACAGAGTTGGCAAGCCTAGCTACACTCATGCTGTAGAGTTCCTTTGCTGACGTTGTAATGCCTGCCAGTGTCCTCCACCCATCTAACGCCTGACTATTCAAGCCCATGGCGTCTGGGAGGGAAGGTGAAATGCAGAGCAGCCACCACCCCACCCTGTGGCTGCAGGACTGGGGTAGCTGACACAGGCCCACTGTGCCAGTTCGGCTGGGTCCTGAGGCACTAGGGGATCTGTCCACACTGCACTGGAAACCCAGGTCTGTGGGACCCAGGAGTGTGGACTCAGTGTTTCCAAGCTCGTGCTTGAGCATCCACACTGCAGGGTAAACCTGGGTTTGCGATTGCTGGGCCTGAGTGTCAGAAACATGCTAACACATCCACTCTCCACTACACAGGCCCTCTGACTCGGGTCTGCCACCTGAGCTGCGTCCACACTGCAAAATGACAGAGCTTGGACCTGACTCTCAAGGCTCAGTCCCATCCCCCCAGTTGGCCCTAGGAGTCGGGTCCTGAGTGACTGCTGACCCGAGTGACACAGGTTGGCATGTGGACAGTAGGGGCTTTGGCTCCAGGCTCAGTCTGAGCCCAGGTTTACAATTCACTGTAGATATATCCCAGAACAGCGTATGTGTGGATCTGGGGGCTCCTCTTCACGGGTTACCCATCATCCAAGTGGCTTTCCCCATCAGCCTCTGTGCATTGATGGCATAGAGACCTTCTCGTGGCATGGAAGAGGGGCACTGGTCCATCCCTCCATGCACATGCAGCCTTCCCTTAGGCAGGTTGCACATGGTTCACAGAGCAATGCACCATCCCTACGGCACAACTGGGGAATTCCACTGTCTCAGCAGTGACAGGCAAGCCATGTTATGCAGCTGCCACTCTAGGCCAATGGTGCACGAACTGGGGGCACAGCCCCCTGGGGAAGGTGCAAGGGGTTATCTGGGTGGAAGGTGAATAAACTTTCGCCTTTTGCTCTTTTAAAAACCCAGCATATAAATAAAAGCACAGGCTGGCTTATTTTCAACAATTTGGTAAGTTTCAAAACTAGGGTAGGCCTGCAATGCCATTACAATTCATTTTGATTCTCGTTAATTTTAAAACGCATCT
Organism: Lepidochelys olivacea; assembly: GCF_965140295.1. Taxonomy (NCBI): domain Eukaryota; kingdom Metazoa; phylum Chordata; order Testudines; family Cheloniidae; genus Lepidochelys; species Lepidochelys olivacea. Next base: position 128,777,882 of record NC_140416.1, read on the forward strand.
AATGATTAATAATTGATATTAAAAGACATAAACTGGCAACATATATAATAATAATTGAGAGCCCGGGACCTCTCGAGTGAGTCCAACGCTCGCCCACTCAACCAAGTGAACAGTCTTGTCCCCGGGCTTCCCCTCCACCTTCCCGTGTGAAACCCAGTTGCAGATTACAAGTAATGGAGGAGTGGGGCATGACAAATTCTGTGAATAACAAAGGAGGGGGGGTGACTGGAAAAGTTTGCGCCCCACTGCTCTAAGTTCCTGCACACTGGACGATCCGGTGAGCCAAGAGAACACAACATTTCCACAGCTGGCACATTCCAGCAGCTGAAGAGCTTGCAGCTCGCACAGATAACGATTTGTGGTGGAACTCACATTCGGCATTCAATATTTCATCCCCCTCAGGCGTCCTTTAAAAACTTTCAGTTTGTGTTTCAGGCCAGTGAGGGTGCTGGCCCTGGCAGCGGCAGGGGTGACGTTGTCTCACAGACCAAGCACACCGCTGATCGCTGCAGGAGCCGGGGACCAGGCTTTGTGGCTCACGGTTCTTACTACGCTCTGACAAGGGTTACGCAGGGGAACTCACATGACCTGATGAGGAGAGGCACGCCATTTTCACAGAGGTTACAACACAAGCGTTACTCACCATGTAAGGTCACACCTTATGCATCCTGAGATTTCCAGACTCGGAAAAATCAAAAGGAGTTTAGATCCAAGGGGGGTGGGGAAGGAGATAGTGCTATAAAGAAGTGAGCTAGGATCATGAATTGAATTTTTGAGAAAATTCAAGATATAGCTTGTAAAGCACTGGCTGAATGAACTGCTATCTCCAACAGGGAGGTTTAATTTATTCAGTGTAGCGCTGTTGAGCAAATGACTTTTCAATAATATTGACAGGTACATGGTCCCTGGTTCTCTGACCATTTATCCTGCTCCACAAAACCCATTCCTGGCTGCAGAGTGAAGAAGGGCCCAAGAGTTGCTTTAAAAAGCAGATTAAATAGAGCCTTCAAACCCCTGACTAGACACACAGAGTGTAGGGCCCCGCTTTTCAGTGACTGTCCCTCCACTGGGGATCTGATAGAGTGGGGGTGGGGTGAAGGTCCCCATAGGCCTTGGTAAGCAAAGCCTAGCCGCAGCACAATGTATTTCAGTTGTGCCTATGACTCGCCCCTATGTCAGAGGCTGGAGGCAGAACCTGCAGAGAGCTCTGATGCCATCTCTGCCCCAGCTACTGCTCCCCGGCACAGGGGCATTCACAGGTGGCATTTCCGTCCTGTTTAGGCCACATTACACTGCTCTGGCACCATGCAAAAGCCATGCTGGAACTGAGCACCAGGCCCACAGGCGTTTGCCCCAGGGGTGAGATGGCTGGAGAAACCACAGTGTTGGGAGATACATATTTTTACTTGATGTTTTGCATTTAAAAGTCCACGGTTACATCAAAGTTTCCACAAACTTTCTGGTTCTTTATAAGTTAGTGGCTTTGTCAGCAAAAGCACTAAACCAGATCACCAGTGTGGCAGGGGTGCTTTGAGTGTCACTGGCAAAGGTATTCAGGTGCCGAAAGATGCAGAGAGGCACCCAGTGGGGTTTCCAAGAGTGCCAAGAAGCCTAGACTGCTCCAGCCACACTCCCTACCTGCCTCTGGTCTGTCTAAGAACATAAGCTCTTAAGAATGGGTCAGTTCAAAGGTTCATCTACCCCAGTATCCTGTCTTCCAACAGTGGCCAATGCCAGGTGCCCCAGAGGGAGTGAACAGAACAGAGCAATGTATTGAATGATCCATCCCGTCATCACTCCCAGCTTCTGGCTGTCAGCGGTTTAGGGACACCCAGAGCATGGGATTGTGTCCCTGACCATCTTGGCTAATAGCCATTGATGGAGCTATCTTGCTTTTCCCATTCTTTTCTGAACCCAGTTATATTTTTGGCCTTCACAGCATCCCCTGGCAATGAGTTCCACAGGGTCGATTGTGCATTTTGTGAAGAAGCCCTTCCTTTTGTTTATTTTAAACTTGCTGCCTATTAACGTCATTGGGTGACCCCTAGTTCTTGTGTTATGAGAAGGGCTAAATATCACTTCCCTATTCACTTTGCCTACGCCAGTTATGATTGTATAGACCTCTATCATATCACACTTGGTTGTCTCCTTTCTAAGATCCGTTTTTTTTTATCTCCCCTCATATGGAAGCTGTTCCATACCCCTCATCATTTTGTTGCCCTCCTCTGTATTTTATCCAATTCTAATACATCTGTTTTTGAGATAGGGAGACCAGAACTGCATGCAGTATTCAAGATGTGGGCACACCGTGGATTTATAGAGAGACAGCAGGATAGTTTCTGTTTTATTCTCTATCCCTTTCCTAATGGTTCCTAACATTCTATTCACTTTTTTGACTGAGCTGCACATTGAGTGGATGTTTTCAGAGAACTCTCCATGATAAGTCCAAGGTCTCTTTCTTGAGTAGTAACAGCTAATCTGGACCCCATCATTTTGTATGTATAGCTGGGATTATGTTTTCCCATGTGCATTACTTTGCACCTATCACCATTAAATTTCATCTGGCATTTTATTGCCCATTCACCCATTTTTGTAAGATCCCTTTGTAACTCTTTGCAGTCAGTTTGGATGTAACTATCCTGAGTAACTTTGTGTCATCTGCAAACTTTGCCACTTCTCTTTTTACCCCTTTTTCCAGATCAATTATGAATATGTTGAACAGCACAGGTTCCAGTATAGATCCTTGAGCGATCCTGCTATTTACCTCTCTCCACTCTGAAAACTGACCATTTATTGCTACCCTTTGTTTCCTATCTTTTAACCAGTTACCAATCCATGAGAGGACCTTCCCTCTTATCCCATGACAGCTTAATTTGCATAAGAGCTTTTGGTGAGGGACCTTGTCAAAGGCTTTCTGAAAATCTAAGTACACTATATCCACCATATCCCCTTGTCCACATACTTGTTGACCCAAAGAATTCTAATACATGACCTCCCTTTATCAAAGCCATGTTGACTCTTCCCCCAATGTATTGCGTTCATCTCTGTGTTTGATAATTCTATTCTTTATCATAGTTTCAAACCATTTCCCTACTAAAATTAGGCTTACCAGCTTCTCACAGTCAGGATCGCCTCTGGAGCCTTTTTCAAAAAAAAAAAATTGGTTGTTACATTAGTTATCCTCCAGTCATCTGGTACAGAGGCTGAGTTAAGTGATTGGTTACAATCCACAGTTATTAGTTCTGCAATTTCACGTGAGGTCCCTCAGAACTCTTGGGTGATCCCATCTGGTCCTGCTCCAGGGCTGCAGCCCGAGCCCAGACTTCTACAGTGCAATTTGATAGCCCTTCAGCCTGAGCCTCAGGAGCTTGAGTCAGCTGACATGGGCCAGGGGCAGGTGGTTTATTCCAGCCTGGACATACCTTTAGAGGCCCCAGTCAAGATGGGGACCCCACTGAATTAGATGCTGCATGTACACGGTAAGATACAGCCCCTGCCCTGAAGAGTTTGCAGTACAAGTAGAAGAGCCTGGTGAGAGTACGGTTCACTTCATCCACTGAGTCCAGAACCTCCTATATTGACACCTCAGCCTGGGCCATTTCTGAAGATCTGTCATCTAAAAAGAAGGCTCATGTGTGGGGATCTCCCCCACATCCTCTGTGGTGCAGACCAATGCAAATAATTTATTTGGTTTCTCCACAATGGTCTTGTCTTCCTTGAATGATCCGTTAGCACCTTAATTATCTAGCAGCCCCACTGATTGTTTGGCAAACTTTCACCTTCTGATTTTTTTTTTTAAATGTTGTTAGTTTTTGCGGATTTTGCTACTTGATCTTCACATTCTTTTTGGCCTGTGTAATTACACTTTTATACTTGACTTGCCAGAGTATATGACCCTTTATATTTTCCTCACTAGGATTTGACTTACAGTTTTTAAAGGATGTCTTTTTGCCTCTAACTTCCTCTTTTACTCTGTTGTTTAGTCATGGTGACATTTTTTGGTCCTCTTGCTGGTTTTTTTTGTATATGGGGTATACATTTAATATGAGCCTTTCTATTATGATGTTTTAAAATAGTTTCCATGCAGCTTGCAGACATTTCACTCTTGTGACTATTCCTTTTAAAATTTTCGTTTAACTAGGTTTCTCATTTCTGTGTAATTCCCCTTTATGAAGTATGGACTGGATGAATGCACTATAAGGTGGGTAGAAAGTTGGCTAGATTGTCGGGCTCAACGGGTAGTGATCAATGGCTCCATGTCTAGTTGGCAGCCGGTGTCAAGTGGAGTGCCCCAGGGGTCGGTCCTGGGGCCGATTTTGTTCAATATCTTCATAAATGATCTGGAGGATGGTGTGGATTGCACTCTCAGCAAATTTGCGGATGACACTAAACTGGGAGGAGTGGTAGATATGTTGGAGGGCAGGGATAGGATACAGAGGGACCTAGACAAATTGGAGGATTGGGCCAAAAGAAATCTGATGAGGTTCAATAAGGATAAGTGCAGGGTCCTGCACTTAGGACGGAAGAACCCAATGCACAGCTACAGACAAGGGACCAAATGGCTCGGCAGCAGTTCTGCGGAAAAGGACCTAGGGGTGACAGTGGACGAGAAGCTGGATATGAGTCAGCAGTGTGCCCTTGTTGCCAAGAAGGCCAATGGCATTTTGGGATGTATAAGTAGGGGCATAGCGAGCAGATCAAGGTACGTGATCGTTCCCCTCTATTCAACATTGGTGAGGCCTCATCTGGAGTACTGTGTCCAGTTTTGGGCCCCACACTACAAGAAGGATGTGGAGAAATTGGAAAGAGTCCAGCGAAGGGCAATAAAAATGATTAGGGGTCTGGAACACATGACTTATGAGGAGAGGCTGAGGGAACTGGGGATGTTTAGTCTGCGGAAGAGAAGAATGAGGGGGGATTTGATAGCTGCTTTCAACTACCTGAGAGGTGGTTCCAGAGAGGATGGTTCTAGACTATTCTCAGTAGTAGAAGAGGACAGGACAAGGAGTAATGGTCTCAAGTTGAAGTGGGGGAGGTCTAGGTTGGATATTAGGAAAAACTTTTTCACTAGAAGGGTGGTGAAGCACTGGAATGGGTTTCCTAGGGAGGTGGTGGAATTTCCTTCCTTTGAGGTTTTTAAGGCCCGGCTTGACAAAGCCCTGGCTGGGATGATTTAATTGGGGATTGGTCCTGCTTTGAGCAGGGGGTTGGACTAGATGACCTCCTGAGGTCCCTTCCAACCCTGATATTCTATGATTCTATGATTCTATGAATATAATAATACTGTGGCTGATTTCTTTGGTATTCTCCCCCCCCACCCCAAAAAAAGGAAGTTAAATTTGATTACATGATAGAATCATAGTCATTCATATTGATGAATCATATTCAGACATATAGATGAACATAATTTGTTTAGGAAGAGTCAACATGGTTTTAGTAAAGGGAAATCATGCCTCACCAATCTACTAGAATTCTTTCAGAGGGTCAACAAGCAAGTGGACCAAGGGGATCCAATGGATATAGCATACTCAGATTTTCAGAAAGCCTTTAACAAGGTTCCTCATCAAAGGCTCTTACACAAAGTAAGCTGCCACGGGATAAGAGGGAAGGTGCTTTCATGGATTGGTAACTGGTTAAAAGATAGGAAACAAAGGGTAGGTATAAATGGATAGTTTTCAGAATGGAGAGAGGTAAATAGTGGTGTCCCCCTCAGGAGTTTGTTCTAGGACCAGTCCTATTCAACATATTCATAAATGATCTGGAAAAAGGGGTAAACAGTGAGGTGGCAAAATTTGCAGATGATACAAAATTACTAAAAATAGTTAAGTCCCAGGCAGACTGCAAAGAGCTACAAAAGGATCTCTCAAAACTGGGTGACTGGGCAAGAAAATGGCAGATGAAATTTAATGTTGATCAATGCAAAGTAATGCACATTGGAAAGTGTAATCCTAACTATATATATAAAATAATGGGGTCCAAATTAGCTGTTACCACTCAAGAAAAAGGTCTTGGAGTCAGTGTGGATAGTTCTCTGAAAACATCCACTCAATGTGCAGCGGCAGTCAAAAAAGTGAAAAGAATGCTGGGAATAATTAAGAAGGGGATAGAAAATAGGACAGAAAATATTATGTTGCCTCTATATAAATCCATGGTACACCCAGATCATGAATACTGTGTGCAGATGTGGTCACCCCATCTCAAAAACGATATATTGGAATTGGAAAAGGTTCAGAAAAGGGCAACAAAAATTATTAGGGGTATGGAACGGCTTTCATATGAGGAGAGGTTAATAAGACTGGGACTTTTCAGCTTGGAAAAGAGATGGCTAAGGGGAGATGTGATTGAGATTGAGGTCTATAAAATCATGACTGGTGTAGAGAAAGTAGATAAGGAAGTATGGTTTACTCCTTCTCATAACACAAGAACTAGGGGTCACCAAATGAAATTAATAGGCAGCAGGTTTAAAACAAATAAAAGGAAGTATTTCTTCACACAATGCACAGTCAGTCTGTGGAGCTCCTTGCCAGAGGATGTTGTGAAGGCCAAGACCATATCAGGGTTCAAAAAAGAACTAGATAAATTCAATGGCTATTAGCCAGGCTGGGCAGGAATGGTGTCCCTAGCCTCTGTTTGCCAGAAGCTGGGAATGACCAACAGGGGATGGATCACTTGATGATTCCTTGGTCTGTTCATTCACTCTGGGGCACCTGGCATTGGCCACTGTCACTAGATAGGATACTGGGCTAGATGGACCTTTGGTCTGACCCAGTAGGGTCATTCTTATGTTCTTATAGAATCATAGGGTAAGAAGGGACTGCAAAGGTCATCTAGTCTAACCCCTGCCAAGATGCAGGATTTGTTGGGGCTAAACTGTCCAAGACACATGGCTATCCAGGCTCCTTTTTAAAAGCTCCAGAGATGAAGCTTCCATGACCTCCCTAGGTGTCTGTTCCATTGTCCTACTGTGCTTACAGTTAGGAAGTTTTCCTGAGATTTAATGTAAATCTGTTCTGCTGTAGTTTGAACCCATTGCCTCTTGTCCTGCCTCGATGGCAAAAAGGTATAATTTTTCTCCATCCTTTTTTATGGCAGCCCTTCAAATATCTGAAGTCCGCTATCATATCCCCCTTAATCTCCTCCTTTCCCCCCATACCTATTCTTTTGGAACAAATGATATCCCTCATTGCCAGTACTCCAATAAAGGGAATTGTCCCACCAAGTCTCCATGATGCCAATTAAGTCATAATTATTGTTGCTTTTACTGACAGATGTTGCTATATTCACCTCTTGGACCAGATCCACTTAGGACTAAATCAAGAACTGCCTCTCCTCTTGTGGGTTCCTGGACTACCTGCTCCAAGAAGCAGTCATTAATAGTGTCTAGACATTTTATATCTGCATCTTTCCTGAGCTGACATTCCCTGCCAATGTGGGGATCATTGAAAACCCCCATTATTATTGGGTTTTCTGTTTTTGTAGCCTCTCTAATATTCCTGAGCATTTCATAAGCACCGTCACAATCCTGCACAGGTGGTCAGAAATATATTCCTACCATTATAGTCTTAATATTCAAGCATGGAATGTCAATCCATAGAGAGGTTTCAGAGCAGCAGCCGTGTTAGTCTGTATTCGCAAAAAGAAAAGGAGGACTTGTGGCACCTTAGAGACGGTTTCCACGGTACGCATCCGATGAAGTGAGCTGTAGCTCACGAAAGCTCATGCTCAAATAAATTGGTGAGTCTCTAAGGTGCCACAAGTCCTCCTTTTCTTGTTGCGAATCCATAGAGAGTCTATGGTACAGTTTGATTCATTTTAAATTTTTAGCAGATTTGATTCTATGCTTTCTGTCACATACAGTGCTCCTCCCTCACCAGCACGACCTATTCTGTCATTCCTTTATATTGTGAACCCTGGTATTACCATGTCCCATTGATTATCATCGTTCCACCAAGTTTCTGTGATGATTATTATATCAATATCCTAATTTGACAGCAGACACTCAAGTTCACCCATATTTGTATTTAGACTTCCAGCATTTGTACACAAGCACTTATAAAATTAGTCAATATTTAGTTGTCTGCCTTCATACTTAAAAGCACATTCTGCAGCATTCTTGAATAACCCACAAATTGCAGGCTGTCGTCTGCTTCTAAAACACAAACAGCCCCACTGATGCAGGAATACGCAGTCAACACCCAGCCATGAATACTTAATAGTGTGTATTCAAAATGTTGACAGATTTTTGGACACTGCACTGTGGGTTCAGTTTGGGAGAGTTGTTTCGTGTTATTTTTCAAATTAAGAAAAATGCCACCCTGCCTGTTAATTTAGGGCCTGATCCCACTTTCACTGGAGATAGAAAAGCCAGGGTCAGGTTTCAAAGAAGGAGATGGGTTATTGAGCAATCATTCTTATCATTTAATTGTTTCTTTGATTTACCTAGCAGGGAGATGAGAGATGGCTGAGCAACATTATCACACTGCAGTGAATGAGCTATATTTTAGACAAAGAACAGAACACTCCAGGTCCATTTACCCAGCTGCTGACTTGGGGAAATCAAAGGAGAGATTGTGCGAAAGGAGGATAAGCTAAATCAATTCAGCAGAGTGATGCTATCTGTAAACATGAGATTGTTTGAATGCTTGTAGGTAGCTTTGGAAGCTAAATATCTTCCCTCTTGCTGAAAACTATGGATGATGCTGTGTTTTCTTCAGTCACTATAGGAGAGGCCTAGTCAAACAGAGTGTTTCTCAGAGCAGAGCTGATGCTTTAAATCTCGGGCTGGCTACTGCAGAATGTCTCTTCCAGGAGATGCATTTCATAGAATCATAGAATATCAGGGTTGGAAGACACCTCAGGAGGTCCTCTAGTCCAACCCCCTGCTTAAAGCAGGACCTAATTCCCAACTAAATTATCCCAGCCAGGGCTTTGTCAAGCCAGGCCTTAAAAACCTCAAAGGAAGGAGATTCCACCACCTCCCTAGGGAACCCATTCCAGTGCTTCACCACCCTTCTAGTGAAATAGTTTTTCCTAATATCCAACCTAGACCTCCCCCACTGCAACTTGAGACCATTGCTCCTGGTTCTGTCATCTGCTACCACTGAGAACAGTCTAGAGCCATCCTCTTTGGAACCCCCCTTCAGGTAGTTGAAAGCAGCTATCAAATCCCCCCTCATTCTTCTCTTCTCTGCACTTAGGATGGAAGAATCCAATGCACCGCTACAGACTAGGGACCGAATGGCTAGGCAGCAGTTCTGCGGAAAAGGACCTAGGGGTGACAGTGGACGAGAAGCTGGATATGAGTCAGCAGTGTGCCCTTGTTGCCAAGAAGGCCAATGGCATTTTGGGATGTATAAGTAGGGGCATAGCGAGCAGATCGAGGAACGTGATCGTTCCCCTCTATTCAACATTGGTGAAGCCTCATCTGGAGGACTGTGTCCAGTTTTGGGCCCCACACTACAAGAAGGATGTGGATAAATTGGAGAGAGTCCAGCGAAGGGCAACAAAAATGATTAGGGGTCTAGAACACATGAGTTATGAGGAGAGGCTGAGGGAGCTGGGATTGTTTAGCCTGCAGAAGAGAAGAATGAGGGGGGATTTGATAGCTGCTTTCAACTACCTGAAAGGGGGTTCCAAAGAGGATGGCTCTAGACTGTTCTCAATGGTAGCAGATGACAGAACGAGGAGTAATGGTCTCAAGTTGCAGTGGGGGAGGTTTAGATTGGATATTAGGAAAAACTTTTTCACTAAGAGGGTGGTGAAACACTGGAATGCGTTACCTAGGGAGGTGGTAGAATCTCCTTCCTTTGAGGTTTTTAAGGTCAGGTTTGACAAAGCCCTGGCTGGGGTGATTTAATTGGGAATTGGTCCTGCTTCGAGCAGGGGGTTGGACTAGATGACCTTCAGGGGTCCCTTCCAACCCTGATATTCTATGATTCTATGATTCTGCAGACTAAACAATCCCAGTTCCCTCAGCCTCTCCTCATAAGTCATGTGTTCCAGTCCCCTAATCACTTTTGTTGCCCTCCGCTGGACTCTCTCCAATTTGTCCACATCCTTTCTGTATTTGGGGGGTGGGAGGTGTGCAAAACTGGACACAATACTTCAGGTGTGGCCTCACCAGTGTCGAATAGAGGGGAATAATCACGTCCCTCGATCTGCTGGCAATGCTCCTACTAATGCAGCCCAATATGCCGTTAGCCTTTTTGGCAACAAGGGCACACTGCTGACTCATATCCAACTTCTCATCCACTATAATCCCCAGGTCCTTTTCTGCAAAACTGCCACGTAACTGAGAGATTTTTAAGATCAGGCTTGACAAAGCCCTGGCTGGGGTGATTTAGTTGGGGCAGGTCCTGCTTTGAGCAGGGGGTTGGGCTAGATGACCTCCTGAGGTCTCTTCCAACCCTGATATTCTATGATTCTATGATTAACCAGTCGGTCCCCAGCCTGTAGCAGTGCATGGGATTCTTCCATCCTAAGTGCAGGACTCTGCACTTGTCCTTGTTGAACCTCATCAGATTTCTTTTTGGCCCAATCCTCCAATTTGTCTAGGTCACTCTGGACCCTATCCCTACCCTCCAGCGTATCTACCTCTCCCTGCAGCTTAGTGTCATCCATGAACTTGCTATAGGTGAAATACATCCCATCATCCAGATCATTAATGAAGCCAGAAATTAATGTTGAACAAGACCAGCTCCAGGACCGACCCCTGGGGCACTCTGCTTGATACTGGCTGCCAACTAGACATCAAACTGTTGATCACTACCTGTTGAGCCTGACGATCTAACCAGCTTTCTATCCACCTTATAGTCCATTCATCCAATCCATACTTCTTTAACTTGCTGGCAAGAATACCATGGGAGACCATGTCAAAAGTTTTGCTAAAGTCAAGTTATATCACGTCCACTGCTTTCCCCTCATCCACAGAGCCAGTTATCTCATTATAGAAGGCAGTCAGGTTGCTCAGGCATGACTTGCCCTTGGTGAATCCATGTTGACTGTTCCTGATCACCTTCCTCTCCTCCAAGTGCTTCAAAATGGCTTCCTTGAGGACCTGCTGCATGATTTTTCCGGGGAATGAGGTGAGGCTGACATGTCTGTAGTTCCCCAGATTCTCCTTCTTCCCTTTTTAAAAGATGGGCACTACATTAGCCTTTTTCCAGTTGTCCAAATCACCACAAGTTTTCAAAGATAATGGCCAATGGCGCTGCAGTCGCATCCGCCAACTCCCTCAGCACCCTCGGATGCAGCACGTCCGGCCCTCATGGACTTGTGCATGTCCAGCTTTTCTAAAGAGTCCTTAACCTGTTCTTTCACCACTGAGGACTGCTCACCTCCTCCCCATACTGTGCTGCCCAGTGTAGCAGTCTGGGAGCTGACCTTGTCTGTGAAGACTGAAGCAAAAAACACATTGATTACTTCAGCTTTTTCCACATCATCTGTCACTAGGTTGACTCCCCCATTCAGTAAGGGTCCCACACTGTCCCTGACCTTCTTCTTGTTGCTAACAGCCCTTCTTGTTACCCTGCAGATCCGTTGCTAGCTGCAACTCCAACTGTGCTTTGGACTTCCTGATTACACCCCTGCAGGCTCGAGCAATATTTCTAGGAATGTCTACAAGAAGTGTCCGCAGAACAGACTCCGCACAGTGGATTGGATCTTTGGTTCATCTAGTCCAGCATCCAGCCTTCCCCAGTGGCCAAAATCTGATATTTCAGAGAAAATTACACCGCCTGACCCACAATGACCTTGTTAAGTAGACTCATTCCTTTCTGTCCTAATCAGACTGTATTCAGCTGATAATTCACTGCGCCATCTTAACATACATAACTAAAAGTATTTTTGTGCAGGAAATAGCCCAGCTTGATTGTCATGCACATTGTGTAAAGAGTTGTCACTTTGGATGGGCTATCACCAGCAGGAGAGTGAATTTGTGTGGGGGGGTGGAGGGTGAGAAAACCTGGATTTGTGCTGGAAATGGCCCACCTGATGATCACTTTAGATAAGCTATTACCAGCAGGACAGTGGGGTGGGAATAGGTATTGTTTCATATTCTCTGTGTGTATATAAAGCCTGCTGCAGTTTCCACGATATGCATCTGAGGAAGTGAGCTGTAGCTCACGAAAGCTTATGCTCTAATAAATTGGTTAGTCTCTAAGGTGCCACAAGTCCTCCTTTTCTTTTTGCGAATACAGACTAACACGGCTGTTACTCTGAAACCTAAAAGTATTTGGTATTTTAGGCATGCTCCCAGTCATCAGGTAATCCCTTCCTAGCTAATATCTCTGGCATTTGGGTCTCTCATAAATAAATGAAATTTTGAGCTCTCAGCAAACATCTATTTTAATTGTATAGGTTTTCATTTTACTTAGAACTTTGATAACTGTTGTCTTGGCTGGAATTGTCCTGACTGTTGTACATGTCAGTGAAAAGCATGCAGGAGCTGTTCAGTGGTGCAGAATTGTATAACTCAACACAACAAACATAACTATATTAAGTACGTAATACAGGTGGGTCAAATGCATAATTTAGCACCCATTTTGCTTACACAGCTTCTTACTGAAAAAACGTACAGAGTATTGGAGATTACTGCTGCCGAGAAATTAACGACACAATTTCCTACTCTATTTCTTCAGCTAAAGACTTCTGTTCTAGATTGCACTGATGAAGTCTGGTGGATTTAATAGGCAAAAGGAAGGCAGGGCAGGTAATATATGGGTGAAGGTAATAGTATTCATATGATTTAGGATAATCATTTAAGAAATGGAGAATAAACTGTGAAGCATAGAGCCTGCAATTCTACAGCAGAGTTTCATTATTGCCTGCTGCAATTGCCTTCACCTCAGTTACTTGGGCCTTTAGAGAGTGTGAACAGATGGTATCTGTTGCTTTAATTATATATTTAATTTAGTTTTGCATGACTTTTTGGTTTGGTATATTTCCATTAACTGGCTTCCCTATGTTTGTTACACCATCAGACTAATAGTGTTTATATGCTCGTCATACATAACAACTCTGTGTTGGCCCAGAGAAGAACAAGAAGAGGTGTAAGTTATTGTAAAAGACACCACTAGTAGGCTAAGTCTTTGGACTAGAGATGGATAGTGTATAATTTATAGTTACTGTATTAGACCCAGACTGTATGCCATCTGACCTCCCAATATTGGCAGGTGAGTACTGCCAACAAAAGTGATTGGCATCATACCATGAGTGAATCCAGCCATGTTTTAAATCAGTGAAGCCTCTGTAATGTACAACAGGTCAGAACGTGTCCCACTGCAGCCAGTGAAATCTCTACTCCTCGAGCTGGCAATAGAGCAGACCTCTCTGCTTCTGGTGTGCCCGCTGCTGTGATGATCTCATCTTATTCAGCTTTGTCCCTTAAAATTAAAGCAAGCCATGAGGATTTTGAGTTGGGGAGAATCTCCTGCTTTTGTTTTGCACCTCTCCTTTCCGGATCACAACCCAACATTCATCTACCACATGTAAAATGCAATACAGTAAAGTAATATAGAATAGAACTGAGCAATGCCTTTCCACTCTTCCAACGATGGGAAAACCGAGGTATTCAAACAGCCAAGTTACAGCTTATTGATTTTAACAGCCTCCCAATTTTCCTTCCTATTTCTGTCTATACTTTTCTCTAATCTCAGACAAGATCATCTCCTCAGAATGATTAAAGTGAGATAAAGCTTCACATATTTGAAAGCAAAGGGCAAGATTTATCCAACGCGTAACTCCCTGTCCAGAAAGCATGGATGAATGTGTCCCCAAATACTTAAGACATTCTGTGGCCCCATTCCTGCAATCAGACCTAATTATGCAAGAACAAACCTCAAACTTCACCCGCAATAAGACAACAAGCCTAGGCCTTGTTTGCTTAGACCTTTAACAAGATCCCTCACAAGAGGCTACTAATGAACCTAAGTTGACATGGGGCAAAAAACAACATATTGTCATGGATCAAAAACTGGATAAGAGACAGAAAGAAAAGAGTAGGGTTAAATGGTCAATTTTCATCATGGCAGAAGGTTAACAACAGGGTTCTCAAGGTTCCAGGTCCTCTGTTGTTTAATAAACCTATTAATGACCTGAAAGGAGTGTTGAGGACTGAGGGGGAAAAATGTGAAGATGACAATGTTATTCTGGATAGTCAGGACCAGAGAAGGATTTGAGGAACTTCACAGAGACCTAAAGAAGCTAGGGGAATGGGCAACCCAATACAAATAAAATTCAATATTTTCCTTATTGTTCACAATCCCATTCCTGTGTTTGCTTTTTTTTTTTTTACCACAATTGCACATTGAACAAAAATCTCTAGTGAGTTGTCTATGATAACACTCCGGTCCCTTTCTTGAATTGATACAGTTAATTTAGACCCTGAAAGGTATGGACATAGTTTCACTTTCCCCTTCATGCACATTACTTTGCATTTATCAATATTGAATTTAATTTGCCATTTTGTTGCCCCTTCCCCTATCTTCTTTAGGTCTCTCTGAAGTTCACAATCCTCACTGGTCCTGGCTAACCTAAATAACTTTATGTCATCTGCAAAATGTATTAAACAATATAGGACCTTGTATGGAACCTTCAGACTCCTGCTATTAACCATTAGTCACAATGAAAATTGACCATTTGGAGTATTCATCATCCTATCTCCAAGGATACTGGAGAACTACCAGGGATTCAGAGAAGAGCAATGAGAATGATCAAAGGCCTGGACAAACTCTCCTATAAAGAGAGATCAAATACATCAGGATAGTCCCTTAGAAAGGAGTCAAATAAGAGGAGACATGATAAAATTATATAAATAATGAATGGACTAAAGAAGGTAGAATGAGAACTTCTGTACTTCCTTTCTCCTAACACATGAAAAAGGGGCTATTTGATTAAATTAAAGAGCAGCAAATTCAAAACTAATAAAAGGAAATACTTTCCCCACACAGTGTGTAATTAAACTGTGGAACTCACTGCTACAGGAAGTGATAGAGGCCAAGAACTTAGCAAGATTCAAAAAGGCACATTTATATGTCCAAAAAGACTATCCATCATTAATTCTAATAAATTATGGAAGGGATGTAAAACCTCCTGAGTCAGGGCTTCAACCAATCTCGAACTATTAAAGAACAAAATAAGACCTAATGGTGTGGGGCAGATTATTGCACATTTGCTACTGTGGGATTCTTACACCTTCCTCAGAAGCACCTGGTGCTGGCCACTCTCGGAGATGGGATACAGGACAAGAGGACCTAGGGTCTAAGCCAAGCGGGCAATTCCTATGCAGGGTTTTTTGAGGGCAGGGTGGTGGGGGGTGGGCTTGTTTTTCTATACTTATGCACATATGTATTTTGGATACCAACCTGAAACTAGCAAAGTATCCTGGACATGGCTATTCCCATATTTCCATCCTAGCCCAACCCAGGAAGTGCTGGAGAAAAGTTAAAGAAATATTTCAGCTGCACTTTTCCTTTCTCATTTGCCAGTAGTTTCAGGTTGCCATGGCTATGTCTTGACTTCCTGCTTAGAAGGCAGGCTGAGAAACAGGCTGACTCATGTTCACACTCAGTGCTTTACTGCAATGACTTTATTGGTCTGGCCTTAATCCCAAGCGAAGGGTTGCCCATATGATAAAGCAATCGTATAGATAATTCAGCCCTGCCAGTGAGTGCAGTGTATGTGTAAAGGAAACTCGAATGACTCAACATGGGCGCAGACTCATATCCCACTTCAAGAGACAGACAGTGTGAGGTGATTCACAGGGCACTGTCAGGGGATGTATCCTTCTCCCCGAGCCCCACTAAACTACAGCTGAACAGATTTGGGAATACAGTTCTGGTGTTGCGGTCTACAGCTAGGCCTCTAAAGGTGGTTACTGGTGGGGGAGCTATTGATCGAAAAATAAGGAAGTAAAATGAAAATAACTTCAGCTCTGCCCCAGTGACCAGTAGTTTGACTGGGCACTGGGGAATTGCAGTGCTGTGCTAACCAATTTTGCCCTAAAGCATCTGTGAGTTTTGATGCAAATGAATTATAGAACCTATTAGTGAAGTGGCTTATATCGTTTGTCATTGAGTCCCATATTTAGTCTTAAAATAAAATATATCTAATTGTTTTTATATGCTATTTATGGAATCATTATGTATCTATATTTAATTATAATACTTTTATTTAGGAGGCACCCCTTTGTCAAGGGTCTTTCAAAAGCCGCATAAGCAATTAAAATACAATCAGGAAAATAGAATGAATTAAAACTTGTAAAATGTGAAAGCAAAATATCATGGAAATAAACAAAGCAGCAGCAAGCAGGAGGAGACAATTTGCTTTTGACAAAGCTTAAAATTGGCGGGGGGGAGGGGGTGAATAAAAAAGGGTTTCCCAGTAGTTATTTTTTGACTAGGGGCTTCTTGTAAAACAAGTGTACAATTGTTCTGTGGTACAGTGAGAGAGAGCCATGCTGGAGGGTTTACTGTAATCCTGCATGGTGGCCACAGAATTGCAGCCAGAATGTAAAGATCAGAGACTCCACCTGGTTGGCTCCAACTATACAATTAAATAGGTATATTTGATTGCTTACCTTGGCCTCAGCTGCACTAACATGAGCAGGAAATGTCTTACAATGAGTTAAATGAATAGTTTTAGATTCTGTTTGTGGGGGAAGGGAACTTCACTGTGTTCTTTCTGGAGCTGACAGTTCCACCACTGGGTAAGGCTATTATTTGCTGCTGCGACTCTAAATTTATTCAAAAGCAGGGTATGGCTGTGTTGATCACTGGTAGAGAGTGACAGCTTTCCTTGGGTTCTAGCTGGGTGCCTGGGGCACTGTGTGTGGAAATCGAACACCCCAGAAGCTGCTCAATAGGTCTCTAAAAACTTATTGTGCAATGCTTATATGTTCAGTATTTGCCGACTTTTACACTATCATTTCTACGTCTTGTTACCAAAGTGTGCTCGTATTTGCAATCATAGAATCATAGAATCACAGAATATCAGGGTTGGAAGGGACCCCAGAAGGTCATCTAGTCCAACCCCCTGCTTGAAGCAGGACCAATTCCCAGTTAAATCATCCCAGCCAGGGCTTTGTCAAGCCTGACCTTAAAAACCTCAAAGGAAGGAGATTCTACCACCTCCCTAGGTAACGCATTCCAGTGTTTCACCACCCTCTTAGTGAAAAAGTTTTTCCTAATATCCAATCTAAACCTCCCCCACTGCAACTTGAGACCATTACTCCTCGTTCTGTCATCTGCTACCATTGAGAACAGTCTAGAGCCATCCTCTTTGGAACCCCCTTTCAGGTAGTTGAAAGCAGCTATCAAATCCCCCCTCATTCTTCTCTTCTGCAGGCTAAACAATCCCAGCTCCCTCAGCCTCTCCTCATAAGTCATGTGTTTCAGTCCCCTAATCATTTTTGTTGCCCTTCGCTGGACTCTCTCCAATTTATCCACATCCTTCTTGAAGTGTGGGGCCCAAAACTGGACACAGTACTCCAGATGAGGCCTCACCAATGTCGAATAGAGGGGAACGATCACGTCCCTTGATCTGCTCGCTATGCCCCTACTTATACATCCCAAAATGCCATTGGCCTTCTTGGCAACAAGGGCACACTGCTGACTCATATCCAGCTTCTCGTCCACTGTCACCCCTAGGTCCTTTTCCGCAGAACTGCTGCCTAGCCATTCGGTCCCTAGTCTGTAGCTGTGCATTGGGTTCTTCCGTCCTAAGTGCAGGACTCTGCACTTGTCCTTGTTGAACCTCATCAGATTTCTTTTGGCCCAATCCTCTAATTTGTCTAGGTCCCCTCTGTATCCTATCCCTACCCTCCAGCATATCTATCTCTTCTCCCAGTTTAGTGTCATCTGCAAACTTGCTGAGGGTGCAATCCACACCATCCTCCAGATCATTTATGAAGATATTGAACAAAACCGGCCCCAGGACCGACCCCTGGGGCACTCCACTTGACACCGGCTGCCAACTAGACATGGAGCCATTGATCACTACCCGTTGAGCCCGACAATCTAGCCAGCTTTCTACCCACCTTATAGTGTATTCATCCAGCCCATACTTCCTTAACTTCCAATGAATCTGCTCGTTCCAGCAGCCCATCCATGATCAGCTAATAGAAAAAAACAAACTTTTAGTAAAGGGCTTGGAACCAGATCCTGCAACATTTCCTGAGGGGAAAGGGAACTTTGCTCAAAGCAGGACTGCTAGTGTTGGCCCACACCTTGAGTTACAGAGTTTAAGTCCAAAGGGGACCATAAGAATATCGAGTCTGCCCTCATGTATCACACAGGCCAGTACAATTCACTAAGTTACCCCTGAACTGAGCCAAATCACTTATGTCTGAGTAAAGCACGTGTTTCAGAAAGGGGTCTAGTCCGGATCGGAAGGCAACAAGAGAGAGAGAATTCAACACTTCCCTTGATAGTTTGTTCCAGTGGTTAATACACATATAGTTGAACATTTCTACTTTATTTCCTATTTGAATGTCTGGCATCAGCTTCCAGCCATTGGTTCTTGTAATGCCCTTCTCTCTCGATTCAAGAGCCCTTTAGTACCTGGTATTTTCTCCCTGTGAAGGTCCTTGCACACTGTAATCAAGTCTTCTCTCCATTTGCTTTTCGATACACTAAAATTGTGCTGAGTGTGTAGCTACTGTGAGCAGCCAGGAAGAAGGAGCAACCGCACTCACAACTCAAGTAGCAATGGCAAATGGTTAGAAGGAGCTTGATTAACTTCCTACTGAAATCAAGCAGAGTCTTTTCATTGACTTCAATAGGCTTTGGACCAGGCTCTTGTTTTGCAAGTGACATTTGCATGCACTTGTACTCAATCCATGTGCACGACTATTGTAAATGAGCACAGCTTTTACGTGCATCTCTCCACAGTTTAAAAAACCATCCCTTCATTATAAACATTTCTCATTTGATGTAATGGAGGCAAAGTCATCCCTCACTGGCACCATGCTGGTGACCTGTGACTTTGCTGGGTATAACATAGCAACCAGTGGTAACCACTCAATTTATTCTAGTGAAAACATGGCAAGAAGCCGTGGTTCCCCTTGTAGCATTAGCTGGTGGCCATGTTATAGCAGGATCATACAGGAGTTAACACAGGACATCACACCAGCAAACACTGGGAATTATTTGGATTCCGAGCCAGGCAATGTTCATGCTACAGGGAGACAGACACCCAATCCTGTATGTCAGTATTCAAATGCCACACAGAAGGGAAAGCACCACTTTTCATTTTGGAAAATCACCTTAGAAAGAAACTGAGCCATAGAGACAGCAAAATTAGACATTTCACATGGAGGGCACAGGTGGGAGGTTTTCGTTTGCATGGTTGGTTGCTGGTGTTTTTGGTAGACGGGGTATATTCCGTGCTCTGAGTCCCTGTTGTTGAGTTTATATTGCTGGTTGGATTATTTTAAAAAACTGCAAAGGCCCCAACAGCTGTGGATCTCTGGCACTTTTGTTTTTAAAAAATAAATAAATGGGAATACAGAAGTTTTCCTTGGGCCAACCCGAAATCCTCAGTCTTGGCCATGCCGGGGCACCTGTTGGAAGGTCCCAGCACCCCCAGCGGTGCCACTGTTCTCAGAGCATTTTCTGAACAGGAGCTGAAGGGCATTCAGCCCCATTGTCACTCCGAGGACCGAGAGTCAGACTTCTCAGCTGTGCAGTGGATGACTGGCTTAGATTAGTTCCAGTTCAGACGAACCGCTGACCTGGTTTTCCACAAGGGAAAAAGCAAACAATTAATTGGAGAGAGAAAGTCAGAGCTGTATCGTTATGATGCTTGAAAACTCTCAGGCCACGAGTGACATTGGTCAAATTCTTTTGTAGTTTTGGCTCCATTATTAGCCACCTACTTTTAACAAAGCAAATCGATCGCCATAAACCAGGTAAGCCCCAGGGAATGAAGAACACGCTCATTGTTATTTGTTCATTGCGGTAAGTACGAAGAAATGGTGTGTCATTGTTCGCCACTGCTAGCCTGACTGCCCTTCTAAACTGCGCCTGCAATGCAGACCAGAACTAGAAAGAAATCAGAGCAATGTAGAAGTCTCTTTTTCATGGCAACTTTCAGCGGTGCATGACAACCTTACGATAATTCTGTGAGACATAGTAACGCTCCCAGTAACTTCTCTGTGGGGGCCTGCTGACCTAAGTAATTCAGGCTGTGCCTAGACAGTAGGATTAAGACCTACATTAACTTGGAGGATGACTGTCAGGATGACTCAGATCTAGATGTGGCACTTCAGGAAAGGGTTGAGGCTAACAATGAATGAACTGGTCAAGGTAACTTAGAGTGGCTTCTGTTACAAACCCACCATTTACCAACATTTCCCACACCGGGATAACAGATTTTTCAGGATTCCCCTTGTGACGGGCTGGATCACAGAAACCCCCCTGGGAGCTGCCACCTGCGGTGCCAAGACTACTTCTGCCCCTGCTTTCCTGCTGTCATAAATATAGCGGGAAGGGTAAACGCCTTCGAAATCCCTCCTGGCCAGGGGAACGCTCCTCTCACCTGTAAAGGGTTAAGAAGCTAAAGGTAACCTCGCTGGCACCTGACCAAAATGACCAATGAGGAGACAAGATACTTTCAAAAGCTGGGAGGAGGGAGAGAAACAAAGGGTCTGTGTCTGTCTGTCTATATTCTATCTTGGCCGGGGATAGACCAGGAATGGAGTCTTAGAACTTTTAGTAAGTAATCTAGCTAGGTACATGTTAGATTATGATCTCTTTAAATGGCTGAGAAAAGAATTGTGCTGAATAGAATAACTATTTAGAATCATAGAATCATAGAATATCAGGGTTGGAAGGGACCCCAGAAGGTCATCTAGTCCAACCCCCTGCTTGAAGCAGGACCAATTCCCAGTTAAATCATCCCAGCCAGGGCTTTGTCAAGCCTGACCTTAAAAACCTCTAAGGAAGGAGATTCCACCACCTCCCTAGGTAACGCATTCCAGTGTTTCACCACCCTCTTAGTGAAAAAGTTTTTCCTAATATCCAATCTAAACCTCCCCCACTGCAACTTGAGACCATTACTCCTCGTTCTGTCATCTGCTACCATTGAGAACAGTCTAGAGCCATCCTCTTTGGAACCCCCTTTCAGGTAGTTGAAAGCAGCTATCAAATCCCCCCTCATTCTTCTCTTCTGCAGGCTAAACAATCCCAGCTCCCTCAGCCTCTCCTCATAACTCATGTGTTCCAGTCCCCTAATCATTTTTGTTGCCCTTCGCTGGACTCTCTCCAATTTATCCACATCCTTCTTGAAGTGTGGGGCCCAAAACTGGACACAGTACTCCAGATGAGGCCTCACCAATGTCGAATAGGTGTCTGTGTATCTTTTTTGTAACTAAGTTTTTGCCTAGAGGGATTCTCTATGTTTTGAATCTAACTACCCTGTAAAGTATCTACCATCCTGATTTTACAGAGGTGATTTCTTTACTTCTATTTACTTCTATTTCTATTAAAAGTCTTCTTGGGAAGTATTTTGGGGGGAAAGACGTTTCCAAACAGCTCTTCCCCAGTAACCAGTATTTGTTTGGTGGTGGTAGCGGCCAATCCAAGGACAAAGGGTGAAATATTTTGTACCTTGGGGAAGTTTTGACCTAAGCTGGTAAAGATAAGCTTAGGAGGTTTTTCATGCAGGTCCCCACATCTGTACCCTAGCGTTCAGAGTGGGGAAGGAACCCTGACACCTGCCCTGTCAGCTTAGGACTTCAGTGCCCTGCCTGGTTTGAGCCAGACCTGCTAGCCTGCTGCAAACCCAGACCCAGGTCTGAACCAAGTTCCCTAACAGCTGTAGGATTAATTGAAAGCAACTTAGCAAGTGTTCCTGTCCTTGACACTCAGATTGGTAACTCCCAATGGGGTCCAAACCCCAAATAAATCTGTTTTACCCTGTATAAATCTTATACAGGGTAAACTCATGAATTATTCGCCCTCTATAACCCTGACAGAGAGATATGCAGAGCTGTTTGCAGTCTCTCCCCCTCCCCCTGCAGGTATTAATACATACTCTGGGTTAATTAATAAGTAAAAAGTGATTTTATTAAATACAGAAAATAGGATTTAAGTGGTTCCAATTAGTAACATACAGAACAAAGTGAATTACCAAGCAAAATAAAATAAAACAAAACACACAAGTCTACGTCTAATCAAACCGAATACAGACAAAACCTCACCAGATTTTGGTTTTGTGGAACATTCCAGTGGGAGAGAGAGTTACATGAAATGTGACAGCCTGCATCTCACAAGCATCTTTTAGCTGGAGTAGCCAGGGGGTCATTAAACTAACAATCCAAGGGAAGGATGCTAAAAGACAAATGCAGAACAACCTCAAACAAATTGAACTGATATGACTAAGAATGTGAAGAGAAGAATGTATTCAAATACAACCTAGATGGAGCTACTATAAGGTTGGTGCATAACTGGTTGGAAAATGATTTCCAGAGAGTAGTTACCAGTGGTTCAAAGTCAAGCTGGAAGGGCATATCAAGTGGCGTCCTGTAGCGATCAGTTCTGGGTCCGGTTCTGTTCAATATCTTCATCACTGATTTAAATAATGGCATAGAGAGTACACTTATAAAGTTTGTGGAAGATACCAAGCTGGGAGGGGTTGCAAGTGCTTTGGAGGATAGGATTAAAATTCAAAATGATCTGGACAAACTGGAGTAAATAGAATGAAATGCAATAATGACAAATTCAAAGTACTCCACTTAGGAAGGAACAATCAGTTGCACACATACAAAATGGGAAATGACTGCCTAATAAATTTGTTAGACAAAAAAAATGCTCAAATAAATTTGTTAGTCTCTAAGGTGCCACAAGTACTCCTTTTCTTTTTGCCTAGGAAAGAGTACTGCGGAAAGCGATCTGGGGCTCATAGTTGATGATTAAAAATGATTAAAGGTCTAGAAAACATGACCTATGAGGGAAGATTGAAAAAACTGGGCTCGTTTAGTCTGGAAAAGAGAAGACTGAGAGGGGACATGATAACAGTTTTCAAGTAAATAAAAGGTTTTTACAAGGAGGAGGGAGAAAAAAAAATCTTCTTAGCCACTGAGGACAGGACAAGAAGCAATGGGCTTAAATTGCAGCAAGGGAGGTTTAGGTTGGACATTAGTACAAACTTCTTAACTGTCAGGGTGGTTAAGCACTGTAATAAATTGCCTTGCGAGGTTGTGGAATCTCCATCACTGGAGATTTTTTAAAGCAGGTTAGACAAACACCTGTCAGAGATAATACTTAGTCCTGCCATGAGTGCAGGGAACAGGACTAGATGACCTCTTGAGGTCCCTTCCAGTCCTGTGATTCTATGATTAATAGGTGGCAGGTTTAAAACAAACAAAAGGAAATTCTCCACACAACGTACAGTCAACCCGTGGAACTCATTGCCAGGGGACATTGTGAAGGCCAAAACTATAAAAGTGTTCAAAACTAGATAAGTTCATGGATGATAGGTCTATCAATGGCTATTATACAGGATCATCAGGGACGCAACCTCATGCTCTGGGCATCCATAGCCTCTGATTGCCAGAAGCTGGGACTGGACAACAGGGGATGGATCACTCAAAGATTGCTTGTTCTGTTCATTCCCTCTGAAGCACCTAGAATCATAGAACCACAGGGTTAGAAGGGACTGCAAGGGTCATATAATCTAACTCCCTGCCAAGATGCAGGATTTGTTGTGTCTAAACCATCTAAGAGAAGCATTGACCACTGTTGGAAGACAGGATATGAAGCTAGATGGACCACTGGTCTGACCCAATATGGCCATTCTTATGTACTCTTATTCCACAAACTGCATTGTACTGAGGGTATACTGGCTTGATTCCCATGTTTTACATTGGATGGTGATGCATTTTGCAAAGAAGAAACAAATGGGAAAAAAAATCTGTGTATTGATGTACAATTAGTTCTTAACTTCAGAAATCCTCCATCGTGGACAGTATGCTGCTAACAGATAGTTTTAATATTTCTTTGTAGAAATAAGCCCACTAATACATTTTCAATACATTATCAGGGGGTTGCTACAAACTTTCATAGACATAATTAAAATTAACAGAAACCCACACACTTACATCTCAGTGCAAGTGATAAGAAATTATAATATATTTCTACTTTTATAAATAAATAAAGAGCCATTATTTACTTCCAGGGAAGGGAAATCTATTTTTATAGGAGAAACTACAAAAGATTTAAGAGCTATATTTTCATAATTAGACATCATTTTCACTATAGAAAATGATCTATTAAACACATCCTGGAGAGAATACAAATAGGATTCGATCAGACATTCAGGGTGCTGATATAACCATTACAATTGCATATGCTGCTATGGTTCTCCCTTCTGTGAGATAAAGAAAGCCCATTCATAGAGGATAACATCTCACAATGATGGGTCCCAAAGCTGCAACTGAACATGAATCCTAGCAATTCTGCTACACAGCACATCCACTGCATTAGAAAGTGACAAGCTTGCATGTCTGTCTATGAACTGCATTGCCGTAATCCAATATCGGCCAGTTAGGCTGGGGACTATGTCTGAAAACGACTCCAGTTATATTCCCTTATAAAAGGAGCAAGTTCAAATGATACGTGCACTACTTTTTTATGTGAAATCTTTGAAACTAGAAAAGAAAGATAAAAACTACACATTGAAATCCTCTTATAGCGTGGCCCTTTTCTACCTGGGAGTACAGTCTTTACGTGTATACAGTGTCTAGCACACTGCGGGCTCCACCCTAATCCATTTTGCTGCTCATACATTGTGTTAAAATACCATTTTAACCCAAAGCCTTCTTGGGGAGATTTATTAGTTAGACACTGGGCCAGATGCTCATCTTCAGTTATTTATTATTTGTATTACTGTCGCTGCTAGCAGATTCAGTCATGGGCCACTGTGCTAGGAGCTGCAAAAACAGAGCTTGCCATTTAAATGATAAGACCCAAGACAACAGATGGATACAGACAGGAGAGTACAAGGGTACTGTGACAGGTTGTCACCCTTGGGTGTAGTCTGGGAACCAATACGGGCTTTAACCCCTGAGCTGGGTTGGCCTGCTCACCCTGCTATGTTGGAGATTCAGCCTTTCCAGGCCCAGTTATCACCCAACACACCAGCAGGTGGCACCATACACCCACACTGGAGTATAAACCCACACCCACACTGGAGTATAAACCCACAATTTTACCATGTGGCACTGCACGGGGATCTGTACAGTGTAAACTCATTAATAAAGCTTGGCCCTCTCTCAATGTGGAGAGGGCAATGTGCACCTGGAAATCATGGAGCAGGTCCTCAAGGAAAATGTTTTGAAGCACTTGGAAGAGAGGAAGGTGATCTGGAACAGTCAACATGGATTCACTAAGGACAAGTCATGCCTGACCAACCTGATTGCCTTCTATGATGAGATAACTGGCTCTGTGGATATGGTGAAAGCAGTGGACGTAATATATCTTGTCTTTAGCAAAGCTTTTGATACAGTCTCCCACAGTATTCTTGCCAGCAAGTTAAAAAAGTATGGATTGGATGAATGGACTATAAGGTGGATAGAAAGTTGGCTAGATTGTCGGGCTCAACGGGTAGTGATGAACGGCTCAATGTCTAGTTGGCAGCCGGTACCATACGGAGTGCCCAAGAGGTCAGTCCTGGGGCCAGTTTTGTTCAACATCTTCATTAATGATCTGGATGATGGGATGGATTGCACCCTCAGCAAGTTCGCGGATGAGACTAAGCTGGGCAGAAAGGTAGATATGCTGGAGGGTAGGGATAAGGTCCAGAGTGACCTAGACAAATTGGAGGATTGGGCCAAAAGAAATCTGATGAGGTTCAACAAGGACAAGTCCAGAGTCCTGCACTTAGGATGGAAGAATCCCATGCACTGCTACAGACTGGGGACAGACTGGCTAAGCAGCAGTTCTGCAGAAAAGGACCTGGGGATTACAGTGGATGAGAAGCTGGATACGAGTCAACAGTGTGCCCTTGTTGCCAAGAAAGCTAACGGGATATTGGGCTGCATTAGTAGGAGCACTGCCAGCAGATCGAGGGAAGTGATTATTCCCCTCTATTTGGCCCTGGTGAGGCCACATCTGGAGTATTGTGTCCAGTTTTGGTCCCCCCACTACAGAAAGGATGTGGACAAATTGGAGAGAGTCGAGTGGAGAGCAACAAAAATGATCAGGGGGCTAGGGCACATGACTTACAAGGAGAGGCTGAGGGAACTGGGCTTATTTAGTCTGCAGAAGAGAAGAGTGAGGGGGGATTTGATAGCAGCCTTCAACTACCTGAAGGGGGGTTCCAAAGAGAATGGAGCTCGGCTGTTCTCAGTGGTGGGAGATGACGGAACAAGGAGCAACAGTCTCAAGTTGCAGTGGGGGCGGTCTAGGTTGGATATTAGGAAACACTATATCACTAGGAGTGTGGTGAAGCACTGGAATGGGTTATCTAGGGAGGTGTTGGAGTCTTCATCCTTAGAGGTTTTTAAGGCCTGAGGTCTCTTCCAACCTTACTCTTCTATGATTCTATGACTTGTGTTAACCAGGCTGAGATTTTTCCTCAGAAACTTCACTTAAAAGCACACTGGTTTAGATTAAAACATAAAAACAAGTTTATTAACTACAAGGGATAGATTTTAAGTAATTATAAGTTATGCCAAACAGATCAAAGTGGATTAGCTAGTAAATAAAAAAAAACCTGCTCACTAATGCTTAAAATACTAGAAAGATTGGAAATGAATTAGCAATTTCTGACCCTGACTGATGATACAAGCAAGCTCGCAGATTCTCGAGGCACAAGCCGCAGTTGCTTTGCCTCTTGGAATCCCTACCACCATTCCAAGTCCTGTTCTTTCGGAGCTTCTCTCAGGTGTTGAGTTGTGGGGGAGTGAAGAACCATGGCCTTATTTAGCTTTACCACATGGCAGGAAACCTTTGTTTCAAAAACAGCTCCCAGCCCAGTTTGTGGAAAAATACAGGTACCCAAAATGGAGTCCAGAGTCATGTGATCTGGTCACATGCTTTTGCAGAAACGTAGCAGCCATTACTTAGTGGCTGTCTGGAGCATTCTCAGGAGTAGCCTACCCCCCCCCCCAAAAAAAAAAACAACGTTGACAACAGTTTGGCTCCATGGCAAAGAAGAATTTTGAAGAGGGTGTTGAGGAGGAGGATAATGAAATAGTTTTATGGACGTTTTTGGAGAGCATCTCCCGACCATGAGAGGCAGTGTCGGAGAAAACAGGAAGTGCTTGCTAGAGAACGTAACTCCTGTATGATGGAGGCTGCCATCATGGGCCTACTGGACACAGGAAAGTGAATGAGAGGTAGTAGGTAACTTCCGGGTCACGCCCATTTGTATGTGCGTAGCAGAGGAATCCACAGCTCAATTTCTTAAAAGACCCTTAAAATAAAATTGTATTAATTTTAAATACAAACTATTGAGCAAGAGCGGTAGTTTTCAGGAGGATACATTGCAGTCTTCATCCATAACAAAGAGGTTGGATGCCCAATTTCAGTGCAAACTTCAGCTCCGCCTTAACTACGGAGCTGCGGACAGTGTCTCCACATTGCTTCCCTTCCTCAGCCACCACCTCCTGTCCATCCGGCCCATAGGAGACCATCTACGTGGAGGGGAAAGGAGGCTACTCTGGATGGGCTGCTTTGCACTGATGGCTCCGCTCCTCTGCCATCTCGTACAGTCATTTACAGCTGAGCACTTTACCTTTAGGGAGAAAACATGCCAGACCCTCTGCATGGGCAGAGCAGGAGATGGTCGGAAGTGGAGTCAGTCAGATCAAACCGATTCTCACCACCGTGCTCCACCGAGCTAGTCCTCAGCGGTGGCTATTTCCAGCACAGAGCTCAATGTGCAACTCCCAGACATTCTGTTTTGAGGGAACTTTTTGAAAGAAATTAAGTGACTTAGCAGGCAAGTCTCATATTCCAAGATGATGTAAGCACTTGGAAGTTTCATTGAGACTCACAGTCAGTGAGAGTTCCACTTGAAAGTCACTTGGAAGCCTTTGACAATGTCTCCTTAATCTGTAAAAAGAAAAGGAGGACTTGTGGCACCTTAGACACTAACCAATTTATTTGAGTATAAGCTTTCGTGAGCTACAGCTCACTTCAACAGACTAACACGGCTGCTACTCTGAAACCTTAATCTGTGAAACTGTTCTTTAAAAAAAAAAATGTCACAAGAATCACATATCTAGGGAAAGGGTGTGCATTTTCCTCAAACCTAGTATGCTCATACTCAGAAGGAGCTGAACTGTTCTTGCCCAACCTTTCCACACACACAAAATAATTTACCTCTGTGCAGACCCCAAGCCTGGAAAGCCCCTAGGGATAGTTTCAGAAAATTACCATTGAGTGAAAACAGGGGGTGTAAGGGAGCCTGTGTTGCCACTTGAAGTGTGACAGATCGTGACCTGCACCTGACTGCAGTGCCCTGAGTTGGAAGCTGGAAGAAGACTGCACTGTGGATGACTTTGTATTAAATGATTGCTGCTGTGACATCAGTACAGTGCATGTTTCCAGATACCCTGTGGCACAAGACGCACATAGTCAATGTATTTACTTGGGAGGTGGTGTCTTTTTTATCCAAACTTGACAGGATTGACCCAATTCTTTGTGCAGTTTTCAGATGTGTATTTTTTTTTCCCCTGAGCTCCACACATGAAAGAAAACCTTAGAGACTCAAGCCTACCTGCAGGACTGGTTTACAATACCGCCACTGCTAACTTTGTGGAAGCATAACCTAATAGCTATAAGTTATTAAGCAAAAAGCAGTGTCACCATTCTGAATTCAGAGGGAAATAATAACCACATCACTTCTTTAGAGTCAGAGCTCTTCCTCTTTCTTTTCACACAAAAGACCCATAAAAATCTATAGTCATATTTTTCCTGCCTCTCACATTCACAAGACATTTCATTACAAAATATAAAGCAACGATTTCAAAAGCTGAAAAGCAGGTGGCTTTAATAGGCTGGGATAAAAGGAAGAGGTTGCTGAAGGCTCTAGCTCCATCACCAAGGAAGGAGAAGGATCTGATACTAGAATGGAAGCTTGGTGGATCTGTTCAAAATCTGAAGAGCTGTGTGGGGCTTGAAAGCTTGTCTCTCGCCAGCAGAAGTTGGTTCAATAGAAGATATCACCTCACCCACTTTGTCTCTGCCCAAAATCTGCCTAATCCCTGTTAGTGTATGAGAGAATGAGGAGTATTACTTCCCTGCACCATGTAGACATCTGCATTGTCTTGGGGCACACTCTAGATTTATTCTTTCGAGCGTGAGTGTGAGAGTTTATGTTGAATGGGGAAAGATGTCCAGGATGCATGCACTGTTATAGCCTTTACCAACACAATCACACACTGTTTTTCCCCACAGGACCTCCACCTCATTCAGTGCATAGAATGGATGCAAAAAAAAGGGAAGTATTAAGATTGCACAGGCAACCGCAAATTGGCATTTCCATTCTTTCCAGTACTTGACTTGCCCACCCACAAAACATTTTTTAAGTAATTGCGGTGATTTGTATGTGATGAATATTAGACCAAAGGTAATACTGTCGGAACAGGGAATGGAAGGATCTCGTGAGGATGGCGATTTTACGAATTCCTGGTTCCCTCTCAGGCAGAAATTTGAGTATTTCAGCTAATAAAGAGTGGGAGCAGCATGAGACATAGAAGGAATCATTGACTGAATGGTTCTGCTGACCCAGACTGAGGGAGTGAGCCCACCAGTCACCCCCAGAAACAAATATCATTGTGGATGGGGAATGGGTCTGCTTAGCCATCTCGCAAAGAAGACAACAGGAAGGAGAGGGTTTGCTGGGGGAGGGGCATTGGGCAGGTGATAGGTTATGCCAGGAAGTATGGATAAGGAGGCATCCTGGTATGAGAGCATCATCTTCTGACTTCTATCTATTTCAGCTAGCCAAAGACGATTATTCTTTTTCACTTATCTTCTACTTGCCTGCAGCAGCCCACAGCGGTGGAAAATGTTAGAGATGAAAAGAATGAGCAAGCTGACCCAGAGGCGGGTTGAGTAAATGGGCTTCTTTATTGTGGTACTTGTTCCCCTCGACCCACTTGTCGAATAAGCACTGACGTGTTTCCATCATACTTTTTAAAGTTAATATGTAAATACCCACATCTACTACAACACTCCGCAAACCCTTATTTAGTAATATGAATGCTCATATAATGAATATTAATAGCTTTACACTGAATATAATTATCCCCACCCCTCTTTACAGCATTAAGCATATTATACAGACATTTTTTACCTTGAAGATACATTTCTTTGCAGTAATTGTAGCTACACATTCCCTTAATCAGAAATTCACAGGGGAAGGAGGAAGGAGCCATGACCCCGAGCTCGTTATGCAGCTGGGAAAGGAAGGGAGGGGGAAGATAACACTTCTTCACTCAAAGGGTGTCCCTCAGACAAGCTCATTCCTCATGCAGCTGAAATGCTTATCTATCCTTCACAAGCAGAAGGGGAGGGGAAAGGGTGGCAACTCTATCAAGCAGAGACACAGAGCCTGCCTGTGCCTTCCTCCCTATTGCAGTTACCCAGGTTTTTAATTAACCCTTACGTACCCCAACAAAAAATAGAGTGAGAGACCTACTCCAAGGTCTTGTGAGCCCTAGAAAAAGCTCACGCTTACTGGCACGTCTGTTAAGTGACGGGGAATCTGTCAGCAGCTCATTCCAGGAGCCTGAATGCCTGCTGATCGGCATCAGCTGACAGTGGCTGATGGAGCTGGATCAGAAGTTCTCCCACGTCTCTGTTGAACTCCTTCACCCCTGTTCTAAGAACCTGGGTAGCCCTAAGAGAAAGAAGCAAAGGAAACACTTGCTTTGTTAAGAGAAAAGAGTTCTTGGATAATAAGGAAGTTGCAAAGTGCAGGGGATTTTTTTTTTTAAATAAAGAGGAGCATGTCTGTGGAAAGCAGAAAGTGTCTACATTCCTTAGGGCAGTGCCTGGGCTGACTTTCACCTTTACAAAGGGGAAAAATGAGTTGAAGTGCTCCAGCTCTGCTCGATGGAGAGAAATACACTGCAACAGAGAGAGCCAGCACAAGGCTTTGTGTACCACTTAATCCCTTAATATGAGGCTTAAGGGATGCACCAGGGCTAGTGTGAGTGTTTGGCACTGGGGAGATTTCACTGTGGGAGCACTCAGAGTACAGCTTTCCTCCTGTCATTTTGCTGAGAAACACTTGGTTTGTAGGAGACCTGGCAGTGTGTACAATGCTCTTACATGCTCCTGGCGGTTTTATTTTTTGTTTTTTTAAAACTCTTTGGACTACTGCTATGAAATGTAACTCCCCTTCACTTGTGGGGCTCCTGGGAACACTTGTGAGCTTCAGATGGGACTCCCCTATGAGAAGTTTTCTTTCAGGCAGCTAGCACGTCTGCACATGTTGACTGTTTGCTTCATTCCCTTCTGCCAGCCTGAGGAAGAGCCACTCTTTCAAGAGCTTCCCAGGTGAGGATTGTTGGGGAACCACCAGCTGCTAGAACCTGCCAGTGGTTGTGTTTGTAGCACCTACAGGGCTTGCCTTGGCCAGGTAACCAAAGGGCGCACTGTATTCCTCTTCCGTTCAATGAGCTAGCAGTAGCTCACTCCCTTCTCTCTCCGCCAGCTGCCAGTTCTGCTGTCCTTATGCAAGCAAAACTCCCACTGACTGCATCAAGATGGCAGAATTTGACTCATTTACAAGAGGATGGAGGTGAGAGTCTTTAAAAAAAAGAAAAAGAGAAAAAGAAAACCAAAAACCCAAAGATGCGTGCACCTGCAACCTCTGGAAAATGTGGTCAGTAGAGTACTGACATGGTTTTAATTTCTTGGAACATATACTATAGCATAACCAGAGAAAGGTACACAAACAGTCATCATACACGTTCATTAGCAGTATAATAGATCCACTAACCCTCACTCAGCTTTACATTACTTTTGCAGAATTAGCTCTTTTTCTGTCTAATGTTCATTGTATGACATTTGCACTGTGCTCTTGATGGGAAGAAGATATTACTTCCTTTCCTCTGAAGAACTTCCTCATAATTTCGTGGGCAAAATGTCAGAAATAATTGAGAAAAAGATGTGGTGAAACCACCAGCAAAAGAAATAAGTCTTTCCTCTGGCAAGTTTGTCATAAGATGTTATTTGACACATAACTGCTTCATTTATGGACTGTCAGATTAAAAAGCAGCATTTTTCTGTAGCGGAGTAGTAGCAGATAGGCTGGAATGATGGGATATATACAACTCGCACTGCTTAGGCTTTGCAGGAGTTGGAAATGAATACTTAGGATAGAGAAATACTGTCATTTAAGAAAGTGTTAGAGGCCAGACTGCTGGAAAATAGTTATGGGATTGGTTAAACTGTTGTCACAGCCTGGCCAGACTGTTTATCAGGCATGTGTCAATGTCCAACTGGTTTTCACAAAGCTAGTAATAAAGATTTTCGCTATCATGCCTTTAATCTGTTTTTGAAGTACAGAAAAATAAATGGAGTGTAGGTCTTTCCACACTGGACTCAAACTGAATTTGTGCTGCTCGATAACTAACACAGCGGGTCTCAGCGCTACGGGCGTTTCCGCTCCCATCGAGTGAAATGCACCCCAGGGCAGGCGGCCAGCCCTCGGTCTGCACTCACTTACGCATGTGTTGAGCCACAGTCACCTCAGTAGAATGAGGGTGTCCGTAACTGCCGTAGCTGGTAACAGGGCTGGTGAACATTTCCTATCAAAACAAATTTTCAGTGAAAAACTGGGTTTTTGACACCCTGAAATTTTTCACTAAAAGTGTTTTTCTACAGAAAATGTTTCATCAGACGACTGAACATGGGGCGGGGGGGAAGTGTCCAAAACCTGAAATATTTCTGTTAAAAGTGAACCTGTGCCCCCTCAGGAGAGCTGTGGTGCCTAATGTGTCCACCCTGCCCCATTGGCTAGGCTCCCTGGCCAGACTATTTCTCCCATGATGCAACATGGCTAAGGCCTCACCAAGAGGGAGTAAAGTGAGGCATCTTGAGAGATGCAGTCTAGACAGAGAACTGAGCCTTGAACTACAGCTCCCAGGAGGCAGTGGAATGCCATTTTTAATCAAAATATTTCAGTTTTCAGCCAAAATATTTTGAACATTTGAAAAGACGAATATTTCTGTAGAAAATTTTTTAAAAAATTAAAGTTTGTGTCCATTTTTTTCTATGACACCCTCCAAACCCCCGCTGGCCCTATTTTCTGGCCAGTTCTTGTTGGTAAATCCAGTTTGGTTCATCCACATTTTTTCCAAAGCTGCACCACTCAGACTGCATGTACCTGTATGAGCTGATTCTAAAATAACTTCTTAGAGCTTGTCCTTGCCCCCTATCCAGTTCTCCTTACTTTTATGATGCACCCATCTGACATTGTTCCCTAATCTACTGTCCTGACATTGCAGTAAGTTGTGTTGTCAAGGCCACAAGGTCATGGGGGAATCTTCACCCCCCCACACACACACACTCTGCTCTTCTTTCCTCATTCTACATTTGCTCCTGCAGTTCCTTCACCCCAGCCTCCCTGTAAGAAATAATGTTCATCTTGGTTCTGATGTTATTGGTGTCCGTCACAGCCATAGGAACTCTGATGGGGATATTTTTCTCTTCCTTTCCCATTGCCATTAGGCAGGCCCAGCTGATGTCCTTTGAGTTGCCTTGTGCCTAGCAGGGTACTCTTCATTGTTAACTTTGATAGTGAAAGCCCAGCCAATATTGGTCACATTCTTCAACAAGGCCTGACCCGCAGTGCTGCCCGTGACTCCTGCAGGCCTCTCTCGACTGTGCACAAAGACACAAGCTCTAGCGGTATCATTAAGTACATGGTAGGGTTAGTTTGGCAGTGGCCCTGGACGGTCATCATTGGAGATCTCTCATATGGAGGCCCAAAGCCCGCCCTGAAATATGTTAATGATACCCCACTGCATTTGGCAATGAGAGCAGGATTTGGCCTCTGCATGTAATAAGTGTTATGCAGAAATGCTAATTCCTGAACAAAACCCTGAACTTGTGCTGTATGCTCAAACCAACTCAGAAGCCAGCCTTTATTTAAGGGTAAAAATAATTTTGGGTCAGATATGATGGCTGCTTGTGCAGGTCCCTTGGCAGGAGGACTGGAGCAGCTCCATCACTGAAAGCGAGCTGGGATGCGCAGGACAGAATACAGGGAGAGGTGGGGCTGGCTGGACATAGAGGAGCTGTGACTAGAGCTGGCCAGGGCCAGAGAAGCTGAGACCACAGGAATTGCATGGTGCGCCACCTCACACTGCTTCATCCAGCGGTGGTTTTGTGAGCAGGTAACCATCTACGGCAGTTTCGATCACATTTTCTGAACCTGGCTAAATCTCTATTTAGCTAGTCGGGAATTTTTCGAAACACCTTTTCATTGGGAAATATCAATTTGTTAAAACTAAAACTGTGAGATGTACTGATTTTCACACAAAAAATTGGAAACAAAAATGTCTAAATGGCCTGTTCCAACATATTCTAGCTGAAAAGTTGCATTTTTTCAACTGGAAACTATTTTCTTTTTCAAAATGTTGTGAATTTATACTAAAAAGGGGTTAAAAATTAAAAAAGTTTGAAATCAACATGAAACATGTTGATTGATCCAATCATAAATAGTCATGACAGAACGAGGAGTAATGGTCTCAAGTTGCAGAGGGGGAGGTTAGGTTGGATATTAGGAAAAACTTTTTCACTAGGAGGGTGGTGAAACACTGGAATGCGTTACCTAGGGAGGTGGTGGAATCTCCTTCCTTAGAAGTTTTTAAGGTTGAGAAAGCCCTGGCTGGGATGATTTAGTTGGGGATTGGTCCTGCTTTGAGCAGGGGGTTGGACTAGATGACCTCCTGAGGTCCCTTCCAACCCTGATATTCTATGATTCTATGATTCAGCTGTACTGTATATTACTTTAGTTTGGACATATGAATACTTTGAGGTATTGTGTAGAGCCACAAAAACAAAGATCATGTAATCCACATTAACAAACAAAGAACGGTGAAAAGTTAAACCATTCCCATAAACTACTTGTAGACAAGTATGCTTTATTCCTTGCAGATGGCTGCATGGTTTCAGCAATCTAGTCCAGCAGGCTGTGCACTTTCAAAGATGACAGTGCAAAAAACCACAAAGGTTGGATCTTGGAACGCACTGTGTGTTGGTACAGTTGATTTTCCGGAGCAGAGTTAGGCTAACCTTAGCTTTGGAAAACCCCATCCTAAATGTGTACACATCCCAGTTTTACATTTAAACTTGTTTTATAAACAAAGGCCCAGCTTCCTTTTATGGAACATGTAAAATTGTCATGAGCGCAGTCAAGAGTTTGGGCACACAAGAAATCTGCGATCAGCCCCAAAACGTGACTTTACAATAGCACCTGGTGGGCCCCGCCGATATCAGGGCCCCATTGTGCACCACACATAGAACATGGACACGGAGATAGCTCTTCGGGGTGGGGACTACCTCTTACAGGCTAAACAGAAAAGACAGAGGATGAGAAAGCAGGTATTAATTAATTATTATTATCATCGTTATCCACATGGTATAGTGGAGGACTGAGGCCTGCATTTAAGTAGCTCTGCTGAGTGTTGCAAGGCCTATGAGACCTAGGAGCCCACATCTTTTCAAAAGTGATTAAGTCAGTGGGACTTGAGCTCCAAAGTGCCTTTCAGTGAGACGGGGCTGAGCAGAACAATGCCTAAACACGTTTAAAAAAAAAAACAAACCCTCCAAAGACCTTTAAAACCCTGGGCCGAAGTGACATGTCCAGAGTGACATGGAGTCTGTAGCTCGGCTCGGATAGAACCTAGCGCTCCTCACTCACAGGCCATTCTGCGAGCACAGCCCTTGCTTGCTTTACCTGTTGAATACCAGTAGCAGTGACTGGGCTGGTTCTGAGAGCCCTTCGCTCTCCAAGCGGCTGCATTCATTCAGCTGGAGCACTCACACGAGTGAGGATCACTCACCTGAACAAGGGGTCCAGGACTGGTGGGTTAGTTAGAGTGAGTTAGTAGAGAGAGGTTCCAGCGGTTGCATTATGAATCTCCTTAGCTCACATCTCACCCACCCTCCGGACTGTCACCTGGACACCACAGCTCTGGAGCCCTTTTCCACTGCTGTTCATGTTTCAGCTCTCCACCAGCAAAACCTGTAAGTGAGAAGTCGCAGACGGATCTCGGCCTGGGCAGTGAGCCCAGTCTCCCAAGGTCTCCATTCTCTCAGGGAGAGAGCGCCCTAAATGTGTACTACAAACAGGGTTTCCCATATTGTAACGTGGAACCAGGCCAATGGTTTTGGATATCACTTTTCCCCTGGTTATTTGTATCAGACAAACGGAATAATTCACTGAGCTGTATCACTGAATGACACTA
This sequence comes from Lepidochelys olivacea, assembly GCF_965140295.1. Taxonomy (NCBI): domain Eukaryota; kingdom Metazoa; phylum Chordata; order Testudines; family Cheloniidae; genus Lepidochelys; species Lepidochelys olivacea. Next base: position 128,814,315 of record NC_140416.1, read on the forward strand.
GCCCACGGCTGCCTGGCAGACCCCTAATCTGTCCATTCCTCACCTCTGCGTTGGTGTCATGCTGTCTAACACTTGGACTAAAATCAGTGGGGCAGCTGGGGCACAGAGGTGCTGCCATTGACATGCTGAACAGGTCTAGGGCAGTTTTATCCTGGTTCTCCAACGTGATTTGTGTGGAGCATCACAAGGTGCACAAAGTGCAGACAGGGGCTGCCCATTTTGCTTTCTCTGGGCAGGTTGTTTGCCTATCATTAAATGAAGTGACTTTAGATTATTTCTTTTATATCTAAGTGAAAGAGAAAATTGTTCATTTCACACACACACCAAAAAGACATTTTTTCCCTGAAAAAAAAACAAACAAAAACCACAACCCCCCCCCTTGAAAAAACAGCTACAAATCCCACATACCAAGCCACATAAGAACAGTGTGCGTGAGGTTGGGGGGTGGGGGGGAGAGAAAGAGAGGTTGAGGGGGATAAGGAAAGATTCATTTGATCAAAACACTGAAAGTGAAAATCAAATGCTGTGATCTGAAAACCGTTGGCAGAAGAGACATTTTATTGTACCCAAATTGTAAAGATCTACCCCTAATGACTGATTCAGATTGTATGCACAACTACTGTAACATCCATCTAGATCTTTTTTTTTTAAAAATGATTTTTTTAATCCGGATATTTACTATGCTGGTTTGGACAATAAACCCCAAACCGTGGTAAAGGTTTTTTTGAAAATGTGTCCTATTCTTAGAAGTACTGACTAGAAGGAAAAAAAGACATTTTGGGCATTTGAATACAAAAATACTTTTTCTAGTAAAGTTTAAAACTCCCCAGAGTCAATCGCCAGGTTATATATATATTTAAAAGCTAGGATATTTGCATTCAACCTGAAATGTAATTTATTAGAGCTAAAAAGATGCTTGATGTCTGAATATATTTAAGCAGAATCAATGGACTCTCTTGCGAATATAAGCCTACTCTTTCACCCAGGGAGCGTTCTGTTCTCTGCAATTGAAAATTATAGGTTTATATGTAGTAGGGTCTTTTTTTCCTTCCAAGGAAATCTTTGTAGTGATTTGGCTGTGGTTTGTGCTTTTATGTTTTGGGAGGTCTGAGGGTTTAACATAGCAATTAAATGTCCTCCTATAAAGCACATCAGACAAGGCAAGGTTTAATATTGGCAATCTTACAGTTAAGTGATACAGCTTTTGTGGAAGGTACTGGTATCTTCATTGTCTAGATTTTTTCTCACATGCTGCATAGAAACAAGCTGATTTGTATGGAAATGAAAATTTTACTGAACTAATTCATTCTATTTTCAATATTCTTGTAAGTATCAGAAAAAGGCTTTTCAGACCCACATTATTCATTTAGACACTGACTGCTCTGCTAATGCAGATGGTTCGGTTCACTTTCTCAGGGCATTGTTGGTACCGGCCAAGTTTGGCAGTATCCTGAGATTTGGCAGCGAACCCTGAATGTCAATGAAATTCTGTGGAACGATATTTCATTTTGCAATGTTTCCCATGGAAAATATCCTCCTTAACAGTGCTTGTGGATTAACAACTGCAAACGCCTACCACTTGCTGTTCCCTTCCGATCCTTATTACCTAACACTTACTGGTCTCGGTGCGGTAGATGCAGTGAACCTGGCTTTCTGCTTTGAGCTTGCACCTCGTGTCCTCATATCTACCAACACAAGACTGGTGGAGGCAGCCCAGGGACCAGAGAATCAAACAGGCAGGCACAGCCAGAGAGGGGATTTCAACGGCATCTCCTGGGGCATGAGGAGATGGGGCGATCCCTCCTCCCAACTCCCCACAACCAGAACTGTGCTGGAATGAAAACCCTCCCTCAGGAGGCACCAGGTCCCATGGGGGCCCATTCCATCCCCAGGCAGGGAGCCTAAAGAAAGCAGACACCCCAAGACAGAAACTCCAGCTGGCAGGTGCCGACACAGCTGCAGGGTGAGTCACTATGGACAGCCATGAGGTCTGCATGATAGACCTACTACAGGTTTTACTCTGGACACATCTCCTAGCCTGATTGGCTGCTTTCTTCTGCTACCTTGCAGTCTCTTCTCTTCAATCTCACCCTGTGCTCCTTTCTATCCTCTCCTCCCTTCCCTCATTGTGCCCTTTCTCAGCCCTCTGTTCTAAGAGAATCCCCTTCACCCTCCCTTCCATCGCCACCTACACACTCAACCATCACGTATTGGTGGCGGGGGGGGGGGGGTCGAATGAGCCCACAGATGCCCGCCTTTCAGGGAACATAGAGAGAGCCTCCCATGGCCCCTTGGCACTGAAAGGAGACTCCTGAAAGTCCACCTTTGAATAATAAGTCTCTCTGGGTAGTCACAAAACCACTCTAGTTGGGGGTACTGAAGGCAGACACAACCAGAAAGCTAAGGGCATTGTGGTAGTACATTTTCAATGCCCGGAACCAAGCCTGTGCAAAGGTTGTAGCTGTGAATGGCTCTCTTTGCTCATCGTGTCACAAGGTTGTTTTCAGCCTTGCAGAGTATTTGCCAGACTCAACATTATGCAATGAAGTAATTGCAAGTAAAAGCTCACAGTAATAAGAAACCTGCCTGCACCTGAAAAAACCTGTCACAAGTACAACAGTGTAGTCTCTTTGTTGGCAGTTGAAGGCATCTGAGAAATTACCATTGGGAGACTGAGAAACTGAATATGGGTTCTTCATGGTCTCCGCTTCTCCACTCTCAGAGGAATTAGAGAACTGTCACTTGGCCACTGTCCTTGATTGCTGCCAATGTGAAATTGGAGGGCTAGGATTAGTTCATACTTTTATCAGAGTTGAAAGCTAGTTGGAGGTGCTAATATACCTTGAAGACAGGAAATATACTGTCAAAATATGGTTTATTGCTTTATATATATGAGCAAATGTATAGGGAGGGCACAGGGAGTTACTCTTCTGAAGATTTGTATCATGTAAGATCCTTTATTTCTAATAGAATTTGACACCTGGTTTTAGTAGATGTGACAAAGTTCCTCCTCTGTCTTGGTGGGTCCTGTGCTTATTGGTGGATTTTCTCGCCTCAGAGGTTCACAGCAGCCCTCAGTTTGGCCACTTTTGTGGCTCAAATCTGCCGTTCTGGGACCTTCCCTGTTACCTTACCCAGGGAAAAGGGACCTACTTAATCTGAGGCTAATATATCTGCCTTCTATCACTCTCCTGTAGCCATCTGGCCCCACCCTGCCACATAGGTTTAAATAACTAATGCCCCAGAGATTTGGGAAGCCTTTATGAAAGGCAGAGGAGGAAGCAACATTTGTCAAAAAAAAAAAAAAAAAAAAAAGAGGAGTGATGGGAGTCTTCCCTTCACCGCCATGATCAGCAGAGCAGCAACTGGGATATTTCCAGCAGCACCAGCAGCTGAGCGAGATGAAAAGAGCTCCTGCATTAGGCAGAAGGCTGAGACCAGGAGATTGGTTTGCAAGTCTTGATTCAATGCAGCCTGGCAGATGCGTTTCACTCTGTTGAACAACCACTGACTGTTTGTGCTTCCCTTTGAAAAATGTAAATGATCCTTCATTTGTCATACACAAGAGAAAACATATGTAAATCCAAATGGAATTCTCTTTAAAAATGAGCTCTCTTTTTTTGTCTTCCTTGAAATCATTGGCACTACGCCCATGCTTCCAGTGAGAGATTCCAAAAAACGAAGAAGCCAGGTGGAGGGAGGAGAGATGAAGACAAAAAGTATGAAAAAATACTCTCAGTGAGAGAGGCTAAATACATGTAGTGAATGCATGAGCTGCTTGGAGCAGGGAAGTCAGAGGCTTTGCAGAGCCCAATATGTTGTTTTCGGTATGAGCAGGTAAAAGCCCTCAAGGATTTACGACAAAGGTCTTCACTAAGAGACTTCCTCCTGCCTTAGATGACAGTCTCCTCTGTTGAGTGCTTTCTGAAATCCCAGGACTTCAGGCTATAATTCAAGTCTGCCTCTCACCCAACTGGGAAATGTCAGTTGAAAAACATCATTTGAAATGATTCAAACTTTGTGAAAGTCTAAAATAAGTGGCTACTTCACATTGCTGCCTTTATCTTCATGTACATGGTGGGGATGGCTGGGTCTGTGCCTGAGGGAAGAAGTAGCTTGCCCCACCCCAGAGGGAGAATATTTGTATTAAATGTATAAATAAATTGTAAATGTATAGGTTTGAGGGAAAGCAGGAACCAAGTGTATTCTCCCATACTTGGATAGGATTTGTTTAATGCATCTGTGAGTTCAAACTCAAAGTAAAAAAAAAACCTTGAAAAACTTTCTACATTCTCTCATTCTAGCACATCTGATATGCAATCTCTATGCAAAAACTCTTAACAGCATTTAAGGTTACTGGTGCAAGTCATAAGGTAAATAGACCACCAATTAGGGGAAAGGAGACATTATTTGTATTCACAATGCGGGTACAGATACTGATTCGTATTTGAATTATAAACATTTCGGCAGTAATAGTAAATGTCCTTTTTGTTTAGAAACAATGTTTAAAATCCTAGGAGGTGCATTTGCCTGCTGATCTCTCTTCCCTTAGAGCTATTCTACATTCAGCTGGGTAGAACAGACCTTCGCTGGGAGGAAACTAAATGCATTTCCCTTCCAGTCTCAGCTAAGGGGGAGCTGGTTGGACCAACAGGAAGTGGGCTAGCTCCTGGGACATGCTGGAGCCGAGTCCCTCCTTGTGCCTCAGGTTGTATGTAGCCAGGGTTTCTCTGCCCCCATTGGCCAGCCTGCCAGAGCGGGGTATGAGGGGAGCGGATTGGCTCTCATGCCCCCCCAAAATGTAAAGCCTCCCGAGGCTTCCATGGGGCATCTTGCCATGCTGCTCGCCTCCCCGACCCTGCGGCTGGGGGATACCGAGCTGTTTTTGCAGGATTCAGGGTGGCTGATCCAGTGCCTGTTTGGGGATCAGGAAGGGATTTTTTTCTGGTGGGATAAACTGGCGGGGACTGGAGGGTTTTCACCTTCCTGGCACTATGGTGGAGGCCCAGCTCTGGTCCGGAGGGGTACGAATAGGAATGCAAACTTTAGGAATAACAAGGGAACGTTGAGTTCATCACCACTTGTGGCTGGTGTCCCCTGCGGATAGAGGCTTCCAGGGCCAGCTCCCAGAGGGAAACGGGGCCTGGGATATGGCTGGGGGGGGGGGGGCTTTGCCATAAGGGGAAAGAGACCTGGACCTTGGCAGACTGAAGACCCCCCATGTATCCTGTCCCTGACAGGGCGGGTAAAGGACGAGAGGAGTCAGCAGTGAGCTGAGTCCTGCGGTCTGGCTGAGGAGGGGCTACCCCAAGTATTGGTTATATGGTGGAAGGTCTGTGACCCTGCACTGGGCCCAATTAAATGGCTGGCAAAGGGGGCGGGGTGGGGAAGGCATGAATAACGCCGCTCACCAGTGTAATGTTAATAAAGTTGCAAGTTGCCACTTAACTTCATCCCTGTATCTGTCATTCAGTTGTAAGCAGATTATGTTCTTATAATTATTGATCAGGATATGCAAGTGATTATGATAATAACAAGCCTATTGATTGGAAGTACTAAATATCTCAACTTTCCATTAAACCAACCATTGTTTTTCATGCTGATATACTGACTCATTCAGTTACACTTAGTCCACCACTTCGAGTCGGCAATATTGAGCAGTCACCTTTCAGCCTTTCCCTATTGCTGCATCTTCTCTATTTTAGATAGATTGCATCTAGTTGAGTCAGAGCCTCCTCCTGCATAACTCTTGCCTCCAGTGAAGAGCCCTCCCGGATACAGAGCTAGCGGAGGTAGGTATGAAAACTACCAGGCACCAAAACCCAATTTACCCAAGGGCTGAGCTGGTCAGGAAGCTGAAACATGTTACACCAGCTGGCAACTTCTGTAAAGGGCCCCCCCTTGGTCCTGCCTCTGCTCTGCTCCAAAAACCACTGAGAGACCCTCAGGTTCAGCAATCACGAGTGCAGTTTATTTACAGGGTGCAACCCCACCACCTTCTCTCCCTATACAGCTTGGGGTTTTCAGCCTTGAGGACTCCTTAGCCTCTGCACCCACAAGGGAAGAACTACCCCCTCTCCTTTCCCTCTCTGGCTCCCCCCTGCTTCCTTCCTCTAGACCTGTATATAGCCCCAGGCTAATTGGGATGGCAGCTGTTTTCCCCTTGTCAATGATGCACAGGTTTCTCTAGCCAGCTCCAATTTACCTCCCTTAATTGGAGCTGATGTGACAGAGGGCTGGTTCAGCAGGTCCTGCTTAGTACCTTGACACAGCTGGCTTTACAGAAAACTTCCTTCCAATTTGCCTAAGGCCCCGATCTTTAGCACATTGAGATCAATGGGAAGATTCTCACTGACCTCAAAAGACTCTTGGATGGGACAATATTTGAGAAAGAGACATGATGATGAAGAGCTCCCTCTGCCTACAAAGATAAACTTCCAAATTCAGATTAAATCAGGTGCTAACCATACGTCCTTGCAACACCACAAATATTCAGTTGGGGATTGGTCCTGCCTTGAGCAGGGGGTTGGACAAGATGACCTCCTGAGCTCTCTTCCAACCCTGAAATTCTATGAAAACACATATTATAAAACTTGTGATTGCATGGAGCCGAAACAGGGAGAATTTTCTAACCTCACATCAGTTGGCAGTAGAAGGGTCTGAAAGGGGATCCCACCACTCTATACTCATTTTGCCAGCTGCTAAGAATATTCTACCATCTGCTCACCTCAGTTTTCATGCCCCAGGTTGGACAGCGGTCCTTCTAGAGCCTGGGACACAAATTGGCCTGTTTGACCATGCAGTTGTGAGGGACAAGAGCGACTACCAAAAGGAGACATGCCAGAAGCTATGGGATGGAGCGTTGGCTTATCACTGCTTCCTCCTAGCAGTTGGTTGAAAGGAACAAGGAGGAGCTGTCACATAGCTGGGCCTCGACTCTCACCAATTCAGAGGGCTGGGATTCAAGGCCTCTCCCCCCCCCTTTTTTTTAACCTCCTATGAAACAAGCAAGCACTAATGCAGGGCCGTCCTTAGGCATACACGGATGTGTAGGACACCTAAAAATTTGGGGCACCCATGGGTCTGTGTGTCCACCATCCGCCTCTTCCTATTTCTGTTCTGACCCTTCCTGCAGGCTCCCACAGCTAGTTGCTGCAGCCTATTGAGTCTTACTCTGGAGGGGATCTTGTAACTTAAAAGTGAAAAGGCCTTCCAGAACTATGACTTGGGGTTGGTCCTGCTTTGAGCAGGCGATTGGACTAGATGATCTCCTGAGGTCCCTTCCAACCCTGATATTCTATGGTTAGCACGACACTGAAACTGTTAAATGGCTTCATGACCATTTGAATGGCTCTTTAACAGGCATTTGCCAACCTGGAGGTATATACTGTCAGTTTCTGAATTTACTGACAAAAACACTTGTGCATTACTGTAATATTTACTCAGGACATGTCAGTCTACCGGACCTTAGTTTAAAATTTGCTTTAAAAATATTTCATTAGTATGTTGATGAAGATCATAAAAATCACATCTCTAAAATATTCTTGCATAGATTTTTAGATGCGCAGTCTGAGTATTCATCTTTAGCCTTAAATGCTTGGCTATTTTGAAGGATTTGTTTAAAAAAAAAAAAAGTCTGAAGACCACCCTTATCTAAAAATACACATGCGAGCCCGGGCTGCTGTCGGGCACAGGGGCACCAGTTTAATAATACTGCATAGGGCCCCATAAATCGTAAGGACGGCCCTGCCTAATGACATGCTGCATTATTGCAGGAGCTGGGTGAAATTTAGAAGGTATTAAACTCAGAGCTGCTTGTTTCTGTTGATGCAAGACAATCTTATGGAAGCACTCAAAGAGAACATAGTGCTATATCCCTGCCATAGCCAACGTCGGGCAGTATCATCACAAAGGAAGCAGTGCGGCTGCTGTTCGTTCTAGTTGTTGACATATTTGATTAAAAAAGTATTTCTGTTAACCCATTATATCTGAAGCATTTGGATTCTAAATTTTTGCCCTCACTTTTCACAAGAAAAGAAAAACCTCTTTGCATTTTTCCAGTATGTTAACGGACTTTCTAAACTCGATACAAAAAACAGAGAACAATTACTTCACTCAGTGAGAATCCAGTACAGTCCTGTTGTGCACTTGGAGTTGCACAGGTCTTTATATATAAGCTCACAATGACACACAGATACCCTCAGACTATTAATATATTCACCACTAAATATGTTTTTTGGCATTTAAGTTTGCTGTGGTTGAATAACGGGGTGCACTCACCTCGAGCGAGCGCCCCCGGGTCGTGTGTGTGTATGCCTGCAAGTTTTTCTGAATTTTCTCCACTTACGGTACCCCGTCAGCCGCTACGCTTGTCGGGTGGCTCTTTGGTGAATCAGCCCTCCAGCCAAGTCACACTCTGTCCGTGTGTGAAAGAGGCAAACCCTTTCTGGGGTACACAATCCAAAATGTCCTCAATGTCCTGCAGCCCTCCCTGGGCTCAGTCTCTAACTAGCCCAACAGGGCCCATCATGGGGTGAGGGTGGGGGCTTGGGGGAAGGTGCGGGGCCTGGGGCAGAGCCGGGGTTGAGCACCCCCGGCACACTGGAAAGTTGGTGCCTATGCTTCCTGCTGAGCTGCCCCTCTTGGGCTCAGTTTGCTGACCACAGCTCCCCGCTGAGCCAGTCCAGTGCAGCCCCCTTCCCAGGGGTGCCACAGCTCTAATTCTCTTCCTTAGGGCATGGGCACTTCCTCCCACGGCTGGTGGGGACAGGGACCCTGGTCCCAACCCAGGGACCCTGGAAGTATAGCAGCCTCATACAGCGTCCCTTTAGTAATTGTTGTTCTATGTTTCCCTGGGCCACTTCCTCATAGCCTGTCTTAGTTGAGTCCCAGCAGCCAGCCAGAAGCTAGTCCCTCACTCCCCTTATCTCCACCAGTAACTACCTGCCTTGGCCCTTGTAGCCCTTCAAGCTAGCCAGAACGCTTCTTCCTCCTCCACTCCCTACTAGCAGACTGCTCTCAGTCAGGCGCCGCAGCTCCTTTTATATGGGCCTTATTGGGCCCTGATTGGCTGCTCCCTGCAGCATCACTCATTGGCTGCCTCTCCTGCAGCCACTCTAGGCCGCTTAGAGGACCTCTCTATTGCTTCTTTCCTGGGACAAGTGTGGGGGAAGGGATAGCTCAGTGCTTTGAGCATTGGCCTGCTAAACCCAGGGTTGCGAGTTCAATCCTGGAGGGGGCCATTTAGGGATCTGGGGCAAAAATTGGGGATTGGTCTTGCTTTGAGCAGGGGGTTGGACTAAATGACCTCCTGAGGTCCCTTCCAACCCTGATAGTCTATGATTCTATAATGAGGCCTCCAGCAGGGGGGCACTGGGCCTAGTCCACCCCATCTCTGTGGAAAAGGACCTAGGGGTGACAGTGGACGAGAAGCTGGATATGAGTCAGCAGTGTGCCCTTGTTGCCAAGAAGGCCAATGGCATTTTGGGATGTATAAGTAGGGGCATAGCGAGCAGATCGAGGGACGTGATCATCCCCCTCTATTCGACGTTGGTGAGGCCTCATCTGGAGTACTGTGTCCAGTTTTGGGCCCCACACTACAAGAAGGATGTGGATAAATTGGAGAGAGTCCAGCGAAGGGCAACAAAAATGATTAGGGGTCTGGAACACATGACTTATGAGGAGAGGCTGAGGGAACTGGGATTGTTTAGTCTGCAGAAGAGAAGAATGAGGGGGGATTTGATAGCTGCTTTCAACTACCTGAGAGGTGGTTCCAGAGAGAATGGTTCTAGACTATTCTCAGTGGTGGAAGAGGACAGGACAAGGAGTAATGGTCTCAAGTTGCAGTGGGGGAGGTTTAGGTTGGATATTAGGAAAAACTGTTTCACTAGGAGGGTGGTGAAACACTGGAATGCATTGCCTAGGGAGGTGGTGGAATCTCCTTCCTTAGAAGTTTTTAAGGTCAGGCTTGACAAAGCCCTGGCTGGGATGATTTAATTGGGGATGGGTCCTGCTTTTGAGCAGGGGGTTGGACTAGATGACCTCCTGAGGTCCCTTCCAACCCTGATATTCTATGATTCTATGATCTCAGGTTGACTGTCAGCAGGGATGCTAACAGAAATTCTGAGCCAGGTTCTGTTCTCAGATATACCAGTTTGGATCTGGAGCAGCACCACTGACATCAGTGGGGTTATTCCAGATTTAAAATGGTATAACCGAGATCAGAATCTGGCCCAGAACTCTTGTTAAATGGGTCTTTCAGATGGCAAAATCTTTAGACCATAGCCCTTCTTCTACCACCCTTCCTGACACTGAGTAAAGCCTCTGTCTGTGAGTGTCCTGCTGACTTCACTCATGGAGTAAAGCACTACTCAATGAATGGGTGGCAGAGTGCAGCCTTTCAATTTTAGTGCCTCAACTTGGCTTTGAGCAGGCATTTGCCTTCATGTCTTTTGTTCTGTGCAGGAGAGGACAAGGGGAAAGAATATCCTGCACTTGGTTTACCTTTCACCATGCCAGGAAAGTTTTACTGAATACACTCAGAGATTTCTTTTACCTATGGACATCATTTACATTGGCTGATATGACTAGATTCTTCACTCTGTTTCAAACCAGCCAGCTGACATGAGAAGGGACCCTGTTAAAGTGTATTGTAAGTGCCTTTTTTTTTATCTGTCCGGTTCATCAATTAAAACTGAATAAAACCCCTGAAGGACACTGATATGACATAAGCATTTAACAGTCTTTAGCACTAAGCCCTGGTCTATACTAGGACTTTAGGTTGAATTTAGCAGCATTAAATCGATGTAAACCTGCACCCGTCCACACGATGAAGCCCTTTATTTCGACTTAAAGGGCTCTTAAAATCGATTTCCTTACTCCACCCCGACAAGTGGATTAGCACTTAAACTGGCCTTGCCAGCTAAAATTTGGGGTACTGTGGACACAATTCGACAGTATTGGCCTCTTGGAGCTATCCCAGAGTGCTCCATTGTGACCACTCTGGACAGCACTCTCAACTCAGATGCACTGGCCAGGTAGACAGGAAAAGAACCGCGAACTTTTGAATCTCATTTCCTGTTTGGCCAGCGTGGCAAGCTGCAGGTGACCATGCAGAGCTCATCAGCACAGGTGACCATGATGGAGTCCCAGAATGGCAAAAGAGCTCCAGCATGGACCGAACGGGAGGTACGGGATCTGATCGCTGTTTGGGGAGAGGAATCCGTGCTATCAGAACTCCGTTCCAGTTTTCGAAATGCCAAAACCTTTGTCAAAATTTCCCAGGGCATGAAGGACAGAGGCCATAACAGGGACCCGAAGCAATGCCGCGTGAAACTGAAGGAGCTGAGGCAAGCCAGTCAGGCAGCGGCACAGACAGCTGCAGCAGCACAGGAGCTAGCAAACAGAGCTGTAAACAGGGGAGTTTGAGTGGGAGTTCTGTTGGAGGAGAAGGTATTTGTGTTTGTTTGGTTTTGTATTGGTAGTATCTGTATGTGTAGAGGCTTGTAGGGGCTTTGTGCTGGGAGAGAAGCTGAGCCCTGATTAGGGGGCGGGGCTTCCCTGACTAGGGGTCCTATAAAGGTAGCAGCCAGTCAGGCAGCGGCACAGGAGCTAGCAAACAGAGCTGTAAACAGGGGAGTTTGAGTGGGAGTTTGAAAGGGGAGTTTGTCTTGTGGTGCTTGTGTGGGGTTTGGTTTTGCTGTGGGTGGTGGTGTTTTGGTGTGGTTTGTGTTTCCCAGATTAACAGGATTTAGGTGGGAAGGCTATGACAGATTCAGAGGTGGCAGTGGGAGTGACCCATGTAGCAGATGACACAATGAAGATGACTGGATGTGGAAGCTGTGGTATGTACATGATCCTGGAGGGGGCACCTGGTAAGAGTTTTGTCTGCATGAAATGCCGTCTGATAGAGCTGATGGAGGAAAAGATCAGAGGTTTGGAGATGCAGGTGGAAAGTCTGGTAGAGTTTAGGAAGGGGTTTGAGCAGATTATGGAGCAAAGACATGAGGTATCTGAAGGGAAAAGCTCAGACTTGCAGATGGAAGCAGGACTAGGGAATTCTGAGGGGAGACTGGGTGAGGAAAGTGGTCAGTGGAAGCATGTGACTAAAAGAACTAGGCAGAGGAAAAGACGGGCTAGTGAAGGAGAAATAGAGCTTCAGAATAGGTTTGCAGAGTTGGAAAATGAAGGGGCTCAGCAGGTAGTCACTGAAGGTGACAGGGCAAGGAAGAAGAGAAGAGCGGTTAGTCCTATAGGAAAAGGGGAAGAGTTAATGGAGATTACACCAAATATGAGCCCCAGGAGGATACAGGATGGGTTAAAAAGGATTACAAGGGAGAATGGGAATGGAAAAAACTTGCAGCCAGAGGGAAGAGGGGATAGACTGGAGAATAGCACCGTCACTAGGAAAAGGCAGGTCTATGTGATTGGGGACTCTTTACTGAGAAGAATAGATAGGCCTGTAACCAGAGCTGATCCAGAAAATAGGAGGGTGTGCTGTCTTCCAGGTGCTAAGATACGGGATGTAGACCTGCGGTTGAAAAGGATTCTAAAGGGAGCGGGAAAGAATCCCCTAATTATCCTTCATGTGGGAACAAATGATATGGCTAGATTCTCACTGGAAAGTATTAAGGGAGACTATGCTAGGCTGGGGAGGACGCTTAAGGAAATTGAGGCTCAGGTGATCTTTAGTGGGATTCTGCCTGTTCCTAGAGAAGGGCAACAAAGGTGTGACAAGATTATGACTATCAATAGATGGCTTAGGCAGTGGTGCTATAAGGAGGACTTTGGGATGTATGGCCATTGGGAGGCATTCATGGATACAGGACAGTTCTCTCGGGATGGACTTCATCTGAGTAGGGAAGGAAATAGACTTCTAGGATGGAGGCTGGCACAACTGATTAAGAGAGCTTTAAACTAGGAATTTGGGGGAGATGGTTGGGAGATGTCCAGGTAATCTCCACGCCAGAATTTAGCATAGAGTGGAAAGAAAATGAAGTAAGAGTGGATACAGCTGTAGGTAGGAGGAAGGGCAGTGTAGATACAAGTCTAATAGGTTATACTGGTAGTAAAATAACCGTGCCTAATAGGGTACAGAATGTGAGTGAGGCCAAACAGCAAAAATTAAGATGTTTGTACACTAATGCAAGGAGCCTAGGTAACAAAATGGAGGAACTAGAGTTACTGGTGCAGGAAGTGAAACCAGATATTATAGGTATAACAGAGACCTGGTGGAATAGTAGTCATGACTGGGCTACAGGTATTGAAGGGTATGTGCTGTTTAGGAAAGACCGAAATAAAGGTCAAGGTGGTGGAGTAGCACTGTATATCAATGATGAGATAGAATGTAAAGAAATAAGAAGCGATGAAATGGATATGACTGAGTCTGTCTGGGCAACAATTAAATTGGGGAAGAAAACTATTAGAGCCTCCCCTGGGATAGTGCTTGGGGTGTACTATAGACCGCCGGGATCTAATTTGGATATGGATAGAGCCCTTTTTAATGTTTTTAATAAAGTAAATACTAATGGAAACTGTGTGATCATGGGAGACTTTAACTTCCCAGATATAGACTGGAGGACGAGTGCTAGTAATAATAATAGGGCTCAGATTTTCCTAGATGCGATAGCTGATGGATTCCTTCAGCAAGTAGTTGCTGAACCGACTAGAGGGGATGCCATTTTAGATTTGGTCTTGGTGAGTAATGAGGACCTCATAGAGGAAATGGTTGTAGGGGATAATCTTGGCTCAAGTGATCATGAGCTAATTCAGTTCAAATTGAATGGAAGGATTAACAAAAATAAATCTGCAACTAGGGTTTTTGATTTCAAAAGGGCTGACTTTCAAAAATTAAGGAAATTAGTTAGGGAAGTGGATTGGACTGAAGAATTTATGGGTTTAAAGGTAGAGGAGGCCTGGGATTATTTTAAATTAAAGCTGCAGAAGCTATCGGAAGCCTGCATCCCAAGAAAGGGGAAAAAATTCATAGGCGGGAGTTGTAGACCAAGCTGGATGAGCAAGCATCTTAGAGAGGTAATTAAGAAAAAGCAGAAAGCATATAGGGAGTGGAAGAAGGGAGGGATCAGTAAGGAAAGCTACCTTATTGAGGTCAGAATATGTAGGGATAAAGTGAGACAGGCTAAAAGTCAAGTAGAGTTGGACCTTGCAAAGGGAATTAAAACCAATAGTAAAAGGTTCTATAGTCATATAAATAGGAAGAAAACAAAGAAAGAAGTGGGACCGCTAAAAACTGAGGATGGAGTGGAGGTCAAGGATAATCTAGGCATGGCCCAATATCTAAACAAATACTTTGCCTCAGTCTTTAATAAGACTAAAGAGGATCTTAGGGATAATGGTAGCATGATAAATGGGAATGAGGATATGGAGGTAGACATCACCATATCTGAGGTAGAAGCGAAACTCAAACAGCTTAATGGGACTAAATCGGGGGGCCCAGATAATCTTCATCCAAGAATATTAAAAGAATTGGCACAAGAAATTGCAAGCCCATTAGCAAGAATTTTTAATGAATCTGTAAACTCAGGGGTTGTACCGTATGATTGGAGAATTGCTAACATAGTTCCTATTTTTAAGAAAGGGAAAAAAAGTGATCCAAGTAATTATAGGCCTGTTAGTTTGACATCTGTAGTATGCAAGGTCTTGGAAAAAATTTTGAAGGAGAAGGTAGTTAAGGACATTGAAGTCAATGGTAAATGGGACAAAATACAACATGGTTTTACAAAAGGTAGATCGTGCCAAACCAACCTGATCTCCTTCTTTGAGAGAGTAACAGATTTTTTAGATAAAGGAAACGCAGTGGATCTAATTTACTTAGATTTTAGTAAGGCGTTTGATACTGTGCCACATGGGGAATTATTAGTTAAATTGGATAAGATGGGCATCAATAGGAAAATTGAAAGGTGGATAGGGAATTGGTTAAAGGGGAGACTACAACGGGTCCTACTGAAAGGTGAACTGTCAAGTTGGAGGGAGGTTACCAGTGGAGTTCCTCAAGGATCAGTTTTGGGACCAATCTTATTTAATCTTTTTATTACTGACCTGGGCACAAAAAGTGGGAGTGTGCTAATAAAGTTTGCAGATGATACAAAGCTGGGAGGTATTGCTAATTTAGAGAAGGACAGGGATACCCTACAGGAGGATCTGGATGACCTTGTAAACTGGAGTAATAGGAATAGGATGAAATTTAATAGTGAGAAGTGTAAGGTCATGCATTTATGGATTAACAACAAGAATTTTAGTTATAAGCTAGGGACGCATCAACTAGAAGTAACGGAGGAGGAAAAGGACCTTGGAGTATTGGTTGATCATAGGATGACTATGAGCTGCCAATGTGATATGGCTGTGAAAAAAGCTAATGTCGTCTTGGGATGTATCAGGAGAGGTATTTCCAGTAGGGATAAGGAGGTTTTAGTACCGTTATATAAGGCACTGGTGAGACCTCACCTGGAATACTGTGTGCAGTTCTGGTCTCCCATGTTTAAGAAGGATGAATTCAAACTTGAACAGGTACAGAGAAGGGCTACTAGGATGATCCGAGGAATGGAAAACTTGTCTTATGAAAGGAGACTCAGGGAGCTTGGCTTGTTTAGCCTAACTAAAAGAAGGTTGAGGGGAGATATGATTGCTCTCTATAAATATATCAGAGGGATAAATACCAGAGAGGGAGAGGAATTATTTAAACTCAGTACCAATGTGGACACAAGAACAAATGGATATAAACTGGCCACTAGGAAATTTAGATTAGAAATTAGACGAAGGTTTCTAACCATCAGAGGAGTGAAGTTTTGGAATAGCCTTCCGAGGGAAGTAGTGGGGGCAAAAGATCTATATTGCTTTAAGATTAAACTCGATAAGTTTATGGAGGAGATGGTATGATGGGATAACATGGTTTTGGTAATTAAATATTCATGGTAAATAGGCCCAATGGCCTGTGATGGGTTTTTAGATGGGGTAAGATCCAAGTTACCCGGGAAAGAATTTTCTGTAGTATCTGGCTGATGAATCTTGCCCATATGCTCAGGGTTTAGCTGATCGCCATATTTGGGGTCGGGAAGGAATTTTCCTCCAGGGCAGATTGGAAGGCCCTGGAGGTTTTTCGCCTTCCTCTGTAGCATGGGGCACGGGTCACTTGCTGGAGGATTCTCTGCTCCTTGAGGTCTTCAAACTACAATTTGAGGACTTCAATAGCACAGATATAGGTGTGAGGTCTTTTTTAGGAGTGGTGGGTGAAATTCTGTGGCCTGCATTGTGCAGGAGGTCAGACTAGATGATCATAATGGTCCCTTCTGACCTAAATATCTATGAATCTATGAAAAAGCCTACCAGAAAACCAGAGAGGCGAACGGCCGCTCTGGGTCAGAGCCCCAAACATGTCGCTTCTATGATGAGCTGCATGCCATTTTAGGGGGTTCAGCCACCACTACTCCAGCCGTGTTGTTTGACTCCTTCAATGGAAATGGAGGCAATACGGAAGCAGGTTTTGGGGACGAAGAAGATGATGATGATGATGAGGTTGTAGATAGCTCACAGCAAGCAAGCGGAGAAACCGGTTTTCCCGACAGCCAGGAACTGTTTCTTACCCTGGACCTGGAGCCAGTACCCCCCGAATCCACCCAAGGCTGCCTCCTGGACCCAGCAAGTGGAGAAGGGACCTCTGGTGAGTGTCCCTTTTAAAATACTATACATGGTTTAAAAGCAAGCATGTGAAAGGATTACTTTGCCCTGGCATTCACGGTTCTCCTGGATGTACTCCCAAAGCCTTTGCAAAAGGTTTCTGGGGAGGGCAGCTTTATTGCGTCCTTCATGGTGGGACACTTTACCACTCCAGGCCAGTAACACGTACTCGGGAATCATTGAACAACAAAGCATTGCAGTGTATGTTTGCTGGCGTTCAAACAACATCCGTTCTTTATCTCTTTGTGTTATCCTCAGGAGAGTGAGATATAATTCATGGTCAACTGGTTGAAATAGAGTGCTTTTCTTCAGCGGACACTCAGAGGAGCCCATTCCTGCTGGGCTGTTTGCCTGTGGCTAAACAGAAATGTTCCCCGCTGTTAGCCACAGGGAGGGGGGAAGGTTGAGGGGGTAGCCACGCAGTGGGGGGGAGGCAAAATGCAACCTTGTAACGAAAGCACATGTGCTATGTATGTAATGTTAACAGCAAGGTTTACCCTGAAAGAGTGTAGCGACTGTTTTATAAAATGTGTCTTTTTAAATACCACTGTCCCTTTTTTTCTCCACCAGCTGCATGTGTTTCAATGATCACAGGATCTTCTCCTTCCCAGAGGCTAGTGAAGCTTAGAAAGAAAAAAAAACGCACTTGCGATGAAATGTTCTCCGAGCTCATGCTGTCCTCCCACACTGACAGAGCACAGACGAATGCGTGGAGGCAAATAATGTCAGAGTGCAGGAAAGCACAAAATGACCGGGAGGAGAGGTGGCGGGCTGAAGAGAGTAAGTGGCGGGCTGAAGAGAGTAAGTGGCAGGCTGAAGACAGGGCTGAAGCTCAAATGTGGCGGCAGCGTGATGAGAGGAGGCAGGATTCAATGCTGAGGCTGCTGCAGGACCAAACCAGTATGCTCCAGTGTATGGTTGAGCTGCAGCAAAGGCAGCTGGAGCACAGACTGCCACTGCTGCCCCTCTGTAACCAACCGCCCTCCTCCCCACGTTCCATAGCTTCCACACCCAGACGCCCAAGAACGCGGTGGGGGGGCCACCGGCCAACCAGCCACTCCGCCACAGAGGATTGCCCCAAAAAAAAGAAGGCTAGCATTCAATAAATTTTAAAGTTGTAAACTTTTAAAGTGCTGTGTGGCATTTTCCTTCCCTCCTCCACCACCCCTCCTGGGCTACCTTGGTAGTCATCCCCCTATTTGTGTGATGAATGAATAAAGAATGCATGAATGTGAAGCAACAATGACTTTATTGCCTCTGCAAGCGGTGATTGAAGGGAGGAAGGGAGGGTGGTTAGCTTACAGGGAAGTAGAGTGAACCAAGGGGCGGGGGGTTTCATCAAGGAGAAACAAACAGAACTTTCACACCGTAGCCTGGCCAGTCATGCAACTGGTTTTCAAAGCTTCTCTGATGCATACCGCGCCCTCCTGTGCTCTTCTAACCGCCCTGGTGTCTGGCTGTGCGTAACCAGCAGCCAGGCGATTTTCCTCAACCTCCCACCCCGCCATAAACGTCTCCCCCTTACTCTCACAGATATTGTGGAGCACACAGAAAGCAGTAATAACAGTGGGAATATTGGTTTCGCTGAGGTCTAAGCAAGTCAGTAAACTGCGCCAGCGCGCCTTTAAACGTCCAAATGCACATTCTACCACCATTCTGCACTTGCTCAGCCTGTAGTTGAACAGCTCCTGACTACTGTCCAGGCTGCCTGTGTACGGCTTCATGAGTCATAGCATTAAGGGGTAGGCTGGGTCCCCAAGGATACATATAGGCATTTCAACATCCCCAACAGTTATTTTCTGGTCTGGGAATAAAGTCCCTTCCTGAAGCTTTTGAAACAGAGCAGAGTTCCTGAAGATGCGAGCGTCATGTACCTTTCCCGGTCATCCCACGTTGATGTTGGTGAAACGTCCCTTGTGATCCACCAGAGTTTGCAGCACTATTGAAAAGCACCCCTTGCGGTTTATGTACTCGGCAGCTTGGTGCTCCGGTGCCAAGATAGGGATATGGGTTCCGTCTACGGCCCCACCACAGTTAGGGAATTCCATTGCAGCAAAGCCATCCACTAGGACCTGCACATTTCCCAGGGTCACTACCCTTGATATCAGCAGATCTTTGATTGTGTTGGCTACTTGCATCACAACAGCCCCCACAGTAGATTTGCCCACTCCAAATTGATCCCCGACTGACTGGTAGCTGTATGGCATTGCAAGCTTCCACAGGGCTATCGCCACTCGCTTCTCAACTGTGAGGGCTGCTCTCATCTTGGTATTCATGTGCCTCAGGGCAGGGGAAAGCAAGTCACAAAGTTCCATGGAAGTGCCCTTACGCATGCAAAAGTTTCGCAGCCACTGGGAATCATCCCAGACCTGCAACACTATGCGGTCCCACCAGTCTGTGCTTGTTTCCCGAGCCCAGAATCGGCGTTCCACAGCATGAACCTGCCCCATTAGCACCATGATGCCCACATTACCAGGGCCCATGCTTTGAGAGAAGTCTGTGTCCATGTCCTCATCATTCTCGTCACCGCGCTGACGCCGCCTCCTCACCCGGTATTGCTCTGCCAGGTTCTGGTGCTGCATATACTGCTGGATAATGTGTGTGGTGTTTAATGTGCTCCTAATTGCCAAAGTGAGCTGAGCGGCCTCCATGCTTGCCTTGGTATGGCGTCCGCACGGAAAAAAGGCGCGGAACGATTGTAAGCGACTGACGACACAGCTTACAGGGTTGGCTTCAGGGAGCTAAAATCAACAAAGGGGGTGGCTTTACATCAAGGAGTATTTCAGGCAGGACTTCACGGAGGGTTCCAATAAGAAATGGTGCACCTAAGTTATTGTTCTTATTGGAACAAGGAGGTTAGCCTGGCCTCTGATTGATACATGGCTAGATTTACCTCGCTGCACCTTCTGTGTGAGTGACTGCAGTGTGACCTAGAGGAATGAATCCCCTAGACGGGGGAGGGGGAGAAGCAAATGAATACAAAACAAAGCTAGTCTATTTCTTGTTTTGATCCACTCCATCTATCTTTTACATCTTTGGCTGGCAGCAGACGGTGCAGAAGGACTGCATGCCATCCTCATCTCTTGCCTGCCCGGCAGAAGATGGTACAGTACGACTGCTAGCAATCCATATCGCCTGCCTGCTCACCATAAGACGGTTCAATAGGACTGACTGCAGGACTAAAGAGAATGACCTGGTCAAGTCACTCCAAATTTAGTCCCTGCACCCATGTCTGCCCAGGCGCTCCCAGCCGACGTGGCCAGGAGCACCTCGGACACGACGAGAACGGCTACCAGTCGTATTGCACTGTCTGCTGCCACAAGGCAAGGGGTTGCTGCTACTGTGTAGCAAAGCCGTACCGCGTCTGCCAGCACCCAGGAGACATACGGTGACGGTTACCTGAGCGGGCTCCATGCTTGCCGTGGTATGGCGTCTGCACAGGTAACTCAGGAAAAAAGGCGCGAAATGATTGTCTGCCCTTGCTTTCACGGAGGGAGGGAGGGAATGGGGGCCTGACGATATGTACCCAGAACCACCCGTGACAATGTTTTAGCCCCATCAGGCATTGGGATCTCAACCCAGAATTCCAATGGGCAGCGGAGACTGCGGGAACTGTGGGATAGCTACCCACAGTGCAATGCTCCGGAAGTCGACTCTAGCCTCGGTACTGTGGAAGCACTCTGCCGAGTTAATGCACTTAGAGCATTTTCTGTGGGGACACACACACTCGAATATATAAAACCGATTTCTAAAAAAACGACTTCTATAAATTCGACCTTATTCCGTAGTGTAGACATACCCTACGACTCTCGTATGAAGGCGCTTCTGGACTCTACTTTACATGCTATCTAATAAAGATTAGCATAGTGAGATGGCAATACAATTCACCACATTACAATATTGGTTACCCAGTCTGTTTAGAAAACTTTTTTCATTTTGCTCTATGTAGGTTCTTTTACAACCCTCATCACCATAGTATCCAAACACCCTCGAGGCAGGAATTAAGTGACACGACTAACATCTGTCACATGAGGTTTGAGCTCTCTCATCCTTTCCTAACAGGGACAATTGTATGTGCAGTGGAGTGTTTTGTTTTCATTTTTTGAACTCTTGTTTCTGTCTCCCACACTGACAAGCTTTACTCTTGTGGCAGAAAGTTCCATTGTGTCTGAGGAGCAGAGTCGATGACCACTCTCCTTATCCCAAAGCTTTAGTTGAACATTCAGATACCCTGGGCTCCAGCCAACAAGTACTATGAAGATAGGGACCAAGAAATCTATGGGAAGCTAGCATAGAGTGGAGGACTGACGTGATGGGTTCCTGGTAACCCATATTGCAGAGGAGATGTGCTGGAGCATTCATTATTAGTTGGAGTTTTCCAAACATTGAAGGCTTCATGACCAGGCATATCACATTGCTGGAGTCCACACAAGAAGTGAGGATGGTGTGAATAATTGAGGCCAGATCAGGGTGGAGTCTCCTAGCCTACCGAAGATTACAGAAAGCAGTACTCAGAGATGCGGCTATGTTGGAGCTCAGCATCAACAAGGAATCCAAGAATACTGTGGGTGTGAACCTTCAATCAAAGGAGTGTGCACTGCAGCTGCACATTCTTCAGAATACTTTCCTCTGCCTCTGACTATCACCACTGTCTTGCTCGGGTCTGCTAGTATATCGGCCTGCTTGTTAGTCTGGGATAGAACGTTGGGTTTGATTTTTGACAGTAATATGTGTGAACAAAGAACAAAGACACTGTTTGTTTCATCTGCCCACAAGCAGATGAGGTGATAAGAGATGGAATTAGAAGTGTCAGAGGATATTGCAGACACTGGGATCTGTGTCCTGTGGCCAGTTTATTAAGTGGTTGTATGCAGTTGTTGATAGGACCAGAAAGAGAACTGATCCTTTCGGGACTCGGAAAGCAAGGGGTCTAGAGGTGGAGGTGCAGTTTCCCATCACTGCTCTTTGGGGCACCCCTCCAAGAAGGATTCCAAGCACTTTAACACATTATCCTGGATCCCTGCCACCTCTCTCAGGCAAGACAGCAGGATCTTGTAGTCAGCAGTGTCCAGTGCCGCAGAGGGCCAGGAGAATGAGAATGGATGTCTGGCCTCGAACCACTTACAGCAGGACATCATCCGTCAGCACCATGAAAGCTGTTTCCAACCCATCCTGGCCTGAATCGAGATTGTGCCGGCTTTAGGATATTAGCTTCAATCACATGAATTTGTAGTTGTCCTTTGGCTCATTGTCTTTTCTCCCTAGGCATTTACATTATGATTTACAACATGATTCAGAGTCCTGCACTTAGGATGAAAGAATCCCATGCACCGCTACAGACTAGGGACCGAATGGCTCAGCAGCAGTTCTGCAGAGAAGGACATAGGGGTGACAGTGGACGAGAAGCTGGATATGAGTCAGCAGTGTGCCCTTGTTGCCAAGAAGGCCAATGGCATTTTGGGCTGTATAAGTAGGGGCCTTGCCAGCAGATCGAGGGATGTGATTGTTCGCCTTTATTCGACATTCTTGAGGCCTCATCTGGAGTACTGTGTCCAGTTTTGGGCCCCACACTACAAGAAGGATGTGGAAAAATTGGAAAGAGTCCAGGGGAGGGCAACAAAAATTATTAGGGGTCTGGAACACATGACTTATGAGGAGAGGTTGAGGGAACTGGGCTTGTTTAGTCTGCGGAAGAGAAGAATGAGGGGGGATTTGATAGTTGCTTTCAACTACCTGAAAGGGGGTCCCAAAAAGGATGGATCTAGACTGTTCTCAGTGGTAGCAGATGACAGAACGAGGAGTGATGGTCTCAAGTTGCAGTGGGGGAGGTTTAGGTTGGATATTAGGAAAAACTTTTTCACTAGGAGGGTGGTGAAGCACTGGAATGGGTTACCTAGGGAGGTGGTGGAATCTCCTTCCTTTGAGGTTTTTAAGGTCAGGCTTGAGAAAGCCCTGGCTGGGAAGATTTAGTTGGGGATTGGTCCTGCTTTGAGCAGGGGGTTGGACTAGATGACCTCCTGAGGTCTCTTCCAACCCTGATATTCTATGATTCTATGATTAGTGTTAACCTTGTCCATCTCTCCCATTTTTTTCAGGGTATGGGGGAGAGGTTGTTTTACTCACTGATTTTTCCTGGTCAGGTCTCACACAGATAGGCCTGAGCTGTGTGCTGTGCTTAGGTGGCTGCTCAGGGGGAATGGGAGTAAGCCCTGCCCCTACCACCAGCTTTTCACAAGGCATAAAGACCAGCAACAATCACAGACTTTGTGCTCAGGAGAGCACAGGGGCTGTTCCCTCAGGGCTTCCCCCAGGAGCCACTGATTGGAGAGAAGGCAGGCGAGGGCAGGGATTAGATAGACCGATAGGTGCACCTGACCTCTGAGCCTGACAGTGGATCCAGCTGTCCACATAATGGGCACAAAGAAAAGGAGGACTTGTGGCACCTTAGAGACTAACAAATTTATTTGAGCATAGTCAGTAGATTTATTTATTTGAGCAGAGATAGCACAGTCAGTCAGTCATTTCCCCTGGCCCCAAAGCAACAGGGAAGCCCTATGGGGCATTGTGTGACTTCTTCTCCTGGGAGGTGCACGGATATGATGCATAATTGTTTGTGGGGGGCACAATTTAAAGGTTTTTTTGGGGGGGGGCACGTGACCACCCCATGCATCGCCTCTGGGAGGGTGGGAGACATGGTGGGGGGGAATTTGAAACTTGTCTGCTGACTTTGCTGGCAGCTGGAGCAGAGCCATTCACAGGTGAGGAGCCTCATCCCGTGGGGTGCCCAGCCAGCAGGCTGACGGGGGGAGGTGGGCGAGGCTGCTGTCAGGAGCTGTTTTCCCTGGGTATATGGGCCTGGGTGGAAGAGAGCCAACCAGGGGAGCGAGGGGAGGAGGAGGGGGTTCAGCCTGGACTGCAGTCCCGTTAGACTGGCTGCTTTATGCCCCAGTGGAGAAATCAGAGCGGGGAAGGTGCTGAGTTGTTCTGAGTGAAGTGGGTCTCAGCCCACCCGGTCTCGGGCTGTTTCTAGGTGCAGTGGGCAAGGGAAGGCAGAAATCTGTCACCTCTGGAGGTGCATCCCTGCCACCCCACAACCCTATGCTACGTGCTGCATGCTGAAAGCATGGTCCAGCCCATAGCTTTTAGCCGCTGCTTATATTTAGGAGAGACAAGCGCCATTCGCGGAGCAACCAAAGAAACCAAAAGCTGCTCTGCAAAATCGTGTACAAAGACGCTTGGAGTTAGCCAGGGACTGGAGCTCAGGAAATGTAATGATGCAGGGTTCGTTTCTGAAACAAACAGTGGTTTCTATTACTTCAGCGTAATTATTCAGCATTTATAAGGTGAATAAGTGACAATAAAACAACTCTGGAAGAAGTGACGCCTGCTTAGCTGGCTTTAGTTGTGACTCCCAAATCCTTACAGACGGCCCATGTACTCCAATGAAGTCAATCACTGCACGAGGAGCAGGGCTGGAAACCAAATCAATTCAACAAACAAGTCAAGTGGTTAGAATCGAAGAGGAGAATAATTCCATAACATAATAAAACGGAAAAAAATCAATAGACTGCATAGCTAAGCAATTGCTACCTCCCAAGAACAGATGCTGCTCAAAATATGTGGGCACTGGTGTATTAATGTAGGTGGAATCAATGGGCTAAAAGTGTTAACATAACCCAGTCACTGTCTGACATTAAATGGTGGTAAACAACATCTGGGCTTCGGTGTACACAGACTTCAGCCTGCTTAGCACCATGGCAAACTCACAATTAATTTGTTTTCCATCTTTTATTAATGATGCAGAGAAGAAGGTAAAACAGGGAAAGCATTTGAAATGTAAAGTCATAGAATCATAGAATATCAGGGTTGGAAGGGACCCCAGAAGGTCATCTAGTCCAACCCCCTGCTCAAAGCAGGACCAATTCCCAGTTAAATCATCCCAGCCAGGGCTTTGTCAAGCCTGACCTTAAAAACCTCTAAGGAAGGAGATTCTACCACCTCCCTAGGTAACGCATTCCAGTGTTTCACCACCCCCTTAGTGAAAAAGTTTTTCCTAATATCCAATCTAAACCTCCCCCACTGCAACTTGAGACCATTACTCCTCGTTCTGTCATCTGCTACCATTGAGAACAGTCTAGAGCCAAAGTGTTAAATAAGGCTTTTATTCTAACAGCATTTCTTATTTCTTGTCCCTGTAGATATTTTTTTTAAAAAGACAATACCCTCTTGTTTGACAGTCTCTTAGATGGCGATAACTGTCCTTTGGGGAAAAGACGAGAAGCTGGTTGGGATGGGCTGGAGATGTGGTTGATGCTGTTGTTAACATTTATTTTTAGAAGTAAAAGCTCCCCAGTTTGACAGTCGCTTACCTGGTATTAAAGATTATAACAGCTCTCATCCCAGGTGATATTTGGAATGCAGCTGGAGCCAGGATGGGTGGAAGTGCTAATGAGGTCCCTCTCTCTGGCCTGTTCTGGTCAGGACACCTTTTAGGAACAGCTTGATGAAGTCCTGGGGTCCCAGGAAAAGGTCAGGGTGGAGCCGTGATGGTGACGCTCGTTCCAGTAGCCTTTGTTTTTTCTTCCTTTTTTTTTTGGTTGTATTTTTTTGAAGGCCCCAAAAGGGGCAAGCTGGGTGCTATAGCCTATCCCCTTATTATTTTGTCTGCTAATTAGGCCTAATATTACTAATTTTGGCTCATTAATTTTTGGCTCTATATTTCTTGTTTTTAACAAGCATAGTTTTAACACAGTTTTTAAAGTTTTATTCTAGAGAATAATTTAGTTATTCTGTCTTTCTTTTGTATTTGTATTAATATTTGTTATTATTGTTTTAACATTTTATCATTTTACATACTTTTTACAGTTGAGCTCACAATTTGGATAAATATTCAGGTCCAATTGTTGCAACATAATCTTTCTTTTAATGAGTAGATTTTGCCTAGGATTGGATTGGATTTTTTTTAATATCATTACAATTTCAAAGTTTATTTCAGTTTAAGCATTTAGAAGAAGGGAAAGAAAAAGGTCCTTGTTCATATTTTAAGGTTTGGAGCTGGGAGTGGAGCCATGGGGCTGAAGTCCGGAGCCCCAGCAGCCCCTGCAGGGCTGAAACCAGAGCTGTGGGGAGCCCTGAGCCTCAGTGTTACCTGTGGGGCTGAAGCCCTGAGCCCTGACACTCCCCGCAGGGCTAAAGCCAGGACTGGAGCTGTGGAACTGAAGACTGGAGCCCTGGCTCCCCACCTTCCCAGCCCCGGCATCCTGCAGGGCAGAAGCCCTGAGACCCCATGCCCCGTGGCTGAAGTCTAGAGTCCCAAGACCTCCCCCTCAGTGGCTGAAGCCCTGACGACCCCCCACTCCCATGCCCCTGGTGGCTGAAACCCTGAGCCACCCTGGAGTTTTATAGAATGTGTGGGGGTGGGAGGGAGAGACTCAGACAGAGAAAGATCGAGAACCCTCGCCATAGAAAGTGGTGGGGAAAGATGGTCATTTTGAGTAGGGGGAAAAGTTCATGGGATTTCTCACGGACAACAGGGGAAGCTGGATAAAGCTACTTGATATCACAAGACTTCCAAAATATTATCAGAGCCTGCAACCCTAGGAACCTTGCCTTGCTTTGAAATGCACGGTGAGCAGACCGGCCCTGCTGCGGAGGCTGTACAGAGACCTCAGCTCAGACACCCCACTGTGGCGTCCCAGACATTTGGGTTCTGCACAGAGCGTCTGATAACCCTCAGCTATTCTCTGCTGCAGTGCACCGTGGGCACCTCCCAGCAGGCCTGAGGTTTAGACAAGTGTCACCCACCCTAGCAAAGCATGGGTCTTTGTCCCTCTTGTCTGCCTCTACTTCTGATTGAGGGACTTAGGTCTATCCAGAAAACAAGACACCACTTTTTGCATTGTGTGTGCACTTTTCTTTAGTCTTTTTCTCATATGCTTTTTCTTTAATCTATGATGGATCCTTTTTCACAGTCTCCCTTTCCTTTGCGGTATCTCCATGCTAAAGCTGCTAATCAACTTCCAGGTGAGTTACCTCCCCGCTAATGGCCAGGTTCAATTTTTAACATGGCCCTTACATTTTAAACACCAAGGCTTTAGGGTCACAGTGGACAAGCAGCGGAACAGGATCTCCCAGGGCAGGGATGTGACGAAAAGGGCTAATGCGATCCTTGGGTGTATGAACAGGAGTGTGGTGAGTAGGAGCGGACAGGTGAGTTTTACTTCTGTTTATTGCATTGATGAGAATGACACCGGATTTCTGTGTACCCATCCCTGGTGTCCTCAATTCCAAAAGGATGGGGCAAAATTGGAGAGGGTTCAGAGAAGAGCCAAAAAAATAATTTGAGGGCTGGAGAAAATGAAGGAGCTCAGTTGGTTTAGTTTATTGGAAAGAATTTCAAGAGGTGGCTTCCAATGGATAGAGATTAAAACCAGACACATTCAAATTAGAAATAAGGCAAAAAACAGGGAGGGTGATTAACCTCTGGAACAAACTATCAGTGGAAATGGTGGGTTCTCCATCTCTGGCTGTCTTCACAGCAAGACTGGATGCCTGTCTGGAAGGTATGCTTTAGTCAAACAAAGGTCATTGGGCTCGGTTCTTTGCCTGTGTCAAGGCTTGGAGCAGATTATCTAATTGTCCCTTCTGGCCTCAAAAATCTACCTCCATGTGTCTCTTTGTGTGAGAGCAGTTTGCTATCTTGGTGCCTTGAAAATACAGTGGGTCAGATCCTCAGCTGCTGTAAGTCAGCGTCACTCATTTGACATCAGAAGAGCTCTGTCCGTTTACACCCACTGATGAACTGGCCCCGCGTGACTGCTAGCAGGAGCAGAGTTTATTTTTCCTATAATTGTTCTTAATTAAGTTTCAAACTCAGACTGTCTAATTTACACTAAGACTGGGTATCTATTAACCAGGGAGTAAGTAAGACCATTCCTGCCTGAATGGAGGCTTTTAACACCATTCATATCCTCTGCTGCAGAATTAATGGACATTTTAGGAATAACAGAACATTGTTAAATAAATTGGCAAACATTGGACTAAATGATAAATCCATCTGACAATATACATAGTGCAGCGCATACCAGTGGCTTATTATAATGACAGGCCTTGGGACAGGTTTACTTCATTCTGGTCTAGCGAGACTGTAGCTGAACAATGAAAGGCTCTCGCGCACAAGAACGCTTGCAAAATTATAGAAAATGAGGATTTCCATGATATGCAACTCAACCTTCTGCTACAGAGGTTTATTATCCATAAAGTTGACAGCAGAATAATTTTCACATGAGTGAAAGTTCCCCATATTGAGAGAGAGGCTGTGAAAGCCTTATACTGAATATAACAGTCATATTCATATGAAGGGGATATCACATAGCTGGATTACTATTACCATTCATGTGAATGTTCTTTTTGCAATGTAGAATGTATCAGAAAATGTTTCAGCTACAAATGATTTAACTGAATATAGTAGAATATAAAAATCCATGTGGAAACTACGCTAGTAGGATGTTAAAGGCTGTATGCTGACACCCGTCAGAATTAGGACATTGAAGTTCCTGTTGGCTTTTCCACTATGCTACCCTGGTCCATAGTCTTTTCTACATTTCCAAAAGAATGTTATTGTATATATGTTTAGCGTTCATATCAATTCTTTCTGTAAGGGACCTACATTAGTAATTGTGTCAGCATCCATATGCTACACAACTTTCTCCTCAGAAGCAGAACAGACCTCCGATGCAATTCAAGCGATGAACCAGTTCAATCTAATGTAACTGCTTATACATGCGCAACATTGATTTTCTTCACTGTAATTCAGGAAAGAAACAACTATTAAAATGGTAACTAGTCTGTTAAATTAGGCCACAAATATATGCCAAAAACATTTACACACACAGACCCACACATACACACACACACATATTTTTACTCTAATTTTATATTGCATACTAGAACTGTTTGAAGTTTTACGAATTGGAAAGTTTTCATTTAAAAAAATGACCATTTGCGGGGGAGAGGGGAGACTGGAAAATGCTTTGAGTTGCATTTTTTTTTAAAAAGTTAATAATTAATAGAAGCATTATTTTCTCATGTATTAAGATTTTGGTAAGTGGTTCACAGAAATCTGGTTTTCAGTAAAAAAAGAAATAACCATTTTGAATGTGGTTTTGGTTCAAATTTCAATTAAAAGAGTTAATGAAAACCAACAAAACAAAAAGAAACAACTTTGAAATGTTGATGTTTTCATACAGTGTTTTTTCTGCCACTCTATTGTGTACTCACTAGCTGTGTCAGTACAGATTAATGTATTGATATAATGACGTCATGGACAGTGTCCCACAGATTAATACACAGCCAAATTAGTTGTTACTAATCTAATTTTCTAGAACAAATCTGATAGTATATATTTTTTGAGAACTAGTAAGTGATCATGTAACTAACAATTAAACTGTAATATTTACACACATGAGGACACAGTTACAGTTGCATGAGCAACCAACCTTAACTTTACCGTCCCCTGACTTTTGACTGACTAACCACACAAACAAAAAGAAAGAAAGAAAGAAAGAAAGAAAGAAAGAAAGAAAGAAAGAAAGAAAGAAAGAAAGAAAGAAAGAAAGAAAGTTCACTCTCCAGAACTTCAGAGTTCTGCTGTCTGGAAGGAGTTGGTATTAGCACATGTACATAAATTTCCTTCCATTTTACTCTTTGGCTAAAGAACTCAGAAATACTGGGTGCCATACTTCCTAGGACATCCACCAGAAGTAGCCTCTTTCCTGTACACCCAGGAGCTCCTTGGGGAGATTGTGCATATAGCAGTAAGGATATATTACCGACCACCTGACCAGGATGGTGATAGTGACTCTGAAATGCTCAGGTAGACTAGAAAGGTTATTAAAATAAAAAGCTCAGTAATAATGGGGGATTTCAACTCTCCTCATATTGACTGGGTACATGTCACCTCAGGACGGGATGCAGAGATAAAGTTTCTTGACACCTTAACTAGCTTCTTGGAGAAGCTAGTCGCGTAACCCACAAGAGGAGAGGCAATTCTTGATTTAGTCCTAAGTGGAGCACAGGATCAGGTCCAAGAAGTGAATATAGCTGGACCACTTGGTAATTGTGACCATAATATAATTAAATTTAACATCCCTGTGGCAGGGGAAACACCACAGTAGCCCAAAAGTGTAGCATGTAATGTCCAAAAGAGGGACTACATAAAAATGAGGAAGTTAGTTAAACAGAAATTAAAAGGTACAGTGTCAAAATTGAAATCCCTGCAAGCTGCATGGAAACTTTTTAAAGACACCATAATAGAGGCTCAACATAAATGTATACCCCAAATTAAAAAAAAAAAAAACAACAACATAGTAATAGAACCAAAAAAGTTCCACCATGGCTAAAATACCTACACAGGGAACAAATATTTAACAAAGGGCTCTTCAATCTAGCAGAGAAACGTGTAACATGATCCAATGTTTGGAAGTTGAAGCGAGACAAATTCAGACTGGAAATAACATGGAAACTTTTAACAGTGAAAGTAATTTACCAGTGGAACAATTTACCAAGGTTTGTGGTGGATTCTCCATCACCGTTAATTTTTAAATCAAAATTGGATATTTTACTAAAAGATCTGCTGTATGAATTATTTTAAGGAAGTTCTGTGGCCTGTATTATACAGAAGGTCAAACTACAGGCTTACAGGTGACCCTCCTGGCTTTGAAACTATGAAGAACTGATTTAATGGCCAGCTGAAATGGCCAATGTACATTGATTATTATTTATTATTGTTATTTGGTGGGGGACATTTCCTAGCACTCTGGATCAAGTAACAGCTCTCAGGTTTGTTTGATAGCACGCATAACCTGGCTCTTTTAAGCTTTGCTTTTTGTTTTGAAAACTACTCTAATCATCACCAATCCTGGGGAATGGAAAAACCAAGCAGCGTCATTATCGACTGGCTGGATGCCACACCATCTTACCAAAATGTGTCTCATCTCAAGTTAGACTGCATCCTCTCTGGGGAAGGGACTGTAACTTCATATCTGTCCTATAAAGCACACACCCAGCTCACTACTGCAAGCTATAAAATAGTTAACCGAGGGTCTATTTTTTGCAATGGGATAGGTTAGTATGCAAATGCTTTAGCAAATACTGAATAATACCTCCATTGGGCAAGCAATCCTATAAAGCAGACATCTCTTGAGAAAATGGAACATCCACAGTATTTGAAAATTGAGTGCTATTTCTGTCCTCCAATTAATATAGCTACATTATTTTCAAGCACTAAAGTACATTATTACCCTGACCTGGGGTTACTGTAATTTTTTTCAGTCTACAAGATATGAGAGGTTAGTTCTAAAGCACAGTTCAAAGCACCCACAGTCTCCCACTCATTAAGGACAAGCTCTAACAGGTAGCAGACTGGAGAATTTCAGGGTATACGCCTATAGGCAAGTTGAAGATTGGTTGGCAATATCATTCCATGTTTCCAGCTCCGGGTGTAAGATTAATGCTATTTCTTTGCAAGGGTATTTCAGCAAAAGCTGCACTACAAACTGGCATAACAAGTAGAAATCCATTTAACTGACATAATCCTGAAAATATGTTATTCGATATAAGTGGGGTGAGCTCAGTTTGTAATGAACACCAACCTGGTTCCTCCATACACAAAATCGTCCCTGGGGTCCTTCAGTAACCCCTTTTCAGGTCCCCATCTCTAGCCTCTCCCCACTGCTGAGACTGCCCTTAATGTCGCCCAGAAGACTGTCTCTCAGTGGGTCAGTCATGTGATCTGTGGGAGGTGGGGGAAGCAGGACTTATACCAGTTCTCTTTATACAGGTGTAAACAGTTAGGTAATAGGGAAGATGCCAGTCAATGGTGCCTTAGAATATGCAGCGTAGTTCCTGGATTTAAAAAAGCAATACAACTTCCTGTTAGGGTGACAAATGGCTTCTTCTGCCTCCTCTTTACATCACCTCTCAATACCACCCCAAAGAAAGGCCCAGATCACCTGGTCACACAATTTCAGATAATTTTTTATTTGTTTTTTAAAATCGACCCACTGGCCTGGCCCATGCACACCTCTTTCAGGCTCTTGAGATAAGCTTTGTAATGAGAAATGTCTGATCTGTTTGACGCTACTACACAAAAACAAAACAGCAAAGTGAAATATGGGAAATATTTCATAACTGGAATTAGCCAGATTTGAAGCTGAAGAGAGACAAAAAGAACATGATAGACAGATGGCCAGAAAAAAAGCCAGGATGGAGGCAGAAAAAGCCAGGATGGAGGAGCAAGAAAGAGAGAGGAAACATGAACTGGAGTTAGAGATGGCAAGGGCTAAGCAAAATATACCAGACAACCCTAAGAATCCTTCTCCAGGTACCGCTTCCCATCCCAGAAAGTTCCCCACCTACAAGGCAGGCGATGATACAGACACCTTCTTAGAAAATTTCGAAAGGGCCTGCCTTGGGTACAGCATCTCTACAGACCAGTACATGGTAGAGCTGAGACCGCAGCTCAGTGGACCCTTAGCAGAGATGGCAGCTGAAATGCCTAAGGAACACATGAACAGTTACAAACTTTTTTAAAAATAAGGCCAGAATTAGAATGGGGATAACCCCTGAGCATGCCCGGCAGTGGTTCAGAGCCCTAAGGTGGAAACCAGACGTGGCATTTTCCCAACACGCCGACCACATTGTAAGAAATTGGGATGCCTGGATATCAGGAGCAAGCGTTAAATCTCGGGAAGATCTGTCTCTCCCTTAATGCAAATGGAGCAGTTCTCAGAGGGTGTTCCTGAGGAAATAGAAAGGTACATCCTAGATGGGAAGCCCAAAACTGTAATCGAGGCACGGGAGATTGGAACCAAATAGGTGGAGGTGGAGGAAAAGAAAAAAACTAGTAGCAGTTGGAGTGGATATCAGAAGGGGCAACCCGAGACAACACCCTAACACTGGGGGCAGCCCAAGGCCCCACCTACATCCCAAGGAAAACCCCAGACCCCTTGTTGTCCCACCACACCATTCCCCAGCAACCCACCCTGCCCCACTGACCAGTCAGCTGGGTGATGTTTTAAATGTAATGACCTGGGGCATGGGAAGGCCAACTACCCCAAAAACCCCAACAGATTACAGTTCATTGCACCGGGGTCACACCAAAGGTCCTCAGGCCCAGATGCCTCCCAGATACACTCACAGTGAAGGGAAACTGTGAGTGTGGGTGGAAAGAAGGTTATTGCGTGGAGGGACACCGGAGCACAAGTGTTGGTTATCCACCAGTCCTTAGTGGACCCCAGCTTAATCAACACAAAAGTCCAAGTGACGATTCAACCCTTCAAGTCCAACTCTTTTGACTTGCCTACAGCCAAGTTGCTGGTCCAGTACAAGGGCTGGTCAGGAATGTGGACTTTTGCAGTCTATAATGATTATCCCATTCCCATGCTGCTGGGGGAAGACTTGGTCAACCATGTGAAGCTAGCCAAGAGGATGGGAATGGTCACCCGCAGCCAAGCTAAACAGGCCTTCACACCTAGCTCTGTCCCTGAGCCTTGGACAAGGACCCAGTCTGTGTTACCAGAGACCCAGCCAAAGCCAGTCCCAGAACCAGAACTGACAAAGCAACCAGCACCAGAACCATTGACAGCCCTGAATCCAGTGCTTGCAACCCCGTCTTCAACCCCAAAACCAGAGGGCACCACCGAGCCCGCCCTGGCAGCAGCAGCTAAACCTACACAAGAGGCTCAGCCAGAGCCTGAACCCTAACTTAGCGCACCCACGGAGAGCGGTTCATGGAAGCAGCCCCATCCCCTGCATCACTTCCAGGGGGACCAAGCCCAAGTCCACAATCCAGTGAGGAATTGAGATCTCCAGCATCAAGGGAACAGTTCCAGGCCAAACAGGAAGCAGATGAAAGCCTCCAGAGAGCTTGATGGCAGCACGGAACAACCCACCGCCTCTCAGCTCTTCTAATTGATCCCGGTTTGTTGTAGAAAGAGGAGTTTTATACAAGGAAACTCTTCTGGGTGAGCACCAGGAAGACCGGCATCCTCAGAGACAGTTGGTAGTTCCAACTAAGTACCAGGGAAAGCTCTTGAGTTTAGCCCACGATCATCCTAGTGGCCATCCTGGGGTGAACAGGACCAAAGACCGTTTGGGGAGGTCATGCTACTGGGAGGGAGTGGGCAAGGATGTTTCTACCTATGTCCAGTCTTGTGAGGTGTGCCAAAGAGTGGGAAAACCCCAAGACCAGGACAAAGCCCCTCTCCAAATACTCCCCGTCATTGAGGTCCCATTTCAGCTAGTAGCTGTGTATATTCTGGGTCCTTTCCAGAAAAAGACGCCCAGAGGGAAGCAGTACACACTGACTTTCATGGATTTTGCCACCCGATGGCCAGAAGCAGTAGCTGTAAGCAACACCAGTGCTAAAAGTGTGTGCCAGGCATTTAGAGACATTTTTGCTAGGGTAGGTTGGCCCTCCAACATCCTTACGGATTCAGGAACTAATTTCCTGGAAGAAACCATGAAAAGCCTTTGGGAAGCTCATTGGGTAAATCACTTGGTTGCCACCCCTTACCACCTGGTGGAGAAGTTTAATGGAACTTTGGGGGCCATGATACATAAATTCGTAAATGAGCACTCCAATCATTGGGACCTAGTGTTGCAGCAGTTGCTCTTTGCCTACAGGGCTGTACCACACCCCAGTTTAGGGTTTTCACCATTTGAACTAGTATATGGCCATGAGGTTAAGGGGCCATTACAGTTGGGGAAGCAGCAATGGGAGGGGTTTATGCCTTCTCCAGGAACTAACATTCTGGACTTTGTAACCAACCTACAAAACACCCTCCGAACCTTTTTAGCCCTTGCTAGAGAAAACTTAAAAGATGATCAGGAAGAGCAAAAGGCCTGGTATGATAAACATGCCAGAGAGTGTTCCTTCAAAGTAGGGGACCAGGTCATGGTCTTGAAGGCTCTTTAGGCCCGTAAGTATTATGGGAAGGGACATTTATAGTCCAAGAGCGCCTGGGAGCTGTTAACTATCTCATAGCATTCCCCACCTCAAACCTAAAGCCGAAAGTTTACCATGTTAATTATTTAAAGCCCTTTCATTCCAGAGAATTAAAGATTTGTCAGTTTAGAGCCCAGGGATGATGCTGAGTGGCCTGAAGGTGTCTACTACGAAGGGAAATGTGCTGGTGGTGTGGAAGAGGTGAACCTCTCCATGACCCTTGGGCGTATGCAGCGACAGCAGATCCAGGACCTGTGCACTTGCTATGCGCTGATGTTCTCAGCCACCCCAGGACTGACTGAATGGGCATACCACTCCATTGACACAGGTAATGCTCACCCAAATAGAGCTCAACCTTACCAGGTGTCTCCTCAAGCTAAAACTGCTATAGAACGGGAGATCCAGGATATGTTACAGATGGGTGTAATCTGCCCCTCTAACAGTGCATGGGCATCTCCAGTGATTCTAGTTCCCAAACCAGATGGGGAGATACGTTTTTGCATGGACTACCATAAGCTAAATGCTGTAACTCACCCAGACAACCATCCAATGCCACGCACAGATGAACTATTAGAGAAACTGGGACGGGCCCAGTTCATCTCTACCTTGGACTTAACCAAGGGGTACAGGCAGGTACCACTGGATGAATCCACCAAGGAAAGGTCAGCCTTCACCACACGTCAGGCTGTATGAGTTTAATGTGCTCCCTTTTGGGCAGCAAATTGCACCCGCCACGTCCCAAAAACTTGTAGATAGTCTCTTAGCGGGATTGGGAAACTCTGCAGTCGCCTACCTTGACGAGGTGGCCATATTTTTGGATTCCTGGTCAGAACACCTGGAACATCTACAAAAAGTCTTCAAGCGCATAAGGGAGGCAGGACTAATTGTTAAGGCTAAGAAATGTCAAATAGGCCTGAACACAGTGACTTACCTTGGACACCAGGTGGGTCAAGGAACTATCAACCCCCTACAGGCCAAAGTGGATGCTATCCAAAAGTGGCCTGTCCCAAAGCCAAAGAAACAGGTCCAATCCTTCTTAGGCTTGGTCGGTTATTACAGGTGATTTGTATCACAATACAGCCAAATCGCCGCCCCACTGACAGATCTAACCAAAAAGAAACAGCCAAATGCTGTTCAGTGGACTGAAGAGTGTCAGAAGGCCTTTAACCGCTTAAAGCGACACTCATGTCTGACCCTGTGCTAAGGGCCCCAGACTTTGACAAACCATTCCTAGTAACCACAGATGCATCCAAGCGTGGTGTGGGAGCAGTTTTAATGCAGGAAGGACCTGATCAAGAATTCCATCCTGTCGTGTTTCTTAGCAAAAAAACTGTCTGAGACGGAAAGCCACTGGTCAGTGAAAAGGAATGCTATGCCATTGTCTACGCTCTGGAAAAGCTATGCCCATGTGTCTGGGGACGGCGTTTCCACCTGCAAACTGACCATGCTGCGCTGAAGTGGCTTCATACCCATCAAAAACAATAACAAAAAAGGTTTCAGAGTAACAGCCGTGTTAGTCTGTATTCGCAAAAAGAAAAGGAGTACTTGTGGCACCTTAGAGACTAACCAATTTATTTGAGCATGAGCTTTCGTGAGCTACAGCTCACTTCGAAGTGAGCTGTAGCTCACGAAAGCTCATGCTCAAATAAATTGGTTAGTCTCTAAGGTGCCACAAGTACTCCTTTTCTAATACCAAAAAATTATTCGGTGGAGTTTAGCTCCCCAAGATTTTGATTTCGACATCCAACACATCTCAGGAGCTTCTAACAAAGTGGCTGATGCACTCTCCCATGAAAGATTCCCAGAATCAACTGGTTAAAATCGTCCTTGAAATGTGGAAATTATTGTTAGTTTTTATATAATCAGAAGTATATCTAGAGGTGCATGTGTCTTATTAATTCTGTTTTCTCCTAGACCTCCAGGAAGAAATCACAGCCAGTGTGGAGCAGGCTGTCCAGCATCGTCTATGATTTGGGGGGCCTGTCATAACCATACAGCTAAGGGTAGCCTAGAATTCCTCCTTACCTGTAAGGGGTTAAGAAGCTCAAATAACCTGATTGGCACCTCACCAAAAGGACCAATGGGAAAAGAAGATACTTTCAAATGTTGGGGGCAGGGGAGGGGAAGGTTTTGTTTGTGTGTTCTCTGAGGAAAGCAGAGAAGCATCAGGTCAAAAAACTCCTCCTATAAACCATCCTGTACAAGTCTCTGATATTACAAAGAGTAAGTAAATAAGGGAAGGCACGTTAGATTACCTTTTGTTTTCCACGTGTGAATTTTCCCTTTGCTAGAGGGAGGTTTATCCCTGTTTTTTTTTCCTCTGTAACTTTGAAACTAAAGGTAGAGGGGATTTCTCTGTGTTTTTCAATCTTTTGTTATTCTGTAAATTATTTACCATCCTGATTTTACAGAGGTGATTCTTTTACCTTTTCTTTAAATAAAATTCTTCTTTTAAGAACCTGATTGAGGTTTCATTGTTCTTAAGATCCAAGGGTTTGGGTCTGTGTTCACCTATACCAATTGGTGAGGATATTATTTTCAAGCCTTCCCCAGGAAAGGGAGTGTAGGCTTGGGGGAATATTTTGGGGGAATAGGACGCCAAGTGGTCCTTTCCCAAATTCTTTGTCTAAATCACTTGGTGGTGGCAGCATACTGTTCAAGGACAAGGTGGAATTTGTGCCTTGGGGAAATTTTTAACTTAAGCTGGTAAAAATAAGCTTAGAGAGTCTTTCATGCGGGTCCCCACATCTGTACCCCAGTGTTCAGAGTGGGGAAGGAACCCTGGCCATTATAAAATGTGATTCCTGAAAACTTGAAATGATCTGCAGCCATTCCTGGCAGAAAGCACTGCTGTATTTTCAGGAAAGATGCTTTGTGCCGAAAAACCCTGCTACCTTTTGGATTTTTCACCAGCACAGTTTCATTCCCTTTTACTCTTAAGGGTGAAATTCACCCATGGCCACAGGGATCTCACAAGGCCTTCAGTGCAGTGTAAGTGCTATGAGTCTGAGGCATGGTGTTGAGGGGATATGAGTGGGCATATGGTGGGACTTTTCACCTCCTGGCAATGGGAACCATAGTCTGGGATGACCAGGAGCCCCAAAATAGAATCATAGAATCATAGAATATCAGGGTTGGAAGGGACCTCAGGAGGTCATCTAGTCCAACCCCCTGCTCAAAGCAGGACCAATCCCCAACTAAATCCTCCCAGCCAGGGCTTTGTCAAGCCTGACCTTAAAAACTTCTAAGGAAGGGGATTCCACCACCTCCCTAGGTGACGCATTCCAGTGTTTCACCACCCTCCTAGTGAAAAAGTTTTTCCTAATATCCAACCTGGATATCCAAATAGTGAAGAGCCATTTCAGCATAGCTTTATTAACTCTCACGAAGACAGGGGGAAATACAACCAGCAGCAGAACCCAGAACCTTTCCCGGAAAACGCAGCCCTCAGCACTGCACTATTGTTCCAGATGTCTCTGACAGCGGCAGGTACCTCTTGCAGGAGATAGTCACCACAGGGCCACACAGAATGACTCAGGCTATTCCTGTTCTCTGTGCCTGGGGAATGTGACAACTTCTCTTGTGTTAGAAAGTTTTGTGTGGTCCCAATAAACCACAATGTGTAGGGATGTCATTTACTTCCCAGGACAGATCTCAGGAGTCATGCCTTGAAGGGAGTCCCTGGAACCCAGAAGGCTCTTTTCAAAGGTTTTAAACATTTTTAAACAACCTGATGGTGGGTGTTTGTTGAATTCCACCATAGCTGTTATTAGCTCCTTTATACTGTCCTTTGCTTGTGTCAAAGCTTTGGTGTTATATATACTGGGCTTTACTTTTGACATGAGTCTTTCTTCCAAGTGCCAGCTCAGGAAAGCTAGGACATGCGGAAGTGAGGGAGGGAGACTCTGCCACACAGCACATGTTTGCTTACAAATCCCAGGGGCCCAGCCTCACTAATTATGTTATTCAGGATGGCTGCAGCCCACACATCAGGGATCAACCCCCGGGCATTATGCTTAGACTGAGGGCAGGCCACACATCAGGGGTTGAGTCCCTTGCATTATTCACAGAACTAAAGACTCAATAGCTTGAGAGCCACAGTTTTCTTCCCCTAACACTTTTATCTCCTGGATGAAGACATGATAACATCGAGCTGAAGCCAAAAGCACCCCATTGACAGCAGAGGGGGGGCATGAGCTGCCGGTGCAAAGGCTGTGCGTGACCAGCATTCTGGGTCGGCTCCAGGACAATGCAGCTGATTTCCAGGGCAATGCCAGAAAACACATCTTGGGCTTAAAAAACAAACAAACAATTTTTGTTCTTATTTGTAATGATACTCGAGAATAAAATGGGAAGAAGGCAATGGTAAAACAAGTGAGGCCATTGTCTTCCTATTGGAATAGCCATGAATAAGCTAGGGTGTAAAAGGCAGCATATCATTCTTCCCAGGGGAAAGAAACGGTAGCCAGAATTGACCCACCATGTACTGGTTTGCCCGAGTTCCTGAAGATTCTGCTCTCATATGCATAGGCTCTGCTCAGCATTCCTACCTGAGAACAACTAACCAGAATCAAATTAAAAATCTCAAATTAAATCACTATGGAGACCATATTAAAATGGGATCTGATGATTCTCTTACTCCGAGCAGTAAGAATTTAAAACAAAGGCAACATGGTAGTGCTGATAAACCTGGGGGCATTGCAATGACAGCTTGAGCAGATGTCCCTTCCTCCCCATAACAGTTGTAACGTGTGCTGTGCAAGAAACGGAGTCCATGCAAGCGACATTCTGCACAGCCATGCTGAGAGAGGAAGGAATTTGCAGTTAGCAGAACCAACACACAATGCTGTTCTTTCTCAATTATGAAATGTTCACATGAAGAGAGGAGAGGAAAATCCAGTTTAGGGCCAGATTCCGATCTTACTGATACATGTGTAAATTAGTGTTGTTACATTTTAATCCTGCGGTTCATCCCTGCTTTTCAAAGCACAAGACCAGCAAGTGCCATTTTCTGTCCTTCCTCCCCCTTTAGCAGTTTGTATCCCTTTAATTCACCTTTCATTTAACAGTCAGTTCTTTATTCGCCACACATGTTAATGAGGATCCCTGCCTGGAGCTGAGCTAGCCCAGGTCATGACAAAGCCAGCGGGGAGGAGCTGCTGCTGTAATGGAGGAGAAGGCCTTGCTGATTCCAGCTGATTCCTAAGCCTGTGCTGCAGCACAGCACACCAGCAGGATGTCTCCGCCTCGCCTGCCAGCTCTCCGCAGTAGGAAGCTCACTGCAGCACTTCCCATCTTATCCGTTGCTTGTACACTCATGATGGGCGAGCCGCACAAGGTTCAGAGTTCAGGTTCAGTCTGGATAAACATCCACAAATCCAGATGCTGCCCCAAGCCTTATCTGAACGACCCAAAACACGAGTCTCAAAAACAGAACCAGAGATCTCTTGAAAGCAGATTTTCACAACAAGATTTATGGCACTTCTGATATCAGTTGTGGGGGGAAACTGGGAATAAAAATCCAGATCTAAGTGTTTGAGAGGAGTTAAGCTCTAACAATGGTGAAGATTCAAGTGAGTCTGGGTGGGGGAATCCTTATGTTTTCCAGACCAGCCCAGAGCTAACACACTAACCTGGGCGTACCGGCTGCTGCCTCTTTTCTGGAACTCTGTGTAGCGGGCACAGGTGAGGCGGGAAGAGGCACAGCACATAAGAAAAGCTCCTAAGAGCTGTAGTTGTCCAAAGATCGCAGTCCCAGCTTCTACTCCAGACACGGGCTTTGAATAATAGTGACTTAGAACAACTGACAAAGACCAATCTGGCAACTGATGGTACGAAAGGGTAGAAGAACTGCTACTGTTAAAGGGGATTAGGACCACTGGAAGCCAAATACCGCATTTGGGATCATGAAAAGCGGAATTACGCAGTGGAAAAGATGTGGTTTCATTCTTCTCTGCTGCCCTGGGTCTCTATCTAGGAAGGAAGGGTTAATGAATGTTGGCTTAATTAGTGCAACTTGAATGAACAACATTTTTTTGTGTGCTTGAGGGTAAATTAAGACAACATTTAGCTCTGCTTCTTATTAGCTGTGCATAAATTCTCTCAAGAGCCTAATTAGCCCTGTCACAGCAAGTGTCTCATCCATTCACACAAGGGAATGTATCCCTTTACTATAGATTTTTCCTGGTAATAAACTGCACTAGCAAATAATAAATTCTCACTTCTTCTTTACGAGTTATGTTGGCCCACATCTGGGATCTAGTTGAACTGCACATAGCATGGGCCTGCACTCCCTCAATCCTGGGGACTCTCTGGGCAGTGCCAGGCCCCTGCATAATCTACAGTAGCCTCAGTGTTCCTCTAAATTAAATCAGTTACTGACAGCCCCAAGAGGCCCTGCCACCTACCCTGTCACCAGGGAGAAGAGACGGAGCAGAAGCCTCTACAACTCTTTTGCACTGACATGGTCC
Organism: Lepidochelys olivacea; assembly: GCF_965140295.1. Taxonomy (NCBI): domain Eukaryota; kingdom Metazoa; phylum Chordata; order Testudines; family Cheloniidae; genus Lepidochelys; species Lepidochelys olivacea. The sequence goes on from NC_140416.1 coordinate 128,855,484, forward strand.
TTGTGGGTTCAGATACATGGGCTTTAGGGGCAGATCCCTCCAGGCACTTTGCACTAAAAGTTCGGACCAACCGAGCTTGCAAGAGCCAGTAGATTTGCCATACAACCAATGTCTGCTGCAATTAAAACAAAACAAACTCACAAACTACTTCATCACAGCCATTACAGAAACAAATGTACCTACAGGTTAAAAAACTGAGTTATTCTTTCTCAATGTGTTCTTAAAAATAAAATCACTATCGAAACTGAACATCTGAAGAATACTATGTACTCTGAAAAAAGAAAAGGAGGACTTGTGGCACCTTAGAGACTAATCAATTTATTTGAGCATAAGCTTTCGTGAGCTACAGCTCACTTCATCGGATGCATAAAGTGGAAAAAACAGTGAGGATATTTTTATACGCACAGCCCATGAAAAAAAGTGAGGATGTTTTCTAAACTAAACTTTCTAAACTACTACATGCCACAAGGGGCTACAGCAATGGTTCCCTCCACCCACCCAGGAATATTGTTAATCTATCCAACTATACTCTTAGCTGAAGGGTTAATGTCTAGCTATTCCACCTGGAAGCAGGCGGGGCACACCCTGACTGTTTCCTAGGAGCAATGCACACATTGCTCTATCCAAGGACAAGGGCTAGATATGAACCCTGAGAACTTGATTGTTTGGACAGCAACTGTGGGAGGTTTCTTTAGCCTGGGCTCAAGGCCTGAGAACCAGGATTGTAGTAGATAGAGGATGGTAACTAAGCATATGAATCAACGTCATACATTCCGTTGTGTAGCAGTGTGTAATGCTTAGGGGGAGAAATATAATAAAAGGAGAAGGTGGAAGGCAGGGGGGGCAGAACAGCCCATCTCCGCTGACCAGCCTGTTTGCTTGCATAAAGCTGTGTTCTGTCTCATCACTGAACCGCAACACTTAGCCCAGCAGAAGAAGCTGTCCTATCTCGGGGCCTCTCCTTCTGCCCCTCCACCCCCACAAACGTGATACAGTTCTGTGGTGACCTAGAATCCTATTTTCGATGTCTCCGACTCAAGGAATATTTCCAACACACCTCTGAACAACATACTAACCCACAGAGACCTCCCTACCAACAGTACAAAAAGAGAAAAGGAGTACTTGTGAGCTGTAGCTCATGAAAGCTTATGCTTAAATAAATTGGTTAGTCTCTAAGGTGCCACAAGTCCTCCTTTTCTTTTTGCGAATACAGACTAACATGGCTGTTACTCTGAAACTACAAAAAGAAGGATTCTAGGTGGACTCCTCCTGAAGGTCGAGACAGCAGACTGGACTTCTACATAGAGTGCTTCCGCCGACGTGAACAGGCTGAAATTGTGGAAAAGCAGCATCACTTGCCCCATAACCTCAGCCGTGCAGAACACAATGCCATCCACAGCCTCAGAAACAACTCTGACATCATAATCAAAAAGGCTGACAAAGGAGGTGCTGTCGTCATCATGAATAGGTCGGAATATGAACTAGAGGCTGCTCGGCAGCTCTCCAACACCACTTTCTACAAGCCATTACCCTCTGAACCCACTGAGGGTTACCTAAAGAAACTACAGCATTTGCTCAAGAAACTCCCTGAAAAAGCACAAGATCAAATCTGCACAGACACACCCCTGGATCCCCGACCTGGGGTATTCTATCTACTACCCAAGATCCATAAACCTGGAAATCCTGGGCGCCCCATCATCTCAGGCATTGGCACCCTGACAGCAGGATTGTCTGGCTATGTAGACTCCCTCCTCAGGCCCTACGCTACCAGCACTCCCAGCTACCTTCGAGACACCACTGACTTCCTGAGGAAACTTCAATCCATCACCGATCTTCCTGATAACACCATCCTGGCCACTATGGATGTAGAAGCCCTCTACACCAACATTCCACACAAAGATGGACTACAAGCCGTCAAGAACACTATCCCCGATAATGTCACGGCAAACCTGGTGGCTGAACTTTGTGACTGTGTCCTCACCCATAACTATTTCACATTTGGGGACAATGTATACCTTCAAATCAGCAGCACTGCTATGGGTACCCGCATGGCCCCACAGTATGCCAACATTTTTATGGCTGACTTAGAACAACGCTTCCTCAGCTCTCGTCCCCTAACGCCCCTACTCTATTTGCGCTATATTGATGACATCTTCATCATCTGGACCCATGGAAAAGAAGCCCTTGAGGAATTCCACCATGATTTCAACAATTTCCATCCCACCATCAACCTCAGCCTGGACCAGTCCACACAAGAGATCCACTTCCTGGACACTACAGTGCTAATAAGCGATGGTCACATAAACACCACCCTATACCGGAAACCTACTGACCGCTATTCCTACCTACATGCCTCCAGCTTTCACCCTGACCACACCACACGATCCATTGTCTACAGCCAAGCTCTACGATACAACCGCATTTGCTCCAACCCCTCAGACAGAGACAAACACCTTCAAGATCTCTATCAAGCATTTTTACAACTACAATACCCACCTGCGGAAGTGAAGAAACAGATTGATAGAGCCAGAAGAGTTCCCAGAAGTCACCTACTACAGGACAGGCCTAACAAAGAAAATAACAGAACGCCACTAGCCGTCACATTCAGCCCCCAACTAAAATCTCTCCAACGCATTATCAAGGATCTACAACCTATCCTGAAGGACGACCCATCACTCTCACAGATCTTGGGAGACAGGCCAGTCCTTGCCTACAGACAGCCCCCCAACCTGAAGCAAATACTCACCAGCAACCACATACCACACAACAGAACCACTAACCCAGGAACCTATCCTTGCAACAAAGCCCGTTGCCAACTGTGCCCACATATCTATTCAGGGGACACCATTACAGGGCCTAATGACATCAGCCACACTATCAGAGGCTCGTTCACCTGCACATCAACCAATGTGATATATGCCATCATGTGCCAGCAATGCCCCTCTGCCATGTACATTGGTCAAACTGGACAGTCTCTATGTAAAAGAATAAGTGGACACAGATCAGACGTCAAGAATTATAACATTCATAAACCAGTCGGAGAACACTTCAATCTCTCCGGTCACGCGATTACAGACAGGAAAGTTGGGATATTACAACAGAAAAACTTCAGAAACAGACTCCAGCGAGAGACTGCTGAATTGGAATTCATTTGCAAGCTGGATACAATTAATTTAGGCTTGAATAGAGACTGGGATTCATTATAAAAAGTAACCTATTTCCCCTTGTTTATTCCTCTCCCCCCCCACTGTTCCTCAGACGTTCTTGTTAAACCCTGGATTTGTGCTGGAAATGGCCCACCTTGATTATCATACACATTGTAAGGAGAGTGATCACTCTAGATAAGCTATTACCAGCAGGAGAGTGGGGTGGGGGGAGAGAAAACCTTTTGTAGTGATAAACACCCATTTTTTCATTGTCTGTGTGTATAAAAACATCCTCACTGTATTTTCCACTTTATGCATCCGATGAAGTGAGCTGTAGCTCACGAAAGCTTATGCTCTAATAAATTGGTTAGTCTCTAAGGTGCCACAAGTCCTCCTTTTCTTTTTGTGAATACAGACTAACACGGCTGTTACTCTGAAACCTATGTACTCTGAAGACATCTTGTTCTTAATTTCAAAGAAATGGACTCAATTGGTTTCAAATATGATTTTCAAATCAGGGCACTTCTCTTAGGCAAAGTTATTGTAGTATGCAACCTCTCTGCTGCGACTCACTTACGAGTGAAATGGTTTATCTCACCTTTACTGTCAAGACCTGGACTAAAACATGGTCACCTAGCGCAGGGTTTGAATTGTGTTTTTCATCAGCAGTCTTAGCCTTGGCAGAGAGCCATGCACTAGCTCAGCCATTTCTGTCATACAGAATTGCCTTCATGCACCACGCAGGGGTCTAGGGCATGCCTAGATAACTGGCTACTTCCAACCTCTAGTTCATACACAATTATTTTCACTTTTCTGACAAACCATTTCCTTATTTTCAGAGAAACTGAGAATCTTTTCAATTGTCTTGCTCTTGCATCGAAAAGGAAAGTCAGCAATCTAAGGAGAATTCAGGATTTAATGTTTCCAAAGCTTTTCACTCTGGAGGCAGTAGTGAATGTTCCCCATTAGGAACTGCTTGTTGACCCTGCCTTCAGCATGAAACTCACAAAAGTAATAATATAAGAACTATAACAAACATCATAATAATAGTAGTCAGAGAACTCCAGTGAACTCCATGCTCTGAAAGCATTCGGCACGTCCTGTGCTATTTTGCCCAGGCTCGGAAGGTTTACATTTTATCGGTAAATGTTGGAAAACATCTATTACGGCATGCACACACCAACCGTTGACAAAATAGTTCCTGCTAGAATAACTGAAATTTGCAGGAAGGCAAAGTAAGAAAGATGCTTCTAGAGAGGTGCAGAGTTTGATTTAAGGAGGTTTACTTTGTATATTTTGATATATGGTGTATTTTAATGGTTACAAAGTTGTAACTGTTTGAATCTCAACATTTACTGTTATTAAATAACTATTATCTGACCCTCCCCATGACTTCCAGCAACTGAAAAATCAAAATAAAATCTTAAAACCCAGAATTTGATGCAACTATGAAAATGTAAATCAATAAAAATAGTAAAAAATGCTTAAAATACACTTTGATATTTTTTGTCAAAATTATTTAAAAATAAAAATCAATTTCTGCCAAGCCTAAGGATGGCCTGCCAGCATCTCCGTGGCTCACCCTCCATTCCTAATCTGCTATTTTCTCCAGTTGCGGCAAGCTGCTGCAGAAATTATATTCCCTGCATCCTATGCTAATGTCCTCATGCCTTTTCCTGGACAGATCATTTAATCTCTTTGTAAGCAAATTTCCCTACTGATTTTTATTTACAAAGAAAGTTTGGCACAATGTCGCCCCAGTCCTGATTGGTAAATTAAACCTTCTGACAACAGGGGTGTGATTAAGGCACATGGGTAGTGCAGCTTGAATGAATTGAAACTACTACTGCCCAGGGTGACCTTTGTTTCTGATCCGATTTCCATCCCCACTGGAAGCAATCCAGCACTCTACAGGAGAACTTAATGCACAATTATCAGTTTTCAGAGAAGTATATTTGCAAACTACTTTTTCCAACGATCAGGGGCATGTTCTCAGGACTTCTAGAGCATGTCGTTTTAAAAGGAGCAAAGTTTTAAAACTTTTTCACCTGTCCTTTTGGTTTGGAAGTAGTCTCAGTTAAAATAAAAGCAATGGTTACACTGTTCAAAACAGCCTGCCATTTTATATAGTGATCACTGATGAAAGCTGCATGCTGACCATATGACCTCTCATTACTCTCAGTGCTTTCAAAGTAAATGTCAGAATTATACTTCTAAGAGAATTCAGAGCACCTAGTTGCTTCTTTTTTAATATAAGCCTTTCATTCCTGGTCGCACCAGCAATATATCTGGAAGATGTAATCATGACTCATAGTGGCCCTATATATTAATTATCTTCAGAGATTTGCTCTCACATGTAGGTGGTACTTTCTAAAGTTGCTCTTTTACCATTTATAGTTCTTCCTGCTTGAGGCACATCATTATGTAGAACGAAACCATGATTTAGACAGTCATTTTCTCAATTTTTATGTGGAACTCTTGACACTTTTCTTCTGAATTCAAATTTGAAAGTAGGAATAGAAACTTTAATAATCCAGAGGATATTTTTTATCTTTATTTAGTTGGCTTAGCCCTTGGGCCATAGCAAACACTTTTAAGCAGGTTTCAGAGGGGTATCCGTGTTAGTCTGTATCAGGAAAACCAATGAGGAGTCCTTGTGGCACATTAGAGACTAACAAATTTATTTGGGCATAAGCTTTTGTGGGCTAAAACCCATTTCATCAGATGCATGGAGTGAAAAGTACAATAAGCAGTATATATATACAGCAAATGGAAAGATGTGAGTTGCCTTACCAAGTGGAGGGGTCAGTGCTAACGAGGCCAATTCAATTAAGGTGGAAGTGGCCTATTCTCAACAGTTGACAAGAAGGGGTGAATACTAACAGAAGAAAAATTACCTTTGTAGTGCTAACGAGGCCAAAGCAATCAAGGTGGATGTGGACATCCCCCATTCCCACCAGTTGACTTTAAGCAGTGGTCGGACGCCTGCTGCTGGAGCAGTGTGGAGTGTCGTTCCAAATGGGTGGTCACAACACCACTGAAATTTGACAGCTCCACTCACTGAAATTTGGCCCCGCTGCCCCTTCATACAGATGGGCCAAATGATGTTGCGATGTGATTCACTTGGAATCTGGTCCTATATGGTGGAGCACAGGGAATCTGCTGAAATCTTGAGACCTGGTGGATCATGCCTTGGTCGGGCAAAAGAGAGGGAAGACACCCTGGCTGTAGAAGACCCGAGGTCCCTGTCGGGGGAGGGAATGTGTCGGGACTGGAACAGGTTCCCTGCTGGGGGTTCGGGGAGGGACTGGAATTTGTCGCCCCTGGAAATGGCTAAATTGCCACCACTGTTTGTTAGGAAAATATTTGCTTTTTGCAGCTATCATACAGCTTGACTGGCTTTCACAATCTCCTGTGCAGATAAACCACCCAAATCCACAGCAGCAGAAAGTTCCCTAGGAAAACTGAGTGTCTCCCCTGAGGGGGGAGGTTATGCACGTGCGAGGCCTGGTCTTCGAACCATATGACTGCAGCTAGAAATCTGGACACATCCCTCTGGGTCTTCCGGCCCCTGCTCAGGGAGTTGTCTCCCATTGAATATCCGGGGCCTCCCTGTGTCGATGTGCTGTTACACCGGCTTACCAAGCAGCACCGTGGAAGCTAGCACTTTTAGGAAATTCAGAATAAGCCCTGATTTGCATGTTATTGTACATATCCTCACTGGTAGTTTTTGATTTTTGGGGAACAGAGGGCTGCGTGTTAACAGAGTCGTCTTGTCTAGGCAAAAAATTCACAAGGAATTGATGTATTAATTACAGTTTTTTTCTGGTAAAGAAAGTATTGCTGTGGCCCATCTAATTACACGAACATGCACACCGCAGTCTTTGACCTCAGGCTTTTTGTTTTAGATCACATATTTACATGTGAAACTTGCTAAAACTTTTTAAAGTCAAAGACAAATCTCTTTGGCATTTTCATGGGCCCTTAACTCTTTCTCAGAGAAATATCAACCAAATAAGTGACTTTCTAAGCAGTATCATAGAATCATAGAATATCGGGGTTGGAAGGGACCTCAGGAGGTTCTAGTCCATCCGCCTGCTCAAAGCAGGACCAATCCCCAAGTAAATCATCCCAGCCAGGGTTTTTGTCAAGCCTGACCTTAAAAACTTCAAAGGAGGGAAATTCCATCACCTCCCTAGGTAACGCATTCCAGTGCTTCACCACCCTCCTAGTGAAAAAGTTTTTCCTAATATCCAACCTAAACCTTCCCCACTGCAACTTGAGACCATTACTCCTTGTCCTGTCCTCTTCTACCACTGAGAACAGTCTAGAGCCATCCTCTTTGGAACCCCCTTTCAGGTAGTTGAAAGCAGCTATCAAATCCCCCCTCATTCTTCTCTTCTACAGACTAAACAATCCCAGTTCCCTCAGCCTCTCCTTATAAGTCATGTGTTCCAGTCCCCTAATAATTTTTGTTGCCCTTCGCTGGACGCTTTCCAATTTGTCCACATCCTTCTTGTAGCGTGGGGCCCAAAACTGGACACAGTCCTCCAGATGAGGCCTCACCAATGTTGAATAGAGGGGAACGATCACGTCCCTTGATCTGCTGGCAATGCCCCTACATATACAGCCCAAAATGCCGTTAGCCTTCTTGGCAACAAGGGCACACTGCTGACTCATATCCAGCTTCTCGTCCACTGTCACCCCTAGGTCCTTTTCTGCAGAACTGCTGCCAAGCCATTCGGTCCCTAGTCTGTAGCGGTGCATGGGATTCTTCCGTCCTAAGTGCAGGACTCTGCACTTGTCCTTGTTGAACCTCATCAGATTTCTTTTGGCCCAATCCTCCAATTTGTCTAGGTCCCTCTGTATCTTATCCCTACCCTCCAGCGTATCTACCACTCCTCCCAGTTTAGTGTCATCTGCAAACTTGCTGAGGGTGCAATCCACACCATCCTCCAGATTATTAATTAGTCATCTAATCCAACCCAGTGTTCCAAGCACGGCCAATCCCCAATTTTGCCCCCGATCCCTAAAGGGCCCCCTCAAGGATTGAGCTCACAACCCTGGGTTTAGCAGGCAAATGCTCAAACCACTGAGCTATCCCTCCCCATATGTGTTCTCTCTCTGTGTGCTGCACTGGCTGTGGCCCAAGAGCCCATACAGCAGACTCCAGTCGAACTGCCCAAAAGACCACAGACCCATTTCAGTAACGAAGGCGCCCAGCCAGGTTTATTGTCAACGAAGCACGATCCTAGTATCCCGTAAACTCTACAGGATCACTAACACATGTACACCTGTTCCAATGGACTAGCTGAGTGAGTGGAGGGACTTTCCACTCCCCTCATGGATGGCCAAAGACGCCCCCTCTGAAATCCCTCTTTTATACACTGATACAGACAAGGTGCATATTGCCCTTCTGACGTGGTTAGTTACCACCCCTTACCTTGTACATGTTGGTTGGATCAAAACATCTCTATCCATCATCCTGTAGTCCTGACCTTATCTTTAAGAGAGGTTAGCATGTCCCTGTATCATCTTTGGGGAATGTGTTTACACCATAAACTGATATTGGGGTGTTCTGGCACGATCCTTTTGGAATGTGTTTACAGGAAAACTTAGTGCTTAGGAGTGCTTGTGTTTCTGTGACACTCACCTTGTTCTTGCCAAGTTCATGTATCGGATAGTGACCCTGCAAGCAGGCCTCTGCTTTGTAACAGGGCAGGGTCCGACTCAGCCTGACTGTTGCTAAATCTGCTTTATATTAGCAGGGCTTGACTGCATTTGGATGTTAGGCCTTACATTAGGACTCTTATATGAGGCCTCGTGTCTCAGGCTCTCTCTTTCTACTACACCGTCTTCATTAGAATGAATCATAATTTACAACTGTTGGCAAAAACAGACTTCCAGAGATGATCAATGATGCAGTTTTTGTTTAAATTGTGTTGCTCAAGTTCCAGAACTTAAACAAAAAAAAAAAAAAAAGGGGTTATTTGAAAGCAGCATGTAAGATATCAGTTTCTGTAATTCCACTAAACCAGATGAGCTTGAATGATTGTGTAAGCTGAAACAAAAACTCCTCTTGATCTTGTGAACAGTGGGAGACAAGATGGCAATGACCCCAAATATCCCCTTCCCACTGCTGCCAGCTCTCCTGTCTGCTTCATGTTTCACTGGCCGGGTGGGGATAAGTCCCCACAATGCCAAGCAGATACAAAGTCTTGGGATCAGACACTGTCTTAGAGTCCGGGAGTCCCAGCAATAGCTGGGCTTCTCTCTCTCACACTCACTACTTACATTCTGCAGCATGAAAGACGGTGTACTCTGAGTCCCAGAATGTTACGCTTCCAGATTTTGTGCCACCTGCCAGATTTTGCTTTGCCCTTAGAGACGTCGTGCTGGATTCAGCCCATCTGTGGGGCCTACCAGGGAGTTCAGAAGTTTAAAGAAATTGCTTTCACTACTGTTAACATTGAGGTCGGGGGGAACGTCCAAAATTTCACCCCTCCTCCTGAGGTGGCACTGTCAACAGAGCGAAGGGTGGCTTTCCCTTTCGGCGCTAAGGTTCTCCCATGCTTCTGACCTCTACCACAGTGCATAAAGCTTTTCCTTAACTCAACGTGATATAAATTATTGCACCATTGCTAATAAAGCCAGATGTTCTCAGCTACTTGTGCAAAGTGGCTTTCTAATAGCCTGCATCATTAACTAGAGACATTTCAAAGCCAGAGAAAAGAGCTGTAATAGTAATAAATTGTTAAAGAAAAAAAGGCAATTGATATAACTGCTTCCAAAGTAGTTGGGCGAAGGAAAATAGGCTTTCAGCAAAATGAATGAGTCAGAGTACAACATTTACAATCTCAGAAAAATACAAGCCTTGGCCATTTTTTGGATAATGGATAAAGCTAAGACTATGTTGGTTATTAAACTATTTTACGAATGTAAATGTATAAAAGAATGAATACAAAAGAGCCCCTTTTGAAAACCTTCTCAAAATAAGATTGAATCTTAGTCACTTCATTCAGAGAGATAATAAATTACCTCTTTTATTTCATGAATGTTATGAAAAAGGCAAAGATTAAGGGCCCTGCCATCAAAGCATTTCCACACAGCTGCAAAGATAGCTCAATAGAAATATCCTCCACAGATAGGGAGCCTCTTAAATGGTATGTTGGGGGACTGCTATCCTGTAGAACAAGTAGATATGTTTTATGAGTTGGTATTGTACAGCAGAGGAGAAATCATTTCTCTGCAGTAGGAATACAATCTCCGATGCTCACGGATCATAGAATCATAGAATATCAGGGTTGGAAGGGACCTCAGGAGGTCATCTAGTCCAACCCCCTGCTCAAAGCAGGACCAATCCCCAACTAAATCATCCCAGCCAAGGCTTTGTCAAGCCTGACCTTAAAAACTTCAAAGGAGGGAAATTCCACCACCTCCCTAGGTAACCCATTCCAGTGCTTCACCACCCTCCTAGTGAAAAAGTTTTTCTTAATATCCAACCTAAACCTCCCCCACTGCAACTTGAGACCTTGTTCTGTCATCTGCTGCCACTGAGAACAGTCTAGATCCATCCTCTTTGGAACCCCCTTTCAGGTAGCTGAAAGCAGCTATCAAATCCCCCCTCATTCTTCTCTTCTGCAGACTAAACAATCCCAGCCTCTCCTCATAAGTCATGTGTTCCAGACCCCTAATCATTTTTGTTGCCCTTCGCTGGACTCTTTCCAATTTGTCCACATCCTTCTTGTAGTGTGGGGGCCAAAACTGGACACAGTACTCCAGATGAGGCCTCACCAATGTCGAATAGAGGGGAACGATCATGTCCCTTGATCTGCTGGCTATGCCCCTACATATACAGCCCAAAATGCCATTGGCCTTCTTGGAAACAAGGGCACACTGTTGACTCATATCCAGCTTCTCGTCCACTGTCACCCCTAGGTCCTTTTCCGCAAAACTGCTGCCGAGCCATTCGGTCCCTAGTCTGTAGCGGTGCATGGGATTATTACGTCCTAAGTGCAGGATCACCCAGGGGTCAGTGCAGATACCATGGTATTGATTAGCTAGCTTTGGGGGGATAGGTCTTCATTTCAAATGAATGTATTTTGCTGCATTAGTTAGTGAAAGCTCTGTGACTGATGAGGAATGTATCTTAAAGAGTACTTTACTGAGATTAGGCAATAGTGACACAGTATTGGTCTGGTCCTCCTTCCAGCAGGGTTGAACCTTGTGCAGTTGTTGCTCCTTAATGACCGTACTCTTAACTAATGAGTTGGCTGGCCCCGATCCTTCAAGCTCACCCCCCACACCTGCACAGAGCCCCATTCAAGTCATGATCAATGGGACTGCGAGAAGCACAGGTGTCCCCCACGGGGAAGAACATTTTGGTATTTACCCAAAGGAGGCGCTGTCTGGGGCATCTCACTGACTGGCCCCCTCTGGAAAAGAAAGAATGAGTGCACCTTTATCTCAGTTCTATGAGCCATTCACAGCTGTCCATGCAACAGAACGGCTCTTCTGAAGGAAGGATCCACATGGGCCAGCTACTCTGGTGCCCCATGCTACATAGTGCATGTGAGCAATTTCCGGTAGGTGGCTCCTAAGAAGCAGCCCCAGGACTTTGCTGAATTCAAGCCAGGGTACCAAGGAATGGCAGCAAAGCTTCCACCTGTATGTGGCTCTTCCCAGTAAGTTCTGGAGAGCATCGACTGAATGATTAGATTACGTTACTTGAACAGGGTCGAGCAATCAAAACCGCTGTCCACAGCAGCCAGCACTTCGTCCATCTGCCCCAGCTCCACGTTCCGAGAAGGGGAACGGCTTTGCAATCATATCCCAATTCCCCCCGTGGCACCAGCACCTGCTCCATACGGTTTGGTCTGGGAGTGCTGCCATGCCAGGATGCAGGAGAGCTCGCTGTTCCCACCAGGCCCCAGACAGAAAGTGCCCAGATTCTGAAGCTGAAGGAAACAGAAAGTTTCTGCATTGGTTTGTTCCCCTCCACATGTCATCATGCAGGAGAGAAGCATATGGGCCTTTATGAGTAACCCTTAAATATTGTCTCTTCTGAGACTCTCGCCCGTGAATGTCACAGCAGTAGAAATGTAAACACTTGGTCTAACCCAGGGAGCCCCACTCCCCTCTCAGAGCTCATAAAACCTTCTTTTTCAAGTATTTTTGCATACCAGTTAATTGTTCGTGCCTGTAGTTTAAATGGACCTCAGAGTAATTAATTTCTCTTGGCTCTTATCTGCCCTGTTTCCTAGGTTGCTCTGTCCCCTCCTGCTGCCATCTTTGTTTAAAAGTTATAGCTAGTCCAGAAACCCCACTGCAGAAAGATGAGGCCACTGAAAAAAACAAAAAACAAAGAAGAAGCTTCAAATAACAACTTTATTTAAATATGTGCAGTAAATTAATTATTTTAACCCTTCAATAACGCAACAACTGAAGAGACTATTCAATTTATTGAAGATATGGTTGCCAAGCAACAGAGATGTTAATTCTGCTTCTAATCCTACCGAATAACTAATATATGCAACATGGCTTTTCCTTATTTCTATATAGTAGTATCCTTAAAAGTAAAGGTAACAAAGTAATGGAAACTGCATTAAGTTAACTAAATTAATACAACAAAGTGGGCACATAACAGGATTTTCACCAATTCTTATTCAAGGTTTTACATGAAAAGGTAATAACTTGCTTATTGAAATATTTAACTTTTGTTTACCTGTTTGTTTTTAAAATGCTTTGTCTTAACTTTAAGCTCTTAATGCCTTATTTGTATAGTTATAAATACTAGTCTGGCACCGTTCGTCTTTAATTTTACGTTCGTCCTGTATGTTGTCCTGTGTTGTTGTATGTTGTGTCAGGTGACGATTTTTTTGGTTTTATTTTGTTGCAACAAAACCTAATTTCAGAGTCATTTTTCAAAATATAAGTGGTACCACAGTATTGTAACATTATGATTGGCTATAACCATTGGAATACCAATTCTTTTGCAGAGCCCAAAAGGCCTCGGTTATTAATATTTGCACATTTCTGCTTCAGTAACTAAAGCAATTGCAAACAGTGGGGTTTTTTTTCTTTTTTTTTAAATTAATCAAAGGCTTCTTACTCCAAGAAAAAAAAACTGAAGGGAAAAAATCTTCAACTTTAATGCAAAGATAATATAAACAAAATGAGCTATTACCAGCAGGATAGTGAGTTTGTGTGTGCGGTTTTTGGGAGGGGGGTGAGGAGGTGAGAGAACCTGGATTTGTGCAGGAAATGGCCCAACTTTATTATCATGCACATTGTGTAAAGAGTTGTCACTTTGGATGGGCTATCACCAGCAGGAGAGTGAATTTGTGTGGGGGGGTGGAGGGTGAGAAAACCTGGATTTGTGCTGGAAATGGCCCACCTGATGATCACTTTAGATAAGCTATTACCAGCAGGACAGTGGGGTGGGAGGAGGTATTTTTTCATATTCTCTGTGTATAAATAAAGCCTGCTGCAGTTTCCACGGTATGCATCCGATGAAGTGAGCTGTAGCTCACAAAAGCTCATGCTCAAATAAATTGGTTAGTCTCTAAGGTGCCAAAAGTCCTCCTTTTCTTTTCACCAGCAGGAGAGTGAATTTGTGTGGGGGGGGTGGAGGGTGAGAAAACCTGGATTTGTGCTGGAAATGGCCCACCTGATGATCACTTTAGATAAGCTATTACCAGCAGGACAGTGGGGTGGGAGGAGGTATTTTTTCATATTCTCTGTGTATAAATAAAGTCTGCTGCAGTTTCCACGGTATGCATCCGATGAAGTGAGCTGTAGCTCACAAAAGCTCATGCTCAAATAAATTGGTTAGTCTCTAAGGTGCCACAAGTACTCCTTTTCTTTTTGCGAATATAAACAAAATGTCACTTTCTGTTCTGGATCTTTAAAAACTTGTTTATTACCTTAAATATTAAAGTTATCAGAAGGTTATAGCAAAAATGTCCAAGTGTTTGCATAACCTGTAATAAAAACTTTATTTAGGTTTAATATTAAGCTATTTTCTTTTGGGTTATGCTAACAAAAGTACTGGCTAGTAAGGTTAGTGCTTTCACATATATAACCAAAGTTTATTTGCTGTCAAAAACAAATTCATTCTAAAAAGCTTGACAATAATTCTGTTACGAACTCCTCTGCTAAACTGAGTGCTCGGGGGAGGAGGGGAGGGCAATACACCTTCTCACAGAAGATTGAGAGAGTCTATTTTAGCAGTCGAGCACTATATTCATTATGAAAAAAATAGTAACACATGTCAAGTGAAAATTGAACTTCTATGCAAAACCTGCCAGAGAATCTAAAATGGGTATATTTGTGCTAAAGAATGGGGGAAAAACAGAAGAAAAGCACCACTTGCGTTATAAAAGACTCAGTCCCTATTATATTGTAAAGAAACGAAGCTAATCTGAATATGAATTTGGTTTATTGAAAAAAAAGAAATATAAAAACAAACACAAATATGAATATGTGTGCCTGTGACAAGGAACCTGTTCAATCAGCACACCAGGATTCTGTCCCCTAGACTAGTACAAAGATGCCTCCACCCCCCTTCCACTCGCCTTTTATAGACTGATACAAACCAGTTACGTATTACATTTAACATGCCTTTTGTTATTATTCTGGACCTTCTACCTGCTAGTTCAAAGAAAACTTCCTCATTCATTCTCCTAGTCATTCCCTCCTTATCTTAGGAGGGGTTGGTGTGTTCTTGCACCATCCCTTGGGAATGAGTTTAGGTAATTACTTGAGAGATCTGTGAGTTTTTGTACTATGCTCTCTGGTCAGGAATGTGCTCACTTCGTTAGCTGATACCTAGTGTGTTAGTATTCTGCGAAGGCCTGGCCTACTCTGGTTCATGCTCTTAGTTATGCCTAGGCTTCTAGCAAGGCCTATGCCTTCCAGTCATCTGGTGAGAGGCTGATTTAAGTGATTGGTTACATAACACAGTTAGTGGTTCTGCAATTTCATATTCAGAACTCTAGGGTGAATATCATCTGGTCCTGGTGACTCATTACTGTTTAAATTACTGATTTGTTCCAAAATCTCCTCTAATGACATCTTGGTCTTAGACATTTCCTCAGATTTGTCACCTAAAAAGAATGGCTCATGTGGGAATCTCCCTCACATCCTCTGTGGTGAATACTGATGGAAAGAATTCATTTAGTGTCTCAGAAATGGCTTTGTCTTCCCTGGATGCTCCTTTAGCACTTCAAACGTCCAGTGACCCCAATGATTGTTTGGCAGCTTCCTGCTTCTGATGTACTTAAAAAATCCTGCTGTTAGAATTTGAAGAGCAACTAGCTAAATACAAAAATGCTTTCTTTGCCTCTCTGATTATATTTTTACACTTGACTTGCCAGGGTTTATGCTCCTTTCTATTTTCCTCACCAGGATTTGACTTCCAATTTTCAATGGACACCTTTTTGTCTCTAACCACCTCTTTTAATCTGTTCTTTAGCCATGGTGGCGTTTTTTAGATGCTTTTAATTTCTTTGGTGTATTTATATGGGAGTATAAATTTAGTTTGACATCTATTATGGTGTTCTTAAATAGTCTTCATGCGGTTTGCAGGCATTTCACCCTTCTGACTTTCCATGTTTAATTTCTGTATGACTAGCTTCCTCATTTTTGTGTAGTTCCCCTTTTTGAAGTTAAGTGCTACTGTGGTGGGTTTCTTTAGTATTTTTCTCTCTACAAGGATATTATATTTAATTCTTTATGGTTGCTATTACCAAGTGGTTCAGATATAGTAACCTCTTGGACTAGATCCTGTGAACCACTTAGGAGTAAAGCAAGAGTTGCCTGTCTCCTTATAGGTTTCAGGACAAGCTGCTCTAAGAAGCAGTCATTCAGGGTGCCTAGAAATTTTATCTCTGAATTGCCTGCTGAGGTGACTTGTATCCAATTAATATGAGGATGGTTGAAATCCCCATTAATATTGCATTTTCTGCCTTGAGCTTCCGTAATCTCCCTGAACATTTCACAGTCACCATCACCATCCTGTTCAGGTGGCCGATAATATATTCCTACTGCTACACTCATTTTTCAATCATAGAGTTTCTATCCATAGAGTTTCTATAGTACACTGTGATTCATTTAAGATTTTTTACTTTATTTGACTCTGCTTTCTTTCACATATACTACCACTCCCCCATCAGCACGAACTACTGTTGTTCCTATATATTTTGTACCCTGGTATTAGTGTGTTCTATTGATTATCCTCCTCTCACCAAGTGTCCATGTTCCCTATCATATCCATATCCTCATTTAATGCCACACACTCTAGTTCATCTTCGCATTTAGACTTCTAGCATTTCTATATAAGCACTTGTGAATGTTGTCAATATTCAGTTGCTTGCTTTCATGGTTTCTATTTAAATGAAACTCTTGTGTGAGTGTTTCTCATTGGCCCCTACCTGTACATTTCCAACGTCTTTCCTGTTCTCATCACCAGAATAGAGACTTCACCCTTTAATAAAGTCGTCCCTTAGTGATGTCCACAGCTGTGAGCTTTCCCCTAGCCCTTAAATTCCTCTACAAACTTTCTAGTTGTACATGCCAGCAAGCTGGTTCTGTTTTAGTTAGGTGGAGACCATCCTTCCTGTATAGGCACCTCCTTTCCCAAAAGGTTCCCCAGTTTCTAATAAACCTAAAACCCTTGTCCCTACACCAGCCTCTCATCCGTGCATTAAGACCCTACAGCTCTGCCTTTCTTTCTGGCTCTGTGCTCTTCTCTCTTCACTGAGGAGTGGCCAGAGAAGGACTCTGCCCTGATATTCAATGTCCCCCATACACTGGTGTGCTGAAGACTGTTAAAATTAGAAGCTAACATTTTTAAGGGTTTTTTGGTTCTGCTTGCAGGTTAGGGGGCTCTGATGGCATCAGTGTCATCTGGATCCTTAGCAGGTAGTCTGCAAAGAGCCAGCTTGGAGTAAGCAGGGCTGAGTTGTGCCTCTCTGCCTTAGGGTATGTCTATGCTACCCACCGGATCGGTGGGCAGTGATTGATCCAGCGGGGGTCGATTTATCGCATCTAGTCTAGACACGATAAATTGACCCCTGAGCACTCTCCTGTCGACTCCTGTACCCCAGCACTGTGAGAGGCGTAGGCAGAGTTGACGGGGGGAGCAGCAGCAGTTGACTCACCGCAGTGAAGACACCGCGGTGAGTAGGTCTAAGTACATCAACTTCAGCTACGTTATTCACGTAGCTGAAGTTGCGTAGCTTAGATTGAGTGCCCTCCCCCCTCCCCCAGTGTAGACCAGGCCTTAGGGAGCAGCCTGCTTTGTCTCTCTGTTTTTGGTTGTGTGTGTCGGGTGTCTGGATTTTAAATATTATGCTGCATCCTTCCAGAAAGAGAAAATACAAAAATACTCTAACGTCTGTGTGTACGCCATGAACACCACACACTCCAAGTCATTTGCTCTCCTTCAACAAATATTGCTTTCTCTAATAGTTCCAGTGGCATGGAGCTGTGACATTTTCCACCAGCTTGGGGAACCTCACATATTTGGGACACAGATCTGTTATAGGAGCTGACCTTATACTATGGAGCTCACTGCATCAATAGACAAGGAAAACCATGGAACCCCCCCCCCACTTAGAACTAAGTAGAGAACTGGTCTCCTCAATGTAGAACTGGTCTCCACAGTGCTGCAACACCTCAAAACACCTCCAGATCAAAAATGAACCCAACAATCAACAGTGCAAAATCACATATGAAACCAGTGCTGGGATAAGTCCAAAGACTTGAAGAACCATACTGAACACATGAAGGACCCCAAAAGGCCTCACTGAATCTCCCTATCATGACCATGCTCCAACCATCACAGTCACCCAAACTTGTTTTGGTGGAGAGTTGAGGCAGGGAGCCTATGTTCTACTGCCTCCATCCTATGTATACTGGGGTGGATGGTAGTTCTATTCTCCCTTCAAGAGGGTGCATGCAATGTGCTATCATGCAGGAGAGCAAGGGGACTGCAGTTATGGCTGTCTCACCCTCGGTCCCTTGTGTACCCTGTAAAGACAAAATTCATGCTGGCCTCACTGACCTCCTCTTTCTAATTTAGCTGCATCTTTCCTTTGCTGTATGCGTATTTCAAAAGTTTTTCTTGGGCTGCTGGACCCCTGGTGGCATTTCTATAAAGAAGAAATTATCCCGTCGGGACAGGAAGAATCTCTGCCTGGTGAATAAACAGAAGACTCTTGCATCAACAGGGGAATCTAATTGGCGATTGGTCCTGCTTTGAGCAGGGGGTTGGACTAGATGACCTCCTGAGGTCCCTTCCAACCCTGATATTCTATGATTCTATGAATCTTAAGGAGGGGTAGAGAGATTACTTTATCTCTGTATTTGGTATGGCTGTGACCACTGATGGAAAATTCTGTCCAATTCTGGTGCCCACAATTCAAGAAAGATGTTGATATGCTGGAGAGGGCTCTGAGAAGAGCCATGAGAATTATTAAAGGATTTAACAAACCTGCCTTATAGTGATAGACTCAAGGAACTCAATCTATTTATCTTAAAGAGAAGGTTAAAGGGTGATTTGATCACAGTCTATGAGTACCAACATGGGGAACATTTTTGATAGATCTTCAATCTAGCAGAGAAATCTATAGCACTATCTAATGGTTATAAGTTGAAGCTAGACTAAATCAGATTGGAAATAAGGTGTAATTTTTAAGTGTGAGGGTAATTAATCATTGGAACACTTTACCAAAGTTTGTGGTGGATTCTCCATCACTTAGAAATTTAAAATCAAATTGGGTCCTTTTTTCTGAAAGATCTGCTCTAGGAATTATTTTTGGGAAATTCTCTGGCCTGTGTTAAGCTGGAGGTCAAACTAGATTATTCCAAGGACAAAAGGGACAACTATAATATACGAATCTATGAAAACCACTTGAAAATTACCAGGAGTTATGGGAAATGTTTGCTATTGATCCTGACCAAAGCCCATTGATTCGATCAAAGTTTTCCTTTTTATTCTGGGAAGCTACTGAATGTCTTCCAGAGCATGATTTGTTCACTTCCCCAGAGCTAAATAGCCCGTTTCAATGTGATGAATATGACAGAGATGCAGTAATTAGGAAAACTGCCTTGCCATTTTGGCTACATTGTCCTTTACAGATCCCCAGGTATTCTTGGAAGTCCAGACTTCTGGGTGAACAAGAACCCTTTTGACTATATGTACATTCTAGCAAGTGTTCTGCTTTTTCTTCTGGATTCAGCGCTTGCCACAGTTCCCCAAGACTTTGTTCTTGGAGATTGGGTTGCTTTAATGTGCTCTGGGTGGGAGGCCTTAAAATGTAATCATAAATATAATTACAGATGGGGAATCATCATTGAGTGGGTGTGTTTCTATAAGGTCCCACAGGGATCAGTTCTTGGACTTGCATTATTTAATATTTTTAGCAATGAGCCGATAGGAATCAAAATCATCACTGATAAAATGTATAGATGACACAAAAATTGGGGAGTGGTAAATAACGAACAGACTAGGTCACTGAAACAGAGCGATCTTGATTACTTGCTAAGCTGGGTGCAAGCAAACAATGTGCATTTCAGTATGGCTAAATGTAAATATATACCTCTAGGAACAAAGAACGTAGGCACTACTTATAGACTCATAGACTCACAGATATTAAGGTCAGAAGGGACCATTATGATCATCTAGTCCGACCTCCTGCACAATGCAGGCCACCAAATCTCACCCACTCACTCCAGCAATAAACCTCTCACCTATGTCTGAGCTATTGAAGTCCTCAAATCATGGTTTAAAGACTTCAAGGTGCAGAGAATGCTCCAGCAAGTGACCCATGTCCTATGCTACAGAGGAAGGCGAAAACCCCCCAAGGCCTCTGCCAATCTGCCCTGGAGGAAAATTCCTTCCCAACCCCAAATATGGCGATCAGCTGACCACTGAGCATGCGGGGGTGGAGCACTTTACCCTGGGAAGCAGTGACTCTCAAAAACGGTTGGGAGTCATGGCGGATAATCTGAAATATGAGCTTCCCGCGTGATTCTGTGGCCAAGGCGTTACTGTGGTCATGGGATGCCTGAACAGTGGACGAGGAGTAGCAGTAGAGAAGTTATTTTATCTCTGCATCTGGCACTGGTATGATCACTGCTGTAATGCAGTGTCATGTTCTGGTGCCCACAATTCAACAAAGATGTTGATACATTGGAGAGGGCTCAGAGAAGACCCACGAGAATGCTGCTTAAAGGATTGGAAAAATATCTCCTATAATGATAGACTCAATGGGCTCCATGTATTTAACTTAACAAAGAGAAGGTTAAGGGGTGATTTGATTACAATCTACAAGTACCTATCCAGGGACCAAATATATTGCCCAATGGCTGGAAGTTGAAGCTAGAAAAATTCAGACTGGAAATAAGTTTTTAACAGTGAGGATAACTAATCATTAGAACAAGTTACCAAGGCTCGTGGTGGATTCTCCATCACTGACAATTTTTAAATTAAGACTGGATGTTTTTTTTTTCTGAAAGATCTTCTGTTGACTTTATTTTGGGGAAGTTCTATGCTCTGTTTTATACAGGAGGTCAGAATAAATGACCACAATGGTCCCTTTTGGCTTTGGTATCCATGCATGAATCTGTTAATTCAAATGATTTTCTGGTGCTGCAGAGATGCATTATTCATAATAACCAGAGGCAGGGCTTAGGAGTCAGGGAGTGACCTCTTAATTTCTTAACAACCCCCTGATCCCATTACCCCCCCCCCCCCATATTACGCTTGCAGGAATAATCTACAAATAGGAGATAACTGCAAAGCCAGAATTGGGGAAGACTGACTAGAGGCTCCTGCTAATGCTACTTTTGCAACTTTAATGTGAGTCTTTTTGGAGTTGGGGACATTTATGCTAGTTCTCTGCCTGCAGACAGAATTAAATGCTATAGATCTATGTAATTATAGAGCAACAATCTTACCGCTGGTCTTTGGGAGAGGTCATAGAATGTGATATTTTTGTATATAGACATTAAATGAGCTAGTACATCATGCATATGTGTTAACTTGATCTTTTTTAATTGGAATTGATACTAATGGAAGAAGCTGTTTTTCTTCAATTAGTTTCCCATGGAAGTGCTGGTAAAATGCATAGTATGCCCCACTTTTAGCCTGTCTTCTATTTCATTGCGTGAAGGAAAATCTAGTAGGCCTAAACTTCTAGGACTAAATTTTTGGTCAAGCTAACTGTGTGTAGAAGCATAAGAAGAAAGTGAGGAAAATTCCATTAAGGGGCAAATTGCAAACAGCACAGCTTAAGAAATGTAACCATAACTGCCAGAAGTTAGAAAAACCATTAACCGCAAAGGAAACACCTGTCAATAACAGGAAAAGTTTGCTTTTGCTAAACTCCAAGTAAGGCAAAGCTATTGTTGAAGCTTGCACTCACTATATGCCAAATAAGAAAAATGCTGTTGAAGGAAGTGGGTTTAACAAATTGTGGTTTTCAGCAATATAAGCTCCTGTATTTTCTGTTTACACCAGAGCAGCTCCGGTTGACTCTCCCTGTATGCACATGCTTGAATAAAGTAACCTCAGGTTTGTTAAAAGAAAAGGAGGACTTGTGGCACCTTAGAGACTAACCAATTTATTTGAGCATGAGCTTTCGTGAGCTACAGCTCACTTCATTGGATGCATACTGTGAGCTGTAGCTCACGAAAGCTCGTGCTCAAATAAATTGGTTAGTCTCTAAGGTGCCACAAGTCCTCCTTTTCTTTTTGCGAATACAGACTAACCCGGCTGTTACTCAGGTTTGTTCTGATCCAAACACAACATGTGGTTAATTTTCCACGACAATTAACATTTCACTATAATGCTAGTAAGTTATTCCAAATTATTCCTTGAAGAGAAGTAAAAAGCTGGAGCAGAAGGATGTGATCTCATACGTGGGACCCTCCCTCCAGATGATGCCATGGTATGAGGATACCCCTCTTGGGGAAGGAACCCCAGTTATTAAGGACAGGAAATACTAATGGGGAATTCGATTATTAGAAATATAGATAGTTGGGTTTGTGATGACCAGGAGAAGGGCATGGTGAATTGCCGGCCAAGTGACAAGATTAGGGACCTTTTCGGACATCTAGCTAGACTTAGGTGCAATATTAGGGAGGAGCTGGTGGTTGTGATATAGGAAGGTACCACTGACATTGGGAAAGGTACAAGAGAGGTTCTGGAGGCCAAATTTAGGTTGCTAGGTAAGTGATTAAAGTCCAGCTGCATGGCCCTGTCCAATGTTGAGGGTTGGTCCTGGCACACCCATACGTTCTCCACCTTGCAAGAACTGTTCTAGGATCACCGCATGCATCACTTCCTCCACCCCCTGGCTCCCTGGTCACAAGCAGTGAGTGGCCCAGTCTGACAGCCACTGCGCACATGCTCTGGGACTCACTCTCTCCATCCATGTTACCTACATTTCTGGAAGTACCTCTCTGCTGGCTCTCATCCTATCTGTGATGATTGCCTTGACTGCATCAGAGTCCTGGGCGTGTTCTTCACTTGGGGATGCGTAGACTGCTTCCAGATGGGGAGCCGCTCGCAGGGCCCGTGAAGCTTTATCCCAGCTGGAATCTAGAGCCACCCTTTCCAAAGTTCAAAGAAAAGCTTGGGGTCAGCTGTCAGAGCCACTTTATACAGGCCGATTCCTTGGGCTCCACTGCTGGCCCTGGCCGCGGGAGTCACCACACCCTGCAGCATCGGGTGCTGTACGACCGTTGGTTCCTTGGTCAAGTCTTGGAAAGCTGTCTGGGGCTCTGCCTGCCACACCTTCTGCTCTGCTTCTAGGGCAGTTGCAGCTCCACAATCCATTTCCAGATTTCTTCCAGTTCCTGGACCAGCGGCCCTCACATGGGTTCCCTCTCTGGCTTCCCACATGGATGAGAGACACTGCTCCCCGATAAGCCCCCACATGTGTCCTGGGGTGGTCCTCTCTGAGTCTTTCTCACCTTAAGTACGGATCGTTCACTCCAGGCCATCTTCACCACCACTGTGTTGTGCTGCTCTCCTAGCAGGCTGCAATGCTATTTACAAGTCCCAGCCAGCTCTCCCCTTGCTTCTGAGGGGAAGGGAGCAGTACTAGCAGCCGCCAGCTCTGCCTTACTTCCAGCTCTTCCTCCCTTCCAGGGCTTCCTTCCTCTCTATTTATCTCCTCCCAGCCAGCTGCTGTGGTTGCTTGCCCCTCTAGCTAGCCCATCAGCGGTGGCCCTACTTTTCACTGAACCTCTATTTAGGCCCCAAACGATAGAGGGCTGAGTGACAGGTACTGAGTCAGCTCCTGACTCCAAACCTCACCACCCACCCCAATTTACAGCATCTTCTCTTCCCCCAGACCTAACACTAACGCCCTCAGAACAAGAACAACAATTTATTAAACCAGACTACAGGGTTTGGGAATGAAACCAAATGAGAAGCAGAAGGGACAAACTTCATTGTGCACCTTCCCAGGGAGGAGACCCTTAGGACCAACTTTTCAGCCAATCTCACATCAATCTCCAGTTCTGGGAGCATAAACTGGGGATCCTGACATTAGGTCTTTGCTAAAACACTTCTCTACTGACACTTAACTTCAAAACCCATCTCCTTGTCATTGTAGGAGTGGTGCAGATACCATGGTAATGGACACAGTTTAATTATTCCTCAGTCTAATATAGTGATTTTCATCCGTAGATCTCAAAGCATTTTAAAAAGGGCAGGGCCATTATCCCCATTTTACAGATGGGGAAACTGAGACACAAGGAGGGGAAGGGACTTGCCTAAGTTCACCCAGCAGTGCACTGGCAAGACAGTAAATAAAGCCCACTTCTCCCATTTATTACTGTGGGTGGGTTGGTTTTTACTCAAGCTCATTGAAATGTTTCATTTGAAAAAACACTTCTGTCAGCAAATGTGGTTTCATCAGAACGGACTGTTTTTCTGTGAAATATTTCTATTTTGAAGAAATGTTTCAATGTCCTGATTGAAAAGAATGAAACAAAAACATGTGTTGGATTGTCACTGTGATGTGAGAGGAAAATTCCCTTTTCATTTCTACCTAAAATGTCACTGTGTTGCCTTTTTTGAAGACAAAATTGGTTTCTCATTTTCCTGTGGGGGCATTTTTGCACCTCCCCCACCCCAATACTTTCTGAAAAGCCCTGAAAATCCACTTCACAAGCACACAAACTCCTTCTTTTCCTGGGGGGAGTAAAAGGGGATGGGGATGGTAAGAAAGTGTACAAAAGTATGACCCCCTCCATAACACTTTTCATGATTTGTTGTTGGTCTCCTATTGGAAATGTAGCACAGGAGAACTGATGGTGGTCTGACCAGCTCTGGTTTTTACCCGCACTCACTCACTGGAGGCAAGGTGCTCAGAAACCCTGTAATCTCTGCCTGCCAGGAGGGGAAGGGAGGGGTGAAAGACTCCACCGAAGCTCTAATTCTGGGCACTGCCAGAGACAGGATTCTGGGCTAGATGGACCATTGGGCTGCTGCCGTGTGGCAGCTCTTGTGACACCATGGGGATGGCTAAAGCTTGCTGCAGTCAGATAATGATAGTAGGGTAACACCGGCAGGATGGGAAGAGAAATGTGCAGGGCAGCCCAGCGAGGAGAGCCCAGCTGCATGGCTGCCTGGGACTGATGGCAGGGCAGCATTGTGGGGTGAAACATGCTGTTGTCCTCCTGAGCAGGAGGAAGGTGATGCTGGCTGTTGAGTGTGGAATACACAATAGCTGGTGCGGTGTAGAGACAAGTCTCTAGTCCGGGAGACCACGCTTCCTGGGAGACACAGGGCAGAGTCTGATCTCATTTGTGCCTGTGTAAATCCAGAGCAACTCAACTGAAATATATTCCAGATTTGTGCTGGGGTAAGGGAGCAGAGCCATGGTGCCCGGCCAGCCCTCCAGCTGGCTGCACTGCCCATCTAGCACAACCAAGAGCAGGAGTTAGCCCCTGGAATACTGTACCACTTGGTTAGCTGGAGGTGGGCAGTAAGTCCTTCCCTGCTAGCACTGACCAAACACAATTCTGAAATGAAGCAGACAAAAATTTCCTCCTTCACGTAGGGCCCCACCCGTGCTAGGAGGCTTTTTCTAGACCACCCATGATGCTTGTTCGCTGCGTGGGCAGCCTGCACTCCCCTCTCTGTGGGATGAAAGGCAGAAGAGCCCAGAAAATCCGCTTCACACACACAGACTCCCGCCCCGGGATGGTGCTATTTTGTCAACACTGAAAATGGCTTCATTATTAATAGAACACAAGACAAGCTTTTTAATAAGGCCTGAGCCACTGGACCTATGCTGAGGAATCACAGAGAGGACAGGCAGGCAGACCTCCATCATCGTGGCTGAGCAAAACGCCAGTTAATTGCAATTCCTCTAGGGACTCTGAATACATCTTCCCACAAACTGAGACCTCCTTTGCTTGCTAATGAACCAGGGGTCTGTGGAGAACCTGAATTGCAACTGCAGAGTGTGTGTTGGACCCTGAAAGGTGCTGAGCACCCTTAGTTCCTCCTGTCTCCTGGGAGCGGGAATAGCTTGGCATCCTCCAGGGTCAAGCCCGCATGGTGCCCATCAGAGGAACTTCTCTGGAGCAGCCTGACTCCATTTTAACAAGCCGTCTTTAAAGTTCAGGTGGATGATCTTATCTCCCTCTTCCCATAGTCTGTGTTTCAACATTTAAAAGGCCATTATGTGACTGGAAATTCTCTGAACAATTAAGCACTCATGTTTTCCAATGTAAAAGCATCATGAATATGGATGGTGTGGCTGTCGTCAGTTTGCAGCATGTTAATACTAAATTATCAAAAGATTTTGAAAGTTGCTAGAACTGTGACTAGACGAAATGGTTAGCCAAAGAGAGCTGCAGTAACGAGGAGACTACTGCAGAATGATTTATGCTTGGCAGGGGACGGGGCGGGGGGGATTGCTGTGTATTGTATTTTGCATAATACTTGAAAGTTTTCCAGTCCTTTCTGCTGAGTTTCAAATGCTTAATCATTCAATTCATACTTCAGTTCATTTGTCTCGTTTCCGTATGTATTCTTAATATTTAAATTTCAGGATTATCATAGAATCATTGAAATGTAAGATTGGAAGGGGCCTTGATAAATTATCTAGTCCAGTCCCCCACAGTGAGTATTATGTAGATCATCCCTGGCAGGTGTATGTCTAACCTGTTTGTAAAAACTTCCAAAGATGGAGATTCCACAGCCTCCCATGGTAATTTCTTCCAGTGTTTAACTACCCTCACAGTTAGGAAGTTTTTTTCCTAATGTCCAACCTAAACCTCCCTTGCTACAATTTAAGCCCATTGCTGCTTGCCCTGTGCTTAGTGGTTAAGGAGAACAATTTATCACCCACATCTTTATAACAACTTGTCATTTACTTGGAGTCTTACCACGTGCTCTGCTCAGTCTTCTCTTCTCCAGACTAAACAACCTCTATGATATTGTTAGCTTGTATTTAGTTTGTGATCCACTATAACCCACAGACCCTTTATGTAATGCAGCTTTTCCACTCAATCCCCACAAGGCATTTTCTATGCATCTGTGGTTTATTCAGAGATCTGGGGGATTTTAATCACAAAATGGTGAGTCCAAAGAGAAGGGAGAGCAGGATGAAGAGAAGCAGCAGTCAATAACTTTAGAGATTATGATGTATACAACATAAATTCTACATAAAAATGTTAAAACTAAAATGCCTCCATGCTGGCTAATAGGATTCTATGTTTCCAAAACTAAACTGGCTCATTTTTAAGAGAACTATACCCAGACATGCTGTAACTGCAGCTGGCATTCCAGCCATGTGCACACGGACTAAATTCCCAGCATCTTCTCCAAACCTGTGCTCCTCCCTCCAAGTTCCATGCGACGGAGAGAAGGCTATTTAAACTACCACAGCCTCAGGGGAACTGTGTGTCTGACACTGTCAATTCACATATTTTTTTCTATTATTTACTACTAAAGATTCTCTTCTCTCCTTGCTTGGCAGAAATGTTTTCCATTAACTTGAACACTCATGTTTGTGGTTTGATGCTAAGCTATTTGCTTGCATACACACTTACTGGGATACCTGCTAGCTTATGTAGTATTGAACCCCAGACCCCTAAACTGCTTTATTATGAATGAAAACAATAAGATAAGTATTGTCATCATTTAGGGAAATACTCAGGCTTTGGCTAGACACACAAAGTTTCCAATGAAAATATCAATGTGTGTTATAAATAATTTCTAGAAATATGTTCTTAAAATGTGTTTGGCAAGCAATGCATACGCACAGCCTGCCTTAGACAAAGGAAGGTGTATTTGCTTGTCTGACCGGCCTGGTCATCTGGCAGAGACAACGAAGGTCCATTTACACATACATTAAACAAAGCTATCAAGCTAACCAGCAGGAAAGAAGACAGCATGGTGTCTGCACCCCAACAAGAGAGGGAAAATTTATCAGTGCAAAGGTTTACCGATCTATAAAGACAGCGGGGTCTGAACCTCAAGTGATAAGCAATTGAATCAATTGATTGTATGAAATATTACTGTACTATCAAAGTGTATTGAGTATGGTCTTTTATGAAAGTCTGTTCCACACTGGTGATTAATACAATTGTGAAATGCATGCATTAACACCCTGTGAGGAAATATGGATGCTCACTGATAGTATCCTTTAAAGTCTGAGATCAAACACAGGGAGAAACAGGTTCTACTCCAGACAGGAGGGAAGGCAGCTATCCAACTGTTTTCAATGTAAATTAAGTGTTATGAAATCAAACCAAGGGAAACCTCATTTACATGCAAATCAGAAGGGGGCTGGGGAATTGTGATGCACTAGGGAGCAGGGTGGATTGACCTAGGAATGTCGCAGGGGAGTTTTACTGGGACTGTCTGCACTGGGGATGGGTTAGCAGGGCGTGACTTTACTTGAGGGACAATACCTGAGCCTGTAACCTGAGCCAGGAGGGGGGTTGGAGCCAGGTGACACCTTTGCCCGGGAAACTGGACAAAGGTTGGAGGAGGAGCCAGGGGGAGGGTGATGTGAGATGGCTGGAGGGGGTTTCAGTTTGGAGCGGTCTGGGGAAACGGAGGGAGCCCCAGGGCTGGGGTCTAAGCTCTTCGCCCCCCAGAGGGACCTGACTGATGGGTCCTGTTTGTACCTACAAGCTGTGTTTGGGACTGTGTTCCTGTCACCCAATAAACCTTCCATTTTACTGGCTGGCTGAGAGTCACAGGGAATCGCAGGAAGAGGGGGGTGCAGGGCCCTGACTTCCCCACATTCCATGACAGGAGTCCACAAGAATGGACGAAGAGCAGGAAGTCTTCTTACCTCTTGTAATGGGGCAATGAACATTGGGGTGATATAAGGGAGACAAAAGACATTTGAGTTGTCCATCGTTTGTGGGATTCCAGGGATTCAGACCTCTTGAAATTAACTACTTCAGCCAAAGGGGTTGAAGTCCCTGGAACTGAGTTTTGGTGAGAAACGTGCCTAGGCAAAGATTGTAACTTGCTGAGATTAAGTTTTAGTCTTAGAAGGGTATTTTCACTCTTGTTTGCTCAGCGCTGGCCTACAACATTTTGGCACCTGAGGCAGGAAGCTCAAATGATGCCCCCATACTCCCTCACTTGGGCCAAAACTTTGAAAGGTCTCAATTCTGCCTTCTTCCTGTTCTACTCCTCTCATGGTACTGCTCTGCTACCTACCCCGATAAAGGAGAACTAACAACTTAAAATGCCTTGTTCAAAAATTTTAAGTAACACTTAACTTTCAAATGCCTGAACAGCAAACGTAACTGTTCTTGTCTGCATAGTAAACACCGGCATTTTTATCTGTTTGAATAATCAAAGTGGTGCTTTCCATGCCTTCTTGGTTGCAAAGATTTGAATTGCTTCCTGCTGAAGGTCCACAGTCTGGACCAGCTCATGCTCTATTGAGATGGTTGCAAGGCCGACCAGCCTCTCCTGTGTCACTGTGGAGCGTAGATGTGTTTTTATTAACTTCAGCTTGGAGAAGCTGCGTTCTCCACTGGCAACTGGGTCAAGAAGTGTTAGAAGTATGTGTGCAGAGCAACAAAATCATTTGGAAAGAGGGTGGTCATCTTATTTGTGCACATATATTCCAGAACAGACTTTGGAGTTTATCCTGCTGAAATGTATCTTGAAAGGGCTTTCAGTTCATCACCTAAATCACTTGCTTCAATATTGCGCATGTCATCATGTGTCAAAACTGTCTCTAGTGCCCTGCATTGCTGGTGTCGGTCTTTTTCAGGTGTAGTGAGGAGTTTTGGAATATCCTACAACATCCCAAATATACTGCTGTGTTCCTTGAGCTGCATGAAACGTTCTTCAACTGCCTGTATGGCACAATCTAGCACCTGGTTAAAGAATTCAACTTTGAATTGTTGTTTGGGGTCTCTTATGGGATTATCCCATGCCTCGTAATCAAAATGTCTTCTTAGAATCATAGAATATCAGGGTTGGAAGGGACCCCAGAAGGTCATCTAGTCCAACCCCCTGCTCGAAGCAGGACCAATTCCCAGTTAAATCATCCCAGCCAGGGCTTTGTCAAGCCTGACCTTAAAAACCTCTAAGGAAGGAGATTCTACCACCTCCCTAGGTAACGCATTCCAGTGTTTCACCACCCTCATAGTGAAAAAGTTTTTCCTAATATCCAATCTAAACCTCCCCCACTGCAACTTGAGACCATTACTCCTCGTTCTGTCATCTGCTACCATTGAGAACAGTCTAGAGCCATCCTCTTTGGAACCCCCTTTCAGGGTAGTTGAAAGCAGCTATCAAATCCCCCCTCATTCTTCTCTTCTGCAGGCTAAACAATCCCAGCTCCCTCAGCCTCTCCTCATAACTCATGTGTTCTAGACCCCTAATCATTTTTGTTGCCCTTCGCTGGACTCTCTCCAATTTATCCACATC
Organism: Lepidochelys olivacea; assembly: GCF_965140295.1. NCBI lineage: Eukaryota > Metazoa > Chordata > Testudines > Cheloniidae > Lepidochelys > Lepidochelys olivacea. The sequence continues at coordinate 128,885,571 of NC_140416.1, forward strand.
CTTCTTGAAGTGTGGGGCCTAAAACTGGACACAGTACTCCAGATGAGGCCTCACCAATGTCGAATAGAGGGGGACGATCACGTCCCTCAATCTGCTCGCTATGCCCCTACTTATACATCCCAAAATGCCATTGGCCTTCTTGGCAACAAGGGCATACTGCTGACTCATATCCAGCTTCTCATCCACTGTCACCCCTAGGTCCTTTTCCACAGAACTGCTGCCTAGCCATTCGGTCCCTAGTCTGTAGCGGTGCATGGGATTCTTCCATCCTAAGTGCAGGACCCTGCACTTATCCTTATTGAACCTCATCAGATTTCTTTTGGCCCAATCCTCCAATTTGTCTAGGTCCTTCTGTACCCTATCCCTCCCCTCCAGCGTATCTACCACTCCTCCCAGTTTAGTATCATCTGCAAATTTGCTGAGAGTTCAATCTACACCATCCTCCAGATCATTTATGAAGATAGTGAACATAACCGGCCCCAGGACCGACCCTTGGGGCACTCCACTTGACACCGGCTGCCAACTAGACATGGAGCCATTGATCACTACCCGTTGAGCCCGACAATCTAGCCAGCTTTCTACCCACCTTATAGTGCATTCATCCAGCCCATACTTCGTTAACTTGCTGACAAGAATACTGTGGGAGACCGTGTCAAAAGCTTTGCTAAAGTCAAGAAACAATACATCCACTGCTTTCCCTTCATCCACAGAACCAGTAATCTCATCATAAAAGGCAATTAGATTAGTCAGGCATGACCTTCCCTGGGTGAATCCATGCTGGCTGTTCCTGATCACTTTCCTCTCATGCAAGTGCTTCAGTATTGATTCTTTGAGGACCTGCTCCATGATTTTTGCAGGGACTGAGGTGAGGGCTGACTGGCCTGTAGTTCCCAGGATCCTCCTTCTTCCCTTTTTTAAAGATTGGCACTACACTAGCCTTTTTCCAGTCATCCGGGACTTCCCCCATTCGCCACGAGTTTTCAAAGATAATGGCCAATGGCTCTGCAATCACAGCCGCCAATTCCTTCAGCAATTCTTCTTCAGTGACTCTTGTATTCTTGAATGGATGGGAAAATAGCTTCAGTGTGAAGTTCCTCTGCCAACTTCTGTGCACTCTTCAGAACTTTTGAAATCCCTCATTTGACCAGTAAGACTGTAGGTATGACTATACTTTGTCCCTTTGTTCCATTGCTCCAGGTATATCAAGGTCAACACCTTGGAGTCTCTTTCTTACAACATTTATTTCACACCGTATGTAATGCCACAACACTAAGCCACACAGAAATGTGAAGTTATGTATGTTTCTGGTGATTCCATTTCCCTCTGCCACTGTTCTCCCATGAATAGTTCCTGTCATAACATTATCCTCCATAATGGCAACTATGGCATCATCTATCTTCCCAATTTGGTGTTTGAGAGGCTTTATCACCACCATTCAACTTTCCCATCATGTGGCACTCAGTGGTTTCAGTGTCAGAGAGGATGTTCCCAGATGCTGCTTCAAAATTTGCCATCGATAAGTTGATGCAGAAAAAAATACATAGATGCTTTGAATTACATTAAAAAATGCAGCAGCCTCACTAGAAGCTGATCCTGCATCACTGACCACCAAGTTCAATGAATGAGAACTGCATGGGAGAAAAAAAGGGGAGGGTTTAACTCTCGGATCCGTGTCTGCACTGCTCTGTTCTGTCCTCTCAGGTTGGCTCCATTATCGTAGCCCTGACCTCTCCTGTCAGCTGTCGCAATTCCCGTCTCTTCCAGCTTTTTAAGCAGCACATTTGTCACACCAGCTCCTGTAGTATCATCAATGTCAATACAGTCTAGGAAATGCTCTGACAGTCACCATTGCAGGGACATTGTCACTAGGTTCTGTTGTTGTTACAAAATGCACCATTAAAGTCATTTGTTCTGTATGGCTGATGTCGGGTGTGCAGTCCAGAATAACGGAGTAATATCTTGCAGACTTCAGATCTGCCACAATCTTCTGTTTGATTTTTCTTGCCAGTAACTGTATGGTCTCATTTTGAATGGTTTTCCCAAGGTCGTGGTGTGTGTACATTTCTTGGGTGGTGACTCTTCTTAGATGTTCCTGGAGTACAGCATCAAACTCTGCCGTCAGCTCCACAATTGTAAGGAAGTTTCCACTGTTTGGCACATACAGCTGATCTGAAGTGCCACGCAGTGCTAGGCTTTGGGGAGCAAGCATTCTCACAATGGCAACGAGCCTTTTCAGAATGTTTTGCCAGTAAAGAGACACTGATGCAATCTTCTCTTGTTCCTGATCATCTATGGTGGCCCTTACCCTTAGCCTCATCTCAAGCTCTTTCCACCTATGGGATGCCCTCTGGTGATTTGCTGCCTTCTCATGGCATGCCAGATTTCTAGCCAGATTCTTCCAGTCCTTTGTTCCTATAGAACCCATTAGAACATTAGACTGGAAGAGTTTGCAACAAAAACAGCATGCAGCATTCTGGGTTTTTGAGTACATAAGCCATGGCCTCTCCACTTTGTCACCATTGGGGATTTCATGCCAGTAAGGTGTTGGATGGAAACTTCTATTTTCATTGTCTTTGGGGAACATGAAGTTTTTCACTTGCTGTGGCCTGTGCAGTACAAGGAAGTCCCTCAGGCTACTGCTCAAGTGGGTCCACAGTCCTGGATCATCTAGACTTAAGGAACTAAATTCAGCAGCAGCTGTTTCTTGCTGATCCACCCTTTTCTTGAGGACTGTGCATGGTTACATCCACTTGAGATGGAGATATGGATGCTGCAGCAGCTGCCAGGTCACCTGTACTCTGACTGACTCAAAGATCAGGCCTCTCCTTACCACTCACATCCTTACTGGGGCCGGAAGGCTCACCGTGACAATTTGTGTCTATGTATCTCAGGAGAGCTCCTTCCTGCTTAGATAGAAAAGCTTCCTTTGCTTGCTTTCTTTTTCTGAATGCTGCCCCAGAGGGGCGTTTTCTCCTTTCTCTCATGGCTGCTGTTCTGTGCCAGTAGAGTGGCTCTCAACACTCAGTTGAAGGGGACAAATAAGCAGGCTGGTAGCAGGGCCTGAGTGAGGGAAGGTATCAGCGTCTTAGGGCCTAACTGGCTCCTACTACTTCAGTTGACGGCCTGTTCTCCTCAAGTGGGTTCAGGGAAGCAGCAGGGAACAGGAAGCTCCCTGAGAAGCTGAGGTTAATCAGTCCAGGCTCCTGGGGATCTAGAGAGGGACATAAGAGGCTTCTTTTCCTCTCTCTTCCTGCAGCTCCTGCTGCTTTCTGTTATTCCCGCTCCCCTTTTCTCCTGCCTGCCTGTTCTGTCTCTTGTGCCCTCCTCCCTCCAGCCCAGCACTCCCCCATCTCTGTGCATCCAGAGCAGAGGGAATACAGATGCACCAGCAGCAGACACAATTGTCTACACTCTGGGTCCGAGGGGCGCCCCCCACCGCCCCTCCCAAGTCTGGCACCTGAGGTGGCAGCCTCCGTTCGCCTCGTGGTAAGGCCAGTCTTCTGTTTGCTTGTAACGCTTTCTATCTTTTCCCTTTATTGTAGGTATCAATTAATGACTTTGTCTAATAAGCTCGTTTTGCTTTAGTTAAAAGAAAAGGAGGACTTGTGGCACCTTAGAGACTAACAAATTTATTTGAGCATAAGCTACAGCTCACTTCATCGGAGGCTTTAGTTATAACCCATTTCAGTGCTGTGATTGACATAAGAGTGTTTGTCAAACCTCCGTGAATTAATGAGCTGCAGTGTGTTGTCTCTTTAAAGGAGGAACAAACTCAATTTCTGTGAGTGTTCCAAGAGAGGGCTGGGCACTGGGAGCATCTCTGGGGAACTCAGGAGTTGGGGTTCACGGTTTGTTACCCAGAAGGCAAGGTGTGGACGAGCAGAGCCCTGAAGAATTTGCTGGCCAGGCAGACAATTTGGCAGTCCAATGAAAGCACTGTGCGGGGAGACGGTACCGACACAGACCTTGAGTGAGGTCCTCTCATACACATTCCAGGTGGGTCCAGCAGCAGCCGTATCAGCCCACCTCTGGGAGGGAGGCCAGCTGCAGGTTTGAACCACTGAGGACATGAGTCCCTGGGGCCCCCAAGGGAGACTGGATGAAACCCCAGTGGATAAGTAACTCAAGGGGTTTGTGCATTTCGTTTTCAGCTCTGGAAATTTGTTTGTTGTTGAAAGGGAAAAGGAAGCGAGAACTGCGTGTGCAGTCTGTTGGATGATGTGCAGCCCCTGAGCTGACAGGTTCACAAGCCATCCTTCTGATAGCTCTCAATTTCGGTCCATGCTCGTTTCTGCGCGAGGTGACCAGGCTGTCCCCTGTGAGCACTTACAGCTCTGAACTGTTGTTCCCAGTTCACTTTTCCTTCTTCCCTTTGCAGCCAGCATGGAGACCTCTCTCATTCCCACTTCCCTTCCTGTGACAAGACCAAAAGGGATGGATGCAGCTGGCGTCCGGGCTTCCCTGGTTTAGCGACTTCCCTTAGAAGATTTGGTCACTTTAGGTTTTATTGCGGCTGCTGCTACTCACCGTCCACTCTCCATGTGCTCTCCCTGGCAGTGAGGAGGCCCAGAGAAGAGTAGGAGTCAGGTTCAAGGATCCTGTATGCGTCCCCATGGCGACCCAGCACATGTCTGAGCAGCAGCTAGTGAGCCCCGAAGGAGAATTGCTCCCTCTGGGTCCCTGGCTTAGGAGCTAGATGGGGAAGGGAGGTGAGGGCTGAGAGCAGAGAAATCAGAGATGCTGCTGGGCTGGTGATCACGAGTGGGGTGTGGAAGAGCCAGTGATACTGAAGGACAAGAAAAGAGCAGGTCAGAGGCTGTGCTGGGAAAAGAGGAGGGTCTGGCAAAGGCCAGGCCAGGGGGACACATGGGAGAGTCAGTGCAGAGGGGAGAACATTGCAGGAGAGTAAGGAGAGAAAGCGAGAGGCCACACAGGATGAGAGCAGGAGACTGAGCCGAAAGAAGAAAGAGAGACAGGCAAAGTCAGCGAGCCATGAATCATAGAATCATAGAATCATAGAATATCAGGGTTGGAAGGGACCCCAGAAGGTCATCTAGTCCAACCCCCTGCTCGAAGCAGGACCAATTCCCAGTTAAATCATCCCAGCCAGGGCTTTGTCAAGCCTGACCTTAAAAACCTCTAAGGAAGGAGATTCTACCACCTCCCTAGGTAACGCATTCCAGTGTTTCACCACCCTCCTAGTGAAAAAGTTTTTCCTAATATCCAATCTAAACCTCCCCCACTGCAACTTGAGACCATTACTCCTCGTTCTGTCATCTGCTACCATTGAGAACAGTCTAGAGCCACCCTCTTTGGAACCCCCTTTCAGGTAGTTGAAAGCAGCTATCAAATCCCCCCTCATTCTTCTCTTCTGCAGGCTAAACAATCCCAGCTCCCTCAGCCTCTCCTCATGACTTATGTGTTCTAGACCCCTAATCATTTTTGTTGCCCTTCGCTGGACTCTCTCCAATTTATCCACATCCTTCTTGAAGTGTGGGGCCCAAAACTGGACACAGTACTCCAGATGAGGCCTCACCAATGTCGAATAGAGGGGAACGATCACGTCCCTCGATCTGCTCGCTATGCCCCTACTTATACATCCCAAAATGCCATTGGCCTTCTTGGCAACAAGGGCACACTGCTGACTCATATCCAGCTTCTCGTCCACTGTCACCCCTAGGTCCTTTTCCGCAGAACTGCTGCCTAGCCATTCGGTCCCTAGTCTGTAGCTGTGCATTGGGTTCTTCCGTCCTAAGTGCAGGACCCTGCACTTCTCCTTATTGAACCTCATCAGATTTCTTTTGGCCCAATCCTCCAATTTGTCTAGGTCCCTCTGTATCCTATCCCTGCCCTCCAACATATCTACCACTCCTCCTAGTTTAGTATCATCCGCAAATTTGCTGAGAGTGCAATCCACACCATCCTCCAGATCATTTATGAAGATATTGAACAAAACTGATGCTCAGTTTTATACACACCTGATGTCAGCCAGCCTCACGCTCCTCGCTGCTTCTCTCCCCGTCACTCCCCCGGTCATGTGGAGGGGCCAAGGGGGGCAGAGGGAAGCGCAGCTCTGCTGGCCGCATGGAAAAACTTTTGCAAGTAACCAGGTCTCTGTCCGCCCCGCTGCTGCCTTGCTCCAGCCTGGATGGAGTGGATCCACGGGGGATGCTGAACTCAGTAGAGCCCTTCCCGTATCTACTCCCAGCCTGAATCCACACCGGGTCTCGCGGTACCTGCGGGGAATGGCCATGGCTCAGGTATTTCAATATCTGCACATTGCTCATTGGATGTAAGCTCCATTGGATGGGAAGGAGCTGAACATGTGCTCAGTGCTGCGCTGGGAAACAGCAGCTAGCAGACAAGGTAGCGGAGTTCACGGTGAGCATCGTGACTTACAAACAAAGCATTACCACCCATTCCCCAGTCACCCGGCAGCTCCATTCCTTCAGAATTAACTCTCAGGGATCGACCGGGGATGATCCAACGCTAAGCCAGGAACAATTAACAATGATCTTAAGGAAATATTGGTTATTCCTCTTTGAGGCCATCCCAAACTGACTGACACCTGTCAGGGTTTCAAGTCTTCTTTGTCCTAGTTTCCAAGCTGAACTGAATAAGTTAATGTGAGGTGTCAAGCAAAGGCAGAGGGATAGATTTCTATGTATTGTGTAGGCAATGTGTGGGCAAATACCATGTTGTTCTCTCTCTTTAACAAACTCAAAGTCTGCCTCCAAAGTTGTGGCATGCACGATAAAATCACAGCCCAGAATGTCCCTGGCAGAACAGTGGGCTGCTCATCCCCATCCGCAGAGTAGCAAAGCAGAGAAAGGGGAGCAGGCTGCACAATCCCTAGAGACAGAGCAATGAACGTACCCCGGATGTCCAGGAGACACTGCTGCAGAGCCTGCATGAATCAGGAGTGCGTGCCATACCACAGTCTATCCATGTGTGAGTACTGTACTGTGTCATGAACTGTACAACTGCCCCACAGGTATCCGTAACGTTTCCACTCATGAACTGAAATGCTGTTTAGAAATGCTCAGTTGCTACAGGACCACATATTGTACAGATGTCAGCTCTGAGGACCTATTTTTAATTCTCAGCCTGTCAGTATCCAAGTTCTTCTTCTTCATTATCCATATCACCATAGTTCCTGGAAGGCCTAGCCAAGATCAGGGCACCATTCTGCTCAGTGCTGTACAAACACACAGGACCCGATCCAAGTGCCATTGTAGCCAGTAAGGCTCTGTCCAAGACCTTTAATGGGAGTTGGACTGTACTCACCAGGAGAGAGAGAGTCCCTGCCCCAAAACACTTGTCGAGACAGACCAAGGAAATCTTACACAATAGCAGCTGTAGTACAGAAATACAGACTGGCTGGCTCATGGCCCCACGGGGATCTGATAGCAAGGCCAGGAGCTGAGCTCAGCTCTCCTGCATACCTAGCCCGTGCCTGAACCACAAGACTATCTGTGCTTTCATCAAGTAGCTTGAGAGCCGTGGACCGGTTCTCTGATGATGCACTCGGTTCGCATTCGAGGTAGCCAAACTGATTTTTTTTTTAATTTACCTTGTTTTCCCTTCAATATTTCTAACTGTCTTATTTAAAAGTCTGGCATGAAAACCTGAAAATTAGGGCTGATAAATATCTTATCTTCTTTGCAGTGCAGTCGATCTTGGTAACATTCAAAAGTGGGGTGAGAATAAACTAATTAAAATGTTATCTGCCACATGGAAACTTTGAACTTGATAACACTTGGAAAGATAAAATTACTGCAGAAGACGAATGGAAATAGAAAAGTTTTAACTATCAAACTTATTCATTTTTTCTATGCCCAGCTTTTTCAAAGCCCTATATGGTAGGCAAGGGGATGCAACATGCAAGTGGGAAGTAAGCTGTATGTAGTTTTTCATCACTGTGAACTCAACTATTTGCTTTCTTGCATTTACTGAGATGTGTGCATTACTGTCAAGACCAAATGGCACCACTCATAAATAAATTAATAAACAAAAACAAATAAACTTTGGGCAGACATGATGCTGAGCTGCAAGCCTGAGCCAGTAAGAGTGAGTTATGGTATAAATGATACCAACTAATGAGTTCCATGCACCCAATGCAGACTCCCACTGCCATGAGTGGGTATGCGCTAATGCAGACAGACGGGTGCTTTATACGGAGCTCAGGGTGTGAATCCCGTTTTTGACAAGCACTTTGTTGCAGGTTTTGTTTCATTCCACATGGAGAAGGTCTGTGGGTTTAGAGATGGAGGGCCCAGGTTCTATTCCCAGGTCAGACATGTGTGTGATTTAGGAGGAGAAGGAGTCCATTGTGCAGATGGAAGCACTGAAGAAGAATGCCCAGATTTTTTTTGAAATTGCAAAGTTTGAAGAAAGTAGGCCAAAAGTTTTGGAGATGCAGGTGAATAGAAACTATTCTGTCCTGTACTGTCTGTATCTTGCCCCTCACTGCAGGGGCTCTAGCTATGAATAGCACATTATTCACACCTCGTACTTTCCATATGGGAGTCAGAAGCGAGCAATGTCCATCACGAACCCTAATTTTGTCTCCCTTATCATTTTGCACTGGTAAACTGTTCTCCACTAAAAATACTGTAATTGCTTTCAGGATACAGGAGAATTATTTCTAAGTTTGAAGGTCAAAGGTCCAAGTCTTTTAAAATGAGAGATGCTTGAAAATTACACTTTTCAAAAACTTTACCTGGAGTTACTTTTTCAGAAGGAATGTAGAGAGAGGTGGTGACTGCTAATTAAAGAAGGGTCCTGTTTAACTTTATGTAAAGTGATACAAACACTATTATCATTTTGTTCATGGTTTGATAGATAGATAGATAGATAGATAGACTATGTGCCTCTGGGAAGACGGATAAAGGAGTTTGAGGTACAAGTCGTGTTCTCGTCCATCCTCCCTGTTGAAGGAAAAGGCCCAGGTAGGGACCATCGAATTCTGGAGGTAAATGCGTGGTTGCGCAGGTGGTGTTGGAGAGGGCTTTGGATTCTTTGACCATGAGATGTTGTCCTAGGAAGGAGGATTGCGAGAAAGAGATGGGATCCACCTAACAAAGAGAGGGAACAGTATCTTCACAGGCAGGCTTGCTAACCTGGAGAGGAGGGCTTTAAACTAGGTTGACTGGGGGATGGTGACCCTAAGCCAGGAGCTAAGTGGGGAAGTGGGATACCGAGAGGAAACACATGGACGAGGATGCAACAGAAGAGGCCTCCTGATTCATACTGAGAAAGTAGGGTAATTGGCTAGTTATTTTAGGTGCCTGTACACGAACACAAGAAGCCTGGGAAACAAGCATGAAGAATTGGAAGTCCTGGCACAGTCAAGGAACTGTGGTGGTTATAAACTGTTCAGGAAGGACAGGCAGGGCAGAAAAGGTGGGGGAGTAGCACTGTATGTAAGGGAGCAGTATGACTGCTCAGAGCTCCGGTACGAAACTGCAGAAAAACCTGAGTGTCTCTGGATTAAGTTTAGAAGTGTGAGCAACAAGAGTGATGTAGTGGTGGGAGTCTGCTATAGACCACCGGACCAGGGGGATGAGGTGGATGAGGCTTTCTTCCAGCAGCTCACGGAAGCTACTAGATCTCATGCCCTGATTCTCATGGGTGACTTTAATTTTCCTGATATTTGCTGGGAGAGCAATACAGCGGTGCATAGACAATCCAGGAAGTTTTTGGAAAGCGTAGGGGACAATTTCCTGGCGCAAGTGCTAGAGGAGCCAACTAGGGGGGGGCGCTTTTCTTGACCTGCTGCTCACAAACCGGGTAGAATTAGTGGGGGAAGCAAAAGTGGATGGGAATCTGGGAGGCAGTCACCATGAGTTGGTTGAGTTCAGGATCCTGACACGGGGAAGAAAGGTAAGCAGCAGGATACGGACCCTGGACTTCAGGAAAGCAGACTTCGACTCCCTCAGGGAACGGATGGGTAGGGTTCCCTGGGGGACTGACTTGAAGGGGAAAGGAGTCCAGGAGAGCTGGCTGTATTTCAAGGAATCCCTGTTGAGGTTACAGGGACAAACCATCTCGATGAGTCGAAAGAATAGTAAATATGGCAGGTGACCAGCTTGGCTTAATGGTGAAATCCTAGCGGATCTTAAACATAAAAAAGAAGCTTACAAGAAGTGGAAGGTTGGACATATGACCAGGGATGAGTATAAAAATATTGCTCGGGCATGTAGGAATGATATCAGGAGGGCCAAATCGCACCTGGAGCTGCAGCTAGCCAGAGATGTCGAGTAACAAGAAGGGTTTCTTCAGGTATGTTGCAACAAGAAGAAAGCCAAGGAAAGTGTGGGCCCCTTACTGAATGAGGGAGGCAACCTAGTGACAGAGGATGTGGAAAAAGCTAATGTACTCAATGCTTTTTTTGCCTCTGTCTTCACTAACAAGGTCAGCTCCCAGACTGCTGCGCTGGGCATCACAAAATGGGGAAGAGATGGCCACCCCTCTGTGGAGATAGAGGTGGTTAGGGACTATTTAGAAAAGCTGGACGTGCACAAGTCCATGGGGACGGACGAGTTGCATCTGAGAGTGCTGAAGGAATTGGCGGCTGTGATTGCAGAGCCATTGGCCATTATCTTTGAAAACTCGTGGCGAGCCGGGGAAGTCCCGGATGACTGGAAAAAGGCTAATGTAGTGCCAATCTTAAAAAAAGGGAAGGAGGAGGATCCTGGGAACTACAGGCCAGTCAGCCTCACCTCAGTCCCTGGAAAAATCATTGAGCAGGTCCTCAAAGAATCAATCCTGAAGCACTTGCATGAGAGGAAAGTGATCAGGAACAGCCAGCATGGATTCACCAAAGGAAGGTCATGCCTGACTAATCTAATCACCTTTTATGATGAGATTACTGGTTCTGTGGATGAAGGGAAAGCAGTGGATGTATTGTTTCTTGACTTTAGCAAAGCTTTTGACACGGTCTCCCACAGTATTCTTGTCAGCAAGTTAAGGAAGTATGGGCTGGATGAATGCACTATATGGTGGGTAGAAAGCTGGCTAGATTGTCGGGCTCAACGGGTAGTGATCAATGGCTCCATGTCTAGTTGGCAGCCGGTATCAAGTGGAGTGCCCCAAGGGTCGGTCCTGGGGCCGGTTTTGTTCAATATCTTCATAAATGATCTGGAGGATGGTGTAGATTGCACTCTCAGCAAATTTGCGGATGATACTAAACTGGGAGGAGTGGTAGATACGCTGGAAGGGAGGGATAGGATACAGAAGGACCTAGACAAATTGGAGGATTGGGCCAAAAGAAATCTGATGAGGTTCAATAAGGATAAGTGCAGGGTCCTGCACTTAGGACGGAAGAACCCAATGCACAGCTACAGACTAGGGACCGAATGGCTAGGCAGCAGTTCTGCGGAAAAGGACCTAGGGGTGACAGTAGACGAGAAGCTGGATATGAGTCAGCAGTGTGCCCTTGTTCCCAAGAAGGCCAATGGCATTTTGGGATGTATAAGTAGGGGCATAGCGAGCAGATCGAGGGACGTGATCGTTCCCCTCTATTCGACATTGGTGAGGCCTCATCTGGAGTACTGTGTCCAGTTTTGGGCCCCACACTTCAGGAAGGATGTGGATAAATTGGAGAGAGTCCAGCGAAGGGCAACAAAAATGATTAGGGGACTGGAACACATGAGTTATGAGGAGAGGCTGAGGGAGCTGGGATTGTTTAGCTTGCAGAAGAGAAGAATGAGGGGGGATTTGATAGCTGCTTTCAACTACCTGAAAGGGGGTTCCAAAGAGGATGGCTCTAGACTGTTCTCAATGGTAGCAGATGACAGAACGAGGAGTAATGGTCTCAAGTTGCAGTGGGGGAGGTTTAGATTGGATATTAGGAAAAACTTTTTCACTAAGAGGGTGGTGAAACACTGGAATGCGTTACCTAGGGAGGTGGTAGAATCTCCTTCCTTAGAGGTTTTTAAGGTCAGGCTTGACAAAGCCCTGGCTGGGATGATTTAACTGGGAATTGGTCCTGCTTCGAGCAGGGGGTTGGACTAGATGACCTTCTGGGGTCCCTTCCAACCCTGATATTCTATGATTCTATGAACTGTGATGTGATTGGAATAACAGAGAGTTGGTGGGGTAACTCACATGACTGGAGCACTGTCATGGATGGATATAAACTTTTCAGGAAGGTCGGGGATGTGGGGGAGAAAAGGTGGAGGAGTTGCACTGTATGTAAGAGAGCAGTATGATTGTTCAGAGCTCCACTATGAAACTAGAGAAAACTATGAAACTGCTGAGAGTCTTTGGGTTAAGTTTAGAGGTGAGAGCAACAAGGGTGATGCTGTGGTGGGCATTTGCTATACACCACCAGACCAGGAGGATGAGGTAGACGAGGCTTTCTTCGGACAACTAACAGAAGTTTCCAGTTCACATATTCTCATGGGAAACTTCAATCACCCTGACATCTGCTGGGAGAGCAATACAGCAGTGCACAGACAATCCAGGAAGTTTTTACAGAGTATTGTGGACAACTTCCTGGGGCATGTGCTGGATCCATGAGATGGTCGAATTCAGGATCCTGACACAAGGAAGAAAGGAAAGCAGCAGAGTATGGACCCGGGGCTTCAGAAAAGCAGACTTTGACTCCCTCGGAGAACTGATGGGCAAGATCCCCAGGGAGGCTAATATGAGGGGGAAAGGAGTCCAGGAAAGATGGTTGTATTTTAAAGAAGCCTTATTGAGGGCGCAGGAACAAACCACCCCAATGTGTAGAAAAAATAGTAAATATGGCAGGCAACCAGCTTGGCTTAACAGTGAAATCTTCAGTGAGCTTAAAAACAAAAAGGAAACTTACCAGAAGTGGAAACTTGGACAGATGACTATGGAGGAGTATAAAAATATTGCTCGAGCATGCAGGGGTGTAATCAGGAAGGCCAAGGCACAATTGGAGTTGCAGCTAGCAAGGGATGTGAAGGATAACAAGAAGGGTTTCTACAGGTATGTTACAACAAGTAGGGTGAACAGACAACAAGTGTGAAAAATTGGGAAAGGGAATGGGGGTTAATAGGAGCCTGTTTAAGAAAAGGATCCCAAAATTGGGACTGTCCCTATAAAATCGAGACATCTGGTCACCCTAGCAACAAGAAGGTGATCAGGGAAAGTGTGGGACCTTTACTGAATGGGGGAGGCAACCTAGTGACAGATGATGTGGAAAAAGCTGAAGTACCCAATGCTTTTTTTGCCTCGGTCTTCACAGACAAGGTCAGCTCCCAGACTGCTGCACTGGGCAGCACAGTATGGGGAGGAGGTGAGCATCACTCAGCAGTGAAAGAACAGGTTAAGGACTGTCAGGGTTCCCTCCCCACTCTGAACTTTAGGGTACAGATGTGGGGACCCACATGAAAGACCCCCTAAGCTTATTTCTACCAGCTTAGGTTAAAAAATCACCAGGCACAAATTTCCCCTTGTACTTTGGGTTTAAGTAATGCTGCCACCATCAAGTGATTTAACAAAGAACCATGGGAAAGGACCACTGGGAGTTCCTCTTCCCCCAGCAATCCCCCCAAGCCCTTACACCCCCTTTCCTGGGGAGGCTTGAGAATAATATCCTAACCAACTGGTTACAAAAATGATCAAAGATCCAAACCCCTGGGTCTTGGAACAACAGAAAAATCAGTCCGGTTCTTAAAAGAAGGATTTTATTTAAAGAAAAGTTAAAAGAATCACCTCTATAAAATCATGATGGTAAATACTTTACAGGGTAATCAGATTTAAAACACAGAGGATTCCCCTCTAGGCAAAACTTTAAAGTTACAAAAAAAAAAACAGGATAAACCTCCCTCTAGCAAAGGGAAGATTCACAAGTTGAAAACAAAAGGTAACCTAAAGTGCCTTCCCTTATTTACTTACTCTTTGTAATAGCAGAGACTTGTACAGGATGGTTTATAGGAGAAGGAGTTTTTTTGACCTGAGGCTTCTCTGCTTTCCCCAGAGAACACAACACAAAGCCTCCCCTCCCCCACCCCCCCAAGATTTGAAAGTATCTTCTTTCCCCATTGGTCCCTTTGGTCATGTGCCAACCAGGTTATTTGAGCTTCTTATCCCCTTACAGGTAAGGAGGAATTCTAAGCTACCCTTAGCTGTATGGTTATGACAAGGACTATTTAGAAAACCAGTCCATGGACAAGTCCATGGGTCCAGATCTAATACATCCGAGGGTGCTGACGGAGTTGGCTGATATGATTGCAGAGCCATTAGCCATTATCTTTGAAAACTCATGGTGATCGGGGGAGGTCCTGGACAATTGGAAAAAGACAAATAAAGTGCCCATCTTTAAAGAAGGGAAGAAGGAGAATCCAGGGAACTACAGACGGTCAGCCTCACCTTAGTCCCCAGAAAAATCATGGAGCAGGTCCTGAAGGAATCCATTGTGAAGCACTTGGAGGAGAGGAAGGTGCTCAGGAACAGTCAGCATGGATTCATCAAGGGCAAGTCATGCCTGACCAACCTGAATGCCTTCTATGATGAGATAACTGCCTCTGTGGATATGGGGAAAGTGATGGACGTGATATACCTTGACTTTAGCAAAGATTTGATACAGTCTCCCACATATTCTTGCCAGCAAGTTAAAGAAGTATGGATTGGATGAATGAACTGTAAGGTGGATAGAAAGCTGGCTATATTTTCAGGCTCAGTGAGTAGTGATCAACAGCTTGATGTCTAGTTGGCAGCAGGTATCAAGCGGAGTGCCCCAGGGGTCGGTTCTGGGGCCGATTTTGTTCAACATCGTTAATGATCTCGATGATGGGATGGATTGTACCCTCAGCAAGTTCGAAAATGACACTAAGCTGGATGGAAAGGTAGATATGCTGGAGGGTAGGGATAGGATACAGAGGGACCTAGACAAATTGGAGTATTGGGCCAAAAAATATCTGATGAGGTTCAACAAGGATAAGTGCAGGGTCCTGCACTTAGGACGGAAGAATCCCATACACCGCTACAGGCTGGGGATTGAGTGGCTAAGCAGCATCTGCAGAAAAGGACCTGGGGATTACAATGGATGAGACACTAAATATGAGTCAACACTGTGCCCTTGTTGCTAAGAAAGCTAATGGCACACTGGGCTGCATTAGTAGGAGAATTGCCAGCAGACAGAGCTAAGTGATTATTCCCCTCTATTCAGCACTGGTGAAGCCACATCTGGAGTACTGCATCCAATTTTGGCCGCCCACTACAGAAAGGATGTGGACAAATGGGAGAGAGTCCAGAAGAGGGCAGCGAAAAGGATTGGGGGGCTGGGGCACATGATTTATAAGGAGAGGCTGAGGGAACTGGGCTTATATAGTCTGCAGAAGAAAAGAGTGAGGGGGAATTTGATAGCAGCTTTAACTACCTGAAGTGGGGTTCTAAAGAGGATGGAGCTCAACTGTTCTCAGTGTCACCAGATGACAGAACAAGGGGTAATGGTCTCAAGTTGCAGTGGGGGAGGTCTAGTTTGGATATCAGGAAACACTATTTCACTAGGAGGCTGAAGCACTGAAATGAGTTACCTAGGGAGGAGGTGGAATCTCCATCCTTAGAGGTTTTTAAGGCCTGGCTTGACAAAGCTCTGGCTGGGATTATTCAGTTGGTGTTGGTCCTGCTTTGAGCACGGGGTTGGACTAGATGACCTCCTGAGGTCTCTTCCAACCCTAATCTTCTATGAGTCTATGATATAACCTATTTACGGAAATTGGCATGTATGATATGATATAGCAATGCATGCCTTACCAATGTGCATGGGCCTACCCAGTGTTTTATAATGCCTAATCATATTTTGGGGAAAAGAATGAGTGAAAGGAGAGATAGTGACAGGAACCCAAGGTATCTTTGAATTTCAAAGCTCAATAGGACAAAGCTGTGGGAAGCCAGGCACTACCCATGAAATTAGTGGTTTGCACTATGTCTTGGCAACAGCTCGGCAATTCTAACATGCTCGTGTCTTCCTAATTTCCCAAGTAATACTTACTGTATGATGAGCTATTTCTTTAAGAAGAATAGAAAATAAATATAGAAAATTACTGGAATATAATGACAGTGGTTTGGAATGGAAATGTTTTCAAAGGTCTCCAGGAGAACCCAGCAGCTCTTCAAGACTGACGTTAGTTTAAACTATGCTGGATTCAGGACAGGTGCCCTTTTAATTGAGAGAAGCCCTCAGAAATATAATTTACTGAGGAATTCTGCATACTGCAGAGTGTCTTATTATCCATCCATTCAGTCCTCAAAATAATGATCTCAGTTAGAAATGCTAAGTCTCTCTTTAGAAGTTACACCTGCCAGTTTAAAATCTATCCACTCCTACTCTGATGGTCCCTGAAGAGCAGACTGCTACCGTGCTGGGTGAGAAATCATAAGGAGACAGATTTTTAAATGACAGTTCTAAAGATCCCCAGGATTTTATTGTAAAGGATGGAAGCTAAGGGTGAGGTATTTTGTTTTTCTCTCACTAAAGCTCTCCAGTTTCCTGAAGTGTCTTTCTCAGGGAAAAGGTGATCCTGGGAAGCTACATGGTCAGAGGCTTGTATCATAAGTAAAATAAATTTAAAAAGTCACAGCCAAATAAAAGAAGTCAGAGGTGATTCTCATGAGCAAGCAGAGGGCTATGTTTGTCTTTGTTATGCGTGTCTGAATCTTGTTTTTACAGTTCAGATCTTTGATGAAAAGTTCATTACAACTCACATACGATACACTTGTTGCCCCTCGTCTACATGAAGACAGTGAATACAAACAGAAAGAGGCAGATTCCTAAAGAAAAAACAGGAAGGCATGGCCACATTTTGATTTTTTAAAAGCCTTGCTTGAGACATTCGTTTTTCACTCACACCATCAAAACCACCCCCAGGTTTGGAAGCAGCCTAGAGGAATATGGAATATTTTATTCTCTCCAGAGTGAGCAAGTTCCCTAATCACAGACTCAGACTAAAATAATCTCCTGCCCACTTTAATTGTTTCCCTAAATCTAAGGGGATTGAAATCAAACACATGCAAATCCAGCATTGGCCATATATACACAGGGATGTACAGCAAACCAGCCCATTAGCCCACTCCTCCTTAAAGTCTGAGGAGTCTAAGGCAGGAGGTGGTGGAGTCAGAGTATGATCTGGCTGTCAGAGTGGATCCTAGTTGATCACTCTAGCTGACATAACTCAGAGTGACCCTTAGGCTGTTCTACATTAGGGGAGCAGGAATGTTGCTTAGATCCACTGTCCCCCAACACAGCTGGACCTGGGGATCTAACGTCAAGTTTAATAGTCAAACTTTCCCCTGTATATGTGTGTGTGTGGCGATTTAGTGCTGGTGAAACAGGCTGTTTTACACCTCACACAGGGATATTGACTGGCTAACAATGTATCATGAGATGTTTGTTATACAGGTTGGGCTTTATTAATGCAGAAACTGAACAGTTGTCACAGGAGATACCCGAAGATATTACAAAGTTTGCTTCAATAGCTTGTGATAATTGTATTTTACCCCGGAGAACAAAATACTACTTTTGCTTGTACATCACACCATGGGGGCCCCATCATGAACATTCGCTTGTTTGCATGCCGTCTGTAAACTCAGTATAAAAGATCCCCAGCATACATTTCAGACACTGAAATGGCTACAACATTTACCAGTGATCAGGAAACTGATCATGGAGAAATTTAAAAGGCCACATCAAAGAACAGAGCCAGGATACGTTTTGACCCCAGGAACCTCTCACGCTGCAGCTTGGTGCGTGCAGTAGAGTTATAACAGCAGCCAGGAAAATATCCGTGAAGATAATTTAAAAGCTCTAATGAGGGAACAACACATCTAGCTGAGAAAGCTAACAAAGATAGCAGAGAGGTGCTGAAGTGCTGACCGCCCATCATCACAATTAAGTAGAAAGAAAAGGATACTCGTGGCACCTTAGAGACTAAACAATTTATTTGAGCATAAGCAGTAGCTCACGAAAGCTTATGCTCAAATAAATTGGTTAGTCTCTAAGGTGCCACAAGTCCTCCTTTTCTTTTTGCGAATACAGACTAACATGGCTGTTACTCTGAAACAACTAAGTCGGTTTGGGTTTGAAGAGACATAGAAGTGGATTGGAGCCTTGTAGAAATTATCAGCTAACTCACTTAACATCCTTCTCCCAAAAGCCTGGGCCTCTAAACCCATCATGCATTAGAAGTACTGAACACAGGTATATTTTCAGCTCTAATTTTCAGAGCTGAGGGGAAACAGGGTGTTCTGTAAAAGAGTGTTATTGGGATGGGAGGGCAGGGTATCTTCCTGTGACATGGAAAACGTACAGGCATTTATCACCCAATATTATGGCTTACAAAATATTTGCTATACGGTGTACGTAGGAAATAAATTGTGCACAGCCCTTTTTGGCTGTATGTACGGGGCGGATGTCACCCTATTCAGACAGAGGACAATGAACACAACACTGGGATGGAGTGCTGAGAGAGAACCTAAGACAGAAGAATTTGCCTCTTATTTTTAAAGTTAAATATGTCAGCTTTGCATAAGAAATTACAAGTTCAAATGTTTCTTGGAGGTTTTTTCTGCAGTTTTACATATGGAGAACAATTCTCTTCAGATCCTCTGTGGCCTCCTTTGAGAAACTGTCATTAGGAATGTAACTAGAAGTGGTTGGGAATTTTTTGCTGAGTTTGTTTTGTCAAAATTGCTGATTTATTGAAATTGAAACTGTTTATGAATCAGAGCTGGTTATGCTGAATTTTCCAGCTTGGGGGAAATAAAGTTGAAAACAAAAGTTTTGAAATTGTTTAAACTAAAAATTCAGAGTTTTTTAATCCAAAATGTTTTTTCCCTTAGAAATGTAACCTGATTAGACTAAAATCCTTTAAAAAAGGAAAGGAAAGGAAAGGTCAAAATCAAAAACCAATGTTTCAATGTTCAGTGTGATCGGGCATGCACCTCTCATCACTGCTTCCTGTCCACTGAGTGTGGAGCTGCAATCTTTTCTGCTCCCGGCACCCGCTGTAGGTTGTTGATCTCACTAGATGGATTTTCAGTGACACAGTTAATAGGTGAATGGATGAACACCTCCTGGGGTAACAAAACTCAACAAATGGTTGGCCCTCACCAGGTTTTTCAGCCCCATCTCTGGGTCTGTTTAAATCCCAGCCCCTTTCTTGGGCTTTTAGTAAAAAGTCTTGTCCCCTTTTCTGGACTTAGGTCACTTCCCCGGTGGCTGGTGAGAGGACCCAGGCCCACCCACTACTCTGGATCCCAACCCAGGGACCCTTTACACAGCAGTCACATAACACTTCCCTTAATGTTTGCTGCTGCTGTCTTCCCTGGACTGCTTCCCAGTCGGTCCCATCACCTTCACCCATTACTTTAGGGTCCCAGTCCTGGGGTTCTCTCTCATACCACTGCTTGAGCTGGGTCTCTCCCAGTTCTCCTTGCTTGGAGTGTTTCACCATATTCCAGCCCTTTCTTACCCTTCTGGTCCCAGCCAGCAACTGACCTACTCAATCCCTGTAGCTCCTTTTAACTAGTCCTGCTGGACTCTGATTGGCTGCTTCCTTCCAGCCTCTCTAGGCAGGCCTGGAGGACCCACCTTCACTGCTCCTTTGCTAGGGCACAATGTGGTTGGACTGCAAAGCCTCCAGCAGGGGGCCTCAAATAGCCTATGACACCCTGTCCTGGCCAAATTTCAGGTTTTCAATTCATGAATATTTTTGAGATTTTGAATTTTTGTTCTGATTCAAAGCAAAAAAAAAAAAGTTTTGCACTCTCAAAAATAGTCCAGGGATGGGAAAACCGTTTCCCACCCCTCACTCAGCAGACACAGACTCTCTTGCCAGAAGTCTAGCATGCATCCTTGGAACAATCAGCTGGCATACAGAGACACCTGGGATACCTGTATATCGAGTAGGGAAAAATAAGCTAGAGACAAAGAGCAGAGATACCTAAGCATGGGAGCTGCTGGAAACTTTTTCAGAATATGATACACTCAGTGAGAGAAATGAATTCTGTTCCCATTTATGTCAGTGTAACCTGACTGACACTAGCAGAGTTACTGCTTTACACGGGCATACATGAGAGAAAAATTAAGTCCTCGTTATTTTCACAACACCTGTGTCATTGCTAAGGCTCTGGCCTAGCGACCTCAATGACCTTTGTTTTATTTTGTTTTCCATCTTCTGGCTAAATCTTTTCCATTCTCCCCTTGAAATAAAGATGAAAAACAAAGCCTGGGAAAATGAAATGGCAGCTAACAGACTTCTGAATCTCAGCTGTCATTTCACTAGCAGCTGGGATGTAATCTGAGCCCAGGTTGGAGAGCACGCCTGGCAGAGAGTAACTGGAGTGGACATGCTTCTGCAGAGCTACAGATAGGACTGCAAGGCCCTGAGAAACACGGGAGGTCATGCAACAAGCATATACTAAGGCTGTGACAGAGTGATCCTAGTTCTTGACTTTATCGTTGAATGGAAGGAAGACATTACTGATGGTGGCAGGTTCTTGATGTACTTCTGAATCTCAGGGACCATTTTTCTGGAGATGTAAGGTGACCAGATTGCCATGAGCCCTGAGGGGTGGATCATCCATAGAGAGTGAAGCTAGTATTGATGCAACTAAGCAGAGCCATGAGTACAACTCCAATGAACCTACAAAAACTGTAGGGAAGAGCTTAGGTGGGGACAATCGAGCCCCTTGGCAAAGTTACCGACAGGGTTCCATTGTGCAAGGGGGGTGCTGGGTGCCGAGGGGCCCATGCAGGGGGTGCTGGTCTTATTCTGCTGCGTGAAACCTAGCTCCAGGCAAGGTCCCTGCTCTGCAGTGTGGCGGGAACAGGAAGGGGTGGAAGATGGTCAGGATAGTGTAATGGCTGAGGTGGGGATTGAGAACCTACTTTTACCCAGATCCGCCCATCTTTACCACTGCCATGGGAATGGGCAGGTTGGCGGATAAGAGCACACAGAAGCTACTTAACCCAACAGCGAAGGCAGCATTCTCTGAACAGCTCTGCAACCTCCCCATAGTCTAGGGAGGGGAAGGAAGAAGGGTTCCTCACCTCTGTGCATCTGCCCAGCTCCTCGCAGCTCCTCAGCAGCTCACCTGCTGTACTGATAGGGAGAAGGGAGCTCAGAAGTCCTGGGTCCCATGTACTCAGATGCACAATGTCTCAGCAATCTGGCCTCTCTTGCTCTGGGGCAGCCTATGGGGAGGAATGTCCCAGGGCCAGGGTTCCATCCCCTTGTGTGGAGAATTCCAAATGTTTGATTTTCATTCCAAATCAGAATGAAACCAAATGTTGAAAAATCAAAAAATCCTCTGCAAAATGGAATTACTTTTTCCTCTCATAAGAATATAGCTGAGAAGCTGAATGATTTCTTTGTAGCATTCTTAACCGATGAGGATGGTGGGGAGAGTTCTGCCTTGGTAAGATAGATGAGGATCTTTCAGAGAGTGAGGTGTTAGAAGAAGAGTTCAAGCAGATAACTAAAATGCAATGTCACCCGGTCCAGATGATCCATCCCAGATTTTGGAGCTAGATCAGGAAGTGGCTGAGCTGCTAACACAAACATTCAATCTGTCAAATTAAAAAACCAGTCACCGGTCCAGAAAATTGGAGAGAAGCAAAGGCTGTTTCTGTGTTTAGGAAAGGCTCTGGGCGTGATCTGGGAAATTACAGACCTGTTGCGGTCCAAATACAAGACAGCACAAAGCTTTAAGCAAGCAAGCAGGCTGGTCTGCCAACGGGCTGCCCCTGTCAGCTTTCCACCCTCTCCTTTATTCTTTCTCTCCCCCTGCACATTACATTCTCCAACAGATAAAAGGAATACACTGGCTTTGTTTAACATTCTTATTTACCAATTTCTATCTACTGCATTCCTTGCTCTCGGGCCTTGAGCCCAGTCCTGGGAGGCTTCCCACAGTTCATGTCATCTGGGCGAGATTCCAAGGTTCATGCCCTTGAGAGGAGGCGTGTGTGCACTGCTCCTACACAACACTCCGGGTGTGCCCTGAATGTTGCCAAGTGCATGAACCTTGTATGAATGCTACACAGACCAGTGAGCCTTACGGCTTTATCTGGCAAATTGGTTGAAATGACAATGAAAAACAGAATATAAAACCAAACAATGTGTGGAAGATTGTGATTTGATAAGGTCTGATTAGTATGGATCCTGTAAAGAAACTCGTGTCTCACTAATCTATTAGAATTCTTTGAACATGTTAATAAGTAAGGCTCAGATTTTGTCATGGATATTTTTAGTAAAAATCACCGACAAGTCACGGGCAATAAACAAAATTCATGGAGGCCTGTGACCTGTCAGTGATTTTTACTAAAAATATCCCTAAGAACATGGGGAGGGAGGAGGGTCCAGTACTCACAGCGGTTGAGGGCTCTGGGGTTCCCCTGCCATCCACCACGGCTGGGCACCTGCGTGGTCCTCCCCCTGCTGCCTGCAGTGACTGGGAGCTCTGGGAGACCCCCACCACCCATGGGGGCTGGTAGCTCTGGGGTCCCCGTGCTGCCTGGCGGCTAGGAGCTGCCTGGGGCTCACTGCCAGCAGTGGCTGAGAGCTGTGGGGCTGCTTGCTGACAGCTCCAGCTCTGGGGCAGAAAATGTCACAGAGGTCTCGGGAAGGCATGGATTCCATGACTTTTGTGACCTCTGTGTGACATAACTGTAGCCTCATTAATAAGTAGTGGATAAAGGAGAACTGGTTGATAAACTTTATTTATATTTCCAAAAAAGCCTTTGACGAGGTCCCACACAAAGGACTACCAGAGAACCGAAGCAGTCACAGGGAGAGAGACCAAGCATGGCCTTGGAGAGGGGAAACAAAGGGGAAGGTTAACTGCTCAACTCTGGTCCAGGCGATAGGGGAACAGCAGGGGTCTCAAGGTTCTGTGCTAGGTACAGTGTTTAATATATTTACTAATGTTTAAATATATATGTTTAATATATTTACTAATGTTTTGGAAAGTGGGATGGAGGGTAGATGAGTCCCTGCCTCCATTCAGGGTCTGAGAAGCTCCCGAGGATGGGAGCTGGTGGGGAGGGAAGTAAGGGCACCGTATGGATGGATGTGGTTGTACTGGGAGTTCTGGACTTTGTGGGGAGCCTGGACGATTGGCTTTGAAAAGTGACCTTGAGCCCCTCAGAAATGACTCCAGCCCCCCAATTTGGGGTTACAGGTGAGCCTATAGAAGGCTGCTGACAGCCAGACCTAGAAAAGTCACAGGGACTCGCACCCTTCTTCCAGGACAATATGAACCAGCACAACCAGCTCCCCATAATCACAGCCCGATCCCCGGCCCATGCTCCTGTGGACCTCTCTATACACACTTTGCGCCTCCCAGGGTTGCATGAGGTAATTGTAAAATGTTGCTTCACAGAGCCAAGAAATTCTCCACAGAGCAACAAGACAGAGACCTGCATTTTCTTACGGTAAGTTCTTAAACATCCCCCTTTCACATGGCTGCCGATGTTCGATCATTGGGCACTTGCTATCATTGTGCACTTCATTTCTATGGGCAAAATTTCACGGCTAGGAATGAGGCACTTGTCTGAAGCCATTATTCTTAGTTATACACCAATATCCAAACATCAATTGTCGCTGAATTATGTCAGCAATTAGTCAGTACCCTGAGCGGAAGAAGAGTAGACTTCTGCAGCAATGCTGTCATTTAGCAGAAATTGCAGGGTTATTCTGCATAGAATCCAACTACTGTACAGCAGATGTAATTAAATTCCAGTTGTTATTAAACTTGAGCAAACTTAAGTACATGATAATGTCTAATAAAAGCAACTAATTATAAAGCGTCATTATAGAGGCGGTGCTCATGCTGTTGTAGTTAGGAGTCTGCCTATACTTCTACTACCAGCCCCTCTTACACATTATTATCAAAGTGTTTCTAAACACAGCTCTAAAGGATCCACTGGAGGCTGCTATTTTAGTGTCCTGTTTTCACATAACAGCCTCATGGAAACTTTGGGAGAAGCTCTCTGTTTGGGATGAAATTGTCCAGCCTGAGTCCAGTGTTCATGCATTTACTGAACTGGAGTAAAATCCTCCAGCCAATGTCAAATTATGCCCGGTTGGGAGGTATGTTGCCCAGGCTAGTCACATTGTGACCTGGACCATGTCTAGTTCAAACACACTACACCTGGCTTTCCCTACTGGCTGGATTTCTGAGAACCGTCTGGTCCTTTTCTCACCTATCACCATGTTCTATCAGTACTTCCTTTGCTTGTCTCCGGTTCTTAGGGAATTGAGAACTGCTAATATTCCTCTTTCCTACCCCCACCAGCTTAATTTCCCATCCCACTGTCCACGGACATTAACAAGCCTCATCCTGTCACAAGTCCATGAGGCAAGGACAGGAGGTGCCACCCCAACCTTCACTGTATCTTTGCAGCAGAAAGAAGAGCAAGCACGTCAATCCCAAGCTGGTTGGGTCTCTGCCCCTCTTCCTTTAGGCTGGAGGTAGAAACAAAGGGAAGAAATAGCCTCTCAATGAGCCCTTCTCCCAATTTCCTTGAACTATTCCAGCAGGTGATTTGGTGTTTGATCCCTTTAGCATTCCGGACACTAGTTTCATCTAAATACAACCCAGAATTCCAATCCCATGCTCAACAATGATACCAAGGAGCTTCTTTACACATCTCCTTCTGCCAGCCAGCACTGCTCTGTCTTGAGAGAAGTGCTTTAAATGTGCTGGTCAGTAGCTGTGTAATAAACTGGCGATTGATTAAAATGACTTGTAAACCTATTTGCAGGAGGTGAGTCATTACTTTGCTTGAAAGACCTCAGTTTTCATCTCTTATTTTCCAAAGCAGATATTTATTATAATATAGGTTATAAAACAGCAACATTTACCTTGTCTTGAGACAATTTAGCATTTTTAAAGGCTCATAAATGCTTTATTGTGCATGATTCTGAATAAATATTAGATTGCTACAGCAGATCCATATTCAGTTCACCAGAATTTATAGTACTGCCAAAAGCAAAGAATGGTCTTGGCTGGTTTGGATGGTCACATTTGGATCCAGGGGAAACTTTCAATGGAGCTGTCACCTTTCTGTGGACAGCACCTGTCAGGGAAGGGAGATCTTAAAATCTGTCCTATTAACGTGAATTATTATGCACTAAACACCACAGTATAAACATTATCCAATACTGCTTCACTATATTCAGCTCTGAATCAGAAAAGCACTTTAGCATGTCCTTACGTGTGGTGCTCAGTAGGGCTGTTTTGCTGAATTGGGGACTACATGACCCCAGGAATATTCTGGGGGACAAGAAACTCCTTCCCAGTAGCCACTGCACCTCTCAACAAATGCCAGCAGGCAGCACAACCCGCCCATGTAATGGGCAAGGAGCAGCACTCAGGGGTGCCAAGAGAGAATAAACAACTCTTTAAAAATTCACTGCACAAGCTCCCTGCCCATCCGACTGTGCTAAGCCTTTGGGGAATGTCTTGTGCAAAGTGTGTATTTCCACTCTTAACCGATAGCTAGCAGTGCCCCTCTCGCTGATCTTATACCCGTCACAAGACAGAGGGGAGGCTGGTGGCAGAGGACAGCACTCTGAAGAGTTTTCAGCCATGGCGGGAGCGAATTGTTCAATTCCATCTGTAGCTTGCAAGGCCTCTGGATTCCCCGATGGCATTAAGCTTTCATGTAGCAGCATCCATGAGTTCTATCAACTCTGGCTGGCTTGGAGATTCTGCCCCATCCTGTCGGACGATGACCTATTCTCAGTTATTCATGCCTTTGTCACCTTCCATCTGCCCTACAGCAACGTGACATCCCTTGGCATGAAGCCTTCAGCACTTAGGAAACGCCAAATGGTACAAAACGCTGCAGGACATCCCCTCAGCAACACTGGCTACTGCGAACAACCAAACCTGCTCTGTCCTCCCTACCCTGGCTTCCCAGAGAATATCAAATACAGTTCCAGGTCTTCATCCCTACCTAGGGGTGCCCAATGGCCTGGGCCAGGGAATCTAAATGATCAACTAAAGCTCCAGGATGAAGGCTGCAGTTGACAGCTTTGCTCCTCTGGCACCAAGATGCTCTCTACCATATCTGTGCAGGAGTCAGCGGCCAGACTATGGAATGAAATCCCCAGGGACTAAGGGCCATTGTAAACTTTGCCCCCTTCTGCTCCAAGTGCAAGGTACAAAGTTCTTTGGCCGGTTTTCCTCTAACTAACACACACACACACACACACACACACTATTCCAAAACAAGTCACTCCACTGCACACACTGCTCCTGGTAACAGGATGAGAGAACAGAGTTGCGTAATGAGCTAATGAGGTGTTCAGATACCAGGGTGATAAGCACGGTCTGAGAACACAAATAGAATAGATCTTCTCATGGTTCCCATACTAGTCACTGGGTACCTATCCTTAGAAAAGGGATTGCTCATGTTACTAGGACCTCTCTCTGTGGAAAGGGGGCAATAGACTTTTCTTTTTGCCTTTTTTTTTTCCAACCAAGGAATAAGGATGCAGTATTTGCTAGCTGACTTCCCCAACCAGAGTAACTTACTCTCTAAAGTTTCAAGAGAACCATTTTATTTTTCCAGCTTCTTACTTGGTGTGCTCTGTTGGAATGAATCACATTGAACAGGTCATTTGTAGCACATGATGTAGTGTTATAAATAAAGGCAACATTTCACCTAAGGTGGTGATAAATCAGAAGTGAATGAAGAGGTAGGGTTTGCTTTTTTAAAACATGACTTTTAAATTGGTTTCAAACAGTCCTTGTTTCCCAGGTATAAAAAATTGAATCCACTATTTGCAAGAAAAGGTTTCCAAAGGAAACATGCATTATATAAGACTTCAGGAAAACAGCAGAACTCTTGCTCCATAGCCAGGCTGTTTTCTAGCTTCCTTCAAGGAATATACAGCCATATTTGTAACCAGCCATAGTGGTAACCATTAGCAAAGCCAGAGAGGAATACTTGTTTAATGTGAACGTAACAGTTGAACAGGACTCCCCTTTCATTAGTGTTCAGGACGATATGCCAAAGGCAGAGCGATAGACAAAGCAGCCAAGATACATCTCTAGTCACCTTTTCTCTTGGAATCACTAACCCTGTGTTTCTGTGACTCTTTCTGTTCCCCTGCAGAAACATCAGTTCTACAACATATCTCTAGGTTGGGCACTGGGTCCCTTTGTATTTAAAAGGAAGTTGACATCTGTACCTATATCAGGTGAACAGCCTTCTAAATGCCTGCATTGTTTTCTCACTGCTTCCATCCTCTTTGAGAGGAACATGACACATTAGATTATAATGAGCCCGTCTCATAGGGAATTTCCATGAGCACTGGCTTGAGGCAAGTTTGAAAGTTCCCCATTGTCTTTGACCTAGCCACCAGGACACCCACACTGAAGAACTGGTGCTGATTTATAAAAGAGGATTCAGGGTGGAGAGATGAGCCATCATGTGACCAAACTGGGTTTCATCCCATGTTCTTTTCTTGTTTTAATTCATAATTAAAAACAGTGAGACATGGCACAGATAATACAAACAATCAATAATACTAGAAGTGCAGACAGAATGGAGAATGTGAACAACAATACCAGCTCTGGCTACAGTTATTTATTGCTTGTCTTTGTCCACAGTAAATCAAATAGCCCCTGTGTTTAGGAGGAATGGCATGTACTGAACACGGGATGCTATGATGAGCATATTTGAACTGTTCTTTGTCATGTGACTATTTCTGTGTTTTGCTTGTTCTTGACGACTGTTCTTTTTCTAGCAAGGACATTCTCTGTCTGTAAAGGGGAATAGTAAAGAAGAGCATTTGTATTCTTACACGGTGCCAGATCATGACGCTGTCTAGGAGAGAGAACTTGCTGCCTGACCATCTCTTCCCCTCCTGAAGCCTGTTGTGATGCCATGCCCCTGTCAGACAGCAGGGGTCAGGATCCAGGGGTCATAGAAGTGAATCTTTTGTAATCCCCCAGCCCATTTCATGTGACTGGGTCCAGGAGATACAGAGCAATATCTTCCCAGCACTCCAATGAGTGACTGTCTAGATATGGCAGAGAACTGGCCAATGGTTGTTGCAGGTCTTTTCCCAGAAGCAAGTGGCATTGCACAGAAAGCAGAGAGGGTGGGATCCTGTCTCTGGCAGGTCCCAGAAATCTGCAGTCCTACCTGAGAGCCGTCTCTCTCCCCTCACCTTACCTTATCACTCTTGTTACAGTGTGTATGGTAACACCCATTGTTTCATGTTCTCTGTGTATATAAATCTCCCCAATATGTTTTCCACTGCATGCATCCGATGAAGTGAGCTGTAGCTCAGGAAAGCTTATGCTCAAATAAATTTGTTAGTCTCTAAGGGGCCACAAGTCCTCCTTTTCTTCTTACTGCCATGGTGGCTTTCAGTGGAAATGCTGATGTTAGACCCTCCTTGATATATAAGTGAGGGTGCTCTTGAAAGGGCCCTGGAAACCTCTCCCACCCCAGTCCAAAATAGCCCAGATTTGATTTGTTTCAGCACATGCTGCATGGTCCATTTGTTTTCTCTGGCCCTTGGAGAAGGCTGGGTGGACTAAGATACAGATCAATGCCTGGGGGCACTAGTATCTGAGTATGAGCTGCGGCTTGGTGTGTGGGGGGGTGAGCTGACTGTATTGCATTTTGGTTTTGTAATTTTACCTAACAGGCAGGGTGCTCAGAGCATGGGGAAGGGAGCATTTTATTTATGCTAAATAAAATAAAATATCCAGAAGGTGCATGAATGGGACTGAAGCCTGCTCGATGCCAAGAGAACTGTAAATAAAGCCACTAGGGAAAGACACCTCCCCCCCCCAGGAAACCAGTGGCTGCCAAATGAGACCATTGTCCATTCATATTTTACAGACTTGCTAAATCATGTGAAATTAGAAGTTAACAGATGGACTAATCACAGAAGGAGTTATTTGATAACCAGGTCAAAGCAGGATTATTGTGAACCCTGGACTTGACTATGCAAAGAACATTGGGTATAATCAAAGCTAATGAAACATTCATCCCAAAGGACAGTGTTAATGGGTAGTAAATAAACTCAAATGTATCTAATTAAAAATGCATGCCAAGGCACAATACATGGATACAACAAATGCCAGGACCAGATTTCTTTGCCATGTGTGTGAAAACAGTTGTAGGATAACACAACTCTGCTGTGTCTGAAGTATCATGCAGATAATAGTAACAATCATTTTTCAAGAAGGCATTGCTCTCTGCACAGATCGCAAAGAAATGGAAAAAATGCAGCAAAACATTTCTGGAGAATTGCATCAGGGAAAATGCAAAACAAAGTTTTTGTTGGGTATCTAAATAAATGTACAAAGGAAGATTGGTTTGTGAGACTGGCAATGAAAAAGCTCCTGGAGCTCAGTACAGAGTACACACAGAATGCATGTACAGAAACAATACCAACTGCTGATGATCAAATAAAACGAAGCTTGTTTCTTAGAGCAGCCCCAAAATGAGCCCACGTGGCAAAGTCATGTTGGTGTCTGGTGTAATGATGAGAGGCAACACCCAGTGCTGGAAGCAGCAGACAGGAAGTCCTGTGAGGGCTGGGATGGAAGAGGAGTGTAGTGTGCAGATGCCATCCTGAGCCCCAGTTTTATTTTCAGCTATTGGCGGGAATGTCCTTATTGTGTAGTCAACAACCAGTGGTTCTTCTGAAAAGAGTTTGCACCTCTCCCTTCCTAATGTGAGCTAATCAAGCTGAAATTTAGGGAAAGAAAGTAGGTTAAGTGCTGGTCAGAACCATCAAATTTTATTCTTCTCCAAAGGATTGCAGTTATAAAATATATTAATGTCCTTCCTGCACACATAGGTGGCTTTCTGCATTTTTGCTGCTGCCTTCAGCATGAACCGAATGTTTGGGGGATAATTTTGTTGAAATTCCAGGTTCATAGTTATTCAAACACTTTACATCCCTTCATGATGAGTGTAATGACAAGAACAAAGGATATGAATCCATTCCTCAGACAGTGCCTTAATTGGGAGTAAGCAGGATACTCGTCCTCTCTGCATCATTGTCCACCAACTTGTGATGAGGTAGGGAGCATTTGCAGGTGCCTGGCACCAGTTTCTCAAAATGTGGTGAAAATATGGGGTGTGTTTACCACATGGTTCTTTTCAGGAAGCTTAGAGGGAGGGCCCAGTGCTCTCCTTGATAGAATAACAGGCCCAGGCAGTCCCTCCCTGTCTCTCTATGAACAGCAGCGCCCGAGGCCCTGAGGCCCACCCAATTCTATAATTGGTTGACTTGGGGGTAACCCATAGGCAGCAGCTATCCCTGAGAAAATGATTCAGTCAGAAAGAGGCTCAGGTGGAACAGCGTTAAAGGGTGACACTTTTGGGTTTAAAAAAAACTCAAGTAAGCACCCTCTTCTCTGCCTGGAAATTAATCCCTTAGGACAATTTACTGAGGGATTTGGTAAATCCGTCACCTCTTGGTGTCATTAAATCTAGATGTGATGTCTGTCTGAAATATTCCTCCTTGTAACCGGACTGGAGAGCGTCCAATTATACGGCAGGGGTGGCTAATTCCCTCTGCTGGAGCGGAGTCTCTCGCCTGTGTGATACAGCAGGTCAGACTAGGTGACCACAATGGTCCCTTCCGGGTTTGGACTCTCTGAGTTCCATCACTGGTAACGATAACAGCTGATGTCAAGCGCTAACTCTTCTGCATTCAGGGAAACAGACCAGCAGGATCCGAGGCATTAGGTCTATCCATGGTGTGCTGACTGTGCATTTTATAAAAAATTGTGATTTTATAATACAAAGTGAAATGTTCACCCCGTTAATACTCTCCTTTTGCAGCTGGGATCAGGGAGAGTACCTCAAACCCGCTGTGGTAAAAGAAGGGTGCGGGAGGGGGGTAGCTCCCTTTTATGGACACCCAAGCCAGCCAGTGAGCTACGAAATCCTTCTTGGTAGCTGTTCTCTACTTTCTTTACCTGTAAAGGGTTAAACAGTCTCACTGCTATGCATAGGTAAAAGGAAGTGAGTGGGTACCTGGCCAAAAGAGCAAATGGGAAGACTAGAACTTTTAAAAATTGAAAAAAGACTCCCCTTTTGTCTGTCTGTTGTTGTTCTCTGGAGAAAGGAGACACAGAGCAGAAATACTGTAAGAAGCTTTAAAACAGGTATGAAAAATCATCAAATTATACCTAGAACTTACTTATCTGAAACCCCAGATATATAAATAGATCAGAGAATGTTTAGGAAGATGCGACTAGGTTTATCTCTTTTATTTCTTTGTGGCTTGTGGACTCCTCTGTGCTAACCCCCAAATGCTCTTGTTTTCTTCGTAACCATGAAGCTGGACCTCAAGAAAACCATTCTTGATGCTTAATTATTATATTTTCTCTTTTAAAATCTAGCTATAGCCTAAGTTCCAGATGTATTGTCTCTGTTTTTGTTTTAATAAAACTAACCTTTTTTAAGAACAGGATGGGGGGGTGGGTTGTGTCCTAAGAGGTTTGTGCATAAAGTGTTTAATTAGCTGGTGGCAAGAGCTGATTTTCCTTGTTTTATTTCTCAGCTCTTCCCCCGAGGGGGGCATGAAAGGACTTGAGGGTGCCCACAGGGAGGAATTCCAAAGTGTTCCTGCCTGAGTCAAAACGGGGTTTTTGTACATGAGTGGTGTACATCTGCCCATCCAAGGTCAGAGAAAAGCTGCAACCTTGGGAGTTTAATACCAGCCTGGAGTGGCCAGTATTAATTTTTAGAATCCTTGTGGGCCCACCACCTTCTGCACTCAAAGTGCCAGAGTGGGGAATCAGCCTTGACACCTCCAGAGAAGATCCTCTCAGAGTTATCACCTCAAAACTCAAACTATTGTGTAATGTCAGGCAAACACCGCTTTTCATCCCCCCTAATGATCTGAATGAAAGTCATTTATCAAGTATTCTTTCCTCAGTACTATCAGTTTTGTCTTCGCCACCCCCCCATACCAGTACATACAGATCAGGGAGAAAAAGAAAAAAAAAACCATAAAACAGGAGACTTCCTTCACTGTGACATTTATGGAATATATGTCAAAAGTTTTTTTCTGCAAAGATGATTGCCTATAAATCACTCTTTAGCTTTATATACACTGTCCTCCTGAAAAGACAAGGCCTTTGTCCCTAAAGACTGCAACTAACTCTTCACTGTTCTTTTGGAAGAAGTTTCCTTCAATATATTATTCGGTTTAACACGCCCATACTTTCAAATACAAGTAAATATGATAGAGTTTTCAGCTACTGATCATGAAGTCATGCATTATATGGTGATACCCAGGGGCTAGTTTTCAGCAGACATCTCATAAACAAGAATGCTTTTAGTGATCCAAAAATGTTATAGACCTAGAATTCCAAATCATTACAAATAACAAATTAGCAAGATTGCAATATTAAAGAATAGCATTTAACAGATTTCATTATTGATTATTTATTGGCATTTCTGTGCGGTAGTGGCACCAAACTGGGCATCTGCTCAATTCAAGTGTGAGTCACTCATTTGCAGAGAGGTAGCACAAGATTTGTGTACCACGGACCTGCTTTCTCCCACTGGCCCTGTGCAGAGGGATGAATTTTGCTCCTCGTGAATAGAGAGAACAGCAAGACAGCCACGGGCTTTCAGTCCATTTGCAAATTTTCCCTGAGAATTTTGCACCCTCTTTACGGAATGTGCCTTCACTCCAGAAGCTCACAGCTTCCACCTGTATTTCATTTCATTTCCTAGTGATCAACAGCAAGGCGAGATCCCACTTCAAATATATTTCATGTGAAGGGATTACTTAGGGAAAGTATGAAATAGACCACCTTCCAGACAGGAACGTTGGAGGCAGCAGGCAGGGCAGGTTTCCACACGCTGCACTACCCATGAGCCTTAGCGCTGACCTGAACTGGGAATCTTTGGGAGTTAGAGGATAATTAATTCTCTGTGTTCCTTTGTATCCTTGGCCTCCCTGCTGAAACTATCAACTGGCCCAGCTAGGGTGACCAGATAGCAAGTGTGAAAAATCGGGACAGGGGGTGAGGGGTAATAATGGCTCTATAAGAAAAAGCCCCGAATATCGGGACTGTCCCTATCAAATTGGGACATCTGGTCACCCTGGGCCCAGCCCACCTGTGCTCAATGCCGGGCCCAAGGCAGTGGGGATTGGGGGAGTGATTTGGACAAAGGTGGCTGTACGCAGACTTTATTCCTCTCCAAATCCAGGGCTCAGATTGGCTCTTAGCACAAGTTAGAGCAGCCTCAGGGTTACATCAAGAGCCTCTTACATTGTGCAATCTCTTGCATCCATCCTGTTTTGTTCAGCTTGAAGCCCAGGGGAGAATCCCATTTGCCAGTTTGTACATGTGAAACATAGCTGCTTGTTCAGATTTTTCTTTGAGCTGTCAAAACATTTAGCATAGTTGCCCTTCAGCAGTATTTGACTGGAATTAAATTAAAAGGGCTTTCGAATCTTTTCCTGAATTAAAAGTCCAAACCCTGACCTGCCTAAAACCTTGCATGACATGGAGTTAGTTAAATACATTTCTAGCTTGGCATCTATGAAAAGACACTGGTCCCCGACATTATTTGGGCTGATGGCAGGTATAAAAGTTCACTGCACATTTTATTTTGGATCAATCAGGTAGCCATTATCACAGTACTTGGAGTGAACAGTTTCGATGAAATGGGTGCAGACTCTCCATCAAATGCAACCAAATCATCAGAGTTGGGTTAGACACCAAAATCCAGGTCTCAGGTTCTTAAATGCTGGTTGCTGAACACCTCAGGCTGCACTGAAGCAGGGTGGGGCAAGGTCGAGCCCCTCCTCCGCCACTCTGCAATCCACCGTGCTGACCTGGCCCACAAGGCAACCAAACCTGATTGACTTAAAACCTTGCAGGTGGACTGTCATGTGTTGGAGTGGCATTTCCCCCCAGCCAATGAACACACAGGGGGTGGGGAGGGCAAAAAGGAAGTGTGAAGTTTGGAGAGAAAGAAGAAAGAAGGAGTAGCCCATGGCAACAAGGAGCAGAGGGACACCTAAATACAGTGGTGCGAAGTCAGAACTCAGGGCTGCCAGTGGGAGACCCAGCTGCTACAGCGACGAATGCAAAGGGGACTCCTCCTGACTCGCAGTCTGGAGCCAACTGGACAGCAGAGAACATGCAGCAGGACTCCCTAGTCTGAGCGCGTGGGCCCCTTAGTTTGTGCAGAGGTATGTGGCTGGGACCTAGGACCCCTTCCCCAACCCTGGGACTCCTCCACAGGGCAGCAGGATAGCAGGGCATTTATTTAGGTGCCTGTCAAGGTTCCTTCCCCACTCTGAACTCTAGGGTACAAATGTGGGGACCTGCATGAAAACTTCCTAAGCTTACTTTCACCAGCTTAGGTTAAAACTTCCCCAAGGTACAAATTATTTTTATCCTTTGTCCCTGGATCTCCACTGCCATCACCAAACTTTAACTGGGTTTACTGGGAAACGTAGTTTGGACACGTCTTTCCCCCCAAAATCCTCCCAACCCTTGCACCCCACTTCCTGGGGAAGGTTTGGTAAAAATCCTCACCGATTTGCATAGGTGACCACAGACCCAACCCTTGGATCTGAGAACAATGAAAAAACATTCAGTTTTCTTACAAGAAGACTTTTAATAGAAGTAAAGGAATCACCTCTGTAAAATCAGGATGGTAGATACCTTACAGTGTAATTAGATTCAAAAGATAGAGAATCCCTCTAGGCAAAACCTTAAGTTACAAAAAAGACACACAGACAGGAATAGTCATTCTATTCAGCACAGTTCTTTTCTCAGTCATTTAAAGAGATCATAATCTAATGCATACCTAGCTAGATTACTTACTAAAAGTTCTAAGACTCCATTCCTGTTCTATCCCCAGCAAAAGCAGCATACAGACAGACACAGACCCTTTGTTTCTCCTCCTCCCAGCTTTTGAAAGTATCTTGTCTCCTCATTGGTCATTTTGGTCAGGTGCCAGCGAGGTTACCTTTAGCTTCTTAACCCTTTACAGGTGAGAGGATTTTTCCTCTGGCCAGGAGGGATTTTAAAGGGGTTTACCCTTCCCGTTATATTTATGACAATGCCCAAGTTTGAAAAATACATTGCGATAGAGAGAAAGAGCGCACCCATGCTTTTGTTGGGAGCAGATTTTATCAGCGCATTACTGCGGCTGACTTTCCCCATTCTCAGAGTGGTAGCTGTGTTCGTCTGAATCGGCAAAAACAACAAGGAGTCCTTGTGGCACCTTAGAGACAAACAAATTTATTTGGGCATAAGCTTTCGTGTGCTAAAATCCACTTAATCAGATGCATGGAGTGGAAAATACAGTAGCAGGTATATATACACAGTACATGAAAAGATGGGAGTTGCCTTACCAAGTGGGAGGTCAGTGCTAACGAGACAATTCAATGAAAGTGGGCTATTCTCAACAGTAGCATACCAAGGGAGGAAAAATACTTTTGTAGTGGTAATGAGGGTGGCCCATTTTAAAAAGTTGACAAGAAGGTGTGAGTAATAGTAGGGGAAAATTAGTATGGGGAATTTAGTTTTTGTAATAACCCATCCACTCACAGTCTTTATTCAGGCCTAATTTGATGGTGTCCAGTTTGAAAATTAATTCCAGTTCTGCAGTTTCTGACTGGAGTCTGTTTCTGAAGTTTTTTTGTTGAAGAAATTGCCACTTTTAAGTCTATTATTGAGTGACCAGGGAGATTGAAGTGTTCTCCTATTGGTTTTTGAATGCTATAATTACTGATGTCAGATTTGTGTCCATTTATTCGTTTGCGTAGAGACTGTCTGGTTTGGCCAATGTAAATGGCACAGGGGCATTGCTGGCACATGATGGCATATATCACATTGGTAGATGTGCAGGTGAACTAGCCCCTGATGGTGTGGCTGATGTGGTTAGGTCCTGTGATTGTGTCCCTTGAATAGATATGCAGACAGAGTTGGCACCGGGGTTTGTTGCAGGGTTTGGTTCCTAGGTTAGTGTTTTTGTTGTGTGGTGTGTAGTTGCTGGTGAGTATTTGCTTCAGGTTGGGGGACTGTCTGTCTAATTTCCCCATACTAATTTTCCCCTACTGTTGCTCACACCTTCTTGTCAACTGTTTGAAATGGGTCACCCTCAATACCACTACAAAAGTATTTTTTCTCCCTTGGTATTCTACTGTCGAGAATAGCCCACTTTAATTGAATTGTCTCGTTAGCACCGACCCCCCACTTGGTAAGGAAACTCCCATCTTTTCATGTACTTTGTATATATACTTGCTACTGTATTTTCCATTCCATGCATCTGATGAAGTGGGTTCTAGTACACGAAAGCTTATGCCCAAATAAATGTGTTAGTCTCTAAGGTGCCACAAGGACTCCTCGTTGTTTTTCCTATTCTGTTCTCTTCAAAGGAGCCTTCCCTTCATCACAATGACACACACACTGGCTCCACTTTTCCCATAAGCCCCCATGAACAACAGAAGCAACAGGAGAGAGAGACACAGAGGAAATTAAAATCTTTTAACAGTGCTGTTCTCCAAGCAGAGACCTGACTCCAGTGGGAGAGAAGTGCCAGAGCCTCCAGGAAGCCTACTAGGAACTTTGCAGTTGCTATGGATTTTTCATGAAATGCTCTCAGATACCACGGTGATGGGCAACAACAGAAAACCCTGAGAGAGAGAGAGAGAGAGAGACTCTCCTCATCATGAGCAGCCTGGCCGCCCCAACCGCGTGACAAACACTCCAGAGGTTGGGCACGTGCCTCAGACGCTGCAAGAAAAAAAAGGAACATAGGGACATTTAAAAAACGTTCTTAACAATTGCACTCGCTATTTTTCACACCCCTCTATCTGGAAAGAGAGTGACATTAGTTACCTGGAGATCAACTGTACAAGTCACAGAGGGAACCATAGCCTAGCTCCAAAATAGCTAGGCTAGCTTGCCCATGCATGCAATGCCATGGTTTCCCATATGGAAATATTCAGTCCTCATGTATGGCATGTATTAAATACTTATGGCGAGATCTACGTCAGTGTGTGTGTATCTGTATGTCTTAGAGCTGGTCAAAAATGGAGATTTCTTACTTTCCTGACTATACATTCGCAGTGTGACTAGACAAGTCAAATGGAGCCGCTTTTCACAGAACTGAGAAGTGCCCAAGTCTCCTTGTGACATCCCACGTGAAGAGCTCTTTTCCAAATCATGCCCTGCAACTGCTCGTGTCAGTTTGCCAACCCCAAAATGGTACTTCCATTCCACTTAGACTATACACTCTCCAGGGCAGAGACAGTGGGCTCAGTCCCCGCACAATGGGGCTCTGGTCTCTCCTCTCACATCCACTCCAGTAACAATCATTCCCTAGTGGTGAATGTGTCTGTGTAATTATTTGTATTGTTTTAAACAAAGCCTTTATTGGAAAGGCGCTGAGTCGAAAGAACATGTATTCTGTAATTAGTTGTATAGTGTTTATTACAAGAGTTGAAAACATAAAACAAAGTGATGAACGTCTTGAATAATAGAATCTTGATAAACCTGCATCCTGCAAATTTGGCTCACCATTCCCATTATGATCCAGCTGCAGCTGTAGGTTCTGCTCCACATAAATCATTTAGGCACCTGCATGAGTACACTACTTCCCTTTGACTTGACACACTGCAGGCCTCCAGACTCCCACAGCCCAGCCCCAAAGAGTTCTATTATGATGAGTTTGATATGCAGGTTATTTGACTTTTGCAGGGTTTTCTGTGAACAAACTGAGCGTCTAGGGAGGGTTTTTTTTTTTCAACGAACAGCACTATATTTTCACGTTATTCCATAGCTTTCTGTAGGGTCTCAACAACGAACAATACGTGTCCTAACAATGTAAACAAGAATAAAGAGCAAATCAACCAAATGTTGGCAGGCTGCCACCACTCCCATTCTGAGCTACGCTAACACATTCACTTCATATTAGGGAGCAGAAAAAGGCACAATTTTATGTGAAACAGAACTTAGCATTTTATACTGCACATCGGATGGGCGCAGGCCAGATATATGTTGCTATCAGTATGTCCACCAGATCCACCGAGATAAAAAGATTCAGTCCCACTGGACACAGTAGACGAAATAATAACAAACGATGCATACAATAAATACATCAGCAGAACAATATTTCTTTCCAATTAACATCAATCAACTCGAAGCCTCAGCCATCATCAGGGCCCCATTGTGCTGGTTAGACCGGAATGAAATTTTTCAGCCAAAACTTTTTTCAGCGAAAAAGACATTCCGTGACACCCAAACTTTTGGTGACTTTGTGTTAGTTTTATCAAATTGTTTTATTTAAAAATAAAATTATAAAACGCAAGTTACAAAAAGATCAAAATGTTTTGTTTTTACATTTTTAAAATGAAATGTGTCATTTTTTTCCAGTTTGAAATGACTTTTTATTTCAAAATGCCCTTTATTATTATTTTTAAAACCAGAAACATTGAAAAATGGTCAGAACCTAAATGAAATGTTTCCGTTTTGTTAAGATCATCACGTCATAGAATTCTATGATCTAACAGAACATTGTGTTTGACCTGAAATGATTTTTACGTAATGATTTTTCTAAATTGCTATGAATCTGTTATTCACACAGCTGTAGTGCTAGGTGTCGTACAAAGACACAGTGAGAGGATGTTCCTGCCCCAAAGAATGTCGTGTTTAAGTCCCAGATCTGCAAAGACTTATGCATGTGTTTAACTGTATGCATTGATTTGAATGGAACTATTCACTGTGGGTAAAGTTAAACACGTGCATAAGTCTTTGCAGGATCAGGTCCGGTACTTAATTTGTGTCTTCTTCCATTCTGTCCCCTCTCCACAGAGGAGGGAAATTTAAAGTATGACTAGGACAAAGGGCTCTTGCACCTGGAATGCTTTGCTTGTGTGCTGTGTCCCATTCCCAGACATTTGTCGGGCTTTGCCTTTTGGACTGCAACAATACCAAGATAATACACACCAGGGCAAGGGTGGGGTCCTCGTCTGTGTTTGGAACATGCCCAAGGCAGTAGTAAGTAGCACTCCTCCTCATAGCCCTGTAACACAGGGAAATGACCAAGTGTCAGGCTCCC
Organism: Lepidochelys olivacea; assembly: GCF_965140295.1. NCBI lineage: Eukaryota > Metazoa > Chordata > Testudines > Cheloniidae > Lepidochelys > Lepidochelys olivacea. The sequence continues at coordinate 128,924,644 of NC_140416.1, forward strand.
CATCACATTGAGGATATAGACACACTCACCTGAAAGCAAGTTAGTGGAGGAAACGTGACTGACACTCAGTGTTCTGGGTCCCACTGAGATGTCTCTGTTTGTTTCTCCTGTGCCTCTCTCTCTCCCCCTTCTCCTTTTATCACAGTCACCCTGTATTCATAAAGTCATAGAATCATAGGACTGGAAGGGACCTTGAGAGGTCATCCAGTCCAGTCCCCTGCACTCACGGCAGGACTAAGTATTATCTAAATCATCCCTGACACGTGTTGTCTAACCTACTCTTAAAAACCTCCAGTGATGGAGATTTCACAACCTCTCTATTTAATTTATTCCATTGCTTACCTACAGTTATGGTCAGGAAGTTTTCCTATGTCCATCCTAAACCTCCCGTGTTGCAATTTAAGTCCATTGCATCTTGTTCTGCAGCCAGTTGTTAAGAAAAACAATTTCTCACCCTCCTCTTTTTAACAAGCTTTTTTCTTACTTGAAGAATGTTATCATGCCCGAACTCCGTCTTCTCTTCTCCAGACTAAACAAACCCACTTGTTTGCAATCTTTCCTCATAAGTCATGTTTTCTAGACCTTTACTATTTTTTTGCTCTTCTCTGGACTTTCTCCAATTTGTACACATCTTTCCCAAGAGTGGTGTCTACATCTGGGCACAGAACTCCAGTTGAGGCCTAATCAGGACTGGCTAATAAACTTACACTGGTCAGGCTTCTGACAAGGTCTGGGGTGCCAGGGGAGAATTGGCTGGTGCCTTTCTCTGTGTGAGTCACGAGTGGCTCTGGGAGCATTCATGCAATCTAACTGGGTGTGGGGCAACACATGCTGTTGTGCTGAGTGATAACAGCACCTTGAGGGGTTTGCTGCTGGTCACTAGCAAAGCAGTGTGAGAGACAGCCCAGGCTGGAGAGAGTTAAGGGGGAACAGCAGTACCCCAGTTACAGGTTGCACCCTGGGGATCCTGTCACGGAAGTCTTATCAGAGCTGAGTCGAGTGGAATAATTATTTCTCATGTCTTGCTTACAATTCTCCTGTTAATACATCCCAGAATGATGGTCTTTTTTTTTTTTTTTTTTTTTGCAACAGTACCATATGGTTGACTCGTATTTAGTTTGTGATCGCCTATGATACCCAAATCCTTCCTAACACTACTCATTCCTAGACAGTCATTTCCCATTTTGTATGTGTGCAATTGATTCTTCCATCCTAAGTGGAGTACTTTGATTGTTCTTATTGAATTTCATCCTGTTTACTTCAAATCATTTCTCCAGTTTATCCAGATCATTTTGAATCCTAATCCTGACCACCAAAGTGCTTCAGACCCCTCCCAGTTTGGTATTGTTAACAAACTTTATTCATGTATGCTCTATGCCATTATCCACATCATTTATGAAGATATTGAATAGAACTGGACCCAGGACAGATCTCTGAAGGACCCCATTCAATATGCCTTTCCTGCTTGGTGAACCACTGATAACTACTCTCTAAGCATGCTTTTCCAACCAGTTGTGTACTCACCTTACAGTAGGTTCATCTATGCTATATTTCTCTAGTTTGATTATGAGACAGTATCAAAAGCCTTATTAAAGTAAGGATATATCACTTCTACTTAGGGTGACCATACGTCCCGTTTTGGCTGAGAAAGTCCCTTTTTTTAAGCCCTGTCCTGACTTTTTTGGCAAAACTGGGCATTTGTTCCATTTGCCAGCTGTAACTTGAACTCACACTCTAAAGAGACCCAGTTCAGAATTGAATTGAATGTAGAACCCACAATGTAGAGCTGGGCAAAACACACTCTCCTGTCCCAGCAGCAGCATATCACAATCCTCCCTGTGCCTCACAACTGCAGTGGAGTACAAATGCAAAGGTGACAAGTTGTGTGCACACATGTGGCTCAGAACACCTAGAATCACACTCAGCAAACTGGAATGTTTCTCCTGTTTAGACAATATTACCCTAATTGCATCTGTGATAGGTTGGATCATAGAAACTCCCTGGGGGCTGCCATCTGATGTGCCAAGACTACTTCTGTCCTTGCTTTCCTGCCCTGGCAGCTTGGGACTTCAGTGCCCTGTCTGGCTTGAGCCAAAACCGCTAGCCTGCTGCAAACCCAGACCCAGGTAGGAACCATGCCACCTAACAGCTGTAGGCTTAAACTGAAAGCAACTTAAGAAGTGTTCCTGTCTTTAACACTCAGATGCCCAACTCCCAATGGGGTCCAAACCCCAAATAAATCTGTTTTATCTTGCATAAAGCTTATACAGGGTAAACTCATAAATTGTTCTCCCTTTATAACACTGACAGAGAGATATGCACAGCTGTTTGCGTCCGTTCCCCCCCCATCCCCCGCCCCCGGTATTAATACATACTCTGGGTTAATTAATAAGTAAAAAGCGATTTTATTAAATACAGAAAGTAGGATTTAAGTGGTTCCAAGTAGTAACAGACAGAACAAAGTGAATTACCAAACAAAATAAAATAAAACACGCAAGTCTATGGCTAATACACTGAGAAAACTGAATACAGACAAAAACCTCACTCTCAGAGGAATTCCAGTAATTCCTTTCACAGACTAGTCTCCTTCTAGTCTGGGTCCAGCAACCACTCACACCCCCTGTAGTTACTGTCCTTTTTTCCAGTTTTTTTTTTTCAGGTATCCTTGGAGAGTCTCTCTCTTGAGCCAGCTGAAGAAAAAATGGAGGGGTCTCCCAAGGGTTTAAATAGACTTTCTCTTGTGGGTGGAGACCCCCTTCTCTCTCCTATGCAAAGCCCAGCTCCAAGATGGAGTTTCTGAGTCACATGGGCAAGTCACATGTCCATGCATGACACAGTTTTTACAGGCAGCAGCCATTGTCCACACGCTACCTTGAACATCCTCATGTAGACTTCTTATGTGGATTGGAGCCTTCCAAGATCCATTGTCCATTTTTCAGTAATTAGGTGTAAGTAGTTAGGTATTTGGGACATTAGCTTCTATTTATTTTGGGATTGCTCTTTTTTATTTTGTTTATTTTTGGTAAGGTAACAAGTTGGTTCTCTCACATATCGCTGGGATGTTATTTTAGACCAGATCACACCTCTTCTATGGTTCACATTGAGCACAATCTCATCTTGTGCAACTTGTTCTTCCTGGTGTACATATTTTTTAATTCGGTTTTATGTTCAGTGTTTGATTTTAATTAATAATCAATAATTTTCCTAATTTATTTATGTACCTATGGATTCGGCATCTTCTTCTTTTATGGTGTTTCAAGCAATTTTATCTTTATTTTAAAAAACACATTTAATGGTGTTTGAAAGTCCTAAAGTTGTTAGCAATAATATATGTACATCATGATGAAAATTGAAAGGATGTACAACTTTTATAGCTATATATTTTTATATATAAATTCTGCAGCAAATGACCTGTTAACAGCAATGACATAGTGCTGGCTCTGCTTTCTTCAATGCCCACAAATCAAACTTCATCTCCAAGAGATGATTAACAGCACAGTGCCTGGCTAGACAGTCTGTGAGTGAAGAGCAATGTCTGGAACTCAACTTTCTCTACCCTGCTCTGCAAATCAGCAGACACAGGTTCATAGTGACATACACTCCCACTCCCCTGAGAACCAAATGATATGATGTCGTAGCTCTTTGTAATATCTTGGAAACCCGCCCCCCCCACACACACACACAAAGTACACACCAATTTCTGACCTTGGTGTTGAGTGTGGAACTTTAAATAAAAGTGCAAACCCACTGTTGGTCAGCAGCAAACCCTTTGTTTGCTGGGTTCTACACAGAGAAAGATGTAAACTAGTTGGTGCTGTCCAATCCTTTCTAAAGTAGGTCGATAAAGGTGGACTAGTCATTTTCCATAAAGAGTGAAGTTCGCTCTAGTGCAGAGCCACCAGTTCTATGCAGCATTAAAGTCTCAGAGTCCTACTCCCATCCTGTGTCCCAAAATCCCATTAGAAACTATGTTACTATTTAACTGCTGCTCAGTAATGGAAGTAGAGAAAGCAATGCCCAGGAGAACGGTTGGCTGTTGGCTGATAGAAAATGGTCCGGGACAAACTTACGCTGTCATCATGATAAATCCAGTGGGAAAATATTTTACCACATTGATGCCTTTTCCCAGCATGCTGACAAGACCAATGCGATGTTTTCCAAGCCAAAAAACTTGGTAAACTCCCAGAGCCTTAAAGCTTCTTGTAGGAAGAATATATTGCAAGAAACAACCCTCAATCTAAGCACTGAACGGCTGTCCTAGAAGTTATTCCTCTCATTTATTGAATTTATGTAAAAGCAAATTGTGTTGTGTGTAATGGGGAAGTTCATGCTGTGCAAGAGACTGCCGTATAAATGAGAAATGTTCCGCTGGTGCGACTGCCCTAAGCCATGCTGGACTATCAGGTGACGGCTCTTCTTGCCAGCTTCTAGCCTGTACAGTGTCTTGTGTCGCAAAGCTGTCACATCCAGATGATGATTGTTAATTTTATCAAGAACGGGGGTGGGGAAGAAAGTTTATTTTTATATCAGATAAAAACCAGAAATCACCAGGTGTGCAGTGCCTAGACGAACCGCAGCATTCCAGCATTAGCCTGAACAGAGGGTGGTAATGAGCCACGGTTACTGCTCTCAGGGTGTGCAGGGTAATCTGTGCTCAGGTGTGCATGCACGTGGAGACTGTGTGTGTCTGGGAGAAAGGATAAGCCCTGGGCAGAGTCCTCCACCTGCTTGGAAGTGCCCAGGGTGAGAGGGAAGCTGGGCATGGCCAGAGATGAGCATCCCTGAGGAGACGTGGGGTTGAGTGTTATCCTCATTGTATTATTGAGTTCCCAATGCATGGAAGGACTCTCATTTTCTTTAATTGGCACAGGACCAAGCACTTAGCCCTGGCTTGTGGTGTGGGGTAGGAATACACTGGTGGCCCAGCAGCCGTGGTGTCATTAATGCACACCTGGTCTCCTCTATCATCTCTCTCTCTCTCTCTCTAGTTTATCGCTTTTTCCTTTCACTCCTGCATGCTGCACTCCCTACCCTATAGCTACTGTCGACTCTTCTACCCCACTCATCACCACAGGCTCTCAGAATCTGCACTGTGCAGAATCCGAGCCCTAATGATGCCTTCCTCACTGGGACTGTACCAGTCGTACAAACCAGCAGGACCCTGAAGGCTGGAGCCCTACGGGGAGGTGGTGCTCCCGTTGCAGTGAGAGTTGGGATGCAGCCCCTGTAAGCTCCCATCCCGGAGCAGGCAGGCCTGGCCTTCTGTCTGCAGCTGGGTGCTACATGTTCCGTTATTTCAGGAAGCTTCCAAAGGGAGCAGGGGAACATACCCTGGAATCAGCAGGCTCTGAGCAACCCTGGGATGTGTCTCATTGCCACAAGCAAGCCCCCAACTAAAACCTCTCCAACGCATCATCAAGGATCTACAACCTATCCTGAAGGACGACCCATCACTCTCACAGATCTTGGGAGACAGGCCAGTCCTTGCCTACAGACAGCCCCCCAACCTGAAGCAAAACTCACCAGCAACCACACACCACACAACAGAACCACTAACCCAGGAACCTATCCTTGCAACAAAGCCCGTTGCCAACTGTGTCCACATATCTATTCAGGGGACACCATCATAGGGCCTAGTCACATCAGCCACACTATCAGAGGCTCGTTCACCTGCACATCTACCAATGTGATACATGCCATCATGTGCCAGCAATGCCCCTCTGCCATGTACATTGGTCAAACTGGACAGTCTCTACGTAAAAGAATAAATGGACACAAATCAGATGTCAAGAATTATAACATTCAAAAAACAGTCAGAGAACACTTCAATCTCTCTGGTCACGTGATTACAGACCTAAAAGTCGCAATATTACAACAAAAAGACTTCAAAAACAGACTCCAACGAGAGACTGCTAAATTGGAATTCATTTGCAAACTGGATACAATTAACTTAGGCTTGAATAGAGACTGGGAGTGGATGGATCATTACACAAAGAAAAACTATTTCTGCATGTTCCCCGCGCCCCCTACACTGTTCCTCAGACTTTCTTGTCAGCTGCTGGACATCGCCCACCTTGATTACCACTACAAAAGGTTCCCCCTCCCCCCTGAGCTCTTCTGCTGATATTAGCTCATCTTAAGTGATCACTCTCCTTACAGTGTGTATGATAACACCCATTGTTTCATGTTCTCTGTGTATATAAATCTCCCCACTGTATTTTTCCACTGAATGCATCCGATGAAGTGAGCTGTAGCTCACGAAAGCTTATGCTCAAATAAATTGGTTAGTCTCTAAGGTGCCACAAGTCCTCCTTTTCTTTTTGCGGATACAGACTAACACGGCTGCTACTCTGAAACCTGTCATTGGGTACATTGTCACTGCACGGGGCTCTCCAGTCTATGCGGTGAGGAAGGTCGCTCAGTATGGGGCTCTCCAGCCTGCGCGATGAGGGAGGTGGCCTCTCACCCCAGCGGGTGGCTGGGAATAGTTGGAACCCAGCAATGCTCTGGCTGTGTCATGTGCTCATTGCACCAGGAGGCCGTGCTGGCTTTGTGCCCTCCAATGAATCTTTCAGTGGTTTGATGCACCTATTCACAGCCTCCTTGGGTGCATGAGAAACGAAATGCAGAGGGCTTAAGGTCTGTCTGGTGAAGCATGATACACTCAGAGGATTTTTGAATCCCAGACCTCCTGGGTCTGCAAAATTGAGCTGGGAACTTCTGAGAACAGGCTCTCTGGCAAGATCACCACTATTCCTGCCACTCGACTTCTGCTGGGGATTCGAACAGACATGCCCTTTGATCAGCAAGGACCAACACTTGGAAGTAGAAAGAAAAGGAGGACTTGTGGCACCTTTAGAGACTAATCAATGTATTTGAGCATAAGCTTTCGTGAGCTACAGCTCACTTCATCGGACGCTTATGCTCAAATAAATTGGTTAGTCTCTAAGGTGCCACAAGTCCTCCTTTTCTTTTTGCGATTACAGAGTAACACGGCTGCTACTCTGAAACTTGGAAGTAGGTGGCTGCAGCTCGCAGGCCAGCACAGTGCCGGTTCTCTGGAGGCAGCCTGCAGCAGCCAGGGCAGGAGCTGACTGCAGTGAAGCCCCAGCCTGCATGGGAGAGGCTCAGCTCAGACTCAGAGTCAGAGCAGTTCATTCAAATGGTGCAGCTGCAGCCGGCTTCCGATGGCAGCCCCAGGTCCTAGCTGACAAAGGGAGTCAGATTCATTTCAGCACTTTGTCTCCGGAGAGGCATTCGCTGATCAACTGACGAACCCTCTACAGTGGGTGCTGCGGGCAGCGAATGTCCCTTCTGTGGTGCTGGCGACATGGCCTCTCTGTGCACTGGGCCTTGGTTTGTGGGATAAAGATTCCTCTTAGCTCTGCTTTCACCGAGGCCGCAGCAAGAGTGCAGGGAATGCACTACGGCTGCAGGCAGCCCCAGCATGCTGCAGCCCCGAGCCAGGGCTGTATTAACAGACTGGCCTACAGGGCCCAGAGCCATAGGCCTCTGAAGGCGAGGGGGCCCTGAATTATGATCTTACATATCTTCCTTTTTATTTATTTATTTACAGAGCCCTAAAACATATATCTGTCCTGCATACATCTCTGTAAATGTAGGAAATACTGTTCCTCATTTTACATTTTAATTTAACAACATTTGACACCCTCCTCCCTTGACAAATAGTTTGAGTGTTTTTGACACGGAACCTGGTTGTTTTTAGACAAACACCAATGTTCTTGAATTGCAACCTGAATATAAAAATTAATGTGTGTACGGCTCTGTGTCTGCTCATGAGCGACAAATTTTAACTGCTCCTGACATGCTCACTTGCAAATCAGGGCTTTGTATACCGATCTCAGGGGGCGGTACTACAGGGAAACAAACCAACCATAATGTTTAAAAGAATCAGATTGATTAGAAAAAAATCCACAAGTTTCAGCTTGGCGTGTTTTGTTAAAAACCCAGAGAAGCCCCTACAAGAGAGTTGTGAAGTGGCTTAAAAAAACCCAACCCAGTACGTCGGGAGCTGGCAATGCTGAAAATTTGCAAGCAGAATTAAAGGCTATAGCAATACAGCCAGGTATTACTGCATCCCAAGGTGTGTGAGAAGAAAAGACACAAGTATCTTTACTGACCAAGTTCCTATAGGTCCTGCACTGTGGCTAAATGTGATGAAAACAACAGGCAGTTTGGGGTTCCTAAAGGTTCAGCTGTGTGTAGGAGGATGGATGTAGAAAAATTCCTGACTTCTGCATCAGTGATTGCAGGGAAGAGATCAGTGCTTAATTTGTGCCAGGACTTCCCAGCGTTGAGCCCCAGCACCTCTGGGCTTGCCCCATCAGTTATGAAAGTGAAACAATATGGCTTGAGCCCTGGCACCTCTTTCATTACAAATTAAGCACTGGAAGAGAGACCTGTTTTCTAAAGAACATTTTTTATTTTATCTGCACAATGGTGAAATTGTTGCATGAGATTAGTTTATTTACTCTCCATCTACTGGAAATGTTTACTGCTTTGCATATAAACTTCTCTCCAGTAGATCACATGCTTTTATAGAAGGATTTAGCAATGAGAAACATCCCGAATGACACGTTCTTCAGTGCATGGGACAGTTATAAAGTTTTCATGTGCTCGCGGGCATGGCAGAGTATTAGGATCGAAAAGCGTTGGAAATGATTTGGAGATTTTGGAGCTAATATCACGGTTTGTTCCATTTCTGGCTGACCACCTGTTTAAATCTGGGCAGAAGAGGAAAGGTAAACTTTCCTACCTGTCCTCAGCTATATGTGATGAATTCATTGCATTGATGGGAAAGAAAATTTAAAATACCACAGGTTTCAGAGTAGCAGCCGTGTTAGTCTGTATCCGCAAAAAAGAACAGGAGTCTTTGTGCCACCTCAGAGACTAACCAATTTATTTGAGCATAAGCTTTCGTGGGCTACAGCTCACTTCATTGATGCATAGAATGGAACAGAAAGTAAGAATATATCTATATATATATACACACATACAGAGAACACGAAAAAGGTGGAGTAAGAGGCTAATTAATTAAGATGAGCTATTATCAGCAGGAGAAAAAAAAAACGTTTGTCGTGATAATCAAGCTGGCCCATTCAGACAGTTGACAAGAAGGTGTGAGGCTACTTAACATGGGGAAATGGATTTATTATGTGTAGTGACCCAGACACAGCAAGTCAAATAGTTCTAATTAATTGTTGATTCAGCACTTGGTGTCAGGAATATAGACCGCCTCATACCTTCCGACTTGTCAATTCAGAGTGGTAAATAACTGATTGATTTTTCTGCTTGGAGCTGGTTGAGAACCACACGGGTGCAAGCCTGGCTGAAGCTGTGCGGGCGATGGTACATAACCTAGGTTTGGATGTTCCTAACTGCTGGGGACAATTGAATGATAATGGTAATAACATAGCTGGTCGTTACACTAGTCTGCAGGCCCCTCTGTCATGGGAAAGCCCACTAATACAGTCTGTGCCCCGCACAGAACCCTCCTTACATGTAGTTGGAGTCAGCAGTTGCTCAGATGCAATTGATCTGGGGGGCTTATGTGACCCTGTGCTCTCTCTGCTCTGTGTTGACATATCAGTGGAAGTCTATTTTCCACAATGAAAACACGGACATTAGCCAGAGATTGAGACTCTCTGAAGTTCGTCAGACATGCCCTTTCTACCAAGGCTAAACTAATGTGCGATTCCACAAGCCTGGGAAGATCTGTCACAGGTGAAAATCCGGCCCCTGGGGCTTGTTTAAATGCAGGGTCTCTGCAGAAGAAAATGGAGCAACTGGAGGCAGTTTTCATGATACACTTACATCACTTTACTTCAGTGGTTCAAACTGACCAGCATCCAGCCACAGAAAACAGCCCAAGCCCAGGTCTATAGACATTATACTCTGATATTTCCTCTTCCAAGTTTTTAAATGGTCTTTCTGTACCTTCCTGCCAGGCAGTGAATCCATCACACTCTACTCAAATGTTGACTTTTGGTGACCAAAACGTGGCACGCTGTGTTTCTGTGCAGTGGCACTTGCTTCTGTAACCGCTGTCTTAAAAACCGAGAACTCCACAGAGGTTTTCAGCAGAACTCAAACATGGCAGCAGTCACTGACCTGTGAATTTTAAAAGCGAGGAAGAAAAAGAAGACTAAGTTGCTATTCTCTGCCATTAAACGTAGCAGAAATATTGTCGCGTGAGCAGTAACAGTCTCATCCATGTGTAATCAGTGCCTGCCCAGATGTGTGGATTACCAAGGCAACAGACAACAGCAGAAGATTGGGTAGGTGTTTGTAAGCAGAATTCAGATGTGAAACCCAAGCACGCAAACTCGTCATATTTGAACACCTTGTAACTGGCATGGAGAAAAATATATTTAATTTCCAATGTACATAAATGTACAAATCCAAGATTAATCAGATGAGTCTGATTGTTCTTCTCACTAGCTGATCCTCTGAACTTGGACTCAGGCTATTGGATTTCATTTCAATAAGCATTCACTCTACCATATGCGGAATAATGGAAACTACCGATGGCCAACCAGCTTCACAGGACATTTGGTATGGGTCACTCGACACACCTAACACAGTGGTGATATACCAGCTGGTACGTGAGACCTTCAGTTTCGCATTCCAGCAGTGAGTTTCTTTTTTTCTTTTAGAACATTTTCCAAACACGTGTTCTAGTAACATAATGTAGTTCAGGAATTAACAATCCAGGCTGTGCTCTGGAGTTTCCCTGTGCAATAACAGTGCACAGGGACTTTTTCCTTCAAGTCTCACTAACAACATTCACAAAGAATTTTTAGCAGCTGGAGGAACATCAGAGAGAGATTAATGTTGGGATTATTTTTGTTTGTGACATAGACAATGACTCTCACTGCTGCAGTGCTCATGAGCACAACAGAGAGAAGAAAGGAGGAAAGCAGCAGTGTCCCCAAAGTTTCTAGGAGTTGCCATCTTATTCAGGAGAGAATCCCGTTTTACCCTTATGTATAAAATTTAATTAAATTAAGAAAGAGGTGATTGGTGAAGGTCAAGACGAGGCTAAGCATCAAGTGATGTAAAGAAATGATTGCCCTCCTGCATTTTCCCACTAGATTACAGAGCCATGTGGTACCTGTGATTTTCTCCCCATGAAGGTAATGGCACATTGTAGTCAAGTAACCTTGTGATCTCATTCATAAACTAAGCAGATTGAGCTCTGTAAGTCTCTCACAGCAAGACATTTTCTCCAGCCCCCAAATCATTTTTTGGCTGCTTCTCTGCTTTCTCTCCAATTTTTCCAATAATTTTTAAAATGTGGACACCAGAACTAGACACAGTGTTGCGGTTCAGTGATGAGACAGAACACAGCTTTATGCAAGCAAACAGGCTGGTCAGCGGAGATGGGCTGTTCTGCCCCCCCCCGCCTTCCACCTTCTCCTTTTATTATATTTCTCCCCCTAAGCATTACACACTGCTACACAAAGGAATGTATGACGTTGATTCATATACTTAGTTACCATCCTCTATCTACTACAATCCTGGTTCTCAGGCCTTGAGCCCAGGCTAAAGAAACCTCCCACAGTTGCTGTCCAAACAATCAAGTTCTCAGGGTTCATATCTAGCCCTTGTCCTTGGATAGAGCAATGTGTGCATTGCTCCTAGGAAACAGTCAGGGTGTGCCCCGCCTGCTTCCAGGTGGAATAGCTAGACATTAACCCTTCAACACAGTATTCCAGAATCAGGGTCCTCAAAACCATCTAACCATGGGGGACTTTCAGGATCTTCATCCTCTTTTGTGTGGGATGGGATCTTCTCTTTCTATGCCTTTGAAGCTGTGGAGCGGCCCGCCTTCCCTTTGCCTTTCACTCGACTGAGTGCTACGGTAGCCTTTAGCTGGGATTTGGCATTTTCTTTTCTTTCCTCTCTGACTTGGATTTCTTGGCCACTGTTTTATTCTTCTTTTTAGAACTGCTGTAGTCACTATGATCATCATCTTCCGTGAGGAAGTCTTCATCACTTCATCTCCTGGAATGGTGTCTCCTCGTCTTCCTCCTCACTTCCCACATCATCCAAATGCATCTCTCTTTGCTTGGAAGCTGCTTTGGATGCTGCCTGCTGTCGGTGACCTGTTTTTGGTGGTCTTCTTTCTCGTCTTCACTGTCCTCTTCAGCCCTTTTCCTGGATTTGGAGACTGTCTTGTTCTTTCAGGTTTGGCATTTTTTCCCCTTTCAGGCGAGAGGTAGCTGTGCTGAAATACAGTTTGGAATTACTGGAGGTGAATTTTAAAGACCCAATGCCTCTAGGGTGAAGTGCCATAATAATAAAAGCAGCCTGTTTCTGCTCCTTTATATGGTGTAAAGATGGCGTCAGAGACTTTAAAAACCCCACACCTATTTTTCCTACCTTTCTTTTCCCAGTAAAACCCATCTCCTTGCCCAAACTTTTCCCTAATAGTAACTTCACCCATGCTTCTAAATAAATAGTAATAAATCAAGCCTGCCTATTGCCTGCAAGGAGAGAAGTGAATGTGATCATTTGCTGTCCTTTTTAATCATGGGAGGTGTTCAGTTATTACCGCGATGAGTGCCAATGTAAGAATTAGATGGATCTTAGAAATATCAACTCCAGAGGATGCTTTGGAAGTCTAGTAAAGTAACATCAAAGAAGGCAACAGCTATCCAGAGCCCCAAGTGGACTCAACGAGACACCCCTTCTTCCTCACTTGGGGCCTGGAGGTACCATAGCTCAGTTTTCAGCCTCTTTCTACACGAGCTCACCTTCCCAGCTTCCAAAGATTGCCAGAGTCATTTAGGAATAAATAGAAGTCAAGATATTTCAACTCCAATAGCGTTACTAGGTCTCCTGAGATAAATGTGGGTGGGCTGGAAGGATGCAATATTTTTTTTCCTATTCATCGCTTTCCAGTCATAAAGGGAGGGTGAGTTTGTGGTCCGGATAGCAGGAGGCCTGCAGAAACGGGTGCCGGGTGAGGCTGCTGGTACTGTCCACTCACTGAGACTCTGTTGTGTGTTTTATTCTTGGGTTCTCTGTTCAGGTACCAAGGTGGGGTTGAAGGTGTTAACTTATCCAAAAGAAGATCAAGATGGAATTTGATTACGGTGTATACAAGAATTCAAGGGGGAAAATCCTAGGTACCAATGAGCTCCTTAATCTAGCAGAGAAAGGCATAACAAGAACCAATGGCTGGAAGTTAAAGAGAGACAAATTCAAGTTAGAAATAAGGCATACATTTTAACAGTGAGGGTGATTAACCTTTAGAACAAACTACCAAGGGAAGTGGTAGAGTCTCCATCACTTGATGAATTTCTGGAAGATGTTTTAGCCAAACATAAGTTACTGCTCACAAAACAGGAGTAACTGGATGATATTCTTTGGCCTGTGATATACAGGACATCAAAATAATTGATCTAGCAGTCCCTTCTGATCATCAAGTCTATGACTCCATACTTTAGCTGACCTGGATGAACCTTTGTTTATTCAAAGGATGCTTTTTTTGTGATGATGCTGTATTTCCATTTTGTGTTTTGTTTAAAACGCCTCCAAATAAAGAGCAAAGGCACCTCAGCGAGAGCACAGACTCATGAGGATAAATAGTTTGTGAAGAGTCAACCAAACTTTATTGAACCCTCTAAAAGTCTGACTTTGTCTTTGAGTCAGAGGTTTAGTTGGGTTCTTGTTGGATCATATTAAAGAAGTTCTGTATTAAAATCACAAATGAGTTTGAGTCCCCATAGTTTAAATTCCAGGGTATTACTAATTAAGAGGTCTCTTGGTTTTTGGTCTCTTGTTTTTACTGTTTCTCTCCCTCTCTGTGTGAAACTTGCAAGCTGCTAATTGTGTTCGTACACCCTAAGACAGACTCAAAGCAATACTTTTTAACAACAGAAACAGCACATAGAGACTCCCCGCCCTTTTGTTGTATTTATCTCACTTTGTTAACAATTGTGATTAAAATAGGGATATAGGACGTATGTGGATGGATGCTTGGTGTGGATAATAAATGAACGATCAGGGAGGTGCCAGCCTAAGAATCCAGCGTTGATCTGCCAAAGAAGGCGTCAAGTGGAAATAACCAGAGGACCCCGGAGGGCAAACTGGAATCCACCCAACAGCCTCAAGGATGGGAGAACCAAAGAACAAGATAACATCTGGAAGCACAGAGCTGTCAGGAATGTGCCATCTGCTGATTGATTCAGGAACAGCATGATGAAGCAATTCCCATAGACTGGCATAGGAATAAATTCCTATAAAAATGGACTCTAGAAACTGAGAACTTTGGAGTCTGATTCTGCAAACCAACTTCCAGGAGCATCAGATGTGCATCTGACAAGGCCCTGCTCCCTCATGTCCAGGTCACCTGGCCAGTGGCTTGGGACGAGCAACTCTAAGGCTGGTAATTATGATAACAACCTTGCAGAACCTGTGTGTGTGTGTATGAATGAATGTGTAAATAAATATGAAATTGAATGGAATGTTATAGCTATAACTAACTGCTTACTATGATTCTTTCTGTATTCACAATAAATGTGGCATTTTGCCTTATCCCCTTTAATAAGATCCTGCTGGTTTTTATTTTATTGGTATAACATTCTTATTTTGTTCCAACTGGTTTGCCATTCCTGTGGTCTGAATTTGCAGCCCTTTTTTCACTTTGGACACATAATCCCATGACTACATTTGGGAAGAAGTTGATTATTTTAGGCTATTGGGGAAAAATTTCATGCAAGTTTTGTAGGTGAAAGTCACAGATATTGTGTCTAGTTTGAATTGTTACTTCATGAACTAGGAGAAGACACTATATAAGACTAAGAGTAATATTGGACAAACTAGAAATATTAGATTTCTAGGGAACTAGTTGTAAGTTGGTAACTAGTTGGTACAAACCAACATAGCCAAGGGTGGCAGGCTCAGAGCCTTAATTAGTCAGCTCATTTGAATACATAATCATTTAGGGAAAGTAATATATGACATGAAAGTAATGAACATGTATGGCTGATAACATTAATATACCATGAACACTTAATAGCTATGTTTGATGGTTTATTGAGCACATTAAAGATTGTAGCTTCTGTGCAATGAGGGTGGTGTGCGCTTTTGAAGTCATCTTTTACTTCTGATGAACTGAACTAGCAAATTAGACAAATTAAGTGTCCATTATCTGGTGGAACTACTCACACACTGTACTGTATATTCTTCATGTGTGATTCAGCTGGGTGATGCAACTGGTGAGTTAATATTGGAGGATCATGAACTGCCGGTGAGTGCCATATTTGCTTTGGTAGTAGCTGTCTTAAAATCTTGAATTGTATATTAGATTGAAATATACACAAATCAGAAGGTGTTGGTTAGTGAACAAGGCTGAATCAAAAGTCACTTTCAAATTTGAAAGGATATTCTGAGATTTTTTTCCATGCCTCATGCAGCTCTGCTTCTACTAATGAGTTTGCCCACTGACCCTGATCAAATAAATAGATTGGTATTAAAATATCCAAGATATTCATAGTCACTAAATACCTCCTTGTTCAGTGTTGCCCAAGTCTCTGAGAGGGAGTATTAATAATATCTCAAGCTAAATATAGTCAGGCTATAGGAATGCTGTGTCAGATTATTGCCATGGTTATAATTGGCCATTATTAAGCATTCTGCCACCTTAATTGGTATTGTTCATTGAAGGCAAATCCTCTTAGCAAACTGAAAGCCTTTTCGGCATGCATATATAACGAAGGGGCCTATACTCCAGGGAAATTAGTGCCTATGAATTTGGGGAAAAGTGGCTGGTATAATCTCAAATTGCAGGAAATACTTCTCATAGTACCCAATTTGTAATCTACAATGAAACATGCAGGTTAGACTCACTTTTATTTTTGTTTCTTCCTTGACACTTCCCTGTTACCTTTCTATAGACAGTAAAAGCTTAAAGATACAAACACCAGAGTTTCGCACTGACAGGTCAACCGGACACCATGTGGAACAGGAAGTACGCAGTCAGACAGCAGCGGAGATAAAAAACAAAACAAAACCAGCAAATACCATTCTGTGCTTGTCGATACCCCTACTCCCACACCCTACTCACCACACGGCAGGCAGCCACTTACCCAGGATCCTCGCCTCCTACCTGTATCTGGCTGGTGAGTGTTGCCCACATGCTCAGGGTTCAGCTGATCGCCATATTTGGGGTCGGGAAGGAATTTTCCTCCAGGGCAGATTGGAAGAGGCCCTGGGGGGGTTTTCACCTTCCTCTGAAGCATGGGGCTCAGCTCACTTGCTGGAGGATTCTCTGCACCTTGAAGTCTTTAAACCATGATTTGAGGACTTCAATAGCTCAGTCATAGGTGAGAGGTTCATTGCAGGAGCGGGTGGGTGAGATTCTGTGGCCTGTGTTGTGCAGGAGGTCAGACTAGATGATCATAATGGTCCCTTCTAACCTTAAAGTCTATGAGTTTCACAGGCAGAGCTGTGATCCCCTGAGCAGGCAGAGCAGGAGCAGTTCTGGGATCTGCAGCTTTCCTGTAAGCCACAAGCAGAGTTCTCCTGCTCACCCCCCTCCGGAAACAAATTTCCCAAGCTCCTGCTGGAACCTGTCCTGGAGTGTTTGCTGCTGGAGCTGGAGTCCAAGCTGCTGCCTGCACGCTGCACTCTGGAGGAGCAGCTCAGTTTTAAAGGGCCACAGGGTGTCTCACTCATCATCCTTGCCACCAAGGGGCTAGAACCAGCTGCCTGTCCCCACTCCCACTCACCGGGCAGCCACTTACAGATAGGAGGTGAAGACGCTGAAGTTTGCAGGCACAGCTGTGAGCAGTCTGCCCTGAAGAGCATCCCATAACATCCTGTTCAGAGTTACGCACATTTCAGAGTTACAAACAGCCTCCATTCCCGAGGTGTCGATAACTCTGTATAATGGTTTAGTGGTCCAGTCTTAGCCAGGAACAATAAAGTAATGAAACGGGGTGTGATGCTGTGTATAAGAAAGGTGATCATTTATATCACCGTTGTTACCACTGTTATACAATTACCATAAATCTTGTACAAAGTGTATCATGTAAGAAAAGTTGTGAATTGCTAAGTATAATTATCTTGTTTATATGCATGTGTCATGTTTGTATCTGAAGTTATGAATATTGTCTATGTATCTGTACCTTAAACATATGTTTTATTCCCAGATAGATTTACATTAAGGCTGGACAGTTGTGTTGATGGCCCGTTAATGACACTCCACTCTGACAAGGGGCCATCAAAGAATTGCATCCCGTCCAGTAGACCAGGGGTAGTCAATAGGCAGACCGTGGGCCCAATCCAGACTGCCATAGGCTTTTGGTCAGACCGCGAAACTCTGGGAGGCTGTAGTCAGTTCGTGCAAGTGGGGCTAGTTCGCGTAGAGGAGTGACTGGCTTCCTACTGGCAGGTTTGCGGGAGATGGAGTCCAGGGCTGACTTGTAACTGAGGGGGCAAGTATCCCCCGCAGCCTCCCAAAATAGAGCCCAGCCAGGCATGGTGGGGATCGGAGCCTCAGCACCTGCTGGATGTGCCAGGCTTGGGGTTTCAGTTGAAACCCCAAACCCCAAGCAACTTCACAGGGCTGAAGCCCCACACCCCAGCTCCTCCCATGGGGCACCATTTAGGAACGGTGTGGGGGACACCTGTCCCTCCAGAGTTATGAATCAGCCCTGGGAGCCTGCTGGGCTCATGCTGTCAGTCCCGCAGGGGTGGGGAGCATGGGGACCAGCTCTCCCAAGCCCACCAGCATGCAGCCAGTCACTCCTTTACCTAGCCCCACCCCACACTACTGCCCACAGCCCTGCAGAGTTTTGCAGTCCAATCAAGAGCCACTAGCAGTCTGGATTTGGCCCACGATTCACCTATTGACTGCCCCTGCAATAGGCCCTGAACACGGCACCTTATGTGTTCATTGAACAGAGGCACTTGCGATGTGAAAAATGTTTCTCTGGAGTCTGGACCTTGACCAAGAAACCTGGACCTTGACAAAAATAACGGACTACCCCCCGCAGTAGAGCTTTCCTGTGCATGCCTTAGACAGCAAGGAGCCAATGACCACCCCCTGTGATTCAGCAAAACGTGTGAGATGCTCAAGTGATCTTGGTCTCCATCTTGGGCCAGTAACTTCCCATACACAGGGGCTGTGGGCTTTGTTTGGGACAGTAAATTTCCCTCCACATGGCAAAGGATATAAAAGACACCCGAGACAACTCCATTTTGCCTTTTCCTGCTCCAACTTCTCTGGACTGTGGATTTACAACTGAAAAGGAGTATTTTGAACTTTGGACTGAGGACCTTCCAATCATTTGGAAGTTACCAGAGAGACTATTGCAAGGCCGCAGTCTATCCCATCACTGCTATAAACCTGATAATAAGGACTTTGCAATCATTTATATGTATGTGATCTATTAACCATGTATAACTCTCTTCTTTTCTTTGATTAATAAATCTTTAGTTAGTTTACTAAGGATTGGCTGACAGCGTGATATTTGGTTAAGATCTGAAATATATATTGAGCTAGAGGTAACTGTCCGATCCTTTGGACTGGCATAACTTTAAATGTGGTGAAATGAGTTTTTAATAACCTCTCACTATATTAGACCTGTTTGTCTGGATTGGGGACAAGGGCTGGAATGCTTAATGGGGACTGTGTTTGGCTTCTGGTTAACCAGTGTGGTACTGCAGAACCTTGGTGAATCTAATTATAGAATAAACCACCAGTTTTGGGGGATTGTCTGCCCTGATTCTTGCAGTCTTCCCTGAGTGCGGACTTTCCAGTGTGGTCCATCCCAGGCACTCAGTCACAAGGGGTTGTCAAACTTGTTTGCCTTATTAATAAAGTTGTCTTCACTATTTAAGAATAGCACATAACAAGGAGAGGTATACAATACTCAATCTTTTTGGAACTGAAACTTGCAGCTGATGAGTAGAATGACAGTCAGGTCACAGTACTGTCTGGTATGATTAATAAATCAGTTTTACAGTCTTTTATAACCAGTCTCTTGACAATCTGTAAATTCCCTTTTTACACATGTGACAAATGTACATATCACCTTTTGTTCAGTACATGCTGAAAATTTCCAAGCACATATTAGAATATTTAAACTACCCATATTAATATGGTTAGTGCATTTTGTGATTAGAACACTTGTTCTGTTAACTAGGCTACTATGCTAAACTTTAGGCAACTAAACTTTCCATTCCTCCTAGATAAAATTTTCCATTCTTAAGTTATGTAACTTTTATTAACACTCTTATTACAAATTATTCTTAAAGCTTGCTAGGTGTTTGGTTCTCTTGTCTCAGGCTTTTACTTAACAATGGATCCTTTGGCCTAGTGGTCATTATCCCTATTCAGGGTCAATGACTTTTATAGCCTTTCTCCAAATCTCATGATTGTAGGTTTGACTGTGATGCAAATTGGGCTAAGGCCCGCTGATATCCGGTCCATGTACCAAGTGTTTAGCCTCCCCCTTGGTCATCTTCCATGCATCATTGCAAGGTCCATCCCATCAATATAGCTCAGGTCTCCACTGAACATGTCCATCCCAATGCAACTTAGCCTCCCTCAACTTGTCTTCATCTGGGACAACTCACATTAGATCCCTCACAACCTCATTTTTCCCTATCATGGAGAGTCCAACCATTTGACCATCTCAACATCTTTGTTTCCGTGGTGGAGAACATCCTGATTTCTTCTCTTGTGACTGCTCGGATTTCTGTTCCATACATGAATATTGGTTGAATTTCAGTTTTATACCGTAGCCCTTTATTTTATTTAAATTTAATTTAGTGATTTTGTATTACACCACTGTGGGTTCAGCTCCAGTTGCTACAGTTTCAAGCTCGACCGAGTGAAAATCACCTTTGGTACTTGTGTCAGATTTGGAGACTCTAGGAACATTAGAAATCCAAGGAGAGTGATCACTGACACAATCATAAGTAAAAAGTCTTCTCTGTCCTACAAGTTTTATTAAAGTAATAAGTAAAATGATAATTACCCACACACATATAAATCCTATAAAACCCAGGCAAGAATTCATAATTCATAATCACATCTTCAAAGAGATTCTAGAGTCAGATGGATCTTTCACCAGATAATCATCAATAGAGAGATGATTCCTGTTGGGGCTTTCTATGGATCTTCCCTTTGGTCTTCCCACCCTTACCCAACAAGGGAACCTCTTTTTACATTGTAATTTTTGACCACATCTAACACCTTATGCGTATGCATGAAGATTTCAACTCTCTTTTCTTTATCTGTGCTTCCACACGCCTTAAATATTGGGGTACCCTGTTTGTCATAGGTTGTTTCTTAGTTCCTCTTATTCTCATTAGCATCTATGCACAACCTGTGGTCAAGACAGAAAAGTCAAAGATTTTACAATTGGGTGTCTTTTGGTCTTGGACAATACATTGTGGTCTATTGCAATCTATTTTTCTGTAACATCACCTATTGGCACATCTGTTACAGTAATCTTGTGATTTACTGGCATAGGGTTATTTCTCAGTCACCAACTCAAGTCAGGTGTTCTTAAGCCCATGGCCTAGTCTGGCCAAGCTAAAATCTTACAGGCCTCAGCCTGTAGGCCCTGTGTTCCAGTCATGCTTTACTTATATTACTAATACATACTCCACACTCTAAATATTTGTCAATCTTATACTTCTATAATCCTATCTCTTAAAGCTGTTTAGCATATATTGATTATATAATAGCTATGAATTGACCATAACACAATGATAAATGGGTGATAAAATGAACTAAGTGGTTACAATACACTCTACCTTTTAATTCTACTGGCATCATTTAATCACAGAGAATTGGGGTCAGCCCCCACCATTTGTAGCATGCAGTTCTGGTATAATGCCAGGCATCATTCAGGAGGGCAACCATTGGTCCTAGGTATTTAAACTCTTTCACTCTTCTAAGGTCTCTCCCTGTAATATCATTTATGGTGAGTCCTCCTTGGCCTCAGTTATCATAGTTTCAGTCGAACCACCATTCGCTCTAAGTCCCGCTTGCTCAAAATGGTGTTGTCACCGTTCAAAGCTGGTTTGCAGGGTTCCACAATCTTCTGCACGTATCATTAGCCATCAGCACACAGCATTTTCCAAGGTTGTTCTGTTCGCATATCCTCACATATCCCTTCCAAGGCAACCACGCACACTTGTACGTTTGGTTTATAAAAACTAGGCTTATTCTTCAGAAGAATTTTCTCCAAAGCTAAATGACTTCCTTGCCATTCAGTTGTATAAAATCTACTCGTCCCAGAACTCACTGCATTTAGAAACCCTAAAAGGCAGGACTGAATTTGATTATATATAAAACCTTGATTATCTTAAAAGCAAGGGGGAAAAGATGATGTATAACAGAAGAAATAGAGCTGCATCAATTGTCGATGATTCTCTGACTGAAAGTTTCTTTTCTACAGATGGCAGCAGTGGAAGTAACAGTGCTGCGCTCTGGGATAATCATAGCAACCCGTGAAACATGTAATCCAGGGGAGTTATTTTTTTTTCTGATATTAAATTTTAATATCCTGAATATATATATATATATATATATATATATATATATATATATTTAACACTGTGTCACAAAAAACGTAGCATTATGCTCACACTTAGAGCAACATACGCCAGGGACTATTTCCATCCGCAGCAGAAAAGGAAAACAAAAGAGGTTTGCAATCATAAGAACATAGGAATTGCTGAACTGGCTCAGACTTGAGGCCTGTCTAGCCCGTATCCTGTCTCTGACACTGGCTAGCACCAGATGGTTTAGAGGAAGGGGGAAGAATCCCACAATAGCAGATGTAGGATAATCTGCCCCATACATTAAGTCTCATCCTGGTCTCTAATAGTTAAAGACTAGTTTAAGATCTGAGGAATAAGGGTTAATAACCCTTCCAAAATTTAACTTTTATAACTCTGGATATTCTTGATATCCATATAAATGTCCAGTTCCTTACAAAATCTTGCTAAAGTCTTGACCTCAAATACTATCCATGGTAATGAGTTCTGCAGTCCAATGACTAATTAGTATGAACAAATATTTCCTCTCATGAATTTTGAATTTGTGATAATTCATTTCATTTAATGTCCCCCCCACCCCATTTTTGTGTTACGAGATGGAGGGAAAACAGAAGCTCCTGCTTTACCTTTTGTAGACCATTCACTATTTGATATCTTTGTATCATGTTCCCTCTTGTCTTCTTTCTAAATTAAACAAACAATCTCATTCATTTCAATCTTTTTTCAAAGGGGAGTTTTCCAGGCCCTTGAACATTGTCATCATGCTTCTCTGGACCCCATCTATTTCTGCAATTGCTTTTTGAGATTCCGTGACCAGTACTGCACACAGTACACTGGCTGCCTATGCAATCCATTGTGGGAGATAGGCATGTCAGAATGAGATTCACAAAAGCCAGCTCTCTGAGCAGGAGGCCACCTAAACCAGCCAGTAGTAGCTGGATCTCAGGTGCCTAAACCCAACATTTAAGCACCACTAAGTCTGTTTGTGAATCTGGGCCCTTGTCATCCCTGTGCTGGCCACAATTTGGGATCACACTATTGCAGAATCATTCAAATTGTTTCTGGTTTCTTGGTGAAAGAATGTTTTCTTTTTCACTTCTTGCAATTCAAGAGATGTTTACTTTCGTGGGTGGCACATGATGGAGGCTTGGGAGGCTAAGCCTTCCCAAACCTCTGCTAATGCTCCCCACTGTGGACTAGAGCTGGGCTGTGGCTGGTCGCAGAGCTCCTCTAGGGGGCCAGAGTTTGGGGCTCCTTCAGGCAGCCAGGGCACGGGGTAGCTCAGGATGGTGGGCTGAGTCTTAGGGCTGCTTGGACAGGCCAGTTGGGGTCTTCCACCTACAGTGGTGGGCTCGGGGCTCCTCTGGCCCCAGTGGGCAAGAGTGGGCACAAGGGGCAGAGTGGGGCGGGGCCTCAGGTGAAAGGGGTGGGGACTCAGGCAGAAGGGGCAGGGCCTCGGCAGAAGGGGCGGGGCAGGGGCAAGCCTCCTCTAACGAGGCATTCACATGCTTCCCGTGTCTAGCCTCCAGTTAGAACTGTTTAAATGTATATCTCAGTATCACTTACTATGCTCCTTCAAGAACTAAAAGTTTAGTGAGTTCTCTGCTTCAATCGCCACTTAACAAAACAAACATAACTCACATAACAAGGCCATCATATGCTTGTTTACTGGAGTCATTCGGTAAATGCAGACCTACAAAAATTATGAGTGTTTCGTTATCGTCTTCTCACAATTCAACCACAGGCCTGATACTTCTTTCAAAACGCCTTATGTGCAGAATATGTTGCTTCAGATAAGTTGACTATTTACAGGATACTGAATCTATTATAGGGCTGTAGTTTTAATAACAAATAATTTCTGAAAATAACATAAATCAAGGTTTGAAAAGTAACAAAGGACGTCTGATGTAAATCAACCTTTGTGCTTAGTTATTTTTCTTATTCTTCTAGACTCTGTATTTTCCTTCAATCAGTTGTGCTAGTAAATTTTGCAGTGATACACTGTGTCTGCAGTGCTGTTATTGCTTGAATGTGGCTAAAAATAACTCATAGGGAATCTAGCTCTGAGATGCAGAATGCAAATCTTGTTTTGCTCTTGAAATCTGTAAATACAACTGATGCTGCATCAGCATGTCAGCTTCAACATAAAAAGAGCTTGATAAATATCATGCAAGGAAAGAGAAAATAAAGTTATAGACAATCTCTCAGCTGTGAGGTCTCCTTGTAGCTCCCAGTGTGGGAGAATATTTATTTGTGGAGATGGAGAACTAGGGACCCAAAATATGGAGCTTTTATAAAGAGGATGAGAAGAGTATGGGGGTGGGAGACAGGTATATTTGCAAATACAGCAAAAGCAAAGAAATCAAGGGATAAAACACCTACCTAAGGTGCCCTGCTCTGATGTATGAAACACGGTTAAAGCAGTGAGGGGTGAGTATGAGGAAGTGGTATTGTGCTGGGAATGGGCAACAGGGGATGGATCACTCAATAATTGCCCTGTTTTGTTCATTCCCTCTTGAAGTACCCGGCAAAATCAAGGAAAGGCTGAAACTGGCTCCACTGAGTGAAGAACAGGAATGTAATAAATGCCAGTCGCATGGTTTTGTGTGAAATAGACTTTGTCAAACAAACTTGATAATTTTTTTTTGGATGACATTACAAGTTTGGTTGATAAAGATAACTGCACTTAAAGCTGTTTGACTCAGCACCACCTGAAATACTGACTAAAGTTAGCACTGTACAGAATCAATGTGACCCATATCAAATGGATTAAAAACTTGTTAACTGATAGATCAATCCTATTCACTATCTTATCAATTATTTAGAAGAAAATATAGAAAGCTTGTCCGTAATGTTTGCAGAAGATAGAGATTGGTGAAGTGGCAAATAATGATGAGGACAGGTAACTTATCCAGACAGATCTGGATTGCTTGGTAAACAAGTCTTTTAATGCAGCCAAATGTCAGAGCACACATTTAAGAAAAGAGAATGCAGGTTATACTTACAGAATGGAGGACGGGATCAAGAAAGCAGCGACTCGGAGCTCCCAGCGCAATGCGGCAGCTAAGGGGGCTCGCTCAATATCTGTGGGTACAAATAGGGGCAAATGGAGTAGCGCAGGGAGGCAGCATGAGCTCTGTGTGCAGCATTAGTGAGACCATTACTGTGGTACTTGGTCCAGCTCTGGGGTCCACAACTGAGCAACTGGAAAGGTTTCAGAAAAGAGCTGCAAGAATAATTTGATTTCTGGAAACCGGTCCTTATAGTAGGAAGCTAAAGAAGATCAATCTATTTATTTATCCAAGGGAAGGTTTAGAAGTGACTTTAAAACAGTGTGTGTGTACCAGCACAGGGAGGTTTCTAATTATGGAGGGATCCTTGATATAACACAAAACAGCAAAACAAGATGGCTGACACATTCAGACCGAAAACAAGTGCATAGAACATTGAAGGTAATTTGCTATGGAAGAAATTTACCCAGAGTTGTGGTGGATTCTCCATCTCTGGAAATCTTTAAATCAGGACTCGCTATTTTTCCAAAAAAGAGGCTCTTCTTCTATCACCAGGTATTAGGCTGGAGACAGCAATTACGGAGTGAAATTCTGTGCCCTGTATTATGCAGGATATGATTGTACTATTCCCTTCTGACCTTAAAAACCAAATAATTCTATATTAAATGAGGTGAGATGGTTAAAAAACCCTCTTGAAATTATATCCATTTTTATCAACTTCTTAAGACTTTCCAACATCTAACTTATTCAAAATTAGAAGATTCTGTGTATGTGCTCATTTCATCCTCTGGGCACTTTTCCCATAAATTAAAGTACAGCATAAAGCCAATAATTTAAACACTTGACCATACCCTTGTGCACATTTACGTAGAAAGCTACTAGTCCTAAAGGGTTAAAGTGCCCTGAAGAGGGGGAAGCGTTGTAATCACCAGATTATTCTTTTGCTTTAAGTTTCCTTTTCTCTCCCCTTTGCACATTCATTACTGAAAAAGTTTCCCCTCACTCAATAAGCTCTGCATTTTCTTTCAGGGATGTTTACCACTGAACAAACTCTAAGTAATTAAACAATCCATTATACTGTTTTTAGAGAACATCTTTTTTTCTTTAGTGCTCTTTACCCTGAAGAAATAGGCAAATCAATAATGTGTGTTTTCTTTTTAATGTAATATTTTTAGATACTGCTTTTAATTCCTCATGGACTCATAGTCCCTTCTGGCCTTAATGTCCATCATGATCATCTAGTCTAGTGATTCTCAAACTTTTGTACTGGTGACCCCTTTCCCATAGGAAGCCTCTGAGTGCGACCCCCCCCCTTATAAATTAAAAACACTTTTAAATATATTTGACACCATTATAAATGCTGGAAGCAAAGCGGGGTTGGGGTGGAGGCTGACAGCTCACGACCCTCCACATAATAACCTCATGACCCCCTGAGGGGTCCCGACCCCCAGTTTGAGAACCCCTAATCTAGTCTGTCCTCCTGCAGATCGCAGGCCACAGAACCTCACCCACCCATAGGCCCATACCCTCTGGCTAAGTTACTGAGGTCCTCAAATCATGGCTTAAAGGCTTCAAGTTACAGGGAATCCACCATTTACTCTAGTTCAAACAAGCAAGTGACCTGCCATACTGCAGATGAAGGAAAACAAACAAACAAAAAAACAGGGTCTCTGGCAATTTTCCCAGAAGGGAAAATTCCTTTCCAGCTCCAAATACGGTGATCAGTTAGACATTGAGCATGTGGGCGAGACCCATGATCCATAAAACTGGGAACGAATTCTCTGTAGTACCTCGAAGCTCTCCCTATCTATTGTCCCATCTCCAGCTGTTGGAGGTAGTTGCTAATAGCAGTTGAACATGGGCCATACGTCATTATAGGCAGTCTCATCATACCATCCCCTCTACAAACTTATCAAACTCAGTCTTGAAACAAATTAGGTCTTCTGCCCCCACTGGTCCCCTTGGGAGGCTGTTCCAGAGCTTCACTCCTCTGATGGTTAGAAACCTTCATCTAATTTCAAACCTAAACCTGTTGATGGACAATTTATATTCATTTGTTCCTGTGCCTACATTGGACCTTAGTTTAAATAACTCCTCTCCCTCCCTCACGTTTATCCCTCTGATGTATTTATAGAGAGCTATCGAATCTCCCCTCAGCCTTTGTTTGGTTAGACTAAACAAGCCAAACTCGTTAAGTCTCCTCTCGTACAGTAAGTTCCCCATTCCTCTGATCATTCTAGTAGCCCTTCTCTGAACCTGTTCCAGTGTGAATTCATCTTTCTTAAACATGGGAGACCAGAATTGCATGCAGTATTCCAGATGAGTCTTTTGAGTCTTGCAGCATGTCTGTTACAGTAATAACATTTGGTATGATCACTTTTCTCCCCTTTCTTATATGTAGGTTCTATATATGCAATTCTCTTGTCATCGGGTACAATCCCCGAGTTTACAGAGTCCTTAAAAATCCTTGCTATTGAGTTTGCAATTTCACTTGCCAGTTCCTTTAATATTCTTGGATGGAGATGATCTGGGGCCCCCAGTTTGGTCCCATTTAGCTGCCTGAGTTTGGCTTCCACCTCAGATGTGGTAATTTATACCTCCATATCTACGTTCCCATTAGCCATCCTGTCACTGTCACCAAGCTCCTCTTTAAATAACCGAAGCCAAGTATTTGTTAAAGTGTTGGGCCAGGCCTAGATTATCTTTATTCTCCACCCCATTCTCAGTGCTTAGTGGTGACACTTCTTCTCTCCTTGTTTTCTTTGTATATGTACGGCTAAAGAGCTTTTTAACTATTGGTTTTAGTTTTGAAGGCCCAGCTCTGCTTGGCTTTTGCCTATTCACCAATACAAGGAGCCTGGGTACCAAACAGGAGAAATTGGAATTGCTTATCTAGGAGCATAAATTCAACCTAGTTGGTGTTACTGTGACCTGGTGGAATCATTCGTGCTATCGGGAATAAGCTGCTTAGGAAGGATCGAGTGTGCAAAAGGGGAGGAGGAGCAGCACACTACATCAAAGCTAGCATTACCCATTTATGGGTCTCTGTTTCTCTTCATGTCTTTGGTTTTCAACGTCTCAATTTCTTATCAATGCTGAGTACAGGGCAGAATTACTTCTCGTGTCTTGCTTACAATACTCCTGCTAATACATCCCAGAATGATGTTCGCTTTTTTGCAACTGTTGACTCATATTTAATTTGTGATACACTGTAACCTCTATATGGTTTTCCGCAGTACTCCTTCCTAGTCAGCCATTTCTTATATTGTGTTGGCACAATTGATTATTTCTTCCTAAGTGGAGTACTTTACATTTGTGCTTATTGAATTTCATTCTATTTATTTCAGACCATCGATCCAATTTGTCAAGAACATTTTGAATTGTAATCCTGTCCTACAAAGCACTTGCAACCCCTCTTGGCTTGGTATTGTCCACAAACTTTGGAAATGCTCTCTCTATGCCATTATCCAAATCATTTATGGAGATATCGAATAGAACCGGATGTAGGACAGATCCATGCGGGACCCCACTTGACTTGCCCTTTCATTCTGTGAACCGTTGATAACCATTCCCTGAGTACGGTTTTCCAACCAGTTGTGCACCACTTTACAGTAGTCTATATCTCCCTCATTTGCTTATGAGGGAAAATATATCCTAGAAGGCACACCATCCGTTTGTCTTCCTATCCCTTGCAGAATGTTATTTTGATTATTCTGACTATTGACACCCCAGCCAGCAAGGATTGTCTGTCTCCCTTGAACAGTTGGAGATCTCTTTTGGAGCAAAGCTTAATTTACTCACAGTTGGGACAAACACTTTTGGTTTTCAAGTTTGTGCTGAAAACTCAAAAATATTTGTGGAAAACTTGGATGAAAACCAGTTTGTTTTTATTGTTGTTGTTGTTATGGGAGCTGTTTGTTTGGATTTATTTGTTATTTTGCAAACTTCTATGGGAAAAAAAAAACATTTGTGGATGAGCTCTACTTCTTATGTGTTTTCCCCATTCACACATGACAGAGTGGATGCCAGGCAGAGTGAAGCAGGCATATGATAATTAGGTCGATAAACTCCCCCACATCACCAGGAACAAGAAATATAAATAAGAACTGGAGAAAGTCTTAACTAAATTGCACATATATAAAGAGAGAAGGCTTTTGGTGGTCCTGAAGCCATGTTCTTCTATGTTACAAAAATATACTATAGAAACCAATTATCCACTGCACGGGCCAGTGTCACTGAAATCAGATATGTAGCAAATAAAGGTATTTTGACTAAGGCAACAAAACCAGCAGATTCTCAGACTACCAATAAAGGAAGTAATAGGCATCTGAAGTGGAAAGGAAAATAAAACATTTTAAATAAAAGAAGACGTTTAAACCATTTCTGCCTCGTTTGCTGTGTTTTACTAAAATTCCGTGCAGAAGAACAGGATAAATCAGAGAACATTGTCAAAATAACCTCAAAAGCAGCAGAAAGATAAACACAAGTAGAAAGCTGAAATCCCTAGCAAAACGTTCCACAATTGACGTTACTACACAGTCACTTAAGAGACATTGTACAAAGCTATTAGGGATAGAATGATAACCTTATTAAAATGAATTTTAAAGGTGCACTCTCCATTCATTCTTCAAATGAGTTACAGACTTCATAGATAGTAATTGCTTAATTGGAAGACTGCCACTATATCAGTCTTTGCGAGGGAAGGACAAACAAGATGGGCATGTGACCCCTTTTTACTATTATTTCCTTGTACTGCAGTAGCACCTACAGGACCCAGCTGATACCAGGGCTCATGGCTCTCTTGTGCAAGGTGCTGTACATGCCCATACTAACAGACAGTACCTACCCCAAGGAGCTCACCATCTAAACAGACAAATTACATATTGTTATCTCCATTTTACAGGTGGAGAATGGAGACACAAAGATTATGACTCTCACTCAACAAAGCAGTTAGGCGTGAGTAGTCCCGTTGGCTTAGAGTGCTTGTGTGCTTAATTGCTTTGCTGAACTGAGGCCTAAGTGACTTGACCAGTGTCACAGGAAGTCTGTGGTAGCACCAGGAACTGAATCTAAATTCCTGAGTCCCATTCTGGTGCTTTATTCACAGGGCCCCGCCCCCTTCAAATAACAGAGCTATCTGAAACAATGAAGCATTATGGCTTGATTACTGACGCTCTGCTGAAATGACATAACTCGAGAACCCATCTGAGGTTGGCAAACTATGCAGTGGTAGGCAGAGACCCAGTAATGCTTCCGAATCGAATCCTCCAGAGAGCTAGGAGGAATTCTGGAGGAGACAGACAGAATGTCACGAGGCACCTGCTGCAAAGGTATCCTCTGCAAATCCCCCTCCCTGGACTCAGGCCATTTTGAACTTCTAGGTCCATGTACCCTTGCAGAGCAATTGCAACAAACATTTCTTAACTCATTTCAGTCCAAAGTAGAAAGTGTTTGCACACCACTGACTATGATTAAATATTCTCACATGCCATCCCTGCATAACAATATCCTCCTCAAATCAGAGCACGGCGCCATGGTACTTCCTCATCTCTTCTGGGAATCACCTGGGAACATCTTGGGAGATATCCAAGTCCCGGGGCTGCCTGAGAAATTTTCTTGTAGGCCTGTTCATGCTTGAACATCTGAGTTGTTCAGGAAAACTGGAGCAGATAAGAAGAGCTAATCCAAGTGAATCTCTGATATACCGCTTATCATGGCAGTACAGTATGTGTGCTTCCATTACCCCAGACTCCCTGAGCCTCATTGTGTTTTCTTGCTTTGTGCAACTAACGACATCTTCATTGGGCTAAACGTTGTCCATCAACCCACGTGCAGGCGCCCAGGGCCTGGAGGGCTGCAGCACCAGCTCTGTTACGCTTTGCACAGGGCCAGGCTTTGGAAAAGCCTCTCCAGGGAACTGGGTGTGTCCCATGGAGGCAGCTGGGCAAAATTTTTCATGGAAAACCTATTTATGCCCAAAATTGCTGATGTGGGTTGACCAAAACAAATGACATATTTGGGTCAAATTCCCTCAGTCAAACTACGAAACAAAATGAAAAAAACAAAACAGGGAAGAGAAAAAAAATCTGTTTTGTTTTGACATTTTAGAAACAAAATGTGTTACGATTTTTCAATTCAAAATGTCTTTTCTCTTAGGATTTTACTGCAAATTTGTTTTTAAAAAAGTGAACCTCTCCTCCCCTAATTAAAAACAAAACCAAATGTTCAAACCGAAAAATTTAAAAAGGGTAAAAATATCTTTTAATTTGACCTGAAATATTAACAGTTCCTTTCCCTGCTCCCTGGTTTGTTTGGTTTGGCTATTAACCCTTGTGCTGCTCCATCTCCGTGAGTCACAGCAGTGCTGTGGCCTCGGTGATACAAGAGGTCAGACAAGATGATCACAATTGTCCCTTCTGGCCTTGGAATCTACGAATAAGGGGATTAGAGGATGGCCATTGCAGGGACCAACACACCAAAATGTGCGCGCGCAGCCGGCTACACCTCGTAGTTCAACCCTGCGCTAGGCAACCATTGTCGTCCTGCACTTTGCCTCTGGGATGGGGAGAATACTCTGTCCCTTCAGCACCTAGTCTCCCAAAACTCATGTAACTTGGACTTTAAATGGGAGGAGATGGGAGGCTGGGAAACATTTACTCCTGTAACGTCTCCATATTTTGTTTACCTATAAAAAAAATTAACTATCGAGTTGACATGCTCTGCAGTAACACAACATTGTACGTTATTGAACAAATGCCAGAACTAAAATGTCAAACCGCATTTGGTACCATTGGTTTTATTTAAGACTTTTTTCCTGTCAAAACATTTTTAAAATAATGACTCTCTTTTTCCACCACCCCCCCATGTAAATATGCCTATTGCTGGCACTTGTGAAGTAATCAAAATCTCATTAGCTGTGACTCCACAGTGTGTTACTGTGAAAAAAAAATGGTGGAATTATACATAAACATCTGTGAAAGTCGCTGT
This sequence comes from Lepidochelys olivacea, assembly GCF_965140295.1. Classification (NCBI taxonomy): domain Eukaryota; kingdom Metazoa; phylum Chordata; order Testudines; family Cheloniidae; genus Lepidochelys; species Lepidochelys olivacea. Next base: position 128,956,194 of record NC_140416.1, read on the forward strand.
TTCCAATACCCAAACAAACCTGTGTGGGAAAAAGCAAAAATGTGTATAAGATGCCTCATTGCCCCACTCTCTCACAGCTCCTACACAGGAGAAGTGTGTGAATCCTGACGTTACACTCAGGTCAGTCCAGTTGCAGCCAAGTGATAATATGGTGTTAGTGATCATCATTTGGATAGGGAAAGGATTGTTTTGTTCATCTTGCTGATACACGGTCACTTGGGGACAGATATTCTACTCTGTTAATGGGAGAGGCAAAGAGCCAAGTGAAACTAATTCTCTATAATTGATTTCATTACAGAACTAACATGTAACTAGCATAGCTGTTGCAAGCTTTTACTTTCTGTAAAGTGCATCTTAATTGTAAGAAACGCAGGCATAATCTTTGCTCGTATATTGATACATATGCAGCGCTACACATATTCATATACATTACCTGTTTTATAAAGGAGGCCATATAATGCTCTAAGTGGTAAATTAGAGTGGGGTTTTGTATGATGTCTACATTTACAGAATGCCTTTTGGCACAATTTGTGTGGTCTCATGTAGGAGCTACTGCAATCTGTCCTGCCTTTTGTACAATTATTCTGCTAAAATGGGCACTGCTGAATTCAGAGATCAGGTTTCATCTCTGATTCTGTAATTCAAATATGTAAATAGTTCCGGCAAGTTGCTGTCCTACCCCACAGCTCCATGTGAAGGGAATGGGGGATAGAAAGGGGCAGTGATAACTTGAGGATAGCACCTCGAGATTAAAGACCAGGATGTGGGAACAACCCCAGGCTTTGGAACCAGTGACTTAGTGGGGTTCTGTGTGGAGATCACTGCAAACATGGAAGAAGACACAGTCCCTGCCATGAAGAGATCACAGACTGGCTAGAGACAAGATGGAAAAAGTGAGAGTAACAAATAAATGGCACTCCCATAGCATGGTGATGGGTCCAGCGTACGACACAAGAGAAGAGAAGAGAAGAGAAGAGAAGAGAAGAGAAGAGAAGAGAAGAGAAGAGGGTTAGATTTACAATAATAATATGCAGGCTAACAATATGCACAACTGAGTCTTAGGGGTTGTCAATCTGGCAGTTGTTGTGACCATCAGAAGGTTATTAAGACCATGGGGCCTTTGGAAGCTAGACACGGGGGAATGTCCCAGAGGTGATGAGAGGACAATAGGTCTTGTATGAGGGACAAAGACTTTAGCTTAGGCTGGGCTCCCATGGGACGACCTTGTGAGGCTGGGCTCAGCAGGAAGTCCCACCCAACAGGACCAGAGTGGCAGTCCCACACATGCCTCTGATTGGCTGATACCAGTATATAAACCAGGAAGCCACGAAGGGGAGCTGTCTGAGCAACAACACTCCAGACCGTGCCTGCTTGCGATAGACCCTAGACTCTGGCTTCTGACCCTGGTTTGTCCTCGACTTCGCTATTCGATCACTGTAACCTGGTGCCTGACCCCAATCTCCTGGTAACCTGACCCAGCCTGTCGTCTGCCTCTCAGTTCCCGCCCCGGCTCACCTCAGATTCTGACCTCGGGCCGACGCTCTCTCTGACCACCAGGTCTGACCACCCTTGTCCTGGCTGTGACACAGAGGCTTAAGGTAAGAGCCAGGAAAGTTTGGGTTGCTGAACTTTCTGGTGTAGGGGACAGATACAGGGAAGGGACTACTCAGCCTGCACAGGCTCTGAGGGAAGAGTCTGTGAGGTTTTTGATTCAGTTTGTTAAAAAAGGCTTGAAATAAAACAACTAATCCTGCTGGAAACTGCTTCCCTGAGTTCTGTGAGAGCTTCACACAGAATTACCCCAGGGGGTGAACTGGCTCAGCAAGAGCAAAACCTGGTCAGGGAGGAGGAGGGTATTATAAGAGAGGCCCAAATCCTTCACAAGGACGAATGGCACTGATTAGTGAATCATACCTCAAATATACACATTGTTCATTAGCAATTCACAAGATCAGAAAAAGAAATATATAATTTTAACAGTACAGATGCCATGGAAAAGCACTCTGGGAATCAGGTGCTATATTCAGAAAAAAATCCATTTTTTTTCTCGCATCTTATTTTCCCATATTGCATTTTAGGTTGTTCTCTGCACACATCCCCCTCGTCCTCATTTTAAAATATTAAATTATTTAGGAGGCAGTACAAATAATGGAGAAAAATATAATTGTATCATTTACAGAAATATGTTCCAAACTCTTGGCATAGCAGGACGTCACAATGGCTGTGAGGCTGTTTATTCCTTGTCATAAATATAGCGGGAAGGGTAAACGCCTTTGAAATCCCTCCTGGCCAGGGGAAAGCTCCTCTCACCTGTAAAGGGTTAAGAAGCTAAAGGTAACCTCGCTGGCACCTGACCAAAATGACCAATGAGGAGACAAGATACTTTCAAAAGCTGGGAGGAGGGAGAGAAACAAAGGGTCTGTGTGTCTGTCTATATGCTGGATTCTGCCAGGGATAGACCAGGAATGGAGTCTTAGAACTTTTAGTAAGTAATCTAGCTAGGTATGTGTTAGATTATGATTTCTTTAAATGGCTGAGAAAAGAACTGTGCTGAATAGAATAACTATTTCTGTCTGTGTATCTTTTTTGTAACTTAAGGTTTTGCCTAGAGGGGTTCTCTATGTTTTTGAATCTAATTACCCTGTAAGATATCTACCATCCTGATTTTACAGGGGGGATTTCTTTATTTCTATTTACTTCTATTTTTATTAAAAGTCTTCTTGTAAGAAACTGAATGCTTTTTCATTGTTTTCAGATCCAAGGGTTTGGGTCTGTGGTCACCTATGCAAATTGGTGAGGCTTTTTATCCAACATTTCCCAGGAAAGGGGGGTGCAAGTGTTGGGAGGATTGCTCATTGTTCTTAAGATCCAAGGGTCTGGGTCTGTAGTCACCTAGACAAATTGGTGAGGCTTTTTACCAAACCTTGTCCAGGAAGTGGGGTGCAAGGTTTTGGGAAGTATTTTGGGGGGAAAGACGCGTCCAAACAGCTCTTCCCCAGTAACCAGTATTAGTTTGGTGGTGGTAGCGGCCAATCCAAGGACAAAGGGTGGAATATTTTGTACCTTGGGGAAGTTTTGACCTAAGCTGGTAAAGATAAGCTTAGGAGGTTTTTCATGCAGGTCCCCACATCTGTACCCTAGAGTTCAGAGTGGGGGAGGAACCTTGACATTCCTTAACACTGCTTTAAAATTAAAAATGTGGATTTTGAAACTGGGATCAGCTGTAAAATGGGACTTGCTACTCTATATTTCAATGCTCATTTATTCCATTCCTCCTTTGCACTCATGTGTTGGTATTTACTCCTGCGTCCGTATTAGTCAATTTTCTCTGTTTCTCAGAGTGGCTTTAAGATAGCTGTCAAAGCAACAGTAATGGGCAATGGACTGGCAGCAATCCAGGAGATGAAGGAGGGCAGTCAAATAGCCATGAAATCTCACATACATTTGAAAAGTAAACCTTTTATTTAGATTGCATGGACGTTAAAAGGGTATTTGTGGTACAAGTCACCATTGGCAGGTTGCGCACAGTAAACAAATCACCGAAACCCCTTGTGTGCAAGGCATTGATTAGCCATCTCAGACCTGGGATTCACTCAATTCTCTTGAAATCAGTTCCTGACCTCTAATAAGGGGAGCCATGCTATAGAGGTTTCCCTCCATGTAGCAGCTTCATTTCTTCACGTTCATTTTCCTGAGGAAACTCAAATGAGACACTAAGCCAAATTCATTGGTAGGTAAATAAAAGGGATGCAGGGCCCTATTCAACATCCTCCTCCATTGTTGAACCATGTTTTTCATCTGTATTCCCAGTGCATCTGGGCACCTGCTTAGCTTTTCTAAATTAGAGCAGCCTCAGGTTGGCTCTAATTTACACCCTGGGGGTCCATGCTACCCAGGAACTGTGAACAGCTGAGTGCATTGAAGTTGGGCCACACTCCTCCTCGCTCCCCCAAGCTTTGGTAGGTGCCTCACAAACCAATTACAGAGATACGACCCTTGCTCCAAACAGATTGCAACCTGAAATCAGAGCAGACATGATGAGGGGCTCAGGGAGAGTAGTGAGGGATGTGAAAGGGGAGGGCCAGGGTCAGGGGAGTCAGAGAATACTGAAGGCTGAAGCACTACATGGGTGGAGTCAAGATTTTTTTAAAGTCATAAAATAATGTTTATAAGTTAAGTATAAACCAACTAGAATGGTTGAAAAAAATGGAACAATTTCTCTCTCTTGCTAAGTGGCCTCATGAAGATTTTTTCATTAAAAGGAAAGAATGCGTTTATATGATGGAAAGGAAAAGAAAAAAAAAGAAAGAAATGATCGCATTTCAGTTTTCACTTTTTGCTTTTTCCTCTTGCTGCCCCTCAGTGCCCACCCATTTCTCAGAGGTAAAATTGAAAGAGAAAAAAACAGGAGATAAGGGAGGGTTTGGTGGGCCTGGGGGACAAAGAGAATAAACTGATAATTGTTTGTTGCACAGTAATTTTAATAAATGAAAAATCATCCCCTTGCAAAACCTGCACAATGAAAATTATGGATCAATTTTTTAAAAAGTTTCACTAAAAATCCTCATCAACACCAACAATAACTTTGAACCAGCTCTAAATACTAACAACATTGGCATGAAGCAGCCTTCTTGGTGTTTGCTGCTAGGACACATGAGCAGTTTCTTAGGGGTCATAGCACCACCCTCTTCATTTCCACCACAACCCACCGCCTCCAGAATTAAAAGCAGTGGCGGTGTCTCCATTCCACCCCGTTCCCCTCACCAATCGTTCTATTGCTAGGAAAAGTCACAATTCTCTCAAACATGCTGCTTAAACAATGTGCTCTGTGCAAATCGGAATGAAATGGCAGCGCCTCCAATGCAGAGATCAGCACTTGCTGCCAGACCCTGCAGTTGAAGCAAAATGCTATTGCGTGGGGAGTTACCATGCTGAAGCATCATTCTACACCCGGAAAGGGGCCCATTACTGCACATCATATAGTGTTTAATGCACAAGCATATGGAAAAAGAACAGACAATGATTTGTACAACTGAAGCTAAAGAGTCATGACTACATTTTATCAGATGGACATAAACAGATTGAAACCATTTCCCTAAGTAACAAACCCATTGCATTACTGAACGATCAAAGGCACAACACTGACATTCAATTCAAGAAGAGCAGTATGTTTCTCTAAAGTTTTGCCAGTCTTTACTGGGCATACTTTTCATTTAGTAACATCCTCGTGGCCACAATTATGGGAGAAACTTGCCTTCCCTACGCAAAGCTCAGCTACAGAGGAAGAGAACCATGGATTCCATGCTCTCGCCACCTCCCTCATGGACTCATTGCAGGAACATCATCTCCAAATCCTGTGTAGGACCAAAAACGAGATGCCACTCCAGGGTTTTTACTGAGCCCAGTTCATACTGCTTAGACAGGAGTATGGGAGCTTACTCAGTGTTGTGAGAAGACTGCTACTGTTCCAACATGGTCAATAAAGCTCATAGTTTATGTTCCTCACTATCACTGAAGGCCAAAACTATACCAGGTCCAAAAAAAAGAACTAGATAAGTTCATGGAGGATAGGTCCATCGATGGCTATTAGCTGGGATGGGTAGGGATGCAATACCATGCTCTGAGTGTCCCTAGCCTCTGCTTGTCAAAAGCTGGGAATGGGCAACAGGGGCTCACTGGCCTGTAGTTCCCAGGATCCTCCTTCTTCCTTTTTTTAAAGATGGGCACTACATTAGCCTTTTTCCAGTCATTCGGGACTTCCCCCGTTCGCCACGAGTTTTCAAAGATAATGGCCAATGGCTCTGCAATCACAGCCGCCAGTTCCTTCAGCACTCTCGGATGCAACTCGTCCGGCCCCATGGACTTGTGCACGTCCAGGTTTTCTAAATAGTCCCTAACCACCTCTTTCTCCACAGAGGGCTGGCCATCTACTCCCCATGTTGTGATGCCCAGCACAGTAGTCTGGGAGCTGACCTTGTTCGTGAAGACAGAGGCAAAAAAAGCATTGACTACATTAGCTTTTTCCACATCCTCTGTCACTAGGTTGCCTCCCTCATTCATTAAAGGGCCCACACTTTCCTTGGCTTTCTTCTTGTTGCCAATATACTTGAAGAAACCCTTCTTGTTACTCTTAACATCTCTGGCTAGCTGCAGCTCCAGGTGCGATTTGGCCCTCCTAATTTCATTCCTACATGCCCGAGCAATATTTTTATAGTCTTCCCTGGTTATATGTCCAACCTTCCACTTCTTGTAAGCTTCTTTTTTATGCTTAAGATCCTCTAGGATTTCACCGTTAAGCCAAGCTGGTCGCCTGCCATATTTACTATTCTTTCGACACATCAGGATGGTTTGTCCCTGTAACCTCAACAGGGATTCCTTGAAATACAGCCAGGAAGGCCAGGAGCTGTGCAGCCTTAAAACCCCCGGTCAGGAGGGAATGGGACATGGGTCTCTGCCCAGGAGAGGTGATGGCTGGCAGTCAGAGAGTGTGAGTGGGTGCCCTGGAATGAGCATGTACAGGGAATATCTGAAACTCTGCATCCCAGAGTTTTTCCCAGACAACCACGTGGCTTTTCTCCCCTTTGAATCCATTAGAAGCATAAAATCATTCAGGAATGGGACTCTTCGGCTTACCAGCTGGGGAACCCCCAGGAGAAGTCCTGAGCTTTTCAGACCATGAAAGCCTTCCATGTAATGGCAGACATTTTACTGTTTGCTAGAAAGGCCTTGGAGGTGGATAAGGTTTGATGCAGGATGTAGAGCTCAGGGCCATGACAGAAGCCGAGGAGCAAAGGAAGTAAGTTTGACTTGGCTCTTGGCACGCAGGGATTGGGAAAAGCGTTGGAATTAATTTAAACAAATGTCTCCTCATGAGAGGGGGTTTAGTTTCTCATTGTGTCATGGGAGTCTATCTAAGGTACTTGTATGACCCCATTTTCATGGTACCTGAGCACCTCAGAGTCTGTATGTATTGACCCTCACAGCACCTCTGTGAGGCAGGGCAGAGCTATGAGCTCCATTGCACAGATTGGAAATGGAGACACTGAGATGCTAAGTGACATGCCCAAGGTCACATGGGAAGTCTAGCCAAGTGGGGAAATTAAGCTGGGTCTCCCAAGACCTAGGTTAGGGCTCTAACCACTGGACCACGCTCCTGCCCTCCATACACCTGTTACAACCTTTGCTCTTCTACTCTGTGTTTTATGATGAATAGCTCCTGATACCTGCTTTTCATCAACCTGGCATGAAAAGGTGAATGCTGACCTGACTGGCTGCGCAGAACCAATCCATGTGTGGCAAGAGGGAGGGTCAGGGTCTGTGCCGTATGGCCAGAAAAATTAAACCACCACCACCACAAGAGGGAACTTGGTTTAAAATAGGGGTGTGTGGGTGTGCATGCACAAAGGGCTGGGAATCAGAGTAGAAAAGAGAGTGAGGAGTGCCCAGTGATGGGAGACAGGAGTCTGATTGCTGAGTCGAAGCAGTCACTCAGCCCACTCAGATATTGGCTAGAGAAACAAAAATCAAGCGGCCAGAGGCACAAAACTGAGCAAAGGTTGGAATGACAATTTGAGCAAACAAGTCAGTGGAAGAATTCCTGCGCACGGTCACGGAAGAGCAAGAAAACCATCTGCTTGTTGAAACCTGAGAATTAACAGGGCTTATGGAGGCTGATCTCCTGTAAGAACTGATGCATACTTCATGAGAAGGGACAACGTTCTTTAAGCCCGCGCTAAGAGTCAAGGGTTCAAGTCATTGTGCAGGCTGACAATGTCATCTATCTGCCAGCTAGTTTCTGTAGATAGACTGGCACACAGAATTTCACTGGCTATACGAGGCTTGAAGGGGATCTCAACCTTCCTGGATTGCTTTAGAGAAGCTGTGTGAGGCTCCATATGCATTCACAACTCACTGTTGTCCTAGGAAGACTTCAGTGCAGGAGGAGCCTGGGGAGCAGGAGAGTAAATATGGCAAGCGACCAGCTTGGCTTCACGGTGAAATCCTTGCGGATCTTAAACATAAAAAAGAAGCTTACAAGAAGTGGAAGATTGGACAAATGACCAGGGAAGAGTATAAAAATATTGCTTGGGCATGTAGGAATGAAATCAGGAGGGCCAAATCACACCTGGAGCTGCAGCTAGCAAGAGATGTTAAGAGTAACAAGAAGGGTTTCTTCAGGAATGTTAGCAACAAGAAGAAAGCCAAGGAAAGCGTGGGCCCCTTACTGAATGAGGGAGGCAACCTAGTGACAGAGGATGTGGAAAAAGTTAATGTATTCAATGCTTTTTTTGCCTCTGTCTTCAGGAACAAGGTCAGCTCCCAGACTGCTGCGCTGGGCATCACAGCATGGGGAGGAGGTGACCAGACCTCTGTGGAGAAAGAAGTAGTTAGGGACTATTTAGAAAAGCTGGACGTGCACAAGTCCATGGGGCCGGACGCGTTACATCCGAGAGTGCTAAAGGAGTTGGCGGCTGTGATTGCAGAGCCATTGGCCATTATCTTTGAAAACTCATGGCGAACGGGGGAAGACCCGGATGACTGGAAAAAGGCTAATGTAGTGCCCATCTTTAAAAAAGGGAAGAAGGAGGATCCTGGGAACTACAGGTCAGTCAGTCTCACCTCAGTCCCCGGAAAAATCATGGAGCAGGTCCTCAAAGAATCAATCCTGAAGCACTTACATGAGAGGAAAGTGATCAGGAACAGTCAGCATGGATTCACCACGGGAAGGTCATGCCTGACTAATCTAATCACCTTCTATGATGAGATTACTGGTTCTGTGGATGAAGGGAAAGCAGTGGATGTATTGTATCTTGACTTTAGCAAAGCTTTTGACACGGTCTCCCACAGTATTCTTGTCAGCAAGATAAAGAAGTATGGGCTGGATGAATGCACTATAAGATGGATAGAAAGCTGGCTAGATTGTCGGGCTCAATGGGTAGTGATCAATGGCTCCATGTCTAGTTGGCAGCAAGTATCAAGTGGAGTGCCCCAAGGGGCACTTAATGGGGGGGGGTAGCTCAGTGGTTTGAGCATTGGCCTGCTAAACCCAGGGTTGTGAGTTCAATCCTTGAGGGGGCCATTTAGGGGTCTGGGGCAAAAAATGGGGATTGGTCCTGCTTTGAGCAGGGGGTTGGACTAGATGACCTCCTGAGGTCCCTTCCAACCCTTGTATTCTATGATTCTAAGGGTCGGTCCTGGGGCCGGTTTTGTTCAATATCTTCATAAATGATCTGGAGGATGGTGTGGATTGCACTCTCAGCAAATTTGTGGATGATACTAAACTAGGAGGAGTGGTAGATACGCTGGAGGGCAGGGATAGGATACAGAGGGACCTAGACAAATTGGAGGATTGGGCGAAAAGAAATCTGATGAGGTTCAACAAGGATAAGTGCAGGGTCCTGCACTTAGGACGGAAGAACCCAATGTACCGCTACAGACTAGGGGCCGAATGGCTAGGCAGCAGTTCTGCGGAAAAGGACCTAGGGGTGACAGTGGACGAGAAGCTGGATATGAGTCAACAGTGTGCCCTTGTTGCCAAGAAGGCCAATGGCATTTTGGGATGTATAAGTAGGGGCATAGCCAGCAGATCGAGGGACGTGATCGTTTCCCTCTATTCGACATTGGTGAGGCGTCATCTGGAGTACTGTGTCCAGTTCTGGGCCTCGCACTACAAGAAGGATGTGGATAAATTGGAGAGAGTCCAGCGAAGTGCAACAAAAATGATTAGGGGTCTAGAACACATGACTTATGAGGAGAGGCTGACGGAACTGGGATTGTTTAGTCTGCAGAAGAGAAGAATGAGGGGGGATTTGATAGCTGCTTTCAGCTACCTGAGGGGTGGTTCCAGAGAGGATGGTTCTAGACTATTCTCAGTGGTAGAAAAGGACAGGACAAGGAGTAATGGTCTCAAGTTGCAGTGGGGGAGGTTTAGGTTGGATATTAGGAAAAACTCTTTCACTAGGAGGGCGGTGAAACAATGGAATGCTTTACCTAGGGAGGTGGTAGAATCTACTTCCTTAGAGCGTTTTTAAGGTCAGGCTTGACAGAGCTCTGGCTGGGATGATTTAGTTGGGGATTGGTTATGCTTTGAGCAGGGGGTTGGACTAGATGATCTCCTGAGGTCCCTTCCAACCCTGATATTCTATGATTCTATGAGAACAAATATTTGGGATTTTTTTTTCAGTTAAATGAAAGGAGTTGTATTATTTAAATGGGACTGTCACATAGCACAGCAATGAATTAGAACATGTTTTGTCCTGAAGGCTCAGACAATTATAAAGTGTACAATCTTCCATTCCCCACCAAAGGGTAGACAGTCTGCAATGCAACTTCACGCATCAAACAGAAGGTGTGGGGCAGGCCCCTCTCTGCTGAAAGATGCTGTGGGACTGCTAATGTTTATGCAAAAGGATCCAGGCTTTTGAGATGATCAGGGAATAGATCCCCACACAGACAATCTGATTACCATGCAATTTACTACCAGAGAATGACCCTGCCAGAATTTGAACCTATGGTCCTAGGTTTCTTAAACATCCCAAATCTAAGCATGGAGCACTAATCTACTGAGAATGCCAGAGGTACAGGATGGGGAGGAAAGAAGGCTCAGCAAGCAGGATGCAGCTGTAGCCAGATATTAGAGTTGAACAAACCATTTTATTTGTACATCTATCTTATAGTGAGATCAAATAATCTCTCTGCAGATATCAATACTTCCCAAATCAGGTTTTTTTTACATTTTGCGGACTTTCCATTCTTTGGTAAATTTCAGAATCACTCCACTCGATGGCACAGGACCCAGTTTGTGCAACATAGCAAGAGCTCTCTGTAAATGACCCACAGAGAGTGCCAAAATGAACAACATTTACTTTGTGTCTGAGCTGCCTCCTTGTTAATAAAGATGTTTTCAGGGCTCAATCCCGTCTCAAAAATAAACACATTAATTTTAAAAAATCCTACACTTTTCATGAAAATATCTTAGATACGTTACGTGGTCAGACACCTCAGAGCTGGTCACAATATAAGTGCCTGGAACAGCACAGAATAGAAAAAATACCATTATAGATTCTGATGCCTTTAGTTGTCTGAGTACTGCCTTGTTATGTGACTGTTTTCATTGACTTCCGTGGTGTTATTGCCTGACGTAAGGTACCGATCACTATCTCATCATGTCACATTTCCTCTTATGTTAGAAAACTGGATCTTACAGCACCACTATGACAAAAGCCTGAATAAGTCAATTATGTTTTATTTTGCATTGTTTTATCCCTGTTCTCACACAGAGATATTGCCTTTATATGTGCGGAGGTATGAGTTAAACAGGTTAGGTGCTGTGATCCTGGTACAAAATGATGTCAAGCATCTGTTCTTGTGAGTTCCACCACACTTGAAGCACTAAGCTTACGGAATGTTAAAGATGATGCTCAGAATTCAAGCACACTATATTTCTTGGCTCAGAAGCCGATTGTGTGAACACAAAAAGTGCTTTGATTTTAATAGTACCTTAAATCTGTGTGCACTTGAAGATGCCTGTGGGCAAATGTATGAAATACAGAACCATCTTTCCTGACGCTAAAGGATGTTTGATGCATTTTTAAGGCTTCAGAATGTCAACCTTTGAATCTAAATGTGCCCATTCCCCAAGGTGCATCATGTGAACCGCTCCCTAGTGAATCATTTCTCAGCAGTTTTGTAGCATCTGCTGGGACTGAGACTGAGTCCAGCTTCTGAGAACCACCATGGTCAGACATGCCTGGGGGTAATGGGTTTGGAGAATAGGATAATATAGATATTTTGTTCCCGTTCCTGTACCTCAGCTTACCTCTCTGCTGTGGTACAGACCAGAGCTTGTATATACAGGAAAGGGAACAAAGTATCGATATTAGCCTATTCTCCTATATAAATCTCAGAGAGAATGGGAATGACACAATCTCTAAAGGAAAATGTTCATTAAATCTCTCTCTATCTAAAAATGAATGACAGTTTACTTGTAATCCATGAACTAGCTAAATATTGTCAACACCTCTTGTAAAGACAACATTTTCAGGGAGGTTTTCCTTAAGTTTTATTATTTGTTACTACCGGGCTCAAAGGTAGTTTCAGCACATCAGGTGACAGTCCCAAGGGGGTTTCTGTGACCGAACCCGTCACAGTGGCGTAGTTGAGCAGGATTTGTGCACAGCTGACTGCTTTGAGATACTGATCGTTATTTTAAGTGAGTTTTAAGTGTGGTGGCTGGAGAATACTTTTTATACTTAATAAAACCACTTTTGTTTATTATTGAACCCAGAGTAAATGATTAATACCTGGGGGAGCAAACAGCTGTGCATCTCTCTATCAGTGTTAGAGGGTGGACAATTTATGAGTTTACCCCGTATACAGAGTAAAATGGATTTATTTGGGGTTTGGATCTGATTGGGAGCTGGGTGTCTGGGTGCTGGAGACAGGAGCACTTGCTGAGCTGTTTTCAGTTAAGTCTGCAGCTTTGGGAGCGTGGTTCAGACCCCGGGTCTCTGTTGCAGCAGGCTGGCGTGTCTGGTTCTGGAGTCCCAAGCTGGCAGGAACATGGGCTCAGAGGTAGTTTCAGCAAATCAGGTGACAGTCCCAAGGGGGTCTCTGTGACTGAACCCATCACGAGCCCCACAGTCTCCTTGAAACTCCCTTTGAGTCTTTGCAATGACACTCGGCAATTTGCACAGCCTGCAGCAGCTCGAGTCCCCATCTTCTCCAGCGGGGCAGGGAGCTTGCGGTCTAAATCCAACAAACTGGCCCAGTCCCTGCAACCCAATCCTCGCAGCAGAGCCTTCGGGCCCTGCACCGCTGCACGGCTGGGCTCTGTCAGTCTGGCAGTGACTCCTGCTCCTCCCTATTTATCAACTCCTCCCACCCTTTGAATTCCCATTGGTCCCATTCTCAGTCAGTGACTTTAGGAGTGTCCGGCTAGGCTGTTGACCTCAGTGGAAATCACCCAAGTTGCTTCAAACAGCTAATGGGCACACCTAGTTCCTGTGACACCCTATTTGTGGATGATTCTGGCACATGCACCCCACCCAGCTCTGGCAAATCCGCAGGCACAGAGAGTCCCCAAAACAGACACGAGGAACTGGGCATCCTGCCCACTTCCTTACACCACAAACGGCTGCAATGCAAGCATGTGGAGAGCACACATGCAACTGTACCCCAAGAAAGACACGAGCAAAGACAAGGCCCTCGGGACTGAACCTGATACCTGCCTTCAACACAGCCTGAGTCACTACTCAGCTCCCTCCCCTCATGTGACCTATTTACGTCCTGTGACTGGTCTCAATAGCACCTCAACTCATGGACCACCCTCCCCTCAACTGGCCCTCCTGGGCTCTTCTCCTACCACTCTTTGTCTACAGCTACGTCCTCCATCACCACAGCATGCAAGCACCTCACAAGCATCAATGGCTTTATTCCGACTGCCCCCCGCGAGGCAGGGCAGAGCTATTGTTCTCGTTGGACAGATGGAGAACTAAGGCACAGACAGGCTAAGTGACATGACCAAGGACTGAGACCAGATCTCTGGAGTCCTAGGCCAGTGCCTTGACCATGGAACCATTCTTCCCAGAATGTTTCCTGCCATGCAACTGGTCTGACATGGGCCTTAGATACCACAGCATTTCCTCTACGTGGTACAGGAATTACAAGAGTTTCTCTGTTAGGGCTATGTGGGAACTGAGAGTACACAGTCACATTTTAATGGTGTGCATGTATATATGCACAGGCGTTGTGTATGTTCAGAGAGAGGGGGGCGGGGGGTGGTCTGGAGCAACCTGCCTGATTATAGTTATGGCCAAATATGATTCTTCTGTTATTGTTCAGACGGTGCGATAATACTCCCCTAGCACAATACAATAAATACAGAACATATTCTCTCAAAACTATAAAAAACCTAGAGCAATATCCTGGAATCAGGTGTTTATTTTAGAACAGCCAGTAACTTCATAGAAAGCAATCTCCAGCAGTCTCCTCCTGGTAATATTTGCTTCTTAGTTTATTTAGAATTCAGTCCGACTCATAATCTGCGCGTGAGCTCCCTGCACTACTCACCACACACTCCCACGGAAAGAGGCCGCTTCTGGCCTTCAGAAGCTGTAATCATCAAACAGCAAAAGAAGATGTTCTGGTGCTAGTGTCATAGATTTTTATCAGACTTCATTAGCCGGCTTTGCTCTATCCAGCTAAAATTACACATACAAAGTACAACTGTAGAGATTAAGAGCCTAAAAGGACCTGATTCCATGCCCGTGAAAACCAGTTCTTCACTGGTGTAACTCTGTAATGACATCAGTGAAGTTACTCTGATTTTCATCAGTATTCATGAGAGGAATCAAATTTGTCATTGAAGAAAAGGGAAGGGTCCTCCAATTACTGCAGAACCATGTTTTCCACACCCCAGAGCTCAGAGCAGATGAATGGTTTTTGCTTTTTCTAAAATAGTAACTATTTTTGAGCTACGTTCATGCCTACAAGCCCCAACTGAGATCATCGTTCCACTGAGCCAGGTGCTGTACATACAGGGTAAGAAACAGAGCTTACGATCTAAATCAATTAGAATTTTTTTAAAATAGCAAAATGGAAGGGGCCTAATAATTCTGTTTTTAATATTTCTGCCTTAGTTTGGACTCTTTTATTCTTCATCTACATGTGAGGATGACTTGAAAGGCAGTTCTGAACTTCCAAACACCTGATGACACTGCACACACAGCCAGCTCTGCAATAAGGTAGGTGTAAAATAAATGAAGTACAAAATACCTTTGACACTAAAAAGTAACTCCTGCCCCTTGCACTGAGTTTAAAGATGCTCTTGATAATTTCCATGTAGGTGGACAGACTATTGATTTCTCTCTAAAATCATCAGCAGATAACAAACAAGACAGGAATTGAGATCAAACTCAGAGGGGCTCTGGGATTCTCTCTGGATCAGTTCACATTTGGTTTAAATTGGGATAGGTTTAAAGGGAGATGGAGTCTCAGACAGTACCACAGCTTTTCCACTCTTAGACAAGTCATTTAGTTATGAATACACCAGGTAAAACTGGGGAAGCAACTTTGAAAATAAATGAAAAACTACCCATTGGAACTGATGTGCTAAAACCAGAGGACAAACCAAACACACAAACAAAGGAGTGATGAACAAAGAGTAATATTTTCCTTGTCATTTTAAAATAGTTATTGAGGGTCCTAATTTTAAACAGAAATTCCAGGATCCAAGTTTTGCAGGTAGAAATACAAAAGTTATATAGCCTCAACTGAGAAATTGTGATTGGCAACTTTGTTTACTCTGCAGGACAAGCTCCCTGACATGTTAAGTAGTCTTGGTGTGGTGCTTATGGAAGGAAACAAGGGTTTTGTAAAGGGAAATCATGCCTCATTAATTTATTAACATTCTTTAAGGGGGTCAAAAATTTGTGGACAAACTCACGAAAGCTTATGCTCAAATAAATTTGTTAGTCTCTAAGGTGCCACAAGTCCTCCTGTTCTTTTTGCAGATATAGACTAACATGGCTGCTACTCTGAAACCAGTGGATACAGTGTACTTGGACTTCCAGAAAACTTTTGACAAGTTCCCTCACCAAAGGCTCTTAAGCAAAGTTAGTGGGAAAAGAGAGAAGGTCCTGTAACTCAGTAACTAGTTAAAAGAGAGAAAACAAAGGTAAATAACAGAGTCCCTGAAGGATCTGTACTGGTCCCAGTGCTGTTCAGCATATTCATAAATGATCATGGGAAAACGGATACACAATGAGGTGGCAAAGTTTGAAGACAATACAAAATTACCCAAGATAGTTAAGTCCAAAGCTGACTGCTAAGGGTTACAAAAGGGTCTCTCAAACTGGATGACTGAGCAAGAAAATGGCATATGAAATGCAATGTTGATAAATGAAAAGTAATGCACGTTGGAACACATAATTCCAACTATACATACAAGATGAGGGGGTCTACATTAGCTGATACCACTCAAGAAAGATTTGTAAACATTATTCTTTGGATAGCTCTCTGAAAACATCTGCTCAATGTGCAGTGTCAGTCAAAAAAGCAAGCAATGCTAGGAACCATTAGGAAAGGGTTAAAAAATAAGAGAGAAAATATCATAATCCTACTATGTAAATCCATTTTATGCCCACACCTTGAATAGGGCATGCAGTTCTGAGGGCTCCAGATCAAAAGGATACATTAGAATTGGAAAAACTATAGAGAAAGGCAACAAAAATGGTTAGGGATACGGAACAGCTACAGTACCAGGAGAGATGAATAAGTTTCTCCCACAGAAGAAACAACTAAGGGGGAATATAATAGAGGTTTATAAAATCATGACTGGTGTGAAGAAAGCGAATAAGGAAGTGTTATTTACTCCTTCACACAGCACAAGAACTAGGGGTCACCCAGTGAAATCAATAGGCAGCAGGCAGGTTTAAAACAAATGAAAGGAAGTATTTCTTAACACAATTCACAGTCACCCTGTGGATCCCATTGCCAAGGGATGTTGCAAAGGCCAAAATTGTAACTGGGTTAAAAACAAAAAGAATTAGACCAATTCATGGATATTATGCCCATGAATGGCTAGCAGCCAGGATGGTCAGGGAAGTAAACCCATGCTCTGGGTATCCCTAAATCTCTGACTGCCAGAAACTGGGACTGAGCTGTGGGGGGTGGATCGTTTGATGATTGCCTTGTTCTGTTCCCTCTGAGGCATCTGGCACAAACGCTGTTGGAAGACAGACCAATGGTCCATCTAGCCCAGTATCCTGACATAGCATGGCAGGGTTTTAGTTTCTTAATTTCACATATAATCCTAAAGAATTGATTAATGGAAATTGTTATCGATATTTACAAGAAGTGCTTGTTTAGGACTACTGTCTCCTTGTCTTCTATAACTTGCACAATAAACAGGGGAAGCAGAGGGTGGGGCTGTGTGTGCACATGGAACTCAGTCTTGATGGTCCCATTCAGGAATGGCCTGTCACTTAACAAGCTGAGCATCATGCATGGCTACTTCGGACTCATGCCATGGACAAGAGGGAATCATAGAATATCAGGGTTGGAAGGGACCTCAGGAGGTCATCTAGTCCAACCCCCTGCTCAAAGCAGGACCAATCCCCAATTAAATCATCCCAGCCAGGGCTTTGTCAAGCCCGACCTTAAAAACCTCAAAGGAAGGAGATTCTACCACCTCCCTAGGTAACGCATTCCAGCGTTTCACCACCCTCCTAGTGAAAAAGTTTTTCCTGATATCCAACCTAAACCTCCCCCGCTGCAACTTGAGACCATTACTCCTTGTTCTGTCATCTGGTACCACTGAGAACAGCCGAGCTCCATCCTCTTTGGAACCCCCCTTCAGGTAGCTGAAAGCAGCTATCAAATCCCCCCTCAATCTTCTCAGACTAAACAATCCCAGTTCCCTCAGCCTCTCCTCATAAATCACGTGCTCCAGCCCCCTAATAATTTTTCTTGCCCTACCCTGGACTCTTTCTACTTTTTCCACATCCTTCTTGTAGTGTGGGGCCCAAAACTGGACCCAGTACAATATAGAGGGGAAATCTAATCAACATCTTAGATGTTTGTATTCTAATGCAGGAAGTATGCGAAATAGACAGGAAGAGCTACACATGCAAATGAATAATCACGATTATGATATAACTGGCATCACAGAAACTTGGTAGCATAATTCACAGGACTGGAATACTGATATAGAAGAGCACATCTTATTCTGAAAGGAAAGGTAGGGAGAAAAGGGAGGAGGGTGTTGCCTTGTATATATATTTGCACTGAGGTTAAGATAGAAGTGGGAGGCAGACTTGTTGAGAGTCTCTGGGTGAGGATAAAAGGAGTAAAACCAAGGGCGATGCCAGGGTAGGGGTCTACTACAGACCACCGGACCAGGAAGAAGAGGTGGATGAGGCTTTTTTAAACAACAAACAAAATCATCCAAAGCCCAGGACTTGGTGGAGATGGGGGACTTCAGCTCCCCAGATGTCTGTTCGGGAAAGTAACCCAGCAGGGCCCAGAGTATCCGAGAAGTTCTTGGAAAGTATTGGAGGCCATTTTTTATGACGGAAGGTGGAGAAACGGATTGCGGGGAGGCCGTTCCAGGTTTGATTCTGACAAATAGGGAGGAACTGGTTGAGAATTTGAAGGTGCAAGGCAGCGTGGGTGGAAGTGATCTTGAAATGATAGAGTTCATGATTTTAAGGGATGGTAGGAGGGAAAACAACAGAATAAAGAAGGCCGACTTCAAGCTCAGATAATTGATAGGAAAGATCCCCTGGGAAGCAAATTTATTGAAAGAAGAGTTCAGAAGAGTTGGCAGTTTTTTTAAAAAGACATTATTAAGGGCTCAAAAGCAAATTATCCCGTATATGAACGTATATCAACGTATATGAAAGATAGGAAATATAGTAAGAGACCACCCTCGCTTAACAAGAAGATCTTCAACAGTCTGAAACGCAAAAGAGGTCATACAAAAATGGAAACTAGGTCAAACTATAATGATTATTATAAATTATGAATATTAAAATACACACACACAAGCATGTCAGGACAAAATTCGACATTGGTGAGGCCTCATCTGGAGTACTGTGTCCAGTTTTGGGCCCCACACTTCAAGAAGGATGTGGATAAATTGGAGAGAGTCCAGCGAAGGGCAACAAAAATGATTAGGGGACTGGAACACATGAGTTATGAGGAGAGGCTGAGGGAGCTGGGATTGTTTAGTCTGCAGAAGAGAAGAATGAGGGGGGATTTGATAGCTGCTTTCAACTACCTGAAAGGGGGTTCCAAAGAGGATGGCTCTAGACTGTTCTCAATGGTAGCAGATGACAGAACGAGGAGTAATGGTCTCAAGTTGCAGTGGGGGAGGTTTAGATTGGATACTAGGAAAAACTTTTTCACTAAGAGGGTGGTGAAACACTGGAATGCGTTACCTAGGGAGGTGGTAGAATCTCCTTCCTTAGAGGTTTTTAAGGTCAGGCTTGACAAAGCCCTGGCTGGGATTATTTAACTGGGAATTGGTCCTGCTTTGAGCAGGGGGTTGGACTAGATGACCTTCTGGGGTCCCTTCCAACCCTGATATTCTATGATTCTATGATTCTATGAAAATTAGAAAGGCCAGTGCAAAAACAAGATTAAACTAGCTAGGGACAAAAAAGATAACAGAAAAACCTTTTTCAAATAAATGAGAAGGACAGGGCAGGCCCGTTATTCGATGAGATGGGAAAGACAGTAACAAAAAGCACAGCAATGGCCTAAGCATTAAGTGCTTTTTGGTATCAATTTTCATCAAAAATCTTAGCCATTATTGGATGACTAACACAGTGAACATCAGTGTAAATGGAGGGGCTTGTGAGATTGAACTGAGAGTGCACATTTTGAGCCAACAAATGAATCCTGGAACATGAACTCCTGCGACAATGTTTGGAATCAATCCAGCCAGCAGGGTCAGGGAAAAGACAACAAGCTGGACAGATTTTTGCCTCTTTGTCCACCAGCCTCATTCTGAATTGTGCTGGGGCTCTGTATTCAGTTCTGGCCGGGGAAGCAGTAACAGGGCGGTTATGGTACACACCGCTCTGTCGCTCTCTGTGAGATCTGAAACCCACATGCCTGGCTGTTCAGTGCATAAAAATGGATCCCCAGATTCTGAACAGGGGCCATGAGCTCAGAACAGCAGCCCAGTGAATTTCAAGCACTCTGACACCTCTGTACGTCCCATTTTGTACTACTCACTAGTCAGTTTTCATAGCAGCTTTGATTCTGATTCTTCTCTCAGACAACTTTTGCCGTCCAAGATATATATGTACGTTTTAAGTATACTCATATGTCCAGTACTTTTATTTATTTCAACTGCCATAGCTCTCCAGGTTGGCAGTCATGCCAAATAGCTTAACACCAGGATTACATCATTTGTCCATATATGCATGTGGGCAAGAGACCGGGGGCCTGTAGAATAGTAACCCCAGCGCCATGCACCGCCCTGGAGTAGGAGTAAGTGCATTAGTGCCCAATTTGTCGCTCAGCCACCACCATTTCAGCAAGCTGTCAAGAAGCCCTTCTCCACACAGGACGGTCCCACTTTTAACTTTCCTGCCAGCAACATCTGACATAACCCAATTTCTTTCTTTTTTGTCCTTTCACAATTGTTAAACCCCTCGTCAGTGGTGATGACGCTCCTGCAAGGCTAGCTTTGCTGTCTGTGCACACTGAATAATGAGATGTATATTCGGTGTCTGATTTTCTTCACACTTGCCTCTAGTTTGAGTATTGTCTCTTAATACAGAATCATAGAATTGTAGGACTGGAAGAGAACGGGAGAGGTCATCTAGTCTAGTCCCCTGAATTCATGGAAGGACTAAGTATCATCTAGACCAGTGGTCCCCAAACTTTTGAGGGCTATGGCTCCCCTTACCGCTGTCTGTGCACCCCATCCCCCCCAAAGCCGGGCACAGCTGGGGGCAGGACACGGAGAGGGGTAAAGGGGCCAAGGCTGGGGCCGCAGCTGGGGGTGGGGCTGGCTCTGGGAATGGGGCAGGGGACCCAGGGGCTGAGGCTGGGGAGGGAGTGAAGCCACAACCAGGCTGTGTTGGGGGCTGGCAGCTGGGAGAGGCATGGAGCGGACATGGAGCCATGGCCAAGCACCGAGGCTGGGGGTGGGACTGGAGCCGCACCCAGGCCCTGGTGGGGGCCGGCAGCAGGGCCCCCATCAGGGTGTGGAGCAAAACGAGGCTGGGGACAGGGCCACGTTTGGGGCTTGGGGCTGGGAGAAGGACCAGAGCAGAGCTGGGGATGGAGAGGCGCTGGGTGGTGCTCCCTCCCTGCCCCTGTGGGGTATGGCCTGGTCCAGCCCCCCACACCTCCGAAGGTCCCGCCATGCCCTGCTCTGATCTAGACCATCCCTGACAGGTGTTTGTCCAACCTTCTCTTAAAAATCCCCAGTGATGGAGATTCCACAACCACCCTAGGCCATTTATTCCAGTGCCTAACCACCCTGACAGTTCGAAAGATTTTCCTATTGTCCAACCTAAGCCACCCTGGCTGCAATTTAAGCCCATTGCTTTGTGTCCTATTCTCAGAGGTTAAGAAGAATAGTTTTTTCTCCCTCCTCATTGTAACAACCTTCATGTACTTGAAAACGGTTATCATGTCCATAGGCGCTGACTCTGTGGGTGCTCCCGGGATAGCCCCCTATCAGCTCCTCTTTCCCCCACAGCACCTCTCACTGACTAGCGGGTCCAACCAATCAGCACCTCTCCCCCGCCACACCTCCCGCCTGCTGTGATCAGCTGTTTCATGGCATGCAGTAGGATCTGGGGAGGAGGATACAGGAGCAAGGGTGTGGCATGCTTAGGGGAGGCGGTGGAACGGGGCGGGAAGAGGCGGGGTCGGGGGTTCCTCCATCACAGGAAGATGCGGGACAGGAATTGGGGAGCAGGAGTGGAGTGGGGGCGGGGCCTGGGGCAGGGCCAGGGGTCAAGCATCCCTCAGCGCATTGGAAAGTCAGCACCTGTGACCAGTCCCCCCTCGTTCTTCTCTTCTCCATACTAAACAAAAGCAAATTTTTCAATATTCCCTCCTAGGTCATGTTTTCTAGACCTTTAATCATTTTTGTTGCTCTTCTCTGGACTTTCTCCAATTTGTCCACATCCTTCCTGAAATGTGGCGCCCAGAACGGGACACAGCGCATAGTAGAGCGGTAGAATTACTTCTCGTGTCATGCTTACAACACTCCTGCTAATGCATCCTAGAATGATGTTTGCTTTTTTGGCAACAGCGTTATACTGTTGACTCATATTTAGCTTGTGGTCAACCCCCAGATCCCTTTCCGCAGTACTCCTTCCTAGGCCGTCATTTTCCATTTTGTATCTGTGCAATTTATTGGTCCTTCCTAAGTGGAGTACTTTGCATTTGTCCTTATTGAATTTCATCCTTTTTATTTCAGAGCATTTCTCCAGTTTGTCCAGATCATTTTGTCATACTATACTTTATTTCTTGAATGACAGAAAGAAGTAAGTAGCTTTAAGCCTTGAAAAACTGCTGAATTTCAAATACAGTTGCCAGTGTAACTTACTTTTAGCTTTTTCAAAAGACTGTTGTTTTTAAACTGCATAAAAATACATAAAATGTACATTCTGGATCCACCATATAGCTTCTTACAGTGTGCTGCAAATTTATTTAATTTTGCACTGAAATTTAGGGCTGAGTTAATTAAACTATACTGAGTTAAATTGGTGTGACAAAGAATCTGACCCATAAGTTCTTAGTTAATGCAGATCACACATTCAGTACTGAAGGAATCATAGTGAGAAAGCAAATTCCTAAACAACAGCATAAGAACAGCACTTCCAGTGTCACCTATTTAGTTTGCTTTCTTTATCATGTTTCTTCTATACAATATGGCCTTTGAAGTGACAGTCTCTTTGACACTACATAATGCAGATGATGATTCTTTAAACTGAACAATATTTTTAATTTCTCTGGTAGCTTGTTGTCACTGTTGAGGTTGCAGTTTGATGGTTCAGTGACAATATTGATTTCAGAGTTCATGGATGCTTTTCCCAGAAAAGCCCAGTTTATCTGTGAGGTGGGAAATATTTATTAGAATTGGACTAATATCAGGGGACTCATGGGAAATATAATTTATACTTTTATGTCGAGCTGGTTGGAAAATAGAAGAAAAAACCCTGACAAATTGTCACTTCTGTTTTTCATTTAAATTACTTATGATTGAAATTTTCCAATGAGCTCCACAATTAGATGGCATACAGGAGTGGGCTGGAACCCACTTTTCCCAAAGTTTGGGGATCATGGTTTCAGATTGGGTGTTTTAACTCAGCCCACAGAGATAGGGGAGATGTGTGGGAACCCGATCCAGATCCTAAGTACCTTAGACTCTGTAGAAACCTGGATCAAGACTTTTGGTTTAGGGACTTCTCCATTGAAATGAAACACAAACCTATACGATGGTTGTGACACTCAGGGTCCAGGGACCCCAAGGGGGGAGGTGGGAGCCTAAACCCCCCAAATAAGCAATTGAATCAACTGGTTGTAGACAATGTGATTGTGTATTAAAATATGTCAAGTAAGGTATTTTATGAGAGCTTGTAATGTCCTGAACTTGGTGCTCATTAGGAGGTAAGTATACAGGTTAAGGTTATGAATCCCTAACCAACATAGGGATGGCCATACAGTGGAACTGCCTGTATATGTGTATAGAAAATTGTAATTGTAACTATTGTGGAACTACAGCAGCATCTCCCAGAAGTGCAGCGAGGTGGTAAGGGCACATCCTAGGCCAGGTGTTCACAGGAAAGGGGCTCCAAGCACCTAGCCTTGACCAACCAGGAAGAGACAAGGGTGGACCATTAAAGTTGAACACTGAAACAACTTGAAACTGAAAACAAACCCTCAGTCTGGGAAACCCCCCTTCTCTGTGTAACCAGGAATTACCATAGTCAGAGAAAAAAAGGGAGGGGGAACTGAGGGACAGCATCTAAGCTGGGTGTTGTCCATCAAGCACTGGATCTCCTCAAGGACAGAGGGCATGCTGGGAAATGGTTCAGAGGCAATAGGTAACTCATATGAGAAAAGGGAATTTAGCTAATATAGAAGTGTAAAGCCTGAGGTTGGGTCTTTATATTTATTTTCTGTGCAACTTGTACACGCTTGGATCTGTAATTTTTCTGTTAAATAAAGTTTTTGTTTATTTTTATCCCAAGCAGGTCTCTACTGTGCTAACTGTGTGCAGTGTGTGTGCCAACCTGAGCTGATAACTTGGGGAGCAGGTTTCATGCCTTCGGGGGTGACAAACAGAGAAGAACCATTCGAGTGTCTGGCAGTTAAGAATTCGGGGAGATGGATTGGTGCGGGGAGGCACGGTCCTCAGGATCTTAAGGGATTTTTGTGGTCAACGTTCAAGTAGTAACTGCATGGGTGGAAGTCAGGGTGGGACCTTATGCCCAGTGTACCATGGCAGATAACAAAGACACCCAAAGGACAAGGAACGCAGTGACAGAACCACTTATTGGTCTGGGTGTTCCCCACAACATTGCAATGGACTAATATCCATTCCATAGGGAACTGGGAGTGCTTTGTTCCAGGTGAGCCTTAAGTGGGCCTGACTGTATAAAAAGCCAGTCAGCTGCAAACCAGCTGAGCAGCGAACGGCACAGGAGCTAACAGAAGGAGTTTGCCTGGGAGTTCGTCTGGGGAGAGTCCACTCAGGCTTACATCTTGCCGGATTCTCTGAGTAGTTACTGCAACTCCTGAGGAAGCTCGTAGAAGGAAGGTAATATGGATGGGAGGGGGTTTTCAGCTGTTGTGACCTGCACTGGATGTGCCATGTTTGTCTTTCTTCCACAGGACAGAAGTGACTTTGTCTGCACAAAGTGCAAGCTGGTTTCCATATTGGAAGAGAAGGTTCAAGGTCTGGAGCAACAGGTATCGACCCTGCGTTGCATAAGAGAAACTGAAGATTTCCTGGACAGACGTCAGGATATGCTTCTACGGGCACAACGTTCTGAAGATTCAGAGCAGGCTGCGCAGCGGGGACAGGAGGACGGTGAAGAAATTTGGCAGCATGTGACCTCCAGAAGAAGAAAGGGGAGCGTCCATGTACCAGCAACGCAGATACAGGTAAGTGACAGTTTTCATGTTCTCTCCACAGGTACCAATGTGGAGAGAGGACTAGATGATACATCTGAGGGAAGGGAGCAGAAGGAGCCTCCGCCGATTGGAAGGCATGAGATGCACTGTCCTAGGGATGGGGGTTCCACAACTCCCAAGAGAAGGAGGCGGGTGGTGGTGGTCGGGGACTCTCTCCTCAGGGGGTCTGAGTCATCTATCTGCCGCCCCGACCGGGAAAACCGAGAAGTCTGCTGCTTGCCGGGAGCTAAGATTCGCGATGTGACGGAGAGACTGCCGAGACTCATCAAGCCCTCAGATCACTGCCCCTTCCTGCTTCTCCACGTGGGCACCAATGATACTGCCAAGAATGACCTTGAGCGGATCACTGCAGACTACGTGGCTCTGGGAAGAAGGATAAAAGGAGTTTGAGGTGCAAGTGGTCTACTCGTCCATCCTCCCCGTGGAAGGAAAAGGCCTGGGTAGAGACCGTTGAATCGTGGAAGTCAACGAATGGCTACGCAGGTGGTGTCGGAGAGAAGGCTTTGGATTCTTTGACCATGGGATGGTGTTCCAAGAAGGAGGAGTGCTAGGCAGAGATGAGCTCCACCTAACGAAGAGAGGGAAGAGCATCTTTGCAAGCAGGCAGGCTAACCTAGTGAGGAGGGCTTTAAACTAGGTTCACCGGGGGAAGGAGACCAAAGCCCTGAGGTAAGTGGGAAAGTGGGATACTGGGAGGAAGTACGAACAGGAGTACGTGAGAGGGGAGGGATCCTGCCTCATACTGAGAAAGAGGGGCGATCAGCAGGTTATCTCAAGTGCCTATACACAAATGCAAGAAGCCTGGGAAACAAGCAGGGAGAACTGGAAGTCCTGGCAAAGTCAAGGAATTATGATGTGATTGGAATAACAGAGACTTGGTGGGATAACTCACATGACTGGAGTACTGTCATGGATGGATATACGCTGTTCAGGAAGGACAGGCAGGGCAGAAAAGGTGGGGGAGTTGCACTGTATGTAAGGGAGCAGTATGGCTGCTCAGAGCTCAAGTATGAAACTGCAGAAAAACCTGAGAGTCTCTGGATTAAGTTTAGAAGTGTGAGCAACAAGGGTGATGTCGTGGTAGGAGTCTGCTATAGACCACCGGACCAGGGGGATGAGGTGGACGAGGCTTTCTTCCAGCAACTTGCAGAAGTTACTAGATTGCAGGCCCTGGTTCTCATGGGAGACTTCAATCACCCTGATATCTGCTGGGAGAGCAATATAGTGGTGCACAGACAATCCAGGACGTTTTTGGAAAATGTAGGGGACAATTTCCTGGTGCAAGTGCTGGAGGAACCAACTAGGGGCAGAGCTCTTCTTGACATGCTGCTCACAAACAGGGAAGAATTAGTAGGGGAAGCAAAAGTGGATGGGAACATGGGAGTCAGGTTCGAGTTCAGGATCCTGACACAAGGAAGAAAGGAAAGCAGCAGAATATGGACCTTGGACTTCAGAAAAGCAGACTTTGACTCCCTCAGGGAACTGATGGGCAAGATCCACTGTGAGAATAACATGAGGGGGAAAGGAGTCCAGGAGAGCTGGCTGTATTTTAAAGAATCCTTATTGACAGGGACAAACCATCCTGATGTGTAGAAAGAATAGTAAATATGGCAGGCAACCAGCTTGGCTTAACAGTGAAATCCTCACTGATCTTCAACACAAAAAAGAAGCTTACAAGAAGTGGAAGATTGGACAAAGGACCAGGCAGGAGTATAGAAATATTGCTCGGGCATGCAGGAATGAAATCAGGAAGGCCAAATCACACCTGGAGTTGCAGTTAGCAAAAGATGTCAAGAGAAACAAGAAGGGTTTCTTCTGGTATGTTAGCAACAAGAAGAAAATCGAGGAAAGTGTGTGCCCCTTACCGAATGAGGGAGGCAATCTAGTGACAGAGGATGTGGAAAAAGCTAATGTACTCAATGCTTTTTTTGCCTCTGTCTTCACAAACAAGGTCAGCTCCCATACTACTGCACTGGGCAGCACAGCATGGGGAGGCGGTGACTAGCCGTCTGTGGAGAAAGAAGTGGTTCGGGACTATTTAGAAAAGCTGGACGTGCGCAAGTCCATGGGGACGGATGCGTTGCATCCGAGAGTGCTAAAGGAGTTGGCAGATGTGATTCCAGAGCCATTGGCCATTATCTTTGAAAACTCATGGCAATCCGGGGAAGTCCTGGATGACTGGAAAAAGGCTAATGTAGTGCCCATCTTTAAAAAAGGGAAGAAGTAGGATCCTGGGAACTACAGGCCAGTCAGCCTCACCTCAGTCCCCGGAAAAATCATGGAGCAGGTCCTCAAGGAATCAATTCTGAAGCACTTAGAGGAGAGGAAAGTGATCAGGAACAGTCATCATGGATTCACCAAGGGCAAGTCATGCCTAACTAATCTAATTGCCTTCTAAGACGAGATAACTGGTTCTGTGGATGAAGGGAAAGCAGTGGACGTGTTGTTCCTTGACTTTAGCAAAACTTTTGACACGGTCTCCCACAGTATTCTTGCCAGCAAGTTAAAGAAGTATGGGCTGGAATAATGGACTATAAGATGAATAGAAAGCTGGCTAGATTGTCGGGCTCAACAGGTAGTGATCAATGGTTCCATGTCTAGTTGGCAGCCGGTGTCAAGTGGAGTGCCCCAAGGGTCGGTCCTGGGGCTGGTTTTGTTCAATATCTTCATAAATGAAGATGGCATGGATTGCACCCTCAGCAAGTTTGCAGACGACACTAAACTGGGAGGAGAGGTAGATACGCTGGAGGGTAGGGATAGGATACAGAGGGCCCTAGACAAATTAGAGGATTGGGCCAAAAGAAATCTGATGAGGTTCAACAAGGAGAAGTGCAGAGTCCTGCACTTAGGATGGAAGAATCCAATGCACTGCTACAGACTAGGGACCGAATGGCTAGGCAGCAGTTCTGCAGAGAAGGACCTAGGAGTTACAGTGGACGAGAAGCTGGATATGAGTCAACAGTGTGTTCTTGTTGCCAAGAAGGCCAATGGCATTTTGGGATGTATAAGTAGGGGCATTGCCAGCAGATCGAGGGACGTGATCGTTCCCCTCTATTCGACACTGGTGAGGCCTCATCTGGAGTACTGTGTCCAGTTTTGGGCCCCACACTACAAGAAGGATGTGGAAAAATTGGAAAGAGTCCAGCAAAGGGCAACAAAAATGATTAGGGGTCTGGAACACATGAGTTATGAGGAGAGGCTGAGGAAACTGGGATCGTTTAGTCTGTAGAAGAGAAGAATGAGGGGGGATTTGATAGCTGCTTTCAACTACCTGAAAGGGGGTTCCAAAGAGGATGGCTCTAGACTGTTCTCAGTGGTAGCAGTTGACAGAACAAGCAGTAATGATCTCAAGTTGCAGTGGGGGAGGTTTAGGTTGGATATTAGGAAAAACTATTCACGAGGAGGGTGGTGAAACACTGGAATGCGTTACCTAGGGAGGTGGTGGAATCTCCTTCCTTAGAAGTTTTTAAGGTCAGGCTTGACAAAGCCCTAGCTGGGATGATTTAATTGGGGATTGGTCCTGCTTTGAGCAGGGGGTTGGACTAGATGACCTCCTGAGTTCCCTTCCAACCCTGATATACTATGATTCTAATGGGACTAGGTGCCTGTGACTTTTCCAATGGCTTTAATAGGAATGAGGGATTTCTCAGGATCAGGTCAATTTTTTGTAAAAGTTGCTCCAGTTTTCATTTGGTATCATTCCTTTTCCCTCAACCCTTCTCCGATATTTTGATATGGGCTCTCTGGCTTTATCTTTTCCTTCAGGATAACTAGTTTTACAGGACGTTGCAAACACAATGCTCTTCACTTTGGGCTTCCTCCCCATTGGGAGCTGTAATATGCCCCATAGCCCTTAAGTGAAAATAACCATGACAAGAGACAGGCAGATCATTGCTACCCTCATAAGGGTAAATCTAAATATTGTTAGAAAAGGCTAAAACAATGGGCAGTGTTTGGAATGAAGCCATTTCATCGTCAAGTTGATACAGGTAAAAGTCAAGTCAATGGGACTTAACCAACTTAAGTGCTTTCCTGAATTGTAGCCTCAGTGTTTGCATTTATCATATTAGCTAACATGCTTCCTTATGGCTGGCTATAATCTTTCTTCCTATGTTGAGAGACTTTCCCCCTTGCTTCTACAAAAATAATGTTTCTGCAACATCTTAATCCAGAGACGCCCACTGCCGTCACCCTGCCCTCACCGGGAAACCCTCCTGCTGAGGAGCACAAGAAGAATTTGGAAAATAGGCCTTGGTAGTTCTGAAACACAGTGGATACAGGTTGCCACTAATGTGGGCTGAATAATGAAAACAACATAGTATATGCAAACACTTACCAGAATCTCAAACAGCTGTTTGCAATACTTATTCTATTATTGAATGAATTTCTATTCAAGCAAACATTTGAGGAAGGGCTCCTACCTACATAAATATCTCTTTGCAGTCTGCTTTGTACTTAACTAACTTGAGTAGTTTAGTATTGTGTGCAAACTTTGCCATCTCACTGTTTACCCCCTTTTCCAGATTATTTATTAATATGTTGAAAAGCTCTCGTCCTAGTAAAGCTCATTAGGGGACCCAGCTATTTACCTCTGTCCACTGTGAGAGCTGACCATTTATTCCTATCCTTTGTTTCCATCTTTTAACCAGTTACTGATCCAGGAGAGGACCTTCCATCTTATCCCAAGACAGCTTGTTTTTCTTTGGAGCCCCTGGTGAGGGACCTAGCCAAAGGCTTTCTGAAAGTCCAAGTATACTATATCCACTGGATCCCCCTTGTCCACATGCTTGTTGAGCTCCTCAGACAATTTGAATGGATTGGAGAGGCGTGATTTCCCTTTATCAAAGTTGTGGTTGACTCTTTACCAACATATTTGTTCAACTATGAGTATTATAATTCTTTTCTTTACTATAATTTCAACCAATTTGCCTAATACTGAAGTTAGGTTTACTGGCCTGAAATTGCCAGGATACCCTCTGGAGCCCTTTTTCAAAATTGGTATCACATTAGCTATCCTCCAGTCATCCAGGAAACAGGCTGATTTAAGTGATACCACAGTTAGTAGTTCTTCAGTTTCATATTTGAGTTCCTTCAGAACTCTCGGGTGAATCCCATCTGGTCCTGGTAACCTATTACTGTTTAATTTATATAAATTTGTTCCAAAACCTCTGTCATAAATATAAAGGGAAGGGTAAACCCCTTTAAAATCCCTCCTGGCCAGAGGAAAAATCCTCTCACCTGTAAAGGGTTAAGAAGCTAAAGGTAACCTCGCTGGCACCTGACCAAAATGACCAATGAGGAGACAAGATACTTTCAAAAGCTGGGAGGAGGGAGAAAAACAAAGGGTCTTTGTCTGTCTGTATGATGCTTTTGCTGGGGATAGAACAGGAATGGAGTCTTAGAACATTTAGTAAGTAATCTAGCTAGGTATGTGTTAGATTATGATTTCTTTAAATGGCTGGGAAAATAGCTGTGCTGAATAGAATGACTATTCCTGTCTGTGTGTCTTTTTTGTAACTTAAGGTTTTGCCTAGAGGGATTCTCTGTGTTTTGAATCTAATTACCCTGAAAGGTATTCACCATCCTGATTTTACAGAGGTGATTCTTTTCTTTTTACTTCTATTAAAAGTCTTCTTGTAAGGAAACTGAATGCTCTTTTCATTGTTCTAAGATCCAAGGATTTGGGTCTGTGGTCACCTATGCAAGTTGGTGAGGATTTTTACCAAACCTTCCCCAGGAAGTGGGGTGCAAGGGTGGGAGGATTTTGGGGGGAAAGACGTGTCCAAACTCCGTTTTTTCAGGAACCCAGATAAAGTTTGGTGGTGGCAGTGGAAATCCAAGGGCAAAGGGTAAAATTAATTTGTACCTTGGGGAAGTTTTAACCTAAGCTGGTAAAAGTAAGCTTAGGAGGTTTTCATGCAGGTCCCCACATCTGTACCCTAGAGTTCAGAGTGGGAAAGGAACCTTGACAACCTCCTTCACTAATATCTCAATCTGGGACATTTCCTTAGATTTGTCATGTAAAATAATAGCTCAGGTGTGGGAATCTCCCTCACATCCTCTGCAGTGAAGACCGAGGCACTGGCTTTTTCTTCCTTGACTGCCCCTTTAGCACCTTGGAAATCCGGGGGCTCCACTGTTTTTTTGGTAGGCTTCCTTCTTCAAATGTAATTTTAAAAATGCTCTTTATTTTTCAGCCTTTTGCTAGTTACTCTTCAAATTATTTTTTGACCTGCCCAAATATACTTGATTTGCCAGAGTTTATGCTTCCTTTGCCAGCATTAACTGAAAATAGGGCGAAAACAAAAATAAGATTAATTAAATTGGTAAGAAATAGGATGGCAGCAGTAGACTATAATATTAAGATGCATAAGTTAACGAATAAGTATGTGTGTGTATATATATATATATATATATATATATATATATATATATATAAAATAAGGTGATGGATTATAGTTTAAAAGTCTGGTAATTCTAAGTGTGCAATCAATGTTGGCACACAGCCACGGACAGTAAGACGGTATTTCTAAACAGTTCGGCCAATGACTGGTCTGTTGGTAGACGGGGTATAGACTGAGGTTGGGTAAAGGTCACTCCACAGTTACAGGGAGGTGTCAGCAGTTGTGCTTGGTCTGTAAGTATGGACAAATCAGAAGGGGTATGAGGGTGATTGGAGGATCTGTGTACTAATGGTGGGATTGAAAAATAAGGCAATCAGAACAGGCCAAAAACTGTCTATAAGACACAGAGCAGGCAGGCAAAAGTGAGTTGATTAGGAGGAGGAGGAGGAGAAGAACAGAGAAACGGAAAAGAGCAAAGAACGGCAAGGAAGAAGACCTGAAGGAAGAAGCAACTGCAGGATGGCAGCATCAGCATTGGCATTGCTGAGGCACAGCAGAAGGACCTGGAAAGAGCAGAGGGAGAGAACCCTCTGGAGTGTAAGCGTACTAGCCAGAGTATGGGTATAGAACACGAACAGGGTGAATGAGTGGTTTCAGAGTAACAGCCGTGTTAGTCTGTATTCGCAAAAAGAAAAGGAGTACTTGTGGCACCTTAGAGACTAACCAATTTATTAGAGCATGAGCTTTCGTGAGCTACAGCTCACTTCCTCAGATGCATATCGTGGAAACTGCAGCAGGCTTTATATATACACAGAGAATATGAAACAATACCTACTCCCACCCCACTGTCCTGCTGGTAATAGCTTATCTAAAGTGATCATCAGGTGGGCCATTTCCAGCACAAATCCAGGTTTTCTCACCCTCCACCCCCCCCACACAAATTCACTCTCCTGCTGGTGATAGCCCATCCAAAGTGACAACTCTTTACACAATGTGCATGACAATCAAGTTGAATGAGTGTGAATGAGTGTGTATGCTTGGGGTAAGAAAGATGAGTGTCAGTGATGTGTATGTTTGTTACTATGTTTAAAGATTACAGTTTAGTAAGATTGCTGTCAATGTCCCGCATATGACTGGTCACCATGTGCAGAACATAATCACATAAATCATTCCACCTGTATGACATTATGGCCTTGGGTACTTTCGCTTGTATACCTGTGTGAAGGGGGTTATGTCAATGTTTCAGTCTAGGTTTAGATTAATTGGATTAGGAAAGGTTGGTTACAATACATTAAAAAAAAACACTTTGTTTTGGAAAAGTACTGCCTGGGTGTCAGCCCTTTGAGCTGAAGGCTGCATCCATGTCCTCCCAAGGGTGAACAGACCTAGTCTGTTCTGGGGAGATTCCTGAAGGGCATACGGAGATCTCTGGTAAATCCTGGAAATTTCACTAGGGCAGGCCCCCTCCTTTCACCTTGCGGGAACAGATGAATAGGTTAGCGGGTACGGAACCTGGAAGTAAGCAATATGAGGGCTATGCTGGGATCCTATGCTGGGTCTGAGGAAGTGAGCTGTAGCTCACGAAAGCTTATGCTCTAATAAATTGGTTAGTCTCTAAGGTGCCACAAGTCCTCCTTTTCTTTTTGCTGGGATCCTTGAATCAGTTCTTGGAGTAACACTGTCAGCACCTTGTCCTCACCTCACACCCAGCTGTACATCTTTCTCCACCTGTTTGTGCTGTGGATGTCCCACCTGTAAGCTTTTGGGGGTCGAACTATCTTTTCATTACTTTGTACGCAACAGAGAACAATGCTTGGGGCCTCTAGGTATTACCACACTTCAATCAACGAAGAGGCGAAGAGGAATCAAAAGGTAAAGGGTTGTGGGTTTATCAGCCCTGCGCCAGAAGTAGCCTTAGTAGCTATTCATGCAGAAGGAGACATTGTTATTCCTAAGCAAAGATTTTCACTCGTTACTAACGTGTCACAGGTGAGATCAATTTAATTCATTTAATTCTTAAATATACGTGATGTGAAAAAGTCTTTGTAAAACTTGCTCTGAGTGCTTGCAGAATAAATGTGTGGCACTTTTGGCTTTGCATTAGAGCAGACTGGTAATGCATTTTTAATTGGTGGCTTTTTTGGAGAAGGAAGGAGATGGTGGCTTGCCAGTGCTGTGAAGTACTGTTTGGAAAAGGCCAGTAGCTACCAGCTGTCACACTCAGCAGTAGCACTGAGTGCCCTCGCCACAGCTGTGGCCTTGTTTCCTTGGCAATCTGTACTTTTGTTTGTTGGTTGGCTTTTTTCATTGATTTTTCTTAGTTGGTGCACTACTTATTTCAGAGCTGCTCTACTGCGTTTGTATTCGACTGATGTTACATAAGTAATCTGAGGCGCACCTGCCTCTGGCTGTGAGACCGCAAATGCTCCAAGTGGCTGCTGCTGTTTTCTGATGGCTCTGGCTCACAGCTGTAATGGTGCCTGTGAAGGGATTAATGAATGACTTGCATTGAAAGGAGTACGTTTGTGCAGAAAAAATAGACTCTGGAGCTAAGGGCTCTGAAGTCTCGGAGCAGAGAGTAAATCAAATACATGTCACATTTGCAGGCTCAGTCATTTCAGCCACAAGGAAACACCGGCCTTTTGACTCTTCGGTGGTCTCCAAGTGAGAGGTGCTCTGCAAGAAACACAACAAAAATTATAAGAAGATTGGTTTATGGGATGATGCCAATTATTAGATAATGTAACTTGGGACTGGTTTGCCAGTTGAGATAAGTAACACAGACCTGAACTCAGAATTCAATCTGGACTCACACCAAAAAGTCTCTGGAGACATTCAAAATGTCACTGTCATTCGTTTCAGTTGTTTGAACCTCTATGTCCCCAATGTATTTCCTCCTGGACAAGAAGTAAGGAAGGAACATACATCTCTGGAAATAACATGATCTGGTAAGATTTCCAGACCAATTTTTCCAAGATAGGCACCTGAAATTATGACATTTGAATCACCCACTACTGTCAATACAAGATAGACGGGTGTGTGGGGAAGCAGGGATAAAAGACCAAATGAAACTACTGTTACATGGAATAATGATCAGATCACAAGAACATGTCTGAATGTCTCTCACACACCGAAGTATTTGGGGACTTATCTGCGAAGCAACCTATATCAGAGCAAGCTTGCTAAAAATATGGAAAAACCATCACCTCTGACAGCAGACTCCAATAGAAAATAAAGATGTGCCATTCATACACTTTCAGGCCTGTGAGAGATCCAGCAGTGACATTTCAGCTGGGTAGGTCATATAACCAGACACACATGGGTACCTGCAGAAGGGCTGCAGGTGATAGGCAGGTATTTCAGAACGGGCCCATCCCCCTGCCAGGCTTAACCAAAGGTTATTTGTGAGGGTACATGCCAGGAATAGAAATGAAGATAGCAGACAACGTGAACTATAAGGCCCTCTTCAGGCTGTAGACGTCTAGCACACAGCATACTAATGTTACCCCGATTACGTTTTCCTCATTACATTGCATGTAAGGACACATGTTCTTTGCATGTAGCTTTAAAACCCAGGTAACCTGAACGTCCACAGATACAGTAAGATTGAAAGTTTAAGTCTGTTTGGCTGTCCTTACAGAGCCATACTGAGAAGGAAATATTTTAATCTGTGGAGTGAGGCTACACCTTGTTTTGCTGTAGATTTACTCGAGGGATACTCAGTGAGCACGGTGCTTTCAAAAAAATAGAGGGCATCTCTTACAAGTGCCTACACTGAGCTACTGCGGTTCAGTACTCTAAGAAGCAGTTTACGAATATCAAGGGAATTCAGCTGCCTTGATCTCAGCAAGTATGTGCTGTCAGCTTGCAACACACCCTAGCACTGACCTTCCTTCTTCTCCCAATACACATTGGCTAATACCTTGATCTATATTCTGGTAGCACCTACAGGCCTATCGGTACATAGGTGGGCATGACTCCATAATCATAGAACTGGAAGGGACCTTGAGAGGTCGTCTAGTTCAGTCCCCTGCACTCATGGCAGGACTAAGTATTATCTAGACTACTCCTGACAGGTGTTTGTCGAACCTGCTCTTAAAAATCTCCAATGATGGAGGTTCCACAACCTCCCTAAGCAATTTATTTCAGTGCTTAACCACCCTGACACTTGAAGTTTTCCTAATGTCCAGCCTAAAGAGCCCTTGCTGCAATTTAAGCCCGTTGCTTCTTGTCCTGTCCTCAGAGGTTAAGAAAAACAATTTTTCTCCCTCCTCCTTGTAACAACCTTTTATGTACTTGAAAACTGTTATCATGTTCCCCCTCAGTCTTCTCTTCTCCAGACTAAATAAACCCATTTTTTTTTCAATCTTCCCTCATAGGTCATGTTTTCGAGACCTTTAATATTTTTGGTGCTCTTCTCTGAAATTCTCCACTTTGTCCAAATATTTCCTGAAATGTGGCACCCAGAGCTGGAACAATACTCCAGTTGAGGCCTAATCAGCGCGGAGTAGAACGGAAGAATTACATCTCATGTCGTGCTTGGTAATAGTGATCATAATATAATTAAATTTAATATCCTTGTGGCAGGAAAAACACAACAGCAGCCCAACACTGTAGCATTTAATTTCAGAAAGGAGAACTACACAAAAATGAGGAGGTTAGTTAAGCAGAAATTAAAGGGTCCAGCGCCAAAAGTGAAATCTCAACTTCAATGCATACCCCAAATTAAAAAAACACAGTAAAAGAACTAAAAAAGAGCCACCATGGCTAAACCACAAAGTAAAAGAAGCAGTGAGAGGCAAAAAGGTATCCTTTAAAAAGTGGAAGTAAAATCCTAGTGAGGAAAATAGAAAGGAGCATAAATACCAGCAAATGAAATGTAAAAATACAATTAGGAAGGCCAAAAATAATTTGAGGGACAGTTAACTAAAGACTCAAAAAGTAATAGCAAATTATTTTTTTTAAGTACATGAGAAGCAGGAAGCCTGCTAAACAACCAGTGGGGCCACTGGACGATTGAGGTGCTAAAGGAGCATTCAAGGACGATAAGGCCATTGTGGAGAAACTAAATGAATTCTTTGCATAGGTCTTCATGGCTGAGGATGTGAGGGAGATTCCCAAACCCGAGCCATTCTTTTTAGGTGACAGATCTGAGGAACTGTCCAAAATTGAGGTATCATTAGAGGTGGTTTTGGAAAAAAATTGATAAAATAAACAGCAATAAGTCAATAAGACCAGATGATATTCACCCAACAGTTCTGAAGAAACTCAAATGTGAAATTGCAGAACTACTAACTGTAGTCTGTAACCTATCATTTAAATCAGCTTCTGTACCAGATGACTGGAGGATAGCTAATGTGACGCCAATTTTTAAAAAGGGCTCCAGAGGTGATCCCAGCAATTACAGGCCTGTAAGCCTGACTTCAGTACCGGGCAAACTGGTTGAAACTATAATAAAGAACATTGTCAGACCTATAGATTAATATAATTTGTTGAGGAAGAGTAAACATGGTTTTAGTAATGGAAAATCATGCCTCACCCATCTACTAGAATTCTTTGAGGGGGTCAACAATCATGGGAACCAAACGGATCCAGTGGAGATAGTGTACTTAGATTTTCAGAAAGCCTCTGACAAGGTCCCTCACCAAAGGCTCTTACACAAAATAACCTGCACGGGATAAGAGGGAAGGTGCTCCTCATCGATTGGTAACTGGTTAAAAGATAGGAAACAAAGGGTAGGTATAAATGGCCAGTTTTCAGAATGGAGAGAGGTAAATAGTGGTATGCCCCAGGGGTCTGTTCTGGAACCAGTCCTGTTCAACATATTCATAAATGATCTAGAAAAGGGGGTAAACAATGAGGTGGCAAAATTTGCAGATGGTACAAAATTACTAAAGATAGTTAAGACCCAGGCAGACTGTGAAGAGCTACAAAAGGATCTCTCAAAACCTTCTTGGTGAAAACCGAAACAAAGAAGTCATTAAGCATCTCTTCCATTCCCACATTTTTTGTTATTGTCTTTTCCCACTCACTGAGTAACAGGCCTACCCTACCCTTGGTCTACCTCTTATGTCTAATGTATTTGTAGAATGTTTTCTTGTTACCCTTTATGTCCCTAGCCAGTTTGATCTTGTTTTGAACCATCTTCACAAAGCCCCCTTTTGGGATGCTAATGCTAGCTAGCAGCAGTGTCTGCAGTCTTCACTGGGGACGGAGCACCCTCTCCCCACCCCCTGGGTGTCCATGTGCTGGGCTGGCCCCTGCCCTCCCTCGTTTAGTTTCAAATTTGTTGTAATGTGTGTGCACCTGCCAGCCTGAGCCCAAGCTGTTCTAGCCAGGAGAGCTGCACCCAGGCCTAGCCTGAGTCAGGAGCTGCACACGTGACCAGCACGCCGCGCTTTGGGGGCACCGGAACCGATTCAAATCTCAGGAGACCGGCTCAGTTTCCATCTCAGGAGGCAGCATTAGAGAGAACAGAAATGCTCTGGCAGAGTGTCCTGTCAGCTACTGGGACCAGAAAGGGCACTCACAGCCCTTTGAGCACTGCAAATACAGCCGGTTGTGGCTGCCCCTTAGCTCTTGCTGAGGGTCACAGCTCTCACTGCCTGGCCATGAGCAAACTGCAGGAGTCTGCATACTCTTAACTGCCTTCGGTGTATTCACCTCTCTGCCTTTCCACAGTGACAGTGCCTCAGAATGGGAGCAGACACACGTCTGGCTGCTTGCAAATTACTGCCCAGACGCCTTGCCCTTTTAGCACTCGGCAGGTGAATTCAGGGTGCACAGCAAATTAGAAAATGATCATGGCATCAATTAAAGCAGGTACCACCCCACTGAAATACGACAAAAGAACATAAAAATCCAAAGGAATGGGGATTGCACTTTGAAAGTGGATGCACTTTCCTTTGGCCTTGCCAATACAGACATAGCAATGCGGTTCTCAGCTCTGCTCCTGGAGTGCTGAGACCGAAGAGAGACTACTCCCCTCTCTGGAGCAGGGGTGCTGCCCTTGGCTGGAGGAGCAGCGGTGGATATTAGAGTATTCTGCTGTGAGGATAGGTGCATTCAAAGGAAGTCGATTTGTGCATTCAGGCAGAAGTATGTGCCGAAACATGAAGCTGCAAATTGTGTTTAATTCGGTGACAATGGCCGTGGATCAGCAAAGCCACCAGCAGACGTCCTAACAATGCGGTCTCAGGGCCCGTCTACACTTGCAGTGCAGCACTGGTGCAGCTGCACCGCTGTCAGGGAAGACACTGCCCACGCGAACGGTGGGTGTTCTGGTGAATAAGTGGGGCAGGATTACACCACCAGGGTTTGATAGTCTTTTGCTTTAAAAAATGAAGTTAAATTAACATGTTCCCTAGGGCAATATCAGATATAAGGTGTTTGCTCCAACACAGATGCGCCCTTTCACAGGAAAACCAGCAAAATGACTCCATCTGAGAATTCCAGATCTCCCTCCTTAACACCCCATTTACCATGGAACGGGGGAGGGATAGCTCAGTGGTTTGAGCATTGGCCTGCTAAAGCCAGGGTTGTGAGTTCAATCCCTGAGGGGGCCATTTAGGGATCTGGGGCAAAAAATTGGGGATTGCTCCTGCTTTGAGCAGGGGGTTGGACTAGATGACCTCCTGAGGTCCCTTCCAACCCTGATAGTCTATGATTCTATCATCACTCTGCTGACCTATGGGGGAAGACAGTTAATGCTAAATCAGTTGAATGTGTTTATAATAAACCTCTATTTGGGGAAAATGAATGCCAGACATGTCATTGGGCTAACACTTCATCCATTCCAAACTCAGCACAGACTTTGAGAACCAATTATTTGAATCCGTTAACAGCCCAGGTCTGCCATATTACTCCCATGGAGCGTGTTCCTCCATGCAGAATCACACTGGGTCTGGTCCTAGATCAGGCTGCTTCCTACATTTTCAGAATGAGTTATGCTGGGTCTCAGGCAGCCGGTATTTAACCCGCTTGAGCTGAACACACAAACCCAGCACCTCCAGCACCTGAAAGGCAACAGTGACATTCATGGAGAGACCAGCCCAAAGCCCAGAATGGAAAGACTCCCATTGACTCTGATAGACACAGGATCCAGCTCTAAATCTGGGCTGAATAGTGGAATTTCCATGGCATGCATGTCTGGTGTTGACCGTTCGACATAAGTGTCCACATGAGCGACCAGGAAAAAGTGGTTGAAGAGTAGAGATGATCTTGAAATAAAGAGTCAAACTAAATTGTACTGGAAACCTCTAAGATATTTTTCACACTTCCAAACAAGATGTCTTTAGTGTAGGTTTAAATTCTTATCAGTGTTGCCCTCTCTCGTGTTTTACCTAAGGTATGCAGGACTGGGCTGCCACACATAATGTCGCCAATTAATGAAATCCACGTTTCTCGCAAAAAATCAGCCTTTAGGTCAATGGTGTTTGTAAGTGAATAAAAGCGGCGAGACCGGGTCGACCAATGGTCCATCTAGCCCAGGGACCTGTCTTCCAACAGCGGCTAGTGCCAGATGCTCGAGAGGGAATTAAAAAAAACCCATCAGAGCAATTATTGAGTGATTCATCCCCTGGCAGATATTCCCAGCCCCAGGCAGGCAGAGTCTTAGGAACACCCGGAGGATGGGCTTGTGTCCCCATCTTGGCTAAGGGCCACTGATAGGCTCATCTTCCATGAACTTCTCTAATTCTTTTTTGAACCCAGTTATACTTTTGGCCTTCCCAACATCCCCTTTGCCTGGACAGGTTTGAGTTCAGGCAGAGCTCCAAGCAAGGGCTGGGGTAAATTGCACCATCCGAGGACTAGTCCCTGAAGGCACTGTGCTTCCAACTCACCTTTGAACCACAATCCCTCTCTGGATCCCTCCTTGCCTGAGGGGAGAGCAATCTAATGATGTCATAGACCAACAATGTGTTACCACCCACCTCACGCTGGCTCAGCAACCTGGACCCTGGCCATTCAGCTAGCTGGCCACCTGCTCTAGAGAGGGCAGCAGTGGTGAGT
This sequence comes from Lepidochelys olivacea, assembly GCF_965140295.1. NCBI lineage: Eukaryota > Metazoa > Chordata > Testudines > Cheloniidae > Lepidochelys > Lepidochelys olivacea. Next base: position 128,996,225 of record NC_140416.1, read on the forward strand.
GGGTAGCTCTGTTCAGACTTACATGCCCAGACCCAAGGGGGAATCTTACACCCTTGTGCAGGCAGGTGGGCCACCTCACAATCTAGCCCCTAGTAATCATCATTTTTTAAGGTTCCTGAAAATGGATCATGACTAGGCCCTGCCTTTATCAAGGACAATGTTATAGCACATACCCAAAGAGCTCCTCTGCTCCCCTCTAAACACGCTGCTAGGGCAGGGTCGAATCTGTACGACTCGGAAGTTCACGGCTGAACCCAACTGCAAAGTTTGCATAGCGTTTGTATCCAGGGGCTGGCTTTGGGTCCAACTTGCTATAAACCATTGTTTCAGACACACAGACATTTAAAATCAATGTCTGCTATCATTACATAGTTGTCTGCGGCCCCCTTTGTCTGACACCCTTCCATAATTTCCCGCAACTCTGAGCATTTAAATAGGTAAAATTTAAAATATGCCTAAACCCCCTAATTTTGTGCCACTGGTATAATTAAAAGCAAACACATATTGGGAAAATGGTTAAAAACTAACCAGTATTAGCTGCTGAGATTATAACAAAATAAAACTGAATTCCGCCAGCCTGCTTATTAGAGAGACAAGATGGGTGAGGTAATATCTTTAGTTGGTGAGAGAGACAAGCTTTCTACTGTACACAGAGCTCTTCTTCAGGGCTGGGGCATGTAGGCAGAGTGTCACAGCTGAATGCAAGGTGGAACAGATTGTTTAGCATAAGGAGTTAACACATTTCAAGGGACCAGTCAAGGTGAAGTAGTCCATTAACACCCCTCCAGTCATAGGGAGGAAAGGAAGGGGGTGGTGAACAGCTGCGGAGAGGTTGTTAGTGGGTTATAGATTGTTGTAATAAGCCATAAATCCAGTGTCTCTGCTCAGTCCATTATTTTTAGTGTCTAGCAAATATGAATTTCAGCTCCCAGGCTCATCTTTTGAAAGCGTGGTGCAGGCTTTCTTTGAGGATGAGCTGTCAGAAAGTGATCACTTTGTGAAAGGTGTTCACACAGCTGATGTGGTGTTTTTCTCTTATCGTTTTCCTGTGTGTGTTCATTCTGGAGCAGAGGGATTGTCTGGTTTCACTCACACAGTTGCTGTTGGGGCATTTAATGCACTGGCTGAGGTGCACCACATGTTGGGATAGGCACGGGTAGGATCTTGGATCTTGAAAGGTGTGTTGCGGGGGTGCTGATCACAGTCGCAGTGGAGAAATGTCCTCGGGTTTTGCATCTGTTGTCCTGGAAGGGTCTGGTGCTGCTTTAAGTTGATGTGTCCTGGTCTGGGAGCTTGTTCTGATGATGAGCTTGGAGATATTAGATGGTTGTTTGAAGGCCAGAAGAAGGGGTTCAAGAAAGATTTCCTTCAGGATGGGGTCCCCATCAAGCATAGGTTGTAAGCTGTTTGATACTCCATGTGGGTTCCCGTGCAGGGTGGTAGGTGACAACTCAGGGTATGTGGTCAGAAGCTGGTTTTCCCTGTATTGAAGCAGGTTCTCTCGGGGTATTTGGGAGGCCCATTTCATGATGTGATCTACTTCTCTGGTGGAGTGTCCTTGTTTGGTGAAGGCAGTTCTGCCTGTGTTAAGGTGCATATCCTGGACTTTCTCCAACCTCACCTACTTTGTTTCTCTAATATCCTGGGATGGACACAGCTACAACACCACTGCGTACAAGCCTACTTGTAGCGTTATACCTTGTTTTAGCCAGGGTTTGCAACTATACAGCTACAAGGCACTTAGCTATGAGTAGGGCAAATTCCCAGTGTTGACGAGGCTTTGGCTTCCCTCCTTGCACAATGCAGACACTCTTGCCTCCTTCATAAAAGGGTATTAGTGAATATCTGCACAGATCTTTGAGGCTGCAATGTTTTATATAAATGCAGTGTCATTACTAATTGCTACTAACGTCCCCTAGAGAGAAAAAAATGAAAATACGGCTTTCCTACATTGTGTAGACACAGCAGGCCAAATCTTCGTCTGTTGTAAATCAAAGTGTCTTCGGTGGAGCCATGCTGATGTGCTGAGGATCTGGCCCATTGTAAATGAGAATCTAAGTAATGACATCCCTCTGAAAGGCTGTGAATGGGCATGCTACTCTAAGAAAAGCTACCATGTATTGGCTATATGTATTTGTTGATGAAAGATTATTGAAAAATCTCTTTTATAACTGTGATAAATTGAAGAATTACCCTAATCTTTAGAATAAATAACTTGGCGTATATCATTCCTATAAATTAGTTTATTCATGGGAAACTTCTTGGCATAATTTATTCCTTAAAAGGCTTATTACTGAAATAAATGTATTTTTTATACTGACTGATGTTTCTATCTTTTAGCGTAGACACACTTTCGAGGAAATCCTGGCATATTACTCATTCACTAACACAACTTTATATCCTTCTACCTGGCACAAAAATAGTAACAGTAATGTGTCACATTAACATACAAAAGAATTTGTTATTTCTTCCTTCTTCAGATCCAAAATTGTAGTCTATCTTGTCATTTTATTTTCTCTGGAAATTTAAAGGGACATCTTTAAAGGAAAGGAAGCCACACGCTGGGCAGAATCCGTGAGAATGTAGACACATATATTTGCACAGCATTTGTAGATTCATAAATTCCAGGGACAGAAGGTACATTAGAGGATCACAGTCTGTGCTCCTGTACAACACAGGCCAGAGAACTTCTCCCAAATAACTGCTAGAGCAGACGTTTTGGAGGGAAAAACCTGACCACATACAATCTTGATTCAAAATTTATCAGTTCACATGGGGAATCTGTGGCAGTGTAGGATTTTTAAACTAGGTCTCCAAAGTCCCAGTCTAATGTCCTACCCACTGGACATGGGGCAAGGAAAAATCATACTGCTAACCTGGCCTGGCCTGGTTCTGGAGATAATGACATGGCAGATCAATTGCTGGTGTATCATCCATGGGTATGCAGGCTGCGATTACCACCCTTTTTCTCTCTCTCAGTCCATGCTGTCTAAGAAGCTGTCAGAACAGCAAAGCTGGCTTCCTAGAAGCTAGAGAGATACTCCCCGTTGTGTGGTTCGTCATTATAATGCAGCTGCTATTTTAGCCAAAGGACAGTATCAGCCTCTTGGTAGAACAGAGTTTAACTTGAATAGGAAGCAGGAAAAATGCAAAATGTTGTGTCTAATCCCATACACATACATAGCCATAAATGCTAGGTACAGCTTCTGGAAAGCCAGGAGTGGCATAGAAATGTAATTAACAAAAAAAAAAAAAAAAAAAAAAACAAACAGCAAAGTTATTTACATTTCTATGAGCTTTTATACAATCTGTTTCATTAAAAATCAAATGCAGCCCTATGCTCTTAGCCCAGAATCCTGGGATGATAAGTTTTCTGTATAAAGGTCCACGATTCAAGACAGGTAGGAAGGTGAATTTAAAAAAAGCATTAAAATAGTTTCAGGGACTTGGTATGGTCAGGCCTGTATAACTATAGTGTTCTAATTATACCAGTATAACCGGTAAAACGTTCCTGTGTAGATAAGACTGAGAATCTCGACTGCCAGAAGATGAAGAAAAAATTAAACTGGGAGGCGTAAGAGGGAAATGCAGAAGAAGAGTGGTGAGTGGCAAGCTAAAGAAAAGGTTCCAGACTCCACGGTTCCAGTGAACTAAAACAGGCAGTGTGAACCCTTAAACTGTGACGTTGAGCCATGTAACCTGCCAATGAAAACTCTAGCTAGATCAGTGATACTCACACTGAGTCTCAAGAGCTGCAAGTGGCTCTTTATTGCATCTCCTGTGGCTCTTTGCAGCACAGGGTATTAAAACACTGTGATTTAATTGTTAACAGTGTAAGTTCTCAGGACGCTTTTACTATGTTATTAACCAATTGTAGAATACTCGGTCAGTCATTTTGCCATGAGAAGAATTTATATCTAGTAAGTGAAACAATGAATTCACATGACTGTGGCTCTTTTGGGTAAGGCTGATCGTTAAACTGGCTCCCGAAGGTCTGAGCATCACTGATCTAGATACCTGTGTTCTGTCTCCCTTATCCCATTGAATAATCACAATAGAATTGTTGCATGCAAATTAGGAGGAAGCCCGGTGATAGGTTGGGTTACCACTAGTGTCATGATAGCCTGACTTTAAGGGATTTGATCTGTTTGCATGACTTTCTCTGTAGCAAAGTTAATCACTATAATTAATTATAACAATTGTTAATAACCAGAGTTAGCTGGGAGAAAAATGCCTGCAGGACATTTTTACATTTTGTTGAAAAACCCAAACCAACATTTTAGCCAAACACTTTAAATATTTTTTAATTAAAAAAAAAAAAAAAAGCACAACAAAATGTCTGTGGAAACTTCATATTGTGAAAACCTCAATATTCCACCAAAACCAATTGACAGAAAACTCTTGACCAGCCCTATTAATAACTCATTTCTTCAAATATAGCCTATAAATAAGTTTTCAGTTAACTTTAACTCTATGGGAAGTTTGAAAACTCTGTTATATTTTTTTAAAACGCTCATCTGGGACAGAGAAATCATTGGCATGCTCAATTGCTTAAAGGACCCAGTTTTCCATTAATTTTTGCTCAAACTAACGAATGGATTTTCTTGTAAATTCTCAGAAAATACACTGTGTACTCCAAAAGTTAGAGCAGATGTTTGGGGAGAACAAGCTGTGTCCATGTCTAACAAAGAGGTTGAATCATTGCTTTTCTTTTTTTTTTTTGGGGGGGGGGGGCAACCTCAACCTTAACAACGGAATTGCAACTAATGTCTCCATACTTATTATATGTTTTACTGTAGTTCTTAGAAACTTCAACCATGATCAGGGCCTCAATGTAGTAGGGATGTTCAGATGAGATCTAGACACTATTTCACAGCATGGAGTGTCATCCCTTAGCATTACGGAGGTGCTCAGAATGGTGGTGTTTTGTGTATTCTGAGGGCAGGGATGGGTTTCAGGGCAGTGTACTGTACGGTGAACCAAACTGAGAAGGGATCATTTTTCATCTTCTTGAACGTGTCATAACATTATGGCGATTTAGTGTGATGATTTCATCCCAAAGTTCTACTTAAGTACATTTCCCTTGTCAATTACTCTTTTACACGATAACTGACTGTGCAGTGTATTATAATTAAATAAGATGGTCAGGAAATCCAGCATGTTTCTGAGAGAGCTCTAAGAACAAGTAGTTTTAGAGTCAGTATTACTGATATTGATTGTAGGCATCATCGCCATTTAACAAAATGGATCCAAAAGGAAGCCACTCATTACGTGCAGGGGCAATTGAATAGCAGAGTTTCCTGCAGGAAGACTATTAATTGAAATGAAGCCAGATTGCCCCCTGAGGACAAAATTCTACACAATAAATGTGTGTTTCGCTTCTGCAAAGCGGAGATCCTGAATATGTGTTTATTTCCCCACCACTTTGCATGAAATTACACTACAGGGAATCCAGATATATGCCCCAGATCCTCAGCTGGTGTAAACTGGCTCGGCACCAGTGACACCAGTGATGTGCAGTCAGCAGAGCTAGTTCCTGCTGAGGATCTGGCCTGGTGTATTGTTTGTGTTTGACTCGAGGCCTCGGCAGTGGCAGACTGTATTAACGCCAGCGCTGCCTTTGTGTGCTGACCCTTGATACATCCGATACCTCTGCAAAGTTACATGCCGGTGAAAGCAGGGTACCACCGGGGCTGCCGCTTTACATGGTGGACGCGTTTTCTGGGCAGTTCTTTGCTCTGCTCTCTCTACCCACCCGGTATACAGCTGGCTAGAGTTTGAGGTGCGTAAAATGTAAGTGCCCTTCTGGAAACCTGAGAGACATTCAGAGGCTGATGGATTTTAGGGCCAGAGGGGGCTGTTGGTTCATCTAGTCTGATCTCCTGTAGATCACAGGCCATTCAGTCTCACCCAGGTAGTCCTGTATTGAGCCCAGTAACTTAGGTTTGACTAAATCAGAACTTGTTTGGCTAAAGCATCTTCCAGGTATCCAGTCTGGATTTGATGACATCAGAAGATGGAGGATCTGTCACTTCCTGTGGTATTTTGCTTCAATGGTTAAATCACCCTCCTCATCATAGAATCATAGAATCACAGAATATCAGGGTTGGAAGGGACCTCAGGAGGTCATCTAGTCCAACCCCCTGCTCAAAGCAGGACCAATCCCCAATTAAATCCTCAATTTGTGCCTGTCATGGGAGCTGGCCCTCTGAGGGGTCAGGCGCACAGCCTTCCTGTGGCAGACTCTGCTCAGGAGAATAAGCCAACTCAGATCCATGGATGGTTCACTGGATAAGTGGCTAGCCAGGAGTTGATTAATTAAGGAAAACCTGGTCCTTTCAAAGGGTCAGGAAGCCCCAGCTGAGTCGAAGCTCCTTGCAGTGGAGGAGAGGCTCCCAGAGAGAGGAATGGCCCCCAGAACACCAAGAGAAAGCTCCACAGAGAGACTAGAGAACTTTCCAGGCAGGGAAGCCTGGGAGATGTGCTGAGTTAACAGAGGAGAGACTGCAGAGCTCCAGCCAGTGGAGAAGCCTAGGCACTTACTGCTGAAGGAGAGGGCTTGTTTACATACAGTGGGGTTTGGTTCAGTAAGATCGACCCAACAAGGGGAATTGCTCAATGTATACAACAAGTCTTGCTGAATGTATTGAAAGTCCACTAGGGCAACCTGAGGCAGAGAAGCAACTGCAGCTCCGCACTGGCATCGGGGGTGGTTCAGGGGTGAGGGCCTGCCATTACAGAGCCTTATTTCTAATCGGAATAGGTCTGGCTTCAGCTTCTGATCATTTGCTCTCGTTATGCCTTCCTCTGTGAGATTAAAGAGCCCCTTCAAACCCTGCAGTTTCTCCCCGTGAAGGTCATAGAGTCAGAGTTTAAGTCCAGAAGGGATGACCAGATCATCTAGTCTGACGTCCTGTAAAGCACTGTCCACCAACCCCACCCAGCCCCGCACACTAACCCCAACAACTGAAATTAGTCCTAAGTGTGACAGCCCGCTGACACTGGACTGTTCTGTGCCACAGCAGAGACTCGGAGTGACTGAGGTCTGCACCTTGGCGGGGGTTAGACTACATGACCCTAACAGTCCCTTCCAACCTGTGGTTCTTCGAGCTGCACCAGTGCCCGAGGCCCCACGATGGAAGGGAAATGATTGGTTGCTAGAAGCTGGGAATGGGCGACAGGGGATGGATCACTTGATTCCCTGTTCTGTTGACTCCTTCTGGGGCACCTGGGATTGACCACGGTTGGAAGACAGGATACTGGCCTAGATGGACCCTTGGTCTAACCCCGTAGGGCAGTTCTCATGTTCTTATGAGCTATACCCAGATAATCCTGGCAAGCGACCCGCACCCGCATGCTGCAGAAGAAGGTGGGAAACAACCATGGTCACTGCCAGTCTCACCTGGGGGGCGTAGGGGATCCTTCCTGACCCCCCTAGGGCAATCGGACAGACACTGAGCATGTGAGCAAGCCAAGCACCAGAGAGAGACAATGCTCAGTGCCACCTCAGAGCCCTGGCCCATCCTGCTCAATGTGCCGTCTCCATGTATGGCCATTCCGGATGCTTCATAGGAAGGAGATTAAAAAACCCCTCCCAGAAGATACTGCTGGTGGGGAGAATCCCTTCCTCGCCCATGTTGTTGGCCAGCTGAAACCATGAGCTTCTAGGAACATATGACAAACCAGAAGTGAAAACCAGGGCTGTTGAACTTTGCCCTTTACCATCACAAGCAACCCCATCACACGGTTGCACTTGTAAACATGGGATATATATAACTCACACAGCTGATTGTTTATTTGTATTACTGTAGCACCCAATCCTGGACTAGGACCCCATTGTGCTAAGCGTTGTACAAACACCAAACAAAAAGATGTCCCCGTCTCAAAGAGCTTAAGGCAAGAAACAGATGGTGCAGGGAGACACAATCCTTGCAGCAGCATTCTGAATGGATAGGAATGGGATGAGGTTGCATTTATCTAGGTCAGAGAGAAGGACATTGCAATAACCATGATGTGAAATGATGAGAGCCTAGACAGTAGTTTATCTGTGTGGATGGATCAGAGATGCCGTATTTTAGAGACGTTATGCAGAAAGAGTCTGTAAAAGTTAGACATAGGCTGGACATGAGGAGGTAGAAAGAAGTCTGAGTTGCAGGTGACACCATGTTGTGGGCCTGAATGACACAAGATGGTGGTGGGGTCCACAATGACAGAGGGAAAAAAGGTAGTGAGGATGGTTTGAGGTGAGGGAAAGGGAGATTAAGATTCTGCTTTTGCCACATTGAGCTGGAGCCTATGGCTAGACAGATAGGAGGAGGTGTCAGAGAAACAGCTGATATTGTAGTTTGGACAGAAGGGACGTAAGCCTGGAGTTCAGCGATAGAGCCATGAGTCCTCAGTACAGAGATGGCGGTTGAATTTCTGCTTGCGGAGGAGATTACCCAGAGAAAAGTGTAGAGAGAAAAGCGGACTGAGGACAGAGCCCTGTAGAATGACTACAGAAATTGAGAGGATGGATGAAGAGGATCCTCTGCAAGACAGGTTGAAGGAGCAATTAGAGAGTTTGGAAGAGAACCAGGAAAAAACAGAGTCCTGGAAGACAAGGGAGGACAAGGTTTCCAGAAAAGCATGGTTGACTGCGTCAAAGGCAGGGGACAGGTCAGGGAGGATGAAAATGGAGGATGGATTTGGAGCTTTAACTAGGAAAAGGTCATTAGAGACTTTGGCGAGATCAGCTTCAGTGAAATGCGAAGGGTGAATGCCGGGCTAAGGGGGGCCTGGGATGGAATAGGAAGAGAGGAACTCAAGTTTGAAATCAGCCTAGTCGCTGGATTTCTGCCGGAGGTGCTCTGACACACAAGAGCAGGAGTGAAGGAAGCAGATGCTGGGGGTGAGAGCCTGGGCTGGGGTTTGGCAGGGCAGAGACCTTGTGATGGGAGAGATGGCCCAAAGGCTCATGAGTGGAGCAGCATGAAGCATGGAGACAATCAAGAACCATCTCAATGGAAGAAAGGAAGAAGAGGCCAGAGGCCAGATGAGAAGTTATCCGATGGAATGGAAGTTATGGAAAGGCCAAAGGACAGGGCAGAGGCAGGGGCTGGTAGATGGTGCTGAAAGAGACCAGGTGATGATTGGAGCGGGGAACTCTGCAATACAGGGATCAGAGAGAGAGCAGTGTTTGGTGAAGACCAAGTCCAGTGAACGGCCCTTTCGATGAGCGGGAGAGTTGAACCGATGCTATGGGGAGAAGGAAGAGGGGAGAGAGAGGAATCATGTAGCTCAGGGATCGGGGTCTGATTGGGGTGGAAGTTGAAGTCACTGAGTGAGTGTGGGAGACTGTGAGGAGGGAGAGAGAGCCGTCTGTCACAGAAGAAGGAGCTGGGTGGATGGAAGATCACAGCAACACGGAGGGGAGAGGAAGGAGTCAGATGCAGCGCTGTTCAAAGAAGAGACAGAATAGGAAAAGCAGGAGAGCGTGTTTAGACGTGGCAAGAGCTATAAAGAAGAAGCCCAACAAGCCTAGCATGGTCTGATCCCCTATCACTTCCTCTGTAATCACATTTCTTTAGCCTCTGTTCTCTGGTAATTATTTGTGTAATTAGTTTTTAGCACTTTTAATTGCAGCGATTACAGAGCCTTCAATATCCCACTGAAACCAGAGGAAATAAATTATATTGGTGATTTGTTGCACTGCTCAGGTGTGAGAATTCATTCCTGATTCATGCTCCACTCTTTAAAAGACCTCAGAAACTAATATCTTATGGAAAAATAACTCTCCCTGTTTCCATATTGACAAAATACTCTAAGATGATTTTTCTCCCCAAGTACTAGAGAGATCCTCTTTTAATTATTTTTTCTAATGGTTTAGTTTGAGTTTCTCTCACACAAACTTTCAGGACAAAATGCAAAATAATTTAAAACTATATTTTCTTTTGCATGCCACAGAAATGTCTGATACGTGTTAGTGTGTTTTTTAAGTAATGGAGATAGATAATATCACATCTTCTAAGGCAACTGGAGAACAACATGTAAGCAGTGACTGGTGTGATACACAGGTAACCATTCTGTGTTAGCAATGGGAAATGAAATTGAAGCCCGTGAATTTGGAGCCTGTGAAAAGAGTAATGAATAACACAGGAACTTCAGTAAATGCCATTCCTATTCTTTGCAGCATTTAATGTTACATTTCAGTAAATAGATGTAGTAATAGTTTGCAGCGGTGGATATTGTAAGGAAACAGAATAATTACAATGAGAATTCAATATATATAAGGCATCATTGTATATGGATTGAAAATTCAATTATTCCTAGAGTTATTTTTTTCACTTGAAATTACATAAGTATATGGAATTTTTTCAGTCCATTGCAACTGTGTACATGGAAAATATCAGCCCAGTTTCTATTTTCCAAATTCAGTCTAACTTCATCTGTGAGACCAAAAGAATTTGGGCAGGTAACAAACCTATTTGTAGACAAAGACAGACTCTTTGCCAATATTTTTCTACCTTCAGTCTTATTTTCTGTTTCTAGTCAGTTTGGTATTAATGCTCATAAAGACAAATTCTCCCATGGACAACACTCTTGACTTCCATGGAATTGTGCAGGGGAATTCGGCATGCAGCATTTGGCCCTTTAGTTTATCTACAGACATTTCCCCACCTTGGTGAAGATAACACCAAACATGCACTAGGCTCCTACGTACTTAATGAGGTTACAAGAGTCCATGCAGCATATAAAATTGAAGCTTGAACCCAAGCCTGAATTTTTCCACCTAAAATAAATGAGATGCCAGTGCCCCTCACCGGACAGCACTGACCCCCGGAGAGGAGAAACTCAAATATAAAAAAATAATAGTATATTGGTCAGAAGAAGGTTTTCTTCTCCCCCAAACTGCATCTTTGCCTGGCTGTAAAGCTATGCAAGGCCTCAGCAAGATCCACAGAACAGGCCTCCCATCTTCCACCTCCTCTGAGTCACGAAGTGCGAGTGCTTCATACAGTAGCAGGCGTGCACTTCCTTCCAAGTGGACAGCTGTAGGTCTACCTCAAACCAATACTTTCTCCCGTACCTCAGCCCTCTGTGGTGGTCTGTGAATAGAAAACAAATAGGCATAGGAACACGTTCACACTGAACAGCTACATTGGGGATTTTGAGCACAGTTCCTGCAGCATTCAACCCGCTCTGGCCCGGCTTGGAGAAAGCCCACAACTCCCATAGGGCCACTCTTCACACTGGGACTTGCAGAGATTTTCAGGTGGATGAGAGTTCTCTAGCTCCTGTAGCTTGACAAAGCCCTGGCTGGGATGATTTAGTTGGGGATTGGTCCTGCTTTGAGGAGGGGGTTGGACTAGATGACCTCCTGAGGTCTCTTCCAACCCTAATCTTCAATGATACTATCTGAGCCTGGCTGCATATCAAGAAGAGCCACGTCAGTGCTGAAGGACAATAAAAGGGCTTTCAGAATTTGTAATTTGCATAACCAGGAGAGGCCCTGTGCGTGGGTGTTAAGAAACAAGACCTGTATGGACTTTGATTCAGAAGAAAATACTCAGAACATGCTCTCTTTGCCCAAATATTCTGTCAAAACCCTTTTTACCTTTAAAATCCTATCATTTATGCTCTGTTTCTCACTTGCATTTTAAGTGGCAAATTTTGTTTTTTTTTTGTTTGGAGAAAGAAGAGAGAAGGCTAAAACAGAGAAAGTGTGGAATTTTGTGTATGCATGTGTGTTTATATATAGATAATCAATAGCCCTCATCATAATGTTAGATTCCTTAGCAATCTCTGCTCAACAGAAGCAAGCTACAAATTCATTCTTTTAACTGCATTTCTGGGTACTTGAACTGCCTTTCCCCCGGCCTGAAGACCTCCCCCAGTGAAGAGCAATTTTACAGAACTCTGTACCATTCTGAAAATTATAGCTGTGTGGATGGTACAGCTATATTTAGAGTTGATTTGTTTTTTTTCTGTTGCAAACCCTCATTTTGTGTGTGTGTGTGTGTGTGTGTGTCTGTGGAGTAACATTGGAAATACTTCAAAGCAAATTTTTCTCTCACTCACTGATTCATCCCTGGAGGTGTCAATAGAGGTACTTGGAATCTGTCTGAGAGCAGAATTTGGACCTCCTTTCTGTATCAAATCACACTTGGCAGAAAGTAAAACCTAGAAATTGCCGAATGTAATGATGTTAGTTTTTCTTTCTTATTAAAAAAAGTGAGAAAGTCACTACACTGCTTTGTGAGCTCCAGAGCTTATTCCATTTGTCAACTCTGGTTGATATATATTGAAGCTGGAGACAGTAGAACTTTTCAAGATGATATTTTGTAGGGTTAAAGTTATGAAACCCCTGTGATTTTTAAAGGCTTGTAAGCAAGCAATTAATGCACAGCAGTTGCTTTTCTTAACATTTACTGTACTATTATTTTTACTTTTCCTGGAAGGGGATTGTGATCTCTCTGGGGAAGGGACTGTCTTTGGTTTATTTGTTTCTACAGTGCCAGTCTAGTGAGATGGGGCTCTAATCCGTAACTGGACACTGGACTCTTGCAAGTGGAATAAAGATACAGCAGTAGGAGCCTCTTGTCCCTCTTATGGAGTACAAGAAATTCTCCCTTTTTCTCCTCCTATGAGTACCCTTGAATCTCTCTATCATGATCAGTGTTCTTGAGTGGTATGAGGTACCTTCTACCAGTGGCATAGCCCCACTGAAATCAGCAAGATTACGCTCATGTGTAAAGTCACGTGGGTAAGGTCGGCAGAAACAGCATCTCCTGGCAATGTTGAGTGCACTGAAGCCGTACAACTTCCATCCCTTCCTGACCAACATAAACAGCATTGAGGCTGATGCCAGGCATGATGTGCAGCTGGTAAGACTTCCAAATCTACTGTTGCAATGTATTTGTATTGCAGTAGGGGACGCAATCAAAGATCGGGGCCCCTGACTGGAAGCGTAAACCGTGTAAGTGCCATATGACTCTGGGGCCAGCACAAGGCCACAATCAGACAATACCGGTCACATGGTAGGAAGCAGTCACAGCTCATTGGCTGCCTAGCCATGGTTGAGCTCTTTGTAGGCACTGTGGCAGAGGAGAGTTTTAAGGAGAGATGTGAAGGACAACGAGGTAGCTCTGCACATGTTTATGTAGAGCTCCTCCCAGGCCTGGAGGAGTAAATACTACCCCAAGCATTGATTCTATCATAAGGGAGGTCAGGTATTGAGACTGTACCCCTTTTTCACCATATCGTAGGAAGAGGTGATCAAGGTCACAGGTGAAGCAGGGATTTTTGACCTGAGCTAGGTGATAGATCTCATTGTTTCTCCTTCTCGGTCTGCCACTTGGAGCTAGGTGGTAGGAACTGGATGTGGGAAGGGTTTCCACATCTTCCCTTCCCTGAACCTGAGTCTTTCTGCTTAGGGATCATTGGATTATAAATAAGGACTTCAAATAACCAGCCTCAAGCAGCATTTATTAATCAAAGTTTAATACAGCAGAATACAGAAAGAACATAAGAACGGCCAGACTGGGTCAGACCAGAGGTCCATCAAGCCCAGTATCCTGTCTTCTGAAGTGACCAATGCCAGATGCTTCAAAGGGAATGAACAGAACAGGGCAATTATCAAGTGATCCATCCCCTGTCACCCATCCCCAGCTTCTGGCCGTCAAAGGTTTAGGGACAATAGACCATAGATTGTGTCCCTGACCATCTTGACTAAAAGCCATTGATGGACCTGTCCTCCATGAACTTCTCTAATTGTTTTTTGAACCCAGTTGTACTTTTGGCCTTCACAACACCCCCTGGAAACGAGTTTCACAGGTTGGCTATATGTTATGTGAAGTAACTCCTTATGTTTGTTTTAAATCTGCAGTCTATTAATTATATCGGATGACCCCTGGTTCTTGTGTGATGGGAAGGAGTAAATAACATGTCCCTAGTCACTGTCTCCACCCCAGTCATGATCTGATAGAACTCCATCATCTCCCCACTTAGTCGCCTCTTTTGTCAGCTGAACAGCCCTGGTCTTTTCAATCTCTCTGATTAAGGGAACTATTCTATGCTCCTCATCATTTTGGCTGCTCTTTTCTGCACTCCCCTCCCCCCATTCTAATATTTAATGTTTTGAGATGGGGCTGTCAGAACTACATGAAATATTTGAGTGTGGGTGTACCAGGGATTTATATACAGGCAATATGATATTTTCTGTCTCATCATCTATCACTTTCCTAATGGCTCCTCACATTCCATTAGCATTTTTTGACGGCCGCTGCACACTGAGCAGATGTTTTCGGAGAACTAGTGACAATGACTCCAAGCTCTCTATCATGAGTGGTAATAGTTGGTTTAGCTCCCATCATTTTGTATGAACAGTTGGGATGTTTTCTAATGTACATTACTTTGCATTTATCAGCATTGATTTTCATCTGCCATTGTGATGCTCCATCACCCAGTTATCTGAGGTCCCTTTCTAACTCTTCACAGTCAGCTTTGCACTGAATGATCTTCAGGAATTTTGTATCATCTGCAAACTTTGCCACAAAACTGTTTATCACCTTTTCCACATCATTTATAAGCATGTTGAACAGTACAGGTCCCAGTACTGATCCTCGGGGCATCCTGCTGTTTACCTCTCCCCTCTGAAAATGGACCATTGATTCCTACCCTTTGTTTCCTGTCTTTTAATCAGTTACTGGTCAATGAAAGAACTTCCCACTATCCCGTGACAGCCTATTTTATTTAAGAGCGTTTAGTGAGGGACTTTTCTGAACGTCCAACGCACTATAGCAACTGGATCAGCCTTGTCCACACTTATTGACTCCCTCAAAGAATTCAGATAGATTGGTGAGGCAGGATTTTCCTTTACAAAAGTCATGTTGCCTCTTTCCCAGCAGATCTTGTTCCTCTATGCATCTGATAATTTTGTTCCTTACAGTAGCTTCACCCAATTTGCCTCACACGGAAGTTAGGTTTATCAGCCTGTAATTAGCAGGCTCACCTCTAGAAACTTTTTTTTTTTAAAATGGCATTACATTGGCTATGCTCAAGTCACCTGGTACAAAGGCTGATTTAAATGCAAGGTTACATACCCCAGACTGTAATTCTGCAATTTCATAAAACCTCCTCTATTGACAGCTCAATCTGGGACAGTTCCTTAGATCAGTCACCTAAAAAGAATGGCTCAGGTGGGAGAATCTCCCTCACATCCTCTGCAGTGAAGTCCGATGCAAAGAATTAATGTAGCTTCTCTGCAATGGCCTTGTCTTCCTTGAGTGCTTCTAAACAGCGGCCCCACTTATTGTTTGACAGGTTCCTGCTTCTGATGTAATTTTTTTTTTTAAAAAGTACTGTTAGTTTTTGTGTCTTTTGCTAGTTGCTCTTCAAATTCTTTTTTTTTTGACCTGCCTAATTATACTTTTACACTTGACTTGTCAGAATATATGCTTCTTTCTATTTTACTCAGTAGGATTTGACTTCCAAATTTTGAAGGGTGCATTTTACATTTAACTCCCTCTCTTACTCTGCTGTTTAGCCATGGTGACATTTTTTGGTTGGTTCTCTTACTTTAAATATATACCCACAAATAAACACATAAATAGTTTGAGCTTCTATTATGTTTTTTTTAAACTGGTTTCCATGCAGCTTGCAGGCATTTCACTCTTGTGACTGTTCCTCTTAATTTCCATTTAAGTAGCTTCCTCATTTTTGTGTAGTCCCCTTTTTAAAGTTAAATGCTACTGAGGTGGGTTTATTTGGTATCCCCCCTTACAGGGATGTTAAATTTAATTACATGATGGTTGCTATTACTGAGTAGTTCAGCTAGATCACCTCTTGAACCCGGGCCAGTGATCCACTTAGGCCTAAATCAGGAATTCAAGAAAGGGAGGTTATACATTACTAAACCAAACTGGAGATGTGTTCTTGAAGCTCAGTTTGCTCCCAAGTAACTAACAGAAACTCTCTGCAAGGCATCCAATATGTTTAGGCCAAGAATATTCCTTTCCCATAAGTGATCTACCCAGGTGTTTCTTTTATGTTATCTCAGTTTACATAATCTATAAGATAAACATCTTCAACCCATCATTATTACAGAAGCACCTGTGCTAACAAGTAATTCCTGTTGCACTAAAACCGTCTCTCAATAACTCATTATCTGATCAATCACAGACCACATTGCAAGGGGTCCCTTTCTGAACACAATCTCCATGGGCCAATGGAGGAAGGAAAAGATTACAGACATTCCATCATTTGGTCACATGCTAAGGTTCAACCTAATTTCAGGGCACTTCACACTTATAGATACAGATCATCAGCACTTTGGTTTATGCACAAAAGATTCTGCAAGTTTTCTATCAAAGAACTGTGGGAGTTTAACATCAGCTAACACCTCTCTGGGGCTAAGTTAATTCATGTGTTCTTCTGTCAAGATGCCTTGTTCAGAGTTGCTAACACACAAGTCACTTCCTGCTCACCCCCCTTTACACAACACACTCCAGCTAGGACTTACATCATCCGGAGTGCACATATATTTGTGATGGGGCCACAACTGTTAAGCCAAAAGATTTTTCACTCATTGTTTTCCAACAATATTCTATAAATTACAGGCAAGCCAGAGATCACGTATCACCTTTCCTAGGACCTCTCTTGAGTCATGTTTTCTGTCACCAAGAAGTAATGTTTCAAAAGAAGAGCAGTGGACAGGGCAGCATTTTGGTGCATTTTACACAGCTGATTAAAAATGCACATACATTTACAAATAATACAAATACAATACAAATACAAATAATGTTATGCTCTTGAGGTGTGTCTATTTTGTGTATGTATATTGAGGTAGCACCTAGAGGGACCAATCAAGATTGCAGAGTGTTAGGACTGACCACAAGTTGCCTTGGGCTGTTACAGCATGGTTCGGGGGGAACTAGTAGTGAACTGGCTTTGACCCGCCAAGCTGGCTTGCAGCCACTCGACGGGGTAAACAAGTGAAGAGATAAGCGAGGACCAAGACTGTGCAGTGTGCGAATAGGAAGCAATAGTGTTTCCTGCCAGAGCCTGCTTGTGGGTGAATACGCTCCCCCGTTAGAAGGAGGTGATGATAAAACAGCTATGTGAATTGCCTTAGATGAAGAGTCTCACCTGTGGACCCTGGCCTTGTGGGTGCCCAGGAATTCTCCACACTGAAGCAGCACCTGCTACGAGCCCTCAAGGACAAGGCGGGAGGGTCCAGGACTGTCCGTAGCAGAAGGGGCGTAAGCATTGCTTGCTTGCTGGCTAGAAAGCATGTATTTAGTAATGCATGAAGGCTGGGAGGCTTATTATGCTTTGGCAATAAAACCAGTTATACTTATGCACCTGGCATGGCTTCACTGAGTGTGTCCCAGCCCCCACTTGGGACCGACACAAACCCCTTGCCCTGGGTGCTGTACGTACGTGTAAACTTGCAAGTTTACAATCTCAGTGGAATGATGATCCCATTTAACAGATGGAAGTTGAGGGTTAGAAAGATTAAGTGAGTGGCCTCTGGTCACATAGGAAGTCTGTGTCAGTACTAGGATTAAATCCAAATCTCCCGAGGCCCACTTCTGTGCCTAAACCAAAGCACCATGCCTTCTGGTGTATCTACAATCTGCCAAGCAGGATGGCAGTGCTACAGGTTATCTGATGAGAACCACAAAGTGGAGAGTGGGGACGCGCTTTGCTCCTTTCACTCCATGTACCTGCACGTAGCATCCATTTACTAAATTAACACATTCTCCTTGCTGGCACAGCTATAGGGAAATTTCAGCTGAGCTAGGGCACAAAAATGCCTTGAGCCTTTTTTCACTTATGAAAGGCAATTTCTGCTAGTGGAAATATGCCATTTTGCTTCACAAAGCTCTTTCTGCTGAGGAAGATTAAATTTATCGATGAAAATCAAGTTTTAGCTAGCGACAAATTCAGGGTTTTTTTGAGAGAGGTGAAAAGTGAAATTTCACATTCTTAAAAGTGCTGTTCACTGCCAGAAATGGTGAAATATTCACAGACACAGCACCATTCTTCACATGAAAATATCATTCTCACAGATCTGCCAGATTGGAGATGAGTTTTCTGTGAGGGCTAGCGATTTGGAATAAAAGCAACAAAAACTCTCCCTTAAAATGTTGCTAACAGAGCAGAAAAGTCCATTTAAAGAGGCACATAAAAGGCTATTTGAAGAAGCCAGTAGTCAAGGTCTTGCTACCTATAGAAAGCCACAAGAAATTCAAGATTTCTCTCTTATTACCTCCATATTGCCCCCACAGACCTGTGGTAATATAGGACTAGAATGGGGATGGAAACATGCTGATTTATAGCTAAAACGCTGACCCATGATCTTAAATTTAGCACCTACCTCCTGATCCTTCCTTCTGTATATTTTCAGCATATTTAGGTTATAGATTATACTGAGAAATTGAGGCTATAAAGCACTCAGAAGAAAATGTGTAGTTTAGTTTTCACCTGCTGAGAAGTTAAATATACTTCCCAATCCCTTTGTTTGCTTTGCAGCTCTGTCTGTTCAATCTCTTTACCTTGCAGAGGGATTAGAAGCTTAACACTTCCCAACTCACCAGGCAGACTCTCTGCCTTATGTTCCTCGGACACTGCCATGTCGCCAAAGTGTCTAGTATAGTTCAGTGCACGGTCAGAACCAACCTCTGCATTCATTTTGGTCATGAAAACCCAAGTGTCACCTCAGGTGTTAAATGAAACAATATAATTATCAGCTTACGATTCCATTTCTTAAGCAACATTATTATCCAGTATTTCCTTTGTTAACTGGAGGGCAAGTTTTTTCTAAACTCCGCTATCCCTTCAAACTGTATCAGCAGCTGCACCTAGAGCGGGGCTGCAGGCTCGGCCTTTCACTGGACCGACTTCTTAGTCCCTTTGAATATTGGCTTCACCTTTTCGGAAAGAAGCCACTGACACGACCCATGGCTGTGAGGCAGGGGACTGCACTTTCACTGGTTTATGATGACAAGAGCCTGCTAGCCGCTCGAACCCAGAGATATGCCAGCAGCAGTAGAGGTTATCAGAGCTGGGGGGAGGGTAACCCTCTTTCCTAGTTAAGAACAATTCTAAGCTTCACCTTCATTGTGGCAAAACATCAGGAAACCTCTTCATGGCAGCTGAGTCTTGTCTATGCTGCAGTTGGGCAGTAAATCCAGGCGTTCTCGTTAGCAAGTTACCAAGCTAACTCCAGCTGCGCTGTCTCTTTCCGCAGAGTAGATATTTAGGGGTGGGATCTGGATGGATCCAGGGCACCTGCAACTCCCAAGGAGGTGTTCAGGAGTGAAGCCGGTGCCAGCCTAGAGAGGAGATGTTCTGATTATGCTCCTGAGCGTAGATCTCCTGAATAGCAGCAACTAATGCCATTATCACATGTTCATCCGGTTGTTTCACATTAACAGAGCGGGTGGCTCATTGAGTAACAGCCTTAAAACCTTTAAAATAATCATGTGGTTAATTCTATTTAAACAGCTGAATAAGTTCTTTTTAGGAACGTTTGCTTCATTGGAATGAAATTGCACCCCCCCCTCCAGCACAGACATCTGTTAGTCAAACAGCTGTCACCTCCTAAACTCAGGCAAGCAGCTCCTCCCCTGCAGAAGGACTCCAGAGCTGATGGTATGGGCGGGCTTTTAAAGGAATGTGTGTTTAATGACACACGCTAGTGCCAGAATGGCAGCTTGTATTCCTGGTGCTTATGGGAGTGATTCTATTTAAATAATGCAGCCCACTCTAACTAATGACCAAAGAGCATAAACAAAGATATTTTTAGTTAAGTGCTGTTTAGATTGGTGATTATACTTTGGATGGTAAATATATAAAAGGCCCTCTAAAGTGTCTGTAACCTGCAGTTTGGATTATAACTTCTGAATCATTCTGAAAGTGAAAAGGTAAATTCTCTAATATAGGTTAGGACATTTTATGTCTCCCTGTGTGCATGATATTTCTTCTGTTAGAAATAGTTAGAGCCGGCTGTCCAGATAAATTAATCTGCATGAATCAGGCAGGGGCCTGTATGGATAGCAACTATTCATCGAGCTGGTTACAGTCTGACGCACTGTCTAAGGTAGGGATATTAGAGACCCAAAAGCCCAGGTGCTGAAGAGAAAAGAGTGGCTCTCAGCTCAAGCTTCAAATCAGAAGTTCCAAGAAAGCTTCCTCCAGCCCCTGCTAAATCAGTCAAAGACCGGCTTTGTTCTACCAGGCTTTCTCTCGTTAACAGTTTCTCTTTCCCCATGGAAGGCTCGATCCCTCAGCCAGAGCTAAGAGCGACTGCCCTGAGCACATGCCCCTCTTACAGTGTCCTGGCGAAATGACCTTCTTCTGCGTCCAGCCACAGGGATTTCATTAGCAGGTTTTGACCTCTGCACCGATAGCTTTTAGTTGTGATCCTCCCTCTCCCCCCATCAGTAGCTGACTGGAGAGTATACCTCCAAGCACGGCAAGTCAATGCTTTGCTACCAGGGGGCTGGGGGATGGGCTATTTCTTTTGCAGATGACCAATGTGAATCTTGCCAGGGTGACAGTGACTGGAAGGAGTTAGGGCTCGATGCACAAAGGGACATCGGCGCTGCTGCGATCCACCAACCCACATTGGCTCAGCTGCTGCCAACCTTTTTGCTGCAAAAGGTTCCTCCCCCTCCCCCCCCCCTGACCCCATTGCTGCCCGGTGAAACCCTCAGAGCAGATGAAGATAGGCAGGGTAGCACCTCTCTTGCCTGCAGGGCCCAATGCACTAGGTGTGCTCAGAACACACCTAACAGCTGGGAGCGGGGCTGGTATTGCCCATGGCTCAGGTAGGATGTTAACAGACCCGAGTTCAATCCCCCCCTCTGCCTGCTGGGGAGAAGAGGCTTGAACAGGGGTCTGCCCGCGCTCAGGTGCCGCTACCAGCCCCTGTACTGTAGAGTTATTCTCTCTCCTTTTCGGGCCCAATTAACCCTGAATTATTTACACACCATGGAGCAGCTTCAAGCAGAGAACTCTGCATCGGCCTGTCCTGCAGCCCCAGGGTTTGGGCACTCAGCTCAGAGCTAGCAGCAGCCTGTTCACGTCCCTGCTTTTCTGGGTGGGGAGGTGACTGACCAGATGCTCCCCACACTGAGGGGAATGCCTTAACCAGCAGGCTGAGGGTTGTCGGGGTTGAGGGAAGAGGTTGATTTTGCCCTGGGAGCGTTGTTGTGCTGACATCATGCTGCTGGTCAGTTCCTTTGCTGGATTTGCTCTATTCGACATTGGTGAGGCCTCATCTGGAGTCCTGTGTCCAGATTTGGGCCCCACACTTCAAGAAGGATGTGGATAAATTGGAGAGAGTCCAGCGAAGGGCAACAAAAATGATTAGGGGTCTAGAACACATGAGTTATGAGGAGAGGCTGAGGGAGCTGGGATTGTTTAGCCTGCAGAAGAGAAGAATGAGGGGGGATTTGATAGCTGCTTTCAACTACCTGAAAGGGGGTTGCAAAGAGGATGGCTCTAGACTGTTCTCAATGGTAGCAGATGACAGAACGAGGAGTAATGGTCTCAAGTTGCAGTGGGGGAGGTTTAGATTGGATATTAGGAAAAACTTTTTCACTAAGAGGGTGGTGAAACACTGGAATGTGTTACCTAGGGAGGTGGTAGAATCTCCTTCCTTAGAGGTTTTTAAGGTCAGGCTTGACAAAGCCCTGGCTGGGATGATTTAACTGGGAATTGGTCCTGCTTCGAGCAGGGGGTTGGACTAGA
The DNA here is from genome assembly GCF_965140295.1 of Lepidochelys olivacea. Classification (NCBI taxonomy): domain Eukaryota; kingdom Metazoa; phylum Chordata; order Testudines; family Cheloniidae; genus Lepidochelys; species Lepidochelys olivacea. The sequence goes on from NC_140416.1 coordinate 129,017,966, forward strand.
TGACCTTCAGGGGTCCCTTCCAACCCTGATATTCTATGATTCTAGCCATAGTAGCCAGGTGGATGCGTGCATTTGTTCCTGTGTTGCCCTCACCCCTGTGGGTGGCGTGGGGTCCTTGCTGGTTTGCTGTAGGGAGCTGAGCCACCTGGGTTGTTCTTCAGAGATCTGCCTGACCCCTATTCCCTTCTCCGGGGCGCCGGAGGGCAGCCTGGGAATGGAAACCTGGTTTTGCTTTTGTAGAGCAAGTATTAGACAGGCTGTTTTCAGGCTTTTGCATTAGGGTTGGTCTTTCCCTCAATTTCACACGGCCCCTGTCACTGGAGCATCCCATTCTACTCAGTGCCTAACGAGCCCAGCAGGAGCAGGGCTTTGCTTCTTTCCAAGGCTCTGGGCAGAGAAGCCTGATGTGTGTCGGTGCTTATCTCTAGGCAGCACGTTGGTGCTAAGGAAGGGTGTCAGGGTTCCCTCCCCACTCTGAACTCTGGGGTACAGATGTGGGGACCTGCATGAAAGAGCCCCTAAGCTTATTTCTACCAGCTTAGGTTAAAAACTTCCCCAAGGCACAAATCCTTCCTTGTCCTTGGACGGTATTCACTGCCACCACTACGTGAGTTAGGCACAGATTCAGGAAAAGGACCACTTGGAGTTCCTGTTCCCTAAAATATCCCCCCAAACCCCTTCACCCCCTTTCCTGGGGAGGCTTGAGAATAATCTACCAACCAAATAGGTAAACCAGATTCTTAAAAAACAGAACTTGATTATAGAGAAAAAAAGTAAAAGCAGCACCTCTGTAAAATCAGGATGGAAGGTAACTTTACAAGGTAATCCGATTCAAAACACAGAGGATTCCCCTCGAGGCAAAACTTTAAAGTTACAAAAAATAGGGATAAACCTCCCTCTTAGCACAGGGAAAATTCACAAGTTAAAAACAAAAGATAATCTAACTCGGCTTGCTGAATTTACTTACTCTTTTTGCAATATTGGGACTCATTTTAGGATGATTTTAGGAGAAGGAGTTTTCTCACCTGATGCGTCTCTGCTTCCCCAGAGAACACACAAACAAAGTCTCCCCTCCGCCAGGTTTGAAAGTATCTTCTTTCCCCATTGGTCCTTTTGGTCAGGTGCCAAGCAGGTTATTTGAGCTTCTTAACCCCTTACAGGGAAGGAGGAATTCTAGGCTACCCTTAGCTGTATGGTTATGACAGAGGGCTACACCAAGAAGGTGTGTTTTAAGCCTTGGTTTGAGCAACGGAGCCCAGGCCTGGGCTTGGCTTGACTTGGTTCACAGCGTCCCTGGCAACTCCCATGAGAGAGGAGGAGTATTGGGTGGTGGCCTGATCTCTGGCCTTCTCATACCTATCGTGGCTTCCGCGTTTGAGCGGTCAGTTGGAAACTGCCGCCCGTTATGAGCAGGCAAGGCAGGCGTGGGACGGTGCCCGGTGGGTGGGATGCATGTTTCCGTGTGAGCGGCAGTGCATGAAGTGCGTAGCTAGGCGGCCTGCCTAGCACCTGGTGTGCAGGTTGCACAGGAAGAGGGCCTCCCGTGTGTCACAGAGGGGTTGGCTTGTTTGTCGGGGGACTTGGGTTTTGTTATGCCCAATGCGCTCTGTTCTGCAGCCTGCGGCTTGGGTTCCCAGCTGCAGCACCGGCTAATGGAAGCTCAGGGGATGGCAGAAGATTGGGGGCTCTGGGGATCAGCAAGGTGAGATCCGTGATCGCTGGGGATGCTGGTTTGGGGCAGCGAGTTGGAAACGGGCTGTTAGCAAATAGAACAGCAGCTGCCTGTCAGTTACCTGCACTGCTGGTCTCACTATTGGCTTCATCTCAGGATGCAGTAGTGGGAATAGATTCTCCTTCAGCTCGTGTTTAGCGCACTAATGGTCACTTTCATGAATCCGTGAGCCATGGTCTGATGACAGTTGCAGCATGCGCTCCTGTCTCCATTACCATGGCGTGTGGGCTGACTGCAAACCCTCGTTGGTGCAGCGTCTTGAGACCTGGCACTCAGTTAAGCACAAGCCTAGCAGGAGCTAAGGAGCATTTTTGCATCTGGTCTCAGGCTTAGAAGACCAGCCCCCAGCAGAGATTCATGTGAGTGGAAGTGTGTTGAGTCCTCGCAGCCTACGACTAACAGAAATGAGTGCACAAGCTGCAGCAGAGTGGACACAGCGGGTCTGGAGTTTGGAGCAACTGCTATTCATTCCACAACCATCCTCATTTAAAAAACTGACAATAATCCCCAACTCATTCAGCAATGGCCACCTCTCTGCACTATCCGCAGGGCAATGACCTGAAGGATGGGGAGCAAAGGCTGGCAAGTTTCAGCCTGTAAGTATAGGTGCATCCTTGACACAAACAACACATTTTAATGTATTTTTTATAACCTATGTCAGAGATGCCTATAGCCCGGGGTAGACTGTAGGAATCCAAAATAAAGAAATTATATAGATCTACATTAATAACTTCTTCAAGGTACAACCCTGTTGCTAATTGCCTGAGGTGAGAGGAAAACCTGCAGGTAGCTATTTCTTTGCCAGTGAGGGGGTTTCTGGTACCTTCCTCTGAAGTGTTCCATGTTGGTGACTCTCAGAGACAGGAGGCTGGGCCTGATCCAGCCTGGACTCGGTCATGGTGACCAGTGCTCAACGGGGCCCAGCAGGAGCACCGGGCTGGCAGACACAACACAGCAGGAACCAATAAGTCTGGACTCTGGGCAATGTGCTCATTGCAGGGTGGGGCCAGTGGGGCTCTGGAGTCAGTGCATGCTAGGTGCTGGCTTTGTGATGGTGGCTATTCTAGCTGTGACATTACAACCAAGGTGAATGCTGGGAAGCGGTAGCTGGGAGCCTTGATGTGGGTGGGGCAGGATGTGAAATTGAGGATAAAGAGCTCTTCTGTGAGTGTCTTGGTAATGAAATATTGTCAGGTCAGCTCAGAGATGACACATGTACGCCCCTGGGTTTGCCATAGGAGATTACCAAAGGGCAGTGTTCTCTAAGCAAGGCGGCTCCCGCGCTGGGCTCAGGAAATGCAGTGGCTTGCCTGGATGCTCTACACATGATTACTTTCAGCAGGTTAAGGGCCAGAACGATGATAACTCCTGAGGGAGCCTTCTTTGTGACACAGTCCTAATGTGAGAGGTGAGAACATATCGATGTGCTGACAGTGTGCTCCAGCATCACTGCTCCCACCTTCGGCTTCTGTTATTAAAGAGAATAATCACCGGGAGATGCTGCTGCTTTTGACTTTGCTGAACTTAGCCCTGCAACAGACTATACTGCAACGTTTCTCTCCTCGCCCCCTGTGCCTATTGGAAACATGACTGCTGGTCCTGTACCCAGAGAAACAACCACAGGAGTTAACATTCCTGTTTGGTCGCCAAGTATATTCAGACTTTGTTTTATTTTTTGCTATGTCTTAATGTTAATCAGTATGGGGACCGGTGTGTGTGTGTGAGAGAGAGAGAGAGTGAGTGAATGAGTGTGTGTGTGTTTCTCGGCTTATTAGCACTACAAAAGTAGTTTCCACCCCTTTTTGTCAACTGTTGAGAATATCTCACTTCCACCTGAACTGAATTGGCTCATTAGCACTGACCACCCCCCATCATTTGGTAAGGCAACTCCCATCTTTTCATATGCTGTATATTTATACCTCCCTAGTGTATGTTCCACTCCATGCATCTGATGAAGTGGGTTTTAGCCCATGAAAGCTTATGCCCAAATAAATGTGTTAGTCTCTAAAGTGCCACAAGGACTCCTCCTTGTTTTTGCTGATACAGACTAACACGGCTACCACGCTAAAACCTGTTTAAATAATTATGATCTGCAAATAATTTGTGGACAGGTAGTATTAAATACTTGAAATTGCTATTTTCAGTTGCATTAGGTCCTGATCCTGCAACCCCTCATGCAGTTGCTTAACTTTTCTTCGGTGACTAGCTCCATTGAAATTAATGAGACTACTCGTGGTAGTAAAACAAAACAAGTATGTAAGGTATTGTTCATGCTGATTGTACCCACAGGCCACATGTAACTCTTAGAATTACTGTTCTTCTGCACATTTCCACTTCTGGAAAACTATAAATCAATTTTTCCAAGTATCTCCAATATTTATTTAAAATTCACTGTGTCGGTGAACATTCCTGCTTGTAACATTGTTTCTTAAAATGTGCATGGAAAAGGAACACACAAGGATTGCAAACAGAGTACAGGAAATTTTTGTTTAAACTTCCCTGGAAATTGTCTGCAGAATTGTCCCTCCTGGATTCATCTCTTGCAGCTATGTTGAATACTGCAGTTTCAAGGCACATCTTAAATGAGATACATAAAGGCTTAGAAAGGAATAAAAAAGGAAAACACTTACAAACGATGCCTATTGAAAGGTGAAAAGCTGATACAAAGATCTTCCCCTCTTGTCTGAGAAGTCAGAGAAGTGATGGGAAATATTATTAGTGGAGGTGGTTGAAAATTTCCCAGTGGAAAGCTTTTACCCTCAGAAATCACCATTTTGTTGAAGTTGAAACGTGCTGCTGGAATGTGCCTATTTTCACAAACTTTCATTTAGAAGAAAAATTAAATGAAGCATTTTAATCAGGGTGAAACGGAATGTTTCACTTTTTCTTTCAAATGTGGCTTTTCAGTTAGAAATGGGTGTTATTATACAGTATATTTAAACTGGTGAAGGCAAATTTATTCCTCAGGTTCCGACAGGAAAAAGAAGACACTCCTAACACGAGATACACTCGGGTGGTGTGAATTAAGGCTCCGACTTGAAGTCTTTTAAAGTCAATAGGAGATTTGCCATTTATTTCAATGTAGTTTTGGATTAGGCCTCTAGTGAGAAACTAAGATGGCTGCAGGAAAAGTGGACGGCAGCGAATTCCATGCCAGTCATATTCAGCTCTAGAACTGTGCAGCCTTTTCCCCCCTTTAACAGTGCAGCTGGATGAGACAACTTAATTTAGCATCACAGTGGTCTAGTTACTAGTTTAAATTTGACAGGAAATGAGTTATTACAGCATTTTCAAAGGGGGAACGTGTTTTTTGGAAAGATTGCACAGACCTGAGCAATTCAAATATAATGACATGGACAGAAGGTATTGTCCGGAGCATGGCTTTAAACTAGGTTCACCGGGGGAAGGAGACCAAAGCCCTGAGGTAAGTGGGAAAGCGGGATACCGGGAGGAAGCACAGGCAGGAATATCTGTGAGGGGAGGGCTCCTGCCTCATACTGGTAATGAGGGGCGATCAACAGGTTATCTCAAGTGCCTATATACAAATGCACAAAGCCTTGGTAACAAGCAGGGAGAACTGGAGGTCCTGGTGATGTCAAGGAACTATGACGTGATTGGAATAACAGAGACTTGGTGGAATAACTCACATGACTGGAGTACTGTCATGGATGGTTATAAACTGTTCAGGAAGGACAGGCAGGGCAGAAAAGGTGGGGGAGTAGCACTGTATGTAAGGGAGCAGTATGACTGCTCAGAGCTCCGGTACGAAACTGTAGAAAAACCTGAGTGTCTCTGGATTAAGTTTAGAAGTGTGAGCAACAAGAGTGATGTAGTGGTGGGAGTCTGCTATAGACCACCGGACCAGGGGGATGAGGTAGATGAGGCTTTCTTCCGGCAGCTCATGGAAGCTACTAGATCGCATGCCCTGATTCTCATGGGTGACTTTAATTTTCCTGATATCTGCTGGGAGAGCAATACAGCGGTGCATAGACAATCCAGGAAGTTTTTGGAAAGCGTAGGGGACAATTTCCTGGCGCAAGTGCTAGAGGAGCCAACTAGGGGGGGAGCTTTTCTTGAGCTGCTGCTCACAAACCGGGAAGAATTAGTGTGGGAAGCAAAAGTGGACGGGAATCTGGGAGGCAGTGACCATGAGTTGGTTGAGTTCAGGATCCTGACACAGGGAAGGAAGGTAAGCAGCAGGATACAGACCCTGGACTTCAGGAAAGCAGATTTTGACTCCCTCAGGGAATGGATGGGTAGGATCCCCTGGGGGACTAACATGAAGGGGAAAGGAGTCCAGGAGAGCTGGCTGTATTTTAAAGAATCCTTATTGAGGTTGCAGGGACAAACCATCCTGATGAGTCGAAAGAATAGTAAATATGGCAGGCGACCAGCTTGGCTTAACGGTGAAATCCTAGCGAATCTTAAACATAAAAAAGAAGCTCTCAAGAAGTGGAAGGTTGGACAAATGACCAGGGAAGAGTATAAAAATATTGCTCGGGCATGTAGGAATGAAATCAGGAGGGCCAAATCGCACCTGGAGCTGCAGCTAGCCAGAGATGTCAAGAGTAAGAAGAAGGTTTCTTCAGGTATGTTGGCAACAAGAAGAAAGCCAAGGAAAGTGTGGGCCCCTTAATGAATGAGGGAGGCAACCTAGTGACAGAGGATGTGGAAAAAGCTAATGTGCTCAATGCTTTTTTTGCCTCTGTCTTCACTAACAAGGTCAGCTCCCAGACTGCTGCACTGGGCAACACAGCATGGGGAGTAGATGGCCAGCCCTCTGTGGAGAAAGAGGTGGTTAGGGACTATTTAGAAAAGCTGGACGTGCACAAGTCCATGGGGCCGGACGCGTTACATCCGAGAGTGCTAAAGGAGTTGGCTCTGTGATTGCAGAGCCATTGGCCATTATCTTTGAAAACTCGTGGCGAACGGGGGACCCCTAATAATTGTCATTGCCCTCCGCTGGACTCTCTCCAATTTGTCCACATCCTTTCTGTAGTGGGGGGACAAAACTGGACACAATACTCCAGGTGTGGCCTCACCAGTGCCGAATAGAGGAGAATAAACACTTCCCTCGATCTGCTGGCAATGTTCCTACTAATGCAGCCCAGTATGCCGTTGGCCTTCTTGGCAACAAGGGCACACTGCTGACTCATATCCAGCTTCTCATCCTTTGTAGTCCCCAGGTCCTTTTCTGCAGAACTGCTGCTTAGCCACTCAGTCCCCACCCTGCAGCGGTGCATGGGATTCTTCCCTCCTAAATGCAGGACTCTGCACTTGTCCTTGTTGAACCTCATCAGATTTCTTTTGTCTCAATCCTCCAATGTGTCTAGGTCACTCTGGACCCTATCCCTACCCTCTAGCATACCTACCTCTCCCGTACTACTACTTACCCTAAGCTTCGTTTCATCCTTGAACTTGCTGAGGGTGCAATCCATCCCATCCTCCAGATCATTAATAAGGATGTTGAACAAAACTGGCCACAGGACTGACCCCTGGGGCACTCCGATTGATACCGGCTGCCAACTAGACATCAATTCGTTGATCACTTCCTGTTGAGCCTGACGATATAGCCAGATTTCTATCCACCCTATAGTCCATTCATCCAGCCCATACTTCTTTAACTTGCTGGCAAGAATACTGTGGGAGACCGTGTCAAAAGCTTTGCTAAAGTCAAGATATATCACATCTGCCACTTTCCCCATATCCACGGAGCCAGTTATCTCATCATAAAAGCCAATCAGGTTGGTCAGGCATGACTTGTCCTTGGTAAATCTATGTTGATGGTTCCTGATCACCTTCCTCTCCTCCAAGTGCTTCAAATGGATTCCTTGAGGACCTGCTCCATGATTTTTCTAGGGACTGAGGTGAGGCTCACCAGTCTGTAATGCTCCAGAGTCTCCTTCTTCCCTTTTTTAAAAGATGGGCACTATATTTGCCTTTTTCCAATAATCTGGGACCTCCCCTGATCGCCATGAGTCCTCAAAGATAATGGCCAGTGGCTCTGCAATCACATCCGCCAACTCCTTCAGCACCCTTGGATGCAACGCATCCGGCCCCATGGACTTGTGCATGTCCAGCTTTTCTAATAGTGTTGTGTGATTGGCTACATAAGAAACATGGCATTATTTCTATTCACTGATTGACTAACAATTTTAAAAGCTACAGAATGACTAACAAGAAACATATCTTTGGTATAAATTTTCAGATAAATAATTACATGATAAAATTCTTAAAACTGGAAGCTGCCCAAATATTTGTGAATAATCATAGTGAGATTTATTTTTTGGAACTTTAATTGACATAATTATTTGAAAATCAGTTATTTTCTAACTATTCAGCCAGCTCTAGCTGTAATGACAATAAAGATATGCCCCCAATTACTACATTTTGAGAGCTTACACAATATTGGCGAAAATCTGTTTTCACTGATTAGTTTTACCAGACCTGAAAACTGTGTGGCAGAGATATACCAGGATCCACACTAAAGTAAATTTGCTTGAACTGTTTTGCCATATTAAAGTACCATCTATATCAGAAGACTACAGAACTTTCACTTAATACACTGCCTCTGATCTCTGCATGAATAAAATCTCTAGCCCCAGAGCTTGTCAGAAATGTAGGTCCCATGTGCTGGCCTGTGTTCCCAAAATTAGGAATGTCCATACATCCAGTTAACGGGGATAAAGGTCTCTACAGTGCCCCGTGCCCACATCAGTCCATGTCTGATGGTCATATGGGATTATACATATAAATGACTGTCTGCTTGAGCAATTTGCTTTGCTGTCAGAATTATTAATAGCCCGACAATTCATTCCTTACAATGGGCTGGCACCTGTTGCTCCACTGCGGACAGAGGTGCTGCAAAATCTGGAACGGTTAAAAAAAAAGGGCTTCGCGTGTTCTGCACAAAATAACTATTTATGGTACTATGGTGTGATATTGGATTGGTTTCTCCTGCAAAAGGGATTGGAGACTCCTCAGGTTTCACTCCTGAAACTTTGTTCCTGTCCGGCTGTTGGAGAGCGGGGTTTGCCAGCACTCCACCACCTCAGAATATGTAGGTGGTTTCACCCCAAAAACCAGCAGACGCTGAGAAAAGAAGGCTGAAAAGGGACTGATAACAGCCCTTCACATGCGAAGACTATTATAAAGAGGACAGTGATAAATTGTTCTCCAAGTCCACTGAAAATAGGACAAGAAGTAATGGGTTTAATCTGCAGCAAGGGAGATTTAGGTTAGATATTAGGAAAAACTTTCTAACTCTAAGGGTAGTTACACTCTGGGATAGGCTTCTGAGGGAGTCTGAGAGTCCCCATCATTGAAGGTTTTTATGAACAGGCTGGACAAACACCTGGCAGGGAGGGTTTAGGGTTACTTGGTCCTGTTTCAGTGCAGGAGGCTCGACTTGATGACCTCTCAATGTCCCTTCCAGCCCAGCAGTTCTGTTGTTCTATGAACATGGAAAAGTAAAGTTCTGACTGTAATAAAATGACTCCAACTTTTCCTGGCTCTTTACTTGTTTCCCAGATGACAAATAGGTTTAATTCCAAAGCTCTCTAGGAAACGTCTTCAATATTTAAACAAATCTCCTAGGGGAACTTTGCAAATGTAAATCTTCTTCTCCCCCCCCCCCCCGCATCAGCAGTGAACAACCCATTGAATTAAAATAAATGATGATTCAAATGTCAGAAAATGTTTGGTTATTAAAAACTCATCAAATGCAGGTTGTTGGAATGAATGTTACTGAATCTGACACCATTTCAAAGGCTTTGAAACCAGCAAGCAGCCCATATTTTAACAACCACGGAACTCTTGGTTAGTTGGGTTACAGAAAAGGCTTGTGTATCAGGGCTGGAGTATTCTGTGCTGACGTCACCCCCGCTCCTGTGCGTGAGCAAACTGGGTCATATCAGCCGCTGGTGTAAGTCAGCGTTGCCCCCTTTCAATCATCTGCATCTTATTTCTTCCAGTAAATTAAGATTAAGACCAGGAAAGTGAGAACCTCTGATAGGCTACTATATGAAACAAACCTAAGTGAGTCCACTGGCAACATAGGCTAAACCATGTAACACTGCCACTTGGACATTTTCAGAACCGCCCGTTGTACCCGTAAGAACATAAGAACAGCCACACCTCAACCTGGATAGTTCCTCAGATTTGTCCCCTAAAAAGAATGGCTCAGGTTTGGGAATCTCCCTCAGATCCTCAGCTGTGAAGACTGATGCAGAGAATTCATTGAGTTTCTCCACAATGACCGTATCGTCCTTGAGTGCTCCTTTAGCACTCCATCGTCCAGTGGCTGAATTGGTTGTTTAGCAGGGTCCCTGCTTCTGATGTACTTAAAAAATGTTTTGCTCTTACTTTGAGTCTTTGGCTAGCTGTTCTTCAAGTTCTTTTTTGGCCTTCTTAATTATATTTTTACACTTCATTTGCCAGAGTTTTTGCTCCTTTCTATTTTCCTCACTAGGATTTAACTTCCACTTTTTAAACGATGCCTTTTTGCCTCTCACTGTTTCTTGTACTTTATTGTTTAGCCATGGTGGTGCTTTTTGGGTTCTTTTATTATGTTTTTTTTTTATTTGGGGTATACATTTAAGGTGAACCTCTATTATGGTGTCTTTAAAAAGTTTCCATGCAGCTTGCAGGGATTTCACTTTTGGTGCTGGGCCTTTTAATTTCTGTTTAACTACCCTCCTCATTTTTGTGTAGTTCCCCTTTCTGAAATTAAATGCTACAGTGTTGGGCTGCTTTGGTGTTTCCCCTGTCACATGGATGTTAAATTTAATTATATTATGGTCACTATTACCAAGCAGTCCAGCCATATTCACCTCTTGGACCAGATCCTGTGCTCCACTTAGGACTAAATCAAGAACTGCCTCTCCTCTTGTGGGTTCCAGGACTAGGTGCTCCAAGGAGCCGTCATTTAAGGTGTCAAGAAACTTTATCTCTGCATCCTGTCCTGAGGAGACCTGTACCCCGTCAATATGGGGAGAGTTGAAATCCCCCATTTATTATTGAGTTTTTTTATTTTAATTGCCTCTCTAATGTCCCTGAGCATTTCCCAGTCACTATCACCATCCTGGTCAGGTGGTCAGTAACATAACCCTACTGCTATATTCTTATTACTCGAGCATGGAATTACTATCCCTAGAGATTCTATGGTACAGTTTGGTTCATTTAAGATTTTTACTTCATTTGATTCTACACTTTCTTTCACATATAGTGCCACTCCCCCCACAGCATGACCTGATCTGTCCTTCCGATATATTTTGTACCCTGGTATTACTGTGTCCCATTGATTATCCGCATTCCACCAAATTTCTGTGATGCCTATTACATCAATATCCTCATGTAATACTAGGCACTGTAGTTCATCCATCTTATTATTTAGACTCCTAGCATTAGTATATAAGCACTTTAAAAACTTGTCACTTATTAGCTGTCTGCCATTACATGATGTAATTGAATGGGACTTTTTTCATTATCCCTAGCCTGTTTCTTGCTTGCATATTTATACCTGCCTCTGGAAATTTCCGCTACATGCCTCCGACGAAGTGGGTATTCACCCACGAAAGCTGCTGCTCCAGTACGTCTGTTAGTCTATAAGGTACCACGGGATTCTTTGCTGCTTTCATTAGACTGTTTCTTATCAGATCCTACCTGTATTTTATCATCTTCCATCCTCTTCTCCTTACTAGGACATAGAGAATCTCCATTAATAGATCCTCCCCTAAGGGATGTCTCTGTCTGAACCACGTGCTCCTCCGCACCCGTCAGCTTTCCCCCACCTTAGTTTAAAAACTGCTCTATGACCTTTTTAATGTTAAGTGCCAGCAATCTGGTTCCATTCTGATTTAGGTGGAGCCCATCCTTCCCGTATAGAGTCTCCCTTTCCCAAAGCTTTCCCCCAGTTCCTAATAAATCTAAACCCCTCCTCCCTACAGTACCGTCTCATCACGCATTGAGACCCTGCAGTTCTGCCTGTCTAACCGGCTCTGCGCGTGGAACTGGAAGCATGTCAGAGAATGCTACCATGGAGGTCCTGGACTTCAGTCTCTTCCCTAGCAGCCTAAATTTAGCTTCCAGGACCTCTCTCCTCTCCTTCCCTGTGTCATTGGTACCTACATGTACGATGACCACCGGCTCCTCCCCAGCACTACACATAAGTCTGTGTAGATGTCTCAAGAAATCTGCAACCTTCACACCAGGCAGGCAAGTCACCATGCAGTTCTCCTGGTCATTGCAAACCCAGCTCTCCATTTCTAATGATCAAATTTCCTATTACTAACAACTGTCTCTTCCCAATAACTGGAGTTCCCTCCCCTGGAGAGGTATCCTCAGTTCAAGAGGATACCACCATATCATCTGGAAGGAGGGTCCCGACTATGGGATCGTTTCCCTCTGCTCCAGTTGAATGTTCTCCTTGCCTGAGACTTTCATCCTCCTCAACAGCACAGAGGCTGTCAGATGGGGGATGGGACCATTCTGCTGTGTCCTGGAAAGTCTCATGTATGTATCTCTCTGTCTTCCTTAGTTCCTCCAGCTCAGCCAGCCTGGTCCCAAAGCCCGTACATGGTCCCTGAGGGCCAGGAGCTCCTGGCACCGAATGCACACACATGCCACCCACCCATAGTGCAGATGAGAATGACATTTTCACATCACTGTCTCCTTCTACTCATTGTTATTCCAACCTTCTTCTGCAGTCATCCCTGCAGACTGAAGCCAGAATTCCTTCGGAAAGGCTCAGGCCCCAGATTGGGACTAGATTTTCAGAGGATCTTAACACACTGAGTGCACAGTGGGTGTGGGGCTCCATTGAAAACCTGCCAGTTGGTGTCACAGGGGAAACTGGTGGGTGTTTAGCACTTACAGAAATCTCACCCTTCTTCAGGAGCTTAACTTGGAGCAGAGTTCTTTGAGAAACCCAGCCCCACTTCTGGACTCTGTGCACAAGTGAACCTGGCCCTGAAATTCCTTTTGTGGCGACAAGTCACACCAGATTTTCAGGGAGCTGTCACTGAGCCAAGAACTGAACCTGGGTCTCTGGAGCCCTGTCCACTGTCTTATCCCCTCCACCATCCTTCTCACCGACAAGGCCCCTGAAGTGTGCTTCAGTTGTATTTATCATTCTCACGGCCTATGTTTCCTCCTGAGGCCTTTCCGTTCTGCCCAGGAATGTATTTGTATATCAGTTCCTCTTAAACACCCACTCTAATGTCATCAATTATTGATCTCACTTTATTCTATAAAAGCCAGTTCCAGTGTAACCAAGTAGGATCACACTTCAGTTAGAGCTGCTAAACAATATTTTCCTCTGTTATTTGTACCTGGTGTTAGATATTCTGTGAGGAGAGACTGCACCTGTATTTAATTTAGGTGGACATGGAGTATTATAGAATCATAGAATACCAGGGTTGGAAGGGATCTCAGGAGGTCATCTAGTCCAACCCCCTGCTCAAAGCAGGACCAATCCCCAATTAAATCATCCCAGCCAGGGCTTTGTCAAGCTTGAACTTAAAAACTTCTAAGGAAGGAGATTACACCACCTCCCTAGGTAACGCATTCCAGTGCTTCACCACCCTCCTAGTGAAAAAGTTTTTCCTAATATCCAACCTAAACCTCCCCCACTGCAACTTGAGACCATTACTCCTCGTTCTGTCATCTGCTACCACTGAGAACAGTCTAGATCCATCCTCTTTGGAACCCCCTTTCAGGTAGTTGAAAGCAGCTGTCAAAATCCCCCTCATTCTTCTCTTCTGCAGACTAAACAATCCCAGTTCCCTCAGCCTCTCCTCATAAGTCATGTGTTCCAGCCGCCTAATAATTTTTGTTGCCCTCTGCTGGACGTTTCCAATTTTTCCACATCCTTCTTGTAGTGTGGGGCCCAAAACTGGACACAGTACTCCAGATGAGGCCTCACCAATGTCGAATAGAGGAGAACGATCATGTCCCTCGATCTGCTGGCAATCATAGAATTGCTGGGCTGGAAGGGACCTCGAGAGATCATCTTGTCCATCCCATGCTCTGAGGCAGGACCAAGGAAATCTAAATCATCCCTGACATGTGTTTGTCCAACCTCATCTTAAAAACCTCCAGTTACCAGCATTCCACAACCTCCATGGAAAGCCTTTTCCAGAGCTTAACTATCCTTATAGTTAGAAAGTTTTCTCCTAATATCTCACCAAAATCTCCTTGCTGTAGATCGAGCTGATTACTTTTTGTTGTACCTTGTGTGGACACGGAGAACAGTTGATCACCATCCTTTTTATATCTGTCCTTAACACAGTTGGAGACTATTATCAGGTCCTCCCACAGTTTTCTTAAGACTGGACGTGGTGATTTTTTAACCTTTCTTCATAGGTCTGTTTTTCTAAACCTATCATTTTTTGTTGCTCTCCTCTGGACTTTCTCCAATTTGTCCATATCCTTCCTAATGTGTGGTGCCCAGAAGTGGACACAGCACTCCAGCCAATGCCAATTAAATTCTGTGTCGTGCATACAACACTCCTGCTAATATACCTCAGAATATTAGCTTTTTCACAGATACAACACATTATTGGTTCATACTCATTTGGTGATTCACTATAACCCCTGGATCTTTCTACTAAAGATCTAGCCAGTTAATCTCCATTTTGTAGTTGTGCCTTTGATTTTTTTTTTCCTTCCTAAGTGTACTAATTTACACTTGTCTTTATTGAATTTCATCTTGTTGATTTCAGCCCAATTCTATAATTTGCCCTGGACATTTTGAATTCTAATCTTCTTTTCCAAAATTCTATCAACCCCTCAGAGATTGGTGTCAGACTCAAATTTTATAAGCATATTATCCACTCCATTATCCAAGTCATTAACGAAAATATCAAGTAGGACCTCACCCAGGACTGACTACTGTGGGAGCCCATTGGATACATCCTCCCAGTTTGACAACAAACCATTGTTATCTACTCTTTGAGTACAGTTTTACCACCGGTTACTTACCCACTCTAGACCACATTTCCCTGGTTTGCTTATGAAAATACTATGTGAGATTGTGCCAAAAGCCGTCCCAAAATCAAGATATATCTGCTTTCTCCATCCACTAGGTCAGGAACCCTATCAAAGAAGGAAATTAGATTAATTTATGATTTGTTTATTGACAAACCCATGCCAGCTATTACTTATTACCCTATTATGTTCTAGGTGTTTACGAATTGGTTGTTTAATAATTAGTTGCAGGATCTTTTCAGGTATCTAAGTTAGGCTGACTGATCTATAACTCTCTGTGTTCTCTTTGTTCCCCCTTCTAAAGACTGATACAATGTTTGCCTCTCTCCAGTCCTCTGGGACCTCACCATCCTCCATGAGTTCTCCAAGATAATCACTATCGGTTCTGCAAAAAGAACAGGAGGACTTGTGGCACCTTAGCGATGAACACATTTATTTGAGCATAAGCTTTCGTGGGCTACGGCCCACTTCATCGGATGTATAGAATGGAACATATAGAAAGAAGAGATATACATACAGAGAACATGTCGCTTCAGTTAATTCGTTAATACTGGAGTCCCGCCATACAGACCTGAATACATCTAAAAGACCTACATATATTTTAACCTGTTCTTTCTCTATTCTGGTTTGAGTTCCTTCCTCCTTGTTGTTATTAATATTGTTTTACGGCTCTGATCCCAGTTAACTTTTTTAGGGAAGACTGAAGCAAAATAGGCATTAAACACCTCAGCCTTCTTGTTCTCTTCCATGATTAGCTCTCCTTCCCCACTACACATTCCTTCACCTTTCTCTTCCTCCTAATATATTTCTAGAACCTTTTCTTATTGCCTTTTATGTCCCTTGTTCGGTGAAACTCATTCCGTGCCTTAACTTTTCTGATTTTTCCCTACATCTTTGCATTGTTTTTGTTGTTGTTGTTTGTTTGTTTGTTTAATATATTCAACCTCAGAAATCTGTCCATGTTTCATATTTTTTAGGATTACTTTCTGATTTTCAGGTCATTAAAGAGCTCCTGATGGAGCCATATTGGTCTCTTACTATTCTTATCTTTCCTCTGCTCTGGAATAGTTTTGTTGCTGTTGATTTTGTTGTGCTTCAATGTTGTTTCTATGAGACACTGCCAACTCTCCTCAACTCTTTTTACCCTTAGATTTTCTTCCTATGGAATCTTACCTACCAGGTCCCTACATTTATTAAAGTTTGTTTTTAGAAGTCCAGTGTTTTTTATTCTACTGTTCTCACTCCTGCCTTTCCTTAGAATCATGAAATCTATCTTTTCACAATCACTTTCACCCAAATTGACTTCAATCTTCAGATTTGCAAACAATTACTCCCTTTTAGAGTCGAGTCTAAAATGATTGTCTCTTTGGTTACTTCTTCCATCATCTGAAACAAGAAGTTGTCCCCAGTATGTTCCAAGAACTTACTGGAGATTTTTCTAACAGCTTGCGGGTAGTTAAAGTCCCCCATTCCTACCAGGTCTTGTGTTCTGGATTATTTCTCTTATTTGTTTAAAAATGTCTCATCCACCCCTGCTTATTTGGTCATCTATGGTAGACCTCTACCTTGATGTCACTCCTGTTTTTTTCTCCCTTTTATCCTTACTCAGAGACCTTCAGGAGCCACGCCTCTCACCTCTTTCTGGACTTCAGAACAAGTGTATATATTCTTGATGTATAATGTAATACCTCCTCCCTTTCCCCCTTCACTTTCTGAACAAGCTATACTCTTCTATACCAATTTTTCATTGATGAGATTTGTCTCACTAAGTCTCAGTGGTTCCAATTTAGCTTGTGTACTTAGACTTCCAATTATTTCTGTTTATTCTCCATATTCCTTGCATTGTGTTGGAGATGAGTTGTGAAGGGAAAGTCTGTATTGTTTAACAGCACACTCCCTGTCTATAGAGCAATCATACTGCTTGTATAAACCCCAGTAATCTATATGACACACAGCACCGTATATCCCCTGAATGGAGTGCATTAGTGTTATAATTACCTATCCAATATGTCTCAAAACCAGCATATCAGGCTGATTGATGCACACAACATTTATAAAAATGTAAGGATTTTTTTAAAAATTCTTTTAATTTTAAAATTGTTCTGGGACTTTTTTCCCCTCATAATTTGAAGCTCTCTTGCCTGGTCTCTCTTGCCCCCTTTCCCACAGAAGGAGCAGTGCCCTCTTCAATCAGCTTTGTTTGGTGGCAGGAAAGGGCCTCCACCAGGGGCTAAGGAATGAGCCCTCAGTGTCAGGGTACCTGCAGAGCTGAACAGTAGCACTTGTATAAAACAGAAAGAACAACCCTGGCTGTACCTTCTTCCCCCATTGCCTGCATTGCCAGCTGCTGGCTGAGTGGTTCCACTTACTATCATAATCCAAATACAGGGGTGTCCATGAAAAGACTCCCTCTGAGTTCAGTCGGATCTGGGTCTGGCTCTAACTGAATAGGTTAGAAATTAAGTAATTGCTATGCTTTGCCCTCATTGCTTTGAGGAGGGGACTTATCAAACACTGTTGTAACCACCTCACTCTTTGATGAAGCACTGTAAGATGTTGAAGGTGTTGCTAGGAAAGGTCACATCTGGGGGTAACACAGAGGAAGCACAAATATTATAAGAGAGTTTACTCTGTAGACGAGTCTGTTTTTTCTACCCTACCTGCTGCTGCCAGAGCTGTTCTGCTCTGTTGCCACAATAAGGGCCCTATCAGAGACCAAATTAATGGGGGGAAATGTGAAATATTACTCCCATCAGGTGGCTGCTTCTGATTATTTATCACAATGAGATATCAGAGGGGCTCCTTGGGCCCTGGCATACTCAGGCGCTCACATACCAGTATTAATTACAAACCTTATTAAGACACATTTAAAACCCATATTAAATACAATCAAGTCTGATTTAGAGAGACTGGGAAGGTAAACATAATTAAAATGAATGAAGTACCGAGAATATAAATTCCCTCCCACCCAGCACTTGCAAGTTATATTCTGAGAGGATCAGCAACACTTCCCAGTAATCCTTGTGTCGCATGGTGAGAAAAGAAAACCTTAGGTTACTTGTGAAACTTCTGTGGCTTCTTCCAAAGGGGAATTTTGAACCCCTGTGTGATTTTGTCTTCCCCCCAGGAGTCAAGAATACAGGGGGGTATTTAAAAAGAGAGGTCTGGTCTGAACAGTGGTGGCTGACTAGGGAGTATCAAAAGAAAGGGATGGGAAGATTTAACATTGAGGAAATCTACTGCCATGGTTTAGCTGACACAGAGTTTGTATCAAGAAAAGGAGTACTTGAGGCACCTTAGAGACTAACCAATTTATTTGAGCATAAGCTTTCGTGAGCTACAGCTCACTTCAGCGGATCCACTGAAGTGAGCTGTAGCTCATGAAAGCTCATGCTAGTCTCTAAGGTGCCACAAGTCCTCCTTTTCTTTTTGCAAATACAGACTAACACGGCTGTTACTCTGAAACCTGTCATTATGCAAGAGTTTGTATTGACAGCATCTACTGAGGCCTAGCAAACCCTACAGGAGCTGGGCAAGGGCTGCAAATGTCTTTCCAGGAATTTGTGGAATAGTTTAGAGACAGGCATGCCGAGTGCCCTGCCTGTGAGAGAGTGAGTGCATTTCCCAGGGTCCATTTGGACCAGGAGTTTGCAGGGAGGGTTGCTCCCAGACACAGCACATTTTCAGGGCTAGATAGTTTCTTTAGGCCCTGCCCTCAGCATGGGATGATGGAGCAGCCCTGAGAGAAATGGGGATTCAGACACACCCTCTGACCCACACTTCCCTCTTGGCTCCCCATTGATCAGGGGGTGCAGATGGCTGGAGCAATTTGTAGCTGCCTATATCAGCAAATGTAATCACCTGCGCCGGCTTAGCTGCCCTTCCCCTTCCCTGCTGGTGGGGAGTGCTCACTTGCTCCTGCACATACAGAGTTAAGGTCTGGGTGACCTGTGCATGTGCATAAAGCGGGGTGGGGGAGGGAGGGTTCCCCTGGCTTCATTATGAAGGCACCAGTATTTGCACAGGAAGCTTACGTGCACCCAATCAAGGGCCAAAAGGAGAGCATTCAACCTCTCTAGACAATTGAAGTAACCAACCTGGCTCAGATATGGAACAGCAGATGCTGACTAGGATCAACTTGCAAGTCATCTCTAGACCAAGCATTATTCACCCAGATGATTGTAATAATTTCAAATACACCTGAGCAAAATAAGAAACATAATTTGCTTCTGGCCAATTTGGGAACAGAAATAGAAAAGACTCACCCAGTACATTATTCCTTATGATTCCCCGCTCCCCATCAGCTGTAGTCTTTTTGGACACTAGATTATTTAAAAATAACAAAGCAGAAATTACCCAGCAAAACTGCTTAACATCGGAGATGTTGAGAAGCTCACAAAGTCATTTCATGGTAGAGTACACAGAGTCCTTTGTCTTGCCTTTAAATTCAATATCCAAATCCTACTATCTGAAAAATTAACTAGGTCAGTATTCACGTTAGTGATGGGTGACTCTTTACCCGAGTGTTTGATCTTGTGGTTGCTCTTGGAAAGCTGAAGAGAGAACTCGATATACTTGCAGAGTGGAGGGTTACAAAGCCCAGTGAAGAGTAATAAGAGCTGAAAGGTCTTTGACCAGCCTGCCATTTCATGTGCGCACCTGCATAATAAGTTTTGCAATCAAGTTGCTGCTTGGTAATACTTTTGTGTTATTGTTTTATTTTCCTGGTTATAGAAGAGGCAACAGTTGCCAGATGGCAGTGAAGGCAAAAAAATCTACTTCCACTGAAAACAAGTTAATTTCTTCACTCTTTTTTTTTAAATGTTATTTTCTTGAAAGCAGTTAAATACAAAATGCTAATCTCTCCTTAATCCATCATAATCCCATTGTATGAAGTCCTATTTTCAGTGCTAATTGTATTCCTGAAACTAAACGCTGACACCGTCAGTCAGCATCATTTTCAAGGGACCACAACAAATCCAGGGTTAATCTCTCAAAGCTG
Organism: Lepidochelys olivacea; assembly: GCF_965140295.1. Lineage (NCBI taxonomy): Eukaryota > Metazoa > Chordata > Testudines > Cheloniidae > Lepidochelys > Lepidochelys olivacea. The sequence goes on from NC_140416.1 coordinate 129,037,687, forward strand.
GTTTAATGTCCCCTACTACTGCTACCATTTTATTACTATTAGCATTTCCCCTTTCTTTCGTGTACTAAATGTGCTTACATATCAGGTGAAGTGAAGAAAGGACACCCCATAGATCGTACTATTTGGGGCTATTTCAGCCTATTCTTTGGGCAAAACTACAAATGACATGTACCATATCAAATAAAGTGTGGGGAGTTTTCTCAGGATTTTTCTGTGTACCCTGTGATTCCAAAGCAAGAATTCTTCAATTTGCTACTTAAAACTAAATGCAAAGTAGATTTGAGTTGTGAAGATTATATTTAGAGAAGATATAATTCCCTCCTAATTCATATGTATGCACAAAACAAGAGGCGGATGTAGCTAATTTTAGGTTCAATAAAGTGAGAAACTTCAATGATCCACATTTGTAAAATATCAATAAAAAGTTTTTAAACAATATGAAATTCGTCTAAAATGAAAGCTTAAACCATGAAGGTTTTATTGGTTTCTGTTGGTGAAAGAGGCAAGCTTTCTAGCTACAGAAAGCTTTTCTTCAGCTCTGTGTATCTTGAAAACTTGCCGATTTCACCACCAGGAGTTGGTCCAATAAAATATATTACATCACACACCTTTTCTCTAATATTCTGGGACCAACAGAGCCACATTACTACGAAGTTTAAACCATGACATTTAGTTTAGATAATGTCTGAGACAAAGGTGGCAAAGGCAACATTATATATAACTATTACACTCCCCATCTTCCTGCATGAAATCTTAACTCTTTCCTAAGACAAAGGCCAGAGTTCTGTCTTTTCAAACTTTTTAGAAAGCATTACACAGAATTAAATCTCAGGATTATTGTATGTAAAATCCTGAGAAGAAAGCGTTAATGCTTCCCATCCAACTTCAAAGACAGAGTACCACACAGATTCTTAGTACATAAAACATAAGAACAGCCAGACTGGATCAGATTAATGGTCCTTCTAGCCCAATATCCTCTCGTCCAACAGTGGCCAGTGCCAGATGCTTCAGAGGGAATGAACCAAACAGGGTAATTTATCAACTGATCCATCCCCTGTCGCCCGGTCCCAGTTTCTGGCAGTCAGAGGCTTAGGGACATCCAGAGCATGAGTTTGCATCCCTGACCATCTTGGCTAATAGCGATTGCTGGACCTATCCTCCATGAATTTATCTAATTCTTTTTGAACCCTGTAAAAGTTTTGGCCTTCACAACATCCCCTGGTAATGAGGTCCACTGTTTTACTCTGTGTCACGTTAAGTACTTCCCTATGTGTGTTTTAACCCTGCTACCTACTAGTTTCATTGGGTGACCCCTGGTCAGGGGTTCTGTGAAGGAGTAAATAACACATTTGTTTTCTCATATGAACAGTCCCAGTCTTTTTAATCTCTCCTTAGATGGAAGATGTTCCATATCCCAATATTTTTTGTTGCCCCTTCGCTGTACTTTTTTCTAATTCTAAGATATCTTTTTTTGTAGTGAGGTGATCAGAACTGTATGCAGTATTCACAGTGTCGGAATACCCTGGATTTATGTCATGGCATTATAACATTTTATATCTTATTATTTATCCCTTTTCTAATGTTTCCTAACATTCTGTTCGCTTTTTTAACAGCTGCTGCACATGGAGTGGATGTTTTCAGAGAACAATCCACAATGACTCCAAGGTCTCTTTCTTGAGTGGTAACAGCTAATTTAGACACCATCATTTTGTATGTAAAGTTGTGATTATGTTTTCCAATGTGCATTACTTTGCATTTATCCGCATTGAATTTCATCTGCATTTTGTTGCCCAGTCACCCAGTTTTGTGAGTTCCCTTTGTAACTCTTTATAGTCAGCTTTGTATTTTACTATCTTGAGTAATTTTTTTTATTATCTGCAAACTTTGCTACCGCACTGCTTTCCTCTTTTTCCAGATCATTTATGAATTTGATGAACACCACTGGTCCCAGTACAGATCCTTGAGAGACTCTGCTATTAACCTCTCTCTGCTGTGCAAACTGACCGTCTGTTCCTGCCTTTGTTTTCTACCTTTTAACCAGCTACTGATCCATGAGAGCACCTTCCCTCTTACCCTATGACTACCTACTTTGCTTAAGAGCTTTTGGTGAGGGACCTCATCAAAGGCTTTCTGAAAGTCAAAGTTCACTATATCCAGTGGATCCCCCTTTTCCCACATGTTTGCTGAAACCCTCAAAGAATTCTAATAGATTGGTGAGGCATGATTTTCCTTCACAAAAGCCACGTTGACTGTTCCCCAACATATTATGTTCATCTGGGTGTCTCATAATTCTGTTCTTTACTATAATTTCAATCCAATTATCTGGTACTGAAGTTAGTCTAACTGGCCTGTAATTGCCTCTGATACCTTTTTAAAAAAATAGCATTATATTAGCTATCCTCCACTCACCTGTTATAGAGTCTGATTTAAGTGACAAGTTACCTTCCACCATTAGTAGTTCTGCAATTTCATGTTTGATTTTCTTCAATTCTTGGGGGAATATCTTCTGGTCCTGGTATCTTATTGCTGTTTAATTTATTAAATTGGTTCCATAATCTCCTCTAGTAAACAGACATTTAATGCTCACAGAAAACATTGTAAATAGTATCTGGAATACTATGAAAACCTTTTAAACAAAATATACTAAACAGTAAATCTACGTGTTCTTCATACAAACTTTTGTTGTTGTGGTTACAGAGCAAATGTAAGCTTTCAACACAGTATTTTGTGCTTAGTGTTTTCTATACTTTAGCACACCCATCTAACAACACATTCCCTTCTGATCTTCTCTCAGATATAATTTCTTAATTTTTATAGCATGATAACAATGTGTGGTGTGTGTCACCTGAGCTCTTCAAAGCTAGGAAAAAGGCAGCAGATACTCTGGAATTTCCACAGCTACCAGCATTCCAGCCCTTGGGTTAAGAGGTGACGGGTCCTCTCAGCTACTGTGAAACAGAAGTCTGTAGCGTATGGGACACATTAAAGATTTTAATTTAGCGTAAGTGCAGAGATAAGATATAGCAGGCAGCAGTAATGCAAGGAATCTGCAGCCCCAAGCCTGTAGGTTATTAGCTTAAGTAGTTAGCATAAGGATGTCAGGCCCATAGCCATTGGGGTTATTGCTGGTCAACTTACTTATGCTACATCACAAGATGACAGAAGATATTATTTTGCTTATTTTGAAATATTTTTTGCATGCAATGTTGACAGGTAACAACAAGACAGTTGATGCTAGTTTGGGTATTTGGGGATAAGAACATCAGCAGATGCATAATGGCAAGATTGCCATAGTCACCAAGTGATCTATATGCTAATGCATTTGGGATACTTAATATACCAATCGATAGGAAAATGAAACCCCAACGTTAGGGGGTGAGGAAGTTTTGGGCAAAGGAGGCCAAACACTCTTATAAATAAGGCTACATTTTAGTCACAGGTATTTTTAGGAAGCGTAATGGACAGGTCACGGGCAGTAAACAAAAATTCACGACCCATGTCCTGTCCATGACTTGTACTATATACCCTTGACTAAAACTTGGATGCTCTGGGGTGGGGTGAGGGCACCGTCGGTGCTCTGAGGGGGTGGCCCGAGGCTGCCGCTGCTGCTGGGGGGGGTGCGGGGGGCGGTGCGTGACCTGGTGCTGAAAGGGGGGGGGACTGTCAGGCTTCCTACCCGGCTCCCTGAAGTGGCCAGCATGTCCCTGTGGCCCCTAGGCAGAGGCACAGCCAGGGGAGCTCTGCGTGCTGCTCCTGCCTGGATCGCCCGCTCTGCAGCTCCAATTCGCTGGGGACTGTGGCCAATGGGAGCTGGGGGGGGGTGTGCTGCCTGTGGATGGAGGCAGCATGCAGAGCCACCTGGCTGCTCCTCCGCCTACGAGCCAGACATGACAGCCACTTCTGGGGAGCCCCTCCACCCCTGAGGTAAGTGCTGCCCAGAGCCCTCACCCCCTCCCACACCCCAAACCCTTGCCTCAGCCCTGAGCCCCCTCCCACACCCAAACTCCTGCTGCTGCTGGGTGGGAGGGGCGCGGTGGCCTGAGACTGCCCCAGCAGCAGCTGGTGCGGCTGGACCAGGGGCCACCCGAGCTGCTCAGATGGCCCCCAGGCCAGCCGCACCAGCCACTGCAGCAATCGCAGAGGTCCCAGAAAGTCACAGAATCTGTGACTTGTGTGACAACTGTGACAGACTCGCAGCCTTACTTATGAATATTCATGGTAGCTATCAGATCCTATTAAAGGGCCAACCACAGTCCACACCTTGATCACTGGACTCACCTGGCAGGCCAGAGACAGGGTAGGACCCCCGTGGACCACTACCTGCCTTCACACCTCTAGGTCGCCACAAGAATTGTGTGAGTATGCGTATGATATGACACTGGTCATCAAATCAATATTGCATTATTGTAACATTTTTGTTTGGATCAGAACCTTTGTTTGTTAGCAATGTAAATGAAACTATTGCAAATTCAAAAGCTTTTTCCTAACTGTGAGCGCTGCAACTCTGCACATCGGGGTTCCCAATCAAACAACAATTCTAACACTACTGTGTCTGATTTTGAGACTAGAATTTATCAAACCTCAGATGTTTAATTTGTTAGTTGGGGATTCTTAAGTAATCAATATAATCAAGTGATCAGATAACATGCCTGTATCCAAAGTGATGCAGGGATTGGGATGAGTGTACAGAACATCCATTCCCTGGATCTCTATACGGCTCACACAAAAGGACACTTTCTTCTGCCCATAAGTCCATCTAAGTCAGGCAAGAATTTACAGACTCTCCCCTCACTTAGTGCTGCCCCGTTCACACTCTTTACCTGAGACGCAGTCCCAGTAGAAAGCAGGGAGCAGATTGCTCAATGTAAGTTCCACGGGCTCTAGGGGTAACAAACGTCCCAGCCCCCAGCTTTCCCACTAGATCTACAAAACACACCATGGTGGAGAAAGCCTTCTTCTGACGGAGTGCTTCCCTGGCATGTAAAGCTGGAGCAGCACTCGCCTGTTTCCAACATGGCCCAGGGACCCAGCCCTGACAGCAGACCTGTGTAGATGAGCCACTAAGTGCACAGATCTGTCTTTAATGCCTATATTTATTAACCTCCCCTGCCCCCCTCCCATACTGTGATTGGCTGAGCGCTCAGAGGGTGACTGGGTGGGACCTGCCAGGCAGATTGCCCACAATGAAAACTTTCTATACAGCCTCAGAAACAGCTACTGAGTAATGGTCACGCCCTATTTCCGGATGTTTCTTGGCCATTGTAGATGAGTTACTGTGACCTGTACTCAGCACATGTGCAGAGTCAAAGAGTATCCAACTAAACCCCATGTCTCCTCCTCATTGCTTCTCTCCCCTTCTTTGGGCCAAACAAATTCAAATGCCTCAGTACAAAACTTGTGGGTTCACACGTAGAAATGCATCAGAGACAAACTAATAACGTCAGTGAGGGTGTTGTGGATATACCTATTGCCAGTTCTGTGCATTTGATTCAAAGAAAAAAAATAAATAATTTCAAAGTTTTCCATCAGTAAATGACACATGTTGAAGTCACCCCCTATTTGTTTTCAAATTTTTCATGAAACATACATTTTGATCAGCTTGTATTGCTTCTCCTGGCTCAGAGAATAAGCTGCCAGACTTACCAAATGGGACAGTTAGTGTAAGCCTGCTTTTGAGACCCGACAGTCCTCTGCACGCATCAACCAGCTGGGTGCATGTGTGACAGCCAGCACATTGGCCAATGCAGCGATTAAAAACCCACATTTACAGAGCTGAGCGCATGAGCCCTCTGCAAGGTCAGCTCAAGAGCCAGGCTTTGTGACTGGGGGCTGTCACAGAGTCACATTGCGGTACCAGCTTTGGTGGTCGGGCACAGAGCGGGACATACTGACCAGTGGGTAACATGGACGTGGAGCATTCTGGCACCTCAAGGTCAATCTGCAAATGCAGTTACCCAGTTTACATGTCAAAAACAGGTGTGCTCCTTATTTCTGCTGGCAAACACATTAAGGCAAATCTTGCCCTTGGCTCTGGGATCAAACGTGGTCCTAGGAACATAACCAGTGCAAATCTGTGTGCTGTGCAGGTCATGGGGAGCGGTGCACTTTGCCCTACTGGGGGTGCCACAGAGGTAAAGGGGGGAGGCTCCAGATACACTCTTCTGTCTGGGGAGGGAATTCATCCCCTCTGCCCAGATCTTTGCTCTGGGTACTGGCACAAGGATTTTGCATTAAGAATATACCTCTCCCCTACCCATGAGTCCCTGGTTTTCAATAGCACAGAAGTGTTTCTCCATTATCGAAACTGTGGTCAAGAAAAACATTGTTTTCCCAAAGAGTTAACCTGGCACCAATATCCCCCAGGCAGCCTCTTGAGCAAAAACAAATGGTCATTTCCTGATGATGTATAACAGCAAACTGAGAAAGATTTAGATCACAGAGAGATTTGCCACATGGTTCCGCACGATTTTGATGTAGCTGCAAGGTCACTGTGACAGAAGAGCTGAAGTTGTTTTGCTGTGGTTACGCAATTCATTAGACTAGAAGTATAACAACATAAGTCGCACACAGAGAAACGATGGCTGGGGAGGTGTGGCAGAAGCTGCAGTCATCGCGCTTTCGGTACCACTATGAGGCAAGTCTGTGTCCTAGTGGAACACGCAACTGAGTGAGTGATCGCCACATTATCTAAATAGCAATACCAGTATTTCAGTAGCATGTGCCCTGCAGCGGGGGCTTGAAGACTGATCGCCACTCAGAGTATCAAAAGAACACCATCTTTTTCATGTGCTAGGTATCAAGCAATTCAGGCTTTCTCAGTATAGTTCCTCTCTGCTTCTTTTCTTCTGAAAATCCAAGTGTAAGCGAAGCCATCAGCACAAGGAAAAGGAACCAGTGAAACAGCAAGAAGACAGCGGGAAATGCCAGCTACTCTAATACCCCACTTTATTCTCCTGCCCATTTTAAAATTAAGCCATTTATTCCAGGCGTCTGTTGTACTTCAGGGTAGCTCAGTAGCTTGTGACTATGAAAGGATCCAGGTGTTTGTGTCTCAAATCATCGGTTGCCAGGACTCATCATAAGCCTATTTCAATATATATATATGTTTATAAAGGCTGATCACAACCTGACATCGATGTAGTGTCATCCAATCACCAGACGTCCCTGCATCACACCGACATCTGTGCAGAACAAACCACAGCAAATCATGGACAGGTGTCCCAGTCCAACCAGAGCTCATCACCACACAGTCTCTGAAGCAGTTCTGGTTCATGTGTGAGCACAAGACAGGCTCAGAGTGGGATTCTTTTCCATTACATGCATCACTGCAACCCTGCCCTTAAAAAACTTGTCAGTTGCCTTAGTTCATGCCTTAGCTGAATAAATAACTTTGCTTTACTACTTTCAATATTCTAGGTATTCTCCATAAAAAGCAGAGAAGAGTTTAATATTGGAAATAACAAGGCAATCTTAATTATTTATTTGTAGAAAGGAAACATGGTGATTTTTAAGGCTGATTCCTGTATTTCCTGTTAATTTTATTTTAAAAGTACTGGTTTTCTTTAAGAATATAAGGAAACACTTGGTGAAAGAGAGGCTTGTGAGCCCTTTTATTAGCTAGTGTCCAAAACATGGCCAGCTCAGCCTAGCTTCACTGATTTACACTAATTTACACCAGCTCAGGATCTGCTCTGCAGACGGAAAACTTTGGCTCTGTAGTACATTTTCTTGGTCACATTTTTGAACATTGCCTTGTTTGGTGGCTTTGCAGAGATGTCCTGGACTCTCTCCAAAAATAGATCCATTAAATTCTACTTTAAATCTTGCTTCTCCTGCTAGTTCCTTCTATTTAAACGTTGTGGTTCTCTCATTATCATTAGCTCCACACTGTTCCCTGTAACTCCCTGAGGATTTCGGTCACATCTTCCTGCTAAGTGTTTTACATGCATTGACTTGTCTAGCCCTTGCATTATTATTTTATTTTGCTGTTACTTTGCCTTTTTCTGCTGCACTCCCCTTATTCACCTGCAGTGACTTCCCAGACCTATCGATGGCCCGGGGAGTTTTGCCATTGGTGTCAGTGGGGCCAGGATTTCAGTAACTTTCTCTGTGCATAGCTCCATTGAATTCTCACACAAGAAGAGGCTACTGGACGTGACTAATGGTGAGGCATCTAGTGAGAGGCCTGACATGGCGACAGCGCAGCGGCAGCCCCCAGTGGGGATGGAGGGAGGTAAGGAGGGCAGGAATATGTGTCATCTCTTTAAGGGGGCAGCACACTTGGCCGGCGTGGGGGGAGCGCATTCTCCTCTCTTCATTCCAGTCTGGGGCTCCCAGGAAGGTGGAGTTTGGCAGCTTCTGAGCTACCCCGAGAGCAGGGACACCACTGCCCTGGAAGATTAGGGAAGGCTGTTCCCCATCCACAGGGATCCATCCTGCTCCAGCTGCGTTATCAGCTTCTCGGGGGAACATGGACTGCACTGTCTGTGCCTTGTCTCATCCATCCTGGTATCTGGCCTTCCACTTTCGAGTTCAGCAGCCCCTTGTGCTGATCTGTTCTTGTCCGGCCCAGGGTGCCCCCACTCTGTCCGGCAGGATCCGCTCATCCCAGGCCTGCCTCTCTCTCTCTCCTCTTTTGAGTTCCAGCCTGATGGTTACAAAGGGTGTAACATCTGAGCCATCCTTCCATCCACACTTTTGTCCCCCCTCTCGTGGATCCATTTCCTCTTCCTCATTTGCTGGCCTGCTTAGCTTTGTGCCATCTGCAGAGGCAATGCTCTCCATTGCCAGTGAAAAGCATCCATCCTATGGCTGATGTCTGTGATACCCCACTGATTGTTTCTCTCCTCTCTGAATGCTAAGATGTTACAGCTACAAATGCCTCTGTCCTTTCTGCTGCACCTTTGGCTTCTCAAAAAAAGCATCTTGAATCCCAGACAGTCTGACTCCTTACGTGGATGCACCTCGCTGCATCTGACATTTGCTGCAAGAGCCAAGCCTGCTGCCAGCATTGCTTTCTTTCAAATTTCAAGCATATTTTATCTGTCACAATCCCCTCTTCAAGAAGACAGGACAGTTTTTCTGTAGCTTTTTATGATCACACAGTTCCTCACTATAAGAGACTCTCTCCCAAAAGAAAAGATTTGACCTGGATTCTGGATCTCTACTAGTATCTTAGGCAGCACCTGTTCTGTGGAGCTGTCTCCTCTCCTGTCTTTGGTGTCTCCGTCTAATTATATTCTAATGCAACTCTGTATTTTGGCACATTTGTGGAGATTGGCATTTTAAAAATATGAGAGACAAACAGACTCCTGCCTGGATTCTTTCTTGTAGTTAAAGCTGCAGCACCCAGGTGTTAAAATCAATGTTTATCATTCATTCTTGGGAAAACAGAGCTCACAAATACAGCATGCAATTAACAGTACATCGTCTGAGATAGCATAATGGTCACTTTTACTTATTGTACGTATTTGCCTGAGCTGCAGATGAACAGGCCGATAGCACCTCTGGGCTTCCTGCTACAGCATACGTTCACTTATTTTACACTATCCACATATTTTCTGTTGGAAAATGAAATTAATGTTAATTGCACATAAATTTTGTTTCAGAAATAATGAAAAGCACAAACATTTTTAGAAAGAAAAGATTTGATTGTTTTTTAATTTTGAAATCACTTTTTGTTTAAAATTTTAAATATATATTATATTATGTTACATTTATTTATTTATTTATTTATTAAAGTTGAAATTGAAACAAAACTTTTGAAATGGTCCAAAATGTTTTTTTTCCCTTCTAGAATTTTCCTTCATGAAAAAAAAAATAATTTTTGAGATTTTCTTCCCATTTGCAACAAAGTCAAACGCTGAAATCTCAAAATCCTTCACAAATCAGAATGTCTGTCCACTTCCCAGATCTATAAAAGCCAGTCTGAGCTGTATACAGTACTCTCGCTCTCTATGTTGTGTGTATAAACATAAGCCGACATTTTTCACTTGAGTCAGTAGCCATGTGCTCCGAAGTCAACAAGGAATGCGGTTTTCATGGTCATGCAAAGCCGAGCGTTTCTCTCTCTCTTGCTATTTTCACAGAACATGTACAAGAAAAAAATACTACTTTATCCTTCACTTTTACAGACCCGTTTCCAAGTATAGCTGCCTTCCCCTCCATATTTCCCTCTTATACTGGGACACCTCTTTCTTCAGATGAATTCCTGGATTTCCTTTTTGTCTGCTTTTATTTGTTTTTCATGACTGAATACTCTGGGTCTGATCATGGCAAATTCTGCTTCAAAATTGATTGCACAATATGGCTTTTGCTGCTCTTCTGTTCAGTCCAATTCCACCTCTTCTGTCGGATTTTGCCTGGCATGCCTGGTTTTCTCAATTCTTTTCTTCACTCTCAGCTGTGAAGAAATACACTCTCCTTTTTCCATTACCACAGACCAGGGAATATTCATTTTATTTTCCCAGTTGTTCCTGCACATGTCACTGTAACATTAACATTACCATCCTCACAGTGCTCATTTCGCTCTACGTCCAATGGGATTCTCTGGAGGACACTGCTCACCGTACAGCAAGCTGGAGCTGGGGCTGTCTCCATTGTAATTATTATAGGGCCAGATTCTGATCTCACTTCAACCTGAGTAAATGCAAAATCAGAGGAGGTGCTTTGGCTTTACTCCAGCATAACTGATATCAAAGTCTGGTGCCTGACATTTTGTTTGGGTTTAAACTTTCTGCTTTGTTGCTTTTCATTTTTAAATCTATTTCATTCATTTAGGATGGTGATTGCTTGGAAAGCTTCGCAGTACGCATGAACCACCTTCTTTCCACGGGGTCCTACAGTAGCACTTGCAGCAATTAAACTCGGATTGAACCTGGCTCCTTCCTTTTGCCCATGGCTAGCTGCACCGCAAGTGCCAAGCAGGATTTTGCAATAATGAATGATTTTCTTGTGAGAGGGAAAATAAGACCTTTCTTGCTTGTTGCTATGTGCGCGTATGTTTTGAGAAAGAAATGGTTTAGTTTGCCTAATTATGCCAGGATAATACAGCATGGAGCGGTACATGCCAATTAGCTTTATTTAATGCCAGTTATCAATGAGCAGGGCAAGGGCTGCTACTGCAGATATGCTGATACACGGTGGGAGGCCAGTCACTGGCTGCTATCTGCTGCCACACTGCAGGGGAGCATGCCCGTGGCTTCCATTTGCTGACAGTGTCGCTATTGTGAAATATCAGTGCTGACTAGCTACTATTTCATGGCTGAACGCAATTCCAGTGGCTGCTGGCTGTGTACACCCCTCTGCTTGACTGCACTGTCAGAGACCAGCAGCTGCAATCTCAGATGCTGTATTGGAAGCGGTGAAGAAATTATTGTTACTTTCAGACAGAATTTGCATTTCCTTTGAGAAATTAAAAAATGCATTTTTAGGTGATCACGGAGAGAACATATTGTGGCACTGATTCTGAACCCGAGAATCCCATTAGCAGGCTAATTCGCTGCTGTGCACAATCCAAAAAAATGAATTATGTGATTACAATCATGCTTATCTGATTGCACAATGAGAAAGCCGTTTGGAAATAGAATTACATTTTAATGACTTAAGTACATAAACACATGAAGAGAAATTTTCAAGTAACAGGTTTGCATCTTCCCTTTTATGTGCAACCTGCTTGCAGACTGTATACTAGGCAGGAGAGGGACACCTCACGAGTGCGTTACTGGGCTTCTCCCTTCAAAGGGGAAGATAAAGGTCATAGCATTAGTCAGCAGTAATTACTCATGCATGTGCACGTATGTACCTTGTTTTCATAGACACAGACACACGCACACTGCATGTAACACATGGTGCTGAGGGATAATAATTGTCTCAGCATGAGTTGGAGACACATTACTCATGAGTAAGGTTAAGATTTTGTCATGGCTATTTTTAGTAAAAGTCTTGGACAGGTCACGGGCAATAAATAAAAATTCACAGAAGCCCATGACCTGCCTGTGACTTGTACTAAAAATAAGGATGGGGGCTGACTGCTGTGGGGAGGACTAATGGCTCCATCCCTCAAAGCCTGGGAAGACTGCTGAGAGCTGTGCGGTATGTCACCTGCAGCAGCTGGGAGCTCTGGAGGCAGATGACAGCTCCAGTTGGGAGCTCCAGGGCCCCCATCACCCCTGGTGACTGAGAGCTTCACTCCTGCCACCCCAAGGCACAGGGCTGAAGCAGAAAACGTCACAGCAGTCTCTGAAAGTCACAGAATACATGACTTCCGTGACCTCCATGACAAATTCATATCCTTTCTCATGAGTGCCAAAATCAAAATAATGGAGGTCATCTTGTCCAACCCCTGCTCAAAACAGGTCCAATGCCCAACTAAATCATCCCAGCCAGGGCTTTGTCAAGCCTAACCTTGAAAACCTCAAAGGAAGGAGATTCTACCACCTCCCTAGGTAACGCATTCCAGTGTTTCACCACCCTCCTCATGAAAAAGTTTTTCCTAATATCCAACCTAAACCTCCCCCACTGCAACTTGAGACCATTACTCCTTGTTCTGTCATCTGCCACCACTGAGAACAGTCTAGATCCATCCTCTTTGGAACCCCCTTTCAGGTAGTTGAAAGCAGCTATCAAATCCCCCCTCATTCTTCTCTTCCGCAGACTAAACAATCCCAGTTCCTTCAGCCTCTCCTCATAAGTCATGTGCCCAAGCCCCCTGATCATTTTTGTTGCCCTCCGCTGGACTCTTTCCAATTTTTTCACATCCTTCACGTAGTGTGGGGCCCAAAACTGGACACAGTCCTCCAGATGAGGCCTCACCAATGTTGAATAGAAGGAAACGATCACATCCCTCGATCTCCTGGCAAGGCCACTACTTATACATCCCAAAATGCCATTAGCCTTCTTGGCAACAAGAGCACACTATTGACTAATATCCAGCTTCTCGTCCACTGTAACCCCAGGTCCTTTTCTGCAGAACTGCTGCCAAGCCATTTGGTCCCTAGTTTGTAGCTGTGCATTGGATTCTTCCATCCTAAGTGCAGGACTCTGCACTTGTCCTTGTTGAACCTCATCAGATTTCTTATGGCCCAATCCTCTAATTTGTCTAGGGCCCTCTGTATCCTATCCCTACCCTCCAGTGTATCTACCACTCCTCCCAGTTTAGGGTCATCTGCAAACTTGCTGAGGGTGCAATCCACACCATCCTCCAGATCATTAAGGAAGATATTGAACAAAACCAGCCCCAGGACCGACCCTTGGGGCACTCCGCATGATACCAGCTGCCAACTAGACATGGAGCCATTGATCACTACCTATTGAGCCCGATGATTTAGCCAGCTTTTTCTATCCACCTTATAGTCCATTCATCCAGCCCATATTTCTTTAACTTACTGGCAAAAATACTGTGGGAGACCGTGTCAAAAGCTTTGCTAAAGTCAAGGAATAACACGTCCACTACTTCCCCTTCGTCCACAGAGCCAGTTATCTCTTCATAGAAGGCAATTAGATTAGTCAGGCATGACTTGCCCTTGGTGAATCCATGCTGACTGTTCCTGGTCACTTTCCTCTCTTCTAAGTGCTTCAGAATTGATGCCTTGAGGACCTGCTCCATGATTTTTCCAGGAACTGAGGCGAGGCTGACTGGCCTGTAGTTCCCAGGATCCTCCTTCTTCCCTTTTTTAAAGATGGGCACTACATTAGCCTTTTTCCAGTCGTCCAGGACTTCCCCCGATCGCCATGAGTTTTCAAAGATAATGGCCAATGGCTCTGCAATCACATCCGCCAACTCCTTTAGCACTCTCGGATGCAGCGCATCCGGACCCCTGAACTTGTGCTCGTCCAGCTTTTCTAAATTGTCCTGAACCACTTCTTTCTCCACAGAGGGCTGGCCACCTCCTCCCCATGCTTTGCTGCCCAGTTCAACTGCATATTTTCCCATTTTTCACGTAAATTACAGTGAGTTGTTGTTTTTCCCCAAATTTTCACCTGTGACTATATTTTGTAATTCTCCATCTATAAAATTGTGTCTTAGCCAACATGAAACCAACTCTCCAGATCTTGGAGGACATCTGAAAAAAATAACCTGAAATACACATAAAAGTGCCCCACCAGTAAGCTGCAGTACTGCAGGATTTCCCAGGGCTGAGTCAATATTGTCACATGCTGAGGGGCAATTAATGATTTACAAATCCCAATTGAGGGTCACAGGATATGAGACCTCAAACTTGTCACTGCTTGAAGGCGGGATATTACCTATGCTGGGATTCTGGCCAGCATCATTTGGGGAAGAAAGTAACATTTCCAAGGCAGGATTTTATTTTATTTTATTTTATTTATTTATTTGAGATCATGAAACTTGCAATCTTGTTTTTCAATTTCTCTCAGTTTTCCCATGTTCTCCTCACAGCATACTTTGCTGACAGTGGTGTGACCTCGCCAGGGTGTTTGTAAGGTGCTCACCTCTAACAGAAAAGCCTCTGTTTTCCCAGAGCTGCGACGTTTTCATCCAAGTGAGCAACATTAGTTCCTCTACCCCAACATTTTATTTTAATGGTAGGGCTTTTCTCAGGCAGGCCTGGCCAGTAGGGAGACCCAAAGCATTTCCCAGGTACCATGGGGCAATCCCCTGCTTGGTACAGGGTTGGGCACTGGAGCATCCAGAAAAAATCTGCGGAGTGGAGAAAGAAAGTGGGAAGGCTGTATCTGCTGCTGCGGGGCACAAGGAGAGATGGTGGGGCCCTGCTCTCATTGCTAGCTGTACCTCAGGGGGAGTGAGAGGCCTCAGGAACTCTGAACCTTTTGCTTTAATAGATTCATACAGTTCCATAGAGTTTAAGGCCAGAAGGGACCATTAGATCACCCAGTGCGACCTCCTGTATAACACATTACACTTCACCCAGTTACCCCTGTACTGATCCCAACAAGTTCTGTTTGACTAAAGCATGGCTTACGGAAAGACATCAAAACTTGATCTGAAGACACCCAGAGCTGGAGAATCCACCACTGGATGATTTAATTGGGGATTGGTCCTGCTTTGAGCAGGGGGTTGGACTAGATGACCTCCTGAGGTCCCTTCCAACGCTGATATTCTATGATTCTATGATTCTGCCCTTGGTAGTTTGTTCCAATGGTTAATCACCTTCATAAAAAAAAAAAGTCTTATATCTACTTTGAATTTTTCTGGTTTCAGCTTTCAGCCATTGCTTCTAACTGTGCCTTTCTCCATGCCATTACAGAGCCCTTTAGTACCTGGTATTTTCTCCCCATGAAGGTACTTGTAAACTGGAATCAAGTCACCTCTCAGTCTTCTTTTGTGATCAATTAACAGATTGAAATCTTTATGTCTCTCACTGTGAGGTATTTTTCTCCAACCCTTGAATTATTTCTGAGGTTCTTTTCTGCACCCTCTCCAATATTTCAGTATCCTTTTTCAGACGTGGCCCCCAGAACTGGACTCAGTATTCCAGAATCAATCTCACCAATGCTGGATGGAGAAGAATAATCACTGCCTGTTACCCACTCACTACTACCCTGTTTATACATCCAAAGTTCGCATTGACCCTTCCTGCAGAGCATTGCCCTGGCAGTTCATCTTGGGATGCCTTTCACCTCAAATATCAATTTTCTACACCTTATACCTGTAACTTTTAAGTGACATTGATTGATATCTAATTTCCACTTTTCCACATGTTATATATTACTTTTTCATTTATAATTGCTGCCCCAACCAACATCACCACTGAACCAGGTTGGCCTTTCAGTTAAAGATGTCCTCTTTCTTGACTATGGACTCATGGATTTTTGGCCATCTCAAAAATTCTTCTTAAAGAACTCCCAACTGTCATCCATAGGTCTCTGAGTAATTTTTTTTCTTCCAATCAGTTTCTTTCATAATTTCCCCCAGCTTTGGGAAAGTATCCCTTTTGATGCACCCAGTCTATAAATTACTGGTTGGGACTGTCCTCTGCTTGTCCGTATTAGATATAATCAGGTCATGATCACTGGTTCACAGGCAACCCCATCCCATGATTAATTCATCTTTATCCATCATAGCGAGGTTCCAGATAGTTACTTCATGTTGAGTGCAGCCTTTGTGTTTGTCATAAATATAAAGGGAAGGGTAAACCCCTTTAAAATCCCTCCTGGCCAGAGGAAAAATCCTCTCACCTGTAAAGGGTTAAGAAGCTAAAGGTAACCTTGCCGGCACCTGACCAAAATGACCAATGAGGAGACAAGATACTTTCAAAAGCTGGGAGGAGGGAGAAAAACAAAGGGTCTGTGTCTGTATGTATGCTGTTTTTGCCGAGGATAGACCAGGAATGGAGTCTCAGAACTTTAGTAAGTAATCTCGCTAGGTATGTGTTAGATTATGATTTCTTTAAATGGCTGAGAAGAGAACTGTGCTGAATAGAATGACTATTCCTGTCTGTGTGTCTTTTTGTAACTTAAGGTTTGCCTAGAGGGATTCTCTATGTTTTGAATCTAATTACCCTGTAAGGTATCTACCATCCTGATTTTACAGAGGGGATTCTTTTCTTTTTACTTCTATTAAAAGTCTTATAAGAAAACTGAATGCTTTTTTCATTGTTCTCAGATCCAAGGGTTGGGTCTGTGGTCACCTAGGCAAATTGGTGAGGATTTTTACCAAACCTTCCCCAGGAAGTGGGGTGCAAGGGTTGGGAGGATTTTGGGGGGAAAGACGTGTCCAAACTACGTTTCCCAGTGAACCCAGTTAGAGTTTGGTGGTGGCAGTGGAGATCCAGGGACAAAGGATAAAATTAATTTGTACCTTGGGGAAGTTTTAACCTAAGCTGGTGAAAGTAAGCTTAGGAGGTTTTCATGCAGGTCCCCACATCTGTACCCTAGAGTTCAGAGTGGGGGAGGAACCTTGACAGTGTTAGAAAATCGTCATCCATAATATTTAGAAATTCAAATGATGTTTTACTCCTGGCTGCATGCAGTCTCTATCATATGTCTCCCAGATCGAAGTCCCCCCCTAAAAAAATAAAAAATTCCTTTCCACACTTTATAGAGAGGTGCTTAAAGAGTAATACATCCCATTCTCTAGTTTGATTTGATGGTCTTTAGCACATCCCTTACAGTACACCCTCCTGGACATTGTTAGTTAGAACATTGATCCATATGCATTCAAGATCCGGTGGGTTCTCAGTTACCAGTAGCTATAAAACTGGTAATGGTGCCTTTAATATAGAGTGCCACCCCCCTTTTACCCACTCTATCCTTCATGGACAGTTTATAAGTGGCAATTATAACAGTCCAAGCATGTGAATCATCCCACCAGGTTTCTGTAATGCCAATTATATCAGATTTCTTCTCCTCGGTGAGAATTTCCAATTCCTCTTGCTTGTTTCCCAGACTCTCAGCACTAGTATAGAAGCAACTCAGAAGATTCTTCACTTTACATTCTTTGTTACGTCAGATCAATTTGTTTATGACATGCTGAGTTGGAGTTTGTACCACATTGGCCTTTTTATCATCTGTTCCTGGCATTGTTAGTTTAACGCTTTTCTGGCTGTTCCAGCTCGTCTTCAATCAATGAGATTAGTTCTCCTACCTGAGAGGTGGAGCCCGTCCCATTCATGCAGCCCTCTTTCCCACTGCAGTGTGGCTCACTGCGCCGCCAAACCAAAACCATCAGTTTCACATCAGCTTTGCAGCCATTGGGCATCAGTATTCTTTCCCTTCTCCCTTCCCTCAGCTGTGGGACTCAAAGGATCTCCCAGAATGCCACCTGGACTCTCTGCTTCTTCAGCTCCCTTCCAAGGTTCCTGACGTCTCTGTCATTGTGTGTGATGTAAAACCATTGGTTCCATTGTATTTCATCACCAAAGAGATTTGCCAGACTTCATAATTCCATCCAGTCCTAGGTTTACATCTTGCTTTTTTTACTCCAGGGAAACAGCACATTGTCCTGTTGTCCTTGTGTTGCTTGTGAATGTTCTATCCACTCTCCTTAATACTCAGTCAGCAATGGTGATTGCTTACCTTTTTAGGATGGTTGAAGAACCTCTCTTGGCAGCTGATTACTTCATATCACAAGGACACCCATCAGGTATGTCGCCTATAGCGTTGTGTTGTGCTCCTCCAAAGACAGGCTCCTCCGTAGTTGACTTGCTGAATGTCTGATAATGATTTGATGTCTTTAGCTGGGTTGAATGGCTCCTGGTTCTCTTTCACAGTCACAGAACACAGGTCTGCTTCTTTGGTGTAGACTCTCCCCTTCCCTTGTTGGTGATCGTTCACCTTGTGGCATGTGCGGCAACAATTTCTGAAGGTGATTGTCCAAGAAGTCTTTGTTTTCTTGCATACCGCACCATGTTTGAACTTGTGTTTCCACATCATGTTTTTTCTCCACCACTGTGGCCATCAGCTTACTTTTCAGACAGCAGAATTCTCTTCTTCTTCCTTGAAAAAGGAGAACATTGCACGTCTTTTCATCTTCCCAAACTCACAAGCCCTGATCCTGCAACTAGTCCATGATAGGCAGATGCCTGATGCCAGGCCAAGGCATACAGAGCCAGCTCCAGGATTGGGACTGCAGTTATCTTGCTAGATCCCCCTTGTTCAGTAAGCAGATGCTCATATATAGATGATACTCAGGGCATAAACAATATAAAACAATGAAGCTGTGAAATAAATTATGAAAACAAACATAAATGGAAATTACTTGGAATAAAGATATCTCATTATATTTGGAAACAGAATCAGAGACATTTGGGACAGCTAGTCCTTGCTTGTATTTTTTTTAACAATTTATTTGAGATTTGTTTTTTTAGCTTTACAGGCATTTCTATTAAATGTGGGCATTGCGCCTGTGTAGCACTCACCAGAGAGAATGTCTCTCTTAGTCTCAATGCATTGTTTTGGGGGGTGCAAAGATTCTGTTTTAAACAGAACTGGATGGAATGCCAAGGCTAGGTTTTCCGGTGCCCAAAAAGGACATGGATCTGGTGGACAAGGTGTGGTTGCAGCAGCGGAGTGCCATAGAGTCATAGACGTTAAGGTCAGAAGGGACCATTATGATCGTCTAGTCTGACCTCCTGCACAGTGCAGGCCACAGAATCTCACCCACCCTCTCCTGTAGCAAACCTCTAACCTATGTCTGAGCTATTGAAGTCCTCAACTCATGGTTTAAAGACTTCAAGGTGCAGAGAATCCTCCAGCAAGTGACCCGTGCCCCACGCTGCAGAGGACGGCAAGAAACCTCCAGGGCCTCTGCCAATCTGCCCTGGAGGAAAATTCCTTCCCGACCCCAAATATGGTGATCAGCTAAACCCTGAGCATGTGAGCAAGACTCACCAGCCAGACACCTAGGACAGAACTCTCTGTAGTAACTCAGATCCTACCCCATCTAACATCCCATCAAGCTCCTGGAAAGCACTGCCAGGTGGGGCTGGGGCAAGTTGGGTGAACTGTTTTTTTTGTTTATTTGTTTCTGTCAGAAAACGTAATCAAATGCTCCTGGTTGAAGCTGCACCCAGATCTGTGAGTGGAACTCTGAATGCATCTGATGAAGTGGGTTTTAGCTCACGAAAGCTTATGCTGAAATAAATTTGTTAGTCTCTAAGGTGCCACAAGTACTCCTTTCTTCATCCCCTAGAATGAGAGAGGGAGAGAATTATGTGATAGGTTCCGATAAATACATGAATAACCCTTTCAAATGTTAGTGGTTTCAGATATTTCTTATGTGGACACTGGAAGAGAAAGGCGGGGGGGAGGGGGCGCTGTCTGAACAGTGCAACAGGGAAACCTGAGATAAGTGACAGTCCATAATCAAATCAGTGTTCATGCCAACCACAAACTTCTTTCTTCCTTTCTTTCTTTCTTTCTTTCTTTCTTTCTTTCTTTCTTTCTTTCTTTCTTTCTTTCTTTCCTTCTCCTTAATACCTCAGAGAGAAATAACTCGGATGTCAGTATGATGCATTGGGGAGAAATAAACTCCATTGGCAGTGCACAACGTGCCAAAATATCGAATGTTAATTATACCCATGTGGCTAAATCTTTGTGCACCACACTTAATATTTACCCACATACTCTTCTGTCTCATTAACTTTGCTTAGCCTGCTGACTTCAGTGTACTGCAAATGATGTATGAAATTAAATACTCCTGCCCACCCTAGGGAATTCCCCATCACTGCTCACGGTGGTAATATTTAGCTCAGGACAGACGTAGCTCGACAGGAATTCCTCAGGCATAGACGTGTCAATTGAAGGGACTGCTGTAGCAGTGCAGCGAATGGTAATAATCCATTCTTACTCTCTGACTCCCTTCAGCGTGCATGGCCCTGTACAAGAACTACAGAAGATGTAGCCCATGGCTCAGATATATTCCAGTGGCTGATTACTCTCTGCTGCACCTGCTGCATTTTTCACAAGCACCAACAACTTGAACGTTAAAAATAGAGTGAAACAGCAGTGCCGAAATGAATCCATTTTCAAAAATACTGAGCTATGCTCTCCGCCGGTGTCAGCTTTGTGGAAGTCAAGGAAGACGCTGATTCACACTGCTGAGTGTTAGGGCCACTATTTTAAAATGTTCGTCTGTATTCTTCTTCTCTTACCCTAGTTTGCTCCTTTCCTTCCAGAGAACAATAGCAGCTTTGGGCTGAAAATACCTCAACTCACAAACAATCCTCACCACCATCCCCCTCAAAAATATATATCTATTGTTTTAACAGAACCCCAGGAACAGACTTGTCTTTAGAAATTCTTTTTATCCCATTTGTATAAGCCTTTATGAGCGGTTAGGTGGCTGGTGTGCAAAGCTTACTGCCTATCATGCTGGCCAATATCATTTCCTTGTGTTCCCCTCCATCTGTCTGTCTGTGTCCATCTGTTGTCTCTTGTCTTATTCTTAGATAGAGAGCTCGTTGGGGCAGACACTGTGTTTTTGTTCTGTCTCTGTGCAACTTCTACCCCTGTGGGGTCCTGGTCCACGATTTGGGCTCCTAGGTGCTATGGTGATACCAATAATAATGTTGAAAATCCTGGGACTTTTCTATCCATTATGTCAGAGGCAACCTGCAATGGTAATCTGTGAAGCTCTCTTACAGGGGGTTTAGGACCTCAGCCAATGGGAAGCCTTGGCAGGTTTCATGCAGAATATTTGTTTTAATATTTGTTCTTCCCAAGCTAGTTTGGGAAAGAGTTTTTCTGTTAAACATTCTAGCCTGGTGATGATAATGGGTAGGTGGTGTGTTCATTATGAACCCATAATGAACCCATTAGGGAGTTCAATGCTATTAATTTTTTTTGACCATTTTATTTCACATCCTCACGGGTCTGCATCCAGTTATGAGCAAACCTTAATGACAACATGCTAGAGTGTGATACAATTACTCACACTCAGAAGTATTCTGCTCCATCAAGAACTTTATGGACTTCAATGGACGGCTCAAGGTATAACATGCTATTCAACAGGGATAAAAATATCACAATCTGGCCCTTACGAATCAGGTGAAGTCGAGCAGGTGTACTTGCACAAGAGAGATCCCTGTACCATGGTGTGTCCCATTAACAACAGGTAATGAGATATGATCAGCTATACCATCTGTGACTATTTGGTGGATCTGTCCATGTACCATTTATGTGTTCTGGTTGATTTTATTAAATTGCTGTACCATTGAATGTCTCAGTGTATAAGTCATTCATCTGCTATCTGAACTGGCATCACATTCCTTCCATACCAAGGACAATGGATTGTCATTAACATGAAGAGTTGCCATGCAATAGGGAATGAACACCTTAGGACAATGGGTAGCTGAAACCCCGGGAAAACCATTGGACCAAAGTTGTCTGCAGGGGGTGGCTTGGAGCAATGGAATTGCCCCAGCAAAACAGATGTTAGTGCTAGCATTGAAAATATTCAGAAGGACTCTCCAAGGTCCGGGGGAAAGGAGCAAAGAGACCAGCTTGTGGAGGGAGAAGGAACTTGTGACTTCAAGGCCAACCAAGGCTCAAGGAAGCTGACTGAAAAGGTCCAAGAATAACACCATGATTCCACTGAAAAGCTTGACCTGGAGGACTGGAGTCCTGGAGGAGCACTTGCAGCTTGAAAGGACAATGACCCTAACTCACAAAATGCTCAAGAGTGGTGAGAACCCGAGGCAGGGAGCCACATGCAGGTGTTTCTTGTTTTTCTAGAGCCGTATCTCTCTTCTGCTGTCTCAAGCAAAGAGTGACTTTGTTAAATACCCCATGCAAAGTGTGTGTCAATTTGCTTTAACTATGATGTGTCCCTGAAGGGGTAAAATGTTATCCAGAGTGCCCACATGATGGAGCCCTGGGGAGAGAGTGCTTAAGCAACTGGGGAGTTGCGGGAGCCAGCTCTAGTCTAGGGGGCTAGGCAGTGGGGCTGTCAAGTCCCATCTCTTAGAAGAGGTTGCTAGATGAAGTATCTGCACCCCAGGAGTGGGCCTAGTGATCCACAACAGAGGGAGTACCTGGACTCTTCCCAGACTCAGAAAGCCAAGAGTACCCAGGTCCAGTGCTGGGATCCAAACACAGCAGCCTGGTGGTGTGTGACGGGGGAGACCAATGAGGGCTGTGACAGCATCCGTCATTGTTACATTGTTACTGCCGTTTGTAAAGAGAAATGAAGGTCAGGCTGAAACGCCACGTTAGACGCCTTACTGCTAGGAGTACTTATTGGTTAGTCTCTAAGGTGCCACAAGTCCTCCTTCTCTTTTTGCGAATACAGACTAACACGGCTGCTACTCTGAAACCTTACTGCTAGGGAGTCTGAAGAGGACTGGAAACAAACAGGGAGGCTTGTCGGAAGACTACAGCGTGAAATGCTGCAATATATTTACATGGGCATGGCCCCTGAGGCTTTGATGAACTCCGTGTGTTTGCAGAGAAGGCTGGGAAGGGGTGGGGGGGGAGACAGGGAATCCATTCATTCGTTTTCCGAAATGCCTTCTCATAAACATAGCTCAGGACAAGAGCAGCACCGATGGGCAAACAGCCACTTTGTACCTGAACTACTGGAAGAGTTTGGATTTTGTCCCTGACCAGTGTGCCCACATATATGTGAAAGGTGCAAAAATGGGGACAAACAAGCCCTGTGCTTTAGTGCTGCATTGAACTGTTTCTCTTGTGAAGTGTATCCTCCTCCAATCCTACAGCAAAACAAGGGACACAGGTATCCTCAGGTCAGCACAAATCTCCAGAGCATCCTGACAGTTCCTGCACAAGGGTTATTTATCTCTCCAGGCTGCAAAGATGTCGGAGGCACTTATTGATCTCATTGTCTCTTCTTTAAGGAGTGCCTGCTTTTTTAACCTGGTTAGAAACCAGGAGTGGAGAAGAGCAGATGGGATTTGACATATTTAGGGTAATTCACTATAGGAAAAAATATGTATATCAGCACGGAAACAAAACATGTATGCGGAGGTGATTGCTTTGCTCAGGGAGATGTTAAATATCATGAAAAGGGAGCCCAGTCGCATTGGTTCTTGTGGGGCCCAAGCTGGAATGCAGCTTTGACTATGCTAGGTTTTGTGCAGACACACAGTCCCTGCCTCTCAAAGCTTGCAGTCTAAAACGGCAAAACTCAGGTGAAGGGTGGAGGATGAGAATGGCAGGACATTCTGTGCCTTTCCTTAACTGTGGATCTGGCTATTTCTATAGCAGGGGCTAGCTTGAGTGTGGAGGAGGGGTGGTTTTTATTTGGGGTTGAACCAGAGAGAGAAGAAGGCTTATTGGAGAACATAAGGATGGCCATACTTAGGGTTACCAACCCTCCAGAATTGGGCTGGAGTCTCCAGGAATTAAAAAATCATCTTTAATTAAAGATGATGTCATGTGATGAAATCTCTAGAAAAACATCCAACCAAAATTGGCAATCCTAAGCATACTGAGTCAGATCAAAGGTCCATCTATCCCTGTGTCTTGTCTTCCAATAGTGGCCAATGCCAGGTGCCCCAGAAGGAAGGCACAGAACAGGTAATCATCAAGTGATACATCCCTAATCTTCAATTCCCAGCTTTTGACAAACAGAGGCTAGGGACACCATCTCTGCCCATCCTGGCTAATATCCATTGATAGGCCTGTCTTTCCTGAACTTATCTAAGGGGAGGGAGGTTGTTTGTTTTTCTTTTTTGGATCCTGTTAGTCCTGGCCTTGACAACATCCTCTGGCAAAGAGTTTCACAGGTTGACTGTGTGCTGTGTTAAAAAAATATACTTCCTTTTGTTTGTTTTAAACCTGCTGCCTATTAATTTCATTTGGTGACCCCTAGTTTGTGTGTTATGCGAAGGAGTAAACAACATTTCCTTATTTACATTCTCTACACCAGTCATGATTTTATAGACCTCTATCCTATCCCCCCTTAGTCGTCTCTTTTCCAAGCTAAAAAGTCCCAGTCTTATTACTCACTCCACATATGGAAGCTGATAGAGACAGCGTGGGTAAAGGGAGAGGGACATGGGATAGAGACAGAAGAGGGAAGGATGGAGAGGTGGGTGTGGGGCATGATGAGCAGGGAGTGGAGGGCTGGGCAGATGGAGATCTCCTGTGTTAAAAGAGGGGGGTGCCATGATGGGGGGCCAGTGACCAATGGCAATGCAGCATGTGAAAAGGCGACTCCAGCTGCTCCCCAGATCTGGGAGCATGCGATGAATGTCCTACCATCTGCCATGTGTGTTTGGCTGCAGCTGGGGCTGGCTGCACTGTGGAACCCTGGGTATCTGGAAAGTCCCACATAGGGCTGGTCATAAATATAAAGAGAAGGGTAACAACCTTTATATATGCAGTTGTCAAAGTTCTTTCCCCACTCTGAACTCTAGGGTACAGATGTGGGGACCTGCTTGGAAGGCCCCCCTAAGCTTATTTTTACCAGGTTAGGTTAAAAACTTCCTCAAGGTACAAACTTTGCCTTGTCCTTGAACCCTATGCTGTCACCACCAAGCGTGGGATCAGGAAAAGATCAGGGAAAGAGCCCACTTGGAGACGTCTTCCCTCCAAAATATCCCCCCAAGCCCTACTCCCCTTTTCTTGGGGAAGGCTTGATAAAAATCCTCACCAATTTGCACAGGTGAACACAGACCCAAACCCTTGGATCTTAAGAACAATGAAAAGCAATCAGGTTCTTAAAAGAAGAATTTTAATTAAAGAAAAAGTAAAAGAATCACCTCTGTAAAATCAGGATGGTAAATACCTTACAGGGTAATCAGATTCAAAACATAGAGAATCCCTCTAGACAAAACCTTAAGTTAAAAAAAGACACAAAAACAGGAATATACATTCCATCCAGCACAGCTTATTTACCAGCCATTTAAACAAAAGGAAATCTAACGCATTTCTAGCTAGGTTACTTACTAACAAGTTCTAATAACTCCATCCCTGTTCTGTTCCTGGCAAAAGCATAACAGAGACAGACAGACCCTTTGTTTCCCCCCCCCGCCCAGCTTTGAAAGTATCTTGTCTCCTCATTGGTCATTTTGGTCAGGTGCCAGCGAGGTTATCTTAGCTTCTTAACCCTTTACAGGTGAAAGGGTTTTGCCTCTGGCTAGGAGGGATTTTATATTTCTGTATACAGAAAGGTGGTTACCCTTCCCTTTAGGTTTATGGCAGCAATAATATCAAAACCCTCTTGGCCAGAGGTACAGAATCATTTACCTGTAATGGGTAAATCAGTTCCATTAACCTAGTTGGCACCTGACCAGAAGGACCAATGGGAAAAAGAAGATACTTTCAAATCGGGGGACGGGACAGGATGTTTTTGTTTGTGCTCTCTATGTGTTCCCTCTCAAGACAAAGAGAAAGACCAACCAAGTAATCCAGCTTCTACTGAAATGATACATCTAAAATTGCAGAAATTGTAAGTAATAGCAAGGAAATGTGTTAGGTTATTTTTTTTTTTTGTTTAGCTTGTGAATTTTCCCTATGCTAAGAGGGAGGTTTATTCCTGTTTTTTCTAACTTTGAAATTTTGCCTAGAGGGAGTCCCGTGTGTTCTAAATCGTATTACCCTGTAAAATTACCTTCCATCCTGATTTTACAGAGGTGCTTCTTTTACTTTTCTTCTTTATAATAAAGTTCTACTTCAAAGAACCTGATTGGTTTTTAGCGTCCTAAAAACCCAAGGGTCTGGTCTGTGCTCACCTTGTTTACCTATTTGGTTGGTAGATTATTCTCAAACCTCCCCAGGAAAGGAAGTGAAGGAGTTTGGGGGGATATTTTGGGGAAACAGGAACTCCACATGGTCCTTTTCCTGAATCTTTGTCTAACTCACTTAGTGGTGGCAGCAGAACCATCCAAGGACAAGGAAGGATTTGTGCCTTGGGGAAGTTTTTAACCTAAGCTGGTAGAAATAAGCTTAGGAGGGTCTTTCATGCGGGTCCCCACATCTGTACCCCAGAGTTCAGAGTGGGGAGGGAACCCGGAAAGGGCTGGTCAAAATGTTTCCACCAAAGCAGGTTTTCGATGGAAAATGTTTTTTTTACTAAATGAAATTTTCTGCCAAATGTGGCTGCATCCTATGGAAAATTCCATGGATTTTTTTGAAAATTTGAAACTTGACATATTTCAGTTTTCAGGCAATTGTTTTTGCCTGAAATATTTCACAGAAAAGTAAAAATGTTCCATGGACGACTCCCCCCTCACTCACACACTCTCACATATTTTCTGAGCAGCTCTCGTTCCATACCCTGCTGGAGCTTCCCAGGTCCGGCTCTGCCACGCATTAGCTGATCCCTACAGACACACTCCTGGCATTGCACTGGGACTCAGTTGAATAGAGGGAGCTGCTCTTTGGGGATTCCCTCTTTGTCTTTGTACAGCACCCTGCACAACAGGTTGCCAGTCTCAGGTGGGGCATCTCGGTGCTGTCATAATAAATTACCTTTGCCGCCTATCTCCTGAGGCCCTGAGCTCTGCTTGCTTGAGCTAAGTATATGCAAATTCTGCAGGGGCTTTTCACTCTTTGTCCATGTCCGATCAAAACAATAGCAAGGATTATGTGTACAGAGACCACACTGAGCCTGTGCTGCTCTTTTCTCTGTCCACCTGGAGGTCTCTCACCTTTTCACTGCTTGCCAGCTGAGACTGCTCCTCTGGGCCCAATTTACAACAGGAGCTAGACACATGGCTGGTGTAGGGCATTTCGTTCAAGTCAAAGTTGTGGAGAGGAATTTGGCTGCAGAAGTTTAAACATTTAACAGGGTGTTTTCAATAGTCAGAACAGACACTATTGACTCCAGTGTTCCCTGACTTTATTAACCTTTCATGTCTCTGTAAACGGATTACCACCTGCAATTCTAGTTCAACACTGCAATCATGTTTTCTCTCCGATTAGAATGTTTTAGCTTGTATTTTATGCTCACAGCTCCATCCATCATGAGCTAACTTATTCCACTTGAGGCAAAAGCTTCTTCAGCAGGGCTCCTGCCATCATGAAGCTCAAACTGGAATGTCACCAGGCTTGGACAATCAGTGTTGGTCATGATACAGCTCGCCAAATATGTCTTCTTCTAGAAGGACTGTGATGTAGTGTCTTCAAGTTTTCAATGTGAAATCTAAGTTTAACTTCTGAGTCAGCAAGACAGCTTACGCTGAAGCGTGTGTGTCCATCTAGAGGGATCTTGGCCTAAGAATTGTGTCTAGCCGACCTTTAATAATTTATTGCCAAATTTGGCTCTTGAAGCCAGTGAGAATTGTATGCACCTATCCAATAGGACCTATGTTTGTGCAACTCAGAAATAATTTAGCCCAGAGAGTATCATATTTGCTGCTAGAATAACAGAGCTAACAACACTGCACAGCATTGTTAGCAATTCATTCCACATTTTGGGATTAGTTTATCTCCACTTTAAGTTGCATCATGCTGGGAATTGATGCCAAATGCTTGTTTTCTGCTTCTGAAGGAATGTTTTCACTCAGTTATGTAGCACCTATTGATCTCCTAGAATCCCACAGGTAAAAGCAAAGGGACATGTACTAAATGGACCTACTGAGGTCCCTCCTACACAATGCTAATTGTAATGTGTATGTGCGTCTCCATTGTATTTCTTTTTGCTACACTTCAGTAAAAACGTAATCATGATCCCAATCCAAATGCTTTGGTTTTGATAGAGGATGGTACAGCAAACCCTTCTTTAGCTGTGAATCTTTGTACCATAGCAGCTCAGCAAATAAAGAGGGGGTTGACCTACCTCTTTCCCGCACAACTTGGCGATGGTGCACTGAGGATGGAAGATCTTGCACAGACACAAGCCATTGCATTTATAGCTGCATCTCTGCAGAGGGCAGGACTCTCGTGTCTCCTTTCCGAATGCTCCTCTGCAGGCGGTTTCTGTTTCAAAGTTTCTTTTGTTACTGACCTGGGGTTTTGGAAATTTCAGCTTGAATTCCTGGGCATTGCTTTGTTTTCTCGTCACTGTAAGTCTTAGTCATAAAGAGGCTGTGTCCATGTATTGTCATATCCAGGCCATCAGCTTGTTCACCAACTTCTTACCCTCTGTGACAAAAAACTATTTCAGACATCCCCCCCCCAATCCCCAAACAAAGGCTGTTCTCAGTGGTGGTAGATGACAGAACGAGGAGTGATGGTCTCAAGTTGCAGTGGGGGAGGTCCAGGTTGGATATTAGGAAAAACTATTTCACTAGGAGGGTGGTGAAACACTGGAATGCATTACCTAGGGACATGGTGGCATCTCCTTCCTTTGAGGTTTTTAAGGTCAGGCTTGAAAAAGCCCTGGCTGGGATGATTTAGTTGAGGATTGGGCCTGCTTTGAGCAGGGGGCTGGACTAGATGACCTCCTGAGGTCTCTTCCAACCCTAATCTTCCATGATTCTATGATTCTATTCTATAAGAGGTTTCTCCAGGCCCCTAATTATTCTCATCATTCTTATTTGAACTCTCTCTAGTTCTGCAGTGTTCTTGAAAAGGGGTGAGCAAGAGTGCACTGTTGGTCAGGGGAGAGAATCCGGGGCTTGGGCGGGTGTGTATGTGTGGGGTGGAGGGTAGGAGACGGACCCTGGCAGGAGCAGAAAGTGTATGTGTGTGTGGGGGGGGTGAGGGCACCAAGATGGGGGGCAGGTTCTGGGGTAAAGGAGGGCCATCTCGTGGCACAGAAGATATTATGTATGTACATCTTCAAAGCACTGAATGAGATTTTAGCTTTAATCCTCCCATTTAAGTAAATGGGAGTCATGCTGTTAGATCCCTGCCTCTCTGAGGATTCACTTTCTTAGTGTTGTTAATGCATAAAACAGAGGAGCTTAAAACCGTCCTGCACTGTAAATAGACAACACAGTGAGCCGCGCTGCTCTAACGTGCATGTTAAAGTTAGAGAGAGTCTCCAGAGCTTCAAGTAATTGACATCATGCATATTCTTGACAAGTCTCTATTAATTCCCAGGTGAAAGCTCCATTTTAATTAAATCTGTAGCCCCTCTTAGTCCAGTAGTCAGGGGGTTCAACCAGTGATCACTCACGATATCAGTTATTATGCATTAAAGGCCATACAAAGAAAAAATGATTGGGAAATACCCTTTGGATTTCAATTAAATTAAGAGTAAAGAAGGTGTTAGTGAAGTATAATAAATAACCCATTGCAGCAAGTGTAGTGCAGGGCTGGAGAGCAAGATGACGAGGGTGATTTATCTATTTTATTACAGTCGTGTCTAGAGATGATATTGTGGCCCAGCGCTGAGTGATAAGGATAGTTTTCCTGACCCTGTGTTTATCTTTTCCCCTTGGAGCAACAGATTGGTACATAAGCTGTGCTGTACTAACATATAGTAAGAGACAGTCCCTGCCCCAGAGAGCTTGCCGTCTAAATAGACCAGATGTGGGAGAGGAAACAGAAGTGAAATATCTTGCCACAAGTCGGTAGTAGGTATGAGATAGAACCAAAGTCACCTGAATTCAAGACAATACACTATCCATTGGCCCCCAGTGCCTATTTCGTAGGCAAATTGAATTTTCCATGCAGCACTGGTATGATGCCAGTGACTTCACTGAATTAGCCCTGATTTGCACCAGTGTAATCAGGTCCCTTGTCTTCAATACAGTTTTTCTCTGATTATTTTATAAGTTGCCTTTGCTTTAGTCCTGTGTGTTTGTCTGCAATGTTCCTAAATCTAGTGACATGCCAGAAAAACAGACAGGCCAAAAGGTGTCATGTTGGGGCAGTTCTTATTTGGAAACTGCTCTTCACTGGTGCTGCAGAGTCTAAGATTGCTCTGGAGAAAAAAAAAAACACGCTTCACAATGTGAGCTAAGTGTGAAGAGATGCACTAATGCCTGCCTGGATGTCCAGAGAGCCTGAAATTGTGGTTCTGAGGATGCGCGCCTTCCTTTATCTCAGGGGTGAGGGGGTACTCTGAAACCTAGTAACTGCAATGGCCACGGGAAGGAAGAAGCAACATGTCATGATTGAGAGCTGCTCAGTCTGTGGGGAATAGTGTCTCCTTTGGTGGAACTCATGCTGTGGCCAGGGTCTGGGAAAATACCACCACTTACATACAAAATCAGATCCCCTGGGGGAAACAGGTATCCATTCAAATTCACACCATACTGGTAACAGCAAATAAGCTCCATAGTGAATCTCACGGAGTGCAGATTTCATATTAATGATCATCGCCACAAAGGATCTCTGGGGGTGCCAGCAGTGCTATGAAACGTCTCCCGAGTGCCTACTTAATAGCAGCGCCTTAATGGAGCAATTCTTCAGCTTGTTAGGACTTGTGCGTCGTGAAGTAGCGTCTGTCCTCTGGCAGGAACAGAGTCCAGTCAGCATTTTCTGAGTGATAACTTTCCTGACACTGACTTTGTTTAACTTTTCCCCTTGGAGCAACAGACAGATACATGAACTTTTTACTGGTTTGAAAAGGGAGTGATGCCTGGCTTGGAGTCTGAGCTCTGCCGCAGAAGTGTCTGTGATTACAGCACCAAAAAAGAGACCTGCCCCAGTTTCCCTGAGAATCTTCCCTGTTGCTATTTGTCAGTCAGAGAGAAGCAGTGTAAAAAGAAAGAGAGAGAATCAAAAATACATTGCTGTTCCTCCCTCCCTCCAACAAACCCCAAATCAAAGTAGATTATAGATAGCCTGCCAGAATTTCTATTGTTATAAATGATTGCAGCGAAAAATCAATGGCCAGGGTGCAGAAACGTACATTTAAGAAGCTAGGCTATGGTTACAGTTTGGGGTGGAATCCTCCTGTCAGTTCTTTCGTGTGGAGCTGCAGGGTTAGCTCAACGTGAAGACTCAGATGTGCAAGTGAAAAGCATCCTGGGTTTTCCCTAGTGGTTAACACAAATGTTTGAAGCAGTTTGATTTATAATACAACCTTGTATGTGACAGGCCACAGCTTTAGAATGAGTTCAGCAGCTAAACACTCATAGGAGACTGACTGAGAGAGACAGTTCTTAGTTCACCATTCCAATGGTCGGTCATTTTTGGGGGGGTTGCATGTTACCAGCAGACAGTTCAGCTAATACAACACATTTCCTGAGCTTCGGCTATTAAACACCATCAGTCACCTACACAGATCTGTTCTCATAAGTTCGGCTGGAGAAACAAGAGTAAAGTTTCTAAAAATAAAATAAAATTACATTCTTGCTTCCAAAGCTGGAAGCAGTGTAATATGTTATATGATATAACGAGGCTCAGAAGGATTAGACTTTTAAGGATAAATGTCATTAAACGTCAATTTCACTGCATACACACAAACTGACGAAGCAAATTTCAATCGATAATAATCAAAATGTACTGCGAGGCAAAGTAAGAGAAATGCTGCTTGAGAACTTATGAGAGTTTGCCTAGACCCTAGTGGTTCCCAAACTTGGGGGGCCACTTGTGCAGGAAAAGCCCCTGGCGGGCCGGGCCGGTTTGTTTACCTGCCGATTGCGGCTCCCACTGGCCACGGTTCACCCTTGCAGGGCAATGGGGGCTGCGGGAAGCGGCATGGACCGAGGGACGTACCGGCTTCAGCTTCCCGCAGCCCCCATTGGCCTGGAGCAGGGAACCGTGGCAAGTGGGAGCCGTGATCGGCCAAACCCACGGACGCGGCAGGTAAACAAACTGGCCCAGCCCTCCAGGGGCTTTCCCTGCACAAGTGGCCTCCCAAGTTTGGGAAACACTGGCATAAAGGATATTTACTCTGTATATTTTGACATGTGATGCTTTGTGTTTAAAGCTTTAACTCTTTGAATCTCAACATCTGCTGTCATTAAACAATTGTCTGACTCCCCCATTGTTTGACCCCCAAAATTTCCCACAATCAGTAATTTTAAAAAATTGCTAAAAAGCAAACATCAATATTTCCATATACATTATATTGAATTAAATTAAAATTGAATTCTGGCGAGTGTGACTATAACTCTTCGTGCAATGGAGTCAGACAGGGATAGTGCTAGCTAGAGTTTATATTCCCTTTCTCAAACCGTTTTTCTTTCTTGGCTATCTGCATAACCCTTTCAGAGCAGAGACAATGTAGCATGATACGTATGTACGGGGCCAAGCTAAATGGGGCCCCAATATAAGTTTGGGACCTCTAGTGCAATACAAATAATAATAAAAATTATTAATAAAGGAGCCATGTAATCATAGTGTTACCAGGGAAATGAGAGGAAATTTGATTTCACTAGAAATAAAGCAAAACCACATCTTCAGGCCAACAGTTTCATGGGATCAAAAGCAATAAACTGCTTGTTTCCTATAAAATGCTCCATCCCATCCTGAAGAAAAGTTATTTTTGTTTTCTAAGCTGAAACAAAGGTCCAATTAAATATTAATTGTTCAAAGGGAAGCTGAGAGAATGTTTCATAATAGCAAAGCTAAGAACCAAAGAAGACAACTATGTAGCCAATGATGGGGCCTCTGATTCTAAAAGCATAGACAGCAGGGCAACTGACAATGGGATGCTATTCAACAACGTGCTTGCATTTGGTCTGTTTTAGCATTAAATACTGAAGGCTTGATTTAAAAAAACAGCAACAAAAAACAAACAAACAAAAAACCCTTGAAGGGATTGGGAAACGAAATAGAATCAAATAGGCTGGCTCCCAGCTGGTTTGCAAGTGCAAGCACAGCATCTCCACAGACACAAATTAATCTCAGCTGAGTTGAAATGTAGTCCGATATCCTGCCAGGGAGTCATGACCACTTGAACCCCCGACATTTATATCTTCTGTAATGGAAAAGGAAGGACAGAGGCTAAGCCAGTGGGTGCGGAAAAGAAAGTGAACATTTTAATGATACTCTGTTTGTGTTTGGCACAGAGCTGGAGTAGTTTGGATGGAAATGCTGTAAATGAAGGATGCATTTTAATTGCACAGCAATGTATGAATAATGAAGGACACAAATGCATTAAGGTTTTGCTACACTGAATATCCAAAGCAAACCAACCAAAAGAAAGATATTCTCTCTCCATACCACACCCTGCTGTGTGGCTCGATCACAACCCAGCCAGGCAGATGTGTGCCTCTGGCAATGTCTAAGTACGCTAGGGCATTTGGAAGGGAGTTTCACTCATACCAATACTGCAGCCCTTTCTTCTGCGGTGTATGACCAATTGCCCTGTATCCTCAATTCAAAGGGTTCAAATTGACAGCATTAAGCCATGCCCATACACAGCATTACCAAAGCAGTGAGGACATGTGTGCTTAAAGTCCATGGTCATTCCCATTCAGGAACAGTGGCAGAGAAATGGCTTCAGAGAAGTGTGTCTTTAATGAGGATCACATTGGCCAAGAATCACGATCCCCCCAACACCTCCCTAGTGCACAGGGAGGAAACTGGCTGCTGGTTACTCCTGGTGGCAGGCAGTGCTCCACTCCTGCTCCCAACCCACTGCAGAGAGAGAAAAACCCAGTATGCTGCCCTGCGAACAAGGGATGAGATATTCCCTCCAAAGGTGAAGGAGGAGAAGCCATGTACCCCAAGGCTGGGAGGATAGTGGCCACCACTCCCAAGAGGAAACAAAGAGTGGTAATGGTCAGTGACTCCTTTCTAGGAGAGAGTGGGGATGATACCTTTAAGG
The DNA here is from genome assembly GCF_965140295.1 of Lepidochelys olivacea. Taxonomy (NCBI): domain Eukaryota; kingdom Metazoa; phylum Chordata; order Testudines; family Cheloniidae; genus Lepidochelys; species Lepidochelys olivacea. The sequence continues at coordinate 129,071,690 of NC_140416.1, forward strand.
GCTGAGCTTCCCAGACATAAAGCCTGGGCTGGGATCTGTGACTGGCTTATTGTGCACAGCTACTGAATGAGGCAGAGCTGTCTGAGTGATTACTGAACACCACGCAGTGGGAACAAGCACAGTGCACGCTCCCTGGGGACACCGCAGACAGCTCTGCCTAGAGTTCCAGGCTAACTGCTGTGTCTCCTTCCTGCATCTCCCTGCCCTCTTCATGGCAAATCCATAGCCCTGGGGTTGTACACAGCCCCTGTGCTCTCGTGAGTGCAGGAGACGGGATTGTCCCAGGCATGCGCTTTTGCCCTCGCTGCGCTCCAGGGCTAAGGACAGTCTGGCTCCAGGGGCACTTACTCGTACCCTCCAGTGCAGTCAGGGCATGGCCGGGGGAGTGGGCCCCTGTGATTACCTCAGGCCCCTCTGATTGTCGCAGATGTCTGCTCCCTCACTAGCTCCCTCCGTTCTCTAATATCATCACACTTCGGGGGGTGAGGACTTCCGATACACGGGACCGCCCTTTGCCTGTGCGACGTGTGCTGAGCCCTTTCCCTGTGGGACACAGAACACCCAGCCCTGCAGCTGCTCCCCTTGTGAGAATCACCCCTCCCAGGTGCATAGACCCACCCCAACTGCAGGGATTCCTGGGGGAAGTTCTCTGGCCTGTGCTAGGCCGGAGGTTAGAGGGGGTGATCACAGTGCTCCCTTCTGGCCTTAAAGCTCTGTGGATCTATGAACAAGTTTCCTTTGTGTCCACACAGTCACTTAGGAGTCTGCCCAGCTCACCACTGCCCCTGTGCATGTGTGCACACATGGGCACTGATATTCCCCCATTAATTTATTACGCATGATCCAATTTAATATTTTATTGGTCCTCTGTGGCAGCCTTTTCTCTTGCTGTTTAAGGACCCGGCCCTGCTCCCAGTGACCAAAAGTTTTGCCTTTGGTTTCACTGGGAGCGGGATTGGGCTCTGGATCAGCTCCGATGAGGTTCTGCATGGTGACAGATCCGGAATAAAGTGGCTCCCCTCCAACATACACAAGAGGTCCCTCCTTATCAGTTTTCTCACAACACCTGCACAGCTGCCCCATGCAAACATGGCCTCAATTATCATTAGCATTATCATTGGTTTTCAGTTCTGTTATTAATGATCAGTACCGACTCCAGTCATGCTCATTAGCTGAATGAGCAGTGATGCACATTAGGCCTCTATCTGTTCATAATATTCTCCAATGGATTAAATATGTGTCATTTGACACTGATAAATTAGCCAATATTATGAGCTGGATGTCTTAAATGCTACACAGACAGGGAGTGTATTAACTTATGGAAATGTTATTAAGTGTTTAAGGAGGGTAATTATGAGCAGCCTTCTCACTTGACACCTGTGTGGCGTCTTTATTTGTGAGATAAAGTTAAGGGAGAAAGAACAGGGAAATGGCTTTCAAACTGACCATTTTTATTTCCCCTCCTTCTCTTTTGATTTCCTTCCAGATTAATTTATTTCAAACACAGAATTCATGAGTCTGAAGCAATGCTACCTGAAAACAATCTCTGACATGCAGGATTGAAGAATCCTAATTTTAATATTATCAGTCCCTAGCAATGCCCATTTCCTTGAGCAAGACCTTAATCTCAAGTTTGTGTGACATGTTGGTGAACACTTACCCATGTAACTCCTTTGGAGTCAATGGGACCACTCCTGTGAACGAGGACTCTCCAGTGGGGGGAGGGGGAGGCTATCTTGTCCTTAATTATAGATTCATAGATTAGAAGATTAGAAGTGATCCCTGAGATCATGTAGTCTGTTCTTCTCTATGACACAGGCCATTGGACTTCCCTGAATTAATTCTTGCTTCAACTAGAGCATCATTTATGAGTGACTCTTAGTTCAAACTCTCCCTTCGAAATGTGAAATCCAGTTCTTATCACTTTGTGCATAGGTTTGCCATCTATTCTTTTGATTAATTTTGGATTAGAAATTTTCTATCCTTCATCCTGCAAAAAAATGTCACATGAATGGGACTGGTTGTCCAGCTATGCGTCATAGTTGGTAGTTATCATTACTAGAAATGAAAATGCTGCCTTTCTATTATCGGCTTGTTGTGATTGATTTGCCCTGGGTATGACCATCAGTACGGAAACTGTGGACTGAGCGTGTGCAGAAGACGTCTGTATGCTGTTATCAGCATCTACAGGCCACACTTGAGATCCGAACCACCTAGCGCTAGGTGCTTCACATGGACACTGCAAGAAACAGTCCTTTTTCTGAGGAGTTTACAGTTTAAATAAACAAGACAGACCAACGGTGGGAGAAAGGAAGATCAATTGCTCTGGGTCACACAGAATGTCTGGTAGAGGCAGGAACTGAGCCCAGCTCTCCAGAGTCCCAAGACTGTCCTTCCTCCCCATTACATTCTCCAGCGCCACGTGGCACTGTGTGGTCAGTAACCTAATATGCAACAGGGAGAACCTACGGAGTCACTCGGGGGCTGCATCGTGGAATTGTTACACATTGTACCACACTGCATGGTGCATAGATAATTAAGAGCATGGGAGGAGGAGGGGAGGCTGACAGAGTAATGAGAACATATGTACATCTGCAGCAGCTTTTGAATATTTTGAGATTTTATTTTAAAATGCCTTTTTTCACATTAATTGCAGCTCCCCGGCTAGCATGGTAGGACGCTACTGTCTGGTGAGGTAGATCCATATCAAACAAGGGATTTACACCACCATAACACTGGAGTAATGCACTGGTCACTCAGGCATCATGCACCATTTTCATATAGGCCTCAATTCAGGACAGCAGTTAAGTGCAGGCTTAACTTAAAGAACATGCTTATGTCCTGTGGACTTTAATTGGACTTAAGCATGTGCTTTAAGTTAAGCAAATGTCTAAACTCCTCTTCCTGAATGGAGATGCTTTTCGGAATCTGGGGCAAAATCATGAAATACTTTGTGGAAGCTATTTATAGGTCCTCTGCCAAACACCTCTACATGCCTGAATTTCTTATTAATGGAATATTCCCTTTGATCTTTGGACCCACTGTTCCTCATGCAGTAATGCCCTGTTACAATGGTTTGAATTAGACAGATTTGTGGAGGAGTCTGGGGACAAAAGCAGGTTTAATCAACGTTGAAATGCAAAGTGAAATGATGCAGTCAGCATCCCTGCAACCCTTGGAATCCAAGCACACGCGCCAGAAGCATTCTGTCCCATTACCTGTATTTTTTCTTCAGAATTATGTATTCCCTGGGCAGCTTGTGATCATCTTAAATGGAACTGTTCGCAGTTGAGTTGTTTGGAAGAGATATAGTAATAGAATCAAACACATGTGACCCCAATCTAGTGTTGAATTTACACCTAATTATGAGAAACAGGCACCAGGTGGCCCCAGCTCTGTAAAGTTGGCAGCATGATACCAGCCAAGCTTTAGCTTTGCTTCACATAGAGCTTCAAGAGCCATATTTAAATGCAGTCAAATCTCCAAACAAGAGACCCCCTGACCGGTTGCGCAGACTGCTACACTGAGCTCTTGTATTTGTGCTGTTTTATTTATTAATATTAATTAATTAATTAATTAATTTTTAGTTATCACCAGGATGACTGGGGCCAACTTTTACTCTTTGCAGAATTTGCTTATAACAATTCTGATCACAAATCTACCCACTGGAGCCCTTTCTTCTCCAGCTTTCACTCCCTGGTTCCACCCATCCCTATGACCAACTTCCCACATCCCTGAACCTCAAGAATTGAACTCAAGTCTGTCTGTATATTGATCTTTTAACCAACGCTCTCTCTCTTTTCTTTTTTAATAAAATTTAGTTTGTTAGGGGGCTTATTCCTTCACCCACTTACTTCCCTGGTCTTTCTCGCATGAACAGAGAGCAACGATACCCGAAATCCAAAGGTGCAAACAATTCCACGTTTATTGGGGTGAACTTCCAGCAAGCATGATTCCAGTTTCCTTCCTTAGTGTCCCCCTTCCCAGCTCTGACACCACAGAGCCTTACTTGTGTCCCTGTTCCCATTCCTGCCCTTAGCCAAACATGATTCCAATTTCCCCATCCCCATTCCCTGATCCCTTTCCCCCACCCAGCCACCCACTCACTTCCTGATTGACTGCAGGCTATATAGTAAAACTTGAGTTCTGCTTAGCTATACCTTAACCAATCATTTTCCTGAAATTTAACTGACCAATCCTAACATATTGTAAAATGATTATGTAACCAATCATATCCCACCACCTTAATTAGTTTACACCCAGCAAAATTAATTATACAGCAGACAGGAACAATCACAGAACCAGACAGAGACCATGCAAATAAACAACAGCAAAGTGGGAACTATAATGACAAAACAGTACAGAAGTGAGGATTTCACATCCCAGCTATTGATAAGTGAGTTCTTGCCAGACAGGATGCTACCAAACTAAGTTTCCTTTTACATTTTCTAGGCACTTCCCTTTCTCTGGAGGTGATAGGAATTATCAGGACAGGATTGTATCCTAACAGCCCCATAGCACCTGATTTCAGTGTGACTGGTTTGGAATGTGAGGAGGTGACTGGTCGCTTCCCAGCTTATGGCTGCTTCTGCTGCTTAGCCAAAGGCCTTAGCCTAAGAACAGGGCCTCAGACTGTCACAGGGAGAGAAGGCCCTTACACCAGCAGACAGTGATTTTGATTCTTCTTTTATATCTCTATAATTAGCCAAGTGATAAGAATACACCTAAATTCTTAGAGTTTGGCCTTTACAGACAGGCCTGAATATCTATATCCTAACATAGTTTAGTTAATAAGAATTGGCTATAAGCATGTATTTGGGATAAGATCTGAGTTATCATTTGACCGGGGTCTGGGGCTTGGTCCCTTGGGGTCAGGAGAACCTTTTCTTTTCTATGATGAAATAAGATTTTCAGAATTTATCATCATATGTTTGACATGTGTATCTGGATGGAGGCCTGCGGCTGGGCACTTTAAGGGAACTGCATTATTTGGACGTCTGAGTACCCAGGGAGGTACTAGAGAAGCTGTTTTGGGCTGGCTGGGTAAATCTAAGCAATGGAATAGCCACCAGCTTTTGGGGTTTGTTTGCCTCGGTCTGTTTGCAGCTCACCCTGACGGCGTGACCTCAGCGGGCTCCTACAGGTATCACCCTCACACGGGAACAGTCTTCAGATCTGTTAAGGGCCCTTGTAAAGAAGAGTCTGATCAATTGTTCTCCATGTCCTCTGATGTTCAGACAAGAAGCAAAGGGGTTTATCTGTAGTAAGGGAGATTTGCATTAGATATCAGGAAGAGCTCTCTAACTCTCAAGGGAGTTAAGCTCTGGAACAGGCTTCCAAGGGAGATTGTGGAATTCCTGTCATTCGGAGTTTTTAAGACCAGGCTGGACAAACACCTGTCCCAGATAGTCTTGGGTTACTTGGTCCTGCCTCAGAGCAGGGGGCTGGACCCCTGGGTGACTCCTCGAGGGTCCTTCCAGCCCAGCATTGCCATGACTCTATATAGGCACTGAGCAGGGACAGCAGCGACTTCTCCACACTGCCCAAGGGCAGCTGTGCTGGTGTTCCAGATCCTGTGGAGACGGAGAAGGCTCCAGCCAGTTTACACCAAGATACTACACGTGGAGCCTGTTTCTAGGCCTTTATCTAGGGTACCGGATTTGACCCAAGGTATTTACAATTTAAAATATGAAAGGTATTTACACATCAGACTCCGAAGAGACACTTCCTCTTCATTTAGGCTCTGATTCAGAATAGCGCTAACACATCCTTAAATTCATGTCTGTTCAGAACAGCACTTATGCATGTGTTTAACTTTATGTGAGTGCTGAAATCCCATTGACCTCATAGGGAATTTAACCATGTGCTTAAAAGCTGCACTCACTAGCCATTGCTTCTTGACTGGGCCTTGGTGCTCAGCTCAAACTTTCCCAGTATGGAGAAACTCCTTCGCAACAGGCGAGCAGTTCACTTCAAGGTACTTCCTGGTGGTTTCAGTTGAAAAGTTGGCCACTTTTGTCTGTCGGAAATGAGTGTTCATGCTCTAGGTTTATGTTAAATAGAATAAATAAACTCACTGTTAGTCCTTAGCACCTTGAAGTAATGGTGAAAATGATTGTCAAAAGCAACAAGTCCTTACTGTTGCTGTCTGGTTTATGGTGGAATCCAGAGACGTTCCCAAATTTCAGTGGTGAGGTCTGGCCCTAAACTTAACTGAAGTTTGCTGGAGCTCAGACCCAGTATGTGCTAGTCTGGGCCCATCTCTGGGGGATTCCAAGGGTCTTTCCAGCTCCTGAGGTGACCTGCATTGAGAGATGGCAACTGGACTATAGAAGGCCATCTGCACAGTACTGGAAAGGATAAAAGAGGAACATAAACATAGGTCATTATAGGTTAGTTTAGGCAAATGGAGACTCACTTGACATTTATCTTCACTTCTGAAAGGGGCAGAGACAGTCTCTGTTCAGACCAGGCCATGCAAGTAGAAAGCTAAACACTGGCTATGCTGGAAAGTGACCACACTAATCAAACATAACTAAATCCTCGCAGTTTGGGCACTGCAGCCAAAGCAATCAGACACAGTCACAAAAGCACCAAGGGAAGCCGTACTGTTCAGTGAAACCTGAGGGCAAGCACCCTCACAGCATACACAAGGACACTGAGATAAAGGCAACAGCACCAAAATAAATGGCAGACTCAATCGCTCTACTTTATTAGATGCTGACAAGGGAACATAAATCCCTATGTGCAAAAATCTGCTCTGTGCATTCGGACAACTGAATAGGGAGGGCTGAAATACCGTTCTGTTTTCCTGCAAGGCACAGAACCAAGAAGACTCTTTGTTACATCATAAAATGCACCATTGTGAAGTTAATACGTCTCTGACAAAAGCTTTCTGTAGCCACAGACACCCTCCAATTCTGAGGCTGCATCGTCACCCCAGCAGTTCCACGAGCTGACTTTGTAGGCACTTCTGTATTCTGGGTCCATGAGAGATAAAAGACACAGGCCAGCCCAGGTTCTGACATGTGTCCTAGCATGCTCAGCACTATTCAGGTGAGGCGAGGGTTGCAAAGGTGACTTTAAACTATGTTTTTGACCAATCCCCTGCCAGCACGCTCCTGTTCCCAGAGGGCAAGGCTACACCGTGTAAGCGGGGGATCCGCTGAAGTGGTTGTGTGTGGCTGTAAGATTTGCCTGGGCAGTGAAATAATTGGCACTCTGCACCACTGGAGGGTGCTTACAGATCTGGCAGGGAGAGGAGGACGGAGTTTAAGAGACAGTTCCTGTTCCTTTTTGTTTTCCACCCCTCGCTTTGCTGATGCATTTCTGGGTCTTTGGCGGCTGCACTTTTTGTTGTAAGGGCTCATGACAGCTGAATAACCATGAAAATCAACTGCACGTTTGCGATTTTGGTCCCTGTCCTATCTTCATTTCCCAGTGTTAGCTCTGTGACTCACCTTCACTTGAATACCAGACCAAAGGCTTTCCATGGAGTCTAAATTAAACAGGAGAATCTAGTAAAAGTTCTCTCTCCAATCTTACTCCAATGAGACCCAGTACTGGAGAACATCAGAGCTGGGTGAATGACTCATAGCCAATGATTTGTTCAACAAATCTGACCTAATTTTCTGTTTGATTAATAACTGTGAGCAGAACTTCAGTTCCTCCAACACAAAAAATCTGGGACTATTTAACTTTGTGGATTGATTGTGAATATTCAGAATCTGAGAAGGGTTGGTTGGGAAGATAAGTCACATGACATTGTTTCTGCTCTATAGTGGAATGAGCACACAAGCCTGCCAGAATTTATCAGTGAGCGTCTTGCGCCAAAAGCTGATTCACATGAATGCCCATGGAAAGTGACCATAAAATGGCGTGAACATGGCACAGCCAATTAATTTGGAAATTCAAACAAATAGCCCTGAAGAGGTTTTTTGCCTTACTTTCTCAGCTGTAGGAAAAGCTCTCTATATGCAATGGGATCACAGAAGATTAGGATTGGGAGAGACCTCAGGAGGTCATCTAGTCCAACCCCCTACTCAAAGCAGGACCAAACACCAGCTAAATCATCCAAGCCAGGGCTTTGTCAAGCTGAGCCTTAAAAACCTCTAAGGATGGAGATTAGACCACCTCCCTAGGGAACCCATTTCAGTGCTTCACCACTCTCCTAGTGAAATAGTGTTTCCTAATAGCCAACCTAGACCTCCCCCGCTGCAACTTGAGACCATTACTCCTCGTTCTGTCATCTGGTACCACTGAGAACAGCCGAGCTGCATCCTCTTTGGAACCCCCCTTCAGGTAGTTGAAGGCTGCTATCAAATCCCCCCTCACTCTTCTCTTCTGCAGAATAAATAAGCCCAATTCCCTCAGCCTCTCCTTGTAAATCATGTGCCCCAGCCTCTTAACCATTTTTGTTGCCCTCCGCTGGACTCTCTCCAATTTGTCCACATCCTTCTTGTAGTGTGGGGCCCAAAACTGGACACAGTACTCCAGATGAGGCCTCACCAGTGCCAAATAGAGGGGAACGATCACTTAGCTCTATCTGCTGGCCATGCTCCTGCTGATGCAGCCCAAAATGCCGTTAGCCTTCTTGGCAACGAGGGCACACTGCTGACTCATATCCAGACTTGTGCTTGGTGAATCCATGTTGACTTGATCACCTTCCTCTCCTCCAAGTGCTTCAAAATGGATTCCTTCAGGACCTACTCCATGACTTTTCCAGTGACTGAGGTGAGGCTGACTGGCCTGTAGTTCCCCATAATTTTCTTCTTCCCTTTTTTAAAGATGGGAACTACATTAGCCTTTTTTGTAATTGCCTGGGTCCTGCCCCAATCGCCAAGAGTTTTCAAAGATAATGGCCAATGGCTCTGCAATCGCATCCGCCAGCTCCCTCCGCACCCTTGGATGCAGCGCGTCCGGCCCCGTGGACTTGTGCACGTCCAGCTTTTTTAAATAGTCCTTAACCTGTTCTTTCACCATTGAGGGCTGGTCACCTCCTCCCCCTACTGTGCTGCCCAGTGCAGCAGTCTGGGAGCTGACCTTGTCTGTTCAGACCGAGGCAAAAAAAACATTGAGTACTTCAGCTTTTTGCACATCATCTGTCACTAGGTTCCCTCCCCATTCAGTAAGGGTCCCACGCTTTGCCTGAACTTCTTCTTGGTGCTAACATACCTGTAGAAACCCTTCTTGTTCCCCTTCACATCCCTTGCTAGCTGCAACTCCAATTGTGCTTTGGCCTTCCTGATTACACCCCTGCATCCCCGAGCAATATCTTTATACTCCTCCCTAGTCATCTGTCCAAGTTTCCACTTCTTGTAAGCTTTCTTTTTGTGTTTAATCTCAGTGAAGATTTCTCTGTCAAGCCAAGCTGGTCTCCTGCCATATTTACTATTCTTTCTGCACATTGGGATGGTTTGTTCCTGTGCCTTCAGTGAGGCTTTTCTCTCCTTTCCCTCCCCATATTCGCCTCCCAGGGGATGATATGGGGAAGTAAGGACAACTATAGCCCAGCCCACAACAAAGAAGTTACTCTCATTCTTTGATTTGAGCAGGCAAGTTACCCAAGACGTGTAATATATGCTCTGCTGGTGGTCCGATCTATCTGCCTCCTGTCTCTCTCATTCCCTCCAATCATAATTCCTCTTTTTTTTTCTCAGTACACACACATCGGACCAAGTGAACATAAAAAGCATGGATTGGCCCGACAATCTATCGTCAATTATTCATACTGAAGTACTGCACAAACCTCATATATGCCAAGCACCATGCAGTTATGAGCACAGGAAAAACTGAGCCGACATTACTAGATCTAAACATTCAATTTGGACACAACGGTTTGCATAATTCCTTAATTGAAATTTTGCTAAACTTCACTCCTCAGTTTTCATTGATTCTTGTAAGCATGAAGCATAGCTAGTACTTCCAAAACCTCCAAATTGCGATCTCATTAGCAGCTCAGCATGTTCTATCTTATGCATAATAAATGAGGCACCACTGTGCATGCATCACACTCCCTTCACATCCACACATTAAAAGCACAGTTATTTTTGTGAATTTTTCCCCATTGTTTTTCTCACCTTTCTTCCTGCAGCTACCTTGTGATTATAGGATGCACTCTCCCTATGTACTGATTCCCAACTGTGTCAGATCTTCAAGCAAAATGGGTGAGTTTATAGAAACTTCGGAAGATGGTATAGCATATTCGTACAAACAACAAAAATAATGACATTTCTTCGCTTAAAATATGAATCTCAGGATCAGACCCCGCCCTGACACAATAGTCAAATGCTTGGGGTCAGATTTGAAAAAGGGCCTAAACCGCTTAGTGCACAACTTGCTTTAATTTAAATGGGAGTCGAAATTTAGATGTAAATGTGGAAGCCCTGCCTGCTAAGGCACTTTTGTAAATTTTACTAGTTTCCTCTGCTTCTTTAGGCGCCTAAACACCTTTTGAAAATCTGGCCCTGAGGACCTCGTCCTGCAAACAGCCCCCCCGCCGGGGATGGTCACACTGGGTAAATGACGCAAGAACCCCACTGCTCCCCTATTCTCCACCTGTAGCAAATTTCAGGACACAGCTGCTGAGCTGAGGGTCCATTTTATTCCCTCCCATTTCCACCATGAGCCAGCAGTGATAGGATAATAGACATGAGATGGGATTTGAACCAGCTGCCTCTGCCCGGTTCTGTTTAATGGATTCAGACCCAATGCACTCCATTGCTTTGGATTCTGGACTGGAACCGGTACATGGCAGAGGCTGGCATTTTCCTGTTCCAGTTTATTCCAGCCAATATTTCAAGAGATCGAAGGATTTTCAGAAATTCCTGTTCTGTTTATTATTTAACAATTATATTGCTGTAGTCCCTCAAGGCCTCAGTCAGCTTGGAGCCTATTGTGCTAGGTGCTGTACGAGCATCCAGTGAAGACAGTCCTCACCCCAGTGAGTTCACGTTCTAGCAGACAAGACAAAGCAGGTGGATGAGACAGGAGCCGACTCTGAGCATGCCAGGGAGGGCGGGGGGCTCCGACTCGCTCAGCCGCTGTCCCACAAGCCTGGGCAGGAGGCAGCCCGCTGCTGCCGCAGCCAGACACTCTCCCAGGCAGCTGCTGCGCTGCCCCAGGCAGCATCCGGGGGTGGCTCCGGGGCCTGGCTGCCAGGAAGAGCAGCCGAACATGCCGGGGGAGCCGGCGCAGCAGAGGACAGAGCCCCCCCGCCAGGTAACGTGGGATGGGCGGGGACGGGGAGAGCACGGGGGCCCAGTGCTGGGGGCGGGATGGGGAGGAGTCACATAGGGAGGTCACGTGTCCTCCCCTTTAGCTGGTGCCCCCCAGGATGGGGAGGCACCAGTCGTCTTTGGATGCCTGTTGTCATGGCCACAAGGTGTGCAGCGCCTAACACTGCGTCCCTGGCTGAGAGGCACAGACTATCCTGCTTGTGGCCTGTTCTTTTGGTCTCCCGGTGTTCTCTCCAGGCTGCCAGCTTTCGCTGACCCTCACGCAGCCCCCCTTTTCTCCACGGTCCTCTGATGTTCCCCCGGGTCGCTCTCATCTCAGCCCTGGCCAAACAATCGTGCCTCCGGGTCGAGGTGGACCAGCCTTTCCTTCGGGCTAGGAGCTGGGCTGGGTATCTGGGCGTTTGCTGTGGCTCTGTTTCGAGGCCATCATTCTGCCCTCCTACCCGGCTCCTCACAACCTCTGGTGGTCTAACGCCAGACTAAGTAACCCAGCCTAAGCACCATACTCCTAACAAATAATATGGACATTCCCCAGCATGGCACATTTGTGCTTAACTTTACTCACTTGAGTAGCTGCACTGGAGTGCAGGCGACTTCTAGGCAACACCAAGAGGGTAAGTATTGCAGTGGCCTAATGAAGAACAGAACCCACAGCTCCTCACACCCAGTCCAGAGCCATGAGCCACAACATTGCCCAGCCGGCACCAGCCGTGAGCCAGTCTCTTTACTGAAATAAACCATATTCTGTTACTGATAGGATCTGCCAGTGACACAGGGCTGGATTCTCCTTGTGCCCAGAGTCCCTCTCCCAACATGGAGAGCAAGGACATCATGCATGGAGGGCTCCCTCCCCATCCCCTTTCTGCCCTGGGCCAAGTCAGGCTAGCCTGGGGCCAATACCTATGGTGCTTAGGGGTTGCTTACTCCTTACTGCTGTGCACAGCAGGGCAAGGATTTGGCTGCAGGGATACAAGGATCTTTGACACTAAACGTTGGTTGATTATGTACAGGCCGCATTGTTTTCCTGTCCTGTAGGGATAATTTTACAAAAAAGCCAGACTTGGGGGAACAAGTTAGGTTGTGCCATGTGCCCAGGATGTGCAGGTGGGTTGGAGGGAAGGCTCTGTGTGTGCACGGGTAACTTAGACACCGGAGATAAAATTACAGAATTGCCTAACTTTTTAGTGCCTGTGCTTTCCGACCATGATGGGTTTTTTGACCACTGACCCCAACCTGACTGTGGCGGGTATATGCTCTGGGGTAGCAATAATCTATTTGCCAAGCACGTGTATAGCAATAATAATGGACATTACTGAAGCTGTAACAGCTAGGAGAAGAACCCAAATAATAGGTATTAAAAATAGGCTTTGCCATATGTCTTAAGCATTAAGTGTTAAGGGCTTAGAGAGAAGCCCATTAGAATTGGCAGCTGGCATAAGCTAGCATGAATATTATGTGCTTGACCTAGTGTTATAAAATTTAGCAGAACAATGACATGGGACAACTGGGTAGGAAGCCTGGCGCAGCACCTTCCTTTTGGGGTGGTCTCCCCTTTTCCTTCTGTCTTTGCTTCTAATGGTCTCCATAAGGTGGTAGGTACGCACAATGTAAGATTGTAAGTATGAACAATGCAGGAAATCACTTTACTGTACCTAGCTTATTCTTATACTTCTCTATATTGATTTTTTCTATGATTTCAATTAACTTTGTCTTTATTAACTGAAGATCATAAAGTGTCTGTGTGTGCTCCACCAAATTCATCTTCTTAATTGACCCTGAGTAGCTGCCCGAGAAAGAATGTGTTATTTGTGACAGGTGCACTTAAATTAATCCAAGACTACATAACACAGTGCTTTGCATGCAATATTTTTTGTACCATAGTGAAGCCGAGAGGACCAATATCAGATCAGGGACCCTCTGTGCCATACTGAAGGTAATTAAAGATAACTGCTCATTCTTACTTTTTATAACATATGGTAATCACCATCTGTTACATTTTAGGCAGCTACTCCTGTAGTGGGTGTGTCTTGGTATATGCCACAATGTTGCTGTGGAAAGATTGTGGATTACTGAAGTTTTGCCACTTTACTATTATGTTATGCTTATTTCCCCTACCTTTTATCCTTTTCTGTGTCTTTTAGGCCCCCTGCTATGCCCCCACAGATCTCAATTCAGGAACGGGGCTCTAGGGAAGCCACTGTGCTGTCTGTTGTGTTTGATGAGCACGGGTGGGTACTAGGAGAAATGGACACTAAATATATCAATACAGAATTATTTTAATAGTGCACATTGCAAGTCAGAGCAATAGCACACTCTGTGAAGAGATTCCTCTAAAAAGTATCCTATATATAACTAATAAATTTGATCACCGTGTGTGGACTCTTTCAATGGAGATTGTATCTAGGTACTGAATTAAGCATAAACTACCTAATTGGGAAATGTGTATGCTTCATTTTTTCTCATTAATGTTTTAAAATATTTGAAGAGTGGGAAGACGGAATCCCCTTTCCAGAATATGAATTTGAAACATCAGTTTGGCTACTAGCTCACAAGCTCCAACAGAAAGTTAATTTGCTTTACATAATTAGAAGTGTCATATTAAATAGCACTTTCTGATCCTTTGAAAAAGAGTATTAAAAATAATTTGTTGTAATATATTTGTATTGATTCTTATTTGGAACTATAGATCAGGCAATTAGACCTAATGGAAAGAAGAGAAGAGAGAAGGAAACAAGATTACTGGAGGTGGAGTGCTTGGCTCTTACACAGCAATGCTTCTATTGATCTCCTTTACTTTCCTGAAGCCCTCCATTCCAAGGAGGTGCGGAATAATGGCATTGCATTCACCTGTCAGCCTTCCTGGGCCTGTAGGTATAAAAGGGTCCTGCAGGGCTGCCTCCGTTGGGGAAGACAAGTGGAAGCCAAGAGGCCAGACTGGACCACCAGGGTGTGAGGTGTCAATCGTGGGGAGAGGCAGTGAGAGCAGGGAAGGTCTTTTCCCACTTCACAAATGAACCTATGTGTGGGCTGATGCCATAACAGGAGGGAAGGAGCAGATAGCTTATTCAAAGCAGCCTCCCTTTGCCCATGGGACGAGCATCTGTGAGCAGGCAGCTCCCTGCCACCTCCGTGCTGGGAGTACATGACTCCCTAGGCTTCCCAAGCTCTTCTGCCTAGAGAGCCACCCATGGACATGGTAGGTGGGGGATGTGGGAGGGTCCCCCATCGAGCTACCAGGGAGAAAGAGGAAGTGATGGGGAGCTGTCGGGCACTGAAGGGACAATAAGGGAACCTGGGGGGTGGGATGAGTGGGGTTAGGCTGGGCTGGGAAAGACTAAGAGGAGTTGTCGGAGAACAAGGAGAGGAGGGGACAAGGTGGCTCGGGCTATGACAACTTCGTGGGTCTCTCATACATGAGTCAGGGCCTGGGAAGGAGTCACTTTGAAGTTATGTAGGAAAGGGGCCCGTTCTTGGGTCATTGCCCCTCTGGGCATCAGAGCAGAAAACAGAGAACGTCATCAGCCTGCAGGGTGCAGAGCATAGTGACCCAGGGGTTCACCCCAGACCAGGACTGCGCTGAAGGAAATGTGCCGTGGGGCTGCGTCTGCCAGAGGTGCCGCTGCCTTGTAGTGAATCGGCTGCGGGGCACTCCCACTCTGGCTGATTCTCTCCTACAGGATAGTCACAAAGCAGCACAATGAGGGCTAGATGCTGTTGTCAGATGTGGGCTGCATGTGTGTTCTCCCTGCGTGCCGCCCTACCTCTGCACAGACAGCTGGCACGGCAGACCTCGAGCGAACCACCCAATCACCACAAGATCCGTTTCGGTCATGAAGTCGCTTGGTCAGGTTTATTGTCAACGAAGCATGGTCCTAATGCCCTGGCTCAATGGTTACAGGTACACTAACAGATTGCAATGGACTAGCTCAGTTAGTGGTGGGACCTTCCGCTATCCCCTAGGCCAGCCAGAGACTCTCCCTCTGAGATACCTCTTTATACGCCGATACAAACATGTCTCAGGCTCCCTTCCTACCACAGATGCTGTCCACCTGGGTGGTGTGAAAGCACCAGGAAGTGCTGTGATCACCCCTCATCTCCTGTAATCCCTGTGTGGGGCAATAAGGTTGGGTAGCAACAAGGGGTCATGATGCTTCCTACACCCCTTCAGCTGCGCGACCCAGTATGGTGGGTGAGGGGACGCACCAGCTCTGCCTCTCTCCCATCACCTCCTCTGTACTCATCACACCTGGACTCAAGGCCTGGGTATCCCGGGCAGGGCTGTAAACGAGGGTCCTGTTTCCGCCCGGTGCAGAATATAGTCCCAGTCTCAGGGACTGGAGAGTAAATGAAATTGCCCTGCTGAACTGCAGCGTGAGTGGTCAGGAAGCTGCCATTGAGGGTCTATGCGACAATTGCCTTGCCATGCTTTGCATGAACAGGACTCACAATGAAATCGCATGGAGTGTCGCAGTGTCATGGCCACGGTGCACTGGCTCTCCAAAGGGGGGTTGTGTGAGCTGCAGTTACAGTACTTTGAATCTTTGAAACATGATAAAAGGTGACACGTTTCCTAAAGTAATTCGTTTTTTTCTTTTACTGTGTGCCTCTGAGGAAAACCCTGACAACATTACAATACCGTAGAGTGCTACTAAAAATAGCACCCACCATACAAATGTACTTACATTAAGGAGCTTGGTTGCATCAGAGCATGTGTTGCTTTGGAATTTTAGCTCTAAGTAGCACTTAAGAGTTCTTTGCTCAATCCCATTATTTGTTAACCGGATTTGTGCATTTAACTTGCATGCACTACTTTGAATATTTCCCACGAGTCTCTCTGTTTCTGACACCAGAATTACAGAACCGGACAGCCTCTCTCTTCCCTTCCTTCTTTTCTACAGTCTATTTCTTCTAAGTGACCTAGAAAGACAAATAAGCTCAGACACTCGTTTTTCTTTCTCAGATCTGAAAAAGAGCTCTCTGTAGCTTGACAGATCTGTACCTTCCACCAGCAGAAGTTGGTTCAATAGAAGATATTACCTCACCCACCTTGTTTTTCTCGTATCTTGGGACCAACATGGCAACAACACAGCCAACTAGAGGGGAAAAGGCTGTTTCAAATGTGCCTCATAGCTGGCTTTTATGCTCAAGTATTAAAGAACTGTTCTGTGATTGGCTGAGCCACTCTCATTTCAGTGTGCAGTAGACTGAATAAAAATGACACATGAAAGAAAGGGAAACCCAGAAGTATCCATATTTGTGTATATTGGAAACTGCTGTAAGTGGGAAACAAATATGTGCAGGATGCTTCACCAGGTCATTGCATTAACCCCTCTGTGCAGATGAGTTTAGCTAGGAAAAGACCCTGATGATCCTACCCTCAGGCACATCCTCATACTTCAGGGCTTAAACCAACCTCTAACTAATGGGACTTGTGCAAACATTTCCCCTGGCAGCACATTATTACATAATTCATAGAATCATAGATTATAAACCAGAAGGGACAACTGTGATCATCTGGCCTGACCTCCTGCGTAATTATAATAATTCCAATTTGAACTACAGCATAACTTTTAGACGAAAATAAAAATATTCAATTGTGATTTAAGAATGCTCAGTTATGGAGAATCCATCACAATCCTTTGTAAGTTGTTCCAATGGCTCATTACCCTCACATGTCTGTATTTGTCTAGTTTCAGCTCCCCACCCTTGGATATTGTTATGCCTTTGCTAGATTGAAGAGTCCATTATCAAATTTTCATTCTCCATGTAGGTCCTTATAAATTGTGATCAAGTCACATTTAACCTTTTCTGTATTAAGCTAAATAGATTGAGTTCCTTAAATCTTTCATTATAAGACATGTTTTCCAATCCTTTAATAATTCTCGTGGGTCGTCTCTGAACCCTCTCCAACTTATCAACATCTTTCTTGAATTATAGCAACCAGAACTGGACCAATAAACACCTCGGCCATCTCTTTTAAAACTCTTGAATGAGAAATGTCTGGATTTACTGATTTAAAAATGTCTAAGTTTAGTAGCTGCTGTTTAACTTCCCCCAGGGATACTAGCAGAATGGAAAGAGTGTTATCACCACATGATGAAACTATATCATCTGTTTTTTCTCCCAAATACAGAACAGAAGTTACTGAACACTTCTGCCTTTTCTGCATTGTAATTGACAATTCTGTCATTTCCATTTAGTAATGGACCAATACTAGTTAGGGATATTTTTGTTCCTAATACACTTTAAAAAGTCCTTCTTGCTGTCCTTAATTCTGCTATCCACAGATGTTTCCTTGTGTCTTTATGCTTCCCTTACAAATTTCTACAATTCTTAGCTTGGGATTTATATTTATTTATTACTATCAGCTTCTCCTTTGCTGCCTTTACTTCCCATCTAAGCCAGGTTGTTTTCTTAACCAGTGTAGCCTTCTTTCTTGAATGTGGGATTGTGGTTTTGGAGCATCTAATAAAATGTTCTTAAACAATTCCAAATTATCATTTATATTTTTCTGTTTAAATTAGCTCTCCCAGCCGATTTGGCTCACACTTGTTTTCAGTTTAATGAAATTGTTCTGTTTCAAATCAACTATATATACAGTATTAGCAGTTTGGAATTCATTCTGTTTGCAGATAACATTGCAAGTCATGATCACTTGTACCTAAACTATCACTAATTTTTTCTTCTGTGATCAATTCCTCTTTATTTGTGAAGATCAGGTCTAATATAATTACCTCTACACCTTTTGAGTTAGGAAATTTCTATAAATAGAAATTCCAAGGATGTTTTAGTACCGGCAACATGAGACTTCCAGCTTGTGTCACTTACATTGAAACCACCCATGATCACACAGCTTTTTTCCCCTACTTATTATAGATAGTTTCTTAAGCAGGCGGCCATCCTCTTCTCTAGTCTGATTTGGGGGTCTGTAGCAGACACCAGTGAATAACCCATCTTGTGCTTTATCTGTTAGGACATTGACCCATAAGCTTTCAGGATCATTTGTTTTCAGATTGTCCACTGTGGCATTTCTTGCACCTTCCTCTAAAGAACCTAGTGCTGGCCGCTGCTGAAGACAGGATATGGGACTAGATGGATCCCTGGGCTGATCTGGTCTGGCAATTCCTATATTTAAAACAAGATCCACAAGGATGTTTCTGTTGCAGAAGAACCAGAGATACATAGTATAACTGCACACTGTATAATCACTTAAACTATATCTCCATATTCAAAGCAATTTATTTTTTTTAAAGTATTTCCTGTGATAGCAAGTTTATTGCTAAATCTGTTCCTGGCAGGGAGCCTCTCCCAGAAGAGACATGGCTGGTGATGCTTGGTCCTGCATCTCTTGCTGTGTACTGCCTGTGTAAGGCGCACTCTCAGTTATTCATCAGAATAATAGCGCGACGAATCCCACTCTGGGTGCTCCAGGGGTGCAGAGCCCTGCCCCACCCCTGAAGCCTGGCTGGGCTCTAAGCCTCTGTCAGCAGCCTGGAGAAGGAGGCCTCTCTTGGGAAGCAGCTACAGAGCTGTTCTGCAGCCACTCAAAGGAAGAGCTCTGGACTGTATGCCCCTGTGGCCATCAGGCCCAGCTGCATAGGGCAGGGGGCAGGGGGCAGTGACAGGAGGGGACAGTGCCCAGGAATTAGGGGTCGGAGCTGAGAGGCTGAGCAGTGCTCTCAGCCCCTTGCCCTGAGCTCCAGAGAGTCAGGGTCTGAGGTACCCCTTGTCCTGCATGGTCTCAGGTGTGGGCACAGCAAAGCCCCCATCACACGTCACAGCCTGGCCATCAGTGCCACACGCAGGCTCCCGCTGTGCCCTGCAGTCACCAGGCACAGAACGGTAGCCGGGGTAGGCAGTAGAACCCCCTAGAGCCCCCCTCTCCAGTCTTAGCTCCCAGCCGCCCCCCCCAGCCATCTGCCCCAGGCCTGGGATTTTTTCCCACTCTGGGCTTGTTTTGTTTTCTGAAGCAGGGTGTTCAAGCCAGGGGCCAGATCCTCAGCTGGATTAAATTAGTTTATCCTCAGCTGGAAGAGCTACTCTGACTCCCAAGGAGTGACGTGGATCCACGCCAGTCGAGGATGTGGCCCTTCAACGGTTAGCGGGTCATATGATGGTGTCTGCTGAACACGCAGTGCCCAGGTCACAACTCTCTTCTCCACGTACATCTGCTTGGTGATGGGGTAACCCTACGGATTTCAGAGGTACTGCTCCTGAGCTAGCCTGCTGAAAGTGAGCTCACAGGACGGCCCCCTGTGATTTCACACCTGCAGAATGGTTTGCGTGCATTCTAGGAAATGCTTCCTACTATTGCACTTAATTGTTGAAGGAAAATATTTTTAGGGGAAGAGAGGAATTAATAGGTTTGAGCGGTTGAATTGGTGATTGTGAAAGTAGCTAAAAATAAATATATATTTCCATTTGTGTTTCCAAATGATAAGGACATGATGCAAAGCAGATGTGAACAGAAAATTACTGTGATAAATGTATCTTCTCGGCACAGATTCATAGGGAATTCCTCTTGAAATCTTCCATTTTTGCATGCAGATTTTGTTTTCTGAGTTCATCTAATACAAAACCTACCATAAAGTATTTTAAACTGTTTAAATATTCAGTGCGAGATTTCACATTAGGAATGCAGGGTGTTTGGCACTAGCTTGAAATGGTACAAAAAAACCCAGTTTCTATTCCCTCGGGTTGCCATAACATTTTGTGAGTCTGGAACTTTTCAACTATTAATTAATACTGAATATTATAAATATTCATATAGAGGCTCATATTGAAATAAAATTAAATGAGCTCATCATGGTGGGTTTTTTTTTTTTTTTTTACTGCAATTAATTTAGGGAATAAGAAGAACCTAAAGAAATTAGGGTTTCCTCTAGAACATTCCAAAAGGATCTGTCTAGACATTGCTTTTGTGAACTTTATTATATTATAACTTCTAGAATTTTATTTGAAGAGCTTTTTGTGGAAAGGGAAATATAAGGTGTTTACTCCAAGATGAGAAACAGTTCCTGCCTGGTCTAAATTAAACTGGAGAAGGAGAATTCCTTGGAGATGTGAAAACAGCCACTTTGGGTATGTCTGCACAGCGAATGACAATGAGTCTCAGAGTCCTGGTCAGCAGACTCAGGCTTGTGGATGTTACACTTCTGTGCTAAACATACCGGTGTAGACGCTGTGGCTGAGACTGCGGCTCAGACTCAGAAGCCCACCCCTCTCCTGTGTCTACACTGAGCTACTGGTTCTTCTGGGGTTTCTTTCCCCACTCGCAATGTGGAAGGGTTAAAAAAAAAAAAAAGGAATCTCAGACGTTTTCTTGGGTGGGGAAACCATTCCACCCCAGCTGCAGAGACCGTTACTGAGTCATAGTTTCCAGGGAGCCGGAAGTGACTATAAGAGATAACGAGCCATTCTGCTTTTTACAGCCAACCAGGAAGCCACCCTTTATAGCCTGGGGTCCCAAACGAAGGCCGCACACAGATGGGTGATGGATGTGACATTTTAATTGCAGTCCTTGGTCACTTATATTGAACTATTTTTAATTCCCTTTTATTTTGGAGTCATTGTCTGGAACCGTGAAGGGTGAAAATCCAAGAATCCAAGGTAATCCCAAAATATACAAAGTGAGGCTGCTAGCCAGAAAATGGAGGAATAAAGGAACACCACCAAAGCAACATTATGCCCTCAGTTGTCTTTCTCTGACTTAGTTGGAAGGGAGGAGATTAGGGACACCTCCCTCAATGATATTAGCCTGAAATAGAGTCAAATATACAGAGCCAAATCTGCACATGTCCTGGGTCTGAATTTGTCTTGTGCTTATATCCGAGTTTTGTTGCTACGCTATTCATCAGAAGTTTATTTTGTTTTGCACCCGAGGGATCTCACATTCAGATTATGAATAATTTTTCAAAGACTGAAGGCTGATGTCCACCAGGGCAGAGTTATAGACGGTTCTGTTCATGCTCTGGGAAGAGGGGTAAGAACACACAAAAAGGTTCACGTTCCAGACAGCTGAAAGGGAGATTAGCATAAGACTGCATAGGAAAAGCATTGCTGATGACACTGAACTTGTGTTATTTTTCTTATGTCCTATTCCTTCCTACCTGTTGGATTTTAAATCATTTACTTTGCTCCTGAGGCAAAAGCACAGACGTGCCATTTCCCAGCAGTTTATGATTAGGTTTTGTTTTGGTTTTTCCATGTGACGTAACTTACGTACTAGATGCAGTGCATTCAGTCTGGGAGTGTGTTGAATCATAAATTAGGAATGTCTTTTTTAATATTAATTGTGAGTTGCCAAAGTTAACTAAATGCCCTTCTTCTCAACTGCATGCAGGCTCGATGCCTATTAACACTAATTTGCTGGTTATAGTCAACACAGAAAATCTGTTTATGGTCTAAGAATAAAACTTAAAAATACAATAAGAAACAATATATTTAAGTATCACACTGAAAAAAGTACTTTATTTATGATTATGTGGCATCCTGTTTGTTTATACACGAACAAATATAAATATGTCATTACAAGTTATTCCAAGCTATGGTTCCCCATGTTTCAAAAGCATTTACTTATAAAGATGTATTCTGTGTTTTCATTCTTCATCTTCAAAGTTGCTAGCCTGAATTCTGACTAGCATCAGCCTGGTTCTCGTTTAGGTTGAAGTGGGAAGACCAGTACATTTGGAGAAAGTGAAACAGCGTCGGCCAAATATTTTACAAAACTGATTGGAAAAATGTTGGAACTATTCACAGATTATAAGGCCAGAAGGGACCATTGTGATCATCTTGTCTGACCTCCTGTTTAACACAGGCCAGAGGAGCTCATCAGGTGATTCCTGCACCCAGCCCAGAATTTCGGGTTGAACTAGAGTGTATCTTTTAGAAAATCATCCAGTCTTGATTTAAATATTTTAAGTGATGGAAAATCCACCCCATGTCCTGTGTAAGTCATTCCAGTGGCTAACTGCCCTCATTGGTAAAAATGTGCACTTGATTTCTAGTCTGAACTTGTCTTTTTGGAGCTTCCAGCCACTGGATCTGCTAAATTAATGGGCCTTCTGCTATCAGAAACTTCCCCGCAAATAAATAGTTCTAGACCATAATAAAGTCACCTCTTAACCTTCTCTTTGGTGAGCTAAAAAGATTGAGCATCTTTAGTCTCACTAAGTCAGGTTTGCCAGATCTTGAATCATTCTTGTAGCTCTTCTCTGAGCTCTATCCAATTTTCCAACATCCCTTTTGAAGTGTGGACACCAGTGCGGACACCTAGATATCAGCAGTGGTCTCACTAGTGCTGTATGCAGCGGTAATAAGACTTCCCTGCTCCTGAGTTTCATGCCCATTTGTACCTCTGAGAATCACTTTACTCTCTTAGCTGCCGCATTACGCTCGGAACTCCTGCTCAGTTAATTTCTACCATGACCTGCTATATTTCCCTGTCATTGGCAATGCAAAGCCAGAGTCCCCTGGGCCATCTCCCCCAGGGATGTGTGGGTAGAAGGGACGGTAATGTCTGGGTTGTGGGCTTGGGCTGTGCCCAAATATGAGTGCAATAGGGCTGAGTCAGAACAGAGCTAGTTCAGGGCACCTGTGTCCAAAGAGACGTGCAGACATAACCCTCTGGTGAAATCCCATTGTGAGTAAGGGATCAGAGAAGCGACTTTGGCTAGGGATTCCCTGTTCTTTATCCTGGTCTCTTGGGGAGAGACTGGGAGCACTTTCATGTTCTCCTGGGCTGCAGGGGAACTGAGGCAGAGGGCGTGCACGGGGGCAACTCCTGGCTACAGAAAGGGACGTGTCACAGGCAGCAAAGACACCACAACTCTAGGCAGTTTGGGAATGGGGTCCTGACTGAGATACACCACCTATGGGCAGCTCATCACCCCTATATCCCCACTCATTGCACTGGCTACCCATAGATTGTAGGAGTTAACCCTAAAGGCCCTCCAGGGAAGATACCTCAGAGAGTGGCCCTCTCTTCACAAGGATGAGCTCCCTCCCTGGGGACTCTGAAGCTGTGCAGGGCCTGGGCTTTGGATCTCCGCAGCAGAGACAATAACGAACGCGAGTCTCACAGCCTTCAGGGCCGAAGGTCGCCCTCACTGCTTCACCTCAGCTTCCCCCACAGCTGCAGGTCAAAGCTGACGAAACCAAGAGAGGAAGGAAAAGAGGGGGAGGCAAGAAGGGAGAAAGACAAGGAGGAGGAGGAGAGAGGAAATCAGTGACTACAAGAGTAACAGTGCTGGCCTAGGGGGAAGTGGTGCTGGCCTAGGGGGATTTTAGTTTTGTGCTTTTGGAGGAGCTCAATGATGGGAGTAAGGACCTCGATGGAGTGGGCTGGGAAGGCCTCTCCCAGCTGCCCAGGGTGCACTCAGAGCAATACCAGTGGCCCCATTCACTTGAGAAGTGGCAATTGGTTTTTCTTTCAAATCTTTTTTAGTTGATTTCTTTTTCCTTGGGCTGCTAGGAACCATGGTTCCGTCGACCGCAGTCATTGTATCGGAAGTGAAATCACAGGAGAGTGTTTGGGTTTTGTTTTTTTTAAACAAGTTTAAACAGGCAGTAAATCCAAATACCTGTGAAGAGTCGTTTAGGGCCATCCCATGTGGAGGTGTTTTTTTTTAGAACAAAAAATTGTTTCGTATCTGAATGGCTCTAGAAGAGGAATGTGCTGTGTTCAGCTCTTAACAGAAAAACAGCCTCAGTGTAAATGTTTTCTCATAACAAGAGAACAAAGCTAGTATAATGACCGTACCCCGGAATTAGCAGGTGGCAGGTAATATCACCCCTTATTAGTTTGTAGCACACATTGCGCGGTAAGCCAGCCATGCTCACCAAGCTCTACACAGGTAAGATCAAATGGCCCCAAATATGAAGTTTGTATCACACGGACGATCGCTCCTCAGGGGCTTATACTATTCCGTTCTGTCGGGGTTCTTATACCACCCTCATCAGCACACTGTCTGATCACCTTCCCGCAGTGCATTCTGGGATGTGACTAATGTCTCTCATGTGTGGTTCATTCTTTCCATCAGTTGCGCCCCAGGGGTATAACTGGAGGTGAAGTAGAGTGTTTTGTTTTGTGAGGGTTCTTTATTAAATGAATATGTACATCTTGGTTCTATGCACGTTGCTTTGTATCTGTATTAGTCAAGGCAAGTGAAAGAAATGTGCCTTGCACTTTGAGCAGAAGGTAGTGAGGTTTGTGAAGGTGCCTGGCCTCAGGCCGATCCCCGAGAAAGTTCTCCTGTGTAGATGAGCTTTACCCTTCTTGTGGAGTGTTCCATTGGGCCAGAGGAACAAAGCTATCGGAGCTAGACTGGTAGGTTCTTTAGATGCACTGCGCCCAGGCCCTTACACACCTTGAAGATAAAGTTCACTCACTATTCTATGGGAGCCGGCATAGAGAGTGGGGGGCAGGAGTGACATGCTCACCGTAGTTTGTGCTACTGAGGAGATGCACTGCAGTCTTAGCTGGCGTTTCCTAAGAGCTGATGGCATCATGCCCAGGTATGTTGTGTTGCTCCAGTCCAGAGCAGCAAACAGGTAACAAAAGTGTGTATAAGCTAGGCCAGGTCAGCATCACCAGGATTGGATGGGGTCTCCTAAACCAATCGGGGATGGTACAAAGCACTAATCCCAGACGCTGTTTAGCATCAGCATGGAATCCAGAATCACTGCAGAATGACAGACTGAATGGATCAATTGTGCGTGTGCACCTTCAACACAAGGAGACATCTACAACCAGAGGAGATCTTCCTGCATGCTCACGGCTCATCCTGGGAAGAAAAAGCTACTGAGAGTGGGGCTGGAATTTTTTATATAATTGAATGAAAACCACTGAACAAAGCTAAAAAATAAAAGTTTCCTAAAAGAAATCAAGCATTGTTTGCCTAGAAATAAACACTGAATCAGAAAAAGTACCCTAATCCAAAACTCTAGCTATGGTCTATGTACAGACCGTTCTTGCCTCCAATCTCCTTGTTGAGTGTGATACTTGAATGACTGGTAAAGTAATTCTGGTGAGGGAGTCAGACAATGGTTTACTCCAATATACACCACGTGCTCTTCAGTGCTCACACAGTTGATGCAGATCTCACCTCAGCTTTTCATTCAAGACTCAATATGTTCTGAAAGGTACCCGGCCAGTCACTGACGAGAGGCTGCGCTCCGCACCCTGGTATGTATTTTGCAATCGCACTAGTGCTACTGATAGAAGATGGAGAACCTGCAAGAAGGGAGCAGGATCAGTGGTTTCTAATCCGTTAAGCATTTTATGACTCATTCATATGCAAACGATTAAAAAGGGAATCCAAGTCTGAAAATGACTTTGGCCCTGACAGACTTTAAGCCAGTGGAGGGAAGTACATTGCTGTGGGGCTGGAGCAGGAACCGTGGAGCAGGGGCACAGATGTCTGTGGCAGGATGTTTCCCTCTCTCTGTGAGGCTGGAGTGTCCAGTAGATCAAATCTTGCACAGCCCAAGCTCTACGGCTTCTCAGAGGTCCTGATGGACTGGCCAGAGCTATGACCCGGGACAGCAGCCAAGTACCAACATGGAAGAGACTAAAAGTGGAAATTGAGGAGCCCTCTGCAGCCTTAATGAGGAGGGAGGTCAACAGGGCACTAAAGTATCTAGGAGCATCTTCCTTTCACCACCACCAGTTACTGCATTGACGGTGCTCCTGACTCGGCATCCTCCTCCCAAGCAACTAGCAGATCAAGGGAATCAAGGCTGGTTGTGAGCAGCCCCAAACCATGTGAAGTACAATGGTGGTCTGAGATATCAACCAGACTGCTCGGAGTAGTCGTTACAGACTGGAGATGCTGGCTGACAACACCAACGAGTGACTAAAAATAATGACAGGTTTCAGAGTAACAGCCGTGTTAGTCTGTATTCGCAAAAAGAAAAGGAGTACTTGTGGCACCTTAGAGACTAACCAATTTATTTGAGCATGAGCTTTCGTGAGCTCACGAAAGCTTATGCTCAAATAAATTGGTTAGTCTCTAAGGTGCCACAAGTACTCCTTTTCTTTTTAAAAATAATGAGGCACTTTCATATAAGGATATAGCACGAAAACATCCAATTGTTCTTTCTGTGCTAGTTCCTGATCCCTGTTAGTGAAACTCAATCACACAAGATAACTAGGCTGAGGGGAAAAGGTTAACTGCAATATATCCCAGCAACAGTGGGCAGATAAAAATTCATCATCCCTCGTGCATGTGATTTTAACATAAGAAACACACTGGATTTAACCAGAGGAGCTGATCTTGGTTATGTTTGAGCTTTTTTAAAAAAATAACTTTCCAGCATCCTACTTCCTCCAAGGTAATATGTTAATAGTTTCCAGCAAGAAGAGGTCCACTCTTCTAGCTCTTTCACTCCTGTGGTACCTGACTGATCTTCTAGTCATTAATATAAATGAAGAAACAGATTAGAACTGTTCTGTTACATTTGAAATAAAAGCTATATAAGGGAAGACTTTAGCATAATATTATGTTGGAAGATAAAACAAGTCAGACTGTAAAACATGCAATCACCATGCTTATTACATAATACTTCTTATCTTAAAGAAAATATAATTTCCAGATAATCTCATACGTTTTTAATACAAACTATTAGGAAAGAGTGATTATAACCAATTGTCATTTTCAGTTCATGTAGATCTTCCTTAAAAAACATATTGCACAGATGCAATAGAAATCCACTCCATTATGGTAAATACTGGACAAATTTCACCTACAGTGGCTTACATTAAAAGGAGCCAGTTATGGTATTGCACTCACACTAGCTGTCTCAGAGACTAAAGGAAAAGGACAAACTTTATGCCATTATGATATTGAACTCATTGTGAGAATTTGTGGCACTTTAACCTTCTCCTGGAAGGTAGCATCCCCCACTTCTTTTATAGTGTATGCAAATGTCATGTCAGCCCTCCCACATCCTGACCCGGAATTTGGGACAACCCAAACCAAGATTTTCAAAAATAGGAACCTAAAGTTAGGCTCTTAAAGCCATATTTAGGCATTTAAATAAGTGACCGGATTTTCAAAAGGGAAGAGCACCCAGAATTTCACACTGGTTACTTTTCAAAAGAAAAAGTGAATTCCAGAACAGAACTTTGGCAGTTTCGATTCAAGCTGGCCCCTGTGCAGAGAAGCATACACGCCACTGTAGCGGGGTGGTTACCCGCTGCACCCCTGGAAAGGGTTAAAGCCAGCCCTGGGAGAGGGCTGGGGCTGCGAGAAGTGGCTAGGCTGATGGGGAAGGCAGCCACAGCTGGGGCCACACCCCAATCAGGTTGGAGCTGGCCCTGTAAAAGGCCAGTGAGCTAGGAGCTTAAGACTCTCTCTCTAGCGTTTGAGAGGGAAGGACCTGGCTGCCTGGGAGTTGAGCAGAGACCTGAGGTAGGGCAGCGCTGGGGGAAAGGCAAGAGGGGCTGGGGAGCTCCAGCCTGACAACCCCCCAGGCTGCAGGGCCTTGTGCGGGCCCTAAACCAGGTGCTGAGGCTGCAAAGGGGCAGCCGGGGACTAGGCAGAGGCAGCAGGTCCTAACCCCCTTGCCAATGATGAGTGGCCATTATGGGCTGCAGTCAGCTCCAGTGAGCAGGGGCTAAATGATGACTGGCAGTGGGCACTGAGGCAAGGTGGGATTAGGGGGTTAGGGGTTCCCTAGGGATAGGAGACCCAGAGACTGAGGGGATACTGCTGGGGCAGAACCCCCAGACAAAGGGGCACCGTGGTCTGGAAGGGACATGGGGGCCAGCGGCGGCAATGACACTGGTCTGCAGAGGGCGCTCCGGAGCTGGAAAACAAGCTAATTCCCAGACAGCCAGCAGGAGGCGCCGCAGGAGTGAGTCACACCTCGTTACAACCACTCATGTTCTACCTGATCCTGCAAAATATGCTTTGATTTGGGCAGCTCTCAGTCACCTGAGACATCACCTACAGCCGATAATGGGCAGGCCAGATGGTGCTATTGCTTTTCTCATGCCAGGTTCAATTCAAATGACTCATAAGAGAGCCCATAAATCCACTGAGACAGAGAAGAGCATGGCACTGCTAGCTGACTAAAGTCAAGGCTTGCTTTCCAGTGAGGTCAAAGGATGTTATTTGTGGCTTGACGTTTCTGTCTGAGTCTTGCTGGTGTCAAAACTACCAGATCACTCTATGGTGGGTTTATGAAAAATGAACATTTGTCATTTTTGCCTCAAATTCTGTTCTAAAGGAAAGGATTTTTTTTTTTTTACAGGCAGGAAAGTGTTATTTGGCCACAACAAGCTATTTTCAATATAAAACAATGGCAAGTGTCTGGTTGGGGATAATGCCTGAAAAATCACAGTGGTGCCCACAGGGCAGAGAACGGTGCAAAATGGCAGATTCTTCCTTTGGGCCTCACTCTGCAGCTGCTCTCAGATGAGTCCCTTGGCCCTGCACACAGGTTTAAGTACTGCGATGCATGAGCCAAGGGGTGCAAAAGCATGCTCCAGTTCCACCAGCAAAATGAACTTGTTACACCCTGCATCTACTGGAGACGTATTGATCAGCCTTAGCTTGGACTTGGAGCTGGATCACTGTGCCCACTGGATGTTCTTTTCACAAAGTTTTTTTTATTTATTGAATTACTCTTCCAAAGGATTTTGAGATCTTTACAGCTTAATTTCTTTAAAAATAAATACAACTAAAGGCTATTCATGGCATGTAACAAAGCTCAAGGAGCTACACAAAGGTTCACTGCGGGTAGTACAGAAATCGCATGGCATATGTGTTGATAAGGGCAGCGTTATTAAAGTGACAGAATCATCACTGAAGTCCTTTTCAATTAGTGAAGCCTGTACTATCAGAAAAAGCCTGAAGTAGCTTGGGTCCCACATCACTAGCAGATATTGATGGTATTTCCACAGCATTGAGAGGAAAGGGTTACTTTGGGAGATGAGATGTAGAATTCTCATAGATTTTGTTCAAGTTTAAAGAGAATGTTCCCCTAATTCCACAAATACTTTCCCACTGTGTACTATAGAATCCAAGACAGGGCTAAAGTTAACTGGATTTCACCATATGTGGGTCACCCCCTCTTAAAGAACAGAAGTGTTGCCTGGATGATTCATTACCGGAACATCTGATACTGGCTATTCTCAAAGACAGGATACTGAATTAGATGGAACTCGGATCTGATCCAATCTGTCCATTCCCATGTTTCTATGACTCACCAATGTCAACAATCATTTTGAAAGAAGATTAAAATCTCCAATTCTTAATGAGTAGGAAGCAGGTTCTCACTGGGCAGGCATAAGGGGAAGGACAAAGACACTGAAGTCAAAATAAGGCTTTCCGTTGACTTCAAGGGCTTTTGTATCAGACTTTTAAACTCCTGCTGTTACCATCTTTAACTGTTTCAATGATTACTGATTATTAGCAATAATGCTCAATAGGGTATTTATAGTATTCCGTATATACATAAACACAGTAGATGGCAAGTGTGTACAGGAACTCGCTACAAGCAGATATTACAGTGCAAAACTATAAACAGGTGATTTGGCAGTCCTATTTTTCTTGGGAAGTAGAACATCCACTGATAGAGTGAATTTTGGTTCTTTGTGGGTTTTGTTAATTTTTCCAGCACCTAGAGTGTTCTTTTCCGTGCCTAGGCTTTTGTCCGTGAAAACAGCCTCCTGTCCCACACTGGTTGCAGCCAGTCAGACCAAATCAAAAAAAGGGAATGAAGAGCAAACAGTCACCTAAGTAGGGTGTAAATTGGAAGTGTGGCTGGGAGTGCTGTCCCAGATGGGGGTGGAAACAAGACTTGTGTCAACTTGTGGTCTATGAGACATCCAAGAGGTCTAATTTGGACAAGGCAGCTTTCATACCATGCCCTGAAATGAACGATGAACAAATGATAGTTTATATAGATGTTGGAATTGCTTCTACGTTGCTGTTCCATTGGTTATTTAGTTTATCGGAGGAAAAAAAAAAAACGTCCAGATGTCAGAAGCAGCTGAGAGTGCTGAGCACTTTGCAGGATCGAGCCCTATGTGAGCTGCAGATAAAATGTCCCAGGGGTGAGTGAAATTCTCCCTGCTGTGTAGGGCCCCTTGTAGCAGGTGCTCAGGTGGCCCTGGCACCCCCCGGTGTCCTCCTGAGGCCGGCCCTGGCGTGCTGGTTCTGAGCATTTGGATAGTAACAGCACAGAGAAGAGGACACTGAACCTGGCCTCTCCCCACAGGCAGATCTATTGACTACAGCTCCCACCATGAGGGGGTGGACGTTGTTCTCCCAGCCTCCACTGACATGGAGCCTGTAGGTCGGTTTCCTGACTCTCATCCTGGTAAATATTTAATGCTGGGATGATGGGAACAGAGAATCCCTTTAGCTATGAACAGGGGGGACAGTAGAGAGAAGCATGAGAGATCTCCTTAACAGGAGACCTCTCTTGGGTCAGATATGTAGGGGGTCTCTATAAATGTAACCTTTGTAGACACACCTGTTTGCGGGCCTCAAACTCCACCTTTTGGGTTGGAAAACCTGCAGTTGTCACAGAAACTCAGCGGGGTGATAATTTGTAGGATGTGATGGGGGTGTATAAGCCCCACACTGAAACGGAAGGGGTTCAGAAGCCGTTCTGGGCCCAGGGGTTCTTCCTGCAGAGCTGAAGGATGAGCCTAAAAGAGAGCCAGGCAGAAGAGGAGCAGACAGGAGGAGGAAAGACCTGTTTTGGGAGCTCCTGAGTAAGGACAAAGCTGCAGTCCTGGCTGCAGGGAACAGGTCAGCAAGCAGCAGCTACCCCAGCAAGCAGAAGAGGAACTAGCCTTTCCCTCTGACTAGGGAATCCTTCGCTCTAACTCCTGGTGGATCATTTGCTCTTGGTCACGCCCTGGACTGGGAAAGTAAGTGGTAGCAAGAGGCCCAAGAAGGCAGTCCTGGAATACTCTGGATGGTTGTTATTGCTGCCCCTCATAGGGTCCTGGGCCAGGGGCTGGTGGAGAGGGAGGGTCCTGGTTCCTCTATCAACCATTCCCTCAGGAAAGGGGCAGAAACCTCAGGGTGATGAGAGATTGTATTGATGCTGATGTCACGATGGGCAGCCACGAATGTGGGTTCAAATTATAGAAGACCATGTGAAGAAACACAGGAATGTTGCACCCTGCTAGTTGCACTGGCAATTCTATATACACATTTGTGGGAGTCTTTTGCATCACAAATAGTTGAGCAAATTATCAGTTTTTCTTAATATATTTTACATGTAAACATTTTGTGAACTTTCATATACAAATGCCTCTCTTTTTGGGGAAAAAATGGAACAAGATAGAAATTTTCACATATTTACACAGGAAGAACAGCTTTTCAAGACAAAATGTAACTAAAGAGCAATACAAGACAAAACTATCCGTTCCTTTGTTTTAATAGCAATGAGAATTTATTCTTCAATCACTCTCCTATCAAAGCTATAGTGTTGTGATAAATTAGCAGCTATTAAAATACTCTTCACATATTCTATTGGTGAACTCAACAATTAATGGGCTTGATTGTATTCAAACTGGTGGTAATCTTCAGGGTGTGTGTATGTGTGTATTATATATATATATATAGGATGGAGGTTCAATACAATTAATACACTTTTGGAATGATGTTTGGCTAAATAATTCGCCCCATAGAAGCAAAATTAGCTTCTTTGTTATTCCTTCTCCTGTTCAGTCATAGTGTAATATCACTTAATTGGCACCAGGGAGACTTGGTGAGATAAAACATGACTGGAGTATTGGTATAGAAGGATATAACTTGTTCAAGAAGGACAGAGAGGCAAAAAAGGGAGGAACAGTTATACTTATTCTGAGGTCCAAAAGGATGTGAGACACACACTAGCTGAAAGTTTCTGGATAAAGTTAAAAGGGGAGAAAATATGGGTCATGTCAGGGTAGGCATCTATTACAGACCACCAAGTCAGGAAGAGGAGTTGAATGAGGCATTTCTAGGACAAATAACAGAAATATCAAAAATACAATACAATACTACTTAGACATCTGTTGGAGAAGTAACATGGAAAAAACAAAATGCCCAATAAGTTCTTGGAATGTGGTGGGGGCAACAGCTTATTCCAGAGGGTGGAGGAAGTAATCAGTGGGACAGCCATTTCCAGCTTGATTCTAACAGGGAGGAATGGGGTGTGAATCTGAGGATGGAAGGCAATTTGGATGAAAGTGGTCATGAAATGAGAGATTTCATGATTCTAGGGAAAGGAAGGAGTGAGAGCAGCAAATTAAAAGACAATGAACTTCAAAAAAGCAGACTTTAAAAATACAGAGAATTGATAGGTAACGTACCATGAGCATAAAATCTAAGGGGTAATGAATTTAATCAGAGATGCCAGTTTCTCAAAGAGACAGTGTTAAAGCACGGGAACAAAGAACGTGGGGAACTACAGACCAGTCAGCCTCACTTCAGTTTCCGGCAAAATCATGGAGCAGGTCCTCAAGGAATCCATTTTGAAGTGCTTGGAGGAGAGGAAGGTAACCAGGAATAGTCAACATGGATTCACCAAGGGCAAGTCATGCCTGACCAAACTGATTGCCTTCTATGATGAGATAACTGGTTCTGTGGATATGGGGAAAGTGGTGGACATGATATATCTTGATGATCATTATATACCCTAATATTCTATGATTCCAGGATTCTATGAGGATCTATCAGGATTCTATGAGGATCATTCTATGGGGGAGGTTTAGATTGGATATTAGGAAAAACTTTTTCACTAGGAGGGTGGTGAAACACTGGAATGCGTTACCTAGGGAGGTGGTAGAATCTCCTTCCTTAGAGGTTTTTAAGGTCAGGCTTGACAAAGCCCTGGCTGGGATGATTTACCTGGGAATTGGTCCTGCTTTGAGCAGGGGGTTGGACTAGATGACCTTCTGGGGTCCCTTCCAACCCTGATATTCTATGATTCTATGATTCTATGAAATGTCCTAATGTGAAAGAAGAAGAGGAAGAATAGTCAGAGGGCAATATGGCTCCATCAGAAGCTGTTTAATGACCTGAAAATAAAATAAAATAAAATCTCCAAAAAGTGGAAACATGGATGAATTGCTAAGGAGGAGTACTAACTATAACAAAAGCATGTTGGGCCAAAATCAGAAAGGTTAAGGCACAGAATGAGCTACACTCAGCAAGAGACATAAAGCAGTACAAAGAGGTTTTCAAAATATTTTGGGAGCAATAGGAAGACAAAAGAATGCATAGGTCCTCCAGTTAGCAGGGAAGGAGCGCTAATAATGCATGAAATCAAGAAGGCCGGGTTGTTTAATTCTTATTTTGCTTCAGTCATCACTAAAAAGATTAATGTCAACCAGATACTCAACACAATTAATATTAACAACATGGGAGAAGGGAACACAAGACAAAATAAGGAAAGAACAGATTAAAGAATATTTAGATACATTAAATGCATTCAAGATGGCAAGGCCTGATAAAATTCATCCTAGGGACTTAATTAGGTGATTCAATCTCAGAACCATTAGCAGTTACCTTTGAGAACTCATGGAGAAGGGCTGAAGTCCCAGAAGACTGGAGAAGGGCAAACATACTTATCTTTAAAAGAGGGAACAAAAAGGACCCAAGGAATTATTAATCAGTCAGCCTAATTTTTAATACCTGTAAAGATACTGGCACAAAATATTAAATCAAGTTGTAAGCACCTAATGGATAATAGGGTTATAATGAATAACCAGCATAGATTTGTCAAGAACAAATCATGCCAACCCAACTTAATCTCCATATATGACAGAGTTACTGGCCTAATGGATAGGGGGGAAGCAGTAGACATGATATAGCTTGATTTTTACTAAGGCTTTTGACATGGTCCCACATGAGATTCTCATAAGCAAACTAGGGAAATGTGCCTTAAATGAAATTACTCTACCTATCCTGAAGGATGACCCATCACTTTCACAGATCTTGGGAGTCAGACCAGTCCTTGCTTACAGACAGCCCCCCAACCTGAAGCAAATACTCACCAGCAACCACACACCACACAACAGAACCACTAACCCAGGAACCTATCCTTGCAACAAAGCCCGTTGCCAACTGTGTCCACATATCTATTCAGGGGATACCATCATAAGGCCTAATCACATCAGCCACACCATCAGAGGCTCGTTCACCTGCACATCTACCAATGTGATATTTGCCATCATTTGTCAGCAATGCCCCTCTGCTATGTACATTGGCCAAACTGGACAGTCTCTACATAAACGAATAAATGGACACAAATCAGACATCAAGAATTATAACATTCAAAAACCAGTTGGAGAACACTTCAATCTCTTTGGTCACTCGATTACAGACCTAAAAGTGGCAATTCTTCAACAAAAAAACTTCAAAAACAGACTCCAATGAGAGACAGCTGAATTGGAATTAATTTGCAAACTGGATACAATTAACTGAGGCTTGAATAAAGACTGGGAGTGGATGTGTCATTACACAAAGTAAAACTATTTCCCAATGTTTATTTCCCCCCTACTGTTCCTAATACATTTTTGTCAACTGCTGGAAATGGCACACCTTGATTATCACTACAAAAAGGTTTCCGCGTCCCTCCCCCCACCCCTCCTGCTGGTAATAGCTCACCTTACCTGATCACTCTCCTTACAGTGTGTATGGTAACACCCATTGTTTCATATTCTCTGTATATATAAATCTCCCCACTGTATTTTCCACCTCATGCATCCGATGAAGTGAGCTGTAGCTCACGAAAGCTATGCTCAAATAAATTCGTTAGTCTCTAAGGTGCCACAAGTCCTCCTTTTCTTTTTGCAGATATAGACTACCATGGCTGCTACTCTGAACACTACTCTAAGATGGGTGCGCAATTGGTTGAAAGTCTGTACTCCAAGAGTAGTTATCAGTGGTTTGCTATCATACTGGGAAGGCATATCTAGTGGGGTCCACAGGGGTCAGTCCTGGGTCCGGAACTATTCAGTATTATCATTAATGACCTGGATGATGGAGTGTAGAGTACACTTATCAGATGTGTAGATGATACCAAGCTGGGAGAGGTTGCAAGGACTTTGGAGAATCACAACCTCAACATGAATCAACAATGTGATTCTGTTGCAAAAAAAGAAAATGCAATTTGGGGTTCTATTAACAGAGACGTAGCATGCAATTCAGAGGAGGTGATATCACCACTCTCCTTAGCACTGGTTACGCCTCAGCTGGAGGACTGTGTCCAATTTTGGTACCAATGTATAGAAAGGATGTAGAGAAACGGGAAAGATCCAGAGGCAAGTGACAAAGATGATCAAACCGTATAAGCAGAGGCTGAAGGAACTGGGTATGTTTAGTTTGGAAAAGAGGACATGATAGCAGTCATCAAATACTTTAACGGCAGCCATTAAAAAGATGGAGAAAAATTGTTCTCTTTTGCCACAGAAGGCAGGACAAGAGGGAAAAGGTTCGCACTACAGCAGAGCAGATTTATATTAAATTTTAGGAGAAACTTCCTAACTGGAAGAGCAGCAGGCCAGTGGAACAGGCTGCATCAGGAGTTTGTGGAAGCTCCTTCACTGGAGGTTTTCCAAAGGAGGCTGGGTAGCCACCTGTCTTGCATGGTTTAGACCAGTGGTTCTCAAACTTAACTGCACCACAATCCCCATATGACAACAAAAATGATTACATGTCCTCAGAAGTCTGAGCCCACCTGAGCCCCGCTGCCCTGCGCAGGGCAGCCAAAGTTCAAGGGATTCCCTGGAAAAATCATGGAGCAGGTCCTCAAAGAATCAATCCTGAAGCACTTGCATGAGAGGAAAGTGATCAGGAACAGCCAGCATGGATTCACCAAGGGAAGGTCATGCCTGACTAATCTAATCGCCTTTTATGATGAGATTACTGGTTCTGTGGATGAAGGGAAAGCAGTGGATGTATTCTTTCTTGACTTTAGCAAAGCTTTTGACATGGTCTCCCACAGTATTCTTGTCAGCAACTTAAGGAAGTATGGGCTGGATGAATGCACTATAAGGTGGGTAGAAAGCTGGCTAGATTGTCGGGCTCAACGGGTAGTGATCAATGGCTCCATGTCTAGTTGGCAGCCGGTGTCAAGTGGAGTGCCCCAGGGGTCGGTCCTTGGGCCGGTTTTGTTCAATATCTTCATAAATGATCTGGAGGATGGTGTAGATTGCACTCTCAGCAAATTTGTGGATGATACTAAACTGGGAGGAGTGGTAGATACGCTGGAGGGGAGGGATAGGATACAGAAGGACCTAGACAAATTGGAGGATTGGGCCAAAAGAAATCTGATGAGGTTCAATAAGGATAAGTGCAGGGTCCTGCACTTAGGACGGAAGAATCCAATGCACCGCTACAGACTAGGGGCCGAATGGCTAGGCAGCAGTTCTGCGGAAAAGGACCTAGGGGTGACAGTGGACGAGAAGCTGGATATGAGTCAGCAGTATGCCCTTGTTGCCAAGAAGGCCAATGGCATTTTGGGATGTATAAGTAGGGGCATAGCGAGCAGATCGAGGGACGTGATCGTTCCCCTCTATTTGACATTGGTGAGGCCTCATCTGGAGTACTGTGTCCAGTTTTGGGCCCCACACTTCAAGAAGGATGTGGATAAATTGGAGAGAGTCCAGCGAAGGGCAACAAAAATGATTAGGGGTCTAGAACACATGAGTTATGAGGAGAGGCTGAGGGAGCTGGGATTGTTTAGCCTGCAGAAGAGAAGAATGAGGGGGGATTTGATAGCTGCTTTCAACTACCTGAAAGGGGGTTCCAAAGAGGATGGCTCTAGACTGTTCTCAATGGTAGCATATGACAGAACGAGGAGTAATGGTCTCAAGTTGCAGTGGGGGAGGTTTAGATTGGATATTAGGAAAAACTTCTTCACTAGGAGGGTGGTGAAACACTGGAATGCGTTACCTAGGAAGGTGGTAGAATCTCCTTCCTTAGAGGTTTTTAAGGTCAGGCTTGACAAAGCCCTGGCTGGGATGATTTAACTGGGAATTGGTCCTGCTTCGAGCAGGGGGTTGGACTAGATGACCTTCTGGGGTCCCTTCCAACCCTGATATTCTATGATTCTATGATTCACCTCCGGGTGGGGGGACTGTAATCTGAGCCCTGCCATCCTGGACAGCAGGGCTCAGGCTTCAGCTTCAGTGCCAGGCGGTGGGGCTCAGGCTTTGGACCCAGGCCCCAGCAAGTCTAGTGCTAGCCCTAGTGACCCAATTAAAACAAAGTCGCGAGCCACTTTGTGGTCATGACCCACAGTTTGAGAACCGCTGGTTTAGACACAACAAATCCTACATCTTGGCAGGGGGCTAGACTAGATGACCCTTCTGGTCCCTTCTAACCCTATGGTTCTATGATTCTATGTATATGGGGGGAAATGTTGTGACTAATAAAATAAAACTTTTTCCTGGCTTTTTACTTGCTTCCAAGATGACAAATAGATTTAATTTCAAAGCTTTCTAGGAAATCTCTTCAATATTTAAACTAATCTCCTAGGGTAACTTTGCAAATGTAAATCTTCTCCTTTCCCCCTTTATCAGTGGTGAACACCCCCATTGAAATAAAATGAGGGATGACTCAAACCTCAGGAAATAATTCTGGTTATTAAAAACTCAGCCCATTTAAATTGTTGGAATGAATTTTTCTGAACTTGACATCATTTTTAGAGATGTTAAATCAGCAGCAAGTCCTTATTTCAAACAGATGGACCATTTGGTTACTAGGTTACAACCCCCTCCCCATCCACAACAAAGTTAGAGGGTTAGAGTATGGTGCCCTGAAGTCTCCCCCGCCCCCCCCACACACAACTCCTGTACATGAGGATACAGGTGAAGATCATCCACTGGTGTAGATCAGTGTTACTCCATTTCAATCATCCGCATCTGATCCCTAATTTATTACAGTAAATTAAGATGAAGACCAGGAAATTGAGACTCTCTGGTAGGTGACTATATGTAACACAAATAAGTGAGCCTACTCACAGCATAGGATGCACCATTTAACAGGGCCACATGGGACATGTTCAAAAATTCCCCTTGTAGCCCGGATAAGACTGACATGTTCCCAATCAGACTTTTCTACTTATTGTTGCTGCAACATTCCTCTTCAATCAGCCCTTCAGCAAAAATCTCATCCCTGACACACTCTGCTGGTGGGTATCTTACAGAAATGCAGTTGTCCTACAATTATACTGTAGATTAGACCACATCTGAATCATTAATTGGTACATAAGTTTGGAGCCATCTTCATTAGAAGAATTCATTGAGCCTCTGTCACTAAACAATTTGTGTAGCTCTTGTCAGGGTTGGGGTAATTGTCTCTTAGAGCTGAATCCTGTACCTTGCATTCAGCGTGAGGGAACAGCCTGTGCAAACGGCCCGGGAAAGCAATGACTTGCAGCGGTTGGTGGTGGACCATGGAATCCTCATCGCAGGCCCCAGGCTGCACTAACTTCAACAGCTGTTGTGCTCTGTGTCCCAAGAGCGAGTGTGCAAAGATAATGGACCACATTCATCCCTAGTGTAACCCTGCTGAAATCAGTGGAGTTGTACCAAGAGATGACTTTGATCCTGTGGTCCCCGCTGCTGTGGTCCATGCAGCTTTAAACTTTAGATTAAGTTAGGAGATTAGTAAAGCAAATAACAGATTCGTTTGTGGTATTGCTATGCTGGGGCTCTGTGTTCTGGTGCTCCGTGATGGAAGCAATTCATAATGAAAAATGTCCAGTGGGAAGGTGGGTGGGAGTTAGGCACTTTGGAAGTGGCTGTGCCAGGATTTCCAAAGCATTCTCCATCCCTCACGCACAGAAGAAGGCAGTGATTGTTTAAAGTACAAGAGCGCTTCCTCGTTAGACTCTGAGTGAAGTGTCTCTCTGCAGGTTAACCACTCCACAACTGCTCTGCGCCCCCGGGAAAGCGGCACTGTCCCCAGAAGCCTGGCGCCCGGGGGTGGAGTTCTGGAGAGGCTGTGCTGACATAACTTGGCTACCTTGGGGGTCAGAGCCTGCCCGGAGGCCTAGACAAGGGGGCAGAGGAACTCCATTTCCAGCCTGAGAGTCAGTGCCCAGGAAGTAGGCCAGAGGGGCCCAGGGAGGACTCAGAACTGCAGCTAGCCAAGGCTCTTGGACCTGAGCACACCCCTGGGAGAACCAGAGCCCAGGTGCTTGGACTCCCCTCACAGCCGTCCTGGTGGTGGCCTGGAGGGGCGCTCTCTAGGATCTATGCCAGGCTCTAACGAGGATACGCCATATGCAGTGGGTCTAGGAGTAAAAGTGATGAGCA
Organism: Lepidochelys olivacea; assembly: GCF_965140295.1. Lineage (NCBI taxonomy): Eukaryota > Metazoa > Chordata > Testudines > Cheloniidae > Lepidochelys > Lepidochelys olivacea. The sequence continues at coordinate 129,111,206 of NC_140416.1, forward strand.
TTTTAGGAGGGCCAGGCAGCCCTGGAGGAAGGAAAACCTCTCTCTGATGCCTGGCTTTGGTATTGCACAGGCGTCAGCCTGCCCTGTAGTTACTTATTATTCAGTTGGGGTGAAAGCCACTCCTGTGCCGGGGGCCAGAACAAGGCCTCGGGAACACTGGGTACGGCCTGTTTTCAGCATGGCCCCCCTGCACACTAGTGAATTTCATCCTGGATATTTTTGTCCTTAACACAGGCCGTAAAGGAACGTTACAGTCTGATTACACTGTGATGACCTTTCACCTCTGGGATGAATTTCACCAGCCAGGCCTGGAGCCTGGTTGCTTCTGGCCCCCGTAACTTCGGCCAAACAATAGCACATTGGCCAATATTTCCAGCAAGCTGTTCACTGCTCGTGCTCATAGAAAGGAAAATGTCTCACTGTGCTCACTACGGGCTTGTCCTAACAGGAAAGTGTTACCGTTTACACCTGGTACAGTGAAACTGCTCTAGTTATCCTGCTAGAACACCCCCGGGGACAGGGTGAGCATATTTTCCCAAAGAGAAAACGGGACACCCCACAGGACTGGTCCAAGGCCTCCCTCTCCCGCGTATGTGCAGGGTCGGCCCGAGCGCCCCTGCCACCTGCCTGCAGTGGGCCAGCCTGAGGCCGTCCTCTCTTCCCCATGCACAGGGCTGGCCCGAGCCCCCGCTGCCGCCCCCCTGTGGGGGGGCTGGCATTGCCGCTCGCCCTCCCCCCTCATGTTCCTCCACATCCCGGTAGGGGTTGCACACCACGTTTTTGGCAAAACTGGGCATTTGTCCAGTTTGCTCTTGCCAAGTGATGATCAGCTGGCAAGAGGAAATGGAACAAATCCTGTTTTGCCAAAAAAGTCGGGACAGTTGGCACAGGGCTTAAAAAAGGCACTATCCCGGCCAAAACAGTCCATATGGTCACCCTACACATGGATGCTCTGAATGTGGAATAAAATTGGCTTTTTTTAGTTTAGTTTAAACCCCTTCCAATATTCATAAGCTAAAATAACACCCCACTCTTATTCTGGACTAAGAGTGCCCACGTGGGAGCTATACCATTAAAACTGGTGTGGTTTAAATTCACACCATAGCTTATACCAATATAAATCCCCCATTTAGAGATGCAGAGAAGTTCTCAGGAGGAAATTCACCCCTTCGGGCTTACATAAGAGGCGCAGAGGTCTCCTGGTTTTCAGCACCAGGGTGAATTTGATGCCAAATCTACATCTCCATTCAGAGAGAGAATAGATGCTGTGGGCAAATTGCCTTTATCAAGCTGTTACAGTAAAAGTTGTCTGACAAAATCCTCTGTTCCTTGCTCTATTGCTTAACACCAGGAGTATAGCAAAAGTGTTTAAAAGGCATAAACTATATCAACTTCCCCATCCTAAAAGATTGTACCTGAGTGTTTTGACAAAGGTACAATTGGTATTACTATGGAAGTCCTATGGACATGGACTTCATGTGAAACACACTCAAACTGGTGACTCACCTTCCTTAGGGATTCTTTAGAGTGCTTAATACGTCCAGGGGAGTTTTCAGGGGCTGTTATGTCAATGAAAGGGAAGAGTCTATTGTTCAATCGCAACGGAACACCCATGGATATCGTCCTTCCCCCGAGAGCTGCAAAGAGGCAGTGTTCAATCCACTCCATCTATTCATCATGAGGGCTCATGCGCTAGCTGCTCTGCCACCTCAATAAAGGAGCTATAGCATTTTTCAAACAATGAATAAGCAACTTCAAAATGAATGTCTCTGGGGTTTTGCATTTGTTTCTTATTAATTTGCACTGAGGCTGTCAGTATGCTAATGGTTAAGAAACAACACAAATATTCATCTACCCTCCCCAGAGGACAACAAATAAATAAAAATCAAATTTCTGTTGAACGATGAGAGGCAGATCCTCTGCCATTGTCCCGGTCAGACCTCAGTAATATCTCTCCTCCTTTCAGCCCACATTGCAGACAGCAAAGGAAATATATCATGGAAAATAGGGCTGTATTTTACTGTTAAGTACCTTAGCTTTTTCAAATTCAAATGACTTAATCATTTGCAAAATGTAATGAGTGCAACTAAGCCACTTTTCAGTTAGAATGTGTAAAAAGGTGTTAGGAATATTTTAGCGCCTGCATGCCGGTGCTGGGACGTGATAATCTTCAGCTATTCACCCTGTTGCTCTGGGAATCTTGTATCTTTTATACCATGGTTTAGTCAGTCGAGATTTCAGTCAGCTGATAAATTAAGAGCCCCTAAAATGAGGAGTTTAGGCTGGAAAGCCTGAAATAAATCCGTATTGACCATCCCTCTGGACCAACACCTGGAAGAGTGTTCAAGCGAGTCTTGGGGGAAGCCCCAGGCAGGTGTTACTGTGGGGAGCGGCAAACAGGCCTATTGCTCTTAACACAATTCCGTCACTTGGGGGCCAAGTCCCGCTCTGCCCTATTACTTAGGTCCTACCAAATTCACGGTCCATTTTGCTCAATTTCCTGGTCATAAGATTTAAAAAATCATACTTTTTCATTATTTCAGCTATTTGAAATTTCACTGTGTTATAATTGTAGGGGTCCTGACCCGTAAAAGAGTTGTGGGGGGGGTGGCCGGGGGGTGGGGGGGGTGTTGTGGTACTGCGACTCTTACTTCTGCACGGAAGGCCGAGCCACGGCCAGCAGCAGTGCAGAGGTAAGGATAGGCTGGTCTGGTCTCGCCCCCCTTCTGCGCTGCTGCCTGCGAGCTGGGCCCTCGGTCAGCAGCCACCGCTCTGCGGCCGCCCAGCCGTGAAGGCAGTGCAGAAGTAAGGGGGGCAATACCCCCCCATGACCTTGCAAGCCCCCTGCAACTCCCTTTGGGATCAGGCCCCCCAGTTTGATCAAAGCTGGTTTCCCCCTGTGAAATCTGCATAGTATAGATCAAAGCACACAAAAGACCAGATTTCACAGGGGGAGACCAGATTTCATGGTCCATGATGCATTTTTCATGGCTGAGAATTTGATAGGGCCCTACCTATGACCACTAGGTGCAGCTGAGGATTGAGGGGAGGGATCCTTGTGCCCACCAGGTCACGGGACCAATCAGCCTAGTCCCCAGAATAGACAGAGCAGCCTCAAGACCAACAGCCACCTGATGTCCAGAGATGCACCAACAGCCTGACCACACCTGCCTTTTGCTAACTATGCCTTGTACGCTGGGCCTGGGTAGGGAAATGGCCTAAAAATCCACAGTGGCTGTAGGGTTGCCCTTCAGATTGAGACTCCTCCACTGGCCGGAGCCTCTGGCTTTAGAGCATCCATGGTCTGCCAGAGTGCTGCATGGTTTCCCGGAAGGACCAGCTCAGTAGTTTTAGAGTCATTAAAGCCAATGAGCAAAGCAAGTTCACCCACCATGCGATAAAAGAAATCAGAGCGAGGTCTCTCTTGCAAGGTGCTGGGGGAGGGAAGTTAGCCCAGCACCAGGAGAGATATGATCATGGTGTCCTGTACTGCATCCACTGATCAGACTGTAGTTATACAGGATGTAGTGACTCTCTCTCTTTCTTTTTTCACTCTCTCTTTGATAGGTAAAATAAATACATTTATAAACAATACCAATTCAGATCCCCCCATTCCACAGTACGTTCTGAAGTCATAAAGGCAGTGGTGAGCTGGAGCCGGTTCGCACTGCTTCGCGCGAACCAGTTGTTAAATTTTGAAGTCGGTTTAGAACTGGTTGTTAAAGGGGTGGGCAAACTCCTCAGCAGCGCTCCGGGTCTTCGGCAGCACTTTGGCGGCGGGTCCTTTGAAGTGCCAATGAAGACCCGGAGCAACTGAAGGACCTGGTTCTTCAGCTTTTGGCAGCTCATCACTGAATAAAGGGCTTATGGTGCAAATATGGAGACAATCTTTCCTATTAAAAAGAACAGGAGTACTTGTGGCACCTTAGAGACTAACAAATTTATTTGAGCATAAGCTTTCGGGAGCTACAGCTCACTTCATCGGATGCATACTGTGGAAAATACAGTGAGGAGATTTATATACACAGAGAACATGAAACAATGGGTGTTACCATACACACTGTAATGAGAGTGGTCAGGTAAGGTGAGCTATTACCAGCAGGAGAGCAGGGTGGTGGGGGAAACCTTTTTGTAGTGATAATCAAGGTGGGCCATTTCCAGCAGTTGCCAAGAATGTGTGAGGAACAGTAGGGGGGGAAATAAACATGGGGAAATAGTTTTACTTTTTGTAATTCTCACATCCACTCCCAGTCTTTATAAAGACTGTTCCTCACACATTCTTGTCAACTGCTGTAAATGGCCCACATTGATTATCACTACAAAGGGTTTTTTTTGTTTTGTTTTTCTTTTTTATCTCCTGCTGGTAATAGCTCACCTTACCTGATCACTCTAATTACAGTGTGTATGGTAACACCCATTGTTTCATGTTCTCTGTGTATATAAATCTCCTCACTGTATTTTCCACAGTATGCATCCGACGAAGTGAGCTGTAGCTCACGAAAGCTTGTGCTCAAATAAATTTGTTAGTCTCTAAAGTGCCACAAGTCCTCCTTTTCTTTTTGCGGATACAGACTAACACGGCTGCTACTCTGAAACCAATCTTACCTATTGTGGTACAATTGCATGAACTTGTTTCATTCATCATTGCAAAAACTCAAAGTATGGCTGTTGCTGGGAGGGGGGGGTTATCTCTAAAGAAGAAAATTCATATTAATTGATAATGTCTTTAGGAGCCAAGCTGACAACAGATATGTTTTTTTTTTTAAATCCGGGGTAATTATATGAATGAGAATATGTCTCAAATTTTACCTTTTCCAAACATAGATTCCTTATCTGATTCCAAAATGTAATTAGAGGAACTAAGCCACTTTTCTGCTAGAACATGTAAAAAGGTGTTAGGAATATCTTAGCACCTGCATACTGGTGCTGTGGAATGATAATACTCAGCCATTCACCCTCTTTGTGAAGGATTCTTGTATCTTTTATGCCCTGGCTATACATGGTTTCACTGAAGTAAATGACAAAATCCTGACTGAAGCTGGAATTTAACCCATAGTGAACAGTAGAGAAATATAAATGTGAATTAAATAAAATAGCACAATTTCTCACCAAAATATATATGATATGAAATGAGATATATTATAAGAGAAAGAAATACATGTTTTAGTTCTGGGTTTTTTTACTGATTAAACCGTATTTATCTTTACATACTCTTTATGACAGTACTACAGCTGTACGTATAAAGCATATCATGCATTTAGTCCATACATTTAGACTGACTTTTAAAGGGCAGCAGTATCTAGTACAGGGTGTGCATAGTGGGGGAAATGCCCCCCTTACTCCCACAAATAGTGAGCTGTGGGCGGTGCAAAGGCCCCGGGCTAGACCTCTGCACAAGGAGGAATTTCACCCAGGTTCTCCTAGTGAACGAATTTGCTCACGCACTGCTCACAGACGAGTGAAGAGAAGGACCAAGCCGGAAAGCTGCACTAATAGTGTCCTGGAGGGGTGCATATTAAATATTTTATTTTATATAAACTAGATACATATTCAGTGCCACATAGGCTAGAAAATGTATAAATCAGTGACATATTTTTGTCATGTTTCTTTCCTGAGGTCTTGCTTTTGAATGGCCTTAGGAGACAATGAATAAAAACAACACTTTGGGATCCAGCCAGCAAAGATCGAGAAAGGGGAAAAATCCGTAATGAGGAGGGGGATTTGCTGGAGTAACAGATGCATTGCTGCACACATTTGATTCCACCTTTAGAAACCATCAATGCTTTCTCAGTGAAGGAACATCAGTAAAACAATAAGCTCCTTTTCTATTTATTGACGATGGTCCAGTATTCAACAACCAGCACACAAGAAGTTGTTCTGCATACAGCATAAATGGCTGATTACATTCAGAACATGTTCCTTAGTGCAAAACGGTTAGAGTCTGGCCTTCTCCTGGCACATACAAGGCAGAAAAAGCTACCCTCACAGCCCATCTGGGAATTCCCCTTGCATAAGGGGAACCCTTTCCTGGCAGCAACAGGGCATGCCAGGACAGGATTAACTGGGGCTGGAGTGTATTGCATAGGGGGCCATTACAAACTGGAATGAGTTAGAGGAGCCCAGGAGCAGCTTGAAGTTGTGCAAAGACCAAACTGACCTTTGGCTGCCCCCAGGACTGCCAGATCCCCTGCCCTACACCTCACTGGTATGCAAGCACTGCTCAAGTGTCCTTGTGGGTCTGTCACCTTGCCACAGGCCTCTCTGACAAAGGGATGGAGACTTCCAGGTGGTGAAGGAATCGCTTCTAGGCAACACTTAGTAAACTCCAAGTGAGAAGACAAGAGAACAGCTAATAATACCACCTGACAAAGGGATTGATCTGTAATGGGAGCCGCAGCTTCAGCAAACAGACTCCATAATAAAGAGGAAATTGCTGCGGATTCTAATATAACCAACAATAAACTACAGGGAGACAAAAAAAATCATAGACAGTAAGAATCGAGAAAGAACATAAGAAAAGAGAAATGGTCAGACTTTCTGTCAGCACAGTACCAGCTCTTTACAACCAGCCCATCAAATCGGACATCGGGACACAAAGCACTACTTCCGCTCGGCAGCGGGGGGGATTTTATAAACGTCCACACAAATACATGCATCCCTCCTGCACCCGCCTCATTGTCAGAGGAACGTATTGATCTATGTGCATTCATAGCACAGCCAACACGTCCTGAAAGGGAACATCGCACAGATGCATATGCGCGATAATAGCATTTGCTCGAGTTCACTGAGTCTGGCTCCTAGCACTGGAGAAGCAGCATTGTAGTGTTTGTCAAGGACGGAAAGACCTGACCAGTTCCTGGTGGAAATGGTTAATCTCATGGGGGACTGGTGGGCACTGAAAAGCTGGACCGTCCCTGGTTGTCTGGGGGGAGAGGGAGGGGGTGGGAGCCTCAGCCCAGAGCAGACTCTCACCCCATCCTCTGAACCACTTGAGACTAGAACCAGGGGGCACCTGCCCTTTGTGAATACAAGGCAGAAAGAAGGATTCAAGCAGCCTGATCCTTCTTTGAGCCCCCTGAGGCACAAATCACTCGCGGAGGGTGAGGGGGCATCAGGAAGATATAGGGCTTGTGGCAGTGGCCCTGAGAGCCGGCTGAGTGTGGGGTGTGGGTGTTAATGCTCCCCCAGTGAGCTGAGTTGCTAAGGGACCCATTATGCCCATGTGGGCCAGTGGCTAAATCCCAGAGTTTTATCTTAATGTACAACTTAAATTGAGACTAGCTGGCACAGAATCATAGAATATCAGGGTTGGAAGGGACCTCAGGAGGTCATCTTGTCCAACCCCCTGCTCAAAGCAGGACCAATCCCCACTAAATCATCCCAGCCAGGGCTTTGTCAAGCCTGACCTTAAAAACCTCTAAGGAAGGAGATTCCACCACCTCCCTAGGGCACCCATTCCAGTGCTTCACCACTCTCCTAGTGAAATAGTGTTTCCTAATATCCAACCTAAACCTCCCCCACTGCAACTTGAGACCATTACTCCTCGTTCTGTCATCTGCTACCATTGAGAACAGTCTGGATCCATCCTCTTTGGAACCCCCCTTCAGGGAGTTGAAGGCTGCTATCAAATCCCCCCTCACTTTCCTCTTCTGCAGACTAAATAATCCCAGTTCCCTCAGCCTCTCCTCATAAGCCATGTGCCCCAGCCCCCTAATAATTTTTGTTGCCCTCCGCTGGACTCTCTCCAATTTTTCCACATCCCTTCTGTAGTGGGGGGCCCAAAACTGGACACAGTACTCCAGATGTGGCCTCACCAGTGCTGAAAAGAGAGGAATAATCACTTTCCTCGATCTGCTGGCAATGTTCCTACTAATGCAGCCGAATATGCCATTAGCCTTTTAGGCAACACCGCTGACTCATATCCAGCTTCTTATCCGCTGCAATCCCCAGGTCCTTTTCTGCAGACTTGCTGCTTAGCCAGTTGGTCCCTAGTCTGTAGCGCTGCACGGGATTCTTCCATCCTAAGTGCAGGACTCTGCACTTGTCCTTGTTGAACCTCATCAGATTTCGTTTGGACCAATCCTCCAATTTGGCATCTTATGGGGGCCTTCTTCACCATGGTAATGTGCACTCTCCAGGAACAGACCTACTTTAAATGTTGGGCCTCAATTATTTTGTGTCAGGTCAAGCACAAGTGCAGACCCCATCCTTAGCCATGCATGTAAGAGGGGAGAGGTGCGTGAGGGCAGGGTGAAGGAAGAAGTGTTTCTTTTGACTCTTTCCCCTCAACTAAATAAACAAACACATAAAAATAGGGCTCAATAGTTTCTTTGCCTTTCTGAGGCACTGGGGAACTGCTGTGTTCACACCCTGCGCCTTACTCAATGAGATGTGTACAGAATGTACCTAGCGAGGCAGCAATTAAAGCTAATGAAACACTGATTAATAACATCACTGTGGAATGGAGGTGGCAATGCCCTGTGTGGAATTATGGATACTCACTGATAGCAGGCTTTAAAGGCTGAGACTAAAAGGTGTTTAAAGCAGGCTTGACCGGGGAATATATAAACAGGTTTTCTCAAGACAAAGGCCAAGAATTTCTCAGTTTCAATAGGTTGTTCTTTTTTATGGGAGGCTGCAGGAGGAGAACATTTACCTTGTGCAACTGCAGCAGGAAGCTTTGCATTGGAACATACAAGGGGACACCTTAAAGAAGATGGATTAGCCCCACTGCTCCCCTCCAGAGGAGAAAGGAGACTGAACCCTAGGGAATCAACTTGACCCTTGAAAAAAGGCAGACTTTGAGAGATAAGGACACAGAGAAAGACTTTGGATTGTCCTTCACCTGAGGACACAGCGCCTGGGACTCTGTAGGGATCTGGCTAAGAGTCAATCAGCCATTGCTGGAAAAGGAAGTTTGGTGAGAAAACTATCTTGAAGAAAGACTGTAGCTTGCTAAGTTAGGTCTTAGCCATTAGAAAGTGTATGTGCGTGTGTGTAACCATTTCTGCCTTTATTCCTTCTACTTGCTATCACTTAACCTATGTGTTTTTTTGTTATTAAACTTTATTATTTCTACTGTACACCAAGACAGTGCTGTATTTGAAGGGAAGGGTGTGTTTACCCCAGTTACACTGAACGGCTTCAATGTAGTGACTCTTTAAAAGAGCAGCAAACTAAATATCATCTCTGGCATGTACAGTGGTAGTGACTGTGCCTTGCGGAGGAACATCTCTGGGGAGCTGGGGGCCTGGAGTTCACCGCTTATTATCTGCTAGGGAGAACCTGGAGGAGTTCGCTGGTGAGGGAGACAGGCTGGTATGGCAGGGAGCTGACACAGTCTGATCTCCAGCAAAGCTCGCTCTTGCTGAGACAGAGAGGTAATACGGGGCTCACAGTTCTGGGTAGTGGCAGCAGGGTATTACAATGTCCCCTTCACTTCTGACAATAAGGAACAGTGCCAACAACATGATCCGAAGCCCAGTGAAATGAATGCAGCCTCCGTTCGACTTTGGCATTGGATCAGGGTCTAGAATAAAAGGCTTCACTGTCTCCATAAATACTCTCTTCTTTCTTCTAGCCTGCCACTGCTAGGCCACTGCCTCATGCCAGTGCCAGCAGCTCTCATACTCAGCTGAGTACAGCTGAAGCGTAGCCCATTTTCAGTCTGAATTATCAGCCAACCGGCTAACCACGGCACAACTTTTTTTTCTGTTCTGTGTTTCTTTCTGTCTAGGTTAGGCTGCAACAACATAAGGGGCCTGCCCTTTTCAATGTCTTGGCTATGGTTTGTATAAATGAGACCAAAGCCCTCTAGTGCCAGGGGTATAGAGACACAAAACAAGACACAGTCCCTGTCCTGAAAAGCCGATACCTAAATCAACAACAGAGACAGAGATAGAGGGCAAACAGAGGCACAGACAGGGGAAGTGTCTTCCCCAAGGTCACGGGTAGGCCTTGCTGGAGCCCTAACCATAATTAAGAGTGTAAACCAACGGTTGTTAACCAGAGTAAGCCTGTCCTTAGCAAAAGAGTAACACATAAGGTGTCAGGTAACCAAGTAAGCAATCCTGACCGGAGAGAATGGTACAAGAATACACAGATCTCTCAAGTGACTGCGTAAATGCTCTGAGGAAGCTCATAGTAGGAAGGTGATATGGAAGGGGGGGGTTCAGCTGTTGTGACCTGCACTGGATGTGCCATGTTTGTCTTTCTTCCACAGGACAGAAGCGACTTTGTCTGTACAAAGTGCAAGCTGGTCTCCATATTGGAAGAGAAGATTGAAGGTCTGGAGCAACAGATAACAACCCTGCGTTGCATACGGGAAACTGAGGATTTCCTGGACGAAACTCAGGATAGGCTTCTAGGGGCACAAAGCTCTACAGATATAGAGCAGGTTGCACAGAGGAGCCAAGAGACCAGTGAAGAAGCTTGGCAACATGTGACCTCCAGAAGAGGTAAGCGGAATGTCCGGGTTCCAGTAACACAGACACAGGTAACTAACCGCTTTCATGTTCTCTCCACAGGTATCGTTGCGGAGAGTGGACCAGATGATATGTCTGGGGCGAGAAAGCAGAAGGAGACTCCGCTGGTTGGAAGGCATGAGATGCGCTGTCCTGAGGTTGGGGGTTCCACGACCACCACCCCCAAGAGGAGAAGGCGGGTGGTGGTGGTCGGGGACTCTCTCCTCCGGGGGACTGAGTCATCTATCTGCCGCCCTGACCGGGAAAACCGAGAAGTCTGCTGCTTGCCAGGGGCTAAGATTCGTGATGTGACGGAGAGACTGCCGAGACTCATCAAGCCCTCGGATCGCTACCCCTTCCTGCTTCTCCACGTGGGCACCAATGATACTGCCAAGAATGACCTTGAGCGGATCACTGCGGACTATGTGGCTCTAGGAAGAAGAATAAAGGAGTTGGAGGCGCAAGTGGTGTTCTCGTCCATCCTCCCCGTGGAAGGAAAAGGCCTAGGTAGGGAGCGTCGAATCGTGGAAGTCAACGAATGGCTACGCAGATGGTGTCGGAGAGAAGGCTTTGGTTTCTTTGACCATGGGATGGTGTTCCATGAAGGAGGAGTGCTGGGTAGAGACGGGCTCCATCTTACGAAGAGAGGGAAGAGCATCTTTGCCAGCAGGCTGGCTAACCTAGTGAGGAGGGCTTTAAACTAGGTTCACCGGGGGAAGGAGACCAAAGCCCTGAGGTAAGTGGGAAAGCGGGATACCGGGAGGAAGCAGGAATGTCTGTGAAGGGAGGGCTCCTGCCTCATACTGGCAATGAGGGGCGATCAACAGGTTATCTCAAGTGCTTATATACAAATGCACAAAGCCTTGGAAACAAGCAGGGAGAACTGGAGGTCCTGGTGATGTCAAGGAACTATGACGTGATCGGAATAACAGAGACTTGGTGGGATAACTCATATGACTGGAGTACTGTCATGGATGGTTATAAACTGTTCAGGAAGGACAGGCAGGGCAGAAAAGGTGGGGGAGTAGCACTGTACGTAAGGGAGCAGTATGACTGCTCAGAGCTCCGGTACGAAACTGCAGAAAAACCTGAGTGTCTCTGGATTAAGTTTAGAAGCGTGTGCAACAAGAGTGATGTAGTGGTGGGAGTCTGCTATAGACCACCGGACCAGGGGGATGAGGTGGATGAGGCTTTCTTCCGGCAGCTCACGGAAGCTACTAGATCGCATGCCCTGATTCTCATGGGTGACTTTAATTTTCCTGATATCTGCTGGGAGAGCAATACAGCGGTGCATAGACAATCCAGGAAGTTTTTGGAAAGCGTAGGGGACAATTTCCTGGCGCAAGTGCTAGAGGAGCCAACTGGGGGGGTGCTTTTCTTGACCTGCTGCTCACAAACCGGGTAGAATTAGTGGGGGAAGCAAAAGTGGATGGGAATCTGGGAGGCAGTGACCATGAGTTGGTTGAGTTCAGGATCCTGACGCAGGGAACAAAGGTAAGCAGCAGGATACGGACCCTGGACTTCAGGAAAGCAGACTTCGACTCCCTCAGGGAACGGATGGCCAGGATCCCCTGGGGGACTAACTTGAAGGGGAAAGGAGTCCAGGAGAGCTGGCTGTATTTCAAGGAATCCCTGTTGAGGTTACAGGGACAAACCATCCCGATGAGTCGAAAGAATAGTAAATATGGCAGGCGACCAACTTGGCTTAATGGTGAAATCCTAGCGGATCTTAAACATAAAAAAGAAGCTTACAAGAAGTGGAAGGTTGGACATATAACCAGGGAAGAGTATAAAAATATTGCTCGGGCATGTAGGAATGTTATCAGGAGGGCCAAATCGCACCTGGAGCTGCAGCTAGCCAGAGATGTCAAGAGTAACAAGAAGGGTTTCTTCAGGTATGTTGGCAACAAGAAGAAAGCCAAGGAATGTGTGGGCCCCTTACTGAATGAGGAAGGCAACCTAGTGACAGAGGATGTGGAAAAAGCTAATGTACTCAATGCTTTTTTTGCCTCTGTTTTCACTAACAAGGTCAGCTCCCAGAGTGCTGCGCTGGGCATCACAAAATGCGGAAGAGATGGCCAGCCCTCTGTGGAGATAGAGGCGGTTAGGGACTATTTAGAAAAGCTGGACGTGCACAAGTCCATGGGGCCGGACGAGTTGCATCCGAGAGTGCTGAAGGAATTGGCGGCTGTGATTGCAGAGCCACTGGCCATTATCTTTGAAAACTCGTGGCGAACCGGGGAAGTCCCGGATGACTGGAAAAAGGCTAATGTAGTGCCAATCTTTAAAAAAGGGAAGAAGGAAGATCCTGGGAACTACAGGCCAGTCAGCCTCACCTCAGTCCCTGGAAAAATCATGGAGCAGGTCCTCAAAGAATCAATCCTGAAGCACTTGCATGAGAGGAAAGTGATCAGGAACAGCCAGCATGGATTCACCAAGGGAAGGTCATGCCTGACTAATCTAATCGCCTTTTATGATGAGATTACTGGTTCTGTGGATGAAGGGAAAGCAGTGGATGTATTGTTTCTTGACTTTAGCAAAGCTTTTGACACGGTCTCCCATAGTATTCTTGTCAGCAAGTTAAGGAAGTATGGGCTGGATGAATGCACTATAAGGTGGGTAGAAAGCTGGCTAAATTGTCGGGCTCAACGGGTAGTGATCAATGGCTCCATGTCTAGTTGGCAGCCGGTATCAAGTGGAGTGCCCCAGGGGTCGGTCCTGGGGCCGGTTTTATTCAATATCTTCATAAATGATCTGGAGGATGGTGTGGATTGCACTCTCAGCAAATTTGCGGATGATACTAAACTGGGAGGAGTGGTAGATACGCTGGAGGGGAGGGATAGGATACAGAAGGACCTAGACAAATTGGAGGATTGGGCCAAAAGGAATCTGATGAGGTTCAATAAGGATAAGTGCAGGGTCCTGCACTTAGGACGGAAGAACCCAATGCACAGCTACAGACTAGGGACCGAATGGCTAGGCAGCAGTTCTGCAGAAAAGGACCTAGGGGTGACAGTGGACGAGAAGCTGGATACGAGTCAGCAGTGTGCCCTTGTTGCCAAGAAGGCCAATGGCATTTTGGGATGTATAAGTAGGGGCATAGCGAGCAGATCGAGGGACGTGATCGTTCCCCTCTATTCGACATTGGTGAGGCCTCATCTGGAGTACTGTGTCCAGTTTTGGGCCCCACACTTCAAGAAGGATGTGGATAAATTGGAGAGAGTCCAGCGAAGGGCAACAAAAATGATTAGGGGACTGGAACACATGACTTATGAGGAGAGGCTGAGGGAGCTGGGATTGTTTAGCCTGCAGAAGAGAAGAATGAGGGGGGATTTGATAGCTGCTTTCAACTACCTGAAAGGGGGTTCCAAAGAGGATGGCTCTAGACTGTTCTCAATGGTAGCAGATGACAGAACGAGGAGTAATGGTCTCAAGTTGCAGTGGGGGAGGTTTAGATTGGATATTAGGAAAAACTTTTTCACTAAGAGGGTGGTGAAACACTGGAATGCGTTACCTAGGGAGGTGGTAGAATCTCCTTCCTTAGAGGTTTTTAAGATCAGGCTTGACAAAGCCCTGGCTGGGATGATTTAACTGGGAATTGGTCCTGCTTTGAGCAGGGGGTTGGACTAGATGACCTTCTGGGGTCCCTTCCAACCCTGATATTCTATGATTCTATGATTCTATGAAATGGATTCCTAAGAGATAGCACAGGAACACCCCGACCCCTCGTAAGATAAGGAGGGGATGACGGGATAACGGATGAGGATGTTTTGTTCGAACTAGCGGGTACAAGGATAAGGGTGGTAACTAACCACGTCTGGAGTGTGATACGTAATTCCTTTGTATCGTCATATAAAAGGAGAAGTCCTAGAAGGGGCCTCTGTGCGCTGGTCATGGGGACAGGATCCTGGTGTGCTGAGTGAGCTGGTACCATTGTCCTGCACGTGCGTGCATGACTGTCCCTCTAGCTCCTACAGCGCACTAGAACCGTATTTTTCTGGTGCCTTCACCACCCAACCGAGCCTGTGGTCTTTCTAATGACTAACATTGAGGTCTGCTGAAATAACAGGCTGCCCTGTCTGCTAGCGCAGCTGACATCAGACCTCCAAGAACAGCAACACTAACAGCATCAGCAACACTGAGCACGGAAACATCACCCCACCAGGTAAAGTGCAGGGACAGGGCTAGAACCCAGCTGCCCTGACTGCCAGCCCAGAGCCCTTACCTATGCAACTCTGTTGCCCCTGCAATAAAATAACAACACTGGTTTTATGAGAGAACATAGCTTTTAGCCCAGCTAGCTAGGGGTGAGCACTTTAAAGTATGCCATCAGGTTCTAAAAATATCTGTTCTGCTAATTAGCATTACAGAAGCAAAATCACAGAAGTCTCAGCAGTAGTTTTTATATAGATCATTTGCAATATAGAAAAAAATTTGGTGTTACTTTTGTCATAAAGAATAAATCTATATCCCCAAACAATGCTTAATCAGAGCATTTGTCAAGCTTCCTTCCCCACTCTGAACTCTAGGCTACAGATGTGGGGACCTGCATGAAAGACCCCCTAAGCTAATTCTTACCAGCTTAGGTTAAAGCTTCCCCAAGGTACAAACTATTTTTCTTTTTCCCTTGGACTTTATTGCTGCCACCACCAAGCATCTAACAGACATATAACCGGGAAAGAGCCCGCTTGGAAACGTCTTTCCCTTCAAAATCCTCCCCAAGCCCTACACCCCCTTTCCTGGGGAAGGCTTGATAAAAATCCTCACCAATTTGCATAGGTGAACACAGACCCAAACCCTTGGATCTTAAGAACAGTGAAAAAGCAATCAGGATCTTAAAAGAAGAATTTTAAT